>NC_132911.1:23984064-33984064 GCF_047675955.1 Chlorocebus sabaeus | reverse complement strand
TTCCATATTTATTTCATAACAAATTTGCAAGTCAAACAGAGTTGGCTTTATTTATTATTTATTTATTTATTTTACCTCAGCCTATTCTGGTGCTCAAAAAACCCACTTGGGATTTAGAACTCCATCTGGTTCTTCTAGTTTCCTTCATTGTCATTTGTAATGAAGAGTTTTCAATAATTTTTCAGGAGGACAGCTTTGTTCATTGATTTGTGAAATAGAATGAAACCCAGATCAGTTTATGCATATCTACCAGAGTCTTCAGAGGCTAAAATAAACATATTAAAACCTGCTTATGTCAGAAAAAAAGAACAGTGATAGACAGAGAGAAACTACTTTAACACTACTCTCTTTGACAATGGAAGGGATAAATTTTTCTTGGTATCAGTATCAGTTTACACTCATACAAAAATTCACATTCACATTTACAGTTCTGAAATATCTCCATATCATGTATAAACCGTCAGAGGCACTGATCACACTATTTTGTTCTTGCTTTGATTTACCTTTCAGAATGAAAGATGGGTTTTATCATAACAAATGAAAAGAAGAGATCCCATCTTTAAACATGATTAAAAATAAGAACTGAATTCAATATCCTCACAGGGGCTGGTCAAGCACTTGTAACTTTCTTTCTGAGCAATGTTTTGCAGGTTGACTACATCCTAGGGCTTGCAGCGGAGATCTAAGTAGACAAGCCTTTGAATTGAGAATGAGCACCCTCTGTGGCATTCAGAGGTGAGGCTGCTCACACGGGTTCAGTGACCCTGGAAACTAATTCCTCAGCAGCCAACCTTTCAAAAGGAAGCCTGTAATTAAATAGGTAAAATGGCAATTGGTGGCTTGATTAAAGTGGGAGGATGGTGAGAATATTTCTACCTTTGGAAACACAGAAAATTTATCTAATGTTAATTCTTTCCCCCAAATACCATACTGTATATTTCTTATTCAAACCACTGATATTTGTGTTTATTACTTGATTTTTTTTCTAAAAGGTGAACACCACAAATGCTGCCAGCAGATCTATTACTGATATGAATTCTCTGCAGGCAAAAACCCATCTAATCATCACTCCAGCAACTCCAAGGGCCTTTATTAACTTGGCAAAGTGATTTTATGCATTGCAGAGGGCAGGTAGACTAACAAACCAACACAAGTAATCCATGCAAATTCTCAGTTTCACTCGTATGAAGAGCCATCCTGTTAGCACTCTTATTTCTTCAGAGACAATGGGTTTAAGCCTCTTTCCATAAGAACAGCCCAAATTTCCAGAGTAGATGCCATGCTATATGAACTTTATTATAAAATAATAACAGACTCCTCTCCGGTTAGTTCGGCTCGAGAAGCCATGAGTAGCAAAGTCTCTCGCTATACCTTGTACGAGGCAGTGCGGGAAGTTGTGCACCGGAACCAGCAGAAATGCCTCAAGTTCCTGGATACGGTGGAGTTGCAGATCAGCTTGAAGAATTATGACCCCCAGGACAAGCGCTTCTCGGGCACAGTCACACTTAAGTCCACTCCCCGTCCCAAGTTCTCCTTGTGTGTCCTGGGGGAGCAACAGCACTGTGACGAGGCCAAGGCCGTTGGATATTCCCCACATGGATATCGAGGCACTGAAAAACTAAACAAGAATAAGAAACTGGTCAAGAAGCTGGCCAAGAAGTATGATGCAATTTTGGCCTCAGAGTCTCCGATCAAGCAGATCCCACGAATCCTTGGCCCAGGCCTAAAGAAGGCAGGAAAGTTCCCTTCCCTACTCACACACAAGGAAAACATGGTGGCCAAAGTGGACGAGGTGAAGTTTACAATAGAGTTCCAAATGAAGGTGTTATGTCTGACTGTGGCTGTTGGTCATGTGAAGATGACAGACGATGAACTTGTGTATAACATTCACCTGACTGTCAACTTCCTGGTGTCATTGCTCAAGAAAAACTGGCAGAATGTCCGGGCGTTATTATCAAGAGGACCGTGGACAAGCCCCAGTGCCTATGTTAAGGCACATTTGAGTAAATTCTGCTGTTACCAGTCAAAAAATAAAATAAAAAATAAAATCAGGCCGGGCGCAGTGGCTCATGTCTCTAATCCCAGCACTTTGGGAGACCGAGGCAGGTGTATCACAGGTCAGGAGATTGAGACCATCCTGGCCAACATGGTGAAACCTCGACTCTACTAAAAATACAAAAATTAGCCGGGCGCGGTGACAGGTGCCTGTAGGTAGTCCCAGCTACTAGGGAAGCTGAGGCAGCAGAATCACTTGAACCCAGGAGGCAGAGGTTGCAGTGAGCTGAGATTGCGCCACTGCACTCCAGCCTGGCGATAGAGTGAGACTCTGTCTCAAAAAAAAAGAATAAATAAATAATAATAATAATATAGTAATTATTATAATATTGGTCTTTGGTATTTGTGGTAGAATAAAACCACATGTGTCCCCTTTTCTAATTGAAAATGACTCATCCTCAAGCAATAATCATAGTAGACACAGAAGCAAAAGCATTATATTCAAGGAAATGATGTAACTTCAAAGCACAATAGATGAAACTTAAAAGTTGTTAGTCAAGGATAATAAAGGAGTTGTCAGGAGAGCTCATTCCGAAACATGTAAATCTGAAGATAAACAAGCAGGTTTTGTTCACAGAATCCCCCAATAGCTGAGAAACTGGGCACTGGGAAGACTGAAGTGGAAAAACAAGGTGGGACATCAAAAGGGTGAGTCTAGATTAACAGACAACAAGAGAACAGTTAAAAGCCCAGCTTCCAACACCACTTGGAGCAGAAAAGCAACACCCTGCACTATCTTCATAGGAGAAAAGGGGTCATTTTTCTGGGGGAAAAAAAAAAAACCAGAGAGACTTGAAGTTATAGACAGAAGATCATTAAGGTGAAGTGCTGTTCTGAAGGCAGAATGATTAAGTTGAAGTCTGCCTATTTGATGATTATTAGGCCTCCAGCTTTCTTTCCTCTGTCAACCACAGAAGAGACACAATCTGGTGTAAACTCACCACACTCTCAGGCAGGAGACTGGAAAATTTATCCCAAGACAAACTAAATCACTAAGTCTTATCAGACCCAAGAATTCTGCATCCAAGCCAATCATTGGGAAAGCTTATCAACAGATCATTTGATACTACAGAACTACAGTAAGGCTGAGTAATTGAGATAAAGGTATCTTAGATAGTTGAGGGTACAGTAATGAAGAAAATAGGAAAGTTAGTTGTAGGTATATCTGAAGTAGTTAGATACCCCCAACCCCCTTCACCACTATAGTAGGCAGAATCTCAGATGACCCCCAGGATTCCCATCCCTGGCACACATACTCTGTATAGTCCTTTCCCTTGAGTTTGGGGGAAATGTGTGAATATAATGGTATATCACTCCCTTAATTAAGTAACAGCATTGGGTCCTTCTTGCATTGCCATAAAGAAATACCTAAGACTGGGTAATTTATAAAGAAAAGAGGTTTTATTAGCTCATCATTCTGTAGCCTGTACAAGCATGGTGCTGGCATCTGCTCAGCTCCTGAGGAGGCTTTTACTCATGATAGAAGGTGAATCAGGAGCAGGCATGTCACATGGTGAGAGCAGCAGCAAGAGAGAGTGGGGAAGATTCCACACACTTTAAACAAGATCTCGTGAGAACTCACTCATTGTGATCCCATGGATCACAGTGGGGTCATGGATATGCCCCCATGACCCAAACACTTCACACCAGGTCCCATTTCCAACATTGGGGATTAAATTTCAACATGAGGTTTGGGCAGAAACAAATACCCAAACTATATCAGTCACCTTGTGTGGAAAATATGATGGGAGGGTCCCTCCTGGGACTACATTATCTTTTTTACAACTCCCTCTTGGTGGGCTAGAGAGAAATTCCCCTGCTGGCTTTGAAGAAGTAGCTACTATGTCGTGAGAGGGTTAGGATCAGCCAACAACCAGCAAGGAAATGGAACCCCAGCCTAAAACTACAAGGCATTTAATTCCACCAACAACCTGAATGAGCCTGGAAGAAGATCCCAGGCTCCCAAGGACACCTTGATTTTGACCTTGTGAGAAGCTGAGCAGAAGACTATTATGCCAATTATGCCAAGGCCAGACTTCTGACCTACAGAACTGTGAGATAATGAATAGGTGGACGTTAAACTGCTATCATTGTGAAGCGCATTCACTGGGCGCAGGTTACCAACTAGTCTGAGTCGGGTAAGATATAACACCCACACACAAGGTTACATGAAGCAGGTTTATTAATTATACATAGGCAGCAAGGGACAATGGAAGCCTAAGACTCATGTTGAGCCAGGCTCCTAAATGAATGTCATGCCCCTAAAGCTCAGGAAAGCTGCCTAGGGTGGATGGACTCTCATCTCTATATGCCTCTCTTGCAGCCAGCCCACCCTGGGCTTTATACCTCAGGGTCACAAGACTGGCTGGGCTGACCCACTTAAGGATGTCCTGTTTCTATGGGGGAACTGGAACAGACTCTAGACTGATCCTACCAGTTCCTCCTTACATCAAGGTGTTCCATTCCCAGTACATTCCACAGTTACATTGAGAACTACAAGTGAGAAAGAGGGAGAAGAGCTGGATTTCTCTAAGGCTACCTGGAGAACTGTTTTCCAATGATTGTTTTAATTTGTTACTCAACCATAAAAAACTATACACCAACCAAAGGAAGACCTTTAAGAGAGGCTGAGATACTTACAGGGACCTGTATTTGGAGGCACCAAGATCAGCACAGGGTGAGTGCTGTCTGTAGCAGATTGGGTGTATTGTCAGGAACCTGGCAATAAAAAAATGGCACACTCAAACTAGATAATTAAAAAGAGTTTAATAAAATGGCCCATTAAAATGCATGAACATTGGCTGGGCGTGGTGACTCATGCCTGTACTCCCAGCACTTTGGGAGTCCAAGGCAGGCGGATCACGAGATCAGGAGATTGAGACCATCCTGGCTAACACGGTGAAACCCTGTCTCTACTAAAAAAAAAAAAAAATTTAGCCAGGCATAGTAGTCCCAGCTACTCGGGAGGCTGAGGCAGGAGAATGGCGTGAACCTGGGAGGCGGAGCTTGCAGTGAGCCAAGATCGCACCACTGCACTCCAGCCTGGGCAACAGAGCGAGATTCCATCTCAAAAAAAAAAAAAAAATGAACATTAAAGAAATGAACAAAGGATAGGGCAGTATTCCAGGAACAGCAACGGCAGGAGCCATTACCACTTCTAGGTCTGAAGGGGCAAGGATATGGAGTAGATACTAGAACTCAGAGAGTAGCTGTACAGAAAAAGCTATTATTTGGCAGGAGCTGTGTACTTCAGCAGAGGGTTGCAGCTAACTTAAGATAAAACCATCATTGAAAAACTCTGAGCAACATAAATGCAGATGTCTTCTTCTTTCCTCTAATCTCCTGATAGTGTCTACACAGAGTGAGCCAAACAAGAAAATAGAGATGAGAGACGTTCATTGGTGTATCTCACTGGAAGCATGAATGAATGAAATTGCATTCAATTAATATATTTATTTTAGGAAAGATATGTATTTTCCTCCGTTCTTAGCCACACGACCCTCAAATTTGATCTGGGCACATAGCTACTTGGAATAAAGTCTGTATTAATAGCCTTTTTTGCAGGTGAGTGAGCTTCTCAGGGCAATTGTTGGGAAGGAAAAACATGGAATGGAATACGAAGAGACACAGAGAACTTATTTACACAGACAACGATGTGTGCCCATTAGTGTCTTTCTCCCTTTTCCAGGTGACAAATGTCTTTTACATAGGGTCTCAACAGCAGAGTGATATAGATTTGAACTAAGCCTACTATTGTATTTTAAATAAATTAGTAGGAATAAAGGGAAGAAATAAATAATTAATGAACATAAACCATAGCTCTAAAGGTCCTCATTTCCAGAGCCAGTCACAAGCTCTAAGTTAATAGTCGTAGCTACTTTTTCTCATCACCCGTTTTATCCTATCTAGGCCAGATGCTTGCAGAGAGTAAGGAGTAAGAGTAACATTACCAGAAATTAAGCACAGAGTTCACTCATCTGCAAAGAAGGCTGTTAATACAGACTTTACTCCAAGTAGCCATGTGCCCAGCTCAAATTTGAGGGTTGTGTGGCTAAGGAAGAGGGAAAATAAGTATCTTTCTTAAAACAAATATATTAATTGAATGCAATTTCATTTGTGCTCCCAATAAGATGTTGGTATATTATTTGTTTTTTATTTTGTTACTATATTATGTTTGTTTTGAATTGAATAAAAATAATCTTTTTAAACGGAAGAATGTCTAAGATTAAGTAAATTGTCAAAAAAAGGAAAAAAAAAATAAAGGCAAGTCATCTTATCAGATATCAGAACATACTATAAATCCATTAAAATAGAATTATAGTATTCATAGTGGTATAGAGAAGTATACTAGTAGAACAGAACAAAATTCAAAAGTAGATCTTAGTGTATTTTAAAATGTAATATACAGTAACGGTGATAGTTTAAATTTAGAGGCTTAATGGTATATTATTTAATAAATGGTACTTGTACATTGCATAGAAAATGTATTTGGATTTTTATTTTATGTCACGTATAAAAATAAGTTCCAGAAAGGATTATGATATTATAAACAAACTAAACTATGTTGAGCAATTGGAAAGCTATGTTACTAATCTAATTGCATAAGAGACCAGCTTAATGAAGACTAGAAACCTAGTAGCTCAGTAAGAAAGGAAATATAGGGTGGACAACATAAAGTAGAAAAAAAATGCAAGATATATCAAAAACTAGGTCAGTAGAAGATTAATAGACTGATAAAATGTTTAAGTAGCACAGATGACATAGGTTTAGTCTCTATAATAAAAATCACTTATATATTGATAATGAGAAGACAACCAATTCAAAGAATGATAGGTAAGCAGTATGAACAATTTACCCAAAAGCAAATCTAAGTGGCCAATAAACATATGGATAGTGGTTTAATATAACTGATGAGCAAGGAATTATGAGTCAAAGTAACAGTGAATTATATTATAATCTATATACCTAAGCTTAGCAACAGACTGGAGATGGAACATGTTACTAGCATGGAGAAGTAATGTGGTAGTTAGAGTGGGGATATGAGCAGAGGAGAGAAGATGAGGGCTGTACAATTTGATTGTACTTATATATTCAATGGAAATGTATGTGTGTGTGTATTGTATAGAGATTACATAATATTTTTAAGCTAGCACATCCATTCTACTCAAGAAATCTCTTCTAGTGATTACATTTGCAAAGGTACACAAAGATGCTCATTGTAGCATTTTTTATAATTCCAAAAATGATATAAACCTTAAACCATGAAGGTAATGGTTTAATAAATTATAGCATATTTCCACTGTAAGACACCATAGAGTAAAGAATAGGTAAAGATACACTTACTGAGGGGGACTATTGTGCAAGTTACTAAATAATATGAATGATATTAGGTTGGTGCAAAAGTAATTGTGGTTTTTGCATTAAAAGTAAAGTTTAAAAACGCAATTACTTTTGCACCAACCTCATATTATGCCATTTCACATTTTATATATGTATGAATATTTATATGTTTGGAATAAATAGTGAAAACTCTATTAGGATGCATGCTAAACTCTTAATAGTGTTACCTTTGGAGGGAGTAAAATTCAGGAATTTGGAGCTATAATGATATATGTGTACATGTATATAGTTATACAGATAACTATATAGTTATACAGATAACCATATACATAACTATATGTGTGTGTTTGAGCTGTTTGAGCATTTCATAAGGATAATGGATTCATAAATTATATTATCTGCATATTAAAATGATACTAATAATCACATCAGAAATTATATATTGAGTTCTCTACAAGCACAAGATACTTTATATTTTTGCCAGGCAGAATAATGCCTCCACCCCTGGACAAAAAGAAAAGGGATGTCCGCATTTGAATGACTAGAATCGGAATATGTTTTGTTGCATGGCAAAGGGGAATTAGGTTGCATTAAAGGGGAACTGGATGACTTTAAAACAGGAAGACGTTTATAGAATATCTGGGTGGGCCCAATGTAATCTCAAGGGTGCTTAAAAGCAAAAGCAGAAGGCAAAAGAAGAGTCAATGTCAAAGCGATAAGATGTGAGAGAGACTCAACAGGCCATTGCTGGCTTTGAAAATGGAGGGAATGTGGAAATTGTCCATAAGCTCGAAAAGCGAGGAAACAGATTCTTCCCTGCAGCCTCCAGAAGAAATGCAGCTCTGCTGACATCTTGATTTTAGCCAGCTATGTCCGTTTTGGAGTTCTGAATTACCGAACTGTGAGATAATCAATTTGTGTTGTTTTAAACCACTAAGCTTGTAGTAATTTGTTAAAGCACCAACAGGAAACTTATGCAATATGCATCACCTCATTTAAAATTTACAAGGATCCTGGGAGATATACACAACAGTGGACCCCCATTTAAACAAGAAAAAAACCATTGTTCATAAGGTTTGTTTAGGGTGACACAGCTCGTAAGTGCTGTGGACAGGACTTGAGTTAGTTCCAGAGGAATCTAGAGCCTCTCCTGGCTGCCATTTTGTATTCTCTGTCCTCTGACTTATAACTCCAGTGCTCCTGGCTCAGTACTCAGTCACCAGCAGATATTTACCATCATATAAGTCAGTAAGAATCAGGTTTGAGGGGTAAGACAAATCTCCATTTAAACCCACTCACTAGCTGTGTGGTTGGTCTAAAACAAACTACTCAATTTAAGCTTGTTTCCTCATCTATAAAAGAAGAGAAACACTTTCTACCTTCTGGGCTGAGGAAAAGCATTCAGTGAAATAATGTATGAAAACTGTCCAACAAAAAGCTTCGTATAGATTTTGTTTTTAATAAATGATATTTATTGTTGGTGAGGACTCTTACTTTGTTATAATGACTCTGGGAAGCTGTTTTTCCTCTAGATGAGGTTTTAGGTTTTCTTCATACCTTTGTCGAATCTGTCAGCTCCTGATTCAGAGACGGTGGTTAGTGCCTGTGGCACAGAACTATAACTACAAACTAGGGAACTATTAACTGAGTACAAGTATAGAAGAAGTGGCTTTTAGTGGTGTGGGCACCAGTGATCCATAAGATGAATCCGGTGGCAAAAATGTACTGTTAATAATGTATATTTCTCCCGTGGGACGACATCACAGAGGAACAAAAGGAAAAAAAAAAAAAAACACTCAGAAAATGTCCTTAAAATTTAAACTTGGTTAGTATGCTATGAGACTCTAGAAAAGAGGACCTCTCTATTTCAATCAAAATTATGTTGGCCTTCTGTTTTCTGCCCATGGGTCCCAGACAGAGTTTTCTCAGAATATCATTTGTCTTCCACTCAATAAACGTATTCTGTTGGTCTAGGTACTTCATGAACTTCTTCAAACATTCCTTTGAAACACTCATTTCAGGCTCTAAGTTCTTCACCACTTCGAGTTTGGCTTTTTAAACAATTGCCCTTAGTGATGATTTATGAACGATTACTTACAAGGATAACTCTTGATGATTCTCTATAGAAGATAATCTTCGCTCTTGTCAAAGCTCCCTCTGGTTCTGAGTTGTCCAGTATCTGATACAAGGCTGATATATATTATGCACTCAACCTGGATCCATTGAATAAATGAATGAATGAGTGACTGAGTGAGTGAATTATCAGATGAACCGTGAGGGTGAGGCAACAGGTGTGGTCACTAACAACTCATTCATGGGACTAGATCTTCCCCTGCTTCTCATTTGAAAGGAAAGTAAATCAGAGTGAGTGCACATTCCCAAGGGACCTCAAGTTACTGGTTCCAATGTCTTCAGACCATCTTGGCTATTTGTGTATGTGCCCCTTTGGAAAACTAAGGAAGGAAATAAAAAGCCTTCTAGGAGTTTTGTTTTGTTTCCCAAAACTCAGAGGTAATAAAGCATTAACATTGTTAATGGCTTTTTCAAAGTGTGTTGACACCCAAGTGGTTTGGGAGAAGAGTTTTTGTGTGGGGGAAATACTATGATGCTTTAGCCAGGGCAACTCTGGCTTTTTCTATGAAGTTTCTGTACTTGTAGTGCCCTTCATTCAAGTGACCTTTGTCCTGCTTGTTGTTGCAGATTATTTGAACTATCTGCAGACTCAATGAAACCAGAAGGATAATTGCACAGAATGGATAATGTATAGCAATAGCAATTTATTCAGATGATTATTGTCAACCATGACACAGGGCTTTCTTAATCACATCTATGATTACTATACTTGCTAATGATACTGTATCATTTTTTCCCTAATACTGTAAAGTGCTTCCTACATGTCACAAAGCTATTGAAACACACATCTACAGGGCAATTGATAAAATGTTTTCATTGTTCAAACTGCATGTATTCACATTTTAACATCTGCTATACAAAATGCATAAATGATCACAGAGTTATAGCTTAGAAGAGGATCTCCAAAAAGTAATTTTATCCAGTCCGCTGCCTTAAATAGTTACATATCCAAACCATCAAAGACATATGGTTGTAATTCCCACTTAAAAAATCATAAGGCGTGGACTCTGCATAACACCTTAAATGGACTGTTTTGGTACTTGATCACCATTTTGTCAAGAACTTCTGCTATAAGCTGAGTAAGTAAGAGCAAATTATACATATATCTAAGAATATACCTATTTCTTTGTTGGGACTGAAAAAAATATTTCATGCCTCCTCTATCACACTGAAATCACATAATAGATTTTGCTTTTTGAGATTGAATACTGAAACTTTCCAACTCTGTTAACACTTTTTACAATAAATATATTAATTGACTTTAATCCCCTTGGACATTCTTTGGTCCCTAAATACAAATTTTATTATTTGACCTTAAGAAAAATGGCAACACATAGGATATAAGGAGATAAGACTTAGAAATGAGGATCTCTACCCACATCTTCAGTGTTAGTTACTTGATTCATAAACACTAACCAAATATACTGAACTGTTTAAATTCAAATTCAGCTAATATGCAAAGGCTTCAACTAGAAGGCGAGCTCTTAATTAACCGAAAAATTATTAACTTTAATTTTGTTGTTGCTGTTGTTAAACTGAAAGCTCATTGACAGAATAACATTTCACAAAGAAACCTGAAAAAGCCTAAGGCATTTAGGTAACCTAGTGGGAAACAAATCCATGAACTACAAAAACAGGAAAAAATAGAGTATAATGGGAACATCTGGGCAAACTTCATGGAGAACTGGAATGTCTGCCATTACTGTCCAAAACTCAACCATCGCGCTTAGGACTGAGAGTCGCTCTGTTTTTCATCTTGCCCATTCAAATGCTGGTTTTCATTACTTTCATTCCAGAGGTTCTCCTTACTTGTGACTCAGGGCCTTCTTATTTCTGCTTCTCTCTTCTAATTTTCTCCCCACATCTCCAAGGTTACTAAGACTGCTTTTAACCCTTTCTACCATTTTTCTCTGTCTCTGTTACTTGTGTTCCTAATTCTGTAAAAGAAAAAAAAAGACCTAATTGAATCAGGTAGTCACTATTCAGTATTATTGGTTGAAATTATCTCACCACATTGCCTCATAGGTAACTGACCAAACTTTTCAGTATACCCTAGATCTTCTCATCCAAAACACTGGAGTTAGAGTAACAGCATCACATGACTGAGTATGACACCCCATGTGCAAGCAAATGACCATGACCACTTATCTCAAGTGAGGTCATCCATGTGAGAAGCACATTATGCAATCAAGTGCCTGGTGAAACAAAACTAAACAAAACAAAAAAACCTCCTTACTAACTTGAAGAAAACCTTTTAACAATAGCGACTGAAAATTATTGCTTACACAGTCCTGCCTGATGTACCACAGGGAATGCAATACACTGGTAAGCACTATTGCATATTGTAAGGATATTTACCAAAGATAGTCATTTAGTTAATAGCTTCAGGGATTGCACTGTGAACAAAACATCTTGCTGAGTCCTGCATGAAGGTGCCAGTAAGGAATGGTGATGTTAGGAAATAAGGACTAAGTCATGATATTGTACCCATCACCAAAGAAGCTCATTATATAGTAAGACAGACACAAAAATCATGCAAATATAAATAATGTAAGGGAGTGAATAATATTGGGAAAGGAAAGAAGTACAGAATCTCTCTGGCAACTTCCAGTGCTTCCTTTGTGCTAATATTCCAATTGGAACAGTGCAGGGATAAATGTCAATCAACAATAGAAAGTCATTCCAAGTTTCAAAGGCCAAAACCTTCCTGATGCTAAGGCCTGAAGAATGAAGGGATGAACCTGCTGAAGAATGGACCAGAGAGAGAGAAGTGGGACTGGCCTTCAGTCATCTCCTGGGGTGTTACTTGTTGGTAAAGTGTCCTCTTGGATCTGGAAACAGAAGAATGGGCCATGTGGGGAGACTGTTTTTAAACCATATTTAACTGCTTACCCTTTCAAGTTGTGGAAATTTTCAGTAGTTGACATTCATTCATTTATTCATTTACTAAAGCAACTTTCACTGCAGGTCCAACATATGTTAGCGTACATATGGTGAATCATATATAATCCTTGCCCTAACAGACATATAAAGTGATAATTGTGTCATATTTTTATATTTGTATCTATATGGCAAAATAATTAAAATTTTCTTTCAAAATGCTACAGAGATGGAAGAGGAGGAAACTAAATAGACTTGATAGAGATGTCAGTGAAGGTAAGAAAGTTCTGCAAATGAGAGGCAATAGAGAGATTATTGTAGGAAACATACTGCAAAAATGCACCCTTGTGAAATGAAATGCTTGTTTCAAGATTATTGAGTTTTTCAATGGGATCAGAGGGTCAGGTTTGCATGTGATGCAGCAGAAGGCACAGCTAGAGACTGTGTGCAGTGGCTCAAGCCTATAATACCAGCACTTTGGAAGACGGAGGTGGGCAGATCACCTGAGGTCAGGAGTCTGAGACTAGCATGGCCAACCACGGCCAACATGGTGAAATCCTGTCTCTAGTAAAAATACGAAAATTAGCTGGGTGCAATGGCATGTACCTGTAATCCCAGTTAGTCAGGAGGCTAAGGCAGGAGAATAACTTGAACCTGGGAGGTGGAGGTTGCAGTGAGCCAAGATCATGCCACTGTACCCCAGTATGGGCAACAGAGGGAGACTCTGTCAAAAAAAAAAGCACAGCTAGACAAATGTGGATCAATAATCTCCACATGAAGCTGTAAATAAAGCTCTTATAGTCAAATTAATTGAGATTTATTGATATCAAATTATTTCTTGTGATTGTGCTTTTCAATAAGAATTTTATTATTTTTATAAAAATAGGTGCTTAATTCAGTATATTTTTATTACAATCAAGCTAACCTACTGCATGGAATTTCTTAGTAGTAACTCTTTTGAAGAAAGTCAGATGTCATTAAAATGTTAGGCTTGTCATTGACTAGGTAATGTTAAGCAAGTTACTTAACCTTTCCAAGACTGTTTCATGTATAGAGAGGGGATGATAAGACCACATGAGCTGTTGTGAAGATCAAATTGGTGATACCTGTGACTACCTGTCACATAGCAAATACTGAATGAATATAGCTATAATCAAGTTTCTAAGATAGTTCTTTTCAAATATAACTATATAACTATATAATTGTAATTATATAATAAATTTAACTTAGCCATAGAAGTTTCTTTAAGTGTTAGAAGCCACATATAGAAATGAATTAACTGAGATATAAAATTTAGGTGCTAGAATCTGAATGGTCTTGCTTTCTCCCAGTCCCATCTCCTACCCAGGTAACCTCTAAAGGGCTCTGCCAATCACACCTTCCTTCCAAATAAATTATTGAATAAACAAACAAACTGATCTTTATCCAGAGTTCGTTTCTCCAGCATTTGTTTTCCTTTGTATCAGTTCTAGGCATCAGCATTGGAAGCATTGTTCTTTCTTTAATACTGCATAGTGTATCACTTAAATCCCATGATGTGTTTCAATCTCTCCTACTTTATGTTCCCTAAGTTAGTAATTGTGATAAAGTATCATTCAAAAATGTTTAACTGCATTTAAGTGCACAATACCTTCAAGCAAATTAGAAAAACTTTCCCCTGTGTGTGGACTTCTAGGTAAAGGAGGACCCTTGAGAATGTCACTTGACAAGTCAATGGCATTGTTATAAAAATTAGAAAAAGTCAGCCATTTTTCTGAGCAAATTAAGACCTAAGCTATGTGTAGACTGAGCAATGACTAGATTTAAACCCTCATCTGGCTCTTATTTATATATTATTATTTTCAGTTCAAACCCCAATTCATCAAGAGATGTTTTAGAAACAAAAATGGGTTGAAATTATTCTTGGTCCTGTTGAAAGTCTCGCTTTTAAGAGAATTCCAAGCATAGGCAATATTTGTATATTTAGAAAACCCCACCATCTCAGTCCAAAATCTCCTTAAGCTGATAAGCAACTTCAGCAAAGTCTCAGGATACAAAATCAATGTGCAAAAATCACAAGCATTCCTATACACCAATAACAGACAAACAGCCAAATCATAAGTGAACTCCCATTCCCAATTGCTTCAAAGAGAATAAAATACCTAGGAATCCAACTTACAAGGGATGTGAAGGACCTCTTCAAGGAGAACTACAAACCAGTGCTCAGTGAAATAAAAGAGGACACAGCCAAATGGAAGAACATTCCATGCTCATGGATAGGAAGAATCAATATCGTGAAAATGGCCATACTGCCCAAGGTTATTTATAGATTCAATGGAATCCCCATTAAGCTACCCATGACTTTCTTCACAGAATTGAAAAAAACTACTTTCAAGTTCATATGCAACCCAAAAAGAGCCCACATTGCCAAGACAATCCGAAGCCAAAAGAACAAAGCTGGAGGCATCATGCTACTTGACTTCAAACTATACTACAAGGCCACACTAACCAAAACAGCATGGTACTGGTACCAAAACAGAGATATAGACCAGTGGAACAGAACAGAGGCTTCAGAAATAACACCACACATCTACAACTAACTGATCTTTGACAAACCTGACAAAAACAAGAAATGGGGAAAGGATTCCCTATTTAATAAATGGTGCTGTGAAAACTGACTAGCCATATGTAGACAGCTGAAACTGGATCCCTTCCTTACACCTTACACCATTAATTAACAAAAATTAATGCAAGATGGATTAGAGACTTAAATATTAGACCTAAAACCATAAAAACCCTAGAAAAAAACCTAAGCGATACCATTCAGGACATAGGAATGGGCAAGGACTTCATGTCTAAAACACCAAAAGCAATGGCAACAAAAGCCAAACTTGACAAATGGGATCTAATTAAACTAAAGAGCTTCTGCACAGCAAAAGAAACTACCATCAGAGTGAACAGGCAACCTACAGAATGGGAGAAAATTTTTGCAATCTACTCATCTGAAAAAGGGCTAATATCCAGAACCTACAAAGAACTCAAACAAATTTACAAGAAAAAAACAAACAACCCCATCAAAAAGTGGGCAAAGGATATGAACAGACATTTCTCAAAAGAAGACGTTTATGCAGCCAACAGACACATGAAAAAATGCTTATCATCACTAACTATCAGAGAAATGCAAATCAAAACCACAATGAGATACCATCTCACACCAGTTAGAATGGTGATCATTAAAAAGTCAGGAAACAACAGGTGCTAGAGAGGATGTGGAGAAATAAGAACACTTTTACACTGTTGGTGGGATTGTAAACTAGTTCAACCATCGTGGAAGACAGTGTGACAATTCCTCAAGGATCTAGAACTAGAAATACCATTTGACCCAGCCATCCCATTACTGGGTATATACCCAAAGGATTATAAATCGTGCTGCTATAAAGACATCTGCACACGTATGTTTATTGCAGCACTATTCACAATAGCAAAGATGGAACCAACCCAAATGTCCATCAACGACAGACTGGATTAAGAAAATGTGGCACATATATACCATGAACTACTATGCAGTCATAAAAACAGATGAGTTCGTGTCCTTTGTAGGGACATGGATGCAGCTGGAAACCATCATTCTCAGCAAACTATCACAAGAACAGAAAACCAAACACCGCATGTTCTCACTCATAGGTGGGAACTGAACAATGAGATCACTTGGACACAGGAAGGGGAACATCACACACCGGGGCGTGTTGTGGGGTTGGGGGAGAGGGGAGGGATAGCATTAGGAGATATACCTAACATAAATGACAAGTTAATAGGTGCAGCATACCAACACAACACATGTATACCTGTGTAACAAACCTGCACGTTGTGCACATGTACCCTAGAATGTAAAGTATAATAAAAAATAAATTTTAAAAAAAGCTATCTTTCTGTCACTTGATGACTATGGTAGGGGCTTTCTTATGCATCAGTTTTTTTCTTCTAAAATATTCTCAGTAGTATCACTTCCAATTCTGAACAATGCCTTGGTCCAGAGGCTAAAGCAATTAGGCAGGATGAGAGAAATACATTTCCTGAAGCAAACTCTGCTTCACAGAAATAAGCTTTAAAGTTGTTGAGTATTGCTGTCTTTAGGCAAACCTATTGGCAAGATGTTCCATTACTGTAGGTATAAACAGATGACAAAATTAGTCAAAAAAAAAAGTTACTCTATGTGTAACATATGAATATGGAACTTTTGATAGTGGAAAGCTTTAAAATTATATTCTCCAGAGGTGTGTGAGCCTGAAGCATTGAGATCAGGAAAGGCAACTTACAGTATTTAATTGCACTCACTAAGCATGGTCAAGGCCTGGGTTTAAAATACAGGTTATGCCAACACTAGCCAGTGTTTTACAGATGAAAATAATATTATCTTCAAACTATCGTTAATGCAAATAACTAAGATACCCTATATGACAGTGCCTACAGCTGAAGAAATATTACTTCTTTTAAAATAATGGATTATTTAGAATAACTCAATCTAAATCTCATTTTCATTCACTTTGAAGCCTGGAGCACATGCTCTGAAACAGGGCTGTCAAATAGGACTTTCCACAGTGATAGGAATAGTCTATGTTTGTGTTTTCCAATATGGTAGCCCTTAGCTGCACGTGGCTGTTTGAGCATATGAAAAGTGTTTAATGTGACGAAGAAACTGAATTTTTTAATTGCTTACCTCTAATTAATTTAGGGTTTTTCGTTGTTGCTTTTGTTTTTGTTTTTGTGAGACGGATCTTGCTCTATCGTCGGGTTGGAGTACAGTGGCTCATTCTCGGCTCACTGCAACCTCCAATTCCCTTGTTCAAGAGATTCTCCTACCTCAGCCTCCTGAGTAGCTGAGATTACAGGCATGCGCCACCACACCCAGCTAATTCTTGTATTTTTAGTAGAGACGGGGTTTCACTATGTTGGCCAGGATGGTCTTGATCTCCCGACATTAGTTTTTTAAAAAACCACTTTAAGGAGGTATGATTGACTTACAAAAGCTGCATGTATGTAATGTATGCATGTCATTGAATTTGGGGAAAAAATATACCCTTTGAAACATTATCAAGGCCATAACATATTATCTCCTAGTGTTTCCTCCCATCCTCTTTATTATTATTATTGGTTTTATTTTTGGTAAGAAAACAACATAAAATCTACTCTCTCAGCAATTTTCAGTATACAGTAGGGTATTAGCTATAGTCAGTGTGCTGTGAAATAGAAATCCAGTTATTATTTATCTTGCATAACTGAAACTTTTTACCTTTTACCCATCACCTCTCCATTTTTCCCTTCTCCCAGCCAGCACCTGGCAACCACCACTTTACTCTCTCCTTCTATCAGTTTGACTATGTTAGATTCCACATGTGAGTGAAAACATGCCAAATTTGTGTTCCTGTGTCTGGCTTATTTCACTTAACATAGTGTCCTCCATGCCGGGCATCATGGCTCACGCCTGTAATCCCAGCACTTTGGGAGGCCAAGGTGGGTGGATCACGAGGTCAGGAGATCCAGACCATCCTGGCTAATATGGTGAAACCCTGTCTCTACTAAACATACAAAAAATTAGCTAGGTGTGGTGGTGGGTGCCTGTAGTCCCAGCTACTCAGGAGGCTGAGGCAGGAGAATGGCATGAACCCGGGAGGCAGAGCTTGCAATGAGCCGAGATCACGCCACTGCACTCCAGCCTGGGTGACAGAGTGAGACTCTGTCTCAAATAAAACAACAACAATAACGACATAATGTCCTCCAGGTCCACCCATGTTGGTATAAATACCAGAATTTCCTTTTGAAAGGCTGAATAATATTTCATTGTATGTATGTAGCACATTTTCTTTATCCATTTATTCACTGACGGATATTTAGATTGTTCCCATATCCTGGCTATTGTGAATAATGCCGCAGTGAACATAGGAGTGCAGATATCTCTTAAAGATCCTGATTTCATTTCCTTTGGATATATGCCCATAAATGGAATTGCTCATTCACATAGTAGTTCTATTTTTACTTTTTAGAAACCTCCATACTGTTTTTGAGACTGGCTACATGATTTTACATTCCCAAAAACAAAGTGGAAGGATTTCTTTTTCTCCACATTCTTGCCAACATATATGTTTTAGTTCATTTTGTGTTGCTACAACAGAATACCTGAGACTGGGTAATTTAGGAACAGAGATTTATTTCTTATAGTTCTGGGGTCTGGGTAGTCCAAGGTTGAGGAACCTGTGTTTATCGAGGCCTTCTTGCTGCCTCATTCCATGCAGGAAGGTGAAAAAGCAAACAAACACTGCCCTGAGAGCAAAAGGGGAGGGAGCCAAACTCATCCTTTATAAGGATGCCTCTCCTGAGATAACTAACCTCTATCTGTGATAACAGCATTAACCCATTTATGGTAGCAGGGCCCTCATGACCTTGACCACCTCTTAAAGGTTCCACCTCTCAACACTGTTGCTTTGGGGATTAAGTTTCCAACACATGAGCTTTGGGGGACACGTTCAAACAATAGCAACTTCTTATCTCTTTTTAATGACACACATTCTAACTGATGTGAAGTGATATCTCATTGTGGTTTTGATTTGAGTTTCTCTGATGACTAAAGATATTGAATTTTTTTATATGCCTGTTGGCCATTTGTATGTCTTCTTTGGAGAAATGTCTATTCAAGTCCTTTGTTCATTTTTCCATTGGGTTATTTGGTTTTCTATTACTGAGTTTTAAGAGTTCCTAATGTTTAGATGGCAATCCCTTATCAGATGTATGTTTTACAAATATTTTCTCCCATACTTCAGGTTGTCTATTTATTCCTTTGATTGCTTCTTTTGCTGTACAGAATCTTTTAAGTTGAATATAGTCCCACTTGTCTATTTTTTGCCTTTATTGCATGTACTTTTGGTGTCATAGCCAAGAAATCATTGCAAAGACCAACATCAAAAAGTCATATTTTCTTCTAGGATTTTTTACAGTTTTAGGTATTGTGCTTATGTCTTTAATCCATTTTGCATTGATTTTTCTTGTGTGATTAAACAGTAGGATCTAATATCATGTTTGTTTTTGTTTTTGCGTGTGGGTATCCAGTTTTGCTAACACCATTTATTGAAGGGATTATCTTTTCTCCATTGTGTATTCTTGGTGCTCTGGCCAAAGATAAGTTAGATCTTACATGCATGGGTTTATTTCTCAGCTCTCTATTCTGTTCTATTTGACTATATATCTACTTTTATGCCAGTTCGATACTGTTTTGATTAGTGTAAGTTTGGATTATAATTTGAAATGAGGAGTTATGTTCCTCCAACTTTTTTCTTCTTTCTCAAGAACACTTTGACTACTTTTGTGATTTTATATGAATTTTGTGACTGTTTTTCTATTTCTATAAAAACTGCCATTGGAATTTTGATAAGGATTGCATTGAATCTGTAGAATGCTTAGAATGGTGTGGACATTTTAACAACATTAGTTCTTCCAATCCATGAATATGTGATTAATTAATTAACATTTAAATTCAAAGAGACATGTAGTTAGAGGCTACCATATAGTACGGTAAAGCACTAGAAGAGAATTTGGCTCCAATAGGGCAGCCGCATAGGTAAGTCTATAGATAAGTCTTTTTTCAACAATAATTTTTTAAGAAAGACACTTTTTTTTTTTTCTGCAAACACCTTTATGGCAGGAGGTTGTTAAAATAAAATTAATGGGCTTCATGAACATCTCAAATTGTGTGATAATCACATTAAGTTTGAAGTGTATTTTTCTAGGGAGAAAATTCCTACACACCATTGGACTTTGAAAGAGCCATGTGTCACGAAATTTAAAAAATAAATAAATAAATAGAAGGAATATACCTAAGTTACTTACACCTGCTCTAATTTTAAAATGTGCACATTGTTGTTCAGAAGACAAAGGAAGCCAAACTATCAAATTGGTTCATGTAATTATAACTGATTGTTTTCATGAAGACTAAAATGTAAGCAGAGTTTTCAGTAAAAATATGTTAACTATGAACTTCAAAGCAATGTTCAATTATTCTATTTACATCAAAAGCAGCAAATTTTAGCACACATTAACTACACATTTGTGTCAGTTGTCTTTAAAATATTAAAATAGTACAGGATAGCACAGAAACTAAAAGTGCCATATTCTCTCACTTCCTACCCTGCTTCTACTCTTGTTCCCCATGAATAACTATGTTGGTTATTTGGATAATGTCTCTCCAAACATTTTTTCGTGTATCCATACATGTGTTGTGTGTGTATGTGCATGTGTGCACAGAAATTGACTTCTGTACTATTTGTGATGGACTGAATAATGACTCCCAAAGATGTTCACATCCTAATCCCTGGGCCCTGTGAACATGTTACATGTAAAAAGATCTTTATAGATGTAATTTAACTAAGGATCTTGAGATGGAGAGATTCTTTTAGATGATTAGAGTGGCCTCAATGTAATCACACGGTCCTTAGAAGAAGAAGGCAAGCAGATCAGAGGTAGTAGTAGCAAACATAATGATGGAATCAAAAGGTTGGAGTAATTCAATGATGGATCACAAACCAAGGAATGCAGGCAGCCTCCAGAAACTAACACAAGCAAGAAGACTGATTCATCCCCGAAGCCTCCAGAAGGAATACAGCCCTACTGACACCTTAATTTTATATTTATGATACCCAGAGTAAGACAATAAATGTATCTTGCTTTAGAGCCACTAAATTTCTGGTAATTTGTTACAGTAGCAATAGGAAACCAGTATATTCTATAACTTTTCTTTTAAGTATAACCTGTGCATCCTTCCATGATAGTACATTAGTACATGCAGTACTACTCTATTCTTTTCCGAAGTTGCCTAGAACATCAGTGTGACTCCCTTTTATGCTATGACACAAGAAGTTCCAGTGCACATCCCAGGACATACGTTATTGAGCATTTGTATACATGGTTTAGTGAGATGTACGACTGCAGAAAGAAACTGCTTAGTAAAAAGATAAAGGTATACATGGTAATGTATTGTTATTCGGAACACTTGTCCCCTCCTTACAGAATGTGTCATTCAGGAGAGATTATGTTTTTCTGTTCCACAGGCTTGGTCACGTGATGTACTTTAGCCAACAAAATGGCAGCCGAAGGGATGTGAGCCCCTGTGAAGGGGCACTTTAGGAGTTAGGATGTTTTTGTTACCTTTTCCCATGACACAAAGTGTCCCCTATAGAGGCTGCTTCATCATTTACAAACTGACCCACAATGGATATGGAATGTAGCAAGACAAAAAATAGGCCTTTGTGTTTGTTAAAGACTGCCTTTTGGAGATTCCTGGATATAAGAGCATAACTTAACCTAACCTGTCTGACATAGTATATGTATTTTAAATGTTCCTAATTACTACAAAATTGCCTTCTAAAAAGCTGTACATGTCCACCAACAGTGTGGGAGTGTCGTTTTTCCACATTGTTGCCAAAACTACAAAGCACTCATTTTGAACTTTTTTTCTTGCACAGGTGAAAATGGTATCTCACTGCTTTAACCCACATTTTTTTTCTAATTTCATGCAATGTTCTTTCATATGCTTATTATTCATTTGTATTTCTTCTTCAACAAAATGTTCATATGGGCATTGTCCATTTTTATTGAGAGTTATCCATCATTTTTATATACATTTTCTAGAGTGCATGTATACAATGAATATCACGGTTTGCTTTACATGTCATATATAGTTTTAATGATTCATTTGATTCTTAACTTTCTGATAGCATGTACTACACAAAGGTATTTAATACATATAAACTAGGTTCCTTTAAATTGAAATATAATTAAAGCCTACCTAGTCACTAAAGAGATCATGGCCTACTAGGAGTGGCTCATTTAGAAGCCCAGATGAGAAATGCTGGTTCAAATATCTGGATCTGAGTCAACATACCCACCAAGACTGTCTAGGCCATATGATGGATTGGAAAAGCAAGTAAGAAAAAAAGACTAAAGTAGGGCAGTGTTGGGGATGAGGGGAATCCAAAACATAGAGTAAGGATCAATGTGCATGCAGAAATTATAAATTTACATAATCATATTAGAGATAATAATTTGGTAAGATATATCAATAGTCACGAAAATATTTATAACTAGTGTAGATACTGTTGCTTTTTTTTCTCCATTTAAACAATTTCTTATAGCTAATTTTCTAGGGGTAAGATGTTTGAATTAAGGTTGAGCATAGCAGCATTACCTAAGATAGTGAAAGCAGGAATGTAACCAAGAGAAGGACATTATTATAATTAGACAATTAGGTTAAGTAAAATCTGACATATCAATTGACTGGAATATAATGAAGCCATTAAAAATTAATCAGTGTAATTATGTGAAATCCTGAGCTAATCTGAATGTCTTTCTGTTTTTTTTTTTTTCAGGTTTGCACTCAGATCAATATTTTTATTATTATTATTATTATACTTTAAGTTCTAGGGTACATGTGCATAACGTGCAGGTTTGTTACATATGTATACTTGTGCCATGTTGCTGTGCTGCACCCATCAACTCATCATTTACATCAGGTAAAACTCCCAATGCAATCCCTCCCCCTCCCCCCTCCCCCCTCCCCCCTCCCCCCTCCCCCCTCCCCATGATAGGCCCCGGTGTGTGATGTTCCCCTTCCCGAATCCAAGTGATCTCATTGTTCAGTTCCCACCTATGAGTGAGAACATGCGGTGTTTGGTTTCCTGTTCTTGTGATAGTTTGCTAAGAATGATGGTTTCCAGCTGCATCCATGTCCCTACAAAGGACACAAACTCATCCTTTTTTATGGCTGCATAGTATTCCATGGTGTATATGTGCCACATTTTCTTAATCCAGTCTGCCACTGATGGACATATGGGTTGATTCCAAGTCTTTGCTATTGTGAATAGTGCTGCAATAAACATACGTGTGCATGTATCTTTATAGCAGCATGATTTATAATCCTTTGGGTATATATCCAGTAATGGGATGGTTGGGTCATATGGTACATCTAGTTCTAGATCCTTGAGGAATCGCCATACTGTTTTCCATAATGGTTGAACTAGTTTACAATCCCACCAACAGTGTAAAAGTGTTCCTATTTCACCACATCTTCTCCAGCACCTGTTGTTTCCTGACTTTTTAATGATTGCCATTCTAACTGGTGTGAGATGGTATCTCATTGTGGTTTTGATTTGCATTTCTCTGATGGCCAGTGATGATGATACCATGCTCATGGATAGGAAGAATCTATATCGTGAAAATGGCCATACTGCCCAAGGTTATTTATAGATTCAATGACATCCCCATCAAGCTACCAATGAGTTTCTTCACAGAATTGGAAAAAACTGCTTTAAAGTTCATATGGAACCAAAAAAGAGCCCACATCTCCAAGACAATCCTAAGTCAAAAGAACAAAGCTGGTGGCATTGCGCTACCTGACTTCAAACTATACTACAAGGCTACAGTAACCAAAACAGCATGGTACTGGTACCAAAACAGAGATATAGACCAATGGAACAGAACAGAGTCCTCAGAAATAATACCACACATCTACAGCCATCTGATCTTTGACAAACCTGAGAGAAACAAGAAATGGGGAAAGGATTCCCTATTTCATAAATGGTGCTGGGAAAATTGGCTAGCCATAAGTAGAAAGCTGAAACTGGAACCTTTCCTTACTCCTTATATGAAAATTAATTCAAGATGGATTAGAGACTTAAATGTTAGACCTAAAACCATAAAAACCCTAGAAGAAAACCTAGGTAGTACCATTCAGGACATAGGAATGGGCAAAGACTTCATGTCTAAAACACCAAAAGCAATGGCAGCAAAAGCCAAAATTGACAAATGGGATCTCATTAAACTAAAGAGCTTCTGCACAGCAAAAGAAACTACCACCAGAGTGAACAGGCAACCTACAGAATGGGAGAAAATTTTTGCAATCTACTCATCTGACAAAGGGCTAATATCCAGAACCTACAAAGAACTCAAACAAATTTACAAGAAAAAACAAACAACCCCATCAAAAAGTGGGCAAGGGATATGAACAGACATTTCTCAAAAGGAGACATTCATACAGCCAACAGACACATGAAAAAAATGAATGTCTTTCTTTTATGATGACTTTTTCTGTCTTGTCCAATTCTGTTCCCCTTTACAATTTCCTGAAACCCTGTCCCTCCAGTCAAAATTCATAAAGATGCATTGTGTTTATTGTTTTATATATCTGTTTCCTCTCTAGACTTTAAAGTCCCAAAAGCTGGGTTTATGTCTTTTTTTTTTACATACAATTTTATTTTTACATATAATTTTTTACATACTTTTACATACTTTTTTTTACATACAATTTTAAATGTTTTCTCATTTAAAATGTATTTATTTCTTTAAGAGAAATAGAAAACAAATGTATGCAGATTACAAATATAATTATATAAAATTGTATCAATATATTGATATAGGTTAGAAGAGAACAAAAAAAATGGAAATTATTCTTACCGCAAAATCAGAGCCTTATAGTTCCTGTTTCAAATGATTTACTATAAGAAAGTTTAAAATGCAAAATGGTGTAAAGAAGAAAAATTACATGATCAATAATTCTTCCACCCAAAGATAACAATTGTTAATGTATGGCCTGTTCTTTTCAAACTTTGTTATGCCTTTCTAAAAATATATTGAGATTACTGTATCTTTAGAATTTCTTTCCTCTAGTTTCCCCACATCTTTCGTTTAAGTAACTTTATGACAATTTAGCCTGACCTAAGGTACCTGTAGCACCCAAAGCAGAGCAAGGTGAACCAAAGCTCTCAGAAGAGGTGAGAGACCAAAAACAAGGATCTAGTTCATTGAAATGATGATAGCCTCTTTAAAAAAAACTTACTTTTTCTTCAGCTTCTTGGTTTTGTTGCTGTTGTTTTGGGAGGCAGACTGTCAATGACTAAGCCTAAGACTTGTTAGACAGAATGATTGATAACAAATAGTTGGTTAAAATGAGAAGTTTAGAAAGGATTCCTAAAAGACAATAAAGAAAGGTGGTAGAACAAACTATAGAATTTGTAGTGCTGTCTCGACTACTCTAACCTTGGTAAGGAGAAAAAGGAGAAGACACTGAATATGATCATATTTACATCTGTATATCCCAAGTGTAAAATACGTTATGGTATTTGGGTTGTTTCAGTATTTTGGTTATTGGAATGATGCTGCAATGAAGTGCAAATATGTCTTCAAGATCCTGATTTCAATTTTGGGAGGGTAAATACCCACAAGTGTAATTACTGAATCAAATGGTAGCTCTATTTTTCAGTTTTCTGAACTTCCACATTGTTTTCTGTAGTGGTTACACATTTTTACTTTCCCAAGAAAAGTGTAGAAGTGTTTCAATTTTTTTCCAAATTCTCACTACACTCGTTATCTTTTTAAAAAAATCATAACCATCCTAACAGATGTGAGGTGACATCCAATGGTGATTTTAATTTGAATTTCCCCAATGATATTAATCATTTTGAGCATATTTTTATATACCTATAGGCCATTTTTATTTATTCTTTGGATAAATGTCTATTCAAGTACTTCATTCATTTTTTAGTTGAGTTGTTTGGTTTTCTGCTATTGAGTTGTAAGGGTTCCTTGTATATTTTCCATGTTAACTCCTTATCCAACGTATGCTTTACAAATATTTTCCCCATTCTGCAGGTCACTTGTTCATTTTGTTGATTGTTTTTGTTTTTCTCAGTTTTTTAACTCTTTCCTATGCAGAAGCTTTTTAGTTGACTGTAGTCCCACTTTATTTTTGGTTTTGTTGCCTGTGCTTTTGGTCTTATCCAATAATTCATTGTAAAGATCAATGTTAAGGAGGTTTCCTTCGTGTTTTCTTCTAGAAATTTATAGTTTGAGGTCTTATGTGTATGTCTTTAATTCATTTTTAGTTAATTTTTGTGTGTAAGAGCCAGTTTAGATCAGGAACAAGATCTTTAAGGTTTTCTGCACGTAAGATAACATCATCTGCAAACATAGACATTTTTTTCTTCATTCTTTCCTCTTTGAATGCCATTTATTTCTTTTACTTTCCTAACTATTTTGGGTATGGCTTCCATTACTATGTTGAATAGAAGTGTCACAAGTGGGTATCCTTGTCTTATTCCTGATCTTAGAGGAAAAGCTTTGTTTTTCACTGTTAAAGATGACATTGGCTGTGAGCTTTTTATATATAACCTTAATATGTTAAGGATTTTTTTCTATACACAGTTGAGAGTTTTTAATCATAAAAGGATATTGAATTTTGTCAAATATTTTTTCTACATTTATCCAGATGATCATGTCGTTTTAATTATTCATTCTATTAATGTGTTGTATTATATTGATGTTTCACGTGTTGAGTCAACCTTAAACCCTAAGAACAAATCCAATTTAGTCGTGGTGTAAGATCCTATCATTGTGCTGTTGAATTTAGTTTGCTAGTCTTTATTTTTAGAATGTTTGCCTTTGTGTTCATCTAGGGTATTGGTCTATAGTTTTATTTCTTTGTAGCATTTTTGTCTGGCTTTGCTGTCAGGATTATGCTAGCCACATAAAATGAGTTTGGAAGTGTCCCCAAAGAAAAACATGGCATATGCACACAGTAAAATGTTATTTAATCTTAGAAGAGAAGGAAATCCTGACTTTTTCAACAACAAAGATGAACTTGGAGGACATTATGGTAAGCTAATCACAAGACAAATATTGTACTTATTTGCAGTACATAAAACACTTAAGCTCATAGAAGCAGAAAATGGAAGATGGTTACCAGGGGCAGGGGAGAGGAGGAAATAGAGAGTCATTGTCCCGTTGCTATAAGGTGTAATTTATGCAAGATGAATTAATTTAGAGATATGCTGTACAGCTTAGTATCTATAGTCAATAATGTAGTGTGTACTTACAACTTTGCTAAAATGATAGATTTAATTTTAAGTGTTCTTATCAAAATAAAAAAAAGGAAAGAAAAAAAGCACACAAAGAAATTTTTGGAGGTAATGGGTATGAAGAGGTGACAGGTATATGTCCAAACTTATCAAATTGGATATGTTAAATGTGTGCATTTTCAGTATATCAATTATACCTTGATAAAGCTTTTAAAAACACACTATGGCAGCAGGTGGTGTGTCTCACTAAACTGCAGAGTAAGATAATATTTTTTCTTTGGGAGGCCGAGACGGGCAGATCACGAGGTCAGGAGATCGAGACCATCCTGGCTAACACGGTGAAACCCCGTCTCTACTAAAAAATACAAAAAACTAGCCAGGCGAGGTGGCGGGCACCTGTAGTCCCAGCTACTCGGGAGGCTGAGGCAGGAGAATGGCTTAAACCCAGGAGGCGGAGCTTGCAGTGAGCTGAGATCCGGCCACTGCACTCTAGCCTGGGCGACAGAGCGAGACTCTGTCTCAAAAAAAAAAAAAAAAAAAAAAAAAAGATAATATTTTTTAATTTTTATTTATTTATTTTATTATACTTTAAGTTCTGGGATACATGTGCAGAATGTACAGGTTTGTTACACAGGTATATGTATGCCATTGTGGTTTGCTGTACCCATCAACTCATCATCTACATTAGGTATTTCTCCTAATGCTATCCTTCCCCTTGTCCCCAACCCTCTAACAGACCCCTGGGTGTGATGTTCTCCTGCCTGTGCCCATATGTTCTCATTGTTCTATTTCCACTTATGAGTGAGAACATGTGGTGTTTGGTGTTCTGTTCGTGTGTTAGTTTGCTGAGAATGATGGTTCATGTCCCTGCAAAGGACATGAACTCATTCTTTTTTATGGCTGCATAGTACTCCATCGTATATATGTGCCACAGTTTCTTTATCCAGTTAAACACTGGTGGGCATTTGGGTTGGTTCCAAGTCTTTGCTATTGTGAATAGTGCTGCAGTAAACATAGGTGTGCATGTGTCTTTATAGTAGAATAATTTATAATCCTTTGGGTATATACCCAGTAATGGGATTTCTGGGTCAAATGGTATTTCTGGTTTTAAATCCTTGAGGAATTGACACACTGTCTTCCACAATGGTTGAACTAATTTACACTCCCACCAACAGTGTAAAAGCGTTCCTATTTCTCCACATCCTCTCCAGTATCAGTTGTTTCTTGACTTTTTAATGATCGCCATTAATGAGATGGTATCTCATTGTGGTTTTGATTTGCATTTCTCTAATGACCAGTGATGATGAGCTTTTTTTTCATATGTTTATTGGCCGCATAAATGTCTTCTTTTGAAAGTGTTTGTTCATATCCTTCACCCACTTTTTGATGGGGTTGTTTGTTTTATTCTTGTAAATTTGTTTAAATTACTTATAGATTCTGAATATTACCCCTTTGTCAGATGGGTAGATTGCGAACATTTTCTCCCATTCTCTAGGTTGCTTGTTCACTCTGATGATAGTTTCCTTTGCTGTGCAGAAGCTCTTTAGTTTGATTAGATCCCACTTGTCTATTTTGGCTTTTGTTTCCATTGCTTTTGGTGTTTTGGTCATGAAGTATTTGCCCATGCCTATGTCCTGAATGCTATTTGCCTAGGTTTTCTTTTAGGGTTTTTACAATTTTAGGTCTTACATTTAAATTTGTAATCCTTCTTGAGATGATTTTTGTATAAGATGTAAGGAAGGGATCTGGTTTCAGTTTTCTGCATATGGCTAGCCAGTTTTCCTAACACCATTTATTAAATAGGGAATCCTTTCCCCATTGCTTTTTTTTCTGTCAGGTTTGTCAAAGATCAGATGGTTGTAGATGTGTGGCGTTAATTCTGAGGCCTTTGTTCTGTTCCAGTGGTCTATATATCTGTCTTAGTATCAGTTCAATGCTATTTTGGTTACTGTAGCCTTGTAGTATAGTTTGAAGTCAGGTAGCATGATGCCTCCAGCTTTGTTCTTTTTTCTTAGGATTCTCTTGGCTATACAGGCTCTTTTTTGTTTCATATGAAATTTATAGTAGTTTTTACTAATTCTGTGAAGAAAATCAATGGTAGCTTGATGGGGATAGCTTTGAATCTATAAATTACTTAGGGCAGTGTGGCCATTTTCACAATATTGATTCTTCCTATCCATGAGCATGGAATGTTTCTCCATTTGTTTGTGCCCTCTCTTACTTCCTTGAGCAGTGGTTTATAGTTCTCCTTGAAGAGGTCCTTCACATCCCTTGTAAATTTTATTCCTAGGTAT
The DNA here is from genome assembly GCF_047675955.1 of Chlorocebus sabaeus. NCBI lineage: Eukaryota > Metazoa > Chordata > Mammalia > Primates > Cercopithecidae > Chlorocebus > Chlorocebus sabaeus. Next base: position 33,954,489 of record NC_132911.1, on the reverse strand, counting down.
TTTATTCTCTTCATAGCAATTGTGAGTGGGAGTTCATTCATGATTTGGCTGTCTATTACTGGCATATAGGAATGCTTGTGATTTTTGCACATTGATTTTGTATCTTGAGACTTTGCTAAATTTGCTTATCAGCTTAAGGAGTTTTAGGGAGAGATGGGGTTTTCTAAATAAACAATCGTGTCATCTGCAGAGCTAATTTGACTTCCTCTCTTCCTATCTGAATATCCTTTATTTCTTTCTCTTGCCTGATTGCCCTGGCCAGAACTTTCAATACTAGGTTGAATAGGAGTGGTGAAAGAGGGCATCCTTGTCTTGTGCCAGTTTTTAAAGGAAATGCTTCCAGCTTTTGCCCATTCAGTATGATATTGGCTGTGGGTTTGTCACAAATAGTTATTATTTTCAGATATGTTCCATCAATACCTTGTTTATTGAGTGTTTTTGGCATGAAGGGTGTTGAATTTTATTGAAGGCCTTTTCTGCATCTATTGAGATAATCATGTGGTTTTTTTCATTGGTTCTGTTTATGTAATGGATTATATTTATTGATTTGCATATGTTGAACCAGCCTTGCATCCCAGGGATAAAGCTGACATGATCATGATGGATATGCTTTTTAATGTGCTGCTGGATTTGGTTTGCCTGTATATTATTGAGGATTTTCACATTGATATTCATCAGGGACATTAGCCTGAAATTTTCTTTTTATGTTGTGTCTCTGCCAGTTTTCGATATCAGGATCATGCTGGCATCATAAAATGAGTTAGGGAGGAGTCCTTCTTTTTCTATCGTTTGGAATAGTTTCAGGAAGAATGGTACCAGTTCCTCTTTGTGCCTCTGGTAGAAATCGGCTGTGAATCCGTCTGGTCCTTGGCTTTTTTTGGTTGGTAGGCTATTAAGAGTAATTAATATTTCAGAACTTTTTATTGGTCTATTTAGGGATTTGGCTTATTTCTGGTATAGTCTTGGGAGGGTGTATGTGTCTAGGAATTTATCCATTTCTTCTAGATTTTCTAGTTTATTTGCTTAGAGGTGTTTATAGTATTCTCTGATGGTAGTTTGCATTTCTGTGGGATCAGTGGTGATCTCCCCTTTATCATTATTTATTGTGTCTATTTGATTCTTCTCTCTTTTCTTCTTTATTAGTCTGGCTAGTGGTCTATCAATTTTGTTGATCTTTTAAAAAAAAACAGTTCTTGGATTCATTGATTTTTTGAAGGGTTTTTCATGTCCCTATCTCCTTCAGTTCTGCTCCGATCTTAGTTATTTCCTGTCTTCTGCTAGCTTTTGAATTTGTTTGCGCTTGTTTCTCTAATTCTTTTAATTGTGAGGTTAGGGTGTCTATTTTAGATCTTTCCCACTTTATCCTGTGGGCATTTAGTGCTATAAATTTCCCTCTAAACACTGCTTAAGTTGTGTCTGAGAGATTCTGTTACATTGCGTCTTTGTTCTCCTTGGTTTCAAAGAACATCTTTATTTCTGTCTTAATTTCATTATTTACCCAGTAGTCATTCAGGAGCAGGTGGTTCAGTCTCCATGTTGTTGTGTGGTTTTGAGTGAGGTTCTTAGTCCTGAGTTCAAATTTGATTGCACTGTGGTCTGAGAGACAGTTTGTTATAATTTCTGTTCTTTTGCATTTGCTGAGGAGCGTTTTACTTCCAATTATGTGGTCAATTTTAGAATAAGTGCTGAGAAGAATGTATATTCTGTTGATTTGGGGTGGAGGGTTCTGTAGATGTCTATTAGGTCCACTTGGTCCAGAGCTGGGTTCAAGTCCTGAATATCCTTGTTAATTTTCTGTCTTGTTGATCTGTCTAATGTTGACAGTGGGGTATTAAAGTCTCCCACTATTACTGTGTGGGAGTCTAAGTCTCTTAGTAGGTCTCTAAGAACTTGCTTTATGAATCTGGGTGCTCCTCTATTGGGTGCATATATATTTAGAATAGTTAGCTCTTCTTGTTGCATGAGACCTTTAACATTATGTAATGCCCTTCTTTGTCTTTTTTGATCTTTGTTGGTTTAAAATCTGTTTTATCTGAGACTAGGATTGCAACCCCTGCTTTTTTTTATTTTTTATTATTTTTTTTTTCTTTCTATGTGCTTGGTAAATCTTCCTCCATCCCTTTATTTTGAGCCTATGTGTTTCTTTGCACGTGTGATGGGTCCCCTGAATACAACACACTGATGGGTCTTGACTATCGAATTTGCCAGTATGTGTCTTTTAATTGGGGCATTTAGCCCATTTACATTTAAGGTTAATATTGTTATGTGTGAATTTGATCCTGTCATGATGCTAGCTGGTTATTTTGCCCATTAATTGATGCAGTTTCTTCATAGCATTGATGGTCTTTACATTTTGGTTTGTTTCTGCAGGATTTTATTTCTCCTTCACTTATGAAGCTTAGTTTGGCTGGATATGAAATTCTGTGTTGAAAATTCTTTTCTTTAACAATGCTGAATATTGGCCCCCACTCTCTTCTGGCTTGTAGGGTTTCTGCAGAGAGATTCACTGTTACCTGATGGGCTTCCCTTTGTGGGTAACCCAACCTTTCTCTCTAGCTGCCCTTAACAGTTTTTCCTTCATTTCAATCTTGGTGAATCTGATGATTATGTGTCTTGGGGTTGCTCTTCTCAAGGCATATGGTTGTAGTGTTCTCTGTATTTCCTGAATTTGGACGTTGGTCTGTCTTGCTAGGTTGGAGAAGTTTTCCTGGGTAATATCCTGAAGTGTGTTTTCCAACTTGATTCCATTCTCCCTGTCACTTTCACATACACCAATCAAATGTAGGTTTGGGCTTTACACATAGTCCCATATTTCTTTGAGGCTTTGTTCATTCCTTCTCATTATTTTCTGTCTAATCTTGCTTCGTGCTTTATTTCATTAAATTGATCTCCAATCTCTGATATCCTTTCTTCCCCTTGATTGATTTGGCTATTGATATTTGTGTATGCTTCATGAAGTTCTCGTGCTGTGTTTTTCAGCTCCATCAGGTCATTTATGTTCTTCTCTAAACTGGTTATTCTAGTTGGCAACTCCTCTAACCTTTTATCAAGGTTCTTAGTTTCCTTGCACTGGGTTAGAACATGCTCCTTTAGCTTGGAGGAGTTTGTTATTACCCACCTTCTGAAGCCTACTTCTGTCAATTCATCAAACTCATTCTCCATCCGGTTTTTTTTTCCCTTGCTGGTGAAGAGTTGCGATCCTTCGGAGGAAAAGAGGCATACTGTTTTTTGGAATTTTCAGCCTTTTTGTGCTGGTTTTTCCTCACCTTTATGGATTTATCTACCTTTGGTCTTTGCTGTTAGTGACCATTGGATGGAATGTTTGCGTGGTCATCCTTTTGGTTGATGTTTGTGCTATTGCTTTCTGTTTGTTAGTTTTCTCCTGACAGTCAGGCCCCTCTTCTGCAGGTCTGCTAGGGTTTACTGGGGGTCCACACCAGACCCTGTTTACCTGGGTATCACCAGTGGTGGCTGCAGAACAGCAAAGATCACTGCCTGCTCCTTTCTCTGGAAGCTTTGTCCCAGAGGGCACCACCAGATGCCCTCCGGAGCTCTCCTGTCTGTCGACCCCTGCTGGGAGTCTGTCCCTTAGCAGAGCTTGAGTGCTGTCCTGGGAGATCCGCTGTTCTCTTTAGAGCTGGTAGGCAGGAACATTTAAGTCTGCTGAAGCTGCGCCCACAGCCACCGTTTCCCCCAGGGGCTCTGTCCCAGGGAAATGGGAATTTTCTCTATAAGCCCCTGACTGACTGGGGCTGCTGCCTTTCTTTCAGAGATGCCTTACCCGGAGAGGAGGAATCTAGAGAGGCGGTCTGACTACAGTGCCTTTGAGACACTGTGGTGGGCTCTCCACCCAGTCCAGACTTCCCTGTAGCTTTGTTTACACTTTGAGGGGAAAACCACCTACTCATACCTCAGTAATGGTGGATGCGCTACCCCACCAAGCTTGAGCATCCCAGGTCGACTTCAGACTGCTGTGCTGGCAGTAAGAATTTCGAGCTAGTGGATCTTAGCTTGCTGGGCTCCATGGGGTTGAGATCTGCTGAGCTAGATCACTTGGCTCCCTGGCTTTAGCCCCCTTTCCAGGGGAGTGAATGGTTCTGTCTCGCTGGTGTTCCAGGTGCCACTGGGGTACGAAATAAAAACTCCTGCATCTAGCTCAGTGTCTGGCCAAACAGCTGCTCAGTTTTGTGTTTGAAACCCAGGGCCTTGGTGGTTTAGGCATCCGAGGGAATCTCCTGGCCTGCTGGTTGTGAAGATGGTGGTAAAAGCATACTATCTGGGCCAGAATGCACGGTCCCACATGGCATGGTCCCCCATGGCTTCCTTTGGCTAGAGGAAGGAGTTCTCTGACCCCTTGCACTCCCTGGGTGAGGTGTCACCCCACCCTGCTTCTGCTCACCCACCATGGGCTGTACCCACTGTCTAACCAGATGATCCAGGTACCTCAGTTGGAAATGCAGAAATCACCCACCTTCTGCGTTTGTCTCACTGGGAGCTGCAGACCAGAGCTGTTGCTATTCGGCCATCTTGCTCAGGAATCCTAGATGATTTCTTTTAAATAGAAAATGGCTTATCAATACTTGCTTGTCTTAGGTCTTCATGTGATAAAAAAAACAAGGCCCCTGATGATAAGGAGAAATTCTTACACCTGAAAGTTTGTGACCTGCTCTTTTTATACCTTGGAATAATAGAAACAAACCCTCTCCCTTTCCAAGACCTCAATTCAGTGGGAAGACATGGCACTTCTTCAGATAATAACAAGAGAAGTTTCCATGTAGATGAAGTCACTTGTTTTTTATGATATAATTGCTTCTGGGATGTACAGACCAGGATATTCTAAGAACAAAGTGCTCTGAATGTCTACAAAACAATGGCATTCCACCGGTGCTATCCAATAAACTTTCTGCAATGAAGGAATTAGTCTATGTGTGTACTCACCAACACAGTAGCCACTAACTACTAGCCACTTCCAGTTATTGAGCACTTTAAATATAAAGGAATTAAATGTTTTATTTCATTTAAGTTTAATAAGCTAAAAATTAAAATCTAAATAGCCACATGTGGCTAATGGATACCATGTTAGATAGTACAATGTAAGCAACGCTTTTGGGCCTGTCACTTGAGCTGTAGCTTTCCCTGATCTATGCCAAAGTTATTCCAGATACACTGCTCCAATAAAACCAGATTCCATGGTGATAGCCTCAATCTAGTCATGCCTACCAGCTACCTCTGATGAGACTTGCATGTGTGAAGAATATAATGATTGCGCCTATCACAAGGAGGTTTCATGATGCTGGAATCTAGACATGCATCAACTCTGCACATAGAACTTCTGTGTTTGAAAATAAAAATTTTCAGAACTATGGTATCCTTTTTTTATTTTTCCATGTTGGTTCACTAATGCTACACATGTTGGCAAACTATTTTCATTTCCTAGAATGGTTCACTAATACTGTAGATGTTGACAAATTGCTTGGTTCCTGAACAATATAAAATTTGTACACATATATACACACACATAGATATGTATATATGGAAATTTTATATCTGAAAAGTAAAATTGAAGTCTTAAATCATATCTGAATTATTGGCTGCAAATAGTCTGGTGATCTGGGAACAAACAGTCCAGGAACACCCATATCTCCAAGACTACTTTTTATCTTGCATCTCAGCTTTAACTGATCAGACCATTTAAGCAGTCTCTCATGATAAGTATTTGCTCTCTGCTTGTCTTTCTTCCTGTGCTTAACCATCAGAACAAATGGAATAAAAGATTCAGGGTGATGAAATCAGTGAGATGAAACTAAAATGTACTGCTGAGCTGCTAAGTAGAAGGGATGAACTTCAGGAAAACCCTTGAATGGATGATAAATTAAGAAGGTTGAATTAAGCTTATTGAAAGATGTATCTGCAATGACATTAGTTTCTTGTTTCTTAATGACTTGCTCTAAGAGAAATGTAGTCAAGGGATCTTTTTCTTCCCTTGGCTTCTTGCTGTCTGCCTCTCAACAGGACTAGCTCTCCTCTGAGCATGATGGGGGCTTCTGTGGATGAAGGCAAAGTTTTGGAAGGCTAGATTTTTTAAAATGTAGTTTTCTTAGAACCTGAACTGATTAGAGAAGTAAATGAGAGTCAAACTGCTGCCGGGCTCTGAATAGAAAATGATCTGTGAGTAAATTGAACAAGCTGGGATACAGTAAATAGGCAATTAACATTCATTTTGGCAAATCTGCACCTGTTGGAGCTGAAACTACAAAGGGAAACATGAAGGGGAATGACAGAGAAGACCTGTCAAACATCCTAGTATTAAAATATATTAAATCCTGAGAGCCTCGTGAAATATGAGTGGAAATTATATAAAGCTGCAAATTTATCCAGGCCTCAAGAAAGATATAATCCACAATGAAATCTTGTTTAAGTCACCTTTTCTCTTCCTAAGTGTGGAGACTTGCGGTGGATTCAGTGCTGTTAATAGTATTGGTTTGGGTGGTTGTTGTCCTCACGGGTTTAGAAAGCCCTGATAGATCTTGTTTGGGACAGGATTGTTCACAAAGAAAATTATTCAGTCTCATGTCCTTCTGCTATTATTTTTCCATTCTAGAGGAACTCCTCACTATCCCACAAAGACCCATTGCCTACAAGGAGCCCAGGGGTAATGTTAGAAACACATTTTGCAGCTTCACTAACTGTTCTTGGGAAGTGTGAAGTGTGCCATGTCCTATATCTTTACATTATTTTCCTTAGGATTCCTTTTCTGCCATCTAAGACCTAAACATCTCTGATAAATCTAATTCCTTGGATGTATGACTGATCTTTACAAGATTTGGCTCCATTTTTAGAGACACTTCCAAAGATGATTCCCTATGAGAAGCTGCTATGCTGAACCCCTGTTAACCTCAATATTCCCTATTGAGGCACCAGGTACAAGAGGCAGAAGAAGAGACCCACAGCCAGCAAACGAGACATGGGTTTCTATTAAGGACTTTCATACAGGAGAGAGAGTCCAGTGGTAGTGGGCTGGACAGGAGAACCCCCTTTCACAAAGAAATGGTCCAGCGTTGGCAAGCTGTACAACATATCTGCCTTACAAGAAGTCCAGTGGCAGCAGTCTGGACAAGGGATATGCCTTACATATGGCCCAGTAGGGTGGGCTGGGCAGGAAAATCGCAACTGCTTGCAAATAGCATGCAGTTTACACAACATTTTCACTTAACAACTTAGTGACCTTAACGACCTTCACCTGGCAACCATCATTGTCCCAAAACTCAGAGCCTCAATCCCCTGTACAGCCCATGTTCCGCCGGACAGGCCGGGGGCTCAGACATTCCTCAGAGAGAAAAAAAGAATTTCCAGGTAGGCCACTCCCTGATTCCCTAGCTCAGAGAATACATTCAGGTGCGTCTGCCAAACAGGGTCATTCTAAGTGTCTGCTTAATTTATTGCTCTCAGGTGCTTTTACTCCTCACAAACATAAAATGAATGTTTGGAAGTTTAGGGCCTAGTGGTCTTTACAGAAGATATCCTGAAGCAGGTGGCCATTTGGCTTTTGTTAATTACGTGGATTAGGGAAGGAGCTGCCTTTTCATGGAGTCCTCTGTGACAGAAAACAATCTAAAAAGAACTCAAAGTATAAAGATGGTTTATAAGGAATTGCCTCCTCTAAAGACAATTTCGATAATTAAACATTTCTCTAATTCTAAAATTATTTTATTCAAGAGGCAGAGGAATGAGTTGGAATTAACCTTCTAAGACTATTACTAATGATTTAAGACAATGTATCCCAACCTATACCCAACAGAGTATTTGGAAATGCTAGTAGGTATTCTTCATAAGCAAGTGACTTTTAAAAAGTTATGTCTTTTTACTCTATCTTTGAAAATTAATGATATCTAACCCAATGAAATTTACAAGAAAAAGCACACCCCATCTTTATTATTGCACAGTTTGTATAATTTTGATTTAATCTGTAGTTTGGGGCATAGTTTTATGCACTCTCTTGCTGGGGAATTATTTTCATTGTCCACAAAAAGGGGAACTAAAAATTCCAAATCTTAAGTATTCTAAATAATAACTGCCTGCTCATCCAACCCAACAAGTAACTTCTTTCCTAGTCTGAGTTCAATGATCACAGTCTCCAACAGTCTGGTTTCCTGGCAGGATTAGCCTCCTCTAGCAACTCTTCTTGCCTAGTACCACAGCCTTGTTTAGAAGTAAAGTATAAGTCCACAACTTCTTATTCTTGTCTAGCTGTAACTTTGTACCCATTTACCAACCTTTCCTGTTCACCCAATAGGGTAACTAGAGCAAACAACAATGTAGTATAATTTTCAAGATCACCAGAAGATAAGATTTGAATGTTGTCATTACAAGGAAATGATAAATGTTTAAGCTGATGGATAGGGTACCCCAATTTGAATCATTATACTACATACACATGCACTGAGACATTGGATTACACCCCATAAGTATGTACCATTCTTATGCATCAATTATAAATTAAAAATTAAATTAAAAAAGAAATGAAGCATAAGTCAGTTCTTAAACGTGTTCACCCAGGGATTTTTCACTTGATCACACAGGTGTCCAGTATAGGTATCCAACACTAAGGAAAACAAGACTAGACGCTTAGCAATGCTTATCCCTGCAGTTCCTTGAAAACAGCCCTACAGAAAAATAGATCTTTTTTATGTCCTAATTTTGTTAATTTGCTTCAATTACTTCATAGACCAGCTTGAGCTATTTGCTTCCTAAAGTTTAACAGATCCTAACACAACAGAGCCCTTTTCTTTTTATATAGCCTCCCAGTCATGAGGTTGAGGTTTTTCTTTAATACTTTTGCTATACTGAGAAGTTTTCCTATACTGAGGAATTTCTCTGTACTGAGGAAGTTCTGGCTGCAGAGACTAAAATCCAGCAGCATTTTATTGCTGAAGATGGCAACATGACCCTGGGAACTAAGAGAAGCAGTGGGGCAGCAGCCCCAGGAGAGCTACACCTGACACATTCATGAAACCCAACTGGAAAACAGGAAACTGGAAACACCTAGAAGCAAAGAGACAGGGTCCCAACTACACACGAAGCTTTAATTTCCTCCTGACTGGCCTCCCTCCTTTCAATCTTGTTGCCCTCTACTCCATATTCCTCATAAAAACCAGAGTTAGCTTTTAACAGAATTCCATTTCCCCACTTCCAAGCCCCATATTAAGTTGCTAGAGCTGCCCTAACAAAGCACCACAAGCTTGATGGCTCAAAATAACAGTAATTTATTCTCTCACAGTTTTGAAGAATAGAAGTCTGAAATCAAGATGTCAGCAGGATTGGTTCCTTCTGAGGTCTGTGGTGAACAATCCATTCCATGCCTTTTTCCCAACTTCTGATGACTACAGACACGCCTTGCATTCCTTGGCTTGTGGATGCATCACTTCAATCTCCCTCCATCTTCACTTGGGTTTTCCCCCATATCTTCACATGGCTGTCCTCTTATAAGGACATCACATCATGCTGGAGTAGGACTCACCCTACTCCAGTATGACCTCATCAAAACAAAGCACATCTGCAACAACCCTATATCCAAATAAGGTCACATTCTGACTTACTAGGAGTTAGAAATTCAACACATTTTTGTTTAGTGTACACAATTCAATATGTTTTCCCAGTCAAAATCCTTCAATGGCTCCCATTGTGTTTAGGATAAAATACAAAGCTGGAATACACGGCATTTTATGATGTGGCCCTTTCTCTTTCTCTAGTATCATCCCCACCCACATTCTGAATTCCAGTTTTACACAACTGCTTACTGCTGCCTTGTATACATTGTATTCACTCTTGCTTTATTGCATGTCATAATAATGATAGCTGATGTTTATATCACACTGCTATGTATCAGGCACATGGATAATACATTAATTTTTATAACACTATGAGGTAGGTAATTTCATTTACTCCCAAGTTGCATAGAAGGAAATTAAGACCAGAGAAATTAAGCAAATTGCCCCATGGGTAGTACACAGCAGAGGTAGGAAAGGACCTAGACAGCCTGGAGTCAGAGGTCTTGCTCTTAAAACTATGTTATATGATCTTTCAGGCAGATTGGTGAAGAGGCAATCAAAAGAAAAATACTGCTCATTCTTTAAAATTCAGTTTAGTAAGCTCTTTCGAAAAACGTTTCCTTGCCAAAGTGGCTCACACCTGTGATACCAGCACTTTCGGAAGCTAGAGCAGTAGGATTACTTGAGACCAGGAGTTTGAGACCAGCCTGGGCAACACAGTGAAACCCTGTCTAAGAAATTTTAAAAATTAGTCGGGCATGGTGGTACATGCCTATAGCCCCAGCTACTCAGGAGGCTGAGGCAGAAAGATTGCTTGAGCCCAGCAGTTTGAGGCTGTAAGGAGCTACCATCAGGTCACCGCATTCCAGCCTGGGTGACAGAGTGAGACCCTGTCTCAAAGAAAGAAAGAAAGAAAGAGAGAGAGAGAGAGAGAGAGAGAGAGAGAGAGAGACAGAGAAAGAAAGAAAGAAAGAAAGAAAGAAAGAAAGAAAGAAAGAAAGAAAGAAGAAAGAAAGAAAAAGAAAAATGTTTCCTCTCATTTCAAATTTCCTGTCTCTCTTCCCTTTGCCTTCAGTCTGATTTTTGTACCCCTTATATATGTTCTCTGATCACATTGTATATGTAACCTGAACAACTTCCCAGAGGCCCATGTGATTATGTGATCCAATCTCTACAAGGAGGATCATAAAACACACACACACACACACACACACACACACACACACACACACAACCCAGCAACCAAAAGTAATTAAAAACAAACTCTATTTTTTACCTGTGACTTGTGAAGAACACAAACGCAGATACAGTTAACAATCCACAATTCCCCAAAGCAGTGGCAGGGCCACTTGCTCAATTCCTCAACTAAAAAGAAAAATAAAACCCCAACACTCAGACCACATGACTCGTTCCCTCTCTTTGTCCATCACATTTTAATTTCACCCATATTTTATCTTGTAGATTTTCTGGTGTTTGTATATTTTTCTACTGCAGACAAATCCTTAAGGGATCGCTCTCATGTTAATAAGCCTTGTCTCCATCAACCGCTAATAAAGGATGTATCAAATATTATCATTCACTACCCAAGCGTACTTTTGTCCAATGCTTTCTCTCATGTGGGAAAACTTAAGTGACCATTAACTCTCTTACTAATTAATTTTAAAACTTCAGTTTTCAATCAATTCAAAACTAAGCCCAAGCATCAAGCTGCTAACAGTGATAATATGCATTTATAATTACGTATTTCAGTTAACCATAAAATCTATTGTTACACTAATAAAATGTATGGAACTCCTTAACCTGCCAGGAACTCGGGGCAGCTGCAACATCAGCACTTGCCATTTCCCAGTTGTTCACAGGCTGTGCAAATTAACGTGTAAAAGGAGTAACACAAAGTGTCAGAATGCTATTTTTGCATAAAATCATGGTATATTTTTATATTAAACACTAAATGTCCATGCAAGCCCTTAGGTTATAAGAACATAGCAATTCAAGAGCTATACACCACACCAATGTTCACTGTAAAAGCACAGTGGAAGTTTTTTGAAGTGCTTGATAGTAGTCATAATTAATAGGTGCTCCCCTCACAGACAAAAAAATGTATTCACATAGCAAAAGTGGGTGTACATGTTCCACGCTGTACAAAAAGTGAAACTTATGAGGATGGTATTCCTTTGTGGGAGGAGTTAGGCGTCTTGTACTGTTGGATAAAGTGCTTGAGGCAATGACTGGTATAAAGTACTCACTCATGGTAGCTAGCAGCACTGTGTTTGTAGAATTAATACACCTACAGGTCTTTCCAAGTGGAAACAAAAGAGATCTGGTACATAACAAATGAGGAAACAGAAGCCAAGACCAGAGCCAGGGAAGAGCCTCAGTTAACGCAATAGCAACTGTAGCATGAACAAAAGCCAGTGGGATATCTTGATTCCAAAGTTATGCTGCTAGGTGATGAGGGGGACAAAGCTGAGCTGAAGCTCTGAGCAGAGTCTGTTCTTAGTTTTTCTGTTCTTCTTTGGCTTCATTTAGTTCCTTTTGGGCCATGTAGAGCCCTACCATGCCCCCACCTCCCTCCCTCTGCACTCACCCATGCTCTGAGTTCCCTTGTCCATCCTCTGCTTGTTCTGTTCTGAATGCTCTCATCCTGGCTTCTTTCATCCCTCCCACCCCCGTTTATTCATAGATTCTGACTTTTCTTCCACTCTTCTTATCCATACATACAAATTTCTTGCTTAGTACAGATTACCAGTTATGCAGAACTTCTGGGTAACAATTTGTTTTATCATTTACATGTGAAATGGTTGCATTTTATTTGAGGACTGGGATCCTGAAGGCCATTCAATTTGAAGTATGCATTTGTAAAATGAATCCTGTCAAATGATGAGAGATATCTCTGTTTACCAGCTAAAGTGGCACTGCCATGTGGCAGTAACAATGTCAACACAGCTCATTTCGCCTGCCAACTTTTGGATTCTGTGATTCTTGAAAAAAAAATTAAATTCAGGCATTTGCATAACTTTGTACTATGTTCATAAAAATCAGAATCCATTCATATTTTAATTGCACAACTTTGAATTTGCATATTTCACAGTTATATTCATGTGACTATATATTACATGGTAGTAGGGTTATTCATTTCAGAGAGAAACTGAAGTATTGGAAAGACCACAAGTAGGTCTCAGGAAGGCAAGAACAATAAATATCTGTCCATTTAACTGAGATGTGCAAGCTATTCTTTTATGGAAATGATTGTTGACAAGGCACATGACATGATTCTGGGAGTGACTAGCAAATAAGTGAGAAGCTACGAACTGCCAACTTTCAGGATGACATCCAAGAGGCAGTAGTCAAAGTTAAACCCCTAGCAGAAACAGTCCTTACTTTTATATAAATCGATAGAAATTCTCTACAATTCCAGAATTTCCAAAAACTCAAATAAAGAAATATTTTCTTCAAACACAAACAAAACTTAAGGATTAGACTCTTAAATAATTGAGCTCCTTTCCTGGTAAAGAAAAAATATATATAGCAGCAAACCAGTGGTATGTAATCGCAACAGAATAGCCATTCAATTTTTCCATGAGAAGTAGAAGACTGTTCTGTTACTTTTTAAATTCTTCCTCCAAAATAATTAACACTTACTTGCGAAACAGCAGAAGAGTCTTTTTCCCCCTTTTATTCTGCTATTTGGAAGGAGACAGTGTATCATAAAGTAAGAGCTACACTGACAATAATGATCTTACCCTCCTATATCACCAATCATCACAAATGTTTATGCAAACTATTTTTATAAGCTCTGTGGGCTCAAAGATGAATAGTACCTTATCTTATCTTGGTCCTAAAGGAATTCATATAGCAACAAATAACAACGGTACACAACTAAGTTCGTGTACTTTAAGATAATACCTTGTGCCTCTCATCTTATTTACAATAGAAAAGTTTAGGAAGGAGAGTGGTTAACAAGAGGCATTCAAGAAGAAGCTTCAGAAACATTAGACAGAAACTTTAGAAAGCTGGGCCAGATATTTGCATTCTAGAATATGCTTTATAAAATAGTTCCACATCACTATCTCAAATTTATTTTCACTTTAACCTTGCAAGATAAATAGGGTGGTATTATTATTATTATTATTATTATTATTATTTTTGAGACTTGATCTTGTTCTGTCACCCAGGCAGGAGTGCAGTCGTGATGACCATAGCTCACTGTAGCCTCGAACTCTTGGGCTCAAGCAATCTTCCCCAAGAGCTGGGACTACAGGTATGTACCATCATGCCAGGCTAATTTTTAAATAAAAAAAAATTTGTAGAGACACAGTCTTGGTATGTTGCCCAGGTTGGTTGTGAACTAGCCTTAATGGATCTTCTTGCCTTGGCCTCCCAAAGGGCTGAGATTATAGGTGTGAACCAACATGCCCAGTTTGAGGATGGTAGTATTTTTTAAATTTACCTGTTAAATAAGGAGAGTTGTTACCAAACTCATAGGGAAAAACAAAAAAACAAAAGAATAAAACAAAACAAAAAAACACACAGAGGTTAGACTCAAATCCAAAGCTGAACTCCAGAACCCATTATTTCCATTAAACCACAGTGGACTTTTAGAAAAATGAAAATGTGGGAAAGGAACCAGAAAGTAATCAGGCTACTTCTGATAGAAGAAACTGAATTATCAAAGACACAGTGATTTCTAACATATGGACAATTTATAGAATTTGAAGGAGCCTGGAATGATAGATCACAACCAAATCAAAAGTGTACATTTAACTTAATTTGGTGATGAAAGGAGAGCTATTCAGTCCACAAATATACAAAGCTAATGTTTGTTGGAAAACCTACTATACTTTAGAAATTATTTTAGGCAGTAAAGGCACAGAGGGGAAAAAAAAAAAAAACCAAAAACCTTGGTCTTTGCTATGAAGATGCTAACCAAATGGTGGAGAGACATATATAGAAATATCTATACTACTTCTCTGGGAAATTCCCATAATGAACATAAACAGAAGTTGCAATTAACAGCATAGGGAAAAGCTCAGCTAAATCTGTCTGGAAATGTTGAAGACTTTTGAACAAAAGAGTCATTAGTTCTAGGGTACATGTGCACAATGTGCAGGTTTGTTACATATGTATACATGTGCCTTGTTGGTGTGCTGCACCCATTAACTCATCATTTACATTAGGTATATCTCCTAATGCTATCCCTCCCGGCTACCCCCTCCCCACAATAGGACCCAGTGTGTGATGCTCCCCTTCCTGTGTCCAAGTGATCTCATTTGAACCTGGTCACAATATGTGAAAAAGGTAGCACAGATCAAGGATTGGTGGCCTAGGCACCAGTGTTTGATCACACAGCTCAGAAGATTCAAGGAGGGCCGAGAAAGAGGTAAAGTGGTATTAGGTTGGTGCAAATGCCATTACTTTTAATGGCAAAAACAGCAATGACTTTTGCACCAATCAAATAGAAGTGGGAATTGAAATAAGGAAATAGGTTTGAGACTGTGTAGGAAAAAGCAAAAGTATTTGAAACCATCTGTGAGTGTAGCGAGATCATATAAAAGCTAGAAACTCTGAGGGGTGAAGAAAATTGAATCTCAGAAAAGGACAGATATGGTAAAGACAATGGAAGGGTTTACTTCAGGATAACGTTGAGTTAGAGGCAAGACTTTCACTCAGGGATTTCCATGGGACATTTGGAAATGTGGATGTACAGTTTAGGAGGGAGTTAAGAGTGCAGAACTCTATTTGAGTATCACAGTTAAAGGTATAAATGTGGAATGATATCATTAAGGGAGATCTTGCAGAGAGAACAAGCTGAGAACAGAAACCAAAACAAGAATAGATGGTGATAGGAATAAAAACCAAGACAGTTTAGTGTTTTCTAAAAAAAAATCCAAGTGAGCTAAAACTTTTAAAATATTATGGAGAGGTCAGATACATAGGATTTGGGTTTAAAAGTAGTTTAATTTAGTGAGTACGGAATCATGAATGACCTTTAGGAAGGTAGTTTTAGTAGAACACATGGGAACCCAATCGCAAAGGATTAAAGAGGCAGTGGTGATTAAAAGAAAAACCAGCTGATCTTCAGTGCAATAAAGGACTGACAGAAAAATTGCCCTGAACTGCACTTACTGAGTATCTTTCTGAATACATTCAGCAAAACAGAAATACCAGACTTGCTTTCATACCATTGGATATTAGTAGAAGAAAAGCAGCCATGCAGAAAGGCCGCCTGGTAATGACCTGGTCCTGACGCTGCCACTGAAAAGGGGCTGATCCTAGGGTCAGATGGAAGTTAGAGAAGAAGTGGAGAACTTTAGCTAGAGAAGAGATACTTATTATTTGCATTTTATTTTCAACCCTATTTTTAAATCTTTGTCCCCTCCAAATTTTGGTCCCCTGATGAACAGCTTTGATGGCCCAACCACAGATTTTCTTTTCTGAGTAGTTCAATGGTGTGATGAATTAAGTGTCACGTTCTGTTGCTGTTTGTTTGTCTTTGTTTGGTTGTTGTTTGAGGCTGGAATTTCCTTATTAGTTTTTGTTTATCTGTTTGTTTGTTTTTGAGACAGAGTCTCACTCTGTCACCCAGGCTGGAGTGCAGTGGTGCCATCTCGGCTCACTACAACCTCTGCCTCCTGGATTCAAGCGATTTTCCTGTCTCAGCCTCCTGAGTAGCTGGGATTATAGGCACGCACCCATCACACCCGGATAAATTTTGTACTTTTGTAGAGACCAGGTTTCGCCATATTGGCCAGGCTGATCTTGAATTCCTGACCTCAGGTGATCCACCCGCCTCAGCCTCCCAAAGTGCTGGGATTACAGGCACAAGCCACTGGGCCTGGCCCTTGTTATTAGTTTTTGAAGACAAAGAGGAAGGAGGAAGTATCAAAGAGAGTGGATAACTGATGCATTAAGGACAGCAGGAGAGCTAGCTAGAAATAATGAAATAAAGGCTTAGGGAAGGGTATTTAGCTTTGAGGAGAGGGAACAAGTGAACACAAGAAAGATTCTGTGACGATAGTAGAAGATTTTGATACAGAGAAGAAAGTTGAAAGAATGCATATCAAGAAACTTTGACCTTGATTATGTAAGAGTCAAGACGACCTGCAAAGAGATGAAGTAAGAATCAGGAGTTGGAGATTGAGGTCCTCAATAAAGGTTTAAAGTAGTCTTTGAAGTGAGAACAGAGCAGCATCGAGTACCCTCAGGAGGCATCCATTGGAGACTCTGAGTGCACTCTCCAGGTTGAGGGCAACAGATACAGAATCAATATGCCATGCCCTGAATCCCTAAAGTTTTGTGGTTCGTTTGTCTTCTCGTGTTTTCCCCCTAGCATCTTCAGATAACTTTCCTTTAAAGCCGTATCAGACTTCCCTTACAAAAAAATCCAAAAAAACACTCTTGCATCTGTGTTGCAAATCTTTGTTTCCCTACAAGTCAGAGAGACAACAGTATTAGCTCTTTTTTTTTTTTTTTTTGTTACAATTCCTTTTGTTTCTGTTGCTGCATGACAAATTACCACACGCCTAACAGCTAAAAACAACACATTTATTATTCCACAATTTCTATGTGTCAAGAATCCAGGCACAATTTACCTGGGTCCTCTGTTTCTGGATTTCTCACAAGGCTGCAATCAAGGTGTCAACCATCATTAGGATCTCATCTGGGGTTAACTAGGGAAGGGTCTGCTTCCAATGGTCTGCGTGTGGTTTTTGGCAGGATGCAGTTCCTGGCATGTTGCCTGATTGAATGCCTCAGCTCTTTAGTGGCTGTTGGTCAGAGGCTAGCCTCAATTCCTTGCTAAGCGGGCCTTACCATATGGCAGCTTACTTCATCAAAGCTAGCAAGGGAAAGAGTCAACAGACAGAGCCTACTAACAATATGAGAGTTACAATCTTATGTAATGTAATCACAGAAATGGCGTCCCATTACCTTTACTGTATTCTATTGCTAGAATAAACTAACAGGTCTGGCCTGTGTTCAAGGGGAGGGATTATGCAATGCATGTCCACCAAAATGTAGAGATGATTAGAAGCTGTCTTAGAGTATGTTGCCATAGCTCCTCTATCATAAGAGAATAACATTCTCTATGTAGCAGCAAATTGTCCTAGAGACTCATAAAGAAAGAGAAATGAGAGTGGTGTTGGCATTTGAATTATGAATTCACACATTTAATACTATGGAAGACAAAGTGGAATACGCAGGTAAGCAAGAAATTTTATTTCAAACATCTGTATGTTGACACAAATTTAATCAATATAATTTATTCTGGAATGGGACATCAGGTTATAAGAGTAGTTTAAATTCAGGAAATTGTAGATTTAACCATGTATACTTATCTCTTCTTGATGAGGAATAGAGATCTGTCTTTTCTGCAAAAGAAGTGTGCTGATGAATAATTACAGTAAGAACAAAATTTTAAAATGTAATTTCTTACCACTTGTTTAGCATAAATGAATTGAATTCAGTTAGAAACCTGCATTTATTTATGTATTCATTTCTATGGAAAACAGTATGGAGATTCTTTAAAGAACCAAAAGTAGATCTACCATCCAATCCAGCAATCCCACTACTGAGTATCTACTTAATGGAAAATAAGTTATTATATGAAAAAGACACATGGACACACGTTTATAGCAGCACAATTCACAATTGCAAGAATATGGAGCAAACTAAGTATCCATCAATCAACAAGTGGATTAAAAAAAGGTTGTATATACACACCACGGAATACTACTCAACCATAAAAGGAACAAAATAATCTCTTTTGCAGCAACTTGGATGGAGCTGGAGGCCATTGTTCTAAGTGAAATAACACAGGAGTGGAAAACAAAAAACTGTATTTTCTCACTTATAATTGGGAGCTGAGCAATGAAGATGCAAAATCGTACACAATGATATAATCAACTTTGGGGACTGGGTTAGGAGAGGTTGGGAGATAGGTAAGAAATAAAAGACTCCATATTGGGTACAGTGTATACTGCTTGGGTGACAGGTGCACAAAAATTTCAGAATTCACCACTGAAGAACTCATCCATGTAACCAAAAACCACCTGTACCCCAACAACTATCGAAATAAATATTTTTTTTAAAAAAGAAACCTGTGTGTAAATGCTGGATGAAAATACAAACTAAATGAGTGGGGAACATACTGGATGTCAGTGGTTTTACATATATACTTATTCAATTATTAAAACTTATATTTCCTAATCTTTCTTAAATATCACAAAGTGCTATCTATTTTTCTAAGCTACAAGGACAGCCATCTCTATAGACCAACACTAGTAATAAGAGAATAATATGTTTCTCTTCTGAGTTCCCACTTGTACCACTCTTTTCCTAGAAAATCAGTCAGTAAACACCTAAGATAAAAGCTTTTGATCTCGCCCCTCAAAACAAATATATATATAAAAATGTACATATGTATAGATATATTTTCCCAGAAATCAATTAAGAAAGCAAAGAAAGAAGAGAAAAACTAGAAAACAGAAATTTACAAAATTTAAATAGAAATTCACAGAAAAAGAAATACGATTTAGGCAAGAAACATTTAAAATATATTCAATCTCACTAGTATTTAGAGATATAACATCCATAACAAGATGCAATATTTTTCAACTGTTATAGTTGAACATTATAAATATATATCTATAATAGTACATACTAATATTACAAATGTAATAAATATATTGGTAATCTCCAGTATTGGCAAGTTTGTGGGAAAACACTATTCTTCTATATATGAAAGAACAATTTGACAAGGTTTATAAAAATTGTAAATGTCCAAACCTAATTGACACAGTTATTGTACCTCTTAAAATCTATTGAAATCTATCCTAAGGATATATTTTCAAATACACCCCACCTTTCCCCGACACACACATACACATTTTGCTGCAGCATTGCCTTTTACAATCAAAATATGGAAATCATCTAACTATTCTTCAATAGCAAATTATTGTATAGCTATAAATGGAATGCAATGTAACATTTAAATAGAATGAGGTAGCCATATATATATGTGTGTGTGTATAATTGTATGTATGTGTATATATATATGCATACATATGTAGTGACAGAGAAATACTCCAAAACATATTAAAATTATTAACAAAACGGTTTATAATATGTACAGTATACTATGTAATTATATATGAGTCTCTTTATGTATAACATATACTCATATACATATATAAACATACAGGAAAAGTGTGAAGAGACAGACACAAATGCTTCTATGGCTAATTATATTAATGAAGTTAATTCTGGGACAGCTGTGGTGATTGAAGAAGAGGATAAGCAAAAACTATGATTTGTTGTTCTGTATGCATCTGAGTCCTTGAGTTTTCAACTGGCAGATGTTTATGTATCACATGTAATATTGAAAGTAAGAAAACTGTGTTTTAAAAAAAAATAATTTGATAGTGACATTCAGAGTAGACTGAAGCCTGAATATTTTTCAGAGGCATAGCTGATCCTCTGCTTGCTAGCTAGAGTAAACAAATCTCCATCCTTATGGATCTGCTTAATTAGAACAGGACGTGACAGCAAGAGGAAGGGAGGTTCTCTCTCTGCATGTATCACACAGTAGGAGTTATTGTTTGTAGGCACCAAAACAGAGAATGGAACTGTATCCTACGAGTTCCATGATGCTAGATGTGTATGACTTATTATTCAGCTAAAACATCTAAAGAGGAAAATAAGACCTCGTTGTCAACTCTGATTTATATTCTCTCATTTCACAATTCAATGAGCAAGTCAGGTGGGTATTGCCGAAAACTGGTTATGAATTTCACCCAAAGACATATAATTGTATTTGTATTCAAAGTCTCAGTTTCATTCGCTTCACGTGATTTTTATTTTTAGCCCTTTTCTTCTATTTAATTTTTATTTATGTATTTTCTTCACTCACTCGGACTAGAATGACAAGAGGTAGCTGCCTAATATTTAAGCCATTTTTCATGCGTCCCTTTGGTTCCATTCTGGGTCTCTCTTGCACTGCTCTAGAAATAGGTGAGCTGCTTGCACTTCCCACCCTCTCCCCAACACCATATCTATTCTGAGCTACTAAGCCACTTTCAGTCTCATCTAGAAGGTAAATTTTTACTCTCCACATCTGGAAGCAAGGGAAATAAAATTCAGAACATGTTTGGCTTTCGCTATAATTTAGGCTCTACTTCTACTTAAGAAGTAGGATGATTCAGACCTCTGTTGGAATTGTGCCAGCCACAGGAATTAAAAGGAGTTCATCAACTTATGAATCAGCAGTGATGTACCACATCTTTCGGAAACAGTACTGTTGATAAAACCTGGGGAAGTGGCACTTCAGAAGGGTGCATTGGTAGAACCTAACCATATCTTTCTTCTCAAGAAATAGGCCTCTACAAACGTATCTAACCACATAGGTATTCATGCCCCCTTAGCCAGTTATTTAATTCTGTAAATATCCTTAAAAGAAAAGAAAACAAAATGTGGGAAAGGCATTGTGCACTAAGATGACCACCGGGCAGTATTTATAGTAGTAAAAAATGAAAATCCATTAGACTTTGATAGTAGGGTGACAATTTCACAAATATGTGGATTCAGTCTTACGGTGCTATATAAAGATTAAAATGACTGGTAATGAAAATGATTTAGCAATGTGAAAAAGGCTTATATTATTAGTGAGCAAAGAAGATGCAAATTAGTACATACACTGTGGTTAAAGTAATACAAAAGAGATGCACTGGAAATAGATCAAAAAGAAATAAAATAATATATTAAAAGGAAAAAGAAAATATCATAATCATTTAAAAAATTTTATAGTACTTATATGTTTTCCAATTAAAAGCTTTTATAAACTAATAAGGCATAGTCTAAAATTGTTAGTTTCTTTTAGGTAATCAGAAAGCAGGAGTCAGGATCAAACATCCATATGCTAAATCTATAATCTTCTCTATTTATAGTTTCATATTCCCATTTTTCCTACCCTATTCTCAACACACACACACACACACACACCACACACTTCCCATTACACACATACACACACCAACAGGCACACATACTTCCTAAAAAAGAAGACAGGTGTTGCAGACATTCGTGTATTTTTCTAGTCATTGTGTGAATTTCTAGCAGGTTTAACACCAGGTTAGGAGATCTTGTTCTTCCATCTTCTTTTTTTCAGAGAAGAATCATTTCTCTCTGCATTACTCTTTTTAGCAAACTCCAGCATTATAGACATCTGAAGTGACACTGCCATTACGTTTATAGCCCAAATAAATAACAAGATACAATCATCTCAGGCATTTTATTACCAGCAGATCTTGAATAATTTATCTAAAAGCATGGGATTGGTTATAAGATTACAGAGATTAATCCATTGTTTTTAAGGTTGCTTAAATGCCCCCAAAATGTGATCACTTGCCCATTAAATCTTTAACAAAGATGTCATAGTATCTGTCCTAGTCTGTTCGTGCTGCTATGATAAAATGTCTGAGAGACAGGGTACTGTATATATAATTAAAATGTATTCCTCATCATTCTGGAGGCTAGGAAGTCCAAGATTGCAGCACTGGCAGGTTTGGCATTTAGTGAGCGCTAGGTCTCTGCTTCCAAGATGGTGCCTTGTTGCTGAGGCTTAGAGGGAACGAAAGCTGCGTCCTCCCATAGCAAAAGGGCAGAAAGGCAAAGAAGGAAGGCTGAGTTCCTTCCAGGCCCTTTTGTTTCAGTCCTTTTACAAGGCACTAATCCATTCATGAGGGCTCTGTCCTTATGAGTTTATCACTTCCCAAAAGACCTCACCTCTGAAAACCACCACAATGGGGACTGAGTTGCAACATGAATTTTGGAGAGGACACATTCAAACCATAGTGCCATCCCACAAACATGCATGCACATGCATGCACACACACAAATACACACACACGCACATACATACAGCGCACAAAGTTTTCTAAATAGCTTGAATGGCTTTCTAAGTGACTAAGGAAAGTGTAGGCATTCCCTAGGTTTTTTTAAATAAACTTTCATTTTTTAGAGCAGTTTTAATTTCACAGCAAAATTGAGCAGAAGGTACAGAGATCTTTTTACATATCCCTGCCAGCACACATGCATAGCCTCCCCAACTATTAACATCCTCTGCCAGATTGGTACAGTTGATATAATTGCTGAACCTACATAGATATACCCATATCATCCAAAGTCTATAGTTTATACCTTAGTCTGTTTGGGCTACTATAAAAGCATATCATAGATTGGGTAGGTTACAGACAACAGAAATGTATTTCTTACAGTTCTGAAGGCTGAAAAGTCCAAGAAGAAACCATTGACAAAGTTTACATCCAGGTTCACTCACTATTGCAAATGTAATGGATTTGGACAGATTTATAAAGACATATGTTCTCTATTGTAGTGTGATAGAGACTAGTTGCCCCCAAAATCCTCTGCGCGCTTCTTATTCATCTCCACTTCCTGTGTAATCCCTGGCAACCACTGATCTTTTTACTGCCTCCATAGTTTTGCCTTTTCCAGGTCATATAATTGAAATTACACAGTATGTAGCCTTTTCCAACTAGCATATCACTTAGTAATATGCATTTAAGCTTGTTCCATGTTTTTTCACGGCTTGATAGCTCATTTACTTTTAGCACTAAATAATATTCCACTGTCTGGATATTCCACAGTTTATCCATTTATCTACTGAAAGGCATCTTGGTTTCTTCCAAGTTCTGGCATTTATGTATAAAGGTGCTATAAACATCCACGTGCAGGTTTTGTGTGGAAAACTCCTTTGAGTAAATACCAAAGTGTGTGATAGCTGGATCCTATGGTAAGAATACATTTAGTGTTGTAAGAAACCACCAAACAATCTAACAGAGTGGCTGTACCATTTTGCATTTCTACCAACAATGAACGAACGTTCCTATTGCTCCACATCCTCACACGCATTTGGAGTTGCCAGTGTTCTGGATTTTTGTCATTCTAATAGATGTGTGGTGCTATCTCATTGTTGTTTTCATTTGTATTTCCCTGGTGACACACGACGTAGAGCGTCTTTTCATATGCTTATTTGCCATCTGTATATCTTCTTTGATGAAATATTTGTTAAGATCTTTGGCCCATATGATCGATTGTAGATCCTTCTTTTCTAATGATATATGCATTCAGTGCTAATGATTCCACTCTAAGCACTGATTACTCAGTATCTCACAAATTTTGATAAGTTGTATTTTGATTCTCATTTAGATCAATTTTTTATTTCTCTTGAAATTTCTTCTTTAACCCATATGTTATTTGGAAGTCTGTTGTTTCATTTCCAAGTGCTTGAGGATTTTTCAACTATCTTTCTATTGGTGATTTCTAGTTTAATTTCATTGTGGTCTGAATGCAGACATTGTATGATTAATATTTTTTAAATTCGTTAAGGTATGTTTTATAGCCCCAAATATCATCTATCTTGGTGAATGTTCCATATACAATTGAGAAGAATGAGTATTCTGCTGTTGTAGAATAAAGTAGTCTATAGATGTTTGTTATATCCAGCTGACTGATGGTGTTTTTCAGTTCAACTATGTCCTTACTAATATTCTACCTGCTGGATCTGTCCATTTCCGATAGTTGAATGTTCATGTCTCCAACTATAATAATGGATTCATCTATTTCTCCTTGAAGTTCTATCAGTTTTTGCTTCATATATTTTGCTGCTTTCCTATTAGGCACATACATGTTAAGGATTGTTTTATCTACCTGAATAACTTACCCCTTTATCTTTATGTAATGTCCCTCTTGCTTAATGATAAATTTGCTTGCCCTGAAGTCTGCTTTTTCTGAAACTAATGTAGTATTACCATGTTCTTTTCATTAATGTTAGTATGGTATATCCTTCTTCACGCCTTTACTTTTAAACTGAATGTCTCTTTATATTTACAGGGCATTTACTGTAGAAAACATATACTTGTATATTGCTTTTGATTCGCTCTAACAATATCTGTCTTTAAATTGGTGCATTTAGACTATTGATATTCAAGGTAACCATTGATATAGTAGAATTAATATCTACCATATTTGTTATCATTTTCCATTTGCTGACCTTGTTCTTTGTTTTTACTCTGTGTTCCACTCTTTTCTGCTTTTTGTGTTTTTAATTGAGCAATACATATGGTTCCACTTTCTTTTACTTCTCAGCATATTATTTGAATCTCTTTTTTTTCACTTTTTGTGTGTGTGTGGTTGCCCTCGTGTTTGCAATATACATTTACAACTAATCCAAGTTCATGTTAAAATAAAATATACTACTTTATGGGTAGAGTACCTTATAGTAGTAAAATGACCTTAATTCCTCTTTCCCATCCCTTGCATTATTGTCATCATTCATTTTACTTATACATAAGCATACATAAGTATACCTACATAATAAAATGCATTGCCTCTATTAGT
The DNA here is from genome assembly GCF_047675955.1 of Chlorocebus sabaeus. Taxonomy (NCBI): domain Eukaryota; kingdom Metazoa; phylum Chordata; class Mammalia; order Primates; family Cercopithecidae; genus Chlorocebus; species Chlorocebus sabaeus. The sequence goes on along the minus strand of NC_132911.1, from coordinate 33,929,527 downwards.
ATATTGAACGCACCATTTTCTGCTAGATTATTTAAAAATAAAAAAAGTCTTTTTTTTTGTGTTTTGTTTTGTTTTGCTTTTTTTTACCTTCATTCATTCTTTCTGCAATGCTCTGAGTTTCTAATCTATATCATTTTCCTTCTCTCTAAATAACCTCGCTTTATTAACATTTCTTGCAAGCCACCTCTACTGGCAACAAATTCCTTCAACTTTTGTTTTATTATGAAAGTCTTAATTTCTCCTCCACTTTTCAAGGATAATTTCACAGGGCACAGAATTCTAGGTTATTAGGTTTTACGTTTTTATCTTAACACTTTAAATATTTCACTCTACTCTCTTCTTGCTTGCATGATTTCTGAAGAGAGGTCAGTAATTTTTATCCTTGCTCCTCTGTAAGTAAGGTGTTTTCCTCTTTGGCTTCTTGCAGGATTTTGACTTTATCTTTGATTTTCTGTAATTCAAAAATAATGCCTAGGTGTCATTTTTCTGGCCTTTACCCTGCTTGGTGTTCTCTGTGCCTCCTGGATTTTTGGTTTGGTGTCTCACATTAATTTAGGAGAATTCTCAGTCATTATTATTTCAAATATTTCTTCTGCTCTTTCTTCTCTTTCTTCTTTCCTTTGTTGTCATTACATGCATGGTACTCTTTCTGTAGTTGTCCCACAACTCTTGGATATTCTGCTCTGTTGTGGGATGTTTTGTTTTCAATTTTTTCTCTTTGATTTTCAATTTTGGAGGTTTCTATCGAGATATTCTCAAGATCAAAGAGTCTCTGCTCAGTTATGGCCAATTTATTCATATGACCATCAAAGGCATTCTTCATTAATGTTGTACTGTTTTTGTTATCTGGCTTTTCTTTTTCAGCTTTTTGTTAAGATTCACATGTCTTTGCTTACATTGTCTATCTGTTCTATTTTATCCATTAGAGCCCTAAGCATATTAATTATAGTCATTTAAATTCCCAGTCTGATAATTCCAACATTCCTACCGTATCTGAGTCTGGTTTTGATGCTTGTTCTGTTTCTGCAAACTAGATCTTTTGCCTTTTAGTAGGACTTACAATTTTTTCTTGATAGCTAGATATGATGTGCTGGATAAAGGGAACTGCTGTAAATAGGCTGTTAGTAATGTGGTAGTAGGTTATACGGGAGCAGGGTGTTCTATTGTTTTATGTTAGGTCTCACGGTTTTCGGGAGCCTGGCCCTCTGTGTTATGAACTTCACATATGCTCATCATCCCCTTAGATGAGACAAGATAGCTAACAAAGGCCGGAGTTTGGTATTTTCCATCTCCCTATGGAAGGCTGAAGGGGCTAGTGTGGAACAGTTACCTGTTCCACATGGAAAGCAAGAGCCAGATGGAAGATGGTATTTCATGTCCCCAAGTCAGTTCAGCTCTGATAAAACCCCAGCATGTTACGCCCTGGTAAAACAGTTTCTCCTGATGGCAGACCTTGCTAAGAAAAACAGAATATTCTGGCATATTTCAATATGGTTCCTTTCCCCCTTCCATGAAGAAAGCATGAAAAGACTTTTCTCCAGTATTCACTGTGAGAACCTGGTGAGCTGCTCAAGGTAAAACTCACAAGTGTTTGGGACTTCCCTATGACTAAGTTTCCCTGGAGTTTTTAACTCTCGGAATGGTCCATGCTGAGTCTCTAGCAATTTGTCAATTACAGTTCAGGATGTTCCACCCTGGCCCTGGTTCCCAAGGAGGTTGCTGCTCATGGGTTTGTGTTCTAACAAAGAGTTCTTCTCAGTATCTGCCTGTCTCCTTCATGTTAAGGCAGCAGTTTCCATGTGACCTCACTTCTATGCTTTATCTAAGAAAATATGTTGATGTTTCAGTTTGTTTAGATTTTTGCTGTTACGAGGGAGTAGTGACTTCCAACTTCTTATATGCTGTTTTTAAAACCTGAGTGACTCTCTCAATATATTTTTTAAAAAACGTTGTAATAACAACTAAAAACTAAAATTTACTACTGTGACTTACTGTGTACTGAATATTTTACCGTCATTATCCTCTTCAATCGTCACATCAATCATAGGAGTGAGGAACTATTTTATAAAACTGATTTTTCTGGTGAGAACTAAGGTTTAGAGAAAGTTAAGTCATTTTTACAGGGTTCCATAAGCTGTGAAATGGCAGAAGTGTGAGTCATGTGAAACCACAGCTCAAGTTCCTTACCACCGCCCTAACAGCCTCCCACTCTCATTTAATTATGCTGTTTACCAGAGCCACAATGTACAGTTGCACGGGTTGTACACTGCACAACTCCAGGGAGCATCATTTGCTTTGTGAATGATACTCCCAAAAGCTGGGCAGCATGTAGTCTGTACAACCTTATGCGGAAGCTGCATGATCATTTGGGGTATTTCTCCTCATCATCTCTCACCAGTTCAGCCCACCATTTTCAAAGAGTGTTTTCCAACTACTCTAGAGCATACAATTTTCTTCTTTAAAGTCATAAATTGATATAGAAACAATAAGATATAGTCTGGTTGGGAATCACAAAACTAACCTGTGAATTCTGAGCTCTTGGTCAGCAGAGATTCTCTAATAATTTTTAGTAGCCTCCAAAGCACACAACGCAGTACTGGGTACAAAACAAGTGCTTAATAAATGCAAATTAACTGACTGTAATCTTCTAGGATAATTATTGTAAATCACAAAAAGGGATCTTTAGGAAGACATTACAAAATATTTTATAAAACATGTTAAACAAATTTGAATTATAAATTGAAACACAATATAGTAGGGGGCTGTTCTGCAAATGTGCAAGGGCAGCTACCTAGTATCTATGTTGATGAAAATTTAAACTAAAGTTCATTTGCTCCAAGTCTATAGAGAAGCAGAAATGAAATGATTTGCACTTGTATGAATATTCAGTTTTGTGATCTCTTGGCCCAACCGTGATGCAAATTACTGACAGTTTTAGAAATGATTTAAGAGTATGATTATCAAAATTCCTAGAATAAATCTAATACAGTGATAAGAATAAAAATAAGATTGTAAATTCTGCATGCTGTTTTCACATAGTTGCTTTCTATTTGCAGACTTCTGCCCAATGCTAAGCATCTATAAATGTGATCACTCGGTGGCAAAAACTAAAGTTCAGAGAGGGGCAATTTAAGATGAATGATAAAGCAAAGGGAAGCACTGTAATTCAATTTTGTTCGTCAACCTTCATCAGATTAAAAAAAAAACAAAAAGGAAATGAGAAAATGTTACATATCTGGGTTCTTCAGTTTTCTGTTAGCTCAGTAGCCTATGCTGATCTGGTTTTAAGTGGAACAGAATATACAAAGTGGATAATAACTATCGTGTAGAAGTGAAAAATAAATTATTTGTTGCACATACCACAGCACATGTATGTACACAGACACCAACACACACTCACACTCACATTCAAACTTATTAAAACAAAAGAGTACTTAAGACTTCTTGGCCAACAAAAATAGCCGTCCAACTACTACTGACTTCATTTAAGAAAATAAATGGATGTGCAGCTGTGTATTTATCTCCAGGACCTGAACAGACATTTAAGACATTCTATGCCATGCTAGACACCAAGAAGGGGAGGGAGAAGGGAGACAGAAAACCTGGCTGGGACTCCACAGAATTTGTTTTCCTGTGGCAAACCAAAGTCTTTAAGGAGCTGTGTGGCAGTTTTGTCTTTTCTAGGAGCAGGTGAGTGTGCAAGGCCTGCTCTATTTCTTCAGCTTCATAACTTCCCTGTTGCTCAGAGCATCAAAGCTATTAATGGAGGAAAGCAACATTTCCTTGAATTAGCATGAATCATTTCATTGAAAATAGTGTAACTACCAGTAATTTTCAGATCAATTTACATGATATTCCACTAATTTTATGCAGCTCTTCATTGCTCCTCCACTTGACTGCACTAATAACATGGGCCCTTACAATTAAAAGTTTTCATCTTCTCAGAGCTCACATTTCCAATGGTTATATATTGAGATGTGTCCTATCGAGTGAAATCCTCAACCACTGTCTTGCCTCAGCTAAGATTCTCTCATTTTGAGTCTTCACCTCAGAGTAGGCATAAGGAATGGATGGAAATAAACCCAGGCTCTTGTCACCATCCCATTTTTACCTCCAGGTTCTTCACGTAATCAGCATTTCTTCCCCAAACCTCTGCCCCAGCCCTGTGATATAGGCAGGAAATGTGATGGCTAATACAGCTGAATTCTAAATAAGGAAACCTTTTTCATGCTTTCTTTTTGAAACAGCAGTGAAAAACCAGGAGCCGGCCGATGCAGCAGCTTATTTTACTGCTTATTATCATTTATGTATTTAATAGACATTAAAGATACTGTGATGATTAATACTGAGTGTCAACTTGATGGGGTTGAAGGATGCAATGTATTGTTTCTGGGTGTGTCTGTGAGGGTGTTGCCAGAGGAGATTAACATTTGGGTCAGTGGACTGGGAGAGGCAGATCTACCCTCAATCTGGGTGGGCACCATCCAATTGGCTGTCAACAGGGCTAGGAAAAGCAAGCAGACGAAGGTGGAATGAGCCGACTTGCTAAGTCTTCTGGCCTTTGTCTTTTCCCTGTGCTGGATACTTCCTGCCCTCAAACATCAGACTCCAAATTCTTCAGCTTTTGGACTCTCGGACTTATACTAGTGGCTTGCTGGGGGCTCTCAGGCCTTTGGCCACAGACAGAAGGCTAAACTGCCAGCTTCCCTACTTTTGAGGTTTTGGGACTCTGGCTAAGCTACTACTGGTTTTCTTGCTCCTCAGCTTGAAGACGGTCTATCATGGGACTTCACCTTGTGATCATCTGAGTCAATTCTGTGTAATAAATTCCCTTTTTGTATACATAGCTCCCATTAGGTCCATCCCTCTGGAGAACCCTGACTAATGCAGATATTTTACTGGGTTCCATGCTAACTTCTGGGAATGGAGAGATAAAAGACAGTGGGTTCTCTCTCATTAACAGATCATGTAAAAGAGACACGATCCATGATCAAGATTAACACAAGACATGCTCAGAAAGAGGCAGTGTACTGTGGCCATCACACAGACAGTCATCATTGATGGAATTCTTACTACTCTGTTCCAATTGTCCTTCCTATTTATTCCTAACCAGAAAAGAGAGAGAAAGAGAGAGATATATAAGGCAGATATTATTCCAGTTTATACATGAGAATGAAAATAAATTTTCTAACGTTGCACATTTAATAAATGCCACAGTAGGATCTAAATATGAAAATGTATTAATCCAACATCATTACTATTTCCATTACTTTGTGTTGTCCTCTAATAAAAACTGCAGGTGATTACTTTTTTCTGTCTTTTCTTCACTAGAACACACCATCATGTTCTTTCTGGTTATTTATCAAAGCTTTTCTAGTTAAGTTGATTCTGATTAGGGGTAGGGGAGCATTTATAGGGAGGACAGGCAGAGGAGATGAGAGCTTCAATAATGAGGCACAGACCCTAAAACGAAGTCCAAGTATCTAGTATTCTTTTCAGTGGGCTCAAGGCCATTTGTTTCACAATAAAAAATACTTACATATTTTTTATGCTGTTCTTGTTCATCTCATTCTTACGCTCTTGAAGAAGCATGTCAGCTCTCTATTGTTACCACAAACCTCTCCGAAATTCAGTGGCCTAAAATAATAAGCAGTTGCTAGGCTCAAACCTGAGCTGTGGGTCAGTGATTTCCAGTGGGTTCGGTTGGGCTTCCTCCCATATTTGGAAGTTTGCTGAGGGTCAGCTCGCTTAGGATCCCCTTGTCTAGGATGTTGGGGATGACCTGGTTCTACTCCTTGTGATTCATCCTCCCACAAGCCGACCTGACATGTTCTCCTTGCTCATGCAGGGAGCAGGAGCAGAAGTGGGGATGTGCAAGCACTTTTTCAAGGCCTTGCTTGAGTTGCAACTGTTAACATCCTATTGGCCAAAGCAAGTTACCTGCCATCCTCAGAGTCAACGGGTGGGGAAAGAACCCATCCCTTGATCAAAGGAGCTACAAAGTCAGGTTGTAATGACCATGAATGTAGAGAAGAGAGAAAAATTGGGACAATTAACATAATCGATCTACCACTAGAGCTAAAATGAACTTTCCACCAGAAGGGTACACACATCCTAGGTTTCATGTACTGGTTTAACTGAACAAATATTATTTTTCTGTGCTCCGATGCAGCAGATACAAAAATAAACTAAAGAAAACACTATGGACTCTGTCATTCCACTGACCAGCGTTTAATTGAAATTATCTGCCAAAGTGTTGATTTATTATCATGGAACCATCATTCTCTGTTCTCTCTTTGTCAAGAAATTAAACCAAAGGTTCAGTACTAAACTTCTGAGATTCTTTAATTACAATGTTTTCTACAGCATAATACAATGTATATAAAGAGTAACATTAAAAATATAAATGTTTTATGAATATTTATGTTGAATAATACTTATAATATTTCTTATAATTTGTTATTACTAAATGCCAACCTCTATATTTAATTACATTTTTTTCATTTATTGAAGTATACATTATCCCAATTTTATAAATAAGAACACTGATACCCAAAGCTAAATTTGTTTTGTTTTGTTTTTTGAGACAGAGTCTCACTCTGTCACCCAGGCTGGAGTGCAGAGGTGCAATCTCGGCTCACTGCAACCTCTGTCCCCTGGGTTCAAGGGATTCTCCTGCCTCAGCTACTCTCCCGAATAGCTGGAATTACAGGTACACACCACTGTGTCCAGCTGATTTTTGTATATTTAGTCGAAATGGGGTTTCACCATGTTGGCCAGGCTGGTCTTGAACTCCTGATCTCACATGATCCATCCACCTCGGCCTCCCAAAGTGCTGGGATTACAAGTGTAAGCCACCGTGCCCAGCCAACCCAAAGCTAAATCTAAACTCAAAATTGCCTGATTTTCAAAGTAACTTCTCTAGTCAATATGGTTTGTTTTTGTTTGTTGTTGTTGTTTGTCTCTTGATGCCACCAGAGTCCCTCAACATTAAAGTTTGGGCAATGTCATCCCTTTTTCTTCATTTTAGCTTTCCCTCATCTAATTCAACATAACAACTCATAGACTGCTACTAGACAAGTACTATTTCTAATAAGCAGTCCTTGCATTTGATCCAAGAATGAATCATTAGCCCCTACACTTGAGTTCCAAACTTAAGGCATTCTTATTTTTTCACAAAAATAACGTATCTTATCTACCAATCTCTCCTTTACCTGTGCTCCAAACTAAATAATATATATGAGGATTTTATTTTACTTCATACCACTGACCAACCTGTTAAGATCCTTTTTGGATATCTTTTTGCCCATATTTTTTCTTCCATCAGGAACCATGCTACAGCAAATTCCTCCCTACCTTTCAAGACATTTTACCAGGAATATTGGGATCCATTTTCATAGTATAGACTAGATCTTTTTTAAAAACAGAAAATCCATTTAAACCTTGGCTAGAAACACTCATTGAGTATTGATAAGTAGCCCAGGTCAAGAAAGTTTCAGTCTATGTATAGAACATTGGATATTCCTCTATAAAGCAGAAATAAAAGCAGACAAAGGATGAAAGAAAAGTTCTAATGAATTATCTCTACATAAGTAATTGCATCAGCCAAAAAAAAAAGTTTTATTTTTTTAGTACCTTTTTATTCAAAGATATAGGACCCAGCAGTCTGTCACCCTCTTTCAAAATGAATCCACAAGAAAGAGAAGAGTCAAAAGATGTCTCTAATGGGGTACCAAATTAGCACGTGGAAAAAGCAAACATGTCCTGCTCATTATGAGTTGTTAATGGCCTGTTTACTGCTGAAGCTGTCACAGAAAACAAGAAAGTCTGGTAAGTCAATAATTTATTTCAGACTGTGGAATTAATTAGGAAGACAATTAAATAATTGTGAGAAAGCAAAAATATGTTTGGACGTTTTGTTTTTAAAACTCAGTGGTGTTTTACATGGTATTTGGGTACTGTATGAGAGAGAAAAAAGAAGTTAGAGGCAGAAAGGGAATAAACTTTCTAAATGTTTTTCCATTATAAGATGTTGATAAACTCCACTTTCTATCAACCCTTGCAAAAAAAAAAACAAAAAAAAAAAACAAACAGTAAGCTATGTTAATCACTAAGAATATTTAAATGATTTTACATTTCATGTAAGATCTGGGGTAAATGTGCTGTGGCCTGAATTTCAGTTTCATTTTGAGATTATGCAATGAATGAGGGAATTAATGAATGATCTTTCATTTTTTAATGAATTCATGCTTATGAATGAATGATCTTTCATTTTTGCATCTGCCACATAAATATTAACAGTGTATCCAAATGGAAAGTAATACTATTATAAGTATATTTTAAAGCAACTGTCTTTATAGACTTCAAATCACTTTATAGACTTTTTTAAAGAATAAGATTTAAATAGAAATCAAAATCCATAAAACAGCATTTTCTAGCTGGAATTATAACTGTCACATCTTTTCCAATGGTAGTATTTCATGCATTAGTATTCACCTACGTTAGTAAAGAAAATGTTTGGTGATCTAGCTGCAGGAAATAATTCCTTATAACAAGCAGTGCTGCACAGGTTCGACTTCGTTGTGCACTATACTATTAATAATACAACTCTACTAGGCAAAGCTGATAGTTCTTTTCATCATAGATATTTACCAGTAACCTTGCCTCTCTGTCCTTTACGGTTTCCCAAACTAGGGGGAAAATCATTATCATTCTGAAAATATCCACCAAAAACTTTTTTTTTAAGTTTAGTACTTGCAAAGGGAAATAAAATGGTGAATATAGGATGATCCGTTTTTCTCTCTTGTAAAATCACTACAGAAAAACCTATAGATACAAGAAACAAAATCTTGAAAAAATGCAGTCTTATTCCAGAAAGTTTAATAAGCTATTAATTTCTTTTTTTTTAAATTATACTTTAAGTTGTAGGGTACATGTGCATAACGTGCAGGTTTGTTACATATGTATACTTGTGCCATGTTGATGTGCTGCACCCATCAACTCGTCAGCACCCATCAACTCGTCATTTACATCAGGTATAACTCCCAGGGCAATCCCTCACCCCTCCCCCCTCCCCCCTCCCCATGATAGGCCCCAGTGTGTGATATTCTCCTTCCCAAGTCCAAGTGATCTCATTGTTCAGTTCCCACCTATGAGTGAGAACATGCAGTGTTTGGTTTTCTGTTCTTGTGATAGTTTGGTGAGAATGATGGTTTCCAGCTGCATCCATGTCCCTACAAAGGACACAAACTCATCCTTTTTTATGGCTGCATAGTATTCCATGGTGTATATGTGCCACATTTTCTTAATCCAGTCTGCCACTGATGGACATATGGGTTGATTCCAAGTCTTTGCTATTGTGAATAGTGCCGCAATAAACATACGTGTGCATGTGTGTTTTTATAGCAGCATGATTTATAAACCTTTGAGTATATACCCAGTAATGTGATGGCTGGGTCATATGGTACATCTAGTTCTAGATCCTTGATGAATTGCCATACTGTTTTCCATAATGGTTGAACGAGTTTACAATCCCACCAACAGTGTAAAAGTGTTCCTATTTCTCCACATCCTCTCCAGTACCTGTTGTTTCCTGACTTTTTAATGATTGCCATTCTAACTGGTGTGAGATGGTATCTCATTGTGGTTTTGATTTGCATTTCTCTGATGGCTAGTGATGATGAGCATTTTTTCATGTGTCTGTTGGCTGTATGAATGTCTTCTTTTGAGAAATGTCCATTCATATCCTTTGCCCACTTTTTGATGGGGTTGTTTGTTTTTTTCTTGTAAATTTGTTTGAGTTCTTTGTAGGTTCTGGATATTAGCCCTTTGTCAGATGAGTAGATTGCAAAAATGGTCTCCCATTCTGTAGGTTGCCTGTTCACTCTGATGGTAGTTTCTTTTGCTGTGCAGAAGCTCTTTAGTTTAATGAGATCCCATTTGTCAATTTTGGCTTTTGCTGCCGTTGCTTTTGGTATTTTAGACATGAAGTCTTTGCCCATGCCTATGTCCTGAATGGTACTACCTAGGTTTTCTTCTAGGGTTTTTATGGTATTAGGTCTAACATTTAAGTCTCTAATCCATCTTGAATTAATTTTCGTATAAGGAGTAAGGAAAGGATCCAGTTTCAGTTTTCTACTTATGGCTAGCCAATTTTCCCAGCACCATTTATGAAATAGGGAATCCTTTCCCCATTTCTTGTTTCTCTCAGGTTTGTCGAAGATCAGATGGCTGTAGATGTGTGGTATTATTTCTGAGGACTCTGTTCTGTTCCATTGGTCTATATATCTGTTTTGGTACCAGTACCATGCTGTTTTGGTTACTGTAGCCTTGTAGTATAGTTTGAAGTCAGGTAGCGTGATGCCTCCAGCTTTGTTCTTTTGACTTAGGATTGTCTTGGAGATGCGGGCTCTTTTTTGGTTCCATATGAACTTTAAAGCAGTTTCTTCCAATTCTGTGAAGACACTCATTGGTAGCTTGATGGGGATGGCATTGAATCTATAAATAACCTTGGGCAGTATGGCCATTTTCACGATATTGATTCTTCCTATCCATGAGCATGGTATGTTCTTCCATTTGTTTGTGTCCTCTTTTATTTCACTGAGCAGTGGTTTGTAGTTCTCCTTGAAGAGGTCCTTTACATCCCTTGTAAGTTGGATTCCTAGGTATTTTATTCTCTTTGAAGCCATTGTGAATGGAAGTTCATTCCTGATTTGGCTCTCTGTTTGTTTGTTACTGGTGTATAAGAATGCTTGTGATTTTTGCACATTAATTTTGTATCCTGAGACTTTGCTGAAGTTGCTTATCAGCTTAAGGAGATTTTGGCTGAGACTAAATATACAATCATGTCATCTGCAAACAGGGACAATTTGACTTCTTCTTTTTCTAACTGAATACCCTTGATTTCTTTCTCTTGCCTGATTGCCCTAGCCAGAACTTCCAACACTATGTTGAATAGGAGTGGTGAGAGAGGGCATCCCTGTCTTGTGCCAGTTTTCAAAGGGAATTTTTCCAGTTTTTGCCCATTCAGTATGATATTGGCTGTGGGTTTGTCATAAATAGCTCTTATTATTTTGAGGTACATTCCATCGATACCGAATTTATTGAGCGTTTTTAGCGTGAAGGGCTGTTGAATTTTGTCAAAAGCCTTTTCTGCATCTATTGAGATAATCACGTGGTTCTTGTCTTTGGTTCTGTTTATATGCTGGATTACGTTTATTGATTTGTGAATGTTGAACCAGCCTTGCATCCCAGGGATGAAGCCCACTTGATCATGATGGATAAGCTTTTTGATGTGCTCTGGATCTGGTTTGCCAGTATTTTATTGAGGATTTTTGCATCGATGTTCATCAGGGATATTGGTCTAAAATTCTCTTTTTTTGTTGTGTCTCTGCCAGGCTTTGGTATCAGGATGATGTTGGCCTCATAAAATGAGTTAGGGAGGATTCCCTCTTTTTCTATTGATTGGAATAATTTCAGAAGGAATGGTATCAGCTCCTCCTTGTACCTCTGGTAGAATTCAGCTGTGAATCCATCTGGTCCTGGACTTTTTTTGGTTGGTAGGCTATTAATTATTGCCTCAATTTCAGAGCCTGCTATTGGTCTATTCAGGAATCAACTTCTTCCTGGTTTAGTCTTGGAAGAGTGTAAGTGTCCAGGGAATTATCCATTTCTTCTAGATTTTCTAGTTTATTTGCGTAGAGGTGTTTATAGTATTCTCTGATGGTAGTTTGTATTTCTGTGGGGTCGGTGGTGATATCCCCTTTATCATTTTTTATTGCGTCTATTTGATTCTTCTCTCTTTTCTTCTTTATTAGTCTTGCTAGCGGTCTGTCAATTTTGTTGATCTTTTCAAAAAACCAACTCCTGGATTCATTGATTTTTTGGAGGGTTTTTTGTGTCTCTATCTCCTTCAGTTCTGCTCTGATCTTAGTTATTTCTTGCCTTCTGCTGGCTTTCGAATGTGTTTGCTCTTGCTTCTCTAGTTCTTTTAATTGCGATGTTAGAGTGTCAATTTTAGATCTTTCCTGCTTTCTCTTGTGGGCATTTAGTGCTATAAATTTCCCTCTACACACTGCTTTAGGTGTGTCCCAGAGATTCTGGTATGTTGTATCTTTGTTCTCATTGGTTTCAAAGAACATCTTTATTTCTGCCTTCATTTCGTTATGTACCCAGTAGTCATTCAGTAGCAGGTTGTTCAGTTTCCATGTAGTTGAGTGCTTTTGATTGAGTTTCTTAGTCCTGAGTTCTAGTTTGATTGCACTGTGGTCTGAGAGACAGTTTGTTACAATTTCTGTTCTTGTACATTTGCTGAGGAGTGCTTTACTTCCAATTATGTGGTCAATTTTGGAATAAGTGTGATGTGGTGCTGAGAAGAATGTATATTCTGTTGATTTAGGGTGGAGAGTTCTGTAGATGTCTATTAAGTCTGCTTGCTGCAGAGATGAGTTCAATTCCTGGATATCCTTGTTACCTTTCTGTCTCGTTGATTTGTCTAATGTTGACAGTGGAGTGTTGAAGTCTCCCAGTATTATTGTATGGGAGTCTAAGTCTCTTTGTAAGTCTCTAAGGACTTGCTTTATGAATCTGGGTGCTCCTGTATTGGGTGCATATATATTTAGGATAGTTAGCTCTTCCTGTTGAATTGATCCCTTTACCATTATGTAATGGCCTTCTTTGTCTCTTTTGATCTTTGATGGTTTAAAGTCTGTTTTATCAGAGACTAGTATTTCAACCCCTGCTTTTTTTTGTTCTCCATTTGCTTGGTAAATCTTCCTCCATCCCTTTATTTTGAGCCTATGTATGTCTCTGCATGTGAGATGGGTCTCCTGAATACAGCAAACTGATGGGTCTTGACTCTTTATCCAGTTTGCCAGTCTGTGTCTTTTAATTGGAGCATTTAGTCCATTTACATTTAAGGTTAATATTGTTATGTGTGAACTTGATTCTGCCATTATGATATTAACTGGTTATTTTGCTCATTAGTTGATGCAGTTTCTTCCTAGCCTCGATGGTCTTTACATTTTGGCATGTTTTTGCAATGGCTGGTACCAGTTGTTCCTTTCCATATTTAGTGCTTCCTTCAGGGTCTCTTGTAAGGCAGGCCTTGTGGTGACAAAATCTCTAAGCATTTGCTTATCTGTAAAGGATTTTATTTCTCCTTCACTGATGAAACTTAGTTTGGCTGGATATGAAATTCTGGGTTTAAAATTCTTTTCTTTAAGAATGTTGAATATTGGCCCCCACTCCCTTCTGGCTTGTAGAGTTTCTGCCGAGAGATCTGCTGTTAGTCTGATGGGCTTCCCTTTGTGGGTAACCCGACCTTTCTCTCTGGCTGCCCTTAAGATTTTTTCCTTCATTTCAACTTTGGTGAATCTGGCAATTATGTGTCTTGGAGTTGCTCTTCTCAAGGAGTATCTTTGTGGCGCTCTCTGTATTTCCTGGATTTGAATGTTGGCCTGCCCTACTAGGTTGGGGAAGTTCTCCTGGATGATATCCTGAAGAGTGTTTTCCAACTTGGTTCCATTTTCCCCCTCACTTTCAGGTACCCCAATCAGACGTAGATTTGGTCTTTTTACATAATCCCATACTTCTTGCAGGCTTTGTTCATTTCTTTTTCTTCTTTAGGTTTCTCTTCTCACTTCATTTCATTCATTTGATCCTCAATCGCTGATACTCTTTCTTCCAGTTGATTGAGTCGGTTACTGAAGCTTGTGCATTTGTCACATATTTCTCGTGTCATGGTTTTCATCTCTTTCATTTCATTTATGACCTTCTCTGCATTGATTACTCTAGCTATCAATTCTTCCAGTCTTTTTTCAAGATTTTTAGTTTCTTTGTGCTGGGTAGGTAATTCCTCCTTTAGCTCTGAGAAGTTTGATGGACTGGAGCCTTCTTCTCTCATGTCGTCAAAGTCATTCTCCGTCCAGCTTTGATCCATTGCTGGCGATGAGCTGTACTACTTTGCAGGGGGAGATGTGCTCTTATTTTTTGAATTTCCAGCTTTTCTGCCCTGCTTTTTCCCCATCTTTGTGGTTTTATCTGCCTCTGGTCTTTGATGATGGTGACATACTGATGGGGTTTTGGTGTAGGTGTCCTTCCTGTTTGATAGTTTTCCTTCTAACAGTCAGGTCCCTCAGCTGTAGGTCTGTTGGAGATTGCTTGAGGTCCACTCCAGACCCTGTTTGCCTGGGTATCAGCAGCAGAGGCTGCAGAAAATAGAATATTGCTGAACAGCGAGTATACCTGTCTGATTCTTACTTTGGAAGCTTCCTCTCAGGGGTGTACTCCACCCTGTGAGGTGTGGGGTGTCAGACTGCCCCTAGTGGGGGATGTCTCCCAGTTAGGCTACTCAGGGTCAGGGACCCACTTGAGCAGGCACTCTATCCCTTCTCAGATCTCAACCTCCGTATTGGGAGATCCACTGCTCTCTTTAAAGCTGTCAGACAGAGTCCTTTGCGTCTGCAGAGGTTTCTGCTGCTTTTTTGTTGTTGCTGGTTAGCTGTGCCCTGTCCCCAGAGGTGGAGTCTACAGAGACAGGCAGGTTTCCTTGAGCTGTTGTGAGCTCCACCCAGTTCGAGCTTCCCAGCAGCTTTGTTTACCTACTTAAGCCTCAGCAATGGCAGGCGCCCCTCCCCCAGCCTGGCTGCTGCCTTGTGGTTAGATCGCAGACTGCTGTGCTAGCAGTGAGGGAGGCTCCATGGGCGTGGGACCCTCCTGGCCAGGTGTGGGATATAATCTCCTGGTGTGCCCGTTTGCTTAAAGTGCAGTATTGGGGTGGTAGTTACCTGATTTTCCAGGTGTTGTGTGTCTCAGTTCCCCTGGTTAGGAAAAGGGATTCCCTTTCCCCTTGTGCTTCCCAGGTGAGGCAATGCCTCGCCCTGCTTCAGCTCTCGCTTGTTGGGCTGCAGCAGGTGACCAGCACCAATTGTCCGGCACTCCCTAGTGAGATAAACCCAGTACCTCAGTTGAAAATGCAGAAATCACCGGTCTTCTGTGTCGTTCGCACTGGGAGTTGGAGACTGGAGCTGTTCCTATTCGGCCATCTTGCTCTGCCCCCTCTCCCCTTAACTGTTAATCTATTAATTTCAAGTTGTTTTCTTCACTACTATAAAGGCTTCTTTATCCTGGCTTCTCACTATTCTGGTGCCACCTGCTCTTATGAAGAATAATTCAGAAAAAGAAGTCAACCCTAAAATGTGCCTTACACTGAGATATTATTTGGACACTTTTGTAGATAAAAATGTAAAAATCATCATCATCACCACCATCATCATTGTCATCTTGGAAGGAAAATCTTAGACCTTCTTATTAGTGCCTGTCTGAAGTTCAGGATCTCCTCATCTGTCACCAACCAAGCCCAAGACCAGACCAGGTCTCCAGTTCGTGTTGTAGGCACTTCCAAGAGGAACTCAGGATTTAAAGAGTAGAACACTGAGAAAACCGTCAAGTTACCAGAAGCAAAACTCAATAATGCAAACCGGGCTGGTATTTGTTACCTATTTCTAAAGCACATTGTAGATGAAGCTCTCAGGGAGGGAAACTGGAGCTTAAGAAGAAGGAAGGAGCTGTGATGTCTGAATACTTCAGATTCACACCCTCTTATGGGCAAAATGGTCTTGGGAAGTTGAGAACTGAGCCTACTGCCAGGCAAGAATCCAGAAACCCCAGCTGTGAGGAAGAGGAGGGATGGAGAGGCTTGGAACATACAAGTTTGGTGAGGGTCCCGGGCCCATGGTAAAATTTTAGGTGAACTTTTGGACTGGTTCTTCTTCTTTAATACATCAAACTATATGTATTTTAGCAATGTATTTACAAATGCAAATCCCTTCATTTGGCTGAGAGTATTAGATATTCATAAATTACTTTTGGATTGTTCCTATTATTATCTATCTACATGAGTTGAGGAAACAAATATTTGCTGAAAAGACATCAACAAAGAGACAGAAAGAGACAATCAGGAGCTATTTTCTGAGTTTTGTTCTTTATTTGTTCTTTAGATAGCAGGCTTCCATGGGGGAGTAAGATGGAAGTGGGAAGTTTCCACAAGGCCAGCTGGCTGGAAAAAGCTTCCTCTAAGCACTAGAAACAACAGGACACTCAAGAGGGACTAACTCAACTGGAAGCCACCCAACAAAACTACATGGTTTAGAATTTCACTCGCCTGAAGTTGCTGGACTGGTTCATCTCTCAAATTCCCTTTGAGGCTCTGCTTCTATAGTTGTTTAGCCTGGAATCCAGCATGTCCTCAGGCCTGGCCTATCTTTGTAGAATCTGTTTCAATTCAAGCAGAGCTTGTTGCTGTGGTTATCTAAGCCAGGAGCTCTCAAAAATTCGCCAACAGTTGGATGCTGGTTTGTGACTTAAGCTAGCATGAATCTTTTCTGGGGAGAGCTAATCATCATTTTAGATTATTTTCTTTTTCTTCCTTTTTATGAACAACCTTTTGTTAAAAAAATTTTAGTGGCAATAACATTTGGATTTTTATTGTTATTTTTCAAAATCTTATATTTAACAATTATAAAATGGCAACACTAGTTCTAGTTCTCTTAGCTTTTTTAAAAAATGTATTTTATCTGTAAAATTTCAGACTAGGAACCACTTTCTAGGGAGAGTATTGTGATTCTTCAGACGCATAAAGGAAGCAGAGGTTTTTCATTCATATGCTCACCTAATAAATATTTATGAGCACCTACTAAGTGCCAGGCACTGTTCTAGACATTGAAGATCCATCAGTTACCAGAATATCCAATTAAAATCCCTACTGTCATTGAGCTTATCTTCTCATTGGGAAGAAACATAATAAATAATAAACTTAAAAAATAAGTAATTAGGCTATGTATTATAGGTATACAGGTCTTGGACAAGAGGCGATAGTATCTGAATTCAATTCATTTCAAAATCAGCATCTTCCTATGCCAGATCATGGATTCTTGGCTAACTTGATTTAGTGATGATTAAGGCAAAGTTCAGTTCTTCAAGATACTCAGTTTATAATACAGATGGCAAAACAGGACACTATTTTCCTTCCTAGATTATGGGTTCTTGGATAAACAAACTCAATAATTTCCACGAGACAGCTACATCCTAGTTGTCAAACCTGCTGAAACACACTTGTTTTGCGGTCTCTGTACTTATGGCACCCATATTTTCTTTTTTTCTTTTCTCCTATGATAAGCTTAGCTCAGACCTTTGTTCTCTCATCCGGCAATTCAAGTAGCTGACTTACAATGAATAGTGTGGCGTGGCCTGAGCATTGAGAAAGGATGTGCCTGACAGTGTACACATCACCAAGCTGTGTTGTGGACACCATCAAGCTGCTCTGGTTAGCCCAAGAGTATGAGCATTTTTCAAAGCTTCGCTTGGTTTTCAGAGACCACCAGCAGTGCTCTGAGTAAACAGATTAAGAAACCAGTTCAAAGACAAAATAAAGAGCGTTCAGAAAATAAATGAACTGTCTTTGGATCAGGTTCTCTGACTATGTCAAGTTTTAGCAGGTACATAAATGGTTATGTTTTCTCCCAAATTGCTGCACAGGTGGAAGATCACAGAGTGATGATGCAAATGAGCTGGCAGTTTAGAACAAATTAAAAAACAGTGTCAGATATTAACATGCAAAATGCCAATACTGCATATGTACGACAATGAGTGGAATATTGAATAGGATTTTTATTTTCATTTGACTGTCAGCTTATGTCAGTGGGCATTTCACAAGCTGGGAAAGGGGAGGAGAAAATGAGGAGATGCCATTCCAATTGTTGAGCCCATAAGACCCATCAGGTTCCTGCTTCCAGTGAAAGCAGATTATAGGTTAGAAAGAGAAGTGGCACAACTGAAGGAGACCTTAACAAATGGAACTGGGAGAGAGCCAAATTTTGCATGCATGGGGTGCTTTTGGGGAATAAAGCCTTCTGGCAGTTTCGTTGTGTTTATTCCAAAATGTTTGTGGGGAAAGCAGAGTGTATTTGCATTTTGTAAGCAAATGATGATAATAATAGGTTTCTGAGAGATATAAATCAGAGAAGATTCAATAAAAACAGAAAATTTTGAATATGCACGTTTTGACCCACCCCCACCCTCAGAAACAGAGGCTCCAGATGATAGGGGAAGTGGAGGAGGCAGTTAGCATCTGTGTTTTCAAATTTTTTGCAGGGAATGACCAGAACCCATCGATACAACCCCTTGCTGGGTTCGACTTCTAACTGAAGAACACATCAGGGCTCCCTGCTGTTAATCTGTGAACAAGGCCCACCCCCTGTGCCCTCCCTGACCCGCCCATTACTCTGCCCACCTGCCTATAGCTTGGACACATGATGACTGGGCTGTTACACCAGCTTCTTCCCAGCATCCATCCCTTACTCAAAGAGCAAGACTGACTGGTCAATACACTTCAGCTAGCTCTCAAACTTGATGTGGATATAATAATTACCCTGTATTGATTTGAGTAAATAAACCTTCCATCATCCCAGTCGATCTTTTCATTCAATTTGATTGAAAAGACATATAGGCACTTCTAGAAAATTCTCTGAGTATAAAGTGAGATCTTTCTGATTTAACAAAAGAAAAAAGTTTATAAAAGCTAATGTAATTCCTTGATTCCTTAATTCTACAAATATGTATTAAATGTGCAGGTGTACAGGTGTACAATCTCTATTTTTTTCTCCTAAGTTAGCTGTGATTATTCACAGTTGCTTGAAAATAGTCCATTTCCCAAAACAAATCAACAAGAATTACATATTGCTCTTGGATCTTCCACAGTTTTCTTGACAGATAATCTCCACCCCACACATGTTGGTGATTATCAGACATGTCGAGATTCTATCAGATGACCATTTCACATGGATTGCAGGATCTCTCTCTGGGGTCAGTATATACAATCAGTTTCCCTCAGCAGAAATGGAAGGAGTGGCTGGGCGCAGCAGCTCACATCTATAATCCCACCACTTTGGGAGGCTGAGGCAAGTGGATCACTTGGGGCCAGGATTTCGAGACCAGCCTGGCCAACATGGTGAAACTCTGTCCCTATTAAAAATACGAGAAGTAGCCAGGAGTGGTGGCTCATGTCTGTAGTCCCAGCTACTCAGGATGCTGAGGCAGGAGAATCACTTGAACCTGGGAGGCAGAGGTTGCAGTGAGCTGAGATTACGCCACTGCACTCCAGCCTGGGCAACAGAGTTAGACTGTCTCAAAAAAAAAAGAAAAAATGTAAAAAAAAAAGGAAGGAGCTTACAGGTGTGTCTCCTCTTAAACACCTCATTAAATTTAAAAAAAAAAATTTTTACAGTAACATATGAACATATATTGAAAAATAAAATAATAATAAAAGCTAATTTATAATGGAAACCAACAATCTGTCGCCACGCCCTTTTCCCATTCTAAGTCCTGCTTCTGGAGAGAACCACTTTATCTGCTTCTGCTTTAACTTTTTCCTGATGCTTACCTACATGTGCCTAAATAATAAGTCTAGATTGCTTATTTTTATGTCTTCCTTTATTCATTCTACAAATAAGTGCTTACTGTATACCAGCACTTATCTAGGAACAAGAATTAAGTAGTGTTTAAGGCCAGGCATGGTGGCTCACACCTGTAATCCCAGCACTTTGGGAGGCCGAGGCAGGCAGATCACGAGGTCAGAAATTTGAGACCAGCCTGGACAACATGGTGAAACCCCATCTCTACCAAAAACACAAAAAATTAGCTGGACGTAGTGGTGTGCGCCTGTAATCCCAGTTACTCAGGAGACTGAGACAGGAAAATCACTTGAACCCAGGAGGCAGAGGTTGCAATGAACCGAGATGGCGCCACTGCACTCCAGCCTGGATAACAGAACAAGACTCTGTCTGAAGAAAAAAAAAAAAAAAAGTGTTTAAAAAACTAGTATCTATTTGACCAATTATTGCAATTGTGTTATCATTTCTTATCTATTGATGAATGTATTCTCTTTGCTACTACAGATTTATATCCTTTTTGGTCATATATATATATACACACACACACACACATACATATATATAAATTTTAAGGGATTCTGAGGAAAGAAAGGAGATAAGCCTTGTGGCCAGTCCACCATTTCCAATAGAAATGTTCTGATCTCTTTATGGAAACTCTGTGAATGTGGATGGACCTGGTAAGAGTTGAGTTCCCATTCATACAGAGGAAGCAGAGTCAAGTTGCCTCTGTGATGTTAGAGGAAATACGGGTGGTAGAAAAGCACCAGGCTGGGATTTGGGAAGCTTAAGTCACATCCATAATCAGGTCAATAACCACAGTGCTCACAGTGCTTGGCAAATTAGAGTGAGCTAATGTCATTATTTATTATTATATTTATTGTAGTAAACCATTATTTAGCTCATTCTGCTTGCCAAACACTGTGGATTCTGTATCAACTTTCTCATTTAAAAAGTAATAACTAATATTATCCCACTTTTCAGATGAAAGAACTAAGGTCTAAACAAGTGATATAATTTTTCCAAGATTTCATGACAGAACAGGGATTTAAACTTAAGCCTATTTCTTGAGCCCAAGGTTATCTCACAATCCCATTTTAGTTAAGTCGGTTGCATAAACATTTGTTGAAGTTGTACTTTATGCCAGTATCAGACACCTATGGGAATTATGTTTACATCCTGTTGGCTTCACCTCTGATTCCAAACATGTCTGGATAGAGTTCCAGGTGTGCTTCAATTCCTGATTCCTGAGGTGCTAACAGCTTATCCTTTTAAGCATGTGCCATATCTTGTCTGCTACTGGATACCACCAGGAGCTGTTCTTGCTCCTGTGAAGCTGGGAAGATTCCAGCAGGAGATAATACCTGAAGCTGGGATGTGTCTGGGAGTTACCATCCAGGACTACCTTCAGGAGCTGGTGAATAAATAGCAGACAATTCTGCATAATATTATGTATGTTTCTCTGGTCCCAGGGGGTCTCAGGCCCCCATTGTCCATAGCAGCAACCTCTCAATCAGAGTTTTATATTGGATTTTCCTCCATCCCTATCCTCATTCCTCAGCCTTCACTATTCCCAACCCTCATCTCTGCTCCCGGGATCACCAACCAAACAAGTCACCTGCACCCATGCTGTTGTCTCAGGACTGCTTCCAAAGAAGCCTGAGTCAAGATGTATGGTAAAGGGTAACCCAACGTATTTTTCTAAGTACTAAGATAGAGTGATATGGAAACCCAGAATGAGGAGCATTTAGCCAAATGACAATAGAGAATTCTGGAGAAGTCAATACCTGAAGAATAAATATAGTTCCATATTTATCCTTCAAGTACAACACAGTGAGCAAAACAGAACAAATGGGTGTTCACTCATCCGCTTATTCTTTCAGTAATTATTTATTGGATGACACACTTGCTTAAGGATACAGCATTAAAACAACACAAAACAAAAAACCTGCCCTCTTGGGGCTCATAGGAAAAGACAAACGAAAGTGGGTAAGTGCTATAAAGAAAATGAAATCAGAATGAGGGGACAGAGAAGGATGAAGATACTATTTTAGAGAGGCCAGTCTAAGAAAGCATTGCAAAAGAAAAAAGAAAAAAAGGATATCTAAGAACTGGGCTAAGCAAGTTCACCAGCAAGTATCTGGGGCAAGAGTGTTATAGACAGATACAAACATGTGAGGTGAGTTCAGCAAACAGACAAGGGGCAGGGAGTCAGAGGCAGAGCAGGTGAAAGAAGAATAGGAGGAGAGTGGGCCAAGACTCTGTTGGGTCTTGTCTAGCAGGCAGATGAAGACCTTGGCCATGCTAAGGGCTTGAACCTTACATTATGTCACTTTTTCTGGGACTCAGTTCCCTCATGAAACAAGGAAGTTATAAATTCACAAGGTCCTTTGTAATTCTGGCATCCCATATATTCTACTTTCAAACCCTTTAGCAACTTTTAAACTCCTTCTTTGGGAGCTTGGGGAGGAAGGCCTGTCAGTCAAGCAAGGTATGAAAACACTGTGTTTTCCTTCCAACTGAAACACCCTATTTCCTAAGTACAAGTTAAATCAAAGTATCACTTACTCAGGCATAGTTTTAAGTCTAGGAGGAACTCTGGGCAGGAACCTCAGTGCATGGTGCTTCATAGCAGTTTGTTCACTGTGGCTCTAAGTGGAGGCTTGAACCTCTCTCTCCTCCTTTCACGTATCTAGTTACAAGGTGAGTGAGGGCAGCAAGAGCAGTTTCTCGACTCACCCTGAGCCCTGAGTTTGAAGAAGCAAGTTCCCTCTACTACACCGACCTCAGAACCCACCTCTAACATTTGGCTTCCATGAGGAGAGGGACCAAGGTTACAGGGACACCCAGCAGCCAGCTCTTGCGAGTAAGCTGATCTCTACCTGTGTTCTGTGGCAGAACCTCTCTGGGAAGATTCTGATTGGTATTATAATGTTCTATTCAGTAAATAACATGAACAAAACAAGGGGTACACTTCCTTTCAAGTTAGAAAGGGCAAATTAAATGAAGGTCAGGTTGGCAAAATAGAAATAAGCTAAACTTTTAATAAGATCTGCGCTTGACTCCTGTTTTCCCACTTTCTGGCCATACTTTAGAGGTATTACAACCTCTTATTTCATCATTTTTAATGCCTTAGCTAATATTTACCTTATACAACTATTGCAAGCATCAAAATAAATGCGTATTAGAATGACTGGCCCTAAACAAATAGTAGATTCTGCTATTATCATCATCAATAGTGGAAATTATTAGTATCTCATTGATAAAGAAGAAATTTCAGATCCCTTAGGAAAATCTCTTTGAGCTCTGCCTGCCTATAATGACATCACACATGAGATTCTCGGGTTTCTACCATGGATGAATATTCTTCTTCCTTTGGCTTGAAGTTTTAAGCTGCTTACAACATGTGGAATTCAAAGCTGCAGGCACACGACTGTCAGAACTGTCAGGAAGATTAACAACAGGTATTTGAAAAGAAAACAGTAGGCAGTTAAGGAGCTGTTCTTGGAGTATGATTTATGAAGGTTTCCACGACAAGACTATGGTTTTGATGAGAAAACAGTGCACATTTCATGAAACTCAACCACATGGGTGTTTTAATAAACAAGTTGCTTCTGACCAATAGATGCTATTCATAGACCTAAAGCATCCTTGAGAATAAACAGTCAAAGCAAAATACCAGAGTGATATAGAGGCAGCCCCAAGGTACACTCTGACAAAATAAGCTTTTTGTGTTCCCCATTTATATGTCACCTAAACCACAGGTAACTCCTTCATTTATATATATGGAGGTATCAATTTATCGGCCTCAAACCATGCCTTCCAGAAAGTACCCAGTTATTTTAGTAAGTATAGCTATTAAATATTTGATATATTAAAAATTAAAAAGTCTCATAATACTGTATTTGGAATATTAAGGTACACAAAAAGAAAAGGTTTAGAGTTATAGTTTACCAATATGGCCTAAGAATTATTCAGTCATTAAAAAGGCATAGGTCTACAGAACTATTGCTAGAATATATTTAATATGACAATGATCTAGTGCCACTTAGGAGTATATAATTTGCACAGTACTTGTTTCTGGTGATAATTGTTTGCAATTACTTCACTCTTTTATTTTCTACTCTATTTGATTTGAGCTCTGGTTTTCTTTCCTGAGAGCCTTTTGGGTAATCAGCCACTTTGAACCAATCTTTGCACGAGGTGTTGTGGTAAGGAATTTATCCCTTACCCTTATCAACCACAAGGCACAAAATACTCATCAGGAACTACCTAAACCAAGCCTAGGCCTCAACTGTCCTCTGCTTTCGCCATATTATTCATCTGCTGTCTTCCACTCCAATGAAGCAGTTACAGCCTAACCCAGGTGCACCCACTGGAATAACTTGATTGGGAAGATTATATCTAAACAAGGATCAGCTATTAAGTTTCATCAAGCCATATTTTTGCTCTATTTCATAGAAACAGCAGGTGAGTTAGACTGGTTGCTTGCTAAAGAAAAGCACATTTAGAAGGCTTAAACCTCAAGCAAGCATAGATAGAGAAGTGTTGTTGGTGATAAAAATCTAACCCGTATTACATTTCTACAGCAATAATCTAAATGATTGAAATGAACATTACTATGTTAGGTTTAACACAGAGGACTTTGCACCTCAAGGGGTAGTTCTGAATCCCCAAGACAGTACCCAGCACCACTGAAAAATGTCTCTACACATTACATAGCTACATGGAATCCGATGAAAATATTTAGAACATGCGTCTTCAGCAATGGCGTCTCGGCTGCTGCAAATACATCAAAATGACTATGCTTGGGCAAAATGGGAGAAAGGAAGGGAAGTGACAGTTTTAAGAAGATTAAAAAACCAACCAACTTTTAGGAAGATTAAAAAAGAGAGAGCCAGGAGGATCATTTATAAAAAGGAGGATGTAAATTCTTTACAACCTGATTGGTTTTCCCTGGAATTTACTTGCTTTAATGAAACTGTTATTCCTGAACGACTGAAAGCTTTTTTATTTTTTAAGGTGGATACAGCAGTGCTGAGGGTTGGCATATTGTTAGTCTCTGACCTCAGGAGACTATCCCTGAAGACCTAATTAGGTTACAAACATGTGAAAATGAGTTTAGCATCCCTTGTGCCGGGGGCTCTAAGGGGATTTCAGGATACTGGATAGTTAACACTTCCCAGAGTGTCCCCTTTGCAAACTCTACATATCACAATGTTTCTGCCTTTTATACAATAACTAAGTTATCATCAAAGAGTCATTTTAACTAGGTGACCTTTTCTGCAGTGAAAACATTATAAATGCCTTGGGGTTTTCATTGACTTTCCTTATAATAGAGTTAGTAACCAAATTTGCACATTTTCTTAAGTCTTTTAAAATACTTTTCCGCCAAATAAAGTAACAAGTCTGATTTATTTCTAAAATACTCAACCAATCCAAGGAATTAAAGAGTAAACATAACCTCAAAATAGGGTTTCAGCTTTACGAACCAGAGCTTTGCTTGCTAGCAGCCTCTAATGGTGAGCTGATGATAACCCATTATTAGCACAAGGCAGAGGTAACACATGAGACTGAAAAGAGAATGGATTTGGGAGTCAGGAGAATAAGCCACTCAAATTTTCTGAACATCTTCTCAAGTATGCAATGGAAATAATAATAGTATGTACCTCATATGACAGTCCCTGTAATTAAATGAGATAATGTAAGAGAAAGCGTTTTGTCCAAGAGAAATTACTGCACAAGTAAAAGTTATTTTTATTTGTTCAGAACCCTAGAAATTTCCCTGTGGTCAGTACAAGTGCTACTAGCAACTAAAAAAATAATTGCAGTATTGGCTAATGGGATTAAGATTTTATTACAATTCAATCATAGTCAGAAAGAGAGCACTTAACAATATTGGCCACCCAGATTAAAATGCATGCCATTACCCACATAAATGTATGTCATTACCCTCCAGGAAATGTGAGTAGTAGCCACTACTGGAAATTCCTCTACTAAAGGGTGATCGCCTCATAATAGGTGTAGCATTACAGTTCAATTGGTCAGATGATTCAATATAAAAAAATTCTATTACAGAGCTGATATTTGACCGTATGGACACATACGCAAACTAGACTATAAATTTCACAAGGACAGGGATCTTTGTTTATTTTGTTCACTATCTATCTCAATATCTTGGGCAAATACACACACTATGGACTAAATACATCTTTACTGATTATGCGAGTAGAATAAAGAAAAATCTCTGAAATTCCATAAGTCATTTTGGATCTCAATTTTCTAGATATTTGGAGGCACTGCAGACTTCAGTAGTTCAGTTCAGTAGCCACAACTAGTTAGCATACAGTGAGTTCATTCTCTCTTTGCTTGGACTGCTTGATAACACCTTAAGGAGAGAGTTTCTGTTCTGTGCAGGGTTCCAGACAGTCCCCTCAGAGGTAGCTCTGTCCTTCTGTGCAAGTCCTTGGTCTATTCCTTTATAGCTTAGTTAATCATGGACTCTACTTTGCCAGCTGAGCTCCTTTCTGCACAAGAATAGAACTGGCTCTAGAGGGCTGAGTAAATGTTCTTTAAAAGGCAGGTGATACCTAGTATACACTGAGGTTTTAAATCTGTTCAGTAGATTGTGTTAATAAAAAAAAATTAATCAGCTGAGTGTGGTGGCTCATGCTTATAATCCCAGCACTTTAGGAGGCTGAGGTGGGTGGATTGCTTGAGTTCAGGAGTTTGAGAGCAGCCTGGGCAACATGGCAAAACCGCAACTCTACAAAAATTACAAAACATAGTCAGGCATGGTGGCACTTGCCTGTAGTCCCAGCTACTCAGAAGGCTGAGGCAGAGTAATCTCTTGAGCCTGCGAGGCAGAGGTTGCAGTGAGCCAAGATCATGCCATTACATTCCAGCCCGGGACACAGAGCAAGACCCTGTCTTTAAAAAGAAAAGGAAAGAAAGAGGCAAAAGAAAAAAAAAAAGAAAGTTAATTTTAAAAGTGTATAAGGTGACTACTATATACAACTATATACAAAATAGTTGGACCTATGTATGTAATAGAAGATACAGCCTTTGTATTTGAAGAAGCTTAACACTTCACTGGATGGATATAATCTATGCAGATGACATTTCCTGCACACACACACAAAAGGCAATAGATATTATTATGTTGGGCTGGACTTGAAGGTAGAAATGGGATTTCAGCTGCTTCTGGAGAATGCTTTTAATATGAAAAAGGAATGAAAAGTACATCCTAGGAAAGGATAATATAATATGCAAAGACAGAAAGTGAAAAAGTACAAGGTACATTTGGTAAAATATAAGAATCATCACTGGAATAAGGCAGTTTAAGAAAGTATAGCAAGAGTTAAGGCTGAAAAATTGTATCATTAAAATTAATGTTATTTTGACTTGACGTGGTGTAGCAGAAGGCATCGAGGAGCCCGACTGTGACACAGATCTCCAAATGGGGCAAAAATCAGTGTGGCAACCTGCAAGGAACTAGAACAGGACATTTCAAATTAATAGGTGTGAAATCTATTTTTTAAGCACTGAATTGACCAAAAATATTAGATCTTCCTGCGAGCCACTATCTTGCAACCTATAATAAAGAACAAACAAAATAGATAAAAATGAGCACAGTTTGAAATAAACCAGATAGAAGTGCTCGGTAAAATGAGCTCTCACATGTATGCATTTATACATATAAACTCAAGCTCTGTTATGGAAAACAGGACTTAAAAATCACATTCCCAGAACTAAAGTTATTATTTTAGGCAGACGTTCCCATTTTCCCCAAATCTTAGTATGCTAGGGAGCAGTGGTTCTCAAACTTTATCATCCATCAGGATCGCCTGCAGAGCCTGTGAAAGCAGACTGTTTAACCCCATTTCCCGAGTTTCATATTCACTTTGTCTAGGTGGAGCTTGAGAATTTGATTTTGTAACAAGTCACAAATACGCTGATGCGCCTACTCTGAAGACTACACTTTGAGAATCAAGGCTCTACATCAGCCCACCATTTGGGCTCCTATATGGTTATGGGTTACTATAATTTGTCCTGTAAGGGACATCAACAAATAACATTTTGCAAACCTAAGTGTCCTTTAGACGATTCATACATATTGTTCTTTCTTGGTTGAAATATAACTTAGGTTAAACTTACTTATGTATAAGAATTGAAAATATATTTTAAGAAGAACATTAGACTTGGCAAGTGGAAGTAAAAAAGGCCCTCTCTTCCAGGACACATACTTATTAAGTCCTCAATTTTCACTACATAAAAAATCTTCCACCCAGCTTGGCTGTGCTTAAAACATATTATTTAGATTTAATTTGCAATTTAGAACAGCTGCATTCTAGGTATCTGCCAGGTACTTTAGTCTTCACCAAATATCTATTTTTAAAAAGGTGAAAGAAATTACATTTGTCAAGCATTGTCTGAAAAATACGCAGGCCACACGTTCATCTCTAGGTAATTTGTGCATTAATGACATAGCAGTACATTATTGTCAATTGTGGAATATATTGGAGGCTATTTATTAGTAGTGAGAATTAAAAGAGTGAAATTTGCAAATGATTTATTTAAAGTAAATAATTAGAGCAGACGTAGGGTTATTCTTCCAACATTATTGTGGCTAGCGTGCATACTGAAATGTGTTTTTCAAGTGGGAGAAAAAGCATGAAGATGCCTGAAGTCTGTCTTATATGTGCCTTTAGCAGTGTATCTGTCATGAGAGCATCCTCTGCCAAGTATCAAAAACACTGACACTGTCACATAGATGCTCTTAAATATGTCCCTCATCAGAATCACCTGAGATGCTTGTTAAAATGCATATTCTAGGGTTGCCTTTGGACCTATGAATGAGAACCTCCTGGGTAGGTAGGGTCTGGGAGTCCACACATTAATGAGCTACCTAGCTGCTTCTAATACCCGTTCATATCTGAGAACTGTTCTTTCTAGACCCACAATTCTAGGCCCCTACAGGACTTCACAAGAAAATGACATCTTTATTCTACATTGCAGGCCTTTAGAAGAAATCATTTGGCTGCTCTACTTCTGCAGCTGCTTTAAAAATACGAAGAGGGAGTTTGTTATTATGTTATACATAATCTTATTTACAATGACCTCAGGGAAAAAAGTTTCTATTTTAAGTAGTAATAAATTTTATCTTCTTGGTCTGCTCCTGGTTAACCATTATAAGCCATATTCTCATAGCAGATGTATCCTTATGTGGGACTGTAAGAAAGCTTGGAGCCAAATGTATGTTCCATGCTTGATGAAAAAGAATCCAGTGGACGTTTCTGTAAGGGACTCCTTTCTACCTCGGCTTCATAGCCCTGGAATTGTTTTTGTCCATTTGCTTTCCTCTTTCATCTTCTGTTTTCTGTTCTACCTTTTTATTTTATGTATCCTTTATATGCAATCTTATCTATCTGGTGGAGCCAAGTAGTGAATAAGCCTCTGGGAATGTGTATATAACGAAATTTGACAAATGGTATAAACAAAGGTATTTTTCATCAGAAAACAAAAATATTCTTTTAGAAAGATGTGAGTAATCCTCATCTAACATAAATTCAATAATATTTAGTCTAGTTTTTCTTATGATTTATTTTTAAAAGTATAATAACGGTAGAGGATATTAGAAATGACCTTCTGAGATTATGAACAGACCTCTGTGTGTTGTCTTCTTCTTTTTTCTAAACTACAATAGGACATTTTCAAATTAATATGTTGAACTTTGTTTTTTAAGCACTAAATTGACCAAAAAATATTAGATCTTTCTGCAAGTCACCATTTTACAGGAAGTGCGTTTTGTTTGGGTGCTGTGATCATTTCCCCTTCTGTCTTTACTTTGGATTTAAAATAATAATAATAATAATAAAGAGTTACAACTGTTAAGGAGGCCTGGTACAGCGAGGGAAGTAAACCAAATCTAAAAGAGTTGAAGGAAAAGCAAATTGTTCTTGAAATAGTCTGGGTCTACACATAACTAGCACGAGATCCCTGAACCTGACCTTCTCTTTTTTAATGCCAGTCGGTCTGCACATGCATGTGTAATGTTGCCTGGAAAAACTTAGCTATTTTGGCTGGGCTTCCTGCTGCTTTCAACAAAAGAAATTGATATGAGAGAATAAAATCCCAGATATTAGTGAAGGGTCAGTACTGCAGAGAACGGGCTGTAGTCTAAATCTGCCTTGACACTGTCACGAGAGAAAGGACAATACTCCGATAGGGAAAACTATTTTTGTCTGGCAAATGTTTGACTAAAAAAGATGAAGTAGCTAGAAGGACTTAGGAGTAAAGTTTGTATTAGGGGAAAAGTAGGACAACCACAGTGCATTGCAGTGAGTGGTGAGGGGCTGAGGACGGACTTGATTGACAGGAGGAGAAGTGACTTTTTAAAATCAACTATCCACTAATATAATCTTACATGTAAGTAATTCAGAGTAACCTTGCTGAAGGTTCTTAGCTGGTGAGAAAGTTCAGTAAACCATAGACTATTGCTTTAGACTCAGTGTGTGATCCTAAAACATCCCTCTACATCAAGGTAGAACATTATTAGAAGTCATTGTATCCTAAATCTAGTTCCCAATCTGAATGAATTTCAGGTTTCTATCATTTTCTTACCTATAAAATTAAGGAAAGGAATCATGGAATCTACACTTAGTTATGCACAACCAATATATAGTTCAGTAGTAAATAACAAGCGTGAAGTCTTTAAAAATATGGATGCAGGAGTAATGGTAATCAAAGGATTACCAACAATTACACTAGAAAGGAACAATGTTAATACATATGACAGAAATTTTATATAGTTTAAGTAGTTGTGTAACTGGAGGGGTTTGCCCAAGTTTTAGACTGTTAGAAATAAACTACCTTTTAAATTGAAATTAAGTATTGATTTGACTTAATAGTAATTGCCAATTTCTCGACTTTAGGTTGACTTTATGCAATTTACAATCACCATCTCTGTCTCAAATTTCCTTCTAATGAAATAAGGGCAGTAATTTATGTCATATGTCTTTATGTTCCTCCTAGCTGTGTGATAACACATATTTCAAGCACAGGTGCATGCTTCTATGTGATTCATGAATATAAATATTAAAATTCTAATTTCATGTTTATAATATGCCAAGTCTGCCTATTATTTACTAACATATTTACTGTTTCTACTGTCCTCCTGCCAACACAAACACTAGAATAGATACATCTATACAATCAGGGACTTTAACCATCCTGTTAACTGTGAAATCATCAGTGCCTAGAATAGTAGCTGGGGCATAAAAGATACTTCATAAATATTTCTTGAATAAATTAATAGGAAGTCAGCAGTTGGAACACATATAAATCAGATTCTGCTTCTGTTGGCAGTGATTGAAATCTATGAGATAAAGAATAATGTGTGTGTGTGTGTGTGTGTGTGTGTGTGTGTGTGTGTGTGTAACAAGCTGAGGAAGGGATTAAAGGAGACAAGTGTCAATCAGACTTTGTTCCCCTATCAGAATTTAATTCTTTAATAACTAAGAATTACTAATATGTCCAAGAATGCTTGTTCTCCAACTTCATTTTGTTGAATTTCACACTGAAGAAACAGGCCAACAAAACTGATTGGTTGTGTGTATCCCTAGTACATTTTCTCAAACTATTTCCCCCAACTCTCTCCTTGACCCTGACATAATCCATTATTGACACTTCATGAGTTTTAGCTACCTCTTGTTTTGCCAGGCTCTTCTAACCTATCTTTGGCTGTCACTTCTACTAAACAAGAAGGGCAGGCAAGAGGACTCTCTGAGGAGCCACCTGTCAGAGCTGTCCATTTGGACATCGTTGCTGAAGTCTGAGAGCAAACGCTGAAGGAAAATGCTAACAGAATGCTCTGAGAGAAGGCTGAGTTCCCTCCATCTCAGAGCTAAATTAATGCTGTAGAATACAAACTATCATTAAAATCAAACACTGGACGCTGACTGATTAAAACCTTAAGAAATATTGTCAGAAGAGTTTCCAGAATTCGAATAATGTCCAGCCCCCCATTGCAACTCTCCTTGGGAATTCCCCTTGTCTTGTGTTAAAAACATACATTTTTCTTTATCAATCCCTAATGTAACTAGATCATTGCAACCAGAATAAATAATGCAATAGAGAAAAAGCATCCTTTCCCCATACTTCACAGCACCCAAAACAAGACTAAGCCTGTGCCATATGTTAAATTTCATTTAATCATTTTGCATTATGTAATGGAGTTGCAAAGCAAAGATGCTTTGTGATTACTGATTAGTTTCATGATTATTAAACTGATCAAATGACCAAAATAACAAAACTGAATAAGTCAAAATAATATGTGCTGTTTCTAGTATATACACACTAATTAAATCAATATAATGTTAAAAAAAAAAAAAAGAAATCTGGGGCATATTCTGGATGAGAGAAAGAGCATCACAATGAGAATCCTACCCTTCATTAGAATGGGTCATGTGCCTATGGTCCCCCTAAACCTCCTGGCCGTGATAGAGTCTCAGCTTCACTATCTGCTTTGAGTCTCTATAATTAATCTCATTATATTCTTTATTGCCACTTAAAAACTACAAGAAGCCTAGGAATTTTGAGTACCCACTCATTTCCTTTACTGTAATTTTCCTAAGACTCTACATATCCTACATTCTGTTCTCATCTCCTATCATTCTCACTACCAAAACCCTTCCAGTGTGCCTTCTAGAATTCATGACTGCTCAACACAAAGAAATGCATTCTCGAATTCTTCTCTCAATGTTCCTTTCATCTTCTTACTGTGAAGTTACTGCTTCTCTAAAGTCCTCCAAATTAGTAAAACCTCAGCTCTAATCCCTTATCCTTGATTTTATTACCCATCCCCCTTTTAATTCATCGTTTTAGCCATCCTCCTTGGGTCACTTACCCTCACGGTTGCAGTTCTGGCTCTGTGTAACACTCTCCAATCTCACTTCAGTATGACATCATGGGGCATTAAATATCCATCTAGATGATTCTCTTCGTATTCCAGCTTCACAGTTTCTTGAACTCCTCTTCTGTCATGGTTCAGTCCTTGGCAAACTTCTTCTTCTAGGCAATTGATTACATCCTGTCTCTTCTACATAAGGACATGGCTTCAGTGAAAACTCTTCTTTCTTGCCTGAACAATATTTCTCTCTTAGGAGATAATTTTCATCAGCATACAAACATTAAACTCTCTGAACGTGCACTCCCAACTCCAATTCCCTTCTATCTGCCACCCCATTTCTCTTCTCTAATGTATTCCAAAACTTGTATTAAGTGGTCTATACCTGAAATTTTTAACTTTTTCCATTTCCTCTTTTATTTTATCTAAACAGACTTACTGCTTCACTGAAAGTGCTCTTGTCAAGGTCATCAGTGACCTCCAAGTTGTTAAATTTAACAATCAATATGCAGTTCTGAACTTATTACACCTATGAGAACATTTGACCCAGTTGACCATACTCTCATCCTTGCATACTTTCTTGTTAGCTTCTGAGACTTCATTCTTCTTGTTTTCCTCTTATCTCTTTGGTCTCTCCTACAGTCTGTTTGCTGGCTTCTCCTCATTGCCTGGCCTTTTGTATAACCTTGGGTCCATCTCTAAACTTCTATTTCTCTTCTCTGTTAATACTTCCTCCCTTGGTGATCCAAATTCTGTCATGTATACTCTGATGATTCTCTAATTAATGTCTTGAGTCTAGACCTCTCTGCTAAACTCCAGAACTCCCAATTCATGTATCTAACAGCCTATTCAACACTTCCAGTAGGATATCTATTAAGTAAATTAATTTAAACATGTGCAAAAATGAACATGAACCCCTGGCCTTGTTCACTACCTTTCTGCAACCCCTTGCAGCCTACCCCTCCCCTCATGTGCCTTAATTGTAATTAATTATTTCAGCTCCATGGACCAAAAATGTTGGCCTTCAAAATCACCTTATCTTTCCTCTTTCTCTCACATCCCACATCAAATCTGTCAGAAAATCCTCTTGCATCTACTTTCAAAATATAACCCTGACTTAACCTTTCTGTTTTGCCACCTTGCCTGCTACTTCTCTGATCCAATTCACTATCGTCTCTTGCTTGGAATATTGTAATAGCTTTTTAAAAGTCTCCCTGTTTTCACACGCATCTCTTGTACAGTGTATTTTTATAAAAAGGAAGACATGATCATTTAAAAACTTTAGCTGGCAGTCACTCCTCTGTTCCTATCCTTGCCACGCTTTCCTTTGTAACTCAGAGTGGAGCCAGATAGGGTGGTTGACTCTCTCTGCACTCTAGTTTCTCAATTATTCTATGCTTCAGTTCCTACTACTCTGCACATCCATCATGCTATTGCGTCTATTGGCCTCCGTATGTTTCTCAAACAAGACAAGCACGCTCCCAGGTCATGACCTGTGCATTTGCTGTTATGTCCATTTGGAACACTCTTTACACACAGGTCTTCTCTCTGATCATGGGCTTCTCTCAGATCAGTGAGGCCATCCTTGACATTCTATTCAAATTGTCTCCATATCCCCACTCCATCTCCAGTTTCTCTTCCCTGCTTTAGTTTTCCGCATTCATTTACCAGCTTCTCATATACAATATAACTTATTTATAATTTTTTATTTATCTCTCTCTCTAGTAAAAGGGCACAGATTTGGGTCTTTTCCTTTCTTTACCCTAGCCAAAGCTCAAAAATAGTGCTTAGCACATAGTAAGTAATCAATATGTATTAAATATATGTGTGCATGAATGAATGAATACATGAATGCATGAATAAATGAATGAATAAGATATTATTTGGCAGTTTCAACTCAGGAGCCGGGATGTAAATGATGACTGATACCAAAGCCTATTATGAGAGGGTCTATACAGCAAAAATCTCCAGATAGATTCTCAGAATCAGTAGGGCAACTCGTGAACATCAAATGAATACAAGTTTTTGGAGATAGCAGGAATTCATGAGAAGGCCTTTTGGAGGAAATGGTCCTGAGATTAGCGTCTTCTCTATACAACAGGGAAGCACGAGAAGGACACAGTATATTTCCTGTGAAGTCAAAAGAGAAGAACATTAACAGGATTACTCACAGAAGTTGCTCTGCAACCTCTAAGTTCGGGAACCTGATAAATACAAAGTGATTGTAGCTATTTTTCTGAGGAATAATACTTTAAGAGCATCTTTGTGAAATCACTTATCAGACAAAAAAGAAAAAGAAAAGAAACAGGCTAAGGCAGTAGCAGCCACCTGGAAGAAAATGCAGCGCCCTGTCTAAGGAGTCAAAGGACAGTAAGTTTAATGTTTCTAGTAGGATCCTCTGAAAAATCTACGAAAGTACCCACAGGAAAGTAAACTCTAAATACCAGACAGACCCAAAGAGCCAAGGACCCCGAACATTACACAAGCCAAGGGGAACAACTTCCTCTCCCACTGACCTCTACTCCTTTCCCTGACTCTGACCCTGGTGGGCTCTGCACAATAAGAAGAGGGAAGGGGGAGCCCAGCCCAGTGGCTCACGCCTGTAATCCCAGCACTTCGGGAGGCTGAGGCGGGTGGATCACGAGGTCAGGAAATCAAAACCATCCTGGCTAACATGGCAAAACCTCATCTCTACTAAAAATACAAAAAATTAGCCGAGTGTGGTGGCACGTGCCTATAGCCCCAGCTACTCAGGAGGCTGAGGCAGGAGAATTGCTTGAACCCAGGAGGTGGAGGTTGCAGTGAGATGAGATCTCACCACTGCACTCCAGCATGGGCGACAGAGCAAGACTCCATCTCAAAAAAAAAAAAAAAAAAAAAAAAAATGTGGAGGAGGGAAGAGGGGGAAACCCTGTGTGAAGAGAGAGCGAAGAAAAATTCCTAGAAACACACAAGTTAATGGAAACACCCACAACAGGACCCAAATTAAGAAGGACAAAGATAGAATGTAAGGTCAGGGTCAGAGTCTGAGTTTTCTTTCGGACTGCAAAAATGTCTGTATCAATTAAATTTTTTTTTGTGTGTGTGAATTTGTGACCATAAGATTTTAGCCAGGAGTGACCAGAGGAGTCCTGGGGACCTGATGCATATGCATTCAGAAACCAAGGTAGGGATAGAACCGTCCTGCTTAGCAGGTTTAAACATACACTGCGGAATACACAAATTTGCCTTCATGCGTAGACCTGTGTCAGGCTCATTCAACATTTATTATCAAATAATACAAACACTCAAGCAGAACATCTACTTCAGTACAAGATCATCCTTGAAAACAGCAATATTCATCTTCTAACTATGGCCTTCTGACAGTCCTGTACTCTCATATCTCATTATCATCATGGAAATAAACAGAATTCATCAAGAACACCAGTTTAGCTCCCAGGTTACGGAGATATCACAGTCCTTTATTTTTGTCTCCTTTGTTTTAATTTATACTACAATTTATATTTTAGGACATGAGAATAGAAAATTAACTGTGTATAGTCATTTTTGTAAAATAAATTTTAAGTAATTGACTGATGGGATAGTAAACAACAGTATGATGATGTACCCAAGTTCAAATATGTCATAATTAAATAAGTAGAACTGAAATACATATTCAAATTAAAAGACAATAATTGTGAGACTGAGATAAAAATAACAACTGAAGGCAACTTACAAGAGACACACCCTAAATATAAGAACATGAAATGGTTGCAAATTAAAGAATGGAAAGATTTATACTATGAAAACACTAACCAAAAGAAAGTTGGTGAACCTCAAAGTGATTTTTTACATCTAGAACTTTCCTAGAGTGAAAGAGGGGTAATCTATGATGATAAAAGGAAACAATAATCATTTAAAATTTATATACCCCTAAATGTATAGCCTGAAAATACAAAAAGGAAAAATTGGTAGAAATCAAAATAGAAAAAGGCAGACACACAATAACAGTGGGAGATTTTAATATCTGCTTAGTAATTCATAGATCAAGCAGACAGCCAATCAGTAAAAATACAAAAATATTTGAACAATATGACTAACACTTTTTAAAAATAAAAACAGACAAACATTTATGAAAATTGACAAAAACAAATGTAAAATTCATATGAGTATGCATGGGACAAAGAATAGCAAGGATAACTTTAAAGAAGAACAAATTTGGGATACCTACAAAAGTTTGCATCAAAAATATTATAAAATATAATATGTAAGACAGTGTTACATTAGTGGACAGAGAACAATGAGATCGTTGAAAAACAATCAAGAGTCCAGAAAAAAAAAATAGCACATAGCTGGTCATCTGACTTATGATACAAATGGCATTATGTGGAAGTGAGGAAAGGATATTATTTTTAGTCAATTATACTGGGTCAATTTATTATTCATGTGGAAAAATACATCTTAATTTCTACCTCACTCCATACACAAAATCAGTTCCAAGTGCATTGTAAATCTAACTGTAAAAAGTAAACCAATACATGTAGTAGAATGTAACAAAGAAGGATATCTTAATGCCTTTCACCTAGGCGAACATCAGGCTACATTAAAGAAATTCTGTTTTACCACTGCATGTTCTCACTCATAAGTGGGAGTTGAACAATGAAAACACATGGACACAGGGAGGGGAACATTACACGCTTGGGCTTCTCAGTTTGGGGGTTGAGGGGCAAGGGTAGGGAGAGTGTTAGTACAAATACCTAATGCATGCAGGGTTTAAAACCTAGATGATGCTTTGATAGGTGCAGCAAACCCACCATGGCACATGTATACCTATGTAACAAACTGGCACGTTCTGCAGATGTATCCCAGAACTTAAAGTAAAAAAAAAAAAAAAAAAAAAAGAATTAAAATAAAAAAGAAATTCTGTTTTACGAAAGGCATTACTAAGGGAGTAAAATGGCAAGTCACATAGTGGTAGAATACACTTGTAATATCTACCCGATAAGTGATTCATCAAATATATAAAGATCCACTATGAACTAATGAGAGGAAGATAGAAAACAAAATTGAAAGCAAAATGGTAAAGGGGCTGATCAATTCCTTCAAAAAGAAGATATCAAAATGGTGAAAAATTGTGTAAAAAGTTAGTAACAATGACGATAAAATAAATGTAACTTAAAACCAAACGAGATTTCACAACATAATCAGCAGAAATGCTTAAAAACAAACATTCCTTGTAGAAAGTGCTGAGAGGACAGGAAGTCCCTGAAAGGTACTGGTTTGAGAGTAAGTTGATGAATCACTTTAGAAACTGTTTTAAAGTATCCACTGAAATACAACTTACGCATACTCTCATTTTCCTAAGTATATACTCAACAGATACACATATGGGTCCCAAAAGACAAGATCAAGAATGACCACAGAATCATAATTTGCAAGTACCCAAAAACTGAAACAACACAAATTGTCCATTGACTGTAGTGGTGTGGATAAATAATCATTTGGCATAAGTTAACCTTCCAATCCGAATATTGAGAAAAAGAAATCAGGCACAGAAAAACACGTTTAGTATCAATTTGTTCATATACATTTCAAATGTATTGCATTGGAAATTAGGACACTGCTTTTCAGTAGGGTAGTGGCCAGCAGGGTGCATGAAGGTGTTTTGTGTATGTGGGTGGTATTCAGTCTCTCCTGACTGTAAGTTACAGGATATGGGCACTATATGAAATCGCATCAAGTTATTAGGTTGGTGCTACAGTAATTGAGGTTTTGTCTTTTAAAAAAATATATATCTATAATTTGTGAGATTTTTGTTTATATTTGAATGACATTACTTGTTTTAGAATATTTGTGTTACAACAAAACAGAAACCTAAATAGTAAAAGTAATAAATAGACAAAAGAGGAAAGAGTATATAACAACTTTTGTCATACAACTTGACTGGCTTACTTTTATTATTATTATTATTTTAATCAGAAGGAAAATCCATTGAGCTGTTCTCCTATATTTAATGATCCATCCACTTATTGTCCTACAGAGATTTTCATAAAAATCCTATTGATATAAATGATATTAATATAAGATATCATAATATATGATATATAATATCTGATATATAATAAATCACATATATTATATATTATATCAATAATTATATGATATATTATTATATATCATATATCACATGTAATAAATGATATTATCTATGACTTTGTAGAACATATTTTTTCCACTATTTGAACTTAAGCTTACTATAGATATGAGACATACAGACATAATCTCAGATTGTACAATTTCTAACTGATATCAAGTTAGTAAAAGAAAAATATCTATATCTGGAATAATGTTTATCTGAACTTAAAGCATGTCAAGTTTCTTAGGATCCAGTTAAAGTAAAAATACTCTTAGTAACATAATTGTTTAAAACTACTTATGCCTATAAATATTCTTTTATTTAAAAAGTTATTTTATTATAAATTTTCTATTCAAAAGAGTTTCACTTTACAAGTTTATAAAGTAAAATATTATTTTTAAAATATAATCATATAAAAACCTTTTCCTATTTTTAATTTTATTTTTACTTTTGCATTTATTCATTTTTTTTATAATGAGATTCTCCTGGAGTAAAGGCACTGTTTCATAACTTGTCTTTTGTCACTTAACAATATGGCTTAGACAGTCACAGAAGAACGAATACTACATAATACTACTTAAATGAGGTGTCTAAAATAGTCAAACTCGTAGAAGCAGAAAACAGAATGATTGTTGCCATTGGCAGGGGGAGTCATTCTTCAATAGGTATAAAGTTTCTATTATATAAGATAAATAAGTTCTAGAGATTTGCTGTTCAACATAGTACCTATAGTTAACAATACAGTATTGTACACTTTAAATCTGAGAAGATCTCATGTTAAGTGTTCTTACCAAAACACATCACACACACACACACACACACACACACACACACACACAAAAGAACACATTGAATTTGTTGAAGTGATGGACATGTTTAGTACTTTGGCTATGGTGATAGTATCATGGTGTATGCCTATATCCAAACTGATCAAGATGTATAAAGTAATTGTGTGTAATTTTGTGTATATCAATTATTCCTTAATAAGCTAAAAATATATTTAATTTTAAAAAAGAAACACAGCTAATGTACTTTCCTTCTCAGTACATAACTCTACCTCTTTCTCTCCAACAATCGCACCAAATTCCTAGATACACTGAACCGTATTTGTTTAACGGTAATTTAGAATTGAGGGAGCTTTCAATTTCAGTAATACAGTTCTTCAGGGAACATGCTTACTTATGAATTTTTAAACGCTTGTGCAAGTGTGTCTATGGAACAGATTTATAAAGAAAACTTTCAGGAATTTTGTTCAGGGTTTGTGCCCGTTAAGCTTTGGTGGGTAATACCAAACTGCTCTCTGGCTTAATTCCAATAGCCTATTTACCAGTGAAGATTATGAAGCTTCTAAAATGGGTCTCGATGATCCCCGCATCTCAATATTCATATACTGTGTAATCCCCTTTCCGTGAGTGTGGACTAGATTTACTGACTCGCTTTTAACCAATCGAGTATCTCTGTGACAGAATGCTATAAAGAGACTGTGGCTTCCAAATATTTCTCTCTCTCTATCTCTCTTTCTCTCTATCCCCCTCTTCCCTCTCTCTCACACACACACATAGGCATACATACAGACATTCTCATTCTCTCTCCCCCCACCCCTCCCTTTTCTCACACAGACACATTATCTTTATGTCTCTCACCCTTACCCCCTCCTCTCTGTCTCTCTCACACACATTCTCTTTCCCTCCTTCCCCCTCTCTCTCACACACAGATGCATACATACACACATTTTCATTCTCTCTTTCCCTTTGTCTCTCTCCCCTTCCCATCTCTCCTCCTCTCTCTTTCTCTAACACAGACTTTCTCTCTTTCTCCCTCCTTCTCTCTCACACACACATTCTCTGTCTCCCCCCCCTTCTTCTCACTCATCTCTCTCTCCTCTCTCTCTCTCTCTCTCTCACACACACACATGCACTTTCTTTCTCTTTCATTGGCAGGAATCTCTCTTTCACACACACACACACACGCATAATCTCATTCTCATTCTCTCTCCTCTCCTTGCTCACACACACACATACACATACTTACACACACTTTCTTTCTTTCTCTTTCCCTCTCTACCCTTCCCATTTCTCCTTCTCTCTTGCTCACATTCTCTCTTGCCCCTCTCCTCTTTCACACGCACGTTCTCTCTTTTTCTCACTTCTTTCTCTCTCCCTCCCTGTTTCACACACACACAAAATCTAACTCT
The DNA here is from genome assembly GCF_047675955.1 of Chlorocebus sabaeus. Classification (NCBI taxonomy): domain Eukaryota; kingdom Metazoa; phylum Chordata; class Mammalia; order Primates; family Cercopithecidae; genus Chlorocebus; species Chlorocebus sabaeus. The sequence goes on along the minus strand of NC_132911.1, from coordinate 33,888,866 downwards.
CACTCTCCCCTTCTCCTTCTTGCTCACACACATGCAAATACATATACACATTCTCATTCTCTCTCCCCTCTTCTTCCCCATCTTTCCTCCTCTCTCTCTCACAAACACACATTGCCTTACCCTCTCCCTCCCTCTCTTCCCCTCTGTCTCTCTCTGCCTCTCTCTCTCACACACACACACACACATTCTCATTCTTTCTCTCTCTCACACACAGAGACACATTCTCATTCTCTCTTTCTCATACACACACACATGCACACACACACACACACACACACACACTCTCTTTCTCACACACATACACACAGACACAGACACACAAACACACATTCTCTTCCTCCCTCTCCTTCTCTCTTCCTTCTTCTCATGCTGGGGGAATCAAGATGGCTATATTGTGAGCTTTCCTATAGACAGGCCCATGTGGCATGGCACACCCAAGGAACTGAGACACTCAGTCCAGCCTTCCACAAGAAGCTGCAGCCTCACCAGCGCCAGGTGAGTGAGTTTAGAAATGGCTCCTCCAGACCCAGGAGAGTCCTGGGTGACTGCAGCCCCAGCCAACAGTTTGACTGTAACCTGATGAGAGGCCTTGAGTGAGGAATGCCCAGCCAAGCACCTCTCAGACTCCTGATCCATAGAAACAATGAGGTAATAAACATTTGTTGCTCAAAGCTGTTAATTTAAGGGTAATTTGTTACACAGTAAATTATAACCAGAACACCTTGGCAGTACTTAATTGTTTATCATTTATTTATATTTTTGCTAATCTAATGTAAATACTACCAGTGTTGACATCTGTATTTGTGTGAGTATGTGTGTGTGTAAATTGTTTCAAATCTTTTGCTTATTTTTCTATTAACCTGTTTATTCTTTCTTGTTTTGTTGTAGGATTCTAATGTATTTAAGATTAATGCTTTATTTTTCATAGATGGTGCAAATATTTTCTTTCCATCTGTTTAACCATACATAATTTATAATTCATGTGCAGTTGAGTTTGCTGATTATGTCTCTTGTCACGTTTAGATTTGTATTATAATTAGAAAAGCATTACAGTTCCAAGATATGTAATATTTGCATGTATTTTCTTCTAAAATTTCAGAGACTTGTTCAGTATTTAGCTTCTTAACCCACCCATAGTACATTATTTCTAGTGAGGTTATACAGAGAGCTAAATAAAACTTTCCAGATTGATAATCAGTTGTCAAATATCAATGTGATATAGTCCATCCATTTTTATAAGTTGAATCATATAAAAACATGAATATTTCTGAACTGTATATTACATACCATCAATTTTCTTACTGTTTCCTGCAATAACCACACTGTTTAAATTGCTATAATTCTATAATATGTTTTGATAATTGTTGGGATTAGTTTCTTACGGGTCTTCCTTTCAAATGTTGTCTTAGTGTTTTGCAAATATTTTTTCCATAATGAATTTAAAGTAATCCTATACATTCCTCAGAAGTTATATTTAGAGTTTAATTTTCAGATTAATTTTAACAAGCAGAATAATTTGGGGAGAGTTACCTCTTTCAAATACTGAGTATTTCTTAACCAAGGACATAGTATAACTTTTTCTTTTTTTCAGGGCCTGTGTTATGACCTTCAATAGACTTCTATTTTCTAAATAAGTTTTACGAGTTTTCTTGTCAGGCCTAACCATAAGTATTTAATGAGCTTTATGGCTGTTCTAAATGGACTTATTTTCCTATTACATTTTAAATTCGTCATTGCTGGTGTATAAGAAAGCCATTGATTTTTAAATATTGATTTATTTTATTCTGGCTACTTTCCTGGACTCTTATGAGTTCTTATAGCTTTTTAATTGATTCTTGATGATTTTTTTTATTTTGGTGGACAATAACTTTATCTTTGTCATGTGTGTATATATATGTGTTTGCATATGTGTCTATATATATATGTGTGTATGTGTATACACACACACACACACATTTTACTTTTATTTCATTGCATGGTATAGCATTTCCAACAAACATCAATATTGACATGGTACTGGGATCCTTTTCTTATTTCTGATTTACTGCCGATTATCCTTGTATTAGCTTTCCTGATACCACTATAACATATTACCACAAACTGTGTAACTTAACCCACCACAACTGTATTTCCTTACAGTTCTGGAGGTCTGATGTCAGAATGTGATGTACAGGGCTATAATCAAAGTGTCTGCAGGGCTGGTTCCTTCTGAGGGGAACATGCTCTCCCTTCTGCAAGGGAGGATCTGTTCCTTGTCTCTATCAGCTGCTGTAAGCCACCTGCATTCCTTGGATCAAGGTTTCTTCTTCATAACGCTCCAACCTCTTGCTTGCTTTCATCATCACATTGCCTTCACCTCTGTCTAAATTCCTATCACCCAGATAATTCAGAATAATCTTTTACTCTCAAGGTTCTTAACTTAATCACATCTGCAAAGTCTCTTTTAACACGTAAAGTAACACATTCACAAGTTCCGGGAATTAAGACATTGTTGCGGGGAGGGGACGTTGTTAAACTTACCACACTTAAAATATTTCATTATTATTTATGCAGTTTTCTTAAGGCTTCTGGTAGATTTTTTAAAGTCAGTTCCAAGAATGTATTTCTATAACTTGCTTACTAAGAGCTTCTTCCTTCTGAGTCAGTAACAAATATTGTAATGAATCAAATGATTTATTCATCCATCTTGAGATGTTTACTCACTGTTCTCCTTTGTTAATGTACTAATTAAATTAATGCACATGTTTCATAATTTGAAATACTTTTGTACTCTCAGTGTACGCCTTTTGGGTATAATGTATTAATATTAGTCTGCTAACACATTCCTGAAATTAATTTGCTAATAGTTTATTTATAATATTCATATCTGTATTCACTAGCTTTCTTGTCTGTGCTTTCTTTGTTAAATCTTGATATCAGAGTTATATTATCCCATAAAATTATTTGAAAAAATTATTTTTCTTTATGTCACTCGAAAAACATTACATAACAAAGAAGTTATCTCTATAAAGGTACAATCAGCCTCACCCAAAAACACCCTGCGCCTGATTTCCCTTTATGGTGGGCAATAAACTCTCAATATTTCACCTGACACTATCAATATTTCTGCTATTCTTTAGGTGAACTTTTGTCATTTGTGTCACTAGCAAATAATTCTTACTAAGATGCTTAACTTATAACATAAACCATACTTACGCTTGATATGGTTTGGCTCTGTGTCATCACCCAAATCTCCTGTTGAATTTAATTCCCAGTGTTGGGAGGGGGACCTGGTGGGAGGTGGTGGTTGGATCATGGGGGCAGATTTCCCCCTTGCTGTTCTCGCGATAGTGAGTTCTCATGAGATCTGGTTGGTTAGAAGTGTGTAGCTCTTTCCTCTCTGCTCTCTCTCCTGTTCCACCATGGTAAGATGTGCCTGCATCTCCTTTGTCATCCATCATGACTGTAACTTTCCTGAGGCCTCCCCAGCCATGCTTCCTGTACAGCCTACAGAACTGTGAGTCAATTAGAACTCTTTTCTCCATAAATTACTCAGTTTCAGGTAGTTCTTTATATCAGTGTGAGAATGGACTAGTACAAGGTTGCCTCTATATCTAGAATGGTATTTATTTTCTCATTCCTGCCATTTTTTGTTTGTATTTTTAACTGGTGAAAGTATTCAAGTTTGGCCACCTCATTGATAATTTTAAAGAGTTTGCTTTTAATTGTCTTGATCATCTTTACTTTTTATTTCTGTTTGCAATTTAATTAGTTTCTGTGTTTATCTCTAGTAATTCCTTTTATTTTTCTTACTTTTCTCTTCTCTAGGTTTTTACTTCACATGCATAATTTATTAGCTTTATTTATTTATTTTAAAGTATATGCATTTTTATGCTATAACCTTGCAGCTCAGTACCATTTTGGGAAGATAATATAGCTCTTGATAGATGCTGCCTTTAATGTCTTTTAGCATTAAGATAGTTGTTAATTTTAGTTTAGACTTTGTCTTTATACCACAATTTATTTAGAGGATCATTTCTGAAGTTTTACCTGCAGAGTTGTATTAAACTTCTAATTTTATTACATTATATTCGGGGAATGTGGACTATATTAATTTTGCTTTAGGAATTAATTGGAAATTTTCTGCAGGCATAATTCTTGATCTATTTTTATATGTTCTATTTGTTCTTGAAAAGCTGTGTGTTCTCTATCTCTGCAGTGCCAAGTTCCTTTCTTTCTTTCATTGTATCTATTATACCACACATATTAATTATGTTCATAAATTTTAACATTAAACCTAAAGCACATATTAAAAGAAAAAAGTCTCAGATTAAATAAAAGGAATACTGTCTATAAGAAATGTTGAATTAAAAAGAAGTTGGAAAGAGATGCCAGAGAGAGAAACAAAAAGAGACAGAAATGTATAGTATTAATACCATACTTATTAGAAGTATTAAAAATTATTTTAAAATAATTATTCAAAAAGCAATAGTATTTTATTGAGAAATAATATATTCTATAATAAAGACATAAATTTTATAAATATTTGTGCATTATGAATATTTGTGCATATATATGCTGAACATAATGCACAAATATATAAAAATATACACATATATTATATGTGTGTGTGTGTGTGTGTATATATATATAAATGTTGACAGTGTAAGGAAAGGTTAATGGAATTAGGAGACCTTAATGTATTTTCCTTAATTCTCAAAAAATCAAGATTAATAAATCATAAAAGATTTATCTGGAAAACTTTAACACTTCTTCAAGGCACACAAACAGACCAATTAGAAACAGAAGGAAATTTCCTCAATACTGTCAACAGCATGTACAAAAAAATCTACAGTTAACACCATACTTAATGTTGAAAACAAATGAATCCCTAAAATTGACAATAAGGTAAATATTTACTCTCACTACTTTTATTTAGTATTGTATTAAAAGTCCCATAAAGTGCAATAAGACAAACAAAAGAAGTCATAAACTTTGTGGAAGAAAGGAAGGAAGAAAAGAAAACTTTTGCTTGCATTTGACCTAACTGCCTATGAAGAATATCTAAAGATTTACCAAAAAACAATCTGCTAGAAGTAATAAATAAATTTAGCTATGTAATACATAAATTTAGCTATATATATTTATATATATAAATATATATAAATAATGTATTCCTATTAGCAACAAGTAACTGAAAATGAAATTTCTTAAATAGTATTCATGAGAAAACAAAAAGAAAATAATAAAATTGTGCAATATCTCTACAATAAAAGCTAGAAAGTATCACTGAGAGAAACTAAGCATATCTAAATACATAAATGGAGCAAATATTCATTTTATAAATTATTAGACAATATGAAGGCATTCATTCTCCTAAAGCTGATTTATAGATTAAACACAATAACTATTAAATCTCAGCGAGATTTATGTTAAATGTTGGCAAGTTGATAAGATCAGAGAATAGCCAAAACATTTTGAAAAATAACAGATGCTGGCAAGGATGAAAGGAAAAGTGAACTCTTGTACACTATTGGTGGGAATACACATTAGCATAGCCACTATGGAAAACAATATGGTGACTTCTCAAAAAACTAAAAATAGAACTACTATATGATCCAGCCATTCCACTACTGGGTAATTATCCAAAGCAAAGAAAAACAATATATCAAAGGAACACCTGCACCCACCTGTTTATTGCAGCACTATTCATAATAGCAGACATAGAATCAACCTAAGTGTCCATCAGTAGATGAATGGATAAAGTAAATGTGGTATGTATACCCAATAGAATATTTGGCCATAAAAAAAAACACTATCTTGTCATTTGCGGCAACACGGATGGAACTGGAGGTCACCATGTTACATGAAACATGCCAGGCACAGAAAGACAAATATCACATATTCTCACTCATATGTGGAAGCTCAAAAAGTTGATCTCATAGGGGTAAAGGGTGGAATAATAAGTTACCAGAGCCTGGCAAACATGTGGCAGGAAGGATGAAGAGGGATTAGTTAATGGGCACAAACATATAGTTAGATAGAATGAATAAGTTACAATGTTTGACAGCAGAATAGGGTGGCTATAGCTAATGACAATGTTTTGTATATATCAGAATATCTAGAAGGGAGGAATTGAAATGTTCTCAACACATAGAAATGATAAATATTCAAGATAACGGATACCCTAAATGCCCTGACTCGATCATTTCCTATTCTATGCATGCAACAAAATATCACATGTACATATTTATTGACAAATATTATGTGTCAATATTGTTTTAAAAAGAACAAAATTAGAGAGTTTTTATTAGTTACCTGATTTCAAGACTTACAATAAAATGCTTATAATTAACAATATGCTATCGGTGTAAACACAGACATCTAAATCAATGAAAAAAATACAAAAGTCCAGAATACACCTGTACACATATGATTGATTTCAACAAAGCCATCACCATAATTGAATAATTTTTCCAATAATCTTCAAATAATCTTTTCAATAAATGACATTGGGAGGACAGACATCCATACGAAAGAAAATGGGCCTTGATTTCCATTTCACATTGTAAATAAAAATTAGAACAAAGGAGAATGTATAAATTTTTGTATGGAAAGATTACTTTGACTTGATTTTTTGTAAATAGCACTAACCAAAAGTTAAAAAATAATAAGAAACAGAAATTCAGCAATATTAAATAATTTTGCTTTTCAAAAGATATCATTAAACTCATTTATCTATGTTCAAAAATTTTTGGCAAGGTCATCAAGTTCATTCAATGGGGAAATAGTAGAACATTTAAAAGATGGTGCTAGGTCAATTGAATTTCCACATGCAAAAGAATGAAGTGGGATCCCTAACTCCCACAACATATGCAAAAAGTAACTCAAAATGGATCAATGACCTAAATATATGAGTTCAAAACCATAAATCTCATGGAAGAAAACATAATAATGTAAATATTTATAACATTGGATTTGCTATGAATTTTTCGCTTTGACACCAAAGGCTTAGGTAAGAAAGGAAAAATAGATAATTTGGACATAATCACAATTAAAACTTTTATGCATCAAAAGACATTACAAAGAAAGTGAAAAATGTCCTATAGAATGGGAGAAATATTTACAAACTATATATCTGATGAGAGTTTAATATCCAAAATATGTAAAGAACTACTATAATGCAATAACAAAAAACAAGCCACCCAATTTAAAAATGGGTAAAGGACTTCAGTAGACATTTCTTCCATAAAGATATACTAACGGCCAAGAATCATGTGAAGAGATGCACAGCATCACTAGTCTTTGAAAAATGCAAATCAAAATCACAATGAGTACCACTTCATACTCACTAGATGGGTATTATCCAAAAACAAAGTAAAGTAATGAGTGTTGGTGAAGACGTAAAGAAATTAGAACCCTCATACATTATAGATGGGGATGTAAAATGGTACAGCTACTATGGAAAACAGTTTGGTGGTTCCTCAAAAAGCTAAACACAGAATTACATATGAGTTAGCGATTCCACTTTTAGGTATTTACCCAAAAGAATTAAAAACAAGGACTCAAACAGGTATAGTATCAAACAGGTATAGTACTTGAATGCCAGTGTTCCTTGCAGCATTAATTACAGTAGCCAAAAGACAGAAACAACCCAAATGTTGAATCGATAAGCAAAATGTGATATTTATATCCATGTTATGTAATATACATATATATCTCACATAATATGCATATAATTTAGCCATTAAAAAGAAAGTTCTCAAAGATACTACAACATGAATAAACTTTAAAAACATTTAAAAACAAAAAAATGCAATGAGATAAAAAGGGCTCATCTTTGTTTATCTTTAAGAGAGCATTGTTGTTGCTGTTAACTGTTTATGTTTCCATTCATTTCTGTATGAATATTTTGACATGTGTGATATTCCATGCAGCTAAGCAAAAGAAACCAGACATCAAAGCACAAATATTGTATGATTGCACTGACATGAAATATCTAGAATAGATAAATTCACTGGGACAGAAAATAGATTAAAGTGTAGCAGGGGCTGGGAGGAGGGAAGAATGTAGAGTTATTGCTTAATGTTTATAGAGTTTCTGTTTGGGGTGATAAAAATGTTTTGGGAATACGTAGTTCTGATGGTTGCTCAACATTGTGAATGTAATTAATGTCTCTGAACTGTGCACTTAAAAATGGTTACACTTTAAATCATAAATTTTAATTTAAATTATGCTATCCAACAAAATACTAAAATCTAGAATGTATGGTAGATTCTTACATCTCAATAATACCAAAAATAGTAAATAAATAAGTAAATAGACAAAGAATTGAGCAGACATTTCACCAAAGATGATGTACAAATTGCCAATTAGCACATAAAAAGCTGCTCAATTCTATTAATCTTCAAGGAAGTGCAAATTGAAATCATTTCACACCTATTAGAATGACAAAAAAACAAAACAAAACAGGTGATACCAAGTGAGGACAAGAATTTGAAGCATCTGGAACCCATTTATTTCTGATCGTGGTGTAAAATAGTACAACCACTTTGAGAAAGTTTGTCAATTTCTTATAAAATTGAACATCTACTTACCATATATCTCAGTAATCTCTCTCCTGGGTCTTTTCCCAAGAGAAATAAACACACATTTCACAGAAACATTTGTATGTAAATGTTCACAGCAGCTTTACTCATAATAGTAAACACTGAAAACAATTCAAACGTCCAGCAGGTGAACGTATTCCTAAACTGCTACATTCATAATATGGAACAACACTCAGAAATAAAAAGAAATGAGCTACTGGTAAATGCACTAGCATGGATGGATACATCTGAAAATCTCTATGCTGAGGGAAAAAATTAGACATAAAATAGTACATACTGCATGATTTCATTTACATAAAATCCTAGAATAGGTGAAATTAATCTATTCTTATAGAATCTATTCAGCAGTTGACTGGAGCAGGGAATAGCAAGGATTGACTTGCTATCAGATGCCAAGGGCATCTGCGATGATGGAAATAGTCTCTACCTTGATTAGGAAATTGGCTAAATAGGCATATATCTGTGTCAGAACTCACTGAACTACATGTTTAAAATGTGCATTTTATTGTATGTAAATTATACCTTAGTTGATTAAAAATACATATCACTCAAATACATGAATTAAAGAAGAGTTATCTATCATTATGTATTAAGTATCACAATAATCATAAAGGAAAAGATTAATATGTTTGAGACATTTGAGCACAGAAATCTTTTAAATCACTGCAAGGCAAACTGAAACAGGAAAAGGAAAATGTGGCAAGAAACTTGTTTTATATATATACACACACATATATATGCCATCTATATAAGCCATATATATATAAAAAACCATATATATATGACCATGTATATTCTAATAAGTTAATAAAAAGTTAAAACCCCCAAATCCAAAAGGCAAACTGTAATAAACAGGTAATTTCCAGAAAAAGACAAAAAACATGATAAAAATATGAAAAGCTATTCAACTTCACTGATAATAAGGATAATGCAAACTAAAATCTCAATGATAATAATTTTGGTTTTTATAAATTTGGCAAACATTGGGAAATTTTGTAAGTTAGTATTAGCAGTATACAGAAAATAAAGTACTTTTATTCTCTTTCTTTTAAATATAAATTGATAATTTTAAGGGCTATTTGATGGGACAATGAAAATTTAAATTCTGTGAACCATTTTACCAGTATTTCCCTTCTAGCTATGAAGTTTAAGGAGATGCGTGTGTGTATGTTTGTGTATTTAGTACTGCCTATAAAAGAATAAAAATAATATTGAATATTAGTCAAGATGAACGCTGTGAATTGAAAAAAATCCTAGAAAAAAAATGGCAACCTACATATAATATCACATATGTCAAAATATTCATACAAAAATGAATAGAAACATAAACAGTTAATAGCAACAACAATGCTCTCTTAATAGAAACAAAGATGAGCTCTTTTTATCTCATAGCATTTTTTTGTTTTGTTTTGTCTTGTTTTGTTTTGTTTGTTTTTGAGACAGAATCTCGCTCTGTCGCCCAGGCTGGAGTGCAGTGGCACCATCTCTGCTCACTGCAACCTCCGTCTCCCAGGTTCAAGCGATTCTTCTGCCTCAGCTTCCCGAGTAGCTGGGACTACAGGCATCCACCACCACACCGGCTTTTTGTATTTTTAGTAGAGACGGGGTTTCACCATATTGGCCAGGCTGGTCTGGAATTCCTGACCTCAGGTTATCCACCCGCCTTGGCCTCCCAAAGTGCTGGGATTACAGGCGTGAGCCACTGTGCCCGGCCTCTCATTGCATTTTTATACTGAAAAATAGTAGAGTGATATTTGGTACTAAAATATTGATTCAAATCAGTGCTTGCTGCTGTAAGTCCAAGTTTATTGTCCTTCTTTTAAAGATGAATAATATTCCTTCTAATACTTAATGTATTCTATTATAATGATACATCAGCATTTCAGGTAAGATATCAAAGCTAATGAAAATAAATTTCAAAAAAGTATCAACTATGAATTTACACCATTTTAATTTTTTCTAAATTTGATGAAATTATAATTATCTTTAAATTTATAGATTCTCTTATTCTCTTCTGAGAGGTACACATAAAAATATCCATGAAAATATACATATTTCTAAATATTCTCCATGATGGTACATATATTTATTTTTCAAAATTTGTATTATTGATTTCTGACACAATACAGAGTTATTTTATGAAATGTCATTGATATTTTCTTCATTGCTAATTCTTTATTCATAAAATTAGTCATCTTTTATCATTTGCTTTTCAAATTTATTTATTCCATAATACAGCCCAATTTCAAGATTTGAGGGATGATATTTCTTCCTTTGTTGTACATACCAGAAATAGTCAATTGGCATATAACCACCTTCCCCACCCTCTTCTCTGCCTCTTCTTGAACTGCAGAGAAAAGTATATTTCAAAGATTCGCCTCACCTTTAGCTAGGATTTTGCATGTGGATAGGTTTTAGCCAGTATGCTGGTGCAGATACTGCATAGGCTAAGAAAAGCAAGGACAACTTCTTGTTATTTTATTTTATTTGTTTATTTATTTATTTATTTTTCTTTTTTTAGCAACCAAGGTCGACATGATGTTTGTCTGTACTTGTGGCATACTCAGCATTTGCATCTGGTCACCAGCGTTTCCTGTATTAACAGGCAGTGCTATGGCAGCAGCTACAGTCTCCTGATTTCTGGATTGCAGCTGTAACAGTTGTCCTTAAATTCTTTAAAGTAGTGGTAGCCCCAGACTCCTATTCTTCTATGTCTTTTGGAAGTATTGAGTTTTCTGTATTAAATTCTTTTCTTTTAAATTCTCACAATACCTGGAATGATTTTTCCTTCATTAAACATTAACATCTAGAGTATTTCGTATCCAACATAGTGGAGCATAGGCTGGGGTCAAAATAATACATAAAATATGTGATACTGGCTAAGAAAGTGATTGGAATATTTATGTGTGTTACCTTCTCCTGATACTTTTAAGAAAGTAGGTAAGAGAAAGTCAGGAAAGTGTACCTGTACAAGCAGTAGTGGAAGAAATACAGCTAATCAAAGGAGACTTTTCTTTCACCTAACTTGACTGACAGGCTAGACATTTCAGGGCTTAGAAGTTTGGATCAGTTAAACAACAAGAATAAGAGAAGCTCCCATTGAATGTCCTCTGTCAGAGACAAAATTGTGTTGTTCCTTGTGGTAGATGTATCTATTTCCCTGTGTCCTTTGTCATGTGATTTGATATCCCTCATGCTAAAGGTGGGCATGTTCTCCCATCATTTCCCCTTGGGCTTGGCAATGTGACCAGCTTTAGCCAATGAAATGTGGATAAAAGTGATAGTGGCCAAATTCGTAATTGCAAAAATATAGAATGAGCCCAAATGCTCATTAATCAATGAACAAATAAAGAATCTGTGATTATATAAATGATGGAATACTACTTAGCCATGAAAAAGAATAAATTAATGGCATTCACAGCAACCTGGATGGCATCAAAGACTATTATTCTAAGTGAAGTAATTTAGGAATGGAAAATCAAATATCATATGTTCTCACTCATAAGTAGAAGATAAGCTATGAAGATGTGAAGGCATAAAAATGATACCATGGACTTTGGGGACTTGGGAGGAAAGGGCAGGACATGGGCGAAGGATAAAAGACTACAAATTGGGTTCAGTGTACACTGCTTGGCTGATGGGTGCACCCAAATCTTACAAATCATCACTGAAGAATTTACTCATGTAACCAAATACCACCTGTTCTCAAAAACCTATGGAAATAAAAATAAAAATTAAAATTAAAAAATAAAGACTGTGGTAGGACCTGTAGGTGAAATGAAGATAAATAGGATCTGTGCTATGAATCAAGCTGTGACTACAAATTCCTATAACTAGAAGACACAAAGGAATATATAATATATATAATATATTTATATATTTATATATATATTTATATATATATAAAATATTCTGCCAAAAAAAAAGTGATAGTGGCTAGATCTGAGCATAAGCCTTGAGAAGCATAGCAAATTTGAGGCTGTCTTCTGCACGTCCCATTAGGGGAGCCTCAGCTAACATGCTACCCAAAGAGAATGAAATAAACATGGCCTCAACCCCATAGCTTAGATTTAAGTCATCCAGCTGAACACAGCCTAGATCAGCTAAAGCTCAGCCAGTAATAGACACGTGAATGAATGAATGCTTCCTGTTGTATGCCACTGAGATTTTGTGATTGCTGGCAACTAGAGACTGATTAACCTCCATACCTAAGCCTACTGCTTCACATTGCTTCACAAAAGCCATCATTCAACAGAGAAAGACACAAGTGAGTTAAGCAGAGAGAACAGTTAGTAAATGTGCTCAGAATCATGACCAGAAAACTTTCACATAAAAGTATCTGGGGATAAACAGACCAAAATTCTAGTAAGTTTTGAGGAAATTACTTTACCAATGCAACTACAAGCCTGGCCTTCAAAGCCATGTAAGTATTACATGAATAAAGCAACCTGCTTATCTCCCAAAGGCATGTGCAGAAAGTAGGCTGGGATGCCGGGCACAGGGGCTTACGCCTGTAATCCCAGCACTTTGGGAGGTCGAAGCGGGTGGATCACGAGGTCAGGAGATGGAGAGCATCCTGGCTAACATGGTGAAACCTCGTGTCTACTAAAAAAACACAAAAAATTAGCCAGGCGTGGTGGCGGGCGCCTGTAGTCCCAGCTACTCGGGAGGCTGAGGCAGGAGAATGGTGCAAACCCGGGAGGTGGAGCTTGCAGTGAGCCGAGATCGCGCCACTGCACTCCAGTCTGGGCGACAGAGCGAGACTCCGTCTCAAAAAGAAAAGAAAGAAAGTAGGCTAGGAATGCTGGGCAGAACCCAGGGAGAGCATTTTCTCTAACACCAATTTCAGACATAGCCACAGATAATAATAGACAAGAATCCCCAAGAGGGCAAAGCTGAGAGCAATGAGGATTTTTGGACAAAGAAATTCCTCCCAGAAAGCACAACCAGCATTCAATCAAGGAATTTAGACCAAGGCAGAGGTTTTTCACCCTTCCTTGCCAGCAGAGTTTTTTCATTGCTGTAAACTATGAGTACTGACTGGGCATCACATCTCACACCTGTAATCCCAGCACTTTGGGAGGCCAAGGCAGGAGGATTGCTTGAACCTAGAAGTTCAAGATGAGCCTAGGCCATATAGCAAGACCCCATTTCTTAAAAAAAAAAAAAAAAAAGAAGAAGAAGAAGAAAAAAGAAAAATTAACGAAGTTGGCCAGTCATAGTGGCATGCACAGTAGTCCTAGCTACTCAAGAGGCTGAGGCAAGAGGATTTTTGAAAACCTGTCACTACTCTGTGGTGTGCCTCTAATTCTTCCTTTTATTTATGGGGCGAGTTTAAAGCAACTATCTGTTGCATACTGGGTATGTGTGAGGAGTGGGAACAGATATAGTTTATATCCCATTAGTTAACCAGGAACCAAACCTGGAGCGTATAGGAAGGACTGCACATCACTCAGAGATCCTAAATTTCTAGTTGCGTATTGTAGCTGAATGGAATTTGGGATAGTATCCTTAGGGAAGCGGTCAGTGAGGGAAAGAAGTTATCATCAAACGAAATGTGTGTGGAAATAATGTATACAAATCCATGTGACTTATCTGGAAACATATGCTTGACATCCATTTTCTCTTTCCGCCTTTGTATAGGATGGAACACCAGGCTATAGTTTCAGGAAGCCAGCCTTGAGTTTGCAAAAAATAGCACCCCCTTCAGAATTGGTAAAACAATGAGAAAGAATTGCCCAGAACTTCATGGAGCTGAGCCATTCACCCATCCTGGAACATCCACCTTCCTCTGGAATTGTTTTTTTAATGTATTTTCTTCTTGTTTAATCCACTAATTCTCTCTCTTTTCCTCTCTTTCTCTCTCTCTCATCTCTGTTCCTTTCCACAGCAACATAGACTATATATGATTATATATTTGAGTGTATTTAATTTTAAAAGTACATACATAGATATTTACAGAACTGCTCAATCAGAAAAAAATACACTTAATAAATAATTGTTCAACAATGGCCTTGATGTGCTATAATTTGTATTTCCACCAAATGAGTCCCAGTTACTTTTAATGTGTATTTTCCATGCTTGTTCACCTATTTCATTTTATATTAAATGTATATTAAATTTCCCTCTAATGTTTTGATTTTCTAACAAAATGTTGGTCATGTTTAGATGTTATCAAAATCAATAATTTTTTCTTTTCTTATCATAAGTCAGAGCAATCTTAATCTTACGTTAGAATAATGGAACTCTTATTCCTAACACAAAGTTATGGCCTTTCTTCACTTTATTTTTGAAGCAGAACTTACAAACTAGTGTTTTCAATAATTCTAGAAATTTGGAAAAGTGAGTCTTAGATAAACATATAATAATCTTAGGTTTAAATGTGAAGCGTCAGTATTTCAGGCAGTAATGGAACTTTGTTTTTTGTATTCGTCTTTTCTTCCTTAGTTCTTTTATAATTGTTTCTAGCTCAAGAAATCCTAAGTTACTTGCAGTTTCAGACCAAGATAGAGTAGATGGAAATTTCCTTACTCTTCCCTCTAAGTACAACTAAAAATCCGGGACGTTCTGTATAAAACAATCATAAAAGGACTCTCAAAGTTGGAGGAAAAAACCTACCATTTGAGACCCTTTTACTCAAGGAATTACATGAGTTTCTTGATTTTGCTTTTTGCTTCATATATCTCAGACTGTGTGATGGAGGAGCCAGCAATCTGGGAACAGCAACAATAACACACACAAAAAAAAAGCCCCATGGAAAACCAGCTCTCTCAAGCCAAAGTACAGAAAAGAGGAAGGAAAGCAAAATGAAAAATTCTTAGATAATAGGTACCCCACTTCAGGCCAATACCACAAAAAAATAACAGCCCTGTCCTCACGCCCTTCAGCAAAGGCCACGCTGATAGCCAGGACTCCCATGACTAATCCCTTTTTCCCCAGTACCTCTCTTGCAGTAAATGGAACCACCAATAACCTACTTGCTCTAAAAACAATTTCCAGTATTTCAACAACCAAGTTCTGTCAGCTCTACTTCTCATATATCCTTCAACATGTCTCCTCTTCCAATACTGTTGCCACCACTAATGCTCTCTTCCTTTAAATACAGAAGAAGCCTCATTGTTCTCTCTGCACTATCCATTCACAATCTTACCCCAATCTAGTCTTCACTGCAGCCAGAGTAACCCTTCTAATGTGTGTATGTTATCCCTCCACTAAAAATCCTCCAATGGCTTCCCTGTGCCCAAAATACAAAGGTCACACTTCTCTGTATTCCCTTTGCTATTTATTTGTCTAAATATAGAAAGAAATTAAACTTCTCTCTGAAATTTTTCACAGGCAAAAAAAAAAAAAAAGAACTCTCATTTCTTATTTTTTAACCTCCATTAAAGCCATCAATATTATGAGATGCTGTATTCACACTTAGGCACACTTCAGGAACTGTAGAAACAGAGGAACAAGTCATACTCTCTGATGTAATTTGAATATGAAATCTACACAATTTCTTTATCTCCAAAGAGCAACAAATTAAACCAAAGTATTTTCCAGACATCACTGGGGATCCAATCCCCCACACTCCACATATACATTTATTTAATCTGACGACTACGTTTGCCAGACCTCGGATATAGTAACATCCCTAAATTGTATGCTTTCAGAAACCATTTTCACCAGATGAGAAGAAATTTCACAGCATTCTAAAGCTTCATCCAGAGTTAACTTTTCACAAACAATGTGTTTATTAACTCAGAAATTGTACATGTGAAGTTAGGCAATTGTTAACAAGTTGATGCTCTACTCTCTCTAAGCTTCCTTGTTACTCTTTAAGCAATTGCAATTCGGCAAGTAGAATATTAATTTCTATCCATGCAATCACCAAAAGTGAAAAATAAAAACTATTTCTCTATTTCTACAACATAGAATTATTGCCATTACGTGCAACTCTAAACATGCTCTCGGGTCTTAAATTAAAAGAACATGTCTGTCTTAATGTCTATAGCGGTAAAATAATTTGTTCAGGCTACTTGCTACTAATCTGTAGGTGGAAACTTCTTGCTTAATAATTTAATTTTTCCTCTTCAATGACAGCAGTGTTCACCAACACATACCTTACTTCCAAAGCTCACGGTATCCCATTTTCAAGGACTGAAATGAGTAGTCTTTCAAATATTTGATGAGCAGACAGAAGGAAAGCCCCTTTTTTTCCTCTTGGTCAGTAAACAAACCCAGAGAGAATAGCTTTCCAGCATGTTGAAGATGCTCTGGCAGGTCATTAATCCCAGAAAAATCTCTCCAAACTTACTGATGCGTGGATTCCATTTTCAAATTTCTCATTAGTTCCTCTTTATGGATTAAATGCTGATGTTCACGAGTGAATGCACACAGCTTCAGCTGATGGATGTAATTGGGTTGTAATGGATTTTAGCTGCTGTTCCTTCTGATCTAGCCAATTTGAAATGCAGTATCAATGTATTCTCCCCATCTCTCAGTAGGGAATGAGAAATTGAAACGTACAAGATGAAATTTATCAACTTTCATAAAGTCAGCTTCAACCATCATAAAACTGTTAAACTTCTCATTATCATTCCACCGCAGTTATTTCTCGAACTCTGGTTTGGCAGTGAAAGTATTAAAGTGTATTTGGAAGAAGTAGAGTTGATCCTTCAATATTCTGTGTGTCCTCAGCATTGATTTGGGTGCTGTAAATATTACCAAGTGAAGATGGCATTAACACAGCAAAATTTAACACCAGAAACATAAAATGACAAGAAAAGATTTAAAGGTTGCAAAACCTTCTGCAATTTTATATTTAAAGCATGATTTGCAGCTATACTAGGTTTGATAACAAAGATTACATGTTTCAACATCTCACAAATTGCTACTAAGCTGTTCTTTTGGTGTATTTTGGTGTCTCTTGGTACTGAAACATCTAGTGATGAATGGAAGACATGCTTTGGGGAGAGCCCCAAAAAGTTGTAAGCTGTCATAGTCACCCTTCATTTTCTACACTGTCATATGTATGTGAGCTTTTTAAGTCACAACAGTATTTTTATTTGGTTCTATATTCATGAGCACTGTCACAGCAACGTCTAGAATTTAATTAACTTCAAATAGACTGAACTTTCCTTTTATTACTAACAGCATTAAGTTGAATATATGGGAAAATATCTATTTAAAATTTTCAGTGAAAGGTACCAAGGAAAAACAATTCTCCATTCCTACCAGCCTTTTAGATTAGTGCATAAATTCAAGGTTCTCATACAATTCTAAAGTTTACTTAATGCCAAGAACACTGTAAAACACCACTAGACATGTACACACCCCTTATATTTTGTTCTACAGAGACAACTTACCACTGCTAAAATTAGAGAACACAGGATAGCTAAAATGATAGAGCAACATATATTATCTAGTTCTTGTAAATTGTGTCTGAATTTACACAACATTTTCTTTATATTACACATTTTACAAATATATAAGAGGGCAACTATACTTAGGACTCATAGAAGTTAGCCAGCTTAGGTAACATACTTAGGAGGAAATGAAAAGGATTAATGTCTTATTTGCTTTTCATGAATAATATTAAGCAGCACATACATTTCATTTAGCATCCTCAAATCACTTGACAAACATTAAGTAATTAATTAATTAAACAGAAGACCACAATGAGCTTAATTATAACCCATCCTCTCCTCCCCCGCAAGGACACACAATGCTTCTTGGTTCAAGCAGGTTTTGAAATAACAAGAATAACCTTTCTTGTGATATTTGACTGCCAGTTTGAGCCCGGAAAGTACCTGGGTGCATGACAATTAGATGTTTTTAAAAAGGTCAATTGGATTTTGTGTAACCTCCAAAATGAGAGGTTAATATTTTATCTCCTCCAACCCCCTGGAATTGCTTTTCATGCTCACACACACACACCAATAAACAACTGGCTTAATGTTCCAAACAAAAATTCTCCCTCCTACTTGAAAGACTATGCCCAGGACCAAATTTATGGCAAATGATATTGCATTAACATGCAACAAAACCTGCAAAGGAAGATATCATTTGAAAGAAAAAATGATTTTATTTACTCCTGTAAATTGATATTAAAATCAGCACTTACTATCTACAAAGATAATCTCTTTCTGACCCATAGGAGAAAAAGTGACTCAGAGCAGTAACCAATTTTGTTTGTCTGCAAAAGCCTACCCATTGACACAAAGGAAAATTTAAGTTATTTACCACTCATTGTTTTTATTTGTACCTGACCTAAAGATTTAAAATAGAATAATTTTTCTTAATGGGATGACTTTCACTTCAAACATAACCAAGTTCAGAGGGAAAAAAATGATATACGAATTTTCATGGCCATCATACAAACCTTATGTTGCGAACTTATATTGCAGACTGCCCTAATGTCATGTGCACTCCTCAAGGTGACTCACTGAAGAAGTATAACAAGAAAGGTGACCCCAGTAACACTGTCTTCTCTTTGCTTTGGAACTTTCCTTCTTAGCAACAAAAGACTTTCAAAGAGAGGAAGGCACAGTGGGTCTATGACGCACTTAACAAATACTCTTCATTTCAATCATAATTCAAAGAAACTTTTGAAATTGTCTTTTTGAACAGTATTTGTACTACTAAAAAAATCTTAAATTCAATACTAAATATTCACCAACTATTTTTCATTAAAAATAATATTAGGGATCACTGATGCCATTATTTATACATGGTAAAAAGGTTTTGGGTATTTCTGAAAATCAACTTGCTTGCTCAAAAGGTGAAGATTTGCTATCCTTAGGTTGAAATAATTTTTTAAAGTGTGCTCATTGCTCTGAGAACAATTTCAAAAAAGAGATTTCCAAAACAAAATATTGTGAATTTAGATAGTCTTACATTTTGGTAATTTTATTAAAAAGGAATCTAAATCATTTTAGAGAAATTTCATACACACCTTCTCTAATGTTGTCTTTCCTTGAGAAAAAAGTAATACAATTTTATCTCTCCAGCTGATCCTCTATATTTGGAAAATTGTTTCTATCATATGTAATTCCCTTTTTTATCTCCAAGATATTAAGGTTTGTTTCACACATCTGGCTCCACACACAATGCTGCAGGTGAAGTAAAGGATCACTTACCTCAAATCTCATCATAGTGATACCTGCGTCATTTTGAGGAGATGAGGACAGACCTATTACCTTCCATCTTGAGCTTGAAACACAAAGCTAGTTTATTACATTCATTAGGTGGACAATGCAAGTCAGTTGTCTGATTTTTATGTATTTACAAAATAGATCTGGGATGGTTTGTTTTGGATTCCAAGATGCTTTCTGCATCTTTAAAAGTAACTATGCAAAAAATAAGGTCTTCTGTCTCATAGAAAGTCTGGATGAAGCTGGAAGCCATTATCAGCAAACTAATGCAGGTACAGAAAACCAAACACCACATGTTCTCACTTATAAGTGGGAGCTGAATGATGAGAACACATGGACATGTTGGGTGAGCAGTACAACACACACTAGGGGCAGGGAGAGCATCAGGAAGATGAGCTAATGGATGCTGGCCTTAATACCTGAGTGATGGGTTGATCTGTGCAGCAAAGTGTCATGGCACCTTACCTATGTAACAAGCCTGCACAACCTACACATGTACCCTGGAACTTAATATAAATGTTGATTTAAAAAAAGAAAGTCTACATCTACAATGATCTTTAAGAGAGATTCTAAAGCTAAGGTAAATAGAGACAGAAAGGTGATGGAAAGGCAGCAGGGATTGGGGGTTAAGTGATCAGATAAAGATGTTATAGTTTTTTCAGCAATTATATAAACTTCAAGTTACCACTATTATGGTAAGTTATTAGGAAAATTGTATAGTAGCACCAAAAGCAAAGGAAAATAACAGGAAAACATTTCTTGGTACAGTTTGTTTGTTGTTCCATTTTTTAAAATTTATCAAATCTCCTTTACATGTAGACATGAGATTATTGAAGTAACAAAACAAAGGAAAAGATAGATGAACACATTCAAAAAGTTAGCAACGTCTAATGAGCATAATAAAGTGTATGCTTTTTTGTGACTTTTTATTGTTCTCCTGTCTTCTAAAGGGAGGTTGTTTCATGTTGGATACTTCTCTGTATCGTAACCTCTTTTTCTGTCCTGAACCAGACCCAGTCAATCTCTGCACAATAGTATTTAGTATTTCCTGGGCATCCAGTGAATATTCATCAATGTGTATAGATTAAATTATTAGCCTGTGCTGCTGAGAATCAGGTTCTCATTCTTTTTTATTTTTCTCTACTGCTACCTCCCACATAATTTAAGAAATCCTAAACTAATTATCCAATTTCAGCCAATACAGAGTCTAAATTTCATAGCTTTATTATCTTTATTATAGGCTCTTCAGCTCCACTTCAAAGGCAGTTAAAAGATTGGCATCGACACTGAATTGTACAGCAAGGACACTTGGCACTAAACTCTTTTCAATGCTCCTCAGCAATGAATCTGATTTTCTTATCTGCCCAGATTATGCAAAATTAACCAACTCTTTGAAATAGCAGTGAGATATTGTTTCCTTTGGTTAAGAAAAATGATTCAAAGAAATAGAACTGATCTTTCAATATATTTAGAGAGTAAAAATGCAGGGAAAATCCAGAGGGATAACAGAATCCCTTGTTCTACTTCTCCTGCCTTTCTATTTGATTTATGGACAATCTCTTAAGTTTTTCTGGTGGGGAAAAAAAAATCTTATAGGAAGGAATGAGCAGAATCAATTTCAGCTTCCAAGAAACTCTCCAAAATAACAGCACCAACAGTGAGAGCACTGCCTGGGAACTGCATTGGATAATTCAGTGTCTCAAAGCATATTTGCCACCACATATTTAGCTCGGTCCAATGATATATTACAGATTTTATTAACATCTGGCCAAATCCAGCATTTCACACCTTTCTAATAAATGCCACTACTCTCAATGTGTCTCCCTCTCTCTCTCTTACATATGCAATTACACACATACACTCACTCACACATCCAATTCTGTTATTCTTCATTTAGCCACAATCCTCATCCCCCAAACTTTTCTATATATATATAGAATATATATTATATTATTTTATTATTATATACTTTTCTATATATAGAATATATACATTATATAATATATAATGTAAATTTCAAAATACCAAAAAGCTGAGATCCTTTATGATTATAAAAACATAAAAAAGGAGAACTCACCAAAAGAAGTGAGTGAAGGTACTTATTACAGGTGTTCTTAATTAGATTGTGTACTTCACTTCCAACCCCTTCAGATATGGCTGCTAGACAGTGCTGAAATTCAAAGAAAGAGACTGGAAGATTTTGTTGCAAATCCTCTACCCAGCACTGGGGAATATCAATGAACAACAAGAACAACAAAAAAAGACCTGTCTTCCCTGGAGCTTTCACTGGGAGAGAAAATAAAAAATAAACAAAGAAAGTAAGCTAAATATTATCCTATGTTAGAATATAAAAGTTGAGGAAAGTAGAACTGAGTAAAAAGGATTGGGGATGCCAGGGGCTGCTTCAAGAGAAAATGACAGTGAACATAATCCTGAAGAAAGTCAAGGAGCGAGCCACTGGATATTGGAAGGGAAGAGAATCGTAGGCATCATGGCTACCATGTTCAGCTATCACACATGTTGTATTGCACAACCTGAACAACCCCACACAGCATTTCCACCAAATGGAGAGAGCAGCAACTGAAAAGTTCTGGAGTGGCAGCATGCCCAGTAGGTTCATGATAAAGGGAGATCATGGCAGCTGGAACAGAGAGAGCAAACTGAAGAATAGGGAGAAATACAGTGAGAAGAGGAATGGGAGTCTAAATGAGCCTGAGTTTCCCTATTATTATCCATTGTGATTGCTTTTATGTGAGTTCCTTATAGCTGGAAGCCATGTTTGACAACCAAAGTCTAACCAGAGGAAATCTTACACATCATGGCCTGTCTCAATATTTGACTAGTATACTAACTACAGAAGACCAGGAGGCAGCATGATGGCATGGTGTGAGTTCATGGGTTTGTATCAGATGAACAGTTTTGAATTCTGGCTCTATCACTTACTAGATGTGGGAATTTGGGTGTGTTTCTTAATTTGGGGTCAACTCAGTTCAGCAAAAGTGCATTGGTGCTTACTAATCTAATATGATGGGCCCCAAAATAAAAGGAACATGCTTGGAGCTTTAAGCCTCAAACAGCTTGTAGTCTAGATTGGAAACCTGCGGAACTTTTCATGTAAAGATCCAGATAGTAAATATTTTAGACTTAGTGGGCCATTTAGTCTCTGTTGGAGCTACTTAATTCTTGCATTGTTAACACAAAAGTAGCCAAAGAAAATATTAAATGAATAATTATGGCTGTCATCCAATAAAACTTAATTTACATAAATAGGCAGCAGGCCAGATTTTGCCCCTAGGCCATAGTTTTCAACCCCTGATCTACAGAAGCACTGACAAATAGATGTAATGATGGAAGTGTCCTGTGTCTACATAACCAATAGCCACATGTGGCTGTTGAACTCTTGAAATGTGACTTAGTGTTATCAAAGTACCACATTTTTAATTTAATTCATTCAAATAGCCACATGATACTTTATTGAACAGCCTTGTCTAAAGAAAAGAGAGGCATAGGAAAACACAAAGACTACTTACTGCATGTTTAAAAATGCCAAAAGTCCCATTAACTCAAGTAAGAAGTAACTAGCACTGACTAGGAGTTTAACTAAAGGCTTCACAGACTAAGCGGCATTTGAAATGGATCTTGAGAAACAGGATGACTTTGCTTAAGCTTTTCAACCTTGCTTGTAAAATCAAAATACAAATAACCAAAGTTGTAACAGGAATTTTTCAAGTTTATTTCTGTTTATAGCAATGAAATATAACCAAAAACTGAAAAGTGCTCTATACTTACAGTCACTTGTTTGGCACTCCTCTGTTTTCCAATAGTGCTGTGGAATCGGTACAGGCTTTAGGACCAGTAAGAGCCAATTTAAAACTTTGTTCTGCCTTTTACTTATCTCATGAGTTTGGATAAGTCCCCTTAACATTCTCAGCAGCAGTTTTCTCATCCTTAAAATGCAAAAGGTAATACCAGTCTCTTAGGTCATTTGCAGAAATCAAAAATTATCCAATTATAACACTTAGGATAATGCTAAGAACTTGGGATTCAGTTACTAAGTTATCATTTAATCATTGTTATGTCATCAACATCATTTCATTCTAATTTCACAATTCTGTGTAAGGAAGAGTGGGCATTACCATCTTTTTAAATAGGAGGGTTATTTGTGTAGACATGTAAAGGTATCTTGCCCAAGACAACATAGCTCATAAATGGTAGAACCAAACTTAGAAGGTTCAGAACCCCTTAAACTTATCCCAGTGCTTTCTCCACTCCCTGTTATTAACACTCTTATCAAGACAAGAAATATTTGGAATGTCAGTTCTAGAATGAACCTGTCAGCTCGATGAGTTATAAGAGATATTCAGGCTGATGTGGCTTTGTCCAACCAGTCAATTATATTTGCCAGTCAAATTACCTGCTTTCACACAAAATCTGTCTGGATTTCATTATTTAAATAGTTTTTACAAGATAATCTCCATCTGTGCTATAGTCTAGAGCAATGAATCTTGGTATTTAGAAGCATTAGGCAAAACAAGCCAAAAATGCTATAGATCTCTATATCTCAAGCTTTGCTTGACATGGATTTGTGCTAAGTTCTGTCCTTTCTTTTATTTATTTATTTATTTATTTATTTAGAGACTGAGTCTCGCTCTGTCACCCAGGCTGGAGTGCAGTGGTGCGATCTCGGCTCACTGCAACCTCCGCCCCTCCCGGTTAAGCAATTCTCTGCCTCAGCCTCTGAAGTAGCTGAGTTTACAGACGTGTGCCACCACATCTGGCTAGTTGTTTGTATTTTTAGTAGAGATGCGGTTTCACCATCTTGGCCAGGCTGGTCTTGAACTCCAGACCTTGTGATCCACCCGCCTTGGCCTCCCAAAGTGCTGGGATTACAGGCATGAGCCACCGCGCCCAGCCAAGTTCTGCCCTTTCTATCAGTTTATGTTTAATTTATATTTTCAAAGTGAAGCAATAAACTGCTTAAAATATAAGCAATTTCATTACATGACATCACTAACCCCACCTGGCTTCCTAACACTCACAAACACAGACACTGAGCAACACAATATAGCCTTTATTATTTCAAATAGAAAAGTAATAAATGGCATAAGTAAATACAAATATGTTTTTCCTTATATCAAAGCAGTATTTAGATTAATAACAATTAACTGCATATGTTGAAAAGTGAGAAATGTTTGTGTTCAATTTACTCCATTTCCTCATTCTACACATTTTGAAATCTTCCTTGGCAAATAGGATGCTCCAGCTTCAACTCATTCTTCAGGAATTCTGTCACACTGGGTATTTGCAAAAGGAAAACTACTAGTTAGAATACCTGATGTTATATCCCACTGAAATGATAAACTGCAAGTGGAAGAAAATGCTACTAGGCTCAGAGATCAAACTAATTAGATTTGATTTTCTCTTTCCAAACCTGACACTAAAACTCCTTAATATTCTTGTGTCTGTCTGATATTAGCCTGATGATGTCTCTTCATGGGATTTGGGGTTGGGACCCAACCCACCATACTCCTGGAAGGAAAACTGATAAGGGAAAGGAAGTAACAAAAGGATATCTATTTCTTGGTTGGAGTCCCTTTCACCATTCACTGGAATTGGGTATCTTCCATGTGTTCTCACATCAACATCAGCATGCAATGAGCTTTCCATATTCAAAATTTTTAGACCATGGGTAGTTCTATACTGTTTTTCTAAATACTTCAGAGAATTTTAGAAATGTAGAACAGAAAAGGAGCATTGAAGAAATTGGGAAATGTTACTTATTGACCTACTTTCTTCTATTCATTCATTAAACTGAGGTCCATAGACGTGAAGAGTCTTACCAAAAGCTTGATGCTAGTTAATAGCAGAATTGTGTTGAGCAATCACGTCTTAAAAGTTTCAATTCAGTACTTAACTCTATTGCACATATTGTTTCCTTTATATATAGGCATCTCCATGAATATACAATAGCTTTATTTACTTTTTAAGAAAAAAAAAAAAAATGTCCTACATTCTCTTTGTGTAAGTTTCTTCCTCTAAGCAATCCCATAAAACTCTTCCTATAAGTTTTAGGGAGTTGAACATGCAGACGTTATACATTTCACAGTATTGTGAAATGAGTGAATAGTCGCCATTGCCTTAGTGACTTCCAATAGATTTCCTTTCATATATAGCTTCCTACTTCTTTTACACATTTAAATGTGTCGGTCGTTCCTAGCCCAACTCCATATTGGCTTCCCTAAAGAATTCAGCTTTCATTGATTTCACCTTCTAGTCAATCCTAGATGTTTTACCCCTTAATAATATACCTGTATTGCACATATCAATCTTACAGTTGCCATACAGATTATATTTAACAATCACCCGGATGAGGAATGGGTCCATGACACATAGCTTGTTCTCGTGCCATGGTGGACATAACTTCTTCTCAATAATATATAAATTTGAAGGACTGAATTACTACTTTGATGACTTTAAAGAATGACTGTGACTTTCTAAATTACCCTGCAGTACTCTCTGTACCTGATTTATTAATTAGGGGTTGAATCTCAAACTTTACTCTAGGTTTGAAGGCTATTACTTCACTGGGATTCTTGCCCCCAAAATGCCTCACTACATTTAGCTGATCCAACGATCTTCACAAACATTGATGTTTCATTCACATCACAGTTTAGGGAGCTTTGTTTCTCTCTTAATGACTGAGAATAAAACTTTAAAGAAAAACATCTCCATGGGAAGTCTAACATTGCTTAGGAATGAATAATCTGTGACTGCCAGAAAACATTACTTGATTATCAGTTTGAATTTTCTTTTGCTTCTTACTTCATCCCATTAAGTATTTCTTTTATTCCCTTGGACCACCCCAGACTGTTGTTCTCCCTCCTGGCTGTCTCTATATCTTTCAAATATTTGGCAAGCTGCAGATTTTGATTGATTAACCCTTTTTGTCTTCTCTGCAAGTGCTAACGTCTATCTTCAATGGATTCTTGCCTATTGTTCTTTGAGATTAAATCAATGAAAATTACAAAAGCTGAAGAACTCTTAAACAAGATATTTTGCCCCTCCCTTTACCTTCTCACAAAGGATTTTTTTTTTCATCTTATCACTTTCCTTCCAAAAGTAGCATATACCTTAATTAAATTATTACCATTCTTTGGAGGATTATGAATAAATCTTCATTTGTTTTCTTTATTAGCATTTGATCTGTTTTTGTTAATTGTGTAAATGTTCCCCATAGGCAGAAAAGCAATAACTCAAATGAAGCAGGGCTTTTTGTTAAGGATAGTTAATTTGATTAAAATCACCGTCAATATGATGAATGGAGGAGGCACTTTGGCACAAGTTGCCCAGTAACTTGAAATTGACAATATAATGTGTGTGCCATTAGGACTAGAACAATAAATTCAACAATGTATCATAGCATTGATCTGGGATACTCCTTAGTTTAGGATAGAATAATGATTCTCTGCATTTACATAATATTCATTCTTGGACTCAATGCTTATAAATAGACTTTATCATCTTGATGCTTAAATGATGTGGAAACTAGTGAACTTCATCAATGCTGAGGGAGTAAAATGGTAATTCAGGGATCTAGATTCAGGGCTTAGAGTGATAGAAATTGATTACCACTGGATGGCTAACATGATGTAGTTTATAAGGAAGATTCATAGCAAATATAAGTAAATGTTTATGGGAACCACTTAAAATGCAAACCAAGAAACTACAGACTTCCAAAGATAGACTTTTTCTATGCCAACAGATGCTTACCAATATTCTCCAGTGGGTAAATGCCTGATTAACACATTTTTTTGTGATAAAGGATAAGTAGGTGAAAGTAAATGTACCTAAGGATTAGATTAAGATTGCTATAAAAATAAGCATTTTTAAAGGCTAATTCTCATTAATTTAACCATTGTAGAAGATGGTGCAGCGATTCCTCAAAGAGCTAGAACCAGAAATACCATTTGACCCAGCAATCCCATTACTGGGTATGTACCCAAAGGAATATAAGTCATTCTATTACAAAGATACATGCATGTTTATGTTCACCACAGCATTCACAATAGCAAAGACATGGAATCAACACAAATGCCCATCAACGATAGACTAGATAAAGCAAATGTGGTACATATGCATCATGGAATACTATGCAGCCATAAAAAGGAATGATATCATGTCCTTTGCAGTGACATGGATGAAACTGGAAGCCATCGTCCTCAGCAAACTAATGCAGGAACAGAAAACCAAACACTGCATGCTCTCACTTATAAGTAAGAGCTGCACAATGAGAACGCATGAACACAGGGAGGTGAACAATACATACTCCCAAGACACACTGGGGCTTGTCAGGGGATGGGGTTGGGGGAGAGAGAGCATTAGGAAAAATAGTTAATTCATGCTGGGCTTAATACCTAGGTGATAGGTTGACAGGTGCAGCAAAGCACCAGGGCACATGTTTACCTATGTAACAAACCTGCACATCCTGCACATATACCCCAGAACTAAAAATAAAAATTGAAAAGAAAAAACAAAACAAAACAAAACAAAATACATTTTAAATTTTGTTCAGTATTTTTTGTGGTAGTTATTGTGTTTTGTGTATTGCTTTTTATTTCAAAGTTGTGAAACAATTTTTTTAACTGGGAAAAAGAAAGTAATTTATAAGGACAAAATCCATCAGGTGAAACATAAATAAAAGAGAGAGGGGCAAACAGAAAAAAACCTTTTGTGAAATATTTATTTACCTCGTAGAAAAAGTCAATCAGTATAACCATGAAACAGAAGTAGCGGTAACTAAATAAATCTGTCCTATGTGAAGCAAAAACAATAATTGAAAGAAACATATACAAAATCTGACTACTTTTTTCTAAGTTTTGCTACAAGGAGCAAAGTGATCCTATAAAATAACAAGTTAATATAAATATGTATCAAATTATCATCAATCAATAGCTGCTCTACTCTTCATTCAAACTCTCTCAATGTCTCTTAGTTGTCTAAATTTCTCAGATTTTTATTTTAATTTCACTATATTCTGTTCATCACCTCTAGGATTTATCATTAAGACTCTGAAGAAATGACTACATATTTCTATTTTGACAAATCAACATGCGCAAATAAAGCATAGGCAATTTACTTTTTAAAAAACCTCACAAAAATGTAATTTTAAAAAAGAATCAATTCAATTGTAAACCAAGAAATTTGTTCCAGACTATAAATTCTTGAAGGTAAATGCAGTTTTTAACACATCTATAAATTATATACAAATGCAGAACAAGCATTCTCAAGGAAAAAAGTTTAAAGTTCTTTGGGGAAAAAAAGAATAAAACAACATAAATCAAAATCTCCTACGAGTCTTTCTTCTAATCACAGTTTCTACCAACAGTTACTTTATTTTCCTTCTTTTCCTTCAATGGAGTATTTTTAAAAAATGCTAAAGAACAAGAAAATGTTGTTTAGGATATATCAGGCCTGTCTTGTTAGTGTTAAGATTAATGTAAAAGAAAAGCCTATCACAGAAGAAAAGCAACAGACTCTTGAATGTAGGCAAAATAAGTGGAGAATCTTGAAATGCATAGACAAGGCTAACAGCAAATTAGAAAATTATAGCCAGTTTTAGTAAGAGGGCAACCTTGAGGAAATGAAACAGTGACGCAAACACTTAAATGCCTATATTCTCAAGTAAACATATTTCATTACACCATATTCTAAGTTATATGTAATAAGAAGGCAAAAGATGTCGTAAATATGTTTCTGTGCTATTTATTAAAGTTGCCTTTTATCTGCTTACTGGTTTTAAACATTTTTCCACAATTTGAGATAGCTGTGTAATTTTCTTTAGAAAAAAAAAAAAGCATAACTGTTTAGAGCAGTTTTAGGTTTACAAGAAAATTTTGATCAAGGTGCAGAGATTTCCCATATACCCCCTCTCTCTATACATGCATAGCTTCCCCAGTCATCAATGTCTTCTACCAGAGTGGTACATTTGATATAACTTATCAGTCTATATTGACACATCATGATCACCCAAAGTTTATAATTTACATTAAGGTTCACTCTCAGTATTGTACATTCTATGAATTTGGACACGTGTAATGGCAAGTATTTATCGTTATTATAGTACTATACAGAGTATTTTCACTGCCCTAAAAATCCTCTGCACTCTGCCTATCCATCCCTCCCTCTTCCAACCCCCCAGCCCTTAACAACCACTTAATCTTTTCACTGTCTACATAGCTTTGCCCTTTTCAGATGTCTTAAACTTGCAATCACACAGCATATAGCTTTTTCTGATTGTTTCTCTTCACTTAGTGAGATGCAATTAAGGTTCTTCCGTGTCTTTCATGGCTTAATGCCTTGTTTAGTTTTAGTGCTAAATAATATTCCATTGTCTCAAGGTACCACAGTTTATTTATTCACATGCTGAAGAGCATCCTGGTCGCTTCTAAGTTTCAGCAATTACAAGTAAAGCTGCTAAAACATCCATGTTCATGTTTTTGTGTAAAAATAATTTTCAACTCCTTTGGGTAAATACCAGGCAGTGTGATTACTGGATCATACGGTAAGAGTAGGTTTAGTTTTGTAAGAAACTATGCCAAACTGTCTTCCAAAGTGCCTTCACCATTTCACATTCCCACCAGAAATGAAAGAAAGTTCCTGTTAGTTTACATCCTAACCAGCATTTGGTATTGTCAGTGTCCTGGATTTTGGTCATTCTAATAGGTGTGTGTGTAGTGGCATTTCACTGCTGTTTTAGTTTGCATTCACCTGAAGATGTATGACTTGGTGCATCTTTTCCTATGCTTATTTGCCCTCTTTGTACCTTCCATGGTGAGATGAGATTTTCTTTTTAATTTAAAAACAAGCAAGAGTGAAAAAGTATATGTCCTCTTTTGATTTACTTAACACTATACATAGAAAGCATGACTGCTCCTACAGTGACAATCAAGATATGTTTTGTTTGTTTGTTTTTCACTTGTTTTCTGAGACAGGAGTTGTGGTACAGGCTGGAGTAGAGTGCAGTAGTGTGATCATAGCTCACTACAGCCTCAGAATCTCAGGCTCAAGCAATCCTCCTGCTTCTGCCTCCTGAATAGCTGAGACTACAAGTGTGTGCTACCATACCCAGCTAACTTTTTCTTATCATTTTTAGAGATGGGGTCTTGCTATGTTGTCCAGGCCGGCCTTGAACTCCTGGCCTCAAGCAATCCTCCTGCCTCAACCTCCCAAAATGCTGGGATTATACACATGAGCCATTGTACCTGGTCCAAGACATTGTTTACCCAGTAGCATTGTACTTCAATTTCAGATAAAGTAGCAAGAAGAAAAAATAAAGTCTGATTTTATAGTTTTAATATTAAAAGGGTATCTTCGTGGAGGTCAATACTACAGATTGCATTAGGACTTTTTCCAGACTACAATGTTTTCAAGGTTTTTGAATGACTTTGGGGTATTGTCATTTTTCTTAGTACACACATTTAATATTATCCTCATATGGAGAATTCAGAGACCCTAAGAACAAGAAAATGAGCTAACAGTGAATAGAGCGAGAGAAGGAATCATTTGACCTGGCTTCTACGTTTCTTTTCATTGTATCCCTTCTCCCTTGCCAATAGTCTTTCCCCACATTGCTCAAGCAAGTGAAGAGACCCGATGCCAGAATCACCTATGTTGTGGTCCTGTCCTCAGTCTGGGTCTCTATCCCTTTGCTCTGAATCTGCACCATGAGGAAAAATTTCAGAACAATGACCTTTCCTTTCTTTCTTACCAACTCTTTTGCAGAAGCTTCTTGCTGTCAGTACACTTGCTCACCTCTTTAGTTCAAATGTGCCCCTTACAAAAATATCTACTGACCCTGACCTTTGAAAAGAGCAAAAGGGGTATTCAGCTACAGCTAACAGGGAGGAGATGAAAGCCTTGACAATCTCTATGGAACCCAAGGATACTAAAATTTCTCAAGGTGCATCCCCTCTCTCAGTTGGCCAAATCCTTGTGCTTCTTAAATAACTAGAGCTAGTAAATCCACTGTAGAGGTGAAAAGGGAAAATAGTCCTCAAAGTGTAAATTATAGCCTATAAAGGAGGAAAGAAAACGTGTCATCTTTCAACCTAACTTTGCTTGGCAGAAATAGCCTTTAAGAATTCTCTTCAAATGAGTACTCAACTTCTGGCAGGCTTCTTGTGATGCAGTTTCCTTTGTTCAGGAATGATTATTTAAGCTTCCCAGTTTAGCTTCATAACACCGTTTTAATAATGCATTTTTTTACTTTTTATGTTCTTTCTTCTTATCTCTAAACAAGTTTTTCTCCCCAGTATAACCTTGCTTTCCGAGGAACTGAACTAGCTCCAATGTTGCATTTATGACTGCCTTAATGCCTAAACTATTTAAGCTTATTACACACACACTCACATACACACAAAGCCATATATAAATTTTTAAACACATTTAACTGTACCTTTCAAGATCAATGCAAGACTTTTTATGGAATATTTAATTAGCAGCAATACAGCAAAAGAAACCTACTTTCAGGAATTGGAAACCCACATACAAGGGGAGTCACCCTTCCCTCCTTATTATCTTTTGTGCGTGTGTTTTTAATTAACTATCCCCAGGTTCTGGTGATACTGCAGATGTTTAACACAATACCCATTCAGTGGAAATGCTTTATACTTATCACATCTTGAAGATGGACTTATCAGCTCTTTCTTTCAACCACATGTCTCAGATTAATATGCATTGTGAGAGAACATATTTGACAGGTTCAGAAAGGTTGAGCAGCAAAGAGATAACATTACGAATCATACCAGAATTAGTAAAAAGAGGTAGAGTAGCACCACTAAGTCCTACTCAATAGTTTAGTCTGAATGAGCATATGGGCTATTATCTCACAGGCACATAATAGGACAGGGAAAAAGATAACAGAGCTCTATTTTCCACTTGTTGCCACATATATTGTTTTATTCTAATCCCCATATCTCTTCATGACCTTCACAAGGATGTACTCTTTAGCTCCAGTGGGTCAAATGAACTTGGGTATTTTAGATGACTATTAATGACACAGTAATCCTCTTTTTTGAAGGTGTATCTCCAATTCAAAAAATATGCATAGATGCCCCATTTCATCTCCTGTTGGACAGGTGGCAAACCATTCTTCCTTTGGGTCTGTGATGTCTTTCTCACTTGATAGCTCCATCTGTCCCTGCCTGGATGATAGCAGGATCATCACAAAGAGAGTAATGAAGTGGAGGGACTTTCACCCAATTACTGCCACTCCATGTGTGCCACGTCCTCATCGCTCCTACTCGTGGACTGTGGGAGAAGTCTCCTGAGTCCACTTCCTCATATACATCATCCTCCCACTACTTCTTCAAGCATCCACACTCTGCCCAGCTGTGGTCAGAGACATCAGGAGAAAAGTTGAGTGCATATTGCAAGAATAAAGCAGACAATTATAACAGCCTTGGTTGGTGGCATCTAGAGCCACCCAGCATCACTTGCAAAATTTTATTTTCCTCCAAAGCATCTTTGCTGTTAGTGCTTGCCAAAGAGGGATGTTTCTGGGATTTTTATGTAAAGTTCAAAGTAAAAACAGAAATGCTTATTAGGACAGGAAATGTGGTTCTAGGGAAAGAGGAACATTGGCCACCTGCTGCATACACTAGAACTAAACCTTCGTGATCCATTTTGCTTCTGTTTGTTTGTTTGTTTGTTTGTTTGTTTGTTTTGAGAGACAGAGTTTTGCTTTTGTTGCCCAGGCTGGAGTGCAATGGCACAATCTAGGCTCACTGCAACCTCTGCCTCCCGGGTTCAAGCAATTCTCCTGCCTCAACCTCCTGAGTAGCTGGGACCACAGGCACACGCTACCATGCCCAGCTAATTTTTGTACTTTTAGCAGAGATGGGGTTTCACCATGTTGGCCAGGATGGTCTCAAACCCCTGACCTCAAATGATCCACCCATCTCAGCCTCCCAAAGTGCTGGGATTACAAGGTGTAAGCCACCGCACCTGGCCCTTGCTTTAGTTTTTAAGGTCCATGTTCCCTCTTGATTTCCAAATATCAGTTCTATTTCTAGATTGTTGTCTGCACTATTACTTTCCTTTATGGTATATTCTCTTCTCACTTAAGGACAGGTATTTTTCTATAAAAAGGGGACTACGAAATCTATTCTTGGTTTGTATGCTAAGAATGATGAACATGAGGAGGTAGAAAAAGAAGCAGATAGATGCAGTCCATGAAACCCTTCATATAAGAAGTGTTTTCTTTTCTCCCTAAAGTGTTTGGTTTCAGTTAGACTTTTAACTTTGCCAAGCATGATGCACAGTCACGTGCCATATAATGATGTTTCAGTAATCAACAAACCACATATATAATGGTAGTCCTGCAAGATTATAATGGAGCTGAAAATCTCCTATTGCCTACTGACTTTGTAGCTGTCACATCATAACACAGCACATTACTCACATGTTTGTGGCGAAACTGGTATAAGCAAATCTACTGCATTGACTGTCCCTTAAAAGTCTAGCACATACAGTCTGGGCAAGGTGGCTTACGCCTGTAATCCAAGCACTTTGGGAAGCCGAGGCGGGAGGATCACAAGGTCAGGAGTTCAAGACCAGCCTGACCAACATGGTGAAACCCCGTCTCTACTAACAATACAAAAATTAGCCGGGGCGTGGTGGCACATGCCTGTAATCCCGGCTACTCAGGAGGCTGAGCCAGGAGAATCGCTTGAACCCAGGAGGTGGATATTGCAGTGAGCTGATATCGCACCAGCGCACTCCACCTTGGGCAACAATAGCAAAACTGTGTCTCAAAAAAAAAAAAAAAAAAAAAGTCTAGCACATACAATCATGTGCAGCAGAGAGAGACTACTTGATGATGATAATAAATGACTATTGCCGGCTCATATATTTACTATGCCATACTTTTTATTGTGATTTTAGAGTGTACTTTTTGTACTTTTTTAAAGTTAACTGTGAAACGGCTTCAGGCAGTCCTTCAAGAGGTATCCAGAAGAAGGCATTGTTATCCTAGGAGATGACCACTCTAAGCATGTTACTGCCCCTGAAGACCTCCCAGTGGGACAAGATATGGAGGCGGAAGACAGTGATATTGATGATCCTGATCCTGACCCCATGTAGGCCTAAGTTAATATGTGTGTTTATGTCTTAGTTTTTAAGAAAAAAGTTTAAAAAGTAAAAAATAACAATAGAAAAAACCTTACAGAATCAGGATATAAAGTAAGAAAATATTTTCATACAGCTGTATGTTTGTATTTAAGCTAAATTTTGGTACGAAAAGTCAAAAAGTTTAAAAAAATAAAAAGGTCGTAAAATAAAAATGTTAATGTCGAGGTGAATTTGTTATTGAAGAAATAATTTTGTATACATTTTACAAATTTAGTACAGTCTAAATGTGCAGTGTCAATAAGGCCCACAGTCACGCGCAGTAATGTCCTAGGGCTTCTCACATTCATTCGCTACTCACTGACTCATTCAGAGCCACTTCCAGTTCTGCATGCTAAATTCATGGCACGTGCCCTATACAGATGTATCATTTTAAAAATCTTTGATACTATATTTTTACTAGGCCTTTTCTATGTTTAGACCTACAAATACTCATCATTGTACTACAGTTGCCTACAATGTTCAGTACAGTGACATGCTGTACAGGTTTGTGGCTTAGGAGCAATAGGCTATATCATCTAGCCTAGGTATGCAGTAGGCTGCACCATATAAATTTGTGTAAGTACACTCTAAGATGTTTGCACAACGATGAAATGGCCTAATGATGCATTTGTCAGAACATATTCCTGTTGTTAAGCAGTGCATGACTGTACTTAGATGTGGATACAAAGATCGTTCTCGACTTAGAGGGCCCCCAGGCTAGCAGAGGAGAAATGTGTGAAATTCAATGCAGCCTGTGGTCATTAGGTCTATTCAAAGTACAACGCAAGATTTGTGGTTGAAAACCAAATGAATAAATAGCTCATCATAACTAGTATGAATGCTATTTAAAGTAGGGAAACAGCACAAATTCAGACTCAGAGGTGTCAAAGAACATGGTATGTCTAGGACAAGGAATGACCAAAGCAAAGTTATAGGAGTAGATAGTCATTGAAGGAGCAAATAGCAAATGTCACAATGTACTGTGGGGCCAGGTTTCAAAGCCCCTCATAGTAGAGGCTGTGTAATTTTCACATTATCTTAAAGGAAACAAGAAGATCTTTTAAAGTGAAGCAGTTGGGTGTGTCCTAGGGGATACCAAGTCCCAAATACAGTTTATTTGAACCCTCCATGGAAACAATTGCATTCCTAATGGAATAACACAGGCAGAGTCATTCTCCACCTCCTTGAATGTCACACAAACCACAAGCCTGGGCCAATGGGGAAGAGTCAGTATTGAAAAGCTGCCTGAGGAGGGACAGGGGTGGGGCGGTGGGCAGGGAAGGGAAGAGTCACAGAACAAGAGCAAGCACCAAATATCAAAAGAACAGATAACCCTTTTTCAGCAAATCAGAGTGGTCTGGATGCCATAATGCATTGCACATGGTCACCTTTGGCCCGCCCCATACATCCTGGTATTCTCCTTATTTTCTTCTTACTTAGCTCACTTTCTCTGAGTAATGTCCATTCTCACAGCATCTCTGTAATCACTATTACACAGCCAACCTCTGTGGGCACTCAAGCAATGGCATGTGTTATGTACTCGACATGAAACCAAAGGAGATGTTGGCATGATGGGTAGGGAGTAAGCAGTCAAGAGAATTGACAACCAATGATGAAAAACCACGAACAGATTTCCTTAAATTAAAATTTAAAAGTTTCAGGGGAATCTATCAGTATATCGGTGATAAGCTGTCTTCAGAATTAAAAGAGAGGAAGTACCTACTTTGCTATTTTACTTTTTATTTTGAAAATGAACATGAGACCCCTAGTGGCTGCAAGACAGCCAGATGGTCTCCTCAGGTCAGTTGAAAACGTTCACATAAGGGAAAAGAGGAAGGCTAACTAGCGTGTTGGGAAGACTGTTACAAAATGATCCACATGTGAAGAATTTATCCAGCAATGACAAGTTGTGTGGAGATGATGTGAGACTGTCAGACACTACTATATCCTTCCCTTCAGTCTGGCTTATGTACCATTTGAAAGAGCACGCACATGGCTTGATAGGGATGCAGCCTTGAAATCAATTGACAGAGCGGGGAAAACATTAATAGCATCTGCAGCCACAGGACATTCTGCTGCAGTGAGATTTGTTGTAGGACAGAAATGACAGCTATAGAACAGCATCTTACTGATATGGGCTTCGTGAGTATGGATAGGAAAAAAAAAAAAGCAATGGAAGTGTTTGTAGCACAAGTTAGGGGTTTTGATGGAACAAACTGGGCTACCAATAAAGCATTATACAAGTAAAAATGGAGAGACTGGTGAAGTAGAGAAAGATGGAAGATGGAGATGGATGCAGTGTTGATCCTGAACCACATTCTTAGCCCAGTCTATCACACACTAGCCACAGCTTAGACTTCTCATGGTCCCATTTGAAACATCAGTCGATGTTGAATGCTAGGGTGACTTTGCAGAGATGGTATGATTGCACAGGTGAAATTCACAGAAACAAATGCTGTCCTTTGACTCATGCTGCCTGTATGTTCATAATATTAACAAAAATTGATCCCAAAATTACTGTCAAAATTTGTTTTGTTATTTTTGAGTACACCAACCGATTTTCAGTTGAATTGTTCAATTTATTTTAAACTTCAAGTTCACAGATCCTGAAATATTGATTTAATTGTTTTCAGATGAGGAAAGCTTTAATAGCAATATAGGCAAAATCGTGGAAATTAATACAAGATATTTTTCTATCATGTTACAACCACATTTCAAAATAGCCTCGATTTCGTGCCTTCCTATATATATTTTTTGCCTCTGGGGACAGTTTGGATGCTAATTCAAATTTTTCATGGCAGGAAATGAAGTGTCTCGTCTGGTAAAGGAAGTCGTTCATCAGAGTTACAGTTTTTCCTGGTTGGAGATGTAAACGGAAACAACTAAATAGTTTAAGAAAACTGATCTTATGATATCCCTGGAAAAGATGTCACAACACTGACATAAACCATCGCTTACTCCCACTTCCCACAACATCAGTACTTCAAGGTTAATGAAAATAAATTCCAGTTTTACAAAAGATGTAAAACATTAATGTTTCCTTGTTTTAATTCCTGAGGATGCCTGTATATTTGGAAAGAGGGGAAAGGCCTCATTAGGAGAAAACACAGCACCTCTTTCCATTTCTT
This sequence comes from Chlorocebus sabaeus, assembly GCF_047675955.1. NCBI lineage: Eukaryota > Metazoa > Chordata > Mammalia > Primates > Cercopithecidae > Chlorocebus > Chlorocebus sabaeus. Next base: position 33,850,844 of record NC_132911.1, on the reverse strand, counting down.
TCCTATTTCTATGATTTGAAAATTTTTTTCCCTTTCTTAATGAGTTACATCCCATTTGGATAGCTCTGTGGGGTGTTGCTAGGTTAAATTTGTGACATCACACTTACTGTTAAATCTTGTCCATTTCCAAGACAATTCTAAACACCATACGAGACAAAAAAAAATTATAAGACTCGGTTTCCTATCTTCATACAACTTACTCTAGAGTTAAGAGACAATATATATCAGTATTTTAAGGTTTATCTGAGACTTTGGGTAAAAGATAACTTAAAATAAATGCAGCTTATGTGCTCTGGAGTCAGTCTTCTCATTGGGTTTCTTTGGGTTTGGAAGACTGTGGCTGTGCAACTTAGTTATCACAGTTGCAAATGATGTTCATAGTACAATATACATCATGGGTTTTTGTGAATATTAAGTTAGTAAGTATACACAAAGTGATAAAAATGCTGCCTAAGGAGATACCACCACTAAGTGTTATTGTTCATTTACTTTTTTCAGTAAATGTGAACTGAGTATCAATTTTTGCTACATGTGCAGACAACATCACTAACACAATTTCCCCTTCCTCCTAGAAGTGACATCCTCCAGCAGGGAGGCGAACTGGGAAGGTAACTGTGAACAAGGAGGTGTTAGAATGTAGCAGGTGCTGTGGTTGAAACAGGATAACGTGGTAGCAAATGGGTTGGGAGACAACTTGTCCTAGCTAGATTAGTCAAGGGAAGTTTCCTTGCAGAGGAATTAGTTAGACTAACCCCAATTATTCACAGAAGCCAGGTGTGTGATCCATAGGTAAGGTAGATAATTCAAAATAAAAGCAAACCATTGAGCCCTAGGGCAATCTGAAGAGGCTCCTTGGAGGAAGAAACTGTCCTCATACTATTCAAATTAGCAGAGAGAAGAAAAATGGTTTCTCCAGGCAAATAAGTCACCACAGATGCAAAACTCAGATGTGGGAAACTCAAGGCATAAGATGTGCTAAACGGGTTTTAATATGTCTACCTGTCTGTAATAGATGGTTTATGCAGAAGAGTAGAGGGCAAGGTGAGGAGGTAAACTGACCACAGATGGCAGAGGCCATTCAACCTCAGAACCTTCTTAAAATCACACATAGATTTATCTGCATGTAATTTGAGTTATTGATGCTTTATTATATAAATTAATTATTTGACTATTTCCTCAGTTCAGTGATTGCCCCCTAGAGCGGGGCACTTGTTAAGTATTCGTTGCCTGAGTAATTGATTGATTGTGATCGATGTAGGAGGCAGGTAAGAGGGAGGATCCCTGGAGAATCTTCGACCCACCCCACATCAGATGCTTTTATGTAGATGAGGGAACCTGCCCAGGGTCTTGTCTGCACATGTTCGCAATGGACTGGGGGGCCACCTGGGCACTGGGAGAATGGGGTGAAGCCAGGGGAAGCTTACACCTTGTGCAGGAGGGAGGAGTCTGGCGTTTTCAGTTCCTGTGCGGTGGCTTAGTATTCAACTTGTGAGGTGGGGGGCCTGATAGCAGGACCCCCTCTTGCTTTGCCGAGAGTGTTTTTTTTTCTTTTTTCCTTTACACCCAATAAATTATGCTCTCCTCACCCTTCAATGTCTCCACCTGCCTAATCTTTCCTCCTCGTGTGACAAGAACCCAGTTTTAGCTGAACTAAGGAGCAAACTTCTGCAACAGTTGGTTAGTCTGTTGGGTCGTTTATTTATTGCGCAAGTCCTAGAGTAAAAGATGCTGAATAAATGTTTAGGGAAGAAAAGAATAAAGGAATGAAGGAAAATAGCAGTGACAATACAATGGAAAGACTTGGAGGTGAGAAAAACATGAGGGAGAAATCAACAATACCATGCTTAAAATGGAAGGAGATGAAGACAAGTCAAAGATGAATGAGGTGTCAGGTCTCCGTGACAAATACAGACCAATAAGAAAATGCCAAGAGATTTGGTTTAAAGGAGAAAAAGATGAGGAGGCCCATGTTTGATGTGCATATGTCAAAGAAACACTGTGATGATCAAGCAGCACACACACACACATACACACAAACACACACACAAAGAATAGTTAATTGACTAACAGGGATCCAGGATAAACTGGTGCAATGAAACTTCCAAGAAGAGCTCTCTCAGTCATTTACTAACATAGATTCCATGGAGAATTAAAGCTAAGGAAATGCTTTCAGATTTGTCAATTAGGAGGCCACCATTGATTTTTGAAGGGGCCATATCCAATGGAATGTTGGGGGATAGAAGCCAAGTTGTACCTTTGTTTTCTCATCCATCATTTTCTTGAGTTTTCAAGAAATATCTGTCAATCAGTAGGCAAGAAGTCATAATGTTGGTACTTTGTATAAATGCTGAAAATAAATAATTAGGCCACATTTATAATTATTAAAATGCCAGATTCGGCCAGGCACGGTGGCTCATGCTTGTAATCCCAACACTTTGGGAGGTCAAGGTGGGTGGATCACCTGAGGTCAGGAGTTCAAGACCAGCCTGGTTCACATGGTGAAACCCTGTCTCTATTAAAAACACAAAAATTATCCAGGTGGTGGGACATGTCTGTAATCCCAGCTACTCTGGAGGCTGAGGCAGGAGAATTGCTTGAACCTGGGAGGCAGAGGTTGCAGTGAGCCGAGAGCGCATCACTGCACTCTAGCCTGGGCAACAAGAGTGTGAGACTCTATCGAAAAAAAAAAAAAAAAAAAAGGCCAGATTCTGCTTTTTAAAAATAAAACAATCAAAAGCATTTTGAAGACAACCAAAGTGTCACCTCCCCCACCAAATAATATTTTAAATTTACTTAATAATGTGTAACTATAGATATATGACAACTGCATTTCCTGACATCTCATGCTGGTGAAGTCAATACCTTGAAGAGTTTCTCCAAAAAACCGAATGAGTAAATAAATAGAGTTTTTTAAAGATAACTTTTATTTACTTGATCTTAAAAGACAAATTTAATAATAAATAAGAAAGAAAAGGACAAGGGTTTTAAAGGTCAAGTTAAGCATTTTTCTTTAACAAGGTTATTTTGACATTACTAAATGGAACAGCCACAGAACTTTGAGCAGCCCTATTAGATTAATGATAGCATCAATGGCAAGAACAAGTACTATTTGTTAAGCACATTTCCCCCTCAATACTTTAATTCTGCTTGGGACAGAGAAAATAGAGAAGAAAAGAAAGCCTAATCTAACCCTGGTCATCATATATTTTCTCTTTTTCATTTTTTTAAAATTCAGTAAGAATCAACAGCACAAAAATAGCCTTTTCCAGACAGTATCAAAAAAATCAATAATCAGTCTTGCCAGAAGAAATTCAACAACACTTTCAGTACTGTTACCCATTAAACAGACTCCATTGATAATTTTCAAACAACCATATGTCCAGTCTCTTATATGCTCTGAAAGGAAATATCTTTATCATTGTATAAAGCTGCCTTGACCTACACATACCCTTAAGCCAAAAATAATCCTTTTCTTCTCTGACCTCCTTAAAATTTTATATTTCAAATGGAAAGTAAGAACTTCTGAATAAGCACGGAGGAGTGACTACATGAACGATTTTTTCTGTGCTGTTTCCAGAAACCGTATTCAAATTAGACTAAAGTTAACCCGTAAGGACAAAGAGAAAGAAAGGGAGCTATCAGGGAACAGAGTTATCAACAAACTATTGGAAGGTGGGTGATACAAGGAGAAGCAAGTTGCATCCTGCAGCAAGAACTTGGAAAGACTCATATATTTTGATACTAGAAACCAAGGAAGGCCAGGTGGGGCATAGACAGAAAACTGAAAGTCCTCGAGGGAAGTGTTTACATATTGGCCTCTTCCCAGCAGTTCATTTTGTGGAAAATTGAATTCGAGAGCATCCAGATTTGAGCACACCTGGCACAGAGGAAAGGTCGGAGAGAGGCACCATTCTGGAAAGTTACTATTTCATCCGACACCTCAATCTTCTTAATTTCACTCCATTGCAAGAATACCCTCTGTTAAACCAATATGCTCAAGTAAGAGGTGAGAATAGTCTTTTCTGGTAAAACTCAACAGCACCCAACAAAGACATAAATACTGACCATTGATGGTCCCTCAATGAAGCAGTCGGGTCCTCACACAGTTTCCTACAATGAAGCCCACTAGTCCTTCAGAACTACAAATATATACCAAAAAAAAAATCAAGTATCAATCCAGGAGATCTATGCCTTCTGCATATTAATCTCCACCTCACAGTCCACTGTCCAGGGAACTAAATCTGTGGTATAATACAATTTTTAAAAGACAACAATATTATTTTCCAGATTAACAGGGTTTAGTAAGGTTCCCGCATAATAAAAGATAAATGACCTCAGTCACATCAAAATGCAATTTCAGAAAGAAAAGAAAATCCACAAGTCTTCCAGAAAAGAAATAAATCAAATAACATAAAAAGCATCAAGAGATGTAATGGCATTGGGCTTCTCAAAAACATCACTCAAGTCTAGAAGATGATGGAAAAATTTCTTCAAATGGCTTTAAAACTATACTAGCAAATGCTACTAAATTGTCAAACATGAAGGCAGAACAAAACAAGTTCATATATGTAAGGTTTAAAAAAAATCTCCCTTTCTCCTTTCTTCACGAACCTGGTGAGTGTGTGTTGCTAAAACAAGGGAGTAAATGAAGAAAAAAGATGATTTGGTAAATAGAAAATCCAAGAAAGAAGAGAGGTAAAGTCTAAGGACAAGAGCTGTGTTCAGTCAGGCTTGAGCATGAGTCCAGCGGAGAGCAAGGAGAGAAGTCTCTGGAAAAGGACTCCATAAAAATGATGGAACGGTTTCCATACCTGAAGTGCTTCAGTGTTCAGAGATGAGTTAGGATGCTGTTGAGAAATATGGAAATGAAATGTAATCAGGGTATAATAAATCAACCAGTTACAATAAGATAAAACTTCAGGCCAATATCCCTGATAAACTGATAAACAGCGATGTGAAAAATCCTCAATAAAATACTGGCAAACTGAATCCAGCAGCCATCAAAAAACTTATCCACCACGATCAAGTTGGCTTCATCCCTGAGATGCAAGGCTGGTTCAACATATGCAAATCAATAAGCGTAATCCATCACATAAACAGAACAAAGGGCAAAAACTGAATGATTAACTCGATAGATGCAGAAAAGACCTTTGATAAAATTCAACATCCCTTCATGTTAAAAACTCTCAATAAACTAGGTATTGATGGAACATATCTCAAAACAATAAGAGCTATTTATGACAAACCCACAGCCAATATCATACTGAATGGGCAACAGCTGGAAGCATTCCCTTTGAAAACCGGCACAAGACAAGGATGCCCTCTGTGATCACTCCTATTCAACATAGTATTGGAAGTTCTGGCCAGGGCAATCAGGCAAGAGAAAGAAATAAAGCGTATTCAAATAGGAAGAAAGGAAGTCAAATTGTCTTTGTTTGTAGACGACATGATTTTATATTCAGAAAACCACAACATCCCAGGTCCCAAATTCTTTGAACTGATAAGCAACTTCAGCAAAGTCTCAGGATACAAAATGTATGTGCAAAAATCACAAGCATTAATTTACACCAGCAATAGACAAGCAGACAGCCATATCATGAACTCCCATTCACAATCACTACACAGAGAATAAAATACCTAGGAATACAGCTAACCAGGGATGTGAAAGAACTCTTCAAGGAGAACTACAAACAACTGCTCAAGGAAATAAGAGAATGTCAACAAATGGAAAAACATTCCATCCTCATGGATAGGAAGAATCAATATCGTGAAAAAAGGTCATACTGCACAAGGTAATTTACGGATTCAATGCTATTCCCATCAAACTACCATTGACGTTCTTCACAGAACTAGAATAAACGATTTTAAATTTCATATGAAATCAAAGGAGATCCCATATAGCCAAAACAATCCTAAACAAAAAGAACAAAGCTGGAGGCATCACACTACTTGACTTCAAACTACACTACAAGGTTACATTAACCAAAACAGCATGGTACTGGTACCAAAACACATATAGCCCAATGGAGCAGAATAGAGACCTCAGACATAACACCATACATCTACGACCATCTGATCATCATCAACAAACCTGACAAAAACAAGCAATGGGGAAAGGATCTCCTATTCAGCAATTGGTTCTGGGAGAACTGGCTAGCCATATGCAGAAAACTGAAACTGGACCCCTTTCTTACACCTTATACAAAAATTAACCCAAGGTGGATTAAATACTTAAATGTAAACCCAAGACCATAAAAATCCTAGAAGAATACCTAATACCATTCAGGACATAGGCATGGACAAAGACCTCACGACAAAAATGCCAAAAGCAACTGCAACAAAAGCCAAAATTGACAAATGGGATCTAATTAAAGTAAAGAGCTTCTGCAAGGCAAAAGAAACTATCATCACAGTGAAAACGCAACCTACAGAATGGGAGAGAAATTTTGCAATCTACCCATCTGACAAAGGTCTAATATCCAGAATGTATAAGAAACTTAAATTTACAAGAAAAAAACACCCCCATCAAAATGGAAGTCTAGTAAGTAACTGTTCAACATGAAAAGGATGGTGGAGGCAGAAATGAACTTGGAAAGTATGTGTGAGTTGAAGATGCTTACTTTGTGACTGTGGAATAAAGGCAGCTGAAGCAATAGTAAAATATGGCAAGTGTGGACTGCAGGCAAGTGAATCTGTCTGTCTTAATGCTGGAAGGAAGGAAGGAAGGAAGGAAGGAAGGAAGGAAGGAAGGAAGGAAGGAAGGAAGGAAGGAAGGAAGGAAGGAAGGAAGTAAGGGAGGGAGGGAGGGAGGGAGGGAGGGAGGGAGGGAGGGAAGGAGGGAAGGAAGGAGAGAGGAGAGGGGAGGGGAGGGGAGGGGGAGGGGGAGAGGAGCAGGGAGGAGGAGGAGAGGAATTCTTGGCAATGCAGAAAATATCTAATAATTTGAAATGGGCCACAAGTCAGGGCTAAACTAGCAACATGGTGATGGCCTGGCACTGAGTACAGAGGGCTGTTTTCTTTTTTTTTTTCTTTTTCTTTTTTTTTTTTTTTTGAGACAGAGTCTCACACTGTCACCCAGGCTGGAGTGCAGTGGCATGATCTCGGCTCACTGCAATCTCAGCCTCCCAGGTTCAAGAAATTTTCCTGCCTCAGCCTCCCGAGTGGCTGGAACAACAGGTGCACACCATCACACCTGGCTAATTTTTATATTTTTAGTAGAGACGGGTTTCACCATCTTGGCCAGGCTAGTCTTGAACTCCTTACCTCAAATGATCCACCCGCTTCAGCCTCCCAAAGTGCTGGGATTACAGGTGTGAGCCGCCACACCCAACCAGAAAGCTGTTTCAGAAGACCAGAAAGAATTGGCTCCAACAATGGAAGGAGACAAGTGGTGGGAAGTAGTACATAGGCAGGGTTTATCAACACAAAATCAAGTCAAAAACCTCCATTTTGTTTTTAGACACTGATATCTAAATTCAGTTATATTTTGAAGAAATATATTTTTAAAATCTTTTTTAGATAAATTTTTTAAAAGTGGAAGGGCCATGGCGTCTATCAAATTGAGGAACACATATTATTTATCAGTATATATATAGAAACAAGGTTTAATAAAGAAAAGTCAAGTATCTCATATGTATAAAACAGGGGCATTTAAAAGACATGCAACCAAAGCCATTCTCTAATAGATGGTGTCAAATTAGTTTTTCCCATTATGTTATTAGCCTAAGTGCTTCAATTCATCTACAAAATGAAGGGACATTTTTTCCCCAAGTAACCTCAAGTCAATCTTCTTTCCATAAGTTGATTATTCAACTGGAAATGATTTAGCAGTGATCTCACCATAGCTTAAATGTATTCCAATAAATGGCGTGCATGAACATTAGAAGATTGATATATTCATTACAATGAAAAGCATTAATTCCACAATATTTATTTAAATTTTAAAAAATCCTCAGTGGTACAAATGTAGATTAGTTGAAATAGGAAATTATGTCTAAAAATGCAATACACATTCTTGCCATAGATATCAGACCAAACATTCAGACTAAAACATGACTTATTTTCTTTGTCAGAAATTACAAAATGTGCATTTTTTAGCAGATGCTAATTGTACCAATGGGATTTGTCCAAACCACTCTCATCTGGGATGTGTTTAATTCTTACTACATCAGCACATCTATTCTTCCACTGAGGCTTAACTAGAAATGTACATAATAAACCTTATTTTTACCATTACATGAAGTGTAGTGAATACATGGAGCTGTTAGTTCTTTCAGTATCTATCAGGGACATACTGTGTTACATTGCACTGTTATAAACGGTGTGGGCAGGTGCCATGTGGTTGAGAAAATAATCTGAACTGTCATGAAATGATTTTAGGGTAAGACAACATACAATGATAGAATGCCATTTGGGGTAGTAAATAATGACAATTAGGGACCAGGAAAGCACTCCGTAAGTTACCAACCATACAGTAAATATAAAACATTTAAAATGAGTTAGAGAATGGAGAGAAAAATATCAGGTTTAATGTTCAAGGACAAGAACACTGTTAAGAAACCCCAAGGATACCCCTTGCTTACAAACCTCTGTGTGTTTATCTGGGACCATGTACCCTTCAAGAATATTAATGACAGCATAGATTTACGTTATACTTTACACCTTTCAAGGCTCTTTCACATATGACTGATAAGTCAGGGAGTGTTTTATTATCACCACTGCCCATACAGAGGAACAAGACTCAGTAACATGAGGTGAGTTTTTAAACATGAAACAAAAGCAAAGCATCAGGCCTCCAGTGGCCAAGATTCCGCTCCTGGCTGTTCCATATCACAGCAAGACGTGTGGCCCAATGAGAGCATGTGCAGCAAAAGGAAAAGAAGAGGGGAACAGAGAGAAGGATTTTACAGCACCTGAGTTGTCAAATAGGCTCCTGGGATGATGGTGAAAATCATTTTGAAGAAATTATCCATCATTTATTCCTTTGGGTGGCAGGAATGCAGGGAGGGGAAAGGGTCATATAGTTGATTACTATGAAGGCATCGCCCTTCTGGGTGAGTGACAGTAGCCCATTTTAATGAGTTATTTGGCCTAAGCAGGCACCCTCCTGTGGGTTGTGTGGATAGAGAGTCCCCCATGTATAAAATGAAAGAAAAAGTTGTAAACAACAAAGATCAATTAGGGAGTTAATAACTTGTTTGTATTTATAGTGAAGATATGAAAAGCCAGTTCCCACATAGGGAATGGTTCAACTGCACAGAGAAAAAAACTGTACTGTAGACAGACTTCACAAAGTAGTCACATACACACCGATTGCTCCCTCTAGATCTGACTTCTGTCCTAAGTAAAACTGTAAAATAATTTGCATTTATCCTCTTTCTAATGCCAGCCAAACTCATAGGGGGAAAAGTTCCTTTTTAAGAAAATAAAATCTCTATTTCAAGAAAGACATGCATTTTAAAAATGCAGGCAATTAAAAATTTTAACATTTAGTCAGTCTAGTCTCTGGGCATCTTCTCTCCTCTAAATTATCTTGTTTATCCCTCCTTTTGCCTTCTATTTGCAACGAAAAAGAGTAAATCCATAAAGAATGCTGATCTGCTAGGAAGAATACACTACAGTTCTCTCTCATGTAGCTTTTTTGAACCTGAGGACCCAAAGAGGAGATAAAACGTATTTTTTCATCGGTAAAAGTCATCAAAAATGTCTTGACGACTCACAGGGAGCAAATATCCATGGTAAGACGATCACATATTTATACAGTCACTTTCTGACCACCAGTAAGCTTTCAGGAGAAAGAAAACTCTGGAAAACTCAAGGATACAACTAGAGGTTAAGGAATCCACTCGTTAGAATACACAGCATGTCATTTCTGCACAGTGGTGATGCTTTTCCTTCCACTGCACAGATCCATCTCAGGAGCCCTCTTGGAGTTGTCAATATAGTCATTATCAATTATGTAATGCAGGGGGGAGCAAAGATTAGTATTTCAAAGCTAAGACATCCCATGATTTATAATCTTACATGTAACTGTCTACAGCAAGCATTGGGAACCTGTCATTAAAAGGCATTAACTTGAGAAAATTAGAGTTCTGTATTGATCACCAAACATGTATAGTTTATTGTGGAGTGATGCTTTAATTTATATTCCAAGCAAGACACTAGGTGAATACTATTTGTGTAGAGAGGACTTCATCCTGAAGCCATCTGGTTCCACAATGTGACAGGAGCTGTGGGCAAGCATCTTCTCTTAATATGTGTATTCCAGTGTAGTAGACAGGCAGAGAATGAACCCAACACCACTTGTGCAGGGCAGCCTGTGGTTAAGGCACAATTATTCACCAAAGAGATAAGATGTCATTTTGTCTTGAACCTGCTGAACTTGGGCTAGTCAATGGCTGGATGGACAATCTAAAGGAAATATTACTTTTCTACAACCCCATTTCTAGGTAGGTGGACTGCCTCTCTGCTCTTTGCCCCCACTACCTTTCTAACAATTGCCTTTCCTTAATAAAATTAGATAGCAGTTACTATGTTACTTAGCCCAATTCCTGAGTTTCTGGAAGTGAACACTAGAGGATTGCAACTATGTGGTATGATTCCTGGGAGAATTGGATGTGAGGGCAGATTATCTCAGATAATAAGACTGTCGGGACCAACCTTTAGAGAAAGCATCTGACAGTTCAGAACTGAACATGGGAGAAAGTAAAAGGGCTTTTTCAAGCATTGCCTAATAGTAAGTTGGGCAGAAACCTCACAGCATCTAGGAAACCATGAGCTAAAAATGGTTTTCAACCCTAGCTGCATATTATAATCATCTGGGGAGATTTTATAGAACATTGATGTCTGTGCCCCATCCCCTGAGATTCTCATTTAATTGGCCTGGGGTGGGAAGCCAGGGACTGAAAACCTTTTAAAGTTTCCTAAGTGATTCCAACATGCAGCCAATTTTGGGAGCCGCTGGTTGTAGCATGTTGGAGTATATGTGAGTAAATGTAAGATAGAAAGAATAGAACACATTGAAATAGCTAAGACTTGGTATAGACATTAAAATGGTACATATGGTAAAATTGAGGAGTGAATAGCAAAGTAGTACATAACAAAGAAATATGGATACAAAATTTTGGTTTTTACATCAGTCTTGGCTGGTTGGCCAAAGAGTCTTAGAGCAAACATGGTGGTATAAGAAAGCACCCATCTGCCTCTTCTACTTACTTTATGTCATTTTTTCAGAGATGAAGTTTCCCTTTGTTGCCCAAGCTGGTTTCAAACTCCTAGCCTCCAGCAATCCTCCTACCTCAGCTTCCCAAAGTACTGGGATTATAGTTGTGAGTCACCACACCTGGGCCCCTTCTCTAATATCCAAGTCTTAGCTATTTCAAGGAGTTCCATTCATTCTATCTTACATTTACGCACATATACTCCAACATGCTACAACTAAATGACACAAAAGCACCACTGTTACTTGGAAACCCAGCAGCTGAAGTGTGTGGTGGACATCAGCTGAATTTAGTGGAAATCAGGCATGCCATCTCTGGCTATGAAACACAGAGAGGAGTACAGGATAAATGTAGGATCAGAAAATCAGATTTTGCAGCTTTGAGATTAGAACTGGAAAATCATTCCTCTAAAAAAAAAAAAAATCTTTGAGGAGCCAGTGGACCATGTCTATGTCCAATGTGTGTTTCACAGGAGCTGCAGGGAAAATGTTCACCGTGTCCCATCCAACTTTTATCTGCACATTCAGACTTGGATGTAAACAAAAAGGAGAGGGTGATATTAGGAGAGCTTGTAGCTAGATACAGAGCAATGCGATAAAGGGAGATTAAAAGAGTGTTTTTAAAGGCTTAAAACCTCAAAGATAAGCATCTGACAAAGAGCATTCAAGGCAAAGAACAATAGATTAGAGAGGTAGCTTTGATAAATTTTCATGCTGTGGAAACAAGAAGAAAAAAGAAATAAAACATCTAGAAGGAGTCCAAAGACCTCTTCGCCTATGCATTATTAAAAACTAAAGAGAAATAAAAAACAACTACTCTTGACAAATATAATGATGACAGCTTTGATGTTTCTGTGCTAGTCAGGGATGAATGAAGAATACGTAGCTTCTAAATACAAATATATGTGTAAGCTGCGATAAAATTACATTATGCAGGGCCTTATCACTATCTCTAGATCTAAATGGAGTCTAGTTTAGATGTTAATAAATAATTCTGGATGGATTTCAGGATCCCTCCAAGCGCTACTTGTGGTTTAGTCGTTAATATATAGACTTGTTCCCAAGTAATTAAAAGCCTTTGAGATATCTAGTCTGAACAAATATACCAAACTCTGAATCAGCTGAATTTTCACCTTCCACCTCTTAGCATGTTCAGCTAATAGAGAACCTCTAGCTCTTGCTGAGCTACGGAAAGCACACAAAAAAGCAAACTTTTCTTCACCTCCTCCCTTGCGATAGCAGTGATATGTTTTTTTTTTTCCTAATCCAGAGCCTGTGGAGCCTTATTATCTGGGGGGGAAACGTAATGAAAGAAGGGAAAAGATGTGCCACATGGCCCCATCAAATAAGGCATTGGCTATTATTTCTGGTGATTAGATTAAAGAAATCTCAGAGCACCTCAAAGCAATTTATAGAAAAACACATTCATGTTTACCTGGGGAGAAGTGACTCAGGTTACAGCTTCCAGATTCCAGCCTTAGTGCCTTAAATTTAATTAATGGAGCATATTGCTTGGTATTAAGCTGCATCAAGCTAGGCTGTAATGAGATGTGGTATTGACAGTGACTTTTCTATTTCAACAGAGCAGTTCAGATGAAAGCACTTGTTTGAAAGGAAATGCACTTGGTCTGAATCCCCTTCTACTCCCTTTCCTTGGAACCAGATGTCTGTATTCTCAAGATCCACTCTCATTTTCTGTGTCCCTTCCCTTTGTCTTCATTGCCAAACAATTTTAATAGTGGGTACCAGTCCATCGGTCTAAGAGAGAAAGATCTCAGTCTGGATTCTGTTATTATTTTGAGGAGTTCCCTCTGATGTCTTAAACTCCATTTTTTAACAACCCCTCCAGCCTTTGCACTCCCACACTCAACAAAATAATAATAGCTGATACTTACTGGACATATTTTTAACCAGAATAAAATTGAGACCTTTATGTTTAGCATCTTTTATGCTTGTAAGACACCTGGATAGGATATAAGTCTCTTCATTTTACAAATGATAAAACAAAGGCCTGAGAAGTTAAATTATCTTGTCCAAGGTCACATAGCTATTGAATAATAGAGAGTGGCATTCAGGTTTTTTGTTTTGTTTTTTTTTTTTCAATCAATGCAAAGTTGTTCAGGACCTACTAAGTGCTAAGAAGAGAAGCACTACATTAGGAGTAAGAAACATAGCCATGAGAAAGATAGAGGTACCCTCATGAAGATTTTGTTACAGTGAGCAAAAAAGGTAAATACGGATTAAAATGTTGGCAAATTGTGATGTCATTAAATATAGAAAAAAGGGAAGCCTCCAAAGAAGGTGGTCAGGAAAGGCTGTGCTGCAGAGGGCACATACAGCCTGAGTTCCTAAGGACAGTTAGTCAGCTACAGGATGCACTGGGGAGGAGCAGAGTAGAGCTAGAACTTAGGGGAGCGGTAGTCCAAGCCCAAGTTCCTAACTATTGTACAACATTTACTGTTTGACCTTCTCCAGAACAATCTGAAGCATTCATTTCTCTCAGCTTATTCTAACCAACTCACTCACCTTCTACCACCATTTTAGATGTTGCTATATCTTCTACCTACATTTAATTATTTTCAGACTAAGGAAAAGAGGTGTCACTTTCCCCTTTTCCAATTTGTTTCTCTAAGGCATGTACATAGCCATGTGGCTTTCCTGGAGCCTTGTTACTCTGCCTGATTTTCATCTTCTATCTCTCCATCCTCTCCTTCCTCCTGATTCCTTTCTTGCAGTGCACAACATGCACATGTTTCTCAGACCTTTACACAGCTCTCAAACAGGCAACTCCTTCCAGCTCCAATCCTTGAAAACTATAATCTGCATTTTATCTCCCCATTTTCATTTTTCATTCACTCCGTGGACCCTGTGAACTGTTTTAACCTCTTTCATTCCACTGAACAGAAGAGGTAGTGGAATGGAGATAACATGTTTTGAAGTCAGACAAATGGATTAGAGACCCAAGTCCATCTTTACTTGTGTGACTTTCAGGAAGATACGTTACCTTCCTAAAATTGAATTTATAGATCTATAAAATAAGAATGTGATATTAATATCAGTCTCATAGGTTATAGAAAAATTAAGAGACAATCCATACAAAGCACAGCACATCATAGAAACTCATTGAGAATTACATGAATGTTAGACATTATTTAAACTGTACCAGCAAAATTCACTAAATGTTCAACTAATTGTTAAATCCAATGGAATGCTTTCAGACCTAGTCTCTACAGCTTCCTTTTGCTATCTGACGTTATTGAACATCTTAAACTTACCTAAGCCTTGGCCACCATAACACCACTTTATCCTGATTCTCATAGTCAGAATATCCTGACTATTCTTTCTTGGTATGCTGCATTGGTACTTCTTCCTCTACTTCCTCTTGTTTCCTTGGACTACTTCCATTATCATTCTAGACCTCCCTTCTGGTCATTCACAGGACCTCAGTTGCCATCTATATGTGAATGACTCTCAAACCTCACTTTCACCAGCCAGTTGTTCTGTGAGCTCTAAATGTATACATGTATTCAACTGTCTGCAGGACTTCACCTCCGTGTTCCATGGGTACTTCAGTGTCAACATTGAGAAAACCGTGTTTCTTCCTTGGGTTCCCTGACTCATATTCTATTACCAAGATCTACCATATTTCCCAATAAAAAAAAAAAAAATTGGAAATATCTTAGGTTACTTGCCTAGCAGATACAGGACAAGTACCCAGATCTCTTGCCTCCAAACCCAGGACTGTGACTCAGTGCACCATATTCAGCAGTGCACAGCATGTACTTTCAACTAGTAATAGCTTGATATTATTATCCTGTGATGGTCAATTTATGTGCCAACTTGGCTAGCACAGAGTACCCAGTTTTTGGTCAAATGTTAATCTAGATGTTTCTGTGAAGGTGTATTGTTTTTTAGATGTGATTAACTTTTAAATTAGTAGACTTTGAGTAGATTACAGTGTAGGTGGGCCTCATCGAATAAGTTGAAGGGCTTAAGGGAAAACTGAGGTTCCTCAAGAAAGAAGGAATTCGCCTCTAGACTGTCTTCAGGCTGAAGCTGCAATAGCAAGTCTTCCCCAGGTGTCCAGCCTGCTGGTCGGCCCTGCAGATTTCAGACTTGTCAGTCCCCACAATCACATAAGCCAGTTCCTCAAATCAATCAATCAACTAATCAATGAATCTTTTTCTCTCTCTTCCTCTGTCTCCTATTGTTTGTGTGTCTCTTCTGAATCATATTGGGTCTGTTTCTCTAGGGAAACGTAGTCAATTGGTTTTGTTTCTCTGGGGAATCCTAATACATACACTATACGTGTGTATTCTATCATTAGAAACATATCATTAGCACTCCAACCACTTAACTTTCCTTTTGCATATCTGTATTATTTAATTTTGCATAAATAAACATCTTGTACATAAGTTGTCTACTTAGAGAAATGGTGTCTGAAAATATGTTAAATCTTGTATACAGTAGGTTCTTTAGTCTTTAGAAGAAAAGGTATCTTTCTGCTTTTCTCTCCCACTCACTTCTTCTCTGCATCAGCCTCCTAATGCACTAACCCTGCCAGCCTCCTACCCAACCCATCAACTAATGTCAGCTACATCACACACCTTAGTGTTTGACAAAGATTTACAATCCAAGTATTTTAGGCTCCTTGGATAGAAAAACGAACACAATTGCTATCTTGAGATCCAGGTGGCAGAAAAAAATTAAAAGGTAATAAATCACAATTTTGTGTCTTTTTTTCCCTCTTATACTTCTACTTGATTATTATGTCCTAAATTGATTAATTTACCATGTATCATTGCTCTCAAGTGATAACTTAAGGATTGCAAGAGCTTAGCATGTCACCAGCAATTTGGCTTCCTAGAAACAAGGGACAAAAACCTGATTTGAGAAGAAATCTCTGAGGGATTAATTAACTCAGCAAAGGCATTTACAGCACTGGGTAAAGACTGGATGGTGAAATGAAGGTTGGGTTCATTCCCTGTGTGCCACTGGCTAAAGTATCCAGTTAATCTAACATATTAAATACTATAGGATATAAAAAAGAAGACAAAGATGTTATATTTGTTGTTGTTGTTGTTTTGCCCTGCAGAAATAAAATAAAATAAAATAAATGATGTCTCTCCTTCCTTTCTCTACCTGGCAAAGGTAATAGTTAAGAAGTGCCTGGCAAGGACCACAGTAGGGTTCATGTTAAGCTTCGGCTTTAAGATGATGTTCAAGGATTCTACTCACACTTGCTGAACTGCCAGAAATTTTAATAAATACAAATGCTTTGGAATTCTAGTTTCTGGTTTAAACAGATTACAGTATTTACCTAGGTTAGCCAGGCGTCTGTCTCGAACAAGACTCTACAACTATTTACTCAAGTAATCGATCTCAGGAGCTTTAACTTCTCCACAGATTCCATGCCCTGCTCCTTTGAATGTCCAGGCTGCTGGAATTGATACACAGAGGGGAATAGAAGAAATTTTTCACACAAAAAGGTAAATAATATATTATCACTCATGTCTAGGGAGAGGAATATAAATTGGGTCCCCGCGAAGGCCAAATCTTTCCTGCTTCTCTATTGGTTTTTGTTTTTTTTTTAAGAAAATGCCTTTACTCATTATTTGATAAATGGCAAAATATTTTAATTTACCTCCTACCAATATCCCTCCTGTTTTTATTTTGACAATCTATAAGATACCAAAAATTTTTAAAGAGTAATATAAAAGCTTAACACTTCTGAAATATTGAATGATTTAGTAAAATGTATGTTTCCATAGTGCACACATTGGCCATGGAGACTCATAATGTTAGATTAAAAAGTTCATTTATTTTTACAGGAAAAATATCAATTAACTTTTAAAAAAATAATATGCATATATCTTTGTAAATAACACATATCCTGAGAGGAAGAGGATGCATGAGGGTTCTTTAAAAATCGACTCTGGGTGTAGTATGTTCTGTAGCCAGAGGAATGGATGAAATAATATTTAAATCTACCTTTATCATGCTAGAATTTTAAAACAAAGGAAAATATATTCCCATGACATAAATGATCTTTTTTTAGTATAATGCTCACCAAAGGGAAGACATGTTCCAATGTTTTTGCTTTTTTTTCCTTTTGTCTGTTACTACTTTATATTTCTCTCTCCAACAAAATATTATCTCTGTGAATGACAGATCTTCAATATCTTGCTCTTACCTATCTTTTCTTTCCATGAGTTATTGGGGTACAGGTTGTATTTGGTTACATAAATTCTTTAGTGGTGGTTTGTGAGATTTTGGTGCATCCATTACCTGAGCAGTATACACTGCCAGCTATTTATCTTTCTGTTTATTGCATTTGCTTTTGGGTTCTTGGTCATGAAATCCTTGCCTAAGCCAATAAGCATTTTTCCAATGTTATATTCTAGAATTTTTATATTCAGGTCTTAGGTTTAAGTCCTTAATCGATCCTGAGCTGATTTTTGTGTAAGGTGAGAGATGAGGATCCAGTTTCATTCTCCTACATGTGGCTTGCCAATTATCCCAGCACCATTTGTTGTAAAGAGTGTCCTTTCCCCACTTTATGTTTTTGTTTGCTTTGTCAAAGATCAGTCAAAGATCAGTTGGCTGTAAGTATTTGGGTTTATTTCTGGGTTCTCTATTCTGTTCCATTGGTCTATGTGCCTATTTTTGTACCAGTACAACGCTGTTTTGGTGACTATAGCCTTATAGTATAGTTTGAAATCAGGTAGTGTGATGCCTTCAGATTTGTTCTTTTTGCTTAATCTTGCTTTGGCTATGCGGGTTCTCTTTTGGTGTTATATGAATTTTAGAATTGTTTTTTTCTAATTCTGTGAAAAATGATGGTGGTATTTTGATGGGGATTGCATTGAATTTGTAGATTGCTTTTTGCAACATGGTCATTTCCACAATATTGATTCTACCCATCCATGAGCATGGAATGTGTTTCCATTTGTTCATGTCATCTATGATTTCTTTCAGCAGTGTTTTGTAGTTTCCCTTGTAGAGGTCTTTTGACTCTTTGGTTTATTCCTACGTATTTTATTTTACTTTTTGCAGCTATTGTAAAAGGGGTTGGTTCTTGATTTGATTCTCTGCTTGTTCGCTGCTGGTTTATAGAAGAGCTACTGATTTGTGTGCATTAATCTTTTATCTGGAAACATTGCTGAACACTTTTATCAGTTCTAGGATCTTTCTGGAGGAATCCTTACGGTTTTCAAAGCAAACGAACATATCGTCAGCAAACAGTGACAGTTTGACTTCCGTTTTACTGATTTGGACACCCTTCATTTCTTTCTCTTCTCTGATTGCTCTGGCTAGGACTCCCAGTATTATGTCGAAGAGGAGTGGTGAGAGTGGGCCTCCATTTCTCATTCCAATTCTCAGAGGAAATACTTTCAATTTTTCCCCATTCAGTATTATGTTGGCTGTGGGATTGTCATAGATGGCTTTCATTACATTAAGGTATGTCCCTTATATGCTGAGTTTGCTGAGAGTTTTAATGACAAAGGATTCTGAATTTTGTTTAATGCTTTTTCTGTGTCTATTGAAATGAGCATGTGATTTTTAAAAAAATTCTGTTTATGTGGTATATCACATTTACTGACCTGCATATGTTAAACAATCCCTGCATCCGCTGGTATGAAACCCACTTGATCATGGTGGATAATCTTTTTGATATGTTGCTGAATTCAGTTAGCTAGCATTTTGTTAAGGATTTTAGCATCTATTTTCATCAAGGATATTGGCATGTAGTTTTCTTTTTTGGTTATGTCCTTTCCTGGTTTTGGTATTCAGGTGATCCTGGCTTCATAGAATCAATTAGGAAGGGTCCCCTCTTTCTCTATCTTGTGGAATAGTGTCAAAAGTATTGGTACCAATTCTTCTTTGAATGTCTGGTAGAATTCTTCTATGAATTCATCTGATCCTGGACTTTTTTTCCTGGTAATTTTTTAATTACCATTTCATTCTCGCTGCTTGTTATTGGTCTGTTCAGGGTATCTAATTCTTCCTGATTTAAGCTAAGAGGGTTGTATTTTTCCAGGAATTTATCCATCTCCTCTAAGTTTTCTAGTTTATGTGTGTAAAGGTGATCGTAGTAGCCTGGAATGATCTTTTGTATTTCAGTGGTGTCAATTGTAATATCTCCTGTTTCGTTTCTTAGTGAGGTTATTTGGATTTTCTCTCTTCTTTTCTTAGTTAATGTTGCCAATGGTCTATCAATTTTATTTAACTTTTCAAAGAACCAGCTTTTTGTTTCATTTACTTTTTGTAACTTTTTTTGTTTCACTTATATTTAGTTCTGCTCTGATCTTGGTTATTTCCTTTCTTCTGCTGGGTTTGGGGTTGGTTTGCTCTTGTTTCTCTAGTTTCTTAAGGTGTGACTTTAGAGTGTCAGTTTGTGCACTTTCAGTCTTTTTTGATGTGGGCGCTTAGGGCTATGAATATTCCTCTTAGTACCACCTTTGCTGTATCCCAGAGGTTTTGATAGGTTGTGTCATTATTGTCATTCAGTTTGAATAATTTTTAAATTTTCATCTTGATTTCCTTTCTGACCCAGTGCTCATTCAGGAGCAGTTTATTTAATTTCCGTGTATTTGCACTGTTTTGAAGGTTCCTTTTGGAGTTAATTTTCAGCTTTATTCCACTGTGGTCTGATAGAGTACTCGATATAATTTCAATTTTCTTAAATGTATTGATGCTCATTTTATGGACTATCATATGGTCTATTTTGGAGAAAATTCTATGAGCTCTTGGATAGAATGTGTATTCTGTGGTTGTTGGATGAAATGTTCTATACATATCTGTTCAATCCATTTGTTCCCATGTGTAGTTTAAATCCATTGTTTCTTTGTTGACTTCCAATCTTGATGACCTGTCTAATGCATTCAGTGGAGTATACTGAAGTAGCCCACTATTATTGCGTTGCTGTCTATCTCATTTCTTAAGTCTATTAGTAATTGTTTTGTAAATTTGGGAGCTCCAGTGATAGGTGCATATATGTTTAGGATTGTGATATTTTCCTGTTGGACAAAGCCTTTTACCATTACATAATGTACCTCTTTGTCTCCTTTAACTGCTATTGCTTTAAAGTTTGTTTTGTCTGATATAAGAATAGCTACCTCTGCTCACTTTTGGTGTCCATTTGCATGAAATGCCTTTTTCCACCCCTTTACTTTAAGTTTATATGAGTGTTTATGTGCCAGGTGAGTCTCCTAAAGGCAGCAGATAGATGGTTGGTGAGTTCTTTTCCATTCAGCAGTTCTGTATGTTTTAAGTGGAGCATTTAGGCCATTTACATTCAATGTTACTATTGAGATGTGAGGTGCCATTGCATTCATTGTGCTACTTGTTGCCTGTGTACTTTGGGTTTTGGTTTTGGTGTTTGCTTTTTAAATTGTATTTTTGTTTTATAGGTCCTGTGTGATTAATGCTTTAAAGAGGCTCTATTTTAATGTGTTTCCAGGATTTTTTTCAAGATTTAGAGCTCCTTTTAGCAGTCCTTGTAGTGGTGCCTTGGTAATGGTGAATTCTTTTGACATTTGTTTGTTTGAAAAAGACTGCATTTTTCCTTCATATATGATGCTTAGTTTCACTGGATACAAAAGTCTTGGCTGATGCTTGTTTTGTTTGAGGAGGATGAAGATAGAGCCCCAATTCCTTCTAGCTTGTAGGGTTTCTGCTGAGAAATCTGCTGTTAACTTGATAGGTTTTCTTTCATAGGTTACCTGATGCTTTTGTCTCACAGCTCTTAAGATTCTTTCCATCGACTTAATTTTGGATAACCTGATGACAATGTGCCTAGGCAATGATCTTTTTTGCAATGAATTTCCCAGGTGTTCTTTGTGCTTCTTGTATTTGGATGTCTACGTCTCTAGCAAGGCTGCAGAAATTTTCCTAGATTATTCTTCCAAATATGTTTTCCAACGTTTTAGAATTCTCTTCTTACTCAGGAACACCAATTATTCTTAGATTTGGTAGTTTAACATAATCCCAGAAATCTTGGAGGCTTTGTTCATATTTTATTCTTTTTTGTCTTTGTTAGATTGGGTTAATTTGAAGACCCTGTCTTTGAGCTCTGGATTTCTTTCATCTACTTGTTCATTTCTAGTGCTGAGACTTTCCAGAGCATTTTGCATTTCTAAAACTGTGTCCAAAGATTCTTGAATTTTTTTATTGTTTTTTCTTTAAGCTATCCATTTTCTTGAATATTTCTTCTTTCACTTCTTGTATCATTTTTTGGGTTTCCTTGCACTGGGCTCTGCCTTTCTCTGGTCCCTCCCTGATTAGCTTAATAACTAACCTCCTGAATTCTTTTTCAGGTAAATCAGGAATTTCTTCTTGGTTTTGATCCATTGCTGGTGAATTAGTGTGATTTTTTGGGAGTGTTGATGAGCCTTGTTTTGTCATATTACCAGGGTTGGATTTCTGTTTCCTTCTCATTTGGGTAGGCTCTGTCAGAGGGAAGGTCTAGGGCTGAAGGCTGTTGTTCAGATTCTTTTGTCCCATGGGGTATTCCCTTGATGTAGTACTCTCCCCTTTCCCTATGGATGTGACCTCCTGTGAGCCAAACTGCAGGGATTGTTGTCTCACTTCGGGGTCTAGTCACCCAGCGAGTCTCCCTAGCTCTGGGCTGGTACCGAGGGTTGTCTGCACAGAGTTCTGTGATGTGAACTGTCTATGGATCTGAGCCATGGATACCAGTACCTGTTCCAGTTGAGGTGGTGGGGTGGGTACAATGGACTCTATGAAGGTTCCTAGCTTTGGTGGTTTAATGCTCCATTTTTGTGGTGGCTGGCCTCCTGCCAGGAGGTGTCACTTTCCAGAGAGTATCAACTGAGGTACTGTGGGGAGGAACTAGTTGGGGGCAGGGCCTAGAACTCCCAAGATTATAAGCTCTTTGTCTTTCACTACCATAGTGGGTAGGGAAGGACCCTCAGGTGGGTCGGGGCTAGTGTGTCTGAGCTCAGACTCTACTTGGGTGGGTCTTGCTGTGGCTGCTGTGGGGGATGGGGGTGATATTCTCAGGTCACTGGAGTTGTGTACCTAGGAGGATTGTGGCTTCCTCTGCTGAGTCATGCAGGTTGTCAGGGAAGTAGAGGAAAGCCAGAAGTCACAGGCCTCACCCAGCTCCCACCGAAACCAAAGGGCTGGTCTCACTCCCATTGTGACCCCCACAAAAGCCCCCAGCCCATTTCCAGGCGGAGAATGATAGGGGCTTGAAAACCTGCCTCAGACTATCTACCTCACCTCCCAGCTGCAAAAGAAAAGGGCTTAGTTTTCCCCCAACTGTGGAGTCTGCACACAGGCTTGGCACCCTTCCCCAAGTTCTGGCCAGGAGGCTTCTCTCCCTGTTCAAATTGTTACAAAGTTCAGCTAGAGATTACCTTCTCCCTTTGGAGTTTTACCCCCTGCTCCTCTCCGGACAGATCCCTGTGGTGCCAGGCAGGAATGATCTGCTTGCGGATCTGGCGAGCTCCCACGGCCTTTCTGCTGCTTCCTCTACCCTTGTATTTTGCTCGGCTCTCCAGATTGACTCAGCTCTAGGTAAAGCCGGAAACTTCTCCTGCAAAGAGATCTTCAGGTTCTCCACAGTAGGGGTGTATGTTCAGGAGAGGAGGGTCTCCTTTTCCTACTTCTGCAATTGGGGCACTCACAGTATTTGGGGTGTCTCCCAGGTCCTGCAGGAGCAGTCCGCTTCCTTTAGAGGGTCTGTGGGTCCTCTCGGGATTGCTGGTTTGTTCTTGCAGTCGATCTGGAGCTGCAGTTCACAATATGAGTCCCTGCAGGCTGCTCGGTCCAAGGCTGCAAACTAGTCTTGATAATAACCACTTTTGATGATGGCTGCAGTGGTGAGACCCTAGAAATGAGACATGTTCCAACATTGTTGCAAGAAAATTAACATGTTTTGCTCTAACTTTAAAATCCTAATCTTTCATTAAAATTATGATTTAATTATTCATTAATTATAATATACATTTTAATAGTGCTAATGATAAGAGAAAAATTTTAATTTATTTTCACCCTTTAAAATATTTCATTGTTCTTGCCATTTTCGTCTACTTCCTAATGTCCCAGTGACTACAAAATATCAGAAATTATTTGAGTTTAAAGGTAAAGATTCCTTCTTCTTTCTTTCAAATAGTCCCTGAAGAACAATAAGAATTGTGTTTCTATTCATTCTCTTCGACTCTGTCTCTGTCTCTGTCTGTTTTTCTCTCACTCTTTCTTTCTCCGTCTCTCTTTCTCTCCGAAGAGTATTTAGGGCTTATGAAGATTCAATATATTAAACAATATGATAATACCCAACACTAGTAAAAAAAAAACACACATACACACGTACATTTTCCTAATAGCTTTGATATACATAAATAGCAAATTCATACATATAGAGACATACAGAAAGAGTTTATGTTATCAAGTAATGCTACCTCAACAACTGGAAAAAGTTCTCTGAGCTGCTAAAAAGCTACTTTTAATAATATAAGAAGTCTCTTGTGTATTTCTGCAGCTCACCCGGCCTTCAAGTGGAGCTCTCCATGGTAAATATGATTCCAAAGCTCAATCATTAATTCTATTTAGGCTTAACGTGTCATAAAGCTAAGGAAAGCAGGGCACTTTTTCTCTCTGCTGGGGCACAAAAAGTGTATTAACTATTCCAACCAGTACTATAGATGATTTATTAATACAATTTTGGAAAATGAGACTGTCAGATCATATAAGCACATATTATAAACAGATGATCTCTCTGAAAAGCTCTCTTAGTCTTTCTCTTACTTCTTGTCTTAGCTAAATGACTGACAATGTACTTCACTGCTAAGATTCTTCTCTCTCTCTCCCTCTGTCTCTCTCCCTCCAGCCCCCAAACACACATTACTCAAATAAGCCAGGGATGGTCAGCAATATTCTCTCATATTTGAGACACTGGAACTGACTCTGAATATAAATTTGAAGCACCTGGAATAAAAGGGAGACATGTTTTTCCAAACACAGACCTAAAAATTACTGAGCCAACTGTGATATGGGGAAAAGAACATTGGTGTGGGAACCCAGTGAGCCAGATTCTAGATCAGGGTGCTGTGCAAATCACAAATGACCTTAGGCAAGTTACTTCACCTGTGTCCTTATCTTTAAAGGGGGATTGGGGGAGGGCTAAGTGATCTCTAGGTTCTTTCCAGCTCTAACCTTCTGTAAACTTATGTTGTAACGGGAGTGAAACAGGACGAAATAACGCTAGCCTAGGCTCAACTCAACAGCATAGTCTTCTCCATGTAAATTACGTGGTACCTGAGAACATCTTGATAGTAGTCAATTTCTTCTGAATGATACATCATGAGGCTAATTTATATTTATATTACCTAACCTTAAAATCCAGATACTGGGGCAATATCAGAAGGAGAGTGTGTGTGTGTGTGCACGCGCGCATGTATGTGTGCAACCTCCCAGCAAAAATGTTTGCCCAGGGTTCTGTAGGGTTCTGAAATCATTCTGAAATCATTTTTTGTGTTGCTAGTGTTTTAGAGTAGTGAATCCATTTGTATTACCTCTTTAAGACCTCCAATCCCTTCTTCAATTCCTCTTTACATACAGAGGAGTTGGGTGTTACTCCCACTGGAATTCTGAGAATTAAAATATAGAGACCATTTAATCATGTGATGGTGATTCATTTCCTAAGATATTTAACGTGTAATAAATATGGGTGAAATCAAAGGATAATTTTCAAGATCAGAGAGCTGTTTGTAATTGTACATCATGCCAAAAGTACACTCACCTGTTTTCTCACCAAATTATGCTCAATGAGAAATGTTTACTTTGTTCCCGACCAGAACTTTTTATAGGGAATATGCCCATTTACATCTCAGGCAAAAATCTCAGGTGTAAAGCCGTTAAAGTGAAAGTCAGGAAAGGAGTGGTGAAAAGGAAACGGAAGAACCAAAGTTGATTTTATAAAAGTAGAAAAAGAGCACAAATTATTTAACATATTTTTTAAAGTTATTTATTTTTAGCAAAAGTTGTAATGCTGCTTTATGTGCAAGAGATATTTCAGTTATCAAATTATATTCCATGATACCTATTAACACTTCCACCTGGGGCACTCTTTATAGGTATCCTCAGAACTAGGTACATATTATAATATGTTCCACATGTTCAAAATGCAAACAAGATAGTCGTTTTCAATATATCTAGGACCTCCTTCAATTATGACACAAGAACTACATTCAAATTTGGTTTTCTAAATTCAAATGCAAGTTTATGACTTTATTTTTTTCTTTAAAAAAAAGGCTATATTTATTTTTGACATTTGCACATTCATGCTTATTTCAGCATTATTCACAATAACCAAGAGATGGAAGGAATACAAACCCATACAATATCAATGGATGAACAGACAAAGAAAATGTGATACACACAAGCGGAGGGACACCATTCTGTCTTAAAAAGGTAGGAGATCCTGTCCTACACTGCAACATGGGTGAACCTTGAGGACACTGGACCAAGTGAATTAAGCCAATCGCAAAAAGACGAATACTGGGCCAGACACAGTGGCTCACGCCATGTAATCCCAGTACTTTGGGAGGCTGAGACGGGCAGATCACCTGAGGTCGGGTGTTTGAGACCAGCCTGGCCAACATGGTGAAACCCCATCTCTACTAAAAATACAAAAATGAGCCAGGCACGGTGGCACACACCTATAATCCCAGCTACTCAGGAGGCTGAGGCAGGAGAATTTCTTAAACCAGAGAGGCAGAGGTTGCAGTGAGCTGAGATCGTGCCACTGCACTCCAGCCTTGCCTGGGTGACAGAGAGAGACTGTAAAAAAACAAAAACAAAACAAACAAACAAAACAACAACAAACAAGTAAAAAGACAAATACTGTATGATTACACCTATATCAGGTATCTAAAGTCGTCAGATTCATAGTAACAGTAATAGAATATGGTCACCAGGGGATGCAGGGAAATGGGGTCAATCAGTAGTTGTTCAATGTATATAGACAGTTGTTCAATATCTATAGTTCAGTTTTGCAAGGGGAAAAATTTCTGGAGATCTGTTGTGCAACAATGCACATATAGTTTAACACTCCTGTACTGTACACTTAAAATGATTAAGATGGTAATTTTATGAGTTTTTAACACAAATTTTAAAATGTCGTAGGAGGGAAATATTAGCACAGTAATTATGAGCACGGGTTTTGGATTCTGACAAACACAGCTTAAGTCTGAATTCAGTCTCATACTAGCCATGAGGGCCAAGAAAGTCACCTAACCTGTCAGCCAGGTTTTCCATTTGGCAAAATGGAGATAAGAACTGTTTCTACCTCATGTAATTATTATAACATGTTACGTAAGTGTGAAACATGAAGCTCATGGCTAGGCACCTGGTTAGCACTCAATTAACAGTAGTTAAATGATGCGATTAGTAGTCTGGGAAAATGAAGTATAACTGAAGGATTGGGGATGAAGCCTGGTAGCTTCCTGAAAGCTTAAGGGATGGTGGAGATGAGGAGTATTTGAAAACTAGTTATATTTACATTATTGTTGAGACTAGACCTTGGAATGAACACCTTAACCTAATGTCAGTTAGAGAGCCAGCAGTGCTGCCCAAATCCATCTATGTTTCACTATCCAAGGTTAAAGGCTATATTTAAATTACTTATTACATTCATACCTGGTGTGGAATGAATTGTAAACTTCCCGAAATTAAAACGTTAAAGTCCTAAACACCAGTACCTGTGATGTGACTTTATTTGGAAATAGAGTCTTTGCAGATGATACAGTTAAAAAGAGGTTAGAATGGCTGCCAGTCCAACATGACCAAGCCCTTATAATAGGAGAAATGTGGACACAGACACAGGCCCATAGGAAGAATTCCACGTGAGGATGAAACCAGAGACAGGTGATAGATCGATAGCCAAAGAGTGATAAAGACTGCCAGCAAACCATAAGAAGCTAGGGGAGAGGCACGGAACAGATTTTTCTCACCACCCTCAAAAGGAACCTGTCAACGCATTCATGTTGGACTTTGAGACCCCAGAATGTGATCTAATAAATTACTGTTGTTTAAGTCACTCGTGTTGCGGCACTTTGTCATGGCAGCCCTAGGAAACCAAAACAATGCCTGCATTTATTGTTTGCATGGTTTTTTTTGTTGTTGTTGTTTTTCATTCAAACATGAGAATGTGTCAAATGCTCAAAACGAAGCACAGAGCTGAGGGAGACTGATTTCACTAATTGGCTGAGCTTCAGTTGAAATGGAGGGATGTTCACTCTGTTGTCTGCGTCTTTTGCTGTTGTCCCTGTTGCTCTGGGTTCAGTCTATTAATTTGAGGTGATAGCATTGTGTCCTTGGACTTTAACAAAGAAATCTGAATTAACTGCCCATTAGACAACAAATAGATACCCCTCCCTGCCCATTTACTATTCCCTCTTTCTCCCTTTCTCCCATTCTCTCTCCCTTTTGCAGTTTACCCTTCAAATTTGTTTCTACATCAACAAGATTTTGGCAATGTGCTTCAGGAGAACTCAGCCCCAGTGTCTCCAAGACAGCTAGTCAGTTTCTTAGACAGGCTGCCATTCTTGCCGAGGCCTCACATGAAAAATACAAAATGGGGTTATCAGAGGGGGCAGAAGGGGTGATGAAACTGATTGTAACTCTTAAGTCTTCTGGAATATGGAGGATGGGCTTCCTGAACCCCTCATATCTTCCCCCACCTCTTCCTGTTTCATAGAGTATAAGATAACAAGCCCCCAGGTCACCCATATTGTGCTGTCTGTCATTTCCTCAGAGGCCTGATGGGTGATTCTGTAATAAGACCACTGCAGAGACTTCTTTAATCCCAAAGCAGAAAGTAGATAATGAAATGCATGTTTCTATTATTCTTTGTTTATATGAGGTTGTGAATAGTGAATTAATAGCTCCAAAGACCCCACTCATAATGAAGTAAAACTGGATAAGAATTGATTTGTATCTACTGCTATTGTGCTTAAATCACTATGTTTCTCTATTTGCTCTTCAGTCTCAGACAGGAGTAGTCTAGGAAACATAAAAATAAAAAATTTTAAAATGAGAAGGATTTCCCCCAAATGCCTTTGTTTCCAGGACATTTTCACATTGATACATCATTGTGAACAGATTTTGATGGGTTTTCAGAGCCTCCTTCACAGTCAGTCCTCTGTCCCCCCAAACAAAGAAAAATTCCACAAACCAATAATACAGTGCAATTCTCATCTAAACCTACTGGGTCAGCAAAATTGAACTGTAAATTTCCCTAAAACTACTTCTTGGGAGATTTCTAGTATTTCTGAATGGGCCAGAAATCAGTAAAAACGGCCTCTGTCTTGCCATGTTTTGGCATTTGGACTATAAGAAAAAGAAAACGTCACAGATTTATATGGCACTTTTCCCACTATTCTTCATCAAGTGCACTTGGCTCAGCACCTGATCACATGGGGCCTCTGGGGCTCCGCCTTCACACTTGTGAACCCCCAGCAAGCTAAGGGAACTGGGCTTTATTCTCCCCAAGTTCTTACAGCAACAGTGGACAGTGGAGGTAAATGTTCCCTCCTAAGAATAGGTAGACAGGAAGGTTACTGTGTCTCTTCTAAAGTTTTTCATCCCTTGAGAATCTTACTGGAATCACTTTCATGAAAAGAATAAGTGACCACGGTTAAGTTGCTCATTGGTATTTACTCTCAAAAGTGCAGACTAGAGAGATGGAGCAGGAGGGAGGATGTTTGCATAGCACATCTATGGACTCCTTCCTCATCCGCACCATAAGGCATATGGGAAAATGTTTTAGTGTGGGGTGCTTGTCTGTAGAACTGTTTTACTCTCTCTAAATCACTGTTTCAGCACGTTTCTGTTGGTGCTTTCTCTGGAGAAAGAAATTAGGTAGCTGCAGAGAGAATGATGGGTTGGTGAGGCTACCCTCCAAGAAGTGACATGGTTGCCCGATTTCCAGGGCTTCTCCAGGCATCTAGTTGAGTCCACAGGTGGGTGGAGGATTGGAGAAAGAGCTTATGCTCACATACTTTGCCTGGAAGGTCCTGCTGTACTAACAGTCAAAGGCTCAGCAGTGAGTCTTAGAAAATTACTAGAAATGTCTCCAAAAAGTGGGAGGGAGTAGGGGGCCCACACATGGACTGGTATCTGGGCCTTGTTTGCCTGCACCTATGGGATACTCTTTTGGGCCAATCTATGAATGAAGTTTGATTCAAATATGTGATGACAGAATTTTACAAATTGTGTTCAATTGATATTTAATCGCCATCATACAGCATGAAAAAGAGAAAAAAATCACTTCTATTTTATTAAAATACAATGTGAATTTGTTCAAATATTTAAATGTCTATGCTTTTGTACACATGCATATGCTAGTCTATTGCTTGAGAAAATAACTACCTGCATAAATGCCTGTATATGATTGGGCAATTTGCAATATGTGTTTCACAAAGTAGAAATGAAATCACTGCATCATTTCAAATATTTGAACAACATATGTTGACGTGTAAAGTGTGGTAGAAAAATGGGCTATTTTTACAGAAGTCCAAAAATATTGCTGTGATTATATGTGTTGCTACAGTTTCAATTTATTTTATAATATTATATGGTAACTTTTGGTCTTCACATAAACATTTTCCTTGTTCATTTTGAAGGAGAAAAATCAAGTGAAAGGAACTCCCATTTTTAGCACCATGACTAACTAATTCAAAGCAGCTTAAAAGGCTGGAAAAATATATAAGACATCTTTTTAAATACATATTTGAGGAATAAGGCCTAAAGGAAAGAAAGCATATCTCAGAAGTCAAATAAAGATGATATTGAAAACCACAATATAAACAGGAAATTGATAATTCTGCTGGAATAGGGATGAAAGTAAAGCAGACTCAGGAACAAAGGGACTTGGGTTCTAGTTGCCAACCATGTCAAGAGAAAAGGTCTTGAGACTGGTCAAAGTAAAGTAAGAACCGAAAATCCTCCCTACAAAGCCAAGCCTGAAGAGCTATGTTCTCAAGGAAAAAGTGAACTATATATTTTTTAAAAACATACCAGCACAAAAAATTATAAACAAGATTGCCTGTCTTCACCTGGAGTTCGGGTGCAAAAACAATGACCACGAACTCCTCCAAGTAACCACAGGTCTGCCCTCACATGAGTTTAAGGTTTGTTTGAACAACTGTCAAAACTTCTTCCAAACCATGGTGTCCCTCTTCGTCATAAAAGTCTCTCAAATTTGAATCTCAAATCATTACATTATTCTATATACACTCATTTATTTTTCAAGTCACATATACATCCCTGGATTTTTTCAGGATTCCTTAAAGATTTTAGCTAGTGGCTTGTTTTCACTTTCTTTAACTCTGTCAGCCCTGCCCCAATCATAATTCTTTATGACTTCAAATAAAACATAGATAATCTTCAGTGCAAGTGCAGCAGTATAATTCCTTGGTGTTCTGTCCTTCAATGATCTTTTACTTTCACCCAAGCTCAGCTGTACCATCCTGTGTTCTTACCATATGCCATGTTGGTGGTGAATGAATAAATGAGCAAATGCTCCCTAATTAACACAAAGAATTTCAAATGTAACTCAGTTCATAGTTACACTAACTCAATACCATTTAGATTAATCTATAAATTCAATGCAATTCAGAATAAATTACCCATAAGGTTTGCCATGTAATTTGACCACCTATAAGCCAAGAATGGTCATGACACTATCATGACGTGAATCCTGGAAATTTTGAAAAACAACAAGTCAGAAGATTAGGTTTAATCAAATATCAAATTATTATAAGACTAATAATTAAGACAATGTGGAATCAGCACAGTTATACAGAAGTAGACTAATGAAGAAGAATAGGGAGCTTACAACCAGACTCACACATATAAGCAAGCTTGATATATGAAAAGGGTGACAATACAGATCAGTGAAAAAATTCAACAAAACATGCTGAGACATTTGCTTATCCAGATAAAAAATGGATTCCTTTATTATATCATAATTGCTTGTAAAATAAAACTCTAATTGTAAAATGCAAATTTTTACATGAAATATTAGAGAATATCTTAATATGCTGAGGCTACAGAAGGAAATTGCCTCATTTCTTTTTCCTCTAAATTTCTCCACCTATTGACAGCAAATGAGTTGCCTTTGAGCACCGCTGTTATTACCAAGCAAATTTTCTAGGTTCTTAGCTCCAGACTCCTCTGCCTTCTCCTCTCATTCATTTTCTCCAATGACCAGTTTACATATATACTTTACAGCAGAGAAACCTGACAAACACTAACTCAGTCAGGTAATCAAGGGAACATCAACAGTGACAGCTCATGTTGCTCATATGTACCCTTGATAATGATGCACTGTAAAGGGCACTTTACCTCTGTGACCTTTATCCCCAAAACATATAACCCCAGTCTAATCATTGAAAAAATCATCAGACAAATCCTAATTGAGGGCCATTCAACAAAATACCTGATCAGTACTCTATAAAATTGTCAAGGTCATTAAAAACAATGAAAGTCTGAGAAACTGGCAAAACCAAGCGGTCTCTAGGAGACATGACAACCGAATGTAATTTGGTATTCTGGATGGAATCCTGAAACAGAAAAAGGACAGAAGTTTAACCTGAAACAGAAAAGGGAGATAAGTTTAAAAGGAATGAAGTAAGGGATTTAATCAATAATGTGCCAATATTGGGTCATTAATTGTGACAAACATACCATATTAATGTAAGACATTAACAATATCAGAAACTGGTGAGGTATAAGGGAACTCTATTATCTTCACAATTTTTTCTGTAAATCAGAAACTATTCTAAAATACAAGGTCTATTTAAAATAAACAACAACAACAAAAAACCCTCCAAAGTGATCACTGAATGTCTTGACAAAGGACCTGGAGAGAGGTCTCTGGGATCAGGTACAGCTCAAATGTCAAGCTCTTAGTGAGAATTTCCCTGATGATTTGATCTAACACAGTCTCCATAGTTACTGGTTGCCACCGTATCTCATTTTCTTCTCTTCTCAGAACTTAGTACTGCCTGAAATCCTTGTTTATTTACCACTCTCAAATATTCTGTCTTGCAAAGTGGAATGTAAGCTCCATAAAATGAGGTCCCTTGTCTGATGGAGCTTTAATCCTGTAGTTTGAAGAGTGTCTGACACTTAGTAGCTATCCATTAGATATTAGTTGGATAAATGAACTCTAAAATCATTTGAAATATTAAATTACATGCCCACACAAGTTGAAACCAAACCACTAACCATTTCATCCTATGTACCCATCCAGGAATATTGACTCCCAGCCACATATTTATTGTCATAGAACTTCAAACGTGGGCATGTGCTAAAATACCATGAAGTTTAGGATTCACATTTTGTAAATGGTATGTATAAATGAGAAACTGTGAACTTAAAAGTCTTTGACTTTAAATACATGAATACACTGTAATTTAACTAATCGTGAGACATGAATTCGAAGTGTGTTACTAACCATAAATTAAAGGGCAGAGAAAACTGTTTATGCACTATTTATATTTCAGTGTCCACATCAGTATCATATACAAAGAATAAGGTGGGACAAGTCCTATAAGATTGAACTACACAAACTCTCTAAGCTCAGTTATATGATTCTTTCCCTATATTGCCTGATAGCGGGAAGAAAACTTTATAAATAAAATAATTTAACCACTTAAATTTATAAACAGTTTTGTTATTAGAAATTGTGTTTGTGCACTTAAAGTAAAAAATGTGTTCTATAAGAATTAAATTTTTTCATTTAAGCTTTGAAATGAATTCCCTAGCTTTGGGTTAATTTATTTCTACTCGACATACCAAATAGATTCTCTTTCTAGCAAAAAGAAGCAAGCAAGCAACAAACAAACAAAATGCAGACCACTGGGTCTGGTTCTCTCCTTGAAGATTTGCAAACTACAACAAATTCAAGTCCAGACAAAATACTGAGTCTTATTTTTCTTTTCTCAAAAGGAGAAAACATAATATCCTCAAATATTTATTGAAGGCTATGAGCCAGCTACTGTTCTAAACACTTTATTGGTATTATTTAATTTACTCTTGACAGCTGCCCTGTGGAGCAGACTCTGTAAATTTCCTATTTAATAGGTAAGTAAATTAAGGCACAGAAAGTATACGTAACTTGTTCCAAGTCACACATCTATTAAGTGGTAGAATGACTTTAGAACCAAACATTCTAATTCTAGAGAATAAATGCTTAACCAGTATATGAATAACTTCTTTGGGCCTAGTACTACTTCTGTGATGAGAAAGCCACATGAGACAAAAATAGAGCCTTGCTGAGGTTTAAATGCGACCTTCTTTGCTTTCCCTCCGCAAGCATGTCTCTCATCAATATAACTCTGAAGGTATATCAACTTAATGAACAAAAGATAGTAGTGTTATAAACATGGAGGGAAATGAGTAATTTGCTGCTGACAAATTTCTGTTGATCAGTCAAGATATTTTAAAAGAGATGTCTTCTTCCTCCAGTTCATCTTATGAGGTATCACCATATAAATTGTCTTACGGCACAATTAATCAGGTCATCACCCTATTCAAATGGTACAGTTTCCTCAACTTGTTGAAAGACTATTGAACAGAGTGCAGGCTTCTTAGCTTAGGATCCACTACTCATCTACTTGCAAATTATGTTATAGGTAAACCAAACTGGTTGTCACTCTCCAAATCTGCTGTATACTGAATACTAGTACACTAGTTTTACTTATTAGAGCACATAATATTATTTTTATTATCATTTCAACTTAAAATTTAGATAAAATGCTTTGGATGGTAGATCCCTTAGTAGATATTTTTTTCTTTTTTTCATCTCACAAGTAATTCATGTTTGTAGTGGGAAAAATAGAAAATGCAAACAAAAAGTACAAAAAAAGAAAGGCATTATTAGGCCTATCACACAAAGAGAATTGCTGGAGACATGTTATTGTATATTTTACACTATGCATGTATGATGTCTAAATGTGCAAAAACCATAATCACACTACAAATGTGGTTTTGTAAACTATCTTTCTCAGATAACACATGAACATCTCCCCATATTGATAAACACAGATTGACATTATAAAGACTGAATATTTATCCAATCCTTTCCCTAAACATTTAGAAGGCTCACAGTTTTTGACTATTATAAACAGCACTGCTATGAACATCCTTATACATACACCTTTACATATGTGTTCAAATATTTCTTTAAGAGAAATAATTTCATGTGGAATGTTGATTGAACGTGTATGAACATTTTAACCATATTTGAAACATTGTTAAAACTCTTTGGAAGAACTGCACTAAGTTAACACCCACTAACAGGTAAATTGCCCATTTGTTCCTCACTACCACTGAATATTAACTCTAAATTTAATATTTTGGTATTGAACGAATAGTCTCTTCTGGCCATTTTAATTTTGTCACAGTTGTTTAGCCAAGTTAATATTACAAGTGCCTCTAATTATGAAGGACAACACCAGCATCAGATCCTTCAGCAATCTTTATACTCAAATCCAGACTTTAATTAACCCTGCTAGAAAAACCATTTGATTTCTTTTTTAAATCAAATAACAACAAAACCAAGCCATGAAGGCTTGCCTCACAGCCCATCTCATTTCAGTGAGACCGCATGGATTCTTTCCTTCTGTGTTCTCACACTTTTGTGCTTCTGAGACTTCTTGTTTTACATGACTCTCATCCTTGGAACTTGCTCAGTTGGAGGGAGAGTTATGATTAAAAGAAAACTTGGCCCCTCCACCTTGTTGGCTGTGTTCCTTTCCTGATGGTGTTTCTCTACCTACTTTAATGATCTGCTCTTAGCAGGTGGGAGAGGGCAAAGCTAAGCCACACCACTGTGGAATTCAGGGAGCAGGATCTGTCAATATAATTGGCACCCTATCTGTCAGCGGATCTCTTAGGACTGACAAGTAAGAGACACATAATTACTGGGCACAATTTTGTCCTCGAAAGTAAGATAGGACTTAATAAACATGATATCCACAGGGTACACAGACAAAACCATTCTCCTGGTACCTTTCTAAGTATCTTCCTTCCTCCTGCCACTCATGCAGCCTGTAATAAAGTGACCTCTCAAACAAGGATGAATGATTTATCACGTTCTTCAAGTTTCTATAAGGTAGAGTTGCCCATTATACCTATTTCTGAGTGTCAGTCTGAAGTCTAACTTTGAGGCCACTAACTGTGCACTCAGACTTTGTCTCTTGTCCGTGTGTTTCAAGGCATTTTTGAACTCATCCTTACTCCTAAGCTTCCTAAAACACTAAAAGGGAAAAAAACAACAGAAAGTTCTGTGCAGCAGAGAAGTGGGCACCAATACATTTTAACTATGTCTGTTATATTAAAATTAAAAAAGTGTTGAAACAAGCAAAGCATTGGAAATTGAAATGCAAACAGAACTAAATGAATGAGATATGAAGCCAGATCTAAGGTCGACTTCCTAGCTACGTCATTTTGGAAAAGTTACTTATCTTTACAATGCAATTTCTTCATTTGTGAAAAGAAATGATTGCAGACAAACATTAAATAAGAAACTAGATGGGGAAAAATTAATGTCTCATAGTCTATATAGTCCTTTATTGTGGATTATTTTTGACTTCTGATGGTTGGTTCTGTTCTTCTCTTTAATATTATTTTTTTCTGTAGATTATACATTCACATGGTACAAAACGAAAAAGGTATAAAAGGAAGAGTAGAACGTAGAAATGATCTCTCCCAATCCTAAACCCTAGATTCCCAGTTTCCCCACTCTGGGTCGACAAATTTTATCACTATAGTTTACATTCCTACAGAAGTATTTCATGCATATGTAATTAACTCTGAATATATATGGGTATATATACATCTACTTTTTTATCTCATATTACACAAATATTAGGGTACCAATGCACCCATATGGACTTTTTAAACAATTAATATGGGAGCCTTTCCATATCACACCATGAGAACCTTGGCTCATTCCTTTACATATTGTTGCATAGTGCTCCACTGTAGGACATTCTATAATTTAATCACTTTCCATTAATGGATATTTAGATTGTTTCTAAAATTTTGCTACTTCAAAAAAAATGCCCTGTATAATAAACACACACACTTCATAAAAGTTTATATAGGCAAAGTATATATTTAAAATATTTTTTTAAATTTTATTTTTTGAGACGGAGTCTTGCTCTGTTGCCCAGGCTGGTGTGCAGTGCCGCAATCTCAGCTCACTGCAACCTCTGCCTCCTGGATTCAAGTGATTTTCCTGCCTCAGCCTTCTGAGTAGCTGGGATTACAGGCATATGCCATCATGCCTGGCTAATTTTTGTATTTTTGGTAGAGATGGGGTTTCACCATGTTGGTCAGGCTGGTCTCAAACTCCTGACCTCAGGTGATCCACCCTCTTCGGCCTCCCAAAGTGCCAGGATTACAGGTGTGAGTCACTGTGCCTGGCCAGGATAATTTCTTAGAGGTAGAATTGCCCACTCAAAGGGGATTTTGTTATTTTCTGTCTATTTTAATAGGTGTTTTCAAATTGCTCCATTAAAGCAAACTAAATATGGCCTGAGAAGGACTCTGTACTTCTATGTTGAGTCCTTGTGGACGAACTGCAACCTAACTTAATAGGTAGGCATGGTAGAAAACCTAACTTAGGAGTGTGCGCCTGTAAAAATAGTTAAGTCTTGGCCAACCCCAGCAGCTATACTTCAACCACTCAGATACTACTGAGTGTTCAAACTCTTCAAATAAGGCAAATGCTGAGCTGTAACCAATCCACTTATTTCTGTACCTCACTTCCCTTTTTTCGTCCATAAATTTGTTCTGACCATGAGGTATCCCTGGAGTCTCCCTGAATCTGCTGTGATCCTGGGGGCTGCCCGATTCACAAATCGGTCATTGTTCAATTAAACTCCTTTAAATTTAATTCAGCTACAGTTTTCCTTTTAACACCCCCCACCCCACCACCACACAGATTACAGCAACTTACATTCTTATCCAAAACATCTGAGAGTGCCTGCTCCGTCAACCCCTTGCCCACAGCAGTATGCATGCCAAACCACTGTGTGAAATTGGTATCTTTGTATAGTTTGGTTTATATTTCTCTTACTATGAGTGAAGCTGAGCATCTTCTCATATATTTGAGCCATTTATTTTTTTTTCTGTGAAACAACCTTTTATGTCTTTTGCTCATTGTTTTCCTACTGGGTTATTGGAATTTTTTATTAAAAGAGCAATGTTAAAAATATCAGTTCTTCCAAGTATGTTCTCTTCATCTGTCATTTGTCTTTTGCATTTTTCCTATTGTGGGTTTTACATGTAGATGATTATGGTGCTGCTGCTGCTGCTGCTGATCTAGTAGAGGTTATCAATCTTTTTCCTTATGGATTGGGGCTTTATTTTTCATATATATATTTTTACAGTTTATATGCAAATTTATCTTACATATATAAAATATTCCTATATATTTATCTACATGCAATTTTTCCACAGTACCTTCTAAAGACTTGATTTCAGTTTTTTACCTTAAATCTATGATCAATCTGTAAATTTTGTGGTGTAAGTTGTGAGGTTAAGATCTTATTTTATTTCTCCAGATAGCTACTCAGCTATCCTAGTACCATTAACGGAATTCTCCCGGGATCATTTGACTCCAGCGGTCATTTCTCATTCAGTACCAGTACACATAGTTGTAATGTGGAAGTGTAAATGAAACACATGGAAAACACACAATGGTGTATTAAGCAATTGGCTGAGATTTTTGAGCCCCAGGAAGTAGACCTGAATTTATCTGACTTGGTTGAATTTATCAAGTAGTTTTGTTTCTCTACATCCATTATCAGCCTCTTCCAATACAGTCATCTTCTCCCTGTCTGCAGGTTCTGCATGGCAGATTCAACCAACTGCAGATTGAAAATATCTGGGGAAAAAAATGATTAAAAAACAATAATTCAACAAAAACACAAATTAAAAATAATATAATATAACAATTATTTACACAGCATTTTAAATGGCATTAGGTATTAAGCAATGTAGGCTGGGCACGGTGGCTCACAATTGTATTCCCAGCACTTTGGGAGACCGAGGCAGGTGGATCATTTGAGAGTAGGAGTTCAGGACCAGCCTAGCCAACATGGTGAAACCTCATCTCTATTAAAAATACAAAAATTAGCTGGGTGTGGTGGTGCATCCCTGTAATCCCAGCTACTGAGAAGGCTGAGGCAAGAGAATCGCTTGAGCCTGGGAGGTGGAGATTGCAGTGAGCCAAGATCGCACCACTACACTCCAGTCTGGCCAACAGACTGAGACTCTGTCAAAAAAAAAAACAAAAAAACAAAAAAACCCAAAGGCAATCTAGATATGATTTAAAAGGCAATCTAGATATGATTTTAAATATCTGGGAGGATGTGCATACTTGCATATTTTTATATAAGGGATTTAAACATCTACAGATTTTGGGTTGGAAGGGGAGGTTCTGGAACAAATTCCCTGCTGATATGGAGGGATGACTGTATATATATTTTACACACATTGTCAAATTGATCTTTCTAAAACACAAATAGGTTTATGTTTCTATTAGAATTTGTCATTAGCTCCACAACACAAAGTCTAGATTCATAATATAGTATTCTCCTTCTTATACAAATGTTCTAGACACTTGTTAGATTATCCCCAATACTGCATTTTTCAGTTTAAATTTTATCAAACTTAATTATATACCATATTGTTCCAGGAAGAATATATGCTCCATGAGAGAAAGGACAGAAGTTTCACATAGCAGGTTTGCATATACAGTAGGTAGGTGTACTGTTAGTCTGTTTTCATGCTGTTAAAGACATACCTGAGACTAGATAATTTACAAAAGAAAGAGGTTTATTGGACTTATGGCTCCACATGGCTGGGGAGGACTCACAATCATGGCAGAAGACAAGGCGGAGCAAGTCACAGCTTATGTGACTTGGCAGCAGGCAAAAAAACAGCTTGGGCAGGGCAATTCCTATTTTTTAAACCATCAGATCTCGTGAGACCCATTCACTATCATGAGAACAGCACAGGAAAGACCTGCCCCATAATTTAATCATTTCCCACCAGGTCCCTCCCACAATACCTGGGAATTATGGGAGCTATGAGATTTGGGTGGAAACACAGAGCCAAACCATATCATTAGGTATTAAAAGACACTTTGTTGAAGTAAAGTTAGTTTTTTTTATAAACGACTCATCCAATGCCTTCTAGTGAGACTCTCAGAAAAATCTGTCTAAACATTAAGTTCTATAACTGCAGAAAGGAGTTAGTAAGCACACCTGCCTCCTACCCATCTTAGGAGGAAGAATATTGGCTAAAATATGTAGAACCTTGTACTGTTAAGGTATCAGAATTTCCAAAATCATACACAGAGACTAAAAAGGAAAGGCTCGTCCCTTAGATTTAAACTTTTAATATAGCATACTTAGACTGATAACATTTCTCTGTCTCCCAGTGTTGTACAACACTAGCCAGAATATTACTTTCAGATAAGATAGATATGCACATATCCTCAATAGACATTATTGGTAGCCCAACCATTTGCTGAATAACCACAGAAATGTAGCAACTACACATCGGATGTTCTGCACTTATAATCTGCACTTAACTTTCCAGACTGCTGCTTCCAGGCAATCTCCAAAGGATGGTACTCTGTATTCTGTCCATAGGTTTGCCAGATATCATTATTTCTTTAGAAGAAGAGGTGAGGAATACAGAAACATTTCATCTTTTTTTTAATCTGTGAACAGTTTTAACTGAATGACAGGATACCACGGAAACCCGTTGCTCTAGGACAGATGGCCACATGGTCTCTGCCAGCACGCCCGAGAGCACATGTTATTGCCAAGGAACACAGGCTGCAGGGGAAGTTCATGTGCTGTGTTTCCAGCAACTCCCACTCAAAGAGCTGTCACCTTTTTGGTCTATGTCTTAGTTTCCATTCTAGCCACAGCTGCCGGTTAGTGAATAACTTCACAATTCATCAAATTCACTTGATGTTCACCTCCTCCTAGTAAGACAGAAAATGCTCCAATGATTGAACTAATATTCTGTGTTCATTTCAATTGCCACCTGGCATCAGACTCAACTGACATATGTGGGAAAACCACCAGGCCAGAGGGGCTCCACGCAAGCTTGATTTTCGCCATAACAAAAACATAAAGTCAAATCATGGGTTTTCTAGAGGGAAAAGGGCAAGCGGCAAAGATGTGCAAAATTGTTGTGCTGCCTTCTTCATAATTTACCTTTAAAATGATGCTAAAACACAAAGTTTAAATCCTCCATTTTTAGACATTAACTCTTCATTTTTATCAGATCACATTATTCCCCTGGTTAAAACTCTTCAATAATTTCCCATTGGAATTAGAATAAAATGCAAAATCCTCACTGTGACTGCATTCCTCTAAATGGTTGACCTCATTTTGAGCGCTTCTTCCCCTGTTTTGTATATCCCAGCAATGCTGGTTTTCATTCTTTTGCTCAAATATTCTAAGGGCATCTGGTGTTCCCTCTGCTTCCAGCACCTGCTCCTTGCCCTTCTGTAATTTTTCTTACAACTCAGAACTCAGCTCAAATGTAATTTCATCTTTCTTTGATGACCCTGTCTAAAACCATTTTTGTCCTCAGTCCCTAGTTGGTCTCCATCTCTTTTTTCATATTTCATGTCTCTAATGGCACTGATCTCTCTCTCACACACACACACACAAACACACACACACACACACACGAATGTAAGCTATACAAAAGCAAAAACCTTATCTATCTTTTTAATAACAGCAATAGGCAGATAGTGGATATTCAATAAATATCAAATTAAGTCAATACACCCAGTAACAAATTTTAATATTCCCTTTAAACAAACATTATTTCCAATAAATGGAAATGGATAAGCACAGAATAACGATACCTTTAAGAAGAAGTGAACTGCTAGGTAAAAAAAAAAAAAAAAAATCCTGATGGATGAAGCTAAAGCAGCCATGGCAGCACTGGGCGAAGTGGTTCCCTTCCCTTTTCACCTTCTTTTGCACTCCCTTTTGGAAAGCTCATAACCAAAAGACACGTGTGAGAAACAAAATGCAATACCTGAATTACATATTTTTAAAATGTATTTAAAATATTTAAACTTAATTTTAAAATATGTCAAAATGTCATTGCTTTAAGAGTAAATAAAAACAACCCATATTTCAAAACTCAGGAGACATTTCTATTCTAATAACAATCCTATCATGTTCCTATTGTAAAGCATTTCAAACCATAACCACTATTTTCAGTTCCAGGGGTGAAAATAGAGTTCTGTTCTTTCTAATGTTTCTGGTTTCCATGATTTCAAAAGTGGATTAGTTTTTTTCTCAAATTAAATGTAACAGGTCAGTGAGCCTTTAATGTAGTCCTGGAGATGCCAGAAATAGAAATAGACATGTTATTAATGACTGAAAATTAGTTCACTCTGTCTGCGTGAGAAACTTCTCTCACACTTCAAACACTCAAACCCATCTTCACATCAGGGTGATAAACCATGGAGTGATTGCTGAAAACATTAGGAAGCATCACATCAACAAGCAGTTCATTGAAGAAGCCGCCACAATATTCTCCATGGGTCCCTGATGATTTCTCTCCGGAATGGGGATGGTTAGTTTTAAAAACCACAGCATTCTGTCTTCCTTCCTCTCATATGTGTGTCTATGTATTGATGATGACCTCTTGGTACACACACGAATAAGGACTCAAAGAGATGGCAGAGTAAATCACCAAAAGAGTGCTGGATGTGAAATCAGGAGACACAGGTTCAAATTTGGCTCTACTAATGATTAGATGAGTAGCCCAGAATGAGTGATTTAACTGCGCTAAAACTAGTCTGTTTCTACAGATACATTATGAAGAGTTCTAAAGAAAATAAAATAAAAGTAAACTACCTAACATAGTCTAGTAAACATATTATCAACAAGAGGCTCTTTTCTCTTTTTTCCCCCTTTCTTTCCATGTCTTCTTCAAAAAACAGATTCTATGGAGTTAATGTAAAATTGGGGATTTAAAACAATATATGGAAAATGGATAGAATTTTAGAAATTCGTGTTGAACAGTTAGAGCTGTACTTCTTATAATTCAATTATCTGCTTTTACCTAAGTAGAAAATAAATGTCATATCTTAAAATTATAGTTGTTTTTTCTTACTTTTTTGTTCGTTTGTTTTTTGAGGCAGAGACTCACTCTATTGCCCAGGCTGGAGTGCAATGGCGTGATCTCGGCTCACTGCAACCTCTGCCTCCTCTGTTCAAGCGATTCTCCTGCCTCAGCCTCCCAAGTAGCTGGGATTGCAGGTGCCTGCCTCCATGTCAGGCTAATTTTTGTAGTTTTAGGAGATATGGGGTTTCACCATGTTAGTCAGGCTGGTCTTGAACTCCTGCCTTCAGGTGATCTACCCGCCTCAGTCTCCAAAGTGCTGGGATTGCAGGTGTAAGCCACTACACCCAGCCTTTATTTATTTGCTTATTTATTGTTGAGACAATCTTGCTCTGTCGCCCAAGTTGGAGTGCAGTGGTGTGATCTTGGCTCACTGCAACCTCTGCTTCCTGGGTTCAAGTGATTCTCCTGCCTCAGCCTCCCGAGTAGCTGGGATTACAGGTGTGCACCATGAAGCCTGGCTAATTTTTGTACTTTTAGTAAAGATGAGGTTTTGCCATGTTGGCCAGGCTTGTCTCAAACTCCTTACCTCAGGTGATCTGCCTTCCTTGGCCTCCCAAAGTGCTAGGAACACAGGCATTAGCCACCATGCCCAATCTTTTCTTACTTTTTGCTACATTTTTTTTCTTACAGCACATTTAGTACATTTCCAATGAGTATAAGTGGGAATTTTTTCCAAAACTGTGATAATATTTATTTGTGGCCCTTCAGCCAGTTGAGGACACAGTGAAAAGATGGCTGT
The DNA here is from genome assembly GCF_047675955.1 of Chlorocebus sabaeus. Classification (NCBI taxonomy): domain Eukaryota; kingdom Metazoa; phylum Chordata; class Mammalia; order Primates; family Cercopithecidae; genus Chlorocebus; species Chlorocebus sabaeus. The sequence continues at coordinate 33,807,666 of NC_132911.1, read as the reverse complement.
CCATGAACCAGTGAATAGGCCCTCACCAGATGCTAAATTTGTTAGCACTTTGATCTTGGACTTCCCAGCTCTAGGACTATGAAAAATAAAAATCTGTTGTTTATAAGCAAAAAATAAAAATAAAAAGTTGAATTCTCTATGTATTTGTACCTTTGTATTATTTCAGCAAATATTGAAAGAACATGACTGTAGGGCCCAAGCTGTATCACAATCTGGAGACCACAAGGTCCCTGTTCTTAACTAGATCCTGGTCCAGTCGTAAAAAGGATACATAGATCAACAGTTGCATCACAATGAGATGAACATTATAAATAAAGGTATGCAACAGTGATATTGAAGAACATAGAGCATGTAACTTTGCTCAAGTGCGGAGGGGAAGATTTAGAAATCTTCCTGAGATGGAATGACTTTTGAGTTAGGGTTAGAAGATGGAAATAAACATCTAAAGCTCAGAAGAAAGGCAGAAGTTTGAAATACGTACTTGGAGTCCTCAGTGTTCTAGAGGCAAGAGTATGGATAAGGTTGCTCAAGATCAGTGTGTGGAAAGAGAAGAAAAATAACCCTGGGTTAGATTATTCATTTATTAGGCAACTTTTCCTGTTGTAACAAATAACTCTAAGATACCTGTAACTCACAGAAAAAGGAACTTCTTTCTTACTTACTCACTTTGTAATGAAGCCTATGGTTGACCTGACTCTGTTGGTCATTACTGAGCTGGGCTGGTCTTGGTTGGGCCCCACGTTTTTTGTTTCTGTGTTTGTTTTGTGACAGAATCTCATTCTGTTGCCCAGGCTGGAGTGCAGTGGCATGATCTTGGCTCACTGCAACCTCCACCTCCCAGGCTCAAGCGATTCTCTTGCCTCAGCCTCCCAAGTAGCTGGGATTATAGGCGCCCACCACTGCGCCCGGCTAATTTTTGTATTTTTAGTAGAGATGGGATTTTACCACGTTGGCCAGGTTGGTCATCAACTCCTGACCTCAGGTGATCTGCTCACCTCGCCCTCCCAAAGTGCTGGGATTACAGGTGTGAGCCACCGCCCCCAGTCCCCAATGTATTTTCTCATTTCAGGACCCAGAGTAAAGAAGAATCCATAATCTTAAAAAGGCACGGTTAGAAGGAAGACAGCCATAGTCAAATAACACAAACACAGTTAATCTGTTCAGATATGGCAAATGTCACAAAGGTATGTCACATGCTGAAAGTCACAGGGGCAGAGGGTAGTGAACACAAATAAGCAGGACAATCACACGCAATGGGTGAAAATATAAAATCCTGTAAAGAGGAGAATCACTGGAAACAATAACTCTTTTAAAAACATTTTTGAATCTACCTTTACTTATGCTTATTTTCATTTCTGAAACTTTCCTTTTAGTTTTGTTTATTAACAATTCTGATTAACCCTGACAGTGAGCATAGTGCTTCTGATCTACTTTAAAAAAATGGATGCATAATATTTGTACATACTTATGGGGTGCATGTGATGTTTGTTACATTCATAGAACATGTAATGATCATGTCAGGGTATTTAAGATATCCATCATCTTGAGCATTTATCATTTCACTTGTTGGGAACATTTCAAGTTCTCTATTCTATTTTGAAATATACGAAACATTGTTAACTATAGTCGCCCTACTCTGTTATTGAACATTAGAACTTATTCCTTATATCTAACTGTATCTTTGTACTCATTGGCCAAACTCTCTTTATCTCCACAACACACACTCCCTTTCCAGCCTCTGGTAATTAACATTCTGTTTGCCTCCCCAAGACCAACTTTTTTAGCTCCCATATAGGAGTGAGAGCAAGTGATATTTGTCTTTCTGTGCCTTGTCTATTTCACTTAACATAAGGACCTTCAGTTCCATTCATGTTGCTGCAAATGACAGGTTTTCATTCTTTTTTATGACTGAATAATATTTCATTGGGTATATATACCATATTTCATTGATGTATTCATTCATTAATGGACACTTAGGTTGATTTCATAGCTTTGTTATTGTGAATCATGCTGTAACAAACATAGAGGTGCAGATATTCCTTTGATATACTGATTTTCTTTCCTCTGGAATAAATACCCAGTGGTGGCATTGCCAACTCATATGGTAGTTCAATTTTTAGTTATTTGAAAAATCTCAATATCAATTTCCACAATGTCTGTGGTAATTTACCTTCTCACCAAAAGTATATAAAGTTCCCTTTTCTCCATATCCACGCCAGCATCTATCGCCAATCTACTTTTTAGTGTCTCATCCTTAAATACCAACAGGCAACCAAGGATCATCAGACACTGAAGTCTAACACATTTTTTAAAAGAACAAACACAGATAAGAAAAAAGGAACTCAAAGGAAATAAAATGCCAGTATTAGAAAACTAAAAAAAATAAAATAAAATAAAATCAAATCAAAGAGAAGATACCCTATTTACAAAAGAATGGGTGATTTACAGAAAAGAAAAAAAAAACATTCAGAAGAAAAAAGAGCTCTTAAGAACAGGTGTTCTGTAAATATTTGCTGAAATAATCTGAAGGTAAAAGTATATATTAAACTCAAAAATAAATATTATCACTACTTTGAAAAAATTCTCATATGCACATGTTGTTAAATAATAAAAACTCAGGAATAGACGGATTTACCTCAACTTGATAAAGTATGTTTAGAAAAAAACTTGAAACTAAAATTATACTTAATGGATAAAGACTAAATGCTTTCCCCCTAAGTCTTAGAACAAGGCAAGGATGTCCACTCTCATCACTCTTAACAATGCTAAGAAGTTATAGCCAGCACAATAAAGAATATAGAGAATAAAATCATATAGATAAGAAAGCAAGAAGTAAAATGGTTCGTCTTCTACATGACATGTTGGTTTATGTAGAAAATGTTAAGGAATCTATGAAAGTATCCCACAACTAATAAGTGAGTTCCACAAGGTAACAAAATATATAAGACATAAAAATCAACTTTATTCCTATATACTATCAGAGAACACACAAACTCTGATATTAAATATACAATACTATTTAAAATCTCTCAAAAAATTTTATTCGAGTGTAAATCTAAGAGAACATTTACAGGGTTTACATGCTTAACACCACAAAATACTTATAAAAGAAATAAAGTAAAATCTAAATAAATGGAGATACATGCCAGTTTCATCAATTGGAAGACTCAACATAGTAAAGATGTCAAATCTCCTGGAATTGATTACAGGTTCAGTATAATTCCTGCCAAGATCAAAGCAACATTTTTGCCTATATAGACATTATTATAAATTTACATATATGAAAGGCAAAAATAAACTAGAATATCTGAAACAAGATTGAAAAAGAAAAATAAAATATGAGGAATCTGTCTACTTAATTTCAAGACTTGTATTGTATAGTGACAGTGATCAGACTGTGGCACTGGGAGGGGGGTAGACACATAGATCAATTTAATGCAGGAATAGATCTACACAATTGCTGAACTGAATTTTTGACAAAAGTAAAATAGTAATTCAATGGAGGAAAGATAGTCTTTTCAGCAAATGGTGCCACAGCAATTAGACCTCTGTTGGTGGGGAAAAATACTTGACTATTGTATACTGTTCGTTGATGGTACTGTTGAATTCATTCATGTCATTAGTGATTTTCGTGTAACCATTCTATTCTATCAATTGAGGGAGTATAATTATAGACTTCTCTTTTTCTTCTTTCAAATCTATCAATTTTTTCTTCACACATTTTGTAGCTCTGTTGTTGCAGGATTGTTATGTCTTCATGGTGGGTTGACCCTTTAATCATTATATAATGTCCTTCTATGTCTCCAGTCATTTTCTTTGTGCTGAAACCTGCTCTGTCTGATATTAACATAGCCATTCCTACTTTTTGTTTGAATAAACCTTTTTTCATTTTTTTTCATTCAACCCGTGTATACCATTATATTTGAGGTGAATTTCCCATAGTCAGCATATAGTTGAATCATATTTTATATAATGCACTGTTTATGTTTTTTAATTGGTATATTTAGACTATTTAAATTTAATGTAATTATTAACCAGTTAGGGCTTACAGCTGATATTTTAATTTTGTTTTCTGTTTGTTCTGTCTAGTTTTTGTTTCTCTGTTTAATTTTTCCTGCTTTCCTATAGGCTACTTGAAAATCTATCATGGTATTTAAGAGATGCTCTTTGAATAACTTTTTCATGATTACTCTGGGTATTACCTTATGCATACATAACTTATCACAGTCTATTGGTATCACAATTTCACCAGTTTCAGTGAAGTATAAAAAGCTGTTCCTGATTTACACTCCTTTACTCCCCCTAAATGTTTCTCCATATACATTTATAACCACATCAAACACTGTTATAATTTTCAATTCAACCATCAATCACAGAGAAAATTCAAGAGGAGAAGGAAAATGTATTTATTCATATATTTACTCTTTCTATTGTTCTTTTCTCATCTTGATCTTCCTTATCTTCTTTCTTTTACTATTTTCCTTCCTTTTCAGAGAATTTCTTTTAGTTATTCTTTTTAGGTGAGGCCTGTTGGTGACAAAATTTCTTAGCTTCCCTTCACATGAGAATGGCTTTATTTTTCTGTCATTTCTGAAGGATATTTTCACTGGATATAGGATTCTGGGTTGACAGTCCTTTACTTTCAGCACTTGAAAAATGTCACACTACTACTTTCTGGCCTCTGATTTCTAATGAGAAATAGGATAGGTTGTCACTTGAATGTTTTCCCCCCAGATAAGTAAGGTGTATTTCTCTTTAACCATTGTTTTTAAGATTATTTTTTTCTTTGTCTTTAGTTTTCTGAAGTTTGACTATGATATGTTTTGATGTAAATTTATTTAGGTTTATCCTGTTTGGATTTGCTTAGTTTTTTGACTCTGCAGATTAATATCTTTTGCCACATTCAAGAAATTTTAGACATCATTTCTTTGAGTACTTTTCAACCCCAACTGTTTCTCTTCTCATTTCAGAGATCTGATAAAATAAATATTAGATATTTTGTTATACTCCCATAGGTACCTGAGGCTGTGTTGTGGTGTGGTTTTTTTTTTATTCCAGTCTATTTTCTATTGTTCAGATGAGATTATTTCTGTTGTTCCATCTTCCAGTTCACTAGTTCTTTCCTCCATTCTGCTGCTGAGCACGTCCACTGGGTTTTTTCTTTTTAGGTATTATATTTTTAGTACTAAAATTATCATTTGGTTATTTTTTATATTTCCTTTTTTTTGGCTGAGACTTTGATTTTTTTTCACTTATTTCAAGTGTATCTGTATTTGCTTGTAATGCATCTTTTATGATGACTACTTTAAAATCTTTGCCAGATAATTCTAACATCTTTTTCATGTCTGTGTTGACATTCTTTGTTGTTGGTTCAGTCAGTTTGAAATCTTTCTATTTTTGGTATAACAACCGGTTTTTTAAAATTGAAATCTGGAGCTTTGGGGTACTATGTAATGAAACTGTGAGTCTTACTTAAACCTTCTGTTTTATCTTGCTTTCTCTGACATGGCTCTAATAAACAAGTGGTAGGCACTGCCTCACTACTGTCAGATGCTTGCAGAAGTCCAGATTTCCTACTTAGCTTCCATTGACTTGGGGCAGAGGTTAGCACTTTGTTTAAGGTTACTGCTTCATAGAGTGGGAGTTCTAGTTCCTCAGGAGGCTTCCACTGCATGATAGTGAGGAGGAAGATGACTTTAGTACTATTTTGTGGTGTTAAAAACCCAGATTCTCCAGTAGTTCTCTCTGACATAATCCCAACAGTGATTGGGAGGGATACCTCATTACTGCTGGCAGTGGTGGGAATTTAGTTTCCCCATTTGGGCTCCACTGACATGATAAAAAGGTGAGGGTTTATTAATTGAGGATAAATGTTCCAACTCAGACTTCTCTAATACAACCCAGATGAGTGATTAAGGTACCTCAGTTTACCCTGGTAAGGATGGAAGTCTAGGATCTTTATGAGCCCTTTACAGGTGGGGTAGGGATATAGACAGTTTTAGTATGTGGTGTTTGCTGGAGTAGAGTTGTTATTGTCTAAAAGTTTTATATTTGGTAGTCTCCCCCCTTTCCTCATCCTTTGACTATAGAAAGCAAGCTTTTGTTGAAGTTTTTTTTGTCTGTGATCATTGATATTTGCAGGTTGCTGATTTCTTCAGCCTTAAGTCTGGGATACAGAAGGTGAAAAGAAAGGACTCCTAGGGAATTTACCACCAAGTAATTCCTCAAGTTCCAAAGGATCCAAGCTCATCTGCTTTCTTCTCTCTACCTTTCAGAATTGTACTATGACATAATCCAGAGTGTTCAGTTCATACTTAGGTAGAAGAGTAGGAAAGTACACTGTATTAGTTTGTTTTCGTGCTGCTGATAAAGACATGCCTGAGACTGGGTAATTTATAAGGAAAAAGAGGTTTAAAAGACTCACGGTTCCACATGACTGAAAAGATCTCACAATCATGGTGGAAGGTGAAAGGCACATCTTACATGGCAGCAGGCAAGAGAGAAATGAGAGCCAAGTGAAAGGGATTTCCCCTTATAAGCCATCAGATCTCATGAGACTTATTCACTACCATGAGAACAGTATGAGGGAAACCGCCCCCATGATTCAATTATCTCCCACCAGGTCCCTCCTACAACATGTAGGAATTATGGGAGCTACAAATCAAGATGAGATAGGGGTGGGGACACAGCCAAACCATATCATACATCTACTCCACCTTTTAAGAAGTAGAAGTCTCTGTTGAGTTTTTAATTTCAGTTATTATTATTTTTCTCTTCCAACACTTTTTATTCATTTTCTCTAATTGTTAATATCTATTCCATTGTTGCATCTTTTTATCTATCTTATCTTTATATCATTTTTTATCCCACACTTCATATCTGCTGATGTCTTTCCATTATAGTTCATTTCCTCCTATGACTTGTAGTTTTTGAATGAGTTTTTATCTTCAACTTGAATATATTTTTTCCTGTGTGTGTCCCTTTCCTTCTGTATTGCAGAAGCCCTAAAGAGCTGTTTTCTTTTGCTTCTGTTGGGCACCTTTGAGAATTCACTTGTCCAAGATCAGTATTTACATTTCTAATTTATCAGCTTAGAATTCATGCCTGTATACAGAGTGTGAATTGGTATTCCATACCTAGGCATGGCATAAGCTTTCAGTTTCAGTTCTTAATTTGATTTTTTTTCCCCAAAACATAAAGGAAAGACATGCTTCTTTGTTAATTCTTAGTACTTACGATGTTTTCCTACCTATTTGACAAACAGGGCAGCTCTTAAGGGGTCTCAGCTTTTTGCTGGTGTCTGGTTTCAGCGATCAGCCTCACAGCAGTGCCTACTCTCCTTTATACCCCTCTCCTTTATAGCCATATATCTTATTCTGAGTGGACATTAAAATCTCAGCCACTATTCGCTAAGACCTGTATCTATTTGCATGCCTTTGGGTCCAGCTTGTTGTCTTTTATTAGTCTAGGTGTAAATTATTTCTGGTACCTCAAAATTACAGTAACGTGTGCTGAAGCCAGCTTGTATAGGCTGGCAAGAGTTAATGGTTAAATGTTCAGAAATTTATGAGCTACTATGAACATGCTGATTAAAACATGGATATATAAATGTTTTTCATGTTGGAGTTTCTGTGTTCAGAATGTCATGATGGTGAAATTAGAATCTTGTCATTGATTTAACAAAACTAGAAATTACTTAGAAAATGATTTTACTTTTCATTCAGGGCAATACCCTTCCACCCACCCACTTATCCCACCCCCAACCCCACTTAAGAGATGAGATAACTAAGGCTCACTGAGATCAAATGAGATCAAATGGCAAGAGCCCGTGTGAGGGTTTTCCCCACTCCTTATCGCAGAACTGCTCTATTTCATCCTGTGTCCTGCCAGTGCTTGTTTGGCTGAAAGATTATTTCCCCATTTTTCTTCTAAAAGAGCTCCAATGAAAGGATCTAGATGCCGAGCCTCTTGGTTCCAGGCGGCATGGTGTTGGAAGGCACCACCAACAGATATCCAGGCACTGGTATCTCCCTTGAGGGTCTCTGGCTGGATCAATCAAAAAACCACCCCTGAAACACAGATTTCATTTCCTGTTTCCCCACAGGACACCATTTGTCAAACAGCCCCCAGGCCAATGAGAGACCCCAGACTCCTGAGTCATTAAGCCTTTCCAGAGCCAAACAGATGTCACATTGAGCCTGTTTTATTTTTTCTCATTCTCTATCTTTACCCTTGCCTTTCTTTTTATTGCTTTGTCTTTGTACCTCTCTTCATTACATTGTCCCATTATTATTGCTTTACTAAAGCAATCATCATTGAAATGCCTATCCAAACATCCATTAACATGCTTTCTGAATATACTGTTTTCCAAATGCTGCATATTGTAAGGAAACAGATTTTTCATTATCAGCAAGAAATGTATCTGACCTAAAAACCAGAGAAGTCCATGGTTCAAGACATATGAAGAACTTACAGAAAATCAGAAAAAAAGAAATACTGTCAATTCACGGTACATTTGTTATCCTTACTATGGATCATCCTTAATAGCTTTAGATCAATACACAACTATGATGCTGATAAGATTTCGCTTTTAGGATGTTATGATGTTATGTGACCAGTGATTATTCAGGCTAACTCCCTTATTTGGTAAATGAGGAAATAAAACTATAAAAGCAAGCAACAAGTTCTTCTATTTTGAAACTCAGTGATCACGCCAATCCTCCATACTACCTTTAGATGTAATAAAATCTGCTTATAGCTTTAAGAATACAAGCTGAATTCACTCGAACATCACTTATGTGAAAAACAGCTTCAAAGATTGTGTTCAGTGGTCCAAAGACCCAGTAATAACCAAATATTGATATACTGGGAATATTTAACCCTCAGTTCATATCTCAAAATAAGTATTCCTTAATACCTACCATGATGCAACTTACAATGAAAAAATTAACAGTATAATTTCATAGTTATAAACACAGACTCTGGAGCCAGATTGCCTGGGTATGAATATTATTTTACTTCTTCAATACTTCTGTGACTTTGAGCAAGTCACTTATGCTCTGTGCTTGTTTCCTCATCTATAAAATCTGAATAGCAATAGTAACCACATGCAGGGTTGTTTTGAAGATCACATGAACTATACAGGTAGAATGCTTAGAAGAATTTCTGGAATGAAATACATACTACGTAAAGATTAGCTATCATAAAAGATTATTTTTTAATTGACTGCAATTACTCCCTTCTCTGTCCCCAATGCCCATTACAAAGTGACTGTACAGCAACTCTCTGAAACCCAGCCTGGCCTTGCTATTTGCTTTGGCTAGCAGAAGTAATAACTTGCCAACTTTGAGCCTACCCCTGAAGTGGCTGTCCGTGCTTCTGCACTCTCTCAGAATTTTTCACCATAGAAACAGGCTAGGGAAAACCTTCAGGAGGTTGGGAGATGACACAGACCAGAGCCAAGGCTCCCTAAACTGAGGCCCCAGAAAGACCAGACAAGATAGGCAAAACTGACATAAAACTGACTGCAGACGCATGAGGGAGCAACAGTCACCTAGCTGAGCCCAGCCTATATTACTAACCACAGAATGGTGAGCTAAACAAATGGCTCTTATTCATATTTTATTTATTTTTTAGAGACAGGGATGCCATCATAGCTTACTGCAGTCTGGAACCTCTGTCTGGGTTCAGGTGATCCTCCTGCCTCTGTCTCTAAAGTAGCTGGGACTACAGGGGTGCACCACCACTGTAGCTAATTTTTTTCTTTTTGTTTTTGTTATCAAGGCTGGTCTTCAGTTCCTGGCTTCAAGTAGTCTTCCAGCCTCAGGCTCTCAAAGTATTTAGCTTACAGGTATAAGCCATCATTCATGGCCCCTCTTATTTTTAACTTCATGATGGTTTATTGTGCCACAATAGCAAACTGATATAAGTATTACTACTATAATATACATTTTAATGTTATTGAAAATTCTTTGATTCTTCTCTCAAGAAGATGGGGGAAGACACTCCTTTAATATTCCTCCAATCAAGAAGGAGGATCTGTGCCCCTTCCTTTTGAATCTGGGTGGGCTTGTGACTGAGTAAGAGAACACACCATTAGTGATGCTGTATGACTGCCAGGTCAAAAAAAGACCAGGCAGTAGCCCCCTGATTCTCTCGGAACACGAACTCTAGGGGAAGTCAGACATCAAATAAGCTGCCTCACTATACTAAGGTCGTTGTGCTGGAGAGGTCACATATAAGTGTTTCGTCCAATGGCCCCAGCTGAGCTCCCAGATGACAGTCAGTATTGACTCCCAGTCATGTGATTAAGCCATCTCATGCATCCAGCCCAGTCAAGACATCCAGGCCAGGCATGGTAGCTCACACCTGCAATTCCAGCACTTTGGGAGGCTGAGGTGGAAGGATTGTTTGTGTTCAGGTGTTTGAGACTAGCCTGGGCAAGATGGTGAGACCCTGTCTCTACAAAAAATGAAAACTTAGCCAGATGTGGTGGCTCATGCCTGTGGTCCCAGTTACAGGGGCGACTGAGGTGAGAGAATCATTTGAATCCAGGAAGTCAAGGCTACAGTGAGCGCTGTTTGCACCACTGTGCCGTGAGGCTCAAAGTTGGCAAGTTATTACTTGTGCTATCCAAAGCAAGTAGAACAAGACACTGACTCAAAAAAAAAAAAAAAAAAAAAAAAAAAAAAAAAAAAAAAAAAAAGACTTCAGATGACACCAGCCCCAACTGAAATCTGACTACAATTTCACAGGAGATGCCAAGTAAAAATTATCAGTCAAGTCTTTCTAGAATTCCTGAGCCAGAAATCGGTCAGCAAAATTAAATGATTGCTTTAAGTTGCTAAGTTTTGGAGTAAGAATTTATACAGAAACAGGAACCAGAACATCACTATGGTGTGACTGATTCCTATTAGAAAAATCAAGTGGTGTTTGGAGGATGTACTTTCCCATTAGAAAATTCAAAAATCAAAATGATCCCTCAAAATACTCAGAAATAAATGCAGGTTTATCAACAATACATGAAGCTTGAAAATTACCTGGTCCTTTACCCACGAGCTCACCATTCCCTGACAGTTCCTACTGCTAAATTCTAAGAAAGTTACTTTGAACAGCAGAAGGTACCTACTTCTTTTGAAAACAATCAAGATTTAGGATTATGAACACTCTTCCCCAAGGTAACTTGGAGCTGAAGACCTTGTAGTCATATAGAACTGGGTCCATATTGTCCTCTGATTTGTGCTTGTCTTTAAAGTTCTATATTTTACAGCAACAAACACATTTGTGTCCCATGGGCTAAAGTGGAAGTACTTTTTTTTTTATTATACCCTCAAAGTGTTTGCCTTGTATTTCCACAGAAACCTGCCTGAAGAGTTCTCTTGGGAAGCAAGGATCCATGGAGTAGAAAATGAAACACTAAATGTCATGCAGAGACACACTGGTGTTTGCATTTTAAACTTCATCCAATTCAATAAAGTGTATATCTGTAGGTCACTTTTTCATGACCGAGAAATATCGGTGACCAAACATCAGCATTTGAGAGTAGAGAAGTAAGGTCACTTGATATTTCCCTTGCCTTTTTTTTTTTTTTTTTTTCTCTTGTGATGATGTTTCCAAATCTCTCACTAGGGGAAAAAAAAAATTCCAAAAGCACTTTGCTAGAAAGACAGGTATATTCTTCATAGCAGGCAATGCTCTTGGGAATTTGCTCACTAACGGAACTAACTTTAGGCATGGGCATGTCACGTAGGTTTGGACCTATTAGCTTAAAGTAGATGGTGCAGAACATCCTTGCTATATTCGGCCAGAGTTGGGGTTTAGCAAGGGCTGTAACACTAATGTGCTACAAGATTTTAGAAAAATCATTTACTAATATTATGCCCCACTTCCTCATCTATAAAATGTATGACATAATACTTATCTGGAGGGACCCGAATAATATTGTGTATGCAAAGCACCTAGCACAGTGTTTAGCGCAGAGTAATTGTTCACTAAATGTTTGTTTCAGAGCTGACATTTAAAACCAATGTCAGATTTCTTATCAAGCTAGTTATCTGTGCAATTCTGGGTAAATTATTCACTCTGGACCTTAGTGTATCCATTGTTGAACAATAGCTTTTTAAAGAAAGCATTATCTAGTTTAAATGTAAAAATATGTAAAGCAGTTTTTAAAAATATAAGGTATACTACAAATGGGAAGAAGGTTAATGGTGATTGTGATCATAATTGTGAAAACTGTTTATAATAATGGCATTTACTTGGTAATTTTTTGTGAGTCTTCTACAGGACTCTCAGCAAGCATACCTTAAATGTCCTTTTGAAGGATGCCCTTACATATTATTGTTACTAAATTAAAAGTCCAAGCCAGGATCCATCCTGAACAAGAATACAGATGTAAAGTTTGTCACCATAAGCAACCCTCATCGCATATGGACTTGCACCCAGGTTTAACAAACGTATTTCATGTTTTGCCCTATTTACCTTTTTTTCCCTCCATACTCATTCTATACCCACACAAACTCGAATGTGCCCAAATTTCTCACAATGTTCTGAGGCTCATCTATCTGAAAGCTAGAGTCACCCTTGAAATTAGCATGCGTCTGTCTAGGGGTGATGTAACTTAAGACATTGTGGCTCTTTGTTGGGGCATGACGTTTGTGAGCAGAAGATCCCAAAATACACTGCACTAGCTGGGGAACTGGGGACTGAATTGGACTAAAGATGGTGAAAGTGGAAATGACATGTTTATAGGTTTTCGTGGGGAGGATAAAAGAGAGATTCGAGTTACTAAGGAATTTCTCTTCCCCAAATGTTCATCCTGTTTTAGGTGTCCCCGTACCAACAATGGCAGAACATTGAACCCTCTACATCTTGCAACTTTTCTTCACTTTCTGAGCCTCTGATTTCTCATCTGTGGGACAACTATAATTATACACAGTGGCGTGCTGGTAAATGTTTAACAACCAACTCTACGAGGAATAAAAAAGCCTTGATTGTAACACTTTCCTATTTCTGTGGTGTATTATAAATAGACCCACAATGGCCAATTTGAAACCATAATGTGACATAATTGAACATAGAGTTGGGAAGAGATTTGCTCTAGTACATTGCATAATGTTTTCACTATACAAAAACAATAGCTTTAAATAACCTCAGAAGCATAGATATTAGTAAATATAACAAAATAACTATGAATTAATAAGTTTGAGTTTTTACTACTATTTTAATATATTTCATTGTTTCTATAATTTAATTTTGAATAATGTCTGTATTTTACAACCAGCTCTCAGAACTCCTGAAAAATGTGACAAGCAGCTCTTGCTAGCTGGTATGACCCTGTTGCAGCACACTACTGATTTTATTTGCTTAAAAGGCTCTTTTGAGAATTATCATGTTACATTTTATATTTAAATCTTAAAGAAACCATATTTAAACTGATTATATCTTTCAAATGTAACAATCTCAAATAACCTTACCAGTAATTCTGGTAAAAATTTATGGTACTCAGATGTCAATTGCCTTGTTAGTATAGTTAAGTCTAAATGCTTGCCATCTTATCAAATAATGGCAATACAAACTTCAACAGCTGAAGAAGTGACTGGAATATGTAAAAGTGACAGCATCAACAGCCAGAAGACAGTCTAGGGGAGGAATAAATCGTGATGGTCCACATCTGTGCTCCTTTTACTCACCCAATGCATGTCTCTCAGGCCTCATGTGGAACCAAAAAAGGATGTAAATGAGCTGGCAGTTCTGTGGCCTGGCTGGTTAAAGACAGGTAAGACATCATTGTTTGTGACTGTGGTTTTTTTTCTTTGTTTGTTTTGTTTTTTCTATTGTGTCTGGAAAGGCTTCTAGAATCCCCTTTTTCAGGCAGGTGGATTGAAGAAACCTGTTATCACTTGAAAAAGAACAATATAAGAAATGAACTAGATAAATAATTGGTAACCAGAAAGGATAAATAAGAAGTTGATAGGGACAGAGGGCGAAAAGTATGGAAGGAGGAGGAGGAGAGAGAAAAGGAGAGACGTTTCATTTACCGCCTGTTCTGAGGCTGAAGTCTAACCTAGCTTATTAAACACAGGAACCTATTATAGAAATCAGGTTTCCAGGAAAATTCTTCTAAGCCAAATTGCTACCTCTTACCCAAGCAATGCCTTTCTGTCTGTATTTAAAAATAAGCAATAACAAAAATCCAAAGATAGGAAACAGTGAAAGATTTTTAGTAAATGTAAGAGATTCCTTTCATCCTTCTACTATTAATACTGAAAAGATCTTTCTTTGGACAGGCAGAGGCTTAAGAATAACATTACAATTTTATGTTTTTTAAGAAATGCACTAAGCACTTTAAGAAAAAAGACAAACTCTATGACAGTTGTTGTAAGCAAGTTTTTATAATAACACAGTATGTGTTGAGTGTTGCTGTCAATTTGCTTCTGTTTCTAACCACTCAGATACTTTCCCAAGTCTCAAAAAAACAAAGCCTTGTGTTGATGGGAACCGAAATATCTCAAACTAAGTCAGCCTGGTACAGCCACTTGATCCAGCCAGCTGAAATGCAGATGGAGGACTCTGAAGACAGGTGCAAGCAGTCACTTTTAACAGAAAATGTATACAACCAAGTCTGAAGGTTAGACAAATCAGAAAGACAGGTAATGGTAGAAAAGAGCAAGAAACAGGAGATCCACAAACAAAGTTTTAGAAACAAGAGAAAATCATGCTCTGGAAATAGGTAAGGGTGACTGTTCTTAATGTGGTGTGTGTGTACCTACATGCACATATGTGCACACACACATATTCAAAATGTAACAGTTGAGATAATCAACTGGTAGTGATCAATTAATGCACTTTTCCTTTAGATAATACAAGGAGGAAACTTTCTTCATTTCTTTAAATAACGAAAAGAGAAAACAATTCAAGTTGTTCACGCATCATTAGGATTTAAGTAGAACTCCACACAACTAAGAAATATGAGGGGTGAAATATGGTAGAAGCACAGTTTGCTATTACCACTAATTACTCTGCGGTATAGCTCCAATAATGTTCCTCTGCTTTTTAAAAACCTGTTTTCTTTTGAAATCTTAGAAAATAATTCAGTCAATAACTAACCCCATATACACGCAGAGAATAACGGCAAAATCTATAGCACAAAAGGGACTGTGTTATGAGGGAGAAATGCACGATATAATTCTAAAGAGATGAAGAATTTATTTATCAAACATGTTAAAGGCACAGTGTCTCCACCTACTGTAGAGTAGGAGGATTCAAATCTTCAGTGTGTTGGTGTTTGGTCTTTTTCCTGTGAATTTTCTTCCTCTCTCTGAGTGTGTCCTTCAGAGGAAGGCGCCCTTGTGTACATTGCAGGAATGCCACACGCTTATCCTTTATTTGTTAATGGACATCAACAATAAAGCATGAGGCAATTCCTTCCTTTCTCCTCCCTCAGTTAGTTGATTTCTAAGTTATCTTCCTCTCTTTTTCTTCTGTTTCTTCTACAATTTTCTCTCTGTCTCATCTCTCTGTTTCTTTTACATTTTCACCTTTTAAATTACTCTGTTTTTACTTTTCAGAAACTTGTAATTTGGTCCTAGGTTTGCTACTCTGGTTAATATCAGAACATACTCAAGCCAAGAATCCTTGGTTTGGTGTCTGATTCTGGGTTTAGCATTCAATTTCTTCAAAGAGGAGGACAGTAGAAAAGACAAGTTTCCTTCTGAGTGCAAGAAAACCAAATTTAGCAGATAATCTCCCCAAGAAGGTATGTTCGGTCAGCTATGAGTTGGACCCACTAATTGACTGTAGTGTAATTCTGTTGTAACCCAGCTTGTTAGTGCATAGAGAAATGCTTCAGGGCAAATGATGCTTCCAAAAATATGATAGCTACTTTACACACTAGCCAGAGTCTATCAGGTTTATTTTTCTTATAGCTCTGACTTTTGCTGAGTGCACACAGCGCATTTGCTGCTGTCCAGGCAAGAATGCAGTATGACTCCAGCTTTGTGGGAATTTACAAGGGTCCCAAGGGTCAGCCTCACCAGACTCAGAAGTTGAATACAGAAAAGTACCTCAAGGGCAGATTCTCATCAGACTCATTCTCCTGAGTATGACATGCCATTTTCGTGACAGAAATACCACTCTTCAGTACAGCCAGAGGAAGAAAATCTATGCAAATATTTCCAATATGCTGAATAAAGCTGAAGGCTCGGGGCAAACCACATTTGATGCAGGGTATTATTTAACCATTCCTGTCTCAATGGGCTACCATTTACAGAAGGAGTCATATCCAATAGCTTTTCGGATGGAGATGGGGCATCGTGGGGATAAACGAACTCGGAAGATATCAGAGTGACTTTTAAGAAGTCCAGGTTTTTTTAAGAAGCCCTGAGCATGGAGCTAGCTTACCTAGATTTAAGTCCCAATGCTACCACTTGAATATTAGCTGTATGATTTTGAATAAATAGCTTATCCTTTCTCAACCTCAGTTTTCTCATCCATAGAGTAGGAATGATGTTTCCTACCTCACAGAGTTATTTCAAGGTCTGAGAGAAACGTGTGAAATAATCCACAATTTCCAAAGCACTTTTCATTTCCTTATTGTTACAGTAAGAAAATTTGAGACCACCTACTACAACAGACCCTTGAACAATACAGGGGTTAGGAGCACTGGCCTCCCACGCAGTCAAAATTCTTTGTGTAATTTCTGACTCCCCCAAAAACTTAACTACTAATAGCCTAGTGTAGACTGGAAGCCTAACCAATAACATAAACAATCACTGACACATATTTGATATGTTATATGTGTTATATATTGCTTTCTCACAAAGAAGCTGGGGAAAACAGAATGTTATTAAGAAAATTATAAGGAAAAGAATACTTACTATTCACTTAGTAGATGTGGATCATCATAAAATCTTCATTCCCATCATCCTTATGTTGTGCTCAGGAAGAGGAGAAAAGGGTGGAGTTTTTCTTGCTGTCTCAGGGTGCCAGAGGTGGAAGAGGTGAAGGAGGGGAGACAGGAGAGGCAGGCATACTCTGTGTAACTTCTACTGGAAAAAAAAATGTAAAATGGAATCCATGCAGTTCAAATTCATATTATTCAAGGATTAACTGTATATAGTTGTTTTTTT
Organism: Chlorocebus sabaeus; assembly: GCF_047675955.1. Taxonomy (NCBI): domain Eukaryota; kingdom Metazoa; phylum Chordata; class Mammalia; order Primates; family Cercopithecidae; genus Chlorocebus; species Chlorocebus sabaeus. The sequence continues at coordinate 33,790,537 of NC_132911.1, read as the reverse complement.
TTTTTTTTTTTTTTTTTTTTTTTGGCTGCCAAAGGCATTTCTTGATATAAAGCATTGACAGTGTAACCCTCCTCAAAAAATAAAATCAGTTAATCAAAATATCATGGCTATTTTTTATATCAATGGAAAGAACAACTGTTTTGCTTCATATCCTTGGGCAATATCTATAATTTTACCATTACTATTGGCAGAAATTAAAGCCTTAAGCTAATGCTGTTACCCAGGAGTACTTGTAGATTACTCCTCATTTACACTTTAACTTAAAAGAGCTTCAGATCCTGTACCAGAAAAAAATATTGGGTATTAAGGGTCAGAGTCCCATCTAAGGTGCAATGCAAAGAATCTACCAGGCACCATTAAATGTCTTTCTTGGGGACTCAAACCTTTGTCCCAGAGAATAGCCTCAATAGTGAAAATCTGATAGACATAGGAATCTTGTTTGTGTCATGCTCAAAGTCCTACCAAAGGAGGTGACACTGTCACTTGGGACAGCTGAGAAAGCTCCTTCAATAATGACCTTAAAACTATTTTTAGCTGCATCAGTATGTTCCACGTTAGCTAGTCCCTTTTACACACAGTTAAGAACTACACAGTTGTGAGGTAGAGTAGGGCATCATCAACTAATTAAAAAGTTGTTCTGGCCGGGCGCGGTGGCTCACGCCTGTAATCCCAGCACTTTGGGAGGCCGAGGCGGGCGGATCACAAGGTCAGGAGATCGAGACCATGGTGAAACCCCGTCTCTACTAAAAAATAGAAAAAAATTAGCCGGGCGCAGTGGCGGGCGCCTGTAGTCCCAGCTACTCGGGAGGCTGAGGCAGGAGAATGGCGTGAACCCGGGAGGTGGAGCTTGCAGTGAGCTGAGTTCCCGCCACTGCACTCCAGCCTGGGCGACAGAGCGAGACTCCGTCTCAAAAAAAAAAAAAAAAAAAGTTGTTCTCAGCAGTAGGCTTAGTTAGTACAACTGATCTTTGGGGGCATAAGCTCTCACCTTCAGCCTTGGCTCAGCTAGTACATGATTACATTCTCCTCTGTCCCAAGAGAGGATATAGGAGAAAGTCTCTGTCCTCAGAATGGTGTAGTCAGAGTAATTGCCCAGTTGAGTTGTACACTGAAGCCAAAGGCAAAAGAAAAATTAGGAACATTGAGCCTATCCTTATTGAGAATTTTGACAATTGATTCACGTGGACTTTTTTGTCATTAATTTTGATTTTTAAAACAACTGTATTAAAATCCTGTATGTCTTGATAATTGGGGTTTTGGGGTAGCCCTGTAAATGCCTTACTTGCCTCACTCTGGTCACAGCCCCAACTCAGAGTCTCCATCCTCAGAGGAGAAAATGTGTGCTCTGAGAGAAGAACACAGGGCTGGCACTTGCCACTGTAGCTCAATCACCTTCCAAACAACAACATTCTGATCATTGGCCTTGGGAAAGGATTCATGACTAATTCCTCAAAAGCCATTGCAACAAAAACAAAAATTGACAAGTGGGACCTAATTAAATTAAAGCACTCCTGCACAGCAAAAGAAACTATCAAGAGAGTAAACACACAGCCTACAGAATGAGAGAAAATATTTGGAAACTGCAACCAACCAAGTTCTAATATCCAGAATCTGTCACTTAAACAATTCCACAGGCAAAAATCAAATAATCTCATTAAAAAAATAGGGAAAGGGGCCAGGCGCGGTGGCTCAAGCCTGTAATCCCAGCACTTTGGGAGGCCGAGACGGGTGGATCACGAGGTCAGGAGATCGAGACCATCCTGGCTAACATGGTGAAACGCCGTCTCTACTAAAAATACAAAAAACTAGCCAGGCGAGGTGGCGGGCGCCTGTAGTCCCAGCTACGTGGGAGGCTGAGGCAGGAGAATGGCGTGAACCTGGGAGGCGGAGCTTGCAGTGAGCTGAGATCTGGCCACTCTAGCCTGGGTGACAAAGCGAGACTCCGTCTCAAAAAAAAAAAAAAAAAATAGGGAAAGGACATAAACAGATACTTCTCAAACCAAGGCATACATATGGCCAACAAACATGAGAAAATGCTTGACATCACTAATCATCAGAGAAATGCAAATCAAAACCACAGTGAGATACCATCTCACACCAGTCAGAATGGCTATTAATAAAAAGTCAAAAAACAACAGATGTTGGTGAAGCTGTGGAGAAACAAGAATGCTTACATCCTGCTGGTGGGAATGTAAATTAGTTCAACAACTGTAGAAAGCAATTTGGAGATTTCTTAAAGAACTTAAAACAGAATTACCATTTCACCTGGCAACTAAAACAAAATAAATGGTTCTACCAAAAAGACATGCACTTGCATGTTCATCGCAGCACCATTTGCAATAGCAAAGACATGAAACCAACAAAGACACCCATCAGTAGTGGACTGGATAAGTAAAATGTACATATACACCAGCCACAAAAATAGAACTACTACACAGCCACCAAAAAAAAGAAAAAGAGTGAAATTATGTCCTTTGCAGCAATCTGCATGCAGCTGGAGGCCATTATCCTAAATGAACTAATGCAGGAACAGAAAACCAAATACCACATGTTCTCACCAAAAAAAAGTCACCAAATACCACATGTTCTCACTTACACGTGGGAGGTAAACATTGGGTACTCATGGACATGAAGATGGGGACAACAGATATGGGAGACTACTAGAGGCAGGAGAGAGGGAGAGGGGCAAGGGTTGAAAAACTAACTACTGGGTATTATGCTTACTACTTGGGTGACAGGATCAGTCATGCCCCAAACCTCAGCATCATACAATATATCATTTTAATAAACCTGCATGTGTACTCCCTGAATCTAAAATAAAACTTGACATTATAAATAAAACAAAACAAAATAAAATAGGAAAAAAAATTTAAATCATCTTCCAGGCTGGATGTGGGGGCTCACGCCTGTAATCTCAACACTTTGGGTGGCTTAGATGGGTAGATCACTTGAGCTCAGGAGTTCAAGACCAGCCTGGGCAACATGGCAAAACTCTGTCTCTGCAAAAAATATGAAAATTAGCCTGGTGTGGTGGTGGGCACCTGTGGTAACAGCTACTCAAGAGGCTGAGGTGGGAGGATGGCTTGAGCCCAGGAGGTAGAGGTTTCAGTGGGCTGAGATCATAGCACTACACTCCAGCCAAGGCAACAGAGCCAGATCCTGCCTCCGATTTAAAAAAAAAAAAAAAAAAAAAAAAAAAAAAAAAAAAAATCACCTTCCAGATTCAGAAGTGACAGAGGCACCTCTTCAAAGGGCCAAGACAGGCCAAAATGTGAAGTCTGCCTTTCGATAAGAATGCCACCACCTCTAGGGAAGGGCAAGAGGCTAAATGCTCACAATGTCTAGCCAGACTCATGGCCAAGTGAGAAGACTCAGGCCAGGGCCAACACCATGCCTTGTTATAGGACCACCAGGTTCAATTGCCTGTTGCACAGTAACATACCAATACGTCAAAACAGCAGGAGTTGCAGCAGAGAAACAGTTTAATAATTGAATGGCAGCCAAAAAAAAAGGGTGGAAGAAACTTCAAATATTCTTCCCCAAGGAGTTTTGGCATGGGGTTTAAAAGGGAAATTTGGTGGGTAGTGGGCTGAGGGTCTGGGTATTGCTGATTGGTTTGAGCGTGAGGCATGAAATCATAAGAATATAGAAACTGCATTTCCGTGCTGACTGTGTTCTTTGGCAGGGCTCTTCAGACTGGCTGGCATCAGTGGACCCACTGGAATGCAGGATCTGGAAAATATCTCAAAAGGAAAATTTGGGGTTTCTTAATGTTAACGATGTTATCTATAGAAGGTAGGACTCTATGACAGGGGCTATGTGACTTCTAAACAGTAAGCAGCTATAAGGAAGTGGGCTACAGAGCAAGCTGGTTAATGCTTAGCTATGCTTCTAGTTGGAGTTTTATTAATTTCATAAGGACAGTTTCAATCTGATTTCTTGAACTGACAGAGCAACTTCTCTGTCAAAAAAGTGGTGCTCACCATCACCTGAAGACCAAGCCCTTCTGCTTGAAATTTTGCCTCAAGGCCTCTGTGAATCTACTCAGATAGTTTTGACTTTGAGTAATTCCTGAGCCAACTAATTCCTAGCCAGAGCCCATGTCTATTCATGGCTTTACTTCCTCTTGCTCTTGTTTGTTCCTTACCCCAACCCACAGCCATACCCAAGAGTGGTGGCCCAGTTCTCAGGTTCACTCTATGACAGAATTAGCATGCCATATTGCTGCTTCTCTCTTCTCACAGCACAGAGCAGCTAACAGAGAGTTAAAAGTATTACTTGAAAGATGCACCTTATTTCATAAAATACACACATTAATGAACTTGAACCTCTTCTAACCCCTGCTAGGAGGAGGGGATCTGATAAAACATGCATAGCTACATCTCTCCCTATATTAATTCCCTCATTTTAGAAGCAAGGAGGCAGGCTGCAACACTTTGAGTTTCCTCCAAAGTTGAGTCCCAGCCCAGTGCTGCTGTTGATACAGTATCATTAATGCACCTAAACTACTTAATCTGTTGTACAGACATCCAAAAGAGGGGAAAAAAGGGAGACTCAGATTCTGTCTGATCACTCATCCCAGACCACTCCTCCTTGAATTTCTCCTCTTCTACTGTTTGCTTCTGCTTCTTCTTTGACTCCTCTGTCTGCATCTCCCAGAGTGTAATATTTGATGAGGCAGAAAGTACACGTTGTACCAGTCTCGGACACTTAAGCTGCCAGATCTGATTTCCCTGGTAGATGTGGAAGATTGAGGAAAGAACAACTGTGACTGACAATTAGATTTATTTTTCTGCATGTGTCCCAACCCTTGACACGGAGCCCAGCAGTTCACAGGTAACCTACTATCTTCAGCAGAACTGGGAGGATTTTATTGGCTCCATGAGTGGAGAGACAGAGTTTCCCAGAGTCAGGTCAGACCCTCCCTGCTGGCTTGTCAGCTCACTCAGCATCAGTCACAACAAGTACGGCACATCCTTGAAGAAAACACAGGGAAGAAGGCAGTAGGATATCTCTGGGAGGCAGAATGTGCTAGAAGAGGCACATAAAACTTCCATTAAATGTGACATTTTTTTCTCTTACTCCTGACTCCATCATAGACTCCACTGGCCAAAGTGTTTTACAAGCAATACGACAGTGACTGTACTCCAGAGCGTCATTCCCAAAGTCCCTTTCCACTCCCCATTCTTGTCACTTGGTTCCTTAAGAACAATTATGGTTTGGGCAGTCATTAACACATTAGTGAGATGTCATAAAAATTTCCTTTGGGTTGGAAGGAAATAAGAATATGGAATATAGAAAAGCAACGGTACTTTTTTGTTATTTCATTTTGCCAAAGAAAGTGAAAAGGAAGAGAGAATCAATTTGTTGTTATTTACTCTGCATCAGGCACTGAAATGGAGGAAGGGGGCATAACACTTTTTTTTTTTTTTCCAAAAAAAGGGTTCCTCCTCAAGGAGAGACTGAATGTCAAACAGAATTAAAGAAAAAGAAAATGAGCAAAATAAACAAAAACTAATAAGGGTAAAATCAACCTGAGATGCCTCTGCTAGATGAATATAGTGCAGGGCCCCTTTTATTATTTGTTTCTGCTCCTTGATATACATTTTCTTTCTAAAATAGTCTCACATTTTGGCTTATTCATACTCGTTTTATCTTAGTCTCCCTTAGAAAACCTAAATTGGGCCGGGGGGCCACGGGCCCTCCTTCCTTTCCCATACCTCCCTGTTCCTACCGGCATCTAGCTGGAGGTGCAGCCTGACTCACAGAGAACTCCTCCAGTGTCCCCCTGTCTCTGAATTTTGAGTGGCTTTGCCTCCTGCCAAGGTTAAATAGATTTTAGATCCAGATATTATATTTGAGAATTATAACTGGACACTAGCTCTGTGGCTCACATTTATCTGATTTGATACGAATCCAAAGGCTGAGGACTCCAAGGAAAAGGGCACGGTCAGAGCCTTGACACCAAATGCTGTAGCCTGTAAATGGACAAAATGATATTGGTTTTGGGTGCTCATTTTAGACAGTAAACACACTTGCCCAGAAGACACAGGCCTTTTTTTTTTTTTTTTGAGATGGAGTCTCGCTCTGTCCCCCAGGCTGGAGTGCAGTGGCCGGACCTCAGCTCACTGCAAGCTCCGCCTCCCGGGTTTACGCCATTCTCCTGCCTCAGCCTCCCGAGTAGCTGGGACTACAGGCGCCCGCCACCTTGCCCAGCTAGTTTTTTGTATTTTTTGTAGAGACGGGGTTTCACCGGGTTAGCCAGGATGCGGAAGACACAGGTCTTTTAATATACTTTTCCACTGTTATTTTATGCATCAGATGCTTCTGAAACCTAATTTGAGATGCTCAGATTGCTATTCATTTTTCATCTTTAAAAATCAAGTACCCATTAGAGAATTCTGCCATTGCTCCACAGAGACTGGAATGGAAATGAATAAATAAAGTTTTAAGGATAATTGGCTTCTAAAATATCCTCATGTGTCTCCTTGTTTGTTTTTTTGACAACCCCTCTGGGAATTGCATGATAAAGCAACTTGGCATTCTTTGGGAGCATGATGTGTGAAAGAGAGCCAGTCCACAGAAACTAATCTCTTGGGAATTAGTGTAGTCTGCGACTTGGCTACTGCATGCTGGTGGAAATGCACTAGCTCTGCTCAGATGCCTGGTTCTGATCTGCTTCTGCTAGATTCTTCTTATCTACATCTTGCTCCAGTCCACACTAGCCACTTGTTCTGACACAGTTCAAAACACATAGTTTGAATCCTCAAATCAAAAGGCTTTCCTGCAGTTTATTTACCCTAGGATACATTTTCCATTTGTTCCTGTTTAACATGATGAAGTGAACGGTTTATAATCTTTTTTCAGGAAACTCTTAGGACACACAATTCATTCACTTAACACATATTTGTTGATTCATTATTTTGAGGCATTTTCTCCGATTGTTGAAGATATAGCAGTGAAAAAGCAAGTGATGCTCCTGCCATTAACAAGCTTGTATTCTAGAAGAAGTGGTCAGAAAATAATCAAAAGATCAAGGAAATAAGCAATAATAATTTCAGATTATTCAAAGTGCTACAACTAAAATGAACAGGGTATTATACTAGGAAGTGAGGCTGAAGAGAAGTGATTGCCATGTAAGACAATACCAGAACATTTCTGTTTTAGATCTGGTAGGAAAAAAAATGGCCGCTCTGCAAAGGTAATATTTTAACTAAAATATGAAAAATATAAATCAATGAGCTCTTCAAAGCACAGAGGACAAGGACTGTAGGCAAATGTTACACTAGTGCAAAGGATACCAGTCAGAACAGCTATTATTAAAAAGTCAAAAAATAACAGATGCTAGCAAGGTTGCAGAGAAAGGGAATGCTTATACACTGCCGGTAGAAATGTACATTAGTTCAGCTGCTGTAGAAAGCAGTTTGGAGATTTCTCAAAGAACTTAAAACAGAACGTCTGTTTGACCCAGCAATCCCATTACTGGGTATATACCCAAAGGAATATAAATTGTTCTACTACAAAGACACATGCATGAGTATGCGCAACACAGCACTATTCACAATAGTAAAAGCATAGAATCAATGTAAATGCCCATCGATGGTGGATTGGATAAAGAAGACGTAGTACATATGCACCATAGAATACTATGTAGCCATAAAAAAGAGTGAGATCGGCCAGGAGTGGTGGCTAACACCTGTTAATCCCAGCACTTTGGGAGGCTGAGGCAGGAAGATCATGAGGTTAAGAGATCAAGATCATCCTGGCCAACATGGTGAAACCCCATCTCTACTAAAAATACAAAAATTAGCTGGGTGTGGTGGCATGCACCTGTAGTCCCAGCTACTTGGGAGGCTGAGGCAGGAGAATTGCTTGAACCCCGGAGGCAGAGGTTGCAGTGAGCCAAGATCGTACCACAGCACTCCAGCCTGGCGACAGAGTGAGACTCTGTCTCAAAAAAAAAAGAAAGAAAGAAAAAAAAAAGAATTAAAAACAAGAAAAGAATGATAACATGTCCTTTGCAGAAACATGGATGGAGCCATTATGCAAAGCAAACTAACACAGGAACAGAAAACCAAATGCCACCAGTTCTAACTTATTAGTGGGAGCTAAACACTGAGTACACACGGATGCTAAGGAGGGAAAAATAGACAACAGGACCTACCTGAGGAAGGAGTGTGGGAAGGTGAGGACTGAGGATCAAAAAACTACCTATCTGGTACTATGCTAATTACCTGTATGATGAAATAATCTGTACACCAAACCCCCATTGCACACAATTTACACATGTAAAAAACCCACACATGTACCCCCTGAACCTAAACTAAGTTGGAAGGATAAAAAGTGCAAAGGCACTGAGGTAGGGAAGTTTGACAGTGTTAGGGCAAAAAGTAGGCTTCTCTGGCTGAAATATTGTGAGAATGGAGAAGTAGGCAGTAGATCTTGCAGGACTTTGCTTGCCATAATGATGAGGTTAGATGTTATTCTAAATATTATGAGAAAATATTTTAGCAGGTATATAACCACCAGCACACACCCATGGTTAGCTGAAAGTATTTCAAATACACATGCCTATAACCAAGTGCAGGGGAGCCACCATCTTACAGCAGAACTCTCACTGAAATTGACAAAAACTAAACGAAAAAGAAGAGGGGTTGTAAGACGTATAAATGAACATCTGTCTCCACATCATTTTCCATTTAGCCTGTAAAATGAGTTCGTCCAATGTGGCCAAACGTCTCTAAAATAACATCGTTTTTTAGTGCTGAAAATCATAGAACATCCCTTAACCTTGACTAATTTGGATTGCTTTAGGGCATGTGTTATTGGCTAATTTTGTCAATAATAATAAAAAATTGCTGTTTAATTAGCAGGGAAAAAGCCAGCATTTGCAGCAAGATAATAAAGGAATCCAATAAAAGTCCATGATGATCATAATAGGAGATGGCTGGCCCCAAATGTTCCCCATCCTCGGTATTGCTATTGACAAGCTGCCATGTACCTGCTGGGCAAGAGGAAATGCACCCTGGCCAGACACCTGGAGAAAGGTCTTGCTGGTGAAGATCAGCTACAAAGTGGGGAGGAATAAACTCACAGTAAGAATACTTTGAACTTTTGTTACGCTCTCTGACAGAACATACTCCCCAGATGATGTGAGTGAGTCACAGAAATGAGGAGCACAGGAGCTGAGAGTTTGGGCTTTAGGATCAGACAAACCAGGTTTACACCCTCACTAACCCACACTTACTAGCAATGTAAACTCATCTTGCACTGCTCCTCACTTTAGCAAATGCCACCTCCATATTTCCAGGGATTTAGAGTCATCCTTGACGCCTCTTTGCATCCCACAACCAATCTGTCAGTAAATCCTATTAGGTTGTATTTTTACCATATATCCAGAACCCAACTATGTCCCCCTGCCTCCACTGTGCTACTCCAGTCAAAGCCACAACAATCTCTTGCTAGATTTGTGCAATGGTTTCCTAGACTTTTCTCAGCACCACAGCGAGAACCATCTATCAAAAAGTAGGTCAGGGAGGTATAAATTAATTCACTTCCCTTTAAGTGTAGGCTGGATTTAGTGACCCAAATCCAAAGAATAGAGAAGGTAAAGAGACAAATAGTAACCTCACAGTAGAGAAATCAGGCAAACACCACCGGAATCAAACGATCAAGGTTCACATAACCAGTGATACATCATCTGGATATTATGTACCTCGTGATACGTTGTGATGAAAAGAGCAGCTTGCCTCTGTGACACTCTTCTCCAAAACCATAAGCCCAGAATAATCATGAGAAAACATTAGACAAACCCAAATTGAGGTATATTCTACAACATAACCGGTACTCTTCAAAAATCTCAGTCTTGAAGTAAAAGAAAATATTGAAGAAAGATCCAAGAAGACTAAGGAGACACGATGAATAAATGCAGCATGCTTTCTCAGAACAGATAAACAGCAGAAACATAGGTGAAGTCCAGACAAAGTCTGCAACTTTGGTTACAGTAATGTAACAATGTTAATATCTTAGTTTTGGCGAATGTATCATGGTCACATAAGATGTCAACATTAGGGGAAACTGAGCAAACTATGGGAACATTGTGCTATCTTTTCAACTTTTCCCTAACTTTCAAATTAACCCAACTTTTTTTTTTAATTAAAATTATACAGAAAAGCTTGTTTCATTCCCCCACTCAAGTTCTCAAAGGCATCCTGTCTTACTATATAGTCTAGCCTCAGTAACACCTATGACTTCATTTGCTCAGTCCTGTCACATTGGCTTCTTGTATGTTCTTCAAACACTCCTGGAATATTCCTAACATAGGGACTTTGCATTTACTTTATCCACTTCCTGAAATGCTCTTCCACCAAATGCACGCATGGGTGGTTCCCTCAGTTTCTTTATGTCTCTACTCAAATGTCATTTTCTTAGACCCTCCCTGGCCACTCATCCAAAACTGCAACCTCCCTCTGACACTTCCTAACTCTCCTGCGTGCATTATTTTTCTCCTTAGCACATATTGCATCTATTATACTATATGTTTTATTTATTTTATTTATCCTTTGCCTCTCCTGCTAGAATGTAAGCTCCAAAATGCAGAGATTTTTCACTGCTATATTGAGTGCTATATCCCCAATTTCTAGGGCACATGGTAGGTACTCCATCAATATTTTCTAAGAATGAAAAAGACCTTGGGTATTTACATAACCTCTGGCTCTGTTTTCATATATAGTGAAATAATTACCTGTACCACAGGCTTATTGTAAAATTAAAATCTGCTAGAAAATGGAAAGTGTTGTACACAATGTTTAGCATGTAAAAGATTTAGGAAATTATATATTACCACTAGTTACATTTTCATTACTATGATCACTACTATTACTAGCTACTATTTCCATTATTGATTGTTCACAAGTGACTATAGATTTTACATTAAATTGGGACTCAGTTGGAAGATTTATAACCTTCAATTAACCTCTAATATACACAGGTCCATAAATGTAGGGAAAAAATCTATGGCTTCTTCCTCCATCAGAATAAATGATGGTCTGCCTGTGTCACTGCTACAGGAGAGAATGTTGAGGGAAAGGACTGAGAAACGCGAGTTTAAGTGAAGACTTTAGGATTTATTTCTGGACATGAAAAATAAGTTCTGTCATTCTTCAAGTGGTCTCATCTCCTAGGAAGTCCCTGAGCTCCCTTTCAAAATGGCAATGATGGTACCCACCCTGACTTCTAAAAATGAGCCCTAACTTGTTTGTGTCTGTCCATACCTACCTCATGCATAACTATCTAATTGGCATCCTCTGTTCTAGAGTGGCTTATAATCTAGTTCAGGGGCATACATAAGTGAAAAAATAAATTTAATGTTATTATACAAAGAAAAGATTAAACGAACTGTCTTTGTTTTGAGAAAAAGAAAGAGAAGAAAAATATCTCTGTGAGAGTCAGAAAGACTTCACGTCTGTGATTTTCTTTTAGGTCTTTGGAAAAACAGTTGTGTGTGTGTAATGACGCATTTTGTCTCACTTCTTGGCCCTTGATAATGATGATAATGATAAAAATGTTTATTATTGATATTCTTATTATTAGTATCCAGGGATGTAGATAAAAGATATCATTGCCTATTTATTATTAGTTGTTATTATGTTATTATTACTATTATCCTATTATTTAAAACTATGTACCAGGCCCCGTGCTGACGCTTTGCATGCTATGTTCTCATTTAATACTCTCAAGAAAGTCATGAGACAGATACTACTTTTATCTTCAGTTTGTAGGTAATAAAACTGAAGTTCAGCAAAGTTGAGTAACAGGCCTAGAGGGAAAACGGAACTAGCACATCTCCTAGGCCCCAGTCTTCCCCCAGGATCTCTTCCTCTGTATTTAGGGAGTACAAAGTTGAGCCCCAGTGCTTGGAGCACAACTGGTTATACATGCTAATTGGGATTAGGCTTATATTTATTCTGCTTAGGTCACAAATCTTATTGTCCAGGCACACATGTCAAGTCTGATCAGCAGCAACTGGAGCTTGGAATTGAATTTCCTGTCCTCTTTGCCCCCAACAGCTTGCAGGTTAAAGTTAAACGTATGTGTTATCCATCTCCACAGCTGGGATCCAGGGACATTTAGTGACCTAAAAGTTAAACAGCACAGGAGACATTCTCGTCCAAACCAGACTCTTTTGTCTTCTTTAGTCAGACTCGTGGTGACATTCAAGGAAACTGTGCCCCAAGCAAAGTAAAGGTACTTTTCCAGGGATCTTCTCCGGGAAGGAAAAAAAGGATGCCTAGACAGAAGCACAATCATACAGCTTTGGTAGTCCCTTTCCCTTCCTGATAGAAGAAACTGAGAAACAAGGTGAAACTAATTTATTGATAGACATCAGATACAACCAGATTTAGGTTGCATAAATAAATGCAGGTCTGGTGGTCCTGGCCCTTCCCTACAGGAGGGAAATGTTAGTCCACAGCTCACAGTGCCAGCTGATTGATTGCAAGGTCTCAAAGAAGGCTTTGTCAGGGTCAAGAGTGAGTTACAGAAGCAAAGTTCTATGTGTGTGCTCAGTACCAATGATGGTCAGCCCATAAACCTCAGGCAGCTCCAGCCCACATTTGCTCCCACATGTGAACATTGATTTCATGCTGGGTGATTTTATTCTTATGGGCCTAAAGAGAGGATAAGAATGAAGAAGAAACCATATAACTAGAACAACAGAAATCATAATTACTGGTGCATTCCACACACTATTATACACCCTAAGAATGGCAGAGAGAAGACAGAACTACTCTTCATTGGTTTCATTCTTCTCTATCAAGGTTAGTTTTTAAAATCCACGAAATGTGGGAACAGAAAACAAGACTGAGAAGGAATTACAGCCTGATATGGTTTGGCTGTGTCCCCACCCACACTCTTCTTGAGTTGTAGCTCCCAGAATTCCCATGTGTTGTGGGAGGGACCTGATGGGAGATCATTGAATCACGGGGGCAGTTTCCCCTATACTGTTCTTGTGATAGTGAGTAAGTCTCACAAGATCTGATGGTTTTATAAGGGGTTTCCCTTTTCACTTCTCATTCTCCCTCATCTACCACCATGTAAGATGTGCCTTTCGGCTCCCACCATGACTGTGAGGCCTTCCCAGCCACGTGGAACTGTAAGTCCATTAAACCTCTTTTTCCTTATAAATTACCTAGTCTTGGGTATGTCTTTATCAGCAGCGTGAAAACGGACTAATACATACCCCCAACTAGAATAAAGCCTCATAACATGACGTAAACTGATCTCCAGTCCCAGAGGAACCTCCTAGGTTTAGATGAGGTCACAGGAACATTTTTGGTTAACCTTGTTGACAGTGAACTCTGGCGTCTCTCCAATGTTGCATACTGATTCAGACAAAGTTTGTCCCAATTCTTAATATACAAATTTAGAATCTAAAAATATTACTTTATAATCTCATTTCCAGAAATAAGGGGAGATGTATTAATGAACAAGTGTGGGAACAGCGGAACCCTATACTGCTTTTCAATAATCATTACACTTTTTCAGAAACACAATCTATCCAAGTCCTGTCATTCCCTTTTGTGTGGCTGTGATGGAGCCAGCAAGAGGAATGCTGTGTGTGGACACCATCAAACATCTTGCTGAGATCTGGAGACAAAGAATCTCGCCAAGTGTTTTTGTGAAAACAAAACAAAAAAAAACAACAAAAAAAAGAAAAGGTATTCATGAAAGATAAATCACTAAGTTACATTTATTAGCAAACTTTGAACTGACTAGCAGTAGAACCTCAAAAACCAAGACTCTGGCTTTTGCCTTATTGGGGTCTATGTTTCTTGTTTTGCATTTTTAAAAAAGTCTTTCAAAAAGGTATCTGTTGTCTAATTTGCAACTGAGACAAAGTTGAAAATCAAATAATAAAATATTGGGAAACAGGATGCAAAAAGGACTGCCATATTTAAAAGTAAAATCATGAATTAAAAACCTAAAGTTTAGCAAGGCTAAGTACCATCAAATAACACTAAGCTAAGAAACATATTTGTAAGAAATGCACAGGAAAACAGACAATATTCATGATATGAAAAGTTTTCCCACAAGCTAATAAGAAAAATACTAAAACTCCAGTAGATATAAATACATAATTCATAAAAGAAAAAAGATTACATACTAAGCTGTTCAGGAAATATATTGAACTATACCAATTAAATAGTAAAAATAGTAATATCCTATATTCTCCCATTAAAATATCAATAATCAGGAACTTATGAGTTTTATTTTAGTAAAGATTGACTTGATGAACTTATGATAGAGAAATTTAACAATCCCTATCAGTATACTTTTGGCACAGCACTCTAATCCTTTGACACATTTTTTCACTTCTAGGAATCTTTCCTAAAGATACATAAAACCAGGTCAGGATTTACATGCCAAAATGCCCACCTCCAGCATCATACATGCAAGCAAAGAGAAAGAAGAGAAGGAGAAGGTTGTGGAAGAGAGAAAAGAAGGAAGAAAGAAGAACAGATGAGAGGATGAAAAGAAGAAAAACAACATAACCAAACTTAAGAGTATGGTTAATTATAAGACATTCATTAAATGGAACTTTATAGATGACCATAAACCCAATGCTTTTCAGTATGTTAAATTACATGAGAAACTACTATGATTAAGTGTTATTTAAATCCTAGTGCCAAATTTTCATTAATCTCTAGTAAAAATCATCTCTACTGATATCATTTAGTAAAGCTGTGATTTAACAAAATTTTATATGTAAAAGATGAATAATTTACTACTGCTACTAGACTGTGAGCAAGTTTCCAAGTAAGTGCCACAGCTTTTCGACACATTATCTAGACTGCATGAAAAGCACTTAGTTAAGTGTTTGTCGCATAAATGATTACAGACTCAGTATGTGGCTTAGCCTAAGCTCCCTAGAGGACAAAGCCCAAGACAAAGCTTAGATGCTTTGCTTTCATAGAAATACTAGGTAGTAAGATTGGAGATAGGGACATGAGGCAGGGAAGGAGAAAAGCAAATAAAAGGCTGTGAGTAATAATGTCACCCAGACCTGCACAAGAAAACTTAGCTGATTGTTCCTACATGTAGAATGTCTCCATGCACTTTGAACTGATTAAACACATTAAAGCATCTCATCAGAAGGAAGGAAGGACAAAGAAATATACTGGCTCTCTTCTGTCTTTTTTCTGTCATTGGTCAAATTTTGTCCTGGGGGGCATTAATATTCTCACGCATCTATCTGTATCACCTGGCCCTTCAAGTGTCCACTGGACAAGCCAGATCTCATGCCCCAGGGTACTTCATCTGGGTCCTGAAGCCATGAGTTGAACCAGAGCTTCTCTTGCTGTAGATGGGCTGAGTCTGAGTATTTGAGGAGCTGAGACTTCAGCCACAGGGGAAACAACAAGGGCAGTGCTGGAGAGCAGCCTAAGAGAGGGGAGGGAGGGACAGCTGGAGAAGTCATGAGAGGTGTCAGCTGCATCAAGACCCTAAAGAGCAAGTGGCGGAGAAACCTGGAGGCAGGTGGAACCAAGCAAAACTGGAGAGGTACATAACTTGGGTCTGATATAATTTGTGTTATTATTTTGATATCACAAATCTGACATACTTAACTGCAACAGTAGAAACTATAACCCGGACAAATCTCATAATCAGCCTCTTCTGACTCTCTAAAATCAAACCATAGATGGAGCACTGGGTTCCCTTCCAGATGTCCTAATGTAAGAAAAAATAAGCACAAAAAAGACATAAAAAGCAAATGACAGCCATAATAAGGGAAAGTCAAAAACACACTATTTGAGTAAATGTTGAAGGCACTGTGAGTATGTGTCAAGGAGAATAAGAGGAAGAGGAGGAGGAGAGAGAAAAAGAAAAGAGGAGGAAGAGAAGGGGAAGAAAAAGAAGAGAAAAAGGAAAAATTATTAATAGTCTTTAAATTCTCTATTAGCTATTATATTATGAGGTTATTCAGATATTCCACTGTGAAGTATGGAAGTAAAGAATTTGAAGCCCGGCTAATAAAATGCAAGCAGGATCAACAGGATGTATTTCTTATTCAGAGAAGCTAATAAAATTTTTACCATTGCTTTCCTTTACTGGGCATCAGTTACCTCTGACAACATATAATGCTATTTCCAGAAAGAACATAAAAATAGTAAAATAATAAAATACTAATAACAACAACAATCACGAAATAAGGTGATTGTTTTGCACACGTACAGTATACCAGAGGTAGAAAGAATATTGATGCCCTATATCTTTTGTTTTTTAACAACAATCTGGTCTCAAGCAGAAGAGATGAAACTTGGAGTGACATAAAAAGAGGAAGAATGATTCTGGAATATGGGGATTGTAAAAATGACTGCAGCCTCAGGAATGAGAAAACTAGAGTAATTATTTGTTTTGTGTTAATCTTACAGGCAGCAATATCTTTGTTTCTGCGTTAAATGTGAGAGTCTCAAATCATCTATTTCCTACCTTACCCTCTCAGGCTGTCAACTGTAATACCCATACTGAACTCCAACTAGTTATTTTCCTAGGCTTCTAAGAGACATCAATCATTTCTGATGGGACAATTTCTGCAAACTTCCTTGAGTATTTTCATACAGTTTCATTCAAGTACTGATCACCTCTCCATCCTCACCATTTCTCTGAGCCCCATCAAGATTGGATTATATTCCTCTTTCCTTGACTATCTCCAAAGCTTAGCATCTCTTATCTGCCTCTTATCTAATGCTTTGGGAGAATTTTCTCCAAATCTGTTTTACCCAGAATCCATTAGATGTAATGTTAGCTTGCCTGATCTCAAATTTGAATATTCAAATTGAACCTATTTTCTTTGCTGCTGTTGCCTTTTTTTTAAATGATATATGGCATTTTTAGTGATAGATGACTGCAAGTCAATTAACCTACTGTATTAGTCCATTCTCACACTGCTGCAAAGAAATGCCTGAGACTGGGTAATTTGTAAAGAAAAGAGGCTTAATTGGCTCATGATTCTATGGGCTATACAGGAAGCATGATGCTGGCATCTGCTTGGCTTCTAGGGAGGCCTCAGGAAACTTACAGTCATGGCGGAAGGTGAAGGGGGAACCAAACTTCACATCGCCAGAGCAGGAGAGAGAAAGAGAGTGGAGAGGCGCCACACACTTTTAAACATCCAGATTTCATGAGGACTAACTGTTGCCACAACAGCACCAAAAGGAGATGATGTTAAACCATGAGAAATCATCCCCATGATCCAATCACCTCCCACCAGGCTCCAGCTCCAGCACTGGGGATTACATGTTAACACGATATTTGGGTGGGCACAGAGATCCAAACCATATCATCTACCATGATTTAAATTTTGCAAGACATATCACCTTCAATAAACTATGTGCTCCTACTCGGCAGATAACTGGTTTTATTTTAACTTATATTTTAGGTTCGGGGTAGAAGTGCAGGTTGTTACCTAGGTAAACTTACGTCATGAGGGTTTGTTGTACAGATTATTTCATTACCCAGGTATCAAGCCTAGTACCCATTAGTTGTCCTCCCTGATACTCTTTCTCCTCCCACCCTGCAGCCTCCAAAAGATCCTAGTTTGTGTTATTCCTTTCTGTGTGTCCATATGTTCTCATCCTTTAACTCCCACTTATAAGCGAGAACATGCAGTATTTGGTTTTCTTTTCTTATGCTAGTTTCCTAAGGATAATGGGCTCCAGCTCCATCCATGTTGCTGCAAAGGACACGATTTCATTCGTTTTTATGGCTTTATAATATTTCATGGTGTATATATACCACATTTTCTTTATCTAATCTATCATTAATGAACATTTAGATTAATTCTATGTCTTTGCTATTGTGAATAGTGCTACAATCAACATACATGTCAATGTGGCTTTATAATATACCCAAAAGAATATAAGCCTATTATAAAGAACTAGTTTTCTTTAAATACTTTCTTCTCATGGCACTAGTCAGACAAAGCCTCTTATGAGGCCATTATACCTGCAGAATGGCATCCCAAAGCCTGAGCTGGCAATTCAGGCCCTCTGCGACTCTTCTGCCCCTTCATAAGCACCCTCAACATTGCCCAAACTAAATATGTCTGATCACATTAGACCTGCCACTGCTGTGCCCTGATGTGTGCCCTTCCTCTTTCTCATGGTGCCATCATCTTCCCATAACTGTCTAAAGTCTCCCAATTCTCCAAACATCACTGAGTCAAATGTCCTCCTGGCAGCCCTCCATGATTCTTTTATCTCACAGTGGTATCTCTCTCTCTCTGCTTAAGATTTGTTTACATTTATTTTTTGGACCATTTCTATGATAAAATGGTCAAGTTCTGCTTGGTTTTGCAAAATACCATTTTATGGATATGAGTTTCATTTTTGTCCACTACATTTACTATATGATATGTTTCCTTATAATCTCTAGAAGCCGTAGCACATATTTGTTGCATAGGATTCAATTTAGAATTATTCAGGTGTTTATTATTTTTATGCCAAAGTTTAATCATTTTATATATGCCATGCAAACATACACACACACGCACACACACACGCACGCGCACACACACACACACACAAATAAGACATATCTAAAAGTGCAATTTATTACTCCATTCTCTCACTACTATAAAGAACAACCTGAGACTGGGTAATATATAAAGAAAAGAAGTTTAATTGACTCATAATTCTGCAGGCTGTATAGGAAGCATGGCTGGAGAGGCTTCAGGAAACATTCACTTATGGCGGAAGGGGAAGCAGGCACATCTCACATGACTGGAGCAGGAGAAAGCAGAGGTGGGGGTGGGTAAGCACATGCTTTTAAACAACCAGATCTCACAATAACTCACTCACTATCATGAGAACAGCAACAAAGGGGAAATCTACCCCCATGATCTAATCACCTCCCACCAGAACCCACCTCCAATAATGGGGACTATAATTTGACATGAGATTTGTGTGGGACACAGACCAAAACCATATAATGCAATAACAGTGGTCTTTGGGAATGAGAGGGAAAAAAAAGTTCCTCTCCTTACCAAAAACGTCTGGCCTGAAAAACTATTTACCAAATGAGCCAGTTCCTAATTGTTTTGCCTCTATATAGTATTATCTAATTTAACCCCCACTCTAAAGCCTAAAACCCAAGTCTTAATCTCTCCAAGATTCCATTCTTTCACCTATAAAATGAAGATAAGAATTTTGTTTATTATTACACAATCAGTATACAATGAAGTGAAGATCTGAACCAACTTTTGTTTGACCCAAAGTCCCTGCTCTGCACACCATACTATGCCACTGCCTGTGAGAACTAGGAAACTTAAATTCTAAACTTTCCTTTGGCCACCAACCTTCTGGGTCATGTCCTTGAGCTTCCGAATCCTGAATTCTAAATTAAGAGAGGCTAGACTACATCAACAGCTTTAAAATATATATATTTTAATATGACCCACAGTAAGAAATTGTACATTAAATTTCAATTCTCTCTCTACATATAAATACCTATAAATATGCATATATGTACATATACACACTATATTAATCCACTCTCATGCTGCTATGAAGAAATACCCGAGACTGGGTGATTTATAAGGAAAAGAGGTTTAATTGACTCACAGTTCTCCATGGCTGGAGGGAAATGTGAAACTTACAATCACGGAAACTTACAATTATGGCGGAAGGCACCTCTTCAAAGGTGGCAGAAGAGAGAATGAGTGCCAGCAAGGGAAATGCTGGGTGCTTATAAAACCATCAGACCTTGTGAAAACTCACTCACTATCTTGAGAACAGCATGGGGGAACTGTGCCCATGATTCAATTACCTCCCACCAGGTCCCGCCCGAGACAGGTGAAGATTACGGCAATTACAATTCAAGATGAGATTTGGATGGGGACACAGTCAAAATTATATCACATACATATGTAAAAATACACACTTATATGGAGAAAATACAAACCTTTTTATTAACATTTACTATATGAATACAATCTATTTCCTATTATTCTTTTTTTATTCTATTCTTCCCATTTTTTAAAATGCTTATCTACAATCCACTAAATTCATTTTAAAATAACTTAGAATTTGACCCCAGACTAGAACACTTCTGAAATCCCTTTTTTCTGTACAGTGTAAGGTTCTGACTTTCACCTGGATGAGAGCTGCAGGGTAGAATCCAAGTCCATGGACTCAGTCTGTCTTCACTTACCAATAAAAACACAGGTCAACAAACTGATGGGGCTCTGGGCCATGAGGTTTCATGTAAGCTCAATCGCTGACATATCCTGTGGACTAAGGCATACCACCTGTATCTAAATCTTTATCTATAAATTGAGAAGAATGAAAACGCTCACTGATCTCACAGAATTGCCACAGGGAAAACTCAGGATGTCTGCAAGCCCTTTGGAAATGCCAAATGACCCCTTTCGAAATACCTCTTTCAATGCAACAAAAATGTTCTCTAGCAGGCACCACTATAAAAGTGAATAGAAAATATTCTGTCTATATCTTATCAAATTCTCACCTCTTGGTCCTTGGCAAAACCTAGGCAGAGGTTTTCATAGTGTTCTATCCTAAGGAAAAAAAAAAAAAAAAATACATGATTCCTTTATGCTAAAAAAAAAAAAAAAAAAAAAAAAAGAAGAGTAGAAAAATGAGAAAAGGTGATCCCTACTTCAGAAACCTTGTGTATAATCTCAGAAAAAAATTTCTTGTTAACTCTATTATGGATTTGAATATCTTTTCAATATTTTATGAAAAACAGAGCTCCAAGGAAGTAAAGTAAGTTTTGAAATCTAATTCAGTCTATTGGATCCAGAGGAAGTAGGCTACAATTGAAGGTGGCATTTCCTATTGCATGTGATGTTCAAGCCAAGAGTAGGTGACCACTTGGTTAAGAAATTGTAAAAAGCTTCGAAATAAGCAATGATGGGGGAACTAGGTGCCATTTACTATCACTGGTTCATTTGGCAAAAATGTATTTAGCGCTATGCCAGTTGGAAAGATGGCCAGTTATTCCCTTTTCTGTAGTCACGTCCTTTGCCACGTGACTGTGCGTCTCTTCTCAACACAGCAAAGCCTTTCCCCTTCCTGTGCCCCTGAATCTGGACTGGTGGACAACATTGTGCCCATTCTGAGCCCAGCCTTTAAGAGGCCTCACTCTCTTATAACCAGCTGCCATGAGAAAAAGTCTGGACCAGCCCGCTGGATGACAAGTAATAATCACCCTCATCACAGTAGCTAATAGTCATCTGACCATAAGACATGTGAGTGAGGCCATCCTAGACCAGCCAGCCAGTCCCTATTGACCCACCAGCTGACCACAGATAGATTACCAAGCCCTGCTGAGATCAGCAGAGGCTTACCTAGATCAGCAGAACAAACAGACCCACAGCTTTTTTCTTTTTTTGAGACAGAGTCTCACTCTGTTGCCCACACTGAAGTGCAGTGGTATGATCTCAGCTCACTACAACCTCCACCTCCTGGGTTCAAGCGATTATCCTGCCTCAGCCTCCCCAGTAGCTGGGATTACAGGAGCGCACCACCATGTCTGGCTAATTTTTGTATTTTCAGTAGAGACAGGGTTTCACCCTGTTGTTTGGTCTCAAACTCCTGACCTCAAGTGATCCATCTGCCTCGGCCTCCCAAAGTGCTGGGATTACAGGCGTGAGCCACAGTGCCCGGCCTAGACCCACAGACTTTTATACAATAATAAATACTTATTGTTTAAGCCACTGAGTTTTGGGGAGTTTTCATATACAGCAAACAGCTTCCCAGCCAGACCCTGGGCTAGGCTAGATAGCATTGAACAGGATGAACAACTAAAATGTCTTTTCAACCCTAAGACTATGTTATTTTTAAAAATCCCAAGCCCTGTAACTTTAAGTACCACCAGTACATGTATATTTGTCTTTCAAATGAGTTAAAAACTAACTAAAAACCAAAGCTCTAGTGTATTCTCCCTGCCAGCCAGTGAGCGTGAGCACTGTTGCAGAGACCATTGCTCTAGCTTACTTCAGACCTCATGTTTCCACAGGTGGCACTGTGATCCCAGCACCCAGAAAAGGCATGGCTGCTGCCCACTTTCACTTCTCCCATCAGACTTCCAACCTGGGAAACCACACAGATCCTCAGAGCAGCTTTGCCGCTACACGGATGTCCCCTGCCTTCCCTGTGTTGTTGGATTCTGCTGAGCTCTGCCTCCATTTAAAAAGCATTAGTGCATGTCCACACTCTCCTGGAGGAAGACTGGGGCCTGGGAGAGGAGGTCAGCTGTAGACACACTCCTTCATTTACATCTCCCTTGAGCCCAGGATGGTGTTCATTCAGGCTCTGAATGCTGTTACAGTATAATTAAGAGGATGGCTTAGGATGCTCTGCTTTCTAAATCAAACTAGAAATCTCCCCTTCTTTTTATCTCTGGATTATTCTTCCTTACTTATGCCAAGTTGGGAACATCAGAGAATTCCTTTTTAAAATGTGCTCTGTTCTGTAACAACAAAGACAAAACAGCCACTGAGAGAAAGAGACAGAGCTGAGTTCCTGCTGGTCCCTCCCACTCCAGGTGCAATGAGACAGCTCTGGGCTACACAGGCCTTCCTGTCTCCCATTGTTCCTGGCCGCCTGCATGATTTTACCTTCCTGACACCCTCTGTCTTTGACTTTTCATGAAATTATGAGGAATTAGCTTAAGTCTCAGTCAGATATAAAAACAATATCTGTCACTAAGTCTCTCTGCTATGTCTGAATGGGAAGAAATAACTAATATTTTCAGAGAGGGAAAAGGGAAAAATAAATGAACAGGATGGACAAATAAACTTTGTAGTTTAAGTAAATTCAAATCCACTTGACATTTCTCATATGCTCTGCAAAGGACAGGGCTTGTGTAATAAACCTGTTACCAGCCACCTTCCTGCCACTGCTTTACAGGAGTTTGTTCTCTAATGATATTGTAAGTGTTGAAATGGCAGTTGCATACAATATTTTACAAAGTAAATAGTTCTAAGCTCTTGAATAGAGGGAGACGTTGATAACTGGAAAAAAAAAAAAACTATTCACTCAACATTCATTCAGTTATTGAGCATAAATCACATACAAGTGCATTATAGAGGCTGAAGGCACTACAGAAAACAATATTCTAGAAAATGGAGAGAAAGGACCCATTCGTCCTTAATTCTCCCCCCTAGAAGGAAGGCTTTGGGCAAGGGATATTTAGCTCAGGACAGACACAGGGAATATATATTTTGGCCTAATAAAACTAATATCTTAGTTTATAAGTAAAGATATTAATAACATCCATATTAAATAGCTATATCATATAATTATATGGCAGGCACTGCTCTAAGTAGCTATATTCATTTCATTAACAGGAAATCAGACCTTGTTCTAAGGGCTTCTGGTGGATTACTCGTGTGAAATGAACACCAAAGGGAGATTTTGATAAATTTTCCATGCCCTGTTTTTTGGTGGAGTCCAGCCATGAACAAAGTCCAGGCGGCTTGACTTCAGAGGCTGCACTACACATTGTAACGGCTACAGTACACTGCCCCATTCTAGGTTTATTTGACCTAAATATTTTCAAAGATATAATAATATGAGAGATATTATTTTTTCCTATACATAGGAAAGGAAGGGGGTTCTCAGAAGAAAATTAATCCTCCTGATAGAGAGATGTGACGAATTTCAGGGAGTCTAATGAAAAACTAACAACAGCATAGAAAAACAGACGCCTTGGGTTCATCACTAGGTAACATATTCACAAAACCAGAGCTAATCTCCCATTCCTATCTGGCCCCCGCACACCTCAGGTGCCAGACTAAATTTTGTCTCCATTAAGCAGCAGTGTGGTATCAGAATAACACCTGAATAGGCAAAATAAAGAAGGCACAATGGTTCTGCACATCAGAGTCACACAAATGTAAATTTGTGACAACTCATAGAAGCACCACTAAAATTTATGACTATTTCAAGAAGTCTAACATGTTTAAAGACCTCATCCGCGAAGTTCCCTATCATATTTCCCCCATTTCTGACCTAGAATTCAATATTGGAGAATAATCAACATTTTCTCCATCTGTCTGATTCGAAATATTCTCTTTTACATTTTGGGGCCTACTGTAATTTGAAGTGTTATCTCTGTTGCACTTTGCAAATGAAATTACTTTATAAATACCTCACAGGCTATTGTGAGAATCAAATTAGATAGCAGATGTGAAAGTATTTTGAAAAGTTCAAAATGTTATAGAAATATAAAGTTACTTGACATGCTATTGCGATGATAACAACGGAAGTGTGCTAATAGGCATTGCTTTCTCATTATCGAGGCAGACTGGGGTAGAAATCACACTAGATTGAGTCAGCCTTGTCATGTTCAGATTCCTGCTCTGCTACTACCTAACGAGGTGACCGTAGGCAAGTCTCTCACCCACTCTCAACCTTGATGTTCTCATTAGTAAAGTGAAAAGGTGGAACTAGAAAACTGGTGAGGTCCTTTTGAGTTCTAAATAAAATTTCTTGTTGACACTTTTTCCAACACAATTTTTCAATTATTTCAGGAAGACAAATTTTATATATAGATATAGATATAGATATAGATATAGATATATATAGGGGAAAGAAAAAAGATACATATCTTTTATATATATGGATATATATAAAATATAGATATTTATATATAAAATGTATGGCGATATATATATACGCACACACACATATATCTTTTATGTATATATGGAAGCCACTTTTGAAGCCTGGTTCTAAAACAATAACACAGTAATTTTTATGTTGGAGTTAACTTCATTCCAGCCATTTTGAATCTACTTTCAGTCATCTGGGTACATTTCTTTGGGCCTATCTGGCCTGTAGCAACTACATCATCCACCTCTTCTGTGAAGCTTCCTTTAATCTCTCTAATCCTAGTTTTGGGCTTCCTCCTTGATTTTCCTATAGCTCTTTGAGCTGCTTCATCAGCAGCCTCACCATCATCACCATTACTATTTGCACAACAACAATCATTCCTGGGAATCTGTCCACTCTATACTAGGCACTGTTGTAAGAGCTAATGCATTATCATCAATGCTTATAAGAACTCTGCATGGCAGGCTTGATTCTCCTTACTTCACAGATTAAGAAAATGAGCCTCAGAGGTTAAACACATTGTTCAAATTCACACAACTCTGAAAGAGGTAAAAACCAAATATCACACTCAAATCTAACTGCAAAGACCTTTTTTTCTTACTAAATCTCAATGTCTCATGACCTCTAGTCTACCAAGAATGTTTGTACTGTAATAATTTGGAGGCGGAGCTTGCAGTGAGCCAAGATTGAGCCACTGCACTCCAGCCTGGGCAACAGAGCCAGACTCCGTCTCAAAAAAAAAGAAAAAAATCTCCCTTCTAGATTGTAAACTCTTTGGTGGTTGAGAATATTTGTTCGTTTTTATGTTTCTAGTAAATGTTACCATCCCTAATCTGAAATGCTTTTTTTCAGATTCTGGAATATTAGAATTATGCTTACCAGTTCAGTATTCCTAATTAAAAAATTCAAAATCCAAAACGCTCCAATGATCACTTTCTTTGAGCAACATGCCGGTGATATAGGAGCTAGATAGAAATTATTTAGGCAGATAGAGTAAAGGAGTTGTCAGCAAAATTTCCCTTTTAATAAAAAGCAGCTCCTCATTTATTTGTTTTCTAACAAAGAACAGCCTGAAAAACTGAGCTGCAGACATAGATAAGCAAGCTAGAGGCTTGCTCGGGTGAATGCCGGCAGCTGTGCCAATGCAAAAGGGCTACCTGGAGGCTCAACATGGCGGTTCCACTTTCCCTTTTCTTTGTCACCAAGTGTACAGTAAGGAACAGGCAATGTGGTGCTGGTCAGGTAGAGAACCCATCTGCATAATCAAAGATTAAAGTGGAGGTGGCCAGATTGTCGTGCAGTCTGCAAACGGCACAACTGGTCTGACCAATCTTCTGTGCCCTATGTAAATCAAACACCGCCTCCTCAAGCTTATCTAAAAAACCTCTTACTGTTCACTGTAGAAGCGGCAACCCATTTTCTCGGGGACCCCACTCTCGCAGCAGAGAGAGCTTTTCTCTTTCTTTCACCTATTAAACTTCCCCTCTGAATCTCATCCTGATGTGTCTGCGTCCTAATTTTCCATGTCTGTGGGACAACAAACCTCAGGGATCACCCCAGACAATGACGCCACTTCACCAGCACTCAAAAAGTTTCAGATTTTGGAGGATTTCAGATTTTCACATGAGGGATACTCAATCTGTACCTAGCACAATGCCTGTAACATAGAAGATGCTCAATTAATGTTTGTCAGTTGAATAAATTATATCAAACACACGGCCATTTTATTCTGAGTGTTATATTTAATACACAGTAACATGATTCCCTATAATAATGCACCGTTTTATAGTGGCATTTTAAATCAAGTTCTTAGGCCTATAAATTAAGTAGTATGGGATTTCTAGCTGTAGATATTCTAAAAAGCATTCCTAAGTGCTTCAAAATAAATTCTTTAAAGTCTCAACATTACCATAAGCTCTCACTAGTAAAGCAAGATTTTAAAACAATTATATGCTTCACTGTAATATCATAAGCACATGAAAAAAAATCTGTAGTACAAAGAATTATCTTTTATCTGTCATGGGTCTTATGGTTTCACCTTCAGACTTGCTTCACTGCCAACGTAACCTCTTTCGCAAGCTCACTCATCTTCTCCCAGGTGAATTCTGGACATTTTTATTCACCCTTCCAAGAATTATTTCAGGTCTAAAGCCAATCTCAGCAACTTCCTCCCAGCAAGCATAGTTTGTGGAGTTTGTCTTTTATGGTTCCCTGCTACTTGGCATAAAGGAGCTGAATAGATACATGGTTTGATTAAATAAGAACAAAATAACAGTACCAGCTTTGCTGCTGCTTATTTACCTTAATTACATCACTTATCAATGAAGAACAGTATGATTTATATCTATTGTCAACTTTCAGGATCAACCTAAAAAAACTTAAAAGGACTACATCAGTACAGATATTTTTACTCAGTTGCATGCTGCACGTAAATCTGAGTATTTACTAATAGAACACTCTGTGCTCAGCATTGTCAAATACTACAGCAACTATGAAAAGCAGAAGACATGGTCCCTGCTCTTATGACCAGAGGGACAAGAGTTATACAGAGAGAAAAAAATTAGAGAACAATGCAAGGCAGAATATAATCAAGTTATCACTTGTTTAGAACAGATAATTATCCTGCAGCACTTCAAAAGAGGAAGAGATTATATTGTCACTATTGGAGCCCATGAACACATGGGAAAGCAATAAACTAATTCTTAGACTAATGCTTCCTAGAGAAGGCCTATTTGCTATAAAACTATTCGGAATCCCTAGGCATAGCAAATGCTGTTGTGGTTGTGTTTGTTTTTCCCATAGATGCCTCTTCCTCCTCATAGCTTCAAACTACAGTAATTCTCGAGGCTTAGTTTCCAGAACTCCACAGATTTGTATCCTCTTTTCTCTCTTAAGGAACTATTCCGATTATAAGCCCATGCATTTTATGCCAAATCTTTGCTTCCATATTGTCAGTCTAACCTCTTTCTCAAGTTCTAGTTGTGTTTCTGAACATTATCATTCACACTTTGAATAATTATATGTAAATTAACAAGTGCAAAATCAATCATGATGTCTTTCTCCATACAAGAATCCCTCCTTCCTCACATTTATATTTCTATAAGCCAGGCAATCTGAGGTATTTTTTAGTTCCATCCACACGACTTCTATCCATGTTTTTCATACATTTCATCTTCCTCCTATTGTTTTGTCTACAATCCTTACTAAGACATTGATCACCAAAATATACTCTTTAGTCTCCCTACATCTGATTTGTACCTCTCTCACCCTCATTTTCCTAAGTCGTCCATCTGTCTCCAGAAATTTATCACCTGTGATGTGCACCAAGGCAGGCAATGAGGTGGGACTGAAAAAGGACATGCCTTGACCCTGAAGCCAGGTAAAGATGCAATCACATCTCACCCCAACTTCATTATATGCCCTGTAAAATCTCTGAGATTTATTCTCATCTCTAAGCTTGGAATAGTACTATATATCTGGCAATACTATGAAGATTTAAATGAGATAACGTGTAAAAGCCCAACACAAAAGAACCTAACTAGCAATCCTTACAATAATAATTATTACTAGAGGATGTACTAAGGTACTCAAAACCCTCCATGAGGTACCTTCAATCTACATGTCTGCATTAGAGAATAATGCAAAGCAGAATATAATCAAGTGTTCACTTGTTTAAAACAATAATTATCCTATAGCACTTCAAAAGAGGGAGAGATTATATTGTCACTATTGGAGCACACGAACACATAGGAAAGCAATAAACTAATTCTTAGGCTAATGCTTCAGTACATAAACCAAGAATGTCTACCTTCATATTTCTGCTTATATGTTTACCATAAGTGAGATGTTTCCCCTCACATTTCTTTCAACTAGAACAAATATTACTTATTCTTCAAGACACTTGTCACTGACACCCTTAATGAGGTTTCCATTCTATGCCCACTCTAGTCTAAAGTGAGCCCTTCCAACAGATGACTGGATCATTTGTATTTGCTTTCTACACTAGCCTTTCAACTTAAACACATAGTGACTTGTTACACATTTTTTTTACTGATATTTAATGCATGTCACTATATTGGCTTCCCAATTAGAATAAAAGCCCATGAATGTATGGAATACCATTTGTACACATAAGCCCAGTGCTCTTCTCAGAGTAAGCACTTGATAAATATTTGTTGAATTGATATAGGACTACATTAATAAAACAAAGAAGTGAGAGTTGGCACAATAATTAACGACAAGTAGAGTCATATTTTGGTGGGAGCTAAATGCTAAGAAAAGGCAGTGGCATGATTAAAGTGGAAAGTGAGGAAGTCTGATACATCAGTGCTCTCTACAGTAGATTCTGACTGAGGACTCAAAAAGCAGAGAGATTAGCCAGGAGTCTTTGTTAAGAATTATAAGAAAGAAACTCAATCTAGAATAACAGAAACATGGTAATAGGATAATTCAGTGACTATTTTAAAGAAAGAAACAAGACAAGGTGAATCAATAAATACATCTGAAATGTAAGCAAAAAACAAAGGAGTCAATGTTTCAAGATTGAAGAAAGCTGACCCTGTGAAAATAAATGGGAAAAGTCTAAAGACAGTCTGTAGTGAATGAGAACACATTTTTTAATATGCTGTGAGTATTGTAGGACATGTAAATATGGACCTCTAATGGGTAAGCTTTGCAGTCAAATTAAGAAAACTCCTTATAAAGTATCAGTGTAATTGATGAAAACCCCAAAAAGATGGAATTCTGTCTGCCGTCTTAATGCTTCAGATAGTTGCATCATCTTTAAACTTGTTTAACTATGAGATAGAAAAAACCTCGCAATCATGCTTATTAGTTAACCAGTTCAGACCTTCAATTTGTGTAGCTAGTCTAGAAAACTGTAAGAACCGAGAATGTAAATACAATAGTATCGTTGTTAAAAGTAGTTCTCTCACTTTCAGACTTTCTCTGCCCTTTTCTACCAAAGTTACAAATGGTTGGGCATAGGTTTGCACGGGAAAGAAAGAAATTTACCTAGGTAACTTCTTATGGCTAAAGGGAGTGACAAGGACTGCATTTATCCTCCCACCTGAAACAAGCAAAAAATAGACAGAAGATGTGCAACAATCATTTTTAAATACTACATATGGACAATAAGGATAGTAATCTCTGAGAAATGAAAAACTAACAAGGTGAACCTTACAACTGTCCCAGTTAATGGCCTGAAACATGTTTTAAGAATACAACACAGGGAGTTTGAGACCAGCCTGGCCAACATGGTGAAATGTCATCTTTACTAAAAGTACAAAATTAATTGGGCATGGTGGTGCATCCCTATAATCCCAGCTACTCAGGAAGCTGAGGCAGGAGAATCGCTTGAACCCAGGAAGTGGAGGTTGCAGTGAGCCAAGATTGTGCCATTGCACTTAGCCTGGGCAAGAGAGCCAGACTCTCTCTCTCTCAAAAAAAAAAACAAAAAAAAAACAAAAAAAAAACACACACAGAGAGAAGGAACCCAAAATATGGCATCATCCCAGGGTTGAGGAGCCAGAGCCGAGAGTCCTTGGACATCAAAGCAGCTAGGAGAGAGAAAGCCATGCAAAGAAAATGCCAGAAACCTACAGATGGTAATGAGAAAGTCCTCTACGGCCCAGGAAAGAACCATCCAGAAAGATGCAAGGAAACTGGACCTGGGCTCGAGCAGGTCCAAAATAGTGCCTGTTCCCATCATTCAGACTGAAAAACATAAAGAGTGACAGGATATTGTAGTACTCAGAATAGTCTTGTTCAGATAGTGGGAAATAATTAGTCTTAGGCCTAGCATGGCTCACCTAACAAACCTTAAAAGTGAGAGATGAAAGGAACAAATTGTTTCCAAGTAATTTACCTGCAACCCAAAACAAAGCTTAAAAAATACATGTAAGAATACAAAAATACCTAGTGTCCAAAAAACCAAAATTCACAATATTGGATATGCAAAGAAGCAGGAAAATATAGACCTGAATGAGAAGAAGAAGTAATCAATCAGAATGAAACCAGAATGGACACAGATGTTAGAATTAGCAGGTAAATACATTAAAAGAGCTATTATAACTGTGATCTATATGTTCAAATGTTAAATAAAGACATAGGAGATATTTTTAAAATCACCCAAATACAACTTTCAAGGTGAAAACTGCAATATGTGAGATGAAAAATACACTAGATGGGATTAACAGCAGATTACATATTGCAGAAGAAAAGACTAGGGAATGCAGCAATAGAAACTAAAATGAGATTCAGAGAGAAAAAAAATCTTTTTAGAAAATAAAAAGAGCATCAGTGTGCTATTGGACAACTTCAGCTTCAAGCAGCTTAATAGATGGATGATCAGAGACTGTGGAAGAGGAAAACAAAAAATATCTGGAAAAGAATGGCTAAAAGTTTTCCAAATTTGATGAAAATTATAAACCCGCAGATCCATGAAGTTAGATGAGCTCCAAGAATAAAACCATGGACAAAACTAAATAAAAGTGCTTCATAATCAAATTGCTTAAAACCGGTAATAAGGAAAAAACATCAAAATACAAACAATACTTTTATAGATATAGGTAAGATTCTAAAGTCTAGATGGAAAAGCAAACTAACTAGAATAGCTAAAGCAATTCTGCAAAATCAAGAATATAGTGGAACGGCCACTCTACCCAATATTAAGATTTATTATGTAGTTACAGTAATCAAGAACAGCACAAATATGCCCAATTGATTTTTGACAAATACCACAAAGGCAATTCCATGGAAGAAAGTCTTTTCAACAAATGGTGTTGGAACAATTGACATCCATAAGCAAAAAGGAAAATCTCAAGATCTTGTGAAACATACAAAAATTGAAAATAGATTATGGCCTTAAAGGTAAAATGTAAAACTGTAAATACTAATCGACCACTTCAAAACATTTACATGTGGATGGTCTGCTTCCTCCCACTCGGAGCATGTTCATTACAGGACGGCAGAAATTTTGTTTTATTCACTGCTACACCCAACATCTACAGCTGCTGACACTTAAGTGGCATTTAATAAATTATGTTTCAATATTACACAGAGACTAGAGTATTAAGAGTATTAAATTACTCTTCTCTGCAATGTTTTGCAAGGAATTCCAGACTTCTGAAGAACTGGATTCCCAAACAAAGATTAAGGCAGGTTTTAAGGAGAAAACATGTACTAGATTACCGAAGTCTAGAGGCCCAATCTCCCTTCCAGAGAACCAACCTCAGGGAACATAGAAGCTCCAGAGAACCTACTTCCCTTCCAGAAAATCTACTGCAGGAAATATAGAGGTTCCAGAGAACCTTCTGCAGGGAATGGTAGCCAATGCCACATCTTCTAATCCACTGTGGTGTTCACACCAGGACATGCTTCCCTGAGCTGCTCCTCACCAGTCACTGAGAGTAAGGAAGTACTTGAAGCAGGCAATTTTTGTCTATGGAATTCTTCCAATGGACAGCTTTGGCTTGAGACTCCCCATCAGTCTGGCCAAGACTTTCACAGTGCTACACTGCAATATGAGGCTATTTCTGGCCATTCCTTCCTTCTCTCCCTGTTCTCACAGGTGTCAAATCTGCATAGTGGTCTCAGGGCTCTTTTTAATTCTTCCTGACATTTCTTTCCAGACATTCCCCCAACCCCACCCCTGCTCCCTGCCAAAAAAAAAAAAAAAAAAAAACTCTGGCACTTCTAATCCTGTTTTCATATCTGATTCTTGGGAAACCTGATCTAGCACGGTAAGCCTGTTGGTGGTGGAAAAACATCAGTTTCTTCACATAATTATCCCAAACGCAGGCGTCATCACGTGACCGCAAAAGGACGGTTTCCAAAAGTAAGGGAAAGAGTTTTCATTAGAGAGTGTATTAGTCCATTCTAATGCTGCTAATAAAGACAAACCTGAGACTGGGTAATTTATAAAGGAAAAAGGTTTAATTGACTCACAGTAAATTAAAGAGGACATGTTTGCTTCACCTTCTGCCATGACTGTAGGTTTCCAGGACTCAGGAAACCTACAGTCATGGCAGAAAGGGAAGAAAATATGTTCTTCTTCACATAGCAGCAGCAAGGAGATAGTGCCAAGCAAAAGAGGAAAAAGTCCCTTATGAAACCATCAGATCTCATGAAAACAGCACAAGGGTGACTGCCCCAGGATTAAATTACCTCTCACCGGCTCCCTCCCATGACATGTGGGGATTATGGGAACTACAATTCAAGATGTTATTTGGATGGGGACACAGCCAAACCATCCAAGAGAGTTGGGAACTAACTAGACCACAGGGCTTCATTTATCTGGGAGATCAGTCCCAGATAGGGTGTTCCTGCTTTGAGTTTATCTCAGGATGCAGAATGGTTTTTCTTTCCATTCATGGTATGTAATGTGATTATTCTTTATTCAATAGGGCAAGGTCTAGGTTTTGCTTTCTCAGAGGTACAGATACCTCTGAGAAGGTTCTTTGCCCTGGGTTTCTTCACACTGGTTCATTTGCTGGTTACCTCTAACACACTCTGAGGCAAGTCCACTGAACATTTCTGGGCCACAAATATCATCTGATCAAAATCTCTACTGTTAGAGATGGGATACCCTAGGAGCCATTTTGCTGATGCTGCAATCTGTAAGGCAATAGAAAATAAAACAGCTAGTACCATCAAGATCTTGCCATTTTGGTAAGCATCTCAAAAGAGTAAAATCAGAAAAGTGTTTTTGAAGCAAATTGTTGCAGTAGTCTACTCTACATTTTGTTACTCTGAAATGTGTGCATGTGTTTCTGGTGGGGGTAGGGGGAGGTGGGCATTTCTCAAAGCAAAGTCCTCTCCAATTCCTAGTGATGCTTATGAACACAGGCAACCCAGCAAGAAACCCCTGAATTCATTTCTCAAGCATTGTGACCCAAGACTGCCAGACTCTCTCTGCATAAGGCCCCAACTAGCATTCAAACGGCATTGTCTCTTGAACACGCTCACAGAACTCAGTATGAGGCCTTCAAAACCATTGTATTCCAGCCTTTGTTTGAATGCGGTTCTTTTCCTCATTCAGTCTGCGGTACACTGTCGGAGTGAATCCCACTGTTAGCCAGACAGGGGTCCCCAGAGAGGACATATTGGGTTCTGTATGTTTAACTTTTTATCCTTTCTGTCAACCAGTTATGTTTCTAAAACATTTCCAATCCCCTAGCTTTGCAGAAAACAAATAACGGTGCACAGCCCCCCTTCTTCCTTCATCCCTCATAAATAATCCCCAAGAAGGAGGACGGCTGCAGAGACACGGCCTGAATGCTGAAGAGCCAGCTCTAGCTCCACCTCAGAGAATCATTTTGCAGCCAGGCCATGAAGCATAGGAATGAATTCCAAACTTTTCTAGTGTGATAGAAACAGAACAGAGCACTACCTTCCAGGCACAGTAGCAATAATTTTTTAAGTCAAAATCCTATGTCATGGGAAGAGCTCAGGGCATACAGTAATGGTCCCAATTTGGTCAAGTGTTTTATGTGTGATTAGACAAGCTAAGATGATTACCTCTCTGTGCCTCAGAGTGTCTATGTGTTATGAAGCAGTATTACATACTAGTTAAATACGTGACTTTGCAAGCCGGACTGCTTAATTTTCAATCCAAGCTTTGCCACCAGGAAACCTTGAGCAAGTTTCTTGAAGTTTCTGTATTAGGTAGCTTATTCTTTCATGTGCTGTATAACAAGAACAAAATCTCAGTGTTTATCACAATAAAGGTTTATTTTTCAGTCATTTGCATTATGGCTATAGATTACCTATAGCTCTGAGGCTTGGCTCCCTATATCTTCTTCATTGAGGAATTTAGCTGAGATAAAGCCCACATCTTGGCCACATAGCAGATATATGATATAAAAAAGCCAGGTCCAGCCACATGACAGATCTTCCAGCATTTGGCTGAGAAGGGCCTATTGTCTCTTCCACTCACATTTCATTGGCTTCAACAATGATATCAAAATGCCAAGGAGTACCATTAGGTGTCACTTAACAATGAGGATATATTCTGAGAAATGCATCATTAGGAAATTTTGTCATTGTACAAACATCTGAGTGTACTTACACAGCTGTAGATGGTGTAGCCTACTACATACCTAGGCTGTATGGTACAGCCTATCGCTCCTAGGTTACAAACTTGTGCAGCATGATACTGTACTGAATATTGTAAGCAATTGGAATACAATAGTATTTGTTTATCTAAGCATAGAAAAGGTACAGTAAAAGTACAGTATAAGAGATAGAAAATAATAGACCTGTCCAGGCCTCTTACCATGAATGGAGCTTGCAGGAATGCAAGTTGCTCTGGGAGGATCAGTGGATGAGTAATGATATCGTTTGGATTTGTGTCCCTGCCCAAATCCCATATTGAATTGTAATCCCCATTGTTGGAGGAGGGGCCTGATGGGAGGTGATGGGATCATGAGGGCAGAATTCCCCCCTGCTGTTCTTGTGCTAGTGAGTTCTCGGGAGATCTGGTTTAAAAGTGTGTAGCATCTCCCTCTTCTCTCTCTTCCTTCTGCTCCAGCCATGTAGGATGTGCCTGCTTCCCCTTTGCCTTCTGCCATGATCATAACTCTCCTAAGGCCTCCTCAGCCATGCTTCCTGTACAGCCTGCAGAACTGTAAGTCAATTAAACCTATTTTCTTCATAAATCAACCAGTCTCAGGTAGTTCTTCATAGCAAAAATAACAGACTAATGCAAGGGGTGAGTGAATGTGAAGGCCTAGGGTATTACTGTACACCGCTATAGAATTTACAAACACTATACTTAGTCTACACTAAATGTATTTAAAAAAATTTCTTTCTTCTATAAATTAACCTTAGCTTACTATGACTTTTTTACTTTGTAAAATTTTATTTTTTTTAACTTTCTGGCTGTTTTCTAATAACAATTACCTTAAAACACAAATACACTGTACAACAGTATAAAAAAAAGTTTTCTTTATATTCTTATTTTTAAAGTTTTCTATGTTTTAATTTTTTTATATTTTTACTTTTTAAACTTTTTTTGTTAAGTACTAAGACACACACCCACATACACATTAGCATAGGCCTACACAGGGTCAGGATCATCAATATCACTGTCTTTCACCTCCACATCTTGTCCCTCTGGAAGGTCCTCAGGTCAATAACACACATGGAGCTGTCATCTCTTCTGACAACCATGCCTTCCTCTGAGACACCTCCTGAAGGACCTGCCTGAGGCTGTTTTACCTGTTTTTCAATAAGTTGAAGGGGTACACTCTAACATAATGATAACAAGTATAGCAAACATATAAGCCAGTAACAGTCATATGTTATCATTATCAAGAATTACATACTGTACATAATTGCATGTGCTAGACTTTTATTTGACTGGCAATGCAATAGGTTTTTCTACACGAGCATCACCACA
The DNA here is from genome assembly GCF_047675955.1 of Chlorocebus sabaeus. Classification (NCBI taxonomy): domain Eukaryota; kingdom Metazoa; phylum Chordata; class Mammalia; order Primates; family Cercopithecidae; genus Chlorocebus; species Chlorocebus sabaeus. Next base: position 33,754,498 of record NC_132911.1, on the reverse strand, counting down.
AACGTGAGTAACACATTGCAGTACCACATTGTGTTGACTATGACAGCACTAAGCAACAGGAATTTTTCAGTTTCATGAAAATCTTATGGGACCACTGTCCTATATGCAGTTCATCAGTGGCACATGACTGTATATTCCCTTCATATGGAGGATAAACAAGTCAAACAGCAAAGGGCAGGGATCCTTGGTCCTCTTACATGAAAGGAGGTAAATGCTTGTGTACAAAATGTAATCTACCTCTTACATCTCACTTCCTCTATCTGTAAAATAAAACTCATAATAATAGTACCCATTTGATCAGGTTGTCAGAAAGATTAAATGAGTTTTCATAAGAAAAACATTTAAAACGGCACCCAGAATACAGTCAACCCTCATTCAGTGTTAGTTATTATCTGTCCAATAGGAATAATGTAGCTTTTTTTGTACCTCATGGGGATATCTAAGGAGCTTATTATTAATGTTTTTGTTAGAGATACTATGTGAGATGAGAGAAATCCTATTAAGTACCATATAAAACTAAGAAATTTTATTAAATCAATGGCAGTTAATAATGTAGATGTGTGCCCTTTACTCATCTCCATGGAGATGTTCATTGAGAAGGCTTCAGAGGGTGTTATTAACAGCACAATATATCTTGGAGATACCATCATCATCGTCAATAGCAAAATAAATCATTCATGAAGTCCCTATTATACATGAAGGCTTATACTCAGCATAAGAGATGTGAAGATAAATAAGGTCCAGCCCTCTATGTGCTTACAGCCTTCTTAGAGAGACCTTTTTTGTGTGTGTGCCTTAACTAAGTACCCACAGAAGAGCTTCACGGCTGGTGGAGCAGGCCATAGATGCTACTGGAAGTCAAAGGGGGAATGACCCAGAGCCACAAGCTGGGAAATAATTCTCAGAGAACAAGATACTTGAACCAGTCCTTTAAGGAAAATGGGATTCATCTAACCAGACTGGAATAGAAAAGACAAAGAAGAAGAGGAAAACATAAGGTAAAATGTCCCCATTTTCAGGAAAAACTGAAACCCTGAGAAAGCACAAAATATATTATCAATTGGCAAAATGAAAAAAAAAAAGGATAAAACAAAATTAGATTCCCTGGCACCTGGTACTGGGTGAAATGCTCCTCTAGACCTCTGGGTTTCCGGATAAAAGTGCCTCATCTTCTGCTGGTTTACTTCATGTATTTATTTCAAGACTTCATCTTTCTCCCTGTCATCCATCTTTTTATACTGTCATGTGACATGTGAAACACATTTTAATTCAGTTACAATAGTATTTACCACCTGTAGGCATCTATAATGTATCTTTTATAAATAATATTTTTTAATCCTCATAGAAACCAGTGACTTATTTAACATTATCTCCAAATTCACCTACTAAAAGGGCCACACGAGTTTTCAGACCCAGGCACTTTCTCCCCAGGGCTGGTGCTGTTTTCCACATCACTATACTCTCTCCCACTAGAACAGAAGGCAGAATGTATGTGTGTGCATGTGTGGGTGTGTACACGTGTGCGTGTTCTGATCCATAAGTATGTTCTGCCACATGTATGTGTGTCTTCATGTTCACCTGCTGTGACATGGCCACAGCGCCACAGGAAATGCCTTCAGTTGGTCAAATGCTTCTTCCCACTTGCTAAATGTCAGTGCATCTGACCCTGGCTCTTAATGCTGTTAACTGATTGCAAGTCAATTGCTGACTCTGAATAATACAGAAAACCAGAATAATTTCCTTGTTAGTTTATTTCAAAGCCACTGATGATTCTGCATCATGCTCACATTTTGGAGACTAATGAGCCTAAGTGATCTAGACAAGGGCAGTGGATTGCAGGGAGCCTGCCTGGAAGGCAGACAGAATTGTTAGGCCTCAGGTGTCTCATCAGGGATAATAGGGAATACCTCAACTCATGTGTGTCTCAGTGGTTCAGTCTCTCTGGTGAGAGCAATTTAGTAACAGCCAAGTAATTCTTGCTGTCACACAGCTGCCTCGTGATCATGCCTAGCCCTTTAATACAAACCCAAGAGCATATGGGAGAAGATCTGAAAGTCATTTCTAATAAGATTCCCGGTACTGTCCACCTCCATCACCATGCTCTTGGTGCAGTGAATGCATTGTGCAGACACATGCACACATACAGAGAATTCCATAGGTCTCTTCATCACATCAAGACCTCATAAGCTCATTAAGTTCATTATTCCCCAGAGTTTGTTATATACTGCCTGACTTTTAATTGGAACTTAATAAAAAAATTGTGGATGAAAGAATGAGAAAAAAGGGGGAAAAAAACTACCCATACAATGGAATTTGGGGAAAAAAATATTTAGAACCCAGTGCTTAATCTACAGTGAGATTTTTCATTATAAGTCAAGTTCTTTACTCATGAAATTTTCTATCTCTTTCCCTCAGGCCACTGCAGATCTGCCCATCTGTTTTAATTTGGATTACCACAAAACCTGAACTTGATGCAGGGCATTTGAGTAGGCAGTTTATGGGGCAGGTAAGCCAAGAAGAGTGAGAAGCTGACAGAGTAAGACAGGGAAGGAGGTAAAGCTAATATAAGGGTGAGATATCAAGGTCACCCTTGTGTAATGGGAACTAGATTTTTCCAGGATCTTCTGAAACATACTATTTCCATAATGGTCAACCAGAAACTCAATGGAGCTCCATCACCAAATTGGACCCAGGTTTGATCATGCACCAGGAAGGTTGAGTGGGCTCCTTTAAGCATCCTACATGACAATACCAGAAAGTTCCTAGGGAGTAAGCAAGAAATCCATTGTTTAATTGAAGCTCAGTGAGGTCATCAGAGACGGAAATCTATCAAAGAAGTCTAACACAGTCCATTTCTTGAGCTACTTGGATCTAAGTTTATGCCCTAAATAGATTCTTGCCATCAAAGAGCCTTAAGGATGGTAGTAAGCTTAGTCTTCACGAAGGACCCGACATGAAATGATTAAACAAGTTAGTCTTTACTATGGCAACTAGTCCCAAATCCATAACTCATATTCAATTTATCATCCTCTATTTTCACCATCCATTCCAAATGTTCCTTGCCCTCAGCCAGAATTTCAGTGGATCTAGATGTTTTCCTGTTAGGGTAACACACATCTTTTTTTCCTGAGAAGTTTCATTTTCTAATTGACCTACACTCAGCAGGCTATGTTTACTGCAATTGTCCATTCATCCTTTTTACTGAGCATGAAAAATACAAAAAGACACTCCAGTGTACCACTGAGTTCCCTGGATAATCCTCCCCATCACTAAATGTAGTAACAAAGCTAGATCTTTACGATAATCAGGATCAATAACATCCCACTGGAAAACTTTATTCATCCTCTCACATAAATGTTTTATTCTCTGGGAACCAGAACCTCCAAACCAACAATGCCTAAGGTTGTTGCATGGATGCAAAAGATAAATTCCACAAATAGATCACTTACAATTATTGTAAGATGGACCCATCCAAATTTCACCTTTTGGTTCTTTGAGCTGTGTTCCTACCTAATGGGGACACAGTATAAGATACTGGTTTGTTGGATATACTGAATCCTAGAGGAGAACACTCCAACTCCACAGAATTTGTCTTTAAATTGTCATTTTATTTTTTAAATATAATTTTTAGTTTTCATTTATGAAAATACTGGCAGCAAGAAAAACAGGCATAGGTGGGTTCAGGCACTGGGTATGGTAGCTCTTCTACTGGAGGTGTTCACATGGCTCACGGGGAACTGCCTGCGTCTCTACTTTTGCAGATAGGGAGGGGAGCAAGTCTGATTTTTATGCCAAGAAGAACTCCAAAGCCTCCTTTTCCTAGACATAGGGTTTGGAGATCTTTGCACCAATCAGCTGAGCTGGATTTTCCAGCTGGCCTAGGTTCAATATATGTTCATTAGGTAAATAAGTTGTTATTTTAACTGACCTTTTAGAAGCCTGTTTCATTATTCCATAAAGCTAGCTAATTCTGTGTGATATGGAATAGGGTTGAACCAGGGCTTTCCATGGTTATGCACATCTGGTTCCATTTTCTCAAAGTGATAAAATGCACACTCATAGGAAAATTAAGTGTAGTTAGGACGAGAATGAGGGAGGAAACAAGTGGTCCTAAGAACAGATGATAATCAGTTGGAAAAGATACTGCATCCCCTTAAAGGAGGAATGATTGACAGACTCAGGTAAAGCAAATGACAAAAGGAACCCAGTTTTCGAATTAATGTAAGGGAATTAAAAAGGTTTTCAGAGCATTTTAACACCCACATCTTGGTTTCTGCCACCACTTTCCAATAAAAAGAACTGGGACATCTTGGAGAAATAGCAGATTTTAAGACTGTGGCAGAAACTTTACAAGATAAACTGGAACATCTTGTAAGGTAACAATGTAATACAACACCTAACGATGGAGTTATGTGGAAAGAACACAGAACACAACTGAAAGAGCTCCAATGCTCAAGGAAGAAACCACTTGTGCAAGAAAATAAAGTAATTTTGGATTACAATCCAAACTATAATAAATGTCCATGAGTCCATGGTAATATAAATAAATAACTAAAATAAGCAAATGGAGCAGAATAGACCAATCTCCTGGTCAGAAGAATTTCAAATAATTTATCCAGATAGTTTTGCCTCAAGGATATGGAGCATAACTTCTTATCCCTCCTATGTGGGCTATGCATAACAGCTTCCACCTAAAGAGCAAAGTGTGGAAAGCAGAGAAAAAGAGCGATGTTACAATGGAGAAATCTGACCAGTCTAAGGTGTAATGACTACTAAATGTAGTGAGGCATCTTGGTTGGGATCCTGGAGCAGAGGGAGCATTAGGTAAAAGCTACGAATATCCAATATACTGAAGACTTTAGTTAATAGTAATGTATATTCATTCATTCATTAATAGCAAAAAAAAATGTACCATACTACTATAATAATAGGATAATCTGGATTGGTATAAGATGGAGCAAGGATACCAAGCATAAAAATAAACAAAAGTCCTGAAATTCCTTCAAGAAAAATGCCAGGCATCCAGCTAGCCCCAGAAGTGATTAAGTAACTTGTTAAACAAGAAGGTAATAGTAGCTGAAGAACATCCAAAGAAGTTAAAGCTCCAGAGATAGATGTTTGCTTTCCCCATAAAAACTAAAGATAACATCTTAACATATGTCCTTTGGTTGCTTTTCAGAGGCTCCCACTTAGGAACACCACCAAATGGATGGACCTGCTCTTCAATCCCAGGTAAGGAAGCAATGAAGACTGAACTTTAACCATTGTTCTTTGTTCAGTTTCTTCCTGAGGGACTTGCAGCAAGTCACTCCCTCTAGCCAGTTAGCATTTTTTCTACAAATGTTACCCCAAATTTTGTAAAGAATCTTCTCTTTCTTCACCAATTGCAAATCAGAAAATTGTTAAATTTATCTCTGACCTGTAGCCCCCATTTCAAGGTATCCCACCCTCTTGAGTGTAAATCAATAAGTAACTTCCATGTATTGATTTATGAGTTTGCCCATAGTTTCTGCTTTCCTGAAATGTACACATACCTTTACAAATCCTTACCTTCAAGCCATATGGGAAGTCAGGATTTGAGCATTAGCTGTCTGGTTCTCCTTGCTTGGCACCCTGCTGTGAAAGCCTTTTCCTTTTTTTCTATTGCTGCAAATCTTGGTGTAGTATCTGATTTTACTGTGCCAAGTGAATGGACCCCAGTTCAGTCCTGAAACAGGTATTTGACAGATTTGTGAGAACTCTTTGTGCTATTTCACAATTTTTCCATAAATACAAAACTGTTATTAAAGAGTTTATTAAAATAAATTATTTTTCTTTTCACAAAGCTTTTTACCAGAGAGGATAGAATAGGGAAAAGAGCACCTGAACTTGGAAAAGGAGAATGAATGAAGGTCAAAACTATCTTAGCTAGATTTCCCTGACAAAGGAGAGAATGAGGCAAGGACTTATATTGTTACAAGAAAGTGGTCCCGATCCAGACCCCAAGAGAGGTTTCTTGGATCTCGTGCAAGAAACAATTCAGGGCGAGTCCACAGTGCAAAGCAAAAGCAAGTTTATTAAGAAAGTAAAGTGGTGAAAGGACAGCTGCTTCATAGAGAGAGTAGGATGTTCCCGAAAGTAAGATGAGGAATGCGTCCACCGTAGGTACAATGCTGCTATATATGGGGAGATGTGTTTTGTGATAAAGGATTACTTCTCTTAATTACTATATTTGCAAGAATTGATATTATTGTCTTTAAACCAAAATTAGGAATGCCTTTGTTCTCCAGATATCAGGATATCTGGACACTCCCCAGTCTGGGTCTGTTTTAGTAAACATTATTAATTTTTTCCTTTAACCATCAACATCTAGAGGCTAGGAACACCTAACTTTCTGGGAATGCAGTTCAGCAAGTCTCAGCCTCATTTTCCTGGCCCTCACTCAAAATGGAGTCGCCCTGGTTCAAACACATATGACATATCCCCCCTCCCTTTACAAGAGGACCCTTAATCCTAAGCGTTGCAGAGGGATGAAGATGCATCTTCTGTAACTTCTTCAGGCTGAACAGGGGCAGTGATATTCCTGCCTAACTATTAGGGTCTCTTGCATTCAGGGTAGAGCAAAGCTCAGTCAGAGCGTTGGTATGGTGAAGGTCGTTCATAACTCCGAGTTCTGAGAGAAGGTGATATCTGGAAGATTAATGTGTCCAATTTAAGAAAGCATTGAGTGAGCTTGTTTTGCATTCCTACACAAAGAGTATAACCACAATATATTCCATAACAGCGAAGCAAAATAAGTCAAATCACTCCAAGTAGAATAAACAGGAATGCTTTCCAAACAATGGGCAGTTGTTGGAACCAAGCCAATACACTATCAACTGATAATGCACCAATGGCAGAGATGTGAGTGTCTAAAGCTTTCATAGCTTGGGTAAAATTGACCTGTGAATATTCTGGAACATACACACAACATTCAGTTTTGATCAAAGCACAAGTGCCCCCTTGGGCCACTGTTAAAATGTCCAAGTCATACGGTTTTGTAAGGCTACCTGCCTAATCTGAGGAATTTCCTCAGTTAGGAAGGTAAGGGCATGGGATGCATTATTGAAAACCACAGCCATGTCCTTGGCTAAGGCTTAAACTCATAACTCAATACTGACTGTAGCTGCCAGTAGGGAAAATACAGCCATCAGACAGAACCACCAAGATCCTCGCTTTTGTCGCTTATGGCAAACTTTTACAATTTGTCAGTTAGATGGGAGAGAGTCCAATAAGGTGAGGACACAACCCGGCAGATAAAGACAACCCCACATACACCTTCCAGTACAGTTATAAGGTAAGTATGGCCAGTCAGGCGTTCCACAAGCCCATAACCATCCCCAAGGAGAAGGGTAGGCATTCATTTTTGGCAAATTACCTTGCCACCCCCATCCATATCTGGCCTGTTAGAAGAAGGTCTGATTACATTGTTGAAATGACAGCCATCTCATATTATGGGCTTCTGTCTGGTGGTGACTATTATTGTGCCTTTGAAAACACAGAGGCGCTTTGCCTGATACCTGCACTTCAACAGCTGTCATTTACCCAAATTCATTACGTGTAGCATAACCTATATGGGGTGTAGTTTAGCTGTTTTCTAATTAGATTTAAAAGGTGCCTTCTTGGCCGGAGCATGGTGGCCCACACCTGTAATCCCAGCACTTTGGGAGGCCGTGGTGGGCGGATCACTAGGTCAGGAGATCGAGACCATCCTGGTTAACACAGTGAAACCCCGTCTCCACTAAATATACAAAAAGTTAGCCGGGCGTGGTGGCGGGTGCCTGTAGTCCCAGCTACTCGGGAGGCTGAGGCAGGAGAATGGCGTGAACCCAGGAGGGGGAGCTTGCAGTGAGCCGAGATCGCACTACTGCACTCCAGCTTGGGTGACAGAGCAAGATTCCATCTAAAAAAAAAAAATTAAAAAAAAGAGGTGCCTTCTTGTCTCTTCATAGGAAGGGAATGGGCTAAGGCCCATGTGGCTATGATACAAGGGAAAAGAGGGGCTATGTTTATAATGTTCAGTTTCCCAATCATAATAAAATCCCCATAAACTTAGGTTGGCTGGTTGAATACGCCAGGGCAACCCAGAAGTGGAAGAAAGTAGCAATTCTCCACATACCCAACAGTTTGTCTGATTATGTAGCAAGGCTAAAGTCTGTGCCCACTCAGTAAATAAGTTATTCTCTGCATGATTTCAGCTTATACCTAAAAGTAAAATGCCAATCCATATCTTTATGTTACACATCCCTTTTATTTCTTCTGAATAGGAGTCAGAGGTCACTTATTGGCTCATAGGAATAAATGGGATTATTCTCTTGTGTTCCGTTGGTCTGTGGGACTTCATAAGAGACAGGTTTAATTCGAGATAAGTGGACCCAGCTGTTTATTCCCAGAAGTTTAACTGCAGTTGGGGTACTAAGGAGAACTTGATACGGTCCCTTCCATATTAGGGAAAGTTAATCTTCTGGAGATCCTTCCTTCCAAGTTTTTAATAGGACCCAGTCTCCCACCTGTGTTATAAAAAGATTCTCTTCTTTAGTGGGGGAAGACAGTTTTTGATTTCCATATTCAAGGAGTCTATTTTGCACTTGTCCTAAGTTGATCACATAATTCTGTAGCTTGAAAGTATCAATGTCTATTAGGAGGTCTATGGTTAAGAAAGGCCTTCCACACATAATTTCAAAAGGGTTGAGCTACAGATTTCCTTTAGGGGCCACTCGAACCCATAATAAGGCTAAAGGCAATAGAGACAGTCAGGTTTCTGATGTCTCTTGGCATAGTTTAGCAAGAGTCCTTTTTAGAGTTTGATTAGCTCTTTCTACTAATCACTACTTCAGGAGGCCTGAAGACTGGCCTCCACGCTGAGTAAAGGCGGTACTGAATTCTTAGGGCTGAAGATGTGTTTTGGATAATTGTCGCTGTGAAAGATGGTCCATTACCACTCTGTAAGCTTTCAGGCAGCCCAAATCTAGGAAGTATTTCCTTTAGTAAGAGTTTAGAAACCTCAATTGCCTTTTCAGACTGGGTAGGAAGAGCCTCAATCCAACCGGTAAAGGAGTCAACAAATACTAACGCATATTTAAATCCTTTACATGGGGCCATCCGAGTATAGTTTACTTGCCAATCTCCACCAGGGTAAGTTCCCCTAAGCTGAACAAGCCTTACTAGAGGAGGAGGTAAAGATTGGTTATTTGGGTTATTCCAGGCAGATAATTCACAGGCCTGAGTTACCTGCTTCATTGTTTTAAGTAAGCCTTTTCCTATAAAAAGCTGGGACATTAATTGAAACAGGGACTCTCTTCCCAAATGAGTAGAGTCATGCAAATACTGAACTATTTTCCACTGATTAGCACCTCGTATTAATAGTTTGTTGCCCTGTTTCCCTGGTGCACAAAGCTACTTCCTTCTGTAAACCAGGATTATCTAGAGGCTCATCATTTAAATCTGGATGGCTGGAGTAAACTTGCTCCATAACTTGTATACAAGAATGATCTAGGGTGCCTGTGGGTTCAGGCAAATAGGTAGCTGGATTCAAAGTCTGGCATAGTTTAAGAATTATATCAGGAGCGTCTAGCAACAAAGCCTGATATTTATTTACAGGAAAGAAGGAGGAGCAATTTCTCATCTGCCTTGTGATTTCCAAAAGATACTACTGTATGCAGTTAAGTTAACAAATCCCTTCCCAACAAGGGGGTAGGGCATTCAGGAAAAAACCAAAGCCCCTGAAGAGCACTTTAAAGGATAGGTAAAATGGCATGTATGGGCTTGTCCATCTATCCCCTTGACCACACAGTTTTGAGGTGAATAGTTCCATTATAATGGGTCAAAACAGAGTAAGCATTCCAGAAGGAAGTTAATATTCTTACCTGCCATGTCAAGTGTTACCCATGTCTCCTCGAGAGATATAGCTAGTTGTCTCACAGGAGCTGTGGCAGAAGGTCTCAGGCCCCGTCACTCTTGGGCTTGCCTGGCTATTTGTCATTTTTGGTTTGGGTGCCAATGGCTCCCTTCAAAACACTGGGCAATCCCTCTTACAATGGCCAGTTTTCCTATAGTGTGCACACTGATTTATGCCCAAGGCACGGTGACTCAAACACTCAACTTTGGGCTTCCCACCTTTCAGCTTCCCTTGCTCAGGCCAAGGGCCAGGAGGGCAGCCCCACGTGGGAGGTGAGCTTAAGGCTGCAGCCAAGAGCTACACCTTGTGGGAGGTCCTTCTTGCTCTTTCTGCTTCCTCTGCTTTGTCCCTGTTATTAAAAACTAAAAATTCCCCATCCAAAAGCTGCTCCATAGGAGTTTGGGGACCCATAGCTGCTGTTTGTAGTTTCCTATGGATATCAGGAGCAGACTGGGTTATAAAATGTACTCCCCAAAGGATTTGTCCTTCCCTTGAGGCAGGATCAGTGTTAATATATTTCCTCATTACTTAGATGAAATGTTATTGAAACAAAACTGGATTCTCATCTGTACCCTGAGAAACTTCCTTAACCTCTTCAAAATTAACAGGCTTTTGCATACATTTCTTCAACCCTTCCAACAAACAAGTGACGCTATGATCTCTCCTCCCCAAGTCCTCACTGCTCCTTTGATAGTTCCACTCTGGGTCTTGATCTGGAACTGCTATACCTCCTGCCTGATATATATTATGGTTTGGGTTACGAGCCAATACCTCCTATGCATGGGTCCTCTCCGTCCCCAAAATGCATTGTTTCTCTTCCACTGTACAACACAGATACAACAATACATGCAGATACTGCCAAGTTAAACTATAGGTCAGAATTAATTTCTCAAACTCATCTATGAATTTTCCTAGATCTTCAGAGAAATCACCAAGCTTCTCTTTACACAGAGTAAAATCGGACATAAAACAGTGCCTTCTTCCCCATTTGCCGCCTCTAAGTGTACAGAGGTTTTTCTTTGGAGGTTGATAAGAGGCTCCACTAAGAGTAGTACTCAATGGCTAAGTTCCCCCAGGGAGTGGTGGGTATAGAGTGGGACTAGATGGGTAAGCAGGAGGGGACAAAGGGTTCTCAATAGAACTTTCAGGGGAACTAGAGGGAGAAAGGACTGACACATCTGAACCTTCACAGCTGACAAAAGAAGGTTTTGCTCTACCCAAAACTGCCCACTGAATTGGGGAAGGGGGCTTGCATTAAAGGGTCATCCAGTATGTCTAGCTCTTTTTCTTCTTTTCCGCTTATCAAACATGCACACACCTGCTGCAGGGCTATCCTGATTGAGCACGAAAAATGCTTGGACATACGGTATTTCATCCCATTTCCCTCCTGCTTACAAAACAAATCAAGTTAAAGTATAGTATTAAAGGCCATAGTTCAGGTAGGAGGCCATTTCTCTGGTTTCTCCAAGTAATACCGAGGCCAAACAGTATTACACAGAAACACCAGTTTTCTCTTAAGCCCATTCAGTTTAAACTGGTCCCAGTGTTGAAGAATATATCTTAGTGGCGAGTTCTTTGGAATCAATGCCATCATTCCCATGAAGGAGTCAGGTGATGTTGAAAGAAAAGTTCCAAACCTGTAAGATTGGATTGCCACTGGTCAAGTAAAGGATGATGGAGGTTTTTAGACCAGCTTCATTAATGAGGGGATCCCTGCTGAAAATTGGATCCTCTTATTCACATTATCCAAATAATATAAGTGAGCCAAGTCATAAGTCTTAGATTAACTGAAACATGGACTTCAACAACAATGTCAAATAATGCAAAGAAAATGAAGAGGACTCAGATGGGAATAACCAAAGCAAGCAGGTTCTGGAAAATAGCAGCAGTGTGGATTGGACAAGAAAAGCTGGTTTGCCTGAATCCAAGAAAAAGATTTTTTTTATTTGTTTGTTTTTTGGTTTTTTGTTGTTGTTGTCATTGTTGTTTTAGTGTGCAAAATGAAAGAAAACAACAAGAAGAAAAGTCCCCGGATTTCTATCCTAGTGCTTCTCGATCACACCTAGTCAGCATAGCAGCTACAAAAGATAATCACCTCTAATCTTATTGTTCATAGTTACTAAATACCAAAAATCAATCAGCAATTTTAGAGACAGAGCCTTCAATGATTTTTGTTCACAATGTTTCACAAGCAAACAGGTGGGAAATGGGGAGGCACACAGAAGAATAAGTTAAAATCTCTAAGTCCAGTTAAATGAAGTCTCCCGAAAATGACAGAGACAGCAACCAAGAAATTGATGCATGCTGCAAGGAGGACAAGGCAGGTTAATACAAAGAGCATAGCCTGTGGTGCCAAACCTGTTTTTAGCCCAGAGGTACTGTACTGAGAGGGGCCTCTAACCCTAAGTCGTATCTCTAACCCGAAGCCAGTGAAGGATCCTTGCCTTTTATTAAGAGGGGCCTCTAATCCACTCTATATTAGGAGAGACTCTAACTCTCTTAAGTTCGGTCTCTAACCCAATCTCATTCTTTACCTGGGTACTCCACCACTTACCCAAAGTCATGCAATCAGTGCTGCAGTCTATTTCCTTTGGTTTGGGAAGGCTTCTTTAGTATTTTCCTTTCTGTGGTTCACCAGAAATATGTTACAGGATCCCAACACTTACCCAAAGTTAGTCATTGGGTAAGAGTTTCTGCACTATAGTCCCTTCTGTGGTCACCAGAAATGTGTTACAGGAAAAGGGGTCCCGATCCAGACCCCAGGAGAGGGTTCTTGGATCTTGAGCAAGAAAGAATTCAGGGTGAGTCTGCAGTGCAAAGCAAAAGCAAGTTTATTAAGAAAGTAAAGTGGTGAAAGGACCGCTAGGACAGCTACTCCATAGACACAGTAGAATGTTCCTGATAGTAAGAGGAGGAATGTATCCACTCTAGGTACAATGCTTGTCTATATTGGGAGATGTGTTCTGCTACAACGGTTTGTGATAAAAGATTAATTTTCTTAATTACTATATTTTGCAAGAACGAATATTATCTTTAAAGCAAAATTAGGAATGCCTTTGTTCTCCAGATATCAGGATATCTGGACACTCCCAGGTCTGGGTCTGTTTTAGAAAACATTATTACTTTTTTCCCTTAACTGTAAACATCCAGAGGCTAAGAATACCTAACTTTCTGGGAATGCAGCCCAGCAAATTTCAGGTCTCATTTTTCTAGCTCTCACTCAAAATGGAGTCACTGTGGTTCAAATGCCTCTGACAATATGAAAGCAGTTTATTTGGGAGATGATCCTATGGTGCAGAAGCAAGGAACCACAGAGAGTTAGACAAGTGAAAAAAGAAGTATAGCACATTATTGTGATAACAGATTTTGGCAATGCAGTCTTGATTCCAACAAAGACTGTCTGAGAAAAATGCAGCTCTCCAAAAGTTAACTACTTGAGACAGAGACCAAGAGAGTGTTTGCCTTCCAACTTCCATCCACTCTTTGTCAAATGTTACCCCAGCGGGTGTTCATGTTCTCACATTTTCAGGTCTCCACATGCACTGGAATGGTCCAATGCCCTCCCATCAATCGGTGTTACAAGTAATGATGGCGAAGAATCCCAAGAGCAAAAAGCAAAAGATAGGCAGCACATTCTACATTTGCAGTAGCCAGTTCCTGTAGCAATGGCAAGGGCAATGAGGTAGGCCAAAATTATACAGACAGAAAATTAAAAATGTCCAGCCCACCATTCTTAAAATTCCAGTTAAAATCTCTCTCTGGGACTATTCAGGGTCTACAGGAATACAAGATATTTTGCAAGAGAGTTCATGAGGGAGATTTGCAGGATTTTGTTTTTTGGTTTTTTGGGTTTGTTTTTTTTTGAGACAGTCTTGCTCTGTAGCCCAGGCTGGAGTGCAGTGGTGTGATCTCGGCTCACTGCAAGCTCCGCCTCCCAGGTTCACGCCATTCTCCTGCCTCAGCCTCCCGAGTAGCTGGGACTACAAGCGCCTGCCACCACGCCCGGCTGATTTTTTGTATTTTTAGTAGAGATGGGGTTTCACCGTGTTAGCCAGGATGGTCTCCATGTCCTGACCTCGTGATCCGCCTGCCTTGGCCTTCCAAAGTGCTGGGATTACAGGCGTGAGCCACTGCACCCAGCTGGCATGCTCAATTTATGACAAAGACACAAGGCATTATGGGTCATTCTAGGTGAGAAGGAAATGAAGAGAAGGGAGGTAGAAACTGATTCAAGATTCATTCAAAAGGGTAGATCAAATTCAATGAAAGGCTCACTCCAGAGGTGTGAGTAGGTTGGCCAAGCACTGTTTGTTTTCATGGGGACACTATTTTCTGCCAGAGGTTTGAAAGCCATTGCTACAGTGGGCCAAGCAGAGTGACAAAAGACCCAAGCAGTTCTTTGCAGGTAGTTCATCATGTGCTAGCTAACATGCACAAAAGTGGCAGGAAGAAAGGTCAAGGGGCAAAAACTCCAATCCTTGATAGGCCTCCCAGTTGAAGTGCCGTCCTGAAATAAGCCAGCACACTAGGAAGGAGTCTGGCTGAAATCTAGAGCAGCAGCTGAGATAAAACTTGCGGTGATCACCAATTTTTCCAGTTCTATTCCTTCTGGATACATACCAGCATTCTAGTGCCCCATCAGACTTCAAGTCATGCTGGCCATGTGTCTTGCTGTGGCCAATAAAAGCAACATGAAGAGAAGAGGCAGACACATAGGACTTCAAGGAAGAAGTCTACAAATACTAGTGGATCATTCAATATACTTTTTTCTTCCTCTGTCCCAGTGACTGATGACATTTCAGATGGCACCGGCGTCTGTGATATTCATAACTGAGTAAGATGTGGAGCAGAGCTCCCAGCAACCTGAAATGGGTTTTCCAGGGGAACAATAAACATATATGTATTTTACTAAACTGCTAAGATTTGGGGGCAGTTTGTTAAACATAACCTAGTGCACCCTGAGAGATAGAGAAAAGCAGGATATAAGCTCAACCAACCCAAAAAAGGGGAGCACAGTGAATTAGAGTGAGCCCTGTGTCCCAGGACTTAGAAACACCAGGTGGCTCATTTTCTTGGCAGCAAAACGTCTCCAAAAGAAAGATGAGAAGCCAGCAATCATAACTGGGCCCCCGGAGCCCAAGCCTTATTCTGTGCTCCTGTGCATATGTCCAGCAGGGGCATATGAAAAAGGTACCAAGGATGCTACTACACTCTCCATCTCTGGCCAACCTGGTGATATGGTTAGCCTTTGCATCCCCACCCAAATCTCATCTTGAATTGTAATACCATAATCCCTATGTGTCTAGGGAGAGGCCTCCTAGGAGGTGAGTGAATCATGGGGGCGGTTTCCCCTATCCTGTTCTTCTGATAATGAGTGAGTTTTCATTCATAAGATCTTATGGTTTTATAAGGGGCTTCCCCCTTTGCTCAGCACTCATTCTGTCCTGCTGCCCTGTGAAGAAGGTGTGTTTTCCCTTCACCTTCTACCATGATTGTAAGTTTCCTGAGGCATCCCCAGCCATGGGGAACTGAGAGTCAATAAAACCTCTTTCCTTTATTAATTACCCAGTCTATGGCAGTTCTTTATAGCAGTGTGAGAATGGACTAATACACCTAGCCATGAAACTAGGTTAGTATTTTAATCCACAGATGGATACAAATCACCAGCTTACCCATGAGGACATGGAAAAAGCAAGGTCAGAAAATAAGAAAAATTAGGTGGTGGTTGACATTTTTCCTCCACTGAATTTGGTCACCAGTCTGTTCTTGAGATCTTTCTCTCTTTGAAGTTTGCCTTCCCTCCCTTTGGTTCCAATTTTCCATCTAAAGTGAATCTCACGAATGCTTGTGTGCTGCTGTCATCCTCAGGCCAACACCTTCCAATGACCAGAGGAAAACTGGATAAACTCTACTTTCAAAGCAGCCCACCTTTTCAATGTGCCCACCAAGTTTCTCCTTCCTGTGTAAGGATAACCTTCATGGAACAGAGATGATGGATCATCAGTGATCCCAACAATAAATCAAGGTGCTCATTCCACTCTGGTTACCACCCACTTCTCAATCTCTGTGTGAAAACCCACCACTCACAGGCATCTCTCTCCTTCCTTCTGTCTGCTACTTCACTTCACCCTTACACTTCTCTACTTTTTCAATATTAGAATTATGTATATAAAAAACAAGCTGTTTTCAAAAAATAAAAAGGAAAACAAGGTCATTCATTCTTTCTCAGGCCCAAGAGAGGGAGCTGGGGAAAATAGCCCCAAAGCATTTTACCTTGGATTGGCTCCCCTAGAAACCTTTAGGTTTTCTTGTTACCCATTAAGGACCTCTTCAAAATGGCAGTCTCCATCCTCTAAGAGTCACAAACAAAATAGGTTTCTCATATTGCCTGATTTTTCTAAGCTTCCCAGCTCCAATAACCTCCCTCTTCTCTTGCATCTGGAACCTTTTGACTTTACCTATTGATCATGTGACCTCTTCCATTGCCCATCCTCAGCCCATCAGAGACCCCGTCTCTCAAGAGCAGTGACGACCACTTTGGGTGACTCTTTCAGGCTTAACTTTGAAAGTTCACTTTTCTAGTAGGTTTTGTAATCACGACTCCAAAAAGACAAGCTGTTTTTTACATTTCACTTTCTACGATGTAAAAGCCAAAGACTTTCCGAGTTTGAGGTACGTCAGTCAGGGGTCACTTAGAAGCCCAACTTAACAAGATTGCTTTCCTCACTCTGTGAGCTATTTAATTCCTTTTAGCTCTGTTCTGCTACTGACTGATTGGCAGAATTGTTTCAAGGTGACTTCCAACGGACTATATGTACCCACATGCAGCATGTTTGCTGGAAATCACAAGCGACAAGAACTATGGTCTAAGTCATTATTTTTACCCAAGTAAATATGAAAATACACATACCTATCTGATCTTTTTATTTTAATTTGGCTTCATATGTTTTATACAGCCCACATTACCATTATTTACTGTAGTTTTCTTTTGACTATTTCTCTCTAGCTGTACCTAAGTGCTGGAGTTTTCCAAAGTATATCCCTGTTATGCTTCTTTTCTCCCTTGACATACCCTTCCTGTAAGTGTCTGCACTTATGTCGGGCCACTTATAAAATATGAACAGATTCATGTGTATCTGTTGCTTTCATGCAAACAGATTAAAGAACTGGTGCATAATTATCCATGCTATCTCTTTCAGACTTAGTACATGAAGGGAAATGTTGAAATGGTAGCATGGTAGCAACCTCTCCCAACCTGGGTAACTTAGTGACTGTGATGCACTAATCTCCCTGCCAAATTGACTTAAAAAGAAATAAATATTTGGGTTTTAAGGCTCTGTGATTCGCGACGTGCTTGTTAGAACATAGTAAGCTACCCTACCCTGACTGGTTACTGGGATCCACTTACCTATGCAATCGATTATCACTAATGCTTTCCTTTCCTTGACTTTCTATACCCAGGTGGTAAGTAAATCCTGATAGTTCAAACTTCCAAAAGTTCCTTTGACTACTGGAGTATTTTTTTAAATATGGCTTGTTTATTCATTTTTTTTTAATTTCTAGAAAATCCTTATGAAGGATTTTTTCTATAGTCACCTATTTTAAATAATAAATCTTTAAGAATATCGGCATTATTTTATTTATAGGACATGGCAGTCTTAGAAATTGAAGCATGTAAAAGCATATCCAAAACACAAGAAACTTCATCACAGAAGGATAGTAACTCTTCCCAAACCACTACTTTACAAAATAGATATGCCCATCCCTAGTATATACTTCTATCAAGAAAGACTACAGGTAGAAAGGAAAATCAGGACAAGAGGATGACAGAACAGAAAACCACCTGCTTTCCCAAGCCTTTCAGTCTCTAGAATTTATGACAACTTTACTTTCCAGAGTGAGCCCAAACACTAAACCTAACCATAAGCTAACTTACCCTATTTTTCTCAGCATTCTTTCCCTCCTATAGTTAACCACTCACTGTGAAAGCAACAAGCCAATGTTATTATCCCTAATTAAAAAAAATAAATGTAAATAAGACAGAATGACCATTTACCCAGATCAATTCTGCACATTTGTAGCCCAGCAAGGTTGCTTCCCAGAGATTCTGGTTGGCAGCTAATTTCTCCTTGCACATGGACTGCCTCCTGCTGTCTGCCTGCCATTCATTTTGGTGTGGACCTATAAGTTTAGAGAAAAGTGCTGCCCAAAAATAATATTACTAAGCATTAGTTTTATTAGTTCTCTTTTTATTCCTGTGAGAATCTCTCTAGGGAACCCCATGTTATATTTGGAAGATAGTAACATGGAATATGCAAAATGGAATGAGTGGTGGCTGTACTTTCTCCTCAGCTACTAAGCACCCAGGAGTCTTACCTGGAGCAGTATTTAAACTCACATATTTAAATATAAAGAATGATTTTTAATGGCTGGTGCCCTACAGGATTTACCGACTATTATTCCCATCTTAGACATAAATAACCAAGTGACAGGCAAGAGAAGAAAATTCATTGCTGGTACAGTCTCCATAAAAAAACTATAGAAATTGCTGAGATTATATTTTCCTAAAGTAAAAATTGAATAATAGTAAATTAATATTAATCATCGGTTGATTATTGTTTTAAGGCAAATTCTTCCAAGATCAAAATGCACTTAGGCACCTCAGATTGCTTTTTCTTCCCTATAATTTCATTTTTGAATACTTATTTAACCATTTTAAACAATTTGAAAAATTGCTAGCTATTAGGATTCTATAATTTTTTTCAGAATGAGTATTTTTAAAGTTGTAGATTTAAAAACATAGAAGGAAAATGCTGACATTTTCTTCAAGCAAAAAGTTTTTTTCTCCTCTCTAGCTCCCTCTTCCTCAACACCTCCCCACCTTCCCAACTCTCCACCCCTCAGGAATCTGTGTTCCTGAATAAGAGGGTGTGATTGAGGAAGGTCAGAATTTAAAAGATTAAGAGAAAACTCACCTGAAAAAAAATCCTCGGGAAAGTTTTCCTCAAGTATGCCTAGTTCCTGTGTGACATGCAGAACTAACTGGAGGTCTTCTGAAGAAAGCTGATAGAGTCCTCAGGTAGTCACGGAATAGGTGGGCTGTGGCCAGGGAATCACAGCCATAAATGCTGCCAGTAATAGGCTGAGCTTTGGAACTCTTTGAGTGGAATGGAAACCAAATATCCTATGTTCTCACTTATAAATGAGAGCTAAGCTATGAAGATACAAAGGCATGAGAATGATATAATGGACTGTGGGTACTTCAGTAGGGAAAGACTGGGAGCGGGGTAAGGGATAAATAAACTATACATTGGGTACAGTGTACACTGCTCAGGTGATAGGTGCAATAAAATCTCAGAAATTACCACTAACTAACTTACCCATATAACCAAAAATCACCGATACTCCCAAAATTGAAATTAAAATTAAAAAATTTTAAAAATTCATTGTCTGAGTGATGAACTGGGGACAAGCTTGCATTACCACTAGAAGTAAACTAAAACCTGTACCCTACTGTATCTCCCTCTAGTCCATTTTGCCCTTGAACACTTGGAAAGTGATCGCAGCTGCTTGAGGCTGTAGCTTCCACACATTCCAGGAAGCACTGTACTCACATCCACCCCCGCTCCCCTGTATGAGGAGTCCCCATACAGCTTCTAAAGTCCTCCTTTTTGAACATACAAGTGCCATATTATGAGCAGTGTTGGCCCTAGTTGTTCGCTACTCTGGGTGTCATTTTCTATCATGGTGCTATTTCAGTCATGGTTGTTTTCTCTTGTATGTGCTTGGATGAACACTAAGTAGAAGTTTCTAGAAAACAGAAGATAGAGCTATTTGGAAAATCTGGTAACAAGAAATTCAGAAATAATCATGAAAAGAATGGAGCAGAGCTAAGAGATAACATCAAGAGAAGAGTGACTGTCCAGAAACCTGGGAAAACACCCAAGTGCTCAGCATGGTCCTCCTGCAACACAACGCAACCCCAGGCTTCCTCCTCACCCTCCCTTTGTCATGTCACCTCTCTTATTTACTAGACTCAGGCCACTTCTTGTTTTTCAAATATGCCTGTTCTTTGTTGGGATATTTGCACATGTCTCTGTGCTTAAAATACTCTTGCCCCCACAGTAATATTCTCTCGTTTCCACCTATCTTTCAGGTCCCAGATTAAGAGCCACTCCATGTGGGAGGCCTTCCATGACCCTCCAGTCTAAACAAGATTCCCTGACTTATATGCTCTCGTAGGCCTCTGCACATCTTTTCACTACAGTTTATAATGATATGCGTGTCCTTCATCCACAGTCACGTAGTAGTATATGTAATTTCTACCTCTTCACTATGCTATCAGCTTCAAGAGGTGTGGGGCATTTGTTAGTTTTGCTAATGAATAGAGCTCTGTAAAAGCACAGTGCTTGGTAGTTACTAGGATGAGTCATGGTTGTTGAATGAAGAATAAACACTAGAGCAAGCAAGTAAAAAACTAGTAAAGCAACAAAGGAGATTATATTGGCAAGAAAGAGTTAGTAGGCAAAGACTATTTTAGGTGAAAGCTGTAACAATAATCCTAGTGCTTATCTTTTTGTACTTCCCAATAAATTCAACCTCCTTCATTTCATTAGGGACCCAGAAAGAGGAGAAGCTTGCTGAATGGGTACATGAAAGGCAACTGGCAGTTTCTGACCTACTCTGGAGATCCTTTTTGTGTGTGTTAAGTGGTTATTTTTAGTAACAACACCTTGCATTTTTGTCACATCTTAGGTTTTCCAACAAGCTTTTCTCTGACCTTTTTGACATGCTCACACCTGAGACACTTCCTATTCTGGTTCCAGCTGGATTTTCAATGTTTCTGTAATAGGTTTTACAGACTTTTCCAAGGTTAATATCTCTTAGGCATTTAAATCTTGTCTGCATATTAGTTCGGTCCACTCCAATTAGGTCATTTCTGTTCTATTAATACTCATTTTTTTAAATGTAGAAACTATAAAGACAAATGATTTAATTAAAGGTGAAAGGTAGGGTGTGTGCCTTATTACACTAACATCAAACATAGATTTCTTTCTGCTATATCCTCACCTTCCCCAGGAACTGCTAAATCTCACTTTTGGTCATGGTCTTATGTGGCACCAATCTATACTAAGACCGTATAATTACCCTTACCTAATTTTCTTTTTTAATACAGTCCTAATATTTTCTAGAGCCCTCTCCAAAAGGTCAGTACAGACTATCACTGCATTTGTTTAAGTCCACTTAGTAATATTTAAGACTTTCCACTTTTACTGCAGCTGCAATTGCTGCTACATTACTCTTTTCCTTTTCATCCATCTCTGTCTCTTTAAATTTGCACATCCATGCATTGTATTCCATTGTTGCAGGGAAGAGCAGTCTTTTTGTCCAATCTGAAAAACCACCACACTAATTTTTATCTGATGTACTGCGCACACTTGGCTCCTGACGTTATTCTGTGCTGAGCTCAGTATTCTGCGCACTACAGTAACTGCTGCGGTTCTTTTGCAGTCTTCACTGCCACTCTCAGGTACAGATGATTCTTTTCACTCTTGTTGGCCACCATAACTACATAGCAAGGAGGTATAGTTGTGCTGTCTGTTATGGCTTCACACTATCACTGTCTCTGGTTTTACAAGACTCCTGGGTTTCAACAGTCACTCCAGTTTGGTTAATCCTTGGGTCCCAAGGATTTTTATAATATGATTTAAGGTAGGAAGGAACAACTTATAGAAAAGGTACTTTGGGAAAACTACTATTTTCTAAAAAAAAAAAATACGCCTCTTTTTTGTATGTTGTTTTTATACCGTGTGTCAACATGTCAGAACCTGGATCATGCTCAAATTGCTACTTTCATAACAGAAGTCCTTAGCTATTTTTTCTTTTGATTTTAACTCTTTCCTGAAGTGACCTCTAATTATATTTTCAACTAAATTAACGTATTTGATATTTATGTCCATTCTATGTATCAAACAGGGCCGGTAATACTATTTTCTTTTCCAGATAAGAATACTGAATTCAGGATTCTTATTTATTAGAGTTGGGGTCTCACTCTGTCACCCAGGGCGCAGCACAGTGGCATGATCATGGCTCACTGCAGCCTCGAACTCCTGGGCTCAAGCACTCCTCTCACCTCAGCCTCCCAAGCAGCTGCGACTACAGGCATGAGCCACCATGCCCAGCTAAACTCAAGATATTTAACTTACCAGTGGTTACATGGCATGTTCAAGACAACTAAGAAAATGCAACTCAGTCCTAATTCTGAGCTCAGTGTTCTTTTGGCAACATTATGTAATCACTGTGCTAGAAATAAAATTACTCTCTTTATCAATGCCATTCTGTGCTTTTCCTCATGCACCCAGGCATTTCTTAGGCTTTGGGGATACGGATGGATATGCATGAAGGGAAGAAATTATGAGGTGCAAATAAAAGAAAAATAAAGCATGTGATTGTATTTTCTCTCATATATATCCAGTAAACACATTTAATTCAATGGTATAAGCATTTTGCAGGCAGAGGCTTCTTGACATCTTGAAAACTGATGAAGCTGGAATGTACCGATGAGCCAATAATTGTGTGTGGCATTTTGAACTCTAGTCCTAATTCTGTCACTAGATACATGTCTTCCCATTCTAAGATATTCTATTTTTAACACCTTTTCCAAGAAGGAGAAAGAGTTTTTTCTCCAAAGGAAATGCAGACATTAACAAAAAGTTTTGAACAAAACTAGAAAGTCTTTAACATCATTGCTATATCAATGGAGCACTCCTAAGCCCAATAACCATGAAACCATGAAATTATTCTGCCTAACTTATGTTCATCTCGAGAGAACTTATCACACACAAAGCCTGTGTGCCCTTGAAGAGCTTTTCTGTTGAAGTGGGTTGTACCGATTATACACTGTTCTCTTTCAAAGAAATATCTCAGTAAGGAAAAGATAATGACAATGGTGAGGGGTTTCTGTTTGTTTATTTCACTGTTTTTGAGTTATTAAAATGGTAGCTGTCACTGAAAAGGTGTGGGAAGTATAAATGGGGAGAAGTAGATTTAATAAATAAATGACTAACAGAAGGCTGTTAGAAACTGTAGCCATCTTAGTTAAAATATTTCTCAAGAGCACTCAAGAGAAGGACTGATCAAGTATTACCAAAGGTCAAAGATAGCCATCATCCTTCTTCTCATAGTACACTTAAAAATAAGCTTGACAGTGTACCACAAAAGTCAGTAAACAGCGATTTACAGATAGAAATGACTCTGTCAGTTTTTCTGATTCATCAAATGAGATCCTAGACTAGCAGATGATTCTGGTGAGGATGGTCAGAACCTAGCTGGAGGAAACTGCCCTAGTCATATAGCTTCTTTGGATGACTTTTACTTTTTATTTTCTATTGTCAGGTGTTGGCCGCAGGTTTGATGGTACTCTAAGAAACCTGCTGACTTAGTGTATGACTCTTAAGCAAAATCAGGATCATTTGGGATTTATTAATGCTGATTTCATGTTGGGCAGGAGAGCCAGGAAGAGTTGTCAACTCATGTTTGTGTCTGTCCCATGACTGAGTAAATGTATGTTATTCTCTACTTACAGAAAATGTCGCTTGGCCTGCTCTTGTGTTGCTAAAATGGATAAGGATGAATGGTACAGACAGTTCTGTCAACCGTACTTCAAGCTGTCTAAATGGTTTCTACAAATTCCCACCTATAAAGGACAAGGTCAAAAGCATTGAGGAGGTGTCACCTCATTAAGACTGAAATGCATCTGGCTCCAAGCCCCACACAACTAACCCTGATGCTAAAATTAGTCATATATATACTTGAGTACTCCATCTTTCTATCTCACATTTGGTCCCATTAAGCACAGAGGACAGTTAATAAAGGAAGAAAAATTATTCCAGCTAAATTAATTGAGCTCTAGTACAAAGGAGGGTGAGCATTGCCTTTCAGTCTATTTCTAAAAGAACAATGGAGCTTTTATTGTCCATAATGTTGAGTGCCTGAATTCTTATTTAATTCTTTCTTAGGCTTCAGGTATAAGATTCCCCCAGCGGAGGAAGCTCAGAAGTGTGTTTCTGCCTCAGTTTCTTCAGTAGAAAAGAGTGCTGCATACATCTAAGTAAAAGACAACAAACACACACACAACTCAAGCACATGAAAAAAAACCAAGATAACTCATGGTTCATCATATGCTATCAGTGAACTTGCACAGTGCCTCTTTCTGTAGCTATCTGGGGGCAGGAAGTTTAATTAATATGTTCATGACTCCTCCCCCAAAATATACAATACCTTCTAAGCATATTATCATCAGAAGAACAAGTTTATCTTCATGCTTACTTATGAAAAGAATAAACGAAGTTTAAGATTGGGAGAGACATGGAGATCGTTTAGTTCAACACTGTCTCTCAAAAAATTTTCAGTCAGTGAGGTTTGAAGACTTACCCAGTGATCTGCTAGTTCATGAAAAAGCACTGGTCATGCCAGGCGTGGTGGTTTGCGCTTGTAATCTTAGCACTTTGGGAAGCCGAGGTGGGTGGATCATGAGGTCAGGAGATCAAGACCATCCTGGCTAACACAGTGAAAACCTGTCTCTACTAAAAATACAAAAAATTAGCCGGGTGTGGTGGCAGACACCTGTAGTCCCAGCTACTTAGGAGGCTGAGGCAGGAGAATGGCATGAACCCAGGAGGCAGAGTTTGCAGTGAGCTAAGATCATGCCACTGCACTCCAGCCTGGGCGACAGAGCAAGACTCTGTCTCAAAAAAAAAAAAAAAAAAGGCACTGGTCAAACCCTAGGTCTTCTAGAAGCTGTGGCACTGCAATTTCTGCTATTTTCACTGAACTGCACTGCTTCTGGCCATACTACAAAGAGTCCCTTAACATTTTCCTTGAATATAAAAATAATGCATTTTCTATGGCCAAGTTTTCATACTTCAGCAGTACTAAAAATCACCTGAGGTCTACAATAAAAATTCAGACTCTTGAGAGATATACCCCCAACTCACCCTGAGATATTCTGATTTAAGAGGGTGATGTCAAAAAATAAATAAATAAATAAACTACTTTGAAAAGCTACTTTAACAGGCCCTCAGATGATTTTAATGCAGGTAGACCATGAAACCCACTTTGAGAAATACAGTTCTACATGACTGATTATAACAATGACAAACAGGTTGAGAAACAATAACATTCTTTTTCTATTTTATGAAATGCAATTAAATAACCTCCCTGTCTTGATCTCACTCCCTGAGTAAAAGTAATTTTTATCTTCTCAACAAAACCTATAATTAGAAAGATTTCAAAGGACTTCTTGTCTTATCTTCTCTGCTTCCTTTCAAATTCTATGCCATTGACTCTCTTTTCTTCAGTCACATTCTGATGCTAAATTGAGATTTAGGGATGATCAAAATACAAATATACTGGAAGCCATAATTTCACTTTATCACTCTATTTTCCTTTAGTTAGTTCAACCTGGCATAAGAACAAAATAAGTTCAATTATCTGTGGCAGATTCTGTGAGGATATTTAGAGCAGGAGTTCCCAATCCCCAGGTACCCATCTGTGGCCTGATAGGAACTGGGCCACACAGCAGGAGGTGAGTGGCGGGTGAGGAAGTGAAGCTTCCTCTGTAGTTGCTGCCACTCCCCATCGCTTGCATTACCACCTGAGCTCTACCTCCTGTCAGATCAGCAGTGGTGTTAGAATCTCATAGAGCATAAACCCTATTGTGAACCACACATGCAAGGGATCTAGGTTGCACATTCACTATGAGAATCTAATGCCTGCTTATCACTGTCTCTCATCACCCCCAGATGGGAACTATCTAATTGAAGGAAAACAAGCTCAGGGCTCACACTGATTCTACAATATGGTAAGTTGCATAATTATTTCATTATATAAAACAATGTAATGATAATAGAAATAAAGTACACAATAAATGTAATGTGCTTGAATCATCCCAAAACAATCTCCTGCTCCCAGTCTGTGGAAAAACTGTCTTTCACGAAACCAGTCCCTGGTGCCAAAAAGTTTGAAGACTGCTTACTTAGAGACACTAAAAGTAGTCCTTTGCATAGCTTCAAGAAGTAGGGGAGGTAAAGCACCAGCATCTTTCAGGACATTTAACATTCTTATTGTTGTGATGGAGCAGTTGCAGTACAAAGATGTGAAAATTCAGAGTGGGAAGAATACTTTTAGCTCAGGGAAACAATGCAAAGCATGTAACAGCCATAGAATCTGAGCTGAGAATTGAAGAACAAGTCAGGAAGGGTAAAGGGGAAGTAGTAATTATTGAATGTGTACAATATGCCAAGTATTTAACATGACAGAAAAAGGGAAAGGACGATGTAGTATTATTCCTCTGGGAAGAAAGAACAGATCTCCATTTAGTGATGCTCTATCATTGATGAACAGTTTAGATACTATGAAAATAGTCTATCTGTGCATGACCAGGATAAGCCAGGAATGGGCTCCTAGGGAGAAAAAAAAACCACAGTTTTTACCTTTTTGAAAAATGCATTTGATATGGTTTGGCGTTGTGTTTCCACCCAAATCTCATGTCACACTGTAATCCCCACATGTCCGGGGAGGGTCCTGGTGGAAGGTGATTGGATCATAGAGGGAGTTTCCAATAGTTTTGCAACATAACCGTAGTGCTGTCTCATGATAGAGTTCTCATGAGATCCGGTTGTTTAAAGGTTTTGGCACCTTCCCCTTTGCTCTTACACTCTCCTGCCACTATGTGAAACAGGGGGCTTACTTCCCCTTCGCCTTCCACCATGACTGTCAGTTTCCTGAGGTCTCCTCAGCCCTGTGGAACTGTGAGTCAATTAAACCTCTTTTCTTCATAAACTACGCAGTCTCAGATAGTTCTTTACAGCACTATGAGAACAGACTAATATAGTATTCTTTAACAAAACCAGAGAAAGTTGATCTGCATAGTGAAGTTTTTGTTTTTTTGTTTTTAATTTTCTCCAGGTAAGAACAGAAAAAAAGTAGGGGCAGCAGACCAAACTATTAGGCAGATCTGAGGTCAACAGTGAGGCAGAACCAGGGATTAAGGCCAGAAGGGCTCAGGTAAAACATGCAAATACTCAGATCCTGAAAGATACCAGGAGGGATGCTGGCCTATTTAATGTATAATGGGTGATGTTAATAAACTAATATTGATTAATGTTAAATTTTAAAGGATGGGTTAATACTAACTGAATGAGTTAATCACATCCCAGGGCCTGACATCCAGGTACCATATTCTATATCGTCCTTTATACGAACAAACAAGGTAGGACTTATTGCTGTATTTTGTGCAAGAGGAAGCTGAGGCTCAGGGAGTTAAAATGACTTGTTCAAGCTCAAATAGCTAGTAAATGATGTCACTGTACAGTTAGAACCCAAAATGGTCTGATTCTAAACATCCTTACTCTTTCCATTATTTCCTGCCACCTCCTAAGATATTTGAACTTGTGGAAATACAAAGTGAAATATTCTGTTTTGCTTTATTAAGGTGCTGAGTGAGCAAAGCTCTGCCCAACACAGTAGCAACATCAAGAAGACGAGAGAGAAAATACACCACAAGTAGGTTAAACCTCAGTCAGCAGAGTTAAGACTATGGTAACACCAAGAAAAGGACATGGGCACATTTTAAGCACTTTTTTTTTTAGTCTCTCAAGAAAAAGAATTAATGGGTTGATCATTGCAGTGCTCAAGCTATGAGCTCCTTAAATGCAAAGGATTAAGTTCTCACACCCTGCAGGATAAATGATAATTTACCAGTAAAGATAGACATATTAGACCTGTCACAAATGGGTTTTATAATATTCAGGGCCACAATGGCAAGTGAATGAACATTCCACGTTGTCGGTTTCAGCTTTTCTGGTTAAATTAACATCTCCAACAATACACCCTTCTGGAAGGAAAGAAGAAAGGACCGGGGGTTGGTGGGGGGGATATATTCTGATGATGAAAATGTGCTACTAAATTAATCTAACTTTATTTGTTATGAGTAAGAAGAAAACACTGAGACCAAAACACAGCTGCACATATTTGATTATCTAAGCTTGTCTCTGTGTTTCTTTTGCAAGTTTCTGCCACTTCTCTCTACTTCTGTCTACTTCTCCCACACAATGGCATGACGCTGGAATTATCACTCTCTAATCTTCCATAAGCAATCCCGCTCTCTCCACTCTGCCTCTTCTTCCTTTTCTCCCAGAGCATCTGTTCAAACTGCAGCTTCCATATCCTAAAACCTTCCCTAATCACCTCAGCTTAACCATAATCTTTGCCCTGGTCCCTCAGCCACCTCTCTTCAGCTGCTCTCTGATTTCTTCCTTACCTTTATTTTTCTTCAAATGTGCTTATCATTAGCTAGAATTGTTTTACAGTTCGATGTGTCTGTTGATAGTATCTATCTTCCAGTCACAAACTCAAGTGCCATGAGAGCAGGGATATTTTCTGAATTGTCCCAGAATTTAGACTATTTTCCAGGACTCTTAATGCCTAAAAAAAATTTTTGAGCATTAAATTGATAAGAGAGGTAAGTATGTGACTAGGGAAGGGAGAAGTCACATGCAGAGCCACTGACAATTTTTCTGTTTCCCTTCACTGTAATCTCCCTGGACTAAGAAGCCAGTTGGGCCAGCTGTTACCATCCCAGCCCCTAGAACAACATGAAGTTGTGTATTTGGAACATCTTAGTACATTGACAGTTAGCAAGGCTATTTCGATACCTCTTGAAAAACCCATGGGCTACTTGTACATCTGTTGAGATAATTTTGCTTAGAAACCCCTGGCAAACAAAGCAAAACAGAATGGTGCCCAAAGAACATAATGGATGGATAGATAAGCAAGGGAAAGTCTTCTTCATTTCTTCACTGGTCTGGCCACAGTCTGTCTTGTCTGAGGTCTATTTATTGTTTCCAACCCTTCAAGATTTAGAGAACTTTCCTTCCCCAAAACCTGTTTATAGCCTTAGATGACCATGTAGTGTTCCGATTTGTCCTGCGCAGGCCCCATGCAGCACTGTTTGCTGCACTTTCGTGGGCTGTTGCCATGGCCTCTACAGATTAATGGGGGCCTGGAACCTTAAACAGTCAAGCTAGGAAGGGGTCTCTATGCAAATACTGAAGAAACTACCTTGACTCTTCTGACAGATCTCTTTCAGCCAAGTCATCCTCCAGTGGGAAGAGAATACTCTTTATTGATCCATTTCTTATAATCCCATGTCTAAAACATAGAAGCAGGTCAAGGAGGCAATATTAGAGAGGAAATTTCATCTCCCTTCATGACGTTAAATTTTTTTAGATGTGAATCTTAGGAAAATTAAATTTTCTAAATTTTAGGAAATTTATCTCCATTATTGATGTAATGATTTTTATATTATAGGATTGGGAGACTACAATGATATTTCTAATGTAACACATTATACATAGTAGCCACTGAATAAAACCACTTTTTTCATAACGTATTTGCCCAGGTGTTTGAAGTTAGGTGTACTCATTTATGAAACCTCTCCAACCCTGTTCTTGTGTTTAACTGAGAATCTTGGATTCCTCTTTCCATGTGTTCCCTTAAGTACCATGTTTCCTGAAATTGGTAGGTGCAAATAGTGTTTCCTTCCTGCACATCACAACTCTACCTATTCCAAACCCAGTATACCTACTGTATTGTGTGGGAAGAGTGCATCATGCATGAATAGCTCTGCCTCTTGGCTACTTTCCTTATCAGAGATTAATAAAATTTCCTGCAGAAAATGAATGATCAAGAGACACAAACCCCAATAACCTCACTTTTCAAATTAATGTTTTATATGCATTTTCTCATTTAAGCCTCCCAACCCCACAAGGTAATTATGTTACTGGAATTGAGAATTTCTACAGTTCAAATAATTTGACCAACTCGACTCAGTAAATGACAGAGTTGGCTTCAGTACAGGTCTGCCTGTCATTAAAGCCCAAATTTGAAGCTCTCACTCTATTGCCGTTTTTGATAACTCACCATTTAATCACTCTTATGAGAAAACAGACCACATTCTCAAGAGAACTTAATAACATCCATACTGAAAACAATATTTCAAATATTTTTGATATTAGGCCCTTATTATGTTATATAATGTAAGTAAAATGAGACTCATTTAAGACAGATAATCTAATTAGAATCACTGGTTCAAGAATTAGAAGTAGCCATAAGACACCGAGTTCCTGTCAGTACACACGTCCAAAGCAAAGTATTAAAACCTAATGAAATACAAGTTGCCTCATGAATGAAATAAAGATTTCACTTACTTGTGGTCAGCTAATCAGTTGAGAACACTCATTGCCTGAGAGCTAAAGATGTGCAATTATAAGCATCCTGCAGGGGTTATCTTGTAACTAGATTGTAATAACAAAAGTTCTCTTTCCCAGAACTTAAAAATGGAATGCCTGCCTGACCTTGAAAAAAAAGTATACTTAGTCACATCTAAAATACCTAGGAGGCATTCTTATGTCACTTCTGTTCCAGAGGCACTAAAGCTCTGAAATGCCTCCATATTTGATGAGTGAACAGCCGATTGCCTACGACAGCCACCATCAAACATTTCTGCTAGTCTTTTAATTCCTGGTTGTTTATGGACTCAAAAAGCTATTCAGAAAAGTCATAAAGATAGTACTTAGAAGATATCAGTCAGATAATGCAAATTTTTTGGATATCCTTTTGGTAATCTACAGGGCATCTATAAACTAATGGAGGAATTTCACTATTCCTAAACTTCTGAAACTAACATCTGTTAGTCAGACTTGCCATAAACAGAACACTTCCTTTCATTACAAATTATGTCCATTTAAACTTCATCAGAACAGATTTTAAATAATTATAAAAATTAGGCTGGGCATGGTGTCTCATGCCTGTAATTCTAGTACTGTGGGAGGCCAAGGCTGGGGGATTACTTGAGCCCAGGAGTTCAAGACCAGACTGGCCAACATGGTGAAACCCCATTTCTACTAAAAATACAAAAGTTATCCAGGTGTTATGGCACATGCCTGTAGTCCCAGCTACTTAGGAAGCTGAGGCACAAGAATCGCTTGAACCCAGGAGATAGAGATTGCAGTGAGCTAATATTGTGCCACTACACTGCAGCCTGGGCAACAGAGCAAGACTCTGTCTCAAAAAAGTAAAAATAAGTAAAGAAATAGTTATAATAATTATACTCATGGCATTATAGCGTAAAATTTAAAATAGTACTCCGAGTGTTCCTAAAATAATGTGATAATATGCTACACATATGACAAAAAAGATAATTAGTTTTTGAAACGACAGCTGCAAAAAAACTCTTCCTTTTAATATTGGAGAGAAAAGACACGTTTTTCAATTGTGATACGTGCTGTTTCTACTTATAAATTTCATAAGAGAAAATAACACCAAGATTTCAAAGACAGAGCATGAAGCAATATACTTGCCAAAATCACTCTTCAACTGAGTACAACTGTAAGAGGCAGCAAAAATTGTAGGGTGTGAATACTGAACTATGGAAGTGCCCACATCATCCTATCCCCAGGCTTGATTCAAGCCTGAATATGGACTGAAAAAAAGAGACCCATGGTGCTACAGCCCAATGGGTTCTTCCTGTGTGCTGCACAGAAAAATACAATACACCAAGACAACAGGTATGACAGCAGATAGAGAGTTTAATTATCACAAGTCAGCCAAGCAAGGAGAACAGGAGATGTTTCTCAAATCCCACTCCCAGAGAATTTGGAGACTAAGGTTTTCAGGGATAGTTTGGTGGGCAGGGTGCTACATAATGGGCACTGCTGATTGGTTGGGATGGGGATGAAATCCCAGGGGGTTCAAAACTGTCTTTGTGTGCTGAGTCAGTTCCTGGGTTGGGGTCACAGAACCAGTTGAGTCAGTTTCTAGATATGGGTGGGTGGCATCAGCTGGTCCACCAGAATGCAAAGTCTGAAAAATATCTTCAACACCAGTCTTAAGTTTCGCAATAGCAGTGTCATCTATAGGAGCAACTGGGGAAGTTACAAATCTTGTGACCACCAGCTATGTGATTCCTGAGCAGTATGCAATTATAAAAAGCAAGTTAGGGAACAATGACTAGTTATTGTTTAACTATGCCTATACCTTAGCAGAATTCAGGCCTCTATTATAATTCTAAGCTTGTGGCCTTGTATTGGTTCCACAAAGGCAGTTTTAGTCCCTGAACAAGGAGTTTGTTAGTTTTGGGAAGGGACTCTTATTATCCTTGCTCTAAGGTAGAACTGTGAACTAAATTCCTCCCACAGTTAGCCTGACCTATGTACAAGATCAAGCAAAAGCAGTTAGCTTATGAAGCAAGATGGAGTCAATAATGTTAGATTTCTCTCATTGCTATAATTTTGCAAAGTTTCAAGGAATTTTGACATTCCCAGCCTGTGTAATGTTGCATTTTTACTAAGGCCCGTCAGGGGTTATAAATCTCTAATTTTATGAGATATCCATGGGAATTCACAGAATATTTATAGAATTTGAATTATTTCTTTCTCCTTCTTGAATGGAAGGCTTGTAATGGCCATAGCCTATGCCTTTTCCTCATTAAATGTTGATTGAGATTAATGTTTATAATAACTTAGATGACATGCAATCTCAGGGAAGTGAATGTTCCTATTTTTTCCTCCAGTTTTCTACAGACAAAATAATCTCCCAAATCATCCAATGACCATAAATGTTCCCATCTATATCATAAGACTTTCTTTCTCTCCTGATCTCTGGAATAATATTTCCAGCTGTTTTCCATACATTTCTAAAACTCAATTTTAGTATAATGAACTCTTTAGCTTCCTCTTCTGGAAAATTGCCTCTCTGCTGAGGTTTTCTATCTCATTTAATAAAGTGCTTCTCTTCTAATTACAAGCACACATTTTAAAGTCATCTTTAACAGCTTTCTATTCTTCATCCACTGCATCCAGATATTCAGAAAATCCTAATAATTCTGGGGGGTTTTGCAACATTTGTTAATATCTTAAATATGCTCTTGGTTTTTTGCTTGTTTTATTTTAACCTAGACTAATTCAATAGCCTTCTAATCAGCCTGACAAACTCTAACCATTTGCCACTTTGCCCATAATATTCCTATCCCTTACCAACCACATAGAGCTCGTTATTTCATCTCTCTCCTCAAAAACTCTATGGCCTCCTCATTGCTTCCAGAATAAAACCCCAAGTTCTTATCATGGGTTTTAAAAATAATCAATTGCAAATTATCATTCTAGTCTGATTCCTCTGTATGTAACACTGTATGCTAGTCAATTTCAAAACACACCTTTAGCTTGTGTGTCTTAACATTTTTGCTCCTGTTGTTCCTTCAATTCTCAAGTCTTTATTAAAATCCCTCTCATCCTTCAAGACCTAACTCAGTTGCCACCATGCCTTTGGATTGTCTAATCCCATGTCAGAAAAAAGAAATGCCTCTTCATTTGGAAGCCTGTAATTTATTTATACATACACTTAGCACTTATTTCTTTCTACTTCCATGCTATCTCAAAAGGCAACATAAAGAATTTTAAGAGGGCATGCTAATAATATTAGAAAGATGTGGGTTACAACTGCAGCTCTACCCTTACTAGCTGTATGACCTTGAGCAACATACTTAGTTTAAAATATCTCAGCCTCTTTTCATCATCTCTAAAATGTGGACAACAATAGGTACTCCATATAATTATTATGTTAATGAGAAATCTATATGCTTATAAATACCTGCTATCATTTAAATAATAGGTGTCAGAAGGAAATATTTTCTCTAAACAGTTTTCATTAAACAAATCCCTCTAATATTTTTACTCTAAAGGCATAAAGAGAAGAAATTTAGAAAATCTGAGATGATAACTCAACAAAAAAAGTTTGAATTTTGCAGACAAATTAGATAAGTTGCATAGATTATTTTATCCTTTATACACAGAGGTCACAGAAGATATTCTTCAGGATACAATGCAGGGCATGACATATATCTCCTAAGAGAAATGGGTATAATTATCACTAGTTGTTTATGCGTGTATTTACCCATCTCCACTCCTCCCTGCTAGATTGTAAACTCCTTGAGAAAATGAATCTTGCCTTACTCATTCTTGGATAATCTCAGTGCCTAAGTGGAGTGCATTGCAGAGTTAATAATGTTGAACTGAGTTAAATTAAATTAAACTGAAGCTAATCAATTCTATGCTGTATGCATCAAAGAGAAAAATTTGCAATTTGCAAGTCACTTCCTTCCTGCTCTGTTCCATCCCCTTGACCTCCTGCACTTTGTTTATATTAGCACAAGAAGCATCTCATAGTCTCTCTTTTCCTTTTCTTCCATTAGCTTCCATCTGTTGCTTCTGCTGTATTGCATCTTCCTGGAAAGTGTTGCCTTCTCTAATTATTTGACTTTGGCATATTCCCCGCTCCTTCGTGATGGACATGTTATTTGTACAATCTGTAAAGTGTTTCATTAGCAACGATGTGCACACCACAAAGGGGGCGTGCTTATTATTCACATTTGCCATTATGCTGGAACTGCAATCGCTTTTCTCATTTTGGTACTCCCGCACCTCCTCAATTTGTCTTCCTTTTGCTCATCTCCCTTCAAAAACAACTTGACTCCAGTTGTAGTTGTTTGAATTTGTAACAGATTAGTTGGGCCTTGTGATGTCTGTATAGCTTCACAGAAAAGGGAAATATGCACCAAGGCTTTTCAGCCAGGGGGCTTTTCATTGTTTTCCTCAGCTCCCAATACCAGATAACACAAGGCACTTCCCAATATGAGTCCACAGCATGTTTGCTGACCTATTATCCATCTCCTGAAAGCAATCATTGAACTCATCCATCTGCTCTGTCAGTACATATCCCTCTCCTTTCCCCAGCGAAGTTAGGAAGACTAAAACCCAAGGGTAATTGTAACCTTGTTATCAATAACAGCTCTTTCATAGCATATTATAGTCAAAGTATTATTTCTACCAGCTTGAAAGTTGGTAGTCAATAGCAGAATTTTTCAATCATTTCTCTTAAGTCAGTATCTAAGAACCATCTATAAGGCCTAATAAGCACACAAAATTCTGTTCCACATCCCTAGAAATTCTAATCAGTGGGTCTGAAGTGGGGCCAAGAATGTGTATTTTTAACAAATTCTCCAGATGATTGTAAAGCATGTAGTCTGTATACAATATATTGAGTAATACTTTTAGAAATGTGATCAATATTTAACAGATATTTGGCTGAATGTGGTGGCTCACACCTATAATCCCAACACTTTTGGAGGCTAACATGGGAGGATCACTTGAGTCTAGGAGTTGGAGACCAGCCTGAGCAACACAGTAAGACCCTGTCTCTACAAAAAAATTAAACATATCTGTACAAAAAAATTAAAAATTAGCCAGACATGGTGGCATGCTCCTGTAGTCCCAGCTACTCAAGAGGCTGAGGTGGAAGGATCACTTGAACCTGGGAGTTTGAGGTTACAGAGAGCCAGGATCGTGCCACTGCACTCAGCCTGAGTGACAAAGTGAGACCCTGGTACATACACACACACATACATACACACACAAATACATATATACACACATACATATGCATGTGTGTATGTACATATATATACATATACACACACACATATAAATATATATACACACACATATATACATATATACACACGTATATATACACACACACACACATACACACACCATACACACATACACCAGGTATCAAAACAACCATAAAATTTAGAGAAAAAAAGAAATGCATTTCAATAATCATTATGGAATAGTAGGTAAAATTATTAGATTTGTAGCCAATTTTTTGTTAGATCATGAAAGCTAGAGTCAGAATCTAAAGTTCAAATTGTATAAATGAGTGTCTGAGACAACTCTTAATTTTCTAAATTTTGATGTGCCAATAAGTAGAAAACCATGACTCTCGTCTGAGCATCTGTTGCCGTGTAATACATTAACAAAAAACTTAGTGACTTAAAATCAGTTTGGGTGTTTCAGTTTCTGTGGGTCAGGAATTTAGGAAAGATTATGGTGACAAACCATCTGGTTTTCCCACAACTTAGAGGATTCTTAGGAAACACGACTTTAAGTGATCAAACCAGGTAAGTTCTAGGCAAACTAGAATGAGTTGGTAGATCACTTTAAACTTCACTGGATGGTTCTGGCACAGGCTGTCTCAGGTAGGTTTAGTCAGGATGTCAGCAGGATCTACCACCATCTGAAGGCATGACTGGGACCAGAGGATCTGCTCTCAACACAGCACACTTACGTGACTACTGGCCAGATGCCTCAGTTCCCTGCTGGCTGTTGGCAGGCGAATTCAGTTCTTTGCTACAAGGTCCTCACCATAGGTCCTCTCCATAGACTCCTCACAACCTGAAAGCTCACTTAACCCAGACTAAGCAACACCAGATAGGTATTAGGAAGGAAGCTGTAGTGCTTTTTTATGTGATCTAGTCTCCAAAGTCATACATCATTACTTCTGCTTTATTCCATTTGTTAGAAGACTATCACTAAGTCCAGCCCATAAGTGAGAAAAATTAGGCTGTATCCCTTGAAAGAAGTATCAAACAATTTTTAGCTATGTTTTAAAATTTCTATTTCAATAGTTTTGGGGGTACAGGTGACATTTGGTTACGATGATAAATTCTTTAGTAGCAATTTCTGAGATTTTGGTGTACCTGTCACCTGAGCAGTGTACACTGTACCCAGTGTGTAGTCTTTTATCCCTCAACCCCTTCTCAACCTTCTCCCCCAAAGTCCCCAAAGTCCATTATATAATTCTTATGCCTTTGCATCCTCATAGCTTAGCTCCCACTTGTAAGTGAGAAGATATGATATTTGGTATTCCATTCCTGAGTTACTTCAGTTAGAATAATGGCCTCCAGCTCCATTCAAGTTGCTGTAAAAGACACTATTTTATTCCTTTTAATAGATGAGTAGTATTCCACGGTGTATATTCACATATTTTATCCACTTGTTGGTTGATGGGCACTTAGGTGGGTTCAATATCTTTGCAATTGCAAATTGTGCTGCTATAAATATGCATATGCATGTGTCTTTTTTATATAATGACATCTTTTCCTTTGGCTAGATACCCAGTAGTGTGATTGCTGGATTGAATGGTAGTTCTACTTTTAGTTTTCTTTAAAGAATCTCCATACTGTTTTCCATAGTGGTGTTACTAGTTTACATTCCTCCCAGCAGTGTAAAAGTACTCCCTTTCACCACATCGATACCAACATTTATTATTTTTGACTTTTTATTTATGCCCATTCTTGCAAAACTGAGGTAATATCTCACTGTGGTTTTAATTTGCATTTCCCTGATAATTAGTGATGCTGCAAATTTTTCATGTTTATTGGCTGTTTGTGTATCTTCTTTTGAGAACCATCTATTCATGTCCTTTGCCCACTTTTTGATAAAATTATTTGTTTTTTCTTGCTGAATTGAGTTCCTCATAGATTCTGGATATTAGTCCTTTGTCAGATGCATAGTTTCCAAATATTTTTCCCAATCTGTGGGTTTTCAGTTTACTCTGCTGATTATTTCTTTTGCTGTGCAGAAGCTTTTTAGTTAAATTAGGTCCTGTTTATTTATTTGGGTTTTTTTTTTTCTTTTTGCATTTGCTTGTGTGGTCTTACTCATGTATTCTTTGCCTAAGACAATATCTAAAAGAGTTTTTCTGATGTCATCTTCTAGAATTTTTATGGCTTCAGGTCATAGACTTAAGTATTTGATCCATCTGGAGTTGAGTTTGTGTAAGGTGAGAGATGAGGATCCAGTTTCATTCTTCTACATGTGAACTTCACAGATTTTCCAGCACCACTTATTGAATAGGGTGTCCTTTCCCCAATTTATGTTGTATGCTTTGCTGAAGATCTGTTGGTTGTAAATATTTGCCTTTATTTCTGGGTTCTATATTCTGTTTCACTAGTCTGCCTGCCTATTTTTATACCACCATGCTGTTTTAGTATCTATAGCCTTGTAGTATAATTTAAGGTCAGGTAATGTGATGCCTCTAGATTTGCTCTTTTTGCTTAGTGTTGTTTTGGCTATGAGGGCTCTTTTTTGGTTCCACATAAATTTTAGGATTGTTTTTCTAGTTCTGGGAAGAATGATTATGGTATTTTGATGGGAATTGCATTGAATCTGTAGATTTCTTTGGGCAGTATGGTCATTTTTGCAATATTGATTCTAGCCATCCATGAGCATAGGATGTGTTTCCATTTGTTTGGGTCATCTCTGATTTCTTTCAGCAGTGTTTTGTAGTTTTTCTTGTAGAGATCTTTCACTTTCTTGGTTAAATATATTCCCAAGTCTTTTATTTTATTTTATTTTATTTTATTTTTTGTAGCTGTTGCAAAAGGAATTGAGTTCTTGATTTGGTTCTCAGCTTGGTCACTGGTGGTATATAACAGTGCTACAGATTTGTGTACATTTATTTTGTATCCTGAAACTTTACTGAATTTATCAAATCTAGGAGCTCTTTTTGAGTCTTTAGGGTTTGTAGGTATACAATCATATTGTAGATAAAAACAAGAGTGTGACTGCCTCTTTTCCAATTTTGATGTCCTTTATTTCTTTTTCTCATATGATTGCTCTGGCCAGGACTTCCAGTACTATGTTGAACAGAACTGGTGAAAGTGGGCATTCTTGTCTTGTTTCAGTTCTCAGAGGAAACACTTTCAACTTTTCCCCATTCAATATGATATTGGCTTTGAGTTTGTCATATATGGTTTAGCACAACTTTTGCTGTATCCCAGAGGTTTTGATAAGTTGTGTCACTATTATTCAAAGAATTCAAATTCAAAGAATTTTAAATTTCCATTTTGATTTCTATATTAACCCAAAAATCATTGAAGAGCAAATATTTAACTTCCATGTATTTGTATGGTTTAGGGCTTTTTTTTTTTTCTTTTTCTTTTTTTCTTTTTTTTTTTTTTTTTTTTTTTGGAGCTGCTATCAGCTTTATTCCACTGTTGTCTGATAAAATACCCCATACAATTTTGATTTTCTTAAATTTATTGAGACTTGTTTTGTGGCCTGTCTTGGAGAATGTTCCATGTGTTGATGAATAGAATGTATATTCTGCAGTTGTTGGAAAGAATGTTCTGTAATTATCTGTTCAGTCCATTTGTTCTAGAGTATAATTCAAGTCCATTGTTTCTTTGTTGACTTTCTGTCTTGATGATCTGTCTAGTGCTGTCAGTGGAGTCTTGAAGTATCCCATTATTATCATGCTGCTGTCTATCTCATTTCTTAGGTTGAGTAGTAATTGTTTTGTAAATTAGAGAGCTCTAGCATTAGGTGCAAATAATTTGGAATTGTGATATTTTCTTGTTGGAGCAATCCTTTTATCATTATATAATGTCCTTCTTTGATTTTGTTTTTTACTGTTGTTGCTTTAAAGTCCGTTTTATCTGATACAAGAATAGCTACTTCTGCTCACTTCTGGTTTCCATCTGTGTGGAATATATTTTTCTACCCTTTACCTTAAGTTTATGTGAGTGCTTATGTGTTAGGTGAGTCTCTTAAAGACAGCATATATTTGATTGATGGATTTTTATCTATTCTGCCATTCTATATATTTTAAATGGAGCATTTAGGCCATTTACATTCAATATTAGTATTAAGATGTGAGGTACTATTCTATTCATCATGTTAGTTGTTGCCTAGATACTTTGTTTTTATCATTGTTATTGCTTTGTAGGCCTTGTGAGATTTATGTTTTAAGAAGGTTCTATTTTGATGTATAATTAGTTTTTGATTTAGACTTAAAACTCCTTTTAATGTTTCTTGTACTGCTTGTTCAGTAGTGGCAAATTCCATCAGCATTTGTTTGTCTGAAAAACACTTTATCTCTCCCTCATTTATGAAGTTTAGTTTTGCTGGAAACAAAATTCTTAG
Source organism: Chlorocebus sabaeus (assembly GCF_047675955.1). Taxonomy (NCBI): domain Eukaryota; kingdom Metazoa; phylum Chordata; class Mammalia; order Primates; family Cercopithecidae; genus Chlorocebus; species Chlorocebus sabaeus. The sequence goes on along the minus strand of NC_132911.1, from coordinate 33,714,694 downwards.
CTGAGAGTTCTTTTGTATAAGGAGGCTACAGATAGGACCTCAATCCATTCTGGCTTATAAGGTTTCTGCTGAAAAATACACTGTAAGTCTGATAGGCTTTCCTTTAGAGATTACCTAATGCTTTTGTCTCACAGCTGTTAAGATTCTTTCCTTCATCTTGACTTTAGATAGCCTGATGACTTTGTGCCTTGGTGATGATCTTTTTGGAATGAATTTCCCAGGAGTTCTGTGAGCTTCGTGTATTTGGATATCTAGATCTCTAGTAAGGTCAGGAAAGTTTTTCCTCAAATATTCCGTCAAATAAGTTTTCCAAACTTTTAGATGTCTCTCCTTTCTCAGGAACACTAATTATTATTAGGTTTGGTTGCTTGGAGACTTTATTCTTATTAATTTTTCATTCTTTTTTGTCTTAATCTGACTGAGTTAATTTAAAAGCCTTGCCTTTGAACTCTCAAATTCTTTCTTCCACTTGTTCTAATCTATTGCTGAAACTTTCCACTGCATTTTGCATTTTCCTAAGTGTGCATTTTATTTTCAAAAGTTCTGATTGTTTTTTCCTTATGGTATCTATTCCTCTGGAAAATTTTCCATTTATATCCTGGATTTTTTTTTTGAATTTCTCTTCATTGGTTTTCACCTTTCTCCAGTATCTCCTTGAGTAGGTTAATAATCAAGTTTCTGAATTCTTTATCTGGCATTTCAGAGATTTATTCTTGGTATTGATCCATTGCTGGGGAGCTAGTGTGATCTTTTGGGGGTACTATACAACCCTGGTTTGTCATATTACCAGAAGTACTTTTCTTGTTCCTTCTCATTTGGGTAGAATATTTCTTCAAATTGTCCTTGGATTTATTTTTGATTGAACTGTTTCCTCCTCCTCCTCTTCCTCCTCCTCTCCCTCCTCCTTCTCCTTCCCCTCCCTCTCTTCCTCTTCTTATTCTTCTGACTTCGATGCTTATAATTTATTTTAGCCTAATTTGATTCTTGGTACTTGTAGGGATGATGGTTCTATATGAGTTCCTTAATTATATAGAATCGTTGTGTGCTGGCTTTCCAAACTGCTGGTTGTAGTAGTTATGTACGTGGTGTGTGGACAAGTCCATTGTCTTCTACGGGATTGGAATGGCAGGGATCTCTTGAAGCCTATCTCATTCTGTCATGGTGTATATTTATATATTTATTTACTTAATTTTTCCCTAGTATTTTATTTATTGCGTTGATGATTCAGGCTTCAGGCCAATAGGGGAGATATCTCTGGGTAGGCATTGGTTATAGCTAAAGCAAGTGGGTAGATGTAATACCCAATGGTGAGCAGCGGTCCCAATCCTGATGAAGGTGGCTGGAGGAGCTCTCAATTAGATGTACTGTGGTTTTGTCAGGGTAAAGGTTGGGAACTACCTCAGCTCCCCTGCCAGGTCAGCAGAAAAGCTATCTACCTCCCAGTTTCACTCCTGTTCCAGTGTTCTGACTATTCAGATTACACAGGCACCTCCTTTCATCTGTAGGGATATCGATGTTCCAAGCAGAGAGGAATTGTGACTGCCTCTCATGCAGACCTAAATCTGAAGAGCATCTCTCTTGTGGGTCTGCAACCACATTGCATTCTCACAGGAGAAGCCCCAGCTGTGTCTGCAGTGGTGTACAATGCAGGGAACAAGAACTCTTTCTCCAAGGCCCTTCACCATCACAGAGGCTGCCTGCCTGTTGGGGTAGAGATGCAGACTTTCCCTACTGTGGCCAGCACTGCAATTGTGTCTCTGCTATAAGAAACTTCCCACCAGCAAAAATATCTGGAACTCAACTCCTGCTATTCAGATTCTATTGTCCCACAGGGTATTCCTTTGATGAGGTACTCTCCCCCTTTCCCTAGGAATGGTACTTCCTGAGAGCCAGACTACAGTGATTCTTATTCTGGGTCTAGCCACCCAGTGGAGCTATGAGGCTCCAGGCTGGGGCTAGGTAATGCCTGCAAAAGATTCAGTGATATGACCTGTCTTCAGGCCTCCTAGCAGTGGATACCAGCAGAGGCTCTGCCGGAGGTGGCAGGGGAGTGATGTAGACTCTGCGAGATTACTGGTTGTAGAAAGGATCTTAGTGTGTGTGCTGGCTTTCTTGAAGGCTGGTTATACTAGTTGTAAACCTGTCCTGTGGACAGACTCAGGATCTTTTGTCAGCCAGGGTGTTTCAGGCAGTAGTGTTAGCTGAGATCCCACAGCCATTTTCTCCTTCCCAGGTGCAGTGTTATTCTGCCAAGAGGTGCTGTAAGGACCTGAGTTGGTTGGCCTCCAGTCAGGAGGTGGTGTTTTCAAGAGAGCACCAGCTTTGGTGGTAGCAATGGGATTTGAGCTTGCTGTAAGTTGTCCAGGGGTAGTATTCTGGTTTCTCAGGTGATGGGCAGGGCCACAAAGCCCCCAAAAGTTTATGTTCTTCATGTAAAGCTACAGGGTGGGTAGAGAAATGCCATCAGGTGGAGGCAGGATTAGGCAAGTCTGAGCTCAGACCCTCCTTGGGCAGGGCCTGTTGAGGCCACTGTTAGGGACAGAGGTGGTTCTCAGGCCACTGGGGTAATGTTCCAGAGAGGATTATAACTGTCTTTGCTGTGCAAAGGGAGTGGGAAGTAGTAGGCAATAGTAAGCCTCACCCAGCTTCCACACAGTTGGTGAGGCTGGTCTCACTCCTGCAATGCACCACCAACAGTGCCAGGTTTAGATCCAGGCAGCATAGTCACAGAATTCAGACCTGCCCCAGGCCATAAGCTCCCCTGCAGAGATAGCAAGCATGTCTTTCAGCCCTTGTCCCTCCCCATCTGCTCACAAGGCCAGGCACTCAGCTCCTGCATTCATGTCTGCAGTGCAATTGCTGCTTACCCCTAGGTTCTGTTCAAGCGAGTTCTTACCCCTCAAAATTATATCACAAAATTCAATTGGAGGTTTCTTACACCCTGCAACCCCTCCCTGTGTTCATCTGCTGACTTCCCTGAGGGTCTCTATGAGATATAGTCAGAAATGGCTTCTCTGGGCTCACACTGGAGACTGGGAATGCCTACAAGGCCTTTTGTGCTGTGGCTTCTACTTATATATTTCATGCCACTCCCTAAATCTGTTCCAGCTCTGGGCAGGAATAAGATATTCTCCTCTGATTTGGATTTTCAGATTCCTTGGTAGGGATGTCTGCTCAGAGGCAGGCTCTCCCCGTCCACACTCTGTTTTTTGCCTGTCTGACAGAGTAGGCTGCAGTCTGCTGCTTCTTTCAAAGGTTCTGTGGATACTTTCAGTTTTCCTGGTAAGTTTCTGTGGTGGTTTTGGGGGCAAAAAATCCAGTGCGAATCTCCCCACTATTCTGTCCTTCCAAGTGGGAGAGGCACACTCACACTGCCTCCTATCTGCCATCTTGGAAAAAAACACTGTAGTTATATTTTAAATAACTACAGCTCCTAATATTTTCTTCAAAATCACAATTTTCCGAGCTGTTTTAATGACTGCTATTCCTACCCTCCAAAACTGAAAGAATTTCATATTAGAAAACAATAATCTTTTCCGAACTTTTCTTTTCATAGTTGCACTATAACTGACCTTTCTGACTTTTAGGAAATATGTTCTTGTGCTTTAATAAAATAAAATAAACTTTAATGCTATTTTACTCACAGAAAGCTCATATTTCTAAGGTAAATGCCAGCAGGTTTCCTTCATAGCTGAAGGTAACATAGAAACTTGGCAAGTTCACAATTAACTAGATCAATGTGGTCAGTCAAACCAGAAAATGACAGTACCAAATTTATTTTATCATATTTCCATTTTCATTTTATTTTTCTGTTGAGTGTTAGCTGAACAGAGACAAAAGCTAAACTCTAACAAATTAGCTATGTGACCTTAGGCAAGTATCTTTTCTTGGTACTTTCTGTACACATAAAATGAGAAAAAAAAAAAAAGTCTAAAAGTTCTTTAAGGTTCTTTGTATTTGTAGTATTGAACGATGATCTGAACCACTAGGAAATCTGCCAGATTTTAAGGCAAAATGAACCAAGCCTATTTCCCTTTCTCTTACTGCATCTATAAAGATGGAGTATATATTAGAGTATCTGCCCACCCAATCGATGAATTCCTATACTACTCCAGTTGTCCCATGAAGGTAATACAGGGCCACAGAGATAATAAAATTATCTGATGACAGCCAGGCACAGTGGCTTATGCCTGTAATCCCAGCACTTTGGGAGGCTGAGGTGGGAGGATCACGAGGTCAGGAGATCAAGACCATCCTGGCTAACACGGTGAAACCCCGTCTCTACTAAAAATACAAAAATTTAGCCGGGAGCAGTGGCGGGTGCCTGTAGTCCCAGCTACTCAGAAGGCTGAGGCAGGAGAATGGCGTGAACCTGGGAGGCAGAGCTTGCAGTGAGTCGAGATAGCGCCACTGCACTCCGGCCTGGGCAAAAGAGCGAGACTCCATCTCCAAAAAATAAAAAAATAAAAAAATTATCTGATGACATGGATGAGTAATATATTATCAAAACATGGCTCTAGTAACAGTACTCCTAAAAGCAGACCAACCATCTTTGAAAACAATAAATTTATGAAAAGTGTGACACAGTCACAGATGCTGCAAATCTTCCTTACTATCCAAATCCTGGAGGCTACACAGAGGTATGCACTGTGAAGTCGCTTTTGTTCATTACCCATTTTCTATGCCACATATTACAAACTGATATTTCATATATATCCACTCAATTCTTTGGTCAAAGCTCCTCTGCATCATCCAAGAGAGTTATAATCTTTACTTAACAATAAGTACTAACAGCCTTAGTGCTGTGATCATTTTAAATTTTGTTTTAAAATCTTCTTCCATATTGATGCTCCTTCTTCTTTGTGTTTGTAAAATCTTCCTAATACTGTCTAATACAGTTAGTTGGTTTTCTTTTCCCTTTAATTGGTTTTTCTTAAAATGGAATAGCTTGTTCTAATATTTAGAAAAGATTTTCATACATAGAAATATCAATAAATAGTTCAAAATAGTATCCTAAGCTGGGTGCAACAGAAGGCAACTGTAGCCTTAGCGACTCAGGATGAGGTGGAAGAATCATTTGAGCCCAGGTGTTCAAGACCAGTTCAAGACCACCCTGGACAAAACAGAAAGACCGCATATCAAGGAGAAAAAAATAGTGTTCTAAAAGTATAACAAAAATTCATATATTCACCATAGGAAATTAAACATCTCAGAAGTCCCACTCATTTCACATAAGTGCTTTCCCACATGTTGTTTTATTTAATCCTTACAACAAATCTAAAATTTATGAAGCAAGTACTTGTATCTCCATTTTACAAGTAAAAAATAGAGCAATGACACAATGAAAAAAGATAACTAGAGGCCAATGTTCCTGATAAACATATATACAAAAATCCTGAATGAAATACCAGCAAACCAAATCCAACAGCACATCAAAAAGTTCATTCACCATGATAAAATAGGCTTTGTTCCTGGGATGCAAGGTTGGTTCAACATATGCAAATCAATACATGTGATTTACCACATAAACATAATTAAAAGCAAAAACCATGTGATTATCTCAATAGATATGAAAAAAAAACTTTTGATAAAATCCAACATCCTTTCATGATAAAAATTGTCAAGGAACTAAGCATTGAAGGAACATACCTTAAAATAATAACAGTCATCTATGATAAGCCACAGCTAATATCATAATGAATGGCCAAAAACTGGAAGCATTACGCTTGAGAAATGGAATGAGACAAGGGTGCCCACTCTCACTACTCCTATTCAATATAGTGCTGGAAGTGTTAGGCAGAGTAATCAGGCAAGAGAAAGAAATAAAAGGCATCCAAATAGGAAACAAAGAATTCAAACTATCTCTTTTTACAGATGCTTTAATTCTATACCTAGAAGACCCCAAAGACTCCTAAGCAAAAAGAACAAAGCCAGAGGCATCACTTTACTCCACTTCAAACTACATTACAAGGCTACAGTAACCAAAACAACATGTTACTGGTACAAAAACAGGCACATAGACCAATGAAAGAGAATAGAGCACTCAGAAATAAAACTCCATAGCTACAACCATCTAATATTTGACAAAGTTGACAAAAATAAGCAATGGGGAAAAGACTCATTATTCAGTAAGTGGCAATGGGATAGTTTGCTAGCCATATGTAAAAGAATGAAACTGGACCCCTAATTTTCACCATATACAAAAAAAAAAAAAAAAAAAAAAAACCAAGATAAATTAAAGGTTTAAATGTAAGACTTCAAACTATAAGAATCCTACAAGAAAATCTAGAAAACAGCATTCTGCACATCAGCCTTGGGAAAGAATTTATGCCTAAGTCTTCAAAAGCAAGTGCAACAGAAACAAAAATTGGTAAGTGGAACTTAATTAAACTAAAGAGCTTCTACACAACAAAAGAAACTATGAACAAAGTGAACAGACAACCTACAAAATGGGAGAAAATATTTGCAAACTATGCATTTGACAAAGGTCTAATGTCCAGAATCTATATGGAACTTAAACAGTAATCAAAGAAACAAATAACCCCATTAAAAAATGGGCAAAAACATGAACAAAAACTCAAAAGAAAACATAAAAGTAGCCAAACATATTTTTAAAAAAGTTCCACATCACTAATCACTAGAGGAAAGCAAATCAAAACCACAATGAGATACCATCTCACACCGATCAGAATGGTTATTAGAAGGTCAAAAAACAATAGATGCAGAGAAACAGGAACACTTATATACTGTTCGTGGGAGTGTAAATTCGTTCAGTCACTGTGGAAAGCAGTTTGGAGATTTCTCAAATAAAACAGAACTGTCACTCAACCCAGAACTTCATTACCGGGTATACATCCAAAGGAAAATAATTTGTTCTACCAAAATGACACATGCATTCACATGTTCATTGTTGTGCTACTCACAATAGCAGATGTGGAATTAACCTAGGTGCCCATAAATGGTAAATTGGATAAAGAAAATGTGAGATATATAGATATAGAATATAGATATATAATGGAATATTAAGCAGCCATAAAAATAAAAATGAAATAATGACCTTTGCAGCAACATGGATGCAACTAGAGGTCATTATCCTAAGATAATTAATGCAGGAATAGAAAATCAAATACTACATGTTCTCACTTATAAGTGGGAGCTAAACACTGGGTACTTGTGGGCAGAAAGATGGTAACAACAGACAGTGGGGACTACTAGAGGAGGGCAAGAGGCAAGGGATTAAAAACAAACTATTGGTACATGCTCAGTATTTGGGTGATAGGATCATTTGTTACCCAAACTTCAGCATCATGTAATGTACCCAGATAACAAACCTGCACATGTACCCCATTAATCTAAAATTATTGTTGAAAAAAAAAAAAACTTCAACAGCTCTGAGTCAAAGAGTGATTCAGTAAGGATAGATTCTGAATAGAAAACACTTTTAAGAACACCTCAATTTGTATTTTCCTTTTTACATATGCACAAGAGTGTTATATGATAAAAGAATAAATGTCTAGCTAAGTCTAAAACAGTTCTTTCAATATGTATGCAAGAAAATTCTATTTGATAACAAAGCATTTAGCAATAACAAATAAATAAAGGAATAAAGGAATTGAGGCCTAAAAAGTTTGTGATATCTCCAAAGTCACACTATCTAGAGTTAAAAAATAAGTGGCATATATTCTAAATCCACACTGAAATATGTAAGTCTTCTATATCCTGATGCCTTTACAAAATGCAGGCATACAGTATTTATATCTCATACATAAACACAATCCTTCATAAACACAGAGAACATAAATTTTCTCCCCACAGATAAAGAACAAACAACTTTGAGAGAGCTGTTACTAGGCAGAGTAAATGAGTCAATGGTTAATAACAGAACATGATATACTATTTTATCTATCATGAAGCAAAGGAAGTTCAGGGAACTCTAATGCAAGAGCTGTCCAAGTTGTAAAATGCTTCTAGCCCGTAATTCCTCCCTACTGTGTGACATCCTTGGCAGTACACAATAGCCTAACCCTTCTGCCTTAATCACAAGATAACTCAACATGTTCCTATCAGTTATCTTCAACATGTGGCACACATACCAGGTACAAAGTAATGACATTTAACTAGTGCAAATTCAAATATGCAAGGCTAAGTAAAAATAATAAATAAACCTATTTAGCCCACATGGTTCTAAACACTACCCAGCCACTTCATCTGGCAGAAAACTCAAGGAAACAAATTTCTTGCAACACTGAAGGAAAAATCTGGCTTGCGTTGGACTTACTAGGTTGGTGCACTATGCATAAACTCATATAGTGTGTTCCTTATGGGAGAATTTGAAGGATTGTTCTAGGGTAATTGTTACTACATGCAAGTTGTGTCACATAACATGACTTTGAAGCCTAACTCAAGAAGAAGAGAACAGGTGGTGGGAAAGGTGATGCACGAAAAGTAGTCAAAGACAGTGTCTATCTTTCTAGGGAGTTAAGCTTGGCTCTTAGAAACACATCTAACTTGGGGGCATTAACAATATAGAGGGAACCCAGGTACCCCGTATTGGTCATGGTGACCATCATCCCAGTTAGACAGACTCATAAGAAGACCTTGCTCTGACCAATGAATTATGGTTCACAGACACACCTGACTCTGTTTTCTGACACCAAAGTAGATGTAGAACTTCAGTCAGTTAGCTTCCTCTTTATTAAATAAGAAAAGAGCATATTGAGTTACACAGGATGATTTCACAAAAACTGCAAAGATCAAGGAGTCATGTTTTCAAAGGGTTTCTCATAAAAAATCTGCACATTCGTCTCTTCTCTGCACCCCCACCCCCATCCTATTCCCTTTTCTTACTGGAAAAGACAATCATTGCATTAAGTGATTAAGTGTTTCTTTCTTCTGACTCATAGTTCATAAGACCACAGCATGAATTTCAATTAACTTTTCTCACTGTGTGAAGGGGAAAAAAAGTAAAAAGAAAAATCAGACCTTGGAGAACAGGGTTGTTGGAAAGCATTTTCAATGCCTGCACGTAGTTTTTTCACCAGGGCAAAACTGCAATAAGATGGAGAATGGGCCCAAGAACCAAATGCTCTTTAAGTTAGCAGTTCTGATATTCGTTCTCTATTTGAAGAAAAGTGCTACAAGGAGAGATTATTTGTGGTTAGAAATCTTAGTTCCAAGTTCCAGCTGGATGGCTACTAGCTATGCAACTCTGAAGAACTAAAACTTTCTGAAACACTGTTTCCTCATTTATTAAATGAAAAAATATTGATACATACATCACAAGCTGGCTGTGAGAATGAAATAAAACTGTATATATAAACTGCTCAAACACTATGGATAAAAGACAATTGTGCATAGTGGTCAAGACTGAGGAATCTAGAGATGGGCTGCTGAGGTTTAAAATGTGGCTTCACTACTTGCTAGCTGTGTGACTGAGGGATACTTACCTAACCTCTCAGTGCCTCAATCTCCCTTCTGCAAAATGCCAATGTTGTGATGCTGTGATGATTAACTACACACTTAGAATACTGCCTGGCACACTGGACACACTACTTAAATACCAGCTACCACTCCTATGTACCTGGTATTGATGCTTGTGTTGAGTCACAATAATGACAGCAGCAAGAGTAAAGGGAGAAGATATAAGGAATAGTGCTATGGTTTGGATATGATTCCTTTGCCGCCCCACCCCACGTCTCATGTTGAAATTTGATTCTTAATATTGGAGGTGGGGCTTGATGGGAGGTGTTTGGATCATGGGGGCAGATGACTCAAGAATGGCTTGGTACCATTCTTAAAAGGAGTAAGTGGTTTCTCACTCTTAGTTCCCACAAGAGCTGATTGTTAAAAAGAGTCTGGCACATTCTCCTCCTCCTCCTCCTCCTACTTCCTCTCTCACTGTATGATCTCTGCACACAGTACCTCTCCTGTGCTTTCCACCATGAGTGGAAGCAGCCTGAGACCCTCACCAGAAGCAGATGTTGGTACCATGCTTCTCATACAGCCTGCAGAACCATGAGCCAGATAAACATATTTTCCTCATAAATTACCCAGCCTCAGGTATTCCTTTATAGCCACACAAATGGACTAATATAAATAGAAAGAAAATAATGGCACTGCCCAAAGTAAAGTCTCTCTTAAGAAAGGAAATCATGTATGTAAAGAATCCAGATGTATTAAGAATTTAATAATTCAGACCAAGTATTTAAAGTAAGGCCCAATTGTTTATAACTGCTTTACAAGGAGGAAGGAAGGAAGTGTTTTCCATTTAGAACATTGCCCAGTTCCTCAACACCAATTGTTCAGTGTCTTTTTCTAGTGACTACATCTCAATACACACTTTTAGGACTGTCCTGTGAACACTGGGGAGGAAGGATGGACCATACAACACTTAGGTAGGGTTGATGAAACCACAAAACAGATAGAGTTAGCTTATGATACTAACTAGGGCAAAGAGGCATAATCCTTTACTTATGAGTCAGCAATCCTACACCACCTCTCAAAGAGCTATTTAAGAGGATAACATATATAAACATTCTCATGGTATTTGTCTAGTGAGCACTTCAGATCCATAAATGGTAACAGTGTTTGCATTAGAGGATGAAGAGTTTAACCTTCTCCGACTACTGACAAATAGTGCAGAGGGGACAATTTCTCCATGAACCCTTCTGTGCTTTGGAATTTTCCATTTAAATTAATCCTAACCCCAAAGGAAGGGAACAGGCTATGCGGAATCAGGACAAAAGTGATAACAGTAATAGTAGTAATATTTTCATGTACGGCACTGCTACAATATGCAAGCACTGTGATAAGTGCTTTACATGCATGAGCTCATTTAATCCTCCTAAATACCCTATAGAAGTAGGTCTGTAGAAGGAAACCAAGACTTGAGGAAAGAAGCAACTTCTACAAGGTTACATAGTTAGAAAATATTGAATCTGGGATTCAAGCTCAGTTCTCCCTGACTCCAGAAAGGGGTTCTTATGCCCATATGTTATGTCAAATATAGGAAAGTTCTTGTTTTTTTAACACACAAGAGGTCATAGTAGGGACTGGTCTAGTCAGTGAATCAGTAACATCTGTGCTGACTCTTGCACAGATTTGTTGAATGAGTGAGTTCCTATGGGAATCTGCTTTTGTTGCTTCTGCTGCTGCTATTGTTTTTTTCTTTGGTAAATGATGACATGAACAAAACCACAAAGAGTGAAAATAAGCCCCTTTTCTGAGAAAACTAAAACCCCTGAGATGCAAATGAGATATTCAAGGAAGAGAAGGTGCATTGAAAGAAGAGCTAAGGCCCTGCCTGCTGCAGGCAAGCGTGCTCCCTGATGGGTGGGCTGCTGCCCAGCAGAACCAGAGGTAAGACATTGGTTCCTTCAGCAGCAGCCACGGCACAAGCCCTTTGGAGGGACTGTTGGCTGTGGCTTCCCCTGCAATCTACCATAATGCAGGGAGACAGTGTCATTAATAATCATTAGCGTAAGGCTTACAGGTGCTACAGCAGATGTTGCCTGGCAGGAAAACTGGCAGCATCTGAGAACACAAACGGGGAGGTAATTTTTATCACGGGACAATTCTCAAAAGATGTTCAGCCTAATTCAAAAGGTGTTCACTCTCCCAGCCTTCACATATGATGGGATCTTCACCTCATCTGACCTGCCCAAGAGTTAGATGCCCCTCCTATGGGCTCCCAGTACTCTACAACCTACTTCCATCGAAACCTCGATTCCACTGAATTATGATTTTTTGTGTGTTTATTCCTCTCACTAGATTGTGAGTTCTTTGAAGAATGAAGGCCTCTTTCATTGATCTTTGTGTCTCTAGCATTCAGCACTTGATAAGTGCTCAGTTATTGTTGAACGAATGAGTAAGTAAATGAATGAGTGAACAAATGGATGGGTGGATGGATGGATGGGTGGGTGGGTGGATGGATGGATGGGTGGATGGGTGGGTGGATAGATGGATGAATGGTTGGGTGGGTGGGTGGGTGGATGGATGGATGGATGGATGGATGGTTGGATGGGTGGGTGGGTGGATGGGTGGGTGGGTGGGTGTGTGGATGGATGGGTGGATGGTGGGTGGATGGGTGGATGGTGGGTGGATGGAAAAGGTAGCCTACATGCAAAATGTTTCAACCAACCTTCACTCTCAGAAGCAAACCTCTCAAAAATGACCTTGAGAGCACTCTACATTCACAAGAATATCACCTTACCTTAGGAAAACCTTTTATTATTTTACCATTCTTGCTCAGCCACAACCCTATTTAATTCTCAAAAACAGCCTTTTATGACACATTGGGAGAATGTAATCAACTCATTTCACAAATGAGGAAAGTAGCTTACAAAGGATAAGTGACTTTCCCAATGTCAAGCAGTAGGAAGGTGGCAGAGTTGGATTCTCATCCACACTTCCTGATGACCACCTGTGGGCTCTTCCTGCCACTACACCACACCGTTTGCAAGTATTATTTCCCTACTACTAGGGAAGCAGTCTTCACTTAGAATGAGGCTCTACCATGTGATTACCAACCTGAGCAGACTTCTGTATACTTGCAGCATAGAACACAGAATCCTTAAGCCCTCCTGCCCATTCACTGTTAGAGAAAACTGGCATTTCTGTTCCCCTAAAACTGGTGACTAGAGACCAGAGATGAGGACAAAGAGGCAATAAGCATCCCGCATTATACTGAGATTCTTTAATGATGGGAGCCAGGCACCTTCCTGAGGGGACAGGAAAGACTGTGTTCTCTCTAATCTTCAGAGTTAAGTGCCCTAGTAAAGACTAGCAATGATTGCGAGTAGAAGCAAATGGTATTCAATCTTCATTTGCTTATCTAATTTAAACAGATAACTTTTTATTCTGCTCTATACCTAGATAGACATGCGAAGCTTCACATATTAGGACACACAGAAGGAAAAAATGTATAGCAGCTCTATGCCCAGTAGCTGTATTTGGCATAGCAAGAATGACAGGGTTTCCTGTGAGTCAAGTGGAAAAGTAAAATGATAGCCTGATTTTCAAATATAAGTGGAAGTTCAAAAAAGGCCAGGTTGTTATTCTAAGGTTAGAGCCCTAGTTGAGGAATGTGGCATCCTGACACATGGGAAAGCGTGATGGTTAATGTTAGGGGTTGATGTGACTGGAAGGGGGAATGGCTATTTCTGGGTGTGTCTTTAAGGTTGTTTCCAGATGAGATTAGTGAGTGAGTCAGTGAACTGAGGGAGAAAGTCCTGCCCTCAAAGTAGGGGGCAGAGGCATCCCATGGGCTAGGGGCTGCACCAGGACAAAGCAGGTAGAAGACAGGAGATACTCAGCTCCCTCTTGCTTCCTCTCTGTCTCAGAGCAGGATGCCTTTTTCTCCTCCTGCTTTTGGACATCACACTCCAATTTTGTTGGCCTTTTGGCACCAGAGGACTCCCAGGGCGTTTCAGGCCTTCGGTCTCAGACTAAGGGCTGCCGCATCAGCTTCCCTGGTTCTCAGGCTTTTGGACTTTGAACCATGCCGCCCACCTCTCTAGTTCTCCAGCTTGCAGGTGGCCCATCAGGAACTTCACCTTTGTGATTGTGTGAGCCAATTTCCCCTAGTCAGTTTCCTTTCATATGAATCCCAGTGTTTCTGTCCCTCTGGAAATGTCCCCTTAACACAGGAAAGTGGATGAGACCTTGAAGATACTGGCTTCCAAACTCTCCTGAACATTCATAGTTGTAAACCCAGAAAATCTGAGAGAGATCTCATTTAATTTAGAAGGTTTATTTTGTCACGGCTGAGGACATACGCCCGTGACACAGCATCAGGAAGTCCTGACGACCTGTGCCCAAGGCGGTGAGGGCACAACTTGGTTTTATACACTTTGGGGAGACATGAGACATTAATCAATATAGTAAGAAGTACACTGGTTTTGTCCAGAAAGGCAGGGAGAACTTGAAGCAGGGAGGGGTCTTCCAGGTCACAGGTAGGTGAGAGACAAATAGTTTCATTCTTTTGAGTTTCTAATTAGCTTTTCCAAAGGATCCAATCAGAATATGCATTTATCTCAGTGAGCAGAGGGATGACTTTGAATAGAATGGGAGGCAGGTTTGCTCTGAGCAGTTTCCAGCTTGAGTTTTCCTTTTAGCTTAGTGATTTTGGGGGCCCAAGATATTTTCCTTTCAATAGTCCATACATATGTCTCATACCTCCCTCTTAAGAACTAGCAGCTGGGCACAGTGGCTCAGGCCTGTAATCCCAACACTTTGGGAGGCCGAGGCAGGCAGATCACGAGGTCAAGAGATCGAGACCATTCTGGCCAACATGGTGAAACCCTGTCTCTACTAAAAAATACAAAAAATTAGCGGGGTGTGGTGGTACGTGCCTGTAGACCCAGCTACTCAGGAGGCTGAGGCAGGGGATTCGCTTGAATACGGGAGGCAGAGATTGCAGTGAGCTGAGATCGCACCACTGCACTCCAGCCTGGTGACAGAGCGAGACTCCATCTAAAAAAAAAAAAAAAGAAAAAGAAAGAAAGAAAAAAATAACTAGCACTGATTTGGCAGTTCCTCAAAAAGTTAAAAAGAATTACCATAAAAGTCAGCAATTCCATTCCTAGATATATACCCCCAAAAAATGAAAACAGACTCAAACAGGTAATTGTACTTCAGTGTTCATTAGAGCATTATTCACAATAAACAAAAGGTGAAAACATCCCCAAAATCCATCAACTGATGAAGGGATAAATAAAGTAAGTTATATGCATATAATAGGTTATCCAACCATTTAAAAAATGGAGTCCTGACCTGTGCTACAACATGGATGAAACTTTTAAACATTATGCTAAATGAAATAAGCCAGACATGAAAGGACATTTTGTGATTCCACTTATATATGCAGAATAATCAAATTAATAGAGACATAAAGTACATTAGAATTTGCCAAGAGCTGGCCAGGCATGGTGGTTCACGCCTATAATCCCAGCACTTTGGGAGGACAAGGCAGGTAGATCACTTGAGGTCAGAAGTTAGAGACCAGCCTGGCCAACATGGCGAAATCCCTTCTCTACCAAAAACATAAAAATTTGTGAGGCCTGGTGGGCACCTGTAATCCCAGCCACTCAGGAGGCTGAGGCAGGGGAATCACTTTAACCTGGGAGGTGGAGATTGCAGTGAGCCTAGATTGTGCCACTGCACTCCAGGCTGGGCAATAGAGCGAGATTCCATTAAAAAAAAAAAAAAAAAGAAAAGAAAAGAAAAGAAAATTTGCCAAAAGCTTGGGGATGAGGGACTGAGAAGGACTGCTTAATGGGTACACAGTTTCTATACGGGGTGATGGAAAAGTTTTGGAAATAGTAGTGATAGTACAACATGGTGAATACACTTAATGCTGCTGAATTGTACACTTAAAAATATTAAAATGGTATGTTTTATGATATGTTGTATATTTTCATAATACTAAAATTTGAGTTTTTAAAAATTAAAAATAAAACTACCACTTCCCTGTGGCCCTGTACTGGGAGATGCTGCAGAGGCTCCGTCCTGCAGTTAACAAGGCCATCTCTTAAGACGCTTCCACTTCCTCTCCTGGCTATTAACTAGAGTTAAATCTCAGCATAATATAGCCAGAATTAAATAATCTAGCTTAAAAAAAGGATTATACTTTAAAAGAGTTAAGAGTTTATTATATAAAGTTCAAAATTATGATTGTGTTCCTTGGAAATCTCAGAGAACACACCATTTACCAAAGCTATCAGGAACACATTGGGAAGAAGGCACAAGGCTCCCTCCCCTCTGCAGGCCAGAGATGGTGGTAGGTGGGAGAGGCCATTATGGAATAGTGCTTCTGAAGCAATAGAGTTTAGGTGGCAGAAGCCAGGAGTTTGCAATTATTATAACAGCATACAAGGTCAGGGCAGTAGCCAAGAGTCTTGATTTCAGAGTGTTTTGCAGATGTTTAATAAAGCATCCTAGTGGCAAAAAGGGTCAGGGGAGGGTCAGGCAGCCAACAAAGTCACTGCTTGAGACATACAATCAAAAGAAAGCAAGAATGAGTGAACAGGAGGAGTCTGAGGAAGTGAGTCCGGTAAAAAGTCACCATCTCTTGTCCAGATACCATCCCTAAGCCAGTTTTCAGAACTAGAACTGATTGCCCATATACTGGCAACACCAGGGCAAGTATATACCCTAATGATTCCCCCAGTCCTTCTTCAAATGGACCTATAGCCATTTAGTTGGGCTAGAGTTAGCCTCACTTTGGGATCTCGGCCTTCGAAGTAAGAGCTATAGAAAGTGGAGTACCACATAGAAGTCTCTGCAACTGTCTCCCTCCCTCCTGCCTTAGACATGAATTAAAAACAATATTGCATCCTGGGGGAAATGTCAGAGATTAGTTACACCCTTAAGCATCTAAATAATGCAGAAATGGTAATCCTTATATCTTCATTTAGTTCCAGTTCATCCTTGCAAAAGCTGGATGATTGCTAGGGAATTAAATGACAGTATACCACATGAACTCAATCATTAGCCCCAACATTGCCACCACACAAAAGGTTATGTTGTTGCTGGAGCAGACTATTATGGAATCAAATAAATGATACATAACCATGGATTTGGTGTATGCATTCTTTCTATTGCAACTAGAAAAGAGGATTCAAAACAGTTCACATGGAATTGACATGGAATAGATAATAATATACATCAACACTTTTGGCCCAGGGCTATGCTAACTCTTCCACTTGTCTCATGGTCTGTTCCAAATGTACCTGTACTGCCTGAATATCACACATAATATCACATTTATTGATACATTATATTGATGACATTATGCTTATCCAGCAAACTGAGCAAGAGGTAGCTAGTATGCTAAAAGCTATGTTAAGACAACTACATCCTGAGGTCTCATTGACCTTTCACTGCAATAAAGTGTTTAGGGGTCCAGTGGTCAGGAGAATGCTGAGATAATCACTCTAAGGAAAAACACAGAGTACATGCAAGGGAAGAAAATTTGACCTTATCTTCCATCATACACAAAAGTCAACTCAAAATGGATTAAAAACTTAATCCTAAGACCTGAAACCATAAACCCTCTAGAAGAAAACAGAGGGGGAAAGCTTCTCAACATTGGCTTTAGCAATAATTTCTTGAAAGTCAAAGGCAACAAAAGTAAAAAGAGACAAGTAAGGCCACATCAAACTAAACAGCTTCTGCACAGCAACTAAAACAATCAGCAAAATGAAAAACCAACCTACAGAATGAGAGAAAATATTTGCAAACCTTTTACATCTGATAAAAGATTAATAAACAAAAAATATAAGGAACTCCCCTACAACTCAACTGCAGAAATAAAAATAAAATAAAATAGCCTAGTTTTTAAAATGGGCAAAGGAATTGGATAGACGTTTATCTAAAAGAGAGACACAAATAACAATAGCCAAGATGTGGACTCAACCTGAGTGCCCATTAATGGATGAATGGATAAAGAAAATTTGGTAAGTACATACAATGGAATATTATTCAGCTTTCAAGTAAAAAGGAAATTTTGCCATTTGCAACAACACAGATGAACCTTGAGAACATTATGCTTAGCGAAATAAGTCAGAGAAAGACAAATACATGATATCACTTATATGATGAATCTAACATAGCCAACCTCGTGGAAGCAGGAGTAAAATGGTGGTTGCCAGAGGCTGGGGAATCAGGGAGGTATTAGTCAAAGAATACAAAGTGTTGCTTATACAAGATGAGTAAGGTAGAGATCTAATGTATAGCATAATGCCTATAGTAAATCATACTGTATTATGTACTTTAAAATAAACCAGAAGTGTAGATCTTGTGTTAAGTATTGTTATCACAAAGCAATAATAATTGTAATAAATAAGAAGGCCAGGGGAACTTTTAGAGGTGATGAATAGGCTTATGGCACACATTGTGGTGATGGTTACATGGGTATATGCTTATCTCCAAACTCAAATTGTATAAATTACATATGTACAACTTCTTATATGTCAAACATACCTCAATAAGGTGGTATGTTAAAAGAGCAAAAAGAAAAGACTAATCACTGCAGCTTTTCTATCTCTATTTCTATATCTACCATTACAGAGTGAAGCACACACCTGCTAGGCCTCTGTTGAGTTTTGGAGGCAACACACTGTACACCAAACAATACTGTTCCAGATCAAACATTGGGAGTCATGGAAACTGCTGAATGTAAATGGAACCTGAAGGAGGAAAGTTTTCATCATCAGGTTCGCGTTGCAGTATAAATAGCCCTGCCACGTGGAGAATAGGTTCTCACGAACCCTCTGGTGTGTGAGGTGCCAGGGATGGAAAAAGATGTGTTTATGGCAAGCCCAGGGGGAGAATTACAAAGCAGAATCTGGGTTTCTGGTACAAAGCCTTGACTTCTGCTGTGGAAAATCATGTGTTGGGGGAGAAACAAAAAAAGCTCTTGACATGCTCCTTGGCTCTTGTAGAGATGGAATACTTAATCATGAAACACCCAGGAAATGGACATGCAGAGCTCCCCATCATAAGCTGGGTCCTGTCTCACCCACTAAGTAATGAAGTCAAGCTGGTCCAAAGGCAGTTCAAAGAGAGTTTTATTGGGAACACAGGACACGGACAAGCTGTATGAGCACGGAGCACTATGTTATCCATCATGGTTACACTACCATCTCTCTCTGAGCTTACACAGACAGCCATGGGAAGTCCTGTAAGATGACCTAAGGAAGGAAGAAAAAGCCCAAGTCTGGATTATGGATGGAAAGACTTGATAGGAAGGTAGAAGCCAAAAATGGATAAGAGCTGCATTACTGTCTCACTCAAAGGTAGCCTTGGAAGTCAGTGAACAGAATATCTTCCCAAAGGGTGGATTGTGTAGTGCACTGATCAACTATTTTGCATGAAAAAAGAAAAGACCACACACACACACCACATACATATTTATACATATACATATATACACACACATATACATACATATGTGTGTGCATATATATATCTGTATATGTATTTATATAGAAACTCATGTCAAGGCCAAGAAGGTAAAAGACTTGGGGAACAAAGATTTCTGATAGAAGCATGTAGAAGGTAATATAGGCACAAGTATTAAGTGCGATGACACGCATTTCCCATTAAGACCCATCAGAAGGCATCTACCACAGGAAAGGCAGTAAATTTCCAACCAGATGAAATGAATCAGTCTGTTGATATCAGTCAGACTTTGTCAGCTGCCACCCTCAAGTACTGGAAAAAGAGGCAAACAAACAAAGTGGCAGAGAGAGAACTTTGCATGGAACAAACACCGTAGTTTCCCACTTACCAAGGTTAATCTGGCCATTGTCACCTCTGAATGTCCAACCTACAAGCAACAGAGTCCAAAGCTGAGACTGGCACTATTTCTTGAGGAGACCAACTGGCCACATGGTGGCAAGTTGGCTACAATGGGTGCCTTTCAGCCCAGAAGAGTCAATGAATATATTCCCATGAAAATAGATACTTACTCTGGGTATGAATTTGCCTCAGCCAGCACCATCATCCAAGGACCAATAAATAGCCTGATTTACAGGCAAAGAATCCCACACCAATGTAGTGTTTAACCAAAGGGGCCACTTCACTGTGAAGGAGGTAATGAGGTATGCCCATAATCATGGGACTTGCTGGTGGTACATGATCCTGCACCACCAGAAGCCTCCATCTTGATATAGTATTGGAACAGCCTGCCCCCACACCTCCCATCTCCCTGGCTATAAGCCTGACATATGATAGCAAGGAAAGCTTGGGAAGATATATGAGATTAAATTTTAAACTGGTATTTTAATAACTGAAAATATCTGTAAAATTATGGAATCTTCCCAAAATGAATAAAGGGATTTGCTCTCAACGGGGAAGGGAGATTTGGCATAGCATGGATAGGAGCTATAACCATAGAGAAATAAAGCCATTTCATGTTTTTATCTTTCTTAATTGAGAGTACTCGATAAACTGGTTGTATTTACTGTTGTCTACCCATCAGCAGCAGGGCCCATCTGGGAGGGCACAGATGTTGCACCCATACTGTACAATTTGGTGTCCACAGAATGACATTCTCCCAAGGTTTCTTTTTCTCTAATGGCTGCTGAATTATTCACATCCTCAAGTGCTTTCTGAGCCTGCATTGTCATTATTAAACGTCCTTTCTGCAACACCCATCCTCTCTCCCTTCATAAAAGAACCTTCTTCCCTATTGTCTTCCTCATTTGCAATTCATTCTCCTAATCACCACAGCTTTGTCTGGACCGAAGAGCGTCCTGGACTCTTTCCATATAATTCTCCCTCACTTCAATTATGGGAGGGAGAAGCAGTGGCTGACTCACTTCAAAGATTTACTCTTTAAAAAAATATTTATTGTTTCCTGATTGGAAAACACTTTAAATAAAGTGTCCTAAATATACTTAACTGCTCTTTCATGTTAATTTAATACCAGAAGGAATTTTTTTAAAAAAAAAGACTAATTGAGCTTTAACAATATGCCTTTGAAAAGTCGGAAATTTTTAGGTGGCTTTATAGTGCTATGGAGTTTGGAAATCTCTCAGAAGAATTCATTTATTTGTTATTGTTTTCTACCTTACAGAGAATAAGACTACATATGTATGTATATGTATATATACCTATATGTGTATATCACTAAATATGTATGTGTGCATACATGTGTGTATATATCCCAAAATAACAATCTTCGTATTGTATAATATACATTTGTAATACATATATATGTACATATATGTGTCAAATATATATGCATGCTTACCTCACAACTATTATTTACACACACACACACACACGCACACTCGTTACAGAGAATATACATATATATCACCAAGAACAAAAAAAAATTTGAGCCATCTTTGGCCAAAGAAGGCCCAAAGAGTCAGTACAGATGCACTTGAACTTCCTTCTAACTATTTATGAACCACCTCCTCCATATTTGCATAAGATCCCATTCCCCCGTTCTACACAATGACATTTAAACTGCATCTTTCTTAAGTCTCCCATTTTTCATCTCTACTGGTTTTTCCTGTCAGCATAAAGTATGTTATTACTTCTCCAACTTAAGAGATGATAATAATAATAAACCTCTCCTTAGTTCCTCTTCCCCCTCCAGATGCTGCCCCATTTCTCTGCTCCCCGTTACATTAAAACTCTTTGAAAGAGTTATCTCTGTTCAGTATCTTTCATTTATCTCATCCAACCTTCCCAAAACTCATTTCATTTAGGCTTTTGCCACCAAAACTCCACTGAAACTGCTCTTGTCAAGGTCACTAGAGATGTCATATTGTGAAATTCTGGGTCCATTATTCTCATCTTTCTTGACCTACCAGCAGCTTCTAACAGTCATTCTTTACTTTCTCTTAGATACATGATTTGATTTTATTTTATTTTTTACTTTTCCTCTAGGACCCTATGTTGTTCTGATTTTTCTCCAAACTGTAACCATACTTTATTAATATTTTTGTTAATTTTTATTCTTTTTTTCTGGCTTCAGACCTTAAAGGTTTAGTCCTTGATCTCTTTCTCTTCTTGATATCCTCTTCTGGTCTCTCAGTTTTATCATCTGAGACCCCAAGGTAGATGCCCCTTTATCAACTAAGAAGAACCGTAAGGTTAAGGAAACAAAAGGTTTCCTTAGGAAAAACAAAAACAACCTATGGGTTGAGGGTTCAGGGTCTGGCTGGCAAAATTTCCAAATTCCTACAGCTACAAGAAAAACTGCACTCTTGCTAAACTCCCTAACAATAGGAGCTATCAGGAAAATTATCAGACCCTTCCTAACTCTGATTTACAACCCAGACCACTACAACTCTGCTGGACAGAAGACTGACCTTAGATTCTTTTCTAATAAGCAACTGCAGACCTTAAGCTGATTTCAGCCAGCTTTTAGAGGTTGCACGCAAATCGTTTGGTGTCCTATAATTTACCTTTTGACATAAGGAGTCCAATTCCATTTCATTTTAATGCTAAGTACCTACCCCCAAATTGCCATGAGATGTATGTTACATGTTTATCCATTGTACATAACTCACCTTCCCTCATCAATATGTATAGCTTCTCCTCCAAATCTGCTGAATTTGTAGGACTCTATTTTGTAATGCAGACCCTGTGAGGCATAAAACCCAACTGGTCCTTCTCCTCTTCAAAGAAAGAACACCTTTGGTTAACACCAGAGACTATATCTTTTCAGTTTGTGAACTGATATTCCCAGTAAAGCTGTCCTTTTTATCTTTTAGCCATACTGGTGGTCTTTTGGATGACATTTTTTAGTTCTACCCAGAGGCTGATCATTCCCAATTATTATAAAAATCTCCAGCCCAATCCTCTCCTCTGAATTCCGTGTTCTCATATCCAGCTGCCTTCTAGACACATGCCTAATCAACATCTCAAATTTAACATGTCTAGGATTCAAATCCTGATCTTCTCCCCAAAACCTGCTTTCTTAGCAGTCTTCCCCAACTCAGGTTATAGCAGCCCCAACCTTCCAGTTGCTGGGCATCATCTTTGACTCCCCTCCTTCAAATCCTGTTGGTTCTCCTGCTACTTCCCTGGCTCCAACCACCATCATGACTTGCGTGGATTATTACAATGCCCTCCTAACTGATCTTTCTGCTTCTAGCATTTTTTACTTTATAGTCTGAGCTCAGTCATAGTAGTCCTTTTAAAATGTAAGTCAGATTGTTACACTCTGAAACCTTCAAAAAATTGAGCCTGGAAGCCCTCCAGGGGCTTTCTGTTTCATCAGAGTAAAAGCCAGAGAGGTCCTGTGCGATGCACATTTCCAAACTCTCTGATCCGATCACCTCCTACATTTCCACTTGCTTATTCTGCTCCAGCCATGGGACCTCCTTGCTATTCCAGAACAGGTTAGGCATGCTTCCATTCCACATCAGGGCCTTCTCTCTGCCTGGAACATAATCATAATGCCTACTACCTTCACTCTTTCAAGTATCTATTCAAATGCCATCATTTTATTGAACTCCCTTCACTCAATTTTTCTTCCTCTTTACCCTGCCTTATTTTCTTATAGCACTTACCATTTTCTAACATGTGAAATAATTTAATTATATTTTGTATTAGGCTCCTCCTAATAGAATATAAACTTCATGAAAACAATACATTTTTTTCTGTCTTTTGTTCTTCTACCACCCTATCTCTTGTGCCTAGAAAAATATCTATCACAGAGATGTTTTATAAAAATTTAGTCAGTAAATTAAAGATTCAGTTCAACTGTCCTTTACTAAGGACTCACTTTGTGCAAAGCACCATGCCAGGCAGTGATGAGAACATATTGGGATGAATAGAACAAGCTCCCTGCCCTCAAGGAACTTATTGTGGTCAAGTATTAATAGAGTTAGCCAAGCAGACTGCCCATGAGGCATGATTGTTGGAGCCCTACAGAGGTTCTTCTTTCCCCAATTTACCTCACATACAAATTTACTGATGCTTAAAATCCCATAATTACAGATAATCCACTCCACCTCTGTGATCTTGAACAAATTACTTAACATTTCTAAGTCTCAGATTTCTTATTTGTAAAGTGAAATAATAGTGCCCATCTCATAGGTTGTTGTGAAGACTAAATGAGATAATCCTTTTATAAAGGTTTAGTGAAATCTCTAGCATGTAGTAAACATGAAAAGATGTTAGCTGTTACATCCATTCTCTTGACTCAAAATCCTGATCCTTATTAAAATGAAAAACCTTCTCATAGAGGTACTGGATATTTTTGAAAACCAAATACAGCAATTGCTGAAACCATGATCCAGAGTGTCTTTTAGGCAAGAAGAGGGCAAAATAATCATATTTATCATGTTAATTATCATCCTCAAAGGGAGGATGTTTGTTCTTGACTAAGTTCTCCAGCAAGGGATTCACTGAGGACCAGACAAGGTACAGGAAAAGAAAAAACAGAAATCCCACCTCCTTCTGTAGAAGCAATGGACATTTTCACATGTGTCCTTGGGGCTGCTGTTTCTCATTTCTCTTTAAAATTAAGAATAAACAGAAGAAAACAATGATAGACATTACATTACCAAATTATTTGCTTATAGCACTTACCATTTGCTCACATGTGAAATAATTTACTTGGTTCTAAAATATTTGTTGAGCCACTAATAAGTGCTGGCTTTTCTCACATATTTTATATATTTCATTTTCTGAACACCTCTGAGAGTTATGTATTATTCTTATTTTGTAGTCAAGGACAAAAAGGCTCAATTACATTACATTGTCCAAAATCACAGTAATAGGGAAATCCAGGATTCCAAGCTAAGGTTCTCCATCTGAACCCTATCACTACCCTATCTTATAGTCAGTAAAGTTAGCCATGAAAACACAAATGCAAAAAACATACTGGACAAATTCCCTAAAAAGGGCTAGGGAAAGACTCATAGTGGCTCACAGCAGTGAAATGTGAACATCTCTTTCCATCCTGGTGATCAACGTCTTTATGTTAGTACCCTGAAATCGGTAGTCATGGGAATTGTTCTACCACTGAAATCAGCAGCAGCTACAAATCAGAGCCAGTTTACCAGCACACTGTAGAGAGTGCTTAGGCATTCTTGGATTCCAAGTGTCTCTGGGAGCCATTCACAGATTTTAAACAACTAGAGAGATAGGCCCAATCAGTGTTCAAGGTGTAACGGTCTTCCACTACCCTAGAAGATTCCTGCTGTCCGTATTACATCATAAACAATCTATCAGATCCCCTCCTGAGAGCTGATCTCAACAGGGCATAAGGAGAGAGGATCTGAGGACCCATGTTTTACTGAAGGGATGAATGGAAGAAAACCCACCTATGCAGCAAACAGACTCAAAAAGGGAAACCTGGGAGCCACTGAGGACCGACATCACCAGCCTTAGCATTGCCTGTGATGGCTTTGGCCACATAAGCCAGCATTGACATCCCAGCCTGGCAAGAGTAGGGAGGGGCCAGGAGTCATGCCCTACACTCCATCCAATTATGCCTTTCATCACACCTTTATCTTTCTTCTATTTTACCTGTAGGAAAACTGAAGCATGAATAAGCATACTGAATAAAGCCAACTTAAATGCATATAGATAGGGATTTAGCTAGAAAAAGTGATCTGAGGTTCCAGAGGACTGGAAAACTGGCAGAACTGAGTCATTTTCTCTTCTGGTAAACAGAGGAAACGTCCCTCCTCAACCCAATAGGCACTCCCTGGCTATCGCTGGATAAATGAAAAAAGTCTTTACAGAAATATCCAACCTAGCCTCCAAATATAAACAGGTTTTGCTGTTTTTTGTTTTGGTTTTGTTTTTTTCTGGGGGTGGTGGCAAGGGGAGGGTTACAGTTTTCTAACAGGGTTGCTGTTTCTTCTTGCACTAAGGAAAAAGAGAATATCAAAAGAGTTTGGTTGGTTAAAATCCACTAGGGACGTATTTCTTCCTGACACCTAGTATTATTCAAATGACAGCAGATATGACTAAAAGCATTTATCACACTCCCTGACTTGCTTTAATCTCCCACAAAGGGAAGCTGTGCTCATTGCACCGGGCAGGGGGGATAATGAGGCAGCCACCCGCCCAGGCTGCCAGAGTGGGGCATTGATTTTAGGTACCAAAAATAGAACCTGCTGCAGTTTCCAGCCGGCTGCCCTGTGTCTAGAAGTGGATTATCAGCTGAACAGCACAAGTACAGGGAGATGTTTCCAGGCAATCAGATTGGCTTATACACAGAGTATTAATTCTCCAGAAATATGACGTGTTGACCAATCAAAATGGCTTCCTCTTCAAATAAAGTCTGTAATCTCTAAGGCAGCATTTGCAGCTTCAAATAGCAGTAATGACCCCTGCTTACAGGGCATGTTCCAGGAATTAGCACCTGGGTCGGGTTAATGGTATAAAGCACAGCTGTTCCTAACTGGTCATTAATCCCAAGTAAATACCCAGCAACTCGATTTCTGTGGCTTTAGGATAAACCCGAAATCAAATGGCCTAGTCAGACCAAGCAGCTTTAATACAGAAAAAGCTAATGACCATAAAAGCCTTTCCCTCTGGGTATAGTGGGGGTGCAGTTGAGGGGGGAGCTAATCCAAAAAGCATTTTTTCTTTCATGATGTTCGAAATACTGATTTCCAAACAGATGCTTGTCACCCTTACTAAGTAGAGAGACGTCACCAACCCGCAGTCAGTGAGGAATGAGCTGTAAGTTGTTTTTCTAGTTAGTGATGATGGATTTTGAACTGATTCATTCACATCCTCTGACCTCGCTCATCCCCCACGCTAGGATCAAATAGCAGATGTCTACAGAGCTACTAGTTCTTCTTAGGCTGCTGTCTGTAACTAAGTGGCCAGCCAAGTTAACAAGGGATAAAGACCTGGCTGGAGTCTTGCACTGTGCTGATAGGGTCAGCAGAGCTACCCAACTGAAACTCAACACGTATGACTGATCCTTGTAGAATGCATTTCTTTTAGCTCTGTAATTCTGTTCGATCATCATGCCTGATCATTTTCAGATTGTATCCTGTGATCTTTGGGGTTTAAGAGAGATGCATTATAAACTCTGGAAGGGTGGGGAGCAGTGAGCAATGGAGAGACAGACTGGTGAGGGAAGATCAAGTGAGCTGACTCCAGGTTTCAACTTCAAAGAATCTGCGCTTTCACCTGTTTCATAGACTAAAGGTCTCTGTAAAATTTCATTTACAAAAATAGTTCTGCTGCTAAAATTACAGTTCAAAAACATCTGATTATAGCTGGCTTTCTCATCTTCCAGATGAGGAAATGGCTTCCCCACACTCTATGGTTTCGGCAGCCCTCCAAGCATGTAAAGTTCAGCCATTCCTCCTTCCCTTCAGTTCCATCAGCTCCTGTTACCTGTTTCACTCTTGAAAAATTTACATCGCTGCCTTGTTTTGCTAATTACCATTTTCTCAAAAAAGCTGTATCTTCCTCCAGGGCAGGATAATAGCTAACATTTCTTATCCTCTTTAGTGCTTAGCATAATGTCTCATACAGAATAAACACTGAGTTCTTGGAGAAATGACCAATGGCAATGGTTTTGAAGGCAGTTGTCAAAGAAATATAAGACCTAGCTAACAGTGGTTTAAACAGTTTTATTTTCGTGGGTTTGGGGATTTGTGTTGGTTTATGCTCATTTGTTTTTCTTTTGTCTTAACATTATCAAAAAGTATTAAGGTGGTAAGGTACTGACATTTGTTAAATGGTTCAATGACATCAGAATTCATCTTTACCTAATGACCTCAAGATAGCATAACTCCAGGCTTTACTTACAACCATGTGCAAGGGGAGGAGGAAAGCAAAAAGTTATGTCAAAAGTTGTTCCTCTAAAAAACAAAGGTCAATTTGTTTCCAGAAGCTTTCTAGTGTAACCTCTTGTAAATCTCTGTCAAGAACTACAAAGTGTCTGAGATTTAACCCAACTTGCAAACTAACATGTCAGCATGCCACAGATGCATGAATGCAGGAAGAAAATATAAGACTGCTGGTCAGAGATAAAGAAGTTTATCACTCATTGCAAAGCATGCAGCATGTGTGATATGTTTTGGCTCTCTATCCCCACCCAAATCTCATCTTAAATTGTAATCCCACATGTCGCAGCAGGGAGGTGACTGGATTATGGGGGTGGTTTCCCCCACGCTGTTCTCGTGATAGTGAGTTCTTACCAGATATGATGGTTTTATAAATGTTCGGCAGTTCCTCCTTCACATGCTCTGCCTCCTGATGCCTTGTAAAGAAGGTGCCTGCCTCGCCTTCTGCCACGATTGTAAGTTTCCTGAGTTCTCTCCAGCCATGTGGAACTGTGAATCAATTAAACCTCTTTCCTTTATAAATTACCCAGCCTTGGATATTTCTTTATAGCAGTGTGAACACTGACTAATACAATGTGCATCAGCATATTTGTGTCAGAGCCCATTGCTCCCAAGTCCCACAAGGGTGACATCAATAGGCCCAGATAGATGCCTGCAGCAGGAGTGGTTTGCATTCCAAGAGAGGAAATCTGAGCTTAGAGAACCCAAATCTTTTATAATGTGCAGTAAGAATGCATATTGTTTGCTCCAGAAAAAAGGCACTGTCTCTTTCTTTCATGACTGATTACTATACAATCTGGAAAAGATAATCCAGAGAAAAAGGGAGAGTCGGTGCCTCTGCTCTTAAG
This sequence comes from Chlorocebus sabaeus, assembly GCF_047675955.1. Classification (NCBI taxonomy): domain Eukaryota; kingdom Metazoa; phylum Chordata; class Mammalia; order Primates; family Cercopithecidae; genus Chlorocebus; species Chlorocebus sabaeus. The sequence continues at coordinate 33,686,553 of NC_132911.1, read as the reverse complement.
ATGTTCAGAAACATGAGAACCCTATGAATTGTCCCCCTATATTGTCTCATGAGCAAAGACTAGAACCTATGGCCATACCTGTCTGTATTTTAATGTGATGATAGAATAATTATCCTTTGAGTGACATAGTGGCAATTATATTACATCCAAAAATAAATTCTATCTTATCAGATGGCTCTGAAGCAAACTTTCTCTATGTAGCTGTAATAATATTACTTGTAAAGTGAAATAATTTTCAACTTTCATGATTAATTTTCAACTTTCATGATTAACCAACAAAAACATCGAAGACTTCATTGTAAACTAGAAAGAGTAACTGTAGCCACACTAGGCCAATCTGGTTGAACTTTTATGTAACAGAATTGTGAGTTGTTTTTCAGCTGCCACAGACCCTCAGACTGAAGGTCACATAACCTGAGTAGGCCCAAATGAACCAGGCATGCAACCACAGCAAGAACCTAAGCACTTGGGCAGAGAAGCATAGACTGAATTAAGAAGTGGGCATTGCATGACAGGATTCAGGATCCAATAAGATTGAGCTCTGGCATCACCCCATGGCAGGATCCAATTAGATAACACTCCTTCACTTCACCTCACTGCAAGATCCAATCAGATCATCCTCATTATCCTATGCTTATAAAAACCAACCCAGGCCCCAGTTCAAGGAGACAGATTTGAACATTTCCTCCTGTCTCTTTGCCAGTTGACTTGCACGGAACCTTTCTCACTGCAAAAACCCAGTGCTTTAGGGTTTGGCATTGCGCATGGACAAACAGATCCAGTTTGGTTTGGTAACACAGATATCATCAACCAAAATATTTCTGGAATGGTGTATTAAGTTGATGGAAAAATATACACACAACACCACTTCAAATGAATTGAGAAAAACTGAATAAAATATAACATTTAAGTTTTCGAAACCATAACTAAACTTGGCACCAAGAATAGAAAATTCTCAGGTGATAGAAATAAAAGGAGGCTGAACTCAGAGTAGCTACTGTGGACTGAAAGCAAAATACCTCACAGTATTTTGGAAACCACAGTGGGTTTTAAAACCTAGGGAATGGGATACTTTCTGTTCCCTGCAGAGAGGGGAGTCCAGGTCACTGCCCTCAAGAGCATAGGAATCCAGAGACATGATTCCTGCATACGGCCAGGAGTCACAAAGCCTTGTCCAGCTGTAAATAGGGTCTAGAAGAACCCCGCGTGACACCCTGGGATTTGACAAGGAAGGCTCCCATCCATTCAGGTTCATGTTTATAAAAAGTCTGAATGCAGGCCAATGCCATTTGCAGGGATAGGATCTGAATTCATATGCTCCAAGGACACGTGAACTCCAAGCCAAGGAATCTGCATGAAAAATGGATTCAGAATTTATCAGAGACCAGTACAAAATCACACTGTAAGCATGCTTCTACAAACAAGATTTGTAGCAAGCACTTCCATGGAAAATGGCCGTCACCAAAAATGGGTTCATAGCCAAACATGATAAAGTATGTGAGGAAATGAAGTACACTAAAGAACCATTAGGAAATGCAAGTAGACAGGAAAATGTACAGTCTAGAACTAGAAATAGTAATGCAATATGAGAGAGGCTTTGAAATTAGTATATTTAAAATGCTTAAAGAGATAAAGAAGAAATAGAAACAGGAAAGTATAGGACAAGTATGTTATAAAAACTGGCAGATTTTTCTAAAGACTAAAAAGAATGCCATAAATAAACAATACAATCAGGGAAATTGAAATATTACGGGTAGATTTAACAGCACAAACAAAAATAAAATGAATTAAAAGGAAAATCTGAGAAAATACATAATTCAGCACACAGAAAAGGAAAAAGTTATGAGATATATAAGCTAGAAAGAAAAGGCACAACACACAACAAATAAGCATTCCTAATGGGGGAAAAATAGAGAAAAAGGAAGAATTATTAAAAGGACTAAAGATAGATTTTTCAGAATTTAAGACATTAGAAAAGCACACCAAATCCTCTGCAGAATAAGTCAAAATAAGTCTATACCTAGCCATACCATAGTGAAACAATAGAACATCAAACACAAAGAAAAAATTGTTAACAACAGCCTCATTTGTTTTGGTATATATATGTTTAGCTACAAAGTAAAAAGAAATACAATGCTTTCAAAATGATTGAAATTCATTTTCTTTTCTCATGTAATAATCTAAAGCACCTCTATCCAAAAGAAGTATAAAGCAAGCCACATATATAATTCTAAAACTTCTAGCAGTCACAGTAAAAAAGTTAATGTTAATATTTTACTTTCTTTAATGCAATATATCTAAAATATCAGTTTAGTTTGACGTATAATCAACAAAAAAATAATCAGATACACTAGTCCTCCCTTATGTGCAGTTTCACTTTCCATGGTTTCAGTTCTCACAGTCACTCTTAGTTTTACTTCATAATGGTCCTAAAGCACAAGAGTAGTTTGCTGGCTATGTGGACCTGCCAGAAGAGAAGCTGTGATGTACATTTTTTTGCGGTGGGGGGACGGTGGCGGTGGGGATGGAGTCTTGCTATGTTGCCAGGCTAGAGCGCAGTTGCCAGGCTGGAGTGCAGTGGCACAATCTCAGCTCAGTGCAACCTCCACCTCCCAAGTTCAAGCCATCCTCCTACCTCAGCCTCCTGAGTAGCTGGGACTACAGGTATGTGCCACCGCACCCAGCTAATTTTTGTATTTTTAGCAGAGACGGGGTTTCACCATGTTGGCTAGGATGGTCTCAATCTCTTGACCTCTTGACTCGTGATCCACCCGCCTCGGCCTCCCAAAGTTCTGTGATCACAGGCGTGAGCCACCTTGCCTGCCCGAAGTACTTCTTTTAAATGAAAACATGAAAGATCTTCACTTAATAGGAAAAGAAAAAAAATCGTGCCCTGAGGTTGCTAAGATGAACAAACCTTCTATATATGAAATTGTGAAGAAGGAAAAAGAAATCTCTGCTAGTTTTGCTGGCCCACCTCAAACTGCAGAAATTACAGCCACACTGTTGTCAGTGGTAGTCTCCAAGTTCCCAATCACAGACGGTTCGTCCCCTCTCCCTGCTTCACCCTTTTCTCTGGTCTGTGCTTTAGGCCTCAAACTGGTCTCCTGGCAGTGCTCAGGGCATGAGGCTAGACCCCTGCCCTGTGACTTTCCCATCTTCATGGTCTGCCAAGGCATACCATGGGGAGGTGGAACAAAGACCCAGGCCTTCACTCAGTAGCCAGTCCTACCCCTCCAGTTGTCTTTTTACCAGTTCAGGGTGGGAGAGAGAAAACTGCAGCACTCCAGCATTTGAGCTGCTCAGGTGTTGGGAGCCAGAAGGGACAATGTGTTTAAACAACCTTCAGAGCTCTAACATTAAACCTGTGGCCACCCCAAGTCTGGAAGCCTCACCTCTTTCTGGCAGTTAAGTGGGCAGGGGGTCCTCAAAGGGAAAACATATTTAGACAGCTGTCCCCAAGTCTACTAGCCATCTGCAGGGGAAGTGATGTGGCCCTCACCCTCCTCTAGAATGTTCCCCATGGGGAAGAGAAGACTCAGCTGTCCCTCAGCAGCTTGTGCCAAGATCCCAGGCAGAGGCTAGTGTGGAAGCTTCCACAGGAGCCCCTTACCCTTGCTCAAAGTCACTTTGTGAGGTGATGGGAGCCAACACCGTTTGGGGGAGCCCTAGTGCTGCTTGACACACCCCAGCATCAGGTCAGATCATCATAATCAAAAAATGTTAATGAAGTTTAGACCCACTTTTGGGGGAAGCAGGACAAACTACCACCTCACCACGTGTGTGTGACTTCAATATCCCACTGCAATTTACATTTTTAAAATAGGAATTTTCAATCCCTTGTGCTTACCTAATAATCTGCTTTAAACAGTTCTAGACACTGTTAGTGTTTTAAAACGCATCCATGTTAAGATGAATCTCCAACCTGAGGAAAAAAATAAAACTCAAAAAGCTTTATGTGGGAAAAAAAAAAATACAACCACAGTGCATGGTAAGTGCTTAAGATGGAAAAGGCATTACATTTGTGTGTGGAAGATATGACAGCAATGTGTTCCAATTTCAGGCATCCACTGTAGGTCTTGGAACATATCCCTCATCCATGGATAAAAGCGGGGATTACTGTATTTTACATGTTTTTGCTAAGTCTTTAAATTCTTCACATTTATAGCAGATCTCAATGTGGACATTATATTTTCATTTACTGTGAGAAAAGTACATTCACATACCCAAATTGTTACAAACATTTTCAAAAGTTTTCAACTCCCAGATAAAATATTAGCATTTAAATTTAAGTCATTGAAAATTAAGTAAAATTTAAAATTCAGTTCCTCCGATGCACTGGTCATATTTTAAGTAGTCAATGGCCAAATGTGACTTTTGGCCACCATAGTGACAGTATAGTTCTGTAGGTAAGTATTCTAGGACTGGCTGGGTATCTGGGTCCATGATAGCTTCTGCAGTTCTTGGCATCCCTGGAAGTAGGAAGCAAGGGTCCATGTATATTTTTTAGAGCCCCTTACTAGAAGGTACATACATATACACCTTGGGATAACTTAACCACATAGTTAAACCAAACTGTGAAGGTGATATCTGTGAACCCATATGCTAGTGTTTTGTTTTGTTTTGTTTGAGACAGAGTCTTGCTCTGTTGCCCAGTCTGGAGTGCAGTGGTGCGGTCTTGGCTCACTGCAACCTCCACCTCCCGGGTTCAAGCGATTCCCCTGCCTCAGCCTTCTGAGTAGCTGGGATTACAGGCATGCATCACCACGATTGGCTAATTTTTGGTAGAAACAGGGTTTTAGTAGAAACAGAGTTTCGCCATGTTGGCCAGGCTGGTCTCGAACTCCTGACCTCAAAGGATCTGCCTGTCTCAGCCTCCCAAAGTGCTGGGATTATAGGCAGGAGCAACCACATCTGGCTTAATTCTATTTTTAACTAAGAAAAAAATAGCCACAGACAACTCACAGGATCTGCTATCACACCAGAGATTAAAAAATCAGAAACACATCATCTAACAGGAACAACAAATTGGCAACAGATACCCCATTGATAAGACAATGCAATCATATTTTCAAAGTGCTAAAAGAAATAATTATTATCCTTGATTTCTACTCTAAGTCAAACTATCACTCAAATGAAAACATAAAAAATATATTTTCAGAAAAGGTTAATAATGTACTACTCTTGAAGACCTCATAGAAAAAAATACTAAGTGGTTTACTTTAACACAAGAAAGCTAAACATGAAAGGAGCGGGCTACAAGAGCAATAGAAATAGGAAAAAGAAATTTTTTTCTCAAAATCTTTTCTATACATTCACTTTCTAAATCCCTCTTTTGTTGAGAGATAAGAAAAGTGAAGAAATTAATGTTATTCATCCTGACAATAAAAAAAGGTAGAGGTAACACAGGTTATGTGAGTGGTGGAAACAGGGACTATCAATATACCCCATGGTGTAACCCATGGAGAAAATAATTGTGATTTAAGTCACGTTTTTGTAGTTGTAAAGTTAACCAGTGAAGATGGTTAAACTCAGAATATTTGTGTAATTATATGGGAGAGAAGCCACGTAAGTGAGATTATAAGGTTAGGGTTAGCACTAGGGTTGATGCTGAGGTTAGGTTTCCAGCAGAAAGTCTAACAACATCTACAGTAAATATACCAATAAATAGATACCAATAAAGAATGGTATAAGGGCCAGGCATAGTGGCGCATGCCTGTAATCCCAGCAGTTTGGGAGGCCAAGGTAGGAGAATCACTTGAAATCAGGAGTTCAAGACCAGATTGGCCAACATGGCAAAACCCCATCTCTACTAAAAATACAAAAATTAACCAGGCATAGCGGCAGCCACCTGTAGTCCCAGCTACTCAGGAGGCTGAGGCAGTAGAATTACTTGAACCTGGGAGGTGGAGGTTGCAGTGAGCAGAGATTACGCCACTACATTCCAGCCGGGACAACAGAGTCAGACTCCATCTAAAAAAAAAAAAAAAGAAGAAGAATGGCATAATCTTACTATTTTGAATTTGCACATTCAGAAAAACTAAAAGGGAGTATTGAAAGTAGTTCATTCCAGGAAACAAGACTGGGATTAGGTCAACTGGAGCAAGAGATTGCTGCTTTTCATTGAAAATTCTTCTGTACTAATTTTTTACATATTTGTATAATTTTATTATATACAATTATAATTTTATTTTAAAATTTTTTAATAAGCTGGGTGCTGTGGCTCACGCCTATAATCCCAGCACTTTCGGAGGCTGAGTCAGGTGGATCACAAGGTCAGAAGTTCAACACCAACCCAGCCAAGATGGTGAAACCCCATCTCTACTAAAAATACAAAAAAAAAAAAAAAAATTAGGCGGGCGTGGTGGTTGGTGCCTGTAATCCTAGCTCCTTGGGAGGCTGAGGCAGGAGAATCCCTTGAACTCGGGAGGTGGAGGTTGCAGTGAGCCAAGATCGTGCCACTGCACTCTAGCCTGGGCGACAGAGCAAGACTCCATCTCAAAAAAAAAAAAAAAAAAAAAAAAAAATTAATAAAATATACATTTATGTATCTTGAATATTTGAAATCATTACATTTGGTTTATTATGCTAGCAGTCCAGTATTGGGAAATGAAAACAAAGATTCTCTGTGAAATTAACTACCCGTGTTTTCCAAGCAATAGCCCTCTAAATCACTGATTCCTTTATATAGATTTGTAATGCTAAACTGGTTCTGGTAGTATATCTCCTTAAAGAGATGTGAATGATCTTTTGTCTACGTAATCCATTATAATTAGGATTCACGATGCTGCTGTCATGGCTAAAATGACATGTTGTTCTTTTATCTTTCCCTCACAAATGTGTTACCTACTTGAGACTCTGACCCAACCTAATCCAAGCCACTAAATAAATGCTCACATAACTTATCCCAAGCCCCAATCATCTCCAGCCCGGAAACTAAGATGAAATCTTTACTGGTCATATTGTTTCTCTTTACTTTCCTATAAAGAATTATCCACACAGAGGCCAGAGAGATCTTTCACATGTTTTCAGTAATAGGCCAAAGCTGAAGACATTGATCTCATAGAAATAAGTAGAACAGGGCCGGGCGCGGTGGCTCACGCCTGTAATCCCAGCACTTTGGGAGGCCGAGGCGGGCGGATCACGAGGTCAGGAGATCCAGACCATCCTGGCTCACACGGTGAAACCCCGTCTCCACTAAAAATACAAAAAATTAGCCGAGCGTGGTGGCGGGCTCCTGTAGTCCCAGCTACTCGGGAGGCTGAGGCAGGAGAATGGTGTGAACCCGGGAGGCGGAGCTTGCAGTGAGCCGAGATCGCACCACTGCACTCCAGCCTGCGCGACAGAACGAGACTCGGTCTCAAAAAAAAAAAAAAAAAAGAAAGAAAGAAAGAAAAGAAAAAAGTAGAACAGAGGATATTAGTGACTGGGAAGGGCCGGGGAAGGAACTGATATGGTTTGGATGTGTGTCCCTTCCAAATCTCGGGTTGAAACGCTATCCCCAATGTTGGAGGTGGGCTTAGTGGGAGGTGTTTGGATCACGAGGGGTGGATCCCTAGTGAATGGCTTGGTGCCATCCCCATGGTAATGCGTCAGCTCTGCTTGGTAATTTTGTTAAAGGATACAAAATTACAGCTAGATAGGAGAAATAAGTTCTAGTGTTTTATAGCACCATATGATAACTATAATTAACAATAATATATAGTTATAAATTGCTAGGAGAATATTGACTATTTCCAACACAAACAAATGATAAATGTTTGAGATAATAGATATGCTAATTACCCAGATGTGATCGCTATACATTGCATATATGAAAACATCACTGTCCCTCATAAATATGTATAACTATTTTGTGAATTTAAAAATCAAAGTTAAAATAAATATCAGACTGCCTCACTTCCTAAATTAATCCCCTTCAATGGCTTCCCGTATCACACTAAGAATACAATATATTATTTCCATGGCCCAGACTGCCCAGGACTTGGCCTCTGCTTCCCTGTATAACTTCCTCTCATTCCATCCTTGCTTACTCAGCTATTTTTCTGTTTAATAACCTAAGTTTTTTCCTGCCTTGGGATGTTTCCCCTTATTCTACTCCATGCCTGGAAATCTCTTCAACCCATTATGATTTGTGTCTTCCTGGTATTTAGGTCTCAGCTCAAAATTTACCTCCCAATCGTAAGTAGCTACCCTGACTCCCAAGTTATTTTCTTATTCTAGTTCTTATTTTTATGACATTTTCCACTTTATAAATAATTGAAATAATCATGTTCACTATTTTTTTCTTTGTTTTTTTGGTGGTGGTGGTGTTTATCTCTCTATCACATTCTTGGCCCACAACCAGCAGGGTTTCTTCCTGTCCAGACCCTAAAAGTGTTGGACAAATAGTAGGTGCTTAAATGATATTTTTGAAACAAATAATGTTAGACAGATATCTTCTCACCTACCACTAGATTATAATCAGATTTAAAAATTCAATGTTCTTATCTATAAAAACTAAAAAACCTACTGGATTATGTATCTCATAACTAGTAGGGTTAGATAATTTCCTTCTCTGTTCAAAACTTTTAAATACTGCCTTGCACAGCAAATAAAGTACAAATTCCTTAATATACCTTTTAATGCCATCAACAATACACCCTCTAACTATTGTCTGTAACAGGAAAGAACCTGCCTCAGATTTTCCAATATAAAACTTTGGGAGGATATCTATTTAAAATGATAGGAAATGCCCTCCTTTGGTAAGATGATTCCAAAAAGTAGTTGCATCTTAACATTGTTGCCAGTAACATAAGAGTAATACACCCATGAGAATAAATATTTTTACAAACAATTCCATGTAGTTCTGTTAGTTTCTATAGATTTAATTTTTAAACAGAATGAGCCTATGAATGATCAATTATGCCAACATAAATCCTCACATGTATCTGGTTAAGGGTACTTACTATCAGTTTTTTTATCTAATTGAAAATAGAAAATAAAACAAGGGAAATTGTTCACAGTACTTTAAATTTCCCTCCAACCATTCCCTCCTCCACTGGCCACAAACTAACCTTCTGCAGTTCAGCCCCTAGAAATCAGTCATATTCTTAAACATGTTGCCTGCTTTCTTACCTACATACTCTGACAAACATATCTGCTTAGAATTTTCTTCTCTAGAAACCTTTTCTGAAGCTACATAGGGAACTCCTTGCCCTTCAGATCTGGGCAAAATGTTCAATCATGTTGGATTCCATGTCCCTCCCCCATTGTCTCCCAACATTTCATTATTTTTAGTAATTTTGTTAAAGATATGCAGGCTGATGACAGACAGATGGAGGGATACGTCAAACCTTCAAAAAAGGTTTTTGACTGACTGGACAAAAAGCTGTCTCTTTTTAGTCGTCAAATGTTTTTCCCTTCCCCAAAGTCTCCTCTGGTTTATCAGATCCAAAGTAATTGCTATCTAATCTATACTATATTACACTAGTCATGCATACTTTAAGAACTGTCTTTTTTCATAATTTATAATGTATATGTCTTCTCTCCTCTATTATAAATTCCACTAGTCCAGATAATATTTTAACAGTTCTATGTCTATAAGGTGCAAATAATAATGCCTATATTATTATCTGCACCCTAAGAAAATTAAAAATATCAAAAGGCCATGTAGATTCATGTGTTTTATAAACTGCAGAGTGTTCTCCAAGTGTGGGTTAGGTTATTATTAATATAATTTGAAGGATAAATCACATGCACCAAAATTTCCATTATTAAGTGAACTGTATCTGCTTAAAAAAGGGCTGAGTGTGCAAGATACAATGCCTGTAAACAAGGCCTAAGGATAGAATTGATCCAAGAAAAATGGGGGAAAAATTGCTAGTTACTCTGGAGAAGGAGGGAAGAGAAAGAGAGAGGAAGTAGATTCTGTGAGATGTCAAAAAATTGAATATTTGTTGACATAATCCCTCCATCTGCCTGTCATCAGCCTGTATATCTTTAACAAAATTACTAAAAATAATGAAATATTGGGAGACAATGGGGGAGGGGCATGGAATCCAACATGATCAAATATTTTGCCCAGATCTGAAGGGCAAGGAGCTCCCTGTATAGCTTTCTGGTTACTTGACTGTAAGCTTTAATAGTGGTCACAATAGTAGTGATACTTGCCCAAAAATAAGCTCAGTGCTATCCATATAGCAGATTCACATTTTGTTAAATAAAGAATATACACTTAGAAATATGGACACATTCTTGAACAAAGTGTTTCACTAGGGCATTAATTTTCCAGTCTTCATAAAAGTGTAATTCTTCACAATGGAATACTTGCAGGTCCCCATTCTATAAAAAGTTATAGATAATGAAACTCAGATTTAATCCTGAGGGATTAAATCTTTATACTTTGATGGAAATGATTTATTGTTTTTGTAGTAGGGTGTGATACTGAAGTTTCAACAAAAGCATCACCATAAGACATATCAGATACCACTGTGAATATGGGATGATTCTCATGTGAAAAATTTATAAGAGATAGTTAAGGCATGAATTCATAAATCTTGGACCTTTCAGAAGGATCAAGGATATAAGTCAAGTTAGAAAGTAGAGAAACAAGAAGGATTTGTAAGGTTTTCCTTAGAAAGAGCTGTTGAACTGCAGAGTCCTAACCAATAAAGCAATAAAGGTAGGGCTTATGGGGAGATGCAGTGCTGGTGAGAGAGATGCTAAAATTTAACCCAATCACAGCAAGAGGGAGCTTTGGAAGAGCTTTCCATGTGTTCCATGCAATCCTGATATGACTCTAAAGTAGCTATCCTATGACAGCAGGATAAAGTGACATCATTGGAATCCCCCTACAACTTCTCAGTCTTGCAAGCAAAATGGTTACAAAAGTATGTCTTTGATGCAAATATAGACTGCTCATGAGAAAGAGACCTGGGCCATAGTCCTTTAAAATCCTATCCCAAGTCAATAAGAACACAAAAAGAACAGCAATTAGAGTAAACCACCAGAAAATCAGGTGCTTAGAGGTGTGTGGCAGCCTGAGAAATAATGATACTTATGTTTCAAGAGTTGACAATAACTGGAAGTTGTGAAGAATCCATTAAAGTACCAAGAAAGTGTCTGTTCTAACCATTGTCCAAGGCCCAGAGAATTTGAAGTAGCCCCATTAAAGTAAGGTCTGCTTTATCCCTTCACCTCTCAGTCTCGCATCTCCCAAACCAGAGGCCCAAAAGAGCAAAAGTTACTTGCTTGTGAAGGAAGTAAGTGAGAGAAAAGAAACAAGCCCTGAAGGTAGCCTGCAACCCAAGCACATATCCAAGGAAAGGAGAGGAGGACTTTTAATGGAAGATTGAAGAAGACTGATTAATATCTTGAATGGAATACTGAACAGTTACAAATAAAACAAACAGAACAGAGTTAGTGCTTTGTGACTCATGATCTTATGACTACCAGTTACCTAAGAATGAGCAGAAAAATTACAGGATATGTCAAATTTCCCACCTAAAAACAAAGAGAAATAACTCTCCCATGGATGAAATGTAAATTGGACAGAGTTGGTTTAAAAAAAAAAAAAAAATGTATTACACCCTGAGAGTTCTAGATTCACTATACCTGTTACATTTATAAAAACCCAAGTGTCCCTACTTTGGGCTGAACACTGGATTAGAAGCTGTCTCCCATGTTACATCCATTATCCTCACAGCAATACTCACTCTCCAGTAATATAAAAGGCCAAGGCCCATTCACATTCTCAATATCACTTAATCCCCGCAAACACATTGCAATATGGTCAGGACAGGATTATTATCTCCATTGTGCTCCAAGGAAAATAAAGCTAGAGGCATCAGACAGCTTACCAAAGACAACAGCACTAGTGAGCTATGCAACTACCCCTCCTCATCACAGAACCTGACTGTCTCCTGAGCTCTGTTCAATACAGCTATCACGCTCAACTTTTTCATCTGGCACTTCACATGCTTCTTTCAGAGATTCTGTGTAATATATGTTTATAGCTGACTGCATTTGTTTTATTCTATCTTGATAAATCTTCATATGTAAATTTCAACCATTTTTCTATTTGTGGCCTTGGTGGTTAACATTAGTGCATAACTTTAGGCCTTCATCTACAAGGTAATGTGATTTAAAAAAAAAAAAATTTTGGAGACTAATTTTTCTTTGTTTACAGCAATGTTTTCTTACTTTTTTTTCTAACCCAAATTTAAAAATTATTTCAAAGAGCTCCTTTACAAGAAAGTAGGCATCTAACACAATGAAAATTTTTAGAAAGTAATCATTTTAATTCTAGGATCTGTCAGTCACTGTTGAGCTAGTAAACTCTTCATCTCTGCATTGTCAGTATGTTACCTGAAATAGGTGTGGTGTATTAATCTGCTTGGGCTGCCACCACAGAACGCCACAGAGGAGTGGCTTAAACAACAGAAATGTATTTTCTCACAATTCTAGAGGCTGAAAGTCCAAGAACTTGAAAGTCATCACTCCCATCCTCACAACAAGGAAAATTCTGAACAAACTGAAAATCAACAACCTTATTAGATCTATCAGAGAATTAAGGCCACAGGAAAAACTGCTGTCACCAAAACTGAAGATAGAGAGGCAGATACAGAGATTCACAACTTACTAGAGGATCAGTATGGAATAGTTGGAGAATTAAAAACTCAGAGGGGGCCCAGTTTTAGGGGTCCCCAACACTTTTGTGAATTTTACCTCTAGTAGCTCTACCATTTATTCAGTGAGTATAGCTTATAGGTAAGTGAAATGAATGACAGAAATGTTATAAGTGACAGGAGGAAGAAATTAGGGATACTGTAGTATAAGGTACTTGTACTACATGTGAGGCATGTGAAAGAAAAATAGAATCTTGGGGCCACAAACTCACATGCCAAAGGGAAAGTTAACCATGAGAACTGAGCCACCAACACTATTTCCCTTTTGTTTTCAAACAGGTAGCTGTAATTTCACAGTCCCATGTCACCGCCTCATTTCCTCTACTCCCTCTTTTCACATGCTTACTTTCTCTTATATAAAATGTAGATTTACTAAGTGCAAGAAAATGCATAATTGACATGCTTTTTTCTCATATAAAATGTAGATTCACTGAAGCTCATCAGAGCCTCACTATAATGTAACCATCTGCCTCACAGCCTATACTCCCCTCCCTTTTGTCTCCCTTCTGCTTGCTCTTTTCCCTTTAAATACAAAAGTTCACAAAACCCTCTTTGGAAAATACATAGATCACAGACAGATGCTCTTGTGATTTGAGTTTTGTCCTGGGCTTCCTCAACCTTGGTTAAATAAACCTCTAATTGATTGAGATACCTGCTTCAGTCAACCTTTTTTTTTTTTTTTTTTTTTTTTTGAGACAAGTCTCCCTCTGTCGCCCAGGCTGGAGTCCAGGGGCGCGATCTCGCTGCAACCTCCACCTCCCGGGTTCAAGCAATTCTCTGCCTTAGCTTCCCGAATAGCTAGGATTACAGGCTCCTGCCACCATGCCTGGCTAATTTTTTTGTATTTTTAGTAGACACGGGGTTTCACCATCTTGGCCAGACTGGCCTTGAACTCCTGATCTCATGATCCACCGCTTCAGCCTCCCAAAGTGCTGAGATTACAGGCATGAGCCACTGCGCCCAGCCCTCAATCACTTTTTGGTTTACAGGGAGTATAATGTTATTTGAAAGTGGGTTTTGATTGGTCATTAATGTATATTGCAAACTCTACGATAACCACTAAAAAATATTTTTTAAAAGGGAATTATAATATGTTAAGAAAGGAAGTAAATGAAATCATGTAAAATGCTTAAAATCAAAGAAGGAAGAATATGAGTGGAAGTAATAAAAGGACAACAAATAGAAAATACATACAAATATGGTAGACATTTCAACTAGATCAATAATCACTTTAAATGCAAATGTTCAAATATACCAATTAAATGATGGAGATTGTCAGAGTAGATTTTTTTTAAAAAAAAGACTCAACTATATGTTCTCTAAAGGAAACTCATTTTAAAGATCCAGACAGATTAAAAGTAGAGACGAAAAAGATGTATCATGCTAACCCTGACCAAATAAAGCTGAATGACATATATTAATTTTGGACAAAGCAAAGTAAGTATGATAAAGGCTCCTATTCGATTATGTTACAGACTTTCATAGAGAGAATATTTAGAATCCTAATCTTGAAAAAGAAAATTATTGTGGGTTTTATATAAAGATTTTTCCCCTAACCCTACTTTGTCCTAATAGAATTATTTTTGTCTGCTTATTTTGAAGTACTTTCTAGATTTTAAGTTCCAATATAGAAGTCCCGGAGGGTATATACTGATTCCCCAGGATATGGCATGATTCAGTTTTTAAACTAGTCAGGTTTATGACTTCAGGAAATTTTCCAAAGCACTCCAATCCTTGTCCTACCTAGTAAGTAGCTAATCCAGGATCAACAAGAAGGAATGGGGATCATACTGCTACCAGAGAGTAGCCATCACATGGCTAGAGTTCCATTCCCCAGAATCTGAAGTTGGCTCTAAACTTTTAATCTGGGTACCTCAGTTAGTCACATTCAGCTGATGGACAGAAAGTATCAGCTGGTTACAGATAAGTCAGATCAAGGATAGATCCAGGTTTTGTAGGGCCTAAAAGCTTTCACAATCTTGAAGGCCCTCTCTAAGAAAAGTAACATGAAATTTCAAATATAAAACTACGGTACAAAAATAAATCAGAAAAGGATCATAAATACAAATTTTTAAAAGCTGGCAGATGCCACAAACATGACAAATATTCAGAAAACAGCATAACATTTTCACTAATTAACTTTGTGACAAATATCTATGATATTTTCTTCACATTTTTGACTGCTCATACTTAGATCACCTCTTCAAATAGAGTCAAGCATCTCATAACATTTAAATCAACCAGGGACCATGTATATGATGGTGATCCCATAAGATTATAACATCATTTTCACTGTATCTTTTCTAGGCTTAGATATGTTTAGATACACAAATACCATTTTGTTACAATTGCCTACAGTATTCAATACAATAATATGATGTACAGATTTACAGCCTAGGAGCAACAGGTTACACCATATAGCCTAGATGTATAGTAGCTATATCATCTAAGTTTGTGGAAGCATACTCTATGATGTCCTCACAACAAAGAAATTGCCCAATGACACATTTCTGAGAATGCATCACTGTTGTTAAGCAATGCATGATTATAATAATTTTATAAAAATAATTTTCTATTAAGAAGATTTTAAATATCTCATTCAGCTTTAGTTGTTTAAGTTTTCCTTTTATTATCAATAGTTTAGAAAAGGTTCAGCATCACAACTCAATATTGGTCGACATCACATATATATTTAGGATTGCCAAAGATAGAAAAACCTTCCTTTTATGTTCATTCTTTTGTGTGTGTGTGTGTGTGTGTGCGCGCGCGTGTGTGTGTGTTTTAATTTTATTTCAATAGTTTTTGATGTACAGGTAGTTTTTGGTTACACGGATAATTTCTTTAGTGGTGATTTCTGAGATTTTTAGTGCACCCGTCACCTGAGCAGTATATACTGTACCCAAAATACAGTCTTTTATCCCTCACCCCCACATCTTCCCCCCAAGTTCCCAAAGTCTACAGTATCATTTTTATGCCTTTAAAATATCCAACATACACATTTTTTCTCATGCTTTTATTTTCCTATGTATAATCCCTCCAAACTCTTCCCTGTGGAGTCTTAAAATCCCCCCTACTCTTCTTCACACTCTACTTCAGTAGAGCAGAGCAATGAGTTTTGTTTTTTTAAAATGCAGACTCTTGATTTCCAACTAAGGTTGGGGGGAAAATGAAAACAATGGAACTAAAAGGTCAAGTAATCCCTCAGGTGAGTCACACAAAGCTATTTATGTATTTTTTCAACTTCAAGTCTAAGAATTGGCTGAAAAGTGACAATTCAGAATGGTTGAGTGAGAAGGAATGAAAAAAATCACAATTCTGTGACATGACTCAGGCTCCACACTCCGCCGGTCAATGATTTACAGAATTAGATAGCAACCCAGAGAGGGAGAAATTAGCCAAGGCTGGCACTGAAAAAGGCAAGACTGCACAGCAAAAGAAAACATGACAGATAAGACCAATGAAGTAGGAGAATTTCCAGGGATAGTTACAGATCACGACTCCACACTTGGTCACTGCACAGATCCTGGATGAACCACAGGAAGGAAGGGGACAGAAAAAGGCCCAGTTGGAACCCTCTATGGTATGAATCAACAGGGAGAAACTCCAGGCACAAGAGTTAAGGCCCTAACTCTCATCGGAAGATGATGCTTTTGTGGAAAAAGAGGCAGCGAAGCAAGAAAACAATCTCCTCTCACGAATGACTACATTAGCATGCTGACACAAGAACAAATACCCTTGCCACAAAAAAAATAAACTATAGTGGTGCCTCAGTTCCACAAGGATTGGTTCCAGGAACCCCCTTAGACACCAATATCTACAGATGCTGAAGTCCCTGATATAAAGTGGCATAGTATTTGCGCATAACCTATGCACATCCTCCTATAAATCATCTCTAGATTATTAGTAATACCTAATAAAATGTAAATACTACATAAATAGTTGTTATACTATATTTTTATTTATGTTATTTTTATCTTTTTTTTACTGTGTTTTTTATATCATTTTTGTTTTATCATTTCCTACTCTCCCACCTCAGAATATTTTTTATTCTTTGTTCGTTGAATCCGCTGATGCAGAACCCATGGATACAGAGGCCAAGTGTAACTAAAATTCAACCAAAAAATGCCCACCATTTCAGTGCTTTTTTTTTTTTTTTTTAAAGATTGAAAGATAAATTCACCTTCCCCAACCTCTGTTTTAAAAAAAATACTTTATAGCCTTAAGGCGCTCTGAACTTATATATACACTAGAGATTCCCCATAGATACACAATCTATAATTTACATAGTTTACAAGATAAAAGATATTTAATAGTTAGAAAGGCAAGAAAAGAAAGGCAAGATTTAAATGTAGTGGTAACAAATGTTTTTTGTGGTAATAAATGCTTCTTTCTTCCCCCCAAGCTTTGTGGAAGTGTGGAGATTCACATTCAAAATGAAGAATTGAAGAATTGTTTTGTGAAATAATTTGCAGAGGCTCAATCAAGAGAAATGAAATTACTTAAAGAGCAATTTCAACACAGTGAAAGCCTGCTAGGGAGGTAGATTCAGGTTTCTTAGTCACCAAATGCCACGCTGACCCAGATTCAGGGCAGAGTGAGCACCAAGAATTTTGAAAGCTGATCGAATGGATATTCTATTTTAATTTTTTTAAGCTGTCATTTCTCAAAAAAAAAAAAAAAAAGGCCCCAGGGCATGCAAAGAGTAATACTGATCATTAAAATATTTAAATTCACCAACAGTAGTGGTTAATAAATCATCAAAATGAAAGTTTACAAAAAGTAGTCTCAACTTGTCTAAAGTAGCACACTCACCCAGCCAACTCATTCTTCTCAACCTCTTTCACTTCTCACCCTCCAAACTTCAGGGGAACACAGTTCTCCCAAAGTTTTTGGGAACTTTCCCCAAATTCTATAGAGTAGGGTCATAAACTAGGGAAATGGGCCAAACATAGTCTTCAGGACAATTTTTGTTTTGTTTCCCCAGCTTTTCAAAAAACATTTGAATTATTTACCAATATTTTTTAAACTAAGAGATCTCTCACATACAAACACACACACACTCACACTCACACACTAGTTTGGGTGTAATGCCTAGAACGTAGTGGTAGTTACCTATTAGATAAGGAGCTCAAAATCTCACCATAATCTTAATAGCTTTTTTACACTCAACCACCTCCCTTAATTAAGGAACCAGGCTGGCTCATGCACATATTTCAGTTTGGAAAGCCAACCTAATTGTCCCATAGAACTGATATTTACAGGGTTTTTTTCCCAATAATAAATGTAGAAAGCATACTTCCCTGGTCTTAAAACTTGAAACTTCCATTTGTCTCATTTGAGTTCTATCCTCAGGAAACTGACCTTCAGGAAAGGAACTGGAACTCACATTAATGCATCCAGACAATGAGATGCCCGATACCTCACCCATCTTGATTGCTTCTTTACCCCTCCTTAATTCTTGTTTTCCCACCTTCCCTGCTATATAAACTCCTCGATTTTAGTCCACTGGAGAGAAAGATGAGAGATTGAATCTCCTGTACTCCTTGGCTGCAGCACCAGACTAAAGCCTTCTTCCCTGGCAATACTTTTTGACTCAGTTATTGGCTTTCTATTCTGTGAACAGCAAGACCTAGACCAAAACCCCTGGCTTTTTAGTAACTTTTGCAACCTGTGCTATAAAGAGGAAACAAAATGCCATAGGAATACAGAGAATCAACAGCCAAGTGGTGGGCAGAAAAAAAAAGGGGGGGCCATCTCATAGAAGAGCAGCACATGAGAAAGACATTGACAAACAAGCAAGATTTTATAGGTAGAAATGATGGAAAATGTCATTCCTAAAGGAGAGAACCACATCAGCCACATGACAAAGATAGGAAAGGGCAAAGAATGGAGAGTATGTCTGGCAGTCTGGTATGATTTCATGACCCATATATAAGATGAAAAATAAGAAGGCTGACATGGCAGACAGCAACCACAGAATGAAATACCTCAACAACAATTGGTAGTCTAAGTTTTAGAGTATAGAAGCTTTGAAACCAGAGCTGTTCTTCAGGATAACTTTGCTATTAAATTCTAATAACCTGTAAGAACCCTTGAGTTACTGTGACAACTATCCCAAACAGCAGACTCATTATCCTTAATCATATTCTGTGTCCCTTCTGCAGTATGAACTCATCAATAACATCACATTCAACTGACAGTTTAGAACACAAGAAACTGCCTTCCTTCAGAGTGAAGATAGAATATGAATGTGGCAAGGAGGGTATTAAAGATCAGGGTTCTCTTATCAAAGCCTCCCATAGCTATGTGCTCTTGGGCATTTTCTGTAAAATATTAATGATAATAACCTTCTTCCTAAGGTCATTGTTACAATTAAATGAAACAAGTGGTATAGTATTTTTAAAACACTTTGCAAACAACACAATGTAATGCAAATAAAAGTTATTATTATTATAGACACATGGGATTGGTCAGATTCTAGCCCCTTTCTAGGGCAGTTCTTTGCCTTCTGTGTTCCGCAATCTACCTCTTACTGTCTATCTCTTACTTTCAATCCAAGCTGGGGCCCTTTTATTCTATTAATATGGCCTTTGAAGGGTCATATTATATTGGTTCTCTTGATGACATCCCAGTTTTTAGTCCTTGTTGTCGTTCTCAACTGGTGTTTCTGTAATAGAAAAGAAATACCTATTTCCTGGGGAGAAATTCAAATCTTCCCCCGAAAGACCTACATATTGACTCAAAATCATTCTTTAAAAGCTGTGAATATAACTTAAAATGCAGTTTTTCTTTTATCAACATGACGGCTTTATCAACATAATTATTGATATTAATAATACCAACTTTCTCTAACTTATGTTCATATACTCAAATTAAAGTGCTGGGTAAAATTTGTACAAATAAATAGAAACACTAAAGATCTTAAAAATACAGGGAGATACCTCAGGCCAATTTTTGGGGGAAGAAAGTCTGTAAGAAGAAAGGTGAGGTAAAGACCAGAACACCAGAGCTGCATTTTCCCTGAGGGCAGTTGCTGATACCACAAACATTGTGTTCAAGTAGACAGCATTAGCCACATGTGGCTAGAGATTTAGAGTTCAAGAGTGATATGGTTTGGCTGTGTCCCCACTCAAATCTCATCTTGAATTATAGTTCCCAAAATCCCCATATGTCATGAGAGGGACCCAGTGGGAGGTAATTGAATCATGAGGGCAGTTACCTTCCTGCTGTTCTTATTAATAGTGAGTGAGTCCTCAGGAGATCTGATAGTTTTATGAAGGCTTTTCCCTCTTTGCTCAGCACTTCTCCTTGCTGCTGCCATATGAAGAAGAATGTGTTAGATTCCCCTTCTGCCATGATTGTAAGTTTCCTGAGGCCTCTCCAGCCATGCTGAACTGTGAGTAAATTAAATCTCTTTCCTTTATAAATTACCCAGTCTTGGGTATATCTTTATTAGAAGTGTACAAAGAGATTAATACAGTAAATTGGTACTGGTAGAGTAGGGGGCTGCTGTAAAGATAACCAAAAATATGGAAGCAACTTTGGAACTGGGTAACAGGCAGAGGTTGGAGTAGTCTGGTGGGCTCAGAAGAAGACAGGAAAATGTGGGAAAGTTTGGAACTTCCTAGAGACCTGTTAAATGGCTTTGACCAAAATGCTGACAGTAAAATGGACAATAAAGTCCAGGCTGAGGTGCTCTCAGATGGGAGATGAGGAGCTTTTTGGGAACTAGAGTAAAGGTCAGTCTTGCTATGCAAAGAGACTGGCAGCATTTTGCCCCTGCTCTAGAGATCTGTGGAATTTTGAACTTGAGAGAGATGATTTAAGGTATCTGGTAGAAGAAATTTCTAAGCAGCAAAATGTTCAAGAGGAAGCACAGCATAAAAGTTTGAAAATTTTGCAGCCTAACAATGTAGTAGAAAAGAAACACCCATTTTCTGGGGAGAAATTCAAGCCAGCAGTAAAAATTTGTGTAAGTAATTGGGAACTAAATGTTAATTGCCAAGACAACGGGGGAAATGTCTCTAGAGCATGTTGGAAATCTTCCTGGCAGCTCCTCCCATCACAGGCCTGGAGGCCTAGGAGGGAAAAATGGTTTTCTGGGAAGTATCCAGGGACCTCTGCCATGTGCAGCCTCGGGACATGATGCCCTGCATCTGAGCTGCTCCATCTGTGGCTAAAAGGGGCCAAGGCATAACTTGAGCCATAGATTCAGAGGTTACAAGTCCCCAAGCCTTGGTGGCCTCCATGTGGTGTTTAGCCTGCAGGTGCACGGAAGTCAAAAATTGAGGTTTGGGAACCTTTGCCTAGAGTTCAGAGGATATATGGAAATGTTTGGATGTCCAGGAAGAAGTCTGCTGCAGGGACAGAGCCCTCATAGAGAACCTCTGCTAGGGCAGTGTAGAAGGGAAATGTAGGGTGGTTTCAAAGTTGCTTCCACATTTTTAGTTATCTTTACAGCAGCCCCCTGCTCTACCAGTACCAATTTACTGTATTAATCTCTTTGTATACACAGAGTCCCCACTGGGGCACTGTTTAGTGGAGTTGTGAGAAGAGGGTCATTGTCTTCCAGACCCCCAAATGGTAGATCCACCAACAGCTTATACTGTGTACCTGGAAAAGCCATAGATACTCAACACTAGCTGTGAAAGCAGCTGGGGTGTGGGGCTGTACCCTACAATGCCACAGGGGTAGAGCTGCTCAAGGCTGTGGGAGCCCACCCATTGCATCAGTATGCCCTGGATATAAGACATGGAGTCAAAGGAGATCATTTTGGAACTTTAAGATTTAATGACTGCCTTATTGGATTTCAGACTTGCATGAACCCTGCAGGCCCTTTGTTTTGGCCAATTTTTCTCACTTGGAAGGGCTATATTTACCCAATGCCTGTACCTCCATTGTATCTAGGAAGTAACTAACTTGCTTTTGATTTTACAGACTTATAGGTAGAAGGTACTGGCCTTGCCTTAGATGAGACTTTGGATTTGGACTTTTGAGTTAATGCGGGAATTAGTTAAGACTTTGAAGTATTGTTGAAAGGGCGTGATTGTGTTTTGAAATGAGAGGACATGAGGTTTGGGAGGGGCTGGGATGGAATGATATAGTTTGGCTGTGTCCCCACCCAAATCTCATCTTGAACAGTGGTTCCCATAATCCCCACATGTTGTGGGAGGGACCCAGTGGGAGGTAACTTAATCATGAGGACGGTTACCCTCATGCTGTTCTTGTGATAGTGAGTGAGTTCTCACAAGATCTAACAGTTTTATAAAGGACTTCCCCCTTTGCTTGGCTCTCATTCTTCTACTTGTTGCTGCCATGTAAAGAAGGATGTGTTTTCTTCCCCTTCCACATGATTGTAAGTTTCCTGAGACCTCCCCAGCCATGCTAACTGTGAGTCTGTTAAACCTCTTTTCTTTATAAATTACCCAGTCTTGGGTGTATCTTTATTAACAGCATGAGAACAGAGTAATACAAGAGGAGCTTTATGAGACCCTCCTGACACAGAACTTGGGCCCCAGGTGTCACTCTTTCAAGGTAAGGGTAAACTAGATCTAAACAGTTCCTCTTCCTTCCCAACCAATGAAAATTCAGAGAGGGCTGCCTTGGTGACAGACCTGAAAGGGAGAAGAAAAGTGAAAGGCATAAGTCATACCTAGTAGCTGCGCACTTGCCCTTAAGAGGTGTTCAATGGGCCAGGCACGGTGGCTCATGCCTATAATCCCAGCACTTTGGGAGGCCGAGGCAGGAAGATCATCTGAGCTTGGGAGTTCATGACCAGCCTGACCAACATGGAGAAACCCCATCTCTCCTAAAAATACAAAATTAGCTGGGTGTGGTGGTGCATGCCTGTAATCCCAGCTACTTAGGAAGGCTGAGGCAGGAGAATCACTTGAACCCAGGAGGCAGAGGTTGCGGTGAGCCAAGATTGTGCCACTGCACTCCAGCCTAGGCAGTAAGAATGAAACTTGGTCTCAAAAAAAAAAAAAAAAAAAAGGGGGGTTCAATGATCCTGGGTATCCTATGCATAGGCTGCATGGGCCAGAGACTCTTCAACCCTGAATTGGTCCACAGCAGTTCATTCTGGAGATGTCTATCAATGTCTAGCAGAAACAAACACAAAGCCTCTCTATTCTCACAAATAATTTTTCAAGAATATCCAAGAACTGTCATATATTACCATTTACACAAGAAAACAAGACCGCACAAGCATGAACAAAGCCACAGACAGACGAAACAGACCTACAATGATTTCGTATATTTGAACTATCAGTCTAAGAGGGGATGACAAGCATATACACAACCAAAATTCAAAATAGAACAACATTCAGAATGAGAGAAGAATGGAGTGTTACTGAGAATAGGTGACTATTGCCTTGCATGCAGCAGGGTTCTTCATTATAGTCAAAGCTCTGCCATTTGCATTGTTTCAGGAAAAGGAGGCTAAAAAGCCATCTGGCATTTAAAATAGAGCATTGAGCCAGGTGGAGCCACAGGAAAGGGTTATAACCCTGTCACTTACTAGTGTTACATCTTTGAGTCACAGGTTTCTCAACTGAAAAAGAGACAATGACTATTTCAAATAAAAATACGAAACTTAAATAAGTTGGCTCATGTAAAAACCTGACATATTGCCAGTATTTAATAACATCAGCTCCTTTTATTAGAATTGTTCAGGCAAGAGTAAAATCACAGGGATCTTACTTCTATAACATAGGATGCTGTTTTAAAAAGGGGGCAAAATAGATTATCCTACCCAACCATAAAATCTCACCCAACTTCTGTAGCCTAAAAAGGGCACACTCAAGACAGCAGGCAAGTTATATGGGAAACACAGAAAAATATTTTAGCTCCCAAATGCAGATCTCAGAAACTCAACACAAACCAATTTCCTATTGGATAGCATTAGATCTGGGGGGGGAAAAAAAAGTCTATAGGAGGGACAATCTGAAGCTATCCCAGCAAGATTAAAGTCTCTTGCAATTTCAAATGGCCAGGAAACTTACAAAGCACAGAGACAAGAGTAATCCAAACTGATTATCCCAGGGGTCCCTGTTCCTTTGGAGAACAAGTCCTCTTCCCAACTGTAGTACCCAATCACGTAAGTAGAGTCAACATGGCTACAGGGTTCCTTACACCTGTGGTCACCATCTACCTGAGGAGAAAGAGTGAACTGCAATCAAGGTAACAGAGAGTGAGCCATTTCTAGTTGGTGCCCTTATAAATATGCTTCAGTTGTCCAGAATAATTGCTTCCAATAAAGGCTAAGCAGACAATTCTGACAGGAATGTCCTTATGAGTTTGTGCAGATTGTAAACCTGTCAGAATAGATGCCTCCTTGTATTTCCATCTTTACCAAGCTAACAAGTCAGGTTATCTTTTAGGAAAACATTTCATATGTTTTATTAGAAGCCAAGTTTGAAAGCTAGATGAGCCCCCAGTGACCGACGGTTTTAATTAGACTGGTTTCATGATTTCCTTCCATAACACAGAGTTTCACCATCTCCTTCACAGTTCTCTCTCACCCAAAACTACTTCCCCTTTTGTATTCCCTAACTTGTTAAAAGCTAACACTATTTATCTGGTGGTGCTGGAACCTGAGAGTTATCCTCTAATAGTTCCTGTTCTAAAATACCCACAACTAACTGGCTACTTCTCCTAACAACACTACTTTCTAAAAGTCTCTATCTGTGACTTCATTTTCATTTGCATGATCACTGCTCATTCAGGCTCTCAGCAGTGCTCACCTGGAATAAATACAAAAACCTCGGCTGGGCACAGTGGCTCACGCCTGTAATCCCAGCACTTCGGGAGGCTGAGGCGGGTGGATCACCTGAGGTTGGGAGTTCAAGACCAGCCTGACCAACATGGAGAAACGCCATCTCTACTAAAAATAGAAAAAAAAAAAAAAATTAGCCGGGCATGGTGGTGCATGCCTGTAATCCCAGCTACTTGGGAGGCTGAGGCAGGAGAATCACTTGAACTCCAGAGGCAGAGGTTGAGGGAAGCTAAGATCATGCCATTGCACTCCAGCCTGGGCAACAAGAGCGAAACTCCATCTCAAAAAAAAAAAAAAAAAAAAAAAAAAAACTCACCAGTGTCCCACACTTCAGCCTCACCCCATTAGAACCACCACCTTCCTCCCTCCCCCAAAAAAAAATCATTAGAAAACACGGATTTGATCATGTCACTCTATTTTGTAATATCATTCACTGGATCACCATTACATCTAAGAAGTAATCCAAGCTCTTCAGTATTTTAGCCAAGACCTTGTACCCTATCATTCTGTCCTTGCAGATCCTACAGGTGTTCAGGCTATAAAGAACCACTTGCCAATCAGTGATGATGCCAAGATCTGTCACCCCCAAATCTGTATGGCTCCTCTCCTTGGAAAGCTTTTCTACATACCCTCCTTCTCATTCTCCACTAATTCATCTGGTTAATGTCTACTCATCTTTCATAACTCAACTGAAACATCAAACCATTGGGATGCTTTTTGCCATTTCCCTTTCACACTCAGGTAGAACTGATTTGAAAGTTAGATGAGCTCCCGAGGACTTACTGTTTCGATTAGTCATTATGTTTTTTTTATTCTATAACCAAGTGTTTGTCAACCTCAGTACTATTGACATTTGGGGCTGGATAATTCTTTGTCACAGGGCACTGTTCTGTAGGATGTTTAGCATATTTCCTGGCCTCTACCCATTAGTTGCCAGTACCACCCTTCCCCGGTTCAGACAACCAAAACTGTCTCCAGACACTGCCAAATGTCCTCTATGGGGCAAGTCAATCCCTGTTGAAAACCACTGCTAGAGTACTATATTAACATCATTTCACAGCTCTGTTTTGTAGCATATTTGACTATTTCACCAGTGAAAAGAATTTTTGTTGGCAGAAGCTATCTTTTTCTCATCAGTGTAATCCAGTGCCTACAACAGTATCCATCACATGAAAGATGAGTGATAAATATTTCTTGAATGAATAAAAGTAAATGAATTATCAAACATTAAGTAAGCATCATGTGGAATGGCTCTGCATTCTCAAACATACCTCCAGCAAATCCCAGGGTATAAAATGTGCCCTTATGGGTCAAGAAAATAGTCTGTAACTTAGAATTCTCAGCTCTTAGAGTTATATATAAAATCAAAATGGATTTCAGGAATGAATGAGTTCCACTACAAATTTAAGAAACACACCAGATAAAGTGGCTGTGCATATGCCACACAGCCTATATGCAATAGAAAGTCATCCTGAGGTTGGGCACAGTGGCTCATGCCTATAATCCCAGCACACTGGGAGGCTGAGGTGAGTGGATCACCTGAGATCAGGAGTTTGAGACCGGCCTGGCCAACATGGTGAAACCCCATCTCTACTAAAAATACACAAAATTAGCTGGGTGTGGTGACAGGCACCTGTAATCCCAGCTACTTGGGAAGCTGAGGCAGAAGAATCGCTTGAACCCAGGAGGTAGAGGTTTCAGTGAGCTGAGACCACACCATTGCACTCCAGCCTGGGCAACAAGAGTGAAACTCCATTAAAGAAAGAAAAAGAAAAAAGAAAGTCATCCTGTAGCAGGTCTCTTTAATCTATCCTGAAGTGTAGCTGAGACTTCTCTATGATAATTTTGAGATGTTTTACCTTGCATAAAACCTTAGCTGATACATTGGGGCCTATCACTTTTCATTGGTAACTCTACAAGCTATTTATAATAGCCCCATTCCAAACCATCTTGTCCTGAGCTCTTTGTCCCAACAGCATGTTCTGGTTTAAACACAATACTCAAGGATACTGGAGATGAAAGGCAGGCTCTGAATATGACACTTCAAAACACTGATGCTCAGCCAGAAGAAAATAAACCAATCTAAACAAAGCTGTAAAATGCCCATTAGACTGGAGATTTCTACCCCCACATCCATAACAATGATATTCTGCCCCGAGCAGCTCACTTATCACTGCATGCTGTAAGAGCAGCTCCATTTCTGCCCTTCTAGTATCCAGCACTGCAAACCAAAGCCAAGCTGTAAGAGTGATATACTTTTAAACTTCAAATGGACTGGTAGAACCATTAGGCATTTTCAAGACCATACAATTCATATTCTGATAGCCATGGGGATGAGGTAACCTTAGTATTCACAAAGTGCTGAGAACAGAGCCGCTTAACTGAGAGAGTGGTCCACTGAACAGTGACCTCTTTTATTTCATCTCCTCTGGTATAAAAGCATCCTCTCCAGTGTGCTAGCAAAAAAGACAGAGATTGTCTTTCATTTTTGCTCATACAAGCTCCCTGAAATGAAAGGAGAGGAGATTTTGTTACCTAGAGGGCTTGACTGCGATAAGATAATATATTTCCTCCTCTTCATTTCTGGGAGAGAGAAAAAAATTAAGAGCTAATGGCTATAGAAGTCCATGTACTTTTTGAAAGAAGATAACATAAGGAAGTATGGAGCTCAAGGAGACTTCCAGACATTGCTTGGTTAGTGATGATGAAGATAAAAGCAGGTGATGCAGAACTTTTCAAAACACCTGGGTTTTGTTCAAGTCCCAAAACAGGCTTCATGGCCTAGCTGAGGCAAAGCTGCCTTCATCAGAACTCCAGAAATGTCTGAAAAAAGTTCACCAATTGCAATTGCAGTCATTTTACCAATAAACAGTCAAATAGACCTTGGAAACAGGCACAGCACCGGTATTTCCGAAACACTTCCTTTGCTCAAACACTTCCCATTCTTCTAACATTAATCCTTGAGGTTCTAAAGCCGACTCTAATTGAAGTGAGAGCCACATCTGTGATGCATTAGTATGTAACATATCTTCATAACTCTGTATTTGAAAAATCCTTGGAACCACATGTCTTTAGAAGCAATGCTACTGAGGCAGGAAATTAACACCTTAAAGATGCTCATATAGGTAGACAAAGTTCTCTTAGATGTTTTTCTTCTTTGGATTTGTCATGCAATTATCATTCTATTTTCAGCTCTCATTTGGTTCCTTGACGGGCTTCATCTAATGCTCATATTCTTGCTAAAATGAAGACAACAAATTATGATGTGTACTGGTTATATAACTGATTATATAAGATCCTTCAGTAGCATGTCTGATTTAAGCTCAGTTCTTACAGAATTACAAAGCTCAGGTAATTATGTTTGCAATTTGGTTTGCAGTGCTGGATTGTGAGAAAGGAGTTACTAACCTTGTTCTAGGGCTTGAGATCTGAAGAGCAGCAATTCTTTGTTTGCATGCTTACAAGGATTTTACTTATTGTTTATATACTAACAGTGTGTAAATAGTCACAAAGTATTATTTCCCTCTTATCTTTAGCAAGATTATTTCCTTTTTTCCAAAGTAATCCTAAGTATTACTTTAGAGTTCATATTATCTACATGTCTAAATGGCATTTATGATATTAACATGTTGAATATGCCACACAGCATATATGCAATAGAAAGTCATCCTGAGTCTCCCACTGACCTTGATCAAGCTACTTACTTAGTACCTTAATAATTTATTTGTATATAAAGTAATGGACTCCTTGTTCTTTAGAAATCTCCATTATAGGACATGACTATCTTTGCTTTAATTGAGAATTTCAAATCTTAGCTACAGATACAAGCAAAGTGAGAGAAGTTTTGAGACAGAGCAAGGTCAGGAGTTCAATTTAACATATCGAGGGTCTCCTTCTCCAACTTTGCTTCCTCTTTCAGCCCTCTTCTCTTCCAATTGCAAATATTCCCAGGACCTCTGTTATTATCTATCCACTGATAAATACCAAATGTATATCTCAAGCCCAGATCTCTTGCTTTTAAGTACAAGCTTCTCCATCACACTTGGATAACCAATAGGTACTTCAAACTTAGCATATGTAAAACCAAATTCATCTGTCCTTTGGTTTACAGATGTTCTGTGCTCTGTAGCTCAGGGAAGGACGTATTATTCCAGTCCATTGTCCAAAGAAGAAGACAGAAAGTCATCTTTAACTCATTCTTTCCCTCACTCCACACCTAACCAATCACAAGTCAATTCTCCCTCTTCGGCATTTCTCAAATCTGTATTCTGTTTCTACTGCCATTATTTAAGTTCAAACCACCATCATCTCTTGCATTGCATGAGAACTGGTTTCCCTTCCTTCACCCTGACCACTTCTAATTCGGCCTTCACATTATTTCCAGGGCAGTCTTCCTAAAAGGCAAATCTAATCTACCTTTGCTTTGCTTCAAACTCAATTACTCCCCTTGCTCTCTCAATAAAGTTTAACGATTTGGCCCTCATTTCCCTCCCCCAGTCAAGCATCGTCACCCCCCATTTTTAACTCCATGCACCAAACATATTGTACAACTTGTAGTTCACCAAAAGGCCATACTTCCTCTTTCTCAGGGCCACTGACAACTGCTCTCTTTACCTGGAAAGCATTCTCTTGCTGCCCTCTCCCTTACCTAGACAATGACAAATCATCCTTCAGGTGTCCACGCAAGCTTTACCTCCTACAAAGGCATTTCCAGGCAACCAATTTTCCCTTCCACTCTTACCTCCAGAGCTGGATGATCTGGCATCCCGCTGGAGTCTACTCCATCACAGCGCTTTTCACTGACTAATAACAATTTAAGGAAAGCTCATTATGTGCCAGACCCTGAGCTGATGCCTACATGAGTTATATCAGAGGTTCCCAACCAAAGGCTTATGGGCCAAATATAACATATCGGTGTTTTGTTACAGTTAGAAGGATTTAATATTAAATGTAAATTTTTTAATCAGGATATTTCTGAGAAAACACTCCTAGATTTACAGCATTAAAAAAAAAAAAAAACCTGTCAAATCTGGCAGCCCTGAATTCATAGCCTTGAACACACCAACAGTAAGACATACCTGAATCATGACTACTCCTCTTAGTGGCTGTATTAGTTTGCTAGGGTTTCCATAACTAAAACCACAGATTGGGTGTCTTAAACTATAGAAATTTACTTTCTCGCAGATTTAGAGGCTGGAACTGCAAGATCAAGGTGTCAGCAGGTTTGGTTTCTTCTGAGGCCTCTCTTGTTGGCTTGCAGATGGTTGCTTTCTCACAGTATCTTCACATAGTCTCAAAAAAAAAAAAAAAAAGACAGAGTCTCACCCTGTCACCAGCCTGGAGTGCAGTGGCACGATCTCGGCTCACTGCAGCCTCCTGGGTTCAAGCGATTCTCCTGCCTCAGTCTCCCAAGTAGCTGGGACTACAGGTACATGCCACCACACCCAGCTAATTTTTGTATTTTTAGTAGAGACCAGGTTTCACCATGTTGGCCAGGATGACCTTAGTCTCTTGACCTCATGATCCACTTCCAGTGTGCTGGGATTATGGGTGTGCATCACCATGCCCAGCCACATTGTCTTTCATCTGTGTACACACATGCACCTCTGGTGTCTGTGTGTTCAAATTTCCCTTTCTTATAAGGACAGCAATCAGATGAAATTGGGGCTTGCCCAAAAAACCCTCATTTGACTTAATTACCTTCTTAAAGGTCCTATCTTCAAGTCCAGCTACATTCTGAGGTACTGAAGCTTAGGGTTTCAACATATGAGTTTGAAGAGATGCACTTCAGCCTATAACAGTGCTTTATTCTCTCGCTTGTACACAGTTCCCATCATACTATCTAGTCAATCAGACAAGCACTCGAATACTCCACCTGCATTACTCATTTGAGGTTATCTTCCCTGACCCTGTAGTCCTCTGAGTTCATGACTCTATGTTATCCTCTCACTTTTATTTGTCAAACTTCTGTGAAATTATTTCACTCTTTTTTGAAGCAGGTTCTCTGACTCCAGGTCCTAAGCTCTTAATAAATTACACTACCTTTCATCATGCTGTACGAATACTTTTATGTTTGCCTACTCCTAAATTTGAGTATCCCTTAAAAACAGGGACTTGTCCTTATTCATCACAGTAGCCTTAGGACCACAACAAAGCTTCAATGGTAAAGACAGAAAGCTCTGGGACAAGATCGCTAGAGTCTGAAACA
Source organism: Chlorocebus sabaeus (assembly GCF_047675955.1). Classification (NCBI taxonomy): domain Eukaryota; kingdom Metazoa; phylum Chordata; class Mammalia; order Primates; family Cercopithecidae; genus Chlorocebus; species Chlorocebus sabaeus. Next base: position 33,655,901 of record NC_132911.1, on the reverse strand, counting down.
TGGCTCTCCTCCCTCCTAACCATGTGGCTTTGAATAACTTATTTAATTTTCTTGTATTTCCTCTATAAAATGGGGATAATAATGATGCCGATTTTCGATGATTGTTGAGAGAATGACATGAGTTAATGCATACAAAATACTCAAAACTTGACACATGGTAGTTTTCCAATAGATATCAGCTAGTATTAGCATTATAAGGGTCTCTTGTAGTAACTGCATCCATTCATTTAATAAATATTTACTGAACACATACTATAAGCCAGGCACTCCACCAAACATAAAAATCATAAATCAAACAGATTTAAAAATCGAGAGAGAGGTCAGGCACAGTGGCTCATGCCTATAATCCTAGCACTTTGGGAGGCTGAGGTGGGTAGATCACCTGAGGTCAGGAGTTTGAGACTACCCTGGCCAAAATGACGAAAGCCAGGCGTGTTGGCAGGCACCTGTAATCTCAGCTACTTGGGAGGCTGAAGCAGGAGAATCGCTTGAACCCGGGAGGTAGAGGTTGTAGTGAGCTAAGATCACGCCACTGCACTCCAGCCTGACCAGCCTGGGCAACAGAGGGAGACTCCATCAAAAACATTAAAAAAAAAAAGAGAGAGCGAGAGAGAGAGAGAATATTAAACTCTGAACTCAGACCCTAATGGCAGCTTTGAGTTCAAAAAGCCATGCTTCGAAATACTCACTGAAGCTCCAAAAAGTAATTTCCATATACCTATGGCCCTTAAAACATACCTCAATCACTCACTCATCATAACCTCAGCATCTGAAAAAAACAAAAAACAAAAAATTGGGACACCCCCTCCAACTTTCCTCACTAGGTAGTTCTAAATTTGAATGATTTCTACATAAATTTTTCTTGAACTAGTAAGTCAACGGTACTGTGATGTCAACTTTCTCCTCTCAGGTCTATTTCTAAATAAGGATTCTCAACTGTCTTTCACATAAACGATTCACCTTTTGCCCATGCAGTTGTTTTTTACTGATGGATCAGACAAAACAAAAGGCTATGCCCAAAACAAAAGGTGTGAGAATCTCCCATCGTCAGCTTTGCCTTACGCCTAATCTTAGTCTAGAAATCCTGTTTTTCATACCAAACTAGCAGTGTCTACTGGGACTAAGTTTCAGAACTCTGAGCTGTGACTTCAGCTGACAATCAGATTTTTATCTGGGCCACATGTTCAGTTGTTAGAACATGCTGATGGTGAAGCCAAAAGCCAGTTCCTGCAGGAACCAGAGCGTTCACCCAGAGAGATCCCTGACGGCATCCTGTCCCCAGCCAGCCATCTCAAATGCCTGCTCCTGGGGTCAGAAAGGAGATCAGTGTCGAACTGAAGCACACTCTCTAAAAAAAAAAACAGAAAGCACTAGCTGTGCCATCTTAGTCAGCAATCATAGTAACTATCACTTACTGCAAATTCATTTTGTGCCAGCAACTATGCTAAATGCTTTTCATATATCATCTTATCTTCACAATGCTATCAGGTATTATACTAACTTAACCTTGAGAAAACCAAGACAAGTAATATGCCCAAGGTCACAGTGGCAGAGTGGAGTTGATCCCACATAAGACTTAGGACTCCAGAGCCTGTGTGGCTCACTCCCAACACACTCTGCAGTATTAGCACCATAAGGAGGTAGAAAACAAGGTGATCTAGGGTCTTGTCCACGACAAATTGATTCTGCTGCGGGAATACATGAGGATGCCATTACTTTTGAAATTTTACACAAACCACTCTTTCAGTCTTGATGTCTCTGATCTCATTTTTTCTTCCACATGTAGGTTCTTAATATTCTTTTAGGCTTTCTCTGCTTGAAGAACCAGCTGGACATGTTCCCTATTTCAATCCGATATTCTCCCTTTATCTCCACTTCCAGCCAGCCTGGGTCTCCTGCATGTTTCACAATCCCATCCTGAGAAGAGATTGGAAAAGTCAATTTTCCTAAATATCGGTTAACTTATCTACTGAGTAAGGGATTTCAATTATATTACCTCTAATGTACTTTTGAGCTTCTATGAACTATCACTCATAAAATGATTAGCAGAATTTTTACTGAAAAAGTCTTCCCTTCACTGGAAAGAAGCACACCCTCCCAGACCAACTCCCAGGCTTTACTTGATCACAGCAGTTGTATAATTGCATACCCACCTGTGAAGCACACAGTGAAAATGAAATTCCAAAAACAAAAACAAAAAAAGAGACATCTTAATCCACCAGGATCACTGTCTCTGTTCACCCAAATTTTAAAAACAAACCCTGATGTTACTCTTTAAGATAACTTGTGTCCTGAATGAGCACTCCCCAGGAACATAAAATGGAATAAAAAACAACGAGGGGAAGAGAATCAATTTGGAGCAATTCTACTGTTATATAATTGTATTTACCTAATTTTTTTCCTACTCATTATTGCACATTCAACTCAAAGTTTTCATGGTTAAAACAGGAAAAATGCTAGAACTTGTTCCCCTTGTTCTATGAATGCAGCAATTCCCCACTTGTCATTCTGGATGTCTCAAGAGAGGCAGCATGTTCCAACCATAATCAAGTAGATGTAGAATTGGTTGGGGTGTACGGGAGATTGTAGGGTGTGAGGACATCCACTGTCTCCACAGAGTTCCACGTCACACATTACTCTAAACTTCAAGTGCATTCTGGAGTCCTGTATCTATAAAAGATATCAGAGACCTGGAGTCCCCTTGGGAGCATCTGCACACTTTCTTGCAGACAGGACCTATACCTACCTATTCCTCCAAAATATCTTTCAACATGAGTGGCAGAGAAACAGTAGATTTATCACTTATCAGCTGAGTGAACATGTCCAAGGGATATGCCATCCTGAGCTTAAGTGTGTGTCTTTAGAATGGGAATGATAATAAATGTTTCACAGGCTTGGTGTGGGAATCAAATGAGATCATGGTTTGGACCTACTTTGTAGACAGTACAGTAGAAAGGTTAATAATCTGGACTACTGATTCATGCTTTCTAAATTCGATTCCCAAACTCATCCTTTATCAACTCTCTGTACAATCTTGGGCAATTTTCTTGGACCCTCTAATCCACAGGTTCCCTGTCTAGCAGATGGGAATAATAATAGCAGCGCCTATCACACAGGTAGTTGTGAAGATTAAATGACGGAATGCTGTCAATGCCTGGGATAAAGTAAAAGGTGAGTAAGTCAGTACATTTTAACTATTACTAATGCCAGCATGGAACTGTATAAGGAGCACTTAAACCTATACAGTCGGCAGGACTTTTGCAGGAGTTTGTGCATCCTTAGTATGAATATTAAGTGGCAAAGAGGAGAGAAGAAGAGGGAGGAGAGAAAATACATATTTCCTTGAATGGAGAAAAGAGGGAAAAATCAGAATAATTTTCCCTTAATCGATGTGCTTGTCAAGTACAAAGAAAATAAAGATACTTCTTTTATCTAATGAGGCTCTAGGTAGCCAATGCTTGCCATTCATTATTTCCTAACCTGGACCCTGTCCCTCTTAGTTCAGTGGATTTTGTTCACATTTCTTTCTCGAAAACAATCAACTGAGGAAATGCAGATGGAGTCCCTTTGTGAGTATGTAAGGATGCATCAGGGCCATAAAAACAGAGTGGTTCTATCTATATGGAAATGTAGATTTCAAATATATTCTTTCTAATAATCAAATTATAAGGAAAATGGTCCTCTAATAGGGAGTTAATAAAAGTTGATTCTTAAGGCTGCCTGGAGCTGTAAGCAATAAGGAACAGATTTATAATATGAAGCACTTGTGTTTTCTTCTCTTTTTTCTATTTTCATGATCTATTCCATTAACTAGATGGCCCACACTTGTATTAAAAGAAAATAAGCAATCAGAGTCCTCATTTGATCAACCTGTTGCCCCAACTTCCATGTACACACAGTCTTTTAAAAATTCACGTTAAGGGTTTGCCTAAAGATGCCAGATTTACTTCCTCATTTGACTGGTGTTTTCCCCTTCTGTACAATATGCAAATGTTCCCTGTGGGACAGCTGATTAGCCATTGACGGTGGGCTTTAATAATGAGGAAAATTATCAGAGCACAAAAACACGAATTTGGCAAAACAAGCTTTTTATATAATACATAGGGGAGGGAAAGGCAGATTTTTTAACCTCTTAATTTGCTAGATGCTTTCCCTGAAAATATGGCATTTTAAACCTAATGTAGCTTAAGGAACTATGCACTGATTACTGCAGAGAAACAGGGGAAAGCAAGCTGGAGAGAGGGAGAAATAAAAACACATCCCTGTCCTGAGGGCTACAGTGAATTGTTTCCCAAATGAGAAAATATAATAACCAGCCACTAACCTCTGGCTGTGACCAAACACAGATTTTTCCCACTAGTTTATTGTCACACTGATAATAAGGCAAAGAGTACAAGCTGGGACAGGAGAACATAGGAGATAACTTAGCCTTCTACTCGGCTAATTTTCCTAAATGCTAAGAAAGAACTCCCCCACGAGGTCACAAGGATAAAACCTTTTCATCCAAGGAAAAAGACCTTTCCCACTTTTATCTGTCACCACGATAAAAACTCTCACCATAATTAAGGAAGGAAAATATAACATTACCCACAGGATGATCTCTAGTCTATGTATTCTCACATATGGTGTAAGGGGAATACTGTAATCTTGAATTTAAATGGCAATGCCCCAAGCTATTGATACCAGAAGGTGAGGCTGGCATAATAGTATGGTGTAAGAACATTAAGACACTATTGTCAATGAGCAATGGATACATCAATAGATCATAATAGACAGTGATACTTGCAGTCAGGAAAGACATAATATAAAATATTCATTTGTTTTTCTTAAATAAAATGTTGCCCTTGTGAAATAAGTCAGATACCAAAGAGAACACAGGCATATCAGTTGGATTATCTTGGGGTTAAATACTGTCCTAAAAAATATTTTGGACTGGCACAGATGCTTTTTTGATTTTGGTTTTTAATTTTGAATTTAAGCAGGACCCACGCTCAAATTCCTCACCAGTCCAAGCATTTCTTTCATCTTACCTGTAGCCAAATTCACACATTTGCATGACATATTGCTTCCTTTGAGATTTAAGTTTGAAACCAGGAGAGAAACAGCCTATAGTTGGATACTTTTTAGAGCACATTTAAGAGCACCTATGCCTTCCGTTGAAATCCACTGATGAAAGAGTTGGGGTGAGAGCTTGCTTTCAGCAAGTACACAAGTAAAGATTAAGATGTAGTTATCAAAGCTTGAAGCAGGCAGTCATGTGAGACACACAGATGAGAGTCTAGGCCTTCAAAACGACAGCCACTTATCACTAGTGGCTTTGGAGCACTTGAAATGTGTCGAGTCCGAATTGAGATGGGCTGTAGCAGAAAACACATGCCAGATTTTGAAGATGTAGTACAAAGAAAGTAAAATAGTTTCAGTAATTTTTATACTGAGTACACGTTGAAACAATAATGTTTGGAGTATACTGGGCTAAACACAATATATTATTAAAATTTATTCTGCCTATTTTTATTTTTAGTGTGGCTACTAGAAAAGTTAAAGTTACTTTCATGGTTCACGTTATATCTCTATTGACAATGCGGGTCCAGAGACAACCATAACTATTCCTTTAAGTGTACAGACTTGCTAATAATCATCAGAATTTCCTTATGGAAGAGAAACCAGAGATGGATTGGGAGAAAATTTTTTTAAAAAAAAAGAAAATAGAAACCACGATCTACAGCTGTTACGGACTAAACTGCATTACCTGCAAAATTCCTGCATGGAAGTCCTAATACCCAATACCTCAAAATGTGGCTGTATTTGGAGATGTATCCTTTAAAGAGGTAATTAAGGTAAAACGCAATCATTTGAGTAAGCCCTAATCCAGCATGAGTGGAACCCTTGTGTTTATAAAAAGAGAATAAGACACAGTGTGTGCCCAAGGAAAATTATCATGTGAGAAGGCAGTCATCTGTAAACCAAAGAAGAAACCAGAGGAAACAAGTCCTGTAGACACCTTGATCATCAACTTCTAGCCCCAGACTGTGAGAAAATAAGTTTCTGCTGTTTAAGCCACCCAGCCTGCGGCATTTTGGCACAGCAGCCCAAGTAGAATAGTTTATAGCTTACAATGTAAGTGTGTGTAGTAAACCATATATGGCTTATTATGTAGAATAGATTCAGGCATTCTGTACTTAGTATATAGGATCCAGGAATTAGATGGACTCTGCAGGGCTAATTATTAATAATTACACAATCCTAATAATTCTTTTAATTCCCATAGAGCACATGCCATCCACATTTCTGTAGGTTCTCTGGATTTTGATCTGGGAAGATATTTTGGTTTTTGAAACAACCCCCATGATTGCTCTGCAGAAGGAATTTTGGAGGAGAGGCAGCACTGAGCTTTCATTCAGATGACTGAAGTTTATATATTGGCTTTCCACCGACTGTGTGACCCAAGACACCTTGGTTAACCGCTTCAACACTCAGTTTCTTCAAATAGAGAATAAGGATGATAATGCCTGTTTCATCTGTGAGAATTACAGGGTATAAAGTATGTGAAGGTACTTTGTATACTGTACAGTTTCACCTAGAAGCTTGGTGTCATGAGTGCAGTTGGATATTGCAGTCACATCTGCCTCTAGGAGCAGAGCCTCAAGCAGGTGTGAATCACCGTTATCCTAGCGTCTTGGTGGGTGGTGCTTCTTTGTCAGGTGCCTTCATTCAGGTAGCAAGTCATCAAGACAGTGTCTGTGCACCACCAAACAAAGCCTGCTAAAAAGTTTGAAATGCTGCAAGGTGACTAAGTAGTCTGTCTTCAGTGTGAGATGACTCATGAGATGAAATTTTTACTGGTTAGACAACGTTTAAGAATGTTACCCAAGTTGGTTAACATTGTTCAGCAAGGTTGCTTGTGACAAATGGCACTACAGCACTGCTGGCAAAAGTGTTCAAAGTGAGACACCGCTGTATACTCTGTCTTGGCTGCTTTCAATCCTTTAAGTTTAGGAGACTCTATTCTCTGCCTGTTTTTCAGTCTTCTTTCATTAAAAAAATTATAATCTACAGTGATTCTAAGTTGATTCTTCCAGCTTCTTCACTGCAAAACAATTGTCCCCTGACACAGTCAACATTCTCTTGACAGAGACACTAGTGGTTTTACAATCCAAGTTCTTACAACATAATGCTTATGTGGGTTGGTTCTTGTCCTTTCTTCTGAATCTACTGGCTATAACAAGTAATATTTCACTGATTTTTTTCTAATTAATTAATTTATTGGCAACTACTTTACACAAAATGCTCTAATAGCCCCTATGTGTCATAAGAAAGAAGAATAGATCAAGTCTCCATTCTAAAGGAGTTTCTAATCAAATAGTCATCTTACCCCAACCCCCACAGACCTAGTATGGGTCTCTTTCTCTCTTTATTTCCATGGCCCTCCACTCCTTAAACATATCCCTTTACCCCCTTGACAGGAGGCAACTTGCCTCCTATGCCCAAATTTACCCAGTTACCAATTGTCATGTATACAGGGATTTGCTGATATGTCCAGTAGGCATCCCTTTTCCTGGAAACCTTGCCTGAGCCTTGCAAGAAGCTGGGGAATACTATACAAGCTACTCAACCCCTCTGTGTTCTCAGATTCTTTGTGAAACAGAGACAGCAATCACACCTACCTTAAAAACTCGTTGTGAAACATATAGTTAGACAGAAGGAATAAGTTCTAATGTTCAATAGCAGAATGGGGTGATTATAGTTAACAATAACCTATCATATACTTTAAAATAGTTAGAAAGCTTAAAATGTTCCTAACATGTAGAAATGACAAATACGTGAGGTCATGAATACTCCAGATACCCTGACTTGATCATATACATTCTATGCATGTAACAAAATATCATGTGTACTCCATAAATATGTACAAATATTATGTATCAGTAATTTTTTAAACTTATTGTGAGAATTACACATTTCCTAGCATTCTGTAAGCACTCAACCATTAGGCACTCCTAAGACATCAATGGGATCCATGAGCTACCTTTGAGTATCTATCCGTCTAATTAGAGAAGGGTATCTGTTATGACCATGTGCTATGTTCATCTCTAATATTAAAATTTACTTTATTATAATAGCCTATATACTTGTCTAGCATATTAAACAAAATAAATTGTTATTATTTACTAAAAGTTTATTACATATGCCAGGCACTTTGCATATACTAACTTATTTCATCCAGCCCAACCCTATGAAATAGTTACCACAATCATTTTCGTTTCTTCAGCTGAAGAAATTAAGACTTAGGCCCAGGTCACATACTCAAGGACACACACTTTGTAAATAAGAGAAGCGGGACTGGAGCCCACAGTTCACACTCTCAACCAAACACTCTACTCCACCACCTCCGTGGAGGACTCAGTCTACTGTCCCTGTGCCCCTGGAGCTAGTATCGTGCCTGACTCATAAGCAGTTTCCATTTTCACTTTGGTTAATTAATATAACACCTTTCCAAGGAAAGGGATAAATACTTTTTGTGTTATAATCAACTATACTAAGATACAAAAAAATGATGTGATTGTCACATGGATCTGTGGGTAGCTTTTTGAAGAATCAAGCTGACCTAGCTTTCTCATTTTAGAAATGTTGCCATTTCCTTTTCAGGGAGGAAAAGATATAACAGGAATAAACTGCAGGCAGATGTCTCATTTCTCCAATTTATTATTCTGGAGTGAAAACATTGAGTGACATAATGCATCACAGGACTGTCACGACTAAGTGTGGGACAATACATCAAACAGGCATGGTTCTTGGAAACACTACCAAACAGGTCTTTGCTAATGATGGATTAATTATTGGTGTGTTTTAAAGTTATTAACATTATGGAAGATGGGAGAAATGTTTAAGAGCAGAATATAGATTCCTAAGAGGTAACATGTGTTTCAAATCAGCTTAATAGAGATCCCCAAATCCCTAAAGAAAATTAGAAAATTATGAAATCCGGCCAGGTGCAGTGGCTCACACCTGTAATCACAGCACTTTGGGAAGCTGAGGTGTGTGAATTACTGGAGGTCAGGAGTTCAAAACCAGGCTGGCTAACATGGTGAAACCCCATCTCTACTAAAAAATACAAAATTAGCCAGGCGTGGTGGAATGCACCTGTAATCCCAGGTATTCAGGAGGCTGAGGCAGGAGAATCATTTGAACCCAGGAGGCGGAGGTTGCGGTGAGCCAAGATCGCACCATTGCACTCCAGTCTGGGCGAAAAAAGCCAAACTCCGTCAAAAAAGGAAAGGAAAGGAAAGGGAAAGGGAAGGGGAGGGGAAGGGGAGGGGAAGGGGAGGGGAAGGGGAGGGGAAGGGAAGGGGAAGGGAAAGGGAAGGGAAAGGGAAAGGGAAAGGGAAGGGAAGGGAAGGGAAGGGAAGGGAAGGGAAGGGAAGGGAAGGGAAGGGAAGGGAAGGGAAATCCTTCAACAATTAATACAATTTATTACGGTTTCTTCCAGCAGTTTCTGAAGCAAGGACTTCAAGGTTTATGGAATAGAGTGACAAAAAAAATTGGTCTGTGGTTTAGGCATGGAAAAGTGTCTAAGGGGCATTGCATATCAAGGAGTTCAGCCTTCATCAATGGATGGCAAAGCTTCATGTCAGATTTAGGGGGAAAAGAATGCCACCAAGGCAGTACTTAACACTAAGTGAAGTAGGAAGGATTGAAAAAGAGAAACCTAGTAGCATGAGGAATAGATAGAAAGGAAGAGATTTAAAGAGATATACACAGGAAGAAGAATCAAAAAGATTCATTCGCCACTTGGATGAGAGAGGAAAGGAGAACAAGGTAGTAGAGGGAAGACAGGAAGAGAGCAGGTTACAGACAGAAGGAAAGATAATAACATATTGGTGTCAAGGAGGGGATGGAAGATGGATACAGGTTGAGAGTCAGTAGGTTACAAGTCCCAAATATGGTACTTTCTACACTCCTTTTAGACTGAGGAGGACCATCCCTTCAGTCTGACGTCATGTCAATGAGGACATGATGACTGATTATTAACTATCTTGATATCACTTGTATCTTTGTGTTATATGGTTATCTGTTTTGTATTTGTCAAGGCCTTGCTCCCATCTATGAAGTAAAATCCTATGGGCATCATTGCCAAGAATTCTGTCCAGTACCTTCTTGTATCCTTCAGAGATAAGGCATGGATTCATGGATTCCAGTTCCCTACAGTTCCCTTTCATTGCTTACCTGGTGAACTAGCCTTCCCTCTAAGACTCCTTCACCTCCCTCCTCTATCAATGCTCTATCACATCAGTCTTTGGTCCCTAGATGCTTTTTCTTTGGCCAAGAAGAATTAGTAGATGTGTCAAACTAACTTGCCTTTTTCTTCTTCTTCTTTTCAATAGTTACTGTTATTACTACCATTTATAAAATATCATCCTAGCATCATATTTCCTATACAATCGAGGAAAACACTTTCAACATTCCAAATCTACCTACCAATCTCTTCCCCAAACCAAGCTTCAGGCTAGGACTTCCACAAGCTTTGCTTTCTTCAAAAGAAAAACGCACTGCAAAATATAGGGATTAGTATACGGAATAGTAGTCTATCCTGCTCCAAACAAAGGATCTGGGGAAGAAAGGTGAGTAAAAACATGGCTGAAGACAGCCCAGGAAGAGAATGTCCTGAATGATCTGAAACCTAATTCCTCAGGATTTATCAGCCTTGGGACAATGTGATGCCTCATTCAATCCTGAATACTGAAATAAAATGTAGTTGGTTTGAGATGCCCCTCCTAACTTACAGAATCCATGTCCTCCAAGGGCTTAAAGACAAAGAGGCCCCAGCAGCACCTCAAACTTTCCCTTCCCCTCACTGATGGGAGACAATTTTATACAGTGTGAAGCTTCAAAAAGACTCAGATTGGAATATAAGCTCTGTCATTGAGCTTTGTGTGAACCACAGCACCATCTTGAACTGTGCTGAACCTCAGTTCCCTCACAAGTAAAATGGAGATGATACCTTCAGAGATGAGTACCTAATATGTATCAGGTACAAGCACAAGATCTAACCTAGAAAGGACCATAAGAATTTAAAACTCTTTTTCTTATTATCTGGAAGTCTGAGCAAAGACCAATCAGTGTTCTCCCTACACTGTAGGACTGGGTGGACGGGGGTGGGGGGAAAACAGAAACCAAGGCCTGCCTCTCTCTTTCTCACCCGTGCCACCCCACCCTCCACAACCGCCCGCCCCAGTCCCTCCACCCCAACCAAGTAGAATGTGTGCTGGGCAATACCACTAAAGATATAAAGCATGGAACCTGCTTGGCATGAGAGAATGCACTACTTTTTTCTCTCTACTCTGGTTTTCATGGTCTCATGGCTCTAACTCTAAGAAACACTATTTCTCACAAGTTACTGCCTCTAATTTTTCTTTTTCTCCCCTCGTTTTTCCATTAGTTCCAAAGTCAAATGTCCCACTCACATCCTGCCCGGCAAAGATGACCACTTTCAAGGGCCTTTTTGTACTTCCAGTTACCTTCTTAGCCCTGACTAGTCAAACTGGTGTTGATTCCAGCCCCCACAGTTCTGCCTCCAAGCTGCCTCTAATATGAAAGTCCTTTCTTAAAAAAATAGATGCACTTTACATATATTATTAGTAAACATTACAATGCTCTGAGACAAAACTATCATTGTCTACCTCTCGTGCACGAGGCATCTGAGACTTGGAAAGGCAAGTATCCCAGGTTCACAGATTTTTACAGGCAGTAGGGAACTGAGATAAGAAGGCTGTTCAACCTCAGGGCTCATATCCTTTCTCCTTTTAGAGGCTGCACAGTAACAGCCCACAGTGGTGTTTGGTTTAGCCCCCACAATCTTGGCCCTTATGGTGTTTTCTTGTTTTGTTTAAAAAAAAAAAAAAAAACTTAATTTACTTCCAGCATTTAGGAAAAAAGGTAAATTTACTTTAAAAAAAACACAATTTTTTACTTTCTTTTTTAAAAAAATATCAGAAGAGCTGGCAACATTGGGCTTGTCACCTCTGGGTAACTGTTTGCTGGAGCTGAGAAAACGCGGCTCCCTTTAGACAGACAGAATGCATGTGGCTTCCAGCTGGCCCTGGTCCCTGCTGTGAACTGATTTTTAAAAAATATTATTCCTCACTTTCCTCACTCTTTAATTACCCACCCATCCCGGTAGTAATTAACTTTGCCCCTGTGTTGAGTCCTATTCCTCAAGAAGAACACATCTTCCTCTCTGTGGTGGGTTTCAAAAGGCAACTGGGGCCAGGCACAGTGGCTCACGCCTGTAATTCCAGCACTTTGGGAGGCCGAGGCAGGTGGATCACCTGAGGTCAGGAGTTTCAAACCAGCCTGACCAATGTGGTGAAACTCCATCTCTACTAAAAATACACAATTAGCTGAACGTGTTGCTGCATGCACTATAATCCCAGCTACTTGGGAGGCTAAGGCAGGAGAATCCCGTGAACACAGGAGGTGGATGTTGCAGTGAGCCAAGATTGCGCCATTGCACTCCAGCCTGGGCATCAGAGCGAGACTCCATTTAAAAAAAAAAAAAAAAAAGGCACTGGTTTCAGTCTGCACCTGAACATAGTGCCTTTTCTATCACTATTACTTCTGCTGTGGTGTCTTCCTGGTTTTGTCTGCGGCTCTGCTTTCTGACACGTGCCTATCTATAACTCAGCATCACTGCAATGAGCCAAGACTCTTTGCCTGCGGCCAGACTCTCATTCTCCAACTTGCTCTGATCATCCATGTTAGTGGGAGGTCCAATCCAAGTTACTCACTAGATCTGCACTAGATCTCATCCACCTTTGACTACTTCCATTCTACCAAACCAGTCTGAGATTCCTCTGTATTCCCAGCCTGCTCCCTCCTTCCTGCCTCACACTGCAAGCATGAGAGAGCAAGTGAGTTGCTGGCTGGTACAGAAGTACTTTCCTTCCATTTGTCACCCCCTTGCTCCCCTCCTCCATCACTATGGTCTTTCCAGCACTGACCTCCCAGCAGAGCACAGAGGGGCCCTTAAGGACAAGAAAGGATTTATCAGGGTTCCCTGTACAAGACGAGTACAAGATGAGAAAAATTTTAAAAGCCCTCTGGACTTTGCGTATCAAGGATATTTTGTAGAGAACTTGACAGAGACTTGTAAAAAAAGACTTCATATAAGAAATAAGTTGAAAAGGGCAAAGAATGCTCCAAGTCGGACAAGAAAAAGAAAAAAAAAGGTGTACACCAAAATATTGGGACTGAAGAATGAACTGAAAGCAGACTGCCTACAACCTTTGTGCCTCCCTAAGTGAAAAGCAAACTTCTCCTCCTCCCTCATTGCTGGTTTTGTCTGGCATGACGGATGATGCGGTTTTTGCTGGGACACTGCTGAAACATTCCCACATATAACACAAGAGCTCATATAGCACTTCTCTGAAGAAGAAAACACAGACTATTGTAAAAGACAGAGGACTGGTAAATGCAAGGTAAACAGTTACTGGTAGGACCACATGCCACCTAACTGATGTTCCCCATTACACTTCACAGTGATGGCCGCTGTCTTTAAACCTTCCAAGGCAAAACTCAAAGCCATAAGAACACATTCTCTACCACTCTCCAGATAAACTCTCCAGTGTTAGAAAAGCCCATTGTCTCCTTTCCTTGCCAATCCTATCATGTATTCCAGATACTAAGCCTGTATTTCCCCTCCCCCAGATTACTCTTCACCCATTTAAATCCTACCCACCTCTTAAGATCCAATTCAAATTCTGTATCTTTCCTCAACTCTGCCAACCTATGATAATCCCTCCCTTCTATAAATTCTATAATAAAACCTGTGCCCACATCATTCACCGACCAGATTATAAGCACCTCAGAATCAAAGCAAAAGCCACCATTTTATGCTTAATTTGATGACTAACATTTAGTAGGTGCTCAATAAATATTGAAAATGCTACTGTGTTGTATTCTTCATTCTTTATTTCATGTTTCTTTAAACTCCAAAAAGATTATAAGCTCCTTAAGGTCAAGGATCGTAACAGTATTTCTTTGGCAGTCTACATGATGCCAAGCCCGTAGTAGGAAATAAATATTTACTTGGCCAAGTTGGTTGACTGAAAGGAGTCTAAAGCTTTCACACAAGTTACCAATTATAGTGCTAAACGTTCATTCACTCATATAGGAAATATCACTTTACAACTGGAACAAAATTGTCCAGGCTGTGGAGAGCCCCACGGCTGTTCAATACCATGATCTCACTAAGCTCCAGGGAAAAGCCCCGAGTTTGCCTCTGGGATGTTTTAAATGTCACCTCAGAATGAGTGACTGCCATCTGAGCAACCATCCTGCAAGTGGGATAGTTCTTCAGAGTTCCGTGAGCTTACCCTCGCAGGGAAGGGCATATCACACTTAATCAGTTCACATGTCAAAGACAGTTTTGTTTTTTAAATGCCTTTGCCATGAGTTCCACCTGGGACTTGCAAATCCATAAGAGATCTTGATTTGCACATTATCATTGGTTGCAAGACTCTGATGAGAGCTCAGCTGTCAGTGGGAAATGAAGCAGGATGTCAGCCTGCTCCTCCTTCCTGCCCCCCTTCCCTTGAACCTCCTAGGCAGATTCAGGGGAGAGCAGTGAAGATAAACAGATAGGATTTGCAGACTCCAAATAAGGGATAAGAATGCACGTGGAGGAAGAAAGGCTGTCATTAGGTTGTTTTCCTGTCTGTAATAACTGCTCTAAGACCATCAGCTTTAAGTAATAAGTTTTTGAAAACCAAAAAATTTAGATACAATTTTGTATAAGCAAATCATTAGTGTGCACAAAACTCAGTATTTTTGTGCAAACAGCATTTATACATGCAAATCGAGCTATTAGTGTTTTCGCTAATTGAGTAGTGTATGGAATTCAATGTTTTTCGCAAGTGCAAGTGGGAAGCAATACTGGTATAGCTACAGAGAATGTTGAAGAGAGTGGCTGGCAGTCAACTGCACCACTTTCCTATAAGTGGATGGCTCAGTTGCTTTGGGATGCTCAAACTCTCTTGAGAAGTAGAGTGGACACACTGTCTGAAGTGAATATATTTTCAAGCAAGTTACTGGTTGATTGACCACAGCCAACTGTCCTCTGCATCAGCTAGTTTTACTTCAGGCTCAAACTCACATAGGCTAACCCAAGTTAGCCGCTTCAACATGGCTGGGAAGAAATGGTCCAAAGGGCCACTCTGAGTGCATGGGACTACTCCCAGCTCCTCTGCCATCCTTGAATCTGCATAAGACAGGAAATAAATCAGCAGCACACTGAAGCTGGGTAGAGGAGGGTGCAATAAAGGCAATATTTACAAAAAAAAAAAAAAAGAGGGCTGAGATTAGGAAAAACAACAAGGGTTGGAGCAGTGCCACAGGACTAGTAATAGTGGTTGCAATTCCAAGAACTGAAGGAGCAAGAAAGCAGGTCAGGTAACAGAACCTGGAGAGAGAGCTACAAAAAGAGGACCACCTGACAGGCATTGTGACCTTTCAATCAACTGAGGCAGCCAACCCATCATAACCCCCAAGGAGTAAGCCAGAGAGATCAATACTCTGACTTCATTCTTCTCCCTCCCTCTGGTATCTTGCCAGAGTCCGCCATTGACCCAATCCAACTGGAAGACAGGAGCAAAGCATCTCTTGATTATATCTTTACTGGTTGAGCTTCCAAGCACAGTACAGGGCTTAGAATAGACCTGGAAGGACAAACCAAAGACAGTCTGCACAGATGCCCCGAAGTCAATGATTCTGCAGCTATTACACATTTTACTTTATTTCACATTTCAGTATTTCTGGGACTTGGGCTTCAGACTTCTCTGAGAGCTACATCACAATGATACCTGTCCAGCACTAATTTCCCATTCTCAATGGGATCTCATGATTAACAAGAGTTGTCTTATCCCATGAGACATAGGAGTTGTAGAAAAAATAGTTGTCTTAAACCTATAAGAATCATTCTTAATTATTTTAGATTATAACACTTATATAGAAACCAGGCATGGTGGCTCACGTCTGCAATCCCAACACTTTGGGAGATTGAGGCAGGCAAATCACTTGAGCCCAGGAGTTGGAGAACATCCTAGGCAACGCGGTGAAACCCCACCTCTACAAAAAAAAATTCCAAAAATTAGCCAGGTGTCGTGGCACATGCCTGTGGTCCCAGCTACTTGGGAGGCTGAGGTGGGAGGATTACCTGAGCCCAGGAGGTCAAGGCTGCAGTAAGCCATGATTGTGCCGCTGCACTCTAGCCTGGGTGACAGATCGAGATCCTGTCTCAAAACAAACCATAATAAGACTCACACAGAAATGGCTATGAATTCATCACAAATAAGAACCAAATGGTTTGGTTTATTACCGAAATATAGTCCAAAGCCTTGCCTGTATAACATAAGCCAAAAAGGAGTAGAAATTTTTTCAACTAATTCCTTATCTCTACTTCTATGAGTGTGTTTTTCAACTCCTCCTCATCTCATTAGTTTTTCACTTTTTAAATACCTATTTGTATTTAAAATATCACCATCACACAGTTCAGATTTAATTGCTGAGTAGTAATTCATGTCCACTATTGTTTTTTTCTTTCCTGAACTATAAGCTCTCAGAGGGTGGAGGGTATGTATGATGTTTATTCAGACATCTATTAAGGTCCCAAATACTTTCCATTGATTAATTCACAGTAATACGAAAGTTTTGGTGACCAGTATCTATAGAACCATTTTGAGGCACCTATAACTCTGACACATTACACTACTTAAGGGCAAAATCAAACTATGCTTTATCTAAGGACCCTTGACAGTGGCCTTTGACAAAAATGCAGAGTACTTCTACATAGTACTTAGTCTTGAAAGATACAGGAAGGAAGGAAATGGAAGAGAGAGAGAGAAGAGGGATAGCTAAACATGTTTCTTGATTGTAAAGATGCTACATTAGGCACGTGGACAGTTGTTAAGCACAGAGTAAGCAGGGTTGCTGGGAAATAACTTGATCCATAACCCATATAATGCTGTCTGCATGCTATGAAGATAATTGACCTCTGGGTATTTAGAATATGGTCTTTGCCCTTCCTTTTACCATGATTCTGTACATCTTTACATATAATAAGCCAACTTGATTTGAGTGAAGCCATGATTCAGATATCTTTGTCCTAGGAGTTGTAAAGGGATATTAAATACATCCATGAACACCTGATAGAAATTGTGCAATAAAGATAGCTTCCTAAACAATTAATCACATCCTCAAAATACAAAGCTAATAATATATCAACTCACCCTTTTCCTCCAGAAAACAGGGGGAGAACAATAGTGTTAGATTGAAATTAATCAATCTAACCAATCCAACATCAACAATCCAGAAATATCAGGGAAAAAAGTATTTTTCTTAAAGAACACATTTTTAAATGTATTTCTTAAGAAATAGCCTTGTCTATCTATCACACTTTGGTCCTACTGACAGTCTCCAAATTAAAAGCAATATCTTTCTTTAGGCACAAGATTTGTCAACACAACCAATATGCTTTCAATCAAACTACATTTGAAGACAAAAGTTTTTGGAGGAGAGTGGCCAATAGCTTAAAGTAACTATGATGATCACTCAGCAAGTATCCTAGAAGACAACCAGAGTTTCATGCAATTGTATTCATTTCAGTATATGCAATAAATGAAACACACAGCCAATGTGCTTCTATTTATACATCTTGGAAACACTTTACAGAAATAAACTATAAATCAGAAGACAAAATTTTTCATTAGACTCAATCATCAGAAGTAGTCATTACTATATATAAAGTTCACCCAACTCAAATGAGACATATACACCACCAGCACCCCCCCCCGCCCACCACCCACCACCACCACCATTTAAAATATGTATTTGGAAACCTACCTTTTTATGAGGCAGGTATCCAAATTTTTTTTTAACTCTCACATTGCCAACACAAAACATTTCTTCTTATGAGTTAGATATCCAATTCAATCCAGGTTCAAATGGCCAAAGAAGAGACCCAGATAAGCAAACAAGTTATGGGTTTTATCAGGGGCTTACATACAGGAGACAGAGTTTGCCTGCGGTGGGTTTTTTAGGAAAAGCACACAGTCAAGTGGTGGTGGGCTGGGTGGAAGAAACACAACCACTTGTGAAAGGCATGCAGTTTATATGGCATCTTCACCTGACACCTTCCCCCTAACAACCTCCACCTGACAAACTTCCCTTACTCCAAAACAAAGGGCCTCAATCTCCTGTAAGGTCTACCACAGGAGGGGCTGGGGGCTCAGATGTTCCTCATAGTTAAGGAATGGATCTCCAGGTTGGCCAATCTTGGATTCCCTAACTCAGAGCTCTGACCACACATTCGTCTTTATGGCAGGTGCGTCTGCTGTAAAGGTCATCTCAGGGTATGCTTGGGTCCAGTCATCACTGTCAGGAGTGTTTGCTATACAGGACAATGCTGCACTATAGTATGTGACCTACCTTGCTGGCAATATATCCTCATGGCTCAAATTTCCTCACCATTTACATGGATAACAGTTTGTATTCTGCCTGGCATCATTTTCCTTCATTGTGTCTCAAAAGACTATCATGTTTATGAGCAGCTAATGCTTTCACTTGTTCCTCTGTAAGAAGTTTGTTCTTAAATATTACCTGGGATACTAATTAAGTGGGATTTGAAAGCGAGAACATGTTGGCATTGTTAAGGTTAATGGCTTAATCCTTCAGCACAGGAGACAACTTCTCGAGCTTGTTGAAAAGATTTTTATTGAAGCCCAGGGACAGCCCTGTCCCATTATGCATGAGTCTTGCTTATTCTGTTCTCCTTAGGATTGTACCATCTATATGTCCTTTGAGTAGCTGATATTTAGAAAATGTTTCCAGATGTTAGCATGTATTAAGAAGATAACTGCTAGTAAGGGACAGATGGTTATTTTCCCAGATAATTCTAGGCTCGCCAATATCCACACTTGGTTTTTAACGTATTTCTTAGAAATTAACTTGAAGTAAATAGTTAATTTTTTTATTTAGGAAAAAAGTAGATAAGAGAAAAATGAAAAATTGATAGAACATCAAAAAATAACTTCACAGTGGATTGTTATAGCAATTTTGATTGAGTCCACGTGATTGAAACATTTCCAAACACTTGATTATGAAGGACAATGATTTAATGGGGTGTAATCAATAGTTTGAAATAAAAAGAACTGACTGGAGTTGTTTTTACAATGCCTTCTCTCATTTTTCTTTTCTTTTCAAAACTATGCCTACACACAGAATGCATGTGGTATGTTAATCACGATGGAGATCTGAGATGCTTTTAAAGGTAAGGCTTGTGGTATAGACGAGTAAAATTTTCCAAGTATCAGCCCCATGAAGACTGAGGGGAATCAGGAAGTCCATGTCCCCACGAAACAAACACACACACATACAACACACATTTAGTGTACTGGCTGCCTATTTGTGAGCTCCACAGCATCCACTTATTGTTCTGTATGTGTTCATCTTTGCTCTGCAACTAACTGGTCTGTATATTAAAGAAGAACAGGCATCTTGTCTTATTCATCTCTTACATCTTTCAGGGTGTCCAGCACAGACAAAGTAACATACCAAATGCTCACCAAAGATCGTTAATTGTTAGTTAAAGTAAGAGGCAGAATAATGACCCCCCCCCACCCCCACCCCGGCAACCACAAAGATGTGCCATCCTAAACTCCAGAGCCTGTGAATGCGTTATATTACATAGAAAAGAGGAATGAAGGTTGCAGATGGAATTAAGATGCTAGTAAGCCACTGTAAGATAGCAAGATTATTCTGGTTTATTCCACTGTGCCCACTGTAATTACTGAGGTGTGTTTTCTTCGGGTTTTTTTGTTCGTTTGTTTTTTGGGTTTTTTTTGAGACGGAGTCTCTCTCTGTCGCCCAGGTTGGAGTGCAGTGGCGTGATCTCGGCTCACTGCAAGCTCCGCCTCCCGGGTTCACGCCATTCTGCCTCAGCCTCCCATGAGGTGTTTTTGAGACGAAGTCTTGCTCTGTCGCCCAGGCTGGAGTGCAGTGGCGCGATCTCGGCTCACTGCAAGCTCTACCTCCTGGGTTCCCGCCATTCTCCTGGCTCAGCCTCCCAGTAACTGGGACTACAGGCGCCCGCCAGCACGCCCGGCTAATTTTTTGTATTTTTAGTAGAGACAGGGTTTCACCATGTTAGCCAGGATGGTCTCGATCTCCTGACCTCGTGATCTGCCCGCCTCGGCCTCCCAAAGTGCTGGGATTACAGGCGTGAGCTACCGCACCTGGCCAATTACTGAGGTTTTTAAAAGAAAAAGGAGGAGGCAGAAAAGGAGTCACAGCCATAGAAAGAAAAATGAAGATAGAAGGAAGGGTCAAGATGACATGATATGAGAAAGGCTTTTTTTTTTTTTTAGATTCGGGGGTACATGTGCAGATTTGTTACATGGTATATTGCATGATGCTAAGGTCTGGGCTTCAATTGAACCCGACACCCAGATAGTTAACATAGCACCCAATAGATAGTTTTTCAACCCAAGTTCCCTACCTCCCTCCCTGCTCTAGTGATCTCCAGTGTCTATTGTTTCCATCTTTATGACCATGTGTCTCCAAAGTTTAGCTCCCACTTATAAGTAAGAACATGGGGTATTTGGTTTTCTACTTCTGCGTTAACTCGCTTAAGATAATGACCTCCAGCTGCATCCATGTTGCTGCAAAAGACATGATTTTATTCTTTTTTATGGCCATGTCATATTCCATGGTGCATATGTACCACATTTTCTTTAACCTATCCATCATTGACGGGCACCTAGATTGATTCTATGTCTTTGCTATTGTAAATAGTGCTGCAGTAAACATGTGCAGGTATCTTTTTGGTAGAACAATTTATTTTCCTTTGGGTATACACCTAGTAATGGAATTGCTGGGTCAAATGCTAATTATGTTTTTAGCTCTTTGTAAAATCTCCAAACTACTTTCTACAGAGGCTGAACTGATGTGAGAAAGTCTTAACCAGTTGTTGCTTCTTTGAAGAAGGAGGAAAGGGCTATAAACCAAGGAGTGTGGTGGCATCTAGACACTGCAAAAAGCAATAAAATGAATTCTCCACTAAAGCATCCAGAAACACAGCTCTAAAGATCCCCAGTTTTAGTCCAGTATGATCCATGTTGGACTTCTAATCCACAGATTTGTAAGATACTAAATTTGTGCTGTTTTAAACCTTTTTGTTTGTGATAATTTGTTACAGTAGCCTTAGAAAGCTAATACAATTGAGATACTTCTTTCCACTTGATTTCTTTATTTTCTTTGATTTTTTTAGAAGAAGTGACTATCAACTCATTATACTGATTGCTCCTAACCATCACCAAATATTCAGTTGTCAGCAGAGAGGACAACAGTGGCTGAGGCATATGCCAAAGGGAAATTTGGAACATATCCAAAGAAAGCTGTTTCATCATTTAAAATAGTTGAGTGTCTCACCTCTAGTGACTTTCTTATTTAAGAAAATCAGTGGTCCACTTAAAATTCCCTTGTGCGTGGGAATGTGGTGCCATGTAAACATTTGTTTGCTGCTCTCTCTCTCTCAGAACCAAGCACCAGCTTTGCAGATGGGATTACTTAATTGACAATTATTAAATAAAATTAAAAGAGCCATGATTAGCAGACTAATTGCTGACCAGCAGTTCTATTGAATCTGTTTCCAATGCAAATGTCTCCTCTTCTCTTGGCTCAAGGTAATCAGGCTTTTCTTTGCAATTTTTCAGAAATCTTTGAAGTGTTTCTGAACACTCCAAATAGTCACTCACTAGTATGAAAGTTTTCCCTTGAAAGCTGGAATCAGGCACTTTTGCCTCTGGAAAGGGAACGAAAAGTGGCAGACCTAGTTGTATTGTATTGTTTTCTTAGTTTCTCCAGGGAGAAAAGGGAACTGATCAACTTAAAAAGAAATGGTTACCCAAGATAGTTATTTAACGCAGAAAGACAAACCTGGCAATCAAAATAGACTGATTATATTCAATACTGAAGGATAAATTTCTTTATAAGGTGCTGTATTGTACTGATTCTGTCTAAGATCTCTTTAGTGGAAAATTTATTTGAGGACTACCTCTAATCACCAGAAAATCAAGTATTTCATGACATCATCTGAACATCCTTACCTGGACTCTGCCTCTCTCCTACCTAGCACTCCCTTCACCCATAGCTCCACTCCAACCTGTCCCTTTTTAGTGCTGAGACTGCTTCAAGATGCTGCTCATCCAGGGGTACATCCCCCATTCTTCCTTAGTTCTTTTGATCTTTTCTCACATTTCTAAATAACACCACTTCTTTAGGTAGAAACTTTCCACCACCTGGCTGATCTGAACCTCTAGCCTATATCCATAGAATTATATTGAGTAAATAGCCTGCCCCTATTACTCCTACTCTGCCTACACTCATAGATCTGCTGTGGACGACATCCATTGACCTACCCCAATAGAAAGCCAGAAGGCAAGGGAGCTAGGTGATTGTAGAAGTCAGCCTCCTGTAGCAAAGAGCAGGGCAGAAAAGTAATGAATGAATTCAGAACGGTGGGGATGAAACAGAGAACAGCCAACACAGGCTGTCTCTTTTCAGGACAACCAAAAGTCATATACATCGTTCTACTCTCAGTCTTTATTGAGACTCTAAGTAACGTTGGTTAAATTCCCACTATGTGTGGTGTGCATCTTTCTTTGAAATAACAAGAATATAAACATTCTTCAGTTGCCTCCTCCCTCTTTCCTTTTTGTTTTTTCTTCAACACTTTGCTGAATGGCTACTTTCCCCTGGATTTCTTAATTCATTTACTTCTACTAAATAAATAAGCCTGATGCCTCCCTTCACCGATATAATAGATTTCCCTTTGCATCTTTATTGTCTATTCAACATTGACAAGTACATTTGGCAAATGGTAAGCATGCAATAAACATTAACTATTTTTATTTTTATTCCTCTCCTAAGAAATTCTTGCCTAATTAAATAAGGGCAAAAGGAGGCTATTGAGATAATGAAAAAATTTATAGATTTTTTAAAACTTTCATTAATGTAAGATTTTAAACCTAACTTTCAGTTTAGAAACAAGGAGGTAAAGAAACAAGTTGAACGACACCCCTCCACCAAAAAATAAAAAATCCAGAACAATGAAATTAAAAATGTGAGTCACTCTACAAGAAAACTGCCTACTTTCTTCAATAAGTCAATGTGCAGTAAAAAGGGAATGGGGGCCTTTGTATATCAGAGTTTATCTAACTTTTCTGTAAAAGACCAAAGAGTAAATATTTTAGGCCTTGCAGACCATGTCATCTCAGTGACACCTACTCAGCTCTTAAAATCATAGGTAATACTTAAATGAGTGGAATGGCTGTGTTCCAATAAAAATTTATTTACTATAAAATAGGCTGCAGGCCAATTTGGCCAGCTGCTGATTCCTCTTCTATATTTAAGGAGCTTAAGAGACACAATGACCTAATGAACAAGCACACGATGGGCATTTTTAACTCAAAAGTTTTTAGCAAGGTGTGGGAATAGGGGAAGGGGAGTTGAAAGAAGTCACAGGTTTGGGGGGCATGCAAAGGCCAGCAGAGAAACAAGTCCGGGGCAGTACATTGTTTTAAAAAAGTACACACACAAAATGGCACCACCTGTAGGCTATTTATATATATTTATTTTATGTCCAGCAGTTGTCTTTTTGATATGGATAGGAGGCAGGAGGGTGGGGTCCCTGGCAAGAGGGCTGTACCCTCAAGCCTGAACCCATGGTCCTAAATGAGAATGAGAATTCCAGTTTTTGCACCCAAATGTTGCCTTTTGGCCCAACACACCCCCCTATTCTGTATCCATATAAACCTCAAACCCCAGGCTCCATAAGCAGAAGAGCAGCAGAGCAGCAGGGAAGGAGAGAAGAGAGGAGGCATCTGAACATTGAGAGAAGCTCAGCTGAGCATGGTCGGAAAGGAGATCGACCGAACAGAACAGCTGAGCTCCAGGGGAAGATCATCTTCCCACCCCAACCCATCCCCTCTCTAGCTCCCCATCCCGCTGACAGCCACCTCCACCACTCAAAAAATCCCCACATTCACTATCCTTCAAGTCCATGTGACCTGATTCTTCCTGGATGCTGGACAAGAATCCGGGATTCACTGGGTGTGGGAACCCAAAAAGGCTGCCACATTGACTCTTCACTGAGCTGCTTAACACCTAAGCCATCCTCAGACAGCAGGACTAAAAGAGCATTGTAACACTTCCAGACACTGCCATGGGGCAAGGGCCCAAAAGCGCTTGCCCTGGCTCTTTTACCTGCTCACCCGTGTGCTCCTGATCCTGTAAGGGGTTTGAATATGTGGCAGCCAAATTCATGAGCCACACCCCTGTTGCAAGTCCCATGAAAGGGTCCAGGAAACTCTCCCATTTCATTTTCACACTACTTCCTCTGACATCCTTTCATCACGGCACTCAAATTGTAATGACAGCACATATCTTTTACATATTTGTTGCAAATGCAGCAATTTGGACAATATAATCAAGAGAGCCATCATTCTCCCCAGTCTGCATCTCCCAACCACCCTCTCCTCAGGCAATTGTGCTTTGGGTGGTGAGGTGTCATCTGCTATTTATTCCCTTAAGTAGTCCTCAATATTATCCTGAATAATTCTTTTTTACATTACCAAAAAAAGTCAGTTAAAATTTACAGAATTCTAAACTGATTCGTTTCAAAAAGAACAGTGGTACATTATGGAATACGTTAAACTCATAGTTCCATTTTTTAAAAATATTAACCATAATCTTTTTATTTTAAATTCAATTTAGTTTTATAATTGACATAATAAATGTGCATATTCCTTGGGTACATAGTGAAGTTTCAATACATATAATGTATATTGGTCAGAACAAGATAATTAGCATATCCATCATCACAAACATTTATCATTTCTTTGTGTTAGGAACATTCAATATCCTCCTTCTAGCTATCGGAGACTATAAAATTTATTATTGTTAACTATAGTCATCCTACAGTGATATTGACCACTATAACTTATTCCTCCTATCTAGCTGTAATTTTATATTATAATTCTATTAAAAAGAGTAAGGTTGGAGCCCCAAATGGTGAAATTTTCTCTTTTGGCTCCCGGAGAAAGCTGACCACCAGTTTTAACATATCTAGGCTTCAATTTTTTTTTATTAACAAAAGGACAACTGTGAACTAGAATATACATCCAACATTCTGACACAGACCAGAAATCTTTCGCTTCCTATAATTACCAATAAGAACCACTCTTGTGGCAATAACTTAAGACTGCACTATTTATACTTAGATTTTTGTGGAACGTTTCTGATAAATAAAGTGTTTTTTTAAATTATTTAGACAAAAATTTAAAAAGTCAAATGGTAGCTGAGGTGCGGTGGCTCACGCCTGTAATCCTAGCACTTTGGGAGGCCGAGAGGGGTGGATCACAAGGTCAGGAGATCGAGACCATCCTGGCTAACACTGTGAAACCCCGTCTCTACTAAAAAAATACAAAAAAAATAGCCGGGCGCGGTGGCAGATGCCTGTGGTCCCAGCTACGCGGGAGGCTGAGGCAGGAGAATGGCATGAACCCGGGAGGCGGAGCTTGCAGTGAGCCGAGATCGCACCACTGCACTCCAGCCTGGGGGACAGAGCGAGACTCCGTCTCAAAAAAACCAAAACAAACCAACAACAAAAAGTCAAATGGTATTAAACAAAAAGCAAGATATATAAGTCACCACTTAAAAAATTATATCTGTGATCTCAGAACTAAAGAGACAACAAAAAGAGAGTTGCCTCCAAAACAAAGGAAAAAAACATTTTCAGGCACTTGAGAAAATAATTCAGTAACAAGAGCAATCGGGATTGAAGGAAATATCCTTTGCCCAATCTAGTCTGAGGATAAGAAAGAATGAGAGAGTAAAGAATAGAAATCACTCAATCAAAGGAAGATGGAATCAAAATACTACAGGAAAAACAGCATATGATGTCCTGAGTCCCATTTCTTTTTTTTTTTTTTTTTTTTGAGACTGAGTCTCGCTCTGCCGCCCAGGCTGGAGTGCAGGGGCCGGATCTCAGCTCACTGCAAGCTCCGCCTCCCGGGTTTACGCCATTCTCCTGCCTCAGCCTCCCACGTAGCTGGGACTACAGGCGCCCGCCACCTCGCCCGGCTAGTTTTTTGTATTTTTTTAGTAGAGACGGGGTTTCAGCATGTTAGCCAGGATGGTCTCGATCTCCTGACCTCGTGATCCGCCCGTCTCGACCTCCCAAAGTGCTGGGATTACAGGCTTGAGCCACCGCGCCCAGCCAGTCCCATTTCTTTTACACCAAACTTGCTGCTTTCATATCACCCATTTTGTCATAACCATACTTTAATTATCAGTGACTTTTTCTAACAAAGTTTTTAAGCAAAGTGAGCCATGCTTTTCTATATTGTACAGGTTCTGAATCATTTGGAGGAAAAATACTATGCAAATCTAAGATGTAAATGAATGCCATCTGTGCGTTTTAAGATTAGAAACAAGTGCAATTCACCACTGAGGGAACTAACCTCCCTGTCTAGGAGACGCTAGTGTTATTTAGAAATGTAATGTCCATTTCTTCCTACCTTCTGTTGCCAGCCTTAATTTCAGGTCCAAAAGTGCCTGACTTAGGATGGTTCAACTTACAATTTTTTTACTTTACAATAGTGTAAAAGTGACACACATTCAGTAGAAAATATATTCCAACTACCAATACAATCATTCTGTTTTTCACTTTCAGTACAGTGTTCAATAAATTACATGAGGTACTCAATACTTTATTTTAAAATGTGTTACATAATTTTCTTGGCCAATCTAAGTGTTCTGAGCACCTTTAAGGTAGACTAGGCTAGGCTACGACGTTCAGTGGGTTAGGTGTATGAAACGTATTATCAATTTATAATATTTTCAACATATGATGGTTTAGTGGGAAGTAAGTCTATTTATGTAAGTTGAGAAGCGATTGCGTGTCTGTGTGTATACATATGTGGGTTGCATATATACACAAATACACATACATACAGAATCTAATTAAACAAAAACCCATAATTAGGTACAAAGTGGGTGGCTGGTAAACTTGTGTTTGGTTTGGTTTCTATGATTCTTATCTAATAACAAAATTGGTTCTTCTTCTATGTTCAGGGCTATTTTTCCATGACCCTCAATTTCTCATTACCCTTCTTCAAGGCTTTAACCCATTTCCCATTTAGAAAAAAAAAAAAGTGCCGCTTGCTGCCAGTGCTGATTTGATTCTACATAAGCACGCTCTTTGAGGCTGAAGCAAATCTGACTGATTTTCAATGTGAAAATAAAATATAAAAACTGTTATTGGAGTGATTTCTAAACAGAACGTGTCTGCAATCCTAATGTAACAGAAATTACGTGATGTTATATTAGGATTAGACACAAGTATTCTCAGGGCAAACGGGAAATGGGTTAATAGAATTTAGCAGCTATCAGTCATCTTCACTGTCATTCACATGTGTAATCGCATTCCCCACCACCCAACCATTTTTCAGTCTCACCAGTGAACTCTTTTACAATTAGGCTACAACCTTGTACCATGGGCTTCTATGGCCAACCCACCACTCAAGATGGTGGTGTTTTTGCCACCAGTAAGTGGGTTAGCCAGTTCCAAATCTCCACCTTACTACCTGCTGTCTTGGAGCACTCTCACTAACACATTAGGTTGGGTCTTCTGAGGAGCAAACATCAAAACAGGGTTAGGAGTGCAGTGCAGAGGATTTACTAGAAAGAAATGGGATAAGGTGGTATTGGACTACAATGCAGGTCTGACAGCTATGGAAGGAGAACTTAGCAGAAAGAAACTTCAACAACAGCACTATTGAAAAAAAAAGCCTGATGGGATGTCCAAAAGCCAAAGTCTCTGGCTGGAAGAATTATTTAATATTGCCAAAATAAGCCTGCCATAAAATCTTTGCCATCTTCACTTATCAGCTGGGAGCAGCCCACAGAAACATCGGGTTGGCATGGATGTTGCAGTAGAACAAAAGGAACAGGAGCTGGAACCATCACTATGCTGCACACAGCAAAAGATCAGAGTCACCTATTTTCTCCTTTTTTTTCCCTGGCTCTTGCCCCAAGACTACCAGCACCACCACCAAAGCATGCAAGAATTTTCACAAGTAAGCCAAATGAAGAAATCACCTATCAGGGAGGTGGTATTTTGGAGATACCTGAAAGATCCTCTTGCGTTTAGCCAAAAGTCTCTAGTCATCTATTTTCCTCATGGAATTCCATTAACCCAAGGAACAGATCATTTTTCATATTAAATGTTTATGTAGAGCTTATATCTTAAGGTTATTCCCATTTAATCTCTCAGTGAACCAAGGAATAGTAAATGTGGAGGAAAGATCTTAGAAAAAGAAGTAATTACAAAATTGGAC
This sequence comes from Chlorocebus sabaeus, assembly GCF_047675955.1. Classification (NCBI taxonomy): domain Eukaryota; kingdom Metazoa; phylum Chordata; class Mammalia; order Primates; family Cercopithecidae; genus Chlorocebus; species Chlorocebus sabaeus. Next base: position 33,627,450 of record NC_132911.1, on the reverse strand, counting down.
TCAATTTTGCATTGGCACAAACATACTATCCAACCTTGGGAAAAGGTAAATAATATCTGTGGAACTCACCAGGCATTCAACAGTGAGCTGACAAAACTAAGTTAATTGACACTCTGCTCATTTGGGGGGATATAGTCCCTGCCCTTCAAAAGCACAGATAAGATAGAGCTTTAAACGAAATATCCTCAGCTTTAAAATGATGTTTCCACAGCTTTTCTTAAAAATGAATTTTAGGCCGGCCAGGATGGCTGACTGGAAGCAATTACGGGAAGCAGTTATTGTGCACTGCTCTTATGGAGAGAAACAGGTGAGTAAATTCAGCTCCTTCAACTGAAACACCCAGGTGCACACATTGAGATTCATCAAGAAAATTCCTTGACCCACAGAGAATGGAGAAAAGCAAGACAAGATAACCACCCACCCAGGAGCAACACAGAGCCAATGGAGCCTCCCCCACCCAGGAAGTGGTAAGTGAATGAGCAACCCCGGGGACCCACACTTTTCCCATAGGTTTTTGCAACCCTTGGGTCAGGAGATCCCCTCATGAACCCATTCCACCAGGGCCTGCAGTCTGACACGCAGAGTTACATGGAGTCTCGGTGAAGCAGCTGGCTACTAAGGCACACGAGGAGCCCCAAAAGCTTTAGACATCTTCACTTCCCAGAAAAAGTGGCTACTCAGGCAAAGTGGGAGTTTAGAGTCCCATTCATACCACTAGAAAAGGGGCTGAATCCAGGGGGCTGAGCAGTGATGGTCTGCAGGTCCTGCTTTCATGACACCTTTCAGGGTAAAACCCACTAGTTTGGAACTGCAGCCAGCCACCAGCAACAATGTTACTCCTACCTGAGACAGAGCTCCCAGAGGAAGCAGTAAGCCACTATCTTTGCTGTTTTGCAACCTTAGTGGTTGTTGCCTTCAGTGCAGCTGCCCTGTGGAAAAGTGTCCAGACCACTTTTAAATATGAATCCCCACACCTGCTTCTTCTCACTGGGTGGGACCTCCTAACTAGGGTCACCAGCTACCCTTGCCAGTGTTTTCCAGCTGGCAGTGGTTCCAAGACTCCCTGGCACAGGGCTCCCAGGGGGAAGAATGGACTGCCATTTTTGCTGTTTCATAGCCTTTGTCAATGTTGCCCTTGGGATCTAGGGAATCTGAGGCAACTAGGGACTGGAGTGGTCCCCCTGGCACAGCACAGCAGCTCCATGGAGAAGTGGCCAGACTGCTTTTTCACGTGGGTCCCAGATCTCATTTCTCTTCACTGGGTGGGATCTCCTGACCGAGGTCTACAGCTACCGCTGCCGGTATGTTCAGGCTGGAAATAGATATATACCTCCCTGGGATGGAGCACCCAGAGGGAGGAGCAGGCCGCTGACTTTGCCATTTCACGGCCTTCACAGTTGATACCTTCAGGTGCTAGAAAAATCCAAGGTGGCTAGGGACTGGAGCAGAACCCCAACATATATGCAGCAGCCCTACAGCAAAATGGTCACACTTTGCCAAGGAGAAACAATTGTCCCTGATCTCATATCTCCTCACTGGGTGGGATCTCACAGCCTGGGTCTCCAGTAGAAGCCCTGCAACTCCCTGAGTCAGAGCTCCCAGTGGGAGCAGGGGTTGCCATTTTGTAGTCTCATGGCCCCACCCTTGCTATCTCCAGGCTCTGAAGAATCCATGAGGACCAGGAGCTGATTCAGATCCCCAGCACAGAGCACTCACCTCATGGAAAAGTGGGTGAACTGTTCTCCATGCAGATCCCAGTCCTCATGCCTCCTCACTATGCAGGGCCACCCAATATGGGACTTCAGCACAATCATCCTGGCCCCACCTGACCACTTCAATCAGAGGCATCCCAGCAGTTAAAGGAAAATCCACTTGCAGAGATTAGAAAGAACCAATGCAAGAACTCTGGCAACTCAAATGGCAGAGTGTCTTATATTCTCCAAATGACTATACTAATCCTCCAAATGAATGCACTAATTCTCCAACAAGGGTTCTTAACTAGGTTGAGTTGCCTGAAATGACAGAAATAGAATTCAGAATATGATAGGAATGAAGATCATTGAAACTGAGGAGAATGGCAAAACCCAATACAAGGAAACTAAGACTCACAATAAAACAATACAGGAGATGAAAGATGAAATAGCCAGTATAAAAAAGAACCTAACTAATCTGATAGAGCTTACAAACACACTGCAAGAATTTCACAATGCAATTGCAAGTATTAGCAGCAAAATATACCAAGTGGAGGAAAGAATCTTGGAACTTGAGGACTGGCTCTCTGAAATAAGACAGCAGACAAAAATAAAGAAAAAGGGATGAAAAGGAACAAATGAAACCTCCAAGAAATATTAGGATATTATGTAAAGAGGTCAAATCTACACATCACTATCATCTCTGAAAGAGACAGGGAGAAAGCAGAAAAACTTGGAAAACATATTTCAGGATATCATCCTTGAAAGCTTTCCTCCTAGAGAGGCCAACAGTCAAATTCTGCAAATACAGAGAACCCCTGCAAGATTCTACACAAGAGGATCATCCCCAAGATATAATCATCAGATTCTCCAAGGTCAAAATGAAGAAAAAGAATATTAAAAGCAGCTAGAGAGAAAGGGCAGGTCACCTACAAAGGGAACCGTATCAGGCTAATAGCAGACCTCTCAGCTGAAACCCTGCAAGCCACAAAAGATTGGGGGCCTACATTCAACATCTTAAAAAAAAAAATCTTCAACCAAGAATTTAATATACAGCCAAACTGAGCTGCCTCAGTGAAGGAGAAATATGATCCTTTTCTTATTTGGGATTGGGAGAGTTTGTTACTACCAGACCTGCCTTAAAAGAGATCTTGAAAGGAACACTAAATATATAAGGGAAATACTGCCACCAACTCATACAAAAACATACTTAATTACACAAACCAGTGACACTATGAAGCAACCACACCAACAAGCCAGCATAATAACCAACTGATAACACAATGACAGAATTAAATCCACACATATCAATACTAACCTTGAATATAAATGAGCTAAATGGCCCATTTTAAAGCCACAGAATGGCAACCTGGATAAAAAGGAAGACCCAATGATATGCTGTCTTCAGGAGACCCATGTTACATGTAATGACACCCATTGGCTCAAAATAATGGGATGGAAGAAAATCTACCAAGCAGGTGAAACTCAGAAAAAAGCAGGAATTGCAATCCTAATTTCAGACAAAGTAGACATTAAACCAACAAAAATTTAAAACAGAAGGGTATTACATAATGGTAAAATGTTCAACAAGAAAACATAACTATTTTAAATATATATGCACCCAACACAGGAGCACCCAGATTCATAAAGCAATTTCTTAGAGTCCTACAAAGAGATCTGAGACTCCCTTAACAGTGGGAGACTTCAACACTCCACTGATGGTATTATACAGATCTTCTAGGCAGAAAATTAACAAAGATATTTAGGACATGAACTCAAAATTGGACCAAGTGAATCTAATAGATTTCTATGGAACTTGCCACCCAAAAACAACAGAATACACATTCTTCTCATTATCATATGGCACACACTCAAAAATTGACCACACAATTGGACATAAAACAATCTTTAGCAAATGCAAAAGAACTGAAATCATACCAAACACACTCTCAGAACATAACAAAATAATAGAAATAAATATGTAAAAATTGCTTGAATCTATGCAATTACATGTAAATTAAACAACCTGCTCCTGAATGACTTTTGGGTAAATGATAACATTAAGGCAAAAGTCAAGAAGTTTGGCTGGACGCAGTGGCTCAAGCCTGTAATCCCAGCACTTTGGGAGGCCGAGACAGGCGGATCACGAGGTCAGGAGATCGACACCATCCTGGCTAACATGGTGAAACCCCGTCTCTACTAAAAAATACAAAAAACTAGCCGGGCGAGGTGGCAGGCGCCTGTAGTCCCAGCTACTTGGGAGGCTGAGGCAGGAGAATGGCGTGAACCCAGGAGGTGGAGCTTGCAGTGAGCTGAGATCCGGCCACTGCACTCCAACCTGGGTGACAGAGTGAGACTCCATCTCAAAAAAAAAAAAAAAAAAAAAAAGTCAAGAAGCTCTCTGGAAGTAACAAAAACGAAGAGGCAATCCTAAGCAAACAGAACAGAGCTGGAGACATCACATTACCCAACTTCAAACTATACTACAGGGCTACAGTTACAAAAGCAGCATGGTACTGGTATGAAAACAGACACATAGAACAATGGAACAGCATTGAGAGCCCAGAAATAAGGCCACACACCTACAACCATATGATCTTTGACAAAACTGACCAAAAGGAAAAAAAAAAGAAATGGGGGAAAGGACTCCAATAAATGGTACTAGAATAACTGGCTAGCAATATGCAGAAGACTGAAACTGGACCCTTTCCTTATATTATATAAAAAATCAACTCAAGATAGATTACAGAGTCCAGTGTAAAACCCAAAATTATAAAAATCCTGGAAGACAACCTAGGCAATACTATTCTGGACATAAGAACTGGCAAAGATTTCCTGTGAATGGGAGGAATAATCAGTGGAGACTTCAATTCTGCCATCTTTCTCCACTCTTCTTCTCTCATTGGTAGTTTGATAGGAATTGCATTGAATCTGTAAATTGCCTGGGGCAGTATGGCCATTTTAATAATATTGATACTTCATCCTATCCATGAGAATGAAACGTTTTTCCATTTGTTTGTGTCATCTCTGATTTCTTTGAGCAGTACTTTGTAATGTCAATAAATTTCAATGAACCAGAAAAAAAAATAAATTTTAACTAGTTGAAGAGAAAGCTATATATAGAATGTCACATAAAATCATTTAAGTCATAGAAAATTTTGTTCTGGGGTAATTGAGATTTGTTATCATCAAGCCAAGGTTCTCTAGAAATCAGCCATAAATTCTTAAGGAGTAATTAGCTCTTACTTCATTTATTACTGCTATATAATGGGTTGGTTGAAATTTATAGACTTATGTTACTAAGATTTGAGGGTTCCACCTGTCAAATAACAGAATGGTTTTCAACTAGACCTGAATTCAAGATATTTTGGTTTTCTTCCCTGATTAGTAATAGGACATTGGACATATACTTAACTTTTCTAAACTTTCATTTCCTCATCTGTAAAATGGGGACAATTACAGTAACTAAATGAAATACTACATGTAAAATTATTGAGAGTGTCTATCAAAGGCACTCATTAAATAGTCTATTATTTAAAAAAAAAAAAAAACTGCTGAGAAAGATGGCACGTGACATATGCCTCCTCCACAGAAAGAAACTAAAATACTAAGTAGATTCTTCCATTTTGACCAGATTGCCCAGGAGAGATGGGAGGAGAGACGGGAAGCACCAGAAATAAGTAAGGAGGGCATTTGTCCTACTGGAGACTGAGCTGGGAGAGGCACCTGGATATGGGGAAACAGTAAAAGAGAAATCCCCAGGGCACTGAAATGGGCTTTTGCAATATTGGCTATGGAAGAAACCCTTGAACCACTAGGGCCTCAGGCCTGACATATGTAGCTGCCTAAAGACTACAGAGACATTGCTTCAGGAAGGGAACCCACACGGAATTCACAGCATCCAAGCCTAGGCAGCCTCAGCCAGGTGTCATTTTGAGAGCCTATGTCCTGGGAATCTACAGAAATGGCTGTTGCCACTGCACTGCTCCAGAGAGGGAGAGGAGAGATTGGGCCCTCCCTCTCACTCATGGGAGAGTCCCTACTGCCCTGCTTTGGGCTGCTTTTGAGACTGAGACATGAACGGACTGCAATCCTCATGGCTTCTTGCCCATGTTGCTTGCCTTGGGGAGACCCTGCCCTCCCTGGTCCCAGGTCCAAGGCATCATTTTGAGAGCTTAACACTGGGCTGTGCCCACCCTTGGGCTAAGTTTGAGTTGATATAGCTGTAGCTGCTGCCTGGCCAAGGAGGGACAGGGAAATCAGGCTGTCCTACACATAAATAGGACAACACCCACCACCCTGCTACAGGCTGCTGTAAGACCGAGACTCCAGTAGATAGCATTCTCCACAGTTGCATGTTCATGCTTCTCTCTTGAGAGGGACCCTGTCATCTCTGGTCATAAGTTAACAATTGAAACCATTTTGAGAATTTAGCATTGCACTGTGTTTCACCCTCAGGCTGAGTTTGAGACATGTGGCTGCAGCCTCCACCTAGCCAGGGGAGGAACAGGGGAGACCAAGCTCTCCTAAACACACTTAGGACAATACCCACCACCCTCCTATGGGTGGCTGAGGGACTAGGAACTAACCTACCCAACCCATCATAGCTACCAGCAATACTAGCATGGACTGCTTGGGTCCCAGTGGCTTGCTCCATCACCACTACTGCCATCATTCACACCACACAAGATGCCTAGAGGACTAAGAACCCGCCCATACACCTGGTCCACCATTCCCACTGCTAGCTTCTAAGCAAGCCACCTGGAGGCCCAAGAGTCAGCCCTCTAGGACTCACTAATACCAGAGCCAGTGTAAACTTCTCTGAGCCCTGAAAACAGGGACATCCACCCCACTGCTGCCACCACCAGGGCCCAAAGACTGAGATGGAATCCAAGTCCTCAGCTAAACTTCATCACAACTTCCACTAATGGCTGAACCCTAAGTCACTGACGAAATCACATGTACCACCAACCCTATGTACTCCTGAAGAAGTCATACAAAGATCACACTGTCTCAGCACCCAAAATCACAGCCAAAGTATCATGCTCAACTAACAATACACATACATCCTCAGGAAAAAATTCTCCCCTACTAAAGCAATTTGAAAAAAAAAAAAACTGAAGCAAGTGACTGCTAGACCAGATGAGCAGATACCAATGGAAGGACATAGAAAACATGAAAAGGCAGGGACATATAATACCACAAAAATTTTCTGGCAACAGACCCCAATCAAAAAGAATTCCTCAAAATGCCAGATAAAAAATTTAAAATAGTGATTTTTAAAAAGCTTAATGATACCTGAAACTCCATACAAATAAATCAGAAAATTAATTCAGAATATAAATAAAAAATTTACTAAGAAGATAGCTATCTGAAATTCTAAAACCAAACGAAAAATCTGGAAATAAAAAATTCATTAAAGGAAATACAAACTATATATGAAAGCTTTAATAATAGACTAGACCAAGCAGAAGAAAGAATCTCAGAACTTGAAGACAGGTCTTTTGAAATAATTCAGTAAGACAAAGCTAAGGAAAAAAGAATTTTAAAAAATGAACAAAGCCTTCCAGACATCTGGGAATATATAAAGAAACTGAACTTATGAATTATCAGTATTCCAAAGGGGGGAGGGAGATCAAAAACTTCAGAAAACTTAATTAATAAAACAATCAATGAAAATTTCTCAAGTCTATCAAGACAGTTACACATTCAGATCTAACTTCTACCCATTGATTTCTGAACTTGTGTATATGACCCCCGAATAACATATTTCCATATAATGGCCATTGTCTCCTTATCACCAGTCAGTCTTTTTGAAAGCTAGTGTCACACTGAGGGCTAAGCTTTGGTTCTGCGGCCAGCAAGCTGGGCTACTGGGAGAAACAGTAACTTGATGGAGTTTAGTAAGTGGAAGCTGTAGTTGTTGGCTTACCCTGTGGTTATAGATTTTAGGAGAGGGAGAAACATCATTTTGACAGAGATGGAACACATGTGGGTCTGGCACATGAAGATGACTTGAGCCATCTGGCTTTGCTCATGCCTGATCCCAAATGTACCACTTCCTTCCTGTGATAGATTGCGACCAGGTTCATCCAATCTTAAGATTTGATGGATCTGACAGAACCCAGGTCATGAGGGGCAATTCTGGCCACTTAGGACAGTTGGTATCCCTTCATCAGGCACTCTGTTTCTCCCAGAGCCCTGTGGCACACAAAAGTCTTTTTCAGAGAGATTAATTTCCTACTGCAAGAAGCAGTCTCCTGGGCCCAAGAGATTATTCTGCCTCAGTTTCCCAAGCAGCTAGGACCACAGGTCCATGCCACCATGCCAGCTAATTGTATCATTTTTATAAGGGCCCCAATCATAAACTAAATAGTCATCTAATGTGGACCATCATCGCTGCATCCTTTTACAATGTAAAGAGTGCCCACAATTTCTGCCATTTACTTTATTCTTTGGCCATAAATATTGCAATATTGCTTTTTATTTACTCTCTTGGCTTGTGAGGTATTTAGGAGGTTTCCACTTGGTCTTCCTCTCTACTCTTACCCCACAAGCCATGGAATCAATGTGGGGGTTTTGCCAATTCCAAAGTATATCCACCCAATTAAATATTCAGGTCTATAAAAATGACCACTGGTTGGCTGTGAGCCAACCTGGGCCTGGACACCATTTATTACATGGCCCCCACATGTTGCCACATGGGGGCCCATGGTGACACCTTAGGTCGCCAGGCATTTATATCAACTCAGATCCTTAATAGGTTTGAATATCTTTTTTTTTTCTTTTATGTTATCCAAATAAATGATCATAGACCCATTTGGGAAACTACTGGAAGAATTATTACTATACATAATTACTATGGTGTTCATTCTTCCTGGGGAACTGGTCTCTCCTTCCATCAATGGTTTATGGGCCAGAAAATTGGTCAAAGGATCATAACTTCTAACTGGAATGTCTGCCTTCAATCTCCTGATCTCCCCGATTTTTTTAAATTCTATAGATCAAACAATATCTTGTTGACTCCCCCTTTATATTGTCTCTAGGAATACTGTGTTCTTTTAACCACCTTCACAGTTCTTGGTGGCAGAGGCCTTCCAGTCGCCAATCCAACAGTGCCACTTACTATGATAATTGTGCCCATCTTCCTTCTGGTAGTTATGCACTGACATCTGGCTTCTGTTTTTTCAAGGTTGTATCATCTCTTTTCCTCTCAATAAGCTAAATTCTGGCACAACATCCATTACCATTGTCCCTGGCCTATGGAGATCAGTCACTGCTGAGCCCCACAACAAATCTGAAAGCCCTCTAACCAGTTAGCTCTTCACCACTTTGATAAACAGAGTGTCTCCTAGACTCTCTCAAGAAACAAAGTTGACGGGTGGGTTACACACTATATTTAATCTAGCATATCAAATTATCTGAGCCTCTTGATAACTGTTTCTGCAATCTTTTGCAACAGGTCTGGCATTTCTAGTTTATTTAGGGAACCTAACACTTTCTCCCAGCTTCCAACATTATACTAATCTAGCAGCACATTAATATCATCCCCTAAGGTCCTTGCCAGTTTGTTAAATCCTATATCATGAGGTTCTTCCACATTGATAAGCTCTCCCTTATCCAACCTGGTATTTCATTTTGTATCTTGATCCAGCATCTCAGACCTGGTCCATACATGTTCCAGCTCATGTAAGTACATAGTAGGTAGGTCCTGCAAATCCTTCAACCTCTCTTAGCTGGCCCAGAACTTCCCTCGCCAAGTTATGTTCTCATTTAATTCTAGTTATTTATTGGACTGGTGATCAGGATGGGAGGAAGAGGTAGGCCCTGAGTGGGATGCATATGCTTTGCAAGGCAGAGACCTCTGCATTATCTTCAAGAATAAAAGATTAGCATTTAGTGAGGAGGAATGGGTCACATCTGTGGCTCTAGACAGGTCAGAGGGATCTGGAAATTTAAGAGTTTCAAGTGCATTAACTCAGATGTCCTCATCTCAAGTCTGGCAATGGCCATGCTCATGCAGAGGAGATTTGCTGAGGCTGAAAATTCAGCCTCCTCTGGAGCCCTGCCACATTTATAATTAAATCGTGGGCATGATCTCCAGCTTTTTCTATCCTCTGACTGGAGCACACTACTTACATGTTGCAAAGAAGGAAGGCCTTCTGGCATTCACACTTAGCCTTTAATTGGTTATCAGTCATCCCAACCTACTATTGTATTTCTTAATACATAGATTGCCTCCAGAAATTCCAAAGTCTTTTTAATCACTGTCCTCTCAAACTTCCCAAACATCTCAGACACTGCCTCCACTAAGACTTTCCACCAGTATCTGATAGCAATTCCTGCCCCCACCCACATCCCCATGTAGGTTTTTACAATCACACCACATCATGCGGGAAGCTATCCATGTTCCACCTTCCACAGTGATTGGGTCTTCACTGCCAGCTCCAAAGGCCTATTTTAGAATATGCCTCATCATACAACTGTTGGCATCAACAGTTCAGGGACCAACTCTGAGCTGAAAATTTTCTTGCAGGAAGCTTATTGGGAAGCATCCTAGGAACCAACATCAATAAAAGGTATAAGAAGGAAGACTGAGAACAGAGAGAAGCTGTACTCTGATGCACTCAGAGCAAAGGCTTAGCCCATCCTCTTATAAGCTCTAGAGCTGGAATGGCCTATCAAAGTTGTCACGTTTTTAGACAAGGGGCCAATAATTTTGCATCCCCACATCGACCAGTCATTGGCTATGGGCTGCCTCTGGGAAGAGGCTTGAGTTTGAGAGTGGTGGTTTTCTTTAGTTGAGGACATTCCCAGAAAGCAACTCAGCAGAAAGTTGTCAGATGTCCACACTCCCTACAGCTGAAGAAATGGGCACCTTAGCTCTGAAGGTGGATCTTGATGGCACAACAGCATCCAAAACAGACAATCCTGCTGTGGCAGAAAGAAAAGTGGCCCCAAAATACCCACATCTAAATCCCTACAACTTGGGAACATGTTATCATACACGGCAAAAAGGACTGCCATTGTGATTGAGTTTAAAGGCCTTGAGATGGAGAGATTATCCTGAACCTGGGTTCAGGGTGTCCAACCTAATCATATGCATTCTTTAAAAACAAACAAGCAAACAAACCTTTTGTGACTGAGGTTAGAGTCAAGGGACAATGTGACTACAGAAGTTGCTAACTTAAAAGATAGAGAAAGGGGCCACAAGACAAAGAATATGGGAAGCTTCAGAAGCTTGACTAAGGCAAGCAGGTGGATTCCTCTCTGGCGCCTCCAGAAGGGAATGCAGCCCTGCTGACAGTTTGGCTTTAGCCCATGATACCTGTGTTGAACTCCTAACCTATAAAATTTTAAGGTAATGAATGTACTTTTCTAATGTCGCGACCTTTGTGGTAATTTATTTAAGCAGCAACACAAAATCTGTTTTGATGGTAAAGGATACTTGATTATCAGTTTTTGTATTAACAGCCTAGGTATAGAAGCATTTGCTTATCAGCAGGTTGAAGAACTAGTTATTATTTTATCTTTTACCCCTTTTACCCAATAAGTGCATCATGGAAAACAGCACTAAATATAAGAGATGATTGGAAATACCTTTAATCCAATCCTAAACTATTCAAGGCTTTTGCACAGTCTCTTCCCAAGGCCTGAGCACCATGCTTTTATCTTGAGGGAATGCCCCGCTGCCATCTATCTTTAGATCTAATGTTAGCCTTTAAAGACCAGCATATGAAACGTTGGATGTCCGTCATCAGTAATATGGTTTGGCTGTGTCCCCACCCAAATCTCATACTACACTGTAGTTCTCATAATGCCCTTGTGTCTTAGGAGAGATCAGGTAGAGATAATTGAATCACACAGCTGGTTTCCCACACCCTGTTCTTGTAATAGTGAGTTAGTTCTCAGGAGACCTGATAGTTTTATAAGGGGCTTCCCCCTTCACTGGGCACTCATTCTTCTTCTTTCTGCCACCATGTGAAGAAGGATGTGTTTGCTTCCCCTTCCACCATGATTTGTTTTTTGGTTTTGGTTTTGTGTTTTTTGAGACAGAGTCTCACTGTGTCACCCGGGCTGCACAGAGTGCAGTGGTGCGATCTCAGCTCACTGCAAGCTCTGCCTCCCAGGTTCACGCCATTCTCCTGCCTCAGCCTCCTGAGTAGCTGGGACTACACGATCCCGCCACCATGCCCAAGTAGATTTTTACATTTTTAGTAGAGAAAGGGTTTCACAGTGTTAACCAGGATGCTCTCGATCTGACCTCATGATCTGCCCGCCTTGGCCTCCCAAAGTGCGGGCATTCCAGGTGTGAGCCACTGCGCCCAGCACCCTTCCACCATGATTTGTATTTCTTAATACATAGATTGTTTCCTGAGGCCTCCCCAACCCAAAGAACTGTGAGACAATTAAATCTCTTTCCTTCATAAATTACCCAGTCTTGGGTATGTCCTTTAGTAGTATAAGAATGAACTAATACAATCAGGAAATTGAATTGTTTACAATTTTTCAATGGTAGAGAGATCAAGGATAGAGTTCACTGTTTATGCTCCTAGAGCAGAATTTCTCAACCTCAGCACTAGTGGCATGTTGGCCAGACAATTCTCTGCTGTGGAGGCTTGTTTTGTGCATTGGTAGGGAAGCTGGTGACATCCCAAGCCTCCACTGATGAGATGCAAGTAGCCGTTCCCCAGTTCATCTCCCTTACCTCAGTTATGACAACCAAAAATATCTCCACACGAGAAAAGGGAACACTTATATACTTGGTGGGAACGTAAACTAGTCCCACCATTATGGAAAGCAGTGTGGTGATTCTCAAAAAGATAAAAATAGAACTATCATTCAACCCAGAAATCCCATTACTGGGTATACACCCAAAGGAATATAAATTGTTCTACCATAAAGACACATGCACACGTATGTTCATTGCAGCACTATTCACAATAGGAAAAACATGGAAATGACCTAAATGCCTATCAATGGCAGACGGAATAAAGAAAATGTGGTACATATACACTATGGAATACTATGAAGCCATACAAAAAAAAAGATCGTGGGCGGAGCAAGATAGCGGAATAGGAACAGCTCCAGTCTCCAACTCCCAGCACGAGCAACACAGAAGACAGGTGATTTCTGCATTTTGAACTGAGGTACTGTGTTCATCTCACTAGGGAGTACGGGACAATCGGTGCTGGTCAGCTGCTGCAGCCCGACCAGTGAGAGCTGAAGCAGGGCAAGGCATTGCCTCACCTGGGAAGCAGCAAGGGGGAAGGGAATCCTTTTTCTTAGCCAGGGGAACTGAGACACAAACACCTGGAAAATCAGGTAACTCCCACCCCAATACTGTGCTCTACCAAGGATCTTAGCAAACGGGCACACAAGGAGATTATATCCCACACCTGCCAGGGAGGGTCCCACGCCCACGGAGCCTCCCTCACTGCTAGCACAAGAGCCTGTGATCTACCGGCAAGGCAGCAGCGAGGTTGGGGGAGGGGCACCCGCCATTGCTGAGGCTTAACTAGATAAACAAAGCGGCTGGGAAGCTCCAATGGGGTGGAGCTCACAGCAGCTCAAGAAGGCATGCCTGTCTCTGTAGACTCCACCTCTGGGGACATGGCATAGCTAAACAACAACAACAACAACAACAACAAAGCAGCTGAAACCTCTGCAGATGCAAACGACTTTGTCTGACAGTTTTGAAGAGAGCAGTGGATCTCTCAACACGGAGGTTGAGATCTGAGAACGGACAGACTGCCTGCTCAAGTGGGTCTCTGACCCCTGAGTAGTCTAACTGGGAAACATCCCCCACTAGGGGCAGTCTGACACCCCACACCTCAGACGGTGGAGTACACCCCTGATAGGAAGCTTCCAAAGCAAGAATCAGACAGGTACACTCACTGTTCAGCAATATTATATCTTCTGCAGCCTCTGCTGCTGATACCCAGGAAAACAGGGTCTGCAGTGGACCTCAAGCAATCTCCAACAGACCTACAGCTGAGGGTCCTGACTGTTAGAAGGAAAACTAACAAAGAGGAAGGACACCCACACCAAAACCCCATCAGTACATCACCATCATCAAAGACCAGAGGCAGATAAAACCACAAAGATGGGGAAAAAGCAGGGCAGAAAAGCTGGAAATTCAAAAAATAAGAACACATCGCCCCCTGCAAAGGAACGCAGCTCATCGCCAGCAATGGATCAAAGCTAGATGGAGAATCATTTTGATGAGACGAGAGAAGAAGGCTCCAGTTCATCAAGCTTCTCAGAGCTAAAGGAGGAATTACGTACCCAGCACAAAGAAACTAAAAATCTTGAAAAAAGAGTGGAAGAATTGATAACTAGAATATTTAATGCAGAGAAGGCCATAAATTAATTGACAGAGATGAAAACCATGACATGAGAAATACGTGACAAATGCACAAGCTTCAGTAACCGACTCGATCAACTGGAAGAAAGAGTATCAGCAATTGAGGATCAAATAAATGAAATGAAGTGAGAAGAGAAACCTAAAGAAAAAAGAAGAAAAAGAAATGAACAAAGTCTACAAGAATTACGGGATTACGTAAAAAGACCAAATCTACGTCTGATTGGGGTGCCTGAAAGTGAGGGGGAAAATGGAACCAAGTTGGAAAACACTCTTCAGGATATCATCCAGGAGAACTTCCCCAACCTAGTAGGGCAGGCCAACATTCAAATCCAGGAAATACAGAGAATGCCACAAAGATACTCCTCGAGAAGAGCAACTCCAAGACACATAATTGCCAGATTCACCAAAGTTGAAATGAAGGAAAAAATCTTAAGGGCAGCCAGAGAGAAAGGTCGGGTTACCCACAAAGGGAAGCCCATCAGACTAACAGCAGATCTCTCGGCAGAAACTCTACAAGCCAGAAGAGAGTGGGGGCCAATACTCAACATTGTTAAAGAAAAGAATTTTAAACCCAAAATTTCATATCCAGGCAAACTAAGTTTCATCAGTGAAAGAGAAATAAAATCCTTTACAGATAAGCAAACGCTTAGAGATTTTGTCACCACCAGGCCTGCCTTACAAGAGACCCTGAAGGAAGCACTAAACATGGAAAGGAACAACTGGCACAAGCCATTGCAAAAACATGCCAAAATGTAAAGACCATCGAGGATAGGAAGAAACTGCATCAACTAATGAGCAAAATAACCAGTTAATATCATAATGGCAGGATCAAGTTCACACATAACAATATTAACCTTAAATGTAAATGGACTAAATGCTCCAATTAAAAGACACAGACTGGCAAACTGGATAAAGAGTCAAGACCCATCAGTCTGCTGTATTCAGGAGACCCATCTCACACGCAGAGACATACATAGACTCAAAATAAAGGGATGGAGGAAGATTTACCAAGCAAATGGAGAACAAAAAAAAGCAGGGGTTGCAATACTAGTCTCTGATAAAACAGACTTTAAACCATCAAAGATCAAAAGAGACAAAGAAGGCCATTACATAATGGTAAAGGGATCAATTCAACAGGAAGAGAAAACTATCCTAAACATATATGCACCCAATACAGGAGCACCAAGATTCATAAAGCAAGTCCTCAGAGACTTACAAAGAGACTTAGACTCCCATACAATATAATGGGAGACTTCAACACTCCACTGTCAACATTAGACAGATTAACAAGACAGAAAGGTAACAAGGATATCAAGGAATTGAACTCATCTCTGCAGCAAGCAGACCTAATAGACATCTACGGAACTCTCCACCCCAAATCAACGGAATATACATTCTTCTCAGCACCACATCACACTTATTCCAAAATTGACCACATAATTGGAAGTAAAGCACTCCTCAGCAAATGTACAAGAACAGAAATTATAACAAACTGTCTCTCAGACCACAGTGCAGTCAAATTAGAATTCAGGACTAAGAAATTCAATGAAAACCGCACAACTACATGGAAACTGAATAACCTGCTCCTGAATGACTACTGGGTACATAACGAAATGAAGGCAGAAATAAAGAGGTTCTTTGAAACCAATGAGAACAAAGTAACCACATACCAGAATCTCTGGGACACATTTAAAGGAGTGTGTAGAGGGAAATTTATAGCACTAAATGCCCACAAGAGAAAACTGGAAAGATCTAAAATTGATACTCTAACATCACAATTAAAAGAACTAGAGAAGCAAGACCAAACACATTTAAAAGCTAGCAGAAGGCAAGAAATAACTAAGATCAGAGCAGAACTGAAGGAGATAGAGACACAAAAAACCCTCCAAAAAATCAATGAATCCAGGAGTTGGTTTTTTGAAACGATCAACAAAATTGATAGACCATTATCAAGACTAATAAAGAAGACAACGGAGAAGAATCAAAGAGACGCAATAAAAAATGATAAAAGAGATATCACCACCGACCCCACAGAAATACAAACTACCATCAGAGAATACTATAAACAGTTCTATGCAAATAAACTAGAAAATCTAGAAGAAATGGATAATTTCCTGGACACTTACACTCTTCCAAGACTAAACCAGGAAGAAGTTGAATCCCTGAATAGAACAATAGTAGGCTCTGAAATTGAGGCAATAATTAATAGCCTACCAACCAAAAAAAGTCCAGGACCAGATGGATTCACAGCTGAATTCTACCAGAGGTACAAGGAGGAGCTGGTACCATTCCTTCTGAAACTATTCCAATCAATAGAAAAAGAGGGAATCCTCCCTAACTCATTTTATGAGGCCAACATCATCCTGATACCAAAGCCTGGCAGAGACACAACAAAAAAAGAGAATTTTAGACCAATATCCCTGATGAACATCGATGCAAAAATCCTCAATAAAATACTGGCAAACCGGATTCAGCAGCACATCAAAAAGCTTATCCACCATGATCAAGTGGGCTTCATCCCTGGGATGCAAGGCTGGTTCAACATTCGCAAATCAATAAACAGAATCCAGCATATAAACAGAACCAAAGACAACAACCACATGATTATCTCAATAGATGCAGAAAAGGCTTTTGACAAAATTCAACAGCCCTTCATGCTAAAAACGCTCGATGAATTCAGTATTGATGGAACGTACCTCAAAATAATGAGAGCTATTTATGACAACCCCAGCGAATATCATACTGAATGGGCAAAAACTGGAAAAATTCCCTTTGAAAACTGGCACAAGACAGGGATGCCCTCTCTCACCACTCCTATTCAACACAGTGTTGGAAGTTCTGGCTAGGGCAATCAGGCAAGAGAAAGAAATCAAGGGGATTCAGTTAGGAAAAGAAGTCAAATTGTCCCTCTTTGCAGATGACATGATTGTATATTTAGAAAATCCCATTGTC
Source organism: Chlorocebus sabaeus (assembly GCF_047675955.1). Classification (NCBI taxonomy): domain Eukaryota; kingdom Metazoa; phylum Chordata; class Mammalia; order Primates; family Cercopithecidae; genus Chlorocebus; species Chlorocebus sabaeus. Next base: position 33,610,440 of record NC_132911.1, on the reverse strand, counting down.
TCAGCCCAAAATCTCCTTAAGCTGATAAGAAACTTCAGCAAAGTCTCAGGATACAAAATTAATGTGCAAAAATCACAAGCATTCTTATACGCCAGTAACAGACAAACAGAGAGCCAAATCAGGAATGAACTTCCACTCACAATTGCTTCAAAGAGAATAAAATACCTAGGAATCCAACTTACAAGGGATGTAAAGGACCTCTTCAAGGAGAACTACAAACCACTGCTCAGTGAAATAAAAGAGGACACAAACAAATGGAAGAACATACCATGCTCATGGATAGGAAGAAAAAAATCATGAAAATGGCCATACTGCCCAAGGTTATTTATAGATTCAATGCCATCCCCATCAAGCTACCAATGAGTTTCTTCACAGAATTGGAAAAAACTGCTTTAAAGTTCATATGGAAACAGAAAAGAGCCCGCATTGCCAAGACAATCCTAAGTCAAAAGAACAAAGCTGGAGGCATCATGCTACCTGACTTCAAACTATACTACAAGGCTACAGTAACCAAAACAGCATGGTACTGGTACCAAAACAGAGATATAGACCAATGGAACAGAAAAGAGTCCTCAGAAATAATACCACACATCTACAGCCATCTGATCTTTGACAAACCTGAGAGAAACAAGAAATGGGGAAAGGATTCCCTATTTAGTAAATGGTGCTGGGAAAATTGGCTAGCCATAAGTAGAAAGCTGAAACTGGATCCTTGCCTTACTCTTTATACGAAAATTAATTCAAGATGGATTAGAGACTTAAATATTAGACCTAATACCATAATAACCCTAGAAGAAAACCTAGGTAGTACGATTCAGGACATAGGCATGGGCAAGGACTTCATGTCTAAAACACCAAAAGCAACGGCAGCAAAAGCCAAAATTGACAAATGGGATCTCATTAAACTAAAGAGCTTCTGCACAGCAAAAGAAACTACCATCAGAGTGAACAGGCAACCTACAGAATAGGAGAAAATTTTTGCAATCTACTCATCTGACAAAGGGCTAATACTCAGAACCTACAAAGAACTCAAACAAATTTACAAGAAAAAATCAAACAACCCCATCAAAAAGTGGGCAAAGGATATGAACAGACATTTCTCAAAAGAAGACATTCATACAGCCAACAGACACATGAAAAAATGCTCATCATCACTGGCCATCAGAGAAATGCAAATCAAAACCACAATGAGATACCATCTCACACCAGTTAGAATGGCAATCATTAAAAAGTCAGGAAACAACAGGTGCTGGAGAGGATGTGGAGAAATAGGAACACTTTTACACTGTTGGTGGGATTGTAAACTAGTTCAACCATTATGGAAAACAGTATGGCGATTCCTCAAGGATCTAGAACTAAAAGTACCATATGACCCAGCCATCCCATTACTGGGTATATACCCAAGGATTATAAATCATGCTGCTATAAAGACACATGCACACGTATGTTTGTTGCAACACTATTGACAATAGCAAAGACTTGGAATCAACCCAAATGTCCATCAGTGACAGACTGGATTAAGAAAATGTGGCACATAGGAAGACCGGCGATTTCTGCATTTTCAACTGAGGTACTGGGTTCATCTCACTGGCGAGTGCCAGAGGATCGGAGCTGGTCAGCTGCTGCAGCCCGACCAGCGAGAGCTGAAGCAGGGCGAGGCATTGCCTCACCTGGAAAGCGCAAGGGGGAAGGGAATCCCTTTTCCTAGCCAGGAGAACTGAGACACACAACACCTGGAAAATCGGGTAACTCCCACCCCAATACTGCGCTTTAAGCAGACAGGCACACCAGGAGATCATATCCCACACCTGGCCGGGAGTGTCCCACACCCACGGAGCCTCCCTCATTGCTAGCACAGCAGTCTGTGATCTACCGGCAAGGCAGCAGCGAGGCTGGGGGAGGGGCGCCTGCCATTGCTGAGGCTTAAGTAGGTAAACAAAGCTTCTGGGAAGCTCGAACTGGGTGGAGCTCACAGCAGCTCAAGGAAACCTGCCTGTCTCTGTAGACTCCACCTCTGGGGACAGCGCACAATAAATAATAACAAACGCAGCAGCTCTGCAGATGCAAACTACTCTGTCTGACAGCTTTGAAGAGAGCAGTGGATCTCCCAACACGGAGGTTGAGATCTGAGAAGGGACAGACTCCCTGCTCAAGTGGGTCCCTGACCCCTGAGTAGCCTAACTGGGAGACATACCCCACTAGGGGCAGTCTGACACCCCCACACCTCACAGGGTGGAGTACACCCCTGAGAGGAATATTCCAAAGCAAGAATCAGACAGGTACACTCGCTGTTCAGAAATATTCTATCTTCTGCAGCCTCTGCTGCTGATACCTAGGCAAACAGGGTCTGGAGTGGACCTCAAGCAATCTCCTACAGCTACAACCTACAGCTGAGGATCCTGACTGTTAGAAGGAAAGCTATCAAACAGGAAGGACACCTACACCAAAACCCCATCAGTACATCACCATCATCAAAGACCAGAGGCAGATAAAACCACAAAGATGGGGAAAAAGCAGGGCAGAAAAGCTGGAAATTCAAAAAATAAGAGCGCATCTCCCCCAGCAAAGGAGCGCAGCTCATCGCCAGCAATGGATCAAAGCTGGACGGAGAATGACTTCGACGAGATGAGAGAAGAAGGCTTCAGTCCATCAAATTTCTCAGAGCTAAAGGAGGAATTACGTACCCAGCACAAAGAAACTAAAAATCTTGAAAAAAAAGTGGAAGAATTGATGGCTAGAGTAATTAATGCAGAGAAGCTCACAAACGAAATGAAAGAGATGAAAACCATGGCACGAGAAATACGTGACAAATGCACAAGCTTCAGTAACCGTCTCGATCAACTGGAAGAAAGAATGTCAGCGATGGAGGATCAAATGAATGAAATGAAGTGAGAAGAGAAACCAAAAGAAAAAACAAGAAAAAGAAATGAACAAAGCCTGCAAGAAGTATGGGATTATGTAAAAAGACCAAATCTACGTCTGATTGGGGTGCCTGAAAGTGACGGGGAAAATGGAACCAAGTTGGAAAACACTCTTCAGGATATCATCCAGGAGAACTTCCCCAACCTAGTAGGGCAGGCCAACATTCAAATCCAGGAAATACAGAGAACGCCACAAAGATACTCCTCGAGAAGAGCAACTCCAAGACACATAATTGCCAGATTCACCAAAGTTGAAATGAAGGAAAAAATCTTAAGGGCAGCCAGAGAGAAAGGTCGGGTTACCCACAAAGGGAAGCCCATCAGACTAACAGCAGATCTCTCGGCAGAAACTCTTCAAGCCAGAAGAGAGTGGGGGCCAATATTCAACATTCTTAAAGAAAAGAATTTTAAACCCAGAATTTTATATCCAGCCAAACTAAGTTTCATAAGTGAAGGAGAAATAAAATCCTTTACAGATAAGCAAATGCTTAGAGATTTTGTCACCACTAGGCCTGCCTTACAAGAGACCCTGAAGGAAGCACTAAACATGGAAAGGAACAACCGGTACCAGCCATTGCAAAAACATGCCAAAATGTAAAGACCATCAAGGCTAGGAAGAAACTGCATCAACTAACGAGCAAAATAACCAGTTAATATCATAATGGCAGGATCAAGTTCACACATAACAATCTTAACCTTAAATGTAAATGGACTAAATGCTCCAATTAAAAGACACAGACTGGCAAACTGGATAAAGAGTCAAGACCCATCAGTCTGCTGTATTCAGGAGACCCATCTCACACGCAGAGACATACATAGGCTCAAAATAAAGGGATGGAGGAAGATTTACCAAGCAAATGGAGAACAAGAAAAAGCGGGGGTTGCAATACTAGTCTCTGATAAAACAGACTTTAAACCATCAAAGATCAAAAGAGACAAAGAAGGCCATTACATAATGGTAAAGGGATCAATTCAACAGGAAGAGAAAACTATCCTAAACATATATGCACCCAATACAGGAGCACCAAGATTCATAAAGCAAGTCCTTAGAGACTTACAAAGAGACTTAGACTCCCATACAATAATAATGGGAGACTTCAACACTCCACTGTCAACATTACACAGATCAACGAGACAGAAAGTTAACAAGGATATCCAGGAATTGAACTCATCTCTGCAGCAAGCAGACCTAATAGACATCTATAGAACTCTCCACCCCAAATCAACAGAATATACATCCTTAACAGCACCACATCGTACTTACTCCAAAATTGACCACGTAATCAGAAGTAAAGCACTCCTCAGCAAATGTACAAGAACAGAAATTATAACAAACTGTCTCTCAGACCACAGTGCAATCAAATTAGAACTCAGGACTAAGAAACTCAATCAAAACCGCTCAACTACATGGAAACTGAACAACCTGGTCCTGAATGACTACTGGGTACATAACGAAATGAAGGCAGAAATAAAGATGTTCTTTGAAACCAATGAGAACAAAGATACAACATACCAGAATCTCTGGGACACATTTAAAGCAGTGTGTAGAGGGAAATTTATAGCACTAAATGCCCACAAGAGAAAGCAGGAAAGATCTAAAATTGACACTCTAACATCGCAATTAAAGGAACTAGAGAAGCAAGAGCAAACACATTCGAAAGCTAGCAGAAGGCAAGAAATAACTAAGATCAGAGCAGAACTGAAGGAGATAGAGACAGAAAAAACCCTCCAAAAAATCAATGAATCCAGGAGTTGGTTTTTTGAAAAGATCAACAAAATTGACAGACCACTAGCAAGACTAATAAAGAAGAAAAGAGAGAAGAATCAAATCGACACAATTAAAAATGATAAAGGGGATATCACCACCGACCCCTCAGAAATACAAACTACCATCAGAGAATACTATAAACACCTCTACGCAAATAAACTGGAAAATCTAGAAGAAATGGATAATTTCCTGGACACTTACACTCTTCCAAGACTAAACCAGGAAGAAGTTGAATCCCTGAATAGACCAATAGTAGGCTCTGAAATTGAGGCAATAATTAATAGCCTACCAACCAAAAAAAGTCCAGGACCAGATGGATTCACAGCTGAATTCTACCAGAGGTACAAGGAGGAGCTGGTACCATTCCTTCTGAAACTATTCCAATCAATAGAAAAAGAGGGAATCCTCCCTAACTCATTTTATGAGGCCAACATCATCCTGATACCAAAGCCTGGCAGAGACACAACAAAAAAAGAGAATTTTAGACCAATATCCCTGATGAACATCGATGCAAAAATCCTCAATAAAATACTGGCAAACCGGATTCAGCAGCACATCAAAAAGCTTATCCACCATGATCAAGTGGGCTTCATCACTGGGATGCAAGGCTGGTTCAACATTCGCAAATCAATAAACATAATCCAGCATATAAACAGAACCAAAGACAAGAACCACATGATTATCTCAATAGATGCAGAAAAGGCTTTTGACAAAATTCACCAGCCCTTCATGCTAAAAACGCTCAATAAATTCGGTATTGATGGAACGTACCTCAAAATAATAAGAGCTATTTATGACAAACCCACAGCCAATATCATACTGAATGGGCAAAAACTGGAAAAATTCCCTTTGAAAACTGGCACAAGACAGGGATGCCCTCTCTCACCACTCCTATTCAACATAGTGTTGGAAGTTCTGGCTAGGGCAATCAGGCAAGAGAAAGAAATCAAGGGGATTCAGTTAGGAAAAGAAGAAGTCAAATTGTCCCTGTTTGCAGACGACATGATTGTATATTTAGAAAACCCCATTGTCTCAGCCCAAAATCTCCTTAAGCTGATCAGCAACTTCAGCAAAGTCTCAGGATACAAAATTAATGTGCAAAAATCACAAGCATTCTTATACACCAGTGACAGTCAAACAGAGAGCCAAATCAGGAATGAACTTCCATTCACAATTGCTTCAAAGAGAATAAAATACCTAGGAATCCAACTTACAAGGGATGTAAAGGACCTCTTCAAGGAGAACTACAAACCACTGCTCAGTGAAATCAAAGAGGACACAAACAAATGGAAGAACATACCATGCTCATGGATAGGAAGAATCAATATCGTGAAAATGGCCATACTGCCCAAGGTAATTTATAGATTCAATGCCATCCCCATCAAGCTACCAATGAGCTTCTTCACAGAATTGGAAAAAACTGCTTTAAAGTTCATATGGAACCAAAAAAGAGCCCACATCTCCAAGACAATCCTAAGTCAAAAGAACAAAGCTGGAGGCATCACGCTACCTGACTTCAAACTATACTACAAGGCTACAGTAACCAAAACAGCATGGTACTGGTACCAAAACAGAGATATAGACCAATGGAACAGAACAGAGTCCTCAGAAATAATACCACACATCTACAGCCATCTGATCTTTGACAAACCTGAGAGAAACAAGAAATGGGGAAAGGATTCCCTACTTAATAAATGGTGCTGGGAAAATTGGCTAGCCATAAGTAGAAAGCTGAAACTGGATCCTTTCCTTACTCCTTATACGAAAATTAATTCAAGATGGATTAGAGACTTAAATGTTAGACCTAATACCATAAAAATCCTAGAGGAAAACCTAGGTAGTACCATTCAGGACATAGGCATGGGCAAAGACTTCATGTCTAAAACACCAAAAGCAACAGCAGCAAAAGCCAAAATTGACAAATGGGATCTCATCAAACTAAAGAGCTTCTGCACAGCAAAAGAAACTACCATCAGAGTGAGCAGGCAACCTACAGAATGGGAGAAAATTTTTGCAATCTACTCATCTGACAAAGGGCTAATATCCAGAACCTACAAAGAACTCAAACAAATTTACAAGAAAAAAACAAACAACCCCATCAAAAAGTGGGCAAAGGATATGAACAGACATTTCTCAAAAGAAGACATTCATACAGCCAACAGACACATGAAAAAATGCTCATCATCACTGGCCATCAGAGAAATGCAAATCAAAACCACAATGAGATACCATCTCACACCAGTTAGAATGGCGATCATTCAAAAGTCAGGAAACAACAGGTGCTGGAGAGGATGTGGAGAAATAGGAACACTTTTACACTGTTGGTGGGATTGTAAACTAGTTCAACCATTATGGAAAACAGTATGGCGATTCCTCAAGGATCTAGAACTAGATGTACCATATGACCCAGCCATCCCATTACTGGGTATATACCCAAAGGATTATAAATTATGCTGCTATAAGGACACATGCACACGTATGTTTATTGCAGCACTATTCACAATAGCAAAGACTTGGAATCAACCCAAATGTCCATCAGTGACAGATTGGATTAAGAAAATGTGGCACATATACACCATGGAATACTATGCAGCCATAAAAAAGGATGAGTTTGTGTCCTTTGTAGGGACATGGATGCAGCTGGAAACCATCATTCTTAGCAAACTATCACAAGAACAGAAAACCAAACACCGCATGTTCTCACTCGTAGGTGGGAACTGAACAATGAGATCACTTGGACTCGGGAAGGGGAACATCACACACCGGGGCCTATCATGGGGAGGGCGGAGGGGAGAGGGATTGCATTGGGAGTTATACCTGATGTAAATGACGAGTTGATGGGTGCAGCACACCAACATGGCACAAGTATACATATGTAGCAAACCTGCACGTTGTGCACATGTACCCTACAACTTGAAGTTTAATAATAATAAATAAATTTAAAAAAAAAAAAAAACAGAAGTGATCTGTCAGAACTGTACTCAATTTTTCAGCACCTACAATTATAAACGCACTGTAATTTTTTTTTTTCTTTTCTCAATGGGAATTGTGCAGAATAGACGATATTACAATCCTTGTGCTTGTTGGGAATAAGCATGTAGTAGTTCTACAGATAGGAATTATGTCGAAAACAGCTCATACAAGAAACCTGGTGAAAATTTTTCTAAATTTGAAAATGATCCTAAAACTATACATGATGTTTTCAATAACTAGTTGTGAATCTGACAAAAACGTTTTAAAATTACCAACAATAAAAATGCATTTTAATCAATTATCCTAGAGGAATGATTAAATTATCCTTTAATTCTCTCTATAAAAATTGTATTATAAAACCCTAGAAATGGAAATTGAGGTGGATGAGCCAAATGATGTAGAAAAAAACGTAATATAGAAGTGATTCAGTCCATTACTTAATACAAATATTGTGTCATTTGTCTGGATTTCATCATGTGGAATTTGTCTGTGGAATTTGTCACTTTTAAAATGTGTAATTTGTTGTGATTCTTTTTCTCATTCTAAATAAATATTCACTTTTGTGACTAAATTTAAAAAAAAAAAAAAAAAAAGAAAATGTGGCACATATACACCATGGAATACTATGCAGCCATAAAAAAGGATGAGTTTGTGTCCTTTGTAGGGACATGGATGCAGCTGGAAACCATCATTCTTAGCAAACTATCACAAGAACAGAAAACCGAACACCGCATGTTCTCACTCATAGGTGGGAACTGAACAATGAGATCACTTGGACTCGGGAAGGGGAACATCATACATTGGGGCCTATCATGGGAGGGGGAGGGATTGCATTGGGAGTTATACCTGATGTAAATGACGAGTTGATGGGTGCAGCACGCCAACATGGCACAAGTATACATATGTAACAAACCTGCATGTTATGCACATGTACCCTAGAACTTAAAGTATAATTTAAAAAAAAAAAAAAAACAGATTGTCTCCTTTGCAGGAACATAGATGGAGCTAGAGGCCATTATCATTAGCAAACTAATGCAGGAACAGAAAACCAAGTACTACATGTTCTCACTTATAAGTGGGAGCTAAATGATGAGAATGCATGGACACAAAGAGGGAAACAAGAGACACTGGGACCTACTTGAGAGTAGAGAATGGGAGAAGGAGGAGGATCAGAAAAAATAACTATTGGATACCATCTTTATTACTGGGTGATAAAATAATCTGTACACCAAAACCCTGTGACACAAGTCTACCTGTACTACAAACTTGCACAAGTACCCCTGAACCTAAAATGAAAGTTTAAAAAAAAACAAAAAGTGTCTCCATGCATTGTGAAATCTCCCCTGGGAGACAAAGCACTCCACTCTGCCCCTCTCCCCTTTACTTAGGAACCATTGCCCTATGAAGGGAGAATTATGCAACATAGCACTGACAAGGACTTTAAAACATATTCAATCCTGCAATCTAACTTTTAAAAAGAGGAAGTACCTCTCAAAGAGATCATGTGACTTGCTGAAATTCAACTAGTTAGTGGCATTGTCAACGGCTATATACAAACCTACCATCTCGGTGGACCATTATAATAAATGATTTAAAAACTAAACATTTCTCTAGGGGTATTAATTAGTTTCCAAAGCTTCATTCACATATGCAGACGAGTCAAATAAAGCACAGCAAGTTGACCCAGTTTTTTAATCCTTCCATGTTTTTTTAAGGTTTCATTCTTCAGAACTTTTGTGGATAAAATTGCTTCTAATAGTGGTTGTCAGGAAAAGCATTTTCGCTAATTAGCAATGGTGACTTGACAGAGATATACGAAGCTAAATAGATGACTCCCACAATGCCAATCTCTCTCCTTTTCCTTGAGCTGAAAAGCCTTGTTACTCTTTTTGCACAGGGGGATAGAGGCTGAGAAGTCCCTCCTTTCTGAACAAGAAGGTCATTCCACAAACTTCCTCAGAGATTTCATCATCAATAAGCCATCAGTTGCCAGGGGTTGGTTTGTTTTGTTAATTTGCAGCTCTATTTTTACTGAACAGAAAAGTAAGATCAATAGCAGCCATGGAGATTTCTAGGTTGCTACAATCTCCATTCTTACTTGCATTTGAAGGCATAACAATGTCAGTAGAATTAATTAAATTGCTGTCACTGTTTCTCTCTCATCCATCACTCACTCACACACTCATGTTAACACACATTGAGAGCAGCAGAATACACATTTACATATGCACGCACCTACACTTGAAGGAAAATATGCTAATTTTTTTTTTCATTTGTATCTTTTATCTGTGGTTTTGGATCACTTGAAAGTGTATTTAAATACAGGGATTGTGAGACAATTGGGTTTTCTGAAAATGCTAAACCTTAAGCACCCTGAGGAGTCCTCATCAGCCTTCTGAAAACATGGGGCTTTACTAATCATTAATCAACAACCTAATCAAATTTTTATCTATAATTCAAGAGAAATAGAATGCCATATCCTAGTCAATTTATTTGGTATAGCTGACCTAAAACCAAGGAGGGAGTCTGAACCTCTAGTAAGGGACACCATTGCACAGTGTCAAGGCAGGGGTCCTGTCTTACTCCACTTTCCCTGCTTAACCAGAAGTGATTGAGCAAGTCTCTACCTGTTGGGACTGGGCTGAAGAGCTGGAAAGACAAGGGAATCACATGTATTAAGTGCCTGGCACCCAGTCGATGCTTAATAGTAATCTCCTTGCTTGTCTTCACTCTGGTTTCACAAATGGACCCAAATGAAAGGGAAAATGCTTGCATCCGAGAAGCTGCAGGGTTCATCATGGGTTGTCAAAGCCCATTTGATTGTGGCCCCCATTCTAGAACCTGTTCCCAGGTCTTCCATTTAAAACTACCTAAAATTATGATCCATTTGGGGCTCCCCTGGCCCTCCATGGATACCACGGATATTGACAGAGGAGCCTAGACCTTCCTTTTCTGCCACAGTTAGTTTTCATAGATGGAGCTCTGGGGTGTGAAGAGTTATAATATGCCAAACACAACTCAGCCTCCCTTCACAGGCCTCACCCAGGAGCGAGATTTTCCATGGCCTCCAAGAGTAATGCAATCCCTTCCCTATGTGATGTAACTTCTGCCCTGAAATCCTGTGTAGCCAATGACACAGACTCTACTTGCAAGAGAAACATTGATAGCACACCTCAAAATTATCATTTACTTCCTGTGACTGTGAAGGGGAGGGATCTTAATATCTAGTATGTACTTTTTTTTTTTTTCCCTGAGATGCAGTCTTGCACTGTCACCCAGGCTGAAGTGCAGTGGCATGATCGTGGCTAACCTCCTGGGTTCAAGCTATTCTCCTGCCTCGGCCTCCCAAGTAGCTGGTATTACAGGCATGTGCCACCACACCTGGCTAGTTTTGTATTTTTAGTAGAGATGGGGTTTCACTATGTTGGTCACGCTGGTCTTGAACTCTTGACCTCAAGTGATCCACCTGCCTTGGCCTCCCAAAATGCTGGGATTACAGGAGTGAGCCACTGTGCCTGGCCTAGCATGTACTTTTTATTTTTATAGATTTAGGGGGTACAATTGCCATTTTGTTAAATGATATATCGTATAATGGTGAAGTCTGGGCTTTTAGTATAACCATCATACAAATAGTGTACATTGCCCCAATAAGCAATTTCTCATCTTCACCTGCCTCCCATTCTCCTACTCTTCTGAGTCTCCAGTATCTATTATTCCACTCTCTATGTCCATGTGTGCACATTATTTAGTTCCCACTTACACGTGAGAATATGCAGTAATAATATCTAGTATATACTGATTGTTGACAATATAGCCGGCATGGTAAATGCCTTCCAAACTTTTTGTCATTTGATGCTCACACCTTTATGAAGTAGATTGAGCTATTATTGTTCTCATTCTTTTTAAAAGAAAAAAATCTTTCACCACTACCCAACGTATCTATGTAACAAAACAGCACTTGCACCCCTAAATGTATAAAAATTAAAAAAATTAAATAAGATGAGAAAACGTAGGCCATATTTGTCTGAGGGCTAACAAATTATCCAAATTTCTTTATTTGAATCACTATAAATGTTAGGAGTGTTGAAATACAAAAGACTTTGCAGACCCATATTCATGAAGCAGAAAGGAACTATAGAGGTAAAGTAACCAACAGGACTTTAGCCACATTTTACAGTTTAGGAAATGAGGTCCAAATTATTGGAACACTTTATCTATGACCATAGAGCTGGGAATATCTAAGGCAGGACACATCCATGGGTTTCCATTCCCTTCTGACCCAGTGCTGTGTCTACTGCAAAACTCTATATCCGTATTTGGCAGACATTGGTCCATCCTTCTAGCTTAGTCTCCATCCCATTCTCACATGGGTGACTGTGTTCCCAGAATGAGTGGGGCTTGGAGATGGTGGGCAGGTTTTTGTCTCTGAGGCATCTCATGGAAAAAAGAAGAAAGAAGGTCTGAGCTCAGTATTGAAAACTGCCCTAAATAAGCAAGATTGGAGATGAAAAGGAACTTTGAAAAAAAAAAAATCTAAGCCTGGGCAGCAAAGCGAAACCTTGTCTCTACAAAAAATTCAAAAATTAGCCTGGCATGGTGGTATGCCTGCAGTCACAGGTACTCTGGAGGCTGAGGTAGGAGAATCGCTTGAGCCTGAGAGGCAGAAGTTGCAGTGAGTCAAGACTGCACCACTGCACTCCAGCCTAGGTGACAGAGCAAGACCCTGTTTCAAAAAAAAAATTTTTTTTTTAAACTGTCTATACAAATGATATTACCAATGAGTGCAAATATACGGTTAAATAGAAGAAATAAAACCTAATGTTTAATAATCAGTAGGGTGACTATAGTTAACAATAATCTATCATACATTTCAAAATAACTAGAAAAGAATAATTCTAATGTTTCTTGCATAAAGAAAAGATAATTATTTAAGTTGATGAATATCCCAATTACCCTGATTTGATCTTCACAAATTATATGAATATATCAAATTTCACATGTACCCCCAAAATGTAAACATCTCTTATGTATCAATAATAATAATATAAAATAAGAATCATATATAAAATCTTTATTTATTTAATTATTTATTATTATTATTATTATACTTTAAGTTGTAGGGTACATGTGCATAACGTGCAGGTTTGTTACATATGTATACTTGTGCCATGTTGCTGTGCTGCACCCATCAACTCGTCAGCACCCATCAACTCGTCATTTACATCAGGTATAACTGCCAATGCAATCCCTCCCCCCTCCCCCCTCCCCATGATAGGCCCCAGTGTGTAATGTTCCCGTTCCCAAGTCCAAGTGATCTCATTGTTCAGTTCCCACCTATGAGTGAGAACATGCGGTGTTTGGTTTTCTGTTCTTGTGATAGTTTGCTAAGAATGATGGTTTCCAGCTGCATCCATGTCCCTACAAAGGACACAAACTCATCCTTTTTTATGGCTGCATAGTATTCCATGGTGTATATGTGACACATTTTCTTAATCCAGTCTGTCACTGATGGACATTTGGGTTGATTCCAAGTCTTTGCTATTGTGAATAGTGCCACAATAAATATACGTGTGCATGTGTCTTTATAGCAGCATGATTTATAATCCTTTGGGTATATACCCAGTAATGGGATGGCTGGGTCATATGGTACATCTAGTTCTAGATCCTTGAGAAATCGCCATACTGTTTTCCATAATGGTTGAACTAGTTTACAATCCCACCAACAGTGTAAAAGTGTTCCTGTTTCTCCACATCCTCTCCAGCACCTGTTGTTTCCTGACTTTTTAATGATTGCCATTCTAACTGGTGTGAGATGGTATCTCATTGTGGTTTTGATTTGCATTTCTCTGATGGCCAGTGATGATGAGCATTTTTTCATGTGTCTGTTGGCTGTATGAATGTCTTCTTTTGAGAAATGTCTGTTCATATCCTTTGCCCACATTTTGATGGGGTTGTTTGGTTTTTTCTTGTAAATTTGTTTGAGTTCTTTGTAGGTTCTGGATATTAGCCCTTTGTCAGATGAGTAGATTGCAAAAATTTTCTCCCATTCTGTAGGTTGCCTGTTCACTCTGATGGTAGTTTCTTTTGCTGTGCAGAAGCTCTTTAGTTTAATGAGATCCCATTTGTCAATTTTGGCTTTTGTTGCCGTTGCTTTTGGTGTTTTAGACATGAAGTCCTTGCCCATGCCTATGTCCTGAATCGTACTACCTAGGTTTTCTTCTAGGGTTATTATGGTATTAGGTCTAATATTTAAGTCTCTAATCCATCTTGAATTAATTTTCCTATAAGGAGTAAGAAAAGGATCCAGTTTCAGCTTTCTATTTATGGCTAGCCAATTTTCCCAGCACCATTTACTAAATAGGGAATCCTTTCCCCATTTCTTGTTTCTCTCAGGTTTGTCAAAGATCAGATGGCTGTAGATGTGTGGTATTATTTCTGAGGACTCTGTTCTGTTCCATTGGTCTATATCTCTGTTTTGGTACCAGTACCATGCTGTTTTGGTTACTGTAGCCTTGTAGTATAGTTTGAAGTCAGGTAGCGTGATGCCTCCAGCTTTGTTCTTTTGACTTAGGATTGTCTTGGCAATGCGGGCTCTTTTTTGGTTCTATATGAACTTTAAAGCAGTTTTTTCCAATTCTGTGAAGAAACTCATTGGTAGCTTGATGGGGATGGCATTGAATCTATAAATAACCTTGGGCAGTATGGCCATTTTCATATTGATTCTTCCTATCCATGAGCATGGTATGTTCTTCCATTTGTTTGTGTCCTCTTTTATTTCACTGAGCAGTGGTTTGTAGTTCTCCTTGAAGAGGTCCTTTACATCCCTTGTAAGTTGGATTCCTAGGTATTTTATTCTCTTTGAAGCAATTGTGAATGGAAGTTCATTCCTGATTTGGCTCTCTGTTTGTCTGTTACTGGCGTATAAGAATGCTTGTGATTTTTGCACATTAATTTTGTATCCTGAGACTTTGCTGAAGTTTCTTATCAGCTTAAGGAGATTTTGGGCTGAGACAATGGGATTTTCTAAATATACAATCATGTCATCTGCAAAGAGGGACAATTTGACTTCTTTTCCTAACTGAATCCCCTTGATTTCTTTCTCTTGCCTGATTGCCCTAGCCAGAACTTCCAACACTATGTTGAATAGGAGTGGTGAGAGAGGGCATCCCTGTCTTGTGCCAGTTTTCAAAGGGAATTTTTCCAGTTTTTGCCCATTCAGTATGATATTGGCTGTGGGTTTGTCATAAATAGCTCTTATTATTTTGAGGTACGTTCCATCAATACTGAATTCATCGAGCGTTTTTAGCATGAAGGGCTGTTGAATTTTGTCAAAAGCCTTTGCTGCATCTATTGAGATAATCATGTGGTTCCTGTCTTTGGTTCTGTTTATATGCTGGATTATGTTTATTGATTTGCGAATGTTGAACCAGCCTTGCATCCCAGGGATGAAGCCCACTTGATCATGGTGGATAAGCTTTTTGATGTGCTGCTGAATCCAGTTTGCCAGTATTTTATTGAGGATTTTTGCATCAATGTTCATCAGGGATATTGGTCTAAAATTCTCTTTTTCTGTTGTGTCTCTGCCAGGGTTTGGTATCAGAATGATGTTGGCCTCATAAAATGAGTTACGGAGGATTCCCTCTTTTTTTATTGATTGGAATAGTTTCAGAAGGAATGGTACCAGCTCCTCCTTGTACCTCTGGTAGAATTCAGCTGTGAATCCATCTGGTCCTGGACTTTTTTTGGTTGGTAGGCTATTAATTATTGCCTCAATTTCAGAGCCTGCTATTGGTCTATTCAGGGATTCAACTTCTTCCTGGTTTAGTCTTGGAAGAGTGTTAAGTGTCCAGGAAATTATCCATTTCTTCTAGATTTTCTAGTTTATTTGCGTAGAGGTGTTTATAGTATTCTCTGATGGTAGTTTGTATTTCTGTGGGGTCGGTGGTGATATCCCCTTTATCATTTTTTATTGCGTCTCTTTGATTCTTCTGTTTTCTTCTTTATTAGTCTTGCTAGCGGTCTGTCAATTTTGTTGATCTTTTCAAAAAACCAACTCCTGGATTCATTGATTTTTTGGAGGGTTTTTTCTGTCTCTATCTCCTTCAGTTCTGCTCTGATCTTAGTTATTTCTTGCCTTCTGCTAGCTTTCGAATGTGTTTGCTCTTGCTTCTCTAGTTCCTTTAATTGCGATGTTAGAGTGTCAATTTTAGATCTTTCCTGCTTTCTCTTGTGGGCATTTAGTGCTATAAATTTCCCTCTGCACACTGCTTTAAATGTGTCCCAGAGATTCTGGTATGTTGTATCTTTGTTCTCATTGATTTCAAAGAAAATCTTTATTTCTGCCTTCATTTCGTTATGTACCCAGTAGTCATTCAGGACCAGGTTGTTCAGTTTCCATGTAGTTGAGTGGTTTTGATTGAGTTTCTTAGTCCTGGTTCTAGTTTGATTGCACTGTGGTCTGAGAGACAGTTTGTTATAATTTCTGTTCTTGTACATTTGCTGAGGAGTGCTTTACTTCCAATTATGTGGTCAGTTTTGGAATAAGTGCCATGTGGTGCTGAGAAGAATGTATATTCTGTTGATTTGGGGTGGAGAGTTCTATAGATGTCTATTAGGTCTGCTTGTTGCAGAGATGAGTTCAATTCCTGGATATCCCTGTTAACTTTCTGTCTTGTTAATCTGTCTAATGTTGACAGTGGGGTGTTGAAGTCTCCCATTATTATTGTATGGGAGTCTAAGTCTCTTTGTAAGCCTCTGAGGACTTGCTTCATGAATCTTGGTACTCCTGTATTGGGTGCATATATATTTAGGATAGTTTTCTCTTCCTGTTGAATTGATCCCTTTACCATTATGTAATGGCCTTCTTTGTCTCTTTTGATCTTTGATGGTTTAAAGTCTGTTTTATCAGAGACTAGTATTGCAACCCCTGCTTTTTTTTGCTCTCCATTTGCTTGGTAAATCTTCCTCCATCCCTTTATTTTGAGCCTACGTATGTCTCTGCATGTGAGATGGGTCTCCTGAATACAGCAGACTGATGGGTCTTGACTCTTTATCCAGTTTGCCAGTCTGTGTCTTTTAATTGGAGCATTTAGTCCATTTACATTTAAGGTTAATATTGTTATGTGTGAACTTGATCCTGCCATTATGACATTAACTGGTTATTTTGCTCATTAGTTGATGCAGTTTCTTCCTAGCCTCGATGGTCTTTACATTTTGGCATGTTTTTGCAATGGCTGGTACCGGTTGTTCCTTTCCATGTTTAGTGCTTCCTTCAGGGTCTCTTGTAAGGCAGGCCTGGTGGTGACAAAATCTCTAAGCGTTTGCTTATCTGTAAAGGATTTTATTTCTCTTTCACTGATGAAACTTAGTTTGACTGGATATGAAATTCTGGGTTTAAAATTCTTTTCTTTAAGAATGTTGAATATTGGCCCCCACTCTCTTCTGGCTTGAAGAGTTTCTGCCGAGAGATCTGCTGTTAGTCTGATGGGCTTCCCTTTGTGGGTAACCCGACCTTTCTCTCTGGCTGCCCTTAAGATTTTTTCCTTCATTTCAACTTTGGTGAATCTGGCAATTATGTGTCTTGGAGTTGCTCTTCTCGAGGAGTATCTTTGTGGCATTCTCTGTATTTCCTGGATTTGAATGTTGGCCTGCCCTACTAGGTTGGGGAAGTTCTCCTGGATGATATCCTGAAGAGTGTTTTCCAACTTGGTTCCATTTTCCCCCTCACTTTCAGGTACCCCAATCAGACGTAGATTTGGTCTTTTTACATAATCCCATACTTCTTGCAGGTTTTGTTCATTTCTTTTTCTTGTTTTTTCTTTTGGTTTCTCTTCTCACTTCATTTCATTCATTTGATCCTCAATCGCCGATACTCTTTCTTCCAGTTGATCGAGTCGGTTACTGAAGCTTGTGCATTTGTCACATATTTCTCGTGTCATGGTTTTCATCTCTTTCATTTCGTTTATGACCTTCTCTGCATTAATTACTCTAGCTATCAATTCTTCCACTCTTTTTTCAAGATTTTTAGTTTCTTTGCGCTGGGTACGTAATTCCTCCTTTAGCTCTGAGAAGTTTGATGCACTGAAGCCTTCTTCTCTCATCTCGTCAAAGTCATTCTCCGTCCAGCTTTGATCCGTTGCTGGCGATGAGCTGCGCTCCTTTACCGGGGGAGGTGCGCTCTTATTTTTTGAATTTCCAGCTTTTCTGCCCTGCTTTTTCCCCATCTTTGTGGTTTTATCTGCCTCTGTTCTTTGATGATGATGACGTACTGATGGGGTTTTGGTGTAGGTGTCCTTCCTGTTTGATAGTTTTCCTTCTAACAGTCAGGACCCTCAGCTGTAGGTCTGTTGGGGATTGCTTGAGGTCCACTCCAGACCCTGTTTGCCTGGGTATCAGCAGCAGAGGCTGCAGAAGATAGAATATTGCTGAACAGCGAGTGTACCTGTCTGATTCTTGCTTTGGAAGCTTCCTCTCGGGGTGTACTCCACCCTGAGAGGTGTGGGGTGTCAGACTGCCCCTAGTGGGGGATGTCTCCCAGTTAGGCTACTCAGGGGTCAGGGACCCACTTGAACTGGCAGTCTGTCCGTTCTCAGATCTCAACCTCCATGTTGGGAGATCCACTGCTCTCTTCAAAGCTGTCAGACAGAGTCCTTTGCGTCTGCAGAGGTTTCTGCTGCTTTTGTTTTTGTTTAGCTGTGCCTTGTCCCCAGAGGTGGAGTCTACAGAGACAGGCAGGTTTCCTTGAGCTGCTGTGAGCTCCACCCAGTTCGAGCTTCCCAGCCGGTTTACCTTCTTAAGCCTCAGCAATGACGGGTGCCCCTCCCCCAGTCTCACTGCTGCTTTGGGGTTAGATCGCAGACTGCTGTGCTAGCAATGAGGGAGGCTCCGTGGGCGTGGGGCCCTCCCGGCCAGGTATGGGATATAATCTCCTGGTGTGCCCGTTTGCTTAAAGTGCAGTATTGGGGTGGGAGTTACCCGATTTCCCAGGTGTTGTGTGTCTCAGTTCCCCTGGCTAGGGAAAGGGATTCCCTTCCCCCTTGCACTTCCCAGGTGAGGCAATGCCTTGCCCTGCTTCAGCTCTAGCTGTTCAGGCTGCAGCAGCTGACCAGCACCAATTGTCCAGCACTCCCTAGTGAGATGAACCCAGTACCTCAGTTGAAAATGCAGAAATCACCGGTCTTCTGTGTCACTCGCGCTGGGAGTTGGAGACTGGAGCTGTTCCTATTTGGCCATCTTGCTCCGCCCCCTATAAAATCTTTATTAAAATGATGTCATTTTTTCACCAGTAGGAACTTTAGGTGTCTAACAGATCTTTCTGGGAGACAAAGCCTGAGAACTCTAATTTGGCACATTCCTACGTATACTTAGCAACAACAACAGGTCCCCAGACCCTACTTTCAGTCTGGAGACCAAGGATTAGTATTGGAAAAATCCTCTCCTCCGTCTGTCCTTTTCTGTCATTTATGCTTGGACAACTGGGCTTTCATCTTTAGCAAACTGGAGAGAGACCCAAACACTCCCTCAGGGGAAACAAAAGCAGCTAAAGGACAAATAATAAAACTGGCTTTCACACGACAAGTCTCACATTTCACTTTTCTTTCCCCTTTCTCCATGCTTTGCTTCATTTGGGAAGAAAACCCATTTTTAAAGGCACCAAACCCCCTTTCTATCAGGGAACATGGCAAGATTGATAGATAAGGAGAGTCATCTTAATGGGAGCACTGTCAGCAAACTCCTTCTTTTAAACAAATAAATGTGAGTCATGACGACATTCAAGAGGCCCCTGCGTTCTATAAGGGAAAAAAACAAAAGATTCATTTCTGCAGCGCTGCTGGGCTGGACTTGGCCCAAATGAACCGCTCTCATTATTGGAAAGTCTGGATGATTAGCGTATCAGAACTAATCCCATCCCTTTCCCCAGAATGCTCAGAAAATGATTCTTCAAGACCTCTGGGCTGCTCTCTGCATCCGTCTCATTCTTAGTCCTCCCCCATTCCTATCTGATTTCTGCTGGGCTCCGGGTGTTGCTGTCTGTTGGAACACACATCTGGTTCCCACAGATTTGCTGGGTTTAAATAAGAATCAGGCTTCTCGCATTTATCTCCATGCAGACAGTGCAATTTGTCAAACTCAAGAATGCCCAACGGTGTAAAGGATTTAAGGAAAAAGGAGGATTGAGTGAGAAGCAAGAGACAGGTGTGTCAGATGAGCCTCTGAAGAAAACCAGTTTGATCAATCAACTGTAAGACTTCCCTGGTGTCCCTCTCCACCTTTAACAAAACAGCACAGGGGCTGCCTCACTCAGCTTCCACCTGCATAGAGGAGGCAGGCCCATGAATCTCATTCCAACGAAAGCAGAAGCCTGTGCCACTCAGCTGTAAAGAGGAACATTTCAATTCATGGCCAAACTGAGTGCCCCATGCTCTCAGAACATGACTGAAAAAAACAGATCCCTTGCTTGAGTCTGACTGTCCGGCCTGGTAAGACTGGGATCTTGGCTCCATCAGGGTAACCAGCATATGCTTATCACTGAATATTATTTGCCAGTCTCCTATGCATGAGATGTTCTCTTACATCTCAGTGACTTGACTTACACCATTGGTTTTCCAAGAAAGTCCATTCCTCCCTTGAACTATGTGCTACAACATAGCTTTTAAGGAAATTTCATGCTGTTTATGGTCTGTGTGGAAGAATTTAGCTCAATGTTCATCAAACTTGTTTCTTCTTATACTGGGCTCACAGCTAAACTGCATTTCCAAGACTCTTGTAATTAGAAAGGGCCATCTGACAGGACTCTGGACAAAGGGACATGGCACAAGGGCTCTTGTCACAACTAAGCCTGGCTTATAAAAGAGCCCATGTAATCCTCCTCCTTGTCTTTGTCTCCCCTTGCCTGCCAGTCTGGTGCAAAAAATTCCAGAGAACTTCAGGATCTTGGGGAATGCCTGAGTCTCTAGAAAGAAGAAACTTGGGTTCATGAACGTGACTGTGTAGAGCAGAATTTCTCCACCGATCTTCACTGGACCATGATATGAGCAAAAAAATAAATAAATTTTTATTAAGTTAATCCACGAGAACTGAGAGTTGCTTATTACAGCTCTGAGGCTACCCTGATGAATACAAACTGGTAAGAGAAATATCTATGTTAATTGCACTGCACTGTAATTAGCTTGAAGAAGGCCAAACCTTAAGTCATTTTTATATTCCCAGCTGCTAAGAGGAAGCATACCATATAATTTTTGGGAGAGGGATGAGTGAAGATGAGGAACAGAGAAACAACTATAAAATATGGTGATATATGTTATTATATGTCATGTGGAAAAATTAGATTAGCTCTATAGCAAAAACAAAAACATAATCTGTGGAAACTAAAGTAGAGCAATTATTTATGACTAGAAGAATCTGGAAAGTCTCCCTGGAAAAGGTACAAAAATTAGTAGGTTTCCCACCATTTAAGGGCATTCAAGAAAGAGGCAACTTGGCAAGTTAAACAAAACCAGCTTGAATTGTGCAGTTGTTCTAAAAATGGCAAATAATCAGCCTGGACAACAATTGAAAGTTTTTAAAAGAAGTAGCATGATCTTTACTCAAGTTTTAGAAAATTAACTGGCAATAATATAAAAAATGGATTTGAGAGGCAGAAGACGGGAGTCAGAGATCAGCTAAGAGGCTATTGCAATAATGAATGGTGAAAGTTACTCCCAGAGACCCCAGAGGACTCTGAATGGCCTTAGTGGTAGGAAATCAGATTGACAAAGACATTTGGATTAGCCAATGAATTGCCACAAAGTGCTAGATACAATAAAAAAAAACCACCATGCAAATTTAGATAAAACTTAAATCTTCCCAACTTCTGGTTGAGGAGATTTCTAAATTGAATCATGACTATATATTTCAATTCATAGAAGTTTTTTTATGGGAGTCCATTGTACATTATAGCACCAAAGAACCTTTGCCTTCTTGTTACCATTAATATTAATCTCCTGTGGGTACCACCTGACAGTAGGGAAGTACACAAAACCAAGTATCTCATATAGCATCAGTAAAGCTGAGAATTAGCACATTAATGGAAGAATTCAACTAGATCAGAATAATGCAACCTTATAAGACACTCCTTGGATTCAAACCTTCCAATGGCCTCCTATTACCCTCTGTGATACTTCTCAGATGGTGATTCTCGGACCTCCTCCATCCAAATCACATGAAACACAAGTTCAAAAGACTTGTTCTCACTCAAGTCTTACTCATGACCTACTGAACTGGCATCACAGAAAGTAAATCTTAGAAATTTGCATTTTAAGCAATCCCACATACCTCGTGATCCTTAAACACACTAAACTTTAAGAATTACTAGCCTAAAATATAAGTTCATACTTCTCAGCAATGGTGTTTGTAAACATCTTTGTAAACTTGTTCCAACTACCTCTGCTTTCTCATCATTCTTTTCCACTGGTCCTGTGTAATAGCATAGAGAAAGAATAACCATTTTTGAACATACTAAACTTTTCCCCAACCTCAAGACCCAAAATATATTTTTCTCTGTCTAGACAGCTTCCTCCCTAACCAGTTTGTAAAATTCCACTCATCTCAATAAATAGTAGATGTTATTAATACTTTTTGAAAAACACTTAAAAATCAGGCTTTAATTGAATCTTTGCTGTGGGCATATATGGTGATGCCTTTGCAAACTGCATCTCTAAGGTGACAAAGGAATGTGATTAAGTTGGGTGTGAGTTTCCCATAGTCAAGCCAACTCAACTGTATAACAGCATTTCTGACTCTCAAAACTCTCCCTCCCCCAGGTTCATGAAATCAGTTCAATTTCATGTGTTAGACTTTCATTACATGTTGAATGAATGATTAGACCAGAATAATTGTCTTGATCCTCCATTTCACTTTGGCTAGTTTTAACAGTTTTGATGCCCATTCAAATTACGGCCAATTTAGTTAAATGTCCAAACTGTTTAAATGTTTTGAACACTGAACAATGGGTTGATTGAATAAATTTTTCACTCTTCAACTGGGTGGTTTTGCTACATTCAGCCTAATATAGAATACAAGACCGGATTCCTGTCCTTTGCTGAACAGCCAATGCAGGTGCAGTGCAGAGCTTATGGACAGTTCAAAATAGGCCTAGATTATTTATACAGATGGAACCCAGCCCACCATGCCCACAGCTCAGGCAAGCAGGTGAGACAACACCTGTCTCCGTAAGTATGCCACCACACTTAGCCAGACAAATGTGAAGAGACCAAGAGTTAAGGAACGCTGCCCTTTCTCCGAGGACGCTGTTCTGGGGCAAATTTTCTGTAGCACACAGCCTCCTATTGGCATCAAAATATTTTAGACAAAATTGCTAAAAAGAGAAATGTGTCTTTGCCACACTTCGTTTATTCCTCCCCCTGGCTATGGCTTTCCCAGTGGCCACCAACTGCCCACCAAACTCTGCTTCACCTAATGCTAATTTATATCCAAAATTACCTTTGACTTTTACTCATCATTGAAAACACACATTCCTTCAATCACATAGACAATCTGATTATGATATTTGTAATTGAAGGTTTTCCCACATGTGATCCTCTCTGCCCACATGGCTCATTTCCCCTTGCAAGTATAGATCATTCTCATCTCTCCTGTCTTAGCTTAAAAGTCAACTTCCCATTCAAACTTCCCTAACCATCCCTTCTAGCACATCATCCGTTTATTTTTCAAGACTACCATTATTTCATTGTTTATCTGTCTGTGCATTACTTATCTCTTTCAGTATATAGGAAGTTCCATGAGAAGAGAGACTATGTCTGTGTTATTGACTGCTCTGTTCACAGCTGCTAATACAAATGCCTGACACATAGAGGCGCTTAGTAAATGTGCGCTGAGTGAATGGATGATCAGCATAATCATGTCAAGAAGGACTTATATTTTTGGAAGATTAGCATCTCAACAACGCAGACCAATGAAGGGTTAATGAGAAAAGAAATAATTACTTTTTCACTTGTTTCTTTTGCTGTTGTACCTACTCTAAATATTTGTGTAATCTCTTTGAGTTTATGCTGTTCACTGTCACAGACATACGTAGTCAACACACAAACACACACACAGTATCAGCTCTGTTATGTGACATTCATTTGTGTAATCTCTGAGTTTATGCTATTCCTTGTCACAGACATATGTAGTTAACACACACACACACACAGTGTCAGTTCTGTTATATGACACTCTGAAACAAAGTTTGTAAGGCAGACAAAAGTAATGTCTCTCCAATGGGCAGTTGAACAAGCTACTGTGGATCCTTTATTTCCTTTGTCCCCCTCTCTGCTACCAACTGTCTGGGCCAGATTGATCATGGAGAGATCCACACGGATCACAGAGCTGGCTGAAATGACTGATTTGACCCATGTGCACATCACGTAAGTGGACATACAGGCAAAAGAGTAATGAATAAAAGATGTCTTACATTCTCAGTTCTCTTCCTGCTAGTGTTTATGATCATTCAACCCTGATAATACAAAATAAAATATTAATGCACCCACTTAACACTAATATCCATAATGATAATGAATGCCTTTGTAGCCAACTTAGTGCCTGGAGAATAGAATGTTATAAACGTAATTTCTTCGTTTTTTAATTTTATGATTATTGGTCATAGTTAGCATTAAATTGTAACTACCCAGCTTCAAGACAGCATTGAAAGGCTACAGCCCTCAACAAGCATTCTTTAAGGGTAAATATATTCTGGAGTCCCATGAAGAAAAACTCACTAAATAAGACAAACCTACTTCCTCTGCCTTGCTCCATACACACACACAGAGTTCAGGACACAGGCAACTAGGCATATTAAGGAAATATAAAACATGCCTAACTATAAGAAATCCCAGAGCTACTGTCTTCTGCATGGCTAGAAATCACCATGCTATGAGGGGAATACATAGCCCAATTCAGACAGATGACGAGCCTATCTGAAGCAAACAGCTCAGAAAAACAGCGGGGAAAGCGGGTGGGGAGAGGCAAAAGCAGAAGCAGTGGCAATATTTATCTCTAGTAAACAAAATGAGCGTTTTAAAGATGGCAGTCAGGAAAAAAAAAAAAAAAAAAAAAGAGCTTCTACAACCAGCCTAAAAGAAGAGAAAAATGCCAGGTCAGTCCTTGCAAAGCTCATTCCAGAATTTGTTCCAACACCCTCCAGGGGTCAGCAGGGTCTCTGGTATGGACTGGATCGGAGGTTGTGTTCTGAAGCAGTGACTCTGGAAGTGTGATCATCAGATTAGCAGCACCACCAGCAGCAACAGCAGCACCAGGGAACTTGTTTGAAATGCAATTTATCAGCCCCTACCCTAGACCGAGCTAGATTGCTGAATCAGAAACTAATCAGCAATCTGTTTTCATGAGGCCTCCAAAAGATTCTTTGAATGCTCAAGTGGGAAGAGCACTGCTCTGAGCATGGGGGTACGTCACGAGGCCTGCTTCTCCTAGTACACAACTCCAACAGCCATGTCATTCCTTTAACATCTCAGCTGGCCTTTGCTACAGACCTGAAATTCCTACGTTGAAATCCCAATTCCCATACCTCAGAATGTGATGGTATTTGGAGATAAGGCCTTTAAAGGAGTAATTAAGTTAATGTGAGCTAGTAGGGTGGGCCCTAATTCAGTATGGCTGGTGTCCTTGAAAGAAAATATCAGGACACAGGGGAGATACCAGGGGTGCACCCCACAGAGAAAAGGCCATGCTAGGACACAGCAAGAAGGTGGCCATCTGCAAGCCAAAGAGAGAAACCTCAGGAGAAGCCAACCATGCCCATAGCTTGATCTTGGACTTCCAGCCTCCAGAACAGTGAGAAAACACATTTTTGTTGTTGAAGCCACTCAGACTGTGGTATTTTTTTTTATGGTAGCCCCAGCAAACGGATACTCTCTTCATAGCCTCCAAACTCAGCAGAGACTTCATCACATGGTCTCTTACAGGTGTATCTGAGGTTTTCCATCACTGTGTTTGGTGTACTGTGTGATCATAACTTGAATTCAGCTTTCTCTTTCCTACAAGACTATGTCGTGTTCGTCTTTGATTTCCCAATGCACAGTGCATGCCTAGCTCACAGTAAGAACTCAATTTGTACAATGAAGAATAATGATGCCTTGGAGAATTACTAAGTATGTCTACATGATCTCGTGGATTCTAATTTATACAATAGGGTTATCTGTGATGATAAAAATTTATAGCGCTGCAAATTACCTTTGAGATTGAGAGGTCAATGAATCTTTGCCTGTGTTGGATCATGTTTAAAAGACCAGAAGGAAATTCAGATAATCTTTAAATCTTTATTAGTGATGTGACCTTGAACAGTCACAGTTTTCTCATAGGTAAAATAGGGATTAAACAGCATCTACCTCTCAGGTGAATGTATGAAGGATTGAACAAGATAATTTTGCCAGTAATTTAGTGCTGCTTCCTGCATATCAGTAACAGTTAGGGAGTATTTGTTTTTTAAAAATGTACCTTTTAGAAGAAAATAATTCACTAAAATCCAAGTTATCTCACATCATTTCTTGTCTGAAAGACTATGAGTTTCACAGGGTCAGAAATTTATCTATTTCGCACCTTCCAACTTCCTTCCTGCTCTCTCAGGGAGCAACACTTTCACATTCTCCATGCCCTTTTTTTTTTCCTCCCCTGTCCTTTGGACTATACTGTATGGTTCTGCCAATTTCCCAAATTTTGTCCTTTTTATTTACGCAAGAGAAATAACTTTTTAGTTATTTACTACAATTTGGAAGACATATTTTAATTCTAAAGTAACATAGGTAATTCCTCTGCCCAAGGCTGATTCAGTTTCCATCACTAATTGTGAGGCTGGGATAACTCTTACCCCAATGGAAATAATTAAGATAATGTACTAGAAAACATATCAAGCTAAGAGTTAAGAGCTGGTCATATATACTTGGCTGTTTCACTAACTGATTCTATAACTGAACAATTGAGGTCACCTCTTTGGGCCCCAGTTTCCTTAGTTGCAAATGGTATGGTGGATTTTTTGTGTGTGAAAAGGAACATTTTTTAAAATTTTTAAAAATGTTTCTTTTTGCTGGATCACATGGTAGCTGTATTTTTAGTATTTTGGGGGTTCTTCTAAATACTAAAAATAGAGCTATCATATGATCCGGCAATCCCACTGCTAGGTATATAACCAAAAGAAAGGAAATCAGTATATTGATTTCAGTGGGAAATCAGCAGAAATCTGCACTCTAATGTTTATTGCAGCACTACTCACAATAGCCAAGATTTGAAAGCAACCTAAGTGTTCATCAAGAGATGAATAAAGAAAATGTGGTACACATATACAATGGAGTACTATTCAGCCATAAAAAGAATGAGATCCTGTTGTTTGCAACAACATAGATGAAACTTAAGGTCATATGTTAAGTGAAATAAGCCAGGTACAGAAAGACAAACTTCATATATTCTTGCTTATTTGTGGGAGCTAAAAATTAAAACAACTGAATTCATGAAGATAGAGAGTAGAAGGGGGGTTACCAGAGGCTGGGAAGGGTTGGGGGAAGTGAAGTGGGGGTGGCTAATGGATACAAAAATATAATTAGATAAAATAAGTATGATCTAGTATTTGCACAACATGATGACTACAGTCAACAATAATTTATTGTACATTTTTAAATAACTAAAAGAGAATAATTGGATTGTAAAAGAAAAGATAAATAATTGAGGTGATAAATACTCTATTTATCCTGATGTGATTATTATACACTCTATGCCTCTATCAAAATATTTTATGTATCCCACAAACATATACTCCTATGGTGTACCATCAAAAATTAAAAACATATATATATGTGTGTATATATATGTTTTATCTATATATATACACATATATACATATATCTGTGTGTGTGTGTGTGTGTATTTTCCTAATACCTTGGAATCAAGTTAGGATCCTAAAGAGTTAGTGGGTAGGGAAAAAGATGCAACTAGGAACAACAAGGTGCTTGTATGGTTCCTGACAACAGGGCCAGAAAAAGGGTGGGTGATAGAAATTGAACAGAAGAAGAACAGAAGGAGACATAAGTGCTTTTAGAGTTTCTAGATAAGGCTTCATAGGGTTACAAATTTAATCTACTTTCATATCCTAATGTATAGCTAGTGCTCACCTGTGCAGGTTAGAATCACAGAACTAGGAAATACCTTCAAGACAGATTATTGCAATTCAGGATTCCAAACAAAAGAATCTGGAAGGAAATATACTGAATCAGGAATGCTCAAGTCCCTCTATATTATCAGGGCCATTTATTCTATGTATGTCTGTGCAATCATCAATTTCACATTTTTAGGCTCGTACAATCATTGAGTCTTACTCATAATGATTACCACCTTTGTACTTTTCTCACTAATCAAGTGGCCAGTTCTAAAGAAACTGTCTTTTCTCTCTTTCTTCCTTTCTTTCTTTCTTTATTTATTTATTTTTTTTGGGGGGGGGAATTAACATCACAAGCAGAAACTAACAACTCTTCAAGAACTCAGAATTTTGCAGCAAAAAGCTAAATGCCTGAAGTCTTAGACAAAAAAGAATGTAAATTACAAAAATCATTATGAAGAACTTGTATATGAGCATGAAATTTCACACTTTGTCGGGCTAGTTTCAGATATAAAGTATCCTGACAACTACTGTTTATTCCATTGAAAACCTTAAAAAAAATTGCAACAAACCAGTGGAAATAACCTCCCTTTTCTCTACAATTTCATGGACTCTGGAGAACTAAGATACACTGAAAGAGGTAGCAGTGAACAAAAAAACATATTATTGCACATGATCAGGGAATATAGGGATGCTTTTTTGCCTATAGTTTCAAAAACACAACACTGCTGTGTTTGAAATCCCTGTGAGACCAAACTTGTAACTATACATTCTAGTTTAGTAGAAAAGAAAAATTAAGAGTAACATTGCCAAAATAATTCACATAAAACTAAGATCCCAAGAGGGGAAACATACAAAATTCTGTCTTACCCATATTTTTAATTGAAGAAGAAAATATATCTGTGTGCCTCCTTTTCTGGAAATAGGAGAATATATAAGAATAAAATGTTGTGGCCAGCCACAATGGCTCATGCCTGTAATCCCAGCACTTTGGGAGGCTGGGGTGGGAGGATCACTTGACATCCAGAGTTCAAGACCAGTTTGGGCAACATAGCAAGACCACATCTCTAAAAAAGTAAAAATAAGAAAAATCAGCCAGGCATGGAAGTGTGCACCTGTAGTCCTAGCTACTCAGGAAGCTGAGGCAGGAGAATCCCTTGAACCCAAGAGTTTGAGGCTGCAGTGAGCTGTGATCACACCACTGCACTTCAGCCTGGGCAAGAGAGTAAGACTCTGATCTCTTAAAAAGGAAAATTTAAAAAACAAAAAATTTTGTATTTATTCACTTATTCCTCCATTCATTCATTCAATACATAGCTAGTATCTGCTCTGTATCAGATACTGTACTAGGTGTCAGAGATTTAATGATGGGCAAAATAGAAAGAAGCAAACCCTGCCCTTTGGGCATTTAAAGTAAAACTGTACAGTTAAAGGAACATCCACTACTATAACAGCTAAGAAGGAGAGGCTCATGGTGCTCATACTGATTAACATGACCTAATTAGCAGGATAGGAAGGGTGTTCTTGAGGAAGCTGTAGTCCAAAGAGAGAACAGCTTTCACCTGGATGAAGAGGGAAGAAGAGAGTGTTTGAGGAGGAGAGTATACAAAGACCTTGTGCTGGAAGGGAGACGGTAAGTGCAGAGCCTGGGTAAACCATCCCCTAGTGACCACTGCCCATGGCATGAGTCCAGCCAATGAACAAAGAGAGAGACCAAGAAGGAGTGTTTGGGTGATTTTCTAGCCCTGGCATGGAGGCAACATTACATCATCATGGCCTGAGTGCTACTGAATAGAACCCAGTCACTGGGTCTCATCTTACTGCAAAGTAGACTGCAAAATGTACTCCAGCTCTCACTGGAAACAAGAAGATAGAGGATCTTGTCTTCTTGTCTTCAGGAAATAACTTACTCACTTGGATTTATTCCCCTTGGGATGGTGAAGCAGAGGGACTAGACAGTCACTACAGAGGGATGACAGTTTAGTTGAATAACGAGGACCTCAAAGGAGTGAGATTGTATAAGAGGGTATAGAAGGAGTGGTTTGAGAGTGTTAATATGAAACAAGGAAGGTATCCTTGAAAAGTAAACTCTTACAAACACAAACTCATCTCAGAAGCTTTTGAGAGTGCCTATTGTCTGTGTGGAGGTAACATCATAAACCTAAAGCCTGTGTTCTCATGTGTAATATTCCTGGGTCCAGATCCCTACTTTGCCTCTTACCAACTTATTAACTATGCCACATTGAATGAGTAATTTAACCTTTACATGACTCAGTTTTCTCATCAATAAAGTGGGATTAATTACCATTCTACCTCTTAAAGTTTTTGATAGACTTCAATGAGATTGGGAGTAAATGTAATGGCAGTGCCAAGAATAGTAGATGCCTGGTAAATGTTTGCTATTATTAACTACATTACTACTGAAGATTGCTTTATATTTTGATAATAATAGACATAAATTTGTCTTACTCTAAGTAGAAATTTCTACTAATGAGAAAATTCCATTCCAAGAGTATTTTAGGCAACTGGAGTTTTTGTGTATACTTTGTGACTCAAAGTAACCCTTTTCTGATGTACCCTCCTTCAGAGAAAATAATAATATGCTATGACAAAATGCTGTCCCTAGGATACTTTGAGAATAAGGAGGAGCTAGTCACAGAGGAGGTCAAAATGGAAATGAGCCAAGAGCAGTGCAAAGCCCTGGCAATTTTACTTACATGAGAGAGACATTGACTGCTCCTGTGAAAACATTTCCAAGTTCTGGGGCAAAATTCCATTCCTATTCCTGAGAAGCACCAATATCCTTGGGAGAATTAGTTTCTAGGAATCAGCTGGGATACAGCTTCAGAAGCCCAGGGCAACAAATGTTAGAGTCAGGTTAGAGTCCTTAGCCAGGGTGTATTAGTCTGTTCTCATACTGTTAATAAAGACAGACCTGAGACTAGGTATCTTAAAAAGCCAAGCAGTTTGACCCACAGTTCAGCATGGCTGAGGAGGTCTCAGCAAACCTACAATCATGGCAGAAGGGGAAGCAAACAACCTTTTTCATATGATGGCATCAAGGGGGAAGTGCCCAGCAAAAGGGGGCAAAGCCACTTATAAAACCATCAAATCTCATGAGAATTCACTCACTATCACAAGAACAGCATGGAGGTAACTGCCCCCATGATTCAATTACCTCCCACTGGTTCCCTCCTATGATTATGAGAACTACAGTTCAAGGTGAGATTTGGGTGGGGACATAGCCAAACCATATCGCAGGGAGAGCAACTTGAATGAAAAGAAAGATGACTAGGAAAGTGCTGCAATGGGAATGGACCATCAGGGAGCCTGGACCAATGGCCCAACTCGCTTGGGAGAAGGAAGCTGGAAATGAAGAGTGGTGAGCAAGACCACCCTGGGAATTCCAAAAGGTAATGCCACCACACAAGCGTGCCTATTATCCCCCAAGACAACCTTTGAATTTTTAGGTGAAGCTGTGTGTCCAGCAACAGCTTGCTATGGTCTGAATGTTTGTGTCCTCCCAAAAATCACATGCTGAAACCTAATCCCCATTGTGAAAGCATTGGGAGGTGAGGACTTAGGGAGGTGATTAGGTCATGAGGGCCTGACCTCATGAATGGGTCTAGTGCTCTTATAAAAGAGACCCCAGAGTACTGCCTTGCCCCTTCCACCATGTGAGAATGCAGTGAATGGATGTCTACTAACTAAGAAGCAGGCCCTCACCAGACACTGAATCTACTGGCTCCATGAGTCTCGGACTTCTCAGCCTCCAGAACCATGAGAAACATGCTTCCATTGCTTATAAGCCACACAGTTTATGGTATTTTATTATAGCAGACCAAACAGACTAAGACACAGCTAAATGGTAACCAGTGACAATCCCCATAGGTAGGTGAACTTTCATCCTCCTTTGCCTAGGACTGTTTCAGTTTATAATCACACTACTAGAAAAAGTATTAGTAATGTCGCTTTTCACTCAAAAAGTTACTTTAAGGAAAACAATTCCTGATTTGCTAAAGCTGTTGGCTCTTCTAGAAGAGTTGAAATCACCAGATTCCGAGACAATTAAGACATTAAGACATTTTGGCCCCATATCAAGAAGACTTTAGGAGCTCAACCAATGGTGGACATACGACAGGGTAGCCTCTCATGCTAACAGCAAGCTATGAGGCGGCCAATTTAATGTGAACAGCTCATAATAAAACCTTAGAGCATGCGTTCTTCATTAGGAACCACAGCTGGTCTTTGAAAAACTCTGTATACACTTTGAGAGTATGAGACTTTGTGATATAACCTTGTGATTATCTTAACTTGCCTTTGAAGAAACAGAAGAGCGTATGTTTGCACACTGACTCCTGAAGTCAGCCTGGTAGAAAAATTCTTCTAAGAGGGTTGAGTATCAATAAATAAGATTCATCTGAAAAGCAATTTGAGACTTTGGTGGGCATCTCTTGCATATGTTACATTTAAATCCTTTCCCTAATATCTCCTTACTGTTGGAGTACCACAGCCTTCGTCTAGTTCACTATTTCTTGCTCTGGTCCAGTATTCTATGCTTGTTATTAAACTCATCTTGATATTGTCTCATGTTTAAGATGCCCAAAATCACACAGTCATCCTCACCACTGTGATAATTTCGTGAAATAATTCTAATTATTATGTAACATTGAACACAATTTAGCTTCTGCAATTAGGAGAAAAGGCTATTGTCAGTTAAAAATGTAAGCCATATCATTGGAGAGCCCAAATCCAGGTATCAAGTGAACAAGAACACATTTAATCCATGTTTATTAAAGATCTACACTGTGTTAAAGGCTATAGTCTTAGTCCTCAAGAAACTTGCAGTGTAAAACAAGAAGTAGGCCTGACACAGTAGCTCACACCTGTAATCCCAAAACTATGGAAGACTGAGATGGGAGGATCTCTTGACCCCAGAAGTTCAAGGCTGCATAAGCTATGATTGCACCACGCATTCCACCCTGGGCATCAGAGTGAGACCCTGTCTCAAAAATAAATAAATAAATAAAACAAAGCAATAAGTACAAAAATAACTTCAATACAATATTAATTTGAAGGATAATCTGTTACATTAATGAAAACAGTGCTATACTTAGATTTCATGGTCATGAGTTTTGGGATCCAGTAAATTAAATGGTCCACAAGTAAAGTTTGTAATTTTTCCTTGTTTTGGTTTTCTCACTCAACACTAGATAAGAGACAATCTTAAGCTAAAGTATATTAGTGGTGAATACTAGCCCATCATTGAATTTTCAATATATAAACACAGGCACAAAATGTGAATAAAGCAAAAAGACTCTTTTTAAAATTAATTTATTTATTTTACTTTAAGTTCTGGGATACTTGTGCTGAAAGTGCAGGTTTGTTACATAGGTATACATGTGCCATGGTGGTTTGCTGCACCTATCAACCTGCCCTCTAGATTTTAAGCCCTACATGTATTAGGTATTTGTCTTAATGCTTTCCCTCACCTTTCCTCTCCATCTCCTGACAGGCCCCAGTGTGTGATGTTCCCCTCCTGTGTCCATGTCTTCTCATTGTTCAACTCCCACTTATGAGTGAGAACATGCAGTGTTTGGCTTTCTGTTTCTGTGTTAGTTTGCTGAGGATGATGGTTTCCAGCTTCATCCATGTCCCTGCAAAGAACTCATTCCTTTTTATGGCTGCATAGTATTCCATGGAGTATACGTGCCACATTTTCTTTATCCAGTCTATCATTGATGGGCATTTGGGTTGGTTCCAAGTCTTTGCTATTGTAAATAGTGCTGCAATAAACATAATGTGTGCATGTGGAAAAGACTCTTCTTTTTTTCAAAGGAAACACATCAGAACATTGGCACCTAAAGGAAGTTTTTTCTCTTCAAAGTGGTGATTATGAATGTACTTATTCTAGAAACGTCGTCATTGCTTAAAAATTTTTTGCTTTAAAATTGGCTTGAGAGCAGTAGACCCATTTCTTCAAAATTCCTTAATGGCTGAAAGCATCATATAGTGGCAATTGGTGCTTGGAAGCAATCACAGGGCATGATGATGAGTAACTTTTGTCCAAGGTAAGTAATCAGAAGCAAGGTGCACTATAATCAAAAAAGGTTAATTTTTTGGAGTTCATGAAATGATGACAAATGATAAGGAAAAAAGTTGGGTCTTAATAAGTTTAAACACATTAGACATGGAAGTATTCAGGAGGAAAATAAGGTACCCAGGGCTCCCGTGGAACTTACCATAGTAATGTTGTGGGATATAGGGTCCTCCACAGCAGGAAGCACAATCTCTCATTTTTAAATGCCTCATGCCTGCCACAGTGATTGGCATATAGTAATCACTCAATAAACTTTTTTTTCCTCAGAGACAGGGTCTCACTATGTTGCCCAGGCTTGCCTCAAACTCCTGGGCTCAAGCGATCCTCTGCATCTCATCTGAATAGCTTGGACTGCAGGCCTGCACCACCACACCCAACTTCAATAAGCTTTTGAAGAATGAAAATACAACAAATCACTTCTGTTATCTTTCTAAAAGAAAATAATTATGCCTTCAAATATACAAAAGTAATGCAACTAGCATTTCCCATATTACTATCTCATGATGTCATTTGTTTGCCATTTCTATAATCTCTTTAATGGACTTGAATTCCCAATCTCATAATTTAGAAATTGTCATAATTTTAAAATACAAAAGTGCAAAAAATAATGTCACAATCATCAGTGTACTTACCATTCAGATTTAACAAATTTTACTGGCTAGCCATTTTTTAGGACTCTAACAAAAAAAAATAGGCTTAGTATTCATTAACACTGTAGTAGGCAGAACAAGAAAAAGATATCAAACATGCACTTAGAAAACAGTGTCCTTCCACTTTCTGGTTGCCTCTGTATCTTTCTTCTTTCTATCTTTTTTTTTTTTTTCTATTTGTGTTTCACCCCCCCCCCCCCCCGACTCTTCAAATTACACCTTTAAAACTTTGCTTTTACTTTGTGCCTCTACCTGGCTCTTGAAAAGACTTTCGTAATTTGGTGTTAATGGCATATTTTGGACTGTAATCTCCATTTCACCTATTTGGAGTACATTTTTCTTCCAAATTTCTTTTCCTTTCCATTTGGCCCAAGATGCAAATAATAATAATTTCCTCTAAACTCTCACCTTGGTAACTCCTTATACATTCCATATTACTTCCAGCTCTGTCCCTCAAACCAGACCCTTTAGAATAACAACAAAACGCCTCTCATTTTAAGCAAGAAGCAAGCCACTATGGTATGTTATTTTATTATATTTAGGTACTATGTTTATCATGTTCTAATGTTCCATGCTTCTTGGCATCAAAGAACATTCCTTTATTGTGACATTTTCAAATGAAAACTACATGACAGTAACAGTTTCCAAAGAACTCTCATTTACCTTGGCAACATTTACGAGTGGCGAGGAAAAAATACATAAAACCACCGCTTTGAGCAAAATGCTACAATGATTATTTAGCAAACAAGCTCATATACTAGAACAGTAGAGGGGAAGATTGCTTCTACAGACTAAATTACACTTTATACACAGGCACTGCTGAATGGCTTTCTACAGAGGTTACGTTTAAATTATAGCTCTTGCTAAGCAAACATCCCACCGTTTGTATGTGAATTTGAATTATGCATCTAACAGGCAGCATGTTTATGGAAAAAAGTCAAGTCGATAGATTGCTAAATTGCTACAACATTTGTAAGGGACAAAAATAGCTGTGTGGGACAGCTATTTTGTGTCAGACAATGAAGAAGCTTTGAGAGAGGTCCCACTTACTCTCCAGTAAGAAAATGGTTTGACAATTCGTAACTACACGAGTGATCAACCTTTGGTTTCATTCAGAGGCATCCAAAAATTGCTTTAGCGCTTTCACTTTAGAAATATAATTTGATGCCTTATGCTTTGACATTCTGAGTCTGGAATAAGTACATTGTCCAACTTCCAATTATATTTTAATTCCTAGAAATAAGGCAAATACATATGAACTGTCCTAATTCAGGAAAAATACACTGGTAGGCAGTCAGAACAGCCAAGTCATGTGAAAGGACAACATTGGGGAAAAAAAACTTAAATAAAGAGCAGTCAACCTTTTCAGAACATTCCCAGGTCCGAAGTACAGTCTGGAGAACAACTGACTATGCTGCAGCAGAATGTGTCTCATTCGTATCTGTTTGAGCACATCCTTCCTAAAGGTGAGAGGAGGAACAAAATGGCTTTCATGTTCCCATACAACACTAATATTGTAGGATTCAATTTCTGGTACATTACATATTTGTCTATCAATAGCCCTTGGGAATTTTATGATCGCTCATGTCTTAAAATTTACAGCCTTTCTGCATGTTGCAAATACAAGTTGAGTTTCTGCTGCAATAAGCATGGGTCTCCCATGTAGGAGCAGGGTCACAGCAAAGGCCCAGTGCACTCACCAGAGAGCAAACATTTCCCATAGTCTCCAACCTTTCTTTGGTGAAGAAGGTGAGGAAGAAAAAAGTGTTGGCCAACATTCTATACAAGTCAACAAAGAGCTCAGAAGAGGCCAGGTGTGGTAGCTCATGCCTGTCACCCCAGCATTTTGGGAGACTGAGGCAGGAGGATCACTTGAGGCCAGGAGTTTGAGACCAACTGGGGCAGCATAATGAGAACCCCATCTCTAGAAAAAAAAAGGAAAAAAGAAAGAAAAGAAAAGGAAAACTTAGCTAGGCCTGGTGGCTCACACTTGTAATCCCAGCTACCTAGGAGGCTGAGGCAAGAGGAACTCTTGAGCCCAGGAGGTCAAGAATGTAGTAAGCTACAATCACGCCACTGCATCCCAGCCTGGATAACAGAGTGACACCCTGTCTCTAAAAAAAAGAAAAAATAATAAAAATGAGCTCAGAAGAACATAACTGGGAAAAAACAAACTCTAAATTTCCTGCCCTTTGATGGTGTAGAAAATCCAGTTGCGTATAACTACCCATATATACATGTATATGGGTGCAGGGTGTTAAGTTTACAAAGTGGTCTGTATGATCCCATTTATATAACATTTTTCAAATTACAACATCACAGAGATGGAGAACATATGAGTGGTGTTCCAAAGATCTGTAGGGGTAGGGCAAAGGAGAGGGAAGAAGGTATCTACAACTATAAAAAGATTCTTGTGGTGATGGAATTGTTCCATGTCCTGAGTGTAGTGGTGGGCACATAAATCTACATGTGTAATAAAATTGCATAGAATTTCTTGTGCAAATTGTGTCCCCCAAAGAGATATGTTGATGTTCTAACCTACACTACCTTAGAATGTGACCTTATCTAGAAAAAGCGCTGCTGCAGATGTAATTAGTTAAGAGGAAGCCAAACTGGAATAGTGTGAGCCCTAATCCAATATGACCGGTGTCTTTATAAGAAGGAGAAAATTGGGGCACACACACCGAGAAGAAAGATGATGTGAAAACACGCAGGGAGAAGAGGGTCATGTGATGACAGAGGCAGAGATCAGAACTATGTTGCCGCAAGCCAAGAAACACCTGGAAGCTGGAAGAGGAAAGGACGGGTCATCTCCTGGAGGCTCTGGAGAAAACATGGCCCCACCAGCACCTTGAGTTTAGACTTCTAGTCTCCAGAACTAGAGAGAATACATGTCTATTGTTTTAAGCTACCCAGTTTGTTGTACTTCATTACAGCAGCCCTGAGAAATTAAAACAGAAGTAAACACACGTGCACAAATGAATGCATGCAAAACTGGCAAACTCTGCATAAGGTGAGTAGACGTGTATCAATGTCAATTTCCTGGTTGTGATACTGTACTTTAGTTCCGCAAGAATTATCACTGGAGGAAACTGGGTGAAGATATAGCGGATACCTCTGTATTATTTCTTAGAACTGCATGTGAATCTACAATTATTTCAAAATAAGAAGTATAAAAGAGCAGTCTACTTTCAAGTACATTGACTCCTCAATATATTCTTGGGAAGTAGGCCAGGAAGCCTCATCCACTCCAGTTTTAAAACAAGAAAACTGGAGCACCAAGAAATTAAATTTCCAAAATGTATAAGAACACTGAAAAATTCAGTTCTTGAATCTACAACTTCCATCTTGTTTTCCTATGCTATGGTTTCCATATGCATAATTCAGTTGTTTAAATTCACTCAAGATGGCAAAGGCTTTCAATTGAGAAGAGGGCATATCACAAGGTCAAAGAACCAATAATGACTGTAGAAGAAGAAAAGGGAAAAAGAGGAAAACAGGTGGCGGGCGCAGTGGCTCACGCATGTAATCCCAACACTTTGGGAGGCTGAGGCGGGTAGATCATGAGGTCAGGAGATCGAGACCATCCTTGCTAACACAGTGAAACCCCGTGTCTACTAAAAATACAAAAAATTAGCCAGGCGTGGTGGCAGGCTCCCATAGTCCCAGCTATTTGGGAGGCTGAGGGAGGAGAATGGTATGAACCCGGGAGGCAGAGCTTGCAATGAGCTGAGATCACACCACTGCACTCCAGTCTGGGCAACAGAGCAAGACTCCATCTCAAAAAAAAAAAAAAAGAGGAAAACAGGTGTCATCACCCTGCCTCTTTTCCCAGGGAAAGGAAAAGGACATCTGGTACTTTCTGTGTGTATTCAAAAGTACAAATACTGAGGAGTAAGCTGTTCCTTCGGAGGGGGCATCAAATCCCATCTGGCCAATTTCCTTTTGCAGGGAGAAATAGGGAAGAGTTGAATGCCAAGGGCATAATTCATACAAACATCCCTTAGAAAACCACAGCCAGATTAAGACAGGAAGCAAGAAATATGCGAGAGATGAGAATCAAAGCATCTAGAGTTTATTCACCACCAAATCCCAGAGTGTTACCCAGGCTCAGATGAGCTATCACTTCTTAATTGCATTCAAAAGTGTCAGAAATCGGGAGCTATTTACTAGCCTTATTATCTGTGCTAGGCAACTATTGTCCAAATCTCTCGGGGAGTATGTGTGGTTTATATGAAGTGTGGAAAACACAGAAAACTTCAGCAGTTGGACCATATTTATCTGGAAATAAATGACTCAAGGGATAAAGACTCACCCGCTTCTTGCCTGGGCCAGAAAATGGGCAGAAATGCACCAAACTATGTTTAGATTCATGTGTAGATCAGAAACAACAAGCAGAAGACAATAGTGATGCCGGTTACCTTGAATTAACATAGATCTTTTTATACCCAAGAAGTGTTACAGATTTGGAAAGCCCAAATTAGACATCTCAGGGCAAATAGATCTTTAAAAAAGGAGATGGTAAAACGTTTCTCCTCAGGTGGATAAGGAACAAGAGTAAAAGTCTTCATAAATAAGAGTTTGAGAAAACCTTTTTGAGGCCCTGGGTTTCCACAGCCATCATTTTGAAGAAGGGGCTTCACTGGTCGACAATCCAGTTTTGCTGGTTAGGCCTCTAATCCAGACAGAGCACAGAAGCTGTTTGTATTACTCTGTTCTGACACTGCTAATAAAGACGTACCCAAGACTGGGTAATTTATAAAGCAAAGAGGTTTTATGGATTTACAGTTCCACATGGCTGGGGAGGCCTCACAATCATGGTGGAAGGCAAGGAGGAGCAAGTCACATCTTACATGGAGGCAGGCAAAGAGAGAGAACTTGTGCA
This sequence comes from Chlorocebus sabaeus, assembly GCF_047675955.1. NCBI lineage: Eukaryota > Metazoa > Chordata > Mammalia > Primates > Cercopithecidae > Chlorocebus > Chlorocebus sabaeus. The sequence goes on along the minus strand of NC_132911.1, from coordinate 33,571,003 downwards.
GGGGAACTCCTCTTTATAAAACCATCAGATCTCACGAGACTTATTCACTATCACGAGAACAGCATGGGAAAGACCCACCCCCATGATTCAATTACCCCCCACAACATGTGAGAACTGTGGGAGGTACAATTCAAGATGAGATTTGGGTGGGGACACAGCCAAACTGTATCAGTGTTGAAATGCAGTCCACAAATACTGAGCTGGCAGAGGAAATCCAAAACAGATGCCTAGGAACATTTGTTTTCTGCCTTTTAGGAAGTCTCTTTATTTTCCTATAATTGTATCTGATGAGAGGAAATACAGAAGTAGATGGAGCAGAAGACAATCTGAATCTTTGCAGCCTTATTGTGTATTAACTCATAGGTCACTTGCCCTGAGACAAATATAATTATGGAGCAATTATCCTATGTTCCTCAGGAGAAAAAAAAAAAGAAAGAAAAGAAAAGATCCATGGGTTATATTATGTCCTGCTGTTTAAGTTTACAAAGACAGTGTAAATTCAGATAGTAATAGCTGTGGCATGAAGAAAGTAGTTGGACAATTAGATGAGTTTCATGGAGAATTCAATGGTTATTTTGCCTTATTCACTAGTATTCTCAAAACTTCATAGGCAAGTGAATCACCTGGAGATCCTGTTAAACTGCTGATTTTGATTCAGAAGGTACAGGGTAGGGCCTGAAATTTTGCTTTTCTAATAAACTCCAAGAAGCAGCTGATGCTGTCGATTCTCAAGACTGTTCTTTGTGTACCAAGATTCTAGTCCATGGTATCTGGGATACATTTCAAGTATACAGTTGCTGCTTACAAGAGGGCTGTGCGAGTGTGTTTTCTTTCTCAGCTGCATCCCTGTGCCTCCCCAATTTTACCATGAACGTGAAACACACAAAAGCTGGAAAAATAATATAATAAATCTGTATTCACACCAACTACAGTCAAGAACTATTAATGTTTTACCATGTCTACTCCTCACACCCCTATAACTCCTCTCTCTACCCACACACCTCCTCTCTCTCTCTATCCATCCTGCCTCTCCACCACCTTCACCCCTCCTTTCCTCTTCTCCCCTCCTTTCCTCTTCTCCCCTCCTTTCCTCTTCTCCCCAGTTCTTCCTCTCCCACTTGCTCTGACCCCCTCCCTCTCTCTGTTTCTGTTTCCACTTCTCTCTCTCTATATATATATATATGTGTGTGTGTGTGTATGTGTTCTCCAGCCACACGAAGTTGCAGACATTATGATACTTTACACATAAATATTCCATCATGCATCTCCTAAGAATAGATTCAATGCAATTATTATACTTCAGAAAATAAACAATAATTCCAATTCCATAATATTGACTAAATAGCCAGTCCATTTTGAAATACCTCCAATTGTACCCAAAATGTCTTTTATAGCTATTTAAAAAGAAAAAAAGATCCAGTAAGGTTCAGACATTGCATTGGTTATCCGATTATCATAGAACAGTCCCTCAATCTTCCCTTTTTTTTTAACTTTTCCATTGACATTTTGAAAAGTTGAAACCCATTGTCTTTCAGAATGTCTTGTAGCCTATATTTGTCTAATTGTTTTCTCATGGTGTTATTAAATTTTGTCTTTAATTAAAAATTATGCTTGGACCCTTGAAAAGATTTCAGGTTACACATTTTTGGCAAGTGCATCTCACAAGGGTGGGATATGCATTGCATAATATCAAGAAGCTTATACAGTCTGAGCATCCCACTATCAGTGACGGTAGCTTTGTTTATTTGGTTACAGTAATAACCACTAGCTCTCTCTATTGTAAAAGTGAATGTTTTCCTTTGCTATACTGTAGTCAGTGATTAATCTGTGTGGTGACACTTCAGCCATTTGTGAATATCCTGCTTCCAAACAACCTTTCGTCTAATGGCTTTAGCAATGATTGCTGAGGTTCACCTGAATCAGTGAATCATTTATTGGGAATTGAAAAATGGTGATTTTCTTTTCTTTTCTTTTCTTTTTTTGAGACAGTCTCGCTCTGTCCCCCAGGCTGGAGTGCAGTGGCAAGATCTCAGCTCACTGCAAGCTCCGCCTCCCGGCTTCACGCCATTCTCCTGCCTCAGCCTCCTGAGTAGCTGGGACTACAGGCGCCCCCGCCACCACGCCCAGCTAATTATTTTTAGCAGAGACGGGGTTTCACCGTGTTAGCCAGGATGGTCTCGATCTCCTGACCTCGTGATCTGCCCGTCTCGGCCTCCCAAAGTGCTGGGATTACAGGCGTGAGCCACCAAGCCCGGCCGAAAAATGGTGATTTTCTAATTCTATTATAACTTCTACATTTATTAACTTACACTCCTTTGCAATCGAGTCAGAACCTCCCCTCCCCCTTTCCTTACTCCATTCCATCATAATTAACTAATGATATAGCGTTCATTTCACGTATCATAATCAATTATCTTTCTTTATGTTCATATCATCTGAAATATACTCAGTGAGAGGTCCTACAAGTTGACTTTTGTGTCCCTTAGACATAATTTCATTAGCGTTTGAGCACTTCCTTATTTGGTAGCACAAGAAGTCCTGGGGCCACGTTTTTCTTTCCCAGCTCAGATGTGAAATCAGCCATTTCTCCAAGGAGCCCTGGTTGCTTTTAATGGAGAATGACATTTAGAACCCAAATCTAGACGCTTGGTGTACTCACTGTTACTCAAAAGTCATTGTTCCCAGGCATGTTCAGTGCCAAAGGTTGGAAATGTGGGATTTTTTAAATACAATTTTATGTTGATATTTCTAACTTGAATTCAAGTTACAGGGTTTTTTAATTTTACATTTTATTCTCCTACAAAAACCTCAATATAATTACTTATTTACTTTAGCCTACAATATAAAAATGAAAAATAGCCTCCAAGTTACAATTGTTACTGCTAACAATAAACTCCTGTATAAAATTTAAGATTTCTTGGCAGTCCTTTTTTACTTTAAAATATACTCTACTAAAGGTATACAAAGGACTGAATTCAGAAGTTACTTGAAATAATTTTTTTACCTGTATCATTTTGATATAGATGTTTCTTCTATTTATGCTTGATTTTAGTTAAGTTTTTGAATATATAAAACACACATGGTTCAAAAGTCAAAACTGATTCTCCAGGAAGTCTCAGCCAATATTTAGCCCCTCTACCACATCCCTTCAACTCTCTATTGGTAACCATTAGTTGCTCATTTATCCTTTTATGTTTCTTTTGGGGGAAAAAGACTAACTCTATATATTTATTCATATTTCTTCTCCTTTATTACACAAAAAGCAGCATAACATATGCTTCACTCTATAACTTGCTTTTCTCCCTTAATAATAAATCTTCATCCAAGCATGGTGGCTTACACCTATAATCCCAGCACTTTGGGAAGCCAAAGTGGGAGTATCACCTGAGCGCAGGAGTTTGAATTCAGCTTAGGCAACATAGTGAGATCCCATTTCAATGAAAAAATTTTTTAAATTAGCCAGGTATGGTGGTACACAACTGTAGTCCCAGCTACTCAGGAGGCTGAAGCGGAAGGATTGCTTGAGCCCAAGAGTTCAAGCCTGCAGTGAGCTATGACCACACCACGGCACTCCAGCCTGGGCAACAGAGGGAGACTTCATCTCCCAAAAATCAAAACAAAATAAAAAGAATGAAAGGAAAAAAAGTATATTTATATGTATAAAATAAATATTTTATATATATTTATATTATATATATTTTATAATTATATTTATCTTTATAAAGTAATATATTTATAAATTATAATATATCTATTATATGTTAATATATTATGATATATATAATTTATGTATTACATAATTTTATATAATTATATAATATGTAATTATATGGTACATTTATAAATTAATATATTATTTATATTTATATATTTATATTATATTATATATATATATCTCTCTCTCTCTTGCTCTCTCCTGAAAATCACTAGCCATGAGTTCATGAGATCCTCCTCATTTTCATTTTAACAGCTGCATATGACTCTATTTTGGCCATATAATAGAGTTTATTCAAACCTCTATTCATGGAGGTTTGTGTTGTTTCTAATCTTTTGCTATTACAAATAATGCTACAGTAAATAATTTTCTGCATGTTTTCTTTATATTTTTGGGGAGTGGTCTCAGGATACACTGGTAGACCTATGGATCAAAGAATAAATGCATATGCAATGTTGTTAGATATTGCTAAATCCCCCACCATAGGAGTTGTACTGTACCTTTTGAGATTATCACCTGCCATGTAGCAGTGCCTGTTTCTCCATAGTCTTGTCAACACACTGTTTTGTAAGTGTTTGAATTCTTTAAAGTATCTTAGATGAGAAGTGGTAGCTCAGCAGAATTTCTATTTGCATTACTTTTATGAACGAGGTTAAAATCTTTTCATATTTTTAAATGCTATTTGCCTTGCTTTATCTGTAAAATGTCTGTTTATGTCTTTTGACTTTTTAAAAATCATGGTTTGGGTCTTTTTTTAGTTAATATTGCTATATGGATGTCAAACGATGTAGATTTTATGACAAAAAAATTACCAGAAATAATAAAGAGATATTTCTTAATGGTACGTTATCCATTTTACTTTGGAAAAATTTGACAATTCTGAATTTGCATTCATATGATAATATAACCTAAAACTATATAAAGTAAAAAAATTAAGTAAGGTAGACAAACCCATAATCTGAGTGATATATGTTAACACACCTCTCTCTGTAGGTGATTAAGAAGAAAAAAGTCACTGAAAGTAGAAAAGGTTTAAATGATGGTATTAATATACATTATTTGATTGACACATACAAAGCACTGTATCCAGACCATTGTTGATATGTATTCTTACATGAAGTGGAAAAAAAAAAAAAAGTCCCAGAAGATTACATACAACATGACACTCTTCTCATAAAGTATACAACCACTAAAATTAAAATATATAATTTTAGGTTTAGACATAGATGCAATAAAACTATATGAAAAGGAAAGATAGATCTGGAACTCAAGATAATGTTTATGTCAACAGCAAGAGGGAGAAAGAAAAATAGGGTAGAAGTCCATATGGTTAAATGAAGATATTGTCACGGTCCTACATTTTGTTCTGAATGATAGTTTTATATGTGCTTTTCACATTAAATAAGTCATCAACAAAGAAATATGAGTTGATGGTACGTCATGAACCAAAAACTATGACTAATTCACTTCTGTGCATCTGAAATCTAAAGAAAACAAACAGAAAATAAAAAAAAAAACAAACTTTCAATTCACAAAAGCTAATAGAAGAACAATATCCAAAGAAAGGATAGGAAGAAAGATTAATAAAGATAAAAATAGACATTAATAAAATAAAGCAATAACAAAATGAAAACAAGTGAAATGATCACAGGAAAGAAGACATATTCTTTGAAAAGACCAATAACAGAGATAATCCTTTGGAGAATATGATCAAGAAAATAAGAAAGGAGGTAAATAATGTGCCAGGATATATAATAAATGTGTAATAAATTAGAATTTGACTTCCAAAAATGCTATTCAAACTTTCTGCTCTACCAAGCACTATACTACCATAGAAAGCAAAAAAGAAAAAAGGTGGACATTTTTCTGAAATCAATAATTATAATTTTAGCTCCACTGGTTAATATCCATTTTTAATTGATTTCCAAACACTTTGCTTATCTTTATATGCATAGTGTTCTTTATGCCTTAGTTTTTAAATCAGCTAGACTCAAATCAGCAGTAACCTGAAAGACCACATGTACCAATGGAGTCCCCATGCATTTGGTTTGCACTCAGAGGGAATGAGGGGAAGAAGTTTTGTGACTTATCTGAGGAGTTCCAAGTATTTCTTGCAATGACATTTCCTTTTTCTTGTTTACAATGCAAGCAAGAAGTTAGAATCATAATTGTTTTACCTCTGCCCATTAAAATATGATATTAAAAATCATCTTAATGAATAGATATTAATATCTGACGGCGACTGCTCTGACCTCCTGTCTAACAGGCCCCGTTTATGTCTTGTTTGATGAAAGTTCTCTGCATCTGCAAAGCAAAAGGGCAAACTGATTTGTGAACAAGACTTATTGTCACAGCGGCAGATTTGTATAATGAGAAATATATTAAATCTAATGAAGGGAGAGCGTGCCTACCAAGGCAGCAAGTCTGTGTGTGATTAAGTGATTCAATATCCCTCAATGGATTAATTTAGACAATGCATCGGGGTATATAGCCACTGCCAGGCCCCTTTGCTCTAATGACAAATGCTAAGCAATGCCGAATATTTGTGCATATGTATTAGGTTTTTAAGGTGATAAAGTAAGGTGTCACCCTCAGACCCCAACATTAACAAGATGAATCCCAATGATGCATATGTCCTACTGTTAGAGAACCAGGAAGATCGATCAACAATGTCATCTTTTAATATCTGCTTACAGTAAAGCGTTTACTATAAAATAGACACACACTTTTGCCTTTTCAACCAAGACCAGCTTACTGTATCTGACAAATACCAAATGCAATTCACATTACTTCCCTCTCTGGTTCCTAGCAGGGCCAAAGTCAGACACAAGACAGTCAATCAGGGGCTCTAATTTTAAAATAGGAGAATGTTAGCTATTATTTAATTGTCTACATTTACATACCCCACACAATAAGCGATGTCATTTACAGGATTTGAAAGCAACAGTGAACCTCTCAGGGCCCAGCAGTCACCTTTCTATAGCTTGGGACAAGTCCAATTTCCAGTTGTTTCTCACCATTGTGACTGCATAAAGCAAAACCCTATAACCCTCAGAAAAGCACAGAAGAGGTTGATTTCTGCATTAAAAATAGCTGATTCCAATACACATATGCTCAATCCACATCGTAAAGAGGAAAATGGGCTGTATTTCAAGTCCTCAGTGTAACGTGGAAAAAATATTCAGGATTCTAAATATCTGTAGGCAATGGATTGAAAAATTCTAACATTTTTTTCCCATCCCTTTATTTTCTTCTACAAGGTTCGACTAAGAGAAAAATATCATGAGAGTACCAGCACCCAAATTAAGAAACTAGAAGAAAATAGCCACTTACTTGGTGTCCAGCGGCCTTAATAAGGAGAAACAGAATTTTCATTGCCTTGGGCATTCACTCTGATGACTCAAGGACAGAGAGAAATATAACAACTCTAGCTTCCTCTCTTTATAGTAACCAGAAGAAACAAAGAAAATGTGATTCTGCAAATGTGACTTCTACATGAGGCAGGTGGTGAGAAAAGTTGTCCCACACACACACACAAAGGCTGAAAGTAGGGTTCAACTTCTTTGGATTCTCCTAGATGACTGGATTCCTCCAGGCCTAATGAAACCATCTGAATTGTGTGATGTGGGGGAAAAACACTCACATCTGGAGACAAGCAAGCTGAAATACAAGTCCTGTTCTGCAACCCATAATACCAGCTGTGTGACCCTGATTATGTTCTTTCTTCCTTCAGGAATTGTTATTCCTAACAATTTTATCATTTCTGAAATAGATGTACTAATGTAATTTTTTAAAACCTATTTATTAATCATTCCTCACTGAGCTAAAAGGAAGGTGGCACTTTACATTAAAGAAGCATTTTTGATGAGGAATGTGGTCAGGGAGAACATGTAAATGAGGAAATAGGAACAGGAAAGGAGATAAATTGCTCTGCATAAGCAAGTTGTAATAGATTGAGAGGCCTTGGGGAAGACCATGTAAGGCACACACTGAAATTGCAGTGGCTGAGTAGTAAACCTGGTGTGGAGAGAGAAAACAGGCTTCAGGAAGAGGCAACTGATTCCTGGATTATGCCATGAATTCCACCACATTGGGTTGTAAATAAAAGGGCCTCAGAAAGCCCTATAGAATCACTATTAGGTATTCTACATGCCCTCTGGCACAATTCTTCTTAGGCACCAGGCTGCTTACCTAGAAAGGCTACTGCTCCTGAGAAGATATGACTTGATTTGAATAGAAATTTTCATTTTTTTTTCCAAGTCACATTCATTTCTATTCATTTCAGGAAAAAGTAAATTTACCTCCAAATGTTTCTGAAAGCAAGCCCAAGTGCTGCAGGTTCAAAAAATGCTAGTAGCTTAGCCCAGGAACTCAGTAAGACCTTTTTCCATAATCAGATAGAGCTAATAACATTTACAGTTTATATAGCACTTACCATATACCAGATACTATTCTGTGTGCTTCACGTATATTAACTATTTTACTCTTTGCTACAAACTTGCAGATGCTAATATTATCCCATTTTACAGGTGAAGTAACTTAGGCATGTAAAGATTAGATAATGTTTTATTTAGTCCATTTTCACACTGCTATAAAGAACTGCCCAAGACTGGGTAATTTATAAAGGAAAGAGATTGAATTGGCTCACAGTTCAGCATGGCTGGGGAGGCCTCAGGAAACCTACAACCATGGCAGAAGGCAAATGGGGAGCAAGGCACCTTCTTCACAAGGCGGCAGGAAGGAGGGTGCACGCAGAAGGAACTACCAAACACTTATAAAACCATTAGATCTTGTTAGAACTCACTCATTATCACGAGAACAGCATGGAGGAAATCACCCCTGTGATTCAATTACCTCCACCTGGTCTCTCCCTTGACATGTGGAAATTATAGCGATGATGAGGATTACAATTCAACATGAGATTTGGGTGGGGATACAAAGCCTAACCATATCAGATAACTTGCCCAGAGACACACAGCATTTGGTGGAATAAGATTCAAATCCAAGGAGTTTGGATCTTGTGTCTTTGCTCTTAAATAGTAGACTAGACTGCCTTTCTACATCTCATATTAACATAGATGAAAAGGAAAATTGGTAAAAAAAAAAAAAAAAAAAAAAAAGTTCAAACAGATATACATATAAATAAAAATAAAATGTAGATACAGAAATACAAATAGAGAAACAAATATAGATACAAATTTAGATATGGGTATTGATACAGAAATATAGACATAAATCTTAATAGGCCACTAGAGAAAAGAGTAGACACAGGTCAGCAAAAAAAAAGAACTGGGGGAAAAGATGCTGGGAACATCAGAAGTTACCACGTGTTTCTTCATTCCAGAAACTTGATTCTATATTTGGAACTTTTTGTTTGTGTTTGCTTACAATTTTTGTAAAAATGAACAAAAAATAAAGTTCTGCAGGATATGAAGACTAATAATATATGATTAGGTCAGGAAGTGGTGAAATTTGGAGATTACAAAGGATTAGGAAAGTTTCTGTTTCTGATCATGATGGAGTAACTATTACCAGACACTCTGTCTTTTGTAAACTAGAAAACTGGACAAAATATATAAAGGAAGAGTTTTCAGACATTGAACAACAGGCAGCACAGAACGGTGATCCCTGAAAAAAGAGAACAAATGAGGTGAGTCCTATAATTGTCCCCGCTTTCTCTCTAATGGCACTTTCTAGTCTGTTTCTCAGGGAAGAGGAATGCAGACAGAGCATGGAAGTCTTAAGAAGGTGAGAAAATGGAGATGGGAGTTCAGGGAGACTGAGGCAGCTGAAACTTGTGAGACATGGTAGTGGCAAGGAGAGAGTTACGCAAAAAATGAGACCCAGAAAATTGCCTAGGAAAATCTCATAAGACTGGTGCTAAATACTAAGCTTTGCATATGTAGACAGAAACTCTATGAGGCAGGGAAAAGAAGTATTATACCATTCAAGTTCTCACCAGTCAGAAAAAAAGGGATCTCATTAACATCCAGGGCATTCAGTAAAGATACTCAATCAGGCTTTAGTAGTAAGGTTAAAGTAGCCATAGAGCAAATACTGCACTTCAGCCTTTAATAAACTTACAGATGAGTATTTTTAAAAATCAAAACATATGCAAATAACTTGCCTGCCTATTGAAACAAACTCAAGCTATTTAAAGGAAGACAAAAAAATCCAGATACTCAACAACATAAAAAATCCAAAATCCTATCAGAAATTACTAACCATGCAAAAAATGCAGGAAATTTTGACCCATAGCCAGAGCAAAATCATATCAATAGAAGTATCCTAGAAATAACAGTGAATGATAAAGGAATTAACAGAAAAGAACTTTAAAATAGTTATTAGAAATATAATTAAGAATAGAAAGACATGAATATAGAAGAAAATATGTATTTAATTGTATATTTTAAGTAGATGCAGTTTATTATACATAATTATATTTCAATAAAGTTGACTTTTTAAAAGAAAACTGCCTTTTTTTCCTTTTTATTTGTATGAATTTATGGGGATATCTGTATAACTTTGTTACATGCCTAGATTGCATAGTAGCCAAGTCAGGGCTTTTAGGGTATGCATCACACAAATAAAATACACTGCACCCATTAACCAATTTCTCATCATCCTCCCCTGTGCAACCCCCTCACCCTTTTGGGTCTTCATTACCTATCATTCAACTCTCTATGTCCACAAGAACATATTTATTAGCACCTACTTATGAGTGAGAATATGCAGTTATTTGTCTTTCTGTGTCTAGTTTGTTTCACTTAAGATAATGATCTCCTGTTCCATCCATGTTGCTGCTATAAAAGCCACGATTTTATTCTTTCAATGGCTGAATTTTATTCTATTGTGTACGTATGCCATAGTCTCTTTATCCATTCATCTGGTGTTTTGTTGATTTATGATTTTTTTTTTTTTTTTTTTTTTTTTTTGAGACAGGGTCTCACTTTGTTGCCCATGCTGGAGTGCAGTGGCGTGATCTTGGCTCACTGCAACCCTCGCCTCCTGGATTCAGGCAATTCTCCTGCCTCAGCCTCCCAAATAGCTGGGACTACAGCCGTGTGCCACCACACCTGGCCAATTTTTGTATTTTTTTAGTAGAGACAGGCTTTCAGCATGATGGCCAGGCTGATCTTGAACTCCTGACCTCAAGGGATCCACCCGCCTTGACCTCCCAAAGTGCTAGGATTACAGGCTTGAGCCACCACGCCCGGCCTTATTCATCTGTTGATGGATACTTAGGTTGATTCTATATCTTTACTATTGTGAATAGTGCTGCAATAAACACATGTATGAGTGCAGGTATCTTTTTGATATAATGATTACTTTACTTTTGGGTAGATACCCAGTAGTAAGATTGCTGGATCATATGGTACTTCTATTTTTAATTCTTTGAAAAATCTCCATACTGTTTTCCATTGAAGCTGTACTGATTTATATTCCCACCAACTGTGTATGAGTTCCCTTTTCTCCATATTCTCACCAACATCTTACTTTTTGTCATTTATTAATAGCCATTCTGACTAATGTAAGATGATATCTCACTGTGGCTTTGATTTGCCTTTCTCCGATGATTAGTGATGTTGAGCATTTCTTCATACATTGTTGGCCCTCTTCCTGTCTTCTGTTGAAAAATATCTATCTGTGTACTTTGTCCACTTTTTAATGGAATTATTAGGGTTTGTTGTTGTTGTTGAGTTGCATGAGTTTCTTCCATATTCTGGATATTAGTCCCCTGTCAGATAAATGCCTTGCAAACATTCTGTCCCATTTAACGGGTCATCTCTTCACTCTGTTGATTATTTCTCTTGCTATGCAAAGACTTTTAGGTAAATTAAGTCCTGTTTGTTTATTTTTGGTTTTGTTGCTTGTTCTTTTGAGGTCTTAGTCATAGTTTTTTTTGCCTAGTCCAATGTCCAGAAGTCTTCCCTAGGCTTTCTTCTATTATTTGTATACTTTTGGGTCTTACATTTAAGTTTTTAATGCATATTGAGTTGATTTTTATATATGGTGGGAGATAACAGTCCTTCTATTCCTCTGCATATGGCAATCTAATTTTCCCAGCCCCATTTATTGAAGAGGGTATCCTTTCCCCAGTGTAAGTTCTTGTTGGTTCTGCTAAAGATCAGTTGGCTGTAAATATGTGGCTTTGTTTCTGGATTCTCTGATCTGTTCCATTGATTTATATGTCTGTTTTTCTATCAATACCATGCTGTTTTGGTTACTACAGCCTTGTGATGTAATTTGAAGTCAGGTAACATGATGTCATCAGCTTTGTTCTTTTTGCTCAAGATTACTTTGACTACTTGTGCTTTTTTTGGTTCCATATGAATTTTAAGATTGTCTTTTCTAATTCTGTGAAAGATGACTGGTATTTTGATTTAGATTGCATTGAATCTGTAGATTGCTTTAGGTGGTAAAGTTATTTGGATGATATTAATTATTTCAATCAACAAGCATGAGGTGGTCTTCCATTTGTTTGTGGAAACCTGAGCTATTGCTTGCAGAACAGGGGCATAAGCAGCAGGTGGAAAAATATCTTCAATATTTTTCCTCAGTGTTTTGTAGGATTTTTTGTAGAAATACTTTGTCTCCTTGGTTAAATTTATTCTAGGCTTTTTTGCAGCTACAGTAAATGGATTGCCTTCTTGATTTCTTTCTTAGTAAGACTGTTATCAGCATATAGAAACAATACTAAATTGTATTTGCTAGTTTTGTGTCCTGAAACTTCACTGAATTCATTTATCAATCTAAGTGAGTTTTTGATGGAGTTTTTAGCTTTCTCTAGATATAAGATCATATCATCAGCAAAGAGAAGTAAGTTTACTTCCTCTTTTCCAATTTGAAGGCCTTTTATTGCTTTTTCTTGCCTGATTGCTCTGGCTAGGACTTCCAATACTATGTTGAGTAGGAGTGATGAGAGTGGGCATTCTTATCTTGCTCCTGTTCTTAGAGAAAATGCTATCAAATTTTCCCAATTCAGTATGATATTAACTGTGGATGTGTCATAAATAACTTTTATTGGTTTGAGGTATGCTCTTTCTATGCCTAGTGTGTTGAGAGTTTTTATCATGAAGGGATGTTGAATCTTACCAAATGCTTTTTTTTTTTTTTTTTTTTTTTTTTTTTTTTTTTTTTTTTTTTTGCATCTATTGAGATAATCACATGGTTTTTGTCCTTGATTTTGTTTATGCAATGTATTACATTTATTGACTTGTATATGTTGAACCATTCTTGTATCCCCAGTATAAAACCCACTTGATTATGGTGTATTATCACTTCAATGTGCTGTTGGATTCAGTTTGCTAGTTTTTTGTTGAGAATTTTTGTGTCTTTGTTCATGAGGGATATTAGTCTGTAGTTTTCTTTTTCATTGCTCTTGTCTGGCTTTAGTATAAAGGTAATACTGGCCTTGTAGAATGAGTTAAGGAATTTTCCTTCTTCCTCAATTTTTAGGAATAGTTTCAGGAGTATTAGCACCAGTTCTTTGTGTATTTGGTAGAATCCTGTTGTAAATTTGTCTGGTCTTTGGATTTTCATTTTGGGGAGTTTTTAAAATTACCGATTCAATCTTGCTACTTGCTATTGATCTGTTCAGGAGTTCTATTTCTTCCTGGTTCAATCTTGGTAGGTTGTATGTTTCCAGGAATTTATCTATTTCCTATAGGTTTTCCAGTTTGTGAGCACATAACTATTCATAATAGTCTCTGATGATCTTTTGTATTTCTGTGGTATCAGTTATAATGTCTCATTTTTCATTTCTGATTTTACTCATTTGGGTCTTGCCTCTTCTTGCTAGTCTAGCTAGTAGTTTAACACTTTTGTTTATCTTTTCAAATAATCAACTTTTTTCATTAATCTTTTGTAATTTTTGTTTGTTTTTATGTTATTTAGTTCTGCTCCAATCTTTGTTATTTCTTTCCTTTTGATAATTTAGAGCTTGGTTTGTTCTTGCTTTTTTAGTTTCTTGAGGTGCATCATCAGATTTTTAATTAGCAGACCTACCTAATCTGTCAGATCCAGCACACACCTAACCTGCAACTCAATCCTGAGCCATAGGAGCTTCTGCCAAGCTCTGGACCAAGCCTCTGCGGTTATTGCATCCTGCTCAAGTCCTAGGGGTGGCATCCATTTCCCAGCACCAGCATTTGTGGCTGCAGTACATGACATATTCCCTTCTCTTTCCTGGCAGTAGAAGCCCACCTGCTGCTTATGCCCCTGTTCTGCAAGCAATAGCTCAGGTTTCTTTTTAATGTGTAGGACCAACCTTGTTGGATTCCAGACAGTTTAGATGCTATTAAAAACTAAGATCAAAAATGGCATTTTGTTGTAACCACTTAGGTTTCAGAAAGGGCACATGTGGGACCCAGGGCAAGCTCCTCCCTGCAGCAGTGTTTTTCACAATCTCCCAGTAGCTCCCCAAGTTAGATTTAGAGCTTGGAAGGGTTAAGGTACTCTCCTGTGGCCTGGTTTGGACAATTCCCCAGTGGTAAAGTAGATTGCAGAGATTCTCACTTCATACTCTCCCCGTATTGGAGAGTCACTCCAAGCTTCTGGACAATCCCAGTCAAGCAGGCTGCTTCTTTTCCTTCTCCTTCCTAGTTTTTGGTGTTTTCTGTTGAACTCTCATGTTCTCTCTTAGATAATATACTCAAGAAAGTGTTATTGCCTGCACAGGATTTTGAGTCTTCTAAGTGGATGAAGAGAGCATGAAATGCTTCTAATCATCCTCTGTATTTTTTTTTTTTTTTTTTTTTTTTTTGAGATGGAATCTCACTCCATGAGCCTGGAGTACAATGACATGATCTCGGCTCACTGCAACCTCCACTTCCTGGGTTCAAGCAATTCTCCTGCCTCAGCCTCCTGAGTAGCTGGGATTATAGGCATGTGCCACCATACCCGGCTAATTTTTATATTTTTAGTAGAGACGGGGTTTCACCATGTTGGTCAGGCTGGTCTCGAACTCCTGACCTTGTGATCCGCCTGCCTTGGCCTCCCAACATTCATTGTATTTTTACTATTGCCAGGCTCTGTGCTAAGTGCTAGGGAAACAAAACACAATCAACTAAATGCAATGTGGTATCCTCAACTGGATTCTACCAGGGCAGACTGTATCCAGCCTATGCACCACTCTGCTCACAGATTCAGGAATCCTTGCACTGTCTATAGTCTAGAAGTCACAAAACTCAAACTTCTACAGCTGAAAAGTACAATGTCTGAATTTAAAATATATATATATTTAAACGAGATATACAAGTTAGACACTGCAGATGAAACAACCAGTAAATCTAAGTCCATAGCAATAAATTCTAAAACTGACAAGTGTATTAGTCCATTTTCACACTGCTATAAAGAATATCTGAGACTGGGTAATTTATAAAGAAGAGATTTAATTTACTCACAGTTCCACATGGCTGGGAAGGCCTCAGGAAACTTAAAATCATGGCAGAAGTTAAAGGGGAAGCCAAGCACATCTTACCTGGCAGCAGGAGGAGGGGGGGTGGGACTGCCAAACACTTTTAAACCATCAGAACTCACTACCAAAAGAACAGCATGAGGGAAAGCACCCCAATGATCCAATCACCTCCCACCAGACATGAGGATTACAAATAGAGATGAGATTTGGGTGGGGACACAGTCCCAAACCATATCAGCAAGAGAAAAATCAACAACAATAAAAAGAAAAAAAGCACAGCCTCTATGAATTATAGGACAATATTAAGTCTAACATACATGTAAATATCTCCCAGAAGGAGAGAAGATGTAGGGAGAATGGGGAAAAATTTAAAGGTCTAAACATTTTCCAAAGTTGAGAAAAACTATATTTGATAAAAATTTTCAAGAAGTTCAACAAACTTTGAACAAGATAAACATAAAGAAACCTATAGAAGTACATAAACCATACTTAGTGGCTAAAACCAGTAA
Organism: Chlorocebus sabaeus; assembly: GCF_047675955.1. Taxonomy (NCBI): domain Eukaryota; kingdom Metazoa; phylum Chordata; class Mammalia; order Primates; family Cercopithecidae; genus Chlorocebus; species Chlorocebus sabaeus. Next base: position 33,555,360 of record NC_132911.1, on the reverse strand, counting down.
TAAAAAGGAAAATCCTAAAATCAGAGTGAAAAATACATTACATAAAGGGGAACTACAATAAGAATTATATACTGAGTTTCTGTTAGGTAAAAGGTAAGACAAAAGAAAACGGAATAATATCTTTGAAGTGTTGAAAGAACAAAAACAAACAAAACGATCAATTTAGTATATCCAATAAAAGTATATTTCAAAAAAAAGACAAATATTTTTCAAACAACCAAAAGCTAAGAAGTGTGGCCATCTACAGACCTGCACTATGTGAAGGTGAAAGTCTTCTGGTTAAGGAAAATGGTACCAAATGGAAACCTGAATCTACACAAAGGAATGAATAACATTGAAAATGGTAAATGTAAGGGTAAATTTAAAAATTACTTTTTCACTTTAAAAATATTTTTACAATATAATTAAAAAGCAAAAATTACAACATTATAATTGTGGAGTTTACAATGTATGTAGAAGAAAACTGCGTGGCAAGAATAATACAAAAGCCATACAATGGAAATTCCATTCAAATTATGTACAGTGGAACACTAAAAATAAAAAAGAATAACCATTGCTAGCTGCTACAACATGGAAAATTTCAAAAGCATTATGCTGAGCAAAAAAAAACCAACACAAAGGAGTATATACTGTATGAAATTCTAAAATACGCTAAAGCAAATCAGAGGTTGCCTAGGGTCAAGATTGCATCATGGGGATTAGCTGCAAAGTGGCCCTAGGTAATATTTTGGAGATAATGGAGATGTTCTGAATTGATTTGAGTGGAGGTTACATGGATATATACATTTGCCAAAATTCACTGAACTGTATACTTGAAATCGGTCCATTTTATTACATGTAATTTATAACTAAACTTGAATTCTTTAAAGGTTCCATAAGATCCTTAACCACCCACCCCATTTTTCAGTAGGGAAAGCTAAAGACCAGAGAGATTACATGGCTTAACCATTGTCCATTGCCCTTCAAATAAAGCTGAGAATTATGCTTAAAAGCTGAATAGAGAACACAGTGCTTTTTACAACTGTACATGGAACAGGATAAAAAGGACAAAACAGACCAGTTATCCAAAAAAAAAATTTATTTGCAAGAAGAAATAAAGATATTGAAAAAGCCTTGGGTTTTATTCTTTGGGGTGGGAGAAAGATTTTTTTTGGTGTCGGATGGAGATGTTGTTAGGTCAATTTGTTACAAATCATCACCAGCAATTAATTCCACCATGTTGCCTCTTTCTCCCTGAGTCCCAAAAGAACCCTATTCAAAGTGTTGTTCCTCCACAGAAAGGGTCCTGTCCTTGCACTTCATATTCAGAATCATTTATGACAAAATGCATGTCAAAACAAGACTTTGCACACGGTAGTGTTTATGAGTACAGTATAATGATGTCTTCAAATTACTTTAAAATAATTCAGCAAAAACAATACACAGTCTTATACACATATGTATAAATACATACACATGCAGAAAGAAGGAAACAAAAATGCTAAAATAACAATCCATAGATTTGAACATTTTTAAAATAAAATTTTGGATGTGGCTGGGGTCAGGCTGGAAAGAGAAGAACAAGCAGAAAGAAATGTCTGCATTAGAGACCTAAACTCGTTGAAAACGAGGAGGAGGAGAAGATGAAGGAGAGGAGGAGAAGGAAAGATAAGAGAGAGAAGGAGAAGAATAGGAAGAAAACAGAGAAGGAAGAAGGAAGGCACACTTTCTGCTGAACTGAAAAACCCACATTCTTCTTAGAAGCATTTGCATTGTGCACACAATTCTTCCTATATATTGTGGCCACAGACACCGTGTGATTAGATAAAATCACCTATTTTCCTAGAGGAGATTTGCCTGTCAAAGCCTAAATTGCAGAATCATGAAGGCCCATGTCTGTCCCCTTACTAGAGGCATCTAAAGAAATGCTTTGGCACTTTGTCAAGTAGATTTAGAAAATGCTTGGTTCCCGGACTTAGACTGTTCCCTTTTAAGTTCTGTTTAATGCTGGTGAGCCCCGAGTGCTACCTGTGAGAACGAAGCCCTTAGCCCTCACCACTGATGCCTGTCAGCTGAGCTCCCCAAGAAGGGCCAGCCCCTCTAAGGATCACCCTCCTGTCTTTCTAACCCATTTTCCATCCCCAAATCTCTGCTAAGATCCCAGTCCAGCTCCTTCCTAGGAAACAATATAAAAATGAAAGAAAATTCCCCTTAAACAATAGGGCTGTCCAGAGAGAATCTGGAAAATGAAGGCCAGAGAAGCCAAACATTGATAAACTTAATTAAATTTCTAATGAAAACAGAGGCAGCCTGTAGTGATTACTCTCTGTAACTGAGACTAATATTCCAATTAGGCTAATTCATCCCCTGATGCTGTAAACAGAGTTATAGGCTTAATCCATATTTCTTCCCTCCTGTCAACAACAGATTTCCATCACTTTGGAAGCTCTGGCTTCCGTATTAAAAGCAGCGGCTCTTGGTCTCCTCTGAGTGATTTGTGCGTGGCTGAGATCTGCCTGGTGCCTTCAGGACAACCTAGTTGGTTTTCTTTCCCCTCCCTTGTCTGAGATACCAGAAATTTTCTGCATCTCTCAAAAGTCCCATTTCAGACACCTTAATTTTGTCCTTCCTCTCACTGCCAAGTTAATTCTGCTCTAAAATTTGAAAATAAAACACATGCATCAGAAAAAGGTTTTCATTTTTTCTACTGCACTAAAAGGAAGAAAAAGCTACAAAATCATGGCTGGCAGAGTGCAGTAACTCACACCTGTAATTCCAGTGCTTTGGAGGCTGAGGTGGGAGGATCACCCGAAGCCAAGAGTTGAACACCATCCATGGTAACATAGCAAGACAGCTGTCTCTAAATTTTTTTTTTTCCCCATGGCCAGGCGCAGCAGCTCATGCCTGTAATCCTAACACTTTGGGAGGCCAAGGTGGACAGATCACTTGAGCTCAGAAGTCCGAGACCAGCCTGGCCAACATGGTGAAACCCTGTCTCTACTAAAAATACAAAAATTAGCCAGCCATGGTGGCACGCACCTGTAGTCTCAGCTACTCAGGAGGCTGCGGCATAGGAGAATCACTTGAACCTGGGATGCCAAGGTTGCAGTGAGCCAAGATCATGCCACTGCACTCCAGCCTGGGCAACAGAGTAAGACTCCGTCTCAAAAAAAAAAAAAAAATTCTAAATATTAACTGGGCATGGTGGTGTACATCTGTAGTCCCAGCTACTCCAAAGGCTGAGGCAGGAGGATTGCTTGAGCACAGGAATTTGAGGATACAGTGAACTATGATAGTACCTCTTGCACTTACTCCAGCCTAGGTGACAGAGCAATACCCTGCCTCTTTTATTAAAAAAAAAAAAAAAAGAGCTAGCCTGTGCAACAGGAAGCACCAGTGTCTCCAGGGTGTGTACGAGACACAGGTAACCTCACTGAGAGCCATCAGACAGGACATGATACAGAGAACTGAGGTGAGAGCTAGTCATGGTACCAGGCCAGCTCCAGCTTGCATCCCAGCTCCTCCATTTACTACCTGGAGAAATGGGGCCATGTTTCTGAGCCCATGTTTCTTCATGTGGAAAATGAGAATAATGACAATTGTCTCAGGTTCTGTTATATGGGTTGAGACAAAATAGCTGCTTTTTTGTTGCTTATTACTCGATATCTAAGACAGTGAAAAATACCTTACATACGTTATTTTATTGAATCCTCTCAAAATCCCTTGGAGAAGGCAAAATCGTAGCTTATAGAAGGAAATGACTTGCCCAAGTTCACAGTCAGAGAGCCAAGATATAAACGCCAGAGTCCTAGGTTGGCTTCTCTCTTGACCAATACCTTACTGATACATCCACTTATAGGAAAGACTGAAACCACAGATTATTTTAAAAAGCAGTTTCGTTATCTTTGATTAAATACATTTACTTGAAGTAATCATTCAATTAAAAAAAAGGTGTCAAACAGGAATCTTCCTCAAAATGCTTTAATGATCCCATAATAGTCATTTGTAATGAGCACATTGTTTATATGTCGATGGTATTACAAAGTGCTTGAAAATAGTTTGTTTTCTTAATTAGATTAAACAGGCTTCCTGCAATCTTCCTTACTTTATTGATTTACTTAATGAACCCTTTTTTCATAGATAGTGCAAATGTAAATTTCAGCTTGGCCTATGAAGAAATTATCTTAAATTCTGAATCAGTGAGGCCTTAATTAATGAGGCTTTACTCTATGTCACTGTCGAAGCACAAAGATTTATGACATTCAAATCGTCATAATGAGAACAATTCTCCACATGTGGCTAAGGAAGACGGCTTTACTCAGGTCACTGAAGATGGAATTGCTTTCCTCCTTCTTCCACTTAAGTTACCTGAGGTGGCAGCAGCATTGTCACAGAAGAGTTCAACTAGAAGCAACATGGAGAAGGTAGAAATTGAGGGAAACCAGCACTAAGAAAGGCCCTGTGAGGCTGGGCGCAGTGGCTCACGCCTGTAATCCCAGCACTTTGGGAGGCCAAGGCAGGTGGATCACTTGAGGTCAGGAGTTTGAGACCAGCCTGGCCAACATGGTGAAACCCCGTCACTACTAAAAATACAAAAGTTAGCATGGGCATGGTGGTGCACACCTGTAACACCAGTTACTCGGGAGGCTGAGGCACAAGAATTGCTTGAACCCGTGGGACAGAAGTTGCAGTGAGTCAAGATTGTGCCACTGCACTCCAGCCTGGACAACAGAGTGAGACTCCATCTCAAAAAGAAATAAAGAAGAAAGGCCCTGTGAGAAGAAAGGGTTAAAGGCAGAGCAAGCACCAGGAGATAAACCTGACAAGTGCTTCCTCTGGGTCGGGGTGACAGAAAGAGGAACAGAGCCTGGTGATCATGTTACGGGCAGAGAATCTGTATGGGTCTGCAGCAACCCATAAGGAGTTGGGTTCTTTCTGAGGAATTCTTGCCTCCTCAGAAGGAAGAATTCAACCAAGGGGCACAAGGCAGAAGGAGAGACTGAGGTAAGTTCTAGAGCAGGAGTGAAAGTTTATTAAAAAGCTTTCCAGCAGGAATGAAAGGAAGGAAAGTGCACTTGGAAGAGGGCCAAGCGGGCAGCTTAAGCAATCAAGTGCACAGTTTGACCTTTTCACTTGGGGTTTTATACGCTGGCATGCTTCTGGGGTCTTGTGTTACTTCTCCTCTGATTCTTCCCTTGGGGTGGGCTGTCCTGCATGCACAGCAGCCTGCCAGTGATTGGGAGGGGAGCGTGTGCAGTGTGTTTACTAGAGTTGTACTCATGCTCACTTGAGGCCTTTTTCCCTTACAAGTCCAGGGTTTCTGTAAGGTAACAGACCAGTTAAACTTCACCATTTTGCCTTTTAATGCACATGTGTGAGCCCTCTGGCCCAGGAGATCTTACTGGGAAGTTGATCACCAGTTTCAGGTTTTTCATGTACTAAGAGACTGCCTTTCCCTTGAGCCAGCTGTGACCAACTTTTTTAGAGAGACAGCTTAACAACTGCCTGACCATCACCTGATGGTCACCTGACATTCCTGGTGTGGGGAGGAGGAACCCGCCCCTGCCCTGCTTATGTCTGCCTGACTACCTACTATAACAATCAGGCCAGAAGCAGTGGCTCACACCTGTAATTCCAGCACTTTGGGAGGCCGAGGCTGATGGCTTGCCTGAGCTCAGGAGTTCGTGATTAGCCTGGCCAACATGGTGAAACCTCGCCTCTACTAAAAATACAAAAATTAGCCTCAGCTGGGCATGGTAGCGTGCACCTGTAGACCCAGCTATTCAGGAGGCTGAAGCAGGAGAATCACTTGAACCCAAGGAGTGGAGGCTGCAGTGAGCCGACATGGTGCAACTTCACTCCAGCCTGGGCAACAGAGCAAGACTCCATCTCAAAAAAACAAAAACAAAAATCAGTGGTTCTGGCCACAGTGTTAGCCCCTAAATTTAAAGCAAAGGTATGTCAGGTTGAATCAGCAGGCTGGTCAGGAGCCAGGTAGCAAGGCCCGCAAACAGTTGTTTCTCTATATGTGGAAAGCACTGGAATCCACACATAATAAATAATGGGACTTCCCTATGTGTCATCAGATATAAGGGTAATGTAGTTGGGGGTAGCTGAAGTTGTCTCAGTAAGGCCACAGGGAAGTTGTGGGAGTGTGACAATAGCAGTGCCTTCTGAGCTTGCTGGAAGGCCCCAGTTTCAGCAGCTCCCAAAAGCAGCTGGCCTGGGACTTCTGGGGCTCCAAACTATTAGCCCCACCCTGGCCTGGACCATCTTTTGAGGAAGCCTAGAGGCATCTGGAGCAGATCCAAATGCTCTAGAAAGCCAAGACCTCAGCCACCTATTTCTTACCTTTGGAACACTGCCCAAGCTCATTGTCCAAGACCATTGGCCTAGGAAACCGGTGGGGAAAGGATAAAAGTTCAATTACTCAGAGAAAGACCAAGCTATGTAAAAGAATACACAATTTAATCATTTATTGACTAGTTTTCTTGTGCCTGGTAACGTGCTAAACATTTTACAAACATTATTTAATCTTGTCAACCACAAAAATGTGTAAATACTACTAAACCATTTTAGATTTGAGGAAGCTAAAGCTTAGAAATGTCAAATAACTTACCCAAAGGCAATGCTGCCAGTAAGTTACACAGCCAGATTGGGTCTCATTTGGAAGCTGACGCTTGAGCCCAGGCAGTGGGCTATAGAAACCCACAATAATGTGCTATTGAGAAGAGATAAGGATTTGTAAATCAAAGATCTTCAACCACAGATAAGAAGCAGACACAGCCAGCCTTTAGAAACTCAGAGCATGGGCAGGGCGTGGTGGCTCACGCCTGTAATCCCAGCACTTCGGGAGGCTGAGGCGGGCAGATCACGAGGTCAGGAGATTGAGACCATCCTGGCTAATATGGTGAAACCCTGTCTCTACTAAAAACACAAAAAATTAGCCGGGCTTAGCGGCGGGCGCCTATAGTCCCAGCTACTAGGGAGGCTGAGGCAGGAGAATGGTGTGAACCTGGGAGGCGGAGCTTGCAGTGAGCCGAGATCGCGCCACTGCACTCCAGCCTGGGCAACAGGGCAAGACTCCATCTCGAAAAAAAAGAAAAAAGAAAAAAAGAAAACCCAAGCATGGGGGAGGGCTTATGTTATCAACAGGCAACGGTGATCAGGAATCATAAATGGTGAGTCATTGGTATAACCCAAAGTCAAAGGTTTGATCCAATCTGACAAAGCGTTTTTTGTCTCAAGGCAGGAACTTACGTCTAAGTGGGGAGAGACCTAGTCTCTGTAATGGAGCAGGGAAGTGATACCTGTATTCATCTCATCCTTCTGGTTCTAATTAAAGATTATTGGAAATGGGAATACAATAAATCCCAGCAGGTAGCACTAGAAAGCCTCTTTCTAGATACAGAAAGTGAGCTGCCATCCCTTTTTCCCCACCATCATTATCTACATAAACATCACCATCCCTCAGAGTAATAAAATGCTTTCTAAGAGGTAGTATAGAGTAGGTGTTAGAGAACATGGGCTCTAGTGTCACTCAGACCAAGGCTCACATCCTCATTCTGCCAATAGCCATTCTCTTCAAGCTCTGTTTCCCTACCTAGAAAATCGTGATACTAAAAATGCTACTTGACTTCATAAAGTTGTCATCAGGATTAAAATAAATCATATACACAAAATGCTTAGCCAAGAGTCTGGTACACAGTGCTCATAAATGCTGGCTATTATGATTATTTATGCTTTTAAAAACTCTTTCACATTCACAGCTTCATCTGCATTGAGAAAATCTAGTAGCAGGCTTAGCATGCAAATACAAGAGCATGTATAAGACCACATCAAAATCATCTTGGCACTGTCTCTCCCTGTTCCATTCCTCCCATAACCGATATTTCCAAACAGAGCTGGCGGGCAAGGAAATAGCATGTCAGTAACACTTAATGTTTCCCCTCCCCAGGTGGAAAAGGACAACACTGACGACATCATTCATTGAACTGTAAAAATTTTCAAGAACTAAGTACAATAACCTTGCTTTCTCAGTTGTCCCTGGGCGTAGACGCTGAGTAAACGCAAGGGAGAAAGCCAGGCTGGCCTTCAGGAATCCTGAGTCCTTACCTTCTCAGTACTTACAACTTAGCAGGATTTAGAACAGGTCCCTTAGGCATGTCAGTTGACACTTACAAATAACTGACTTATGTTGTAGCTATTTTAAGGTAAGCATTCATTGTCTCCCTGACATACTGTAAACTCCTTGAGGACAAAAACTTTGACACATACCCTCTTTACTTTCCCTAGAGCATCCAGAATAGTGTTGCCTACATGAAAAGTGCCCAATAAATATGTATTGTTCATTAATAGAGAGACTCAATATTCAGAAAACAAATGGCATTTCGGTGGGGTTGGGGGAATCTGTGAGCCCTTTAGTGGCATGTTCCTAATAGCACCAGGTAATTTGCATGTGTAATTAAGAATTTTATGTGAGTAAGCAGGAATACTCTGGGTGCTATTCCATTGCCTTACCCACTTGTGTTAGAGAAAAATGTACTGCCAAAGGAGGTCTAGCCAGTCTGGTGCTAACACTCTCCAGGCCTAGAGTATTTGGGTGCTGACTCAAAGGCTGTGGTTTTCCGGCATTGCAGAGCAAGCAGAAGAGAATGGTACCCTTCAGTATTACCCATAAAACCAGCTCTGGGAATTTCTGAGTACAAGGTGTGAATGTTACAAGCAGTAACTCAAATGGAAACAGAATCTCTTTGCCTGGATATGGGTTTAGAACCCTTGGCTGCAGTGAAGAAGAATAGATGGGCATTGGGGACCCCTCCTAAATCCAACATGATGCTTTTACTGTTTTTTTGGTGTTTTTTTGTTTTGGTTTTTGGTTTTTTACTTACTGGAGACTACAGAAGAGAGTTTGGCACCAAAAGGAAAGTATCAAGTAAAACTGAGCACCTGAGAGTTGAAATTTTTAAAACAGCCATTTGGCAACTTCTATTACTTGCTTGTTGACAGTGTAAACTTTGCTTGGCAAGTTGAAAAGCCATACCAAACAAATCCTATCACTCGCAATTAGAAGCACTTAAATGAGCTAATATAATCAATTATGTCTTTTAATTTGCCAGACAGCATTTACAGGGTTTAATTTTCTGCTGCTACACCTTCCAAATTATCTTCAGGTGGTGTTTGGAGTCTAATAGGAAAATGTATTGCAGTTACCTTGATATTATCTGTCTTAAATTCCCCATACACACTTCTTCCCAATCCAACACCCTCTGTATCCTATACATAGAAATGATTTCATTATATTACATATAGTAAAGAAGAAAAGTCATATTTATGTAATTTTTCTATTTCCCAACATTTATATCATCCTCCTGCCAGTTTGTTCACAAAGCTATATGACAATCAGCTGCAGGGGGTGGAGCAAGATGGCCGAATAGGAACAGCTCCAGTCTCCAACTCCGAGCGTGAGCGACACAGAAGACCGGTGATTTCTGCATTTTCAACTGAGGTACTGGGTTCATCTCACTAGGGAGTGCTGGACAATCAGTGCTGGTCAGCTGCTGCAGCCCGACGAGCGAGAGCTGAAGCAGGGCGAGGCATCACCTCACCTGGGAAGCGCAAGGGGGAAGGGAATCCCTTTCCCTAGCCAGGGGAACTGAGACACACAACACCTGGGAAATCGGGTAACTCCCACCCCAATACTGCACTTTAAGCAAACGGGCACACCAGGAGATTATACCTGGCCGGGAGGGTCCCACGCCCACGGAGCCTCCCTCATTGCTACCACAGCAGTCTGCGATCTAACCCCAAGGCAGCAGCGAGACTGGGGGAGGGGCACCCGCCATTACTGAGGCTTAAGTAGGTAAAGCCGCTGGAAAGCTCGAACTGGGTGGAGCTCACAGCAGCTCAAGGAAACCTGCCTGTCTCTGTAGACTCCACCTCTGGGGACAAGGCACAGCTAAACAACAACAAAAGCAGCAGAAACCTCTGCAGACGCAAAGGACTCTGTCTGACAGCTTTGAAGAGAGCAGTGGATCTCCCAACACGGAGGTTGAGATCTGAGAACAGACAGAATGCCTGTTCAAGTGGGTCCCTGACCCCTGAGTAGCCTAACTGGGAGACATCCCCCACTAGGGGCAGTCTGACACCCCACACCTCTCAGGGTGGAGTACACCCCGAGAGGAAGCCTCCAAAGCAAGAATCAGACAGGTACACTCGCTGTTCAGCAATATTCTATCTTCTGCAGCCTCTGCTGCTGATATCCAGGCAAACAGGGTCTGGAGTGGACCTCAAGCAATCTCCAACAGACCTACAGCTGAGGGTCCTGACTGTTAGAAGGAAAACTATCGAACAGGAAGGACACCTACACCAAAACCCCATCAGTACGTCACCATCATCAAAGACCAGAGGCAGATAAAACCACAAAGATGGGGGAAAAGCAGGGCATAAAAGCTGGAAATTCAAAAAATAAGAGCGCATCTCCCCCGGCAAAGGAGCACAGGTCATCGCCAGCAACGGATCAAAGCTGGACGGAGAGTGACTTTGACGAGATGAGAAAAGAAGGCTTCAGTGCATCAAACTTCTCAGAGCTAAAGGAGGAATTACATACCCAGTGCAAAGAAACTAAAAATATTGGAAAAAAAGTGGAAGAATTGATAGCTAGAGTAATTAATGCAGAGAGGGTCATAAACGAAATAAAAGAGATGAAAACCATGACACGAGAAATACGTGACAAATGCACAAGCTTCAGTAACCGACTCAATCAACTGGAAGAAAGAGTATCAGCGATTGAGGATCAAATGAATGAAATGAAGCGAGAAGAGAAACCTAAAGAAAAAAGAAGAAAAAGAAATGAACAAAGCCTGCAAGAAGTATGGGATTATGTAAAAAGACCAAATCTATGTCTGATTGGGGTGCCTGAAAGTGAGGGAGAAAATGGAACCAAGTTATAAAACACTCTTCAGGATATCATCCAGGAGAACTTCCCCAACCTAGTAGGGCAGGCCAACATTCAAATCCAGGAAATACAGAGAACGCCACAAAGATACTCCTCGAGAAGAGCAACTCCAAGACACATAATTGCCAGATTCACCAAAGTTGAAATGAAGGAAAAAATCTTAAGGGCAGCCAGAGAGAAAGGTCGGGTTACCTACAAAGGGAAGCCCATCAGACTAACAGCAGATCTCTCGGCAGAAACTCTACAAGCCAAAAGAGAGTGGGGGCCAATATTCAACATTCTTAAAGAAAATAATTTTAAACCCAGAATTTCATATCCAGGCAAACTAAGTTTCATCAGTGAAGGAGAAATAAAATCCTTTACAGATAAGCAAATGCTTAGACATTTTGTCACCACTAGGCCTGCCTTACAAAAGACCCTGAAGGAAGCACTAAACATGGAAAGGAACAACCGGTACCAGCCATTGCAAAAACATGCCAAAATGTAAAGACTATCGAGGCTAGGAACAAACTGCATCAACTAACGAGCAAAATAACCAGTTAATATCATAATGGCAGGATCAAGTTCACATATAACAATATTAACCTTAAATGTAAATGGACTAAATGCTCCAATTAAAAGACACAGACTGGCAAACTGGATAAAGAGTCAAGACCATCAGTCTGCTGTATTCAGGAGACCCATCTCACATGCAGAGACATACATAGGCTCAAAATAAAGGGATGGAGGAAGATTTACCAAGCAAATGGGGAACAAAAAAAAGCAGGGGTTGCAATACTAGTCTCTGATAAAACAGACTTTAAACCATCAAAGATCAAAAGAGACAAAGAAGGCCATTACATAATGGTAAAGGGATCAATTCAACAGGAAGAGAAAACTATCCTAAATATATATGCACCCAATACAGGAGCACCCAGATTCATAGAGCAAGTCCTTAGAGACTTACAAAGAGACTTAGACTCCCATACAATAATAATGGAAGACTTCAACACTCCACTAACAACATTAGACAGATCAACGAGACAGAAAGTTAACAAGGATATCCAGGAATTGAACTCATCTCTGCAGCAAGCAGACCTAATAGACATCTATAGAACTCTCCACCCCAAATCAACAGAATATACATTCTTCTCAGCACCACATCGCACTTATTCCAAAATTGACCACATAATTGGAAGTAAAGCACTCCTCAGCAAATGTACAAGAACTGAAACTATAACAAACTGTCTCTCAGACCACAGTGAAATCAAACTAGAACTCAGGACTAAGAAACTCAATCAAAAGCACTCAACTACATGGAAACTGAACAACCTGCTTCTGAATGACTACTGGGTACATAATGAAATGAAGGCAGAAATAAAGATGTTCTTTGAAACCAATGAGAACAAAGATACAACATACCATAATCTCTGGGACACATTCAAAGCAGTGTGTAGAGGGAAATTTATAGCACTAAATGCCCACAAGAGAAAGCAGGAAATATCTAAAATTGACACTCTAACATCACAATTAAAAGAACTAGAGAAGCAAGAGCAAACACATTCGAAAGCTAGCAGAAGGCAAGAAATAACTAAGATCAGAGCAGAACTGAAGAGATAGAGACACAAAAAACCCTCCAAAAAATCAATGAATCCAGGAGTTGGTTTTTTGAAAAGATCAACAAAATTGACAGACCACTAGCAAGACTAATAAAGAAGAAAACAGAGAAGAATCAAAGAGACGCAATAAAAAATGATAAAGGGGATATCACCACCGACCCCACAAAAATACAAACTACCATCAGAGAATACTATAAACACCTCTACGCAAATAAACTAGAAAATCTAGAAGAAATGGATAATTTCCTGGACACTTACACTCTTCCAAGACTAAACCAGGAAGAAGTTGAATCCCTGAATAGACCAATAGCAGGCTCTGAAATTGAGGCAATAATTAATAGCCTACCAACCAAAAAAAGTCCAGGACCAGATGGATTCACAGCTGAATTCTACCAGAGGTACAAGGAGGAGCTGGTACCATTCCTTCTGAAACTATTCCAATCAATAGAAAAAGACGGAATTCTCCCTAACTCATTTTATGAGGCCAACATCATCCTGATACCAAAGCCTGGCAGAGACACAACAAAAAAAGAGAATTTTAGACCAATATCCCTGATGAACATTGATGCAAATATCCTCAATAAAATACTGGCAAACTGGATTCAGCAGCACATCAAAAAGCTTATCCACCATGATCAAGTGGGCTTCATCCCTGGGATGCAAGGCTAGTTCAACATTCGCAAATCAACAAACATAATCCAGCATATAAACAGAACCAAAGACAAGAACCACATGATTATCTCAATAGATGCAGAAAAGGCTTTTGACAAAATTCAACAGCCCTTCATGCTAAAAATGCTCAATAAATTCGGTATTGATGGAATGTACCTCAAAATAATAAGAGCTATTTATGACAAACCCACAGCCAATATCATACTGAATGGGCAAAAACTGGAAATATTCCCTTTGAAAACTGGCATAAGACAGGGATGCCCTCTCTCACCACTCCTATTCAACATAGTGTTGGAAGTTCTGGCTAGGGCAATCAGGCAAGAGAAAGAAATCAAGGGGATTCAGTTAGGAAAAGAAGTCAAATTGTCCCTCTTTGCAGATGACATGATTGTATATTTGGAAAACCCCATTGTGTCAGCCCAAACTCTCCTTAAGCTGATAAGAAACTTCAGCAAAGTCTCAGGATACAAAATTAACGTGCAAAAATCACAAGCATTCTTATACACCAGTAACAGACAGAGAGCCAAATCAGGAATGAACTTCCATTCACAATGGCTTCAAAGAGAATAAAATACCTAGGAATCCAACTTACAAGGGATGTAAAGGACCTCTTCAAGGAGAACTACAAAACACTGCTCAGTGAAATAAAAGAGGACACAAACAAATGGAAGAACATGCCATGCTCATGGATAGGAAGAATCAATATCGTGAAAATGGCCATACTGCCCAAGGTTATTTATAGATTCAATGCCATCCCCATCAAGCTACCAATGAGTTTCTTCACAGAATTGGAAAAAACTGCTTTAAAGTTCATATGGAACCAAAAAAGACCCCACATCTCCAAGATAATCCTAAGTCAAAAGAACAAAGCTGGAGGCATCACGCTACCTGACTTCAAACTATACTACAAGGCTACAGTAACCAAAACAGCATGGTACTGGTACCAAAACAGAGATATAGAACAATGAAAGAGAACAGAGCCCTCAGAAATAATACCACACATCTACAGCCATCTGATCTTTGACAAACCTGAGAGAAACAAGAAATGGGGAAAGGATTCCCTATTTAATAAATGGTGCTGGGAAAATTGGCTAGCCATAAGTAGAAAGCTGAAACTGGATCCTTTCCTTACTCCTTATACGAAAATTAATTCAAGATGGATTAGAGACTTAAATGTTAGACCTAATACCATAATAACCCTAGAAGAAAACCTAGGTATACCATTCAGGACATAGGCATGGGCAAAGACTTCATGTCTAAAACACCAAAAGCAATGGCAGCAAAAGCCAAAATTGACAAATGGGATCTAATTAAACTAAAGAGCTTCTGCACAGCAAAAGAAACTACCATCAGAGTGAACAGGCAACCTACAGAATGGGAGAAAATTTTTGCAATCTACTCATCTGACAAAGGGCTAATATCCAGAACCTACAAAGAACTCAAACAAATTTACAAGAAAAAAACAAACAACCCCATCAAAAAGTGGGCAAAGGATATGAACAGACATTTCTCAAAAGAAGACATTCATACAGCCAACAGACACATGAAAAAATGCTCATCATCACTAGCCATCAGAGAAATGCAAATCAAAACCACAATGAGATACCATCTCACACCAGTTAGAATGGCGATCATTAAAAAGTCAGGAAACAACAGGTGCTGGAGAGGATGTGGAGAAATAGGAACACTTTTACACTGTTGGTGGGATTGTAAACTAGTTCAACCATTACGGAAAACAGTATGGTGATTTCTCAAGGATCTAAAACTAGATGTACCATATGACCCAGCCATCCCATTACTGGGTATATACCCAAAGGATTATAAATCATGTTGCTATAAAGACACATGCACATGTATGTTTATTGCGGCACTATTCACAATAGCAAAGACTTGGAATCAACCCAAATGTCCATCAGTGACAGACTGGATTAAGAAAATGTGGCACATATACACCATGGAATACTATGCAGCCATAAAAAAGGATGAGTTTGTGTCCTTTGTAGGGACATGGATGCAGCTGGAAACCATCATTCTTAGCAAACTATCACAAGAACAGAAAACCAAACACCGCATGTTCTCATTCATAGGTGGGAACTGAACAATGAGATCACTTGGACTCGGGAAGGGGATCATCACACACCGGGGCCTATCATGAGGAGGGGGGAGGGGGAGGGATTGCATTGGGAGTTATACCTGATGTAAATGACGAGTTGATAGGTGCTGACGAGTTGATGGGTGCAGCACAGCAACATGGCACAAGTATACACATGTAACAAACCTGCACGTTATGCACATGTACCCTAGAACTCAAAGTATAATAAAAAAAAAAAAAAAAAAAAAAAGAAATTTCTTCCCTAGCAATGAAAGACAGTTAAAGGGAATCATGTCATTGTATGTGTAAATCTTGATATTTTAATTGCATATGTATGGTATAAATCAAGCTTTTGTCTGATTTCCACTGTCTGTAAGAGTTAAAATTAAAAAAATAAACACTTGGCTGGGAAAAAAAAAAAAAAAAAAGAAAACTATAGTCCAGTTTCAAAGTTACTTAATTGTTCTTTTTATGTTCATTGAAATCACTCTTGAGTTTGATTAGTGAGAACCAGCCTCCCAGAATACCCTGATGAAATGACGTTTCTGAACCTAACAGTGGAACTGGACAGCCACAGCAAAGCCAACCCTCAGGGGGATTCCTTGAAATAGAGAAATTTAGGAGGTATTTAATATAAGTTTTACAGTTAATCCTCAACAATGGAGTTTGAACTGAATGGAGTCCAGGTCTACTTATATGCAGCTTTTCTTCTGCCTCTGCCCTCCCTGAGACAGAAAAACCAACCCTTCCTCTTCCTTCTCCTCCTCAGCTTACTCAATGTGAAGATGATGAGGATGAAGACCTTTGTGATTATCCACCTCTATTTAATGAACAGTGAATATGTTTTCTCTCCCTTGTGATTTTCTTAGTAACATTTTTTCTCCAGCTTACTTTCTTGTAAGGATAAAGTATATAATATATACATAACATACAGAATACGTGTTGATTGTTTGTGTTATCAGTAAGTTTGTGTCAACAGTAGGCTATTAGCAGTTAGGTTTAGGGGAGTCAAAAGTTGCATGCAGATTTTCTACTGTGTGGTGTATTAGTACCTCTAACCTCCATGTTGTTCCATGGTCAATTGTATATTATATGACATATTAAGAAAAGAGAAAGTCTTTTTTTGAAGATACTAGTAGCATATATTGAAATCTAAAATTGAGAAAAAGTATAAGTTTTATAAGTTTTACAGTTAATCCTCAAAATGGAGTTTGAACTGGAGTTCATAAATAATCATTTGGAGTTTCCATAAATAATCATTTGTTCTACCACACAGAGATAATCACTATTAACATTTTAGAAAATATATCCATTTTTTTTTTGCTATGTAGAGGTAGATACGCTTTTTTAAACAAATTGGGATCTGCTCTATTGACTCTTGTCGTCTTCATTTAGTGAAATATCTTAAGCATTTTCACATGGCCTTAAAAACTTCTTTGAGATCATTATTTTTAATGCTACACAGTATTCTGGATCTAGATGTACCATAATTTATTTAACCAACCCCCTATTGTTTGACATTTAAGTTGTTTCCACTGCTTGCTATTATATAAAATGCTGTGACAAATATCATCATACATAAATCTTTGGGCACATCTCTGATTATTGCTTTAAGATAAATTCCCAGGCATGGAATTACGGGGCCAAAGGCTATGAATGTGTTTAAGATCTTTGACAAATTTGTCAAATTGCTCTCCAAGAGGCTTGTTCCAGTTTACAGGCCCACCAGCCATGTAGAAAGTGACCAAGAATTTTGATAAATGTCAATAAATGCTTAGTAAAGATAAAGAACCCTAGACATTTGTTAGAGAATAATTTTATACAGCATAATTTTAAACAGCATGTAACCCATACAGCCTATCTTCTTCTCACATGGGATTCGTTCTAAGAGAAATTGGTTTCAGGTAAACTCTTTTATTGTGTGGCTTATTTTAACATTGACATTAGAGGGTTATCAAAAAAAAAAAAGATGATCAAAGATATGAGATTCTTAAAGTTCATTGGCTACTATGTGCGATTTTGTGTTCTGAGTTTTGCCTTCTATGAACATTTCTTCCTTTTACAAAGGAAAATGGTGGAAAATATTTATTATTTAATTTGCTAAAAATATTATATAGCTAAATTTATAGAATTAAATATCATCCAAAGAATGAGATGCATCTGTTTTTATGTGAAGAAGAAGAAGAAAGAAGGAAGAAGGAAGAAGGAAGAAGGAAGAAGAGGAAGAGGAAGAGGAAGAGGAAGAAGAAGAAGAAGAAGAAGAAGAAGAAGAAGAAGAAGAAGAAGAAGAAGAAGAAGAAGAAGAATTATTCACCTGGGTGCAGTGAGTGGCTCTGCCTATAAACTCACCACTTTCAGAGGCCAGAGTGGGAGGACCACTTGAGGCCAGGAGTTCTAAACTAGCCTGGGCAACATAGCAAGATCCCATTTCTACTAAATACTTAAAAATTAGCCAGGTGTGGTGGCATGTACCTGTAGTCCCAGCTACTCTGGTGGATGAAGTGGGAGGATCACTTGAGCCTAGGAGTTGGAGGCTGCAACGAAATATGATTGTGCCACTGCACTGCAACCTGGGTAACACAGAGATACCCTGTCTCTTTAAAAAAAAGAATTTTTTGAAGCAATACTTTGAAATTAATTTCTTCTCTTAACTGCTATGGACGGCAGAAACAAATCAAATGCTAATATTCCCATTTTCCAGGTGGAGGAACAAACCCAGCAGTGTAAATTGCCTTTGCCAAAATCAGCAAACAGTAAAACTACCACAAAACTAATTTCTTTATTTTTTAATGTTCTGGGTTCTGTGTTAGCACATTCTACTACACGTTGAAAAAAATAGCAATACTTGTGTTGCACACATCTCAACAAAGGAAAGTCTTTTCCAAGGTGATGGACAGCTGGCAGGAACAGATGGCTGGGAGTAGAATGTTCCAGCCAGGGGCTCTGACAAACAGATGGGTCCCAATGTGTTGAGTCTCCACCACAAGCTCAGTGGGCCACTGGCCTTAGGAGCCTTAAAGAGGTTGCTGCTGTCATCTGGCCCAGGGTTTGGAATTGTGGAAACACACAGACCCCAAATGCAAAGATAAGAGTTATTAGTGGCCAGAAATTGGGTGTCTAATTGTAAATTAGCCTGGTTCTCTGACAAGATACTGAGAAGAATAATTCAATTGGAAGTTGATACAAATTTGGTTACAATGATGTCTTTGCTTAGAGTGTATTTTTGCCTGTTCTCCGTGTATTAAGATCCCAGCTAATTCTTCAAGTTCCCCTCAAATATTGTCTCTTTCTTGATTCTCCAGCCAGAAGTAATCTTGGCTGACCCTATACTTTCAAAGTCCTTTACATCTATCTCCCATTACACTTAACATTTCCTATCTCATATTAAAATGACTTATTCACATGTCACATTCTAGCCTCAATAAGCTGACAGTGTGGTTGAGATCACTGCCCCTTTTTTTCCACATGACTCATAATACATTGTAGCAGAAGCTGTTCAAAGTGTTTATAGAATAATTGAAAATGAAATGTATTGTATAGTCCAAGAGTGGTGACTCACACCTGTAATTCCAGCACTCTGGGAGGCTGACGCAGGTGGATGGCTTCAGCCCTTGAGTTCAAGACCAGCCTGGGTAACATGGCAAAACCCCATCCACACACACACACACACACACACACACACACCACACACACACACAAAATTACATAAATTAGCTGGGCGTGTTGTCATGCACCTGTAGTCCCAGCTACTTAGGAGGCTGAAGTGGGAGAATTGCTTGAGCCTGGGAAGTTAAGGCTGCAGTGAGCCGAGATGGTGCCACTGCACTCCAGCCTGACCCTGTCTCAGTTAAAAAAAAAAAAAAAAAAAAAAAAAAAAGTTGCATGTAGACACTTCCTGACAATGCCAATTCTATTAAATAACTCAGATACAAATCAACATCTCTTGAACTTCTAAAAGTTGCCTAAAGGGACCCGAGATGAATTGTTATCTACATGTAGATTTTTTTTCCCCTTAAAACACAAAACTTAATTAGTTCAGCTTTAAATGTTTTGTTTCTATAAATTTAAAAAAGAACACCAAAGGGAAAGATGAGAAATGATTGATAGCATGTTGCATTAACAAATTCACCATTCTGGGATGTTTTCTCATCTTGTTTTAAAACAGCCAGATTTTCAACATTATAAATATGAATTAACTTTCCCATCTTTGTACAGGAGGACCCAAGTGTGATATCCCTGCTTAGAAACAGTCTTGATGGTAAAAATGAAGATACCACCCTTGTCAAAATTATGTTTCTTCTAGAAACGGCTACTATTCACTCCTCTTTTCTAGGACTGGCTTCCTTCCCAGTGGCTTAGGAAAGCTTTAGCCCCTCAGCAGGAACAAAAAGGCTCAGAATAGAGACCTAGAAAAACAGTAAAGAAAGCAATATTCTATTTTTAAATCACAGACTCTTTTGAATATTCTTTAAGTAAGAACATTTTAGTTTATTATTACAAATAAAATGTTTGTAAAAGGAACATATGCAGAGTGTATTAAACACCTGGTTGAAGGTACAACTGATAAAAGTATGCAGAGTGGCAAAAAATTAAAAAGATCCCAATAATGCATGCAGCCACATTCACAGTAAGTTAGAAGAAAATCATATGTAGAGCAATACCGGTGGGGTCATGGGACCAGAGCTACTAGATTACCAAGGGGATATCACCATAGAGGCTGGAATAGATGTGTTTAGTATATCCACAAAGCTGACCACAGGCTTCCATCAGGGGGAAAGCTGTATTGGCAACCTTCCTTTGCAACAATAATCCGGCGTGAGCAAGATAATTATGCAATTACGAATAGACCAATCAAACACATTTTATACAATGAACACTTATAAGACTGAGTATGAAGATTCGGGAAAATTGCTAAGGCCACAGAAGCAATGGTCAGAAAACCAGTTAAATACATCTCTTGCGATGTTCAATTGAAGGAAAAGCTGCCCTGTAGCCATAGTCCTTGTGTGTGCTGAGGAAAAGCAATGTGGTTTAAAAGTAGCAAAGGACTAAGATTCAGGAGATGTGGATTCAACTGTCAATTCTGTTAGTAATCAATGGAAATGTGACCTTGTCTATTAAAGTGAATCTTTGATTCATGAGTATGTCATAAGGGCAAGATCAGAAAACTTTGAATGGGTGGTACACCAGTTCTTACTAGCTCAAGGGCTTTGCAACCACAAGTGTTATTACTCAAATCATTGTTGAGAGGTGACTTTTGATTCCAGGTTTTCCTTAGTTCCTTTGTTAGAAAATGGTAGAATTGGCTATAACTATAGAATTGGCTATAATCAGAACAATGTTTTCTCTGAGATAACAATGGGAAAAGTAGTTTGATATTGAAAGGAAACCATTTCGTGCTGCCTTTCTAATAATATAGCACTCGTTTCTTAATTTAGAGGTTTCATGAAACTTTATGACTTCAGGGAAACTTGCCAAAATTATGGAGTAAGTTCTATAAATTTATAAATCGCTATAAATTTCTGATTTTTTCATAGAATAAGATGTCTGATCAATTTTTTAAATGCTTCATGATATATGCTTGTGTAAATGAGTATATAATCATTCTTACTTATATTGTGAAAACCCAAAGTAATTTAATTTTATTTATGTCACCTCTGAAAAAGTAAGAGCAGTGCATTAGAGGTTTCTATTATTAGAATATTTGTCAATTTATCATTTACTTTACTGTAATTTTGGCCTTAAATAATTTGATTCTGCATTGGTTTAAAAAAATTAATGTTTCATTTCAAAAGGGTGGTGTACACCCTTTACTAATATAAACTGTTTTTGTTTCATATAATGCTTTTTGTTTTGTTTCGCTCTTCTATAATATTACTAGTCGTGACCTCTATTTTTTGCCATCATTTTTGGTTGTTGTCCTTTATAATATGCATGTATTCAGCCACCAGATATTTCTTTGCCTATTGATTCATATTTAGTCTTTTAGAGTTATTTTGTTTTAATTTTATGCCTTTTATATAATCTGATAACTTTTATTTCACTAAGTGAATTTCTTCCATTTATACTCATTTTTATAAGAAACATGTTGAGTCTTGAGGTTTCATTTTGGTTTGTTACTGTTTCTGTTTTTATACTTCTATTGTTTCTTACCTTTTTCTTGTAGTCTTTGTTTCCTTACTGTTAATTTTTTGTTCTATTCTGATCATTTAAGAGATTTATCGTCTTTTCAAGTTCTTTTTAACTATTAATTATATACTTCAACTTCTATTTATTGACTTAACTTCAGACAGTGTCTTTTGACTTCCAAGATGAAAGATGAGGAAATTAGTGCTCTCTTGTCCTAACTCCCCTCTTCCCTCTCTCCCTGCAGATTTTTCAGTTATGTCATTATCATTTCACATTGTCAAGGTTTATGGCAGTTACAGCCTCTTTTGTGATTAAAACCTCCATAGCAGCATATATATATATATATATATATATATATATATATATATTTTTTTTTTTTTTTTTTTTTAAATGAATTCATTGTTTGCCTCTTGGTCTTTCTTACTGCTGCTTTTTCATCCCTGAATTCTTTATTTAATTTCATTTAGGGTCTCATCATGAAGTAATTGCTTCGAAACCATTGATAAGCCTTACATTCCTCCATGACTCTCATGTTGAAGAATCCCTTTCTTGATGCGCTTGGTTTCTCAAGTCACCCGCTTGGCCCTTTTCCAAGTGTGCTTTCCTTCCTTTGTTTCCTTTCCTTCCTTTCCTTCCACTCTAAAGCTTTTTAAGAAACTTCCACTTTTGCTCTGAAATTTGCCTTGGTCTCCTTTTCTGCCTTATGCCCCTCAGTCAAATTCTTTCTTCTGAGGAGGCAAGAATTGAGGTTGCTGCAGACCCATAAGGAATCAGTCCTGGTAACTTGGATACCTTCCACTGGTTACATGTTTGGTGCCACATGACTTGGATACTACCCCTAGTGGTAAGAGATCTCTATGCTGTGCCTTCTTCGGTCGGAGGCATTCAACCCCCATGAGCAGCTGCATAGTGTTTCTTTCTTTCTCTTTCTCTCTCTCTCTCTCTTTCTCTCTTTCCCTCTCTGTCTCCTAAAGAAAAAAAAAATCCCTTTCTTTTCACATGATTGATAATCTGATGTGGAATAAAATACTTATGTCTACTTTTTACCCCATAAAAATCTGTAGACATTGTGTTCACCTTATTTTAAATTTAAATGATATAGTGAAATAAGCCAAATTCAGCCTTAAGAAAAACCCCTTGCTTCTTCTACATCTATTATTCTAGGTTACTTTTCTTTTCCTGAATCACTGTACTTTTTAGGACAATTGGTTGAGGGAAGTTTTATTAAATTTGGAATCCTTTTCTCTCATTAAGAATGATCCACATATTGCCTTCCCCTTATTTTACACATCTCTTTTCCTCTTTGGAGTTGCCTTCATCTTTTAGTTCTTCTCCATTTGGTTTTATATGATTTCCTCGAACATTTTCTCCAAGTCCCTGACTCTCTTTTAGTGACATCTCTCCTACTCGCTTCTTCTAACATGGCTCTCCATTCTGGTAAAATTTTTCCGTTTCTTTCTTAACCCACTTATGCCCAGCGTTCCATTTTTGGAACGCTAAGCTTGTAGGAGTTATTTATATCCTACTGCTCAAGGTTATCATCAAGATCTGATTTTTCACACAAAAAAACATGCAACCTCCAGCATAAATGGGTTCTGCCATCTATTTTTCATGTTTTTTTACTTTATTTTTTAGTTCTTGTATCTTTTTATTTCAGTTGCTTTTTCAAAAATTTAGAGGATTATTTTTCCACAAATGGCACATTGTGGATAACATATTACGTTACAGATGGCAAAACACAGCAACACATAGCAGTACATTTGTTTACAACCAGAATCAAGAACACTGCCTACAATAAAGACTGTAACGATGAATATTACATATAAACTACTATTAGCCACTGTTTACTGAGACTTAAAATGAACCAGACACCACAATAATCACATATATTAGGTCACTGGGATATACAGAGCACAGGTTTTATAGGTGGGATTTCTGAGAATCAGAAAGCTTAAGTGCTTTGCCCCAAGGCATAGCATTTGTAAATAACAGTGCTGGGATACAATGTGCCTAATATGAAGCCCATGCTCTTTCCACCAGATCAAGCATAAATAAGAAGAAAACCAAAAAAAAAAAAAACTGAATTTTAAGTTACATATCCATTCTAACCCCCTTTAGTAGCCTCAAATTTGTTTATTTATTAACATTTATTGGTAAATTTTAGGTATGTTTTAATAGACTTCATTTTTTATTTTATTTTATTTTTTTTGAGGCAGGATATCATTCTGTTGCCCAGCCTGGAGTGCAGTGGCATGATCATAGTTCACTGCAGCCTCCAACTCCTGGGTTGAAGCAATCCTCCTGCCCCAGCCTCTCAAAGCACACACCACCATATTCAGCTAATTAAAAGACAAACAACAACAACAAAAAAAAAATATTGTAGAGACATCTTGCTATGTTGCCCAGGTAGGTATTGAACTCCTGGCCTCAAGTGATCCTCCTACCTCGGCCTCTGAAAGTGCTGGGAATACAGGCATGAGCCACCGCGCCTGGATAACTTGATTTTTTAGAGAAACTTTAGGTTCACAGCAAAATTGAGTGGAAGATACAGAGAATTCCCATATAACGCTGCCCCACATTTGCACCTCCTACCCATTATCAACACCCCAGACTAGAGTGGTACATTTATAACTGATGAACCTACAATGACACATCATTATCCCCTATGTCCACAGTTTAATTAGGGTTGACTCTTAGAGTTGTATATTCTATGGGTTTTGACTATACATTAGTCAAAACCCATAGAATATGATATCTATAGATAATGCACACTCATCATCATAGCATCTATCATGCAGTGTAGTTTCACTCACCTAAAAGTCCTCTGTGCTTCACCTATTCACTGCTGCCTCATTGTCTCCATAGTTTTATCTTTTCCAGACTATTCTATAGTTTAAATCATACAGTATATGGCCTCTTCTGATTGGTTTCTTTCCCATAGTGTTATGTACTTAAGGTTCTTCCGTATCTCTTCATGGCTTGATACCTCTGAATAATATTCCATTTGTCTAGATGTTTTGTTTTGAGCACTGAATAATATTCCATTGTCTAGATGTACCACAGTTTATTTATCCATTCACCTACTGAAGGAAATCTTGGTTGCTTTCAAGTTTTGGCAGTTACAAATAAAGCTGCTATAAACATGCATATGTAGGTTTCTGTGCGGACATAGTCTTCAATTCATCTGGGTAAACAGAAAGGAATGCAGTTGCTGGGTCATATGGTAAGAGTATGTTTAGTTTCTTGAGAAACTATCAAACTGTCTTCCAAAGTGGCTTCACCATTTTGCTTTCCCACCAGCAATGAATGAGAGTCTATGTTGCTCCATATCCTCACCAACAATTAATGTTGCCATAGTTTTGGATTTTCTGCATTCTAATAGGTATGTAATGGTATTTTCTTGTTTTAATTTGCAATTTCCTAATGAAATATAATGTTAAGCATCTTTTCATATGCTTATTTGCCACCTGTGTATCTTTTGGGTGAGTTGTCCAGGTCTTTGACCCATTTTTTAATCAGGTTGTTCATTTTTTATTATTGAGTTTTGAGAGATCTTTGTATATTTTAGGTAACAGTCTTTTATAAGATATGTCTTTTGCCAGTATTCTCTCTGTCTGTGGAATGTATTCTCATTATTTTGACAGTGTCTTTCACAGAGCAGAAATTTTTAATGAGTCTAGTTTATTAATTATTTATTTCTTGGAAATAAGTGCCTTTTGTGCTATATCTAAAAAGTTATTGCCAAACCCAAGGTCATCTATATTTTCTCATGTCATCTTCTAAGAGTTCAAATGTATTTTTTATGTTCTTTTAATATCTCCAATTCCCTAACACCCTTATTGATCTCCACCTAGCATCAGCTTTATTTTTCATTAAATTTTACATTTACATTAAAATTGTGCACATAAATGTACATTATAAGTACATGTATACCTACATAAATGTGTTATATGTGTTTGTGTGTGTGTTTCCATGATTTCAAAATATATAAAATTTTTTCATAAATAATTTTATAAGATAAAAGCACTTATAGGACTAATGATGTGATTGAATATCACGGCAATGTCAAATTACTATAAAAGTTTCTGAACACTCATTCTTCATTTCTAATACTCATTATATCTCAGACCAGTATGAAACACTTCACAGCCCATCATCTATCTATAAACAACACTTTGAGTAGTCCTGCAAAATTGGATCAGCATAGCCAAATGTTGCTGTCTTGAAAAGACTAACAAAATCATTATATTCCTGCAAAGACAGATCAAGGAAAACAGAGAGAGGGTAACACAGAATGAGAAAAGGGCCATCACTACAGATCCTATAAACATAAATGAATCATAACAGTATACATTAAATAACTTTACCAATTGGATTAAAAATTGACATATTCCTAGAAAAATATAATTCATCAAAACTGACAACAAATATTTTAAAATCATTATTATTTATTTATTGTAAAGACAGAGCTGTTGAGTCGAGGTCAGGGCATCACGGCGGATGGGAGGCAGAACTAGATTGCAGCTCCGACTCAAATGGACAGAGCAGCATGCAGAGGCTCGCATTGTGAATTTTAATTCCAGAACAACTGCAAGAACCAACCAGGAATTCCAAGAGGACCCACAGACCCTCTGAAGGAAGCAGATTGCTCCTGCAGGACCCAGGAGACACCACCAATACTGTGAGTGCCCAAACTGTGAGTGCCCAAATTGTCTACCCTCGAGCACATATCCCCACTTGGGAAACTGAAAGTCTAGCTTACTGAAGGAGATTCCAACCTTACCTGGAGCTGAGTTCATTTAGAGAGCCAAGTGAAATACAGGGGCAGAGGAAGCAGCAAGAAAGGCCCTGTGAGCTCACTGGGTCCCCAAGAAGGCCATTCCTGCCTGGCATCACAGGGATTTTTCAGGAGGGTGAACAGAAGAACAGGGAAAGTGCCAAAGGGAGAAGGAAATCTCCAGCTTGAACTGGCGAAGAAACCTCCTGGCCAGAACTCTGGGGAAGTAATGAATCTGGTGTGCAGACTCCACAGGCAGGGGAAACACAGAAACCCTACTTGCTTTTGCAGCTGAGAGGCAGGTAGCCTGGGGCAAGTTCTCAGCCCTGGTTCCCCATTGCCTGGAAACAGACTCAGTGCTGTTAATGGGTCATGGTGGGAGTCAAAAAGATGCTTTGGATTGTGCAGGAACTGAGTGAGGCTAGTGACTGCCAGCCTTCCCCCACTTCCCTGACAATCTGCATGACTCCACAGAGGCAGCCATAATCCTCCTATGTACACAACTCCATTGACCTAGAAATCTTACCCCCATGCCCCACAGCAGCTGCAGCAAGACCCACCTGAGGAGAATCTGAGCTCAGATACGCCTAGCCCTGCCCCCACCTGATGGTCCTACCCTACTCACCCTGGTAACTGAACACAATAACATATAGTCTTGGGAGTTCTAGAACCCCATCTAGCATCTGTTCCTCCCCACACTACCACAGCTGATGCTCTCTGGAAAGTGCCACCTCCCAGCAGGAGGCAAACCAGCACAAAAATAGAGCATTAAACCACCAAAGCTAAGAACCCTCACAGAGACCATTTCACCCCTCTGCCACCTCCATTGGAACAGGTGCTGGTATCCACAGCTGAAAGACCCACAGACAGTTCACATCATAGGACTGTGCAGACAACCCCCAGTACCAGGCCAAAGCCAGGTAGACTTGCTGGGTGGCTAGATCCAGAAAACAGATAACAATCACTACACCTCATCTCTCAGGAATCCACATCCCTAGGAAAAAGAGGAGAGTAGGAGAGTACTACATCAAGGGAACACTCCATGGGACAAAAGAAGTTGAACAACAGGCTTCAGAACTAGACCTTCCCTCTGACAGAGCCTACCCAAATGAGAAGGAACCAGAAAAGCAACCCTGGTAATATGACAAAACGGGGCTCTCTAACACCCCAAAAAAATCACACTAGTTTACCAGCAATGGATCCAAACCAAGAAAAAATCCCTGATTTACCTGAAAAAGAATTCAGGAGGTTAATTATGAAGCTTAATTATTAAGCTAATATTAAGCTAATCAGGGAGGCACCAGAAGAATGCAAAGCCCAATGCAAGGAAATAAAATATATATATACACACACACACATATATATACACATATACATATATATGTATGTATATATCTTGTATGTAGTGAAGAGATACATAGCCAAGGAAATAGATAGCTTAAAGAAAAACAATAAAAACTTCAGGAAACATTGGAAACACTTATAGAAATGCAAAATGCTCTGGAAAGTCTCAGCAATGGAATTGAACAAGTTGAAGAAAGAAATTCAGAGCTCGAAGACAAAGTCTTTGAATTAACCCAATCCAAAAAAGACATAGAAAAAAAGAATAAGAAAATATAAACAAAACTTCCAAGAAGTCTGGGATTATGTTAAATGACCAAACCTAAGAATAATCAGTGTTCCTAAGGAAGAAGAGAAATCTAAAATTTTGGAAAACATATTTGGGGAAATAATCGAGGAAAACTTCTCCAACCTTATTAGAGCCCTAGACATCCAACTACAAGAAGCACAAAGAACACCTGGGAAATTCATCACAAAAAGATCATCGCCTAGGCATATTATCATTAGGTTAACTGAAGTTAAGGTGAAAGAAAGAATCTTAAGAGCTATGAGACAAAAGCACCAGGTAACCTATAAAGGGAAACTTATCAGATTAACAGCAGATTTCTCAGCAGAAACACTACAAGCTAGAAAGGACTGGGACCCTATCCTCAGCCTCCTCAAACAAAAGAATTATCAGCCAAGAATTTTGTATCCAGCAAAACTAAGCATTGTATATGAAGGAAAGATACAGTTGTTTTCAGATAAACAAATGCTGAGAGAATCTGCCACTACTAAGCCACCACTACAAGAACTGCTAAAATATTGAACTCTAAATATTGAAACAAATCCTGGAAACACATCAAAACACAACATCTTTAAAGCATAAATCTCACAGGACCTAAAAATCGAAAATACAACTTAAAAAACAAAAACAAACCAAGCTACACAGACAAAAATAGTATGATGAATGGAATGGTACCTCACATCTCAATATTAACATTGAAAGAAAATGGCCTAAATCCACCACTTACCATATACAGAACTGCAGAATGGATAGGAATTCACCAAATAACTATCTGCTGCCTTCAAGAGACTCACCTAACATGTAATGATTCACATAAACTTAAAGGGGTTGAAAAAGGTATTTCATTCAAATGGACACCAAAAACAAGCAAGAGCAGCTATTCTTATATCAGACAAAAGAAACTTTAAAGTAACAGCAGTTTAAAAAGACAATGAGGGATATTATATAATGATAAAAGGCTTCCTCCAACAGGAAAATATCACAATCCTAAACATATATAACATTGGAGCTCCCAAATTTATAAAATAATTACTAATAGACTTAAGAAATGAGATAGCATCATAAAAATAGTGGAAGACTTTAATACTTTATTGACAGCACTACACAGGTCATCAAGCCAGATGAAATTAAAACAAACAAACAAAAAAAATACAAAAGATAAATGAAATGAAAAGCTGGTTCTTTGAAATGATAAACATAATTGATAAATCATTCGCAAGATTAACCAAGAAAAGAAGAGAGAAAATCCAAATAAACTCAATACGAAATGAAACAGGACATATTACAACTGACACTACAAAAATACAAAAGATCGTTGAAGGCTACTATGAACACCTTCATGCACATAAACTAGAAAACCTAGAACAGATGGATAAATTCCTGGAAAGATACAACCCTCCTAGCTTAAATCAGGGAGAATTAGATACCCTGAACAGACCAGTAACAAGCAGCAAGAAAGAAATGGTAATTTTAAAATTACCAAAAACAAAGTCCAGAACCAGACGGATTCAAAGCAGAATTCTACCAGACATTCAAAGAAGAATTGGTACCAATCCTTTTGACACTATTCCACAAGACAGAGAACAAAATCATTCTATGAAGCCAGCATCACTCTAATACCCAAACCAGGAAAGGACATAACCAAAAAAGAAAAGAAAACCACAGGCCAATCCCTGATGAACATAGATGCTAAAATCTTTAACAAAATACCAGTTAATCAAATTCAACAACATATCAAAAAGATAATCAACCATGATCAAGCGGGTTTCATACCAGAGATGCAGGGATGATTTAACATATGCAAGTCAGTAAATATGATACATCACATAAACAAAATTAAAAACAAAAATTACATGATCATCTCAATAAATGCAGATAAAGCATTCAACAAAATCCAGCATCCCTTTATGATTAAAACTCTCAGAAAAATCAACATAGAAGGGACATACCTGAAGGCATTAAAAGTCATGTATGACAAACCTACATCCAACATAATGCTGAATGGGGAAAAGTTGAAATCATTCCCTCTGAGAACTGGAACAATGACAAGGATGCCTACTCTCACCACGCCTCTTCAACATAGTACTGGAAGTCCTAGCCAGAGCAATCAGACAAGAGAAAGAAATAAAGGACATTCAAATCAGTAAAGAGTAAGTCAGAGTCTCACTGTTTGCTGATGATATGTTTGTTTACCTTGAAAACCCTAAGGACTCCTCCAGAAAGCTCGTAGAACTTGTAAAAGAATTCAGCAAAGTTTTTAGATACAAAATTAATATACACAAATCAGTAGATCTTCTATACACCAACAGCAAACATGCTGAGAATCAAATCAAGAACACAACCCCTTTTGCAATAGCTACAAAAAAAAAAAAAAAATACTTACGAATGTACCTAACCAAGGAGTCAAAATACCTCCACAAGGAAAACTACAAAATACTGCTGAAAGAAATCATAGATGACGGGAACAAATGGAAACACATCCCATGTTCCATGGATGGGTACAATCAATATTATGAAAAATTACCATACTGCCAAAAGCAATCTACAAATTCCATGCAATTCCCATCAAAATACCACCATCATACAACACGGAAATTAGAAAAAATAATTCTAAAATTCATATGGAACCAAAAAAAGTACCCACATAGCCAAACCAAGACTAAGCAAAAAGAACCAATCTGGAGGCATCACACTACCTGATTTCAAACTATACTATAAGGTCATAGTCACCAAAACTTGCATGGCACTGGTATAAAAATAGGCACATAGGTTAATGGAACAGAATAGAGAACCCAGAAATAAACCAAAATACAGCCAACTGATCTTTGACAAAGAAAACAAAAACTTAAAGTGTGAAAAGGACACCTTTTCAACAAATGGTGCTGGGATAACCGGCTAGCTATATGGAGAAGGAAGAAACTGGATCCTCATTGCTCACATTATACAAAAATCAACTCAAGATGGATCAAGGACTTAAACCTAAGACCTAAAGCCATAATAATTCCAGAAGATAACACTGGAAAAATCCTTCTAGACTTTGGCTTAGGCAAGGATTTCATGACCAAGAACCCAAAAGTAAATGCAATAATAACAAAGATAAATAGCTGGGACTTAATTAAACTAAAAAGTATTTGCATGGCAAAAGGAACAGCCAGCAGAGTAAACAGAAAACCCACAGAGTAGGACAAAATCTTCATAATCTATACATCTGACAAAGTACTAATATCCAGAATCTGCAATGAAGTAAAACAAATCAGCAAAAAAAAAAAAGAAAGAAAGAAAAAAAATACCACCAAAAAGGAGCTAAGGATATGAATAGACAATTCTCAAAAGAAGATATACAAATGGCCAATGAACATATGAAAAAATGCTCAACATCACTAATGATCAGGAAAATGCAAATCAAAACCACAATTCAATACCACCTTACTCCTGCAAGAATGGCCATAATCAAAAAATCCAAAAACAGTAGATGTTGCCATAGATGCAGTGATCAAGGAACACTAATACACTGCTGGTAGGCATGTAAACTAGTATGACCACTATGGAAAACAGTGTGGAGATTCCTTAAAGAACTAAAAGGAGAACTACCATTTGATCCAGCAATCCTACTACTATGTACCCAAAGGAAAATAAGTCATTATACAAAAAAGTTACTTGCACATGCATTTATAGCAGCAAAATTTGCAACTGAAAACCATGGAAGCAGTCCAAATGCCCATCAATCAATGAATAGATAAAGAAATGTGAGATATAATACATATATGTATATATATATGATGGAATATTACTCAGCCATGAAAAGGAATAAATTAATGGCATTCATGACCTGGATGAGATTGGAGGCTATTATTCTAAGTGAAATAACTCAGAAATGGAAAATCAAACATCATATATTCTCACTTATATGTGGGAGCTAAGCTATGAGGACACAAATGCATAAGAATAATACAGTGGACTTTGAGGACTTGGGAGGAAGGGTGGGAGCGGGAGAGGGATAAAGACTACAAATAGGGTGCAGTGTATACTGTTCAGTGTATACGGGTGCACCGAAATCTCACAATCACCACTAAAGAACTTACGCATGTAACCAAACACCACCTATACCCTCATAACATATGAAAAAAATTAAAAAAAGTTTAAATATTTAAAAACTAGAAAAAAGAGCTATTAAAGGAATTGAATCCTTTAAATCCTTTGAAATTAAAGGAATTTTCCAATGCCTCCTCTAAAAAAAATTTAAAAATAGGAAAGCCTGGATGATTTCCAAACATTTAAGGGGGGAAAAAACACCAATTTTACACAAATTTATGCAGGAATATTTTTAAAGAGAAATGTTTTCCAACCAATTTTGTAGGACCAGCATGCCAGCATGACATTAATATTAAAACCTGATAAAGAAAATTAGAAGCCAACCTTCCTTATATCAAAATTCACTTAAAAATTTAGCAAAAAATTATGGGACATATAAAATGATAATTCATCAATACTAAGTGGGCTTGATTCCAGAAATGTAAAATTGGTTAACACATTTGAAAATCAATTAATGTAATTCAACACATTAAGGAGAAATTTTCTATTATTTCAATGGACATGGGAAGTTCATTTGATAAAATTTAATACCCATTTGTGATACTTTTTAACTCTTAGTAAAGTAGAAAAGGAAGAGAACTTCTTCCTTAGTCTGACGAATGACAGCTACAAAAAAAAACCTATAGCAAACATAAAGTTAATACTAAATATCAAAAGCTTTGACTTTCAGATCTTAAATAAGATAAGGCTGTCAGCTAACATCCCTTCCATTAAACAGTGTACTGACTATCTTAGGACAATAAAGCAAAAAGAAGAAATAAAAGGCATGATAATTTGAAAGAAAAAAGTAAACTGCCATTATTCAGAGACCACGTGATTACTACATACAGGCATTCCCAAAGAAGCTACAATTAGAATTAATAAGTAACTTGAAAAATATTTATGCAGATATTTTCCTATGCCATGTTCTAGAGGCTTTATCATTTTACTGGTCACACATATGTAGAGCTACAACCCACTGGAAATACTTTTGTGTATTTTGTGTATTTTGTGTAAGGTAGGGGGTCAAATTTTTATTTTTTTATATAGGGATACTAAATTAACTTAGTATCAAGGATTTAAAATACATCCTCTCACCACTTCTCTTCAGTGCCGTGGATTTTTAAATCAACTATGAATTCCATGTGATCATGAACCCTCTCTTCTGTACCATTTACCTCTGTGTGTGTCCTTGTGTCAATAGCACATTATCTGAAAACTCTCCAATATTGTTCATCTTTAAAATCACCGGGCATGGTGGCTCACGCCTGTAATTACAGCACTTTGGGAGGCCGAGGCAGGCAGATCACAAGGTCAGGAGTACAAGACTGGCCTGACCAGCATGGTGAAATCCCGTCTCTACCAAAAATACAAAAATTAGCTGGGAATGTTGGAACACACCTGTAATCCCAGCTACTCGGGAGACTGAGGCAGGAGAATTGCTTGACCATAGCAGGCAGAAGTTGCAGTGAACTGAGATCACACCACTGCACTCCAGTCTGGGCAACAGAGAGACACTCCATCTCAAAAAAAAAAAAAAATTGCCTTAGCTATTCTTGGCCTTTACATTTCTATATCCATTTTAGAATCAGCATGCCAACATTCACAAGAAAGAAAAATTCTTACCAATTATATATTATACATATATAATTATTATGTTAAGACAAATAACACTTATAACATATCTTTCTTATCTCAAAGTTAATATACTTGTTAAGAAACATTTGCTGTGGATGCAGTAACATTACTTCTCTCAGTAAGTCAGATGCACATCTGTTAACATACTGCATGCCCTTTAAAACATCTACATGTGGTGCTTAGGCTACTTATTGTATTGGGAATTCATTTTGAGTCATTTCCTGAATTTTTTTTTTGTTTAAAGTGTTTTATTGAGTTTAGGGCATGTAAATATAAATATTCTCTGCATAAACATCCACCTCAAACATGTCCCAGTGAGAAATATTTATGCCTCATGAAGTTTGGTTATTAAAAACCAAGTGGCATCAAACAGGAAGATGTTCTGAGAGGTATGCCAGTAGTCACTTCATGGAACAAGAAGACAGAAATGCCATGAAATGTCACCTGTGGGCCAGGTGTGGTGGCTCATGCCTGTAATCCCAGCACTTCGGGATGCTAAGGTGGGAGGCTGTCTTGAGATCGAGAGTTCAAGGGCAGCCTGGGCAACATAGGGAGATTCCATCTCTACAAAATAAAAATTAGGCAGGTATAGTAGAATGTACCTATGGTCCCAGCTATTCAGGAGGATTGCTTGAGCCTGGGAGATTGAAGCTGCAGTGAGATGTGATCCCACCACTGCACTCTAGCCTGGGTGACAAGGCAAGAGACTGTCTCTAGAAAATAAAATAAACAGTCACCTGTTATTTTGAATCTTGGCAATCATTAATTTAAAAAGAAGTCAATGTTCTGTTGTATGGTTTCTATCTGGAAACATTTAGTTACTCTGTGATGGACAAGTGGAAGGTGAATAGTTGGGTTCTAGCAGCGTTTTGGAAAAGAGAGATAAGTTGTGGTGCTTTACAAGGGAGTGCTTATTGGGATGGGCCATGGACTCAAAGCTGAGACAGACAACTGCAGAGGCTGATGCCCAGTGAAAAAAATGTCCCGGTAGTTTTCTACTATGGAAGTTTTAAAGAAGGTTTTAAGCAGGTTTCTGTTATTTCCAAGACTGAAAGTGATATATGAGGCTTATTGGACCAAAATGTTGTCAAAATGGACTAGGCTGATGAAGAAAAGTCAAGATCTTCCCTCCCACCTTCTTCCTTTCCCCGGTTTTTCTGATTCTTCCTTTTTTTTTTCCTTTCCCTCTTTCCTGCATCTTTCTCTTCTTCTGTTTTCTCAATTTCTGACTTCTTTAGCCTAATTTACTCTTTCATTTCTAAGTATTTTCTAATTTCTTTTCTTCCCCTGTTCTTCTATTTCCAGATTCAATCTTATCCTTGTTATCTATCTTTCTGTGGCATGCCAGGATTGGAGAAGAGTGCATAGCCAGGTGACAACAATGATTAGTAAATAACAGCTCTCTTTCAACCCTCCTTGTCTTTCTGTTAACTTACAGATCGTACGGAATTGTTATTTGTATAGTGTTTCTTTTTATTTATTTATTTATCTGAGATGGAGTCTTGCTCTATCGCCAGGCTGGAGTGCAGTGGCGTGATCTCGGCTCACTGCAACCTCCGCCTCCCGAGTTTAAGCGATTCTCCTGCCTCAGCCTCCCAGGTAGCTGAGGCATGACACCATGCCCAGCTAATTTTTATATTTTCAGTAGAGATGGGGCTTCACCATGTTAGCCACGATGGTCTTGATTTCCTGACCTCGTGATCTGCCCACCTCAGTCTCCCAAAGTGCTGGGATTACAGGTGTGAGCTACCACGCCGAGCCTTATTTCTTTTTAAATAGTGTCTTACCTATATATTACGTGTTACGTTTTTCAAAGTCTCCTTGTATTAATCTGTTCTCAAACTGCTACGAAGAAATACCCAAGACTGGGTAATTTATTAATATAAAGGAAAGAGGTTTAATTGACTCATAGATCTGCATTGCTGGGGAGGCCTCAGGAAATTTATAGTCATGGCAGAAGGCAAAGGAGAAGCAGACACCATTTTCACAGGGTGGCTGGATGGAATGCGTGCCGAGCAATGGGGAATCCCCTTATAAAACCATATAAAAAGAACTCACTACCATGAGAACAGCATAGGGGCACCCATCCCATGATTCAATTATCTCCACCTGTTCCACCCTCGACACATGGGGGTTATGGGGGTTACAATTCAAGATGAGATTTGAGTGGGGACACAGAGACTGACCATGTCACTCCCATATTTTTTACATCATGCACGTCTCATCACACCTCACTGGCAAGTTCAAGGAAACCTGCTCCTCCAAGTATTCTACTCAGTAGGGAGGGAGATCAGTTATGGGCACAATCCTCTATACACCAGCCATTCCTGTTCTTACAGAGAGTTAACTATTTGCCCTTCAGCCTTAATTTAAAAGTTTTGAATTCATTAACAATGCAATTTTCAAAATGAGGTTTGGTACAAGATGCTTAATAACTAAAACCTAGATTCCATGCTGGGATTTCAGAGGACCAAGCTCAGACCCCGGAAGGCAGTAATTTGAACTCAGACACAAGAATACTGACACTACAGTCTTGGGCAACACTTTATGGTTTACAAAACCCATCTCTATGCATCGTTTCACTGCAACTGGCAACACCCTTGTAGAGGACGTGGGTCTACCTTTAATTAATGAGAATTGTCGGTTGCTGTGCTCCCATCCCACCTTGAAGGTGGTAGCATTTGTCTCACCCAGACTGGGGCCTCTGGCCATGAACTGTACATTATGCAGCACTAATGATGCAATTAATCCCCTACATTAGCTGACACATCATTCCTTAAAGTAAAAATTTCCAAGTTGAAACCTTAAAAAAAAAAAATAGTTGAAAAGGCAAAGCTAAGGTCCAGCTAAAAAAGACTTGTACAAGGAGTCTTACTTCATTCTCAGCTTCTTCCTATTATATTGACAAATACACTACTTTAATCTCTCTCTACCAGGCCTTGGACACAGTGGTCAAGAGGCCACTTTATTAGAGTTTCTTTTTTTCATCCATTGGTTGGAAGAAAGGTTATGGGTACGAATACCTCACAGCCAGTATTAAAAGGACATACTGGCAGGAAAAAAAATTATATAGTCAGTCTTGCTAAATTAGTTTACCTAAAATTGTATGTGTGAGTGATTTTAATCAAAATCTAATTTCCCCTCTTTTTAGAGTAACTGAAATGAGATTTTTCTAATTTACTTTTTGCGGTTCAAGTTTCTCATAATTCTTCTATGGTAGTGACAGCACCGTGAACGCGTCTGCTGCTACAAAGCATTAAAAAAAAATTAGATTTTCAAATTGATGTGCTAAATTAAAAATGTTTAATGTTTCTCATCAAAAGGCACAGGAGTATGCAAGGGGCCTCCAGTATAGTTTAAAGCGCAATATTTTTTTTTCATCTGTTTCTTTAATTCACGACCCAGGGCCACTGTACTGTGAAAATTAACAAGCTATAAGTAAAGGAGTCCTTGTAAGCAGTGTCCTCTCAGAAGCTTCCTTTTAATTTCCTCCCATCCCTTGACATGGTGACCTTAAGGATGTCATACTAAAAAAGGATGTGAATGCCTTGGGTTTGTTTTTTGTTTATTTGCTTGTTGTTGGGTATGTGGGGGGCGGGGGGGGGGGGGTGTGCATGTGCATGTGTATGTGTTTATTTCTGCCCCTGTTGGA
Organism: Chlorocebus sabaeus; assembly: GCF_047675955.1. Lineage (NCBI taxonomy): Eukaryota > Metazoa > Chordata > Mammalia > Primates > Cercopithecidae > Chlorocebus > Chlorocebus sabaeus. Next base: position 33,518,168 of record NC_132911.1, on the reverse strand, counting down.
GTTTGCCAGATGTTATTAGGATTTGTGAGCCTCTGAGTGATTGTAACTCCCAGGCTTGACTAGCTAATTCCAATAATTTAGAAAATCATATTGCTTCTGTAACTTGCCTCCAGTTGTTATGTTAAAATCCAAGCTTCTGCCCTGACTGGATGCCTGCTGCCTAGCTCAAGGCAAGGCTGGACATATCCCAAGAGCCACATATCCAGACTTTGGAAGATGACTCAGCAAGTGAAGAAGGCTTAGAAGGGGATTTGCAGTCTTGTACTCAGCTTTTATGTGCATTAGATTCCCCCCAAGTAGCATGTGAGTGTTCAGAACCATCTCTTGCTGAAATTGAATTTTATTTCTGAGATACTGGTGAATATAAGATCCAGTTCTCAGATACCACAGCATTTTCTGCTTTTATAAAGTAGGGTATAAGGTTCCATTAGAATTGAGGCAGCTAATCCTTTATGGCCCCTCTCTCCACCATTCCTGGCATGGTGTGGTTAAAGAAAATGGGTTTCTAGAAAGAAAAACAAACTTGCCTATGGCCACACAGTAATTCCCAGCAGAGCCAGGCCAAGAACCTAGGTAATCTGGTACTCATTTCAATGATATCTTAAATCCATGGATTTAACCCATCCCAGTGAAGTATCTCTTGGTGCCTGGTTTGACTCATAGCAAAACCATCAGCCCCCATCCCACAAGCAAGCATGAAAAGACATATTACCATTTAATGCTAAGTAACATCAGCCATACATATTGATCAGAAAAAGGTAAAGAAGAGAGAAGACAGAGACTATGGCCCCTTCCACCCCTCAATGGTCAAAGCCTTTGACACATTTTTCTAAAGTCACTGAGTCTTTAGAGCAGCTCTAGTTTGTTTTTCTCTCCTTTTTCTGCCATCCACACTTCATTCATCAAACCACATTACTTCTTATTTTTTGCCAGTTCATATCTCTCCCTTAGATCAAAGTGACGCTTCATGGACTCTAGATCACCAAAGCTCTGCTATATGGAAGTTCCAATAAAGCATGTGTTGGAAACAGTTTCCAATGCAACAATATTGATAGACTGGACCTTTAAAAGGTGATCAGACCATGAGGGCTTTGACCTCATTAATAGATTAATATCATTGCTGCAGGAATATGTTCTTTATTGCAAGAGTAAGTTTGTTATAAAAGCAAGTTTAGTCGTTTCATGTTTTCATGCCCTCTCTTTGCCCTTCCATCACGGGATGACACAGCAAGAAGACCCTCACCAAATGCAGCTTTTGGTCTTGGACCTCCCACCCTCTGGAACCTTGACCAATAAGTTTCTGTTTATTATAAATTACCCACTCTCAAGTATTCTGTTATAGCAGTGGAAAACAGACTAAGACATTACCCAAGACATTAGACTTCTAAATAAATAATAAGGTCTTGATCTATCCACAGAGTACACATTTCTAGAAAGCACCTACATAAAAATTCTAATGGTGGGAATTTTGGTTGCTGTGGGTTAAGGGAAAGAACTATTGGAAGTCATCTTGGCCTTGAGGTATCCTGGGTCACACCACACAAAGAGCAGGTCTGGCTTTGCTTCTCCATCACCAGATAAAGCAAGCTTTTGTGCTATTATTTTCCAACACTATTAGAAGCATTGAAGTAATATGGAGAGGTCAGCAAAGATTCCGTCTTGATGGAGGATGGTAGAAAGATCCTAGTTCATTATTTTTTCTGCCTTCACATGTTCTATCAGTTCATGCTGACCTAGGCCAAAATCCTCACCCACCCCAACCTACCCCCAAAAACTCAGTTTAATTTTTGTTTTGAAAAAAATTCCATATTCTTTCTCCCTATTCACTTGTTCTGGGATTTTCAATATGTCATTAGGCTGCTTTGTGGTTTCACATAACTGTGCATATTATTTGTTTTATGGAAGCTGCAATTAAGCCAAGTAATAATGTGTTGATGTCATCTTCTCCCTTGGCATAGTGTAAGTATAATGAAAAAGGTGACCGCACTAGTGCTGAGAAGGTGATACTTTCTGCATAGTGCTGTGGATATTAAAGCCTGAGGACAAAAAAAAAAATCCATTCTCCTAGAAATTAGAAATACAATTATGATGAAATTAGCCTCCTCTACCAAGTTGCAAACAAGTTTCCTGAGACTGCGGCTGTATCTTATTCATCTTTGTACAACCCCTATAGCTTATTCATGGCAGGTATTCAACAGTTACTGACTTTATAAAGAATTTAAAGACTTTGATGGGAACCCTGGTTGTCAGTGACCATCAGTTATCATTTCCTAAACTGCGACGCTTTACCCCATAGGAACTGATATTTCCTGAACTGTACTTAGGAGCCTTGGAGTTGGCAGGTCCAATGGGGCAGTAAGACAAGAAGGGGTCTAAGGTTCTACTAGGTACTAGGACATGTAAGACAAAGGGTAAGAGGGCAGGAGCAGGAGAGACAGCCAGTGGCTCACTGAGTCAAAGAGCTTGAACCTCAAAGAATCTCTTTTATTTTTCAGCATCAACTTGTATCTCAAGCTAGAACAAAATGAGGAAGCAAAACTTCTGAAACAATGGGGTAACTGTGAAGACTGTGAAGACAAAGCCTGCAAAGACTTCATGGTTTCAAGGCTTAGTAATGAATGCTTACTTGAAAGAAGTGTGTATCTAGGGCTATGTTGTAATCCCAACTCATCATCATTCAAAACATCCTAAACATCACTTATCTTGGAGTTTTAATAATAAGAAAATGTAAGTTTTAACCTTTGCACCAACAAATTTTACGTAGAATGAATGAGTCGGAGTTCTCCAGAGAAACAGACTAATAGGATACAGATATATATTATATATAAAGGGAGATTTATTGTAGGAACTAGCTCAAACAGTTATGGAGGCTGAAAAATTCCATTATCTGCAAGATAGAGAAATAAGAAAGTCAATGATGAAATTCAATCCAAGTCCCAAAGCCTGAGAACCAGGAATGCGGATGTCCAAGAGTAGAAGACAGATGCCCCAGCTCAAACAGATAGAGTAAACTCGCCCTTCCTCTGCCATTTTGTTCTATTGAGGCCCTTTAACAGGTTAGATGATGCCCACCCACATTGGTGAGGGCCATTTTCTATACTCAGTCTACCAATTCAAATGCTCATCTCTTCCAGAAATACCCTCACAGATACACCCAGAAATAACGTTTTCACAGCCGTCTGGCCATCCCCTAGCCTAGTCAAGTTGACACATAAAATTAACCATCTTATAGGGCATCATGTAAATAAAAGTCTGGCAATGAAGGTACTCACAAAACCATTTAAGGCAACAAACTGTTTTTAAGCACTTTAAAAGCTCACACTGATGTATAAACAATAAAAGTTAATTACATATCATTCTGATACATTCACAAAAAGATCTATATTTGGCAAAACATCCTGGCAACGTTTTCTTAGCCCAGCATATTTACTGCACCCATTTGAAAGTAATAAAGATGGCATTTCTGAAAAAGTATCCCATAATTCAAACTATTCACTGCCCCCTCTGTAAGCACAAACCACAGAGATTTCACTGTAAATCTTGAGAAAATGCTCTGCCTTATAAAATGCTACCAATTCGCACTTTAAGTTGCTTAAGTACAGAGTCAAGAAGCGTCAACTAGTCACAGAATCTTAGACTACTGGAACTAAATAAGTAAATTCTAAGATTACTTGGCCTCACCACTACATTATACTGATAAAGCAGTCTTGGGAAAGTTAAAAATTTTGCCCAAAGTAAAGCAATGATATGTAGAATTAGGACTTGAACCTTTGTGCCTCCTACCTCCCAAACTATACTAATTCAAAAGATTGCAGATCGAGCACCTTATGTTGCTTTTATTCTGTAACAAATAATTTTGGAATTACAGAGGAAGCTGCTGTGGAACAGGGACTCCAACTGACAGCAGGATTCTAACTGCACAATGATTTTGTATGCTCCTGTTCTCATCTTCCATATAACAGCAGACATAGTGTATTTCTGCTTTTCTAAGGTATAGTATGTGCTTCTAGACTCTCCATGGGCCTGTTTTGTGGATGAGTCTAATCACACAGAGGACACTTCTTACTTGATAGTTACATGGAGAGATAATGTATTTTTTTCCAGCTTAGCCCCAAAGCAATCAGTTGACAAGTCCAGAGAAGACCCCTGCGGTAAAGTGAAATATAAAGACTCTCTGGGTAGCAGGTGTTTCCCTTTTAATGACAGCTTAACTGGTGAAGTGTTGAGCAGAACACTGCTGTTTATTCCCGCTGTTTGCAGTGGGCTGGAAGCCAGCCCAAACCTGCCTTGGTGACATTTCAGGTCAGACTATTATATCAGGAAATTCCCACATAGCCAGTGGACAGTGGCGGGCTGCAGCCTGCACACTTGTAACTAGATCCAGAAAAGCAGAAATTCAAGGAAAGATGGGCACCCTAGGTCTGTGGTGCAGAATGAAGGTTTTAAGGGGCAGAAGAGAACGAAGTACAAGCTTTGCCTGAAATCTACATGTCTCTGGTTAAAGAAGAAAATTACATAGTAGATGATGACATGAATGGAGAACAAATGAAATCATGTTTAAGACTGCAGTGACTCATCTTCTCATTCTTTCACACAGTAGATCTATGTCATTAAGCTCCTCGAATGGTAAAGTACCCACTAGTCCGTGGATGAGTATTTGAAAGCTAATATTCTTCAACCTTCATTAAATGTATAATCTGGCAGAGTAGGACAAATGTATACAAATAACTTTTAAGTACAGTAAAATTGACCTAAAAACAAAGTTCTTTCCTAATTTGAAGGCTGCAAAGGATACTTTTCTGATCAAGGGTACTAGAAAAGACTTAAAGAAAACATGAATTTGCATAAGGAGTAGGACTTCCATCTATTAGGAGAAATAAAATAACTTTATAAGCTTAGCAATCAATATGAATTGAAGATTGGGAAAAGGGATGCAGACATGTTAGGGAATACTAGGAAAAAACAAGGACCCCTATGTTAAATGGAACAAGGCTCTTTGTAGGAAAATAATAAATATTAAGCCTGAAAGTACAAATTTGGTTAATATGGTTGAAGTGTTCATAAATGTGAATGAGAAATGTTTTCTTGCATTGAGAGATATTGAATGTTTTTGATATGAAAACATCAGCCATTTGGTCTAGGTCCCATTACTCACTGCACAGAAACCCAATCACAGAGACAACAAGTATTGCCAAAGAAGAAGGCTTTATTTAAGTGCTCCAGCTGAAGAGATGGGAGATCAGTCTGAAAAGCATCTCTCAAACCAACTAAAATTTGGGGTTTACATAGCAGAGAAGGAATGTAGTATGTGTGAGAAAACAGGAATTAGGAGGGTAAGAAAGAGGAGTTGGTCAACAGAAAGCAGGCAGTCAGTTGGTAAAACAGGAATTAGGGAGAGGTAAGGAAGATGAGTTTCACTTCCTTAATAACATCTGGGAGGCCTGAGAGTCAGTTTCCTAAGAAGGAATTCAGATAAGACAAATGTAAATTTCAAGCTTTAAGACCAGGAGGATCCATTTTTATTTGTCTCAAAAACTGTCTTCTATGGGCTGGTTTCATTTTGGCCAAGGGAGTGATGGCATTGTTTCAGTCTCCACCCAAGGCAGGCAGAGAATAGAAGGAATAAGACACGATGGAAGGGAATGGTAAATGAGGAAAGCAAGGGAAAAGGAGGTCAAATGCGGCTGGATTCATGATGAAAAAAGAAGAAAAACATAGAAGAGGAGAGTGGTAGGAAGGGTAGGAATGAAATACGGCTAACTTGGGGCAACAGGAAGAGGAGTATAGATACATGGCAGCTCAGAAAAAGGTCTAAAGGAAATAGTCAACCAAAGAAAGAAATGGCACACAAAACCAAAGTTCTAGGCTGTCTGTCTTAGACTGTTCAGGCCGCTATAACAAAATGTCACAGACTGGGTGGTTTATAAACAACAGAAATTTATTTCCCACAAGTCTAGAGACTGGGAAGTTCAAGATCAAATCACCAACAGATTCAGTGTCTGGTGAGGACCTGCTTCCTATTCATAGATGTCCATCTTTTGGCAGTTTCCTCACATGGTAGAAGAGGCAAGGGATCTTTCTAGGGCCTCTTTTATGGGGCACCAATCACCCCCCAAAGGCCCCACCTCCTAATACCATCATCTTAAGGGTTAGGACTTTAACACAGACACTTTGATTCAGTCCATTGCAAGTGGTGTTGAGGCAGAATGTGGTTGGGACCCAAAATTTCAAACAGAAGGAGCCCAGAGAAGTTCCCTGAGACAACAGCAAGAAAAAAGAATGATCCACTGCTCAAGAAACTTGCAGTACAACACACACCAATGTCAGTGTCTAATGATATATGTCACTAGTTGGTTGGACATATCAAAAATAAGCAGATAAATGAAAGAAAGAGTTTGGTTTACAAAATGCTTTTCATCCAATTTGTCAACTCATTGACATGACACTGGGTGCAGGAAAAATGGGAGCAGAACTAAAATATGGAATGGCTGGATGATGCTGATTGTATTCACTTAAAACACAATTTTAAATGCAGATTTAAAAAAAAAATAAAAGCTGGTTTGTTAGAAGAAAATGGCAGGTTTGATGTGAGCCATTGAGTTTGAGAAGCTAGAAAAATGTCCAGACAGTGACATTTAGCCAATTGAAATTCATGGATTCAGCTTAGGAGAACAAATGTGTTGTACAAAGGATCTAGACTGTTAAAATATTCACACATTGGTTAGAGTTGAAATGAGGGTTTGTGGAGAAAGACAAAAATGAATAATAATCACACAAATTCAAAAATACATGTTCTAAGTCAGTACATGGGAACTACAGTGAGGTCACCATCAAGACTTCATTAATGAGTTTCTCCTTAGAGGTGATAGATAGATAGATAGATAGATAGATAGATAGATAGATAGATAGACAATCTCAACATAAAATGGATCCAAAAAAAGACAAGAAGAGATACTTCAAAATTTTAAAAAGACAGAATGATTCCTGAAATGAGCTCTATCCCATACTCATAGAACAGTCTTGGCACATGATAGATGATCAACAAATATTGGGTTACTGAAGACGAATATGAATTGATTGTAATTAGAAGATCCATGTCTAAGGAACAAAGACATCAGTGAGAAGTTGGGTTGATCAGAGCTACAGCAGCAGAAAGGAAGACACTTCATAATTCTCTGTGACCCCTGGGCAGACTAAATCATACTGTGGAAATGAACAAATGAGGATATTTCAGGCACAAACTTCCAGGAGTTAGTTTCATGATTGAATGTTTAAAGGCTTCAGGCTATTAAAATCAGAGAACTCTCCCAGTTATGTTTCTAGGCATACCTAGAAACCTTCTAATTATAATTTGGCTCCCATGAAGTTTTTCTACAGGAAGATGTGCTGTCAAATATAAATGAATATTTGTTCCCTTTGGTCATTATATTTCTCACGGTAAATTAATAAATTTCCATTTTGTTTAACATATCATTGTCTTGTGAACTTTATCTCTTACGTCCTCCAGCATGACTGGAGTTCAGTCATTTCTTGGATAACAAAAGGATTACATTTCTAGGTTTGCAGGGCTGAGAGCAAGACTCTGAACCACAGGGAACCCAACAAGTTACAGCATTCTGAAAGCTCTCTCAGGAGCCGGCCTACTGACATCCTTCAACTAGCTGACAGGAATACTTCTAGATGGAGCCACACTGCACATGTTTGGCAAATTAATTTGAGACTCAATAAAATTTTAGCCAACTTTCCAAGAGTAGAAATGATGAACTTTCAAGTTTTCACTGGAATTATAGCAAGCCTTTCTTTCCCGTATTGACAGAAAGAGAAGTATAGTATAGTATATTAAGAATGTATATTCTTGCCTTAGGTTGTTTGGGTACCAATTCAGCTCTACCACTTACAGACTGTGTGAATTTGAGACAGGAATCTGATGTCCATATCAATTTTTTCATTCATAAAATTGAGATAGTAATACTATTCATCTCACAGAGTTAAATGAATTAATATTTATAAATATTTAAATGAAGCTGCTACATTAAAAAAATCTCTGACAATGCCAAATGTTGTCAAGGAGACAGAGCAACTGGAACTCTCATACATTACTGGCAAGAATGCAAAATGGTACAGCCCCTTTGGAAAACACTGTGGCAGTTTCTTATAAAGTTAAAGATATACTAACAATACGATCCAGCAATTTCACTCCTAGGTATTTACTCAAGGGAAATGAAAACAATGTTCACCTAAGAACCACATGCAAATATTCAACCTACTTTATGCATTATTACAAAACACTGAACATAACTCAAATGTCCTTCAGCTGATGAATGGATAAACAAACTGTACTATATCCATGTAATTTAATACTGTCAGCAACAAAAAGGAACAAGCTCTTGATATACTTAACATGAATAAGTTTCAAGTGCATTATGCTAAATAAAATAAACTAGACTCTGAAGGTTACATACTGTATAATTGCAATTATATAACACTTAAGTAAAACAAGAAGAGAAAAGAGATCGGTGGTTGCCCAGGGCTAGGATAATAAGTGTTTACTACAAAGGAATTTAAAGGAATTGGGAGGGTGGAGGGATGAAACTGTTCTGTGTATTGACTGCAGTCAATATGCTATACTATTATATGTATTTAACAAAATTCATAGACCTATACACCAAAAATGCTACATTTTACCACAATAAAAATTATATAAAGGAGGAAAGGGAGAGGAAGAAATTAAGTAAGAGAAGGAAAAAGAGAAAGGAAGAACGAAAGGGAGAATGGGAAGGAAAAATCAGAGAGAAACAATGTCTGGAACATAGTAAATGCTATAGAAATGTCTGTTAAATAAATTTTTTTTAATGTGGCATGTTTTACATAATCATAAGACTCTATTGTCTAAAAAATATTGGTGAAATTATTTCCTAACTCCTTACAGGAATAATACCTAGAGTAGATAAGGAATTTATTTTCCTTATGGGAAAACAACAGAAGATACAGATGAGTAAAAAATCACCCATAATTCCACCATCGAAACATGACCACAACTGAAAACTAATTCATCACCTGCCAGCTTTTTACTATAGGTGAACAAACCATTTTTTAAGTTAGAAAAATGTTTTATACTACACATTTTGTTTTGGAACTACTTTCCACTTAGCAATATGTTCTAAAAATACATAGATCTGCATCGTCACTTTTGAGGACTGCTCATTTATGCTACCAAGACGGTTGCTGAACATTTCATTTGGCTCTATTTCTTCGGTAATATAAACCAGACTGTGTTAAATATTCTTGGTATACATATCTGTGCATACAACATTATTTCTTTATGGTAAATTTCTAGAATGGGAATTGCAGTATTGAAAAAATACACGTCATATAATTTTCATTCATAATACCAAATTACTCCCCAGAAGATTATATAATTTACTTTCAGCAGCTGTGAATGACATTTAGGGCTGTATTTCAGTGGTTCTTTTCCTTCAAAATCTGACAATCTTTTATTTAAAACTACTTTGCATACTATAAATGTTGGGTTTTTTAATGAAATGATTATTAAATGAACCTTGAACACTAGGAAAATTATCGGGCATCAAATGATATAAAATATGATTAGGGTTCTTTCCCATCTTGCAAGATGGCAGGTGAAAAAGTTGAGAAGCCAATACTAAAGAGAAGAAACCTGAAGCTGATGCTGGTGGCAAGGTGGAAAAGGGTAACCTCAAAGCTAAAATGCCCAAGAACGGGAAGCCCCATTGCAGCCACAATCCTGTCCCTGTCAGAGGAATTGGCAGGTATTCTCGATCTGCTATATATTCCAGAAAGGCCATGTACAAGAGGAAGTATTCAGCCACTAAATCCAAGGTTGAAAAGAAAACAAAGGAGAAAGTTCTTGCAACTGTTACAAAACCAGTTGGTGGTGACAAGAATGGTGGTACCCAGGTGGTTAAACTTCATGAAACGCCCAGATATTATTCTACTGAAGATGTGCGTGGAAAGCTGTTGAACCATGGCATAAAACCCTTCAATCAGCAGCGTGAGAAAACTGTGAGCCAGCATTGCCCCCAGGACCCTTCTGATTATCCTCACTGGACACCACAGCTTCAAGAGTGTGGTTTTCCTGAAGCAGTTGGCTAGTGGCTTGTTATTTGTGACTGGACCTCTGGTCCTCAGTTGAGTTCCTCTACAAAGAACACACTGGAAATTTATCATTGCCACCTCAACCAAACTTGATATCAGCAACGTAAAAATCCCAAAACATCTTACTGAGGCCTAACTTCAGGAAGAAGCAGCTGCAGAAGCCCAGACACCAGGAAGGTGAGATCTTTGACACAGGAAAAGAGAAATATGAGATTACAGACAGTGCAAGATTGATCAGAAAGCTGTGGACTCCCAGATTTTACCAAAAATTAAAGCTATTCCTCAGCTTCAGGGCTACCTGCGATCTGTGTTTGCCCTTACAAATGGAATTTATCCTCACAAATTGGTGTTCTAGATGTCTTAAGAAGAACCTAATTAAATAACTGATTTTAAAAAAAAAAAAAAACATGATTAGGAAAACAAATCAGTTCAGCATGTAAAATAATCTTTGTATTATTTGAGGGTGTCACTTACACTATTGTTGGCTACTTTTACTAGGCAGTTTGAGGAGAATTCACTTCATTTTGTATAAAGCGACTTTATTTTGTACGTAGGGACATTTCTTAGAACAATGATGTTCTAAATTTCTCTAGAACATGTAACCATGATACTTTGAAATTTTGTCTTATTGTTTAGCATATTTACAAATAGTCTTGAAGTACACTCACCAGAGTGGCCTCTGTCTTTGGAGCAGGACCCTAAATAAATGACCTTCTACTTTTCTATTAGATACACAAATGGATATTGTCTGCATTTTCTTCATCCAGTTAAATCAAATGTTTTCAGAAGCCAATAAGCACCAACCTAGCCTGCTACAATTTCCCTGAACCCACAAACAAAAATCTGAATTTCATTCTGCCCCAAATATTTATACTTTGTAAAACATACCTATTTCATCCCCATACTGCAATCCCTCACAAAATCATATTATGATTTTAGAAACCACCTCTAGGTTTATTTCAAGTAAATCTTGGTCAGGAGAAGAGAAAGTCAATTGCAACCTCAATACTCAGAACTAGGAAGCAAAAGTGAATGTGTATTTAGCTCAGATGGTAACTGGGTCAATTTGGGGACCTCAACATTCTTAAAGACAGAAGAACTCTAGTAACATATATATTCCCAGATAACTGCTAGCCTATGTGTGTTTCTAAGAATATATTGCTTTGAATTATTTTCCTTAATAATCTAAACTTTCTAAATAATTATATTCTAATTCATCTTATATGAGTATTATGGTGGATTTATTTTATTTGTTAATTGCCCCCATAAGACAAAAAGAGTAACAGCCTGATAAAAATGTTTGCGCAACATATTCAGTAATTACTTGACACATCATGATTGCTTTTAAATTAATATATATTAACATCTAATTACATGCTGGGTTTTGTATTAGGCTGTAGGGAAAATTGATGCTCATGCAATAAGTCTTCATGGTCATAGAATGTGTGGTGCAGAACCTTTGTGACAGACAGCTTCGTGCTCAGATATAAGCGACTGGACTGAAAGGCAGTTGAGTTCCTGTCATCCTCAGCTTGTTGCTAGGCCCTGTCGTGTATTGATTATTGAAACATTTTCATTCCACATGCTCTGAGAAGCTGACCTGAGCTCAAATATTTCAGTTGTTTGGAAAGCAGAGGTGCTAGCAGGAGCTCAACTGAGCAGGGAGAGAGAGCTGAGCCTCCAGGTGTTAGAGGAGCCGATTAAAGCAACAAGCCAAAAATGAAAGGATTAAACCTTCAATCACTTACTGCAATCACTTATAAGAGGCTAAAACCAGAGAAACCTGTACCAACTCCCCTTATTCCATCTTCCCCCAGAAAACAGCACACTGACAGTGGGTCAGATGAATCAACACAGACTGCGGGGCTGTCTCACTGTTGAGGGAGCCCCAAACAGCTGCATGGACTCTGAGGTTGGGGGTCAAGGAGGGAGGGCTAGGAGTGGGCATGGACTGAGTCTTCAAGTCTTCCCCTTCCTCCCCGCATAGGGAGGCTTCAGCAGAGGAGCCTGAAGACGCCCCTGCCTAAGGCCTCAAATTTTGTTCTTAAGTTAGCTTGGTGTGGTGGCATGCACCTGCGGTCCCAGCTATTCTGGAGACTGAGGCAAGAAGATCACCTGAGCCCAGGAGTTTGAGGCTACAGTGAGCCATGATGACAACACTACAATCCAGCCTGGGAAACCTCAGGAATGAAGGTGCCAGCAACAGGAATGCAAATAGGGAAGAGCATGACCTGCCAGAGGGGCCTGAGGGGTTGAGTGCAGCTCCCTGCAGAGACTGGAATACACTGGCTGTGCAAGGAGTCTGGTGTGGGAAGAGCAGCTTCTCCCAAGAGCCTGCCAGGGAAAACCTTTGTAACTGCTGATAGTCAAGCCTCAAGAAAGAAAATCACCACTGGTTTTTAACCAAGAGCCAAGCTCCTCAGGTGTCAGTATGATTGAAATCTTAATCACAGACATCTCTGTCTAATAATGAGAATTAATGATTTCTCCTAATTGTTCAAATCTTTCTGGAGATGGGGGTGGGGGAAGCGGGAAAACTTTTGAGGGTTTCATCACCTGGGAGAATTCCTATAAATCCCAACACTAGAATCTCTTTACGCCTTGAAAACTTACCAGGATTCTTGTGCCTTCTACGAAGAGTTCTAAAGGAAGACAATACCTTAAACTGCTTTTTTAAATACCTTCATTGTAGTCAGTCCAGAAATCTGAAGCAATGCCCTTGGAATTGAAACTAGGATAAATAACTGAGGGGAGGGAAGAAACAGAGATAATTAAAATTAAATTAGTTGCCCAGGCACGGTGGCTCATGCCTATAATCCCAGCACTTTGAGAGGCTGAGCCAAGGCAGGAGGATTGCCTGAGCCCAAGAGTCGGAGATTAGCGTGGACAGCATAGTGAGACTCTGTCCCTACCAAAAATAAATAAATTTTTGTTTTTAAGTTAGCTGGGTGTTGTGGCATGTACCTGTGGTCCCAGCTACTCTGGAGGCTGAGATGAGAGGATCACTTGAGCCCAGGAGTTTGAGGCTGTAGTGAGCTGTGATGACGCCACTGCAATCTAGCCTGTCTCAAAAAAATAAATACATAATTATTGTATTATGTATGAGTGAGACCCTGTCTCAAAAAAATAAATAAATACAAAAATTCGCCATAATTTTCCTAAGGCCAAGCTTTGGGAGAAAAATTATTATTTCTTCATAATTACCTTTTCCAAGATTTTTATCCCAGCCTGCTGTTTTATTTTCATCACGATATTTTTCTCCAAGAAATGTACTCACAGCATGATTTCTTAAGACTCATGGTGTCTTCAAGCTCATATAACTTAAACCACTCATTTTTCAGGTGTTCTGTGGCATACCCCAACTCATACAGCCCAGTTACTGAAGGAAAGAGGCAGCCCCTCATTCTCCTGAACCCCCATCTGGGGCTCTTCCAACAGCACACAGGAGCTCTTCTCCACTGTTTCCTTTTGCAAATCTGTTGTGACTTAAAGTCTTAGAGGAGCTAAGCTTTAACTTCTTCAAAGAGTGTCATCTATGTCTAATAACAGAATCAGGTTTTCTGTTACTATCAGAGAGATCACTTTGAATTCCTACATTAAATCTTCGGTGTCCTTCAAAAAGCAAGTTGTTAATAGTCATATTAGGATAAAAGAAACATTTTCAGGGGAAAGAGAGGGTTCAAAAACCTGCATCAAAAATGCTTACTCCATAGATCAGTAATCCTGGGGTCTAATAATTAATATAGCCTACAAATGCTTAAATTTAACAAAGGAAATATCAACAGGTACATTCATTCTAGTTTTTATTGTATTGTGAAATTCAATAATAACTACTTGGAAATAATCTAAAAATGTGTAAATCATGGCACTTGCCTCCAGGAATTTATAAGCCAACAGAGAAAATACATATAAAAATATATGTAGTACAAGAGTAGAGTTTCCAAGAAGCAAAAGGAGCCTCTTGACTAAGAAAATGGTGCCCTTAAATAATAAGTGAGGTCTGGACAGGAGACATGTTGATGGATGGGTCATTTCAGATAAAGGGAAGAAAGAATCTGGTAGCAGGAAATTACAGGCAATGTTTAACAAAAGATGAGTATCCTTGATGACTAAGTATAGGATACATAAAAGTGCACAGTAGAAGGAAAGACTCCAGTTAATATTGAAGACACTTTATAGAGGGTATTAAAGGCCAAGCTTTGGTGTTCTTTCCTTTTTACCTGATGTGGTGGTCACTGCAGGCTACACAAAGGGTACAATACATTCATGGAACCACTCATTCCATTTACAAAACCTTGCCTCAGTGGGGTGTGCATCGTGTGTGTAGTTTTGTGGCTTTATCGATTAGCTAGCAATTACCTCAGTATGTTTGGGTAGACAGGAATCAGAGAGTTGGCATCCTATCTTTTGGAGTCATTAGAAGTTGATTCTGGCTGGGCACTGAGGCTCACACCTACAATCCCAGCACTTTGGGAGACCGAGGTAGGTGGATTGCTTGAGCCCAGGAGCTCAAGACCCTATCTGTATTTTTTAAAATGATCCTTTGATCCTTTCTATGGTTTCCAATTATAAATGTTCAGCAGCTTAGCTACCAGTGAAGTTGGCCATCCTTACCTGGCAGAAAAACTTTCAGAGTCAATAGATTGAGTTTCACTATTTAGTTGAGCTTCATTTTTATAACATTCCAAATAGTATTGTGGCTGTCACTTTCACAACTATAAACAATGAGAATATAATATTTCAAGCCCAGGATATCTAGAATCTCAGAGTATCAGAAGGGACTGTTTTCTGCCTGAGGACCTCTACGACTCTATTGAAAAGACAAGCTTTCCTGGACATTTCTGGGATCCCATCCTGCTTGGAATTTATCTCTTCTTCAGGGAGCTGACAGTCAGAGAATAATCACTTTTGTGGGTCGTGAAGGTCTGGTAAATACCCCAGTGTCTTATCACCAATTCTTTGCCATGTTCATGAAATCCATGAAATGACTCTGCTAAGCTATTGGCACCATGCACTCTCTCTGTAAGGAACCATAGGAAATTCACCCACATCTCATTCTCCCAGTATCAATCCCATCTCTACTTGAACATGGGCAGAATCTTTTGTCTTTCTTTAGATTTGGTCTTAGACTGTAAACCCCTGTGCTGGCCAAAAGATGATATAAGGTCTTCACCCATTACATGGTAATTCTAGTCATTTTCCTCCTCCCCAGTGGAGTGTTCTTACCTCTCCAGTATAGTGTGCTTCCAATGAAGCTAACATATATTTTTAAAAATGAAAACAAAAACAAAACAAACAAAAGATACTTCTGAGGGGAGCTAAGCAAATGATAGTTTATACCCTTGCTAAAGAAAGCATTGACCAACTCAAGTTCAACTAGCATAAAACCATTTAAGCTATATCTCCACACGAAAAGCAGCATTTTCTACTATGTTCTAATTTGTTTTTAATCAAAGTACATTCCTCCTCATGAATATCTGCTTTCACCTGCTTAGTTATATATGATTTAACTTAAATATTGGCTATTTCAGAATACCAGGTAGAATGCTTAAATTCTTCCTGCACCAACTGCATTACATATTAAATATCTCTCATATCAATTAGTACGGTCCCAAATACTGAGCAGATTAGAAGCAAAAGCTTACATTATTTCTGGATCCTAATCTAGAGGGAAGATCTTATATTGATTCCTCTCCAAACTGATGCTAGAATAATCTAGCTAGTTATTTTCAACTCCAGGGTACAAAGTAATAGCAGTTCTCTTTATGGTTATGTGATGTGAACTATTGACAAAATTACACTGTAATTACTATATAGAGTCAAGGAAATTACACAGCAATTGTCCTATAATTATTGGATTTTGTATCTGATTTATAAACTGCCATATGAATTATGTAGTAATTAATACTGGGTCTTCCTGGTGTAATTTAGTTATTATTCATTCATTTCTTTAGGAAATTCTGCATTCACAGAGATCAGTGTGTTTAAGCCGTAACAATCAGTGTTTAAATCTCTAAGGCTTAGGAGTCTGACTCATGCATTCAATAATTCAAAAACTAGTGTAAAGCTATTTATGGTTTGATGAAATTAACCAAAGTGATCAAACATGGTTCTAATCCAAATTATAATATTTAGGAAACATACATGTTTTTCAATGTTTAGGAGGTGTGTGACACACACTTTATTTTTTTGCAAACTACTACCAGTTCCATGTCCGTTCCTACCAAGCTGATAAATGTGGAGTGTTACATACTAAAATGCCAATAAGTAAAAGGAAATCTGACCAAGCACTGCCCAAAATGTTTTCATACAGTTATTCTCAATCTTGGCCACATATTGTAGTCACCTGGAAACCTTTCAGTACTGATGTTTAGTACTCTGGATCCTAACCCCAGAGTTTCTGATTTAATTGGTCTGGGGTGGAGCTGGGTCACTGGAAGGTCTAAAAGTCCCCTAGGTGGCTACAATGTATAGCCTCGACCATTTTTATTTGCAACTCAGGTTGGGCACCACCGATTTTGAAGCATCATCGGAAATTAGACCTAAAGTTTGCTGGATGTTTGCACTTTCCAAAACTCTAAAGTTAATTTTTGCTCATATGTTTGGAAAATAGAGTCAAGAATGCCAGTTTTCACACTCTTGGTAATGAAGCGTATGTGGCTTGCTCCACCTTGCTAAATGTGTTCTATCACCTACATTAACTTCATTATTCAAGTTTTTAAATTTTATCAAAGAACACAGGAACATACTTGAAAACGTAAAATAGTTCTATGAGGCTTATAATGGAAATCAGTAGTTCCCTGCTTTACTTTTCCCCAATGTGAGGTTATAATCCCTAGAGATAATCAATATTAACTTTTCTATTTCTAAACAATATGCTTATACTGCTATGTCTTGATTTTACAATTTGATACCCTATCATTTGATTTTCTATCCATCCAACTCATCCCCCCACTACGCACACACTTCAAATCCCTCTCCCAGCTTCCCAAAATACTTAAGCCACAAGTTGATTAAATCAATACTTAATGGTTATATAATTATGATGGTAAATATTTTTGACAGCTGAAACTTGTATATAATACAATTTGTAACTGTCTCAAGGAGGGGAATATTTAGTCAATATTCCATGTGCCTATCGATAAATTTTTCTGTTTTAAGCATACTGTACATATTAATTTCACCCTCAAGACAACCCTATGTGGTAGCACTACCATTATTTCCACTTTGCAAAAATAAAAATAAAAGTGAGTTAAATGTATCTGCCTGGTTAGTAAGTAATGAAAACCAGGTATTAAGTGTTCTTGAAGCAGAGCTCTAAACCATCACCCAAGACAGTAAAATGAGTGATAAGCAGTCAGTCAGTCTTTTGTGCCCCTGCCTGGAACTGCTCCAGCCTGGAGCAGTTGCTTTCTCGCAGTCTACACAGTTATCTGCTCAGAACATCCCCAATCATAGGACTTCCTCTCATCCCTGTCCTTTGGATCTCTTCTTTCCTGAACCTCACACTCTTCCTCATGCCTGATCCTTGTTTATTAAAACACCTTCCATAGTAAATTCCCTATATAAGGGAAAGGGAAGTAAAGTTTTGGGGGCATGAATATGTAAAATGTCTTTCCTTTGCCTGCGCAATTAATATATTTGGTCAGTGTATTTTCTCTTGTGGCTGAAACAAATTACCACAGATGTGGTGGCTTAAAATCTACATTTATTGGACAGTTCTTGAGATCAGACTCTAAAATATGTCTGCAAGGCTAAGATCCTTCTGGACAATCCAGGGAGAATTCATTTCCTTGCCCATTTTTGAGAATGCTTTGAGAAAGCACCTACATTCTTTGGCTTATGGCCCTTTCCTCTATCAACCTGTTTCTATTCCTCTTCTCCAGAGTTTGGAATTTTCGTTTGGAAACCATTCATATTGTCAACAAAAGTTCCCTGAAAAGAAATTTGGAGGAAAGAGATTTTATTCCAGTAAATAATTTGCAAACAGGAGTTCTACACATTCTTCATGTAAAACCAAAGTGAGTTCCAGAGAACAAAGGGAAGGCTCAGGTTTTACAGCAAAAGTTCCCAACCAGGTTCCTAATCAGGTCCATCTATCCAAATGAAGAATTCAAACTTGTTTAGGTCTGATTGATCAATATAGCTGAGCCCTGGTTGGTTGGTACAGCTGAGGTCTGAAAGTTCTAAAGATAAAAAGTTTCTGGTTTTCAGGGAACTCAGAGTATGTGTGTGATCCCTAGTCAGCAAATGACCACTTGGTTCTATTTTAAATTTAGGCCCAGTTATTCATTTAGGATCAATCTTCAAGAACTTGAAGAACTGGTTCTTTCAGATACACATTTTCTCACAGTCCTCAGAATTTTGAAGACATTGATTTATTGTGTTTTTACCATCCTGGGCTGCCCTGGAGGAGCATAGGGCCAATACGTTTCCTTATTTTGTAAATGTGACCTGATTTTTCACATCTCAAGGTAACTTTCAGAAACTTCAAGCTACAATGTCTGGGTACAAGTCTTTTACATTAATTATAATGAGTACTTAGCCCTTAATATATGAAAACTCATGCTTTTAATTGCAATTATAATAAAAATTGACAAGTGGGACCCAGTTAAACTAAAGAGCTTCTGCACAACAAAAGAAATTATCAAGAACAACCTACAGAATGGGAGAAAATATTTGCAAACTGTGCATCTGACAGAGGTCTAATATCCAGAATCTATAAAGACATAAAACAATTGAACAAACAAAAAAACAAATAACCCCATCAATAAATGGGCAAAAAACATGAACACTTCTCAAAAGAAGACACACAAGTAGCCAAAAAACATATGAAAAAATGCTCCACATCACTAAGCATCAAAGAAATGCAAATCAAAACCATGAGATGCCATCTCATGAGAGTCAGAATAGCTATTATTAAAAAGTCAAAAAGCAACAGATGCTGGTGAGGCTGTGGAGAAAAGGGAACATTTATGCACTGTTGGTAGGAATGTAAATTAGTTCAGCCACGACGGAATGCAGTTTTGAGATTTCTCGAAGAACTAAGAGTTGAACTACCATTCAACCCAGCAATCCCATTACTGGGTATATACCCAAAGGAAAATAAATTGTTCTACCAAAAGGACACATGCACTTGTCTGTTCATTGCAAAGCTATTCACAATAGCAAAGACATGGAAATAACCCAGGTGCCCATCAACTGTGGACTGAACAAAGAAAATGTGATATATATGTATATACATATAGGTATATAATATGGAACACTACACAGCCATAAAGAAGGACAATATCATGTCCTTTGCAACAACATGGATGAAGCTGGAGGCCATCATCATTAGTGAATTAATGCAGAAACAGAAAACCAAATACCACATGTTCTTACTTATAAGTGGGAGCTAAACAGTGGGTATTCATGGACATAAAGATGGCAACAATAGACACTGGACCTCCCAGAGAGGGGAAGGAGAGAAGGGAACAAGGGTTGAAAAACTAACCGTTGGGTACTAAGCTCAGTACCTGAGTGAAGGGATCAATCATACCTCCAACCTCAGATTCATACAATATACTCAGGTAATAAACCGGCACACGTATCCCCTGAATCTAAAATAAAAGTTGAAATTATTGAATAACAAAATCAAGAGAAAATGTATGTTTTTCCATTCTGAAAAGTTTTATTAAATTATTTCCCTGATGTCTCCTCCCATTGCCTCTTTTATTTCATTCTAAAATTCTCAAATTAAGAGTCAGGGCTCTTAAATTGAGTCTCCTCTCCAGTTTTACACCCTTTTGTCATTTCATTCTTTCTGGGAGATTTCTTCAACTTTAGCTTCCGACTTTTCACCTGATCTTCTTCTCATTTCTGCTGTACATTTTTGCATTTGGAGAGTTCTGCCCGGTGCTCTCATGTTGCTTTTTGTTTATTTGTTGTTGTTGGCTTTTGTTGTTGGTTTTTATTATTCTTGCTTTTGATAAGGCTATCTTATTGTTTTATGGATACAATATCTGCTTTTGTATAATAAGCATATGGATTATAGTTATTTTGTTGTTTTGTGTGTTTTGTTTTACTTTTAAATTTTCTATTGCTCTCTGTATTGTTTTGTATTGTCAAATTTGCTTTTTTATATCATGATCCCAGAGGGCAGCTCAAACTCCAGTCATTACCTCTGCATCCCAGCCTGTCAGATGAGGATGAAGGAGTAAAAGAACAAATCCTACAAACACTTCCCTTAAATGATATACACCTCTTCCATTTACTTTCCATTGTTCAGACTTAATAACATGATGGCCCCTAGTTGTAAATAAGGCTAAGAAATACACCTTTTTTTTTTTTTTTTTTTTTTTTTGAGATGGAGTCTCACTCTGTTGCCTAGGCTGGAGTGCAATGACGCAATCTTGGCTCACTGCAACCTCTGCCTCCCAGGTTCAAGTAATTCTTCTACCTCAGCCTCCTGAGTAGCTGGGATTACAAGCGCATGCCATCACACCCGGCTAATTTTTGTATTTTTTGTAGAGACAGGTTTCACCATGTTGGCCAGGCTGGTCTTGAACTCCTGACCTCAAGTGATCCACCCACCTCAGCCTCCCAAAGTGCTCAGGTTACAGGCGTGAGCCACCATGCCTGGCCACAAACTTTATTTTATAAGGCCATGTGCCCAGTTGAAAACTGGGGGTCTAGTTGTATTGTAGATGGGTAGGGTAAGGGAAAAACGAAAACCAGATAATTGGGAACAACCAGTAAGTAGTCTCCGCCTCAACTTTTATTAACTAATGTGAATTATTCCTCCAAAACCCAACTTCCACAGTAATACTGTAACTGATAGATAGGCTACTTGATGCCTATCTACGCCAAATCCACCTTAAAGTATTCACTGATGATCGTATTGATGATTCTGAGCCTGTGAACAACTTCAGTTTGCAAAGATTCAATTTGTTTATGATACTGAACTTACTAAGGCAAGAACATAGACAAGAAGGGTTTTGTTTTGGGAAGAATGATTCAACAGGAAGGGCCTTCTATTTAACCCACCATAAACATTAGAGATGATGTAGCCCTCAAGTTATTGAATAGGGGTTTAAACTTTGCAGAAATGGATTTTTCTCACAGATAAAATTCTAGCAGTATATAGTCCAAGATGTAAGGATGACTTCATAACAATATTATGAACCTAGGGACCTATTAATCCGAATTTTTTTCCCAGCAGCTGTCAGGAATCTTCATTTTCACAAGTTACTTTAGTAAGTAATTGTGAAGCTGCTGGTCTCCGGAAGAGTGAGAATGAGAAAAGGAAGGCAGCGCATAACTGGAGCTACTACAAAGATGCTAATAGACAAGAATTTGATTCATCGTCTTCAGATTTGTTTCTCTAAGAATGTAGAAACACTTTTGTTTGGCCTATGTGTTTATTTATTTCTCAGGAAAATACCAGCATAGCCTTGAGAGAGCAAGTGCAAACAAGTTACATTGCCCCTAGGGTGCCATTTACCCTCTGCTAAAGCACTGGTCTCCAGACCACACTTTAAGAAACACTGCCTTAAAATAAAAGTATAGTCATTTAACCTAATCTCATTGAGAACTCTGGCCAGGCACAGTGATTCACGTCTGTAATCCCAGCACTTTGGGAGGCCAAGGAAGATGGATCACCTCAGGTCAGGAGTTCGAGACCAGCCTGGCCCACATGGTGAAACCAAGTCGCTACTAAAAACACAAAATTAGCCAGTCCTGGTGGTGGGCACCTGTAATCCGAGCCATTTGGGAGGCTGAGGCAGGAGAATCACTTGAACCTGGGAGACAGAGGCTACAGTGAGCTGAGAGCACACTACTGCACCCCAGACAGGGCAACACAGTGAGACTCTGTCTCAAAAAGAAAGAAAGAAAGAAAACTCTCTTTAAACAATCTCACCATTGACACTACTGGATTACTGATTTCTTAATTTACTGTGGGCAGTGGAGTCCCAGGATGGAGGTGAGAGAGTGTCAAGTGACAAGAAGGGGGAAGAGGTAATACCGTAATTTAAAAATTTTTTGTGAGCACAAAGAAGAGTCCTTCAGCTAATTATTTAAAAATAAAGCCATTAAGTTCTCCTTTATATTCCTTCCCTGCAATGCTAGGGATCATTAAACCCCAAGGAACTTTTGACACAACAATGCACCAAGCAACCACATCTGTTTTCATCCCATTTGTGTTCCCATCACTTTCTGGGGAGGAAGAAAGCTGTCTAACCTGATGACTCTGAATGGGGCATTCAGCAAATGGTATTTTGCTTCACATAAGTGATTTCTTCCTAAGAAATCATCCCTGTTATAACAGCAAGAGAATTAGAGGAGCAGTGAGATGGATTTGATTAATACTGCTTCTGATTTTTCCTATTTAACCAGAATGTGGATATTTATGCCAGAACAGTAAAGAAGTTTAGATCCCAAATGGGTGCACAGACACAGTGGTGCTATCTTTTTTTTAAATTATTTTTTCACAGATGGGGTGATGGAGTCTTGCTATGTTGCCCAGATTGGAATGCAGTGACTATTCACAGGCGTGGTAATAGCTTACCACAGCCTTGAACTCCTGGGCTCAAGCAATCCTCCTGCCTCAGCCTCCTGAGTAGCTAGGACTACAGACATGTACCACCATGCCCAGCTTTTGATATCTTTTAATATGTGTGGTAGTGTATGTGTGTGTACATTTTAATTGCTTACTATAAATCAAAAGTAATCGGATATATATTTATACATAGTTTCCTCACTATTTTGCAGATCTGGGGAAAGTGTTTATCAGAAGAGGATTAATTTTGTTTCATTGCAAGTGGGCATGTACCCAGAAAGAAGTTATTCGGACAACAGCAGTAACCTATAGACTTCCCTACTACTCAGCTTCAGTGCCCTCAATGCCAGAATCAGGGCCATAGAACCTCAGCTTGGAGAACTCCTTAGCACTCACACAAGTTATTATATTAAATAAGGCTAAGCATTACTTGCCAAATGTAATTCTAATTGTGAATATCCTTTACCATACAGTCTTTTCCTATTCATTGGGAAATATATTTTTTGATGTTCTGTGTGGTTAAAAAAGCAATACAGACTATCATAAGACATTCCATAGGCAAGTTGGTATCAAAAGATTATTTGCTTTTTTAATATCCCTTTTCTCTCTGTGGCTTCAGTATTACATATTTAATTTGCAAAGAATTTCAAGCAATATAAAGAAAAAATACAAAAAAACCCTAGGAATGAATTCACTGGAACACCCATGTTTTTATTAATCTGATTCTTAATTATGAGCCAATGCATAGGCACCACATGTAGATTGTTTTAATGATTAGGTCTTGAACTTGGAAGTTAACATGTTTCTACCACCTGTGCTGTTTAGTACATCACCACCCACTGAGAACCATTTCCATTTAACTCGCTTTCCCTGATCATGTCCCTGATCTTTCTCTCTCAACCCATATGTGCGTATGTATACACATGCACACACATACACACACTACATCTCCTCTAGTTTCCCAATTATGCATTTTCTCCCACCCAGTCTCTGTAATCTCTTACCACCTGTAATTCTACAATACATGCACATCGACCCCTGAACATAGAACAGATAGATTCTGGGTAGGCCTTATGGAAAGCAGTCCCATTTCTGGATAATCATATCTTACTGTATATGCACAGGGATATTTACAGTTTTACACATAGTAATTTGTTGTAGAATATCACAATTATTGTCAAACAGATGCAAAAAATGAAATACACAAACTACAAGATCCTGGCTTGTTTTAGTTATCAATCATTGTGCAACAATCATCCCAACACTTGCTTTTTAAAAAGTGACTTAATTTTCATGATCCTGTAAGTTGACGGGGTAGTTCTTCTGGCACTCTCTCTAGGGACTACTCATGTTGCTGCATTCAGCTAGCAGGACGACTAACAGTCAGGCTCAGCTGAGATAACAGGGATGATGCAGTTTCCCTCTTGTGACCTTTCATTCTGGGTGTTGACATGGCAACAGCTCAGGGTGACATTCCAAGAGGGAAGCCCCAATAGGGGAATGTTTAACAAGTCCCTATTGGCCACATTTGTGATGTTCCGTTAACCAAAGCAAGTCAGTGACCAAGGCCAGAGTCAAGGTGGGAGAGGAATATATAAGTGCTCAGATATTGGAAGGTGTGACTTACTGGAAGTCATTACTCTAACAACTTTCCATATGGCCCAATATCATACAGTCGTACAAAGCTATCGGACATCGACTCTTCATATGAAGGATGAGGTATCTGAATACAAACAATCTAAAAACATTTCTTTGTATGTGTGTTCTAGGGAATGATTCACCTTGAAGACAGGCTCAATAAATGAAAAACATCCCTGGGTTATTCAAAACAATTGATAGCCTCTTTAACACAAGGCATGCATACTTCTTACCATGAACAAAAATGAGAGAGAACAGGAGAAATGTGACTGAGTCACTTCAAGGTGGATTCCTTTCTCTTTTCAGCAGACATTTCCTGTGCATGTGTGTTTCTGTGACCATGTATCAACAAGTCCAACTCAGTATAGACTGGTATTAGATTAGCAAGTGTCTTGCTTTAATTTTTTTCTCTATATCCAGTGTCCTTACCCTGGAGTGTGGAACAAGTTGTTATTGAGAAGGAGAACCTCTAAGGACAAGAAAAACAGGCTAACGAAGCTCCAGTTTCTCAGGAAAGAGGAAACTAACCCTGAGAGAATCAAGTAATCTAGTGGTATCTGGGGGAGCTCTTGAAGAAGCAGGTGGGCATCTTATTAGATGATGTCTGCCTGAGCTATTCCTCAAGAGGTGTGTGTAAATTGCTTTGCACTTCTTGGTCCCTTTTGGTTGTTCCCTGAGGACCAAGGGAATTCCATGGTCTCACAAGTTACTTGAATTTTATTCAAAAAAAAAACCTCATAAATAGAACCAAACACCTTCATTTTTATGCACATGTGGACATTCCTTATAAAATTTTTAGTACTAACCCCAGGAGGGGAAGTTTTCCTTGACTAAATTTTTGAGGTTACCTCATTAACAGGCTCCCTGCCATGACCTTCTCTGCAACTCATACAGAACACTGCTGTAGTTGTTCTGTAAAACCAAAATCCTACAGCTCTAGAGAGGGGACACCAAGGAAAACTGCCATGAATATATTTCAGTTGAAAGTTCCAGGAAACTGCTGGAAGGACCGAAACTTTCCTGCCTGCCAAATCTCAGATCCCAAACACAAGCCGCTAGAGCCAGGAGTTTGGTCTTAAAATCTGTTTTAACGGATTGGGCAATCTAATCTTATAACTAGATCCTATTCACTATTAATTATTAAAATAAAGTTAGACTCCTTTAGGGGCATAAATGCCTTCTATGGTATGAGACTAAATCTCTGTATCAATAAGAAAACCAGATTGGAATGGAAAATTCTCAGGTGGTCCAGAACACCAAGGATAGCTTTGTTGGGCTTTGAGGTTTGGCATTATAGGAACTAAGGTGAATCAATCCAGCCAAATATTTTAGCCCTCCAATACCAGTTATGGTGTATGGAGCCAAAGCTAGATAATGCCCTGAATGAAATCTAATCTATCCTTAAGCCTCATAATATTTACATATTGGAGTCCTTGCTGTCCATCCAAGCCTATCCCAGCCATGCCAAAGTATAGCTTCTAAAGACCTGAAAGCTATTGTCTCATACAATCTGGGCCCAGAAACAGCAACAAGCTCAGGCCATAGGTCTCCATTCTTACTTCCTACTCACTTGTAAATGCACTGTAATCTGGCTTCTGCCCTTATCACTTCTCCTTGGCAGCTCTCCCTAAATGAATTACAAAATTCAAAGATGGTCTTCATCTTCTTTGAGCTCTCAGTTGATCATTGTTCTCTTTTTCTTTTGGTTTTATAATCTGTTTTTTAATTAGCATATAATTTTTGTATTTGGTAACACAGAATATCATCTACCTCCCACTTCTTTTGTCTTAGTCTCCCTCTGATGCTCCTTTTCTGCAGAGCCCAACAGGAAGCCAGTCAACAAAAAACACCTGGGAATTGCAAAGTCCCAGCCCCAGCATCAGAAAGTAAAGCATAAAAGAATGAACTTGGAGGTGAGGCACATTAGCTTAATAACCCATAAAAAAGGCAAATTTGTGTTATGTCGGGTTTTTTAAGTATCTATTTGGTAGAAATCACAGATACAACAGTCTAGGCCAAGAATTTTCTTTGTGAATAATAGTGGACTTAAGTTTGTTTATAATCATAAAAATTCATACTTAATTCTTGTGTCTTGTCAGTTTTGACAAGTTCTATTTTTCAAAATATTAACTACTTATTTTAAAATATTTATTTATAACTTCATAATATCCTCATATTTTTTTAATGACTCTCAAATATGTAGCAATGTCCTTTTTTTCATTCTTGACATTATCAGTTTTCTATTTTTTTCTTTTTATCCTTAATCGGTCTTCCCAGAATTATATTGATTTATTGATGTTTTCAAGGAAGCAATTTATTCATTTGATTCTGATAGTACACTCTTTTGTATGATTTGGCTAATTTTATTAATTCCTGCCCTTATCTTTATTTTACTTTCTATGGGCTTAATTTATTGTTTTTTCTAACTTCTTGACATGAGGACATACATCGTTTGTTTTCAGCTTTTCTACATACATACATACATACATACAAGCTATATACCTCCCTTAAACAGAATTTTAGCTATACCGCACACATTTTTATCTCTTACATATTCATCCTCTGTCAATTCAGAATATTTTCTTATTTTTATTGTGATTCTTGTTTGATCCAGGAATTACTTAAATGTTTACTTTATAATTTGAAAATATTTGAGACTTTTTCACTTATATTTTGCTGTTGATGTCTAACTTAATTTTTGCAGTTCTGTAACTGAAAAAAATTGAAAATAGAAAAAATATTGTTGTGCAGTGTTCTACAATGTAAATTAAGCCAGTGTAATAATAATCTGTTAAATTTCACAGCTTTACTGACATTTTGTTTTTCTACTTGGTTTATCAGTTATTGAGGGAAGTGTATTAAAATTTCCTACTGTCTCCTATAGTTACAAATTTATCCTTTTAGTTCTATCAATTTTTGCTTAATTTATCTTACCATATATATTATTACTGATACAAGTTTATAATTATTACACATTTCTAGTGGAATGCTTCCTTTATTATCATGAAATGTTCCACTTTATATCTAGTAATGCTTTCAGCCTTACTGTTGTTTTTTCCAAGATAATAATATATCATTTTTCTCTGTCTGTTTTATGATCTCGTCTTTTGTTTTCAGCAGTTTCCGTGTGGTGTGTGTATGACTACCTGTGATTTTCTTTGCATTTATCCTGCTTGTATTTGTTGCTTGATGTCTTTAATTTTTGAGAAATTTAAGGCTGTTCTCTCTTCAAAGATTGCTTCTGACTGATTTCTTTCTTTTTCTGGGACTTTACATGTATGTTAGAAGTTTTCACCTTGTCCCATATACCTCTTATGTCTTTTCTGTATTTTCTTTCTTTTATCTCTCCTACTTTTCAGTTGTCAACCTTTCAGCCATTGCTTTTGATGTGGCAAATGCTTTGAGGGGAGCATTAATATCATGTGCGATTCCTCTCTCAGGGCTTTCCTCCTATCTAGGATCTAGGGTTTACAAGTCCTTAATGTCTCAATGGCTCTCCACGATTTTCAAACTGATTAATTTTCATTTTTTCTGACTTTTCCAGTTCTTGGCAGGAGGGTTAGATGAAACAACATAGTTTGTCATTACTTGCAGCAGAATTCTCACAGTACTATTGTGTTATATTTTCGTTATTTTTCAGATTTAAGTATTTTGAGTTTTCATCAAAATTTTTCTATGACATATAAGTTTTTTACAAAAGTGTTTCTCAAAAATATAGAAATTAAGTCCATATGTATATGGTCAACTGACATCAACAAGAGTACTAAGACCATTGAAAGGGGAAAGAAAAGTCTTCTCGACAAATGCTACTGGGACGAGTGAATATACACAACAAAAGAATGAAATGACATAAGTTGTTTACAAGAGTGTTTTTCAAAAATATAGAAATTAAGTCCACATGTATATGGTCAACTGACATCAACAAGAGTACTAAGACCATTGAAAGGGGAAAGAAAAATCTTCTCAACAAATGCTACTAGGACGAGTGAATATCCACAACAAAAGAATGAAATTAGACTCTTACGGCATACCGTATACAAAAATTGGCTCAAAATGGATCAAAGACCTAAATATTAAGAGCTAAAACTATAAAACTCTCATAAATCTTCCCAAAAAAAGCATAAATCTTCATACAGATTTGGCAATGGATTCTTAGATATGACACAAAAAGCATAAGCAACAAAAGAAAAAAAATGAATTGGACTTCATTAAAATTAAACACTTTCATGTATCAAAGGATGCCATCAAAAGAATGAAAAGACAACCCACAGTATGGGAAAAATATTTGCAAATCATATACCTGTTAAGAGTTTAGCATCCAGAATATTTAAAGAACTCTTACAACTTAACAGCAAAAAGACAACCCAATTAAAAAATGGACAAAGATATTAAATAGATATTTCTCCAAAGAAAATATACTCACAATGGGCTGGGAGCAGTGGCTCATGGCTGTAATCCCAGCACTTTGGGAGGCTGAGATGGGTGGATCACGAGGTCAGGAGTTCAAGATTAGCCTGGCCAAGATGCTGAAACCCCATCTCTACTAAAAACATAAAAATTAGCCAGGTATATGCCTGTAATCCCAGCTACTTGGGAGGCTGAGGCAAGAGAATTGTTTGAACCCAGAGGCAGAGGTTGCAGTGAGCTGAGATCATGCCACTGCACTATAGCCTGGGTGACAGAGCAAGACTCCATCCCAAAAAATAAAATAAAAATAAAAAATAAAATAATGAAAATATACTAACGATCAATAAGCACATGAAAAAAATGATTCCCATCATTAGACATTAGAAAAAGTCAAATCAAAATCACAATGACATAGCAAATACTACTTCGTACCCACTAGGATGATTACATTTTTAATGTAAAATAATATTGACAAGGATGTGGAGAAATTGGAACCTACATACATCACTGGTGGGAACGTAAAATGGTGCAGTCACTTCAAAAAAAAAAAAACGTGGTGGCTTCTCAAAAAGTTAAACATAGAATTATCATGTGACCCAGCAATTCTGCTCTTAGGTATTTGCCTAAAAGAAATGAAAACATATGCTCACATTAAAACTGAATATATGACTGTTGATAGCAGCAGTATTTGTAATTGCTAAAAAGTAGAAACAACTCAAATGTTCATCAACTGATGAATGGATAAATAAAATATTGCATAGTCATACAATGGAATATTATTCTGCAACAAAAGAACAAATTACTGATACGTGCTAGTACCTCGATCAACCTTGAAAACATTATGCTAAGAGATAGAAGCCAGGCATAAAAGACCACAGCTGGCATAATTCCATTCATGTGAATGTCCAGAATAGAAAAACCCATAGAGACAGAAAGTAGACTAGTAGCTTCCAGGGACTGCGGTTGGAGTGGAATGGAGAATACTTGTTAATGGATATGGAGTCTCTTTGGTGGAGGTAATGAAAATGTTCTGTAATTAGATATTGATGAAGGCTGTGCAACTGCGAATGTATTGTAAGTCATTAAATTATACACTTTAGCATGGTTAAAATGGTGAATTTTATGGTATGTTAGTTTTACCTCAAAAACAAAAAAAAATTTAATAAATATATGGATTGGATTTTTGCTATAAATTTAAAAAAACTGTGATCAGAGAATGTGGTCTCTAGAATATTAAATCATTGAAATTTGCTGAGCCTTGCTTTGTGGTTTAATATATGGTCAATTTTTATAAATATTTCATGTGTGCTTAGGAAGAATGCATGCTTTCTCATTATTGCAAGCAGAGTTCTATATATGTCCAATGTATAAAGCATGTTAATTTTGTCATTGATGTATTTTATTTCTACACTAATAATTTGTTTCTTGGATCTATTAATAAGGGGAAAGATGTCAAAATTTCCTATTTGGGTGGTGTATTTGTTAATTTCTCCCTGAAGTTCTATCAAGTTTTGCTTCATATGTTATTGACTAGATTATTAGTTAGAAGCAAGTTTAGAACTATTATATTATCCTAATAATTAAACTTTTAATCATTATGTAATAAACACCATTATACTTCTCATACTTTTTATCGAAAAGTCAGTTTTTCACTAAACTCAGTTTCAGTTACCTTTGGTTTGGATTTGCCTATATTTTTTCTTTCCTTTATTTTCAACCTGATCATGGTTTATATGCTTTAGGTTGTCTTTAAAAGATTAGATGGCTGCATTTATTTTTGTTCTTAATCCAATTTGACAAACTGCATTTTAATCATCAAACTTGTTTCTTTTTAATTTACTGTGATCACAAATATATTTGGACTCGGTTTTATCTCACTTTTTGCTTTTGATTTTTTCTCTCTTTTTGTTCTCTTCACTTTCTTTGTATAGATTTTTCTTGTTTGAATAACTCTTTATTCCACATTTTTCTCTACCTGTTTGGAAATTATGCACTCTATTTCTATTGGTTTAAAAGTTACCGTTGAAATTTAGCATCTATGTGTAACAAATCTAAAATTAGGAGTTTTTCTCTCTTATCCATTCAAGAATTCTTAGAACATTTTAAGTCTCATCACCTCAATTCTGGCTTATGTACTATTGCTCCTCAGTATTTTAATTGTGTCTTTATTAGCCACAACAAGTTATTCATTATCATTATATAGACATTGCTCACTTATCTACATTTAAGAATTTATTTGCTCACAATTTTATTCGCATCTTAGGCCTTTTCAAAGCAATTTTACTTCCTCCTGAAGTACATGTTTCAGAACTTTCTTTTGTGCAGATCTATTAGCGATTAACACTCAGTATGTAGTCAATATATAATTACGTGAAAATTCCTGTATATTTCTCCAATTTTTGAGATAGAGACATTCTAGACCAATATTTTCTCTCTGAATTTAATATATATTTTATTAACATATGCAATTATTCTGACTTCCATTTTTTCAGGTTTTCAAAGGCCTATTCTAAGTCTTTTGGAGGGGAAAGAAGGTTATAATTTGTCTTTTCTACATGGTTACATCTTAGATCTCTTTGTCACTGATGTTCTGCAGTTGCTCAACCTTATTACTAGGGGTAGATTTCTTTTCACTTTATTCTTCTTGGTAAACATTATCCTGCTTATGAGCCCTCAGAAATAATACCACACATCTACAGCCATCTGATCTTTGACAAACCTGAGAAAAACAAGAAATGGGGGAAGGATTCCCTATTTAATAAATGGTGCTGGGAAAATTGGCTAGCCATAAGTAGAAAGCTGAAACTGGATCCTTTCCTTACTCCTTATATGAAAATTAATTCAAGATGGATTAGAGACTTAAATGTTAGACCTAAGACCATAAAAACCCTAGAAGAAAACCTAGGTAATACCATTCAGGACATAGGCATGGGTAAGGACTTCATGTCTAAAATACCAAAAGCAACGGCAGCAAAAGCCAAAATTGACAAATGGGATCTAATTAAACTAAAGAGCTTCTGCACGGCAAAAGAAACTACCATCAGAGTGAACAGGCAACCTACAGAATGGGAGAACATTTTTGCAATCTACTTATCTGACAAAGGGCTAATACTCAGAACCTAAAAAGAACTCAAACAAATTTACAAGAAAAAAACAAACAACCCCATCAAAAAGTGGGCAAAGGATATGAACAGACACTTCTCAAAAGAAGACATTCATAAAGCCAACAGACACATGAAAAAATGCTCATCATCATTCGCTATCAGAGAAATGCAAATCAAAACCACAATGAGATATCATCTCACACCAGTTAGAATGGCAATCATTAAAAAGTCAGGAAACAACAGGTGCTGGAGAGGATGTGGAGAAATAGGAACACTTTTATACTGTTGGTGGGATTGTAAACTAGTTCAGCCATTGTGGAAAACATTATGGTGATTCCTCAAGATCTAGAACTAGAAATAACATATGACCCAGCCATCACATTACTCGGTATATACCCAAAGGATAATAAATCATGCTGCTATAAAGACACATGCACACATATGTTTATTGCGGCACTATTCACAATAGCAAAGACTTGGAATCAACCCAAATGTCCATCAGTGACAGACTGGATTAAGAAAATGTGGCACATATACACCATGGAATACTATGCAGCCATAAAAAAGGATGAGTTTGTGTCCTTTATAGGGACATGGATGCAGCTGGAAACCATCATTCTCAGCAAACTATCGCAAGAACAGAAAACCAAACACCACATGTTCTCACTCATAGGTGGGAATTGAACAGTGAGATCACTTGGACATGGGAAGGGGAACATCACACACCGGCCCCTATTATGGGGAGGGGGGAGGGGGGAGGGATGGCATTGGGAATTATAACTGATGTAAATGATGAGTTGATGGGTGCTGACAAGTTGATGGGTGCAGCACACCAACATGGCACATGTATACATATGTAACAAACCTGCACACTGTGCACATGTACCCTAGAACTTAAAGTATAATAAAAAAAAAAATAGGCAAAAAAAAAATTATCCTGTTTGTATCTGTGGTTTATATAGTATTGGTTCCAGAAAATTCTCAAATTTATGCTTTCAAATATTGCCTCTCCTTCAACATTTTTATTTTTACTTCCTAGGGCTTCAAATGGAAGTATGTTAGGCATTCTCATTCTCTTCTCCATATCTATTAACCTCTCTCACATTTTCCATTTCAGCTTTCTGTGTGACATTCTGAAAGTCTTCAGCTCTTTCAGTTCACTAATTCTTTCTTCAGCCACATCTACTCTGTTGTTTGGTCCATCCCTTAAGGTTTTTATTTTAATTGATTATTATACTTTATTTTAAATTTTTATCTGCTTCTTTTTACACCTATATGATTACTTGTATATAATGTCATCATGTTTGTCTTTTTTTTTTGCATTTAAAAAAAAAAATCTTTAAACATTCATGCATAGAGTGGAAGACAAAATAATGCTTCCACCGCCAATGATGTCCTCATTCAAATCCCCCAGAAATTTTAAATATGCTACCTTACATGGCAAAAGAGACTTTGTAGATGTCACTAACGATCTTGAAATTGGAGACTATCCTGTATTATCTGGTATTATCTATATTTATATTCCAACATAATCATGAGGGTTCTTATAAGAAGGTAAGAAAGCAAATTCAGAATAAAGAAATGTGACAAGGGAGTCAGAAGTTGTAGTCATACATTTAGAAAATGGAGGAGGGAGCCATAAACCAAGAAAAGTAAGTAGACTTTAGAAGCTAGAAGAGGCAAAGAAATATATTTTCCTGTAAAGCTTCCAGAAGGAATATACCCCATATAATATCTTAATTTTAGACTTCTGAAGTCTAGAACTGTAAGAGAATAGATTGGTGGTGTTTTAACTCACTAAGTTTTGCAGTAATATCTTATAGCAGCAACAGAAAGCTAATATGAATAGTTATCTCACAGCCACATATAATAGTTTTATTATCTAAAATCCTTGAGGAATTAAATCTGTTGTTTCTCTCCCTCAAGATGATTTGTGAGCTCATGACGATTGTTTATTCAGGATTCTCTAGAGAAACACAACCAATGGGATACAATGGGGCACATCTGTGTCTGTGAACACACACACACACACATAAGGAGTGTTATTATAGAAACTGGTTCACACAGTTTCTGCATTAGTCTGTTTTCACACTGCTATAAAGAACTGACTGAGACTGGGTAATTTAAAAGGAAAGAGGTTTAATTGACTCACAGTTCTGCATGACTGGGAAGGCTACAGGAAACTTAAAATCATGGCAGAAGGCAAAGGAGAAGTAAGTACATTATTCACAAGGTGCCAGGAGAGAGAGAGAGAGAAGGGGAAGTTCTAGATACTTACCAAACAACCAGATCTCATGAAAACATACTCACTATCATGAGAATAGCATGGGGGAAAACCGCCCCCTTGATCCAATCACCTCTCACCAGCTCCCTCCCTTGACAGGTGGGGATTACAATTCAAGATGAGATTTGGGTGGGGACACAGCCAAAACATATTAGTTACAGATGCCAGAAAGTTCTACAATCTGCTGACTGCAAATTGAGAACCAGGAAAGCTAGTAGTGTAATTCAGTCCAAGTCTGAAGACCTGAAAATCAGGAGGCCAGTGGTGTAGATCCCAATCTATGTCTGAAAGCCCAAGAACCAGGAGCACTGGTGTCCAAGGGCAGGAGAAGATGGATTTCTCAGCTCAAGCCAATAAAAAATTTGCCCTTCCTCCACCTTTTTTGTTCTATTTGGGCTCCTAAAAGTTTGGATGATTCCTGCTCACATTAGTGAATGCAGATCCTCTTTACTTAGTCTACTGATTGACATGTCAATCTCTTCTAGAGATATCCTCACGGATGTATCCAGATAAAATGTTTTACCAACTACCTGGGTATCTTTTAGACCAGTCAAGTTGGGCTAAGGGGATTGACAATTACAATTACAATTACAATGGTTGATTTTAACTTGTGGAAAACCTGGAGTCTCTATTGAGAATATAATTTCTCTGGATAGTATTTCATTTTGCTTCTGCTAAAGCCAAGGGTTCTACCTATCTGAGATCATTCCAGTTCATTCCCAATTTCATGGGTTACATCTGGAAGTCTTGAGTTCCATTCCCTTATTTTGTCACCTGCCTGAAGAACTTTTTCTACAAGCATAAGGATACATTAACATTTCTCAGGGAAACATATTTACAAAGAAAAGCTATACACTTTGTGTAAAAGCCCTGCAGGAGATCTTTTTAAATGTGTTCATTGTTCACCGTTTTCGTTT
The DNA here is from genome assembly GCF_047675955.1 of Chlorocebus sabaeus. Lineage (NCBI taxonomy): Eukaryota > Metazoa > Chordata > Mammalia > Primates > Cercopithecidae > Chlorocebus > Chlorocebus sabaeus. The sequence goes on along the minus strand of NC_132911.1, from coordinate 33,483,143 downwards.
CAGCTTACATTGTTTTCTTCTTTTTCTTTTCTTTGAACCTTTAAGATTTCCTCACTTTATGAGAGTCCAACTATGGAACAAAACTCTTTTAATGAAAACTCTTATCTTTTTTAATTTGAAGGTACACTCTCGCAAAAAATATCTAATATGTCGAAATTACTGAAGCATAAGTTTCTACACCATCCTTCACAACATTTCCTTGACTTTCAAGACACAACACCTTCCTGGCTCTCCTTCTGCCTCTCTAGCCACCCTGACTGCACCTACTTTTCAAATTTATTCTTCTTTGTCTGGTAAAGAAGTTTTGGAATGTCTCAAAGATTTGTCATAGAGGATCTCATTTCTCCCAATATTCTTTTTCATAAATGATCTCATCCACTCAGCTACATCACATTTTCCCTCTTCCATGGAGATTAATATCTAGTATCAGTCTGTCAGGCAAAAAAGGCAAATAGTCAAAAGTACCCAAGAAAATATTTCAGGAATTGCTACACTTGAGACAGACATGCCACTCGCAAACAATTCAACACAGACTACTTTCTACAGAGGATTTGAAAGATTGATGATTTCTTAGTTTATCTCCTGAAAGAGTTGGCTATGAGTGTTATAGGATAAAGCATTTAGAATAGGAATTAGACATTACATAATTAAAAGAGGGACTTATGTGAATTCTGGAAGTGGGGAATTGGAGGATTAAAAAAGAGTTATTGGCCAGGTATGGTGGCTCACACCCATAATCCTAGCACTTTGGGAGGCCGAGGCGGGAGGGTCATTTGAGGTCAGGAGTTTGAAACCAGCCTGGCCAACATGGTGAAACCCTTTGTCTACTAAAAATACAAAAATTAGCCAGGCATGGTGGCAGGTGCCTATAATCCCAGCTACTCAGGAGGCTGAGGCAGGAGAATCACTTGAACCCAGGAGGCGGAGGTTGAAGTGAGCCGAGATCACACCATTGCACTCCAACCTGGGCGATAGAGTGAGACTCCATCTAAAAAAAGAAAGAAAAAAGTTATTAATTAGTTCCCCTTAAGCAATGGCATTGGTGAGAAAGAGCCTCCAAGGAAATCCAAGAAACCAAATAAGTTAAGCTGCTAAAGTGACAACAAAGGGGAGCTTGCCTCTGTGGGCCCACGACCCACAGAGAAAAGAATTCTGGAAAAAATAATCTCCAGGTTAATCAAATTGACAATAGAACAATTCAACACAACTTAGAACAGATTCAAATTTAGATTTCAGTTGAGAGATTATATATGAATGTCTTTTTCCTCCATTTGACATAAACATCATAAAAACAAGGACTATTTATTATTTCAACAACTATTTATTGAGTAGCTACTGTGATCCAAGTGCTTTTCTGAGCAGAGTACACAGCAGTGAAGAAAAGAGATAAAAAGTTCTTATTCTCGCATTAGTGGGTTGGAGTTGGGCAATGGACAAAATAATAATAATAATATTAATGGACAAAATAATACATATACAGTAAGCCTTCACTTGTGGTCATCAATAGGTTCTTGGAACTTGCAATATAATATCATAAAACGTATCATAAAAATACCATAAAATGTAACCAACTTTCTTTCAACAACATTATAATGATACAACTTTGTACAGAACATTGAACAAAATGATGTTATTCCAGGCCCTCCTGGGTATCATTTTCAAAGCATGACCAAAAAACCTATAGCTTCTATGCCCTAAATGTATCTCATGTCTTCTGGCCATGGGCTTTACATAAGCTCAAATCAAACTGACACTTATCCCACAGGATGCTAGATATTCCATGGTTTAAATTCCAGTTTCAAGACATTTCCTATATGAAAGACTGTAAAAGTGTGGCACCCGAGAATTTAAATGACAATATTTGGCAGAATTTTATAACTTCATTTTCTATAAATTCGAAGGACTAATGAGCCCCCTTATCAGTAGAAAACGTGAGTTTTCCCAGTCTGGTGAGAGAACTGTCTGGCCATGCCTTGCTCAAATACCCTAAAACAACATTGCCTGTGTGGCAGCTACCAACAAATGGATGGCAATCTTCCTTGTTCTCTACTCCTATCATATGTATGTTCCAGTTAGCTGAAACACAGACTCAGTGTGGTCTACACAAAATAATATTAAGATACTAGAAATTCCTGGACATGATAAAGAGGGAGCAAACGTACGGAAATTGATTTATCACAAGTGACTCGCTTACCCATCCTAGTAGGGCCAGCAGGCTCTTCTTTCATCAGTTTTTTTTTCCCCATAGGTTATTGGGGTACAGGTGGTGTTTCATTACATGAGTAAGTTCTTTAGTGGTGGTCTGTGAGATTTTGGTCCACCCATCACCCAAGCAGTATCCACTCCACCCTATTTGTATTCTTTTATCCCTCGCCCCCTCCCTCCCTTCACGCCAAGTCCCCAGATTCCCTTGTACCATTCATGTGTATCATATATATATCATATATACATATATATGTGTATATATATACACTAGAGTTTCTTTATCCAGTTGTTGATTGACGGGCATTTGAGTTGGTTCCATGCTTCTAGAGCATTGGGCAGTGAGTCCCTTTTGCTCAGTAATACAAAGTAATACAACCAGACCTTTCAGAATTATTGCAGTTGTGAATTGTGCTGCTACAAACATGCCTGTGCAAGTATCTTTTTTGTATAATGACTTATTTTCCTCTGTGTAGATACCCAATAGTTGGGATTGCTGGATCAAATGGTAGTTCTACTTTTAGTTCTTTAAGAATCTCCACACTGTTTCCCATAGTTGCTATACTAATTTACATTCTGTCCAGCAGTGTAGAAGTGTTTTCTGATCACTTCATCAATGCTAACATCTGCTGTTTTTTGACTTTTTTATTATGGCCATTCTTGCAGGAGCAAGGTGGTATCATACTGGTTTTGATTTGCATTTCCCTGATCATTAGTGATGTTCAGCATTTTTTCATATGTTTGTTGGCCATTTGTATATCTTCTTTTGAGAACTGTCTATTCACCTCAGTTTTGAGAAATACATAGTTGGGAAGCCCTGAGATTCCTGAAAAATGCTATGTTGGCTTCACTCCATTGGCCACAGATAAGGTTGAGAGATACTGGCATTGTAATGAGCTCTCTTATTTCTATGGAGATGATGGAATTGAGACCAGGCAGAGGATAAACATCACTACCTAACTGCCAGAAGTAGAGCAGACATAGTCATCATACCAGGCAGCAAGGCTCATAGTAATCAGAATGGTTTGACACATGGTATTTTGGCAGTGGATAACTGATTACAAGGTCCCTAGAGTCCAAATAAATGGCCTATCCTCTAACATCCTAATTGATTTCTAGAACTGAACTGAAACTGTAAACCAAGAAAATAGATGATTTGAGATCTTCATCTAATTCCAGAAGTAATCATTTCCCAGAGGCACATGAATAAAGAGAAGATTACACCATACAGGAAGGTCCATGCAATATTATGTTTTGTAAATTGTCAGGTCTTCCCCAAAGGAAAGTGCCACCAATTCCTGGAATGACTATACCCAGGAGAAAAGGGAATGACTGAAACTGTGCCCCAAAGAGTTAGAAAAAAAAAAAAAACTAGTAGAAATTCTTGAGTTTGCAGGATGGTAGATAAGAAAAGAAACATCTTGCTGAAACACTGAAACTTCTTTCCTTTGTGAGATAACAAACTGGCTGAAATCAGTTGAAACCACTATAGCTGCATAAGTTTGCACAAAACAAACTTGCTGACATCATAGCCTGAATTTCCATGCTTCATACCAGCTCCCTCCAAATTTACACACGAGACCAATGAGGAGGCATGAAGAGATGGCTGTACATGCCTGAGGACTTTCTAGACCTTTTTCCTTCCACCAATCACCTGCTAATCCCAGAATCCAGCCCCTAAACCTTTTCTAATAAAATGACTGCCATGAAACCAGCACAGGGAGATAGATTTGAGCTTGACTCCTGTCTCCTTGTGAGTCGACTTGCAATAAAAAGCTTTTCTTTTCTCAAAAACGCGGTGTCAGAGTACAGGCTAGTACATCGAGCAGTGAGCCCCTTTTGCTAGGTAATACAATCAGACCTTTCAGGGATTACTGGACACTGGTTCAGAGCTATTTTGTATCCCCAAGAATATCCTGATGTCTACCAGTGCTTATGTAGGTTGTATAATAAATTTTTGCCTCAGTCTGCTTCATAAAGGGCTCACTTAGTCTGCAAATCCTTTCTGTGGTTATTTTCTCTGAGAATAGATAGTTGAACTATATATGCCCAGCAACCACTGGAACATCTATATGGGTTTCTACATGGGTTCCTGGCCTATGGCATGATGACTAGTGTGCAGGCAGAGCCTAAAGGAGGCCTGTGAAGCCCCATATCCCTATGACAATAGTAAGCTGGAACCAAAACCACATTCCTGGGGAGCTGCAGAGATTACCACTATCATCAAAAACTTGAAAGATGCAGAAACGATCATTCTTAGCAGCCCCATTTGACTCTTGGGTTGGCTTTCACAAAAGACAGAAAGGTCTTGGCCAGACACAGTGGCTCACATCTGTAATCCCAGCACTTTGGGAGCCCAAGGTAGGCAGATCACTCGAGATCAGGAGTTCGAGACCACCCTGGCCAGCATGGTGAAACTCTATCTCTACTAAAAAAAAACAAACAAAAATTAGCCAGGCATGGTGGCAGGCACCTGTAATCCCAGCTACATGGGAGCTGAGGCAGGAGAATCGCTTCAATCTGGGAGGCAGAGGTTGCAGTGAGCCGAGATGGCACCACCACACTCCAGCCTGGGTGACAGAGCGAGACTCTGTCTCAAAAAAAATAAAAAATAATAAAAAGACAGAAAGGTCTTGAAGAAGAATGGTAAATTATCACAAACTCAATCAGAAAGTTTATCTTAATATTCCAGATGTAGTCTCTTTTATATTTTTCTTTTTGAGATAGGGTCTCACTCTGTCACCCAGGCTGGAGCAGTGGTATGATTATGGCTCACTGCAGTCTCAAACTGCTGAATTCAAGTGATCCTCCTACCCCAGCCTCCCAAGCAGCTGGCACTATAGACATGTGCCACTACACTCAGCTAAGTTTTTAATTTGTGTTTATGGAGTGGATTTTGCTATGTTGCCCAGGCTGGTCTTGAACTCCTGGGCTCATGAGATCCTTCCACATTGGCCTTCCAAAGTGCTGGGATTATAGGTAGGAACCACTGCACTGGCCAGATGTAGTCTTTTTACTTGAACAAATCAATACATATGGAAGCACCTGGCATGCAGTGCTCATCTTGAAAATGTTTTGTTTTCTAAAGTATGAAGCAGAAATTGTCAGAAGTGGTTTCCTTGCACTTTTCAGTCAGGAGTATAATTTCACTCTCTTGCTTCAGGGCCACATCAGCTATTCAATCTTTGGCTATAATTTTGTTCACAGGGACCTCGGTTGTCTTACTATCTCATAGAATGTCATGCTGGACTGCCCCACTGATTATATAATACTAATAGAACCCACTGAGCAAGAAGTAGCAGGCCGCCTAAATGCCTTGGTAAGACATAGTTGTAATAGAGGATGGGCAATAAACTCTAAGAAGATTCAACTCGGTGAACTTTCTGGAAATCCAGTAGTGTGGGCTGGATATCGTCTCCAAAGTGAAAGACAAGTTGCTCTACCATATACCCCCTATCAGTACAAAAGAGGCCCAAAACAAACATATCAAAAAATGCTCAACCTCACTAATAATCAGAGGAATGCAAATTAAAACCACAATGAGATACCATCTCACGCCAGTCAGGATGGCTATTATTAAAAAGACAAAAAAATAGCAGATACTAGCAAGAAAAGGGAACACTTAGACACTGCTAGTGCTAATGTAAATTAGTATAACCTATATGGAAAACAGTGTAGAGATTTCTCCAAGAACTAACAATAGAGCTACCATTTGATCCAGCAATCCCACTACTGGGTACTATCCAAAGGAAAATCAACTGTTATATCAAAAAGACACCTGCACTTGTATGTTTATCACAACACTATTCACAATAGCAAAGTCATGGAATCAACCCAAGTATCCATCAACAGTGGATTAAATAAAGAAAATACACCTTACATAATACACCATAGGATATGACACACCCATAAAAATTTAATCATGTGTTTTGTAGCAATATGGAGGGAACAGGAGGCCATTATCCTAAGTGAAATAACTCAGAAACAGAAAATCAAATATCGCATGTTCTCACTTTAAGTGGGAGCTAAACATTGTGTGCACATGGATCTACAGAGGGAAATAATAGACACTAGGGACTCCAAAAGGGGATAAGGTGGGAGGAGGGTGAGGGTTGAAAAATTACTTATTGGGTACAATGTTTACTATTCAGTTGATGAATACACTAGAAGCCCAAACCCCACCCCTGCTATGCAATATATCCATATAACAAACCTGCACATGTACCCCCTGAATCTATAAAAATGAAAGCATTTTTTTTTAATTTAATATAGAAGAGGCCTGATACTTGAGTGAGCCAATTTTGAAATCAACAGACAGCACATTTGAGTATGTTGCTCTGATTCATTTATCAAGGATGAAACTTTTCACTGGAGTCCAGAATTAAAGAACATCTGTAGCTGGTACAGGCTGCAGTGCTAGTGGCTCTGGCACTAGGTCTTATTACCCAGAAGATTCAATGATACTTGTAATACCTATGACAAGTTGGAATTCTGTGAGTAACGTTATTTTGTGAAAAGTCCTACGTTGACTTTTTAGGCCGAAGTGACAACAATCTGGGAGTTAAAGATATTTAATCATGATAAAATTAAAGTTCTTTTCATTCACATCCACAGATCCCTTTCATAAAATTGATCCCAATATGACATAGGTTAATGTTTTTAAATTATTTCTGAACCATAATTGTTCAGAGGTGCCAAGACTTGAGGATTCAGTCTACATCAATCTCTAGAAATATTTAGCATAAAAAATGGCTTGGCGGGGCATGGTGGCTCACACCTGTAATCCTAACACTTTGGGAGACCAAGGCAGGTGGATCACTTGAGGTCAGGAGTTCAAGACCAGCCTGACCAATATGGTGAAACCCCATCTCTACTAAAAATACAAAGATTAGCTAGGCATGGTGGCGCATGCCTGTAATCTCAGCTACTCGGAAGGCTGAGACTAGAGAATCACTTGAACCTGGGAGGCAGAAGTTGCAGTGAGCTAAGACTGCACCATTGCACTCCAGCCTGGGGGACAAGAACTAAACTTTATCTCAAAAAAAAAAAAAAAAAAAAAAAAAAAAAAGGCTTATTAGATAGCATGAAGACATACAAAAGTAAGAAACAAAAAAATGAGTTTTTTTTTTTGTTTTTTTTTTTTAAATAGCAGTGACCCATGAGCTATCAAAAAGAATCTTAGAAGAGTTTCTCTCCCATGTAAACAATCTTCTCGGCCGGGCACGGTAGCTCATGCCTGTAATCCCAGCACTTCGGGAGGCCGAGGCAGGCAGATCACCTGAGATCAGGAGTTCAAGACCAGCGTGACCAGCATGGAGAAACCCCATTTCTACTAAAAATACAAAATTAGCCAGGTGTGGTGGCGGGCACCTGTAATCTCAGCTACTCAGGAGGCTAAGGCAGGAGAATCACTTGAACACGGGAGGCAGAGGTTGCAGTTAGGCGAGAATGCGCTACTGCACTCCAGCCTGGGCAACAAGAGCAAAACTCCATCTCTAAATAAATAAATACATAAAAACAATCTTCTCTAATTCTCATTCTATAATTAAGGTTTTTCTCTTGCACCCTGGGGGATTCTGTAACATCAACAGGCCAAAGCAAAAAAGCAAAGCCAAAAAAGTCTCTTAAAGTTTTGATGGTCTTTTTTTTTCCAACTTTTATTTTAGATTTAGGGGGTACATATGCCCATTTGTTACCTGGGTATACTGCATGATGCTGAGGTTTGGGGTACAAATTTGGGGTACAAATGATCCTGTCACCCAGGTACTGAGCTTATTAACCAACTGTTTTTTAATACTCACCTCCCTTCCCACTCCTAACAGACATTAGGAGTCCCCAGTGTCTGTTGTTGCCATCTTTATGTTCATGAGTACCCAATGCTTAGCTCTCGGTTTTAAGTGAGGACATACAGTATTTTGTTTTCTGTTCCTGTGTTAATTCACTTAAGATAATGGCCTCCAGCTACATTTATGTTCCTGCAAAGAACATGATTTCATTCTTTTCTGTGACTACAAAGCATTCCATTGTGCATGCACCCCATTTTCTTTATCCAATCCACTGTTGATGGGTACCTAGATTGATTCCATGACTTTGCTATTTGATGGTCTTCTAAGAAAAAGACAATGAGAAGAAATGCCTTGAGAGATGTAATATCTATAGTCTGTCTACAGTATTTCTCTGTAAAGTTCTCTTTAACCACAAGTGAGAATAAAATTACTTATCTTGAGACCAAGACTTAGCAGTCATGGTAAAATTATTTGTGTGTTTCTGAACACTGGTCAGTCTAGACTTCAACCTTCTAGCTTCTTAACTCAAACGTAGCTCAAAATCAAGTTTCAAACACAAAATGACATCCCTAAAATCAATGTTTTATTTTAACAACTAGAAAATACAATTTTCTAGAGTTTTTATGTATGATTTCCATAACGGTAATAACAGCAAATAATAAGAGAAAAAATAATTGTAATACTGGTAGTGTGTTTAATGAGATTTATTTAATGCGTAGGGCCTTAAATAAAGAAATAATAGGTGCACAGAGCACTTAAAGCAGGAGTAACTAAAATCTTATTGAAACCATTACTTTGCCCTTAAGGAATATTTTCTTTCATGGTTGAAAAATCATACTTTCAAAGGAAATCAAGGAGAAATACCTAAAAAAAACCTCTGGTTTCTTTTAAGGATGAGTAATATTTTACTTCTCTATTCATGAAAATACCAGAACCCTTCCCCTTTTATAAGGCTATATGTTATCTCAGTGATGGCAGAACGGACAGCTGGCTGGGTTTGAGTCCTAGCTCTGCCCACTTCTGGTTGCGTGACTTCAGCCAATATCTAACTTTTCTAATCCCGTTTCCTCAACTGAAAGATGATCATAATAATATTATTATTATATTCACAAGACTATTTTGAGGATAACGTGTGCGATTTTATTCCTGTTCCATCAATTAGATGCATAGAGTTTCATCTGGCAAATTTCATCTGGTCTTTTATATCTTAAAAGATATAAAAGTAGTATAGGAGAAAGATACAAAATTGTCTATTCCCTCTTTTTGCATCCTTTACTATGTTTTCCTATTCCAGGAGCATTTCTTACAATATTGCAAAAAAATCAGAATTTGTTCTTCATACCCAAACCTCTACTTTCTTTGTCATTTTAACCTTAATAAAATATGTATGCGATGATGGGGTGTGGTGGAGAAAAAGAGCACCGAACTCAGCAGCCAAGAAATCTGGATTTGAGTCCTAGCTCTGCCGCAGTCTTGAAGCAAGGCCTTGGGCAAATCCCAGCCTTAGTGAGTCATATGTTGCAGGGTGTGTTCACTCCTCGGTAGTCATGTTCTCTACTCTTGGCAAACCCACACCAGAGTCTCTGAGCACTTGTTTAGAAGGCTGTGGACAATTCGAGAACTCTGGACAAGTGTTCCTCATTCTCACTTTCTTACAACTTACATTTATCTTGCTTATACACCAGCTACCCCCTTGCCAATCTGACTTTCCAACTTGTCTTTTTTAATTTTTCAATTTTCAATATGATAATCATATACTAAACTGCTTATCAAGCTTCTAACACCAACTTTGGTGATAATAGTATTTATTGAGTCCTTACAAAGTACTAGGCATTGTGTTTTACAAACACAATTTCATTTCATTTCAATTAAGCCCCATAAAGGAGGTATATTTATTGTCTCCACTATATAGATAAGGAAACTGAGGCTTAGAGGGAATAAGTAAATGTACATTTTAAAATAGGTGTCTAATTAGCCACAGGAAAGCTAGTGCTTTTGTTTGGAGTTTAGAGCCTGCTTGTTTGAATCAGGATCTAAATGAGGTCCACATTTTCCAATTGGTTGATGTCTCTTGAATTTGTAAGTGCCCTCTTTCTCTGTTTTTTTTTTCTCATAATTTATTTTTAAGGAAACTAGGTCACTTGCCTTGTGCAATTTCCAATAGTCTGGATTCCACTGATTACATCTTCTTGCTGTTGTTAAATATATTCCTTCATCCTTTGAATTTCCTGTATTGCCAGGCAGTTGTAAGGAATTGATCAGACTCAGGCTTGATTTTTTAGCAAGACTACTTTAGAAGCAGTGGTGTGCTCTTCAGTTAGTGGTATGTAATGGCTGGTTATTTCTCTTTTTGTAATGTTAACTGCATTATGTTCAGTGCCTAGATCCAGCAGTTTTATCAGGAGAGGCCATATGATAATATTCTAATTGCATCATTCTTGTTTTATTAGCAGATATATTTCTATAAAGATTGTTTACCTATATCTATTATTCAATTATCCAATGATACAGTTCATGGGAATGTCAAAATAAATATTGATCCTTTCCCTTTATGTATCAGTTTTCAAAGTGACAAGTGAATTCATTAGCATTCTTCTGTGGTGAGCAGATGTGTTTGTTTTCTCAGAACTGTTATAAACAGTTTCATGGTAAATTCACGGATTTCATTATATGTGTATTTAAATTTATTACAGTTATCCTTGTTGATGTTCATGTGTTATATATTTGGCTAAACTCAAGTTGTCTCCTGAAACCTTCTGATAAACCCTTAGTGGTTTTTGTTCTCAATGACACCAGCAGGGAAAGAATCCGCTGATCACACAGTCACTTTTTTAATTTACTCTACCCTATACACAATAGTTACAAGAATGACAGTACCAAAACTATTGCTGATCATATGAGTATGATGATCACTTTAAGATTTTTTTGTTGTTGTTTTTGGTGGTTCTTTTTGTTCCTCCATTTGCTACGAGAAATGTAGAACCAAGCTGCTGTTTTAAGGTCTTTTGAAAGAGCTCAAATTCTAACTCATGCAGTGGGACAGAAGAGTTGACTCCAAACTATGGTACCAAAGGTATCTATAATCCACTAGACAAGGCTTGCAATTCCTCACCCATTTGGGACAAGTGATCAGAGCTTTTAGACAGCACGACAGCACAACCTATGAGATCCCTGCTGCTTCTCACTTTATACAACCCTAAAACCACAAAACCACAAATACAGCTCCTGCAAAAGGTGTGCGGATCTATGCTGTGGAAGACTTAACATTTAAAATAAGTTGTTTACTTGAATTCTATAAATAAGCTCTTAGCACCAAAGATTTCTCAGCTATGATGAAGTTTCACATCTCCCTAAGAAACAAATTGATCCATGCAAAAATGCCAAGCTTCAGAGAAGCTATTGAGAATTCTCCCAGCAAAGAATGAACCCTGATATTCCTCTCTTCCTTCTCAGGACAGTCTGACTTCTACGAACATCTAATGATAATTCCAAGGACTTCCCTGCCATCTATTTCTATTGATAAAGAAAAAGCAATATTGTGCTTTTAAATTGATTAAGCAGTGTCACATTGTTCTGAACCAGTTTATACTCTACCAGAAGTGGATGAGAGATCCTGTTTTGTTTCTCCACAATTTTACAAAAGCTTGGTACAGGGAAACCTTCTATTAACTTTTGCCATTTTGGTAGAGATGAAATGAAGTCTCATCATGATTTCAATCTGCATTTCACTGAATACTAAATTGAGCATCTTTTCTTTTCTTTTCAATAGTTTTTTTGTTGTTGTTGTTGTTGTTTTTTGAGACAGGGTCTGGCTCTGTCTCCCAGCCTGGAGTGCAGTGGCACAATCTCGGTTAACTGTAACCTCCACCTCCCAGGTTCAAGCAATTCTCCAGCCTCAGCTTCCTGAGTAGGTGGGACTACAGACATGCACCACCACGCCCAAATAATTTTTGTATTTTTATAGAGACAAGGTTTCACCGTGTTGGCCAGGCCTGTCTCAACTCCTGACCTCAGGTGATCCGTGTGCCTTGGCCACCCAAAGTGCTGGGATTACAGGCATGAACCACCACGCCTGGCCTAAGCATCTTTTCATCTGTTATGGGTTATAGATTCCTTCTTTGAAATTTATATTCATGATTTTCACCCATCTTTAAATTGAGTTGTTTAACTTTTGCCTAATGATTTCTAGGAGGTCTTTATACGTTCAGGCTACTAAATCTTCATTGATTACATTTTTTTGGCAGATATCTTTTCTCAGTTTATGGTTTGTCTTTTTACTCTCTTTATGGTGTCTTCCAATGAATAGAAGTTCTTATTTTTTAATGCAGTTGAATGTATTAACCTTTTCCTTTATATTTGTCCTTTTTTATTAATCTTGTGGAAAAAGTCATTCACAACCAGACCTCATAGATATTCTCCTGTATTTTCCTCTCAAATGTTTATGGTTTTGACTTTCTTAACGTTCATATTTACCCTTAATTTAATAATGTAGTCTGACATATAGTTTGAAGTAGAGATGCAATTTCATTTTTGTTCATATGAATAATGATTTCCTTGTTGTCTGCAATGCAGCTTCTGTTGTATATCAAGTTTCCATATAATTATGGCTCTGTTTCTGTTTCTGTTGTCCTGTGGGTCTTCTTGTCCATCTCTGCACCCAGTGCTACAAGGTCTTAACTACTCTAGCTTTGCAATAAGTCTTGATATCTGGTAGGGCAAGCGCCCCACACAACCCACACATATCTTATTTCACTTTTTCAAAAGTGACTTGGCTCTTTCTGGCCCTTTTCTATCTATATAAATTTTATAATCATATTTTCAAACTCCATAAAAATACTTGAGACTGTTTCTGAAACTTACTAAATCTCTAGTTTAATCTGGAAATAACTGACATCTTTATAATATTAAACCTTTCCATCCAAAAAAATTATCCTATACAATCTAGAAAACACTAAACAATACCTTATTTATTACCTATTCATATATATATCCTTGTTAAAAGTAGAAATAATGTCTGTGAGCCTGGGAGAAGGGGCGTGTGATGGGTTGTCTGAAGAGAAAGCATGAAGACGCTTCTATGGTAATCATTTATGTCTTATTCAGGGTGGTGGGAATATGGATGTTTATTTTATTATCATTCTTCAAACTGGACATATATAGTGTATATACCCTTTTGTTCACATGGCATGTTTCATAAGACAAAATGTAAGACATGCAATAAAGGAGATATTTGCCAAGCCAATTGATTTGGAACAATTGATTTGAATTTTTCTTCCCATCATAAAAACTTGGACATAATGAGCTGTTAGTCCAATATTTCCAAGAATAACTATGTCCTTCTATGTATCATGGTGAAAGTCTTTGTTTAAAAAAAATAATTGTTTCATTCTATCATAAAGACATATGCACACATATGTTCACTGCAGCACCATGCATAATAGCAATGACTTGAAGTCAACCTAAATGCCCATGAATGATAGACTGGATAAAGAAAATGTGGCACATATACACCATAGAATACTATGCAGCCACAGAAAATAAGAAGATCGTGTCCTTTGCAGGAAAATGGGTGGAGCTGGAGGCCATCATCCTTAGCAAACTAACATAGAAACAGAAAACCAAATACCACATGTTCTCACTTGTAAGTGGAAGCTAAATGATGAAAACACATGGACACAAAGAGGGAAACAAGACACTGGATCCTACCTGTAGGGGGAGGGTGGGAGGAGTAAAAGGAGCAGGAAAAACAACTACTGGGTACTAGGCTTAATACTGGGGTGACAAAATAATCTGCACAATTAACCCATGTGACATGAAATTAATTACCTATATAACTAACCTGCACATGTGCTCCTGAACCTAAAATTTTTTTTAAAATTTTAATGATTTTTTAATTTTTAAATTTACTAGCATTCTTGAGTATACTGTTTCTTCATGAGCTGTGGTCATTCTTTTTGCTCTACATGCAGGGTACTGTAGTTCAAATGGAACTGGGTATACATTCATTCATCTTTTTTGCAAAATATATGCATAATTTACCATATGGGGAATAGAAAATATAAGAAGATAAATATTAACATTCTTGCATACAAAAAGAATATATAAAGTAAAATGAAGTAAGACAAGTGCTCAAATAACTATACTGTCTGATTAAAAGAGTAGATGTAATAATGATAAGCACAAAATGACAAGGGAATTCCACAGCAGATGAGTTGACATGTGACTGAAGGAGGCAGAAGACTGGGGATAGTCACAAATCATCACCTCATGGTTTAAACACGTGCAAGAAAATGTGTGTTTCAGCCTTTTTACTCATATTCTAGGTTTCTGTCTGGCTGAAAGAGGCTAACAACTGGATTCATGATCATTGAGCCCATTCTCTTCTGGCTCCATATTGTGTCAGTTTGGGGTTTTCAAAACCAAAAAGAATTTCATCTCTATTCCAACCCTCCCATGACAAAGTTGGGAATTATTTACTATATTTGCAATTATTAAGACTATATAATCTTAGGATTTGCAGATCCTAATTCTGCCAAGTGGGCAAAGAGACTGCTCTCTGCAATGTTTTTACCTGCCCAAAATCCTGCAGTAAACCCTGCATAATTTACATTTACCTCAGAGAACAAGCCTGAAAAGAAGCCAGTGCTAATTGACTCGAATCAACCATGTCAGTTGGCTGCTTTGGTTTCATAGAAACCTGTTCATACCACCAATAACTTCTCCGAGGAGAACACATTTTAAAACTTATGATCTGATATTGTGATGCCTATTTCCTATTGTCCATTCCCTCCCAGCCCCCTCTCCTGGACTCTAAACAATTTTTTGACTAAACTTTTCTACTTTCAATTACTTTCACTGGTTCTATGTTTGCATAACCTGTTAATATCCTGCAGTCAATAGAAGGTGTGTTCAGTTGCCAGAGGAGCTTAAAATATTCCTAAGAGATATGGACAAGAAGGCAGAAAGAGCATGCATGCTATACAAGGGGGCTTACACAGCTAATGTCATTTTTCTCACTTCAGATCCCTAAGCCAAAACCTTCCATGGGACACTCTGAGCAATCATTGACATTTCCAAAATGGCAACACTAATAATATGAAGAGTTCTTCATGTCTGAAGGTGCTGGTGATTTTTAAGCATGAGCACAGATTGAAGGCTGTATTCTTGGCCTGCCGGAGCTGCATTTGCACTTATTAATGCAAGAGTTTGTAATAATTAAATTCAGGCCCACTAGCACTTGCTGCCATGAGAACCTTGTCTCCCAAATGTGTACAGAAGGAAAGCCCAATTGCTCACTGAAAGGATTAGTAGCTTCACATACTATCCTGAATCCTGGGCACTGTTTCAACCTTCTCCAATTATGTGAATTTATAATAAGAAGTGGTCTGAGAGGTTGGCAGAGTAGGTATGAAAGCAAGAGCTGATTAAAATTTATCCTGCCTCTTTGAAACAGTTCTTTCTTTAGAATATGTCCGTATCCTAAGTAATAAATTTTATGAGATTGCAATTTATGGGAATCACATCACCTCACAGTGTACCTTAAGGTTATAGCTTTAAGAAATTATTTTCTAGGAAATTTAGTACAGACTGCAAAGTAGGCACATGGAGCTAAGCCATTACAACACCCTTGTGATGGTTAATTGCATGTGTCAACTTGACTGGGCCATGAGGTATCTAGATACTTGGTTAACATTATTCTAGGTGAGTCTATGAGGGTGTTTCTGGATAAGGTTAATATCTGAATTCATAGACTAAGTGTAGTAGACTGCCCTCCTCAATATGGGTGGGCCTCTTCCAATCTAATAAAAGTCCAAATAAAACAAAAAGTCAAAGTAAGAGAAAATTCTTTCTCTGTCTGCCTGTTTTCAAGCTAAGCTATCAGTATTCTGCTTTCAGACTTGGACTCAGACTGGAACTAACATCATCATCTCACCTGGTTTTCAGGCACTTGGACCCAGACTGGAACTATACTAACAGCTCTCCTGGATCTCTAGCTTGCCAACTGCAGATCTTGGGAATTCTCTGCCTCTATAACCATGTGAGCCAATTCCCTATTTTACATATTGTCTATAGGTTCTTTTTCTCTGTAGGACCCAGACTAATACAGCTGCTGTTGTTTGAATGCATCTCCCAAAAGTTCATGTGTTGGAGATTTAATTGCCATTGTAATAGTACTAAGAGGTGGGGCCTCTAAGACGTGCTTAGGTCACGAGGGCCCCACTCTCATGAATGGATGAATGCCATTATTGCAGGAGTAGGTTCATTATTGTGGGATTGGTTTCCTGACAAAGTGATGAGTTCAGCCTGATTTTCTCTCTGTCTCATGTCCTTGCTTCTGCCTCTCTCTCACCTTCTGGCAGGGGGGTGACCCTTGCCAGATGCCAGTGCCATGCTCTTGGACCTTCCAGCCTCCAGAACTATAAGCCATATACATTTATGTTCGTTAAAAAAGTACCCATTCTGTGATATTCTGTTAAAGCAACAGAAAACAGCCTGAAATGATAGCCCTTATTCCCACTATTTTTGAATACAGACTCCCTTTCTGATAGTGCAGACTTTCACATGTCCATTCAGCAACAGGAGATCATAACTTTCAAACTCTAAATAACCACTGATTTCTTTCTTGGAAACAGAAAGAAATGTCTGACTCTGTCACTCAGGCTGGAGTGCAGTGGCACGATCTTGGCTCGCCACAACCTCCGCCTCCCAGGTCCAAGCAATTCTCCTGCCTCAGCCTCCTGAGTAGCTGGGATTACAGGCACGTGCCACCATGCCTGGCTGATTTTTATATTTTTAGTTGAGTCAGAGTTTCGCCATGGTGGCCAGGCTGGTCTCAAACTCCTGGCCTCAAGTGATCTGCCCACCTTAGCCTCCCAAAATGCTGGGATTACAGGCATGAGCCACCACTCCCAGCCTTAATTTCTTATTTATTCAGAAAAAAATAATATTTTTGCCTTGATAGCTGCTACTGGGTAACATATGTACTCTAGTATAAAGAATTGGAAACAACCTCATTCAGTTGCCTAGTCTCACAGGATCATTGACGCAAACAAAATAGGTAGCCCTCAATCTTATTAAAGCAAATCTCTTGAGTGTTTAAGAGCTTAATTTTTATGTTAATTTTCCCATTTAATTTGCACAAGTCTTGATCTTGCCTAGTCTAATCCACTTCTACAAATCATGAAGAAGTTGAGCACTTATGGTCACCTATAAGTGACAGGGCTAGGCCCTCTCAGCGAGCTTACCACCAAGGACAGTTTGGACAAGTGGTAGATCAACATCCTCATGTATAAGAATATTATGAAACAAAAACAAAAATGAGGGAAGGACTTTAAGTTCTATACAGGGAAGCCCTGTTTAAATCACAGTTAATTTAGAGCACACTTTTAAATCCATAAAATAGCATTAGTAACACTTCTCTTTCTCCTCAAATGAAGATTAAATATTTACAAACAAAATACTTGCATAAATTTAAAATATGTGTAACCATAGAAGTCTTTTAAAAATAAAATCAGTAGTCTGGGTGGGGTGGCTCATGCCTGTAATTCCAGCACTTTGGGAGGCCAAGGTGGGTGGATCACCTGAGGTCAGAAGTTCGAGATCAGCCTGACCAACATGGTAAAACCCCTTCTCTACTAAAAATACAAAAATTAGCTGGGCATGGTGGTGCGCATCTGTAATCCCAGCTACTCAAGAGGCTGAGGCAGGAGAATCGCTTGAATCTGGGAGGCAGAGGTTGCAGTGAGCTGAGATCGCGCCACTACACTCCAACCTGGGCAAGAGTGAAACTCTGGCTCTAAATAAATAAATAAATAAATAAATAAATAAAAATAAAATCAGTAAAAACAGATCTACATGATAAAGTGGATTGGTTTAATTGGTCATGTAGCCTTGCCCTTCTTTTTGCCTCAAATGTATGTCAATGTACCCCCTGCTATACCTGGGAGCTGTTTGTTTTTTATACTATAATGTTATCTCTGGAATACATCACCCAAAGCATAAGAAACAAAGAAAAAAAAAGATAGATTGAGCTTTATTAAAATTTAAAAGCCTTCGCGCTAGAAATAATATCCTTAAGAAAGTGCAAAATCCAACCTCAGAATGGGAGAAAATATTTGCAAATCTTTTACATAAGGAACTTTATCCAGAACATGTAAAGAACTCTTACAACTCAGCAATAAAAAGATAATCCAATTTTAAAATAGACAAAGAATCTAAACAAACATCTCTCAAAAGCAAACACACAAATGAATAAGCGCATGAAAAGATGCTTGGCATCATTAGCCATTAGAGGAATGTAAATGAAAACCACAGAGCAGTGTCACTTGATGCCCACAAAAATGGCTAGGACAAAGAAGACAGTAACAAGCATTAGGCCGGGTGCTGTGGCTCACGCCTATAATCCCAGCACTTTGGGAGGCTGAGGCGGGTGCATTACTTGAGGTCAGGAGTTCGAGGCCACCCTGGCCAGTATGGTGAAACCCCATCTCTGCTAAAAATACAAAAATTAGCCAGATGTGATGGTGCACCTCTGGTGCTACTCGGGAGGCTGAGGCATAGAATCGCTTGAACCCAGCAGGAGGAGGTTACAGTGAGCCGCGATCGCGCCACTACACTCCAGCCTGGGTGACAGAGTGAGACTCCATCTCAAAAAAGAAAAACAAAAAGAGAAAAAAAAAACCATTGGTGAGATGTGAAGAAACTGGAACCCTCATGAATTACTGGTAAAAATTAAATGTAGTACAGTTACTTTGATAAACAGTTTGGCAGTTCTCAAAATGCTAGAGTTACTATTTGAACCTGTAATTTCACTCCTAGGCATATACCCAATAGATATGGAAACACATGTCCCTACAAAAACTTGTACATAAATATTTATAGTAGAATCATTATATTTTTATTTTTACTTTGTATTATTATTATTTTTTGTAAAAACAGGGGTATTGCTATGTTGCCCAGGCTGGTCTCAAACTTCTGGTCTCAAGCAATCCTCCCACCTCAGGCTCCCAAAGTGCTGAGATTACAGGTGTGAGCCACCATGCCTGCCCCATAGTAGCATTTTTATGATAGCCAAAAAGTGTAAACAAACCAAGTGTCCACCAACTGATAAATGGATAAATAAAATGTTTATCCATTATATAGAATATTTGGCAATAAAAAGAATGAAGTATCAATATGTGCTGCAGCACGAATGAACCCTGAAAACATTATGCTAAGTAAAAGAAATCAGTCAGAAAAGACTGCATATTAAATTTTTCTATTTATATGAAATGTCTAGAATAGGCAAATCTATAGAGACAGAAAATAGATTAGCAGTTGCCAAGGGCTGAGGAGTAACTGCTACCAGATACAAGTAGCAAATGAAAATGTTCTAGAATTGCTGGATAATGGTTGCCCAACTCTGTGAGTATACTAAAAACCAACTAATTGTATACTTTAAATGGTTGCAGTGTATATGCTATGTGATATGGTTTGGCTGTGTCCTCACCTCAATCTCATCTTGAATTGTAGCTCCCACAATTCCCATGGGTCATGGGAGAGACCCAAGGAGAGGTAACTGAATCATGAGGGCAGGTCTTTCCCATGCTGTTCTCGTGATAGTGAATAAGTCTCATGAGATCTGATGGTTTTATAAAGGGGAGTTCCCCTGTACAAGTTCTCTTCTCTTCCCTGCCACCACCCATGTAAGACATGAGTTTGCTTCTCCTTGCCGTCCGCCATGATTGTGAGGCCTCCCCAGCCATGTGGAACTGTGATTCCATTAAACCTCTTCTCTTTATAAATTACCCAGTCTTGGGTATGTCTCTATTAGCAGCATGAGAACAGGCTAATACACTACATGATTTATATCTCAATATTAAACGTATGGGGGTTTTTGTTGTTGTTGTTTTGTTGCCTTTTGGTCAACTCTGAAGCAGGAACTCCATTACTCTGTGTGTACTCACTTGAATTGTGAGTTGGAGAAGTACCACAGTGAGGCCTGCAGTATTTTTGAGGCAGCATTTGTGGAAGTTTGTAGCACTGCATACACTTCTGATATCTCTAACCCATTTTCCCTCCTTAACATTTACTCAGAAAAGTTTAGAATCATTTATACAATAGCAGATAAAGGAATCCACCCAGGAAAACTTGAAATCCCTTACTTGAAGCCATGCCAGGTCTGGGAAGGAAGACATTTGCACTCTGTGGCAGTGAATTCTCTGTGTCCCCTAGCATATACCGGCATGTCCCTGAGTGTATACTGGCAGCCTTGGAGCAGTCATAGTCATCGCCAACCCTCCATGATTGTGATGGCTGCACTCTTTCAGTACAGTGCTTCCCCCATCCACCCCAGTGTCTGACTTGCAACTGTTCTCTGGTTCTCAAATTAGAAATGTTTACTGGGTAAGCCTCTTAGAGGATATTACAAAAATACATTTTCCGTGAATGTGCTACTCTGAATTCTCACCCAAAAGTCAGAATTAAAATGTCTCCACATTACTTGAATCAATCCTAAGTAGTCAGGTAAGTACTTAAGGAGGCACATTAAACCCAATGACATTTGAGTGTCAATGCACTTGCCCTGAGAGTCAAGAATCCCAAGATCTTTTGCCATTACCCCCACAGACTCAATTTCTTTTTCGGTAGGCATTACCCCATCTCTCCTGTACCTTACAAGGATTCCTACTGAGAGAATAAATTGAATTATCATTTTTATTTAGCATATTGAACACTTTCGCAAAGCAGGTGAAATTACTACAAGACCGGATCTTTGAAAAATATTTAAGTAGGAGAGAAAAGATTGATGTTCATGTCTAGGTAGCAACATTTGATTCTACCTAAATTTAGGAAATAGTTTCAATAGTTCTCCACCTGCCATCACAGTCACACATAAGATAGGTCAAGTCTGGGTAATGGTTGAAGTAAACCATCCCAGAAAGACTCTGTCATGGAAAGTGTGTGTGTACCCTTCACCCTGAAAGCTAGAGGAGGGTACAGTAGGCTCTGCAGAAATAGAACTTGGGCAAAGCAGCTTTTGGAAATGAGACAGGGCAAGCAAAGGAAATGAACCCAGGTTTGCAAAAATTATAGTAGAAAGAAAATTATGACAGTAAAGTAGATCTGATCTAATCTACCCCCATCTTGTCTTTAACCTCTAAACTGCCCTCATTCCTGGACTTGGACCAAGTTAACTTTGGGGTACATTTAGTTTATAGTTTAAACAATAGCCCTTCCCCAAAACTAAACTGTTTATAAAGCTAATGAGAGACCACCAGGTTAGGAGGATGAGGAGCCTGAATTATGCTAAGGTATAGACTTAAACAATTACCAGCCATTACTCTGGAGGCCACAAGGTTTGCAGCTTCCCCAGTTACTCCTGCAGATAACATCACAATTGCAGAACCTATGACTGGCCACTTGAAATGTCTTTCTGGGGTTTTGCATTTCTGATGATGAATAGCCCCAACCAGGACCCAAAAACCTGTCTTGTGGCCCCACCCAGAAGCAGATTCGGTGCACGACAACCATTTTCCACAACCCCATGATTGCACCTCCAACTAATCAGCAGCACCGATTCCCTAGCCAACTCCCTCTCCAAACTATCTTTGAAAAACTCTAGCCTCCAAATTTTGGAGGAAGCTGATGTGAGTAATAACAAAACTCCAGTCTTCCATTTAGCCAGCTGTACATGTGTAAAACTCTTTCTCTATTGCAATTCCCCTGTCTTGATAAATCTACTCTGTCTGGGAAGTAGGCAAGAGGAACCCAATGGGTGGTTGCAGAAACCAAGTGCCAGAGGTCTTGCTGATGAATCCTGGCAAGGCAGAGTAGTCACTGACAACAGGCTCAAATGGAAGTTAATAAAACACAGAATATACACTGGTCATTTACATTTATTGCACATTAAACCTCTTTGCATACAAAAGATAATGACAGACGCAAAAACAAGAATGCTGAACAGTGCAAGCCTAACAGTAGGGAATGGGAGAGATGCCAGCTCCCCAGATTAAATCAAACAGGCAGCTCCCTACAAGACCACGGGGACTGGGGAGGGAGAGGAGGCAGGGCTTCTGGGGCTACTCTGAAATTGGTGTTTTCCTCAACCTGGAAGTTAAATCTACCGTGGTAAATCTATGGGTGCAGTGGAGAGTGGGGCAGCCCCCAGGAGTGGAATGCAAGCTACTTAGTCCTCAAATAAACCTGAGATGGTCCATGTAGCTTGATTTGGCATTTTATGGACCAACCTCTGCAAAAATCTTCAAGCTGGGTTAGGTTGTCTATTAGATGGAAAGTTGCTTGAAACCCCAAAAAAGGTAGCAGCAGGTCTGATAGACTGCAGTAGTAGCAGGTGAGAGTCCACCTCTAAGGGGTGTATGTTTCTAAGCAATCCAGCCTTCTCCACAGAGAACCGGCTGTTAGGTTTTTCATGTAGGTCCTTTGTAACACCTCTCAGTTTCCACCTAGAAACAGCTGTGGACTGACTGCCTGACTTACTGACAGCCCAGAAGCCCTTCTTTAGGCAAACTTCCTCAAGCTCTCTTACTGAAGTCCCAACACCAGCTATTCTGAAGAAGCATTGATTTTCACAACAGAACAAACACATTCAAGATGTGTTTGTGATATTGAGCAGTAGATGTGACTGAGCCACTCTGAGATCCTCCCTTTTTCTCTAACTCTAAACTCCCCCATGATGCTCTCCAAGGTGCAGCAGCTGCTATGGACAGTCTGGGGCCAGGACAAAAGGGAAAAAACTGCAAACAGCCCTCAGGCAAACCTCTCAGCAGTCTCTTTCAGCAGCTGTACTAGAAAAGCATCCATGCAGGTATTAACATGGAGAGCCCTGTTAGCTCAGTATTGCTAACTGGGAATCTGGGGGCTCTACTTTCTTGCCCAGCTGTCATCTCTCTGGAGTGATGCCTGCTGGAGTCACATTGCTGGTCTCAGACATTCTTCTTAGATCGCTTGCAAGATTCTGCACAGCTGGGAGCAGAGCTGCAGCCTCCTTAGCACAGCTGAAGAGAACAAAAGCTTCCAGGGGCTGGAAGATAATGAGCGCCCCCTTCCCTCTCACCCCCATCCTCACTGGCCCCATCTCCCTTTTCCTCTGACAAGTGGAAAATCACCCAGAAGCTTCTCTTGCCACCGGGCCTTTATTTATTTATTTCTTCACAGGGCGATGGTGTTGCTTCCCTTGCTTTTCAGAAGCTAAAATGCTTTGGCAGCCAAGAATGAAAGCGTTTGTCTTAATTCTGCCCTCTCGGCATGTGCCCTTGCAGAAAATGGCTTGCTGTTTCCTCTGCCGCTGCCACAGTTGTGGTGGCAAAGATAAACAGCCCATCAGTGCCGAGCTGAAAAGAAATATAGAAAAGGGGATGGGAGTAGTTTAATTACTTTGAATGGCTTTTTGTGTTCTGTGTGATTGCTTCCTATGATACAGTAGTTTCTCATTCTCCATGCAAGCTCGTGTTTCTATTCATAAGAATAAGATTGAAGCAGGAAATTGGCTTTCAAGAGTGGGAGAGAGAGAATGAGGGGACTGAGAGGTTGGCTGTTTCAGTTAGAGGAAAGTGAGTTGTGGAGGGTTCCACATGGCTGAGCTGAACCAGGAGCCGGGTCGGCTCAGGAAGGCCTGACAGCTTCCTTGTCCAGCCCTGGGGAACGGGTGTGGCTTGGTCAC
Organism: Chlorocebus sabaeus; assembly: GCF_047675955.1. NCBI lineage: Eukaryota > Metazoa > Chordata > Mammalia > Primates > Cercopithecidae > Chlorocebus > Chlorocebus sabaeus. Next base: position 33,459,497 of record NC_132911.1, on the reverse strand, counting down.
AGCGAAAGTGAAACCCACTGGGGCAAAGATGGAGTCTCACGAAGACTAGGAAGTGATCCGAGCAGGGTTGAGCAAGGTCCTCAAGCTAAGTCACCATGAGGTAGAGGAGAGGAGGGTAGAATTGTGTGTGTGTGTGTGTGTGTGTGTGTGTCGGCAATTCTTTTCCAATGTATCCATTTTAGGATAGATTCTAGATTTTAGGCTCTGGACTGAAACCCAGGAGAATACTGTTCCTTCCTTCTATATTATCCATCCTTACATACTTTTCATTTCTGTAAATTGAGAACTTACCATTCATAATACTCTCAAAGTCACCTTCAGGTATCACATAACTATATGATCAAAAGACATACTACCAGGCTATTTGTCTCTAAGAATCAAGTGTTCTTATTACATCCAATCAATGCGACTGACTCCAGTTCATGCATTTTTCCATACAAATTAAATTGCCTTCTAAAATAAAAATAGCTTGAATACACTAAAGAAGTTTGCTATTAGAGAAAGTCCTGTGATAAATCATTGTGTAATACAAATAATATATGTGTCTGTAAATTCTAGTGTTTTGTGTTGAGTTTTCTTAAATTAGAATAAATCTGTAGTAGGGACATTTGAATTAACAACTGAGATTTACAAACCTATCCAGAAAATTGAGGGTCCATTGTGTGCAGAGTATTTCTAGACAACAGGGTGGAAGGAATTAATGGCATCTCTAGCCATGAGCTTACAAAAGAAGAAAGATAGAACCATCTGATAGATACTTGGAACCTTTACACAGAGCAGGCAAGTCAAGTAGCTACATGAGGCAAGCCTGCAGATGCATTTTGCAATCTACAAAGTAACATAAAAATGATAACATCCACCATTGTTATTGCAAGATGCTCATAAATGTGGATAAAGAAGTTTGGAGAATAAATTCTTTGAGGCTCTAATGCTTCAGATGAAAATAATAGGACACCAAGCCCTGAAATAACATCTTATATACTCTAAATGCAAAAGGTATAAATGTTTGACTCAAATTCAAAATCCCAAACAGTACTGGCAAATGGGAAGAACATATCAAGACAGCTAAAATAGGTGGAGAATTGGAGGGGGTTCACCAGGAGAAACTTCTCTGGGACAGTGTAACCCAGAAAAATTGTGTTTCGGCTCAAGAAGAAATGTGCCTAGGAAGGTATTACAGTAAGAAGAGAAGGAGAAACACAGAAGAGATTTAAAAGCTATGAAACAAAACAAAATGAGAAAAAACTGGGAGGAGAAATACAAGGTGGTACCAGGAAAAGCCAGCCTTCTGTAGTCCTTTCCTTTTCTCTGTTTTCTGCATTCCCCTTCCTTGAGTGCTCTTGTCTTGTCATACAGATGGTCATTTTCAAACCCCATGCATTCCACTGGGAGGAAAAGACATCATCAAAATGATGGCACTGTCTCCTCTATGCAAAAGATAGGTCCAGACCAGGCCAACACCAGAAAGCAATGGATAGTGAAAAGAAAAGATCTAATCTTCCTCCTAGACTGATCATGATTCCTGGAGATCTACAACATTTTCAACATTTACCTTTTTTTTTTTTTTTGAGAGAAAGGATCTCACTCTGTTGCCTAGGCTGGAATGCAGTGGTGTGACCATAGCTCACTACAGCTTCAAATTCCTGGGTTCAAGCAACGCTAAGGCAATGCTCCTACCTCAGCCTCCTGAGTAGCTGGGACTACAGGCACATGCCACCACACCTGGCTAATATATATGTATATATTTTGGTACAGATGGGGTCTCACTATGTTATGTTGCCCAGGCTGGTCTCAAACTCCTGGCCTCGAGTGATCCTCCCACCTTAGCCTTCCAAAGTGCTGAGATTACAGGAGTGAGCCACCACACGCAGCCCTTACATTTACTCTTTGTTTGATTTTAATAAGAAAAGGAGAGAGGATAAAAGCATTTAAGAATTTGAAATCCTGGGGATCTCCACTGGGAATGGTATATCCAGTTTGACTGTTGTCCTTAGGGTATCAAGGCCATGGTAGTGAAACCAGAGTAGGAGGTCTTGATGCAGGGGCCATATGGTGGGTTAATGGAATTGACGAGAGGAGCAAGTAGCAGAGAAGTCAAATGGGGACTGCCAGACGCGCAGATCATAAAGGTCACCATGGTGGACATGGTGAGCCATAGGCAGGTAGGAAGTAGCACCAAGACACTGGATCTCTGGCAAGAGTGACCAAGAACACGTTCACCGGAATGAAAGACACAATGGGGAATGAGGGACATTGGAGAAACAACAGCCTACTTCAAGATTCTAATCGCAATACTTTTAGTGAATAGGAACTTTTGACCACATGAGGATAACAAAAAAATAGTTAGCAGTTTGACCTTTAGCAAGTCCTTGGAAAGAATATCTATCTGAGAGTACAGTTCTAATCCAAGTCTCTTTTTAACTAGCAATGTGATCTTGGGCAAATCAACTTAATTCTTTGAGCTTGACTTTCTTCGTTCTACAATAACAGTGGCCTGTAGCATTCTCTAATCCCATAATTGTTTTCCCCATCTACTTTAGGTTATTCTAGACTAGTGCAGTCTAGTCTAGATGAAGGAAACAAACATAAAGAACAGAGCCTGGATAAGAAAATCCCCATATAGTGTTCTCCTAGTGGGATATTCTGCAGAGAATGTTACACAAAACAACTAGAAGTCCAAGGTCTGGAGGTATCAGTTGCCTGTAAATGTCAAGACCAGATTGGGAATATCGTCTTAAACTGCAAAAGCTTCAATAAAATGAATAAGGTTTTGATTTATTCTGTTTTGATTTATTCACCAAATCTCAAAATACTAGTATGAGAGGACGCCCTTTGAAACTTTATAGAGGAAGTTGTTCACCCAAAGGGTAATAAACTTACCAAATGCATTATAAGAGCAGGTGGTACAGAGAGGATATAAATGTATAAATGGGTTCAAACATGACTTCGGAAAGTTTTATGAATGGCCAAGTCATTACAAAGTCAAATATTACAGAACAATGGAAATATTTAAGAGTGACATCTGGGAAAACAATAAGGCTGTCCCTCATCCTTCAGGGCCTTCTAAGTCAAATCAGAAAAAATCTCCTCCATGTTCTACTGCTAAAAGTACAGTAAATCTTTGCTTTATTAAAATGAAGGGAACATCACAGTAAGGAAAGAAGAGATTGTGGATTAAGAGCTTCCAACAGGTAGAGCCATAACAGCACTGAAGTTAGGCACTTGATTTATGCTGTGGTTTGAGTTTGTCCCCACCCATGCCCATGTTGAAATTTGATTACCAATATGACATTGTTGAGAGGCAGGGCCTGCTGGGACATGTTTGGGTCACAGAGGGAGATCCCTCATGAATGGCTTTGAGCCATTCTTGCAGTAGTTGAGTGAGTTCTTGCTCTCACAAGGCTGGATTAGTTCCTGCTGGAGTGTTCCTTCAAAAGTAGGTTCTTATAAGAGCAGAATCCTCCTATGATTTTGCTTCTTTACACATGTCTGCTTCTCATTTGACCTTCTCCCCCATGTTATGGAGCAACACAAAAGCCCTCAACAGAAGCCAAGCAGATGCTGGCACCATGCTTCTCATACTTTCCCAGCCTGCAAGAACCATGAGCTAAATAAACCTCTTTTCTTTATAAATTACCCAGTCTCAGGTATTCCGTTATAGCAACACAAAATGGACCAGCAATGCCTTAATGTACTCTGCTTGTATCTTTGAGAGAGGATTGTCATGTGATTAATTCTAACTTGGATAATATCAATCCAGATTATATTAGGTATTGGCACTAAAAGAGATTCTAAGAGGGAAAATACTCGTGTTAGTCCAAATTATTATTTATTTATTTTAGTAGTGACTGTTGAATGCAAGCTCCATGAACTATCTCCTGCAGTTTGCCTTCATGAACTGGGGCTCATCAAACCTTTGGTACCGTTGCATCATCATACCACACAAACCACTTGTACATAGTACTTCGGCCCAATCCTGCCCTGCTGGGAAACAACTCAACCCTCCGTTCCTGAGATATGTGTTACAGTCTCATCTTAGGCCTCTATAGAAGTATGTGTTCTTAGGTTGAAACATGTTAATGGGTGTTCTGCCTAGGTAAGGATTATAGAAATGGGCCCTGAGTGCATTTACTTTTCTCCTCGCATTTGTAATCAGCCTGTCATTTCATTATCTGAATTCCATGTTGGCTGTTTGGGATCATTAAGCAAAACCTAGCTATCGCTGCATATTACTCAGTACGTTTGCTCTAATAAGCTTTCGTAAATAAAACCCAAAGAGATGAAAAAGGCCAGTGTCTGATTACATGCAACCAATTTGGTCTCATTAGGTTCTTATAAGGAGAAAAAGTAAATATAATCTTTATAAATCATACAGCTATAACGGAGGTGCCTGGCAAAATTCATTAGTTAAGATAATAAGAGTGAAGACCATTTAAACGTGCATAACAGTTTGGTTTATGAAGCTGTTAAGTACTATTTCATCCATTATAAACTTTTACAAAACTCACAGATAAAGATGTAATCAGGCAGAGGAAATCATATATTCTTACATGATTCCCTAAGGTTTTGGCTTAATAAACTGCTATTAAAACAATGATAAAAACTAATGCTCATCTTGAATTTTTCATTCAAAGAACCCTGAGTGACACATAAAGCATTAATTTATTTTCCCTAGATGCTCAAAGCTTAGAAAAAGTTTATTCAACCTATTTTACAGAGGATACTACTGAGGCTCAAAGAGACAAAATGATAAGCTAAAGAAACTACAGCAAAATTAACAAAGGAACAGAGAGGATACCCTAAGGTCATTGCTTCTGAAGTCAATGTAAAGTCAGAATTTTCATTAAAAACAAACAAATGAAAAAAGACTGAATGCCTCTTTTTATTGCTTTGCTTTAAGCATAATACCTTGATTTGATTCTTGGGTGGTAAGAATCAAACATTGATTTTTTAGACTTGGGTATTGCTTCTCAACTACAGTATTTATTTGGGAATAAAAAATAAAACAAATACCTAGCGATGGCAGAACTTGGAGTTAGACAACCTGGTTTTAGAAACTGACTCTGCTTCTCCCTCTATGACCCTGAGCAAATCACTGAATGGACCCAGTGCCTTCCTATGTGAAACAGCGATAGCAATGCTGAGAGAAGAAGTAAGATGCTTCATATCGAGGGTGGAGGAACTTAGCAAATTTTAAATTGCTATCCAAATATTACCTATTTTTCTTGTATTTTTTCTGTCTATTCATTATATACTATGATGTTTCGAGAATTAGCTTCTATCTCTTGAACCTATCACTTTTTTTCCCCATACACATCCTTTTAATATTGTCCATAAGACTTTGCCTGATGAGTCGGTACAACATTCCATCTCAGCACTGGGGAAGCTGAGGCACTCCTAAGGAGTGGTTCTTCTTCCATCACCTCAACCTCACTACCTCTAACTAGATGTCAGAATATAATTCTCATATTTGGCCCAAACCTGTCAACCCGGGGGAACCCAGTTTTCTGGACTGCCAGAAAGAATGAAATGGGAGAAGCAACAGTCGGCTCTCTTCCCACGCTCCCATTTCTGTCAGTTTTCCATCTCCCCAGCACACACTGCCACTCAGCTCCTGCGGTTTTTGTTTCTATTACTAACCAGTGCCTCTTCCAGAGTCCAAGGCACAGACTATTCCCCAGTCCGTCTTCCAATATCACCCATCATTATGTGAATGTCAGTTACAGCAGGGAAAGGAAGAATAGGGAGGGTTGAGGGGAGGAGAATGGGGCAAAGCAAGTATCATCTTAGGCAGCTGAGCTTCAAATGAATCATCCCAGAGCTAAATTGCACATACACTGCAAAGGGCCTAAGAGAAACACTGATTTTAAACAAAATGTATAAGGTTAAACAACATATAATGTCCACTGGGTGGCATGGAGGAGGTGTGCCCAGGTAGGGTGTGCAGTGCATATTAGGAAATGGAGGGGGACAGGAAGGAGAGGGAGTTGGATTTTTTTTCTCTCTCTGTTTCCTCCATTTTAAATAGCAGTGATGTAGCTAGCCAAAGTACAGCGCTTCTTACAATAGATACAACAGTGCCACCTACAGCTAAGAAGGGATTGTCCTTCAAGCCAGCCAGAGGCCAGGACTGAAACTGATTACTTCGCACTGCCTTAATGAAGCCTCCCCAGCTGGGGCTGGATGGCTGTTCCACTGTACAGTCTGCAGACAAGACTTAGAGTAACTGCTTGCAGAGCCCAGGGATATATGGGCTGTTAGTCGGCCCACTGCAGCTCCTCTTGAACTGAGTCCCAAAACATAAAAGATAGGATCTTCTATATGATAGCCCCCAAACTTCCCCCACCCCCATCAAAATGCAAATTTTCTTGGGTTTTCCTCCCTGTATCCGATTATTTGCATGTTAAGATAATTCTTGCAAATTTTATGCATTTTGCTCAGAGGCATCTAATTAGACAGATTAGCTCGCAGACTCAATAACCTTCTATTTTATTCTTCTGAAAAGAAGGTTATGTCAGTTAGGAATCTCTCACTCCTAATAGGCATCAGGCACAGAGTGAGTTTGTGTATGAGCAAGAGCTCACAGGTCTCTGTGTGTACACAGTACATAAACAAGTGCATTTTGTTATGTATATTTCTGTGTGTTTGCATTTGAGGGCCTTCACAAGCATTTGTATTAAAAGTCCTGCGTTGGTCAGGCACAGTGGCTTATGCCTGTAATTCCAGCACTTTGGGAGGCCGCAGCAGATGGATCACTTAGGGTCAGGAGTTTGAGACCAGCCTGGCCAACATGACAAAACCCCGTCTCTGCTAAAAATACAAAAATTAGCTGGGTGAGGTGGTGCATGCCTGTAATCCCAGCTACTCAGGAGGCTGAGGCAGGAGAATCACTTGAACCTGGGGGGACAGAGGCTGCAATGTGCTGAGATTAAGCCACTGCACTCCAGCACTCCAGCCTGAGTGACAGAGCAAGATGTCTTGAAAAAAAAAGAAAAAAAAAAAATCCCACATTGGTTCATAAGCACCAGTGCAATCAAAGTGCACTTTTCCATGAGAAAAAGGGAAATAAAAGGCTGGCTCATAAAGGTCCAAGAAGTAGGAACATCTGATTGGCATAAGAGCTGAACAAAGGAAATGCAAGAGAAAAAACACATACACATTTCCTCCTTTGTTCTGAAAGTGAATTTTGATTCTTGTTGGCATGTCACCACTCTGCAATTCAGAAAGAAAACTCACTTATAAGGGAAAGATAAACTAGAGACGTGATGCTAACAAGCTCTCAAATTGACTAAAGCATTGTGGGTTGCCATGGAAAGAGATCTTTTAAACTGTGAGGGTCATTATTCCCTGCCTCTAAAAATCCACCAGGTGTGCCAGTCTAAGATCTAATTAGACAAGCAAGATTCCTCAGAGCAGCAGCTGGGATGACTTCCTGATACTTTTTCTTCCTTGAAGAGTCTGCCAATTCCCAAGAGTCATCCAGATGTGTGTTTAAGTCAACTACTGCATAAAGCTCCCTGAAATCAACACCACCTCTCCCAGCACGCAGGAGTCAGTAAAGCTTTTAGGTCAGAGGGCACAAATTCAAATACCTGCCTGCGTCATTTGACTGAGGCCAGTTAGGATGGTTGCAAGCTGAAGAGCTCTTGCCTGTTTAAAAAGAGCAGCCATTACTCAGTGCCAGCCAGCTGCTGCCTTGAGGAAATGCAGACCCTCTATTGTTAGATTTTCTTCAAGAGCAGCCAGAAATCTAAATGTGTCTGTGAAATCTCCTGATTTTTAAATGTTGGCAGCAAGTCAGAAAAATGGAAAACCTTGTGGTAGGCCAAACAAATCTTGGCCAGTGGCCTAATTTGACCTGGAAAATGCCAGGGCAGCCCCTGATTTGGGTCATTTGCAGCCCTAGAAAATCTATATTCAAACCATGCCCAAGTATTCTGCCTCCACTGATTATTTACGGAAGAAACTTTCACACTTCCATGCCTTTTTTCATCCTGTTTCACCTGCCTGGGTTGCTCTTTCTTTCCATCTCTGCCTGTCAAAATCCAATATCAAGGGCCAACTCAAATGTCAATTTATTTGTGAAGTCTGCCAGAATCACTGCAGTCAAAATTAATCACTCTGGTAATGCTACGTTTTTATCTCTATTCTTGAATTTAGCATTCTGCCTCCTAGTAGGGGTAAGCAGTGTTTATGTGAGTCCCAGTTGTGAGCCCTTGAGAACTAGTAATGTGTCAAATACATATCCTTTCTCTCTGTCCAGAGCTTGTGTTGACAGTTGGTTTGAATTTACATGGGCAAGATACTAAATACGAAATAGTGCATGCAGCTCATTGGCATGACTCATGGCAGCTCAAAAACAATTAATTCAATCCCAGCCTTACATGAACATGCCAGGTAATCAGATGACAATACGGTACTGTGCTTCCAAAATCAGGTCTACGTAACAGTGATTAAATCAATGGGCATTTGATTAAGATTAGTATCTCTGCCAGACCCCATGGATCTAGTAAGTAAAACTAGATTGCTATTATGATGATGCTATAATTAGACTTCCTAAAGAACAGGGTTCGTTTTTTTCATGTTTTATCCTATGTGCCCATCACACATTCTGACACAGTAAAAGATTTCAGTAAAACATCTGTGATGTTTGGTCATCATTATCAAAAGAAGTCTACAATGAGCACCTAACTCCATGCAAAGAACAGCACACTCTGCGGTGGTTACATGGTGCAATGGTCTTCGGGAGTTGCAGTCTAGTTGAAAAGCAAAACATACTTATGTGAGAAAAAAATAGTTGCACTATCAGTGCATGGTGAATTCCAGAAGGTACTATGGAGTTCCAGTCAAGTGGCATGCCCTCTGCTCACTTCTGGGGATTCACAAAGAACAAGAAGCAGTGCCTACTCTCAGGGAGACCTAGTATCCTCTATGGGACTTTGAAATAGAAAAATTACTGTGGGCTGAGCACTCAGAAAAAGTGAAATATGAAATCACAGGAAGGAGGAACCTAGTCAGGTCTAGACGGAAACTGATGATCTACTGTTTTAACATTAGGGTTATTTCCCTGGGAAAGAAAAAACAGGGGGAGGATACTGAATAAATTTTGCTAAAGGAAAAATATTCTAAAACATTGCTGCTCCTAGGTGACAGCAGCCCCTGTGAGATCTAGGGATCTAAAAACCCCTAAACCTCAACCATGGGATCACACCCACGTTAAGAACGATACAGAAGCTGCCAGGAAGTAGAGAGTCAGAGGGTGGTGAGGTCTGAGAAAGGAAGGAGAGCTCTCCCTGGACAGATGCCCTGGAGATGCTCACAGCTCTCACTACTCTGGGGGACACTGGCGCTGAATGGAATAAAGATAGTGAGACGAACCCCTTGCTACACCCTGGCACACTCCTGGCCTCTGGTCTCCCAAACAATGCTTCCTATAGAAACCCCCAATGCTGTCATGGATCACCTCTGTCTACCCAAAAGCCTCAAAACCCATTGGTGAAGCCAGGCACGGTGGCTCAAGCCTATATTCTCAGCACTTTGGAAGGCCAATGCAGGCAGATCATTTGAGTTCAGGAGTTCAAGGCCATCCTGGGCAACATGGCAAAACCTTATCTCTACAAAAAATACAAAATTGGTCAAGCCTGGTGGTGCATGCCTATAGTACCAGCTACTAGGGAGGCTGAAGTGATAGAATGGCTTGAGTCCAGGACATTGAGGCTGCAGTGAGCCATGATTGCACCACTGGACTTCAGGCTGGGCTGAAGTTTTCTTTTCAGAGCCTATCTCAAAAAAAACAAGCAAACAAACAAACAAACAAAAACATGAGTGAAGCTTCCCTGTTATGGGTAGAGAGAGGACAACAGCCATGATCACTGTTTACACTTTCCTTTGCCCATATTGAAATTGGGCAGAGAAAGTCTTGACAAAAAGAAAAGAATGGTCTTGGTTTTAGGATAAGCCTTTCCCTTTTAAGTGGAAAAGTTGATGTCATGAAATCTGTTGTGACCACTTTGCCCACCAAGCAGAACAATCCACCCATGGTATGTGTCAGTTTATAATTTATAATTGACCAGTAAAATGGAGGACACCTAGGGAAAGAAAAAAAAATAGAGAGGAAAAGAAGGAGGGAGGAAAGGAAAAGATCAGTGTGACAGGGAATTAAAACAAGAAGGGTTTATTGAGAGAATCTGAGTTGGGCCTGGAGCTTAAGATCACGGGTTGCTAGAGATAAGCACAGGAAGATGAGGAAAAGAAGAAAAAAACTAAAGAAAATCAAAACCCTGCTTCTCAAGCCCATGCTCTGCCAATAATTTATTCTTTAGAAATAAAAAAGGCAGACAGATCAGAAGATGGGAGAAAAACAATCAACGCAAAAGTGGAGGTGTCAACCTGAACAGATTTCAAACTGAAACAAAGAATTTATATGATTAGCTGAAGTTACACAGAGATGTATAAACATCTTGGGCAAAATGATACCAAGCAAAACTCTAGCACTTCATGGTGCCTTATGTGTGGTTTAGTCTTTTGATATCTATTTTATATTCTGCCAGCAAAAATTTTGTCATATCTTATGTGTTTTGCCAAGTTCTTTATTTGGGATTCTTCCTGATTTAAATATTTTTAGCTGCAGTGGTTTTTTAATCATGAGGGTATTGTTTCAAAAGGAATTATTTTATGTGCATCCAAAAGCAAAATTGAAGACCAATTCAAATTCATCTGAGATCATCCTATAAGTGAAGGACACTGTGGAAAAACACAGAAAGCTGACCTTGAGAACTGTCATATCTCAGATTTCTATTACAAAAACACAGTTAGTGGGTGGCCTTTGCTGATGCCTCCCGATGATGTTGATTGAAGATGGCAAATTGCAACATCATCTGTGTTCATCAGAAAATAAGGCCCATTCACTCTTCCCACCCTGAAATCCAGCCTCTTTGCAATCAGCCAGCTTTCTAAGTGGCCTACACTTTGGATAAGAGACGCATGAATGAATGACTTTCTAGAAAGAAATATAATGTCTTGCCATGTCATTGTTCCTCTAAGGAAGCAGTACCACCCCTGATTTGGGGCTTAGTGGCTCAGAACTAGCACCTGGAAGAAAAAAGAATTAAAACTTCCAGACAGATGTAATTGAGAGCTTTCCCTTGGTGGGTATCTTCCTCTGAAGCTCTGTCTGTAACGGAAGCGAAGGGAAGAGGGCAAATGCATCTGTTCATGGAGACAATCGCTAAGGGGTAATTTTCTGCTTGTCCCCAAGCCCTACAGTCTTTTACCCCCCAAAATATTATGTAGAAAGAGAGGGTCAAGCTCTTTATGGCAAGGCAAACATATACACAACTGTTAGGGAATAGAGCAGCACCCCCTAAAGCCTTGGCTCTAGGGACACCTTGGTTTTTCAAACCCACATACAGACATTGGGTTGCTTCTTCCACAAAGTACTTCATTCCTCATATATTTAAGTTGATCCGATAAAGGCATTGTTCAGAGCGGAAATGTGTAGTACAACCAGCGCAGTCCTTTTTTACAGCTAACCAATTATGGGCTAAAAGAACAATGCGAAGTCTCTTTTCCAATTGTTCGTAGGAGTGTGTTCATTCCAAGCCATTACCGCATATGTCTGTCAGAGGGAATCTCTGCATCAGGCTGTAATGAGGCACATTAGCTTTTTTTCCGCAACAGAGCGTTCCATGGCCTGGCTCTATGACAGCTCAGAGATTATGGTTCAGGGAGCAGCTTCAAATCTAGCTCTCTTTCTTTCTAGAAAATCCAACGAGGCTGCAGTTATCAGGGCAGCTCTTAAAACCACAGGCAAGGAAGGAGGAAGAGTCTATCAGTACTTTGGGAGGCCAACATAGGTGGATCACTTGAGCTCAGGAGCTCGAGACCAGCCTGGGCAACGTGGTAAAATCCTGTCTCTACAAAAAAAGGTACAAAATTAGTCACACCTGGTGGTGCATGCCTGTAGTCCCAGCTACTAGGGAGGCTGAAGTAGTTCTAGGGATGCAGCTCTAGAATGATGTAGACAGGCGCTGCTGCCTGCAGTAGAAAGATAGAAGTTCCTGAGGGCTGGTGACAGTTGCCTCAAGGAAAGTGTGTCGTACCATGGGGAGAGGACAAACAGGGAAGTAGAAGGTCTCAACCTACCACATCTCTCTCCAACATTTATTGTCCCTCTGCCTTAAAGTCAAGCAGCAAGCCTTTCCTTAACAAAAGACATCATTTGCATTTTGCTGTTCCCTTTTGGGTCACTTTCTGTCTGCCTCTCTAGACCCAGACTCCTGTTCTCTTCCAGGTTCTTATCCTGATAGCCTCACCTGGATGGTTTCATCCATTTCCCAAGATGGTAGCTTCCTGACTGGGCTCCTGGGTTCATAGGAAAAGAGGGATGAAGTCAGGCAAAAAATCAGAGCAATGGAGCAATGAAGGTGTTTGCTTGTCCTGGCTCCTACCCTCTGCTCCTTTAGGCTGGTTCTGACCCCAGCCTAAAGGGGACTGTTCCTTAGAGGTGGCTTCCTCCACACTAGGCTTACTGCTCCTAGGGACCCTTCTTTCCCACTCAATCCTAAGGATCTAATAATAATATCCTATCCTCTCCCCTCACCACTCCTACTCCAGGTTACTGCACTAATACTTGTAAATAAATCATCCTGTTTAGAGGACACGATCTGTTTCCTGTTGGGACCCTGACTGAAATTCTCTTTTCCTCCTTCTACCTCCTTATAGATTAGAAAACTAAACCTCGGAGAAGTCAAATTGCTACTTTTCTTTAAATTTACAGCTAAAAAGTAGCAGAATCAGAATCTAAACCCAAGCAGCCTGGTTTCAGAAACTTCTAAGAGCCCCTGAACTATGCTGCCTCAATAACACATGAGGCTAGAAATGCAATTTTGCTTCTCCGCACCGATCAAAATCCTCTCCATCCCAGTCAGTAGGAGTAAAGCTGCCCTCCTTTACAACTTTCTCCTTGACCCCTCCAGCTCCATGATCAGCTCGTTCCTGTGAAGCATAGTGTCTGTGCCACCCCCGGTACACATACCAAATGCTACTTCATCCTATCCTTTAATTATCCACGTGCATATTCTTGTTTCTCCAATGGATGGAAAACCTCCAGTAGGACAGACATTGTGGCTTCCATGTAACCCCCATTGTCCTTAGCCTATAGTAAATACGGTGGCCTGAGTTAGTCAGCAGAACAATGATTGAGAAGGAATTTCCATGGCTCTATTATCTGTCAAGAAAAGCAACTGCCCCAGTAATTCATGGACTGTTCTTAAATTTAGATTGTTTAAAAAATGAGCAGTGGAGCCGGGCATGGTGGCTCACGCCTGTAATCCCTGCACTTTGGGAGGCCAAGGCAGGCGGATCACGAGGTCAGGAGATCGAGACCGTCCTGGCCAATACGGTGAAACCCCGTTTCTACTAAAAATACAAAAAATTAGCCGGGCGCGGTGGTGGGCGCCTGTAATCCTAGCTACTCGGGAGGCTGAGGTAGGAGAATGGCGTAAACCTGGGAGGCGGAGCTTGCAGTGAGCCAAGATCGCGCCACTGCACTCCAGCGTGGGCAACAGAGTGAAACTCCATCTCAAAAAAAAAAAAAAAAAAAATGAGCAGTGGAGGCCAGGCATGGTGGCTTATACCTGTAATCCCAGCACTTTGGGAGGCCAAGGTGGGTGGATCACCTGAGGTCAGGAGTTTGAGACCAGCCTGGCCAACATGGTGAAACCCTATTTCTACTAAAATTACAAAAATTAGCCAGGAGTGGTGGTGGGCCCCTGTAGTCCCAGCCTGGGAGGCTGAGACAGGAGAACTGCTTGAGTCCTGAAGGCAGAGGTTGCAGTGAGCCGAGATTGCGCCATTGCACTCCAGCCTGGGCTGCAGAGTGAGACTCTGTCTGAAAAAAAAAAAAAAAAAAAAAAAAAAGAGCAGTGGAAGAGAAAAGTGAAAGATGCTAAACAAGTAACAGTCACCTGGAAGCAATGATAGATGGCCCTCAGTATCCATGGTTCCACATCCATGGATTCAGCCAACTATGAGTTGAAAATATTTGAAAAATAATAATAATTAAAACTAACAATACAACAATCAAAAGAATACAAGTGAAAAAAATATAGTATAACAACTGTTTACATAGCATATACATTGTATTAGGTATTATAAGTTATCTAGACATGATTTATAGTATACAAGAGGATGTGTGTAGGTTATATGCAAACACTATACCATTTTATATCAGGGACTCAAGCATCTGTGGATTTTGGTATCCATGGGTGTCCTGGAATCAATCTCCTGACAATACGGAGAGACAACTGTATTTATAATCTCAGAATTGCTTATGGGGAAGCTACAATAAAAGTTGAGATTGAATACAACTGTATTATTTGCATGTGTTTCTCGAAGTTTGTGTTGTTGGTCATTTTTCACCTCCTTTTTAACAAGCAGAAATGCAGAGTTTCAGAGTGGCTGCTACATACATTAACATAAGTAGACTTATGATGTAGTGAAGAATGTTGCTATGATGTCCCAGCCCTGTGCCCTTAACAAGAAGAATAGAACTGTTACTAGCCATGTACTTCCTCCCACTGGAATCTCTTCAAGAAAAATTACAGAGACAACTGTAGAACATTTCCTTTAACAGCAAAGCTTGCTCAAGATTCCTGTAAAACTCTTATACTGTGTTAGCAGTTGCTAAAGAACCACCAGTACAACTCAATGGCTAGAAGAGAACTTCTGGAGCTTAACTGCTTGGGTTCATATCCTGGCTCTTCTACTTGTCAGCTGTAAGTCCTGGAAAACTTAGTAATGTAATCTATCTGAGGCTCAGTTTTCTCATCTATAAGACGGGAATACCAACAGTACTTACCTGCCTCATGTTGTGAGGATTAAATGAAGTAAGCATAAGCGTCTAGGAAAGGGCTTGATATTTACATAGCACTCAGTGTTACTTATTATTGCTGAATAAGTAACTGGCTTATTCAGCCGTAAGATGATGATTACGACCCCTGAGGACTCTTGTTAGGACTTCCTAACACCTAGAAGTTTCCAGGAAAGACAAGGTAATGCTCTCTAGTGTTTATAAAGATTGTGCCTGAAGGTGTTAGAAAGCTCCACAGGCCTGGTCCCATTCTTGTGAACAGCATACTGCCAAAGTTTTGTTGTTGTTGTTGTTGTTGTTGTTGTTGTTGTTGTAAGTCTTGGTCTCCTTCTGGTGCCCAGGCTGGAGTGCAGTAGCGTGATATCAGCTCACTGCAACCTCTGCTTCACGGGTTCAAGAGATTCTCCTACTTCAGCCTCCCAAGTAGCTGGGACTACAGGTGCATGCCACCACACCCGGCTAATTTTTTTGTATTTTTAGTAGAGATGGGGTTTCACCATGTTGGCCAGGCTGGTCTTGAACTCCTGACCTCAAATGATCCACCCACCTCAGTCTCCCAAAGTGCTGGGATTACAGGCATGAGCCACCACTCCCGGCCTGCCAAAGTATTTTCATGCATAATTGGGAGAAGGCCTGAAGAGGATCTTTCCAGTGTAATATACTATTTTACAACTGGCGAAACTGAGGCATCAAAGGCATAGGGAGACTAATTTATACATGAATATTTACATGGCTCCCAAAATGTGCCCAGTTGTGTATGCAAAACAGTGGTGAATGCAAATAAACTATAGGCTGCCAATCTAACGTGACCCAATACATCAAGGTAGAGCCCAAGACTCCCAGCCCCAAGTTGCTGCCACACCCCAGTAGCACTTATAGACCAAGTAGCAGCTCTGTTTTTAAGAACAAGCTAAACGCCTCTTGAGAGGAAGATGGGTTGCTTTTCATCACAAGACTACAACAACATCGAGGACACTGCAAATTCATTTCCTAATTCATGCAACCTTCATTCATTCTTCTATTACCGCCATTCAGGTAACTGCCATTCAGCCACTTACCACATATGTGTTGGACGCCAGTGGAATGGGAAGAATACCATGACAGCAAAGCAAATAAAGAGCCTTTTTCCTTGATAGGACTCTTCCTTCTTTATAATCTTACCTTTTTATTACCTTATTAAGCATGGCATGCACAGAGGGCCTGCAAAAAAAAAGAAAGAAACAATTTGAGTGTCAGTTTGGCAGCAACTCTCCCTCCCAGGAGAACTGAGCTCATACACGTAGTTTATTACCTTCTCGTGCTCCTGAACACGGCTTAAAGCCATATAATATCTTTTGGTGGGTTAAATGAGAAGCAGCTCTCTCTAGTCTGTCAATCAAATCAATTTCCCCCTTGAATAAAGGAAGTTAGCATCTTACCCCCTCTGGCTGCTGAGGAAAGTAAGTTTCTTCTTGCTCTCTGCCAGGGATTCTATGACAGGAGGAGAGAGAATGTGTCCTGGTGGTCTAGGTGGCTGGCACCTGGCATGAGGGGGCCACTAGAATGAGGAAAGTCCTGTTTGTACTCCCACAGTGGCACTAGCACTCTCACTTGGCTGCTAGTAGAAAAATCACAGCAACTCTAGCATTTTCTTCACAGCCTAGCTTGGCCAAGGCAAAAATAGTGACACTTCACTGGAGTGATCAAGACAGAATCCAGATCACAATGGATTGAAGAGTGAGAGGATAGTGAAGGAGGGAGGAAAGAAAAGAGAGATACAACGAGGGTAAAAAGATCTATCTCCTTTTCTTGGAAAAAGCCATTCGCCATATGCTGAAGAAATATGTGGTCATCTTCAATGTAATTCATATCAAGAAAGATTAATTAAGTCACTGCTATATATAAGGTATCTGACTAGATCCTGGGGAGAAGGGACACAGACAAACAGGAGTGCTTGCTGTCTCTCTGTGGTGGTGCCTGGGTATTCCCTCCTTTAAGTCTTCACTTAGATTTCACCTTCCCCATGAGGTCCACTCGGACCACCTTCTCAATACTGCAACTGACCCTCAGCACTCCTGTAACCCTTACCCCTACTATACCCTTTTTAAATTCCATAGCACATCTCCTTCCGATAAACTTTATATTTACTTGCTTTTTTATGTTGATGACTTACTGTTGATCTCCACACAGTATGAGAATCGTTGTGAGTTCTATTCCCTGATGTATTTCTTTTTTCTTTTTCTTTTTCTAAGACGGAGTCTCACTTTGTTACCCAGGTTGGAGTGCAGTGGCACGATCTCGGATCACTGCAGCCTCCGCCTCCCGGGTTCAAGCCATTCTTCTGCGTCAGCCTCCCAAGTAGGTGGGACTACAGGTGCCCACAACCACGCCCAGCTAATTTTTGTATTTTTAGTAGAGACGGGGTTTCACTATGTTGGCCAGGCTGGTCTTGAACTCCTGACATCAGGTGATCCACCCACCTCGGCCTCCCAAAGTGCTGGGATTACAGGTGTGAGCCACCACGCCCAGCCTCCCTGATGCATTTCAAGTGCCTAGAACAGTGCCTAGCCTATCATAAACACTCAGTAAACAGTCAATGAATCAATAAATTAATGTTTCTCCCAGAGTCTGAATACATTTTCTACTATCTACTGAAGAATCTGCTGGAATTACTGAGAAACTTCAAGAAAAATAGGTATCTCTCTGATAAACAAGGAGTGAAGGCAGAAACACACTTGAGGCCTTGAATGAGTGGATACATCCTTACATCTCAGTGATCTTGCAGTGCAGCTGAATTTCCACAAATCACTATCCTGTTGTTTTTCTTCACAGATTATTCCTCAATCAGTGTGCAGCTGGGTCATCCATTACCTTGGCTCTGATATTTCATTCTTGAGCCTAATGCAATACCTTTTCTTATTTTGTGTAAGGACACTCACAACATGATGCAGAGAACTTATGCATTAAGGATATGTTATAGACATTTCATCAATTCTGTTGCATGTCAACAAGCATGTATTTCTTTTTTTTCTTTTTTTCTTTTTTTTTTTTTTTTTTTATGACACGGAGTTTCGCTCTGTCACCTAGGCTGGAGTGCAATGGTGCAACCTTGGCTCACTGCAAACTCCGCCTCCCAGGTTCAAGTGATTCTCCCATCTCAGCCTCCCGAGCAGCTGGGATTACTGGCACCCGCCATCATGCCTGGCTAATTTTTGTATTTTTGTAGAGACAGGGTTTCACCATGTTGGCCAGGCTGGTCTTGAACTCCTGACCTCAGGTGATCCACTCGCCTTGGCCTCGCAAAGTACTGAGATTATAGGCATGAGCCACCGCGCCTGGCCAACAAGCATGTATTTCAAAGGTATGTTGCAGCTTTCAACATATTACACAGCTTAATCATCAACAGATTCCCACAGTCTGGCCCATCATGATGCCATAAATACCTGCCTCTCTCCCAGGAATACAAACTTGGCTTTGAACAAGAGGTAGATCCCACTCTAGCCCAGGCACACTCCTTAACTAGCATCAATTCCAAATTGCTTCCTTCCAACACCTCCTATGTGGAACTCTCTGAACTGGCACATGGCAGCCCAATGACAAGCTCTAGAACACCCAAGCAGAGATTACGACAGGGAGCCAGATATTCACACTTTTTTGATAAAAGTCTGAACTTTCTAGATAAGAAAAACCTCACTCCGGGTCACAAAGTCAATAAATGGCAGTGAGATGAGATTATGCCTCCTACGTTGCTGGAGCGCCTTTCCCAGATAACCCCCACAATATAATGCTGCACCAGCCTCTCATGTTCAATGACTCTTCTCCCTGGCTCCTCTTTTCCTTTGAGATGAAGTTACCCCCAATGTGATTTGCTCCAGGGCAAATAGTGGCCAATAGCTGATGCCCCTTATTCTCTACTCTAATTTCTATTAAAAAAAAAAAAAAATAGACCTCTATAATCTTTATTCCTAACTTACTAGAAAAAAACAGCATCATTCTCTTGCTGATAAGAACCACCATGGTTAGGTCCTAAAGCCATAAAGACATACCTGCTTCAAAAACATGACTTCCTATATCCGAAAGAAAAAGGCTATGATGTGAATTAATACTAACTGTCATTCTCTGCATTGAAAAAGTCTCATTAAAAGCCAAGTACATCTGCTCCATGGCCCAGCAGTGATAACATTACCCCTTGGGCTTGACCTAGCTATTGGAACTATGAAATCTTATACCAACATCCACTAAAGCCAGCTAAAATCCTTTTTCCTCACTCTTTAACTCCTGCCTTTTCCTTTCCCACATATACAGGTATATCAGTTAGCTTTTGCCATGAAAGAAACCACTCTAAACTTAGTGGCTTAAAACAACAGCCATGTAGGTCATGATTCTGCTTTGGGCAATTCTCAAATGGGCTCAGCTGATCTCAGCTGGCCTCATATATGTGTCTGAAGACAGTGGCTCAGCTTCTGGGTATTAGTTCATTGCCAGCTGGGCCACTAGAGGAACTGAGCCACTTGCCTCTTATTATGCTATAGGCTCGCATGTCTTGGTCATGTGAGGACCTAGGATTTCACTATGCATGCCAGCACTTTTCTAGTCTGTGAGTCTGTTAGTGTCCATTAGGCAAAACAAATCACAAGTCTAGTTCAAAAGTTGAGGAAGACTCAAAAAAAATAAAAAATAAAAAGAAGAAGTTGGCCAGATGCAGTGGGTCATGCTTGTAATCCCAGCACTTTGGGAGGCTGAGACAAGAGGATTCCTTGAGACTAGGAGTGTAAGACCAACCTAGGCAATATAGAAAGACCCCATCTCAAAAACAGTTTAAAAATTAGTCAGGTACAGTGGCACACACCTGTAGTCCCAGCTACTTGAAAGGCTGAGATGGGAGGATCACTTGAGCCCAGGAGGTAAATGCTGCAGTGAGCTATGGCTGTGCCAATGCACTCCAGCCTAGGTGACAGAACAACACTGTCTTTATAAAGAAGGAGAAGGAAGAAGAAGCTACAATGTCTCATTGTAAAGGCATGAATATAAATACAGGGAGGGAAAGAAATTGTGGCCATTTATTTTTGCAAGTTTCCATCAGAAAGGGATTGCGAGATGTATAAGTGCTAATATAGGGAGAACAGTAGGGATGTTTAGCAATCGCTGAATCATCTAGTCACACCTAGTCTCCTCAAGAGAATATTGGGTTAGGGTACCTGCTGCATTCATTCATTTATTCAACACATATTTATTGAGCACCTACTATCTCCCATGCACTATTCTAGGCACTGGTGATATAAAAGAAACAGACAATCCCTGTTTTCCCAGTTTTTTTTTTTTTAATTTCAACAGATTTTTGGGAAACAGGTGGTGTGTGGTAACATGAGTAAGTTCTTTAGTGGTGATTTCTGAGATTTTAGTACACTCATCACCAGAGCAGTGTACACTGTACCCTATGTATACAGTCTTTTATCCCTCACTCCCCTCCCACCCTTTCCCCCAAGTCTCCAAAATCTATTGTATCATTCTTATGCCTCTAGATCCTCATAGTTTAGTTCCTACTTATGAGTGAGAACATACAATGTATGGTTTTCCATTCCTGAGTTACTTCACTTAGAATAATGGTCTCCAATTCCATCCAGGTTGTTGTGAATGCCATTATTTTGTTCCTTTTTATGGCTGAGTAGTATTCCATGATGTGTGTGTGTATATATACACACACATATATATACACACACATATATATACACACACACACACATATCTATATACCACAACTTTTTATCCACTCATTAGTTGACGGGCATTTGGGCTGGGGCTGGTTCCATAGATTTGCTATTGTGAATTGTGCTGCAATAAACATGCATGTGCAAGTATCTTTTTTGTATAATGACTTCTTTTCCTCTGGGTATATACCCAGTAGTGGGATTGCTGGATCAAATGGTAGTTCTACTTTTAGTTTCATAAGGAATCTCCACACTGTTTTCCATAGTGGTTGTAACTAGTTTACATTCCCACCAGCAGTGTAAAAGTGTTCTCTTTTCACCATATCCACGCCAACATCTATTATTGATTATGGGCATTCTTGCAGGGGTAAGGTGGTATCACATTGCGGTTTTGATGTGCATTTCCCTGATCATTAGTGATCTTGAGCATTTTTTCATATGTTTGTTGGCCACTTGTATATCTTCATTTGAGAATGGTCTATTCATGTCCTTACTCCACTTTTCGATGGGATTGTTTTTTTCTTGCTGATTTTGTTTGAGTTCCTTGTATATTCTGGATATCAGTCCTTTGTTGGATATATTGATTATGAAGATCTTCTCCCACTCTGTGGGTTGTCTGTTCACTCTGCTGATTATTTCTTTTGCTGTGCAGAAGCTTTTTAGCTTAATTAAGTACTATCTATTTATCTTCGTTTTTTTTTTTTTTTTTTTTGCATTTGCTTTTGGGTTCTTCGTCATGAAGTCTTTGCCTAAGCCAATGTCCAGAAGGGTTTTTCTGATGTTATCATCTAAAATTATTATGGTTTCAGGTCTTAGATTTAAGTCCTTGATCCATCTTGAGTTGATTTTTGCATAAGATGAGAGATGAGGATCCAGTTTCATTCTTTTACATGTGGCTTGCCAATTACCCCAGCACCATTTGTTAAATAAAAGTGTCCTTTCCCCACTTTATGTTTTTGTTTGCTGACAATCCCTGTTATTATGCTTACAATCTAGTGAGATCAGAGACAATAAATAAGAAAATGTATAATAGATCGGACTAGTAAGTGCTATGGAGGAGGAAGGAGCAGCAAATCCTTCTGGGAGTCTTGCTATTCAGCCACTTTAGAATCTGCCTCCCTCTCCTCCCTTCACCAAGTGGACCATGGAATGCACTGTGGCTGGTGAACTGGCACTGGTGAGAGGAAAAATGTAGGATTGGAAAGCAGTCACCCACCAGGTGAATTGATGCCAAAGCTAGACAGATGGTTCAGCATGATGGACATTTATCACAGGGCAGAGCCAAACCCAACCTTTCAAGAAACAGGGACCTCCGATGAGTGAGACAACAGTGGGATGCAACCTCAGGAGGGGCGTGAATCACTGCACTGGAGGGAGGGGTTTGTGTCTGCGGCCTGCTCTGTATTTGGGAGCTGGTTTTCACCAAAAGACATGTTTAAGCACCAATAAATGTCTGTCTTTCCAAAGCTCAAACCTTACTCCCCTCAGCTTCCATCTTTCCCCACATTCCAGTGCTCCCTGAGTCCTTTTATCTAAGGGTTAAAGTGAAATACATTGGGAAATGGGAATTTCCATCCTCTTGTCAATTAAGTCCAGACAAATGTCTTTCTCTTGGCCTTCCCAGATCCTCCACTACTCTACAAGGCCAGCTGTGTTTCTTTGCCTCCCTGACTGTCTCCCACTTCTAACAAAAGGGCCCCTGAAGCCAGCTGCAGTTTCTGAGTGGGTAAGAAATGTCACTAATAGGAGGAACAGCCATGAACCACAACGCTAAAAACCATCTTTTCTGTCTCCCACCCCAGGTGTGACATGCGTGTTCTTGGCCCTAGAGGTAGACAGTTCAGCTTTCAAAGGGCAGACTAAGTTTTTACAAGAGGCACTAGAACATTCTGGTCGCAAATACGGGCCTGGAAAAAAAAAACCTAATGGGTACTGGGCTTAATACCTGGGTGATAAAATAATCTGTACAACAAACCCCCATGACATATATTTACCTGTGTAACAAAACTGCACATGTACCCCTGAACTTAAAACAAAAGTTAAAAAAAAAGAAAAGAAAAAGAATAAGGGCCTGGGAGTTAAGGAGTCTTCTCAACTTAGGTTCTGCCTGCACAACCTTGGACAAATGTTTTTTATCATCACTAAGCCTCAGTATTACATTCCTAAAATGGTAACAGCAATGCTTATAGAGTTTTCAAGTGGATTAAATGAAAAATGACATATAAGGGCTTTGGGCATCATGTCTGACACAGTGTAAGAAATGGGAGATACTGTTACTAGCATTAACTTATTTTATTGAAGAGGGAGGCTGGAATCAGGCTGTTTCTGCAGAGAATGCCAAGAAACAAGAAGTTGCCCAGTCTGCGAATATTGACTGACAGGTGCAAGCAGTGTCAGAGTGGGTTTGCTGGCAGGTGGTCAGGGAGTGAGGTCTATCTTCTTGCTGTTAAGTTCATTTAAAAATAATACAAAAGAACATGTGGTGCCATGATGGCATACATGATCCTGAGAGCCAGAGCCTTCCTCTGGTTGCCCTGAAGACACCCCAGTAACCAGAACAGGAGACCGGCAGGTGGCAGAGGAAGGGGCTCCACAGTTCCTGCAGCAGGATGGCACGGTACCCAAGGTCTTCTCATCCTCTCTCCTTCCAGCCTTCTCTGATTCTCTCCAGGTGGGCAGAAATGCCACCACCCATTCAAGCAAATATCTCAAGATCCTTTTAAAAATCAGCTCATAAAATGATCCTCCAGGATTTACCTCTGATGGTCAAATTAGATAGTTTGAAGCTTAAACAAAAATGCTAAAAGATCATGAGGGCAGAGAACTAGAGAAATAAAGAAGTGAAGGCTGGGAGCTATGGCTTGCAGCTGTAATCCCAGCACTTTGAGACGCCAAGGCAGGAGGACTGCTTGAGGCCTGGAGTTGGAGACCAGCCTGGGCAACATAGCAAGGCCTCCATCTCTACAAAATAAAAATTTAAAAATTAGCCAGGGCACAGGTGGCACAGGCCTATAGTCTTAGCTACTCAGGAGGCTGCAGTGGAAGGACTGCTTGAGCCCAGGAGTTCCAGGTTATAGCAGGCTATGATAGCACCACTGCACTCCAACCTAGGCAACAGAACAAGACCCTGTCTCAAAAAAAAAAAAAAAAAAAAAAAAAGGAAGAAGAAGTCATGATGCATGATGCTAAGTTCAGGGACATTTGCTTTCCTGAGGCCTCCTTTACCCTAATTCATGCTGTTGGAGGGAGCTCCGTAAGGACGTATGAGGCTAGCCAGCTTCCACTCCCACACTGCCACCAAGATGCTCAGTGGCAGCGGGCCTCATGCCCTCTCGTCTTTAAAAGTGAAAACTTTTTCTTGGTCAACATTTCTCAAATTGGACTTCTAACCACCTACTGCAGAAACACCTGGGGAAGTTGCTTTCGAACACACAATGTTGGACTCACCGAGACCGCTGGCATCTGAGAGGATGGGTAAGAGAGATCTGTGTTTGTAAGTCTCTTCACAGTCTAGTTTGAGAACCACTAACCTAGGAGATTTCCGAGACACAAAACTACTAGTTCTAACTAGCTATGCTACTCAGGGAAGACGTTAGCAAGATGTGTGTCTCCTTTCAGAGCATATGCAATCTAAAAGAGACTCCTCCAAGTCAGCAACAGTGAGCATGATACTCCAGCTAACACTGGAGGCGTCCTTAGAACTCACAGTTCTGTCTCCCTGCTGTTCTCTTCCAGCCAGGACCTCCCTGGGTCACAGCTAATTCACAAAAGCTGGCAAGCCCTGGCCATCATCGTCACTACATAACTCAAGTCCAGCTCTTAGTAAATATTGACTGCACATGTGTGCGCACACACACACACACACACAAAGCTGAGGTGCATGGAGAGGTCATCTTGTGTCAGTCCCTTTCACGTATTACTTTACTAATCATCAAAACAATCCCAAAAGGTAGGTACTATTTTGTCACCATTGTAACTATGACAGCATGTAAGGTTCAGTCATTTGTCCACAGTCATCCAGCTAACCAATGGCAAAACCAGGATTTGATGCCAGAGTGGGTGTTTTTATGTTCCCCTACATAACTTTGTCTCCAGTGGTAGAATTTCAGGCATCAGTTTTAAGGGAGAGTCATAAACCCCTGCATTTCATCTGTGATATAAGGAGAGTTGAATTCATAGGTCTCAACTACTCTTTCCAACCTTGAAAGTCAAGTAAACTTAACAAAATTGGGTGCACCCACTGCCTAAAGCAATGGATTTCTATGAGGTGAAAGCAATCTGCAAAAGTGCAGATACATTTTGGGTGGTCACATTGCCTGGGGGACAAAGGTGTATAGAACCCAAGGTGGCTAAAGGGTCTACAACTCCAAACAGGCCCACGCCCAGGAGAACTGTCCTCTGTAATGCAACAAGAGCCTCATGGAGAAACTCACATAGGCAATGGAAATACAGTGGTCAATTAATGAGTTCTAATAGTGCTGTCCCAAGACAATGAGGACTACTGGGCATTCAGAGCCTTGTCAGTCCCTCTCCAACTCAATTTCAACAGTCTGAGCATTCCTGCTAAGTGATTTGGTGTATGAGAACTCTGGCAATTTCAGAAGAGCTTATGTCTAATAGGAAAAAAATTTTAAAAAGCAAACTGGCATTTGGGTGTCACCCCAACTTTACCTGAACTGTATCAAAGGTGTTATTATTCATTATATAGAGGATTCAGAGCAAAACAAAGTTTATCTGCAATTGTGTAAACCTGATCTATGTGGGGAACTGGAGCATGAAAGATTGCAACAGCATAAACAAAGACAGGATAAAAATGTGCTCCTATATGAGTCTGTCCCCAGTAATGGCTATATTAATCACCATTATCATTATAGTTACCCTCCTCGGCATCATCACAATCAATTCAGCAACTGTTTCCCTTGGTGATGTCTCCTTATTACAACACGGTATTAATTGTATCCGAGCTGATTTTCTGCTCCTACTGCTTAACAGCTGTGTGGGAGTAAATATCCCTCAGTCAAACACCAGCTCAGATTGCCAGGACTCAGGAAATTGATCCAGATGTGAACAGCAGGATCAGAGGACAGCTGCAGAAGAGAATACGCCAGTGTCTGTGCTAAACTTAGTGATCAGCATCCAGTTATAGAGATTCTAAGACTTCCTTTCAAATACAATGAGCCATCAAAGAGTTAACAGCTTGAGTTTTGCTTTTGTTAGTTTCATCTAGGTCAGGAGCATTCATCCTAAGGAACTTTTGTCTAGCTCTTTCAAAAAAAAAAAAAAGAAAGAAAGAAAGAAAAAAACACAACCACCACCAAGAGAATAACCACACAGATTCCCTAAACATGTGATTAAAAACTATAACTATCCTAAATTTCTATTGTGGTTATTGGGGAACAAAGCTGTCTCAGCACTTTCTTTTATTTTTAAGTACATTTCAAAGCACTTCAGTTTGTGACTTCCACAAATTAGAGCTCTCACACTTTTCTCCCTAAACAGACCAAGGCAATTGCATTCTACAGCAACAGTTATTTTTGTCCCTCCCTTTTGAGTCTCCAACTGGCTGGCAAAAGTGCCAGAAGACCTGTTGATTTGTATATCTTCATTTTTTGTTTTTTGTTTTTTTGAGACAGTTTCACTCTTGTTGCCCAGGCTGGAGTAGAATGGCACAACCTCAGCTCACTGCAATGTCTGCCTCCCAGGTTTAAGGGATTCTCCTGCCTCAGCTTCCCAAGTAGCTGAGATTACAGGTGCCCACCACCAAGTCTGGCTAATTTTTTGTTGGTTTTTTTTGTTTGTTTGTTTGTTTTTTTGAGTCGGAGTCTCGCTCTGTCACCCAGGCTGGAATGCAGTATCCAGATCTCAGCTCACTGCAAGCTCCGCCTCCTGGGTTCACACCTTTCTCCTGCCTCAGCCTCCCGAGTAGCTGGGACTACAGGCGCCCACCACCTCGCCTGGTTAGTTTTTTGTATTTTTTTAGTAGAGACGGGGTTTCACCGTGTTAGCCAGGATGGTCTCGATCTCCTGACCTTGTGATCCGCCCATCTCGGCCTCCCAAAGTGCTCGGATTACAGGCTTGAGCCACCGCGCCCAGCCAATTTTTTGTATTTTTAGTAGAGACGGGGTTTCACCATTTTGGTCAGGCTGGCCTCAGGTGGTCCACCCACCTCAGCCTCCCAAATTGCTGAGATTATAAGCATGAGCCACTGTGCCTGGCCGATTTGTACGTCTTTTGTTGCTCTTTATCAGTTTCACTGCCTCCTGGCATCACAAACTGTGTTAATCTGGGGTGACTTTGTTTTAAAGATCTAGCACTGAGCTAAGATTCAGGACACTTAGCTACTCTTCTTTTAAGTTTTCTTTCCCTTTTAATGGACACATAGTCATGGTTCTTATTTATGGAATAGAATGTGATCCTGTACATGTAGACATTGTATAATGATCAAATCAGGGTAATTACATCACCTCAAACCTTAATCAGTTCTTTGTGGTAAGAATATTTAAAGTTGTCTCTTCTGTTAACTATCCTTCTTAACGCCTTGTTTGTCCATTTGGGTCTGAAGAGGACCCGTGAGCCATTGTTTCTTCACCTATTAAAAATGGGAATAATAGCTGATCTTTGCACTGCTCCCTGGATGAGCAGTCTTGAGGTGCAGAGGAGAGATCATGGGGCTAAGAGCAGAGAAACAAGCCCTTTCATGTCCTCTAGGAAGATATGTAAGGCAAGAAAAGCTTCCTGGGAAGTCAGGTGCCGTGCATGCCAGGGGCCTCAGGAAGGTGTCCTTTGCCCTACTATACCCCTGCTAAGAAACTGCCCTTGATAAGGTAAGAATAATGGGCTCGCAGACTTTTACATATGAATGCAGTTTGCTTCAATATATGTAATAATGAAAAGTTGCAACCAGCCTAAATAGCAATGTCATTAATTAAGTAAATTATAGCACATCCATTCAATGAAATATTATGCAACCATGAAATTAAGGTTTTCAAAGATTTTTAAAGTCAACATAGAAATGTCAAGATAAGTTTCTAAAAAGTTAAAAAGCATTCTAATCCAAACATTGTCAAATTTTGGCACATCCATACATACAGGTCGTTATTGTGTGTACTTCTTCGTGTATGTAAAATGTATGTGTGTATAGAGGGAGAGAGAGAGGAAGATTGAAGGAGAGATTGAAGGCAGAGAAAAACAGGGAGAGAAATATACCAAAAATATTAGCAATTGTTTATCAGTTGATGGGCTCTTACGTTCTGATGTTTGTTTACATCTTTCAAATTTTCTCATAAAAATACTTGCTACTTTTATAATCAATAAAATGAATATTATTTTTAAAACGAATTTGTGTGTGAAACTATTAAAATCAAATTTGAAAATCATTTTATGATAGGGCAAAAGGCCTATCTTTAAAAATTAGAATAAATTTCTATGATTGCAACTCTGTCCAAAAGTTATGGCTGAGAAGAAGTAAATATATTCAAATATTAATGATACAGAAGGGCATGATCCCTTTAAATGATACAGAAGGGGGAAAGGGAAGCACTGAGAAGGGAAGGGCATGGTCCCTTTAAATGATATGGAGGGGCTCCACCCCTGGGCCTGTGCCCACAGATCTCAGTGAGGACAGGCATTTTTGTTTTTTCTGCCCAAATGTTGCATTTCCCAAGACCACCCTGGCCTGCCACACCCCCATCCTGTGCCTATAAAAACCCGAGACCCTAGCAGGCAGACACCCAGGTGGCTGGACATCTAGAGAAGCACATCAGCGGAGGAACACATGGGCAGTTGGACTTGGAGAGGAACACACCTGCATAAGAGCACACCAGCACATCAGCAGGCCATCAACCAGCGGAACAAGGCAGAGTTTGGCGAGGACCCTCGGAGGAGAGCCTGGGCTGCTAAGCAGCCCGACTCCAAGGGAAAATTATCTCCCTTCTGGCTCCCCCATCTGCTGAGAGCTACTTCCACTCAATAAAATCTTGCACCCATTCTCCAAGCCCATGTGTGATCTGATTCTTCCAGTACACCAAGGAAAGAACCCCGGGATACAGAAAGTCCTCTCTCCTTGCGATAAGGCAGGGGTCTGATTGAGCTGACTAACAGAAGCTGCCTATGGATGGCTAAACTAAAAGAGCACCCCGTTAAACACACCCACTGAGGCTTCAGCTGTAGACATTCACCCCTAGACACTGCCGTGGGGTCGGAGGCCCACAGCCTGCCTGTCTGTATGCTCCCCTAGAGGTTGGAGCAGCAGGGCACTGAAGAAGCAAGCCAGCTCCCATCACACGCCCTGCGAGGGGGACAAGGAAACTTTTCCCATTTCATTGACATTGATTATTTCTGAATGATAGAATCGGGGTGACCTTCTTTCCTCTTCTGAATTAGAACAAAACAACAAAAATAGTTTTTCTTTCTTTCTTTTTTTTTTTTTTTTTTGAGATGGAGTCTTACTCTTGTCACCCAGGCTGGAGTACAGTGGCAGGATCTCGGCTCACTGCAACCTCTGCCGCCCAGGTTCAAGCAATTCTCCTGCCTCAGCCTCCTGAGTAGCTGGAATTACAGGCGCACACCACCACGCCGGTTAATTTTTGTATTTTTAGTAGAGATGGGATTTCACCTTGTTGGTCAGGCTGGTCTCGAACTCCTGACCTAGTGATCTGCCCACCTCGACCTCCCAAAGTGCTGGGATTACAAGCATGAGCCACCGCACCCTGCCAAAAATAGTTTCTCAAAAGCTAAAACATAGGAGTGTTGATATGGGCAAAAATTAGCATTTTTTAAAGTTAAAATATTTAAAAATGTAATATTTAAAAGATTTTAAAGATTAAAAAAACCTTTTGTGTATCCAGTTATGTGAATTCCCTTCTCACAGATGAAATACATATATTCTAATACATAGAGTGGAAAGGGACTTTCCTTATTCTGCACATAGCACTATGTAGCTAAACAAAATAACTCTATGGTCCCAGAGAATAACCAGGCCAACTATTACCCGAATGCAAATCCCATCAGCCTGCACTTGGAGCCTCCATTCCCGTGTATGTCAGGGAAGCTATAGGCTAGTGCTGCTCTCTGCTTCCATGCTGGAAGAGATTTGTTGAGACTGAGGAATAAGAAGTGGATTATTAAAAAGCTTTTTTCTCAAGATCTGGCATCAACTACTCCAAAGCAAAGTTTATAATAGCCTCTTAATATTTCTTCTTGCCAATGGTGTGGAAAGTCAAGCTGTGAATAATTAAACATATAATTCCAAATGAGACAAACATCACTTACTGGCTTTGATAAACGTTGCAGAATGGAACAGTCATTTTTAAGAAATAAATTCTTAAAAAATAATTGAATCCTGAGGACATGTGAGTCATTTCTCACACACTGTAAAATGCACTAGTTTTTCCAACCCATAATTCATGACATATATTTGTACCTAAATGGCAAATCTTAGACTAATGAGCATAACATATTCATCTTTGTCAAATACATATTTTTGAAAGGAAGAGATTGCAATTATTAAAATTGAATTTTAACATTAATAAGCATCTTTAGCTTTTTTTCTGTATAGAAATGTGGTGGATTTTTTTTAAAAGTCTTTGGGTTTTTGCCCTTGTCTTGACTGTAACAAGGAATGTGGACTCACTCATTTCCTGTTTTTTAACCCCAGCTCTGCTCTTGCCTCCTTTGTGGTCTTGTTGTCTCCCTCTCCTCCTGAGGATGAAAAAGACAGATCACTCCATATGTGACTATAGAAGCTATCTACCAGAAGCATATGTGTTTAATCAACTTTAATACCCCTGCAGTCCAGAAGAAGTGAAATATTCAGAACTGGGAATAATTATAATTTCTATTACATTAGCAAGGTTTGCTGGCATGCCAGAGGGGCGGGGCCCTTACCATCACTCTGCTGAGGCTGGTTGGCAGCTTAGGGGAGAGTAGGCAGTGGCTGAGATGCACACAACACCAAGCCTCTCTTGCTCTCAGTTGTGCCCTCTCTAACTTCCCCCACAACCTTGAGGTCATAGCATCCACTGTGATTAACGAAGAAACTGACTGATCTTTCTCACTTTCCTCAAAGTGTCCTTAATATTACTCTTCATTAAGAGGAGCAAATCAAGATCTGTTGATTTTACAAGCCAGAGAAAAATTAGTGGGCTCATCGGCATTCCAGATAAGGAAGTTCCCAGGAACCTAAGCTGTATTCCCATCAGAAAGGCCAGCAGCTACCTACTGGGCCAGGCTGACATCCCCAGCTCCACACTGTCTCTCATAACAGGAATGCTGGATGCCCTGGCTCCCACACAGTTCTCTCTCCAAGGGAAATGTTGGAAGGAGAGCCCGAGAGTGCTGGCAAAGACACAGAAGACCTGAGTTCTTATCTGGCTCCCTTACTAACCACACAAGCTCTGTGAGCTATTTGATTTCTCTGAGTTTTGATTTGCTCTTTTGTAAGGTGGGAAGAAAAATGTATGTCATTTCTACGCTTGGTACTGTTGTGTAGCTCAAAGAAGATGATGTTTGTGAAGGTCTTTTGTCCACCATAAAGCATGAGGATAATAACTAAGAAGTGGTATAAAGGAGTTTTGTAGTTGCCAAAAACTAAACATATCCAATCTGGGCAGGGTAGGGGAAAATGTACCCTCTCTTACACTGCAGAAACAAAAATAAAGAGCTGTAAATTTTGCAATTTCATCCGACAAAGGTCTGAAATCCAGAATCTATAAGAAACTTAGACAAATTAACAAGCAGAAAACAAACAAAAAAAAATCCCATTAAAAACCAGGCAAAGGACATGCACAGATACTTTTCCAAAGAAGACATACATGCAGCTAACAAGCATATGAAAAAATGCTCAATATCACTAATCATCAGAGAAATGCAAATCAAAAAACTGCAATGAGATACCATCTCACACCAGTCAGAATGGCTATTATTTAAAAGTTAAATAACAGGTGCTGCAAGGCTGCAGAGAAAAGGGAATGTTTATACACTGCTGGCAGGAATGTAAATTAGTTCCACCATTGTGGAAAGCAGTGTGGTGATTTCTCAAGGAACTTAAAACAGAATTACCATTTGACCCAGCAATCCCATTATTGAGTATACACCCAAAGGAATATAAATTGTTCTGCCATAAAGACACACGCACATGTATGTAAATAGCAGCACTATTCCAATAGCAAAGATATGGAATCAACCTAAATGCCCATCAATGGTAGACTGGATAAAGAAAATGTGGTACATACATACCATGGAATACTACACAGCCACAAAAAAAGAATGAGATCATGTCTTTTGCAGTAAAATGGATGGAGCTGGAAGCCATTTTCCTATGTAAACAAACACAAGAACAGAAAACCAAATGCAGAATGTTCTCACTTACAAGTGGGAGCTAAATATTGAGAACACATGGACACAAACAAGGGAACAACACACACCAGAGTCTAATTGAGGGTGGAGGATGGGAGGAGAGACAGGATGAAAAACAACATATTGCATACTATGCTAATACCTGGGTGATAAAACAATCTGTACATCAAACCCCTGTGATATGCAGTTTATCCACATAACAAACCTGCAAATGTACCCCTGAGCCTAAAACAAAAGTTTAAAAAAAAAAATGTAATTTAACACTATTTGCCAAAGCCTTCCAAATATGCATACCCTTTGACCCAAAAGAATCATTACATTGCCATTATTTAATTTTTAGTCACAGTGCATCAGCTATGAAGAAATTATTTTGGTTAAAGCCATTTTCTGTTCTTCAAACTTAGTGATATCACCCACATCCATTCTTGTTAGGTAATTCGAGCATTGAGAATGTTATCAATGACACCTGTAACACAGTAACTTCACATAAAACTAAAATAAATTGCATACTTCTTAAAAGTATTTAAGCTTTTTCATTCACTTATATAATAATAAAGTGATCACCTGTGAATTTATGTGCATATGTGTTCATGTGCATATGAAAAGGTTAGAAAATAGAAAGGCAAGAGATCAAGGGTTAGATATGGGAGACAGAAAAAGCTTTTTATTTTTAATTTGAAGAGCTGTAGTTCTGAATTTGTTTTACAATGAATACATTTGCTTTTGTATATTTTTAAAAGCTGGTTTTAATTTAGAATATAATACAAATCATTGTGTGATTAATAATCCATCCAATATTAACAAAAACCACTACAGGGATGCAGAAAAGGTATTGAAAAGGGTGTGAGCTGGAAGAGTGGGTGTCATTAGTAGTGACAGAGGGAGGGCATTCCAGTCCAAAGATACAGTAGTAGTTAAGGTTTCAAATCAAGAAATAAAATAACATGCACAAGGTAGGATCAAACAAAAACCTCTGATGGGGAAGAAGTTATGAATAATAACATCAGATAGAGGGGATGGAGGCAGACAGAGAGGATTTTATATGTTGTCCTGCCAGCAATGGGGGCCATTGGCAGTTGTGAAGCCTGAATGCTCAATTTTGAAGTCTTTATATTTAGGATACAGGCAGATCTATTCGGATGTTAATGTATGATGCCAGGTATACAGGAATTTATGAGTAATGAACAGAAAGGACTATGGGAGCTATTTGGGCTACCCTTGGAAGGAGAAGATGACAGCTCTGCTCCCCATTTCAGTGATTTACTAGATAGATGCTTATCAAACAGCTTAAAACAAGTTATTATTTCTCATTATTTTGAAATCTGGACTGGGCTCAGCTGGCTAGTTCTTCTGATTCATGTATTATCTGCTGGGGCTGAAATGCCAAGATGGCTGTGTCACTCATATATCCGCTGTCTCCCTTAGGCTAGTGTCAGCAGCTAGGAGCTGACCAGATGTCAAGAACTGTGAAGGATCTGGTCAATACCCTACTTACAAGTTAACAAATTAGTCTGTCACATTCATGGATGCTGGGAGAAGTCCTATGTGAGAGACAAAGAACTTTATTATGTATTATTTTATTTATTATTTATTATTTTTATTATTCATGGCACAGGAGTCAGCATGAGTTGTATGTTTGCATGAGTTCTCCTTGCCCCTCCTCCACACCTCCCACCCACTTATGTCTCATGAGAGCAACAAAGAGTGGCCCAAGCAGATGCTGCTCACACAGTGCGATTGTCCCACTGCTGAGGAGCTCTGAGCTTAGGAGGCTCCCAATCCTGTAAGGGAGCTTCTAGCAAAGATGCCCAACATTCCTCCCAGGAGGAGACTTTCTCTTTATTGCCCTGATCAGGAAACAAATCTGCCCTCTGTCCAGGAGGGAGACCCTATCTCTATCTTCCAAGGATGTTTGCTATACAAACTACTAGTTTGTACACAAACTTTGCTATACAAACTTGCTATTTCCCCCTACCCTGGACATCTCTCTTCCTCTATATGACCTCTCCATGTGGTGGCATTATGGTCACAGCCTAATGGTCTCAACACAGCTAGACATTGCATATAGTGGCTGGTTTCCAAGCAGACGGAGTTCGAAGGTGCCAGACCTGGCACCACATCACTCCACAGCATGCTATGTACGGGTCAAAGCTCATTTCAAACTAGCCCAGGTTCAAGGAGAGGGGAAATACACTTCACCTCTCAATGTGAGAAGCAACATATGCTGCTGGGAGGGAAAAAGTTGATCACAGCTGTGTTTGGGGCACATTTACCATACTCCCTACCAAGTGGAAGCAGTGGTTTCTACATCATGGGATGTAACCATTAAGTTTATTTAAAATATTTTTTTTATTTTAATTTTAAAGAAAAGTGGTCAATGAGAACAGAAAGGCTGGGTAAGAAATATGACAGTACTCAAAGTATACCTGAAATGGAAAAAGTTTAAGAATTACTCCTGGCCAAGAACAGTGGCTTATTTCTATAATCCCAGCACTTTGGCAGGCCGAGGTGGGTGGATTACTTGAGTCCAGGAGTTCAAGACCAGCCTGCGTGACATGGTGAAACCCCATCTCTACAAAAAATACAAAATACATTAGCTGGGATTGGTGGTGTGTGCCTGTAGTCCCAGTTACAAGGAAGGCCGAGGTGGAAAGACCATTTGAGCACAGGAGGTCGAGGTTGCAGTGAGCCAAGATCGTGCCACTGCACACCAGCCTGGCTGACAGAGTGAGACCCTGTTTCAAAAAAAAAAAAAAATACTCCTTACAGAAACCCAGAAATACATAAGTACAGTGGTTACCAATCCTAACCTGAGTACAGATACTCAAGATCTGCCCAAGAAAATATGACTAAGAGATCTTTGATGGGGCAAAGGAAGGTGCATGTTTAAATGTACTGTGCCACAGGTTAATCTCTTGCATGTTGATGGCTAAGAATCCTCTCGCATTGGTGTCTTCCTTCATAGATATTTTGCCCCATCTATAGAAACTATAGTTTTGCTTGTATTTCCATTTTAAATTTTTGCAGTTTCTATTGCTTCCATGCCAATATAGAGCACACTTTATAGGGTCTCCTAGCTGGGGCTCAACACTCCCTAAAGGGTGTCTCCCTGGGAATTCTAAAAGAGTCTTGATAAAACTGTGAGCTAAGAACTGGTGTGGACTAGTGCTTCCCAAACTGAACCAAGCATCAGAAGCATCTGTGTGGCTTTTAAAATTGCATATTCCCAGTCAAGTGTGGTGGCTCAGCCCTGTAATCCCAGCACTTTGGGTGGCCAAGGTGGATGGATTGCTTTGAGCTCAGGAGTTCAAGACCAGCCTGGCCAACATGATGAAACCCCATCTTCACAAAAAATACAACAATTTAGCCAGGCATGGAGGCCCACGCCTGTAGGCCTAGCTACCCAGGAGGCTGAAGTGGGAGGATGGCTTGAGCCGGGGAGGTGGAAGTTGCAGTGAGCCAAGATGGTGCCACTGCATTCCAGCCTGGGTAGAAGAGTAAAACCCTGTCTCAAAATAATAATAATAAATAAATAAATAAATAAATAAATAAATAAATAAAATTGTTAAAATGTATATTTCCCAATGTCTCACACCTATAATCCCAGCACTTTGGGAGGCCAAAGCAGGAGGATTACTTGAGCACAAGAGTTGGAGACCAGTCTGAGCAACATAAAGAGACCCCATCTCTACAAAATTAAAAGTTAAAAAATTAGCATGTTGGCACATGCCTGTGGTCCCAGCTACTCGGGAGGCTAAGGCAGAAAGATGGCTTGAACCCAGGAGTTCCATGAATTCAAGGCTGCAGTGAGTTATGATCACAACACTGCATGGGCAACAGAGTAAATCACTGTCAAAAAAAAAAAAATTACGTAATCCCATATCCAACCCAGATCCATTAAGATGAAGTCCAGAAATCGGCATGCTTTCAGATCATTCTCATGAAACTAGTCTGGCTTATTCTAAACATCCCACCCTAGAAACTTCTAATTTAGCTGGTTTCTGTCCAAATGCTTTGTCACTATCGCTGGAACGCTCCTCTCCTCCCCACTGTCACCAATTACAGCTACGGTTTCCTACCCTTCAGTTCTAAACTGTCTTAGAGAGGCAGCACCTTAGGAGAAAACTATTGCTTTGGATATCAGTGAAATAAGGAAACACACCGCTTTTCAATAAACAAAATAACTGCCATGATTGTTAGGTCTTTGTTGGATGGATAAAGAAAAGCAATACAAGGTTCCAGGAGGCATTAAACAGCCATATATTTAAAATTTGAGAATGTATAGCCCATCCCAGAGGAACTCAAAAAACTCTATTCAGTCCCCCTCCAAAATTTCAGAGTTGCCCCTCAAGGCTGTTTTCAAATACAAAACCATCCAGGTAAAAAGGTAAAGTCTAACTACTTGTCCTAAACCAGTGGTCATTACTGTCACCTTTTGAGCAAACATTTTTATTTATCAAACACATTTCTAAGTGAAACAAGAAAATCTTTTCAGAATATTTATAAATCACATCTATGTGTGCCGTGAAGAAATGACAGGCTAAGATAAAGATCACAAACTGATCTCCCACAGGCTGACTGTAATTCTTAGATGTGTTTTGTTTGGTCACCACAGGCTTTTTTAAAATTGTGCTAATATCTTAAAATTCCACAAAAAAATTTGTATTTCTGGTATCTCCCAAAAAAGGCCTGGGGCCAGGCACAGCAGCTCACATCTGTAATCCCAGCACTTTGGGAGGCCAAGGCAGGTGGATCACTTGAGGTCAGGAGTTCAAGACCAGACTGGTCAACATAGTGAAACCCCACCTCTACTAAAAATACAATAATTAGTCAGGCGTGGTGGCAGGCGTCTGTAGTCCCAGCTACTCGGGAGGCTGAGGCAGAAGAATCGCTTGAACCCAGGAAGCACAGGTTGCAGTGAGGCAAGATTGTGCCACTGCACTCCAGCCTGGGTGACAAAGCGAGACTCCATCTCAAAAAAAAAAAAAAAAAAAAAAAAAAAAAAGTCAGGAGTCCTGGGATCCCTGGACTCACTCCTGATGGCCACAGTCATCTCAGCTGAACAGAATCTTTCTCTGTTAGATGTGGCATGTGCTGTCCAATTTGCCACATCTCCTACCCTCCATCTGGCCTTGTTTAAGGCTTGTTAACTTCTTAGTCCCTGAGGCATTTCAGTATTCTTTCTCTGCTAAGCAGTGGGGTCTCTGCAGAAATCCATACACAAAAAGACTGAGAACGTATTCAAAGAGAAGCAAACAACATGAAGAGTATCAAGACTAAGGGAAGGTTGAGGGCAAAGAAGAAACTAAAGTCAGCAGAAAGACATCAGGACTAAAAGTCACTAGACTAGTTGCTACAAGATCCAGGTTCTAATCCCAGCTCTGCTACTCAGCTAACAGATAACTCCAGCCATGTCACAGAATGTCTCTGTGCTTCTGAGTCCTCCTCTGTGACCTGAAAAAAGGAAGTAAACTGATGGATCTGGTGTAAGACAGGGGTCATCAAACTACTGCCCACAGGTCAAATCTAGCCAACTGCCAG
This sequence comes from Chlorocebus sabaeus, assembly GCF_047675955.1. Taxonomy (NCBI): domain Eukaryota; kingdom Metazoa; phylum Chordata; class Mammalia; order Primates; family Cercopithecidae; genus Chlorocebus; species Chlorocebus sabaeus. The sequence continues at coordinate 33,422,041 of NC_132911.1, read as the reverse complement.
TTTTTACACTGCCCACTCATTTATATAGTGTCTATAAGGGATTTCATGATACAACAGCAGATTTGAGTACCAGCAATGGAGACTGTATGGCCCACAAAGCCAAAAATATCTATCTATTTTCAGGAAAAATGTGTTGACCCCTGGTCTAAGACATCATTCTAAGCTGTTCCATTAAAATATAAAACCCTGCCAGATAATTCCTCGTTTTTATTTATATAAAACATTTTTTTTTGAGATGGATTCTTTCTCTGTCACCCAGGCTGGAATGCAGTGGCACAATCTTGGCTCACTGAAACCTCCACCTCCTGAGTTCAAGCAATTCTCTCACCTCAGCCTCCCTGAGTAGCTGGAATTACAGGTGCCTGCGACAATGCCCAGCTAATTTTTGTATTTTTAGTAGAAACGGGGTTTCACCATGTTGGCCACGCTGGTCTCAAGCTCCTGACCTCAAGTGATCCACCAGTCTCGGCCTCCCAAAGTGCTGGGATTACAGGTGTGAGCCACCATGCCTGGCTATATTTATACAAAACATTCTTTCTAAAACAATTTGCAGATTCAGGTGACTATTTCAGGGGCAAGGTATTTTAAGAGTGATCAAAACATTTACACAGGCCTTTTTTCCATGAAATAGTAATAACAGTCACTATGATTTACTGAACACATACTGTGTTCCTGGCACTTCATGGGTATTCTCTCATTAATATTCTCTGCAATCCATTGAGGTTTGATTATCTCCCCTTCTTAAGTAAGTAGACCAAAGCTTAGGAAATTTAAATAATATTCCCAAAGTCAAACAGCTTATAAGTGGCCAAATGAAAATTCAAACCTAGGTCTGTCTGACTCTAAAATCCAGTTCATTATAAATGCCATCATTTATTAATCTAACACCTATACCCAGGGAGGCTCAAGCTAAATTGGGAATAATACCATACTCTGCTGTATCCAAAATATTTTTTCTCTTTAACCCCATCTCATCCCTAATTCTAAAACTCTCTATATAACAGATTCACCTGATTTTCTCTCCCCTTAAATCTCATCCTTCCCCATGAGAAACATTGCCGTGGAACTTGAGGATGCCCAGTGATTCTCAATTTGATGTTGGGGTGTTTAGTCCTCGAAAATAAAGCCCCACCAGCCACTGAGATGTGCTCAGCCAGTAGCGGGTTCACCTGTGCTACATTAATGTGGCCTTTGAACACTATCTCTCTCATCACCAGGAAATGAAGACAAAAGAAATTCTTTTAAAAAAAATTCCCTCTTCTACCATGAGTTTGACATTCTTCTTAGTGGCTGTTAATTTTCACTTGTAATATTCTCACCTTTGTCTTGGCAGTATTGTTTAGTTAAATCCAAAGTGTCTGAAATGGAAAGAAACTTATCAAGCAGTATACTTGTGCCTTTAAGCAACAGAAACCCCATAAATCAAAGAAAGCAGTAAGTAGAAAAAGAGACAGAGAGATGGGTGAAGAGGAGGCCATCCTTTCTAGAAATAGAAAGAGATGAGCAACAGACATCCCATGGAATAAGGAGACAGATGAATAGAGGGAAGAAGAAAAGAAAAAGGGGACCGCCAAATGGAAGAGACAAAGAGAAAGAGAACAAAGAGAAAAGAAATAAAAGACAGATAGTCATTGTTCCCAGAGGAGAAAGAACATATCCATCCCCCACATTTCCCCAATCCTTTTTCCATCTTAACCCATCTGCAACAGTTCCAATTTGAATCCAAATCAGGTCTGAGGTTTGGGATTCACTAGTAAACTAGCTCTGATTCCCTAATCCCAGCACCGGATGTTTTGGGGTGTTGGGATTTGGAGGTAATTAATTCAGCCACCTGTAACATTCGTTCAGATGTTGCTACCTTTTCATCTCAGTACAAAGTTAACTGCAGATGCTGAGCAGTTGCTCTCCCCACCCATGACTGCAACAGCTCTGAACAACTATGTCTCATTCTTCCTGGCAACCTTGTTAGCCCCGTTGTCCTTTATTTCCAAGCGCAGATATTTAACTTTTTGTACAGAGATCCTAAAGAGAATGTATAGTTTTCTATACTCTTTAAACTTGTTTATTTGTGACCTCTTTATTGTGCTGGCTGTGTGCTGATCTTGTTATTAAAAAAAAAAATACAGAAAGAAAAACCTATATTTACTAAAGAGAGTATGATTTCAGTTTCTCGAATATAAGTGCTCATTGCTTTGTGAACAAAACCAGATTTAAAATAATTTTTGAAAGGGAATTGAGGGCCAGCCTGGTAGCACCCCCTCACCTTGTCTTCACAAAGACGTAGACACCTGCTATTTGAGAAACTGACCTCTCTGGGGGCCCTCTCAGCTTTTTTCTGTCACATCCAAAGTGGGCTATTTATAGGTATTCACCCGCAAAATTGTGATGATAATCATTAAGGAGTTTAAAAATATTGAACTCTTTACCTCTCAGTATTAATCAAAAGTTTTAACAGAATATAAAGAGACATGTATTTGAAAGGCATCAAGTAAAACCATTCCTCATAATATTTGCTGAGCATATGATAGGACCTCCCCTGCCAGACTAACACAGAAAGACCTTTGTGGGCCAGGAAAGCACTCCACTTTTTTTCTTTTTTTTTTTTTTTTTTTTTTTTGAGACAGAGTCTTGCTCTTGTTGCCCAGGCTAGAGTGCAGAGGCACGATCTGGGCTCACTGCAACCTCTGCCTCCCGGGTTCAAACAATTCTCCTGCCTCAGCCTCCAGAGTGGCTGGGATTACAGGCACCCGCCACCATGCCCCGCTAATTTTTTGTAGTTTAGTAGAGACGGGGTTTCACCATGTTGGCCAGTTGGTCTGGAACTCCTGACCTCAGGTGATCCACCCACCTCATCCTCCCAAAGTGCTGGGATTACAGGCGTGAGCCACCCACCATGCCCGGTCAGTGCTCTACCATTTTTATCACATTTGGTAGCCTTCCCCTCACCCTACCCCACCCAACCTTTTATGGCATATGCCCTAGTTAAGAGAATTGAGATCAAAGTTAAGCAAACTTGCAGAAGACCTGGAATGAAAACCCATGTCTCTGACTTGAAACCCATTTTTCCTCCTCCCACTCTATCACATTGCCTCCCACCTTTAGAAATAAAATGATTTCTCCCAACAACAGAGATGCCTTCTAGTTCATAAAGTAAGTGCCTTTCTGATCAACAGTTTTAAGGCAGTTTTAAGAATCCCAATATATCTCCTCCCATCTTTGAAAAACAAGGCCATAATGTAAACCACTTGATCACAGAATTTGTAATATCCCTTTAGAAGTTGAAGGACATTACAAATGGTGCCAGCTAATAAGCATGCTGAGATTGTTATCTGCATTTCAAAGGATCTCTTGGGAGAAGGAAAAAGGTTGGTCATGCACAATTATCTTGTAGAGTAAAGTTTTTAACCACTCCAATATGTTGGTGGTAAGATTTAATCCTTCTTAATGGAAGGATACCTTTATCAACCATTGGGATTTATCATGCACACAAAGCAATTTAGGCATGCATGGTTCCTGCCTTTCTAAGGATCTTTCTAAAATGGAATTCCTCTCCATGGATACTCATTTGCATTGGTGGAATTTCTTGCTAAGAAAACAAAGCATCTTTCAAAATCCCAGGTTGTTACCAACTTGTCATATCAGAAAGATAATACAATTTCAGCAGAATATTCCCTCTCCAGTCAAAAGTTAATGAGATAATGAGCTCAGTTTAATTTCCTGGTAAAGGCACCATTTTCAAATCACAAAAGCCCCTGGTGATTCTGGCATTGCTCACTGCCTTCATTCTTGGTGCCTTCATTTTTGGTGCCCTTCATTTTCAGAAAGAAAACTGAAAGGTACAAATTTCAGTTTTAGCACAAACTTTCCCCAATCTGAATTTCATAATTTTACTTTTTTTTTTTTTTTTTTTTTTTTACATTTCTGGCCCAAGTATCTACCCTCCTCATTAAAGAAGACGTGGGTAGATATAGATAGATACAGATACAGATATAGACATAGATCTCTGTCTCCCTCTCTCTCTCTCTCTCTCTCTCTGTGTGTGTGTGTGTGTGTGTGTGTGTGTGTGTGTGTAGAGATAGAGAGAGAGAAGAAACATGCAATGGCCTGGACACGAATACCTAGCTGAATAAGAGTCTGTTTCAGGGCTGGGCACAGTGGCTCACGCCTGTAATGCCCACACTTTGGGAGGTCGGGGTGGGTGGATCACCTGAGGTCGGGAGTTAGAGACCAGCCTGACCACCCATCTCTACTAAAAATACAAAATTAGCCAGGCATGGTGGCACATGCCTGTAATCCCAGTTACTCAGGAGGCTGAGGCAGGAGAATCACCTGAATCCAAGAGGCGGAGGTTGTGGTGAGCCAAGATCGCGCCATTGGGCAACAAGAGTAAAACTCTATCTCAAAAAAAAAAAGAAAAAAGAGTCTGTCTCAGGGCATTCAACCTAGAATGGAAAACTGACTCAACCCTCCCAAGCATTCAGTGCAGGAAAAGAAGTGTAGACTTGTCAGAACCCCAGGCAAGGAGCATTTAATCCTGCTTGGAGGAATCAGAAAAGGCTTCTTAGAAGAGATATATTTGAGCTGAACCTTCAAAGATGAATAAGAATACAGAGGGTAGAGGAAGTAAACTACAGATACTCCCTAAACTCTTTAAATGTGTCAGGGACTTAGGATGTATGGCAGGAAAGCAAGAGTGGACAACTATATTGTGGTCTGATGAGAAACTTGAATCCTATGTAAAGACTTTGTACGTTATCCTGTGATTCAAAACAGTAACCACAGATTTTTTATCAGCAAGGGAGAACAGCTTCAAGTTTGTATCTTGAGAAAAAAAAAACTGGTGGTAAGAGTAACGTTTACAGTAGAGCAACAAAAAAGTGAAGCCTGATAAATTTGTCAAGGGACATTTCAGAGACAGGATTGCAGATAGGAGAACCTAACCCAGGATAATGGGGATAGAAAGAAGAGGAAAGGGTACACACCTTTCTTAGACACCTTTCTTCCACCTAGTAGAGGAGCATATGTCCTGTGAGCACTTCCATTCTCTAACCCTCTGGCCTTTAAACTCTAAACTGTTTCTCCACCTTCATGCACGTTTTGAGAGCCAAAAACAAGAATCCCTGTGTTCATCTGAATCTGTTTTTTTTTTTTTTTTTTTTTTTTTTGCTTAAAAATGAAGAGTGGCAGATAACAATATCTCATCAGCTCAATCTTGAAAACACCAGCTGGTGGCCTCTTCAGGGTGACCTGGACAAGCAACAGAGAGAGTGAATAACTGCATTTGGTGTTGATTAAGTCTGAATTCCAAGTTCCTTAAGCTTAACAGCCAGCTGGAATGCTGTTACCTTCCAGCAGATACACACGTCCATCTTCATTTGAACTGAGAGGCAGAAGCTCACATCTTTCATCAGAATAATGAGCAAAGATACCCGCAATCATGAAAACTGCAAATTTTTTATGATGGCATCACTTCCTTTTTTTAAAAAAATCTTATTTCCATAGGTTATTGGGGTACAGATGGTGTTTGGTTACATGAGCATGTTCTTTAGTGGTGATTTGTGAGACTTTGGTGCACCCATCTCCCAAGCAGTATATACTACACCCAATTTGTACTCTTCTATCCCTCAGCCCCTTCCCACCCTTTCCCCCTGAGTCCCCAAAGTCCACCATGTCATTCTTAGTGTGATGGCATCTCTTCCTATTCATCCCATCTGTATCAGTTCCTCATTCTGTCTATCATGTCAGAAGGGGCTGAGTGACATGAATACCTTTCCTCCTGACAATTTTTCCCAATTCAGGTTTAAGTTAATTTTCTGAATTTAATTTGGCAAAGTCTTCAGGACACGAGTATTTTAGGACAGAGGTCTCCAAGCAATATAATGGAATCCAGTAACATACCTCAAAGTCTTTCTAAGTTACTCCTCTTCCTTGTGGTTCCTAAGGGATCTCTCTTGGAAGGTGAGCACAGCCTGATAAAGGAATTATTCCTGCTCTGCCCTTTTATATCACAAGACCTTAACTGTATTTTTTGTCACAGATTTATTGAGATATAACACACTTACCATAAAATTTACCCTTTAGAAGTATACAATTCAATGGTCTTAAGTATTTTCACAGAATCATGCAACCATTATCACTATCTAATTTTAGAACATTTTTATCACCCCAAAAAGAAAGCCCACACCCATTAGCAATTACTCTTTTTCTCCCCTTCGCCCCAAACCTCTGACAACCATCATCTATTTTCTGTCTCTTTGGATTTACCTATTCTGGACATTGCATATAAATGAAATCATACAATATGTGGCCTTTGGTGTCTGGCTTCTTCCACTTAGCATACTTTATTTAAGTTTCATCCATTTTTTAACACATATCAGTGTTTCATTGCTTTTTATTGCCAGATAATATTCCATTTTATGGATATACCACATTTCTTGGCCCATTTATCAGCTGGTAGGAATTTGGGTTGTTCCACCTTGGCTGTTTTGAGTAACAGTACCATGAACACTCATATAAAAGTTTCTGTTTGGAAATATTGTTACGGAAAAACCAAACTCTAAAATATTTTAAAGAGGTTTATTTTGAGCCCATGTGAGTGATTTTGCCAGGGAAAACAGTCTCCAGAAGTCCTGAGAAAGTGCACCTGCAGCTATCAGATTACAGTTTGGTTTAATACAGTGTAGGGAGGCAGTAGTTACAGGCAAAGACACAGATCAATATGTGGAAGGTAGACACGAGTTTGGCCCAAAAAGATGGGGTATCTTGAGGGGGAGCTTACAGGCTGTAAGTGGATTCCAAGATTCTTTAATTTTCAATTGGTTAAAGAAGCAAGGCTCTCTGTAAAACTTGGAATCAGAAGAAGAATATTTTAAGTTCAGAGAAGGAGGCTATGTAGCAAGATTACTGGCCTGCGGGTGTGACTTAATCCCTGTCTTACATGGCCCTAGGTCTTATTTATAATTTTGTACCTTATTGCCACAAAGGGTCAGTTTTGTTCGAATTAGGATTTCTTTAACATTAATGTGTGTGTGTGTGTGTCTGTGTGTGTATCAAGGAGAAAGAAAGAAGATCTATGTGTTAATATAGCTAAGGTTCTGGCCCTGTGGTCTGTTACTGTGCCTAAACTCCACAAGAAAGGGATAGGCCAAGTGTGGCGGCAAGGCAGGAGGACTGCTTGAGCTCAGGAGTTCAAAACCAGCCTGTGTAAGAGAGGAGACCCCAGTCGCTCCAAAAAAAAAAAAAAAAAAATCAAAAATTTAGCCTTGCATAATGGCACATACTTGTGGTTCCAGCAGCTCAGGAGGCTGAGATGGGAGGATCGCTTGAGCCTAAGAGGCTGAGGCTCTAGTTAGCCATGTGCTGGGCAACAGAGCAAGGACCTGTCTCCAAAAAAAAAAAATGGGGTGGGGGGATAAAATGATATATGCCTGACCTCCCTTCCAATCATCACCAGGAATTCAGTTTTTAGGGTTTTTCTGGGGCCCCCTTGGCCAAAAGGGAGTCCATTCAGTCAGTGAGGGGCTTAGGATTTTATTTTTAGTTTCAAAAATGTTTTCCCCTCTCTTGGGTATATATCTAGGAGTAGAATTGCTGGGTCAAATAGTAACTCTATATTTAACATTTTGAAAAACTGCCAAACTGTTTTTCAAAGTGGCTGTATCATTTTACATTCTTACCAGCAATGTATGAGGCTTCTAATTTCTGCTTATCCTCACCAACACTTATGATTATCCATCATTTTTATTTCAGTCACCCTACTGGATATGAAGTGATGTTACATTGTAGGTTGCATATACATTTTCCTACTGACGATGTTTGGCATCTTTTTAAGTGCTTATTAGCCATTTGTACATCTTCTTTGGAGAAATGTCTATTCAAATCTTCCCCCCTCCCTTTTTTTTTTTTTTTTTTTTTTGAGACAAGGTCTCACTATGTTGCCCAGGCTGGAGTGCAGTGGTGCAATCTCGGCTCACTACAATCTGCACCTCCCAGGTTCAAGCAATTCTTGGGCCTCAGCCCTCCTGAGAAGCGGGGATTACAGGCATGCACCACCACACCTGGCTAATTTTTGTATTTTTTGTAGAGCCAGGGTTTCACAATGCTGGCCAGGCTGGTCTCAAACTTCTGACCTCAAGTGATGCACCCATCTCAGCCTCCCAAAATGCTGGGATTACAGGCATGAGCCACCAAACCCAGCCTCCATTTTTTAAATGAGTTATTTGTTTCTTATTGTTGAATGGTAAGAATTCTTTATATATTCAAGATACAAGTTCCTTATCATATCATATATCAGATATATGATTTACAAATATTTTCCCCACTCTGTGGGCTAATTTTACTATCTTAATAATATTGTTTGCAGCACAAAATTTTTAATTTTGATGAAATTCAATTTATTTTTTATTTTGTTGCTTGTGTTTTTTGTGTCACATCCAAGAAACCATTGCCTAATCCAAGGTCACAAAGACTTACCCCTATATTTATTTTCTTCCAAGAGTTTTATAATTTTAGATTCATTTTGAATTAAATTTTTTTAACAGATGGTCTTACTCTGTTGCCCAGGCTGGAGTACAGTGGCACAATCATAGTTCACTGCAGTCTTGAACTCCTGGTCTCAAGCAATCCTTCTGTCTCAGCCTCCCAAGTAGCTGGGACTACAGGTATGCATCACCATGCATGGCTACTTTTTTCTTTATTTTTTGTAAAGACAGGGTCTTGCTATGTTGCAAAGCTGATCTTGAACTCCTCGCCTCAGCAATCCTTCCCACTAGGCCTCCCAAAGCACTGTAATTACAGGCATGAGCCACCACTCCCGATCTCAGTTAATTTTTGTATATAGTGTGAGGTAGGGGCCAGGACCTTATTTATATTAATACACAGAGCTTCCTTTCTCCTTGATATACACACAGACATACAAACAGAAACACATACATCCATATTTCTCTCTCTGTACTCCTCATCTTCCCTCTCTCTTTTGAAGGCAGCATACCTTGGTTGAAATCCCAGCTTCAGCCGTTAAAAGCTGAGCAAATTACTTTACCAGTCTGGGCTGGCCTCTGTTTCCTCAGCTAGAAGTTGAGAATAAACATACCTGTCTCACAGTATTGCCAGAAGGTTAAATGAAAAGCCCCTCTCTGCTTTCCATCCAAAATTTCATTGTAGTTTCTCCTCACAAAAATATTTAAGGACTATTGCTCTACACCAGCAATTATCAGACCTGATTATACCACATGATCACCTGGCAAGCTTGTTAAAACGCAGATTGCTGACACCCACAGAGTTTCTTATTCATAAGATTTGAGGTGGAGCTTGAGTATTTGCATTTCTAAGAAATTCTTAGAAATGCAGGTGATAGCATTTCTAGGAATTTCTATCAGGTGATATCATTGAACGCACTTTGAAAACCACTGGGAATACAAAAGGAATGTGTGTGGTGCAGAGGGGAACACTCCAACACACACAGAGCCATAGGAGAAGAGCAAAAGCACAAGGCTATAATAAATTTCCTGATACGAACCACAAGGCAAGAGGCAAAATTAAAATAAAAATTATCTTGTATATTTCAATGATATGTTTTATGTCTTTACTGATGAAAGGTAACAAGAGATGGACTAAGAAAATTATATATCACAAATCCCCAGATAATATATGTAACTTAATGATTATCTTTAACTTCTCTTTGTAGGAAGTGGTATATAGTGCTGGTGAAATTACTCTTTAAATATTTATGTCAGAGGACTTCGAACCAGAGCAACTCCATTTTAAGTGAGGGCTAGGAAAATGAGGCTGAGACTTGCTGGGCTGCATTCCCAGAAAATTAAACATTCCTAGCCTCTAGATGTTGATGGTTATGGGAACAAATGTATAATGTTTACTAAAACAGACCCAGACTTGGGAGTGTCCAGATATCCCAATATCTGGAGAACAAAGGCATTCCTAATTTTGCTTTAAAGATAATATTGATTCTTGCAAAATACAGTAATTAAGAATATTAATCCTTTATCACAAACCTTTGTAGCAGAATACATCTCCTCATATATATGAGTATTGTACCTAGGGTGGATGCGTTCCTCCTCTTACTTTCGGGAACATCCTACTCTGTCAATGGAGCAGCTGCCTTTTCACCACTTTACTTTCTTAATAATTTGCTTTTGCTTTGAACTGTGGACTGGCCCTGAATTCTTTCTTGTGTGAAATCCAAGAACCCTCTCTTGGGGTCTGGATCAGGACTGCTTTCCAGTAACATGTAAGGCAGAATTGGAATACTTGATTGGGACCAAGCTAATATGACCACTGCCTCAGCCCCTAGTCTATCCTGACACAGATGAGAATCCACACTGAGCTCAGTATTGATAAAATGACGAGACAAGTCTCAGTCATTTTAGGAGACATATTCGCCAAAGTTAAGGACATGCCCAAGAGACAAGTCTATGCCTTTCTCTGAAGATGATTTTGAGGGCTCCAAATTTAAAGGTGAAAGGGCAGGAAATAGAGAAGTACACAATTTTCATGTAAGGAGGGGGGGCAGGAAAAAATAGTTATTCACGCCTTTGGCTTAGCGAATCTGCATTTTTTACATAAGATGACACAAACAAATGTTGCAGAGGAAAAATGCAGAGAATCCGCATTTTACATAAGATAAAAAATAGACCAAATGGGGCAGGGAAACAATCAGATACGCATTTGTGTCTGGTGGGCTGGGTGACTGCACCTGTAAAGATAAGCTATCAATTTACATTGCCATGATGAAACTTTAACAGATCACTAGGAATTTTCTTGTGGGCAAAATATGAGGGAGGTGTGTAGCTTTTCATTTCGTAGCCATCTTATTTAGGAACCAAAAGGGGAAGGCAGCTTTGCATGACTCAGTTCCCAGCTTGGCTTTTCCCTTTGGCTAAGTGAGCTTGGGGTCTCAAGATTTAATTTCCTTTCACACGACTTAAACTTGGTGTTTGTTCTTGGTCTCCTTGGTGTATAAAGCATTTCGTTTCCTGTGGGCATGAACTTGTTGCATCCTTCCAGCATCAAGCATCCCCTGCCTCTAGAAAGATTTTAGGTAGCTAAAGAAGTTGATGTGCTGGGCATGGTGGCCCTTGCCTGCAATCCGAGCACTTTGGGAGGTCAAGGTGAGCGGATCATCTGAGGTCAGGAGTTCGAGATTGGCCTGGACAACATGGCAAAATTCTATCTCTATTAAAAATACAAAAATTAGCTAGGTGTGGTGGCACACACCTGTAGTCCCCACTACTCGGAGGCTGAGGCAGGAGAATCGCTTGAACTCGAGAGGCAGAGGTTGCAGTGGGCCAAGATCAGCCCACTGCACTCCAGCCTGGGTGACAGAGCAATATTCCATCTCATAAAAAAAAAAAAAAGAAGAAGGTGTTCGTGATTTCTTAAGTGAAAAAAGGGATTACTTAACAATTAACAATTGTATAATATAATGCCATATTACAAAAATGAATGTGCATATACACAGAATTAGGCCTAAAAGTCATATATTACATTTGGAGAGTTATCAGGGTAATTTTATATTTCAAAAGTTATTTGCATTTCTTATTTTCTAACTTTTTTTGCATTGAACTTCTGCTAGTTGTATACTTAAGATAATTAAATACCATAATATGCATCTAAATGTAAAAACAACCAATAATCTGGTTGAAAATGGCAAAGGACATTAACAGTTAACAGTAAAGAAAATATAAATGGCCCTTAAAAATATGAGAAGATGCTCACTTTATTCATCATAAGAAAGTTGAGGAAATAATCTAACATTTTGACAATGTACCATACTGGCAAAAGTTCTGGGGAAACACATACCATGCAACAAGGAGTGCAAATTTGCCCAACTACTATGGAGGACAATTGGCAAGAATTATCAAAATAACAAATGCATTTATCCTTTGACCCAGCAATCTCATTTCTGGGAATTTGTCCTAGATATACTTGCATAAGTACTTAACTAAATGATGTGTGTATATGGTTTCCCCCCAGCATTGTGTATAATAATAACTTAGAACAACCCTGATGCCCTTCAATAGAGAATAAGTTAAATAATTAATAGCACATTAATATAACAGTAAACTATGTAGTGTAACGTAGAATGAAGAAGATCTCAATACACTGTTAAGACTTCCAAGATACATTGTTGAGTAAAAAAAGCAAGGTCCAAAAGACTGTAGTATGTATGCTACCTTTTGTGTAAGATACAGGGGATACTATGAGCTGAATATTTGTGTTCCCCCAAAATTCACATGTTGAAATCTCATGAATGAGATGAATAGCCTTATAAAAAAGGCATAAGGAAGCTGTCTCCCTCCCTTTTGCCTTTACATCCTTTCCACTATGCAAGGACGCAGTATTCAAGCCACCATCTTGGAAGCAAAGACCATGCCCTCACCAGACACTGCACCTACCAGCACCTTGATCTTGAACTTTCCAGCCTCCATAACTGTGAGCAATAAGTGTATCTGTTTATAAATCACCCAGTGTGTGGTATTTTGTTATGGCAACACAAATGGACTAAGACAAAAATTGGTACTGTGAGTGCTATGCTATTATGATGAATATCTAAAAATGTGGCAGCATCTTTGGAACTGGAAAATGAGTAGAGGCCGAACCATAAACAGCTATTCTGGTGAGGGCTCAGAAGAAGAGGAGAGTTATAGGGAGTGCCTAAATCTTCTCAGAGATTACTTAAGTGGTCACGATAAGAATGTTGATAGAAATATGGACAGTAGGCCAGGTGCAGTGGCTCATGCCCATAATCTCAGCACTTTGGGAAGCTAAGGTGGGTGGATCACTTGAGGTCAGGAATTTGAGACCAGCCTGGCCAACATGGTGAAACCCCATCTCTACCAAAAATACAAAAATTAGCTGGGCGTGGTGGCGGGTGCATGTAATCCCAGCTACTCAGGAGGCTGAGGCAGGAGAATCACTTGAACCCGGGAGGTGGAGGTTGTAGTGAGCAGAGATCGCACCACTGCACTCCAGCCTGGGTGACAGAGTGAGACTCAGTCTTAAAAAAGAAAGGAAGGAAGAAAGGAAGGAATGAAGGAAGGGAGGACAATTATGATGAGGTCTTACACAGAAACGTGTAACAGAAATAGTCTTTCTTAGAGGAAAGACTACCCCTGTTATAAAGTTGCAAAGAACTGGGTTGAAATGTATCCACATGCTAATGCCTTGTGGAAGGCAGAAATTGTGAGCAAAGAACGAGGATATTTGGTGGAAAAAAATTCTAAGCAAAGTATTGGAGTAGTTATCTGGCTTCACTTGACTGCTAAGAGTAAAATGCAAGAAGAAAATGAATTAAAGACAGAATTTACAATTTTTAAAAAAAAGAAGAATTTAAAGATGTGGAAAATTTTCAGCCTGGCCAGATTGTGAGGAATAACAAAGTATGTTTGGAAGTGAATACCAAGGGCATGGCCAAGCTACTGTTTGATAAGGAATTAGTATGGACAGAAAGAAGACAGATGCTGTTTATCAACACAATGGAAGAATGACCCTGAAGGCATTTCAGAGATTATAAGTACTGCTACTTCCATCACAGGCCCAGAGTTCCAGGGCCTTAAGAACAGAATGGTTTCAAAGGAAGGACCCGGGCTCCTGCGGGACCTTGAGTTTCACTGTCCAGAGCTATCTCAAGTCTCTGCTCCCCACATTCTGGTGAAGTACACCTTGGCTGCCCCAGCTGTGGCTCAAGCAAAGCCAACTGTGGCTTCAGCTGTCACTCCAGAGGACACAAAAGGTAAGCTTTGGTAGCATCCATGTAGTGCTAACTCTGCAAGCATGCAGAGTACAGAAGCTATGGAGACGTAAGTACCTCTACCTAGATTTCAAAGAATGCCTCCAAGAGTCTTGAGGCCCAGTCAAAGAACTGCCACAGAGGCAGGGCCACCATAGAGTCTGAGCCATGGCAATGCCTAGCAAAACTATAGGGTTGAAACCACCCCAGAGAGCCCCCAGTAGAGCTGTACTTAGTGGAGCCATGAGGGCAAGATGTCCTGCAAGACTCCAGTCCTATATAACTACCAGCATGTAGTGCCAGTGTGGGAGAGCTGCAGTCACCCAACTCCAACCCCTGAGAGCTGGTGAGTGAGCTAAACTCAGCAAAGCCATGGTGGCAGAGCTGCCTGGGGCCTCAGGCACCCAACCCCTGCCCCAGTGTGTCCAGAAGGCAGGGCATGGAGTCAAAGATGAGTCTCCTTCAAGGTTTAGTGTTGTTTGCCCTGCTGCATGTTGGACTTACTTGGGGCCAGTTACTCCTTTCTTCTTTCCAGTTTATTCCTTTTGCTATCCTATACCTGTACCACAATTGTCTTTTGGAAACATAACTAGTTTAATTTTATAGGTTCACAGCTGGAAAGATAATTTGTCTCAGGATGAATCCTATCTTAGGTCTTCTATATCTAATTTAGATAAAAATTTTTGAGTTGATGCTAGAATGAGTTAATTGGGGCTATTGGGATAGAATGAATATATTCTACGTGTGAGGACAGGAATTTGAGGGGTCAGGGGTAGAATGCTACGGTCTGAATGTGTTCCCCAAAATTCATACATTAAAACTTAATCACTCATGTGATAGCATTAAGAGGTGGGGCCTTTAGGAAGGGATTAAGTCCTGAGGGCAGAGCCCTCATGAATGAGATTAATGACCTTATTAAAACAAATGCAAGAGAGTTGCTTCCTTCCCTTTTGTGCTTCTATCTTTTCCATCATGTGAGGGCACAGGGTACAAGACACCATCTGGGAAGCAAAGACTAGGCCCTCACCAGACACTGAACCTATGAGCAGCCTGATCTTGGACTTCTCAGCCTTCATAACTGTGGGAAATACATTTATCTGTTTACGATTACCCAGTGTGTAGTATTTTGTTATACCAGCATGTTTTAGTCCATTTTGTGTTGCTATAAAGGAATATCTGAGGCTAGATAACTTATAAGAAAAAGAAGTTTATTTGGCTCATAATTCTCCAAGCTTACAAGAAGCATGGCACTGACATCTGCTTCTGGTAAGGACTTCAGGAAGCTTCCAGTTATGATGGAAGGCAACAGAGGAGCAGGCATGTCACATGGCAAGAAAGAGAGCAAGAGAGAGAGGAGATGTGTCACAGCCTTTCAAACAACCAGCTCTCAGGTAAACTAATAGGGTACGAACACACTTATTACTGCAGGGAAGGCACCAAGTTATTTATGAAGGATAGGCCCCCACGACTCCAACACCTCCCACCAGGCCCCATCTCCAACACTCACTATCAAATTTCAACATGAAATTTGGAGAGGTCACACATATAAACTGTATCACAGCACAAACAGACCAATATAAAATCCTAACCTCCAAGGTGATGGTATTAGAAGGTAGGGCCTTTAAAAGGTAATTAGGTCACAAAGGCTTTACTCTCATAAATGAGATTAGTGTCCTTATAAAAGAGCCCTAACGAGACTTGCTCATTCCTTCTCTACCACGATGTGAGGACACAGCAAAAAGGTGCTCTCTATGAAACAGAAAGCTGTCGGTAGACCCTGAATCTGCTGGTGCCTTGATCTTCCCAGCTGCCACAACTGTGAGCAATAAATGTCTGTTGTTTGTAAATTACCCAGTCTAAGGTCTTTTGTTACAGCACTCCAAATAGACTAAGGCAGCCTGTATAAATTAATGTGTGCATATAATTCCTTAAACGTGGAGAGAAAGCCTTGAAGAAAAGCATAGGCTCCACGTTAAATTTGCTGATTGAACAGAAAACCCTAAAGCCACCTGGAAACACCTAGGCACTTGAAAAATCTGGGGAGAACGTTTCTCAGCCATTCCCAAGAATTGATGGGTTTATTATTCTATTGCTTTCCCACAACTGTCCCAGGTTGATGTGTCCTAAGGAAATAGCTGTATATACCTGCAAAATATAATGCGGGATGCCACAGAAAAGAGAGTGATTTTTTGCATTTCCTGAGGTATGGTGGGTAGTATGAAAAAGTAATCTGATGTCACGAGGCCACAATTTATCAGCTGTGGAACCTGCTTTAATCTGATTCCACTTTTGTAAAATGGAGAAAATGGTAATACCTGCATTATCCAATTCACAGGAATGTTATCAGGATCAAAGTGATACTGTCTGTGACAGCATTTTGTAAACTGTAAAAGGCTATACTAATGACAAGCTTCGTAGTTATTTTTAAAAGTGACCTTTGACAACTACACCTTATAAGGGTCATTATTTCTCAGAAAACTAAATATCATATCATTTCCTTTGCCCTTTTCCTCACTGTCATCAAGAAAGTGTAGATTTGGACAAAGGCAAGAAAAGCATAGTATTGGCGGCTGTGACATTCACCATTACTTTATGAATCTTTACATCCAAACCTAGTATTTCTTTCTCTTTTTCATTTTATTCCTCCAGTGTCACCAAAGCTAGTATTTAAGGGACATTTGTTATGCTATTTGTCATGGGTTGAATCTTGTCCTCCAAAAAGATATATTGAAGTCCTAACTACCCCAGTACCTCAGAATGCAACTTATTTGGAAATAGGACCATTGCAGATGTAATTAGTCAAAACAAGGTCATACTTGAGGAGGGTGGGTCCTTAATCCAACAGGACTGCTGTCTATGTAAGAAGACAGTGTGAAGATACAAGGGAAGCATGCCACATGAAGATGGAGGCAGAGATTGGAGCTACGCAGCTGCAAGTCGAGAAACACCAAAGACCAATGGCCACCATTAAAGCTAGGAAGAGGCAAGGAAGGATTCTATTTAGACTCTCAGAGGGAGCATGGCCTTACTGACACCTGATTTTGGACTTGCAGCATCCAGGACTGTGAAAGAATGCACATCTATTGTTGTTAGCCACCCAGTTTATGGTACTTTGTTATGGCAGCCGTGGAAAACTAATACAGGCACTCACACATTTCTTTCTTTCCATTTGATTGACATAGTTAGTCCAAAGTAAATAAAAGTGCCTAGATCCCTATGCAACCTCCATCCATATCAGCAGAAGTCTCTCTACCTGTAGACCTCAGAGTTACTCCAGAGTCTTCAACTCCAAGCATGGTCTATAGATGCATAACCACTACTGTGGGGGTTGAATGGTCAGTGAAATTAATTTACACTAAAATGTGTTCTCATACCACAGATTAGGCTTTCACTAAACAATGGTGAAACCGGGGCAGATAAAATATAGAAAGTTTTCCCTAGCTATCACTGTGCATTTGAGATATCGAGAAGCTTTTATGAAATATCAGAAAGTGTTTTCCCATGATATATGCAAATAACCATTGATGTGGGGGGAAGAGTTGTATTTTAATGAAAGAGACACTTAAAGTCAGAAAATCTCACAATCACTATTTCTATGAAAGTAATTATCTGTCTCAGATCTTATTCTGAAAAAAGGAATAAAACAAGTTACCGATGCTCCTCACTACTTCACGCTTTTGAGCGTGTGTGTGTGTTTGATAAAATTAATAATGCAGGTAAAGTTCTTGGATCCTTTTTAAAATAAAAGGGATTATTTTTTCAGGGCATCCTGATTCTAACATTTTCTGAATTATATAGAAAGCTACACTTTTTTAAAACAATAAATGAAAATATTTTCCAATATATTGAGTTTAAAAAATCAGGTTACAAACAATATTGTAGTATAATCATATTGCTATTTTTAAAGACAAATAGGTATTTTTCTGTGAATAGAAAAAAACTGTAAGAATACCAAATAATCTAGTGTCTAAGATATTTAAGAATTCTTATCCTTGGATAATAGAATTGTGGGAGAGACTTACTGTTTTCTTTCTGTTTGTCTACATTTGCTAAGCTACATATAAAGAGGATCTGTTCTTGCAAATAAAATAAAGCATTTTTTAAACTATAAAATACAATCATCACAGACAGGAAGCAGGACTAGATTGCAGCTCTGACTTGGTCAGACAGAGCAGCATGCAGAGGCTCGCATTATGAGTTTTACCTCCAGATCAACTGCAAGAACAAACCATGAATCCTGAGAGGACCCACAAACCCTGTGAAGGAAGCAGACTGCTCCTACAGGACCTGGGAGACACCCCAAATACTGTGAGTGTCCCAATTGTGGAAGTGGAAAAAGGAGTTCTTCCTCTCCTGAACACAACCCCCACTGGGGAAACTGAAGGTCTGTCTGTGGGAGAAGTTTCCGACCTCACCTGGAGCTGAGTCAATCTAAAGAGCTGAACAAAATACAGGGGTAGAGGAAGGAGCAGGAAAGACCTTGGGAGCTCCATGGGTCCCCAAGCAGCTCATTCCTGCCTGGCACCACAGGGATCCTTGGAAAGGGCAGCCAGAGGAGTGGGGGAAAATGCCACAGGGAGAAGGAAATCTCCAGCTGAACTTTGTAAAAATTTGAACTGGCTGAGAAGTCTCCTGGCTAGAACTCGGGGGAAGGCATGAAACTGGTGTGCAGACT
Organism: Chlorocebus sabaeus; assembly: GCF_047675955.1. NCBI lineage: Eukaryota > Metazoa > Chordata > Mammalia > Primates > Cercopithecidae > Chlorocebus > Chlorocebus sabaeus. The sequence goes on along the minus strand of NC_132911.1, from coordinate 33,403,619 downwards.
CCATAGGTGGGGGAAGAACCCAGCCCTTTTTTTTTCACAGCTGGGTGGTGGGTAGCCTGGGACAAGTTCTCAGGCCCTGCTCACCCACTGCCTGGAAACATACTCAAGGCTGTTAGTATGAGCACCATGGGAGTGAGACCAGCCCTTTCGTTTGTGTGGGAGCTGGGTGATGCCCATGACCACCAGCTTTCCCCCACTTCCCTGACAACCTGCATGACTCCACAGAGGCAGCCATAATCCTCCTACATTCACAACTCCATTGATGTGAGAACATCAACCCCATCCCCCACAGCAGCCAAAGCAAGACCTGCCCAAGGAGAATCTGAGTTCAGACATGCCTAGCCCTGCCCCTACCTGATGGGCCTTCCCTAACCACCCTGGTAGCTGAAGACAAAGGGCATATAATCTTGGGAGTTCTAGGGCCCCGACCACCACTGGTTCCTCTCTATACTATCACAGCTGATGCTCTCTGGAAAGCACCACCTCCCAGCAGGAGGCCAACCAGCACAAAAACAGAGCATTAAACCACCAAAGCTAAGAACCCTCACAAAGTACATTTCACCCCTCTGCAACCCCCACTGAAATAGGCACTGGTATCCACAGCTGAGAGACCCATAGATGGTTCATATCACAGGACTCTGTGCAGACAAACCCCAGTACCAGCTCGGAGCCAGGTAGACTTGCTGGGGGGCTCAACCCAGAAGGGAGATAACAATCACTGCAGCTTGGCTCACAGGAAGCCACATCCATAGAGAAAGGGAGAGAGTACTACATCAAGGGAACACCTTGTGGGACTAAAGAATCTGAACAACAGCCTTCAGCCCTAGACCTTCTCTCTGACAGAGCCTACTCAAATGAGAAGAAACCAGAAAACTAACTCTGGTAATTTGACAAAACAAGGCTCTTTAACATCCCCCAAAAATCACACTACTTCACCAGCAATGGATCCAAACCAAGAAGAAATCCCCCTGATTTACCTGAAAAAGAATTCAGGATGTTAGTTATTAAGCTAATCAGGGAGGCACCAGAGAAAGGCAAAATCCAATGCAAGGAAATCCAAAAAATGATACAAGAAGTGAAGGGGTAAATATTCACGGAAATAGATAACATAAATAAAAAAATCAAAATTTCAAGAAACACTGGACATACTTTAGAAATGCAAAATGCTCTGGAAAGCCTCACCAATAGAACTGAACAAGTAGAAGAAATAAATTCAGAGCTCAAAGACAAGGTCTTCAAATTAACCCAATCCAAAAAAGACACAGGAAAAAGAATAAGAAAATGTGAACAAAGACTCTAAGAAGTCTTGGATTATGTTAAACGACCAAACCTAAGAATAAGCGATGTTCCTGAGAAAGAAAAGAAATATAAAAGTTTGGAAAACATATTTGTGGGAGTAATTGAGGAAAACTTTCCCAGCCTTGCTAGAGATCTAGACATCCAAATACAACAGTACAAAGAACACCCGCAAAATGTATCACAAAACACCTAGGCACATTGTCATCAGGTTATCCAAAGTTAAGACGAAGGAAAGAACCTTAAGGGCTGTGAACAAAAGCACCAGGTAACCTACAAAGGTACACCTATCAGATTAACAGCAGATTTCTCAGTGGAAACCCTACAAGCTAGAAGGCATTGGGGCCCTATCTTCAGCCTCCTCAAACAAAACAATTATCAGTCAACAATTTTGTATCAAGTGAAACTAAGCATCATATATGAAGGAAAGATGCAATCTTTTTCAGACAAACTAATGCTGAGAGAATTTGCCGCTACCAATCCACCACTACAAGAACTGCTAAAAGGAGCTCTAAATCTTGAAACAAATCCTGGAAACACATCAAAATAGAACCTCTTTAAAGCATAATTCTCACAGGACCTATAAAACAAAAATACAAGTTAAAAAACAAAAACAAAGGTACAGAAGCAACAAATAACATGATGAATGCGACGGTACCTCATAATTCAATACTAACATTGAATGTAAATGGCTTAATGCTCCACTTAAAAGATACAGAATGGCAAAATGGATAAGAACTCACCAAGCAACTATCTGCTGCCTTCAGAAGACTCACCTAACACATAAGGACTCAATAAACTTAATATAAAGGGGTGAAAAAAGGCATTTCATGCAAATGAACACCAAAAGTGAGCAGGGGTTAGATATTCGCCTATCAGACAAAACAAACTTTAAAGCAAGAGCAGTTCAAAAAGACAAAGAGGGACATTATGTAATAGGAAAAGGCTTTGTCCAACAGGAAAATATCACAATTCTAAACATATATGCACCTAACACTGGAGCTCCCGAATTTATAAAACAATTACTAATAGACCTAAGAAATGACATAATAGACAAATAGACAGCAACTCAATACTCCACTGACAGCATTAGACAGGTCATCAAGACAGAAAGTCAATAAAGAAACAATGGATTTAAACTATATGTTGGAACAAATGGACTTAACAGTTATATACAGAATATCTCACCCAACAACTGCAGAATACACATTCTACTCAAGAGCACATGGAACTTTCTCCACATAGACCATACAATAGGCCCGAAAATGAGCCTCAATAAATTTAAGAAAATTGAAATTATATCAAGCACTCTCTCAGACCACAGTGGAATAAAACTGGAAATCAACTCCAAAAGGAATGTTCAACACCATGCAAATACGTGGAAATTAAATAACCTGCTCCTGAATGAGCATTGGATCAAAAATGAAATCAAGATGGAAATTTAAAAGCTCTTCAAACTGAACAATGATAATGATACACCCTATCAAAACCTCTGGGATACAGCAAAAGTGATGCTAAGAGGAAAGTTCATAGCCCTAAAGGCCTACATGAAAAAGACTGAAAGTGCAAAATCTGACTTTCTAAGGTCACACCTCAAGGAACTAGAGAAAAAAGAGCAAACCAAACCTAACCTAAGCAGAAGAAAGGAACTAACCAAGATCTGAGCAGAAGTAAATGAAACTGAAACAAACAAAAAAAATACAAAAGCTAAATGAAACAAAAAACTGGTTCTTCGGAAAGATAAATAAAATTGATAGACCATTAGCAAGATTAACCAAGAAAAGAAGAGAGAAAATCCAAACAACCTCATTAAGAAACGAAATGGGAGATATTACAACTGACACCACTGAAATACAAAAGATTATTCAAGGCTACTATGAACACCTTTACACACATAACTAGAAAATCTAGAAGAGATGGGTAAATTCCTGGAAAAAATACAACTCTCCTAGCTTAAATTAGGAAGAATTAGATACCCGAAACAGACCAATAACAAGCAGCAAGACTGAAATGGTAATTTTAAAATTACCAACAAAAAAAAAAATTCCAGGATCAGGTAGATTCACAGCAGAATTCTACCAGACATTAAAAGAATTGGTACCAATCCTTTTGACACCATTCTACGAGATAGAGAAAGAGGGAAACCTCCCTAAATCTCTGAAGCCAGCATCACCCTATACCAAAACCAGGAAAGGGCATAACCAAAAAAGAAAACTACAAACCGATATCCTTGATGAACACAGATGCTAAAATCCTTAACAAAATGCTAGCTAACCAACAATATATCAAAAAGATAACCCATCATGATCAAGTAGGTTTCATACCAGGGATGCAGGGATGGTTTAACATAGGCAAGTCAATCAATATGATACACACATAAAAAGAATTAAAAACAAAAATCACATGATCATCTCAATAGATGCAGAAAAAGCATTCGACAAAATCCAACATCTTTATGATTAAAACTCTCGGAAAAATCGGCATACAAAGGACATACCTCAGTGTCATAAAAACCACCTGTGACAAACACACAGCCAACATAATACTGAACAGGGAAAAGTTGAAAGCATTCCCTCTGAGAACTGGAACAAGACAAGGATGCCCACTCTCACCACTCCTCTTCAACACAGTACTGGAAGTCCTAGCTAGAACAATAAGACAAGAGAAAGAAATAAAAGGCATCCAAATCAGTAAAGAGGAAGTCAAACTGTCACTGTTTGCTGACGATAACCTCGAAAACCCTAACGACTCCCCCAGAAAGCTCCGAGAACTGATAAAAAAATTCAGCAAATTTTCTGGATACAAGATTAATGTACACAAATCAGTAGCTCTTCTATATACCAACAGCGACCAAGTGGAGAATGAAATCAAGAACTCAACCACTTTTACAATAGCTGCAAAAAAAATAAAATACTTAGAAACATACCTAACCAAGAAGGGGTAATACCTCTACAAGGAAAACTACAAAAAAACTGCTGAAATAAATTAGAAACAACACAAACAAATCGAAACATATCCTGTGTTCATGGATGGGTAGAATCAATGTTGTGAAAATGACCATACTGCCAAAAGCAATCTAAAATTTCAACACAATCCCAATCAAGAAACCACCATCATTCTTCACAGAATTAGAAAAAACAGTTCTAAAATTCATATGGAACCAAAACAGACCCTACATAGCCAAAGCAAAACTAAGCAAAAAGAACAAATCCAGAGGCATCACACTACCTGATTTCAAACTATACTATAAAGCCATAGTCAACATAGTACAATAGCATGGTACTGGTATAAAAATAGCCACATAGACCAATAGAACAGAATAGAGAACCCTGAAATAAACCCAAATGCTTACAGCCAACTGATCTTCAACAAAGCAAACAAAAACATAAGATGGGGAAAGGACACCCTTTTCAACAAATGGTGCTGGGATAACTGGCTAGCCACATGTGGGAAGATGAAACTGGATCCTCATCTGTCACCTTATACAAAAATCAACTCAAGATGGATTAAGGACTTAAATCTAAGACCTGAGAGTATAAAAATTCCAGAAGATAATATTGGAAAACTCCTTCTAGACATTGGCTTAGGCATGGATTTCATGACCAAGAACCCAAAAGCAAATGTATAAAAGCAAAGATAAATTGTTGGGACTAAAGAGTTCTTTCACTGCAAAAGGAACAGTCAGGAGAGTAAACAGACAACCCACAGAGTGGAAGAAAATCTTCATAATCTATACATCTGACAAAGAACTAATATCCAGAATCTACAACAAACTGAAAAAATCAGTAAGAAAAAAATCCCATCCAAAAGTGGGCTAAGGACATGAACAGACAATTCTCAAAAGAAGATATACAAATGGCCAACGAACATTAAAAAATTCTCAACATCACTAATGATCAGGGAAATGCAAATCAAAATCACAGTGCGATACCATCTAACTCCTGCAAGAATGGCCATCATCGAAAAATCAAAAAAAAAAAAAAAAAAAAAAAAAAAACCAGTAGATGCTGGCATGAATGCAGTCATCAGGGAACATTTCTACACTGCTGATGGGAATGTAAACTAGTACAGCCACTATGGAAAACAGTGTGGAGATTCCTTAAAGAACCAAAAGTTGAACTACCATTTGATCCAGCAATCCCACTTCTGGGTATCTACCCAGAGGAAAAGAAGACATTATATGAAAAAGACACTTGCATATGCACATTTGTAGCAGCAAAATTCGCAATTGCAAAATCATGGAACCAACCCAAATGTCCATCAGTCAACGAGTGGATAAAGAAACTCTGGTATATACATACAATGGGATACTATGCAGCCATAAAAAAGGAATGAATTAACTGCATTTGCAGTGACCCGGATGAGATTGGAGACTTGTTATTCTAAGTGAAGTAACTCAGGAAGGGAAAACCAAACATTGTATGTTCTCACTGAAATGTGGGAGCTGAGCTATGAGAACACAAAGGCATAAGAATGATGCAATGGACTTTGGGGACTTACGGGGATGGATGGGAGTTGGGCAAGAGATAAAAGACTACAAACAGGGTGCAGTATATACTGCTCGGGTGATGGGTGCACCAAAATCTCACATATCACCACTAAAGAACTTAGTTATGTAACCAAATACCACCTGTACCCAATAACTTATGGAGAAATAAAGATAAAAATAAATAAATACAAGAATGTCTCAACTCCTCAAACAATTATGCCAGTGTTTTAAAAATAGGTACCTGCTTTTATTATCAACTGTCAGATTTTACCAAATGGTAAACCACAAATATGTTTAAAGTATCTATTTTCATAAAATAATATATTCTTGGGAAGTTAGTTAAATAATATTGAAAAAATGATTTACCAAATGGTAAACCATAAATATGTTTAAAGAATCTATTCTTACAGAATAAGATATTGTCAGGAAGTTAATTGAGTAATTTTTTTAAAAAAATAGATTTTACCAAATGGTAAACTACAAACATGTTTAATTAGTCTATTCTCATAGAATAAGAAATTCTCAGGAAGTTAATTGAGTAAATATTGAAGAAAAAAAAGAAAAGAAAACATAGGACAGACCAGGAAAGATGCCGTTTGGTCCAGGCCACACTGAAACCAACTTAAGAAGAAATAATGAAAGGAATAGGCAGTGTAGAAGGCAGCTGGGAGGGACCAGCTCCAGAAGTGCAAAATCCTAAGGGGTGCAGAAGGAATGTCACTAAGAAATATGTTACAATCTTTAGCATTTGAAGGTTTCTAAAAATAGGACTTGAATGAAATAACTGTGGAAATTATGGTTGCCGAATAGAATGTAAATGTTATAAACATTGACACAGTAAAAATAGTAGTTGAGAGGTGGGGAGGGGAAAAGAGGTGGGGAGAGGTGTTCAGAGTGTTAATTTCTTCATCTTTATAATAAGGAGTCATTCAGTACTGTCAAAAATGGAGACATGGAGTTATAAAACACACACAAAGATTTCAGTTTCTTAATATCTTCCTAGTCTTTTCTCATAACCTTAAAACGATCTTTTAAAAACCAATAACTCTTGAGGTGAAGAAACGTTTATATAAGTTCAACAATTCCTATAAATTCACTTGTTTCTTTTTCTTTCTAATTTCATACAAAACTAAAGTTAATACTAAAAGGAACATATTAATCTGATTCTATTTTATGAAATTACTGCTTGCCCTGTATCCACATGTACAGTGTATATAAATAGAATAATGAACACCAAATGCTACTGCTGAAAATTTCTGAGTGGTGGAATTGAGGGTGCAGGAATTTTTGTTCTTCTCTATGCTTCTATAAGTTTGCAAGACAAAAACATCAAAAGTAAAAAATATAGATATACTCAATCAATTTTATCCTTTCAATAAGGATTGAGTTAACTTAGAGTATTTTCTGAATAGTGTTAACCCAGTAGAAGGGGAGATTTGAGTAGTGGCATCCTCCTCACAGAAGAATCATTCTTTTGGCCAGTGCAGTGGCTCATGTCTGCAATCCCAGCACTCGGAGAGGCCTAGAAGGGTAGACTTCTTGAGGTCAGGAGTTTGAGACCAGACTGGCCAACATAGTGAAACCCTGTCTCCATTAAAAATACAAAAATTAGCTAAGCATGGTAGCAGGAGCCCGTAATCCCAGCTACTTGGGAGGCTGAAGCAGGAGAATTGCTTGAACTCCAGAGGCAGAGGTAGAGGCTGCAGTGAGCAGAGAGTGTACCACTGCACTCCAGCCTGGACCTGGATGACAGAGCGAGACTCTGTCTCAAAAAAAAAAAAAAAAAAAAAAAAATCATTCTTTTTATTGCAGTGAATTTGAGGCATTGGGCCTTCTTCTTAGCATGTCACACCTATTGCCTGATTGGTGCAGAGTACTCAGTCTCCCAAAAGATCCGGAGGAGGCCAGAAGAGGGCCCTACTGCTGCATCACTTCATGTTTTAAAACTGCCTCTTGGTATTCACAGCCTCATGGAATTCAGTGGCTGGTTATATTATAAATTGGAAATTGGCCTAAAAGACGCACAATCGGGAATAAGAAAAAGGATGCTCTTAGAGAGGCAAGAATAAAGCTTATTAAGGAAAGAGGACATTGAAAATATCTTAAATGTCAGCATCTATGAGTCAATCACGTCAATCAGTATCATGACAAGAAAATATATTTTGCTACTGGAACCTAGTATAATAATTTTTTTTATCCTTCCACTTACAGGAAGTTTGGTTCTTTTTTTAATTTTATGTTTAGAGACAGAGTTTCACCATGTTGCCCAGGCTGGTCTCAAACTCCTGGACTCAAGCAATTCACCTGCCTCTGCCTCCCAAAGTGCTGGGATCACAGGCGTGGGCCACCACACCCAGCTAAGAAAGGTCAGTTCTTAAGTGAACAACAAAAATGGCTATCTTCTTTCTATCTCCAAAAGAGGAATCTCTTTTGACATAAATCTTTTGACAAATTATGCCCACATTTCCAAATTATAATGGTCAATGATTACAATTAAAATGAAAATCTAGGTCTTCAATTTCAAGGAAGTTGTTTCTGTCTTCACACACAGGGAACACTGTAAGTTCTCAGAATAGAACTTTCTCTTCTACACTAGCAATTGCCTTTTTTTTTTTTTTTTTTTTTTTTTTTTTTTGTCCTTTTGATAGAGAGAGAGAGAGAGAGAGAGAGGGAGAGGCAGGGTCTTCCTCTGTACCCAGGCTGGGGGGAAATGGTACAATCATAGCTCATTGTAACCTGACCTCCTGGTCTCAAAAAATCTTCCCACATCAGCCATCCGAGTAGCTGGGACTACAGGTAAGTGCCACTATGCCTGGCTAATTTTTTCACTTTATTTTTTATTTTTTGGAAACACAGGGTCTCACTATGTTGCCCCGGTTGGTCTCAAACTCCTGGGCTCAAGCAGTCCTCCTGCCTGGCCTTCTAGATTAGTCTGTTCTCACACTATTACAAAGAAATACCTGAGACTGGGTAATTTATAAAGGAAAGATATTTAATTGACTCACAGTTCTGCATGGTTGGGGAGGCCTCAGGAAACTTACAATCATGGCAGAAGGCTAAGGGGAAAGCAAGCTTGGACCTTCTCACATGGCGGCAGGAGACAGTGTGAGTGCAGGAAAAACTACAATTTATAAAACCATCACATTCACTCATGAGAACAGCATGGGGGAACCACCCCCAAAATCCAATCATTTCCCTTCCTCAACAGGTAGGGATTACAGGTCCCTCCCTCCACATGTGGGGATTACAATTCAAGACGAGATTTGGGTAGGAATACAGAGCCAAACCATATCACCTCCTACAGCACTGGGATTACAAGTGTGAGCCACCACATCCGGCCAGCAATTCCCTTTAACTATTTTTGCAAAGCTTTATATTCCATGTATCAAAACATCAAACAAGGAAGGCAGCATCAGCCAGTAACTGAATATTCAGTAAGCTCAGTTCCCATGTAAGATGTCCCTTTGCTCTTCCTTCATCTTCTGCTATGATTGTGAGGACTCCGCAGCCATGTAGAACTATGAGTCAATTAAACCTCTTTCCTTTATAAATTGCCCAGTCTTGGATATGTTTTTATTAGCAGCACGAGAACAGACTTATACAGTAAACTGGTACCGGTAGAGTAGAGTGCTGCTGTAAAGATAACCAAAAACGTGGAAGTGACTTTGAAACCGGGTAACAGGCAGAGGTTGGAACAGTTTGGAGGGTTCAGAAGATAGGAAAATGCGGAAAAGTTTTGAAACTTCCTAGAGACTTGGAGGGCTCAGAAGACAGTAAGATGTGGGAAAGTTTGAAACTTCCTAGAGACTTGTTGAATGACTTTCACCAAAATGCTGATAGTAATATGGACAATAAAGTCCAGGCTGAGGTAGTCTCACATGAAGATGAGGAACTTGTTGGGAACTGGAGTAAAGGTCACTCTTGCTATGCAAAGAGACTGGCATCATTTTGCCCCTGTCCTAGAGAGCTGTGGAACTCTGAACTTGAAAGAGAAGATTTAGGGTATATGGTGGAAAAATTTCTAAGTGGCAAAGGGTTCAAGAGAAAGCAAAGCATAAAAATTTGGAACATTTGCAGCCTGACCATGAGGTAGAAAAGAAAAACCCACTTTCTGGGGAGAAATTCAAGGGGGCTATAGAAATATGCATAAGTAACAAGAAGCCAAATGTTAATCACCAAGACAATGAGGAAAATGTCTCCAAGGCATGTCAGAGACCTTCACACAGCCCCTCCCAGCACAGGCCTGAAGACCTAGAAGGGAAAAATGGTTTCTTGGGCTGGGTCCAGGGCCTCTCTGCTCTATGCTGCCTTGGGACATGGTGCCCTGTGTCCCAGCTGCTTTAGCTCCAGCTGTAGCTAAAAGGGGCCAACATAGAGCTCAGGGAGTTGCTTCAGAGGGTGCAAGCCCCAGGCCTTGGCAGCTTTCACATAGTGTGGAGCCAGTGGGTGCACAGAAGTCAAGAACTGAGGTTTGAAAACCTCCGCCTAGATTTCAGAGATGTATGAAAAGGCATGGATGTCCAGGCAGAAGATTGCTGCAGGGGTGGAGCCCTCACAGAGAACCTCTGCTAGGGCAGTACAGAATGGAAACGTGGGGTCAGAGGCCCCACACAGAGTGCCTATAGGGGGAATGCCTAGTGGAGCTGCGAGAAGAGGGCCATCGTTCTGATTCACCCATATCTTGCACCATGCACCTGGAAAAGCCTCAGACACTCAACACCAGCCTGTGAAACCAGCCAGAAGATGGGGCTGTACCCTGCAAAGCCACAGGGGTGGTGCTACCCAAGGCTTTGGGAGGCCACCTCTTGTATCAGTGAAACCTGGATGTGAGACATGGAGTCAAAGGAAATCATTCTGGAGCTTTAAGATTTAATGACTGCCCTATTGGATTTCAGACTTACATGGGGACTGTAACCCTTTTGCTTTGGCCATTTTCTCCCATTTAAAATAGATGCATTTACCCAATGCCTGTACCCACATTGTATCTAGGAAGTAACTAATTTGCTTTTGATTTTACAGGCTGATAGTCAGAAGGGACTTGCCTTGTCTCAGATGAGAGTTTGGATTGTGGACTTTTGAGTTAATGCTGAAATGAGTTAAGACTTTGGGGGGCTGTTGGGAAGGCATGATTGGTTTTGAAATGTGATGACATGAGATTTGGGAGGGACCAGGGATGCAATGATATGGTTTGGCTGTGTCCCCACCCAAATCTCATCTTAACTTGTAGCTCCCATAATTCCCATGTGTTGTGGGAGGGAACTGGTGGGAGGTAATTGAATCATGGGGGCAGGTTTTTCCCATGCTGTTCTCATGACAGTGAATAAGTCTCAGGAGATCTGATGATTTCATAAAGAGGAGTTTCCCTGCACATGTTTCTTTTGCCTGGTGCCATGTAAGATGTCCTTTGCTCTTCCTTCATCTTCTGTCATGATTGTGAGGCCTCCCCAGCCATGTGGAACGGTGAGAGCAAGTTCATTGTAAGAGCAAGTTCATTTTAAAAGCAAGTTCAGTTTGCACTTCTTCTCCCCAAATCTACCCCAATGCATATCAGGGTTGGAATTCCAGCCTAGAACCCAGTACAAGGGCATTCCCCTCAAAGTGTTTGAAAACCACCACTTAAGCACTGCTATTTAAATGTGTTAAACGTTTAATATTCCCAGGTGAAATTAATGGAGCAGTCTCTGTCCCTGGTCTCCTGGAACAGGATAGGGAAGAATATTAGGTATGAGTTCAAAAATTCTGTGAGTGCTTTAGAGTCGTTTGGTAAGCACAAGGATCTGAGCAAATCAATCATTAAATACTGTCTGGGCACAGTGGCTCATGTCTATAACCCCAGCACTTTGGGAGGCCAAGGCAGGCAGATCACTTGAGGTCAGGGGTTCAAAACCAGCCTGCTCGACATAGTGAAATCCCATCTTTACTAAAAATACAAAAATTAGCCAGGTGTGGTGGTGGGCACCTGTAATCTTAGATACTCGAGAGGCTGAGGCAGGAGAATCACTTGAACCCAAAAGGCGGAGGTTGCAGTGAGCCAAGTTAACACCACTGCACTCCAGCCTGAGCAACAGAGTGAGACTCTGTCTAAAAAATATAAAATAAAATCATTAAATATCACAGAATCACCAGGGTGGAAAGAGCCCAGGATTGGGAGTCACATGTCCCTGGGTTCCTAATTTCCTCTCTGCCAGTTCTGTGCTCTTTTGGCTAAATGGCTTCACCCTTATGAGTGAGTTTTTGCATTTGTCAAAATAAACCCTTACTGTGCCTTCTAACTCTAATTTATAAATTCTGACCTAACTAATTAGCCCAGTAAAGCACTGAAGATATTTCTGGTAGAGAAGCAGCCTGATTTAGTGAAGATGCTAGAAAAGTGGATCCTGAGAGAGACAGAGTCAGTGCCGCCATGGCTGAGGAGGAACAGCAGGATGCCAAGGGCATGCAACAGTCCTAAGCACAACTGCAGAGAAGCCCACGCAGAATATGAAACATCCCAAGATGCTTCATGTTTCCTAAACATCCCAGTGCTCTCTGTTCGAGGTGAAATGAGGAGAAACATGGGCAGATTCCAAGTTTTGGAGAAATCTAAGATCACAGAAGTAATATTTTTTAATTGCTTTTAGTGTGAAAAGAATGAAAAGATGTCCTAAAGCAGGCATTTGACCACCCTATACCCACCATACCCACGTTTTCCTCATCTTTATCCATAAAACCATGCACACACATGTGCACGTATATTCACATGCACACACTCTACTGCCTCAATACTGTCTCTCTTGAAGATGCATATTTACCTTCTCAAAAATGTATGCATCAGGGTGGGGCTTGGTAGCTCATACCTGTAATCCCAGTGATTTGGGAAGCAGAGGTAGGAGGATTGCTTGAGCCCTGGAGTTGGACAGCAGCCTGGGCACCATAACAATACCCCAATCTCTACAAAAAGAAGTTCTTTTTTAATTATCCAGGAGCAGTGACATGCCCCTGTAGTCCCAACTACTTGGAAGGCTGAAGCAGAAGGATCCCTTGAGCTCACAAGGTTAAGGCTGCAATGAGCTATGATCTCACCACTGCACTGCAGGGGCAACACGGTAAGATTCTGTCTCAAAAAAAAATGAATTGTGTATCAGATTCCATTGTATATTTCAGAAAAACCCATATGAAAGGACAACCTCTGCTCCCTCATACACTGTTGTTATTAGGTCAACGTGAGAATAAAGAGTGGACCTGGAAATGTTAGAACAAAATAGCCCCGACCTAGCCAGTTAACCATGAAACCTCTGCTCACCAGAATCTCTGCCAGGCAGATATAAGGATTTGTTAGTCAATAACAAAAAGGGCATCCACATGCACAGTTCTAATATGATCGACTGAACCCTAGCACTCCTATATCTGAAATAAGTAGTGAATGAGTTTAACTAGTGGAATTTTTTTATAAAGAAAACTGAAATTCTGTACATAAAGGGTTCCAAGCATTTATCGTTCATATTAGATCTTTTTTCAAGACTCCAAAGATAAAATAGCTCAGAGTCAAAGAGAGTATATTAAACTTCGCGTTAGCCTGAGGCCCTCCTTCTTCCTTTGTTTATCATTTATTTATACCTGTCGTCATTTTGAAAAAGAATTTGTTGCTGAGTAAAAAAGTGTACACAGAACCAGCCAACCCTGTGTCACACGATGTTTGAGAGTAAATTATCTGCCTGTCTCTGGTTTTTTAAGCTAAATTTAGAGCACACTGCAGACCTTCACAGCAGTGAGCAAGACAGACTGGAAGTCTCATTTTTGCACCAATCTCTTCTTTAAATTCTTGGATCTGCAAGATCTTAGAGACTCCCTCTGCCAGGATTTGGTGTCCCTAATTCCCACAGGGTTTTAATCCTGAGTTTTCTTTCTCCTTTCAGCTCTCAGCATCTCATGATTCTTTAGCTACAAAGTTCCACTTAACTCTGACTCCACATATCCCAGCTTCTAGCAGACTATCTTGATGAGTGCTCCTTTTGAGCCATCTGCACTTCCAGGCCAAAACTGGGTGTGTTGGCATCAAAAATGTGTTGGCATCAAAAAAAAAACTTTGAGGCTCAACTGGACTCACCTCCAACATTCAACTACTCCCTCTCTCTTGGACTTTGACCTTGACGGATATAGTTTGGCTCTGTGCCCCCACCACCTGCCACCCAAATCTCATATCAAAGTGTAATCCCCATGTGTTGGAAGAAGGGCTTGATAAAAGGTGATTGAATCATGGGGGCAGACATCTCCCTTGCCGTTCTTGTGATAATGAGTGAGTTCTCATTAGATCTGGTTGTTTAAAAGTGTGTAGCACGTCCCCTATCCCTCACTCTCTCCTGCTGCATGGTAAGATATGCCTGCTTCCCCTTCACCTTCCATCATGATTGTAAGTTTCCTGAGACTTCCAGCCATGCTTCCTGAACAGCCTGTAGAACTGTGAGTCCGTTAAACCTTTTTTCTTTATAAATACCCAGTCTCAGGTAGTTCTTCATAGCAATGTGAAACAAACTAACACGCTGGCTTAGGCTTTAGTTTCCTTATCTGAAAAATGGGAATTACATCTACTCTGCCTACACCTGTGAGTTTGTTGTATTAATCAAATATAACAAAATGATGAATGTGAATGTACTTTACTTAAAAAATAGATGTACATGAATATAATAATTCTAAAACTTGGACTTTATTTTTGGAATTTTTAATTTGTAACATTGCATAATAGAAAAAAACTTCTCTGTCAGAAAAAAAAGTTTTGTCACTAATTTGCGTGTGATTTAGGATAAGTTCTTTGACTTCTCTGAACCTCAGTGTCTTCATCTGTGACCTTAATTGGTACTCCTTTCTTTGAAAGTAACAGAAGTCCTCTTTAAATTGAGGAAAATAGGCCAGGCACAGTGGCTCACGTCTGTAATTCTAACACTTTGGGAGGCTGAGGCAGGTGGATCACTGGAGGTCAAGAGTTCGAGACCAGTCTGGCCAACATGATGAAACCCTCTCTACTAAAAATACAAATATTAGCCAGGATTGGTGGCATACGCTTGTAATCCCAGATACTTGGGAGGTTGAGGCAGAAGAATTGCTGGAACTGGGAAGGCGGAGGTTGCAGTAAGCCAAGATCACTTCACTGAACTCCAGCCAGGGTGATAGAGTGAGACTCTGTCTCAAAATAAATAAATAAACTGAAGAAAATGAGGTGTGACATAAGAGGACATCGGGCTATTTTACAGAACCCAAGGACAGGAAGTGCAGTCCAGCCTGATGAGCAAAGAGGACCTGGAAATACAATATCCTTAGGAACCCAGGCAACCTGTTACTTTATATCCTGGAGACCTTGATGTGGTGTGGAAGTTTGTCCCCTCTAAATCTCATGTTGAAATGTGGTCTCTAATGTTGGAAGTGGCGCCTGGGGGAGGTGTCTGGATCATGGGTACAGATCCCTCATTGGTGGCTTAGCACTATCTCCTTGGTGATGAGTGATTTCTCACTCTGAGTTCACACGAGATCTGGTTGTTTAAAAGTGTGTGGAAACACCCTCTTCTCTCTCTTGTTCCCTCTTGCCTGGTGACATGCCTGCTCCCGCTTTGGCTTTGCCATGAGTAGAAGCTCCCTGGGGCCTCCCCAGAAGCCAAGCAGATGCAGTGCCATGCTTCCTGTATAGCCAGCAGAACTGTGAGCCAATTAAACCTCTTTCCTTTATAAATTACCCAGCCTCAGCTATTTCTTTATGGCAATGCCAGAACAGCCTAATACAGACCTCATTGGTTATCATGTATGTGTCTTTTTACGAGCTAGATTTCTTAACATCTACATGCATATGGCATAAAATAGCTGTCACCATTCCAATTAATTGGAATCCAGTTGTTCTGTCCTGGGAAAGAACAGCTGACTGGCCCAACATGGGTCCAGGGTCTCAGATGGAGAATAGTATCATAGTGAAATATGACCTATGGGGTTTGCCACTATGAACGAGAAGCAATTTTCAGAGACAAAGAGCATGGGTTTAACAGAAATCTGAAATATGTTACAGTGAATACTGCGCCCCATCATACAACACCCTATTCAGAAATGAATGATTCATTTCCTCTGATGCTGTGGGTGCTCCCTGCAGACAGCCCTCAGTTGACATCACTGTCTGGCAATTGTCCTTGAAGAAAAAGAGCCACCTGACTTTGTCCAAGGTCACATCCCTTCCCAGAGGCAGCACACCTCCAATGACTACCTGATTTTTGGGCCCCTCTCCCACTCTGAGAGGAAGAGCCATCCCAACTCCAGTGATGGCTGCAATCTTTGTAGTAACGACATTGCAGCCAACTTCTTCCTCTATCAATGTCTGCTTCCTTCCCTTTCCCCACAGGTATTAAACTGTCAGACACTCTCTAATAAAGCTCCCACCTTCCAGTCTCCATTTCAGGCCTGCTTCCTGGAAAATCCAGCCTGCAACATATGTGCATGGCATGTGTGACTCAGAGATGCAATCTTAGGATGATAACGCCTGTCACACAATGCATTCAACTCAAAGATGTTCAATGAATATTAGTTTATTTTCCTCCTGTCAGCTTGCCCAGAGGTCAATTTCACAGAAAAGCAAGTCACTAAAGTCTCCAGGATCAGAACCCTTTACTGTATAACTCTCTGATTTAAGACTAGAAATTACAATTACAGGATCAATTTCCTTCTATCAGACAGCAAGAGCCAAAGAGAGCATCAGCAGCTGGGCCAAAATGAGGGCACTCATTGCTATCTGATGGAATTCTTGGATGGTCTAATTCCTGAGGCCAAAATGAGGCAAAGGAGACTTTGCCTGTCAATAACATTGGGCCCTGCTCCTCCCGCTGTTTACGTTATCCCACCAGGCCTCGAGAGCAGGGTCCGACTGAGATCATCACACACAGTTTTTGAAAGGTTAATCAGCAAGAATGCATCAAGTGCCCGCTCTGTGCCAGACTCACATATTAGGTAGATAGATGAGGTTAGGCTTTATAAAAACGTAGTCACTCTGTGGCACCTGCCTGGGATCCCAACTATTCGGGAGACTGGGGCAGGAGGATCACTAGAGCCCAGGAGTCCAAGGCTGCAGTGAGCCATAATCACATCACTGCACTCCAGCCTGGGTGACAGAGTAAGACCAAGATTTTTAAATGTATATATAATCAGCAAGATAAGACACAGTAAGGATAGGTAAGTGTCCAAAACTGGGGAAAAAAAAAAAAAAAAAAAAAAAACCACACACACACACACAAATAGAGGCATTTAGAAAAGGACAACATCTTGTCTTACTGAGGATATAAGGGAACGGTTCATGGAGAGATAACATCTGGGGCTTGAAGAATAGAATGGATTAATGGATTTAGAGCTTTTGATAACCAGAGAAGATAAAGAGGCATCGCTGAAACAGAGAGAGTTACGCCTATAGAAAGGGACAATGTCAGGGCCTCCAGGTTGTTCAATTCCCTGTGCTGGAAACTCCTGGGGCAAAATATAGAACAAGGGCCCTGGAGGGGTTCAGGTTGCAGCCCAGGACAAAGTATGTTTGAGGAAGAGTGAATGGTATGAAGTGTTGATGATTTAAGTAGTCAGGTGGTCCTCCGGCTCTGACGGGAGGCTGGTGAGAAGAGATGCCTCAGGCCCCTAGACCTCACTTGGTTCTCATTTAGGAAGGACAGTGCAGCCTGGCACCAGAATTTGAGTTCTGGCATCTAGAAGCATATTAGGCCAGATCATTTTCTTCAAGCATTTCAGAAAGAAAAAAAATAGAGAAAGTGTAGTTGTCCTCTAGACCTTCAAGAATTCAAAGATCAAAGCCAGAGACGACTTGTTAAGAAGATTAGAAAAATGCTTTGAGCAAAACAGTGGCTAGGCACTGAGCTAAGTGTTTTAATAGCACAAGACTAATATTTACAACAACTATGAGGTAGCTACTAAACTATTCCCTTTTACATATGAGAAAATCGAAAATCAAGGCACAGGAATGTCAAGTAAGTCTTCCATGATCAAAGAGCTAGTAAGAAATGGAGCCAGAGCTCAAACCTATATGGCCATCTCCAGGGTCTGTGCTGAAAGCCTCTTCATTTTACACCATTATTGTTCCAACTTCAAGGTGAGAGTACTGTAGCATAAGAAGTAAAATAAGGCCTTATGTTACGTGTTGCCTTAACGTCCAATGAAATTCTTTTTCTGAGACAAGGCTTCATTATGTTGCCAGGTTGGTCTTGAACTCCTGGGCTTAAGCAATCCTCCCACTTCAGTGTCCCAAGTAGCTGAGATTACAAGCACACATAAAATTATTGTATGTCAAAATTCTTGAATGGCCTTACCACAAGTTCCCCTCCCAACTATGCTCCCATGAATGAGACCCCCTGGTCCAACAATGCTCCTTATGATAGGAACCAGTCATAGTTCACGCCTATCCCAGACTAGCAAGTTTCTGTTCTCTGCAAGTCCACCAAATTCTTTAAACAAGCCAATCACTTCTTCTGGTAGGAACCAGCTGGCACCCCTCCCTCTTGGTACTACAAAGTCCTCCTCCCTCCACCGTCATTTGTTCACTCTGCTCCTGAGTGCAAGCACTGGGGCCCTGCCTGGCACAGTCTCCCTTCCCCAAGGCTATGATTATATGTGGCTGCTAAATTGCTGTCATTCCATTGCCCAGTCCTGAGTGTCATGTGCTGGGCCATCCTCCTGGGGACAGGAATTCCCCTCCACCCTCCGCAATTGGATGAATAGGAGACTAAAGCCAGCCAAGCCAAGCCAGACGCAACACTAAATGGAGAGTAGCCAATGAGATGCCGTAATGGAATAGGGGAAAAGAACAAGGGTGAAAACAAACAGAGAAGACCAAAATAATGACCCCACATGACTTAGAAGAGAGAGACACAGGATGCATACAAAAAGTTCCATCAACTTTTTGAAGCTGGAATAAAGAAAAATATTCAAATGAGGCAGGAATGAGTAATTGACGATCATAACTGTGATTATAAGGCATAATTACAATTAGCTGCACAAGAGTCTTAATCATAAAAATAATTACATGTCAGCTTTCCTCCTAAAGAAGAGAGAACATAATTAAGTGGCCCAAAGGGGGCAAAGAAAACACATCTCTGGGTGTTACAGGTAGGGGGTAAAGAGCTGATGTTTTCAGTGGTAAAACTCTCTCAGTGCTTTAAATGAATCAATCAATTTCTTCTACAAAAAAAACAAGGAAGGAGATAAGAACAAACTGGTTTGAGATTTTTCTTCCAAAAAAAGCAAACCAAAACTTGAGGTCCGAGGTAGAACAGTGTGGTAATTAAAAGCCAGGCAGCCTGGGAGGCCAAGGCAGGTGGATCACCTGAGATCAAGAGTTCGAGACTAACCTGGCCAATATGGAGAAACCCTGTCTCTACTGAAAGTACAAAAATTAGCTGGGCGTGGTGGTGCACACCTGTAATCCCAGCTACTTGGGAGGTTGAGGCAAAAGAATCGCTTGAACCCGGTAGGCAGAGGTTGAAGTGAGCCAAGATCACGCCATCATACTCTAGCCTGGGCTACAGAGCAAGACTCTGTCTCAAAAAAAAAAAAAAAAAAAGCCAGACAGGCCTCACTTCAACTTTATTTTTATTTTGCTAGTTACCAGCTCCATGATACTAGACAAGTCATTTAACCTCTCTCTAAACCTCAGTTTCCTCAATAGTAAAATAATAATTATAATGCCTCTCTGAGTTGTTGTGAGAAAATAAAGCTTGTAAGACACTTATGTCAGTGCCTTATATGGAGTAAGTTCTAATAAGGGTTACTATACAATAAAGAAAGGAAGAAAGGAAAGATAGAAGAGAGAAAAAGTCCAGCATGTCTTGCTACATTTTTCAGCTTTGGTGCCTATATGAATTCAAGAAGAACAAGGCTCCTAACACGTCCTTTTCTAGAAGGGTTTCTTGTCTTTTCTAGAAGAACTCCTACCTTTGATCTCCATAAAGGCTTATGCTTTTAAGGTGTGAGATTGGGTGTGGACTTACAACCTGTTTTCTTAGGGGCTGTGAATGAAAGCAGGTCAAGCTAGAGCCACTTACCTCCTGACCCAGTAGTTTTTTTCCCTCCCTAGATGCTGTCTTTCAAGCTGTTCCCCATCCCATTTATTCACCTACTCATTCATTCATTTATTTTCTTTGTTTTTTGTAATAAAGACAATACATGTGTTGCATGCCAACTATGCGTACTACAATGTATAAGATAAATATGTGTTTACCATATGTTAACATGACAACCTTCCTGTTATCACTAGATCTCTGTCATACTCTTTTTTAAAATGTTTTTTTTTTTTGACCGGGCGCGGTGGCTCAAGCCTGTAATCCCAGCACTTTGGGAGGCCGAGACGGGCGGATCACGAGGTCAGGAGATTAAGACCATCCTGGCTAACACAGTGAAACCCTGTCTCTACTAAAAAAAATACAAAAAACTAGCCGGGCGAGGTGGCGGGCACCTGTAGTCCCAGCTACTCAGGAGGCTGAGGCAGGAGAATGGCGTAAACCCGGGAGGCGGAGTTTGCAGTGAGCCGAGATCCGGCCACGGCACTCCAGCCGGGGTGACAGAGCAAGACTCTGTCTCCAAAAAAAAAAAAAAAAATTTTTTTTTTTTTTTTTTTAGAGATGGGGTCTCACTATGTTGCCCAGGCTGCTCTTGAACTCCTGGTCTCATGCATTCCTTCAGCCTCAGCCTCCCAAAGTGATGGGAATACCTACATGAGCCCCCATGCCTAGCCTCTGTCATATTCTTGATCCTTGCTAATATTATACCTTTGCTCGTTTGTCATTGCCATGAGAACACAGCCAAGCAAACCTGCTGGAGGATGGAAAACACGTAGAGCAATCACCCCAACCAAGCCCATTCTATTAGGTAGATGTAAAAGTACTTGCAGTTTTTGCCATTACTTTTAATGACAAAAGCCACAATTACTTTTGCACCTACCTAGTAGATCAGGAAACAGCTGGTTGGCCCCCAGACACATGAGCCAGCTCAGATCAGCAGAACCTTAGTCAATCATCTTAGTCAAACACACAAGCAATAAATACACATCTTGTTGGATACCATAGAGGTTTTACACTTTTGTTTTACGTAGAATTATTGTAGCAATAAATAGCAGGTAAAATTTACAATAATTAGTTAGAAACCTAAGCCTGTCACCCACACCATGGTAATAAAACTAGAGGGAGAAGGTATTTATGGGCATAGGTGTCTCTCTGAAGAGAATTGTACTGTGTGCCTAACCCCCAAGCCAAGGAAGGGGGACCTTAGCAGGACCACCCAGAGAAGCGCAGTCTAGCGGATATGGACAAGAGAGGTGCTGGCTAGCTATTGACAGGTAAGCTAAAGGAGATAGACTACAATGACACCCACCTGCAAGCCAAGAATTTGCTCAGGCAAAAGATGCATGAGAGTCTTCCATGCACTAGAGCTGGTTTGTTCAACCTTGGCACCACTGATGTTTTGAGGTAGACCATTTTTTGTTGTGGGAGGCTGTCCTGTGCCTTGTAAGATATTTAGTAGCATCCCTGGCTTCTACCTACTAGATGCCAATTCCACTTCCCAGTTGTGAGAGACAAAATCATTGAGAACTACTGCACTGAAGGTATTGCCAAATTCCTGAGGGCTCGGCAAAAAGTGACCAGCTGCAATACAGATGCTATTAGCTGCATCAGGGGAGCAGCTAGTGCAGGATCTCCAGTAATGGGGAGGTAAGGCATCTCCAAAGAACTAACTGGAATATCATGAGAGAGAAAGATTCTCTTTTTAACATCTGCCAAGCTTAGAGAGCTTGAAGCCAGCTTCCAACAGTGTCTGTTAAGTAACATTCTGTTCCTCTCGTCCTTCCATCTGGCCTCTCATCTCCAACCTGGAAGGGTCAGAAATAACAGCTAGTCAGAGCAGGAAATACAGGAGGAGCCAACCACACCCTCCTTCTTTGCTCCAGGCCTCCCGACACCTGGCTAGGGCTAGAGAAGGTGGGAGAAGTCTCCACTGTGAGTTAGAATTGGTATACTGGTTATTATAAGGCAGTCGACCTTCTATTTTCTGAATCTAGGCTGTGTTTATCATTTAAGGTAATTGTTAGATTTCATACTACGTAAGAACCACCAGAAAATTCAGAAGAATGTCTGAGATTTTATTCAGCAGCAGGAAAACTAGATGCGGGGAATAGATTTAAAGGGGCAGTAGGAGTTGTGGATGGTGAAGGCAATGAGAGTGAGGTGGTGAATCCCACCAGCAGAGTTTAATGAAGCCTGATGGTGACCCCAACTCCGAGCTCTGCTACTCACTAGCCATGTGACCTTGAGCACGTCATGTATCCTATTTGAGCTTCAGTTTGCTCATCTATTAAAGAAAACAACACTCATCCGGGCGCAGTGGCGCATGCCTATAATCCCAGCACTTTGGGAGGACAAGGCAAGAGGATTGCTTGAGGCCAGGAATTCAAGGCTGACCGGGGCAGCATGGTGAGACCTTGTCTCTATAAAAAAAAATTAAGGAATTAGCTGGGCATGGTGGCATGACCCTGTGATTCCAACTACAAAGAAGGCTGAGGCAGAAGGATTACTTGAGCCCAGGAGGTTGAAGCTGCAGTGGGCCATGATTGTGCCACTGTATTCCAGCCTGGGCAACAGAGCAAGATGTTGAGGGAAGGGAGGAAGGGAGGGAGGGAAAAGAAAAAAGCCAGGCGCAGTAGCTCCTGCCTGTAATCCCAGCACTTTGGGAGGCCGAGGCGAGCGGATCATTTGAGCTCAGGAGTTCGAGACCAGCCTAACCAACATCGCGAAACCCCATCTCTACTAAAAATACAAAAAAATTAGCCGGGCATGGTGGTACACGCCTGTAGTACCAGCTGCTCAGGAGGCTGAGGCAGCAGAACTGCTTGAACCCGGGAGACAGAGGTTGCAGTGAGCCAAGATCATGCCACTGCACTCCAGCCTGGGAGACAGAGCCAGACTCCGTCTCAAAAAAAAAAAAAAAGGAAGGAAAGAAAAAAATAAATAAATAAAACAAAACTGCTCTATCCTGAATCTTCTGTGCAGTGGTAATTACAAAGCATCTGCATGGCTAAGGAGAAGATGGCAGAGTAGGTGGAACTAAAACTCAGTACATTTTGCTTCCACAAATCAATAAAACTGAAGGAAACAAGCCTCCTCAGACAGAAAAATGGAGACGAGGAACCCCTGGGAGCTGGGAGTATCATCACTGTCATAATCATATCTTCCTCCTCTCCATCTTCCTCATCTACAAACACCCAGAGTGGGGCAGCTCCTGACAAGGTGACCAAAAGCTCCCATTCTTCCAAAGAACCCAAAGAGGCAGTGACAGATGTGCCAACAGCTGGGAAGAGTTGCTCGCCTGTCCTGGATGAAGGATCCCAGGCCTCCAGAGCTGAAGAAGCCCACGGGATGATGTATGCCAAGCTGAACACCCAAACCTTAAGTGAGGGCCCTTCCAGCCAGCAAGAGGCTTCCAAGAAGCCTCTGAACCCTGTGTGTACTCAGCCATGAAGACGTAGCCAGGAGAAGCCCTGGAGCCTAGGAAGAAAGAACTTCTGACGAGGGAGGAGGGGATGGGGTAGAGGCCACATGGGGAACTCAGCAAATGGGGACCCCTTTCAAAATCCAGTATAGGTTGTTTCCCTTTTCTAAAAACTTATTTTTTTAAATGAGTGGTAAGATTTACATAAAGTAAAACATATAGATCTGAAGTATACAACTCAGTGATATGTATCTCAGTGATATATATCTCTACATTTATCTATCTCTCTATCATCATGATCATCTATCTATCTGTGATCTATTACCTATTATTTAGCACCTATCTTTCTATTATCTATCAATCTCTATCCACCTAGCATCTATCTACCTATTTTCTATCTATCCATCTATCTATCTATCTGTCTATCTTCATCATCATCATCAATTATCTATCCATCTAACTCGCCTGGATCCAAATAAAATATATATAAATAAAAAATATAGCATGTTTCCAGTACTCCAAGAAGTTCCCTTGTGACTTTCTTCAGTCAATTTCTACTTCTCTCTTTTCTGATTTCTACCATGGACAAGTTCTGTCTGTTCTTGAACTTTATACCAATGTAATTATACTACAAGTAAAAATAAATAAATGATAAAGGGGCAGTAGAATTTTTTTAAGTTGCTTTACGGTTAATTCCCATTGAGCTCCATAGTTCAAAAGACCAGATATCCATGCTTCCTTGCAGAACTTCCCATCACCATAAGATCATGCCCTAGGCTCCATTTCTGGCACACTGCACTATTTCTCCTACACCCAGAATTTGCTTCTCCCTTGCAATACAACCCCCCACAGCCTCAACACATACACAACAGCATCAACCAGCAAAACCACCAACAATAACAAAGGCTACACACAACAAAGCTGGACGCTGGCTCTGCTTGCATCCTGTAGGGATGCATCCTCTAGAGAATGCCAAATGGTGCTTCAAGGTTGAACCTGACTGCGGTTGTTAAGATTGCTCCCACTCCATGCTACAGTCCAGGCCTGTCCTGTGGGCAGTGGCTTCATTTGAATCCCTCCCTTGCCCTGCTCCTTGCAGGGAGATTGACCAACAGGCCACAAGTCATCAATCAGCTAGACAGGCCCCTGTGCCCCCACCTCAGGCTCCCAGGGGGTGAGCACTGTGAATCACAGAAGTGTCCTCCTCTGGGAGCCAGGGTGACAACGTACTGTAATTTATCTCACATGAAATGAGCTGAATTATTTGAATAGGCTCAAGGAAAGCAGTCCATTAATTCTCAGATAGCTCTTGACTCTTAAGGATTTTATTCTGTGCCCTCATAACTGACATCCCGCCTCTGTCTCTTTCCCAGATACTAATGGCTGCTTAACTTGCACTCTCCCAATAGCCTGATGCTAAAACAAGGTATCAGACCACACTTCATGCAGAGAGAATGAAAGGGTCTCACTTGGCCTTCTAGTGTTTGTAGTAGATCCATAAACTTTTTTGGTAACACTCATCCCAGCCACTGTCCACCCTGTTTCAAAAGATCACTTCACTTTGATACTAAAAGCACAATCTATAAAAGGAAAAATTGACAAATTGAACCTCATTAAAATAAAAAAAAAAAAAAACCTTTACTCTGAAAAAAAAAAAAACAGCTGTGAAGAGAATGACGAATCAAGCTGCAGGGTGGGAGAAAATATTTGCAAATGACATAGTCAACGAAGAGCTCATATCTAAAATATATAAAGAACTCTCAAAACTCAACAATTAAAAAAACAAAATCCAATTATAAAATGGTAAAATGCACGAATACACATTTCACTGAAGAGGATATACAGATGGCAGATGAGCACATGAAAACACATTCAACAACATTAGCCATGAGGGAAATGCAAATTAAAACCACAATGATCAATCACTACATACCTATCTGAATCACTAAAGTGAGAAACGGAAAATCCCCAACGCTGACAAAGATGCAGAGAAACTTGATCGCTCATGTATGCCCAGTGGTAATGTAAAATGATACGGCCCCTCCTGAAAACAGTTTGGCAGCTTCTTACACAACTAAACATGTACTTACTGTATGACACAACATTGCACTCCTAGACATTTATCCCAGAGAAATGAAAACTTTTGGCCATACACACACAATCTGTACAGAAATGTTTATAGCAGCTTTATTTGTAATAGCCAGAAACTGGAAACAACCAAAATTTCCTTCAACAGGTGAATGGTTACATGGTGAAAAACCCCCGTCATGCAATATTACACAGCACTGAAAAGGAATGAACTATTGACGCATGCAACAACTTGGATGCATCTCAAGAGCATTAGACTGAGTAAAAAAACTATCAATCTCAAAAGGTGAAATACTCTACCATTAAATTTGCATAGCATTCTTGGTGGTCGTTGTTGTTGTTGTTGTTGTTGAGACAAGGTGGCCCAGGCTGAAATGCAGTGGCATGATCTTGACTCACTGCAGCCTCCACCTCCTGGGCTCAAGTCATCCTCCCACCTCAGCCTCCTGAATAGCTGGCACTACAGGCATGAACCACCACTCCGGGCTAATTTTTTTATTTTTTGTAGAGATAAGGGCTCACTATGTTGCCCAGGCTGGTTTCAAACTCCTGGGCTCAAGTGATCCTCCTACCTCAGCCTCCCAAAGTGCTGGGATTACAGGCCTGAGTGCATAACATTCTTCAAATGACAATATTATAGATAGAGAAAGCAGATGACTGGTTGCTGGAGTGAGGAGTAGAAGTAGGCATAGTGTGGTGATAAAGGAGTAGCACAAGGGTGTCTTGTGATAATAGAACAATCCATATCTTGATTGTGATGGGTGGTGGTTACACAAATCTGTGCTAAAATTGCACAGAACTATACACATATATACACACAAATGAGTGCATGTAAAAGTAATGACATTTGAACAAGCTCTGTGGATTTTATCAGTGTCAACTTTCTGGTTTTGATATTGTACTGTAGCTATGCAAGATGGTACCATTAGGGAAAACGGGTCTTCCTTGCACATGTTTTTCTTTCTTTCTTTCTTTCTTTTTTTTTGCAATTTCCTGTGACTCTGTAATAATTAATAAAAAAATTTAAAAATTTTTTTTAATTCTTATGTTAAATATATTCTTATTTCTAATCATTTATTATCTAATCACATTTATTTATTATTATCAAGGTATAACTTGTATCCAGTTATAGAATTTTCTTCTCTAGAACCTAATAATTTATTTTATTTTTATTTTAGTTTCGGGGTACATGTTCGGGTTTGTTATATAGGTAAACTACATGTTGTGGGGGTTTGATGCATAGATAATTCTGTCACTCTGATAATAAGCATAGTATCTGATAGACATAATCTTATTCCTCTATGTCTTTGAGCACTCTGGTATCTTGGGGTAAATTATATGAAGAAGAGCCTTGAAGCCAGGAGGTAAGCGTTATTAATGCATTTAGTTGTGCTTCTTCCTTCTGTAGTGTCTGAAGGATAAGCAACCTCATCCTATAAGACACAGAAAGGTTCTCTGTACTGAGTCACGGATAATGAAAATATGGTCAACATAAATGTAAATTCTGCTTTCTTTCAAAAAGAAGAAGAAAACAGGGCTTCTCCCACAATGACATGCCCGGCATCAGAAAAGAAGCAAGAAGATGGTATATGAAGTGTGATTTCAATGAGGCTGGCTCTAGAGCCTATCTACGTGAGTTCAAACCCCAGTTCTACCACATTCCAGCTTTGGGATCAAGGGCATGTTACTTAACATCTCTGGCCTTAGTCTAATCATCTTTAACGTGGGAATAAAAACATCCCCTACCCCATATGTTTGCCATAAGGATTGATGATGGACACTTGGAAAGACACAGCCAGAGCCTGTGTACATGCTCCACAACAGGGCCTGAGCCCGCTGCAACAAAAAGAAAAATGCCAAGTGGGAAACACTGGCACTCCTACTGATGAACCCCTCTTGCTGTGAATCCTACCCAAATTCCCTCAGTGTGACGCCCAAAAGTCTCCCAGGTGCTAGACTTTTCCCTCTCGTCCCTTTCTTAAAACTTACTCTTGGCTAGGCACAGTGGCTCACGCCTGTAATCCCAGTGCTTTGGGAGGCCAAGGTGGGCAGATCACGAGGTCAGGAGTTTGAGACCAGACTGACCAAAAAGGTGAAACCCCGTCTCTACTAAAAATCCAAACATTAGCCAGGTGTGGTGGCATGTGCCTGTAATCCCACCTACTCGGTAGGCTGAGGCTGGAGAATCGCTTGAACCTGGGAGACGGAGGTTGCAGTGAGCCAAGATTGCGCCACTGCACTCCAGCCTGGGCAACAGAGCAAGACTCTGTCACAAAAAAAAAGAAAAAAAAAACTTACTCTTCATTGAATCTCTTTCCTCTTGCCATAAATAGGTGATGACTGGAGAAGCTGGGTGGACAGTACAATTGGTAAGGGTGTGAAAGCACACAGGGAAACTGAGGAGGTAATTTCAGTTCTGACTCTTCCATGTCCAGCCGTGTGATCCAGCAAGGTCATCCTACCTCCCATGATAGCTTCCTCATGGGTGAAATCAGAGGACCAGACTAGATCAAAAACAGCCTATGCCTGCAATGGGCCAGAGAGTTAACATGTTCGACTCTGAGAGCTCTGTGGTCTCCTCACAACTTCTCAACTCTACCATCAGAGCAGGACAGCAGTCACAGACAATGCAATGAGCGTGTCTGTGTTCTAATAAAACTTTTCTTACAAAAACAGGCACTAAGCCACACTTGGCCTGTACAGAGCTTATTATTGTACAAATATACTATATATACATAAAAAATATATAGTATACTATAAATATACAAATATACTATATATTATGTAGTATAGTTATAATTAATCTGGAGAACTAATTTAATTCATAGTTAATGAAGTAGGTATGAAGTGTGATAGATAAAATAGATAATATATTTATAATTCTATAATTACATAGAAGTATATATTTCTATAAATTAAGTTCTATAATTTATATGTCCACCACCTAAACCCACAACCATGGTACCGTAACCAATCTCCCTGGGCAGTGACCCAGGGCTGACTTTTAGTCTGTCCTGAGGTCACTTTAACCTCTTCCAGGGAGATGCAGCCATAGGCTGACATAGTCATTCAGCTGCCTCCATGCAGAACTGTACCTGCACTAGCCCAGCCAGACAAGGAAGAGCTACTTATAACATGCTCTAGGTCCCTTCTAGAGGAGGCTCCCTTTGGCAATAATAATAAATTGGTGGTTTTCATCTCTGTAGTAGAGCACTTCAGAACTTATATCATTTCCTTAGTGATCTATATTAGAAAACAACCCAGAAACCAAGAAGCCATACAATGGCATGGCTTGTAAATGTTGTGTCCACTCATCCCAGAGTGAAGAAATCTCTCTTGCATCTCCCCAATCAATTTAATTCATTTGACAGAAATCATTTTCTCCATCATTGACATGACCATTTATTTAAACATCTTTTATACTGATTTATCTCTAGAGGAAGGGAAACTTGTTAATTCTTAAAGGTATCATTTCGTATAATGTGCCCCCTGTTCTGCCAATTATAGCCAGTGCCATGGCTTCCTCTGGTATCAGTAACTATCAGCCACTCAGTGGACCGCTGCTTGCAGCTTCCTTTCTGAGCTGTCATTAGAAGATCCCTGACTTGGGGCTGACTCACAGCAGTTGCTGTTAACTGCTGCGGCCACCTTCGTGCATCTTTTGAGTGCAAGTCTACCTCCTGGCGTCACTCTGATGCCTTTCCTGAGGCTCCCCCTGCATTCCATCCATAACATCAACACTATGATTTTTTAATTAGCTCTATGAAACATACATTTGAAACCAAATCCCAAAAGGAACTGGGTCTCATAGAATAAAGTAACCTGGATGCCCATCTGGAGGAACCATCGGAATCCTAATTTCTAGCATGACCATAGTCAGGCAGCCAACTGAACCTTCTGCCACTGGCATCTTCCCACACTTCCACAGGCCCTGCTAAGCTGCTGCGTGGAAAGGGGCTTTTCCAGTACCAGTTTTCTACCTTCCTCTTGAGTTAAGGAGAACAGAAAGGGGACCACCTGACCAAACCCTGACTAAGGGTAAATGATCAGACCTTTAGGGATAAGTTTGCCAGTGATTGTGGTTCCAGCTGTCTTATTAGGGATTTCTAAGGCACTCTCAAGATTCAAAACCAACAACTCTTGGAGGTTCTCAGTGTCCAAGCAAGGGTTAAATATATCCATACAACTCAATATCAGCCCAAGGCCACAGATAGCCCAAATAGCCTCTGCAGGCACCTACTCTTTAAGGAGGAATCACATTAAGCTCTGGTTCTTCCCTCTACTCTTAACAGAGTCCCCCCACTTAGGAAAACTCCACAGAGGTCTTCATTAGCAATGACTCAGGAAATACTTCCTGCTCTATATCCCTGAAGCTGAAAAATGATGCAAAAATCTCAGAAACACACCAATGGAAAATTTCAAAGCAGCAATCTTTATCCCATGGATACTACCCAGTTCCTGAAGAGCAAGCAGTCTGCTGCAGGAAAGACAGCTGTATTCTTGAGAGAGAGAGAGAGAGATACATACATACATACATACATACATACATACATACATACATAGGCAGGCAGACAGATGACAGATGGGCATACAGACATAGACACGGATATGTTACCAGAAAGCAGTCCCAATCCAGACCCCAAGAGAAGGTTCCTGGACTTCACACAAGAAAGAATTTGGGGTGAGTCCATAGAGTGAAAAAGCAAGTTTATTAAGAAAGTAAAGGAATAAAAGAATGGCTACTCCATAGGCAGAACTGACATGGGCCACTCAACTGAGTATACTTACAGTTATTTCTTGATTATATGCTAAACAAGGGGTGGATTATTCATGAGTTTTCCAAAAAAGGAGTAGGGATTTTCCAGAACTGAGGGTTCTTCCCCATGTTAGACTATATAGGGTAACTTCTGGACATTGCCATGACATTTGTAGACTGTCTTTGGGACATTTGGGAGCATCTTCTAGCATGCTAATTATTATAATTAGTGCATAGTGAGCAGTGAGGATGACCAGAGGTCACTTTCATCACCACCTTAGTTTTGGCCAGCTTCTGTACTGCATCCTGGTTTATCAGCAAGGCCTTTGTGACCTGTATCTTATGTCAGCTTCCTATCTCCTCCTGTGGCCAGGAATGCCTAACCTCCTGGGAGTGCAGCCCAGTAGGTCTCAGCCTCATTTTATCCAGCCCCTATTCAAGATGGAATCACTTTGGTTCAAATGCCTCTGACACATATAGATATAGACGTTGATATAGACAAATACAATCCTTATGAAATACCTGAAGACAACGTATAAATGATTTCAGATCAAACAGAAATACAGAAAATATGGCATCAACATCTAGTTCCCAAGGGGACTGAGAAAAAGAAAAACAGCCTCTTCTCTATGTCTTAATATACAATTACAAAAAATTCCATATAGCCTGCATCAATTAAGCTCCTTCTATGTACCTGGCACCAAGCTAAGAGATTAATGAACATAGTTCCTGCCTTAAAGGCTTCCCAATCTAGCTGAGGAGAAAGCCACACCAATAACCATAATATAAAGCAGACTATAATAAGTGCTACAATAAAGATACAAAAGTGCAGAAAAATAATAGGGCTGTTTGCTTTGTTTTTTCAAGGACCACAAATTTTAAAAATTTACCAAGGCATCCAGCAAGGACAAGGGCTAATTGGCAATCTTCAGAGCTTAGCAACAACAAATGAAATGAAAACACGACTCTCATTCCCCAAAATAAAACACACTGAATTATGGCGACAGATACCTTCTCAGTTCTCCTAAAAATGATCTCAGTGTCTCTTCTGCATTTATGACCTGAAAAACTCTGTAACAATAAACAAAAGTCTGGAGAACAAACCAAAATAAAGAATAGAATTACCATCTTTTCCCTCATCATGCCCTTATCTCTACCTCAGCCTCCCAGTTCATTAAAGGTGCCATTCCTTGCTTTGCACAACACAAAGACTTGCCTATGGGTCAACTTGAAATGACTCAGGATAACAGCCTTCTGAAAACACTTAAAAGTATTTACTTCCCACATCTATGTATCTCACAAACAAGTGTTAAACACTTGCTGAGAGCCTTATACAGTGCCAGATTCCGGGATCAAGAGAACAAGATGTGGTCTCATCCTTGATGAACAAGACAGTCCAGAGATGACGGGAAGGGAGGAAAGAACGAATCTATCAACAAATAAGGACATTTGAAAGTAGTAAATGGCCAGGTGGTACTGTGGCTCACACCTGTAACCCCAGCACTTTGGGAAGCTGAGGAAGGAGGATCCCTTGAGCTCAGGAGTTCGAAACCAACCTGGGGAACAGAGTAAGACTCCTCTACAAAAAACAATGTTAAAAAATTAGTGCATGCACATAGTCTTAGCAACTTAGGAGGCTGAGGCAGGAGGATTGCTTGAACCCAGAAGTTTGAGGCCGCAGTAAGCTGAGATCACATCATTACACTCCAGCCTGGGCAACAAAAAAGTAGGCCGGGTGCAGTGGCTCATGCCTGTAATCCCAGCACTTTGGGAGGCCGAGACGGATGGATCACCTGAAGTCGGGAGTTCAAGACCAGCCTGACCAACATGGAGAAACCCCGTCTCTACTAAAAATACAAAAACAAAAAAAATCAGCTGGGCGTGTGGCACATGCCTGTAATCCCAGTTACTTGGGAGGCTGAGGCAGGAGAATCGCTTAAACCCAGGAGGCAGAGGTTGCAGTGAGCAGAGATCGTGCCATTGCACTCCAGCCAGGACAACAAGAGTGAAACTAAGTCTCAAAAAAAAAAAAAAAAGTAATAATGCTCTACTGATTTTATGTCCAAGGTATTAGAGGAGCATCCACACACTGTTTCTTATGCACAGCGGCAAAGAAAGAAGCCAGAAAATCAAATATTTTAGAAAGAGTCAAGTCATCTAGTATATGAAGTCTGGCTTCTAAGAGATCTCTTATTCCTAGCCACTTCCCTCTCCAATTCATCTTGCATTCTACCACTGGGTCAATACTCATAAAGTTTACTTCTAATTGTATTAATCCTCTGCTCAAAGAGTTTTAATGCCTCTCCTCTTAACTATCCAGTGAAGTCCAGGCTCCTTAGCAATGCACCCAAGCATTCCAAAATTTAGCCTCAGCCTGCCACTCCAGCTTTGCCTTTTTATTCAGTAAATATCAATTAAATGTCAAGCATGGGAGACACTGGGAAAATCAAGAGATCAGAAATTAGTCAAGATTCCTAATTTCTTTGTAGAAGGGAGACAAATTAAGCAAGCAAACAGAAAATTTCAAATGGAGTCAAGTGCTATGAAGAAAATAAAGCAGCGCTAGAGAATGACGGGGGTGGGAGACCACTCTACTATGGGTGACTAGGAAGAGCATCTGAGCACGAGACATTTAAACGGAGACCTGAATAACGAGAAGCAAGCAACATGACCCTCTAGGGGATGACTACGTTAAGCAAAGGAACCAGCCAAGGCAAAGGCCCGATGGAACTATGAAGAGCAGGGTGGGTAGAGCGTCAGGAACAAGGGAGAGAATGGTGTGAGACGAGGTTGGAGAGTCTGGACCACGTAGGCCTTATGGCCCATGGATTTTTAACCCCACGTATGATGAGAAACCATTAGCAGGTTTTAAGAAAGGCAGCAGGTGGTGGGTCCTGTGCCTGGCCAGCCCCGCCCGGCCTTCCCTCAGACCCACCTGACCGCCATGCGTCCCTCCTCCTCCCCACCTCGTGGCCGGCAGCAGGCCTCCAGCTTTGGCTCCATGGACTGGCTCTCCCAGAGCAGCTGCCCATGGCTGACCCACACCCACAGGCCTACTGATGTCTCCCCGGGGAGCCTCCCTGGACCGAGCCAGACATACAGCACACGGCAGCCCCCTCACGCCGTCAGCATC
Source organism: Chlorocebus sabaeus (assembly GCF_047675955.1). Lineage (NCBI taxonomy): Eukaryota > Metazoa > Chordata > Mammalia > Primates > Cercopithecidae > Chlorocebus > Chlorocebus sabaeus. Next base: position 33,370,376 of record NC_132911.1, on the reverse strand, counting down.
AAGGAGGCTCGGTCCTCAAATCTGCCTGCGCCGGAGAGGGCCGTGGCTGGCTTAAGAAGCCAAACCCCCTGGCGGGCCCCCTGTGTCCACACAGCCTTCACCACCAAGCAGGTCCGCACCTTGGAGGGCGTCTTCCGGCACCACCAGTACCTGGGCCCTCTGGAGCGGAAGATGCTGGCCAGGGAGATGAAAGCTCTTGGAGGTCCAGACAAAAACCTGGTTTCAACATCGCCAGATGAAACACAAACAGTAAATGCGGGGCTCCCAGCTGAAGAGCCCCTTCTCGGGGTCTCTCCACGCGCCCCCGGCTTTCCACTCACCATCTTCTGGCCTTGCCAATGGCCTGCAGCTGCTGTGCCCTTGGGCACCCCTGCCGGTCCCCAGGCTCTGATGCTGTCCCCTGGCTACCTTCTGTGGTCTCCGCCAAGTGGAAAAAGAGGCCCTGGCCTCTGCGGGGACTTCCTGCTATGGGCAGCCTCTGGCGTACCACCCCCCAAGCCCAGGAAGTGGCGTGCGTACGCTAGGACTAGCCCTGTCCGCCGGGCCCTGGGGCCTGTGTGCTCGGCCGGAGACGGGCGGATGCATTTTGAGGATGCACCTCTGACTCCGTTTCCCACACACGCGGTCTGTGCAGATCGCACCTGGCGCCTACCTGGAGGACTCAGCTATTCTGTTTTGTTTACATCGTGGCAGCACCTCTCACCCTGACCCACGCAAAGGTTCTGGAGCTTTCTGGAGAATACATTTATTAAAGCCACCTCTTCACTGTAAGTTACCAAAAGGGTCCGTTTAGGAAGTAAATGAAGGGTCAGTGAACAGAGTCAAACGCAGAAGTGGGCTTGTTATGGGTAAGGCTTTCAGCATATGATAAAAGGATAATTTGTTTTTTAAAAAATGTTGGAAAGACTGGTTTTCCAGTTGGAAAAAGTAAAGTTTGTAAGCTTTGTGTGTAAAACAGAAAACCATGAAGGATTGGAAGGGAATGCAAGTGTCGTGTTTATAACCTTGGGGTTCGAATCCCTCTTGACAAGGACTCCAAAGCTGGAAAGCAGGAGGGAACAAAGGTGAAAATTAAGACGGAGTGCTGAGGCCCTGCATTGCGCTCCAGGCCGTGAGTGAGCCGGGACTGTGCCCGCAGCCTGCTGGGGGCTGCTCTTCTCGGGTCAGGGAAAGTAGGGCGGCGGGACCTGTGACTGTGCCTGGACTGAAGCCGTCTCACATGTCCCCACTCTTCAGCATGTGCCCACCTGTCCCGCTCCTCGCAGCAGCCTCGGGACAAAACAGAATGACTCAAGGACAGCACTTCCTGCAGAAAGTCTCGAAGTGCCTAGAATGGGGGGCACAGGAGCCCTTCCCGGGGAGGACTCTCCCTCACTGATGGAGCATTTTTGGTGCAGACTCCTCACCGCACGAACCGAACCTTAGACAAGCACTCATCCATGCATGTCGCCCCAGAGTGCCCAGGAGGCAGGCAGCGCGGGGCGCCCAGACAGACGGGTTCAGCCTGCAGGACTGAGAGGCGACCTGTGAAACCGACCCAGGCATCCCAACAGGAACAAAAGGGTGGTCCTGTGGCCGTATCCACAGCAAGTTCCACTTTCCCGTTACTCATTTCTGCCTTGTTGGAAGTGTTAACAACCAGAAAAAAAAAAGAAAAGGAAAGAAACGAAGCAAGCTAATGTGATATTCAGCCTAAATGGGTCAGCTACCCTAAGAAGAAGAGATTGGACTGGGGCAAGGGACGAGGCAGGGAACTCAGTTGGAAGCCCCTGCAGATTTCAAGTGAGATGTGGAGGTGGCCTGGACCAGAGTGACAGCAAGAGAGATGGAAAGACATGAACGGAGGCATGATATGCAAGAGGGGTAGGATTCTACAGAATCTACTCTAGGATCACGTGTGGGAGGCAAAGGAAAAAGAAGAATGAAAGACTTAAGAGATTACATCAAGATGTGTGGCTGGAGCAAGTAGGCAGACAGTGATGTCAGTTACCTAGTTCCCATCATAGCTTTTTCTCTGCCCCAAAACACTCCAACCCCTTCTAACACTTCTAGCCCCCAAGTACTCTAGAGTCAAACTAGATAATTTGTCACCTCTCGAGCACAACTTACCCTTTTCAACTGTGCTTCATTGTTCATTTCCCTTATTCCTGCATTTTTTGGAACTCCAGACATAATTCAAGACTCAAAAGGAGTGTTACATTTCCTGAACCTGTCTGCTGAAATTACCTCTTCTATTCACAAGCAATACCTCTTTATACCTCAATTAGCCACCTTATATTAATTTACTGTGCCATATGCGATGGTCTGAATGTGTCCCCCAAAAATCATATGTTGAAACTTAATTTACATTTCTTTTGAGAAGTGTCTGTTCATATCCTTTGCCCACTTTTTGATGGGGTTGTTTGTTTTTTTCTTGTGAATTGATTGAGTTCTTTGTAGGTTCTGGATATTAGCCCTTTGTCAGATGAGTAGATTGCAAAAATGTTCTCCCATTCTGTAGGTTGCCTGTTCACTCTGATGGTAGTTTCTTTTGCTGTGCAGAAGCTCTTTAGTTTAATTAGATCCCATTTGTCAATTTTGGCATTTGTTGCCGTTGCTTTTGATGTTTAGACATGAAGTCCTTGCCCAGGCCTATGTCCTGAATGGTATTACCTAGGTTTTCTTCTAGGGTTTTTATGGTTTTAGGTCTAACATTTGTTCTTCCATTTGTTTGTGTCCTCTTTGATTTCACTGAGCAGTGGTTTGTAGTTCTCCTTGAAGAGGTCCTTTACATCCCTTGTAAGTTGGATTCCTAGGTGTTTTATTCCCTTTGAAGCTATTGTGAATGGGAGTTCATTCATGATTTGACTCTCTATTTGTCTGTTACTGGTGTATAAGAATGCTTGTGATTTTTGCACATTAATTTTGTATCCTGAGACTTTGCTGAAGTTGCTTATCAGCTTAAGGAGATTTTGGGCTGAGACAATGGGGTTTTCTAAATATACAATCATGTCATCTGCAAACAGGGACAATTTGACTTCTTTTCCTAACTGAATACCCTTGATTTCTTTCTCTTGCCTGATTGCCTTAGCCAGAACTTCCAACACTATGTTGAATAGGCGTGGTGAGAGAGGGCATCCCTATCTTGTGCCAGTTTTCAAAGGGAATGCTTCCAGTTTTTGCCCATTCAGTATGCTATTGGCTGTGGGTTTGTCATAAATAGCTCTTATTATTTTGAGATATGTTCCATCGATACCAAATTTATTGAGAGTTTTTAGCATGAAGGGCTGTTGAATTTTGTCAAAGGCCTTTTCTGCATCTGTTGAGATAATCATGTGGTTTTTGTCTTTGGTTCTGTTTATATGCTGGACTACGTTTACTGATTTGCATATGTTGAACCAGCCTTGTGTCCCAGGGATGAAGCCCACTTGATCATGGTGGATAAGCTTTTTGATGTGCTGCTGGATTCGGTTTGCCAGTATTTTATTGAGGATTTTTGCATTGATGTTCATCAGGGACATTGGTCTAAAATTCTCTTTTTTTGTTGTATCTCTGTCAGGCTTTGGTATCAGGATGATGTTGGCCTCATAAAATGAGTTAGGGAGGATTCCCTCTTTTTGTATTGGGATTGGAATAGTTTCAGAAGGAATGGTACCAACTCCTCCTTGTACCTCTGGTATAATTCAGCTGTGAATCCATCTGGTCCTGGACTTTTTTTGGTTGGTAGGTTATTAATTATTGCCTCGATTTCAGAACCTGCTATTGGTCTATTCAGGGATTCAACTTCTTCCTGGTTTAGTCTTGGGAGAGTGTAATTGTCCAGGAAATTATCCATTTCTTCTAGGTTTTCTAGTTTATTTGCATAGAGGTGTTTATAGTATTCTCTGATGGTAGTTTGTATTTCTGTGGGGTCAGTAGTGATATCCCCTTTATCATTTTTTATTGTGTCTATTTGATGATTCTCTCTTTTCCTCTTTATTAGTCTTGCTAGCGATCTATCAATTTTGTTGATCTTTTCAAAACACCAGCTCCTGGATTCATTGATTTTTTGGAGGATTTTTTGTGTCTCTAGCTCCTTCAGTTCTGCTCTGATTTTAGTTGTTTCTTGCCTTCTGTTAGCTTTTGAATGTGTTTGCTCTTGCTTCTCTAGTTCTTTTAATTGTGATGTTAGGGTGTCGATTTTAGATCTTTCCTGCTTTCTCTTGTGGGCATTTAGTGCTATAAATTTCCCTCTACACACTGCTTTAAATATGTTCCAGAGATTCTGGTATGTTGTATCTTTGTTCTCATTGGTTTCAAAGAACATCTTTATTTCTGCCTTTATTTCATTATGTACCCAGTAGTCATTCAGGAGCAGGTTGTTCAGTTTCCATGTAGTTGAGCGGTTTTGATTGATTTTCTTAGTCCTGAGTTCTAGTTTGATTGCATTGTGGTCTAAGAGACAGTTTGTTATAATTTCTGTTCTTTTACATTTGCTGAGCAGTGCTTTACTTCAACTATGTGGTCAATTTTGGAATAAGTGCAATGTGTTGCTGAGAAGAATGTATATTCTGTTGATTTGGAGTGGAGAGTTCTATAGATGTCTATTAGGTCTGCTTGGTGCAGAGTTGAGTTCAATTCCTGGATATCCTTGTTAACTTTCTGTCTCGTTGATCTGTCTAATGTTGACAGTGGGGTGTTAAAGTCTCCCATTATTATTGTATGGGAGTCTAAGTCTCTTTGTACGTCTCTAAGGACTTGCTTTATGAATCTGGGTGCTCCTGTATTAGGTGTATATATATTTAGGATAGTTAGCTCTTCCTGATGAATTGATCCCTTTACCATTATGTAATGGCCTTCTTTGTCTCTTTTGATCTTTGATGGTTTAAAGTCTGTTTTATCAGAGACTAAGATTGCAACCCCTGCTTTTTTTTGTTTTCCATTTGCTTGGTAGATCTTCCTCCTTCCCTTTACTTTGAGCCTATGTGTGTCTCTGCATGTGAGATGGGTCTCCTGAATACAGCAAACTGATGGGTCTTGACTCTTTATCCAATTTGCCAGTCTGTGTCTTTTAATTGGACCATTTAGTCCATTTACATTTAAGGTTAATATTGTTACGTGTGAACTTGATCCTGTCATTTGATATTAGCTGGTTATTTTGCTCGCTAGTTGATGCAGTTTCTTCCTAGCATCAATGGACTTTACATTTTGACATGTTTTTGCAATGGCTGGTACCTGTTGTTCCTTTCGATGTTTAGTGCTTCCTTCAGGATCTCTTCTAGGGCAGGCCTGGTGGTGACAAAATCTCTAAGCATTTGCTTGTCTGTAAAGGATTTTATTTCTCCTTCACTGATGAAACTTAGTTTGGCTGGATATGAAATTCTGGGTTGAAAATTCTTTTCTTTGAGAATGTTGAACATTGTCCCCCACTCTCTTCTGGCTTGCAGAGTTTCTGCCGAGAGTTCTGCTGTTAGTCTGATGGGCTTCCCTTTGTGTATAACCCGACCTTTCTCTCTGGCTGCCCTTAACATTTTTTCCTTCATTTCAACTTTGGTGAATCTGACAATTATGTGTCTTGGAGTTGCTCTTCTCGAGGAGTATCTTTGTGGCATTGTCTGTATTTCCTGAATTTGAATGTTGGCGTAGTGGCAGAATATCTTGACTCCAAGAACTCAGGTGTCTTGGCTCCAAGAACTGTACTCGCTCCATATTAGCAGTGCCTCCCCTTTCTGTATCTTGGATTTTTCAGAAGAGACACAACTATAGCAGGACATGATAAAGAAATAAAGATCAAATATGGAGCCCAAGCTGAAACCTTGTTCTATATTAATGCACTTAGCAGAAGCCCACAACTTACTGGCCTTTCCTGAAATCAGGGGAAAATGGCTGAGTTGCTGCTCAGTGGGTGGCACTGTCCAGAATTGTCAGGGATAATGGTAATTTATGTTTCCTTCCACACCTGCTCTCTTCCCAGCTTTAGTCATCTGCTAACACAGCTTCTCTCCAAGGGAGGACGAGGGAGGGGCTGAAACAAGGAGAAGGAAGCAGCTCTTGTTCACCGCAGCTCAGCTAAATTGCATTTGCCCTCTTTTGCATAGAGCAATAAAGTGTTATGGAAAATGCAGCATGGATTTTTAATTTTCTCCTTGTCACTGGCTGCTGTAATCACATAATTAACCAAGTGGTAGAGATAGTCATTTATAGCAAATGAGCAAAACAATCACAGAGGTTAGTCACCCAGGGACCAAAAAGGTTACGTTTGCCTCTCAAAAAGGTGTGCGTGGACAGACAGAGTCCCCAAGCCTTGGCTGTGTGGGACCCGACACCTAAAGAATGCAGCATTAAAGTAAAGAAAGGGCAATGCGTTTGTCCTTCAAGACAATGAATTGCTGACCGCACAGTGGTTTGGAAGGCCATGAAATGGACGGGGTGGGGATGGGAACCCTCCAGGGCCAGAGGTCAGCAGCTTTGCAGACACTCCAGCCCTCCCCTCCATCCCAAGGGATGCTTTCTTAGTAAATGTCTTTGTTCGTGCTCCTCCTTCTGCCCAAAATGTCCTTCCAGCCCGCTGTACTCCAGTTCTTCCTTCAAAGACAGCCCAAATGTCTCCTTTCTGGAGCCTTCCCTGCCCAACCACTTCACCATGGCCCATAGCCCCCATTTCTACCACTAGAGTAATAAACAACTACAAATACACATACTGCCTCCAGCACCAACACCACCAAATGACTGGGCAGAAACTAATAAAACCTGTTAAGGCCCAGGAAGAGTTTTGCCTGCCTGACTCCACAGATAAAAAGGCCTCCCTCGACCCTATGAGTATGGCAATTAAAGACAGTGCAAATACCCACCACCTAGGATCCAGGAATGAGAAGAATGAGAACAAAATCAGTGATCTTGAGAGGTGTTTTGACCTATACTAGTAAAGCTCCTCTGCCCACCATCACTTCAAATTAGTTTTGCTGTAGAAGCCTGAAATTCCAGCTTGTGTGTTAAACATCACCTTCTCCATGGGATACTCCCTTTTAAAATGCAACATTCATGGGAAAGGTACTGTGTGACTTATGGTGCCCCAAACCTTAATGCAAATTAGCATAATATCTTATATCTTTCTTCCCTAAAAGGTGAAGCCCAGACAGCAGAGAAATTTTTCACCTGAGCAGAGAGGAATCAACAGAGAGGAAAGTGGTAAGAAAAAGGCACTAAACAACATGCCAAATAATAAGTATTTATTGAGTAGATACTTCAGACCAGAACTTATTCATTCTTCTACTATGGCTTTGTAAAATAGGTTTTTGTGTTTTTTGCTTTTTGGGGTGTAATTTGGAGAAAAGAGTATCACTCTGTCACCCAGATTGTGCAGTGGCATGATCTCAGCTCACTGCGACGTCCACCTGTCGAATTCAAGTGAGTCTCTTGCCTCAGCCTCCGAAGTAGCTGGGATTACAGGCACCTGCCACCATGCCCAGCTAATTTTAGTAATTTTTGTAGAGACAAGGTTTCACCATGTTGACCAGACTGGTCTTGAACTCCTGACCTCAAGTAATCCTCCCACCTCAAATCTCTCAAAGTGTTGGGATTACGGACATGAACCACCATTCCTGGCCTACAAAATAGGTATTAGTAGTAGTGGTATTTTCATTTCATGGATGACAAAGAAAGCTTAAACAATTTGCTCAAAGTTTAAGTGGAGTTACTAGAATTCAACGTTGAGCCTGTTTGCAGCAAAATCCATGCCCTTTCCCTACGAGTGTGCAAAGTATGGAACTGTTTTCTTCTTCCACCCTCCCCTCAATGCTTTTACCTTGTTCTCTCCATCAAATCTGGTCAAAGGAAAGAGTCAAATGATGTGTCATTTATATCTTAGAGATGAGACCATGAACAGCTCAGGGAGAAAAGACAAACCATTCCCTTAAAAATCTCATAAATTATGGTAAGATATTCTTTTTTTAAGGTACTTTTAGTTTTTGTTTGTTTGTTGTAGATTTAGGGGATACAAATGCAGGGAGGGTTTGTTTGTTTATTTGTTTGTTTTTGAGACAAGGTCTCACTGTCACCCAGGCTGGAGTGCAATGGTGCAATCATGGCTCACTGCAGCCTCAAACTCCTAGGCTCAAACAATCCTCTTGCTTAAGCCTCCCAAGCAACTGGGACCACAGTATAAGTTCCATGAGGCAGAGACTGTGTGCTCTTACCCACTGTATCCCCAGAAGCTGGAAGGACAGTATGTGCTTAATAAATATTTGTGGAACAAATAAAATTTACAAATAGGGGCCAGGCGTGGTGGCTCAAGCCTGTAATCCCAGCACTTTAGGAGGCCGAGGTGGGTGGATCACAAGGTCAGAAGATCAAGACCATCCTGGCTAACACGGTGAAACCCTGTCTCTACTAAAAATACAAAAAATTAGCTGGGCATCGTGTTGGGTGCCTGTAGTCCCAGCTACTCGGGAGGCTGAGGCAGGAGAATGGCATTAGCCCGGGAGGTGGAGCTTGCAGTGAGCCGAGATCGCACCACTGCACTCCGGCCTGGGCAACACAGCGAGACTCCGTCTCAAAAAAAAAAAAAAAAAAAAAAAAATTACAAATAGGAAATGGAAGCACAAATGAGTGAAATAACACATTCAATGCTACTTCACCATAAGAGGCAGAGCTAGGAATTGAATGGAACAAACCTGACTAACTCTCTAACCACACACGCTCTTTCTGCTATCCCATAGTGGAAATAGGTTCAACCCCAATCTCCTTGTTCCCCAATCCAACATTTTGTGTTGTTTTGGTTTTTTGTGGCTTGCCCAGGCTGGGGTGCAGTGGCTATTTACATGTGTGATCCCACTACTGATCAGCGTGAGAGTTTTCACCTGCTCCGTTTTCAGCTTGAGCCAGTTCACCCTTCCTTAGGCAACCTGGTGGCCCCCCACTCCCGGGAGATCACCATATTTATGTCAAACTTAGTATGGGCACCCATTAGGCATAGTGCACTACAGCCCAGAACTCCTGAGCTCAAGCCATCCTCCTGCCTCAGCCTCCCGAGTAGCTGGAACTATAGGCATGGGCCACCACGCCTGTCCCAATCCAACATGATTTAAAAGGAGCTTAACTCCCTCACCCTGGGCTTTGTGGATGGATGTATCACTGCCTGCTGACAGAGGGATCATGTTAGCTCAGAATGCCCTGCACTGAAAACCTTCTCTCTCTTGCAAGCACACTTCAGCTACATGTATTGTGAATGCCAACCAAAAAAATCAAATAATGGATGATTCTGAAGGCCCATACATGGGAAGGTTTGGGAACAGCTGGTTCTCAAAGTGTGAACCAGAGCACTGGTTCTCAAAGTGTGATCCCAGACCACCAGCGTCAGCATCGCCTGGGAGCTTGTTAGAAATGCACATTCTTGAAACCCACCCTGATTCTACTGAATCAGAAACCCTGGGGTGAAGCCGGGTGCAGTGGCTCGTGCCTGTAATCCCAGCACTTTGGGAAGCCATGGCGGGTGGATCCTGAGGTCAGGAGATCTTGACCTCAGACCTCAGACCTGATCAAGACCAGCCTGGCCAACATGGTGAAACCCCATCTCTACAAAAATACAAAAATTAGCCAGGCATGATGGCAGGTGCCTGTAATCCTGGCTATTCAGGAGGCTGAGGCAGGAGAATCACTTGAACCCAGGAGGTGGAGGTTGCAGTGAGTTGAGATCGCGTCTTTGCACTCCAGCCTGGGTGTGACTGAGTGAGACTCCATCTAAAAAAAAAAGAAAAAAAAAGAAACTCTGGGGTGGGTCCTGACCATCTGTGTTTTAATCAGTCTTCCAGGTTGATATGGTTTGGGTCTGTGTCCCTACCCAAATCTCATGTTGAATTGTAATCCCCAGTGTTGTGAAAGGGACCTGGTGGGAGGTGATTGACTCACAGGGGCAGTTTTCCCCCTTGCTGTTCTCATGATAGTGAGTAAGTTGTCACAAGATCTGGTTGTTTAAAAGTGTGTAGCACTTACCCCTTCATTCTCTCTCCTGCTGCCATGTGAAGATGTGCTTGCATCCCCTTCGCCTTTGTGCCATAATTGTAAGTTTCCTGAGGCCTCCCCAACCAGGCCTCCTGTACAGCCTGCAGAACTGTGAGTCAATTACACCTCATCTCTTTATAAATTACCCAGTTTCAGGTAGTTCTTTATAGCAGTGAGAGAATGTACTAATACACAGGTGATTGGATGTCCACCAAAATTTAAGACCACTGAGTAGTCTAGTAGACAAAAGAAAGGAGAGTAATGGCAAATGCAGTTATTCCTGAATACCTATTTCCTCCCATTGAGACTCCACGAATAGTTAGGGCCAGGAGAGAGTCATGCAGACTCTCATGTCATGCAGACTCTCATGTCTCATGTCAGCCTGACAAAGTCTAAGTTTCCCTCATCTGTCATTCCCTTTCTTCCAGCATGCTGAGCCACAGTCCAGAGGCCTCAGCAAAATGGAATGCAGTAAATTCAAATGATACCTTTGACCACCCTGGGTTTTAATTTCCTGGGTATGTCCTTTGGGGCAGCTTCACCTAGCCTAGAACAAGCTCAGAATCTCCCCACAAAAAAGAAAAGAAGCTATTGCTTTCTCCCTACCCCACCCTCTTGGCTTCAGATTATTTTTTCCATCCTAGCCTGCTGGCTTTAATTAGGAAGAGTGAAGGCAGTGTGCAGACTGTAGACAGCAGGCGGTCGTAGCACAAAATTGTGTTAGAGAAACAGCTTTGGATAATGGGAGGTCACCATGTCCCTGTGTCTGCAGTCCCCTCCCTCTCTCTGGCTTCTTTTCCCCATCTTGTTTATCTTACATTTACCCCTCATTACTTATAAGGGAGTCACCAGCTCAGAGTCCTGTTGCTATGGACTTAGGAGGGGGTCCATCTTTACAAAAGGTTGAGGGCTGGGGGAGGGAAGTCAGAATGAATGGAATCATATTATATGTGCAGCTATGTATTATATATATCAGCTATAATTAGGCATCTTATAAATGTCCATTAAACAAATACATTACAATAATAAAATTAGTAATGTTTAATTGCATTCTGATTCTGGATCATAGAGGGTAATTTTTTTGAACCCAAGAGGAATCTGCTGTATTAAAATGTGCATTAAATGCATATGACTAAGTGAAGAAAGTGAATCTGAAAAGTCTGTGTACTGTATGATTTCAGCTATATCACTTTCTGAAAAAGGAAAAGCTATGAAGACAGTAAAAAGCTCAGTGGTTTCCCAGGGTTAAGGGAGAGGGAGAATGAATAGGCAGAGCACAGAGGATTTTTAGGACAGTGAAACTACCCCGTATGATACTACAGTGATGGATGGATATCACTGTACATGTGTTAAAGCCCATAGAATAAATGACACCAAGAGCAAGCCCTTATGTGAACTATGGACTCTGGGCAATAATAATAGTTAGGTTCATCCCTGTAACAGGCACCATTCTGGTGAAGGATGGTGATAGTAGGGGAGGTTGTGGGTGTGCAACGACTATGGGAACTCTCAGTACTTTCCACTCGCTTTTGCTATGAACCTACAACTGCCCAAAAAAATGAAGTCTTGGCCAGGCACGGTGGCTCATGCCTGTAATCCAAATATTTTGGAAGGCTGAGGTGGGAGGATCACTTGAGGCCAGGAGTTGGAGACCAGCCTGGGCAACGTGGCAAGACCCTATCCCTACAAAAAATTTTTAAAATCACAGGCATAGTAGTGCACACCTGTAGTCCTGGCTTCCCAAGACAACAAAGCAGGAGGATTCCCAAGAGACCAAAGCAGGATTTTGAAGTTATAGTGACCCCCATGATCATACCACTGCATTCCAGCCTGAACGACAAAGCAAGACCCTGTCTCTTAAAGAAAAAAAAGGGGGGATGCTTTTTTTTTTGAGAGCATTAAACTTGGACTGAAAATATATGATATGAACTGTAATCCCTATCACAGTCTTGGTCACCTGCTAGCACACTTGGGCAAGTTACTTGGCTTCTCTGGCCCTTGGGGATACTATCTATAAAATGAGGATGATAATATCTCCCACACGGAAATGTGGCATTGGTTAAAATGAAGTAATACATAGAGACACATAGTCCATATTTCTTTAATTAATAATAGAAAAATAGCATATAGAATTTGGGGCAGTGACTGGGGACAAGGATTCTTGACTGCTGTTCTGAGGCAGACAGGGCTAACCCAGACCACACCACCCATGCTACCTACTTGAGATATAAGCTCGCTCTTTCACCCTTGAAAATTGTCTGCCCCATGGCCTGCTAGAAACCTGAAAGTCAAATGGTAAATGACTCCTGGGAAGAGAACATTTGTTTTTAGGGCCAAACTATATTGTACTATAAATATGTCCAAGGAAAAAATAAATAATAACAGTTTAGCATAGACTGAGTTACACAATCTACTTAGAAACAGAGTCCTAAGAGAACAAAACACAGCAGTGTCAGTTTTTCTAAAAGGATTGATAGGAACTGAAAATACCTAGAAGAATAAGGCACTGCCTGGGAAGGCAGGTTTCATTTGGAAGGCCAGAATGAGTTGTCATATGAGAATTTCTCTTTTCTTTTCTCTTTTTTTTTTTTTCTGAGACAGGGTCTCACTCTCTTGCCCAAGCTTGAGTACAGTGGCACAATCGTGGCTCACTGCAGCCTCAAACTCCTGAGTTCAAGTGATCCTCCCACCTCAGCCTGCTGAGTAGCTGGGACTAGAGGTGTGTGTTACCACACCCAGCTAATTTTTTTTTAATATTTTGTAGAGATGAGGTATCACTATGTTGCTTAGACTGGTCTTGAACCTCCAGGCTCAAGAGATCTGCCTGCCTCAGCCTCCCAAGGTGTTAGGGTTACAGGTGTGAGCCATCGCGCTCGGCCAGATGAAAATTTTTTAAGACAGGGGCAGTTAACTAAGAGAGAGAATTTATCAAAAAGCAAGCAACAAATATACGCTGAGCACCTATGGTATGCCAACTGCTCTTCGAGGTATTCAGAGTACATTACTGACCAAAGGAGGAGTTCATAGAACTTCCATTCTGGTGGAGGGAGACAGATAATGAAATATTAACATACTAATTAGGTAAGTTATGCATTAAAAGGTAACACATTCCATGGCGCAGTGACTCACGCCTGTAATTCCAACACTTTGGGAGGCTGAGGTGGGCAGATCACTTGAAGTCAGGAGTTCGAGACCAGCCTGGCCAACACAGGGAAACCCTATTTGTACTAAAAATACAAAAGAAAAAAAAATACCCAGGTATGGTGATGTGCGCCTGTAGTCCCACCTACTGGGGAGGCTGAGGCAGGAGATTTGCTTGAACCCAGGAAGCAGAAGTTGCAGTGAGCCCAGATCACAGCACTGCACTCCAGCCTGGGCAACAGAGCGAGAGGCTGGAAAAAAAAAAAAAAAAAAAAAGCATGGAAGGAAGGAGGAAGCAAGGAAGGAAGGAAGGGGAAAGGGAAAGGGAGGAAAAGAAAGGAAAGAAAAGGAAGAAAGAGAAAGAAAAGGTGAGGCACGGTAGGGGTGGGGATAGGAGGGGAGATTATGTCTTAAATAGGATGGTCAGGGAAATGTTAACCAAGAAGATAGCATCTGAGCGGAGTGGAAGGAGTGAGGGAGGGAGCCAAGCAGATGTCTTGGAGAAATTTCTAGGCGAAGGGTACAGCTACAGCAAAGGATCCAGGGTAGGAGCATAGAAACACATCCCGAGCTGCTCCAGGAAGAACAGGGAGCTGAGTACGCAAGGAAAATTGAATGGAAGGAAGGAGGAACTAGGGTTTAAGGGTTCGGTCGTGTAGAGCCTTGCGGGCCACTCTAAGGACCTGGTTTCGCCCTTGAAATAGGGAACTGTTGCCAGGTTGGGAGCCTGAGAAGTGGCACAACCCGGATTATGATTTACACAGATCACTCTGGCTGTGGTGCTAAGAACAGATGCTAGTCTATGGGGACAGGGGTGGAAGAAGCAGGAGAACTTCTCAGAAGCCTTTGTAGTGATCCAGGCAAGAGGTGACAGTAGATGAATCATGGTGACCATGGTGGAGGTGTGGTCTTCAGACACCGTGTGTCTGGAGGCTGAGGGTAGAACCCCAAGGTCCTCTGGAAGTGTATATCCCAGGACCTCCTGAAGCAGTGAATGTCCAGGTGTTGGTCCTGACCGACTTAAAGGATGAAATCGCTATCACATTAGCGAGGGAAGTAGGGAAGGCTGCCACTGAAGGAGGTTTGGAGAAGATTAGGGGTTTGCAGGAAAGTGGCATAGGAGGAGGAGTGGGAGTAGATGGCATGCTGAAAGCACAGACCACACATCTCACATGCGACCTGGGACCCTGCCCTGAGGATGAGCCTGCCCTGAGGAATGTGTCATTTATCAATGTCATTGGCCTGAAATTGTTCAGGCCATGTTTAGCAAGAGTCATTCTGAAGCATTTCCTAGGCCCTCAGTTTCCCCATGCAATGGAACAAATCCAAAAGAAATTGAGATTAAAGGAAGCATATATGTATTTTGTTACTTCTTTTTTTTTTTTTTTTTTTGAGACAGGGTCTCACTCTGTCACCCAGGTTGGAGTGAAGAGGTGTGATCACAGCACACTGTGGCCTCAAAAACTCCTGGGATCACAGCTCAAGGGATCCTCCCACCTCAGACTCCCAAGTAGATGGGACTATAGGCACGAACCACTACGCCCAGCTAATTTGTAAATTTTTTGTGGAGATAGGGGTCTCACTTTGTTGCCCAAGCTGATCTTGAACTCCTGGACTCGAGCGATCCTCCTGCCTGAGCCTTCCAAAGTGTCAGGATTATAGACATGAGCCACCATGTCCGGTTGGTTACTCTTTATGAGGATCATCCATCCCATGTCCACTCAACCACATTTGCTACCCCTCCAGAGAACAGCCATAGTTACCAGAAAACACAGTCAGTTAGATGATGAATTACCCTATCAATCCCCCTAGAGAACAAGCTAATTCACTCCTGCAGATTCCTCATTACATCTACCACCCACTTGTCCTCACCCACTCAAAACATGTTCTAGGGAGAAGATCTAATAAGCCAACTTCCAGAAAGGTGTAAATGAGTGGGGAAAAAAATGAAAATACTTCCTCCCCCTGGGATATTTGAATTTTAAAGCATCCAAAACCCTAAACCAAGAGGCAAAATAATGGAATATCATTCATCAGCTTAAGGGAGTTTAAGGACCAATGGTCTTGGATTCACATTACTCAGCAGCTACTTCCTGAGAAAATAGTGGGACTCTAGGAACAATTCAAAATGGCTTCCTTGACTGTCCCACCTTTATCTGTCCTGTAAGGTCCTCTGCAGGTGCATACACTTCCTGCTTGTCTGCACCTCATTCCTTTGTGTGGAACACCCTTTGCTCCCTCCCTGCTAGTCCCTGTGTCAGGGACTCTTTCTGTGACTCTGCTCAAATAAATAGATAGCTAAACAAATGGTGTCCTTATCCTTGCTCCTACACTGTGAGTCAACTCCAAATATGCCAAACTATACAGATGGCCAAGATCTAGTCAGTGCCAGTGGTTCACACCTATAATCCTAGCATTTTGGAAGGCCGAAGCAGGAGGATTACTTGAGCCCAGGAGTTTGAGATCAGCCCAGGTAACATGTCAAGACCCTGTCTCTGCAAAAAAATTAAAAATTTGCCGAGCACGGAGGTGTGTGTCTGTGGTCCCAACTACTCAGGAGGCTGAGATGGGAGGATCACCTGAGCCTTGAGGATACAGTGAGCTGTGATCATGCCACTGCACTCCAACCTGGACAACAGAGTGAGACCTTATCTCAAAAAAAAAAAAAAAAAAAAAAAACCAACAACAACAAAAAGTCATCATCTTGCTGTGCTCAAGTATCGGGCTTGACTTAACTTCCCTGCGACCCTATGACCCAATTTCCCTATGGCCAGGGAAATAAAGGTAAAAGGCAGTAAAGGCAGATGTCTAATGAGACCATTTTCCAGGTCATTTTAACAAAAACTGAAACAGATGTGATGTGCCTGTGCCTGTGTGATTGTGTGCACCCACGTGTGTTTGTGTGTGTGTTGCCTGCACATCAGCCTCCAAAGCCCTTAAACCCAGTGGTTGCCGACGAGTCCACCAAGCAACAGTAGTGCCGGTGAAGCATGAAGGGAACCCCTCACACAGGGCCAGCGAGAGGGCCCCAGGGATCTCTCAGACACCAGTCACTCACTCAGCGTGAAGCTGACAGCCACCTCCAGCAACAATTACAGCTCCTCCACAATTTTCGGAGGCTGTAATGTTAAATCAATCAATCAGATGCGCCACTCACTGAAGCTCAGGCTGCCGACTCACTTAAGGGGTGCACGGGAAGCAATCACTGCATAAGCTGCTTCTCCCAGCTGTCTTATTTCACTCCCATCCACTTTGTGAAGCCATTACAAATCCGTCCTTAGGAAAGTTTTTTCTCCCTTGTGGCTTTGCACCACACTTAGCAAATCAGCAACTCCCAGACAAGCCGCAAACATTCTGAAATGCACCTGTACAGAAATACACATGCACACACAGACAAGCAAGCATCCTCCAGCAGACACACAGAAAGACGTGCACATCCTAGGGCAGGACCACCGGCTTCCACGCAGTCTTTCTGACCAGTCACAGGGCTCAGGATCCCAGCGGGAGACTTGAGGAGTCACAGTATCAGAAGAGAAGATCCACCACCAATGTCCCCTCTTACAAGCATACTGGCCAGGGTGGAAGAAAAGAACAATGGTTTTTTTTGTTTTGTTTTGTTTTTAATAAAAAAGAAACAACAGGCAAACCACAATAGTCCAACATCCCACTAGTTCGTGCTGCACTGCTATCTACGAGGTGGCTTGCTTCATGTTAGTCCCATCTCTTTTTGGAGGTAACTGATCTTTTTTTTGGTAAGAGACAGGGTCTCATGCTGTCACCCAGGCTGGAGTACACTGGTGCAATCATAGCTCACTGCAACCTCGAACTCCTGGGCTCAAGCAATCCTCCCACCCCAGCTTCCCTAGCTGGGCCTATAGGCATGTGCCACCAAGCTTGGGTAATTTTAAAATTTTTAGTACAGACAGGGTCTTGCTATGTTGCCCAGGCTGACCTTGAACTCCTAGCCTCAAGCAGTTCTCCCTCCTCATCCTCCCAAAGTGCTGAGATTACAGGCATGAACCACTTTGCCCAGCCAGAGGTAATTAATCTTGAATCTTATGTTGTCTCCTCCCAAGTCCATGTTAATTTCCTATTCTCTCTCACCTGCCTGTCAATCCTACCCACCCAATGCATACACTTAAAACAGTTCAGCATTCTTCTGGAAGAGTCCAGAAATCACCAGAACTTATAAGGTCCTCTGATTAACTCTACTGAGGCACTGGGGATATATTTTAAAGTTAGTGATAAACAGAGAAATTCAGACTTTAGTGACTGACAAGGGGGAAAAATTAATGCATACCCAGGCAGAAGTCAGACACATAGACACTTATCTGTGAAACTCCACACAGACTATATTCACACATCTATGCCTCAAAATAAAAAAACCCCAGTGCCTCACTCTTTACAATAAGCTCCACCTTGTGCCTGAAAATAGGTAAATGGCATGTTCAGGATTCCAGCTCCCATATTTAATTTGTTACCACGCAAGACATCAGAGGCATCACTTTGAATGGTAGACATCAATATGATTTAAATGGCTGCCACTTAACGTGGTGAGGAGGAATCAATTGTACCCCCAAAACAGAAGACAAGGAGGAGCATCATCTTGTCGGTTTCCTGGGAAATAATGAGCCCTATTAATAGTTGTTAACATGAATCAACGAATCACTCCTCCGTCAGCAGCTGGCAGGCTGGGCCCCAAATCAGTCAGTCAAGAGGAAGAAAGCTGATGATTCCAGGAAAAGTCTGAGCAAGGGAAGGGGGCAGGGCATTGACCCCTCTGAGGAGGAAGACGGAGCCAGATCATAGCAAAGAGAAATAAATGTTAACCAGAACTCCATGCCCCTCTGTATGGCTGAGGGAGGGGCTGTCAGAGGCAGGGCTCCTCCCTACTAAAAACCTAGAATTTAGGGCTGCGATATCAATGCTCATGAAAGGGTCCCACGAGGCCGGGGAGGAGTAAGAGTAAGGGTTGATTTTTAAATAGAGCTTAAGTGATGTCAGTGGCTGGGTGCAGTGGCTCAAGCCTATAATGCCAGCATTTTGGAAAGCCAGATTGGGAGGATGGCTTAAGCCCAGGAGTTCAAGACCAGCCTGGGCAACATGGCAAGACTCTGTCTCTACAAAATATTTAAAATTAGCCAGGTGTGGCAGCATGCTTCTGTAGTCCCAGCTACTTCAGAGGCTGAGGCAGGAAAACCACTTGAGCCCAGGAGGTTGAAGCCACAGTGAACTATGATCACGCCACTGTACTCCAGCTTGAACAACAAAGCCAACCCTGTCTCAAAAAACAAACAAAATTAAGTGATGACAGTGTGCAACCCCCAACACCAGGTTTGGAAAAGTTGGTCAGGGCCTTGCCAGCAAATGAAGCACTGGCCAAATGGGGGCTGAAATTAACTGTGAGTTCCCCATTCCTGTCTTTGTTATAAGCTAAAAACCCTACAGCTGTAGTCAGTCCCTGAGATTGAACAACCTCAGCCAGTGGCAAATGACAACATAGAAATCAGAACAGCCAAGTACAACTGGACCTTTTGGAGATTCTCTACGGTTTTTTTCCGATGAAATGCCTTCTGTAGGACTAGATCGGAGCCATAATACGCTGATTTTTTTTTTTTTTTTTTTTTTTTTTTTTTGAGATAGAATCTCACTCTGTCGCCCAGGCTAGAGTGCAATGGCACAATCTCGGCTCACTACAACCTCCGCCTCCCAGGTTCAAGTGATTGTGCCTCAGCCTCCCGAGTAGCTGGGACTACAGGCACACACCACCACACCTGGCTAATTTTTGTATTTTTAGTAGAGATGGGATTTCACCATATTGGCTAGGCTGGTCTTGACCTCCTGACCTCAGGTGATCCACCCACCTCAGCCTCCCAAAGTGCTGGGATTACAGGTGTGAACCACCATGCCCTGCCACTGATTCATTTTTTTGAAAGAATTTAAGTACCTGTATTTCTAGGACTGTATCCATATTTTCTTCTCCATTTCTAGTGGTTTAAAATAGACTCACACAAAACATTTTGCAACGTTAATATCAAAGGATAAATAGCCTTAATAATTAAAGAGCTCTTAAATTTTTGCAAATTAAAATGTATAAAACAAAATATCTCATTAACAATAACAAATATTTATGAAACACTTCATTGCATCCCAGGCTAAGAGTTTTACCTAAATTATCTATTTTCATTTTTTTCAGTAACTTTAGGAAGTATATAATATTATGCCTATATCATAGGTAGAAAAACTGAGGTTTGGATCATTTAAATAACTTGTTCAAAAATTGCACAACTAGCAAATGAAACAGTCATTCAAAAAAGTCTACACTTTTACACTATGCTATATCAATTTCTCATAATAAGCCCACAAAGGAAGACACACAAATAACCAATAAACATTTTTTAAAGTCAATTGTTAAATAACAAAAAAGTCAAAAAAAAATTTATTATTTATTTGCTTATCAGGTAGACAAACATCACAAAGATTAACAGAACCTAACATTGATGAGCTTGTGAAAACATTGACTCACTTGCACAGTATTGCTGAGAATGTAAGTTATAAAACCTGCCTGGAAGTCAGTTTTTTCAAAATATATAAAAGTATAATTTATGCATACTGTGAATATCCCCATTTTGCAATTACCTTAATGTGATATTCAAACAAGAAAGGTAAGATAAAAAGACATTAATCACAGTTTTGTTTATAAGAGCTAAGTATTGGAAGCAACATTAGCGTCCATTTATAAGAATTGCTTAAATCAATTATGAATCATCCATACAATAGAATATTACTCAGTCACCTAAAATAATGCTGTTGATCTATATTTACTGACACAATGATATCTATGAAAAATTGTCTCATCAAAAAAGCAATTACAGAAACATATATAAAAGTATAAATATCATATATACACATGAAGCAAATTTTCTGAAAGGATGTTTGTGAAAATATTGTTAACCTTGATTTTTAGATTCTGGATTTCTGGGGGCTTTTACTTTCTTTTTGTATTTGTATGTATTATCTGACTCTGAATAAGATCTATTGCTGTTACAACAATAGGTCATTTTCAGAAGAAAAAATCCACATTTTCCATTTTCTAATTTAACTTTGTGTAAGATAGCGCTGGACCTGGGAATACTTTAAATAGATGAAATATAACATCATACAGAGAGCATGGACTTTAGACTATGACAGATCTGGAGTGCAAGCTTGGCTTTTATTAACTTTGTGACTATATTGGCTATTGCTGCTGTAACAAATTATCACAAACTCCACGGTTTAAACAACACAAATGTATAAGCTTACAGTTCTTCGGGTCATACCTACAGACTCACTGAGCTAAAATTAAGGTATCAGCAAAGCTGTTTTCTTTTCTGAGAGTTCAAGGGGAGGATCCATTTTCTTCCTCATTCAGATCGTTGGCAGAGCTCAGTTCTTTGTGGTTGTAGGTCCCAGTTTTCTTGTTGACTGTAGCTAAGGGCTATTCACAGCTTCTGGAGGCTGCCACGTTCTTTGACTCATAGCTCCCTCCCTGCATCTTCAAAGCCAGCCACATGGATGGTTTAGTCCTCACTCATATCCGACTCATGTTCTACTTTTAAGAACTCATGAGATGAAACTGAATCCACTCAAATAATCCAGGATATTCTTCCATTAAGCACATCCACGAGTTCCTTCATGTCATGTAAAGTAAAAATCACAGCTTCTGGGGATTCGAATGTGGACATCTTCGGAGAATCATGATCATTCCCACCACAATGACTTTGGCAAATTATCTGATGACTCTAAAAGGGTAGAGTAACTACTCTAAATGGGATGTGGCAGGATGCTTTCACTTTTTTGTTTTGTTTTATCATTGCATTTTATTCTTCCCATTCAAAGAAGGTGGCAAGGTCTCCCTGACCTTATTTATGATACCTGAAGACAGCTTTTCTTCTTGGCTTTGTTTTCATAAAAAACTAACCTGGCAGGATCCCTAGGAGACTGCAGTGTAAAAAAGGTGATGGCTGGATGATATCACAGAGAGAAGTGACCTTAAGTACTTTTGTTCTCAGTCTTGACAAGGATGCCTTTAAAAAAAAAAGAAAAAAAAAAAAAAAAAACATATGGGGCCAGGGACAGTGGCTCAAGACTGTAATCTCAGCTCTTTGGGAGGCCAAAGCAGAAGGATCACTTGAGGCCAGGAGTTCAAGATTAGCCTGGCCAACGTGTCAAAACCCCATCTCTACTAAAAATACAAAAGTTAGCTAGGCATGGTGGTATGTGCCTGTAATCCCAGCTACTCAGGAGGCTGAGGGAGAAGAATCGCTTGAACTCAAAAGGCAGAGGTTGCAGTAAGCCCAGATGGTGCCACTGCACTGGATCCTGGACAACAGAGCAAGACTCTGCCTCAAAAAAAAAAAAAAATGTGGACTTATAGAATGAGCAAATGAGCTGTGACCAGGATGGGCAGAAAACCAAATGGCTTTCTCCAAAGCCTCTGTTTGAGTAAGACCCTTCTGACATTTGTACTGTCATAGGGAAGGGGTTGAAAAGAGAATCCTAATGATGACAGATTGACTTAGTGGGACAAGGGTACATGGAGTCAGATTGATTTGATTTTAAAAATACATATATGACATCTTTAGCACCCCTGTCTATGACATATCCACTACATGGGAATAATAATAACTAAGATGTGTGGATTTAGGAAGGATGGATATGTACAAAGTATCTGACACATAATAGGCTCATAATATTTGATATTGATACATAAAGATATCACTGATAGATCAAAAACTTGCAAACAGTAACCTTTAAAGAGCTAAAAACAAATGAATAAATGCTATGTGTACTTTTGGTATTTTTTGAGCCACACCTAAAGGTCTGGTAAAAGACTCATCATACAATGTTCAGTTTTAAATACTCTTAAAAGACTAAAGAATAGAAAGGAATCCCTCGATGTAGAAATCTGGAGTCCTCTACAGGCACATCTCATTTGATTGTGCTTCACTGTATTACATACACTTCACAGGTAATAAGAGTTTTTAAATATTGAAGGTTTGTGGCCATCCTGCATTAAGCAAGTTAATGAGCGCCATTTTTCTAACAGCATGTGCCCATTTCGTGTTTATGTGTCATGTTGTGATAATTCTCACAATATTTCATACTTTCTCGTTGTTATATCTATTAGGGTGATCTGTGATCATTGATCTTTGATGTTACTATCATAGTTGTTTTGGGGCACCACAAACCATGTCAATTGAAGACATCTAACTTAATCCATAAATACTTTGCGTGCTTTGACAGCTCCACTGACCAGCCATTCTCCCATCCTCTCCATCTCTTCAGGCCTCCTTATTCCCTGAGACATAACAATATTAAAATTAGGTTAATTGATAACCCTACAATGACCTCAAAGTGTTCAAATGAAAGGAAGAGTTTCACATCTCTCACTTTAAATCAGAAACTAGAAATAAATGATTAGGCTTATTAAGGAAGGCATGTCAACAGCTAGCAAAGTTGGGAATGCAAATGAAAAGTTCTGAAAGGAAATGAAAAGTGCTAATCCAGCGAACCTACAAATGATAAGAAAGAAAAACAGTCTTATTGCTGATATGGAGAAAGTTGGAGTGGTCTGGATAGAGAAGATCAAACCAGATGCACCATTATCTTAAGCCAAAGCCAAGTCCAGAGCAAGGCCCTAATTCCTTTCAATTAGATGAAGCCTGAGAGAGGTGAGGAAGCTGCAGAAGAAAAGTTGGAAGCTAGCAGACTTTGGTTCGTGAGATTTAAAGAAATAAGTCATCTGCATGACATAAAAGTGCAAGATGAAGTAACAAGTGCTGATATAGAGACTGTGGCAAGTTATCCAGAAAATCTAGCTAAGATCATTGATGAAAGTGGCTACACTAAGAACAGACTGTCAGTGTAGACAAAACAGCCTTCTATTGGAAGAAGATGTCATCCAGGACTTTCATAGAGTGAATTCGATGCTTGCCTTCAAAGCTTTAATGGGGAGGACAGGCTAACTCTCTTGTTAGGGGCTCAGGAAGCTGGTGACTTTAAGCTAAAGCCAATGCTCATTTACCATTCCAAAAAGCCTACGGCCTTTAAGAATTATGCTGAGTCAGCAGGGTGTGGTGGCTCATGTTTGTAGTCACAGCACTTTGGGAAGCCAAGGCAGGAGGATTGCTTGAACCCAGGAGTTCAAGACCAGCCTGTGCAACATAGTGAAACCCCATCTCTACAAAAAATACAACAAAAAAATTTTCAGGCATGGTGAAATTTTCAGGCATGGTCTGTCATCCCAGCTAGTTAGGAGGCTGAAGTGGGAGGATCATTTGAACCTGGGAGGTCAAGGCTGCAGTGAGCCATGATTGAGCCAGTGAACTCCAGCCTGTGCAACAGAGCAGGATCCTATCTCAAAAAAGAAAAAGTTTATGCTAAATCTTCTCTGCCTGTGCTCGACAAATCAAAAAACAAATCCTGGATGACAGCACGTCTGTTTACAGCATCATTAACTGAATATTTTAAGCCCACTGTTCAGATCTACTGTCTAGAAAAAAGATTCCTTTCAAAATATTACTGCACACTGACAATGCATCTGGTCACCCAACAACTCTGATGGAGATGTACAAGGAGATTGATGTTGTTTCCATGCCTGCTAAAATGACATATGTTCTGCAGTCTATGGATCAAGGAGTAATTTTGACTCTCAAGTCTTCTTATTTAAGAAATACATTTTTTAGGGCTACAGCTGCCATAGAGAGTGATTTCTCCTGATGGATCTGAGAAAAGTATATTGAAACCCTGGAAAGGATTGACCATTCTAGATGCTATAAAGAACATTTGCATTCATGGGAAAAGGTAAAAAAGGCAACATTAATGATAGTTTGAGAGAAGTTGATTCCACCTCTTATGAATGACTTTGAGGGGTTCAAGAGTTCAATGAAGGAAGTCACCGCAGATGTAGTGGAAATAATGAGAGAACTAGAATTAAACATGGAGCTGAATATGTGACTGCATTGTTGCAATCTCATAATAAAACTTCAACAGCTGAGGAGCTTCTTCCATGGATGAGCAAAAAATAAAATGGTTTCTTGAGATGGACTCTACTGCTGGTGGGGCCATGAACATGGCATGAACATTGCTGAAATGGCAACAAAGGATTTAGAATGTTACATAAACTTAGTTGATAGAGCTATAGCAGGGTTTGAGAGGATGGACTATAATTTTGAAATACATTGTACTATGGGTAAAATGCTATCAAAGAGCATCACATGCTAAGATAAATTGTTACAGTCCAATGGGTTCTTCTTGCCCACTGCACAGAGCCAAACCTGCAATATCTCCAAGTATGCCTATACTTGGCTCTTTCCTGTCTCTCACTTCCTATATTCAACTGGTCACTACTTACGTCTTGCCATTCCAACCCTATATATATCTGCAGGGCATTTCTCTGCCTCTCTATCCCTACTGCCAATGACATGGCTCAGGTCTTCATCTTCCCTCTCCAAGTCTGTGTATGACAAGACCTTCCTGATGGGTCTCCTTGCCTTCTACCTCAGCCCCCTCCAATCCACCCTTCATTTCCTCATTTAAAATTCTTTAATGGTTTTCTTTGACCTACAATCTTGCCCAATGTCTCATTACTCCAAAATGTTTCTTCTCATCTCCCTCCCTGACTTTACACAGACTGGTCCTCCTTTCTGGGATTACCTCTCTCCCCTTGTGTATTAGCCCATTTTCACACTGCTAATAAAGACCTACCTGAGACTGGGCAGTTTACAAAAGAAAGAGGTTTATTGGACTTACAGTTCCATGTGGCTGGGGAGGCCTCACAATCATGGCAGAAGGTGAAAGGCACATCTCACATGGCAGCAGACAAGGGAAGAGAGCTTGTACAGGGAAACTCCCATTTTGAAGTCATCAGATCTCATGAGACCCATCCACTATCACAAGAACAGCATGAGAAAGACCCGCCCCCATGATTCAGTCATCTCCCACCAGATCCCTCCCACAACAATACAATGTCCTTTCCACATTGTTTTGTTGCTGTTTGTAGATATTTCCCCAATAAGCCAGGAACTTCTCAAGTACAGGCACTGTCTTGTTCAATTTTGGATACTTATCACCAATCCATTGTCTGCTTAAAAGGTGCTCTTAAGCATTCTATTAAAGAAAAGCCAGGAAAAATATTGTTAAGCTGTGAGGCATTTTGATATCTGTGATGAAATGGAAAGAGCAAATTGTGCCCAGCACAGTTCATTCTTCCATACAGACCTCTCAGGGCACAAAGACCTTTTTTTAGCCTTTTCTCTCCAAAATGTGCCCAAACAATGACATTATTATTTGAAAAATAATGTCAGTAAGTCACAATGAGGAGATAGTGAACAGTCAGGATTCAAAGGCATTTCCTGAGCACCTATACTCTGCAAGGCACTGTACCAGGGACTGGGGATACACAGTCCCTGTCTTCGAACACCTCGCAGTCTGTAGCAGGATTCAGAAACCACGTATCATTGTGCTGGGGCTGATCTGGGCAATAGAATCGTGTTTAATACTTGTTTAAAAGGCAATGAAAGTACCACTTCACACCCATTAGGATGGCTATTATCAAAAACAAATATTGGTGAGGATGTAGAGAAATTGGAACCCTTATACATTGCTGCTGGGAATGCAAAATGGTGTCCCCACTGTGAAAAACCATTTAGTGGCTCCTCAAAAAGTTAAACATAGATTGACCATATGATCCATCAATTCCATGGCTAGGTGAAAACCCAAAAGAATTGAAAGCAGAGGTTTAAACACATACTTGTGATGCTGGATATTTTCTTGACCCCTTTGTGGGACTCGCTACAAGGGTGCCTTGTTTACTCAGTCCACCCCATTCAAGGGGTGGGAGGGAGCATGTGAGTGAACATCCACAGGAATGGGCTGCTTTGGCATCAGCAGGAGTGAAATCTGTGTGGGCCCTGTGGCAGCATCCAGATGGGGTGTCTGTGACCCCAAGGCCCCAGAGGGCATGTTATAATGCTCTCTTAGCTCTGCCATCTGCAGACAGCAGTGTATTATCAACTCAGTGGGCTGTTTGCCTCATCACATGGGGCAGCTGCCCTCCACTAGCGAGGACAAAGGGCCAGTGTGACAGCCTTTTGGGGCACCTGCATGTGGTACATGCCCAATTCTTGTCCAGTGCCCAAGAGGAATGAGATCACATGGATAAACTGAAGGATGGTGAAAGTGGAGAATTTTATTGAGTGATGGAAGTGGCTCTCAATGGAGAGGGGAGCTGGAGAGGGGACAAGAAGGAAAGTCAAGCCACCTCTCTGCCTCTCTCTCCCAAAGTCAAGTTGCCTTATCCAGTCACTGTCTTGAAGTCACCTCTTCCCAATATCCAACCACTTCTTCCTGATGTCCAAGCTGCTGCTTCTCTCTGCCAGTTGAGTCTGGGTCTTTATAGGCACATGATGGGGGCAGGGCAGGCCATAGGTAGTTTTGGAAAAGGCAATATTCAATTGGTAAAAAGACATTATTCAGAAAAAAACAATCGAGAGAGAGTGGGCACACAGGGATGGAAGTTCTCACCTTGGGCCACGGGTTTCAGGATTTTCTATTTGAAGGTGGGGTTTTGCCAGGGACCCGCCCCTGCCTGCCTAGAATTTCTTTGACTCCCGTCACTATCATTCGTATACCAATGATACAGGAGGTGGGCAGGGAAATCCTGGGAAGGGAAGAGTGTGGTCCCTGGCTAGGGCTCCACCCCCAGGCCTGTGCCTATTGACCTAGGTGAGGACAGACTCTCCTGCCTTTGTGCCCAATTGTTGCATTTCCCAAGACCACCCTGGCCTGCCATACCCCCATCCTGTGCCTATAAAAACCCCCAAGACTCTAGCAGGCAGACACACAAGCAGCTGGACATTGAGAGGAACACATCGGCAGAAGAAGACACAAGTGGCTGGACATCTAAAGGACATCAAGGGGAGCATGCCAGCAGGCCATCGACCAGCAGAATGAGGCAGAGTTTGGCTGGGGCAGTCAGAGGAGAGTCCGGGACACCGAGTGGCCCAGCTCCTCCATTCTGGCTCCCCCATCTGCTAAGAGCTACTTCTACTCCATAAAACCTTGCACTCATTCTCCAAGCCCACATGTGATCTGATTCTTCCGGTACACCAAGGCAAGAACCCCAGGATACAGAAAGCCTTCTGTCCTTGTGATAAGGCAGAAGTCTAACTGAGCTGACTAACATAAGCTGCCTACGGATAGCTAAACTAAAAGAGCACCCTGTAGCACATGCCTACTGGGGCTACAGCTGTGAACATTCAGCCCAGACACTGCCGTGAGATCGGAGCCCCACAGCCTGCCTGTCTATATGCTCCCCTAGAGGTTTGAGCAGTGGAGCACTGAAGAAGCAAGCTACACCCCTGTGGCTTGCCCTGTGAGGGGGACAAGGGAACTTTTCCCATGTCATCAATACTCATAGCAGTATTATTCACAGTTGTCAAAAGATGGAAACAACCCAAGTGTCCCTCAACAGATGAATGGATAAACAAAATATACATATACACACACTAGAAAAGTATTCAGTCTTAAAAAGGAAAGACACTCTGATGCATGCTACAAAACGAATAAAACTTGAAATAAGCCAGATACAAAAGGACAAATCTTGTATGATTCCACTTATATGAGGTATCTAGACTAGGCAAATTTGTAGAGACAGAAAGTAGAATGGAGTTATCCAGGGACTGTAGGGAGAGAGCAATGGGAAGTTATTGTTTGTGGGTACAGAGTTTCTCTTTGGGATGATGAAGCAGCTCCGGAAATAAATGGTGGTTATGGTTTCACAGCAATACGAATATACCTAATGTCACTGAACTGTACATTTAAAAGTGGTTAAGATAGTAAACTTTGTTATGTGTATTTTACCACAACTTTAAAAACAACAACCAAGAACAATTTATATTTAATGAGGATGGGATTCTCACACTGATAGAAATACCTCAGTCTGGGAAAGGAGGTTTAATTGGCTCATGGTTCTGCAGCCTGTATAGGAAGCATGGTGCTGGCATCAGCTTGGCTTCTGAGAAGGCCTCAGGAAACCTATAATCATGGCAGAAGGCAAAGGGGGAGCCCACACACAGCCAGAGCCAGGAGGAAGAGAGAGAGCGGGGAAGTGCCAGACACTTTTAAACAACCAGATCTCAAGAGCACTCACTCATTATCACGAGGACAGTACCAAGAGGGAAGGTGCTAAGCCATTCAGGACAAATCCACCCCCATAATCCAATCGCTTCCCACCAGGCCTCACCTCCAACATTGGGGATTACAATTCCAAATGAGATTTGGTGGGGACACAGATCCAAACCGTATCAGGAGGGAACTGATAGTAAAAGTTACTTAGAAGTCATGACTTTCGAACTGGGCTCTGAAGGGTGAATAGAAATGCGCTAGATGATGAGTCAGAAGTCTGACTTTAAGTTCTGGAGCTGCCACTTACTGATACGTGGCTCTTTTTTCCTCATCTATAAAGGTGGGAAAAGATATACCATACAGTTGTGGTGATGAGATAGCATGTCTGAAAATGATTTATAAATGATAGGAGGATTCACTGACAAGTGATATAAAGTAAAATGATGGCAGGAAAGACCTTTAGACATTGTATCCATATTGTTCAGCCCAGGATATTCTCTAAACTCTAAACAGGACATGCTTCACTCCCTCCCTGTCCCAGCCTGAATGAAGTTAGGAAAGAGCAGATAAGGAACAGGAGTTAAACAGCAAGATTTTGAAAGTATATTCTTATTTTAGTGTAGGTGTGTCAGGTAGCCACTAAAATTGAGAAACAGGAAAATGTGGAGAAGAAATATAGGAAGGCATTGAGCATTCTGCTTCCTTCCCCTAATACATTATAAATCACAACTCTGATTTATAACTGTGTAAATATACAGATACAAAAACAAGAACTGAAAGTCAATATGCAAAAGTGAAACAAAGGGGTCACATTTTTCTTTTAATTTCATTTGATATTGTTTTATTATTTTTGCGATAACATATGAGGACAAGAGAATAAGCATTCTATTCCCTTTTTAAATGTTTATCAGCTAGTTTCTTGCTGAATACTTGCCCACAATCTCTGTCACTACTGACTTCCAAGGTGATCCGAGGCCCAGTACCTTTAAACCCTGGGGGCCTAGAGGGTAGCATTTGCTTCTAGCAATGACAGAAGTTTGCACAGAACAACTGGAGGATGCTCCAAGGCCCCTTCAGGGTAAAGAGCTGCCGCCTTCTATAGATTTATGACTCTGGGCTCCTGGGGACACTGAGGGCACAGGAAAAGCCATCACATCGTGTTTGGCCTTGGGCTCTGATTCAAAGGCTGCAGCTTCCAAGGCCCTTGCCCTTCCCATTCTGAAAGACAAGGTGCTGACTCTGAAAGCTTGCAACGTTCATTCTGATTTCTTCAGATGCTGTGAATTAGTGCAAGGCATTATTTCTCAGAGCAGGGCTCTCCCCAACTGGCTCTCTAGATGGGAGTGAGCCATAAACTATTTCAGCTGCTAAACTCATAACAAGATCAAGGAGAGAAACTAGGAATGGCAGGTTGATTTTATACCCTCGTGCTGTCTCTCCAGTCTATCAACATGTAGAACCCATATGTATTAGCACCCCTCTCATACATCAGAAGCCTCAGCCTATAAACAGGAGAAAGAGAATCAGAAGGATATCTCAATTTCACTCTGCAGATGGAAGGCCACTCTCACAGAGAGAGATAACTTAACCCTGTAACTACATAGCTACTCTCTTCAGCCACAGCTTTGATTCTGCCAGCATTAGGGCCCCCATTCCCAAAGTGGAAGTGAAACGGGAGAATTCCCTTATCCTCCTCGCAGGATGTGCAACAGGGATGTGGCTTGCTCCTTCACTTGCCCCGCTGCTCAAGCCTCTAATGGGAGCATGCAGACAGGCAGGTGCAGGGGCCCTGGGGAGTGCTTTGGGGCTCCAGTCCCACAGCAGCATCTAAGGGTGGGTGTCTGCAACTCCTGAAGCCCAAGTGGGCATATGTTACAGTGTGCTCTTTCAGTTTTGCCAGCTGCAGAAGGCTTGTGTTAATCAGCTCAGTAGACCCTCTGCCTTATGGCAAGGGCAGAAGGCCAATGTGACAGCTTTCTGTATCCCGAGCTCTCTCCCAGTGTATCAGAAGAATTGGCCCAAAGCATGAATGCAAGGTTTTGTTGAGTGGTGGAGGTGGCTCTCAGCAAGATGGATGGGGAGCTGGAAGTGGGGATGGAATGGGAAAGTGATCTTCCCCTGGAGTGGTGCTGCCCAGCGGCTGGACTCTTCTTTGACCACCCCCGCTGAAACCCCCTCAATGTCCAGACGTCCTTTTTCTTCTCTCTTTCTCTGCCCCGTTGTTCTGTCATCACTTGTCTGCTAGTTCTAATATTCACCCACTTGTGCTTGTGCCCAATAAGGGCTCATGTTTATATGGTCATAGGATGGGGGCTCCAGTGGTGGGAGCCACAGTGATCTTAGAAAATGCAACATTTGGGGCCGGGCGCGGTGGCTCAAGCCTGTAATCCCAGCACTTTGGGAGGCCAAGACGGGCGGATCACGAGGTCAGGAGATCGAGACCATCCTGGCTAACACGGTGAAACCCCGTCTCTACTAAAAATACAAAAAACTAGCCGGGCGAGGTGGCGGGCGCCTGTAGTCCCAGCTACTCGGGAGGCTGAGGCAGGAGAATGGCGTAAACCCGGGAGGCGGAGCTTGCAGTGAGCTGAGATCCGGCCACTGCAGTCCAGCCTGGGATACAGAGCAAGACTCCGTCTCAAAAAAAAAAAAAAAAGAAAATGCAACATTTGGGTATGAAAACAAGAGTTCCTGTTCTCATTTAGGTCCAGAGGCACAGGCGTGAGGGTGGAGCCCCCACCAAAGACCTAGACCTGTACCCAGCACTTCCCTGCCTCACTCCCATGTCAGAAGGACTGTGTGTGGCTGTGCTGCGTGTCTGTACACAAGGGTTCCTGGCTAGAAGCAGTGGGGACTGACCTCCAGCACAAGGCACATGAGACCTGTCATGTTCCTGGCCCAGGGACAGCTGCCTGGAGGAAGGAGTGCCTTTTTCACTATGGTATGATCTGCTCCCCAGGCTGCACTGCTAAGGGGCACACTGCCTGCCCTGTGGGGTACCCTTTTCTTTACACAAAACACAGTATCCACTAGCAATGGCCCAACCTGAGCAAATTGAGAAAGCCATCCTGTAGGTGCCTGTGTATCTTGCATCTGAATAACACAGAAACCTGCCTGTAAACTGTGCATCCAATAACCAAGTAGGGAAGCCAAGCATTTTATGTTATTTTCTTATAAAAGGTTCTTTATGACTGGGCAAGGTGTCTCACACCTGTAATCCCAGCACTTTAGGAGGATGAAGTGGGAGGATGGCTTGAGGTCAGGAGTTCAAGACCAACCTGGGCAACACAACAAGACCATGTCTCAAAAAAATAATTTAAAAATTAGCCAAGCATGGTGATATGGTGGTGCATGCCTATAGTCCCAACTACTCAGGAAGATGAGACAGGTGGATCACTTGAGCTCAGGAGTTGAGACTGCAGTGAGCTATGATCCCACCATTGCACTCCAACCTGGGTGACAGAGCAAGACCCTGTCTCTAAGAAAATAATAATTAGTTAATTTGTTTAAAAAAATAAGTTTTTTAGGTGCTGAAAGACTACCTAGGCCCCATCTAACTTTCAGACCAAGTTTTCCTTTTAGTTCCCACAATAAATGGTCCTTTCCACTGTGTTCGATCCTTGACAAATGCCACCCCCTCCCCCGCCACTTCCCTCTCCCTGCCATCCCGTTCAGATGCTACTTCATCAGCCACTCTCTCTCAGTGCTCCGTGCCTAGCACCTTCCTCTAGCTTTAGTGACCCTTTGATAACAGTGTCATCGTGGGCCCTCCCCAGGCTGTCTGTCTGAATTCAGAATTTTGGAACTATGCTTCAGAGTCCTGAAACCATATAATAGAGAATTCCAGGATGTGCCTAAAATGATTAACTCCACAGAATTATAAGTCTGGTTTCTAGAAAGGATCGTAACCTTCATCTTATGCAATTTTACCTCTCAAAAGGAATAGCAAGCAACTGAGGCTAGAAACGGTAAGTGATTGCTGCTATGGTTTGGAAAGTTCATGCCCCCCACCAAAATTCATATGTTGAAACCTGTTCCTCAAGTAGATGATATTAGGAAGTGGAGCCTTTGGGAAGTAATCAGGTCATGAAAGTGGAGACCTCATGGATAGAATAATTGCTTTCATAAGGGGCTGAAGAGACTAGAGTTCTCCCCTTCCACCATATGAAGACACAATGAGAAGTCAGCAGGCAGTATTCAGCCTGGTAGAGGCCCTCACCAGTACTTGACTATGTTGAGGCCAGATGTAGTGTCTCACGTCTATAATCCCAGCACTTTGGGAGGCCAAGGCCAGCAGCTCACCTGAGGTCAGGAGTTCAAGACCAGCCTGGCCAACATGGTGAAACCTGGTCTTTACTAAAAAAACAAAAATTAGCCAGGCATGGTGGTGGGCGCCTGTAGTCCCAGCTACTTGGGTGGCTGAGGCAGGAGAATTGCTTGATCCTGGGAGGCAGAGGATCGTGCCACTGCACTCCAGCCTTGTAAGCAAGACTCTGTCAGAAAAGAAAAGAAAAAAGGGAGGGGAGGGGAAGGGAGAGCAAGACTCTGTCAGAAAAGAAAAGAAAAAAGGGAGGGGAGGGGAAGGGGAGGAAGGGAGGGGAAGGTGGGAAGGGGGGAAGCGGGGGAAGGGAGGGGAAGGGAGGGGGGAAGGGAGGGGAAGGGAAGGGAAGGGAAGGGAAAGAAAACAATCTGACCATGTTGTCACCCTGATTTCTGGCTTCCCAGCATCAAGAACTATGAGAAATAAGTTTCTATCATTTATAAGCCACCTAGTCTATGTTATTTATTTCATTACAGCATCCCAAACAGACTAAGACAGTGACTTAACCCAAAGCCACACAAAGTATTTGATGCAAAAATAGGAATACAGTGCAATGCTTGCAATCTGCCCCTCCCCAGATTCTGCATCTATCAACCTAACGAATATAGACCAACCTTCTGTACAGAGAAGTTGTCCCTGATGTTCTCAAGAGAGGCAATACCCAAGAGACTGTGATAAGGAAATTTCACAAGTACTTCAGTCTCATGATCTGTAAAATGGGAACAATAATAGCTCGACCCTATAAGGTTGAGATGAGGATCAAATGAGGTAACTTACAGAAGCAGTGTTTAACACAGTACTTGACACTTACAAGTGATACTTCTGCCAGTTCCACTAATGACCTCCTGAAATATATCAACTTTACATACATGCCATGCTCAGGTGAGTCATGCTAAAGTGAGAGTCAGGATTCTGTCTGGTTTTCACAATAGCTGGCATCATCTAGTGTATTCACAAATGCTTCAGGAGGAAAACATGCACTGGCCATGGCCAATAAACATAAAAATTGCTAAATCAAGTTCATTTAAAAACCACATGGTAATTCCCTAGTAATTCTGGGTTAATTGCATATTAATTACCATCTTGTTATAGCATCAATGAGCCATACATTTGATGTGGGAACCTACAGCAGAGATTAAATGCTAAAAGAGACTTTCCCCAACTGCTGCAGAAAATGATCCTTGCTCACACCATATCAACAAGTCTTCTCAGAAAACTCCTATGTTACTGCTTCTTTAAAGAACTCAATAATTACCCAAAGTATCCTCCAACTAAAGTTTCTTCTAGTGTGGGTATGTAAAGACTAGCAGTGACATCTACCACCTGTGACATCTATCCCCAAATCCCTTGGATCAAAGTCTTTTGAAATGACAAACCTCAGCCTACTGACCTCTTCTGGGGTGATGGTTTAATTGGCTGCAAGTGTCTTGAGACATTTCCAAGGTCCTTACCTCTGTCTCCTTCCTGCGCCTTCGGAAGTTGCCTTTTCCACATCTACTGCATTGAAATACGATCCCAAAAAATAAGTCATGTGAGCCCAGCTGAATTTCTTGGTAGAGGAATTATGTATAACAAGACGGTTGGCAAGGTTATATCACTCCATGAAAGCTGTAATTTCCCTGCAATTGATTTCCTAAAGATAACTCACTGTTTGCGTGCAGTGAAAGCTAATTTAACAAGAAAGATGAGTCTCTTCAGAACACCTTGATTGGCAATTGTGATAAATTCCTATAATTACTATTGACTCAGAGGAGGATTTTCATTTGTTAAGATGTTGCTGAAATGACAGCCCGGTGATGGTTTTAAACAGAGGAAATGGTAACACCACATGCTGCTCCCATCTTCACAAAAGAAACTTGGGGGACTGACATGGTTACAGATATTTCAGAGAACCTATGAAGACCCTGTTGAGTCTCAGAGAGACCTCTACATCTTCCTTGGCATTTTTGTGTTGACTAAAAATTCTCATAGGAACCACAGTTCTGAAACCCAGAAAGTCTGGCTCTTTCTCCTAACAAAGAAATAAAGTTGGATCTAGATTAGCAGTTTCACAGTGGAGGCAGTAAAATCTTAGTATTAATGTCAAAAATTGAATAAAATTAAGTGGGCTGAGCATGGTGGCTCATGCCTGTAATCCCAGAACTTTGGGAGGCCAAGGCAGGCAGATGACTTGAGGTCAGGAATTTGAGACCAGCCTGGCCAACATGGTGAAACCCTGACTCTACTAAAAATACAAAAACTAGCCCAGCGTGGTGGTGCGCGCCTGTAGTCCCAGCTACTCGGGAGCCTGAGGCAAGAGAATTGCTTGAAATGGGAGGCGGAGGTTACAGTGAGCCAAGATCACACCACTGCATTCAGCTCAGGTAAAAGAGCAAGATTCAGCCTCAAAAAATAGGTATATGAATAAAATGAATAATATTAAAAGTCCAACAATCAGCCATCAGTTAAATCAATTAGTATAAATCCAAATAATACAACGTTCTATAGCTATCAATATGATTTTATAGACAGTTAAAGACATAAGCAATGGCTATGATATGTTTTTAGTGTAAGAAGTAGGATGCTGGCTGGGCACAGTGGCTCACGCCTATAATCCCAGCACTTTGAGAGGCCAAGGTGGGCAGATCACCTGAGGTCAGGAGTTCGAGACCAACCTGGCTAACATGACAAAACCCCATCTCTACCAAAAATACAAAAAGTTACCTGGGCGAGGTGGCGTGTGCCTGATAATCCCAGCTACTTGGGAGGCTGAGGTGAGAGGATCGCTTGAGCCTGGGAGACGGAGGTTGCAGTGAGCTGAAATCGCACCATTGCACTCCAGCCTGGGCATCAGAGTGAGACTCCATCTCAAAAAAAAAAAAAGCAGGATGCTAAATTACATGTACAAATCAGGCAAGATGATGCACGCACATAGTCCCAGATACTTGGGAGGCTGGAGCAGGAGGATTGCTTGAAGCCAGGAACTTGAGGTTGCAGTGCGCCATGATCACACCTGTGAATAACCACTGCACTCCAGCCTGACATAGCAAGATTCCATCTCTAAATATATATAATATGTATATAAATATTAATAACATGTACAATGTGAGCTCAGCTGTGAAAAAAATGTATAAAAAGAACAGGAAGGGTGTCCCATATTGTTAACAGCAGTAGCTCTAGATCTTAGATCTCTGAATGGTGAGATAAGCAAAACAATAAGAAAAGAACAAAGAAAGAAACTCTACTTTCCTAAAAGTTCAGGCCTGTAATAAGAGCCAAATAAGAAATCGATTTGGGTCAACTTATTTGAGAGAATCAAACTATAGAATATCCCTGTTTCCTAAGTAAAAACTGCCCTTTGCTGTTCAGGAATGATAGCTCAACTATCACTGTCAGCACCACCAAAAAGTTTGCCCATTAATTTCTTGTTTGTGATTCTACATGACACATACAAAAGCTAACCAAGAACTGCTACTTGCCTTCTAGGATTTCTCGAGTTCAAAGAGTCTACTCTGACATAAAGCATAGACTTTCTATATAATTTGCCATACAAATATAAAGCATTAATAATATTGATCATAATTTATAATTATAGTCATTAACATTCCTAAATGCTCTCTTGCCATTAATTCATTCAATCCATTTAAGAATTCTAAGAGACACACAGAAATTATCTTCATTTAAAATGAGGAAACTATGGTTCAGACATATGGAGTGACTTGCATGAGGTCACACGGCAAGGTCATTCTTTAAACCTAAGTCTTGTATTTCAAAGTCTAGGACTCTTCCTACAGTACCATGTTTATGACAAAATCTTACAAATTTTTAACAAATTAGCATATTTTGTCTGTATTGATACATTTCTCCTCCATTTAAAAACTGTTTGCTTATCAGTAACTCTCCTTAGCAGTAGGTTTTGGAATTTCAAATGGATGTCTATGTTTTTCAGAGTTCACTCTTAGGAACAATAAAAAAGCAAGCAAACATACTACTTTGCTTCTTGTTTCAACAAATATTATTTTAATGTGCTAAGAGGCTCAAATACAATTTTAATTAACTACGAACTGAATTCATTCCTTAATGACAGAATAGGATTTGTTGGTTTGTTTCTCTTTGACGAATTTCTTTTTTCAATTTTTTTTTTTTTTTTTTTTTTTTTTTTTGAGACGGAGTCTCGCTCTGTCGCCCAGGCTGGAGTGCAGTGGCGCTATCTCGGCTCACTGCAAGCTCCGCCTCCCGGGTTTACGCCATTCTCCTGCCTCAGCCTCCCGAGTAGCTGGGACTACAGACGCCCGCCACCTCGCCCGGCTAGTTTTTTATATTTTTTAGTAGAGACGGGGTTTCACCGTGTTAGCCAAGATGGTCTTGATCTCCTGACCTAGTGATGCGCCCGTCTTGGCCTCCCAAAGTGCTGGGATTACAGGCTTGAGCCACCGCGCCCGGCCTCTTTTTTCAATTTTTAATAGTGGTTAGAAATTCCATAACATAAATTTACCATTGTAACCACTTTTTTTTTTTTTTTTTGAGATGGAACCTCCTCTTGTTGCCCAAGCTGGAGTGCAATGCTATGATCTTGGTTCACTGCAACCTCCGCCTCCTAGGTTCAAGCAATTCTGCCTCAACCTCCCAAGTAGCTGGGATTACAGGCACCTGCCTCCACACCTGGCAAATTTTTGTAGTTTTAGTAGAGACGGGGTTTTACCATGGTGGTCAGGCTGGTCTCGAATTCCTGACCTCAGGTAATCCACCCACCTCGGCCTCCCAAAGTGCTGGGATTACAGGTATGAGCCACCTCACCCAACCAACCATTTTTAAAGTGTACAGTTCAGTAGTGTTAAGTATATTCACATTGATATGCAACAGATCTCCAGAACCTTTACATCCAGCAGAACTGAAACCTTATACCCATTAAACCACTCTCAATTTCCCCCTGCCTGTATCCCCTAGCAACCACCGTTCCTCTAGCAACCACCATTCTACTTTCTGTTTCTATGAATTTGGCAATTCTAGATATCTCATATAAATGGGATCATGCACTATTTGCATAATGACAAAATATGAGTTTCTAAAATATGTGAAATGTTGTTTTGCATCAGCTTTTCAGAAACTCACACATTTGGCATTTTGAGGGCTACAACTCCTCCCCCACAAAAAAAATCAGGAACCAAAAAGTAAATTATATAAAAACAAGGATTATCATAGCCTGAAATTTTTCTAGAGGTTGCTTAATCTCTCTATGCCTCAATTTATTCATCTATAAAATGGGGATAGCAATAGTACATTCCTCAGAGCATTGTGATGATAATTTTTTTTTTTTTTTTTTTTTTTTTTTTTTTTTGAAGCGGAGTTTCACTCTTGTCCCCCAGACTAGAGTGCAATGGTGCATTCTCGGCTCATTGCAGCCTCCCCCTCCTGGGTTCAAGTGATTCTTCTGCCTCAGCCTCCCGAGTAGCTGGGATTACAGGTGCCTGCCACCACACCCAGCTAGTTTTTTTGTATTTTTAGTAGAGACAGGGTTTCACCATGTTGGCTGGGCTGGTCTCCAACTCCCAACCTCAAGTGATCCTCCTGCCCACCTCAGCCTCCCAAAGTGCTAGGATTCCAGGCGTGAGCCACAGCGGCCGACCTGTGATGAAAATTAAATACATTAATTCACGTAAAGAATTTGGAACAGTGGCAAGCATAAAGTAAGTACTGAATGAATTTTAAATATTATTATTTGTACATGTATTCTATCAGTAAAAGGACCACACTATAATTAAAACACAATGGCTACTATCAAGGAGCCCATATCTAAGAATTTATATGTTCTGCACAAAACTCATGGTAGAACCTTGCCAATTATTACTGCATAATAAGGTATTATTCAACAGATAGAATCACGAAAATAAAATATATAAAATAATATCCAGGATGGGCGTGGTGGCTCATGGCAGTAATCCCAGCACTTTGGGAGGCCGAAGCGGGCAGATCACCTGAGGTCAGGAGTTGGAGACCAGCCTGGCCAACTTGAGGAACCCCGTCTCCACTAAAAATACAAAAATTAGCTGGGCATGGTGGCAGATGCCTGTAATCCCAGCTACTCGGGAGGCTGAGGCAGGAGAATCGCTTGAACCTGGGAGGCGGAGGTTGCAGTGAGCCAAGATGGCTCCACTGCACAGCCTAAGTGACAGAGCGAGACTCCATCTCAAAAATAAATAAATAAAATCCAGCTGAAAACTGAGAGTGTGGTTATAGTCAACACAATGCACATTCCCAGACTGTAATCTCCGCAAGATTAAAAGCCGTAGATTTATTTTCACTGTGGGCAGGAATTGAACAAATTCTTACATCTGTTTTTGAAATAACCACCCAGGCACTTTAACACTGCTACTGTATTTGCCTGCTCTAGAGACATATCAGAAGTGTAAAATGATTCTAATAGTAATCAGAGTGGCCTTTCTTTTCTTAATGAAATTCTAAAAGGTTACGGTCTCCTGCAATGCAAACAAGCATTTCTGCCCTGACAGATTCATCACAGAACGCAGCCGGCCATGGCTGAGCAGGGATTGCGGCCAGCAATGCTGCCACCTGCCGTGTGGAAGTGGAGTTGCTGGCCTTAGAGGGAGGAAATTAAGCAAAAAAAAAAAATCAATGCCTTGACAAATCGGTGCTGCTCTGTTTAGGTAAATTGCTCTGTTATCCTAGTAGCTCAGTGCATTATGGAAGTAGTTACCCCTCTACTTAGCTAACTCACCTGGTTTTCTGGCTAACTTAATCCTTTATTTACAGTTTCACTGTCTTGCCCTATCATACAGCAACTTGGCTTTCTGTTTTCTTTCATTTACTCAAGATGAATTACTTAACGTTGAAACATCGTTTTCAGCATCACATTTTTTAATGGTGAACCCAAGGTCTCGTTTCTCAGGACAGCCTGTATACAAGGACACGATATAATAAATGCTTAGCAAATTTCCTTTTTTTCTGGGAACATAAATGTGCACATATCACATACTCCCTTTCATGTTTTATACCATGTACATACCCAGGCATACTGACTAGGAGACTTTTATATATAAATTAGGCCAACGTGGTGGCTCTCACCTGTAATTCCAGCACTTTGGGAGACCGAGGCAGGAGGATTGCCTGAGGCCAGGAGCTTGAGGCCAGCCTGGTCAACAAGCAAGACCCCGTCTCTACAAAAATAAAACATAAAATTAGCTGGGAGCAGTGGCACTGCTGTAGTCTCAGCTACTCAGGGACTGAGGCAAGAGGATCCATCACTTGAGCCCAGGAATTTGAGGCTGCAGTGAGCTATGATTGCTTCACTGCACTCTAGCCTGGAGACCCTGTCTTTCAAAAAAATGTAGACACAAAAAAAAAGTGTTAAATACAGACATGCCTAGACTCTTTTGCACCCAAAATATACACGCACACCCCAAGTGCAATTAAGCAAAAGAGAGATGGAGCCAGATTTTGGAAAATGCATGACATAAACAAAGTTGATCTTTAGCCTTTTGTTAACCTTTTGGAGATGCACTTTCCTCTCTCTCCTACTTTCCATGGCCAAAACCCTTATTATTTATTTATGTTTTTATTATTTTATTTTTCCATAAGTTATTGGTGTACAGGTGGTATTTGGTTACATGAGTAAGTTCTTTAGCAGTGATTTCTGAGATCCTGGTGCACCCATCACCTGAACAGTGTACACTGCACCGTATATGTTGTCTTTTATCCCTCACCCCCTCCCACTCTTCCCCCCAAGTCCCCTAAGCCCATTATATCATTCTTATGCCTTTGCGTTCTCATAGCTTAGCTCCCGCATATCAGTGAGAACATACGATGTTTGGTTTTCCATTCCTGACTTACTTCACTTAGAATAATAGTCTCCAATCTCATCCAGGTCATTACAAATGCTTTTAATTCATCCCTTTTTATGGCTGAGTGGTATTGCATCATATATGTATACCACAGTTTATTTATCCACTTGTTGATTGATGGGCATTTGGGTTGGTTCCACAATTTTGCAATTGTGAATTGTGCTGCTATAAACATGTGTGTGCAAGTATCTTTTTCTTTTTCTTTTTCTTTTTTTGTTTGTTTGTTTGTTTGTTTTAGATGGAGTCTCTCTCTGTAGCCCAGGCTAGAGTACAGTGGCACGATCTTGGCTCACTGCAACCTCCGGCTCCCACGTT
Source organism: Chlorocebus sabaeus (assembly GCF_047675955.1). Classification (NCBI taxonomy): domain Eukaryota; kingdom Metazoa; phylum Chordata; class Mammalia; order Primates; family Cercopithecidae; genus Chlorocebus; species Chlorocebus sabaeus. The sequence goes on along the minus strand of NC_132911.1, from coordinate 33,329,636 downwards.
CAAGTGATTCGTCTGCCTCAGCCTCCCAAGTAGCTGGAAATTCAGGCGTCCGCCACCACACCAGGCTAATTTTTGTATTTTTGGTAGAGACGGTGTTTCGCCATGTTGGGCAAGCTGATCTTGAACTCCTGACCCCAGGTGATCCACCTGCCTCAGCTTCCCAAAGTGCAAGAATTACATGTGTGAGCCACCATGCCCAGCCACCACTATCTTTTTCAAATAATGACTTATTTTCCTCTGAGTAGACACTCAGTAGTGTGATCGCTGGATCAAATGGTAGTTCTACTTTTAGTTCTTCAAGGAATCTCCATGCTGTTTTCCATAGTAGCTGTACTACTTTACATTCCCATCAGCAGTGTAGAAGTGTTCCCTGATCACTGCGTCCATGCCAACATCTACTGTTTTTTCTTTGATTATGGCCATTCTTGCAGGAGTAAGGTGGTATCACTCTGTGGTTTTGATTTGCATTTCCCTGATCATTAGTGATGTTGAGCATTTTTTCATGTTTGTTGGCCATTTGTATATCTTCTCTTGAGAATTGTCTATTCATGTCCTTAGCCCACTTTTGGGTGGGATTGTTTGTTTATTTCTTATGGATTTGTTTGAGTTCATTGTAGATTCTGGATATTAGTCCTTTGTCAAATGTATAGATTGTGAAGATTTTTCTCCCACTCTGTGGGTTGTCTGTTTACTCTGCTGACTGTTCCTTTTGCTGTGCAAAAGTTCTTTAGTTTAATTAGGTCCCAGTTATTTATCTTTGTTTTTATTACAATCGCTTTTGGGTTTTTGATCATGAAATCCTTGCCTAAGCCAATTTCTAGAAGGGTTTTTCCAATGTTACCTTCTAGAAATTTTATAGTTTCATGTCTTAGGTTTAAGTCCTTAATCCATCCTGAGTTGATTTTTGTATAAGGTGAGAGATGAAGATTCAGTTTCATTCTTCTACATATGGCTAGCCAATTATCCCAGCACCGTTTGTTGAAAAGGGTGTCCTTTCCCCATTTTATGTTTTTGCTTGCTTTGTCAAAGATCAGTTGGCTGTAAGCTTTTGGGTTTATTTCTGGATTCTCTATTCTGTTCCATTGGTCTATGTGCCTATTTTTATACCAGTACCACACTGTTCTGGTGACTATGGCATGGCCAAAACCTTTTGAGGAGGCTTAGTTGTCCCAGTTACCCTTTGAGATACCCAGTGAAGCATACTGCGACACCTGGGTCCTCCCAGACTCGACAGCTTTCCTGATTCCTCCTCAACCACCGCCCACCACCACCTCAGCAAAACTTACTATGCCAGTTTTCCACTCTTGGATGATCTGGTTAATTTTTGTGGCAAGTCACATAAGCTGAGAAAGTCAAGTTGCTGCAGCTAATTATTTAATATATTAACTACCTTCAAATGTTTGCATGTTGACCAAGGCCTCTGTCAGCCCCTAACATAATTAAAAACATGAATAACTGGCAGAATTGTAGGCACCATGAATATTGACAGAGCCAGCAGGGAAATATTTAGATGGTTCAGATGAGGGAAAACTTTTAGTGACAATCTTTAAATAATATTATATTATTAGCAGCCAGCTGTTTTACCCGTGTCTAGGGCTTCCTAAACACACACACACACACACCTTTGCACATACAAAGTCTCCCCCAAGGAGAGAAAATGTCACCCTCCCATAAACTCACATCCTAAGTGTCTCCAGACACCACCAATCACATACTGAAGATGGCAAGCAGGGTCAGAGCTAGAGTTCACATGTTCTTTCCACAACTTCATCACCACCTTACACTCACAAGAGGCTCAGGGAGCAAAGTGGGCAGAGTTCAAGGGAAACATAAATCATTCCTGGCATGAAATATCAGGTGAGTGCTTTCATCATCGTGGGTTCATATGCCATAACCTTTTCTCTGAGGTTCCATGCCGAAAGCAGGAGGTTGTTCCTACATATCAACATGGCTCCATTTGAAAGACTTATCCCACCTCATTGTAGCAACCTCTACAAGAAAAGAAATCCAAACTTTAATAGGATAACTATGGTAGAAGGACCCTTTGCCGGAGGATTTTTCCTTGCAGCTCTGGTAAAATTTCATAAAATGGTATCTCTTATTAAAATCATACTGTGGTGGCTATTTTAGAACTTGGGCAGGGTGTGGTGGCTCACGCCTGTAATCCCAGCACTTTGGGAGGCCAAGATAGGAGGATCACTTAAGTGCAGGACTTGGAGACCAGCCTAGGCAACATAGGAATACCCCGTCTCTATAAAAAGTAATAATAAAATGTTGCCGGCACAGTGGCTTACGCCTGTAGTCCCAACACTTCAGTGTTGAGGAGTAAAGAGAATATGATCCACCTCAGGAGGCCAAGGTGGGTGGATCACATAAGGCCAGGAGTTCAAGACCAGCCTGGCCAACATGGTGAAAACCCATATCTACTAAAAATACAAAAATTGGCTGGACATGGTGGTACACACTTCTAGTCCCAGCTATTTGGGAGGTGAGGCACAAGAATCGCTTGAACCCAGGAAGCAGAGGTTGCAGGGAGCTGAGAGAGAAAGACTCTGTCTCAATAATAATAATAATAATAATAATAATAATAATAATAAATTTTAAAAAAAGAATTTGCTCTCCTAAACTGAGTTTGATCTTACTGGCTTATTGGCACTTAATATTTTCTCCTGGTGAGTAACCTTTTGCTCACCAACTTGGAATAGATAAGGATAGGACTGATATAAGGTTGGTTATGGGGTTAAAATAAAATCATGGGCTCTGAGCTTTGACCATGAAGCCTAGAAGAAAGCATCACTCTGTGGGCAGAAACACTTCAGACAATAACAGTATTAACAAGAAAAATGTAAAGCCCAAGGTGTAGACCTGGGTCGTAACCTGTTACATTATTTAGTTGCTATTACATTCTCTTTGGTTTTGCTCCTGGATTTGATGAGAGCAGGAGAATCAATTTCAATGCATATGCATTTGTTATACATCTACATTTCATGCGGGGAGCCCCCCAAAAAAGGATGGGAATCCTTGATCTTAAAGCATTTAACCTGAGTGTGGTAAGCTATTTCCCCAGTCCCCATCAGGCTGAGATGTAAAATTCCAGAATCACAGGTCACAGTGGTAGTGAATGGCTGAATCATGGGCCCACCAGAGAAATCACAGCCCACTGATAACATTTCTCCTTCAGGAGTGCCTCATCTTTTAAAATTAGGCCTTGACTAGAAAATATAACTTGGCTGGGTGTGGTGGCTCACTCCTGTAATCCCAGCACTTTGAGAGGCCAAAGCGTGCAGATCACTTGAGGTCAGGAAGTTCGAGACCAACCTGGTCAACATGGTGAAACCCCATCTCTACTAGTGATACAAAAAAAAAAGAAATTAGCCTAACATAGTGGCACACCACCTGTAATCCCAGCTACTCAGGAAGCTGAGGCACGAGAATCCGTTGAACCCAAGAGGTGGAGGTTGCAGTGAGCCAAGATCATGCCACTGCAGTCCAGCCTGAACGACAGAGTGAAACTGTGTCAAAAAAAAAAAGAATGGAAAGAAAATATAGAAAATATAACTGAAGTCAAAAGCTGTAAAACCTAATTGGCAGCTGAGTAAGGACCCCTTGAAAAGAATTGGAGAACTGGGAGGACTGTTGAATAGGAACTCTGAGAAGACAAAGTATTCAACTAGATGATTATCTTGTTAAAGTTGAGAAAAAGCTTAGTGAACATTTACATACAATTTACCTGCCATAAAATTTACGTTAAATGGAGACTTATCTGTATCTTGTCAGCATAAAGTTGTTTCTGTCTAAGAATGTTTATCAAGAATGGCAAAGAGCTTTCCTGTAATATTGATTTGTTTTAATAGTGCCAATGATTGCTGATTTATAACTCTGATACTATGAATGTTTGTTATAGGAAATTACATTTGTTAAAATGTATGCTATAGCAAATTGTTAGTTCACTAAGAGTATAAACTATTTTTGTCACAGAAGACTTATTTTAACACCTACCTTGTGACAATTAACTCAATTTCTATAATCTTATCAACTTTGTTACTTCATTTGTACATAAGTGAATCAACATTCCTTGTTACTCAAAACTTATCAAGCTTTTTTAGGCTTTTTAAAACAAATATTTTGCATTCTAAAAGTTGTATCTCTAAAATAAAATCTAAATTATTTTTTTAATTTTTGTTTTTATTGTATTTTGTTTTTATCATGGCCTATATGATTACTTTGGTAACATTCTCTTTACTCCTCAAACTAATAAAAAGCTGTCACTCATCACAAAAGACTGGGTAAATTAAGAAGTACAATTGATCCTTGAATAATATCGGTTTGAATTTCAAGGGTCCATATATAGGTGAGTTTTCCTTTTCCTCTGCCACACCTGAGACAACAAAACCAATCAAATCTTTCTCTTCCTCCTCTTCCTCTGTCTCCTCAATGTGAAGACAATGAAGATGAAGACCTTTATGATGATCCACTTCCACTTAATGAGTAGTAAATGTATTTTCTCTTCTGTATGATTTTCTTAATAACTTTTTCTTTTCACTAGTTTACTTTATTGTAAGAATACAGTACATACTGCATATAACACAAAATATGTATAATCGACTATTTATGTTATTGGTAAGGTTTCCAGTCAACAGTAGGCTATTAGTAAAGTTGTAGGGGAGACAAAAGGTATACACAAATTTTCAACTGCATGGGGTGCCCATAATGACCACATTGTTTAAGGGCCAACTGTATTCATTGAGCATTGAGAATATACTTTGTCTGAACATTAGTAATAATAAAAATAAACATTTTTGGATTTTTAGACTCTACTTGCCAATGTAACCAGACTCAGGTCCAGCCGCTTGCCACTGGAAAACCAAAATTAAAGAAGCAAGATGCTGTGAAAAGAAAGAAATTTTATTCAAAGACTAGTAGCTAGGAGATGGTTGGGCTCAAGCCTCAAAGAAACCATCTCAAAACTTTAGGCAAGTGAATGTGTTCAAGAAGGGAAGTTGGCATGGTAAGCATGTGGGAGTGGTGCAGGGTGCAGGGTCTGTATGTCTTGTTCTGATGGCCGTCTTGAGTTATTGCCCACCTGGAGTGTGGGCTGGTGCCATCTCGAGGTGACAATAGCTGGGTTGTAGACCAACTGCCTTGAGGTAATCTCTAGATGGGGAGGATTCTGCAGCTGGGTCTCCATGCCTGGTTTATTTCAAGAGTAGCCCCTATAATGTATAAGCAAGCACATAGTTAGATAAGCAAGTGCAGTGCAAGGGACCTTGCCAACTTTGTTACTTCATTTGTACATAATGTCAAGTAGAGTCTAAAATTCCAAAAAAGTTTATTTTTTTATTATTAGTGTTCAGACAAAGTATATTCTCAATGCTCAATGAATACAGTTGGCCCTTGAACAATGTGGTGATTAAGAGCACCCCATGCAGTTGAAAATTTGTGTATACCTTTTGTCTCCCCCAAAACTTTACTAATAGCCTACTGTTGACTGGAAACCTTACCAATAACATAAACATTCGAATGTGAATCAGCATTACTTGTAACTTGAAAATGAACAAACCTTTTTTTAGGCTTTATTTTAAATAAATCCTTTTTGTTTTAAAAAAAGTAGCAGGTGGCCAGGTGTGGTCACTCATGCCTGTAACCCCAGCATTTTGGGAGGCCGAGGCAGGTGGATCACTTGAGGTGAGGAGTTTGAGACCAGCCTGGCCAACATGGTGAAACCCCGTCTCTACTAAAAATACAAAAATATTAGCCAGGCATGGTGGCGGACACCTGTAATTCCAGCTACTTGGGAGGCTGAGGCGGGAGAACGACTTGAACCTGGGAGACAGAGGTTGCAGTGAGCCGAGATCGTGCTACTGCACTCCAGTCAGGGTGACAGAGAGAGACTTCATCTCAAAAAAAAAAAATTAGTCGGGCCCGGTGGCATGCACCTGTCATCCTAGCTACTCAGGATGCTGAGAGAGGAGAATTGCTTGAGCCCGGGAGGCAGAGGTTCCAGGGAGCTGAGATAGTGCCACTGCACTCCAGCCTGGGTGACAGAGACCCTGTCTCAAACAAAACAAAACAAAAAGTAGAAGTACTATATAATCCAGCAATCCCACTTCTGGGCATAAATCCACAAGCATTGAAATCAGGACTTCAAAGAGATATTAGCATTCTCATATTCATTACAACACTGTTCACAATAGCCAAGATGTGGAAACAGTCTAAACATTTATTGGTAGATGAATGGATAAAGAAAATGTGGTATATGCATGCAATGGAATATTATTCTACCTTAAAAAAATGAAGTTCTGCAATATGCAACAACATTAACCTTAAGATATTATGGTAAACCTTGAAGATATTATGCTAAGTGAAACAGGTCTAGTATGGAAGAACAAATACTGCTTGATGCCACCGATAGGGAGTATCTCAAATAATCGAACACGTAGAATCAAAGAGTGGAATGAATGGTAGTTGCCAGGTCTGGGGAGAGGGAAATGGGATGTTGCTAATCAACAGCATACAGTTCCAGTTAAGCAAGATGAATTTCTGGAGATCTACTGTGCAACATTATAACCTATAATGTGTAGATTATAATCTATAATAGTATTGTTACCTACAGGTAACGATACTGCATTATACACTTAAAAAGTTGCAAAGAGATCGGATCTCATGTTGAGTGTTCTTACCACAATAAAATACAATTTTTAAAAAGCACTAATATATATAAAAATGAGACAATACATCACAAAATAGTCTATTCTACATCACTGCACCTATTATTAAAATGCTGCAGGCCGGACACTGTGTCTCATGCCTGTAATCCCAGAACTTTGGGAGGCCGAGATGGGCGAATAACTTGAGGTCAGGAGTTCGAGGCCAGCCTGGCAACATGGTGAAACCCTGTCTCCACAAAAAATATAAAAATTAGCCAGGCGTGGTGGTGTGCATCTGTAATCCCAGCTACTCGGGAGGCTGAGGCAGGAGAATCACTTGAACCTGGCAGGCAGTGGTTGCGGTGAGCAGAGATTGCATCACTGCACTCGAGCCTGGGCAGCAGAGTAAATGAAACTCCGTCTCAAAATAAAGTAAAATAAAATGAAATGCTTCATATGATTATGATAATTATTAGAATAAAATATTCAGCCCAGAGACCTCAGGGGTGGTTGTCTAACTATGGCTTTGAATGGCATTATTTTACTTAGGAGAAATTATATGTTTCTGCCCACTACCCAGTTTTTGTGGATATTAATAATTATTTAGTTTGGTTGCCTTGCATCCATTCCTTTATTGATTTATTTTAATGGCAATAGTGTCCCAATTTCCCTTACTCATCTCAGGAATACAAGCTTTTTTAATTCTCAGGCTATGTGATTTGGAGGGTGTCCATCCCAGATTAGGAGTGGAATATGTAACTTCAGCTTGACAGTCATGGCCCCAACATTCTCTAGTCCAGGGACTGGTCAATGTGAACATGTGACCTAGGTCTGGTCAACCGGCAAACTTCATTCCCTGGCTACAGTGATTGGTTCAGTAATATCAAATTGGTCCAATCATAGTTAATCCCAGGATTTATGCAGGAGCTATAGGAAAGAAATAATTTTTTTTTTCTGTTGAACTTAGATTTAGGAAGATAATATCCTACCATTGCCGGAGGCCTCACATGAAGCCTGTGGATGAAGCTGACTATAAAACCAAGAGATGGGGCCAGGCGCAGTGGCTCACACCTGCAATTTCAGCACTTTGGGAGGCCAAGGTGGGTAGATTCCTTGAGGCCAGGAGTTCAAGACCAGCCTGGGCAACAACATAGCAAGACTTCGTCTCTACAAAAAATAAAAATAAAACATAAAAACAAGAGATGGAGAGAAACTAATTTCAGGTGACAGTACCTGAAGCCAGCTTTCCCCTGGGATTCTTCTGCTGTACCATATGTGCTAATGAACTCTCCCTTTTGCTTAACTCAGTTTGAAATGAGTTTTGTGTTATCTACAACCTGATTTACTACTTAGAAGTAAGTTAGAGGCCTAAGTTACCAATCTTTCCAAATGAGATGTTTCATATTGAGTAGTGGTTCAGCAGGGATGGAGGCAATCAGCTCTCCTTTGGTAGGAATTCCGACCTATTCCATAGCTGTACCCCAGCATCACCAAAGCACCCATCAATCTGTAGTAGAATTTCCACGGAGTTGAACTGGGAGGATCTAAGCATATCACCTTGGAGAAAGGCTAACCACTCACTCTAAAGTTTCTTCCTGGTTTTTAAACTTCTCTTTTTCTCTTTCTCTCTCCCGTCCTTTGTTTGAAAGTGAAGGCTAAAGGAGCCACTACCAAAAGGGACACTAGATAAATGGAACAGAAAAAGGCAAAGAGAGGGAAATCAGAGAGAAATTTAGTGCAACCAGCAAAGGCTTACATTAGGCTCACAACAAAGACAAGCTCAATTTCTTTCTCATTGACATTAATGAGTTTGATAGGAGTCCAACATAAAAGGCAGGCAAATCTGCTTGCTCTTATAGGGGTCCTAGGATCTCTGCAGCTGCTTGCAAATTGCTTAATTCTACTAAAGGTCATCTTTCTTGATTGGTTTTTATTCCTTTCTATGTCCAACCAATCACGTGCTGGCCAAGCAGATGGCTTGGAGCCAGTCCTGGCTGTCCAGGTCAGCAGCTGCAGCCCTCACCCCGGAATTCAGAACTTGTCATCCCTCCCTAACTACAGAAATCCTTCTTCCTGCACAGGCTCTTTAACTAGGAATCATAGAGACCCCATAGATATTTCCTGAAGGAATAAATGTTACTGCATAAACTCTGTGCCTAGCACTATATTAGGGACTGGAGGTGAAACTTAAAAAAAAAAATGTAACTCAAGGAATAAAATTTTAAAAACTAATTTTTTTAATTTATAAAGAAAAGGAATGTATTTCTTATGGAGACTGTGGGGCCCCATCTAGTGAGGGCCTTCCTGCTGATGCGGACTCTCTCAAGATCCCCAAGAGCCTATACAATTGAAGACTAACAGGCCGGGCACGGTGGCTCACACCTGTAATCCCAGGACTTTGGGAGGCCAAGGTGGGTGGATCACCTGAGGTCAGGAGTTCAAGATCAGCCTGGCCAACATGGCAAAACCCCATCTCTACTAAAAATATACAAAAATTAGCCAGGTGCCCAGCTGCTTGGGAGGCTGAGGCAGGAGAATCACTTGAACCAGGGAGACGGAGGTTGCAGTGAGCCAAGATCCCACCATTGCACTCCAGCCTGGGCCACAAGAGGGAAACTCCGCCTCAAAACAAACAAACAAAAAACACCACAGTCAGCAGCAGGGCTGAGATTCAAACTCCCATATTTGCATACAGAGTTCTTTATTCCAGTAACATGTCGTCCATCTGAGATGGAAAAGGGGAAAGAAAAGAAGAATCAAGCAGAGAAAGAGAATGTGGGGAGGAGAAATTAGTGTGGAATTTTTTGTTAGTTTTCTTATATGAGGCAAGTATTTTTTTTTTCCAACCTTTATTTTAGATTCAGGGTGTACATGTACAGCTTTGTTACCTGGGTATATTGTGTGATGTTGAGGTTTGTAATAAGAATGATCCCATCACCCAGGTACTGAGCATAGTACCCAGTAGTTACTTTTTCTACCCATGACACCCTCTCTCCCTTCCTCCTCTAACAGTCTCCAGTGTCTATCATTCCCATCTTTATGTTCATGAATATCCAGTGTTTAGCTCCCACTTTTAAGTGAGAACATCAAGTATTTGGTTTTCTGTTTCTATGTTAGTTCACTTAGGATAAAGACCTCCAGCTGCATCCGTGTTGATGCAAAGGACATAATTTCATTCTTTCTTATAGCTACATAGAATTCCACATTTTCTTTTTTAATATTTTTAACTAATTCACATGCCACCTTTGGGAAGTATTCCACATTTTCTTTATCCAATCTACCATTGATAGGCACCTAAGTTGATGCCACATCTTTGCGATTATGAATAGCATGGTGATAAACATACAAGTGCATGTGTCTTTTTGGTATAACTATCTATTTTCCTTTGGGTATACTCCCAGTAATAGGATTGCTGGGTCAAATGGTAGCTTTGTTTTAAATTATTTGAGAAATCTCCAAAGTGCTTTCCACAGTGGCTGAACTAATTTACATTCCCACCAACTACAGTTTATAAGTGTTCTCTTTTCTCTGTAGCCTCACCAGCATCTGTTGTGTTTTGACTTTTTAGTAATAGCCATTCTGACTGGTGGGAGATGGTATCTCAGTGTGGGTTTGATTTGCATTTCTCTGATGATTAGTGATATGGGGCATTTTTTCTTATTTTTGTTGGCCGCTTGTATATCTTCTTTTGAGAAAAGTATCTGTTCATGTCTTTTGCCTATTTTTAATGGGGTTATTTGGCTTTTGCTTGCTGAATTTGTTTGTTTGTTTGTTTGTTTTATGAGACTGAGTATCACTCTGTTACCCAGGCTGGAGGGCAGGGATGTGATACTGGCTCACTGCAACCTCTGCCTCCCGGGTTCAAGCGATTCTTATGCTTCAGCTTCTCAATTAGCTGAGATTTGAGGTGCGCACCACCATACCTGGCTAATTTTTGTATTTTTAGTAGTGACGGGGTTTAGCCATGTTGGCCAGCTGGTCTTGAACTCCTGGCCTCAAGCACTTCTCCCACCTCAGCCTCCCAAAGGGCTGGGATTACAGACATGAGTCATCATGCCCAGGCTTAGTGTTTAAATTCCTTATAGATTCTAAATAATATAACTTTGTCAGATGCGTAGTTTGTGAATATTTTCTTCCATTCTGTAGCTTGTCTGTTTTCTCTGTTGGTAGTTTCTTTTGCTGTGCAGAAGCTCTTTAGTTTAATTAGGTCCCACTTGTCAATTTTTGTTTGTGTTACAGATCTTTTGAGGACTTAGTAATAAATTCTTTCACAATGCCGGTATCCAAAATGGTGTTTCCCAGGTCTTGTTTGAAAATTCTTACAGTCTGAGGTCTTACATTTAAATTTTTAATCCATCTTGAATTAATTTTTGCATATGGTGAAATGAGGCTTCTAGTTTCATTATTCTGCATGTGGCTAGGCAGCTATCCCAGCACCATTGATTGAATAGGGAGTCCTTTCCCGTCGCTTGTCATTGTCAACTTTGTCAAAGATCAGATGACTGTAGGTGTGTGGCTTTATTTATGGTTCCCTCTATTCTGATCCATTGCTCTATGTCTGTTTTTGTACTAGTATTATGCTGTTTTGGTTACTGTAGCCTTCTAGTATAGTTTGAAGTCCAGTAATGTGATACCTTCAGCTTTGTTCTTCTTGCTTTGCTTTGGCTATTCGAGTTCTTTTTGGTTCCATATGAACTTTATAATAGATTTTTCAAGGTCTGTGAAAAATGACATTGGTAATTTGATAGGAATAGTATTGAATCTGTAGATTGCTTTGGACAGTATGGCTATTTTAGCAATATTGATTCTTCTAATCCATGAGCATGGGATGTTTTTTCATTTGTTTGTGTCATCTCTGATCTCTTTTAGCTGTGTTTTGTAGTTCTCCTTGTAGAGATCTTTCACCTTGTTGGTTATATGCACTCCTAGGTATGGTGGGATTTTTTTGTGCATGAGGCAAGTATTAAATTAGGCCTCTCATGTTATACTTTATCTTATTCTTTACAACAGTTCAGAAGGTAGATCCTCTCTCCACTCAAATGCACCAGAAGTCTGAGTGTATATTTTATTTATTTATTTAAAAACTGAATATCACTCTGTTACCCAGGCTGGAGTGTGGTGGTGTGACCATAGCTCACTGTAGCCTCAAACTCATGGCCTCAAAGGATCCTCCCACCTCAGCATCCTGAGTGGCTGGGATTACAGGAGAGAACCACCGCACCTAGCCCTGAGTGTGTGTGTGTTTGTGATAAAGGGCTCATAATTACTCTTGTAGATCAGATCTGGCATTTAAAAGAAAAAAGGACATTGTGCTCATTTTCTCTTAGTTTTTAAAAATTTAGAAATATTGATGTATGATTTAATCAAAGAGCAATAGATGTTTATTTAGAATCTACTTTATTCAGCACATGTGTTCATTAACTCAACATTTACTAAGAGCCACGTACCAGCCAGGTGCAGTGGTTCATGCCTGTAATCCCAGCACTTGGGGAGGCTGACGGGAGCAGATCACTGGAGATCAGGAGTTCAAGACCAGCCTGGCCAACATGGTGAAACCCTGTCTCCACTAAAAATACAGAAATTAGCTGGGCATGGTGGTGCATGCCTGTAGTCCCAGCTACTCGGGAGGCTGAGTCAGGAGAATCGCTTGAACTCAGGAGATGGAGGTTGCAGCAAGCCAAGATCATGCCACTGTACTTCAGCCTGGTGACAGAGCGAGACTCCATGTCAGAAAAAAAAAAAAAAAAAAAAAAAACAGAAAAAAGATCCAAGCACCCTATTAGGTCCTAGAGATGCAAAAAAGATAATTAAGACAAGGTCCAGTCCCTCAAGAAGCTGCAGACTACTGGAAAACAGAGAGAAATAGACAATTACGAATTAGTGTGTGATATGGTTTGGCTTGAATCATCATCTTGATTTTAACCCACCCAAATCTCATCTTGAATTGTAGCTCTCATAATTCCCACATGTCGTGGGCGGGACCCGGTGGGAGGCAATTGAATCATGGTGGCGGGTCTTTCTGGTGCTGTTTTCATCATAGTGAATAGGTCTCACGAGATCTGACGGTTTTTAAAAAGGGAGTTCCCCTGCACACACTCTCTTTCCTACCACTATGTAAGATGAGATTTTGCTCCTCCTTCACCTTCTGCCATGACGGTGAGGCCTCCCCAGCCATGTGGAACTGTGAGTCCATTAAACCTCTTTTTCTTCACAAATTACCCAGTCTTGGGTATGTCTTTACTGGCAGCATGAAGATGGACTAATACAGTGTGCTTACTGCCATTTAGTTTAGAAGTCTATGCAGGTTGCCTAGGGAGCTCAGAGGGAGGAAAATTAGCCTAAACTGAGTGAAGGAGAAGGTCAGGAAGCATTTCTTAGAAGAGGTAATGTACAAATTGAGTCCAGATGAAGTGGGTGGGAGGGGAAACAGAAAATGTTCCCAGCAGAGGGAATAATGAGTGCTGAAGCCCAAGCAAAGCATATTGCATGCCAGGAAATACAGTATTGCAGTATAGTTAGGCATAGTCTATTTATAGGAAACTGTCAAGGGCTGAAGGACTGAGAAAGGGCTTCAGAATTTATTCTGAAAGATTTAGAAATCCATTGAAAGCAGTAATCAGGCAAGAAGGAGAATCAGATGTGTATTTAAGAAAGATCACTCTGTGACCACTCACTGTGGAGAATGTCGTGGAAGGAGGCATACCTGAAATCGAGCATTGTTTGGGATTGAATTCCAACATGCGGGCCCATTCCTGTGAGTGCTACCACAGACTTTCTATATGAGGGTAGGATGAGGTAGTAAATATGGGGTAGAAAGACCTAGGATCGGTTCAAGTTCTGCCACTTGCTAGTCATAGGACTTTGAGCACTTTTTTAATCTCCTAAGCTTCAGTTTCATAATCTGGCATATGGATTTAATAATAATGCTCATCAGGTACAGTTATAGAGTTATTGTGAGAGTAACATAAGAAAATTAGCCAGGCGCAGTGGTACATGCCTGTATTCCCAGCTATTTGGGAGGCTGAGGCAGGAGGATTGCTTGAGTCTAGGAAGTTAAGGCTGCAGTGAGTTATGATTGCACCACTGTACCCCAACCCAGGTGGCAGAGCAAGTCCCTGTTTCAAAACGAAAAAAAAAAGAAAAGAGAAAGAAAATACATATAAAGCACTTTTCATAGTTATACATGGTAACAGTCCAATAAATGTTAGTTATTCACATTATCATTGTCAATGTCACCATAGCTTAAAAATGAGGAAACCATAAAGTAAAGAAAGTGAGAATAAAAATGACCAAAGTTGATGACTGATTCTATGCAAATGATGAGCAGGAGCTAAAGATAACTCTAGATTTCTGGCTTTGCCAATGGAATATGCCACTTCAGCATAGGAATTATTTTGAGGTGAAGGTAACTGAGAATCAGCAGGTGCTGGAAGAGTTCTCTACCTGCCCGTTATCCAACTAAAAGTAGGGCATAAATTTGTTTCATGAAGGTGTCTCCCTCTTCTGAACCAGGAAGGGGAGACTGACTGTTATCCCTAGAGATGGAGAGCTTGCTATCCCAACTCCTGTTTAGTAAGGTAAACAAACCTTGCCACAATGATCCTTACCGTCACTAGTTTCTTCCATATATTTCCTAATTATTTTTCCATGATTTATCATCTCTCAAAGCCCAAACCCACTTTTCCTTTGTTTAAAATTGTATGTAATCACCCAAGTCTAACTAATTCTTTGAGTTTTATGTCTGTGAACTCCTGTGCACATAACTAGTAATACAAACTATATGTCTTTTTCCTGTTAATCTGTCTTATATTAGTTTAATTCACAGGCCCCAGGCACTGAACATACAAGGATAGAGGAAAAGTTTTTCCTCCCCTCACAACTTATTTTTATTTTTTATAGAGATAGAATCTCCCTATGTTTCCCAGGCTGGTCTCTACCTCCTGGCCTCAAGCAGTCCTCCCACCTTGGCCTCCCAAAGTGCTGAGATTACGGATGTGAGCCACCACATCTGACCCCAGAAAGTTCTTTCATCATTATGTAGTAGAAGTCATGGGAAAAAATGAGCTTACTCAAGGAGAGGTCATAAAATGAGAAGAGAAGCTAGAACTCTAGGGAATGCAAATATGTCATTCAGCAAAGGTAAAAGTGACAGCAAAGGGAAAAGAAGCCATTGAAGGAAAGTGAGAAGTACCAGAGAGAAAACAGAAAAACCTACAGCATGGTGTCATGAAACTCAAAGGAGGTGAGAGTCGTGACAGGCACCATCAAATACTACAAAGGTATCAAGTTAGATAGGCCTGAAATGCATCTGTAGGATTATGCCACAAAATACCTCTGAAAACTTGATCATAATTGTTTCAGTAGAGTGATGGAGGAGAAAACTGAAATCAATTGCCAAAAGAGTGAATGAAAGACGAAAAAGTGGTGTATTAGTTTCCTAATGGTGCTGTAACAAATAAGCACAAACTTAATGCCTTAAAACTCACACACTTATTATCCCATGGTTCTGTAGTTCAGAAGCCAAGCAGATTGCAAAACTGCTTTTGCAAAATTTATAACGGTAAGAAAATCATGGCGGTGAAGAAGATCTGATCTGGCCAAACCTCCATCATGCCTTTGGCCTTCGAGCTGCCCTTAGACATCCCTGGGCTTAGGTGAAGCCACCTTTGGGAGACATTTACTTTATAGTTTAAATGATAATAGCTCTTTCACAGAACTCAACCACCTTTGTAAAGCTAGTGAGAGACCACCAGGCTAGGAAGATAGAGGAGACTAAATTCTGCCAAGGTGTAGAAATAAACCATTGCCAGTCATTATTCTGGAGGTCACAGGATCAAGATATGCAACTTCCCCAATTATTCCTACATATAACATCACTATTGCAGAACCTAAGATTGGCCTTTTGAGATATGCTTTCAGGTTTTTTGTATGTCTGACACCTGCTGACCAGCTCCCGTGGCCCCACTCAGAAGCAGCTCAGCGTGCAGGAAGACTTTTCGAAACCCCTATAATTTCATCCCCAAGCAATCAGCAGCAAGCACCCATTGCCGAGCCACCCCCATCTCTTCCCCCCAAACTATCCTTGAAAAAACCTAGTCCCCAAATGCTCAGGGAGATTTATTTGAGTAATAACTCTGTCTCCCCCATGGCATGGCTGACCTCGTGTCAACTAAACTCTCTCTTTACTGCAATGCCATGATCTCCATGAATTAATTTTGTTTGTGCAGTGGGCAGGAAGAACCCTTTGGACAGTTACAGTCACTTCAGGTCTCACTGGGCTAAATCAAAGTGTGGACTGGCTGGGCTTTTATCTGGAGGCTCTAGGGAAGAATCATCTCTTTCTGGCTGTTGGAAGAATTCAATTCCATGCGATTATTGGACTAAGATCCCCATTTCCTTGCTGGCTGCCAGCTGGAAATTATTCTTACCTTCTAGAGGCTGCCTACAATCCTTAGCTTCATTATCAAAGCCAAAAATGGCAGGTCAGGTCAAATATTTTGTTTGTTTGTTTTAGACAGGATCTTACTCTGTTGCCCAGGCTGGAATTCAACAGTGCAATCATGGCTCACTGCAGTCTCAAGCTCCCAGGTTCCAGGGATTCTCCCACTTCAACCTCCCAAGTGACTTGGACTACAAACACGTGCTACAATGCTGGGTTAATTTTTTTTTCTTTTTTTTTTTTTTTTTTGAGGTGGAGACTCACTCTGTTGCCAGGCTGGAGTGCAGTGGTGCAATCTCAGCTCACTGCAACCTCTGCCTCTTGGTTTCAAGCAATTCTCCTGCTTCAGCCTCCCCAGTAGCTGAGACTGCAGGCGCACACCACCATGCCCATCTAATTTTTGTATTTTTAGTGGAGACGGGGTTTCACCATGTTGGCCAGAATGTTCTCAATCTCTTGACCTTGTGATGTGCTCACGTAGGCCTCCTGAAGTGCTGAGATTACAGGTGTGAACCACCGCACCCAGCCAATTTTTAAATTATTTGTACAGATGGAGTTTCACTATGTTGCCCAGGCTGGTCTCAAAATCCAGGACTCAGGCAATCCTCCTGCCTCAGCCTCTCAAAATGCTGGGATTACAGGCATGAGCCACCTTGCCTGGCAAGGTCAAATCTTGATCACACTTCATATCTCCCGGATGTCTCCTGGTTGGTTCTCCTGCCTTCCTTTTCTGCTTCTAAGGGCTCATACAATTACACTGAGTCCACCCAGATAACCCAGAATAATCTCTCTATGTTTAAATTCAGCTGACTAGTAAACTCAATTTCATCTGCAAAGGCCCTCCCCAACAGTGATTGAGAAATCAGAGGAGGCCAGACATGGTGGCTCATGCCCCCAGCACTGTGGGAGGCCATGGCAGGCAGATAATCTGAGGTCAGGAGTTTGAGACCAGCCTGGCCAACATAGTGAAACCCTGTCTCTACTAAAAATACAAAAATTAGCCAGGTGTGGTGGTGCATGCCTGTAATCCCAGCTATTCAGGAGGCTGAGACAGGAGAATCACTTGAACCCACGATGGGGAGGTTACAGTGAGCCGAGATGGCACCACTGCACTCCAGTCTGGGCAATAGAGCAAGACTCCATCTCAGAAAAAGAAAAAGTGAAAAATTGATTGAACCATGTCTGAGGAGACAGACAGCATTAGGATCCAGATCACGAGTGGAAGCAGCTAGCCTTCACTTTAACATTGCAGGTAGAAAGTAGGGAAGTGTAGAAACATGTTAAGTGTCAAGAAGTGGCAGTAGTGGCAAGTCACTGAGGAAGTTCTCTTTTAATAACTATTATTTTCTCTAAACCAGTAGTTCTCAGAGTGTCATCCCTGGGCCAGCAACATCAGCATCAGCAGAGAACTTGTGAGAAAAGTAAAGCTAAGTCCCTGCCCCAGACCTACTTAATCAGAAACTCTGGGGGTGAGGTCCAGCACTCTGTGCTTAACAGAATCACCCAGCACGGCATGGTGGTGTACATCTGCGATCCCAAAACTTTGGGAGGCAAAGGCAGGAGGATCACTAGAGGCCAGGAGTTCATGACCAGCCTGGTCAGAATAGCAATACCCCATCTCTAAAAAATTGTTTTTAATTAGCCAGGCATGGTGGCATTTGCCTGTAGTCCCAGCTACTCAGGAGGCTGAGGAGGGGGGCTCATCTAAGCCCAGGAGTTGGAGGTTGCAGTGAGCTATGACAGTGCCACTGCACTCTAGGCTGGGCAAGAGAATGACACCCCATCTCCAAAAAAAGAAGAAAAAGAAATCTAGAATCACCCTCCAGTGATTCTGATACTTGCTCAAGTTTAAAAATCACTCCTAAAATGAAAGACAAAATCATTTGCTAAGAATAACGAGGGCCAGGTATGGTGGCTCATGCCTGTAATCCCAGCACTTTGGGAGGCCAAAGTGGGAGAATCACCTGAGGTCAGGAGTTCAAGACCAGTGTGGCCAACACGGTGAAACCCCATAACTCCTAAAAATACAAAAATTAGCTGGGCTGGTGGCACATGCCTGTAGTCCCAGCTACTCAGGAGGCTGAGGTGGGAGAATGGCTTAAACTCAGGAGGTGGAGGTTGCAATGAACCAGGACTGTGCCACTGCACTCCAGCCTGGGCAACAGAGTGAGACTTTATCTCAAAAAAAAAAAAAAAAAGAGAGAAAAAAAATTAAGGAGGACATGAGGAGCGAAAGACTTAAGGGAATGTAAAAGTTTGAAAGATCTATGAGAAGAAAAAGAGAGATTTGTTGAGAATATGTGAAAGACCACCCGGAGTAAAATCTCACCAAACTCCTACAGCAACCAGTTCCAGGTCTGGACATAAGGGGTTCTGGGTTCCAACAGACTTTTGACGAAAGATACTGTAATATTACCAATTCCAATGAGAATTTTTTGTTTTCTCTTTTTTGAGATAAGATCTTGCTCTGTCACCCAGGCTGGAGTGCAGTGGCACAATCACAGCTCACTGTAGCCTTGACCTCCCAGGCTCAAGAGATCCTCCTGCCTCAGCCTCCCAAACAGCTGAGATTACAGGCATGTGCCAACACACCTGGCTAATTTTTGTATTTTTTGTAGAGACAATGTTTCACCATGTTGCCCAGGCTGGTCTCAAGCTCCTGGGCTCAAGCAATCCACTCACCTCAGCCTCTCAAAGTGCTAGGATGACAGGCATGAGCCACTGTGCCTGGCCTCAGTGAGAATTCTTTAGCAACATGAAGAACAACAGAAATGACTGAGACAGGAGGCTTCCTGGCAGGGAGGAAAGAAAACTGATTTTAGAGTCTACATCATCTGGATTCATTTCCCAACTCTGCCACTGCTTGAGTTAGAAAGTTACTTAACCTCCCTGAGCCCTTTTCCTCAACATGGAATAGAAATACATCAGGGGTGTAGAGGCCTGCATTAGGCCATTTTGTGCATTACTATAAAGAAATGCCTGAGGCTGGGTAATTTAGAAAGAAAAGAGGTTTGTTTGGCTCACGGTTCTGCAGGCTGTTCAAGAAGCATGGTGCCAGCATCTGCTTGGCTTCTGGTGAGGCACAGGAAGCTTTCAATTATGGCAGAAGGTGAAGGGGGACTTGGGGTGTCACGTAGTGAGACTGGGAGCAAGAGAGGATCAGGGAAGGGCCACACTCTTTTAAACAACCAGATCTCACATGAACCCAGAGCAAGAACTCAATCATTACCAACCATGAGCCATTCATAAGGGATCCACCCCCATGACCCAAACTCCTCCTACTAGGCCCCACCTCCAGCACTGGAGGTCATATTTCCTTTTTGTTATTTTTTTCAGACAGGGTCTCACTCTGTCCCCCAAACTGGAGTCCATCTCAGCTCACTGTAACCTCCACCTCCTGGGTTCAAGCAATCCTCACACCACAGCCTCTGGAGGAGCTAGGACTACAGGCGCTCACTACCACGCCTGGCTAATTTTTGTATTTTTAGTAGAGACAGGGTTTTACCACATTGACCAGGCTGGTCTCAAACTCCTGGCCTCAAGCGATCCACCCACCTCTGCCTCTGAAAGTGCTGGGATTACAGGCATGCACTACCATGCCTGGCCTTGGAGGTCACATTTCAACGTAAGATTTGCAGGGGGCAAAACATCCAAACCATATAAAGGCCCCACCCATGTCAAAGATAACATATGGGAATTCCTAGCACAGAATCTGACACACAAATGAAAACTATTGATGCAGGACTTTTTCGGTGCTGTTTCACCAGCTGGAGACCTACACAGCTGGCGATGCCCCCACCCAGGCCCCACTCAGCTCTGAGCTCACCACTGGAGGTACCCCACCCACTCAGCCATGTGGCTGCACTTGCTTCAGCCTGTTTGTGTTACAGTTTGTTTGGTCTCACTACCCTACTCCAGCCCCCAGCTCCAGGGCTGGCCCAGCCCTACCACTGCTTCCTGTCACATGGGATGATTACCTGGCACTGGTGGAAAACAGGGGGCTACAGTGTTATATCCTTTTTCATACCCATATGTATTAGTTCATTTTCATGCAGCTGGTAAAGATATACCTGAGACTGGGCAATTTACAAAAGAAAGGGGTTTAATGGATTTACAGTTCTATGTGGCTGGGGAGGACTCAGAATTGTGGCAGAAGGTGAAAGGCACATCTCACATGGAGGCAGACAAGAGAAGAGAGCTTGTGCAGGGAAACTCCCCTTTATAAAACTACCAGATCTCATGAGACATTCGCTATCATGAGGACAGCATGAGAAAGACCTGATCCCATGTTTCAATTACCTCCCACCAGGTCCCTCCCATAACGTTTGGGAATTGTGGGAGCTACATTTCAAGATTAGATTTGGGTTCACAGGTCCCAAGTTCTTGTCCCGTGTCCAAGAACAATAAGATTACACTGACAACTGAAGGCTGAGAAGAGCAGAGAAGAGTTTTATTGAGCGACAGAACAGCTCTCAGCAGAGAGGGGACTGGAAGTGGGTGGTCCCCCACCTAAAGGCAAGTAGGTCTCCTCAAAGGCGGGTAGTCCCCCATTGTGGCTGAACCAGGGCCTTTATGGGCTCAGAATGGGGAAGTGCATGTTGATTGGTTTGTAAGTACGCAAAACTGTCTAAAAAAAAAAAGGCACTACTCAAAGATAGGCATGACAGTGTAAACAACCAATTAGGGAAGCGTAGGTATATGCAAAATAGGGAAAGGGTGGCATCAGTCAGAGGAAAGCATGCCAAACAGTAAGAGACGTTCTCAATCCAGCCCATTGATTTATCTGAGACTTGTAGCTTAGTTTCCAGGCTTTAAACTGTCTTTGGTTTAAAGGTCCAGTTTCACCAGGGACACACCCTTGTCTGCCTAGGGACTTGTCTGCCTCCTGCTGCTATCACTATGATTGTTCATTTGAATATTTGTCAGATTTTATCATAATAATAAATGAAACCTCTATCATTTGCTTCTCACCCACATTACTTTGCTCAGTTCTACTGGGCTAGGCTGGGCTCTACATGTCTTCTCATTTCAGGACCCAAGTCAATGGAGACGCTCCTATCTGAGACATGCATATGCTCATGGCAGACAGCAGCATGCAAGGAGTGACTGCATTTAAAACAATGGCATTTGAAGCTTCTGTTGTGTGGAGTGTATCCCATCCACCCACACACCTATGATCAAGTCAAGTCACAAGACCAAATTCAAAGCCAGTGAAGTGGGTATAGTCCTGCCTCAGGGAAGCACAGCAGGGTTGGAGAATGGATATATAATTTGAACAAATAATACATTTTATCATCTATTATAATAACTCTGGGTAATTTCAAATGAGATTTTCTAGGCTATTTGGAATAAAGATCTAATTAAAGGCAAAGGCTGAGGAATACCCAGAAGGCACTCTGGTGAAGACTTTTTCAGATTCTGGAAACATAATTACCTTTGCAATATCCAAACATTTGTTATCTCTAATTAAATACTCACAGTGGTCAGTGTATTCATTTACTAGGGCTACCATAACAAGATTCCACAAACTAGGTGCCTTAAATTACACAAGTGTATCGTCAACAAATGCTGGTGAGGATGTGGATAAAAGGGAAACCGTGTACACTGTTGGTGGGAATTTAAATTAGTACAACCACTATGGAGAACAGTTTGGAGGCTCCTCAAAAAACTAAAAATAGAGGCTGGGCATGGTGGCTCATGCCTGTACTCCCAGCACTTTAGGGGGCTGCAGTGGGCAGATCACTTAGGGTCAGGAGTTTGAGACCAGCCTGGCCAACATGGTGAAACCCCATGTATTAGTCCATTTTTACGCTGCTGATAAAGACATACCTGAGACTGGGAAGAAAAGGAGGTATAATTTGACTTACAATTCCACATGGCTAGGGAGGTCTCATAATCATCTCGGAAGGCAAAAGGCACTTCTTACATGGTGGTAGCAAGAGAGAATGAGGAAGAAGCAAAAGTGGAAACCCCTGATAAACCATCAGGTCTTTTGAGACTTATTCACTATCATGAGAATAGCACAGGAAAGACCAGCCCCCATGATTCAGTTACCTCCCCCTGGGGCCCTCCCACAACACATGGGAATTCTGGGAGATACAATTGAAGTTGAGATTTGAATGGGGACACAGCCAAACCATATGACCCTGTCTCTACTAAAATACAAAAATTAGCCAGGCATGGTGGTGTGTGCCTGTGACCCCGGCTATTTGGGAGGCTGAGGCAGGAGAATCACTTGAATCCAGGAGACAGAGGTTGCAGTGAGCCAAGATTGCACCACTGCACTCCACCCTGCATGACAGAGAGAGACTTTGTCTCAAAAAAAAAAAAAAAAAAAAAAAAAATTTAACTAAAACTAGAGCTGCCATATGATCCAGCAATCCCACTGCTGGGCATACACCCCAAAGAAAGGAAACCAGTGTATCAAAGAGATAGCTGCATTCCCATGTTTGTTGCAGCACCATTCACAAAAAACAAAATTTGGAAGCAATCTGAGGCCATCAACAGATGAATGGATAAGAAAATACGGTACTTATTCACAACGGAATACTATCAAGACATCAAAAAGTATGAGATTCTGTCATTTACCACAACATGGATGGAACTGGAGGTCATTTTCATAAGTGAAATAAGCCAGGCACAGAAAGACAAACACCGCATGCTCTCACTTATTTGTAGACCAAAACAATTGAACTCATGGGAATAGAGAATAGAAGGATGGTTACTAGAGGCTGGGAAGGGTGGTGGAGGGGGTAGGGGTAGGTAGGGAAGATTAACAGGTACAAAAGAAAATCATTAGAAAGGAGGAAAAGACCTAGTATTTGGTAGCACAACAAGAGGACTACAGTCAGTAATAGTTTAATTGTACATTTTAAAATAACTAAAAGTGTATACTTGTATTGTCTGTGATACAAAGGGTAAATGCTTGAGGGGACGGACATCCAATTTTCCATGATGTGATTATTATGCATTGCATGCCTGTACCAAAACATCTCATGTATCCCATAAATATATACATCTACTATGTACCCACAAAAAAAATTTTTAAAAGAAGGAAAAAAAAGTGTATTGTCTCAGAGTTCTGGAGATTAGAAATCCCAGGTCAAGGTGTTAGCAGGGTTGGTTCTTTTTGAGGGCTCTGAGGGAAGGATCTGTTCTAAGCCTCATTTCTTTTTTTTTTTTTTTTGAGACAGTGTCTCACTCTGTCACCCAGGCTGGAGTGAAGTGGTACAATCTCAGCTCACTGCAACCTTCGCCTCCTGGGTTCAAGGATTCTCATGCCTCAGCCTCCCAAGTAGCTGGGACTACAGGCATAAGCCACCATGCCTGGCTGATTTTTGTTATTTTTTAGTGGAGATGAGCTAGTCTTGAACTTCTGACCTTAAGTGATCCACCCTCCTCAGCCTCCCAAAGTGCTGGGGTTACAGGCATGAGCCGCTGCACCTGGCCAATTTTTGTTATATATAGATATAATTTTTTTGAGAGACAGGGTCTCACTTTGTCATCCAGGCTGGAGTGCAGTGGTGCCATCAAAGCTCACTATCGCCTCCAACTCCTGGGCTCATGCAATCCTCCTGCTTCAGGTTCCTTAGTAGTTGGGACTACAGACATGTACCACCATACCTGGCTAATTCTAAAAAAATTGTTTAGAAATGGAGGTTTCACTATGTTGCCCAGGCTGATCTCCAACTCCTGGACTCAAGTAATCCTCCTGCCTTAGGCTCCCAAATCCCTAGGATTACAGGCATGAGCCACTGTATTCAGCCTTAGATGTCATTTGTTGGCTTCTAGATGGCTATCTACATGTTCACATGGCATTCTCCTTGTGTACGTATCTGTGTCCAAATTTTCTGTTTTCATAAAGACACCAGTTATATTGCATTAGTGGCTCTTTTGCTCCAGTATAACCACATCTCAGCTAGTTACATCTGTACTGACCCTATTTCCTGATAAGATCATATTCTGGGATTCTGGGATGCCAAGTGTTGGGACATCAACATATAAACTGGTGGAGGTGGGGTACCTTATTTAACCCATAAAAGTCAACAATAAAACCCCCAAGAGATCTGGCTCTAGCTAGATGAGTCCTGATGGGAAAAAAAAATTTTACGCATCTATATATATACACACACACATATGACTTGTTTTCAGGGAAAAAACAAAGAATCGTAGAGCTGGGGACACTGTCTCCCACCCCACAGCCTTTCATGTGTAGAAAGGAGAGCTGTGAACCAAGTCTTTTTAGTGCACAGATGAGACCAGTGCACTGAGCACTGGTGAAATGAACAAATTTTGTAACAACACAAAGATCTGTAAGGATTCTCGGTCAAGTGGAACTCGTTGTCTAAACTGAGTAATTGTAATTTACCTCATCTTCACACAGAGACCAAAGAGATTTTGTGCTGCATGTTTCTGACAAAGTATGCACTAGGCTGGTTATCTACAATGAGGAGGCCAGGGCAGGGAAGAGCAGCTCAGCTATGGAGCTGAATAGCCTATTTCTGCTGGTGGTATGGCCCCTGCTTCCAAGCACCATGAATGATTTTGCTAGAACTCTGCCAGCTTTCAACACCTGCTTTCTTCGACCTTTCTTATTTTAATGAAAGCCACACCCTATCTTGCACCGCAAAGAACAAGGTCGTTCCCTCCCTTCCTTGTGTGAATCTCTTGCTCTCTGGAAAGGTTACTCCTTTCACAGGCAGACAATGTTAGCTATCAGTTGATGCCTGCTGCCCTTTCCTAAAGTAAATTATCATTGTTCACTTGGATATGATTTACCTCTACTATAGCTCTTTCTCTCTCTCTCTCCAATCCTTTTGATTCTTTTTATTTGCTTTAATCTCCTGTGCTTCTACTGTCTGCCACCCCCACCACCCAGCCTTCTTCCTGCACACACAGGTGCACACACACACATACACACACCCCTCTTACCTATAAAGGCTTAACCTGTCAGCTCAGGAAAAGAAGGTGTATTCTTCCACTCTCACACTGCTAATAGACATACCAAAGATGGGGCAATTTATAAAGGAAAAAGGTTTAAATGACTCACAGTTTTGCATGGTTGAGGAAGCCTCAGGAAACTTACAATTGTGGCAGAAGGGGAAGTAAACACATCCTTCTTCACATGGTGGCAGGAGAGAAAATGAGAGCCGAACAAAAGGGGAAGCCCCTTATAAAGCCATCAGATCTCATGAGAACTCACTCACTATCATGAGAACAGTGTAGGGAAAACCATTCCCATGATTCAATTATCTCCACCTGACCCTGCCCTTGACACATGGGATTATTAAAATTCAAGATGAGATTTTGGGTAGGAACACAGCCAAACCATATCATTCCACCACAACCCCTCCCATATATCATGTCCTCGCATTTCAAAAAACAATCATGTCTTTCCAACAGTCTCCCAAAGTCTCATTTCAGCATTAACTCAAAAGTCCACAGTCCAAAGTCTCATCTGAGACAAGGTGAGTCCCTTCTGCCTATGAGCCTATAAAATCAAAATTAAGTTAGTTACTTCCTAGATATGATGGGAGTAGAGGCATTGGGAAAATACACCCAATTCACTTCAAATGGGAGAAATTGGCCAAAACAAAGAGGCTACAGGCAAAATCCAATAGGATAGTCATTAAACCTTAAAGTTCCAAAATGGTCTCTTTAGGCTCCATGTCTCATATCCAGGTCACACTGAGGCAAGAGGTGGGTTCCCACAGCCTTGGGCAGCTCTACCCCTGTGGATTTGCAGCATACAACTCCCTTTCCAGCTGCTTTAATGGGCTAGCACTGAGTGTCTGCAGCTTTTCCATGTGCATGGTGCAAGCTGTTGGTGGATCTACCATTCTGGTGTCTGGAGGGCAGTGGCCGTCTTCTCACAGCTCCACTGGGCAGTGACCCAGTGGGGACTCTGTGTGGGGGTTTCAACCCCACATTTCCCTTCTACACTGTCCCAGCAGAGGTTCTCTATGAGGGCTGTGCCCCTGCAGAAAATTTCTGCCTGGACATCCAGGCATTTCCATACATCTTCTGAAATCTAGGTGGAGGTTCCCAAACCTCAATTCTTGACTTCTGTGCACCCACAGACCCAACACCACATGTAAACCTTCAAGCCTTGGGGTTTGCACCCTCTCAAGCAATGGTCTGAGCTCCCCTTTTAGCCATGGCTGGGATGCAAGGCACCAAGTCCCAAGACTGCACAAAGCAGCAAGGCCTTGGGCCCAGACCATGAAACCATTTTTTATTCCTAGGCCTCCAAGCCTGTGATGGGAGGGGCTGCCATGAAGATCTCTGACATGCCCTGGAGACATTTTCTCATGGTCTTGGGGAGTCACATTTAGATCCTTGTTACTTATGCAAATTCCTGCAGCCAGGTGGAATTTCTCCTCAGAAAATGGGTTTTTCTTTTTTATTGCATTCTCAGGCTGCAAATTTTCCAGACTTTCATGCTCTGCTTTCCTTTTAAATATAAGTTCTAATTCCAAACCATATCTTTGTATTCCAAACCATATTCATAAAACTGAATGCTTTTAACAGCACCCAAGTCATATCTTGAATGCATTGCTGCTTAGAAATTTCTTCCACCAGATACCATAAATCATCTCTCTCAAGTTCAAAGTTCCACAGATCTCTAGAGCAGGGGCAAAATGTCACCAGTCTCTTTGCTAAAACTTAGCAAGAGTTGCTTTTATTCCAGTTCCCAACAAGTTCCTCATCTCCATCTGAGACCACCTCAGCCTGGACTTCATTGTCCATATCACTATCAACATTTTGGTCAAAGCCATTCAGTAGGTCTCTAGGAAGTTCCAAATTTTCCCTCATTTTCTCTTATTCTGAGCCCTCCACACTGTTCCAACCTCTGCCTGTTACCCAGTTCCAAACTCCCTTCCACATTTTTGGGTATCTTTACAGCAGGACTCCATTTCTGGTACCAATTTACTGTATCAGTCTGTTCTCACATTGCCATAAAAATATACCCAAGACTGGGTAATTTATAAAGGAAAGAGGTTTAATTGACTCACAATTCAGCATGGCTCAGAGGCCTCAGAAAACTTACAATCATGGTGGAAGGGGAAACAAACACATCCGTCACATGGTGGCAGCAAGGAGAAGTGCAGAGCGAAGAGGGAGAAAATTCCCTTATAAAACCATCAGAACTTGTGAGAACTCACTCACTATCACAAGAACAGCATGGAGGTAACTGCCCCCATGATTCAATTACCTCCCACCGGGTCCCTCCCACAACACATGAGGATTATGGGAACTACAATTCAAGATGAGATTTGGGTGGGGACACAGTCATACCATATCAGAGGGAGATGCTGCATATGGCTTTTGTGTTTCCATTAGAAGTGATAAATGGGTCAGGCATGGTGGCTTCCACCTGTAATCCCTGCACTTTAGGAGGCCAAGGTGGGAAGATCACTTGAGGCTAGGAGTTCAAGACTAGCCTGGGCAAGATAGCAAGATCCCATCTCTACAAAAAGTGAAAAAAAGTGGCCAGGCATGATGGTGCACACCTGTTGCCCCAGCTACTCAGGAGGCTGAGGCAGGAGGATTGCTTAAGCCTAGGAGTTTGGGGATGGGGTGAGCTATGATACATTATTGCACTCCAGCCTGGGTGACAGAGCAAGATCCCACTGCAAAAAAATAAATAAATAAAAAATAAGTGATAAATTAATGGTAATAGATAATATTGAACATTTCAAGCCCTACCTCAAAGCAGAGATCAAGTAAAGATACCTTCTCCCATCAAACCTAGCCACACAATTCTGCCATAACCACAGCCACAGGCAGACTCTTAGACTGGGTATGCCTGGAAGGCTTAAACTAGGGAACAACCACATGTTCTATTCACGTTCCTTGCAGCAAAGCTAAGTTGCTGGCCCAGTGGTGTTCTCTGGTATTCCCTGGGCTAGGACATTAAGAAAGCACCTTGAACATAAACTTGGACTATGAGGAGTTGTATAGACAGGAAGACCTAGCAGGTACCTCCTGCACCCAGGGGTAAGTGACCGGCCCAAAGCATGATTAAATATGATACAGGGGGCCCAGGTGGGAGGTGAGGCTATGACGGATCCACCTGCACTCCTATATTGCAGGTCTTCATCTGACTCCACATCCACATAAACCTTGTAAAGAAAAATAAAGCCCCAGGCCCCTAGGTGAGACAGAACAGACTCTGTAATAATATGATACCAAATTATAAAGATCTAAGGCCATGCCAGGCAAGGATTAAGTCATGCACCCCCTACACTTAAAGAGTAAACTATATTTTAACTGCCACAAGGTTTTCTTCTTTTTCTCTAGCAGACAACCAAGCATTGGCCTCCAGATACACAGTATTAAAGCAATTGCAGCTCATTGACCAACTAACCCCTGTTCCACCAGCCATAAACTACAGCTTTGATTTTATGAAAGACTGAGTTCATTTTCTTCTGACAAAAGACCACCGACCATGAACTGGTTCTGTCCAGTTTACAGAGGCTGAGCACTGAATGGTTCGTGTCCCTGCTTCACTTTCTACTAATAATACATAGAGCCTAATTTTACTGCATTTAAATGTTGTCTCTATCTGCCATGCATGGTGGTTCATGCCTGTAATCCCAGCATCTTGGGAGGCCAAGGAGGAGGGTCACTTGAACCTGGAGTTTTAGACCAGCACGGTCAACACAGCAAGATCTCATCTCTATTTTAAAAAAGAAAAGAAAAGAAAAAGAAATAAAGAAATAAATGTTGTCACCACCACAAAGTGAACATGGGTGATATATAATATACATCTTTATTCACTACACATGCATTAGGACCCCCTTCATGAATATTCATAGCTCCTCCTATAACCTGTTGAATATGTATACTTGACCAACCCCTTCAGCATAATATTCCTGTTTCAACCTTCCTCCCTCAAAGTGCTTGCTTTTGGTCTCTTACAGAGGCTGCACTTCCCAGCCTACAGCATGGCCAGCCTTCATGCTATAACCCTTTATAAGAAATAAAGTCTCTTCTCAAAATGTATGAATTTCCTGCATGATTCTTCAGTTAACAATCCTGAGTCAAGACATCATGGGTTCCTTTCCAGGGCTGTCTTCTGACAAATTCTGGAAGGAAGTAAATATTCTCTTTGGTATTTCTCCCATAACCATTGCTCAAAATCATCTTAAGGACCCAGATGGCCGGGCGCGGTGGCTCAAGCCTGTAATCCCAGCACTTTGGGAGGCCGAGACGGGCGGATCACGAGGTCAGGAGATCGAGACCATCCTGGCTAACACGGTGAAACCCCGTCTCTACTAAAAAGTACAAAAAACTAGCCGGGCGAGGTGGCGGGCGCCTGTAGTCCCAGCTACTCCGGAGGCTGAGGCAGGAGAATGGCGTAAACCCGGGAGGCGGAGCTTGCCGTGAGCAGGGATCCGGCCACTGCACTCCAGCCTGGGTGACAGAGCCAGACTCTGTCTCAAAAAAAAAAAAAAAAAAAAAAAAAAAGGGCCCAGACAATGTTTACTCCAATCAGACAAAACTAGACCTGTTCATTTCAGTGTCCTACAGAATCGCAAGCATAAGGTGTCCCAAACTAAACCAACTCTTATCCTCCCAACATGATCACACCAGCTTCCACCCACCCAGGGTGCAAGCACCGGGCTGTTCCCTCCCACCTCATACTCCATGGATCCCCACCCAATTTTTTCTACTGTGTTCCTTCTCCACCCCACTACCTTTCTCAGGCCTTCCTTGTTGCACATTTTTAGATCACAATAATAAGCCCCTAAGATAGGGTTAAGGGGTGCAGGGACAGGTGCTTGAACCAGGAAAACCTGTGTTCAAATCCAAGTCCTTCCACTAACTTACAAAGTGGTTTTGAAAAAGGTAATGAATTGTTAGTTTCCTCACATTTATAATACTTCCTTTGAAAGACTGTGGTAGGATTTAATGATGCAATCCAACAAGTGATGTTTGTCAATTTCTTTGAATTTTTTCTTTTTTAGGAGACAGGGTCCCACTGTGTTTCCCAGGCTGGTCTCAAACTGATTGGCTCAAGTGACCCTCTCGCCTCAGCCTTCTGAATAGCGGGGACTACGGACATGCGTCAATGCACGTGGCAATCTCCTTGTCTTCATTCAGTTCCAGTGCCCTTTACATTATACTCTTTATGAACAGTGCTCCTCTGGAGTCCAGCAACCCTGTGGTCCTGACCCATAAACAATAATACAGAATCACAGAATCTTTCTGAAGATTTATTAAAATTATTTTATCATTTTACTTACTCTATGATACTGAGGTGATTTTATGTAGATTTTGGGTTTTTGTTTTTGTTTTTGTTTTTGTTTTTGTTTGAAATAGAGTCTTGCTCTATCACCCAGGCTGGAGTGCAGTGGTGCAATCTCAGCTCACTACAGTCTCTGCCTCCCGGGTTCAAGTGATTCTTCTGCCTCAGTCTCCCGAGTAGCTGGGACTACAGGTGTGCACCACCACACCCAGCTAATTTTTTGTATTTTAGTAGAGATGGGGTTTTGCCATGTTGGCCAGGCTGGTCTTAAACTCCTGGCCTCAAGTGATCCACCCACCTCTGCCCCCCGAAGTGCTGGAATTACAGGTGTGAGCCACTGAACCCCGCCAAGAATATTATTTAGGATTATTTATCTTGAAAAATTATAAAGTTTAATATAATCTTAATGATATATGTTCCTTTATTCCAGGGGTCGCCAACCCCTGGCCACAGACCAGTACCAGTCCGTGGCCTGTTAGGAACTGGGCTGCACAGCAGGAGGTGAGCGGAGGGCAAGTGAGCATTACCGCCTGAGCTCCGCGTCCTGTCAGACCAGCAGCAGCATTAGGTTCTCAGAGGAGTACGAACCCTATTGTGAACTGCACATGTGAGGAATCTAGGTTGTATGCTCCTTAATGAGAATCTAAAGCCTGATGATCTGAGCTGGAACAGTTTCATCCCTCCCTACCCCCGCCCTCCCATCCACAGAAAAATTGTCTGCCATGAAACCCATCCCTGGTGCCAAAAAGGTGCCACTGTTTATTCAGCAAATATGGTTTGAGGCCATTATATGTAGCAAATGCTGCTCCTTTAGCTTATCCTCATTTAATTCCTGACATGTTTAATTTATCTGAAGTCACTTACATGTAAAAAATATTTTTGTTGACAAACATAAATTCCAAACTGGCATCGGATCCCATGTGGTTTGAAGACTAAATTCATATCAAATTATCTATTCAAGTTAAAACTATGTTATGCCATCAAATCTAGAAAAAAACCACCTTTACTCCCTAAACTTTGAATTCATGCATTTTACATTAAATTGTAAAGGGCCGGGCACGGTGGCTCACACCTGTAATCCCAGCACTTTGGGAGGCCGAGGCAGGCGGATCACGAGGTCAGGAGATTGAGACCATGCTGGCTAACACGGTGAAACCCCGTCTCTACTTAAAATACAAAAAAATTAGCCAGGCATGGTGGCGGGTGCCTGTAGTCCCAGCTACTTGGGAGGCTGAGGCAGGAAAATGTCGTGAATCTGGGGGGCAGAGCTTGCAGTGAGCTGAGAGCACGCCACTGCACTCCAGCCTGGACGACAGAGGGAGACACCATCTCAAAAAAAAAAAAAATTGTAAAATGGTTTTAGTATTTCTGTTTTATTCCCTTTTTTGGGGGTGGGGGATGGGGTCTTGCCGTTTTGCCCAGACTGGAGTGCAGTGGCACAATCTTGGCTCCCTGAAACCTCCAACTCCTGGGTTCAAGCAATTCTCCTGCCTCAGCCTCCAGAGTAGCTGGGATTACAGGCTCATGCCACCATGCCCAGCTATTTTTTGTGCTTTTAGTAGATATGAGATTTCACCATGTTGGCCAGGCTGGTCTCAAATTCCTGACCTTAAGTGATCCACCCGCCTCAGCTTCCCAATGTGCTGGGATTACAGGTGTGAGCCACTGTACCTGGCCTCCAATACTGAGTGTGTTTTCAATGAGTGTTTTACAATTCTGCCACTTGGCTGATGAATTACCATTCAGCTGAACATCATTAGCTATCATGGTGATCTTTATAACCTTTTGGTTTTTACTGTCAATTATCATTTAATATATTCCAATAATGTGATGTTGGTTGAAAAAAAAAGGAAATACAAGAAACAGAAATTAAAACAGTAAGTTGGGAGAGTAAGGTGAAAATATTTCTACAAATTCCTTTCAAATAGATCTTTCTCATAGATTTGAGTTACCTTCTGCTTATGCAATGCTTTAGGAACTCATTGGATATCTCTGCCTAAAATATAGGTTAAAAATGAAAATATAGTGGTGATTATATCCTAGTTGCATCTTCATTAAATCAGAGTGAATGCTATCCATATCAAAAATGTTTTACTTGCAGTAAAGTACTTACAAATATCAGCTTTAAACTCATCTTGTCAGTTATAAATACAACATACAGGCTGGGTGCGGTGGCTGGTGCCAGTAATCCCGGCACTTTAGGAGGCTGAGGTGGGTGAATCACCTGAGGTCAGGAGTTTGAGACCAGCCTGACTAACATGGCAAAACCCCCATATCTATTAAAAATACAAAAATCAGCCGAGTGTGATGGTGTGCACTTTCCCAGCTACTCAGGAAGCTGAGGCAGGAGAATCACTTGAACGCAGGAGGCGGAGGTTGTAATGAGCCAAGATTGTGCCACTGCACTCCAGCCTGCAGGGCAGAGCAAGACTCCATCTCAAAAAAAAAAAAAGAATTATTTCTACATAAAATCACCTCATTATCATAGAGTAAGTAAAATGATAAAATAATTTTAATAAATCTTCAGAAAGATTCTGTAATTCTTTATTTTATTTTTATTTATTTATTTTTTTTTTTGAGACAGGTTCTCACTCCATTACCCGGGCTGGAATGCAATGGCACAATCTCGACTCACTTCAACCTCCACCTCCTGGGCTCAAGCAGTCCTCCTGCCTCAGCCTCCCAAGTAGCTGGAATCACAGGCAGGCACCACCATGCTTGGCTAATTTTTGTATTTTTAGTGGAGACAGGGTTTCACTATGTTGGACAGGCTGGTCTAGAACTCCTGACCTCAGGTGATCCGCCTGCTTCAGCCGCCCAAAGAGCTGGAATTACAGGCATGAGCCACCATGCCCGGCCAGATTCTGTTATTCTATATTATTGTTTATGAGTCAGGACCACAGGGTTGCTGGACTCCAGAGGGGCACTGTTCATACAGAATATAATGTAAAGGGCACTGGAACTGAATGAAGTCAAGGAGATTTCCAGGTACAGTGGTACATGCCCGTAGTCCCAGCTATTCAGGAGGCTGAGGCAGGAGGGTCACTTGAGCCAAGTAGTTTGAGACCAACCGGGGAAACACAGTGAGACCCTGTCTCTAAAAATAAGAAAAATAAAAAATAAAAAAATCAAAGAATCTCGCTCTGTCTGGGGTGCAGTGGCATAATCATAGCTCAGTGCATCCTCAAATTCCTGACTCAAGCAATCCACCCTCCTCAGCATCCCAAGTAACTGGGACTATAGGCACACACCACCACTCCTGGCCAGTTTTTTTTGTTTGTTTGTTTGTTTTTGTTTTTGTTTTTTTTTTTTTTGTGAGATGGGGACTTGCTATGCTGCCCAGACTAACCTCCAACTCCTGGGCTTGAGCGATTCTCCTGCCTCGGCCTCCCAAAGCACAGGGATTACAGTTGTGAGCCACCACACCTCACCATGAATATCTTCAGAGGGACCATTTTGAGCCTACCAAAAGGGCCCTCACATACATAAGCTCCTCTCCATAACTAGGAGAGAGAGTTGCTGGAAGCTTCCCCTACAGGCAGCACCTGCCAGGCCAGAAACTGTGGAGGAATCAGAGAAGGAGCTCTACCAATGAGGGCTCTAGAGCCAAGCAGAGCTCTTTTTTTTTTTTTTTTGAGATGGAGTCTTGCTCTGTCACTGAGGCTGGAGTGCAATGGCACAATCTCTCAACTCACTGCAACCTTCCCCTACTGGGTTCAAGCAGTTCTCCTGCCTCAGCTTTCCGAGTAGCTGGGACTACAGGCACGTGACACCACACCCAGCTAATTTGTTTTTTTGTATTTTTAGTAGAGACGGGGTTTAGCCATGTTGGCCAGGTTGGTTTCGAACTCCTGACCTCAAGTGATCTACCCACCTTTGGCTCCCAAAGTGCTGGGATTACAGGCATGAGCCACTGTGTCTGGTCCCAAGCAGAACTCTTCTAAACCATCAACCATGGAGAGCTCACTAGGATCACCTGTGCTAGAGGAAAGGCTGAATTCATTTTCTATACATTATGCAGAAGATACGACATCACTCTTGCCATATAAAGAGGCACTTCACCTATCAAGAACCAGTCTTGTGAAAACATTTTCAGTCTGTCCTTTAGTTAAATTTATAAACATATTTATTTCCTGGAATTGTGACTGATTCGATTGCAGCTTTGTGATGATTTGGGCATGGTGACTCCTGTTCTCAGGATGGTCTGTAGCACACCTTCTTCCAGTTGTCCAATCAACCCCTAGTTGAGGTGCAGCTTTAAGGGGAATTGTCAGATGTAAAGAAAGCCCGAAATCCTTGAGTTAATCATGAGCGATAAGGTGTGGGTTGGGCTGACCCAAGCAAGTGGAAACCCTTTAAATAGCCCATGGGCACGCCCTGAGGTTTAGAGATGCAGAGAGCAAAGGAGAGAGGATCCTCAAAATGACTTTTCCATGCCCAACCCTCCAGGCTTAACTCGATTCAAACATCCTACACGTGGAAAACGAAAAAGGAAAAAAAAAAAAAAGCCAGAAAATGCCCTGTGATAACTGGTAGCCAATTGAGGCAACATTGAATGAGTTGGATCGGAAGACGAAGGAAGCTGAGAGAGAACTTCAGGAAGAAAAGAGGCCAGGGGAGTGTCTCTGGCCCACCTTCAGGATTCCTCAT
Organism: Chlorocebus sabaeus; assembly: GCF_047675955.1. Taxonomy (NCBI): domain Eukaryota; kingdom Metazoa; phylum Chordata; class Mammalia; order Primates; family Cercopithecidae; genus Chlorocebus; species Chlorocebus sabaeus. The sequence continues at coordinate 33,294,646 of NC_132911.1, read as the reverse complement.
CGGAAATCCTGCTACATCTTAGAGATGTTTCATTAGCAGAACGCCATTAGCAGAGAACTGTGTGCGTATTGTCTGAAAGAAGATTACGCAGATCCAAACCTGACTGCCAAGTGGAAAAGAGACAGTTATGAGGCTTTGTGCTGCCTGTGTTGTGTTCAGACTCAGGATACTAACTTTGGAACCAACTGCATCTGCCAGGTTGTATAAGGCACCCTTGATGTAAGTAACTCTATCTTAGAAAAAGACTTTATTTTACATTTCAAAGGGCATTATGCCAATGGAGACAACACCCAACCAGATAAGGGCACATGAGCCTTTACTATCAGCCCTCATCAGAGGACTCAAGGGTGATAAGATGAGCCAGACTTCACCAGCCAGCCCTAGCCATCTTGACAGACCCCGTCTTGCTGGTGCTTGTGATCGATACCTGGCATCTGCCACCCAAGACTCTGCTCAAATCAAAAGCTCTTCCTTGCAAGACATTGACAAATGTCCAGATCAGTCCAGGATACCCTCCTTGTCCGTGTCGCTCTTCCTGGACTGGTTCATTAACCCTTATTCCTATCCCCTTTTCTCTTGATGTTAAATCTTACTTGTTTGATATGGAATGTTATAACATTTACATATTAAGTATACTATTATGAATGGTTTGCAATATTGACTGACTTGTGGAGTGGCTTGAACCTGTGTGCCCATAGCTCTGACTAATGGGTGAGCAGGTGGTATTTAGGAGAATTGCCTGTGTAGCTTGTAGCTTGCAGCTTTTATGATTGAAACGGCATCAGTAAAAGTCTAATCTTGTGGAAAGACACAAACATACGTGGACCTGGTTCTGCCTGTCCTTGCACTGCTCATGACCCGAGTCCCCCAAAGCCAGTGGGAAGCTGGCAGCATGGTGGAGAGGGTACCCTGTGGCCACAAAAGCTGTTCCTGCAGTGGCCACTCTGGCCCCACTCCCACTTCACCCTGGACTTTGAACTTCCATGATGTCTAGGTCTCCCCAAGCCTCTGGGTCCTCTAAAAGTGATCTTACGTGGAGGACATCCAGAACTGAGTATGTCATGGTCACCTCCCAAAACACTCCCAGCCCTTCCCAGTAGCAAGGCTGGAGCTCTACTGCCTCTGAGCCAGATCTGGAACTTTGATTCCAATTGCATTTGAGAGACAAGGGAATATCACACTTTTGTATCCTCAGAACACCTTTGCCTTCCCAAACCCAAGGTCATGAAAGTAAAATTTGAAAATGAACAAGAAGAAAAACAAAACAAAACAAAAAAAAAACAGATAAATAGTCTCCAGAGAGAAGACATTGACTCCTGCTCTGTTAGGGTCCTTCAAGACCCAGTTAAGTGCCCAGTTAAAGGGTGGAGAAACGCAACCTTGTGCTTTCACGTTCTTTCCACCAGGTGGCGTGTGCTGAGCCTTTGGGGAAAAAAAAAATCTTTGAAAAAAAGATTTTGCTTGAGTAGCTTGTATTTCCTTCCCAGTACAAATAGAAACTTTGCTTTCTAGGATGTGAGGCTTATCCCAGGAGAAAGAAAATCAAATTCAGGTCCAAAATTATGGGAAATTTTCTTTTTTTCTGTTTTTTCCCCAGACTTCTGCCTTTTTGCTCTCAGGAATTACCGCTGCTGAACTGGAAGCAGAGATTATCCCTGGCCCTTCCTCATCAGTAAGTGCTTGTTAAGTATTTCATTGATGTCACCTGTTTTCTTTATGTACTTAAGTGTGGAGGTATTTGTGGGATGGGGGGAATAGAGTTCGTTTTTAACAGGTAAAAGGTTACTGTTGTTTTGTGGTTTTTTAACCCTTTAAGGTAGGGTCTCTGTCCCCCAGGCAGGAGTCCAGTGGGGCAACCATAGCTCACTGTAACCTCGAGCTCCTGGGCGCAAGCAATCCTCCCTCCTCAGCCTCCCAAGTAGCTGAGACTACAGGCACACACCACAACACCAGGCTAATTTTTTAAATTTTTTGTAGAAACAGGAGTCTTGCCATGTTTCCCAGGCTGGTCTTGAACTCCTGGGCACAAGCAATCCTCCCATCTTGGCCTCCCAAAGCACTGAGATTACAGGCATGAGCCACCACACCCTGCCCAAAAGGTTACTCTTTTTTCATGAGCCGGAGATATTATTCAGACTTGAAACAGAAGGGCTTCCCCAGAATGTTACTTTTACCTTGCCATGTAAAAATAACATAAAAACTGCCTTAAATTATAAGATGTGTAACAATTTACAAAACAAGGTGTAGTAGAAAGGATATTGGAGTCACAAGTCCTAGATTTTCATCTTGGCTCCAACTCTTAGATTTGTAAGATTTTGGTCAAGTTACAATGTGTAATATCCTCAGTTTCAATATCCCTAAAGTGGTGATGCTAATAGTTATTTGGAAAACCAAGTGAGAAAATGTATATGAGATCCCAAGCCCTCAGATGCTCAACATTACTAGTCATTAGGAAAATGCAAATCAAAACCACAATGAGATACCACTAAATACCCACTAGGACGGTTACTAACAAAAAAAAAAAAAAACCAAAAAAAAAAAAGGAAAACAAATGTTGGAAAATAAATGTTGGCAAAGAAGTAGTAAAAAATGAAACCCTTGTGCATTGCTGGTGAGAGTGTAAAATAATGCAGCTGCTATGAAAAAGTTTGGTGGTTCCTCAAAAAGGTAAAGATAGACTATGTTCTAGCACTTCTGCTCCTAAGTATATACCTAAAGGAATTGAAAGAAGAGACCCAAGCAGATAATTTGTACAACCAAGTCCATAGCAGCATTATTCACAATAGCCAAAAGATAGAAACAACCCAAGTATTCATCAACAGATGAATGAATAAAATGTGATATATCCATAAAATGGAATATTATTCATCCATGAAAAGGAGTAAAGTTCTGATACACGCTCAACACGGAAACCTTGAGAGCATTTTGCTGAGTGAAATAAGCCAGACACAAAAGGACAAAAATAGTGTGATTCCACTTCTGTGAGGTACTCAGAATAGGCAAATTAACAGAGACAGTAATCAGATTAGAGGCTACCAGAGGCTGGGGGGATGGGTGAGAATAGGAAGTTATTATTTAATGCTTAAAAAGTTTCTGTGCAGTATGATAAATTTTTGCACATAGATGATGGTGGTTGCAGAGCATAATGAATGTAATTAATGTCACTGAATTGTATTCTTTAAAATGGTAAAAAATAGTCCAGGCACGATGGTGCATGCCTGTAATCTCAGCACTTTGGCAGGCCGAGGCAGGCAGATCACTTGAGGTCAGGAGTTTGAGACCAGCCTGGCCAACACGGCGAAACCCTGTCTCTACTAAAATACAAAAATTACCGGGTGTGGTGGTGCACACCTGTAACTCCAGCTACTCCAGAGGCTGAGGCACAAGAATTGTTTGAACCCAGAAGGTAGAGGTTGTAGTGAGCTGAGATTGCGCCACTGCACTCCAGCCTAGGTGACAGAGCAAGACCCTGTCTCAAAAAATAAATAAATAAAATGGTATAAAACGGCAAATATTGCATATATTTTATCGCAATAAAAAATACAAAAAAGTAATTGAGTGGATTTAGACCAATATTGCATTCAAAATCAAGTACAGATTTGGCAATGGTATTTTTCTAGTGACTATATTTGGTGATTAAACTTCATTTTCCAAGAAATTAAGGTTTCAAGGTCTGGCACATTTGCATTCAACTCATGTGTGCTGAGGTTTCTTCTGGCCCATGTTATCCTTCGAGGCAGAGAAGCATCATCAACAAAATCCTGCTGTCCCTGCACGACATTCTCTCAGAGCCACTTCTAGGTGCAGATTACTGCTTAGTCTTAGAAAGGATAGTAACAGAAAGAACATAGTGAGGGAATGAATCAGAGGAGAACACTCCGTGAGCGCCCTCAATGCCAAGTCATTTGTGTGTGTTCTTGGTCCCTCCATTAAGCCCAGATTCTACCCTCTGCATTCTTCTTAGATCCCTTGATCAGAATTAATTTCTCTATATCTGATATATCAAGGCTCTTTATGGCATTTCTGCAATCTATGCCATGTAGGCTTACATATGCATGCAGTTCATTTAGCATGAGGACCTAAAGGCAGGAGCCTTTCTCTTTCCCTTTCCCTTCCTGCTTTCATCACCCCCCTCTCACTCCCACCCATCTGCCACAGCCTTAGAAAATGTTTGCCATGACTACTGCATGTCCAAGCTCTATCAAATCTGACAGCAGAGTGGTTTTGCCAATTATTTTTTCTCACAAATAATTGCCTTTTATCTATTTTATTTACTGCAAACTCAGTTGTTATCAACTCCTACCCACCCCTAAGACATCCACTCATCACCACTACAAAACCTCAAGCATAAGCACACACTGACAAATCCTAAAAAGGATACGATATAGATGGCACCAAAGGAGAGATTGTCTGAAGGAAGCCACTCTGAAAACAGCCTGGAACCAGGCTTTAATGCAACACAGCAACCGGCTTTGTTCACCATATTAAAAAGGGTTAACAGACCGGGTGTGGTGGCTCATGCCTGTAATCCCAGCACTGGGAGGCTGAGGCAGGTGGATCACTTGAGGCCAGGAGTTCAAGACCAGCCTGGCCAACATGGTGAAACCTCATCTCTACTAAAAATACAAAAATTAGCCAGGCATGGTGGTGGGAGCCTGTAGTCCCAGCTACTTGGGAGGCTGAGGCAGGAGAATCACTCAAACTGGGGAGGTGGAGGTTGCAGTGAACCAAGATCAGGCCACTGCACTCCAGCCTGAGCAATAGACTCTGCCTCAAAAAAAAAGAAGTAAAAAAGGATTAATAACATGTAATCCTTGTCCCTCAAGGAGCTAAATGTCTCTGCACAACAATTATTCACTAAAAACTGCTCCCTATTGCAGAATATCTTTCTTCATTGCACAAGATTAAGTCAGGAAGGAACCATTATTTATATACACTCCATATATCTCATTTAATTTTTACAACAGGAAGGAACCATTATTTATATACATTCTACATATCTAATTTAATTTTTACACCAACCCAGTGAAGTCCTTCTCAGTCTGGCTTCTGTTGACCTCTTAGCCTCTCTCATCCGTCTCAACCTAGCACTCCATTTTCCAACCATACAAAGCTACCTCCAGTGCCTGAACATACCAGCTAACTCTCCTCTCCAATCTTTTTTTTTTTTTTTTTTTTTTTTTTGAGACGGAGTCTCACTCTGTTGCCCAGGCTGGAGTGCAATGGCACAATCTCGGCTCACTGCAACCTCTGCCTCCCGGGTTCAAGCCATTCTCCTGCCTCAGTCTCCCGAGTAGCTGGGACTACAGGAGCCTGCCACCATACCCAGCTAATTTTTTGTGTTTTTAGTAGAGACAGGGTTTCACCATGTTGGCCAGGCTGGTCTCCAACTCCTGACCTCAGGTGATCCGCCCACCTCGGCCTCCAAAACTGCTGGGATTACAGGTGTGAGCCACCATGCCCAGCCTTCCAATCTTCTGTAAATGGTGTTTTTTTCCTGCAAGGACCCCTACCTACTCCCAACATTCTTCTAGCTACTGTCTATTCATCTTTCAGGTAGTAGCTCAGAAGTCCTTCCCTCTTGAAAACTTTCCATGCCAGCTTCATGCTGCCAAGACTGAATTAACTACCTGCCCTTCAGGACACCCTGGGACCAATTATCCCTCTGGGGGCATGACCCAGATTCTTAAAATGAAAGGGTGTGTTAACTGGTTGGTTTCCTCTACTAGACTGAGAAGTCCATAAGGGAAGGGGCCATTTGTGTACCCAGAACTTCACTAATTAATTACCTGGCTCATAATAAACATTCAATATCTGTTCAATGGTCATGATCAGTATTATTTTCCTGTATTTTTGACATGAAGAAGCTGCAACTAAGGAAGTTTAAGAATGTGACCACAGCCGGCATGGTGGCTCACACCTGTAATCCCACCATGCACTTTGTGAGGCCAAGGCTGGCAGATTGCCTTAGCTCAGGAGTTTGAGACCAGCCTGGGCAACAGGGTAAAACCCTGTCTCTACTAAAAATACAAAAAATTAGCTGAGTATGGTGGGGAACACCTGTAGTCCCAGCTACTCGGGAGGCTGAGACACGAGAATCTCTTGAACTCAGGAGGCAGAGGTTACAGTGAGCCAACATCACACAATGGCACTCTGGCCTGGGTAACAAAGCAAGACTCTGTCTCCAAAAAAAAAAGCAAAAAACAAACAAACAAAAAATGTGTCCAGAGGCACAGAGCTTACAAGCAGAACACCTAGATTTGAGCCCAGTTCCTTCTGGTTCAAGAGTTCACAATATAAGTGAATCCCTTCACCAAAGTGTTTGAGAATTTCATCAAGGACTATTCAAAATGTTTCACTGGAGTCATCAGTTCTTCCTTTATGTTACCATAATATTCCAGCAGAACTCACCCTCACCATCCAGTGAAAACCCTTACAGCTCAAGCTGGGTGAGGTGGCACATGCCTGTAATCCCAGCAAGTTGGGAGGTTGAGGTGGGCGGATCACCTGAGGTCAGGAGTTCAAGACCAGCATGGCAAACATGGTAAAACCCCATCTCTACTAAAAATACAAAAATGAGCCAGGCGCAGTGGCAGCCACCTGCAATCCCAGCCACTCAGGAGGCTGAGGCAGGAGAATCGCTTGAACCTGGGAAACGGAGTTTGTAGTGAGCCAAGATTGTGCCACTGCACTCCAGCCTGGGCAAGAGAGCAAGACTGTCTCAAAAAACAAAACAAAACAAAACAAACAAAACAAAAAAACACCCTTACAACTCAGATTTATAAACAGAATTCAAAGACGGGGCTATATTTATGAAATGGAGCAAGGGAAGTTGAGAAAAAGATGGCATCGCCTTTTCCCAATGTTTTTTCTTCTTTCAGCTGTATATGTTTTAGCGTTCTAATGTCAAATAATAAGGCCTGAGAATTTTGCTGGAAACCTTCTTACTGTGATTTAAATGTTTGTTCCCTCCCATACTCATGTTAGCATTCAATTACCAGCTGGCACAGTGGCTCATGCCTGTAATCCTAGCACTTTGTGAGGCCAAGGCAGGAGGGTCATTTGAGCTCAGGAGTCCCCAAGACCAGCCTGGGCAACATAGTGAGACCCCGTCTCTATTTTTTTTTAATTTTTTTAATAAAAAAGTTAATTAATTATCCTTGTAACGGTAGTAAGAGGTGAAAACTTTAAGAGGCAATTAGGCCATGAGACCCTGTCCTCATGAATAGAATAATGTCCTTATCGTGGGGTGAATTCCTTATAAAAGAACAAATTCTGCCCACCTCTCCCCCCTCCCCTTTGCCTTTCTGCTATGTGATATCTTCTGCCATGTTAGGACACAGCAACAAGGCTCCCATCAGATGCTGGCATCTCAATCTATTTTTTTTTTTTTTTTTTTTTTTTTTTTGATATGAGTTTCACTCTGTCACCCAGGCTGGAATGCAGTGACATGAACTTGGCTCACTACAACTCCGTCTCCCAGGTTCAAGCAATTCTCCTGCCTCAGCTTCCCGAGTAGCTGGAATTACAGATGCTCACCACCATGCCTGGCTAATTTTTGTATTTTTAGTAGAGACAAGATTTCACCATATTAGCCAGGCTGGTCCCGAACTCCTGACCTCAGGTGATCCACCCGCCTTGGCCTCCCAAAGTGCTGGGATTACAGGTGTGAGCTACTGCACCCGGCCAGACATCTCAATATTGAACTTCTCTCAGCTTCCAGTGAGAAATAAATTTCTGTGTTTTATAAATTACCCAGTTTGTGGAATTCTGTTACAGCAGCACAAAATGAACTAAGATACTTCTCTTTTCACTGATATGGAAAAAACAGCCAATTCAGTGAACTGGTTGAGCTGCCCCCCTAATTATGCTATGTCTGGAGCTCTTTAGGGCCCTTGGGGTACCTATAAAAGCCACAGTTATATTTCAAGATGAGAATATTTTCACAAAGACGAGAAGTATTGTCAGGCTTTGAAAGTTCTCAGTGGTGCCTGCTAGAAAGCAGCCATGCTTCAACATAAGGAGCTCAGAGCAATCTTCGCCTTGCCCATTGAGTGGGTTATCTACTGCTGTGTAAGAAACTACTCCAAAAGTAAAAGCTTAACAAATTTTTATTATCTCACAGTTTCTGTGGGTCAGGAATTTAAAAATGACTTAGCTGGATAGTTTGGAGTAGGGTCTTTCCTGAGGTTGCAGTCAGGACATTGGCTGAGGCTGCAGTCATCTGAAAACTCAACTGGAGATGGAGAATCCACTATTCTTGATTTTTTGTTTGTTTGTTTGTTTGTTTGTTTTTTGAGATAGGGTCTTGCTCTGTTGCCCAGGCTGGAGTGCAGGGTGGCACAATCACAGCTCACTGCAGCCTCAAACTCCCAGGCTCAAGCAATCCTCCTGCCTTAGACTCTGGAATACCCAGGACTACAGGTATATACCACCATACCAGCTAATTTTTAAATCTTTTGTAGAGACAGAATCTTGCTGTGTTGTCCAACCTGCTCTTGAATTCCTAGCCTCAAGTGATCCTCCCACCTCAGCCTCCCACGTGCTGGGATTATAGCTATGAACTACTGCACCTGGCTGGCCAGGAACCACTTCTTTTTTTTTTGAGACAGAGTTTCACTCATGTTTACTAGGCTGGAGTGCAATGGTGCGATCTCGGCTCACCACAACCTCCACCTCCTGGGTTCAAGTGATTCTCCTGCCTCAGCCTCCTGAGTAGCTGGGATTACGGGCATGTGCCACCACTCCTGGCTAATTTTGTATTTTTAGTAGAGACAGGGTTTCTCCATGTTGGTCAGGCTGGTCTCCAACTCCAGACCTCAGGTGATCCACCCGCCTCGGCCTCCCAAAGTACTGGGATTACAGGCATGAGCCACCGCGCCCAGCCAGGAACCACTTCTTAAATGACTCATTCACCTGCCTGTTATCGAGAGACTTCAGTGTCTTGCTGGCTTTTGGCAGGAGGCCTCAGTTCCTTGCCATTTGGGTATATTCATTGAGTTGCTTGAGTATCCTCACAACATAGCACTGGTTTCCCTATAGCCCATTATCCAAGAGAGAGAACAAGGAGGAAATCTCATTGTCTTTTATGACCTAGTTTCAGAAGTCGCATATCATCATTTCCACAACATCTTATTCATTAAAAGTCAGGCAGTACAATCCACATTCAAAAGTAGTATTGGGCTTTACTTTTTTAAAGGAGAACTATCAAAGTATTTGTGAACATGTCTTTTTATAAGTTTTCTTTGGTTTTATTTTGTTTTGTTTTTCAAGACTACAGTCTCTATTTTGCCCAAACTGGGCTCAGTTCACATTCACGACCATCCCGTGTAGCTGGGACTACAAATATGTACCATCATCCCATATAAACATCTTTTTAAATCACTGCACCCATGCACTTAACAAAGAATAGATTCACAGACACAAACTTCTTCCTTACTTATAAGGGACATTTTACCTGTCTCAGTGAAGTGCCCTAAGCTATATCCCAGGTCCTGAGAAATTCCCACACATCAGAAATTAATTACTTTCTTGACTCTAACACCTGTTGATGAATGGTTTGAGCCCTTCTTCACTCCAAAGTGTCAGTTATTCACTACTGAGTAAAATATTTACAGAGTACCATCAATGTACCAAGTACTAAGCAGAGAAAAAAATGGAAAGTAGGGCTAAAACCCAGTGTCCCTAGCTCAGATGGCTCATAGTTTAATATGAGAAAAACGTATTATGATGCAGTATGATAAGCACTATAATAGAATTATGCTTCAGGGGCTATCCAGCACATAAAAGAGATAAACTACCTAAATTGGAGACTGAGGAGAAGGAGAGACACATACAACTTGTGAGATAACCTTGGAGATGAGCTCTAAATGATGAGTAGATTCAGCCAAGCAAAATGGAAAGGAAGAACTGGCTAAGTGATCCTAGGCCCATTCAAAGACATGAAGATGAGAAAAAAAACATGGAATATTTTGAATTTTCACATTGTTTCTTAGGACTGGTGTGCAATAGAATTCAAGGTGGGAAATAGCCAGAAATGAGGCTAGACAGGGGCCCCATGCTAAAGAATCTGGAATTTCTCTACTTTAAGCAGCAGGGACAAAAGTAAGTTTGCTTTTTTTAATTTTTTTTTTTTTTTTTTTTTTAATTGAGAGAGTCTCATTCTGTCACCCAGGCTGGAATGCAGTGGTTCAATCTGGCTCACTACAACCTCTGCCTCCCCAGTTCAAGCAATTCTCCTGCCTCAGCCTCTTGAGTTGCTGGGATTACAGGCACACACCCTCAAACCTGACCTCAGGTGATCTGCCCGCCTTGGCCTCCCAAAGTGCTAGATTACAGGAGTGAACCACCAGTGCTCAGGACAAATTTGCATTTAAAAGGTGACTACTTGGTCGAGTACAGTAGCTCATGCCTATAATCCCAGCACTTTGGGAGGCCGAGGCCAGTGGATTGCCTGAGGTCAGGAGTTCAAGACCAGCCTAGCCAACATGGTGAAACCCTGTCTCTACTACAAATGCAAAAAATATTAGCTGGGCGTGGTGGTGGGTACCTGAAGTCCCAGCTACTTGGGAGGCTGAGGCAGGAGAATTGCTTGAACATGGGAGGCTGCAGTGAGCAGAGATCACGCCACTGCTCTCCACCCTGGGTGACAGCTGAAAAAAAAAAAACTAACTCTGGCTGGGTACAATGGCTCATACCTATAATCCCAGCACTTTGGGAGGCTGAGGCAGAAGGATCACTTGAGGCCAGGATTTCAAGAGCAACCTGGGCAATATAGCGAGACTACTGTCTTTACAAAAAATAATTCTTTTTTTTTAGATGGTGTCTTGCTCTGTTGCCCAGGCTGGAGAGAAGTGTCATGATCTCAGCTCACTACAACCTCCGCCTCCTAAGTTCAAGCAATCTTCCTGCCTCAGCCTCCTGAGCAGTTGTACAAAAAATAATTTTAAAAAATTAGCTGGGCCAGGTGATGTGCAACTGTAGTCCCAGCTACTCAGGAGGCCAAGGCAGGATGATCACTTGAACCCAGGAGCTTGAGGCTGCAGTGAGCTATGATTGTACCACTGCACTCCAGGCTGGGCAACAGAGCAAGACCCTGCCTCAAAAAAATTAGTTAAAAATAAAAAGTCACTACTCAGTAATGTACAAAATACATTTGCAGTAAATTCATTTATTTATTTATTCATGTATTTATTTTCGAGTTAGGGTCTCACTCTGTCACCCAGGCTGGTGTGGGGTGGTACCATCATGACTCACTGCCACCTCGACTTCCAGGTTCCAGCAATCCTCTCACCTTAGTCACCCGAGTAGCTGGAACCACAGGCGTGCGCCACAATGCCCAGCTAATTTTTGTATCTTTGGTAGACACAGTGTTTCACCATGTTTCCCAGGCTGGTCTCAAACTCCTGAGCTCATGTGATCCACCCGCCTTGCCCTCCCAAAGAGCCGGATTACAGGCACAAACCACCGCACCTGGCCTGGAGTAAATTCAAACTACTGAGTAGGAAGCTGGGTGTGATGGTTTACACCTGTAATCCCAGCACTTTAGGAGGCCAAAGAAGGAGGACTGCTTGAGCCCCAGGAGTTCAAGACCAGCCTGGGCAATATAGTGAGACCCCATCTCTACAAAAAATAAAAAATTTAAAAACAAAATGGAGGGCCTGGCATGGTGGCTCACGCCTGTAATCCCAGCACTTTGCGAGACCTAGGTGGGTGGATCACCGGAGGTTAGGAGTTTGAGACCAGCCTGGCAAACATGACAAAATCTCATCTCTGCTAAAAATACAAAAATTAGCCAGGCATGGTGCGACATGCCTGTAGTCCCAGCTACGGGATTCCTGAGGCAGGGAGAATTGCTTGAACCCGGGAGGTGGAGGTTGCAGTGAGCTGAGATCGTGCCACTGCACTCCAGCCTTGGTGACAGAGTGAGACTCTGTCTTAATAAACATAATAAAAATAAGGAAATGAAGAGGGACCACCCAAGGAGTGATAGTGATGGTGAAGGGGAGGGGTGGTTTGAAAGACTAGAAGTAAGGAATTGATACCTTAGTAATTTGGTTCAATACACTGAATTAGGTGGGGGTAAGGAAGGAACCAAGGGAGCCTGAGTTTAGGTTTTAGAATAAGGCAACTGAAGGAAAGGGAGAAACATTTCTAATGATATAGCAGAGCAAAATGAAATCAGTTTGGGTTTGGAGCAGATTGAGTTGGAGCCCTTGTAGGATACATGCTGACATGGAAGCCCCTCTGGTTTAGTCTCACTAGGTAGATTCATTTGAGTTAACAGAAAACTAAATTATAGACTTCATGTGAAAAATTATAAGATTGTGCTGTCTTTTTGTTTTGCTTTCTTTTTTTATTTTTTTATTTTGCTTTGTTTTATTTTTATTTTCATTGTCTCTTACTTCAGTTGCTTTATTGAATCTTCTTTTGTAGACAAATAAGAATTTTATAATTGTGTGGATTTAAATGTTTTTTTCCAAATTGCTTAAGGGTATTAGAAAATAACTTCTTTCCTTGCAATTTTTAAAATGTCCCTTTCTAATTGGCTACATGATAATACATTCACACAACAAAATAATATGCAACTGTTTAAAACGGTTCATATTAAAAAATATTTAGTAAATGGAGCAATAGTCATGAAATACTCTTAAGCAGAAAAAAAGGAAGGTTACAAAATAGTTACATACACTATGATTCTAATTTTCATAAAAATATGTGTGCATCTGTGTATGCACAGGGACAAATGGAAAGCAAAACAGCAAAATATAATTATGTCTATCTCTAAGTGTTGGGATTTGGGATGATTTTGAAAAATTGTCTTATTGTGTTTTTATGCATTTGCTAAATTCAAAACAATGAATATTTAATATTCTAGGGTTTAAAAATTAATATGGTTTCCAAATGTTTTGTCTTATAAATTTATTCTATACCTCCAGTGTCAAACCTTAAAACTGAAAATAAATTCACCAAGTCAGCAGAAGTTATCTTTGCCTGGTGGGAATAAGAGTAATATATATTCTTTATTTATTTTGTTCATTGTTTCCATAATAGAAAGGTTAATAATTAGAAACGCTTTTAGAAGGAAATGTTTTCAGATCTCATGGAAGATGCAAAAATAAAAAAGTAAATAGGAGGAAACATTTATTTCCTTCCTCTGTCCCATAAAAGTTCACTTTCAGGAAACGGCCTGATGTTAGTCATTTGCACCTCCATGTGAATTTGACACCTCTTCCCCAGAGGTATTTACCTTCCTGTTATGCTCTCTAATTAGGAGGAAATCTGAGTTCTATAAAGTTCAGATGTCCTGTGGTTTAGCCCACCTACTTCCTCACCAGACTTTCAGAAATAACAGTTTAGTCCTCAAAGGAGATCCCTTCTTCATGATCCATCCATCCATCCTTCTCCTACCAGGGACTAATAGCTCTGACTCTATGGTTTCCTCTTTTGGTGATCACGTTTTCCTCATATTTGGGCTCTTTAGTGTTGTGTGTGAGATTTCCTGGCTAGTAAACTGCTATACAGAGCCACTTAATACGAAAAACCAGAGCAGCCTCCAGTGGCTGAGAGGTGAATTCCTCCTGGGTCTCTTTTTCTTTCCCCCAACCCTTTTTCCTTCCTTCTTTTCTCTCTCTCTCTCTCTCTCTCTCTCTCTCTCTCTCTCTCTCTCTCTCTCTCTCTCTCCCTCCCCCCCCATTCTTCCCTGCTTTCTTTCTTTCTTCCTGTTCATTCATCCCTCCAACAAGTCCCAGATTTTCTAAGTCAACCCAATTTCAAAGACCTTGTCTCATTATCTTCTTCTATACACTCATGCCTTTGTCAGATAATACATTCAGAGTCTTAGTTCAGAAAATGTGGTCACCATAGACGACCTCTTCAAATTATTCCTAGTACTTGCCTCACTTCCTTTATGTCAACTTAAATGAAAGGAGACTCAAGACATGATACACACCACACACAAAAAATAAAGGAGTGAATGAACAAAGTTTTCATGAGGACAAGGTTAGTATATGCTTTACGCACAGTGGGGTAATCAAAATAGTCATTTGTTGAGTGCTTATTATGAACCAGGTACTGTGGTAATGTCAGAAGTGTTTGAACCAAAGGAACTCCATCTCGAATGGGAGCTGGGTAAAAGTAAGGCTGAGACCTACTCGGCTGTATTCCCAGGATGTTAAGGCATCCTTAGTCACAGGATGAGATAGGAGGTCAGCACAAAATACAGGTCACAAAGACCTTGCTGATAAAACAGTTCGTAGTAAAGAAGCTGGCAAAAACCCACCAAAACCAAGATGATGACAAGAGTGACCTCTGGTCATCCTCAATGCTCATATGCTAATTATAGTACATTAGCATTCTAAAAGTACTATGCTATAGTACTAGCATATAGACTCTATATGGTCTAAAAGAGGGAGAAACCCTCAGTTCTGGGTATAGCCCACACCTTTCCCTGAAAACTCATGAATTATCCACCCCCTGTTAGCATATAATCAAGACATAACTGTAAGTGTTCTTAGTCCACCAGCCCAAGCTGCTGTTCTGCCTATGGAGTTGCCATTCTTTTGTTCTTTTACTTTCTTAATAAACTTGCTTTCATTTAGTCTACAGACTTGCCCCGAATTCTTTCTTGTGCAAGATCCAGGAACCCTCTCTTGGGGTCTGGATCCAGACCCCTTTCTGGTAACAATAAACGATTTACATAGTTTATTTTATTTAATCATCACAAGAAGTCATATCACAGTCTAAATGAACAAACTGAAATTTAGAGACACTCAGGCAGAGAGCCAGGATTCACACTCAGGTATCTGACTCCAAAGCACATGCTCTTAATAAATATGCTTTACTGCCATTGTGGGGTAATTTTGGAAGAGCCTGGGACAGGCTTACTGAACCCCACCACTCACCTTCAAAATAACCACTTCAATTTGGTTTGTTTGTTTTTTGAGACAGGGTCTCGCTCTGTCGCCCAGGCTGGAGTGCAGTGGTACAATCTCGGCTCACTGCAACCTCCCCCTCCCAAGTTCAAGTGATTCTCCTGCCTCAGCCCCCAAGTAGCTGGGAATATAGGTGCGTGGCACCACGCCTGCTAATTTTTGTATTTGTAGTCCAGACAGGATTTCACCATGTTGGCAAGGCTGGTCTTGAACTCCTGACTTCAGGTGATGCATCCACCTGGGCTTCCCAAAGTACTGGGATTACAGGCGTGAGCCACCACACTCAGCCATAACCCCTCAATTTGCATAGCACTTTAGGATGTGTGTGCATGCCTGCGTGTGCGTGTGTGTGATCCATGAGTCTCATAACAGTCCCGAGACATCAACAGGGCCTGGTGGAATATTAATTCTCCATTTATAGGAGAGGAATTAAGGCCCAGTAAGATTAAGTGATTTGTTACAGGCAGTGAAAAAGGCCTGGAACTAATGTTCAAACACTGTGTTACTTTCTTGACTTCTGCTTTCCTATGCTCTGAGATTCCCTTTCCAGCAACAAAACCTTTCATTCCATTATTAAAAAGAAGTTATAGATGCCAGCTGAACTTTAAAGAAATGATTCACTGTGGATAGCTGAGACTTCTAGATAGCTAAGGACGTGCTTCTCTACCATCCAATTCCACTCTTTCCTTTATCCCTTTTTCTCACCTCTGTCTGCCTCTGTTGCTGTGAAACCATTTGGAATTGTCTATTTATATGGCTACCTTCTACAGTGAGCCACGGTGCCCACCTTTATCCACATGGCTATTCTAGCTACTGGAGCTGGGCGTGGTGGCTCACACCTGTAAACCCAACACTTTGGGAGGCCAAGGCACAAAGATCTCTTAAGTCCAGGAGTTCTGGGCCAGCCTGGGAAACGGAGCGAGACCCTGACTCTCAAAAAAAAAAAAAAAAAAAACAACAATTAGCTGGGCATGGTAGATGGTGGTGCATGCCTATAGTCCCAGCTACTCAGGAGGCTGGGACAGGAGGACTGCTTCAGCCCAGGAATTTGAGGCTACAGTGAGCTACTGCACCGCTGCACTCCAACCTGGGTGACAGAGAAAGACCCCTTCTCTAAAAAAAAAAAAAATATATTAAATAAAATTAAACAAATAAAAAAAGAAAAGAAAATATTCTAGCCACCGGGACAAGTTCCCAGCAGAACGCACCCCATAAGCAATAGCAACTAAGACTGGGGGCAGGGAGGCAGAAAGCGGGGAACAGTGGGTCTGTGTTTCTCACGGGTACGTGGGAGGCACTGCGGTTTCATTATCTCCTTCAACAGTTCATCCAGCACAACATATTACACAGTTAATTGCCTTCTTAGAAATAAAAGAACTGAATTTACCCTTTGGGTGACAACACAAAAATATCATAATAAACAAATAATAGCTAATATTTATTTTGTGCTTACCATATGCCAGATACTGTTCTAATTGCTTTACATATATAAATTAATTAATCAGTATTAACTCATTCATTCGATTAGTTTGCAATGCTGTAAAACAGCAATGCCCCAGGAGGTACTGAAGGATTTATAATTTTTTCTACCATTTTTTAGTTCTTAGATATCTCCCTTTTCCTGCAACTTCCATTTCTAATAGATTGCTAAATACCACCTCTCCAGATTTCTGATTTGCTTCCTTTAATCTCCTACATTTTTTTTTTTTCTTGAGACAGGGTCTTGCTTTGTCAGCTAGGCTGAAGTGCAATGGCACAATCACGGCTCACTGCAACCTATGCAATCCTCCAACCTCAGCCTACCGAAGAGCTGAAACTACAGGCGCGCACCACGACAGCTAATTTTTTAAAAAATTTTTTGTAGAGGCAGGGTCTTCCTAAATTGCTGGGGCTGGTATCGAATTCCTGGCCTCAAGCTATCCTCCTGCCTTTACCTTCCAATGTGCCGGGATTACAGGCGTGAGCCATTGCACCTACCCCTAATCTCCTATAGACTTAGAAGGATAAACCAATAGTGTTGGAATTATATCCAGAAAAAGGTAACTATGTTCGTGTGTGTGTGTGTGTGCACGCCCATGTGTGTTTTGAGACAGAATCTCACTCTGTTGCCCAGGCTGGAGTGCAATGGTGCAATCTCGGCTCACTGCAACTTCTGCCTCTCAGGTTCAAGCGATTTTCCTCCCTCAACCTCCTGAGTAGTGGGATTACAGGCCCCGCCACCATGCCCAGCTAATTTTTGTATTTTTAGTAGAGATGGGATTTCACCATGTTGGCCAGGCTGGTCTCAAACTCCTAACCTCAAGTGATCTACCCACCTTGGCCTCCCAAAGTGCTAAGATTACAGGCGTGAGCCACCGTGCCCAGCCAGAAAAAGGTAACTATGTTCTGATAAGAACATATAAATAAAATACATTAATAATAATACATGTGTGGTACCCAAATAGAAATATACAATATATGCAATACACTCAATGTATCTATTTCATTTATTTTGGGCACCAGAGTCTTTTTTTTTTTTTTTTTTTTTTTTTTTTTTAAGATAAGGTCTCCCTCTGTCACCTGGCTGGAGTGCAGTGTCAATAATCACAGCTCACTGCAGCCTTGACTTCCCAGGCTCAAGCAATCCTCTCACCTCAGCCTCATGAGTAGCTGGGACCACAGGCATGCACCACAATGCCCATCTAATTTTTACTTTTTTTTTTTTGTAGAGATGGGAGTCTCACTTTGTTGCCCAGGCTGGCCTCGAATTTCTGAGCTCAAGTGATCCTCCTGCCTCTGCCTCCCAAAGTGCTAGGATTATAGGCATAAGTCCCCACACCCAACCTAGAGTCTTTATTTATCTATTTATTCAATCTCAGCCCACTGCAACCTCTACCTCCCGGGTTCAAGTGATTCCACTGCCTTAGCCTCCTGAGTAGCTGGGATTACAGGCACCCGCCACCACGCCCAGCTAATTTTTTATATTTTTAGTAGAGATGGCATTTCACTATGATGGCCAAGCTGGTCTCGAACTCCTGACCTCAGATGATCCACCCACCTCAGCCTCCCAAAGTGCTGGGATTACAGGCATGAGCCACCGCACCCAGCAGTCTTTATTTTTAACATTTTATGATGAAATAATTTCAAATTTGCAGAAAAATTGCAAAAATAGTACAAGGAACTTGCATATACATTTCACCAACCTTTCACTATCTCTAGCTAGAAGTATCCCAATGAGTTCATGAGATACAATTTCTCAAGATCCCTGGTAAAGAATGTGGCCATTATAAAGATCTTTAATCTGCTATACATTTAATCCCAAACTTTTCCTCTCCCATGAATAATTAAAATTTAGCTAATTTAACTTTCGTGACCTATTTTGAATGTGGAATCACAAATATGGAAAAGCCCTAATGATATCACTGAGACTGCCAACCAGATGTATGATAGAAGTGAAACTATTACAGATTGATGAAAATTAATCATGGCTTGAAGCTATACCATTTATCTATTAAGTAAAAATATAGGCCAAGCACAGTGACTCACTCCTGTAATCCCAGCACTTTGGGAGGCCAAGGCAGGCAGATCATCTGAGGTCAGGAGTTCAAGACTAGCCTGGCCAACATGGTGAAACTCCATCTCTACTAAAAATATAAAATTAGCCAGGTGTGGTGTTGCACGCCTGTAATCCCAGCCACTCTGGAGGCTAAGCAGGAGAATTGCTTTAACTGGGACAGTGGAGGTTGCAGTGCGCTGAAACCATGCCATTGCACTCCAGCCTGGATGACAAGAGCAAAACTGTGTCTCAAATATGTATGTGTATATATATATATACATACACATACACAGAGAGAGAGAGAGAGCGTGCTAGAAACATTTTGTAATAAACACTGCTTGAAGTATTTTTTTTATCTATTGTTACACTTTAATAAGGAAGTGTATCTGACTTCATCAAAGATAAAGACCACTATCATAAACTTTTTTTTCTCTCTGAGACGGAGTCTCTCTGTCGATAGGCTGGAGTGCAGTGTTGCTGTCACGATCTCGGCTCACTGCAACCTCCACCTCCTGGGTTCAAGTGATTCTCCTGGCTTGGCCTCCCAAGTAGCTAGGACTACAGGTGTGTTCCACCACGCCCAGTTAATTTTTGTATTTTTAGTACAGATGGGTTGGCCAGGATGGTCTTGATCTGACCTTGTGATCCGCCCACCTTAGCCTCCCAAAGTGCTGGGATTACAGGCGTGAGCCATCACACCCAACCTACCATAAACTTTTTTAAAATTCTTAATCTCTAAATTTCCCTCAAATATTTTCTTCTGTAGCCAAATTACAAATTATTTAAGCTCTTTTTCAGTGATCAGAGATTTTTCTAATCCTTGCAATCTGCATTATGAATAAAGAAGACTGGGGAGGGTAAGCAATAAAACATCACTAAAAGTCTACTACATGCGAAATACAATGCCTAAGCTAATGCCATATTACATAACAGGCTCTAATAAATGGAGATTTGAGACCCAAGCTCAAGGCCAGCCCCTGTGGCTCCAGGACACAAGCGTGTTCCTGTAGACCCAGCCCCCAGGCCCACCTCAGCACAGCCCTGCGGTCTCAGACTCCAGGCTGGCCACTGCAGACCCAGCCTCCTGGTCAACCCCTGCAAACCCAGGCACCAGGCTAGCACCTGCAAACCTAGGCTCTACACTAGACCCTGCAGACCCAGGCTTTAGGCTGGCCTCCATGGATCCAAGACCTAGGTGTGCCCCCACAGGCTCAGATTCCAGAAACATCCTTATGGCTTTGGACACCAAGCCTATCCCAGTGCCTGGCCAGCCCTTACACACTAAGGCTCAAGACCCACTTTGGTGGCAAGTCAGCTTCTGTGGACTCAGACTTCAGGTCAGCACCCATGGATCCAGGATCCAGGCCTGTCCCTGCAGATCTAGGCTCCAGGCCCAACCTCGGAGAATTAGTTGACACAGCGGACCCAGGCTCCAGGCCCAACCCCACAGACCCAGGCATGATGCCCAGGTGGACCCAGATACCAGGCCAGCCTGCCTTAGGCCTCCAGCAGTAAGCCTGCCATGATGGCCCACCAAGAAACTCTGGACAGGCTGACTAGCAAAGGGCTTTTCCTAACAAAGTCAACCTGTAAAGATCAAAATAGGTGGGTGAGCGCGGTGGCTCACGCCTGTAATCCCAGCACTTTGGGAGGCCAAGGCAGGTGGATCACTTGAGGCCAGAAGTTTGAGGCCAACCTGGCCAAATGGCAAAACCCAATCTCTACTAGAAATACAAAAATTAGTCAGGCATGGTGGCACATGCCTGTAATTCCAGCCACCTGGGAGGCTGAGGTATGAGAATTGCTTGAACCCAGAAGGTGGAGGTTCCCTCCCCTCCCCTCCCCTCCCCTCCCCCCCCCTCCCCTCCCCTCCCCTCCCCCCCCCTTCCCTTCTCTTTCTTTCTTTTCTTTCTTTCTTTCAGGAGAATCACTTGAACTGGAAGACAGAGGTTGCAGTGAGCTTACATCGTGCCACTGCACTCCAGCCTAGGCAATAGAGACTCTCTCAAAAAAAAAAAAAAAAAAGGACTGCATATTAAAAAAGATTAAGGAATTATTGTCAGTTTCCTTAGGGGTCATAGTGGCATTGTGGTTATATATGAGAATGTGGTTTCTTTTAGGAGATACATAATAGGGTATTTGGGATGAAAGTATTTTTTGGGCTGGGTGCTATGACACTTGCCTGTAGTCCCAGCTACTTGGGAGACTGAGGCAAGAGGAGTGCTTAAAACCAGGAGTTTGAGTTTGCAGTGAACTATATGGCTGCACCACTGCACTCCAGCCTGGGGGACAGAGTGAGACCCTGTCTCTAAAAAAAAACAAAAACAAAACCAAAAACAAAAAAACAGTTCTAATTAGCGATCATGACATTTAAAAAAGAATTAATGTGGCCAGGCGTGGTGGCTTATTTTATAATCCTGGTTACTCAGAAGGTTGAAGCAGGAGTATCACTTTAGCCCAGGAGTTGAAGGCCAGCCTGGGCATCTCACAAGACTCCATCTTAAAAAAAAAAAGAAAGTATTTTGGCATCTGCAAGTTAGTTTCAAAAATAAGTGTATATTTGCGTGCATATGTCTCATAACAGAAGAAAATTAGAAATAAATCACATATATTTACATAAATATATGTAAATCACATAAGTATATGTGATTTATATAGATATAAACGTGTATATATACAGTCACCAACTTACAATGGTTCAACGTAGGATTTTTCAATTTTATAATAGTGTGAAAGCAATACACATTCAGTAGAAACTATATTTTGAGTACCTATGCAACCATTCTGTTTTTCACTTTCTTTTTTTTTTTTGAGATGGAGTCTCACTCTGGCACCCAGGCTGGAGTGCAGTGGAGGCAGGCAGATCACCCATGGTCAGGAGTTTGAGACCATCCTGGCAAACATGGCGAAACCCCATCTCTACTGAAAATAGAAAAATTAGCTTGGCATGGTGGTGCCTGCCTGTAATCCCAGCTACTTGGGAGGTTGAGGCAAGAGAATTGCTTGAACTCGGAAGGCGGAGGTTGCAGTGAGCCGAGATCTCACCACTGTACTCCGTCAGAAAGAAAGAAAGAAAGGAAAGAAAAAGGAAGGAAGGAAGGAAGGAAGGGAGGGAGGGAGGGAAAGGAAGGAAAGGAAGGAAAGAAAAAGGAAGGGACGGGAGGGGAGGGGAGAGGAGGGGAGGGGAGGAGAGGGGAGGGAAGGGAAAAATTCAAATTCCAAAATAGCTTCCTGAAGTGATTTCTTGGCCGGCCAAAAGGAAAAATTGAAAACTTAAAATGATCTTTCTCCTTAAATCACAACTCAAAACTGAAGAGTCTTTATGGTACTATTCCTTATCCTGCATCTTATGTTCTTTAAACTTCCCTCTGCCCCTATCTTTTTCTCTTATCTGTTCCCCTTTTTTTCCTTAGCTGGCCAGCAACCCTCAAAACTCAATTGCCTCTTAAAATTAAACTTTTCTTTGAACACAAAAAAGTTCTTACGGTTGATTTTAAGCTCTTATCTTGCTCTTAGTTGTGAGTCATTGTCAAAATCTTTAGAAAGCCTAGATGGGATAGAGAGAAATTGCAGAGAGGAAGGAAAAAATACTTGATACGGTCTTTCCAACCAGGGGAATTCTATCTTTCTAGTGATAGAGGTATTCATTTTACTGGGACAGTTATTAAAGAGCTTTACAGAGCCCTGACACATTCAGATACTTCACTGTCCATATCACTCCCAATATTCAGGAAAGATAGAAAGAAATAATGAAATTCTAAAATTCAAATTACCAAAATTCTTCAAGACTCTCAAACTTCTGTGGCCTAAGGTATTGCCATTGGCTTTATTGATAATGAGATCAACTGTTTCTGGGGCTTAGCAACTCTTTACCCATGAGTTAGTAACAGGCTGGCTTGGGAGTCTAGAAAGTTTACCTCTAAGTGTAGATATCACCCTGTTCCAAGAAGACATGGTTAACTATTTTAAGGGACTGGTACAATATACCCATTTTTATCATCAATAGGTAGGAGAAGCTGTTCTTCAACATTATCCTAAACAACCCTTGCATGACTTAAAATCTGGAGACCTGGGCTGGGCGTAGAGGCTCACACCTGTAATCCCAGCACTTTGGGAGGCTGAGGCAGGAGGATCACCAAAGGTGAGGAGTTTGAGACCAGCCTGGCCAACATGAAGAAACCTGATCTCTACTAAAAAACACAAAAATTAGCCAGGCATGGTGGCGGGCATCTGTAATCCCAGCTACTCGGGAGACTGAGGCAGAAGAATCACTTGAACCCAGGAGGGGGGGGAAGTTGCAATGAGCCGAGATCGCATCGCTGCTTTCCAACCTGGGTGACAGAACGAGACTCCATCTCAAAAAAAAAAAAAAAAAATCTGGAGACCTGGTTTTTTGGAACAGACTTCAGAGAAAAATAGCCCTTAAACCATGGTGGAAATGACCCTATCGGGTGCTGTTAATAACTAGCACAGCAGCAAAACTGTAAGATGTTGATCCTCCATTTCATGTCTGAGCCACCCCCAAGATGACTACATCCTAAATCCAGAAATCTGTGAATTTGTTACTTTTTGTGAAAAGGGGGACTATGAAGATATAATTAAGCTTATATTATATTATAATATTAATATAATATATATTATATTATAATTATATTAAGATTAATTACCTTGAGATAGATGATTTTGGATTTTCCAGGTGGAACCAATGTATTTACAAGCATCCTATTAAGAAGGAAACAGGAGTTTCACAAATAAAGAAAATGCAATGCGATGGGAGAAGCAGAAAAAGAGTAGTATTTGAAAATACCACATGGCTGGCTTTAAAATGAAGGAATGGATCATGAGCCAAGGAATACAGGTGGCCTCCAGAAGCCAGAACAGGCAAGCAAGCAGATTGCCTCCTAAGACCTCCAGAAGGAATGCATTCCCTGGACTGATTTTAGATTTCTGACCTCTAGAAATGTAGCAAAATAAACACGTATTATTTTAAGCCATAAGCTCATGAGAATTTGTTACAGCAGCAATAGAGAACTAAGAAGGCTGTCTCCCAACTAAAGAAACATAAACTATCCCTGAGTTCTTGGAAAACTGTCTTTATCAGAGACCTTAACCTGAGCATTCTTAGGAACCTGCAGAAACATACAGTCTTTGGGAAGAGATAACATTCAACCAGCAAGACAACTGGGGGGGATGTAGACATTCCTACCTGAGGTCCATGCACTAAGACCACAGATTGCTACTCTTTAATCTACATTCTTTTGTTTTCTGTTTTCCTACCTCTCTTCTTTTCTCTGTTGCTGATTTGAGGCTGTTTTCACCTATTTATGCATTAGACCCCTATTCTTTTTTTTTTTTTTTTTTTTTTTTTGAGATGGAGTCTAGCTCTGTGGCCCAGGATGGAGTGCAGTGGCATAATCTTGGCTCACTGCAACCTCTGCCTCCCAGGTTCAACTGATTCTCCCACCTGAGCCTCCTGAGTAGCTGGGATTACAGGCACCCACCATCATGCCTGGCTAATTTTTATATTTTTGTAGAGACAGAGTTTCACCATGTTGACCAAGCTGGTCTTGAACTGCTGACCTCAGGTGACCTGCCCACCTCAGCCTCCCAAAGTACACGGATTACAGGCATAAGCCACCACGCCTGGCCGGACCCCTATTCTTAATATTGTTTTGTTTTGTTTTGTTTTGTTTTGAGACAGACCCGCTCTGTCACGCAGACTAGAGTGCAGTGGTGTGATCTCAGTTCACCACAACCTCCATCTCCCAGATTCAAGCCAGGAATGCTGAAAAACACCCTACAATTCATAGGAGAGCCCCCTCACTCAGCATCAACTCCAAGTGAAGTTCTGCCATACAATTCTGACACTAATTACCCAGAGTTAATGAAGACATCGCAGGTTAGATTCAAAGTCCTCCATGAAACTGCTCTCACTTCAGACACGAGCTGTCAGTATCTGGGGTCCCCAGGCTTCCTACACTTCTGATTGTCTATAAATGTAGGGGCTTTCCTAACCTCCTCAAATTCAGGAATTCACTAGAATGAGTCACAGAACTCAGGAAAGTGGTATACTTACAATTACTTTCATTGTAAAGGATACACATAGGGCAAGACCTGGGAAGAAGTGACGACCTACCATGCCCTCCCCCCACAGCATAGAGTGCATTCCCCGCCTTTGCATCCATGTGTCCACCAATCAGGAAGCTTCTCTGAGCTTCAGTGTCCAGAGTTTTTACTGGAGTTTCATTATGAAGGCATGATAGATTAAATCACTGACCACATGATCAAGCTCAATCTCCAACCCCTCTCTCCTTTACCGAGTTGTGTAACTGAAAGTCCCAAAGCTGTGCCTATGTGTTTGGTCTTTCCAGTGACCAGATTGCATCCTGAAGCTTTCTTGGGTCCCACCCTGAGTCACTCCGTTAGCATAACAAAGATACACTTATCATTCTGAAATTTCAAGAATATCTCCTCTCAGAACCAGGGATAAAGGCCAGTCAAAGTTTTTATTATGGAACATCCACAACAAGAAATGACCAGGCCTAAAATGTCAATAATGCCAAGTTTGAGAAACTCTGCTTTAAAACTATCTAATGACCCTGGTACTACAGATTTCTTTGTCTGATGCCAAACTATTCCTGATGAACAGTGTCAGAATGTTACAACCATTAGATAATCTTGTAGGGTTATTTTGGCTAAAAATAGATTATTAAGTGGCCTCCAATTACTATCTTGAATTTGTGGCACAAAGACCTAGTAACCATTTTCTTTAAGCTGGACAGAAACATATTCCCTTGATCAACCAATGCCTGCTTCCAGGAGAGACACTAATGTCACCTAGGATCCATTTTGGCTCAATTTCTTCTCTAGAAAAAGACAGATCATTAGATTATTTAATTCAAGTAGAAGAGAGACTAAGCATCAACTTTAACTTTTTAAATTAATTTATTTATTTTGAGATGGAGTCTTGCTCTGTTGCCCAGAAAGGAGTGCAGTGGCACAATCTCAGCTCACTCCAACCTCCGCCTCCCGGGTTCAAGCGATTCTCCTGACTCAGCCTCCTGAGTAGCCAGGATTACAGGCACACGCCACAATGCCTGGCTAATTTTTATATTTTTAGCAGAGACGAGGTTTCACCATGTTGGTCAGTCTGTCCTCGAACTCCTGACCTCGTGATCTGCCCGCCTTGGCCTCCCAAAGTGCTGGGATTGCAGGCATGAGCCACTGAGTCTGTCCATATTGACTTTATTTTTAAACCTAAATCCTACCCACTTAAGGAGAATTCTGGATTGTTTTCTTTCTTCTCCAAACCTCTTCACTTCATGCATCACAATAGTCCTGAAAAGTAAGGTGAATCCTAGAGTGTGACAGGGAAGTTAGACAATGCCATCAAGGCTATGGGAGTACTCACCTGAGAAGTTCATGAAATTGGAGGTCAGGCATGGTGGCTCACACCTGTAAACCCAGCACTTTGGGAGGCCAAGGTTGGTAGATCATCTCTGGTCGGGAGTTCAAGACCAGCCTGGCAAACATGGTGAAACCCCAACTCTACTAAAAGTACAAAAATTAACTGGGCATGGTGGCTCATGCCTGTAATCCCAGCTACTCAAAAGGCAGAGGCAGAAGAATCACTTGAATCTGGGAGGTGGAGGTTGCACTGAGCTGATCCTGGGTGACACAGTGAGACTCTGCCTCAAGAAGAAAAAAAGAGAGAAATTGAACAGGCAGGGGTGCAAAATGAAGATGATTCAGATTTAACATTGACCTCTCATAAGAAGTAGTTATTCTTTTAGGGGAAGAATGTTGTACTTACCTGTTGCAGGAAGTCAGGGACCCCCAAATGGAAGGACCGGCTGGAGCCATGGCAGAGGAACATAAATTGTGGAGATTTCATGGACATTTATCACTTCCCTAATAATACTCTTAAAATTTCTTATGCCTGTCTTTAATCTCTTAATCCTGTTATCTTTGTAAGCTGAGGATGTATGTCACCTCAGGACCACTGTGATAATTGTATCTAACTGTACAAATGGATTGTAAAACATGTGTGTTTGAACAATATGAAATCAGTGCACCTCGAAAAAGAACAGAATAACAGCGATTTTAGGGAACAAGGGAAGACAACCATAATGTCTAACTGCCTTCAGGGTCGGGCAAAAAGAGCCATATTTTTCTTCTTGCAGAGAGCCTATAAATGGATGTGCAAATAGGAGAGATATCACTAAATTATTTTCCTAGCAAGGAAAATTAAGACCCTAGGAAAAGAATTGCATTCCTGGGGGAAAGTCTATAAACAGCCGCTCTGGGAGTGTCTGTCTTATGCGGTTGAGAAAAGGACTAAAATACTCCCTGGTCTCCTGCAGTACCCTCAGGCTTATTAGGGTGGGGAAAATACCCCACCCTCATGAATTTGAGGTCAGACCAGTTCTCTGCTCTCAAACCCTGTTTTCTGTTGTTTAAGATGTTTATCAAGACAATATGTGCACAGCTGAACATAGACTCTTATCAGGAATTTTTGATTTTACCCTTTGCCTTGTGATCTTTGTTCTCCTTTTTGTCCTGTGAAGCATGTGATCTTTGTGACCTACTCCCTGTTCATACACCCTCTCCCCTTTTGAAGTCCTTAATAAAAACCTGCCAGTTTTGTGGCTCTGGTGGGCATCACAGACCTACTGATATGTGATGTCACCCTGGCGGCCCAGCTGTAAAATTCCTCTCTTTGTACTCTTTCTCTTTATTTCTCAGACTGGCTGACACTTAGGGAAAATAGAAAGAACCTACGTTGAAATATTGGGGGCGGGTTCCCCTGATACTTACTGCCCTGCAGACCTCTGGAATCTTTCCTGTAATCAATATTTTCAGAAAACTTAGGTAATTTGGCTAATAACACCAAATTTGATTTTGTGGGATCCTCAGACTAGGGATGTGATCTGTGGTCTTGATTTACTTTGGGCACACTTGGCTCCTGGATGAGAAGTAGAAGACAAACTCTGAACATGATCCTTTGTTTAGTACATTTGTCTGCGTTGCAATGTTCAGATGGTGATCTCTAGAGTCTTAAATGCTGAGGTGCAATAGCTGTCCCAACTAATAAGTCAACAAATAATTATCCAAAAAAACAGCAGGAAAACTTCATATTAATGAAGGTTGAAATGTGCACCTTTAGAATATTGGAGATTGAACCAGTCATTCCCAGAAACTTAATACATAATTGTGATGCCTCAAATCAGCAAGGAACTGGATTGATCACACCCCAAATACTAATTGACTATCCTTCAACTCAGAATGAAAAATAGTAAAAAGGAGAAAAATAAAAAACAAAACTGTCTATACCTACATAGTTTGCTGTCTGCTTTAACAGGACTTTACCATTCCATTGTCTTCATTTGTGTAACTTTGCTACCCCAAGAGGCTTGTCCAAGAAGGTGAAAGTTGCAAATAACTTTCTCGTTCACTGTAAAAACTTATCAAAAGATCCAGCAACTCCAAAAAGCATCAATATACAGTTTACATCCCAAGACTCTTTGAGCTCCTCTTCTCAAAATTCTTACCTTGCTGTTTCTACACATTCTAAACTATTGTATGATGATAATTATTCAATTCTAATGAAGTCCATGTGTTGAAAGACCCACCTCAAACCAAACTTCAAAATATCAATAAATCAGATCTTGCAATTCCTTCTCAGAGTTGTTCTCTGCAAAGTTAGCATTCTCACTTACTGTGATAAACAATAAACTCAGCTTTGTGATATTAAAAGGTTATCCTGATGATATTTGGGAAGCCAGCGTTCTACAAGGACAATGAGAAAATTCTACAGCCAACATAAAGGGAAGGCAGATTACAACAAAGAAATGGTAAGAACCCCAGAAGAAAAGATTTCTCATCAGCAAAACTAAATGCTGGAAGACAATGAGGTAACATCTTTGATGTGCTGAAAAACATAATTGGGAGCCTAAATTTCCAAATACCAGCAAAATATCATTCACAAGTCAGAAAAAAATTAAAATTTATAGATATTCAAGCACTTAAGAATTTACTAACAATAGTCCTTTACAGAAAGAACTACTAAATAAGAAAAAATAAACCTACAAGGAATGAACAGTATAAAGATATATATAAAAATGCCAAAGAATTGCTTAAAAATGCGGGTAAATCTAAATAAATACTGAGTGGGAAAAAAGTTAGAATAGCCATCATTTTTTGTGTGTTTTCAAAAACCAGCTGGCTCTCCCAGTTAAAGATAGCATATTAAAAGCAAGCATTTAATTCTGTTTCTTCCTGAAACCTCATAAAAATGACAGTAGATTTTATATAGAGAGATATAAGTATCTATATATACATATATTATACATATATATGTATCCATATATAAATGTATGTGCACATATATATTCCACGAGAATGAAAAGAACAGAAAAATCTTTTAATAGCAACAAAATTTTGGAGGCTGAAAAGCAAAAAGAAAGTCACTTGGGGAATATTGACAATCAATGTGATTTACACCACAGAAATATACAAAAGGCTCAGGAATTGGCAACACTGTTACCTCTGGAAGCACATATAAGGATAGACTAAAAGCCCAGACTTATCTGCAAATCTGTTTAAATTAAACCCCCAGATCTCTAATCACTGCCCAGTCAGGCAACTGGTCCTGCCCTACCCCAGCATAAGATTGTAGGTTTATTCTCTGAAAAAGTAAAACAAAGGATCTCTTGATTAGGGAGATACTAGGCATATTTGAGCATAATGTTATTCTAAAGCAGGAAACCCCAAAAGATAAATAAATAAAATCTTAAAAATAAAAACCAGAGAAGGCCCAGGAAACAGGACATTCAGAGGCAAAAAGAATTCCCAGCATGAGAGTAAAAGAGTCTAATCTCCAGGGTGACCAAGCTTTATACTAGCATAGACTGCAACCAGTCCAGATGAGGGTAAGTCACAAGGCTCCAGAAAGGACTTAATGAAAAAAAATGATATTAAGAAAACAACTATATTTACCAAGAAAACATTTAAGCAATTGGGAAAGAATATGGGGACTGAATTACTGAGACATTCATTGAAAATTAAGCAAACAAACAAAAAATAATTATTTACTGATGGGAAGACAGAACATTATGCAAGAGAAGAAATCATGGCATATGACATGATTCAACTGTGAATAACAATTGTTTTTTGTTTGTTTGTTCATTTGTTTGTTTTTGAGACGGAGTCTCGCTCTGTCACCCAGGCTGGAGTGCAGTGGTTCGATCTCGGCTCACTGCAAGCTCTGCCTCCCGGGTTCACACCATTCTCCGCTACCATTCCCAGCTAATTTTTTTGTATTTTTAGTAGAGACGGAGTTTCACCATGTTAGCCAGGATGGTCTCAATCTCCTGATCTTGTGATCCACCTGCCTCAGCCCCCCTCGGAATTACAGGAGTGAGCCACCATGCCCAACCACAATTGTATAGTTTTTAATGTTCTAAACACTGAATATTTATGTAACAAAATTATGATATAGTTATATAAGAAAAAATAGGTGGCTGAACATGGTGGCTTATGCCTGTAATCCCAATACTTTGGGAGGCCAGGACAGGAGGATAGCTTGAGTCTAGGAGTTTGAGGCCAGCCCAGGCAACAAAGTGAGACCATGTCTCTATAAAATCTGAGGAAAAAAAAAAAAAAAAGGAAAGAAAGAAATATATATAGCTGGTCACCTGTAGTACCAGCTACTTGTGGGAGATTAAGGCTGCAGTGAGCCAAGATTGTGCCACTGCACTCCAGCCTGGGTGACAATGTGAGACCCTGTCTCCAAAAAGAGAAAAAGAGAGAGAGAATGGAGGAAGGAAGGAAGGAAGGAAGGAAGGAAGGAAGGAAGGAAGGAAGGAAGGAAGGAAGGAAGGAAAGAAGGAGAAGGAAAGGGAAGGAAGGGAAGGAAGAGAGGAAGGGGGATGGAGGGAGGGAGGGAAGGAGGGAGGGAGGGAGGGAGGAAGGAAAGAAGGAAGGAAGGAAAAGAGAGAGAGAAGAAAGAAAGAGAAAGAAAGAAAGAAAAAGAAAGAAAGAGAAAGAGAAAGAAAAGAAAAGAAAGAAAAGAAAGAGAAAGAAAGAAAAAGGTAGAGAGGAGATGCTTATATTGGGGTGCAGAGAATGATACCCCAAAGCATGGTGCTTTGGCATGCTGAGTACTTTTGAATTAAAGGAAATTAGAAGACCTCAGAAGCTGCCTCAGAACAAAGGACTTCCTAACCCTCTCTTATTGCCCCCCCAACCCACCCTCCAGCACAGGGAGAGTCTCTCAGAAATTTTCTTATCTGAATAAGAATAATATCTTCCAAAAAATATGCAATTGTCTTAAGACCCCCTCCCTAAGAATCTCATCAAATAACCAAGAATGATTAACCAGAAGAGAAGAGACGAGAGAAGAAACAAGAATAAAAGTCATCAACATTCTCAGACAGACTTCTCATCTATTCTTCTGAGGGCAGCTTTGAGAGATTACCTAAGAGATTTTACCTGCATCAGACGACAACCTTTGATCACAGTGCAGTTCCACCCCTCACCTTTCCATAACTTACCAGCCCCGTTTAGTTTATTAACCTAATCATTTTTAAACTATTGTCTGCTCTTTGGGCCCATTTTTTCCCCTGAAAATTATTTACTACTCTTCACAATTGCTTACATTTCCCCCACCTCCCCCTCCCCTATGAAGAGGGTACGTAAATTTCAACCAGCTGGGACTGGGTAAGGTGGCTCATGCTTGTAATCCCAGCACTTTGACTGGGAGGCTGAGGCAGGCAGATCACCTGAGGTCAGAAGTTTGAGACCAGCCTGGCCAACATGATGAAACCCCATCCCTACTAAAACTGCAAAAATTAGCCAGGTGTGGTGGCACCTGCCTGTAGTCCCAGCTACTCAGGAGGCTAAGGCAGGAGAATCACTTGAAACCGGGAGGCGGAGGTGGCAGTGAGCCGGGATCACACCATTGCACTCCAGCCTGGGCGACAGAGTGAGACTCTATCTCAAAACATAAAAAAAAAAAAAATAAAGACTTATGTAGAAGGGAGATAAAGATAGAAATTTGCATCCCAAAACAGGAATTATATATTCTTTTCAAGTATGTATGGAACATTTACTAAAATTGGCCACATAAGAAGCCACTAAAAAAGTCAACTAATTTCATGAAACTGACATTTTAAAATTAATTCATGGCCAGGCACAGTGGCTCATGTCTGTAATCCCAGCACTTTGGGAGGCTGAGGCAGGTGGATCACGAGGTCAGGAGATCAAGACCATCCTGGC
The DNA here is from genome assembly GCF_047675955.1 of Chlorocebus sabaeus. NCBI lineage: Eukaryota > Metazoa > Chordata > Mammalia > Primates > Cercopithecidae > Chlorocebus > Chlorocebus sabaeus. The sequence continues at coordinate 33,262,900 of NC_132911.1, read as the reverse complement.
TAACACAGTGAAACCCTGCCTCTACTAAAAACACAAAAAGTAGCCAGGCATGGTGGTGGGTGCCTATAGTCCCAGCTACTTGGGAGGCTGAGGCAGAACAATGGCATGAACCTGGGTGGCGGAGCTTGCAGTGAGCCAAAATCGCACCACTGCACTCCAGCCTGGGTGACAGAGCGAGACTCCATCTCAAAAAAAAAAAAAAAAAAAAAAAAAAAAAAAAAAAAAAAAATACTGATTGCAGAGATTTTGGGAAATACAGACAATTTAAAGGACAAGATTAAAAACGGTCTGAGGTGGGGTGTGGTGGCTCATGCCTGTAATTCCAGCACTTTGGAATGCCAAGGTGGGCAGATCCCTTGAGCTCAGAAGTTCGAGGCCAGCCTGGGCAACATGGCAAGACCCCCATCTCTACAAAAAAATATGAAATTTAGCTGGGCATAGTGGCATGTGCCTGTAATCCCAGCTGCTTGGGGGGCTGAGGCAGGAAGATCACTTGAGCCTAGGAGGTTGAGGCTGCAGTGAGCCAAGATTATGCCACTGCATTCCAACCTGAGTGACAAAGTAAGACCCTGTCTCAAAAAAAAAAAAAAAAAAAAAAAAAAAAATTATCTGAAATCTAGCCAAGCATGGTGGCTCCCACCTATAATCCCAGCAATTTGGGAGGCCAAGGTGGGAAGGTCACCTAACCCAGGAGTTCAAGACCAGCCTGGGCAACATAGAGAGACCCCATCTATACAAAAAAATAAATAAATAACTGGGTGTGGTGGCACCTCCCTATAATCCCAACTATTTGGGAGGCTGAGGCAAGAGGACCCTTTGAGCCCAGGAGGTTGAGGCTGCAGTGATCCATGATTGCACCACTGCACTCCAGCCTGGGTGACACAGCAAGTCCCTATCCGAAAACAAACAAAATTATCTGAAATCCAATTCTGGCTAGAGTTTACCTCTTTTAATATTTGACATACTTCTTTTCAGTCTTTCTCAAGATGTGTATTTAGGCATTTTTTTTCTATCTCCTTGTTGTTGTTGCTGTTGTAATACTGAGATTTACTGTATATTCGTTTTATACCCTGTTTCACAAATAATAATTCAACTTTATTACCACTAGAGGAGTACTAGTCTCCCTTACAAAGTTATGCTAATGGAAAGAATTTCTGCTCCTTTCAACAGTGTGTGGTCCTTAGAAGAAAACTAATATTTAATATTAACAGTGTTAAAATGGTTTCACCCCCAGGTAAATCGGCAGGAAAAGGGAACGGAATGCATTGGTGGGAAGGTGAAGGACAGAAGTGGAGTTGAAGCAAAACCAGGTTCTCACTCTACACAAAAGACAAGCGTGCCTGTCTCCCCAATTCAGAGCCAGCAAGAGCCCCACTAATACCCGCTTGCTGCCTGAAAGAACTGACACAAAGCACACGCAAGGACGTGGAGGAAAGCAGGAGTTAAACAGGCAACAATAAAAAGCTGAAGAAGGTTTGGGACTGGGAAGATGCTGATTTAGAAAAATAACATTATGAAAATGGGCACCCTTGAAGAACATTCTGTGCCCCTCCTCCCCTCACCTTATTTAGCCCATCGCCAGATAAAGTCACAGCTGTCGGTCCTCTGCTATCTGAAGCATTAGGTGAAAGTGCTGTTTCACCCACCAGCAGATTTCAGGGTGAGCCAGCCCAGGAGGGATGAGCATGGCGGTACCTGGCGTGTGGTTGGGAGGAAGCACTATCCTCTACTTAGGAGGAAGGATTACAAAGCAGCAGGGAGCTTCTCCAGAGATTGAAGAGGCTGCTGGCCCCAACCTTTTTTTTCTTTTTTTTCTTTTTCTTTTTTTTTTTTTTTTTTTTTTTTTTGAGAGGAGTCACCCAGGCTGGAGTGCAGTGGCACAATCTCGGCTCACTGCAAGCTCCGTCTGCTGGGTTCACGTCATTCTCCTGCTTCAGCCTCCCGAGTAGCTGGGACTACAGGCGCCCGCCACCACGCACCGCTAATTTTTTGTATTTTTAGTAGAGACAGGATTTCACCGTGTTAGCCAGGATGGTCTCGATCTCCTGACCTCGTGATCCGCCCGTCTTGGCCTCCCAAAGTGCTGGGATTACAGCCGTGAGCCACCGCGCCCAGCGGGTCCCAACCTTTTGTGCGCACCGCACCTCGCAGATCCTGCCACAGGGAGCCACATCCCGGAAGGGACAAAGCCAGGAGAGTCACTTGAGAATGATTCATGCCATTTCTGTTACATGCCTGGCACACAGCAGGGCTTAATACATTTTAACAACTACCTTTCTATTTTCTTCAAGTCTACTACAGTGGTTTGAGGCACAGGCTTTGGTTTAAAATAGTTCTAGGTTGAAATCCAAGCTCAAATTCCACTCATTAGCTCTCTGACCTCAGAGTGGATTTACCACCAGCGCTTTAAACCTGTTTCCTCAGCTGTAAAATTGAATTAATTAAATCTATTTATGGGATTGAATTTGCTAATGTATATAAAGTCCAACTCATAATTAAATGGTAGAAGTTAGAATTGACCTTTAGTGTATGCCATATATTGATGGTCATTCTTGGTTTTGTTTTTTTTTTTTCCGCATTCTATTTTTGAACACCTCCCTGTCTGTATATTTATTTAATCACTTCTTTCAAGACTATTTTGAATTCTATTTTTATCTTTTTTTTTTGAGTCACCCAGGCTGGAGTACAGTGGCACAATCATGACTCATGGCAACCTCAAACTCCTGGGCTCCAGTGATCCTCCCACCTTACCCTCCCAAGTAGCTAGGACTACAGGTGTGTGCCACCATGGCCAGCTAATTCTTTATTTTTTGTAGAGACACCATCTCACTATGTTCCCTAGGCTGGTCTCAAACTCCTGGCTTCATGAAATCCTCCCACCTCGGTCCGCCAAAGTGTTGGGATTACAGGCACACGAGCTACAGTACCTGGCCCTATCTTTATCTTTCCATAGCCTTATTTTTCCATCTGTAATCTGTTCACCCCAGCATAGTGTATCCATTCATGCTTCTAGTATGGGCAATATGAATTTAAATAAGTATATAAATAAGTGAAACAAATATAGCTCATAGGTCCTTTGATGGAAGTGTATATGAGCACAAAGAAGGAAATGGACAAATAAGAGTGGATCCAGCCTGGCCACAGTGGCTCACGCCTGTAATCCCAGCACTTTGGGAGGCCAAGGCGGGCAGATCACTTGAGATCAGGAGTTTGAGACCAGCTTGGCCAAGATGGCGAAACCCTGTCTCTATTAAAAATACAAAATTTAGCCAGGCGCAGCGGCACACTCTTGTGTCCCAGCTACTTGGGAGGCTGATGCAGGAGAATTGCTTGAACCCGAGAGGTGGAGGTTGCAGTGTGCTGAGATTGAGCCACTCTTGCTTGAACTGGGGAAGCAGAGGTTGCAGTGACAGAGCGAGACTTGGTCTCAAAAAAAAAAAAAAAGAGTGGATGCAGGCTGGGCGCAGCGGCTCACACCTATAATCCCAGCACTTTGGGAGGCTGAGGCAAGTGGATCACGAGGTCAGGAGCTCGAGACCAACCTGGTCGACATGGTGAAACCCTGCCTGTACTAAAAACCCAAAAAATTAGCTGGGCGTGGTAGTGCATGCCTATAATTCCAGCTGCTTGGGAGCATGAGGCAGGAGAATTGCTTGAACCCAGGAGGCAGAGGTTGCAGTGAGCCGAGACTGTGCCACTGCACTCCAGCCTGGGCAACAGAGCAAGACTCAGTCTCGAAAAAAAAAAGAGTGAATCCAAAAAGGCTTTACAGAGGAAATGATTCTCCCGCCTAGTCTTGAAACAATGAAGTTTCAGATAAGATAGCCCTGGGTTTGAACCTATGTCCTGCCACACACTAGATGTGGATGAGTTAACTAATCTGACCAAATGTCAGTCTCTCTCAGGTATTCAATCAGAATGATGACACCAATTTAATACATGGGTGAGATTAAATGAGCTGATTGACAGGGCATGGTGGCTCTGGCCTATAATTCCAGCACTTTGGGAGGCTGAGATGGGCAGACCACCTGAGGTCAGGAGCTTGAGACCAGCCTGGCCAACATGGTGAAACCCCATCTCTACAAAAAATACAAAAATTAGCCAGGTGTGGTGGCATACACTTGTTATCCCAGCTACTCAGGAGACTGACACACAAGAATTGCTTGAACTGGGGAGGCAGAGGTTGCAGCGAGCCAAGATCGCACCACTGCACTCCAGCCTAGGAGACAGAGCAAGACTCTGCCTTAAAAAAAAAGAAAAAAAAAATTGCCAGGCATTGTGGCAGGCACCTGTATAGTCCCAGCTACTTAGGAGGTTGAGGCAAGAGGATCATTTAAAAGATGATTATTTAAGCCCAGGAGGTTGAGGCTGCAGTGAGCTGTGATTATACCACTGAGACCCTGCCTCCAAAAAAAAAAGAGAAAGAAAGAAAAGAAATCAAGTGGGCTATAGATCAACTCATGAAAATGATCCTCATGGATATGTCAGTCCATGGGCAATTTCTTTTTTTTCTTTTTTTTTTTTTTTTGAGACGGAGTCTCACTCTGTTGCCCAGGCTGGAGTGCAGTGGCGCATCTCAGCTCACTGCAAGCTCCGTCTCCCAGATTCATGCCATTCTTCTGCCTCAGCCTCCCGAGTAGCTGGGACTACACAGGTGCCTGCCACCATGCCTGGCTAATTTTTTTTGTATTTTTAGTAGAGACGGAGTTTCACCATGTTAGCCAGGATGATCTCAATCTCCCGACCTCGTGATCCATCTGCCTTGGCCTCCCAAAGTGCTGGGATTACAGGCGTGAGCCACCACACCCGGCCCATGGACAATTTCTATAGTTACCCATAAACAGCTGTGCACATTGTCTGTGGTGTACTTTAAACCATATTTTCCCAGATTTTTGAAAAAAGTTCAATGTAGGGTTGAAACAGAAGTCTTGTCAAAGATTGAGATCAGCTTTACCTGCAACATCCTCTCAACCTACCAATCTTGAAGACTTTTCACTTAAAATGACATTGATTTTCACCTGAGATTGGGAGTTCGAGACCAGCCTGGCCAAAATGGAGAAACCCTGTCTCTACTAAAAAATACAAAATTAGCCAGTCATGGTGGCGCATGCCTGTAATCCCAGCTACTCGAAAGGCTGAGGCAGGAGAATCTCTTGAACCTTGGAGACGGAGGTTGCAGTGAGCTGACATCGCGCCATTGCACTCCAGCCTGGGCAAAAAGAGCGAAACTCCGTCTCAAACAAACAAACAAAAAAAACGACATTGATCTTATAAGTGCTCTTTCACAATTCCTTTTGTGAAAATATTTTAACTAGGTTTTCCTGGATGCACAAATTAAAATCTCAGATTTATCAGGTCAATTCCTTGGGATTTTTTGTTTGTCTGATTGATTATTTGTTTGTTTTTGCTTTTGTTTGTTTGTTTGCTGAGATGGAGTCTTGCTCTGTTGCTCAGGCTGGAGTGTAGTGGCATGATCTCAGCTCATTACAACCTCCACCTCCCAGGTTCAAGCGATTCTCCCACCTCAGCTTCCCAAATAGCTGGGACTACAGGCGCCTGCCACCACGCCCAGCTAATTTTTGTTTTTTAGTGGAGATGGGGTTTCACCTTGTTGGCTGGGCTGGTCTTGAACTCCTGACCTCAGGTGATCTGCCAGCCCTGGCCTCTCGAAGTGCTGGGATTACAGGCATGAGCCATCATGCCCTGCCTCTGTTTTAAATTACACGGATTTCATTTCTTATTTAAACTGCTGTACCACAAAGGACAAGGAAAAGTGAAAAGAATTAAGTTTGTTTCTCTAGAGGAAAAAAAAAGGCTAGGAGGTACGTTAAACTTGGATGGCAGCCTGTCATGGAACCCGGAGATTGTCACATTGGCCACTACTTTCTCTAATCCAGAGATTGAAACCTGATCTGCCACCACTGCTGGGAATGGAGTCAGTCCTGGTTTCAGATATAGCTGACACCGTCAGCTTCAGTCTGAGCCAATCTACTTCCTGCCTTTCTTCTAGGAGACAGCCAGAGTTCAAGCCAGCCTAGTTCTCAACAGCATCATCTGCTAACATTTATCATCTCCCCACTTCCCTCTCACACAATGAGGTAGGCACTGGGGAAGGTAGCACAGTCCCTGCCTTCAAAGTGCTTACAATCTTGGTACTTACAATAAAAAGGCAGATCAAGTGAATATGTCACTAGAAGGCAGCACATGAGAAATCAATATGAAGATGGCTGGGCACAGTGGCTCATGCCTGTAATCTCAGCACTTTGGGAGGAGAAGGTGGGCGGATCACTTGAGGTCAGGAGTTCAAGACCAGCCTGGTCAACATGGCGAAATCCCGTCTCCACTAAAAAACAAACAAACAAAACATATATACAAAAAATTAGCCGGGCATGAGGGCGGGCACCTGCAATCCCAGCTACTTGGGAAGCTGAGGCAGGAGAATGGCTTGAACCTGGGAGGCGGGGTTACAGTGAGCCAAGATTGCACCACTGCGCTCCAGCCTGGGCGACAGAGTGGGACTGCATCTCAAAAAAGAAAGAAATTAATATGAAGATGAATGTTTTGAGAGTCTGGGGAAAGTGAAGTTCACTATGAGCTGAGCTGGTGGAAATGGCTTCCTGAATGAAGGAAATCCATGGTGCCTTCTCCATTTTGTGGGAGGCACTGGTTTAGAGAGTGGTTAAGGACATAGACTGCAAATCCAGGTTGCCATTGTTTGAACAAGCTCAGCTCTGCCAGTAACGAGCTGTGTGACCTGGGCAGAGTACTTAGCCTCTCTGTGCCTAGGTCGCCTCCTCCCTAAAATTAGGACAATAGTAATCATGCCTCCCTCGTAGATTTGTGGGGAGGATAAAATGTCTTAAGCTAAATGAAGTACATGGCATATAATGAAGGCTAATGGGGGCTACGGACCGTTGTTCTTTATGACACGGTTTCTTGAGACCAAGGCATGTATAAGCCGGTGCACAGAATCGTGTCTATGTAATTAGTTAATTCTGTCTGAGAGGAGTGTGTGTGTTTAAGACACTGCCTGGGATGGCTTATAATGTAATCTTTAGGCAAAACGCTTTGTAATTGGTGCAGCTCTGAAAACACACGCATGCATTCCAGGGGGTGCTGCTGGGGCTCGGCGGGGCCGTGTCTGGTCTGTAACGAGCGCCGGCTCCTAGGGGGTTGCTGGGGAGCCCACGCTGCCGGCGACTCGGGCCACTGAATGTGAGACCGAGTCCCTGTATGTCACCAGTGCACACGCTGATTTGAACCCTGCTTCGACGTGCGTGTCATGGCTTAAAAATAGCTGCTAATCTGTCAACCTGTCTTGGGCAGAAACAGCGGTGGCGGCGGCGGCGACAGCAGCGGGAGCGTCATGGCCGTGGCGCTGTCTGCGCCGGCGATCCGCCTTTCGGACTGAGGCCCAGCGCAGCGCTTGCAAAGAGGTAGAGGGGCTGCGGCGGGCCTTCGCCTTCCCAGCTGGCTCCCCAGGCTGGAGAGAGGCGCCCAGCTAGGGGAGACGGGAGAGGGAGGGGACCGGGAAGCAGGCACCCGAGCCCAGAGAGCCAGCCGCACTCTCCCGGGCGACCTCCCTTCGCGCGCGGGGCCGGGCTGCCTGGTTGGCGAGGACTGGGGCGACAGCCACGGACCTGTTACAAAGGCGACCTCAGGCGAAGGGAGGGCGCGGCGGGCCACCTGGAGCCTACGGATGGGATTGGAGAATGCCCAGGGCTGTATCCTGGGATAGAAAGGGGCTTCTGCACCCCCTCCCCGGGAAAAACAGCCCCACGGAGCTCCTTCTTAGACCTGGGCTCCTTCGCTCTTCCCCCATCCCGTTCATCATCTCGTAGACAGCAGACTCTCTAAGAGGAAAGGTTGTATTGTAATAAAGTAATGGGGTCTTTAGGCATGAGTGCAAATGTAGAAGATGATGGTGATGGTGATAGTGATGGTGGTGATGGTGGTAGGGATGATAGTGATGGTGGTGGGGATGATGGTGATGGTGATGGCTGTAGTGCTATATTTCTGTGCTCCTTCTGGACCCAGCCATTGAAAACTCTCTCTCTCTCCCTAAACACCCTAAGATCCAATCTTCCCTCACCAATCCTGGTCCTAAAACCCCTCTTCTAATGCCCTCTAAGTGCTTGGTTTCTCTTGGCACTGGGGCAAGGGAGAGCTGGGCCCTGGCTAGGGGTGTGAGATGGGGACAGAGCATGGGCAGGGACAAAGATGGCCTCTCACTGCTGGTCATAGAGTTGAAGTTCCCCTGGCAGGAGGCCGGGAAGGGAGTGGGAGGGGATTCTGCAGGCTCCAGGACCTCCTTTCAAACAGGCAGGACCACAGGTGTGAGAGGATGGGAAGGGAGGGGTCTTGCCATTGTTGCCTCGCTGCCTGAAGGTCCCAGGGTAAGCCTCAAACACTGGCCTTTCCCAGCTCTGCAGCTCAACAGGTCATCTGAGACACACCTGCTAAGCCCCTCGTTATTGACCTCATGTGTTTTGTAGGGTCACTTGACTCCAACAGCCATACACTTGGTAATTCTAAGCCTCTGAGCCCCTGGACCTGGCAGGATCCTTCATTTTTCCCTTTCCTTCCTGCTTTCTAGCCCCCCACCATCCACCTCTGTCCCCCTCCCCTCAAGACACACAGACAAAACACTTCAACCCTGCGTCAGTTCCGCCACCATCCACCTCTGTCACCCTCCCCTCAAGACACACACAGACAAAACACTCCAACCCTGCTTCTATTCAGAAATTCGCCCATTAGAGCTGAGATCTGATCAGTAATTTCTTAATGCTGATCCAAGGAGGGTAGTTTGCCTGTTGTGCACGTAGATTGGTGCCTTCTTCCATAAGCTCGTGCATTCAGCAAGTATTTTTTTCCCAAACTTACTCTTCCTCTTTATTGCTATTCTCCACTCACCCCATCCCCCGCCCACCACACCCTTCCCATAGCAGGTTTATCTCTGAGGCAGTGGCAGGTCATGAAGGGGTTAAAGTCTAACTCTCTGGCACAGAGGTGGCAGGCCTGACATGTGTCCTGGCCTCAGCTGCTGTTGTCTCCCTGCTAATTGTCTCTGGATGAGTCTAAAGGTACCCCCAACACCATCCCAGCTCCCTAGGCTCTCTGCCTATAGCCCCGGGCAGATGAGACCCAGATTCCAGCTGGCAAGATCCCCAGCAGTGGGGACAGCCACCCAAGTGCCAAGTGTGTGTGTGTGTGTGTGCGTGCGTGTGCTGGCAGTGGGGGTGGGGTGACAGAGCAGAAACCCAGCAGCTGGGCAGCTCCCTCTCCCCGTAAACAAGGACATGTGACTCTCCCACCTCGTTGCGTGGCAGAGCCAAAGAGCTGAGCAAAAGGAGCTGCTGCAGCTTGAAGGAAAAGCCACCCCTGAAGGCTCCCGCCAGAGCCAGGCTTTACCTTCTCTCCCTCTAGAATCTTCTCCTGAAGGACCAGCCCAGGGAAGGGAAGAAGCTGCTCTGGACTCACTCAAGTGTGTCTCACACCCCTTCCTCTTCCAGCAGCAGCTACCTGGCGACAGAACCCATCATCACCGCAGTCACTCCTGCAGCTGCCACGGTTTCTGCCACCTCTAAGATGTGCCCTGGTAACTGGCTTTGGGCTTCCATGACTTTTATGGCCCGCTTCTCCCGGAGTAGCTCAAGGTCTCCTGTTCGAACTCGAGGGACCCTGGAGGAGATGCCAACCGTTCAACATCCTTTCCTCAATGTCTTTGAGTTGGAGCGGCTCCTCTACACAGGCAAGACAGCCTGTAACCATGCCGACGAGGTCTGGCCAGGCCTCTATCTCGGAGACCAGTATGTATCGGGCAGACTGGGCCCACGGCAAAGCGTGTGTGTGTTTGCGTGTGTAAGAAAGGAGAAGGGTGGCAGATAGGCATGGAGTGTTGTCATTGGTTCTTGGTTGAAGATTGAGGGGATAGGGCACATGGGCCGAGGGTAGAGTCTGCAGGTTTGGGAGAGTTTGGTCAGGATTATTGAAATGCCCAACTCTGGCCTCAGTGTCTCTTGCCTGTAATCCCAGCACTTTGAGAGGCTGAAGCAGGAGTATCTAGAGTACAGGAGTTCTAGACCAGCCTCAGCAACAAAGCCAGACTCCATCTCTACTTATTATTTTAAAATAAAATAAATAAAATAAAAATACCCAACTCTGGACAGAAAGACTCTGTTCCAGTAATACTATCATTCATGTATCACATATTTATTATTATGTGCCAGTGCTACATACCAGGCACAATAGATGACTTCTCTGACCTTCCATCTATTGTGCAATGTCTCTGGGAAAAGGCAGTCACTGGAAGCCAGGAGCAGTAGGTAGGAAGCTGCAGTGGTTTCTCTTGAGACCAAGCAAAGCGGCAGTGCCTACAGAGATTCTGCAATTTGAGGGCTGGGGGGGATAAACATCAAAGGAAGAGCCATCCCCACTTCTCTCTCTCAAAGTTATACAAGGATTTTGTTTTTGTTTTTGTTTTGCTTCTTTGGTTTGTTTTGGTTTCTTTTTTTTTTTTTTTTTTTTTTTTTTTTTTTTAGTGTCACTCTGTCGCCCAGGCTGGAGTGCAGTGGCGCGATCTCAGCTCACTGCAACCTCCCCCTCCCGGGTTCAAGCGATTCTCCTGCCTCAGCCTCCAGAGTAGCTGGGACTACAGGCATATGCCATGTTGCCCAGCTAATTATTTGTTTGTATTTTAGTAGAGACGGGCCCAGGCTGGTCTTGAGCTCCTGAGCTCAGGCAATCCACCTATCTCGGTCTTCGAAGTGCTAGGATTACAGGTGTGAGCCACTGTGGCCAGCATTGTTGTTGTTTTTGAGACAGGGTCTCGCTCTGTTGCCCAGGCTGTAGTACAGTGGCCCAATCTCAGCTCACGACAAACTCCACCTCCCGGGTTCATTCTCCTGCCTCTGCCTCCCAAGTAGCTGGGATTATAGGTGCCCACAACCAAGCCCAGCTGATTTTTGTATTTTCAGTAGAGACGGGGTTTAGCCATGTTGGCCAGGCTAATTTTGAACTCCTGGCCTCAAGCAATCCACCGGCTTCAGCCTCCCAAAGTGCTGGGATTACAAGCATGAGCCACTGTGCCTGGCCTACAAGGATTTTTTTTACACTCATTATCTCTCTTAATCTTCACAACAGCCCTGTGAGGTAGGTATCACTATCCCTGGGTTACAGATGAGGAGACTAAAGCTCAGAAAAGTTGTGCCTGGCCCAAGGTCACACGGATTGTAAGTAGCAGAGCCAGGACTTGGAGGCTCAAGTTCAGTGCGCTTACTGCTTAAGGAGTTTGCCCTGGACAGGACATTCGCTACTGTGGTGCCCAGGGGCATCTGCCACCAAGCTGAGGGGTCTGGGCCAGATGAACACCTGAAGGCGACGTCATAAAACAGGGTAAATGTGGCCAGGCGTGGTGGCTCACATCTGTAATCCCAGCACTTTGGGATACTGAGGCGGGTGGATCACGAGGTCAGGAGTTCAAGACCAGTCTGGCCAAAATAGCAAAACCCTGTCTCTACTAAAAATACAAATATTAGCCTGGCATGGTGGTGGGCGCCTGTAATCCCAGCTACTTGAGAGGCTGAGGCAGAGAATTGCTTGAACCCGGGAGGCAGAGGTGGCAGTGAGCCGAGATTGTGCCACTGTACTCCAGCACTCCAGCCTAGGCAACAGAGCAAGACATTATCTCAAAAAAAAAAAAAAAAAAAAATGGTAAATGTGAGCCATGGAATATCTGGCAAATACACAAGAGGGTTCTGGGTGTCAACAAGAGTAGAGACACAGGGGAGTTACGTGTGGAATGGATGTCAGAACCAAAGTATCTCAGGGTGAGCAGGACCGATGAAATGAGCAGAACAATCTGCCTGACATTCATTTCCCCTCTGCAGCATCATGGCTGCACGGCCATCTCCTCTTTCTGCTTGAATACCCCAGGGACAGGAAAACCACTCTCTCCCGAGGTGCTCCACCCTTTCCTCAGCTAGACTCCACCATTAAAATGTACTTCCTTGTATGAAATTGAAATCAGCTGGCCAGGCGCAGTGGCTCATGCCTACAATCCCAGCACTTTGAGAGGCCTGGGTGGGTGGATCATGAGGTCAGGAGTTCAAGACCAGCCTGGCCAACATGGTGAAATCCCATCTCTACTAAAAATACAAAAATTAGCTGGGCATGGTGGTGGGCACCTGTAATCCCAGCTACTCAGTAGGCTGAGGCAGGAGATTTGTTTGAACCTGGGAGGCAGAGGTTGCAGTGAGCCGAGATTGCACCATTGCACTTCAGTCTGGGAGACATAGCAAGACTCTGTCCCCCCTCTCCCCCTCAAAAAAATGAAATCTGCTTCCCTGGGGCTTTAATTCCTTGATCCTGATTCTCGCCTTGAGAACCCTACAGATCCAAGACAATCCCAATTCCAGAAAACACACTTTCAGTTCTATTATGGCTATTTTTACCCCATCCCCTTAGTCTTCTCTTCTCCAAGCAAAATAGCCCCTATACCTTCAACCATGGCTCACAAGACAAGACTCCAAGTCATTGCCCATCTTGATTCCTCCCTTCTGGGTCACTAGTAAGTAAAGTAGTGTGCTTAGGCCAATAGTAGGATCCAGGAGACCAGGCATGATGGCTCACGCCTGTCATCCCAGCACTTTGGAAGGCTGAGGTGGGAGAATAACTTGAGGTTCAACTCCTTGAACTCAAGGAGTTCAAGGCCAGCCTGGCCAACATGGTAAAACCCCATCTCTACCAAAGATACAAAAAGTATCTGGATGTAGTGGCATGTGCCTGTAATCCCAGCTACCCGAGAGGCTGAGGCAGGAGGATCGTTTGAACCCAGGAGATGGAGGTGGCAGTGAACACTATAGCCTAGGAAGCAGAATGAGACTCCATCTCCAACAAACAAACAAAAAGAATCAACAATAGGATTCAGGAAATGAACAGGGTATACTCAAGGGACTCTTCCCCAACAACCTGTCTTTCCTACTCTTCCTTTAACCTCTACTCAATGCAGGGATATGGCTAACAACCGCCGGGAGCTTCGGCGCCTGGGCATTACGCACGTCCTCAATGCCTCACATAGCCGGTGGCGAGGCACGCCCGAGGCCTATGAGGGGCTGGGCATCCGCTACCTGGGTGTTGAGGCCCACGACTCGCCAGCCTTTGACATGAGCATCCACTTCCAGACGGCGGCTGACTTCATCCACCGGGCACTGAGCCAGCCAGGAGGTAGGAGGGGAATGCCAGGAGCAGGAAAGAACAGGGTACCTGGAATTTGGGGAAGTCCAAGGGTCTGAGAGTGGAGTGAGATTTTAGTGACATCACAAAATGCTCAGGATCTTGTTAAGAAAGAAAAAAATATCTCAACCATTTTTTTAAAGCAATACAGAAAAAGACAAGAAGGAAATTATCAAAAATGTTAAGAGTGTCAGGTTATACCTGGGTGGCAAGATTATATGTGATCGATGTTTTCTTTTCTGTTTTTTCGAGATGGAGTCTTGCTCTGTCGCCCAGGCTGGAGTGCAGTGACGTGATCTCGGCTCGCTGCAACCTCCACCTCCCGGGTTCAAGTGATTCTCCTGCCTCAGCCTCCCGAGTAGCTGGGATTACAGGGGCGTGCCACCACATCCAGCTAATTTTGTATTTTTAATAGAGACGTGGTTTCACCATGTGTGTCAGGCTGGTCTCAAACTCCTGACCTCAGGTGATCCACCCGCCTCGGCCTCCCGAAGTGCTGGAATTACAGGCGTGAGCCACTGCACCCAGCCAGCAGGAGGATTTCTTGAGCCCAGGAATTAGAGGTTGTAGTGAGCTATGATTGTGCCACTACCCTCAGCCTGAGAGGCAGAGCAAGACCCTGTCTCTAAATACATACATATATTCAATGGTTGAGAATAACAAGCTAGAATGGTGGGGAGATAGAGGAAGGGGCTGGTAACGACAGTATTTTCAATTGATTCATTCACGCTACTCTATGCAAAGCTGGCTCTTACATCAGTGGTGAGTCTCCACCTTTGACCCCTTTCAGGTTTATGGACACTGAGCCACTGCATGTCACCTTTTTCTCATTCTGTCCAGGCCTCTCCCCTTTTGCCAGGGATCTGCATTCGTAACACCCACTCATCTGCACCCATTCCTGTCTTCACGCACCTGTACTTACCTGTCTTCCTTTTCCCTGTCCATGTTTTTTGAGCTGGAGTTTCGCTTTTTTTTGCCTGGGCTGGAGTGCAATGACACGATCTTGGCTCACTGCAGCCTCTGCCTCCTGGGTTCAAGCGATTCTGCTGCCTCAGCCTCCTGAGTAGCTGGGATTACAGGCATGTGCCACCACGCCCAGCTGATTTTTATATTTTTGTTAGAGACGGGGTTTCACCATGTTGGCCAGGCTGGTCTCGAACTCCTGACCTCAGGCGATCTGCCCCCTTTGGCCTCCCAACGTGCCGGAATTACCGGTGTGAGCCGCTGTGCCCAGCCCCATGTCACCCTTTCCCCAGCCTCCTCCAAGCTGCCACAAGCAGTCTCGAAGCTCCCTCTCTGTGTCTCTCCTCTCAGGGAAGATCCTGGTGCATTGTGCCGTGGGCGTGAGCCGATCTGCCACCCTGGTACTGGCCTACCTCATGCTGTACCACCACCTCACCCTTGTGGAGGCCATCAAGAAAGTCAAAGACCACCGAGGCATCATCCCCAACCGGGGCTTCCTGAGGCAGCTCCTGGCCCTGGACCGCAGGCTGCGGCAGGGTCTAGAAGCATGAGGGGAGGGGGAGAGAGGTCAGACCAGGCCTGTGGGTGGGTCCCTGGCTCCCAGCTGGAGATAGGAGGCCCAGGTGGCAGGTAGCAGGAGGCCCAGATCACCCATCCTCCCCTGGGGTCAGGAGAGGCCGAGTCCCAGGCCACTGTCACTCTTTGTGGGAGGGGACGGGGAGTGAGGTTGGGCAGTGTGGTGAATGGGCACCCAGGAAGGGTTGACCAGGGAAGGAGGCAGCTAGGCTGTAGATGAAACATGGTCCTGGGATTCAAACACCGCTGGGATCTGGCCAGGGTGCTCCCCGGGATTCACAGTCCCTTCCCCTATTTGTGCCCAAGTGTTCCCCTCTCTCCCTCACCAAAACAAAAGGGCCATCTCTGCCCTGCACTTGTGCAGAAAGCCAGGGATGCAGCAGGCATGAATGCAATGGTGTAGAGTCGTGTGAAACCCCTAGCATAGAGACAGACAGCAAAGAGGTGGTGTGAAAAGCTTGCAGAACCAGAGAGAGAACCCCACAGACTTTCCACTGCAAGCGCAGGAGGAGGTAGCTAGCGTGTGAGGGTTGGCACTAGGCCCACGGCCACTGCTTGGGGCCAGAAACGTACAGAGGTGCATGGCTGGCAGTCTTGAGATGGTCACTCGCTTACTGGATCCAAGTGTCTCGAGGAAAAATAAAGATCATGAAAAAGAAGAGTTTCTTGAAGTCATTGACAGTTTGAAAGAGTTCTAGGCCTCTCTCCTGGGAACCCCAGCCTTGCTGGAGAAAAGGACAGTTCCTGACTCCCTCATATCCTCCACCAGCCTTCAAACCTCTGCCAGTTCTTCTCATGCCCTTTCTCCCAAGTCCAATTTCATGCTCCTACAGCGATATCTTGGGCTGTTGTTTCCAGCTAGTCCACAAAGGGGCAGCAGAGGACCAGAAATTTCAGGTTTGCAACAAACTCTGTTGCTGTTCAGAGGGCACACCCTGTACCTTCGGAGTTTAGAAGAGGTCTCTAGGCCGGTGGCAGGGGCTCACGCCTGTAATCCTAACACTTCGGAAGGCCGAGGCGGGTGGATCACCTGAGGTCAGGAGTTCAAGACCACCCTGGCCAACATGGCGAAACCCCATCTCTACTAAAACTACAAAAATTAGCTGGGCATGGTGGCGGACACCTGTAATCCCAGCTACTCAGGAGGCTGAGGAAGGAGAATGGCTTGAACCCCAGAGGAGGAGGTTGCAGTGAGTCGAGGTTGCGCCACTACACTCCAGCCTGTGTGATGGGAGCAGACTCCATCTCAAAAAAAAAAAAAAAAAAAAATTGTCTCTATTCACATACCTTGGTGTTAAGAAATATAACACCACCAGGCATGGTGGTTCATGCCTATAATTCTAGCACTTTGGGAAACCGAGGCGGGCCAATTGTTTCAGCCCAAGAGTTTGAGATCAGCCTGGGAAACATGGCGAGACCCTATCTCTATAAAAATTAAAATTTAGTCAGGTGGGGTAGAGCATGCCTGTAGTCCCAGATACTTACGAGGCTGACTTGGGAGGATGGCTTGAGCCCAGGAGGTTGAGCCTACAGTAGCTGTGATGGCATCATGGCATTCCAGCCTGGGCAACAGACCAAGGCCGTGTCTCAAAAAGAAAAGAAATGAAAAGAAAGAAAAGAAAAGAAAAAGAAAAGAGGCTGGGTGTGGTGGCTCATACGTGTAATTCCAGCACTTTTGGAGGCTGAGGTGGGTGGATCACTTGAGATCAGAAACTCGAGACCAGCATGGCCAACATGGTGAAACCCTGTCTCTACTAAAAATACAAAAATTAGCTGGGCATGGTGGTGCACACCTGTAATCCCAGCTACTCAGGGGGTTGAGGCAGGAAAATCACTTGAACCCAGGAGGCAAAGGTTGCAGTGAGCGGAGATCACGCCACTGCACTCCATCCTGGGAGACAAAGCTAGACTCCATCTCAAAAAGAAAGAAGAGAAAAAGAGAGAGAGAGAGAGAGAGAGGGAGGGAGGGAGGGAAGGAGGGAAGAAAGGAAGAAAGGAAAGAAAGAAAAGAGAAAAGAAAATACAGGGGACAAAAAAAAAAATCACTTAATTTAGCTGTATGTCCAGTCCCAAAGTATGGAACTCAGAACCTTAAAGTTGGTAGGTGCCTTCATAGATTATCCATTTTTCACTCTCCTCAGTCATGGTCTCGCTCTGTCGCCCAAGCTGGGTTGGGGCGATCTTGGCTCACTGCAATTTCCACCTCCCAGGCTCAAGCAATTCTCCTGCCTCAGCCTCCTGAGTACCTGGGATTACAGATGCCAACATGCGTGGCTAATTTTTGTATATTTAGTAGAGAAGGGGTTCCACCATGTTGGCCAGGCTGGTCTCGAACTCCTGACCTTAGGTGATCTGCCCACCTTGGCCTCCCAAAGTGCTGGGATTACAGGTGTGAGCCACTACACCTGGCCACTTATTCAGTATTTTTGACAACAGTCATCAAGCATTTGCTTGAACATCTTTGAGAAGAGGAAACCACTACATAATTTCCACACCATCCCACCAGCTCTAAATCTTAGAAAGCTCTGTCTTGCATGCACATAATGCAATCATGTTATGGTGCTGCTGAGAGGAGGCTGAAAGATCTGACCAACTAGGATTCCCGGGCTGACTGTAGCACGCGCCAATTAGGGGAGGTGGGCGAGTCACTTTACTTCTTCCCCCTCTGTTTACTGGCAATTGTACAGCAGACTTCCATGGGATTGTTGTGATCATTTAATTAGATAAAGGGCTGGGTGCACAATGACTCACGCCTGTAATCCCAGCACTTTGGGAAGCTGAGGTGGGCAGATCACTAGAAGTCAGGAGTTCAAGACCAGCCTGGACAACATGGTGAAACCCTGTCTCTACCAAAAAAATACAAAAATTAGCTGGGCATGGTGGCAAACACCTGTAATCCCAGCTATTCAAGGGGCTGAGGCAGGAGAATTGCTTGAACCCAGGAGGCGGAGGTTGCAGTGAGCCGAGATGGCACCACTGCACTCTAGCCTGGGTGACAGAGTGAGACTCTGTCTCAAAAAAAAAAAAAAAAAAAAATTAGATAAGAGACATAAAGCCCAAACACATCAGTATTTGATAAGTGTTCTTTCTCTTCTTCCCTCCCTGCGACAGCCCTTCCCATGGTTTGAAGCCCACTATCAGGGTTCTCCTGTGTGGTCCTACTTTTAGCCTAACAACGACGATTGTTTTCAGTCGCCTGCATCTGTCATATTCTAAGTTGTCAACAGTGGCATTCTTTTCCAACTATGGCAACTGAAATTCCATATCTCACAAAATGGATAGGTCTCAATGCTCCAGGCTAGACCTATAAGATGGGAGGACAGCAAGATCTATTTACTGACTGTGATCTCAAAATGTGGTCACTGCTAAGGGACACATTTATCTAAGGGAGAGAGTGAGGCCTTCATTAGAAATGTTGACTCTAGGCCGGGCACGGTGGCTCATGCCTGTAATCCCAGCACTTTGGGAGGCTGAGATGGGTGGATCACAGGAGGTCAGGAGTTCGAGACCATCCTGGCCAACATAGTGAAACCCTGTCTCTACTAAAAATACAAAAATTAGCCAAGTGTGGTGGCACATGCCTGTAATCCCAGCTACTCAGGAGGCTGAGGCAGGAGAATCATTTGAATCAGAGAGGCAGAGGTTGCAGTCAGCTGAGATTGCACCACTGCACTCCAGCCTGGATGACAGAATGAAACTCTGTCTCAAAAAAAAAAAAAAAAAGAGAGAGAGAGAAAAGAAGAAAGGAAGAAAAGGAAGGAAGGAAAGAAGGAAGGAAGGAAGGAGGGAGGGAGGGAGGGAGGGGGAGGGGGAGGGGAGGGGAAGGGAGGGTAGGGGAGGGGAAGGGAGGGGAGGGAGGAGAATGTTGACTCTAATTAAATGCTTTGATTCGCTGTCAGACCATGGACCAAAGGACTTAAGTATAACTAAAAAGAGCCCTCAAATCACTGAGGCTCTTAGAAGGACTGACTGTAATTATGATCTCACCTCCTTTTTCTTATTGCTCTTTTTATTTTTTTAGAGATAGTCTTGCTCTGTCACCCTGGTTACAGTGTAGTGGTGCCATCATAGCTCACTGCAGCCATGAATTCCTGGGCTCAAGTGATCCTTCCACCTAAGCCTCCCGAAATGCTGGAATTACAGGTGTGAGCCACCGTGCCCTGCCAGTTCTCTTCTAGAAAATATATACCTACTAATGTAACCTAACAGCCGTAACAATATCTATCCGGTCTGAATGGTTTTAGACTCTGCATGTTGAATAACTTCAGAATTTAATTCTAACTTCTAGTAGGGAAGTATTGCTACTAAAGTATATTTGAGGCCTGACACAGTGGCTCACGCCTATAATCCCAGCATTTTAGGAGACTGAGGTGGGCAGATCACCAGAGGTCAGGGGTTCAAGACCAGCCTGGCAACATGGCAAAACCCTGTCTGTACTACAAATACAAAAACTAGCCAGCATGGTGGCGCAAGTCTATAATCCCAGCTACTCAGGAAGCTGAGTCACAAGAATTGCTTGGACCCAGAAGGTAGAGGTTCCAGTGAGCAGAGATCATGCCACTGCACTGTAGATTGGGCAACAGAGCGAGACTCCATGGAAGGAAGGAAGGAAGGAAGGAAGGAAGGAAGGAAGGAAGGAAGGAAGGAAGGAAGGAAGGAAGGAAGGAAGGAAGGAAGGAAGGAGAAAGGAAGAAGAAAGGAAGAAGAAAGGAAGAAGAAAGGAAGGAAGGGAGGAAGGGAGGAAGGAGTATATTTGACCAAAGAACAGCTTCCAGATTATCCTCATAAAAGAGTTTATACATTTGTATTATTTAATAAAGACATATTATGGCTATGCCCAGGCACTCTTCTGTCTTTATTATTATTGTTATTGTACTTTAAGTTCTAGGGTACATGTGCACAACATGCTGGTTTGTTACATATGTATACATGTGGCATGTTGGTGTGCTGCACCTATTAACTCCTCATTTACATTAGGTATATCTCCTAATGCCATCCCTCCCCCGTCTCCCCTCCCCACGACAAGCCTCGGTGTGTGATGTTCCCCATCCTGTGTCCAAATGTTTTCATTTTTCAGTTCCCACCTATGAGTGAGAACATGCGGTGTTTAGTCATTAAGAAGTCAGGGAACAACAGCTGCTGGAGAGGATGTGGAGAAATAGGAACACTTTTACACTGTTGGTGGGACTGTAAACTAGTTCAACCATTGTGGAAAACAGTGTGACGATTCCTCAAGGATCTAGAACTAGAAATACCGTTTGACCAGCCATCCCATTACTGGGTATACACCCAAAGGATTATAAATCATGCTGCTATAAAGACACATGCACACATATGTATATTGCAGCACTATTCACAATAGCAAAGACTTGGAACCAACCCAAATGTCCATCAATGACAGACTGGATTAAGCTAGAAGCCATCATTCTGAGCAAACTGTCTTCTGTCTTTATAGATACCAACTCATTTAATCCTCATAAAAGCCCTGTGAAGTAGGTATAATTGCAATTGCTTAGGAATGGGCAGATTGAGGTTACCTAATTTACCCAAGGACACACAAACAGTAAATAGAAAAGCCAGGATTTATACTTGCCGAGGAAACACAAGGACACACAAACAGTAAATAGAAAAGCTAGGATTTATACTTGGGTTCTGGGCTCCAGAATCTATCTATCTATATAAAACATCATCCTACTGTGCTTTGCCTTCAACTCCGCCATCTCAAGTTGTATGTGGTGTGTGTGTGTGTGTGTGTGTGTGTGTGTGTGTGTGTGTGTATTGGGGGAGGGAGAAGAGGACTTGCTACTGAGACTTCAGACTGGGAAGTCCCACTCTTACTAGCTCTGAGAGTTTACAACTGGAGATATCAAGTGACTGAAGATTTCCCTATCTTTTCTAGAGATTGCCACTCTTCTAGAGGGATCTATGTAGTTCAAGGGAGAGAACTGGGAGGCCACAGCCTGGGTGTCACGTAGGTAGAATCAGTCCTATCCTTCGGGGGGGCCAAGAGTGACACCTGTCACAAATGAGTTTCACTCCCACCTCCAAAACCAATACTAAAAACCCAGTCAGCCTCCCCGATCCTGCTCTTGGGCAGTTAATCATTTGACCCCAAACAAAGGACCAGAGCATTAATAGGAATAAATGTGCTCTTGTGTTCAGCCTGTGCTTCCAGCCCATGGAGCCTTAACGCTCCAAAATTGAGATCAAAGTCAATCTTGTCATCCTATCCCTTTTTCCCTTATCACCTCCAGCCACCAACTCTGCAATGTTCACTCAAATCCTTGAGCAGACCCGTGGAGCCTTTGCTTTCTCTGGGGAGGTGGGGGATGTTTGCCCAGTCCTTCACACCTGTAACTAATCCCAGCTGGGAAATTCCACAGGGATGTAGCTAAGGGAAAACTGATTCTGAGCCCCAGTGTGGCAGATGGAGCTGGAAATACACAGGTAGGCAGCTCAGAATTTTGCTGGCTATAGTGGATTCAACATTGCTGCACCAAAGGGCCCTGCTAGAAACGGATCCCTTAAAGCAAAGGAGGACTGAATAGAATAAGAATGGTCCAGGTTATAAGGAAAGATAAAGCCTGTTCATCATAAGTTTCTGTTCCTATTACTATTTTTTGGGTGGGATCAAGAGGCAAGAGATTCAAAAGTTTATGAGAAAGCCTATACACACCCAAATTCCTAGAACTTGTGAATATGTCCCCTTGCCTGACCACAGGGACTTTGCCTTTGATTAAAATGATGATCTTGAGATGAGGATATTACCCTGGAGTATCTGAGTGGGCCCAATCACAGGCATCCTTAAAAACAGAGAACCAGCTGGGCACAGTGGTTCACACCTGTAATCCTATCACTTTGGGAGGCCAAGGCATGAGGCCAGCTTGAGGCCAGGAGTCTGAGACCAGCCCAGGCATCTCTACAAACAAACAAATAAAAATTTTAAAAATTAGCCAGACATGGTTTTAAAAATTAGCTAGGTTAAAACCATGCCTGGCTAATTTTTAAAATTTTTATTTGTTTGTAGAGATGGGTCTTGCCTCCCAAGGCTGAGGTGGGAGGATCACTTGAGCCCAGGAATTCGAGACTGCTGTGATCTATGATCCTGCCACTGCACTCCAGCCTGGGCAACAGACCAAGACCCTGTCTCTATAAAAAAATTAAAATTAAAATTAAAAAGTGGTGAACCTGTTCTGTGGTGAGAGGTTTGATATGAGAAGGACTGGACCCCCATTTGCTGGCTTTGACGAAGAAGATGGGCAGTGGCTCACACACGTTAATCCCAGCACCTAGGCTCAAACGATCTGTCTGCCTTGGCTTCCCAAAATGCTAGGATTACAGATGTGAGCCACCTAGGCTCACCTAGGCCCCATTTGCTGGCTTTGATGAAGAAGAGGGGCAGTGGTTCACACACATAATCCCAGCACACTGGGAGCCTGAGGCGGGTGGATGGCTTGAGCCCAGGAGTTCAAGACCAGCCTAGGCAACATGGCGAGACCCTGTCTCTATGAAAAAAAAGAAAATGTTGTGCAATGGAATACTATTCAGCTATTAAAAATGAATTATTTAATGAAAAAGAAGAGGGGCATAAACTAAGGAATGTGGGTGGCCTTTAGAAACTGGAAAAGGCAAAAAAGTGGATTCTTCCCTCCATCCTCCAGAAACGAACATAGCTGAGGTCTAAACTCTGGCCTTTTTCCTCTCTTGCCCAAATTCCTTTCTTTTTCTTTTTGAGATGGAGTCTTGCTCTGTCACCCAGGCTGTAGTGCAGTGGCACGATCTGGGCTCACTGCAACCTCCAGCTCCCGGATTCAAGTGATTATTGTACCTCAGCCACTTGAGTAGTGTAGACTACAGGCACAGGCTACCATGTACCACCATGCCCAGCTAATTTTTTGTATTTTTAGTAGAGACGGGGTTTCACTATGTTGGCCAGGCTGATCACGAACTCGTGACCTCAAGTGATCCACCTGCCTCGACTTTCCAAAGTGCTGAGATCACAGGCGTGAGCCACCATACCCAGCCCCAAATTCCTTTCTAAGGGGCCCCAGGATGCACCTTCTACAAATCGTAAAATCTCATCAGATGGGTTTTATTTAACCCTTATAACGTGGCTTACTTTCCAACCTGACTCTGGCACAACATTATATGAAAGGCAAAGAAGGAAATAGTCAGGTGTGGAGGCTCACATCTGTAATCTTAGCACTTTGGGAGGCCAAGGCAGGCAGATTGTTTGAGCCTAGGAGTTCGAGACCGGCCTGGGAAGTATAGGAAGACAAAAAATACAAAAATTAGCCAGGCATGATGGTGCATACCTGTAGTCCCAGGTAGTTGGGAGGCTGAAGTGGGAGGATTGCTTGAACCTGGGAGGCAGAGGTTGCAGTGAGCCAAAATTGTGCCACTATACTCCAGCCTGGTCAACAGAGTGAGGTGAGGTCTCAAAAGAATAATTAATAATAATAATCATCTGTATTAGCTAGATCTTTCCTCTTCCAGACCCTCCCAATCCTGAAGAGATTAGCTGGAGTGTAGCATCTTTTAAAGGTCTAAATAGGAAACATTTGCCATTTATTATCTCTAAGGGCAGCCACCTATGAGACTTCATCTACATAATAAGAACTCTCATCTCTGCACACCCTTACCTATACTCAGACACCACTTTCTATTGATTCCAGGTCTTTAGATAATAACTCTTTCAACCAATTGCCAATCATAAAATCCTTGAATCCATATATGACCTGTAAGACCTGCTTTGGGTTGTCCTGCCTTTCCAGACTGAACCAATGTGTACCTCACACATACTAATTGATGTCTTATGTCTGTATAAATCCAAGCTGTAACCCAATGACCTTGGGCACATATTCTCAGGACCTCTTGAGACTGTCCCTTTGACCATGGTCATTCATATTTGGCTCAGAATAAACCTCTTTAAGTATTTTACAGAGTTTGACTCTTCATCAACACAGCCCTACCGACAGGCTTGATTTTAGCCCAATGAGATCTGTGTCAGACTTCTGACCTACCTACCTAAGAGAATAAATTTGTGTCCTTTAAGCCATTAAGTCTGTGGTTATTTACTACAGCAGCAATAGAGAGAATAAATAAGAGAATAAATTTGTGTCCTTTAAGCCATTAAGTTTGTGGTTATTTACTACAGCAGCAATAGGGATCTAATAAGCCCCTTGACTAACTATGAAGACCTTTCTCCACAGAAATCTAGCCACTGATTACAAACGACAAAACTCATCTCTAACATCATTTGAGAAATTGGTCATTTGTGAAGCAAAAGTACACGGAGAAGGATGTATCTCACAAAGGCTTTAAACCAGGGGTTGCAAACGAAAAGCCCAAGAACAAAGCCTACAGAAGAGGGTGATTTGTTTTCTGTACACTGCTTCAATACTAGAAAACTTGACATGAAATTTCGGGTTCTGGTTTCTCTTAAAAAGTTGAAAGGGAGGCCAGGTGTTGTGGCTCGTACCTGTACTCCCAGCACTTTGGGAGGCCAAGGCAAGAGGATCACTTGAGGCCAGGAGTTCAAGACCAGCCTGGGAAACAAAGAGAGACTCTTGTCTCTACAAAAAACAAAAATTAGCAGGTGTGGTGGTGTATGCCTGTAGTCCCAGCTACTTGGGAATCTGAGGCAGGAGGATGGCATAAGCCTAGGAGTTGGAGGTTGCAGTGAGCTGTGATCAAGCCTCTGCACTCCAAGCTGGGTGACAAAGCAAGATCCTGTCTCAAAAAAAAAAAAAAAAAGTATTCATCTTAAGAATTCATCTGAGTTCTTCATCTTAAGAACTCAAGCTAGGCCAGGCGAAGTGGTTCACCCTGTAATCCCAGCTCTTTGGGAGGCCAAGGTGGGCAGATCACCTGAGGTCAGTAGTTCAAGCCCAGCCTGGCCAACATAGTGAAACCCCATTTCTACTAAAAATACAAAAATTAGCCAGGCATAGTGGCACACACCTTTAGTCCCAGCTACTTGGGAGGCTGAGGCATGAGAATCACTTGAACCCAGGAGGCAGAGCTTGCAGTGAGCCAAAATCACACCACTTCACTCCAACCTGGACAACGGAGTGAGACTCCATCTCAAAAAAAAAAAAAGAAAGAAAGAAAGAAAGAAACTCAGGCTAGTTCACCTTCTCTCATCTTTTTCTCCCAATCCCCACTCCTCTCCCAGCCATTTTGGGAATGTTCTTAGTTTTTGGGCAGTGGCTGCTGGCCTTCAGAATGGCCTAAGATGTTGTTTTCCCTGAGACAGCAGACACTTAAGCCCCCAGCCGGATTCCCACCCAGCAACTGGAGCCAGCTTGGGAGAAGGTAGCTAACACAGGCAGGCCACTCAGGAAGGAACTTTGGAAACAAGTGGATAGAGGCCAAGCCCTGTCCTTGGGAACCAGAGAGGGAGATGTGTTTATCAGTTCCCGGGCAGGCTTCTTTCTGAAGGTCTGCCCAGGAAAAGGCCAAATGCCCGCTCCTCCTGGTTAACTTTCTCTGGAGCAGTTTGTGTTCTGGAGAGATACCGAGATGAATTCAGGCCCCTCCTCTCTGGCCCCTGGAGTTTACTCACAAACTGAGTTGGGGCTGGGTAAATTCACATCCTCAGTCTATAACCTTGACGGAGCCTGAGCTCTTGATTCCAGTCCACACCAATGGCAGCCTACAAGAGGACAAGGCCAGAGGGTGAGTAAAAACATTAACCAGGGGAGAGAGGCAGAGTCCGCTCCAACAATCTGCAAGTCCAACACCAGGAGAGGGGTGCAGCGCAGAGGTCGGTGGGGGGACGCATACTGGCAGCCCACAGCATTCCATCTCAGCCCCACCACACTTTGACCCCTGGTCCCGGGAGGAAGGGGACCCTCCCTTGCATTAGGAGAAAGGAGAGGTATGCCCCTTCCTCATGAGGGGTGAAAGGAAGTGACGTGAGGCTGGACGGCCAGGGCATTTTCCTCAGCCAATGCATGCCAGGTACAAAAAGCTCACAGCAGCCAAGCAAGACAAGGCTGTGATCCAAACCAGTTCAGGCTCAAAGGTGAATGACAACCTCAAAAATACCAGAACTGGAAGGAATCCAGGAGAACTCCTAGTTTGGTGATTTTCGGACTATGCTTGGCAGAGCCCTAGTATTTTAAATAACTTTCAACGGGGCCACTGATGTGGAAGGGGGACAAAGAGAGAAATCCCACTGTGATTCAAACAAAGCAGCTCTATTTTTATTTTTTTACATTTTTAAAATTATTTTAGAGACACAGTCTCACTTTGTCACTGCGGCTGGAATGGGAGTGCAGTGATATGATCAAAGCTGACTGTAGCCTTGACCTCCCCGGCTCAAGCAACCTTCCTGCCTCAGACTCCCAAGGAGCTGGGACTACACGTGCTCACTGTCAAACCCAGCTAATGCTTTTATTTTTGTAGAGATGGGATCTCACCAAGTTGCCCAATCTGGTCTCAAACTCCTGGCTCAAGCCATCCTTCTGCCTCAACCTCCCAAAGTGCTGGGATTACAGGCATGAGCCACCATGCCGGATATTTTCATTTTTATATTACGGTTTGTACATTTCACCTCAATTAAATATTTTAATTAATTAATTAATTAAATTAAGTATGTTACTGCACATGAACCGGGTGCAGTGGCCCATGCCTGTGTCCCAGCTACTCAGGTGGCTGAGGCAGGAGGATTGCTTGAGCCCAAGAGTTCTAGGCTGCAGTGCCCTATGCCAATTAAATGTCTACACTGAATTTGGCATCAATATGGTGACCTCCCGGGAGTTGAGGGTTATCAGGTTGCCTAAAGAGGGATGAACCCACCCAGGTCAGAAACGGAGCACGTCAAAACTCCTGTGCTGATCAGTAGTGGGATCATGCCTGTGAATAGCCACTGCATTCCCACCTGGACAACATGGTGAGACCCCATCTCTTTTTAAAAAAATGACTGCATTAAAAGACTAAGCTACGGGCCATGTGTAGTGGCTCACACCTGTAATCCCAGCTCTTTGGGAGGCCAAGGTGGGCAGATCACTTGAGATCAGAAGCTCAAGAAACCTAGTCAACACGGTGAAACACCGTCCCTACTTAAAATAATAATAATAATAATAATAATAATTAGCTGGGCATGGTGGTGGACACCTATAATCCCAGCTACTTGGGAGGCTGAGGCAAGAGAATCGCTTGAACCAGGGAGGTGGAGGCTGCAGTGCGCCAAGATCTCACCACTGCATTCCAGCCTGTGCAACAGAGTGAGACTCCATCTCAAAAAAAAGAAAAAAAAAAAGGTTAAGCTGGTTGGGCACGGTGGCTCACTCCTGTAATCCCAGCACTTTGGGAGGTCGAGGCCGGTGGATCGCCTGAGGTCAGGAGTTCAAGACCAGCCTGGCCAACATCGTGTCTACTACAAATACAAAAATTAGTCGGGCATGGTGGTGGGCGCCTCTAATCCCAGCTACTAGGGAGACTGAGGCAGGAGAATCACTTGAACCTGGGAGGCAGAGGTTGCAGTGAACCAAGATGGCGGCATTGCACTCCAGCCTGGGCAACAACAGCAAAACTCCATCGAAAGAAAGAATGAAGGAAGGAAAGAAGGAAGGAAGGGAGAGAGGGAGGGAGGGAAAAGGTTAAGCTACCAAAAAAAAAAAAAAATCAAAAATCAATCTTATTCTTCACTTTATAAATGAGAAAACTGAGATACAGAGGTAAATAACTGGAAGTCACAGAGAAAGTAACCAAACCAGGACTCAAGTATGGAGAAATTTCTAGACATCCATCAGATTCCATTCTCCCCTTCTTCCTTTTATTGAAACACCTGCCCCAGGCTTTAACCAGATACATAACTATTGGGCTAGAGACCACAGTCCACAGCCTCCTTTGCAGTGACTAAGTTCTCAGCAACGTGAATAAAAATAATGCTCTGTTTCTTATAAGGAAAATGTCGTTTCTTCACTCTTTAGTATCCTTCCTTTGGGTTGGAACATAAGATATCTAACTGTTGAGCCAGACAAGACCTTATGAACAAGGGACGCATCTCAGGACACACCCACATAGAAAATTAACCTGGATCTCCCGAAGGCTTTGTAAATCAGAACCACCTCCTTGCCCTGCACTTTCTACTTTCTTTGGAATATTTACGAGACAGAAATAAACTGGATTGTTGGAACACTCTGGTATTTTTATGTCTCTTTGTTACAGTAGCTGTATCATTTATCAATTGCTTAGTAACAAATTACCCCACAACTCAGGAGCTTGAAACAACAAACATGGGAGGCCCAGGCAGGAGGATCACTTGAGGCCAGAAGTTCAATGCCAGCCTGGGCAACATAACAAGAACCCATCCCTTCAAAAAAAATAAATTAATTAATTAATAATTAGCTGGGCATAGTGGCTTGCACCTGCAGTCCTAGCTACTCAGGAGGCTGAGGCAGAATGTTTGTCAAGCCCAGGAATTTAAGGTTGCGGTGAGCTATGATCATACCAGTACACTCCAGTCTGGGTAACAAAGTGAGACCTTGTCTTAAAAATAAAAATTGGCCAGGCACAGGGGCTCACACCTGTAATCCCAGCACTTTGGGAGGCCGAGGCAGGCGAATCACCTGAGGTCAGCAGTTTGAGACCAGCCTGGCCTGCATGGTGAAATCCTGTCCCTAATAAAAATACAAAAATTAGCCAAGTGAGGTGGTGGGTGCCTGTAATGCCATAATGCCAGTTACTCGGGAGGCTGAGGTAGGAGAATCGCTTGAGCCTGGGAGGTGGAGGTTGTAGTGAGCCCAGATCATGCCACTGCATTCCAGCCTGGGCAACAGAGCGAGACTCCATATCAAAAATAAATAAATAAATAAATAAAAATTAGGCCTGGTGTGGTGCCTCACATCTGTAATTCCAGCACTTTGGGAGGCCGAGACTGGTTGATCATTTGAGGCCAGGAGTTCAAGACCAGCCTGGCCAACATGGTGAAACCCTGTCTTTACTAAAAATACAAAAATTAGCCTGGCGTGGTGGTGCATGCCTGTAGTCCTAGCTAGCTGGGAAGCTGAGACATGAGAATCATTTGAACCCAGGAGGCAGAAGTTTCAGTGAGCTGAGATTGAGCCCCTGCACTCCAGCCTGGGCAACAGAGTGAGAGTCTGTCTCAAAAATATAAATCATATAATTAATTAAAATTAAAATTAAAAACATTTAAAAACATTTCTTGTCTCATAGTTTCTGTGGGTTAGGAACTCAGGAGCAGCTCAGCTGCCTCAGGATCCCTTCTGAGGCCGCAGCCAGAGTATTGGCGGGGACCACAGCCATCCAGAACTGCTAGCTCAAGACTAGAATATTCACTCCCACGTTCATCCACACTGGCTGTTGTCAGAGACTTCAGCTCCTCATCACATGGCTTCTCCACAGGTGAGTGTCTTTGTGAGGCAGTTCTTGGCTTCCCCCAGAGCAAATGACCAGAAATAAGGAGTGGCCTAGAAGGAAACTGCAGTGCATTTTTATAGCCCAGTCTCCAGTCCCAAGTCAAGCATTGTCACCTCCCGTTCATTCTATTTGCTAGAAGAGTCACCAAGTTCTCTGTAATCCCAGCACCTTGGGAGGCCAAGGTGGGAGGCCAGGAGTTCAAGACCAGCTGGGCAACATAGCAAGACCCTATCTCTACCAAAAAAAACAAAACAAAATAAACAGCCAGGCATGGTGGTGCACACCTGTAGTCCTAGCTACTCGGGAGCCTGAGGTGGGAGGATTGCTTGAACCCCGAAGTTGGAGGAAGCAGTGAACTAGAATTGAGCCACTGCACTCCAGCCTGGGAGACAGAGCAAGACGCTGTTTCAAGAAAGAAAAAAAAATACAGCCGGGCGCCATGGCTCATGCCTATAATCTCAGCACTTTGGGAGGCTGAGGCAGGCAGATCACCTGAGGTCAGGAGTCCAAGATCAACCTGACCAAAATAGAGAAACCCCATGTCTACTAAAAACACAAAATTAGCTGGGCCTGGTGGCCAGCTACTTGGGAGGCTAAGGCAGGAGAATCGCTTGAACCCAGGAGGTGGAGGTTGCAGTGAGCCGAGATCACACCATTGCACTCCTGCCTGGGCAACAAGAACGAAACTCCATCTCAAAAAAAAAAAAAAAAAAAAAAATTAAAAAATTAAAATAAATTTCTTTTTTTAAAAAGAGTCACCAAACCCTGCCCAAGCTCAAGGGGGTGAGAACTAGGCTCCACCTTCTAAAGGGAGGACTATCAAAGAATGTGTGGACATATTTTCAAACTACCATAGTGACTCAGCCTGTGTCCTATTATCATTATTTTTAACTCATCAACTTTTTGTGTTTTTTTCTTTTTTTGAGATAAGTTTTGGCTCTATCCCCCAGGC
Organism: Chlorocebus sabaeus; assembly: GCF_047675955.1. NCBI lineage: Eukaryota > Metazoa > Chordata > Mammalia > Primates > Cercopithecidae > Chlorocebus > Chlorocebus sabaeus. Next base: position 33,232,785 of record NC_132911.1, on the reverse strand, counting down.
TGGAGCACAGTGGTGCCATCTTGACTCACTGCAACCTCTGCCTCCCAGGTTCAAGCGATCCTCTCATCTCAGCCTCCAGGGTAACCGGGGCTACAGGCGCACACCACCATGCCAGCTAATTTGTGTGTGTGTGTCTTCTTTTGTAGAAGTGGGGTTTTGCTATGTTACGCAGTCTGGTTTCAAACTCGTGAGTTCAGCTGGGTGCAGTGGCTCACACCTGTAATTTCACCACTTTGGAAGGCCGAGATGGGTGGATCACCTGAGGTCAGGAGTTCGAGACCAGCCTGGCCAACGTGGTGAAACCCTGTCTCTACTTAAAAAAAAAAAAATACAAAAATTAGCCAGGCATGATGGCGGGTGCCTGTAATCTCAGCTACTCAGGAGGCTGAGGCAAGAGAATCACTTGAACCTGGGAAGTGGAGTTGCAGTGAGCTGAGACCATGCCACTGCACTCCAGCCTGGACAACAAGAGCAAGACTCCATCTCAAAAAAAACAAAAACAAACAAACTCATGAGCTCAAGCAATCCACCCGCCTCGGCCTCCCACAACACTGGGATTATAAGGATGAGCCATGGTGCCCATCCGTAACTTTCACAGCATTTTTTTATCCTGCATCCTAATTAATATGCTAAATCTACCAACTCCTATCCCCGTGCATATTCTGAGCCATAATGCCTCATGATGTAGTTCAAGGACAATAATAACTAACATCATTGGGGGCTTTTTATGTGCAAGGCACATGCCAAGCGTTTTTCAAACATTTTTTCCTTCATGAGAACCTCTATGGTAGATTCTACGACAAGCCTAAATTTTTTTTTTTTTTAGACGGAGTTTTGCTGTTGTTGCCTAGGCTGGAGTGCAATAGCACAATCTCGGCTCACTGCAACTTCTGCCTCCTGGACTCAAGCAATTCTCCTGCCTCAGCCTCCTGAGTAGCTGGGATTACAGGCATGCACCACCATGCCTGGCTATTTTTTGTATTTTAGGTAGAGAGAGGGTTGCACCATATTGATCAGGCTGCTCTCAAACTCCTGACCTCAGGTGACCCACCCACCTCGACTTCCCAAAGTGCTGGGATTACAGGTGTGAGCCACCACGCCCTGCCAACAAGCCTTAATTTTATAGGTGAGGAAACAGGTTTAGCAGAGTTCATACCAGGCCAGGCTCCCAAGCCTTACTCTTTTTTTTTTTTTTTTTTTTTTTTTTTTTTTGCACTCTGTTGCCCAGGCTGGAGTGCAGTGGCGCAATCTTACCTAGCTACAACCTCCATCTCCCAAGCTCAAGCAATTGTTGTGCCTCAGCCTCCTAAGTAGCTGGGATTACAGGCGCCTACCACCATGCCCAGCTAATTTTTGTATTTTTAGTAGAGACAGGGTTTTTTCACCACGTTGGCCAGGCTGGTCTCAAATTCCTGGTGGGTGATCCACCCACCTTGGCCTCTCAAAGTGTTGGAATTACAGATATGAGCGCCTGGTCCCAAGCCTTACTCTTTATTTTTAGATTTTTAAAAAATTATTATTATACTTTAAATTCTGGGGTACATGTGCAGAATGTGCAGGTTTGTTACATAGGTAAACATGTGCCATGGTGGTTTGCTACACCCATCAACCCATCGTCTATATTAGGTATTTCTCCTAATACTATCCCTCCTGCAAGCCTTACTCTTAATCACTGCACTAGTGCTGGAGAAAATGTGTGCTTTATGGAGAGAAGCTGAGATTGGTTGGAATTCTGTCACCAACACTTAAGAATTATCTGATTTTGTGCGGGGCATGGTGGCTAACACTTGTAATCCCAGCACTTTGGAAGGCCGAGGTGGGTGGATCACCTGAGGTCATGAGTTCAAGACCAGCCTGGCCAACATGGTGAAAACCCATGTCTACTAAAAATACAAAAATTAGCCAGTCATGGTGGAGGGCACCTTAGTCCCAGCTACTTGGGAGGCTGAGGCAGGATTATTGCTTGAATCCAGGAGGTGGAGGTTTCAGTGAGCCGAGATCGTGCCACTGCATTCCAGCCTGGGCGACAGAGTGAGACTCTGTCTCAAAAAAAAAAAAAAAAAAAAAAAAAAAAAGAATTTGTTATTTTTCTTTCTTTTATTTGCTCATCTTTGTTAGGCAAGAATTATGTGATTTTTGGTGAGACCTAATCTTCTTGGGCTTTGATTTTACCTTATAGAAAAATTTAAAAAAAGATAATCCCTTAACATTTATGCTGAGGAATAAATGAAACTATCCAAAGACCTGAGCACAGGGCTTAGCACAGATAGGGGTGGTCAGTAAAAGGTGGTCTTCTCCCCTCCTTCACTTTTTTCTCAAATCTCCACTTTCATTCAAACATGAGATGGTTCAGCTGTGGCCAGACTGTTGGCTTCGTTCCAGAAAGCAAAATGTAGCAGGACTATGCGGAATTCCTGGGAAACCAGGTACGCCTGAACTCCATAGCCTTTGTTTCCTCCCAGCCTCTGCTGACACTTAGGAAAAGTATCAGAACATTCCCTAAAGAAATGCTTTAATTAAGAAAAGCCCCTGGCACCATCCCAGAACTGCCCCAGCTTCTAGAGAGAGAAAGTGTTTTCCTCCTTAGTCACACCAATGCCTTTTTCTCTGATTGCATTTTCCACGTGGTTTTCGAGCTGACAGGAAGGGTGGGAAATTGCTGCTTTGTTTTCCTGGAGAACCACAGACTAGGACCTGGGGACATTGCTGGGTAGATTATGAACACCTTCGGCCAAGAGTTGCATCAATCCCCTAAAAAAATCCATGTACTGGCCAGGCGTGGTGGCTCACACCTATAATCCCAGCACTTTGGGAGGCTGAGGCAGGTGGATCACCTGAGGTCGGGAGTTCGAGACCAGCCTAACCAACATACTAAAAATACAAAATTAGCCGGGCGTGTTGGCGCACGCCTGTAATCCCAGCTACTCAGGAGGCTGAAGCAAAAGAATCACTTGAACCCAGTAGGCAGAGGTTGTGGTGAGCCGAGATCGTGCCACTGCACTCCAGCCTGGGCAACAAGAGCAAAACTCTGTCTCAAAAAAAAAAAAAAAATCCCGTTACTGAGACTTCTAGGGTATCTGGACAGAGGAAGCCTAGATCTTCTAAGAATAAAAATTGCAGCCAGGGAGATAGAGCAAGATCCTGTCTCAAAAGAAAAAAAAAAAGAAAAAAGAAGAAGAAGAAGAAGAAGAGGAAGAGGAAGAAGAAGAAGAAGAAGAAGAAGAAGAAGAAGAAGAAGAAGAAGAAGAAGAAGAAGAAGAAGAAGAAGAAGAAGAAGAAGAAGAAGCAGCAGCAGCAGCAGCAGCAGCAGCAGCGGAGGAAGAAGAAGAAGAAGAAGAAGAAAAAGCGAAGGGCTTCATTTGCCCAATATACAATGTACGACTCGCAACACCTTCAAAGAATTACATGCGCCTCCCATGAAAACGCTTCTTATACAAAATTTAAAAGTTTGGGAAAATATTGTGACAATTTGTCTAATTCTGAGGTATGACATGTTTACTTGGGGTTATATATCTTTTTTTGGTGGGGGGTTGGGAGGAATGGGTCTCACCCTGTCACCCAGGCTGGAGTGGAGTGGCACAATCTCAGCTCACTGTAACCTCTGCCTCTCAGGCTCAAGCCATCCTCCTGCTGCAGCTTCCTGAATAGCTGGGACTACAAGTGCACTCCACTATGTCCAGCTAATTTTTGTACTTTTTGTAGAGATGGGGTTTTGCCATGTTACCTAGGCTAGTCTTGAACTCCTGAGCTCAAGCAATCTGCCCACCTTGGCCTCACAAAGTGCTGGGATTACAGGCGTGAGCCATGGCCTCCAGTCATTTATCATGTTTTATAACCAACCATGGTTAGCATTCTCTGTGCTACATTATCAGGCCGCACTTGGAGGCTCATGAAAGAAGGTATTTTACTGAAGATGAAAGGAGGTGATTCAGGCCTCTTCCCCCATGCACCTCCACAGAATTGACTGCCTCTCTCCAGAGTGTTTCTCTACTGTTCACAAGGCCTTAAAACGAGGGGGGCTCACGGAGTGTCTAAGAGGAAGCTGGAGTCGGGCAGTGGGAATAAAAAGAATCCCTTGACTCCTGAGAAGCCTTTCTAGGCCCGGCATGGTGGCTCCTGCCTGTAATCCCAGCACTTTGGGAGGCCAAGGCTGAGGGATTGCCAGAGTTCAGGAGTTTGAGACCAGCCTGGGCAACATGGCAAAACCCCAGAAAATTAGCCAGGCATGGTAGTATGTGCCTGTAGTCCCAGCTAGTCGGGAGGCTGAGGTGGGAGGATCGCTTGAGCCTGGGAGGTGGAAGTTGCAGTGAGTAGAGATGTCACCACTGCACCACTGGGTGACAGAGCAAGACCCGGTATAAAAAATTAATTAATTAAAAAAAAAGTTTTTCCGGAGGTTTAGTACTTTTTCTCTTTCCACAGATTTTAAAACATATTTCTTTCTTTTCTTTTCTTTTCGTCTTGCTCTGTTGCTCAGGCTGGTGTCTAGTGGCACAATCATAGCTCACTGCAGCCTTGAACACCTCAGCCTCTGGAGTAGCTGGGGCTACAGGCATGTGCCACCATGCCCAGCTGATTTTTATTTTTTGTAGAGATGGGGTCTTGCTATGTTGTCCAGGCTGGTCTCCAACTCCTGGCTCAAGCTTCTTCACCTCAGCCTCTCAAAGTGCTGAGATTACAGGTGTGAGCTACCACACCCATCCTAGAAACATATTTCTATTTCATATTTATCAAGTGGCTTTGAATATATGGCCCATTATCTTCTTCACTGTTTCAGTTTCTTCCCCAGCAAACCAGACTAGTCTTCCTGACTCAGGTGGAGCTGAGTCACCTGGTGGTGAGGGTGGAGGAGTGAGAGATCTAAATTTAGTTGACTTGATGTGAGAAATCAGCTTATCTTCCATAGAACCCTTCAGTCCAGGAAAATGCTGGGACTGAACCAATCGTTTCAAAGATGCCCAGAACCAAAGCCCTTCTACCAACATATAACTCGCAATGTCAACCATCAGTTGAGATCCAGTGGCCACACTGGCCAGGAGGGACGAGGGGAGGAGAGTGTGAAGGGATACACCAGTTTTTCCAAATTGGAGTCCTTAAGTACCTCGGGAGATCTTATTGAATTCTTAAAATATCATGCTTAAAATATAAATTGTTGCACCTGTAATCCTAGCTACTCAGGAGGCTGAGGCAGGAGAATCACTTGAACCCGGGAGGCAGAGGTTGCAGTGAGCTGAGATCAAGCCACTGCACTCCAGCCTGGGCGACACAGAGCAAGACTCCGTTTCAAAAAAAGAATTTCCATCGTTCCTACCTTTAAGGGTGTTTTCCTACCAAGAACCTCTGGTCCAAAGGGGAATGGGATGGGAGGTGTTTCTCACTTCCTGTCAATTTCCCCTTCAAAGGCTCTCCTTCTTTCACAGTCTGGTGCTGGAGGCACTTAGCAGGAGAGCCTCAATAAAATTAGGATCACCCATCACACCTCTCCCCTGAGCCAATGAATAGAAAGAACTATTGGATAAGTTACCATCATGCACACTTTTTTTTTTAAACTTTATTTTTCAGCATAGTTTTAGGTTCATGGCAAAACTGAGAAGAAGGTAGAGTTCTGATACAACCCCAGCCCTATATATGTATAGCCTACCCCATTAATCCCAGCACTTGGGAGACCAAAGCAGGCAGATAGCCTGAGCTCATGAGTTTGCCACCAGCCTGGGCATTGTGGTGAAACTCAGTCTCTACAAAAAATAAAAAAAAAATTAAAATTAAATAAAATTAGCCGGGCATAGTGGTGAGTGCCTGTAGTGCCAGCTACTCGGGAGGCTGAGGTGGGAGGATGGCTTGAACCCAGGAGGTGGAGGCTGTAGTGAGCCAAGATCACACAACTGCATTCCAACCTGGGCAACAGAACCAGACCTTGTCTCTAAATAAATAAAAACAACAAAACAGAAAGTATACACAGACTATGTTCAAGGAAGAGTAACAACAAGGCTGATGAATAGTGTGTGCTGAAGGGGAGTATTTGAGTATGAGGAAGACTGAAACAAATAAGGCTAGACTGAAACACTTTATTTAAATTTTTTTTTTTTTTTTTTTTTTGAAACAGAGTAGTCTCGTTCTGTCGCCCAGGCTGGAGTGCAGTGGCACCGTCACAGCTCACTGCAGCTGCATCCTCAACTTCTTGAACTCCAATGATTCTCCCACCTCAGCCACCAGAGTAGCTGGGACCGCAGGTGCGCACCACCAGTCCCAGCTAATTTTTGTGCTTTTTATACATGTGGCTTCACCATGTTGCCCAGAATGGTCTCAAACTCTTGAGCTCAAGCAAACCGTCTACCTCAGCCTCCCAAAGTTTTGAGATTATAGGAGTGAGTCTAGACTGAAACACTTTGAATATCACACTCTAGTTTACAGAATTTTATTCTGTAAACACTGGAGACCAACAAATGTTATTAAGCAAAGAAATGCTCAGATTTACATTTTAGAAAGATAACTGTGACCGGAAGGGATGAACTTGAGAGTGAAATCAGAGCACTGTTTCTTTCAATAGACGCATGAGAATCTGAGGGGTGGGGAAGACAAGGCACATTAAAATGAAAATTTCTGAGTCCACCCTTTATTGAATCAGAATCTCTGGGCTCAAGGCCTGAGAATCCGCACGTTACATCTCAAAGGTAGGAGTGATTCTTGTAGGCTCTTAAGTCTGAGCTATAGACTAGAATCAGAATGGCCAGTTAGGAAGCTTTTGTAATTATCTAATTAAGAAATGAAATGTCCTGGGCGCCATGGCTCATGCCTATAATCCCAGCAATCTGGGAGGCTCAGGCGGGAGAATCACTTGAGACCAGCCTGAGCAGCACAGTGAGACCACTCATCTATACAAAACAATTAAAAAGTGGCTGGGCTTGGTGGCAGGCACTTGCGGTCCCAGGTTCTTTTGGGAGGCTAAGGTGGCAGGACTGCTTGGGCCCAGAAGTTGGAGGCTCCAGTGAGCTATGATTGCGCCACTGCCCTCCAGCTGAGTGACAGAGCAAGACTGTAACTCAAAAAAGATAAAGAGGGCCGGGCGCGGTGGTTCAGGCCTCTAATCCCAGCACTTTGGGAGGCTGAAGCAGGAGGATCACTTGAGGCCAGGAGTTCGAGAACAGCCTGTCCAACATGGCGAAACCCCGTCCGTCGCTACTAAAAATACAAAAATTATCTGGGCATGGTGGTGAGCGCCTGTAATCCCAGCTACTCCGGAGGCTGAGGCAGGAGAATCACCTGAACCCGAGAGGCGGAGGTTGCAGTGAGCTGAGATCGTGCAGCTGCACTCCAGCCTGGGCGATAGAGGGAGACTCTGCCTCCAAATACCTAAGTAAATAAATAACAGATCTGTAGGCGGAAAACAACGTGTCAGTAATTGTTCCTTTGCTTTGGTGTCCCTGGGCAGAAGGCGGGCCCCCACCCCGGGGCATCGCACGTCGCAGCTCCCTTCTGTGCAGACGGAAGTTTCCCCAGGCCTGGCAAGACGAAGTGGGAGGGACCCACCGTGCGAAGATCCTCCCGGCTTCCAGGGAAGGGAGGGCGGGCCTGCAAATAATAGCCGGGGGCAGGAGAAAGGCTCCGATTGGTCGGAGGGCGGGTGACGAACAAGGGGCGGAGTTTTCCTGGGGGTGCTGGTGGGAGCAGTAAAAGGGAGGGGGTGTGCACCGCCGGGTGTCAGTTTCGGAACCCCAGCCAGCTCACCTCCCCTCTACTGAACCCGAGCTGTACCTCCGGCAAAGGTTTTCCCTCCTCCCTCGGCCGAGGGCTTCTGCCGCCCGGGCACCCCCGCCCCGCGGTGCCCCACATTCCCCCAGCCAGGGGCCCTTGGCGCGTGCGCTCCGTGCGGCTCTGCTCCGCGGGACTTTGTTTGTTTCCTCCTCGTCCCTCTTTGTTGGGCTGAACACCGGCCTCGCCAAAGCCCCCCACTCCGGAGGGAGTTCGACTTCTCCAGCAGGGCGGCTGCAGCGCGTTGCCCCGACCCCGCCTGCGGCCCCTCACGCCAGTACTGCTCCCACCCCGCCTTCCTGGCACCCCGCCTGCGTCCGTTCGCCCTAGGAAGCCAACCGCGACTTCATTGATGCACCCATTCCAGTGGTGTAACGGTGAGTCCCCAGGGCGAGGGCCGAGCCTACGTGGGGCTGGTGGGAGCCGCGGCGCGAGGCGCAAGGTCGGACAGCAGCGCGCTGGTCCTCCCTCGGGAACCAAGTTTCTCCTGAAATGGGACGGTCGAGAAGGCGTCCTGGCGCCCCACTCTGCTCTGCACAGCGCGGAATTTGAAACTATCCAGGTTTCACTCCAGGGCCTGGAAGGGGCCTCCGGACGGGCGGCGGGCCAGGGGCGTGGGAGCCGAGGGGTTCCCGGCCTTTGTGTGGCGGCCCCGGTCTTCTACCCCCATCCCCTGCCTTTGTGCGCTCAAACTCTGTTCTTTGTTGTGGTTGTTGGAGGAGAATTAAATCCGCGCTCGGGCTGGGATCTCCTAGAGGGAGCTCAAGTTCCTGGCCTGAAACTTTGCAGGCTATTGTAAATATGTATACCGTGCAGCGTGCGGGACGGGGCGCGGGGGTGGCTTCCTCTGGCTTTGTTGGTTTCCCGTGGGCTGCTGGGGTGGCTTAGTGCCTGTGGAACACTGGATTAAAGAGTCGCTTTCGGCCGGGCGCAGTGGCTCACGCCCGTAATCCCAGCACTTTGGCAGGCCGAGGCGGGCGGATCACCTGAGGTCGGGAGTTCGAGACCAGCCTAACCAACATGTAGAAACTCCGTCGCTACTAAAAATACAAAATTAGCTGGGCGTGGTAGCGCATGCCTGTAATCCCAGCTACTTGGGAGGCTGAGGCAGGAGAATCGCTTGAACCCCGGAGGTGGAGGTTGCAGTGAGCCAGGATCGTGCCATTACACTCCAGCCTGGGCAACAAGAATGAAACTACATTTAAAAAAAAAAAAAAGCCGTTTTCCTGAGTTGATAAACCCTTGCAGAGAGCTCCGCTCCCGGCTGTCCCAGGGATGCCAGGCTGGCCTGGCGGGAGCCGTGCTTTCTGGCCCCAAAGCCGGATTGGGGTGTCTGCTCCTGAGCCCAAGTGAAGGCCGCACCTCCAGACCCGACAACCCCTCGCCCCATTTCTCCCCAGGCCTGGGTGATGCTTCTAAGTTAGTTCATTTCACCTGAGGCTTTTTGGAGGTTCAGGTGATACTGGGTTAGGCTGGAGTCTGATTCCTCAGCCAGCTACCCAAATGTAGGTGTTTCCGAGCGGGACACTTCAAAACTTTGGATACTAATCGCCCCTCACCCCACCCCCTCCAGCTCCCCTGGGGTCCCACTCTTGACCGCGTTGTTCCGATGCTTGGAGAGTTTCTGGGAGAGAGAGATGGGAAGCAGCTGGTCTTATCTCTCAGTATGGCAAGCGAGCTAGTTACAAGGGGAAAAAAAAGTCATTCTTGAGAGTACTTCTGCCAGATCTTGGATTAATTATGTCAAGAGGCTTTGTTTTAAGGCATGGTTTGGGTAGCATGTATACCCCACGTCCCCCTACCCCGCCTTCCTTCTTTTGCTGATCAGATCTCATTTCCTGAAAATGAACCAAGCCGTATGTGATAGGCGGTTTTGTGGGAGAGGGGGCAGAGGATGGGGGTTGAGGAAGGCCCGTGCATCCTAGCATCTGGGAAAGATTCCCGTTGGCTGGGAAAGAGAAGCAGTTCCCAGATCCCCTGGTCTTTCTTGGCCAGCCCTTGTCTGACGTCATTCCTGCTCCCAGCCTGCCAGATGAGATGAGACATTCTGATGTCAACGCTTTCATAGGTTGGCGGAGACAATGGAACAGAGACTTAGGGAGAAATGAGGCAGCTGTTAGTAACACTGCCCTTTCTGGGCAGCCCCCTTTCATATCAGGTTTTAGACTTGCTGCTTTTTTTTTTTTTTTTTTCTTGAGATGGAGTTTCACTCTTGTTGTCCAGGCTGGAGTGCAATGGTTCGATCTGCGTTCACCACAACCTCCACCTCCCAGGTTCAAGTGATTCTCCTGCCTCAGCTTCTCGAGTAGCTGGGATTACAGGCATGCACCACCACAGCCAGCTAATTTTGTATTTTTAGTAGAGACGGGGTTTCTCCATGTTGGTCAGGCTGGTCTTGAACTTTTGACCTCAGGTGATCTACCCGCCTCAGCCTCCCAAAGTGCTGGGGTTACAGGTATGAGCCACCGTGCCCAGCCCATTTTAATGTTTTTTTGAGAGAGGGTCTCACTCCAACAACCATGCTGGAGTGCAGTGGCATGATCATGGCTCACTGCAGCCTCCCACTCCCAGGCTCGGGGGATCTTCCTGCCTTAGCCTTCCAGCATAGCTGTGACCATAGGTGTGTGCCACCACACCTGGCTACTGGCTAATTTTTAATTAATTAATTTACTTTTACTGATAGGGTTTCACTACATTGCCTATGCTGGTCTTTAACTCCTGGGCTCAAGCTGTCCTCCCACCACAGACTCTGAAAATGCCGGAATTACATGCAGGAGCCACCTCGTCTGGCCCTCTTTGCACTTCTTAGAAAAGTGACTGAGAGATCCTGTCCTTTGACTCCAGTGAAGAAGCAACCCCTCCCCCACGCCTTCAGAAACTACCTGGAGTCCCTCTTTTCTGGGGCTGGTATTCTCTGTCCTTATGTAGTTTTAAAGAAAAACCTTACTGCAATGTCAGCTTTTGACCAAGAGACTATTTTGCCGTTTCTTTAATAGTAACACAAGCAAATGAACCATCTCCTCTTGACTACGCTCTTCCCACCAACCTCTTTAACATGTAAAATACCAAGCTCACTGATTCAATCAGTGGGGAGATAAAGGGGAAGCCTTTATCAGATGGGATAAGATGGTGGGGATAAACTGATCAGAAGACTTATGGGGGGCCATCGTGCTTGTGGAGTGCACAGATATCCTCTGTAATAGCTCTGACCAGGTTCTGCAAGTTCCCAGAACTGGAAACCAAAGGAGGTTTCAGCTCATAAATGGTGCCTGGAAGAACTAAGGCAGATAGGGGGTTAGACCCTCTTGTAACATCAAATACTGCTGAGGAAGGAGGTGAGAAGACAGCTGGGAGCACCAGGTCTCGTTGGAAGGGAAGTCCTAAGGCCCTTTTCCAGCATAGACTGAAGTTTGTCACTCTAGCCAGTCTGCCATGATGTCCTCATGGAAAATTGTTCTTCTTTGACCCACAGAAAGTAAATATTTGGGTGGGAGTGGTGGTGAAAACCACTTTCTCTCTAACGCCTGCTGGAGCCTAGACACAAGGGACTTCCTGTTGGGTACAGCAAAGTTTAGTAGCTAATTGTTTCTTTCATTTCAACTTAATCAAAAAGTCTTTCAGAACAAGAACTTTTACTTTCTGTTTTCCCACAATGTGTAGGTCAGTGCATAAAGCAAGCCCTCAATCATACTCGCTGGTTGACTGGTGATCCATTAGCGGAGGGCAGTTTCTGGGCAGTTTTCCCAAACATCAGTCCTGCTGCTTTGAAGTGGGAGGTTTTGCCAAGGGGACCAGGTTATTTTAAGCAAATGGGGAATTATTTATCTGTTAACTAGTTATTGAGAACAAGCCAAACTCTAGGCTAGGCCGGACACTGGAGAATATACAAAAGTCCAAGTTGGAGTCAGCAAACCTAGGAGGTTCAGGCTTTTTTTAATTTTTCTTGAGATGGAGTCTCGCTCTGTCGCCCAGGCTGGGGTGCAGTAGTACAATCTCAGCCCACTGCAGCCTCTGCCTCCCAGGTTCAACTGATTCTCCTGCCTCAGCCTCTCAAGTAGCTGGGACTACAGGCGTGCACCACCATGCCCAGGTGTTTTTTTTTTTTTTTTTTTTTTTTTTTTTTGATATGGGAGTCTCTGTTGCCCAGACTAGAGTGCAGTGGTGCGATCTCAGCTTACTGCAACCTTCGCTTCCCAGGTTGAAGCAGTTCTCCTGCCTCAGCCTCCCGAGTAGTTGCGATTATGGGCGCCAGACACCACTCCCAGCTAATTTTTATATTTTAGTAGAGATGGGGTTTCACAATGTTAGCCAGGTTGGTCTCGAACTCCCAACCTCAGGTGACCTGCCCACCTCGGCCTCCCAAAGTGCTGGGATTACAGGCGTGAGCCACCACGCCTGGCCTGAGCCTCACTTTCTATGGTGAAAATCTTTGTGTCTTTTTTCCTATGTGGTAAGATCATCTAATCATTCTTCTGTCCTTTTTTTTTCTTTTTTTTTTTTTGAGACAAGGTCTTACTCTATGGCCCATGCTAAGTGCAGTGGTGCAGTCGTGGCTCACTGCAGCCTCAACCTTTCAGACTCGAGTGATTCTCCCATCTCAGCCTCCCGAGTAGCCCGGATTACAGGCACTTACCACCACACTCAGCTAATTTATCATTATTATTATTTGTAGAGGTGGGCGTCTTACTATGTTGCCTAGGTTAGTCTTGAACTTCGGGCCTCACGCGGTCCTCCTGCCTCAGCCTCCCAAAGTGCTGGAGTTACAGGTGTGAGCCACCACACCCAGTCTGTGCTTTCTTATAATAGTACTTATCATATAATCAATGATTAGTGCACATTTGAGTTACAGTAACTGAATGATGTCAGACAGTTACTGAGTAAGCAGGGGCCAGAACAAATGATGGAGGTCATGAGTGCTGTAGAATTCAAGGAAGAGAGGTTATTGGACTATCACAGGCTTGATGGGCCTCAGAGAGAGCGTTTCAGGCAGGGAAAGCTGTGTGAACAAAGGGAAGCAGGTAAGGACAAGGTGGAACACGAAATAGTGACAAAGACTGACCCACGTGGGATAGTATTTGAGAACTTTTAAGTAGGAAGTTGTGAAGGGACAGGGTGAATGTTTTAGGAGGACTTGAAGCCAGTCATGAGTTTGGAAAATACAAGATCAGAACGACTAGGAGGGGGCGGGGCACAGTGGCTCATGCACTGTAATCCCAACACTTTCTTGGGAGGCCAAGACGGGTGGATCACTTGAGGTCAGGTATTCAAGACTAGCCTGTCCAACGTGGTGAAACCCAGTCTCTACTGAAAATACAAAAACTAGCCAGGTGTGGTGGTGTACACCTGTAGTCCTAGCTACTCAGGAGTCTGAGGTAGAAGGATTGCTTGAACCCAGGAGGCGGAGGTTACAGTGAGCCAAGATAGTGCCACTGCACTCTAGCCTGGGTGATACAGTGCAAGACTCTTTCCAAAGAAAAAATTAAGAAGAAAAAAAAAAGCAACTAGGAGAATGTGTCAGGCGTGTGGGGTAACTGAGAGAAGGAACTAGAAACAGGGATGACATCAACTAGGAAACAGTAGGAGGTGATGAGTGTTTGCAATAGGGCTGTGGCAGTAGAATTGGACACAGTCTGAAAGGGGTTTGAATGGAGGCTCGTTGTATACTCATCAGTAAGGGATGAAGAGGACTGATGTCCAAGTTGACTTCCAGTCTTTCAAGCCAGCGTTCTGCTGAGTTGTGGTAGCACTGGTCGTGAGCGTATAGAATTCTGTGGCATGTGAATGCATCCAGGCTCCTAACCAAGATGTCAGGAAAGTGCCTGGAACCCAAGGCCTGGGTACAGAGAACCCTTTGGAGCTGGGCTTTCCTAGCTATTTGACTGTGGGCAGGTTACTAAATGATTGAGTCTTTTTCCCATTGGTGGGGGAAGTAACCTTTACTGTGGCAGTACAAAGATTAAATTGATAGCATGAGAATATGCTTAGGATGTAGCAATGGACAGCAAATTCCAGCTCTCTCATTCATCAAGGACTCCTCTCTTTCCCTTTCCCTTCTGCCATCCTCAGCCATTTTACTTTTCTTTTTTTTTTTTTTTTAGATGGAGTCTTTCCCTGTCTCCCAGGCTGAAGTACAGTGGCACGATGTCGGCTCGCTTGCATCCTCTGCCTCCCAGGTTCAAGTGATTCTCCTGCCTCAGCCTCCGGAGTAGCTGGGATTACAGATGTGTGCAACCATGCCCAGCTAATTTTTTAATAGAGATGGGGTTTCACCATGTTGGCCAGGCTGATCTCAAACTCCTGACCTCAAGCCATCCACCCGCCTCGGGCTCCCAAAGTACTGGGATTACAGGCGTGAGCCACCAGCCACCACGCCTGGTCAAGTCATTTGACTTTCTACTGGGCTGCTCTCTTTCCAGCTACAGCTTGACTATCACAATTCTAGGTGTCTCTAAGAGACATGATCCCCCCCACCCCCCCGCTATGACTATAGGTTCATGCCTATAGTCCCAGCACTTTGTGGGGCTGAGGCAGGAGAATCTCGTTGAGGCCAGGACTTGGAGGCTGCAGTGAGGCATGTTTACACCTCTGCACTCCAGCCTGCAGGGACAGAGTGAGACCTCGTCTCCAAAAACAAACGAAGTTCCTTTTCCAGCAGATCTCTTTGTTTCTTTGCTCAGAACCTGGTCACATACCCACCTGAACATCAAATATTGGCAAGGGGGAAAGGGAGAAGTGACTATCATGATGGGTAGGCCAGTCAGTATTTATCCCTGAGTCCTGTGAGAAGGGACGCATCTAGTGGCTGGCCAGTGCTTTTCAAACTGAATGTGCAGGGGAATCACCTGAGGAGCTTGTTAAACGTAGGTCCTGGCTGAGTGCCGTGGCACATGCCTGTAATCCTAGCACCTTGGGAGTCCAAGGTGGGTGGATCGCCTGAGGTCAAGAGTTCAAGACCAGCCTGGGCAACATGGTGAAACCCCATCTCTACTAAAAATTCAAAAATTAGCCAGGCATGGTGGCGTGCGCCTATAATCCCAGCTACTCGGGAGGCTGAGGCAGGAGAATCTGGGATTCTTGAACCTGGGAGGCAGGGGTTGCAGTGAGCCGAGATCGTGCCACTGCCCTCCAGCCTGGGCAACAGAGCGAGACTCTGTTTCCAAAAAAAAAAAAAGCATAGGTCCTGATTCATTTAGGCCGGGATGGACCCGAGAGTGTACGTTTCTAAAAAGCTCCCAGAGGATGCTGTTGCCATTGGGACCGCACATTGAGGCTTTGAGTAGAAAGAGGGAAGGTGACCACAGTAAGGGAAGTTGCAACCTCCTCCCCACCCCCATCGCCACTTTCTGGAATGCTGGCCCAGGACTTGGAGTGAACAATTTCTATTCTAGTCCTGGCACAGCTTGTCTTCTGGAGCAGGTGGCTTAATAATGACAAATGACCTTTGCAATTGTCCTTTGCAATTTACAAAGCATATTTTCTTACACACTCATTTTCAGTCCTCTCTCTATTTTGCTTGTTTTTCTATAACAAAGTGAAGCTTAGAGGTAACTTCTTAAAGGTCATATGGCTGGCTAGGGAGCGGGGAGTTGGAACCCAAATAATAATTTCTCAGCTAAGGCTATATGGGTTCTGACCTGGTAGAATTAAGTTCTCCGGTTTCTGCTCATTGCCTAAATTGTTTTTTTTTTTTTTTTTTTAAATAGAGATTGGGTCTCACGCTGTCACCCAGGCTGGTGTGCAGTGGTGTAATCACCGATCATTGCAGCCTTGTACTCCTGGGCTCAAGTGATCCTCCCACCTCAGCTTCCTGAGTAGCTGGGACTACGTGGTAGTACATGCGCTACCATGCCCAGCTAATTTTTCTATTATTTTTTGTAGAGATGGGGTCTTGTGTGTTGCCCAGGCTGGTCTTGAAGTCTTGGCCTCGAGAGATCACCTGCCTCAGCCTCTCCAAAGTACTGGGATTACAGGCGTGAGCCATCGCACCCAGCTTGCCTGAATTTATTATTTCTTAGATGGGGATATTGTTTTAAGTATTTTGGATAGTATTCAATTTTGTAGATCAGATTTACTCAAGATTACATAGCTAGTAAGTGTTAGAACTAGGATATAAAACTGGAGCCACTGAATCTGAGGCTTAGGTGCACAGAGCCTGCCAATTATTTCTATCCTGCTGACACAGTGCCATCAGCCCAGCAGTAAATTTCCAACCCTAATGATTTTTTTTTCCCTCTCCCTTTGCAGGGTGTTTCTGTGGCCTGGGACTGGTTAGCACCAACAAGTCCTGCTCCATGCCACCCATCAGTTTCCAAGACCTTCCACTCAACATCTATATGGTCATCTTCGGCACGGGCATTTTTGTCTTCATGCTCAGCCTTATCTTCTGCTGCTATTTTATCAGGTATGTGGATCCCTGGCTGAGCCGGGTGGGAGTCCAGCAGGAGGGAGGAGACCAGGGCTGTGGGGTAAGCTGAGCGAGGATCCCACAGCAGAGTCACCAGTCTTATACTGGAGGCACCGCTTTGAGGACATGGCTGAGCCTGCTTTTCTCTAGGCCCCTGAGGGTCTGGTGTTTCTATTTACATCAGCCTATCAAGTTGTTCCTGAGCATATAAGGTCACCACGGGTTGGGCTGCATCCCACCACCTCGCCAGTTATTCTCAGGTTGCCTAGAATTTCTGTGTGACTGAGTCATAAAGTTAGCAGTCCTTTCCTTGTCTGTCTGTCTCTATTCCTACTCATGCCCTTTGGGTGGTCGGGAACAGGTGGGCATCAGTTATGCCAGCATCATGTTCCTTTGCCCTCCTGGGACCTGTTGTTAGCCCTCCAGATACTAATATTAGGAAGCAAGCCAGTGTCTAGAGAGCTACTTGGTTGTTGTTCTGTTTTTTTTTGAGATGCTCAGGCTGGAGTGTAGTAGTGCGATCTCAGCTTACCACAACCTCCACCTCCCAGGTTCGAGCAATTCTCCTGCCTCAGCCTCCCAGGTAGCTGGGATTACAGGCACACGCCATCATGCCTGGCTAATTTTTGTATTTTTAGTAGAGATGGGGTTTCACCATGTTGACCAGGCTGGTCTCGAACTCCTGACCTCAAGTGATCCACCCACCTCAGCCTCCCAAAGTGCTGAGATTACAGGCATGAGCCACCACACCCGGCCAGAGCTACTTGTTTATTCTGCCTTATAAGCTCTTATTTTTGAGAGTGGAAAAAAATAAAACCAAAACAAACCTAAAGAACTGTCATTTATTCTTAATTACTTAGGGATCCAGAGGAAGACCTGGAGTTTGGCAGGGCTCTTCACACTCCAGGAACGCTTTCTCTGTCTCCTGCTGAAGGACTTGGGAACTGGTGGCTGTTTTTGTTTGTTTGTTTTTTGTTTTTTGTTTTTTTTGAGATGGTGTCTCACTTCATCACCCAGGCTGGAGTGCAGTGGCACAGTCTTGGCTCACTGCAACCCCTACCTCCTGGGTTAAAGCGATTCTCCTGCCTCAGCCTCCCTGAGAGCTGGAATTACGGGTGCATGCCTAGCTAATTTTTATTTTTAGTAGAGACGGGGTTTTGCCATGTTGGCCAGGCTTGTCTCGAACTCATGACCTCAAGTCCAAGTCATCCACCTGCCTCGGCCTCCCAAAGTGCTGGGATTACAGGCATGAACCCTCGTGCTTAGCCTCTGGTGGCTGTTTTCTATAAAAAATTTTGAGCATGACTGGTATTTAGAATGGGAATCAAAGTAGTAGTGTTTCTGACTGGGGTTTACTGTTGGCATTGACAATTCCTCATTGTGTGGGACTCTTCTGTGCCTTGGAGAATATTGAACATCCCTGGCCAGTAGGGCATGCTAGTAGTCTTTAGGGCCATTGTGGCCATCAGCTGTCTCCCCCGCCACCCACACATTACCAGATGCTTGGGTAGATATCAGCTGGGGTCTGGGCTGGTGACGGGTCAAATAATTTAAGAAGATTAAATTAAGATTAAGGAAAAGGCTTTGCTGGCTTTATTCCTAAAATGCCCTTCTGGGTTTGAGTGCTTTGCTGGAAGGCAGCTACGAGAGAGGCAGGTACTAGTCCATCTTCCCCAAGGCTGGAAGAGCTCCCCCAAGAAGGGGAAGTGCTGTCAGGCACATCTCCCCACCACTCCCAGGTGCTACCTTGGACCTGTTCTTTCTCAGAACTTTTCACATAGGTCCCTGAAACTGGAATTTTCCATGTAAAAATCTATGCAGAGGAGATACTGGTTTATCTTCCCTCTTGTACAATTGGGTCTGAAGATTACATCTAACCATTAAGTGGAGGTAAGGGTAGATTTCTGGTATCTCTTCTCTCTTCATGTCTCCTCCCCTTTCCTGAAGGCTGTTTTTTTCCTCAAATTCTTCCCGACCACCAGCCTCCCAACTCCTGCACTCCCGTGTTAAGCAATTCACACGTAAATCCTGGAGACAGAGGATGAAGATATACCAAATACCAAACATTTCTTTATGATGAGGCTGACAGGGGTTTGTAAAACCAACTCTCTTTGTTCCCTTTCCTCCCTGCTCCCCTTGCTCCCCACACACACACACACAGAGGCATACATATGCCAGGCAGCAAAGGGCTTCAAGAGACCATCTAGGCCAGGCACCATGCCCTTCCCTGTAATTGTAGCACTTTGGGAGGTCAAGGCAGGAGAGTCGCTTGAGTCCAGGAGTTTGAAACCAGCCTGGGGAACAAAACTCCATCTCTACAAAAATGACCTAGAGAAAATTACTCTGGGCTAGGAAGTGGGTGGCCAGGGTTCATTTCCTAAATCAACCAATAATGGGTGTGACCTTGGGTTTTCTCTCTCTTTTTTTTTTTTTTTTTTTTTGAGACAAGGTCTTGCTCTGTCGCTCAGGTTGGAGTGTAGTTGTGAGATCTCGGCCCACTGCAACCTCCACCTCCCGGGCCCAAGCCATCCTCCCAACTCAGTCTCCCAAGTACAGGCGTGTGCCACCATGCCCGACTAATGTTTTGATTTTTTGTAGATAATTTTTTGATTTTTTTTGTAGCGATGAGGTTTCACCACGTCACTCAAGGTGATCTCAAACTCCTGAGTTCAAGCCATCTGCCTGCCTCAGCCTCCCAAAGTGCTGGGATTACAGGCGTGAGCCACAGTGCCTGGCCTTTAGCCACTCTGTACCAAGGACTTTCCATACGCCAGGCATTGTGGTCACCCTTTTATAAACCATTTAGCTCACTTAATCTTCAGTTTGGGTATTAGCCCACTTTATAAATGAGGAACTTCATGCTCAGACAGTTTAGGATCTGCCCAAGGTGATACACAGAGGAAGATACAGAGGTGGACAAGTCTGGTAGCAGTGAGCTAGGGTCTTGCCGAGTTGTTCCAAGTGTTTGCCTTTTGAGTCATATTCCTTGAAGTAGAGGAGTTGCTGTAGACACTACGGCCACCCGCTTGCAGGTCAGGATCAGTTCTCACAGAAGGACAGGCTGGAGAGCTGTGGATTGCTGATTTCTTTTTCTTTGGCTATAGTCAAAGAACAGAACAGGGCCGGGCATGGTGGCTCACGCCTGTAATCCCAGCATTTTGGGAGGCTGAGGCAGGTGGATCACCTGAGGTCAGGAGTTTGAGACTGGCCTGACCAACATGGTGAAACCCCGTCTGTACTAAAAATACAAAAGTTAGCTGGCTGCAGTGGCAGGCGCCTATAATCCCAGCTACTTGGGAGGCTGAAGCAGGAGAATCGCTTGAACCCAGGAAGTGGAGGTTGCAGTGAGCTAAGATCATGCCATTGCACTCCAGCCTGGGCAACAAGAGTGAAACTCCATCTAAAAAAAAACACACACACATACACACACACAAAAAAAAAACAGAACAGTAACCACAGGATGCTAAAAGCTGCCCCCACTGTGGTGCTACTCAGCACCACCTGTTCCTTCAGTAATCTGCTCCTTCGTCACCCTGCCCTGTTCTGTAGCCTGCCTGAAGCCTGCTGACCCTGAGGTTTCACAGTCCCAGAGGCTCACTGGTACGTGGTAGCCTGTGAATGTCTATATATAGAAAGACACACAGGCGCAGAAACCACCACTTCCTCTCCCTGCTTCTCGGTTTCCTCCTCAGCCAAAATAGGCCCCACTGCTCCTGACCTGGTGAGCTCAGCAGCCAAGGCCAGCCCCTCGCTCATTCTTCCCCCTCTCTCAGAGCTGACCTCTGCCCTACACAGGAATGGAGGGGCCAGGGAAGTACAAATAGGCAGGAAGGGAAACATTATTTTCAGGACCTGGATGCATTGTTTGTTCTAAAAGGGAAAAGAGGAAAGGGAGAGCCACTGGCAGCGGCTAGAAATGGTCTCATTGAAATCGGGGTATTTTTAGTTGCTGTGCTCACCCAACAGCTGAGAAGGCCACCTGTCCAGACTGGTTGGTACTAGGCCCCCAGCTGGGATTGCCCAGGGTTTTTGCTTTTTACTCTATTTTCCTTGCAAGCTTTTCGGCCACATTTCATCATGATCTCATCCTTTCTGAGCTGAAATCTACATGCAGGATGAGGGGGCAGCTCTGAAGCTTCCCTGTTATGAGTTTTGGAGGATCCCTGGGCAAAACCACTAAAGGATCCAGCCAGACAAGAGGCATGAGGGGTGGAGAAGTGGTATTCTGGGTGCCTGGGGTACAGAAAACAGAAAAAGACAGCGTCTACTACATAAGTATAGCCACGTTGCAGGTGAGACATTAGTGCCTCAAAGATGCATAGCAGTCCCTCATTCCCCAGACAGTTAAAAACACTGTTTTTCACCACTTCCTTATTTACTCTGCACGTACCTCATAACAGAGCAACAGTGTTTTTCTCCGTCAAGGCGGCTGTGAGCTCCCTGTCCATGGGAACACTTCCTTTCCGCCTCAGCTGAACCCAGTGTCAGTCAAACAACAGTAGCCACCTAAGCGTTGGGTATGTGCTGCCCTGCTCATTTGGAAATTGGGACAGAGACACATGTGTATGTACAAAGACCTTTTCTGGACCAAGGAGCTGTCTGCAGAGTGAAGGATGGGACAGTGGGAGCCTTGCTTAGGCCTTTAGCCCAGCCCTGCATTAAGCAGAAAGGATATTGTTGGGAGAAGGGGGAGGGGAGGGGATGGTGGATGTGCTGCCCTAGCGCCCAGGCCTGTGGCATGAGTCCACTTGGACTGGAACTCTCAAGAGGCTCCAGGAACATGAACCTCGCCAGGTCACCTGACTTCCCATCAGGAACAACGGAGGAGGCTGGCAGCCTGATCTTATCTGCCCTGCACTGTGTTGCGGGCCTGGCTCTGCCCCCATCTTCTGCCTCTTCCATCACCCAGGCAGCAGCTTCAGCTTCTCACCACACCCCCTTCCACTGGGGCTCTTTGTGATTGGAGCCTCCCTTTTTTTGACTTGGGTCAGCCATCTATCTATCCACTCATTTGTTTATTTATTTAAAAAAATTTTTTTTGACAGCATCTCAGTTGTCCAGCCTGGAGTGCAGTGGGGGCAATACTAGCTCATTGTAACCTCTGAACTCTTGGGCTCAAGTGACCCTTCTGCCTCAGCCCCCCGCAAGTAGCCAGGACTACAGACATGTACCACCATACCCGGCCAATTTTCTTTTGTTTATTTATTTTTGAAGAGACAAGTTCTCTGTGTATCACCCAGGCTGGTCTCAAGCTCCTGGCCTCAAAGCTCCTGGCCTCAAGCAATCTGCCTGACTTGGCATTATTCTTTATTTCTGTTTTCAGCCATTTAAGAATAAAAACCACTCTTAGCCTGTGGACCCTGCAAAAAAACAAGTAGTGAGCTAGATTTGGTCCTCACACTGAAGTTTCCAGCTTCTCCTGGCTTGCTGGGTTTCTATGTTTCCTTCCACATAACCCAGGACTGTGTTAAGAAGTGATCACCAGGAAAGGCCCCATAAGGTTCCCCCATAGCACACATACAGGAGGCTTTTTTTTTTTTTCTATTTTTTTTGAGACAGGGTCTTGCTCGTCACCCAGGCTGGAGTGCAGTGGTGCGATCTCTGCTAACTGCAACCTTCGCCTCCTGGGTTCGAGAGATTCTCATGCCTCAGCCCCCAACTAGCTAGGATTACAGGTGCATGCTACCATGCCGTGTGAATTGCCCTATGAATTTTTGTATACTTTGTAGAGATGGGGTTTTGCCATGTTGCCCAGGCTGGTCTCAAACTCCTGAGCTCAAGCAATCCGCCCACCTCAGCCTCCCAAAATGCTGGGATTACAGGCATGAGCCATCCCACCCAACCCACATACAGGAGGCATTCTAAAGCTACCCGCAGAGTTCAGCATGGAAGAGCCTCCACCCCTTCCTTTAAAATAATATGGCACCAAAGCCAGTGTATAATTATGGTCTTGGCCATTTACACAGCAAGCCATTCAGAGTTGTAAACTTAATGAAAGGTAGGGTGTGTCCCAGGACCAGATCAGATTCTCAGGACTATGACATATTCCACCTGATTGGGGAACAGACCACATTATATGGTAAAGAGCTTGGACTCTGTCATCTCATCAACTTTGATTCACATCCAGACTCTGCTACCAATTAGCTCTGTGATGTTTGGGCAAATAAATTCACTTCTTTGAGCTTCATTTTTCTTTTTCTTTTTTTATTTTTTTTGAGACAGAGTTTCACTCTTGTTGCCCAGGCTGGAATGCAATGACGCAGTCTTGGCTCACTGCAACCTCCATCTCCCGGGTTCAAGCTATTCTCCTGCCTCAGTCTCCCGAGTAGCTGGGATTACAGGCATGCCACCACGCCTGGCTCATTTTGTATTTTTAGTAGAGACGGGGTTTCACCATGTTGGCCAGACTGGTCTTGAACTCCTGACCTCAAGTGATCCACCTGCCTTGACCTCCCAAAGTGCTGTGATTACAGGCATGAGCCACCGCACCCAGCCAGGCTTTATTTTTCTTACCTGTAAAAGCGAAGGTATCTCACTCTTAGAGTTTGAAATCATTAAGAACATATATGAATATGTTAAGTGTCCCAGCGACACATAGCAAGTGCTTCATAACCATTATATTATGCTATTGTCATTAGAAATGGCATGCCATGTTTTGGCCATTGAGAGTCAGCCCATATGCAGGCCACCAGCTTAAAATGAAAAGCAGAAAACAAAGGAGGCATCGTCTGTGTTGTCTGGCACAGTGAAGGGAAGAGTGTGCTTTGGTTCCAGAATACTTAGGTTCCCCGTGTGGAAAATTCCCCAGGGTCAACAGAGACTTATTTATCCTGCTATCCTGGCTTAACAGAAATAACCCTTTTATGCTTATCTGTCTAACTGCTGCACACTCAGTAAACACAGTGTTGATTTCTATACAGTTTGGGTGACTGAAGGAATTTGCCGACCAGAAAAAGGCAGGGTGAGTGAATGAGCTATTTGGGGGTGCTGTGCTGGAGGGTCCCCCAATCTGTGTATGAGACCTGGTGGTGAATTTTGAGGCTGTCAAACCTGAGTAAGAGTCTTAGTCCTTCATCAACCCTTGTTGGCCCGCATAGGTCCAAAGTATGCCCTGTGGTGTGTATGGGACAAGCACCCCTCCCTGCCCTCGGAAGAATGCCCAAGCAGCCAACCAGCCTCTCCTGCTTTGAATCGGTCTGTTTAACATGCTTTCTCCAATTTTTTTTTCTCTTTCCCCCAGCAAACTCCGGAACCAGGCACAGAGTGAGCGATACGGATATAAGGAGGTAAAGTGCTGTGTATTCCCCTAGAAGCTTCCTTCTCTGCCTGACCTGATAGGAAGAGGCAAAGAGGGCAGGCTCAGGCTCTCCTGGGCAGGAATCTCCCTGGCCTCACCTCTGGGCCTCCCTGAGGCTAACCCCCTTCAGTGTCTGAAGTCTGGCTTGCCCCAGGCAGTCCAGGGGACTCCCTTCATTGGTTGATACTACCCAGCTGGCCCCAGTGGTTGGTTTATTCGGACATCATGCCTCCTTTTTCTTTTCAGGTGGTGCTTAGAGGTGATGCCAAGAAGTTACAATTGTATGGGGTAAGTGTGCCAGGATAGTGTGCGGGAGGGCCCCTGCAGGGGAGGCAGACCACACCTCGCTCCAGCTCTCAGCCTGGAAGCTTTTCAGAAAACTGCTTAGTGCATGCTTTCGTATCTCCTTTGGCCAAATAATAGACACATCTCAGCAAGTAATTAACATGTGGAATTGATTACATCTGGAACGGCCTCAGGCAGAAGGCATGAAGGGGTCACAGAAGGGTTTAGAAAAGTAGTGCCCCACGGCCCCAGGAATCCCACAATGCATAATTTTTACCAGGAGGATGGTCACACCCTTTCATGCCATAGACAGAATTCAGCTAACTTTCCCTATGTTCAGCCCCTGTGTCCTGGTTGTTACCATAGAAAATGAGGTCCTTTTACCTTTGTGTATACCCCATCTTAACAGACTAGATCTGACTTAGTGTGTTGATTCCCATGGCTCTCCCATTTCTCTTCCACCAGACTCCCACCCATACACCAATTCTTTGAGTCCCCTCAACTCTGACTTGAGGAATTAGTTATATCCTATTCCTTTCCTACCTATGCCTCTAAGGTCACCTAACCCATTTCCCAAGGCTCCTGATCATGACCACAGACACTCCTGCTCCGAGCATGTTTGTGGTTGTCTGGGAGCGGGGAGGATCACAGTTCCACTAAACATGAGACCGCCTAGACATGGCCTCATTTTGTCTGTTACGCCTCAGCAAGTGCAGATGTTTCCCAAGCCCTTCTCTCAGAATAATTCAACTGAGATCAAGGGAGTTAAAATGTAGGGATGTGGGAAGTCTGGATTTAAGGACTGTCACTGGGCTGGGCGCGGTGGCTCATGCCTGTAATCCCAGTACTTTGGGAGGCCGAGGTGGGTGACTCACCTGAGGTCAGGAGTTCGAGACCAGCCTGACCAACATGGTGAAATCCCATCTATATTAAAAATACAGAATTGACTGGGTGTGGTGGCACATGCCTGTAACCCCAGCTGCTTGGGAGACTGAGGCAGGAGAATTGCTTGAACCTGGCAGTTGGAGTTTGTGGTGAGCCGAGATTGCACTGTTGCACTCCAGCCTGGGCAAGAAGAGTGAAACTCCATCTCAAAAAAAAAAAAAGAAAAGAACATAACTGATCACATATACTATGCCCCCTTACCTCTGGTTGGTATTAAGTGCCACCTCACCAAATGTGTTGGGCAAGAAAGGATTGAAAACCATTCTTTTTTTTTTTTTGAGATGGAGTCTCGCTCTATCACCCAGGCTGGAGTGCAGTGGTGCGATCTCGGCTCACTGCAAGCTCCGTCTCCCAGGTTCATGCCATTCTCCGCCTCAGCCTTCCGAGTAGCTGGGACTACAGGCTCCCGCCACCATGCCAGGCTAATTTTTTGTATTTTTAGTAGAGACAGGGTTTCACCATATTAGCCAGTATGGTCTCAATCTCCTGACCTCATGATCCACCTGCCTCGGCCTCCCGAAGTGCTGGGATTACAGGCGCGAGCCACCGCGCCCGGCCGAAAACCATTCCTCTAGGACAGTACTTTCCAGTGCAGTGGAAACTTCTGTGATAATAAGAATGTTCTTTATTCGCACCATTCAATATGGAAACCGTTAGCACCATGTGGCTGTTGAGCACTTGAAATGTGGTGAGTATAACTGAGGGATTGAATTTATAATTTCATCTAATTTTGGTTAATTTAAATTTAAACAGCCACATGTGGTTAATGACTACCATGCTATCAATACAGTTTTGGAAAGGATGGCTAAAAAGTTTCCCTGCCTCGTAGAACAGACTGGGCTAGAGCTTAATTTTCTTGTCTGGAGATGAATGAATGAGATGCTTCCCCAGTTTCCTCACACGCCTGCTCCTTTCTCTCTGCAGCAGACCTGCGCAGTCTGTCTGGAAGACTTCAAAGGGAAGGATGAGTTAGGCGTGCTCCCATGCCAACACGCCTTTCACCGGAAGTAAGTGGGAATGTGTCTAGGGTGCCTGTCAAAGGAGATATAATCAGGGATCATCTTCTGGAACTTCCAGTCTCTGCCACTTTCTGTTTACCCCTTGCCAGTGATGTCTCTGGTCCTGCGTCAACACAGAGCAAAGCCCAGGGGGATTAGGTTGGGACAGGGATAGGGATATTCTTCTTCTTTTTTTTTTTTTTTGAGATGGAGTTTTGCTCTTGTTGCCTAGGCTGGAGTGCAATGGTGCGATCTCAGCTCACTGCAACCTCTGCCTCCCAGGATCAAGCAATTCTCCTGCCTCAGCCTCCCAAGTAGCTGGGATTACAGGTGCCCACCACCATGCCTGGCTAATTTTTGTATTTTTAGTATAGATGGGGTTTCACCATGTTGGCCAGGCTGGTCTCGAACTCCTGACCTCAGGTGATAACACCTGCCTCGGCCTCCCAAAGTGCCAGGATGACAGGTGTGAGCCACCATGGGATATTCTTGTTTCGAGAGACAACTGGAGCAGTGTGGTCTATCTTGTTAGAGATTACCGTTCTTCATTTGTTGCCAGGTGTCTGGTGAAATGGCTGGAAGTTCGCTGTGTCTGCCCCATGTGTAACAAGCCCATTGCTGGTCCCTCAGAGGCCACGCAGAACATTGGGATTCTATTGGATGAACTGGTGTGAGTGCTGCCACTACACCGAGACCTGGAGAAGACCTCTTGCCTCATGGATGCCTGGTCCCTCTGCACAGCTCCAACCAACAGGACTGTAGGGTGATGATGATCACTTTCCCGGTGATGGGAAGGGTGGTCTAGGGCTGGGTTTCCACCCTCAGTTCGAGACCAGAGCCAGACGTGCCCCCACTTCCTGCCTCCTGAAGCCTTCTTCCCTGCTACTCCATGCTGGTGGCCTCTCCCATCAAGACCACTGTCTCCCGGTACTGGACTATCTACCTGCCTTGTCCCTGTAATGGGGGGAGGCATTCACCCCGATCAAGAACATGGAGAACATCCTCTTTCAAGGCTCCCCTTAGGAGGATGAGCTGCCCTGATCCAGAAGGGATGAGATGGGCTCTGCCCTCTCTACAACCTTCCCTCCCCTTCCCACTCCTTCCAGAGGAAGGTTAGAAGGGAAGGAAGGAAAGATCAGGGAACCAAGCACCTCCACGGGAGGCGAGGGAAGCTCTGTATGAAACAGAAGAGCAGGGACGTAAAGGAAAATGTCAATGTTTACATGGGACCTATGGAAACAAAGGCTGGCTGGCGCCGGCTGACTCCAGCATAAGAGAGGGCCCGTCCCCTGCCAGGACCCACGGTGCTATCCATTCAATCTCTTCCTCAGTTAATCTCGGAGCTTCCTATTCTATGTTGAGGTTTGCGGGCCCCTCTAGAGGAGGGCTAGTTCTATGCTTAAATTGATTCCCAGGGGCCTTTTTTTTTTTTTTTTTGGATCAAAAGGGGTGTGGGGATGGGGGTGTCTACGGTTAAGCAACAGATACCTCCTTCCCTTTGTAAATAGTATTTTTATACTTCATCCTCACCGCTCAGGCTTTAGATACGAAATCCCCAGAATGGAAGGGGGTGGGGATTTTCTGTTCCTCCCTGGAGTGGGTGAGGGTGGAAGAAAGTTACATATTTAAAGAAAAATAAATTTAATAACAAGTTTCTCTAACCTACTTTTGCTTGTGGTTGTGGCTGCCTGGCCCTTTACTGCCAAAAGAGGGAAAAAAGTTCTCGAATTGCCTCTTCTCACTTCCTCATACCCAAATCAAACACACACACACACACACACGTTCCTGATCCTTTTTAAATTTCTTTATCTTTTTGAGGCAGGGTCTCACTCTGTAATCGAGGCTGGAGCATAGTGGCATGATCACAGATCACTGCAACCTCCCCGGCTCAAGTGATTCTCCCACCTAGCTTCCCAAATAGCGGGGACCACAGGCGTGTGCCACATGCCTGGCTAATTCTCTAAAATGTTTTGTAGAGACGAGGTCTCCCTATGTTGCCCAGGCTGGTCTTTAACTCCTTGCCTCAAGCAATCCTCCCACCTCAGCCACCCACAGTGCTAGGATTACCGGTGTGAGCCACTGCACTCAGCCTAAAAGTTCCTAATCCTTAAGAACAAAAATCGATCTTAGATTATTAGCTGAACAATATATGTTAGGATTAACACTAAGGTACATTAAGACCTTGCTAAACCAGGCTCTGTCTCATTTCTAGCATATTTTTAAAGGAAGTCGATATTTTCAATCACAGCATTCCATCAACTAAGACTTGAAACTAAGAATTCTACTTGTAATTCAAGCAATTGTCAGTGCCCTTAACACAACTAGTCACAACTAAAAAGGTCTAGATTGCTACCATACAGGCTTTGATCTCTCTTTTTTGTTTGTTTTGTGGTGACAGTCTCTGAAGTGCAGTGGTGCAATCCCGGCTCACTGCAGCCTCCACCTCCTGGCTTCGAGTGATTCTCCTGCCTTAGCCTCATGAGTAGCTGGGACTACAGGCATGTGCCACCACACCCAGCTAATTTTTGTGTATTTAGTAGAGACAGGGTTTAACCATGTTGGCCAGGCTGGTCTTGAACTTCTGGCATCAAGTGATCCACCTGCCTCAGCCTCTCAAAGTGCTGGAATTACAGGCATGAGCCACGATGCCCAGCCCTTAATTTTTTTTTTTTTTTTTTTTTTTTTTTTTTGAGACAAGGTTTCACTCTGTCACCCAGGCTGGAGTGCAGTGGCACAATCATGGTTCACTGGGTCCTTAAACTTCTGGGCTCAAGCAATCCTCCCACCTCAGCCTCCAAGCAGCTGGGACCACAGGCACACATACCATGCCCAGTTGGGTTTTGTATTTTTTGTAAAGATGGGGTCTCACTCAGGCCGGCCTCAAACTCCTGGGCTCAAGTGATCCACCCACCTCAGCCTCCCAAAGTGTTAGGATTACAGGGGTGAGCCACTGTGCCCAGGCCTCTTATTTTTTCTTAGCTACTTGCTGACAATTGCTGCCACCTCTAGCAGTGTTGCATGGTGATGCTTTATGGTCCTGTGTGCCCTCAGACCTTGCATCCATGCCCTCCAGCTTTGTTCTGCCCATGGCCCAAGGAAGCACTGAGTCAGTAGGGGGCATGCAAAGTGCATTAAGAGTGTTGGGAATGGCCTGTAATACCAGCACTTTGGGAGGCCGAGGCAGTCAGATCACTTGAGATCAGTTTGAGATCAACCTAGCCAACATGGCAAAACCATGTCTCTACTAAAAATATGAAAATTAGCCGGGCGTGGTGGCGCGTGCCTGTAACCCCAGCTACTTGGGAGGCTGAGGCACGAGAATCGCTTGAACCTGAGAGGCGGAGGTTGCACTGAGTCAAGATTGCACCACTGCACTCCAGCCTCGGCCACAGTGAGACTCTCTCAAAAATAAAGTAAAAATGTTGGGAATGATTTCATAACCCTAATAAGCATGGAACAGCTGGGCCTATGTTGCCCCTGAGTGTTGAACACAGAAAGAGCGTTTGCTGAGTGAGTATACTGTTCTGGTGAGTCATAGGTAAGCAGGAGATGCCCATGCACCCAGATGTGGCAGGCCCCATGGTAGGTGCGAAGCCTTCTCACCCCTGTGGTTGTGCCATGGAGGCTGTCAGCACAGTGTGTGCTCCTGCTGGGCTGCCTCAAGGTGCAGCTGGGGCACCTGGCAGTCCTGGTGCAGTTGTTGATACCTGTCTTAATGGAGTTCTTTGCCCAAGGGTACACCTGTTCTTACCACCTGTTTTTCCCTCAGATAGCGGTAACCCCTGCTCTTCCTTGAAGCCACCAGCCCCAGCTTGCTGCTGCCAACCCTATGGAACCTGGTCCTTTCTTTATTGCTGATACCACATCATCTCCCAGCACCCCTCAGCTTGCTTTAATGTGGGAAATAAAATGCGTTTCCTAAGCAAAACACAGAGCCTTCCCTCCAGCTCCTGCTGCAGCCTCGTGGTAGATGCACTGCTGGGATCAGATGGAGAAAGCATGATCAGTAGGCTGGCTTCAACTTTCCTGCCTCAACCATCTCCCCTTCCCGTTAAGGAAAATGTATCGGTGTTGAATTCATCAGATTAGCATAATTCTGATTGAATTTTCTTTTTCTTTTTTTTTTTTTTTTTGAGAACGTCTTACTGTGTCACGCAGGCTGGAGTGGAGTGGTGCGATCTTGGCTCACAGCAACCCCCACCTCCCAGGTTCAAGTGATTCTCCTGCCTCAAGTGAACCTCCTGAGTAGCTAGGATTACAGGCACGTGCCACCATGCCTGGCTAATTTTTGTATTTTTAGTAGACACGGGGTTTCACCATGTTGGCCAGGCAGGTCTCTAACTCCTGAACCTCAGGTGATCTGCCCACCTCAGCCTCCCAAAGTGCTGGAATTACAGTTATAAGCCACCATGCCCAGCCAATTCTGATTAAAATATTGGCACTAAATTGTCTGTGTTCACAAATTTGAAAAGTCAATGTCCTGAAGTCAAGAGGACAGGGGAAAAATGTCCTTGCATTATTTCTAGTGCTTCCATACAGTTAGGTAGAATGTCGTGATGGAGCACCGAGAAGGGAAAACTGGATATTGTTTAGCTGATCAGATATGACTTGGCAGCAGCTGAAAACAAATAATCATAAATCAACTCGTAGTCATTAGTGTGGTCTTGTGTCTCAGTTCAGTGTTGCTGAAGAACCTACTACCTGGGCCAGGTGCTGAGATAGGATAGCTCCTGCCTCGTAAAGCAGTGTAAGCAGTGTATTTTAGGTGAGCAGGCTTGTATGGCAGAGACCCTTAGCACCACATCTGTGAGAACTGTGAGGGTACCTGCCGGGATATGACACCTAAGTCTCAAGATCAGTGTGGGCAAAGTCACACAGGATTAACAGCCTGCTGGGTAGAGCTATACAACAGAGTGCAAACTGTAGAGAATAAAGTTGAGGTGGGCAAAGGTTGGAGAAGAGAAGTCTCTAGTGGGGCCAGACACCTGGGACTTGATAGAGTGAGAATCCTGAAGTTTCTTTAGGTTGGGCTTTTAAAAAATTTGGGCACCACTAGCCAGGTGCAGTGGCTCACGCCTGTAATCCCAGCACTTTAGGAGGCCAGGGTGAGTGGATCATGAGGTCAGGGCCTGGCCAACATGGCAAAATCCTGTCTCTACTAAAAATACACAAAATTAGCTGGGTGTGGTGGCAGGCACGTATAATCCCAGCTACTCAGGAGGCTGAGGCAGGAGAATCGCTTGAATCTGGGAGGTGGAGGTTGCAGTAATTCAAATTTGCACCGTTGCCCTCTAGCCTGGGAGACAGAGCGAGGCTCTGTCTCAAAAAGAAAAAAAATTGGGCACCATTTGGGAGCTAAGGCCATTATTTTCCTCTCTGTTCATGAGATGACCATGGGCAGCTACAGGGTATTTAGCTCTATTCACATTACTGAAGGATAATTTGTACCCTGAATGTGTTCCAATGGGTAAAAAACTGGGTCAAGCATGGTGGCTCACACCTGTAATCCCAGCACTTTAGGAGGCCGAGGCAGGTAGATCACTTGAGGTCAGAAGTTGGAGACCAGCCAGCCAATATGGTGAAACCCTATCTACTAAAAATAAAAAATCAGCCAGACATGGTGGCGGGTGCATGTAATCCCAGCTACTGGGGAGGCTGAGGCAGGAGAATTGCTTGAGCCTGGGAAGCAGAGGTTCCAGTGAGCCAAGATTGCACCAGTGCATGCAGTCTCAAAAAAAAGTAAAAATCTGGGTGATAATCATAGGTACCAGAATTCCAACTTCAGTGATCTTATCTGTGGCAAACAAACACCAATCAGTCAAAGATAATAAGCATTTACGCACCAAGTTGTTTCACAAAATGCATTTCCTGCCTCCCCCTCCCACCGCCATATATATCCCTCTGACTTTCGGATTAGGAAAGAATGTTGAGAAAAGCAACACTTACCTGTAACTACACAGATAATAAGCATCAGAGTCAAGGCACAAACCCAGATTGTATAGATCTAAGTTCAATATTGGCTTTGCTGCCTCATATAGCTTCAGAAGCAGATTGCTCTCTGCAAAGATAAGAAAGCGGCAGGTGCTATTAATGCCTGGACTGATGCAATCTGGGAAAACAAAAACCCTAGAAAATTGTCAAGTGATTTGTGTGCTTGTCATTATCTAGGGCCATGGGGTGTGAGTGTTTCTTTTTATACTATTTGTATGTGCTTTGGGGGCACATATGATATCTGTTACATGTACAGAATGTGTAATGATCAAGCCAGGGTATTTAGGGTATCCATCACCTCAAGCATTTACCACTTAGATGTATGGAAACATTTCAAGTCCTTTCTTCTAGCTATTTTGAAATATACAATACTTTGTTGCTAATGTGAATCATCCTACTCTCCTGTGGAATATTAGGACTTACTTGTTCTGTCTAACTGCATGTTTGTCTCCATTAATCAACCTCTCTTTACACTCCCCACACATACCCTTCCCAGCCTCTGGTATCTATCATTCTACTCTACTTCCATGAGATGTTTGTTGTTGTTGTTGTTGTTGTTGTTGTTGTTGTTTTTAACTCCACAGTGGATTACTTCTTTTAAAGAAATCTATGTATGTTTGATTGTTTCTTTTCTTTTTCTTTTTCTTTTTTTTTTTGAGATGGAGTTTCGTTCTTGTTGCCCAGCTGGAGTGCAGTGGCGCGGTCTTGGCTCACTGCAACCTCTGTGTCTCGGATTCAAGTGTTTCTCCTGCCCGAGCCTCCCAAGTAGCTGGGATTACAGGCACCCACAGCCACACCCAGCTAATAAAGAATCTGTGTTGAAGCAGCATTTATGAAATAAGTAATTGGAGCGTGGATGAGAATATGAAAATCCTGAGTGATAGACTGAGACAATGGGTCTCTTCAAGGACTGTGCCCTCCCATTCCTCCATATTCCCTCCCATCAGTTTTTGTTTTTGTTTTTGTTTAAAGACAGGGTCTGGCTCTGTCACCCAGGATCTAGTGCAGTGGCACGATCTCGGCTCACTGCAACCTCTGCCTCTCAGGTTCAAGCAGTTCTCCTGCCTCAGCCTCACAAGTAGCTGAGATTACAGGCACTCACTACCATGCCCAGCTAATTTTTGTGTTTTCAGTAGAGATGGGGTTTCACCATGTTGGCCAAGCTGGTCTCCAACTCCTGACCTCAAGTGATCGACCCACCTCAGCCTCCCAAAGTGTTGGGATTACAGGCGTGAGCCACCGTGCCCGGCTCCTCCCATCAGTTCTTATGTCTGTCACCCATCCCTCAACAGGGCTTTTCCCCATTCTCACCTGGGGTTCTTATGTTTCCACAGTTTTGCATGTTCTCCCCACTGAGGTAGGACCCAACCTCTGCCTTCCATTCTACCACCCTCTTGTATCTTTCTGGGTGTCAGTAATATCCTCCATGCCCTTCACTCACTCAGAGGGAGTCTTCTGTTGAGGCCATATGCACAGGTTCAGAGGGACAGATGTGATCAAATTAGAGACAAGGACAGACTGACCAGTAATGCAGGCATGTGTAGCCAGTACCATTCGTGGAAAAAAAAAATCAAGCTGTTTACGACACCCCAGTCAGCACTGGATTCCTACTTATCTTATTTTTAAAATCATGCCCATTTAATTCTTTATCTAATAAACTAGTCAAGCAGGGAAGCAAGGAGGACATGACCAATGTCACTTTTGTGCATGGGCACGGCTTCCTATTTTGTTCCCATGGGAAAGTCTCAGTAAGAAACCACGGCAGGCCAGGCACGGTGGCTCACGCCTGTAATCCCAGCACTTTGGGAGGCCGAGGCAGGTGGATCACAAGGACAGGAGTTCGAGACCATCTTGGTCAACACGGTGAAACCGTCTCTACTAAAAATACAAAAAGTAGCTGTGCGTGGTGGTGGGCGCCTGTAATCCCAGCTACTTGGGAGGCTGAGGCAGGAGAATCGTTTGAACCTGGGAGGCAGAGGTTGCAGTGAGCTGAGATCATGCCACTGCACTCCAGCCTGGGCAACAGGGCGAGACTCCATCAAAAAAAAAAAGAAAAAAGAGAGAAAAGAAACAAGGGCATGTGCTCTGTAGAGGAGGGAGAACCTTTAAGAAGAGCGCCAGGAGGACTAGAAGATGTTTGTGATGGCTACTGAGCACTCTTCCCCATCTTTGGCACCTCTCTGGTGCTAAACATCTGCACATCTCTCTTTTTCTTTTTCTTTTTCTTTTTTTTTTTTTTTTTTTTTTTAACATGGACAGGAAGTAGCATTTATTGGTGGGTATTAAGAGGGGGCAGAGGCAAGGTACAGTGGCTCACACCGGTAATCTGAACGCTTTGGGAGGCCGACGTGGGCGGATCACGAGATCGGGAGTTGAAGACCAGCCTGGCCAACGTGGTGAAACCCCATCTCTCCTAACAATACAAAAAATTAGCCGGGTGTGGTGGCAGGCGCCTGTAATCCCAGCTACTTGGGAGGCAGAGGCAGGAGATTCGCTTGAACCCGGGAGCTGGAGGTTGCAGTGAGCTGAGACCGCGCCATTGCATTCCAGCCTGGACAACAGAGCGAGACTCCATCTCGGGAAAAAAAAAAAAAAAAAAAAGTTGGGGGGAGGGGGGCAGCACAGTGGAAGCCCTCACCAGTGCAAGACCTGCCACTCGTCCAGAAGGCCATGATTGGGGATGTACTTGACCCTGCAGCCATCTGGGTTGAGCTGCTTCTCAGCCACCATGTCTTCACATTCATCCACATTGAACTTGGTAAAGCCCCACTTCTTGGAGATGTGGATCTTCTGGCGGCCAGGGAACTTGAACTTGGCCCTGCATAGTGCTTCAATCATATGCTCCTTGTTCTGCAGCTTGGTGCAGACGGACATGATAACTTGGCCAATGTGAACCCTGGCCACAGTGCCCTGGGGCTTTCCAAAGGCACCTTGAATGCCTGTTTGGAGCCTACATTGGAGGTAGTGCAAGGTCAGAGACATGAACATACATTTGAAAGGCCTGTCTCCAAGGACCCGTAGAGCAACCCATATAAGAAACAGGCCATGTACACCACCAAGAAAGCTGCTGTTTGCAGCCATTGCACACTGGGATTAGAACTTCTTTCTTATCAATTGCATCTCCTCTCCCATTCATTTTTTCTCCCTCTTCCTTTCTTTCCTCTTTTTTTCCCCTTTCATCCCAGTCTAGTCTCTATCATGGCTGAGAATGCCAAGTCATTGCAAAACCCTCCTGATGGGCCACGATGGTTATGAATAGTTCAAAGGATACACAGATTACTAAGAGTACACCCAAATGGTGATTTAAGCCCCCACAGCAACCAGCTCTGAGTTTCTGAATGTTTACTTATATATGTCTATTATTTCTCAAGAAGATGCTGATACCCTCAAAGAGAGGAATAGAATCCATGGCGACTTTAGTGCAATGTGAGGGCGGCCATCAAATAGCAACCCAAATGAAGAAAAAACTAGATTTGCTTCAGTGTAGGAGAAATTGATTTGGTAGCATAGTGGATTGTTCAAGCGGGTCATGAGGCAGAAAAAAATCAAAACGAATCAAAAATGCAATAGCACAATTATAACATGCCGGGAAGAAGTCCTCTCTGCCTTCAATATTGTCCACATTTCTACTGGATTCCTTTACTCTCATTTTACATCTGCAGAAAAACAGAGAGGCTGTAAAAAGTGCCATGAGGGGCCAGAGACAGTGGCTTACACCTGTAATCCCAGCACTTTGGGAGGCTGAGACGGAGGATCGCTTGAGCCCAGGAGTTTGAGACTAGTCTGGGCACCATAGTGAGACCCCAGCATATATATATATAACATATATATTTATATAAAATAACTATATATAATATATAAATACGTTTATATACTATATATATATATATATAAAATAACTGCCATGAGGAAAAAATTGAAAGAATATTTTTAAATCTGGAAGGACAAAGACCAAGAGACAAGCAAGTTGGTGGTCATCAGTATCATATAAGCATGAATCTCCATTGCAAACTCAAACATTCTAGAAATTACAGTTTTCCTCCCATTAAATTGCTGAGCTACCAACCTTCTGAGATCATGGGAAATCCATACCCTGTCTGCAATGCTTCTTTCTTTCCTGTACCTCAGAAATATTCATGTACCTCAGAGTCACACAGATCAACACTCCCCAGCCATCCTGTACACACCATTTAACCACTAAGCTGCTGGTCTCCTGGGCACCTTTTCTGGCCCCTGCCCCATCTGTCACCATTTGTGCCTAATGTGGAATGCAGGAAACTTACTGAAGTGTGAAAGGCCCAGACACTGGGTGACAGTGCAAGACCCTGTCACCAAAAAAAAAAAAAAAAAAAAAAAAATGCATTTCAAAGCAAGATTCAGATACCAGTAAGCTTCTGTTAACTTGTGCTGCTAACTTCTCTTTTTGTGAGTTAACTGAGGATGACTAGAAATCCGCCTTGAATATGAAGATGAGCAGATAACTTGCTGACACAGTTTTGAAGAGTAGCTGTGACTTCAGGATGGTTTCAGGAATAACTCAGGTATATGGCTGGGTGTAGTGGCTCCCAACTGTAATCCCAGCATTTTGGGAGGCCAAGGTGGGAGGATCACTTGAGCCCAGAAGTTAGAGACCAGCTTGGGCAACATAGTGAGACCCCCATGCCTGCAAAAAATTTAAACAAAGGTGAGCTGGATGTGGTGGTGTGGGCCCATGGACCCAGCTACTCAGGAGGCTGAGATGGGAGAACTGATTGAGCTCAGGAGGTCGAGCCTACAGTGAGCTATGATCGCACCACTGCACTCCAGCCTGGGCAAAAGAGCGAGACCCTTTCTCAAAAAAAAAAGAAAAGGAGTAACTCAGGTATGAAATAATTTCATATTTATTTATTTATTATTTGGCATGTGGAGGGGGGATGGAGTTTCGCTCTTGTCACCCAGGCTGGAGTACAATGGCGCAATCTCAGCTCACTGCAACCTCTGCCTCCTGGGTTCAAGCGATTCTCCTCCCAGAGCCTCAAGAGTAGCTGGGATTACAGGCACCTGCCACCCCGCCCAGCTAATTTTTGTATTTTTAGTAGAGACAGGGTTTCATGATGTTGGCCAGGCTGGTCTCGAACTGACCTCAGGTGATCCACCCATCTTGGCCTCCCAAAGTGCTGGGATTATAGCCGTGAGCCACTGCACCAGCCCATTTCATATTTAAAATGTGGTTGCAGTGGCAAAGAGTTGACTGCCTCACTTAGCTTTTCTTTTTTCTCTTTCTTTCTTTTTTTTTTTTTTTTGAGACACGGTCTGATATGGTTTGGCTGCTCCCCCACCCAAAATCTCATCTTAAATTGTAATCCCTATAATCCCCATAATCCCCGTGTGTCAAGGGCAGGACCAAGTGGAGGTAATTGGATCATGGGGGTGGTTCCCCCATGCTGTTCTCATGATAGTGAGTCTCACGAGATCTGACGGTTGTTTAAGCGCCTGGCATTTCCCATGCTTGCACTCACTCTGTCCGTCCTGCTGTCCTGTGAAGAAGGTGCCTGCTTCTCCTTTGCCTCCTGCCATGATTGTAAGTTTCCTGGGGCCTCCCCAGCAATGCAGAACTGTGTCAATTAAACCTCTTTCCTTTATAAATAACTCAGTCTCAGGTATTTCTTCATAGCAGCATGAGAACAGAGTAACACAGGGTCTCAGTCTGTCACCCAGACTCTGTAGTGCAGTGGCACAGTCATGGCTCACTGCAGCCTCAACCCTCTGGGCTCAGATGATTCTCGCACCTCAGCCTCCCAAGTAGCTGGGACTACAGGTTTGTACCACCACACCTAGCTAATTTTTTTTTTTTTTTTAATAGAGACAGGGTCTTGCCATGTTGCCCAGGCTGGGCTCAAGCAATTCACTTGCCTCGGCCTCCCAAAGTGCTGGGATTAATGGCGTGAGCCACCACGCCTGGCCCTCATTTAACTTTTAAACTTGATAAATTGTATGTTGTATGTCAAGGCAAAATGAAAGACAGAGAGAGGTGGCAGAGGCAAGCATCAGGAGGGTAGAACACCCTCCCCCTTATCACACATATTAACATTTCTTGCACAATTACCCAGTGAATATTCTCATTTTGGACTTTTTCCACACCCTAAATTTAGTGAGCTAGAATTATCTTTATTTATTTCTCATTTTTTTTTTTTTCCCCTAAGTCACTGTGTTTTAGGATAGAATTATCTTTGAAGCACCACTTTAAGCAACCTTTTTGAAAGGAAGAATGCTGACAAGGAGATCTGTGTTTCCTTGTGGTTAGAATGCAATATCCTTAACTTCATCATTCTGCGAAGAAGCCGAGTCTCTATATGCTGACAATAGAGCGAAGACAGTAATCCAACACATTCATTACAGGTTTGTAAGATTTAAAAATTTATACATTCAGATTGGAAAACACGAGAACCAGACTTGCTGCCAGACCATTCATTCCAGGCACCTCTGCATTCTGTGTTCTGGAAGCTGTGCACATTGAATTGAATGATGGCCTGAAACATGCCAGGGGTTTGCATTATCTAAAGAAGTCCATGTCGAGCCTTTTTATGACTAAAACACTCTCTAAAATGATACTTAAGGAGTTTTTTACCTAATTTACAGACTTTAAAACACAAAGATATGTACATAAAATGTTTTTCTTTAAGTGAGACGTGCCTACAGAATAAAACAGTTAGAAGTAATTTCTTTGGTTTTCTTTTTATTATTATTTTTTAGTAGAGATGGGGCCCTCAATTTTTTGCCTAGGCTGGTGTCAAACTCCTGATCTCAAGTGATGCTCCTGCCTAGGACTCCCAGATTGCTGGGATTACAGGCATAAGCCTTTGCTCCTGGCCTAGAAGTAATTTATTTAAAGTCTTGTTTACAAAGAGAAATGCATGAAGCACGTACAGAGGAAGAAAGAGCACTTCCAAGTGAATAGTTTTTGTTCCTAGTATTTGAGAAACAAAAGGTTCACTGGCAAGAGTCAGCGATGAAATGTGACTGTGTTTTGGGAAAACATGGGATATTTCCCTTCCATGCCTCATTATGAGATTAATTTGTAGTGTGGAATAAACAAAGCTAGCCCTGGAATTCAAAGAATGGGTTTTAAACCCAGCTCTGCCTCTAATTAGCTGGGAGACCTCAGTCTGTTCCTTTATCTCTCTAAGCCTCATTTTTCTCCTCTATAAAATGGAGATATAGTAACTGCCTCAGAGTGTGATTAAGAAGAGTACATAAAAAAGTATATATGAAAGACTCGAAGTCATGCTAATTATAAGCTATTTTTGTTTCTAAAGTCACAGGGGGCAGAGGGCAGTGGTTCACACCTGTAATCTCAGCACCTTGGGAGGCTGAGGCAGGTGGATCACGAGGTCAGGAGATCAAGATCATCCTGGCCAACATGGTGAAACCCCGTCTCTACTGAAAATACAAAAACTAGCCAGGCGTGGTGGCATGCGCCTGTAGTCCCAGCTACTCAGGAGGCTGAGGCAGGAGAATAACCTGAATCCGGGCAGCAGAGGTTGCAGTGAGCCAAGATTGCGCCACTGCACTCCAGCCTGGGTGACAAAGCGAGACTCCATCCCAAAAAAAATGAATCAATAAAATAAAATAAAAATCAATAAAATAAAATAAAGTCCTAGGAAGCCATGCAACTAAACAAGGGGACTAAATGAAAAGTCTGTAAGAAATAAGGAAGTTTGTGTGTATTCCTCACCTGCCAGTATCCCAACTAATACAGCTGTCCCTTATTGAGCCTGTACTAATGCACAAGCACTGCATTCCAGGTTTGCTTTCTCTCACTGGGCAGAGCTGATGCCCACTGAATATACAATTTGTAGAGAAGTCTGACGTGGATGATTGTACTTAGAGTCAAACTTCTCAAATTTATTAAAAGACCAACACATATTGAGTACCTACATGCCAATCATTATGCCAATGAGCAAGACCAAAATGGCTCCTACTCCCAAGATGTTTACAGTCTAATGGGGGAGATGAAGCCTAAACAAGCATACTCATATTACAGGGACCAACCATTGTGAGGTGTCCAGTGACTACCTTCGTAAAACCAGAGGAGAGGGATGGCCAAGGAAGGTCTTCCTGAGCAAGAGATGTTTAAGCTCAGATCACAAGAATGACAAGAGGTAGGGAAAGGCCAGACAGAAGAGTGTATGTAAGAAATTGAGGACCAGGGCTGGTGGCTCATGCCTGTAATCCCAGCACTTTGGGAGGCCCGGTGGTCGGATCACCTAAGGTCAGGACTTCAAGACCAGCCTGGCCAACATGGCAAAACCCCGTCTCTACTAAAAATACAAAAAAATTAGCCGTGCGTGGTGGCGGGCGCCTGTAGTCCCAGCAACTCGGGAGGCTGAGGCAGGAGAATCACTTGAACCCAGGAGGCGGAGCTTGCAGTCAGCTGAGATGGCACCACTGCACTCCATTCTGGGTAACAAGAGCGAAACTTCCTCTCACAAAAAAAGAAAAGAAAAGAAATTGCGACAAAATAGAGCTTGGGCTGTTGGCGAACACATCCCATATAATTAAGCTTAGTGAGAGATGGGGAAGGGAGGTACAAAGTGAGAGGTCAAAGAGACACAGGAGCAGATCAGGGAGGGCCTAGTAGCCATGTTAGGGAATTCTAACTTATAATGGGACTGAAGCAGAAAAGTGACATTATCTGGGTTAAGTTTTTATTGGAAATGGAATTGTGTACAAGAATGGAAAAGAGGCCGGGCACGGTGGCTCATGCCTGTGATCCTAGCACTTTGGAAGGCCGAGGCAGAAGGATTGCTTGAGGTCAGAAGTTCAAGACCAGCCTGGGCAACATGGCAAAACCCCATCTCTATTTAAAAAAAAAAAAAAAAAAAAAAAAAAAAAAAAATATATATATATATATATATATATATATATATAGGCATTGGGCTGTGTGCCTATAGTCCTAGCTACCCAGGAGGCTAAGGTAGGAGGATCGCGTGAGCCCGGGAGGTCAAGGCTGCAGTGAGCCATGATTGCGCCACTGCACTCTAGCTTGGACAACACAGTTGTTATCAGTGGAAGGTATTTGAGTCACATGGCACCAAAATATGTTAGACAAGGCTAATTTGTAGGGGTCTGCAGCAACCTCAAATCTTGCTTCCTCAGAAGAAGGAATTCAACCGAGGGACCTAAGGCAGAAGGAGAAACCAAGGCAAGTTTTAGAGCAGGAGTGAATGTTTATTGAAAAGCTTTAGAGCAGGAATAAAAGGAAGGAAAGAACATATACTTGGACGAGGAGCAAGTGTGTGACTTGAAAAACAAGTGTGAGGTTTGACCTTTTGACTTGGGGTTTTACACGTTGGCATGCTCTGGGCTCTTGTTACTTCTTCCCTGATTCTTCCCTTGGGGTGGGCTGTCTCCAGGCACATTCCTGAGCCCTCTTGTTCAACCCCTGAGGTCTTCTCGAGAAGCCAATGATCACATTTCAGGTGTTTTCTATTTGTTAGGATCCTGCCTTTCCCTGGCACCGGCTGTGACCAATTATTATTTTAGAACGACACTTAACTGCCTGACCATCACCTGATGGTTGCCTGACATTCCTGATATTTGTGTGTGTGGGGCGGAGGCCTCTCCTGCCCTGCTCATGCGTGACCAGCTAACTACTGTAACAAAGTGAGACTTTGTTTCAGAAAA
Organism: Chlorocebus sabaeus; assembly: GCF_047675955.1. NCBI lineage: Eukaryota > Metazoa > Chordata > Mammalia > Primates > Cercopithecidae > Chlorocebus > Chlorocebus sabaeus. Next base: position 33,191,450 of record NC_132911.1, on the reverse strand, counting down.
AAAAAAAAAAAAAAAGAATGCACCGAGCAGGGCGGCGGGCGCAGTATCTCATGCTTGTAATCCCAGCACTTTGGAAAGTCCGGGTAGGCCGATCACCTCAGGTCGGGAGTTCGAAACCAGCCTGGCCAACATGGTGAAACCCCATGTCTACTAAAAATAAAAAAATTAGCCAGGTGTGTGGTGCGCACCTGTAATCCCAGCTACTCGGGAGGCTGAGGCACGAGAAGTGCTTAAACCCAGGAGGCGGAGGTTGCAGTGAGTTGAGAGTGTACCACTTCACTCCACTGAATTTGGCAATGAGGAGGCTACTGGGGGCCTAAGAAAAAGCAGTTTTGCTGGATTCGTGGGGTGAAGAAAAAATTGAGTGTGTTGAAAAATGAATGAGCTGGATACACTGGCTCATGCCTGTAATCCCAGCACTTTAGGAGGCTGAGGAAGGAGGATCACTTGAGACCAGGAATTCAAGATCAGCCTGGGCAACACAGCAAGACCCCATCTCTACAAAGAAAAATAATAATAAATGAGAAGAGACAAGCCATTCCTAGAAGATTGAAAAGAAACAAAAATGCATATAAACATATATCAAGTTCCTCACATAGCCATTGTATAAGTCAGAATTTTCCAGATAGGTAGATAAGAGGGGATTTATTAGGGGAACTGGTTCACATGACTATGGATGCTGAGAAGCCCCATGATATACTATCTGCAAGCTGGAGAACCAGGGAAGCCAGTGGCCTAATTCAGAGTCCGAAGGCCTGAGAACCTGTGGGCCCCTGGTGTAAGTCCCAGAGTCTGAAGGCCTGAGAACCTAGAGTTCATATGTCCAAAGGCAGAAGAAAATGGATGTCCCAGCTCCAGAAGACAGAGTGAATTAGACTTTCCTCTGTCTTGTTAGTCTATCCAGGCCTTCAACAAATTAGATGATGCCTGCTCACATTAGGCAGCTCTTCCTTACTCAATCACTGAGTCAAATGCCAGTCTCTTCCAGAAACACCCTCACAGACATAACCAGAAATAATGCTTTACCAGCTATCTGGGTATTCCTTGACCCAGCTGAGTCGAAACCTAAAATGAATATCACAGCCATATAGAAAAGAAGCCTATTTCAAGTGACTTGAAACATAGCATTTGATTGAAAATATTATTATTATTTAAGACAGGGTCTCACTCTGTCACTCAGACTGGAGTGCAGTGACCCAATCATGGCTCAAGCAGCCTCAACCTCCTGGGCTCAAGTGATCCTCCTGCCTCAACCTCCCAAGTAGTTGGGACTATAGGTATGTGCCATCTCACCTGGCTAATTTTACTTTTTGTAGAGATGGTGAGGGTGGTCTAGCTATGTTGCTCAGGCTGGTCTCAAACACCTGGCCTCAAGCAATCTTCCTGCCTTCACCTTCCAAAGTGCCGTGATTACAGGAGTGAGCCACCATGCCCAGGTGATTGCAGTTATTTACTCGGCATACCCTAAAGACAAAAGCAAATAGCAAAGAAGTCTTAAATTATATTCAATAATCTCCTTCCTTCCTTCCTTCCTTCCTTCCTTCCTTCCTTCCTTCCTTCCTTCCTTCCTTCCTTCCTTCCCTCCCTCCCTCCCTCCCTCCCTCCCTCCTTCCTTCCTTCCTTCCTTCCTTCCTTCCTTCCTTCCTTCCTTCCTTCCTTCCTTCCTTCCTTCCTTCCTTCCTTCCTGATGGAGTCTCTTTCTGTCACCAAGGCTGGAGTGCAGTGGTGCCATGTTGGCTCACTGCAACCTCTTCCTCCTGTGTTCAACCGATTCTCCTGCCTCAGCCTCCCAAGTAGCTGTGACTACAGGCCCATGCCATCATACCTGGCTAATTTTTGTATTTTTAGTAAGGTGGGGTTTCACCAATGTTTGCCAGGCTGGTCTCTAACTCCTGACCTCAGGTAATCTGCCCACCTCAGCCTCCCAAAATGCTGGGATTACAGACGTGAGCCACCACACCCAGGTAATCTTATGTTTAGTAATAACAACATTGCTATTTTAATACCTTTATGTGTATATTTTAGAATAAAGCAAGTAATTACATTAATGTTATTATGAATCGAGATTTTTGGCCAGGCGCGGTGGCTCATGCCTGTAATCCCAGCACTTTGGGAGGCCAAGGTGAGTGGATCACAAGGTCAAGAGATCGACACCGGCCGGACGCGGTGGCTCACGCCTGTAATCCCAGCACTTTGGAAGGCGGAGGCGGGCGGATCACGAGGTCAGGAGATCGAGACTATCCTGGCGAACACGGAGAAACCCCGTCTCTACTGAAAATACAAAAAAATTAGCCGGGCGAGGTGGTGGGCGCCTGTAGTCCCAGCTACTCGGGAGGCTGAGGCAGGAGAATGGCGTAAACCCGGGAGGCGGAGCTTGCAGTGAGCGGAGATCCGACCACTGCACTCCAGCCTGGGCGACAGAGCGAGACTCCGTCTCAAAAAAAAAAAAAAAAAAAAAAAAGATCGAGATCATCCTGGCCAACGTGGTGAAACCCCGTCTCTACTAAAAATACAAAAAAAAAATTAGCTGGGCGTGGTAGCACGCACCTGTAATCCCAGCTACTTGGGAGGCTGAGGCAGGAGAATAGCTTGAACCTGGGAGGCAGAGGTTTCAGTGAGCCGAGATCATGCCATTGCCTTCCAGCCCGGGCAGTAAAAGAGAGGAGAGATACAAGTCTCATTTTAAAGAAGTATAAGCCTGAAATCTTAAATCTGAATTGGATATATTAATACAGATTTATGATTTTTTTTCCTGCTTTTAAAGAGTATATGTTTCCTAGATGTGTCGTCCACTGAGACCTAGAAAACTAAAATTAATACAAACTCAAGAGCAATGGCATCTCACTCTTCAAAGTGTAGCCCTTAAACAACCTTTCTCCTTACAAGGAATTGGGGCTTCTTGGAGACAGTGGTTGCTTCAATCTTGCCATTCTAGAAAGGAAGGAAGCAATCCACGACTACTGGGTCATGTTAATAGGGCACAGAAGCCAAAATGAAAAGACCCCCATTGGCAAAAGATGGGACGATTTGAGTATAACAATAATAATTACAATGGAATACAACTCATTACATGTATAAAATTCCTTAAGATCATATAAAACTAGTAAGAACAGGCTGAGTGTAATGGCTCATGCCTCCCAAATCTCAGCACTTTGGGAGGCTGAAGTAGGAGGATTGCTTGAGTCCAGGAGTTAGTTGACCAGTCTGGGCAACATATTGAGACCCTGTCTCCACAAAAATAAAAACAAATAAAATAAAATAAAAACTAACAAGAACAACCACCAAATATCAGGTATTCATTGACGGTCGCTAAGGCACTAAATTCATTATTCTAAAACCTGGTTAATGAAAGAAAAATATCAAGCATTTATCCTGCTTTTGCTGTGCAAGTTGTATTCAGGGTGATCAGATAACTGGTTGCTGGGGGAAAGTTCTATTTAAAGCAGAGTTCCAGGTAAAGATGCAAAAGGAAATAACAGGATGAGGAAATTGCCATTTTGTAACTCTAATGAAGTAATAAAATTAAGCAGTGATTATTCATGGCTCCTGTAGCCAGCAGGGGAAAGATTATGGGGACTTTTGTAACAGATCAATCTGTCTTATCGTTAGTAAAAGTGGGACAATCAGACATCACATGCCTCCTGCGACACAGTAAGAAGTATACAGCCCCACCCCAAAGGCTGATCCTAAATTTCATTTTATCTCTAGATCCAACCACCCCTTTCCAGGAAATGGGTTAGATAGAGGAATAAATTAACAATAACATCAAGAGCGCCTGTAATCACAGCTCTTTGGGAGGCCAAGGCAGGTGGATCACTTTTGGCCAGGCTAGCCAACATAGTGAAACTCTGTCTCTACTAAAAATACAAAAAAGTAGCCAGGAGTGGTGGTGCATGCCTATAGTCCCAGCTACTCAGGAGGCTGAAGTGTGAGAATTGTTTGAACCCGGGAAGTGAAGATTGCAGTAAGCTGGTATCGTGCTACTGTACTCCAGCCTTGGCAACAGAGCGAAACTCCACCTCAAAAAATAAATAAATGGCCGAGTGCGGTGGCTCACGCCTGTAATGCCAGCACTTTGGGAGGCCAAGGTGGGAGAATCACCTGAGGTCAGGAGTTCGAGACTAGCCTGGTCAATATGGTGAAACCCCATCTCTACTAAAAATACAAAAAATAGCCGGGCATGGTGGTGTTTGCCTGTCATCCCAGCTACTTGGGAGGCTGAGGCAGGAGAATCCCTTGAACCCAGGAGATGGAGGTTGCAGTGAGCCAAGATTGTGCCATTGCACTACAGCCTGGGCAACAAGAGCGAAACTCTGTCTCAAAAAAAGTTTATAAATAAATAAATAAATAAATAATAACATCAAGAGGAAGCAATCTGCCAATCTAGAGTTTCAGACATTTTACAGGACACATGGCTTTACTTCTTCAACAAATAAATGGCATTTCTTAAAACAGAGGGGGACTTTATAAAGTTTTTAAAACTTAAGAAACATTCCAGGGCCAGGCGCAGTAGCCCATGTCTATAATCGCAACACTTTGGGAGGCCGAGGCAGGAGGATCCCTTGAGCCTGGGAGTTCAAGACCAGCCTGGGTAATGTAGTGAGACTCCGTCTCTGTTTTTAAAACAATTTTAAAAAGAAATATTCCAGGATAACTCTAATTTCCAAAAATAAAAAATAAAAAAAGAAAGAAAACTAAAACTTAAGAAACATGCTCAAGTAATAAAAATTTTTTAAAGTTGAGTGGATAATTGGGGACAACAGGTGTGGATTTGTTGTCTTTTTTTGTTTTTTAGAGGGTCTTACTCTGTCACCCAGGCTGGAGTGCAGTGGCATGATCATGGCTCACTGCAGCCTTTAACTCTTGGTGTCAAGTGATCCTCCCACCCTAGCCTACCAATTAGCTGGGACTACAGGTGTGCAGCACCATGCACAGCGAATATTTTTTACTTTGTAGAGATGGGGGTCTCCCTGATTACCAGATTGGCCTTGAACTCCTGGGCTCAAACAATCCTTCTCCTTTGGCCTCCCAGAGCACTGCGATTATAGGCATGAGCCACTGAGCCCAGCCTGTTTTTGTTTTAAGACATTTTGCTGAGCAGAGAAATAGCAATTGCTGGAGAGAAATATGGCACATAGAGCATTTCAACAATGATATTGAACATTTTGGAGCACTAAAGTAAAAAAGAGTAGTCTTATCATGTGGGTAAGATGTTCTTAGATAATGTACTACCTACCCTAAATACTTGTAAAAATATTCCTTTTTTTTTTTTTTTTTTGAGACGGAGTCTCATTCTATTGCTCAGGCTGGAGTGCAATGGCACGATCTCAGCTCACTGTAAACTTTGCCTCCCAGGTTCAAGCAATTCTCCTGCTTCAGCCTCCTGAGTAGCTGGGATTACAGGCACGCACCACCATGCCTGGCTAATTTTTGTATTTTTAGTAAAGATGGGGTTTCACCAATGTTGGCCTTGAACTCCTGACCTCATGATCCACGTGCCTCAGCCTCCCAAAGTGCTGGGGTTACAAGCGTGAGCCACCGCACCCAGCTAAATACTTGTAAAAATATTAAACTGAAAGAATATAGTGGTTGCCTCATTCTTGGCAGGCATTCAAGGATGATAAATATTGTAATATTATTTTTCCATTTGGCCTATAATCAGAAAAGTAGCTCTGCTACAAGCAGTAATTATCTTACAGTGTGTTTCTTTATTTTTTTATTTTTTGAGACTGAGTCTTGCTCTGTCGCCCTGGCTGGAGTTCAATGGCACAATCTCGGCTCACTGCAACCTCCGCCTCCCGGGTTCAAGTGATTCTCCTGCCTCAGCCTCCCAAGTAGCTGGGATTACAGGTGTGTGCCACCACGCCTGGCTAATTTTTATATTTTTAATAGAGACAGGGTTTCACCATGTTGGTCAGGCTGGTCTCGAACTCCTGACCTCGTGATCGGTCTCCCTTGGCCTCTCAAAGTGCTGGGATTACAGGTGTGAGGCACTGCGGCCAGCCCTTATCGTGTGTTTCAAATTCCTATTATTAACCATGTTTAGACCACATGAACCTTGAAAGCTGTGGTTGGTATATTTGTCACGCTTCAATTCCATTAGTTTGTTACTCTTAGAATGAAGGGGAGTAAATACTTCCTTTTTTACTTTCTCTCACTTTTGTTTATCCTCATGAAGAAATCTTCATCTAAAATTGTTGATCGTATGGTCTTTGGAAAGCTAAGAGGTATTGCTTACCATTTAGTCATCAATTCCCAGGAATTTATTTCAGCCTTCCATTTCTGTTGGCCAGGCTGGTCTCGAACTCCTGACCTCAAGTGATCCACCCACCTCGGCCTCCCAAAATGCTGGAATTATAGGTGTGAGCCACCACACCTGGCTCACAAATCTTACATTCACCATTTAACAATACCTTATGGAAACCTCTCCTTGACATCTGGCTTAGCTCCATGTCATTCTTAAAAAAACAAACAAACAACAACAACAAAGAAAAACGGCTGGAGAATTCCCCAGTGTGGATGTGCCACTGATGAGCAAGCTTTCACTGTTTTGACGTTTCTGCATTATGAATAGGGATGTGATAAACCTACTTCTTTATCTTTATGGTCTTGAATCCATATCCTTACATATGGTTATTTGCATTTGCTAGGTACAGGAGGGTTGTCATTGAATTTATTCTTTTTAAGAGATGTTGCTTCCCAAAACCTTGAGAAAGAAAGTCAAGACAAGGAAGGCAAACTTGAACAGAAATGCCTACTCCATGAATTTTTTTTTTGAGACAGAGCCTCACTCTATCACCCAGGCTGGAGTATAGTGGTGTGATCTCGGCTCACAGCAACCTCCGCCTCCCAGGTTCAAGCAATTCTCCTGCCTCAGCCTCCGAAGTAGCTGGGACTACAGGCACCCGCCATCATGCCTGGCTAATTTTTGTATTTTTAGTAGAGACAGGGTTTCACCATGTTGGCCAAGGTGGTCTCAAACTCCTGACCTCAAGCAATCCACCTGTCTCAGTCTCCCAAAGTGCTGGGATTATAGGTGTGAGCCACCCCGCCCAGCCCCTACTCCGTGAGTTTAAATTGTGAGGACTGAATGAGGACATAGGTACAGTGTAAAGACCAACCTGGCTGATAATATCTGTTGTTCTCCTAAAGACTGTGGGCTCCTCTAGGCCACCAGCTGGGCCTCTGACGAGTGCCATTTATGTGGTACACAGTGAGAGTGATGTTCCAGGATTGTGTAACTGAAAGGTGACTGACTCCAAAGCTGTGAAAAGCACAGGCTTTGGAGTCAACAGACTGAAGTGTAAGTTGCAGCTCTACCACTTTCTGCTGTGAGATCTTAGGCAAGTTACTCAACTTCTCAGAACTCCAGTTTCCTCCTCTGCAAGATGGAGATAATGATACCAGTCTGGGAGGGTTGCCTTGAGGAGGAAGTGCATGTAAGCCCTCAGCAGAGCGCCTGGTGCTTGTTAAATGTGATGGGTTCTTTATCGGATGTCTTCCTTACAGTTCTTTCCAGCTGTGCATCATTGTTTCCCCTCATCAGATGAAAACCTATTGAATGCAGGAACTGTATCTAATTCATCTTTGCATCTTTACATATCCAGTCCTTAACATGGTTTTTCCTCCTACCAACTACCTCCACGTCTTTTGCTCTGTTAAATAAGCATTGATTGAAATAAGAGCAATAACAACAATATTTTTGTTTTTGTTTTGTTTTGCGACAGCAACCTGCTCTGTCACCCAGGCTGGAGTACAGTGGTGTGATTACAGCTCATTGCAGCCTTGACCTCCTGGGCTCCAACGATCCTCCCGCCACAGCCTCCCAAGTAGCTGGGACCACAGGCATGTACCACTAATGCCCGGCTAATTTTTTTATTCTTAATAGGGACGAGGTCTCACTATGTTGCCCAGGCTGGTCTCAAACTCCTGAGCTCAAGTGATCCTCCCACCTCAGCTTCCTAAAGTGCTGGGCTTACAGGCATGAGCCACTGTGCCTAGCTAATAACAACAATTTTTATTATGGGCAATTTCAGAGTTACACTAAAGAAGTGAGATTAACATAGAGGACATCTGTGATCCATCACCCAGCTTCTACAATTGTCAAGATGTTGATAATCTTTTTCATCTAGCTTTTGACCACTCCTTTACCACCATCCCCTGTCATGGAGAATTTTATTTTTCAAGTTTTTAAACTTTTTATTTGCCTATTTTAAAAACTGAGCCAGGAGCGGTGGCTCACGCCTGTAATCCCAGCACCTTGAGAGGCCGAGGCAGGAGGATCACCTGAGGTCAGGGGTTCAAGACTAGCCTGGCCAACATGGTGAAACCCCATCTCTACAAAAAAATACCAAAAAAATTAGCTGGGCATGGTGGCAGGTGCCTGTAATCCCAGCTACTTGGGAGGCCGAGGCAGGAGAATCGCTTGAACCTGGGAAATGGGGTTGCAGTGAGCTGAGATCGCACCATTGCACTCCAGCCTGGGCAACAAGAGTGAAATTCCATCTCAAAACAAACAAACCAAAAAAATGCATTCCCATAATTAAAATTATTTGAACAATAACAACAACAACAAAAAAGCACTCTGATTAAACTGCATTTTACAACCCACAGGATGCCTTGGGCCAGCTTGGTTTTATTCTAGATTTCACTGTCATCCTACCACACTTCTTCCTTCACCAACATGCAAGTTCTTTTCTTTCCCACCAGCTAGACAGGCAGATAAGAGAGGCAGGCACAGCCATCAGCAGCAGCAGTTATTTGATGTGAAAGGGGCAGCACAGTCATTTAAACTTGATTTAACCTCTTTGCATCCTTCAAAGTTAAACAGCTAAAAGAAGCAAAATAGAAAGCAATGCTTTGTGGAATGAACAGTGCATATTGGTGGCACACGCCTCATTACGAAGCCTGCTTACTTCTCCTGTTCGATCCGTTCCTTGGAAGGCAGTGGATTTTTCTCTTGCATCTCTGTCTTCTTCAGTTTCGGCTTATTTAATTTCTCGATCTCATCCATATTGGACTTGCCAGATATGGTCACAAAGGAAGCTGAGCCATGCCCACGAGCGACTGGAATCTGGTCTGCTCAGTGTCTACTGCCCAGTGTTGGGAATTTTAGAGCAAATCCCAGACATTGCATCATTTCAACAACTAATACTTGTGTGTGTTTCTAATAATACTTCACAAAGTGTGGCCTGGATTCCTGGGACTTACCAAGACCCTGTCAGGCAGCCTGCTAGGTCAAAACTATTGTTATAACAATATTAATATATTGTTTATCTTTTTGTTCTCATTATCTCGTGTACGGTAGAATTTTCCAACATAGATTGAATGCAGCCACAAATCTGAAAATCCAGCTGTCTCCTATTAAACCAGATATGAAAGAGTTGCAAATTTTTACAAATCTGTTGACAAAAGTGTAAAACAATGTCACTTGTCATGATGCTGTTTGAAAAATATACTTATTTTCATAAAAGTCCTTAACATATAATATCTTTATTATTACTATGTTTTTTAAATTTAATTTTTTTTTTCTCGAGATGGAATCTCGCTGTGTCGCCCAGGCTACAGTGCAATAGCACAGTCTCGGCTCACTGAAACCTTTGCATCCTAGGTTCAAGCAATTCTTTTGTCTCAGCCTCCCAAGTAGCTGGGACCACAGGTGCTTGCCACCACGCCCAGCTAATTTTTAGTAGAGATGAGGTTTCGCTATGTTGGCCACGCTGGTCTTGAACTCCTGACCTCAGGTGATCCACTCGCCTCGGCCTCTCCAAGTGCTGGGATTACAGACGTGAGCCAACGCACCCAGGCCATTTTTAAAAATCAAATGAGTATTTAAAAAATTTTTCAGTTTTAATTTCTAGGGTAGAAAATAATCCATTTATCTGAATATTTATCCATCACACATAAAGAAAAGCTCTTTGGGGTCCTTAATACTTCTAAAATATTTTTGAGATTTAATTCATAAACCACTAGATTCATAATTTTATTTATTTTTAATTGTTTTAGAGTTGGGGTCTCACTTTGTCTCCCAGGCTGGAGTGCAATGGTGCAATCGTGGCTCACCACAGCCTCAAACTTCTGGGTTCAAGCAATCCTTCTGCCTCAGCCTCCTGAGTTGCTGGGATTACAGGCACGTACTACCATGACCAGCAGCTTACTATTTTAAAATGTACACCTCAGGAACAAAAAACAAGAAAAATAAAAAATAAAAAAATGTACACCTCATGGTCAGGCACGCTGGCTCACACCTATAATCCCAGCACTTTGGGAGGCCAAGGTGGGCGGAGCACTTGAGGCCATGAGTTTGAAACCAGCCTGGCCAATATGGCAAAACCTTGTCTCTACTAAAAAACGCAATAATTAGCCGGGTGTGCTGGCACACCCCTTTAATCCCAGCTACTCTGGAGGCTGAAGTAGGAGAACTGCTTGAACTGGGGAGGCAGAGGTTGCAGTGAGCCAAGATCGCACCACTGCACTCCAGCCTGGGTGACAGAGTGAGGCTCTGTCTCAAAAAACAAAAAAATAAAGTGTACACTTCAATAGGTTTTGGTATATTTGCAAGGTTGGGCAGCTACTGCCACTAGCTAATTCCAAAACCTTTTTATCACCCCAAAAGAAAACCCTATACCCATTTTAGTCACTTTTTTTTTTAGACACAGTCTCGCTCTGTTGCCCAGGCTGGAATGCTGTGGCATGATCTCAGCTCATTGCAACCTCTGCCTCCCGGGTTCAAGTGATTCTCCTGCCTTAGCCTCCCGAGTAGGTGGGACTACAGTCAGCCTCCTGAGTAGGTGGGATTACAGGCGCCCGCCACCATGCCCAGCTAATTTTTGTATTTTTAGTAGAGACGGGGTTTTACTATATTGGCCAGCCTGGTCTCAAACTCCTGAACTTGTGATCTGCCTGCTTCGGCCGCCCAAAGTGCTGGGATTACAGGCATGAGCCACCGCGCCGGGCCTATTAGTCACTTCTAAATGTCCCCTCCCATGATCTCCTGGCAACTACTAATGTACTTTCTGACTCTACAGATTTGCCTCTTCTGGGCATTTCAGATAAATGGAATCATACAATATGTAGCCTTTTGTTTCTGGCTTCTTTCACTTAGCATAATGTCTCTAAGGTTCATCCGTGTTGTAATATGTATCAGAACTTCATTCCTTTTTATAGCTAAATAACATTCCATTGTATGCATATACCACATTTTGTTTACCCAGTCATCAGTTGACTTTTGGGTTGTTTCCACTGGATATTACAAATAATGCAGCTATGAACATTTGTAGCCAAGTTTTTGTATGAATACATGTTTTTAGTTCTCTTGGCAATATATCTAGGAAAAGAATTGCTGGGTCCTATGGCTAACTCTATGTTTAACTTTCTAAGAAACTGTCACACTGTTTTCCATAGCAGCTGCACCATTTTACATTTTAATCAGCAATGTATGAGCATTCCAATTTCTCTTCCAATTTCTCTACATCCTTGCCAAAATTTATTTTCAGTGTTTTTCATTCTAGCCATCCTAATGAGTATGACTCAATAATTTTTAAGAGTGTAAAGGATCCTGAGACTAAAACCTTTCAGAACTGCTTTTCTGACTAATAGCTTTCACAAAAACATAAATGTGCTAACATTATCAATCGAAAATACTCCACAAAATTGTGTAATACCAGGATAATCATGTTTGCCTGGGACAAATCCAGTTTACACCTTTGTACCAGCACAACTGTTAATAGCACCTTCTTGAACTCTCAACATATTCTGCTTAGATGACAAATTATATGAACACCATAATAACTAATCTATATTCACGTTTCTCTGATTGTCTTAAATATGTCTTTTTACAATTTGGGTGGGTTTATTTTTTATTTTTTTTTGTGGAGACAGGGTCTCACTTGTTGCCCAGGCTGGTCTAGAACTCCTGGGCTCAAGCATGAGACACTGCACGTGGCCTACAATTTATTTATTGAAAATAAGATCTGGGCCGGATGTGGTGACTCGCTCCTATAATCCTAGCACTCACGCCTAGTGAGGCGTGTGGATCACCTGAGGTCAGGAGTTTGAGACCAGCCTGGCCAACATGGCAAAAACCCATCTCTACTAAAAATACAAAAATTAGCCAGGCACAGTGGCACACACCATTACAACCTGGGCAACAGAGCAAGACTCCGTTTCCCAAAAAAAAAAAGAGGCCAGGCGCGGTGGCTCACACCCTCACACCTGTAATCCCAGCACTTTGGGAGGCCAAGGTGGGCAGATCACCTGAGGTCGGGATTTGGAGACCAGCCTGACCAACACGGAGAAACTCCATATCTACTAAAAATGCAAAATTAGCCAGGTGTGGTGACACATGCCTGTAATCCCAGCTACTAGGGAGGCTGAGGCAAGAGAATCGCTTGAACCGGGAGGTGGAGGTTGCAGTGAGCTGAGATCACGCTGTTGCACTCCAGCCTGGGTAACAAGAATGAAAGTCTATTTCGAAAAAAAAAAAAAAGAAAGAAAATAAGATCTGGTGGGGCACAGTGGCTCACGCCTGTAATCTCAGTACTTTGGGAGGTCTAGCTGGCAAGAAAGCTAGCCCTTGCCTCTAAAAAAAAAAAACAAGAAGAGAAGAGGAAGAGAAGAGAAGAGAGGAGAAGAGAAGAGAGAAGAGAAAGAGAGAGGAAGGAAGGAAGGAGGGAAGAAAGAAAGAAAGAAAAGAGAAAGAAAGAAAGAAAAGAGAAAGAAAGAAAGAAAAAAGAAAAAGAAAGAAAAAGAAAGAAAGAGAAAGAAAGGAAAAATATGCAACATTGTTGGTTGAGAATATCTTAAAACTTTTAATCTATATCAGTTCTCATCCTTGGCTTGACTGATTATATTATCTTGGTGTCTTTAAAACAATTATTTATTTATTTATCTTTCCTTGAATAAATCAATTAAATTTCTTGGTGTCTTTTGCTTCTTTACCCTCCATGTTTCTTGTCATTTGGTAGTAGACCTAAAAATTTGATTAGATTTAGGGTCCATTTTTAGGCAAGAATATTTCGTAGGTGGTGTGTACTTCCTACCTTATTGCATTAAGAGGTGCCTGGTATCTGGCTGCCTTGCTTTTAGTGATGTTCAATAAATCAGTAGTTCAGTTATAAAGTTCCCCATCAACCTTCACCTCGTAATTGTAATCACACTGGATGACAGTTGCCTTGTCTCAGTGTTTCATTAGGAGGTGTGAATAGTGACTTTCTAATTCTACCATTTTGTCGCATGTATTATCCTTACAAATGATTTGGGTACCCTGAAACAGAAGCATAAATGCTTGATTTTTTTTCCTCTTATATATCAATTTTCAAAATAAACATTTGTTTTCTTAAGTGATCCAAAGGTGAATGATTAGTGATTTTTTTTTAGTATCACTATGAACTCATGGATTTGTATATATTTGTTTTAATTCATTACAGTCATGACTCCTTTACAAGACCAGTGCTGTAATCCCTGAGCTATAGGGCCTTGGGTGTGTTGTTTGTTTTTTTTTCACATCACCTCAGCAGCAATTTTTTTTTTTTTTTTTTGAGACTGAGTCTCGCTCTTGCCCAGGCTGGAGTGCAGTGGTGCAATCTCAGCTCACTGCAAGCACCACTCCCCAGGTTCATGCCATTCTCCTGCTTCAGCCTCCCAAGTAGCTGAGACTACAGGCACCCGCCACCTCGCCCAGCTAATTTTTTGTATTTTTTAGTAGAGGCGGGGTTTCACCATGTTAGCCAGGATGGTCTTGATCTCCTGACCTCGTGATCTGCCCGCCTCGGCCTTCCAAAGTGCTGGGATTACAGGCGTGAGCCACCGCGCCCGGCCACCTCAGCAGCATTTGATAGCTACCTTGCTTTCAGGCATAACAAAACGCCACAGGCCCACCTTGTGCAATTCCTGCCCTAGTTCTGAAATCAAAATCAACCATTTCCTAAAGCCTCACTGGTTCCTTTCAGTGGGAAATGGCATTTAAACTCTGAATTTGGACACCCAGGGTGCTCACAGCCATTAGACTGTCATTCTTCTTGGCCTTTCAGTGAACACAACCAGGAGATATATATATACACACACATGTGTATATATGTATATATGTATATGTATATATTTTGTAGAATGAGGAAAATTACTTATAAATTCATACCAACATTGCCAATTCTAATTTCAGATTACAGATTTTTTTACTCAAATACGTCACTCAATCAGATTACAGAATTTATAGCTAACTTCATTGATTTGATACCAGTATCTCTTATCTTTAACTGAAAATCTGGGTTTCTAACAATATTGAGTTACTTGTTATTTTATACACATATACAAGTTATACAAAATACATGTAATAACACCTAAACAGGCCAGACCTAGTGGGTCATGCCGGTAATCCCACCACTTTCAGAGGCCGAGGCCGGTGGATCGCTTCAGGTCAGGAGTTCGAGACTAGCCTAGTTAACATGGTGAAACCTCATCTCTACTAAAAAATACAAAATTAGCCGGGCATGGTGGCACACACCTGTAATCCCAGCTACTTGGGAGGCTGAGGCAGGAGAATCGCTTGAGCCCAGGAGGCAGAGGTTGCAGTGAGCTGAGATCATGCCACTGCACTCCAGCTTGGGCAAAAGAGGGAGACTCCGTCTCAAAAAACAAACCAAAAGAAACAACCTAAACAATAATATTAGTATTATTACAATACCATTATTAAATGCAGTTAATTTTTTTCTGTTTTTAGGCTTTGTCACACTAAGGATATAGAGTCAAATTAACAAGTTTTACAGTCTGTAATTTCTATGTGGTTATGCCAGTGACTCCATGTACACTTTGACTGTTTCTTTTCTTTTAGCAAATGCTTCATTATTTTCTTTTAAAACATAGTTATGTAGGCTCTTGAGCCACTTACTTTGGCCCACTCCTGCCCTGTGGAGTGTACTTTCATTTTCAATAAATCTCTGCTTTTGTTGCTTAAAAAAAAAAAAAAAAAAAAAATGTGGCTGGGCACGGTGGCTCAACACCTGTAATTCCAGCACTCTGGGAGGCCAAGGTGGGCGGATCACGTGAGGTCATGAGCTGCAGATCAGCCTGGCCAACATGGTAAAACCCCACCTCTACTAAAAATACAAAAATTAGCCAGGTGTGGTGGTGGGCACCTGTAATCCCAGCTACTTGGGAGGCTGAGGCATGAGAATCACTTGAAACCCCGGGTGGCAGAGGCTGCAGTGAGCCGAGATCGCACCATTGCACTCCAGCCTAGGCGACAGAGTGAGGTTCTCTCTCTCAAAAAAAAAAGTAAAACATTTACATGAATCCAAAGTTGAAGCTATTAAACACAGTGTGTACAGAGAAATCTAGCTTCCATTCATATTTCCTTCACCCTGTTATTTTCTTACATGTCACCATTTTTCTTAGTTTATAATTTATACTTTATTGCTTCTTTAACATGTAAGCAAATGCACACATCATTATTTCTATTTCCCCATCTTTCTTACAAAAAAGGCAACATTTCAACACGTGTGAAAAGGGGGAAAAATAAAAATAAAGGCAACATATACATGGCCTCTGTCCTGCTTTTTTCACTTAACAATACATCCTAGATTTCCAAAGCAGTCCACAGACATGGTTCTCTTTCCTCTGTACAGCGGCATAAAACTGCATTGTATGGATGTACGTAGCTTATTCAGCCAGCCCTCTGTGGATGGACGTGTGAGTTCAACACTTATTCCATGACCAAATTGTGCCAGGCACTGGGAATAAAGACGTGGTCTCTGGCTTCAGGAAACTCGGAAGTGCAGATGGGGAGATCTCCACAATACAAGTGCTTTCTTTATAAGAAGTAATAGCTTGGGTCCACTTAGCACAAGGGGCACATGGATCAGGGAAGAGACGCTTGCACACAGGAGGGATACAATAACTGTCTATTGATTGGCATCTTGCTTCCACTTGGGCCTACAAACAGGAGAGTCCCCTCGGTAGGAAATGGTTACCCATGGTTGAAATTGCTTAGAAAATCATGAGTGCCACCAATTGGTCAGAGAAGGGAAAGCTGAATGAAAGAGGCTGAGAGGGAGAGTCCTAACCACAAAATTACCCTGGAAAGAGGAAATGTAACAACACAGGAGCTGTGGTTCAACATGAGCCAACACCTGTGTAGAACTTTCTGCTGACCAGATATTGTTCTAAGCAGTTTACATATAACCCCTTTCTCACAACACTCCTAAGTGGTACGAATTATTACTACCTGTATTTTTCCGATAAAGAATTAAGGTGGCTGGGCGAGGTGGCTCATGCCTGTAATTGCAGCACTTAGGGAAGCTAACGCGGTGGATAACTTGAGGTCAGGGGTTCGAGACCAGCCTGGCCGACATGGTGAAACTCCGTGTCTATTAAAAATAGAAAATTAGCTGGGCATGGTGGTGGGTGCCTGTAATCCCAGTTACTCGCGAGGCTGAGGCGGGAGGATCGCTTGAACCCAGGAGTTTGAGGCTGCAGTGAAATATGATGATGCTACTGCACTCCTGCCTGGGCGACAGAGCAAGACCCTGTCTCTTAAAAAATTTTTTTAATTAAATAAAAAATAAAAAGAAATTAAGGCACAGAGAGTTTACCAAACTTTTGCCCTAGGCCACACAGCAAAATGGAAAGAAGGGCAGGCGAGCAGACAGCAAGACACCGCAGATGGGACAATTGCAAGTAGTGCACCAAGAAGCTGGTGCCCTCCCCAAGGTGGGAGGAAAGTACTGTATGTCCCTCTGCCCCATGACCACCTCCTGGCGAGAACAAAGGACACCCGACACATCACCCCTGCCTCGCCCCTGCGCGCACACTCGCCCCTCAGCCTACCCCAGGTCAGAAAACCCCGAAAGGCTTTCTCTGGATCCTGGGCCCCTGGATGCGCGGCTGACGCCTTAAAGGAGTCCCTCTCCGAGCAGTGGCCGACACACATCTCTCTCGCGCTCGCCACCCCTCCCAGGGTCCGAAACTCCCGCCTGTGCAGTGGCACAAATGAAGTTTGCCTCCTCGGGCTCCTGCGAAACCGTGGAAGCTATGAGAGTCACAAGTTCCTAAATGTGACCAGCCCCTCGGGAACTGAAGGCCAATCGGGCACAATTCCACCCTCCAGGAAGGCGCAGGAAGAGGGAAGAAGATATGCCGACGCGGCGTGGGGGACTTAACACAGGGCAGTAGCACAGGAGCGACCCTTCTCGCGCCTTCTCAAAACCCAACCAAATACGGCTGGTTCCCACACCCACCGGGGCCAGAGCCCGCAGCCTCCGGCTCCCCTGGCCAGTTCCCGGCGCCGCCTGCGGCCCATGTCCAAGACTGCGCTCTGCTGTCCCCGCGCACCCGGCGCCGACATCGGCGGGGCGGGCCCAAGCTGGATCTTCCAACGTGACGACCAGCCTCCCTCGGGGCTGCCCCAAATGCCAGCGAGGGCCTTCTACCTTGACGCTAGAATTTGAATTTTCAAACGCTTGGGCATATAGGCTTTAGAACGCTAGCTCCAGAAACCAGCTAAAGTATTGCATTGAACAGAAAACCAAATACCGCATGTTCTCACTCGTAAGTGGGAGCTAAACACTGGGAACACGTGGACATAAAAGTGGCAACAACACTGAGGTCTACTAGAGGGGGCACTAAAAATGGGCCAAGCTGCACTCCAAATCCCAGCATCACACAATATATCCAGGTAACAAACCTGCGCAGGTATCACCCAAACCTAAAAAATTGTAAGCCATTAAAACACACTGCACAGGACAGGCGCGGTGGCTCACGCCCGTAATCCCAGCACTTTGGGAGGCCTAGGCGGGCGGATCACGGGTCGAGAGATCGAGACCATCCTGGCCAACGGGGGGAAATCCCCCGTCTCTACTAAAAATACAAAAATTAGCTGGGCATGGTGGCGCGCGCCTATAGTCCCAGCTACTCGGGAGGCTGTGGTAGGAGAATCTCTTGAACCCGGGAGGCGGAAGTTACAGTGAGCCGAGATCGCGCCACTGCATTCCAGCCAGGCGACAGAGCGAGATTTCGACTCAAAATGAAACAAATACACACCTCACAGTTGGACAACGGAAGAGCACCCGTGCATGTATCTTACATACAGAAAATAACGGTGTTGGACAACGGAAGAGCACCCGTGCATGTATCTTACAGACAGAGGATAACAGTACCCACCAAAACAACTACAAGACCATTAAACCAAGTCACCTATTACTCTAACAAGATCATAAACAGCGTTATATTGATCCTCGAAGTTCAGGTCAGACGGGAAACGTGCCGACGTCGTAACAAGGTTCACACGGTGGCACGTCTCACACAAACGTGTGAACACCCAATCATCACGCTCATGAACTACAAAAGGATCCCTTTATAGTGGCCATTAAGGAGCTCCAAGTATGTGTTACTAATTTTACAGATAGGGTGACTACCGTAATGCGACATATCGAGTCTTCATATATAAAATCCTGGATGTTTTCAAAGCTACACGGAGATTCTGTGATTATTCTTTTGTTTCTACCTTAGCAAAGGAAAGCAGAAACACAATTAGCGAGCGGAGTATTATATATGCAAATTTATTCTCCATGGTTTCACCGCTCGGTCTTGTTCTTGAGCATGGAGCTTTATTGCTTTACGACCATACGTCGTGAAATAAGAAGGTGTTGCGGCAGTACTGCAGTACTGGCGGAAGCTAGCCTTGTGCTTTGCGGCAGCAATATGAGGTAGGCCCGGATCCTGGTATACACCGACCGGCGCGAGCGGTTGCAAGTACCTGGCGGTGGTTGCGTTGGTGACATGGTTCAGAAGTTTATTTCTTTAAACTTTTAAGGTTTTTTTTTTTCTTTTTAGTCTTCAGAAAGCAACACTAGTTTTTTTGACGTCACTGTTACAAGTATAAGACTCTTTTACTCCCCGAGAGTCCCCTTTTCCTTTCTTGGGTCTCTTCCTTTCTCTTTATTCTTATCCCGGTCAGACTCGCCCCTCCTCCAAGACATCTCTCCGTTTTATTTTATTTGACTTTAGTTCTCGTTGAGTGATCGCTCCTTCCTTCTTCAGCGGATCCCTCCCCGCCTCCATCCTCGTCCTGTGGGAGAGACCAGCCTTCTGGTGTTGCAGTCAGGAATGGAGCTTGACAGCGCCCTGGAAGCCCTGTCGCGGGAAGAGTCTTCTTTGTCCGGGGAGTTGTCTCCCTCCGCCCTTGGACAGGCCTTCTCCAAGATTTTACACAGTCTTACCTGCCCGGAGGCACGACGAGGCAACGTAAAAGATGTAGCTCTTAAAGACCTCGGTGATCTAATAGAAGCCACCGAATGTGATAGGTTATTTGAGGGGAGTGGTGCACGGCTCTGCGGAATGCCGGAAACACTGGGGCAGGTGGCAAAAGCCGTGGAGAAGTATGCAGCCCCCCGCAAAGAGGAGGAAGGTGGAGGTGATGGGCGCTCTGAAGTGGCCGAGAAAGCAGCCAAAGTTGGGTTACTGTTTCTTAAGCTGTTGGGGAAAGTTGAGACTGCTAAGAACTCCCTGGTCGGCCCTGCATGGCAGACGGGCCTGCATCAGTTGGCAGGACCGGTTTATATTTTTGCCATCACACACAGCTTGGAGCAACCGTGGACCACTCCGAGATCTCGGGAGGTTGCTAGGGAGGTGCTCACCTTACTGCTTCAAGTTACTGAATGCAGTTCTGTGGCAGGATTCTTACGTGGAGAAAATGAAGATGAGAAAGGGAGTCTTTCGGTGATATTAGGGCTTCTCAAACCCGACTTGAATAAGTGAGTACTCCTGCCCTTTGCCACCGATTTGAGCCTCACAGTTTTTTATTTTTATTTTTTATTTATTTATTTTTGAGACAGAGTTTCACTCTTGTTGCCCAGGGTGGAGTGCAATGTTGCGATCTCGGCTCACTGTAACCTCCGTCTCCTGGGTTCAAGCGATTCTTCTGTCTCAGCCTCCGGATTAGCTGGGATTACAGGTGCCCGCCACCACGCCCGGCTAATTTTTTGTATTTTTAGTAGAGACGGGGTTTCACCATGTCGGGCAGGCTGGTCTCGAACTCTTGACCTCAAGTGATCCACGCGCCTCTGGCTCCCAAAATGCTGGGATTACAGGCGTGAGCCACTGCACCTGCCCTACCTTAATTTTTTAGAGCTTTAGACCTCAAAGGAAGCTGAGTTTCTTCATCAGTAAAATAAGGGTGCTGTAACCACAGAACTCTTAAGGCCCAGAAACGCTGCGATTTGATATAAATGACAAAACCGGATAGTGGCAAATTGGAGGTCATAACTGAGGTGTTCAGGCTCAGTTGTCCAGTGCTCTTTCCAGCCCTTAGGACGACTGCCTAGGAAAATCAGAAATTCTGTGCCACTTACTTGGAGTTAATAATTACAAAATGTGGCCGGACGAGGTGGCTCAATCCTGTAATCCCAGCACTTTGGGAAGCTGAGGCGGGTGGATCACTTCAGGTCAGGAGTTCGAGACCAGCCTGGCCAACATGGTGAAACCCATATCTACTAAAAATACAAAAATCAGCTGGGCATGGTGGTGGACGCCTGTAATCCAAACTACTCTGGAGGCTGAGGCAGGAGAATCGTTTGAACCAGGGAGGCAGAGATTGCAGTGAGCTGAGATCGGGCCACTGCACTCCAATCTGGGCAAGAGAGCAAGACTACATCTCAAAAAAAAAAAAAAAAAAAAAAAAATTGCAAATTACTGGAATTTGGTTGGGGGATTTGGAGAGGATTTAAACTTACGGTTTGAATTTAGACTTGGGGATCTTGAATGTCATTACCAGTTGTTAGATAAGGATGACTATCAGCTAAGGAAGCCATGTTTAGGATAAAGAGTGAAAAGCGGCCGGGTGCGGTGGCTCACGCCTGTAATCCCAGCACTTTGGGAGGCTGAGGCGGGCGGATCGCGAGGTCAGGAGATCGAGACCATCCTGGCTAACACGGTGAAACCCCGTCTCTACTAAAAAATTACAAAAAATTAGCCGGGCATGGTGGCAGGCGCCTGTAATCCCAGCTACTCGGGAGGCTGAAGCAGGAGAATGGCGTGATCCCGGGAGGCGGGGCTTGCAGTGAACCCAGATCGCACCACTGCACTCCAGCCTGGGTGGCAGAGCGAGACTCTTGTCTCAAAAAAAAAAAAAAAAAAAAAAAAAAAAAAAGGTGAAAAGCACCTTTAGATTGCTATTAGCTAAAGTTCTTTCAATGAGTTTCCAATTGCTACTTTGTTAGCACTGAGTGATGAGAGAAGAAGTATCTGTAACTGTCATTTTACCGGGAACATGGAGTTAAAAGGCTTGATTTTGAGTTTTGTGCTTCTATTTGTTGCTCTGAGTAGGACTAGATTAGACAGTTTTCTGAATCCATTTGTTTCTAATATAAAGATAATATACTTGGCCAGGTGTGGTGGCTGACACCTGTAATCCCAATACTTTGGGAGGCCAAGGCTGGCAGATCACTTGAGGCCAGGAATTCAGGACCAGCCTGGGCAGCATAGTGAAACCCTGTCTCTACTACAAATATAAACATTATTTGGGTATAATGGTGCAAGGGTGTAATCCCACCTACTTGGGAGGCTGAGGCAGGAGAATCACTTGAGGCTGGGAGGTGGAGGTTGCAGTGAACCTAGATGGTACCACTGCACTCCAGTGTAGGCAATAGAGCGAGACTCTATTTCAGAATAAATAAATATAATATACCTATTACACTGTAATTATTTTGAGGATTAGTTAAATCGTGTGTACACTCACTTTATTAGCTATTAACAGGTGTTCAAGTATTGATTAATTTGTTTCCTTAGTGTAATAATACTAACACATTTCCTTTACTCCTCCCTCCCTTCTCAACATACCTTCACCATCCATCACCATAAGTCCTTTATGTAGCGCTGGTTATAATTGGCTCCTTCTCATTGGATGGGCTTTAGACCCAAAGACCTGGGTGATTAAGTATTTGGTGTAAGTTGTGGAAGTTATTTTAATCCAAATCTTAAAATGTATGATGTAGAATCAAAAGTTATCTTATGTGCGATGTATTTTTTTTTTTTTTTGCAAAGACATGAAAATACTCTGTTTAGCTTGAAGTAGTTTATTTTTTTGCTACTTATCACCGTGTCACTTAATGTAATTTTATGTATCCATTTAGGGAATCCTGGAAGAATAACCCGGCCATCAAACATGTTTTCTCATGGACTCTGCAACAGGTCACTCGGCCCTGGCTGAGCCAGCATCTGGAAAGGGTACTTCCTGCATCATTGCTCATTTCAGATGATTATCAGACTGAGAACAAAATCCTGGGTGTACACTGTCTCCATCACATTGTGCTTAATGTGGTAAGCAACCTCTACCTTGTCATCCATGTTGATGGGACAGACTGAGTCATTCATTCCTGGCTGTTCTTCATTTCTAGTAATGCTAAGTCATTCAGCTTTACCTATTTGTATTTTTTCCTTATGTTTTTCCTCTATCAACCTGGTAGAAGTTGTCTATAGGTAATGTAATAGCTAAAATGATAATTATAGAAGAAACAGGAAGGATGGGTCATTATCAAACCGAATAACCAGATCTTGAGAACTGGTGAACAGTTGACGTTTTTTTTTTTTTTTGAGACGGAGTCGCACTCTATCACCCAGGCTTGAGTGCAGTGGTGCGATCTCGGCTCACTGCAACCTCCATCTTTTAGGTTTAAGGAATTCTCCACCTCAGCCTCCTGAGTAGCTGGGATTACAGGCGCGTGCCACCATGCCCAACTAATTTTTGTATTTTTAGTAGAGATGGGGTTTCACCATCTTGGCCAGGCTGGTCTTCACCTCCTGACCTCATGATCCATGCGCCTCAGCCTCCCAAAGTGCTGGGATTACAGGCATGAGCCACTGCACCGGCCTATTTCCTTTCTTTCCTTTTTTTTTTTTTGAGACATTATTGCTCTGTCACCCAGGCTGGAGTGCGATCTTGGCTAACTGCAGCGTCCGCCTCCCGGGTTCAAGTGATTCTCTTGCCTCAGCCTCCCTAGTAGCTGGGACTCCTCCCTAGTAGCTGGGGCTTCCTAGTAGTGGCCACCAAACCCAGCTAATTTGTGTATTTTTAGTGGAGACAGGGTTTTACCATATTGGCCACGTGGGTCCCGAACTCCTGACTTCAGGTGATCTGCCTGTCTTGGCCTCCCAAAGTGCTGAGATTACAGAGATGAGCCATCACGCCCAGCCTACAGTTGACTTTCAAGTAGGAAAACAAAACAAAATCAGAATCTGAAAGGGACTATACCCAAATGTGGAAGCTATTACTCAAGGAAAATTTTTTTAAAAAAACTTTGTAGTATGGAGCTTTAAAAATATACATGGAAGTGGAGAGAGTGGTGTAATTAATCTCCATGTACCTGTAGGAGAGAGCCAGAGATCACCTCCAACCCTGCCCCCCTGCCTTTTTTTTTAAGTTTGAGGCAGAGTCTTGCTCTGTTGTCCAGGCTGGAGTGCAGTGGTGTGATCTCAGCTCACTGCAACCTCTGCCTCCTGGGTTCAAATGATTCTTGCACGTCAGCCTCTGGAGTAGCTGGGATTATAGGCACACGCCACCATGCACAGCTAAAATTTTTTTTTTTCTTGTAGAGGTAGGGTCTCGCCATGTTGGCCAGGCTGGTCTTGAACTCCTGGCCTCAAGCGATCCACCAACCTCAGCCTCCTAAAGTGCTGGGATTGATTACAGGCGTGAGCCACCATGCCCAGCCTCAGCCCCCTTTTTATCTCTTAGTGGGCTCTTTTCCTGGATCGAAAACCAAATTTGACAACAGGCAGATTAACAAGAGGAAACCATACACGTTTTGTTAGTTTTACGTGTACATGGGGATCTTCACAAGAGAGAGAAGTCTGAAGAAGTGGCCAAAGCAATATGCTTTTATACTTTTTAGACAAAGAATGATAAAGTTTTCATCTTTTTTTTAAACTACCCCTAGCCAGATTTTCTTTGTCCTGTCAGAAAAAAATGACAGGACAAAGAAAATCTGGCTAGGAGCAGTAAATTTTCCTTCCTTCCTTCCTTCCTTCCTTCCTTCCTTCCTTCCTTCCTTCCTTCCTTCCTTCCTGCCTTCCTTCCTCCCTCCCTCCCTCCCTCCCTCCCTCCCTCCCTCCCTTCTCTTTCTTTCTTTCTTTCTTTCTTTCTTTCTTTCTTTCTTTCTTTCTTTCTTTCTTTCTTTCTCTCTCTCTCTCTCTCTCTCTCTCTCTCTCTCTTTCTTTTCCTCCCTCCCTCCCTCCCTCCCTTCCTTCCTTCCTTCCTTCCTTCCTTTTTTTTCTTTTCTTTTTTTTTTTTTTGACAGAGTCTTGCTGTCACCCAGGCTACAGTGCAGTGGCACAATCATAGCTCATTGCAGCCTCAACCCCCTGGGCTCAAGCAGTCCTCCCACTTCAGCCTCCCAAGTAGCTGGGACTACAGGCATGCACCACCAGGCCAACTAATTTTTAAATTTTTTTTTGGTAGATACAGAGTCTTGCTCTGTTGCCCAGGCTGGTCTCAAACTTGGCCTTAAGTGAGCCTCTCGCCTTGGCCTTCCAAAGCGCTGGGATTACAGGTGTGAGTCACCATGCTTGGCTCTAGGGTAGTCACTAGGAGATATATGGTTGGGGTTGGTCAGGGGATGGATAGGTGGAAGATAAAGGTTACTTTGTTCGGTTTATGTAGGTCCATTGCAGTCTTCAATTCCAAGTCTCTGTAAGGGCTGTTTTCTTACCCTGGTATGGAAAGCATACCCCACCCAGAGGAATCTTTTATCACTTGCTACTTGCAGAAAGAGACAAGTCAGCTCACCCTTTCTGAATCTACAGTTTCTCCAATATTTTCAACTCAAAACCGTCATGATACCAATGTGCCATATTTTGGGATGGCATGTTCTTCATGCTTCATACCCATAATCCAATTTCAAAGATGGTCAACATTTGCCAATCTTGGGAAACTATTCTTTTAATTTGATCATTTGTCTGGTTTCAGCCAGCTGCTGATTTACTCCAGTATAACAGAGCCCAGGTCCTGTACCATGCTGTTTTCAACCACCTGTACACGCCAGAGCACCACCTCATTCAGGTAATAGTATGATTTCTTCATAACTGTATCTGGATTCTCTGAATTTGAGTAGAAGGTTGCATTGTGTGAGTAGTAATAATTGAGAGACATTTTCCTGCCTTGGAAAGTGAGGATGATAACTAAAAGCTGTTACCAAGTTAAAATATCTCAGCACTAAGCAGGCCTCCACATTCCTGAGTCTCCACAGATAAGCCAGTGGTTTTTCTTCATCTGAGTCAATTGTATATTAGTTTGGGCCGGGCGTGGTGGCTCATGCCTGTAATCCCAGCACTTTGGGAGACTGAGGGAGGCGGATCACCTGAGGTCAGGAGTTCGAGACCAGCCTGGCCAACATGCCAAAATCCCGTCTCTACCAAAAATACAAAAAAATCAGTTGGACATGATGTCGTGCACTTGTCCCTACTACTTGGGAGGCTGAGGCACAAGAATTGTTTGAACCCGGGTGGCAGAGGTTGAAGTGAGCTGAGGTCACGTCACTGCACTCCAGCCTGGGTGACAGAGCGAGACTCCATCTCAAATTAAAAAAAAAAAAAAAGCCTGGCGTGGTGGCTCACGCCTGTAATCCCAGCACTTTGGGAGGCTGAGGCGGGCGGATCACGAGGTCAGGAGATCGAGACCATGCTGGCTAATATGATGAAACCTTGCCTCTACTAAAAATACAAAAAATTAGCTGGGCGTGGTGGCACGTGCCTGTAGCCCAGCTACTCGGGAGGCGGAGGCAGAAGAATCGCTTGAGCCCAGGAGGCAGAGGTTGCAGCGAGCTAAGATCGTGCCACTGCACTCCAGCCTGGCAACAGAGCGAGACTCTGTCTAAAAAAAAAAAAAAAAAAAAAAAGCAAAATTAGCCAGGTGTGGTGGCGCATGCCTCTAATCCCAGCTACTCAGGAGGCTGAGGCAGGAGAATTGCTTGAACCCAGGAGGCAGAGTTTGCAGTGAGCCAAGACCGTGCCATTGCACTCCAGCCTGGGCAACAAGAGCAAAACTACATCTCAAAAATAAAAAAAGGTGCAGTGGGTATCAAGCAATAGGTAACTAACCAGGTTTGGGGTGACTTTAGGAGGCTTTGGGAAGGAGGTGATATTTACCTTTATGAAGAAGGATAAGTAAGTTTTTTAGGAGGGAGAAAGAAACTCCAAAGACAGAAGAAACAAGTTATACAAAATTAGAGGTGGAAGCAACCTTGTTTCTTTGTTATGCCTGACTTCCCTCCTTTCTGCCTCCCGACCCTGCTGCTTTTATTTTTATTTTATTTATTTTTTTTGAGGCGGAGTCTCACTGTGTCACCCAGGCCAGAGTGCAGTGGCACGATCTTGGTGCATTGCAACCTCCACCTCCCAGGTTCAAGTGATCCTTCTGCCTCAGCCTCCCTAGCAGCTGGGATTACAGGCACGTGCCACCATGCCCAGCTAATTTTTGTATTACCTGAGACGGGGTTTCTCCGTGTTGTCCAGGCTAGTGTCAAACCTCCTGACCTCAAGTGATCCGCCCACCTTGGCCTCCCAAGATGCTAGGATTACAGGCATGGGCCACTACCGCCCAGCCTCTTTTGCTTTTTAAACAGTATTTTAAATACTGGGTATTGAGAATCCAGATTGTTAACAGCCAGAACTGCTGGGGTTCTTAAGGTGGTAGAGAAAAGAAATTTTAAAAAACCAAAACACCAAGAGAAAAACCGAAGGTCTCAGGAAAGTTAAAAGGAAGTACCTAAACCAAGCTTGTCCAACCCACGGCCTGCATGCGTCCCAAGTTGGCTTTGCATGCAGCCCAACACAAATTTGTAAACTTTCTTAAAATGTTGTAAGATTTTTTTTGCATTTTTTCTTTTTTTAAAGCTCATCAGCTATCATTAGTGTTAGTGTATTTTATGTGTGGCCTAAGACAATTCTTCTTCCAGTGTGGCCTGGGGAAGCCAAAAGACTGGATACCCCTGGCCTAGACACTGCAACTTCAGCAGGTAGGGTGGTCAAATTTGACCCAAATTTGGAACATCTTAGATTCTGCTTAAGAGCAGTTTTATTAAAAGTATATGTAAATACTGGCCGAGTGCAATGGCTCTCACCTGTAATCCAAGCACTTTGGGAGGCCAAGGCAGGTGGATCACTTGAGGCCAGGAGTTTGAGACCGGCCTGGACAACATGGCGAACCCGTGTCTCTACTAAAAAATAGAAAAGTTAGCCAGGCATGGTGGTGCACACCTGTAGTCCCAACTAGTTAGGTGGCTGAGGCACAAGAATCGCTTGAGCCTGAGAAGCAGAGGTTGCAGTGAGCCGAGATTGCACCACTGTCTTCCAGCCTGGGTGACAGAGTGAGACTCCATCTCACAAAAAAAAAAAAAAAAAAAAAAAAAAAATTGTGTAAATATCATGTATCACTAAGTTACTTAGACTTAGTGACATAGTAACAATAGACTTAGATTCCTAAAATCTGGGTTAAAGTCCCAGCTCTGCCATTTTTCCCATTTTATAAATTATAAATTTTATAAATTTATAAAAAGAATGGTCCTGAGGAGAATGTATTGATTTGAGACTGTCAGATGGAGATTAAGAATGGAAAAAAGTTTGAAAATGTAAAGTAATATGCACTTCATATATGATTACTAGTATCTTAGAATTCTCTGGTATGGACCCTAAGGGCGGTAGATTAATGGAGTTCTAGAGGTCCATGAGTATTATAAATGCAAATAGATGAACTATGCAGCGTCCTTCCATTCCTTCCTCCTAGGCTGTGCTCCTGTGTCTGCTGGATTTGTTCCCCATCCTGGAGAAAACGCTGCACTGGAAAGGAGATGGAGCTCGACCTGCCACCCATTGCGATGAGGTCCTGCAGCTGATCCTGACCCACATGGAGCCAGAGCACCGCCTTCTCTTACGCAGGACCTATGCAAGAAACCTGCCGGCTTTTGTGAAGAGGTGAGTCCTTGGGTTTTTATTTATTATTATTTCATAGAGACAGCATCTTGCTATGTTGCTTGAGCTGGTCTCGAGCTCCTGGCCTGAAGCAGTCCTCCCACCTCAGCCTCCCAAAGTGCTGGGATTATAGGCATGAGCCACTGCACTGGCGTCATATTTTCTCTTTCATCTTTAGGTTGGGGATCCTAACTGTTCGGCACTTGAAGCGGCTGGAGAGAGTCATCATTGGTTATCTGGAGGTTTATGATGGACCTGAGGAGGAAGCTAGACTGAAGATATTGGAAACCCTAAAACTTCTCATGCAACATACTTGGCCCAGGTAATAGCAGCCTTAAGGTGCAAAACTCAGCTGATTTTCTCTTGAGAACTTGATTAGATGTATTTAATACATTCAGTACCAAGTATTAAATGTATACTATGTATTTGAATACCTCCCATTTTCACACACACATAGGATTTTAAACTGAGAAAATGGCATTAGAAAGATAAAATATACTATAGTTACTTGAGGTGCTCATATTTGACTCTTTTACCAGGTATCAGTTCCAGAATCTGACACTATTAAATCACTTCTCTTTGAAACTCTAGTATATCTTTTTTTTTTTTGAGACAGCAGTGTTGCCCAGGTTGGAGTCCAGTGGCTTGATCTCCATGCACTGCAATCTCTGCCTCCCAGGTTCAAGTGATTCTCCTGCCTCAGCCTCCCAAATAGCTGAGATTACAGGCACCCACCGCCAGGCCCGGCTAATTTTTTGTATTTTTAGTAGAGATGGGGTATCACTACGTTGGCCAGGCTGGTCTTGAACTCCTGACCTCGTAATCCACCCGCCTTGGCCTCCCAAAGTGCTAGGATTACAGGAGTGAGCCACCGTGCCCAGCCTTTTTTTTTTTTTTTTGAGATGGAGTCTCACTCTGTCACCCAGGCTGGAGTGCAGTGGCACAATCTTAGCTCACTGCAACCTTTGCCTCCTGGATTCAAGTGATTCTCCTGCCTCAGCCTCCCAAGTAGCTGGGATTACAGGCGCCTGTCACCATGCCTGGCTAATTATTTTTGTTAATTTTTTAGTAGAGATGATGTTTCACCATGTTGGCCAGGCTGGTCTCGAACTCCTGACCTTGTGATCCACCCACCTCGGCCTCCTAAAAGTGCTGGGATTACAGGTGTGGGCCACTGTGCCTGGCTATATATCTTAAGAATGGTTTAGATTGGTGTTTTGCAGAATCCCCATCTAGGTACTCTTTGATGCCCCACAGGAAAAAAAAAAATTCTGTGGTCAAATAGATTGGGAAACCATAGAGGGTGCATATCTCTCTAGATTTAAAATGCATATTAGAAGATTAAAGGTCATTTAGAAGTGTTGCAATAAAGACATTTGCTTAACTTTGTTAATCCTAATGTTCTTTAAATCTAATTGAGAGCAGAGTACTTCATAGCACATCATTTAACATCTGCAGAGCAGTGATCAGAATACCAATCTAGAGGCCAGGTGTGGTGGCCTCTAATCCCAGCACTTTGGGAGGGCAAGGCTGGTGGTTCACCTGAGGTCAGGAGTTCAAGACCAGCCTGGCCAACATGGTGAAATGCCTTTTCTATTAAAAATATAAAAATTAGCTGGGCATGGTGGCACGCAACTGTAGTCCCAGCTACTCAGGAGACTGAAGCAGTAGAATCACTTGGACCCAGGAGGTGGAGGTTGCAGTGAGCTGCGATGGAGCCACTGCACTCCAGACTGGGTGATGGAGCGATGCTCTGTCTCCAAAAAAAAAAAAAAAATATATATATATATATATATATATAAAAAATAGTAAAAGAATACTAATGTAGGATATACTTGCTTGGAAATCATTCCTACTCTGGGTTGAGGTAGGTGTCAAGAATTGGAACCCAAACTGTTGAGTCAGCAGAAGCATCTCTTGGATAGCTAAAAGTTGAATTGAGCCAGAGAATCCAGTGCCCCAACAACATATAGTATCTATTCTGGACCATATTCTCTCACTTCCTTATAAATGTGCAAGGAATCCAGAGTAATATTCCCCCATGACAACCTTTCCCTTAGTCATATTGGTAACTAGGTTGCATTTGTTTACTTTGTCCCTACTGAATTATAAACTCCAGGATAATGGAAAACCACATCTATTATATTCTCTCAAAGTATGCTCAGTACCTGGTATTAGGTATACAAATATTTGAAGAATGAATGAACTGGAAGATAATGAATCAATGGATGAATAAAGTTGAATCAGATTGTCAGGTCTTTAAAGAGCAGAGACTAAGATTCCAAGAAGGGAGAGTGAATTAAATGCAGGGAGGTAGAAAAGGAATATGGGTATGAGGGGGTAGAGCATGGGAAATGGAAAATAGAGCCGATTATAAGTTGAGTAACAGATGGAGGGCTGAGAGGCACCCAAACTGTAGGAAAATGAGGCATATCTAGATAAAGAGATGAACACTTTTTTCTCCCAGTCGTGCATCTGTCCATAAATATGATTTATTGTACATTTCACATTGTGTTTTCACATTGTAAGTTAAATTATTTTCCACCTTTCATTAAGGTTTTTTCTAGGGTTTTTTTTATTGTGGTAAAAATACATACACATTTTACATTTTAAAGTGTACAGTTCAGTGGCATTAAGTACAGTTACAATATTGTGCAGTCACTAGCATCATCCATTTCCAGAACTTTACCAAGGCGATAGTAGAAAGGTTTATAGTTTAGAAAGGTTAATAGTGACAAGTAAGTAGGCTGGATTTCACTGATGATGAGCTAGGATCTGAAATTAAATGACAGAAAATTCAACTTGACACTAAGTCCCAGAAGCCAAGCTCATTTCCCCCACTCTGTCTTCAACTTGCAGGCCTAAGATAGCATTAAAGTTAAAGGATTGAGAGCTCTCTCCAAGCATAGTTCAGTTAATAGAGTTGAAAAATAAAAGTATAGGCCCTTGGTTAGGGGAGATCCTGGTTTCCCCTTCTCAGCCCATGAAGGAGCTGTTGCTTACAGTAGAACCAAGCTTCTGGAAGGGAGAGAGCAGTGTGGCAGAGGGTGTATGTGTGTGTGTGTGTTTGTGTGTGCACAGTATGCTAACAGGAGACTTGAGGGTAAGAAATCTAGAGGTTGTCTTTGGTTCTGTTTTTAGGTTTTTTTCATTTAACTTTGACCCAAGTTCCTTAATTTATGAAATGAGGGCTTTCCACTTGACAGTCTTTGAAGTCTCTTCCAATTTTAATATCCAGATTTAGAGTAAGAACATAGCTTTTCTTTTTGATTCCAGAGTTTCCTGCAGACTTGTGGTCTTACTGAAGGCTCTCCTGAAACTGATTTGTGATGTAGCAAGGGATCCAAACCTTACACCTGAGTCTGTTAAGAGTGCCCTGCTACAGGAGGCCACAGACTGCCTGATTCTCCTGGACTGCTGCTCTCAAGGACGGGTAAAGGTAAGGCAGACTGAAACTTGGTTTCAGTTGGGCCTCATTATCTTTATGTAATTCCTATGATTGATTATAATTTACTATGTATGTGCCTGACCAAGTCTGGAAATGAAGGGTTTTAGGTCTCCATATGAGCCCTCTAGCCTCAAAAGAGCTTGATCTGTTTTCTTATTCATCTTTTAAAGCTATTCAGAACCATTTAGAACTAAAGGCAGGGGGATCAGCACATGTCACTGGGGCTAAGGACAAGACAGAATGGACAAAAGCATTGTGATCAAAAGTTTATAAAATTTAACTTCTGTTCTAGTCTTCTGAATTAAAAAAAAAAAAAAAAAAGTAAAAATAATGGGCTATAAGCTCCCAGGAATAATATCATAATTAGAGCATTTCAGATGTTTCCAGTTTTTTAGGGACAACCATCTTTTAGGTAGATGTTTTTCCCTATTCTTTTTTTTGTTTGTTTTTTTGAGACGGAGTCTTGCTGTGTCCCCCAGGCTGGAGTGCAGTGGTGCGATCTCGGCTCACTGCAAGCTCTGCCTCCCGGGTTCATGCCATTCTCCTGCTTCAGCCTCCTGAGTAGCTGGGACTACAGGCACCTGCCACCGCGCCCGGCTAATTTTTTGTATTTTTAGTAGAGACGGGGTTTCACCGTGGTCTCAATCTCCTGTCCTTGCGATCCGCCCGCCTTGGCCTCCCAAAGTGCTGGGATTATAGGCGTGAGCCACTGCGCCCGGCCCCTCATCTTAATTTATCTACGTGGAAATTCTTCCTTTGGTTTCATATTCCACAAGTTAACTTGTCAAAGCCACAGCATATAATAGCTGTGTACTTCCATGTATCTAATAAACTATTGCCTCATTTTTTACCCCTTTTAGAAATCTTTAGTTGAAAGACTGAAGGTAGCATGAAAAGAAATTCATGCCATAACTCACTGGACAATCCACCCAGCAGGAAAAAAAAGAAGAAATTCATATCCTAAAAATATGTAGAGATGGTATGAATTGTTATTTTACCAGTTTATTCAAACTATTTCATCTTCACTCTTTAATCTTTGGTGTTTTCAAGCCCTAGATCCAACTTAAATTTGCCTTGGCTGGAATTCTGCTGTTTCATAAGCCAGCAGGAGATTTGCAAGCACATTAATACAGTTTTTAAAGTAACACCTTCAATACATAAGAGCTACATAAATTTAAAAATAATAATAAAAAACTAACCAATACCTATGCTGTTTAGTGACCTGTCCCCAAGTGTCATCCATTCTTTCCTCCTTTGAATATGATACCAAGGAAGAAGAATCAAGCAAAAGGGGAAAAAAGTGATTTAAAAAAAAATCAAAGCCTGTTTGGTTTCATGTTTCAGGGTCTCCTGGCCAAAATTCCCCAAAGCTGTGACGACAGAAAGGTGGTGAACTGTATCAGAAAAGTGCAGCAGGTTTCTGAAGGCGCTCCCTACGATGGAACTTAAGACTTGCATTACTTTCCCAAGAGGAAAGGATTTTTTTCCCATCCCAATTTGTATGAATGGAGTTATTTAAGAAAAAAAGATACTTTTACACAAAACTTTGGAAGTGAGAGCTGCTTTTTCCTTCTTTCTTTCCTTTTACCTCCATAGGAGTAGGGAAAGTAGAATAAGAAAAAATTGAACTCCTTCCATTTCTAAATAAAGTTTGGGAGAAAAAAGGACACCAAGGAATGTAGCATTTAAAATTTAGAAATATTTACATCCGTCATCTCATCCCAGATCCAAGAACTCATCTGTTAAGTTTCTCGGGCACAAGCTGTTACTTCAACACATATGCTATAAAAATACTCTTGTTCACAACTTAGCTTTCTTCACTCACTCCAGATTTCTTGCCCCACTGATGTGGCATAAATAATAAAAACACAAATATTGTGTTCAACACAACACACAAGAGCAAAAACTGGAGGGGTGTGTGTGTTAAAAAAACAAACAAACAAAAAAAACAACAGTTCTGCATGTTCAGTCCTGGGTATAAATGTTGAAAGGGAAATCACGTGGTTTTGGCCTTGGCCATGGACTCTGTCTCCTGCTCATATTCTATTTCCACATAGGCTCGTTTTCTCCGCAGTGGTCCTCTCAAGGGCGTTTTGCCTTTGTGTTTAGCACTAAGGGCCTTTTCTTCCTCCTCCTCACTGGAGGATTTACCATCCTGATCTTCATCACTGCTGGCATCCAGTTTATCCATATCCTAATACGGGGAGAGAAAAGATAAAGGAGGAGGGAAAACACTAGATTTCTCCAAACTCCCTTCACTGTCTCCTCTATTTAGAATAGACTAGGGAATTGATTTGTCTATGTCTATGTTCAGTAATTGTCCCGTTTCTTTATTTTTTTTTATTATTTTTTTTAAGATAGGGTCTTGCTCTCTTGCCCAAGCATTAGTGCAGTGGCATAATCATGGCTCACTGCAGCCTCAAACTGCTGTAGTCAGGCAATCCTCCCACCTCAGCTTCTTGAGTAGCTGGTACTACAGGCAACCGCCACCACATCCAGCTGAATTTTAATTTTTTTTCTTTCCTTTTTTTTTTTTTGAGACAGTCTCGCTCTGTTGCCCAGGCTGGAGTGTAGTGATGCGATCTCAGCTCACTGCAACCTTCACCTCCTAAGTTCAAGCAATTCTTCTGCCTCAGCCTCCCAATTAGCTGGGATTACAGGCATGCGCCACCATGCCTAGCTAATTTTTGTATTTTTAGTAGACACTGGGTTTTGCCATGTTGGCCAGGCTGGTCTCGAACTCCTGACCTCACATGATCCGCCTGCCTTGAGGTGATCAGCCCACCTCGGCCTCCCAAAGTGCTAGGATTACAGGCATGAGCCACCGCACCTGGCCAATGATTTTTAAAAATGTTTAGGCCAGGCACAGTGGCTCATGCCTATAATCTTAGCACTTTGGGAGACTGAGGCAGGCAGCTTACCTGAGGTCTGGAGTTCTAGACCAGCCTGGCCAGCATGGTGAAACCCCGTCTCTATTAAAAATACAAAAAATTAGCCAGGTGGAATGGCACATGCCTGTAATTCCAGCTACTTGGGAGGTTGAGGGAGGAGAATTGCTTGAACCCGGGAGGCTGAGGTTGCAGTGAGCCCAGATCGCTCCATGGCATCCTTAGAGATGAGGTCTCACTATGTTGCTCAGGCTGGTCTTTAACTCCTGAGCTCAAGCAGTCCTCCCACTGTGGCCTCCCAAAGTACTGGGATTATAGGAGTGAACCACTGTGCCTGGCCCCCTCCCTGTTTTTTTTGCTGCAGGCCAAAGGACAATCTTTTTACCCATAAAGCTCACCTCAAAATCACTTATGTCACTCTCATCTACCTCATCATCTTCGACAAATTCTCTTTTCCCCACATCCTATAAATAAAACATAACTGTTAGGTTCAGAATGTATAATGAAGATTCAGATAAGACATCTAAGTAAGTACAAAATAACATAATCAGAACCACAGTCTATTCACTAAGCAACCAAAATTTAGTTCTTCCTAAGTTTAATGCTTCCGAATTTTGAAAATTTTAGGGCTACCAGATCATTATTATTCTTGATTTAAATTATTAGCAATAAAACATCCTCATTATGGTTAAAAACTAGATACAGACAGGAAAGGCTTTATAATTTGTCACCTTGCAGGAACAATTTTACAAGATCAATAAATTAAGACTAAAACTGTTAATGGTTTGTTGGTTAGCCTGAAGAACACAGCAACCAGTGCTAAACCAAAATTAATCACGTGAAAGAAAAAAGAAGACATATCATTTTTGGTTGGCGGACTAAAGATGATATTCTGTTTGTCAGTTATATACAAATAGTATCTAGTAGGTTTGGCAAAACAAAAACAAGACTTACTTCCTCCTCCTCATCATCATCATCTTTTTCTTCAATATCTGAAGAGTCACTCTCTGACTCCTGTTGTTCCAGGGCCTTGTCGAAGGCATGAATGGGGAAGTTGTAGATGTCGCCATACTGAAGAACATAAACACAGATTGGCTTTAACTACATTTGGATATTACACTTGAAGTTCCACTGTCTGTGGAGAATATTATTTTTTCCTCAGTGATAAAATCAGAATACTTAATTCGATGAGTAATATTTTTAAGTGTAGAGCCAGCAGTGTCTTAAAAAAGCATGTTCTTTTGAACATTTAAATCATCTGTAGTTAGTATTAAATAGGTAACTTCTATGGAGTTACATTTTAAAATCATTTAAAATGTTATCGTCTATCAAACCCATGCATTAGGACAAATGTAATTTTGCTGACAAGGGGAAATAATAAGGACAAAGCGTACTTTAGTCATGTTGTCTGTATAAACAACACTAATTTTTTTTTTTTTTTTTTTTTTTTGAGACGGAGTCTGGCTCTGTCACCCAGGCTGGTGCAGTGGCCGGATCTCTGCTCACCGCAAGCTCCGCCTCCCGGGTTCACGCCATTCTCCTGCCTCAGCCTCCGGAGTAGCTGGGACTACAGGCGCCCGCCACCTCGCCCGGCTAGTTTTTTGTATTTTTTAGTAGAGACGGGGTTTCACCGTGTTAGCCAGGATGGTCTCGATCTCCTGACCTAGTGATCCGCCCGTCTCGGCCTCCCAAAGTGCTGGGATTACAGGCTTGAGCCACCGCGCCCGAGAGAATAAAAACTTATCTCAAAGAGCCTTAAAAGACTAGGGTAATATGTAAAAGAAACAAAACCCCATGGCTTTTATACAGAAATCTGGAATTGTTGTCTTGGTGAATGGAGTTAAGAATAATGGCAAAAAGGGAAAGGTCTCTTACAGTGAATGGAGTATCAAGGGTAACCAAAGCATTTTATGTGCTTGCATTAATTAAAACAAGGAAGCCAGGCTGATATGGATTTATTTTATTCCAGGGATAAAATTCGAGTGGAGATCTTCATATCAGGTTAAAAAACATTTCCCAGCCAGGTTCGGTGGCTCAGGAGTTCAAGACCAGCCTGGCCAAGATGGTGAAACCCCGTCTCTACTAAAAATACAAAAATTAGCTGGGCTTGGTGGCAGTGCCTGTAATCCCAGCTACTCGGGAGGCTGAGGCAGCAGAACTGAACTCGGGAGACAGAGGTTTGAAGTGAGCCGAGATTGTGCCACTGCACTCTAACCTGGGCGACAAAGCAAGACTCCATCTCAAAACAAAACAAAACAAAACAAAACAAAAAACCCAATGTGTCTTAGCAACATACTACCACTTAAAATTTCAGTACCCCAAAGCTAATGGCTTTCTCACCGTATCCTGTTTCAGTCTCTCCAGTAATTCCTTCTCAATGGCATTGTCCAGCTGAGCAGCTATTAATGCCTTTTCCTATAAGGGGGAAAGAGCAAATCCATTTAATTCATCAGTGCTCATTATTCATCTTATAAAAATGGAAGAAACTATGAAGTTGTTTATAAGAAAGACAATGTAATCATTTCCCCTCCTTGCTATTACTGGCTTTTGCCTCTCCAACCAGATAGATTTCTTCTTCTTTCTCTTGTAAACTTTCTTCAGAACATTTCCATTTTGAAATTCCTATGGTTTTGTAAACAACATTCTAAATTAAATTCTAACAAAGCCTTTGACGGATACAAAACATGTAGGTCTATATACATTTAAGTGTCTCAGAAATAATCTAGCAACTCTGGAGCCAGACTTTGTAAAAGCTGAGAAAAGAGAACAGAAATCTTCATTCCTTTACATTTTCTAAAATCATGTTAGATTCCATGTGACAGAATAGGTAAAAATCTCTTCCTCTAGTTTTCTCTCATTGGAGATGATACATGACGTCTAACTGTACTACCGCACAGTAGCCTCGGATGGTGCATTAATTTGACAGTAAAAGTCACAGAGGGTTTTAAAGTGTTATACCTATAAGTTATGTTAGAATGATTACCTAAAACTGTGCAGGGGCGCATGGATCAGTTAAAAGGCTATAGCGATGTTCCGTGTTGTTCTCTAGAGTAGGGTGCTTACACTTCAAGGGTATCCGATGAAGTGTAGGAAGAAAATATTCATAACTTCCACATTATCTTTTTCCTTAAAAAAATTAAACATCATTACTACTTTTCTTGTACACTGACATCTGTGCCTTGACTCTGTCTATAAAGTAAATAGTTGTGTGTCAGATACAGTGAGCCAGATATCTCAAGGGAGGAATACTGCACATAGGGCTTGTAAGTGGTGGTCTCAGTCCTTTATTTAGACGACTATTTAACTGTTTATGTTTGCTTAGTTAAGTGGATTCATAGATTACACTGAATATTCTGCCAAAGATAGAGAGTAGTTGTAAAAGTATGCTGGTTATCTAATGGGTTAGTGCTTTTAAAAGTTGTAGAACCAGGCCGGCAAGGTGACCCACGCCTGTAATCCCAGCACTTTGAGAGGCCAAGGTGGACAGATCACCTGAGGTCAGGAGATTAAGACCAGCCTGGCCAATGTGGTGAAACCCCGTCTCTACTAAAAACACAAAAAATTGGCCAGGCAGAGTGGCATATGCCTGTAATCCCAGTTACTCAAGAGGCTGAGGCACAAGAATTGCTTGAACCCAGGAGGTTTAGGTTGCGGTGAGCCAAGATAGCGCCACTGCACTCCAGCCTGGGTGACAGAGTGAGAGTTGTAGAACCTAAAAATGATTCATGCATTTTTCAAATATTTCAAATATTTCATGCATTTTTCAAAGAAAAATATTCCAAATTTGCCAATCTTTTTATGTAACCCAGAAGTTTTTAAAAATAAATACACTTAATCTATTTCTTCCAAAGGCAACATTTTAATAGTTTGAGGAAGACAATTGTTTTTTGAAAAAAAAACTTGTTCTGTGAACATTGTGAAAAGTGATTGTACCTATATATGGCACTGCTGAAAACATGTCTCCTATAAAAACTGCAATCACACACTTTAGAAATGTGGAAACAGAATATTGTAATCCATTTAAAACTCTTCTAAATCTACATTTTTCAGAGGGTTTCTATTTTCACTCAATTGGTGAAAATAGAAAAAATTAATTTTTTCCGAAAGGTTTAAAGAACACCTGTTTGACAATTGGAGATGAAAACTCACTAACTGGACTTGAAAAAAAGCCGCTCCATAACTGATGGAGCATAATGAAGAATTAAAGTACTTAAGACCACCTATTGACAATGCGCTTCTCTACAATCCCTCAGTTATGATAGCCCTTCAGGACAACATACTCAGCTAAGAACCAGACTTTTGTTTCACTACGTCACAATTAGTTACAATACACATCATGTTATTAGTGGAAGTGTATATGTATAATAACATTTATAGCCTATAATCCCAGCACTTTGGGAGGCTGAGGTGGGTGAATCACTTGAGGTTGGAAGTTTGAGACCAGCCTGGCCAACACAGTGAAACCCCGTCTCTACAAAAAATACAAAAATTAGCTGGGCCTGGTGGTGCATGCCTGGAATCCCAGCTACTTGGGAGGCTGAGGCACAAGAATCGCTTGAATCTGGGAAGCGGAGGTTGCAGTGAGCTGAAATTGCACCACAGTATTCCAGCCTGAGAGACAGAGCGAACCTTTGTCTCAAAATAAAATATTTATAAATAACATTGGGGAGTACATGTTCAAAAATTTTATTGAGGTGAGCACAAGTTTGCAGACCAATGATACAGATTGTAGACACATAACTCTGTGATTAATGGGGACAGAAGAATCAAAAGAAAAGCTATCCCTACCAAAATACCAATGACAAATGTAAATATTAAAAAAAAGAAAAATACCAATGACATTCTTCACAGAAATAGAAAAAACATTCCTAAAATTTTTATGAAACCACAAAAGATCTAGGATAGCTAAAGCTATCCCAAACAAAACAACAGAAAACAAAAAAAAACAAAAAAAAAAAAACCAAGAGGAATCACATTACCAAACTTCAAATTATACTATGGACTATAGCAACCAAATCACTATAGTAATGGCATAAGAACAGACACAAAGGGCCGGGCGCGGTGGCTCAAGCCTGTAATCCCAGCACTTTGGGAGGTCGAGACGGGTGGATCACGAGGTCAGGAGATTGAGACCATCCTGGCTAACACGGTGAAACCCCATCTCTACTAAAAAATACAAAAAACTAGCCGGGCGAGGTGGCGGGCGCCTGTAGTCCCAGTTACTCGGGAGGCTGAGACAGGAGAATGGCATGAACCCGGGAGGCGGAGCTTGCTGTAAGCTGAGATCCGGCCACTGCACTCCAGCCTGGGCGACAGAGCGAGACTCCGTCTCAAAAAAAATAAACAGACACAGAGACCAATGGAACAGAATTGAGAACCCAGAAACAAACCCACACACTTACAGTGAACTCATTTTCGACAAAGGTGCCAAGAACATACACAGGGGAATAGACAGTCTCTTTAATAAATAGTGCTGGAAAAACCTAATATCCATATGCAGATAAATGAAACTAGACCCCTATCTTATGCTATACACAAAAATCAAACCAAAATGGATTAAAAAAATCTAAGACCTCCAACTATAAAACTACAAGAAAATACTGAGAAAACTCCAGGTCATTGGTCTGGGCAAAATTTCTTAATATCCCAAAAGCAGGTAACCAAAGCAAAAATGGACAAATGGGATCACATCAAGTTAAAAAGCTTCTGCACAGCAAAGGAAACAACAAAGTGAAGAGACAACCCACTGACTGGGCAAACTATCCACCTGACAAGGGATTAATAACCAGAATATAGGCCAGGAGTGTAATCCCAGTACTTTGGGAGGCTAAGGCAGGTGGATCACCTGAGGTCAGGAGTTTGAGACCAACGTGGCCAACATGGTGAAACCCCATCTCTACTAAAAATACAAAACAAACAGCCAGGCATGGTGCTGGGCGCCTGGCATCCCAGCTACTTGGGAGGCTGAGGCACAAGAATTGCTTGAACCCCGGAGGCAGAGGTTGCAGTGAGCTAAGATTGCCCCATAGCACTCCAGCCTGGGTGACAGAGAAGAGACTCCATCTCAAAACCAAAACAAAACAAAAACAAAAAAAAACCCAGAATATATAAGGAGCTAAAACAACTCTATAGGAAAAAATTCTAATTATTGGATTAAAAAGTGGACAAAAGGGTCAGACACGGTGGCTCGCAGCTGTAATCCCAGCACTTTGGGAGGCTGAAATGGGTGGATTGCTTGAGCCCAGGAGTTCAAGGCCAGCATGGGCAACATAGTGAAGCCCCATCTTTACAAAAGGTACAAAAATTAGCCAGGCATGGTGGCATGCACCTGTAGTCCCAGCTATGTGGGAGGCTGAGGCATAAGAATCACTTGAGCCCAGCAGGCAGAGGTTGCAGTGAGCCAATATCGCACCACTGCACTCCAACCTGGACAACAGAGTAAGACCCGGTCTCAAAAAAAAAAAAAAAAAAAAAAAAGGCAGGGGGCAGGGATTGGGGAAGCAAAAGATCTAAATAGATGTTTTTCAAAAGAAGACATACAAATGGCAAACAGGCATATGAAAAGGTGTTCAACATCACTGGTCATCAGAGAAATGAAATCAAAACGAGATATCTCAGCCCAGTTAAAATGGCTTTTATCCTTTAAAAGACAGGCAATAACAAATGCTAGAGAGGATGTGGAGAAAGGGAACCCTTGTACACTGTTGGTGGGAATGTAAATTAGTATAACCACTATGGAGAACAGTTTGGAGCTTCCTCAAAAAACTAAAACTAGAGCTACCATACTATCTAGCAGTCCCACTTCTTGGTACAGACCCAAAAGGAAATTAGTATATCAAAGAGATACCCACACTTCATGTGTGTTACAGGTCTGTTCACGATAGCCAAAATTTGGAAGTAACCTAAGTGTCCATCAACAGATTAATGGATAAAGAAAATGTGGTACTTATACACAATAGAGTACTGTCCAGCCATTAAAAAGAATGAGATTCTGTCATTTGTAACAACATGGATGGCACCGGAGGTCATAACGTTAAGTGAAAGAAGTCAGGCACAGAAAGACAATCATTGCACATTCTCACTTATTTGTGGGATCAAAAAATCAAAACAATTGAAATCATG
Organism: Chlorocebus sabaeus; assembly: GCF_047675955.1. Taxonomy (NCBI): domain Eukaryota; kingdom Metazoa; phylum Chordata; class Mammalia; order Primates; family Cercopithecidae; genus Chlorocebus; species Chlorocebus sabaeus. The sequence goes on along the minus strand of NC_132911.1, from coordinate 33,150,041 downwards.
GATATACACAGTAGAAGGATGGTTACCAGAGGCTGGGAAGGGTAATGGGGGTGGGGATGATTAATGGGTACCCCCCGCTAAAAAAATAGGAAGAATGAATAAGACCTAGTATTTGGTAGCAGCACAACAGGGTGACTATAGTCAATAATAATTTAACTGTACATTTTAAAATAACTGTAAGTATAATTGAATTGTTTGTAACACAACGGATAAATGCTTGAGGGGATGGATGCCCAATTTTCCATGATGTTATTACTCACTGCATGGCTGTACTGTATTTCACTGCAGAAATTCCATTTGATTAGAATGCTCAAAATCTACTAAAGGTGTTATGTAGTATGTAAAATAGGCAACATCAAAATTCTGAATTCTGAAATATTTGACCACAAGAATTTCAGACAAAGGAGTTGTGGATTCTTTCTGTTCTCCATTACATATATCCCCAAAGCACACATACTTTAACCTGTGCTGAAAATCATAATCTTAAAATATGAAAAATCAAATGTCTTAGGCAACTAATAGTTATCTATTAGTGAACCATTATCCAGGGCCTGAACAGTTTACATACATGATGGTGACTGAATCTGTAAGAGCCCCTCAGAAAGAAAATGTAGAAGGTATGAATAGCACAACAATAAGTTACCTCTCTTCTTTTCTCCCTACGCTCCACCTTCTTACTCAAAGGAACAAGTTTCCTCCTAAGGGAAAGAAAATATATCAGAAAATCCACTGTCATGTGCTGTGTTCCTTTTTAAAGAAGAAAAAAGGATTGGAATTGGTGCTGTAGGTCTCAGCTCAATACAGCAAGATACACTAAATGCTTCTAGAAATTTAATGCTATAAAAAGTCACATATTTTTACATATATTTTAATCTGGCCATTTTTGTTTAGGCATTCTGGGATTCTCAGGGCATTCACCATGCTAAAATTAAGACTTCAGTGAACTAAGAAAAAAGAATTTTCTGTCGAAGTCTGACAGCATCTTTAGCATTCTCTGTAGCTCACAATCAAAAAGCATTAGGGCCTAACAGTCCTAGAGAAAGGTATTCTGTTAATTCTGGGGATTTCATATCACTTTTAAAAATTAGTTTTCAGTGAATCCAGAGTAAAGTTCTTACAGTCCTGTATATTCACATGTCTTAGATCATTTTCAAATGTCTAAAGTTAAGATTCCCTCAGGGGTCATAGAGGAAATTTTCTGAAGGCTGGGCATGGTAGCTCATGCCTGTAATCCCAGCACTTTGGGAGGCTGAGGCAGGCAGATCACTCGAGGTTAGGAATTCTAGACCAGCCTGGCCAACATGGTGAAACCCTGTCTCTACTAAAAACACACAAAAAATTAGCCAGGCATGGTGATCCATGCCTGTAATCCCAGCTACTGAAGAGGCTGAGGTGGGAAGATTGCTTCAACAGGGGAGGTGGAGGTTGCAGTGAGCTGAGATCACGTCACTGCAAATTCCAGCCTGGGCAACAGAGTGAGACTCCGTCTCAAAAAAAAAAAAAAAGAAAAGAAAAGAAAAATTTCTGGAAGATTTTCAGACAAGGAGGGTGATAATCAAGTTGTATTCTACTGTTTTAAAAGTCCTGCCATATCAAAGGGCACACCTTTAGTCTGAAGTTTCTTCTTAGTACATCATAACAGACTCCACAAAGTTGAATAGAAAGCCCTGAAGTTTCACAATTTCTCAACCTCAAAACAAGCTCCACGAAAAGATAGATTTAAAAATAATGAAGGATCCAAATACTTACTGTCGCTTTAGTGTAAGTTTTCTAATTCGAATTAGGTATTGGGTGATCTTGGTGAATCTCTGCTTACATTTGTGTCGAATGAAACGGGGCCAGTAAATCAGATTTTCATCTATTTGCTCCAGTGCTTTCTCATAGTTTTTACTAAGCCGGACCTACCAAACAGAAAAAGGAAGTTTGAAGGGCAAGTGTAAATGATTCATTAGGTTTTCACTGTCAGTGACACCTATACACCTATGGCCTAATGAGGACGGCCCCAAAAGTTTAATCTAGATATGGTCATGGAATTGGGCATCATGCTGGTCAAGCATGTGGCATTGAGGCTCTTGATCAGTGGTCACTGTAGCTTTGTTGTAAGGCTTACCCGTTCCCAGAGACGCCGAGGAAAAGCTGCTCGTTCTATAACCTTCATATACAAGTAGCACTGTCCTGAGGATAAAGTAAAATAGCTTTAGTGTTATTTACAGAAACTAAAGAACATCCCTATAAAAGCTGTGGGCAGTTCTTCTAGAAGTTAAAACTGGAGAGTTACCTTTCTCTTCTTTAATAGTGGCATACTGACTATTTGCCAGCGGACAGGATGACCGATTACACAGTCCAGTCAGGCTATATTCATTTCGGCAGAAGCTCTGAGTCTTGGTTCTAGAATGAGAGAAAAGAAACAAAGATTATAAAATGGGTTACCAAAAAGGCAACTGAAGGAGTCTTTGATCAAGTTGTAAATCCAGACTCACCTTATTTTGAAGGAACAAAATTGCTTGTTTCCTAGTGTATCCCAGATAACCTGCAAGACAAAGTAAAAGCCCATTTCAAATCCTCTGCCCCAAGAGATACTATATTAATTCAAGAAGGCAATGCTCAAGGACAGGAATGAGAGGAAGAAATGTTTTGTAAAATAGCCTGACTTGTTTACTTTTTAAAATACAAACAGCAAGGCCGGGCACAGTGGCTCATGCCTGTAATCCCAGCACTTTGGGAGGCTGAGGCGGGCGGATCACCTGGAGGTCAGGAGTTTGAGACCAGCCTGATTAACATGGAGAAACCCTGTCTCTACTAGAAATACAAAATTAGCTGGGCATGGTGGCATATGCCTGTAATCCCAGCTACTTGGGAGGCTGCGGCAGGAGAATCGCTTGAACCTAGGAGGCAGAGGTTGCAGTAAGCCAAGATTGTGCCATTGCACTCCAGCCTGGGCAACAAGAGTGAAACTCCATCTGAAAAAAAAAAAAAACCCAGCTGGGCGCGGTGGCTCACACCTGTAATCCCCGCATTTTGGGAGGCCAAGGCAGGCAGATCACAAGGTCAGGAGATCGACACCATCCTAGTTAACATGGTGAAACCCCATCTCTACTAAAAATACAAAAAATTAGCCAGGCATAGTGGCGGGCGCCTGTGGTCCCAGCTTCTCGGGAGGCTGAGGCAGGAAGGAGAGTGGTGTGAACCTAGGAGGCAGAGCTTGCAGTGAGCAGAGATTGTACCACTGCACTCCAGCCTGGGTGACAGCAAGATTCCATTTCACAAAAAAAAAAAAAAAACAAAACCCCAGCAGATTCTAATAGAAAAGCTAAATACAGATCAGCAATAATCATAACTCCATTACCCAGAGATAAAATTTCATTACTATTTTGTAAATATTTTTCCAGGTTTTTTTGGACATGCTCTGTGAGATCACATTATATATACTTCATAACTTTCCTTTATTACTTATGTTCATTATCCATTATTAAAGGCTTCATGGGCCAGGCGCGGTGGCTCACACCTGTAATCCCAGCACTTTGGGTGCCAAGGCAGGCAGATCACTTAAGGTTGGGAGTTTGAGGCCAGCCTGGCCAACACGGTGAAACCCCATCTTTATTAACACAAAAATTGGTTGGGTGTGGTGGCAGGTGCCTGTAATCCCAGCTACTTGGGAGGCTGAGGCCGGAGAATCGCTTGAACCCAGGAGGCAGAGGTTGCAGTGAGCTGGGATCACGCCACTGCACTCCAGCCTGGGTGACACAGTGAGAATCCATCTCAAAAAAAAAAAAAAAAAAAAGGCTTCAAGGTATTAGATTTTTAGATATACATACCATAATTTTATCTCATTGAGGGCAAAGAAAACTATCTACTGCTATCCTCCTATAACTAATGTGCTCTTTATTCATTCAGCATTATATACTTAATTTATGTAAGGCACTGATCTCTCCAGGTCCTGACACACAGTAGCCACTTAAGTATTTACTGAATGAAAGAAAAGTTTTGTCTATCTAGTTAGGGGGAAAGATATGTAAACAAAGTATCACAAAATAGCAGGTCTAAAGACCACATAGCATGCATAAGAGTATGACAGCCTTTGAGTGCACTGCCTTGAGGAACTGGGGGAAAAAAGCTTTACCACTATGAAAGGAAAAATATGAAGAGGGCAAAAGAATAAAACACACTTTGAGAATCTTATAGGTGTGTCTGGTGGGCGATGATAGGAAACAGGTAAGAAGAATAAAGGAGCTCTTTTAGGCTTGTGGCTTTAAGTGTCATCTCTGATACTTAAATAAATGGATGACTCCCAAATTGTTATTTCCTGGTCAGACTTGTTTCCTGAACACCAGATTTGTGTATGACATCTCCACTTCAATATCTAAAAGGCAACATATTAACATATCCACATGAAGTTCTCAATTCCACATCCTCATAAGAACAGTCTTCCCTAGAGTTCCCCCACTTCAATAAATAAAATCACCATTGAACTGTCTATTTATATCCCAAATCCTTTGATTTCTTCCTTTTCTTCTTCACTTAATCCATCACCAAAGTCTTGTCAGTTATACTGACGTAACAGGTCTCAAATTCATCAATTTCTTTTCATCTCCACCATTAAATTACTACCTTAGGCGAAGCTACTTTAGTTTTTTAAAAAATTTTACTTTAGAGACAGGGTCTCTCTGTCACCCAGGCTGGAGTGCAGTGGCGCCATCATAGCTCACTGCAGCCTCGGACTCTTGGGCTAGAGTAGTCCTGCCTTAGCCTTCGAAATAACTGGGATCTCAGGCGAGCACCACCACGCCCGGCTAATTTTTTATTTTTTGTAGAGATGGAGTCCCACTTTGTTACCTAGGCTGGAATCGAACTCCAGGCCTCAAGCGATCCTCCAGCCCCAGCCTCCCAAAGTGTTGGAATTACAGGCATGAGCCACTGCATCTGGCTTGAAGCAACCTTCCTCATACCCTAGTCTCCCTGCTTTCATTTTTTCTCTCCAAAAGTCCTTCACGCAGCAACCAGATAACTTTTCACAAACATAGATCATTAAAAGGCCTAAAAACACTTCCTACAACGCTCTACATGACCTCTCCCTGGCAAGCATATCTAATTTCATTACCTCTCTTACATGTCACTTTGATGACCCTTATATTCATTCTCTCGTATCTTCAACTCTTTGTACTTTACTGTTCCTACTGCCTGCTTTTTCCTCAGCTCCTCAGTGACTGGCTTATTCTTATCTTTTAGATCTCAACTCAAACATCTTCTGTTTAGAGAAACCTTCCCTGAGTACCCCTATCTGAAGTGTCCTTCATCATCCCTGGTCTTTCTTTCATAGTACGATTATACAGTGTAATTGTTAATTTATTTATTCACTTGTTTACTGTGTCTCCCCCACCAGTGTTCCAGGAGAGGTGGGGCATTTTTTCTGGTTAACCAAATCCTCAATAATTACCACAATGCCTGGCACACTGTAAGCACTTAAGTATTTCTCCAACAAAAAACTCAATGAATGAATCTAGGATACTTCCGAAATTACGACTTAGGCAGAAGTAGAGCAAATGCAAAGAAAAGCCTAACACAGGAAACGCAGGTGGAAGAGTAACGCGCGCATGGACGAGAAGGACGCTTAAACTTGAAGTCAACTTCGCCAAATCCCCTGCCGCCCCTGACCCCAAGTCCGGAGCTGACAGTTGACAGCGTGGGGCGACGTCCCGCACTGGTAGGCACGAAAGACGGGACACATCGACCCCATGGGATGAAGTGACGGAGTCCTGTGCTCACAACCCGGCCGGGGTAGCGGGCAGGAGACCCCTGCGAGACACGCCTGAGAACCCATGTTGGAAAATCGGGGTTCCGGAAGCCTCGCATCCAGAACGGCACAAGGCAACAGGCCTGTTTCGTCGGCGTTTTCTAAGTGTCCGAAAATGGGCAAAATTCCCTGCGCAAACCCCGAGTGACAGAACAACGGTAGGAGACTCACATCATCCGACTGCATGGTGTCCCCGGCTCAGCGTGCAACTTCCGGCCGGATCGCGGGCGCAGACATGCTTCTTCCGGGAAACCACTTCCGGAAGGCTCAGCCTCACCTATCTCGAGAAACGCTGAGACTCTCGGTGTTGTGAAACGTCCCCTGGCAGCCTCGCCGCCGCGCGCGCCACCGCGTCTCCACTACGCTGGCGTCTGCGCGCGCCCGCAACGCTGGGGCTTGTTCCCTGGCGCTGCTGGGAAATCGGTTGGGCCCCAGTGCTATCCGCGGGAGGCAGGACGCGCGCTGGCGGCCGAATCCTGGAGCGCGGGGACCGCAGGGGTCGGCCGTGCTTCCCTAGTGTCCTGTTTGCGACCGTTCATGAGGATGGGACCTCTCCCTGCCGGGCCTCCCCTCTGCTGGAAGAAGGCTGGGGAAAGGTGCGGGCGGCGCGGCGGGGCTGGGTCCCCGCTCTTCCGAGTCCCCCGGCCCCAGCTCGCAGCCAGGCCCCGGCCCTGCCCCGCAGATGCTGCCTTGGCCACTGCACACGCCCATGTTGGGTGCGGCACCGGGTGCTGACTTCAGAAACTTAGAACTTGAATTCTACCTGGTTTGAGAAACCACTGACCAGATGGAACGAGCGTTCCAATAATAAACGCCTGTGTCTTCTCATTGCCTATTTGAGACAAGAAGCAAAGTTGATAAGGGAGGGAAAATAAGAAAAGTAGAGATCTAATAACCGCAAAAACAAATCTGGAAGCCTAACAGCTCTTTTCCGCTAGGGGAAAGAGAAAATCTACTAATTCGTATCATTTTACATAAGAAAGGCTGTCGGCCGGGTGGGGCGCCGTGGCTCACGCCTGTACCTCAGCACTTTGGGAGGCCTCGGCGAGCGAATTAACTGAGGTCAGGAGTTCGAAGCCAGCCTGGCCAACATGGTGAAATCCTGTCTCTACTAAAAATACAAAAATTAGCTGGGCGTGGTGGCAGGTGCCTGTAATCCCAGCTACTTGGGAGGCTGAGGCAGGGGAATCGCTTGAACCCAGGAGGCAGAGGTTGCAGTAAGCCGAGATCGTGCCATGGCACTCCAGCCTGGGTGACAAGCAAAACTTTGTCTCAAAAAAGAAAAGGAAAGGAAAGGAAAGAAAGACTGTCAGAGGCATTTGAACCAGAGTAACTCCATCTTGAATAGGGACTGGGTAAAATAAGGCTGAGATCTACTAGGCTGCATTCCCAAGGGTCAGGCCGTCTAAATCACAGGATGAGGTCAACACATAATACAGGTCATAAGGATGTTGCTGATAAAACAGGTTGCAGTAAAGAAGCCAGTCAAGACCCACCAAAACCAAGATGGCAACGAGTTTGACCTCTGGTCATCCTCACTGCTACACTCTCACCAGCGCCACAAATGCCGTGGCAACATCAGGAATTTACTCCATATGGTCTAAAAAAGGGAGGCATAAGTAATCCACTCCGTGTTTAGCATATAATCAATAAATAGGCTGGGCTTGGTGGCTCTCACCTGTAATCAGCATTTTGGGAAGCTGAGGCAGGTGGATCACCCGAGGTCAGGAGTTGAAGACCAGCCTGGCCAACATGGTGAAACCCCATCTCTATTAAAAAGACAAAAATTAACCAGCATGGTGGCGGGCGCCTGTAGTCCCAGCTATTTGGGAGGCTGAGGCAGAAGAATCACTTGAACCCTGGAGGAAGAGTTTACAGTGAGCTGAGATCAAGCCGCTGCACTTAAGCCTGGGCAGCAGAGCAAGAATCAGTCTCAAAAAATACGTGAACAAATAACGATAAAAATGGGCAACCGGCAGCCCTCGGTGCCACTCTGGCTATGGAGTAGCCACTCTTTCATTCCTTTACTTTCTTAATAAACTTGCTTTCACTTCATGGACTCACCTCACCTCAAATTTTCTTTCTTTCTTTCTTTCTTTCTTTCTTTCTTTCTTTCTTTCTTTCTTTCTTTCTTTCTTCCTTTCTTCCTTTCTTCCTTTCTTTCCTTTCTTTCCTTTCTTTCCTTTCTTTCCTTTCTTTCCTTTCTTTCCTTTCTTTCCTTTCTTTCCTTTCTTTCCTTTCTTTCTTTCCTTTCTTTCCTTTCTTTCTTTCTTTCAACAGAGTCTCGCTCTGTCGCCCAGGCTGGAGTGTAGTGGGTGATCTTGGCTCAGTGCAAGCTCCGCCTCCCGGGTTCACGCCATTCTCCTGCCTCAGCCTCCTCTAGTAGCTGGGACTACAGGCGCCCGCCACCACGCCCGGCTAATTTTTTTTTGTTGTTGTTTTTTAGTAGAGACGGGGTTTGACCGTGTTAGCCAGGATGGTCTCGATCTCCTCACCTCGTGATCCGCCTGCCTGGGCCTTCCAAAGTGCTGGGATTACAGGCGTGAGCCACCGCACCCAGCCTCAAATTCTTTCTTGCTTAAGATCCAAGAACCCTCTCTTGGGTCTGGATGGGGTCCCCTTTCCAGTAACAAGACCATTTTAATAACAAACATGTAAGAAGGACACAGTCTGCTAAAACAGAATCTTAAATAATGTAATCATGGCAGTGACTTTCCATAGACTTTGCCTTATGCTATCAGTTAGATCAAATCACAGGTGCCACGCTCACTGGAGGGGAGGGGAAGATACAAAACATGAACACCAGGGAGTAGACTAATTTGGGTCACCCCAGGGATACCCTGGATTTGACTGCAACTGAAATACATGAGAAATTTGATATAAAGTTTAAAAGCATTTATCATGATGTTATGTAGTATTTAGTGAGGCAGAGCTTGCAGTGAGCTGAGATCCTGCCGTTGCACTCCAGCCTGGATGACAGAGCGAGACTCTGTCTCAAAAAAAAAAAAAAAGTAATTTGCAGTTCAAAAGAAGAACGAAAGAAAATTTAGCCGGGCGCGGTGGTTCACGCCTGTAATCCCAGTACTTTGGGAGGCTGAGGTGGGTGGATCACGAGGTCAGGAGTTCAAAACCACCCTGGCCAAGATGGTGAAATCCTGTCTCTACTAAAAATACAAAAATTAGCCGGGCGTGGTGGCGGGTGCCTGTTATCTCAACTACTTGGGAGGCTAAGGCAGAGAATTCCTGAACCCAGGAGGCGGAGGTTGCAGTGAGCTGAGATCACACCACTGTACTCCACCCTGGGCGACACAGTGAGACTTGGTCTCAGAAAGAAAAAAAAAAGAAAGAAAAAAAAGAAAATTTAATGCTATTTCAGCATTCTCTATACATACCCGTATTCTCCTCTGTTACCATAGTGCACTATGCATTCCTCACTAGTGTTCTATTATTGTTGTTGGTTTATTATCTCTTAGGCCTTGAGCTTGTCTGTTTTTTGTTTTTTGTTTTTTTTTTGAGTCAGAGTCTCACTCTGTTGCCCAGGCTGGAGTGCAGTGGTGCTATCTCAGCTAATTGCAACCCCCACCTGCTGGGTTCAAGCGATTCTCTTGCCTCAGCTTCCTGAGCAGCTGGGACTACAGGTACGATCCACTATGCCCAGCTAATATTTGCATTTTCAGTAGAGATGGGGTTTCAACATGTTGACCAGGCTGGTCTCGAACTCTTGACCTCAGGTGATCCGTCCGCCTTGGCCTTCCAAAGTGCTGGGATTACAGGTGTGAGAGCCCGAGCCGGGCCAACCTTGAGCTTTTCAAGATTAAGGATGATGTCTTTTCATTTCTTTATCCACAATCTCCTATACAGTTCCTGGTACATAGTAAATTCGCAATAAATTAGTTGTTAGGCCTCTATATACTTATTTATTTAGAGACAGAGTCTCCGTTGTCTTACCTTCCAGGCCTCTGCCACCTTCAGTCACTCCCATTAGCAACTTTCCCAGAGCTGACCCTGGGCAGAATCAGGTTTCCTATGAAGTGTACACACACACACACACACACACACACGAAACCCTGAAGTGTGGAAGGCAGCTTATTGGAGGATTAAATCTAATAAAGTTGCTCATCTGTAAAGCATGTGTGTTTGCTTGTATACAATCAGAAGAATAAACCATTCAAGGAGAAGAAAAATAGGTAGTTTTTTGTTGTTGTTTTAGCAGAACCACAGAGCTCACCAAGAGGAAGAGATGTGAGGCTAATGATTTTAGACCCTCTCTCTATAAATCTTGCCAGGCACTGTGGCTCATGTCTGTAATCCCAGCAGTTTGGGAGGCCGAGGCGGCTGGATCACCTGAGGTCAGAAGTTCGAGACTAGCCTGGCCGACATGGCAAAACCCCGTCTCTAGTTGAAAAACAAAACAAAAAACAAAACAAAACAAAAACCCTAGGCCTGGTGATGGGCGCCTGTAATCCCAGCTACTTGGGAGGCTAAGGCAGGAGAATTGCCTGAACTCAGGAGGCGGAGCTTGCAGTGAGCCCAGATCGCGCCACTGCCCTCCAGCCTGGGTGACAGAGCGAGACTCTATCTCATACAACAACAACAACAACAACAACAACAACAACAACAACAAAAACCCTGTCTCTGTAAATGTAATGACTAGCTGGAAGAAATGGGAGTCATTATCAGAGGTCTAGCATCTCTTTATTTTGTTTTTTCTTTCTTTTTTTTCTTTATTAACTTTCATGGTTCTTTTGGTCTAGCATCTCTTTATTAATGTGCTTTTTAGGTTGCCAAAATTTTAATCGAGCAGCTAGAGCTGCAAAGGAGGAAAGGAAAGAAAATTGTTGGAGCTGAATGATCTTGATTTCAACACAATGATCATAAGTCCTATGGAGAGGAGTAGGAGGAAGAGAAGTTGGTTAATGAGTACAAAAACACACTTAGATAGAAGGATAAAGTCTGGTATTCGATAACACAGTAAGGAAATTATAGTTAACAATAATTTATTGCATATTTCAAAATAGCTAGAAGAGAAGAATTAGAATGTTTCCAACACAAAGAAAAGATAAATGTTTGAAGTGATGGATACCTCTATCACCCTAATTTCATCATTACACATTGTATACATGTATCAAAATATTACATGTACCCCCAAAATATATGTAACTATGATATATCAATTTAAAAATACAAATAAATAAAATGTAAACAATAACTTTTTTTAGAAGTCCTATGGGGAGGGTAATTTCTGCAGCCTCCTCTCTTGCCAATGAGCTCGATCATTCAGAGTTTTGCAGCGATGAATGAAGCATGTTTTACCTGCCTCTCCATGAATATTCCTTAAGCGATTCAATATTTGCTTTTGCTCATAAAAAAGATGCAACGGGGAATATCTGCTGCTATTTGTTTTACATTTGCTTCACATCTTGTTCACAGATAAAGAAATTCTGAGATGGAAGGGGATGGAAGATGAGGACTCTCAGACCCTGGGGTAGAGCATATTTGTGATTCTTTGTTCATTAGATGACTGTGTGTTTATCACAGAACATAGACCAGGATGTGGAAAAAAGTAAACTAGCATTTTACATACGACATCTTCCCTCCTTTATCTACTTCACCTATCTTTTTATTGCATGTTAGAAGGGAAATATTTGGCTGGGCGCAGTGGCTCATGCCTGTAATCCCAGCACTTTGGGAGGCCGAGATGGGCAGATCACTTGAGGTCAAGAGTTCGAGGCCAGCCTGTCCAACATGGCGAAACCCCGTCTCTACTAAAAATACAAAAATTGGTTGGGCGTGGTGGCAGGCACCTGTAATCCCAGCTACTCGGGAGGCTGAGACAGGATAATTGCTTGAACCTGGGAGGCGGCGGTTGCAGTGAGCCGAGATTGCGCCACTGCACTTCAGGTTGGGTGACAGAGCAAGACTCCCATCTAAAAAAAAAAAAAAAAAAAAAAAAAGGGAAATAGGAAAGAGGTCATGAGAAGACAATCTAGAGGAATGACTTTCAAACTTGGTTATGTTCAAACATCAGAAACAAATTGTGAACTGATTAACAATACAGATTTCATTGATAACACCAGAAATGCTGCATCAGAAACTCAAGGAGTAGAGCTCCCAGATGATTCACATATTAGATAGTGCCAGACACATTAGCAGTGCAAGAACTTCTATTTGAGAAGCAGTGCTCTGAAACAGTTTGTACCCTCTTAGAAACAGGGGGAATGCAAGAACTGAAGCTGCCTATAGAAAGTCAGCAGGTTCCCTCCTTACTTGTTTTCTTTTCTTTTCTTTCTTTCTTTCTTTCTTTCTTTCTTTCTTTCTTTTTTTTTTTTTTTTTTTTTTTGAGACAGAGTCTTACTCTATCACCCAGGGTGGAGTACAGTGGCGCTATCTCAGCTCACTGCAACCTCCACTTCCCTCCTGGGTTCAAGTGATTCTCCTGCCTCAGCCTCCTGAGTAGCTGGGACTACAGGCGTGCACCACTATGCCTGGCTAATTTTTTAATTTTTTAGTAGAGATGGGTTTTTGCCATGTTGGCCAGGCTGATCTCGAACTCCTAACCTCAAATAATCCGCCTGCTTTGGCCTCCCAGAGTGCTGGGAGCCACCATGCCCAACTGAAGGAGCAGATTTTATAGGTGGTGAGAGTTGAATTTTGGACATGGTACTTTACTTTTTTAAAGACAGGATCTTGTTCTGTTTCCCAGGTTGGAGGATACAATCATAGCTCATTGCAGCCTCAAACACCTGGGCTCAAGTGATCCTCGTGCCTCAGCCTTCTGAGTAGCTGGGACTACGGGTGGGTAGCACCATGCTCAGTAAATTTTTAAACTTTTCTGTAGAGACAGGGTCTTGCTACGTGGCCCAGGCTGGTCTCAAACTCCTGGGCTCAAACAGTCCTCTGGCCTCAACCTCTGAAAGGGCTAGGATTATAGGTGGGAGCCACCATGTCCAGCCTGAACGCATTGATTTTCATTTGCTCACTAGACATTCAGTTAGAGTTGTTAGTACTCAGCAGTAAGCACACAGCAGTCACTGCTCCATGCAATACTGAAATTCCACCCGGCAAATGTTGTCATGTCCCTCTTCTCTAGGGACAGGGAACATTCTGTGATTAGGGCCCAGTTTTGCTTTCTAGGAATGGCTCCCTGACACCCGGTTCACCAAAGCTCTTGGATTGGTTCTCTGAAGCACCATTTTTTTCCATTATGCTTTGTGGATTCTTAGGAAGAAATGACTCTTGTTGGCAGCTGAGTGCCCTTCTCGGTCTGTATCTTGCTCACAGAACCTTGGGGGCTCAGAAACCTTTTTTTTTTTTTTTTTTTGAGAGAGGGTCTCACTCTGTCACCCAGGCTAGACTACAGTGGTGCAGTCTTAGCTCACTGCAACCTCCGCCTCCCGGGTTCAAGCAGTCCTCATGCCTCAGCCTCCCACGTAGCTGGGATTACGAGCGTGTGCCACCACACCCGGCTAATTTTTGTATTTTTGGTAGAGACGGGGTTTCACCGTGTTGGCCAGGCTTGTCTCAAACTCCTGACCTCAAACAACCCACCCACTTCGGCCTCCTAAAGTGCTGGGATTACAGGTGTGAGCCACTGTGCCTGGTCAAAACACATTCGCTATGTAAAACTTCTGAAACTTCGTGAACTTTCTATGTTGAGTCTGGTTTCGGTCTATTCCACTGGTCAAAAGCTATATACATCATTTTTTTTCAGACAAATTTCTTTCCAGACTTGATTGTGATTACTTTGAGTGTAACCGGCAGCTAAGAGAAGACATTTTTATGATTCTTTTTTTTTTTTTTTGAGACGGAGTCTCGCTCTGTCGCCCAGGCTGGAGTGCAGTGGCCAGATCTCAGCTCACTGCAAGCTCCGCCTCCTGGGTTTACACCATTCTCCTGCCTCATCCTCTAGAGTAGCTGGGACTACAGGCGTCCGCCACCTCGCCCGGCTAGTTTTTTGTATTTTTTAGTAAAGACGGGGTTTCACCATGTTAGCCAGGATGGTCTCGATCTTCTGACCTCGTGATCCACCCGTCTTGGCCTCCCAAAGTGCTGGGATTACAGGCTTGAGCCACCGCGCCCGGCCAACATTTTTATGATTCTTATTGGCTCTTTTGTTTAACTGAAAAGATCCATTAGTACCAACTTAACTCTTTTAGAGGTCTTAACAAAAGATCTTCCAGCCTCATCTTGAGGATCTTTTATTGGCTGGGGAGGTTGGAGACAAGAACAGGGTTTATTTTCCAGTCTGCTCAATTTTAATCTCTTGATAGTCCCTCTAAATTCTGTACAGCAGCCCTTTCCCCTTATTTCTCTTACTTCTTTCTGGCAGTCCTTACAATATGCAGCTAACAGACACCACCAACTAACACATTTAGCATTCTGCTTGGAAATCATTTTATCAAGGCCTATACATTAAGTATGTTTTTTATCTTGTGAGTTGTTATAGGTAATAGTTTTACCAAGTGTTTTGCTGCTACCTAACATGTCATCATTTTTCCAGTTTGCTCTAGCAGTTTTCTTAGCACCTTAAGAAAACCCTCAAATTTTAAATTCATTTTGGAGTAAAACAGGCTCTTTGCTATTTACAAGATGAATTCTGAGTTGCAAAAATTCTCTGTCCATGTTTTTCCCTTTATTACCATGTTTTTCTCCTGTATTTCCCCCACTCAATCTTGGGTGCCACAATCCGACAGAGAGCATGGCACTTTTTTTTTTCTTTTTGCACCTGTAATGGAAACAGACTGTTTTCTGCTGCGTGGCAACAGACAGTAAGTGCATCCGATCTGTCAAACACAAGCATGCTTCTTGCTTTTTCACTGTTGCCCAGCACTTGCTCCCTAAACCAATGCCACATATTTTAGGCTTTTGTTAAACAGCATCGCATTTCTAGATGGCAATTTCTGTGTTTGTTTGTTTGTTTTATGTTTGAGATACAGTCTTGCTCTATCGCCAGGCTGGAGTGCAGTGGCATGATCTGGGCTCATTGCAATCTCCACCTCCTGGGTTCAAGTGATTCTCTTGCCTCAGCCTCCCAAATAGCTGGGATTACAGGTGCACACCACCACACACAGATAATTTTTGTATTTTTAGTAGAGATGGGGTTTCACCATGTTGGCCAGGATGGTCTCCATCTCCTTACCTCGTGATCCACTCACCTCAGCCTCCCAAAGGCATGAGACACTGCATCTGGCCATAGATGCCAATTTCTGTATCAGTTAGCTACTGCTGTATAACACACGCTTCTGAAACTCAGTGACTTAAACAGTAAGCATTTATTAGTGTTTGTGTTTCTATGAGTCAGGTGGTTAGTCTGCTGACTTGGGCTTGCTCACATATCTGCGGTTATCTGGTGGCGTATCTTACAGGCATGAACCACCACACCCGGCCGAGTTTTCTTCTTTGATCTATGTGCTATAAAGAAGTGTGTTGTTTTTATGTCCATGTATCTGGAGATTTTCCAGTTATCATTTAGTTACTGGTTTCTGGTTTAATTCCTTTGTGGTCTGATAGCATGCTTTGTGTGATGACCATTCTTTGAAATTTGTTGAGGTGTGTGCCCTTTTTTTTTTTTCAGATTGAGTTTCGCTCTTGTTGCCCAGGCTGGAGTGCAATGGCATGATCTCGGCTCACTGCAACCTCCTCCTCCTGGGTTCAAGCGATTCTCCTGCCTCAGCTTCCCAAGTAGCTGGGATTATAGGCACTCACCAGTACGCCTGGCTAACTTTTTTGCATTTTTAGTAGAGACGGGGTTTCTCCATGTTGGTCAGGCTGGTCTTGCACTCCCAACCTCAGGTGATCTGCCCTCCTTGGCCTCCCAAAGTGCTGAGATTACAGGCATAAGCCACTGCGCCCGGCCGAGGTGTGTTTTATGGCCCAGTATACATGCTTTTTGATGTTCATATATAGGTATGTGTATTAGGCCTATACCTAGGGATTTCTGGGTCATAATGTGTATATTCAGCTCTACTAAATATGAACAGACGATTTTCCAAAGTGGCTGTCACAACTGCACCCCCAACAATAATGCATAACAGTTCTATGTGCTTCACAGCTTTGTCCTTGTGTTGTCTTGTCAGTTTTAAAACCTGTAGCCATTTTAGTGGATGTGTAGTATATATCATCATCGTGTTCATTTGCATTTCCTTAATGACTAAAAACATTAAGCATCTTTTCACATACTGCCTGGCTATTTGGATTCCTCTTTGGTGAAGTGCTGTACTTAGTGATTGTTTTTCTTTCTTATTGCTTTTAGGAGTTCTTGTTATATTTTAAATTCATTGTTAGATAAAATATATCAAAAATACCTTCTCTCATTCTGTAGATTATTTTTCATTCTTTTTCTTTCTTGAGACAGGATCTAACCTTGTCGCCCAGGCTGGATTGTAGTAGCACAATCCTGACTCACTGCAGCCTTGACCTCCGAGGCTCAAACAATCCTCCCACCTCAGCCTCCTGAGTAGCTGAAACCACAGGAATACACCACCACACCTGGCTAATTTTAAAAATTTTTTTGTAGAGATGGGGTCTCCCTATGTTGTCCAGGCTAGTCTCCAACTCCTGGACTCAAGTGATCCTCCCACCTCAGCCTACCAAAGTGCTGAGTGGGTGTGAGCCACTGCACCCATTTTTTACTTTCTTAACGGTGTCTTTTGATGAACAGAGTTTCTTACTTTTAATCATATTTAATTTATCAATCTTTTCTGTGTGTTTGATGTTTTTTAGATGTGGACACCATTATTATCAACCTGTTTTTATAGAAAAGTTGAGTTGCTTGGCACTGGAGCTCTGTAGGGTCTGGACCAGGGGGAGGCAGGCCTGAAACAGCAAATCACCCTCAGGCTTCTGCAGTGCACCCAGCACCGCAGGACACCCAGAGTCAGCGCCTCCTCAGATTTTGAGCCCTAAGTGCCTCACTTGCCTCGCCCTAGACCCAGCCCTCCCAAAGTGTTGAATTACCTCCTTATGTTTATTATTTCCTAGACTAGGGCACAATAGAGTCAATTAGCTTTCCTTTATCAGTGTCTAGTCCGTTTGGGCTACTATCACAACATACCTTAGTTTGGGTAACGCATAAACAACAGAACGCCATTGCTCCCAGTCTGGAGGCTGGGAAGTCCAAGATCAACGCCCTGGCAGATTCTTCATCCATTAGCGTCTGTGCCTCATACAAGGGACCCTCTCTGTGTCCTCACATGGCAGAAGCTCTCTCTGGTCTCTTTGATAAAGACACAGTACATTTGTAAATTTATAAAGGCTACAAAGGCACGAAAATCACATATGAATTTGGGGCGGAGCACAAAGATTTACACCATAGCAACCAGTACAATCAAACTAAATGATCATCCTGTTCCGTCTACCAAATACTGCCAGAAATGGTGCCCAGCCTTAGAAAACATGTAAAGCTCTTGATTTTCTTGAATACATAACTTTCACCTTTTTAAAAATTATTGTTTTATTTATTTTTGTAGACAGTCTTGCTCTGTTGCCCAGGCCGGAGTGCAGTAGCTTGATCTCGGTTAACTGCAGCCTTTACCTCCTGGGTTCAAGAGATCCTCCCACCTCAGGCTCCCACTAGCTGGGACTACAGGCACGGGCCACCACACTTGGCTAACTTTTGTATTTTTTGTAGAGACAGGGTCCCGCTATGTTGCTCAGGCTAGTCTCGAACTCCTGGGCTCAAGCTATCCGCCCGCCTCGGCCTCCCAAAATGTTGGGATTACATGTGTGAGCCTGGCCTGAATAGGTGACTTTGAATGCGCTCCAGTCCCAGTTCAGTTGGAGAAACGGAAAGTTTCCCGCGTCTTGAAGAAGAGGACCCCCGCAGCCTTCCCGAGAACTTTCCATAGGGCCCTGGCCTCAGGCGGACTGTGAACCACGATCACCAGCAGGGGGCGGCCCAGTGTTCTTAGAACCCGGGTCCCACGAGCTTGTGAACAGGGCACGGGTGAAAACCCGGATCCAGGTGGTTCCGCCGGAACGCGCCCCGAGCTCGCCCGCGCGGCTGCTTCCGCCGCTCCTGATCGGCTCTCCGGGTCTTCCCGGGGCCCAGGCTGGGGCTCATAGGGAGAAAGGAAGCGGCCCTGCGGCCCGCGGGGCGAACCCTGCTCCGCGCGAGGTGAGTGCGAGCGCCGCATCTCCTTCAGCCGCGGCGGTCGCTTGGTGGGAGCAGGGGCTTGATGCTGAGACACGGAAAGACGCTTTTCCGGTCCCACGGAAGCTGGGACACTACCCACGGGAGTCACAGCCTAAGGAAACTCCCTCTCTGTGCCGAGCAGGGGGTGCGTGTAAGAGACGGAGTGGTGTATGCAAAATAATCCAAGTCTGTTTTGGGGACTTAGTGGCGCATAGGCAGAGCCACTGCCTGAGATTGAAGCCTGATCCACCAGGCGGGAGGCAGGTGCCGGGCCGGAGCCTCCGCTGGAGCCCGGAGGAGGAGCGCAGGGTCCCGACGCCTCCCCGCCTGCCCCGATCGGCCTCCTCCCCAGGCCCGCGGCCGTCCATTCCAGAACCTAATATGCCTTTGCGGGGCGCAAATTGCCTTGTTCTTCCCCAGGTCTTCCCAGAGAATCACTTGTTGCGGGAATGTTGTGTTGAAGTCGTAGCAACTGTGACTTTTTAGTTGCAGAGAGCACGGTGTATTTAATGGAGAAAATGCCCCGGGAAAGCACCGGCAACTGCAGGCCTGGGTTATCCCATTTGCAAGCCATGTGTTAAGTGTTTTGCTCCCGATTAGTACCCTCAGAACAGAGCTCATTTTGTGTAAACTATAGAAATAACCATGCTGTGATTGTATGACATTTTTCTGGGGATTTTTAAATGATTTTTTAAAATAAAGCAGACGTCACACAAAATGACTTTTCCTTAACACCACTGCCCCAACAGTCTGTCCCCTGCCCCCTGCTACAGCTCCCTGCAATAATAGTTTTATGTGTTTTATGCATGAAATGACTTGAATTGTTAATTTCATTTGTGGAATGCATGCAGCTCTGGCTGGCCACAGTTTTGAATAAGGCAAGTTCGCTTTAAGGACTTTATTCCCTTTGTACATCCTTCTTTCCAATGAGACACTCAGGAAACTCAACGACCAATCTTGGGATTGTTAGTAACGTCACACTACAACTAGGGCAGGATTTCTCCCTCGTCTGCCGTAGTCTCAAATGGAGGCCTTTCAGGCATTGAATAAGCAGCTCAGCTCTTTGAACACTGAAGTTTCACAGTCTCCAATCTAGCAGCACTGTAGTCTGTTTTAAAGAAATTTTCTTCTGAGTAAGGAGAAGCCGGAGACAGTGGTTAGCCTCGGGTGATCATTCAGGTCTGTTCCAATTTTGAAACTGTTGTGATAACTCTTGCTCGCTTCCTGCTAGATGGCAGTGTGTAACAATGAATTAAAAACACGATCTCCATTCTTACTGTG
Source organism: Chlorocebus sabaeus (assembly GCF_047675955.1). NCBI lineage: Eukaryota > Metazoa > Chordata > Mammalia > Primates > Cercopithecidae > Chlorocebus > Chlorocebus sabaeus. The sequence goes on along the minus strand of NC_132911.1, from coordinate 33,130,836 downwards.
TTATTGCTTGTCTTTTATTCTTCAATAAGAAGAAAAGTAGGTTTTCAAGTTTTATCGTACAAATAATATTTTTGAAAAATTCAAAACTAGGGTTAAATTCAGGAAGTTAAAAGAATATAGCTTGGAAAAACAATAATGTTATTTATAGATGTAGAAATATTCTTCAATAGGCAGACATTTCCAACCCATATTTAAATGCTTTAAACTTCGGAATGTAAAGAGTTGATTTCAGTAAGATATTCAATATCTAATTCAATTACCAGCGTTCTACAATGAACATTTGTTATAGTGTTTCTGAACATAGGTTTTTGAAAATTTTTTTAAAGTTAAGTTTGTCTTTACTTACAATGTCTTTCAGATTTTTTTTTTTTTTTTTTTTTTTTTTTTTTTTTTTTTGAGACAGAGTCTCGCTCTGTCACCCAGGCTGGAGTGCAGTGGCCGGATCTCAGCTCACTGCAAGCTCCGCCTCCCGGGTTCACGCCATTCTCCTGCCTCAGCCTCCCAAGTAGCTGGGACTACAGGCGCCCACCACCACGCCCGGCTAATTTTTTTTGTATTTTAGTAGAGACGGGGTTTCACCGTGTTAGCCAGGATGGTCTCGATCTGCTGACCTCGTGATCCGCCCGTCTCAGCCTCCCAAAGTGCTGGGATTACAGGCTTGAGCCACCGCGCCCGGCCTTGTCTTTCAGATTTTTTTCTTTGAGAATGAAATTGGAGTTTTCAAAAGATTATATTAAATTACCAACAAGGAAAATGAAGATAAAGTAATCCTAAACATGTTACATACATTTAAAAAAATATTTTCAGAAATCTTTATGATGACTCAAGTTGTCTGGATTACTGTCTCTTGATTAATCTTTTATGGAGAGTTTTTACTCCTGGATATAATTTATGGGATGAGAGAGCTTAATTTTGGGATGGCACCTCAGAAGATCATTTGGTCCAGGAATGTTGTGTTGAAGTCGTAGCAACTGTGACTTTCTAGTTGTAGAGCGCACGGTGTATTTAATGGAGAAAATGCCCTGGGAAAGCACCGGCTTTCTTTAGTCATTTAGATTTGTCTAAATTTGTCTAGATTAAAGATTTGTCTTTAGTCATGTGAAATATTAGCTACATTTTATCAGTGTTACTGAACCAGCTCCTCATTCATGATTATATAAATGATAAAAGCAGATCGGGGATTTTATTTGTTTTTTCTAGTCTGCAGTTATTCAATATTTATTAATTTACATTTTTTTCTGGAGATGAGGGATTTTAATTCAGGTATCCTGCCTGGTAGGAAAATTGCGACAAAGTAACCTAAAAGCCCTTCTTGGAGGAAGACTAGTTACTAATAAGACCTCATAGGAAAAACAAAGGCGAAAAAGAATCCCTGCTCTTGAAGAATTGCCTGGGTTTTTTTTTTTTTTTTTTTTTTTTTTTTGAGGCGGAGTCTCCGCTCTGTACCCCTGGCTGGAGTGCAGTGGCGCGATCTCCGCTCACTGCAAGCTCCGCCTCCCGGGTTCCCGCCATTCTCCTGCCTCAGCCTCCCGAGTAGCTGGGACTACAGGCGCCCGCCACCGCGCCCGGCTAATTTTTTGTATTTTTAGTAGAGACAGGGTTTCACCGTGGTCTCGATCTCCTGACCTTGTGATCCGCCCACCTCGGCCTCCCGAAGTGCTGGGATTACAGGCGTGAGCCACCACGCCCGGCCCTTGGTTCTTACTGTGATACATAAACTTCACAGTCTTGTGCCGCCACCCCACTTTTAATTTTTTTATTTTTGAGACGGAGTCTAGCTCTGCCACCCAGGCTGGAGTGCAGTGGCACGATCACAGCTCACTGCAGCCTTGACCTCCCAGGCTCAAGGGATCCTCCTGTTCAGCCTCCCAGTAGCTGGGACTAGGACTACAGGTGCACACCAGCATGCCCAGCTAACGTTTTGTTTTTTCTTTTTTTTTTGTAGAGATGGGTTCTTGCCGTGTTGCCCAGGCTGGTCTTGAATTCCTGGGCTCAAGTGATCCACCCACCTCAGCGTCTCAAAGCGCTGGGATTACAGGCATGAGCCACGACACCAAGCTTTCCCTTTTAAAAATCTGTGCTTCTTGCTGGGCACCGTGGCTCATGCCTGTAATCCTAGCACTTTGGGAGGCCAAGGCAGGTGGATCACGAGGTCAGGAGGTCGAGACCATTCTGGCCAACATGGTGAAACCCTGTCTCTACTAAAAATACAAAAAATTAACTGGGTGTGGAGGCGCACACCTGTAATCCCAGCTACTTGGGAGGCTGAGGCAGGATAATTGCTTGAACCTGGGAGGCGGAGATTGTGGTGAGCTGAGATCGCGCCACTGTACTCCAGCCTGGGGACAGAGCAAGACTCTGTCTCAAAAAACAAACGAACAAAAAAAAGGTAAAAAATCTGTGCTTCTAATTGAGGCATTGCATCAGTCTGTTTATCTGGCTCTCTGTGTCTTTTGGATTTGTTTTTAGTTTCTGCATCAAATAGATCCACTGAATACTCACTCTTGTGAGGTTGTATGATCAACACTGCATAATTTAAGCAGTTTAGTATATGTCTGGAATTTAAGGATTGAGGAATGACATTTCCTTCATTTCTGCAATAGAAGTGCAGAGGTGTCTGGCTACACCTTCTCTTTCCCCATTAATCTCCAGTCTTGATTCACATGACTGCCAGTGTGCCTTTCTCCCTTACTGTTCTCTACTGGTCTCGCCTGAAGTTTCGACTAGGATGAAGAGGATGACTTTCCCACATAGAAATCTGCAATCCAAAGCATGCTTTATATAAAAATAAATGCTCAGCAAAATATGAAGTTCACTGAAAAAGAGTGAGGAACACATTAACACAAGTTTTTGTTTTGTTTTGTTTTTGAGACAGAGTTTTGTTCTTGTTGCCCAGGCTGGAGTGCAATGGTGTCATCTTGGCTCACTGTAACCTCCGCCTCCTGGGTTCAAGCGATGCTCCTGCCTCAGCCTCCTGACTAGCTGGGATTACAGGCATGCGCCACCACACCCGGCTAATTTTTGTAGTCCTAGTAGAAACAGGGTTTCACCATGTTGACCAGGCTGGTCTTAAACTCCTCACCTTAAGTGATGCACCTGCCTTGGCCTCCCAAAGTGCTGGGATTACAGGCATGAGCCACGGGCCTGGCCATTAACATAAGTCTTGATAAAGAAAATTGAGTAAAAATGGAAACTGTGGAGGTATTACACCATGTTCATCAGATGCCCAAGGGACAATCACAGGCACTACGGAAGTCTGCAAATTAACAAAATAGGCCAACTTTTAAATGTTCATCAGTTGCTTTTTATGCATCTGATAAAGCAATTTTAGAAAGTTTACTAAAATCCCCCAGCTTCCTGTGTTCTCTCCATTGTCCTGATGGAAACAAGCATGTGATGATATGAATCTATAAACTGATTTGTTAGCTGGGTGCAGTGGCTCACACCTGTAATCCCAGCACTTTGGGAGGTTGAGGTGGGCAGATTGCGTGAGCTCAGGAGTTTGAGACCAGCCTGGCCAACATGGTGAAATCCTGCCTCTACAAAAAAAAAAAAAAAAAAAAAAAAATTAGCTGGGTGTGGTGGCACACACCTGTGGTCCCAGGTACTCCGGAAGTTGAGTGGGCGAATCACTTGAGCCTGGGAAGTTGAGGCTACAGTGAGCCAAGATTGTACCACTGCACCCAGCCTAGGTGACAGAGGAGACCGTGTCTCAAAAACAAAACAAAGAAACAAAAACTGACTTGGTGTTGGGAGGGGTAATGCCTCCCAAAGGAGGTAATCTTGAAAGTCTTGCAGAATGGCTAGCACCGTGAAAGAGGTGGAAGGGCTTCCAGATAGGCACAAGAGCACAGAGTGGGAAGCCGTGTTCCAGATACCAGGAACAGAGTCCTTGTGCTGCATACCAGGAAAGGAAGCCAGAGAGGTAGGGCACAGCCCACATTGTGTTTTCTGTTTTTTTGTTTTGTTTTGTTTTGTTTGAGATGGAGTCTTGCTCTGTTACCCAGGCTGGAGTCCAGTGGCATGATCTTGGCTCACTGTAACCTCTGCATCCTGGGTTCAAGTGATTTTCCTGCCTCAGCCTCCACAGTAGCTGGGACTATAGGCACACACCACCACACCCAGCTAATTTTTGTATTTTTAGTAGAGATGGGGTTTTGCCATGTTGGCCAGGCTTGTCTCCAACTCCTGGCCTCAAGAAATCCACCCTCCTTGGCCTCCCAAAGTGCTGGGATTGCAGGCATGCGCCACTGCATCTGGCCTCACATTAATAAGTGGCACTTCAGTGTCAGTAGTTTAAATTTGATAATTAGATACATTTCTTCTAAAAACTCTCCATGGTATAACCTCTAGCTTATTAACCCCATTGACCCCCCAATTACCAGAACAGAAATGGGCAAAGGAGTCTTCCCAGAGCTCCCTGCCTTCTGCCTCGCCTCTCCAAGTAGGGAGAGGTAGGAGGAGGAGGGGCACACAAACTACCAGGTTCTTCTACTTCTTTTTTTTTTTTTTTTTTTTTGAGACACGGTCTCACTCTGTCGTCCAGGCTGGAGTGCAGTGGTGTAATCTCAGCTCACTGCATCCTCTGCCTCCCAGGTTCAAGGGATTCTCCTGCCTCAGTCTCCCTAGTAGCTGGGATTACAGATGCCTGGCACCACGCCTGGCTGATTTTTGTATTTTTTAGTAGAGATGAGGTTTCACTATGTTGTCCAGGCTGGTCTCAAACTCCTGACCTTAGGTGATCTGTCCACCTTGGCTTCCCACAATGCTGGGATTACAGGCAGGAGCCACCGCACCCAGCCTCACAAACTACCAGGTTGGGAAAGCTCAGAGTGTCACCTAAGGTTGGTTTTTCATTTTACAGTAAGACATGCAGGAAAGAAATCATCCCTTGGTTCCATTTCTGAGACTCTTATACTTTCAACTGGCCGTGAATGGCCAAAATTTGAAGCTGGCACCCTCAAGCTGCTAATTACCTAAAAGATATTCAATCTCTCTTCTGTCCATCTTAATTCAAAATACAGTTGAAAATTTGGAATTATTTTAGGATGAAAGTGTTGCTGGTTTCGATGGCATAGCATGTGCAAGAGTATGAGGTAGTCATACTCAGCTCCAAACCCTGCTCTGTGCAGCAGATGGCCAACCCTGGTGGTGCACACCAGCCACGCAGTGCACTTTAGAAGCTCAGCTTCTAGGGGTAAGAGGATTGGTGAGTGAGAGTCCATTTCAGATGGTGCCTGCCATGGTTGTCTGAATATACATATTGTTCTGTCCCAGGAAGGAGTATTCTAGGGCACCCTCTTGCAGGACTCAGATTCATCCTGCAGGCAATGATGAATGAGAGCTTTTGTCTTGGAGTCTCATAATTTAAGTGCTTCAGTATGTGTCTGGAATTTAAGAATGACATTGCCTTCAGTTCTGTAATAGAAATGTGCTGTGGCCACACCTTCTTGATTAATCACTAGTCTTTTTTTTTTTGAAATGGAGTCTTGCTCTGTCACCCAGGCTGGAGTGCAGTGGCGTGATCTCGGCTCACTGCAGCCTCCACTTCCTGTGTTCAAGTACTTCTCCTGCCTTAGCTTCCTGAGTAGCTGGGACTACAGGTGCATGCCACCATGCCTGGCTAATTTGTGTGTGTGTGTGTGTTTGTTTGTTTTTTTTTTTTTGAGACAGAGGCTCGCTCTGTAGCCCAGGCTGGAGTGCAGTGCTGTGATCTTAGCTCACTGCAACCTCTGCCTCCTGGGTTCAAGCGATCCTTCTTGCCTCAGCCTCCCAAGTATCTGGGATTACAGGAGCCCGCCACCACGCCTGGCTAATTTTGTATTTTTAGTAGAGACAGGGTTTCACCATATTGGTCAGGCTGGTCTCGAACTCCTGACCTCCGGTGATCCACCCACTACGGCCTCCCAAAGTGCTGGGATTACAGGTGTGAGCTACCACGCCCGACCTAATCACCAGTCTTGATTGACATGGCTACCAGTGTCCCTTTCTCCCTTACTGTTCTCTTTTGGTCTACTCTGTTGAATTGGAGCCTGCTGTCCTTCATAGTGCTCTCTGCAAGTCTGTTTGTCCTACCAGTTGGAGGACCGCTGACTTGATGCCAGGCTCCTGGGTAACTAATACCATATACAGTATTAGATTGACTGTTACTGTTGTAAATGTACCCCCAGGCCTGGATAATTGTTGCATGCTCTAAGTCAAAATACTACTGTCTACCCTGGCTGGGCCCTGCCCTGCCCTGCCCTTCTTTTCCCTTCCCTGCCCTTCTTTTCTCTACCCTTTCCTTTTCCCTTCCCTTCCCGTTTCCCTTTCCTTTCCTTCTTTTGGTTTTTGTTTTTGTTTTTGTTTTTTTTTTTGAGACAGTGTCTCACTCTGCTACCCAGGCTGGAGTGCAGTGGCATAATCATGGCTCAGTGCAGCCCTGAACTCAGGCTCAAATGATTCTCCTGCTTTAGCCTCCCAGGTAGCTGGGACCACAGACATGCACCACCATGCCCAGCTAATTTTTAAATTAAAAAAAAATTTTTTTTTGTAGAGACAGAGTCTTGCTTTGTTGCCTAGGCTGGTCTCGAACCCCTGAGCTCAAGGGATCTTCCTGCCTCAGCCTCCCAGAGCCACTGCACCTGGCGGACTCTGTTCTTTAGTGGTCGTTATTTAACCATATATTGGCCCCTGAGACCTACTACACTTCTGGCTTTGGGAAGATAGCCTAGGTTGATATTCTTTAAATATAAGGAAATTCATAATCTTAAATTCTTCTGTCATAGTTCATAAAGCTATGTGAAGGTCCCGAAAAGGTCCTAGGATAGACCTGAGCTGTACAGTAGCTATAAAAATATCCCAAACTCTGTCCTCAAATTGTATCTTTTGTTTTCCTTTATTCCTGATTCTTTTTGTACTTTTCACAAGCTGTCATTATGTTCCTTCTTTTGTTTGCTTTCCACACATCTTTGAGTTGGGTGTGCTGATACCTAGACTCACTTCTGTCTTTAAAAAATATGATCTTGTGGCTGGGTACAGTGGCTCATACGTGTAATCCCAGCACTTTGGGAGGCTGAGGCGGGTGGATCATTTGAGGTGTTCAAGATAATTCAGGAGTTCGAGACCGGCCTGGCCAACATTGTGAAACCCTGTCTCTACTACAAATAGAAAAATTAGCTGGGTGTGGTGGCACGCACCTGTAGTAGTCCCAGCTACTCAGGAGGATGAGGCAGGAGAATCGCTTGAACCCAGGAGGCGGAGGTTGCAGTGAGCCAAGATCGCACCACTGTACTCCAGCCTGGGCAACAGAGCGAGACCCTGTTTCAGAACAACAACGAAAACAACAACAACAACTCTCTCTATATATGTGTGTATGTGTGTGTGTGTGTGTGTGTGTGTGTGTGTGTGTATATGACCTTGGGCAAATCACTTAAACTTGAGGAGGCTTAGCTTCCTTGGGAACTGGGAATAATAATACCTACCTTGCCTACTTTTCCAAGTGGTTATAAATAAGATTGAGTAGAGTGATATAGCTAAACATTTTTTGAAAACATTATAGCTTTATTCCCATTTAAGTAAGTGATATCATTTTACTACATAATCTGGGTTACATTAATGATAACTATAATAAATTGCTTCTGCACATTAAATGAAAATTTGGTAATCTTTCTGTTATGCAAGGGAAAGAAATAGTGATAGTTAACATTTATTATTTACTGTGAAGAAGCTGAGACTTAGAAAGATTCAGTAACTTGTCTAAATTTATATTAAGTAATAGAACCAGGATTGGGACCCAAAGTGCTAGCTCCATATTGTATATAGTTAATAGCTACAAGCATCTACTAAGTAAGAGCAGAGGTACTTTACAGGTTCTTAGAGATTTTTATTCCTTTTTTCTCTGATATAGCAGCTGACAACTGTACTATATATGTTTTCTGTGGCAGGTAACCTGTGAGGATTGGTATTGTCTGGTGGTAATTTTATAGTATTTCTCTTTTTTTAAATTATTTTTTATTTTTTGAGACTGGGCCTGGCTCTGTCACCCAAGCTAAGTGCAGTGGCACGATCAAGGCTCACTGCAGCCTCAATCTCCTGGGCTGAAGCAATCTTCCTGCTTCAGCCTCCCAAGTAGCTAGGACTACAGACACCCACCACCATGCCTGGTTAATTTATTTTTTGTAGAGATGGGGTCTCACTGTGTTGCCTAGGCTGGTCCTCCTGCCTTGGCTTCCCAAGGTTTTGGGATTACCTGCATGAGCCACTGTGCACAGCCAAGGAATTTTATGGTATTAATGCTAAAAAATATAAAAGAAGGTGTGCACTTCAGATTGTAATACTTGTCAAAGTTAGAGTCTTGGGCAAGTTACTTTACTTCATTCAGATTCAGTTTTCTTATATTTGAAAATGAGAATGGAGTTGTTGGGAGAATTGAATTAGCGCCTGCCTGTGTGCTAAGTACTTAGGAAAGGCCTTGCCCATGATAGGTTACTCAGCAAATATTAGCGATCTCCTTTTCTTTGGAAAAGTGAGCATTTTTCCTTTTAAAGTTCCAGTTGATGGGGTAGCAATCTATTTTATATGCTTCATTTTCCACCTAAAGGGATAATAAAATAATATTTAAATGTAAGGATAACAAACATTTATTGGGTATTTAGTATGTGTCAGAGTCTGAAATAAGTGTTTTACCAATCATAGCTCATAAAATTCTCACAACTCTGATTAGGCCTCATGAGGATCTACTTTTGGAAAGTGAGTTATGGAGAGGTTAGGTTAAGCCAGCTGAGGAATTGGGATTTGAATCCTGGAAGGCTATCTTGAGACCTTCTCTTAGTCACTGGGTTTTGGGAATTTCATGGATGAAAGAAGAAAAATGCACTTTTGGTGATTTCTGAGTCCCAGTGTTATTTTGTGGTTGAAGGAAAAAAAAATATCCTGGATTTAAAAGTAAGGCCGGTCAAGATGGCTCACACCTGTAATCCCAGAACTTTGGGAGGCCAAGATAGGAGGATCACTTGAGCCCAGGAGTCCAAGACCAGCTTGGGCAACATGGTGAGACCTCGTCTCTACAAACAAACAAACAAAAATCAGCTGGGTATTGTGGCACATGCCATTAGTCCCAGCTACTCGGGAGGCTGAGGTGGGAGGATTGCTTGAGTCTGGGAGTTGGAGGCTACAGTGAGCCATGATCACAGTACTGCACTTTAGCCTGAGTGACAGAGCAAGACCCTGTCTCAGAAAAAAGTAAATCAAGGTAAACTCATGAGAGGGGAACCCACCTTTTTTTTTTTTTTTTTGAGATGGAGTCTGGCTCTGTCGCCCAGGCTGGAGTGCAGTGGCACGATCTTGGCTCACTGCAATCTCTGCCTCCCGGGTTCAAGTGATTCTCTGGCCTCAGCCTCCTGAGTGGCTGGGATTACAGGCACCCGCCACTGCGCCCAGCTAATTTTTGTATTTTTTGTAGAGATGGGGTTTCACCATCTTGACCATGCTGGTCTCGAACTCCTCACCTTAAGTGATCCACCCGCTTCGGTTTCCCCAAGTGCTGGGATTACAGGTGTGAGCCACTGCGCCTGGCTGGGAGTACACCTTTAAGACTAAAGTTTTTAACCAGGGTTCTATATTATCTTTATAGGTCTAATTATATCTAATTATATCTTTAACTCTGTATGCCAGGGGCATGATGTAGGTCTGACTTAGATTCACATCTGTGAATTACTGTGCAGCAACATTGCCCTTCCTCTGGAAAGTTGACCCTTCCTCCACTCTGAACTACACAGTGCCATTTGCCCAGGACATTGAAGTTCATAGAATATCATAGGGATAAAGGGCATTCTATGGGGGCATTTTTTTCAATCTTTTTTTTTTACCTTTTTTTTTTTTTTGAGATAGAGTCTTGCTCTGTTGCCTACACTAGAGTGCAGTGGTGCAATCATGGCTTACTGCAGCCTTGACCTCCTGGGCTCAAGCAGTCCTCCTGCTTCAGCTTCCTGAGGAGCTGGGACTATAGGTGCACATCCCCATGCCCAGCTAATTTGTAAAATTTTCTATGCAGACAGGGTCTCACTATGTTGCCCAGGCTGGTCTCAAACTCCTGGGCACAAGCCATCCTCCTGCCTTGGCCTCCCAAAGTGCTGTGATTAAAGGTATGAGCCACTGTACCTGGCCCTCATTTAGTTCATTTTTACAACTTTTTTGAAAAGATCATTTATTTTAGATAGATGAAAATTTTATTTGAAAACTTCCAAAGAATAATATTGCTCCAACAGCCCACTGCTTTATTCACTTGCTGTAAAAGACAAATCATATTCAGAATTCCTTATGCTGTGGCAAAAGTTGGTTTCCTTTGTGGGCATTGGGGCCACATGATCATTATCCATTTTTGATTAAAGCCTGAATCTTTTATTTTCTTCCTAAATTTTATGGGAGTGGGTGGATAGTCCTGGTAATTTTTATTCCATTTCTAAACTCCTTTGAAACTTAGATAGAAGGGAGTGACTTCATATAACAGTCTTGGAATTCAGTCTTCTGATGGCAGAGAGCATTAAGTGGAAGCAGAATTTTGGATTTGGGATCTGGTTGTAGATTTGGGATCTGGTTGTAGATTTGTCACTCTCCTCTGATGGGCTGGGTGGCCATGAGTAAGTCAATTCACCTCTCTGGCTCCCCTCCCCTCCCCTCCCCTTCCCTCCCCTCCCCTTCCCTCCCCTCCCCTCCCCTCCTCCCCTCCCCCACTCCCCTCCCCTCCCTTTCCCTCCCCTTCCTTTCCCTTCCTTTCCCTTCTTTTCCTTTCCTTTCCTTTCTCTGTTGCCCAGGCTACTCACTGCAACCTCCACCTCCCAGGTTCAAGTGACTCTCCTGCCGCAGCCTCCTGAGTAGCTGTGAATACAGGTGTGTGCCACCACACCTGGCTAATTTTGGTATTCTTAGTAGAGACGGGGTTTTGCCATGTTGGCCAGACTGGTCTCAAACTCCTGACCTCAAATGATCCACCGGCTCTGGCCTCCCAAAGTGCTGGGATTACAGGAGTGAGCCATCACGCCCAGCCTTGATTTCCTTACTTATGGGTGAGGTACTAGGACTACATGATCTCAGTGCTTCCTTTTAGTTTAAAATGTTCTATGTTTTTTCATGATCACTCGCCTGCAAGACTACATTTATTAAATCTGCACTATGGCTAATAGATGATCTTTTGTTGCAGAATTTTTTGATGCCTTCTTATGTGGATAAATCTCCAGCTGCTCTGGTGATAGCCTAAGAAGACTGCATGCTGCTCCCTCTTGATGTCAAGCCAGGCCCTCTTGCAACCTCGGATCTCAGTCCTTCATGGAGACCAGGTCCCAGCAGGAATGGCAGTGCAGGAAATTGGCGCCCAGATGGTTCTTCCATGTGAAGTTGTCTCGGGCTCTGGGCTGACGAGAGAACACCTGGTAACCAGGTTAGCCCTCTGTCAGTCACCTAGGGCAAGGCAGCATGGTGCGGATTCAGAGGAGGAAGCTTTTGGCATCTTGCCTGTGCATCACAGCCACCGTCTTTCTGCTTGTCACACTCCAGGTACCAAGAATGTGGGTTGTGTAGTGTTGATAGCAGGGCCTTTGCCATGTCCCCCTACCCCCTATTTTCTCAAAACTTCAAGTATTTCACTTTTTGTTAATCAGGGGTGTTCAGGATCAGGGGTCTTTCTTTCTTTCTTTCTTTCTTTCTTTCTTTCTTTCTTTCTTTCTTTCTTTCTTTCTTTCTTTCTTTCTTTCTTTCTTTCTTTCTTTCTTTCTCTCTTTCTTTCTGTCTCTCTCTCTCTCTTTCTCTCTCTCTCTCTCTTTCTCCTTCCTTCCCTCCTTCCCTCCCTCCCTCCCTCCCTCCCTCCCTCCCTCCCTTCCTTCCTTCCTTCCTTCCTTCCTTCCTTCCTTCCTTCCTTCCTTCCTTTTCTTTGGACACAGTTCCACTCTGTTGCCCAAGCTGGAGTGCAGTGGTACGGTCTCTGCTCACTGTACCCTCTGCCTCCAGGGTTCAAGCAATTCTCGTGCCTCAACCTCCCGAGTAGTTGGGATTACAGGCGCCCACTACCATGCCCAGCTAAATTTTTTATATTGTTAATAGAGATGTGGTTTCAACATGTTGGCCATGCTGGTCTGGAACTCCGGATCTCAAATGATCTGCCTGCCTTGGCCTCCCAAAGTGCTAGGATTACAGGCATGAGCCACTGTGCTCGGCCAGGATCAGAGGTTTTCTACTGGGAGGAAAACACCTCCCAGTTTTCCTCCCAGTAAAAAACCTCTGGCAGGGAGTCCCTTCAAGTTCACTCCCTGCCCCCCTTTTTTAAACAGGTGAAACTGAGGTTTAGTGAATGGACGTGTCAGTCAGGAGAAAAGTCATTGAGATAGAGGGTGAGTTTGAGATTATCATAAGCTCCTGGTTGTAGAGAAACAGAAAGTAAAGCTCAGTCTGTCTTCCTGGGTCAAAATTGGATGGCTTCCTCAGAGTCTCCTATTGTTATCACTTTTGAAAGACTGCGTTCTTTTTTTATTTTTTATTTTTTTTTTGAGACGGAGTCTCGCTCTGTCGCCGGGGCTGGAGTGCAGTGGCCGGATCTCAGCTCACTGCAAGCTCCGCCTCCCAGGTTCACGCCATTCTCCTGCCTCAGCCTCCCGAGTAGCTGGGACTACAGGCGCCCACCACCTCGCCTGGCTATTTTTTTGTATTTTTTAGTAGAGACGGGATTTCACCGTGTTAGCCAGGATGGACTCGATCTCCTGACCTCGTGATCCGCCCGTCTCAGCCTCCCAAAGTGCTGGGATTACAGGCTTGAACCACCGCGCCCGGCCCGAAAGACTGCGTTCTTGGAGAAGCAAGTACTATTCTGAGAACAAGATAGTCTGCATCTTGTAGTAAGTGTAGAACACAGACATCTATATTATAAGTAAATCTTGACATGTGCTTCTAGACCAAGGACTGTATATGGATGAATGAACTGAAACGTGTGCTTAGTTCTCCTGCCTGTATCCCTTAGTCAGTTATTCCGAACTTCATTCACTGATTTCTGTTTATTCCTTTATTTATTTATTTATTATTTTTTGAGACAGGATCTCATTTTGTGAGCCAGCCTGGAGCGCAGTGGCACAGTCTCAGCTCGCTGCAGCGTCAACCTCCCTGGGCTCAGGCAATCCTCCCACCTCAGCATCTTCAGTAGCTGGGACCACAGGCTTGTGCCACGGTGCCTGGCTAATTTTTATTTTTTTAAATAAATTTATTTTTTTGAGATGGAGTCTCACTCTGTCGCCCAGGCTGGAGTGCAGTGGCGCGATCTTGGCTAACTACTACCTCTGCTTCCCAGGTCAAGCAATTTCCTGCCTCAGCCTCCCAAGTAGCTGGGATTACAGGCTCCCGCCACTTAGCTAATTTTGCATTTTTAGTAGAAATGAGGTTTCACCATGTTGGCCAGGCTGGTCTTGAACTCCTGACCTCATGTGATCCGCCTGCCCTGGCCTCCCAAAGTGCTGGGATTATAGGTGTGAGCCACCACACCCGGCCTAATTTTGGTATTTTTTTGTAGAGACGGGGTTTCACCACATTGACCAGGCTGGTCTTGAACTCCTGGGCTCAAGCAGTTTGCACACCTTGGCCTCACAAAATGCTGGGATTACAGGTGTGAGCCACCGTTCCCAGCCCCTTCACTGATTTCAAATTGAAATAAAAATTGGGCAGTGACAGTAAAAGTATAGATATTAGCTCAGATAGATTTTGCACCCATTCAGGTGCCAGCTATCCATTTCAAAATCTACAGAACTTTTTTTTTTTTTGAGACAGGGTTTCACTCTGTCACCCAGGCTGGAGTGCAGTGGTACGATCTCGGCTCGCTGCAACCTCCACCTCCCAGGCTCAAGCAATCCTCCCAATGCAGCCTCCTGAGTAGCTGAGACTATAGGTGTGTACTACTACTCATGGCTAAGTTTTCTATTTTTTTGTAGAGATGGGGTTTCACCATGTTGCTCAGGCTGGTCTTGAACTCCTGAGCTCAAGCGATCCACCTACCTGGCTTCTCAAAGCACTGAGATTGCAAGTGTGAGCCACTGTGCCTGGCTTCCACAGGACTTTTTTTTTTGAGATAGAGTTTTGCTTTTGTTGCCCACGCTAGAGTGCAATGGCATTATCTCGGCTCACTGCAACCTCCACCTCCCGGGTTCAAGCAATTCTCCTGCCTCAGCCTCCTGAGTAGCTGGGATTACAGGTGCCTGCCACCATGTCCAGCTAATTTTTGTATTTTTAGTAGAGATGGGGTTTTGCCATGTTGGCCGGGCTGGTCTCAGACTCCTGACCTCTGGTGATCCATCTGCATTGTCCTTCCAAAGTGCTGGGTTTACTGGCGTGAGTCACCACGCCCGGATCTCCACACAACCTTTAAAGGTTATTTGTGGATGTGAATAGTTACGGTTGTGGGACTGGTACTGCCGCCTTCTGCCAGACTGGGATTCTAGTGAGAGGCAACATGTGCTTCCTGCTTGTTTGTGCTGTAGGTATCTAGGACCTGCTACACAGAAGGCCTGGCATTTTCAGTTTCTGCTGCTTTCTGTGGGAAGGTTTTTTTTTTTTTTTTTTTTTTTTTTTTTGAGACGGTGTCTTGCTCTGTTGCCAGACTGGAGTACAGTGGTGCCATCTGGGCTCACTGCAACCTCTGCCTCCCGGGTTCAGGTGATTCTTCTGCCTCAGCCTCCTGAGTAACTGGGATTACGGGTGCCTGCCATCACTTCTGGCTAATTTTTGTATTTTTAGTAGAGACAGGGTTTTACCATGTTGGCCAGGCTGGTCTCGAAATCCTGACCTCAAGTGATTCACCTGCCTTGGCCTCCCAAAGTGTTGAGATTACAGGTGTGAGCCATACCACGCATGGCCTCCATTCCTGTTTTTAGGCAAATGAAATACTTTGCCGCATGAGTAGGGTAAAGATAGGATAAATAGAAAAAAATCATGTTATGGATCCTATGTTAGTTTGCTATCACTGCTGTAACAAAATGCTGCAGATGGAGTGACTTGCTTCCACAACCAAAATTAGTTTTTTGTTTACAGTTTCAGAGACTGGGAAGTCCAAGATCAAGGTGTCAGCGGATTCTGTCTTCTGAGGCCTCTCTCCTTGGCTTATAGATGGCTGTTTTCTCCCTGTGTCTTTACACTGCGTTCTCTATGTAATTGTGTGTGTCAAAATTTCCCCTTTTTGTAAGGACACCAGTCATACTGGATTAGGGCCCACCTGTTTTAACTCAGTTACCTCTTTGAAGACCCTGTCTCCAAATATTGTCACGTTATAAGGTACTGGGAGTAAGGACTTCAACATATGAATTTTTTTGGGGTATACAATTTAGCCCATAGAAGATTCTATAACATAAATTATTTAATTAATATTAATCTAAACATCAAAATATTATAGTTAGCTACACTTAAGCTAAAACATAGTTCTCTGGAGGAAAACTTAGACATTGTTTTCCATTCACATTTAACTATATTTTGTATAAACTGTCTGTAAATTCTTCGGGTATATATGTATATTTATTTTTTAATTTTACTTTTTAGTTGCATAAATAGTTTAGGAATATATATTGGAGTATTTTAAAGCAAATCCAGGACATAATAGCATTTCACCTGGATATATGTTAATATGATTCTCTCACTTTGCAGCTAGGAACATTGAAAAATTTAATGTAACCATATTGCTACTATCACAACAGTTACTGAATATTCTCCGTATGATAGGCCATGTTAAATTTTCCCAGTTGTCTCAAAAAAAAAAAGAATTTTCATAATGAGTTGGGTTTCTTTTTGAGACAGACTCTTGCTCTGTTGCCCAGGCTGGAGTACAGTGGCACGTTCTTGGCTCACTGCAACCTCCACCTCCTAGGTTCAGATGATCCTCCTGCCTCATCCTCCCAAGTAGCTGAAATTACAGGTGTGCACCACCATGCCCAGCTCATTTTTGTATTTTTAAGAGAGATGGGGCATCCCACCATGCCCAGCTAATTTTTTGTATTTTTTAGAAGAGATGAGGTTTCACTATATTGGCCAGGCTGGTCTCGAACTCCTGACCTCAGGTGATCCATCCACCCGGGCCTCCCAAAGTGCTGGGAGTACAGGTGTGAGCCACCATGTCTGGCCCGAGTTGGTTTGAATTTGGAATAAACAAACCTATACATTGCATTTGGTTGGTGAGTCTCAAGTTTTATGTTTTTGTTTTTTTCACTATTGAAAGGTTTGGCCAGTCATGGTGGCTCACACCTGTAATCTCAGCACTTTGGGAGGCCGAGGTGGGTGGATCATGAGTTCAAGAGATCTAGACCATCCTGGCCAACATGGTAAAACCCCGTCTCTACTAAAAATACAAAAAAATTAGCTGGGCGTGGTGGTGCATGCCTGTAATCCCAGTTACTTGGGAGGCTGAGGCAGGAGAATCGCTTAAACCCAGGAGGCAGAGGTTGCAGTGAGCGGAGATCGTGCCGTTGTACTCCAGCCAGGACAACAAGAGTGAAACTAAGTCTCAAAAAAAAAGGCTTTTCTGCCCCACCTTTTATTCCATGTCATGGACTTGTTAAAACTGGGTCATTTGTCCTTTTGACTTTTCTGGAGTGTGGGATTGGCTGATTATGGTTTTATTTAATGCATTCCTTTATTCTGCCATATTTCCTACAATCTGGTAGTGATATCCAAAGGTAATGTCTTTTAAAAAGCTGTTTGGGCCAACATGATGAAACCCTGTCTACTAAAAATACAAAAAAGTTAGCAGGGCGTGGTGGCTCACATTTGTAATCCCAGCTACTCCAGAGGCTGAGGCAGGAGAATCACTTGAACCCAGGAAGAGGAGGCTGCAGTAGGCTGAGATCGCGCCATTGTACTCTAGCCTGGGCGACAGAGAGAGAGGGACTCTGTCTCAAACCAAAAAAAAAAAAAAAAAAGGTTGTTTGGCAGAAGAAGAATCTCTCCTTAAAAGCATCTGTATTATTTGGAAATGAACTTATAACTCACATAGTAGATATTGATTTGAAATGTGGAATAAATTTTACCTTTAGAAAGCCTATGGCTTTCTAAAAGCCTTTCTTTTAAGTGACTGGCTGTACATTTTCAGGGGAAGAAGGTCAGATGAAAAGATAGTTTGTGGCTACAAGTCATCTCCCGTGGATCAAACTACTGGGGAGAGCCATATTGTTCCATCATAAAAATGCTGAGAGAGCTATTGGCAACAGGCAGACTTTAGTTTTCAGTGATGGCTCTGCTGTTCTAGTGTTGACTTTGGCATCTCAGGTGATCCATGACTTTTTAAAGCCAATATAATTTCTTACTCCTTCTGGAGTGCTACTTGGCTTTCACTCAGTGGTTTTTTTTTTTTTTGGCCTTGGATACCTTTGAGAATCTAATGAAAGTCACGGGCCCTCCCCAGGGAGTTACAGACTCCATGCAATGCATCGATGATCAGTGGCCTTTATCTAACACCAGGAGCAGCGAGCACATAAAAGAGGTACCACTCTTGGCTGCTAAAAGCAGGACCCGAGGGCTGCACAGGGAGTGGCCTCCGTGGCCGACTGGTGGAGCAGTTAACACACAGAAATGTAAATGTGCCTTACTTTAACTGCTTTAACTGCTTTATTTGTTTCATGGTCTGACTGCTAAACTTTCAGTTACATATGGAGCAGATCAACCCTTTCTCCAGTGTATGTCTACAATTAGTGCCATATCAATGATCATATTAATAGCAAATCTTGTTTTTTTTTTGGGATGGAGCCTCCCTTTGTTGCTCAGGCTGCAGTACAGTGGTGCAATCATACCGCACTGTAGCCTTGAACTCCTGGACTCAAGCGATCCTCTGGTCTCAGCCTCCTGAGTAACTGGGGCTATAGGTGCAAGCCACTGTGCTCAGCACAATACCAAATCTTAAAATTTGATGAAAAGGCAGCACTTCTGGAGTTTCTGCTACACTCACCCTGCCCTCCAGATGACTGTTACTGATGTCCAAGCTGTCCAGTGACCCAGACTTAGACTATCCTGGAATAAATTTTAAAATGTGGTTGTAAGTGGGAGTGAGTGGAATAGACTCTAGGGAATTTTGACATTAGGTATTATTTCACCATCTCAATGCTCTAGTGAGTATTACTAGAAACATAAAACCCATGTTATGACTACTTTAATTGTAATAAAAAAGAAACCGGTTGGTAATTTATAACTCATTTTCCCTAGAGTACATTCTTTAGTAGTAGTCAGGTAATTATCCTGTCATAGGTTTCATTAAGAGGCAAAACTGGCCGGGCGCGATGGCTCAAGCCTGTAATCCTAGCACTTTGGGAGGCTGAGGCAGGCAGATCACGAGATCAGGAGGTTGAGGCCAGCCTGGCCAACATAGTGAAAACCCGTCTCTACTAAAAATACAAAAAGTTACCCGGGTGTGATGGCTGGCACCTGTAATCCCAGCTACTTGGGAGGCTGAGGCAGGAGAATCGCTTGAACCTGGGAGGCAGAGGTTGCAATGAGTTGAGATCCTGCCGCTGCACTCCAGCCCAGGTGTCAGTGCGAGATTCCGTCTCAAAAAAAAAAAAAAAAAAAAAAAAAGAGGCAAAACTATTTCTGGATATCCTATAGACTTTTGAAATGGAGGGGAAATGTATTTGTTGTAAGTGTTTAGTAGAATCGTTGGCCATTCTTGTTGGTTGATATTTGGAGGCTGTGTCCATTCCCTGATCCCTGAAACCTGTGAATATGTTACTTTAGGTGGCAAAAGGGACTTTGCAGATGGGATCAATGTGACCCACTTTGAGGTGGGGGGATTATTCCAAATTATTCATGTGGGCCCCATGTAATCACATGAGTTCTTAAAGATGGAGAGCCTTTCCTGACGTGGTCAGAGAGAAGAGGTGACATTAGAAGAGTCAGAGAGATGCAGTGTTGCTGGCTTTGAAGAGGAGGAAGGAGGCCATGAGTCAAGAATGGGGTTGGCTCTAAAAGAAAAGCAAGAAAGAGACTTCTCTCCTAGAGTCTTCAGGGAGAATTCAGCCCTGCTGACCCCTGGGTCTCAGCCCAGTGAGACCCATTGCAGACTTCTGACTTCAGAACTGTGCAGTAACAAATTCGTGATTGATTGATTGATTGGTTTTTGAGACAAGGTCTTGCTCTGTTGCCCAGGCTGGAGTGCAATGGTGCAATCATAGTTCACTACAACCTCTAACTTCTGGGCTTAAGCAATCCTCCTGCCTCAGCCTCCTGAGTATCTGGGACTACAGGCATGCATCACCATGCCAGGCCGATTTTTTTTTTTTCTTTTTTCGACATGGAGCTTTGCTCTGTTGCTGAGGCTTGAGTGCAGTGGCATGATTTTGGCTCACTGCAACCTCTGCCTCCCAAGTTCAAGTGATTCGATTCTCCTGACTCAGCCTCCTGGGTAGCTGGGATTACAGGCGTGCGCCGCCACCACGCCTGACTGATTTTTGTACTTTTTTTTTTTTTTTTTTGAGACGGAGTCTCGCTGTGTTGCCCAGGCTGGAGTGCAGTGGCCTGATCTCAGCTCACTGCAAGCTCTGTCTCCCGGGTTTACGCCATTCTCCTGCCTCAGCCTCCGGAGTAGCTGGGACTACAGGCACGCCCCCACCTCACCCGGCTAGTTTTTTTTTTTTTGTAGTTTTTAGTAGAGTCGGAGTTTCACCATGTTGGCCAGGCTGGTCTCAATCTCCTGGCCTCAAGTGATCCTCCCACCTTGCCCCCCTCCGATGTGCTGAGATTACAAGTGTAAGCCAGAGCACCTAGCTTTAATTTGTGTTGTTTTAAATTACTGTTTGTGGTAATTTGTTACAGCAGCAATTGAAAACGAGTCAGGGGCTAAATCATCAAAATAAATGAGAGATGTGCAAAAGGGAACCAAACAGTTTGACTCTGGTAATACTTGTCTTCTCTTTTAGGTCATGGTTGAGCTGGGGAAGTTTGAAAGGAAGGAGTTTAAAAGTTCTAGTTTGCAAGATGGACATACAAAAATGGAGGAAGCACCTATGCACCTTAATTCATTTCTTAAGAAAGAAAGATTAACTTTCCACAGGAAAAGAAAATGGGAATTGGACAGCTACCCCATTATGCTCTGGTGGTCCCCGCTGACAGGGGAAACTGGGAGGTTAGGCCAATGTGGAGCAGATGCTTGTTTCTTCACCATCAACCGGACCTACCTGCGTCATCACATGACCAAAGCATTCCTCTTCTATGGTAAGCTGGGCTTTCGCCTTTCTCCCTTTGTTTGCTGTGGTCTTACTCCAAAGCTGAGTTACAGCTTACCACTGAAAAGTGATGGTGGAGCTCCCCTTGAAAACACTTTGACACCCCCTGATTTCCTTTGCATTTGCTCTGTGGAAGGCCTGAGCATTTAGCAGATACAAAAAAGAAACAAGCCTGGCCGGGTGTGGTGGCTTCTGAATTCTCTAACACGTTTATCTCTGAAGGGTTGGATAAGGGATTATGATCTAGTTGTGCGTTAAGATGAAGCGAAGTTAAATGTTGAGTTTAATTTCCCAAATTTTAACAGAAGCATCTAGAAAGATTTCCATTACATACACACACAAAAAATAGATAATATAATGAGCTTTTATGTACCTATCACATAGCTTAAGGCATAAAATATTACATGTATAATTGAAAATCTATATGGCCCCTCCCTGACCGATCCCATTTCCCTCCCTGATACTCCAGAGGGAATCATGATATATGTGTGTGTGTTTGTGTAACAATATATGTTATTTAGACATATAGGAATTATATATACATGTGTGTTAAAGTTTTTTAAATGTTTAAAACTTTAAAAAAAGTTTTTAAAATGTTGAAGTGTTTTAAATGTTGACTGTGGTACAACCACTTTAGATACTGGTTTGGCAATGTCTAGTAAATGTGAATTCATACTTAATAATTCCACTACTAGATTTATAACTGCATGAAATCTCACATATATACATGGATTGTTCATTATAGCATTGTTCATCATACGTAAAGCTTTTAAAGTAACTGAAATGTCCAATAACAGAAAAATGATTACATGAAGTGTAATATATAAATTCAGTGCAATACTATGCAATGATGAAAATGAACTAGAGCTGTGAGCATGAAAATTTGATAAACCTCAAAACTAAGTTACAGATAGGATGTTACGTATAACGCTACTCTGCACTGTTTATGTTATTGTTAGAAATCTGTAGTAGAATTTTTTTTGTTTGTTTTGTTTGAGATGGAGTCTCACTCTATTGCCCAGGCTGGAGTGCAGTGGCGCGGTCTTGGCTCACTGCAACCTTCACCTCCCGGGTTTAAGCGATTCTCCTGCCTCAGCCTCCTAAGTAGCTGGGACTACAGGTGCCCACCACTACACCTGACTAATTTCTATGTTTTTAGTAGAGACAGAGTTTCACCGTATTGGCTAGGCTGGTCTCAAACTCCTAACCTTGTGATCCACCTGCCTCTGCTTCCCAAAGTGCTGGGATTATAGACGTGAGCCACTGCACCTGGCCGTCTGTAGTAGAAATTCATTTAAGAATATGTGATGCTACTCCAGGGAAAACAACAAGTTGTACACACATATACATATATAAACACATGCATACACATATACATATATACATACATACACACACATATACATATATACATGCATATATACACACATATATGCTGATATGGTTTGGCTGTGTCCCTACCCAAAATCTCATCTTGAATTGTAATCCCCATAATCCCCACGTGTCAAGGGCGGGGCCAGGTGGGGGTAACTGGATCATGGGGCAGTTCCCCCATGCTGTTTTCATGACAGTGAGTGAGTCTCATGAGATCTGATAGTTTTATAAGCATTTGGCATTTCCCCTGCTGGCATACACTCCATCCTGCCACCCTGTGAAGAAAGTGCCTGTTTCTCCTTTGCCTTCTGCCATGATTGTAAGTTTCCTGAGGTCTCCCAAGCAATGCAGAACTGTGAGTAAATTAAACCTCTTTCCTTTATAAATTGTCCAGTCTCGGGTGTTTCTTTATAGCAGTATGAGAATGGACTAATATAGTATACATACATATATGTTCATACACACATATACACACAATATATACACATATACATATGTGCACATGCATACACATATGTACACACATACATATATACACACGTACACATGCATACATATGGGCATGTACATATGTACACACATATACATCTACATAATGCATATATGCATATACACATATACACATGCACATGTATACATACATATATACACACATACATGTACACATGTATATAAATACATACACTTAGATACATACACACCCTGTAATTTATGTATATATATACAGATTGAGCATCCTAAATCTGAAAAATTTGAAATCTGAAATGCCCCCAAATCCAAAACTTTTTGAGCACCAACATGATGTTCAAAGAAAGTGCTTATTGGAATATTTTGGATTTCAGAATTTCATATTTGGGATTCTCAATGGTATAATTCAGGTGTTCCAAATTTTAAAAAATCCAAAATCTGAAAAACGCCTGGTCCCAAGCATTTCTGTTAAGGGATACTCAATCTGTATGTATGCACATATATGTGTACACACACACACACACATACACACACATTTTTTTTTGTATAATGTACTTCTTTGCTTCTCTCTCCCTTTTCTGGAAGCATATAGGATCTTCTCTTTTTCACCAGTTTGGAAATTTAGTAATAACTGCTTTGGTGTGAGTCTGTATCCTTTTACTGAAGTGGGAACGTAAATGCCTGGTTGCCAGGAAGCCTGCAAAACAGTATTTAACTTGGTGACTTTTCCGGGACTCACAGATCTACAGAGTCATGCACTTAATTTTGTCAGCACACTTAAGAGTTGGTTTTTCTGTCTAGGATGGACTTATCTCCAACCAAGTTCCTAGGAGACTTTTGGTTTGACCTTCCATACCTCAGATCCTGTGTTACTCTCCAGTGCCTAAAACTATCAGTGACTCTCATGGAGAACCGAATCTATGCTGTTTATTACCTTGGCACTCAAGGCTCTGTGTAATCTGACTCCAACCTACCTTCCAAGCTTAACCCCTCTGATTCTACCAACTAAACCTTATGTTCAAAAGTCAAACTGGAATATTCCCCATTTTAGGCATAAGCCACAAATATTCCTAACTTTGCACCATCGTTCATTCAGTTCTATGTCCTAGATTGTATTTGTATTTGTCCTGTCAGAATAATCTACTGAATACCTTCCATTTCTTTGGCAATATAGATGAATATTATAGTTTCTGATGTCAAAGATTATTATCTTGAGAAAAAGATATGACCCAACTGTAATGCAGGGACAAATGGTATGAGTACCATGAGAGAAAAGCCAACAAGTCTTTGTGGGGTTTCAAAGACAGGAGAGAGCACCTACTATTGGAGGGATCAAGAAAGGCTTCATAGGCCGGGCACTGTGGCTCACGCCTGTAATCCCAGCACTTTGGGAGGCTGAGGCAGGTGGATCACCTGAAGTCAGGAGTTTAAGACCAGCCTGTCCTACATGGTGAAACCCTGTCTTTACTAAAAATACAAAAATTAGCTGGGCGTGTGGTGGTGCGTGCCTATAATCCCAGCTAAGATTGTGCCACTGCACTCCAGCCTGTGCTGCAGAGTGAGACCTTGTTTCAAAAAACAAACAAACAAACAAAGGCTTCATAAGCCCTTCTTTATAAAGTAAGAAATTTGAAGCGGGCCTTGAAGGATATTGGGATTGGATAATGTTGAGATTGGAGGATATTTCAGTATGAAGAACAGCATGAATGGAGGCATGGAGGAAAACAATTGTGAATAATATCTGAGGTACAGCAACCAGAGTGGTTGGCTATAGCTTAGTTCTGGGTAAGGGAACGATAAAGATTGAAGGACATATTGGGACCAGAGCTTGGAGAACCTTCAAGGTTGGCTTAAGATTTTTCCATCACATCATAGGATGGTGTTGAGGAGTCAGTCACTGGAGTTAAAACCACCTTTTAAAAGTCAACTCAGGCCATTTGCGGTGGCTCACACCTGTAATCCCAGCACTTTGGGAGGCTGGGGCGGGCGGATCACCTGAGGTCAGGAGTTCGAGACCAGCCTGGTTAACATGGTGAAACCCCACTTCTACTAAAAATACAAAAATTAGCCAGGTGTGGTGGTGTGTGCCTGTAATCCCAGCTACTCGGTAGGCTGAGGCACAGGAATCGCTTAAACCTGGGAGGAGAAAGTTTCAGTGAGCCGAGATCACATCACTGTACTCCAGCCTGGGTGACAGAGTAAGACTCTGTCTCAAAAAAAAAAAAAAAAAAAATCAACTCGGATATAACACCTACAGACCATTCCTGATGCCTCTCCATCAGATGAATCCTTTCTTCTCTCAATGCCCACAGAGCATTTTATATCTCCTTTATGTCATTTAATTGAGTATCTACTATATATCAGGCACAGTGCCAATCATGAGGAATACAGAAGATAAATAAGGTAGCTATGGTGTTTGGTCTTGTACTATATGACCGTCTCTTCCCTAGTGCAGTGTAGAGTTCACAATAGAGCAACATCAATTCATCTTTGTTCCTCCTCCCACCCACTGTGTATAGCGTACTGCTTTGTACACGGTAGGTGCTCAGAAAATATTCTTAGAGACTTATAGTACTTTTTTTTTAAGATGGAGTCTCACTCTGTCACCCAGGCTGGAGTACAGTGGCATGATCTCAGCTCACTGAAACCTCCGCCTCCCAGATTCAGGCGATTCTCCTGCCTAAGCCTCCTGAGTAGCTGAGATTATAGGAGTGTGACACCATGCCTGGCTAATTTTTGTGTTTTTAGAAGAGACAGGGTTTCACCATGTTGGCCAGGCTGGTCGTGAACTCCTGACCTCAAGTGATCCACCTGCCTCTGCCTCCCAAAGTGCTGGGATTACATGTGTGAGCCACCATGCCCTGCCAAGAATTAGAGTCTTTATGAATAGAGAGACCTATTCTAAACCCGAGAGTCTACCTTCTTTTTTGTCAAGGTTAGAGAGTGAGGCTCAGGAGTGTTAGGGATGTGCCAAGATTGCAGTGGTTAGTACCATTGCAGTACCCCAGTGGAGAACCAAGGCGTACTGACTCCTGACTGTGTGCTCCTTCACCTAGACCATATTTGTTTTTTGTTTGTTTTGGAGACAGGATCTCACTGTGTTGCCCAGGCTGGAGTGCAGTGGCATGATCATAGCTCACTCCATCCTCCAACTCCTGGGCTCAAATGTTGGCTTAAGACTTTCCATTACATCATAGGATGGTGTTGAGGAGTCACTGGAGTTAGAATAACCTTTTGAAGGACCTGTCCTGCCTCAGCTTCCCAAGTAGCTGGGACTACAGATGCTTGCTGTCATACCTGGCTAATTTAAATTTTTTTTTTTTTTTTTTTTTTTTTTTGCTGAGATGGGGGTCTTATAATGTTGTCCAGGCTGGTCTTGACCTCCTGGGCTCAAGCAGTCTGTCTGCCTTGCCCTCCCAAAGTATTGGGATTACAGGTGTGAGCCACTATGCCTGGCCTAGACCATATTTGAATGGACACTCATGACCATAATTAAACCTGAATATTTGGGTCTTGGAATTGCCTAAGGTGCCTGGTTTTTAACAAACAGAATTAGAAATTCCATTTATTTATAAGGTCTATTGAGCACAACAGAATGAAGACAACACACTCTTCTGTCTGAGTGTTCCAAATCCTAATTAAGTAGGTCAATTAAAACTGCGAATGGGATTCTGGGGCAGCAGGATTGAAAAAGAAAATGCTGAAAAAATGGTGGAAGTATCAGAAGCTGACCTAATTAAGGGTAAAGGAAACTCACAGGATTATGTGGCCTGGAAGCTTTTGCAAACATTTTACATTTTAAATTTTGTTTGTTACCTTTGTAACCTCCTTGTTTTTCCTTCTTCCTGGAGATGAATCATTTTCTGAATATAAACATGTTTCTGGAGGTATTAGTTAAAGACTTTAAGCAGTGAAATATGCGAATACTGTTGTCTGGTTTGAGTCTTCGAGAAATGCAAGGATTTAGCTACATTAACAAATCTCTAGCCACCAGTGAAGGAGTTATTTTTTAGACTAGTTTATTGAAGTGAGGAGGAAAAGAATAAAAAGCTTTTTTTTTTTTTCCTTTGAGATGGAGTCTCGCTCTGTCACCCAGGCTGGAGTGCAGTGGCATGATCTGGGCTCACTGCAACCTCCGCCTCTCAGGTTCAAGTGATTCTCCTGCCTCAGCCTCCCAAGTAGCTGGGGTTACTGGTGCCCGCTACCACACCCAACTAATTATTTTGTATTTTTAGTAGAGATGGGGCTTCTCCATGTTGGCCAGGCTGGTCTTGAACTCCTGACCTCAGGTGATCTACCCACCTTGGCCTCCCAAAATGCTGGGATTACAGGCATGAACCACTGTGCCTGGCTGAGGAAAGTTTTTAGAAAGACATTGTGGATACAAGAGGAAAAGTATGGAGAGGCTCTGTCACAGGCTGTCATGAGCTTTGGAGCTGGAATCACTATTGTAGTCCTCCGTGACTTGATGTGGTAGAGAGTGGGTGTTCTGGTTGAAAAGGTCTCCAGAGTGGTGAAGTATCTCTACATACACCATCTATGGATGATGAATTCCCAGAGACTTGTAATGAAATACATTTAGAACAACTGAGAGCAGACCTAGTCGATGCTTCCTTTGTTTCAGAGCATGCTTCGGGATTTCTCAGTGCCTTCATGTGATCACATATAATTAAAAAGAGAGGCATGTCCGGGAGGGAGCCTGACTGTTCAGACAGAGCCTCTCGAGAGTCAGACTTCTGCTGCAGTCCTCATTCTTCAATGTCTAGTCAGTTTTTTCAGTTCACCAAGAATCAGTAAAAGTTTAATGAACTGAATGGCATTGACCTACATAGGAGATTCATGCTTATAACAAAAAACCAATTTGTTGGTGTCTTTTCGTGGGAAAAGGAGTACTGATGTTTATTGTTCAGGGTACCTAGTCCTGATGATCGGGTTAGACAGAGAATGCCATTAGAATCATGAGGTTGCTTTACTGAGCTTAGAATTACAGTAAACACTTGAGCAATGGACCATCCAAGAAATGAGAAAGCCTCATTAGCTTCCTTTGTCCCTTACAAAGGAGCAGTAATAATGATCACTGTCATTAATTGGTACCTACTCTGTGCCAGGCACCAAAGGGACACTCTCCAAGTATTCTTTTTTCTTTTTTTTTTTGAGATAGGATCTTGCCTTGTCACCCAGGCTGGAGTGCAGTGGCGTGATATTGGCTCATTGCAACTGCTGCCTCCTGTGTTTGAGCGATTCTCGTGCCTCAGCCTCCCTAGTAGCTGGGACTACAGGCGTGCACCACCACACCTGGCTAATTTTTGTATTTTTAGTAGAGGCAGGTTTCACCATGCCGGCCAGGCTGGTCTCTAATTCCTGACCTCAAGCCATCCACCCACCTCGGCCTCCCAAAGTGCTGGGATTACAGGCGTGAGCTATCGCACCTGGCCACCAGTTGTATCTTTTTGCATTCCCCAGCTCAGACCCCTTCCCTGCTGGAAGGCTGCTCTATACCCTTTCCTGGTTCCTCTTCTCCCCCCCTCTCCAGCTGCTTTCTGGAGCCTGTCAGAGTTGCAGTGAGGACAGGGAGGAGAATGAAGAAGACAGGACATTTCTTAGTTGGCTGGGTGGCTTTATGTCCTCTGAACCTAGCAGGTGGTTGGAGCTGGTGTCTTTGGGTGGGTCTGGCAGGTGATGCAAGTGAACTTTTTTTATTCTGGGGTGGTTTCCTGGCATTTGAAATTTCCTTACTGGACTTGTTGCTTTTATAGTTTCTTTTCCTAGGAAGCTGCATCTCTGCTCTGGGTAGTCATATGGGACAGCTTCCCAGCACCTGGCATTTTGCAGACCACAGCCAGCCTCTTTCTGCAGAGCTCTTTGGTCTCTATCTCCTCATGGTTACTTTGGAATCTTGATATCTGTCCTTTTAGTTCCATCTCAACATTCAGTTCTAGAATGTCTCTTTGGAGGGTCACCATTTGCCAGGCCCCTTCTGTGTTGGAGAAGCACAAAAAAGGAACAAGTACAGTCCAACATGATTATGTCACCACTGATGGGATAATAACCTTGATAGATTTCCTTATACCGCCACCGCTGGTCATCTTCCACTGGGTATCTCCTAAGACTTCATGAGTGACATATCTATGACCCATTCTCTGGGGTGGAGATTTCAGCTCATCTCCTCCATTTCATGTTGATTCTTACTTGTTTTTTTCTCCAGAAGTTAGCTTTATTTTGGAAACTGTGCATTGAATGCAGATAGTAGATAATTGTCATTTATAGTGTGCCAGATTTAAGACTTTTTTGGGAAGTGGCAAAGAAATGGGCTTAATTAGAGTGTTTGGCAGTAACAAAGGTGGACACGCAAGTGAAGATCGTGGCTGGGCACAGTGGCTCACACCTATAGTCCCAGCACTTTGGGAGGCCAAGGCAGGCATATTGCTTGAGCTCAGGAGTTTGAGACCAGCCTGGACAATATGGCAAAACCCAGGCTATACAGAAAATACAAAAATTAGCCGGACATGGTGGCACATGCCTATAGTCCCAGCTACTCTGGAGGCTGCAGTGGGAGGATTGCTTAAGCCTGGGAGGTGGAGGTTGCAGTGAGTTGAGATTGCACTACTGCACCCTAGCCTGGGCAACAGAGTGAGAACCTGTCTCAAAAAAAAAAAAAAAAAAAAGATGAAGGTCATAACTGAACAACAGATTTTATGTGTATCTGCTCCAATTAGATACCTTGTTTAAAATAGACATTCCATTTTTATTTAAATAAATATAATAATAATTTTTGGGGGATGGAGTCTCACTCTGTCTTCCAGGCTGGAGTGCAGTGGTGCGATCTCAGCTCACTACAACCTCTGCCTCCTGGGTTCAAGCGATTCTCCTGCCTCAGCCTCCTGAGTAGCTGGGATTACAGGCACATGTCACCACGCCTGGCTAGTTTTTGTATTTTTAGTAGAGATGGGGTTTCCGCATGTTGACCAGGCTGGTCTCAAACTCCTGACCTCAGGTGATCCCCCCGCCTTGGCCTCCCAAAGTGCTGGGATTACAGGTGTGAGCCACTGTGCCCAGCCCAAATAATTATTTTTATAGTATTTGACATAAAGTAATCCAGCTCAGGAGCTCTCTCAGGCTTCTCGAGTGACCCCACCTCATTCAAGTCCCTAGTCCTTATGGTAGCCTGCAAACCCACCCGTTCTACCCACACTTCTCCCTTACCATCCTCCTTGTTCCTCCTCCCCATGCTGCTCTGCTCACAGCCCTCAGACATGGAAGCATTCTCCAGCCCCAGAGCCTTTCACTTGCCGTTGCTCCACCTGGGATGCATTTCTGGCTTACTCCTTTACACTGGTCAGATCTGTGCCCAGATGACATTTTCTCAGGGAGGTCTCATTCCTCTCTTTCTCTCTGACGTAGTGCTCCCCTCCCTAACCACTCTGAGGACATAAACCCCTGCTGTGCTTTCTTTCTTCATAACCCTTGTCACTCCCTGAAGTTCTCTTACTCATTTGGTGACTGGTTTATCGCCGTAGGATGAACAGGCACTTTGCTTTGTTCATTGCTGTAGCCCTACTGCTTAGAACAGTGCCTGGCATATGGCAGGCCTCAGTAGACATTGTTTTTCTTTAAAAAAATAAAAAGCTTGTAAAAATGAGGTCTCACTGTGTTGCCAAGGCTGGTCTCAAACTCCTGGCCTGAAGTGGTCTTCCTGCCTCAACCTCCCAAAGCGTTGGGATTACAGGCATGAGTCCCCATGCCTGGCCAGTGGACATTGTTGAATAAATGATTTTATGCATGAAACGGGCCTCATCCTAGGCCTGATGTAGTGGCTCATGCCTGTAATCCCAGCATTTTGGGAGGCTGAGGAGGGTGGATCACTTGAGGTCAGGAGCTCGAGACCTGCCTGGCCAAGATGGCAAAACTCCATCTCTACTAAAAATATAAAACATTTAGCCAGGCATGGTGGCGGGCATCTGTAGCCAGGCATGGTGGCGGGCATCTTGCTCAGGAAGCTGAGGCGCAAGAATTGCTTGAACCCGGGAGACAGAGGTTGCAGTGAGCCAAGATCATGCCACTGCACTCCAGCCTGGGTGACAGAGCCAGACTTTGTCTCAAAAAAAATAAATAAAACAAAGCTGAGAAATCAAAACATAGCATATTAAGCATGTTATTTAGATATTTTTGAAGTATGAATATAGATGAAACACCTGAAAGTGTCGGAGTGGTGAGCTCTGGCATGTGAAAATCGGGAGTGGGGATGAGGCAGGACACTGCTGTCTTATGTTATAAGCCTGAAAAAATGATTTCACTTTAAAACTCTGCGCAGGTATTCATTTGATGTAAGTTAGAATTTAACTAACAAAGACATTTTGTCTCAGGAGATAGTTACACAGAAAGGTGGTAAAAAATTACTAATAAATTATACAATTCCTAGGCTTGTTTCACAAGATAACTTTTGGGAAATTTTAATTATGTAAAAGACATTAATTCTTTCTTTCTTTTCTTTTTCATGGGTAGGGTCTGGCTCAGTCACCTAAGCTGCAGTGCAGTGGTGCGATCTTGGCTCATTGCACCTTCTGCCTCTCAGGCTCAGCTGATCCCCCCACCTCAGCCTCCTGTGTAGCTGGGACTACAGGCACACACCACCACACCTGGCTAATGTTTGTATTTTAGTAGAAATGGAGTCTTGCCATGTTGCTGAACATCATGGGGCTCACCAAAGCCCGTGTCCTTACACCAAACTAAATCTAGCAAAACCTTATTAACTTACATTTTTAACTGGAAAGATTAAAAAATCAAATGTTGTTAATATATCATCTTTTCATGAAAGGAAATGAGTATTGTAGCTATAGGAAATATTAATGTCTTGCCAGGAATGGTGACTCATGCCTATAATCCCAGCACTTTAAGAGGCCAAGGCGAGCAGATTGCTGAGCCCAAGAATTCAAGACCAGCCTGAGCAATATAGAACCTCATCTCAAAAAAAAAAAAAAAAAAAAAGTGGCTGAAAATCCAGTAGCCTTTTTTTTTTTTTTTTTTGGTTAAGAAGTGATAGATGAGGCCGGGTGTGGTCGCTCACACTTGTAATCCCAGCACTTTGGGAGACTGAGGCAGGTGGATCACAAGGTCAGGAGATCGAGACCATCCTGGCTAACATGGTGAAACCCCATCTCTAACTAAAAATACAAAAAAAAAAAAAAAAAAAAAAAATTAGCTGGTGTGGTGGTGGGTGCCTGTAGTCCTAGCTATTCAGGAGGCTGAGGCGGGAGAATGGTGTGAACCCGGGAGGTGGAGCTTGCAGTGGGCTGAGATTGTGCCATTGCCCTCTAGCCTGGGCAACAGAGCGAGACTCCATCTCAAAAAAAAAAAAAAAAAAGTGACACATGAGGCTGGGCGTGGTGGCTAACACCTGTAATTCCAGCACTTTGGAGGGCTGAGGCAGGCAGATCACAAGGTCAGGAGTTCGAGATAAGCCTAGTCAAAATGGTGAAACCCATTTCTACTAAAAAAACCCAAAAAACAAAACAAAACAAAAATTAGCTGGGCATGGTGGCGCACACCTGTAATCCCAGCTACTCAGGAGGCTGAGTCAGGCGAATTGCTTGAATCTGGGAGGCGGAGGTTGTGGTGAGCCAAGATCATGCCACTGCACTCCAGGCTGGGTGACAGAGCAAGACTCCGTCTCAAAAAAGAAGACAAAAGAAGTGACAGGTGCCCAAACCTGTCTGGCTTCCCTTCTGGCTGGCGTTGGGAGGCAGGGCACAGATTTCACTACTGCAGCTACAGCAATTGAGGCCGATGGAATTGATGGCCCCCATCCAGGTCTAGGCATATTCTCTGACCCACAGAAATCCTCTGAGATGTGCTGGCAGCTCCATTCTGCAGAGCAGACAACTGTATCTCTCATAGGCATGCAGAATAAAACCATGTAGCTTTAATTGTTTTGTTTTTCTTTGCTCTCAAAAATTAAAACAAGGCTGGGTGCAGTGGCTCGTGCCTGTAATCCGAGCACTTTGGGAGGCTGGGGAGGGCAGATCGGTTGAGCTCATGAGTTTGAGGCCAGCCTGGGCAACATATGGAAACCCTATCACTACAAAAAGTACAAAAATTAGCTGGACGTGGTGGTACATGCCTGTAGTCCTGGCTATTCCAGAGGCTGAGGTGGGAGGATTGCTTGAGCCTCAGAGGCAGAGGTTGCAGTGAGCCAAGATTGTACCACTGCACTCCAGCCTGGTCAATACAGCCAGACCTTGTCTCAAAAAAAAAAAAAAAAGCAGGAAAAAATATTAAAACAATTTAAACTGCATTTTTTTTTTTTTTTTTTTTTTTTTTTGAGATGGAGTCTTGCTCTATTGTCCAAGCTGGAGTGCAGCAGGGTGATCTTGGCTCACTGCCACCTCCACTTCCTGGGTTCAAGTGATTCTCCTGCCTTAGCCTCCAGAGTAGCTGAGATTATAGGCGTACACCACCATGCCTGGTTAATTTTTGTATTTTTAGTAGTGATGGGGTTTCAACATGTTTGCCATGCTGGTTATGAACTCCTGACCTCATGTGATCCGCCCACCTTGGCCTACCAAAGTGCTGGGATTATAGGTGTGAGCCACTGTGCCCGGCCAGAACCATTTATTTATTTATATTTTATTTTACAGATTTTACAGTTGTAGTTTGATCTATCTTATCTAGATTGTTCTAGGGAACAGATTCGAATCCCCTGGCCTTTAAGGAATGTGGGTACCAGAGAGTCACTTGCCCACTGTTGAGAACCGGTGTCTGTCTCTCAACCAGCTTTGTGTTATATACTTTTTGCATATGTTGGAACTCCCTTGAAATATTAAAATTTTGCTTCCTAGTGGAGAAAATGACCCCTCAGAAGAAAGGAAGGCAACTATATGTACTGATAATGGAAATGAAGACAAAAGTCAAGTGTTTTAAAACAGCAGTTTATTAGGCAGCAGATAGCAATTTAAATAGATTAAATTGTAGAACATTGGACTAACTTGATGGTTTGCATCTGTGTGAAATGGTTCACGTGACTCCATTTTTTTTGAAGAAATCGTATGCTATAATATTTGAATTTAGGATAATTTGAGGGTGTCTCAGGATATATCCCTTGCTACTGTCAGAGTCTTTTGTTTATTCATTTATACGACTGGTATCTAGAAACATATTATGGGTTAGGTGCAGGGAGTTATAGTGGCAAACAAAACAGGCTCTGCCCTCATGGAGCTTATGAGATATGTATACAGCATGCCACCAGATAGAGATGAGCATTTTGACTTTAATCAATTCATTAATTAGTTTTTTGAGAGAGGGTCTTGCTCAGTTGCCCAGACTGGAGTGCTGTGGCATGATGATAGCTCACTGCTGCCTGGAACTCCCAGGCTCAAGAAATCCTCCTGCCCCAGCCTCCTGAGTAGCTAGGACTACAGGCACATGCCACCATGCTTGGCTAATTTTTAATTTTTCACAGAGACATGGTCTCAATATGTTACCCAAGCTGATTTTGAACTCCTGAGCTCAAGTGATCCTCCTGCCTCAGCCTCCCAAAGTGCTGGGATTACAGGTGTGAGCCATCAGGTTCTGTCGCATTTTGACTTTAGACAGAGTGATCAGGGAGGCCTCTCTGAGGACTTAACATTTGAGGCAGAGACTTGAAGAGAAAGCAGTTTGAAGGTGGAAGGAAGAGAAAGAAGGCAGCGTAAGATAAGGTTTGAATGGGAGTCAGGAGCCAGGCCATCAGGGTTTCATCAGACAGTGGGAAGTTTGGAAATACTCTTTTTTTTTTTGAGACGAAGTCTCACTCTGTCGCCCAGGCTGGAATGCAGTGGCGAGATCTCGGCTCACTGCAACCTCTGCCTACGGAGTTCAAGCAATTCTCCTGCCTCAGCCTCCCGAGTTGCCGGGATTACAGGTGCCTGCCACCACGCCCGGCTAATTTTTTGTATTTTTAGTAGAGACAGGGTTTCACCATCTTGGCCAGGCTGGTCTTGAATTCCTGACCTTGTGATCCACCCACCTCGGCCTCCCAAAGTGCTGGGATTACAGGCATAAGCCACCGCGCCTGGCCGAAGTTTGGATATATTCTAAGTGCCTTGGGAAAAATACCAGGAGGTTTTAGGCAGGGGTGATATGATCTGATTTTTATTTTGTTTGATTCTGATTTATGCTTTTAAAAGATCCCCCTGACTTCTCCACAGAGAACTGATTAGAATAGGAACATGGAAACAACGCACAGTTTCTTTCTTTCTTTCTTTCTTTCTTTCTTTCTTTCTTTCTTTCTTTCTTTCTTTCTTTCTTTCTTTCTTTCTTTCTTTCTTTCTTTCTTTCTTTTTTTTTTTGAGACTAAGTCTCACTCTGTTGTCTGTTGTTCAGGCTGGAATGCGGTGGCGTGATCTCAGCTCGCTGCAACCTCCGCCTCCCGGGAGTGATTCTCAAGTGATTCTCCTGCCTCAGCCTCTCGAGTAGCTGGGATTACAGGCACACACCACCATGCCCAGCTAATTTTTTGTATTTTTAGTAGAGATGGGGCTTCAACATGTTGGCCACGCTAGTCTTGAATTCCTGACCTGAAGTGATCCACCCGCCTTGGCCTCCCAAAGTGCTGGGATTACAGGCGTGAGCCACTGTGCCCAGCTGCAAAACACAGTTTCTATTCAATAAGTGGAAATGATGGTGTCCTGGATTAGGGTGAGATGCAGAGGAGAAGGAAGTGGTAGCTTTGAGATGTGATTTGAAGATAGATACTATGTCTTTTTTGTGGGTGATATGGTTTGGCTATGTCTCCACCCAAATCTCATCTTGAATTGTAGCTCCCGTAATTCCCACATGTTGTGGAAAAGACCCAGTGGGAGATAATTGAATCATGGGAGCAGTTTCCCCCAGACTGTTCTTATGATAGTGAATAACTCTCACAAGATCTGATGATTTTATAAGGGCTCTCATTCTCTCTTGTCTGCTTCCCCTTTTGCATGGCTCTCATTCACCCCTTTCACTTGGCTCTCATTCTCTTGCCTGCCACCATGTAAGATGTGCCTTTCGCCTTCCACCATGATTGTGAGGCCTCCCCAGTCATGTGAAACTGTAAGTCTATTAAACCTCTTTTTCTTTATAAATTACCCAGTCTCGAGTTTGTCTTTATCAGCAGTGTGAAAACGGACTAGTACAGTGTGGGAGAGGAACAGGGTCTTGCTCTGTTGTCCAGTTTGGAGTGCAATGGTGCAAACAATGCTCACTGCAGTTTCAACCTCCTGTGCTCAAGCAGTCCTCCTGCCTCAGCCTCCTGAGTGGTGCATTCCTGGGACTACTGGCATGCGCCACCACACCTGGCTAATTTTTAAATTTTTTTGTAGAGACAGGATCTCCCTATGTTGCCCAGGCTGGTCTTAAACTTCTGGGCTCATACGATCCTCCTACCTTGGCCTCCCACAGTACTGGGATTACAGGCATGAGCCACTGCATCTGGCCAGACTATGTCTTGCTGATGACTTAATGGTATCTGTTTTCATAAATACAGGTATATATATATATACACATACACACACACACACATGTGTGTGTATATATGTATATATACACTCTCTATATATGTGTGTATATGTATATATAGAGAGAATTAACTGTGCTTATTTATTTAACCCCTTGACTTTTCAGATGCTTTGTTCAACCTCATGTTATCAATTTAACGCAACTGTGATGCATAAAAAACATAAATGCAGTTATTAATTTCCTTCCTGACGGGTATAAAAACGTCAGTAAATTATTGATCACAAAATATTTTGCTTCCACAGGCATATAAATATTTAATCTTTAAGGTAATTGTTATCTACATATTTTACCTTCCTGAGTACAAGCGTCTAAATTTGACATCAAATCATTGATAACTATATATTTCAGTTGCATGTGAGGGCCTGTGAAAAAATTTAAGTATGCAACTGGTAGGCAGTCATATAATTCACAGCCCAAAACTTTATGTCTAAAAATGTAAATACAAATTTCTTACACTCTTTTTTTTTTTTTTTAAGATGGAGTCTCGCTCTGTCACCCAGGCTAGAGTGCAGTGGCACAATCTTGGCTTACTGCAACCTCCGCCTCCCCAGTTCAAGCGATTCTCTTGCCTCAGCCTCCCATTGTGGCATGCGCCACAATGTCCAGCTAATTTTTGTGTTTTTAATAGAGACAGGGCTTCACACTGTTGGCCAGGCTGGTCTCGAACTCCTGACTCCACGTGATCTGCCTGCCTCAGCCTCCTACAGTGCTGGGATTATAGGTGTGAGCCACCATGTCCTGCCTTCAGACTCCTTTTTTAACTGATGAAGCCATTTAATTAGTAAATCTAGAAGAAAAACATCTAGAGGCATTTATAAGGTTTTTTTTTTCCCCTCCAGTAACAGTGTCTTGAAAGCTGGCAGTATGCTTTTGTGTTTTTCTTTTTTTTTCTTTTTTTTAAAATTTTAACTGAACCTCTGCTATGTGACTGATGCTTCAGTTCCCTCTGTCTTAGCCAGGGGAGTTCGAGCTCCATTATGGGTACAGTGCTAGGGAAGCAAGAGTGAGGGGGAAAGGGAAGTGATGCTGGAAAGGAAGAGAAACGATGTAATGCACTCGCATGTTTGTCATAGCACTGTTCACAAGAGCAAAGACATGGAATCAATCCAGGTGCCCATCAATGGTGGACTGGATAAAGAAAATCTTCATATACACCATGGAATACTACACAGCCAGAAAAAATAACAAAATCATGTCCTCTGCAGCAACATGAATGCAGCTGCAGCTGGAGGCCATTATCCTAAGTGAATCAGAATTAATGCAGGAGCAGATACCGCATGTTCTCTCTTAGAAGTAGGAACTCAACATTGGGTAGGCAGGGACATAAAGATGGCAGCAATACACACTGGGGACTATTAGAGGGGAGAAGGAGGGAGGGGGGAAAGGTTGAAAAGCTGTTGGGTACTACCACGTTCAGTACCTGGGTAACGAGATCATTCATACCATAAACTTCAGCATCATGCACATGGACCTCTTGATTCTAAAATAAAAGTTGAAGAAAATTGGCTGCCATTTCAGCGTTTTGTCAGAAGCGTCCGCGCCTTGAGGATGAGGCCCTGCTGATTTCTGTGCTGGCTGCTGTCAGGATGGTGAAGCTGTTCATCAGAAACCTGCCCCGGGAGGCGACAGAGCGGGAGATTCGCTCACTCTTCGAGCAGTATGGGAAGGTGCTGGAATGTGGCATCATTAGGAATTAGGCTTTGTGCACATAAAGATAAAACTGCAGAGGAAGACGCCAAAACTGCAGAGGAAGATGCTTGTAATGCACCATTACAAGCTTCATGGGGTAAACATCAACATGGAAGCCAGCAGGAATAAGAGCAAAACCTCAACCAAGTTGCATGTGGGCAGAGGATTCAGTGGCGGCCATCAGGGGTCTTGATAACACAGAGTTTCACGGTGGGATGTGTGTGGGTTGAAATTCCGAGCTGTGGTCATGCATGAGAATATACACCCTTGGTGGTACCCAGTCTCCGAGACGTTCTCGGCTCGGTGCGTTCAGTCCCTCAGGAACCGTGGACCTTAATTTACCTTGCTAAGTTGAGACCTGCTCTTCCTTTCCTTTCCTCTTCTACCCATTTTCCTGTTCTTCTGTCCTTCAATACTTCTGTAGCTTCCCATTCATGTTCTGTTCTCCCAGCAGGCCTCATTGCGTGCAGAAACTGTGGTGGGGGCCGTGCTGTCTCCTCCTTGCCTCCTGTGGCTGTTGGATTTGGGAATGACCGTGGCAAGGGTCTCACTGCCCCTGGGTCTTTTTTTGGTCCAAAGGCTAGATCTATAGATTTGGATCACTTTTTTTCTTTACGGTGAAATAAATGGTTTTTCAACTTAAAAAAAAAATTGAAAAAAATTATATAAAAACAAAATTAGGCCGGGTATGGTGACTTAGGTCTGTAATCCCAGCTCTTTGGGAGACTGAGGCAGGTAGATCACCGGAGGTCAGGAGTACGAGAACAGACTGGCCAATGTGGTGCAACCCCATCTCTACTAAAAATACCAAAATTGTCCTGGAGCGGTGGTGCATGCCTGTAATCCCAGCTACCCTGGAGGCTGAGGCAGGAGAATCACATGAACCGGGAGGTGGAGGTTGCAGTGAGCGGAGATCACAACACTGCACTCTAGCCTGGGTGACAGAGTAAGACTCCATCTCAAAAAAAAAAAAAAAAAAAAAAAAAAAAAAGAAAAAGAAAATTGGCTGGGCGCCGTGGCTCACGCCTGTAATCCCAGCCCTTTGGGAGGCCGAGGTGGGCAGATCATGAGGTCAGGAGTTCAAGACCAGTCTGGCCAATATGGTTAAACCCTGTCTCTACTAAAGATACAAAAATTAATCAGGTGTGGTGGTGCATGCCTGTAGTCCCCGTTACTCGGGAGGCTGAGGCAGAAGAATCACTTGAACCTGGGAGGTGGAGGTTGCAGTGAGCTGAGACTGCACCACTGCCCTCCAGCCTGAGTGACAGAGCGAGACTCCATCTCACACACACAAAAATTAAAAACTAAATAAAATTAAGCAAGATATGAATAAATTATGAGCAAAATATTAAAAGAAAAGAGCATGTAGATGGCAGTTTCACCAGGAAGCATAGTCGTGAGAAGTCTCTGGAAAGGAAACATGTCTTGGATAGGGAGGAATGAATAAGAAAATATTTTTCAGTTCCTCCCTGTCTCCTTCCTGTTTGTGATGGATCAAAGGTTTCCCCAGCACTCTGGGTCATGTTAGTTTGTTTCTTGGACAGCCGCTGGGAAAACTAGAGCCGGTGACAGTGTCTGCAGCACTAGCCAGCGAGCCAGTGCACCTGCGTGTGTGCCCAGCCAGCCTCTTGTTATCTGGTGGCAGTGGCAGGGAAGACCCCAGGAGGTGGCAAGGCCCTGTCAGGTGATGTGGGAGCCCCCAGGTAGCGAAGAGCTGCCCTGCAGTGGCTTTAGCAGGAGTGGAGGTACACATCAGTGAGCCTTGCTCTGGGGAGGGTTGGAACCTCCTTTCTGGGGCCATAGCTGATTCCAGGTAGTCCTCCTGGAATCATCAGCAGCACTGCACCGAAAGCCAAGGTCTGGTGCCCTGCGCAGGAGCTCTCTCCAGTTCTACAGGAGGCCACGAGTGATCATGGGAGGGGGAAAAAGGAATCAAATAGCTTTTATGCTTACTTGGTTTGTTTTTAAAGAACCCATGGAGCTGCGTTAAACTCTAGGTCCCAAGTAGCAGGGTCATGAAAGAGGAATCAGTGGCCTTCCCATTAGCTGGCCTTTCCAGCATGCCCTCTGGCACTTCCTTTCTCCTCCACAGTTGGGAATATGGCAGTGGGAGGGGTGTCTTGGTGAGGGATGGAGAGAAAACAAAGCTAGGAAGAGCAAAGACAAGATGAACAAGAGAATCAGATTCAAGAGGGTCCTATAAGTAAAATGCTTAATGTGGACCTGTTGCAGGGAAACTTTTGTTTTTTTTTGTTTTTGAGACGGAGTCTTGCTCTGTTGCCCAGGCTGGAGTGCAGTGGTGTGATCTTGGCTCACTGCAACCTCTGCCTCCCAGATTCAAGCCATTCTCCTGCCTCAGCCTCCCGAGTAGCTGGGATTACAGGCATGCGCCACCACACTCAGCTAAGTTTTGTTATTTTTAGTAGAGATGGGGTTTCACCATGTTGGCCAGGCTGGTCTCAATCTTCTGACCTCATGATGTGCCTGCCTCGGCCTCCCAAAGCGCTAGGATTACAGGCATGAGCCACCGTGTCTGGCTTTAAATTAAATTAAATTAAATTAATTAATTAATTTATTTATTTTTTGAGACAGTGTCTTGCTCTGTTGCCCAGGCTAGAGTGCAGTGACACAATCTCAGCTCACTGCAGCCTAGACCTCCTAGGCCCAAGTGATCCTCCACTTCATTCTTCTGAGTATCTGGTACCACAGATACGTACCACCATGCCTAGTTAATTTTTCAAATTTAGTTTTTTTTTTTTTTGGAGACTGAATCTTGCTCTGTCACCCAAGCTGGAATATAGTGGTGCTATCTTGGCTCACTGCAATCTTCGCCTTCTGGGTTCAAGTGATTCTCCTGCCTTAGCCTCCCGAGTAGCTGGGATTATAGGCACCACCACCACGCCCGGCTAGTTTTTGTATTTTTAGTAGAGATGGGGTTTCACCATGTTGGCCAGGCTGGTCTTAAACTCCTGACCTCAGGTGATCCACCTGCCTCATCTTGCCAAAGTGCTGGGATTACAGGTGTGAGCCACTGTGTCCAGCCTCAAATTTAGTTTTCATAGAGATAAAGTCTTCCTATGTTGCCCAGACTCTGCAGGGCTATTTTTGAAAAGAATGATTAATGAATAATTTTTTTTTTTTTTGAGACTGAGCCTCACTCCGTTGCCCAGGCTGAAGTGCAGTGTTGTGATCTCGGCTCACTGCAACCTCTGCCTCCTGGGTTCAAGTGGTTCTCCTGCCTCAGCCTACTGAGTAGCTGGGATTACAGGTGTGTGCCACCACGCCCGGTTACTTTTTATATTTTTGGTAGAGATAGGGTTTTGCCATGTTGGTCAGGCTGGTCTCGAACTCCTGACCTCAGGTGTTCTACTTGCCTCGGCCTCCCAAAGTGTGGTATTACAGGTGTGAGTCACTGTGCCTGGCCTCAATGAATGATTTTAAGTACTTCTTTATGCTACAAGGAAATTTATCAAAATTTAAAGGAGCAATGCAAATGTCCTTTGAAGAGCTTACTTAGACCTTGATTATTTTGTTTATCCTGAAAATTCTTTTATAATAAAAAATGCATGTGGAATTAGTTAAAATATTTTAATAGCTTTTTGATAGCTAAATATTTCTATTTGGTTGCATATTTTAATGTATTCTAGCACTATAATGTTTAGTATATTCAGGCCTTTATATATAAAGCAGCATATTTGGGATTTCTGTATAGCACGCACTCTGATGTGGAAAGAGCATTGATTTGGAAGTCAGAATATCTAGGTTTGAGATCCAGCTCTAATACTAGTCATGTAACTGTGAACAATTCACATAACCAATCTAGCATTCCCAAATCTAAATGTACATGTGAATCACCTGGAAAAATTAAGAGACAGCATTTTGTTTCCTACCCATACCAATAGGAATGAGGCCTGGGAACTTGTGTTGTTTTTTATTTTTACTTTTTATTTTCCTTTTTTTTTTTTTTTTTTAGGTGGAGTCTCACTGTTGTTGCCCAGGTTGGAATGTAGTGGTGCGATCTTGGCTCACTGGAACCTCCACCTCCCAGGTTCAAGCAATTCTTCTGCCTCAGCCTCCCGAGTAGCTGGGATTACAGGTGCCCACCACGCCTGGCTAATTTTTAGTAGGGATGGGGTTTCACCATGTTAACCAGGCTGGTCTCGAACTCCAGACCTCATGTGATCTGCTCACCTCGGCCTCCCAAAGTGCTGGGATTACAGGCGTGAGCCACCGTGCCTGGCTGTATTTTACTTTTTAAATAGAGACAGCGTCTTACTATGTTGCTCATGTTACTTTGTCTTACTATGTTGCTGGTCTCAAACTCCTGGGCTCAAGAAATCTGTCCACTGCAGCCTCCAAAGTGCTAGGATTATAGGTGTGAGCCACTGTGCCAGGTCCCAAAATCTGTGCTCTTTATGAAGCTTCCCAGGAGATAATGGTGTGGTCCCTCAGAGGAAATGTGTTGGGGACAGCTCCTAGAAGATCTCTTAGGTGGTTTCCACTGCTAATATTTATGACTAAATATAAAATCTCTAAGCTTCATCATGGGAATTTGTAGATGTATCTTTGGTTTTATCTCTTGTTATTGCTCATATATGCCTATTATTTATTTGGTGTTAGCCTTGATTGGTCAAAAAATATCCAATTACAGCTTTATGCCTTTGGGAATATATAATCCTCTTTAATATATCAGCCCTGTAACAAAGTTTCTAAGAATGTTTTGTGTTGAAATTGGAAAACTGTTTGTAATCAAGAATGTGAATTTTGATGATTCTTTCAAAGGAATTATGCAATTACGGTATTTTTTTTTTTTTTTGACAGGGTCTTGCTCTGTTGCCCAGGCTGGAGTGTAGGGGCTTAGTCTCAGCTCACTGCAACCTCTGCCTCCCAGGTTCAAGCGATTGTTGTGCCTCAACCTTCCAAGTAGCTAGGACTACAGGCACGTGCCACTGTGCCCGGCTAATTTTTGTATCTTTTGGTAGATACTGGGTCTCACCATATTGGCCAGGCTGGTCTTGAACTCCTGGCCTCAAGTGATCTGCCTGCCTTGGCCCCCCAAAGTGCTGGGATTACAGGTGTGAGCTACCATGCCTGGCCAACTAGGGTACACTTTTAGCCATATGGGCATGATTAGTCTTTGAGGAGCACTTAATTATTGGACTAATATGGCATCTGGTGATATCTGAAAGTGTCAAAGCGAGTGGTCTCTGCTTTGTTAGCTGATGCTGAGCAAAAGCATGGATCCGGGAGGGATGACTTTGAAATCCTTCTCTACTATCTCCACCCAGGCCCACACAGACCCAGAATGCACACTTTCCAAGGGTAAGTGTGTATGTTGCCATAAAACTGTAAAACTCTTGAGGCTGGTGGGGCTCTGGGGTCATCTGAGTTAGTTGTCTGTCACAGTATACAAGTGTTCCTAGTTTTCTTTAAAACGATGTCGTTGGCCGGGTACGGTAGTTCACTCCTGTAATCCCAGCACTTTGGGAGGCTGAGGCGACAGATCACCTGAGGTCAGGAGTTTGAGAACAACCTGACCAACATGGAGAAACCCCATCTCTACTAAAAATACAAAATTAGCCAAGTGTGGTGGCGCATGCCTGTAATCCCAGCTACTCAGGAGGTTAAGGCAGGAGAATTGCTTGAACCCAGGAGGTGGAGGTTGCGGTGAGCCGAGATCCTGCCATTGCACTCCAGCCTGGGCAATAAGAACAAAACTCCATCTCAAAAGAAAAAAAAAATAAATGAAATGATGTCTTTAAATTTCTTCTGTGAGCAATAACTGTAAAACTCCTGGTTTTTCTCAAGTCTTTGACACGTGATTGGCTTGGGTGGTCCATATTCCCTTTTTTCTCAAGGTAGCTAAACACTAGTTTTTATTTTCATATATGATGTTCAACAGTTTGCAACCTTCCTAGTCAAATTGTCCCATAGTTTGAAGCAAAGGGAAACGATCACACTCTAAATTCCCAGGTTTCCTACTTTCAGCCTCTAAATTTGGTTTTCCAAGCACTCCCTGGTTGAGTTGCCAAAAGATTGAGAGGAGTTGAAGGCATAAAGGTGAAAGGACCGTTTTTGATTTTTGGGGCAACCAAGTTACTTTGGCTTTTGCTCATTCTGTAACATTGATCTCCCCAGCCAGTGCTCTGTCTTCCAAGGGTAATAATGACATTTGGCACCAGGACACCATTATGCTCATACAAGTCATACATTTTTCTCAGTCATAGCCTGGGTGTGAAATGGGGGTTGGTAATGGCGTTGGTGGAGTAGAGGGTGATGAGTTTTGGCACATGGGAAAGTTTGCTAGGCTTACGTATAAACTGGAGCCTTTTTTTTTTCTTTTTTTTTTTTTTGAGACAGAGTCACTCTCTCATCCAGGCTAGGGTGCAGTGGTGCAATCCCGGCTGACTGCAACCTCTGCCTCCTGGGTTCAAGTGATTCTTTTGCTTCACTCTCCCGAGTAGCTGGGTTTACAGGTGCCCACCACCATGCTCAGCAAATTTTTGTATTTTTAGTAGGGATAGGGTTTCACCACCTTGGCCAGGCTGGCCTTGAGCTCCTGGCTTCAAGTGATCCGC
The DNA here is from genome assembly GCF_047675955.1 of Chlorocebus sabaeus. Lineage (NCBI taxonomy): Eukaryota > Metazoa > Chordata > Mammalia > Primates > Cercopithecidae > Chlorocebus > Chlorocebus sabaeus. Next base: position 33,086,993 of record NC_132911.1, on the reverse strand, counting down.
CTGTCTCGGCTTCCCAAAGTGCTGGGATTACAGGCATGAATCACCCTGCCCGGCCCGTTATTATTATTATTTTTTTCATTTTAGTTAAGATCAAGTGTTTCTCCTCGTCATTGGTTGCATACACCCATACCTCCTGTACCTTTTCTTGCTCAGCTTTTTGTCACTGTCTCTTCCTCCCCTTCCTCCATCTGCCCTCCCCCTCAATTGCTTCATGCATTTCTGCCATGAATTATAGAAAGTACATATCTTCTTTGTAACACCCCACATACTCTATTTTATGCTGTATTATTCCTTGGAAGAAAGCCAAAGTTGATTTACATTAGTCAAACAAAGATTACATACTCAGTTGGACAGAAACAACTTCTGTCTTTATGAACAATGGCAGATCTAATTTTATACATTTCCATACTTTGCAGAGATAATAGTGACTTCTTTGGCAGGGAGAGGGGTGATGTGAGGCATGTCATAACTAAACTCTCTACCCTGAATTGCTTGAAAAACTGGAGTAATGGAAAGACCTTGGGTCCGAGAGTACTGCAGTAAATATTGGGCCGAATTCATCACCACATATTAGATCTCTGACATTGGCATCATTACTTAATATCTTTAAGCTTCTTTTCTTATTTGTAAAATGAAAATATAAAACCATTTTCTTTAGGGTTTTTGTAAGGTTCGAGTATAATTCATGTAAAGTACACAACATATTGCCTGGGGCAGGGTGGATGCCGTAAGTTGTATCCTGTGACTTAGCATCATACGTTTGTTCAGATGAACTGCTGTACAAAGTTAAAGAGCAGTGGCAATAGGATTATAATATTGTCTTAGCCTGTTTTGTGCTACTGTAACAGAATACTGGAGACTGGGTAATTAATATGCAACAGAAATTTATTGGTTCATGATTCTGGGGGCTGGGAACTCTAAGATGGAAGGAGTCATCACTTGGCGAGGTCCTTCTTGCTGTGTCATCCCATGGTGGAAGATGCCAAAAAGAGTGAGAGAGCAAGAAGTTGGACTCATAGCCTCAAGCCCTTTTATCATCGGCATTAATCCATTCAGAGGGTGGAGCCCTCATGATCTAACCACCTCCCATTAGGCCACACCCCCCAACACTGTTGTGTTGGGGATTAAGTTTCCAACACATGCTTTTTGGGAGACACATTCAAACCACAGCAAATGTATTTAAAAGCTGTACTAATCAAGATGGTTTTGTGGGGGAAAAAGCTTTTCTTCTTCTTCTCTTGAATGGGTTACCATCTCCCTTGTTAGTCTAAAGCATCCATCTGTTTTGGGGAGAATAGGACTATTGCAGGAGAAAAGTTTGACATTCATATTCAGTTTTGACATTCATAATAGGGTCTTTCCTATAAAATAATAAGAGTCTAAAGTCAGACTATTCTCTTGAAGGGATTTAAAAAATTACTTTAGCTCCTCCTTTAACATAATAAGAATGAAGACTGGAATACTCAGTGCTTAGATTTCTCATGTTGAGAGTGTGTTGCTTCCAGTGGTGACAGCTTGGTCAGGAGCCTTGACACTCCATGGTTGAAGGAAGGGGAGATAGCCTTATGTCTTTTAGTCTTAGGTGTTGGGAAGAAAACTAGGAGAGAGGAGATGAGGAAGTTAGAGGTCAGTTTTTTTTTTTTCTTTTTTCCTTTTGAGACGGAGTCTCGCTCTGTCACCAGGCTGGAGTGTAGTGGCAAGATCTCGGCTCACTGCAACCTCTGCCTCCCGGGTTCAAGTGATTCTCCTGCCTCAGCCTCCCAAGTAACTGGGACTACAGGCATGCACTACCACACATGGCTAATTTTTATATTTTTTAGTAGAGATGGGGTTTCACCATGTTGGTCAGGATGGTCTTGATCTCTTGACCTTGCGACCTGCCCACCTTTGCCTCCCAAAGCGCTAGGATTATAGGCGTGAGCCATCACGCCAGGCCAAGATCAGTCTTTATATTTGCTCTTGCCAACCCCAAATCTTGCTTTGGGGATAACTTTTGAAGACGAGATTTTAGAAATGTTGTGTTAAGTTGAGGAAACCATAAAGACAACAGGTTTTGAGATAAACTAGTTTTTTTGATAGATTGGCTGGGCAGGCAGTGGGCTTGTGGTCTGCTTTCCAATCTTTTGGTTTTTTAAATTTTTTTTCTTTGTAATTACTGGTTATAGCAAGATAATTTTTTTTCTTTTTTTGAGACAGAGTTTCGTTCTTGTTGCCCAGGCTGGAATGCAGTGGCGTGATCTTGGCTCATTGCAACCTCTGCCTCCTGGGTTCAAGTGATTCTCCGGCCTTAGCCTCCCAAGTAGCTGGGATTACAGGCATGTGCCACCATGACCAGCTAATTTTGAATTTTTAGTAGAGACACGGTTTCTCCATGTTGGTAGGCTGGTCTCGAACTCCCTACCTCAGGTGATCTGCCCACCTTGGCCTCCCAAAATGCTGGGATTACAGGTGTGAGCCACCACACCTGGGCCTTTTTTGTTTTTGTTTTTAAGAGACAAGGTGTCCTATGTTACCCAGGCTGTTCTTGATCCTCCCATCTCAGCCTTTCAAGTAGCTGGGATGGCAGGTGTGTGCCACCATGCCCGGCTGCTCACCAAGCCCCTTTGTTCCCATGTTAGATGTTCTGCTTAAAGTGAAGTTATAAAGTGAGCACCTGGGCCAAAGCCTGGGCAGACTGTGTGGCAGCGATTCCTCTGCAGGGGGCTGCATGCTTGTTTGCTCAGGACAGCCCGGCTTTCACCTGCTGTCCTACGCTTCTCTGCAGTTGGTACCCTCTGTCACTGATACTCTCTGTAATAACCATATAATTTGTGGTACAACTAGCACACTTGTACAGTTGTACCATACCATACAGTTGTACCAACTTGTCTCAGTTATACCATAAATTATGTGGTTATTCCAGAGAAGTTACCCTTGTGAGCCCTGAATGGGGCTAAGTCCTCAGTGGAACATCCCCCAGGCCCTGAGAGGGTCCCTAGGGGCCAGATCACAAGGATGCCAGGTGCCGACTTCAGCATTCTGAGGTTGGAGAAATCAGAGGACAGAAATTACATGGCTTCCAGGCCCTCCTTTCCCCTGGCAAACGTAGTCATGGAAGAAAGCTGGGGAGGGAGGTACGACCTGGGAAATCTGAAAGGCAGCCATTTTTACTTAGAGTGAATGTTACCTGAGAGCACAGTTTTAAGGTTTTGCCTTCCATTGGATTGAATCTGTTGTTTTACTTTTGTATGCCCAGTGGATGGGGACTCATGAGAATAACTGGATTAGTTACAGAGAAGATATACTTCACTTCCTCTGCAACACTGAGTGCTAGGTGAGCAAATTTTGCAGCCTTGTCAATGAACAATTACTTTTTCCTACAGCTTCTTTGTGTCTTCACTGTGCTGTCATTCCTAAAGTCTCTCCAGCTATTTAGACAAGATCACTGTGAGCCTCATAGCTTATGGTCAACACTTTTCTAAAAATATTTAACATCAAAATGAAGTAGAGACAGTCCTCATTTTTCACTACTTCACATTTTCCTACTCATTCAATACTGGCCACGAGATAGGTAATACTTCATATATGGGCAGAGTCTACTTTATATCTATAATCCCCTTAAGAAGTGATCTTCAGGCCAGGCATGGTGTCTCACGCCTGTAATCCCAGCACTTTCGGAGGCTGAGGCGAGTGGATCACATCAGGCCAGGAGTTCGAGACAAGCCTGGCCAACATGGTGAAACCCCATCTCTACTAAAAATACAAAAAATTAGCCGGGCGTGGTGCTTGGTACCTGTAATCCCAGTTACTAAGGAGGCTGAGGCAGGAGAATTGCTTGAACCCGGGAGGCAGTGGCTGCAGTTGCCCAGCCTGGGCAACAAGAGTGAAACTCTGTTTCAAAAAAAAAAAAAAAAAAAAAAAGTGCGTATCTAAAGTTGGGGCATGCTTACGGAGAATGGTGTTTTAAAACAAGCTTTAAATTGAGGTATAACATTTATAAATTTCACTGATCTTAAACATGTGGCCTGATGAATGTCTGGATAGTGTTTTTAATTAAATTAAATTAATTAATTGATTGATTTTTGAGACAGAGTCTCACTCTGTTGCCAAGGCTGGAGTGCAGTGGTGCAGTCATGGCTCACTGCAGCTTCAAGTTCCTGAGCTCTGGTGATCCTCTCACCTCAGTCTCCTGAGTAGTTTAAGACTACAGGAGTAGGCCGGGCTCAGTGGCTCATACCTGTAATCCCAGCACTTTGGGAGGCCGAGGCAGGTGGATCATCTGAGGTCGGGAGTTCAAGACCAGCCTGACCAACGTGGAGAAACCCCATCTCTACTAAAAATACAAAATTAGCTGGGCATGGTGGCATAATCCCAGCTGCTCGGGAGGTTGAGGCAGGAGAATTGCTTGAACCTGGGAGGCGGAGGTTGCAGTGAGACAAGATTGTGCCATTGCACTCCAGCCTGGGCAACAAGAGCGAAACTCCATCTAAAAAAAAAAAAAAATTATATAGGAGTGCACCATCATGCCCGGCGGCTCTATATTTATATTTATATTTATATTTATTTTTATTTTTATTTTATTTTATTTTTTAGCAGATAGGGTCTCATTTTGATGCCCAAGCTGGTCTTGAACTCCTGGCCTCAAGTGGTCCTCTCGCTGTGGCATCCCAAAGTGCTAAGATTATAGATGTGAGTCACCGCCAGCTGAGATAGTATATATTTTTTAAACAACCTCCTTTTTGTCTTTGACATCAGGATGAGTTAGGACAGTCTCTGCTACTCCCTTGCCTGTTTACCTGCTCATAGGAACCTAGACTGTGAGGGATCAAGTCAGAACTCACAAACTTGAACTTAACTTCATGTAATCCAATAAGGTGAATTTTATGGGCTCTCTAAAATGTCACATTCTGTGAATGGAGGCGGGGGTCTGATTCTGGGCCCCAGCATCAGGGGCTGCCCATGATCCCAGCTTCTTCTCTTCTTCTTTTGCCAACTTCAGCCAGCCTAAGCTCCCCTGAGTGGAGGGAGCCAGGTCATCAGTTTCCGTTGGAGGGATGAAGGTCATGTAAGCAAACCTATGTAGACAAATCTCTCCCTTAAACAGAAGAACAACCTCCTATTTATCTTCTCACCTCCTCTATCATTCCTACTGTAGAACCTCACTTCCCTGAGAACTATATCATAGCATCTCTGTCTTCTCACTCCACTTCTTTTCTGTTTTTTTTTTTTTTTTTTTTTTTTTTTTTGGTGAGACAGGGTCTCAGTCTGTTGCCAGGCTGGAGTGCTGTGGTGCAATCATGGCTCACTGAAGCCTCCCAAGCCCAAGCCTCCCAGGTCCAGGGCTCAAGTGATCCTCCTGCCTTAGCCTCCCAAATGGCTGGCACTGCAGGCACATGCCACCATGCCTGGCTAACTTTTTATTTTTTAATTTTTTATAGTGATGGGGTCTCGATATGTTGCCCAGGCTGGTCTTGAACTCCTGTCGTCAACTGATTCTTCTGTCTCGGCATCCCAAAATGCTGGGATGACAGGCGTGAACCACTGTGCCTGACTCTCTCGCTATTTCTTACTTCTCAACTCTCGACTCTGGCTCTGGTCCATTCCTCCACTGAAAGAGTTCTGGGTGAATTATCAACCACCTCCCTGTTGCCAAATCCTCCATATTGCTAAATAAAATGCAGGTATTTTTTAGTTCTCATCCTATTTGACTTCTTAGCAATACTTGATATCGTTAACTATGCCTTTCTTCTTGAAATATCCTTGCTTCTGTAACCCAGCGTTTCTGTTTTTCTTCTTCATCTGCCCTTGCAAGGCCACTCTGTCTTGCTGGCCTTTGGATGTGGCAATTCATCAAGACTCAATCCAAGGCATTTTATGGTTCTCACTTTAGACTCCTCCTGGACCGGTGGTTCAGAATCCTTTTTTTTTTTTTTTTTTTTTTATTGAGATGGAGGCTCACCCTGTCGCCTCGGCTGGAGTGCAGTGGTGCGATCTCAGCTCACTGCAACGTTCGCCTCCCAGACTCAAGCGATCCTCCCGCCTCAGCCTCCAGAGTAGCCAGGACTAAAGATGGGTGCTGCCACACCCAGCTAATTTTCTTAGATTTTGTGTCGATGGGGTTTCACCATGTTGGCCAGGTGGGTCTCAAAGTCCTGACCTCAGGTGAACCGCCTGCCTTGGCCTCCCAAAGTGCTGGGATTACAGGTGTGAGCCACGGCGCCCAGCCTTTTTTTTTTTTTTTTTTTTTTTTTTTGAGACAGGATCTCCATCTGTCACTAGACTGGAGTGCAGTGGCATGATCATGGCCCACTGCAGCCTCGAGTTCCCAGGATCCAGCAATCCTACTTCAGCTTTCCAAGTAGCTGGGACCACAGGAGTGTGCCACCATGCCCTGCTAAATTTTGTATTTTTTGTAGAGACGGGGTTTTACCATGTTGCTCAGGCTCATCTTGAATTTCTGAGCTCAAGCAATTCACCCACCTTAGCCTTCCAAAGTGCAGGGATTGCAGGTGTGATCTACTGTACCCAACCAATTCACAATCCTCTTAGCCTAAATGCCCGCCTCTTGTAACAATTTGTATATATAATGCCCTATCTGTAATATAAAGGGAAATAATTTATATTAAATAAGTATTTCAATATTTATATGCTTGGGCATGTAGGAGGCTATGGGACATGGGACGTTTCTTCTCTGTGAACTGTGCTGTGCTTTGCAAGATGTCTGGCATCCCTAGTCTTCTCCCACTGAATGGCAGTAGCAATCCCAAATTGCTGTGAGACACCCGTCCTCATTTCCCCCACCCTGTAAAATTCCAAAAAGCCCCCTCGAGGTCCCACTCAATGTTGAGAACTATTGGCTTAGCAATCTCCCTCACCACCCCGGCTGGCAGCCCTTTTGCAGCTTGCACAGGCACTCACATCTTCGCTCCAGACCTCTCTTCTGAGTCCCATATGGGGATAACCTGTTATCTGCTTGCTGTCCAATTTATGGATCACACAGTTACCACCAAACCCAGATAGTGGTTGCAGTCCCCATCTGCTATGCATACCAAGAAACTAGCATTCATCCTTGGAGCCTTCCCTCCCTTTACCTTTGGTGGGTTTCCAATCTATCATAAAATTCTTTGGAATATATTTGTTAAGTAACTAAAATATTTTTGAATTCTTTTTTTCTAAATCTTTTCACTTCTTTCAAGCTCTGCCTTAACATCTTGAATCTAAACTACTTCTTACTTGGGTCACTATAGTAGCCTCTCATTCACCATTCACCCACCTGCATCCACCAAGACCCCTTTTTTTCTTTTTTTTGCGACGGAGTCTTGCTCTATCACCCAGGCTTGAGTGCAGTGGCGCAGTCTTGGCTCAATGAAACCTCCGCCTCCGGTGTTCAAGTGATTCTCCTGCCTCAGCCTCTTGAGTAGCGGAGACCACAGGCATGTACCACCAGGCATGGCTAATTTTTGTATTTTTGGGGTAGACATGGGGGTTTCACCATGTTGGCCAGGCTGGTGTTGAACTCCTGACCTCAAGTGATCCACCCACCTCAGCCTCCCAAAGTGCTGGGATTACAGGCGTGAGGCACCATGCCTGGCCCACTGAGCCCCTTCTGCTGCTCCTTCCTCCACCCTCTCCCTTCCTCTGGCTACACCGATTTTCTTTGTTTCCCTCCTAACATCCTAACATGCTCCTCCTACCCTAGACCTTATACTCAAGCTGCTTCCCCCTCTGGACTTTTTCCTTCTCCTCATTTTTTCTGTTTATTCCACTCATCCTTCAGTTTCAGCCTTAACCACCACCTCCAAGAAGACTTCTTTGACCTGAGAAGGTCAGATTCCATATTATAGGCTCTCATAGCATTTATTTAAAAAAAATTATTTTTTTAAGAGAGAGGATTTTGTTCTGTTGCCCAGGCTGGAGTGCAGTGGTATGATTGTAGCTCACTGCAGCCTGGCACTCCTGGTTTCAAGCAATCCTCCTGTCTCAGCTTCCAATTAGCTAGGACTAGAGACGTGCACCACCATGCCCTAATTAAAAAAATGTTTTTGTAGGCATTGAGTCTCACTGTGTTGCCCAGGCTGGTCTTGAACTCATGACCTCCATCCATCCTCCCTTCTGGGCCTCCCAAAGTGCTGGGATTACAGGTGTGAGCCACCACCCGGCCTCTCAGCATTTAATCACACTTTTGAGTTCTGATATTATACTTACTAATATTATTTGTTTAACGCCTGCCTTTTTCACTGCAGTGTAAGCTCCAGGAGAACAAGGCATTTTCTGATTTTGCTCATTTTGCTCACTGTTGAATCTCTAATACCTAGCACAATGTCTGGCCCCGACCATAATAAGTGCTGCAAGTTCCTGAAACGTGAAATGAGATTTTTGTGGCAAGAGCAGTGACCTATTCCATTTGGCGACAAGAGGGGGCAGCAGAGAGCTGCCAGAGTAGAGGCCTCTGCTTTGATTTTTGGGTTAGCAAATCCAGTTTGTCAGGCTGTTTAATCAGGAGTGGAGGAGAGGGCAGAGTGTCGAAGGGGGATCCAAGAAGCAAAAGAACGGGGATTATCCAAGAGAAAAATGGAGTGAAAGGGAGGAACTCCGAGCTGGAGTTAGCTGGAAAGGGATCTCAGCTGTGAGTGGTACGCAGTCTGTGACCGGGCATCCTGCGTCTCTCTAGGCCTTTCGAGGGTTGGAAAGCATCCTGTCCCAGTATACCTGAAAGCCCTAACCATGCAGACAGACGTGCGATAGGAAGAGCAGAGAACAATTACTTCTTGCTGGTAGCAGCTTCATTTTGGAAGCTTCTGCATGGCAGGTGGGTAGTGCTCCTATCCCTTGCACAGGACATAGGACCAGTGAGACTGGGCTCTGGGACACAGGGAAGAAGTAGGGAGGGATGGAAACTAACATTTCCTAAGTAGCTTCTGTGTTGCAGGCACAGAGGAGTCCAATATGGCCAGTATTTTCCTTATTTGAAAGGTAAGGGTCATGGCTCAGAGAGTTGCAGTAATTTGCCCAAATTATATTCTGGCTAAACTCAGTTTTTACCCCAATTCCCGTGACTTAAAAACCCATGTTCTTTCTCATATACTTTGGTGACTTTTTAAAGATTTTAGTAATGACTCTTTTTTTTTGGAAATGGAGTCTTTCTCTGTTGCCCAGGCTGTAGTGCAGTGATGCGATCTCAGCTCACTGCAACCTCCACCTCGTGGGTTCAAGCCATTCTCCTGCCTCAGTTTCCTGAGTAGCTGGGATTACAGGCATGTACCACCACACCCAACTAATTTATATATTTTTAGTAGAGATAGGGTTTCGCCACTTTGGCCAGGCTGGTCTTGAACTCCTAACCTCAAATGATCCACCCGCTTCGGCCTCCCATAGTGCTAGGATTATAGGTGTGAGCCACCGCCCCTGGCCAGAAGTGGCTCTTTTTTTTTTTCCTTGCTGTGCCTAAAGAGAAACAGACCCTTCTCAGTTATGTGCCCTATTGGTAGATTCAAAATCTATACTAGAAACTGTTATCCTTATTTTTAGATTTGGCTTGTGGGAAATTTATTAACATAAATATAAAATGTTGCATTTTAAGCTAACAGCATATAATCTCTGATTGTCAACAATGACTCAGAATTTGAAATGTCCAAGTGCTATATGGCATGCCTGTGAGAGTCAAAAACTGCAAGAATTGGGCCAGGAATGGTAACTGACACCTGTAATCTCAACACTTTGGGAGATGGAGGCAGGAGGATCACTTAAGCCCAGGAGTTCAAGACTAGCCTGGGCAACATAGTGAGACCCTATTTCTATAACAAATTTGAAATATTAGCTGAGCATAGTGGCACGAACCTGTAGTCCTAGCTACTCAGGAGGCTGAGGAAGGAGGATCACTTGAGCTCAGGAGGTCAAGGCTGCAGTGAGCTATGATTGTGCCACTGTACCATGGCCTAGGTGACAGAATGAGACCTTGTATCAAAAAAAAAAAAAAAAAAAAAAAATTGCAAGAATTGTCGTCTTGATTTTATATCAAAGGATACAAACTTATGGGGAGGGTTTTTGGTCAAAGTGTTAATCACGTGAATACCAATGTAGGGAATAGGAACTCTGCTCCTGGATCATAAGCCAAAATTAGAAGCACCATAAAGCAAGTTAAAGAATTTCTGAATCGTGGATCACACTTGTAATCCTAGCACTTTGGGAGGCCAAGGTAGGTGGACTGCATGAGTCCAGGAGTTCAAGACCAGCCTGGGCAACATGGCAAGACCCTGTCTTTACAAAAAATACATAGAATTATCCAGGTGTGGTGGTACATGCCTATAGTTCCACCTACTTGGGGGGCTGAGGTGGGAGCATTGCTTGAGGCTGCCTGGGAGGCAGAGGTTGAAGTGAGCCAAGATTGTGCCACTCCAGCTTGGGCAACAGAGCAAGACCTTGTCTAAAAAAAATGATTTCTGACCTGGCATATAACTATCAGAGAAGAAACATTCTTGTGAAATCCACCCTATTGTAGGGATAGACTGTAGCATGACTTGAACACTCCAGTCCAAGCCCGTCTTTAGCAAAAGTTAATCTTCCTGATTAGCAAACTGTGTATAAGATTGAGGTCTCAGAGCCTGGGGCTTTGGGGTAGAGGGGCAACAACTTTGTGGAAACTGAAAACTGTGGTGTTTTTTGTGTTTTCTCTTTTTTTGGAGACAGAGTTTCGCTCTTGTCACCCGGGCTGGAGTGCAATGGCATGATCTCAGCTCACTGCAACCTCTGCCTCCTGAGTTCAAGTGATTCTTTTGCCTCAGCCTCCCGAGTAACTGGGATTACAGGTGCCCCCCTACCATTATACCCGGCTAATTTTGTATTTTTAGTAGAGACGGAGTTTCACCATGTTGGCCAGGCTGGTCTTGAACTCCTGATCTCAGGTGATCCACCCGCCTCGGCCTCCCAAAGTGCTGGGATTACAGGCGTGAGCCACCGCGCCAGGCCTGGAAACCAGAAACCGTTGAAGCCAAGGGGAAACAAGGCACACTTCCTCTGTTATCTAGTAGCAAAGGAAGAACATCTTGGAACTGAACATGTGTCAGAATTTTGGCAGGGAGAAATATGTGATTTTATCGGAAAGTAAATAATACTGAGGAAGAAAATACATTCTTCTCATTGCAAAGAAAAGACTGTGGGGGAAAAGCAGGGTTTTTTTTTTTTTTTTTTCGTATGGTTGTTTTTTCTTAGACTAAAACCATTTGATCTAGGGAAGTTGGCCTAAAAAGTTTGTTCTTTTTTTCCTTTTAGGGGATGATGGAAGGCATCAAGGTGGGCCTTTCACCCATTAATCTCTCCATTTTCCCCTCCAGAAATGATTTAGATTCTGTCATCTGTGTTGACTTGCCCATATTCATTAGAGATTTGGCTTGGACAGTTATTAATGATGACAATGATCACTCTCCTTTATGGCACTTCATGCTTAAAAGAATACTTCAGATTGCCTCCAAATAATGAAACGAGTTCTGAACAGTCATTGCCAGACTCACTTAATGTTCCTTTGAGCATCCAACACATACCAGACTTCTGTCCAGCACTGCATTTGATTCGAGGGAAGTACAGTACTCTCAAGGAGTCGAAGACAAATAAATGAGTTCTTTCCCTCAAGTGAATAAACGTTTGTTTAGAACTCAGACACATTTCCCCATTAATCAAGACCAGGTTCCAAGGCCCTCTCATTAAAACCTTTTGAATCCATAATGAACCATCCTATAAAACTAGTAGCCTTGCCCTGAATTCTGGGTCCTAGGTCATATCCTAATAGGATATGACCACATGGAGGGGATGGAAGATCCAAGAAGAAGAGAGAATATGGCATTTGAAGATTTAGTTAAATTTCTAGTTTATGAAATTCAAGATGCTTGTCCCACGAAGTGACACTAGAGGGCAGTGCATACAGCAAAACCTTGCAATGGAACAAGACTGAATTCCCATTTCCAATTATGCTTTTGAAAATTCAGATGTCAGCTCTGAAGTCTTTTCATTTCATTACATAAAGGGAAAATATATTGAAATTACATATCATCATAAAAAATATCTTGAGGATGAAGAATTTTGTTAATATTTATCAAAGTAATAATTTGATAATAATTTTAAAAATTAAATAGTATTAACATTTCTTTCATAAAAAGGAAGTTCTTGCCCCTTCTTTGTGCCACCTGTCTTTCCTATAGTTTCTTCTGGATTTATGTTTGTATTTCTATTTAATATGAACATACATATATTTTTTCTTTTTTAAAATGTAATTTTCTGGGTTTTTTTAAATTGACAAATAATTGTACATATTCATGGGATACATAGTGATGTTTTGATACATATAATGTGATCAGATCAGGTAATTAGCATATCTATCATCTCAAACATCTATCTTTTTTTTGTGTGTTGGAAACGTTCAATATCCTTCTGGCTATTTGAAACTATGTAATATATTATTGTTAACTGTAGTCATCCTAGAGTGGTTTAGAACATGAGAACTTATTCCTTCTATCTAGCTGTAATTTTCATGCTTATATGTCTTGAGGCAAGTGATTATTTGGTTTGTTTTTAATGAATTTCCCCAGATACATTTTTCTGCTCCCCCCAAATCTATCTAATATAGTCCAATTTTATTACATCAGAAATCATTATTTACAATGAGATGTTATAATTGAAACTTTTCATTTTGGCAATTTTCTTATGCAAACAAAACAGACAGATTGATATAAAGAATGCCCATTTGCTGTTCATCTAGCTTCAACAACCATCAGTTTTCTCATTTGTGTTTAATTATTCCTACATTATCTCTTCCTCCTCTCAATTATTTTAAACAAATTTTAAACCTTGTCATTTCACCAGCATTGTTCATATTACTATGGCTTTGAAAATATTGCTCAACATAGAACCAGCAATTACATTTTTTGTGTATTTTATTTGTCTAGCTAATAATTGTCTCTTACATTTTTGTTAGTTTTTATTACTTATCATTAATTTTATTTTAACAGTGTTCCATTAGATATATGAAACACACACATATATATCATAAATAAGTACATACATTTTATTTATTTATTTATTTATTGAGACAGGGTCTCAGTTTGTTGCCCAGGCTAGAGTCTAGTGGCGTGATCATGGCTCACTGCAGCCTTGACCTCCCTGGGTTCAGGTGATCCTCCCACCTCAGCCTCGAGAGAGGCTGGAATTGTAGGAGTGTGCCGCCACACCTGGCTGATTTTTGTATCTTTTGTAGAGACAGGGTTTCGCCACATTGCCCAGGCTGGCTTTGAACTCCTAGTCTCAAGGGATCTGTCTGTCTTGGCCTCCTAAAGTGCTGGGATTACAGGCTGAGCCACCATGCCTGGCCATAAATTTTAAATAAATAAATGAAGTTTAAATAAATAAATGAAGTTTAAATAAATGACCTGACATATTACATACTGTATCAACTTTATTTTTCCCCCAGAAAGCATTGTTCTGCAGTCCCCGTCCTCTTTCTTTTCTTTTTATTGATACATAATATTTGTACCCGTTTATGAGGAACATGTGATATTTTGTTACATGCACAGAACGTATAATGATCAAGTTAGGGAGTCATGGCATTTAAGGGAGGGGCCCCCAACATCAGGGCCTGTCCATGGCCTGTTGCACAGCAGGAGGCAAGTGGTGGGTGAGCCAGCATTACCTCCTGAGCTCTGCCTCCTGTCAGCTCAGCAGCAGCATTGGATTCTCATAGGAGTGTGAACCCTGTTGTCAACTGCACATGCAAAGGATTTAGATCACTTGCTCTTTGTGAGTATCTAACTAATGCCTGATGATCTAAGGTGGAACGGTTTCATCTGAAAACCAATCCCCCACCACCCCAGTCCGTGGACAAATTGTCTTCCGTGAAACCAGTCCCTGGTGCCAAAAAGGTTGGAGACTGCTGGTTTAAGGTATCTCTCACCTCTACTATTCTATATGTTAGGAACATTTCAAGTCTTCTAGCCCAGCTATTTCAAAATATACAATAATTTGTTGGTAACTGTAGTCACCCTACTCTGCTATCAAACACTAGAATTTATTCTTTCTACCTCACTGTGTGTTTGTACCCATTAAACAGCCTCTCTTTATCCACCCCGCCCCAAACTTCCCAGCCTCTGGTTGCTACCATTCTACTCTCTACCTCCATGAGGTCAACTTTTTTAGTTCCCACATATAAGTGAGAACACATAATACTTGTCTTTCTGTGCCTGGTTTATTTCAGTTAACATAATGACCTCCAGTTCCATCCATGTTGCTGCAATGACAGGATTTCATCCTTTTAAATAGTATACTATTGTGTATATATACCACATTTGCTTTATCTCATCATCCATTGGACACTTAGGTTGATTCCATATCTTGGCTATTATGAATAGTGCTGCAATAAAGACGGGGGTGCAGGTATTGCTTTGACATACTGAATCCCCTTCTTCTGGAAAGATACCCCGTCGTGGGATTGCTGGATCATATGGTAGCTCTGTTTTTAGTTTTTGAAGAAATCTCCATATTGTTTTTGATAGTGGCTATACTCACATTTACACCAACAGTGTATAAGAATTCCCTTTTCAGCTGGGCGTGGTGACTCACACCTGTAATCCCAGCACTGCAGGAGGCTGAGGTCGGCAGATCACCTGAGGCCAGGAGTTCAAGACCAGCCCCGCCAACATGGTGAAACTCTGTCTCTACTAAAAATACAAAAATTAGCTGGGCGTGGTTGTGTGTGCCTGTAATCCCAGCTACTTGGGAGGTTGAGGCAGGAGAATCACTTGAACCCAGGAGGTGGAGGTTGCAGTGAGCCAAGATCGTGCCATTGCACTACAGCCTGGGCAACAAGAGCAAAACTCTGTCTCAAAAAAAAAAAAAAAAAAAAAAAGAGTTCCCTTTTTTCCCACATCATCACTAGCATCTGTTTTTTTTTTTTGTCTTTTTAATCTTAGCTATTGTAACTGGCATAAGATGACACGCATCTTATGCCAGTTGGTTTTGGTTTTCATTTTGTCCTCCAGTCGGATGAAAGTGCTTGGAGGCCCTGCTGTGGGGCAGCAGTGGTGGTGGGGGTGGGGGGCAGTGGGAACATTGTCTGTGGCTCGTGCTTTGGCCCCAGGGCAGCAGCTAGCAAGGGAGATATCACTGGGGAACCACGAATATGGAACTGCAAGGGCTGTTGGGTCCTAGTGCAGGAGGCAGTCTGCTGGGGGCTGGGTGCTCAAAATGGTGTGTTAATGTAGCCACTTAGGTTTGGGCGTGGTTTAGATCCCGGTATGAGCTCCCTCTCTGAAGCAGTGTGGTCATACAGTCTCCAGGCAGCTCCCAGTGTTAGTATCAGGGCATCCGAGGGTGCGGTGTTCTCCCGTGGCTAGGATTGCAGGAGTTCAGAGTGGGAATGTGGACCCCTGGGGGTCTCTTCGCAGTTCCTTCCCTGCACTGGGGAGCCTCTCTGGGCTTCCAGCTGATCCTGGCTGAGCAGGCTGCCTGCCTTCCTTTTCCCTCCTTGCCTTAGACATTTCCTGTCACTTCTCTGTTCTCCGTTCTCTCCTAGATGATCTATTCGAAGTGTGATTATCTACTTGCTATTTTGGTTCTTGGTGGAGGAGGCGAGTACCAGATGCTTCTTATTCAGCCTTCTCGAAGCCCCCACCCCTCCTCCTCCTTTAAACTGGACTTGTTCTCTAACCCTGCTGAATATTCTCATCGTGGAGCTTCAGATATCCTAAGGATTTCTTTTATTTTACTTTTTGCTGCTTTACGATGGAGTCCCTGTTTCCCAGTTCCCACATTTTCTTCTCTCTTGATTTGCTCCGTTGAGTGGCTGTTGCTCTTCTTCTAATTCAGCAGTTCTCAACCTTTTTGGCACTAGAGACTGGTTTCACCAGCGATGATTTTTCCACAGACTGTGGGGTGGGGAGGGGAGGATGGTTTTGGGATGATTCAAGGGCATTACATGTATTGTGCACTTTATATCTGTTATTATTACATTGTAATATATAATGAAATAATGATACAACTTACCATAATGTAGAATCAGTGGAACCCTGAGTTTGTTTTCCTGCAACTAGACAGTCCCATCTGGGGGTGATGGGAGACAGTGACAGATCATCAGGCATTAGATTCTCATAAGGAGCATGCAACCTGGATCCCTCGCATATGCAGTTCACAGTAGGGTTCATGCTCCTGTGAGAATCTAATGCTGTTGCTGATCTGACAGGAGGCGGAGCTCAGATGGTAATGCCAGCACTGGAAAGTGGCTGTAAATACAGATGAAGTTTCTCTCACTCCCGCCACTCACCTCCTACTGTCTGGCCGGGTTCCTAACAGGCTACGGATGGATACTGGTCCATGGCCTTGGGGTTGGGGACTTCTGTTCTACTTGTTTCCCAAGTAGAGTAATAAAGGAAGATTTTGAGGCCAAACATCCTCTTCTCTCAGAACTATTTTTTTTCTTTTCTTTTTTTTTTTTTTGAGACAGAGTCCCGTTCTGTCACCTAGACTGGAGTGCAGTGGTACGATCTCAGCTCCCTGCAACCTCTGCCTCCTGGGTTCAAGTGATTCTCTTGCCTCAGCCTCCAGAGTAGCTGGGATTACGGGCATGTGCCACCACAACTGGCTAATTTTTGTATTTTTAGTAGAGACAGGGTTTCACCATGTTGGCCAGTCTGGTCTCGAACTCCTGACCTCAGGTGATCTGCCTGCCTCAGCCACCAAAAGTGCTGGGATTATATGCGTGAGCCACTGCGCCTGGCCTTCACTCAGAACTTTGAGGGTTTTGCTCTAATGTCTTCTAAAAGCCTGATGTATGATGATCCCCTTTCTTTTGTAAGTGGACTTTGTGACTAGTAAGTCACACAGCCAATTCATTGACGGGGCATTAGATTGTCGATTTTGATTGATAACTATATAGCTTCATGTATATACATAAGTAACTATATAGGAAAAATACCATGTCAGTTCTTGCTGTTTTAACAAGTATCTTACACTGGATAATTTATTAACAGAAATTTACTACTCACAGTTGTAGAGTCTGGAAATCCAAGATGAAGGTGTTAGGAGATTTGATGTCTGGTAAGGGCTATTGTCTGCTTCAATGATCGTGCCTTTTGGCAGTGTCCTCACATGGCAGAAGGGGCAAGGGTGCTTGCTGCAGCTTTATTTATTTATTTATTTATTTATTTTTGAGATAGAGTCTCACTTTATCACTCAGGCTGGAGTACAGTGGCGTGATCTTAGCTCACTGCAACGTCTGTCTCCTGGGTTCAAGTGATTCTCCTGCCTCAGCCTCAGAAGTAGCTGGGATTACAGGCGTACACCACCACACCCAGCTAATTTTTGTATTTTTAGTAGAGACTGGGTTTCACCATGTTGGCCAGGTTGGTCTTGAACTCCTGACCTCAAGTGATCCTCCCGCCTTGGCCTCTCAAAGTGCTGGGATCACAGTCATGTGCCACCACACCTGGATAATTTTTGTATTTTTAGTAGAGATGGGGTTTATCCATGTTGGCCAGGCTGGTCTCGAACTCCTGGCTTCAAGTGATTCTCCCGCCTTGGCTTCCCAAAGCACTGGGATTACAGGCGTGCGCCACCATACCTGGCTAATTTTTGTATTTTGGCCAGGCTGATCTTGAACTCCTGGCCTCAAGTGATGCGCCTGCCTCCGCCTCCCGAAGTGCTGGGATTACAGGTGTGAGCCACTGCGCCTGGCCCATACTATTTTCTGAATCACGTCCACCTCTGTGATTTTATTCTTAAAACGACTACTACGTGGACATCCGCTTTCCTGGATTAATTATCTGCATTAATTATTTGCTTATCTGCATTAACTATTGCAAATACTTTCCATACTTTGCCATTTTATTCTGCTTTCCAGGTTTCCGTTTTATTTCCTGTCTCTTCTGTTACACTTAAACATTTTGTTATATTGCTCTTAATTTTGTTTCTTTGATTGTTTTTGTTTTGTGGATGCAATAATGCAACATTTCTGTGATGAAATAAATGTTAATACTTAAATCCTGCTTTTTAATAGTTCCACTTTTGTTTGTTCTTTGTAATTTGTGTTGGAGGTTTACGTTACATTGTCTAATGATTTTTGATTGTTTTTATTTTAGAGTAAGACACTAAAAAAACTGTTTGGGAGTTCTGAGGGAGAGAAGCTTATAGACATGTGGCTTCTAGGGGGAGGCTGATTAAACCCGCTTTTCCCTTGGGGGACCATTTAATATTAGTACAGTTAATGCAGGTCATTTCTGTGGGTTGCTCAGTTTCTGAAGGGAAGTGTTTGAGTAACATAAGCCTGGCTGTTAATACTCTGGGAGCTGATGGGGATAGGTCCTGGGACTTTAATCCTATTTTCCCTCTATCCTCCTATTTGGAGCTCAGGATCTCTCGCTACCCTTTATTATGCTGGATGAAACCAAGTCTGAAGATTTTTATCTCAAAACTATGGGGAGAATAAATCTGTCACCTGTCTGGGGGTGTATTGATCACAGCCTACATATGTGAGGGTGGGGACCTGGTACTTGACTGCTCTGTAATTAGATTTTTCATTAAATTCTGATATTTTCACCACTACCCCTCCTTCATAGTCTCTGTCACTGTCTGGTCCTGCACTTTTCAAGTGTCCCCTGGGTTCTCTTGGCTCCCTTCTCCTCCAAAGCAACTCCTCCACTGGGCCCACCAACTCCACTTCTTTCAAAAAGGAATTTAAGTCCCTCATCTGATTCAGACTTTTCTCTAATTATTTGTCTTTGTAGGTTTATTTCTTTTTTTTTTTTTCTTTTTTTGAGGCAGAGTCTCGTGTTGCCCAGGCTAGAGTGCAGTGACATGATCTCAGCTCACTGCAACCTCCGCCTCCTGGGTTCAAGTGATTCTCGTGCCTCAGCCTCCTGAGTAACTGGGCCTACAGGAACATGCCACCGCTCCCAGCTAATTTTTGTATTTTTTATAGAGGCAGGGTTTCACCATGTTGGCCAGGCTGGTCTTGAACTCCTGGGCTCAGGTGATCAGCTCACCTCGGCCTCCCAAAGTGCTGGGATTACAGACATGAGCCACCGCGCCTGGTCTTTTTTTTTTTCTTTATGGTTCATTTAGTGGAGTTTGGTGATGGGGGAAGAGATGAACTTGCATTTAGCTCAGAGATTGAAGAATGATTAACACAATGAGCCAGGCACTGAGCTCAGTGTTCTCCTTACCCTGCCTGTGAGTTTAGATGTCCGAGTCAATCTTGGGAGTTTTTCAGTAAACAGAGAAAGAAGGAAGGCAGTGTGTTGTTTGGAAATAAAAGAAGGAAGATTATCCAAAATGAAGGAAGATTAGATTGTTAAATTTGAGCTAATAACCACAGAGCTTCATGCTATTTGAAGGTGTAGGGGAGACGGAAAAACATTCTTTCTGCTCACTGAGGGTTTGTTGAATGATGGACAACAGACAGATTAATAGGGGGCAAAAGCCTTGGTAAATTTATTAACGTGTATATAGACAGGGGAGTCCCACAGATAGGAGACTCAAAGAAAGGCCAGATGGTTGAAGCTTAAATACCCTCTTCATAGGGCAGAGAGGGGTGAGGGGGCTGTAGGTAAGTTTTTAGAGGGGTAGTAAATGATTTTTAGGAGGAATGAATGAGCTGAAAGAACAATGGCCTGGGATAGAGTTCCTCTGAGCTCTGGGGGAGGTGGTGGAAAGGTGAGGGACAGAAGTTCACTGTGAACAAAGTTTGTTTTATTATGCAGATAAAGTCTCCCAGGCAATCTCTTGGAGTTGCCCTCAGAAAAATAGATTACAAAACCTATCTGGGCTTGGTAATGGACTTTTAATCTCTTCTTGGTGGTTAATCTTTCCTGGTTATTCAAGGAGATTCCCATGGAGGGGAATCTTAAGACAATTGTATTTCTTTTGGAAATAAGTTTCCTTAGTCAGATAAGAAGCCCCTCCCTGCACTGGGGGTGGAGGTGAAGGAGGGGCAGAGAAGATTAGAGTCTTTGGTTCTGAGGTAGCTTCTAAGGCCTTCCTATTTTAGTTCCAAGTGTTCAGCATACCAGAGTGCCAAACCTTTGGGTATCATTTTCTGAGCCCCAACAAAGGAGACTTACTAGATAATAAGTCGAAATTGGGTTCATCTTTATATCCAATTATTCCTCTTAGCTCATTTTGGAGGGTGAAATGCACTTATGGTATATGTATCTTCATTATATGTATTGCAATTATTCATTATATGTATTATTTTGATGGGCTATTATGGCAGAAGGCACTGTGATAGCTTCATCTAGCATCCTTGGCGGCATACTGCTCACTTAAATTCCCACTTAGTTGGTACGATAAGGACATTTGCTAGAGTGAGTAGAGAAGGACAGAGATGGCAGAGGAGGAGAAGAGAGTTGTTGAATAATGTTTCCAAGATATGAGTGTGTCTTCGTCAGTTTGGGCTGCTATAATAAGTTACTCCAGATGGGTGGCTTAAAGACACATTCATTTCTCAGTTTTGGAGGCAGGGATAGTCCAATCAAGGTGTGTGCAAATCTGATGTCTGGTAGGGCTGGCTTCCTGGTTTGCAGACCGCCACCTTCTTGCTATGTCTTTACATGGCAGAGTGAGCAAGAGAGAGGGAGAGTTAGAGAGAAAGAGAGAGTGAGCAATCAAGTGAGTGCCTGCGAGAGCTCTAGTCTCTTCCTCTTGTTAGAAGAGCACTAATCCTATCATAAGGGCTCCAGTGGCATGACCTCATCGAAACCTAATTACCTCCCAAAGACTCTCCCACTCAGTACGAAGACATTAGGGCTATAGCTTGTGAATTTTCAGGGGACACAAACATTTAGTCTTTAGCAAAGCGCTAGCACTTGTTTTTGTTTTTGAAAATAAATATATGTGAAAGGAACAGGTAGGAAGAAAAAGAAGTGAATCAATAAAAAAATGAAATGAACACAACTATCATGGTCTTGAATACCTAGAAAGTGAAATTTTGTGTGTGTGTGTGTGTGTGTGTGCGTGCGTGTGTGTGTGCGCTTTTTGATTTTCTTGTGCATGAACCCATTACTGCAATGCCTTGGTGCCCAGGGTCTCTTAAGATGGCAAAGCAGTCCAGGTGCAGTGGCTCATGCCTGTAATCCCAGCACTTTGTGAGGCCAGCGTGGGCAGATCACTTGAGACTAGGAGTTCGAGACTAACCTGGCCAACATGGCAAAACCCCATTTCTACTAAAAATACAAAAATTAGCCGGGTATGGTGGTGCACGCCTGTAATCTCAGCTGCTTGGGAGGGTGAGGCAGGAGAATCATTTGAACCCAGGAGGCAGAGGTTGCAGTGAGCCAAGATTGTGCCACTACATTCCAGCCTGGGCAACAGACTGAGACTGTCTCAAATAACAATAACAACAACAATGAAAGATGGCAAAGCAGAGATGCAATGAGTGATAGGAGAGCTTTTCGCTTGAATAAAGAGTACTTTCTAGTAGTTAGCTGGACAGGCTTCATACCAGTGGATCTACTCAGACGCAGGGCAAAAATCACAGCCCAGGCCTAAGCATTTCCCTGTGCTGTACCTGCAACTAGGCTGATGACTGGTGAAGGAGCCCAGTCATTTTAGATCTTGCCTCCTTGGTGGCGCAGTAGTTGAAGAATGAATCGAATGGATCAAATTCCAATTCTAGCTGTATTGTCATTGCTGAGTCTTAGTCTTGGAGGCCTTTTTCTGCTTTTGCTTTGACTTACTATTAAATCCCAATGCTTCACTTTTGGTTTCCTTCACCCTGTATTTAATATCTTTGAAGATATGTGATGCCTTATTAAAACAACTAACTTGATCATGTTGATTTCAAGGCCCGAGTTTTACTTACATTGAGGATTTTCCATCCCGGTTCTTTAAACTAAAGAAGATGAAAATGTGTGTTCGGTAAATACAGAGCCTTGTTATTTAGTCAGTGCTCATATGTTAACTCTGTCACGTGGTTTGCATTGCTTGTATGATATGCGTGAGGAGATGTGACTCTCAATGTGCAACCTGTGAATGAAAACTCAGGAACTGTCAAACGCCTGTTCTGAGCTGTGAATGGTGAAGCCCTGGACAAGTACAGTGAAGAACTTTTGAGTGTCAGAGCTCTCTGTCGCTGCCTGGTGAAATTCCCAGGTACTTGATTTGGAGCTGGTCCTAAGACCGTGTGGTAGATGACTCCCTCTAGGTTTGGCATATTATCATTTTTATTTTTAAATTTTTTTCGAGATGGAGTTTCACTCTTTTTGCCTAGGCCAGAGTACAATGGCACCATCTCGGCTCACTGCAACCTCCACCTCCCGGTTCAAGTGATTCTTGTGCCTCAACCTCCGAGTAGCTGGGATTACAGGCCTGTGTCACCCCCACCTGGATAATTTTTGTATTTTTAGTAGAGATGAGGTTTCACCATGTTGACCAGGCTGGTCTCGAACTCCTGACCTCAGGTGATTGCCCGCCTTGGCCTCCCAAAGTGCTGGGATTATAGGCATGAGCCACGGCGCCCAGCCCACATTGTCATTTTAAATCCAAATGAAGATTTTTTTAAAAATTCAGAATCTATTTTCTTAGGAACTAATGGCGCCATGTATTTTTCCTTTTGATATAGAGGCATTCAATAAAGTTGAAACCAGCACATCCTTTTCAGCAGGTCTGCTAGGGAGCAGATTAATGGAAAATAAAACTAAGACTCCCTGGTTCATTTTGGGCTCGTTCCAGCTGTGCTGTAGATTAAAACGACTTCAGCATTGCCCTGTCTCACCCCTCCATCCTGATTTTGTGTTATTCGATCTTAATTTTCGTATGTACCTTGGATCAGTGAATTTGCTATTTTTCTCATAACGTCATTCACCAATTCTAATCCTCTAATTCCTTTCATGCAAGCTCAACAGTATCTCTGTGGTGCCATTATTTTTCTTGAGCACTAGCTCCAAGTTACTGGGGGAGGATTTATTTTCAGGGTTTGGCATCTGAATGGCCCAGACCATAACACCCAGTGGCTTTCTCCAGCTCATTACTAGACAGAGGGGACTTGATAGCATGGTAGGAAACCCGAGTGAGTGGCTGTTAGGGGTGGTGATCAGGAACAGGCAACCTGCCTGGAGGGTCTGGCCTGGGCAGACGGCACTGCGTCGGGGCCCCCGCGTGCCAGCTCTGCTTTCAGGTTGCAGAGGAGAGAATTGGCTCTGCTGTTTTACTGGGCCAGGAACTCAGCTCTGTACTTGACTTCATTACATACCATCAGATGGAAGAGTCAACCCAATAACTTTCCATTTCCCAACCGGGAAATAATTCTGGGAAGATGTTTGGCTCTATCGGTGCAATGCAAAGGGCTGTGTTACTGGCTAATAGGAACCAGCAGGCATTTGGCACGTGGTGACATACACACATGCACATACCCAAAGGCCCATGAGTCTCATCCCTTGCCAAATGTGTATCGAGTGGGAGACTTCTGGCTTTTCACTTGAGAAATGTTCAGTGCAAACGTCTCTATGGGCAGTTTAAGGGTTGAGGTGCTTTCCTCTCTCACAGTCACCCCCACTAGGCAGCTCCTCCTCCCCTGTGGGTGCTACACTCCTATCTCGGGGCTGCCCGGCGACACCGGCCCAGATGCCAGCTATTTGCAGTGCATACCAATCCGCTGGGCAGCATTAGAATCACAGAAGAGGTGGGGAACTGAAAAGGGATCATTTCCTCGGATCAGGGCAAGTTAACACTCTAACAGTCAAAGATGCAAGGACTGCGTCCCTTGGAAGGGTCACTGGATGCATCGAAGGGCATCTCTTTGGGCCCTCTGGTCCCCTCCCTGGTACTTGCATCTTTCCATCCTGGAAGCCTATTCCCTAGGATCCAGTCAACTCTCAGACACTTCCTTGAAATAAGTAAATAAGGTCTCCAGATCAGAATGGAGTCCACCTCCTGACCCAAAGCCACTTCACACGTCTTTGTTAGATTAAGTTCCCACAGCTGGGATTATCTCTGTGCTAGAAGCTATTGATGTTGGGCTGCTCCATTGCATTATTCAAAGGCACTGACATCTGTGCCACCTGCTTTTCTACTGTGCGTCTTGTCTTCCAGTCTTTGATGAGTTCATAGTTTTTCAAGACAGAGTCTCACTCTGTCGCCCAGGCTGGAGTGCGGTGGTGTGATCTCTGCTCACTGCAAGCTCCGCCTTATGGGTTCATGCCATTTTCCTGCCTCAGCCTCCTGAGTAGCTGGGATTACAGGTGCCCACCACCACGCCTGGCTAATTTTTTGTATTTTTTAGTAGAGACGGGGTTTCTCTATGTTAGCCAGGATGGTCTCGATCTCCTGACCTCGTGATCCGCCCGCCTTGGCCTCCCAAAGTGCTGGGATTACAGGCGTGAGCCACCGCACCCGGCCAGATGAGTTTGTAAAGAAGCAACAAAACAACACAAAATGGGGGAACATAAGCTGTACTTTTCTTTAGATATTTCCAGAGAAGGAATCTGTACATTGTCCAGTGATGGATGACTGCACAAATTCCGATGAATTTTAAATTTGTTTTAGGTAAAGGAGTGGAGTAATGTGGTGCCCTTTTAGAATCCTATAAATGAGAGTTGAAAATGACCACAGATCAGGCTGGGTGCAGTGGGTCACACCTGTAATCCTAGCACTTTGGGAGGCCAAGGCGGGTGGATCACCTGAGGTCAAGGGTTCGAGACCTGCCTGGTCAACATGGCGAAACCCTGTCTCTACTAAAAATATAAAAACTAGACAGGCATGGTGGTGCATGCCTGTAATCCTAGCTACTTGGGAGGCTGAGGCAGGAGAACTGCTTGAACCTGGGTTGTAGTGAGCCGAGATTGTGCCACTGCACACCAGCCTGGGCAACAAAAGCAAAACTCTGTCTCAAAAAAAAAAAAAAAAAAAAAAAAAAAAAAGAGGAAAAAAGAAAAGAAGAAAATGACCATAGATCTTTGATATGCCTCCAGCCTATATCTAACTCAGAAATCCCACCAATGACATCCCTAAAAGATATTGCTTAATCTGTCTTAAATCTTTTTTTGTGATGGAGGATCTCACATCTCTTTTTAAAACCAACACTTTAAAGGTTAAGTTTACTTAAAATGCACACATTTTAAGTGTGCAGTTGGTGAGTTCTGACAAGTGAATCATGTAATCACCATCCCAATTAAGATATAGAACATTTCTCTCCCTCCAGAAAGTTCCCTGTTTCCCCTTTGTAAGTTTATCCCCAACTCTCCCTCCACAAAAAACACTGACCTGATTTCTATCACTGCAGGTTAGTTTTGCCAGTTTAGAGATGTCATATACATTGAATTGCACACTATGTACTCATTTTTGTCTGGCATCTTTTGCACAGCATGTTTCTGAGGTTCCTCTGTTTTCCAATCAGGAGACTAAAATCAAAAGAATTCCAGCCTTTGTTGCACACTTATATAACATGGAATAAGACCAGGCTGAGCATCAGCATCATTGCATGCTTCTTGTACCCATGCTGAGGTAATTGAAGATCCTGAGCATTTTTCTTCTTTGATAGGAATGTGTCCAGGAAGTGACTGACTGTCCTGAGTTGCCTAGCATTCAGGGAGTTTCCCGATACGAGATTTTTCAGTAGTAAAACTGGACAGGTCCCAGGCAAATTGAGACAGGTGGGTTACCTGTCCTCCTCTAGGAAGTACCATAAAGAACCTTAGACACCAGGGTAGGAATTTTTTTTTTTTTTTTTTTTTTTTTTTTAAGAGACAAAGTCTTGCTGGAGTGCAGTGGTATGATCATAGCTCACTGCAACCTTGAATTCCTGTGCTCAAGTGATCCCCCTGCTTCAGCCTTCAAGTAGCTGGGACTACAGGCATGCACCACCACGCCCAAATAATTTTTACATTTTTTTTTGTGTAGGGACAGAGTCTCGCTATATTGCCCAGGATAGTCTCAAACTTCTGGCCTCAAGTGATCCTCCCACCTCGGCTTCCCAAGGTACTGGAATTAGAGGTGTGAGCCATTGTTCCCTGCCAGATTTTATGTTTCTTTTCTTTTCTTTTTTTAAGATGGAGTCTTGCTCTGTTGCCCAGGATGGAGTGCAGTGATGCCATCTCAGCTCCCTGCAACCTCCACCTCCTAGGTTCAGGCCGATCCTGAGTAACTGTGACTACAGGTGTGTGCCATCATGCTTGGCTAATTTTTGTAGTTTTAGTAGAAACAGGGTTTCACCATGTTGCCCAGGCTGGTCTCAAACTTTTGACCTCAGGTGATCCACCTGCCTTGGCCTCCCAAAATGCTGGGATTACAGGCGTGAGCCACCGTGCCTGCCTTATGTTGCTTTAACTTAAGGCTCTCAACTACAAAGGACCCAACTTTGGTAGAGTCCCTGTGGAAACTAAATCCAGCTGGAGGGTTTGCTGAGGGCTGGCATTACTTACCTGATTTCAACTGAGTTAAAAATTTTTTTTTTAATCTTCTTTATAATTTGGTTTTCTATTTTATTAAGGACATATTGTGTTTTATTACTTTTCTACCTTACAAAATACTATTTTAAGAGCTTTAACATTGCCAGCATTTAATGCTTTTAAATGTAATCAAGATTATGAAGTATTTGAAAGCACTAAGATTAACAAATTAATAATTATTATGATTTCGAGCTGCTTGATTTGATGGCCTCCAGCTTGATTATTTTGAAGTCAGTTTAATTTTCCAAATCCAGCCAGTTTTTCAGCTGAATTAGAAGGCATTGTTCTATCAGGGCCTCTCAGAAGATGTGTGCTAATCTCTCATTTATAGCTGAAATAATTCATTAGCTGGATGTTAGCTGAACATGTTCTCTTGTTGATGTTCAAATAAATATAACCTACCAGCTTTCCTTTTGGGATAGATGAAATCTCTGGCATTTTACTGTGCCACATAATTTTCCATATAAATTTTGAAATATCATTCTCTTATAAGCAGGTAGGATTCCAAGGGCAGTATTTCCTAAGTATCATGAGGGATGATGTGATGGTTTTGAAGTTTGTGAACTTTTACATATTATACAAGGTTTGTGAGGACTTTTTATGCTTGACTTCAAAGAAATGCCTTTGTTCTTCTCGTTAATTTTTTGATTTTTAAAAATTACACAAAGAATGAATGAATGTATCATTATGTCAAAATTTAAACAATAAAGAAGTCTACCAGGGGCCAGGTGGTGGTGCATACCTGCAGTCCCATGTACTTTGGAGGCTGAGGCAGGAGGATCGTTTGAGCCCAGGAGTTCAAAACCAGCCTGGGCAACATAGTGAGACCCCCGTCTCTAAAAAAATTTTAAAAATTAGCCAGGCATGATAGTGTACCTGTGGTCCCAACTACTCTGGAGGCTAAGGCAGGAGGATTGCTTGAGCCTGGGAGGTCAAGGCTTCAGTGAGCCGTGATCACTCCAGCTGAGGCTGAAGTGAGACCCTGTTTCAAAAAATAAAAATGAAATATACCAGGTAAAAATGAAAAGCAGTGATTACCATGTCAAGCCCTATCCCAGTCAGATTAAGAGC
The DNA here is from genome assembly GCF_047675955.1 of Chlorocebus sabaeus. Classification (NCBI taxonomy): domain Eukaryota; kingdom Metazoa; phylum Chordata; class Mammalia; order Primates; family Cercopithecidae; genus Chlorocebus; species Chlorocebus sabaeus. The sequence continues at coordinate 33,059,529 of NC_132911.1, read as the reverse complement.
TATCCTTCCAGAATTTTTATGTACAACTGAATTCAGCCTGTAATTTTGTCTATTTTTTTCAATTGAATCATACCATAGATACATATTGCTTTTTCCATTTAAGTAGATTTTAAAGACTTTTTTCATGTTAGAATATATCTGTTGACTTCATTATTTTTAAAGTTATGTTGATTTTGAAGTATGGCTATAACTAAAATTACTTAACCATTCCTCTGTCAATGGTTTTTTAAGGCTACTTTTGTTTTTTGTTATGTTACTATGAACATATTTATCTGTCTCTGCTTATATATGCTATTATTTCTCTAGTATCTAGAAATTTGACTTGCTGTGTCAATGGATAAATTAAATTAAAATTTTGTTACATACTACTAAATTGGTCTCTGAAAAGGCTATACCAGTTTTTCCTCCAAGTTTGAATTTTTTTGATGGGAAAAAGGGGAAACAAAGTAAACACACGTAATTAAATTTTGTAGGCCCAAACCACAAACTGGGAGTTTGCTTTAAACAAAATTTTATTTATTGTTTACTTATACATTTGATTGGTAAAAAAATTCTCAGAAAAGCTTAGGACACTTGGCTTATTGATTTATTTGCCAGTTTTAATTTCATAGACTTCACATGAACTCTGAATTAGAATGAATCTTAGTGTTTCCCCATAACTGACTGATAAGATGTTTCTATATAATAAACACTAATGAAAATGTGATCAGCTTGGAATAATCAAGAAATTACCTCCACCTAAAAGATCTTTCATACCAAAAGTCAGGTTAAAAGTTGAGTTCTTTAGTATTTCCTTAATATTTCATTTCCATTCTTACAACTCACTAATTCTTTCTCAAATCATTGACTAATTTTTTTTTTCATAAAGAATAACTGAATGCCTAAGTGTTGCTAAGACTTCATTATTTTTTAATGAGGTGGTAGTGCCACTTACTAGACTACCATCATAAGTAATTAAAACTGCCATACTTGTCAGAGTAAATGAGTTAGGAAAAAGTTCGTAAGACGATGTAGTCGTTTTCTCATCAATTTGCTTCACCCCTTTCTCTTTTTTTTTTTTTTTTTGAGACGGAGTCTTGCTCTCTTGCCCAGGTTGGAGTGCAATGGTGTAATCTTGGCTCACTGCAACCTCCGCCTCCCAGGTTCACGCAATTCTCCTGTGTCATCCTCCCGAGTAGCTGGGATTACAGGCATGTGCCACCATGCTTGGCTAATTTTTGTATTTTTAGTAGAGACAGGGTTTTGTTATGTTGGCCAGGATGGTCTTGAACTCCTGACCTCAGGTGATCCGACTACCTTGGCCTCCCAAAGCGTTGGGATTGCAGGTGTGAGTCACTGTGACTGGCCTCACCCATTTCTGCTTAATATAACCTTTTATGTTCTTAGAAATCTGTTGTCCTCATTAGGTGGAGATGCAAGTCATAAAATCTAACACCTAGTAATGTGAACTGAAATTCCTGTTGGCTTGTGATGGGACTGATACAACTTTCAGATGGCACTTGTATGGAGGCTGTCCCATATTTCAATGCTTTGACTTAATTTTAAGATTTAAGAAAGTTCCTTATGGTTCCACATTTGTGCTCTATCCTCCTGACCAATGCTTGCTGTCAGCGTACAATTTCTACTTTTACTTCTGATTTATTCTCTACCTTATAACGCCCAAATGAGCTAAGGCCTGACTTTTACAAAGTGAGACCTAAAAATACATTTATTTATTCTCTGAATATCTTTGAGTACCTACTAAATTGCAGGTACTGTGTTAAGTTTTATGGGCCAAGATGAACAAGACATGGATGCTAGTAAGGCTCCTGGTCTGGTGGGAAGCTAGACAGGTGCACACAGAATTGCAGTTGAGTGCGATAAACACTATAGTTCCGATCCATACAAAAAGCCATGAGATCACTGGATAGGGAGCAACATGAAGACTTGAGCAATCTGGAAGGTTCTTCCTGCAGAAGTATTCACTTTTCAGAGTCCTATTGGCAGTAGCAAATTATCATGTATAGAAAAAAGAGCAGGAACGGTCTCATCTACAACTCTGCTCCTTCTTTTTTGTTGTTGTGATGATACTTTAAATTTTATTTGTGTAAATTTATGGGGTGCAAGTGTAGTTTTCTTACATACAAGTCAGGGCTTTAGGTTTTCCATAGCCTTAATAACATACATTGTACCCATTAGGTAATTTCTCGTATTTGATGCTATGTAATGGAATAGTTTTCTTTTCTTTTTTCTTAACACCAGTATGCAGACTTCCCAAACATGATGAGACCTGCCATAGTCATTTAAATGCATTAGGCTGCATCCATCAAGAACTTGACCCAAAGTGGCTTAGCAATAAAGGCATTTATTTATTAAATTAGTCAGAAGTCTGGGGCAGGCAGACCTGTTTTGCTCAGCAGTTCAACTTGTCACTGAAGATGTCCTTTTACTCTGCCATTTCTCCACATGGTGGGGAAGCTGTGGTATGAAGGCTGTAGCAGCTGAAAGCTTTGTGAACTCACCTATCCAAACACATCCCACACTCCCAAGCTTTGTATAATGAGACCCCTCTCTGAGAACCCTGATTTTCTTTCTTTTTCTTTCCTTCCTTCCTTCCTTCCTTCCTTCCTTCCTTCCTTCCTTCCTTCCTTTTTTTTTTTTTTGACACAGAATCTTACTGTGTCACCCAGGCTGGAGTGCAGTGGTGTGATCTTGGCTCACTGCAGCCTCTGCCTCCCAGGTTTAAGTAATTCTTGTGCCTCAGCTTCCCAAGTAACTGGGATTACAGGCGTGCATCACCACGCCCGGGTAATTTTTATATTTTTAGTCAAGACGGGGTTTTGCCATGTTGGCCAGGCTGGTCTCGAACTCTTGACCTCGGGTGATCTGCCTGCCTCGGCCTCCCAAAGTGCTGGGATTACAGGCATAAGCCACCGCGCCTGGCCTGAGAAGCTTCATTTTCTTACCCATGTTGTGCTCCTGTGCCTGTCTGCTATGCTGAGCTGCAGATGTGTCCCACTGCAGCTTTGCAGGACGGGGATAAGTTGAGACATGCAGCAAGAAGCCTTGCCTGCCAGGCTGCCCTTGGCATGACTAGAGTGTATGTGGGGATTTTCACCTCTTATTTTGGGTCCATTCCGTTCCTTCTTTGAACAATAGTCTTTACAGGATAGGGTGTTTTGGACGGATTTCATCTTACTTTAGATATAAATAATACAAAATTAACCCACTATAAACTTATTTTTTATTAAAAATTTTTTTTTTTTTTTTAAAGACAGGCTTTCACTCTCCCATGCAGGCTGGAGTGCGGTGATATAGTCATAGCTTACTGCAGCCTTGAACTCTTGGGCTCAGGCCATCATCCCACCTCACACTCTCTCCCTAGTAGCTGGGACTACAGGCATGCACTGCCACACCTGGCTAACTTCAGATTTTTTTGGTAGAGACAGGGTCTCACTCTGTTGCCCAGGCTGGTCTTGAACTTCTGGCCTCAAATGATTCTCCTGCCTCGGCCTCCCAAAGTACTGGGATTACAGGTGTGAGCCATTACAGCCAGCCAATAACTTCTTTTTCTCAAGACATATCAGTAGTGACTTCATTACTAATCAGTAATGAGTGACTTCACTACTGATCAATAGTAAGCTGAAATCAGTATTTTCTTTTCTTTTCTTTTTTCTTTTGAGACGGAGTCTCACTCTGTTGCCCAGGCTGGAGTGCAGTGGCATGATCTCGGCTCACTGCAAGCTCTGCCTCCCAGGGTCATGCCATTCTCCTGCCTCAGCCTCCCAAGTAGCTGGGACTACAGGCACCTGCCACCACGCCTGGCTAATTTTTTGTATTTTTAGTAGACACGGGGTTTCACTGTGTTAGCCAGGACGGTCTCAATCTCCTGACCTCGTGATCTGCCTGCTTTGGCCTCCCAAAGTGCTGGAATTACAGGCGTGAGCCACTGCACCCAGCTGAAATCACTATTTTCTTAGTCCTACACACACACAGTCCACATACTGTCTCTCATACACACACACACACACACACACACAAACACGCCATACAAACATGCACACATATGGAAAAAAACCCTGATGTTGAGCCTTTCTTTTCTTTGGGAATATGGGTGATGATTCTTCTCCTCTTTTTTCCTCTTTCTACCCTCTTTCCTTCTTTTATGTATTTAAGCTCAATAGAATTTCTCATTATTGAGTATATATTATTAGTGGAAATTTGATGAAAACAATTTTTCTTTTTTTGAGACAGAGTTTCACTCTGTCACCCAGCCTGGAGTGCAGTGGTGCAATATCGGCTCACTGTAACCTCTGCCTCCTGGGCTTAAGTGATTCTTCTACCACAGCCTCCTGAGTAGCTGGGACTATAGGTACACACCACTGCACCTGGCTGATTTTTAAAAAAATATTTATAGAGACAGGTCTCCCTGTGTTACCCAGGCTGGTCTCAAAGTCCTGGGCTTAAGTGACCTTCTTGCCTTAACCTCCCAAAGTGCTAGGATTATAGGCATGAGTCACTGCGTCTGGCCAACAATTTAAATAAAAAAAAAATTATTGGAAAATATTTATGTCCTTTGCTTTATGCTTTTACTGTCTCATTCTTTTTTGACTACCATAGGAGAATTGCATCTTACTTGTTTACAGTATTAGACCTGGGCATATAAAATACAATGTATACATTGTATTACTAGGGATTCTTAATGTGGACCAAAAATCCCAGACCAAGTTTTTTGCTGTTTCAGTGATGAGACCTGTATATCAGAAAATCAAGGTAGGAGTATCCTAGATATGGTTAACTTTGGAGGACAGTGCTTTATTCTGTTCTGTTTCCCTCTTGGGTAGAGAGAGACTCTAAGATGATTAAATGGAGTGGAACACTGCAGGTTTTGAGAATAAAGAGTTTATTTTTCCAGGTCATAGCTTCTAACTGATGTCAAATGTATCCCAAAGGCTAAGTGGTGTAAAATGATTTGGCAGTTTCCATATCTACCTGGTAGATAGACTTGCTTTCAAAAAAACCACTTGGTTGGTATCTTGATCGTTAGTTTCAGAGGATAAACCTCTGATTTAATTAATTTGGAGGTTGATTGCTGTAGTCAGTGTTGACTTCCGTAAAATGTCCCTCCAGCTAAGGGTCTGGGGCAGACACCTGGACAATGTGCACTGAAATTCTAGCTGCTTTTGAAGATATCAGCAATTATTGCGTGTCTTAGGATATAATGCACCTAACTTAGAAAAATAGCTGCTTCTTAACCCACTTTTCTTTCTTTTTTTTTTTTTTTTTGGAGATAGGATCTTGTTCTGTCGCCCAGGCTGGAGTACGGTGGTGTGATCTCGGCTCACTGAACCTCTGCCTCTTGGGTTCAAGAGATTCTTGTGTCTCAGCCTCTGAGTAGCTGGGACTACAGAGCTGTGTCACCACACCCAGCTTATTTTTGTATTTTTAGTAGAGACAGGGTTTTGCCATGTTGGCCAGGCTGGTCTCGAACTCCTGACCTCAAGTGATTCACCCGCTTCAGCCTCCCAAAGTGTGGGGTTTACAGGTGAGCCACTGCGCCTGGCCTCAACCCACTTTTCATAATTTGCATTTTGCACCACAGAGTGGAATAATTGGGAGAATATTGGACTGACTGCATATACACAATGGAATAATACCATGTGCTCATTCTTGAAAATAAGGTAGCTTTATGTGTACCAATAATGAAGTATTCCATGGTAGTTACATGGATAATACCAGGTTTCTATTAGTGTGTATGTTTTCATGTATGTGAAAAAATTTTCCTTAATTATAAAAATCTTTATTTTCTTTTTACATTTGAATATCTCTGAAATCAACATGTATTTTGCAACTGATAGCCCCCTGCCCGTCTTTGTCAGCTGGGCAGCAGCAGTGATGTAGTATATAGTATGAATGCCTGCATGGACATGAACTGGGTTGCTTTTCCACCTGGAATGATGGGGCAACTACAGCCCTTTGATGCTTCCATGAACACACCATTTAATGACCATTTGACGAAAGAATATGAGTCTAGGCCAGGCGCAGTGGCTCATGCCTGTAATCCCAGCACTTTGGGAGGCTGAGGTGGGCAGATCACCTGAGGTCAGGAGTTTGAGACCAGCCTGGCCAACAAAGTGAAATCCTGTTTCTACTAAAAATACAAAAATGAGCCAGGCATGGTGGTGGGCACCTGTAATCCCAGATACTTCGGTGGCTGGGGCAGGAGAATCACTTCAACCCAGGAGGCAGAGGTTGCAGTGAGCCGAGATCGCGACACTGTACTCCAGCTTGGGCGACAAAGCGAGACTCCATCTGAAAACACACACACACACACACACACACACACACAGAACAAAAAGAGTATGAGTCTAGTTGGTGTCTGAAAACTTTCTTTGACAACTTTTAGTAATATTAAGAAAGCATCAACATTAAAACTTGGAGATGGGTGTCAGTAGCTTAGAGGCAAATCTCAGAGATGATAGTAGAGCATTCTTTTAAGCAACGCTGTATTGCTTATGGTCTTAATGTTACTGAGCAAAATATTGCATAGAAATACACAGACATCAGAGATCAAAAAGTGATTCAAAAGAGTTAGACTCTGAAGAAGTTTTGATACTTAAACCAATTTGACTTATATTTTTTCTAAGTATTCACAAGTGTGATAAATAATAAAAATATATATTTAAGTAAGTTTAAAAGAGCTCTTTCACTAACTATAAATACAAATTCTAGGTATAAGAAAGCATTATATCATAGTTTAATTGGATATACTTTCCCTCCCTCCCTTCCTTTCTTCCTTTATCCCGCATTCCTTCCTTCATCCATCTATCTACCCCTGCATTTATTTTATATTTTATTTTAATTAATTTTTTTTTTTTTTTTTTTGAAGACAGAGTTTCACTTTGTCACCCAGGCTGGAGTGCAGTGGAGCGATCTTGCCTCACTGCAACCTCTGCCTCCCAGGTTCAAGTGATGCTCTTGCCTCAGCTTCCCGAGTAGCTGGGATTATAGGCGTGCACCACCACTCCCAGTGAAGTTTTTCTATTTTTAGTGGAGACAGGATTTTACCATTTTGGCCAGGCTGGTCTTGAACTCCTGGCCTCAGGTGATCTGCCTGCCTTGGCCTCCCAACGTGCTGGGATTACAGGCATGATCCACCACACCTGGTCCCCCTACCCCCACCCCCACCTTTTTTTTTTTTTTTTTTAAATGAACTTAACAAAGGGAACTTTAACAAAGGGAAGGGACCTAGATGGCTGGGGTGTGGGGAAGAAGACTTACTTTTCCCATATAATCTTTTGTTCACTTCACTTTCATTTTTATCACAGCTATATATGCTCCACATTTCAATAGCAAATAGTTATCTTCTCAGATTACTACTTTTAGGCCTGTAATCCCAGCAGTTTGGGAGGCCGAGATGGGCAGATCACCTGATGTCAGGAGTTCAAGACCAGCCTGACGAACAAGGTGAAACCCCGTCTCTACAAAAAATACAAAAATTAACCAGGCATGGTGGTGCGTGCCTGTAGTCCCAGCTACTGGGGAGGCTGAGGTGAAAGGAGTTCTTGAACCCAGTAGGGGAGGTTGCAGTGAGCCGAGATTGCGCTGCTACATTCCAGCCTGGGTGATAGAGTGAGACTCCTCCTCTCAAAAAAAAAAAAAAGAATTACTACTTTCAGTAGTTTTTTCTGACTCTTGGTTGTTATCATCAGATCTCTTAATAACATGATGATGTTAGTATTTCATGATTTTTCGCTATTAAGCATTATCATTGACTCCCTGTCTTGGAAGATGAGGAATCACTCTTTTACCCTCTCCTGTTCAACACATGCACACTCATCCTTCCTATATCCCCCGTCCACTTATAGTTGTATTATCATGTTTGATGGATCAATATTCCTTCTTTACATTATTAGGACTATGCAAATAATATTCATAGGTGAACCAGAGAGCACACGGATTACTTTTCCTGTTTGCCCTGAGTTAATAATTGGGTACTTGGGTCTTCATTTTCTTAATTGCTGGGTTTTCTATGTACTTATCAGTAATTCCACCCCAAACTCTTTGACCAGTCAGAAATAATTACTTTCTCCCACCATGGCCATTTGCATTTTTGTTAGTCTAGATTGAATATCGGCTAATGGTTTAACATTTACATTCATAATCATAATATCCCTTGGGGCTTATTTTGTTCATCTTTGAAGTCCTAGAATTCTCAGCTTAATACTTTTCAAATAATAGGACTCAGTAAAACCTTACTTTTTAGAAATGTCTGTGCTTCTCTGAGTTAGTAATGTCTTCTGTCTCCAGATATGTTGACTGCAATAGAAAGCACTTTAGGAGGTCGAGGTGGGAGGCATCACTTGAGCTCAGGAGGTTGAGAGCAGCCTGGGGAACATAGTGAGGACGCTGTCCTAATCAATCAGTCAGTCCAGTTTTAGTAACTAACCAGCAAACCAGAGTGTGATACATCTGGATGTGGCCTTTAATAACTAAGGATTAAGAGGTAGCAATAAACCCTCTACAGAGTTATGTGGCCTCATCATGAAAGTTTCTTGTCAGAGTTCTACAGAACATTCTGGGACTCCGAACTGGCTTTGCCAGCCCCTTAAGGCCATCTCAGCCCGTTTCCCGGAGTGAAGGGCGGTGCCTTAAACTGTTACTCCTCTTCTCTTTTCAGTGATAAGATCAGCTGTAGCATCAAGGAGTAGCGGCAGTGGTGACATGAGCTGGGCAGACAGTGGTGACAGCGATTGTGGCAGTGACAATAACCTGGGAATGCTGGCTAGGGAGTTCTTGCCCGGTTAGCTCACTCCCAACAGTGGAACCTCAGAGACCCACGGACCTACACTCTGGACAATTCTCTTCCCAAAACCTCTTCTCTTCCAAACACCTAATTCTCACTTTTTCTTATTATTGAAAGAAACCGAATTTTGTTTTGTGCTTGGATATTGATGTCAGAATGCTTTACTTTACTTTAAGCTTATTCTAGGGACTTCTAATAGGGAAGTAGTACTACTCATAGTTATCTCAAACACTAGAAGTTGTCTGAGTTTTGCGAAACAAATGATTTAACCCAAAGCAGGAAATGAGAAAAAACTCAGGTCACTGCAAGTTTAGTTACAGCTGAGGTGATTAACAATGGTTGTAATTTATGAACTATTGCTATTCATACAATAGTCATATTTTGCCAATTATTTCATGAGCTTTCACGTCTTTTGGCCATAGTTTTTCCTTCAGATGGGTAAAAGGCTCTGTAGTAAAATCTTTTAGCAAAAAGAAAGTCTTTATCTCTGTTTAATTAAGTGTCAAGAACACAGTGAAGAGGATTTGTCATTTGTGATACAATTAGAATGTAGTCAAACAGTGTTACTGGAGACCTTCACCCCAACCTGATTATTCTTTGTAGTTACTTGGGTCTCAGTATTCTGTATATTTTGATTCTTAGCCCAGAGAAGGAATTTATAGCACAGTACCTGAATGGGGAATGTGTTTTTGGTTTCAAGTATTTTGATGGTTTCTTTCTTAAAAGGAGTCTCATCTGCTGATTTTATATTTTTCCTTCTTAAATACAAGGCTTGCATTTTTCTTTTACGTTATCACCAGATGGATGAAGAGAAGGGAAAATAGAAGCCTAGGATGGTGGTAACAAGGGGATAGCACCAAGAAACATGGTATTTTTAGAAAAATCTAGGAGCAAGACAGCAAGAGAAAACTTGCAGCAGAACTTGGAATAATCAGTTGTGATCAGATGGAAGTTCCAAGCTTTTGAAATGGACCTCTGTATTAGTTATATTCTGATAGGAAAACAAATTATTCTGGGTATTTTAAACAGTGGAAATGTATTACAAGAATTGGTTACAAAGGGGCTGAAGGGCTGGTGGAGCAAAAGACAGGAAGAGAAGGTTATACAGAATGAATAACTGCAGGAAATCCCTGCTACGCTTGGACTGGAGAGGCACAGGAGAAGTAGCATTGCCCAGAGTGTGGGCCAGTGGGTCTCTGAGACTCTACTGTTGGGGGTGAGTTAACCGGGCAAGAATTCTCTAGCCAGCACTCCCAGGTTATTGTCACTGCTACTATCACTATCACCACTCTCTGCTTAGCTCATGTCACCACTGCCGCCACTACTTGATGCTATAGCTGATCTTATCACAGTCAGGAGTGCTAATGCTTGCTCTGCTACATGAGCATTGGAAGAGGTTCCTTCTCTCTTCCTTCTGAGACAGGATAGTTCCCATGACCCCCTTGCGGGCCTTGCAACAGGGGTGGCTTGTTTACTTGGCCACCATGCTCAAACCCCTTGCAGGAAGGGGAGCACGCAGGTGAGCGGATACAGGAGCTGGGGCAAGTGCTTTTGGGCACCAGCAGGAACAAACCGTGTACCAGCCCACAGCAGTGTCTAGGGATTGCCTGCGACCTCTGGAGCCCCAGAAGGCATGTGTTACAATCAGTGCTCTTTTAGCACTTGCCATCCATGGATGGCTAAGTGTTAAACAGCTCAGTGGAGAGTCAGTGTGACAGCCTCTTGCACCTAAGCGTAGTTCCTTGTCCAGTGCCCAAGAAGAATGAGGTCACACGGACTTGAAGGATGGTAAATGTGGAGGTTTTATTGAGTGGTGGAAGTGGCTCTTAGTGGGATGGGGAGCTGGAAAGGGGATGGAGTGGGAAGATAATCATCCCTGGCCAAACTCCTCTCTGACTGTCCCAGGCCAAACTCCTCTCCGACCGTCCCTGGCCAAACTCCTCTCTGACTATAATCTCTGATGTCCAGTTGTCTCATCTCCTCGATATTCATATGCTCCTTTTCATCTCTCCTTTTCTGCCACACCGCTCTGCTTCTCTGCCGGGGGAGCTTGGGGTTTTTATGGGCACAAGATAGGGGGTGGGGCAGGTCAAAAGGCAACATTCGGGCAGGAAAGCGGGGATGTAAATTTCTTATTTAGGGCCAAGGGTTCAGGCTTGAGGGTAGAACCCTCACCAGGGACCCTGCCCTCTTCTACCCAGTATTTCCCTGACTCCTGTTTGTATCATTCCCACCTTCAGTCTTCCTACAGTGCTCCTACTCGTAACACCTAATTGCAAGCCAGTTGTCCAAGGAACCTGAGGAGTAAAGTTTGCAGGGTTTCAGCCCCATACAATAAGAAGCATAGCATAGAAGGTTGGACATGGAGCTGAGCAACTGAGAAGCCAATGACTCATGCAGCTTACTCTTAGAAAAAAGTACTAAGCTGACTCTGTGCTCTTTATGAACCCGGGTTTGGCTGAGAGTATTGTAATCTTGGGCAAAAGACTGTTGTACAATAGGGCTAGTGTTTTAAATCCCAAAGGCAGGTGTGTCAGGGGCATTGGTGTATCTGGAAGAAATTTTTCTCCACTGGAAAGGAGGTCTCTACTTTAAATTCTGTGCTTTAGAGATGAGTTTATTTGGAAGAGCAGCCTTGGGCGGAGCAAGATGGCCGAATAGGAACAGCTCCAGTCTCCAACTCCCAGCGCGAGCGACACACAAGACCGGTGATTTCTGCATTTTCAACTGAGGTACTGGGTTCATCTCACTGGGGAGTGCCAGACGATCGGTGCTAGTCAGCTGCTGCAGCCCGACCAGCGAGAGCTGAAGCAGGGCGAGGCATTGCCTCACCTGGAAAGCGCTAGGGGGAAGGGAATCCCTTTTCCTAGCCAGGGGAACTGAGACACACAACACCTGGAAAATCGGGTAACTCCCACCCCAATACTGCGCTTTAAGCAAACAGGCACACCAGGAGATCATATCCCACACCTGGCCGAGAGGGTCCCACACCCATGGAGCCTCCCTCATTGCTAGCACAGCAGTCTGTGATCTACCGGCATGGCAGCAGCGAGGCTGGGGGAGGGGCGCCCGCCATTGCTGAGGCTTAAGTAGGTAAACAAAGCTGCTGGGAAGCTCAAACTGGGTGGAGCTCACAGCAGCTCAAGGAAACCTGCCTGTCTCTGTAGACTCCACCTCTGGGGACAGGGCACAGTAAACAATAACAAACGCAGCAGCTCTGCAGACGCAAACGACTCTGTCTGACAGCTTTGAAGAGAGCAGTGGATCTCCCAACACGGAGGTTGAGATCTGAGAAGGGACAGACTCCCTGCTCAAGTGGGTCCCTGACCCCTGAGTAGCCTAACTGGGAGACATCCCCCACTAGGGGCAGTCTGACACCCCACACCTCACAGGGTGGAGTACACCCCTGAGAGGAAGCTTCCAAAGCAAGAATCAGACAGGTACACTCGCTGTTCAGAAATATTCTATCTTCTGCAGCCTCTGCTGCTGATACCCAGGCAAACAGGGTCTGGAGTGGACCTCAAGCAATCTCCTACAGCTGCAACCTACAGCTGAGGATCCTGACTGTTAGAAGGAAAGTTATCAAACAGGAAGGACACCTACACCAAAACCCCATCAGTACATCACCATCATCAAAGACCAGAGGCAGATAAAACCACAAAGATGGGGAAAAAGCAGGGCAGAAAAGCTGGAAATTCAAAAAATAAGAGCGCATCTCCCCCGGCAAAGGAGCTCAGCTCATCGCCAGCAATGGATCAAAGCTGGACGGAGAATGACTTCGACGAGATGAGAGAAGAAGGCTTCAGTCCATCAAATTTCTCAGAGCTAAAGGAGGAATTACGTACCCAGCGCAAAGAAACTAAAAATCTTGAAAAAAAAGTGGAAGAATTGATGGCTAGAGTAATTAATGCAGAGAAGCTCACAAACGAAATGAAAGAGACGAAAACCATGGCACGAGAAATACGTGACAAATGCACACGCTTCAGTAACCGACTCGATCAACTGGAAGAAAGAATGTCAGCGATTGAGGATCAAATGAATGAAATGAAGCGAGAAGAGAAACCAAAAGAAGAAAAAGAAATGAACAAAGCCTGCAAGAAGTATGGGATTATGTAAAAAGACCAAATCTACGTCTGATTGGGGTGCCTGAAAGTGAGGGGGAAAATGGAACCAAGTTGGAAAACACTCTTCAGGATATCATCCAGGAGAACTTCCCCAACCTAGTAGGGCAGGCCAACATTCAAATCCAGGAAATACAGAGAACGCCACAAAGATACTTCTCGAGAAGAGCAACTCCAAGACACATAATTGCCAGATCCACCAAAGTTGAAATGAAGGAAAAAATCTTAAGGGCAGCCAGAGAGAAAGGTCGGGTTACCCACAAAGGGAAGCCCATCAGACTAACAGCAGATCTCTCAGCAGAAACTCTTCAAGCCAGAAGAGAGTGGGGGCCAATATTCAACATTCTTAAAGAAAAGAATTTTAAACCCAGAATTTTATATCCAGCCAAACTAAGTTTCATAAGTGAAGGAGAAATAAAATCCTTTACAGATAAGCAAATGCTTAGAGATTTTGTCACCACTAGGCCTGCCTTACAAGAGACCCTGAAGGAAGCACTAAACATGGAAAGGAACAACTGGTACCAGCCATTGCAAAAACATGCCAAAATGTAAAGACCATCAAGGCTAGGAAGAAACTGCATCAACTAACGAGCAAAATAACCAGTTAATATCATAATGGCAGGATCAAGTTCACACATAACAATCTTAACCTTAAATGTAAATGGACTAAATGCTCCAATTAAAAGACACAGACTGGCAAACTGGATAAAGAGTCAAGACCCATCAGTCTGCTGTATTCAGGAGACCCATCTCACATGCAGAGACATACATAGGCTCAAAATAAAGGGATGGAGGAAGATTTACCAAGCAAATGGAGAACACAAAAAAGCGGGGGTTGCAATACTAGTCTCTGATAAAACAGACTTTAAACCATCAAAGATCAAAAGAGACAAAGAAGGCCATTACATAATGGTAAAGGGATCAATTCAACAGGAAGAGCTAACTATCCTAAATATATATGCACCCAATACAGGAGCACCCAGATTCATAAAGCAAGTCCTTAGAGACTTACAAAGAGACTTAGACTCCCATACAATAATAATGGGAGACTTCAACACTCCACTGTCAACATTAGACAGATCAATGAGACAGAAAGTTAACAAGGATATCCAGGAATTGAACTCATCTCTGCAGCAAGCTGACCTAATAGACATCTATAGAACTCTCCACCCCAAATCAACAGAATATACATTCTTCTCAGCACCACATCGTACTTACTCCAAAATTGACCACGTAATTGGAAGTAAAGCACTCCTCAGCAAATGTACAAGAACAGAAATTATAACAAACTGTCTCTCAGACCACAGTGCAATCAAATTAGAACTCAGGACTAAGAAACTCAATCAAAACTGCTCAACTACATGGAAACTGAACAACCTGCTCCTGAATGACTACTGGGTACATAACGAAATGAAGGCAGAAATAAAGATGTTCTTTGAAACCAATGAGAACAAAGATACAACATACCAGAATCTCTGGGACACATTTAAAGCAGTGTGTAGAGGGAAATTTATAGCACTAAATGCCCACAAGAGAAAGCAGGAAAGATCTAAAATTGACACTCTAACATTGCAATTAAAAGAACTAGAGAAGCAAGAGCAAACACATTCGAAAGCTAGCAGAAGGCAAGAAATAACTAAGATCAGAGCAGAACTGAAGGAGATAGAGACACAAAAAACCCTCCAAAAAATCAATGAATCCAGGAGTTGGTTTTTTGAAAAGATCAACAAAATTGACAGACCACTAGCAAGACTAATAAAGAAGAAAAGAGAGAAGAATCAAATCGACGCAATTAAAAATGATAAAGGGGATATCACCACCGACCCCACAGAAATACAAACTACCATCAGAGAATACTATAAACACCTCTACGCAAATAAACTGGAAAATCTAGAAGAAATGGATAATTTCCTGGACACTTACACTCTTCCAAGACTAAACCAGGAAGAAGTTGAATCCCTGAATAGACCAATAGTAGGCTCTGAAATTGAGGCAATAATTAATAGCCTACCAACCAAAAAAAGTCCAGGACCAGATGGATTCACAGCTGAATTCTACCAGAGGTACAAGGAGGAGCTGGTACCATTCCTTCTGAAACTATTCCAATCAATAGAAAAAGAGGGAATCCTCCCTAACTCATTTTATGAGGCCAACATCATCCTGATACCAAAGCCTGGCAGAGACACAACAAAAAAAGAGAATTTTAGACCAATATCCCTGATGAACATCGATGCAAAAATCCTCAATAAAATACTGGCAAACCAGATTCAGCAGCACATCAAAAAGCTTATCCACCATGATCAAGTGGGCTTCATCCCTGGGATGCAAGGCTGGTTCAACATTCGCAAATCAATAAACATAATCCAGCATATAAACAGAACCAAAGACAAGAACCACATCATTATCTCAATAGATGCAGAAAAGGCTTTTGACAAAATTCAACAGCCCTTCATGCTAAAAACGCTCAATAAATTCGGTATTGATGGAACGTACCTCAAAATAATAAGAGCTATTTATGACAAACCCACAGCCAATATCATACTGAATGGGCAAAAACTGGAAAAATTCCCTTTGAAAGCTGGCACAAGACAGGGATGCCCTCTCTCACCACTCCTATTCAACATAGTGTTGGAAGTTCTGGCTAGGGCAATCAGGCAAGAGAAAGAAATCAAGGGGATTCAGTTAGGAAAAGAAGAAGTCAAATTGTCCCTGTTTGCAGACGACATGATTGTATATTTAGAAAACCCCATTGTCTCAGCCCAAAATCTCCTTAAGCTGATAAGCAACTTCAGCAAAGTCTCAGGATACAAAATTAATGTGCAAAAATCACAAGCATTCTTATACACCAGTGACAGTCAAACAGAGAGCCAAATCAGGAATGAACTTCCATTCACAATCGCTTCAAAGAGAATAAAATACCTAGGAATCCAACTTCCAAGGGATGTAAAGGACCTCTTCCAGGAGAACTACAAACCACTGCTCAGTGAAATAAAAGAGGACACAAACAAATGGAAGAACATACCATGCTCATGGATAGGAAGAATCAATATCGTGAAAATGGCCATACTGCCCAAGGTAATTTATAGATTCAATGCCATCCCCATCAAGCTACCAATGAGCTTCTTCACAGAATTGGAAAAAACTGCTTTAAAGTTCATATGGAACCAAAAAAGAGCCCGCATCTCCAAGACAATCCTAAGTCAAAAGAACAAAGCTGGAGGCATCACACTACCTGACTTCAAACTATACTACAAGGCTACCGTAACCAAAACAGCATGGTACTGGTACCAAAACAGAGATATAGACCAATGGAACAGAACAGAGTCCTCAGAAATAATACCACACATCTACAGCCATCTGATCTTTGACAAACCTGAGAGAAACAAGAAATGGGGAAAGGATTCCCTATTTAATAAATGGTGCTGGGAAAACTGGCTAGCCATAAGTAGAAAGCTGAAACTGGATCCTTTCCTTACTCCTTATACGAAAATTAATTCAAGATGGATTAGAGACTTAAATGTTAGACCTAATACCATAAAAATCCTAGAGGAAAACCTAGGTAGTACCATTCAGGACATAGGCATGGGCAAAGACTTCATGTCTAAAACACCAAAAGCAACGGCAACAAAAGCCAAAATTGACAAATGGGATCTCATTAAACTAAAGAGCTTCTGCACAGCAAAAGAAACTACCATCAGAGTGAACAGGCAACCTACAGAATGGGAGAAAATTTTTGCAATCTACTCATCTGACAAAGGGCTAATATCCAGAACCTACAAAGAACTCAAACAAATTTACAAGAAAAAAACAAACAACCCCATCAAAAAGTGGGCAAAGGATATGAACAGACATTTCTCAAAAGAAGACATTCATACAGCCAACAGACACATGAAAAAATGCTCATCATCACTGGCCATCAGAGAAATGCAAATCAAAACCACAATGAGATACCATCTCACACCAGTTAGAATGGCGATCATTAAAAAGTCAGGAAACAACAGGTGCTGGAGAGGATGTGGAGAAATAGGAACACTTTTACACTGTTGGTGGGATTGTAAACTAGTTCAACCATTATGGAAAACAGTATGGCGATTCCTCAAGGATCTAGAACTAGATGTACCGTATGACCCAGCCATCCCATTACTAGGTATATACCCAAAGGATTATAAATTATGCTGCTATAAAGACACATGCACACGTATGTTTATTGCAGCACTATTCACAATAGCAAAGACTTGGAATCAACCCAAATGTCCATCAGTGACAGATTGGATTAAGAAAATGTGGCACATATACACCATGGAATACTATGCAGCCATAAAAAAGGATGAGTTTGTGTCCTTTGTAGGGACATGGATGCAGCTGGAAACCATCATTCTCAGCAAACTATCACAAGAACAGAAAACCAAACACCGCATGTTCTCACTCATAGGCGGGAACTGAACAATGAGATCACTTGGACTCGGGAAGGGGAACATCACACACCGGGGCCTATCATGGGGAGGGGGGAGGGGGGGAGGGGGGAGGGATTGCATTGGGAGTTATACCTGATGTAAATGACGAGTTGATGGGTGCAGCACACCAACATGGCACAAGTATACATATGTAGCAAACCTGTACGTTGTGTACATGTACCCTACAACTTGAAGTTTAATTAAAAAAAAAAAAAAAAAAAAAAAGATGAGTTTATTTGAAGCATTGGCACATTGACCCATTATGCTGGAGATGCTTTTTTTTTTTTTTTAATTTTTAAGAACAAAACCTTTCATGTATATCATGTTTTGTTTCTTATAGGAATTTGGCATTGGTATATTTGAAATCATTCCAGAAAAAATATGAACGTGAAAAACAACTTTATCTGCTGGCTTACAGTGTTGGTTCAGCATGTGAAAGATTAAGGGGTTACTCAGATCTGGGGCAGTGTTGCTAAGTGACAGGTCCTTATGTGATCTGGAGTCAGTCTGGACATTGTAGGTAAAGAGGGGCAAGACTTGGAACAGGATATGAGTGAACTTCCACTCTTACTCCAAAGAAGAAGAGGAAATGAGTGTTTCACTTGTGCGGGTCCTGAGTGGATGGATGGGAAGGCTTGAGGGATTAGGTGAGGGTCAGTTAGCAAGTAAGGGAGAGTCCTTTCTTTCCCCTTTTTTACCTCATTCCAGGTCCCAAGAAGAATCACAACCTTTGGCAGAAAATGATGGTAATTTTTATTTTATTTTATTTGTATTTTTTCGAGACAAGATCTTGCTCTGTCACCCAGGCTGGAGTACAGTGGCATAATCATGGTGCACTGCAGCCTCAACCTCTTGGGCTCAAGCGATCCTCCTACCTCAGCCTCCTGAATATCTGGGACTATAGGTGTGCACCATCACATCCAGCTAATTTTTTAAAAACATTTCTTGTGGACGGGGACTACTCACTGTGTTGCCCGGGTTGGCCTTGAACTCCTGGGCTCAAGCAATCCTTCTGCCTCAGTCTCCCAAAAGGACACAACAGTTTTATGGTAGAGATTATTTTTTAAAACAGATTACCTTTGGATGGCATTCTGCAGGAGCACTTGTCTTTTCCAAATTAAGGCAGGCTGGGCTTTCCACATCATTAGTGTGCTAAAGCTGGCTAACATTTCTGTGGGTGTAATTGCAAGTACTAAGAATGAGTTACTCATTCCATGGAATCAACATTGCAGCAGGGCCCGTCATCCCTCCAGTCCTTTCCTATTTGCTGGTCTGATGTTCTTGTCCCCACGCGGGGTTTTCAGTATAGATGAGTGATTCACGCTTCGTTAGTAAAGTGAGGTTAATAATGTATGTTGCCTTCTGTTTTCACCAGTTTGTGTGGGAGTAATGAAAGAAGAGGCCATGCCCTTGCAGAAGGAGAGGGGCACATAAACATGTCCCGTAAAGTATGTCGCTCTCAGGCTCTTCTCTATTTCAGATCCAGTCTCCATAGTCAGCAATCTGGCACCCTTTGCCAGCATTCATTTTATTCCATTTGTGTTCCAAGTTGCAGTTCCCTTTACAGTGCACTTTAGTGCTAAAGATCTGTTTAGCTGTTGTTTAAAGGAACGAATACGTTTGTCAGAATTCAGTAAACACAAAATAACCCAGAGGAGTGAACGTTCGAATCTGAAGTTGTTAAATTTAAGAGCAGTGAGCATGACTAGAAAACTAGTGAGCCAGTTGCACCTACGTTAGTCACATTTTTATGGATATACCATAGATTAATTGATTTTCATTTCTCTATAGACTCCAGTTCCCACTCTTGTTATAGTAGGCATTGTGCTGGAGTTGGGGAGAGCTAAATAACTCAGTTTTTTTTCTGAGCCATATCCAATACCTTTTAGAAATTGTTCAATAGTGACACTTACATTCTAGGCCATGATATCCCCAGTGAAGTAGTTTAGGTTGGTCATGGTTCTTTTTTTTGCTTCGTTTTGTTTTCAAGACAGAGTCTCACTCTGTCGCCCAGGCTGGTGTGCAGTGGTGCAATCTCGGGTCACTGCAACCTCTGCCTCCCAAGTTCAAGCGATTCTCCTTCCTCAGCTTCCTGAGCAGCTGGGATTACAGGCATGTGCCACCATACCCAGCTAATTTTTGAATTTTTAATAGAAACAGGGTTTCACCATGTTGGCCAGGCTGGTCTTGAACTCCTGACTTCAGGTGATCCATCCTCCTTAGCCCCTCAAAGTGCTGGGATTACAGGTGTGAGCTACCATGCCTGTCCAGGTTGTTCATGGTTCTAATTGCAGTATTCTTCAGCGCTTACCTTCTGAAGCTCTAGGCTTACGAGAGAAGCTTGCAGGGCAAAATGACTTTTTTTGAGACAGAGTCTCGCTCTGTTGCCCAGGCTGAAGTACAGTGGCGTGATCTCAGCTCACTGTAACCTCTGCCTCCCTGGTTCATGCAATTCTTCTGCCTCAGCCTCGCGAGTAGATGGGATTACTACCACCATGTGCCACCATGCCTGGCTAAGTTTTGTATTTTTAGCAGAGATGGGATTTCACCATGTTGGCCAGGCTGGTCTTGAACTCCTGACCTCAAGTAATCTGCCTGCCTCTGCCTCCCAAAGTGCTGGAATCATAGGTGTGAGCCATTGTGCCTTGCCAAAATGACCTATTTTTAATCTCCTCCAGAGAAGTTTAGTTTGAAAGAATCTGACAATCTTAAAGAAAACCTATATTAGCATGATTGCGCAGATGCACACGCATGTGTAGTTGTGTTTTGTGTGGATATATCTCAGGGAAGTTACCAGGAAATGCTTTTATAGATAGCAAACATGGGAAATATTTCTGGAATGCTAGGTCCCTTTAACTTTCCTGTCTATTAAGAAGCGTCTCCCACTATTAAAGGCAGCTGCACCTCTGCAGACTAAACATAATTCAGATGAATGCAGGAGATCTTCTCATTTTCATTTTTAAAATGACCTGTTACTTCTTCATGCATGTATGTGAATAGATTCTGCGGGCATTTTTGGCCACTATAGATTGTATGCAAGAGGGATTTTCTCCCCTTCCTTCCCACATGGAGATTCTCATATCAGCACAGCTATGAGTGAGCCTGTAAGCCTGCATCTCCTAGTTGTCATGAGTGACAGGTTTGGAGTCCTGTTCCTATTACCAACACAGCCTGAGTGGACCTACATAGTGGCCACAAGAGTCTAGACACAACTGCCTTCAGCTCTTCCTCTTCTTTCTTGATATAGACCAGCAGAGATGGGACTTGAGCCCTGTCCATTCTCTGAAGCACCCGAGGCAGGCTTTGTGTCTTTCTGCTTCCCAGCTCTGCATCTGGGATCTTTGCTGAGGTGCACCCATGCTGAGCCAGGTTAGGAATCTTCCATGTGCCACCTAGCAGGTAGCAGCAGTGACTGGTGTTTGGGTCACTCACTCAAAACCCCTGTGCCTGATCCCTCCAGTTAACTGTGGACCCACTTTTGTTTTAATCATATCCTCTTTAATCTCTCATCTCATACCTTGGATCCCTGCTTCTGATTCCTGTGGATTGGACTCTAGTACTTTCTCTCCTAGGTAATGGCCTTGATTCTGTGCTAGGCCTTAGGCGGCAACTTTGTGTTCTAACTCAATTTTATAGGTTCTGGTTCCTATCATTGGCCACTCGACCAGCTTAGACCCTTTTTGAGCAGCAACTGTTGTACTTCAATGCAGTCAGTTGCCTTTCTTCTCACATTCTCTTTCATATCCTCATGTTTCTCTATCTTAATGATTATTAACCTTTGCCATCCATCCAACTCTATATGCCATTAGATTGCAAGTATATGGGTGAGTATTCTTTTTGAAGCCTAAGGTCAAATATAGCAAATGCCAATAAACAAAGACAAACCCATTTTTACATGTTAGTACTTCATTGCCAATGATTGAGAATAAAAGCCTGTTATCAAAACAGAGGCACTTTCTTCAGCAATTTCTCTGTGCTTAGTATATATCCTGTGACATAATCTTATCTGATCTTTGTTTAAAAGCCTTTCTTGATTAATTGATTTCTCATTGATGTAGTGTTGGCACCGAAGAGTTTATCTATTTGTAGGACTGTACACTAGCATTAAATAATTAATTTTTATGAGCTCTGCCAGAAAATGTTGATAAAGTTTTGTTTTGGTGTAAACATATATTTGGTATTTTGTTTTCCGGTGGGTATTGGAAGATGGATTTTTTTTCCCATTTCCTTATATTTATTTTTTAAAAACTCAAGGGTCTACAAAATTATCTACGTCAAGAATACTTCAGAAATTGTATATTACCTATTGTGTTATTGTCTTAGTTCTTCTTTCTCAGTTATTGAAATAAGTTCTCCGTGATTGGATCTCCACCCATGTAGTCAGGAAACAATCGCTTACCACATCCATCACTTCTGTCTGCACATCATCATGTTTCAGAGGTTTTTCAATTAATCCTGTGGATGCTAGGGTCACTCATAATTGTAATCCTGTTAGGCCTTCTTTATTTCTTGATGCACTTGTTAATTCCTGTCCATCCTGCAGTGGTCTGTAACATAGTACTATTATCAGCTCTTTCATCTTTAAAAGCCTCTTGTCTACCATTTTGACTAAGATTGATTAACTGCACTTTGCTGAAATCGATCATTTTGGATTAAAAAAATATATCCTCTATATTTCTTCTGGCTACCTTTGCATGGTTTCACTTTTTTTTTTTTTTTTTTTTGCGATTACTCAACCTGCCGACCTGGTTGCTTTCCTTTTATGGCTTCCTTTCTCTTGCTCTTTTCTTTTTAAAGAACTATCTTTATCTCGTTATTTCTCCTGTTTTCTTGTAGGCAACACTTTCAGGAGGAAAAGCCCATTGCAGGAGGCAGTGGAATAAATTCTCCTTTAGAACCTGGCCAGACACGACTCCCGTTTCCTTTTTCATCAAATGAGAAATGATAGTCCCCCTCTTTGGTGATCCTCTACCTGAGTAGTTTCTGGGATGAAAGCCTTGTGACTGACTGCCAGGCACTTTGCAGTGATACTGTACTGTAACATGCTTCGTGTGTGTGTGTGTGTGTGTGTGTATGTATGTATATGTATGTGTGTATACACACACACACACGTATTTTGAGAAGGAGTCTTGCTCTGTCACCCAGGCTGGAGTGCAGTGGCTCAATCTTTGCCTCCCAGGTTCAAGTGATTCTCATGCCTCAGCCTCCCAGGTAGCTGGGATTACAGGCAATGTGTCACCACACCCAGCTAATTTTTGTATTTTTAGTATTTTTACCATGTTAGCCAGGCTGATCTCGAACTCCTGATCTCAAGGGATCCACCTGCCTTGGCCTCCCAAAGTGCTGGGATTACAGGCATGAGCCACACCGCACCTGGCCACATGCTTCTTATTCATAGCCTCAGACTCCTCTGTATTCTAATCTTACCAGGTAGACCCAAACTTAGCAACATTCTTTTGGAAATACTAATTAATATCTCATTTTCTTCTTCTAGGTACTGACTTTAACATAGACAGCTTACCTCTGCCTCGGAAAGCCCATCATGACTGGGCTCTTTTTCACGAAGAGTCCCCAAAAAACAATTATAAGCTCTTTCATAAACCGGTGATCACCTTGTTCAACTACACTGCCACATTCAGCAGGCATTCCCACTTGCCACTAACTACCCAATACTTGGAGAGCATTGAAGTCCTGAAGTCACTCCGATACCTAGTTCCTTTGCAGTCCAAAAACAAGCTTAGAAAAAGACTTGCTCCGCTGGTCTATGTACAGTCAGACTGTGACCCACCATCAGACAGGGACAGCTATGTTCGCGAGCTCATGGCTTACATCGAGGTTGATTCCTATGGTGAATGTTTACGCAACAAAGACCTCCCTCAGCAGCTGAAAAATCCAGCCTCTATGGATGCCGATGGCTTTTATAGGATCATTGCACAGTATAAGTTTATCCTAGCTTTTGAGAATGCAGTTTGTGATGACTACATCACTGAGAAGTTCTGGAGGCCACTGAAACTGGGGGTAGTCCCTGTATATTACGGATCCCCCAGCATCACAGACTGGCTTCCAAGTAACAAAAGTGCTATTCTTGTATCAGAATTTTCTCACCCCAGGGAACTGGCAAGTTACATCAGACAACTGGATTCTGATGACAGATTGTATGAGGCCTATGT
Organism: Chlorocebus sabaeus; assembly: GCF_047675955.1. Classification (NCBI taxonomy): domain Eukaryota; kingdom Metazoa; phylum Chordata; class Mammalia; order Primates; family Cercopithecidae; genus Chlorocebus; species Chlorocebus sabaeus. The sequence continues at coordinate 33,035,999 of NC_132911.1, read as the reverse complement.
AGAATGGAAGCTGAAGGGTGAGATCTCTAACCAGCGACTTCTGACAGTTCTCAGGGAACGGAAATGGGGAGTGCAAGACGTCAACCAGGACAATTACATCGATGCATTTGAGTGTATGGTGTGCACCAAGGTGTGGGATAATATCAGGCTTCAGGAAAAGGTAAGCAAATCAAAGGTGGGCATAGAGCCAGAAGGCTGGCCGTCTTGATGTTCTCTGCTCTCCTGCATTTCCTTCTGTTGTTGCTACCTCATCAGTGTTCTTCATTCCTATCAGAGAGACCAGGCTCTGCAGGAAGGTTGAATATTCCATTACTACCTTTTGGGACTGTCGTGAAGTTTACAAGCCCTGACAGGCTTTCATTCCTGAAAGCCTTCATTCTCATTTATTGTTTTTTCTGGAGGACCCCGTGCTGCAGGTGCTGGGCAGCGACACAGAAAGCTGCAGAAAAGGGGACGAAGTCCTAAACATAAAAAATTAAGAGTTCTTGCCAGGCATGGTGGCTCACACCTGTAATTGGAACACTTTGGGAGGTTGAGGTGGGTGGATCACTTGAGCCCAGGAGTTCGACACCAGCCTGGGCAACATGGCAAAACCCCATCTCTACTAAAAATACAAAAATTAGCCGGGTGTGGTGGCATGCACTTGTAATTCCAGCTACTCGAGAGGCTGAAGTGAGAGAATTGCTGGAATCCAGGACACAGAGGTTGCAGTGAGCCGAGATCACACCACTGTACTACAGCCTGGGTGACAGAGCAAGACTCTGTCTCAAAAAAAATAAAAAAAAAAGTTCTGCTTATGCACACAGTCAATGCTTTAGCCTCTCCATCAGTGCCATGGCGAAGGAGTATGATAATTTCTGCCAGACCTTTCACACTGACGCTCTACAGCCTCCACTTTCAAACTCATTTTCATTTCGCTTGCTGCTCTAATATTTACTCTTTCTCTTTCTGGCACACACATGCTTATTAATATAGAGAGAAACTACTCAAATAATGATGAGGATAATCCTTATAAAAACTTTCTTAAATTGTTATGAACTTCTTAGTAATGTCTTCAAATTTCTAGATTGTGCTTGGTGTTTGTTTACTTTATTTATTTATAATGGGAATGAACCTACTTTATGTGTAACTGAATTTGTTCAAAGGAAATTTGTTGAAAGAAAAAGAAACATTACTTTCAGCTTCTCCTGAAATTTTTACACAGTGAGGTGGCCCACACATAGCACTTGCCTGTCACCCATCATTGCTGTGCCAGACTCTCATAGATGTGTAAGGTTTTATCTAAAATTTTTCTTCTTCTTTTTTTTTTTTTTGAGACCAAGTCTCACTCTGTTGCCCAGGCTGGAGTGCAGTGGCACGATCTCAGCTCATTGCAACCTCCACCTCCCAGGTTCAAGCAATTCTTGTGCCTCAGCCTCCCGAGGAGCTGGGACTACAGGCATGAGTCACCACACCTGACTAATGTATTTTTAGTAGAGACGGGGTTTCACCACGTTGGCCAGGCTGGTCTTGAACTCCTGACCTCAGGTGATCTGCCTGTCTCAGCCTCCCAAAGTGCTGGGATTACAGGTGTGAGCCACCATGCCTGGCCTTATCTAAATTTTCCGAAGGCCAACAACTTTTCTTAAATATTTACATGTTTACTTTGGTTATTATATCAATTTGAGGTCAAACATAAACCTAAACAGTATGTGAAATTATCTTTAGGTATTATATGTATACTGTACAGGGCTTTCAAATACTAACTATGTATTTGGTAGACAAATTTAAAATATTTGAAATATATATTTTTAAGATTTTAAGAATTATGAAAATTTAAATTCTTCTTTCTTGTTTTGTATAACTATTCGACTCATAAAATCATGTATTTTATGCTGACTGTCTTGGTCTGCAACATGAACACTAAATATTACATCATTCTTCTCAGAGAATGCATCCTGATTTCTGATGGCTTCCTGTATGATCTAATTTATAGGGCCATAAGCAAAAAATTAAATACACACACACACACACACACACACCCCTACCTATTCACACACCCACCCCTGTGAAAACATGAGAGAGTAGAGACCACATTAATTGTACATGCTATACCAATTATTTATTCTCAAAATATATCAAGGTAGAAAACAGAATTTCTGAGGGTGATGATTTGCTTGGGCTAGGTTTCAAGATCATTTCAAGGCTTCAAGATTATATTCACAGAAAACTGAAATATACAAACCCTAACTGCTTCTGTACCTCACAAAAACCCTATTGAGATAATTATGGGGAACTGGAAGAGAGGGTATGCTGGCATTGGTAAATAGCTTTTTTTTTTTTTTCCGAGACAGAGTCTCACTCTGTCCCCCAGGCTGGAGTGCAGTGGCACAATCTTGGCTCACTGCAAGCTCCGCCTCCCGGGTTCATGCCATTCTCCTGCCTCAGCCTCCCGAGTAGCTGGGACTACAGGCGCCCGCCACCACGCCTGGCTAATTTTTTGTATTTTTAGTAGAGACGGAGTTTCACCGTGTTAGCCAGGATGGTCTTGATCTCCTGATGTCATGATCCGCCCGCCTTGGCCTCCCAAAGTGCTGGGATTACAGGGGTGCGCCACCGTGCCCAGCCGGTAAATAGCTTTAAAAAGATGTAGGAGATCATTCCTGCGGTTCTAACAGAAACAGCTAACTGAATGTGGCATTTCAGAATGCCCAAAGGTGGTATGATTGAATGTCCTTCTCTTTGGACTCATTAAGGAAAAGGAGTTAGGCTTTTCTCCAGTGTGCTCTGATTCCTCCCAGAGAGGTGGTCAGTGAAGATGATTAGGAGGCCCTGCTTGCATTTTAATGAAGTAGTTTCAATTCCAAAATGCTAATGTGCTCATTATTGAAAGGCAGAATAAAACATTCTATGAAAGTAAATGAAAAGGTATTAGACCACTTTTTTTTTTTTTTTTTTTTTTTTTTTTTTTTCCCCCCAGACAGAGCCTTGCTCTGTCACCCAGGCTGGAGTACAGTGGCGTGATCTCAGCTCTGCCTCCTAGGCTCAAGTGATTCTCGTGCCTCAGCCTCCCAAGCAGCTGGGATTACAGGCACATGCCATCACACCTGGCTAATTTTTGTATTTTTAGTAGAGACAGAGTTTCTACCATGTTGACCAGGCTGGTCTCGAACTCATGACTTCAGGTGATCCACCCACCTCGGCCTCCCAAAGCTCTGGGATTACAGGCATGAGTCATGGCGCCCAGCCACCAGTTTTCATTTGCACTTATTTTATGGGATTTGTTCTATGTGGCACAACATATTCTATATGAACACAACATGTTCTATATGGCACAATCCCAAAGTGCTGGGATTACAGGTGTGAGCCACCATACCTGTCCTGAAGAAGGTATTCTGTAACCCCTGAGTGATAGAGTAGGCAGAGGTATGGGGGACAGGGAAGTTCCCCATGAGTGTATCTAAGGTAGGTGTCAATTTCAGTAAGGACTAATTGCTATTCCTTCTTGAGTAAAAGGATTTTAGCCTGTCACTGAGAGACTAGAGGCTACACATTCTCCTCAAGGAATGGTGCCTTATCAGAAGCTTCAGCATTGATCATTGTTGCTGGTAGATCAGGTCTTCAACAGTGGCAGTGATGAATTCTGCCTTTGAGTGAGAGCCAAAGCTCTTCTGTTCATGCATAGCCTCCATCATTCCCACAATGTCCTGTTCATGGGTCAATGGAACCAGTATTGGGGTAACAAAGGGACAGGCCAGCTGAAATCCAATGATAACTCATAATACCTACCTGCTTGTCGTGAGCTTTCTCTCAGTGGCTGCTTATTGGTGTGCATCAATATCAGATATTGATTGGGGCCATGCTGATCCTGTATAGATACCAATTTTAGCAAGGCAGCTGCAGTTGGAACTACTGTCAGGTTAAGTTCCTGGTAGTCCCCTGACATCTGCCATGATTTATCTGTTTGTTTGTTTGTTTTTTTTTCAGGGGTCAGAACGGTGAATTAAATGGTGGTGATGGGGATTATGATGGGGAAAACTCCTTGGTCTTATGGGGCATTGATCTCTGCAGTTTTTCCAAGATGATGGTGTTGCTTCAGACTTACTATCCTGTCTGAGGGGGCAGTTGTTTTTTGAGACAGAGTGTCACTCTGTTGCCCAGGCTGGAGTGCAGTGGCATGATCTAGGCTCACTGCAACCTCTGCCTCTCAGATTCAAGTGAATCGCCTGCCTCAGCCTCCTGAGTAGCTAGGATTACAGGCATGCACCACCATACCCAGCTAATTTTTGTATATTTAGTAGAGATGGGGTTTCACCATATTGGCCAGGCTGGTCTCACTGAGGGGGCAGTTTTAAGGATTTGACTTTTTTTTTTTTTAAACCATAATGTCTTTTACCCCACAGGTCAGGAAACTTATGTAAAGTTTCTCCTAGCTGCTAAGTATAACCGTCCCAGATACTTACTTGGGAACCAAAGAAATAAACACCAGGTGGATTCGCACACCCACTGAAGCAATTGGGCATAGGCAGAAACTCCATTTATCAACTGGCCATTATGTGCTCCCACTGTTATCAGGGAACTGTGATTTTAGAGCTTCGAGCCTCCAGTGACATTACCAACTCAGACCCTATATCCAACAGTCTTTAAAAATTGGAGTTTTCTGAACATTCTAACTCCCTGAGCTTTCTGACCATTTTCCTCAATTTTTGTTTAACTCTTTATTTGTAATTATTATAGGTGAATACTAGTTATATATATTTATGGGGGTACATGTGATGGTTTGATACAGGCATACAGTGTGTAAGGACCAAATCAGAGTAACTGGGGTGTCCATCACCTCAAACATTTATCACTTCTTTTTGTGTTAGGAACATTCCAATTGCATTTGTTTAGGCTTTTTTTTTTCTTTTTCTTTTTTTTTGAGATGGAGTTTTGCTCTTGTTGCCCAGGCTGTAGTGCAATGGCATGATATTGGCTCACTGCAACCTCTGCCTCCCGAGTTCAAGCAATTCTCCTGCCTCAGCCTCCAGAGTAGCTGGGATTACAGGTGCCCGCCACCACTCCTGGCTAATTTTTGTGTTGTTTTTAGTAGAGACAGGGTTTCACCATGTTGGCCAGGCTGGTCTTGAACTCCTGACTTCCGGTGATCCACCTGCCTCGCCCCCTCCCAAAGTGTGTGGACACAACTGCACATGGCCCTTTTTTTTTTTTTTTTTTTTTTTTTTTTTTGAGACAGGCTCTCGCTCTGTTGCCCATGATCTCAGCTCACTGCAGCCTCCACCTCCCGGGTTCAAGCTGTTCTTCTGCCTCAGCTTCCCGAGTAGCTGGGATTACAGGCACGGGCCACTACACCCAGCTAATTTTTGTGTTTTTTAGTTGAGACGGGGGTTTCAACATGTTGGCCAGGCTGGTCTTGAACTCCTGACTTCAAGTGATCCTCCCACCTCAGCCTCCCAAAGTGCTGAGATTACAGGTAGGAGCCACTGCGCCTGGCCACTTACCCAGTTCTTGACAGTACACCCTAGCCTTTGCTGTATCTCTTAGTATATAAGCTATTTCTTCTCAGAGTAGGGCCTCTTTCTCACTTAGGTGAGGAGTGCTGGTGATAAAGCAGGTGATATTAATTTTAATGGGGCTTGACCACCAGTGATGGGGCTTTTATTGCCATCAGGTGAATAATGCTCTTTAGCGCCACTCTTGGTACCAACGATCTTAACCTGGCTTCCACAGAAAACAAAAAGAGAAGCAGAGGCATCTGTGCCGTGATTCTGTTAGGGAGTGCAGTCCTAGAGGGTTGGAGGGAGGAACAGGGGAGTGAACCAGGGAAGGAGGGAGGGCAATGCAAGGATGTTACTCAGCTGAGTGTTAAGGGGGAGTGATTGGTTCATCCTCAGGACCGTGCCCCTGAGATGCATATACTGCACTTGGGATCATTCCTTCCAGGTAAGGAAGGGGAAAAAATTCATCCATGGGCCCTGCTTTCTCCGTGGTCCAAAATTTGCCCCACTGGTCCTAACTCGCTCCACATTTTGGGTTGCACGTGTGTGATATGAGTGCTGAGAAGAGTTCCACAGTGACTCCAACAGTTAAATTCTAGGGCAGGAAGTCATATGGAAGGAGGTGAGGTGTGCTGTTAGCCAGAGCCCTGCGCAGGTGGAGCAAGGAATAGATGAAGTTGAGAAGTTCAGGAATGCGCTAGACGGTGGTACTCTTACCCTCGTTCATGCCTGCTCTCCCCTAGTCTAATGATGTACTGTTAAGTTTCTTTGGACGATACTCAACTGCTGCTGGGGTAGGCGAACATCAGTTTCTTGCTTGTGCACAGTGATGATCTGGGTCTTCAGTTGCCTCCTACAAAACAGGCAGCCACTTCTCTTTCAGCCCCTTCTTTACATCCATTTCCAGAGGTTCTGTGTGCCACCAAATTCTGCAGCATCTTGTGCATGCTGCAGTGAACGTTGAGTTGCTTTTCTGCTTTCCCGCTGCTGCTTAGAACTCAGCTTTCTCACATCAACTAAGTAATTTGCCACCCATCTGTTAACTTTGCAACTTCCAAAATTTTTTGTTTTCTTTATCATTTTGTTTTTCTTCAGGAATCTATGCCATAATAAAAAAAACACCTTACTGTCATTTTATGGGATTTCAGGAGGGAATTAAAAGTGTGTGTCTTGTCAATCATTTTTATTTGAAAGTCTCCAATTGATTGATTGATTGAGACAGGGTCTCTATCACCCAGGCTGGAGTACAGTAGTGCGATCTCGGCTCACTGTAACCTCCAACTCCCAGGCTTGAGTGGTCCTCCCACCTCAGCCTCCCGAGTAGCTGGGACTTCAGGCGCATGCCACCATGCCTGGCAAATTTTTGTATTTTTTGTAGAGATGGAGTTTTGCCATGTTGCGCAGGCTGGTCTCAAAGTCCTTAGCTCAAGCAGTGTGCCCGATCAGCCTCCCAAAGTGCTGGGATTGCATGTGTTAGCCACTGTGCCCAGACTATTTTATTTATTAAACAAAGTAGTTGGAAAAAAAATTGTATTGAAGTTGCACTCTGATTTGGGCGTTATTGTGTTAGATAATGGTAAGCAAGAAAAGACATGGTCCCTTGTCATAGGGCTTACAATTTAGATAGACATTATTAAATAAAGGAATAAGCTTTGTGCACTGTGAAGGAAACATTCTCTAATGTGGGAGATCTGGATACTTTTGGTAAATATTCTACGAGAATCTTCCAAAAGGCCATCTTAATCACTGGCAGCCAGCTGTTAGTACTACTGCCACAGTATCAGAATACAGCTGTTACAGTGATTCCATCAACTACCATGCTAAGATGATGAACTGGTAACAAACGGTGCATTTAAGTGCACTCTCTTCATTTTAAAGCTTTCTAGCATAAGACATCCTTTGGTACTAAATCACTACCAGAAGTAATAACCCTACGTCGTCAAATGGGCACTTACCAGGAGAGCATGAACTACTTTACATGTCCTTTCTTTGAACAAACTTTTATCTACTATCTATGAAGGGTAAGACCTTACACTTCCTGTATCACCTTTCTTTGAACAAACTTTTATCTACTATCTGTGAAGGGTAAGATCTTATACTTCCTGTATCGCGATGTCAGTTGTTCAAAGATGTACCTTTGGTCAAAATTTTTCTTCCTACAGATTAAACATGATGTTTTAAATAGTTTGGATTTCTTTTTAAGTTAGAATGATAAGCTATAAAAATGGGCGAAGGCTTCTAGGAAAAAAAGATTTAGTATGAAAGGACTAAAAGACAAGATAATTTGGTGATTTCCTGTCTGTATTTCAACTGAACAAAACAGACAATCTGTCTTAAGGTTAATAGAATTTACTTTTTAACTGGAGTTGCCCGTAGTAATTTTCCATTGCTTTGTGTATTTTATATATACATATAAAAATTTGATTGATTGATTGAGACAGGTCTTGCTCTGTTGCCCAGGCTGAAGTGCAGTTGCATGGTCATGGTTCACTATAGCTTCGATTTCCTGGACTCAAGTGATCCTTCCCTGAGTAGCTAGGATGACAGGTGCATGTCACCATGCCTGGTTAATTTTTTAAAGTTTTTCTGTAAAGTTGGAGTCTCACTATGTTGTCCATGCTGGTCTCAAACTCCTGGGGTCAAGCCATCCTCCTGCTTTGGCCCTCCAAAATGCTGGGATTACAGGCGTGAGTCACAGTGCCTGGCCTTTTTTTTTTTTTTTTTTTTTTTGAGACAGGGTCTCATTCTATCACTCAGGCTGGAGTGCAGTGGTGCAATCATAGCTCACTGCAGTCTTGAACTGCTGGACTCAAGCAGTCCTCCTGCCTCAGCCTCCTGAGTAGCCGGGACTACAGCATGCACCACCATGCCTAATTTTGTAACTTTTATTTTTGTAGAGACAGGGTCTTGCTATGTTGCCCAGGCTGGTTTTGAACTTCTGACCTCAAGCAATCCTCCCACCTTGGCCTCCCAAAGTGCTGGGATTATAGGCATGAGCCACTGTACATGATCATTTTTTGTATTTTAAGTTGAAGATGAGAAGGAACAATTCCAAATGGGAGATTATTAGTTATCTCATGTTTTCTACATATAAACCATCCATTTTCTTTTTTATCTTCTCTTACCTTCTTAAAGTGGTGGTCTTAGAATCATGCAATGTCAGAATTGAAACTAGCTTAGGGATCACCTAATTCACCATCTGTTTAGCTGCAGAAACCTAGCATTTCCATTTGACTCCTGTTTTATATTACATCTCCCTGCTGAAATTCCCCTTAGGTTCATGCATATCATGCATATTGTCTCCCTTTTCTACTATATATATATATATATATAAAATATACATATTTTTAAAATCATACTTTATGTTCTAGGGTAGATGTGCACAACGTGCAGGTTTGTTACATATGTATACATGTGCCATGTTGGTGTGCTGCACCCATTAACTCGTCATTTACATTAGGTATATCTCCTAATGCTATCCCTCCCCCCTCCCCCCTCCCCACAACAGGCCCTGGTGTGTGATGTTCCCTTTCCTGTGTTCAAGTGATCTCATTGTTCAATTCCCACCTATGAGTGAGAACATGCAGTGTTTGGTTTTCTGTGCTTGTGATAGTTTGCTGAGAATGATGGTTTCCAGCTGCATCCATGTCCCTACAAAGGACACGAACTCATCCTTTTTATGGCTGCATAGTATTCCATGGTGTATATGTGCCACATTTTCTTCATCCAGTCTGTCATTGATGGACATTTGGGTTGGTTCCAAGTCTTTGCTTTTGTGAATAGTGCTGCAATAAACATACGTGTGCATGTGTCTTTATAGCAGCATGATTTATGATCCTTTGGGTATATACCCAGTAATGGGATTGCTGGGTCAAATGGTATTTCTAGTTCTAGATCCTTGAGGAATCGCCACACTGTCTTCCACAATGGTTGAACTAATTTACACTCCCACCAACAGTGTAAAAGTGTTCCTATTTCTCCACATCCTCTCCAGCACCTGTTGTTTCCTGACTTTTTAATGATTGCCATCCTAACTGGTGTGAGATGGTATCTCATTGTGATTTTGATTTGCATTTCTCTGATGGCTAGTGATGATGAGCATTTTTTCATGTGTCCATTGGCTGCATAAATGTCTTCTTTTGAGAAGTGTCTGTTCATATCCTTTGCCCACTTGTTGATGGGGTTGTTTTTTTCTTGTAAATTTGTTTGAGTTCTTTGTAGATTCTGGATATTAGCCCTTTGTCAGATGAGTAGATTGCAAAAATTTTCTCCCATTCTGTAGGTTGCCTGTTCACTCTGATTGTAGTTTCTTTTGCTGTGCAGAAGCTCTTTAGTTTAATTAGATCCCATTTGTCAATGTTGGCTTTTATTGCCATTGCTGTTGGTGTTTTAGACATGAAGTCCTTGCCCATGCCTATGTCCTGAATGGTATTGCCTAGGTTTTCTTCTAGGGTTTTTATGGTTTTAGGTCTAACATTTAAGTCTCTAATCCATCTCGAATTGATTTTTGTATAGGGAGTAAGGAAGGGATGCAGTTTCAACTTTCTACTTTTGGCTAGCCAGTTTTCCCAGCACCATTTATTAAATAGAGAATCATTTCCCCATTTCTTGTTTTTGTCGGGTTTGTCAAAGATCAGATGGTTGTAGATGTGTGGTGTTATTTCTGAGGGCTCTGTTCTGTTCCATTGGTCTATATCTCTGTTTTGGTACCAGTACCATGCTGTTTTGGTTACTCTAGCCTTGTAGTATAGTCTGAAATCAGGTAGCGTGATGCCTCCAGCTTTGTTCTTTTGACTTAGGATTGTCTTGGCAATGTGGGCTCTTTTTTGATTCCATATGAACTTGAAAGTAGTTTTTTCCAATTCTGTGAAGAAAGTCATTGGTAGCTTAATGTGGATGGCATTGAATCTATAAATTACCTTGGGCAGTATGGCCATTTTCACGATATTGATTCTTCCTATCCATGGGCATGGAACGTTCTTCCATTTGTTTGTGTCCTCTTTTATTTCATTGAGCAGTGGTTTGTAGTTCTTGAAGATGTCCTTCACATCCCTTGTAAGTTGGATTTCTAGGTATTTTATCCTCTTTGAAGCAATTGTGAATGGGAGTTCATTCATAATTTGGCTCTGTTTGTCTGTTATAGGTGTATAAGAATGCTTGTGATTTTTGCATATTGATTTTGTATCCTGAGACTTTGCTGAAGTTGCTTATCAGCTTGAGGAGATTTTGAGCTGAGACAATGGGGTTTTCTAAATAGATAATCATGTCATCTGCAAACAGGACAATTTGACTTCTTCTTTTCCTAATTGAATACCCTTTATTTATTTCTTTCTCTTGGCTGATTGCCCTGGCCAGAACTTCCAACACTATGTTGAATAGGAGTGGTGAGAGAGGGCATCCCTGTCTTGTGCCAGTTTTTAAGGGGAATGCTTCCAGTTTTTTCCCATTCAGTATGATATTGGCTATGGGTTTGTCATAAATAGCTCTTATTATTTTGAGATATGTTCCATCAATACCGAATTTATTGAGAGTTTTTAGCATGAAGGGCTGTTGAATTTTGTCAAAGGCCTTTTCTGCATCTATTGAGATAATCATGTGGTTTTTGTCTTTGGTTCTGTTTATATGCTGGATTACGTTAATTGGTTTGTGTATGTTGAACCAGCCTTGCATCCCGGGGATGAAGCCGACTTGATCATGGTGGATAAGCTTTTTGATGTGCTACTGGATTCGGTTTGTCAGTATTTTATTGAGGATTTTTGCATCAATGTTCATTGGGGATATTGTTCTAAAATTCTTTTTTTGTTGTTGTTGTGTCTCTGCCAGGCTTTGGTATCACGATGATGTTGGCCTCATAAAATGAGTTAGGGAAGATTCTTTCTTTTTCCATTGATTGGAATAGTTTCAGAAGGAATGGTACCAGCTCCTCCGTACCTCTGGTAGAATTCAGCTGTGAATCCATCTGGTCCTGGACTTTTTTTGGTTGGTAGGCTATTAATTATTGCCTCAATTTCAGAACCTGCTATTGGTCTATTCAGGGATTCAGCTTCTTCCTGATTTAGTCTTGGGAGAGTGTATATGTCCAGGAATTTATCCGTTTCTTCTATGTTTTCTAGTTTATTTGCGTAGAGGTGTTTATAGTATTCTCTGATGGTAGTTTGTATTTCTGTGGGATCAGTGGTGATATCCCCTTTATCATTTTTTATTGCGTCTATTTGATTCTTCTCTCTTTTCTTCTTTATTAGTCTTGCTAGCGGTCTATCAATTTTGTTGATCTTTTCAGAAAACCAGCCCCTGGATTCATTGATTTTTTGAAGGGTTTTTTGTGTCTCTATCTCCTTCAGTTCTGCTCTGATCTTAGTTATTTCTTGTCTTCTGCTAGCTTTTGAATGTGTTTGCTCTTGCTTCTCTAGTTCTTTTAATTGTGATGTTAGGGTGTCAATTTTAGATCTTTCCTGCTTTCTCTTGTGGGCATTTAGTGCTATAAATTTCCCTCTACACACTGCTTTAAATGTGTCCCAGAGATTCTGGTATGTTGTGTCTTTGTTCTCATTGGTTTCAAAGAACATCTTTGTTTCTGCCTTCATTTCGTTATGTACCCAGTAGTCACTCAGGAGCAGGTTGTTCAGTTTCCATGTAGTTGAGTGGTTTTGATTGAGTTTCTTAGTCCTGCATTCTAGTTTGATTGCACTGTGGTCTGAGAGACAGTTTGTTGTGATTTCTGTTCTTTCACATTTGCTGAGGAGTGCTTTACTTCCAACTATGTGGTCAGTTTTGGAATAAGTGTGATGTGGTCCTGAGAAGAATGTATATTCTGTTGATTTTGGGTGGAGAGTTCTGTAGATGTCTATTAGGTCTGCTTGGTGCAGAGTTGAGTTCAAGTCCTGGATATTCTTGTTAACCTTCTGTCTCGTTGATCTGTCTCATTTGAGAGTGGGGTGTTAAAGTCTCCCATTATTATTGTGTGGGAGTCTAAGTCTCTTTGTAAGTCTCTAAGGAGTTGCTTTATGAATCTGGGTGCTCCTGCATTGGGTGCATATATATTTAGGATAGTTAGCTCTTCTTATTGAATTGATCCCTTTACTGTTATGTAATGGCCTTCTTTGTCTCTTTTGATCTCTGTTGGTTTAAAGTCTGTTTTATCAGAGACTAGGATTGCAACCCCTGCCTTTTTTTGTTTTCCATTTGTTCGGTAGATCTTCCTCCATCCCTTTATTTTGAGCCTATGTGTGTCTCTGCACGTGAGATGGGTCTTCTGAATACAGCAAACTGATGGGTCTGGACTCTTTATCCAATTTGCCAGTCTGTGTCTTTTAATTGGACCCTTTAGTCCATTTACATTTAAGGTTAGTATTGTTATGTGTGAATTTGATCCTTTCATTATGATGTTAGCTGGTTATTTTGCTCGTTACTTGATGCAGTTTCTTCCTAGCATCAGTGGTCTTAATATTTTGGCATCTTTTTGCAATGGCTGGTACCAGTTGTTCCTTTCCATGTTTAGTGCTTCCCTCAGGAGCTCTTGTAGGGCAGGCCTGGTGGTGACAAAATCTCTCAGCATTTGCTTTTCTGTAAAGGATTTTATTTCTCCTTCACTTATAAACTTAGTTTGGCTGGGTACGAAATTCTGGGTTGAAAATTCTTTTCTTTAGGAATGTTGAATATTGGCCCCCACTCTCTTCTGGCTTGTAGGGTTTCTGCCAAGAGATCTGCTGTTAGTCTGATGGGCTTGCCTTTGTGGGTAACCTGACGTTTCTCTCTGGCTGCCCTTAACATTTTTTCCTTCATTTCAACTTTGGTGAATCTGACAATTATGTATCTTGGAGTTGCTCTTCTCGAGGAGTGTCTTTGTGGCGTTCTCTGTATTTCCTGAATTTGAATGTTGGCCTGCCTTACTAGATTGGGGAAGTTCTCCTGGATAATATCCTGCAGAGTGTTTTCCAACTTGGTTCCATTCTCCCCGTCACTTTCAGGTACACCAATCAGACATAGATTTGGTCCTTTCACATAATCCCACATTTCTTGGAGGCTTTGTTCATTTCCTTTCACTCTTTTTTCTCTTAACTTCTCTTCTCGCTTCATTTAATTCATTTGATCTTCAATCACTGATACTCTTTCTTCCAGTTGATCGAGTTAGTTACTGAAGCTTGTGCATTTGTCTCGTAGTTCTCGTGTCATGGTTTTCATGTCTATCAGTTCATTTATGGACTTCTCTGCATTGGTTATTCTAGTTATCCATTCATCAAATCTTTTTTCAAGGTTTTTAGTTTCTTTGCGCTGGGTTTGTGGTTCCTCCTTTATCTCTGAGAAGTTTGATTGACTGAAGTCTTCTTCTCTGAACTCGTTAAAGTCATTCTCTGTCCAGGTTTGTTCTGTTGCGGCGAGGAGCTGCGTTCCTTTGGAGGGGAAGAGGCACTCTGATTTTTTGAATTTTTTGCTTTTCTGCATTGCTTTTTCCCCATCTTTGTGGTTTTATCTACCTTTGGTCTTTGATGATGGTGATGTACAGATAGGGTTTTGGTGTGGATGTCCTTTCTGTTTGTTAGTTTTCCTTCTAACAGTCAGGACCCTCAGCTGCAAGTCTGTTGGAGTTTGCTTGACGTCCACTCCAGTTAGGCTACTCCCAGTTAGGCTCTCCCAGTTGGGCTACTCGAGGGTCAGGGACCCACTTGAGCAGTCAGTCTGTCCGTTCTCAGATCTCAACCTCTGTGCTGGGAGAATCACTACTCTCTTCAAAGCTATCAGACAGGGACATTTACATCTGCAGAGGTTTCTGCTGCTTTTGTTTAGCTATGCCCTGTCCCCAGAGGTGGAGTCTACAGAGGCATGCAGGCCTCCTTGAGCTGATGAGGCCTCCTTGAGCTGAGTGGCTTCCCGGTCACTTTGTTTACCTACTTAAGCCTCAGCAATGGCGGGTGCCCCTACCCCAGCCTCCCTGCTGCCTTGCAGTTAGATCGCAAACTGCTGTGCTAGCAATGAGGGAGGCTCCGTGGGTGTGGGACCCTCTGAGCCAGGCACAGAATATAATCTTCTGGTGTGCTGTTTGCTAAGACCCTTGGAAAGGCGCAGTATTAGGTGGGAGTGACCCGATTTTCCAGGTGTTGTGTGTCACGGTTTCCCTTGGCTAGGAAAAGGAATTCCCTTCCCCCTTGCACTTCCCGGGTGAGGCGCTGCCTCGCTCTGCTTCGGCTCTCTCTCATTGGGCTGCACCCACTGTCCTGCACTGACTGTCCAACACACCCCAGTGAGATGAACCCGGTACCTCAGTTGGAAATGCAGAAATCACCCCTCTTCTGTGTCGCTCATGCTGGGAGCTGGAGGCTGAAGTTGTTCCTATTCAGCCATCTTGGCGCCCCCCCTCAATTTTTTTTTTTTTTTTTTTTTTTTTTAGACAGAGTCTCACTCTGTTGCCCAGGCTGGAGTGCAGTGGTATGATCTCGGCTCACTGCAACCTCTGCCTCCTGGATTCAAGCAATTATCCTGTCTCAGCATCCTGACTAGCCGGGACTACAGGTGCATGCCACCACGCCTGGCTAATTTTTGTGTTTTTAGTAGAGACGGGGTTTTGCCATGTTGGCCATGCTGGTCTAGAACTCCTGACCTCGTGATCCACCTGCCTTGGCTTCCCAAAGTGCTGGGATTACAGATGTGAGCCACCACGCCCAGCCTTCTACTATATTCTTTAACATATTAATGGTAGTTTAAAGTTCCTGCCTGATAGTTCCAACATCTGAGTCATTTATGAGTCTGGTTCTGTTGATGGCTTTATCTCTTGATAGTGTTTTTTTTTTTTTTTCCTCTTTTTATGTGTTTCATGATTTTTTTTTTTTTTTTTTTGATTCCTGGACATTATGTACAAAAGCATAGAGACTGAGATCAATGTTTATGTGTGGCAATGGACATGCCTCTTTTCTGTCAAGGCTGTTAATGTGTGTGGGTGGGGGAGGAGGGATGTGTATTACTCCATTTTCCCACTGCTTATAAAGAACCAACTAAGACTGGGTAATTTATAAGGAAAGAGGTTTAATTGACTCACAGTTCTGCATGGCGAGGGGGAGGCCTTGGGAAACTTAGAATCATGGCGGAAAGCAAAGTGAAGAAGCAAACACATCTTACCATGGCAAAGCAGGAGGGGAGGGAGGGAGAGAGGGAGAGAGGAAATGCCACACATTTAAACCATCAGATCTTGTGAGAACTCATCATCACAACAACAGCATGGGGGAGATCACCCCCATGATCCAATCGCCTCCCACCAGTTCCCTCCCTTGACACATGGGGATTACAATTCAAGATGACATTTGGGTGGGGACACAAAACCAAACCATATTAGGGAGGTAGAGTCAGTTTAGTAAAGAGTTGAGCTAGATATGGATTTTGTGTTGCTATTGTTACCTTTTGTGCTCCCCAGGTTTCAAGTGTTTCCAGTAATAATAATTATCCAGTAGCTAAGCACTGCTATTGCCTATGTTTAAAGTGGGGCCTGGGGTGTTAAAGAGTTTTTCTCAGTATTTCTCCTCCACCCTCAGCTTTTAGCAATTCCTGCTTTGCTATGCCACAGATGAGGTCTATTTCAATATTCTTGCTTCTCCCCACCAGCAAACTCCTGTTACTCATTCCTTAGCAGTAGGCTTATGTTGGGAGTAGGGCAACTTCTTTGCTATCTTCACAGCCTCAGGCTTAGGCAGGTTCTGGATTCCTGGGTCTCAGGGGTGAAGCTTTTCCAGTGTCCTTGCCTCTTCTTCCCTTGGCAGCCAAGCTCTGCCTTGCATCTGTGGTTAGTTTGGAGGGAGAGTTTATGCCCCTCTCCAGTGGTATAACTTCTGGTATCATGATAGGATCCTAGGCCCAAAATGGTTTCCATCCTACCCCCAATCATGAGAAAGAGGAGTTTTACTTCTCCCTCTCCCCCAGAAGTAATAGATTTTTCCCTTGGATCTGGGAGCAGAAGGGTGTGCTACCGCTCCCGCAGTGGCCTAAGGCTTTTACATTTATGAGGAAAAGGTCTGGGGAGGGTGGAGAGGCTTCCTGAATGTCCCCTAGCAGAGAAAGATCATCCACCTCTCTGTGCCAAGGAGGGGGATCCTTTCCAATCCTGTGCTGCCCCCAGTCTTCCTTCTGAGCATTTGATGGAGGCCCATAGAAAAGAGCTTTTGATGAGTTTGAACTCTCATTTTTGTGTCTGGGCATCCCAGCTATTCCAGCTGATATGGTTACTCCACTGCTAAGAATTTATTAAAATTTTAGCTGATTTCTTGTAACCTGTTTTTATGGTGATCACCTCTTCTCCTGTGTTCTGCCAGAGGTGAAACAGATTATCCATCTTTCCTCAAAGGGGCTTTGTCACCCTCTGGATTCAGTTCCCTGATGGGCTCAAGAAGTTATGAATTTGAGGATTATCTGTATTTTTGTCATTGCTAGGAACCATGTTCTCTTTGGAAACAAAATCTTTTAAAAATCATACTTTAGAAACAGCTGGTTTTTCTGCCCGAGACCTCAGCTGGAAAGGGATGCTGAAACTAAAGTTACTTCTAAAACTGTCATAACTACTTCATCAGACACACTTCCTTCGGGTCATACTGTGAAGTATTTCTGGCATAATATTAGAGTGAAAAGAGTTCATTTCATAAGATTCTTTTCTCTGTGATGTCACCTTGAGTTGGAACTTTATCCTACACTTAATGGGCTCCTCTCCTGAGTGGGAAGGCAAGGAAATAGGGTATTATTACTGACTTTCTCATATAAACAGTTATGCAAGGTCAGGGTTGGGAAGACCATGGAAGGTTATGTGATCCGTACAATTACCAGCTGACTGATGACTCGAGTATCGTGAACAAGGCGTCCATTAATTTGTGCTGGGGCATTTTCAGTGTTGGTGATTTCATTCTTTTTAAAGGTAGCTTATTTTATCTTTTGTTTGTTTTGACAGTTAATGATTCTTTCTATTGAACTGAAACTTCCCCTTTTATAGTCAATTCTTTTTTTTTTTTTTGAGACAGAGTCTTGTACTGTTGCCCAGGCTGGAGTGCAATGGCGTGATCTCAGCTCACTGCAACCTCTGCCTTCCAGGTTCAAGTGATTCTTCTGCCTCAGCCTCCTGAGTAACTGGGATTACAGGCATATGCCACCATGCCCAGCTAATTTTTTATATTTTTAGTAGAGATGGGGTTTCACTATGTTGGCCAGGCTGGTCTTGAACTCCTGACCTCGTGATCCGCCTGCCTCGGCCTCTCAAATTGCTGAGGTTACAGGTGTGAGCCACTGTGCCCGGCCTTTATAGTCAATTCTTAGCTACCTGCTCTGATTCCTCAGTTTGGCAGGATACAGTCTGGCGTCTATACCTACCAGCCAATAGGGGTGAACAGTGGCCTCTCAAAAGTTGAAAGTTGTTTTGCATCTCCTTACTTGATTTTGTTCTGCTCTTGCTTCAAATCCAGTCTCTATCCTGCCATGAACTCTGGCTAACGTAATCACAATTTTGAGCCTACCTTTGGTCCTTTGAACTTGGTATTCATAGATTTCCCAGATTTTAAGTCTTAGCATTCCTAATGGTTTGCAATTTCAATTTGCACTCTGGTTCTCTGTGCTTGGTAAGGAATCCCTGCTCAAGGTCTAGGCCCTTGGAAATGAGACTTCATGATAATCCATAAGTGGTTCCCAAGAGAAAGGAGGACTTGGCAATCTCTATCCTTCACATTTTACCAAACAAGTTAATTTACACTTCCACTTACATAGTCCCTTCACTTGAAGGGACTTCTTTGCTTGAAGACAAACTCTGTTCGCTCAGAGTCATCACCTCTTCACACTAAATACTCCTAGTATCTCCTCATATATTTCCTATGGGAGCTTTAAGGAAAAGAAAATATGTTGAGCCAATCATAGGTAGCACCCACATTTTTATATTGCCAAACTGGTTTTTCTGCTATGCTTTCTAAATTTGGGACGGATGAAGATTCTAATTATTATAAACCTGACACATAATGGACTGTCTTCCCATTAAGACAGTTTTTTTTTTTTTTAAAGAAAAATATATACATGCATGTAGGTTGAAGAATCAATTATTTCTACAAAGTTAATTAATAAAAACAGCAGTCTTCCACTTCTTTTCCCTTTTGTGTCCTCCCACAAGAAGCAACCACAATATTTAGCTAATTATTTAATTTTTTTGGTATTTATCTAATGTTTCTTTTTCTGTTTTTTTTTTTTTTTTTCTTGAGATGGAGTCTTACTCTGTCATCCAGGCTGGCGTGCAGTGGCATGATCTTGGCTCGCTGTAACCTCTGTCTCCTGGGCTCAAGTGATTCTCCTGCCTCAGCCTCCTGAGTAGCTGAGACTACAGGCACATGCCAGCACGCCCGGCTAATTTTTGTATTTTTGGTAGAGACAGGGTTTCACTATGTTGGCCAGGGTTTCACCATGTTGGGCTTGAACTCTTCACCTCAAGTTATCCACCTGCCTTGGCCTCCCAAAATGCTGGGATTACAGGAGTGAGCCACCACACCTGGCCTATTTACTCTCTGTTTCTACAAAGTAACACATTTACATACTTTTTAAAAAATATTCAGTGTTTGATTATAACTGTGTGACTGTTATTAAAAAATAAACCACGTAGTACACTATCATTTTCCCCCCTTAGATATACAGTTTTTTGTCTTTTCCCAGGTAATAATTGCCTTCTTATTTGATTATTTTTCCATGTACCTGTCAGTCATTCAGTCTTTGTTGATTGTTTAACTCGCCTCTGAAGATGCTGAGATATGGCAGGTGTCCAGCTCTCTTGACCTTGTGGAAGGGATCTCTCCCAGAGCCTCTGACCCACTCCCTTGTGTGCTTATTGTCCTCTACCTTAGTGTGGAGCAGCAGCCTGAGATGTCACTTCCCCAGCATTTTGGGAATTTTCTTTCTTTTATTTTTTTCTCTTCTGTTGACATCTGTTTCCTGCATGCTATGTCTCCTGTTTTCTTAGTTTATTCTCTTGTTTTGGATGATCATACTCTCCAGTCGTTTCCTGAGAAGAGGTACATGGGAGAATGTATGAAAATTTCTTCATTTCAGCCGAGCGCAGTGGCTCACACCTGTATTCCCAGCACTTTGGGCGGCTGAGGCGGGTGGATCACCTGAGGTCAGGATTTCGAGACCAACCTGACCAACATGGTGAAACCTCGTCTCTACTAAAAATACAAAAAAAAAAAAAAAAAAAAAAATTAGCCAGACATAGTGGCAGGCACCTGTAGTCTCAGCTACTTGGGAGGCTGAGGCAGGAGACTCACTGGAACCCAAGAGGCGGAGGTTGCAGTGAGCCGAGATCGCGCCACTGCACTCCTGCCTGGGGGACACAGCGAGACTCCCTCTCAAAAAAAAAAAAAAAGAAAGAAAGGAAAGAAAATGTCTTCATTCTACCCTAAATTTAAGCAATAGGTTAGCTGACTGTAAACCACTAAAATGTACATCCATTTTTCTCAGAATTTTGAAGGCATTTTGCCATTGTCTTTTACTAAAAAAACTTAATTTTGTTTACAGAACTTTTTAAAGATAGTTCAGAGTTCTGTATGCCCTTTCCCTGGCTTCCCCTCATGCTGTCATTTTATGTAACTGTGGTACATTTGTCACCAATAAGAAATTCATATTGGCACATTACTGCTAGCTAAACTGCAGAGTCTAGTCATATTTCTCTTTAGTCGTATTTGGCCATATTTCTGTAACATCCTCTGTCTGCTCTAGGATCAAATCCAGGATACCAGGCTGTAATTAAGCCATCACGTTTCATTAGTCTCCTCCAATCTGTGACGGTTGCTCAAGCTTTTTCTTATTTTTAATAACTTTTGAAGAGTACTGGTCAGTATTTTGTAGAATGTCCCTTCATATGGTTTGTCTAATGTCTTCTCATGTTAACACTTGGGTTATGGATTTTGGGGAATAATACCACAGAGGTAAACGTGTTCTCATTGCATCCTATTAGGGCAGCTGTTCCCAACCTTTTTGGCACCAGAGACTGATTTTGTGGAAGACAGTTTTTCCACAAACCGGTGGGTGGGTGGGGGATTAGACGCTTGTAAGGAGTGAGTAAGCTGGATTCCTCGTGTGTGCAGTTCACAATAAGGTTCACTCTCTTAGGAGAATCTAATGCCGCTGATGATCTGATAGGAGGCAGAGCTCAGGCAGCAATGCTCACGTGCGTGCTGCTCACCTCCTGCTCTGCAGCCCTATTCCTAATAGGCTACGGAACAGTACTGGTTCATGACTCGGGAGCTGAGGACCCCTGTATCAGGGGATGCATTATACCAACATAATGTGTAACTGGTAACATTAGCTTCGATTGCTTGGTTCAGGTGGTATGTGCTAGGTTTTCCCACTGTGAAGTTGTTAATTTTCCTATTCTATGTTTTGTTACTCATCTGCCCTCTTCCATTCTCCCAATTCTTACAGGTTAATGCCTTTCAAGAACAGTCCTTTAACTCTCATTTTAATGGCGTTTCTGGAGGAAATGAAATTGGATATGTGTGTTCACTCTTTTATTCTGGAGTTTTTCTGTCTCCCCTTTTTCTCTTTTACTTTTTAAAAATTTTCTCCCTTTCTCGCTTCTAAATTATTGGAAGGTCAAATCCTGAACATGTAGGCCATTTTAAGGACTTGGACTTTAACTTGGAATGAGAAGGGCTGCTGAGTGCAGCCTGCAGAGGATCAAACGTAGAATCAAGGGGTTAGTTAGGAGACCACAGAAATAAGCCGAGACTGAGCACAGACCAAGCTTGTGGTGGCATTTTGAAGCTGGGAGGTATTATGCAAATGTCAGGTATCATTATGGTTGGGTGGAAACATCTTAGTCCTGGGGACAGTTGAGTGCAGTGGAAATA
This sequence comes from Chlorocebus sabaeus, assembly GCF_047675955.1. Lineage (NCBI taxonomy): Eukaryota > Metazoa > Chordata > Mammalia > Primates > Cercopithecidae > Chlorocebus > Chlorocebus sabaeus. Next base: position 33,014,677 of record NC_132911.1, on the reverse strand, counting down.
TATTAAAAACAAGGGATTAGTTGTAACATGTGACAACATAGATAAACGTAAAAACAGTGCGTGGTGAAAAAGTAGCAAACAAATGTGATATACAATAACATATAAGTATATGAAAAATAAATGCTTAGAGATTGAGAACACATTTCGCAATGAGTATTCAAATACACTTACATGCAAATATAAAGAACTGTGTTAAATATCTTAAAATATTTGCCTATGGGGAGGAGGGTAGGGGTGGGATAATAGGGGGAAAAGGAATAAATAAATCAACAGATAAATAACCAGAGAGAGGGGAAGGCTTTAGAATCTAAAGAGAACGACATTCGATCTTAAGTATATACTGTTTGGGGCAATTTATGTGACTTTTTTGTGCTTTAGTTTCCACTCCTGGAAAATGGGGTAGTAGCACCTATTGAATATGCTTGCCATAATAATTAAGTGAGGCAATATGTGAGATGCTTTCTTTCCCATGCTTTATCCCCATGGGGTAAAGCTGTTGCTTTAAGGAAAGTCTGGGCTGCGTTGCATTATTGTGAGATGGGAACACGGGAATTGTGCTTCCTTATCACGTGTTTTTAATTCATTTCTCTCTTCTATTCATGCAGGGCTTAGCACCCAAAAGATGGGAGGCAGAAGATACCCACCTGAGTTGCCCAAAGCCCACGGTGTTTGCTTTCTCACCAATCCGGGCTCCACCTTTGAGCTCTTTGCGAGAGATGTGGATATCCAGCTTTGAACAATCCAAGAAAGAAGCCCAGGCACTAAGGTGGCTGGTTGATAGGAATCAAAACTTTTCATCTCAAGAGTTTTGGGGCCTAGTATTCAAGGACTGATTTCAAAAACTATCAGAATGAAACAGACTAAAGCCTTCTTGAGATTTATTTTCTAGGTTGCCTTAATATTTGAACGTAATAGCTATTCTGTTGACTATCCAGCAGGATAATAATTAGTTGCTGCAGTACTCATAATGAGCCCTTTCAAAGAGTAGATGTAAATTACCCTTAGGGGTTGCCTCTATATTTTTTATACTAAAAAATGAAATGTTTCTTATGAACACTGGTTATCTTCCATGTCCATGTCTGTGGACCCACATACTTACTGCCTTTTGTGGAAATTCACCTAAAGTGAGCACTTTCCTTGTGCAGTGGAGGGAGACAATCTAGCTATAGATTCTTGATACTCACCTCACTCTCAACAGCTTATTGGTATTTGGCAAACCCGGTGTCCTGCAGCTGAGCATGAACATGAAATACATTAGAACTTGGAAATGAGAGATCCCATCTGTTGGTTTCCATGGATGTAAGTGAGTAATAAAAGCTGTTTCAAGTTTATCCGCTATCCACTCTTCAAGTGAAAAGAACATATGTGTGTCTACCTTCTTCTTCATACCCTGAGCCACCTCTCTAACCTTCTTTAGTTATGCCTTGCCCTATCGCCTCCCATTTTCCCTTCAAAGTAGAATGTCTTGTAAAGACACAGTAACTCCTGTGTGTTTGATTAGTGAGATGTTACCACTTATCCCTTCTGCTGAGCAGAATAATATCAAGAATTGCTATGATTATGATTCAGTCTGGACAGCCTGGACATTTTGAGCAGCGCAAGAGTAGAAGTGAATACCCCCAGGAACTCCAACTGTGCTGAAGCTGATTTGTCTGTTCGTAGGATGATGCACAGCCTGTCATGGTGGCAGCCACCAGCATTCAGTTTGTAAGCATTTCCTGTCATTTCTGATCCTGCCACAGAGAAGGTTGAGCTGTCCTGTCTGGGGCTTCTACTGGAGCACCTCAGAAGAAAAGGAGGAAAACACTGGTTCACGTTTTCTTTCCACGTGAGGGAGGGGAGGCTTCTAGATGATACTAAAAGCCTGCTGCCACTGTTGTGTCACGGTTTCTATTCTTCATCATGGAAAGCTGCAAGCCTCAAAAGGCAGCCAGAGGACAGGAAGAGTCTGTGATGCTCATGTTTGTGTCATGGCATGAGGGGGAATTGACAAGTGCCTCCTTAGCTTTGGCTCCTATTGAAGACTGTGCCCTTGGTGTGCTTGGCAGTGAGCAGTATCTTCATTAGGTAGCTCTGGCTGGGCTTTGTCAGCCAGCATTGAGAAAGGAGAACGAAAACCAATACCTCCTTATAGAAGCCAGAAGGATCACATTGGGTGAGAGAAGGTGTCTATAACTGGGTTCTTCCTAATCCCAGCTCTTTCATTAACTAAATATGATCTTGGACATGTCTCTTAACCTCCATGGGCCTTAGTTTTTACATCTAAAAAGAAGTGATTGGGCTGGTCTTGGAAGGTTTTTTGTTTTTGTTTTTTTTCCCTGTGTAACACTCTTAATTGTTCATCAACATTTAAGAAATTTAATTTTGTAGATGTTTTTACTAAAGAGGGTAACAAACTATTTTGGAACTGCTGTATATTATTCAAGGGAAGCACGCTGTTTGGAGGGAGGAGCATACTTAATGGGTGGTATTGAGGATGAAAGGGAATTTCTCTCTGCCATTTTATTTGATAAATAAATAAAGACTGGAAAGGGGGATTGCTTGTTAAAGATCAGATTTTAAATTGCATATAAATGAAGTGAGTTGTTTTTTGTTTTTGAACCCTCAAAAGAAAGCCTGAGAGGTGATTTATGCCTCTGGCAAGATATTATCATGGTAACTTCAGTTCTCCTCCATAAATGCCTGAAGCAAATACCCAGTGCTTGTGCGGCTGTGTGTGTCTTAAACCTCAACTTTTCAGGCAGTCTCGTTCCATCTTAATTCTTCATCAAGTCCATAGATAAAATCCTTTCTAAGCGTTTCTGAAGTATGTATCCCTGAACAAATTTAGTGAAATAAAATCATTAATCTATGTTGATCCCATTTTGCCATACGTTTCACTTTACCTCACTGTCTCTGTTTGTGAAATATTCTAAGAAAACAACCTCTCCCTCACAGGACTGTTGTGAGGAATGCCTCATGGCTGTGAAAGAGTTTGTACAATGCAACATTTTGCTTAGTCCTTCAGAACACTTTACTTGGATTGTTTTCAAGAACTTTATTTTTTTTGAGATGAAGTCTTGTTCTATTACCTAGGCTGGAGTGCAGTGGTGTGATCTCAGCTCACTGCAACCTCCACTTCCCAGGTTCAAACAATTCTCCTGCCTCAGCCTCCCAAGTAGCTGGCAGACTCCTGCCACCAGGTCCGGACAATTTTTTTGTATTTTTTTAGTAGAGATGGGGTTTCAGCATATTGGCCAGGCTGGTCTTGAACTCCTGCCCTTAAGTGACCCACCCACCTTGGCCTCCCAAAGTGCTGGGATTACAGGCGTGAGCCACTGTGCCTAGCCATTCAAGGACTAATTTTTTAAAGCCATATGACAAAGTAGTCAGAGGCCTTTTCAGAAATGTTGGAGAAAATGATCACTAATGGTAGTTAATAGTCTTTGCCTAAAAATGAATGCAACCTTGACCCTTGATCATGTAGCAAATGTATTTTGGAACCTGAATGCTGACTGGCTTCTTTGTTGCTGTTAAGAACTAGATTCTAGTAACTAGAATATCAGTTGGGGTCGTTATCATTGTTAGTAACAGATTGGAAACATATAGTGTTCTATGCGTAAAAGACATAAGCAAAAATGAACATCATTCCTTCAGCCACACATTGTATATTACACATAGATGAACCTGCTCATTATCTATAGAAGACTATGAATCCAAGCACAGTGCCGACCTGCCCAGGAAAATGCCCAGGAAAATGTGCATTTAAAAAAGTCATTAATAGGATATTAGTCCTGCTAAAGATGACAATTCATTAGGAGCTCAGGCTGCTATAACAGAATACGATAGACTGGGTGGCTTATAAGCAACAGAAGTTTATTGCTCACAGTTCTGGAGGCTGGGAAGTACAAGATCAAGGTGCCAGCAGATTTGTTGTCTGGGAAAGTCCACTTCCTGGTTCGTAGATGGCTGTCTTCTTGCTGTGTCCTTACGTGGCAGAAGGGGTGACAGAACTCTCAGTAGTCTCCATCATCATGACCTCACTCTCCAAAGTCTCCTCCTCCTAATGCCATCACACTGGGGGTTAGAATTTTAACATGAATGTTGGGGAAACACAGAATTCAGTCTATAGCATCAGTATAGAATTAATTTTCACTGAATTATGTTGATTACCCTAAAAGCAAGATGAGTACAACTTTGGATAAGTGACATATGTCTTCCTTGGAGTCTTCAAAGTATACTATTTAGAAATTAATAGACCAAGAATAGTAGTGGTTAGTTGGTTTCAGGTAATTTTGCAATCCTGGATATTTTACAAATAATTTTCCTTAGAAAATTTCTTTCTTTTAATCTTTATTGTTAATGGTAATATCTTTACTGTGTAATTCTAATATCAGCATATATCTTGTTGTTTTTGATTACAGACATAAAAATGCCTGAAAAACTCAGAGGGGATATAGAATGATGACTCTAAGAAATATCTAGTTTGGCCGGGCGCGGTGGCTCACGCCTGTAATCCCAGCACTTTGGGAGGCCGAGGCAGGCAGATCATGAGGTCAGGAGATCGAGACCATCCTGGCTAACACAGTGAAACCCTGTCTCTACTAAAAATACAAAAAATTAGCCGGGCATGGTGGTGGGTGCCTGTAGTCCCAGCTACTCGGGAGGCTGAGGCAGGAGAATGGCGTGAACCCGGGAGGCAAAGCCAGCAGTGAGCCCAGATCGTGCCGCTGCACTCCAGCCTGGGTGACAGAGTGAGACTCCGTTTCAAAAAAAAAAAAAAAAAAGAAATATCTAGTTGTCACTGTGCAGCATACTGGCTTTATTATCTTGGTCAAGTTATTTGGCATTTCTAAGATTCAGTTTGCTCGTCTGTAAAATGGATGTTATAATATCCAACCCCCCGTGAGGTTATTGTGATGATTAAATAAGCTGGTATTCACTAAGCTCAATAGATGCTGGTTGTAGTGGTTACTATCTGTAGTCAGTACCCTTTTGTGTTTGAAGAGCTTGATTGAGATTTGTCCAGAAAAAGGGAATCATTGATGATAGTACCTGGGGTGGTACACATTTATCGTGTTACAAAATAAGCATTATACTAGGCGCCACTGCTGATAGGAGTAAGACATAGGAGAGACAGGTGTGAAGGGTTTTGGGTAGAGCCTTTTGATATTATGAAGGTGTTAAAACCAAGGACTGAGGAATGCTTAAATTGTTCTCTGACTCTTCCCACCCTCCGTGGGATTTCTGGTGGAGTTTTGCACAAAACTCTCAATAGGATAATGAGACTCAAACAGCCTCTTTATAGTAGCTTTGCAAACCACATAAATGCAGTACACTGATTTCTTGTATAAGCTGGAGCTGAGCATGTTATTTAGATTTGAAGTCTAACTAGGAGAGAATCTTTTACTGTCTTTCCATTTCCCAATTCTGAATCTTGGGACTAGTCTATTCAATGTGCTTACAATAAGAAAGAGGAGAGAAAAATGACTAGATATGTAGGTCTTGACCCTACTTGCTCATACTGAAGATCAACTGAAGAAGAAGAAGAGCCTGATCAGCCTTTCTCCTAAGAGACAAGCCCTCTCTTGCTCTCCATGTGATATGGATGCGAGAATATGGAGTACAATGCGTGGGAGCTTACTTTTAAGTCATATTAACCTTTCTCACTAGTAAAATGTGGCCCCACTAATATCCCGGGATTCAACCCATTAACTTAGCAACCCCATTGGTGCTGGTAGTAGGCCCAATTAAGGAGATCGGCAAGGGGCAGAGGCATCAAGGAGAAGTGACTCTTTAGGATTATTGTCCTCTCAACTCATTGGGCTTAACAGCCAAGCCTCTGGTCAGGCAGAGGTGTGGCTGTATCCCAACGATCATATGACCAGTCATGACCAGCAGAAACCTTTTTTTTTTTTTTTTTTTTTTGAGACAAAGTCTTGCTCTGTCACCCAGGCTGGAGTGCAGTGCTGTGATCTCGGCTCACTGCAAGCTGCGCTTCCCAGATTCACGCCCTTCTCCTGCCTCAGCCTCCGGAGTAGCTCAGGCGCCGGCCACCACGCCCGGCTAATTTTTTGTATTTTCCTTTTTTTTTTTTCTTTTTTTGAGACGGAGTCTCGGTCTGTCGCCCAGGCTGGAGTGCAGTGGCCGGATCTCAGCTCACTGCAAGCTCCACATCCCGGGTTTACACCATTCTCCTGCCTCAGCCTCCCAAGTAGCTGGGACTACAGGCGCCCGCCACCTCGCCGGGCTAGTTTTTTTGTATTTTCAGTAGAGACAGAGTTTCGCCGTGTTAGCCAGGATGGTCAGGATCTCCTGACCTAGTGATCTGCCCGCCTTCGCCTCCCAAAGTGTTGGGATTACAGGCGTGAGCCACCGCGCCCGGCCAGCAGAGACCTTCTTTTATCTTCCTGAGGCCTCTTACCTGCTATATTACCCTTGCCCCTTTGTATCCTCCTGGAAAAGTGACATGAGCAGTTGAATTGTTGTCTCTAAGCCTCTGAAATGAGTCAGAACTGGAATTGATTAATGCCTCCAAGGGCATTTTGAGCATTAGGTCAAAAATTTATTGTTTATTTTATTTCCCAGGCAAACCATAACCACATCATCTACCCCAGCTTACCAGAGAAGATGATTCGACTAGCCCAAATAGGCCGTTATGAATATTTGAAATTTTAAACTTCTATTTTTTTTTTAAACTGATTATGAAGGTAATTACATTTAAAGACCATTACTGTAGGTAGGGGTAATATTAATGATTTTGGGTTAGGATATTATCCCAAGAGCTTTTGGAATGAATGTAACATAAGTTGCTTCTTGTATAAACGGAGTAAATTAATCTGATGAGTCCTCTCATGAGGGAAAAAAGTCAGTTTTACATAAGAATGCCCTTACTGAAGCAATACAAATGATGAATTTTATTAAATCTTGACCTTTAAGAGCATGTCTTTTTTATCTTACTTTATTTTTTATTTTCTATTTTCAGTAGAGACAGGGTTTCTCCTTGTTGGCCAGGCTGGTCTCGACCTCCTGACCTCAGGTGAGCCGCCACGCCCAGCCAGTACATGTCTTTTTAATATTCTGTGTGACAAAAATAAGAGTAAAGCACTTGTGCTCTATATCACAGTATAATAGGAGTCTCACAGTGCTTGTGTGATTGAGTTGTGAGCTGAACTAACTGTTTTTTCTATGGAATACGATTTTTACTTTAAAAAATCTGACAAATTATGCTTACTCAGTCTTGTGTTTTTGTCAATAATTTTTGTGAAAACAAAGTGAGCCTGTCACTTTAAGAGACAGAATTTGTTGCCAATGATAAAAATCTCAGCTTTCAAGTGAAAAGTGAAATTTGGGAAAATGAATATCCACCATATTGAGCTTGACAACTTCGCAATACTTTAAAAGATTTTCCTGAGGAGATTGGTGGTAATATTAACAAATGTTACTTTTGACACTGAATAAATGCAGAAATAATGATGTGGAATAATGTTTTCAGTTTGTTTATCATTTGTTTTTATAATTCTAAAGAAGGAAGTGTTAAGTACTGGAGAGAGCAATTTTTACAAGTTAAATACTTTTTTTTTTTTAGTTGAGAAGTTCTATAAATGAAGTTGTCTTTTTTTTATACTTTAAGTTCTAGGGTACATGTGCACAACATTCAGGTTTGATAGGTATACATGTGACATGTTGGTTTGCTGCACCCACCAACTCATCATTTACACTAAGTATTTCTCGTAATGCTATCCCTCCCACAGGCCCCGGTGTGTGATGTTGCCTGCCCTGTGTCCAAGTGATCTCATTGTTCAATTCCTACCTATGGGTGAGAACATGTGGTATTTGGTTTTCTGTCCTTGGGATAGTTTACTGAGGATGATGGTTTCCGGCTTTGTCCATGTCCCTGCAAAGGACATGAACTCATCCTTTTTATGGCTACATAGTATTTCATGGTGTATACATGCCACAGTTTCTTAATCCAATTTATAACTGCTGGACATTTGGGTTGGTTCCAAGTCTTTGCTATTGTGAATAGTGCCACAGTAAAGATACGTGTGCATGTGTCTTTATAGTAGCATGATATATAATCCTTTGGGTATATACCCAGTAATGGGATTGCTGGGTCAAATGGCAATTCTAGTTGTAGATCCTTGAGGAATTGCCACACTGTCTTCCACAATGGTTGAACTAATTTACACTCCCACCAACAGTGTAAAAGCATTACTATTTCTCCACATCCTCTCCAGCATCTGTTGTTTCTTGACTTTTTAATGATCGCCATTCTAACTGGCATGAGATGGTATCTCATTGTGGTTTTGACTTGCATTTCTCTGATGACCAGTGATGACGAGCATTTTTTCATGTGTCTGTTGGCTGCATAGATGTCTTCTTTTGAGAAGTGTATGTTCATATCCTTTTCCCCCTTTTTGATGGGGTTGTTTTTTTCTTGTAAATTTGTATGAGTTATTTATAGATTCTGGATATTAGCCCTTTGTCCGAAGGGTAGATTGCAAAAATTTTCTCCCATTCTGTAGGTTGCCTATTCACTCTAATGGTAGTTTCTTTTGCCATGCAGAAGCTATTAGATCCCATTTGTCTATTTTGGCTTTTGTTGCCATTGCTTTTAGTGTTTTAGTCATGAAGTCCTTGCCCATGTGTATGTCCTGAATGGTATTGCCTAGGTTTTCTTCTAGGGTTTTTATGGTTTTAGGTCTAACATTTAAGTCTTTAATCCATCTTGAATTAATTTTTGTATAAGGTGTGAAGAAGGGATCCAGTTTCAACTTTCTACATATAACTAGCCATTTTTCCCAGCAGCATTTATTAAATAGGGAATCCTTTCCCCATTTCTTATTTTTGTCAGGTTTATCAAAGATCAGATGATTGTAGATGTCTGGTGTTATTTCTGAGGCCTCTGTTCTATTCCGTTGGTCTATATATATGTTTTGGTACCAGTACCATGCTGTTTTGGTTACTGTAGCCTTGTAGTATAGTTTGAAGTCAGGTAGCATGATGCCTCCAGCTTTGTTTTTTTTGCTTAGAATTGTCTTGGCAATGCGGGCTCTTTTTTGGTTCCATATGAACTTTAAAATAGTTTTTTCCAATTCTGTGAAGAAAGTCATTGGTAGCTTGATGGGGATGGCATTGAATCTGTAAATAACTTTGGGTGGTATGGCCATTTTCACGATATTGATTCTTCCTATCCATGAGCATGGAATATTCTTCCATTTGTTTGTGTCCTCTTTTATTTCATTGAGCAGTCGTTTGTAGTTCTCCTTGAAGAGATCCTTCACATCCCTTGTAAGTTGGATTCCTAGGTATTTTATTCTCTTTGTAGCAATTGTGAATGGAAGTTCACTCACGATTTGGCTCTCTGTTTGTCTGTTAATGGTGTAGAGGAATGCTTGTGATTTTTGCTCAGTGATTTTGTATCCTGAGACTTTGCTGAAGTTGCTTATCAGCTTAAGGAGATTTTGGGCTGAGATGATGGGGTTTTCTAAATATACAATTATGTCATCTGCAAACAGGGACAATTTGGCTTCCTCATTTCCTAATTGAATACCCTCTATTTCTTTCTCTTGCCTGATTGCCCTGACCAGAACTTCCAACACTATGTTGAATAGGAATGGTTAGAGAGGGCATCCCTGTCTTGTGCCAGTTTTCAAAGGGAATGCTCCAGTTTTTGCCCATTCAGTATGATATTGGCTGTGGATTTGTCATAAGTAGCTCTTGTTATTTTGAGATATGTTCCATCAATACCATCAATAGTTTATTGAGAATTTTTAGCATGAAGGGCTATTGAATTTTGTCGAAGGCCTTTTCTGCATCTATTGCAATAATCATGTGGTTTTTGTCATTGGTTCTGTTTATGTGATGGATTACGTTAATTGGTTTGTGTATGTTGAACCAGACTTGCATCCCAGGGCTGAAGCTGACTTGATCGTAGTGGATAAGCGTTTTGATGTGCTGCTGGATTTGGTTTGCCAGTTTTTATTGAGAATTTTTTCATTGATGTTCATCAGGGATATTGGTCTAAAATTCTCTTTTTTTGTTGTGTTTCTGCCAGGCTTTGGTATCAGGATGGTGTTGACCTCATAAAATGAGTTAGGGAGTATTCCCTCTTTTTCTATTGATTGGAATAGTTTCAGAAGGAATGGTATCACCTCCTCTTCGTACCTCTGGTAGAATTTGGCTGTGAACCCGTCTGGTCCTGGACTTTTTTTGGTTGGTAGGCTATTAATTATTGCCTCAATTTCAGAGCCTATTATTGGTCTATTCAGGGATTCAACTTCTTCCTGATTTAGTCTTGGGAGGGTGTATATGTCCAGGAATTTATCCATTTCTTCTAGATTTTCTAGTTTATTTGTGTAGAGGTGTTTATAGTATTGTCTAATGGTAGTTTGTGTTTCTGTGGTATCAGTGGTGATATCCCTTTATCATTTTTTATTGCATCTATTTGATTCTTCTCTCTTTTCTTCTTTATTAGTCTTGCTAGTGGTCTATCAATTTTGTTGATCTTTTCAAAAAACTAGCTCCTGGATTCATTGATTTTTTGAAGGGATTTTGTGTGTCTATCTCCTTCAGTTCTGCTCTGATCTTAGTTATTTCTTGTCTTCTGCTAGCTTTTGAATGTGTTTGCTCTTGCTTCTCTAGTTTGTTTAATTGTGATGTTAGGGTGTCGATTTTAGATCTTTCTTGCTTTCTCTTGCGGTCATTTAGTGCTATAAATTTCCCTCTACACACTGCTTTAAATGTGTTCCAGAGATTCTGGTACGTTGTGTCTTTGTTCTCATTGGTTTCAAAGAACATCTTTATTTCTCCCTTCATTTTGTGATTTACCCAGTAGTCACTCAGGAGCAGGTTGTTCAGTTTCCATGTAGTTGTGTGGTTTTGAGTTAGTTTCTTAATCCTGAGTTCTAATTTGATTGCACTGTGGTCTGAGAGACAGTTTGTTGTGATTTCTGTTCTTTTACATTTGCTGAGGAGTGCTTTACTTCTAATTATGTGGTCAATTTTAGAGTAAGTGTGATGTGGTGCTGAGAAGAATGTATATTCTGTTGATTTGGGGTGGAGAGTTCTGTGGATGTCTATTAGGTCTGCTTGGTGCAGAGTTGAGTTCAAGTCCTGGATATTCTTGTTAACCTTCTGTCTCGTTGATCTGTCTCATTTGAGAGTGGAGTGTTAAAGTCTCCCATTATTATTGTGTGGGAGTCTAAGTCTCTTTGTAAGTCACTAAGGACTTGCTTTATGAATCTAGGTGCTCCTGTATTGAGTGCATATATATTTAGGATAGTTAGCTCTTCTTATTGAATTGATCCCTTTACCATTATGTAATGGCCTTCTTTGTCTCTTTTGATCTCTATTGGTTTAAACTCTGTTTTATCAGAGACAAAGATTGCAACCCCTGCTTTTTTTTTTTTTTTTTTTTTTTTGCTTTCCATTTGCTCGGTAGATCTTCCTCCATCCCTTTATTTTAAGCCTGTATGTGTCTTTGCATGTGAGATGGGTCTCCTGAATACAGCACACTGATGAGTCTTAACTCTATCCAATTTGCCAGTCTGTGTCTTTTAATTGGGACATTTAGCCCATTTACATATAAGGTTAATATTGTTATGTGTGAATTTGATCCTGTCATGATGTTCACTGGTTATTTTGCCCATTAATTGATGCAGTTTCTTCATAGCATCGATGGTCTTTATAATTTGTCCTGTTTTTGGCATTGGCTGGTACCAGTTGTTTCTTTCCATGTTTAGTGCTTCCTTCAGGAGCTCTTGTAAGGCAGGCCTGGTGGTGACAGAATCTCTCAGCATTTGCTTGTCTGTAAAGGATTTTATTTATCCTTCACTTATGAAGCTTAGTTTGGCTGGATGTGAAATTCTGGGTTGAAAATTCTTTTCTTTAAGAATGTTGAATATTGGCCCCCACTCTCTTCTGGCTTGTAGGGCTTCTGCCAAGAAGAGATCCACTGGTAGTCTGATGGGCTTCCCTTTGTGGGTAACTTGACCTTTCTCTCTGGCTGCCCTTAACACTTTTTCCTTCATTTCAAGCTTGGTGAGTCTGACAATTACATGTCTTGCGATTGCTCTTAAGTGAAGATTTTAAAAATCATTTTTTTAAAATTTGAAAATTGGAATAAGATAAGAGATAACCAGAGCTATCGATCAATGAATGAAAAGAAGGCTTGGTTTTTCAGTTGGGAAACACAGAAAAAAATGTATTAAGGAACGTGAAAAATGCCTTAAAACCATATCAAGAAAATTATGATTATTTTGCATTACTCAGAATATTAAACTGCCTGAAATTTATTAACATATTCTATATATTTTTATTGAGCATTTACTGTGTGCCAGGAATTATTTTGGGCAAATGGGATTCAGCAGTGAATGGAAGTCACAAAACCACTGCCACCACAGAGCTTACATTCTAATTCTAGCAGGGAATTAGAACAGAAATGCTTTAGCAAAATGTAAACCACTTCAACGAAACTTTTGTTTCTGTTTTGTGGACGCCTCGTGAGATACAGCTTACCTCCTGGATATCTGTCACTCTATTTGAAACATGAAATGTGATACAAATGGATTCTATTTATAGAGTATATTAAATGGGCTATGTTATTAATGAGATGTGTTAAAAGTACTAAAAGTTCACATTTGAAGTGAGCTGGCAAGTCCAGAATAAGTCCTTTTTATTTTTAAACCAGTGTTTATTCCTATTCCCCGGGAGAGGAGGCATTTTTTTCTGTCAACACTGGGCAATTTGGGCTTGGGGGATGAAAATAACTATGGTGAGCCCACAGGGGCAAGCAGTTCTGCTCCAGCCAATCCACATCTGTTCACCTTAAGTAGAGAGGCTGGGGTGAGTCAATATTTACTCAGCTTCAGTGCCTCAGAAAAGGTGATGAATTTTATCTTATGAACTGCTTTCAGTCATCATGTATATAGTTCACACGCCATTAATAAGAAGACTCTTTCACCATGGAAATAATCTGCTAGTCTGAGAAAATGTTGGTCCCTAAGACAAGCATCTTGAAGTATCAAAGTTTCATCACAGATGTTTACTACTTCCTGTTTCTGTGGTCTAAAATCCACCTCAAATGTTTGGTTAACCTGTAAGTGATGAACCACTTCCATCACTTCCACAGTAAAATTAAAATGTGTCTGCTGGGGCACCCCCTCCCCATTTGTTTGCTTGTGTGTTTATTTTTGCAGTGACTTCAGGGCTACCATTGAAGACACGTTTTGGTAGCCTTTATTCAGAAAGACCATGCAGCTCTCTGTGCCTTTTAGCAGGATACATTTTCTGGAAAGAATACAACAATAGGTAGAGTGACCTTATAATTTATCATCCAAGTTGGGGCACTCTGAGATTGAAAGAGGCACTATTGGTTAAGCCAGGACAATAAGCATAAACTGGGATGTGTGGTCACTTGAGCTATAGGGGGTGTAGGGGAGGAAAAGGTGTTTCAGTACCACTATGTTCAGAAACAGTCTCTGGTGATGAGATCCTTGGATGAGGAAAAAGGGTACTGATATTTATTAAGGGTACACTGTGTGCCAGGCACTTTGCTGTATTCTGTCATATATAATGGCCCTTATCTGACACAACCATTTGAGGTAGATTGTTTTTTGTTTTTATTTTTATTTTATTTTTTATTTTTTTTATTATTTTTATTATTTTTATTTTTTTTTTGAGGCAGAGTCTTGTTCTGTCACCCAGGCTGGAGTGCAGTGGCATGATCTCGGCTCACTGCAGCCTCCGCCTCCTGGTTTCAAGTGATTCTCCTGTCTCAGCCTCCTGAGGAGCTGGGATTACAGGTGTGCGCCACCAAGCCTGTCTAATTTTTGTATTTTTAGTAGAGATGGGGTTTCACCGTGTTGGCCAGGCTGGTCTCAAACTCCTGACCTCAGGTGATCTGCCTGCCTCAGCCTCCCAAAGTGCTGGGATTACAGGCATAAGCCACTGCACCTGGCTGAGGTAGATAGTTTTTGATTTCCTTGCTTTTATAATACTAAACAAAATAAAATGGAAATAATATAGCCATGGTGGGGTGAAATCTTAAACTTCTTTTCATTGTGAGAAGTCAATAGTTAAGATGTGCCAATAGTTTCTTTTTGTGGCTGTAGAGCAGATCCAAAGCCTCCTGGTGGAGATGATCTGAATTCTAGCTGGAACCTCTTGTGCAAGCCCTTTACATATGGTGATGTAAGGCACTGAGGCTCCCTCTATTCTATAGGGTGGGAGTAATTTTCTGTGTTTGGAAAGGATAGTGCCTTCACCAGACATCTTAGTTACGGAAAAGTCAAAAGTCAATTATAGGAAGAAGTGGCAATTTGAGAATAGGTGCCATAAACTCTTGGAAAGCAAATCATTGAGACTTAGAGATCCTTCTTCCTCACCTTACAAAACCCATTTTCCCATATCTTATTTTGAAGAAGTTTTGGAAGTACAAAAAAGATGTAAGAATACTATAAATAACACTTGAATGTTCTTCAGTTAGATTCATCAATTGACAATATCTTGCCACATTTGCGTTATCTCTTTTACTTTCTCTTTATTTTTTTGCTGTTTGAAAGTAAGTTGCAGCCATTGTAACAATTCACCCGTCCATCTTCTGTGATTTGTCTTAGTTTATTCCGGCTGCTATAACAAAATGTCATATACTTGGTGGCTTACAAAGAAAAGAAACTTATTTTCCACAGTTCTACAGGCTGGGAAGTCCAAAATTAAGGTGCCAGCTGATTTGGTGTCTGGTGCGGGACTGCTTCCTGGTTCATAAACAACCCTCTTTTTGCTATAACCTCACATTGCAAATTGAGTGAGAATTTCTGTCGGGTCTCCCTGTCTTTTTTTTTTAAGAGATGGGGTCTTGCCATGTTGCCCAGGCTGGTTTCAAACTTCTGAGCTCAGGCAATCTACCTGCTTCAGCCTTCCAAAGTGCTGGGATTACAGACTGAGCCCAATACTCTGGGTCTTTTTTATAAGGACACTAATCACTAATCCCATTCGTGAGAGCTCCATCCTCATGATCTAATCACTTCCTAGAGGCCACACCTTCTCATTCCATCATCTTGCAGGTGAGGATTTCAACATGAACTTCGAAGGGGAACGAACATTCTGACAGTAACATTCTTCTAAGTAATCACAAGAGCATTATTGCACCTAATAAATTGAGCACTGATACAATACTGTTATTTAATGCACAGTCCATATTTATAGTTTTCTAATTGCCCCAATGATGATTTGCTATATTTTTTCTTTCCAATTCAAGATCCAACTGAGAATTGCATGTATTTTTTACACATCCTTCTGTTAATCTAGACCAGTTCTCCTGTTTTACTTTGTTTCACTTTGGTTTTGGTCTTTTATGACACTGACATTTCAAAAATATTTGTCTTACAGAATATCCCTTTAAAAAATTTATTTATTACTTACTTATTTTTGAGACACGGTTTTGCTCTGTTGCCCAGGCTGGAGTGCGGTGGCGCCATCCTGGCTCACTGCGGCCTATACCTCTTGGGCTCAGGTGATTCTCTCACCTCAGCCTCACAGGTAGCTGGGACTACAGAAACACAACACCTGGCTAAGTTTTTTGTATTTTTTGTATAGAGAGATGGGATTTTGCCATGTTATCCAGGCTGGTCTTGAACTCCTGGACTCAAGTGATCTGCCCGCCTCGGCCTCCCAGTGTGTTGGGATTACAGGCATGAGCCACTGCGCCCAGCCTTGTCTTGTAGAATATCCCATAATGTAGATTTATCTGATTGCCTTCTCATGATTAGATTCATGGACCCCCTTCTTTGTGAGCTTCAACATTATTAGAACATCTCTAATGGACTAAAGAACCCTGATTGAGGCAAGCTGTTAGAGAGGAGACCAGTTGCCTATCAGTAGAGATTATTTGGGAAAACAGAGTCTGGGGTGGTGACTCAGGCTTTAACACCTAGGTCTACAGGACAGTTTTTTATGTAGTTTTGTATGTGTATGTGCATCTACAACAAATTTTTGGGATTGAGAGAATTAAGAGAAGGAGAAAAATAGGAGGAAAAGGAATAGAGGAAAACAAAAGAAAACTTAAGAGGTATATACAGAGAGAAATATATATATATATATTTGCAAGGGTGTAATGGTGATAGAGAATGGAGTCTTCTAATGTACTGATTAATTTTTTTAGTTTTCTCTCTGTAACCAAGAACAACTCCTTGGGTTAATAGGCTCCCAAAAATTCTTAGATTTATTAGAATAGTTAGAAAAGAAGATCAAACCCTTTTTGAGACAGGAAAGATAGAAGCTCATATTAAAATAAATGTGATGTTGTTGTCTGAGATGATGAAGCAGGACATATCAATATAAATATAACATCCCAGGTTATATAACTAACAAATGGCAGATCCAAATTTCAACCCAAGTTGGTTTATGATAATGCATGATGGTTAATTTTATATCATCTTGACTGGACTAAGGGATGCCCAGGTAGCTGGTAAAACATTACTTTTAGGTGTGTCTGTGAGGGAGTGTTCAGAAGAGATCAGCATTTAAATCAGTCGATGGAGGCTGCTGCAATTTTTTTTGCAATACTCCTGAAAAAGCTGCTCATTTTCCGCATTGATATGGAAAAATCCAGTTGTACTCTTACAACGTTTAATATAAATATGAGTTCTTTACAAGTGGAAGGGAGCCTCTGTCAGCACTTATAAGTGAGCCTGTTTTTCCCTTCTTTAGAAAGGAAGATGTAATACTGATATTGGAAAATAAATAATCTGGTTTGCACTTTTTAAACACTTGGAAAATCCTGCAGCAGCTGTGTAAGCCTTAAAAGATACTCCCATTGATAGGAAAGCCTAGGTGTGGTGGTCTCTCACCTGATTTGTTTGCAGGATGCCCTTGTAATTCTGCATCCAAAAGTATTTCCCTTTCTCCATTGTGGGTACTGGCAGAATAAGGCTCACAAAGCACTGTGAAGTAAAGATCACATATTTGTGTAAACAACGAAAGTTCAGAAAAAAGCACTGTTGGTATTTTGGAAGCAACACTATGGTAAACCATGATCATAGTTATGGGAAATGACTATAAAGTTCAAAGAAAAATAGCATATGATGTCATCCCCCATGCCCTACTTGTTACGCTCCTCCCCATATGAGTCTCAGATCTAAGAAACAAAGATGCCATTAGTCAAGTCTGTTATTCTCTCTAATTTGATTCTTATCCAAAATTTTCTTTATTTTTGCAATTATAGAAGATAACATGTGATGGTTAATTTTATATGCTAACTTGACAGGGCTAAGCGATGCTCAGGTTGCTGGTAAAATATTTCTGGGTGTGTCTGTGAAAATGTTTCCAGAATAGATCAGCATTTGACTCAGTAGACTGAGTAAAAAAGATCGCCAATGAAAACAGGCATTATTTAATCCACTGAGGGCTTAGATAGAACAAAAAGGCCAAGAAGAGCGAATTATCTCTCTATTCTTGAGTTGGAACATCCATCTTCTGCCTTCATGCATTGTTACTCCAGGTTCTTGGGCCTTCAGATTCAGACTGGGAATTACCCTTCTACTGCCCTCAGACTCAAACTGGGGCTTACATCAGCAGCTCCTCTGATTCTTAGGCCTTCGGACTTACAGGGAATTACACCACCAACCCTCCTCTTCTCCAGATTGTGGAACAGATGGTGGGACTTCTTGACCTTCATAACTGAATGAGCCAATTCCCATAATAAATCTTCTTATCTATATGTAATCTCCTATTGGTTCTGTTTCACTGAAGAACCCTGACAAATATGACATGGTTCTCCAAAATTCATATTCTGCCTATCTTTTGAAACACCAACAACACACCAAATTTTACTATAATAAGAGGCTTTCAAATTTTCAAAAAGTTGCAGGAGGGAATGACAATAACGAGTAACAGAGCTGTATGGATAATGAAGGAAGAGAGTAAAAAATGCACTTTCTGAGGAGATACAAAAATAGTGTTAAGTTGGCGAAGCAGAATTGTGCAGTGGAGCTGATGCACACAGCATAATTCCAGAAAAAGAGGCTTTCTATTGGTTTCTTTACCGGGGCCAAAGTCTTAGTTTTGATTTCAGGAAATCCCCAAACAGGAAATAAGATGTTGCAAGCTTTGGGCTTTTGGGACAGACTCAGGAAAGAGATAAATTCTAACAACCTAAAAATTGCGCAGTGATTTCTTGGCTTCTGAGGGCATGTCACAAAGCCAAGGTGAAGCCACCCTTTCTCCCTCTGACTGCAGCTGGCTCAGGTGCCAGATCTCACCGCCAAGCACCCCAAAACTAGTGATTGCTCAACACAACCACATTCCCCATGTCCTCACAGGGGCTCCGTTGAAGTTGCACAATCCTTTAGCAAACTTAAGGGGTCATTCATGAAGGGCACGAAAAACAAGGAGAAAACAACTTCTAATCTTGTGCAGACAAGAAAGAATCTGTTTTGGCAATAGCAAGGAGGGGGATGGCTGTAGAACTCCGGGGTTTCTGCAATGATCTCAGTGCTGGCAGCCTCTAGGATGACCTTGGAAAAGACTTTTAGTCTGTGTCAACTTGATCAGAATCTCCAGACAAAACATTGGTGCATTCAGCCAAACTAACTGTTTCCAACATTTGCCTGTTTGACATCATATAGGCACAGTCTTCATTGCACTGGGCTTTAATTTTACTCTCATAAAAGATGTTGGGAAGGGATCCCTGTCTACCTCCGTTCCCTCTTTGTCTAATACCCCTGCAAGCAAATTCTAGGGAAACATTCAACAATGGAGATTTATCAAGCTCTAGCACTATTCATGTATTAACCAGATATGGTGGAGTTGAGTTTAGATGAATTTGGAGATGGCTGGAAAGTGACACTGGGGACTACAAACCTGAATGTGTTCAATGGGATTTACAAAGCTTTTGAAATGTTGCTCTCCTCATATAGGCATGCTGCTTCCCAATTAAACAGAAAACTTGGTCTCAGGCTGTGCACAGCTTCTCTCATGTTTACATGTGTCCCATATGTCCTCAGGGCACTGCCCACTGGGATAATTGATTAATCTGAGGTGGTCATTAATTGTTTGATGTCTGTTGTAGAGGAGGATAGGGTGGTCCCAGGGTAATCTGATTTGAGGATAGCCAGGGGTGAATGACAGTATCTCTGTTCTCTCATGTCCTGCCAAGTCCCGACATTCAAAGTGAGCTTGGCAATTATCTAACAAAGAAAAGAGCGACATGTGGCTTTTCCCAATGGGGGATTTCATTGTCCATTTGTGTCCCTTTGTTTACTGCCTCTCAAAGAAACCATGACAACCATATTTGTCTCTATTTCCTCTCCCCTAGATGTCTCCGGTTCCATCTGTTAGATATTCACTGATGAAGTCAACTTTTTGTCTTTCTCATTATAAGTGAAAATACACTTATGTGGGTTCATTTAAAAAAAAAGAATTAAAAATAAAAATAGGATACTTGACTTGATACATTGTTAAATAAGTTCTCCACACTTTCTTAATTTTCACTAGCCTGTGGACTTATTTATCTGATTTGTCAGAAAGTGCGTGTGCAATGTGAAGAAATGCATCATCGCACGGGGAAATAAAGCCCTGTTTAAGGTATTTGTGTAACAGAAAAGTGGCCCCTTCATTCTCCAGCCAAGTGGTACACATTTTGTTTCTCTCTAACTCCAAAATCTCAGGTACTGACAGCCAGGAACACCTCTCCTTCCTCATAAGGTGGTTTTGCTTTCTAAGGCTTTTTACAAGCATGTGGAATTGCATGGCTATTTGATGAACACTAGACACAGAAAGCAGTGACTGGGGCTTCACCCTCAGCAGGACACAAGTGGGGTTTCTTTTTGTGTAAAGTGTCATTTATAGCTGGGTCCCATTGACAGAGCCGTTCAACACACAGCCATCCCAGGCCTGGGAGTTCTGGCTTATATCTAGTTTTATCTTTGTTATTAAACCTTTATGACCTTGAGCAAAACATTTTGTCTCAATGTGAACCCCAGCTCCTTCATCTGTAGAATGAAGTGAAACTAGGTGACATATAAATTCCCAAACAGCTTTAAAATGGTATAATTCTGTCATGGCTAACCACTGGCTAATGATTTTGCTAGTTTTCATCTTCTACCTGTTATATACAGTTATAGCCTCTATCCTTTTTTTTTTTTTAATCTCACTCTCTAATGTTTCTCATCTGTCTTGCCTGTTTTATATTTTCCACTCTCATCTGTTTTAATTTACTGTTTTAGTCCTTTTGTGTTGCTATAAAGAAATACCAGAGGCTGGGTAAGAGGTTTATTTGGCTCACAGTTCTTCAGGCTGTGCAAGAAGCATGGTGCCAGCATCTGCATCTGATGAAGGCTTTAGGTTGCTTCCACTCTTGGTGGAAGAGGAAGTGGAGCTGGTGCACGCGGAGATCACATGGCAAGGGAGGAAGAGGTTAGGGCGGGAGGTGTGGGGCTCTTTTTTAACAACCAGCTGTCTCGAGAATAATAGAGCAAGAACTCACCCACACCCCCTGCCCCCTGCCAACCCCCCATCACCAGGAAGGGCATTAATCTATCATGAGAGATCTGCTGCTATGACCAAACCCCTTTCATTAGGCCCTACCTCCAACACTGGGGACCAAATTTCAACATGAGGTTTGGAGGGATCAAACATCCAAACTATAGCATATACTTATGACTTGACTTTAAAACATATTTAAAAATGAGCTTTAGGCCTAGTGCAGTGGCTCATGCCTGTAATCCCAGCACTTTTGGGAGGAGGAGGCGGGTGGATCACCTGAGGTCAGGAGTTAATGACCAGCCTGGCCAACATGGTGAAACCGTGTCTCTACTAAGAATACAAAAATTAGCCGGGTGTGGCGGTGCACACCTGTAATCCCAGGTGCTTGGGAGGCTGAGGCAGGTTGCAGTGGCCAAGATCGTGCCACTGTACTCCAGCCTAGGCAACAGAGCAAGACTCTGTCCCAAAAAATAAAAACAAAAATACAGAACTTTATTGCATTATAATTATATAAAACACAGTGCACCCATTTCACATTTACTGAATGTTTTCAAATGTATATAGATGTATTTATACCACCACAATTAACATTTAAAATGTCCATCCATCCCAATAAGTCCCTTAGTTTCTCTTTGCAGTCAATACCCCCCATTTCCTGGCCCTAGACAATCACTATCTCCTTTCTGGCACCAAACATTTTTTTGTCTTCAAAGCCATGCTTCTAATCCTGATCCAAATATATATATGATCAATTTCCCACTGGGAAACTTGACTTAGATACATGCAAGCCCCTTGACCTTAAAACAATGGAAATCAGGATCTTTTTCTGTCATCAAAATTGTACGTCTGAGAATCATCTTATATTTCTTCCTTGCCGCCTCTTCCCATGTCAATCAATCCCACTCAATATTCCACTTCCTTAATATATTCACATCTGTCCCTTCCTTCTGCTACTATTTTTGGGCAGGGTCTAACTAACCACAATCTAGTCTTATCAAGTTCAGGAGCTGGCTGTGGATTTTCATATCCACTCATCCTTGTCCCTTAGGGTGTCAAGGACACGACCCTCTGTTTCAGGGAGAAGACGGGGCCTGGGAAAAGGATGTGGGTCATTTCAGATGGGGTTCAACATACCCTTAGCCAAGATGAATCTCAATTACAGATGATCCACAGGCAACATGCAAGAAGCTGTTAATAAAAAGCTTCTGCACAGCAAAGGAAATAATCAGCAGAGGAAACAGACGACCCAGAGAATAGTAGAAAATACTTGCAAACTATATATCTGACAAAGGACTAATATCCAGAATCTATAAGGGACTTATCAAAAAGTGGGCAAAAAACACGAATAGACAATTCTCAAACAAAGATATACAAATGGCCAACAAACATATGAAAAAAATGCTCAACATAACTAAATATCAGGGAAATGCAAATTAAAACTATAATGAGATACCACCTTACTCCTGTAAGAATGTCCATAATTTAAAAATTAAAAAAATTAGATGTTGGTGTGGATGTGGTGAAAACGGAACACTTTTACCTGGCTGGTGGGAATGGAAACTAGTACAACTACTATGGAAAACAGTATGGAGGTTCCTTAAAGAACTGAAAGTAGATTTACCGTTTGATCCAGCAATCCCACTATTAGGTATCTGCCCAAAGGAAACGAAGTCATTATATGGAAAAGATACTTGCACACGCATGTTTATGGCAGCACAATTCACAATTGCAAAAATATGGAACTAGCCTAAATGCCCATCTACCAATGAGTGGATAAAGAAAATATGGTATATGTACACCATGGACTACTACTCAGCCATAAAAAGGAACCAAATAATGGCATTTGCAGCTGCTTGGATGGAGTTGGAGACCATTAAGTGAAGTAACTCAGGAATGGAAAACCAAACATTGTATGTTCTCACTTATAAGTGAGAGCTAAGCTATGAGGATACAAAGGCATAAGAATGATACAATGGACTTTGGAGTCTCAGGGGGAAGGGTAGGAGGGATGTGAAGGATAAAAGACTACACATTGGGTACAGTGTACACTGGTCAGGTGACGGGTGCACCAAAGTCTCAGAAATCACTACTAAAGAACTTGCCTATGTAACAAAAAACCACCTGTTCCCCCAAAATTATCAAAAAAAATGTTTTTAAAGCCCCTTGTGAAAAAAGCAAGGAGAAGAGCAGCTGGCTTGGCTACTTGCCCAGGAAAAGGGCTACATTCATGAATGGGGACAAACGTCTGTGGCCACTGGCTTGACTCCTACAGTTATCTGGCACTGGTAGACAATACAGCAGGCAAGACTCTTGATACTGAACTACTCCTTTCCATGAGGCTTCTCTAGATGCACACCCCATACATTAGACTCCACGGATCTCCTCCAAGGTCAAGTTCACATACTTTGGCTCTCAGCTCAGATGAACTTCACTTAGTCTTTTTCCAATGTATTTATGTGGTGTAACCTTTATATGCTGCTTATTTTAGGGTTTTTTCTTATATAAATGAAACACTCTCTAGCTCAATATTCTTTAAGAGCCACTCATCACTTTTAGAATAAAGACTTTCTGATATAGCCCTTGTCTGACTTCCTAGGCTCACCTCCTTCTCTCCCATTCATATGCCCTGTGCTCTGCCTGCATCAAACTACTTGCCTTTTCCCCAAACACTCCATTCTCTCTTCATACCTCTAAATCTTTGTAGACCCTGTTTTATTTCCTCTGCCAGGAATATCATGATATAAATGATTCCTGTTTTTTCTTCAGGACTCGCT
Source organism: Chlorocebus sabaeus (assembly GCF_047675955.1). Lineage (NCBI taxonomy): Eukaryota > Metazoa > Chordata > Mammalia > Primates > Cercopithecidae > Chlorocebus > Chlorocebus sabaeus. The sequence goes on along the minus strand of NC_132911.1, from coordinate 32,991,437 downwards.
TCAAATTGTTTTCTCAGTGAAGCCTGCCCTACTATCCCCAAAGGCTATTACTCTTCTTTCATGACATATTTGTATTTCTCCTATGTAATTACCAGGTTATACACCAATGTGGAAAAGGAGGAAGTGGTACAACCCATTCCCTACATGGTCTTAACAGTGACCTGGTTAACTCACACATATACACTTACATGTGTGCACATCCACACACCTACAAGGAACAAGGAAGGAGACACCCAACACTCTGACTCTTTTTTTTTGGTTGAAATTCTACATTCTGGCTCTTTGAGAGTTTTAACGAGGAGGTGAACTCATTATTTTGACTCATGATCAATTGGGAGTGACTCTTCTGCCACATTTTATTAGTTTTTCTTTCTCCAGTTTCTTTCACTGGTTCTGAGACAGTATGTTCCTTGTCTTCAATGTTCTGGACTATGTAGCATTCATCTGCAATACCACAGGCATTTTTTTTTTTTTTTTTTTTTTTTTTTGAGGCGGAGTTTCGCTCTGTCGCCCAGGCTGGAGTGCAGTGGCCGGATCTCAGCTCACTGCAAGCTCCGCCTCCTGGGTTCACGCCATTCTCCTGCCTCAGCCTCCCGAGTAGCTGGGACTACAGGCGCCCGCCACCTCGCCCGGCTAGATTTTTGTATTTTTTAGTAGAGACGGGGTTTCACCGGGTTAGCCAGGATGGTCTTGATCTCCTGACCTCGTGATCCGCCCGTCTCGGCCTCCCAAAGTGCTGGGATTACAGGCTTGAGCCACCGCGCCCGGCCACCACAGGCATTTTCTGTAGATGGCCATTGTTGTTGTTGTTGTTTTTTTTTTGGAGGCAGAGTCTTGCTTTGTCACGCAGGTTGGAGTGCAGATCTTGGCTCACTGCAACCTCCGCCTCCCGAGTTCAAGCAATTCTCCTGCCTCAGTCTCCCGAGTGACTGAGATTACAGGTGCCCACCACCATGTCTGGCTAATTTTTGCATTTTTAGTAGAGACCAGGTTTCACCATGTTGGCCAGGCTGGTCTCGAACTCCTGACCTCGAATGATCCGCCCACCTCACACCTGTAATCCCACCTCCCAAAGTGCTGGGATTACGGGTGTGAGCCACCACACCCAGCCACTAAGTTGTCTTTTTTTTTTTTTTTGAGACGGAGTCTCGCTCTGTCGCCCAGACTGGAGTGCAGTGGCCGGATCTCAGCTCACTGCAAGCTCCGCCTCCCAGGTTCACGCCATTCTCCTGCCTCAGCCTCCCGAGTAGCTGGGACCACAGGCGCCTGCCACCTCGCCTGGCTAGTTTTTTTTTTTTTTGTATTTTTAGTAGAGACGGCGTTTCACCATGTTAGCCAGGATGGTCTCGATCTCCTGACCTCGTGATCCGCCCGTCTCGGCCTCCCAAAGTGCTGGGATTACAGGCTTGAGCCACCGCGCCCGGCCTAAGTTGTCTTTTTAAAATATCGTCTGTCCCCTATTGTCTTCTCTTATGTTAGTCTGGTATGCACATGGCATCAGGAGGCGAAAGAAAAATCAATCCTGCATTGTCTGTAGAGGAATTTATTACATTGTAAATTTTAGAATCTGTTTATGTATTTGTCTCCTGCAGACTGAGTTCCTTGAACGTCAGATGGTATCTTTTTCTGTATACATCCCTAATGCCTAGCACAGTGCCTGGCAGAATCCATCAATGAATGAATTTATGACTTTGAATTCTGCTTATACTTCTATTGCCAGTTAATGGTTTATGTTAAGTAGCCTGTTTTGCCTTAATTAAAAACTTGCCCATGAGTAAATAAAATGTACTTGAATATATGTCTGAATTTAAAACATTTTCTCATTTAAAATTTGCAACAAGCATGAGTAATATTTTCATGTGTCAATGCCTCAAATTCAATGCATCGTATTTTAAAATAGAAACTAAAGCCAAGTCTGAATAATTAATTTAGATAATTTGTCAAGTCTTACTGCTGGTGGTGGACATGTAGACATAATATATAGATACAAACAGTATTTGCAGAACCTATGGTACTTTAAAAGGGAATAAAATAAATGATCAGAGAAAATACAACCAAACAGTGCAGACTTTTTTCATTAGCACTTCCAGAAAAGGAAGCTAAGTGTCAGTTCAGAGTGTTGATTGCAGGGATCAAGGTGGAGATGCTTGTTTTTTTTAGGGATTGGAAGAACCTGGAGCAGTTCTCTTGTTTTTGTGCAGATGGTGACAGGCGCAGGAGAAGGAACACCTGGATATATTTTGAAGAATAGGCTGTATTGCTAAGTGTCAGAAAGTTGGGTAAAGCATTCAAAAGGCACTTTGGAGATCTATATTCCTAACAAATGCCAATAGTGTATTATAATTTTTGATTTTATGGAGAAATTATACTTCCTTCAGGGACTAAAACCTCGTAGAAGTTTTCTCTGACTAATGTACCTCATGATGACTCTTTGCTTGCTTTGAATAACTGTGACATTCACATGGGCTGTCTCTGTTCTCTATATTTATATTATGTTTGTTCATATGATGCCTTAGAATAATCCCAAATTGTATCTCACCTACTAGATTATTTTATCCTGGGGACTTATGTCTTTCTTTGCATTCTCTATGGCTCAATATATGTTCCAAACATTTTTACATACGGCCCTGATGTGACTTGAGCCTCAAAACAACTTTGTAAGATGGAAACATTATAACTCTGATTTCTGCAGCTTGAAAAACAGATGTGGAATATTGAGTAACATCCAAATGTATGCAGCAAACAAGGGGTAGTGTCCAGATTGAGAGCAAAGTTTATGATCATTCTGCAGTATGCTCAGAAAAGAAACAGAATTCTTCCAAAGGAAACGGTTAGTAGTCCTTTCACTGACAAAATAAAATGGAGAGGCAAAAGTGGTTAGTTATGGGCGTGGTATATTTTTTATGTTATCTGATAATTATATTTATTCCACACTGGTCATTCATGAAGTGTGTAATCTAAAGCTCGACTTGTAATTGGTGCTTAATAGAGAAGGGTTTGTTGGCTGACAGTGTAAACCAGACCCTCAGATAATAGAAGAGGATGGACATCTGTTGATCTACAAGTTTATGCAAAGCAGTTAGGTTTAAGTTCTAAGGAAATTTAGCTCACAATTAGGCAGTTTGAGTGCCTCTCACCAAGTTTTTGTTTTTGTTTTTGTTTTTTTTCCACTGCACTGAGTGACTGTAATTTAAAAATGTAGGGCCAAGTGCGGTGGCTCATGCCTGTAATCCCAGCACTTTGAGAGGCTGAGGAGGGTGGATCACCTGAGGTTGGGAGTTCAAGACCAGCCTGACCATCACGGAAAAACCCCATCTCTACTGAAAATACAAAATTAGCTGGACGTGGTGGCAGGCACCTGTAATCCCAGCTACTTGGGAGGCTGAGGCAGGAGAATCGCTTGAACCTGGGAGGCAGAGGATGTGGTGAGTCGAGATCGCCCCATTGCACTCCAGCCTGGGCAACAAGAGCGAAACTCCATCTCAAAGAAAAAAAAAAAAAGTAATAAATACCACCTTCTGTAGCTGCTTTACTGTCTTTTTTCCTCTTTCCACGCCCCATTGTTCCTCCTGCCATCATGCTGGTACCTCCTTAAGGCACTCACACATTTCATCCCTTGCAAGTGGAGTATAAAAACATATTAAAATAGCCTGTAATCCCAGCAGTTTGGGAGGCCTAGGTGGGCGGATCACTTGACGTCAGGAGTTTGAAACCAGCCTGGTCAACATGGTGAAACCTGTCTCTACTGAAAATACAAATATTAGCTGGGCGTGGTGGCGGGTGCCTATAATCCCTGCTACTTGGGAGGCTGAGGCACGAAAATCACTTGAACCTGAGAGGTGGAGGTGGCAATGAGTAGAGATCATGCCATTATACTCCAGCCTGGGTGACAGAGTGAGACTCTGACTCAAAAAAAAAAAAAAAAAAAAAAAAATTAAAATATACCACATGTGGTGATTAATTGTCACAAGCACATCACCCAGGGCCTTGATGTCAGACCTGTGTTTTAAATGGTGTAAATTCAATGTCTGTCACTCTCAAGCTCCTTTGAATTTTAGTGTCTGAATCACCCTATAGTAGCATTGCTCTTTTTTTTCAGGGTAATTTAATAAAAAGATGAAATTACTCTGCATACATTTTTAATTGCAATTCTTGAGATAAAATAGGTTGATGTCATCCAGGTCCTCTCTCCTGAATCAACTGCAAATGTGTTTTAATGCAAACTATTTTAGTCCGTAAGAAACCTACTGGAGCAACAGAATGCTCATAAAAATATGCCCTGTTGACTATATCACCGTCTCAGTTGACTATATCACCGTCTCAGTTGCATTAGACAATTTCACATTCAATCTTTATTTTGATTTCTCTTATTATTCAGCTCTATTTATTCCTGGGACCCAAATAGGGCATCACAGTTATAAAAATGTCATAAAATCAGGCCATAAATGAAATTACCTTTAGGGACAAGTGACTTATCCGTGTACAAAGGTAAATCCTACTGTTAACTTTTCCTGAGCAAGAGATTTGGCAAGTTGCCTCTTAAATAATTTGGAAATTGCTATCTTGGGTTGTTTTCTGTGCTTTTGATACGTGGCTGTAGTCACCTTAGATTTTAGCTGGGACATCTACTCTGTGGCTCTGAAGCAAGCTAGTTTACTTTTCTGTATCACAACCTTCATCTGTGTTTTTGTTTTCCCTCAGCAAGTGAAGGAAGAAGATCAGGGCATTAATCTCACTCCATTAGAAGGATGCATTTCCGTTTTCATCCAATTAGCTGCTGTAATTTGAGGCTTTTGGTGCCTGCTGATAAGGCAGGAGGCTGGCAGCAGAAAAGGCCATGGAGAGCTTTCAGAGGGGCCTCTGCGAGCTGTTATCACAAGTTTCACTCAAAAGATCAAGTGTCAGGCCTGCTCACACCAGTCAGATCCTCAAATCTTTATATATTCATTAACCATCGATATGTGGTTATTCAGGGAGGTGGCAGCAAGGCTTCAGACGGTAAGGCCTCAAGGCGCACAGAACCAAAGTAGCCAGTAATGAATTCACATCTCTGAGCACAGCTTGTTCTTAGGAGTGAAGGATTTAAGAAGCTGGCTTCTTTCCCTCTTTTAAAAACATAAGCGTATCCAGACTTGACATTTTTTTTTAAATAGGAGAAAAAGGCACACAAAACTTATTTTTAACATGCATAGGGGAAACTCTCAGGAGTGTGATTACCCCTGGAAATTTTAATTTTACTCCATTTATTCATTCTTAGGGATCTCTTTGATATTAACAAGACAAACGAACTAACGGAAAAATGGAACCTGTTAGTTTTGGAAGGCTGAAAAGACTTCTGGGAATTCCTGAAACAATGGGGTAATGATTTGCATAGGCAAAGGGAAGTGAGTGTTTGGGGGTCTCCACAAGGAAGTGTGGGTTGGGGGTCCTAACACCCCATATTATATCTCTCTACCACTTTCTGCCATATGAGAGGAGAACACATGTACTTCTTAAAATAAGACAAGATATCCTTAGAAAATGTTAGCTTGACTTTCAGGATGATGCATGTGAGTTTCTGCTCCAAATTTTGAAGTTGGACATTTTCTCTTCTAGAATGATCATCTCCCATTTTTCTAGGAAACCTCTAGCGTCAAGAAATTGTTTGTGAAAAATAACTGAACAAGTAAAATTCTTTCAGAAAAAAACTCACTGACTTGAAATATCTAGTCAATTAGCTCTAAACACAGGGATGGATGAGTGAGATGGTAAACTCGGGGTCTGGATCTCTCTCATTTTACTTCGCTTTTCCTCATAAGTATAATAAAGGGATTTTGTACTTGGTCATTGCCAATATCTCTTCTGGTTTGAATATTCTATAATTGGAGAGGCAGCATATTTCAATTTAGGATTGGCAAATATTAAGCTTGTCTATTGCATTTCTTGTTGGTTACACTCATGGCAGACACCTCTAATCAATTTTTCTGCTAGTTTTAGAATCCCAAGGCCTTAGAAACCTTTTCAGCACAGAACTTTGAGCAACCGTTATCCATCAGATGAAGACAAAATTTAACACCATTCCAGACATCATGGACAGATATGTAGTGAAGGATAGAGGTCAGGACATAGATCTAGTCCTGTATCTGTCTGTACACACCTGTGGAACCCTTGAGAAGTAAACAAAATATTTTAAAATTAAACTTGATGTAGGTTTTTGCATGAAAATAAGTTTTCTTTTCCTTTTTTTTTTTCTTAGACAGAGTCTTGCTCTGTCGCCCAGGCTGGAGTGCAGTGGCGCGATCTTGGCTCACTGCATGCAACCTCTGCCTCCTGGGTTCAAGGAATTCTCCTGCCTCAGCCTCCCAAGTAGCTGGGATTGCAGGCACATGACACCACACCCAGCTAATGTTCTGTATTTTTAATAGAGATGGAGTTTTACCGTGTTGGCCAGGCAGGTCTCAAACTCCTGATCTTAGGTGATCTGCCTGCTTTGGCATCCCAAAGTGCTGGCATTACAGGCGTGAGCCACTGTGCCTGGCCAGTTTTCTTTAGGATAAATGACTAGAGGTGGAATTGCTGAGTCATATGGTAACTGCACATTTAGTTTTTAAAGACATTGGCAAATGGTTTTTAGCGTGGCTGTAACATTCCTACTAACAACGTTTGAGTGATCCAGTTTTTCTGCTTCTTCACCAGCATTTAGTGTTGTCACTAGTTTTAGTTTTGACCACCCTGATACATGTGTAGTGATTATCTAATTGTGGTTTTAATTCACATTTTCCTAATGGCTAAGAAGATTGAACATCTTTTCATGGGTTTTTATGCTGTCTGTATATCTTCTGTGAAATATCTTGTCATGTCTTTAGCTCATATTCTAATTGGAATTTTTTTTTTTTTTTTTTACTGCTAAGTTTTGAGAGTTCTTTATATATTCTAATGCTAGTCCTTTGTTACAATATTTTTTCCCTTTGGTCAGTCTTGCTACAGATTTGTCAATTTTCTTTTCTTTTTTTTTTTTTGATGTAGACAGGGTCTTGCTCTGTCAGATACGCTGTGGTAAAATACCAGTGCAGTGGTAAAAACACAGCTCACTGCAGCCTCGACCTCCTGGGCTCGAGCAATCCTCCTGCCTCAGCCTCCTGTGTAGCTGAGACCACAGGTGTGAGCCATCACACCTGGCTAATTTTTAAATTATTTTTATTTTTATTTTTTGAGACAATCTCTCTCTGTTGCCCAGGCTGGAGGGCAGTGGTGTGATCTCAGCTCACTGCAGCCTCCACCTCCTGGGTTCAAGCAGTTCTCTTGCCTCAGCCTCCTGAGTAGCTGGGATTATAGTCACATGCCACCATGCCTGGCTAATTTTGTATATTTAGTAGAGCTGGGTTTCACCATGTTGGCCAGGCTGATCTCGAACTCCTGACTGCAGGCCTTGGCCTCCCAAAGTGCTGAGATTACAATCATGAGTCATCACGCCCAGCCTTTTTGATTTTTTTGTAGAGATGGAGTCTTGCTCTGTTACCCAGGCTGGTCTTGAACTCCTGGGTTCAAGCAATCTTCCGGCCTTGGCTCCCCAAAGTGTTGGGATTATAGGCATTAGCCACCAAGCCTGGCCTAATTTTCTTTATTTTTTTTCTGTTTTCAATGTCATTGATTTTGACTCTTATTTTTATTATTTCCTTGCTTCTGTTTGCTTTAGATTTATCTTGCTCTTTTTTCCCCCTAGCTTCTTGAGGTGAGAGTTTGGATTATTTATCTGAGGCTTCCCCCCACCTTTAATGTATACGTTTAGTGCTATAAATTCCTCTCTCAGTATTGCTTTAGTTGTGTTTTTTTTGTCAGTTCAATATATTTTCAATTTCTTTAGAGCCTTCCTCTTTACTGAAAGATTATTTATAAGTGTGCTATTCAGTTCCCAAGTATTCAGATATTTTCTTTTCTTTTCTTTTTTTTTTTTTGAGATGGAGTCTCACTCTGTTGTCTAGGCTGGACTGCAGTGGTACAACTTCAGCTCACTGCAACCTCGGCTTCCTGGGTTCAAGTGATTCTCCTGGCTCAGCCTCCCAAGTAGCTGGGATTACAGGTGCGTGGCACCACACTTGGCTAACTTTTGTAGTTTTAGTAGAGACAGGGTTTCCATGTTGGCTAGACTGGTCTTGAACTCCTTACCTCAAGTGATCTGCCTGCCATGGCCTCCCAAAGTGCTGGGATTACAGGTGTGAGCCACCACACCTGGCCAAGTATTCTCTTAGTGCTCTGTTATTGATTTTCAGTCTGATTCCACTGTGGACACTGAACCCATTTTGTATGATTCCAATACTTTAAAATTTTTAGGTTTGTTTTGTGATGCTAGATATATGGCCTATCTTGGTATATATTTTCTGAGTGCTTAAAAAGAATATGTATTCTTCTGCTATTGAGAAAAGTGCCCTAAAAATATTGAATAGATTCTGTTGGTTGATGGCATTTTGTGTTATTCTGTAGTCTTTATATTTTCTGTCTAGTTGTTCTGTCAGCTGTTGAGAAGAGTGAAGACTTTAACACCATTGTATATTTGTCTATTTCTCCTCCTTTCAGTTCTATGTGTTTTTGCATGACATGTTTTATAGCTCTGTTGTTTGGTGCACACTTACTTAGGATTATTGTCTTTTTGGTGGACTGCTTTTTTTTGTCTTTCTATAATGTCCCTGTCTGTCTCTGGTAATATATTTGGCTCTGAAGTCTACTTTATCTCATATCAATATTACCAATCTTGCTTTTCTTTGATGAATGTTTGCATGATATATCTTTTTTTTTTTTTTTAACATCCTTTTATATCCTATTTACCTATATCATAGTTTAAGAGAGTTTCTTAAGGGCAGCATGTAGTTGGATCATATTTTGAAACCTACATGCTGGGTTTTTTTGGGAGTGTATTTAGACCATTTATATTTGATACAATTTTATATGTACAATTTGATAATTTAATCACACACACACACACACACACACACACACATACATACATATATATATACACACACACACATATATAGCTAGACTTTATTCCCCCACTATCAACACCCAGTAGTACATTTCTTGCAACTGTTGAATCTACACTGACATTATCACCAAAGATTTGCCATTTACATATATATGTGTGTATATATGTGTGTGTGTGCATTATTTGATTGTTTTTAAGTGTTTTTTAAAGATATTACATGTACATGAACTTTACAATTGGCTGGTGTTGTCATTTTACCAGCTTGAATGAGATATAGAAACCATGTCTCCTTTTACATTCCTTTACCCTTCTCCACTTATAATAGAATTGTTTAAAATATTTCCTCAACATTCATTTAGAACCATATCAGACAGTGTTATAATATGTGCTTCAACTAATAAAGATAAATTAGAAAACTCAAGAGTTTTTTTGTTCATTTTTTGCTTAGCATATTCTTTATAATTTTCTTCCTTTTAAGAACACTTTTAAAAACTATTCTTTTAGCGTAGGTTTGCTGGCAACAAATTAAAATAATTTTCCTTCATCTGAACATGACTTGATTTCTCCTTCATCTCTGAAGAATATTTTTGTTGGATACAGGATTCTGGGTTGATAGTTCTTCCCTTTCAGCGTTTGAAAATATCATGTCATTTCTTATTGGCTACTATAGTTTTTGACGAGAAATCAACTGTCATTTGAACTGTTTTTCCTCTATAGGTAAGGTGTCATTTTTTGAAATGTCACTTTTTTGAAATGTCACTTTTTGAAAAAAGTGTTTTCAAGACTATGTCTTTAGTTTTAAGAAGTTTAATCATGATGTGATATGTCTTGTGGATTTCTTTGGGTTTAGCTTGTTTGGTGTTTGGTCATCTTGAATCTATAGATTTATGTCTTTCGTCAGTTTTGGAAAGTTTTCACCCATTATTTCTTTGAGTACTTTTTTAGCCCCACTTTCTTTTTCCTTTCTTTCCAGGATTCCAAATACACAAATGGTAGATCTTTTGTTACAGTCTCACTAGTTCTTGAGGCTCTTTGCATTTATTTCAATCTATTTTCCCTATTGTTATTTGGGCAATGTCTAATGTTTTACCTTCCAGATAACTGATTCTCTCCTCTTTCCCATCCATTCTTACAGTCAGCCTACTCACTGAGATTTTTATACTGACTATTTATTGTATGTTTTAGTTCTATAATTTCCATTTTATTCTCCTTTATATCTTCTATTTCTTTCTTGAAACTTTATATCTCTTTGTTGAAATTTACTATTTTTTCACCTATTTCAAGCATGTTTATATTGCTCATTGGAGCGTTAAAAAAATTATGGCTCCTTTAAAAATTTTTCCCAGTAAATTTCAACATCTCTGTCAGTGGCACTTACACCTATTGATTGTCTTTTTTCATTTAGTTTGAGATCTTTTTGGTTCTCAGTATGATGAATAATTTTTTTTTATAGAAACTGGGTCATTAAAATATTATGTTTTGAGATCTCGATCTTTTTTTCATAGAATGCCTCATGAATTTCCACGACATCCTTGTGCAGTGGCCATAGTAATCTTCTCTGCATCATTCCAATTTTGTTATTTGTGCTGTTGAAGCAAGAATAAGATATGGATCTTATTTAAGCCTTTTGTTTTAGCTGCTTTTCTTGCCACTGCTCCAGGAGGAGAAGGGGAGGTGTGTACTGTATCATTTCTGTCAATTGGAGGTAAAATACTGATACCTCACTTGGCTTTTGATGACACCCGAGGAGGGAACTCTTCACTACTGACGGGCAATGTTGGAAGTTCAGCTTCCCATATGGTCTCCACTGATACTGCAATGGGGGTGATTTCATTGCTGCTGGGCACTGGTGAACATCATGACTCTTCATTAGACCTCTTCTGAAACCTCTCCAGCAAGGAGAAAGGGGTGTTCCATTTTTGTCTACAGAGGTGGAAGTCTACACTTTGCATGTGGTCTCCACTGACACTGTAGGAGGGGGGAATCTTGTTACTAGCCAGTGGCAAGTTTTCTTATCTATAATGTCTTTGTCTGGCTTTAGTATTAGGGTAAGTCTGGTCTCATAGAATGAATTTGGAAGTGCTCCTCCTTCTTTACATTTTAGAAGAGTTTGAGAAGTGTTGGTGTTAATTTAAAAAATATTGGGTAGAATTCACCAGTGATGTCATCTGAAAGGTTGCTGGGAGGTTTCTGATTTCCGATTCACTATCTTTACTAGTTATAGGTTGTTATGACCTGAATTGTGTCCCCCCACTGCCATTAATGTATTGAAGCGCTAACCTCCATTACCTCAGAATGTGACTATATTTGGAGATAGAGCTTTTAAAGCAGTAATTAAAATGAGATTTTAGGGGTGGCCCTAATCCAATACATGTCTTTATAAGAAGAGATTAGGATATGGACAGAGATGCCAGATATGTGTGTGCTTTGGTATTAGGGTAAGGCTCACTTCATAGAATGAGTTTGGAAGTATTCCTTCCTCATCAAACACAACACAAAGGAAAGGCCGAGTGAGAACAAAGTGAGAATGTGGCCATCTGCATGTGGCCATAGATCTTGGAAGAAAGCAAACCTTCAGACACCTTGATCTTGGACCCCCAGCCTCCAGAACTGTGGAAACATAATTTTCCGTTGTTTAAGCAATACAGTCTGTGGTATTTTGTTATGACAGCCCTACGTAAACTAATACGTAGGCCTATTCAGATTTTCTGTTTCTTCATGATTCAGTGTTCATAGGTTGTACATTTCTAGGAATTCATCCATCTCATCTAGGTTGCCAATTTGTTGGCATACAATTGTTCATAGTACTCTTTACACTCCTTTTGATTTCTGTAAAATTGGTAGTAATGTCTCCTCTTTCATTTCTGGTTTTCATTTCTGTGGTTGGTGAGAGTAGAGGGGTTATAATCTACCAGCTTTCTATCTTGCTAGGCTGTCCATTTCCTGATTCTTTGCCTGCCTCTTCAGCTCCAACTCTGATATGTATTAGGCAAAAAGAAAGCCCAGGGTACTTGCCACTTTGTCATTCTTTGAATACTGAGTTCCTTAGTCCGTCTACTACATTTATAATATGAAGGATAAAGAGCTGTGCTTTTCAAAAGGAATATGGAGAAGTACTTTTCCATCTTCCTGAGTGCAGAAATGTCAATGTTTATAATTATTTGTGAAATGTGGGGACTAGATTAGATGATTTCTAAAATCTCTTCCTGGTCTATTGATCTACAGATTTTTTTCTGGTTTTGAAACAGCAAGATCCTAATTAAAGAAAGGTAGCCACTTTTCCCTTTAGGTGGGAAGTAAGTAGACTAAGGCTCAGCACTCACATCAAACCAAAGGCAGAGGATTCATCATACTATCTTTCTTTTTTCTTTTATTATACTTTAAGTTCTAGGGTACATGTGCACAACATGCAGGTTTGTTACATATGTATACATGTGCCATATTGGTGTGCTGCACCCATTTCTAGGTTAGCGGTAGAGTTCAGGAGTAAATGTCTTCCTTTTTCATTCACTCTCTTCACTCCCGGTGAATGTGCACTGTGGGCAGAACATCTTTGCTAACCTTTTGTTTTCCCCTAATATTCTGGTTACCCTATTGTCAAACAGGAGCCTGATCAGTGGCATAGGAGGTTCAGAAGAGAGATAGGCCACAATTCTCTCTTCCCTACCTGTCTCTCCCCTTTTGGTAACCTTGTGATTGCCTTGGCCCTCATGCCTTGGCCCTTCAATGTTCCTGCTAATGTCTACTCTTGGGCAGGACAGCTTCAGTTCCTTTCTCACTATCAGGAACAGTTCTCCATATCAGGAACTGTGCCTCTATATTCCACTGCAATTCCATGACTTCATCTGCCATTTTTTGCTGACCTGGCCAAGAGCTGGCATAAACTTTTTTGAGGGTGAAATCCCCAGCATGTCCTCCCAGGCTCTCTGAATATCACTTTATGTTATCCTCAAACCTCCCCTGAATCCAGCAGACCCAGTGGTTCCTGGAACTGGCTCCCACTAGCTTATGAGGCCCAGTTGTTAAACTTTTAAAAAATGTGTGAGCTGGTTGTTAAAAACAGACACTATTAAAAATTAAGTTACATAAACTTACAATCAAAGAAATAATATTAAAAACAAAGGTTAAAAATACTCAAAATTCACCACTTCCCAGTGATGTATTATAATTTTCCAGTACCCATCCTCTGGAGGTTATTTCTCTCTGGTGCACATATATGGTGGAAATGTCTTAGGGTGGGGTGCCCCTGCCCAACTCCACTTTCAGCGATTTCACACTGGGAGCTTGAAACCAGTCATGGTGGGAGTATTTGTAACAAGGAAGTTAAAAAATGCTACAAACCAGGGCAGGATTTATCATTTTGTTGACTCTCTAGACTTTAAAAAATGATAGAGAAATGTTAATAATGCGGGTTAAGTTTAAAATGTGTGATGTCTGTAACTGCATTATGAATAACACAGAAATTGGAGAAATAGTCTTTCAGTATTCAACACGACGGTTGACCTTTGAACAACATGTGTTTGAACTGCACGGGTCCACTTATACATGGATTAAAAAAAAGTTACGCCAGTGTGCCTGCCTCTCCTGCCTCCTCTTCCACCTCTTCTACTTCTACTACCCCAATATAGAAAGACCAACCCCTCTTTTTCCCCCTCCTCTTCAGCCTATTCAGCAAGAAGATCGTGAGGATTAAGACCTTTATGATGACTCACTTCCACTTCATAAATAGTAAATATATTTTCTCTTTTTGATGATTTTCTTAATTTTCTTTTTCTAGCTGACTTCACTGTAAGAATACAGGATATAATACCTGTAACATACAAATATGTGTGAATTTGCTGTTTATGTTATCGGTAAGTCTCCCAGTCAGCAGTAGGCTATTAGTAGTTAAGTTTTTGGGGAGTCAAAAGTTATAGGCAGATTTTCACCTATGCCTGGGTTTGGCACCCCTAACCCCTACATTATTCAAAAGTCGATTGTATTATCCAGTTATAAGGAAAAGTTATGTTTATGTCACTGATGAATGAGTGAAATTCTAACATGTATCTTTGTTGTTTCACTGTTGCCTTATTCATTAATGTAAATAAAAATAACTAACGTTCATGTCAGAATTACATTCATATCATCAATGACTTGAGTGGTTTCATTGCCAAATTCTATGCTAATTAGGCACTTAGTCATATCTGTCAAAACATTGTTGAATTGCAATTATGGGTTAGCAATCAACACCAAAGTTTGGTAAAAATAAGCATAGCCATTCTGTGAGTCAATTTCTACATAGAGTTTACAATAAAATATGTTGTACATTTCATTATTGTGCTGCAATCTTTTTTATCAGTAAAATGTATAAGATACACACACACACACACACACACACACACGTGCGCACGCGCGTATATATTTCCTTTTCCTGGACAGCTGGTTTCTAAACATATATCAGCATACCATTGCTCAGATCTTAACTCTTATCAAGGCATTTCAGATGCCTTATTTTTAAAAGTTCCTTTTACAGCTAGAAGATGCACTTCGGGCAGTTTTAATTGTGAAAAAGTTGGCTCCCATGACTCAATATTCTCAAAGCCTCCTTATAGAAATGTGCTCAAAACGTAATCCATCAATTCACCAGCAGGTGTCACTGTGGTGTAGGGTCATAACCAGAAGGCGTCTCACCTTATGCCTCCCAGAGGAGTATTGTTGGAGTTGAATTGCTTCCAATTAAGTTGCACACTGAACAACTCCTAAAGTCACTTTCTGGAAAGACAATGCCACATCCAAATTCTCTGACAGAAAGCAGCGAAGTAAACAGAGGCTGGTTCTGTTTGCTTATTTTGTAGTGTTAACTCTGCTATTATGTTTATGTCCAGAAAGCCCGAAGATCTTCTGTTTAGTTCTAGAACTGTATATGACCTTGCTATTCTATTCTAAGTGTGGCTCATGGACCAGCATCATAGGTATTAGCTCGGAACATGTTAGACATGTAGAATCTCAGGCCCTGTCCCGGACCAGTGTACTGCTTAAGAATCTGCAACTCGGTCGGGTACTGTGGCCCACCTGTAATCCCAGCACTTTAGGAGGCCGAGGCAGGCAGATCACTTGAGGTCAGGAGTTTGAGACCAGCCTGGGCAACGTGGTGAAACTCTGTCTCTACTAAAAATACAAAACGTAGCCGAGTGTGGTGGCGCATGCCAGTAATCCCAGCTACTTGGGAGGCTGAGGCAGGAGAATTGCTTGAACCTGGGAGGCAGAGGCTGCAGTGAGCCGAGATCATGTCACTGTACTCCAGCCTGGGCAACAGAGTGAGACTCTGCCTTAAAAAAAAAAAAGGAATCTGCAACTTAATAGGGTCACCAGGGGATTCTTATGCACATTCAAGTAAGTGTGAGAAGCACTAGTGTATGGGACCCCTATGCTGGTAGTTACTGTACAGCTATGAATAAGATAGAATGGTAACTTTCAGCTTGTTGGCCAAGAGAATAGAGTTAGTGGGAAAGGAAATGACGCTTCCCAAGACAGATGATATTTTCCTTAGTGCATGTTGGATTGTCTGTTTTTTTTTTCTTTTTCTTTTTAAAAAAGTTTAGGAGAGAAGAACTTTTCTAGGTCTTTCCCTATATAACCTGACCCCAGCAAATTTCTTCAGTGTTATCTCTTGCCACTTCCCTTCCTCACTCTGTATTTCAGCCATACCAAATTATTTGCCAATACGGTCTTCTTAGAACCCCGGTCTGATTATGTCATTCTATTGCTTAAAGGGGCTTCCTCTTGCTCTTAGGGTATGGACCTGAATCTGTGCCATGATTTGCACATGATTTGGGTGTAGTGTCATCTTGCTTTCCAGTCTCACTTCTCGGCACCCCTCTCCTCCTTATATTCAGTGCTCAACTCCCCTGGGCTTTTTGCCTCAAGTGTACCCCACTATTTCCCGAATCTGAGTCTTTGCCTATTCCATATGCTCTCCCAGGAACACTCTGCCACTGGTCCCAGCTCTTCTGTTGCCACATTAATACTCTCTGAAGAACCGGGGAAGCCTTTTCTGAGCCCCTTCATTGTATGATCTCCGACTCTTCGCATTTTCATTTCACAGTGTTTATTATGTTTGGGATTACTCTTTTCTAGACATCTCTTTTCCCCTGTAGATGATTTCTCTATAAAGGAAGGGAGTATGTCTGTCTCTTCATCCAAAGGTCCTACCAAGTCCTTCAACCCCCCTACATGGTCTGATGTCCTTACCTCCCTAGTCCATGATCTTATCACTTTTTCTCCCATCCTTTCCACTCTGCCTCTGTTCTCCTTCTTGTTCCTGAAACATACCAACTTTGCACTTGCTGATCCTTCTGCTTAAGTCCCTTCCTCACTTTCTTCAGGCCTTTCAGCCTTCTGGGCTGACCCCTAGTCATTCTGCTAGAGGCAGAACTAATGGGAAGTTCGGTGATTTGCCTTGGTGTAAGGCTTGTACCACGTCTGCCTTTCGGTGGAACATTTTGTTGCCCACCAACAAATGGAAAATAGCTGATCAATCTTGTAGACATTTTACAAACGTATGACTCTGGCTGAAATTCTTTTCTCCTGAACTTCAGGTTTCTATGATTGGCTTCTATACAAGCTCAAGCCTGAAGATGAAGGAGAACAGATATGTGCAGGTTGTGGATGGAGTAGGGAAGAGGGCACCATTGGCCATGGGAAATGTGGGGCTGGGGCAAAAGAGACTTGAAAAATGGGGGAGTTGTAATGGCAGTGAGAGTTGTTTGTTGTTTTTTGGCCTATCTATCTGTTAAGGCTGAGAAATGGTTAAGGCCCCTTCCTTCCTCATTACACATGAGTTTACAAAAATAATATTGTTGATGCAGAAGAGAAACTAAAATAAAGCCAAACAATCTATGTTGTGCTTTTCCTTAGCATGAAAAAATTGTTGCTTAGAGAACAAACGTGTGCTTCTACTTCTCCTTCATTCAGCTCCCTACTTAGCACCCACTCACGCTGTGAACTTTCTTACATTTAGGACTGACCTCCTTCCCTTTCCTTCCTTTCCTCCTTCATTTCCTCCCTCCCTCCCTCTCTCCCTTTCTTTCTTTTTCTTCTTCTTCTTTTTTTTTTTTTTTGCTTTCAGACAGAGTCTTGCCTGTTGCCCAGGCTTGAGTGCAGTGGGGCGATATTGACTCACTGCAACCTCTTAGGTTTAAGTGATTCTCCTGCCTCAGCCTCCCAAGTAGCTGGGACTACAGGCACACGCCACCATGCCTGGTTAATTTTTGTATTATTATTATTTTTTAATAGAGACAGGCTTTCACCATGTTGGCCAGGTGGGTCTCGAACTCCTAACCTCAAGTAATCTGCCTGCCTCAACCTCCCAAAGTGCTGGGATTACAGGCATGAGCCACCGCTCCCAGCTTCGTTTTTTTTTCTCTGCTGCCACCACCGCTGCCTCCTTCTCCTCCTCCCTTTTTCCCCCTTCTCCTTCTCCTTTTCTTTTCTGAGACAAAGTCATCTTCTGTTGCCCAGGCTGGAGTGCACAGGCTTGATCATAGCTCACTGCAGCCTCCATCTTCTGGGCCCAGTTGATTCTCCTGCCTCAGCTTCCTGAGTAGCTGGGACTACAGGTGTGTGCCACCATGCCTGGTTACTTTTAAAAATCTTTTATAGAGACAGAGTCTCTCTATGTTGCTCAGGCTGGTCTCAAATTCCTGGGCTCAAGCAATTTGCCTGCTTCGGCCTCCTAAAGTGCTGGGATTACAGGTGTGAGCCACTACCCCTGGTAATACTTGTATTTTTCTTAAGCCAACTACATTTGCATAGGCCAAACCTCCATCCCTTGATGAATTTATCTTTCAAAATTCACACCTTAAGCCATTTGCTTCTATGTGAAACCTTCCATGATTCTTTCTCTATAAGAATCCATTATTCTTTCTCTACTTTGGTAGTGTATAGTTTTAGTCATACTATTCAGCATTTTTTTTTTTTTTTTGAGACAGAGTTTCACTCTTGTTGCCCAAGCTGGAGTACAATGGTGTGATCTCAGCTCACTGCAAACTCTGCCTCCTGGGTTCAAGTGATTCTCCTGTCTCAGCCTCCCGAGTAGCTGGGATTACAGGTGTGCGCCACCGTGCCTGGCTAATTTTTTGTATTTTTATTAGAAACAGGCTTTCATCATGTTAGCCAGGCTGGTCTCGAACTCCTGACCTCAGGTGATCCACCCGCTTCAGTCTCCCAAAGTGCTGGGATTACAGGCATGAGCCACTGTGCCCAGACTTATTCAGTATTACATATAGTTAATTTAATTGAATAAATATTTGTTACATGTCTACATTTGTTAAATGTCTACTTCCTACTGTTCTAGGAAGTGTGCTGGGTGCTGGGGTTAAAAAGGTAAAAAACCATAATGACTCCCCGTAGAGACTTCACAACCAGGTTGGGAAACCCAATCGAGATGAACAAAATAGAAAGAAAACCACAGACTCAGAGATGTGAAGCACCATGGCAGGCCTGGGACGGGGGCTCCTGGCTCGGGATGACTGGAAAATGGGTTTTTAAGGAAGGGAGGAAGAGGGGCCAGAACAGGAGGTGAAGGGAACCGAAGGCAACAGCAATGATAATATGAACTACGATTACATTTATGTGCCAGGTGCTGTGCAAAGTGGTTCCCAATAACACAGAGATGTTCAGTCACTTTTGCAACACCACAGAGCTTGTTAGTGGTAGAGCCAGAATTTGAATTTTATCATAGGTAAATTATCAGGCCAACAAGCATTTAAAAGACGTCTTCAATGTGTGAGGCACTTTTCTAGCTAATGTGCATGTTTGTCTTCCCTGCTAACCTGTGATTTCTTTGAGGGATGGGAATTTTGTTTGTTTGTTTGTTGTGTTTGTTTTGGGACAGAATCTCGCTCTGTTACCCAGGCTGGAGTGCAGTGGCGTGATCTCAGCTCACTGCAACCTCCACCTTCCGGGTTTAAGCGATTTTCCTGCCTCAGGCTCCAGAGTAGCTGGGATCACAGGCACCTGCCACCACGCCCAGCTCATTTTTGTATTTTTTGTTGAGATGGGGATTCACTGTCTTGGCCAGGCTGATCTCGAACTCCTGACCTTGTGATCTGCCCGCCTCAGACTCCCAAAGTGCTGGGATTATAAGCGTGAGCCACCGCACCTGGCCTAGAAATCTTTTTATATTTACCTTTGTCAACCCCACATCTAAGAGAATGCTTGGAATGAAGCATACATTTAAAAAATTGTAGTTTCTTTTCCCCTTTTCCACCTTGCCTTACTAAAGCATTGTCCACCCTCTAATTGATAAACACTAGCATCTTCCTCTCATCTCTTCCTTCTATTATTATTATTAGTTAAAGGGTAAAATGATCTGGGGTGGAGAAGACCTTCCTTCTATTAGTAAGTATTTGTTGGATGAGGAGAATTACAAAGTAAAAAGGAATATTATTGTTTTATTATCCCTTAGGTTAAGGTTTTGCTTAAGTGAATCCTTGGACAGAAAGTAACTAAAATGTTCTTTGAAAAGAAAGACCCATTTATAAGAAATACCAAAGCCCCACAGTTATATTGATGGCAGCCTAGAAACACATTAAATCTTGCAAGAACACCTCATTATGAGCACTTATAATTCTTGGCTGTCCACATTTACTTAAGAGTAAAATGAAAATAAGGGGAGGCGCCTCTGTCTTCCTTCTCTGTTGCATTGCTTATAGCAGTGGGGACTCCAAGTCACATTATGTCATGAATGGGGAAATCAGTGTAGCTTTCCCTTTGCAGTACTGAGCAATTGTGTCATACAGGTAATAGTTACGAGTCCAGTATCATAAAAAGAATAAAGAGAAGTATTCAGTGGAAGGCAATTTCCAGCTTTCCAGCTCCTACATAAAGATAACAGCCTCTCCTTTAATAGACCTTATAAGAATTAGATTTTGTCTCAGAAAATTCTGCTAGTGCTTAGCTTTCTGGAAATGTATTTGAAAATAATCAGTTACTCTTAGACTCTCTAGATGTCCTGTTATATTTCGCATTTTCCCATAGATAAGTATGCCCAATCAATAGCAATACGTCTTCCCCATCTTTTCCATCCTGAAGTACTTGTTTATTTCTAAATATTTTTCATGCGACTCCTAGAGATGGGAAAATAAAGAAATTGATTGGGAAAGACAGGACACTTGATGTAGATATTTGACAGGTGGTATGTTGTTGGAAAAGTATAGAAGGTAGCCAGTGTGTACAATTCTTGAGTATGATATACACAGCCTAACAGTCTTTGGAAAAATATATTTCTATATGATGTCCAATAGATTCACTAGGCATTACATAAAATACCTAAATGTCACATGAAATATCAAAATTATCTTAGGTAATATCTTAGGCAAAATGAGAGCATTTTAATACATAAATAAAAAAGTGTATAGGGGTCTTTACTGATGGATGGGTGTCTGCCCAGGCTCCTCTTTGTAGGGAATGCCCTCTCCCTTGCCCCCGTATCTCTGTGGGTGCTGCTCTGCCGTTCACTGTGTGCTCCTTTTCCCTTCACAGATTTGGGTGTGGGTATAACAATGGCCAACCAGTGTTCTGTGTCTCTCTGACCATGACAATTGGTTCATGTTTGGGCACAAGACTCACCAGCTAATAAAGGGTTGTGACTTCTATTTCTCTGCCAGGGATGGCTTTGGGCTGGGGGTAGTTTTTAGATCAGGCCTTACTCCATGCATGAAGGTGAACAATACAGCAGGTACCCATGCAGACAGCCTATTGACTCATTGACTATTCCCTCCGTGGGATCTGTGCCCAGAGACCACTCTTCATTGCATATTGTCCAGAGTGCCCCATGCAACCACCCCCGTGTGAAAGGCTCTGGGCACAGCTGCAGACTTCTGTTTTCCACCTGTCTTCCTTTCCACCCTGACTTGGGGAATTCTGAATAAGTGAGCTGCCTTTTTTTTTTTTTTTTTTTTTTTGGCTTACGGACAAAGCAGAAGTAAAACCTTCCTGGATAATATCTCAGGTTTCAACCACTCCATGCTCTAATAGATGGAGTTAAATGTGGACATGACTGGACCCCATAGAAAATCTTTTATTGACCCTGAGTCACTGTGGGTTCATCCGATGACACCGTAGGAGTCACCCCTCCTCGGACAACCTGTTCTGGAAATTCTGTTTCACCAAGAAAGATGTAAGCTGTCTTGAATGAATTTAATCAGCTTTGGATCCACTTGAGAGATAAGAGAAGAAGATCGCTACTTTTCCCAGAAAAGAATAAAAGACTAAATAAGAAGAGTTATTTATACTTCTGGCTGTCACCTTCAGCAGGCAGTTAAGATTGCCCTATTGAGTGGCCTCTGCTTATAATAGAAGAAGTGAAGGCAGAAAAATGGAGTTAATGTTGCCATGAGACATGACAAAGCCTCTGGTTTCCAGGATCAGCCTGAAATGAATTAAAGCCAAATTCTACCAACAAATCTGTCATGCTGCCCTGAAAACAGGAAGTCTAGGCTGGGCCAACAGGAATTAGTCACGGTACACACTGGCAAACCCTCCCAGATCAGGGCATGAAAAATGTGCTTCATCTGCAAAAATCAACTTTTAGAATTTGTGCAGTGTTTTCCATTACCCACTTTCTTTCCTCCAAAGGCCAGTCATCAGATATGCTTGGCTTACTTAGGCTTCTGCTGCACCATTAAGTGTATGAACTTGTGTGTGAAATGGAATCCCATCTAGCTGGGTGCCCTTGGATAAATGACCTCATTTTTCTGGACCTGAGTTTTGTTTTCTGAAATAGGAGGAGCTTGGCATCTTGTGATCATGAGACTTCAACTTTCTTGGGGGTTAGAAAATAATATATCGGACAGTCATTGAACACCCACAAAATGCTCAGTACTGTGCTAAGAAATGGAGGTAGCAAGTGAAGAAGATATATTCCTTTAAAGAGTTTCCAGTGTCTGCAGGGAGACATATACTTAGAGAAATGTATTATGAAAACGCTGTTAAGGCCAGCAGAAGTCTACATATATAAGGCATTTTATAGTGTATCACAATGAGGTTTTTCTTGACCCTGAATTTAGCCAAGGCCCAAAGCTGAAGAAAAGGCCCTACATACATTCCATCCCAAAGAAGCTCTTCAGCAAACGAGGCCAGTGTCATTTCCCCAGGGCTTACTGGGAGACCAGAGCAGTACAGGTTCCACTTCACCTCTTATCGCAGCACTCCCTCCTTTCAGGAGAAGGGGACCAAAAGGTTGGGGAGGGGTGGGCACACTGGCTCACACCTGTAATCCCAGCACTTTGGGAGGCAGGGGCAGGAGGATGGCTTGAGGCCAGGAGCTCAAGACCAGCATGGGCAACATAGTGAGACCCCATCTCTACAAAACATTTTATAAAATTAGCTGGGCATGGGTCATGCTTTTGTAGTCCCAGCTACTTGGGAGGCTGAGTGGAAGGACTGATAAGCCCAGGAGTTTGAGGATGCAGTGAGCTATGATCTTGCCACTATACTCCACCCTGGGTCACAGAGGGAGATCCTATTTCAAACAAACAAGCAAACAAACAAAAAGGAAAGGTAGGACAGTCTTGGCTACACGAGCAGAGCAATATTCCAGGTGAGAAGCTATGACCTCCCATCCCTAAAATCAGGTGAAGGAAGTTCTAAAAGAATTTCTTGTAAAGATTGGAGGCAACTTCAAGCTGTGGAGGTTGGCATCTCATCCCTTGACTGGGTGTCTGCTGAGCTGTCAAGTTCCTGAAAATACTCCGAGCTGCTGAGCGCAGTAGGAAGTAGACATTTAACAAATATTTGTTCAATTAAATTAACTATATGTAATACTGAATACTGTGTTGAACAAATAACAAATATTTGTTCAATTAAATTAACTATATGTAATACTGAATATATGACTAAAACCACTGTGGTTTTATATCTGTCACATTTGAAATGCCTATTAGATACTCAGATAGATGTAGAGTGGGGTTTTGGAGTCTCAATCTTGAATTAGGGCACTATGACTTAAGGGTGCTGGAGGGCCATGCTGGAGCCCCAGTGTAGGAGTGCCTACATCGTCCCTTTCAGTCCCAGACTCTCACATGTTCCCTGAGGTTTGGGGCCATCCTTAAACCAAGAGAGTTTGGATCTGGAGGTTTCTGAGGATGAAAGGCCTTCTGGAGTAGGCCATGCAAACACGCTTGAAATACATTGTTGTATAAAGTGTTAGGGAAAAGATGGGGTAATTTGTATCTCATCCCAGTTCTTCATAGGCCTTACTTGGAAGGTGCATTGGGAGTTATACCTGATGTAAATGATGAGTTGATGGGTGCTGACGAGTTGATGGGTGCAGCACACCAACATGGCACAAGTATACATATGTAACAAACCTGCACGTTATGCACAGGTACCCTAGAACTTAAAGTATAATAATAATAATAATAATAAAAGAAAGTGTCAGAGAGGACCTGACTCCAGCAGTCCCGGCAGCTCTACGCAAGGAGCACCAGGTTTGGTGGAGAAGTAGCAGCTGTGGTCTGTCTAGTAAACAACTGCACCAAACAGTGCATGGCTTGACCTGGAAACATAGGTGGGGGTGGGGTGTGTTCAGATGGTGGAATGCTTCTGGGAGAGGTCCTCAGTTATGGAGGGGGCTGGATCAAAGCCATTCTCTTCCTGGAAATATCATTCACACAATTAACTGGAAGCCACATTAGACTGAACCAGAGTGAGTCCAGAGAGAGCCCCTATCATGTATGGAGATTCTCATCCACGATCCTTTCTCCCAATACTTAAGGAACTTCAGGCTAGAAAAAGAAGGAGCAGGTGTCTTGGATCCAGACCAAGAGATATTCTTGTATCTAACAGGTACTAGATATTGACTGAACCTGCTACAATGTTGTAAAGGGAGCCACTGCCCTTTGTGGTAGAGAAATCAACACAGCCCAGTTGAAGGTTTTACTGGGGTAAAAATACAATTCTCTATGTACATTTCAGTGAGCTGAGAAACTTTAAAAAATAAATTAATGTATCATGGTGGTGATGGCTAACTCCACTTGGGAGCATCCAAGCACTCATAGTCAAACAGAGGACACAGGCTCAGTTAACTTCAGGACAAATCATAATTGATAAGTGATAGATGTTTTAATAATATGGTAGTAGGGAAAATGAAGGCATACCAAATGAATTCTGATTGGGGGTGGACTGCCCCTCTGATGGGGTGATATTTGAATTGAGTGTGAGAAATTTAAGAGAAAGAACAAAGGATGAACTTACAGGTACAAGGACCAAAATCAGCAAGACACAGAGAGAGTGAAAAGTGTGGTAGTTGGCTATGATTGAGACAGAAAAAGGGAAGAGGGGGATGTGGGCACCAGGGTAGAGTTCAGAGCCTTTCCAATCTGGCTTGACCCAACTTTTTAGCTTTAAGGAGAGTGGATTTTATACTTATAGACAATAAAAAGCTATTAAAATGTTTGAGAACATCTTTTAGGAAATTTTAAGCTATTTACTCTGTCAATATTGTTGAAGGAGGGTTAGAAGAAGAGAACAGAGAAGGGGTGATCACGTAGCAGGGTTTTGCAACTGTGCAGCTCAGAAGTAGTAAGTATCTGAGACAGAGCCTAGCACTGGGAATGAAGATCAGGCATCAGCTCTTCTAATAATTGGAAAGTGACTGGATGAGGGTAAGAGCTGAGAAAGAAGGAGTGGGCAGCTATGACTTCCAATATGGTCTATTATATAGGTGATGGTGCTATGAGACGGGGGAGGGTTTGTAGGAGAAGAATGGGGTTGGGGGGTGGGAATAATAATAATAATAGCCAACATTTGTTATGCATTCACTATGTTCCAGGGATTTTTAAAAGTGTTTTGCATGTAATAACTCATTTAATCTTCACCACACCCTTATGAATAGATACTATTACTACCTCCATTTTACTGATGGGGTTTAGATAACAAATTTGGTTTTATATTTGTCACATTTGAGATGCCTATTAGACAATCAGATAGATGTAGAGTAGGGTTTTGGAGTCTCAATCTTGAAATAGAAAGTGAGTTTTGGCTGGACATTTGAAATTATGGCACATATACAAATCCTTGCATCCTAAAAAAGGGTCCAGGGAGAGCATGTTCTATTACAACATCAAGGGAGACCCTGAGAACCTGGGAACTCCAACACTAAAAGGACAGAGATGGGAAGAGACTGCTATTTGCTCACCATTATCCATGTTCTCTACCTCCTGGGCACCCAGTTAGGTGACATTTCCAGCCTCCCTTGCTGTGAGGTGTGGCTGATTTCTTCTAGCCAGAGGAATGTGTGAGGAGAACTGATGTGGTCATATTTCATGCAACCTTTCACGTGGGCTTTTTTATGCTTCTTACCGCATCCAGCTGACTGGGATGGAAACCTCCAGGCAGTCTATGGACATCACATGTTGAGAAAGCTTCCATCAGCCTCCTCTTTGAGTGCCTGTGTAGGGCAGGGCATTCCTTCCCACCACCCAGCCCTGATTCCTTGAAATTGCTCTGGGCTGTTAGATGAGCAGGAAATACATGTCTATGGTACTTGAATCATTGTATATTTCTGAGTTTATTCATTACAGTAGTTACCTAGGCAGAGAGAACCTAAAGCATGAAAGAGGGGTGAGAACTTATCCATACAGTTACATCATCTTATGTAGAATGAATATTTCCTTCACAAGGCAGCATGTGCCTAGGTTGAAATAAGTCAAAAAAGTTACTTCGCTTGTTATAAGGTTTCTGACAAGAGAGGTAAAGATCTAAATCCTGGGGTGGTTGTTTTAAAAACTGATATCCCCATATCCCTTCCCAAACTTCTGATTTGGTGGACTGTTATATATTCTTGAATTGGGAGTAAGTCTAGAGTGAAACCTTCCACTATCTGTGGTAAGAACAAGCTCATTACTTACTCCAAGGCATCTGACTTGCACATATTCTGTGCTGTACAATAGATCAGGGTCCCCTTTCTTTGCAGGCACAGCACAAAGTGAAGGTCAATCAGCCCATAATTACAGGAACATCACTGTGTTGAAAGCAGACTTCATTACCCTTTGTGAGTGCTACCTGATATTGACTGAGGACTCATAACAAGAAAAAAACCTTCACGCACCCTGCAGATTTGCAATGCAATGCACTGTCATTCCTGTGGAGGATGTACGAGAACTTTGGTTGAAAATAAGGCATGTTTCCAACAGCATTTTGCCCAGAATATTGTGATGAGGTTTGCAGACATGAAACATACTGTCCACATCATCAAGACACATAGTTCAGATATTTTCTAGGACCAGCTGCTAAGTCATGAC
The DNA here is from genome assembly GCF_047675955.1 of Chlorocebus sabaeus. Classification (NCBI taxonomy): domain Eukaryota; kingdom Metazoa; phylum Chordata; class Mammalia; order Primates; family Cercopithecidae; genus Chlorocebus; species Chlorocebus sabaeus. The sequence continues at coordinate 32,965,193 of NC_132911.1, read as the reverse complement.
TCAGACACATGCCTTACTACAAATTCCAGCTCAAGCCACCTGCAAGTTTTAACTGTGTGTGTGCTGTGCATACGCTTGTATGTGTGCTCCTGTTTCCTTGCAAGTAGGAGAGCCACAGAGACTGGACACAGAAATGAAATGCCCAAAAGGGCAATTAAAATAATTGTTGCCCACTTGTAAAATTGGCATCCTCACAACTAAGATAAGCTTGGGCAGCAAAACAACTAAGATAAGCTTGGGCAGCAAAACACTTAGCTGTCATTGAAAAAAAAAGCTCCACATATTGGGAAAACCCACCTCAGAAACAAAATCTAACTCACAGTGAGCTCTGAAGGAAAAAAGGAGGAATTGAATGCACCTCTCTCGCCAAGCATATCTGCGAGACAGCCAGTCTCATAAATTTCAGATCAACTTAGTTTGGCCTCTAAACTAAATCTGCCTTAATGCTATTTGTAGATATAGATTGCTGTCTTTTTCATTACTGTTATCAAATGATGCATTTGCGGCTCAGCTCTGAGCTCCTTGACCCATTAAGTGGATTAGATTGCCTGTTGCCATTGTCCTTTTGGCTTTTGCTTTATCCTCAACTATTCTATCCTTTTATACTACATATATAATATGCATGCATTATTATGTATGGTATGCACATACACCTGCCTGCCATCCCAATTAGCCTGACAACCCCATCCCTTCTGTTTTATAAGAGGGCTGTGTTCAAATATCTTATCAGAGTCATCAATCCTTCCCTGTAGCAGCAGCAGCAGTAGAAATCCTCTGAGAAATGGCATGTCACAAGCCCAGCTCAGGGCCCTTGTAGAGCTACACTCAGCAAATTGAAGATCATGCTCCCTATTAAACTCGTGGCTGGTGCATCATGGGAGGTTCATTTTCAGGAGCAGCTTAGGGCCCCTCCCTTCTCTATCTTACGCATGTTAATCACTCCTCCAGCCCACAGGAGCTGCAGCAGAAAAAATGGGCTCAGGACAAGTCCTGGTTATGTTATTAACATGAAAACTTGCTCTTATACATTTAGGGAAAAGTTAAAGGGGGAGGAAATAAAAGGGAAAGATGAAGACCAAGAATTCAGTCCTGATTCTAGAAGCCAAATGATAGCTCCAGCAGGGTTGGCTGTGGACATAATCATTTTCCATTTTTATTCCATTAAGTATTTGTTGAGGGTCGATCACGTGCGGTGTACTATGCTGGGTATTAAGTATGCAGTGGTGAGCCAGACAGATGCTCATTGCAGCAACTAGTCATGGAGACATATAGTTAAATAAGCCATTTTATTAAAAGGTAGTGACAGTTGCTGTGATATGGCTGCTTATTATATAAGCATTCAAAAGGTGCACCTAAGTATTCTAGGGGAATCAAGGAAAGCTGCCCCGAGGAAGTGACATTTAGGCTGAGACCTGGGAGAAGAGCAGAGGAATTATTTTCCTAGGAGATCCCCATGTTTTTGGTATGCAATAAGGAATACTTGTTAGTCTGCCTCCAAGAGGGCCACCATCAATCCCTTTCTTCAGGCACAAGCACATCATTCCCCCATTGAGAAATGGAATCTATTTCCTTAGCTTTGAATCTGGGCTGGTTTTGGTGACTTGGCTTGACAATGTAATATGCCAGAAGAGATGGTCTGGGACTTTCAAGAACATCGTTGGGGAGACCGGTGACCAAATAAGAGGTCCAACTATCCTGAGACCACCCTGCCAAAGTCACATGAAGTTATCTTAGAGGCTGAGATGCTGAGGAGGGAGGGAGAGAGAAATGACGAAGGGAGGAGAGAAAGAGATGCCAGGTAGCACTGAAGCATCAGATGTGTGAGTGAAAAAGCCATTTTGGAAGTGATCTACAAGCCCCAGCTGCTCTAGCTGGTGCCATGTGACAAACCCTTCAGCTGTGTCTTTTCTGAATCCTTGACTCACAAATAAGGTTTGTTATAAGCCAGAGAACTTTGAGTGGCTTGTTATGTAGTAATAGCCAACTGGAAGAGAATTGCTGCTACTTGAGAACTTGCACCTGGAGAACTATACTTAGCTTATTCTTACCTAGACTTGGTTTAAAGGATGAGATCCTGGACTTCCATACCTCAGCCAGAGGCCATATTGGGATGAGATTTGGAAGTCTTAGAAGGAGTGAGAGTATTTTGCACATGGAGGTCTTATGAATCATTAGTAGCCAGAATATTGATGGTGGTAGCTAGCCTCTAAAAATGGCGTTCCAATGAGCCAAGCCTCCCAGTATTCCTACCCTTATGTAGCCCTCTCCACTTGAATCTGGGCTCATCCTGTGACTTACTGTTAAACAATGAAATGTTTCAGAAGTGATAACTTCTGAGATTAGAAGCCTACAAGCTTTTGTCTGAGCCTCTTGGAAAGCTTGGTTGTCTGACTCTACCTCTTGTAACTCAGCTGCCATGAAGTCTAGCTATGAGAAGCCCAAATCTCATGGAGGCCATGTGTTTTGGTTTAAAGCTCCACTTCAGCTTCCAGTCTTTAACTGACATCAACTGCCAGCCATAAGTGCACTATTTTAATCGTTCAGCCCAGTTAAGCTTCAGATAGTCACAGCTCCACTGACGTGAGAGATCTCAACCAAAAACTACCTAGCTTGGTCGAAGTAACCCCAGAACTCTGAAAGGTAAGAACTAATTATTAATTTAAACCACTGAGTTTTGGAGTAGTTTACTGTGCTGCAATAGAAGAGAAACCATTGCAACTAGTGTTTGATTAGGAAGAATCCATTATAAAACCTAACATGCCAGAAGAATTTAAACTTGGTCAACACCCCAGAATTTTTAAAAAAAGTATCATTCTGGGTACTGACAGCTAAATAAACTCTCTTAGGCTAGTTGCAAATTATTGGAAAATTATCTCATTATCATTGATCATAACTTTATTTTGTTCTACTTCAATGTTGGCTTATACTCTTCCCCTACTTTATTTTGAGACGTGAACACAAAAATGTGTATCAGATGCCTCCCTTCCATATGTGTTAGCAATCAAAGTGTCAATCAATTCATCAGCAATTAAAAGTTTAAGATCTCATAAGATCATTTATAAGATCTCATATAAATGACATACACATGGTATAGTCTCTGTTCTTAGATACCCAAAGCATTTCTTAATACAGTCTTTCTAGGCAGTGAATGGAAAACACAAAGCTATAAGCAGGGGATGGTATAGTCTATCCCAGTGTCTGGCACATAGTACATCGTTAGTGACTCTCTATTCCATGCATCATGAATTCAATTATTCATTATGTCCGTGCCGAGAACTGATCAGTAACTCAAGTCCAGGTGCAACTAGCTATAAATTCTACATCTCTTAAAGACTATGCCTCAGGAGCTGGCCTGAAAGTCTGAAAGCTCTCCAACCAGTGTCAGTATCAGGTACATTTATATATATAAAAAATATATAATATATAATAAATATATCATATTGATTATACTATAATAATTATAACAATTACATATAATTATATAATAAAATATATACTATATAATATAATAATTATATATAATAATTACAATTAATATAATAGATGATAATCATAATATGTAATCATACATATTATATTTGCATTATATATTATAAGAATATAATAATTCATACACACATATAAATACATATATACATGTGTGTATGTATGTATACAATCTTGTCTTCCCCTCACTCTTTTTCCTTTTTGTGCAAGGGAATGTGCTAGACATTGTAGGATTTGTATAAATATTTATTTCTAGCCGGAGCTCTTAAGCATGCCCAACATTCTGAATTACTCAAACTTTCCTTTTTCGGTTAACTGAAACAGTATATTATTGTGGAGTAGTTTAAACTTCAGATGAAAAGACCCTCAATAAATACAAAACAGCAGGAAATAAAATAAGCCTAAGCACTCTGCTGCACTTTGGAATTCTTATATGTGGACTCAGATACAGAGACATAGAAGCTGGTCCAAAGCATAGATAACACACTATTTATGCCCAGAGCATCAAAAGACCCCACTCTCCCACTTGTCTGACACTTTGCCTGCAATTCTACTATGAAAGGCATTTCTTTGAAATTGGCATTTTATTCACCAGACATTTGTTTGAAAGTGTATTGCAAAAAAGGGATAATTTAACTACTGGGAAACCAACAGCAAACAGAACAGTGAATACATGGAAGGCAATTGACATGAGGATGAAGGATGGAGAAGCAAGGCTGGAAATGCCTGGGCCCCTAATGGGGGAAATGAAGACTCTGGCAAGGAAGTCAAGTCTGAGGCTCTAGGCACGGAGGGACAGCATGATGAGTGGGTGTGTTACGGACCCAAACTGGGGTTTGCTTGCCCAGCTCAGTAAGGCCAACATCCACACTGAAGTTTTGAAGGGGGAAAAAGGAGGGTGTTTATTTGCAGGGCAACCAGCAAGGAGAATTGGGCAGCTCACACTTAAGACCTGACCTCCCTGATGGCTTACAAGCAAGACTTTGAAAAGGCAGGGCTTATACGTTTCAGGAAAGCAGATGTTACAGGTGAAATTCCAAAACAATATATGGAGGTTATACACTGGTTTGGCCTAAAAGGGTGGAGTATCTTGAAGTCAGGGCTTACTGGTCATAGGTAGATTCAAAGATTCCCTGATTTCTGATTGGCTATGTAAGTGAAGCTTTGTCTAAAAACTTGGGGTCAGCAGAAAGGAACGTTGAGGTCTGGTCTGTGGGCATGACTTCCTTCAGACCCCTCAAGAATAAATTTAGAACAAAAAATAACTGTCAGAGTTCATACTGTCCTCAGTTTCCCCTTATCTGAAATTGATGTGCCAGTGGACAGTATTTTCTCTTTGGTGGGTGTCCAGGCTTCTGAAAAACAACTCAAGGACATGTGTTGTTATCTTTAGTTTTTGTGAGGAACCAAGTATTTTGTGGCTGTAACTTCTTTGGCTACCGTTTTAAGCTATTATTACTTTCTTACTTGTCAGGTTGCTCATTTATTTGTCAAAGTTAGCTAGGTGCCTGGCATTTTCCTCGAAGAAACTCAAGATTTTCCTCTATTTTCATGATTAGCGGGGCCGGCAGGCCCTTAAGAAAGGGGTTGGGTGGACGGGGGCGGGGGGCGGTCTGTCTCAGTCTCAGGTGGAGGACATTGAACCACTACTTTACACATTTGCTCAAAAGTTGCCTTTGAATGGAGAATCGGACAGAATAATTATAGTGAATCCCTCAAGACAGGGCCATAGGATCATGGGAAGGAAGTGGTGAGAAATACGGGACGAGAACAGGAAGTCATTGCTCCACTTTAATCTGTGTCACCTTGCCTCACATTCACAGACACGATGAATTTTTGCTTTTTCTTTTCTTCTTCTTCTTCTTTCTTTTTTTGTTTTTTTGTTTTTTGTTTTTTTTTTTGTTTTTTTGAGACAGAGTCTCGTTCCGTCACCCAGGCTGGAGTGCAATGGCACAATCTTGGCTCACTACAACCTCCACCTCCTGGGTTCAAGCAATTCTTCTGCCTCAGCCTCTCAAGTAGCTGGGATTACAGGCACCTGCAACCATGCCCATCTTTTTTTTTTTTTTTTTGTAGTTTTAGTAGAGATGGGGTTTCACCATGCTGGCCAGCCTGGCCTCAAACCCCTGACCTCAGGTGATCCACCCACCTCGACCTCACAAAGTGCTGGGATTATAGGACTGAGCTGCCATGCCTGGCTGAAATTTTGCTTTTTCAAAATGGTTTTCAAAACCCACTAGACCTTTCTAATATTGTTTTCACTAACTAACCATAGATGCAACCTCAGGGAGATGTTACTGCTTAGTAACCATGTGTCTCTGTGCTTGCCAAGGTAAAGTGGGGAAGATAGGAACTGTCCTTGCATAGGGAATCTGAGGAAGCTCTGCTGACCCCAGGATTCTCACCAGCACCACAGAAGCAGGAAGTCAATTTTCCAAGTCCACCTACTTATACAGAACCTCTCTTATCCCCATAATGACCCATATCCTGTAATAAATAGTAGATCGGTGACGAGAAGTGCAGCATGAACAAGCTTGCACTCCTGGCATCACTTCTTAATTAGCACTGGCTCTGTTTCCAGGTAGATCCAGGTGTTCTTGACATTTGGCAGCAAAGATAACCCACTCCCAAGCCCCACAATTAGCCAGTAACAGGAAATGCCAAGATTGCATAAATCCTAGGCACTCATCTCTAACTATAACATAAACATGGAGGAAACATACATTACTTTAAAGGAAAAATAGGAGATGTCCTTGGATTTAAATGATCCATCATGAAGGCAGTATCAAAGGGAAGAAGAAAATATATTTTCTGGAATTTCTTTTTTTTTTCAGTGACAGGTTTCTAACTAGCTTAATGAAAAAAAAGGGATCTTATTATTCAAATGCTAGGGATCCTCATGGCATCTCAGAGCATGACTGCAGATGTGCTCCAGGAACAGCTGGAACAAGCAATAAAACTTATCCTAACTATCTCTGTCTTCATTTTTCGTTTGTTCCCATCAGTTTCTCTCTCATTTTTCTCTTTCTTTAGATTGGTTGTCTCCATGTCTCTTGAAGACAAGGCAGGACACAGCCCCCACTCTCTGACCCCCGTCTTCACGACCGTCACGGTTCTCTCAACTTCTCACTCAATGTTTCCTGGGATTGAGGGAGGAGTGTAGCCATAATGTCACAAAGAACTACCTTGCTATTAGCAGTTGCTGCAGATTCCCTCTCATATTTAATCGCCCATAGAAATCATTTGTGTAAGCAATTAAGAATTTGGGTATAGGGCATTTTTAGGGATTAATGATCAGGTAGTAAACACCGACTGCTTATAGCCTTGTCAAGGGCTGTTTACCAGCAGGAAATGACCTACTTCAAGGTGACTGATGATATTTACTAGGAAAATTAGATGAACAAGGACACAAATTCATTTTGAGTGATTCAGGGATGGCAGTATAGTGAATGCATTTCTTGGGCAAGGCTCACTTCTGGGTTAACTGTCTGACCTACGTTGCCCTTGGTTTTACACACAGAGATATGCTCTATAACCATTCTTTGCCAGGCACCTAGCTAGCTTTGAAAAGTGAATGAGCAGTCCGATAAGCAAACATTCTCATGAAACAAGAAAGAAGTTTTGGTTCTACTGAAGCATATTTGTTGTGCAATCATCTTCTCCCATCAAGGATACACATTACAATTTGTACATCCAAAGCCATACACTTAATATGCAATTTCAATAGGAGCCCACTGAACTCACCTAGTTCTGTAAGGCGGTGTTATTATCACTGTTAGGCAGATGAGGAGGTTGAGGCTTACCTAAGGTAAATAATGTTTCCAAGGTCATGCAACTGAGCTCAGATATTATTCATCCATCTGACTTCAGGGCCTGCTATATCACTGTTTCTCCTAGGAAAAACACAGAGCAAGTAATCTGCCTCCAACCTAAATGGAAGTAAACCACAAATTTATGTATTTAATTCTAACCCCAAATGGAAGCTAACACATACATAGTATTCGCTATGTGCTCGTTACTGACCCAGTGCTTTACACATTTGAGCTCATTTAATGCTTACAGTGTGCTTGGAAAGTAGCTACTATTATTGACTCCATTTAACAGAGGGGAAACAGAGTCACAGAATGGTTGAGTAACTTGCTCATGATTTCGCAGCTAATAACTGGTGGATTTAAACTCTCATAACAGCTGTAGTATACTGTATCTTAGTGCCGTTTTGATGTTTTGTCCCTGTTGACTTTGAAAGGCAAAGCATACAAAAGAACACCTTGGGAGTGGATATTAGAGAGGTTTAACATCCATCCCACATGGTTTAATTGTCAGAAGGCAGTGAGAAGAGAATGTGGATTTTCTTTGTGATCCCATCCTCAGCTGGAGAGGCTGCAGGGCAGGCACACAGCCTGTTCTCTCTCGGAAACAGTGGGATTCACCTCTGGCAAGAGACGAAAAGGACAGAAACATGAGCTGCCATCAATTGATTTCTTTTTAAACATTAGCAGGGAAAAAATAGGCAGATGATAACTCAGCACTTTAAAGCTTTGCAGATTGGGACGGTGTTAATCAAATCTCTAGCATAAAGTAGGCAGAGTTATAGGGAGCACAAAGGATACCTAGAGGTCATTACGTACTGTGTGTCCTGACTGCCACAGCTACTGCCCTAACTCATTAAATTTTTCCTAAAGCTAATGAAATCAAGAGGGAGGAGACTCCACAGAGTGGAAAGAGCCTGGGGTTAGAGTTGGGAGACATAAATATTTCTTCGCAATTAAACTGACTCTAGGTTCCCTATGAGTCAACAGTGCAATGTGGTTAAAAAAAGAAAAGAAAAATGGACACAATTGTGTCTACACCCTATATTCAGGATTAATTTGAATCTATGCTCTCAGGTAGCAAAATATCTTTAAAATAAAAAAAGAAAGAAAGTATGCAGAATAAGGAATGTCAGAGGTGATGGTTCCATTTTATTCTGTGTTGCTCAGAGCCCATCTGGAATAGGGAGGATATCAGTTCTGTGCTGATGATGGTTCCATTTTATTCCATGTTGCTCACAGCCCATCTGGAATAGGGAGGATATCAGTTCTGTGCACCATATTCAGAGAAAGTACAACTCAAGCAGAGCCACGAGAATGCTGGCAACCATTAGCTCCAAAGAGGGGGAAGATTATGATTGTGGAAGGGCTAAGATCGGAAAAGAAGCTGCCTCACAGAAATGGAAGAGAAACTGAGGATTTAGGTTGCTGACAAATGATACTTCCTAGAAAATCAAAAAGAAAAACTTACCACCATTCAGAGCAATAGCGTTTGTGTAAGCAAGTACTATTTGTAGTTGTATTTGCTGTAATAACCAGAAGTTGGCTTACCCTGACTGTTCCTCAAAAATTACACTCTCACTAACCCCTTTCTCTAATCTCCCTACTTAATTTTCCTCCATGGTTTCCATAAACACTTGGCATGCTTTGTTTATTTATGATTTTCACCTATTAGAAATTACACTTCACATGGGCATTCATTGTCCATTTTCTCCTTGCTGTATTCCTAGTGCCTGGAATAGTACCTGGCACAGAGTATGTACAAAGTGGATATTAATTAATGATAGATGGTAATGGAATCATCATAGAATGAATGAATAAATGAGATGTCAGCAGCAGAAGTAGCAAGATCCAGGGAGGCAGGGTGGTACGCATGTCTCACGGCCTAGGTGCTAGAAGGCACCAATCATTGGACTCCAATCATTGGAAATTGCAAATGTCTAGTCAGGAGGAGGTTGACTTAGATGGCTGTTTCTAGACCGGGAGCTTTGTGACGCCTCAGAAAGATGAAAGGAAAGGATGGAAATAGCGTTCTGGGGATCTGATATAAGGTATGGCTCTGAGCTATTGCCACAAACTGCATAGGACGAACTCTAGAATGAAAACATGAAAGTTTTCAGTTGTGAAAAAGCTGACCATCTAGGTGGACAAGGAGCTCCCTAGACTATTATGAGTTTCCTTACTTTGGGTGGTCTTTGGTGCCAGGAGAGATTCTGAAAAACTTTACTTGGAATATAAAATCCCATGTAAGTTGTCAGTAAAACTAACTCATCACAGTTGCACGCTAGAGACAGAGAGAGGAGAGGGGTGATGTGGAATGTGGTGAGACTCATCTTCTCTTTAAAGGCCTAGGGAAGAATCCTTTCTTGCTTCTTCCTGGATTCTGGTTATTGCTGGTAATCCTTGGCATGCCCTTGGCTTGTAGGTACATCACTGCCATCCCTCCCTCTGTCATCACATGGCATATTCCTTGTGTTCTACATCCAAATTTCTCTCTCTCTATTTTCTTTTTTTGAGACGGAGTCTTGCTCTGTTGCCCAGGCTGGAGCGCAGTTGTACCATCTCAGCTAACTGCAACCTCTGCCTCCTGGGTTCAAACAATTCTCCTGCCTCAGCCTCCTGAGTAGGTGGAACTAAGGTATGTGCCACCACGCCCGGGTAATTTTTGTACTTTTAGTAGAGACGGGGCTTCACCACGTTGGCCAGGCTGGTCTCGAACTCCCGACCTCAAGTGATCTGTCCACTTTGGCCTCCCAAAGTGCTGGGATTACGAGTGTGACCGTGCCTGGTCAAATTTCTCTCTTCTTGTAAAGATAGCAGTCATTGGATTAGAGCCTGCCTTAATTCAGTATGTTTCATCTTCACCTGATTATATTTATGAAGATTCTATTTCCAAATACAGTCATGTTCACAGGTATTGGGAGTTGTGACTTGAACATATATTTTGTGAAGGACATGATTCTATCCACCACAAAAACATATCAGAACAAAAGACAGGGCATCTGAGGCTTGAATGAATCAATTTTCCTGGAATTTGCCTCCCACCCTGACTTTTGGGAATTGCTTATATAGAAGGAATAGGGATCCTCCTCTTGCCTCTATTCCATGTTCAGTAATTACAGTAGAGTGCACCTATCCCAAACTTTAACCTTGTAGGGGAAGTAAAACAGACATTAACATAAAAATAATTTAATTTCAAAGCTTTTGCTTCAGTCTTTATATAGTGAGGATAAGGCGCTGTAAAGGAAGGCTTCTCTACAATGGGGATTGTATTTGATGTATGGTCATTTGCCCTTGGATAAGAAAGTAATGATGGCTATTCCCTTTCCCTTACCAGTGACTGATTCAGGCTCAACTCAATTTAGGGCAATGTGCTTCATTTATTCTTTCATTGATTCAACATATATCTATTGAGTTTTTACCGCATACTAGATACTTCAAATATCTGGCTAAAAACTCCTTGTACATAAGATTGTGACCTCTGTCAATTACTGATTTTTAAAGCCCATCAGTGTTAATCTAAAAGGACATGGAGAAAAATTACAATTTGTCCAGGAAATGGGAATATGCAGATAACTTTCAGCTGGCATGCAGAAGGTCTTCATAGCTACCCTGAAGATATTGAGGATGTAATAGCAAATAAAGCAAGGAGAATAGTCTTGCTTGATGTTTCTGCAGAGAAAAACAAGGACCTTTCTCCCCTTGGATATTATCAAGGATATGTTTTCCCAGCCTCTGACCAGGAAAGTACCATTCCCGAGATAAAGCAAATGCTTTGTTCAGCAGAGCAGGGAGAGAAAAATAGCTTAAGTCTCTGATGACATTGTTGAGGAACTCAACTAACCAAACCTTACACGAGGACATTCTGTATCATAAGAAAACAAATTTGCAAATAAATATTGAATTGGGTTTGGACTGAGTTTCAGTTTCTTGCCTGCTAAAGCATCTAGCTGATACATGCATGATCTCTTTGCATTACTTAAGTTCTGCGCAGTCTGAAAGTCACAGGAGAATACAGAGAAGTGGCAAAGCTCTTCTCAACAATGTTCTGTCTTTGCTCTGGGAGATTTATTATTATTATTATTATTTTGAGATGGAGTCTTGCTCTGTTACCCAGGCTGGAGTGCAGCGGCACAATCTCAGCTCACTGCAACCTGTGCCTCTCTGGTTCAAGGGATCCTCCTGCCTCAGCCTCCCGAGTAGCTGGGACTAGAGGCTAATCTTTTCATTTTTGTGGAGACAGAGTTTTGCCATGTTGGCCATGGCTGGTCTTGAACTCCTGGCCTCAAGGAATTTGCCTGCCTTGGCCTCCCAAAGTGCTGGGATTATAGGCATGAGTCACTGCGCTCGGCTGGGGATTTTTATTGTGTTTTGAAAAATGACACATTTGATGAGAGGAGAACACCTCCATGGGCAGAGAAACAAGACGAACTGAGTTGTGTCTTTAAGGAAACTGTGTATCAAATCCTTATTTTGTTTTTGAGCTTTTCCTGTAAAGTACACAGTGTGAAAAACTTCTCTTTTTTGGTAGTAATTCTCAGTTACCTTCAATTTACTAAAATCTCAGCAGCTGTGAGTGGTGTGGTGAAATCATGGGGAATAAAAGAAAGGAGTCATAAGAAGAATTCTATGATTCTGTTTGTCAAAGATAGAAGTCAGATCAAATTTTAAGCCCAGTCAACAGATCCACATGAAAGTAGTTTCTCAAACAGTCACAGTATGCTACATTTCAGAAAATACTCCTTCCATCCCTTCCTATTTTTAATCTACTCAGGCATAGAGAAGATATTAATGATAAAAGCATAAATCATATGCAGCATGGGGGTTGGAAATTCAGCAGGAGAATTGGGTCTTGAAGACTTCCCTCAACAGTTGGAATTGTTTGTATGTAACCATGGTGATGGAAAGAAGAAAGCATTGCCTTGGATAACCATTCAATTTCCTCTGCCAAGTTGCTGGTTGGCTTCGTTCATTTTATCCAGCCAGGGCTTGGCTGAAATGTTTTTACACACAATTGCCTAAAGGTTAATATAATTTCAAAACTATGGTCAGAGTTTGTGAGACATATTTTAATTTATTTTTACTGAGTACTGACTAAGTGCCTGGGAACAATTGATGATGATATCTAGAAACAGAAATTGAAATATTGGAAGCAACAAGGAGCTGAGGATTCATCAATCATCTGACTGCACGGATGAGGGTCCAGAAATCTAAATGCCTGCTGTCATTCGGCTGGTCAGCAGAAGAGAAGACTCGAGTTCAGGGTTCTTAAATCCTGATCCAATCTTCCTTCCACAGGAAAGTTCTAATGGCGTTTTCTCTCAGCCTCCTTCAACTCTCCAACCAAGCTCTCAATTCTAAGATCTCAGGTGACTGTTTTGTGCAGCAGACGCGCGAGGGGAGGAAAACACACACACACAATACCTTTAAGGATAAACAACCTTTATCCCATGTAAATGGCAATGCAGATATAATAAGCCAATGATATAATAAGCAAGTTGCTATACTAAGCAGATTGATGTAATAAGCAACTTGTAATGGGAAGGGGGGAAGGAAAAAAAAATATATATATATTTTCACTCACCAGACTATGGAGGATTCACCACCAGACTAAGAAGCAAAAGCCTGGGCTCCAGAATCGGACACTACACTCACCAGACTATGGAGGATTCGCCACCAGACTGGGAAGCAACAGCCTGGGCTCCAGAGTGCACAGACAAGGAGAGGTCTTATGAAGCTTCGGTGGAGTCTGGGACCCTATCTCTTTTTGTAACAAGTTGTTTGGCATGAGGCCCAGTCACGAGGGCCCTTCGCCACTGGGCTCAAGGAACACAAAAAGGTCAACTTGTTTTTGCGATTGTCTATTGTTTTTCAATAACTAATGTATAGGAATAGATTGAAATACAGATTTCTCTGAAACAGCGCAGGATGAACACCTCAAGGGGCTCACACAATCTGTTCTGGGACTCGGTGACCATTGTTTGTGTCCATGTTCAACTGATTTCAAATTGAATATTTAACTTTTCCTCCACAGTGATCTCTGGTAAAAAGATCTGATGCCTTAGAATGTTAGGGCTCCATGCAGCCTTGCAGATCGTCCAGTTCCTAGACTAGACTCTGGTCCAAACCCCTCGCTTTACAGAGAGGAAAATGGATCCAGGGAGAAAAGCTGACTGCATTCCTACCAGTAGCCGGAGACAGAGTAGGACTGGAACTCGGGTCTCCTGGTAGAACTCAATGCTCTCTTTGCTGCCTTCTTTTAGATTAATTTTTATGATTCAGTTTTTATGTTCTTTGTTGGCTTGGTAGCTACAACTGTTTGTTTTGTTATTTAGCAGGTTCTTCAAGGTTTATAGTATGCATCTTTATCTTATTAGTCTTTGTTCAACTGATAGTATATTGCCACTTCGCACATAGTATAACGACATTATGTTTCTTCCTTTCCAGCTTTCATGTTGTTATCATACATTTTCCTTGTGCATATGCAATAAATCCCAAAATACGTGGTTACTACTTGTTTTTAAATAATTATATTTAAAAGAGATTAAATAATAAGAGGAAGAATTCCTTACATACATACCTATGTAATTACCATTTCCTCTGCTCTTCATTCCTTTGTGTGAATCTATATTTTCATCAGGTATCCTTTTCCTTTGGTGGTACATTTTTTCTGCTTTTGCAGGTCTGAAAAAGTCTTTATTTCACTTTCTTTTATTATATTTAAAAATTTAAGACATAATTTATACACATAAATTACATATGTAATTTAATCCATAAAAATTGTTCAAGTTCAATTTTGTTACATGGATATATTGCATAGCAATGAAGTCTGGGCTATTGGTAGATATGTCATCTGAATAACGTACATTGTATCCATTAAGCAATTTCTTATTCCTCATCCCCTCCCACCCTTCCAAGCCTCCAGTGTCTATCATTCCAAACCGAATGTCTACGTATACACATTACTTGTAAGTGAGAACATGCAGTATTTGAATTTCTGCTTCTGAATTCACACCCATGTTGCTGCAAAAGACATGATTTTATTTTCCTTTTATGGCTGAATTGTATTCCATTATGTATTATACCACATTTTCTTTATGAAGTCATTCATTGATGGATGCTTAGGATAACTCCATATCTTTGTTATTGTGAAGAGTGCTGTGATAAACATATGTGTACAGGTATCTTTTTGATATAATGATGACTTTTCCTTTGGGCAATACTCAGTAGTGGGATTGCTGGATCAAATGGTAGTTTTCTATTTAGTTTTTTTTGAGAAATTTCCATGCTGTTTTCTACAGAGATTGTGCTAATTTACGTTCTAACCAACAATGGATCAGTTAGTTTTTGACTTTTTAATAGTAGCTATTCTGACTGGTATAAGATGATATATCATTGTGGTTTTAATTTGCATTTCTCTGATAATTAGTGATGTTCAACATTTTCAAAACATGCTTGACCATTTGTATGTCTTCCTTTGAAAAATGTCTAATCCTGTCCTTCACCTACTTTTAAATAAGGTCATTATTTTTTTGAGTTGCTTGAGTTCTTTGTAAATTTTGGATATTAGTCCCTTGTTGGTTGCATAGTTTGCAAATATTTCCTCTCATTCTGCAGGTTGTTCACTTGGTGGGTTATTTATTTTGCCAAACAGAAGCTTTTAATTAAGTCCCATTGATCTATTTTTGTTTTTGTTGCTTGTATTTTTCAGTTGGCTTTCATTTTTGTTTGTTTTCTAAACTTATTTACATATGCATTTTTATTCTATTTTGTTTTTTATTTTCATAGGTTTTGGGGGGAACAGGTGATGTTTGATTACATGAATAAGTTCCTTAGTGGTAATTTCTGAGATTTTGGTACACCCATCACCTGAGTGAGATACATTGTACCCAATTTGTAGTCTTATTCCTCACTCTGCTCCCACCCTTTCCCCTAAGACCCCAAAGTCCATTGTATCATTCTTATGCCTTTATATCCTCATAGCTTAGTTCCCACTTATGAGTCAGAACATACAATGTTTGGTTTCCCATTGCTGATTTACTTCACTTAGAACAGTGGTCTCCAATCCCATCCAGGTTGCTGCAAATGTTATCATTTGGTTCCTCTTTATGACTGAGTAGTATTCCATGGTATATATGTGTGTATGTATATATACATTCACATACACATATATACACATACATATATACATACATATATACATATATATGCCACATATACATACATATATACATATATATACCATATATATACCACAATTTCTTTTTTTCCCTTATTTCTCCTAAAAAAATGGGATACATGTGCAGAACGTGCAGGTTTGTTACATAGGTATACATGTGCCATGGTGGTTTGCTGCACCTACTGACCAATCCTGTAAGTTCCCTCCCCTCAACCCCCAAACACTCCACAGGCCCTGGTGTGTGCTGTTCCCCTCTCTGCGTCCATGTGTTCTCAATGCTCAGCTCCCACTTATGTGTGACAACATGTGGTGTTTGATTTTCTGTTCCTGTGTTAGTTTTCTGGGGATGATGGCTTCTAGCTTTATCCGTGTCCCTGCAAAAGACATGAGCTCATTCCTTGTTATGGCCGCATAGTATTCCATGGTGTATGTGTACCACATTGTCTTTATCCATTCTATCATTGATAGACACTTGGGTTGGTTCCATGTTTTTGCTATTGTAAACAATGTTGCAATACACATACGTGTGCATGTGTCTTTATGGTACAATGATTTATATTCTTTTGGGTATATACTTAGTAGTGGGATTGTCGGGTCAAATGGTATTTCTGGTTCTAGATCCTTGAGGAATCGCCACACTGTCTTTCACAATAGTTGAACTAATTTACATTCCCACCAACAGTATAAAAGCATTCCTATTTCTCCACAGCCTTGCCAGCATCTATTGTTTCCTGACTTTTTAATAATTGCCATTCTGACTGGCATGAGATGGTATCTCATTGTGATTTTGATTTGCCTAGATTAAACCAGGAAGAAATAGAAACTCTGAACAGAGATATTGACATGGTAATAAAATTAATTGCCAACTAAAAAATGTCCAGTACCAGACAGGTTCACAGCTGAATTCTGTCATTCAAGATGAGTGGGTACCAATTCCATTGACACTATTCCACGAGAGAGAGAGAGAGAGGGAATCCTCCCTAAATCATTCTTTGAAGCCAATATCAGCCTAATACCAAAACCAGACATAACCAAAAAAGAAAACTACAGACCAATATCCCTGATGAATGTAGATGCAGAAAAAGAATGTATGACTTTTATTACCTTAAAGTATATCCTTTCTATGCTGATTTTGCTGAAGATTTTAATCATAAAGCGATGCTGGATTTTGTCAAATGCTTTTTCTGCATCTATTGAGATGATTATGTGATTTTTGTTTTTAATTCTGTTTATGTGATGTATCACATTTATTGACTTGCATATGTTAAACCATCCCTACATCCCTCATATAAAACCCACTTGATCATGGTGGATTATCTTTCTGATATGTTGTTGAATTTGGTTAGCTAGTATTTTGTTAAGGATTTTTGTATCTACATTCATCAGGGATATTGGTTCGTAGTTTTCTTTTTATTAATGTCCTTTCCTGGTTTTGGTATTTGGCTGATACTGGATTCATAGAATGATTTAGGGAGGATTGCCTCTCTGTATCTTGTGGAATTGTGTCAATAGAATTGGTACCCATTCGTCTTTGAATGTCTAATAGAATTCAGCTGTAAATCTGCCTGATCCTGGACATTTTTTTGGTTGGCAATTTTTTTTATTACCATGTCAATCTTGCTGCTTGTTATTGGTCTGTTCAGAGTTTCTATTTCTTCCTGGAGGGTTGTATGTTTCCAGAAAATTTGTCCATTTCCTCTAGGTTTTCTAGTATTTATGTACATAAAAGTGTTCATAGTAACCTTGAATGATTTTTGTATTTCTGTGGTATCAATTTTAATATATCCCATTTAATTTCTAATTAAGCTTATTTGGATCTTTCTCTTCTTTTCTTGGTTAATCTTGTTAATGGTCTATCAATTTTATTTATCTTTTCAAAGAACCAGCTTTTTGTTTCATTTATTTTGTATTTTTTTTTGTTTCAATTTCATTTAGTTCTGCTCTGATTTTTTTTTCTTCTGTTGGGTTCAGGTTTGGTTGGTTCTTGTTCCTCTAGTTCCTTGAGGTGTCACCTTAGATTATCGCTTTGTGCTCTTTTAGACTTTTTGATGTAGATTTAAGGCTATGAACTTTCCTCTTAGCACCACCTTTGCTGTATCCCAGAGGGTTCAATAGGTTGTGTCAGTATTATTGCTCAGTTCAAAGAATTTTTAAATTTCCATCTTGATTTTATTGTTCATCCAATGATCATTCAGGAGCAGATTATTTAGTTTCCATGTGTTTGCTTGGTTTTGAGGGTTCCTTTTGGAGTTGATTTCCAATTTTATTCTACTGTGGTCTGGGAGAGTACTTGATATCATTTCAATTTTCTTAAATTTATTGAAACTTGTTTTGTGATCTATCAAATGGTCTGTCTTGGAGAATGTTCCATGTGCCAGTGAATGAATGTGTACTCTGCACTTCTTGGGTAGAATGTTCTGGAAATATCTCTTAAGTTTATTTGTTCTAGTATGTATTTTAAATCCATTGTTTCTTCATTGACCTTCTGTCTTGATGACCTGTATAGTGTTTTCAGTGGAGTATTGAAGTTTCCCATTATTATTGTGTTGCCGTCTATCTCATTTCTTAGTAGTGATTGTTTTATGAATTTGGGAGCTCTGGTTTTAGGTGCATATATATTTAGGACTGTGATATTTTCCTGTTGGACAAGTCCTTTTATCATTATATAACGTCCCTCTTTGTCTTTTTGGACTGCTGTTGCTTTAAAGTTTGTTTTGTCTGATATAAGAAAAGCTGCTCTCGCTCGCTTTTGGTGTCCATTTGCATGGAATATCTTTTTCCACCCCTTTACCTTAAGTTTATGTGAGTCCTATGTATTAGGTGAGTCTCTTGAAGATAGAAGATACCTTTTTGGTGAATTCTTATCCATTTTGATATTCTGTATGTTGTAAGTGGAGCATTCAGGCCATTTACATTAAAAGTTAGTATTGAGATGTGAGGTACTACTTCTTCATTGTGCTGTTTGTTGCCTGAATACCTTTTAAAAATTTATTTTGTTTTTGTTTTATAGGTCCTGTGAGATTTATGTTTTAAGGAAGTTCTATTTTGGTGTATTTTGAAGATTTGTTTCAGGATTTAGAGCTCCTTTTAGCAGTTCTTGTAGTGCTGACTTGGTAGTGGCAAATTCTCTCAGCATTTGTTTGGAAAAAAACTGTATATTTCCTTCATTTACTAAGCTTAGTTTTGCTGGATACAAAATTCTTGGCTAATAATTGTTTTGTTTTAGGAGGCTGAATATAGGTCCCCAAGCCCTTCTACCTTGTAGCCTTTCTGCTGAGAAATCTGCTGTTAATCTGATAGGTTTTCTTTTATAGGTTACCTGGTGTTTTTGCATCACAGCTCTAAAGATTATTTTCTTTGTCTTGACTTTAGATAACCTGATGACTATGTGCCTATGAGATGATCTTTTTCCAATAAGTTTCTCAGGTGTCTTTGAGCCTCTTGTGGTTGGATGTCTAGATCTCCAGCAAGCCAAGGGAAGTTTTCCTAGATTATTCCCTTGTACATGTTTTTCAAACTTTTAGATTTCTCTTCTTCCTCAGGAGCACCAATTATTCTTGGGTTTGGTCATTGAACATAATCCCAAACTTCTTGGAGGCTTTGTTCGTTTTTTTTAAAATTCTTTTTTCTTTGTCTTTTTTGGATTGGGTTAATTCATAAACCTTGTCTTCAAGGTCTGAAGTTCTTTCTTCTGCTTGTTCAATTTTATTGCTGAGAATTTCCAGTGCGTTTTGCATTTCTCTAAGTGTGTCTTTCATTTCTGGAAGTTGTGATTTTTTTTATTTATGCTATCTATTTCACTGAAGATTTTCCCCTTCATATCTTCTATCTTTTTAAACAATTTCATCAAGTTGCATTCCACCTTTCTCTGGTGCACCCTTGATTAGCTTAATAATTGGCCTGAATTTTTTTTTTCTGGCAATTCAGTGATTTCTTCTTGGTTTGGATCCATTGCTGGTGAGCTAATGTGATCTTTTGGGGGGTGTTAAAGAACCTTGCTTTGTCACATTACCAGAATCGTTTTTCTGGTTCCTTCTCATTTGGGTAGACTATGTCAGAGGGAAGATATGGGCTCAGAGGCTGCTGCTCAGATTCTTTTGTTCCACAGGGTGCTCCCTTGATGTGGTGCTCTCCCCTTTTTCCTAGGGATGTGGCTTCCTAAGAGCTGAACTGTAGTGATTATTATTTCTCTTCTGGATCTAGCTACCCAGTGGAGATACCAGGCTCCTGGCTGGTGCTGGGGTGGGTGTCTGCACAGAGTCCTGTAATGTAAATTGTCTGCAGGTCCCTCAGCCTTGGATAGCAGCATTTGCTCCAGTGGAGGTGGCAGGGGAGTGAAATGGACTCTGTGAAGATATTTAGTTGTCATTTTGTTTATTGCACTAGTTTTGTGCTGGTTGGCCTCCTGCCAGGAGGTGGCATTTTTAAGACAGCATCAGTTATGGTAGTATAGGGAGAATCAGGCGGTGGTGGGGGGCCCTAGAGCTTTCAAGAAAAGGTGTCCTTTGTCTTTGGCTACCAGGGTGGGTAGAAAAGGACCATCAGGTGGAGGCAGGCTTAGGCGTGTCTGAGCTCAGACTTTCCTTGGGCGGGGCTTGCTGCAGCTGCTGCAGGGGACTGGGGGTGTGGTTCTCAGGCCAATGGAGTTATGTTCCCAGAGGATTATGGCTGCCTCTGCTCTTTCATGCATGTTGCCAGGAAAGTGGGGGAAAGTCAGCAGTTACAAGCCTCACCTTACTCTCATGCAACCCAAAAGACCAGTCTCTCCCTCACTGTGCCCCCTCAGCAGTACTGAGTTTGTTTCCAGGCAGTGGGTGAGCAGGGTTGGGAACTTGCCCCAGACTATCAGCTTCCCGGATGTGAAAGCAAGCCAGTCTTTCAGTTTTTGCACCTCTCTACCGGCATGGCTTCTGTGCTGTGTCTGCACTGTGGATTCACCCCTTCTGCCGAATTCTGTCCAGGAAACTTTCATTTGGTTAAAATTGTTACAGAGTTTAGCTGGAAGTTTCCTTCTCCCTGTGGTCTTTTCCTAGCTCCTCTGGCAGCTATCACCAAAGACCTCTGTGAGACAAAGTCAGAAATGGTTTTTCTGGGGACCGAGAGAGACCACAGAACTCTTCCTGCTGATTCTTGTACCCCTGTATTTTGCTTAGTTCTCTAAAATTGTCTCAGTTCCAGGTGAGGTCAAAACCTTCACCCGTGATCCGGACCTTCAGGGTAACCAGTGAGGGTGTGTGTTTGCGGGTAGATGATCCCTCCTTCAGACTTTGGGCACTGACAGTTTTGGGGCTGTCTCCTGGGGCCTGCAGTAGCAATCCACTTCTTTCAAAGGGTCTGTGGATTCTCTTGGATTTCCTGGTATGTTCCTTCGGTAGTTCTTGGAGTAAAAGTTCATGATGTGAGTCTCCACGTGCTGCTCTGTTTGTCTGAGTGGGAGCTGCAATTTAATCCTGTCTCCTGTCTACCATTTTCCTCTAACTCCAACCTTTATTTTTGAAAGATATTTTTGCTGGAATAAAATTCTAGGTTGACAAATTCTAGTAGCCTTGGTCTCTCCAGGTTTGTCTCAATTCAGATAGTGTGCTGGGCTCTGCCTAGGTTCCTCCTCCCTGAGCTGCAGTCTGGAACCTGCTCTCAAGGCAGTAATCTGGGACAACCATAGGGCTTATTTCCTTTGTTTCCCATTTCTCAAGGACCATTGTCTCTCATTACTTGATGTTCAATGTCTTTAGAATCATTGGTTTATATAACCTGCCTGTTTTGTTTTGTTTTTAATGTTATCCTTTCAGGAAGGAGGGCAAATTTGGTCCTTGTTACTCTATCTAGGCTCAATGTAGAGGCATGGGGTGGTAAAAATGTAATATTCGTAAATTTGGAGGCATTTCTCCTGCTGTAGGGTTTTATCAGGGATCAGGGCACTTCATGTAATGCTGAGACATGGGCTGGCAGGAGCCTGTCTGACCTGCAGCCGGTCTGTGCAGGTGGCTATTGAGACATCTTTTGTCTCTACGGCCTCTCCATCCTGGGAGCTGTCTTGGCTGCGTCTTGGCTATCCTGGATAACCAGGAGTTTTTGCCAGTCTGTTTGGCTCCATTAACCTCTAGACCTAGCACACTGTAGCCATTTTCTCTCTTTCTGGGATTTGTTAATCTTCGTAGGCCTTTGCTGGAGAGGACGTGCAGGCTCCTCTTCCAGGAGCACATTGATTTCTTGGCTTTCACCACCTCTCTCCCTCTCCTTCTCCCTCTCTCCATACCTTTTCCTTTATCCCCTCCTTAGCCTTGGAGAAATACTTTTTTATATAAGGTAGGAGTGGGTATTGGGGTCTTGTCTGTAAGTGAGTACTTTAAATTTCCCTGAAGTCCTGGGTTTTGGGAACACGGAATGCAGAGTCTGTCAAGCTATTCTTGCTTTCTGCCTGCCACATTCTTCCCTGGAGGCAATGTAAAAAAAGTTATTTGATTTAAGAGAATAGGTGGGAAAAATCATGCCATGATTAAAAAAAACCCTCTTCAAACCAATTATGCCAAAATAATAAGAAGTACACATTTTCTGGAAATCTTACCTTTTGAATTATCTGTTTATGGTTATTTAAAAACTAACAAAGTATTTTTTAGGGAGGGTGTGCTAAACAGAGGCTTAACTTCTTTAAACTTTTTTAGCATTGCTATATTTGCATGGAAAATGTAAGCTAGATTTGATATATTTAATTACTTGGCTGTATTCAACAGTAGTGTTCAACATGGCACACAAAGCTGTTATTTTTAGCATCCTGAATAAGGAGATGTTTTTTTCCTTCTTAAATTCTAGTCTTCCCTGCCATATACACATAAATTAAACTTGATACATTATTGATGTATCCTGAATGTTCAGTTTCTATACATAATTTTTATCCAATAAAATTGTTTAAATATTTAAGTCGCTTAATTGTGTAACTGTAGGACTCTGAAGTATTTGGCATAGCCTAGATTCCAGTCTCTGCAATTCTCCTTTCCTTAGCTATGGCCATGGGAGCCTAAAACAGCCCCAAGCTGGTGTCTAGGATCAATTCTGACTTAAAATAATAGAACTTATAACTTCTATATCCACACTATGAGATAAATTTTCCAGTGGTTCCCAGGTTGCTCCTGACCCAGTGCTTCGAGTTCACAAACTAGGTCTTTGTTTTTCTTCTGAGACACAGACCCACTGTGTGTCCCACTTCTGGTGCTTGAGCCTTTTCTTCACAACATATCTAGTATTGCTGTGTTTCCAGGGTTGGATCAGTGCCTTCTAGAAGAGTGGATGGGTCCTTCCATCTTCAGGTTGTCTTCTCCAGGATTAATGATGTGCCCACACGCCTAGATTTCTGTATATCTCCTATTCTCACATTCTTAAGTTTAAAGGTATGCATATTTGTTGGACACTATCGTAGGGCCCAAGGGAAAAACTTCTGAAGGTTCACTGAAAAATCAACTGACAAAAGGCAGATTAAAAGGAGAAATGGCCTACAAATGTATTAGTGTGCATGGGACTCTTACAAAATAACATTTCAAAACAACCTGCCAAATGGTTGATGCTTTTATACCATCATGAAGTCACTGAAATAATGGAGGCTCAGAGCATGGCCCAAAACAGATTATAGTGGTAAATCATAATATAGTGGCAAGACAGGTTATGGGAGGGAGATAATAGGAGGCCTGGCTGGCACAGGTGGTCCTGATGTAGATGAAACCTCAGAAATAGCAGCCCTCTGAGATAATAGATAACAAATGTCTCTTTAGGCCTTTAAAAGTGTCAGATCCTTAGCTAATCTTTAGTTAATGTTTCATAGATCCAGACAAAGGAGGGCCTCAGAGAAAACCTGGATGCATCAATTCAAATTGTTTACAGACACAAATCTCCCCTCCAAAGACAGCTTTCTAGGACTACTTCTGTCTGTGGGCCCCCTGTACAACCATCTCAGAATATGTCAAAGAAGTGTATTTTATGATGAAATATTTTGATTTCCTTCACTGTGGTGCTCAGAGGCATATTTTTTCTTAAGAACATTGTGGCTTATATATAAAATCCTCTGCTTTAGTAAGTGCACCTGTGTACCCAGTGCCCACTACCACATATCTCAGCTGTCTGAGATCTATATCCTCTTAGCCCCTCCTAGGAGATAGCACAGCTCTATGCCTCCGTGTTACAATCTAACCAAGAGTTACATGTTATATGTATATGTATGTGCTATGGTCTGAATATTTTTATCTACCTCAAATACATCAAATCCATATGTTGAACCTAATCACCAATGTGATGATATTAGGAGGTGGGACCTTTAAGAGCTGAGTAAGTCATGATGGTAGAACCCTCATGAATGGCATTAGTGCCCTTATAAAAGAGGTCTGAGAGAACTTCCTCACCCTTTCAACCATATGAGGACACAGCAAGAAGGCTCATCTATGAGCCAGGAAATAATCTTTCACTGGACACTGAATCTGCTGGTGCCTGGATCTTGGACTTCGCAGTCTCTAGAACTGTGAGAAATATATATGTAGTTTTGGTTTTTATAAGCTATCAGCTTATGGCATTTTGTTTTAGCAGTCTGAATAGCCAAAGACAGAAAATTAGTACCAGGAGTTTGGTGTTGCTATAACAAAGAACTAACATGTAGAAACTGCTTGGAACTAGGTAATGGGTAGAGGCTGGAAGACTTTTGATGCACATGCCAGAAAAAGCCTACATTGCTATGAATAGTCAAGGACAATTCTACTGAGGATCCAAAAATAAAAGAAGAGAGTTATAGGGAAAGCCTCAATTTTCTCAGAAAATACCTCACCAATCTTGACTAGAATGTTGATAGGAATAGTGATGATACAGGCCATTCTGATGAAGTTTCACGTGGTAATGAGGAACATGTTACTGGAAACTGGAGGAGAGGGCAACCTTGTTATAGAGTCACAAAGAACTTGGCTGAATTGTGTTTCTGTTCTAGTGTTTTGTGGAAGGTGGAACTTGTGAAAGATGAAATTGGATATTTGGCTGAGGAAATTTCTAAGTAAAGTGTTTAAGGTATGGTTTGGCTTCTCATAACTGCATATAGTAAAATGAAAAAAGACAAAAATGACTTAAAGATGGAATTGTTAATCAAAGGGAAACAAAACTTAATAATCTGGAAACTTCTCAGCCTATCCATATTGGAAAAAAAATGAGACTTCTTTGGAGGAAAGAACAAGTGTGTGGTTCTGCAATCATTTGAAAAGGAGATTAGCATGGATTGGTCATCTCAGCAGAAGCCAGATGTTATTTATTAAGACAATGCAAGAATGACTCCCAAAGGTATTTTGAAGATCATTGTGACTGCCCCTCCCAACAGAGGCCAAGAGTGTGAGGACCTGGGAGCAGAATAATTTCAAGGGACCATTCCCTGGTATTCTGATGCAGTTCTCCTTGGCCACCTAGGTGTGGGTTCAGTGGGCCCAGGTGTGGTGTGGACCATAGTGGCCACCCTTCTGGAGGACGTGGGTGGTAAGCCTTGCTGGGGTCCACAAGGTGCCATCTCTGTCCACATACAAAGTGCATGAGCCATGGAGCCATAGCACTAATACCTAGATTTTGAGGGATGATGCTGCCTGAAGTCTTGTGCACATGATACAAGCAGAGAGCAGCCGCAAAGGCTGGGCAACTGCAGAGAGTTACCACTAAGGTAATGCCTAGTGGTGCTGTAGAGTTGGGGCCAACACTGCTACCCTAGATTGGTAGAGCAAGCAGCACATGTTTCTAGCCTGGAGGAGCTTCAGTTATGCAGCTTCGACCTATAAGAACTGTGGTGAGAGTTGAGCCCAGCAATGCCGTGGGGTGGGGCTAGCCAGAGCCTTTGGGGCCAATCTTCTACTCCAGTGTGTCCAGAAGGTGGGACATCAAGTCAAAGAAGATTATTTTTGTGTTTTAAGATTTAATGATGTTTGCCCTATTGGTTTTGGACTTCCTTGGCACCGGTTCCACTTTCTTCTTTTCTATTTCTCCCTTTTGGAATGGGAATGTCTATCCTATGCCTATCCTATCGTTGTGTTTTGGAAGCACATAGCTTATTTGATTTAACACGTTCATAGCTAGAGAGCAATTTGCCTCAGGATGAGTTGTACCTTAGGTCTTCCTCATATTTAATTTAGATGATATTTACATGAGACTTTGCACTTAGACCTTGAAGTTGACGCTGAAATGTATTAAGACTATTGGAGCTATTATGATTAAATAAATACATTTTGTATTTGAGAAGGACATGAATTTTGGGGAGCCAGGGGTAGAATGCTGTGGTCTAAATATTTGTCTTCACTCAAAATTCATAAGTTGAAACCGAATCACATATAGTGATGGCACTGGAAAGTGGGGCTTTGGAAGGTGACTAGGTCTTCAGGATAGAGCCCTTATTAATGGGACTAGTGCCTGATATGGTTTGGCTGTGTCCCCACCCAAATCTCATCTTTAATTGTAGTCCCCATAATCCCCACGTGCCATAAGAGGGACATGGTGGGAGGTAATTGGATCATGGGGGCGGTTACCCTCATGCTGGTCTTGTGGTAGTGAAATAGTTCTCATGAGATCTAATGGTTTTATAAGGGGCTTTTCCTCTTTTTGCTCTGCATGTGAAGAAGGATGTGTTTGCTTCCCCTTCAGCCATGATCATAAGTTTCCTGAGGCCTCCCTAACAATGCTGAACCATGAGTCAGTTAAAACTCTTTCCTTTATAAATTACCCAGTTATGGGTATGTCTTTATTAGCAGCATGAGAATGGACTAATACAGTGCCCTTATAAAAGATGTCTGAGATACACACACACACACACACACATACACACACCATGCCTTAATCTGATGTATATTTAATCTCTCTCACTTTTAAGACATACAATATTATTCTGGCAGTATTTAACCCTTGACTCCACCACATCCTACTTCACTCTTCCACACCTGATACTGTCTGAAATTGATCTAATAAGCAATTTCACAATCATCTTCCTGTCAGCAGCTGGAATAGTAACCATCCTTTGGCAGAAAAGATAATGGAGTGTTGGTGAAAGTGAGTCTGGGCCACTTTCTTTCATTCACTCATCCATTCAGTGTTTTCACAAATATCCATTGAGTACAGACTGTGTCCCTAATACTCTCTAGGCACTTTTTGTACAGAAAACAGCAACATGAGAAAAGTTCTTTTTTTCATGGAGTTTATATTCTATTAATAGCTGAGGGAGCAGATAAGAAACAAAAGTTCAAGATGTCAGATCCAGCACAATATGATGAAGGAAAATAAAGCAGGATAAAATTATGGAAGAGAAAGATGCATGTGCGTGTGCCTGTGCATGTATGTGTGATGTGTATCAGATACAATATTAGATACAGTGTTCATGAATTGCCTACCTAATAAGATTTCATTTAAACAGTGACTTAAAGGAGAATGAGAAACATGCCTTATAGATGTCTAGGGCAAAGAGCACTCCTGTCAAGAGACAGAAAGTGGAAAGACCCTTAAAGGGAGTGGGCTTAATGTGCGCAAGGAGCCCAGGGCTGTTGGTATGCTGCGAGCAAGGGCATTTGTCATCATATTGATAAGTCAGAGAAATAGCTGGGGCCAAACCATGTAGATCACTCTGCATGAGATGGGAAGCCACTGGAGATTTTGAACAGAAGAGTGACAACATTGGATGTTTCAGTGAACTCTCTGAATGCTCTGTGGATAATAGACTGTAAAGGGCAAGTGTGGAATCTGGGAGACCAGTTGGGAAGTTATTGCAACAGTCCAGGTAAAGGATGATGGTAATTTTGATGAGGGTGGTAATGGTAGAAGTAGTGATAAGTATTTTGATTCAGGGTATGTTTTCCAAGTAGATATGGCAGGATTTACTGGCATTTGTGTGTCCTTTGCAGGGACACAGATAGAACTGGAGGCCATTGTCCTTAGCAAGCTAACACAGGAACAGAAAACCAAATACCACAAGTTCTCACTTATAAGTGGGAGTTAAATGATGGGAACACATAGACACATAGAGGTAAACACACTCACTGGGGCCTTTCAGAGGTTGGAGGGTGGGTGGATCAGGAAAAATAATGAATGGGTACTAGGCTAAACACCTGGGTGATCAAATCATCTGTACAACAAACCCACATGACACAAGTTTATCTGTGTAACAATCCTGCACTTTCATTCCTGAACCTAAAATAAAAGTTAATGAAAAAGAAGAGTCAAAACAGCAGTTGGAAAGATACAATTGTTCACAGAGTTCGGGATATTGGGGTAAGAGCGGATATGAGCAGAGGAAGTTGGGAGGAATAAAAAATTGGATTTCAACCGTGTTAAATTTATACACCAAGAGGCATTTATATGTAAAAATTATGGGGTGAGTTGGAGAAGTCAAGAATAGAGGTATACATTTGGATTGGAGGTATAAATTTGAGTGTCATCAATGTAGAGATGGTATTAAAATCACAGGCCTGGAGGAGGTAGGCATGGAAAGTGAAGACAAGAGATTTAAGTACTGAGCTCTGGGGTGCTTCAAAGTTTAGAGGTCCCAACATGAGGATGGTCCAGTCAGTGAGATTCAAAGTGAGTGGCCAAGACTGAGAAAGAATAATTATTTTGAATGGAGTCACTTCTGTAGGAACTATAGAATTGGTCTTGTTAAAAAAAAAAAAAAAGGAATGTGTTCTGTAAGGAACTTGGATCTATAGATTCCCAGTCCTCAGAAACCCAACCTCTGATTCCTTTTCTGGCAGCGCCCTTAAGAGAAGGGATAGAAAAAGGGCCCTGTTGGCTGTGTGAGAGTGGCAAAAATAGGATGGCATGGTGATGTCAGTAGAGTCAGTGGAATGGCAGCAATGCCTTGATAGCCTCAACTGAAAATATCCCTATTACAACTGCATCCTGTTTATGTACATGTAGTAAGTTTCTTGTTGCTTTTGGATATGGGTTGATGGGTTATTTTAGTTGTATTCAAGACCCCAAAGGGAGTCTGAGGTAGAGATGGAGGTGACAGTGTAAGTCTTGACTAGAAACCTCTCAAGTGGTCAATGGGCAGACACAATCTACTACCCTCATTAGGAAGTCCCTGTTACTGACTATGATAGGAGGTTCCATTGGTTGCTTTTGCCTAGCCATGGTTTCCATAACAACTGTCACCATGCCTATTGAAAGCTCTGTTCAAAGCCTCATGTTTTTGAGCCTAGGCCATCCTGAAGTCTTTCTCTGGATATTTGTTTACCAATACATGGTTTCCACATGTATCATTATGTTAAAGTAAAAATGCCCAAACTCCTGTTGTATGGAAGTGTAAATCTTTTTAGTGTATCTGATTTGACAAATACAAAGTATTACTAAAAAGCCCTTTGACTATATCTCCGCAAATTGTGTAGTGGCATCATATAGTGAAAAAAGATAGAGGCTTGAATCCCAGTTCTGCCATGTAATAACTGTATGGTTTGGGGTAAGTTATGCAAATTCTCTCTCATTTTCATCAACTGTAAAGTCAGGATAATAATATCTATCTACCTCATGGAACTATTTTGAGAGTTAAAGTGAAAATAATAACTTTTTAAAAAGTATGTGGTATAAAAATAACTTTTTTTACTTTAAATAATTAACTTTTATTTAAATTAGTTAAAAAATTTTAAATAACTAATTTTTATTATTTTAAATAACTAATTTTTATTTAAAAAGGATTTAAATAGGTAGTAGCAAATATTATTGTACAGAAAAAGATTTCTGTGGTCATCCACTGTGCCTTTCTTTCTAATCAGACACATTGGAGGGGTGTACAGTTCACTACAGGGGCACTGGGCGAATCTTGACCATTCCTGGAAAAACAACTTGAAGTATGCATCTTATTAACAACAGGTCATTGGTGTCATCTTTGGTTTCAAAAATCACCACCGTTCCTCCATGAGGAGAGTGAACTCTTCTTTCAGGGGTTCTGTGTCACAGGTTTGAAGAGAGTCGGAAGTCATGTGGTGAAAAGCAACATTCTCAGTTGCAGGTTAACTTCCTTTAGCATCCCTTCTTGTTCAGACCTCTGGAGAGTCTCCTCTTTGGAAAGGTAAGTTTGTTTCTCTTGTAAAAGGACAGAGAGGATGTTCCTAGGAAAACCTGGAATGAGGACTCTTTTCCTCCAGTTGAAAAGAGGGGATTTATAGCTCCTCTCTCCTGGATGTTATGGGAGAAAACAATGGTTATAAAAAGGATATGCCTCAAGCTGTTAACGTGGTTGCTTCTGAAGAGTGGAATTATGTATATGTGTGGGGAGATCACTTTCAATTTTTGTCTTCTTTTTAATTAAGTCACATGCAAAGAGAATATATTAATTTCACTGATTCATTGTTGGGAAATTTTGACATTAAATGGATGAAAAGAGCATGAGCTTTAGAGATAGAACATTCTGGGCTTAATTCTGGGTTTTCTTCTTGGCAAGTCTTTCTTACCCTCAGATTTCCAATTTGTATGAGGACTTTGGTTGATTAAATTGGATAATGTTTAGGTGTACAACAGGCCCAATTATAGTGCCAGCTCATGTGAGGTCCCTTAGCAATGCTCTTGCTATATCTACTCTTTGGACCAATATTTATAAATGCTTACTCTTGAATTGTAGGATGACATTGATATCTCTGATGAAAAAACATTAGATTTAAAACAGATGGACCTGGAAATATTTAGTTTCTCCTAACACTGAAATTCTTTTAGAAATATGGCTGTAAACAGAGTACCATTAATAGACTGACATCATTTCTTGGTTTCCTCGTGGTTATAGAAGTTATAGAAGCTATGCTGTATAGAGTAGAATTATTTATAAATTCTGCTCATTTACCCCCCTTGGAGGCAAAGGACTGTAACTACCCTGGTATTGTAGATACTGGAAATGCAATTTAAAAAATTACGTTCTCCCTAGACATTGAGTTTTGAGACAATACTAGTACACAATAACTCTTTGTCACAAAATTGGACATATGGGGGAAAATTTTATCAAATTATATCATAGGGATACATACAATGTCAGCCTCAATTCTCTCATCTTCACATTAAATTGCAGAAGTGTATTATTCAGGTCTGTGGACCTTTGTATTGAAATGTGTTTTTAAAATAGGGAAACGTACTTTTTCCCCAAGTTGTGGAGTGATTTCTGTTATTGGGAAGTGTGGGTGTTGTGGGGAGCAGTGATGGGAGTCTGGACAGATAAAAACTTTTGCTCCTCTCACTAAAGCCTAAAATACAAATCAGTGATAATAATTTGAAAAGAATGATGCTTTTGGAATATTTATCACGTGATGCCTTTGCATAAAGTATGTTGTTTGGTACCCATGATATTGTTCAGAGACCCCATAGTCCCAATGGTAAAATAACAGAAGAGATTAGAGACGATTTGAGAACTTGTTTGGTTCAGGTGGCACCTTTGTGCCTTGTCAAGAGTCAGCAGGGATAACTGTGGATACTAGTTTCCTTCAAAACAGACCTGGAACAGAAAAGTAAGAACACACATTCATATTCATTTTTAATTACATAAAGGAATTCTGGCAAGATATATTAAAAATGAATAAAAGTAACTATCTCTACTGGGAATAAAGTGAATGAGGTCAGAAGTTGCAATAAGACTTCTCAGTGTTAATCTTTTCACACAATGCTGAGTTTTAGGCGTGTGAATATAGCGCCTGTTCAAAAACGAATGGGAGATAAAAATTGATCTGTGTGGCATAGCTGTGTTGGGCCCAACCTTCTCTCCAGTGTATCCTGGGGATGTGGATGTGAAGTCGTTTCCCCACTCTGTGGCACTGAGACCCTTTTAGAGAATAGCATTTCTTCTCAAGGACTCTGTTCCTCTAGTTGAAAAGAGGGGATTTATAGCTCCTCTCTCATGGATGTTACGGGAGAAAGCAATGGTTATAAAAAAGATATGCCTCAAACTGTTAACATGGTTGGTTCTGAAGAATGGAATTGTGTATATGTGTGCGGAGATCACTTGCGATTCTCTTCTTCTTTGTAATTAAGTCACATACAAAGAGAATATATTAATTTCATCATTATTATTATTGTCTTGATAAAAAATATAAAAAAGATTAAAAGAATAATTTAGGCTAGGGGCTAGAATCTCTTGCTTTCTTGATTGGGTCAATTTTAGGGAATCCCTGATCGTTACTGTTGAGGAAATGATTTCTGGTCTTCTTTGGAAACCACTCAGCTGTCTGGCAGGCCCTTTATAGAGGCATCCCTACGTTGGGAAGAGAGGTACAGCTGAACAAAGAGGGCACATTCTGAAAAAGGATGCAGAGTCTGAGCAGGAGGACATGGGTCAGAATTGCTAGACTGAGAGCTTCCCCAAATAAAAGAGGAGACCTTTTGCTCAGAGATCTCACTGTTAGCCATTCAATTGTGCTTCCCCAACTCTTGCTACTCCCAATCCTTTGGTAGAAAGCCTGTCCTGTTCTGGGGAGGGACCACCACACCTTCTCCACATTCACTGTGCACCACTCAAATAGTTATATTACTGCTCTCAAGATCAACATGAGTCCTGTATTGGAAGGAAAATCTTTCACCCTCTGTGTTCAAGCTGCTGTCTTCCATCTGCCATTTCAGACTCCAGGACGCTAGACTGAAGGAACAGGGCCATCAGTACTGGCATTATCAGACTTGCATTCAAATATTAGCCTTGCAACTTATCAGCCAAGTGTTTTATGGGCAACTTATCAAATCAATCTGGCACCATTTTTCTTTGCCTGTAAAGTGAATATAATTATAAATCCAACTTTATAGGGTTGTTATGAGCATTAAATGAAATAATGCATGTAAACAGTTTAGCAGAATGAATGGCACGTTGTAAATGAGCTTGAAAAATTAATTACTGTTATCGTTTTTATTGTTATGTCCTTAAGAGACAAAACATTGGTGAGTGAACCAAAGGGTGATAATATTTCTTATCGTCATTATTTCCCTGTTAGAATACTCATGTGGTGCCTTATTTGAGGATTTAGTGGTTTCTCAGATTCTCTCAGAACGATGTGTATTTGGTCTTCAAGGTGCCCTGTTGGGGATTGAATCATATCACTGGAAATTTCCTCCACAGCAAGTGAAACACCACGCCAGAGTTAGACTCTGCCTTGCTGAACAATCACTCTTGCCAGAAGTGTTCGGATAGTGGTGTTCATCAGGAATTCCAGGCCCTGCCTCTTGAGCATGTCTTCCACATTTCCGGAAGGGTTCAGGTTAAAAGTTAAAGGAAATGATAAGGTACATTAGTCCAGACAAGTAATTTGTATGTCAGGTAACTCTTTCATGTATTCAGTTTTTATGGATGGAGCATGTAATCTGTACCAGGTGCAGTACTGGACACAGGGTTTACAGAGGTGAATGCAATAGACCTGGTGCCTGCCCCTCATGGGGCTCAGTATCAGGGAGTGACAGAATGGAGGCCCACAGACTAATAAGTAGGTAAACAAATCCATATATACCTGATTATAAAATGAGAACATCCTACAAAGGAAACAAACAGCTAGCTGTCATAAGGAACAATGAGGTAGGGATCAAGTAAGGCCTATCTTAAACGGTAATGTTTAAGATGCAACTTCAAGGACAAGGAGTTGGTTAGTAAGAGCATTAAAAACACAGCAGCAAAATAAACACTCTAAGACAGCGAGCATTTCAGCAAGTCCTAGGAACTAAAAAGAGGCAGTTTGGTTAGAATGTAGTGATGAGAGAAGAGTGAGTGAAAGTAGAATGGAAGATGTAGGCAGTGGGCAAGATCAAGCGTATCTTTCTGATTGTAGGGTTGAATTTGAGCATTAATAAAAAGGGAATGGAAAATGGATTGAAGGAAAGACAAGTGTGAAACTAGACTGCCTTCCTGCCTTCCTTCCTTCCTTCCTTCCTTCCTTCCTTCCTTCCTTCCTTCCTTCCTTCCTTCCTTCCTTCTTCCCTCTCTCCCTCCCTCCCTTCCTTCCCCCTTCTTTCCTCCCTCCTTTCCTTCCCTCCCTCCCTTCCTCCCTTTTCTCCTTTTCTTTCCTTTCTTTTCCTTTCCTTCATTTCCTTCCTTTTTTCCTTCCTTCCTCCTTTCTTTCCCTCCTTCTTTCTTCCTTCCCTCTTTCCTTTTTTCCTGCCTTCACTAATTATTTAATGAGTGCTTACTAGATGCCCATATTATTCTAGTCCCTGGAGCTAATGAGCTAAATGAAAGGGAGAGAAGTTTATCCCGAGTGGCTTTGACATTCTGAGCGGGAGGCTGGTGCTGTTCTCCAGTGGAGAGGGAAGGGGACCTGATAAAGCAGCGGTAGTAAAGAGGGAGAGAAATTAGTGGATTTTATACCCCTGTTCTTACCCTCTATCACCCCACACATCAGCTAGCAATACTTTCACTACCAGTGTTTCATTGAGCTTCTGACTTTGTATCTTAGAAAATCATTCCTTTTGCTCCCCTTCCTGATCCTTCCCTTACCAGTTGTCATCTGATTCCATATCTCATCTTCAGAAAATGATGATGATGAGAAAAGCCAGAGAAAGAGACTGAAAGTACAAATCGATATATGAATTAGAACATGAATCAAATGAAAGGAAAGAAATGCTTGGAAAGAATAGATGATGGCGGAATGCCAGGAAAAGGATAGATTAACCTGTTCCACTTGAAGAGATTAGGTGTAGGGCTTTATACACTCAAGTTGCCCATTAATTTTCTGATTCTGCCACTGATGATGGGTTGAATCTTGGGACTTCTACCCTAGTTTTAATAAAAGTGGCACGTATTGTTAGGAACTATTATAACCTAGAATCTAGGTTCTGAAAGGCAAAGGAGGCACTGCTACCCTGAGTTTTTTCTGTTGTAACCACGATCTATCTGTGGCTCTTGAGCACTTGACAGTCTGCCTAGTCTGGAGTGAGATGTACTGTAAGTATAAAATACACACTGGAGTTTGAAGACTTACTACAAAAACAAGAATATAAAATAGTTACTGATTTTTATTTATTTATTTTTGTGATGGTGTCTTGCTATGTTGCCCAGGCTGCATTCAAACTCCTGGGTTCAAACAATCCTCCCACTTCAGGCTTTTGAGCAGCTGGGGCTACAGGTGCATGACACTGCACTTGGGCATTAATAATTTTTAGATTGGCTGGGCGCAGTGGCTCACGCCTGTAATCCCAGCACTCTGGGAGGCCAAGGTGGGTGGATCACCTGAGGTCAGGAGTTTGAGACCAGCCTTATCAACATGGTGAAACCCTATCTCTACTAAAAATACAAAATGAGCATGTTGGTAAGGCTGGTCTCAAACTCCTGACCTGTAATCCCAGCTACCAAGGAGGCAGAAGCAGGAGAATAGCTTGAACCTGGGAGGTGGAGGTTGCAGTGAGCTGAGATCACACCATTGCACTCCAGCCTGGACAACAAGAGCAAAACTCTGTTTCAAAATAGTAATAATAATAATAATAATTTTTTGATTGAGTATAGTTGAAATTATATTTTGGGTATTGGAGTAAATAAAGATATCTTATTAAGAAAAACTCCCACTATTACAATGTACTCTTTTCAAATGTGTTACAAAAATTTGAACATTACATATCAGCTCTCATATTTCCATTGGGTAGCACTGCTCTGGAGAATAATAGTAACTAACACTTATTGAGCACTCAGTGTGTTCCAGATATTGCTCTAAGCATGTTATATGTAAACTTCTAATTACTACAAATTTAAAGGTACATCATATTATAGTTCCATTTTAAAAAACCAAGGCATAAAGAGATTAAATAATATATCTACACTTATACAATTGGATAGTGGCAGAGCTAGGATTCACCTCCAGTCAGGCTGGCTCCAGAGCTCACATTCCTCATCATCCCATTGTCCTGTCTCCTGGTGTCTGGTTGAGAGTTGCTTTAGCATGTTGCACAGAGCTAGGTGGGTACAAGGAGGTCAACAATACATGATGCCTTCATGTATTAATTAGCAGTTTTAAGTCATAAGAAAAAAAGACACACTCAGGTTGCCTGAGCTGATGGGGATTTTTTTTTTAATGATGGATGGAGAAATAACCTAAGAGTCCTAGCAATGTCAGGTTTTGTGGAGAACTGGATCTCTGTTCAAGAGACCACCGTGATTTCAGTATAAGATAGAACTCTTGGGCTACCATTCTTGGGTCTTGGATTCTATTTGCTGCTTTCTTAATCTATTACTAACTTACTGCCTCATGGCTTCTGTTTACTTAAGACTTTGTACTAACTGCTTTCTCTCAGTATATTTTTCATTTGGCTTCTATACATCTGCTTTGTCTGTAAGATTTGTATTCTGAGTTGCAATCTATAGGCAATTGGTTGGCTAGTTTGGACATTCTTCAATAAAGATTAGTTCTAGTAGGTGGAATTTTCTGCCAGGTTTCCTCATAAGTCATTGAACTTCCTTATGTTTAGCTATATTTGGGGCAGCATCCGTCACAAGTTGGCTGCTATGGATAAAGTTGCAAGATCATATGACCCACATAATAACATGATAGCAAGATATATTTGCATGTCACTAAGTGCATTTAGCTACATTCATTCATTCACCAAATATTTATTGAGTCTCTGTTATGTGCCAGGTACTGTTCTTGGCACCTGGAATTAATCAGTGAAAAAAAAGACAATGATCCCTTCCCCCTAGAGCTATATCCTAGCTGAGGGAGGCAGACAATAACCAAATGGCATAATAAATGAAGTATAAAGCTTGTTAGAAGGTGATAGGGCTATGGAGAAGAAAGCAGAGTAAAGAGATAGAGAACGATGATGAAGTGAAAAAGTAACTTGCAGTTTTACATAGTGTGTGATTAGGGTAGGCCTCATTGAAGTGTGAGGTTTGTGTAAAGATGTAAAGAAGGAGAGGGAGTTAACTGAGAAGGAGCTGCAGGAAGAGCATTTGGAGGATGGAACAACCAGAGCAAAGATCCTCGGCCTGACATGTTTGAAGAACAAGGAGGTTAGGATGTCTGGTGCAGAATGAGGGAGACAGAGAGTGGTAGTAGATGAGGTCAGAGAGGTCAGATCAGGTGGTAGTTTATAGGTGTTTCTTACAAACATGGCTTTGACTCCAGTGAAATAGGAGTCATCACAAGGTTTTAGCAGAGAAGTGACATGATCTGATTTACTTTCTAAGAATACTCTGGATGTTGGATTGTGCTATGATTTGGATGTGGTTTGTCCCTGCCAAAATTCAGGTTGAAATTTCATCTTCAATGTGTTAGTGTTGGGGGGTGGGGCACAGAGGGAGGTGTTTGGATCATGAGGGTGGATCCTTTGTGAATAAATCAATGTCTTCCCTCAGCGGTGAGTGAATTCTTGCTTTCTGGGGAATGAATTGTTCTTGCAGGAGTGGATTGCCTTCTTCATTTCTCCCTCTTGCTTCTTCTCTCACCATGTGATGTTTTTGCACACGTCCACTCCCCTTCCACTTTCCACTATAAGTGAAAATAGCATGAAGAGAGGCCTTCACCAGATGCAGCTGCCCAATCCTGAACCTTTCAGCCACCCAAATTGTGAGCCAAATAAACCTCTTTTCTTTATAAATTGCCCGGCCTCAGGTATTGTGTTATAGCAACACAAAACAGACTAAGACAGATTGCAAGTCAACTGATAGGAGGCAAGGGTGGAGGCAGGAGGTCCTGTTAGCAGGCAATTGCAATGCTTTAAACAAGAGACGAAGGTTATTTGTGCTTGGGTGATAGGAATGGAGGTGGTGAGAAGTGGTTAATTTTGGAAGTATTTTAAAGCTAAAGGATTTGCTCACAGATTGGATGTATGAAATGAGAGAAAGTGTGAAGTCAAAGATAACTCCAGGATTTTTGGCATGGATTATGGGTAGGATGAAAATTACCATTGACAGAGATGAGGAAAGCTGTAGTTGTTTCTTTGGGGTGTAGGGTAGATCAACTTCAGTTTTGGTGACAGTGGATTTGACATGAATGTAGACATGTAAGTGGACATGCTGAGGAAGCAGTGGATATGTAAGTTTGGTGTTTGCAAGGCAGTTCTGGGTTTAAAACACACATTTGAGAGAAATCAGAATGCAGATGATATTTAAGGCAGTACGACTCAATCGGATAATCAGTGTAGTGAAGGTAGATAAAGAAGAGAAGAAGACCAAAGACTAAACTCCAGAGTATTAACATATTAAAGTCTTATATAGAAGAGAAAAACCTGGAAAAAGACATAGAGAAGTCACTGGTGATATAGAAGAAAAGAACAGTGTGGTGTCCTAGAAACCAGGTGAAGAGGGTGTATCAAGAAGGAAACCATGAGTATCTGGATGAAATTCTTCTAATCCTTCAAGTAAGAAGAGGACTGAGAACTTATCATTGGATTCAATAATATGGAGGTCATTGGTGACTTTAATAAGAGCAGTTTTGGAGGAGTGGGATGGTGGTGGATGCTGAGTGAAGTGCATTTTATTTTTTAATTTTTAAATAGTTCTTCTTTTTTTCCTTTTTTTTTTTTAAATTTAGGTTTAGGGGTACATGTGCAGGTTTGTTACATAGGTAAACTTGTTTCATGGGAGTTTGTTGTGCAGATTATTTTGTCACCCAGGTACTAAGCCTGGTACTCAGTAGTTATTTTTCCGAATTCCCTCCCTTCTCCCACCCTCCATCCTCAGGTAGATCCCAGTGTCTGTTGTTTCCCTCTTTGTGTCCATGTGTTCTCATCATTTAGCTCCTACTTATAAGTGAGAACATAAAGTATTTGTTTTTCTGTTTCTGGGTTATTTTGCTAAGGATAATGGCCCCCCAGCTCCATTCATGTTACTGCAAAGGACATGAATCTTGTTCTTTTGTATGGCTGCATAGTATTCCATGGTGTATATATACCACATTTTCTTTATCCAGTCTATCATTGATGGACATTTAAGTTGATGCCATGGTTTTGCTATTGTGAATAGTGCTGTAATGAACATATGCATGCATATATATTTATGGTAGAACAATTTATATTCCTTTGGGTATATAACTAGAAATGAGATGCTGGGTCAAATGATAGTTCTGGAATGGATCTTAAGAGGTAATGAGAAGAGAGAAATGGAAAACAGCATGGATATCTCTTTCAAGGATATTTGCTGCAAAGAAGAACAAAGAAATTAGGTATCATTTTGTCAGGGAAGTAGAGTCAAGAGAAGGTTTTACTTTTTCTTTTCTAAGATGAGAGAAGGTTAGTATACTGATGGGAATGACCCAGTAGAGAGTGAAAAAGGGATGATGCAGGAGAGGAGAGAGAATTTAGGAGTGAAGTCCTGGAGCAGATGGAGAGCCCGTGCTCTTCATCCAGAGGATCCAGTGCCCATGTTGAGGACATGGTTTAGATAGAAATGTGGGAAGCTGATCCATCAATAGCTGGGAAGACAGGGGATGTGGTGTGGAAGTCCATGGAAGGTCACTTTTCTGAGTGAAGTGGGAAGTAATGTCATTAACTGAGAGTGAGGATGGTGGAGGAGGTGTGCATTTTAGTTGACAAGAGAAGATTTGGACTAATCTTCCAGGAAAATAGAAGAGTGGATGGTTTCTAGACAGTAACATAATTCTGTGAGCAGCAAAGCCAGAACACTCTAAGGACAATATGTGAGTGTTTCCCTTTCTTCTTCTTTTTTTAATGGAGTGAAATTTGCTAGCTACTTGTTTGAAACCTGACAAATGCTGGTCCGGCGGGCCATTCGCAAGGGAGAAGAAAGGAGATAGCTTTTCAAAAGCGGAGCCAAAGCTAGGCATTAATGATTAAAATGGGCAGATAATTCATCTCCTTTATTTTACTTCTAGTAAAAGCTTAATTAGCTGAGAAAGAGAAAGAGAGAGAGGGAGAGAGGAGCACAAGGCCATAGTGGAATTTGGAGACATGGAAAGATGTCATTATGCAGAACTTAGCTTCCTGGCTGTGGTCTTATGGATTATAGAAATAGATGAACAGCTCTAACTGATCACAGTGTGAGATGAAAAAATGCTTCAAATCTTCTACCCACAAGTCTTTATTTCCAAGTTTGGAACCTCTATGGCCTCTAAATAAAAGAAAAAAATAGTACACAGGGCCATTGTGAAAATGACAATGGCAGCATGATGATGGGATATTTGCTTACTGTCTACATCTCTTAGTGGTAAAACTGATAAACCAGAGCCTTTCCATTATAATTTCCACAGAGCTTGACTATGAATATAAGACATCAAGTAATATCAGAAGACTGAATATTATAAGAAAAATCCACTCTATCTTTAGAGAAAATAGAAATGATTCTTAAATCCTGTTTACTTTGGACTTAGTAGAGCCATATTAACAGGCTGCTGTAATATAAAGCCTTTAGCATATTTGTTTCTAGGACTGAATGTATAATTATGTATCTCTATATCTTCTAGATTTTTAAAACCCTCATGTTAAATTGAATTAACATGGATGCTCTGGGCAATAATTTCTTTAGTGTCTTCACTGCTGCTCTTATAGTCTTGTAGTTAATCCAGGATCTGGGGAGGAAAGTCTTCTGGACTGTAAACACTTCATACGGGTCTGACAGCCTGGCTCACAGCCTGTGGAGGGACTGGATGTACCCTCTGCTCTGTACTGTCCAGGAAAGAACTCTGCTTTTCCTTCTTAGAGGACAAAAGTACAAGCCAACCTCTATAGTGTTGGGACTTCATCTCTGTTATCTGTTTGTTTTAAATAAAAAACAGGCCAGGCTCAGTGGCTCATGCCTGTAGTCCCAGCACTTTGGGAGGTCAAGATGGGTGGATTACCTGAGGTCAGGAGTTCAAGAGCAGTCTGGCCAACATGGTGAAACCCCCATCTCTACTGAAAATACAAAAATTAGCTGGGTGTGGTGGTGTGAGCCTGTAATATCAGCTACTCCGGAGGCTGAGGCAGGAGAATCTCTTGAACCCGGGAGGCGGAGGTTGCAGTGAGCAGAGATCAAGCTACTGCCACTCCAGCCTAGGCGACAGAGTGAGACTCCATCTCAAAAAAAAAAAAAAAAAAAAAATTGTGTTAAAATAAAAAACATGGAGGCTATCAGTCAATCAACAGAATGAGATATCTACTACTCAGGAATGTGTTAGTGACCTCAGATTTGAACTACCCATCATATTGTGCCTTTCAAAGGCTCAGTGAAACAAAGGATAAACCAAAAGAACATTCTATACTTTAAGCATTCATTACGATGCTGGGATTTATCAGGAACTCAAATTCTAGAAAATGATCTGAAAGGAAGACATTGTTTTCTAAGTATATTTTTGCCAATCATCCACCTTTCAAATCAACTGGTACTTGTTGAATGCCCGACACTAAGTACTATTTCTTCAGTTTGATCTTGCTCCTAAATGAGTAGAGGACCATCCATTTGATGGAGTTAGGTTTAATTTAGTGTAGAGGATTGCCTTCCAGGACTGGAAAGAAATGGACATTCACAGATTGATTAGGCTCATCACTTACCCATAAATGGATAGATGCTCATTGTTTCATGACAGAAAAATGCAAATCTTTTAAAATTATTTATCAGGTGGCTAAAATTTCCACCATTAAGACAAAAATCCTCTTGCTTGAGTGGCTGTACTGACTGTTCATAAATCCTTTAAAAGTGTAAATATCTTTGGGAGAACAGGTGACTATTTTTACCAGTTAGACTTTTGTGGTAGATGAGTTTTTCAGATAAACAACTATTTTTCTTTATAGCAAGGAGAAGATCATGAAGGAATAAGACAGTACATGTAGAAGTCTTTTTGCAGTGCAGTGGGTTGATCAAGGTGAAGCATTACAACAAGGGATTCTGGGAAGAAAGCTGGCTGCACTGAGGTTGTTTAGACAAGAGAAGATCAATGAGAAAGTACTAAGGAAGAGATGTGTGGATGGACTGATTTTATATGCCCTGAAGATCAATGTTTCATTACTCCACAATTTGTCCTAGGGCAACTCCTTGAGCTGAACCAGCTGAATTCTTCCTAACAGGCTTTTTGGATTGTCAGAGCTATGTTCAATTCTTGGCTTGGTGTTGTGTAAAGATCAGTAGTTTAGGAGCTTAGGAATCAGTGTCAGGCCCAAGCCCTGACTTCACTAACGTCAGTCCTGAGGCAAATTAGCTAACTCCGTGGAGCCTCAACTCTCTACCTATGGAAAGGGATAGCACACCAGAACCTTGACTTTGGAGAGGGATGTGTCATGAGGCCTTCATAAATCCTCACTTCTGGAAATTCTGTTCTATCATATTATTTATCTTTCAAGTTTTAATATATCACAACAGTAAAATTTTTAATGAACAGATTAATATGTTTAATATTTAATTGATATACAATTGTGATAAGTTTTGACATACCTGTGAAACCATCACCACCGCAGTAAAGATAATGACCATAACTGTCATCCCCACAGTTTCTTCATACCCCTTTGTAATCCCTTTCTCCTGACCTTTCCAGCCCCCTATCCTCCACCATATCCACATAACATTAAAATTTAAGTTACCCTTCAGATCCTTAATGAGAATAACCCATCTTGGCATTAAGTAAACCACAAGTTGCATCAGGATATGAGTGTTGACCTGTCGGCTAAATTCATTCAGTTTTAAGAGCCTCTTTGCCACATTATATCATCATAGCTCAAACAACTCAAATACAGAAGTCACTATATCAAGAAAACACCTGCATATGCATGTTTACTGCAGCATAGTTCACAACTGCAAAGACATGAAATCAAGCCAAGTCTCCACCAACAGATGAGTGGATAAAAAAAATGTGTACACCATGGAGTACTACTCAGTCATGGAAAGAATGAAATAATGTCTTGTAGCAACTTGGGTGGTACCGAAGGCCATTATCTTTTTTTTTTTTTTTTTTTTTTTGAGACAGAGTTTCGCTCTTGTTGCTCAGGCTGGGGTGCAATGGCGTGATCTCCGCTTACCACAACCCCTGCCTCCTGGGTTCAAGCGATTCTCCTGCCTCAGCCTCCCGAATGCTGGGATTACAGGCAAGTGCCACCACGCCTGGCTAATTTTGTATTTCTAGTAGAGATGGGTTTTCACCATGTGGGTCAGGCTGGTCTCAAACTCCCAACCTCAGGTGATCTGCCAGCCTTGGCCTCCCAAAGTGGTGGGATTATAAGCATGAGCCACTGAGCCCGGCCTGAAAGCCATTATCTTAGGTGAAGTAACTCTCAAGAATGG
The DNA here is from genome assembly GCF_047675955.1 of Chlorocebus sabaeus. Classification (NCBI taxonomy): domain Eukaryota; kingdom Metazoa; phylum Chordata; class Mammalia; order Primates; family Cercopithecidae; genus Chlorocebus; species Chlorocebus sabaeus. The sequence goes on along the minus strand of NC_132911.1, from coordinate 32,922,595 downwards.
AAAATCAAATACCACATGTTCTCATTGATAAGTGGGAACTAAGCTATGGGTATGCAAAGTCATACAGAGTGGTATAATGGACATTGGAGAGTCACAAAGGGGGAATGCGGAGGGTGGTAAGGGATGAAAAGTTACCTGTTGGGTATAATGCACTATTTGGGTGATGGGCACACCAGACTTCACCACTATACAATTCCTCCATGTAACTAAAAACCACTTTTATTCCTAAAGCAATTGAAACAAAACAATAAAAACAAACAAATATATAACACAGCCAAATTCAGAATTAATCTCTGTTATGTACCTTCAGTGCTGCTTGGGACTGTCTAGCCACAACTGACTGCTCAATCAAGAAATGCAATGGTCTACCTATTATTACTTCATGGATTGTTTCAGGACAAATGCAATAGCGTATGTGAAATTTCCTCATAAGCCATAATGTGCCATACTAACAAAAGGCATAATTGGTATTGTGTGAGTCACTACTTTTCCCATGTGGCCCTAGCACTGCCGTGCAAATGAGCTGTTTGGTAGCACATGCAGCTTCTCTGAGTCCAGTATTAATCAGTCATTAATTAGACATTCTTGTAAGAGATCCATGATGCTTATTGACATGATGAAAATTGCTTTGCATTAGTTTCAGGAAAATAAAACTAAAAAGATCATGGGGGACTCTTTTAGGATTTTTTGGACAGAGTGCAGCATACCCAAGCCATGATTTAGATATTTCTTACATTGATAATACCAAGTTATAATATGTGGTCAACAAAACCAAGCATGACCATTCCCCTACTGTGTTCTGTCTCTGTTAATCCTCAGATAATATTCAAAATTTAAATGCCCCCTTTCCCTATGACACTTGTATGAACAGAGTGGTGGTCTGAGAATAATAACAAGGAGTACCTTGAAGATATCATGGGTGTTGATCAACTTTGGTTAAATATAATCTGGGTAACTGCCAGAGTCTGTATAATCATACAGTTAAGTATTTTCCATCTAAGAATGTTATGACAAAGCTCATTTACAACATTAATTAGTAACATATACAAAGTACAGAAATCTTTCCTCAACCGTCAGCATTAGAATTCGGAAAGCTCTTGTAGTAGAATAATTCATGGTTGAGGAATATTAGGGAACTGAGAATTCACCTGAGGGCAGGTGTATTTTTGAAAGTTCTTAATATATATTTAAACATATAGATAAATAAAACAGAAAGACTGGAAAAGAGAATGTCAAAGACCTTAAATTGGCAATTAAATAACTCTTAAAATAGTAATAATGAACACTGTACAATATATTTCAATTTGTCTTTCGTGCAGAGATGACTTCCTGGGAAGATGCATAGGTGAGAGAAGGGAAAGGAAGTGGATTAGGAAAAGCCACAATCAGTGCCCTTCTATTCCATCTCCTGGATGTGCACACTCTGAGGTCTGTTCTGGAAGGTGCATCTCCTGGTTTTGGCTTTAGTAGTATACTTGTGGCTCTCCAATAACAGAAATGGCACTGTGTGAAGGGCTCGAGGCTCTTGAGTATCTCCTTCTTTGGGAAGCAAATATATTGGGCAGGCCAGTAGTCTATTGAAAATACTGCTTTGCTCCTCTTTATGGGTTATAAACAACCCTTCAAACTAAATCTGTTCTGGGTTTGGCTTTTACATGTGTTCAAAGTGGTGTCTTTAAGTGCAAAGTTTTAGTCAATTGATTTCTTTGGGAGGTTTTGCTTCCTTCCTGTATTCTTTGTTAAATGCAGCCCACCTGCTTTGCTAGTCAGTGGGAAGGGCTGGGTGATGGGCAGATGCCTCTCTAACACCAGGGCCTCCCTGTGCACAGTCTCTATGCCGTTACCATAAGTCAGCAGGCTGAGGAGATAAAGAAAGTCTTTTAAAGCCCTTTTATCAGAAAGTCACTTCCAGCACTTGTGAAATCATAATAGAGCTTTTTTTTTTTTTTTTTCAGCACTATGTATCAAGTCCTCTTCTAAATGTCTTCATGCTTTATCTCATTTAATCGTTATATCCACTGCACAAGGCAGTAATGGCTATTATCTCAGTTTTACATGGGATAAAGGGTAATAGCAGAGAGGAAAAGTAACTCGCCCACAAACATATGTAAGTAGCAGATTAGGGCTTGTGTGTAGCATTCTCATTCTAAGCCTTTAGCTTTAATCTACCTCTCAGGCTGCCTCCTTATGTTTCATCATTGAACACATTATTATCCTTCTCAAGATCACAAACCTCACCCCTGATCTTACTGCCCAGGTCACTGCCCAGTAGCGGCATCTCAGGAGCATTACTATTTAATTACTTCACAAAGCTACCAAAGCCCTAGAGAGTACTGCACAGTTATCTGTATTCATGAGAAAGCCCAAAAATAACCTCTGGTCTAGGGAGAAATCTACAAAAGAATGAGTAGAGATAAGTAACCCACAGATCCTTCTGGTTTCACAAGATTCTTTCCTAAGACAATCTTACATTGGTTTAGAACAACTACTGTGCGATGATCCATTATTCAAGTGGTTGTAGAAAATGCGTACAGAAGTAAATCTGCAAAGAACTCAAAATTTCTTTGAGAGCTTGTAGACTGCTTTTTTTATCTGTTATTTTTAGGGCCTGCCCCCCTTAGTAATTGCTGATGATTTTAAGAGCAAGAACACCAGTTAAATGATTCTAAGTCTAGGATCTGCTACTCTTTAGTTGACCTGGGACTCATTTGACCTTGTCGGGGGTAATAGAGCACTAATAATAAAATTGTGCATCAGAATAATATTAATCTAAGAATATTTAATAATGTAATGTTAACAATATTATTAATAACTATTTATTTCTGGCTTCACATAATCTCTATTTTTGTTTTATTTTTTCTTTTGCCTCACTTTTCTTATTAGTCTCGTCATACTCCACATCTCATACTAAGCCTCTGTAATCCATTTTAACAAGGTGAGTGAATAAATAAACTCTCTATTTTATGGCTCTTTTGGAGAATAAATGGGATAATATGAAAATGCTTTTGAAACAGTAAAATGCTATATAAATGCAGCACTATAGCTAAATTTATATAGCATTTCTGTTATTTCTCCTTCCTAGAATGTCCTTTCCTTCAATCTGTGCCTAACAAGTTTTCTCTCTTTTCCTCAAATGCTCTATGATATTTGTTTGAGTTCTAGTTACCTCCATTTTTCTGGGCAATAAATGCTTATGGTTCTATGATTTAAACAAGTTCATCTGTTTTTGTTTGTGTGTGTTCATGTGGATCTTTTCTTAACTTCCTCATTATTCTAATAATTTTTTTTCTAGATTTCTTTCATCTTTAAGCCCACATCTTATTCTCTTTCCGGCATAGTCTAAGTGTTCTGTTCTCATTTTGTTTTCATAAAATGAGAAAGATCAGAGGTGTTTTTATTACATTTTAACAATTTTATTTCCATTCACTAACAGAAAAACAACCATTACTTATTTTCTGCGATCAGAATAGAATCAGGTTTTCACCCTTTGGTGATTCAATATTGTTGGGAAATCATTCTATTTATGAGCTCTTCACAGAAGAATGCAGCTCCGTGTGTGTAATTCTTTGAGAAAAGAACCCAAAAGGGCAATAGAGGTTGAGAAAAATACTCTAATTGGCACACTTTGCTCTTTATCATTCATGATTTTCCAGGGTGAAGTATCATATTGTGTCATTTAAGTCTCAGAGGAAATAAACAGAGGCTCACACAGGCTAAGAAATTGAGATTACCCTATTATGTCCTTTGTGATAAAATGTTTAAAAACAATGGAGATTTTTATACTTTCATTTTGTATCCTCTTAGTAAACCTGAGGATACTTCTTACAAGGACTTTATTTTATTTTAAGACAGAGTCTCACTCTATCACCCAGGCTGGAGTGCAATGGCGTGATTTTGGCTCACTGCAACTTCCACCTCCCAGGCTCAAGTGATCCTCCCACCTCAGCCTCCCAAGTAGCCGGGATCACAGGTGTGTGCCACCACACCCGGCACTTTGTATTTTTTGTATTTTTGGATAGAGATGGGGCTTCACCGTGTTGGCCAAGCTGGTCTCCAACTCCTGACCTCAAGCAATCCTCCTGTCTTGGCCTCCCAAAGTGCTGGGATTACAGGGTGAGCCACCACACCCGGCGGAAGACTTTAATATGGATACATGTAGATACAATCAGTAATAAAATACAGTGTTAAGGAAATCAAATGTACTTGACTTGGATAAGTCAAATGGAAGGGTCTCTAAATGAAATATAAAAAGATCTATTAAGTCATGAATGTATTTTCCTGCCAAGACCCAGACACAATAAGACAGGTAATCAGGAAAGAACAATGCTGGAAAAATACTCAAAATTGCAACTGTAGATGCCCCCAAGGGTAACTGAGCTGCCTTCTTGGTTGACAGTTTTGAGACTGCATACCTTTTTCACAAGGCCATGGTCATCGCTGCCATAATTCTCTTTGTAATGCAGTAATAGGAGTCTGTTTCTCAAGGGCTTAAGAAGATTCGTTTTTATCGCATGTTTATATTCACCCAGGTTAATTGATATTTAGACAAAGCTGATCTCTCTCTCTTTTTTTTTTTTTTTTTTTTTTGAGACAGAGTTTTACTTTCATTGCCCAGGCTGGAGTATAGTGGTACAATCTCGGCTCACTGCAACCTCTGCCTCCCGGGTTCAAGTGATTCTTGTATTTCAGCCTCCCAAGTAGCTGGGATTACAGGCATGTGCCATCACGCCAGGCTAATTTTTGTATTTCTAGTAGAGATGAGGCTTCACCATGTTGGCCAGGCTGGTCTCGAACTCCTGACCTCATATGATCCACCCACCTCAGCCTCCCAAAGTGCTGCGATTACAGGCATGAGCCACCACACCCGGCCTAAACTCTTTAATAGAATTGTTCAAACTTTGTAAAAGGAGGGCAGAGAAGAAGTGTAAACAGACACCCTTTGAAGTTTGAACAGTCACTGCCATCTCTAGAATGGCTTAATTTTTGTGGGTGTTTATCACAGAGGAGTGCCCATGCCCCACTGCATTCTTGGATCCTGTGCTCCTCTTTCCCCTAAGACGGCAAGTGGATGGTGAGGGTCACGGGCAAGGGTGGGGGCACACTTGCCAGCTAGGCTGATGGATGCTGGAGGCACTATGGGAGAGTGCTGGAGCTGCTCATTCTTCTAGGAGGTCAGGGAGACAATCCTTGCAGAGGAGAGTCTGGGCCTTTGGGCTGACTTTCTCCTGCCTCCGACGAGGTGGGTAAGACTTGGTCTAAGTTGAGGAGGAAGAAAGTCAGAGTTATTGATAGCACAGAGTGAAATTGAAGCCTCTCTCCTACCAGCTCTGGAACTCTGCAAATAATTTGATCTTTATACTTTCAGTTCTTCTTCTGTAAAACACATACTAATAGAACCAACTCTTAGGGTTGTAGGGAGGATTAAATGAAAGAATTAAGTAAGACTCTTAGTAGAGTGTCTGGTGTTAGTGAAAATTCATAAATGGAAGTTATATAATTTGAGCATTCTGTCTTTTTTGCTTCTTTGGTGTGAAGCCATAAGCTTTCATAACGGAATCCTGTGCTATTGTTTTAAAAATGGACAGGGTTGGCTTTTCCCTTGGAAATAATAGAATCCATAATACCAAGTCCAGGTGCCATGGCTGCCACCTGTAGTCCCAGTACTTTGGGAGGCTGAAAGGGGAGGATTCCTTGAAGGCAGGAATTTGAAATCAGACTGGGCAACATAGCTAGACCCCATCTCTGCAAGAAAAAGAAAGAATTTATAGCTCCTGAATTGTATAGACCTCTTCAAAAAGTACACCCAGACCCATATAGAATATCCATCTCTATCTATCTATTGATTGATCTACCTACCTACCTATCTACCTATCTATCTAATCTATCTAAGTTTTTCTAGTAGCAATATGCCCGGGCCTCACCTCTTAGCATAAACTTGGCAGAATGCTGACCTGGAACAAAAATGAACCAGGTTTAGGTACTTGAAGACTCCTCCCAGCCTAATTTGTCTCAGTGTTGTCATTCCCAACAACTTTCCCCTCTCTCTTATTACTTATTTATTTATTTGGGGACAGGAGTGTTCCCGTGTTGCTCAGGCTGGTCTTGAACTCCTGGTCTCAAGTGATCCTCCTAAGATTACAGGCATGAAACACTGCACCCAGCCCACCTTTCCCTTCTCTGCCATTGATGTGTGGAGTCCTAGAGAAGGGAACCAGTTCAGGTGTTCATTAAGGGTGAAACAGGTGAGTAGAGCCGGAATCGGAGAGGATGCTACTTGGGATGGAACAGTATCTGGGGCCAGTGGCCTCAAATTCTTCCTGTAGATAAAGTGAGGGGATGCCAGATTTTTCCACCAAGCTGGGGCTTAATATTTAGTAAGGAGGACAGATTCAACCAGGCACACTAGGCCTCACCAATGATAAAACAGAACCCCAAAGGGCTTGACTATGTCCACTGGGGCATGTGAGTCTGCAGGGAGTCATCAGTTGGAAATGAATGAAGTTGGCATGAAAGACACAATCTCCTAGGAGTGAGGGCCAGGGAAGTTCTGTGCCCTCCATGGTCTCCCAGGGCTGGGCACTCAGCCATGTACGGTGCTGTGTCCTTGACTGGGCCTTGGGAGTAACTTATGGGGGATGGGTCTCTTTTTGCTCAGTGATGTGAGCCCCTAGTGATTTGCTCAACAAGGACACAGCTCCCATTCCTCCCCTCCCTCTCCCCTTATCAAAAACTCCTTGCTGTATTATGTGCTATAAACATTATAATCATATTTGGCATTTTACTTGTGGGACTATGCCATTATACATATTATAATAATAGTAAGTCTGACTGAATGTTTATTATGCCCAAGGGGTGTCTAATGCTTTGGTAAACCTTTCCTCTTTGATTATGCTTTTCGTTTTGTCCTTTCCTAATTATTGAAGCAAGGTGGCTGTATCAAGGACTCTAGCATCACTTAGAAATTTAATTTTCTTTAAGTATTTAGTAGATTATTGCTGATGACATTTAATAAATATAGACATGTTTTTAAAGTTAGTATCTGACATAAAATTGAGTAACTAAACGCTGAGACATTCATGATAAGTGCACTAGTAACTTTATAGGAGGATGGCCTTGCTGAATTAATGATGGCTCCTTCTGTGCTCCTGCCACCCAAATTGAAAAACTTGGGTTCTTATTTTGTAAAACATGAACCCGACCCTTAAGCAATTGGTTGGAACAAGAGTGAGCTCCTGAACTCAGATTCAGAGACTTAGTCTCACTAAGGGGTAAGGCTTACTTATGTTAATCCAAGAACAGGGGTGCACTGAAAAAGCCTCCCCTCAAATGCTGGTGAGCCGAGAAAGAATTATTATATATAGACACAAAAATCAGAGCAGAGATGAGGGAAAAGTAGTGTCAAGATGCGTTCCTAGTTCCTAGCTCTCAGTTCTCATTTCTTCCTAAGTTCAGCAGCCTTTAAATCTGTCCTTAGATCACTGAGTTCAAATAATCAATTCCATTTCTTTGCTGCAGTTAGGTTGAGTATTAGTTTTATTTCTGTCATTTGTTGTCAAAGTAGCATTAATGAATTAAACAAATATTCCAGGTAAAAATCACATAACCGCTGGTGTTTGCTTAGGTGGGGATGAGGGGTTGGGGTGGGCTGGAGTGGGGTAATAAGCCTCTGCTGCCCCATCTCAGGCTGTGGCGCTGACCTTACGGCTCGAACTTCAAAAGTATGTTTTCCTTGAAGAGGCTCTTGAAAAGAAAATATTTTGACCTTGATCTTCCCTAAGGAATTGGCCCTGAGATATGTAAAACCCAAGAAAAACAACATCTTTCTTTCCAGAATGTCTTTGTTTCCTTGTGTTGTTAGAACTGGAGGCTTGATTATACTTTTGGGGGCCAGTGGTGCTTTTGTTTTGGAAAAACACCCCATAGGTTTTGCGAAGTTAAAGTCCAGATCCTGTGTTGGAAAGGAGACAAGGAGAAGATGCTGACTTGCTCCACAGAGTTATGCCGAAGGTTGTCTTCCTCATGGGTAAAATAGTATCTCGGAGATGATGTGTGAGCAGAGGCTGGCCTGCGCTGATGAGTGAAGGAGAAAACTGGCTTTCGTTTTTGTTTGTGTTTTTCCTACTCTGGGTGGTGGCTGAGGCCACAGACTCTGCAGCTAGTCTGCCATTGTTTCTGTAGAGCCCAGGCAGGCGACAGAACCATACCAGTTACTTGAACCAAGCGGATTTCAGTAATAAGAATTATTAATTAGGGCCAGGTGCAGTTCCTCATGCCTGTAATCCCAGCACTTTCGGAGGCCGAGGCAGGTGAATTACCTGAGGTCAGGAGTTCAAGACCAGCCTGGCCAACATGGAAAAAGCCCATCTCTACTAACAATAGAAAAATTTGCTGGGCGTGGTAGCCATGCTTGTAATCTCAACTACTTGGGAGGCTGAGGCAGGGGAATCACTTGGACAAAGGAGGCAGATGTTGCAATGAGCTGAGATCGTGCCACTTCATTCCAGCCTGGGCAACAGAGTGAGACTCCATCTCAAAATAAAAAAAAGAATAATTAGGCATAACGTTGTTATTTAATAACTTGGTGACTAAAAAGGTTTCTCGGAGGTAGCAACTGAAAGAAGTACGTATCACCTCTAGGGCTATGGGAACAAAAGGAAGACAGTGTAATACTTAAAATTTAGATGATTGGAGAAGTAGTCCCATGGAGATGAAACTCAGTCCCCTGGGGAGGAGCCACTGCTTGGCTGGTACTAGGGTCTCCAAGTTGAAAGGAGGGGCTCACGGGATCCAGATCTCCAAAGTGGGGGTGCTGGTTGCCTGGTACTGGCATCTTGGGAGGTAGTGGCAAAAGAGGAAGGCACAGTGGTCCCCACTTATTTGTGGTTTCACTTTCCACAGTTTCAGTTACCTGCAGTCAATGGCCATCTGAAAAGATTAAGATATTTTGAAAGACAAAGAAGCCACATTCATATAGCTTTTATTAGTGATGGCAAAACCACAGTTACTTTGGCACCATCCTAATATTACGGTATTTTGTTATAATTGTTCTAGCTTATTATTATTGTTGTTGATCTCTTCTTGTGCCTAATTTATAAACTAAACTTCACCATAGGTATGTATATATAGGGAAAAACAGTGTATACAGGACTCAGTACTATTGGTGGTTTCAGGTATCCACTGGGGGCCTAGGAACATATCCCCCATGGATGAGAGGGGATACCGTAGTTCTGCGAACCATGTAGGTGTGTATGTGTGCACCTAAGTGCACATGTAGTAATTACCTTATGTCTCTGTAGGGAAGGAAGGTTCAGGGCTGAGGCCCCTATAGGAAAAGACAGATTAACAAGAGAAAAGCATACACATTTATTTAACATAAATTTTACATAGAACCTTCAGAAATGAAGACTCAAAGAAACAGAGAAACCTGAGTATTTTTTTATGATAAGTTTGATGAAGGGTGGACCATCGTGGGGAAGTATGAATGGATAAAGAGGGTTTGATCTACTGGTGATAAGCCAGGAGGAGCTCTGCAAGGCCTGTTTGTTCAGACTCTTCTCAACATCTCTGTGTCTTTGGCTCTTTTTCTCCAGAAATAAGGAGGGCTCCCCTTGGATAAAGGTCCTATGACCTGCTTCAGGGGAAGGTCAGAAAATCCTTGCTAGAATTTATGACCTGCTTCAGAAGAGAGGGGCGGAGGGAAAGAAATAGTAACCTTCCTGCTTCTACTGTTTTCTCAAATGCCAAGGTACCACATTTTAGGGTAGTGTGGCCTGAATCCCATCACCTTCTTCCAACTTTCAGCCAAAGCTTATTATATGGTATGTTACAACCTCATCTCAGTTCTGTTTTGTGAATTAATGTTTGAACCCATATCCGTGCTTGTGGCAACCCATGATGGAGAGATCAAAAGTTGTCTGCAGAGGTTAGTTCTGAGATGGCTAGAGGTGAATTGTAGAAGAGTGCAGTTGAGAACCAGGTCCCCATGGAGGCCATGAAGACAGGGGACAATGGAATTTGTTTGTGAAAACAAACGCATGCCTTAGGGACTCCCTGAAATATATGGGGGAGAGGAACTGGTTCTAGTGGCATTGGGTAGGGACGACTGAGACTTTAGTTATTTTTAAAAAGCCTCATTAGTCAATGAGGGAGCCGGGCAAATATGATTGCTTTGAAGAGCATTTAAGCCATGTGGGTATTTATGCTTAATTTAACAAGAAAGTGTTAGAGTAGGATTGCTGAGTTAAATATGAATATATTTGATGTCCAACAAGCCATATATCTTTGGGGTTATCTCTTCCACTAGACAGAAATTATTCACATTTCTAACCAACGAAAATTTGCAAGTGAACAAGTAACTTCACTAGAGCTGGAAATGTTAATTTGTGGTTAAAAATGAGATGAGTCAAATATATTCTTCTAGGCAATCCGGGGGAGTTCCTTGTCCCCATATGATATTGAAAGGATGTGCCACCCAACTTTTTGCCTTAATTCCAAGTTTTGGATAAATTTCTGGTTTTTTTTTATTTTAAAAAGTTTTTATAGATTTATCAAGATATATTACATACAACGATTGATGAGTATTTAAAGTGTACAATTTGATTACTTATAACATATATATGCACTGTGAAACCATCACCAAAATGAAGACAACAAACATTTCCATCATACTCTTCACCTCCACAGAGTTCCCTCATGTCCTTCTGTAATCCATCCAAATGTCCACATCCTTCTCTAGGCAACCTCCGACCTGTTTTCTCTAGCTACAGATTAATTTGACTTTCTAAAATTTCATGTAACCAGAATAACTTCATTTATATCCTATCGTATAAATGAAATCACTCAGGTGTTTTTCTATTTATGGTTTAGCCTTCACAGAGCAAATAGAGATCCACCTAGGTTGCTACACATATACCAATTGTTTCCTTTTGTTGCTGAGTAATATTGAATTGTATAAATATATATTAATTTAGTTTATCCATTCACTTGTTGAGGGACATTTCTTAACATTATTTAGGCATAAAAAGAGGTGGAACCTTGACAGCTTCTCTAGAGGCTGCACGTAAGTATGCGGGGCGTCTGTGCTAGAAGCCACGAAGACTATATTCTCTGTCTGGGGTTCTATGCCTGCCACCTTCTACTGCCTACATGGTTACTCTTGGGCTTTTTCCAGTTGCCTGGCTTCTACCAGGCTCACCAGTGTTGAAACCTTGCTCTACGCCTGGACTATTTGATTAACTTGATGAGGAATAGCTATTCTGGCCTTGACCTTCAGTAAACCTACGGGTAATGACAAAAATCGCCGTTTTGGGGCATTATACACTTCACAGATCACTTCTCCATTTATTGTTTATAAATATAAGATACATAACATATGCATTAATATATGCCATATATGAATATGGCATACAAATGAATGCTATATACATTATATGGAATATTTATTTTATATGATACATGTAGATACACAGCTACATCAATTGATTGATTGATCAATCTATATAAATATCTGTATATGTCCACATGAAAAGTTCAGAAGGGTAAAAGTTGGATCTAGATAAATGAACAGAATTCAAGTTTCTAGTCAGTGGAATGAGACCTATGCTATGTACAAAAAGGGGCCACACAAGATTGCATATAGAATATGAACTCAACTGGGTAAGAAACTGCCCATAAGAAAACTTGAGGGGCATCTATTAAAATATTAAAATGATTAACTTTGAATTGTGGACGTATATATGTATATAATAAGTGTATATTATTTTGATAATTAAAGTCATAAAAGAAAAAAATGAAAAAAGAGGATTTGGGCATTCTGGTAGCAGGGAATATATGAAATGTATTAACACATGGGTTCTGTGATAAGTTTGAGGAAGAGGAAGAAGTTTTCTTGGAATTACAATCTATGAGAATTTTTTCATGTGGAATTTCATAACAAGGAAATAAATATCTCCAGTATTTCCTCAGGCACAGATTTATACTTGTATTAATAGAATTCATATTATTGTTTCTTGTAATGGCCTTTCATAAAAACCAAGGGCATAACATTAAAAGTGAAGCCAGTGAAGGTTAACTTTAAGAGGATTCACACTGCAATAAATAGGTAGATTCCGAGTGGCTAAACCAGTCCAATAATAGATCTTAGAGAATAATTCACTTAACCAAGGTCACAGAGTATGTTAATGGCAGAGCCAGAATTAGACTTCATTTCTCTTGATTTTTCAGCCTGACAATGCTACCCATCCTCTTGCCTTGCCCCAAAAGAAGAAATGCAGACCTTATTTCAGTTCTTGTGATCACCAGCCATGATTGACTTGAATCCTTTACCCCAAAATATCCTGCAGGTATATACTCACTCACCTTTTTCACCCTTACATCAAACTACTTTTTTTCTTTTTACATCAAACCCCATTTTTTCTCTGAATAGGAGCTAGTGGGAGAGAGACTTAGATTTACAGAGGCTTGAAGAGATTAAACCACATTTTATACCCAAATTTTGTCCACAAGAGACCAAGTTGCAAACACTTGTCCTTCAGTGATTAATGGAGAGAAATTATGGTGTAACTGATGGGAAATTTACAAGATGCTTTTAATATAATTAAAAATGATGTCTCTATTGGCTCTTAACTCTGTTCCAAACCTAATATTGGCTTCTTTCCAGAACTAACACATTTCTGTAGCAACAGGCGGACACATTAAAGAAAAAGAAAAATTCTTTCCATTTTTGAATTTGTACATATTTTTGACCAGAGTATAGTTTGTAAAATTTAATGTTAGTTTACTATATTATGAAAGAATCACTGGGTTGCTCTACTAATATTTTCATAAAATTGTGGAAAATTTTAGAGCAGAAGGAAGCACAGGGATTCATCTAAATCTGTCTCATTTTACAGATTAGGAAACTGAGTCCAGAGAGACTTCTTCCTAGCTAGTCACTAATCCTTTAAATTTCTTTTCTTCATTCTTTGATTTGAAAAATAATATTTGAACTTCTATTATGTGTCAGATTATGGAATAGGTCCTAAAAAGATAATCATCAAAAGCCTGGGTTTACAGCCTAACAAATTACAAACTAGAGAAGGTACAGCACATATTAATAACCATTAATCTATCACAGCATATGTGACTTTCTCTCATATATAGTTCTGTTCCTAGAACTACGAAAGATGAGGGAATGCTGAAATTTGCCCGAGTCATCTGGAAATATTTACTAAAATGGATAATGTTTTATTCAGGCCTTGAAAAATGAGCAGGAATTCACCAGCTGCAGAAACAAAAAAGAGCATTGAAGGCAGAGAAAACAAGTGGCACAAGATAGAGGCAGGTGTGTGCTTGCTTGGAGCATGCCAAGGACTGGCTTCATATTTAGAGAGTGGTTGAAGGTGAGATTAAATAGGTGAGCTCTGATATGGTTGCAAAAGTCTTTATAGAGTCACTTAAGTGTATCAACTTTATTCTACAGGCAATGTAGTATGTAATGTTATGTAATGTTAAGCAGGAAAATGATATTTTACATTTTGACGTGGGCCTGTATTTGAGAGGAATCACTGGTGGCTTTGTGGAGGATGCATTGGAGGAAGCAAAGGACCAGTTAGGAGGCAAGTCCAGATGGAAATGATGAGCTAATGAACTAGGCTGATGAGAGTGTGCCTCATGAAGAAAATGAGAGGTTTATGAGGTTAGAACTGTCAAGACCTTATGACTGTGAGGGCTAAGACCCAGGCATCAACCAGGGAGGAAAAAAATGTTTTGAAGATTGAAGTCACAGAAACTAGGCTATGAAATACACGAAGTGGGTGGTAGGGAAATAGTTCACAGGCAGGTAATAGATTCAGGTCACCCAGGATGGGATACTTAAAGGCAATATATATGGAAAATAAGTGAAAAGTTGTGTCTTAAGCTCAAAAGAAAAATCTGGGCTAGTGTTACTGATTTTAGGTTTTGAAGTAGGTGAAAGTTGAAGCGAAGGAAGGAGAAAATAGAAAAAGTCAAAGTATAAAATCAGGGAGTCACCATGGTTAAAGGGTAAATGGAAGAAGGGAGCTAGTGCAATCCACGATTTAAAAGAATTATTGGGCCGCGCCTGGTCGCTCACGCCTGTAATCCCAGTACTTTGGGAGGCTGAGGTGGGCGGATCTCCTGAGGTTGGGAGCTCAAGACCAGCCTGACCAACGCAGAGAAAACCTGTCTCTACTAAAAATACAAAATAGTCGGGCTTGGTGGTGCACGCCTGTAATCCCAGCGACTCCGGAAGCTGAATCACTTGAATCTGGGAGGCAGAGGTTGCAGTGAGCTGAAGTCGCGCCCTTGCACTCCAGCCTGGGAAACAAGAGCAAAACTCTGTCTCAAAAAAAAAAAAAAAAAAAAGAATTATTGGTGAGGTAGAAAGAGAATGAAGAAGACAGTGCTATAAAAATTGTTAGTTATGATGCTTTCAGCTCAATTGACACTCAAACCAACTCAAAATTACTATAATGATAAAGTGAACTTATCTGCTTATGGAGCAAATACTCTATAGAGCAATACTCTAGAGGTAAGTAGGTAAGTGGGACCAAGAACAGGTGCTATAGTCACAGATCCAGCTCCATTCGCTTTCTGATTCTCCCAGAAATGCTCTCCTCTGGGTGTTGGGTTTCTCCCTAGACTGTTGGGGAAATGGCCACAGAAATTTGAGATTTCCCATCCATGTATAACCAAGGCCCGCTTTCCAGTGGTTCTCTTGCAAGTATAAAGAAACTTCTCCCCTAGCTTCCCCAGTTCCCATTGATCTTGCTCTTGCATTTTTTATTGGCTTGACATACCTATTCTGAACCAACTTCTCTGGTCAGTAAAATTCCATATGCCGGTTACATCAGACCTGGGTTTCTGAACTGGGCATTAGCATGGAAAGCAGAGATTGGGCTTAATCTCATTAGGAGGGGATTCATTGATCTCTCTTGTGTCATGAACTGCATCACTACTAACCAAAGAGGCTGAGATCCGGAATGGGTATCAGGAGGGGAAAGTATCTGACACAAAAGTCAAAAGAGAGAGCTTCAGAATGAATGGGTAATCATTCATGCCAAAAATTATCGTTGAGATCAAGTAGGATAGATATAAAGAAACCATTAAATGTGTCAGTCACTGGGATAAATGGTCATTGATGACCTTTGGGTGAGACTTTTTGGAGAAGCTCTGGGGCAACCCTTGCAGAACACTCTTCGAAGGAATCCAGTGGCACAGAGAGAGAGATAAGGGATGTTAAATCAGTTGCAATTCAATGAAGCCTGTAAATGTACTTGAGAATATTATTTTACTTTGTTAATAAATTCATAACAACTCATTCCTTTCTAGGTTGAAAGGAGGAAAATTAATCCTGCATGTGAAAACAATATGACAATTTGTGAACAAAAGGAAGAGGTTGTAAACACAGAGAGAATGATAAATATACAAGGCATGGTGAAAGGTGAGCACTAAAAAGTGAGAGATGGGATTTCCATCAAACATTTTATCAGAGTTGGAATCACACAATAATTTTGGTATATTTTGTCTAGTTAGTTTCTTGGCCATGATGAAAAATTGATACATTTTATTTATTAGGTCAGTTTTAGCAAAATTATATGCATTTTGTAACTGCACTGTAATTACACTAAAAGGTGGAGGTGATTCTCTTTTGAGTGTGGCCAACCATCCAGAAGATTGGTGTAGGGAAAGCAATAGGGCACATTTAGTCAATGTCAGGTTGAAGAATTTTCAGATTTCCAAAGCTCAGTCAAAGCATAAAACCAGTTTTCAAACCCTAAGGTCAACAAAAGTTTCAAACCCTAAGGTCAATCCTAAGGTTACAATGACTAACATATATTGAGTGCTTACCGTATGTTAGAAACAGTTCTAAGTGTTTTATATGCATTAACATAACATGTGATAATAATAACAATAATATGAAAGATATCCTCATGTGGCTCATAGGTGTTTTTCAATTTTTAGGGAAAGTCATTCTAGTAATGATTTCCATTTCATTTTTATTTGTACAGCACTTTACACAGTTCATTCAATTTTCTCCCCAAGTCATAATAATTATGTGAATTAAGAATAGCTGATATTCTTCTTATTTCTTAGATGGGAAAACAGAGTCCTGGAAGAGTTGCTAAGTGATTCATTGAAAGCTACCAGTTATCCTGAATGGTGACTTAGTGTCTGGGTTGCAGCTGTTCTACAGTAAATGGAGAGATAGCAAGATATGCAGAATGGGATTAAGGGAATATTATGTTCGGCATGATGAAACTGGGAGAGGTGAATTCTTGGGTAGATTTTTACTCAGAGTGGCCAAAACAGACTGGGGTGAGGGTAAGGCTTCCAAAGTAAATGGCTGGACTAATGATAGACCCAGGCTTATGCTAAGGATAAGGAAAGTTCATTTCATAGATTGCCATGTTTGGAAATTATCTGAAAGAGCATTCTAATATACCCTCTCCTCTTACCAAGAGGATGCCAAGGGCCGCAGAATTACTACTGAATAAGGGACAAAATCTTACCCATTAGCTTACTGACTCCTATCCCAGTGCTCTCTCCACTACCCTACGTCATAAGAGAAGAAAAATAAACCAGGCAAAGAAACAAATATAGAAAGGCAAGTGGTGTGATCCAGAGGCTTGTCTCCCATCAAAATTCAGAGGACAAAGAAATACTTATTTTCGTAATGCCCAAGGAAGAATTGGTCTGGTCAAGTAACTGGTCATGGTCATGTATGTATGGTACTAAAGTTAGGGTGAAGGGGATTCCAAGCCATGAGGAGGAGATCTCAAAGCCTTACTACAATGTCTGATAAACTATGACGTTAGGCATTGGAATATATCCTACATTCTCTGCAAAGATACTGAAATATTTGGGAATTTTCTGTAATATTGATGCAATTTGTCTTGATTTGGGGAGAAACAGTCAAATTTAAAAAATTGCAGATCCTTTTCGGTAATAGACGACTCCCTTTTGGGAGTTGAGGGTGGAGCAGAGAATGCAACTGCCGGCTGATTTATTTCCCTTAGAGCCGGAAGCAAGTAAACTTGTTTATTATTTGTCATAGTTATTACACTATTCATAATCTGTTCTCCCATAAGAATAGTATTGCAATGATGAATGACAACATATATATAGAACAAAATAAATGTATTGCAGGAAGCATTTCCAGTGACATGAACAAGAAATTAGGTCTGCGAGATGTTCAAGCTGTGCTGAACAACTCCAGTTCTGTTCCAGAACTCACCTTTGAAGGATAAGAATGGGTAGATACATTCCTAACTGATATTAGATTGCTAGCTCCCCTCTCTGAAGACAAGTCTGTGTCTTAATTTATTTTTTGATCTCTTAGAGCCTCATTCAAGTAACATACTGACATACATGTAGAGTAGAATATGTTGAATGAAAGTGACCTTTTCGTTGTGATTTTCTTCAACATGATGACTAACATATATCGAGTGCTTATTGTGTGTTAGAAACAGTTCTAAGTGTTTTACATGCATTAAATCTCTCAATCCTCCTAACAACCTGGTAAGGTAAAAATACCTTTATTACTCCCTATGTATGTGCAAGGAAAACGAGGCACAAAGGGACTACATAATTTACAAAACTACAACACAGCTAAATAAATCATAGAGCTGGGACTGAGTCCCAGGCATCTTGCTGGCTATAGATGCTGCTGCTGTCCTCACTACACTGCGCTGCCTTCTATCCGTAAGGGGTGTGTGTGTATGGTGTGAGTGAGGGTATATTTTCCTCCAAATTACTCATAATTTATGGCACCATAATTTATTTTATGATCTTCCCTTTCCTCTCTGATTATATTTCCATATTAAATTATCACTTTAATATTTTGTACCACTGATGTCTATTCTTTTGTCAGTACCATGCCATACCTCCATAAAATCTTTCAATATCTGCTTGTCTCATCCCTTCTGATGTCTTTTATTTTTCAAAAAGTTTTGCAGTTTTTCATATTATTCTATTGTTTTTTGTTTTGTTTTGTTTTTCACATGTTACCTTGAGCTCAAGAAAAACTCTTCTTTCTCCAGAGTGTGGAGACCTCAGGCCAGGAACATTCCTTAAAAATCATGCAGGGAATCCAAAGGTCAAGATGGACTCAAAATAACTTTAGGATGGGGCTAGAGGTATAGGATGTTAGGCATATGTGATGAGCTGGGTCTTACCACACTAGCCTTGCCCTATTTGGTATCTGTGTGCATATACATACACATATACATATGTGTACACACTTTTTTTTTTTTTCCCTGAGCTTCTAATGTCATCTTATCTTGATTCAAGGGAAGGTAAAGGATTTGGGAAGTAATTGTATTTCACAAATAGTTACTCTGGGACCTGATTGTTCTCTAGGCCAATGTGCCCTTGAAAAGATGGTAGCAAACATGGAGGCCAATGGAATAGTAGAGAAACAATTCATGGTGCTTTGATTTCTTTCTCAGGGGATAAGTCTTGGAATACTGGGTTAGCGAAGGGTCTTCTGCATTTTGGGGCCTGGGGGTGGAGAAGGCCAGTTTGGGGGAACTGTGGAGGAACTTTCCTCTGTTTTGACAACAAATAACTACAATTTATTACATGTTTACTGTGTGTTAGGTGATATTCTAAAAGCTCTATGTACTCTATCTCTTTGAGTCTGTCGAATTCTATAAACAGGTAGCATCATTCTCTTTTCACAGATGAAGAAGCAGAGGATTAGAATAGCTGTGTTATATAACTCATCAGAGTCATATAACTGATAATTCAGACCCAGGTTAAAATATAAATCTTTGACATGGTTTACAAGATCCTCCACAATCTGACCTTTGCCTACCTATCAGCCTTACCTCATGCCACCTAAATTCAACCACACAGGATTTTTAGCTCCAGTTTTAAAATACATCTTGTCTGCTGTGGCAGAGGCATAGCTAAGTGTTCCCCAAAACTTCCTTTTCTTCTCAAGCACAGAGAAGACTTCTTTTTCAGCCTCCCCTTGGATGTTGGTGGGATCATATGACTAATGGAAGGAGAATGAAAGCAATGTGCATCACTCCAGACCTGGTCCCTAACGCATTTCATATTCTCAACTCAGTTTTCTGTTTTCCATTTGCACAGCTGGTGTGCAGTACCCTCAGACAGGAGATAGTAAAATCACAAGGCAGTGTTCCTGTCTTCACTACTTTGACAAAACCTGACCAGATCAGCTGCTTGAAGAGCTAGGACATGAGAGATAAATTTTATTGGATAAGTATCTGAGATTTGGGGGTAGTTTGTTACAGCATCTAGCATTACTAACCATAATTAAGCCACTTGTTCTAAACAGAAATGTCAAACTTTTTTTTTTGTTTGTTTAAGGCCAGGTAGTAAATATTTCAGGTGTTAGAGGCCATGTGATCTCCTTTGCAACTAATCAACTCCACTCGGCAGTTGTCGTGTGAAAATGACCTTAGACCATACGTAAGTGAATGGGCATATCTGGGTTCCAATAATGCTCTATTTACAAAAATTGGCACTGGCCAGATTTAGTTTGCCAATGTCTGTACTACACTAAAGGGCTAGAACAGCCCATACTGTTTCTCTGTTGCAGTGTCTCAGTCTCCAGCACTCTGATGCAACCCAACCTTTGTTTGGCTAAACTGTTACTCCCCATAGCTTAGGGAGGATGTTTCCCCATTTCCCTTGTTTCCCTCTTTCTGATTTCTCTGCCTGATATGGGTTGGCTGTGTCCCCACCCAAATCTCAGATTGTAGCTCCTCTAATTCCCATATGTTGTGGGAGGGACCCAGTGGAGGTAATTGAATCACAAGGGCGGGTCTTTCCCATGCTGTTCTTGTGATAGCGAATACGTCTCACAAGATCTGATGGAGTTCCCCTGCACATGCTCTCTGTCTTGTCTGCTGCCATGTAAGACATCCCTTTGTTCTTCCTTCATCTTCTGCCATGATTGTGAGGCTTCCCCAGCAATGTGGAACCGTGAGTCCATTAAATCTCTTTCCTTTATAAATTACCCAGTCTCTGGTATGTCTATATTAGCAGCATGAGAACAGACTAATACTCTCCCCTTCTTGTCAATTGGGTTAGTCTCCATAATCATATGTCCCCAGAGCAGTCACCTATACTTTCTTTTTCATAATAAACCTCTTGTCTATAATATTAGATTGGTGCAAAAGTAATTGTGATTTTTACTGTTAAAAGTAATGGCAAAAACTGCAGTTGCTTTTGTACCAACCTAATAATTTGTTCAATGTCTGTCTTCCTTACTATGCTGAGAGCGTCATGAGAAAAAGATGCCATATCTATTGTATTCCCTGTTTTATCTCTAGAACCTAGCACAGGACCTGACACAGACTAGGTGCTATTAATATTTGCTGAGTCAATGGGTAACTACAAGTCATATGTTGTTAACCACTGCCTGCAATATATAGAATTTGTGGAAACACATCCTTCCTTCCCCTCCCCTCTCCTCTTCCTCTTCATCCTTCAGTTCTTGGGCTCAATATAGCCTAAAGGAAACCAAACCTACAATTATGGTATAATAGTCACACTCTTGAATGAATAAAATACCACAGAGATATTTACCCTCAGGAATATTTCTTTGGTGTAAATACTGACTTTGTCTCTACCTCAGTCAATATTTTTTTTTCAGGACCATAAATCTTGGGGTATCATCTCATGCAAGCTGATCTCTGTCACAGCTCTGAAAGTTAATTCCATTCTAAGCCCTATAAACAGGAAGAGGCTGTTCCCGAGGTTCTGTCATCACATTGCTCTGACACTTATAAATCTGAAAAGCTGTCCAATTTTTTACAATATTGTATGTTAGGTTTGTGAACCACTCCAAATGGTCAAATATAGCCCCTCTGTCTATACAAAAGAGAAGACAAGAGAAAAAATATTCTATTTAAATGTATAAAGACTCTAACACAACAGTCAATATAGTTTCAAAGTTGATTAAGATAACTTGTAGTTCTGATAAGTTTTTGGTGTGATCTGATAAAATATGGTGGCTGGAGAACTCAAACACTGTCCTGGGCAAAGTCACAGTACAGCTAAAATTGCTATCATTCTATTCAGCTGTAGCTGAGTAGTGGACAGTGCTTTTGAGTTTCCCATAGCTTTCTCAATGGCATCTGTCAACCTAAGGCAGGAAAGACAAGCTTACCAATCTGGGAAAAGCCCAAAGCATTTTACTCAAAAGGTGGTATTGAGCTGGGTGTGGTGGTGCATGCCTATAATACCAGCAGTTTGGGAGACTGAGGCAGGAGCATCACTTGAACCCAGGAGTTTAAGACCAGCCTGGACAACATAGGGAGACCAAAACAAACAAACAAACAAACAAACAAACAAAAAACCCAAAACCAAAACCAAAACCAAAAACCAAAAACCAAAAACAAAGAAAAACACACACAAAACCAAAAAAGTACAAAAAATTAGTTGAATGTCGTGGTTCACGCCTGTAGTCCCAGCTACTCAGTAGGCTGAGGTAGGAGGATCACTTTAGCCCAGGACTTGAAGGCTACAGTGAGCTAGGCTCATGCTACTGTATACCAAGACTGTTTCAAATGCAAAAAAAGGGAGTATTAGCTCGCCTTTCCCTTGTTAGGTCGTAATGGAGGGTTGACAGGAGTCTGTGCAGGTCAGTTAGAGAAGGGATTGAAGAAAAGTGTTAATTCCTAAGGAATTCTTGCAGGGCTTATGGCCATTTATGTCTTTCAATCTAAAATAAAGTCTAAAGAGAAACTTAAATATAATGTATTTTTGGGAATAAAACAAAATTACTAATATTTTTCTTATAGAAAAGCCTCAGGGTCCTAGATTGGGAATTCATGAAAGAATATCTGACCCCAATTCATTTACAGAAATTAACCATCCCTCCCAAATCTGATTTTTTTTTTTTTTTTTTTTTTTTTTTTGAGACAGAGTCTCGCTCGTTGCCCAGGCTGGAATGCAGTGGCGCGATCTCGGCTCACTGCAAGCTCCGCCTGCCGGGTTCAAGCCATTCTCCTGCCTCAGCCTCCCGAGTAGCTGGGACTATAGGCGCCTGCCACCACGCCTGGTTAATTTTTTGTATTTTTAGTAGAGACGGGGTTTCACCGTGTTAGCCGGGATGATCTTGATCTCCTGACCTCGTGATCTGCCCGCCACGGCCTCCCAAAGTGCTGGGATTACAGGCATGAGCCACCGCACCTGGCCCCAAATCCGATTTCTTAATAGCTGAAATCTTCCCTCTGATAGGGAAGGTGTTGAGGTCTTCTAACTGCATTGTCATCATTCTGTTTCTAGAACTCAGCTCCCTGTAGTATGCCATAAATATTTGTGGAATATATGAATGAATGAATACATGATGTGAATGAACGAATTATGTCCATGCATGGATGAACAAATGAATGAAAGAGAGTCGTCAAGATTGCCAAATTGCGGGGAGGGGCCAAGATGGCTGACTAGAAACAGCTGCAGTTGAAGGCTCCCACCAAGAACAAAAATGGTGAGTGAATCCTGCACTGACAACTGAAGTATCCTGGTTCTCTCACTGGGACTGACTAAGTGGTTGGCATGACCCACAGAGAGTGAGGAAAAGCAGGGTGGTGTGACAGCCCACCTGGGAGCCACAAGGGGCAAAGGGAGATCCCACCACCAGCCAAGAGAGGCAGTGAGTGACTGTGCTACCCTGCCCAGGAAACCACGCTTTTTCCAGGGATCTGTGCAACCTGTGGATCAGGAGATCCGCTCATAAGGGCCTTGGGTCCCATGTACAGAGCTGTGCAGATTCTCAGTGGACACTCTGCTGGAGACTGCCTAAAATTACTGAGTTCCCCCGGAGAGGGGTGGCCATCATCACTGTGGTTGCCTGCTGCCTAAGATGACTGAACTCCCTGGGGGACGGGTGGCAACCATCACTGCAGTTCCAGTTGGCTGTTTTTCCCCTGCTGGTGCCAGAGAGATGAACGATTTGGATTGAGAGGAATTCCCCACAGCGCAGCACAGCGGCTGTGGCAGATCATGGCTAGACTGCCCCTTTAGACCAGACCCTGACACATCCCTCCTCACGAGGTGGGGCCTCCCTGAAGGAATTTCAAAACCTCCATCCAGGGGTTTACATACAGAACTCTGATCTCCCTGGGATGGAGCCCTTGGTTGGAGGGGTTGCTGTGTCTCCATGAATCAGCAGAGTTAGTCTTTTCCACCACTGGCTCTGAGGAATCCAGGTAGTCAAGATGAATGGGATTCCCCCCAGTGCAGAGCACCCATTCTGCCAAGGGGCAGCCAGAGTGCTTCATTAAGCAGGTCCTAGATCCCATGTCGCCTGACCAGGTGAGATTCCCTAACCGGGGTCACCAGACACCTTATACAGGAGCATTCCTGCTGGCATCAGTTCAGTGCCCCTCTGGGACAGAGATCCCAGAGGAAGGGGTAGGCAGCCATCTTTGATGTTCTGTAGCCTCCACTGGGGACACTTCCAGGTGCAGGAGAAACCCAGGTGAATATGGTCTGGAGTGGACCCCTTGCAAACTGCAGCAGCCCTATGGAAGAGGGGCCTGATTGTTAAAAGAAAAACAAACAGAAAGCAACAACAACGGCAGTCCCCACAACAACAAAGTCCCCACAAAAACCCTATCTAAAAGTCAGCAGCCTTCAAGATTGGAGCTAGATAAACTCATGAAGATGAGAAAGAATCAATGAAAAAATGCTGAAAACTCAAAAAGCCAGAGGGCCTCTTCTTCTCCAAATGATTATAACACCTCTTCAGCAAGGATGCAGAGTCTGAGATAGATGAATTGACAGAATTGGACTTCAGAAGGTGGGTAATAATGAACTTTGCTGAGCTAAAGATGCCTCAAAGAAGCTAAGAACCGTGACAAAACACTACAGGAGCTGTCAGCCAGAACAACCAGTTTAGAGAGGAGCATAAGTGACCTGATTGAGCTGAAAAACATAACATGAGAACTTCACAATGCAACCACAAGTATCAATAACCAAACAGACCAAGCAGAGGAAAGAATTTCAGCGCTTGAAGGCTATCTTGCTGAAATAAGACAGACAGACAAATTAGGAAAAAAAGAATGAAAATGAATGAACAAAACCTCCAAGAACTATGGGATTATGTAAAAAGACTGAACCTATGACGGGTTGGGGTACTGAAAGAGATGGAGAGAATGGAACCAACTTGGAAAATATACTTTAGGATATTACCCAGGAGAACTTCCCCAACCTAACAAGACAGGCCAATATTCAAATTCAGGAAATCTAGGGAACCCCAGTAAGATACTCCATGAGAAGATAAACCCTAAGACACATAGTCATCTGATTCTCCAAGGTCAAAATGAAGGGAAAAATGTTAAGGGCAGCCAGAAAGAAAGGCTAGGTCACCTACAAAGGGAAGCACAGCAGACTAACAGTGGACCTCTCAGCAGAAACTCTACAAAACAGAAGAGATTAGGGGCCAATATTCAACATTCTTAAATAAAAGAATTTCCAACCCAGAATTTCATATCTGGCCAAACTAAGCATCATAAGTGAAGGAGAAATATATTTTTTTCAGACAAGCAAATGCTGAGGGAATTCATCATCACCAGGCCTGCCTTGCAAGAGCTCCTGAAGGAAACACTAAATATGGAAAGAGAAAACTGTTACCAGCCACTGCAAAAACAAACTGAAGTACAAAGACCAATGACACTATGAAGCAATGACATCACTAAGTCTGCAAAATAACCAGCTAGCATCATGATGACAGGATCAAATTCACACATAAGAATATTAACCTCAATATAAATGGGCTAAATTCCCCAACTAAAAGACACAGAATGGCAAGTTGGAGAAAGTGTTACAACCAATCAGTGTGCTGTATTCAAGAGACCAATCTCAAGTACAAAGACACACATAGGCCCAAAATAAAGGGATGGAAGGAAATTTACCAAACAAATGGAAAGCAGAAAAAAGCAGGGATGCAATCCTAGTTTCTGACAAAACAGACTTTAAACTAACAAACATCAAAAGAGACAAAGAAGGGCATTACATCATGGTAAGGGGATTAATTCAACAAGAAGAGCTAACTATCCTAAATATATATGCACCCAATGCAGGAGCTCCCAGATTCATAAAACAAGTTCTTAGAGACCTACGAAGAGACTTAGACTCCTACACAATAATAGTGGGGAACTTTAACACCCCACTGTCAATATTAGATCATTGAGACAGAAAATTAACAAGGGCATTCAGGATTTGAACTAATCTCTGGATCAAGTGGACCTGATAGATAACTACAGAATTCTCCACCCAAAAAAAACAACAGAACATATGTTCTTCTTGGCACCACATGGTACTACTCTAAAATCAGTCACATAATTGGAAGTAAAACACTCCTCAGCAAATGCAAAAGAACTGAAATCATAACAAACAGTCTCTCATACCACAGCGCAATCAAATTAGAACTCAAGACTAAGAAACTCACTCAAAACCACACAACTACATGGAAATTGAACAACCTGGTCCTGAATGACTCTTTCATAAATAATGAAATTAGGGCAGAAATCAAGAAGTCCTTTGAAACCAATGAGAACAAAGAGACAATGTACCAGAATCTCTGAGATGCAGTTGAAGGAGTGTTAAGACGGAAATGTATAGCATGAAGTGCCCACATTGAAAAGCTACAAAGATCTCAAATTGACACCCTAACATCACAGCTACAAGAACTGGAGGACCAAGGAAAAAAAAAAAAACCCAAAGCTAGCAGAGGACAAGAAATAACCAAGATCAGAGAAGAACTGAAGATACAAGAAAAACCCTTCAAAAAAATCAATGAATTCAGGGTCTGGTTTTTTGAAAAAAATAATAAAATAGATAGACTGCTAGCTAGACTAATAAAGAAGAAAAGAGGGAAGAATCAAATAGACACACAAAAAAATGATAAAGGGAACATGGTATCACCACTGACCCACAGAAATATAAACAACCATTGGAGACTACTATAAACACCTCTATGCAAATAACTTTGAAAATATAGAAGAAATGGATAAATTCCTGACACATACATCCTCCCAAGACTGAACCAGAAGGAAGTTGAATCCCTGAATAGGCCAAGAAGTTCCAAAATTAAGGCAGTAATAAATAGCTTACCAACCAAAAAAAGCTCAGGACCAGAGAAACAGTTGAATTCCACCAGAGGTACAAAGAGGAGCTGATACCATTCCTTCTGAAACTATTCTAAACAATTGAAAAGGAGAGACTTCTCCCTAACTCACTTTATGAGGCCAGCATCATTTGATACTGAAGCCTGGCAGAGATACAATGAAAAAGAAAACATCAATGTGAACATCAGTGCAAAAATCCTCAGTAAAATACTGGCAAACTGAATCCAGCAGGACATCCAAAAGCTTATCTACCACAATCAAGTCAGCTTTATCCCCAGGATGCAAGGCTGGTTCAACATATGCAAATCAATAAACATAACTCATCACTTAAACAGAACTAAAGACAAAAACCACATGATTATCTCAATAGATGCAGAAATGGCCTTTGATAAAATTCAACATCCCTTCATGTTAAAAACTCCTAATAAACTAGGTATGATGGAACATGCCTCAAAATAATAAGAGCCATTTATGACAAACCAACAGCCAATATCATACTGAATGGTCAAAAGCTGGAAACATTGCCTTTGTAAACTGGCACTAGACAAGGATGCCCTTTCTCACCACTCCTATTCAACATACTATTGGAAGTTCTGGCCAGGGCAATCAAGCAAGAGAAAGAAATAAAGGGTATTCAGATAGGAAAAGAGGAAGTCAAACTCTCTGTTTGCAGATCACATAATCCTATATCTAGAAAACCCTATCACCTCAGCCCAAAAGGTTCTTAAGCTGATAAGCAACTACAGCAGTCTCAGCATACAAAATCAATGTAAAAATCACAAGTATTCCTATACATCAACAATAGACAAATAGAGAGCAAAATCATGAGTGAACTCTTATTCACAATTGCTACAAAGAGGATAAAATACTGAGGAATACAGCTAACAAGGGGAGTGAAGGACTTCTTCAAGGAGAACTACAAACCACTGCTCAAGGAAATCAGAGAGTACACAAACAAATGGAACAACATTCCACATTCATGATAGGAAGAATCAATATCGTGAACATGACCATACTGCCCAAGGTAATTTATAGATTCAATGCTATTCCCATTAAACTACCATTGACATTCTTCACAGAATTAGAAAAACCTACTTTAAAATTCATCTGGAACCAAAAAAGAGCCTGTATAGCCAAGACAATCCTAAGCAAAAAGAACAAAACTGGAGGCATTATGCTACCTGACTTCAAATTATACTGCAAGGCTACAGTAACCAAAACAGCGTGGTACTGTTATCAAAACAGACACATAGACCAATGGAACAGAATAGAGATCTCAGAAATGAGACCACACATCTACAACCATCTGATCTTTGACAAACCTGACAAAAACAAGCAATGGGGAAAGATTCCCTATTCAATAAATGTTGCTGGGAAAACTGGCTAGCCATATGCAGAAAATTGAAACTGGACCCCCCTATTTACACCTTATACAAAAATTAACTCAAGATGAA
Source organism: Chlorocebus sabaeus (assembly GCF_047675955.1). Classification (NCBI taxonomy): domain Eukaryota; kingdom Metazoa; phylum Chordata; class Mammalia; order Primates; family Cercopithecidae; genus Chlorocebus; species Chlorocebus sabaeus. The sequence goes on along the minus strand of NC_132911.1, from coordinate 32,895,030 downwards.
TTAAAGACTTAAATGTGAAACCCAAAACTACAAAAACTCTAGAAGAAAATCTTGGCAATACCATTCAGAACATAGGCACAGGCAAAGATTAATGACGAAAATGTCAAAAGCAATTGCAACAACAGCAAAAATTGACAAATGGCATCTAATTAAACTAAAGAACTTCTGAACAGCAAAAGAAAATATCAGAATGAACAGACAACCTACAGAATGGGAGAAAATGTTTGCAATCTATCCATCTGACAAAGGTCTAATATCCAAAATCTACGAGGAATTTAAACAAATTTACAAGAAAAAAACAAACAATACCATTAGAAAGTGGGCAAAAGACATGAACAGACACTTCTCAAAAGAAGACATTTATGCAGCCAACAAACATATGAAGAAAAGCTCAACATCACTGATCATTAGAGAAATGCAAATCAAAACCACAAAGAGATACCATCTCACGCCAGTCAGAATGGTGATTATTGAAAAGTCAGGAAACAACAGATGCTGGCGAGGCTGTGGAGAAATGGGAATGCTTTTACACTGTTGGTGGGAATGTAAATTAGTTCAACCATTGTGGAAGACAGTGTAGTGATTCCTCAAAGGCCTAGAACCAGAAATATCATTTGGCCCAGGAATCCCATTACTGGGTATATACCCAAAGGAATATCAATCATTCTATTATAAAGATACATGCATGTGTATGTTCATTACAGCACTGTTCACAATAGCAAAGATGTGGAATCATCCTAAATGCCCGTCAATAATAGACTGGATAAAGAAAATATGGTACATATACACCACAGAATACTATGCAGCCATAAAAAGGAAGAAGATCATGTTCTTTGCAGGGACATGGATGGAGCTGGAAACCATCATCCTCAGCAAACTAATGCAGAAACAGAAAACCAAACACTGCATCTTCTCACTCTTAAGTGGGAGATGAACAATGAGAACAACATGGACATGGGGAGGGGAAAAACACATACTGGGGCCTGTCGGGGGTGGGGATGAAGTGAGGGAGATCATGAGAATAAATACCTAATGCATGCTGCGCTTAATACCTAGGTGATGGGTTGATAGGTGCAGCAAAACACCATAAGTAAACCACATTTACCTATGCAACAAACCTGCACATTCTGCACGTGTATCCCAGAACTTAAAATAAAAATTAAAAAAAATGAAAGCCCAGTTAACACTTGGTCCCAGTTCCATTCTTTTAGTTTTTCTGATACTATTTTTTCTATAATGATCATTTCTCAAATGGCTTTATAATAATAACACAACAACTAACACGTATGCAGCCCTTTTATATACTATATTTTAAGTGATAGAAAGCATTTGGCCTAAGTTTTCTGGGTGCATTTCATTTGCTTGTGTTGACCCAGGTGACAGCTAACTAGTGTAGTCACTACCTTCAGCTTCATGTGAGTAGGGCACCTTTGTGACCCATGTTCTGTTCAACCTTAAGTAGACAGAGAAAACATTGTCATTCTGAACACAGATTACTGAATTGAGAGACCTTGGTCAGTTACATTTAAAATGCAAGGCCTCAAAGCATACTTTCTGATGGAATTTATTGTGATCATTAGGATAAGTAAACACATCAGACATTCACTATATATGCTGAGACAAATGTAATAAAGAGAAACTTTTTTCTCTGCTGTGTCATTTTGCAACTCTAAGTGCTGGTGCTTACTATAATTTTTCACAATAACACTTAGATTTTCAGCTAAACTACTGCATCAGACATATTTCAAGCTAATTACTTGGCATTACAAGATTGTATTCTGTTCTCTAATAGCTTTGTAACAAACTTTTTTTTAAAGTAGAGAATCAGTTATTTCCAAAGATTAAAAGAAGAGGCCGGGCGCGGTAGCTCACGCCTGTAATCCCAGCACTTTGGGAGGCCGAGATGGGCGGATCACGAGGTCAGGAGATCGAGACTATCCTGGCTAACACGGTGAAACCCCGTCTCTACTAAAAAATACAAAAAACTAGCCGGGCGAGGTGGCGGGCGCCTGTAGTCCCAGCTACTCGGGAGGCTGAGACAGGAGAATGGCGTAAACCCGGGAGGCGGAGCTTGCAGTGAGCTGAGATCCGGCCACTGCACTCCAGCCTGGGCAACAGAGCAAGACTTCGTCTCAAAAAAAAAAAAAAAAAAAAAAAGATTAAAAGAAGAACAAAAACATGATTATCTGGCTGGGTTGCCTGGTCTCATTGCTCTGTGCAGCTGAGGCTGTGGTTTGGGAAAATCATCTTGTGCTCTGCAGCTTAGATGCTGAGTTCTTCTCCTAATTCAATTGACATATTGTTTTCTTTCTTCTTTAAAACAAAGTTTATTTTTCTATCATGGCAAATCCAGAGAAGATAAAACAATAAGTAAAAGAACTAAAAAGTCGTCTTACCCTCATCTTATCAATATTCATCCATTCTATATCTATTGAGTACCTACTATATGTCAGGCTCTATTCTAGGCACTGATATTTTTGCGAATCTCAAAACATCAGTTTCAACTGAATGTAAGAATATCTGTGAGTAAAATATCCTTTAATGAAAGTATACTTTGATAAGCTCATCTTTAGCCCTCTGTCCCTCATTCTCAGCCTTAGTCCTTCCAAGACTTCTTCCCCTGTGTTCAGACATTCCCTTTCCAACACATTAGGACTCTGGAATCCTCCAGTGAAATTCTTTATGTTGACATAAAAGTTGCCTTCAAGAACAGTTCTGGCTGGGTGAGGTGGCTCATGCCAGTAATCCTAATGCTTTAGGAGACTGAGGCGGAAGGATGACTTCAGCCCAGGAGGTAGAGGCTGCAGTGAGCTATGAGTGTGCTGCTGCATTCCAGCCTAGATGACAGAGATGCTGTCTCAAAAGAAAACAAACAAACAAACAAACAAACAAAAACCAAAACCAAAAACAGTTCTAATTAGTGATCATGACAAGCTAAAATGACCCTTAGTAGTTTACAGCAGTCTGGGGTTCTTGGACTTCTAGGGCTTCATAAAGGCAGTTTGAAAACCAAAAAACAAAGGAGAACATATGTTTACCTATGGTAATGCCAGAATGAGCTAAACAAAACAGAAGAGTTTCTTGGCATTTTTATTAGTCTTGGATGTATAAAAGAAGGAAGTATTATTACTCAAGCCCAGTTTGATAAACAAAGTCTTTGAAAACCATGTAAATAAGTGGTAAAAATAAAAGCTCATTTTCTCGATGATATTGCAGGCATAGAACTAAAGGCAGAAAAAGTGTTTTTGATTTGAGGGGAGCCTGGCAGGCAGGTTCCTCCGGCTGCGTACGGGTCGCGCTGACCTTGCTTTTGCATTTTATTCATGCTTTTCATCCTAGAGGAAAGAAGGGGGAGCCGACTGAGCATGGCAAGGGCGATTGCTAGGGACCTGCTGTCCAGGACAGGTCACTAGCACTTCTGTTGTGCCTGCTCCTCTTACAACATGGAAACTCTCTCACATTGCTTAGTGGATGTCATCTCATCCAGCAGAAAGCTGAGCAGAAAGAGTGCCCACTATATAGGTTTGGGTGTTGGAGCCTTGAGCTGCTCAGAGATCAAAGAGAAGAGCCCTTCCTCCAGATTTTGAATATTATGATTGTTTTCTGAACAATCATGATAGGGTTTTTCTTCTAGGCTTCTCTGAGCTTCAGTATTAATTTGCAACCCAACCGAGTGGGTTCAAAATGTCTTTTGATCACACACCAACACGGGGCCATCAGAACACTGATGACATTCAACCACAAAAGAAAACCGGGGAGGGAGGGCTCTCAAAATGAGCATAGTGACAAAAGGGACTTCCGCAGTGCAGCATGTATCTCAGACAAGGGTAGCACACAATGAATAAACTGTGGCCGGCTGACATTTCATCTGTGAGTCGCTTCTCAAGTATTTGGAGAGGGTGCATTGATCCCACTCTCGTGGAAACCCCCAAGAACTCTCATAAAATGCCTGCTTTCATTTAGCTTTTGTTAAAACAACTAAAATTCCCTTCTCACAATTGTTGGGACATCTCAACAACATAGTCCTTTCTTCCCCAGCTTGCAACTCAAACAAATATTGTTTCATTTGTTTCTTCTGGGTACCCCAGTCTCATGCTAACAATTTTTGACATTGAAAGGCATTTCCCAGGACTCCCAGAGGGTGGCAGTATTGTTCATGAGTCAGTGATTAGTACAAGAAATTTGGTACCTGATAGGAAAATGATTTAAGGGGCGTGGCTTTATACTATCAAAATGAGCAAAATCTATAATGGCAGTTCCTTCACAATATAACTAATTCCTCCAAAGCCACATACTCCAACGTGTATAAAAGTGCAAAGATAAAAGATGAAACCTAAAAGGCTCATGTCAACAGAAAAATATGGACAAAAGTGGCAATGCTAAGATTATTTCAAATAGGCTGAATCCCAGATAATTAATACAATAATGCCTTAGGTTCTGTGGGTTGTCTACAGATACCTGACTGAGAACATTCAGATGATGTCAATTCACCAGAAATTTTGCAGGAGGAGACAGGCTGCTATTGTTCTTATTCAACGTAACCTTTCAATAATTTGCAGGCCCTGTAGCTTACTAGTAGACAGCCTATTGTCTTCTGAGAGGCATGTAGCAAGACTGCTCTAACAAGATAGTTTACACTTATTCATACGTAAATGAAGGCCCTCAGCTTGGTCCAAAGCAGAACCAGGTAACTAGAACTTAGTGATAATATTAACTGAGAAAAAAGATTATTACCCATAGTATTGCTTGAAAGGGGAATGTTTATTTGTATACATAGTCAAAATCAATTACTTCCTGCAATCAAGATGCTTGTGATGGTGTTTGGGTATACCTGGAGATGACATCATAGTGTCACTTACAAGTTTGGTACATGGTTGCTATCAGACCTCCGGTAGAAATTTTGAAGGGATACAATGGTAGCAGCTGAAAAGGCAAAACTGCAGTTTAATTTCTACAAATAGGTCGGGGGTAAGGAAAGCCCCTATGTATGGAAGGTTGGGAATATCCAGGTCTTCCCAGAAGATCCCACACTGAGAGAATTCCCAGACTTCCAGATGAGTCACTTCTACCTTTGGTTGTGTCTGGTCATCGGGGTTTTCCAATTTTCTAGAACTCAGAAGAGGCACAGATACTTCTGTTTGTATTTAAGTGATTAAAATTAGGCAGCATAATTTTTCCACTTTGCATCTCTTGATTTAGCAGCAAGTTGCTTAATATTGTTATACATCAATGTCAGACATTTACTGAGTCACCCACAAGCTCTTCCTTCCTGGAGGTCCCTGGTAATGATTTAGAAAAAGTCTTCTGGAAAGCAATGACATTTATAGAAAATTTCAAGTCAATAAATAATATCTTCTATTTGCTGAGTGGTTACTAAGTGGCAGGAACTATTATTGGTGCTTTGCATGTATTATCTCATTTAATCCTTGCAATATCCTATGAGGTAGGCACTAACATTATTTTTTTATTTGTTTGACAAGGAGATTGAGGCTCAAAGAAGTTCAGCTCACCCAAAGTCATAACTAACTAGCAAGTGGCAAAGCCAGGATTCAAACTCTGTGCTTCCTTTTTAGAGGAGAGAGCAGGTAAGTTTATGAAACCATTGAACAGGCTTATGATTGTTTCATATGTTCTTTCCTTGTGATTTTAGGTTAGCAGAGGGAGGCTGGTTAGCCTGGTTATATCATGATGTTAATTATTGCATGACATCAGATAAAATCACTTACTTGATGCCCTCTGCTTTGAAAATGTGTCCCACTGGCCAAAGGAGTGAGCTAGGGAGAGTGTTGAAGGGATAGGACTAATCCACATTATGTAGAGAACGGAAATAGCAACTTTTTACTTTAGAGGACAAACGTAGGAAGACCTATACCAGAAGATGACCCATTCATTCAACCACTGTGACCCCAGTGGCTCAGCTCTCCACCAGTGAACCTGTCACTCAGAGTCTTGTGGGCTTGTACCAGAGCCGCATCTCCTGCTCTTCCTGAAGCCCCTGCTCTCCTCGACAGAGTTCCCACTATCACATGTCCTGTTTTTTCCCACAAAGGACACCAGGTGGATGTGCATGTGCCCAACCATAGGTCACACAGTTGGATGGGTAATGCTTTACAGGTGAGAAATGAAGAAATATGGGCCACCTGGCATGTAAACAAGAAAAGATCCTGCTACTCTTTTTTTGTTTGTTTTTTTATGAGACAGAGCCTTGCTCTGTTGCCCAGGCTGGAGTGCAGTGGTGCGATCTTGGCTCACTGCAACCTCTGCCTCCTGGGTTGAAGTGATTCTCACGCCTAAGCCACCAGAGTAGCTGGTATTACAGGCGTGAGCCACCATGTCCAACTGATTTTTGTATTTTTAGTAGAGACAGCATTTTGCCATGTTCTCCAGGATGGTCTCGAACTCCTGAGCTCAAGTGATCTGCTGGCCTTGACCTTTCAAAGTGCTGGGATTACAGAGGTGAAACAGCCTGCCCAGCCAGACCCTGCTACTTTTAAAGAGATACCTTTAAAAACTGTCAGTTGCAGTGAGTCCCCAGCACAGCTAGTAGATTGTGCTCACTGAGTGCTTCGTCATCACTAGTGTCCAGTGATCATGAGCCTGCCACCAAGAATCGGTCCTGAAATCAAAGCCGGTGCCATGCCAACAGAGACTCTGATTGGTTTCTTTAGTTAGATCTAGTTCATGGTACCTGTGGAATCAGTATATTCGTTGGTCAGTCTAGGTGTGTGATATGCCAATTGCAAGTAAGCAGGGAGGAAGTCAGATTTTAGCAGGATTTCAAGACAGTAGGAATCATCTGGGATGGGCCTCTGCTATTGAATCATCTTGGGCATCCCAAGGATCTAAAGGCTATAACCAGAAGTTAATATTAAAATATAATCAAAGATCAAGGAACCTACATTGGCATTCTCAAAGTAACACTTGTATAGGAAACACTTGCGTGATTTGATAAAAATTTAAATCTCTGACACCCATTGAATCGGGGACCTAATCCCGTAGCATCTAGTCAGAAATTAGAAGAGCTGGTTCATGATCTAAATGGAGTAATAGTTCTCAAAATGTGGTCCTCAGACCAACAGTGTGAACACCCCCTGGGAACTTGTTAGAAATACAAATTTTTGAACTACCAAACCAGAAACTAGGGGTGGGGCCCAGCAAGCTGTGCTTAACAAGCACTCCAGGGTATTCTGATGCATGCTCAAGTTTGAGAACCATTGGAATAGAGAGTTCTCTACAGGCCTATAATGATACATGTTAGCTGGAGACTCAGAAATACGTTAGGAAGGGGCTCTGAAATCTGTATTTTTATTATGTTTCCCTGGTGATTTTGTTGTATGCCTGTTTGAGTATAATTGATCCAGAAGAACAAAAGTTTTCTTTCCCTTTTATCTTTTGCCAAGGCACTTCCCCATTATCTCCAAGGCTAAGAACCAGAATCATTCCTTTTGTTACTAAAAGCTCACCCATTTGGGCAAAGGACAGACTAGAAACATCATTCTGTATATCCTATACAAACGCAGTGTGGCTATTTTTAAGTGTGTGTGTGTGCACGCACACACAGACGTGCATACGTGCATATGTACACGTGTGTGCAAACATTCAAAACAACAGTCAACTTCTGGGCAGATTATTGCTCTACTATGCCTAAAAATTAATCAATTCCTCCTTCACTTTATGAGAATGCCTAAAATTTTACCAACTTAAGACAAATATATTTGTGTTAATAAGCATTGTTTTTCAAATTCAGATATGAAAGTAAATAGATGTTAACACTATGAAAACTTTTGGAGACCATCTAATCTTGAACTTTTCTCATGATAGTGCCTGCTTAGCCCTTCAGCAAATTTCCTTCAAGTGACATTCACAGAAGCATGTAAGTCACTCCCAGATGACAAGGTAGGCACTGTCTTCCACTCCTTGCAATTCTGTGCAGGAGGAGGTACATAGATTGACCACCAACATGAGGCCGATACTATCATCCATGGGTAAAAGATATAGTTGGGAGCCAGCAGCCCTTTCTTATAGCTCTGTGATTCGGATAAACAGGCATATCTTGTGGGTTCAATTTTTCAAGAACCTGAGGGTGCAGTCTTACAAATTGTCCAGCAGACCCAAACCTCTGGTCTCTCTGAATAAGAATGTGAGAGCAAGCCCTATGAACAAGCATTTTGCTCATGAGCACATGGGATTCCAGATGTAATCATCATTGCTAAACACCACCAGGCTGCCAGCAAAGTTCAATTCATATCCCAATGTACCCTGCTCACCAGCCAGGAAGGTGAGGGGCGTGTTCTGCATCCCTGGAGACTTGGCACTGATATCCAGGTCAAACATGAAAATCCTAAAGTTTCAGGCAAATTCTGAGGATCAAGCCTCTTCTGACTGGAAAGTAGGATGTCTCTCTTACTAAGATTTATGCTTTCCAGAGTCCTACCACCAGCACTACCTCTGTTCCTTTCAGCCTGCCTGAGGAGATCTCTCTCATAGTCTATTGTGTCATGTCTTTCTCTGGCAATCCAGATTGGTCATCTACTAGCAGGTTTTTGTTTTTGTTTTTGTTTTTGTTTTTAAATCAGGAAGCAGTAAAGGTGCAGCTGTGTTAGTTAGCGATTCTTAACTGGTACTTGTGTACCTGCCTAGCATAATACTCCCTCTCTGTGTTCCAAATGAGGTCCTCTATTAATAAATAAGTCTTAATCATTTGAGACCACTGCCTTCTCTTGCTGATTTTCCATCTTCTGGTCTAGTACCATGGTAAACAACTGTGAATGGAATTGGTGTTTTATGTACCCACCATCTCCTATAGATTAGGGAGAATGAAAGGTAGAAAGCTTTCTGAAGTAGAGGAACAAATAATAATGCTCTTCAGCTTGTGTTGTGCTTTCACATCTGTCTATGATTATGAATCTGATCCTACACGGACCTCCTGGGCAGAACGTTTCTTATCTATTGGGATATCATATTAAATAATTCCTTGAACAAATTTGGAAGCTTGCAGTGGCCCTTTCTCTGGGAAAACCCCAAAAGATATGAGTTTGGAACCCATAAATATGATATTGTGTGCAGGAAAGGCAACTTCTTGAGATCAGATAAGATGTGAATGATTTTGCTGTAAGACTCGGTTCTCTAGAATGATCAAAGATGGCCAGATACTACTGGTGATTTATTCCTCACTGTTACACCAGAAATAGGCTTAATAATTTCAAGAAGGAAAATAAGAAACATGTCTATTTCACATAGCCATGTTCTTTCTGAGGCCAAAGGTGTTGTTCATTTCTGACTTGACTGGTTCTATCTAAACCTGGCCAATAGCCATACCAGTTATAATAAAAGGGACAATATTCCACTGGGCAGAACTTTTTGCAATGACTTTGAGACCTGAGCCTACCACTCAGCTCCTCTCAGCCAAAGTTAATTCTACTCTACAGGAGTAAAAATAACCAAAAATTATTTTACATTAATTTTGGGGACATTACCTTGAGAAGATCTTGCCTTTCTTGGTGGAAGTGCTTTGACCATGCCAACTCAAAGCTGCTGGGATACATACAACAAGGTTAGTCTGTCCCAGCTCAGCTTGGCTGCTTTCCTCGTGTGGTTAAATTTTACCAAACAGTATGTGCCAAGCAGCTACAGTTGTAGGGTTGGTGCCTTCTCCTTGAAATGAGTAGTTCCAAAAGAGAGTCTCCCCAGAACAATCTCTATCCTGAGAATTTTTGTTCCTCAAAATTCACATGGCATTTCCACTTAAGTGATGGGAAAATTACATAAAAGTCCACTGTGGGCATTGGCACTGTGATTTCTCATCTTCCAAGCTTAGTTCCCTTCATTCTCTCTGCTCACCATTATCCTTTCTGCACATTCCCATTTCTGGATTCCCTTCCTGTTTTTGATTCTGAATTCTGGTTCTGACTTTTCTTTTGGTGATCTGAACTTGAGTCTCTTTTTGGCAACATATTCTGAATTAAAAATCAATTCCCTCCTGGTACAAGACTTTAAAATTCAATCATCTGTTCTACATGCTGAAACCATGGATACCAAGCTCCTTATCTTCTTCTCACTTGTATAGGAGGTTGGGTTGATGGGTGCTTCCAGTTTTAGTACCTTAAAATGCACAAGGCAGGCCTATGGCCAGGAGGGGTCATAAGGAAAGCCACTACCATCCAGTGACTCAACAATTCCCCTGTCTTACCCTACCCCTTCCCATCACTCCTAATCGTTGGAGTGTCTGCGATACCTTGCTCATTGGCTTCCCAGTTCTCTCTGATTATTTTGGCTTTGTGCCATGGCTCCATCACCCCTTTCCTTTAAAGAATTGCAACCTTGGACTTTGAAAACTTAAACAAAACAAAACAAAACAAAACAAAAAACACTACCCAAACCTTAGCATCATGCAATAGACCCTTGTAACAAATATACCCACGTACCCCCTGAATCTAAAATAAGAATGGAAATTGAAAAAGTAAAAAAATGAAAAAAAATTGTTCTGACTCTGACAGCAGTCACCCTTGAGATTATTCCACATTGGCTCTGGGCTTCACTCAACACTACTCTTTCCCAGCCCCACTGGGTATAGGTATATTAGCCCACATCCAGAGAAATTGAAGACAATAGTCTCCCTGCAACTTCTCTCTTCCTGCTAAGCAATTCTAGTTCCTGCATCTATTCCTCATATGACGTAATTATTTTATGGCTTTGCCATCCTGAATGTTCTCTACGGTATGTACTCCAGCTTGTCAATATCCCTTATAGTGTGTGGTTCTCAGAAAAACACAAATCAGCATAGAGTTGAAGGTACCTTCATGCCTTTTGTTTCATGAGTTAACATACCTCTTTAACAGAGCCTAAATTCACATTTAAATTCTGGCCTCTCTTTCACAACGTTAGTATGAATGTTTTACACTTAGTGAAAATCCAGGAACCTTTCCATGTTGCTGTTCAGACATACCTCATCCTTCTATAATTGGACCCTTCTTAGTGTAGAACTGTATCTTATTTAAATATCAATCAATTTTTCTCATTCTTTAAAAAATCTTGATTCCAGAAAAATAAATCTGGATACCTAGTACAATACAATGCTTTTCAGACTATGCTCCAAGTGAACCTGGAGTTCTTCAGTCTACACTTCAAAAATTAATTGATATGCTTTCTTATCAATTCACAGAATAAATTAAATTCATAGAATTTTCTCCAGATTTAACTCATAATTTTTTCCTCACATATTTATATCTGGTGCCCCTTGTTTAATTGTGCTAAATAAACCAAGTAATATAGTAAGATACTTTTTCTCAGAAAGTACTATGACTTCCAGTTAGTAACCCCCCAAAAACAATTTAACAATTTTCCATTCAATATATTAGGTATTCCTCCCTTTTCCATGTAGTTTACACATCTGATTGAAATGGTATCATTTGTTATTAATTTAACTTTGAAAAAGACCTTCCCAGTGCAGACAAAATGCCTTAATTTTGTAGTCTTTTGGCGAGATGCCAGATGTAATAATCACAAAATGGGAGTTTACCTTTGTTTTCTCTCTCCATTTATATTTCCACTTCTTCTCTAAGAATGTCATGAAAGACCTTGTCAGAGACTTTTCTGCAGTCCAGATTCATCTGAAGCATTTATTTCCACTATTCTAGAGACTGTGTGTGTGTATGTGTGTGTAACCAGTTTGGCATGATTTGTTCTTTATGGGTCCCGTGGTGTCTGCTAGTGTTCACCTCTTCCCCTTGTACGTGCTCACAAATCAACCTATTAATATTCCATCCCAGAGATTTGCCTGGATTTGGTGTCAAGCTCACTAGTTCATAAATGACAGGATCCATCTGCATCTTTTTTAGATAAGTGGGAACACATTTATCCAGTCTCCACAATCCCACAAAGTACTGCACATTCTCGAAGCACACTCCACCATGGATGTGTGTTTATACAGCCAGGGAACCAAACCACTTCAGAGAGGCTAGGTGCTGCTTTATTAGACCTTACACATCTATCAATATTTATTCTACCCTTTTAAGAATTAAAATCATGCTTGTTGACAAAGCAGACCAATGCAAAATCCAAACTGAGTTCCTTTCTATCTCCCTGTCACCTGTTAACATTACATCAGTAGCCCAGGCACCTGACAAATACATTTTTACTTGCAAAATACATATTTACTTTCCAAAATGTGTGTTTGCTGTCTTAGCATGCTTCACATTTCTTAGCTCTTTGAGAGTTTTAGGTATTTTAATATTATGCTTAGAGATTCAAGCCAACTCCTTCTCTTTTCTTTCTTCCTCTCTTTTTCTCGTTGTATGCTATTTCCCCTCAGCCTTCTCTTTATCTCTTGATGTTTGAGTTTCTAGAGACTTCCCTATTCAAGGACATTAATCTCTTTAGTGATATTCTATCCTTGCTTCTTACTGGGATCATTGTAATTTCATTGTCAGTATGCAATTTTAAAGGTTGGCCAGCTCTCATGAATCCTCTTCATGTCTATCAGGTCAGACATGATTTATAGTGGAGAGGCACAGGGGAAGGAACTTAGAGGTTTCTTCTTCCATCTTGTTTGCTCAGATGCATGGTGAGGTTAATTAAACAGTGCAATTTTTATACAACACACAAAAAAGAAAATTTTATTAGAAATGTGTCTTTAGGCTGAGTGTGGTGGCTCACGCCTGTAATCCTAGCACTTTGGGATGCCAAGGTGGGCGGATCACCTGAGGTCAGGAGTTCGAGGCCAGCCTGGCCAACATAGTGAAACCCAGTCTCTACTAAAAATACAAAAATTAGCCAGGCGTGGTGGCCCATGCCTGTAATCCAAGCTACTCGGGAGGCTGAGGCAGGAGAATCACTTAAACCCGGGAGACAGAGGTTGCAGTGAGCTGAGATCATACCACTGCACTCCAGCCTGGGTGGCAGAACAAGACTCCATCTTAAAAAAAGAAAAAGAAAAAGAAATGCAGCTTTATACTCCTCTGACAAATTCACTATTTAATTAAACAATAACTAATGACATTCACATTCAGTTTCAAGGAACATCTTTTGAAAAACATCAAATTTCAGAAACCACCTGGTACCACGATATTAGTCCCCGTCTGCCTCAACCCTCCTTTGCTGTCAGCAGCAACAACTTGCTCTGTCCTGGCTCAATTCTGGCCAGATAAAAAAACCAAATGGAAGCCTCACTTCAGCAACTACTTTGCCCAGTAGGGAGTAGGTGGCAATTATTTTTCTGCTTTTGTTTTTGATATATGGTCTAATTGGGAAGATTGTCACTATTATTTAACGTGGTATACTTGACTGTCTTAAGCCTAGAATTTTTTTCTGATTTCTACTCCAATACCTTATTGAGACAGCAATCTGTCCCTGATCCCAGACAGTCAACAGGAGCCAAGACACTTCACGTAATTCCTGAAAGTTCCTTTCTGAGATAGACCCACTTTCCAACATCTCATATTGACCCAAAGGACTTTGCTTTGTTTTTACAACTCAAACATGCATGGGACAGAATCTTTGGTGGCTCACAGCAATGCCCCCTGCCCATAGCAGTCTTTGGATATTGACATCCATCTAGATTTGTTAGTAGCTCACTATCATCAAAGATGGCTTCCAACCTTATTTTAATGAATTCAGAAGACAATGCTGCATTTCCAAGTATAAAATAAGAAGTTTCCATTTCAATTAAAAGAAAAAAAGGCCTTTGGGTGTGATGGTTACATGGAAAATGCAGCTTAAGGCTCATGTTAAAACTTTCTACCCTGTTTGTATTAGTTAGATGGCTTCAGGCTCATTGAAGAGTTCTCAGAAAGTCTGGAGTTTCAGAAAGAGGGAAAACTTACTTCTTTTGGAATTGACATAAAATCAGTTTTCTAAAGAAGCTTAAAATAAATCAAAGGCTCTATTCAGATTCTCGACATTTGGGAAGATTTACAGTTTTTCACAACCCCATTGAATTGAAAATTTGAAGAGTATACTTGGCTACATGAAGAAGAATATGGTAAAATAATGCAAACTCTTTGTCTGATGGGTAAAAGAAGGTCAAATATAGAGTTTGGGTGAGATTTTAATCTTACTTCATATTTCTACCATTAGAACTGATTGCCAAATACAATTTGAACATCTCAGGAACTGTACTTTTATCTTAAGTTTTCACAACAACCCGTGATTCCCACTTTAGAGAGGAGGAAACTAGAATTTGGGGTAGTATTTGGAATGAGTACCTTTGGCTAGGAAGTTCTAGAACTAGAAATTAGGATGATCAGCTGTGCTAGTTTGCCTAGGACCATCCTGGATTTAGCCTTGAATGTCCTGCATCCTGGGAAATCCCTCAGTTCCATGCAAACCAGGACAACTAGTTACCTTACGAGTGAACCCAGATTTGCAAGAATCAGAAACCCTTGTTTTTTCCTTTAATTGTCCAGCTTTTATTGGCTCTTCTGAGCTTTGCAGTATTTCTATAAAACACTTCAGTTGAAGAACTATTAAAATACTGATACACATTTGTTGGAAAGAAAAACAGTGATTAGTCCAAAGCCTTTTAGTTTCTTCAAGGTTTATCAGTGAATTTTAAGACCACTTATTTTTTAACATACTAGGACTTTTTCATAACTCACTACTTTCCTCTTTGTCCAAGTTTCAACTGAGTCAAGACACTTTATCTCTCTAAAATATCCTGTTTAAGATTTGTGACCTTATACTAATAAGACTTGCTTTCTTGGTCAAAGTTTCCTTTTTTACTTACTTAAATAGCATACAAAGAGCTTGTTTGAATTTAACACATAAACACAGCAAAAACACTGGAATTCTGAAAAGAGGCAAACATCATGGCATTAATTTTTTTTTTCTCTCTCTCTCTCTCTGTCTTTTTTTCTTTTGAGACAGATTCTCGCTCTGTCGCCCAGGCTGGAATGCAGTGGCACAATCTTGGCTCATTGCAACCTCCGCCTCCTGGGTTCAAGCAATTCTTGTGCCTCAGCCTCCCAAGTAGCTGGGATTACAGGTGTGTGCCACCATGCCCAGCTAATTTTTTATACTTTTAGTAGAGACGGGGTTTCACCATGTTGACCAGGCTAGCCTCAAACTTCTGGCCTCAAGTGATCCACCTGCCTCAGCCTCCCAAAGTGCTGGGATTACAGACGTGAGCCACTGCGCCTGGCCTGTGGTGTTAATTCTCATATCATTTCAAAATGTCTCAACAATATGTCTTTGGTGGAATCAGAGTTTTATTAGAAGGCTTTTGATTTTTTAGTATGGATTTTTATATTTTCAAATTTGTTAACATGAGAGGAAGGGAGAAACTTTTTCTTATTACATTCTTATACCTTGAACTAGAAGTATCACTACACAATTTTAATGAATTCAGAAGACAATGCTGCATTTCCAAGTATAAAATAAGAAGTTTCCATTTCAATTAAAAGAAAAAAAGGCCTTTGGGTGTGATGGTTACATGGAAAATGCAGCTTAAGGCTCATGTTAAAACTTTCTACCCTGTTTGTATTAGTCTGTTCTAGCGCTGCTAATGAAGACATACCCAAGACTGTGTAATTTATAAAGGAAAGAGGTTTAATGCATTCAGTTCCACATGACTGAGAAGGCCTCACAATCATGGTAGAAGGCAAAGGAGAAAAAAGGCACATCTTACATGGTGTCAGGCAAGAGAGCGTGTGCAAGGGCAACTCTCTTTTATAAAACCATCAGATATCATGAGACTTATTCACTACCACACGAACAGTATGGGGGAACCTCCCCCATGATTCAGTTACCTCCATCTGGCTCCACTCTTGACAAGTGGGGATTATTACAATTCAAAGTGAGATTTGGGTGGGGACACTGCCAAACTACATCGCTATTCTAGCTCATAGGGAACATCTTCATCTTTGCTTGGCACAGAGGTGTTCAGATTCAATAACATCCATTATTATTTGACTCAGTATCATGCCCCATGTTACACTGTAGCCTCCTAGATGTGTTTATATCTCCCCCATCATTTGTATAAGCACATCTAGGAGGCTACAGCGTGATGGGCCTGACACCGAGTCCTGTGTTTGCTGTTCAAATTCCAGAGCATGCCACATAGAATCAGCACTATAGCAGAGGGTAATTACAAAGATTATTTCTTATGGTGAACAACATTATAGCTCTTCCTCTGTCTCGCCTAATATTTCTGGAGAAGTATCCATGAAGAGGCCATGGAAGGCAGACATTTCTGGAAAGAGTATCGTAAAGAATAATTTGATTTTCAATATATCCTTAATGTGTACTTCTTTTTGCTGAGGACCGAATAAGAGTGGGGAACACCAAAGCCCTTTTCTCTCCTCATAGGCCTTCCAGTCTAGAAAGAGAGCACTCTGGTTGTCTCTAGGTTAGAAAGTCAATACTAATATGACAAAAGATTATTGAACACCTGCTAGGTGCTAGGTCCATTTCTAGGCACTGTGGATACAGAGATAGGAAAAAGACATTGTCCTCAAGGAATACTCAAAGCATAATGGTGGAAACAAGCACAACAAATAATTACTAGAAAGTGTGATAAGTAATAATACAGGGGAAAAAGAAAGTTCTGCAGAAGACAAAGAAGGGAATAGAAACGTAGGCAATTGTATTTGAGGTGGGGCAAGACGGAAAAAGAGGGCTAGAGGTGAGAAGGGAAGTTGGGAAAGGGGTGATATGGTTTTCCACGGCCAAGACCAACTCTGGCTAACCCTGATCGGGGACTGAGTGGGAAACCACAGAGGAGACTGCTGCCTGGGGCAGGCCTTGCTTCTCTGCACCCGGCCTCACAGTATGTTGCATGCATCTGTCAGCTGCCTGTGATTTGTTCCTGCCCCCACTGAACTGAGAAATGAGTTTTAGGGTCAAATTCCCTAGTCAAAAATTTATTAATCTCATCCAGTGGCTGCTTATGTTTTTTTTTCAAATCTCATCCCCCTGAGCAAGAATACCTACGGTTTGTTCAGCTGTCATATTCTCTATCCTTCTGTCTAATTTGCTCCCAGGGTGGTTTCTCTCCTTTGTCTGAGGGCCTTATCTGAAGCTGCTTGAACTCTGTGGGCATTCTGCAAAGCCTGGAGCCAGGGGTTCATATCTATGGAAAGTTTCCCTCATAGATTTCACACTGGGGAGGCCAAGACAAGGGCTTGGTACGCATGAATGACAACTGCACATTGTCTTTTGCCTTCAACCAAGAGGACACAGCTGCTGGGATAGAGATGGGAAGGACAGTGATAAACTACTAAGCTTTCTGAGATATGAAATGTTTTGAAGTAAGAAATATGTGCAGTGTGCATTAATTTGCATCCTACTGGCATTGAATGCTTTTCACATATGCATTCGTTATGTAGATTTCAAGATGACAAAAATAGCTAAAAGTTGACCCTGTTATAAATACCTTCCTGAACAGTGAAAGGAATGCAAATCCCACATTCATAAATTTTGTCAGCAGAGAGTTATATTGATCTGTTCAAATGATCTAAGGACATAGGTTTTCCATTAGCCCTCTATAACAATGTCACATTAACCATGATCATCAGAGAGGAGGGAGGCTAGGAGTATTTCTATTTGGGTGTCTAGTTACTAAGGGAGACAACAGCACCATCAAAATGCTTAGAATCTTAAAAGCCTTAAAAATAAAGCAAGGACATATGGAAGTACCAGCAGGCTTTGTGTTCAGATTCTGAACTGGTGCAGACCACGAGGTGTCTGGAGTCAGGCCCCTCTCGGAGCTCTGCCAGGTGTCTCTTTGCTCTCAACTGGGGTGATTCCCAGGGATGGTAAGGAGGGGTGGGAGTACTACCCCTTTGTAGCATCGTTGAGTAGGGACAGCAAAAAACTGTTTCTTTTATCATTTAAACAAAATAAGTTTAATTAAACAATAATAATATTTTTAGCACAATATTCTAACCCAATCATTGCCTTATTTACTCCGTGTTTCACCCAAAGCTTTCTTCCTGTGTGTACATTGTTTTATGTTGTGGCAACCTTGCATGTGCAATTTGATGACTTGCTTTTTTTCTTCAGTAACATGATTTTGGAGACGTTTTCTATGTTGTTACCAAGTCTTCATGTTTATCATGTTTAGCAATTGAATAATACTTCACTGATCAGATACTTCATAATTTATATAACAATTCCCTGTTTTTGAATATTTAGGAAAACTATTGTTTTTGGCAGACTTCTGCTTCTGCAGAACTCCCAGTTGTGTGGGCTGAGATGGGAAAGAAAAACCGATCTAAGCAAGCGAAGATTGGATTCAGGGGAGCACGTGAACAGGATGCCAAAATTTAGCTCATGAAAGAGAAGTAGAGTTGGTTGTGGACCAGGGTTAGATTCCAGGCTAATACAGAAGGAGGTTATTTCCCCATTTCTTCTTCTTTTATTTATGTATTCCCTTTTATCTCCACTTCCCAATCCTATTCCTCGCACTCTTCCATAAAAAACTACCCAAAGTGTTTTCCAGAAGCAGCTATCCGGAAAGTTATTTATAATCACAGGAGGGTCCTTGGTGCAAGCTTTCCGCTGGGATCCTGCCAGCCCTGGGGGATGAGGAGCAGGGAGAACATGAGGAAACCCTGGTCAGAGGGGCTGGATGGAGAAGTCTGCCTGATGCTAAGATTTGCCTACACACAGATGTAAGACACTGTCTCCAACATCAGCCTTATCATGAATTGAGTTAGGTTAAGCTATGATAATAGAAGACACTGACAAATCTGGTAACCAAAGGGGAGGAAGCTTATTTCTTTGTCTCATCGCAGTCCAAGGGTGGTGTTCAGGTAAGTGGGACCCCACTCTTCCATGCAGTCATTCTGCTCTGCTCTCTTCAACGTGTAACTTTCAGGGTTTCCCTGAATATCCATTCATGTTCACCAGAAAGGCAAAAGAGAGTGAAGCATCATGAATGGAAGGATGCATGGAAATGGAGATGTCACACCCACTTGCATTCCATTGCAAGGAACACAGCCATGTGGACTCACCTAACTTCAAGGGAGCCTTGGAAATGTGATCCCAAAGAGAGAGAACAGATGGGGAAGCTAGTGGCATCTGTGCAATCAGTAGTACATGTGACACTTTGGCCTTCCATCTGCCTATCTCTGTCTTATTCCTCAGTTGGTTCGGAATTTGTGCAGAGAAGGGTGCTATTTGAAAGGCTCCAACAAAAACTATTTTGGCAGTACACCAATATTACTTATATGAATATGCTCTCTCAGTGATATGTATTGTAGTGGAGGAAGGGGATGGGGGAAGGCTGAGAAAAAGGGAAATAGAAAGTACTTCTCTGCAGTGGGGTTTGCTTAAGAGTCTCACCCAACCAGGCAATGTGGCTCATGTCTGTAATCCCACCATTTTGGGAGGCTGAGGCAGGAGGATTGCTTGAGATCAGGAGTTCAAGACCAGCCTGGGCAACATACCAAAACCATGTCTTTACAAAAAAATAAAAATAAAAATTAGCCAGGTGTGGTGGTGCATGCCTGTATCCCAGTTACTCAGGAGGCTGAGGCACAAGAATTGCTTGAATCCAGGAGGTGGAGGTGGCAGTGAGCCAAGATCATGCCACTGCACTCCAGCCTGGGTGACAGAGTGAGACTCTGCCTCAATAAAATAATAAAATAAAAATAAAAGGCCCACCCATCATGGGACTATATTCAATGTTCCTAAAGGTAAAACTTTCTACCATTCTTGACAACTCACAGGTAGATGTTTCAATTCCATGGGGCAGCATACATTTCTTGGCTAGTAATTTGAAACTTCAACTTTTCTACACCTTTGTGTACCTCACATTGATTCATTGATCAACATTACCTGGTGTTTATGAAATGTAGCTACTAGATATAAAACAGTCAAAGAATGTCAAGGTTTCAAGATAAAATGTATTTGAAATTATTACAATTAAAAATAAACTATAGGTTATATGTGACATTTTTAAATAAGAGAGGTGATTGAAAAAACTGATCAAATATAATTTGAATTAAGAGAACCTGAAAGAGGGCTTCAGTTCTAAAAATAGATTGGGAAACCAAGTGGTCAAAAAATAATACTCTCTTCTTAATGAACATTTCAGCACTTTGGGTGGCTGAGGTGAGAGGATTGCTTGAGTCTAGGAGTTCAAGACCAGCCTAGGCAACATAGCGAGACCCTGTCTGTGAAAAGATAAAAATTAAAAACAAATTAGCTAGGCGTGATGGTGTGCACCTGTAGTCCCAGCTGCTCAGGAGGCAGAGGCAGGAGGATTGCTTGAGTCCAGGAGTTTGGGGCTGCAGTGAGCTATGATTGTGCCACTGCACTCCAGCCTGGGCAACAGAGCAAGACTCCATCTCTAAAATAAATAAATAAATAAATAATGAATAAATAAATAGACAGCATTTCACTAATAGTGAGTCACAGGGAAACAACTAAGTGGAGAATTTCATAGAAACTCAGAAAGGTGTTTGCCAATGGCAGCTTTTACAAGGCCGGGAAAAGAAGAAACTCCATTCTCTGAGCTATCTCAACTTGTTTCGTTGGCACGGCCCTGTTCTGTATTCCAAGCCCTTGATGCCTATTAAGCAGCAGTAAGTAGACTCCTAAACTCAAACTCGGCAGCTCCACCTGTGACCGCCCCCCAGCCCAATGGCTGTATTCTCTGTGGTTCTGGGAGCTGTGGACGAGAATCATCACAGTAGCCTCCTCTCATTGATACCTACTGTGTGCCAGGCACTGGGGGGCCCACTTCATGCAGAGTACGACATTCAGTTTTCATGACCCCCAAGAGGGAGATGGTATTACTTTCCCCACATTACATGTTGGTAAAACTGAGGCTTAGGTTATTTAGCTTCCCTGAGATTACAGAGTACATCAAGGGAAAATTTGGGTTAAGACGCTAGGGCCATCTAATGTCTGAGCATGAGCAAAAACTATTATGGTGTGCAACCATAGAACCTGGGCAGCCACCACACCCCCAAGTTACAATATGCACACCCATTCTTTCTTTTTGTAAAAAAATATAGTCTTTATTTTAAAATCATTCTTTCCGTGTTCCCAACAGCAAACCAAAGTCATTTACATGAGTGTCCCCCAACACTCATGAGTGTTTGCTGTACAAGGTGTAAGTCAAAGAGGTGTGAACTTTAAGTAAGACACCTGAACTTCTCACATATGGAATTGGGTTCACCTACCTCATAGAGATCTTCTCCACTTTAAATACTGGAGAAAACTCCAGCAGATTGTCCTGTAATCGCTATTGACAGCTTTAGGGATATGTATGTGTTTGGAGACTTTGAAGATGTATTAATTCCTGGAAAACTCAAGCAATTCTTATTTGACTTACATTCTGGAAAACTGCACAGAGAATTCCATTATGGACCTGACCCAACAGATATCACCCCAGGAGAGCAAGCCCAAGATATAACAAGCTGTCCACCTGAGAGCTCCTTCCAGAAATTAACACCCTGTGAATATAGGCATACTATATTCAGGGATAGAGATGAGCTTTAAAAACCTGAAAACCAGTTTGTAAGCCTTTCAACAGCAGCATCTACCTACATGGTGTAAATAGTAAAGCTATATTTTCATAATTCTATGTGTATTTTTGTTTTGAATAAACTGAAAGAAGTTTTGGGTTTTTTAGAAAAATACTGTATAATAAAACCATTGTGTAAACTAAACACTTAAATGCAAATTATTATTGTTATTGTTATATAAGACAATCCTGGAAAAGCATGAATATGCTATAAAATATTGTGTGATGAAAAACAAACACTTAGGTGAGGAAATGCTCCCCAAAACCTTACAGGTCCCGGTTTTTTCCCTCATGACCACTTATATATTTACTTATCTCTGTTAACTTTTTCTTGAGAGTTCCGTGTGCACCGTCTGTCTTCTGAGCCTCTGGGATTGTGTGTAATCTGGCGGGAAAGTGGATTTCAGTAGACAATCAGCAATGTGACTTTGTGGTTTTTGGTTGAAAGACTCTTCTAGATGGGTGGAATATTAATGTTCTGCTAATGAAACACTGCTAATTGGCTAGCAGGGAATTAGACTTGTCTTATTTTTCATCAAGTCTTGAATCCTCTGGCTGTTCATATTGAACTCTTTAGTGTGGAATAGGTTACTGTGTTAAAATAAACACACGCTTATTATCTGAGGTGTTTTTAGCCTGGCAATTTGAGATAAAAGTTTGTCACTTTAAAAGTTCAAAAACTCTTTAGGTCCTGGGAAGGATTTGTAGATCATATCCTAAAAAGGTGAAACAGAAACTATTTGTTAAATGTCATTATTAACAAAACAATTATAATGAACATTTTGATCTACTGAACAAAAGGTACGCTGGTTTGCCTCAAAAATAAAATAACTGAACACTGTTAGGAAAAACCGTGAAGTTGAGAAATCACAGCCCATCCCCTCTCATATCTCCAAACCTTTCCAGGTCCCTGTGCATAAAAACAAATAAGATGTGGAAGTTTGCTCTTAAACAGAACAAACCTTCATTCCTTAATCTATTTCTGAAGTCATATTTATGGCAGAAGGGATAGCTGAACCCTGGTGAAGAGTGGTGCCTTTCTGGGCTTCTTAGTTTTCAGTCTTCCCTTGGGAATTGGTTTCCAAAAGAAGTGCCTGCCTTGTTTCCCAGCTTTCTTCAGCTAGATGTATGTGTGTGAGATGTTGTATGTAGTATTACTCGTACCTCAGTCTCTAGTCAAATTCAGCAAAGTTCCCATAGAGATTATTGACTGAGAAGAGACTGTGGATGGAGTCATCTAGTCTTCCACAAATCTTGCTGTGCTCCTATTGCTGTAGGCCTGGTGGCCTAAACCAAGCCCAGTATCACCATCATCAGTTTTCCGAGCTTTCAGCCAGTGGGACATTGTCATCAACATTGCACTGACTGCCTGTAATACTGCGGTAGCCTCTAACTGTGCTCCCTGATTCCGTTTTCCACTAAGTAGCCAGGGTGTTTCTTCAAAAATATAAACTCAATCATGTAAAATGGTGCAGCAGCTATGGAAAATGATATGGCATTTCCTCAAACATTAAAAACGAAATTACCATGCAGTCTAACAATTTCACTTTTGGGTATTTACTCCAAAGAATTGAAAGCAGGGTATCAGAGAGAGATTTGTATACCTGTGTTCATAGCGGCATTATTCACAATAGCCAAAAAATGGACATAAACCAAGGGTGCAACAATGAATGAATGAATGGAAAAACAAAAAGTGGTACTTTGGCTCTTTGAATCAGTGAGTTATTCATTCGTGGAATCAACCAACCATGGATTGAATATATTTTGGGAAAAAAATGTGTTCATATTGAATAGGTAAAGACTTTTTTTCTTGTCATTATTCCTTAAACAATATGACGTAACAACTATTTACGTACCACTTACATTGTATTAAGAATTATAAATATTCTAGAGATCATTAAAAACATATGGGAAGATGTATGTAGGTGATATGCAAATACTATGTCACTTTATATCAGGGACTTGAGCATCCTTGGATTTTAGTATTTAACAGGGTTTCTGGAATCAATCTCTCACGGATACTGAGAAACAACTGTATATTTATACAATGGAATATTATTCAACCTTAAAAAGGAAAGAAATTCTGGCATATGCTACAATGTGGATAAGCCTTGAAGACATTATACTAAGTGAAATAAGCCAGTCACCAAAGGACAAAGACTGTATGATTCCACTTCTGTGAGGTTCCTAGAGTTGTCCAATGAGTAGAAACAGAAAGGAGAATGGTGGGTTCCAGAAGTTGTGAAAAGCAGGCACACAGGGATTGTTTAATGAGCACAGTTTCAGATTTGCAAGATGGAAAGAGCTCTGTGGCAGGATGATAGTGATAGCAGGACAACAGGAATGCATTTAATGCCACTGAACTGTGCACTTAAAAATTGTTAAGATGGAAGATTGTGTGTATCTCTTACTGCAAACAAATAAACCTGTTAAATTTGCTTCCCTGCACCCAATCCTCTAGGGATTCCCATCACACTGAGAATAAAGGTCAACAAGGCTGTGGCCTGGCTTAGATTCCCTGATGACCAATGTCCTCTCTTTACCTTACTTATGGCTCTTTCTTGAAGTGTCCCTGAGCCTGTACCACTTTGGGCCTGTGCACCTGCCTGGAACTGTTTGCTACACTCACCTGACTTACTCACTCAGTTCCTGTAAGCCTCCACTTCAATGTTACCATCAAGAGGACTTTTTGGGTCACTTTACTAAAACATCACCCTTGGTCCCTCTATTCTCTTAAAACTTTTTTTTTTTTAAATTTTAATTTTAAGTTCCGGAGTACATAGGCAGGATATGCAGGTTTGTTACATAGGTGAACGTGTGCCATGGTGGTTTGCCACACTTATCAACCCATCACCGAGGTATTAAGCCCCGTATACATTTACTATTTTTTTCTTAATGCTGTCCCTCTATTCTCTTAACCTAGGCTTTTTTTTTTCTCTTGCATTATACTTATCACTCTCTGACACTATTTTGCATACGTATTTGTTTATCTACTTATTGTCTCTCTCTCCAACCAGAATGTTAGCTCAATGAGATCAAGGATTTTGTCTGTCTCATTTGTCACTGTATTTCCAGTGCCTAGTTCCAGTGAATATTTGTTGAATGAATGGTGCATGAATGAATGAATAAACGAAACGCATGAACCAGCACTCCAAGGGGAGTGCAGCAATCACTTGTATTGGAGGGTCTAAGGCAGAGGGCAGATTAACTAAGTGTCCAGGCAGCTGTAGAAGTGAATGCTGGCTGTGGTCCCTTGTATAACAGTCCCACCCCCTCCATCTCCCTCAGCTTAAGGCCACCCTGGGTGTTTGGGGAGGCTGAGGTGTAGGACTATTATCACCTTCTCTTGTTCCCGGCATTGCCTGACACTCTCCAGTTTACACTTTCCCTTTTCCTTTCCCCATCTGGATCTCTGCCTCTCAACCTGTGTTTCAAAGAATTAAAATCTGAGCCTGCCATTTACACATTTTTGACAAACCCAAGTCCAGTTGCTTAAAGATGATTGGATGCAATTATCACCACTTCTAGCAGAGGTGCTCGTCACTTTGTTGAATTTTGTTTGAGAAAAGGAGGAAAATGCATAGCCATTGTTTACACTTTTAGGCTTCAGTATTTGAGAAAACGTTTGCCTCTTCTTCTGTCTTGTAGCTTTGAGGACCAAGCATGTTTTTAATTCAGACCTTCACCTTGGCTTTGACCCTTCACCTCTTCCTTTTAGGCCCAAGTGACTCTTCCTTTGCAGCTGGACTGTTTTTTTTTTTAATAATATTTAAGACTCCAGAGCAATCACCACTATCACCTAGAGTAATCTGCCCGCATGCACTCCAGAACAGCTGTGATGACCTGTCAATTTCCCAAGGGTCACTTTAACTTTGTTTTGGTTGTGACGTGGGATCAGGGCCTGGGAGTCCTCATTTGGATCCAGGCTGATATCCAGTCCAGATACATTTGCACTTGGAAAGCCAATCACGCACATATGGCTGATGGGAATATTTTTTTCTTTTTGTTCTCAGATGCTTTTGTTTTACCCATTAAAGCCAGAGTCTAGGCTGGAATGCGTTTCTCAGGGTCTTACTAAAATGCAATCAAGTGAGTTATTGGATGTATAAACTGGAAATTCATAAAATTCTGTTTTTAAACTTGAAGATTATCAGGACGTATTTTTGGCCAAACTGGGATGGTTTCTTAGAGGAAAAGATGTTTAAGGTGAGACTAGAAAAAGAACAGGATTTATATGAGCAAGGTCGAGAGGAGTAAAAACAGAGCAGGCTTGGGAATTTGCAGGCAATTCAGCAGAGGCGGGGGCAGGTTTTGTGGGGAGTTGAGAGGCAAATGAGGTCATAAGACACTAATGATCCATGTTAAGGATTCACAATCATATTCTGAAGGCAATAGGAAACAACTGAAGTATTCAAAGCTAAAGAGAAACATGATTATGATTATTATTTTTAAAATATTTTATTTTAAGTTCTGGGATACATGTGCAGAACGTGCAGGTTTGTTACATAGGTAAACGTGTGCCATGGTGGTTTGCTGCGCCTATCAACCCATCACCTAGGTATTAAGCCCCACATGCATTAGCTATTTATCCTGATGCTCTCCCTCCGCTCACCCCACTGACAGGTCCTGGTGTGTGTTGTTCCACTCCCTGTGTTCATGTGTTCTCATTGTTCACCTCCCACTTACGAGTAAGAATATGTTTTGTTTGGTTTTCTGTTCCTGTGTTAGTTTGCGAGGATTATGGCTTCCAGCTTCATCCGTGTCCTTGCAAAGAACGCACTCTCGTTACTTTTTACGGCTGCATAGTATTCCATGGTGTATATGTACCACATTTTCTTTATCCAGTCTATCATTGATGGGCATTTGGGTTGATTCCATGTTCCATGTCTTTGTTATTGTGAATAGTGCTGCAGTGAACACACATGTACATGCATCTTTATAATAGAATGATTTATATTCCTCTGGGTATATACCCAGCAATAGGATTGCTAGGTCGAATGGTATTTCTGGTTCTAGATCCTTGGGGAGTCGCCACACTGTCTATAATGGTTGAACTAATTAACACTCCCACCAACAGTGTAAAAGCATTCCTATCTCTACACAGCCTCACCAGCATCTATTGTTTCCTGACTTTTTAATAATTGCCGTTCTGACTGTCGTGAGATAGTATCTCATTGTGGTTTTGATTTGCATTTCTCTAATGATCAGTGATGTTGAACTTTTTTTTCTATGTTTGTTGGCCACATATATGTCTTCTTTTGAGAAGTGTCTGTTAATGTCCTTTGCCCACTTTTTGATGGGGTTGTTGATTATTTTTATATAGTTATTTAGTTATAAAATATCACACTTGCTGTACAGTGGACTCTGTGTAATGTATAGATTAGAGGGGGAATTTAAAGATGAATAGGAGGTGGTAATAGTAAATTAAAGGCAAATGTGGATGTGGCCTGAACAAGTGTATGAAAAATGCAGTGGAAAAATGTGGATAGATTTTTAAAATAGACTTTTAAAAAACCAATTTGTTTTGAGAAATGTCTGTTCATATCCTTTGCCCACTTTTTGATGGGGTTGTTTGTTTTTTTCTTGTAAATTTGTTTGAGTTCTTTGTAGGTTCTAGATATTAGCCCTTTGTCAGATGAGTAGATTGCAAAAATTTTCTCCCATTCTGTAGGTTGCCTGTTCACTCTGATGGTAGTTTCTTTTGCTGTGCAGAAGCTCTTTAGTTTAATGAGATCCCATTGGTCAATTTTGGCTTTTGCTGCTGTTGCTTTTGGTGTTTTAGACATGAAGTCTTTGCCCATGCCTATGTCCTGAATGGTACTACCTAGGTTTTCCTCTAGGATTTTTATGGTATTAGGTCTAACATTTAAGTCTCTAATCCATCTTGAATTAATTTTCGTATAAGGAGTAAGGAAAGGATCCAGTTTCAGCTTTCTACTTATGGCTAGCTAGTTTTCCCAGCACCATTTATTAAATAGGGAATCCTTTCCCCATTTCTTGTTTCTCTCAGGTTTGTCAAAGATGAGATGGCTGTAGATGTGTGGTATTATTTCTGAGGACTCTGTTCTGTTCCATTGTTAGAATGGCGATCATTAAAAAGTCAGGAAACAACAGGTGCTGGAGAGGATGTGGAGAAATAGGAACACTTTTACACTGTTGGTGGGATTGTAAACTAGTTCAACCATTATGGAAAACAGTATGGCGATTCCTCAAGGATCTAGAACTAGATGTACCATATGACCCAGCCATCCCATTACTGGGTATATACCCAAAGGATTATACATTATGCTGCTATAAAGACACATGCACACGTATGTTTATTGCAGCACTATTCACAATAGCAAAGACTTGGAATCAACCCAAATGTCCATCAGTGACAGATTGGATTAAGAAAATGTGGCACATATACACCATGGAATACTATGCAGCCATAAAAAAGGATGAGTTTGTGTCCTTTGTAGGGACATGGATGCAGCTGGAAACCATCATTCTTAGCAAACTATCACAAGAACAGAAAACCAAACACCGCATGTTCTCACTCATAGGTGGGAACTGAACAATGAGATCACTTGGATTCGGGAAGGGGAACATCACACACTGGGGCCTATCATGGGGAGCGGGGAGGGGGGAGGGATTGCATTGGGAGTTATACCTGATGTAAATGACGAGTTGATGGGTGCAGCACACCAACATGGCACAAGTATACATATGTAACAAACCTGCACGTTATGCACATGTACCCTACAACTTAAAGTATAATAATAATAAATAAATTTAAAAAAATAAAATAAAATGTAACTCCAAAAATAAAAAATAAAAAATAAAATAAAATATATATCAATGTATGCCAAAAAAAAAAAAAAAAAAAAACCAATTTGTTATTTTCTGAGTAGGCTTTATTTTTTAAGGCAGTTTCAAGTTTGCAGAAAAATTGTACAGAGTCCCATAGACCTTCACCCCATATCAGGTACACGGAGTTTCCCCTGTTATCAACATCTTGCATTAGTGCAGTACGTTTGTTATAACTGATGAACCACTGTTGATACATTATTATTGCCTGAAGTCCATAGTTTGCATTAAGGTTTGCTATCTGTGTTGTGGAATTATCTGGGTTTTGACATATACATAATGTCATGCGTTTACCATTATAGTATTATACACAATAGTTTTACTGCCCTAAAAATCTCCTGTGCTCCACCTATTTTTTCCCTTCCTCTTACCCCTGAAACCAATGCTCTTTTTAGTGTTTTACCTTTCCAGAATGTAATAGGGTTAGAATCTACAGTACTAGAATCTATAAAACCTTATCTAGAATCTATAGATATCTAGAATCTATAGAACCTTTTCAGATGGCTTCTTTCACTAGGTGATATGTACTTAATGTAACTCTAAGTCTTTTGGTGGCTTGATAGCTCAATTTTTAAAATAGATTTTATTTTATTATTTTTTTAAAGCAGTTTTAAGTTCACAACAAAAGTAAGCAGAAAGTACAGAGATTTCCCATATTCCCTTGGCTCTTTTTTTAAACACTTAATAATATTTCATTATATGAATATATCACAGTTTATCCATTTACCTATTGAAGGACATTTTGCTTGCTTTCAATTTTTAGTGATTATGAATGATATTGCTATAAACACGCCTATGAAAGTTTTTGTTTGTATATAAATCTTTAGCTCATTTGGGTAAAGGGTATGATTGCCAGATCATATAATACACCTATGTTTAGCCTTGTAAGAAACTAGCAACCTGTGTTCCAAAGTGGCTGTACCACTTTGCATTCCCACCAGCAATGAATGAGAGTTTCTATTCCCCTAGATCTTTGTGAGCAGTTTGGTGTTTTCAGTGTTTTGGATTGTGACCATTTCAAGAGGTGTGTAGTGGTATTTCACTGTTGCTATAATTTGCAAAATGACATATACTGTTGTGCATGTTTTCATATGCTTGTTTGCCATCTGTATATCTTGGTATTATTCATCAGATTGTATATAATATTTAAAGACTTGGAAGTAGATGGAATTTCCTCAGAAATATATATGTAAATTAAAAGAAGAGAAATTCTAGAAAAGAAATTAGAGTACTCTCATTTAAGAGATGAGCAGGCGGGGCACAGTGGCTCACGCCTGTAATCCCAGCCCTTTGGGAGGCTGAATTGGGTGGATCACTTGAGGCCAGGAGTTTGAGACCAGCCTGGCCAACATGGTGAAACCCCCCGTCTCTACCAAAAATATAAAAATTAGCCGGGTGTGGGGCACGCACATGTAATCTCAGCTATTCCAGAGGCTGAGGCACGAGAATTGCTGGAACCTGGGAGATGGAAGTTGCAGTGAGCCAAGATCGCTCCTGCTGCACTCCAGCCTGGGCGATAGAGTGAGGCTCTGTCTAAAAAAAAAAAAAAAAAAAGAAAAGAAAAAAAGAAGACTTCAGCAAAGAATAGGAGTCGGCTGTAACACAGATGCAGCAGCTTGTACAATATCATGGAAGTCCAGGGAAGGGAGTTTTTGAGGAGGGAGGCCAACTGAGTCAAGTACTACCAGCAGGTCAAGAAAGAAAAGGACAAAACTGTGCATCCTGTATTCAGCAATAAGGTGATTAGTGACTTTCAAAGTAGTTTCGATAGATGGGATTTGGTGGTGGTGGTGGTGGTGGTAGGAGCAGTCAACTGAAAAGGGACTATTAACTTAGAAAGCATAGAAAGTAAGAGTAGCAACTGTTTCAAGAAATTTGTTGCTGAAGCAGAAGAGAAAAATGAGTCTTGTGGGACAGAAGACACATACTCAAGGTTGATGAGGGAGAATCGTACAAGTGTAAATATTGATGGGAGATGTTAAAGACCCAGTCATGAGACTAGAGGACCGTCATTTTATACTTGGGGGAGAACAAATATCACCCCTGAAAGTGGCTTTTAGTGCCAAGAAAATTGTTAAGATGATGAAATCCAAATGAACCAGAAAAGAAGGCAGGAGGACCCTGGCAAAGGGAGGTGAACCAAGGAACAGAGGTCTTGGCGAAGCCCAGCTTGGAAGGATAAGTCTTTGTGGTTACTGGGGAGAATATATGATGGAAATATTTCAGTTTCAATAGTTTTTTTTTTTTTTTTTTTTCACTCTTGTCACCCGGGCTGGAGTGCAATGGCACGATCTCTGCTCACTGCAACCTCCCCGTCCCGGGTTCATGCAATTCTCCTGCCTCAGCCTCCTGAGTAGCTGGGATTACAGGTGCCTGCCACCACACCCAGCTAATTTTTTGTGTTTTTAGTAGAGACGGTGTTTCACCATGTTGGCCAGGCTGGTCTTGGACTGCTGACATCAGGTGATCCACCCGCCTCGGCCTCCCAAAGTGCTGGGATTAGAGGCGTGAGCCACCACCCCCAGTCAGCAGTTTTAAGTGAAGCTAAATTATATAGGATGTAGTCATGTAGGAGTGGAATAATAAAGTATAGTTAAGGTGAAGGCTACTAGAGATGAAACTGATCAAGAAACATAGAAGCCAGGACCTTCTGGGTGCTGTCTCCTGTAGCTTTGCATCTCTAGCACAGAAGCAATAGAAAGTGCCAAATTATGCATAGATGGGTATTTTACTCTGAATGTGCATATAAATCAATGCATTACTTCTATAGAGGATGAGTCTGCATATTCAGTGTGACCTCTCATTACCGAATGACTGTGTCGCCTAAAGGAATCCAGAGCTCCAGAAATCTGATCACTTAGGTTTTCTTACTCTTCTTAAGGCAAGGGAAGCTTAGCTAAAGCTACTAATGACAGTAGCATTCTTTTCCTCTGTGTGAACAACTCAAAAATTTCTCTATAACAGTGTTTTTATAAGTAAGGTCTTCAGACTTCCTGCATAAAAATTACTTGGGAGTGATGGTTAAAAATGCATACTCCTGAGTATAACCCTAGACTTAACGAAAGTGGATAGAGTGGGGAGTTGGATTGTGTGCGGCTGGAATACATAGATATATATATAGAGAGAGAGAGAGCGTGAGAGAGAGAGAGAGAGAGAGAGACAGAGAGAGAGAGAGAGAGAGAGAGAGAGAGAGAGAGAGAGACTCACTCTGTTGCTTAGGCTGGAGTGCAGTGGCAAAATCTTGGCTCGCTGCAACCTCTGCCTCCCAGGTTTAAGCGATACTTATGCCTCAGCCACTGGAGTAGGTGGGATTACAGGTGTGCACCACCACACCTGGCTTTTTTTTTTTTTTTTGAGATGAAGTTTCACTTTTGTTGCCTGGACTGGAGCGCAATGGCATGATCTCAGCTCACTGCAACCTCTGCCTCCCAGGTTCAAGCGAGTCTCCTGTCTCAGCCTCCCAAGTAGCTGGGATTACAGGTGCCCACCACCATGCCTGGCTAATTTTTGTATTTTTAGTACAGACGAGGTTTTGCCATGTTGGCCAGGCTTGTCTTGAACTCTTGGCCTCAAGGGATCCACCTGCCTCGGCCTCCCAAAGTGCTTGATTACAGGCAGGAGCCACTGTGTCCGGCTAGGAATCTGTATTTTTAACCAGTTCTTCAAAAGATTCTTGTGCACATGCCAAACACAGACACATACATGTGTCTATATGTATGTGTGCTTTCTATGTGTGAGGAGCATATAAGTGGATGTTGCTTACGCATGGGATTCATGCAGAGCTCTCCATTCTCTGAAATATGCTCACTCTATGCTTCCCTAAAGCACACTCTCATTCCACCAACTCTGGTTTTCTTTCTTACCTAAATGCTAATATAGATAGCACAGAGAACGGTAAAGTGACTTCCTGCATATTACTCTGAGGGATACAGAATATTCTCCAGGATGTTAGCAATATATTTGTACAGATTTTACCTTTGAATTGCTATTTGATTCCATGATACCTACCTCTCCAGTGAGGTCATAATCTATGAACTCCAAGAGTAAATATCTTCGCTGATTTTGTTTTTTCTTAAAGGAAAGAGTGTATGAGTCAAGGGTGAGTTGGCAGAGAAGAATTTAAAGCTTCCAAATGTCAAAAAAAGGACAACACTGCAGCTTGCTTTAAGAAGAAACCAAATGTTCTAATTAACATTTTTATCTTTGACATTTCCTGACTGCCTTTATGTGTCCCTTGGGTGATTATTATAGTTTAAAAAATAAAAATTCAATATTCATTCTTACCCCTACTTTTATAGTTCAGTTAATCCCATGTAGTTCATCTGTTTTGTTGATCTACATTACTAATGCCACTTATGGAAGGCAATCAAGGGTGCTTATAAACATTTTTGTCTGGTTAGTTTAATGCTGCAATCATCTGAGATAAAAAGTACTGGTTTTTTTACTCCAATGGCAAAGTACTCAATAAAATTCTTCCTTGGGGTTAATGTGTTTTCTTATTTCAGTCTTTCATCCTCTCTTCCTGTCTATTTCCAAATAGTATCACATTTATTCCTGTGCTTCATTTCCTATTCAGCATGTGGATGTGGCCATTGATATCTATTATAACTTGTTTGAAACTTCTTGAGTTCTTTCTGCCCCTGCCCTTTTAAATAGGATTCATGGAAAACCCCAGAAAGATGATATTATAGCAAGTTAACTTCTTGTAACTCGTTTGGACTTTACAGAGCAAGTAGTATAATAATAAATGAAAAAGGAAGTACAATAACTACAGTGGCAAGAATGCATATTTTATTTCATGTAATTCTCATGGAAATTTTTGTAGTTGGGATTATGATTTTTATTTTTATAGAAAGAAAATAGGTGAGACTCCAAGAGGTAAAGAACCCAAGTTCTCCTTTTTCACCAAGTATCTCCCCAACCACTTATATTTTTAGAATCTATATCTTTTCTAGCTCCTTTCTCTTGTTCTATAAACATGTTAAAAATGTCAGATCCTAAAAACACAAATTTTCCTTTTACTATAATCCGATATCACTTCTTTTCTTCACAGACAGCCAAGTTCTTAAAGGAACAGTCTACATTTTTTGTTCCTGCTTCTTCAATTCTCCTAATTCATGGTCAACCTATAGCAATGCAGCTTTAACCCATCCTTCTAATTGCTATGCACATGCTTTAGCATAAAACAATGCCACAACAACCTAAAGCATGCAGGGCTTAAAACCTAGATTACAGATTGATAGGTGCAGCAAACCACCATGGCACATGTATATCTATGTAACAAACCAGCTCGTTCTGCAGATGTATCCCAGAACTTAAAACAAAATAAAACAAACAAACAAAAACCAATGCCACTCTCGTCCTCCTCTGTATGCAGCATTCAGTGCCAACCATGTCCTCACTAAAAGGCTTGACTTACTACCAGGATTGTTATCTAAATTAAGAGAGTTAATTCAAGAAGTTTAGAAGAGTGTCTAGCACATAAGAACCACCATTAAATATGAGATGTTGCTGATACATGGTGGTGATTGTTGGCTACTACTAATATAATGACCAGAGTCTCTATTCACCTTATAAATTAAACGTTTTCAGTTTCTTTTGCTTGTTCTTTTTTTATCTTCATTTCTGCCTTTATACTCAGGCAAAAGGGATCCCTGCTCTAGGGTTCACACTCTGTAAAATCAGTTGTACTGGCCGGGCGCGGTGGCTCATGTCTGTAATCCCAGCACTTTGGGAGGTCGAGGTGGGCAGATCACGAGGTCAGGAGATCGAGACCATCCTGGCTAACACGATGAAACCCCGTCTCTACTAAAAATACAAAAAATAAGCCAGGCGTGGTGGCGGGCTCCTGTTGTGCCAGCTACTCAGGAGGCTGAGGCAGGAGAATGGTGTGAACCGGGAGGTGGAGGTTGCAGTGAGCTGAGATTGCGCCACTGCACTCCAGCCTGGGCGACAGAGCCAGACTCTGTCTCACAAAACAAAAAACAAAAAACAAAAAAACAACAACGAAAAAACATCAGTTGTACTGAGGTTTAACATACATAATATAACATTCATTAATTATCAGAGTCCAATTTGGTAAGTTTCTACAGATACATGGTAAATTTCTACAGTTTGGTAAATTTCTACAGTTGCGAAACCACCACCATAATCCTGATATAGAACATGTCCACCACCCCAAAAACTGTCCTCGTGCTTCTTGGAACCAATCTTCTCCCTCTACTCCTGATTCTTGGCAAATATTAATCTTTCTTCTGTCATTATAATTTTATCTTTTCTAAAATTGTGTATAAATGGCAACTATACTGTAGCCAGGCTTTGGTGTCTGACTTCTTTCACAGAGCAGAGTGCTGTTGGAATTCACCTATGTTGTTCCATATCAGTAGTTTCTTCCTTTTTATAACTAAGTATTACAGTATATGGTTATCATCTGAGGACCAGGTAATGGCCATTTGTGCTGTTTTCAGTTTTGAACTATTATTCATAAAACTGCTATAAACATTTGAATACAAGTCTTTGTGTGGACGTGTGTTTTTATTTATCCACAGTAAATACCCAGAAGTGGGATTTGGGGGTGTCATACTATTGGGATGCTTTATTGTATAAGAAAATGCCAAAATGTTTTCCAAGTGGTTACACCATTTTGTATTTCCAACAAAAATCTATGAGAGTTCTCATAGCTCCACATTCTTGCCAGCATGTGGTACTCAGTCTTTTAAATTTCCACCATTCCAGAGAACGCGCAGTGATAACTCTGTGGTTTTTATTTTCATTTTCTTGATGAGTAATGAAGTAGAGAACCCTTTCATGTGTATGTTTGTCATTGTTTCTTGGTGATATGTCTGTTCAAATCTCTCGCCCATTTTAAAAACTGGGTTGTTTTCTTAGTTTTACCAATTTGTTAAGAGACCTTAAACATTCCGGATATAAGATTTTCTTCTACATTTTCTTCTAGCAGTTTTATAGTTTTAACTCTAATATTTAGATCTATGATTCACTTCAAGTTAAGTTTTATACACCGGGGTGGTAAGGATCAAGGTTAATTTTTTTGTGTGCGTGTCTAATTGTTCAAGTTCCACTTGGTGAAAAGACTATCTCCTTTATGATTTGAGTCATCTTGGCACCATTGTCAAAAATTAGTTGATAAAAAATGTGTGGGTCTATTTCTGGCCTCTATTCTGTTCCATCAATTTACTTGAGTTTGATTTGCTCTTCTTTTTCTAGTTTTTAAAAGTGGAATCTCAGATCATTGATTTGCCGCTTCTATTCTTTTCTAATATAACCATGTAATGCTAAAAGTTCTCTCTAAATATTGCTTTAATTGCATCTTACAAATTTTGATATGTTGTATTTGCATTTTCATTCAGCTTAAAATATTTTCAAATTTCTCTTACAATTTTTTTATTGATCCATATGTTATTTAGAGATGTGCTGTTTAATTTCCAAGTATTGGAGGAATTTTCCAGATATCTGTTAGTTATTTTTAGTTTAATTTTGTTATGGTCAGAGAACATACCTTGTATGGTTTTAATTCCTTTACATTTTTTGAGACTGGTTTTATGACTTGGCATATGATCTATTTTGGTAAATGTACTACATTCACCAAAAAAGAATATGTATTCTGCTGCTATTATGTGAGGTGTTTCATAAATGTCAATTAGGGTAAATTGTTTGAAACGATTATTCAAGGGCATTATATTCTTGCTGATTTTCCATCTGCCTGTCCGTCAATTATTGCTAGAGGAGTGCTGCAATCTCCTACTACAATCATAATTTGTTTATTTCCCATTTCAATTCTATTGTCAGTTTCTTTGTTTCGTCTTTTAATCCTATCAATTTTGGTTCATGTATTTTGAAGCTCTGTTATTAGGTGTGTAAAAGTTTACAATTGTTATGTACTCTGGATGAAGTAGTGCCTTTATTACTATGAAATGTTTCTCTTTATGTCTGATAAATACATTTTGTTTTAAACGCTACTTGAATAATAATATTATCCACTCCATATTTTGGTAGATTAGTGTTTTCAGAGAACATCTTTAAATGATCAGTTATAGTTCAATGAAGTTAAAAATGAGAAAAACACATTCTATATTTTGCCACATATTTATCACTTCTGGAATTCTTAATTCTTTACATTGTTTTAAATTATCAACTGTTATTATTTTTCTTATATCTGAAGAACTGTCTTTAACAATATTTATAATTCAAGTCGGCTGCCAGAGGCTGGAGGGCAAATCTGATCTGTTACTCCCTTATGGTCAGAAGGGAAAGTCAGGCGTTTCTGTTCCATTCTTCAGAGAGTCCAGCTCTGGGCCTCATATGACCTTCCCCACAGTGTGAGAATTCTGGGGGCCAAGAAAATGTGCCCACCCAGAACTTATCTCCCTTTCCACCCAGACTTATATTATGGATAGTCAGGAACCTGAAATTTCCTATGAAACAGCCAGCCTGGTTTCTAGTCCCTACCTCTTCTCTGGAATTACCCTCACAATGGAAGACCTAGGAGTGGCTATTTGCTGCGGTGGTGTGGACAGAGCTCAAATGTGCACACTGAGATGTCTTCCCATATGTGTGAGAGGCCTTTTGTGGTATAGGATGGACCCACAGGAGGGAGAAGGAAGGCAGAGGATCAGAAGCTAGCTCCTTCCCATGCTAACACATTCAGGCATGAAATTTTGAGTTCCATAATTCTGTATTCAGCCTGGCATTCCAAGATATTATATTTTTCATGGTAGGAGGATGAAGTATATTTTATTTAACATCGTGCTGGCTTAATGTATAACTTTTAAGTGTTAGACATATGGAATGTGGGCCTCTGTTTGTGCTCTTGCCTCATGCTCTGCAAATGTGATATGTGGGCTGCCTTGTTCTCCTCACTATCCCTTCAATGTATTTCTTAATTGCCCTTTATACTCTTCCCTTGTCACTTTATAAATTGGATGATAATCTCCCAAAGTGTTCACTAATACAGCTCTAGAACAGTATAGGAATACATTAAGAGTAGACTTTTAGAGAACCACTAAAGTGTTGGAAACAAGTAGACAAGACTGAAAATGCCTCTCTGGGCAGGAGAGAGGAAGAGAGAATATGCCATTAGACAATAGTAACTAAACTAGTCACTTGAGAAACTCATGGAGAAATCAGAAAGGGTGAACAATATAATGGGCGAGTCCATACTCTAGAACCCTAGAACCGGATTGCCTGGGATCAAATTCTGCTTCTACCACTTGCTAGCTGTGAGATCTTGGATGAGTTTTTGAACCCATTTATGCCTCAGTTTTCTCATCTATACAGTGGTATAATAATAGCAACTACCTTATGGGATTATTTTAAGGACAATAATTTAATAATTATGAAACAATTGGAAGACTACCTGGCAAATAGAAAATTCTCAATGCATTTTAGTTAACATATTAACAAAGTAAATTTTCAGGACTCTGGCTGGGTTTTTCATACATTTCTGTTGCATGTTTTAGAACTGGATGATCTTTACTTGCCGACATTAGGATAATCTGTGGCTCTAGCTGAATTTTACTCTAAAAGTGGCTAGATGCTCACTAATCCTGTTTCCTCTTCCTTGACACGTGGGAAGACTTTAATTCCTGGCGATTTCAGGTATTAAGTAATTAGGACCTAATCACCTCTTAACACCTAATCGTGTTAGGACCTAATACCTAATCATGTGGTAGGACCATGTGATTGAGTTTTGGAAAAAGAAACATATACAGAATTTATGTATATCAATGTTAGACATCATTATAAAATCTTCTGTGTTAAACTCTTCTCACTTCCCTCATCTGCTGACTAGATTATTCCAGGATTGCCTTAAATTTGTAAAATGGCAAAACCATAAGATAGAAGCCACTTGGGTTATTAAGTCACAGTTTGTAGAGGAACCACTTAAGACAACCATCAAACTTGAATTAAAAGTGTATCTTATTTCATTAAGCCAATAAGGTTTTGAGATGTTTGTTACGGCAGTTAGCCTATTTTAATAGAGATGTTTGTATGTCGACATGAAGTGCTTTCAAAACAAGAATTTATAATATGTGGAATTGGCTTAGTAATTTGTGGCAGTCAATAGGAGACTGAAACTGACCACTGGAAAAATGGTGATCTTCTTATGCAGTGGCAAAACATTTGGTAAAACTTTTTTTCTGTGAATACTTGGAAGGTAGAATATGTGCCTATTGAAACTGAACTCTAGGAAAAGAAATGGGAAGCATAATTTTAATGGTGTATGGTTTTTATTGGCTGGGTTTGGCCATGAAAAAGCTTGGGAAGGAATTGGCTGGTTTGCAAGTATAAATGGGAGGAAATAGAGTCTGGAAATTCAGGTTTTGCAATGTTGAAAAAGTCAGCTGTTTCTAGAATGCAAACAGTGAGAAATGAAACTACACAAAGGGAAGAAAATGAAAGAAAAAAAAACTTTAGCCACCAACAGCTTAGTAAACATTTTCAGGTGAATAAACTGACTCACACAAAAAAAGATCAGTTTCAGGATAAGGTATTCCCATTCAGAAGTTATAGCCTCAAGGTAGCTGGTGTTAAGTTGAATGAGATTAACTAGTATGGTGGCAAGGAAGCAGAGAGATAAACCATATTTGAGAATTATGTCTAGGAAAGATCTTTGAATGTGGTTTCTGGCACACATGACTACCTGCAAGTAAATTGATCAGAAGCCTATTAAGTTTTTGAGGAATTTTTGTCTACAAATAAGCCATAAACTAAACAAACAGACAAAAGTAAAAACCACCAAACACCAGTTTTGACCATTTTAGAGTTCAGACAACCATTCGAACTCCAAAATTCCATAAGCATAAGGCTGTCTTCCAAGGATCTCAAAAGGCGTGTTCTCCCTCCCTCTCCCACTTCATGTATGACCAAGAGGAGTAAGGGACAAACAAGATGGAGCTTGCAGAGGATGAAGCCAGCTGCAAAGAAGAGTGGTGTGTTAGTCTGTTTTCACACTGCTGATAAAGACATACCTAAGACTGGGTAATTTATAAAGAAAAAGAGGTTTAATGGACTCACAGTTCCACATGACTGGGGAGTCCTCACAATCATGGCGGAAGGTGAAAGGCACATCTTACACTGGCCGCAGGCAAGAGAGTGAATAGAGCCAAGCGAAAGGAGTTTCCCCTTATAAAACCATCAGCCCTGGTGAGACTTATTCACTACCATGAGAACAATATGGGGGAAACTGACCCCATGATTAAATTATCTCCCCCCAGGTCCCTCCCATAACACACGGGAATTATGGAAGCTACAATTTAAGGGGATATTTTGGTGGGGACACAGGCAAACCATGTCAACTGGACGAGGACCTTCCTCCTGGACAGCATCAGCAACACCCTTTCAAACAACTTTTCCTATCACGATGTCAGGGCTCTTCACATTTTCTACTCAAATGGACTTGAGAATTGCTGTAGATCATTGACTTCTAGGCTTTTCCCACTTGTTTCATTTGTAACTGGGAGAATTTATTACTGTTGTCCTGCTTCTGTTCCACTATTGCATATCGCCTGTGTGGGTGGTGGTGGTTACAGGCAGATAACTGTTGTTTTAATTCATAGGCTACCAGAAAACAAGGAGCCATATCCAGCCCTGATGGAAGGATTGCGCATCATGTGGAGATCCTGAACTCTGATGAAGATGTGATTGGATGTGATTTTGAGTCATCTTCATAGATGAGTGGATGAGTGATTTACACATAGAACAAAGAATGAGCTGAAAATTTGGTGGTCAGAATGAAGTCTATGGCAGAGAGAGGCTGGAGGTTCAGAAATTATATTTCCTCTTCCTGAGCACACAAGACTACATCTCCCTATCTCCCTTGAAATTGGATAAAAATCACACGACTACTTTCTAGTCAATTAAATGTTGTGGAGATGATATGCAATTTTGAAGACTGGCTTCAAAACCCTTTGTGCAAACCTCTGTTCTCTCTTTCCTTTATTGGATGGCTGAAGATGTCAGAAGGACCTTGAAGCCACAGAATGGAAACAGCCTGGGTTCCTGAGGTTTTGTTTAGTGTAGAGGTGCCCAGGAGAACCACCTGACCAGGAATGTTCATCTTGGGGTATATAAGTGTTAAAATGTTTAACTGAGAGGCATCTAGGCTGAGACAGCTCCAGGACCTTGGGTACCTACTTAAGCAAATCCAAACCCAATTTAATGTAAACAGTAAAATAAACTTTAAGCTTAACCAATCAGAAACAACCGACTAACCTCTAACTAGAGACTTTACCAATCAGAAATCTCCAACTAACCTCTAATAAGGAACATTTCATTTTATCTAACCAAATGTATTTTCTTTGTCTTTCTTTCATAAACATCTCATAGGTTCCTCTCTTACCTGCCCCTCCCACCAGTGGGGTGCTGAACTGCTTGCCTTCCTGTGCTGATCAGTCCAAGAATTGTTTAATGCTCAAACTTGTTACATTTTTAATATGCCTAAGTTTATCTTTTAACACAAGCAAGAAAACACTGTGCTAATGTTTGGTGATTGTGATTTGGGGGACATTAGTTCTAGCAGTTAGCATATCCTGAAGAATATGCCACGTCGTATATTGTGATGATGGAGAGTAATCACTTAAAATGGCATCTTTGTTGTCAGAGATGTCAGTTTCTCATTCTGTTCTTCAGAATAACCTTGAACTCTGAATGAGTTCAAAATACTGAGTGAGATATTTAGAAGGAGGATTAAAGCTGATGGTGTTCTGAGAATTTACGTCAGTGGTGGAGTCCTCTGAGATTTCAAGGGAGGTATCTGAAGAAGGGTGAACAGAAAAATAAATCAATGAGTTTACCAACCTAATTCAATGGTCTTAGAAAAATAAATTTTGTCTAGAGGAGGAAGGAAGGATTGTGACACATACATATGCCAGAATTGCTAGAGTCAAGGGTACCCCTTTCTTTCCAAAGTTCACAAGAGTTGTGTGTGTGTTTGTGTGGTTCTGAGCTCTGAAGCTTGTATAGTGAATATTATAGTTTGAGAAGTGGCCCCTAGAAGTTGTTTGTGTGTATATGTGTGTGTATGGTTCTGAGTTCTGAAGCTTGTGCACAGAAAATATTATAGTTTGACAAGTGGCCACTAGAAGTTTTGTGTGTGTGTGTGTGTTTCTTGAGTGTGCTATTCTCATTGTGGGGATGTCTCTGAATGTTGGCTGGAATCATCCACGGAAATGTAATTCCAGAACTGAGAAAGCAGAGGCAGCTGCTAAAAGCCTCCAGGGGCAAGTATTTGTTAGAGTTCAGGTTCTAGAAGTTACTTACATTTTCCTCACTGTGCAATATTGCCTCAGCTCTCCAGATGACGGTTTGTGGAGTGTGAAGAGTATACAAAATCTTAACGACTTACTCGTGACTATTAACTATACTTAGTGCAAAAAAGGTCTTCAACCATGAAGAGATCCTAGAGATAACTTTAAAGGAGGTATGCTTAAAGACTCAAATAACCAGACTTGAGAATGCATGAATCGTGCCAATCTGTTCCAGGAAATCAGATGAATTTTAGACAAATTGTTTGTCTAGAAATTTCAATTACATAGACAGCAAGAAATAATTTCCTGATGCAGTTGACTGATATGGTTTGGCTTTGTGTCCCCACCGAAGACATCTTGAATTGTAATCCCTATAATCCCCAAATGTCAAAGGAGGGACTAAGTGGGAGGTGATTGGATCATGGATCATGGGGGAGGTTCCCCCCATGCTGTTCTCATGATAGTAGTGAGTTCTTACAAGATCTGATGGTTTTACAAGGAAGTTTTCCCTGCTCTTGCTCCCTCTCCCTCATCTGCCACCATGTAAGATGTGCCTCTTTTCCTTCTGCCATGATTATAAGTTTCCTGAGGTCTCCCCAGCTATGCAGAACAGGGAGTCAATGAAACTTCTTTCCTTTGTAAATTACCCAGTCTCAGGTGTTTCTTTATAGCAGTGTGAAAACAGACTAATACATTGACTAAAGTTTTATTTTAAACCCATTGTAATCAGACATCTTCCACCCTCTGCTGAAATGATTCTCATTAATGTCACCAATGACCCCATGTTTCTAACTCAGTGGTCAATTTTCAGTCATCTTATTTGATCTTTCAGTAGCATTTGATGCACTATTGACTGTCTTTTTCTTGGACTAGCTTCTCCATTTGGATTCCAGGATATCACATTATACGTATATCACGTTCCTGGAATCCAAATAGAGGAGTAGATTCTTTTTTTAAATCTCTCTTCCTGAATCTGTTTTTTTGGTTTTTGGTTTTTTGTTTTATCTCCCTTCTGCTCCTTTTTCTATTTTCCTTAGGTGGTTTCTCCTCATCTCCCTGACAGCTACATAAATTTTAGTTCTCTTGGACTTACTCTTTAGATCTTATCTCTTTTTCATCTGCACTCCTACATTTGGTGACTTCATCTACTCTCTTGGTTGTAAACATCATCCATATGCCCATGATTTCCACATTTATATCTCCAGGCTGTATCTCTTCTCTGGACTCCAGATTCATATATTAATGCCTCCTGGACACCTTCTGTTGTTTATTTTTTAAACAGTTATCTCAAAATTCACTCCTGATATTCCCTTGCCAAGCCTTTTCCTCATGCCCTCTTTCTGTGTCCATAAATTACAACTCAATCCTTCCAGTAGCCCAGGCCAAAGGCCTTAGTGTGACTTAATTCATCTTTCACAGCTTACTTTGTATGAAAGAACAAGTCCTTCAATGTTCAATGTGTACTTTCCATATAATGTTCAATGTGTACTTTCCATATATATCCAGAATACAGCTACTTTTCTCTGTCCTGGACTTCTACTTCTGGCTATGATGAACTAGCTTACAGCCACACAACCCTTCTTCAGAGACCAACTAGGAAACCTGGATAAGATACAAAAGAAAACCAATTTGAGGGCATTGGAGACCTGTCAATGCAGCCAGGTGTTGAGTAGCTGAGATCTCAGAGAAAAGAAAATTTAGCAAGGCAAGTCCAAAATCTGATGTCATTATTCTCATTTGTTGATGCATAAGCTGCATGGTGTAAGAAATGAAAATTATAAAAAGTGCGTAAGCAACATGTGTGGCATTAAAGAGCCTGACATAAATGTAAATAGACACACATATGGGGAGGAGGAAATGAATGGAACAGAAACAATATTTGAAGAGATAATGGCTGAGAATTTCTCAAAATTGATAGAAGAAATAAAGCCATAGGTTAAAGAAGCACTTTAAACCACAAGCAAGATAAATACTAAGAAAACACACCTACGTACATCATTATAAGGCAGCTAAAACAATAATAAAAGACAAAACTTTAAAAATAGCTAGAGAAAAAAATGGCACTTTACTTTCAAAGAGTCAAGAGTTAGTCTGACAGCTGATATCCCAAAGGAAATGGTGCAAATCAGATTACAATAAAAAGGAATGCCAACTTTAAAGTGCTAAAAACATTGCAGTTTATGACACAACAAGCACCCAAGTTTTTTTTTTTTTTTTTTTTTTTAAAGGCAATCAAGAAATCCAAATTGTAATCCGTCAGCTTTGTCCTAAAGATAAGCAGTGTGGAGGTAGTGTGATAGGAGATTTTGGTAAACATCAGACTGATTTTGAGCATCCTGCCAGATAATGCTGGAGATAGCTGCAGTCTCCTTATAAGTGTGAACCAATTCCAGCAGTATTGTACTCTTGCTGCCTCATCCAAGTTTCCTCCCCCATCCTTCAGGAAGTGATTACAAAGCCTCCTTTGCCAGACTGCATAGTAGAGGAAATGAATGATGTGGAACTTCCTCAGCAGAATAAAGACACACATGTGAATGAGGCAGATGAGATGACTCTAGGAACTGTAAACCCAGCTAACTGGCCATCAGAATCCAACCATCTTGGAACTTGGGCTCTAAGTCAGTAGATCTAGATTGCCACTTAAGTAAATTCTTTGATGAGGATTGAAAAGGCCAGAGAGTTCATAAAGACCCAGACCTGACCAAATTATGATACATCTGGAAAATGAATAATGATTCTACCCAGCTGCTTAGTACTGCCTGCTGGCGTGGAGAAGAGTGCTACAGCCTGGGAGGATTTGGGAAGAACAGATGAGATGTTTGGAAAGGAATCACTTTATTTAAATATATTGGACTTGACTTTTTTTGGTATTATGTTTATTGCTAGGATGGAAAGTTTTTTGCTAGAGTATGGACCCATTAGGGAGGAATGGCCCAAAGGATATTGCAAGTGAGTTTCTGAGGGACACAGAGATGGCAATGGTGTGGTGGAATCACCTTCTTCTGGCTTTCAAGAAACAATTATGCACATCTTTTCCCAAACCCATATTTTGTGATGTGTTTGGTAACTTGAAATCTACCATAGTGGGTGTATTTACATCACAAAATTTGGCAGATGCCACAGATCAGAGCTTTCTCCCTGCTCCCTGAGAGTTGGTTACTAAATATTTGCCTGTACACTATTGGAGATATGTCATAAGGCAAAATGTCGTAACATGAATTGTTGGGGCAATCTGAACAGATTAAGATATTGCATTTTTTTTTGTGCTGGTATCTGCCCCTGTAATTCAAGCTTACCCTTTTCTCTTGAGATTACCTTTTGAACCACCCCTGGTTTTAGCA
This sequence comes from Chlorocebus sabaeus, assembly GCF_047675955.1. Classification (NCBI taxonomy): domain Eukaryota; kingdom Metazoa; phylum Chordata; class Mammalia; order Primates; family Cercopithecidae; genus Chlorocebus; species Chlorocebus sabaeus. The sequence continues at coordinate 32,850,103 of NC_132911.1, read as the reverse complement.
TAAGCACTTCAAATTTGACTTTTCTAGAATTCATGATCTTTTCTTCCCAATCATTTTCTCCTTTGGAATTATTTACTGTATTTCTTGGTATCAACTTAACCCAAGGACAAAAATCAGAAAATAAGTGCCTTCCTCTCTATTATTCTCCAATGATTAATGAGTTTTAACAGGCTAACCTAATTAGCACATGATATAATTCATGGATTTCCTCATTTCCTCTATTAATCCTATTGTCTTGGTTCAAGCCTTTATCCTCTTTGCCTCATCTGGTTTCCTCACATAATCATTAGAATCAGATAAAAGTATGAGCTAAACTACACATTTCCAGGCTCCTTTCCCAGAGATTAGGATTTGGTTATGGGAAGAGGACTGGAACCTACATTTTTAACACTGACCCAGAATTCAGATGAATTCGAATTCTTAGCTAAATTTGGAAAATACTCAGATCCAGAATAAAAAAATCATAATTTTAAATCTTGGAATACAAACCCAACTTAATATGTTCTTCGCTTGTTTCTCTAGTTTAATTTCTCATGATCTCCCCACACATTTTTTATCTTATTTGTTTTTTCACCAAATATGTATTATGCTCAAACTATGTGTCAGGTACTCTCTTAGGTGCTAGAAATTACAGTGGTATAAACAGATAAGTTGTTTGTTCACACAGTGTTTTGTATATAAATAAAACAAACTTTACTATCTTTATGTTCAAACATAGCAGTCTTAGGCACGTCTGGACACTTTGTTATCTTTTGGTCCAAAGTTCCTTTTCATTTAGCTACTTTCTCACATTACCTATTGGTTTGTGTTACCACTGTTCATTATTCTATTGTACGTTATTTATTTCATTGTCTAGCTCTCTTTCTAGATTGTTGGTTTCTTAAAGGCAGAGCCTTTCAATCTCTAGTGTCTAGACCAATAATTGGCATAAAATAGTTCTCAACCATTTATTGAATGAATGTTACTCAACTAGTAAGTGGGAAATAGGGATCTGAATTTAGAGATATCTGACTCCAAAGCCCCACATCCTTTTAACTATACTACACCCTCTCAATAAAGTTTTGTTCAGTTTGTCAGAGGAGCCATTTAAACAAATTATTTAAGGAGAACCTGATGATACCCTAAGATAAGAGCTACTACCTCTCCAAAGGGAGATGTGCCAATTAACCACTTTAGTTGATCAATATCTAGTCCAGATTGGAAAATTCATGCCAAAGAGTATTCTCTGACATTTATTAAACCAACAAAAGTAGACAAATATATCTCCTCTTATCTTGGCCTAATATAAATATAACTTTACCATTTAGATGTATCTATCCTGAATAAGGCAAGCGACAGGCTAAGTCTAGGTGATGACATTTCCTAACATTAATATAAGCAATTAAACTCATTTCTAGGTAAAGATCAAGCACAGTACTTGGCACACAAAATTCCTCCAAAGCGTTTCAGAACTATTGGGTTATACTAGGAGACTGATACTGTTTGACAGAAAAATAACGTAACTATCAATTTAAGCATCCTTTTTATTGAGGAAATTAATGAAACTCATATGTTTTTGATTCTTTAGCATAAAAAACTTGGGCAGCAAAAGCTAACGGATAAAATTTAGAGAGTCTATTCTGTCATCTGATTTGGGAAATGTGTGCTGACTCTGCTAGTTCCATTAAAAATGCTGCCCATAATATATACTTGTACTAGCTTGGCACAAGTTATTTTAGAGCTGTGAGAAGGACTGTTACTAATAAAATCTTCTCTTTCCCTTCTAATTAATTCATAGCATTGCCACCAGAGTGTTCTTTCTGTATTATAAATTTATGTCACTTCCCCTGCTAAAATACTTCTGATGACTTTACATTTTCTATAAAAAATGATGAGCAAACTCCTTAGTTTAACATGTAAATTTTCTATAACCTGATCACCATCACCTCTCCCTTCACAATTCATTTCACTCTTCTTGCTATCTCAAATAACATATTACATTCTTTAATGACACCAGATTACTCACTCATAAATGCCTCTTGATTTCCCACCTCTTTGTTCTTGACCAAGCTGTTCTGCCTTCGTGCCTTTCCTCCTGGTTTTATGGCAAACTCTTGCTATCACTAGTGATGTTGTTCCTATTCCTTACAGCCCCTCAATAATTATTCATTGCTTTCTCTTCTGTGTCCACACATGATTTATGCATGTATGTATGAACCAAGTCAAACACATGGTGTCACAAGTGCAAGTATAATTAAGAGAACAGAATAATCAAAGTGATTCCAGAAAATGTGGGATATATTGTTGTCATAGTTATGACATTTATCCCTGGTACCTTGAGTCAAGCATTATATTTTACGAACCTATGCATAATTAACTGCCATCACTAATTCATTTATTTATTCAACAAAAATAGTTCAGGGCCTATCCTGTGTTATGCACTATCAGAGGTGATGGAGATATTGAAGAAGAAAGGATTTGCTGCTTTCATGCAATTTATATTCTATTGAAAGTGACAGAGACAGACAAGAAACAAATGACTAATAAAATAATTTCAAATAGTGGTAATTACTATGGAGAAAATGAAAAAGATCAGTATGATAGAAAGTGACTTGAGAGGTGGGAGAGGGAGACATCAGATATGAAGCATTTCTGTAATATATAGATTACTTACAGAGTGACAGAAAAAGACACACAATAGAAAAATGCAGAGAGGGTTTGAATAAACAATTCAAATTAAAAAAACTTAATGCTCAACTAAACATGGAAAGATGCTTGAATTCATAAGTAGTAAGAAAAATTAAAATGAAAATAATGACAAAATATCATTTATATCCATTGGATTGACAACATTAAAAATAACTATAAAACCCATTACTGGTGGGGAATAGGGGAGATGGATTCTCTTGTACATTTTCATTTTTTATTTATTTATTTATTTATTTATTTATTTATTTATTTATTTAGAGATGGGGTCTCATTATGTTGTCCAAGCTGATCTCAAACTCCTGACTTGGAGGGATCCTCCCACCTCAGCCTCCTGAGTAGCTGGGATTATAAGCGTGAGCTACTGCACCTGGCTCTTTTGTACATTGTGGGATTGCAAAGCCTTACATCCTTTCTGGAAGGCAATATAGCAACATCTATTTTAACCTAAAATACACTTCATGTTTAATTCTACAATTCCATTACTGGAATCTAACTCATATAAACAAAGGTGTCCATTTGTAAGATCATATGTCCAAGGATGTTTATTGTACCATTATTAGTATTGGCCAAGCATTGGGTACAGAGAAAGCTCACCAATACAGGAAAGGCTGACTAAATAAACTGCAGTTCATCTATGCCATGAAATATTATGTGACCAAAGAAAGAATGAAATACAGCCCTCTCAGATAATTTGGAGGGCTTTCCAAATTTTGACACCCTTCATGATGGGTTTTGTACTTTTATTAACCCATCAATTGAGATAATATATGATGACCCAAAGGATTTTTGGATTCTATTTGTTTTTGAAATTTTTTTATTTTGTTAATCCCATTATCTATATATATTTGAAAAATGACAGCACATATATTTGTGAGACATACTATTTATGCAGTCTATATGCAATGTTTAGTGTATATATGGGTTTATGAAAAATCAGTTTTGCAGCTCCTAAGGAGTTAATAGTCTTCACGTTTGGAATGAATGAGATGGGCTGCAGAAAGAATACATCTTAGATGATTACACAAAGAGTTGAGTGACAGCCAATGTCTTAACTTCCTGACAGTGTTTGCATTTTAAGACATAACACTTACTAATCTGATTACATCTTTGGTCTCTTTTCAGGGGTGGTGTGAAGGGAATGAGAGGAAAGAGGCTCTTCCATGACATTGTAAATCACAATTCCTGTAAAAGTCTGTCTCTGATGTCCATCCAGAGTGCAAAATTGTATTGATTATATTTATTCTTCTAATTCTCAAGCTGCGTGTCAAAGCAAATTCAGAAAAACCTTAAATATTTTATACTAAAATATTTTATCATAAAAGGAAAAATGGAGAAAAATGTAACAAATATACATATACCTGACACAGAGAACAAACATGCTAAAGTTTCATCCTGTTTATATCACATTCTTTAAAAGACATAAAATGTAACAGAATCTATTGAAGTCATCTCTGAATCCCTTCTCATTCTCTATTTCTATAGCTTAGATGGTATTCTAATAAATTCTAGCTGTAGTTTATCTCCTCATAGTACACAGGATCCATCACACTTGCTCACAGGGGCCTGAGTAACAACAGAAAGCTATTATACTTCAAAGCAAGGTGGATCATTATGTTGCATTTTTCTTAATTCCTGCTACAGAGAAGAAAGCAGCCTTCACTGCTCAAATCAAAGAACAATGTTATGCATTTTCTCCACTCACTTTGTAGTGTATCACAAAACAAATAACTTCTGTGGTATGCAGGTATTGCAGAGTTTCCATTAGCATTACACATCTGGGCCTTTTGGTTTTTATACTCTTGGTAAATAAGGGAAAGAATAAATCAAATACCTTACTCAGACCAAGTCTACATTACATCAACACAGCCGGTTGAAATGATGTTTATTCAATCATCTGGTTAGTAAAATATTCAACTGGCTTTTAAACACATTTTAATATGGAAAATTTCAAATATATATATGTAAATATATATATGGAATAGTCTAATAAGCACTCTTGTACCATCATTCAGTTTCAAAATTATTAAGTTATGGACAATACTGTTTTCTCTCCAATCCTACCACTTTCACCCTACTAGTATCATTATGACGCAAATTTCAAATGTGTAATCTCCCTTATAATGTATCAGAATGGATTTTGGGAGGATAAGTCTGCTTTTAAAAAACATAATTACAAAAAGCATTTTTACCCTCAAAATATTATTTTCTTAATATTGCATATCAAGCAGTGTTCAAATTTATCTGATTGTCTCACAATTCTTTTTTACAGCCATCCTGTTTGAATCAGGATATAAAGATCATATGTTGCAAATATTTGATAGTATCTCAAAATCCTTCTTACTCTGTAAGTTCACCTCCATTTCTCCCCTTTTATCCTTGTAATTTGTTGTTATTGTTGTTTAAGAAACTAGGCCTTTCGTCCTGTGACATTTCCCACATATGCATTTTGTCAATTGCATCTTTATAGTGTCCTTTAACATGGTCTTCAGTCCCCTGCATTTCCTGTGATTCAGAAGTTAGATATAAAGGCTTAATCTGCTTCAGGCTTAATTTGTTGTTTTGTTTCTAGACCAGATTTGACTGATTTTAAAAAGCAGCAGTTGATGAAATTTGTATATGCAAAAGTAAAAGGAGGTGAGGAGAGAGAAAAAGGGGAATTTTATGATGAAAAGACCATGGTCTTCAAAGTTATGATCTAAGAATTGGGTCCTTTCTGAGATCTTTCAAATGGTCTGACCATGGGGCAGTCACAATTCAATGCCTTTAAAGTCAGTTTCACACCGACAATTCAATAGCACAATTTGTGTGCTCATTTGGGAAAATAAAAATGATACACAAGGAACAAGAGTATAAATCTGAATGTCACAGTGTGGATGGTGTTATTTTCTTACCTAATATAGAGGTAAATCTGGGAGGGTCCTTTCCATCTGTAATAGGATGTTGGCAAAAGACGCCAATGTGATACAAGTAGGTACAAAGGGGATGGAAGACCAATAGATACATGCAGAATTTAACAAGAGAAAATTTGAATACCAGTTCTTTAAAACTTGAATTATCAGCACTTAGTTTGGGAATACAAAATGGTATAGGAAGATTTCTGAAGGAGAGAACATTTCCATTCACATAAAGAATGATGTGTACTATACGGCTCATCTCTCACCTGATGAAGGCACTGTTCAGGAAACCATCCACGATGTGATCCCACTAACAGTTGAGAGCATGGGAAGTTTGACTCCCAACTTGAGAAATACACAGTGAGGCAGCGCTCCTTTCTCGGGGGCAATAGCTGGGGGGTGGTGGGCTGTTCCTGCAGACTCCTAATTCGGCAATCGATGAATAAAGTACACTGACACATAGATAATCTGTTCTGCCAGTCCAGCTGAGGGTCTGAGCAACTTACAGCCAAGCTAAGTTCTGTAAACAGTTGCAACTCGGCCCTGATACGCTAGTCAGGCTTGCATTTATTCAGTAAGACTAAATAACAAAAGTTGTGAGTAAACACCACTAGAGGGTAAAGATTAAAGGCCTAAAGCAAACACCATTTGTGGGTAATAAACTTCTGCCGGATTCCCCCCACCCCTTGGCCACTCCCGCAGTAGGAGGCAGTAAAGTACCCGCAGTAGGATGAAAGTTAGTTTTAAGCCCATAGAAGTAAACAGGTTAGTAAGATAAACTTCCCACATTCCTTTGTACTTGCACCCTAATGTTTCTGGCTCGTGCAAAGAGACCCTGGCTGCCTTCGGGCAAGCAATCTGAAGCTATGCGAACGCTCAGGCCTTCCAATAGAGTTTTTGACTATTACTATAACTATCTTTAATATTTTTCCCACCAGCCTGATTGAACCCCAACACATAGGACATGAGACAGGTGGAGACAAGTGGCAGATTTCCCTGGTAGTAGAACTAGGAGAAAGTTGTCATGTTGGGAAGGGACTACCTGCTTCCCAGAATTTGAGCAGATTCCCGGAGGGACAGAAAGTCTCTGTGTCAAGAAGTTGAAGGTGAATGTGAGATTCGTAGGTGCAGCAGAAAACATCTCAAGTCATAATCTAGAACTAAAGATGGATTTACACAGATCAAGAAAGAAACTATCAAGAAAGGCTGCCAGAAAAGCAAACTTTTGTGCAATTCAGGAAAGGGCATACAAGAGAAATAATTAGCTTTGTTCTCCTGTCATGCCCAGAGGGCACACCTGAAAATCACCTAGAGACTAAGTGTGGTGGTGGTTACTCACCTCCAAAATTGAAAATGTTAAAGTAAAGGAAACATGTATTTGTATTTGAGGTTTTTTTTTTGGTTTGTTTGTTTTTTGTTTTTTTTTTAGATGGAGTCTCACTTCTTCACCTAGACTAGAGTGCAGTGTGGTGCGATCTTGGCACACTGCAACCTCCGCCTCCCAAGTTCAAGCAATTCTTCTGCCTCACCCTCACCAGTAGCTGGGAATACAGGCAAGTGCCACCATGCCCGGCTAATTTTTGTATTTTTAGTAGAGACGGGTTTCACCCTGTTGGCCAGGCTGGTCTCGAACTCCTGACCTCAAGTGATACCACCCGCCCTGGCCTCCCAAAGTGCTGGGATTACAGAAGAGAGCCACCGTGCCTGGCCAAACTTTAAGGTTCCACCGAGATTGATGTTTTTCTTATACATTCCCTATTATTTATTTTTTTATTTGATAAATAAAAGTTGTATATATTTATTATGTACAACATGATGTTTTAAAGTATGTAATTGTGCAATGACTAAATCTAGGTACTTAACATATGCATTACCTCACATACTTTTTTATGTGATAAGAACACTAAAAAGCTATTAGGTTGGTGCAAAAGTAATTGTGGTTTTAATGTAAAGTACATTAAAAGTACTTTTAATGGCAAAAAACGCAATTACTTTTGCACCAACCTAATACTCTCTTAGCCATTTTCACACATAAAATACTTTGTTATTAATTATTGTTACCATGTTGTACGATAGATCTCTCAAATTTATTCCTCTTAACTTAAATGTTGTATCCTTTGGCCAACATCTCCCTGCCTACAACCGCTGGTAAACACCATTCTACTCTCTGCTTATACGAGTTTGATCTTTTTAGAATCTGCTTATGAGATCATGAAATATTAATCTTTCCGTGTCATGTTTCTCTGGGCATATCCATGTTGTCACAAAAGACAGAATTTCATTCTTCTCTGAGGCTGAACAGTATCTGTTGTGTATGTATACCACATTTTCATTATCTGTTTATCCTTTGATGGACACTTAGGTTGATTCCATATTTTATCATCCAATTATTATTTACATTTGTTGATGCTTTAGTTTTTATACACACATACACACACACACACACACACAGGTTTCTTATAATTACTCTGGCCAATAGTCCAGGAAGGGTAGACATTGTTTTCTCCACTTTATAAATGAAAAAAAAAAAAAAAAAAAAAAAAAAGACTCAGAGGGATTCAGTGCTACCTAAGGCTTCATGGCTTTTGAGGTGAAACTGGAATGAAAACACAGATCTTCTCACTGCTAGTCAGTATTCCTTCTGTATTTCGCCATGTCACTGGCTTGGTTATTACAAAACCCTCACCCCATTTAGCATTCTGATCTCTCTTGAACACTCCTTTCATAGGTGGTTACACTGAAGAAATATTAGAAGTTTGAAAATCAGATTCAGTCTGTGGCTCAGGGATTGCTGCCAAATTTTTGCAAAGTGCTTTTCAATAATTCATAATTCCTTAAACCTGGAAACTCACAGCCTAAATATAGCCTGAGAAAATGTGCTCCAGTGCTTAGTTAAGCCAAAAGCTGTGTATTTAAATACATTAAATTTCTTTCAAGTCATATAACTACATCCAATGTCATCCATTTGTTTGTACAGAATACTTTAAAAATAACACTTCTTGAAATATTCAGGTACCTGATATGCTATTCTGTAGGCTTGTAATATTTGTGTTAGAGTTTTGCAGTTTCAGCGCTCCGAACTTTTTCCCTTTGGTTTGACAAGGTTACGTCAAATGCCTTGTGGTCACAATCTCTGCTGAAGGTGCTACAGGGCCAAAGGAAAAGGCTAATGTGAACTCTGGGGAAAGACCAATGGGAGAGTCCATTGAACCAGAAGACTAGCTTTCCCCAGACTGCAGGGAACTTGAATTCCCCAACAGATCTCCAAATCTGCAGAGGGGATGTCACACTCTTGGCCAACATGGGTTCTGAAGGCCTCTGGGTAGATGAAGACAGGGCTTTAGATAGGAGTATCAAATTCTTAACTGAATTGGTCTCTTTGAGATCAAGAAGGGACCATGCTGCAAAGGTATCTCCAGAGGAAGACCAGAGGCTTGTTCTTTCAAGTTTCCAATCAAGTAAAAACTCACTGAATCTGTCACTGGAGTCAGCCTTCCACTCTGCCTTAGACTCTCTATGGCTGTGTTTCTGTCTTACAGTCAAGCCCTGCACTGTCCTTGACTCCTGATCCCTGTATTGAATCCCATTCCAGACTGCTTTCTCTGCTCACTCTGTAGGGACAGATTGACTGGCTGCTTTTCCACCCTCTAGAAGGATTCGGTCTTGCCCTAGCTACTTCCCATCCCCATGGTCTATTCCATTCCCGTGTCTCTGTTGAAGTGGTACTTCTGCGAAGGAGCTTTTCCTGAAAACCAATCTAAGCTAGTTTCTCTTCTGTTATCTTTCAGACCCCTGTTTCTTTCCTTCATTGCACTTATCACAGTTCACACTTACTGCTTTGTTTGTTGTTTTACCTAACTTCTGTCTCCCTCTCCCCCCATTAAACTGTAAACTCCATTAAGCAGGAGTTAAGACTATCTTGTAGTGACCTGTATCCCCCTATTAAATAATCCCTATTATTTAATACAATGCATGGTCCGTGGTAGGTTCTTATACATATTTGTTGAATCGATGATTGAACGAATGAGTTCTAGCATTGAGTCCCACTTAAGTCTAACGTCTATTTTCTTAATCTATTGAATCCCCTTTAACAAAACCTATGACAGCATGTAGTAACTACTCACTTGAATTTGAGCATGCTGGATGTGAAGATATGGCTCATGGTGAATTCTCTACAAATATTTTCTTCAATTTTTCCTTGATATGTAATAATTGTATATATGGGGTACGTGTGGCATTTTGATACATGCATATAATGAGTAATGATCAAATCAGAGTAATTAGGTGACCCATCACCTCAAACATTTATCATTTCCTTGTGTTGGGATCAACAAATGTTGACTGAATGAATGAAAAGGCTGAACTTTAGCTGGTTGAAGCAGGTATCTGTAGAGTTTTATTCTATACACACAATCTCTGCTATTAAAGCAGTTGAATTTAACAACAGCAACCAGGTAAGCAGATCATTCTTTTTATGAGCACACATTAGTTTTATCTGACAGAAAACCAATACAACTTGAATATGGCTGAGGCAGCCTTGGAAAATATTTCAACCCAGAATCATTTCTCTGTTCACTCTCATTTATATCATGTAGTCACCTTCCTTAAGCAGATCATTTTTTAGAGCAATTTTTAACAATGGAAATTTTTCTTTGTAAATTAATTAGAAATCATAGATTAGAATTAAAATATCTTCATGCCTGGTCATTAACCTTTGGATTTACATGGCACCAAAACATGCCTCATCTGAACATAATGTCTCCCTCTTCTGATACAGAATTTACCTTATGTATTTACCTTATGTAAGCTGAGCTAATTAAAGAGAAGGATTTTAGTTGATTTTCTGGAGTCTCCCAATAAGAAATACCTATGCCATTTTCTTTATGCCCTTGATCTAAGGATTTCAAATTCCTTTGAAAAGAAAGTATTTTTGATACTGTATCTAAAAGTTATGTGTTATAGACTGGATATTTGTGGCATCCCAAAATTCAAATGTTGAAATTCTAACCTGAAAGGAGATGGTATTAGGAGATGGGACCTTTGGGAGGTGATTAGGTTATGAAGGTGGAGTCCTCATAAATGGGATTTGTCCTCCCATCAAAGAGACCTCAGAAAGCTCTGTCTACCCTATGAGGACACAGTGAGAAGATGGCCAGCTATGAATTGGGCAGCTGGCCCTCATCATACACCAAGTGTGCCGACACCTAGATCTTGGCCTCCCTGGTGTCCAGACCTGTGAGAAATAGATGTTTGTTGTTTATGCCACCTAGTCTATAGTATTTTTGTTATAGCAGCCTGAACAAACTAAGATACTATGTAACATGCAAACAAGTAGTTCATTTATCAACAAAGGTTTATAACATTGGAAAATACTACAGGTAAGCGAAGATGGGAGGCTGAGGTGGGTGGATCACCTGAGGTCAGGAGTTCAAGACCAACCTGGCCAACATGGTAAAACCCTGACTCTACTAAAAATACAAAAATTAGCCAGGCATGGTGGCGCGTGCCTGTAATTCCAGCTTCTAGGGAGGCTGAGGCAGCAGAATTGCTTGAACCCAGGAGGCAGAGGTTGCAATGAGCCAGGATCACACCATTGCACTCCAGCCTGAGCGACAGAGTGAGACTGCATCTCAAAAAAAAAATAAATAAAAATAAATAAATAAATAAATAAATAAATAATATAAAAGCCTCTAATTCAAGAAAAAAACTTCTAGTATAGTAGGAAAGACAGGCATCTTAGCAATTAGAATACAATTGATAGGCATCAGAGTAAGCAAACAAACATGAGATATATTGGGAAGTCAGAAGGAGAGACTGATTTTGGAAGGTGTCCTATTTGCTGGCATACCTGCACATGCTCTGTGACAGCTGTATATAAGCAGAACATATGGGAATGCACTTCACCTTTGGAAATACTCTGGGCCACATTGCTTTAATCCACTCTGCTACACTTCATTGTGTGCTTACACTTTCCCGGATACTCTTGGCATCCACTCTGGAATGAGAACCTTGAATCGATCACCAAACATAGGCTTTGCTTTCTAGCTTTGACCTTCATCTTCCCTCCAGTGAACTATACACTGCTCCACAATTTCACACACCAAACCGATAAGGCATTGGTTCTCAACTTTGTTTGTACAGAATTACCTAGGAAGTTTTAAAACGAACCATGCTTAGGTTGCTACAGAGATTCTATATTAATTGTTCTATATTAATTGCAACTTGAGTGAGTGTTGGAATTCTTTAAGGCTCCCTAGGCGATTCTAATGTGAAGCCAAGGTGGAAAATTACTTGGAGGAGGGAATCTCTGTGTAGAAGAGGGGAGAACTTTTTCTCTTTCTTCTTATTTTTTTTTTTCCCCCCCTGGGACCTGCAAATTAAACTGACAAAGATTAACGGTAGAAAAAGCATATAAATGATATTTGATGTTAATATTTTTAAAATTTTATGTGTCTTGGGGGGGCTTCATAGAAAATAAGTGAAAACCCCAAAGAAGTGGTTAAACTTGGGGGTTTTTTTATATCTTTTTTTTTTGGAACTACATTTTTTAAAAACACTATACTTTAAGTTCTGGGGTACATGTGCATAACGTGCAGGTTTGTTACATAGGTATACACTTGTCATGATGGTTTGCTGCACCCATCACCCTGTCATCTACATTAGGTATTTGTCCTAATGCTATCCCTCCCCTAGCCCCCCACCCTCTGACAGGCCCCGGTGTGTGTTGTTCCCCTCTCTGTGTCCATGTATTCTCATTGTTCAACTCCCACTTATGAGTGAGAACATGTGGTGTTGTGGTTTTCTGTTCTTGTGTTAGTTTGCTCAGCATGATGGTTTCCAGCTTCATCTATGTCCCTGCAAAGGACATGATCTCATCCTTTTTTGTGGCTGCATAATATTCCATGGTGTATATGTGCCACATTCTCTTAATCCAGCCTATCATTGACGGGCATTTGAGTTGGTTCCAAGTCTTTGCTATTGTGAACAGTGCTACAGTAGACATAGGTGTGCATGCGTGTTCATAGTAGAATGATTTATAATCCTTTGGGTATACACCTAGTAATGTGATTGCTGGGTCAAATGGTATTTCTAGTTCTAGATCCTTGAGGAATTGCCACACTGTCTTCTACAATGGTTGAACTAATTTACATTCCCACCAACAGTGTAAAAGTGTTCCTGGCCAGGTGTGGTGGCTCATGCCTGTAATCCCAGCACTTTGGGAGGCCAAGGTGGGCAGATCATGAGGTCAGGAGATCGAGACCATCTTGGCTAACATGGTGAAACCCTGTCTCTACTAAAAACACAAAAACAAAATTAGCCGGGTATGGTGGCGGTTGCCTGTAGTCCCAGCTACTCAGGAGCCTGAGGCGGGAGAATGGCATGAACCCAGGAGGTGGAGCTTGCAGTGAGCCAAGATCATGCCACTGCACTCCAGCCTGGGTGACAGAGCATGACTCTGTCTCCAAAAAAAAAAAAAAAAAAAAAAAAAAACCAAAGTGTTTCTATTTCTCCACATCCTCTACAGCATCTGTTGTTTCCTGACTTTTTAAATGATTGCCATTCTAACTGGCATGAGATGGTATCTCATTATGGTTTTGATTTGCCTTTCTCTAATGACCAGTGATGATAAGCATTTTTTCATGTTTGTTGGCTGCATAAATGTCTTCTTTTGAGAAATGTCTGTTCATGTCCTTCACCCATTTTTTGATGGGGTTGTTTATTTCTTATAAAGTTGTTTAAGTTTTTTGCAGATTCTGGATATTTGCCCTTTGTCATATGGATAGATTGCAAAAATTTTCTCCCATTCTGTAGGTTGCCTGTTCACTCTGATGATAGTTTCCTTTGCTGTGCAGAAGTTCTTTAGTTTAATTAGATCCTATTTGTCTATTTTGGCTTTTGTTCTCATTGCTTTTGGTGTTTTAGCCATGAAGTCTATGAATGGTATTGCCTAGGTTTTTTTTCTAGGGTTTTTATGGTTTTAGGTCTTACATTTAAGACTTTAATCCATTTTGAATTATTTTTGTATAAAGTGTGAGGAAGAGGTCCAGTTTCAGATTTCTGCATATGGCTAGCCAGTTTTCCCAACATTGTTATTAAATAGGGAATCCTTTCCCCATTTCTTGTTTTTCTCAGGTTTGTCAAAGATCAGATGGTTGTAGATGTGTGGCATTATTTCTGAGGCCTCTGTTCTGTTCCATTGGTCTATATATCTGTTTTGGCACCAGTACCATACTGTTTTGGTTACTGTAGCCTTGTAGTATAGTTTGAAGTCAGGTAGTGTGATGCCTCCAGCTTTGTTGTTTTGGATTAGGATTGTCTTGGCTAGGTGGGCTCTTTTTTGGTTCCATATGAAATTTAAGATAGCTTTTTCCAATTCTGTGAAGAAAGTCAATAGTAGCTTGATGGGAATGGCATTGAATCTATAAATTACTTTGGGCAGTATGGCTATTTTCATGATATATTGATTCTTCCTATCTATGAGCATGGAATGTTCTTCCATTTGTTTGTGTCCTCTCTTATTTCCTTGAGCAGTGGTTTGTAGTTCTCCTTGAAGAGGTCCTTCACATCCCTTGTAAGTTGTATTCCTAGGTATTTTATTCTCTTTGTAGCAATCGTGAATGGGAGTTTACTCATGATTTGGCTCTCTCTTTGTCTGTTCTTGGTGTATAGGAATGCCTGTGATTTTTGCACATTGATTTTGTATCCTGAGACTTTGCTGAAGTTGCTTATCATCTTAAGGAGATTTTGGGCTGAGACGATGGGGTTTTCTAAATATACAATCATATCATCTGCAAACAGAAACAATTGACTTCCTCTTTTCCTATTTGAATACCCTTTATTTCTTTTTCTTGCCTGATTGCCCTGGCCAGAACCTCCAATACTATGTTGAATAGGAGTGGTGAGAGAGGGCATCCTTGTCTTGTGCCAGTTTTCAAACGGAATGCTTCCAGTTTTTGCCCATTGAGTATGATATTGACTGTGGGTTTGTCATAAATAGCTCTTATTATTTTGAGATATGTTCCATCAATGTCTAGTTTATTGAGCGTTTTTAGCATGACGGGCTGTTGAATTTTGTCAAAGGCCTTTTCTGCATCTATTGAGATAATCATGTGGTTTTTGTCATTGGTTCTGTTTTGTGATGGATTATGTTTGTGTTTATTGATTTGTGTATGTTGAACCAGTCTTGCATCCCAGGGATGAAGCTGACTTGATTGTGGTGGATAAGCTTTTTGATGTCCTGCTGGATTTGGCTTGCCAGGATTTTATTGAGGATTTTCACATCGATGTTCATCAGGGATATTGGCCTAAAATTTTATTTTTTTGTTTGTCTCTGCCAGGTTTTGGTATCAGGATGATGCTGGTATCATAAAATGAGTTCGAGAGGATTCCCTGTTTTTCTATTGTTTGGAATAGTTTCAGAAGAAACGTTACCCACTCCTCTTTGTACTTCTGGTACATGTGTCTCATTGTTCAACTCCCACTTATGAGTGAGAACACGTGGTGTTTGGTTTTCTGTTCTTGTATTAGTTTGCTGAGCATGATGGCTTCCAGCTTCATCCATATCCCTGCAAAGGACATGGACTCATCCTTTTTTATGGCTGCATTATGTAATGCCCTTCTTTGTCTCTTTTTATCTTTGTTGGTTTAAAGTCTGTTTTATCAGACATAGAGATTGCAACCCCTGCTGTGAAAGTGCTGGAATTACAGGCATGAGCCACTATGCTTGGCCTTATATATCATTTTAACAAAAGGTGATAAATTGTGGAGAAGTGACTAAATAAAGGATATGGGATTTTAGGCCTCTTGGAATGGTAAATTGTGGGAAGGTAAATATATGGGGGAAACTAATGATAGATAAACGTTAATTAGAAAGGTTTGTTTATGCAGATTCATCTCAGTTATGTCTCTATGTCTGGTGATAAGGGTGGTCCTCCTGTTCCTCCTGGTATCTGAGAGGGAAAGGGGGCACCTTCACATCTGCCTTCTTTAGGCAGATGGGGGAGGGAAGAGAGTTCTGTCTGCTTTTGCTTTTTTTTCCCTCTATCATCTTGAAATCAAAATAATTCATATGCCAAGTGGTATAGTTTGAGGCGGCATATTCTGATCTCCTTCACCTACCTCTGTGCTTGAACACACCCTCTATGGGAACCTCCCTTCCTTCCACCCCCAAATCTGCCCTACCTCCAGGAAACTGGATGGTATTTTTCATCTCTTGAATTCCCACTCATCCCTGACTTGTGATATAGGTAAATAAAGAATCACATAGAAACCTCATTCTGTTCTGCCAGCACAAGGACAGGTAATAGACATGAGTGCTTGGTCAAAGTCTTTCAAGCCCATGACTATGACTGCTCACCAATGGAATCTTTTACCTTCATGGGCTTTCCAGGTCCTAGTTTCCATTAGCGGCTTCTATTTCAGCTTCAGAGGACTCATTTGAGGTCTTCCATGCTTACACCTAGTCAGGTGTCTACCCAACTTTCACAAGCAGGTTATTAAATAGTGCATATCTATGACTTGGCAATAGATTTACTAGAGGAAATCACAGGCACTGGGAAAGTGAGTGAGACATGGATTGAACTTGAGCAGTCTGTCTTTTAGATGCTCTACTAGCTGAGTTCTGGTTTGAACTGTGAAAAATGATGGTTGTTCCTCAGATCTGTAAACATTTGATCCTTCCCTAATTTACTTAATGGAACAGAATCTTCCTGAGTTAATTCTATTTTTTTTTTTCGATGGAATCTCACTCTGTCGCCGAGGCTAGAGTGCAGTGGCATGATCTTGGCTCACTGCAACCTCTACCTCTCGAGTTCAAGTGATTCCCCTGCCTCAAGCTCCCAAGTAGCTGGAATTACAGGGGCCCGCCACCCAGCCTAGCTAATTTTTGTAGTTTTAGTAGAGACGGAGTTTTGCCATGTTGGCCAGACTGGTCTCAAACTCCTGACCTCAGGTAATCTGCCTACCTCGGACTCCCAAAGTTCTGGGATTACAGATGTGAGCCATCACACCTGGCCTCTCCTGAGTTAATTTTATGAGTGCTATTCCAGATGAGTTGATATGTTCATGCTGAGCTAGATTCACAAAAACCCCTCTACATTTCAAGTCAACATCATATAAATCTAATATTTCCAATTTAGTAGCTTAAATTCATTATTTGTGAAGAACCTCTGTTTGTCACCAAAATTCCCCTGGTCTCGCCTACTTCAACACTACAACTTTTGCCTGTTCTCATTTGCTACATAAACACCCTGTGATGGTTAGTATTGAGTGTCAACTTGATGGTTAATATTGAGTATCAACTTGATTGGACTGAAGGATGCAAAGTATTATTCCTGGGTGTGTCTGTGAGGGTGTAACCAAAAGAGATTAACATTTGAGTCAGTGGACTGCAAGAGGCAGACACACTTCTAATCTGGGTGGGCACCATCTAATCAGCTGCCAGTGCAGCTAGTATAAAGCAGGCAGGAGAAGATGGAAGAGAAGACTTGCCGAGTCTTCCAGCCTTCATCTTTTTCCCGTGCTGGATGCTTCCTGATTTTGAACATCAGACTCCAAGTTCTTTAGCTTTTGGATTCTTGGACTTACGCCAGTGGTTTGCCAGGGGCTTTCAGGCTTTTGGTCACAGATTGAAGGCTGCACTGTCAGCTTCTCTACTTTTGAGGTTTTAGGACTCGAACTGATCCACTACTGGCTTCCTTGCTCCTCAACTTGCAGATGGCCTATCATGAGATGTTACCTTGTCATTGTGTGAGTCAATTCTCCTTAATACACTCCCCATCATAGGCTTGACACGGTGGCTCATGCCTGTAATCCCAGCACTTTGGGAGGCTGAGGCGGGTGGGTCACCTGAGGTTGGGAGTTCGAGACTAGCCTGACCAATGTGGAGAAACCCTGTCTCTACTAAAAATACAAAATTAGCTGGGTGTGGTGGTGCATGCCTGTAATCCCAGCTACTTGAGAGGCTGAGGCAGGAGAATTGCTTGAACCCAGGAGGTGGAGGTTGCAGTGAGCTGAGATGGCGCCTGGGCAACAAGAGCGAAACTGCATCTGAAAAAACAAAACAAAACAGAAAAAATCCTCCCCGTCATATATACATCTGTTCTATTAATTCTGTCCTGCTAGAAAACCCTGCCTAATACACACCCTCGGGGCAACTCCGTCCCCTTCCGTTCACAGCAGCCACAACTATTTCCCTGTACCTGCTTGTATCCCTCATGACACAGAAATTAGCCAATACTGATAAGAAATTTGTGGTCCAAGAGATTTCTGGGAAAAACTCCAGAATTCCAAAAGTTGCCATGGGATTTTGCTATCGTAATCTATGTCCTGGAGGAAGGACATAAAAAGGGTGTTTGTCATTTAGTTAGTCTCCAGTTTAAGCACATTGTTCATTTTGAAAACTGGAGAACCATTTCTGGGGGACTTTTGTGCTCTTACTTCATCATACTTAGCATTTTCCCTGTCTGTTCCTCTTTGTGGGTTTGTTTTCTATATCACTGACTTGAGCTTGGTTCCTTGGTTCCTCCTCTCTGCTCACTTCCCTCTGATGATCACCCAGTTTCCACTTATCTCAGTTTTGACCTCTGGGACATGATCTGGTGCTTTACTTCAGCCATGGTGACAATCATAAGAAGAGAGCTGCCTCTGCACTCCTGGCCCTGATGTAATTGGCCAGAGAGCTCTGCCTCATTTCAGACCCCATCAGACCAGGAATTGGGGAATTTGGTAGGGTGTTAGAAGGGGTTTGTTGGAGGACATAATGCTGAGAAAACAAAAAGGAGAAAAGGTATTCCAGAAAGGAAGAACAGTGAGGATGAAGACAAGAAAATGAGAAGATGAGATACTTGGAATTCTCATTTATTTATTTTTGACAGAATGTAGAGAGAATATCGTGGGGTTCTAGTATATAAGGTTAGAAAGATAGACAGGGCCAAAACACAGTTTGAAACTCTCTCTTTTGACCACATTTGAGTCAAGCTCCTGTGAGTCTCTTTCTGACTAGTCCCTAAACTTGGGTTCTGTCATTGGCACATTTAGTCTTATTTTAGCAAGACTCCTACTCAGTCTGTTTAGGAAAAATCCTTCACCTCTGGTATCTTGTCACTCTGGCCTGCCTTCAGCAAGAATCCTGTTGAGTTGGTCTAGAAAGAATCCCCCTAGCCTTGATGTTTCCTCTTAGTAATCTTTCATCTATTGACCTCTTACCATGCTCCTTGGCTACAAATCTTCATTGTCCTTACATTTAGAATCGAGGCTCATTTCCTCTCTCTGTCTTCTACTACAAAACACCACTGTAGTACTCCCCAATCCCCTGAATAAAGTTGTCCTTACCTTCTTTAACAAGTGTCATGAATCCTTTTTCCTCTTTTAACGAAACCTGTGTGCACATAAGTACAACATCAGGCTTTATGGAATAAAGTATTATGCATGCAATAGAAATGCTCAGTGCGCCAAGAATTTTTAGAGGTTGTTTAGGACTGAGATGATTAAGAAAAACACATAGAGAAAATGATATTCGGACTGAGCCTCAACTTAAAGTTATATGAGATTTTTATATGTGAGATTGAAGGAAAGGATGAAGGGAGCGAAATTTGCCCTGAAGGGTGAAAAGTAACCAATACTGGGTACAGCTCAGCACCCTGAGAGGACATTCTTTGTCATATGCTAATCAAATTTTTGGCCTGAAATCAAAACAGTCTAAACCTCAAACTTTCTTAATCTCTGTCGTGCATCATCTTTGTCTCTGACAGCACCTACCATTTTATTTTTTGTGTTCCTTATTCATGTAGTTAATGCATTATTTCCCCTGGGTGCAAAGGTCTCTAAGGGCAGATGATTTGTCTTAATCACCTTTGTATCCCCCAGCAAAGGCAAACATGGCCATAGCATGCATACTGTAGGGGTCTCATATCTGTATGTCGAAGGTTTAAATTAAAGACTGAAAGTTTTAATTATTTATTATTACTGTTGTTTAGAGAGCCCCCTTTCAACTCTACATAAATACTGATTTTTGATTGGAGGGAAAACCTGCTATACTAGGAGCCAGGAGATCCCAATCCCAGGCCAGCCACTAACTCACTGAGTGACGTTGAGCTTAAATTTCCTCCTCTACAAAATTTAATGATCTTGATTGTTTTTTCCAACCCTTTAGCCAACAAAAATGACTTCTGAGTTATTTGCCATATTTTAACTTTTAATTTTATAAATAGTAATTATTTATTTTTACATTAATTCTATCAGTCAAACAGAATGTCTGATCAAATAGGGAGGGGGACACTAAGAGGACATTAAGGTCCTGCTAAAACTATTGGGGCAGTCTAATGGCATATAAATATCACATTTCCATTTGATAGTGTTACCAGTGGCAAGTTTGGGTGGGCTTCATAATCTTTCATCCTTGTCTTCTTGGGAGAAAGAATTTAGCCAGGAGACGAAAATAGGTTTAAACTGGAAATGAGAGTTTATTGAAGCAAAGAAAAGTACACTTGGAAGGAACTGTATTAGTCCATTCTCATGCTGCTGTAAAGACATACCCGAGACTGGGTAATTTATTAAGGAAAGTGGTTTAATTGACTCACAGTACTGCAGGGCTGGGGAGGCCTCAACTTAGAATCATGGTGAAAGGTGAAGCAAACACACCTTCTTCACATGGCAGCAGCAAGGAGAAGTGCAGAGCAAAAGGGGAAAAAGCCCCTTAGAAAACCATCAGATGAGAACTCACTATCGTGAAAACAGCATGAGGGTAACTGCCCCCATGATTCAATTACCTCCCACCAAGTCCCTCCCACAACATATGGGAATTATGGAAACTACAATTCAAGGTGAGATTTGGATGGGGACACAGCCAAACTATGTCAGGAACCAAGCAGGAAACTCAAAAGATTGAGTACCCTGCCTGGTCGTTAGCTCAGGGCTCTTAGAGATTTGCTATTTCCTGGTTTTCCCTGGTCTCTTCCTCTCGTCATTCCCCTGGCATGGATTGTTAGCTAATTGTTGCATGTGCAGTGTCTTGCCAGTATCTGGGAGGGACCACACGTACCATTTGGTGGTTGAAGCTGTGCACATGCTTTCTTAGGGCAATTTTCCCTTACTGCTATCACTAGACAACAAGCACCTTTAGAGGAAAGTCATATACAGGTCGAACTCTGCCTTTTTATGTCTTACTACACATGCCTGGGCATG
This sequence comes from Chlorocebus sabaeus, assembly GCF_047675955.1. Taxonomy (NCBI): domain Eukaryota; kingdom Metazoa; phylum Chordata; class Mammalia; order Primates; family Cercopithecidae; genus Chlorocebus; species Chlorocebus sabaeus. Next base: position 32,829,338 of record NC_132911.1, on the reverse strand, counting down.
TCCCCAGAGGGAGGTCAAACTCCATCATTTTAAGTCTTATTAGGAAGTAGTTTCCCACAAGCTCAAGATGTCTCCTGTTTGTTAGGAAATTTTCCCCTCCAGCTGCCTGACAATCACCTGACAGTCACCTGACATTCTTTGGGGCCCCATCCTGCCCTGCTCACATCTGCCTATCTACGTACTCTAACAATAGGGCTCTAAGAGTCTGAGTGTTATAATTTAAGAACACTGAGGTAGATAGACGGTCTTTCCGAACAATCACCTAGATTTTTTTTTTCAAGTGAGTCCGCATCTCAGATAAGAAAAAATGCATCCCATGAATTGATTTCAAAATGCCCTTTTATTTCCTCTAAAAATATTGTAAGACATATATTTAAGTATTTTAAAGTGAATACAAAATAAACATAAACTGCTTTAAAGCATTTTGAGAAACTATGCAACACTATTTGAGATAATTAGAGAATTTCCTAAGTAGTAGGGACACCTAGGGTAAGAATCACTGAGATAGCAGAATTTGTCTGAATTGTGTGAAGCCTGGAGAGGAAGACAGGATACAAGAGGCATTTCTTAAAGTTTCTTTTTTGGCTTGCTAAAATTTTAAACAAGAAAGCTAGAGTTCCAAGTGCTCTAGCTCATTTAGGATTCTCTCCCGGTCCTTTCGTCAGCTCTAGGTTTCTTTTTCATGTCAGTCAATGCCCCGCCATGTTGGAATAACCCCAAGAGGAAGTCGAATGTGCTTCCCTTTGCAGAACAAATCTCTGCTTCTGTAGGAAGACAAGTAGAGCAAATTGGGTTATGACTGAGAATGACATTAAGGTGTCCATGGAATAAGTTCTTATTTAGCTTTATTAGCTTCCATAGAAAGTACAAACTTCAATAGCCTTATATGCTCTCCTGGGCAATACTGAGTCTCTCGTGTTTTATTTTTAGCCTTGGCAAGGAAACTGTCTTTGCTAATTTGCCTCAAAACAGGTGATGGATATAATACTTTTCCCCAAGGAAAGCAGTAACAAGAGCTACAATATAACCTTTATATGTATAGTATTTTTCATATTTTATATCATTTGGTCTTTGTAGCAACTGTAAATCAAAAATAAAATTCTAAGTCTCCCTTTGACTGATGGACCCTCCCTTCAGTCAAGGGCATTCCAAAGGTAACCTGAAAAACAAGTTCAGGCAATGACAGAAAGCAAGGTGAACATGCCTCCTTATACCCTCCTCCCTTTTGGAAGTCAGGCACAGATGACCAGCATTAACATCAACACGGAGACCTTAAGATTTATAGTACTGACTCTTTAATTCTGATAAGAAACATTTGCAATCTATACACCGTGAAATACTATGTGGCCATGAAAAAGAATGAGCTCATGTCCTTTGGAGCTGGAGGCCATTATCCTTAGCAAACTAAAGCAGTAGCAGAAAACCAAATACTACATGTTCTAACTTATAAATGGGAGCTAAATGATGAGAACACAGGACACATAGAAGGGAACAACACACACGGGGGCCTACTGGAGGTGGGAGGCAGGAGAGAATCAGGAGAAATAATTAATGGGTACTAGGCTTAATACCTGCATGATAAAATAATCTGTACAATAAACCCCTATGACACACATTTACCTATATAATAAACCTGCACATCTTGTACTTGTACCCCTGAACTTAAAGTAAAAGTTTAAAAAAGAGAAACATTTGCAATCTATTATTACTATTATCTCTGAAGACTGCTACCTGGAGGCTTCAGCTACATGATAAAGCTCTGCAACCCCTTATTAGTCTCCACAACTCTGTATTTTAACCCAGACATTCCCATCTATTGATTCTAGGTCTTTAGACAATAACTTAACTCTTTCAGCCAATTGCCAATCAGAAAATATTTACATTTACCTATGACCTGGAAGCCCCCATGTATTAGTCTGTTTTCACATTGCTATAAAAAACTACCTGAGACTGGGTAATTTATAAACAAAAGAGGTTTGATTGACTTACAGTTCTGCATGGCTGGGGAGGCCTCAGGAAACTTACAATCATGGCAGAAGGTAAAGGAGAAGCAAGGCACATCTTACATGGTGGCAGGAGCTTGGGAGGAAGTGCCACACCTTTAAACCATCAGATCTTACGAGAACTCACTCACTCTCACAAGCAGAGCATGGGGGAAACTGCCCCCATGATCCAATCACCTCCCACCAGGTCCCTCCATTGACACATGGGGATTACCATTTGAGATGAGATTTGGGTGGGTACACAAAGCCAAACCATAGCACACTGCTTCAAGTTGTCCTGCCTTACTGGACCAAACCAATGTACATCTTATATGTATTGATTGATGTCTTATGTCTCCCTAAAATGTATAAAACCAAGCCATAGCCATCCTGAGGTCTGTGTCATGGGCTACTGGTCACCCATATTTGGCTCAGAATAAATCTCTTCAAATATTTTATAGAGTTTGACTCTTTTCATTGACATAACCTTGCAAGACAAATTGGTATTATTCCTCCTAAGTAAAAATTTGAAACCCATGGGGGTTGTCTTGTTAAGTGAGTAAGTAGAGAAGCCAGGATTTGAACCCATATCTCTGTTACCAGTACCCATGATTTTCCTACCCAGGAGCCTTCTTTAAGTTCTGTTATTACTCACTCCCAGGGCAGGGAAGATTCACCTGCTTAGTGCACAGCTTGGACAGCCAGTATGCACAATGCCCTGTATGAGCATTGAACTGAAATGAGCAGAAAGAAGTGGTACTGTCTGAAAAGTGTCATCATTTTCAGGGGAGGCTGACAAAGGAACAAATAAAACTATTAACTCGGTGTTTTAAAGAGGCAATAAATACTAGTGAAGGCAGAAGGCAGGCAAAATCATTGAAGGGGTAGTGTTTGTTTTGCAAATACAAATGGCCCATATGGAAATTATTCAAGCTTAATAGCTTAGAAATGCAAATATAGAATAATGAGAGACAAGTTAATCCCAGCAAAATGGTAAAGATTCTTAAAACGTGATAAGATGCAGTTTCGTTGTGAGTGAAGGGAAATGAACCTCTCACAATTGCTTGTGGGTTTAAAAATTGGTGCAACCTGCCACAAGGGCAATTTGGCAGTATTTTTCAAAACCTACAAAGTTTGTATGTGTTTTTATATAATGTCTGTCTTTCTGTGCTAGGCATTATGCTGGGTAGTAGAAATAGGATGGTAAGGAAGATATTGTCCCCGCCTTCTTGGCAGGAGAGATGACTAAATAAGCAATTGCAATAATGTGATCATCTGATGAAGAATGTGAAATAGATTTTCTTATAATAATAGCATATGTGTATGTGTGTGTATGTAATATGAAATATACTGAAAGAATAATACCAAAGTTTTTAATGGAGCTTATCTCATCTTTTGATGGTGAAATAATGGGATATTTATTTTCTTTTTTAAATGTCTTCTGTATTTTTTCAAATACTCCTACAATTAATAGCTGTTACTGGAATAGTGACACTAAATCACAAACTGCCCTTTCACAGCAATAAAAATCAGTCAGTTTGTGAGTCAATAAGAACCAGGCCTAGAGGCATCTTAAGATCTATAATATGCCTGGCATATTTGGGCAAGGCTCTGTGTACCCATCTGAAATCCAAATGATCACTTCCTCACCCACTTCTGCTTTCTTCACTGCAAGTGTGTATTTAACCAGCCTGGTGATGTTTGAACCCAGCTATCATTATTGGTTTCCAATGCAGTTCATTCCTGGCACAGGAGTCCAACCTTGAACCCAAGCTCTATTGCCCTTCCTCCTACCTCTGCTCAAGAATGGAAGTTGGACCCCAGGACCCCATTCTGCTGGCTTAATAGTCCTAGGCACATCTCTATGAATAGCCACAGAGCTCTCCTAGGCTTAGAATCTAGAGATTTTGTAGAGCGTCCTGTTGTCCTGTCCTTTTGCCTCCTGAATTAGACTCAAGTGACTTCTTCTTCTAGGATTAGAGATTTGGAATTTTAGGTTCCTCTAGGGAAAGCAGTGTACTCACTGAATTAGTTCTTTAATTCCGCCACCTAATACCCTGGGTCATTCTTTCTCTTCCACTGGGAGTTGGGAGACTCAAGAATGCCTTGGAGGATGTGGTTTGTTACAAATTCCCACTCCAAGTTCTTTCTTCGGCTGTCCACCTGTTCTCTAGCCATAAGCTTCCCCTCAGCAACACCTCAAGCTTCTCATTAAAACCTCCCAATTCCATACTCAGGCTGTGTTGGAACTTGATACTTATGACAATTGGCAAACTTTTTTTCCCAAAAGTTAAATTAAATAATCATAGGATTGTGTGATTCTAAATATACTTTTGGAAAGTGATTAAATATCCTCATTTAGGCTACGAAGTAACCCAAGTATCTCAAATGTCCCTCTAAAATTTATGTTTCCTGATAGTTCCATAATTTAAACAATTGTAAAAATTTTTTAGGAGCAGCTAGCAGTGACAGAACTTATTTTTTTTAATTTATTTATTATTATTATACTTTAAGTTGTAGGGTACATGTGCACAACGTGCAGGTTTGTTACATATGTATACTTGTGCCATGTTGGTGTGCTGCACCCATCAACTCGTCATTTACATCAGGTATAACTCCCAATGCAATCCCTCCCCCCTCCCCCCTCCCCATGATAGGCCCCAGTGTGTGATGGACAGAACTTATTTTTAAAAGAAGTTGAAGAAGCAAATGCCTTTGGCAAATATTCTTGGGAAATTTTAAAACAAAAGACAAAACATATTTAGATATCACTACAACATTAAATGAGTTTGAAAGTTCTTTGATTTTCCTAAAATATCTACCTAAAGATATTTACATATATGTTATTTATATTCTCAGTATGGCAACACGTTTGCCCTGAATGTCAAAATTCTCAGTTAGTTCTCAGTGGGGTACTATCTTTAGTTACAGAAGGAGAGACAAATAGTGGCACACAGTTAATTATTTGACAATGTATGGCAGTAATGATTTTGGTGAAGTTCACTTATTTGTACGAAATAGTTAAGATCAGCAATTCTTCAGGTTATTTATTTTAGAAAGATCAATGAAAATATATTTGTTGTTGATTGCTTTAGTATTAGAGGATTTGCACTAAGCTAGGTCATATTTGTAAAGGGGATTGATGGTTGACTAAAAGTGGACATGATTTTTATGAAACCCAGTGAAACTTAGACTTCTATATTTGCATTTCTGTGCTATTAAGCTCGAATAATTTTCATATGGATCATTCATATTTGCAAAACAAACACTGTATTTTAATGATTTTGCCTCAGTCCCACCATCAATAATATTGTTTATTGCTCCCTTTAAGTCTTAGCACTTTAGTTAAGCCGCTTCTTCTTCCCTTTCTCCTTTACATCTTAATTTCTGGGCATCTCATCTTTCATCATTTCCTGTTATACCTGTTACCAATTATCTAAGTAGCAAAAGTAAAAACGTTACAAGTCCTTCTGTGCTAGATATTTGATTACTTTGTTAGTAAGGGTGAAAAATAACTCTCCTATTCAACACATCTGATACACATTGGCACACACACATACCAACGATGTAAATGTTAACTTCCTTCCCCTTAAGAAGCAACTTCCTCTTTAAATATATTTTGGAAATTTAAGAAGCTTGCCCCATATCCACTCCTAAGCCATCCCTGTTGAGAGACCTTGCTGCTGCTGTACTTTAGGCTACTGGCATCACGGATGGTTACCCCTGTGCCCCAGGCTCACCTTCTTATTAGGATAAACATTTGGCTCAGTTGGCAGAGGCATGATGTGGGAAAGGCCTTGCTTCTACTTATTATTTGTGGTAGATTTTTGTCATTTTTTTTCCAGGGTACATGTGATAATTTAATCTGTTGATATAATTTGTAAAGATCAAATTGGTATAATTTGGATAGCCATCACCTTAAATACTAGCCTTTCCTTTACACTTAGAAACATTCTAATTATTCTCTTCTAGCGACTTTGAAATATACAATAGGTTATTGTAAACTATAGTTGCCCTACTGATCTATTAAACACTAGGTCTTATTTTTTTCTATCAAACTGTAATATTGGTACCCATTAATCAATCTCTCTTTATTTTCTCCTTTCTCCTACCCTTCTTGGCCTCCGGGAACCACTGATCTCCTCTCTATTTTCATGATAGCCTCTTTTTCAGTTCCCACATATGAATGAGAGCAAACAATATTTCTCTTTCTGTGCCTGGCTTATTTTGCTTAACCTAATGGCCTCCAGTTCCATTTGTGTTGCTACAAATGACAGGATTTTATTATTTTTATGGCTGAATAATATTCTGTTCTGTTGTGTAAATATACCACATTTTAAAATTGTATTCATCCATAGATGGGCACTTAGGTTGATTCCAAATTTTGGCTATTGTGAATAGTGCTACAATAAACAGGAGTGTAGATATCTCTTTGATATACTGATGTTCTTTCTTTGGATATACACCTAGTAGTAAAATTGCTGGATCATACAGTAGTTCTGTTTTTAGTTTTTTTGAGGAATCGCCATACTGTTCTCAATAGTGGTTGTACTGATTTACATTCCCACCAACAGCGTGTAAGGGTTTCCTTTCTCCACATCCTTGCCAGCATCCATTATTCTCTTTTTGACAAAAAGCTACTTTAACAGGGATAAGATGATATCTCCTTGTGGTTTGGATTTGCATTTCTATTATGATTAATGAGGTTTAGCATTTGTTCTTATACCTGTTGGCCAAGAAGATATGTATGTCTTCTTTTGAGAAGTGTTTATTCAGATCCTTTGCCCATTTTTTTTTAACCAGATTGTTTATTTTCTGTTACGTTGTTTGAATTTTTGTATATTCTGGATATTAATCCCTTGTCAGATAGATAGTTTGGAAATATTTTCTCTCATTCTATGGGTTGTCTCTCAACTTTGTTGATTGTTTCCTTTGCTGTGCAGAAGCTTTTTAGCTTGATATAATCCCAGTTATCAATTTTTACTTTTATTGCCTGTGCTTTTAAGGTCTTATACGACAAATTTTTGCCCAGACCAGTATCCTGGAGCTTTTCTTCTAGTAGTTCCATAGTTTCTGATCTTGTCATTTTTTTTGATGACTCAGCTTTGGCACTTCCTTATCATATTTGGGGAACTACCCACCTTTTGAGGGAGATTCTGCTTTTCACTATGAAGGCTGAAAGTGCTAGCTAACCCTGGTCCCACTGTCCTTTGCAGAAAGGGCTATATCCCATGCCCTAGGCCGTCCATCAGATAGATACAAACAGACCCTGAGTCAGAAGTTACTTTTGTGAAAAAGTAGAGACTATGCAGAAGCTTTTTTTTTGTTGTTGTTGTTTGAGACACAGTCTCACTCTGTTGCCATGCTGGAGTGCAGTGGCGCAATCTCGGCTCACGGCAACCTCCGTCTCCCAGGTTCAAGTGATTCTTCTGCTTCAGTCTCCCGCATAGCTGGGGCTACAGGCACCTGCCACCATACCCAGCTAATTTTTTGTATTTTTAGTAGAGATGGGGTTTCACCATGTTGGCTAGGATGGTCTCAATCTCTCGACCTCGTGATCCACCTGCCTCGGTCTCCCAAGGTGCTGGGATTACAGGTGTGAGCCACAGCGCCCAGCTCTGCAGAAGCTTTTTTTGGGATCTAGGGAAGCAGTTACATCCAGCTCCCAGAGGCAACAGGAACAGTGATGTTTGTGGCAGTGTTAGGTCTCCAGTGCTGCAGTGCTAAAGGTAGAAGCTACCATGCTGTGATATATTCATTGGGCCAGATCTGTGACATTATTTGAGCCTTATGTCTGGCTATGTGGCCTCAGAGCCTGGTTCTCTGGAGATTCTAGAAGCCACTTGATATCCTTTTGGATATTTTAAAGCTGACCAAAAACTTACAAAAATATACAAAAAAATTCCTTTGCACTCTGAGTTTAGGTTTTCTTTTTAAAATATTTACATTAAAAATAATTTTTTAATTAAAACATTTTAAAAATTTGTATAATAATTTAAAAATTAGAAATAATTTTAGACTCATATAGAAGTTGCAAAAGTAGAAAATACAGTTTTGTATATCTTTCACCTAGCTTCCCCAATGACAATAACATACCAAAGTATAGTGTAATTGTCAAAACCAGTAAAAAGACATCAATGCAAACAATTAACTAAACTACAGGATTTATTTGGATTTCACTAGTTTTTTTCTGCACTAAAAAAATGTTTAGTATGAAATTTTATCTCATGTACAGATTTGTGAGGCCATGACCGCAGTCAGGAGGCCACACCTCCATCACCCCAAAGGAACTTCCTGTGCTTTCACCTCACAGTCACACCCGCCTGCCAAACTTCACCCTTGACAGTGATCTATGGATTCACAATCATACTTTCATTGTTTCAAGAACGTCACGTAAATGAATCATATAGTACGTAACCACACACATCTCCCAAAGATGGATAATCATTCTTTTTGTTTATTTGTTTGTTTATTTATTTATTTATTTTTTGAATAGAAGTTTCACTCTTGTTCCCCAGGCTGGAGTGCAATGGTGTGATCTCGGCTCACCACAACCTCCACCTCCTGGGTTCAAGCGATTCTCCTGCCTCAGCCTTCCCGAGTAGCTGAGATTACAGGCATACACCACCACGTCCAGTGTACGTTTTTTAGAGACGGGGTTTCTCCATGTTGATCAGACTGGTCTTGAACTCCTGACCTCAGGTGACCTGCTGGCCTCAGTCTCCCAAAGTGCTGGGATTACAGGCATGAGCCACCGCACCTGGCCAGATAATAATTCTTAGAAACAGTTCAGCCTAACTTTACAATAAAGAAGAGAAATATTTTCTAAATGCATCATATTCTATGTAGATTTCCCTACCAATTGTTTCACTTTGGAACAATGCTTTATATTATCTTGCAGAAGAGTTTTAGTGCCCACTTCCTGTTTTCAGGTGTTGCTGGACTTGGGGCTTCGGAGTTGTTTCATCGTCTGCCAGCCACAGATTCATGTACTCTTATTGCCACCTTTAGGTAGCAAAATATCCCAGAAAGGCTTTAAAATGGACTTTTCCTTTTCTTTTTCTTTCTTCTTCCTTTGGACCATATTAAATTTTCTGGTGTGACATCCTTCTCATTACTTCCTATACATGAAAAAGATGGTATTAAGATTTATTGCCTTCTTGTCAATAGCAAACCACAAGCAATATAAAAATATGTATTCCTTTAGTTACATATATAAAACACAATGAAGACAATTGTTAGTTTACAACATAATATACCACCACTTTTTCTTCCCATTGGTACTAACATGTGTCCTCTTTGATAAGGAAATGCTCTTACCATAATTGACTCAATTTAGTAAAAACAACAATTTCACATATTTCTCCTCGGACTGACATAGACACTCATCCACCACTTTGGTGTGTCTTCTAGTGTTTTTGTGCTGGAAAGTGGTAAGACAAAAGAAACAAAGGGACATTTGGCTTGTTGGTATCTATACTAACAGCTGGCGTTCAGTGTGGTATCTCAGTGCTGGAAGCTGCAGATTCGATGGAGGCAGGACATTCAGAAAGGCAAGAGGTATATGAAAGACATTTTATTACTTATCCATAAATGAGTACTGAAATGATTTTTATTTAAATAGTCATAGTTATACTCATTATATGATGATTTTATTATTACATATGGGGCTGTTAATGTCTAAGACTAATTTCCTATAATCAAGTATGGCACTTTTAGATGAATGTGCTTATAAAATGCTCCAGAGAAAAACTGATAACCTGGTAATGATGGGAAGGGTTAGAATTTGCCAGAGTTTTGTTGTGAGAAATGAATTAGAAATCGTCATTTTTAATAAAGATAGGTGTTTTTCCTTCCAGAAAGGCATATCAGCATCATGCAGATGAATTTTAAAAAATATACATCACCCCTGCCTATAAACATTTTGGGCTTCCGTTTCTCTGGATTGAGAATCAGCTTTGCAATGATCCTTTCTTACCATAAGGAGTTTGCACATCCTTGGTTATGCTAAAGATGAAACAGGAGTAAGAACCCCTAGGTCAGAGCTGTAACAACCTTAGTTGAAAAGATTCAGATAAAACTAGGGATGAGGTTGTAGACTGTAGATAGATAAGAAACTTGCAACTGACTTATAAGACTTTTTTTTTTTTGTCAGTTGCCTATGACATATGACGAAAGTTGCTGAGACCGTAAGAAATTTGCCTTTTTGTTTTCCTCAGGATAAGTGAGAACCTGGCAGGAGTAGATACCAAGATCTGTAAAGTTGTACCAGCTTTCCTTCTTTCTTTTAACTTGGAATGTTAGAAACCTCTACCTTAGATGCAACTATCTTGAGTCCTTTATTACTGATTAGAATCACTTTCTTATTTTTCTTTAGTATTAGATAACACTCTTGACGTCATTGTCTTGCCTCTCCTAAATAAAAGTATTTTTGTCCATGTTTAGGCTGGAGTTCTAATAGGCCATTGATGAACTACTGAAAATTGGGAATCAAATAAGAATTCCAGAGCAGTGCTGAACTTTCTCTAACAATGGAAATCTCTGTGCTAGCCAGTCTGGTCACCCTTAATCACCATTGGCCAACTGATTGAAATGTGACTAGTATGACTGAGGAACTAAATTCTAAATTGTATTTAATTTTGACTTAAATGGCCACAATTTTGACTTTAATGGCTACACTAGGAAACAATGGAGCTCTAAAGAAAAAACTCAAGTGAGAGACTCAGGGCTTCTTTAAATGTAATTGCTCTCACTCGGAGATTTTCTTTCTAGAGCTCTTAAGCTTCTAACATCTTAGAAATTTTATAATTTGTTTTATTGAAGGAGGCCATTTGTTTATAGTCTCTCTCCGAATTATTTTGCCCAGACTTTTAGAGTTTAGGCCAGTCATGGTGGCTCATGCTTGTAATTCCAACATTTTGGGAGGATGAGGCAGGAGAATCACTTGAGCCCAGGAGTTTCAGACCAGACTGGGAAACATACTGAGACCTTGTCTCTTTAGAAAACATTATCTACATTAAAAATAGATAGATAAATAAATGAATGTTCAATACTCCTTCACAGACTGTTTTTTCTTCCAGGCATGCCTGTTCACTCCCCTCTTGACCATACTGCATCCTTTCCCAGTTTCATGAAGAACACAGGGGCAAGCACATAGGAAATATGTCAAGAGCATTTGTATGTAGGTGTAGAGCACTTCAACTTGCAAAAGGCTGACTTACAAAGGCTCATATGTGGATTATGGTTTTGCAGCTTCAGATAGATTTCCCATTAACTCAGGGTACCAGAGCAACCTCAAAAAGGTAAGTGAAGTTCCATGTGTTATATAAAACAATCTGAAAGAATAAAGTTGTAATTCCAATACAAATAAAAAATTAAAAATAGAACACATGGACAGTTTTTTAAAATTTAGGATGAGAGACAAAAGAAACAAAGGGACATAAGTGTGCACAGTTTCCTTGAAGGTGGGGTTCGGGGGAAAAGAATATGGGTGAAGAAGACATTAGATCAGAGAATTCAGCTCTGAAGTAGCACCATCACCAGTTGTCAGCATGGAACAAGTGCAGGTAGTGGGCCACCTTCCAGTGATAGTTAGCAGATGTTTCTGAGTTGACTGCTTAACACTGGTGATGGAGAGAGTACAGTAATACCTACAGTCTCCATAGCTTTTTATTTTTTAAACAAGGGTCTCAAAAGCATGTGAATAGCGTAGGACTTAATGTCACCTGCATAAGCTCTAAGGAATTAGTCTTAACAGGCAGACTTGGCAGACCCATCCTCCCCACGGTGTTGGGAAGAAGACAAATTATGTGAGGAATGTCTTGGTTGTAATAATAGCTCCAGCATGTGGCACAGGGTCTACTAGGGTAATTGTTGAATGCGTGAGTGCGGTATTGACTGTGTGAATGGTATGGCTCCTGTTCTGAACAGTCTGTCCAGAAAGAAAATGAAACAGTGGCTCCCTGACCTGTGGACACTGGTCACAGTCTTTTAGGGGGTTGAGGGTTACTCATATTTTGCCTCTAGAAACTAAATATCAATAGAGTTTCCTTAGGCTCTTCTATGGAGATGGATATGGTGTAGATATACTTGTCTGAGGTCAATTACCATTAAAATTTATACAGGTTTTTCTTGTATGGAATCCCATGACTTCGTTTAATCTCTTTGGATTATTGGTGCACTCTCCTTTTTGCACTATGATCGAATCCACATGGTTAATAAATGAAAGATTATGAGAGGCTTGCCATCAAACTGATACCTACAATTCATCTCTCTTGACCCATGCACGGGAGAAACCTGGAGAAGTACAGTATTCAGCTGACCGTGGTGGTGGCTGCTATTTTTCATGGTCTGACTGAAATTCTAGTTAGCCCTTGACTCTTTCCTGGTATACTACTATAATTTTCAGATAGAAAAATGATAGCTTACGTGAAAACTTAGAAACAGATTGTTTTGCCTTAAACCAATTTATCTCACATCAATTTATCTAAAGGTCAACCTTCTTTGATAATTTCTATATTCTCAGACATCCTCTTTCCCCCCATGCATTTGAGATTTTATATTTTCCATATATTTCAATCAAATATACAGGGCTGATGTCTACTTTTGGATAACAGAGAGTAACAGTGACCAGATTTATCTTCCTGCCTAAAACAACTAACTGAAAAAAATGAAGACAAAGTATGTAAAACAATGGTGTCCAGACACTGGACATGGGACAGCATAAAGCAGTGATCCCTAAGAGAGGACAAATCAATAAGCTGAGCCCTGTGATTGCTCCGCCGACCTACTTGAGAGAGTCCTTAGGCCACAGGGCCAGAGGGCATGCCCTGGTGGACTGACTACAGTCAATTCCAAGACACTGCATCATCAGATCTGTGAATTTTCCAGCTGGACTATTGTACTAGAGATATTTTCATGAAGGTTTATGTTCCTGCCATGCTGACATCTTTCTCCTGAGGAAAGTGGTTTTCTCCCATTCTTTCTGCCTAAAACTGCTGTTGAATCTAAAACTCAGTTGATTCAAAATTTAAATAAAATAAAATAAAATAAAATAAAATAAAATAAAATAGCCTTGGGCAGCATATGTGATGATCAATCAGTGAATCTATCCCTTATCTTCTGGCTTGGAACAGTTGGGCCAGGGATTGGTGTTCATGCTTAGGGTTGAAAATAAAGAAGTTACTTGACAAGATTTTTGTCTCTTGGATCATATTGGATAGTAACTAATTGAGCAGTTCAGATGTTTTCTCTTAGAAAGCATAAATGCCAACCAAAAAGGTGGGACCCTAGAACTCAGGTTGTTTCTTGAAAGGTTGAATAACTATTTTGATTTTCCATGAGGCCTGATATATATCTTAGTCTTAATGTAGCAGAGGGACTATACAGTTGCTGAGATGATTTTTTTCTGTTTTTCTCACAATAAATGGCTATCACCAAAAGTAATACTTTTATATATTTTGTAGGAAAATATACAAAGTATATATATAAAGTAATACTTATATATGTATGTATATAAAATAATACCTTTATATAGTTTGTAGGAAAATACAAACTAAGAAAGATTCCTTATTAATCATAATAATATTATAGTTATGATTTTTTGATTTACTGTGAACTAAGCTCATTTAAACTACCCAATGGTCTTGTAGGGAAATGTATTATTATTATTATCATCATTGTCATTATCACAGCTTTACAGGTTGTAGCCCAAGGTCACATGAGTAGTAAGCATAAGAGTTGTGATTCAAACCCAAGTTCAAGTTTATCTGAACAATTATTTTATGCTCCTTTTCCTCCCCGGTTGTGCTTCTTTGATCACTTTATTGATTAATATTCTTTCCACCTAAGTTAATTAGGACATCTGGGAAAAAAAGATGAAACTCAGGGCATAGGTTTGATCTTTCTTAATTTATTGGACTCAAAATTTGTTTTTGATGTATCTTATTCCTGGGTAATTATTACTAAAATTGAATTGGTTTTACTTGGGTGAGTTGTCCGTGACTGATATTAAAATTCCAATTAGAATGTGTGTGAATCACCATTTTTCCAAGTAATTAAATAAGAGATTATCTTATTTTTGAGAGAATGTTAGCCGCCAGCAAACATGTTTTTAACTAATAGACTTCAAATGAAACTCACTGTAAGTGATATTTTACTACTACATAGTAGAACTGAATTTTTATCAGGAAAGGTCAATATTTCTAATCAAAGAAACACAAATACAGTTCTCACCTTCAGATAGAAGAAATTTCATTTAGAATTATATGTTAAATAATTGGTTAGAATCTATTAAGTGTGGTTTGAAAAGGTGATTTTTGTTTTAAAAAAAGTTCATCAGAAAAGTTCAATACAGAAAATAGGATTTGTTTTAGGAATTATCATGGGTTTTAGTACAGTTAAGATTAGCAAGCATAACCTTTGGGGCCTATTAACTGATAAAAAACTGGCACGGTTTGGAATATAAGGAAACCTGGAAGATGAGCTGTTGGACTAGTTGCTTAACAGAGTGGCTTGAGTTGATTGGTATTTTTGGCAAAGGACTCATTAATTCTTTTCAGTTTTCCAAAGAATTACAGAAGGAGACTAGGCAATGACATACTGTAAAAAAATTTAAACCCTGCCATATTATTGCATCCATAAAATCTCACACAGTATACCAGATTATAATTTTTCTAGGATTAAAAGAAAAAAAAACAACAACCATATGTTAGGACTTCAGCTCTTTTGGGCTACTGAGCAGAGAATGTCTTACAGAAGTCATGGTTAAGAAAAAACAAAAACAAAAACAAAAACCCAACTAATTGCCTTAGAATTGAACTCTTTTTTGAATATGATATGAGTGAATTTGGGTGATCTTTTTGTCATTTTAATGTTTAAAAATCATATTTGTGAAGGTACTTAGTATCATTATTAAACTTTTGCAGTACATAGGAAAAAGTCAAACAGTACTAGAAGATATGCAGTGATTATTGAGTCTCCCTCTTAGCTCAGACTCAGGAAGGTAATCATCAACAGTTTCTCTTTGTCCTTCCTAAACATTTTAAGGCATCCATATATACTTGTTTTTATACAATGAGAGTGTATCCTATTCACTAGTCTTCAAAATATAAATGTTTTCTACTAAATACAAAATCTCCGTGACATCTTCATATCAGCATGTACATATCTACTTTATTCTCTTTAACTTTGGCTTATTATTCTTTTATATAGTCATACTTTTTTTTTTTTTTATTTAGCCAGTTCTCTATTGGTATACAATTAGGGATCTTTGAGATCTTTTCTATCATTATGGTACAATGAACATTCCTGTATATATGTCTTTGGTAATGTCCAAGTATATATGTTGGACAAATATTTATAACCAGAATTACTAGGTCAAAGAGCATTGTCTTATTCAATTTTGATCTTGTCCACTTACCCTCCAAAGAAAATTTTAACCAATTATACTCCTGTTAATTAGGAATGAGAATGGCTGTCACCAACATGGTAGTCAAACTGATCTTTGTTAGTCTTATAGGTGAAAATAGAATGTTGTTTTACTTTGCAAACCATTGACTTTAAATAAAGCTGAAAACTTTCCATGTTTTAATCTATTTGTTATTTTGTCTATAAAATGTATGTTTTGCTCATATTTCTATTAAGTTTTTCATTTTTCTTTATTTGTATTAGTGTTTCATAGATCAAGGAAATTAGCAAAATACACTTTCTTATTACGTCTTCTTGAGGAAATCAATAAGCATCTTTGGTTATAGATGATTTAAAGGCACAACAAGTGATGAGTATGGTATTCAGGTTTGATTAGTCCGTGATCAGTATTGACACACGAACTTCATACTAACGTAGTTGATCTATGTTAGAGGTTAAAAGAGATATTTTATGTGCATCATTTGTATAGTCATGTATGCCTTTTGTATACTTTCACTGCAGTGAAGTTTATACAAAGTACAAGATACAGATGTAAAATTCACAATATGTTTTGACAAATGTATATATCCCTATGATCAGTATACACTCATAACCCTCAAAAGTTTCCTCTTTCTTTCATCAATCCCCATCCCACCTCCTGTTGATACTTACTTTTTCTCCTAGAGGCAGTCCCTAATCTGGCTTTTGCCTATTATTAAACTCCATTTAGATAATCCAGAAAATGGTTTATCTTAATAAAATTTTCACTTGTACTGAGAAGTGTGTGTATTATACTGTTGTCAGGTGCTCTGTAAAGGTCAGCTAGGCCAAGCTGTTTTCCATTTGTTCCATCAATTATTGAGAAAGGATGGTGAAGCTTTTCACTTTTACTTGTGAATTTTTTGCCATTCAAGCTCTCAGATTTTGCTTCACGTATTTTGAGGCTCTATTATTAGGTGCATACATGTAAATGATTGTTATATCCTTCTGATAAACTCATTTTTATTTTTATCATTATAAAATACCTCTCTTTATGTCTGCTAATATTCTTTGCTCTGAAATCTACTTGGTCTAATATTAAAAGTGTCACCCTGAGTTTCTTTTGATTAGTATTAAGGTAGTGTATCTTTTTCAGTTTTTTTTGTCTTTTCACTGATTTGTGTTTTGCGTGTAAAGTATATTTATTATAGGCAGCATATAATTGGGTCTTGCTTTTTTATTCAATATACCAACCTACATCTGTTAATGGGGGTACCTAGATTATTTACATTTCACATGATTATTGATAAAGTTATATTTAAATCTATCATTTTGCTATTTGTTTTCTATTTGCCTCAACTGTTCTTTGTTCCCATTTCCTTCTTTTCTGTCTTTTGAATTATGTGTTACTTATGGCTCCATTTTATGTCCTTTGTTGGCTTATTAGCTTCAATCCTTTTTGTTGTTGTTGTTGTTGTTTTTTTGTTTGTTTGGGTTTTTTTTTTTTTTTTTTTTTTTTTTTTGGAGAGGGAGTCTCCCGCTGTTGCCTAGGCTGGAGTGCAGTGGCACAATCTCAACTCACTGCAACTTCCACCTCCCAGGTTCAAGTGATTCTCCTGCCTCAGCCTCCAAAGTAGCTGGGATTACAGGCACTGGCCACCATGCCCAGATAATTTTTTGTATTTTTAGTAGAGACGGGGTTTCACTATGTTGGCTAGGCTAGTCTCAAACTCCTGACCTCATGATCTGCCTGCCTCAGCCTCCCAAAGTGCTGGGATTACAGGAATCCTTTGTTTTTATAGTGGTTGTTTTAGAGTTTAAAAGATACATCTGTAACTTATCACAATCTATCTTCAAGTAATATCATACCATTTTACAAGTAGTGTCAGTCATATATTCATAATTTATACCACTTTAAAGATAATATAAGAACTTGACAGAAGGATATTTTCATCACCATCGTCACCATCACCACCCCGAAGTCTCTGTGCTGTTGGTATCCTTCATTTTACTTCTACACATATTATAAGCCCCAAAATATATTGTTATTATTTTTACTTTAAATGATATATTAAGGAGAGTTATAAACATTTTAAAATGTCATTCTATTTACCCATATATTTATCACTTATGGTGCTCTTCATTCCTTAGTGTAGATCTAGATTTCCACCAGGTATCATTTTCCTCCTGCTTGAAGAATTTCCTTCATCATTTGCTATACTATTGTTCTGTAGATAATAAATTCTTTCAGACTCTGTATGTCTGAAGAAGTCTTCATTTTCACCTTTGTTTCTGAAAAATATTTGCCCTGGGTAAAAAAACGTCAGGTTGACAATTTTTTTTTTTTCTCACTGTTTTAAAGACGTTCTACTGTCTTCTCATTTACATTGTTTCCAATGAGTCTGCTGTCATCCTTATGTTTTTTCCTCTGTATGCAACGTATTTTTATTCTCTGGCTGCTTTTATAATTTTGTTTTTGTCATTAATTTTAAATTGTTTGTGCTATGTTTTGGTATGTATGTATATGTATGTGTATATATATCTATTTATTTAATGTTTCTTGTCCTTGAGGTCTATGGCACATCTTGAATCTGCGGGTTTATGAGTTTCTTTTAATCAAATTTAGAAAATTTTCAGACATTATTTCTTCAAATGATTTATCTGTTCCATATGCAGCAACTACAATTACATACATAATAGGTTCCTTAAGGTTGTTCACTGATGCTCTGTTCAATATTTTGAGTCTTTTTACTCTGTGATTAATTTTGAATAGTTTCTGTTGCTATATCTTCAAGTTTATTAATGGTTTTCTACTGTGAATCCCATCCAGTGTACTTTTCATCTTAAAAAATGCATTTTCGTTTCCAGCGTTTTGATTTTCATCTTCTTAAATCTGACATGTCTCTACTTGACATGCTCGCTCTTTCCTCTACTTTCTTGCATGGCTATAATATAGTTTAAATGACTGTTTTAATGTTCTTTCCTACTTCTGTAGGCACGTCTGTTCACTTCTGAGTCTGCTTCTATTGATTAATTTTTTTTCTTGACATGGAAAGTGTTTTTCTGCTTCTTTGGATATTTGGTATTTTTTATTGGATAACAGGCTTTTAAATTTTTACCATGTTTGGTGTTAAATCTTTTGGTATTCCTACAAATATTTTTGAGCTATGTGCTGAGACACAGGTAAGTTACTTAGAAGGGTTTGAGACTTGCTTTTAAGCCTTGTTAGGCGGGCCTGGAGCAGGTGTTAGTCTAGGGCGAATTTGCCCTGTTACTGAGGCAGTCCCCTTCTTTTCCTACTCAATGCTGAGTGAACTGTGAGGTTTTCCATTCGATGTTTAATGGGTGTGGGAGATTCTTCCCTCTGTTCCTTTAGAATAGATCTTTTCTTGAACTCAGGCAGTTTCTTCAGAAACTTGTACTGGTGAATATTTAGCTGAGAACTTGAGGGAAGTCCTCTGCAGATCTCTGAACTTCAATCTCTGTGCAGCTCTCACCTTTCTGGTACATCCAACAGTGAACTTTAGAGGCTTAGGTTCCTCAGATTCCCAATTCTGTCTCCTCAATTCAGGGAGACTCACACCAAACCAAGACTTCAAACATTTCAGCAAAATAGTAACTATTTTTGCTTAAATGAGATTGCACATGGATTTTTGATACTTGCATTGAAAGTCCACCTGTTGGTTGAGCTTCAAGATATGAAGACTTGATATCTTGATATAATCCTCCATGAATAGTTTCTCTCAAACTATTAAATGTTATACAAATAGGCTATTTAGTTCATTTTATTATGACTATTATAAAAGCTAAGTATAAAACACACATATGCATGTGCACATACACACACTACCACCACCACCATCATTAAAAATGCTGTAAATTGGAAAACAAGGATCATCTAGAATGTCATGACCCAGTGATCATGTCTATTTCTATCTCACGAAGAAGTCTTTAATAATTTGATAGATGTCCATAAATATTAGGTTATACAAAGTGAGTTCTTTTTTTTTTTTTTTTTTTTTTTGAGACGGAGTCTCGCCCTGTCGCCCAGGCTGGAGTGCAGTGGCCGGATCTCAGCTCACTGCAAGCTCTGCCTCCCAGGTTTACGCCGTTCTCCTGCCTCAGCCTCCTGTGTAGCTGGGACTACAGGCGCCCGCCACCTCGCCCGGCTAGTTTTTTGTATTTTGTATTGTTTTTTGTATTTTTTTGTATTTTGGCTAACGGGGTTTCACCGTGTTAGCCAGGATGGTCTTGATCTCCTGACCTCGTGATCCGCCCATCTCGGCCTCCCAAAGTGCTGGGATTATAGGCTTGAGCCACCGCGCTCACAAAGTGAGTTCTTAATCCAATTATCTTCTTTCTTTACATCATCATTCTTCAGAAAACTCAAATTTTAGTGTGTTAAATTTCCATTTTTTTCTTGTAGTTGATCTTTTTCATGTATCTTATCTTATCATCTTATCTGTCTTAGGTTTCCCCACACCAACATCATAGCTATATTTTCGTGTAAATTATAAAATTAAAAAAATTTTCTTTTCACTTTTAGAAGTTGAATCTATTTGGAATTAATCTTTGTATATACTGTGAGGTAGATATCTAAATTTTTAATGAAAATAATAAATGTTTTCAACCTGTTTATTGAGAAGTCTACTCTTTCCTCATTGATTTATATTACTCACCTCTGTCATGTATACATGGACCGGTTTCTGGGTTCTCTGTTAAAATTCATTGATCAATTTGTCTGTACTTATCTCATAGTCTTAATTACTAAATATCAAAGGAAAGTATTGATGCCAGATAAAACAAGTCTATCTATTAGTTCTTCGTCAAAATTAACTTGAATATTCTTGGTCTGTTGCTCTTTCATATGAATCTTGGTTTATTTATCTAGTTCTTGACATGCACAAAATATTTGTTAGAACTTTGGTTCAAATTTAACTGAGTATATGGATTAATTTGAGGGCAAATTGATATCTTTCTGACACAAAGTCATCCAACTAATGAATATAGCATAGCTGTTTATTTATTTGGATCTTATTTTATGTGCTTTAATATTGTATTATGTGGACCAAATACAATACTGTATTTTGAAGACCAAAATAGACACTCCTTTAACAACTAAGATGGACCCCCAAGGTTAACAAAAGTTATCTACCAGTTGAAAGTTTAGGAGTTAGGTGACGTGACAACTTCCTAAATCCCTATAGCTACCAAGGAACAACCACATTCTTACTAAACTCTCTAACAATAGGAGTTCAGATCCCTCCTCACTCTAATTTACAACTGAGACCACTACCACTCTTTTTGGACAGAGGACCGGCCTTACAATACTCTTTCTTTATAGACAACTGCAATCCTTAAGCCAGTTTCAGCCAGATAGAGGCTGGGCACAAGCTGTCTTTGTGTTCCATAATTCATCTTTTGACATAAAGAACCAGATTCAATCTCAATTTAATGCTAAAACCCCACCCCAAAGTGAATGTGGGTTGTGTGTCACATTTATGCTTACCCATTGCACATGCACTTGACCTCCTTCATGATTTTGTATAACTTTTCCCTCAAACCTGCTGAACATGTGTGACTCTACTGAGGGATATGGGCCTTATGAAGCACAAAAGCCAATCTGCTTTTCCCTTCTCCAAAGAGAGAGCACTTTTAGTACACACCAGAGATTGTCTCGTCCCCATTTGCAAGCTGATATTGCCAATAAAGGTCTTCTTTCTACTATTTAGCCATCCTGGTGATTTTTTGGGTGACAACTGTAATTTTCTTCATAAGGGTTTTTACATTTATTCCTTTTTGTTCTTGTTGTTCTTTTGTTGGGATAATTATTTTTACCAATATATATGATGGCTATTGATTTTGTATCCAAAATGCTTATAAAATAATTAATATTAATATGTTATTCATGTATTATCTATGAAGAAAATAATAGAAAACAAGAATGTCTTATTTTATAAGACAATAAGATGTTTTTGTTGTACAAGCAAAGTGAAAAAACTGATTTTAAATAGGACTTCATTGAAATTTAAAACTTTTTTACTTCAAAGAATACTGCCAAGAAAACAAAATGACAACCCAGCGACTGGGGGGATCTGTTTGACAATCATATATCAGATAAGGACATGTAGGTAGAATATATAAAGAACTATTCCAACTCAAAAGGAAAGATAGCCCAGTTGAAAAACAGAGCAAAGACTCTGAATAGCTATTTTCCCAAATAAAACATACAAATGTCCAATAAACACATGAAAGGGCAATCAAGACATAGTAGCCTCTCCATTCCACCAATAAGGGGTTTACAGTACCATCTACCTCCCACCCCTGTAAGCCCTGCCTTAAACACAAAAGAGAAAAATAAGATCACTTTGTAGCATCTAGCATTCAGATCCACATAGGCAACTAAGTTTTGTGCCATGTGTGTGCTGTCACTCCACAGATATTGTGGCATCTTGCACAACTCAGTGACTCTTGCTGATCTGTGTTTTTTTTTTTTTTTCTGTTAAATCTCAAGGATGAGCATCAAACAGAAAAAAATTTAAGAAGCATCACCTTTCCAGGGATGACAGCAAAACCCACCAAATAAATGATAGAATTAAGATAGTACTATAGAGGAAATGGTATAGTTGAAATGACAAAAAAACTTGAGGATGACTGATTTTTAGGGAGAGGTAGGAGGATTATATCAAGATATCAAGGTATTTCCTATACTGGGAAACCAGTAAAGGAAACATAAGAAACCATCAGCGATATTTGAAGATGAAAAACATTATATTGTACCAATCATGAGACTGTTGCTTCAAGAGGAGGGTGATTGACAATTCCAACTCCTGCTGAAGAAGGACGATTGAAAATGGCTGGTGCGTTGGACAATTAGGAAGACAATAGTATAATTGGAGAGACTGTGTATTAACTTTGGATTCTGATTTATCTGGATTTGAATCCCAATGCCACTCTTATTAAACTATATAAGTTTAAGTCCTCATCTAAGTCTATAAAGCCTGAATCATGGGATTGTTGTATGATCTAAATGAGATAAATGTGTAATATCTCACACATAGTAAGCTATGACTGAAGAAAAGAGAAAGATAGGGTGGCAGATAAAAAGAACATTAGAATGGGTAGGAATTTTGTTGGGCCACCAAAGAGTTAAATCATGGGTAGAGAAGGGGCAGAAGTCTGGTATATAAGTGCATCCAGAAGATATTCAACAGAGGCCTGATCAAATAGAAGCAGAGTGGGTAGCTCAAAAGCAGACAGTGGGGCAGAGCAGAAAATGGGACGGAAGGAGGAGATCCAATGGAAAAACATGATATTTTGGAGTCATTTATTATTATGCCTTACATTTGTCCATATACCATAAACATATATTTGAATTGGCTCATACTATGATATTTTGTTTTAAAATGGTATAAAAAAGTTAAGATGTCTTTAACAATGAGGAAATCGTGTTATATATTATAGTGTACCAAAGACTATTAAACTGAAAAGAAAATATTAGCATTTATGGTTAGATGAAAGATATCTGGAATACTCAGTAAATCAGAATCTCTTACTGCCTGGTGATGGTATACAGAGAAAGCTTCCTTACAACTTAATGGTATATTTATTAGGTCAGTCAGGCCCCTCCAAAGAAGAACTGGGACTGAGTAGATGACAAACTTGGAAAGATTATGAAGTTAAGAACAAGGGAAGGTAAAATGGAAGAAATAGATCCTAATCCTTTGTTCAGGAAATGTTTGTCTTATGGGTATCCAATAAATCAGGGACTCACAATCGAAATACCAAGGTTCAATAAGCATTATTCTCTCTGTAACTCGTTTTTATTTTCTTTTTCCCCAATATTCTTCTTAACGACAGTTCTCTGTATTTCTAATTTTAACCAGGCCAAGGCTTCTTTGCTGTTCTATGTATTTTAAGTCACATTGACATGATGAGATGACTATAGGTTAAAGAAGAAGAGAAAGAATGAAGGTAGGAAGTAAGGATGGAGGAAAAAAAGATAGGAGAGAAACCAGGAAGAAAGGAAGGAGGGGTCAATTTAAAACAATAGCAGAAGGATGCAGCAGAAAAATAGACTCCACCACTTCCTAAAGTTTGAGATGCTCTTTTAAAACATTTTTTTCAATCAAATAAGAACATATTCCACTCTCTTATAGATACTCAATGCATGTAGCACATTACAGACTCTGAGAAGGAAGCAGTTTACCTTTGCTTAACTTGACATTTCCCAAATGTATGTACTTATGATTTCCTGTGTAACAACTTTTAATAGCCACAGTAATTTAATTCCCCTGGCACACACTTTAGGAAAAACTGGAGTCCAGAACTTCACTTGCACAGACTGTTGAATTGTATTTTCTTCTTCTTAAGCACAATTTTATTATCTTTAACTGGCTATTGTGAGGTACCAGTTGGATTGCATGTCATTATATAATGCTCAATATCTATTATTCCGGGAAATACTGTCCATTGGTTGTATATTTCACAGCTCTCTAAACCCTAGTTTTTTAGTCTTTGAAGATATGATTTGAGCAACAGGAGAAATGAGATGAGCTGAGACACCAACAGACACCTATTTTAGAAAGATATATGTAGTAGGCAGATTAATGACCTCCAAAGATATTCATGCCCTGATTATTGGGTTTGTGAATATGTTACCTTATATGGCAAAAGGGACTTTGTAATGTGATAAAGTTATGAATCTTGAGATAGACAAATTACTTTGGATTATACAGGTGGGTTCAACTTAATCACTTGAGTCCTTAAAAGTAGAGAATATTTCCCTTGTGCAGACAACCAGAGAGATGGTAGCATGGGAAGGACTCAGTCCACCATTTAACTTAACTTTGAAGATGGGAGGAGACCGAGGACCATGGGCAGACTTTAGAAGCTGGAAAAGAATAGGGAAGAGATTATCCCCTAAAGCTTCAGAAAAGAACACAGCCCTGTTGACATCTCAATTTTATCCCAGTAACACTTGCATCAGACTTCTCATCTACAGAACTGTAAGAATATATTTGTAATGGTTAAACCATCAGTTTGGGGGAATTTATAACAGTAGCAATAGAAAAAATTATATGATCAGCAAGTATAAGAGGAGGCAGGATAGGAAATGTTTGTACTGAGCAAAATCCTCTAGAAGGAGACTATTATAAAAGCTGCATTCTGGCACTGTGTTCTATAATAACCTCCGAGATTCCTGGCCCCTGGTATATTCACATATTTCCTAGTTATTCCATCGATCACTAATATGGGTGCTTCTACTAAAGGATTTTGCAGGTGTAACTAAGTTCCCATGCCCACTGGCCTCAAAATAGAGATTATCCTCTATGGGCCTGACCTAATCAGGTGAGCCCTTAAAAGTGATGGGATGCTTTTTGGCAAAAAGAGATTGGATGGATGAGAGCATTTTACACCAGGGACATTCTCCACTGCTGGCTTTGCAGATGAAGGAGTTCACTGTTCCAAGATTGAGGGCAGGCTCTAAGAGCTGAGAGTTGCCCCCAGCTGATGGCCAGCAAGAAAATGGGAACCTCAGTCCTATAACCACAAGGAACTGAACTCTGCCAGCAAAGTGAATGAGCTTGAAGACAGCTCCAGATGAAATCAGAGCTCGCTGACTCCTTGATTTCAGTCCTGTAAAATCCTGTGTGGAAAATCGACCCTTGCTGTGTCTAGACTCCTGACCTTCAGAACTGTGAGTGAATAAAAGGGTCTGGTTTTAGGCAGCTAAATGTGAGGGAATCTGTTACATAGCAGTAGAAAACTAATTCAGCTGGATTATGATATAATATTTAGGAGTTATATAAAATTCTGTTTTAGTCAATGATAACACTGACATAGGGCCTGAGGAAAGGCACTTTCCACAGGATTATACACCTTTGAGGGTAGTTAACTGTATGTGTGTCACAGAGCCTATGCACTGTAGATGCAAATGAATACTTTGTTTTGTTTTGTGTTGTTTTTTTTTGAGACAGGGTCTCATTTTGCTGCCCAGTCCAGAGTGCAGTGATGCAGTCACAGCTCACAGTAACTTTGAATGCTTGTACTCAAGAGATCCTCCCATCTCAGCTTCCCAACAAGCTGCGACCACAGGCATGTGCCACTACTTGGCTAATTTTTCTATTTTTCGTAGAGTTGGAGTCTTGCTGTGTTGCCCAGGCTTGTCTTGAACTCTTGGGCTCAAGAAGTCCTCCTGCCTTGGCCTCCTGAAGTGCTGGGATTACAGGTATGAACCACTGAACCCAGCCTGAATACATTTTGATTTGAATTTAAAAGAATCACAAATCCCATTTTATGTTGGGGACCTATTTAAGGGATGTTCAACTTTAAAGATCTCCACTCCTATGATGTTCATTTTCTCTTTCCATTTGATAAAACAAGGCTAGCCTGTTTATTAAAAAGATGAAATATATTCTCATCAAAAGACGAATACTGATCATATCACTCACATATGAGAACAGATATCAGGGCACTGCATAGGGAGAAGTTGTGCAGAGGACACCAGCTGTCTCCGGTGCACAGTTACTGGGAATGCACCAGCCAGTTTGCTGATTTTTTTTTTTTTTTGAGATGGAGTTTCACTCTTCTTGCCCAGGCTGGAGTGCAATGGTGTGATCTCAGCTCACTGCAACCTCCACCTCCCAGATTCAAGCGATTCTCCTGCCTCAGCCTCCTGAGTAGCTGGGATTACAGGCATGTGCCACCACGCCCGGCTAATTTTGTATTTTTAGTAGAGACGGGATTTTCCATGTTGGTCAGGCTGGTGTCAAGCTCCCGACCTCAGGTAATCGGCCCACCTCGGCCTCCCAAAGTTCTGGGATTACAGGCGTGAGCCACCGTGTCTGGTCTGCTAATCTTACTAATACAAGTGACCGGGGTTTGATGGAGAAATGTCAGAACTTTGTATCTTAGCAGGTTGTCCGCACGTCCTAAAAGCATACATGCCTACCTACTTTTGTGTGCTGATTGATTCTCTTGACCTATACACTGGAAGTCAAGATACTTCAGATAAAGGATTCAGAGGAGGGAATGAGTAGGTAATCCTCAAGACTAGAAGGACAGTGTTCATGCTGAATTCAGAACCCATGTCTAAGAAGGGTAAGACTGCTGTAGTGAACAGAAGATGAACATCAGTTTGCTTATTTGTAAAATCAGAGTTGGCAAAAGAAGCTGGTGGAATCCCATTGAACACAGTCAGCAAAGCTTTCCTTTGGTGGATTTCAACCAGAATTCCAGGTTGTAGACAAAGACCTGCAAAGGGATATTTATGGTGGAAACGATAGTCTTAATTCTTATCAGAAGCAGAACACATGTAGAAGAATATAGGTTGTATTAATATTAAATTTAAACTGTAGTATTAACATGAAACTTAAGAATTTTTAGACAGATATATTAATTAAAAATAATTTTTATTTAACAAAAGGAAGAACTCTTACAATTAGCAGGCAAAAAATGTCTTGCTCATTTAAATGTGTTTGCTATGGAGACAGAAATTTTAAACCTGTGGGGAACTAATGTTAAGAGACAGGTTGTCTAGATCAACTCTGTAAATGTAAGACATTATATGATTTAGATATATTTTTAATCACTATTTATCATGCAATTCAGTGAGATGTCTTTATCCTAATCTGAACAAGTTTTTAGAAAACTTGAATCACAAATAAGGATATTGGCATGAGATAATGATTTGCTAATCTCACAAGACTGTTGTTTTAGAGACTGATGTGTGTACAGAATCTATTGTTTGGAGATCTGATTGTATAGCAAATTTATTTTGAGTCAGAAAGCTGAGGAGAAATCTTTTTTGTATGCTTTCTTATGGCGTGCACTGCTTAAATTGTTTTTCTTTTATTAGGGGTGCTACTTAAAAAGCATTACCATTATAAAAAAGCAAAAGCTGGCTGGGCAAGGTAATCCCAGCACTTTGGGAGGACAAGGCGGATGGATTGCTTGAGCCCGGGAGTTCAAGACCAGCCTGGCCATCATGGTGAAACCCCATCTCTACTAAAAATACAAAAATTAGCCAGGTGTGGTGGCAGGCATCTGCAGTCCCAGCTACTTGGGAGGCCAAGTCACAAGAATCGCTTGAACCCAGGAGGCAGAAGTTGCAGTGAGCCAAGAACTTGCCATTGAACTCTAGCCTGGGCAACAGAGCATGACTCTTTGAATAAATAAATAAATAAATAAATAAATAAATAAATAAAACAGCAAAAGCCACTAGATATACCTAAGTTGTTCAGTGCAAATGACAAATTGTACCTATTGCAATCTGCTGAGCCAAAAATGAATGTGCCTGTCCCCTGCTAAAGAAAAAGAGGTATTTTTCTCCATCAAGGGACAGGCACGTTCATTTTTGAGTGGGACAGTTTGGGACACTTACTAAAACGATTCTTGGAAACTAAAATGAAAGATTATTTTCTATGTATTCATAGTTATTTATTTAGAAAACACAAAAACAATGAAAAAAACACCTGCCCCACATAAGACCTTGGGAAGTCCAGTGAACTCTAAAAGGTGTAATGCAATGTCTTTATTGGGCGGGATGGAGGAATGCCCAGTATCAGGACAGGCCTTATTGCCAATGTCCTCACTGGAGTTGTGGGCTTAGCAGGTGGAACATGTATGGCAGGAATAATACTGAACTATGTTTGAAATAATTTGGAATCCTCCAATTGGAGCAATTTTGAGTGAACAAATCATATTTGGATGTCATTAGTTATTACACTAATAGAAACTTTGGTATTCACTCAATTTTATGGATCATAATTCACTGATGTTATTAATTCCATGTCATTGCTGCTATGGTATGCCTGGGTAATAGCGTGACATTTGATAGCATCTGGTACAGGTTTTTTGGAGTAACCAGACAGTCACGCTAAAAGCACCAGCTTTTGCCCCTGGTCTTTTCCCTGTGTTGCTTTAATTTTTATGGGCTTGCCAGAGGGTCAAATCTCTAATAATCTGATGTGGGGAATGATGCATGAATTAGTAAAACATACAACAGTTTAGACAAAGAGAAAGGAAAGAGCTAGACTCTTAGTTATTGAATTATTATAGAAGAAATAACTTCTTAGGAAATTTAATGAATAGAAGTTCTGTGGGCTGCACATTCGGGAATAATGAGGTGGAAAATATTAAATGGCATTTAAGAGTCTTCAACACAGAAAATAAATTCTAGGAGAGTTTATTTTGGAGAAGAACTGTTTTTTAATCTTAGGTTTCTGTTTAGACTTACCACTAGCTAACTTGTGGATATTATTGAAATTTGAAATTGTTTATTTTTTATAAGCTTTTGTCTGAGATGTTTCTCAATTTATTCTCAATGGTGTTAAAATGTTAGTGAAAAGGTTGGGTAGTAGCTGTGCATGATTTTAGACCATGGTCAATGAAGGCTTCACACAAATACAAAAAAAATTGAGTTTAAATTAAAGGAGATACTCTGAGACCTACCATTCTTGATAATTCTAGGTGTTAAAATTCCATCTAATTTAGAACTTACAAAATTATCATTCCACAGTGGACATTTCCATGAGCAAACACTTTTTAAAAGGCATATTCAGGACCCTTTGAGAAATTCACCTGTGGTTTAGGTGAACCTTTACTGGGCTATAGGATTGCCAGAAGTGTCCCCCAAGAACATCAGAATTTGTTCCCATGGGCACTACTAACGTGACCAGATTATGTTTCAACCAGCCTTTGGCTAAGCCTCATAAAGACTTGTTTTCATAGTTAACTGTCAGCACTGGGCTCTTCCCAACTAAAATTAGAGTAATTCTACTTCCAGCAGCTTGGCAACTTGCCCCTCGAGTCCACCATCTGTTACTCCTGCTGCTTTAACAGAGAAACTCCCAAATCTCATACTTAACCTAATAGAAGTGTATTTCTTGCTCATAGCATCCTAAACAGGTGCTCTAATTGGCAGGCAGGATTCCCCAGGCAGTGATGCTAGAACTCAGGCTTCATAGATCTACAACATGTGGTTTCCAAGTTGGCTGTGCTTGTTGGAAGGGGTAAGAGAATGAAGGAGTCATGGTGGAGGTTTTTATGGGCCAAGCCTGGAAATGGCTTACCTCACCTCCATTCATATTCTATTGGCCCCAACTTAGTCATATGACTACCTCTAACTTCAAGGAAGGCTGGGAAATATAGTCTAACTTTCAGCCCAAGAAGATGAGTTGGGTTTGATGAACAACCAGTTAATCTCTCCCACACAGACTCTTATCCAGCTATAGGTTTCAATAGTATTTAAAATGCAACAAGCTTTTACCTTTGTTGCATTACTTCTGATTTTACACTTGTGAGTTTCTTAAATTATTCTAATTTGTCTCTAAAATATCTTCATTACGGTTTTGGTGTATATTTTATCAAGCTATATATGACTAAAGACATGTATATATACAAGTGTATACTAGGTATGTATGTACACTCACATACACATGTATATACACACACACAGCATACACATAAAATATGCACATGTGTATATGCATGTGTATTTCAGGGTCACATAGTTAGGACCATATCCAGAGCTTGAGACCAGGATTGACAACTTTGAGTCTACTACATGCTTTTGTGTTGTTCAACTTCAATTTCAAATTTGTAGAGAAGAAGAAAAAATATCCATGAGTCAATATTTTTGATAACATCATCTCTACTTTAAATTCCAACAGTGGGTAGCAAATATCTAGGAAAATATATTAAGATTAGAGCCACAGGGCATCAGATATTGGTATATTTTTATAATTACTTTTGCAACTTCTCTCAATATTTTATTTTAGTATTATTTGTTTATCAGATTGGGTCAGAAATTTATTATCATCATTCTGAAACTTTAGGAGTTGGAAAGAGGTACAGAAATAAAGAGAAGACAGATAGATAGATAGATAGATAGATAGATAGATAGATAGATAGACAGATATGGTATGGTATAAGGCTAAACTTTTGGAAAATTACAAAGATACAAAGACTGAACCCATATTATTGACCTCCTTTCCCCCACATCCAATAAAGTCTATCCAATAGGAGAATGGTAGAAAAAACGATAGTACCTTGTTGGTACAAAAATTCATCTGGAGCTTGAATCAGAAACCTAGCTATAAAACAACAAAAGGAGTGCGTTCATCTAGATGGGTATGACAAGCTTTGAACCATCAATGATGACACCACTATCTCTACGCCAGTTCCCAGGGCAGACAGCTACTTCTCATTATTGCTGCCAAGTAGGAGTTTAAGAGAGAGTAGAGCATTCAAATGTGTTGTTCATAAAGAAGCAAACTAAAATTCAGATAAACTGAGGGAGAAATTATCTATTCAGTGGAAAATGCTAAAAAGGCAGAACCACCTGGTGTAGAAAAAACTATCCTAAAACGGACTGTCAGCATTACAAATAGCAAGAAGGACAGATAGTCGTCCCAGGGTAGAATGAGGAGAGATGTTTTATTGTGGTGTGATAAGGTGACTAATATGGAAAGATTGTTTCCAGGCAGCTGCTGCCCATTAGGCAAAGGTGGTGAGAGACTCCACCGAGAGACCTTCAGACCAAGTTATGTGAAAGTATGCAGACACCAGAAACCCTATTGAAGATATTAGATTGATCATGCTCCAAGTTTTATTGTGGCTAGAATGTTCTCTGGGTAAAGAGACAAAGGCTAGGCTTAGATTGTCCATATGTCTTAAACACTTAATGAAAAATTATATTATATTGATTCCTTTATATCCTCTGTTACTTGTCCAAGAAACTGGATATGATTCAGATTGTCTTTATAGACCTCTACTGATTGAAATAGACATTTCTTGGCTTTCTGTTTCTCTTTCAATTTCTTAATTTTATTTTTTTGAATTTCAACATTAAACTAATTGAAGATAGCATCAACTTTTATTGATCTCTTACCATGTGCCAGGCCTTGTCTAAATGGTTTATCTTTTGCAATCCTTAGTACAACCCTGTAAAGAATGTAATTACTAAAATCACTTCTTACAAATTAGGAAGCCTCTTTGCTTAAGGACATACAGCTAGTGAATGGCAGAATTAGAAAATATATTGTATGTCTTTGTCCACAACCCATGCCATTTTCCCTAGAGGAGATGTTAAGTATCCCTGATATTGGGTTTTGGCTTGAATGATGTTCTATTCTTCCTCTTATAATCAACATAGAAACTTCTTCAACCTTCTTCCACTCTATGCTTTGGAAGCAACATTGGAGCCCTGACCACTGTGTTTCTTGAAATCTTGGGCAAGTCACATCACCTTAGTTTCTCCAATGGTAAAATGATGGCATTGGACTAGATAAGCTCATGGACAAATCTCTAGTTCGAGGAGAAGGATGTGCCGTTTCTCAGCTACACTCCTCACTGCGATAGCTAGGAAGATTCTAGGAGAACATTTTCCATTGCCAGGTAACGGCCCCCTTCCTTTCTTTCCTCATTGTGAGTATCACTTTTTAAAATGTAAAGGCCGAGAAACTTTCCTGTTTGGCATCTACAATCAGAAAGCTGAGCGTGACCATGAACATCAATTTCCCGTTCATCAATTTGAACTCAAGCCCTGCTATCAGTCAGTTCACCCATCTGCAATCATCAGGAAAATACCTAAGTCACACTAGGAAGACACGTTCATTATTCCAGCAAAAAAGAGTGTTTGCCTCCTTTCTTGACTGATAGCTGACTCAAAGTGCTTACCCCAAAAGAATGATGCCTAACCATCACTGCCAACCTGGCTGCATATGTAAGTGTATGCCTCTCTTTATCCCTACCAATTCAGGAGGTGTTTTGTGATACCTGTCTCATCACAGGAGCAAATCATAGGTGAGCATGATAGTTTCATTTACTCACTTTATGGAAGCAGTTCACAAAGGTAAGAACAGAACTGTATCTCAGTTGTGCTTGTGAATTTTCTCAGCTGATGAAGCATATCCTTTTGGTAGTATAAAACCCCTCCAAATCTCAGGTATAGTGGTCTATTTCTCAAACATGCATTCAATCATTTAAATATTATTGACCACATCTAGTGGCAAGTCACTTTTCTGATGATACATTTACTCACCTATAAAGTGGCCTAAAATAATATAAACTTATAGAGAGCTAAAACATGAAGTAATTAGGAAAATGCAACATGAAAGTGCTTCCCTTTTCTGTGTAAGATACTTGTCAGTCATTGTGGGGAATGAAAAAAAGATGGTTTCATAAGAAAATGGATTAGGCCCTCAAAAAGTTGCAGTCCTGTAAGAGAAATAACATACATCCATAAATCAAAAAAGTTAAAGAATGTGGCATGCATGTAAGAAATATAGATAAATGCCATGGGAGTTTGAAGGAGAGTACATTTAGGATTATAAAATGCAATGTTTCAGATGAGGGATTTGAATTTAGCTTTAAAAGATGAATAGGATTTGGACATTAAAAATGGGGGAGAGAGAATATAATTATTTTCTGAAGGTGCAACAAGGGAATAGAACTAAGGAATATATGTGAAGGAAGACTAACCAATCGTTTGGTTTGGCTAGAGTGTATGACACATGAAGGGAAAAATGGGAAACAAGGTTACAAGTATAGGTGTAACCAGACTGAAGATGGGGCTTGAATGCTAGTCTAAAGTTTGTCGTTTTCTTTCTTTTTTTTTTTTTCTTTTGACATAGTCTGGCTCTGTCACCCAGGCTGGAGTGAAGCAGTGTGATCTTGGCTCACTGTAACCTCTGCCTCCTGGGTTCAAGGGATTCTTGTGCCTCAGCCTCCCAAGTATTTGGAGCTACAGGCGCGTGCCACCATGCCTGGCTAATTTTTGTATATTTAATAGAGACAGGATTTTTCACCATGCTGGCCAGCCTGGTCTCGAACTTCTGGCCTCAGGTGATCCACCCACTTCAGCCTCCCAAAGTGCTGGGATTACAGGCATGAGCCACTGTACTTGGCAAGGATTACTTTTATTTTGGAGACCACAGATTAGGGTGATATTGGTAGGAGTAAGATTTGGAGCAGAAGTGTAACAAAAGAGAATGGGAAGTTCAATGAGGGGCATATTGGATTTCAGGTGTATCAAGGGGCTTCTTGTCAGGTTGCTAGGGAGACTTAGAACAGGTGAACTTGGAGGAGAAGTAACATGGTGTGGTGTGATTCCCTTGGCTGTATCTTACAGGAAACAACTTTCAATATAATTCGGTAGAACAAAGCGGCCCTGTAAGGTTGCTATAAACACAAAGCCTTAGCAGTTCCACAGCTTATCTCAATCCTCAGCCATCTAAGAAAGTAGAGGTGACACAGGAATGAGAGTAGATGGACATGTAAGATAAAATTTTAATAATTGTATTAAAGCTGTTAATAATAAGAACAAGAAGTGCCATATTGTATACATAATCGGTTTAATTTATAGGGTCTTTATGATAGTATAAGATAAAGAAAATCTTAATGAGCTCTCAAAACAATTCAGTGAAATAATTTATTGATCGAGCAGAAATAATAGAAATAATACACCTTAACTATATACATGTGAAGAGTAACTGAAAGATAAAAAATCACTAACACGTGAAAGGCAGTAAAGTCCAAAAGAATAAATGAGGTACTAAGAAGTTGCTAGTTTTTATGTTTTAATGTGGTAAGTTGCTGTTTTCATCAAAGGATTTTTTTCTGCCTTAAGCATCAAAAGGAACTTTCTGGCAGCAAGAATTATTGAAATAGAAAATTCAAGGGAAGAAGTGAAAACCCCATTACCACGTCAGTGAGCCTTATCTGGAGTTTATTTTCTGCAGCTTGACTTTGTTGATGGAAGCTGGTTACAAAGATTAGGAGCCACAAAGATAAGGAAAGTTGATAGACAGAGAGGGTAACCTGAAAATAGTGCACCACACAGTCGACACGGCAGAATATGATCATAACACCCTTTCACACCGAAAATAGTAAATAAAAGTCATCCTCCCATAAAGCCTCAAGAAAATAACTTTGTACAGTGATACAGGGAGAATATTACTCAAAGTCCAAATTCTTCACAGACTGTGGGCACATTGACTAATATAATAAAAGGTAGAAATAAATCTCTGTCATTATTTCTTACAATTTTGTGTCTCACAAGAAAAGGATTTTCTATAAAATATGAAGGCTTAGGCAGTAGACTTAGAGTGAGCTTTCCCAAAGGTCAGACAATGAAGTTCAGGGTGAGACTAACAGCAAACTCGTTTTCTCAGTTTGGGGTCTAAAAATCAGGAGAACTGGCTTACACTGGGCCTTTGTGTGGATCCTGTGAAAAAATGGTGGAAGCCAAAGCTGGAAGGATCTGTAGAGGGTTTTTAAAGTTTGGGCTTTAAAGGGGTTTTAAACTTTGAAAAGATTAAAAACTTTGGCCATAGTCTTCTGAAGAAATGGATAGTTACGTGAGGTTTATTTTGGAGGGGTAGGAAGAAGAAATATGATCAAATCTGTATTTTATGAAGAATAATCTGGCAGGTATAGCTTAGGCTGGAAGAAGGAGAGATTTGAACTAGGAAGATAGGTTAAGAAGTTCTTAGGAGGCCTGTCCAGATATTGTCAGGCAGGATGACCCAGGAGGTATTTCTTAAATGGTTATGGTGGGTGGTGGATGGGGTGGAAGAGAAGAATCTGGAATGGATGATGTCATTGAGACAAATAAAATAGGATAGAAGAAGTAGATTTGCAAAGAAATAAGTGGCCAACAAATACATTTTCAAATTAAAACTCATTATAGATCATTTTTACCTCAAGCAGATGATAAGGGAAAGAAAATGCGTAGTGTCACCCAAAGAATCTTTGCTTTGGCTAACCAAGGGTTCATCTAAATTCAGAAGGCCCTGAGACAGAAAGGATATTTGAACTGGATGTCTCAGAGCAGGCCCAATAGAGGTGGCTGGTGGGTAAGGTAGCAGGATACAAGGATATGAACAAAAATGGGAATTTTACAAGAATTCAAATAGTGACACAAGATCCTGCAGCCTTCACAAATGGGATGTCTTAACTCCCATCTATAGCCTCATTCACGCCCAGTCTCTGAAACCAACTGAACTCTTAAGCAGGGGAGAATTATTAATAAAAACAATTTAGAGAGCTTAGCATCAAGTCAGCCCCCCTGCTTATGCTACTCTGACTAGGTAACTGGCCCCTCTGTTTTCTCTTTTTCTCCAACAGGGTCTTGCTCTGTCACCCAGGCTGGAGTGCAGTGGTGCAATCACAGCTCACTGCAGCCTCAAACTCCTGGGCTCCAGTCATCTTCCCTCCTCTGCCTCCCAGAGGTTTGGGATCAGAGGCATGAGCCACCACACCTGGCCTGGTTCTATTTGTTGTCCTCTTGGCTGAATGTACTGATTTAGTTAGGTGAGTTGTACTCAACATTACTCAGAGCTCAAGTCCTTTTACCCTTCAAGAGCTTGCAGGGTTTCGCCTTATGCTTCTGAATCCCACTAGCCACACAGGGACCTTGTTAGGTATGCTAGATAATACGGTTTGGCTGTGTCCCCACCCAAATCTCATCTTGAATTGTAGTTCCCATAATCCCATGTATCATGGGAGGGACCAGGTGGAGATAATTGAATCATGGGCTCAGTTTTCCCCATCCTGTTCTCATAATAGTGAGTGAGTTGTCATGAGATCTGATGGTTTTATAAGGGGCTTCCTCCTTTGCTGGGCACTCACTCTCTCTCCTGTTGCCACGTAAAGAAAGACATGTTTGAGTCCCTTTCCGCTATGATTGTAAGTTACCTGAGGCCTCCCCAGCCATGGGAAACTGAGTCAATTAAACCTGTTTCCTTTATAAATTACCCAGTCTTGGGTATTTCTTCATAGCGGGGTGAGAATGGACTGATACACTAGACTTCTCTGTCACCATCTTCCTGACTCTGCTTACACATCTTACTGCCTGTTGATCACTACTCTAGTTAGGCTTTGCATAAAAGCTGCTGGAATAAAAAGATACCCAAAGATATAGATGCTTAAACAAGGTAAAAATTTATTTTTATCTAAAATAATAGTCCAGTGGTGAATGGTCCAAGCTGCCAGGGCAGCTCTGCTCCGTGCATTCATTCAGGGAAGTAGACCTGTCTCATTTATATTAATTAATTAAATAATTAAATGAATTAACACTTTCTGGGCTGCTGCTCTTGATTGCAGATTTGAAGCAAAGTCACTGCCACATTTGACATTCCAGCCCACTTAAAGGGAAAGATAAGTAGATGACAGTTATTCTCTTTGAGGCAAGTAAGATGGAATTTGCACGTATCATTTTCATTCACATTCCACTGGAAAGAAATGGAATTAGTCATTACCACAACTAGTCACAAGGGATATTGTGAAAAGCATAATTGAGTGTTTTCTTGCCTAACTAAAATTCTGTTATTATAGAAGGGGAAACAGACTTTGGAGGACAATCAGTAGCCTGCCACATGCACTCTGGTATTATGAGTTTATTTGTACTCATTCACTTCATTCTTTAATTGATCAAGCATTAATTATGAACAACAATTTTCATTTTTAAAAAACCAGCATTACAGGGATGTTACCCTATACACACCTATCTATTCAAATGAGCAAATTTCCTGCTTTTTTCTGATTGGTGTGTATTTATCTGGAGCTACTAAACATTACATTTCCAGATCTAAAGTTTCCAGCATAGTAAGTGTCTTTAGCAGTTGTTGCTCAAATTGAACCCCTAGGACAGGAGTAGTAACTTAATGACATACAAGCTACTATTCCTCTCTCTTTGTTCCTGGCAGACATTGCTTATAAATAATCATACACTTTTCCATGCAGCATGCATGCAGCTTCAGGATCATTTTCGACACAGCACTCTAGAGAGCCACTGCTTGAGAGGTTAAAGCAATTTGCCATCTTCAGGTGGTTGGAGACCATTTAGGTTTCAAAAATCATTATTGATTTGATGTTGCTTCCTTCAGGCCTGCCACTGATAGTTACAGATACCTTTGTTTTTTTTTCATTACAGACATAATTTTAGGCAAACAATGGAGGAAACGTATCTTTTTTTTTTTTTTTGGTTTCCTGACTTTTTAAAACATTAATTTTAATTAATTGATTTATTATTTCCAACTATTATTTTAGATTCAAGAATACATTACCTAGGTATATTGCATGATGCTGAGGTTTGGAGTACAAATGATTCCATCACCTAGGTACTGATCTTAGTACCCAATAATCAGCTTTTCAACCCTTGTGCCCCTGTTCCCTTCTCCAAATAGTAGTCCCCAGTTTCTATTGTTGTCATCCTTCTGTCCACGAGTATCCAGTGTTTAGCTTCCAGTTATAAGTGAGATATGTGGTGTTTGGTTTTCTCTTCCTGTGTTAATTCACTTAGGATAATGGCCTCCAACTGCATCTGTATTGCTGCAAGGTACATGTTCCCATTCTTTTGCATAGCAATGTAGTATTCCATGGTATATATGTACCACATTTTCTTTATCTAATCTGTCATTTATGGGCACCTAGGTTGATTTCATGTCTCTGCTCTTGTGAATAGTGCTGCAATGAACATACAAATGTATGTGATTTTGGTAGAATGATTTGTTTTTTTTCGGATATATAGTTAGTAATAGGATTGCTTGGTCAAATGGTAGTTCTGTTTAAGTGTTATGAGAACTCTCCAAACTGCTTTCCACAGTGGCTGAACTCATTTACATTTCCCCCAACAGTGTATAATTGTTTCCTTTTCTCCATAGGCTCACCAACATCTGTTGTTTTTTGACTTTTTAATAATAGCCATTCTGACTGGTATGAGATGATAATCTCATTGTGGTTTTGATTTGCATTTCTCTGATGATTAATCACGTGGAGGATTTTTTTTTCATATGTTGTTGGCTGCTTGTATGTTTTCTTTTGAGAAATGTTTCATGTCTTTGGCCCACTTTTTAATACGGTTATGTGTTTCTGCTCATTCAATTGTTTAAGTTCCTTATAGAGTCTGCATATTAGACCTTTGTCAGATGCATAGCTTATGAACATTTTCTCCCATTATGTAAGTTGTCTCTTTAATGATAGTTTATTTTGCTGTGCAGAAACTCTTTAGTTTAATTATGTCCCACTTATCAATTTTTGTTTTTGTTGTAATTGCTTTTGAGGACCTAATCATAAATTATTTCCCAAGGCCCATGTCCAGAATGGTGGTTTACTAGATTTTTTTTTTTTTTTAGGATTCTTATAGTTTGAGGTCTTACATTGAAATCTTTAATCCCATGTTGTTTTTTTAAAAAAATTCATATTTTATTTAGACTGAAATAAACTACACAAAATTGATATTCTTCACCAAAAATAACAGCAATATTTTCCATATTTTTCTAGATAAACTTATTTTTGTAGGTTTTTCAGGTTTTGTTATGAATCAAGATAAAACAGTAGATAAGAGTCATGGAAAAAGACAGAAAAAAACAGACAAATCAGTTGTCAGTATCCATGGCCTCTGATTCTGTCTTAACCATAAAACAGAAGTGTTCAACATATACTTGCTAGAAAACTCAGGAAGATGTAAGTTCTGCAAAGGAATGTAAACAGCAACAACGAGATGTAGAGCAATGGAAGGCTCTTCCATTCAAACTTTAACTGTCATCTGTTCCTTTAAGTTCATTCGAGAAAGACGAAATCTATACTGAAATCCCTGTTTGGTGAGCTCACAAGCTTCTCTTTCTCTGGTAATTTCTTGTCACTGTCCAGTAAAGATTTTTAACATACTTAAAACTCCTATTAGTCAAAGGTCAATTGTGGGCTTAATCCCACCTTGAGTTAATTTTTGTGTTTGGTGAAAGGTAGGGGTTCAATTTCATCTTCTGCACATGGCTAGGCAGCTATCCCAGCACCATTTATTGAATAGGAAGAGCTTTCTCCGTTGTTTATTTTTGTCAATTTTGTCAAAGATCAGATAGTTGTAGGTATGCAGCTTTATTTCTAAGTTCTCTATTTTGTTCCATTGGTTTATGTGCTTGTTTTTGTACAAGTACCATGCTTTTTTGGTTACTGTAGCCTTCTAATGTAGTTTGAAGTCAGGTAATATGATGCCTTCAGCTTTTTATTCTTTTTGCTTAGGATTGCTTTGGCTATTTGGGTCCTTTTTTGGTTCCATATGACTTTTAGAATAGTTTCTTTCCCATTCTGTGAAAAATGACATTGGTAGTCTGACAGGAATAGTGTTCAATCTGTAGAGTGCTTTGGAAAGTATGTCCATAATAATATTGATTCTGCCAATCCACGAGCATGGAATCTTTTCCCATTTGTTTGTGACATCTGTGAATTTTTTTTAGCAGTGTTTTGTAGTTCTTGTAGAGTGCTTTGATCTCCTTATTTAGATATATTCCTATGAATTTTTTATTTTTTTGAGTGTGTGGCCATTGTAAATGCGATTACGTTCTTGATTTCTCTTTCAGCTTGAATGTTATTGGTGTATAGAAATGCTACTGATTTTTGTACATTGATTTTGTATCCTGAAACTTTACTGAAGTTATTTATTAGTTCCAGGAACCTTTTAGCAGAGTCTTCATGATTTGCTAGGTATAGAATCATATCATCCATGAAGGGAGAGATAGTTTGACTTCTTTTCCTATTTGGATGCCTTGTATTTCTTTCTCTTGCCTGATTGCTTTGGCTAGCACTTCCAGTACTATGTTGAGTAGAAGTGGTAAGAGTGGGTATCCTTCTCTTGCTTTGGTTCTCAGAGAGAACATTTTCAGTTTTTGTCTATTCAGTATGATGTTGGCTATGAGGTTGTTATAGATGGCTCTTACTATTTTGAAGTTTGCTCCTTTGATGCCTAGTTTCTTGAGGTTTTTTTAATCACCAAGTGATGTTTGATTGTATCAAAAACTTTTTCTGCATCTGTGGAGGTGCTCATATAGTTTTTGTTTTTAATTCTTTTTTTTGTGTGGTGAATCACATTTATTTATTTGAATATATAGAACTAACTTTGTATCCCAGAAATGATGCCTACTTGACCATGGTGAATTAACTTTTTGTTGTGGTGTGGAATTTGGTTTGCTAGTATTTTGTTGAGAATTTCTGCATCTATGTTCGTCAGGGATATTGGCTGTATTTTCCTTTTTTTGTTGTGTATTTGCCAGGTTTTGGTATCAGGTGATGCTGGCTTCATAGAATGAGTTAGAGAGGAATCTCTCCTTGATTTTTCAAAATAGTTTCAGCAGTCTTGGTATCAGCTTTTCTTTGTACATTTGGCAGAATTCTATTTTGAATCCATTTGGTCTAGGTGGTTTTTTTTTTCTTTTTTTTGATTGGTAGGTTTTTTATTACTGACTCAATTTTGGAACTTGATATTGGTCTGTTCAGTAGGGAAATGTATACCTTTAACAAACGTATACTCCAAATTCTCCAGGATCTCTTTGACCAACTCAGTCTCTGGATATAACTTACTAAGGAAGATTGTGGCACACTGTTGGCAGATAATATCCTCAATAGGCTTGTTCTCCAAAGTTTTACCATCAAGAATAAAGCAATGTTAAAAACCCTTTATTCTGAAGGCTCTACAGACACATGTGGCCAAAAGAAAAGATTAAATTAGTGTCAAAACAATGAAATTAGACTCACTGATATTAGAGTTTTCAAGTCTTCCAGGTTCCCACAAGAATTCTTTATAAAATGTACTGGAAATCTTCAGCTAAGGCGAGTAATGTGCATTATATATTAAATTGGCCCTGGACATTCTGAACAGGCAGAAAAAGAAGGAGAGAAAACTTCAAAAAATAAAATAAAATAAAACCAACCCTGAGATGCTTTAACAAACCAGTTTGTTATGAGATTTCCCGCAATGAATTCCTAGGTTTTGAAAATTTTTCCAAAAAAGGAATTGCTATGGTTTGAGGGTGTCCCCTCTAAAACTCATGTTGAAGTTTGATCCCCAGGGTAGTGGTATAGGGAAGTAGGGTCTCATGGGAGGTGTTTGGGTCATGCAGGTGGATTCCTCATGAATAGATTAGTGCCCTCCCATGGATGTGAATGAGTTATCATTCTCACAGGATTAGATTAGCTACTGTGGCAGTGGGTTGTTGTAAAAGTGAGTTTGGAGCCCAGTACAGTGGCACACACCTATAGTCCAAGCTATTTGGGAGGGTTTTTTGAGCTCAGGAGTAAGAAGGTGTAGTGTGCTATGATCATGCCTGTGGGTAGCTATTGCACTCTAGCCTAGGCAACATAGTGAGACCCCATCTCTTTTTTAAAAAGGTGAATTTGGCTCACTAGAAGCTCTCTCACTTCCTCTCTCACTATGTGATCTCTGTACATGCCCAGTTGCTTCTGCACTTTTTCCTGTTTTGACCTAGCATGTGGCCCTCACCAAAAGCTGGCCAGATGTGGTGCTTTGCTCTTGAACTTCCCAGCCTGCTGAATATGAGCTAAATAAACATTTCATCTTTGTAAACTATGCAGTCTCAGGTATTCTGTTACAGCAACACTAAGGGGACAGAGATAGGAATAAGATCCATTTTTGAAGCAAAGCCACTTTACTTTTATAGTGGAAGATAATATTGTTTTCCAACTCTTGTTTCAGAAAAATTAAAGCTCTCTCCTTCAAATATTTCAGGCTTTCTTTACCAATTTAACCTCTAGATATTATTAACCATTACATATTATTCCATTATCGTGATAATAGTGTCAAAGGGAGGTTTCTGTTGTTGTTTGTAAAATGACTATATAAAATAGATAAACTATGATTACCTATAATTATGACATCACCTAATAATTAGTCTTTACCTGTGGACAAGAGCTTTTGAACATAAAGAGCTCTTTGTGAAATAACAGTTAATTGGGAAATAGGCAGGAGTAGAAGTAATTTTCAAGGTCATTTAGGTTAGTTAGAGTAGCTTCCAATTTTGTATTCTCTACTATATGTAGAAATAATTGTAAGGAAAATTTGGTGTGAATATTACTTCCTGTCATATATTTAAGTGAAAAAGCAAAGTGTAGAAAAGAACATATAGTATGCTATCATTTGCAGAAGATACCTCTACATATTCAAATACAGGTAGAGCATCTCTAATTCAAAAATCCAAAATTTGAAATTCTCCAAAATTTGAAACTTTTTGAGTA
Source organism: Chlorocebus sabaeus (assembly GCF_047675955.1). Lineage (NCBI taxonomy): Eukaryota > Metazoa > Chordata > Mammalia > Primates > Cercopithecidae > Chlorocebus > Chlorocebus sabaeus. The sequence continues at coordinate 32,786,937 of NC_132911.1, read as the reverse complement.
CTGACATGATGACACAAGTGAAAAATTTTACATTTGACCTTATATCATGGGTCTCAGTAAAATTACCATCAAAATTTTGTTTCATTCACAAAATTATTAAATATATTGTATAAAATTACTTTTGGGGTAGGTGTATAAAGTGTATATGAAACACGAATTTTGTGTTTACACTTGCATCCCATCCCCAATATATCTCATTTTATCTACATTTACATATTCTAAAATTTGAAAAAATCTGAAATTCTAAACATTTCTGGCTCCAAGCATTTCAGATAATGGATACTCAATCTGCATATGTATGAAATCTTATGTGTGAAATATCTATGCTTGGAAAGAGAAAGCAACTGGAAACACTGATGTCTTTGGAAGCAGAACCAGATGTATAGTGGTGGGAGCAAGACTACTAATGGTATACCCTGTAAGCTTTTAGCATTTGTCACCAGTTAAAAGAAAACTTTAGACAAATTAAATTTAACAGAGTTTAACTGAGCAAAAAATGATTCATAAATTGGGCAGCCCTCAGAACAAGAATCAGTTCAGAGTGACTCCAGGGCTGCCACATGGTCGGATAGTGTTTATGGACAAAAACATAAAGAAAATGGAAGTGAGGTACAGAAACAGCTGGATCTGTTACAGCTGGGTGTTTGCTCATGTGAACCTGGTTTAAACAGTTGGCTGCCTGTAGTTGAGTGAGGTTCAGCTGCTGTGATAGGCTGAACTCGGCTACTCTTTTCAAGAGTAGATTACAGTCTGTTCACACATCAAGTTGGGTTAGAGTTCGTTATGTATGGAGAACCCTAGGCTGACCTTAAACATGTAAGGAGACAGTTTTAGGCCAGACATAATTAACATAATGTGCTACCTGCTCAAAACTACGTACAATTTTTTAAAAAATTTGTGGTCACTGTTATGTTTTTTCAAAAACATGATTTAAGATTTCTTTTAGTGAGCATTTATTATGTAGTGTTTTAGTCTTTCTATAAGATTTTGCTTTAAAGATTAAATAATATGATTAGGTAAAACATTCTAGATTGACTATTATTTTCATGCAACACTTGCAAGATACCACTCCATTGTCTTCTGGCCTTTGTTGTCTGTGAGAAACTTATCTATCAATGTTTTTCTTTTCCTTTGCTAGCTTTTGTGATTTTTCTCTTTATTCTTGATGTATTTTTAAATGCATTTTCATTATGTGACCACGTAAGGGTTTATTTTATTTTAATTTATTTTTATTTCTTGTTTGGTTCTTGAAGCAAATTTGTGATCTAAAATTCATGTTTTAGCAGGGTGTAGTAGCTCATGCCTGTAATCCCAGCTACTCAGGAGGCTGAAGCAGGAGCATAGCTTGAGGCTAGGAGTTCAAGACCAGCTTGGGCAACATAGTGAGACCCCATCTCTAAACAAAGCAAGAAAAATTAGCTGGGCATAGTGGTGCATTCCTGTAGTCCCAGCTACTCTGGAGACTGAGGCAGGAGGATCACTTGAGCCCAGGAGTTCGAGGCTACAGTGAGCCATGATCTTGCCACCACACTGCAGCCTAGGCAAAAAAGTGAGACTCCATTGTCTAAAAAAAATTAAATTTATACTTTAATAAGTTTTGAAATATTCTTAGCAATTAATTCTTCAAATGTAGCCTTCTACCATTTTTTCCATTCTCTGCTTCTGCAATTTCTATGAAATATTTGGTATTTAGACTTCTTGATCTATGTTCCCTTCTCTTGACTTCTCTTCAATATTTTTTCTTTTTGAGTTTCTATACTGCATTCTGTATAAGCAGCTCAGTATTATTTTCCAAATTTACTATTTTTTTTTTCAGAATTCAGATTAGCTATTGCCCCTTCTAGTGTAGTTTTAAAATTTCGATGATTAATGTATGTTTGATGTTCATATTATCTAATTGATTCTTGAAATCAATTGACCTGCTTGATTTTGCTTTATTTCTTTTTTTGTTGTTGTTTCAAGACATTATATCCTTTTTAAGATGGCAATTATGCCTTTGTTTATCTCCTTGAACATACATAATATGGTTATTTTAAAGTTTCTATCAAGCTGTTCAATAAAATGAATTTAATCTTGGGTAAATTGCTATTCTGATTATTGATTGCAATGGCTTCCTTAGCATTAGAATTCTTCAAGTGTTTTGAAATATTAATTTATGGGTCTCTCTCTCTCTTCAGAGTTTAGAGTCTTCAAAATAAATAAAAGAAAGAAACTGCAGATAAATTATCAATTCAGGCAGGACAAGTTTCTTTTGCAAGGACTGACAGTTTGGTGGCAACCTTAGAAGTCTGTCACAGCTTATAGTTTGGAGAAGTATGTGAAACTTATCTTTCATTCTCAGCATCTTGTTTAATATTTGTCATATAGCATATCTTTGTCAAACTAATTTCTTATCCATGTGAAAATTGTAGCCACATCGTGGCTGTGCAGTGGTGGTTGAAAACCACCACTCATCTGCCCTATCTACTATTGTTGTCATAGATGGCTAAATTGGGAGCTAGGACTTTTACCACCATCTGGTAAGAGTAACAAGGACTCCCTACTATAGGGTCAGTGGAGGATACCTGGGGAACAGAAGGGATGAGTTTCCTCTCTCCTGCTAGAACATCAGTGGAGGCCAAGTGGAGAACTTGGACTTCAACCCTCATTGGGCACTAGTGAGGAGATATCCACCTTCCCTTGCTGGTGTGATGTCAGAGGAGGTCTACTGAAATACAAGGTTTAAATAAAAATCATAGTATCTGTGGAGAAAAGGGAATGCTTTTACACTGTAAGTGGAAAAGTGTATGAGTTCCAGCCACTATAGAACATAGTGTGGAGATTTCTGAAAGAACTTAAAACGGAACAACCATTTGACCCAGCAACCCAATTACTGGGTATATATGCAAAAGAAAATAAATTTTTCTACCAAAGAGACTCATGGACTCATGTTCATTGCAGCACTATTTACAATAGCAAAGACATAGAATGAACTTAGGTGCCCATCAACAATGGATCTGAGAAAGAAAATGTGGTATATATACACCATGGAATACTACACAACCATAAAAAAGAATCAAATCATGTTCTTTGCAACAACATCAATGCAGCTGGAGGCCATTATCCTAAGGAAGTTAACAGAGAAACAGAAAACCAAATATCACATGTTCCGACTTATAAGTGAGAGCTAGACATAGATGGGAACAATAGACACTGGGGACTACTAGAAGGAGGAGGAAGAGAGGGGGAAAGATTTGAAGAACTACCTATTGGGTACTATGCTCACTACCTGGCTAACGGGATAATTTGTATCCAAAACCTCAGCATCATGCAATGTACCCATGGAACAAACCTGCACGTGTACCCCCTAAATCTAAAATAAAAGTTGAACTTATAAAAAAATTAAAAAATAAACACCATACTATTATGACATAATGCTGTAAACTTCTAGGTGTCAAGAAAGCATTGCACATTTTACAACAAACCGGGAAAATCCGAAATTGAATGACAAAAGAAATCAACAGATGCCAACACTGAGATGACACAGACATTAGAATTATCTGACAAGGATTTGAAAGCAGTCATGATAAAACTCTTTTCACAAAAATTAATACACACTCTTGGAAAAAACACAGAAAGTCTCAGTAAAGAAGTTGAAAATATAAAAGATAGCTAAATGGAGATGTAATAGTTGAAATAAAAAACTCACTGGATGGCCTCAAAAGAAAAACAAAGAGGACAGAGGAATTACTCATTAAACTTGAGTATAGAACAATACAAATTACCCACTCTGAACAACAGAGATAAAATAGACTGAGCAAAGAAATGAACACAACCATAGAGACCTGTGGTACTACAGTTAAAGCTCTAACATTTGTGTCATCAGAGTCTCAGAAAGGGGAGAAATAGAATGGACCCAAAAAAGCATTTGAGGAAATAAATAATACCTGAAAATTCCCCAAATTTGGCAAAAGACATAAACCTACAGATTCAAGAAGCTGAAAAAAAAAACCTATAAAGATGAAATCAAAGAAATCCATATCAAAACATATCATAAGAAAACTTCTGAAAACTAAAGACAAATACCTTGAAAGCAGTCAGAGAAAAATAACACCTAAAGGGGAAAAGCATGTAGATGACAGATTTCTTATTAGAAATATGAAAGCCAGAAGGAAGAGTCACAATATTTTTCAAATACTGAAAGAAAAGAACTGTCAACCCAGAATTCTATAGATGGTGAAATTGACTATGAGGAATAAAGGAACAATCAAGTCATTCTCAGGTGAAGGAAAAGTAAGAGAATTTGTTTCCAACAGATCTACCCTAAAATAATGGCTAAACAAAATTCTGTAAACAGATAGGAAATGATAAAAGAAGAAATATTAGAACATCAGAAAGGAAGAATAGCTATGGAAAGGATAAAACTATGGGAAAATACGATAGACTTTTCTTCAACTCTTTAGTTTTCTAAATTACATTTGATGGTTGAAGCAAAAATTGTAACAACACTGTCTGATGTCATTCTCAATGCATGTAGAGGAAAATTTCAAGACACTTATGAATGGGAGAGTGTAAAGGGATTCAAAGAGAGCATTTAGGTTTCATTTGAACTGATAAAATGTTGTTGGCCAATGACCATAACAAGATGTGTGTATAATAAAATACTAGAGCAACTTTTAAAAAGGCTATCCAAAGGAATATACATAAAAACACTATAGACAGATCAAAATGAAACTAAAAAGCCATTCAAATAACCTATAGAAATGCAGGAAAAGAAATAAAAATAGAAACAAAAAAGAATAAGACAGAAAATAAAAAATAAAATGACAATTTCTAACATATAAATTATATTTGAAGGGCATTATATTTTAAAAAGTCTATTTCAGAAGGTCATGTACTGTATGATTCATTTCTATAACATTCTCAAAATGAAAAATTATAGTGATTGAGAAGAAATTATGGCTTCTAGATGGTGGGGTGGATGGTGGCGGTGACTGCAAATGAGTAGCATGAAGATCACGTGGTGATGGAACAGTAATGCAGCTAGACTCATGGGGTTGACACAAGTCTACACGTGTGATGACATAGCATAGACCTATAAACGTATGTTGTACCATGTCACTATCTTGTTTTCATATTTTACTATAGCAATGTAAAATATAACGAATGAGGAAGTCTGGATGAAAGGTTCAGGGGTGTCTTCTGTACCCTGTTTGCAACTTCCTGTGAATGTATAATTATATCAAAACTAAAAGTTGAAAAAAGAAGTAGTTAGAAAAACAATGTTTTGAAAGTTATAAAGTGAATAAGAAGCTGGTGGTGAAATAATGAGGATAAATAAGAATCTGATTCAATATAATACATGTGTTAAATATATATTATATATAATATATGTATTATATTATATATATATAATATATGCATCAGAATATAATATATATGTATCAGAAGAGGGAACATGTTCCCTGAAACTTGAAGAATGAATAGAACTTTGTCAGATGATATGGTTTGGCTGTGTCCCCACCGAAATCTCATCTTGAATTGTAGCTCCCATAATCCCCACATGTCATGTGAAAGAAAGACCAGGTGGAGATAATTGAATCATGGGGGCCATTGCCCTCATGCTGTTCTCGTGATAGTAAGTGAGTTCTCACAAGATCTGATGATTTTGTAAGGAAAATTTTGCTCAGCACTTCTCTTTCCTGCTGCCATGTGAAGAAGGACACATTTACTTCCCCTTCTGCCATGTTTGTAAGTCTCCTGAGGCTTCCCAGCCATGCTGAACTGTGTCAATTAAACCTCTTTCCTTTATAAATTACTCAGTCTCTGGTATGTCTTTATTAGCAGCATAAAAATGAACTAATACATCAGGTAAAACACAAAGCTGACTAGGACATTTCAGGTTTATGAAATTGATGTGCCCCAAAGAGGTAAATGGGAGGGAAGAGCATGTTTGGAGAATGGCAAGTACTTCACTATGAATAGGGTGTGTTATATTAGTGGGAGATCAGCAGCAGGTCTAATGAATTAACATGGCTATTCCTATGAGCAGTCAATGAAAACAAGTGTATTTGCCCATGTATATGCTGTCCTAGGTCCTTTCCCTGAACTATAAATTGGATCACTATGATTTCATGATAGAACTTTGAGAAGCAGAGAACTTCTTTTGCCTTTTTCATGCCTCATGCCACTGACCTTCAATTATCCTTCTTGATCATGCGTGTGTGCACAAGATTATAACAGAAGAAAGAGGACAGAAAAAGCCAGGTAGAAATGAGAAGAAGTGGAAGTAAATTCTAAACATGCATAAAATAACGGGTAAAGATACTACTTTAAAAAACTACAACTATCAGAAAGCATTGATCCTACGGCATGGAAAATTTGGAGATTGACTCTCTGGGGACTGGATGTGCACAAAATGCAGGGTCTTGGGCTTTGTGGGAGGCTTCTGTCAGGGAGACAATATGCTGTGGTAATTCCCCAGATACTGACTATGTTATTATCAGAAATTCAGTACTAATGCCAAGTTTTCTTGTAGTTTCAGGTCATATTTAAATGACTGGGAGAACTGACCTGCTCTGTAGAAAAAAGAATGAGGCTATAGTTTGTCAGTGTAGGTCAAATATTTCATTAATTTATTCGTCCATTCATTTATCAAGTATTTATAGAGCACTCATTATGTGTTAGGGCTTCCTCTAAACACATGGACCTTTCAAAACTTAAAAACAATGAAAGAAATTTGCAACATAAAAATTTTGAAACTTTTGCATGTATCAAAAAGTAGAAACACAATTATGATATTCAATAAGCTGGAGAATATGTTTGCCAAAATTTATAAAGACAAAAGTTTAATATCCTTAAAATACAAAGAGCTCATATAGTTTTTCACTTGAAAAATGTTTACAAAACTAAAAGAGATAGTTTGGAGATAAAATATAAATGATGAATAAATACAGTTGATCCTTGAACAACAGGGCTTTGAACTGTGCAGGTCTACTTACATGTGCTATGTGTGCATTTTTTTCAGCCAAATGCAAATTGAAAATACAGTATTCATGGTATGGGAGACCCACATATTTGAGGGCCAGCTCTCAAGCACAAGGGATCCATAAGGCTGGCTGTGTGACTTTAGCATATGTGGATTTTGGTATGGAGGGGATCTTCTGGAACCAATCCTCACCTATACTGAGGAATGGCTATTTATGAAGTGCTGTTCATCCTCGCAATTAATTAAAGAATCCCAAATTTAAATAAAATATTTTCACAATTAAAGAAAATAAGATATACAGTTTTGCAAAGGGTGAACAAATATGTGTGTGTGCAAATAAGTTCAGAAGATTCTTAGAAAGTCTTCTTTTAGTATGACTTAAGAGTCTAAAACTGGGCTGGGTGCCGTGACTCATGCCTGTAATCCCAGCACTTTGGGAAGCCGAGGTGGGCAGATCACATGAGGCCAGGAGTTCAAGACCAGCCTGGCCAACATGGCAAAACTCCGTCTCTACTAAAAATACAAAAATTAGCTGGGCACGGTGGCACACACCTGTAATCTCAGCTACTCGGGAGGCTGAGGCATGAGAATCCCTTGAGTGTGGGAGGCAGAGGTTGCAGTGAGCAGAGATTGCGCCACTGCACTTCAACCTGGGCGACAGAGCCAGACCCTGTCTCAAAAAAAAAATGCTACAACTGTGTAGTAACTTTGTCCCAGAAATGGCACTTCTAAGAATTTGTCACGAAGAAACAAAAAGGCAGACAAAGATTTATATATATGAATTTTTTTAGATGTTAAAATAAAAATTGTTAAAACAACCTAAATTTCAGTGAATCAGTGAGAAGATAAATAGTGATACATTCACAAACTGTTCTATTATGTAGACACTGAAAATCATATTTTGAAGATTGACATGGTAAAATGTATAAAGTACAGATAATGAAGAAAATTTCAGAATACATGCACTATGGATCGTCTGTAAAATAATATTATGTATACTTTGATTTTCCTTTTTATGCTTTCTGTATCTTCTAAATTTTCTACAATAATCATATTTTACTTTTGTAATTAGTAAAACAGTTATAAGTTTAACATATTTAATTACGTAGCAGTTTAGGAATTATACAGAAAAATTAATTTTTCTAACAATGTTTTAGTAACTGAATATAATGTGTTTCTTGATAAAGATAATTAATTCATAGTTATTATGTATTTATGTGTTTAATATTTATCTTCTCTAGTAGAATGCCAGCTTCATGAAGGCGTACTGCTGTTTCTGTATTTGTAGTTAGCTCTGTCCAGCAGAATTTTTCACCATGAAGAAAATTTTCTTTATCTGTACTGTCCAATATGGCAGCCAGTGAATCGGTACTTGAAATGTGGCCAGTGCACCTGAAGAACTGAATTGTTTATTTTATTTATTTTTAATTAATTTAAATGTAAATTTATGTGGCCACACATTGTATTGGACAGTGTAATTCTAGAGAATAGCGTCATGTAAACAGTAGGTACAAAATAAACACATGTATAATATTTGGATAGGTCGAGTGAAGTTATGTGATGATTTGACATCATTTGATGACCCTGGAATAAGAACAGAGATAAAAATTGGTATTATCTGACCTGTAACATTAAGAATGCTTGGAAAGTTGTTGGAAGTTTTGGAAGTTGTTGGTGCTAATCAAATGAAATGGGAAATGATGGTTCTAATGATAAAAGTAAGATTAACACTTATTAGTATGCTTAAGTGCCCTATAAATATGAATTCACTTAATCCTCCCAACCCCAAGAAATACTGTCAGCTCTCCACCTCCATGGACTCCACATCCGTGGATTCAACCAAATGAGGATGAAAAATATTTGAAAGAAAAAAAAATAGAAAAGAACAATACAACAATTTTAAAATAATATAAATTTTAAAAACACAGTATAACAACTATTTACATAGCATTTCCATTTTATTAAATATTATAGGTTATCTAGAGATGGATTGAAGTATACAGGAGGATGTGGATAGGTTATATGCAAATAGTATGCCATTTTATATCAGAGACTTGAGCGTCCATGGATTTTGATATCCTCTGGAGGGCCTGGGACTAATGCCCTATAGATAACTGAAGGATGAGTATATTTCCCCTTATTTTACAAATGTGGTAACCGAGGCACTGAGAGGCAAGGTAACTTATTCAAGGACTCACAGCTAGGGGAGCCAGTCCCAATCCAGGTAGCCTGGGTTCATCTGTGCTGCTAGCCTCTATGCTATAGTGTCTAAATAAGCAGTGCTTATTTAATGATTTATCTAAGTATTTGGGTAATCAATTCGTCTTATTTAATGACTTATCTAAAGACTGGGGTGGTGTTTAATTTTAAAGCTACAGGTCTAACTTGACAATGGGCTGTATGGGTTTAGATAGATTTGCTAAATTGGGCTGTGGTATAGACTAAATATTTGTGTTCCCCACCAGTTCATACATTGAAACCCTCATCCCCACTGTGATAATATTTGGAGATGAGGCCTTTGGAAGGTAATTAGGTCATGAAGGTGGAACTTTCTTAATGGGATTTTTTTCCCATATAAGAAGAGATCTGAGAGCAGTTGTTTCTATCCACCATGTGAGAAAACCAGGAAAACGATTCTCATTGGAGCCTGACCATGCTGGCATCCTGATCTCAGGCTTCCTAGACTCCAGGACTGTGAGACATACATTTCTGTTGTTTAAGGCACTCAGTCTATGAAGTCTTGTTCTAGCGGCCTGAAAACTAAAACAGGCCTCATACATTAGAGCACATTGAACACACAGTGTTTTTTTTTTTGTTTTTTTGTTTTTTTCAGTGCATACACATGAACTCTTGAAATTCATAACAAATACTTACAGCATGAAACTAAGTGCCAGACACTGTGTTCAGTTCTGAAGCTACAAATATAAAAAAAGCTGTATTATCTTCTCTCCAGCAGCTCAGAAACCAGTAAAGACACATGCTGTGGTTTGAATGAGTTGCCTCCAAAATCAGGTGTTGCCAATGTGATAATAGTAAAAGGTGGGGCCTTTGAGAGGTGATTGGGTCCTGCAAGCTTCTTCCTCCTAAGTGGGATTAAGGCCATTATAAAAGAAGCTTCACACCACATTCAGTTAGCTCTTGCCCTCTTGTGTTTCCACACACGAGGCTGCAGCGGCAACAAGGCACCCTCTCAGAAGCAGAGCAACCTTCACTGGACAATGAATCTTCTGGTATCTTGGACTTAGCCTTCGGAACTGTGAGAAAATACATTTTTCTTCTTTATGAATGTGGGGAGGTTTCTCTTCAAATAGCCTGATCAGTCCTTTATTCTTTAATTCATAGTACCCATCTCCCCACCACCCCCCCTCCCCCGCCAACGCCTTTTTCCTTTTTCTCTTTTTCTTCCTTTTTGCCTTTGTTACATGCCCAGACATGCCACGGTACCAGGCGTTATCAGTACCAGCTCACATTCCTTTCCTTATTTGGAAAGACTCGCTCTCTAGCTCATTGCAGACACCCCTTCCCCTTTCCCCTGTCTCCCTTACGTGGCCACCTTATCTAAAAAAATTTCAAACGTTTAGCCAACCGGGATTAGTTTAGATTGTACGGCCAGACCCCGGCCAATGGGGAAAGGGTACAGGGGCAGGACTTGTGTCAGGAATAAAGGCTCTTGTGCCCCTTTGTTCAGGTGTGCTCTCATGGCGACTGGCCAAGGAGAAGCACCCCTCTGCGCAGAAGTAAAATTGCTTTGCTAAGAATCCTTTGAGTGTTCAATTTCCTTAGGATTTTGAACGTTATTCCCAACATGAATTACCCAGTCTCAGGTATTTTGTTACAACAATACAGATGGACTAAGCAACACATAAAAAGAAAATGTAATAAGTACAAAAGTGAAAATATAAGAGTAGTGTTCCGGGAACCCAGAGGAGGGTGTGGGTATGTGCATGCACTTGTGTGAGACTTAGTCCTGAAGGAGTTGGGGGTTCCGGTTTCTACCTCACTTTCTGCTCTGCAGTTCACCCTGGCCCTCATTCATGCTGTAAGGTAGCCAAGTATCATGGTCAGAGCTTGAAGATTTGGGTTTGATTCACATCTGCCATTTATTAGCTAGCGACTTTGGGATAAGTTGTTTTGAAGTTTAGATAATGGATTCAAGTGCCCTACCCCGTAGAGCTCATGAGGTTTTCACAAAAGTCAAAATGAGATCTTGCCTGTTACAGTCTAGTACAAAATGTAAAGCACTATACCAGTTGTCAGGAATTTCTCTAATTTGTTAATCTATACCATCTAAACAGGATGGGAAGGTAAGTTTTATCATAAAGAGTTTGTGTAACTAAATGGCAGACCTATGCATAAATAATGGAGTAGGCACACTGGAATGTGTCTAGACTTCAGGGAAATATCAGATCTAGCATGCCAAAGGATCGCATTTGCAAAATGTACTGTCAGTGACCGCGTTGGCACAAGTGGTGTTGCATTACAGAAGCCTGGCTGGGAGATAAAAGATAAAGGACGGCAAATTGAGTGTGCGAAGGTGGCGTCTGGAAGGGCACTGTAGGTATTAGTGTTAGATCTCAATTCGAGATTACTATTGGTGGACCACAGAAGGAGAAAAACAGGTATTCTGTGAACATGTGAAGAATAGAAATCTGTCAGCTATGACTTAATGCTTATCAATTTGACATAAAAAATTACATCTGTAAGATGCCTTAAAGCTTTCAAAGTATGCTTAAAAAGACCTTCCCCTTAGCCTAAAAAGAAAATAAATAAGACCTGACGCTAAACAGTTTGTGTTAGGCATCATCATCCCCATTTTGTAAACAAGACCCAGAATGGTTAAATGATTTGCTCAAGAAGGCCTCACAATAAAACCAACAAATGAGCAAGGATTTCTGACCTGAAGACCAGTAATTTCCACCAGTTATTTTCACAGAAAATAGATGTATTTGGAAGGAAATAGTTCACTCAGTTGGCTAATTGGATAATAAAGTGAAATTGTAACTTTACAGGAGGAGGGTCCAGTCTGGAAAAGCTACATTTGCCAGTAAGAATCACTTATGACTCTCTTCATTGGGATTAATATTTAGAGTTTCCAGTTTTTCAGTGAATTAAATGGGAAAATAAACCTAGAGTCAGGCTCTATTCATCAACCTTCAGCCAGACTCAAGGATTTCAGGCAAGGAAGCGGCTGCTTGGCCTTTCCCCAGGCAAGCTCTCTTTCCCCAGCAGCTGTCTGCAATGCCCGGAGGGTGTTGTCTTTGTCAGCAGTGCTCTGAGAATTTGCCTCAATATAAGAATTCCTCAGGCAGCCCTGGGGAACCTGGCATCTCTTAAAATACTATCAAAGATGGCTTTCGCCTAAAGCTCTAACTATCTTATAAAAGGCAAGGGAAGAGAGGAGCAATTATCCGAGTGATTCAAGCAAGAGAAATGAATTTGGCCTTCGTTTCCTAACTTCTCAGGCAAAAGTCTGTTAGAACTGTGCTTCTCAATTTTCACTGTGTAAAGAATAACCTGAGGATCTTATTAAAATGCAGATTTGTTAGTTCAGTAGGTTTGGTATGGGGGTGGAAAGTCTGCATTTCTAACAAGCTTCCAGGTGATGCTAAAGCTGGTTTGTAAATTACACATTGAGCAGCAAGGTTTTAGAGCATCTTACCCCGGTAGAATTTACCCCAATTCTCCACTTGCTATCTTTGTGGCAGAGGTTCTCAAAATTTCAGATGCATTAGAAGCACCTGAGAAGCATGAAAAAAATGCAAATTTTGACTTGGTAGGGTCCAGGGCTTTGCCTTTCTAACAAGTAACTTGCTGTTTCAGGGGTTTTAGAGGAAGCATGGGTACCCAGAAATACTCAATGAAGCCAGTGTACACCCTTTGGAACCACTAAGTCTTAGCTAGTGAGAAGTTTCTTTAACTGGGGAAAGGTCACAATACAAAATTCAGTTAAAGAACTTCTGCTTATAAATTCAGCAAAACAACGTAAGACTAATGAGAGAGCTCGCATGACTTCTGCATTGCTGGGCAGAGAAAAGGAGTCTCAAATCTTTTCTAATGGTACGCCCTATAATTTCATTCTGAAAGACCCCAGATAAGACAAAGTAGGAGCAAGTCGAACGCACACCTGAGATCCCAGAAAAAGGCAGTTGACCCTGAAAGGCCAACGGCCCCAGCAAGAAATCAGAGGACACATGTAGCCCTATAGCCAAAACTGAGTCATATTTTTGCTGTTGTTGTTTTCAGAAACTGCTTCTATGGAAACCCCCTAGAAAGGTCTCAGGGTTTCTGCAAGCAGAGATCATTTTGAGAGAGATGTGTTTTTTGATGAAGAATGGACTATTAAGTAGCAATATAAAAGTGGAGAAAATGGACTCATAGTGAAAACAGAATTATGTTCTCCTATGATCTCCTGACTCACGTGCTTAAATGACCTCTCGGGGAAGAGAGGGAATGACGTGGTTTCACCTGCCTGTACTGAACTACAAGAGGTCAAAGGGTGTTGGAAGAAACCAAGGTGGGCTGAAAGGGTGGCGAATTATGACCTGCAAGATATCAGTTGCAGTCCTGGCTCAGCCACTATGTGGCTTGGCTTTGACATTTTGTCCTGTCGTTTAACTTCACTGGACCTTCGTGTCCTTCGTCATGTATGAGAATGGCATTAAACTAGACTAAAAATAATGTTCCAGCTAGCTTGGGAATTCTGTTTTCATGACTGCAGTGATTATTTTCTTCTCACTAGAGCTATGACAAACTGAGGACAGCTGGGGGAGAACTTCTATAAATACTGAAGAATTCATTAACGCAAATATGACAGTTGTGTGTGGAGACTTAATTACCTACTTTTCTAATTTCATTATGGCAGAGTTCTTTGCTCTGAAATGCCTTATACTTGAGAATGTTGCTCTTTCTTTCTTCCTTTCTCTCTCTCTCTCTCTCTCTCTCTGTGTCGGTGTCTGTCTGTCTCTCGAGACAGAGTTTCACCTTGTAGCCAAGGCTGGAGTGCAATGGCGTGATCTCGGCTCACTGCAACCTCTGCCTCCTGGTTCAACTGATTCTTCTGCCTCGGCCTCCCAAGTAGCTGGGATTAGAGGCGCCTGCCACCATGCCCAGATAATTTTTGTATTTTTAGTAGAGATGGGGTTTCACCATGTTGGCTGGGCTGGTCTCGAACTCTTGACCTCAGGTGATTCACCCACCTTGGCTTCCCAAAATGCTGGAATTACAGGCATTGGCTGCTGCGCTGGCCTGTTTCCTATTCTTTCTGATCCAGTCATTGCTACAGACCACATCTCTAATTTCAAAGCATTGAAGTCACAGATCTAAAACAAATGGATGAAATGAGGCCCTATTTTACAACGACTTTTTAATTTGTAGACTTTTGTAGTTTAGAGTAGTCACATAATTTTGGGGTTTTTTTCCCCCCAAACTCGTATTAATGGATTAATAATAATTTCTGTATCTTTTAATTCTGGGGCTTAGAAGTTAGACTACAGAATAGATTTGGTATCCCTTAAGGCAGTGATTCCCAACCTTTTTGGCACCAGGGATGGGTTTCATGGAAGACAGTTTTTCCATGAATCGGGGTGAAGGGAGGGGGAAATAGTTTCAGGATGATTTAAGCACATTGCATTTATTGTCCACTTTATTATTACATTGTAATATAGAATACAACTTGCCATAATGTAGAGTCACTGGGAGCCCTGAGCTTGTTTTTCTGCAACTAGATGATCCCTTCTGGGGGCGATGGGAGACAGTGACAGATCATCAGGCATTAGATTCTCATAAGGGGCACACAACCTAGATCCCTCGCATACACAGTTTACAATGGGGTTCACACTCCTATGAGAATCGAATGCAGCAGATGATCTGACAGGAGGTGGAGCTCAGGTGGCAATGTGAGCGATGGGAAGTGACTCTAGATACAGATGAAACTTCGCTTGCCGGCAGCTCACCTCCTGCTGTGCAGCTGGGTTCCTAATAGGCCAAGGACCCATTTCAGGCCCTTGCTTTAAGGAATATATATATGTATATATATATCAAGAAAGATCTTGAGATTCAGCTTAAATCTCAGCTGCTTTGCCTTGATTCCTTTAAAGTATAACAAATTATTCCTTCCTCTTTGGTCCTACAAATAATTTCTCTTCTATTATCCTTTGGTGTGTTTGTAGGTGTAAGTGAGTGATCTTTGGTAATATGTGATCCAAGTTTACACCAAACACTGAATTGCCTGGGTCCACTATTTCATATTGATTTAAAATGTGATCTAATAGGAAATGTATTTGGTTTCTGCCCTTGGCTCCTGGCTGAGAGTTTCTAAAACCCTTGTAACTCCCTGAGTAGGAGGAGTGATAGGAACGTCTTTGGTTATTCATAATAAACCCTTTTCAACTGTATCTAAGTTACGCTAATTAGCTGACTCTTGGAGGGCGAGCCCTGGTTGCCAAAGAAATTGACTCTGTGAGGCCAGGTGCAGTGGCTGACACCTGTAATCCCAGCACTTTAGGAGGCTGAAGTGGGCGAATCATTTGAGGTCAGGAGTTCGAGACCATCCTGGCCAACAAGATGAAACCCCATCTCTACTAAAAATACAAAAATCAGCCAGGCGTGGTGGCACGTGCCTATAGTCCCAGCTGCTTTGGAGGCTGAGACAGGAGAATCTCTTGAACCCGGTGGGGCAGAGGTTGCGGTGAGCAGAGATAGTGCCATTGCATTCCAGCCTGGGCGACAGAGTGAGACTACATCTAAAAAAATAAAATAAAAATAAAAATAAATTTTAAAAAATTGAAAAAAAAAATTGATCCTGTGATTAGAGGGTGGTAACGTTCAGCCCTATCCTCTGGGGAGATTGAGTTAACCCATGGCCATTGAT
Organism: Chlorocebus sabaeus; assembly: GCF_047675955.1. NCBI lineage: Eukaryota > Metazoa > Chordata > Mammalia > Primates > Cercopithecidae > Chlorocebus > Chlorocebus sabaeus. Next base: position 32,771,101 of record NC_132911.1, on the reverse strand, counting down.
TTAATCTATCATGCTAATGTAGTGGAACCATGGTAAAAAGCCTAAATGAAGGAGTTCTTGAGCTTGTAAGTTGGTGAACACAAGACAGGAAGGTGACGTACCCTACTTACAGGGACAGAGCTCCTGTGCTCAGGACCCTTCCAGACCTTGCTCTAGGTACCTCTCATCCGGCTGTTCATCTGTATCCTTTGATAAACTGGCAATGAGTAGGTGAAGTGATTCCCTGAGTTCTGTGAGCTGTCACAGTAAATTATCAAAACTGAGAAGGTGTGGTTATGGTGAGACAGGAATGAAGCAAGGTGGTCACAGGAGAACAGACACTTGCAGGCAGCAGTTTCACATGACCACCAAAAAAACTGGAAGACCCTGTGGATCAAGCTGGCTAAGACTGACTGGACCCAACATTGTACTGGATTTGACCTAGGTTTCACCTTAGATCTCACTATCTGCTCATTAATATCCTAAATCACACACCCACCAGGGCATGTCAGTTCCAGGAATACCCATATTTGCTGTAAAAATGGGTGGCACCACAGTTCCAAGAAATCTCCACCTTTTTCCAGGAATCTTCATGAATATCCCACCCCCTGGTTAAAGAAACCCATACAGATAGAAGACCCACTCCCTTGTGTATGCCCACACTCCCCTCTTGAGAGGTATTGTTCTTTGCTATAAACCTCTACACTTTCATTTTTTCAGCCCATCCTTGAATTCCATCTTGTGACAGTGTCACGAGCCCAGACGCCAACTGGAGTCAAGATCCCAGAGGCATTTGGGGACTTCCCCTAGCCTACTTGTATCAGTAGTAACCCCCGATTTGTAGCAAGATGGGACAAAACCATGAGTACTCCAGGAACCCACTACTTGCCATAGGCATTTGAAGCTAGGGTGCAGTCTTATAGGACTGAGTCCTCAACCTTTGGGGTCTGCACTAGTTCCAGGTGGCTAGTCAGAATTAAACTAAACTGTTGGACACTCAGAGTCTGCAGAGGACTGGAGAATTGCTCGGTGTGGAATACCCATATGTTTGGTGTCAGCAGTATTATGAGTTTAGAGAAACAGTTTTTGCTTTACAGAATACTTAATAAAACCACGCAGGACTTGGTAGAGATCTCTCAGGTGTACTGAATTTTCATAGGAAAATGAGTGTCTTAGAAAAATCTGGATCCCTGAGGAAGAAGCTGGGCAAGTGCAAAGGAAGAATATTTTCTAAACTGTTGCTCTGGGTGGTCCATGTGGATGCACGAGTCCAGTCCCAGCCCTGACATTCCCAACTCTGGACATCAGAGAGGTGAATCAGTTCCCTTGGCTTCAGTTTTCTCAACTGTCAAATGGAGATAATACTGTAACCGCCCAATGGGTTCACCTTGCCTGCTGCCTAGACAGTGGATTTATTAGACAGGGGAATTGCAATAGAGAAAGTAATTTACGCAGAGCCGGCATGAGACCAGAGTTTTATTATTACTCATTATTACTCAAATCAGTCTCCCTGAAAATTTGGGGATTGGAGTTTTTAAGGATAAGTTGGTGGGTAGGGGACCAGTGAGTCAAGAGTGCTGATTGGTCAGGTCTGACATGAAATCATAGGGAATTGAAGCTGTCCTCTTGGGCTGAGTCAGTTCTTGGGTGGTGGCCACAAGTCCAGGTGAGCCAGTTTATTGACCTGGGTGGTGCCAGCTGATCCACTGAGTGAAGGGTCTGCAAAATATCTCAAGCACAGGTCTTAGGTTTTACAGTAGTGATGTTATCCCCAAGAGCAATTTGGGGAAGTTTAGAATGTTGCAGCCTCCAGCTGCATGACTCCTAAACCATAATTTCTAATCTTGTAGCCAATTTTTAGTCCTGCAAAGGCAGTCTAGTCCCTAAGCAAAAAGAGGGTTTGTTTTTGGGAAAGTGCTGTTATTGTCTTTGTCTCAAAGCTAAACTATAAACTAAGTTCCTTCCAAAGTTAGTTCAGCCTACACCTAGGAATGGACAAAGACAGCTTGGAGGTTGGAAGCAAAATGGGGATGCTTAGATCAGGTCTTTCACTGTACGTAATTTTCTCAGTTATGATTTTTGCAAAGGGGGTTTCAATACCAAGCTCCTATGGTGGATATGACTAAATGACACAATGCACATAAAATTCAACAGAGCCTGGTCTGAGGTACTCACTCAAAATATGCTAACAGTGATGAAAATGATATTGTAGGAAGGCACCAGCTGAGAATAAATGGGGCTTGATCTACTGCCAGATGGGACAAGTCATAGAGACAAATTCTAGGGACAAATTCAGGCAAGAGGGAAGCCTAATTCAGGAAATAAGGATCATAAGACATCTTCTGAAGTTACCTATCTTTAAATACTTTGAACTCACTCTTTCAGTCCTTCTTTTGTCTTAAAGCCATGAGGTTTAAGAACGACTGTCTAATTACTATTATGCTTTTGTTTTTGAGACAGAGTCCCACAGGCTGGAGTGCAGTGGCAGGATCTTGGCTCACTGCAACCTCCACCTCTCGGGTTCAAGCGATTCTCATGCCTCAGCCTCCTGAGTAACTGGGTTTACAGGAGTGTGCCACCATGCCCGGCTAATTTTCGTGTTTTTAGTAGAGATGGGGTTTTGCTTTGTTGGCCAGACTGGTCTTGAACTCCTGACCTCAGCTGATCCACCTGCCTCGGCCTCCCAAAGTGCTGGGATTACAGGTGTGAGCCACCGCACCTGGCCTAATTATTATTATGCTTTTATTGTAACACACTCAACAGAGGAGACCCAACTCAATTTAGGGGAATAAAAGAGTAATTTGCAGTATTTCTTTCTCCAAGACAGAAACTACTTATTTTGAGACATATAATTATTAAAATTATAATTTGCTATTGGTAAGTTGAAAATGGAAGCCAAGAAATAAATTATAAATGAAAGGAAACCCTGTGGATAATTTTTGTTCTTCTGAGTAGTTTGTGCTACTTAGTGGCCTTCAGAGAAACAAATCGATAACTATTATTTAGAGCTTCCCTGTAGCTTCCAGTGTGTTAGGAGCCCTTTCTCTATCAGTGATCCTGTAATTTCATCAATGTGGTATCATTAGCACTCCACAGTTAGCAATTAACCTTTATCCAACAAGCTCAGTTATAGCTTTAGGGGAAAAAACTGCCAGTCACATGGAATATACTCAGATTTCAGCAGTATAGCTAGTTCTATTTAAGATAGATAAAACAGCTGTTAAAGTTATAGTTAGAGCTAGAGTAAGTATTGATTTGCAAGAACCAATTTCCTGTTTTTAAGGCAGTCTGAGGAACCAAGGGGATATCTGTATCAGTCATTTTTAATCTTGGTGAGAGGTTAAGAAGTAAAGTGCTCCCTGATAGGGCAGCATAGCATTCTGGTTTCTTACAGAGCTCATTAGTGACTGCTCCCTTTTAGATACCAAAATATGCATTAGTATTCCACTGGCAAGGCCGCTATATTTGTAGGGTGCTTTCACACAATTACTTCAAATTAACTTCACACAATGCTGGGAGGTGGTGATAATTACGTTCTTTGTTCTGCTTGGAAATGAGAACTCACAGAGGTTAAGTAACCTGTCCTCCCTTCCAACAGCTATTAAGTATAATAACAAAAAGTCCGGGTCATTTTAACTCATTTTCATGAGTTCTTCTGAGCAAAAACATATTCCTGGATCCTTGCTCTGGATCTACCAGTGAATGTCTAGATGACCTTGAAAGTTGCTTGTCTGTTCTTCAGTTTCCTCAACTGTAAAAATCAACCTGTAAATAACAGGGGGTTGGCACAGTGGGTTTCATCCAGATAGGAGATCTATGATTCCAGGCATCTCCAAATTAACTTTGTATCTCAGCAAGAGTACTTTAGTATTAATTATTGATGAAATGACATCATAATGTCCTAGCCATTGTCCTACAGTATATTTTGTTAGGGTAATAATATTTTTAGTAATATGAGCACACTACACTGCATTTATCTTTTAAATCTTTGCAAAGAGTGTTGTTTGGGTGTTTTTTTTTTTTTTTTTGTGAGTCCTTTAAAATAGTATTCAAGACTTGCAGATTATTCTTGTAATCATATTCATTAATTTTTCCCTCAAGTTCTAAAAAATTTGCTTTTGACATATAAGCAACTGGGTTGATTTAAATAATCAAAACAAAGTAAGAGATGGACAGATTTGCTCTTACTCTAGTAAGCAGGAATTCATCCATGTTTTTTATATTAATATAAATTGGCTGCATATAAATGCCATTAGTGAAGGAGATGATTCCAGAGACTGGTCTACAAATAATCTACATATTAGATGAAAACATTCCAAGTAGAGGAAGAAATGCCCATTTTAATTTGTCATGGACTAAGTTAAATATCAAAAGAAATAAAAGCTTTTGTAAAGATGAACTTTGTTTGATATATAGACAGCAGGTCTTGAAGATTAAAATTAAGTACAATTCAGTACTGCAGGCTTTCCAAAGTTCCATGGAAGTACCTCTATCAACAGAGAAATGGGAGTGTTGGTTCTTTTCCTACCACCAATCTCTAGGGTATGATTTGACGTGGCTATTGTCAAGTACAAAAATTAATTGGAGTCTGATGTTTTATATAAACACATAAAATCTTTATCATTTTATTTTGCTTTTCTTTTTGTCTTTAAAGTTATTTTAATAGAAAGTGTGTATCCTCTGAGATCTATTGCTAAGTTTAGAGCAGAACATGGGAGGAGGGGAAGGGGGAGACATAAAGACAATTATTCTAAAATATCATTTAATTGTAAGATCAAATAGTGTGCATGGAGACCAGAGGATGGTATAATCATCTTCTCCTTTGAGTCGCCGTTTAGTTCATGCTAATTTCATCTATGATGAACATCCATGAGTTCTTCTGTGTTCTCCTTTGATCCAATGGATTACTGTATGTGGGCACTAATAAATATTTTCTAAGGAATTAATCTTCCTGTATCTGAATAGCCTTGTTATAAACTTTTTTTAAAAAATCATGATCTATATAGCAAAATTACTATCCAGAAAAATGTTATCTGATTATAGATCTACAAATTGCACGTTGCAAAGTATTATGGTCTCTTAAAGTTTTGTCCATTGCTATTATTTAACAGAAAGGCACACACATATAAATATGTACAAGAATAATATATATTAAGAGCAAAACTCTTATACAAATAACCACGTCTTTCCAGTTGAATCAGACTTCTATAACGAGGAGAGGGGTTGAGCTGTGCTGTATGTTAGCTCCTGCTAGTTTTTTTTTTTTTTGAGAGGGAGTTTCACTCTTGTTGCCCAGGCTGGAGTGCAATGTTGCGATCTCAGCCCACTGCAACCTCCACCTCCCAGGTTCAAGCGATTCTCCTGCTTCAGCCTCCCAAGTAGCTGGAATTACAGGCATGTGCCACCATGCCCAGCTAATTTTGCACTTTAAGTAGAGATGGGGTTTCACCATGTTGGCTAGGCTGGTTTCAAACTCCTGACCTCAGGTGATCCACCCGCCTCAACTTCCCAAAGTACTGGGATTACAGGTGTGAGCCACCGTGCTCGGCCCTATTGGTTCTTGAGAGCAGGTCGTGAACATATTTTCCCAGCATCTCTTCCCAACTCCTGGTTCAATGACATCATGTTGGTAGCCTGAATCGGCCTAGGAGGGAATATTTGTAACATAGGAATACACACACATCACAAATTAGGATTTGTTTCCCCAATCTTGGAGAGCTGGTTGTTTAACACTTGTCTTCGCACCACTGTCTGTTTACAAACCTTCTCCAGCAGTTTTTAAGACCTCTTAATTCACATAACGAACAGACTTGCTTTATTATTTTTATCTTCCAATTTTCTGGGTTTACCCATTTAAATTTATTTACGACAAGTCTAATAGCCAAATGCTGCTCCCAAAATTCTTTTGTGTTATATTAAACAGAAAGCTCCAAGAAAACTATACTCATATTACACAAGGTAAAGAGAAAATAAGTAATAAATACTTGAATAAAGAATGAGAATCATATAACAAAACTGGGAGTATATTTGTAGGCTTTTAAGCACCACCACAAGCAATTTATGAATAATAGTATATGACCATCAGCTAAAAAATTCTTCTGTGCTGCTCCTTTGTAGTCAATTTCTTCTCTCACACCCCCAGTTTCTGGCAATAACGGACCTGAATTCTGTCCCTACAGGTTGTGGGTTTTTGTTTGTTTTTTTGAGACTGGTTCTGGCTCTGTCACCCAGGCTGGAGTGCAGTGGCATTATCACAGCTTACTGCGTTATTGACTTCCCTGGCTCAAGAGATCTTCCTGCCTCAGCCTCTTGAGTAGCTGGGACTGCAGGTATGCATCACCATACTAGGCTAGGCTAATTTTTTAATTTAAAAAAATTATTTCTTTTTTTGTAGAGACAGGTTCTCCCTTTGCCCAGGTTGGTCTCAAACTCCTGGGCTCAAGAGATCCTCCTGCCCTAGCCTCCCAGAGTGCTGGGATTACAGGCCTGACCCATGGTGCCTGGTCACTCTATAGTTTTTTTATTTTTTATTTTTTTTCCAGAATGCAATCTAGTGGAATCATACAGCATCTAGCCTTCTATGTCCAACTTCTTTCACTTATGAGACCTTCGAGATACCTCCATGTTTGTATATATATCTCAATGGTTTTCCTTCTTGCTAAGTAGAATTTCATTTCATTGTGTGGCTACACCAGTCACCAGATGATACACATTTCAGTTGCTCTTAGTTTTGAGGTTCAGATCTTTGTGTAGATATATAATTTTATTCCTCTTGGCTAAATATTTAGGAGTGGACATTTTGGATTGTGTGGAAAATGCATGTTTAACTTTCAGGAATCTGCCAAACTGTTTTTCAAAGGGGTGGTTCCATACCGAATTCTCACCAACAATATGAGAATTCTAATTGCTCTGTATCCTGGCCAGTACTTTGTACTGTGAACTTTTTCTTGTATAATTTCAGCATCAGATATGTAATAGTATCTCATTGTGGATTTAATTTTACATTTCCTTAAGGACTAATAGGGTTAGACATTTTTCATGTGCTTATTGATATTGTGATAGTTTGCCCAGGGTTTTATTAGAATATTTTATTGTTAAGAGTTCTTTATATATTATGGATAAAACTTTTACTATATCGGTTTTTAAAAATATTTTTCCCAGTGTGGTATTCTTATTTCTTAACATCTTTTGAAGAGCAGAACTTCTACATTTTGAAGTCTAATTTATCAATTTTTTCTTTTATGATTCATGTTTTTCTGTCCTAAAATTGTTTTGCCTAACTCAAGGTCACAGAGGTTTTAGCGTAAGGTTTCCTACAGAAGTAGTGTGGTTTTATTTTTCATTAATTTAAAGTTCATTTTTGTGTATGGTCAAAGTCTATTTTTTTCTATGTAGATATCTAGTTGTTTTACTACCATTTACTGAAATAGTTACTTTTTTCTCTTGGAGTCTTCTGATCCATGAGCAGTGTATATATTGCCATTTGTTTAGATTACATTAGTATCCTTATCCATATTTTATTTTGTTTAGCATTTTTTAAAATTTTTATTTTATTTTATTTTATTTTATTTTATTTTATTTTATTTTATTATTATACTTGAAGTTCTAGGGTACATGTGCATAACGTGCAGGTTTGTTACATATGTATACTTGTGCCATGTTGGCGTACTGCACTCACTCGTCATTTACATCAGGTATAACTCCAATGCAATCCCTCCCCCCTCCCCCCTCCCCATGATAGGCCCCGGTGTGTGATGTTCCCCTTCCCGAGTCCAAGTGATCTCATTGTTCAGTTCCCACCTATGAGTGAGAACATGCGGTGTTTGGTTTTCTGTTCTTGCGATAGTTTGCTGAGAATGATGGTTTCCAGCTGCATCCATGTCCCTACAAAGGACACAAACTCATCCTTTTTTATGGCTGCATAGTATTCCATGGTGTATATGTGCCACATTTTCTTAATCCAATCTGTCACTGATGGACATTTGGGTTGATTCCAAGTCTTTGCTATTCCTTATCCATATTTTATAATGTTCAGCCTACAAGTCTTATATATTTTATTAGGTTTATTCTTAATTGTTTTGTTTTTGATGTTACTGTGAATAGCACTCTGTAAAATTTCTATTTCTGATATTTCATTGCTGTTATATAGAAATGTAATTTATTTTTATCAACTTTGCATCTTGGGTACTTGATGAACTCTATTAGTTCTAGCGTTTTTAGTGGATTCTGTGGGATTTTCTTTATAGATGATAATGCCACCTGCAAATAAATACAATGTTATATTTTTCTTTCAAATCTGTATTCACTGGCTTAGATTGATGTCCCTGCCAGAATCCCAGTAGAAGGGGTCTTGTGGAAATGGCATACAGAAGTGTCTGTAGCTTCTATATGAAATAACTGCTAAAGCAACAAAATTACTCTCACATAGTGTTGGTAGAGTGTAAATACTACAAATGGTCTTGGCAAAAGTTTTAAAAATGTGTGTCCCATTGACTCAGTAACTTCCTATTTTAAAGTATCTTTTTTTTTAACGTTTAAGTTCAGGGGTACCTGTGCAGATTTTTTATATAGGTAAACTTTTGCCATGGGGTTTGTTGTACAGATTATTTTGTCACCCAGGTATTAAGCCTAGTACCCATTATTTTTCCTCATCCTCTCCCTCCTCCTACCTTCACCCTCTGATAGGCCCCAGTGTGTGTTGTTTCCCTCTGTGTCCATGTGTTCTCATTATTTAGCTCCCATTTATAAGTGAGAACAAAAGCATCTATCTAAAGCACATAGTTTAACAAGATGTGGACAGATTAATGCACAAAGATGTTCGATGCATAATAATTTATAGTAACAAAACATTGGAAATAACTATGTTTAATAGAAGGAAGATTTACTGACAGGGATGATAGAATATACTGCAGTTTTTAAAAATGCTAATGTTTGAAAAGTCTTCACCATATATGAAATGGCAAAAGCAGCAAGAGGAAAATAAAAATTGTATATGGTATTATCTCCTTTTCAAAAATTACACGTAAGAAAATATCTTAAAGATATATATCAATATGTCAAGTCATTCTGTGGTTTCTGCTTTTTCTCAGTTGTATTTTCTGAAAATAAACATTAATGTGCTAAATTAATATTAATATGTTAGTCATTTTATGGTTTCTGCTTTTTCTCAGTTGTATTTTCTGAAAATTCAACTCAGTCGTACTTTCTGAAAATAAGCATTATTAATGTGCTAAAATAATATTAAAGGAAATACTAAATCAATTGCATAGTATTATCTTGGCTTGGTTTATGTTTCCCAGACACAAGGGTTCTTGGCATGTAAGTGAGTTTATGTGATCACTTATTGTTCTTAAGGAACAGATAATTATATTCAAACATTCCTTTTATGGATATAATTTTAATTGTGAGCCCTGCCACTTGTGTGAGGCTTGTTGCAACACTTTTTAGTATAGGTAATTGTTCAGTCTTGAAGCTATGCTTTAGACAGAACCAACAGCAAAGTTGTCAATTCTGATAGCAAAAGAAAACAAGGTCCTGGGAACCTGGATATTTTCTAAATCTGCATAGAATGCCAGAGACTCAAAAGGAATGAGAACCAGGGTAAAAAGATTTATTTAGGTTAGACCTCATTTCAACAGGTCAAAGCCCCACTATTGCCTTGGGTTTCACCTACTTCACTAAGTCAGTAAGACTTCAACACATGTCCAATATTGGCAGGACATGAAATGAAATGGTGACGTCAGTCAACAGTAGACAGTTCCCTGTCTTGAGAGAGAATGACGCAGAAGAAAGCCATCAGGAGCCCTCCCAAAACAACCCCACCCACAAGCAGACACTGACACATGGGTCTTGGGTGTGTAGAGTTTATACAGATCTCATTGTTTTCTGAAGAAAATGGATTTTTTTCTCTATTTTTCAGTTAATAGAAAATCACATGATTCAAGCCCTTAATCCTGCATGCCTGGATAAAGTTCCCTCTAAACCGGTCTGTTCACTTCTGATCCATTTATCTTCTACTGCTGAATCATGCATAATAAATCCCATGCAGAGCCCATCAGTGGCTCAAACATCGGCTCCTGGATGTATATCTTGGCTGCTTAACGCTCTCAGTGCGTGGTCCAGCCCAGCCTACCTCTCCAACTTTAAACTATCTGGTATCTGAAACAAGCCCTCCAGTACAACCAATGACATCTACTGTCTCAGACACACTTTGACATTTATTTGGTCCTCTGTGCGTTTCACCAGTCATGTTCTTTATAAAACCAAAATCTGTATTCTCCCAAATTCAAATCCTACTTTATTGTCAAGACTCAATCCAAATTCTCCCACCCTTCAAAATCTCTAACCTCTGCCCATCTCACCATTATCGGCACATTATTGTTGTCTTTATGTGAGAGCTATTTATTTGATGCCATCTAAAAATTACTTTGAATTGATTTCTTCTTTGGGTTATTAATTTTCCTATCAGTTTTATTATAAACTCATATTTATGTAAATCATAACTCTTATCAAAATGAAAAATAATAAAAATGAACATTGTTGAACCCTTAATATTTGTAGGCATTTAAAAAAGACCTTGACATGTAATACTTAATTCTCATAACTGTGAGGCAGCCAAAATTATTTGCATTTTGCTTGAGGAAACCAGGGTACAAAGAGGTTAAGTAACTTGCCCAGACTGTCTCCATAACCAGAACTCTTAATCTCTGCATTACATTATTTCTCATCAATATAGAATAATACTAAATAAAAATAATGTAGTTCATATGAATGATACTTGAGCAATTATGAGACATCCTTGCCTCTGTTAACCTTTGGCCATTTTCCTTTCCAGAGCTTTATAGATTTATTTGCATATCATTTACATGCATAAGTACCAGGTGTGAGTCTCAGTTCACAAAGTATGTAACTTTGACTATAACTGAACTTAGTTGGTCTTAATTTTTCTTATGGCAGAAACATAATCTTACATAATTCTCAGATCTTCCTGACACTTTTTCTCAGGCTGTGTTTAGATTCCTCTGGGGACCCCAGGTACTACATCACAGGGAGATATCAGGGCCTCTGTCCTTCCAGATATTCATGGTTCCATCTGATTTTTAGTTACTGAAAGCAAGGACTCTCCACATCTGGATGTCTCTTAGCTGCTCCTTTACAGCTCACAAGCAGATTGAAAATCATTCCACTCTTGGTTAGGAAACCAAGTAGGGCTGCCTAAGGCCCTTCACGACTACAGCATCTCCACTCCAGTGCTCTTGTACTCTCTTGAAGCAGGAGGAGCTCTGTGACCTCGTCCTCAAGGACCCTACACTTGGGAAGGTCGATAGAAAGCAGCTCAGGGTCACTCTGCTCTTGGGTTCCTCAAATATCGGTAGAATTTTTATTTTATCATTTCTAGTTTCCTCTATCTCCGATATGGGGAGAAGCTGACTCAAGTTATATATAACTTGTTACCCTCCTTTCTCTGATACTTTTATTCTCCTATTCAGGGAAAAAATAATTTTAACTGAGTATGTGTTCTACCAAATCTTCCAAAACTCAAAAGGTAAGACTTAACTCTTCTAATGTCTATGCTCTGTTATATTGTTCCTTCCTTCCTTGAGGCAATGGCGATGCTAAGTTGCTCAGACAGGAGGAGGGACCATGGGGTACAGAAATGAGGAAAATGCCTTTATCTAAAAACACCAACCTACTATTCAATTCAGATACACATTCAATATGTTATTTATAGCAGCCATATGACTGGTGGGGTTGACTCTACCTCCAAATCTTGGGTGTGTTTTAGCTTGGCTTACCCTATCGGGGTCCTCTCATCTGCTATGTATGAGTTTAACTATGGGTCTGTTGCATAAGGTGGTCCAAACAGAGGGATGATCAAGAATTTTATTCAGTGTTGTGTGGAGAGACACTCTATCTTCTTTAGATGTAAATGAAGATGCTTGTGTGAACCCTGAAAATCAGACAGGTCTCAGTTAATTTTGGAAGTTTATTTTGCCAAGGTTGAGGATGCGTGCCTGTGACACAGCCTCAGGAGGTCCTGATGACATGTGCCCAAGGTGGTCAGGGCACAGCTTAGTTGTATACATTTAGGGAGACATGAGACATCAATCAGTATGTGTGAGATGTACATTGGTTCTGTCCAGAAAGGTGAGACAACTCAAGCAGGGAGGGCGCTTCCAGGTCGCACATTGGTGAGAGACAAACCATTGCATTCTTTTGAGTTTCTGATTAGCGTCTCCACAGGAGACAATCAGATATGCATTTATCTCAGTGAGCAAAGGGATGACTTAGAATAGAATGGGAGGCAGGTTGGTCCTAAGCAGTTCCCAGCTTGACTTTACCCTTTAACTTAGTGATTTTGGGGGCCCCAAGATTTATTTTCCTTTCACACTGGTAACCCTGGTTTCTGCTTGCAGCCATTTTGTGAAGTAGAGTTGTCAGACTGAACAGAAGGCTGCTACTTGCAGAAGACTAAAACGCAGAGTATTGAGGGAAATGAAATTTGAGTCATGATGGTACCATGCCTGAAATTGAACTATCTTTGGACATTTCAGTGATTATGCCAATCGGTTATCTTTATTTTAAATCAAATTTAAATATATTCTCCAATAATTGAATTTGAGAACATCTTAATATCTATACATAGAAATGAGATTGCTAGACGTGGGGCATGCCGTTTAAAATTTTCATAGTGAGACCACCCGCAGAAACACTTTGTCAATGTATAATACTTCCAACGGGGTATTTTAAATTATATTTCTTTGTAGTTACATCAACAATAAATAGTATCGATCTTTTTTTGTCTCTACTAATCTGCTGGGAGAAATATAATGTAATGATGTCAATCCTCTTCACTCTCTTCTTTTCTTTTTCTTTTTTTTTTTTTTTTTTTTTTGAGACGGAGTCTCGCTCTGTCACCCAGGCTGGAGTGCAGTGGCGTGATCTAGGCTCACTGCAAGCTCCGCCTCCCGGGTTCACAGCACTCTCTTGCCTCAGCCTCCTGAGTAGCTGGGACTACAGGCGCCTGCCACCACGCCTGGCTAATTTTTTTAATATGTTTAGTAGAGACGGGGTTTCACCGTGTTAGCCAGGATGGTCTCGATCTCCTGACCTCATGATCCACCCGCCTCGGCCTCCCAAAGTGCTGGGATTACAGGCGTGAGCCACTGCGCCCGGCATGCTCTTATTTTCTATAACAGATTTCATCTTAGGTAAAACTTAAATTTGTCAATTTATGGTATATCAGCATCTTTTGGTTAAAGACCATTCAATTTCAAACAATTATATAGCCAATTTAAATTGTAACTTTCTGTCAGGGCTACTTTTCCTCTGCCACAAGATAGGACGTGGTAAATAAATGCTGTACAGACAGGCTTACCTGACCTCTTGGTATGGAAAGGAAAGCCCGTGGACCCTTGCATTGTCTTCTAAACCGTCTGTGGTCTCTGCTTTGCTTAGGGCCGCCTTCTTTGACTCTTGGACTGGGGCTGAGGATGAAGTCTGCAGCCGTGGATGCATATAGTTGTTGACTTGATTTTGTCATGGCCTGTTTTTCCTCCCAAATGATTCAGTTCCACCTTTCCTCTGGCTGGCACTTGTCCATTTTTCTAAGGTCCCTGAAATACCCACTATATCTGGGACACTTGCCCTGGAATTCAGAACGGTCATGATATTCCTCTAGGCCATGACAACTCCATCAAGATTTCTAACCAAAATCATCTGTGACCTTTCACAGATGGACTTCCTGGTCTCATGGGATCAGAGAATAATTCTGACTCTGTCTCTAATTGAACTCCATGTGACCAAACAATATTGCCATGGACTAACCTTGTGAGACAATATTTCTCACAGTTAACTCACTCCTACCTCCATCGCCCATAGATTTCCAAATTGAGGGTAGGGCATCCACTTTTGTTTAACTTCTCAACAGAACTAATCCCTAGACTTCAGGGATTTAAGCTTGTTAAGGAAGCCATAAAGAACTTCTCTGGGGCTTTTTTTCCCTATTAGGTTGGTGCAAAAGTAATTGTGGTTTTAATCCTTCCTCACCTTAAATCTATTCCATTAATGAGAATGGAAAAGATGGACATTCCACTCAAATTTTCTTCTTATCTGATATTTTATTTTTGTGATAATTCAACTTCTTTCTACATTGGCATTTGTCTCTTTCTGAGATCATAAGATGCCAAGGAAGAAGCTAAAATCTAAAAGTGCTCTCTTATAGTGCAATGAAAATTGTTCAAGGGTTTATTACTGGCATTCTTTTTTTTTTTTTTTTTTTTTTTTGAGATGGAGTTTCACCCTTGTTGCCTAGTCTGAAGTGAAATGGTATGATCTCGCTCACTGCAACCTTCGTCTCCTGGGTTTAAGTGATTCTCCTGCCTCAGCCTCCTGAGTAACTGGGATTACAGGCCTGTGCCACCATGCTGGCTAATTTTGTATTTTTAGTAGAGATGGAGTTTCTCCATGTTGGTCAGACTGGTCTCCAACTCCTGACCTCAGGTGATCTGCATGCCTTGGCCTCCCAAAGTGCTGGGATTATAGGTGTGAGCCACCGTGCCTGGCCCCATAATTGTTATATATAGATTATTGTATATATTATATATTATGTAATATTATATACTATGTAATATAATTATGTAATTGATGTAATTAATATAATTATATATTATATATTTTATATATAGTCTAGATTTATTTTCATTGATTCACTCAACTAATACTACTTATTTAGCCTATTACTTTCCAAAATGTGTGCTCAGAGTCCACGTTCTCACGAACTTATAGTCTCATGGAAGAAATTAATTGAAAAACTAATAGGATAATCATGATAATAAATGTGTTATTCTAAAGTAAGATACATGCTCTGAATAATGGGAATAGCAATTGAGAGAGAGTTAAAATATGACCAAGACATGGATGTACAAGAAGACTTTTCTTTAGGGAACGATATTTGAACTGAATTTTTGCAAGTATTTTTCTCAGTCTCTTCATTGTCAAATTTTTTATGGCATTTCATTTCAAAGTTGTGTATAATAAGATAATATCCCCATATTTGCATCAGAAAGCCCCAAAGATATTTAAAGATATATAGTCATCTCAATAGCTGCTAAACATTTGATAAAATTCAACTCCTGTTCATATGACTTGCACATTTCTCATTTGGTTTGCTCCTAAGCATTTTCAACGTGTTTGATTTTTTTAGTTTGCTTTTTGTATTTTCAGTATTTTTCCTTTCCTACTGTATACGGGATTGATTTCTTTTCTAATTTCATAGGAAAGCTATTTTTATGCATTTATCTTTGGCACTATTTACTTTCTCATAAGCTCTGATTTAAAAACACATTCTTTAGATTTTTTTGGATAAACAATCAAATTATACCAATTAAATCTGTCTTATTGCATGGCCTCAGTACATTGTTTAATTCACAGTGATAATAGGAATATTATCCCTATTACTGAATGTAATTGGAAACAATTGTTTCATCAATATACGTGAGGATTGTTGTAGGATTCTTGTATACTATCTTTATCACATTATGGTAGCATCCTTTTACTACCAAGACTTTATTATCAAGAATGGGGTCGAATTTTATCAAATGCTTTTTAAGCATGTATTGAGATAACTAGACATTCTTTCCTTTCATGTGTGCTGAAGTAGTGAATTACATTAATAGGTGAGTATATGTTCAATCCTCTCTGCGTTTCTGAGAAATGCTCTCCTTTGTCATGAAGTACCATTCTTTCCATATGGTACTGGCTTATTGAAAGAGTCAATGAACTTAGATTTTGAAAATCTATAATTGAATTTGAATTTAATACGTATCTGACTCTGCTCAAGTCACTTAGTTTTCATTAACCTTAATTCCCTCATGTGTAATATGAGTACATTCTATGCTACATACGCAAAGTAACTATTAGAAGTATGTAAAATTGTTAAAATTCTTATATAGTAAAAATCACAAATGTTACTTATTAAACTTACTACTCAAGAGAACTGAGCAATTATACTTAAATCCCTCACATAGCAGGCATGAGATACATGATATGGTATCAATGAGGATGAACTGAGTACATTGAATCACCACTTTGGGCAGCTATACTTTATTCCAAAGGCTTAGCTCCATCAACTGTATGGATGAAGAGCCCAAGGCACACAGGTGGTACCTTAATTTTCCCCAAGATTGCATCAATGTTAGAAATACTATTAGAGATTTTTCGGAGGGTTCAGTGATCCCAACCAATAATTATCAGCTAGTAGCTTGGGTACTTCCTCAAGAATAAAGACTTACTTTGATAGTTACTTAGAAAGAAAATGGCCCGTGGGATGATATTTTGAAGATTGTCCACTAGATGGCATTACAAGCCTGTTGGAATTGTTTTAACCAGACATTTCTTCACCAGTTAAATACTAATTAAAGATACTAGTAAATGGAAGTTAGTGACATAGCATTATCTTTGAGAAAGCTGTCTGTCCCTATTTGTTCGAATATATGCTGAACGTAGCAACTACATAAAGCCATCTAGGGACAGGTTTACGTTTAGCCCTCACTTGAAAGGAATCACCTCTATAAGGAAAAGAAACTACAGCAAATGGACAGGACTCTCAGAAGAACAAAAAGTCAAAGATATTTTATCAAGAAAACTAAACACATTTTTGTACTCAATTGAATTACCTAACTTATTTATGAGATAAGTGGATTCCAAAAAAAGCTTAGATAAGTGTGTCAATGACAGCATTAAACATGGCTTTTGAAAAAAATCTGAGTAGAATGACAATGATGAAATAATTTTAGGTTTAACTCAGAGGGTTACTTATTCTGTCACCTCTTTGGGATTGCTGTTGGCAACAGAACACTTAAATGAATAGAATTCAGATTGTAATAACAAACAATATAAGGATTATTCTTACTAATTTTTATGACAGGAACTAAGAGCCAGGACTTTTGACGGGGATGCTAAGTATTTATCTACCCTAAACAAACTGGCTTTTCTGTTTTATTCTACTCTAACACTTCATTCGTCCCTCCACACATTCCCACCACCTCCTGTTCAGTTTACTCACTTTTATATTAAAGAATGAGACACTTGGCCAGGCGCAGTGGCTCACGCCTATAATCTCAACACTTTGGGAGGCCGAGGCAGGCGAATCACTTGAGACCAGAGACCAGCCTAGCCAACATGGCAAAACCCGGTCTTTGCTAAAAATATAAACAATTAGGCAGGCATGGTGGCACACACCTGTAATCCCAGCTACTCAGGAGGCTGAGGCAGGAGAATCGCTTGAACCTAAGAGGCAGAGGTGCAGTGAGCCAAGATCATGATGCCACTGCACTCCAGCCTGGGTGACACAGTGAGACTCCATCTCAAAGAAAAAAAAAAGGGAGAAAGAATGAGACACTTTACCTCTTTTTACCTCTCTTTAATCCCTTGAGGAAGAAAGAACACACCCAAATCAGAAGTTCATACTTTTCAGAGTAAAGTAGTCTATGGGTGCCATTTGGAGTCATGGGTGGAAATACTGCCTTCAGTACATATACTGGCACCTTCAGCTGTCAGCACCTCATGTCCTGTCCTCATACTCTGAATATTCTTATTACAGGCTTGAGACAGTTGCCTAATAGGTTTCAAAGTGCTGTCTTTACAGTAATGAAATAGTAGATATTTCATCCACAATGATTTTGTGATTTTTATAAATGGACATGCCTAAGAAGGAAGGGATTACTTTCCAATGGCTAGGGAGTCTTGGGAAAGAAAAGATGAAAAAAGACCCCAAAGACATAACGTATCATAATCTCATTACCTAGAAGTAAAATCTCATAGAACTCAGGAAACGTAAGAGAACTAACACAATCTTCCTGTGTTAAAATTTTAGCTTCAAACTTTACCTCACAGTTTGGGGAATTCTATCTTCTCAGTTAATGAGTAAATGGTCAACATTTTAAGGCATGCCACTCTCCTGAAATCAAAGTTCAAGTAGAAAGTTCTCAGTCAGGTTGCCTAGTTTACAAGTGTCGAGTCATGCTGACTAAGGGGCAGGGGTGCAGAGAGGTAGGGGGGAAGGAGTCATTCCTTCACACAGGTCATGTGAATAGCAATTGCTCTATTTTAGGACCAGAGAGCTCTCCGGGGCCCTGGTCAGAGTTGCTAACCAATAGGAGAGGGAGAAGCTATAACTGCCCCTTTTAATTCAGTGGGAGAAAAATGTTTGGAATGTTATTTATGTAACTGTGACCTTAATTCAGTACAACATGCCCAGGCAGGTAAGACAAAATCTACCATCAAGTAGGTAGATGTCTGAAGGGTGTACTTTTAACTTTTCAAATACAGAACTACTTATCGTGGAATAATACTGTCATAGACACAAAGTGAGACTATAATGTGATGTGATTCACTTAAAAAAAATCAAGCATAAGAGAAGGGCATATACTCAATAACTTTTCAGAACTCTTCTTTCTGAATCTTGATAATTCTTGTCTTTTTGATATAGCAGTTAAAAAGAAATTATTTTGGCAGATAGTGAGGATAAGGAAGTCCTTGGCAAGGTTTTTCTTTTACTGAAAAGCAGCCCCCAAATCATTTTCTTCTCTATCAAAGAGCAGCCTGCAGAGTGGAGCCGCAGACATTGACAAGTAAGCGAGAAGCTTGCACGGTTGAATGCCGGCAGTTGTGCCAGTAGAAAAAGGCTACCTGGGATTAAGCATGATCAAAATGGCAGCTCCATCTTCCCTTTCTCCTTGCCAGCCACGTGTACAGTAAGGAGCAGACAAGATGGGCTGGCCAAGTGGAAAGCCCATTTGTATAATAGGATTAGGGTGGGGGAACCGGCCTTTCCTGCAAGCTCTGTAAAAGTCACACCTGGTTGAACGAATCTGTGGGCCCTACATAAATCAGACACTGCCTCCTCAAGCCTGCCTATAAAATCTGTTGCAGTTTGCCACAGGCTGGCTTTTCCCTTTTGGACATATCTCTCTGCTCTTCTCTCTCCTTTCTTTGCCTATTCAACTTTCCACTCCTTAACTCACATACATGTGTCTGTGTCCTTAATCTTCTTGGTGCCAGACGATGAATCTTGGGTACTTACTACAGACAATGATGCCACTTCATTTTGAGAACAGATTTGAGTTTTGGAAACAGCTGCAATGTAGGAAGCTTGGAGGAGATGGAGAGAATCACTTAGGAAGTTGAATAATTGGAAAGGTAGAAGCTACAGTGCCTGATCCCTTTTTTCTTTTTCCTTTTTCAAATAGGAGCTTCTTTAGATTTTTCAAAGATTGACCCTTTGTGGTAAGGGTAGCTTGAGATGTACAGTCATTACCTGTGATATGGTAATACCTGCTTCTCTCCCAGTGAAAGTATTCCATGACAAATGCATCAAGTTGGACAGTCACCTTCATGGCCTTTAAAGGACTCAGTACATCAAAATTGGATATACTGGTGGAGGAAGCCTAGAGCTAAAGAGTTGAGATTTTTGGGTCATGTTCCAGCATAAGAAACTCCAAAGATCATGTGAATTTATCCTGATTCTGAAATTTCATTTCTATTTTCTACAGTAGAGTCTAATGCTCTAGGAATATGTTTTGGGATTACTTTTATTAAAGCGAAGTTTGCTTTATTTGCATTTAGGATAATTGGATTTGGCATATAGGAACCCAACAAGAAACCTATGCTAGATTAAGATCTATGCAAAATTGACTAATTTATTAGTGATAGAATCACAGGATTTAGACTAACACTGAAAAAACGAGAGATTTGGATGAGGTGGAAAGGAAGTTTCTGAACCTTCTGCCCTGGTGATCTTTGAGTTGGAATGTGATATATAGCAGCCTATCCAGAAAGCTTTAAATTCTGTGATGCCCAGTTTCAGGACTAATAATGACTTTTTCACTGGCATGTCATCATGATCACTATTTTTTAAACTTCAAGTAGAGTTTATTGTTTATGGAGGCTGGGAATTTGTCAGTCTTGATCAAAATATTTGCAAAGGTACTTGAAGAAATAAGGAAAAGGGAAAAGTAGCCTTCTTTATTGATACTTGTAAATTTTATTTGTGGGTTTTTTGTTTGTTTTATGTTTGTTTGTTTTTGAGACAAGGTCTCGCTCTGTTGCCCAGGCTGGAGTGCAGTGGCGTGATCTTGGCTTACTGCAACCTCTACCTCCTGGGCTCAAATGATTCTCCCACCTCAGCCTCCTGAGTAGCTGGGACTACAGATGCATGCCACCATGCCTGGCTAATTTTTTTTTTTTTTTTTTGAGAGGTGGGGGTCTCACTGTGTTGCTCAGCCTGGTCTCAAACTTCTGGAATCAAATGACCCTCCTGCCTTAGCCTCCCAAAGTGCTGGGATTACAGACAAAAAGCACTGCGCTTGGCCTGATTCTTATAAATTAAAGCAAGTCATCCTGAAGCTTTGAGCTATATAGATCACCTACATGAGTTACATCTAATAAGTTACATATCATACATATGATATGTACATGTGATTATATATATAACTATATATAATATATATATAAACTACCTAAAAGAATATTTGGAAAATTTTCTCTTCAAGAAAGTATTTCTATGGACTTCGACAAGACTTTCTTGCTCTGTAATTTTTGTCCTTCCCTTCTCATTCAAAATACTCTCCTGACATAAAACATTTAGCTGACTAAAATGTGATCATCTTTCTCATTAAAGGAACTCGGACCATTTATACTATAAGCCACCCTCTCTCTACCAAGTCAAACAAAAGTAGCTTCTCATTTCATCCTAAAACAAAGAGCTTTTAGGAGCAGAAGTGATGAGGCAGCTAGAAAAATGTACATAGGAAAGAATCCTGAATGTGGGAGCTAGTGCCACCTTTGCCTTTGAACAGCTGTGTGCCTTTAGGCAAATCACATGACCTCTTCTGGCTTCAGTTTTCTGAACTGCAGAATGTGGAGTTGAAGGAGAGTTTCCAAGATGGTGGATCTGTAACCAGTCTGCATGTTAGAATCACCTGTAGGCTTTGAAGGAGATGAGTTCCTTGCAGTAAAGAATAGTGATGTATCCCCAGAGCCTAGGACACAGCACTTACTTAAAGTTGCCAGACCTGGCAGATAACCCAGGACGTCCAGTTAAATTTGGATTTCAGATAAACATGAAAATTTTTTAGTGTAAATAGGTCCCAAATATTTATCCGACAACCCTACACATAATGGTCAAAGTTTCTTTGTGGAATGAATATCATTGAGCCTCTACCCATAGGAATTTCAGATAAGGAATGCCACGTGGTAGGGGAATACGTTTCAATAGCATTTTTAGTCACATCACATGGAAATCTTATTTACTCTTTTCCCAAGCTTTACTAGCCTTGATGGAAGCAATTTTTCACCCTCTGACAAGAATTATATCAATTGGGATGCTTTAGGTCCTAAGTAAAGTATACCTTGATTAAAATAGCTCAAATCATAAGGAAATTTATGGGTTTACTTAACGAGACATCTGGAGCTAAGATGATGTCATGCAGGACCCAGGTGTTCCCATCATCTTTCTGATGGGACATCCTCAGTGTGTTGACTTTCACTTTCAGGTTTGTCCTGTTATGTTTTCAACATGGCTGTTGTATCTCCATATATCATGTCTTCACATAAATATATTCAGGGAAAAGAAGGGCAGTTTTGTGTTGTACATGTCTTTTCAACAGGAGAAAAGAAATCTTTGCTAAGGATTTCTACCCTAGAAAACTTCATCTTAATAATCATTGGCCAGAATTGGCTCACATGCCCATGGCCAAGCCCAGAGGAAGGCTGCAATGCAACTGTCAGATGTTTTCACTCCTCCTGGTGGGAGGCAGCTTCTGTAACAATGAAGGAGGTGCGTGAAAATTAAATGTCATAAAGGCACTTGGGTGTCATCACTAACTATTACACCTAGGGTAATCTTTTCCTTTCAAATGACACCAACACATGAATGGGTTCTTGGCTGATAGACGAGTCTGAAGGAGTGGGAAATATATCACTCTTTAGGAAGTGGTTTCTTCGAAGGCCTTGATGCATTAAATTCTCACCTGAAAAAAAAAAGACATCTACATTGGTTCCAACATGGTTCGTTAGTTGTGCTATCATTTAGCCAGAGTGATTAGAGCTTTTAAAATACACAATGACATCCAATTCTGCGCGGAAAAAAAATAAATTTAAAGAGTTTATTTATTTTTTTTTTTGGGACTGAGTCTTGCTCTTGTCACCCAGGTTGGAAGGCAGTGATGTGATCTCTGCTCATTGCAACCTTCACCTCCCAGGTTCAATTCTCTTGCCTCAGCCTCCCGAGTAGCTGGGATTACAGGCACGTGCCACCATGCCTGGCTAATTTTTATGTTTTTAGTAAAGATGGGGTTTTATCATATTGGCCAGGCTGGTCTCAAACTCCTGACCTCAGGTAATCTGCCCACCTTGGCCTCCCAAAGTGCTATGATTACAAGCATGAGCCACCACGTCTGGCCTAAATAATGCTTTTTTCTTGTTCTGTTATTCACCTCAGTTTTTCATATAAAAAATATGGCAGAAAATCTCACTGCATATACACACATACAAATTTTAGAACTGGCAGAATCCTCATTTCATAGGGGGCTTCTTAGTTGGAATTCATCCAAGTGCACTTTCAGGCTTAAGTACACTATTAAGAAAGGTAATATAGACGATAATTTTTTTTTGATACGAACGACTGCTCAAGATTCTGAAAGTGCTCTGCATGCTTGTTTTAACCTGCAGTCGCTTTGATCAGGGGGAGCAGAACAAGGTGTTGCAGTGTGAGGAATACTTAACTAGCCTCAAGGCCTGCAAAGGCGCTCTGGCCCAGATTTTCACACAACGTTATATGCTTTGTTCATCATGTAAGTGGGGTGGGCCGCAGAGGTGGATTCTTCCACGTGCTTGTAAAACACAAATATTTAAGTGTATTTTCCCAAAGCTTATATAAAATTCCAACTGGTATACAAAATACATTTAAAATGCCACATATGGAGAAAAAAGAAAATAAAACTAGTATTTAATGAAAAGCTTTGGTATGCCAGACGTGATGCTAAATGTCTGACATCTTTGGATTTATGTAATCTTGAAAGCAACGTTTTGAGTTATTTTATAGGCTATTGATTCACCCAAGGTCATATAATCTAATGAACATCAGAGACAGAATGAGAGTCGTTGCCAAAGAATACGTCTGCAAAGGAAGATATGTGGAGTTTTTACAAATACACACTTGATAAGGAAGGTTTTTCTTCAGCTGTATCTTTGCCTGTCTATTAAAACAATTTCTGCTTAAGGTTGAATTTCAGAGCAGGCTTTACACCCAAAGCTGCACTCATGATCGTTGGTGAGATACCTAATCAGAGATTATTTTCTTGAATGATCTGCATATTTTCTTTTGCCCACTGACAAGGATAGGTACATTCTCTGGAGTTCACTCCATTATACATTCCAAGCATAGCAGCTCAATCATTAATTACTCTCAGGAAGAGTGGCCAAAGTTCTCTTCCTTCTTTGAGTGATAGGATAGAACAGTAAAAAACAAAACCTTGGGTACTCAGTAGTTAAGCAGCATGTGATCCAACAGCCCAATTATTTTTCCTCAAAGTTTAGTTTAGATTCAGAGGGTACATGGGCAGATTTGTTTCCAAAATACATTGTGTGATGCTGAGGTTTCACGTATGAATTGCCTAGGGCAGTGAGCATAGTACTCAACAGGTACTGTTCCGTCCCTTGGTTCCCACCCTCCTGCTCTTGTATTCTCCAGTCTCTATTGTTCCCATCTTTCTGTCCACATGCACCTAATGTTTAGCTCCCACTTATAAGTGAGAACATGCGGTGTTTGCTTTTCTGTTTCTCTTTAGTTTGCTTAGGATACTGGCCTCCAGCTGCATCTATCCAGCATCCTAATTGGTACAGATCCTCTAATTCTACACTGCTCCCTCATTTTCTGAGGGTAAAGGAGGGGGAAGAACATGGATTTTTTGTGCTGAAGGAACAACAAGTAGCTTTGAACCTTCTTAAGGTAGTAAATTTGAGTTGTAGCACAAAATACCATAGTTTTATTTATTTATTTATTTATTTTTGAGACAGAGTCTCACTCTATTGCCCAGGCTAGAGTGCAGTGTTGTGATCTTGGCTCGCTGCAACCTCTGCCTCCCGGGTTCAAGGGATTCTCATGCCTCAGCCTTCCAAGTACCTGGGATTACAGGCATGTACCACCACGCCCAGGTAATTTTTGTATTTTTAGTAGAAACGGGGTTTCACCATGTTGGCCAGGCTGATCTTAAATTCCTGACCTCGAGTGATCCACCCACCTTGGCCTCTCAAAGTGCTGGGATTACAGACGTGAGCCACCATGCCCGGCCCAAAATAGCATAGTTTCTAAATCTTGAGCTGTGTGTTAGCTCCTCAAAAAGGCTCTGATACATGCATAGGTGTGTGTATTGATCATTTGAGGAGAGGGTGGGAGTTTGGGGGAAGCCTTGAGAACAAAGAAAATCATGCAATAGATTCTCATTATTGCTGGAAAAAGATAGAAGGAAGAATCTAAAGGTATATTAGTCCAGTAAAAAGAAAACAATACTGCCCAAAGATTCTCTTACAGAAATTTTTCTGGTTCCTAGTAACAAGGACATAGTAAATGTTTAATTTACTGCTCAATGTAGAAAATGTATTTATTCAATCCTTTACTGAATACCTTTTATGTATCAGATACTGATACAGGAATGAAATAGAATTGTAAATTGACATATAAGATGGAAAGTGTCACAACAAGAAAGTTAGATATCAAACTTTAAGAAAAATGGTAGGAACAAATTTTAAAGCATTCATTCTTTAGTATGACTCACGAATCCCATGTCAACTTTATACTGTCTCACCCACTTATTATATAAGCTATCAGTGAGGCCCAAGGCCCTTGAAAAATTCTGCTCCCTTAAAAAAAAGTGAGAAAAGTGGTTTTGAGTAGAACTAATAATTACAGGGTGTATGAAAAAAGTGTTGGACTTTTAAAATAGTTTAAGTCAAAGATTGCAGCCTAGAACATAAATTTCAACTGTTACCCGAAAGAGACAGCTTCAGATTTTAGTATTTAAAAAAATTTAGCTCACTCTCAGAACTCTCATATTAACTTTCACTTAGAGGAATAGCTTCTGAAATCTAACCTGAGCCAAAGGAAAACTTCTGTTGATAATTCTCTAGCTCGGAGAACAATTCTGTGCCACTCCTGGTGTTTGTCTTGACCATTCTCTTGTCTATATCTGATTTGCTTCCAAACTCAGAGGTGGGGGGACAGGGCATTATTTATACTTATTCCAAAACCGTAGCATTGCCTAGAGTTGCAGACCAGGTAACCTTAGGGCAGGCCCTGCCCATACTTGGCTTTAGTGGCAGGCTGACTCAGACAAGAGAAATCCTTCATGGATTTCTTACTATTAATTCTTTTTGGAGGAAATGTTCTCTGAACTGGAAACGAGTTCACTGAAAGTATGTGAAAACTAGCTTGTACCCCGGTTCATTAAGGGGTCACACTGGATTACACAGCTGAAAGGAGGGGTTCCCTAATGGTTCATGAAACCAGGAAGAAGACTGATCCAAAAAATGCTAAACGTATGAATTAAAACGGAACAGTAGATTGCCCCAATATTCAGAAAATGGCTGAAAAGATTTTCAGTTTTCATTGCAGGATTGGGCTCCTGAAGACACACTGAATCTCGAACAGTAAAGGTCTTATGTACGATTTTTTAAATGAAATTTTAGCTACAACAACTGGTAGACAAGTTTCCTTGACATCTTTATAGAATGTGTTAAACCTGTTCAACACAAATATACTGAGAGACCCCATGTAAAAGGACTTCGAAAGGTCATTTAGCCCAGTGTGTCTCAGCTGCTGCATCACACCCCGTGAATCCATTCAAATATCTCGTTGTCCTTTCAAAGATTCCTGTTGATCTTTCACTTCTCTACTAGTCTAACCTCATCACTAATTTATTCCATGGGTGTAACAATCATTCTCCTTGCTCCTACAATGTTCTGCAAATCTACAGCACTCATATAGTGAAAATCACAGTGCTGGACTTGCTGTTACAATCAAGACTTTGGCTTATCATAGAGTAATTTAGTCTCTCTCTCTCTGGCTGAAAGCAGGACATCTAATACCTTCTAAGGTCTCTAAAAAAGAGGTATGGCCATCTTCACAGATTCTTCATGAACAGTCTTCTTTGAGTTTTAAACCTTGCATCTGTTTTCTCCATATTTTCTTAACCAAAGCATATCCCACTTCGTCTGGGCACCGAGTCTCCTGGGTTAAGATTTTGATTTGTTTCTCTTTTCCTTTCCAGTGTATTTCTCTGATTGGCTCTCATTCATATCCCATAGCATCCAGTGCTCATATAATGTAAAGAGCTCCATGTTCCCTGGTGCATTCATATTTGTGCATATGGTATGTATCAAAGCAGTTTTTAATTTCATATAGCTGTGCAGTCACTGCTGGTGTCTCCTGCTTCTAGAAACCTTGCCAGTACCATCTGTAGACACTTTAATTATGCTTTCTGACCAGAGGGCAACTGGCAGGAATTAAATATGTTATGATTATATTCAATGAAATCTCAGGGTTCCAGTGCTTTAGCTCAGAAACAATACCAGCTGGCCTTCAGTAGGAGACAGAGGTTAACAAGACCCCCACTTCAATGGCAGCGATCTGTCTCAGAGTCAGCAAATACTGTTGACACTAAAGAGTAGCAGAACTCAGATCCTACACAAATATCACCCATTGGCTGGTCAAGATAATAGGACTGGGTATGTAAATAACAGAAACAGAAAACTTGTCTGGGTGCTGGATGTACCTTTTTGGGACCAGGAGGAATTATTGTGACTGGCTTTGGGATCACAGCAAATTAGTCAGGCTGACTTACTGCAGCTTTAAGGACTCTCCATAAGAAAAAAAATTCTCACTAAATTGAAGGAAATGAGCTTGCTTAGCTGACCCTCCGTGTAGCAGGTGACCCGGATGTGAGGGTGGACAGGATATCTATGGAGCCATGTAGACCAATGTCGTTTCAGCTGACCTGCAAATTATCCCCTCCCTCCCTCAGTAGTCTACCCTAAAGTGGCATGATTCACATATGACCACAGATTAACAGTTACATTCCTTCTACAGTTGAACTTTCTGATCATTTTGTTATATATAACTGCTTGCCTCCCTATGTAGCCCTCCATATTGAGGGTGGTTTTTGGGGAAATGACGCACATGCACCATATACACTCATTGTGGTAGGAACACCTGGGTATTTTGCATTTGTTGAAAGGGACCTTCTGCTTTTCTTGTGAGAAGAGTGTCAAGTGAGTGGAACGTGGAGTTATGTATAAGAGGAAGGAAAGGAAAATAGACATGCAATGAGCCCTTCATTATATGAGACTGGTGAGGGAATTTGTGTTATTCAGAAAATTTGAGTCCGAATTCCAGAGATTAGCTTGCAGAGACAAAGGATAGGACTCTTTGTCCTTTGTTTTAAAATCAACTTTATTGAGGCGTTATTTGTGTACAATAAACTGCATTCATTGAAAATGTACAACTTGGTGTGTATACTTGTTAAACCACTGCCACAATCAAGAGAATATTTCTGTCTTCCAAAACTACTTCCTTGACTCCTTTTTTTCCATCCCTCCCTTTACCCTTGGCCCCAGGCAACTCTGATCTGCTTTATTGTCACAGTTTTTTTACATTGTCTAGGATTGTGTATAAATGGGATCATATTCTTACTTCTGAATTCTTACATTCAACATGATTTTGGCATTAATTCATTTCTTTGTGTGTAAATTAGTAATTTTAGAAATTGTTGAATAATATCCCATTGTATGGATGCACCCCTTTTTGTTTATCCAGCACCTGTTGGTGGACATATAGATTGTTTCCAATTTTGCTTCTAGTACAGAAAGTTGCAATAGACTGTTTCCAATTTTTGATTACTTTGCATAAAGCTTCTATAAATATTTGTATACAGGTCTTTGGACATATGTTTTCACTTCTTTTGTGTAAATACTTGGGAGTAGAATGTCTGTGTCATATGTTTAACTTTTCAATAAATTGCAAAACAGCTTTTTCAAAGTGATTGTACCATAATACATGCCCACCAGCGAAGTATGAGAGTTCCAGTTGCTTGACATCATCATTTATATTTGGTATTGTTCATCTTTTTAATTATAGTCATTCTAATGCATGGATAGTGTCATATCATAGTTTTATTTCAATTTCCCTGATGAACAATGTGCTTTACATCTTTTTATGCCATTTATATACCTTCATTAGTGAAATGTCTGTTCAAATTGTTCATTTCTTATTGAATTCCTTGCTTTTCTATTATGAAGATGTAAGGGTCTTAATATAGTCTGGAGACAGGTCCTCTGTTGATTACATACATTGAAACTTTTTCTACTACTCTGTGGGTTGTTTTTTCATATGCTTAACAATGTCTTTTTCAAAGAGCAAAAGTTTTTAATTTAAGTCTGTTTTCTTTTAGAGTTCATTGTTTTTTGTCCTAGCTAAGAAGTCTTTAGAAAACCCAAGGTCATAAAATTTCTCCATTATTTTCTTCTAGGAATTTTATTGCATTAGGCTTTAACTTAGGCCTATGAAAATTTTGAGTCAATTTCTGTATGCAGTTTGAGGTAAGAATTGAGATTATTTTTAAGTATGGGTATCTAATTGTTTCAGGACCACTGAATCTCCTTGCCACATGTATTAAATGTCAATTGGCCATGTAAATGTAGATCTATTTCTGGACTCTATTCTATTTCACTGTTTCAGATAGCAATCTTTATGTCGATACAACACTGTCTTGATTACTGTAGATGGTACAAGTTCTCCATTTTGTTCTTTTTCGAAATGTTTTGGCTGTTCTAGATCCATCTAATTTCTAAATAAATTTTAGAATCAGCTCATCAATTTCAGTGTTTCACTGAATGCTTGTTGAAATATTGGCTGGGATTGCTCTGAATCCATAGATCAATTTGGGTAGAACTGACATCTTGACAATTGATTCTTCCAATGAACTATGACTTGCAATCTTCCAATACATTTATACATGTTTTATTTCTCCATTTATGAGATTCTTCCATCATTTCTCTCAGCAGTGTTTTCTAGTTTTCTGTGAGGAGTGCTCACACGTCTTAAATATATTCCTAAGTATTTTTTACATTTTTACTCTTACAGATCACATCTTTAAAATTTAATTCTCCAATTGTTTACTGCTAATATACGAAAATACAATCTTTTCTGGTATTAACTTTACATTTTGCAACCTTGCTGATTTCATATTGATTTTAGTAGTTATTGCACAGAGTCCTTGGAATTTCCTATATAAATACTCATCCCATCTGTAAAGTGAGTCCAATTTTTTTCTTCCTTTCTTGATTTACTTTTTTTTTTTTTTTTTTTTTTGAGATGGAGTCTCTCTCTCACCCAGGCTGGAATGCAGTGGAGCAATCTTGGTTCACTGCAACCTCCACCTGCTGGGTTCAAGCGATTCTCTTGGCTTAGGCTTGGTGTGTGCCACCACGCCTGGCTAACTTTTGTATTTTTGGTAAAGGTGGGTTTTTGCCATCTTGGCCAGGCTGGTCTCAAACTCTTAACCTCAAATGATCTGCCTGCATCAGTCTCCCAAAGTGTCGGGTATACAGGTGTGAGCCACTGTGGCTGGCCCTTCATTTGCTTTTGATGTGATTTTTGTTTCACTTGTTTGTTTTTTCTTTACTCTTATTCAGTTGCAGGCAGTTTTCACTGTTGCTCACAGGGGATAACCCAGCACTATATTGAAACCTTGTTTTGGAAATGACAGTGAGAAGAGGACACAAACACAGCAGATGCACGGGAGCACGTGGGGGCGACGGGACTTTTTAATTTCCTAAGAAATTTAGCAGAGATACCCAAACTGCTTATCACTGAGGGGCAGGAAAATAACTGATTGAATAAAGAAAGTGAAGATGCAAAGGTATACAGTTAGCTAGAAGCAGAGCTAGACTTCAGTCTTGCTCTGCTGTTCCTGTTGCTCATGGGTCTGTCACACTGAAGTCCTTTGGAGCTGGTCGGAAGGAAGGAGAAAATGTGTTAGAGATGTGAAGGAACTGGATTCACTGTGGCTGGAAAACACTTAAAGATTTTCAAACTATTAGTGATTTCCAAGTTAGTAGGCCAGTGTCAGCCTTCGGCAAACATGCCAATTGGATCCCTCTTCTCCTCTGCACGTTCATTGCTGGCTGGAGAAAGCAGTCTCAGTCTCCGAGTCTCAATTTCTGGGCCATTCTCTCTTCTCTAACAGTATTAAACTCACTTCCCAGGGTCAGTTTCCTTCTTCCCCTCAACAAAAGTTCTCAATTAAATTCTACCCTGTACCTATCCCTTGACCTTAGTTATATTTTAACAAGATACGTCTGAAGATGTTTTAAGTTCCAAACAAGTGAAAGCATAAATATAAGAACATCACATATAAAGGAAAGGAAATAGCATTTATTGAGCACAGGTACTACATGACATCCAGAGTTGTTATTTAATCAAAATAAGATACAAAATCAGATTTATATTCTCATCATAGATAAAAGGACTGGGTTCAAGAGGTTAAGCATCTTGTTTAAGACTCTATAAAAATGAATTTGAGAAAGAATTTGAATCTCAGTCTGAGTTTTAAGTAAAGGCCCTTTCAATTGTGCCTTTCTGATTCTTCAGTATTACTGAGAACCTTCATATCTGCTGACTTACCACTGACTGTATGATATGAGATTGTACACTTGTTTGCAGGAGTGTATTTGCCAGTTTATTCCCCACTCCTAGCATAGGGCATGGCAAATAGTAGGTATTCAATGTTTGCTTGTCTAATTGATTTAAATATTCACAAAATCATGTTTCTATTTGTGCTATTTATTCACCAATTACATACTTTTTAAAACGGCCAAGCATATATGTTTAGAGTAGCAGTCAGATAAATAAGCAATTCACTGTACGTAGTGATACCAACTATGCTAGAGGAGTGAATAAAGTACTAAAGAAGGACAAAGAAGAGTTACGTAGTCTGGCATTGGGGATCAGCAAAGGCTCCTGGATGAAAGGCTATTTTGACATTAAATGTGAAGAATGATGCAGTGTCAAAGACACTCCAAACAGAGGAGCAGTTGTGCAAGACTGGATGTGAGAGAAGTTGACACATCTAAGGAAATGTAAATAGCTCAATATGGCTGGACATAGAATGTGAACCATAGAACAACGAGGGATGAGGGCAGAGAATGAAATAGGCATCAACTATGAGAAGACCGTTATGTTCTGTTAAGGCTCTATCCTGAGGGAGCCACCAAAGGTATAAAATCAGCAGATGGCAGGGTCAGATGTTTAAGTCAGAAAGAACTTGGTGGTTTTCTTGTGGAAAGTGATTGAAGGGCAGATCATGGCTGATTTGAGATGAAAAATGATGGTGGTCTACTCTAAAGTAAAGAGTATGGGACTGGGGCAAGTAGGTGGATTTGAGAGAAAAGTAAAATTAATAGAGTTTGGTCACTGATTTAGTTTTGAGAGTAATGGAGAAGGAGTTGATAAGGATGATTCTTAGGTTTGGGGTTTGAGAAATTGGTGGGCAGTAGTGTCATTTAATGAGCTCTCTTGAGCCCAGGTGAAGGATTTATCTGTAGAAGAGTATCTCCAATGACTGTCGTCCCAATTTACTAAAGCATGAAATTAATATTTATTTCATTAAGCTATTAGGTCCCCCACCCAACTAATTTGTCATATCTCTTTACAATACCGTCCTTTTCTGTGTCAGTAAGGTTGCAAACCTTATGCTCATTATTGGTTCCTCCTCTTCTCAACGCCTCCCCTTTCTTCTTCTTTTTTTTTTTTTTTTTTTTGAGACAGAGTCTCGCCCTGTTGCCCAGGTTGGAGTGCAGTGGTGCGATCTTGGCTTACTGTAACCTCTGCCTCCCAGGTTCATGCCATGCCATTCTCCTGCCTCAGCCTCCCAAGTAGCTGGGACTACAGGTGCCTGCTACCATGCCTGGCTAATTATTTTTTCTATTTTTAGTAGAGACAGGGTTTCACTTTGTTAGCCAGGATGGCCTCGATCTCCTGACCTTGTGATCCGCCCACCTGGGCCTCCCAAAGTGCTGAGATTACAGGCATGAGCTGCTACACCCGGCTCACCCCTCCACTTTCAATTAGTCATCAAGCCTGTTAATCATTGCTTATCAATCAATGTCTCCTGAGTCAGCCTATCTTCTATCCCCACCAGTTTGAGCCCTTATACCTTCATGCCCACACTATTTCCCAGCCAGCAGTTTTCTAGCTCGTCTCCTTACCTCCAGTTGTTCCCCAATGCACTCCATCTGGCATCCACAAGGAGTGATTTTCTTTAAACGGTGTTTTCATCGCCTCTGTCCGTCAGATGTGTTCAGTGCAGTCCTCTCTAGCCAGATGAGTTACTCATCAGCTTCCCAGCATGCCTTATGCATTTGCACGTAGGAAACCTTTGTGTGGAATGTGGCTTTCTTCTAACACTCTCCTCTGCCTTCCCAAGCAGTCTTCATTCTTTTGGGCTCAGTCCAGCCTCCATGATCCTCCTGTGACCATCCATAACAATCCCTCCAGTCCCTGAAATCCTTTGGCACATAAAACCAATCTTGTATACTTTCTTGTGTTGTTCTCTATGTAAGTCTTGTCTCCCTATCTGAGCAGAAGGCTCCTGAAAGGTGATCTAATAGGTCACTTCCCCAGTCTGTGGTGCACATTCAGAAGGGATCTGATTCTGATCAGTTCACTTGCTGTTATTTCTTGCTACCAGTTGCCTTTGTAATTGAACACAGGTTATGCCAGTTGGATGGATAATTGTCCACTCCATCTGGGATATCCTTGCTAGTCTAGGTCCCTGTCCAGTTAATAGCAGTGACCTATATTTGGTGCCAAGACCACAACTCTGGCTCACATTCCCGCACTCAGCCATTGTTCCTCACATACACTGCTGGCTCTGAGTGGCTAGATCTGGAGGTCTTCTATTTTGGCCAGTCATGGTGCAAAATCAGCTTTCCTATTGGAACATCAATCCAGGAGGCCCTTGTCACTAGCCCAGGTGCCTTCTGTCATTTTGGCTAGCTCCCCTTTAGGAGTCTTCTCTGTAAACTAGTATATATTTTCTTCTTCAGAAACCACATTTCCATACCAAGGTTTATTTCAAGTTCTATATCTTTCTGGCAACTGCAGTCTTCCTTATTATTTTCCCCTCCCTCAGCAAGGAATACCTATCTACCCTACATGAACATAGTGAATAGTGTGAGCATGGGTATTGGAGGAGGGTCAGTGAATGATGTCAGTGACTCTAACTAGAACAAAAGTGATTCACCTCAAGGTAATCTATGGTCACACCTTATACAAAGGAGAGAGACTTGTTTCATTTTTAGATGCCTGTGCCAAACATCATTTTCTCTCTGCTTCTTCCTCTACCCCAAATCCATTCTCCACTCTACTAAAGAGGCTGCCATGTACAGACAGCTTCCTCAGGGAATGTTTGTCCAGTATTTTCCATGAGTGTGGGTAAAAGGTGGGGCACCTTCAGGAGACTGCAGGCTGGGAAGTGAAATGAGAGGGGCCAACTATTTATTCCTCTATTGCCTGCTTGCCTCATAGCAGTTCTGGAAGTGGCTCAATCATCTATGATGGCCGGGCATGGTGGCTCACGCCTGTAATCCCAGCACTTCAGGAGGCCGAGGCAGGTGGACCACCTGAGGTCAAGAGTTTCAGACCAGACTGGCCAACATGGTGAAACCTTGTCTCTACTAAAAATACAAAAATTAGCTGGGTGTGGTGGTGGGCACCTGTAACCCCAGCTACTCTGGAGACTGAGGCACAAGAATCGCTTGATCCCAGGAGGCGGAGGTTGCAGTGAGCCGAGATCACACATTGCACTCCAGCCTGGGCAACAGAGCAAAAACTCTGTCACAACAACAAAATCATCTATGGCCAAAGGACTGGCCAGGTGCCCCTCTTCTATCATTTCAAGTCTCCTGACTTCAATAACACCATTGCCTCCCTGTGACCTTTAGGATCAGGAGTAGTAACAGGTTCCCACTGTTGCTAGTCCCTGAGCACTTTAACATCTCTTGACAGCTCTCTTAGCTCTGTGACTTCACTACATTCTCTTTGGCTAAACTCTTTTCAACATGCTGTCTGTCTGAGGCATGAACCCTCATTCCTACAATGCCCTCTCGAAGAGCACCCAGATTTATCTTTATGTTACTGAGGGATGGATCTGGGCATATCTGTCTATCCCAAGACACAAAGCACGTGGCTGACTACTATAAAATCATTTAATACCCTAAAGAAAGATATTAATAAGCTAAATTCAGTTCTTCTGTGTGAATCCAGCGTTCCTGTTGAAGCCAGCCATGCTTCCAGCTGTGAACTCTGTTAGCACTGGTGTTCTGATATTGCACTGTGGGTTTGGCCCTTCACCCTGCAGGGCCCTCCACTAATAATGAAGGATTGAAACCATATTATCTTATCATCTGACAGTGGTGGCACATTGAATAGATTCAACAGCCTATCTAAAACCCAACAAAATATCTCTTCCATCTCCCAGCTCAAAAAATTATAAGACATTGGGACTGATATTATGGATGAATCTAGCTAATTTGCAACTGTCTGAGAGAATGTCTGTAAAAAAAATTATTTCAAGAGGGCTGATGCTTAAACATTGCTACCTTCAAGGTAACTTGGAAATGATCTGTTTGCAGTCCTTTCTGTTTAACATGGGCAATGTCCATTTTCAGAACTAGAAGCATCACTAGTCATCTATGATCAAAGACAAACTCCAAGCAAATGCCTTAGCAGAGATTGCTGCTCTGCTGCTTGTTGGAGGCCTCAGCAATTTTTGTTTCAATTATTTTGTCTCCATACATCATGTTCCTGTAAGAAATTTCCAACATATTTCCAAGTTATTTTAGCTGGGTATTTTCTCTGCCAATCTCTGAATTGGTGTTCCTATATTAAGAAGCAAAGTTTCTACTTTTTGCTCCTTAATTATTCTTCCCAATGGAAAAAAGGAGGGAAAGTATCTCAGGATTCTTTTTCTCAGAATGTAGTGTACCTGTCTCTTGGGAAGGGTTTTTTCAGCCAAATGTCAAGTTGAAGGATCCAGAAGGGCCAACACATGCAAATTTGAGGCAAGGGTTTCCAAAGCAGAAGTCCAGCACCAACCCTGTCACACATGCGTAAAACAAATTATCCAATGGGAACAGCACATAAATCACTCAATAGAGGGTGCCAAAAAATTTCATTGCATTCTTTCCAGAATCTGAAACCCAAACATGCAAGAGTTCCAAACTCTTACCTAAAAATTCTGAAGGGAAAATGAACTGTGAATAGCTATGGAGAAAGCATAAGCAATTCATCCACCTGATGGGACCACCTGCTAATCAGTGTTCACACAGTATTTTGTGTCCAGCTATGAATCACAATTCTTGAGCTAAGTTTAGGGCTTAAAAAAACCAAAGACCCCTGTCATCATCACCACTGCTATTTACCAGTGACTGAGCCAGAACTGGTGTGAGTTGCTATGTTTCTTTAAGGATGTTGATCTACGTGGGTTGTGTCTGATTTTGAGGGAGAAGCATGGGCTGGTTCCAGGTGTGATGGTTAATGGGTAGTGCAGTAAATCATGGTCATAGAAACTAAGGGCCTTTGGAGGTGAGGGCTTCAGTTTCTTAACCCACTGTATGCCCATGGAAGAGAACTCTGTGTTAGAGATGTCTAAGGAAAAGTACTTTCACATATGTTTTAGTGAATGTGCTCTTGCACAAGATACAGGATCTTGTATAAACTTTTCTAAAAACCATTTATGGAATAGACAAGAAACAAACATTTCATATAGGAAAATGTCTGCTCTCCCAGGTGTAGGAAGTAAGTGGGGTCAAATACGAGGAGCTCCAAAACAACAACAACAAAACAAAAACAATTAGAAAAAAAGAAATGGATTTCCCTCAGTGTTCAGCTATAAAGGCAGTGCTCTGAAATAGATTAGGGGTGCACAAAGCCTTGTACTGAAGCACAAGATGTGATTAAATGTATCTATGTTTTAGTTTGTCAGGGGTGCTATAACAAAGCACCACAATCTAGGTGGCTTAAAACAGCAGAAATTCATTGTCTCATGGTTCTGGAGATGAAGAGCATAAAATTAAGATGACCTCAGTGAGAAAGTGACATTAGCATGATGGCAGAGTGACAGAGACCAGTCTTCATCCCCCGAAAAAATGAACAAATACGTAGTGATCTATGAACAAAATTAGCCTTGGGAGGGCTCAAGAGCCCAATTAAGAATCTACAACACAGTGGAGCAAAAGTGGAGAATAAGTACACAAAGGATTTCAGGGGAGATCCTGAAGTGTCTGAAGATGGCTAGGATCAAAGAAAAAGGGAGAGGCTACCAGGATCAACTATATAGGAGGTAACACTGTGTCCCTAATGGCTGCTTTTGCAGAGGACACTGGGAATCTTTCTTTACTGTGGTTACTAAGTTACTAAAGCAATTCCTGTTGTTGATCCCCTCTCCTGGTAAAGGAGATGATGTTGCACCTTGCCCTGCCATCCACAAGCACCCAGTTGTGCTGCCCTGGGACTGGGGACACCACCTTTCCAAACCTGGCATGTACTTCAGACCCTGGACCTGCAGTCACTCTTGTGTATGTCAGCACTCCAGACCCCGGCTCCACAACTGTTCTGTAAGTACCTGTATTCCAGTCCCTGGGTCTGCAAACATACTGCATGTGTCCACACCTCAAACACTGACAATCCTACTGCTGAAGGCTTTGGAGCCTTGGTTGCTCTGTGTGAACCCACACTAAGGATACCAGTTTGGTTGCTGCTCCATGAGTGCCTATACATTTGATACCTGAGTCACCTCAACAGTGAGCCAACCCCAGATCTTTGAAGTGATGCAGCATCTCGTATGTATGCACTCCAAACCTGGCTCTCCAGCTGCACCATACACACCTGTGCCTCAGAAACTGAAGCCACCACTGTAATGAGCTAGTCCACACCCTGGGCCAAGGAGCTGTGGTCTCTGGGCATACCTGAACTTCAGACACTGGCTCTGCTCCCACAGTGAGTTAGCCCATATGTTGAACTCTGGAGATGCTATAGGTCTATATACAGCTATGTTTCAGACTCTAGCTTGGTGGTTGCTCCAAAAGCACCCACATCTCTCACACCATTATCAATGAGACACCAGTGCCATTGCTGTCCTGGACCTTAGAGCTGTGGGTCCCTCACGTGCTCACATGTGCCAATCATCTAGTTTCTGGCTCTGTGACCATTCCATGAGTGTCACACATTAGACTTCAGTGCCACTGCAAGCACCTGTAAGCTGGACTCAGAACCAAGAGGGGATTTCCTTGGCCACAATTTCCGTGGTGGAATAAAAAATCAGGAGGAAATCAGTAGCCTTCACCACAACACTCCGACAGCCCTCACTGCTACCAAAGATGTCTACAGCACTGGCTGCAGAGGAGCACTGCACTCTTTGCTAATGCCAACCTCAGCTGACAGACCTGGGTGGAGGTTATGCTGCTGCACCCTCACTGGAGCCAGAACCACTGCACCCCACCCAACCAGTGCCCTAGAATGTAGCCATAATGTAGGGCCTTTTCCTGCCAAAACCAGTCTATAAAGTTTGAAAGAGACGATCACTCCATCAAATGCACAGACCTCAACACAAAGCAGTAAGAAACATGAAAAAACAAACATACCACCAAAGGAATGCAACAGTTTTCCAATAATCGATCCTTCCAAAATGGAGATCTATGAATTGCCTGACAAAAATAAAAATAATTATTTTAAGGAAGCTCAGTGAACTACAGGAGAACAGAGACAACTTGATGAAATCAGAAAATCATACAAATAAAATTAGAAGTTTAACAGAGGGATAGGAATAATTGCAAAGAACCAAACAAACTAGTGCTAAAGAATACAATGAATAAAATAAAAAAGCGCAATAGAGACTATTAACAGAACTGATCAAGCAGAAAAATGAATTGGTAAACTCAAACGCTGGGAATTTGAAAATATTTGATCAGAGGAGAAAATGAAAAGGAGTGAAAAGCCTACAAGATTTATGGGATATCTTCAAAAGAGCTAACAATTACATTGTAGAATTCAAGGAGAATAGAGACAAAGTTTATTTAAAGAATTAATGTCTGAAAACTTCCCCAATCTTGGAAAATATATAAACATCCAGGCACAGGAATCTCAAAGATCTCCAGCTAGATTCAATCAAAAGAAGACATATCATAAGCAAACTGTCAAAAGGCAAAGAGGATTTTAAAAGCAGCAAGAGAAAAAAGGATCCTCACATACAAGGGAACTCCTTAAGCATATCAGTGAATTTCTCAGCAGAAACTTTGCAGGCCAAGAGAGAATGGAATAATATTCATTTAAAGCACTGAAAGAAAAAAATGTAAACCAAGAATACTTTACCTGACTAAGCTGTTCTTCAGAAATTAAGGAGAGATGAAGACTTTCCCAAAAAAGGAAAATGGAAGAAGTTTACCACCACTAGACCTGCCTTACAAAAAAATGAAAGAATTCTTCAAACGGAAATGAAAGGATGCTAATTAGTAACATGAAAACATATAAATTATAAAACTCACTGGTAAAGGTAAGTACATAATTCAGAATACTCTAAAACTGTAATTGTAGTATGTAAAATCACTTATTTCTTGTATAAAAGTTAAAAGAAAATTATTAAAAAATATAATTTTAAGGGATACACAATATAAAAAGACAGACATTATGAAATCAAAACCAAAATGGAGTAAACATGTAGTTTTTATATGCAATTAAAATTATCAGCTTAAACTGTTACAAAATGTTTCATAATAACCACAAAGCAAAAACCTATAGTAGATGCACAAAAGATAAAGAGAAAGGAATCAAAGCATACGACTACTGAAAATTATGAAATTATAAAGACAATAAGAGGCACAAAGGAACAAAGAACCTACAAAACAATCAGAAGATAATTTTAAACTTACTTGAGACAGGGTCTTGCCTTGTTACTGAGACTGGAGTACAATGATGTGATCACAGCTCACTGCAGCCTTGACTTCCCAGGCTCCAGTGATCCTCCCACCTCAGCCTCCCAAATAGCTGGAACCACAGGCATGCACCATCATGCCCAGCTAGTTTTTGCATTTTTGGTAGAAATGGGTTTTTATCACATTGCCCAGGCTGGTCTTGAACTTCTGAGCTCAAGGAATCCACCCGCCTCAGCATTTCAAAGTGCTGTGACTATAAGTGTGAGCCACTGTGCCTGGCCCAACCAGAAGATAAGTAACAAAATGGCAGTAGTAGATCTTTACCTATCAATAATTCCTCTGAATGTAGGTAGATTAAATTATCTAATGTAAATAAATAGAGGTGTTTGAAAAGATTTTAATAGTAAAATTAAATGCTATTTATAAGAGATTTGCCTCACCTGCAAGGATACAAATAGACTGGAATTAAAGGGATGGAAAAAGATTTATACAAACAGAAACCAAAAGAGAGCACAGGGTACTAAGCGACTCTTAGTAATGAGATGTTAAATCAAAAACTGTAAAAAGAGACAAAGCAGGCTGATATATAATGACAAAAAGGTCAATTCATCAAGAGGATATAATAACTGTTGCTGGATGTGGTGGTTCATGCCTGTAATCCCAGCACTGTGGGAGGCCGAGGCAGGTGGATCACCTGAGTTCAGGAGTTCAAGATCAGCCTGGCCAACATGGTGAAACCCCATCTCTACTAAAAATACAAAAATTGGCCAGGTGTGGTGGCACACACCTGTAATCTCAGCTACTCAGGAGGCTGAGGCAGGAGAATCACTTGAACCAGGGAGACGAAAGTTGCACTGAGCTGAGATTGTACCACTGCACTCCAGATTGGGTGACAGAACAAGACTCCATCTGAGAAAAAAAAAATTATAAATATGTAGGCACCCAACATCATAGCACTTAAATACATAAAGCAAAATTCATAGCTCTAAAAGAAGAGACAAATAGCAATACAATAATAGGAGACTTCAACCCTCCATTCTTAACAATATACAGATCATCCAGACAGAAAACCAATAAGGAAAGATTGAATTTGTCTATGCTTTAGACCAAATGAACATAACAGACATACAGAACAGTCCATCCCACAGCAGCAGAATACACATTCTTCTCAAGTACATAGGGAACATTCTCTAGGATAGGTCATATGTTAGTCCATAAAACAAGTCTTAATAAATTCAGGAAGATTGAAATCATATGAAGTATCTTTTTGACTACAATGGTATGAAACTAGAAATGGATAATACAAAAATAATGGGGGAATTTATGAATATATGGAAATTAAACATCCTAAACAAATGAATAAAGAAAAACAAACGGGAAATAATCTTGAGACAAAATGGAAACAAACCATACCAAAACACATAAGATGCAGCAAAATCACTTCTAAGAGAAGTTTATAGCAATGAACATCTACATTTAAAAAAATATTTCAAACAGCCTAATGTTACACCTCAGAGAAGTAGAAAAAGAATGAACTAGGAAGCAAAGTTAGTAGAAAGAAGAAAATAAGAAAGGTTGAAGTAGAAATATAAAAAAGAGATGAGATAAACAATATAAAACATCAGTAAAACTAAGAGGAGTTCGTTTTGTGAAAAAGATAAATAAAATTGACAAACCCATAGCTCGGCCATCTAAAAGTCAAATAATAAATGAATGATGAGACATTACAGCTGATGCAACTATAAAGGATTAGAGACTACGATGAAAAATTATATGAGCAAGACCTGAATGGCAGCAGGTATGTGAATGTGAAAAAATGCAGTATCATTAATCATCAAGGAAATGCAATTAAAAGCACAATAAGATAACCCCTCAAACCTGTTAGAATGGCTATTATCAAAAAGACAAGATCATAAGTGTTGGCAAGGATGTGGAGATAAGGGAAGCCTTGTACATTGGTGGTGAGAATGTAAATTAGTATAGCCATTAGTATAGCCAAGACATTGAATCAAACTAAGTGTCCATCAATGACTGAACAGATAAAGAGAATGTGGTATACATATGCAGTTGAGTACTATTTCAACTTAAAAAAGAGGGAAATTCTAGCATGTGTAACAACATAGATGAACCTGGAGGACACCATGCTAAGTGAAATAAGCCAGGCACAGAAAGATAAATGCCACATTATCTCACTTAAATATGCAACCTAAAAAAGTTGATCTCATAGAAAGAACAGAAGGGTCGTTACCAGGGCCTGGAATGCAGAGGGGAATGGAGAGATGTTGGCGAAAGGGCAGAAGTTTCAATTAGAATAAGTTCTGGAGACCTGTTGTACAGCATGGTGACTATAGTTAATAATGTACTGTACACTAGAAAATAGCTGAGAGTAGACCTTAAATATTCTCACCAAAAGAAAAGTGTGTGAGATGATGAATGTGTTAATTAGCTTGATTTAATCGTTTTGCAGTATATGCATATATCAGAATGTCATATGGTACACCATAAACACATAAAAATTATTATACTTTAATAAAACTGGAAAAAAAGATGACAGCAGAGCCTTACTCCCTCTGAAGTCTGCAGGGGAATCCTTCCTTGGCTTTTCCTAGCTTCCTAGAGTTTGGTGTTGGCTGCAATCTTGGGCATTCCTTGCCTACAGCTGCATCACTCCAATCTCTACCTTCATTGTTGCTTGTCATTCTTCTGGTGTGTCTGTCTTCACGTGGCCACCTTCTTACAAGGACACCCATCACATTGGATTAGAGGCCCATCCTACTTCCACATGACTGATGTTTAAAGCTGCAACAACCCTGTTTTGAAATAAGGTCACATTCTATGGTAATGGTAGTTAGGATTGCAACATACCTTTTTTAGTGAGGGGCATAATTCAACACATACTAATTTATATATTGAAATATGGCAGGGATAAGATTTCAAAATCGTAAGTTTTTTTTTTTTTTTTTTCTATTCTCTTTTCTTCCTGTCTCCTTTCCCTCCCTTTCTTCCTTCCTCTCTTCTTTTGCTTGGTTATCCAAGAAATCTTTGTGAAGCATACAGGACATAATTAGGAGAAGCTGAGAGAAACTAAGTTGATATGTATAAGAAATAGCACTGTGATGCCCAGAAGTAAAATAAGAAAGGTGGTATGCCTACGTGATGGAAAAAAAGACTGAAGATGAAAAGTAAAATATTGAAGAGGGAGAAAGAAATTTTTAAAACTTAATATGGGAAAGGCAGTTAAGATGATTTTCAAAAATTGGCTACATTGCAAAGAGTAGCTACCCTTTACCACCAGTTGAGATCTTGAGTCCACATCTGTGTTACACTTCATGGCTTTGTCATATCTGTATTTCCTTCACATGTGTGACTGCTTTGAGGTGGGTTCTTTGGAGAGAGGAAATACAACCAATTTTGATTATGCTACATAAGGAATGTATTGGTCTGAAGGGGATTATTCAGCAATGGAGACGTAGTAACAAAAGAAAAGCAAATATTGGCAATGTTCATTCAAGCATAGCCCAAAGGAAAAAGAAACTTGATTTGTGGATTTTAATGTGATGGCTTCCCTAGCAAGATGCTCCCTGTAATAGACAACTGTGTCTCACGCTTTCTTAGCTGAGAACTACACCTTAATACTGCTCAAGCCCATCTATTCTGCTCCTTTGCTCACTAAGCAAACTTCTCACTCTACTCCTTCAACGGGATGTGCTAATTGTGTTGACAAAAGTATTCTCATCGGGGTTTGGCAAACTTTTTCTGTAAAAGGCAAGGCATAGTTCTAAGTGTTTTAGGCTTTGCAGGCCACATTGTCTCTGTTGCAACGATTCAGCTCTGCCACTGTCTGGGGAAATCCACCATAGACAATAGGTAAACCAATGGGCAGGGCTGTGCTCCAATAAAACTTAATTTACACAAACAGGGTCATGAAGAGCTGGCCCATAAGCTGTCGTTTGCAGACATTGTCTTAGACCATCTTTTTTGCATTTTTAGTAAAAATTTGAATTTCTGTTATATATAAATCTCTCTTAGCTTGGTTAATGTGCACTGCCTTCAAGAAGCAGTCTCACTTTCAATGTGCTGAAAAATTCAACTCTCTGAGTATGTGACACTGAAGATCAGATCTGAGATCATGGCTAATTCACAAGCACCTTATTTCTTCACAAAGTATCATGGCGGTAACCAGCTGGTTTATCTACAAACAGGAGTAGCATCTCATAAAATTTCATATCAGGTGTTTTCTGGTTTTGTTTTTCCCATGCTGAGTGGGTCATCAAAGGCCATTGAGACTAATGGTTTTGCCTAGGGCTAAGTGAGCCTTAGAAATGTTAACTGACTTGTTAAAACTAGAAGCTAGGAAGTGGCCCCAGGTTTCCTAACCCTAGTCTACCGGCTGTCCTATTGCTTCACGTGGTCTATGATCCACTTCTGTGGTTTGCTGATTAGGACTTTGGTGCTAAAAATAATCACCAAAGCTTGACATTTGAGACTTAAGTCTCAAGGAGCTGAGAGCACCCAGAGTCTCTTAAGGTCCCTTATTATAGCTTGTATAATGTCCTTTAAGAATCTGTAGTGCCATATGCATTTATTACCCATGTATTTATCTAAACCTGTCTTGAATCTATTTATGTTTTGGCTTTTACAACTAGGTTGGGCAATAAATTCCATATGCTTATTTACCTTCTGGAGAAGAAGCCCTTCTTGTTAATTCAGGGCCTATTTTTATTAAAACTAATGGTGACATAACTGAGAGAAGCCCAAGGCTGACTGCCCCAGAAAGCTCCTGAAGAAAAGTCTTTGGAGACCTTATGTAGCACATGACTGTAAAGCAGCACAACCAAACAGTGATTTCCTAACATTGTCAGCCACCAACCTTGTTAAAAGAACTTGCATGAGTTCTTAGATAAAATTACTAACAGATGCACTTGTCTATTTGTATTCATTGCAGAATTTAACATATCATTCACTATTTTTAAAATTTGTCTTCCTTCCCTAGAATATAAGCAAAATGAAGGCAAGAACTTTGTTTATTCCTATCCACTAACATAGTCCCTGATGCAAAGTAGGCACCTAACAAATATTGCTGAAGAAGTAAAATATGTGAAGGTTTGAAGCCAAGCTGGAGTCTGAGGCTTTCTCTTTTCTGCCATCCAGCACTGTTGTTGAGGATACTTGTGGAGCTCTTTCTGGTCTGTGAAGTGAATGTTGATTGGTCTAGAGCTTTGGTATAAACTTACACACTGTTACTGGGGTCCTCTCAACAATCCTGTGAAGTATGTAGACCCACATAATATTCCCAATTCACAGATGAGAAATCAAAGACTCAAAGAAGGTAATGGACTTGCTCACAATTGTGTTGGTAGAAAATGATAGGGTGGCAGAGTGGAGATTCTACTCCAAATGCACCGCACCAGTGGTTTTCAACTATTTTGACTGCAACTTAGAAGAAGTGCATTTTAAATTTTAAACCAGAATATACACATGTATGCACACACACACAGGCATATACAATGAAAGCAAACATTTGACAAAAGAATGCCCTTACTAATGTAATATACT
Organism: Chlorocebus sabaeus; assembly: GCF_047675955.1. Taxonomy (NCBI): domain Eukaryota; kingdom Metazoa; phylum Chordata; class Mammalia; order Primates; family Cercopithecidae; genus Chlorocebus; species Chlorocebus sabaeus. The sequence continues at coordinate 32,726,521 of NC_132911.1, read as the reverse complement.
CTGATATGTTTATTCTATTCAATATTAAAAAAATCGTAATTGCAACCACAAGTTTGAAAAACATTCTCTACCATAGATATTTTCCTGCATCATTTCCCCTCTCATAATCTTTTCTCTCTGTTTCACAAATGAAAAAATCATTGCCTTTTTCCCTTCTAGGACTACTTAGTCTCTTCTTGCAGTCGCCCAGTCTGGGGAGCGGGAGAGTTCCTCCATGCTGGAGTCGGAGAACATGAAACAGCCAGATCACTGTGAGAGGAAATTGAAAGCTTTTACGAGGGCAAAGAGGGAAGAGAAAAATCCAATCTGAAAGCCTGGACCTTTTGGGTAGGAAACAGTTAAGAGCCCACTAGATGCATTGAGCTGCCAAGACCACCACAATGTTCGTACAAAGATTAGACAGAGAACAGATGTGAAGTAACCAGAATCCTTCAGAGTAAGATAGCAACGACATAAATTAACCTTGTCAAGGGCCTGACAAAGGGACCACGCGCTTTTTGAAGTCTTAAGAGTGAAGCCATTTTTTTTATGGACTCTCCAAGGTTATATACCTTTAGCTAACAGAAAAAGTTTAATTAGAGCCAGTTGTTTACAGGGAAGGGAAGTGAGCCCAGTGGGGCTATCAGGGTGACCGCATAGAAAATAAACAAATGAGCCTGCAAAACAGCTGAGGTTTCCTTGAGTTCTCTTTGGCCGATAAGATTCCCCTCACCCCTTGAGATTACTTTTGTCTATTTTCCTGAAACTGGAGAAACAAAGGGGTGAAAACATTCCAGACTCCTGATCCTTTTAGTTTGGCAAGAGTTTGGTTATGATCTCTTTCAAAGCCGCCGTTTCTGGTTGTGAGACCACTAGGGTGGTAACACGCCCAGCTGCAGGAGGATGAGCTTCAGCGACCACTAGCCCATGTGGCACTACTGCAGGAACCACCACCTGGGATACAGGCTAGTCTCATTTGTGGATATGTAAACTAAGGCTTTGAGGAGGGCCTGGTGCTTTAGTTTCCAAAAGATCAATTCTCTTTTCAGAGGGGTCCCAGCTGGGGTGAGATGTGAGCTAGAGAAGGCTTTGTCAGGACTGTGTCCCAGAAGAAAATATGGGATTTAGTGTACCAATGATGAGGACCTATGAATTCAAGACCTCCTAGAAAGTCCGAATTGAATTGGAAAATGGGGCAAGGGCTGAGCGTCTAGTGGCTAGGAGAGAAGATGCTGAAGATGCTAGATCTGGACCAAATTCCTGTGAACAGTTCTGGAATGCCTGGTCACCTGGGAGAAGGAACAAGGAAATCTAGCAAGGTGGGTGGGGGATGAAGTGAGGAATAAGAGGCCTCTCTGAAGTGGCAGGGCTGCCATGAGTCCCTGGCTGAATGCACTGATTTTTGGTGGCTGGAACTGATCAGGGGAGACCTTGGTACTGGAAGCATGTTTACCTTGCTTCTAGGCAGCTATCTCCCATGACCTTTCTCAAACTGGCTTTGGTAGGCCTTCATGGAGAGACAGAGCAGCCCAGAGCAGCCTAGGGCTCACCATGGTACAGATTTGAGAAAGAGAACAGCAGCAGCTGTCTCCTCTCTCAGGCAGGTGAGCAAATTAGAAAGCCCTAAGAAGCCTGGGTAACATAGTGAGACAGAGTCTCTACAAAAAAAAAAAAAAATTATATATATATATATGTATATGTATATATACACACACACACACACACACATTAAAAAACTTAGGCAGGGATGGTGACACACACCTGTAGTCTCAACTGCCTGAGAGGCTAAGGTGGGAGAATCACTTGAGCCCGGGAGCGCATGGCTGCAGTGAGCCATGATGGTGCCATCTAGACTCCAACCTGGGCAACAGAGCCAGAGCCTATCTAAAAAAAAAAAAAAAAAAAAAAAAAAGGGCAACCTAAGAATGATTGTTTCCCTCCCAGTTCCCAGGGTCAGCTTCCATGTGGGTGGTGGAGCCTGTGTTCTGGTTGTAGACTATATGAATCACTGAAACAAGTCCTGATCCTAAGACATTCCCTTCAAACTGCCAGAAATGCCACCTAGAATTTGAGTTAAATGGTGCTATTAAAAGATGAGTCCCCACGGAGATTTGAGAGAATCTGCATCATTCATAGCTTACTAAGGACTATTTCACTTTGCTCATTTTCCTTTAATATCAAGCTGAGGTCCCTGTAGTTGAGAATAGAAGTTTTTTTTTTGTTTTTTTTGTTTTTTTTGTTTTTTTTTTTTTGAGACGGAGTCTGGCTCTGTCGCCCGGGCTGGAGTGCAGTGGCCGGATCTCGGCTCACTGCAAGCTCCGCCTCCCGGGTTTACGCCATTCTCCTGCCTCAGCCTCCCGAGTAGCTGGGACTACAGGCGCCCACCACCTCGCCCGGCTAGTTTTTTTTTTGTATTTTTTACTAGAGACGGGGTTTCACTGTGTTAGCCAGGATGGTCTCGATCTCCTGACCTCGTGATCCGCCCGTCTCGGCCTCCCAAAGTGGTGGGATTACAGGCTTGAGCCACCGCGACCGGCCGAGAATAGAAGTTTTTTTGGGAGAAAGGGCACAGTTTTAGAATAAGCCATTTCTGGGACAGGTAATCTAGGGTAAAGTGGGCTTGGGGTGGTTGAGTATTAGAGGCCCAAACAGTTGTAGGTGAACCTCTGTTGGGAGCAGGGGTGACAAGAAGCAGATGGTAAGAAAAATGAGATCTAAGCAAATCCAAAGACAGAGGCATGCTTTGCTGTCTCAGAAATTGTGCCTAAAGCTTGCCTTGTGTTCCCATTCCACTTGCTTCTAAATCCCTGTGCTGGTGGGGTGGTGGGGGGAGGGGGTGCTTGAGTTTCCTTGTGTGTGGGTTGTTCATGCCCAGGGTAGGAAAAGAGCCCTTTCTGTTTCCTGACCTCCAGCTCAAGTACAGGTGAGACCCTCACCAGCAACCATAAGCAGGCTTCACAGTGATCCCCTCTGGGCAGACTCCACATCTGATTGCTATTTGCATCACCCCCCACCCAGCTTGGGGACATAGCGCCTCACTCATCAAAGGCATACCATGTTTGCCCGAAGACCAACCCACCCAGTAGATGGAGTATGTACATTTCATGCCTGTGTGTAGTTCAGGAACTTTGTTCATTCTGCTCTGTCATCCTGCAATGTGCTCCCTTTCCATACCTTCAGTAGGTGAGTTCCTACTCATCCTTCAAAACTCAGCTCAAATGCCATGTCCTCTTTCTAGCCATTCCTTACTGTCTTCATGAGATTTCTCCTTGGATGAACACCTAGCAATACATGTGTCAGTTGTATTATTGTTGATATTTCTCTTAATCTTACCCACTTGACCTTGACTTTCTTGAGGTAATTTGTATCTTATTTCTATGACACAGCACAACACTTGGCACCTAACATGTTGTATGGTAACCTTTTGGTGAATTGACTGGACTTTATTAAAAATTATTTCCAAGAGACCTTGCTGAAATTGCTAGTGGTTTTTCAGCCTGTGTGGCCAGATAAATCCTCAGCAGCATAGGGACAAACGATGTCTGGGTTGGAATATCACTGGGTCTCTACTCATTTCAATTTTCCATGAAGAGCTACCTTCTAATACTTATCAAGTCAAATTCCCTTAATTCTCCTTCTAAACATCTTCTGAATTTAGCATCCAAAAAGGCAGGTTCCTAATTTGGCACATACAACGCTAACATTCATTTCTGGGCTTGCTGACTATTGAGAGTCTATACAATGATTGCAAATAGAATCCATAAAGTAGTACCCCACCTGATGTCCATGACGCAGCTGTGCAGGGTTTGCCTTTCTGGTGGCACAGAGATCGACAGAGGACTGAGCATGGGACGTTTTGATTTTATGTCTCATTTTCTGTTTTTGTACTGATCCAGATTTTCCCTGTTTCTGACCCTCTCAAAGGGGTTACTTGTTTCCAAAAGTTGAGGCAGTTGGTGGGACAATCTCCGCAGAAGAGAAGAACTCATAGGCGGGGTCAGAATATGGGTCGTGGTTTATTTCGACATAGTACAGGTGCAAAGTCCTTTGCAAGGCATTTACTATTAGTTTAGTGAGAAATCATCAGTGTTTCTCTCTCATAGGTCTTTGAAGCCTCTCTTTCTTTCCTTCCTCTTCTATTAACATTTTCAAATATACATAAACTAGTGAGAATACTATAATAAAACCTCCATGTTTCTATCACCCATAGATGGGGACAACGAAAAATTATCCCTTTCATTCAGCTTCCTTGTGTGGCCATCAGACCACAGACCTGATGATTTCTTAGATCTGTTCCAGCTCTAATACGATAGTTTTTTCTTCATGTCCTTTGTTCCTGCATTAATTGTTTCTCCAACCTAAAAACTATAAAACTGCAGGGGCAAATCTAAATGGTGGGCTGTGTGTGCAAGCGTGCTTTAGTCCCCCCTCTACCTGTTTTTAATCAGTGCCCCATTCTACCCAAATAAATATACAATCTAAAGATAATAGTAATATGCTTGCTAAATGTAGCTTCAAGACTAAGCGCAATTCTTGATGTTGCCACCAACAGTGGACAAAGTTAATGTCTAGCTTCTGGAAGTCAGATATCACCATCACTACAGCTTTAAGAACTGATCTTCACCAGGCATGGTGACTCACACCTATAATCCCAGCACTTTGGGAGGCCAAGGTGGGTGAATCACTTGAGGTCAAGAGTTTGAGACCAGCCTGGCCAACATAGTGAAACCCCCATCTCTACTAAAAATACACAAATTAGCTGGGTGTGGTAGCATGCACCTGTGATCCCAGCTACTTGGGAGTCTGAGGGAGGAGAATCACTTGAACTCGGGAGGTTGAGGTTGCAGTGAGCTGAGATCGTGCCACTGCACTCCAGCCTGGGCAAAAGGGAGAGTCTGTCTCAAAGAAAAAATGAACTGACCTCTGTCCTTCATCTTTCCTTTTCACAAAATGTCTCTTTAATTGCCTTGGTGCATAATGGGGACTGTTTCATTTTTTGACTTTTTCCCTTTCCTTCTTCCTATTCCTTCTTTTCTTTTAGCAGATATTATTGGACATTTATAAAACTTTAAAAATTAGACTACAGAATTAAAGTTCTCTAATACATTAGAGTATTCAAAAAATAACTTTGACTTTAGCTTTTGATCTTCTTTACTATATTATCTGTATAGTAAAGATGCTTCTGCCTGAGTAACACAGCATTTTTATATCCTCTTGGTATCTCATCGCTTTTGTAAATAATGTCAGTGTTCCTTAGAGAACTGTGCTACAAGGAAGGTGGGTGGGAGATGTATGCCATTTAAGAATTTTCCCATTTGTAACTCCTCACTAGTCCCTGGAAAATCTCTATGTTAAGATATCACCGTGTGTGGCTTTTATGTATACAAAATATGTCACAGTTATTCATTAACTCCTTGATTGAAAATTTGAGTCATTAAAAAAAATGGCTTGACTAGCATTGCCACTATCAAATTAAAAATCCAGGTCAGTGAAAAAAGACAGAATACAGGTATCTATGTCTGTATGTGTGTATATGTCCAAATTTGATATTACAGAATGAACTGATGAATATATGAGGTAGAGAAAGTCTCTTCATTAACTGAATAAAATGCTTCTCATCTCAGCATTACTAGCTTGAGTTCGGGGTTTCACTTTTAATATGTTAATAAGTAGATTAAAGTGCGTTTACATTTCTGTAACATATTCTTTGTGTCAGCTATGTACTTATGGAACTTTGGGAAAGTGAGGTAACATCTCTGGAACCTTGTTCTCGAGTGTTTTAAAAAAAAAGAACTGAAATATTTCTATCATTCCTTTCACTTGACATGCTATATTTCAAAACCAGGATATTAGTCTGAGTCATTTTGTCATGTGCTAGGACAGTTCTTAACAAGGACATACACATTCAAATCAAATAATTAAGTTGCCTAGAAGCTAGAAGTATAAACACAACCATAAATAAGAAATATATGGCTGGGTACAGTGGTTCATACCTGTAATCCCAGCACTTTGGGAGGTCAAGGCTGGTGGATCATAAGGTCAGGAGTTAGAGACCAGGCTGGCCAACATGGTGAAAGCCCATCTCTCCTAAAAACGCAAAAATTAGCCAGGCGTGGTGGCAGGCACCTGTAATCTCAGCTACTCAAGAGGCTGAGGCAGGAGAATCGCTTGAACCTGGGAGGTGGAGGTTGCAGTGAGCTGAGACCACATCACTGCACTCCAGGCTGGGCAACAGAGCAAGACTCCATCTCAAATAAATAAAAATAAATAAATATGCTTGTTTATCTTTTCTACTGTGGTGTTAGTTTAATCTACAGGTATTAGTGTGTATGCATCACACATAGATTTTTGGACGTATGTACACAATGAGAATTTGGTCTGCTGTACATAATAAGGCAAAAGTATTTGGTATTCATCTATAAAAAAAGTTGAAAGACTTTCTCCTTCTCAAATTAGTGTTACTCCAGGGAGGTGTATGACATGCCAATTAATATGTGCATACACTTTTTCAATAGTTCTACCTTTTTTTTCTCCCTAGAGCCGTGAGGCAAAATGTCAAGTCCTCTGTAGCCAGCCACTTTCCATAATTTTCCTGTTTATTCCAATGAGTGTTCTCATGGCAGGTGCATACCAATGTACCTTATGGCAGTCTCCTATATCAGTCCTGTCACCAAGCCCTCCTGGAAATGAGGAACTGTATTCTTGGGACACAAACAGGCCCCTAGTCAGACAGAGACTCTTGCTTGTTTCCAAATTTATGACTTCCCAACATTAAAGCATTTCACCAAAAAATTAACAGAGGGAAGAACTGGGGAATATTATTGAGCCCCACCTTAGGAACACAGGCTGTCATTCATTTATTTCTTTCTTAATATTTATTTTTTTGAGACAAAGTTTCACTTTTGTTGCCCAGGCTGGAGTGCAATGGCACAATCTCGGCTCACTGCAACCTCTGTCTCCCGGGTTCAAGCAGTTCTCCTGCATCGGCCTTCCAAGTAGCTGGGATTACAGATGCCCACCACTAGGCCCAGCTAATTTTTTGTGTTTTCAGTAGAGGCTTGTCTCGAACTCCTGACCTCAGGTGATCCACCCGCCTTGGCCTCCCAAAGTGCTGAGATTACAGGCATGAGCCACCATGCCTGGCCAATTTCTTTCTTAATATTTATTAAGTATTAACCATGTCTTTACTTTGTACCAGGAACTGTTCTAGGTGAATGGGATATAAAAGTTAAAAAAAAAAAAAAAAAAAAAAAAGAAAAGATAAATGTTACAAAAAAGAAAATAAGGCAAAGTAAAGCGAAATTATCAAGATACTTTTGTTACAGTTGAGTAAAGAACTGAAATTAAGTGATATGAGAAGCTGAATGGCCATTTTTGAGAGTTTGTTTGGGAATGACCTCTCAGAGGAAGTAATATTGAAGTTGAGGATTGAATGTCAAGAAGGAATTGGACATGCAAAGATCAGGAAGTAGAGAATTGAAGCTCCAGGGCACAGAAAGTGCAAAGGTCCTAAGACAAGATGTGTCGCAGGAACAGAAGCCAGGTCAGTGTGCCTGGAAGGAGTAGAAGGGAGTATGCAAGTCAGAAGCCAGATCATGGAGGGCTTCATATATATTTTTTGACACAAGATATCGCTCTGTAGCCCAGACTGGAGTGCAGTGGCATAATCGTGGCTTACTGCAGCCTCAACCTTTCAGGCTCAAGCAATCCTCCCACTTCAGCCTCCTGAGTAGCTGGGGACTACAGGCATGCACCACCATGCCCAGCTAACATTTTTGTTTTTTGTAGAGATGGGGTCTCACTGTGTTGCCCAGGTTGGTCATGAACTCCTGGGCTCAAGTGATCCTCCCACTTTGGCCTCCCAAAGAGCTGGGGTTACAAGTATGAGCCACTGCACCAGGTCATAGAGAGCTTTATAAGATCAGGGTGAAACGTGGATTTTGTTCTCACAGTAATAAAACAACAATTGTAAGTTATTGATCTGAATTATTGTTTAAATTAAAAGTCAGCTATAGTATGGGAAATGGATCATGGAGGCGAAGAATGGATGTACTAGCACACATTAACTTACAGCAATAAGTCGACCAGGTGAAAGAACAGGGTGAGTTTCAGAAGCAAATTTAATAGGAGTTGCTGATGGGTGAAATGTGGGTGTTAGGGGAAAGAGAGGAATCAAGGATAACATCTAGATTTGAGGCTTGGGCACTTGTTGAACAAAAGTATTTTTAAAAAAGCCATAACCAAGAAAATCACAAGCCAATTTGTAGTGGGGTTGGAATTAAGGGTTTGGTTTTAGGATCATCTTATGATTGGGTTGCTCTTTAGACACCTATGCAGAGATAGGAAGAATGTTTCTGGATATATAAATCTGAAGCCCAGAGATGTTGATCTGGAGTCATTGACATATAGATTTATTCCAAGCCATGGGTCAAATGATGTCACCTGGGGTGAGTGCATACAGAAGGAAAATTTTCAAGATGGAATCCTGGGACATTCTCACATTTAGAGATCCACCAGTGGAGAAGGACACAGCAAAGACCCAGAAACTGAGGAAGAAGCTCAGGAGCCTGTTATTTCACCAAAGACAAGAGAAGAAAGAGTATCTTTTCAAGGAAGAGGTCACTGGAAGCTCAGAACCTCTTGATGCCACTGGAGATGACAAATTCCTCCTGAGGCTCCTTCTCATCTCATGACTTATTTTTCCATTAGCCACGTCTTTCGCTTGCACCTCAAATTGGAGGTGGGTTTTTAATCCCTCTCTTGCTTGTAGTGTAGGCCTGCACCTACTAGTTTCTATTTCTCCATTCTGGCAATGACAGTTCATTTTCTCCAGGCTTAGGCAAGGCCTCTCTGGTTCTGTGTCTGGCCGCTCCCACCCATCTTACAGGTTTGCCTTCCCTGCAGCAAGCACTCCCACCACGCAGTCAGTTTTTGCCTCAGGGCAGGATCTGACAGTAAAGAGGGAGCTCAAAGGAAGTCCCAAAAGGAGAAAAGTGAAGACAGTCAAAGGAAGGGCAAGCAGACTCAGGGATAACACTCTGCTTTGAGGTTACACCTTTCCCAGAGATCTGTTTGTGTCTTCCTTTTAAACTTTTATTTTAAGTTCAGGGATAAAAGTGTAGATTTCTTATATAGGTAAACTTGTGTCATGGGGATTTGTTGTACAGATTATTTTGTCACCCAGGTATTAAGCCTAGTACTCATTAGTTAGTCTTCCACATCTTCTACCTCCTCCCACCCTCAAAAGACCCCATATGTGGTATTCTCGTCTATGTGTTCTCATCATTTAGCTCCCACTTATAAGTGAGAACATGACACATTTGGTTTTCTGCTCCTGTGTTAGCTTGCTAAGGATAATGGCCTTCAGCTCCATCCATTTCCCTGCAAAGAACATGATCTCACTCTTTTTTATGGCTGCATAGTATTCTATGGTGTATATGTACCACATTTTCTTTATCCAATCAATCATTGATGGGCATTTGGGTTGATTCTGTCTTTGCTATTGTGAATAGTGCTGCAGTAAACATCTGTGTGCATGTATCTTTATAGAAGAATGATTTACATTCCTTTGGGTATATACCCAGTAATGGGATTGCTGGGTCAAATGATATTTCTCCCTTTAAGTCTTTGAGGAGTCACCCTACTGTCTTCCACAACAGCTGAACAATTTATACTCCCACCATCAGTGTATCAGTATTCTTTTTTCTCTACAACTGCATAAGCATCTGTTATTTTTTGACTTTTTACTAATAGCCATTCTGACTGGTGTGAGATACTATCTCATTGTGGTTTTGATTTTCACTTCTCTAGTGATCAGTGATGTTGAGCTTTTTTTTCATGATTATTGGCTGCATGTATGTCTTCTTTTTAGAAGTGTCTATTTATGTCTTAGGCCTTTTTTTCTTGTAAATTTGTTTCTAATAGGTGCTGGATATTAGACTTTTTTCAGCTGCATAGTTGGCAAAATGTTTTTCCCATTCTGTATGTTGTCTGTTCACTCTGTTCCTTTGCTATGCAGAAGCTCTTTAGTTTAATTAGATCCAATTTGTCAAATTTTGCTTCTGTTGGAGTTGCTTTTGGTGTCTACATCATAAAATTTTGCATGTTCTGAGTTGATTTTCCTATATGGTGTAAGAAAGGGGTCCAGTTTCAGTCTTCTGCACATGGTTTGCCCGTTATCCCAGTACGATTGAGTAGGGAATCCTTTCCTCATTGCTTTTGTCAGGATTGTTATACACGATCAGAAGTTGTTAAGTGTGCAGCCCTATTTATGGTTTTTCTATTCTGTTCCACTGGTCTATGTGTCTGTTTTTGTACCAGTACCATGCTGTTTTGGTTACTGTAGCCCTGTAATATAGTTTGAAGTCAGGTAGACTGATGCCCCCAGTTTGTTCTTTTTGCTTGGGATTGCCTTGGCTATTTGGGCTCTTTTTTGGCTCCATATGCATTTTAAAATAGTTTTTTTTTTTTTTTTTTATTTCTGCAAAGAATGTCAGTGGTAGTTTAATAGGAATAGCATTGAATTGATAAATTGCTTTGGGTAGTACAGCCATTTTTAAGGATATTGATTCTTTCTATCCATGAGCATGGAATGTCTTTCCATTTGTTTGTGTTACTGGATATCTATTTGAAGTTTGGAATCCCCAAATAAAAATCTCTGCTACTTCATAGAGACATATATTGAAATAACTCTAGTAATGCTGAACAGAAACTTAACATTTCTTTGGGAAAAATAGAATTATTCAAAGAAAACTTGTTCTGTCATTCATAAGTAAGCAAGGGACCAGAAACACATCTTACAATCCACCTCCATTAGTTATCTTTTGCTGCACAGCAAATTACTGAACTTAGTAGCTTAATACAATAAGCATTTATTACCTCATAGTTTCTGTGGGTCAGAAAGTTAGGAGCAGATTAGCTAGAGGATTTTCTATTAGAGTTTCTCATGAGGTTGCCAAACAGGCATCAGCCAAGATTGTAGTCATCTGAAGGCTTAATTGGGGCTGGAGGGTTTGCTTCCAAGATGGTTGACTCCGATAGCTATTGGCAGGAAGCCTACATTCCTTACCCTGTGGGTTTCTCCATACAGTTATTTGAGAATTCTCATAGCACTGATTTTCCCCAAAGTGGTTAATCTAAGAAAAAGAACAGAAAGAAAGTCACTATGCCTTTTATGATCTAGTCCTGGAAGTCTAACAACATTAATTTTACCGCATTGTATTCATTAGAAGTCACTAAGTTCAGCCACACTCCAAGTGAGGGAAACTAGCCTCTACCTTTTGAAGAAAGCCAGATCAAAGCATTTGTGGACATTTTCTAAAACAACCACACTGGCTCTAATTAGAAGTTGAAGAAATGGTGAGTTGTGGTGTCCAGTGAAAAATAATTGGAATAGACCATATATTTGGAATGGAGTGTCAAGGTTGGAAATTTAAAATTCACACATTTTTGAGCAAATACCGAGAACAAGTATCATAACAATCTCTGGAGAGAAATGCGACTAGGAAATGAGACTGAAAAGGCTAATTTTGCAGTGGGGAAGACCAATCTTTATCCTTAGGTCTGGCAGCAACAGGAGAGACGAACCTGCAAAGGGCCATTCCTGAAAGGAGAAAGAACAATTGTGCTTCCTATCAGATACTGGCCCACAAGAAAGAAGTCCCTGCCCTAGAGAACAAACATGCAGTGTCAGGCAACATGGGGAAATGGTGGACTGACAAGCCTAAGATGTGGTCAATTGTAATAAAAGTTTGCCGGAAGCAGCTCAGAATTTGAACTCTGTAGTAAATGTGCAGTTCTAATCCTTCCCTTCCCCCCTCTTTATGATTTAATACTTGGCAGGAGAAAGGTCACTTGACAATATTTATTAGCTCATTAACTGTAAGTGTCCTTGCTGCCATGGGGGATATTCTTTATAACAATTCTATTCTGTTCTACAAGCTACACTGCAGGTGTCTCTCCATTGTGTAAATGAAATGGTGAGCACTAGCTTTCTACTGACATCCCAAATCCCTAACTAAATATTACTTTTTTTTTCCCAGTTGATGAAAAGGAACATGATCAGACTGAGTCAGGCTTGGCTAACTTACATCAGGCCAACCATAAGCAACTATTAGTGTTGCCTGAACATGGGCACTATTTCTAAGATGCTGAGCTTGGGCTATCTCATTTCGCCTTCTCAGACCCCTATCCCCAAGGAAAGGGAAAAAGAAGAGAATAAACATGGATTGTATGCCAGATACTATATTATCACCCTTAAAACATGATTGAATTAAAGTCTATCAACAGCTCTATTAAACAAGAAATGTTGGCCACTATTAAAACAGACGAGGAAACTGAGTCTCTGAAAAGTTAATATGCTACATTACGAAGCTGATGGGTGGGGAATCTGGGATTCAAACCTAAATCCATGCTTTTTCTTTTTTTTTTTTTCTCTTTTGAGATAGAGTCTCACTCTGTCACTCAGGCTGGAGTACAATAGTGCAATTTGGGCTTACTGCAGTCTCAGCCTCCTGGGCTCAAGCAATCCTCCCATCTCAGCCTCCTGAGTAACTGAGACTACAGATGCATGCTACCACACCCAGCTAATTTTTGTATTTTGTGTAGAGATGGTGTTTCGCCATGTTGCCCAGGTTAGTCTCAAAGTCCTGGGTTTACATGCTTTTTCAAACACAATATTCTATGTTAAGAAAAATAGTAAAGAGGCTGGGTGCGGTGGCTCATGCTTGTAATCGCAGCACCTTGGGAGGCGGAGGCGGGTGGGTCACCTGAGGTCAGGAGTTCGAGACCAGTGTGGCCAACATGGTGAAATCTTGCCTCTACTAAAAATATAAAAAAAAAATTAGCCAGACACGGTGGCGCACTCCTGTAGTCCCAGCTACTCAGGAGGCTGAGGCTGGAGAATCGCTTGAACCTGGGAGGTGGAGGGTGCAGTAAGCCGAGATTGCGCCACTGTACTCCAGCCTGGGTGACAGAGTGAGTCTCAAAAAAAAAAAAAAAAAAAAAAAAAAAAAAAAGTATTCTCAAACATCACACAGTTTTTTGCTTTCTGAAAAAAAATGAGAACTTGGTTTTACGTGATTCAGAAGTAGCCAGAGAATAAAATGTTACTGGATCTCCAATGGGAAAAAATCTAAGATGAGGGATGTTGGTTTTTTAAAAATTAACAAAATACTTTCATTGTTTTCAAATATACATTTGATCATAATTTGGTTCTGATCTGTTTTCTTTTTTTGGGAGGGAGATAGTCTATATGCCTACCAGCTCTAATTGGTAGTGATATAATGCCCATTGACCAAAAAGTACTTGACAATATTATTCATTTATTTATCCTCTGCATTCACACTCTACCCCTGGTTTAACTCCTAATCATTTAACTCAAGTGTCAACTTTCCTGAGAAGGTTACTTTCCCTCTCATAGTATGATGTATATACAGTCTTTTTGTTTTGTACGAATCACTCTACCCTTTACAATGAAATAATTATTAGGCACCTATAGTCTGAAACAATATTTCGCATCCTGTCTAATGTTGGGGATACCACTGCTTTGGTGATATTTGAATCTAGGACTCATGGCATGATGACAAAAGTAGAACACTAGGGGATGAATTTATCAAAGATCAAGTCAGTCTCTCTCTTCCCCCTCCTTGCATCTCTCCTCCTCCTCCTTTCCCTCTCTCTCTTAAACAGTCTCAGATGGGGGAATCAGTAAAACATCCCATTGCATTGCTATGGGATGAAGGACTTTTGAAGTTCATTTATGCAGGTCTGATTTGGAATGGACATTGACTTTATATGACATCAATCCGTAACTAGGGTCCTGGTAAACTTTTGAAGAAAATGCTGTCCGTCGGAAGAGAGATTTGCCAGCATTTGGAAACTATCCCATAGGACATGACACCGAGAGTTCATTTCTTGTGGGTTGAGCAGAAAGTGTTTGGTAGAAGAGTATGATTAATCATGACAGGCCAATTGGTTAAACTTTTCATCATTTTTAAACTTTAAAGTTAATGCCTATTTAGAATGGATCTAGCTATTCCAGAAGGTAAGAATATAGCATATTTAAATAGAATCATCACAGAATGTTAAAGTCTTTCCAGGACTTTGAAATAACTTGATTTTATGTAATTAACTGATTCCCCTACTTATCCTATTCCTTTTGATTGGAATGTTGTGGAATCACTTTTTTTTTTTTTTAAAGGAAGCATTAAAGATTATTAGTACCTAACTTTTCTCTACTAATGGGGGCTCAAAAAGGATGGTTTTGCTTTGCATTACTCCATCTTTATGATCAAGAGGATGTAACGAGCCCAGCTGAACAGACAGGAAAATAGCTTGTTATTCAGAACCAGCCCTGAGGTTGTGGGGATGGTAGAAAAGCAGAGAGGAAATGGGGGTGCTAATGATATTAGGGAGAGTGGTTCTTCAGGGGAAAGCATTTATTTTACACGTTTCAGGAGAATTATGGAGATAATTAATATTGGCAGCCATGTTCATTTTGTGCAGGGAGGACTTTAAACAGCAGCTGACTAGATGCCAGTAGATGTGAGAGTAATAGGCCTTTGGATTTAAAATGCTGCTGCATTCACATGAGGGAGAATGAAGAGTTCTTCTTGTTCAGCGGATGTTCAGTACCAGCAGCTATAGTTTTATAAATTACCAGCTGTTATTTTTTCCTTCAGAGTTCCTCAGATTGCCTTTTAGAATTTTTCCTCCTTTCTGAAGCAACGTGCCCCACAGCCAGAAAGACCATATGTCCTGGAAGTTTGAGAGCAGTTCCGATTTAAAATAATCTATCCTGTCATGTACCCCCCACAGGTTAGACCGTGTGACCAATTTGGGGTTCAGAAAGCATGGTCACCACAGACTCAGTCATTCCAGATGAACACTTGCATTCCATCAGCTCTCAGACGGTTTGATCATCGAGTGCTTGCTGCGGCACCCCCTCCGGCTTGGACCCTATGCACATTGTTACCAAGCAAAAGAAACAAGCAGAGAAAGAAGGGCATTGCTCTCTTACAATATTATAGGAATACTATTCTGTATAATCTAAAAAATGCAGACAAATAGTTTTTTAAACTACACAATGCATATTGTAGAAAAGTTAGAAAATATAACAAAGCAAATAAAATAAAACACCTTGACCCTACCAGTTACAGATAATTACTATTTAATATTTCAATGCACATAGATATTTGATAGTCCTTTTTTAAATAAATGTGATCCTAATGTCTATATACAGGTTTGTCACCACATTTTGCATTTAGCAATGAACAAGGAATATCTCTCTACATCTTTAAATATGATTAACATCAGCATTTTAATTGCTGCCTAGTACTCTGTAGTAAGAATATACAGTGAGTTACTTTAAGTCCTCGAATGTTATTTCGATGCCTTATTATATACAATGCTGGGGGAAAGCACAGTTTTCTTTACATAAAGTATGTGGGTGGTGATATGGGACTTTGTCCTGCAGAAATCTGCGGATCTTCCTGAAAGGTGTCAGGAATCATGGCTTGCTATAACGGAGGTTAGTCTAGTCCTTATATGTGCCCATGCGTCAAGGACATGCTAATATATCTCACTTTAATCTTTCCTATCATTTGCTGTTGGCTTCTCTTGGGTGTCTCAGGGGTCCTCTGGTGTCCAGACCAACTTTCTTGATCATCACATTGCCATTATTTTTTGGCTGGCTGTGGCATGCATTGTTCTGAGGTCAGTCTATGACTGAGTCTGTCTGGATTACATTTTCGGGTGGTGCATCACACACCATGTCAGCTCCCTGGCTCCCACTAACAAGACTTTAAAGAGATTTTTAAAAAGGCTCAGAAAGTTTCTTGGATATCAAACAGCCCTTATAAAAATAACATTTTTATGACTTAAAATGTAAATGAATCAGAAACATACGGATTAAATTTCCTTTGAAATGCCCAAGGGTTTAAAAACTGAGAGAAGAGCACTTGCAAAACGAGTTAAACTAAGTTTTGCCAAAAATACAACACTTGAAAAATTGTTTGGGATGTTTTACAGATCCCTAGGTGCTCTTGGGTCCTCTATTCTCTATTTGAAAAGTACTTAGATTTTCAAAATTTAGGTCACTTAATAAAATGCACTTAGAACTAGTTCAATGGGCATTTGGCTCTCTAGCTAAGGAAATGATATTAAAAAGTCAAATTTAGATGAAGTGTACTTGAAATATGCCTACTACTTCAGTATCTTGCAATTTCCTCCTCTAGCTGTGATCATACCCTTCCCGTGTGAAAGGTGCACCATGAGAACTTTTACTATGTTGGGAAAAGATTGATAGTATCTGTCAAACAAGTACAAATTAACACTGCTTTGCCACTTTGCCTTCTAAGGCAGTTGCTCCAGTATTTCCCCACTCTTCTATCTTACCTCAGTATCCATAGAAACAGAGCCTAGGACAGGGATCCTTGCATAAGTGATTTATTGAGGAAGTACTCTCAGGGGAAATCTGGAAGGAGAAGAAACAGATAAGGCAAGAGCAGAAACTGAGCAAGATGTGGTTTCAGTTGAAGTCTAGCCTCAGCCTGATCCCAAAGGGAACTCTGAAGCAGGAAGGCTCCACAGAGTTGTCTCACCTTGAGGCGTATTCCAGGATGTATAAGTCAGTCATTAGCTGTCAGCTGTCCCTAGATAAAAATACATAATTTCCCTGGCATTTAGAAGATGGATGCAATAGGCACATAAAGGGGATCTGGGCAGAGCATGAACAGTGTCCACTATATCTCTGTTTCTCAAAGCCTTGAAGATATCTTTAATTCCCCCCACCTCCATGCTTCCCCTCTATTCAATGAAACTTCAAATTCTTTCTTTCTTTTTTTTGCAGTTAACCTGCATTGATCTTCTTTGCGTATTTCCCACTGTAGTCATGTTAGCCTAGACTTTCACCTCTAATAGCTGGATTCTCCTACCCAGTTCCCAAAAGAATTCCCACTTTAGAATATCCCCTACATGGCTTCATTATTGTCTCTAAACACCATTTTCAGATGCCCAAGGATCAATTGTAATTCTTAAATATCTACTGGAACATTTCTCAATTTCTTTTTAAGGTAAAGAATACCTTTAAGGCTGGCGCAGTGTAAGTTGTGATTACAGGATCACATCTGTAATCCCAGCACTTTGGGATGCCAAGCCAGGTGGATCACATGAGGTCAGGTGTTCAAGACTAGCCTGGCTAACATAGTGAAACCCCGTCTCTACTAAAAATATAAAAATTAGCTGGGCATGGTGATGGGCACCTGTAATCCCAGGTACTAGGGAGGATGAGGGGGGAGAATTGCTTGAACTCGGGAGGCAGAGGTTGCAGTGAGCTGAGGTTGTGCCATCGCACTTCAGCTTGGGTGACAGCATGAGACTCCGTCTCAAAAACAAAACAAAACAGAAACCAAAATAACCTTTGAATCATAGTGTTTATTACACTAAGGAAGATTATAATATGGAAAAGTAATGCTTAAGAAAAAAACAATTTGAAAAGTATCAAACTTACCAGTTAATTAAACTAAATTTTTGTTTAAATAAGACTATATGTAAAGCACTTAGACTAGTACCTGATAGGAGTAAGTGCTCAATAAATACTGGTAATATTATCACTGTTGTTGCAACAGTCTTACAACTGATCTCCATGGTTACACTTTTGTCATCCTTTAATAGTTGTTTCATGCCCAGAAACCAGCATGATCATGTTTAAACCCAAGTATTACTACTTTGCTTGTATCTCTTCCCAATTCATTTACAATAAAATCTAATCTTTACCTTAACCTATGAGACACAGAACAATCTTGTCCTACTCATGTCTCCAACCTCAGCTCCAGCCACTGCCCAATACATGCTTCTAGCATACGGACTTTCTTAAGTTCCTTGTACGTCAAAATCTCTTTCCTGCCTCAGGGACTTTGTATCTGTTTCCTCCACCTAGAAAAGTCTTCTCCTCTCACCCCTCCTTGAACAACTGGCTCCATATTTAGGTCTCAGCTTAAATGTTTATTTCTCAGCCTTTTCTGATGACCTCATTTATTCATTCAGTAAGTACTTACTACGCACTGACAATAGTCTCCCTTAACTGCTGTTTTGCTTTCCATGATTTCAGTTATCTGCAGTGAACTGTGTTCTAAAAATATCAAATGAAAAATTCCAGAAATAATTAGTAAGTCGTAAATTGCACACCATTCTGAGTGGCATGATGAAACCTTGCACTGTTCTGTTTCATCCTGCCTGGGACGTGAGTTATCCTTTTGTCTAGCATATCCATGCTATGTATGCTACCTACCTGTTAGTCACTCAGTAGCTTTCTTGGTTATCAGATCAACAACAAAACAGTATACAGCTGTTCCTCAACTTACGATGGGGCTACATTCTGATAAACCTATTGTAACTTGAAAATATAAGTCAAAATCATATTTAATATACCTACCAATATCATAACTTAGTCTAGCTTACCTTAAATGTACTCAGAACACTTATATTAGCCTATAGCTGGGCAAAATAATAGAAAGCTTATTTTATGCTTCAGTATAGAATACCTCACATAATTTATTGGATCCTGTAACTTCCAATAAATTATGTAACCTAATAGATGTAGAAAAAGCTTTCAATAAAATCCAACATCCCTTCATGATAAACAAAAACAAAAACAAAAACAAAAACAAAACCCTCAATTGACTAGGCATTAAAGGAACATACCTCAAAATAATAAGAGTCATCTATGTCAGAACCACAGCCAATATCATAATGAATGGGCAAAAGCTGGAGGCATTCCCCTTGAGAACTGGAAAAAGATAAGGATGCCCACTCACCACTCCAATTCAACATAGTACGGGAAGTCCTGGCCAGAGCAATCAGGCAAGAGAAAGAAATACAAGGTATTCAGATAGGAAAATAAGTAATCAAACTATTTCTCTTTGTTGACAATATGATTATATATCTAGAAAACCCTAAAAACTTCTAGAACTATTATAATAAATTAGTAAGGTTTCAGGACACAGAATCAATGTACAAAAATAAATAGCATTTCTATATACCAATAATATCCAGGCAGAGAGTCAAATCAAGAACACAATCCCATTTACAATAGCAACAAAGAAAATGAAATACCTAGTAATACAGCTAACCAGAGTTGAAAGATCTCTACAAGGAGAACTACAAAACACTGCCAAAAGGAATCATAGATAACACAAATAACTGGAAAAACATTCCATGCTCACGAGTAGGAAGAATCAATATCTTTAGAATGGCCATATTGCTCAAGGTAATCTACAGATTGAATGCTATTCCTATCAGACTACCAATGCTGTTTTTCACAGAATTAGAAAATTTTCTAAGATTCATATGCAACCAAAAAGCCTGAATCGCTAAGGCAATCCTAAGCAAAAAGAACAAATCCAGAGGCATCACACTATTCAACTTCAAACACTACTACAAGTCTATAGTAACCAAATCAGCATGGTACTGGCACAAAAACAGACACATAGACCAATGGAATGGAATAGAAAACTCAGCAATAAAGCCATACACAACCATCTGATCTTCAACAAAGCTGGCAATAACAAACAATGGAGTAAGAACTCCTGATTCAATAAATGATGCTAGGATAACTGGCTAGACCTATGCAGAATAATAAAATTGAATACTTCCCTTTCACCATATGCAAAAATTAACTCAAGATGGACTAAGGATTTAAATTTAAGACCTCAAACTATAAAAATGCTAGAAAAATACCTAGGAAATACCCTTCTTGACATCAGTCTTGGCAAATAACTTTTGGCTAAGCCCAAAAAGCAACTGCAACATAAACAAAAACTGACAAGTGGGATCTAATTAAACTAAAGAGCTTCTGCACAGCAAAAGAAACTATAGAGAGTAAACAGATGCCCGTAGAATAGAAGAAAACATTCACAAGCAATGCATCTGACAAAGGTCTGATACTTAGAATCTATAAAGAACTTAGGCAAGAACCAAATAAACCCAGTAAAAAATGGGCAAAGAACATGAAAAGACACTTCTCAAAAGAAGTGTCCAATGAGCATGAAAAAATGCTACATCATTATCAGAAATACAAATCAAACCACAATGAGATACCATCTCATACCACTTAGAATAGCTATTATTATTTAATTCTTTTTATTTCATAGTTTTTGAGGTACAAGTGGTTTTTGGTTATATGAATGAATTATATAATGGTGAATTCTGAGATTTTGGTGCACCTGTCACCTGAGTAGTATACATTGTACCTAATATGTAGTTTATCTCACACCCCCTCTTCCCATCCTCCTTCCCATCCTCCTTCCCATCTTCCTTCCCATCCTCCTTCTCACCCTCCTTCTCACCCTCCTTCCCACTCTCCCACTTCTGAGTCTCCAAAGTCCATTACAATACTCTGTATGCCTTTTGGTACTCATAGCTTAGCTTATAAATGAGAACATATGGTGTTTGGTTTTCCATTCCTGAGTTACTTCACTTAGCACAATAGCCTGGAGCTCCATCCAAGTTGTTGCAAAATACATTATTTCATTCATGGCTGAGTAGTATTCCATGGTGTGTGTATTCTACATTTTCTTTACTCATTGGTTGATGGGCACTTAGGTTGACTCCATATCTTTGCAACTGTGAATCGAGCTGCAATAACATGTGTGCATGTGTCTTTTTCATGCAATAACTTATTTTCCTTTTGATAGGTGGCCAGTAGTGGGATTGCTGGATCAAATGGTAAATATACTTTGAGTTCTTTAATGAATCTATCTGATAGTACCTATCGGGTACTATGTTCACTACCTGGGTGACAGGATCTGTACCCCAGACCTCAGCATCATGCAATATACCCATGTAGCAAAGTTGCACATGTATTCCCTGTAGCCAAAAGTTGAAATTCAAAAAATGAATGGTTGTATAGGTCCTCAAAGTACAGTTTCTATTGAATGTATACTGCTTTTACACCATTGTAAAGCTGAAAAATCTTAATTTGAACCATGATAGTTGGGGACTGTCTGTATATAGGGTTTGGTACCATGTGCAATTTTAGGCATCCATTGGAGGTCTTGGAACATATCCTCTGTGGATAAGGGGAGGGGCGAACTACTGTATGGTGTGCCAGGCATTATTTCAGTCCCAGAAAAAATGAGTAAAAGCCATTACAATAAAAAGGCAGCAGGCCCTATCCTCATAGAGCTTACATATGAGTCGAGAGAGCAAAAATCAAAAGTAAGCTGATCATATGTGTGTATGAGAAAAGTGAGGAGATGAGGAGTGCTGAAAAAATGATTAATTGTAATAGAGTGGTCAGAAAAGACTTCTTTAATTTATCTGAAATAGAGCTAAAAGTTCTATGTAACTATATATTCTGCATTTTGTTCTTTTGTAATTTTAAGTTCTGGAATACGTGTGCAGGATGCGAAGGTTTGTTACATAGGTAAACGTGTGCCATGGCAGTGCTCTGCACCTATCAACCCATCACCTAGGTATTAAGCCCTGCAAGCATTAGCTATTTACCCCATTGTTCTTCCTCCCCACAACCACCCAACAGGCTCCAGTGTGTGATGTTCCCCTTCCTGTGTCATGTATTCTCATTGTTCTGCTACTACTTAAAAGTGAGAACATGCAGTGTTTGGTTTTCTGTTCCTGTGTTAGTTTGCTGAGGATAATGGCTTTCAGCTCCATCCACGTCTCTGCAAACACATGACCTCTTTCCTTTTTATAGCTGCATACTATTCTGTGGGGTATATGTGCCACATTTTCTTTAGTCTATCATTGATGGGCATTTGGGTTGATTCCATGTCTTTGTTATCGTTAACAGTGCTGCAGTGAACATATGCATGCATGTATCTTTATAGTAGAAAGATTTGTATTCCTTTGGATATATACCCAGTAATGCAATTGCTGGGTCAAATGGTATTTCTCATTCTAGGTCTTTGAAAAATTGCCACCTGTCTTCCACAATGAACTAATTTACATTTCTGCCAATAGTGTAAAAGCGTTCCTGTTTCTCCACAGCCTCTCCAGCATCTGTTGTTTCTGCACTTTTTAATTGCCATTCTGACTGGCATGAGATGATATCTCATTGTGATTTTAATTTTCATTTCATTTGCTCTTGGTTCTCTAGTTCTTTTAGTTGATATGTTAGGGTGTTGATTTGAAATCTTTGTAGCTTTCTGATATGGGCATTTAGTGCTATAAATTTCCCTCTTAACACTGCTTGAGCTGCATCCCAGAGATTCTGGTACATTGTCTTTTTGTTCCCATTGGCTTCAAAGAACTTCTTAATTTCTGCCTTAATTTCATTATTTACCCGGAGTCATTCAGGAGCAGGTTGTTCAATTTCCACATAGTCGTGTGGTTTTGAATTTCATAATCTTGAGTTCTAATTTGATTGTACTGTGGTCTGAGAGACTGTTGATTTCAGTTCTTTTTCATTTGCTGAAGAGTGTTTTATTTCCAATTATGTGATCAATTTTAGAGCAAGTGCCATGTGGCACTGAGAATAATATATATTCTATTGTTTTTGGCTGGAGAGTTCTGTAGATAAAAAGTCCACTTGATCCAGAGCTGAGTTCAAGTCCTGAATATCCTTGTTAATTTTGTTTCAATGACCTAATATGTTCTTTTGTATTTTTCCTCCTTTAAAGCTATTTATTAAAATTAATGATTGTTTGAAAATTTTTCCTGATTTTTTGGGAGTGTGTTTTCCAATAGACTATAAATTTAGTGAAGATGGAATTGTGTCTATCTTGTTTACTCACTATTATATTCCCAGCATGTAACATTGTACCTGATGCATAAAAATTACTCAATGAATATGTAAAGTTGTTTATTATTAATGAACCCAAAATTAGAAATTAGAAAGTAACTCTTGAATGCAATCTATTATACTAGAGTAAAATGAAATGTTACATGTGAAAGTACTTTTTGTCATGACAAAAGCTTAAAAGGGCAAAGTTAAATTGTAATGTAATGCTGCCTCAAATAATTTTGAGTAAGCAATATGGCATAAATAAAAGGTGAACATCTAGGGGACCATCTTAGCAGTATGGCACACCCCATTATATTGCAACAGAGAGCAAAAGTGGAGCTGTATTCTACGTCCAAACTCTGATCTCTATATCCCCTTCGTCCTTCCTCAAAACATAAAAAGAGTACCCACCAAATATTTATATCTATCTCTTTCCCTATGAATGCCTAAGATGCTGAGAAGATATGCACAATGATTCATCAAGACCGTTTGATGTGGATGGGTGGGAATAAAATGAGTTGAATTTCTTGTTAATTATTGAGTAATAGGTCAATTGGTAAATTAGAAAAATTTCCACTTTTGCAGACAATTAACTCTACGTCTGGCATTAAACATCTTGTTGTCCTGGGCCTTATACTTCTGACAGCCTCACTTTACTCTTTAGCTGAGCTCTTCTCCATAGGGCAGAGTAGTGGGGCCAAAGAGATCTTTGTTCACTCAGAGAACTTACCATGTCTTTCATGATCTGGGTCCTGGAACCTCAGAATTATTTGCCCAAAACAGCCCTGGCTTCACTTCTGGGCATGTGCAGGCTCTTCACAAAGCTCTACTTCCAAAGAACAGATCCCAAAGCTGATATGCCTATTCCAAAACCCAAGGAAAGGTGGCCTAAGATTGCCTCCTTGTGAGATGAATACAGAGCTCAATGGCTGGTATGCCCACATACATGTTTGTGAGGTCCCTTGTAGTACAAGATAGAACCCAGGAAAGAAAGAGAAGGGAGAGCTGCCAGCTGAAGTCCAGGGCCTGGGCAAAAGGGCACCAGCTCTCTCAATTTGCTGCCATATTCTGGCTCAGGATTTGCGAGAATCTATATGAATTTCTGCAGGAATTCTGTTTGAATCTGGCCTTCTAACCTGGAATGGGCAATATAAACAGAGTTTGAGGTCTGCCCAAGCTGTAAACAGGAATTGGTTGGCTTGGCTTGAGGGTCCCACTGCTCATAGTGTGTGTCTCCTTCTATACCCTTGAGTAGATCCTGTGAATGTCAGGCCTGTCCACTTCCCAGTCTCAGACAAAACATCTAATTCTTTTTTCAAATTTTCCATTGAATGAAAAGAGAAACTGTGAAGACTGACCATAATTCAATCCAGTAGAAACATATCGTAGAAAAAATAAAACTATGAGGCACATTCAAGACGTGGAAACCCATGAGGTTTCCCTATGAGGTTGCCCTATCTTTGTAATATCAGCCTGTAGCTGGAGCTAACCACCACTCCCAAGGGTCCTGGGAGTGTCACACCCAGTGCTTACAAGTGGGGTGTGCCCCATGAAGATATCATTTCTCATAAAAATTTGTAACCACTCTGAGGTTTATGTTGTAGGCCCTTTCCCTAGACTGTTATTTCCATGGAGAGAGACTTGAGAACTATACTAACAGTAGGATGCTAGTGGGTATTTTCTAAGTAAAGCCAAGAAGCCAATCAGGAAGCTACAGGCCAAGAAGTCAAGGGATGTACAGTGTCTTGTCAATTATTCTAGTGAATGTGTTTAGAGAGAATAGCTATGAATTTACTTAGATGGAGGAAAAATGATTTAGCAAATTAAATTCCAGTTGAAGCGGGAAGTTTCAGTTTGGTCAGTGCTCTGCTAGAGACTTGAGATGTGTGCAGTGTCATTTTATTTCATGTTTCACTGACAGCTAACAATATTAGACATCTCATAATATTTATTCACCATATGTACTTCCCCTTTTGTAAACTATCTGTCCATGTGTTTGTCTACTGATACATTGGGGCACTAGGGTATTTCTTACTTAAATTACTGTTTTGTAATTTTTGTTCATCTTTTATTTTGTAATACACAGGTTTTACATTTTATCAATTTACAATACAGATTGTAGGGGATTGTGATTTATGTTGTACAAAATCCACATATTAGGACAAAAATAATCCTTAGCCAAATTTTGTCTTTTATTCAGGTGTATGCTATGTAATGTTTAATACTTTTTAAAAATTAAACCTTTTTATTTTACAATCATTGCAGATACATAATCAGCAAGAAACAATAGAGAGATCCTGGGCACCATTTATGCAGTTTTCCTCAATAACATCTTGTAAAACTGTAGAACCATAGTTGAACCAGAGTACTGACACTGATAGAGCCAACATACAGAACATTTCAATCACCATAAGGATCCCTCAGGTTGCCTTTTTATATCCCCAACTCCTGTCTCTGACCCATGCCCCCTCACCCCTAACAATCACTAATCTGTTCACTTCTATAGTTTTGTCAGTTCAAGAATCTTATACAAATGGAATTACATAGTATGTAATCTTTTGGGATTGGCTTTTTCTGATACAGCATAATTCTCTGAAGATTCATTCAGCGTGTTCTGTATATTAATAGTTTTTTCCTTGAGATTTTCTAGGTAGACAATCAGCTTTTTCAAATACAATTTAATTTCTTCCTTTTTTTTTTGTTTTTTTTTGTTTTTTTTTGTTTTTTTTTTTTTCCCTTTTTATTTCCCTTTATTGCCTAATTGCACTTCATAGAACTTTGAGCACTATGTTGAATAAGAGTCATTAGGGATGATACCCTTACCTTATTCTCAAGCTCAGGAAGAAAACATTCATTCAATCATTCACCTTTAAGAATTATGTTAGCTGAAAGTTTTTGTGGGTGTCCTTTAATTCCTATTTTTTCTGAGCATTTTTTCATAAATGAGTGTTGAATTTTGTCAAATCCTTTTTCTGCATTCATTTTATGACATTTCTTCATTAGCTATTAATATTTGCACTACACTGATTGATTTTTAACTATTGAGCCAGTATTCCATTCTTGGAATAATTACTGGGTCATGGTATATAATTCTCATTTATTACTGAATTCTATGTCATATTGTGAAGCATTTTTTGTGTCTATGTTCATGAGATATTGGTCTGTGGTTTTTTGTTATGCTGTTATTCATTACCCAAGTATTTTTATCATTTTTATTTTGAAATTTAATATACAGGGGTCTATAATTTTATCAATTTGCAGTATACATTTTGGTATCAGGGTATTACTAGCTTCCTAAAATGAATTAGAAAATACCACCTTCTATTTTCTCAAAGACACTGTATAGAATTGCAGTCAAATCTTTACAAATGTGGTGGAATTCTGAAGGAAACAATTTGGCCCTGGAGACTTTCTGTTTAGGAATTTTTAAATCATGAGTTTAATTTTTTTTAGTACTTATAAGGCTATTCAAATAATCTATCTTACATTGGGTAAGTTGTAGTAGTTTGTGTTTTCTAGGGAAATGATCCATTTTGTCTAAATTGTCAGATTCATGTCTGTACAGTTCAGAGTATTTACTTATCCTTTTGATGTTTGCAGTATTGGTAGCGATATCCCATTTAATCTCTGGTAAGTCCTTTTTTTTTTTTTTTTTTGACAGTCTTGCTTGAGGTTTGTCAATGTAATTGACCTTTTCGAAGAACCAGCTCTTTATTTTGTTTTATTCTTCTTTAAAGTGTTTATCGGTTTTCAATTTTATTGAGTTCTACCCTTTGTTATTGCATCTTTCTGCTGGCATTGGGTCTATTTTTCCTTCTTTTTTTAGGTTTTTGTGGTGGAAGCTTAGGTTACCGGTTGAAGACTTTTCTAGAGCGTGCATTTAGTGCTATATATTTTCCCATCAGTTCTGCTTTATGTGTCTCACAAATTTTGTTGTTTTCATTTTCATTCATTTCAGTGCATTTTTAAAATTTGAGATTTCCTCTATGACCATGGGTTATAAAACTATTGTTGTTCAGTTTTCAAGTGTTTGGAGATTTTTCCCATTATCATTGTTATTGATTTCTAGTTTGGTTCTTTTGTGGTTGGAGAAAGTACTTGTAGCATATCAGTTCTTTTAAATTTGTTGAGGCTGGTTTTATGGCTCAGCGTCTATCTTTATACGTTGTTCTGTGAGAACTTGAAGAACATGTATTCTGCTGTTGCTGAAATGTTCTATAAATATTAGATCCTATTGTCTCATGTTGTTGAGTTCTTTCATACTGTTATTGGTTTTCTGTCCAGTTCTACCAATTGTTGAGTGAGGGGTGATAAAGGCCCCAACTACAATGAATGGATGTATCTGTTTCTCCTTTTAGATCTATCAGTTTCACTTCACATATTTTCCAGCTTCGTTGTTTGCTGCAAGCACATTTATGATTGCTATGTTCTTTTGGTAAATCGACCATTTAATTATATAATGTCCCTCTCTGATAATTTCCTTAGTTCTGAAGCTGACTTTAATGTTAATACAGCCATTCCTGCTTTTTTTTGATGGTTTACATAATACACTATTTTATTTCTTTTAATTTCAACCCGACTATGGCGTTATCTTCGAAGTGAGTTTATTGTAAACAGCATATAGTGTGTCATGTTTTTAAATTCACTCTGTCAATCTTTATATTTTAACTGGTTTTTCTAGTAATCACATTAGACACATAATTTATCATAGTCTATTGGTGTGTCATATTAGTGGTTATCTCATGTTCCTTCACCCTCCCTCATTTATAACATCACTGTCTTAAATCTTTCCTCTACATATATACCAGATGTTATGATTTTTCTTTCAATCCTAAGTCATAATTTAGAAAATTCAAGAGGAGAAATGAAACTTAGTGTACTGACCAATATTTTTCTTACCATGTTCATTGTTTCTAACTGAAATTTCAAGATTCCTTATCAATTTCCTTCGTGTTTGGAGAACGTTAGCCATTCTTTTAGGGAGATAAACTAACAACAAATTCTTAATTAAAAAAAAAAAAAAGGTCTGTGTATGTCCTGATTTCCTCTTTATTCCTGAAAGATATTTTCACTGAGTAGAGCATTTTGTATTGACAGTTGATTTATTTCAGCACTTGAAAAATATCTGTTACTTCCTCATGGTCCCCACAGTTTCTGATGAGAAATCTTCTGTCGTTCAAATTGCTTTTACCATATAGAAAGTGCATCATTTTTTTTCTTGCTGCTTTCCAGATCTTTGTTTTTCTTCCTTAATCAGAAGTTTAATTACTATTTTTCTTGGTGTGAGTGTCTTTGGTTTATCCTGTTTGAGGTTTGCCCAGCTTCTCAAATCATAGGTTTAAATCTTTGCAAAATGTGAGAAATTCTTAAGCCATTATTTAAGTACTTTTTCATTCTCTTCTCTTTCCTGGAATTCAATAACATAAATATTTGCTCTTTATCACAGGGTCTTGCTCATTTTTCTAGTCTATTCTAATTTCCTGTAAACTACTTCTTTCCTCTGTCTTTTCCATTCTGTTGTTGAGTCCATCAATAGAGCTTTGCATTTCAGTTATGGTATCTTTTGGTTCTATAATTTCCCTTTGATTCTTCTTTATATATTTTATTTATTTTCTGAGCTTTGTAGCATTTTTTCATTTGCCTCAAGCATGTTTATAATCACTTGCAGTAGCACTTTTATTATAGCTGCTCTAAAATATTTGTCAGATGATTCTAACAACTTTGTCATCTCAGTGTTAGCATCTATTAATTGTCTTCTGTCATTCAGTTTGAGATCTTGTCCATTCATAACAAGTAACTTTTGACTGAATCTTTGACATTTTGTAATATGAGACTCTGGTTATTATATAAAGCTTCAGCCTGGAGTGATGACTCTTACCCGTAATCCCAGCCCTCCGGGACGTCAAGGTGGGAGGATCACTTGAGCCCAGGAGTTTCAGACCAGCCTGGGCAACATAGGAAGACCCCATCTCTAGAAAAAATGTTAATGTTAGCAATGTGTGGTGGTGCACACCTGTGGTCCTAGCTACTCGGGAGGCTGAGGTGGAAGGACTGCTTGAGCCCAGGAGGTTGAGGCTGCAGTAAGCCCTGATTATTCCACTGCGCTCCAGCCTGGGTGACAGAATAAGACTCGGCCTCCAAAAACATATACACATAAAGAAAGAAATAAGCTTTTACTTCAGCTGGCTTTTTCTGTCATTGCTCAGCAGGGAGAAGTGTGTTCTTACTTTATTACTGCCAGAGAGAGGTAGAAGTTTAGGTTCCCCCTCAGCCTTCCTGTAGAGGGGTCTACTCATTACTTCTGGGCAGGGTACAAGTCCTGGTCCTCACATGGTCTCCACTACCACCATGGTGGAGGTGGCCTCATTACTGAAGAGTAATGCCAAACATTCTGACTCTGCACTGAGCTGCTTTGATACTAAACAGTAAAGAAGGGAAGGAATACAGCATTAAGGCTGGGTCGGTGTTGAAATCTAGGCTTTCCATGTGGTCTCTCTTAAAATAGTAGGTATGGACTCTTTACTTCTGGAGGGGAATCAACAACACACGTCCTTACTTAGCCTTCTGTGACACTATCCCAGCAGGGGTATTGGAGTAGCTTGTTGCAACCTCTTGAGGTGAAAGTCTAGACTTTCCACTTAGTTTTTACTGATGTGGACTGGGTGGTGGCTCACTTTTTCTTTTATTTTTTTTGGTAGTGTTTGGCTGGGGTAGGTTGTCTGAAGGTTTTCTGTCTTGCTGGGCTGCCCTACTGTAGTCCTTTGGCTAGAGAGAGCAGACTTTTATTGGGGCTGGTTTTTGGTTTACATATATTGACATTTTGGGGTTGTTATCTTCTTCAGCTTCTAGAGTGGGAAAGCACAGAAAGCAGAAAAGCACTGCAGTGTGGTCCAGAACCTGCCCTTCCCATTGAAAGCTGCATCGTCTAATCTTTTGACCATGAACACTCTCGTTTATTGTCCTTTCTGCTTTGGTATCTGTGCATTTCTGTTGAATTTGTGAGCAGTTCTCTAACACCATTGGCCTTGGAATACTTTTTCACTGTGCTTTCTAACTGATTATGAGATATGAGATATTATGGGATATGAGACAAAAAACCATCACAAATGTAACTCACCACCATATTATTCCTTACGTTGTGAAGTCTGTAGCTTACATGCCTTCTCTTCATCTTTCAGAGGCTCCTTCTGTTTGTTCTGTATGTAACGTCCAAGCTTGTTGTAATTAGGGGGAGGAATGGGAAGGAGCGCATCTAATTCAGACTTCCTGAAGTGAAAGTCCTTAAAGCTTCTTTTATTGCTCTCAGTTGGTTTGTAGGTATTTTATTTTCATTTTATAGGTGCCACATGGTTCATGTTATGTTCATTCTTAAGTTTATAAATACTCATGTATATAATTACTATTTTTAAGTCTAATGTATGTAGGATCTAAAACACTTAAATTCTCCATCGTTTCTCAATTTCTCTTAACCTTCAGAGAGAGTCCCAAGAAGCATATATATGTATGAAAAACGTTCCAGAGAGCATCACATTTTATTACTAATTGCAGTTTTGATTCCACAACCCTGTATAACTTGGCATTCTGGTGAATTGGGCCCGAACATCTGTGAATCTTAAAAATAGTGGTTGCCTCATTATGGCTTCCTTATGCATAGAATTAAGAACACAGATCGTGGAATCAGACAGCCTGGCTTCCACACTCTAGCTGGGTGACCATGACCACGAAGAAGTTCCTGAATGTTCCAGTGTCAGTTTATTCACCTACAAAATGAAGATAATATGAGTATTAATCTGCTATCATACAAATAGTCTTTTTTTCCCTGTAGGTAAGGGAAATCTAAGATCATTTTTCTCTGGTTGCTTTCTGTATTTTTTCTTTGTCTTTAGTTTTCAGAAGTTTAATTACATTGTGTCTTGATTTGGATTTCTTTGGTTAAACCTGTGTAGGGTTCATCCAGCTTCTTAAACTTATAGGATCTACAGTAAGGCTAAGTGTATTAATATGTATGTAGCATTTACAACAGTGTCCACCTCATAAGAACCATTAAGTGTTAGTGATTAGTATTACCACTGCCTTCCCTCAAGGCAGCACAAAAAGAAGAAAAGTGCTGCAGTGTGGTCCAAAACCTGCTCCTCCCATTGAAAGCTGCATCTTCTAATCTTTTGACCATGAGGACTCTTGTTTATTGTCCTTTCTGCTTTGGTATCTGTGCATTTCTCTTGAATATGTGAGCAGTTCCCCAACACCATCGGCACTGGAATACTTTTCCATTGTGCTTTCTAACTGGTTATTATTATACTAATAAAGATCACACCTTCCTTATCTTTGTAATTGCAGTAAAGTGCACTGGTTTCTTAGGCATTCTAGGAGCTTTTTAGTGTATGTGTGTGTGTGTTTGCATGTCCAGGTAGTCAATTATTTTATAGATAAATTATAATTTCAGTCACTATATCTTTTACTTCAGTTACACTGCTCAGGACTTGAAAAATGTGATTTTCTTTGCTCTCTTTGTTTTCATTTTTCTTTTTCTGAGACACACATAAGTGTCTTGGTCTGTCACCCAGGCTAGAATGCAGTGGTGTGAACACTACAGCCTTGACATCCTGCGCTCAAATGATCATCCCACCTCAGCCTCTCGCCTCGCATGGCTAGTGTTTCTGTTGTTGTAGAGACAGGGTCTTACTATTTTCCCTAGGCTGTTCTTGAACTCCTGGGCTCATGTGATCCTCCCACCTCAGTCTCCGAAACCACTGGGATTATAGGCATGAGCCACCAAGCCCAGCCTGTTTTGATTTCTTATACAGGTAAAATATCCATCTTCTAATTTCCATGTCAACAACTTCTCTGTCACAATTAACATTTTCTCTCCCTATGCTCTGCATTCAGGCATCTCATTAATCATTTATTTTTTACTGCCTTCAACTTTTTTATTGATAATTATATTGCTGGGTAACAAACCTGCACGTTAGGCACATGTACCCTAGAACTTAAAGTATGAAAAAAAAATATTTTTAGACACTGATGCTCCTTTGTTATAGAGTTATGTTGAGCAGAGAGGAAAAACCAAATATTTTCTTATCTTCTTCTGGTCTATATGCATAGGTAAAGAAAAGTCTAGGGCATTTCTTTGTCCAATGTTTTACAATTTCTATTCGTATTTTTTAATTGTATTTTTTATATGTATTTTTACGGTCTTTTAAAGAAATTTTAAAGATGGTGGATCAGGTATAACTGGTGTGCTACCATTTTAACATAGATATCTCTCAAGTGACAACATGCTATAACTGTTACTCATGTGTGACCTTCAGTATGTAATTCTTTGAACTCCAGTTTCATCATATTTAAAATAGGGTAGGAAGAGAGTGTTAAAATTACGTTTTCCAGTTGCAAACAATCTTTAATTATCTGTTTGTATTTATAGGAATGTTTAAATTATGAGGTAGAGATAATGAAATTTAACAAATGCAGATGATTTTAAAATACATATATTTAGCCCAGATTCAGGCAATTGATTGACTACCAAAAACTCCACTCAAAAATAAATGCCTGTGTAAGGTATAACAATTCTGATACCACTACACATCTATTTTGGAGTTGAACAATTAAGTAAATGGAAACATCTAGGCTTCTTATTACTGGGGTGAGAGTTTACAGGTAAGCAAGGGGAAGAGGCCAGATTAGAACTAAAAGCATTCTAATAAATTAGAATTGAAAACACCCTTATAAACTCATGTTCAGCGTAACATAGTTACATATAGAAATGTTTATAAATATGTTAATATATACATAGATTTCCTTACTCTCTCAACTGAAAGGGTCTGGAAGCAACAACACCCTAGGAGTAACAAGCACATCTAGTGCCCAGATTTGACTTTAACACCTTTTTTGAATAAATGGAGTTAGAGCTCCTTGGAAAATGGGCTGATTCTAAGACTGGGGCAGAATATATCTGTGATGATCCTGGAACATCCTTTAGTACCAAAAAAATAAGGAAGTGCTCAAAAAAAAAAAAATACAACTCCACACAAGGATGAGGGCTTAGCAAAGGGACACCAGAACCAACTGAAAGGGCCCCCACTCGCCAAAGTCACAGCAATTTGAGCAACAAAATAAGTGGTATTAGATTATAACCCAAAGTATAAAATAAATATTCATGAATCCATATGGATATAAATAGTTGAGTGAATTAGTAAATGGGTGAGAGTAGACAAATCTCCCATGCAGAAGAATCCAAATAATTATGTAGATGCTCTGTCCTCAAATAAATAGATCGTAACTTCCCCACTCCTTAAGTATGAACTGTGGTTGGTGATTTCTTTTGAAGGAGTACAGTATAGAATGGAGGGAAAAACAGTACCTTTACAGAGAAATCTGGCAAACACTACCTCAGCCAGGTGATCAAGTTCAATATTCAGCAATATGTCATGTTGTTAGTGTGTGCTCTTGATATGACATGATGAGAATTGCACTTCGCTTCTGTGATATTCCTCCTTAAAACACACAACCACAGTCTAGTTATGAAATTAAAAAAAAAAATCAGACAAATCCCAAGGGAGGAAAATTCTACAAAACACCTGTTCAGTACTTCTCAAAACTTTCAAGATCATCAAAAACAAGGGAAGTCTTGAGAAACTGTCACAGCCAAGAGGAACCTAAGGAGATATTATGATTAAATGCAACGTCGTATTCTAGTTGGGATCCTGGAATAGAAAAATGATATTTTGTTAAAAACAAACTAAATAAATATGAATTAAGTATAAACTTTAGTTAGTAATTTATCAGCATTAATTTATGAATTATAACTAATACACCATACCAATGTAAGATGCCCGTAATAGAGAAAATGGGCTGTAGGATGTGTGGGAACTCTATCAACTGCAATTTTTTCCTGTAAATTTCAAACTGCTCTGAAATAAAAATACCTGTGGAATAAATGAGTGAATGGAAGGAAAAACAGTGTAGGAAACAAGGACAGAGATTTTAAAAATTTATGTACTTAAGCGAGCTTTGCATAAAATATATTGGGTATATTGGGTTAGTTTTTAAATATAGACTAGAATAATTGTTTTCTCTTGCAAAAATAGATGCAAATAGAAGACAAAAATTTAAACACTGTGACACAGCCAGCACATAGCCAGTAGCATTTGATTTCAGTAAATAGCTTATAATAATCAGGCCAGGGACAGTGAGCCAGCTATTAGAACTATTTTTTTTTCCAATAAAATAATTGCCTTAATTCAGACTGAGAAAATATTTGGGGGAGAACGGTTAGAGTAGTAAATACACCCAACAAAATTATTAATTAGTTTTACACAGCTATGGCCAAAGACACAGAAATAATGGGCTCTTATTAGAGAAATAAACCAAAAGAGGATATGAACTGTATTGCACAATTGTGTTGGTTTGAAACTGAGAGTTTCTCAGACTTCCCTTGTTTCCGATGATCTTGAAAGTTTTGGGAAGTACTGAAAGCCATATTTTGAAATCTCATTTGATACAGAATCATCTTAAAATGATGAGTTTGTCATGTAATTGTTTTTCATAATGTAGATAAATGATACATCAATGTCTTACATTTCCCAGTAATCTAATGATCATATGCTATTTTTATGCTTCCTTTAATTTTCAAGGAATTTTTAATGCTTGATGATTTTTAGCCAATTCAGTTTACTTTTCCTTCATTACAATAAAATGTTGTCAAATTAAATACACACATGCACAGAAGAAGGAAACTACTCATAATCCCACGTTAACTGTTTAAAATGTATTTCCCATTAGGTTTAAGTGCTGGAATTACAGACATGAGCCACTGTGCCTGGCTGATTTTTTAATTTTGAACTATAATTGTGACTATATGTATATTTAATTTGTATTCTGCTTTTTATCAGTTTACTACAGTATTTTTATGTATTTTAAAAATTTAATAATGTGTTGTTACATCTTGATTTACTAGTTCATTGGATATTTAGAGTTTTTCCCAGGGATATTTTATTCACTCACGTATGTCCCAATTCCAGAAGAAAAATCAAAACCCAGTGATTTTGTGTCTGTGTGTGTTGTGACTATAGCATTCTTGCATTTGAAACTCAGGAAGGAAACAACTGGGGTCTAAACAGCCAATTTTGGAGGTCTAAAATATAAAGGGTTTTTTTTTTTTTTTTTAAACTGCCATATTCATTCGCTTTAGCATCCTGAAGTTTGAGCTCACAGTCTAGTTGGCCATATAATAAAGTGGCAAACGCTGCATCTCAGACATCAGAGAATAAGCACCTATGAAAGCAGACTTCCGACTTCACCTTCTCTTGCAGGGTATCATTCCCCTCAGGAGAACAGTTGTCAGAGCTGCACTAAGTCATGTGCTTCATGAGTTTCCAGAGGTAGATCCATGACAACCTCTGGTAGGACCAGAACAAACACAGCAAGCCACTTCTAGTCGGCATTGCCAGTTAGTTTTCCAGCAAGCCAATGAAAAGGCCTGTCAAAGTTACCGTTGTTTCTGGCAGAAATGTCACAGTACTAGTGATATTTGTTTCATTGGAAGACAATACATTTTGCCTTAATTTTCCTGTCTTTACTATCCATTACTGAAGCAGCTACATCATCTAGGGTAAATACCCAGGTTTCGTCATCTTGTGCCAGGAAAATTTAGGAGCAGAGGTTTAATAGGCAAGAGAAAGGAAAACAGCTCTCTAGTGACAGAGAGTAGAGTTCTGAGGGTAAAAGGCAGCCTGCTGGTGGTGGATCCGCCGGATTTTATAGTCTGGCTTGGAGAGGCAATGTTTGATTTACTTAGGACTCAGAGATTGGTTTAATCAGGTATGACGTTTACATAGGGCACTGGGGAAGGCTGGCTGCCTCACCCTAATCTTATTATGCACATGAACTTACCCCTTGGCCAGGGCCATCTTGTCTGCTCCTTACTGTACACGTGGGTGGCAGAGAAGGCAAGATGGAGCTGCCATTTTGAACATGGTTGGCACAACTGCCAGCACCTATGGCTACAACTCGATTTTACAGGCTGCTCTTTGTTAGAAAGAAAAATGATTTGGGGCTGCTCTTCATTAAAAGGAAAACCTTACCAAGCACTTCTGCACCCTCACTATCTGCCTGTCATAAATAAAGTTTTGGTGCCACAAAAGAAATAGCACTCGAATAGAAAATTTTCTTTTATTTCTTCTCAGCAAGGCAGTTTACTTCTATAGAAGGGTGTGCCCTCACAGATGGAGCAATGGTGAGTACACACCCGGACAAAGGAGTTTTGAAAAGGGGGTTTATTCCTGATGCACTTGGCCCCTGCTGCTGTGTAGTTCCCCTATTGGGTAGGGTTAGACAGCACAGGCTAAACTAATTCCGAATGACTAATTTAAAGAGAGCGATGGGGTGAGTGGTTTGGTGGGAAAAATGGTTATGATGAGCAGGAAATCAGAATGAGTCAGGGTGGAGCAGGTAATCGGAAAAGGTTGCTTTATGAGGAAGTTAAGTTTAGAAGTAGAAGGCAAAGAATGGAACCCACTGACATATTGATTCTTTGAAGAGAAATTTAGAACTCATATCTAACATGTCTAACTCCTGTGTCATTGCATTGCCACACAATGTGATGGGATGTTTCCATATGCTGCCATCTGACCTCAGTGCCAATTAGATACATACTTATAACTCTTGATGTTATATCAGACATGATAATGGTACATTGGACTTGGATACAACAGCCATTTATCAGGCCACCAAGTATATGTTTAGCACAGTGAATTTAAAAGGTCTAGTGTTGGTAGGAAACACAGGTGATGGACCTCAATAACTAAAGTGACTGTATGCTTCTCAAATTCACCAGTCAAATGACATTAACATTTCTCAAATATAGTTTTACCAGTACTGCCATCACCAGCCAACACATGTTTAAGTAAAACTTAGAAATGTCCTTGGGCAGCCATCATAAAGGCTCTTCCAGAAGTACTGTTCCTCACCTGACTGAGCCGAAATACATTTGTATGTTGGTTTTAAAATCTGAGTTCATGATGAAAATGGGAACACTTAAAATGTCAAATATTGCAGCATGAAAATGCCTTCATATATTTTCATGATAAATCATAAAAATGATGAACCATTTGAATTAAAAACTCTCCAACTCATCAGGATTGTATGCATTAATTCGTATAATATTTATTAAGAACCTACTAGGTGCCAGGCACTGTTCTATGTGCTGTAAGGAAAGCAGATAAAATTCCTGCATTCATGGAGCATATCTTTTTCACAGCCCAGAATTAAGGAGCCACTGCCTCCTGAGGTGAAGTTGGTAATGCCAGGAAAATGACCAGTACTGGAAAAAATCTTGACCAGACACTGGAAACCCCTTACATTCTACTCCAAGTTCACCTCTGTTGACATAGAGTGAGCAGATAGAAAGATGCGAGAAGAGGAAATCAAAATCTTCTAAAATGAGAGAGACTATGAAGCAAGTACTGATTTTCTGATCGATGAGCAAGTTCCCGATTTTATGTATCATCTGGGGACTGGGGAAATTTGTTGGTTAAAGGAAAGGAGGGTGGGAGGGAAACCAGCAAGATTGAGCTGGATACAGTCTACAAAAACCCTACCATGTAAGAAAGAGAAAATGCTTAATATGCACTAAAATCTGGATGTAAATCAGAGTTCAAAAGCCACACATTGCTCAAGTAGAAGCAAAACTTGGAATACTGGGTTTTATGACTGGTTTTGAACTAGGAAGCTGCTCATGCTTTTAAAATTTTGTGGGGGTAGTTTTTGGTGGGGGAGGAAGCAGAAACTACAGAGGGCCACGGGGAGTGAGAAAGGTTCGTGGCAAGCTAAGGGCCAATACTGTCGAATTAGATTTTTTTTTTAATCCAACAAGAGCAGTCACTAAATTTAGAGGCTCTGTCCACACTGCACTTAAAGGATGAAAAAGCAGGGCCACAGCTTTGGAATTATTCTCTATCTTGTCTGGATGGGAAAAGGAAAGTCATTTGGGAGCCTGCCAAATATTGTATGGAAAATACAAAAGTGAGCCCAGGAAGAAAACAGATTAATTTTCCCCAAGGAAAACAGACACAAGGAAGAAGAAAAGAACTAGAGTATGTGATAGAGACAGAACATACTAACTTGCATCCCTTAAACACGGTCTCTCATCACATCCTTGAAGACATTATTTGGATAATTTACCACTGTTGTGTCAAAAGAAGGCAAAGTAAAGGACAGGCTGTGAAAAGGGGCTCAGAAGAAGTTAGAAAAACATGGACTTTTGTATATTTTCCTGTCATAAGATACTAGTTTGTTTGGGAAGAAGCAAAATCGAGTTGAACTTGGTTAAAGAAGAGGAAGTGAAATGAAGAGTGGCTCGTTGTTGAGGCACACGGTGCCTGTGGATTTCAGCCAAGCCACAAATGTTGCATTACCAGTATAATGCTCCTCTACCAGAAACTCGATGCATCATTGTGGAATTGTGCTCACTGCACATAGTTTGGTCCCTTTTAACACATCAAGTGCTGTTTTTGTCATATGATAAATAATTTGTGTCTCCTTAGATGAGAGTGACTCTAATCAATTTCTCTTAAAACTTGAAGTGAAAAACTGTAAGGCATGAATAAATAATTTCTTCTGAATTAATATCAAGTATCATCTTGATCTAAATATGCATCTTCAAAGTTGGGAAGGAGAATTTTGGAAAGGTTTATGTCTGTGAAACATTGAGTGAAACAAAAATCTCTGATTTCCCCTATAAATGGCTACTCTTAATGGGACTCTCAAACTAAGACAGGAATGGTTGCCTGGTTCGTCAGCATGACGAGGTTTCAAATATTAGCTAGGCATGAAGAGTGATACAGTCACTAGATATGAACTGAAAGAAAGGATTTTTTCTGCATCCTTAAGGCTGTACTGTGATGTAAACACACACACACACCCCAATGACATCAGTCGAAACTTTCTGTGAGCAACTGGGGAAGGGACTTGGCTCAGAATTCCAAGAAACCCAACCTGAGATTTTAAACCACACTTCTTTCCAGTGCTTTGCAATTGATTCCATTTCAATGAAATTATCATTGTCTCTGGTTCCAATAGCAAACTGAAGGGAGAAGTGAATTAGGAAGGAAAACATTTTGTTGGAAAAAAAGACATGACTCTGTGGAAACATTTCAGAGGGGCCCCAAACAGATGAAATCTAAAGTTGCTAGTCCCATGATCTGTCAGGTTACCTGGAAACAGATGTTCCACGGAACTATGGCAGTGGCTGAAGGTGAGTAGGGATAGGAAGATGAGGACAAAGACCCACAAACACCTCCTCTTTCCTTCAGCCTCATTTGTGTTCCTGACACCAAAGCTAAACTGCTATTTGGCAAACAGAGAAGAAGAAGAGAGAGGAAGTCACAGTATATTTCCATTTTTTGTCCAGTTTCCAGTTCCATGTCAGTAGAGCTGAACCTTGGATGGCCTAGCAACTCCCTACGGAGGTCTGCTTGGCAGAATGAAGGAACTTGTGTTAAAGGACAGCCTTCTGTGGCTCTCAGTCCACGATCTGTCCATCCCCTCTGACCTCCATCAGTATTACAGTGATGATAGCAAGACAAAGAAAAACTCTACTTCTCATCAAAAATACAAGAATTTTATGCAGGGAAGACACTAGACAGTGCCTCCTTGGCCAAAGTCCAGTCTGGCTACAGAAATTTGTCTGCAAAAAGAAAGTAAAAGCTGTCCTGTGCCTCACATAGTGGGTGGTCTAAGTCCACACACACACACAGCAGCTTTTCCATGACTGACAAATGGCACAATTAGTGGATTATTGGTGTGGTAATGTGAAAATGTCCATTAGAGATAACATGGCTTAGCCGGGCATGGTGACATGTGTCTGTAGCCCCAGTAACTCAGGAGGCTAGGGTAGGAGGATTATTTGAGCCTAGGAGTTTGAGGCTGTAGTGTGCTTTGATCATGCCTATGAATTGCCACTGCACTCCAGTCTGAGCAACATAGCACAACCCCGTCTTTTAAAAAAATAGATAACATAGCTTATCAGTTACAACCACTGACATAACCAGCATACCTGACTATAATAAATTTTGAATTGCATTATAATGTGTAATCAGTTAATTGCCAAAATTAATGTGCTTTTTGACATGAGGTTCTGAATTGCTGGGTGCTGAAAAAAATTGCCTGTGGTATAGTCAACTATTTTTGAGAGTAGCCAAGAAAAGAATTCAGGTCTCCTGCTGGCTGTTCCAGGCTTAATGATTTACCTTTGGTAGACACAGTGCTTGTTTTGGATTTCACACAAGTTGGCATGAAATCCACAAAACTTTGAACAGATGGTCCCCAAGGCCACCTATGTCCTCAAGTAAGAATTCAATGCAATGTCTTTCGTTAACAAGAGATGTATGTCAGGAGAGAAAATCTCTCAAAATTTTAGAGAAATGTCTTTGGATATACCCAGGCCTGCCACCGCATCACTTTTGAAGGCTTCGTTTCTTACTGGGGTATTCCCTGAAAGTCTTATCTGGGACTGTATCTAAGAAAACCTCTCATTTTCTGGAGAGCTCTGAGGCTTTCAAAGAATATCCACAGCATTGTGGAAGCTGTGCTTTCTAGTGGAACTTCCTGGAGTTGTGAGCCTTATTTTAATTATGTTTAGTTGACACATAATGTACATATTTATGTGATACAGTGATATTTTGATACATGTATAAAACGTGTAATGATCAAATTAAGGTAATTGCATATCCATCACATGAAACATTTATTCTTTTTTTTGTGTTGGGAGCATTCAAAATCCCATCTTGTAACTATTTGAAAATACACAAAATTAGTGTTAACTATAGTCATCCCACAGTGCTATAGAACACTAGAACTTATTCCTCCTATCTAGCTGTAATTTTGTATCTATTAACCAACCTTTTCTATCTTCCTCTCCGCTTCCAAGCTTCTAACAACCATAATTATATTTCGATGAGCTCAACATTTTTTAGCTTCTACATGAGTGAGAACGTCAAATATTTATCTTTCTGTGCTTATTTCATTTAACATAATGTCCTCCAGGCTCATCCATGTGTACGTGCACCACATTTTCTTTGTCCACCCACCTGTTGATGGACATTTAGCTTGATTTAATATAATTTCCATTGTGAATAGTGCTGCAATGAAATAAGGAGGTTGAGACATATCTTAGATATATTGATTTCCTTACCTTCGGATAAATAACCAGCAGTGGGATTGCTGGATCATGTGGTAGTTCTGTTTTTGGTTCTTTGAGGAACTTCCATACTGTTTCTCATAATGGCTGTACTGATACATTTCCAACACAACATATAAGATCTTCCTTTCTCTGAATCCTCATGAGCATTTTATTTTTGTCTTTTTGATCATAGCCATTCTAATGAGGTGAGATGGTACCTCATTGTGTGGTTTTGATTTGCATTTCCCTTACGATTAGTGATGTTGAGCATTTTTTAATTTACTTGTTGACCATTTGTATGTCTTATTTGGGAAATGTCTATTTAGGTATTTTGCCCATTTTTAAATCATATTATTTGATTTTGTTGCTGTTGAGTTCCTTTTATATTCTGAATATTAGTTCCTGGCTGGATAATGTTTGCAAATATTTTCTCCCATTGTACAGGTTGTCTCTTCACTTTGTTCACTGTTTTCTTTGCTATGCAGAAACCTTGGTTTGACATCATTCTATTTGTCTATTTTTGCTTTTGTTGCCTGTGCTTTTGAAGTCTTAGCCATAAAATCAATGCCTAGGCTACTGTCTAATTTTCAGTGATATATTCAAGTCTTTAATAACTTTGAGTTTATTTCTATATATGGCGAGAGATAGGAGTCTAGTATTCTTCTGCATATGGGTATCCAGTTTTCCCAGCACCATTTATTGAAGATAGTTTCCTTTCTCCAATGTAAGTTCTTGGTGTCTTTGTCAAAATTCAGTTGGCTGTAAGTATAGGGATTTATTTCTGAGTATTCTATTCCATTGGTCTATATGTACTTTTAAATTTCAGTCCCATGGTGTTTTGGTTACTATAGCTTCATAGTATATTTTGAACTGAGATGGTGTGATACTTCCAGCTTTGTTCTTTTTGCTCAGGATTGCTGTGGCTCATCAGGGTCTTTTGTGGTTCCATACAAATTTTAGGATTGTGTTTTCTGTTTCTGTAAATGATGCCATTGACATTTTGATAGGGATTGCACTGAATCCATAGATTCCTTTGGGAAATGTGGTTATTTTAACAATATTCTTATAATCCATGAGCGTGGAATGTCTTCCTATTTGTGCATGTGTGACCTGTTTAATTTCTTTTATCAGTGATTTTGAGTTTTCCTTGTAGAGCTCTCTTACCTCCTTGATTAAATTTTTTTTTGTCTCTTTAGCTATTATAAGCAGGATTGCTCTATTAATTTCTTTTTCAGCTATTATGTTATAGGAATATAGAAACAGTACTGATTTTTTTTTTCTTTTTCTTTTTGAGATGGAGTCTTGCTCTGTCTCCCAGGCTGGAGTGCAGGGGTGTGGTCTCGGCTCACTGCAACCTCTGTTGCCTGGGTTCAAGCAATTCTCATGCCTTAGTCTCCCAAGTAGCTGGGACTACAGGCATGCACCACCATGCCTGGCTAATTTTTGTTTTGTTTTGTTTTAGTAGAGATGGGGTTTTGACACGTTGGCCAGGCTATATGTTGATTTTGGATCCTGTAACTTTACTGAATTACCAGTTCTAACAGTGTTTTTGGGGAGTCTTTGGGTGTTTCAATATACAAGATCATGTCATCTATTAAGAGGGACAATTTGACTTACTCTTTCAATTTGAATGCCCTTTCTTTCTTTTTCTTGTCTAATTCCTATAATACAGTGAGTAGGAATGGTGAAAGTAGGCATCCTCATCTTGTTCTGGTTGTTAGAGAAAAAGCCTTCAGCTTTTTCCCATTCAGTATTAGGTTAGCTGTGGGTTTGTCACATACAGCCTTTTTAATGTTGAGGTCTGTTCCATCTATGGCAAATTTGTTGATTGTTTTTCAACAGGGATGTTGAATTTTACCAAATGCCTTTTCTGTGTCTATTGAGATGGTTACATAGTTTTCTTCATTCTATTGATATGATGCATCACATTTATAGATACAGGTATTTTGAACTATCCTTCCAGCTCTGGTAAAAATTCTGCTTGATCATGCTGTATTATCTTTGTGATGTGGTTGGATTTGGTTTGCTAGTATTTTGTTCAGGGTTTTTGCATCTATGTGTATCAGAGATATTAGCCTGTTGTTTTTGTTGTCCTTATCTAGTTTTTTTTTTCTTTCTTAAGTTCTGGGATACATTGCAGAATGTGCAGGTTTGTTACACAGGTATAAACATGACAGGGTGGTTTGCTGCACCCATCAACCCGTCATCTATATTAGGTATTTCTCCTTATGCTATCCCTCCCCAAGACCCCTACCCCCTGACAGGACCCAGTGTGTGATGTTCCCCTCCCTGTGTCCATGTGTTCTCATTGTTCAACTCCCACTTATGAGTGAGAAGATGTGGTATTTGGTTTTCTGTTCATTAGTTTGCTGAGAATGATGGTTTCCAGCTTCATCCATGCCCCTGCAAAGGACATGATCTTTTCCTTTTTTGTGTCTGCATAGTATTCCATGATGTATATGTGCCACATTTTCTTTATCCAGTCTGTCATTGATGGGCATTTGAGTTGGTTCCAAGTCTTTGCTATTGTGAATAGTGCTGCAATAAACATGTGTGTGCATGTGTCTTTACAGAATGATCTATAATCCCTTGGGTATATACCCAGTAATGGGATTGCTGGGTCAAATGGCATATTTAGTTCTAGATTCTTGAGGAATTGACACACTGTCTTCCACAATGGCTAAAGGAATTTACATTCCCACCAACAGTGTAAAAGTGTTCCTATTTCTCCACATCCTCTCCAGCATCTGTTGTTTCCTAACTTTTTAATAATCACCATTCTAACTGGTGTGAGATG
Source organism: Chlorocebus sabaeus (assembly GCF_047675955.1). NCBI lineage: Eukaryota > Metazoa > Chordata > Mammalia > Primates > Cercopithecidae > Chlorocebus > Chlorocebus sabaeus. Next base: position 32,682,829 of record NC_132911.1, on the reverse strand, counting down.
GTATCTCATTGTGGTTTTGATTTGCCTTTCTCTAATGACCAGTGATGATAAGCATTTTTTTCATATGTCTGTTGGCTGCATAAATGTCTTCTTTTGAGAAGTGTCTGTTCATAGCATTTGCCTACTTTTTCATGGGGTTGTTTTCTTGTAAATTTAAGTTCTTGGTAGATTCTGGATATTAGCCCTTTGTCAGAAGGATAGATTGAAAAAATTTTCTCCCATTCTGTAGGTTGCCTGTTCACTCTGATGATAGTTTCTTTTGCTAAACAGAGACTCTTTAGTTTAATTAGATGCCATTTGTCTATTTTGGCTTTTGTTGCTATTGTTTTTGGTGTTTTAGTCATGAAGGCTTTGCCCATGCCTATGTCCTGAATGGTATTGCCTAGGTTTTCTTCTAGGGTTTTTATGGTTTTAGGTCTTACATTTAAGTCTTTAATCTGTCTTGAGCTAATTTTTGTATAAGGTATAAGGAAGGGGTCCAATTTCAGTTTTCTGCTATATTTCAGCAGTGAAGCCATCGGGTCATGTAATTTTTTTGTTGGGAAATTTTTATTACTCATTCAATCTTGTTGCTTCTTGTTGGGCTGCTTTGGTGTTAGGTGTATATATATTTACAACTGCAGTATCCTCTTGCTGAATTTATCTTTTTATCATTATATAATGACATGGTGTGTGTGTGTTTTGAGATGGAGTCTCGTTCTGCCACTCAGGCCAGAGTGCAGTGGTGCGATCTCGGCTCACTGCAAGCTCCGCCTCCTGGGTTCATGCCATTCTCCCACCTTATCCTCCCAAGTAGCTGGGACTACAGGTGCCCGCCACCACGCCCAGCTAATTTTTTTTTTTGTATTTTTAGTAGAGATGGGGTTTCACCATGTTAACCAGGATGGTCTCGATCTCCTGACCTCATGATCCGCCTGTCTCGGCCTCCCAAAGTGCTGGGATTACAGGCATGAGCCACTGCACCCGGCCTGTGTTTTCAAACTTAAAGTATATTTCGTCTGATGTAAGTATAGCTACGCCTACAATTTTTTTTTTTTTGGTTTTTATTTGCATGTAATATTCTGTTCCTTCACTTGCAGTCTACATGTATCTTTAAAGGTGAAATGTGTTTCTTGTAGACAGCATATAGATGGTTCTTGTTTCTTATTCATTTATCCAATCTATATCTTTTCATTGAGAAATTTATACCATTTGTAGCCAAAATTGTTATTGACAGGCAAGGACTTATTCCTGTCATTCTGTTAATAGTTTTCTGGTTCTTTTAATTTTGTCTTATAGTTTATCCTTGTGGTTTTTCAATAGTGAAAACTTTTGATTCTTTTTTGTCATTTACGTATCTGCTCTACAAGTGAGTTTTACACTTTGGTTTATTTTCATAATGGTAGATATGGTCTCTTCACTTCTACATATAGGACTATCCTAAAATTTTCTTGTAGGGTTGGTCTAGTGGTGTTAAATTCCTTCAGCTTTGCTCATCTGGGACAGACGTTGTCTTCTTTTTTTCCTGAAAGATTGCTTTGCGAAATATGGTATTGTTGCCTGGCAGTTATTTTTCTCTTCACAATTAAAATATATCATCCCATTTGTTTCTGCTGAGAAATCCTTTGTGAGTCTGATGGGGATTCCATTATATGTGACTTGATGCTTTTCTCTTGCTGTTTTTTTAGAATTCTGTTTTATGTTTGACTATAACATATCTCAAGACCTTTTTGAATTGACCCTACTTATGAAACTTTGAGCTTCCTTTATCTGGATGTCTGTTACTTCCAAGACTTGGGAAATTTTCACGTATAATTTCATTATGTTTTCTATGTCATTTCTCATATCTTCTTCTGGAACTCCTAAAATGCAATTTTTTTTTTTTTCACTTAATGGTTTCCCATATATCACATAGACTTTCTCCATCCCTTTTTTTTGTCTGATGGGTTATTGCCGGAGACATTTCTTCAAGTTCAAAAATTATTTTATCTGCTTGATCTAGTCTATTATTGAAGTTTTCAATTATATTTTTATTAATTGATTCGATTTCTCATTCAGATCATAAAATGTTTTCCTAATTTTATTAAACATCTATGTTCTTTTGTTTCCTGCTGGATTTCCTTAAAATCCTTATTTTGAATCTTCTTCAGGTATTTCATAACTTTTTTTCATTTGGGTCACTACTGAAGAATTATTGTGTTTCTTTGAAGATGTCATGTTTTCTTGCTTTATGCATTTGATAAAACAGTCATGTCTTCCAATTGTATGGAGGAGCTTTTGTAGGAAATTACTTTTTCCTTTTGATGTATCTATAAGTGTCAGTTGGGTAGGGTGCTTTGGTTTTGTTTCTTGCTAGGTACAGTGATATAGTCTCTGTATGATTTCTTTGGCTGTAATGAATGTGAGTGTTGTCTGTGAGTCCCTCAGTGGCCTAGGCTATTGTTGTTTGTGCAGGCTGTGGCATGGCTTTTCTTGGAATAAGAATGCAGAAAAGGCTGGTTTTGTGGCTTCTGGGGGGAACATGCTGGTGTACAGCCCCTCTGCTACAGGATGGGGTAGGGTTGCCAGAAGTGGCAGTGATAGGTCATGGATCAGTGAGTCCATGGGTCCCTGGGAAGTGTGTTCAGGTGCCAGTAGTGGTGGCAGCAGGTCTTGGGTGGTGAGCCTTATAATAGGTCAATGAGAAAAGCATAGACATTTTGTTTTTAAGGAGCTCAGAAATATGGGAAATAAAATGAGGGAATGAAAGGTATAGAGAAGTTTGAAAATAAAATATTCAAATGGCAGTGCAATAGAAACATGTAGAGTAAAAGTTACATAGATTAAAGTTTGAATGAGACCTGGGGTAGAGAATGTAAGGCTAAATACATACAGAAGAATGGGGATAGTATCACCTAGTGGTTGCGATTACAGTTTCTGAAGTCAGACAGACTGGATTTGAATCCCAGCTCTCTTACTCATCAGAGATGTAGCTTTATGAATGTTACTTAAGGCCTGATGGCCTAATTTCTTCACTTATTAAATAGAATAGTAAACTAACCCCACAGAATCTCATGAAGTTTTTCAGTGAAACTGTGTATGTATGTAACTTGGTATGAAGACTGGCACAAAGTAAATGTTCAATAAAATGTTGGTGAAAATTAGCTTGAAATAAAGTACGCATTCTGAAGAAGAATAAACAGAAGGGCCAATTTATTTGGTGGACAATAGTAGGAAGCTTAGGTATAAGAAATAGCATAGAAAATGCCAAAAGTTTTGGTGTTTCTTTGAAGGTGTCATGTTCATATTATCTGAAAAATAAAATCAGCACCCTGATTTTTTCAGTGGGAAAGATGATCACTGAACAAAAGTAGAAAGTATGTTTATAAATAAGAATACTCTTTTGCTGAAAGCTATATAAAATTTAGCTTCGATCCTTAGATTATATTTTTGAGTTACGGCCAATTCTAGGTTACTTAAAGTTTTATAAATTGACTTTTTCTTCTTTGTTGCACAGATTTTGGCCATTTAACTACTTAAGATTTTCACCAAAAGTACTTACATGAAGACGAGGTTAAAAGTCAAATAATCTTGACTTGCCAGGTGATTAAATGTTACCAGGTAAAGAATAAATAATCACACCATCTGCTCAATTAAAAAACGCACTCTAATAAAGGACAATTTTCATCTTAGTTCCTAGTGATCTCGTTAGCTACTATGCCTTCAACTTGGTTCTGCCCCAGGTGCATATGCCCAATTTCATGAAATGAAACTTTTGGAGGTTATCAAGTATAAACATTGTGTTAGGGTACCAAGGCGTTTAAGAACCAGAGTTTCATTATGTTACAGATAGTTAGACATGAGCAGGGGGCTCTCCACCAGGAAAGTCAAGTGACCATCAAATGATGGTCAGGCAGTGGTTATACTGTCTCTCTAAAATAATTGGTCCCAGCCAGTATCAGAGAAAGGCAGTCTCCCAATAGATAGAAACACCTGAAATGTGACTAGCAACTTCCTGCTAAGATCTCAGAAGGTGGTGAGTGGGCTCACATATGCACACTAAGAAGCAAAATGGTGGAGTTTAACTGGCATATGACCTCCTAAAGACATCTGACTGGTAAGGGAAGGACCAGTGAAGGAAGAACGCCTTAAGGGAGCATGTGTACAACTCCAGTAAACTCACTGTGCATGATCCCCTCCCAAACAGTAGCAGGCCACTGCAAATGTGAACACCTCACCCTGAAGGAGAAGGGAAAAGTCCTTTTAGACATTGGCGTGGGCAAAGACTTCATGACCAAGAACTCAAAAGCAAATGCAACAAAAATAGATGAGACCTAACTAAAAAGCTACTGCAGTGCAAAAGAAATAACCGACAACCCTCACAGCAAGGAGAAAATATTCACAAACTATGCATCTGACAAAGTACTAGAATCTACAAAGAACTCAAATTAGCAAGGAAAAAATCTCATTGAAAAGTAGGCAAAGGACATAAATAGACAGTTCTCAAAAGAAGATATGCAAACGGCTAACACACTTATGAAAAAATGCTCAACATCACTAATTATCAGTGACATGCAAATTAAAACCACAATTTTAATTTGGCACATTATCCCTGCAAGAATGGCCATATTTAAAAAACCAAACAATAATAGATATTGGCATGGATGTGGTGAAAAGACAACAATTTTACACTTCTGGTGGGAATGTAAACAACTACTATGGAAAATGGTATGAAGATTCCTTAAAGAACTAAAAGAAGCACTACCATTCAATTCAGCAATGCCTCTAAGTGGGTATCTATCCAAAGGAAAAGAAGTCATATGAAAAAGACACTTGCTCACTCATGTTTATAGCAGCACAATTTGTAATTGCAAAAATATGACACCAGTCTGAATGCTCATCAACTAAAGAATGGATAAAGAAAATGTGTTACATACACACCATGGAATACTACTTGGCCATAAAAAGGACAAAATAATATTTGCAGCAACTTGGATAGAGTTGGAGACTGTTATTCTAAGTGAAGTTACTCGGGAATGGAAAACCAAACATCATATGTTCTCACTTATAAGTGGGAGCTAAGCTATGAGGAAGCAAAGGCATTAGAATAATATAATGAACTTTGGGGATTCAGATGGATAAAGGACTATACAGTGGGTACAGTGTATACTGGTTGGGTGACGAGTACATCGAAATCTCAGACTTATCCATGTAACCAAAAGCTATTGAAATTAAATAAAATCTAAAGAAAAGAATCGTAATTTAAAATTTAATGAAAGGAGACTGTGGACAAATGTCAACACCAAGATGATAGAGATATTAGAATTGCCTGACAAAGATTTTAAGGAAGCCATAATAAAATTGCTTCAATGAGACATTATGAACATGCTTGAAACACATGGAAAAATAGAAAACCTCAGCTAAGAAAAAGCTTCAAGAAAGATACAGACCATATAAACAACTAAAGGGAAATTTTAGAACCAAAAAATATAGACAATGAAATATAAAGATGTGTGAATGGGCTCAAAAACCTAATAATGGAGTGGACAGAAAAGAATCAGTATACTAAAATACAGAACAACAGAAACTACCCAATTGAACAACATCAAGAAAATCAACTAGAAAAAATGAACAGAGACTCAAAGGCCTTTAGGATTATAATATAATATCTGATATTTGTATCACCAGCGTTCTAGAAGGCGATAAGAAAGGGGGCAAGATTGAAAAAGTACTCAAAGATTTAATGGCTAAAAGTTTACCAAATTTTGATAAGAGGCAAAAACTCTGAGATTCAATATGACAAGGAAATATCAAAGAGGAAAAAATAAAACATCTAAGAAATCCACTTCAAGTAAAATCAAAATTAATCTTCACAAAGATGGAGAAAACATTTTGACAGAGCCTAAAAATAAACGATATCTTATCCACAAGGGAAAAACAATGTGAATGTGAATGTCAGCAGGTTTCTCATCAGCATGGAGGCCAAAAGGATAAAGCACACTATTTTTCAAGTGCTGAAATAAAGTAATTGTCAACTCAGAACCCTATACTTAGTGGTTATATCCCTCCAGAATGAATGGGAAATGAAGACATTTTTAGATGATGGAAAATAAGAGAATTTGTTACAGTAGAACTACCCTAAATGAACGGCTACAGAAAGCTATCTAATTAGAAAGAAAACTTAAACATCAAGAAGCAAGATATTACAAGGAAAAATACGAGAAAATAGACTTCCTTGAGTTTTCTAAGTTGATTATTGAAGCAGGAACTATAAAATTGTCTGTGGTTCTAAAAATATGTGGAAGAATTAGTTAGAACTGTTACATTATAAATGAAGTAGTGTAAAGGGATACTGAGGGAGGTAATGTTTCTATACTCCCTTATACTTATAAAATAATAATTCTTTAGACCACAATACATTATGTATATGTAAAGGAACTGCTAAAAAAAGAAAAAAACTATACAAAGGAATCTACTAAAACATTCTGTGACTATACAATTCTAAAAATAAAGTGTAACCCCAAAGAAGTCAGGAAACAGGAGACATACAATACACCAAAAAACAAAATGGCAGACTTATGTCCTGATACATCAATAATTCGATTAAACGTTGTAAAGTGTTCCAGATGAAAGATAACAACTGGCAAAGTCAATTTTAAAACATCCCCAACTCTGTGTGCTTTATAGAAAATGAATTTCAAATAAAATTACATAGGCGAAATTTAAGTAAAAAGATGGAAAATATATGTCATGCAACCAATCAAAAGAAAGCATGAATTGCCATATTATTATTGATAAAGTAGACTTCAGAGCCACAAAAACTTCCAGAAACAGAGAAGGACATTATATAATAATAAAGGACCAGTCCACCATAAAGATGTAGCAATTACAAATAAGTTATAAGCAACAGAGCTATAAAATGTGAAGCAAAAAGTGGTAAACCTGGAATGAGAAACAGAGATATCCACATATATATTTGGAGACTCAAAACACTGCTGTCTCAATACTGGATAGAACTAGACGGAAAATCATCAAGAATATGGAAGAACTCAACGTTATTATTCAACAGAATCTAATCAGCATTTATAGAACGCCCTATCCAACAACAAAATAAATGTACTTTTCAAGTATCCCTAGAATATGTACTAAAATAGATGCCCTGAACCATAAAGAAGTTCAAAAATTTAAAACTGAAGTTATATAAAATGTGTTCTTCAATCACAAGGAAATGTAAGTACTAGAAGTCAATGACAGAAAAAGGAAAATCTCCAAATGCTTAAAAACTAAACAGACATTTATATAATTCATAAATCAAAGACTAAGTCTCCAAAAAAGTTAAAAGCTGCAGTAAATTTAATACAAATGAAAATTTAACATAAGATTTGTGTAACATACCTGAAGCAGAGAGGGAAATTATAGCACTAAATACACATATTAGAAAAGATAAAAACCCAAAGCAAGTATAAGGAATATAATAATTACTAGCAGAATTCAATGAAATTGGAAACAGAAAAAAATAGTCAATAAAACATAGCTGTTTCCTTGAATAGGTCCGTAAGTTTGACAAAATTTTATCAAAGACACAACACACCAGTATCAATAATAAAATAGGAGCTATCACTACAGACCCTGGGGACATTAAGAACATCATAAGGGAATACAGTGAACAGTTCTATGCACATAAGTTTAGGAGTTTAGATGAAATGTACTACTACTTTGAACAACACAAACTACCACAACTCACCCAACATATATAATAGATCATTTGAACAGCTATTAAGGAAGTTAAATTTTGTATTTAAAAATGACCCCCTCCTAAGCTAATAAATCATAAATTATGATGGTTTCAATGAGAATGTATACAGATGTAAGGCTGGTTTAATATTTAAAAATCAATCAATGTAACTGTTTGAAATGCTTGTTCCCTGGTGCCATAAAGAAATAGCACTTGAACATAAATTTGTTTAGTGAGCCCCTTTTTACTTCCTGCAGAAAGGGTACACTTGCCATCAGTTTTGCCACAAGAGTACACCGAACAAAGGAGACAGGGTCATTTATAACTTGATGCGTCCACCCGACTGCTGTGTCCAGTTTCCATTGGATGGAACAGGACCTCACATTCTGTATTTGTAAAGGAAGGAGGAAGTAACTTGTGGAATGATGAGAAAGGTAAAAACACTTTTAAATAAGGAAGAGGAACAGGCTATGACCTAATGGTTGCTTGGACCAGTATAAGCATGCTAGGGCAAATATTTAGGTTAAATTGTGGAGGCTGAGGACATAAAGCACATTGATTTCTTTATTATGGCTAGCAGATATTTAGGAATGTTAGCAGGTCTTTGAATAAATTTTGCTTTTAAGATAAGTTATTATTTATTCCTAATTAGATGGGGAGGAAAGTCTTTGAAGAGGAACCTCTATTCTACTTTTTACAGTAACCTACCGTAAAAACAAGCTAAAAAAATCGTGATAATGTCAGTGAAGTCACAAAAAAATTTGACAAAATTCATCATCCATTCATAATAAAAACTCACAGAAAAGAAATGAGGTAAAATTTCCAACTTAATAAAGGGGATCTGCAATAACCCTATAGCTAACACTAAATGTTAAAAGACTGAAAACTTCCTTCTAGAACTGAGAACAAGGCAAAGATGGGCATTCTTACTACTCTTGTTCAACACAGTACTGGTAGGTCTACCCTGTGTAATAAGGCAAAAGGCAAGAAAGAAAAATGAAAGGGCACATTTTTCAGGATGGATAAAACTATTCTTGTTTGCAATGACATAATTGACCATGTAGAAAATTCCAAGGCATCTACCAGAAACAAAACAAAACCCTCCTAGAACTGAGTGAGTTCAACGGAGTCCCAGGGTATAAGATAAACATACAAAAATCAATTTTATCTATATAGTGGCAGTGGATAAGTAGACAAAAATTACCATACTATTTACAATTATTTAAGAAATTAAAACACTTAGGTGTAAATCTATAAAACATGTGCAGGTCTTGAATAGGAAAAATTATACAACAGTGATGAAACAAATTCAATTCAATATAATACAGACATACTGAGTTCATGGATTAGAAGACTCAGCATATAAAGATCTCAATTCTTCAATTAGCATGCATGCTTAATACAATTCTTATAAATAACCCAACAAGATTTTTTTTGCAGTTACAGGTTAAGAAAGCTGGACTAATAAAAGGAATATGTCTATGTGATTTCAAAACCTTACATATCTATAGTAATCAACTATATGATCAATATATTCATATAGCCCAGTAAAACAGACTAGATGACCAATCAATACAATTATACAAATGTGCCCAACTGATTTTCATAGGTAAAAAAACAATTCAATGGAAGAAAGCTAGCCTTTTCAACAAATAGTGCTGGAGGAATTACACATTTATACTCCACACCCACCTTTCAAAATTCTCAAAGTAAATCTCACACCTTATAAAAAATTAACTCTAAAACTTTTAGGGAAATACAGAAGGAATAATTAAGATCTAGGTCAAAATAGAGTTCTTAGATTTACAACAAAAAGCACAATTTATAACAAAAATATAAATTGGACTTCATAAAAAATTAAGAATTTGCTTTATGAAAGACCCTCTTTAAAAAAATTAAAAGACAAAATACAGAGTGGGAGAGAATATTTGCAAATGATATATCTGACAAATAGCTTGTGTCCAGAATATATAAAGAGCTCTCAAAACTCAATAGTAAAACTTAATCTTATTTAAAAATGGGCAAAAGACATGACACATTTCACTGAAAATGATATACTGATGGTAAATAAGCACTAAGATGTTGATATCATCAGTAAATGCAAACTAAAACCACCATGAGATATCAATATATACCTACCAGAGATATCAATATATACCTACCAGAAGTAAAAATATTGACAACAAATGCTGGTAAGGATGCAGAGAATGTGTTAACTCATGTGTTGTTGGGAATACAAATTATAAAGGCACTCTGGAAAACTGTTTGGCAGTTTCTTAAATAATTAAACATACAATCACCGTAAGACTCAAAAATACAGGGAATTTGTTTATCCGAGATACATGAGCACTTATGTTTACACAAAAACAGGCATGAGAGTGTATATTAACTTTATTCGTAAGAGCCAAAACTAGAAACAACTCAGATGTCGATAGGTGAATTGTTAAAATAGCTGTGGTAAATTCATTATCATGGCATAGTACTCAGTGTTAAAAAGGAACAATGATTTAATTCTCACTACAACTTGGGTAAGTTTCCAGAGAACTAAACTGAGTGAAAAAAAGCTAATCCCCAAAGGTCATATAATGTATGACCCCACTAGTATCACATTTGCAAAATGACGTATTTATAAAAATGGAGAACAGATTAGTGGTTGCCAAGTAGTAAAAGGGAAGTGAGTGTGCCTACAAAAGGGTAACATGAAGGATCCTTGTGGTAATGGAAATGTTCTGTATCTTCACAGAATTAATGAAAATATCCTGCTCGTGATACTGCACTACAGTTTTGCAAGATGCTACCACGGGGGGAAACTGTAAAGGATACGCAGAATCTCTTTGTATTGCTTCTTGCCACTGCATGCAAATATACAATTATGTCAGAATGAAGGTATAATTTTAAAAAGAGAACAAAACTGGAGGACTCATGGGATACCTTTCCAACATTTTCTATAAAGCAACAGTAATGAGGAGCATCGAATATATATAACTTTTTGTGGTTAAAAAACCCATAATAAAGTTTACCATCTTAACTATTTTTAAGTGTACAGCTTAATATAAAGCTTAGTATCTTTATTGTTCTGAAACAGATGTCCAAATTTATTTTATCTTGCAAATCTGAAACCATATACCCATTAAACAGCAACCTTCCTTTCTCCCTTAGTCTAGTCCCTGTCACCACCGTTATACTTTCCACTACTACGAATTTACTTTAGCTACCTTATGTAAGTGGAATCATGTTATCTTTTGTGACATGCATGTCTTACCTAGCATGTCTTCAAATTCATACATGTTATAGCATGTGACAAGACTTACTTTTAAATGCTGAATAATATATATATACCACCTTTTGTTTGTTCATTCATTTGTTGATGAACATTTAAATTACATCTACCTCTTAGATAGTAAATAAAGCTGCTATGAATTTGGTTCTGTAAATATGTTTTAGAGATCCCACTCTCAATTATTTTGGATAAATCCCCAGAAGTGGAATTTCGGGATCACTGGTAGTTCTATTTTTAATTTTTTTGAGGAACCTCCATATTGTTTCTCATAGCACTTGCATCCTTTTGTAAGTCTATCAATACTGTATAAGGGTTTTAATTTCTCCACATCTTCACCAGCATGTTATTTTCTGGAGGTGGTGTTTTGTTTTACTGAAACTAGCCATCCTAATGGGTGTGAGCTGATATCTTGTGGTTTTGACTTGCATTTCTCTGATTACTAATGATGCTGAATATCTTTTCATATGCTTGATGGCCATTCGTATATCTTGTTTGGAGAAATGTCTGATCAAGTTCTTTGCGCCCATTTTCTAATTCGGTCATTTGTTGTTAATTTAATTTGGTTTTTGTGGTTGACTTGCAGGAGTTTTAAAATATATTCTGGATATTAACCCCTTATCAGATATTTGATTTGCAAATATCTTCTCCTATTATTCAGGCTGACATTCACTTTGTTGATTATGTGCCTTGATGCACAGATGATCCCTGATAAACAATAGGGTTACATCCTGGTAAATCCACTGTAACTTAAAAATATCATTGTCAAAAATGCATTTAGTAAACATAATCTACTGAACATCATAGCTTAACCTAAGCCAAAACCATCTAACACAAAGCCTATTTTATAATAAAGTAATGAGTATCTGATGTAATTGATTGAATAACAAACTAAAAGTGGAAAACATAATAGCCGTATGTATACTTTAAGTACAATATCTACTAAATGTGTGTTGCTTTCCCACTAGCATAAAGTGAAAAAAAAATAGGTCAAACTATCTTCAGTGGGAACATCTGTAGTCTCATTTGTGTATGGTTGCCTGTGCTTTCGGTGTTATATCCAAGAAATCCTTGCCAAATCCAATGTCAGCTTCTCTCTTATGTTTTTCTACGTGGTTTATTGTTTTAGGTTTCATATTTAGGGTTTTATTCTATTTTTAGTAATTTTTGTATATGTTGTAAGATAAACTTTTTTTTTTTTTTTCTTTGCAGATAAATACAAGGTTTTGTTGTATCATTTGTTGAAGAGATTGTCCTTTTTCCATTGAGTGGTCTTGGTACCCTTACCAAGGATTATTTGTCCATATATATAGGGTTTATTTTTGTGCTGTTTAGTCAGTCTATTTTTCAGTCTTTATGCCAATACCACACTACTTTGTTACTATAACTTTGTAATAATTTTTGAAATCATAAAGCCCTCCAACTTTGTTCTTTTTCAAAATTTTTTTGGCTATTCAGAATTTCTTGAGATTTGATGTGAAAATATATGTACATGTACTTTTTAAATTGTACTTTAAGTTCTGGGATACATGTGCAGAACATGCAGGTTTGTTACATAGGTATACATGTATGATGGTGATTTGCTGCACCCATCAACCTATAATCTAGGTTTTAAGGCCTGCATGCATTAGGTATTTGTTCTAATGCTTCCCTTCCCCTTGCCCCCTCCACTGGCCCCAGTGTGTGACGTTCCCCTCCCTGTGTCCATGTGTTCTCATTGTTCAACTCCCACTTATGAGTAAGAGCAATATTTATATTGTTTTATATCTGCAACATGCTTTTAACTTCCTTGGTTTAAGTTCAATCCTAAGTATTTTATTCTTTTTATTCCTTTTTTTTTATTATTATACTTTAAATTCTAGGGTACATGTGGATAACGTGCAGGTTTGTTACATATGTATACTTGTGCCATGTTGGCGTGCTGCACCCATCAACTCATCAGCACCCATCAACTCACCATTTACATCAGGTATAACTCCCTATGCAATCCCTCCCCCCTTCCCCCTCCCCATGATAGGCCCCGGTGTGTGATGTTCCCCTTCCCAAGTCCAAGTGATCTCATTGTTCAGTTCCCACCTATGAGTGAGAACATGCGGTGTTTGGTTTTCTGTTCTTGTGATAGTTTGCTGAGAATGATGGTTTCCAGCTGCATCCATGTCCCTACAAAGGACACGAACTCATCCTTTTTTATGGCTGCATAGTATTCCGTGGTGTATATGTACCACATTTTCTTAATCCAGTCTGTCACTGATGGACATTTGGGTTGATTCCAAGTCTTTGCTATTGTGAATAGTGCCGCAATAAACATACGTGTGCATGTGTCTTTATAGCAGCATGATTTATAATCCTTTGGGTACATACCCAGTAATGGGATGGCTGGGTCATATGGTACTTCTAATTCTAGATCCTTGAGGAATCGCCATACTGTTTTTCATAATGGTTGAACAAGTTTACAATCCCACCAACAGTGTAAAAGTGTTCCTATTTCTCCACATCCTCTCCAGCACCTGTTGTTTCCTGACTTTTTAATGATTGCCATTCTAACTGGTGTGAGATGGTATCTCATTGTGGTTTTGATTTGCATTTCTCTGATGGCGAGTGATGATGAGCATTTTTTCATGTGTCTGTTGGCTGTATGAATGTCTTCTTTTGAGAAGTGTCTGTTCATATCCTTTGCCCACTTTTCGATGGGGTTGTTTTTTTCTTGTAAATTTTTTGAGTTCTTTGTAGGTTCTGAATATTAGCCCTTTGTCAGATGAGTAGATTGCAAAAATTTTCTCCCATTCTATAGGTTGCCTGTTCACTCTGATGGTAGTTTCTTTTGCTGTGCAGAAGGTCTTTAGTTTAATTAGATCCCATTTGTCAATTTTGGCTTTTGTTGCCATTGCTTTTGGTGTCTTAGACATGAAGTCCTTGCCCATGTGTATATCCTGAATGGTATTACCTAGGTTTTCTTCTAGAATTTTTATGGTTTTAGGTCTAACATTTAAGTCTCTAATCCATCTTGAATTAATTTTTGTATAAGGAGTAAGGAAAGGATCCAGTTTCAGCTTTCTACTTATGGCTAGCCAATTTTCCCAGCATCATTTATTAAATAGGGAATCCTTTCCCCATTTCTTGTTTTTGTCAGGTTTGTCAAAGATCAGATGGCTGTAGATGTGTGGTATTATTTCTGAGGACTCTGTTCTGTTCCATTGGTCTATATCTCTGTTTCGGTACCAGTACCATGCTGTAGCTAAAGTTTTTAATACTATGTTGATTAGAAGTATCAAGAGTAGGCATCCTTTTCTTGTTCCTGATCTTAAAGTTTTCACTCTTTCACCATTGACTATGATATTAGCTGTGGGCTTTATTATGTTGAGGTAGTTTCCCTGTATTCCTAGATTGAGTGCTTTTGTCATGAAAGAGTGTGTTGCTAATTGCTTCTTCTACACAAACTGATATGATCATAGGGTTTTGTGTTTCACTCTGTTACTGTGTTGTACTACACTAATTTTGTATGTTGAACCATCCTTTCAATCTAGAAATTCCACTTAACCATAGTGTATAATCCTTTTAATGTGTTGTTGAATTTTGTTTGCTAGTATTCTGTTGAGGATTTTAATACCCATACTCATCAGAAATATTGGACTGCTACATATGTATACATGAGCCATGTTGGTGTGCTGCACCCATTAACTTGTCATTTACATTAGGTATATCTTCTAATGCTATCCCTCCACCTCCCCCCTCCCCACAATAGGACCTGGTGTGTGATGTTCCCCTTCCTGTGTCCAAGTGATCTCATTGTTCAATTCCTACCTATGAGTGAGAACATGTGGTGTTTGGTTTTCTGTTCTTGTGATAGTTTGCTGAGAATGATAGTTTCCAGCTGCATCCATGTCCCTATAAAGGACACAAACTCGTCCTTTTTTATGGCTGCATAGTATTTCATGGTGTATATGTACCACATTTTCTTAATCCAGTCTGTCACTGATGGACATTTGGGTTGATTCCAAGTCTTTGCTATTGTGAATAGTGCCGCAATAAACATACGTGTGCATGTGTCTTTTTAGCAGCATGACTTATAATTCTTTGGGTTTATCACCAGTAATGGGATGGCTGGGTTGAATGGTATTTCTAGTTCTAGATCCTTGAGGAATCGCCACACTGTTTTCCACAATGGTTGAACTAGTTTACAGTCTCACCAATAATGTAAAAGTGTTCCTATTTCTCCACATCCTTTCCAGCACCCTGTTGTTTCCTGATTTTTTAATGATTGCCATTCTGACTGGTGTGAGATGGTATCTCATTGCGGTTTTGATTTGCATTTCTCTGATGGCGAGTGATGATGAGCATTTTTTCATGTGTCTGTTGGCTGTATGAATGTCTTCTTTTGAGAAATGTCTGTTCATATCCTTTGCCCACTTTTGGATGGGGTTGTTTGTTTTTTTCTTGTAAATTTGTTTGAGTTCTTTGTAGGTTCTGGATATTAGCCCTTTGTCAGATGACTAGATTGCAAAAATTTTCTCCCATTCTGTAGGTTGCCTGTTCACTCTGATGGTAGTTTCTTTTGCTGTGCAGAAGCTCTTTAGTTTAATGAGATCCCATTTGTCAATTTTGGCTTTTGCTGCCGTTGCTTTTGGTGTTTTAGACATGAAGTCTTTGCCCATGCCTATGTCCTGAATGGTACTACCTAGGTTTTCCTCTAGGATTTTTATGGTATTAGGTCTAACATTTAAGTCTCTAATCCATCTTGAATTAATTTTCATATAAGGAGTAAGGAAAGGATCCAGTTTCAGCTTTCTACTTATGGCTAGCCAATTTTCCCAGCACCATTTATTAAATAGGGAATCCTTTCCCCATTTCTTGTTTCTCTCAGGTTTGTCAAAGATCAGATGGCTGTAGATGTGTGGTATTATTTCTGAGGACTCTGTTCTGTTCCATTGGTCTATATCTCTGTTTTGGTACCAGTACCATGCTGTTTTGGTAACTGTAGCCTTGTAGTATAGTTTGAAGTCAGGTAGCGTGATGCCTCCAGCTTTGTTCTTTTGACTTAGGATTGTCTTGGAGATGCGGGCTCTTTTTTGGTTCCATATGAACTTTAAAGCCGTTTTTTCCAATTCTGTGAAGAAAGTCATTGGTAGCTTAATGGGGATGCCATTGAATCTATAAATTACCTTAGGTAGTATGGCCATTTTCACAATATTGATTCTTCCTATCCATGAGCATGGTATGTTCTTCCATTTGTTTGTGTCCTCTTTGATTTCACTGAGCAGTGGTTTGTAGTTCTCCTTGAAGAGGTCCTTTACATCCCTTGTAAGTTGGATTCCTAGGTATTTTATTCTCTTTGAAGCAATTGTGAATGGGAGTTCATTCATGATTTGGCTCTCTGTCTGTTACTGGTGTATAAGAATGCTTGTGATTTTTGCACATTAATTTTGTATCCTGAGACTTTGCTGAAGTTGCTTATCAGCTGAAGGAGATTTTGGGCTGAGACAATGGGGTTTTCTAAATATACAATCATGTCATCTGCAAAGAGGGACAATTTGACTTCTTCTTTTCCTAACTGAATACCCTTGATTTCTTTCTCTTGCCTGATTGCCCTAGCCAGAACTTCCAACACTATGTTGAATAGGAGTGGTGAGAGAGGGCATCCCTGTCTTTTGCCAGTTTTCAAAGGGAATTTTTCCAGTTTTTGCCCATTTAGTATGATATTGGCTGTGGGTTTGTCATAAATAGCTCTTATTATTTTGAGGTACGTTCCATCAATACCAAATTTATTGAGCGTTTTTAGCATGAAGCGCTGTTGAATTTTGTCAAAGGCCTTTTCTGCATCTATTGAGATAATCATGTGGTTTTTGTCTTTGGTTCTGTTTATATGCTGGATTATGTTTATTGATTTGCGTATGTTGAACCAGCCTTGCATCCCAGAGATGAAGCCCACTTGATCATGGTGGATAAGCTTTTTGATGTGCTGCTGGATCCGGTTTGCCAGTATTTTACTGAGGATTTTTGCATCCATGTTCATCAGGGATATTGATCTAAAATTCTTTTTTTGTTGTGTCTCTGCCAGGCTTTGGTATCAGGATGATGCTGGCCTCATAAAATGAGTTAGGGAGGATTCCCTCTTTTTCTATTGATTGGAATAGTTTCTGAAGGAATGGTACCAGCTCCTCCTTGTACCTCTGGTAGAATTCAGCTGTGAATCTATCTGGTCCTGGACTTTTTTTGGTTGGTAGGCTATTAATTATTGCCTCAAATTCAGAGCCTACTATTGGTCTATTCAGGGATTCAACTTCTTCCTGGTTTAGTCTTGGAAGAGTATAAGTGTCCAGGAAATTATCCATTTCTTCTAGATTTTCTAGTTTATTTGCGTAGAGGTGTTTATAGTATTCTCTGATGGTAGTTTGTATTTCTGTGGGGTCAGTGGTGATATCCCCTTTATCATTTTTTATTGCGTCTATTTGATTCTTCTCTCTTTTCTTCTTTATTAGTCTTGCTAGCGGTCTATCGATTTTGTTGATCTTTTCAAAAAACCAACTCCTGGATTCATGGATTTTTTGGAGGTTTTTTGTGTCTCTATCTCCTTCAGTTCTGCTCTGATCTTAGTTATTTCTTGCCTTCTGCTAGCTTTTGAATGTGTTTGCTCTTGCTTCTCTAGTTCTTTTAATTGTGATGTTAGAGTGTCAATTTTAGATGTTTCCAGCTTTCTCTTGTGGGTATTTAGTGCTATAAATTTCCCTCTACACACTGCTTTAAATGTGTTCCAGAGATTCTGGTATGTTGTATCTTTGTTCTCATTGGTTTCAAAGAACATCTTTATTTCTGCATTCATTTCATTATGTACCCAGTAGTCATCCAGGAGCAGGTTATTCAGTTTCCATGTAGTTGAGCGGTTTTGATTGAATTTCTTAGTCCTGAGTTCTAGTTTGATTGCACTGTGGTCTGAGAGACAGTTTGTTATAATTTCTGTTCTTGTACATTTGCTGAGGAGTGCTTTCCTTCCAATTATGTGGTCAATTTTGGAATAAGTGTGATGTGGTGCTGAGAAGAATGTATATTCTGTTGATTTGGGGTGGAGAGTTTTGTAGATTTCTATTAGGTCTGTTTGCTGCAGAGCTGAGTTCAATTCCTGGATATCCTTGTTAACTTTCTGTCTCATTGATCTGTCTAATGTTGACAGTGGAGTGTTGAAGTCTCCCACTATTATTGTACGGGAGTCTAAGTCTCTTTGTAAGTCTCTAAGGACTTCCTTTATGAATCTGGGTGCTCCTGTATTGGGTGTACATATATTTAGGATAGTTAGCTCTTCCTGTTGAATTGATCCCTTTACCATTATGTAATGGCCTTCTTTGTCTCTTTTGATCTTTGATGGTTTAAAGTCTGTTTTATCAGAGACTAGTATTGCAACCCCTGCTTTTTTTTGTTTTCTATTTGCTTGGTAGATCTTCCTCCATCCCTTTATTTTGAGCCTATGTATGTCTCTGCGTGTGAGATGGGTCTCCTGAATACAGCAGACTGATGGGTCTTGACTCTTTATCCAGTTTGCCAGTCTGTGTCTTTTAATTGGACCATTTAGTGCATTTACATTTAAGGTTAATATTGTTATGTGTGAACTTGATCCTGCCATTATGATATTAACTGGTTATTTTGCTCGTTAGTTGATGCAGTTTCTTCCTAGCCTCGATGGTCTTTACATTTTGGCATGTTTTTGCAATGGCTGGTACCGGTTGTTCCTTTCCATGTTTAGTGCTTCCTTCAGGGTCTCTTGTAAGGCAGGCCTAGTGGTGACAAAATCTCTAAGCATTTGCTTATCTGTAAAGGATTTTATTTCCCTTCACTTATGAAACTTAGTTTGACTGGATATGAAATTGTGGGTTTAAAATTCTTTCCTTTAAGAATGTTGAATATTGGCCCCCACCCTCTTCTGGCTTGTAGAGTTTCTGCTGAGAGATCTGCTGTTAGTCTGATGGGCTTCCCTTTGTGGGGAACCCGACCTTTCTCTCTGGCTGCCCTTAAGATTTTTTCCTTCATTTCAACTTTGGTGAATCTGGCAATTATGTGTCTTGGAGTTGCTCTTCTCGAGGAGTATCTTTGTGGCGTTCTCTGTATTTCCTGGATTTGAATGTTGGCCTGCCCTACTAGGTTGGGTAAGTTCTCCTAGATGATATCCTGAAGAGTGTTTTCCAACTTGGTTCCATTTTCCCCCTCACTTTCAGGCACCCCAATCAGACATAGATTTAGTCTTTTTACATCATCCCATTCTTGCAACAAAACTTCTTGCCGGCTTTGTTCATTTCTTTTTCTTCTTTTTTCTTTAGATTTCTCTTCTTGCTTCATTTCATTCATTTGATCCTCAATCGCTGATACTCTTTCTTTCAGTTGATCGAGTCGGTTACTGAAGCTTGTGCATTTGTCACGTATTTCTCGTGTCATGGTTTTCATCTCTGTCAGTTCGTTTATGGCCTTCTCTGCATTAATTATTCTAGTTATCAATTCTTCCACTCTTTTTTCAAGATTTTTAGTTTCTCTGCGCTGGGTACGTAATTCCTCCTTTAGCTCTGAGAAGTTTGATGGACTGAAGCCTTCTTCTCTCATCTCGTCAAAGTCATTCTCCATCCAGCTTTGATCCGTTGCTGGCGATGAGCTGCGTTCCTTTGCAGGCGGAGGTGCGCTCTTATTTTTTGAATTTCCAGCTTTTCTGCCCTGCTTTTTCCCCATCTTTGTGGTTTTATCTGCCTCTGGTCTTTGATGATGATGACATACTGATGGGGTTTTGGTGTGGGTGTCCTTCCTGTTAGTTAGTTTTTCTTCTAACAGTCAGGACCCTCAGCTGTAGGTCTGTTGGAGATTGCTTGAGGTCCACTCCAGACCCTGTTTGCCTGGGTATCAGCAGCAGAGGCTGCAGAAGATAGAATATTGCTGAACAGCGAGTGTACCTGTCTGATTCTTGCTTTGGAAGCTTCCTCTCAGGGGTGTACTCCACCGTGTGAGGTGTGGGGTGTCAGTCTACCCCTAGTGGGGGATGTCTCCCAGTTAGGCTACTTAGGGGTCAGGGACCCACTTGAGCAGGCAGTCTGTCCATTCTCAGATCTCAACCTCCATGTTGGGAGATCCACTGCTCTCTTCAAAGCTGTCAGACAGTCATTTGCGTCTGCAGAGGTTTCTGCTGCTTTTGTTGTTGTTGTTGTTGTTTAGCTGTGCCCTGTCCCCAGAGGTGGAGTCTACAGAGACACGCAGGCCTCCTTGAGCTGCTGTGAGCTCCACCCAGTTTGAGCTTCCCAGTGGCTTTACCTACTTAAGCCTCAGCAATGGCGGGCACCCCTCCCCCAGCCTGGCTGCTGCCTTGCTGTTAGATTGCAGACTGCTGTGCTAGTAATGAGGGAGGCTCCGTGGGCATGGGACCCTCCCGGCCAGGTGTGGGATATAATCTCCTGGTGTGCCTGTTTGCTAAGACCCTTGGTAAAGGGCAGTATTGGGGTGGGAGTTACCTGATTTTCCACGTGTTGTATGTCTCAGTTCCCCTGGCTAGGAAAAGGGATTCCTTTCCCCCTTGCGCTTCCCAGGTGAGGTGATGCCTTGCCCTGCTTCAGCTTTCACTGGTTGGGCTGTAGCAGCTGACCAGCACCGATTGTCCGGCACTCCCTAGTGAGATGAACCCAGTACCTCACTTGAAAATGCAGAAATCAGCTGTCTTCTGTGTTGCTCGCGCTGGGAGCTGGAGACTAGAACTGTTTCTGTTCCTATTCGGCCATCTTGCTCCACCCCTCCTCTTCTCTCTTCTTTATTAGTCTTGCTAGTGGTCTATCAACCCCTAGAACTTAAAGTATAATAAAAAATAATAATAAAATAATAAAAATAAAGGGACATTTAATAAAAAGGTAATTTCATTTACTAGAAAAAAAAGAAATATTGGACTGCTGTTTTCTTTTGGCATCTTTGACCCTCTTCTTTAATGTTTTGGAAGAGTCTAAAAAGAATATTTGTCCTTTTAAGATTTGGTAGAATTCAGGCATAAAGGCTTTAGTATATGGGTTTCTTATTAATAGGGGACTTTTAAAATTACTCAGGTTCTTCATGATTTGGTCACATAGGGTATGTGATTCCTGGAATTTATCCATGTTTTTTAGGTTATCTGTTTTGTTGGTGTACAATTGTTACAGTAGTTATTTTTTACACTTCTGTCCTATCAGTTATAGTGTCTCCTTTCATTGCTGATTTTAGAGTGATCTCCTTTTTTCTTAATCTAAAGCTTTGTCAAACTCTGATTCTTCTTTAAAAACTCAGATTGGTCAAGCCTGTAATCCCAGCACTCTGGGAGGCCGAGACGGGCGGATCACGAGGTCAGGAGATCAAGACCATCCTGGCTAACCCGGTGAAACCCCGTCTCTACTAAAAAATACAAAAAATCTAGCCGGGCGAGGTGGCGGGCGCCTGTAGTCCCAGCTACTCGGGAGGCTGAGGCAGGAGAATGGCGTGAACCCGGGAGGCGGAGCTTGCAGTGAGCTGAGATCCGGCCACTGCACTCCAGCCTGGGCGACAGAGCGAAACTCCGCCTCAAAAAAAAAAAAAAAAAAAAAAACAAACTCAGATTGGTTGTTGATTTGAAATCTTTTTTGATGTATACATTTACAACTATAAACTTCCTTCTAAAAGTGCTTTTGTTGCATTCCACTAGTTTTGATATGTTGTTTTTATTTTCATTTGTGAAATTTCTAATTCCTTTTTTTGATTTGACTCATCGGTTTTTTGAGAGTATGTTTTGTAATTTCCACATATTTCTGGATATTCTGGTTTCATTTGTTCTATTGATTTCTAGTTTCATTCTACAATAATTAGAAAATATACTTTGTATGATTTCAATTTTTTTTGGATTTGATTTGTTAAATGTGGTATTGTGGTCTAACATGATCTATCTTGGAAAATGTTTCAAATATACTTGAAAAGAGGGTTCATTCTATTGGGTGGAATGTTCTGTACATGTCTAGTAGGTACTGTTTGTCTATGTAGTTCTTCAAGGGCTCTATTTTCTTGTTGATCCTCTGTCTGGTTGTTGTATTCATTATTGAGTGTAGGATATTCAGGTCTCTACTATTTTGGTATTGCTATGTATTTCTCTCTGCAATTCAAAGCACAAATATTTATAATTGGTGTATCTTCTTGGTGAATTTATTATATGATATCTTTCTTGTGACACATTCTGATAGTCTAATTTCTTATATCACTCTGGTACTGCTTTGATTACCATTTGCATGAAATATGTTTTTTATTCTTTACTTTCGGTCTATGTGTGTTCTTAGGTATAAAGTGAGTCTCTTATAGATAGCATATGCTTGGATCCTCTTTTTAAATTCATTTAGCCAATCTATATTTAACTGAGGAATTTAACCCATTTACATTTAAAATAATGACTAAGAGAAAAGGACTATTGCCCTTTTGTTAATTGTTTTCCCCATTTCTTATAGCATTTTGTGTCCCTACTTTCTTCTCTTACTGCCTTCCTTTGTATTTCATTGATTTCCTTATAATGACATGCTGTAATTCCTCTCTTATGTCCTTTTGTGCATATTCCATAGATATTTTCTTCATGATTATTGCAATTACATCAAACCTATTAAAGTAATTATCAGTTTAAAATTGAATTCTATGACTTCAATCACATAAACTCTACACTGTTATAACTTCACCCCTTCAATTTATATCACTAATTACATTTTTATATATTGTATATTAACACAGATTTCTAGTTATGTTTTTGTCACTTTAATACACCAAAATTATTCTAGTATAGGTTACTAATTTTGTCCATGCATTTACCTTTACTAGAGAACCTTATATTTTTGTACAGTTTTCCATTGCTGCCTACCATCCTTTTATTTCAACTTGAAGGACTTCCTTTACATTTCTTGTAGGGCAAGCTCAATAGTAATGAACTTTCTCCAGTTTTGTTTATCTGGAAGTCTTAATTTGTCTTTCTCTTTTGAAGATAATTTGGTTTGATGCAGTATTCCCTGTTGACAGTTTTTTCTTTTAATATTTTGACTATAGCATCCTATGCTTTTCTGTCCTGTGAAAAATCTGATATTTTTTCCTGCTTTCAAGAGTTTGATGACTATGTGTCTAAGTGTAGGGCTTCTTGATTCTCTGCGTTCTTTTCTTCCCTCAGATTTGGGTAGTTTTCAGCCATTTTAAAAAATAAGCTTTCTATCCCTTCTCTATATGGAACTATTACAATAAGTATATTGGTCCACTTGATAGTGTCCAATAAGTCTTTTAGGCTTCTTCACTTTCTCTCAGTTTTTCAATTCTTGCTCTCACAACTTCATGATTTCAAATCATTTGTCTCAAAATTTGCTGATTTTGCTTCTGCCTGCTCATCTGTTCTTGAATCCCTGTAATAAATTTTTCAATTTAGTTTTTTGCTCAATTTGTTTTTTAATAGTTTGTCTTTCTAGATATTCTTTTTGTTGATGTACCAGTTTCATATAGTTATCTGTCTATGCACTCTTTTAATTCATTGAACATCTTAATGATAGTTATTTTAAATTCTTTGTTAGACAGCTCATAGATCTACATTCCTTAATGTTGATTTCTAGAGATTTATTATTTTGTTTTATGCATTTGGACCATGATTCCCAGTTTCTTTTTATACCTTGTGAGAAGTGTATATGGTTGAAGTTTGGGCATTTGAAAAAACAACCACCTCTCTTAGTCTTTGTGTACTGGCTTTATGCAGGGAAAGGCCTTCACCAATCATCTCAGATCTTTTCTGATATCTTCCTCTTGGCATCTCCCTGTGAAACTGCAGCTCTAATATGCTGCTTGCCTCTGTTTTCAGCAGCTTCAAAACTGGGGTGCTGTTCTCTTCAGTGCTCTGAAGCAGGAGAGTTAGAAACCATTCCCTTGGGCAGCCAGTTAATTAGGGTGTTTAGCTGTTAACTAAATTTTTGTGGGTTTAACTTCCACCAATCCAGCAAAGGGTTAGCTTAAAGTAGTTGACTTGCTTTGAATCGATGCAGAATAGAGTCTTGCAGTACTTAGGTCTGTTATAGAAATTAAGTGTAATTTACTTACTGAGGGCTTTGAAGGCCCTTAGAAATTTAGGTTACATAAGACCAAGTTACAGTTAGTATTAATGGAGATATGGGTAGGAGGAGGGTAGAAGAGATAATAAGTGGGGGGAAGAATAGTATGGGTTTTGTGCTTTTCAATTGTCATTTTCATATTACTAGATGTGGGGAATAGTGTCACTGAGATGGAATAAATTAGGCATATGTAAAAGTACAGGTTGAGAAGGGTTATGATAGGTATAATAGTTGGGATAATAAGGCTATTGTTTTTTGTAAATTCTTGGGTGATGAATCATTTAGGCAGGAACCCTGTTAATAGAGGTAAACCTCCTAGGGATAGAATTAATGGAATTACAGGTGTCAACCATGTTAATTTGTTTCAGTCATGAGATAGTGACAGGGTTGTGCTTATATCCAGGTTGAGCGCTAGAAATGCGGTTGTTAAAATAAGGTACATAACCAGGTTTAGGGTGATGGGCAGTTGGAGCTTCTCTGGGCAGCTCAGGGGACAAAGAGGGAAATGACCCAGGACAGGACAAATTCTACTCTGAGGCACACTTACACATACCCACATTCTCAGCCACTCACTCACTCTCACAGTGGGACTGTGTAGACAGCCAGTTCACCGAACATGTACATCTTTGGGATGTAGGTAGAAACCAGAGTACCTAGAGAAAACCCACATAGACATGGTGAGATCATGCAGACCCTATACATGTAATGGCCCTAGCCAGGTTTTTTCCTCATCAACGTTATAAGGAAATGACCTTGAATGAAAGGACGTTATTCAAGGATCTTGATACGGTTTGGCTGTGTCATCATTGCAAATGTTGCCTCGAATTGTAACTGAAATAAGCTGCTAAATAATTATTTTGTTTTATTGATCTTTCATCATTTGATCTTAGCTAAAAGGCTGAGAAGTGATTTTTATTGATTTTTCTTAAATGTATATATAGCTCATATTTATTTCAGTGTTAAATATTAGAAGTTTTTGGTCTTTATTCAGAATTTTGGTGATGTTTTTGTGACCAGAAATATGCCGTAGGAACTTAACTCCTGCTGATATCAATTAGCCTAGGGTAAAATGGGTTTTCTTTTATGTCATTTTGCTTAAAATCAGTTTCTTAAAAACTATCAACAATGTTAAGGATTTACTGTACACAATAATACTGATACTAATTGAAACCAATTATATTAAAACAAGTTAAGAATTATTAAAAAATCAGGTTTAGAATGGTAATGTATGGGTTATAGATTAGTACTGCTATTATTCAACCTATGTGAGTGACTGAAGAGTAGGCTAAGATTTTACACAGTTGTGTTTGGTTAAGCCCTCCTCAACCACCTACTATAATGGATAGGATTGTGATAGACAGGAGGATGTTCATGTTTGTCAATGGGAAATTTTGAAACACAATCGAGATACGGGCTAGTTTTTGTCATGTGAGGAGAAGTATGCCAGAAATTAGAGAGGTTCCTTGGGTTACCTCTGGGACTCAAGTGAAAAGGGGCTATTCCTAGTTAAATTACTAGGGCCAATATTATTATTAAAGATGAAAATTGATTAATAGTGTT
Source organism: Chlorocebus sabaeus (assembly GCF_047675955.1). NCBI lineage: Eukaryota > Metazoa > Chordata > Mammalia > Primates > Cercopithecidae > Chlorocebus > Chlorocebus sabaeus. The sequence goes on along the minus strand of NC_132911.1, from coordinate 32,657,232 downwards.
TATTGTTCATCATCCAGAGGATGGTTATTGGAAAGGATACCTATCATGAGAATTATAGATGTGGTTGCTTGTGTAAGGAAATATTTGGTGGCTGCTTCTGTAGAGTGGGGATTTTTTTTTTTTTTTAAAATTAAGATTGGGGTAAGGGCTAGCATGTTTATTTCTAGACCTGGTCAGATGAGAAATTAGTGTGAGCCTAGCATTGCGATAAGAGTTCCTGTGAAAATAGAGAAATAACAAGTTGAGCTAAGGGATTAATTACTATGGGAAGGGTGTAACCAATATTTTTGGGGTATGGGCCTGATAGCTTATTTAGCTGACTTTACTCTAGTACATGGTATAATAGGTAGCACAGAGGATTTTGGATTCTCGGGGGTAGGTTTGATTCTTATAGTTCTAGAAATAAGAGGATTTTAACCTCTATTGTTTACTCTGTCAAATTAATTCTTTTGTCAGTCATATTTCCCATGTTTGGGATGGCATGCTGGAAATATCACATGCAGAATGCTAGTTCAAGTGGTAAGAAATTTTTTTATAGATGATATAGGAGCTGGTCGTAATGGAATCAAGGGTATGCTGTTCAAATTCATAAAAATAGGGTGGTTCAAAGAAGGGTCTTGGTAATGAAATTTGTGGTATAGAGTTCTGGTGAATATATACTGTGTAGTGCTCCTATGAAGATAGTAGTAGTTAGGGCATTTATTACCATAACATTCATGTATTCTGCTATAAAGAAGAGGACAAAGGAGCCTGAGACTAACTGTGACTCCTCTGTTAGAACAAAAAGAGCTGAGTTAGTTTCTGCTAGAGTGGAGATAAATCATACTATGGCTAGAGGCCATGATGGCAAGACCAGTCAGAGGAATTCTTGCATTGTGATAAGTGCATATAAGTTAAATGAGCCGTTTATCAGTAGAACTGATAGCAGGATAATGACTAGGGTGAGCTCCTATGAATTTGTCTGGGCCACAGCTCACAATGTGTTGATTAGTGAATATTTTGAATTAGATGCTCATCCTGATCATAGTATAGACAGCCAGGCTTGATGTGGTTAGTATAAATAGCAGGCCTATATTGAAATTAATTAGAGGATCTGGTATAGGGAGGGTAGTTCCTAAGAGGAGAGCAATAGAGAGGGCTAGGATTGGAGCAATAATATAGAGGGCAATAGTAAATGTTGAGGGCCCTAAGGGTTCTTTGGTGAAAAGTTTTATTGCATCAATGAATGGTTGAAGCAGCCCATAGAGACCTACAGTGTTAGGTCCTTTGCATAGTTGTATATAGCCTAAGATTTTTCGTTCGATGAATGTAAGGAATGCTATAGTGATAAGAGTGGGGATAATGAGTAGGAGAAGGTTAATTATAGGCATATTGTTAAGAAGGAGTTGGATCGGCTGGGCGCGGTGGCTCACGCCTGTAATCCCAGCTCTTTGGGAGGCCGAGGCGAGTGGATCACGAGGTCAGGAGATCAAGATCATCCTGGCTAACACGGTGAAACCCCGTCTCTACTAAAAATAGAAAAAATTAGCTGGGCGACATGGCAGGCGCCTGTAGTCCCAGCTACTCGGGAGGCTGAGGCAGGAGAATGGCGGACACCCGGGAGGCGGAGCTTGCAGTGAGTCGAGATCCGGCCACTGCATTCCAGCCTGGGCGACAGTGTCAGACTCCGTCTCAAAAAAAAAAAAAAAAAAAAAAAAAAAGAAGGAGTTAGATCTCTGATTATAAAGTTTTATGCAATTGCTGGGCTCTGCCATCTTAACAAGCCCTGTTCTTGGGTAGGGTGTGTCATGATTTGTTAGATTGAGATCGGATCATCTATGGAGTGAGAGTGCTTTATTAAGTGAGCCCTATTTCTCTTGTTGTGTCATACTAGGAGAAATGTTAAATAGATAGAAACAGACCTGGATTACTCTGGTCTGAACTCAGATCACGTATGACTTTAATTGTTGAGCAACAAACCCTTAATAGTGGCTATACCATTAGGATGTCCCGATTCAACAGTGAGGTAGTCAGGTTGCTATGGACTCTAGGATAGGATTGCACTGTTATCCCTAGGGTAACCTATTCCATTGATTAAATTATTGGGTCAATGTGTATTAATTCACTTAGAGTAGTGTGGTCTTAGTTTAGGTCCTTCAGAGGTTGGATTATGCCCCGAGGTCACCCCAACCAAAATTTTTAATGCAGGGGGAGTAGGCTAGCGCCTGTAGGCTTGAGTTTTATTTGTATTAATGAATTAAAGCTCCACAGGGTCTTCTCGTCTGATTTGTTTCTATCTGCCTCTTCATGGATAGGTCAATTTCACTGATTAAAAGGAAGAGACAGCTGAACCCTCATGTGGCCATTCATATAAGTCCCTATTTAGGGAACAAGTGATTCTGCTACCTTTGCACAGTCAGGATACTGCGGTCATTGAACATATGTCACTGGACAAGCAGTGCCTCTAATACTGGCAATGCTAGAGGTGATGTTTTTGGTAAATAGGTGGGATAAGATTTGCCAAGTTCCTTTTACCTTTTGTAATCTTTCCTTAGAGCATACCTGTGTTGGTTAACAATGTAAATAATAGGGTGCTTATTATATTGTTTATTAATGTTATGCTGTTAACTGTCAGTGGATTATTCCAGTCTGATGTAAGCTTATGCAATGGAGAATATCTTCATATTACTTATGTTAACATTATTGCTTCTATTAAGTAACAGATTAGACCAATGTGATGTTAGGAGTTCAGTAGAGTGATTAGAATTTAAGATAGTTAGATGTTGAGCTTAAACACTTTCTTAATTGGTGACTGCTTTTGGGCCAATTATGGTGGTAATATTTTTTACTCTCTGTAGGAAGGTTGTTTCCTAGCATCTAAAGAGCTGTCCCTCTTTAGACTAACAGTTAAACTTACAGGAAGATTAAGTAATTCTGTGGGTAAATTTAAAGTTGAACTAAGATTCCATGTTGTACAAACAGCTATTACCGCTACTCATGAATCTTCTTACTATTTTGCCACATAGTGAGTCTGCTCTTTCGGCTGTTCTTGGGTAGCTCATCTGGTTTTGGGACACTGGGCTATAGTTCTCTCTGTAAAGTTATTTCTAGTTAATACATTATGCTGAAGGTATAAAAGTTTGGCTTTGCTTTTTAATGTTTGATACAATTCTTTCATCTTTCCCTTATGGTATGATGTCTATCGCGCCAGGGTAAAAATTTCTATCACCTATACTTTTGTCTAAGGTAAATGGTTCAAGATAGTTTGATAAAAATTTTTTTTAGCGAGGTTTGGGGCTAGAGTTGGCTCAAAGTGATCAGGTCATGATGAAATCCTCCAGGTGTAAGCCGGATGCCTTGAGTTAAGCTACACTTCGGTTTGTCCAAGCCCACTTACTAGTACACTTAACATGTTATGACTTATCTCCTTTACACATGCATAGAAAATTATTAGTAATAGTGATTTCTAGAGGAATATTTGAGGAGGGTGATGGGCGGTGTGTGCATGCTTCATAGCCTTATTCAACCAAGCACTCTGCTCTTGGTTTATTGCTAAATCCTCCTGAGCCCTTAGATTTCATAAACGTTTTTGTGAGATTTTCTAGACATAGAAAATGTATCCCATTTCTTGCCATCTCATGGGCTACACCTTGACCTAACGTTTTTATGTATGTACTTGTGCTTACTCAATAAACTTTTTGGGGGTTTGCTGAAGATGGCGGTATATAGGCTGGGGGCAAGAGGTGGTGAGGTGTATTGGGGTTCATCAATTATAGAACAGGCTCCTCTAGAGGGATATCTAGAGGGATATAAAGCACTGCCAAGTCCTTTGAGTTTTAAACTGAGTTTTAAGCTGTTGCTTAAGTACTCAGGCAAATGGTTTTGTTCATGTAACTCTTAGAGTTGAGGGCTAAGCATAGTGGGGTATCTAATCCCAGTTTCGGTTTTAGCTATTGTGTTTTCAGGGTCTTAAAGCCACTTTTGTAGTATATTTTATTTCAACTGGAGTTTTTTACAACTTAGATGGGGTTTTTAGCTTTACTGAGGGCAGACCTTAAACACTTTACGCTGAGTTCCATTAACTCAGGTTAATCGTGTGGTGGCTGGCACGAAATTGACCAACCCTAACTATTAGTATAGCCTAAACTTTTGTTTATCAATAAAGATTTATCATTGCTGTTTCCTGTGGGGGTGTGGTTAAAGTGTTTTGAGCTGTATTTATGCTTCATACCTGCTCTGATGGCATTTTCACTGGGGCAGGTATGCTTGCATGTATAATCTTACTAAGAGCTAATAAAATGGCCAGGGCCAAACCTATCTGTTTATGGGGTGGTGCAGACCCATCTTAAGTATAAAATTAAAGTATAAGACAGAAAGAAATACATATAAATAGTTGTTTACAGTTTTGGAAATTCAGGGTCTTTAAAGTTGAATTGGCAGAGTGGATTACTTATAATTAGAGTGTAATTTATTTAGGATATGATATTTGGGGCAGTGCTTTCAGAGGGATATGCTCAAGTTATTATATTAGTATTAGAGTGGAAATTGAGTATTAATTTAGTGGGAGGGTCTTAAGATTTTTAGAAAAACTGCATCAATTGAGGGGTAGCTGTTGTATTCATGGTTAAAATATGATTTCTGGACTCTGACTGGGTTGCATTTTAGTCTCTTGTTTTTGAGGTTTGGCAAGGGTACATTTACCTAGGTTGATGGTAAAGTCAGAGATGGAGGCGGGGGTTGCTGTGGATCTAATCAGAAATAGTTCTTGAAAGTGAGCATACGTGCATGTCTATTGATGTGTCCTTCAAGCATGAATTAATTAACACCGTATGGTTACTATGCCAGCCTAGAATATTCAGTATAAGCTCAGCTTCTACAATTGATTTGGCAGGAATCAAATCCGAGTTCATCTACAGTGGATTCAGCAGGGACCAGGCTTTCAGCAATGGCGAGTGATAGCATCCCCTTCAGTTAAAAATACCGAACGCATGACAGTGCTCCTGTGACTGGTTGGTACGGTGTGGTAGTCATTAGTCCATCTAGATGTCTTATATAAGGGGAAAGTGTGGGCAATCTTAGTTTTATGGCCCTGAAGTAAGAACCAGATGCCAGGTATAGTTTCAGTATAATCACCCCCAAATGTCATGGGCCCAGAGCCAGGAGGGTAGCACTCCTGAGCGGAGTGTATGTAAACTGTATGTAAGTTTACCTTGAGACAGAGTCTTGCTCTGTTGCCTGGAGTGCAAGGGTGTGATCTCAGCTCACTGCAACCTCCAGTGATTCTCCTGTCACAGTCTCCTGAGTAACAGGTGTATGCCACCATGCCCAGCTAATTTTTGCATTTTTAGTAGAGATGGGGTTTCACCATATTGGTCAGGCTGGTCTTGAACTCCTGACCTCAGATGATCCACCTGCCTTGTCCTCCCAAAGTGCTGGGATTACAGAGACAATTCTTTTAAAAAGAAAGAAAATGAAATAAAAACACTCGCAGTCGAACAAAAATGAGGCAATTCATTACTGGTAAACAAGCATTAATGAAAACACCAAAGATAGTTATTCAGGCAGAAATAAAAATGCAGATAAGGATGTTAAGTGAAACTCTCCTAAGCTGCAGGTGGCAATGTGAACTAGTTCAGTGTTTAAGACTATTTAGCATTATTTACAAAACCTATGACCCAGAAATTCCACATCTCTTTATGTATGACTATACCTTAGTAAATGGGATTTTGCAGTGGAGTATTCCATGTGTACCTGCAGTCTTTATAGAATATGAGAGACTTAAGATTAAGCATGAGGTAGAATTTCTGTTCAGATGATGAACCTGATAGACATTAACTTGTGAGGGAACCTGGCCTCTTGAACTGGGCTGAGAATGAAAGAGGGTACACTTAAGATAGTATAAAGAAAAAACTGCAGACCCAGACGAGTAGTACACCATCAAGGTCGTGTCTGGGTCTGTAGTTTTCTTTTTATACTATCTTATTTTTACCCTCATCTGTACCATCACAGCCCTGGGCTTTCCCAGTAGCCTAATGCCTGCAAATTTAAGGCTGTAGAAATCCTTCAATAGTCTCATTATTTTATTTTGGTTAAAACAAAATCCCTTCACTGATTTTTAAAAATCACCATACAAAGGGCACCTTTCTGTGCGTAGCTTTTCTACTCAAATCTTTGTCTTTTATTTCAAAAACATTCAGTCAGCACTTACTATGTTTCTAACACTTTCCTGGTAGAGGGGCTTGCACAGAGGCTCTGATTTCAAGTCAAGAGAGTGACAAAAGCATAAAGATGAATGAGAAAACATGGTAATTCTTAGTTAATTAAAAGTACTTCCATCTTGCTGGACTTGAGACAGCAAAGGGACAGAGTAAGAGATGAACCTGGAAAGGTAAGGCAACCCCAGTTGTGACGGATCTTGCAGATATGATTGAGTTTTCAATTTTGTACTAAAGAAACTGTCATGAGTTTTTACAACTTTACTCACAGGCTTAAAGATTGAAGACTCCAATTACTCTTTCACCTACCTAAATTTTTCTGAAAGGCAAAAGCTCTCCAGAAGTTTAAGGATTGTCTCTCCATAAATATATTCACAGGAGGAATATAAAACTGTATTTTGGAAAACAATGTGGATTTTTTTCTATTTAATCTGTACTTGACATAGTGTAGTGTGAAAGGATCCAGTTTCCTCCCACTGGTCCTGGTTTCCATACCATAAACACTGACCTACTTAATACCAAGACCTCTCTCCACAGACTTCATTATCTACTTCCTTTGCAGGTTTATGTTGGCATGTTTTAAAAACTCTATCTAGGGATGCTTTAGCAAAAGGACGGATCAAATTTATCTGAAAAGTGAAACAGCACTTCATTTTCTTCCTCTCCCATCTGTCTCATTCACTCCTTTACCTGTTCTTCAGTGTTACAATCTCTGTTACACTGATCTTTTCCTGTTCTTCCGATGTGACAAACCTTTTGTTTCCATTTCTTCTGCTCATGGATCTTCACTTCAAACTCCCTCTTGATTATCCTTTTGGTTTTTTACTCCCTTTGATTTCTACCTTGTAAGATCCAAATGAATACCTTCAAGTCCAAGGACAGAGAAAAAAGAGATGGAGCGTATAGACAACATTAGACATGGGCCAGGCTGAAGTCAGAAGTTCATTATGCTCCTCTACCTGTAAGCTAGACAAGAGATGTGGGGAGCCTAATCTATGGCAGTGGAAATACAACATAGGGATTAGATTCTGAGGACATCAAGAGGTGGAATCACGTGACTCTGTTTTTGGGTTCTCCAGCTAGATAGGGGCCAGCCATTTGCTTAGTTAGGAAATAGAGAAAAAGTAGACTTTGGAGGGGTCAAATTCTTAGCTACCGTGCTGTTGACCAAATGGAGCTTTTCAGGAGCTCAGGGGAGAATTCTGAGATGCACATGTGACTTGGGAGTCATCCACATGTAAGTAGTAATTGGAGACATGGGATTTACATAGAACCTACAAAGGGAAAATGTGTTGAGAAAAAAAAAAAAAGAGAGAACCAAGGACCATGGCAGAAGGATCCACAAAGGAAAATGTGTCAAGAAACCAATGCAAAAGAGAAAATCAGAAAACTGATGAATGAGCAGAATCGAATGCTATCAAGAGTTCAAAAAAGATAAGCCTAGAAAACATCCTTTGGATTTAATAACAAATAATCATTGACACAGTGAGAATATCTAATCACATGGATGGGTGGAAACTAGATTTTCAGTAGTTTGAAAAGTAAGTATAATGTGATAAAATGGAGAAAGCTTAGATTGCTGTTTAATCAATTTGGTAAAGGAAGAGGCCAAGGCATAGGTGAGACAGTATTTTAAAGGTGGTAACAATTTGAACAGGTTTAAATGTTTTCTTTTAATTAGAAACAGGATCTCACTCTATCATACAGGCTGGAGTGCAGTGATGTGATCATAGCTCCCTGCAGTCTCGGACTCCAGAAGTCCTTCCATTTCAGCTTCGCAAGTAGCTTGGACTACAGACGTGCCCCCATGCCCAGCTAGAGGTGTGGTCTGGCTATGTTGCCCAGGCTGGCCTAGAACATCTGGACTCAAGTGATTCTCTCACCTTGGCCTTTTAAAGTGCTGCAATTACAGGTGTGAGCCACTGCACAAAGCAATATTTAAATGTTAAAGGAAAGAACTTCAAGGATAGATATAGAAGATGGAGGAAATAGAGTGAAAATGTGGGAGATGGGTGTAAAGATGGGAGATTAAAATGGAAAACTATTTTTCTGTTGCTTTGATTTGAAAGGTAAAGGTTAGGGATGAAACAGATGTATGCCGGCAGGGTCTGGATGAAAGTAAGGAGAAGCTGGAATTTCTTCCCAATGGCAATTATTTAAAGGAAGTGAAAGGTGAAAGTCAAGGGTCAACAGCTAAAAGAGAATAGAACAGAAGAGAAGGAAATGAAAATAAGGACCCAGCTGAGACTGGAAACCACAGATGTGTAATTTCAGATTCTCAATCCCTCCTTCACAGTAGAGTCACTTAGGAACTTTGAAAGAATACACATTCCTAGTTTCTCCCCTGAAAGATGCTGATTTAATTGTTCTGGGAAGAGATATAGATATCTATAGAGATATAGATATATCTAGATATCTACTTTTTTTTCCTCAAAGCTCCTCAGTTAATGTACAGCCAGAGTTCAGAAGGTACATTCTGGTGCCTTCGACTGTGTGAATTTGTACCAACAGGGTTCAATAGTTCAGGTATGTAAGTCAGAGACGGCAGGTGGTTGACTTGACCAGAGTTGTAAGTGGCTGTGCAGGTTTACAGGAAAGACATTGAAGGGATGGTAGATTGGGTCTAGGCTGAAACAAGAAAATAGACTGGTGCAAAATCGAATAGCCAAGTAGTGGCCAACAGGTGGAGAAAGAATAAGGAAAGATTGATCTGGACACAATGGAGAAAGTAGCATTTCCTTTCAACTTTTCTGAGTATCTAAATCCACTCCTTCATACTTTGGGAGGCTGAGGTGGGTGATCACTTGAGGTCAGGAGTTTGAGACCAGCCCGGCCAACATGGTGAAAGCCCATCTCTACTAAAAATAAAATATGAAAACATGGTGGCCCGTGCCTGTAGTCCCAGTCAATCAGGAGGCTGAGGCCAGAGAGGCAGTGAGCCAAGATTGTGCCACTACACTCCAGCTTGGGTGACAGAGTGAGACACTATTATTGTTATTTTTTGAGACAAATAAATCCACGAGTATTTTAAATCCAAGAGTATTTTAAGAGTAAAATACTCTTAAACAGTTTTTTAAACATTTCAGCATAAACCTAGAAAAGGTGATAGAAAGTATAGAGAACAAGTGCAATTCAGTGCTTACAGTCTTGACTAAGGCCTTTGCTTCTGACCATCTCAAATTATGTCAGATTGAGGGGACGATTCTTCATGTACCAGTCTAAGTTTATTAGAGGACAAGTCTAGTGACTAAGAATATTTAGCAACTAAGTGTTTAAAATCTTCAATTTTAGTGGTTATTAGGAAGTCACATGATTTGGGGATAATCCCTGCTCTGGAAGTAGAGATAGGAGTATTGGTTTTCTCTCAAGACATGATGAATGCAATTTAGGGACTCTGGCTATATTAAGTTATTCGAGTGATCAGAAGTTATCAGCATATAATATAAGGCTTTAAATAGTAGAGGCCCCAGAATGAGAAAAATGATAGCAAAGCCAAAATAGGGCTCAAGACCAAACCTATTCTGTATGAATCTAGAAAAAATTGTGAAATACTAACAGATGATGTGTCAATAAGAGAGGGAAGAGATTCTGGGGCAATACAAAATGAAGTCTTGATAACTGCCTGGGAGAAGAGAAGAAAAAAAGAGTCCTAAGATTTCTCCCACTATTTCATAAGGAATCTTAGAAGCAAGATAAACATCAGTCATTGGGATGAAGCTAGCCTTGTTTTGTCTTCCTCTGAGACTGTTTTAATTGTGATTCTGATGCCCTCTGAACTTTGTTCTTTGATAAAAGTTGGGTAGAAAGAACATGCCACACACCACTCTGAATCTGAAATAACTTCCTGACCTGTGCCTAAAAAGACAACTGTTTAAACTTACCAGGAGGCAACATCAAGTTTTGATTTTTTTTTTTTTTAGAAAACAACTTCACCACTCCCATTAGGCTGACAAAGGCAGAAGAAAACATTTCCCAAGGTTCGTTTCCATCAAAACACTTTCACCAATATGGTTTCTGGAAAAAGCAATGTTTCTGTATGTTCTTCCTCAAAACACAGGGCCTTTTAAATAGCTAACATTGCACATGTGACACATTAGGGAGAACATACGGGAGAGTTTCTTTCCACTGATTTTCTACCCTAGACATTCCTCTCTGACTTTTTTCTTCCTCCTTGCAAATGAGTGATTATAAATGGAGGCATTTATGATTTACAGTTTTTTTTTTTAAACACTTTTATAGGTGATAGTTTAAAGTGATTGAGATCTGTATTTCTTTCCTCTTCTCAACAGGCTCTTTCTCTTCATAAATTTGTTTATGTTGTATTCATACTATTCAGCTGACTCTTCCTCATAATTGAAATGCATAAAAGCTAAAATATGGCTCCAGGGATTTCAGTTGGACATCATATATTTGAGGGGAATTTTTCAGCATAGAATTCAAAGCCTCTCATGTTCTCAGGGATCTGATGTGACAGCAAAACAGAATCAGAATGCCTCTTACTTCTAATGCTACACAACAAGGGGAGCTGACCCCTTGAATTCCATTAGGGAGGAGGACAGATGTTGGCATCTAGGCAAATGTACCCCACTGTACCTTGACCCAGGAAGTGAAAGAATGACATCATCTGTAATAATTGGAATCCAGGGAGTGTAATCTACATAATTAGCTCTCCATAGGGAAGTGAACAGAACCCTCCCTTCTATACTTTAGTGTTCTCAAACACACTGAGAAAAGGTAGATTGGAATGTTCAAATACTAACCAAAGAAGCAAACACAAAAGTCAGAAGATAGTATGTTAAATTTCTATATAACCCCCAGGGTGATTTTTCAGTATAATCACCTCTGAACTCAACACAATTAGTGTAATAACTGGCAAGTTTTTTTGACTTTGCCAGAGAAAAATGTATTTACTGAGAAACTTAATTATCCCAGCCAAAATTTGCTGCATAATATCTGTATCATTCTTGGACATTTAACTTCACAGGATTTAGCTAAGTTATTGAATCACATGCAAATCAGGACATGAACCATGCAACTGTTCTTGTATGTATGGTCCACAGAGCTAACCTACCTTTTCTCTTGGAGCAGCTGTTTTTGATGGTTAAAAAAAAAAAAAATGATATTTTATGGTATTTATAATTGGGGATGAATATAAATCATTCTACCATGAAGACACAGGCACACGAATGTTCATGGCAGCACTTTTTACAATAGCAAAGACATGGAATCAACCTAAATGTCTATCACTGACAAATTGAATCAAGAAAATGTGGTACATATACACCATGGAATAGTATGCAGCCATAGAGAATGAGATCATGTCTTTTGTGGGAATGTGGATAGAGCTGGAGGCTATTGTTCTTAGCAAACTAACGCAAGAACAGAAAACCAAATACTGCGTTTTCTCACTTATAAGTGGGAGGTACATGATATGAACACAAAGAAGAAATAATAGACACTGGGGTCCACTTGAGCGGGGAGGAAGAGGAGCAGAAAAGATGGGTACTGGGCTTAATACCTGGCTGATGAAATACTATGTACAACAAACCCCTGTGACACATATTGACCTCTGTAACAAACCTTCACATGTACCCCTAAACCTAAAATAAAAATTAAATTAAAAGTGAGGATGACCATGCACCTATTAAAACAGCCAAAATGAAAACAGTGATAGTACTGAATGTTGGCAAGGATGCAGAGAAAGAGGATCCTGTATATGCCCCTGGCGAGAATGTAAAACTGTGCATCTACTCTAGTTTGGTAGTTTCTTAAACATACACCAACCATATGATTCAGCAATCACACACCTGGGTATTTATCTCAAGGAAATGAAAACTTATCTCTACACCAAGATCTATTTACAAATGTTTAGAGCAGCTTGATTTGCAATAGCCAAAAACTGGGGCTTGGGGGAAACTGAGATGTCCTTCAATGGATGGTTACACAAACTGGAATACCCATACCATGAAATCCTGTTCAGCAATAAAAAGGAAAAACTACAGCTTGAATAGACCTCAAGGCAATTGTGAGTGAAAAAAAGCAATCTCAAAACGTTATATGATTCTATTTACAAAATCTCAAAGTGACAAGATTATAGAGATTGAATACAGATTAGAGATGGGTAGAGGGAAGTACATGTGACTATAAAAGGTAACATGAGACATATGTCATGATCGACTAGTTCTCTATCTTGTAGTGGTGGCTATGAATCTATACATGACAAAAGTGCATAAAACTATAGACATGCATAGCCACACACATGAGTGAGCGCAGGTAAAAACGGTAAGATCTGAACACAGCACAAGAATGGTGTCACTGTCAGTTTTCTGGTTTTGCTATAATCTTATGTAACATAACTTAGGTTACCACTGGGGGAAATTGCCCAGATTTCATTATAACCTGACCACTTTGAGCCACCTCTAGCTCCAAACTTTGCTAAAGAATGTCTAGTATTTTTGCAATTTCCTGTGAATCTACAATCCTTTTAAAAGAGTTTTTACAAAATGGATTATGACATGAAAATGGGGCTGTCCTTTGAAAATTTTTAAAAAATAAGCCAACTTCATTTTTTGGAAATAACAAAGCCAAATTGACAATATGGAAATGTATGATGGCTATAAAAATGAAAGTTATTCACAAACTTGTACCTTTGTATGAACAGCCTATTTTCACATTTCTGAAAAGTTCAATAACCTGACTCAATGTGTTTATTGACATTTTCTTCTACCTGTGAAATGCCTATCTTTCCTACTAAAAAAAGGTCTGGAAAACCTAGCAATGACATCTATTGCTGTACAATGTCAAGATGCTATCTTAGTGTTTGCTCTCACCCTTGCCATATCTACTTTCTGAAGTCATGCAGCAGTTGATAGTAGCCACTGGGGGGTTCAGACTTCTACAAGGCACATACTAAACCTTGATTTCATACCCAGTCCAAAAGCAGAAGCCCAGACTTAGACTAGTAGAACACTAATTTTCTTTCTTGTAAAAGTTCACCAAAGCAGACAGATGTATGTGTGTCCATGTTGATTACTCAGCTCAGAACACAAACATATCCTAGTTAATTAGAAATTCGGGGCTAATGGATTTTTCTAATCTCTTGAGGAGATACATTCTTCTTTACTAGATCTATGACCCTGCAATCTGGACAAGAGAATCCCCTCCCTTTGGAATCCCTACTCTGGTCCCCATCCCCAGTCCCATGTTCTTCACCACGGGACAAGGATCTCAAGTTTCTTACAAAAGGCTTAAAAAAAAATCCTGGGTTTCTTCCCAGTAGTCAGCTCTTTAAAAAAAGCACAAAAAGAAGATATTATCCTCCTAGGGCTATGGACGATAGAGTGAATTTTAAAAGGGGGAATATTGTGAGTTACAGAAGATAAAGGAGGAGAGAAATAAACCAGGGTCCATATTTCCAGATTCTAGAAGTTGGTTTTAAATCCTTCCAGGACCTAGAAGGATTTAAAACCAACTTCTAGAATACTACCAAACAATATTGCTGAATCTAATTGGAAGGGCATGACACAAACCACCAATAGCTAAGCTTCTGCATTGCAATAAGATGATGACAAGGGATAGGACTCCAAACACGACACCATGCACCATGAGCCAGAAAAATGCTGATCATCCCTGGTTCTAGCTTTTAATGGAACCAATTACTCAAATCCCCACAGAGAGGAAGAAGAGCTTGGGTCTGCCCAGGGACTACTGAACAGATTCCCAAGTGTTAACTTCAGGCATTACATCGGTTAGGAGCTTCAATATTCACACATTTCTTCTTTATTTCTGAGGTGATTTGAGAGACGAACACCCCCTGTTCTCATACTTAGAGAGTCTAATTTAGTTTGTACTAACATTTCCAAGATCCCTAAAATCATTTTTTGCCTTCCTTCATATTCTTGCTTTGCAAGGTGAGTTATGATGTCATCACTTAGGACTCAAGAGCACTATGCTAACAGGCTAGCATAGATTAAAATAATTTTCCTGAGATCATTGCCTTGGATACATATCTGCATCAACTGTCAATAAATTAGACCATTCTCTAAGAGATGTAGTAACAATTAAACCCATCAACTTTCTCTGAGGTTGAGAAAACAAAAGACGTTCCAGTTTACAGTGGCCCCATGCCAGGAGACTGCTGAGACTGGAGAAAAATCAGACTGCAGACTGAAGAATGCTATCTTCCAAGAATGTGCTAACGAAAACTTTCAGGAACACTGATTTCCTCAAGGTTTCTACCAGCATGTTAATCAGTCAGGACCTCAAAGTATTACTGGTCAGGTAAATATTTCCTGGCAGGTGCAAGGAAGAAGAACACACAAAATCTCCTCTGAGAAAATTTACTGAGAATAAGATCCGATGTTATATGCCGCCTATGAACTTTTTTCAATAACCGCAAATCAGTCTGTTATTGATGAAAGATTGAAATATCACCTAGAGCTGTGAGGATATAAGTATAGCTTATGGAGGAAGCAGGAGCAAAAAGGAAGAAAAATGCTGCCCGGAGAATGAACTTGGAGTTTTCTGGCCTACTCAAGATGAAATAAATGTTCCTTGCCTTCGGCAAAACAGTTAATTTTAAGTCTGAGCTTCTAGGAAGTAGTATCAATCTCCTCTTAACTCACTTCTTTTGATGAAAGTTCCAAGTTGGAATTTTTTTTTGAGGGGTCAGGTAAAAGATTGTGACTCTCAATAACATATTTACCTAGCGATGACTTCTAAAAGCTCAGCTGCATAACCAAGTATGGTGGAGTCAGATTCACAGGTAGCAATAAGAGTAAAAAGCTACTTTGTCAAAGCCTAATATATCTGAAGTGAAACTGAGTTATGAAGTCCAAAATTTCATTTTTATATTTTTCTGTATTCAGAGAAGTAAATACCTCCATTGCTGAGACAAAATCTTCCATCCTTTGTTAATAGTTGTTCAACATCTTTGAGGTAGCCAGAGAACTGCCATAATCCCAGAACAACGTGAGTGTTCTTGCTGCTGTCACCAGACATGAGGCACCTTTCTGACACTCGGTTCCATATCGGTAAGTGAAAATAATCACACCTATCCCATTGGGTTGTTAGGAGAATTAAGACAAACACAAGGTCTTGCAAGGAACAGGTGTTCTATGGTTGGCAGTGCTGAATGAACACACATGAAAAATGATCAGGCTTGAATATGTATTCTCAGAAATTATTCTGGAATCATCTCAGGCTACAGATTCAATTTGCTGGCTTTTCTCTGAAGAAGCATTCCCCTAAACTCACTTTCTTCTTAATAATGGGCTATCTAAGCCAGGAGTATAGGTTTGCTTTTAAGAAGCACTGTTTCTCTCTATGCAGTGGCTACTTCAGAAGCATCAGAAAACATGGTAAGTAGAAGCTAAAACTGAAGTCATTGCAGGTTTCTGGATGCGAAGGCCTTGCAGTATTCACTTATTTTTAAACTGCACACACATGCGTCTATCTACTGTGGTCAGTGTTCTTGTTATCTGCCACTTCCAAGCATGATTCTTTTCTTCTTCTCCTCCTCCATACCATCATGGAAACTAATGTGACCCTGAAACGTTTTTGTGCCCTTTCTCTTCTGGTTCGATGTCACACAGTCTGTGTGGAGAATTGGAAGTTACTTCAATTCATCTTTCATTCTGTACGTTTTGCCCTCCAAATCTGATAACTGCTTCCTTCCTTAAAATGATAAAATTCCAGAGCCTCTCCTCCCACTAAACTACATTCTCCTTTCACTTCTGAACTGTGAACTACCTCATAATTATTATTCTCCACATGAAACTTTCCCATTAGACTTCCTGTTCTTTTTTTTTTCTTGTGGATAAGAGGATAAAATGTGAGCTAGAAGATAATATTCACTTTTATCTGAGTGAATAAGGTACCATACAAGTTCTAATTAAGTCTTCAGGATCAGGCTGGAGGAAAGTTAGAGGGTGGGGGTCTTTAGTAGAAGGCCGCAGGGCTCCTGTCTTGTTTAGACACAGAGGACACATCAAATTTGCTGATGAACCAAAATGTGGAAAGATAATTAAAAGAAAAATTGAAAGAAGAGTCCATTCATTTCAGCATATTCAAATAATGAACTAAAGCCAAGAGAACAGAACTTAATATGAAATACAGGCTTTCCCTGTTAAGAAGTAGTTGGTTATAGTAATGAGAAAGTAAAATCAAACTATTAGGAAGGGGATATGTCAAAAAGACACTGGTACTAACTGGAAGAGCTCCCAGTGGCCAAAGCTGGACAAATTTGAGCAACAACATAAATGCTGGATTATAACCTAATGTATAAAATAAATAAGTTCATACTGCTATAAATGATTGAATTAATAAATAACTAGAGAGAAGGGAAATCTCCTGTATTGAATAATTCCAAATCATTTATGTAGATACTCCACCCTCAAAAAGTGCATCATAACTCCTCAGTCAAGCTATGCATAGTGACTTTCTTCCAAAGGGTATATAGTATAAGAATCTTAGTATGTATCCTGGCATGATGAGCTGAGAATGGCACTGTCTTAGTCCATTCTCTATTGCTGTAACAGGTTACCAGAGAGTAAGTAAATTATTAAAAGTAGAAGTTTATTTGGCTCAGGGTTCTGGAGACTAGGAAGACCAGGACTGTGGAACCAGCACCTTGTGAGAGTTATCCCATGGGGAAAGGCAGAAGGTGGAAGAGAGCATGAGAAATGTGCACAAGAGGCCCGACTTGCTGTATAATAACCTACTCTCACCATCTACTCCCATGATGATATTAATTCATGAGGGCAGAATTCTCGTGAACCAATTACCTTTTATTAGGCCCCACCTCCCATCACTGTTGCATTAAGTTCCCAACATGAACATCTGTGGAACACATTCAAACCATAGCAGGCATTTTACTTCTGTATTCTTCTTCCCTAAAACCCATCCCCCAATATAATCATGGGAAAAACATCAGACAAATCCCAATAGAGGGATATTCTACAAAATACTTGATCAATACTTCTCCAAATATTCAAGATTATCAAAAACAAAGTCAGAGAAACTGTCATAGCCAGGGAAGTCTGAGACATTACAACTAAATATAACATGGTATCCTGTTTGGGATTCTGGAACACAACAAGGACATCTAAGTAGAGTGTGAACTTTAGTTAATAGCATGCACTATTGATTCACTCATTGCAATAAATGTAGTATGCTAATGTAAAAATTCTTTACTACCAGCACAATTTTACATAAATCTAAGCTATTCTAAAATAAAAGGTTTATATTACAAAAAGGTGAGGGATGAGGTAGATTTTATTTTGAAGCATCTAAAAAATATTTGGGAATGTTAAGGTAAATTTTAATAGCTGACAAAGTAGCAAAGTTTCATCCAAACTACAAGAAACAAAAGTCGCATCCTATTGTGTGTTTCTGGTAAAATGAAACCTGGAGTACTACATTCGATTCTGGGAGTTATAGAATTATACTTTAAAAATGTAATATATCTAGACAACCTCATTGAGGAAGGTAAAGATTGGAAGGTTATTTCACATGAAGAATGTTGTCTTAGCTTGGGTTCTCCCTTGAAAGCAGAGCAGCACTTAAAACAAGGGCTTATGAGTCGGTGTTTTTTTTTTTGTTTTTTCTTTAAGTGATTCCATGTAACAGGAGTGGAGGACTTAGGAGAATGAAACAGGAAAGGAGAAAAAGTTGATATAAGATGTTTTCTTGCTGTGGGCACCTAGAGTTCATTTCCACTGACCCTGAAGAGCCATATAGAATGTATGCATCATTTTCTCTTGATGCACAGAAGTGGGGGTATTTATAACTGCTCTTGTATCTCCCATGGGCTAGGTGTTGCCTCTGAACTTAGAAGCCTCTTGTCCTTCCCAAGCTGTGCATATAAAGTCATGCCTGGTTTTATGAAAGCACCAAGGCAGGGAAGACTTGCTATGCAGTGGAGATGAGGTGAGATGTTATCAAATTACTACTGTGTGCAGCTGGTTACAGCAGGAATAGATGGAATAAAAGGTAGGCCAGAAGGGTGTGAGGCAAAGAAAAGGGAATCTATTCATGAGGAGAAGAGATAATGGGTGTCTACAGTAGGAGAGGGAGAAATATCTTTTGTCACTGTAGAGGAATGAACCAGGACTTTTGGGGATGAATAGAATACACTAGATATGATGCAAAATCCATATGCAACAGTTATTCCAATAAATGTGAATGTCTAAACTTATTAGTTAAAAAACTGGCATTAAAATGTTTAAAAATGAAACAAGGTATATGAGGAAAATATAATACAACAAAACAGTATCAACAGTTGGACTTTGTAATAATACAAGACAAAAATGGACTCAAACAGAAAACATTTAATTTTGTTTGCATTAGGTTTACCTGTTTATAACTGAAAAGCTTTAAATAGCAGTAGCATAAAACTAATAAAAGTGTCTCTCTCTCTCTCTCTCTCCTTCCCATAAAATGAGGGGAAAAAAGTCAGGAAATGGGCTGGGATGGCAACTACAAGCTTTATTAACTCAAATCAGGTTGAGACCTGGGAAGCCTCAGGGGAAAAAAAAGACATATTCCCCATGGCCATTTCAGATGTCGCCATGGAAATCAAATGATTACAGTAAAACATTCTAGAAGTCAAAGGGCAGAGCCAGGATCTAATCCAGAAATTTTCTGTACCCCACAGTGGAGGAGGCTTTCCCTATGTGTGTCCACTATATTTTACAACTGCTATTAACCAGTGGATGCTGTGTCTCTCTTATTCTTCCCTTTTCAGAATGGGAGATTTTACTGAGGCTATCCTGGCCAGGCTTCATTGTTGTATAGTGGCCATGTGCATGTGACACATATAACTGCCTGTTCCTAAGCCATGTGAACATCAGGTCGCATTCAGACCTGAAAGAAAGGGTTACGCATGAACCAAGGAACTCAAGACTTTGAGCTGAAAATAGTCAATGGATGGGGTTTTGGGTTGTCTGCCTTGACAGGAAGTTCTCTTCTATGTATGAAAAAGGACAAAATAAAAGGGGTGCAGCAAGATGGCAGAATAGAAGGCTAAACAATTGTCCCCCGTTGCAAGGACACCAATGTAACAACAATCCACACCAAAAAAGCACCTTTGTAAAAAGCAAAAATCAGGCAAGCACTTACGGTATCTGGCTTTAACTTCGTATCACTGAAAGAAACACCGAAGAGGTAGGAAAAACAGTCTTGAATCACTGATGCCACCTCTCCCGCAATCCTTGGCTGTAGTGGAGAGAGTTTCTGTGCCCTGGGGAAGGGAAAGGCCAGCAATTGTGAGATACTGAACTCAGTGCTCCCTTGTTATAGCAGAAAGCAAAACCAGACCAAATTTAGCTGACACCCACCCATAGAGGGAGCATTTAAACCACTTCCACCCAAAGAGGAATCGCTAAGGTTAGTGGTCATAACCTGAATTCCCACAAGCCTTGCCATGACAAGCTAAAGTGCTCTGGGGCCCTAAATAAACTTGAAAGGCATTCTAGGCCACAAGGACTGCAACATTTAGATGAGTCCTACTGTGGACTGGAGGAGCATGTGACATACTGAGACACCAGCAGGGGCAGCTAAGGGAGTGCTAGTATCACCTCTCCCCTTACCCCAGGCTGCACAGCACAGAGCTCCAAAAGATCCTTTCCTTCCACTTGAGAAGAAGAGATGGAAGAGTGGGAAGGACTTTGTCTTATATCTTGGATACCAGCTCAGCCAGAGCAGGATAGGACACAGGTCAGAGTCAGGAGGTGCCCTTTCCAGGCCCTAGTTCTCAGAAGACATTTCTAAACACATCCTAGACCAGAAGGGAGCCCGCTGCCTTGAATGGGAGGATCCAATCCTGGCAGCATTCATCACTTGCTAACTAAAGAGTGCTTGGGCCCTGAATAACTAGCAGTGATGGCCAAGTTCTACAATGGGGGCCTTGGGTGATACTCTGAGACTTGCTGGCTTCAGATGAGGCTCAGCACATTCCCAGCTGTGGTGGCTATGGGGCAAGTCTCCTGCTTGAGAAAAGCAGAGGTAAAAGTAAAGGGGACTTTGTCTCACACCTTAGGTACCACCTCAGCCACAGGAGGGTAGAGCACCAAGCAGACCCTTGGGGTCCCCAATTCCAAGACTTGGCTCTTGGATGGCATTTCTGGACTTTCCCTGAGCCAGAAGGGAACCCACTGCCCCTGAAGGGTGTGTCCCGGACCAGACAGCATTTACCACAAGCTGACTGAACAGCCCTTGGGGCTTGAGGAAACATCAGAAGTAGTCCAGCAGTACTCTCTATGTGTATGAGGTGGAGATGGTCAAGGCGGGAGGCTCCTCTGCCTTTAGAAAGGGGAGAGAAGAGTAGGAAGGACTGTCTTGTGGTTTCAGTGTCAGCTCCTCTGCAGTACAATAGAATACCAAGTAGACTTCTGAGGTTTTTGCCTCTAGTCCCTGGCTCCTAGACAGCACTTCTGTACCTTTCCAGGGCCTAGGAGAACTTGCTGCCCTGAAACAAAGGACATAAACCTGGCTGGCTTTGTCACCTGCTGATTGTAGAAGCCCAGGGCTTTCAGTGAATATATGTGGTAGCCAAGAAATGGTTACATCAGGCCTTGGGCAAGATCTGGTGGTGGTCACAGGGGTGCTTGTGCCACTCTACTTCCAGCTCCAGGTGGCTCAGAAAAGAGAGCACGACTCTGTTTGGAAGAAAGTAAGGGAAGAGAACAAGAATCTCTGCCTGATAATTCAGAGAAATCTTCTAGATATTGTCCAAAACCATCAAGATGGTACGTCTATGAGTCTGCAGGAACTACAGTGTTACTGGGCTTGAGGTTCCCCCTAAAGCATATACAGCTTAGACTATGACACCTAAGCGCTTTAGAATATATGGAAAGCCTTCCCAAGAAGTATGGGTACAAACAAGCTCAGATTGAGAAGACTACAATAAATACCTAATTCTTCAATGCTTAGACACGGATGAACATCTACAAGTATCAAGACAACTTAGGAAAACATAAACTAAATAAGGCATTAGGGACCCATGCTGGAGAAAGAGAAATATGTGACCCTTCAAACAGAGAATTCAAAAAAGCTGTTTTGAGAAAACTCAAATTTGGGATAACACAGAGAGGGAATTCAGAATTCTATCAGATAAATTCAACAGAGATTGAAATCGTTAAAAATCAAGCAGAAATTCTGGAGTTGAAAAAAGCAAGTGGCATACTGAAGAATTTTTTAATGGGAGAATTAAGCAGGAGAAAGAATTAGTGAGCTTGAAGACAGGCTATTTGAAAATAGAAGAGACCAAAGAAAACTGAATAACAGTGAAGCACACCTACCAGGGATCTAGAAAATAGCCTCAGAGGAGCAGAGTTATTGTCCATAAAGAGGAGGTAGAGATAGGGGTAGAAAGCACATTCAAAGGGATAATAACAGAACTTTCCAAACCTAGAAAATGAAACTAATATCCAAGTACAAAAAGGTTATAGGACACCAAACAGATTTAACCCAAAGAAGACTACCTCAAGTTTCATTATTTTATTTAATAATAAAAGATCCTAAAAGCAGCAAGAGAAAAGATACAAGTAACATACAATGGAGCTCCAATACATCTGGCAGCAGACTTCTCAGTAGAAACCTTACAGGCCAGGAGAGAGTGGTATGACATATTTAAAGTGCTGAAGGAAAAAAAAAAAAAAACAAAAAACCTTTTACCCTAGAATAGTATGTCCAGCAAAGTTATCCTTCAAACATGAAGCAGAAATAAAGACTTTCCCAGACAGACCAAAGCTGAGGGATTTCATCAATACCAGACCTGTCCTACAAGAAACGCTAAAGGGAGTATATTGATCAGAAAGTAAAGAACATTAATGAGCAATAAGAAATCATCTGAAGGTATAGAACTCACTGGTAATGTTAATTACAGAAAAACCAGAGTATTATAACACTGTAACTGTGGTGTGTAAACTACTCTTAAGTAGAAATACTAAACAATGAACCAATAAAAAGTAACTACTACAACTTTTGAAAACATAGAAAGTACAATAAAATATAGTTTAAAAAAGTTAAGGTGCAGAGTATTAGTTTTCTTTTTGTTTGTTTATGCAAACAATGTTATCAGCTTTAAATAATGGGTTATAAGACAGTATTTGCAAGCCTCACAGTAAACCTCAACCCAAGAAACAAACAATGGATATACAAAAAATAAAAAGCAAGAAACTAAATCAATATAACCAGAGAAAATCACCTTCATTAAAAGAAGGCAGGAAGGAAAGAAAGATGACAGAACAACCAGAAAACAAATAGCAAAATGGCAGTGTAGGTCGTTACTTATCAATAACGACACTGAATGTAAATGGACTAAACTCTTCAATCAAAAGATAGAGTGGCTGACTGGGTGAAAAATCAAGGCCCATTAATCCTTTGCCTACTAGAAACGCACTTGACATATAAAGACAAAAATAGACTGAAAATAAAGAGATGGAAAAAGATATCCCATGCCAATGGAAACTGATAAAGAACAGGAGTAGCTATACCTATATCAGACAAAATAGATTTCTAAAACAAAAACTACAAGAAGGGGCAAAGAAGGTCACTATATAATCATAAACGGGTCAATTCAGCAAGAGAATATAACAATTTTAAAAATATATACACCCAATACTGGAACTCCCAGATATATAAAGAAAATATTATTAGAGCTAAAGGGATAGGTCCCAATATAATCATAGTTGAGACTTCACTCCACTTTCAGCATTGGACAGATTTAACAGAGAGAAAACCAGTAAAGAAACATCAGAGTTAATCTGCACTACAGAATAAACAAATATAATATATATTTATAGAATATTTCATCCAAGAGCTACAGAATATACATTCTTTTCCTCACCACATGGATCATTCTCAAGGATAGACCATAGGTTAGGTCACAAAACAAGTCTTAAAACATTCAAAAATGGAAATAATAACATGCGTCTCTGACCACAATGGAATAAAACTAAAAATTAATAACGAGGAATTTTTGAAACTACAAAGAAATTAAATAACATGCTCTTGAATGACCAGTGGGTCAATGAAAAAAATTAAGAAAATTGAAAAATGTCTTGAAACAGATGAAAATGGAAATATAACATACCAAAGTCTATGGGATACAGCAAAAGCAGTACTAAGAGGAAAGTTCAAATTTGTAAGTGCCTATGTATCAAAACAGGGAAAAACTTCAAATTAACAATCTAGTGATGTATCTTAAAGGACTAGAAAAGAGCAAACCAAACCACAAATTACTAGAAAAACAAACAATAAAATCACAGCAGAAATAAATGAAACAGAAAGTTGGGGTTTTGAAAAGTTAAAGTAGACAAATCTTTAGCCAGACCAAGAAAAAAAAAGAAAAAATCCAAATAAAATCAGAGACAACTGGTACCACAGAAATTCAAAGGATCATCAGTGGCTACTGTAAGCAACTATATGCCAATAAATTGGAAAATCTAGAAGAAATGGACCAGTTCCTAGACACATACAACCTACCATGATTGAACCAGGAAGACAACCAAAACCTGAACAGACCAATAACAAGGAATGAGAGTGAAGCTGTAATAAAAAGTTTCCCGGTAAAGAAAAGCCTGGGACCTAATTGATTCACTGCTGATTTCTGGCAAATATTTAAAGGAGAATTAATACTAATCCTACTTAAGCTATTCCAAAAAAGAGAAGGAAAGAATACTTCCAAACTCATTCTGTGAGGCCACTATTACTCTGATACCAAAACCAGACAAAGTCACACCAAAAAAA
Source organism: Chlorocebus sabaeus (assembly GCF_047675955.1). Taxonomy (NCBI): domain Eukaryota; kingdom Metazoa; phylum Chordata; class Mammalia; order Primates; family Cercopithecidae; genus Chlorocebus; species Chlorocebus sabaeus. Next base: position 32,633,287 of record NC_132911.1, on the reverse strand, counting down.
GAAAACTACAGGTCAGTATCTCGAATGAATATATGCAAAAATCCTCAACAAAATATTAGCAAACCCAGCCAGGGGCAGTGACTCATGCCTGTAATCCCAGCACTTTGGGAGGCTGAGGCAGGTGGATTGCCTGAGCTCAGGAGTTCAAGACCAGCCTGGGAAACATGGTGAAGGCCCATCTCTACTAAAATACAAAAAATTAGCCAGGCGTAGCAGCGTGTGCCTGTAGTCCCAGCTACTCAGAAGACTGAGGCAGGAGAATTGCTCCAACCTGGGAGGCGGAGGTTACAGTGAGCTGAGATTGCGCCACTGCACTCCAGCCTGGGTGACAGAGCCAGGCTCTGTCTCAAAAAAAAAAAAAAAAAATTAGCAAACCAAATTCAATAATACATTGAAAATATCATTCATTAGCCAGGCACAGTGGCTCATGCCTGTAATCCCAGCACTTTGGGAGACCGAGGTGGATGGATCACCTGAGGTCAGGAGTTTGAGACCAGCCTAACCAACATGGAGAGACCCCATCTCTACTAAAAATACCAAGTTAGCTGGGCATGGTGGTGCATGCCTGCAATCCCAGCTACTTGGGAGGCTGAGGCAGTAGAATCACTTGAACCTGAGAGGTGGACGTTGCGGTGGGCCGAGATCACACCATTGCACTCCAGCCTGGGCAACAAGAGTAAAACTTTTTCCTCCAAAAAAAAAAAAAAAAAAAAAAAATTCATTTATCATGATCAACTGGTATTTATCCCTGGGATGCAAGGATGGTTCAATGTATACAAATCAGTGTGATACATCTTATCAACAGAATTAAGGACAAAACCCATATGATCATTTCAATTGATGCTGAAAAAGTATTTGATCAAATTTAACATCAGTCATGATAAGAACCCTAAAAAAACTGGGTATAGAAGAACATACATCAACATAATAAAAGCTGTATATGACAGATCCACAGCTAGTATTGTACCGAATAAGGATAAACTGAAAGCCTTTCCTCCAGGATGTGGAACACAAGGATGCCCACTGTTATTCAACATAGTACAAGAAATCCTAGCTAGAGCAATCAGATAAGAGAAAGATATAAAGGGCATCCAAAGAAGAAAGGAAGAAGTCAAGTTGTTTGCAGATGATATGATCTTATATCTGGAAACAACTAAAGACTCCATGAAAAACTATTAGAAACAAATTTAGTAAAGTTGCAGGATACAAAAATCAATAGCATTTCTATATGCCCACAGTGAGCAACCTGAAAAAGAAAAGCCACACATAAAACTAAATACCTAGAAATTAACCATGGAAGTGAGAGATCTTTATAATAAAAACTGTGAAACACTGATAAAAGAAATTGAAGGACACACAAAAAATGGAGTTATTATATGTGTACAGATTGAAAGAATATTGTTAAAATGTCCATACTACCCATAGCAATCTATAGATTCAATGTAATCCCTATCAAAATACCAAGGACATTCTTCACAGAAATAGAAAAAAAAATCCTAAAATTTACACAGAACCACAAAAGACCCAGAATAGCCAAAGCTATCCTAAGCAAAAAGAACAAAACTAGAGGAATCGCATAACCTGACGTTAAATGATAGCTGACTACAGAGCTACAGTAACCAAAACAGCATGGTACTGGCATAAAAACAGACACATAGACCAATGGAACAGAATAGAGATCTCAGAAAGAAATTCACACACCTACAGTGAACTCATTTTTGACAAAGGAGCCAAGAGCATACACTGGGGAAAGCACAGTCTCTTCAATAAATGGTATTGGAAAAACTGGATATCTATGTGTGGCAGAATGAAACTAGACCCCTCTCTCACCATAGACAAAAATGAAATCAAAATTTATTAAAGACTTACATCTAACACCTCAACGTACAAAACTACTACAAGTAAACATTTGGGAAAATCTCCAGTACATTGCTCTGAGCAAAGATTTCTTGAGTAATAGCCCACAAACACAGGCAAACACAGCAAAAATGGACAAATGGGATCACATCAAGTTAAAAACCTTCTGCACAGCAAAGGAAGCAATCAACAAAGTTAATAGAAAACCCACAGAATGGGAGAAAATATTTGCAAACTCCCCATCTGACAAGGGATCAATAACCAGCATACAGGAGGAGCTCAAACAACTCTACAGGAAAAAAGTCTAATAGTCCTATTTTAAAATGGGCAAAAGATCTGAATACCTTCCTCAAAAGAATATTTACAAATGGCAGTCAGACATACGAAAAAGTGCTCAATACCATTGATCAGAGAAATGCAAATCAAAACTACAGTGAGATATCATCTGATCCCAGTTAAGACGCCTTACATCCAAAACTCAGGCAATAACAAATGCTGGCAAGGATGTGAAGAAAAGGCAACCCTTGTACACTGTGGGAATGTAAATCTGTAAAAGTACTATAGAGAACAGTTTGGAGGTTGCTCAAAATACTAAAAACAGAGCTACCATATGATCCAGCAATCACACTGCTGGACATATACCCAAAAGGAAATCAGTATATCAAAGAGATATCTGCACTCCCATGTTTGTTGCAGCTGTGTTCACCATAGCCAAGATTTGGAAGCAATCTAAGTGTCCATGAACAGATAAATGGATAAAGAAAATGTGGTATTTATACACAATGGAGGACTATTCAGCCATTAAAAGGAAGAATGAGATTCAATCATTTGCAACAACACAATGGAACTGGAGGTCATTAGGTTGAGTGAAATAAGTCAGGCACAGAAAGACAAATATTGCATGTTCTCTCACTTATTAGTGGGACCTAAAAATCAAAACAACTGAACCTATGGAGACAGAGAGTAGAAGGATGCTTACCAGATGATAGGAAGGGTAGTGGTGGGGTTGGGGAGAGATGGGGAGGGTTAATAGGTACAAAAAATAGAATGAATGAATAAGACCTGGTATTTGATAGCACGACAGGGTGACTATAGTCAATAATTGTACATTTTAAAATAACTAGAACTGTATTGTTTGTAACACAAAGGATAAACGCTTGAGGAGATGAATACTCTATTTTCCATGATGTGATTTTTACGCACTGCATGCATGACTGTATCAAAACATCTGAGGTACTCCATAAATATATACACCTACTAAGTACCCAGAAAAATTACAAATAAAACATTATTTTAAAAACTAAAAAGAAGAACAAAATAGGTTATTTAAAAACAATAAGGATGGGCTCTATCAGAGATTGGTTATTTTTTCACAGAGCCCATTTCCTCTTCTTCCTGGACCTACAGATAAACTTTCACTTCATTTTATTTATTTATTTATTTATATTTATTTATTTATTTTTACAGTTCTAGTTAATGAAATGTGAATGAAAGTGATATGCAGCAGTTCCTGGCCTGGACCATAAAACCCTGGGACACATGATCCTCCATCCTTTTTCCACCTTTGGCAAGCTTGGTGGACATCATGAGCATTCTAAGGTTAGAGGCCAATAGTTGAAGATGGTGGGGCCACAAGATGGAAGGAGCCTGGATCCCCAAATCACAGCATGGAAATGAGCTAGCCTTTTGTCTAGGGCTATATTTTAGGCTTTATCTGAGCTAGAAATAACCTTTTGTTTGAGCTATAATGCATTTTTTTTTTTTTTAGTTTTATTACAGCATCTACAAAAATCAGCAGCCAAAAACTATTGCAACAAAAGCAAATTGTAAATTCCATGAGGGAAATTATTTATATTTTCATCTTTCCTCAGCACAGAGAATTCCCTTTTATCATTTATGTAAACATCTATATCTAATAAATGATTCCTGATATTTACAATTAAAGTAGTATTGCTTGCTTTTGTGAAGAATCAAATCCATGCTCATTATACTTTCATTCCCATATATTTCTCTGAAGTCCTCCCCAGCTTTATTATTCTCCCAGAGCTGTAACTGGACTCTTCAGTAGTTAAGTTTAATTCATCTCCATCTCAATCCTGATATATGCTAGTTTTTGCCTTATATTTTTATTTCCCCCAAAACTTCCATACCACTATGTGGGGAAGAGTGTTTATTATTCTTCCTCCAATATCCGTTGTCCACTTGAACCACTGTAACAGAACCCCTTTTAGATAAATATATGGTCAACCCAAATAAATAAATACTGTACTACCTAGGATGCCTTGTATCTACATACAGAGTTTGGGCTAGGCTTTTACCAAATGGATGTAAACAGAAATTTGTGCAACTTTCAGAAGTATCCTCTTTCTCAATTGCTAGAATGTAGATGTGATTGCTGAAGTTCAGCTGCCATCTTGGACCTTAAGGTGACCTTGAGCACAGAAGCTCTGTATGGCAGAAATACAAGATAAAAAAAGGCTGAATTATACCAGAAGCAGAAGATCTTATATTCCTTTTACATGTGAGAGAAATTAATTTCTTCCTAATATAGCTCTTTTTGTTTTGGGGTTTTCTCATAAAACTCAAACATAATTCTAATTATATATCTAAGTATCCTAAATAAATATAACTGCTAGATTTTAGTTAGAAATCTATAGTTCTAAATCATTATTCAAGAACCATACATTTGATGGAAAATTTTCTTCCCAACTGGAGAGAACCTATTGTGCATTTCTTGTAATCCAGTGAAGTTATATGACATTCAGTCATGAAAGACAGATTTTACCTGAGGATCAATTCAGAAAGACTCATTTTCTCTCCCAGAGCTGTAACTGAGCTCTTAAGTAGTTAAGTTTAATTCATGAGCTGGTTCTTGGATGTTGATGTTAACTCTCAAACTCTAGCTGCACACATATACACATGCGTGTGCACACACATACACAGAGAGAGTAAAAAACCAATTTGTTTCTCCAACTGGATGAAGAACTTTCTGAGCATATAAACAAAGAAAACATGCGCTTCGCCCAAGCTCTCTGGTTCTACCATTTAACTCTAAATTCCATCAGTACCCTTCTGCAGACAGTTACTCAAGATACTTCTGTCTGTATCATTTACTATTTTCACATATTTTTTACTCAGTATAGTCCAAGCTTCAAAGGTGACAACAAAAAGAGCACTGAAATCAGACTGACCTGAATTTACCAACCACATGGTAATTGCGTGTTACTTCATCACTTAACTTCATTCATTTTTCATCGCATAGTTTATTTCATCTATAAAATACATTTTCTACCTCAGAGTTGCTGAAAGAACTGAATGAGATGATTTAGTGCATGCAAAAACATGCATTAAAGTGTTTTACAGAATATTTGTGCTAAATAATTGTTGACAGATTTTCTTTTTAATTCAACTTCTTTCTCTGTTTTGCCCACTGTTTTCCTCTTGAAAGAAACCATTCTAATATTCAAAAGGGAGAAAAATTAAAGAGGATCATCTTAATACTTGAAGGGGCTACTAAGTGAGGTTTATCTACAAGGATGCTCTAAAGTTTTTACACTATTCATTGCTGATCTCAAATGTAAGTATCACTACTCATGGATAAAATAATCCATAGGAAATACCAACTCAGGAATAACTGTGGCCTCTGAAGTAACTATGCCAATGTCTAAGAAGTCACTTTAGAAATACTTCTGGCTTCTATTAAATCTCTATCCAGTACTAACATTTAATACAGGAGGTAATGGGAGGTCATTTGAGTTGTCCTTGGAAGCAGCCAACAACTTTTATAGCTGTACTCAGAGTAGAGCCAAGGACTTAATTCTCATTTGTAAACTGAAGACACGTGATTAGGTAACTTCCAGTTGTAAAAATTGTATGATTAGCTAATTATTCATTAGAGAGGTCTAGCCCTTTAAATTTATCTCATATGAATCCATTTATGTCAATTCAAGCCTCACAGAACCAAATCATTAAAAAAAACGTTGTTTTGCATTTTATCTTGGCCTTGCACAGAGTGCACTACAAAAAAAAAATACAAAAATTATTAAGGATATTTTATCCTGAAGATAATTTAAAATTTTATAGAACAGTCAATAGCTTTTTCTATATGGACTATGAAGAAGTAGGGGTGGGTTCGGGGAGGAGGAAGAAAAAGAAGGGCTCAGAATTTCTACCATCATTACTTAACACCATCTTCTTCTGCAGGCAATGATGAATGTTAACACTTTTTTCCCTCTCATGATAGCCCTTTCTGTCAGACAAGGACAAACCTCTTATCTTGGGGTTGAATTTTCTCCGTAATGAGTATTTCCATCTAGTATGTTCCATGATGAAGAAAAGGGAGGAAAAGGAGATATGGAATATCTCTTCCACCATTCTCACATCATTTTCTGCATTTCTTTAGGACAAGCTGGATATGGCTATACCTCGAATACCTTCCCAATCTTCAGCACCAACTAAAACAATTACTTCCCACCATGGGCTTCTGAAAGACATTGTAGGAAAAACAATGAAGATATTTCTTAGGCAGCCATTAACTTTAAGGAACAAATTAGAGGTATTTCCATTTCTTCTGATTAGTAGCACTATTTTTTATAGCATTCCAGGCAAATGTGAGCACCTGGATAACTGCAGCCATGCTGCATTGAACAGCCACCAGCATTTGGTCTAACATTAAAAAACTCTTAGGAAGCAAGTGAGAAGATGACCCTGATGGAAAATCTACATAGTCCTTTCCTGTGGGGAAAGGCCCTCAGAGTTTTACCTAAATGCATACAGACTATCCCATCACAATTAAATTATGGGCGTAGAAGGTAACAGAAAATGTATGTTCATCTCACCACGACTGTTTTCTTGTTAACTAATATACTTTGTAATGACACAGAAAATAGCCTTTTGAAAGAAGATAAAACAAGAGAAGTCCAAATAGTTCTCAAATATTTTGGTTATGCAATTGAATGCCACGACCTAACAGTAAAATCCATTTTTGTACTTAAAGCTACTACTTTGTGGAAAATTTTATGACAAATTTGTTTCTTGGGATTTGCAGTTAATCAATAGCTTTTATTTTATGTTGAAGCAAAAGAAGACTCTGAACAGAACTGTACTATGCAATTCAAACAAGTTTTTGTTAGGATTAAAATATATGAGACTGAGGGATGTGGCATGTACACATCAATTATTTTTCAAGCTTGAGGTACGGTTGAAAATTTAAAATTGTATATATTTAACACATACAACTTGATGATTTGATACCCGTATGCATTATGAAACATTCACTACAATCAAGCCAATTAACATATCCATCACCTCATAGTTACTTGTGAGGTAAGAACACTTCTGCTCTAACCTCTTAACAAATTTCAAGTATATTATACAATATTGTTAACTATAGTCACATTGTTGTACCTTAGTCTCCAGAATTTATCTTGCAAAACTGAAATTCTGTAGCTCTTCACAAATATCCCCTCATATCCCTCACTCCCCGAACACTTAGTAACTACTATTCTACTTTATTTCTATGTGTTTGACGATTTTAGATTTGACATTTTCATTTTATTTTTTTGAGATGGAATTTTTGCTCTGTTGCCCAGGCTGGGGTGCAAAGGCACAATCTCGGCTCATTGCAAACTCTGCCTCCTGGGTTCAAGCGATTCTCCTGCCTCAGACTCCCGAGTAGCTGGGATTACAAGCGCCTACCACCACGCCGGGCTAATTTTTGTATTTTTAGTAGAGATGACATTTCACCATGTTGGCCAGGCAGGTCTCAAACTCTTGACCTCAGGTGATCCACCTGCCTTGGCCTCCCAAAGTGCTAAAATTACAGGCGTGAGCCACTGCGCCTGGCCAGATTTGACATTTTTTTATTCCATCTATAGAGAACATGAACTTCCATCAGCCAACAAATATTTATCGAGTAACTATTATGTGCCAAAACTGTTCTTAGCATTGATTACACTATGGTGAAAACAAAAATCCATCAGATAAAATCTCTGCCTGTGTAGAGTTCACAGTCTAGTGGGAAAGGCAGGCATTAGATATTTAAAATTTTAAATAAATATATAATTATTAAAACTAGGTTACTCTGAGACAGGATAAATGTAGAGAGCTAATTTGAATTGCTTTAGGGAAGGAGGTCACTTAAGTTCTCTCTGAGAAAGAAACATTTAAATTAAAACCTCAAGGTTGAGTAAGATTTAACCAAGAGGAATGTTTCAGGGGAAGAATTCCAGGCAGAGAAAACTTCAGCACCATCCAGTAGTGCTCAAAGATTCAAGTTTCACCAACATTAACCCTCAGGTGAGATAATTCTTATCCTGTGTTTCTAAAAATTGGAAATTTCCTGGATGACATCACGGAGTTGGATCTTCATTATGTATGGAATTCACAGAGATGAAACACTCCAGTGATTCTCTTGACTGGATAAAATTTGACATTTATAATGGCTAAAAATAAACTTTAGCTTGTAAGACTTGTTCACCTAATTTCACAGAAACGAAAGTAGTAGCTTCTACTTAAGATTATATTTTCAGATATACAGTCTTGCTAATAGGGTCAGAAACCCCTAGGAAATATACACAAATATTTATAGGTGATTTCAGATACAAATAAAATCATGGAAACTGTTATGTTTCTTTCCAGGAGGATCACCTTGTCATTCAAAATATTTTTTGAAAAATGCTGAGAGTTGGCCGGGCGCGGTGGCTCACGCCTGTAATCCCAGCACTTTGGGAGGCCGAGGTGGGCGGATCACAAGGTCAGGAGATCGAGACCACGGTGAAACCCCGTCTCTACTAAAAATACAAAAAATTAGCCGGGCGCGGTGGCAAGCGCCTGTAGTCCCAGCTACTCGGGAGGCTGAGGCAGGAGAATGGTGTGAACCTGGGAGGCGGAGCTTGCAGTGAGCCAAGATAGCACCACTGCACTCCAGCCTGGGCGACAGAGCGAGACTCCGTCTCAAAAAAAAAAAAAAAAGAAAAATGCTGAGAGTCTATAACATCATATAATTATGTCATTTCTTATTTTGAAAAGGCTGGTAGTTCTGCCATGTTCATAAATTCCACAGTGTTCAGAAATACTACAGTACTTACAAAAGAGTGCATATATAGTCTAAAGTCGGCTTTTTAGTTTAGTTTTAGTTTTTGTTTGTTTTTTGACACAGAGTCTTGCTCTGTCATGCAGCAGGAGTGCAGTGGCACAAGTGTTAATCACTGCAGCCTTCAACTGCTGGTCTCAAGTGATCCTCCCACCTCAGCCTCCTGAGTAGCTGGGACTAAAGGTGTGTGCCACTGCAACCGGCTAATTTTTAAATTTTTTTTGTAGCGACAGGTCTCACTTTGTTGCCCAGTTTGGCCTTGAACTGCTGACCTCAAACAATCCTCCTGCCTTACCCTCTCAAAGTGCTGGGAGTACAGGCAGGACCCAACATTCCCAGCTTAAAGTCTATTAAATAACATCTCCAATCTCTGCAAAAGATACTGAGATTTCTAGGCTGTATTGTATACAAGAGAGCTACCTGTCTCTCAATTCATTCAAAGAATTTGGTATATATGATTTTTATTAACTTCCTTATTGCTCTCTTAGAAAGCCATTTTCCAAAGGGTATTTCATAAAACATCAGATTCAAGGACTTATTAGATGTGACATTAAAAAAAAATTTTTTTTTAATTTAGTGTGTGGAAATGCCAAATTGAACAAAGTAAAAAAGTAGTATTGCATAATTATTCAGATCCTTTCATATGCTAATACTGGTTGATAAAATCAAGAGAGGTATTGCACTTGATGGTATTTCCAAGATACCTTTTATCTACGTAAACTTTTTTATTGATATCTATGGGAATCAGCATTCTATGAAGCACTCTTTGGAAATGCTGCCCTAATGAAAAATTTTAAGTTGAATGAGTGAAGCAGGTATCTAGGAATCATCTTACATGAGAACTTTTACAAAGTGTTAGTAAACAAGGTTTTGCAAGTTTCATTATTCAAAATGTCACACTTAGTAAAGAAAAAGAATTGCTACCAATAAAAAGTAATAGTGAATACTAACAACTCTTATCTTAAGACTTGCTTTAGCTGAGATCGTGTAGAGTTAAATGAGGATATGAGGACCTTACAACACATTAATATGATTTGTGCTGCAACTGCTTTGCAATTATAAAAAAATTTCAGACTTTGTTAGAAGCTATTGCATTAGGCCAATTTGTTTTCTGCCACTGTATTCCATGTCACAGGTCTAAAGAACGCCATCAGCAGATATAGCACAACCATGTTTATCAGTCTTGAATAAACGTGTTTCCTCCAATGTTAGTAGATAAGAACATGCTCAAAGCTTAACATTTATTTTAAACCTACCTGACACTGATTTGTTAACTATGCTTTCCAGAAGCTCCCAAAAAATCCTTGAAGAAAGGTTTTTTTTCCAGTTAGAATGTCAAAGTTTCTCACAGATCATTGTTCTCATAAAAACAACTAGAAAAACTGGACAATTTGGAGGGTTGTGAATGCAAACTAATCAAAATAACTAAATTCCAGACAGGGGAAAGACTTTCCTAGGTCAGGCATCAGCAGGTATTGTTCAATGTCCACCACCACTCGGGATGCGTGACAGCTTCTGTTTTATTTGTCAGAGAAAGTTTTATTTATGAGGAAGTGAACTGAGCCTGAAAGATAGCACTGGATTAGGTAGGTGGAGAGAAGGCAGGAATTTCAAATTTATAGGGTTCCTGACATGGAGAGTCTCACTCTCTGTTAATGAGGAGACACTGTACACACAAACACATGCACACACATATATGTATATACATATACAACATATATATGAGACATACGTGTGTATATACACACACATATATACACACATATATATGTGTGTGTGTGTATATATATACACAGAGAGAGAGAGAGAGAGAAGAACGAGTAGACTAGCTGTCTGAATGAAAGCATCATATAAAGGAGCAATGGAATCACAGGAGAGGTGGGTTGAGATTATTCTGTGAGAGGTCTTAAATACCAAGCTAAAGTTGTTTACTTTTATTTTCAAGGTCTAATTACTGAAAATTTTAAGGAAAGAATCCATAGACCCTTTTTAGGAAGCAGATTGCTCCTTCAGGTTCCAGGAGATAGCTGAAAAACTGTGAGTGCCCAAAGTGTGAAAGTGTGAAAGTGTGAAATTGTGAAAGAGGGACTGTCTGCCCCAGAACGCACACCTTCAATGGGGAACCAACCTGAAGGTTGAGATCATGGGAGGAGGATTTAACCTCACCTGGAGCTGAGACAAATTTAGAGAGCCAAGTGAAATACAGGGGTAGAAGAAGCAGTGGGAAGAGTTCTGTGAGCTCTCCTGGTCCCCAGGGAAGCCATTTCTGACTTTGTCTCACAGAGGTCCTTGGGGAGGACTGCCAGAGGAACTGGGGAAGGACTACAGAGAGAAGGAAACCTCCAGCTAAACTCTAACAATTTTGACTGAACGTGAAGTTTCCTGGACTCAATTCAGGGGAGGGAGTGAAGAGGAGAATAGATATAGCACAGAATCCCACAGGCTGGGAGGCGCAAAACCTGACAGCCCTGCTTGCATTCTTAGCTGGGAGGCTGGTAGCCTGAGGCAAGTTCTCAGCCCTGCTCACCACTGTCTGGAAATAAACTGGGTGCTGTTGCTGGGTAGGGGGCACAGTGAGAGTGAGACCAGCCTTTCTGGCTGTATGGGGGCTGGGTGAGGCCTGTAACTGCTGGCTTTCCCCCACTTTCCTGGCAACCTACATGACTCAGCAGAGGCAGCCATAATCTCCCTGGGAACATAACTCCATTGGCCTGAGAACCACAACCCCATTCCCTACAGCAGCCACAGCAAGCCTGGCCCAAGGAGAATGTGAGCTCTGACACACCTAACCCTGTGCCCACCTGATGGTCTTTCTCTTCCCTCATGGGTAGCCACAGACAAAGGACATAATCCTTTGGGAGCTCTAGGGCCCCACCCACCACCTCATCCTCCCTATACTACCACAGCTGATGCTCTCTTGAAAGTGCCACCTACTGGCAGGAGGCCAACCAACACAAAACTAGTGCAATAAACAAATCTACAACTAAAGACCCTTACAGAGCCCATTTCACTCCCCTGCCACCTCCACCAGAGCAGGTGCTGCTATCCACAGGTGAGAGACCTGAAGACGGTTCACATCATGAGACCCTGGGCAGACAACCCTCAGTACCAACTCGGAGCCCGGTAGCTCTGCTGGGTGACTAGATCCACAAGAGAAATAACAATCACTGCAGTTTGGCTCTCAGGAAGCCACATCCCTAGGGGAACAGGGAGAGCACTACATCAAGGGGGCACCCCATGGGACAAAAGAATCTGAACAGTAGCTCTTGAGCCACAGGTCTTTCCTCTGATATCATCTACCCAAGTGAGAAGGAACCAGAAAAACAATTCTGGTAATATGACAAAACAAGATTTTTTTACCACCACCAAAATATCACACTAGCTCACCAGCAATGGATCCAAACCAAGAAGAAATTCCTGAATTGCCAGAAAAATAATTCAGGAGATCCATTATTAAGCTAATCAAGAAGGCAACAGAAAAATGTTAAGTCTAACTTAATGAAAGAAAACAAAATGATATAAGATATGAGAGAAAAATCTTCAGTGAAATAGCATAAATAAGAAACCATGTCTTCTGGAAATGAAGGACACAGAGAAATGCAAAATACATAGAATGATTTGGGGAGGATTTTCTCTTTATCTTGTGGAATAATGTCAATAGAATTGGTATCAATTCCTTTTTGAATGTTTGATAGAATTCAGCTGTGACTCCATCTGGTCCTAGCCTTTTTTTGTTGGCAACTTTTTATTACCATTTCAATCTTGCTGCTTGTTACTGGTGTGTTCAGAGTTTCTAATAGTTCCTGGTTTAATCGAAGAGGGTTGTATATTTCCAGGAATTTATTCATCTCCTCTAGGTTTTCTAGTTTATGTGCATAAAGATGTTCATAGTGGCCTTGAATGATCTTTTGAGTTTCTGTGGTATCGGTTGTAATTTCTCATGTTTTGTTTCTAATTGAGCTTATTTGGATCTCTCTTCTTTTCTTGGTTAATGTTGCTAATGGCCTATCAATTTTATCTTTTGTATTTTTTTTTTGTTCCTCAGTTTCATTTAGTTCTGCTCTGACCTTTGTTATTTCTTTTCTTCTGCTGGGTTTGGGTTTGGATTGTTCTTGTTTCTCTAGTTACTTGAGGTGTGACTTTAGATTGTCTATTTGGGCTCTTTCAGACTTTTTGATGTAGGCATTTAAGGCTATGAACTTTCCTCTTCGCACCACCTTAGCTTTATCCCAGAGGGTTTGGTAGATTGTGTCATTATTATTCAATTCAAAGAATTTTTAAATTTCCATCTGGATTTTACTGTTTACCCAACAATCATTTGGGGGCAGGTTATTTAATTTCCAGGTATTTGCATTGTTTTGAGGGTTCCCTTTGGAGTTGAATTGCAATTTAATTCCACTGTGGTCTGAGAGAGTAGTTGCTATAATGTCAGTTTTCTTCAATGTACTGAGACTTGTTTTGTGGCCTATCATATGGTCTGCCTTGGAGAATGTTCCATGTACTGAATAGAATGTATATTCTGGAGTTGTTGGATAAAATGTTCTGTAAATACCTGTTAAGTCCATTTGTTCTAGGGTATAGTTTCAATCCATTGTTTCTTTGTTGACTTTCTGTCTTGATGACCTGTCTAGTGCTGTCAGTGGAGCACGGAAGTTCCCCACTATTATTGTATTGCTATCTGTCTCATTTCTTAGGTCTGATAGTAATCACCTTATAAATTTGGGAGTTCCAGTGTTCGGTACATGTATATTTAGGATTGTGATATTTTCCTATGGAACAAGTCCTTTTATCATTATATAATATCCCCCTTTGTCTTTTTTAACTGCTGTTGCATTCTATTGAATGCATTCTACTGAATGAATGTTGCATTCATTCTAGGAAGCTAGTATCACCCTATTACCAAACAACAACAACAAAACAAAAAAACAAAAAAAAAAAGAAAGAAAGAAAGAAAGAAAGAAAACTACAGACCAATATCTCTGATTAATATACATGCAAAATCCTTAAGAAAATACTAGTTGACTGAATCCAACAGCATATAAAAAAGATAATCCAGTATGATCAGATGGGTTTCATACCAAGGATGCAGGGATGGCTTAACATACGCAAGTCAATAAATGTGATACACCACATGAACAGAATTTAAAACAAAAATCACATGATCATCTCCACAGACACAGAAAAAGCATGTGACAAAATCCAGCATTGCTTTATAATTAAAACCCTCAGCAAAATCAGCATAGAAGGGATATATTTTAAGGTAATAAAAGCCATTTATGACAAACCCACAGCCAACATGATACTGAATGAGGAAACGTTGAAAGCATTTCTCCTGAAAACTGGAACAAGACAAGGATGTCCACTCTCACCACTTCTATTCAACATAGCACTGAAAGTCCTAGCCAGAGAAAATCAAAACCACAATGCGATACCACCTTACTGAATTAATGGTCATAATTTAAAAATCAAAAAATAATAGATGTTGGTGTGGATGCAGTGAAAAGGGAACAATTTCAAACTGCTGATGGGAATGTAAACTAGCACAACCACTATGGAAAATTCCTTAAAGAACTAGAACTACCATTTTATCTAGCAATCCCACCACTGGGTATCTACCCAGAGGAAAAGAGGTCATTTTACAAAAACACAACAAAAAACAAAACTTGTACATGCATGTTTATAGCATCACAATTCACAATTGCAAAAACATGGAATCAGCCCAAATGCCCATCAATCAAAGAGTAAAGAAATTGTAGTATGTATGTATGTGTATACACACACACACACACACACACACACACACCCCATGGAGTACTACTCAGCCACAGAAGGGAATGAAGTAATGGCATTTGCAGCAATATGGATGAAATTGGAGACCATTATTCTAAGTGAAGTGACTCAGGAATGGAAAACCAAAAATTGTACATTCTCACTCATAAGTGGAAGCTAAGCTATGAGGATGCAGAGGTATAAAAATGATACGATGGACTTTGGGGACTCAGGGGAAAGAGTGGGAAGGAGGTAAATAAAAGACTACACCTTGGGTACAGTGTACACTGCTCAGGTGATGGGTGTACCAAAATCTCAGGAATCACCACTAAAGAACTTATTCATGTAACCAAACACCACCTGTTCCCCCAAAAACCTATTGAAATTTTTAAAAAAGAAAAAAATATATTGAAAGTTTTAAAACAATGAATGAATATGATGAATCTGTTACTTGAGGGAGATTAATTTGACAATAAGAAGAATGAATTGGAAAAGACAGAATAGAGACGGGGAGAAAGTTAAAAATGTTGAAGTATAATGTGTCTTGGTATCAGGATGTAATTCCTGAATTCAAAGTGTTTAAAGCAGGTTGAGGGAGGAAGGGAAGGAGACGGATCAACTGGCCGCGAAGTACATGTTCCATTTTAAGTCACTATAACTTTTTATTATAGAGTCTAAACCTCCAGGTGTGGTCTATGCAACTTGAACTTTTCTAAAATCTCAACCAAAAAGTTCTCATGTTCAGCAACAGTAAACTCAATTGCATGCCCATAGAGTGAACAGATGTCCAGGCTTTTAACAAATACAATGGAAAATCAAAACCTATGGAAATATTTAAAAATGAAAAATGCCTTGACACATCTAATGTTCCAATTTCCATGTTTTGCATCCCAATTTTATTCCAGACTGTATTCCATAAGGAACAAATTTAATACCCATATATTTGCAACACAGATTCTGCTTGATGCGAAGCCTACAGCAATTATTCAATGGTTAAAAATCAGAAATTTCATGTTATTTTATGGAGACTTTCTGATTTTGATTTTATTTGACTTCTAAGGAAAAAAAGAGTGTTGAACTCCATGACACACATGTTATTTATGGAGAATTTAATTTCATAAAGAAGCAAAATCATCTCGCTCTATGGAAATGGTTCAGTGAATACTTCATTTGACCTCTGATCTTCCTGCTCAACCCCAAACACTATTCCAGTAATTTTTATTTCCTAAATGCTAATACCTGACACCAAAGTAATGAAGCCTGTGATTCAAACAGGAGCCACAGAACACATAACCTCAGTCAGGTAATGATGTTATTGCAATTTTTAATATACTTGCTGGCATTTTCCTTCTGTTGTATGTTTATTTTTTCTTCTTTCATAGCCTCTCATTTCAATTTTGAGAGAACCTGCATTTTCTTGTCTCTCTTTCAGGCTTACCAGCGAGAGGAGGATTTATTTTGAATACAAAATTTATTTTGTAACATTAATGGATGTTACAACATATTTGCTGACAATACAAGGTACAGTACTTAAAAGTGATTAACACCTGCTTTTATCAGGCTTCCAGAACTCCCAGGTTCACTCCTTTAATTCCAACTAAACAGCAAAATTGCTCTTAAAAGGTGAAAAATTATTCAAATAATTTCCTTAGAATAATCCTTCCACTCGTAATAGAGTTTTCTCCAAGATGCATACTTTTAGCCTTCTCAGGACTTATGTAGTTTCAAGATGTTTTTACTATGTGATAATTTCCAAACTACAAGAAGCTCCTTGGACTTTAAATCAACCCTTAATAATTAACAAAATTGTATTGAGAACTCATTATGTGCCTCTCACTGTGCTGGCTGCCGTTAGAACACAAAAATACTGATGACATCTCGCTTTTATTAAGAGGATGAAGGCACACTTTGGGAGACTGACAAGACTCCTGCCTAAAATCATTGGGGGAAAGTTTCAGATGACTTGTAATGTGGTAAAGAAGAATCATGGTGATAGCTACCATTTATTAAGTGTGTGTTATTTACCAACCCCCTGCTTAAGCACTTTAATGTATTATATATGGTTCCAATTACAGGGGCTGTAGGCATTCAAAGGGGGAGAGATCTGTATGAATAGAAATGACTTGAAAAGATGAAGGAGCTAAGCTGCAGGTCTAGAAAGGCACAGGAGATGCAGAAAGCAGCCTACATAGGGAAGGCATCACAATTGCAGGTGTGGTTTGTGGAATTTTGAGGAGAGCCTCCTGATAGAGACGGGAGCTTAAGAGTGATAAAAACTGGTGTCAAAAGTGATTGCAAAATGTTTCCAAATTTTCATTCCCCTCTATATCCATGAGCTATACATCGTGATTTGCATTCATCTCATCAAAAAGTTGAATGTACTTTCGACATCTTGAATACAGAATGATCTTGTGACGTGCTTTGGCCAATATAAAGTAGCAATAATGACAGTGTTTCAATTCCAAGCCTAGGACTCTAGATGTCTGTGCATTTCTTCCCTCCCTTTCTTTTGTTCTCTCTTGAACCTCTGCCTTCTGCTATGAGAACAAGACTGGGTTAGTCCCCTGAAGCATGAGACCTGATGTGGAACAGAGCTGAATCACCCAAGCCTAAGTCATACTAGACCAACCAGCCCCCAGCTGATCTTCCAGCTGGCTGTAGTGAGGGCAGAGACCCTTCTATGGGCCCTGCAGAGCCCCCTGAGCCTGAAAATAAAGGAAAATCTTGAGTTCCTTCATGAGAAATTCCAGGCACTCAGCTAGTCCTAAGAAGTAAATGAACAACTTGATAAGCAAGAAAGTAATAGTAGCTTAAAACAATAGCCAAGAAGGAAGGAAGCTAGAATCATGAGATATTTTGTTCTCTGTAGAAACTAAAGATAACATCTTAACACATGTCCTTGAATTGTGTTTTAGAAATCCATCCCTGCACCAGATAGATCTGTGGGCACAGAGGCCTCAGGTAAGGGGAAACAGAGGACTGAATTCTGTCTGCCATTCTTTGCTCTAAATTTCTTCCCGAGGTGCTTGCAGGAGGTCACGTCCATGAGCCAGAGCTAACATTCTTTTCTGCTGATCCCAAATTTTCAGACAAAGCTTTGCCCTTTTAACCAACCACAAATTAGAAAATATTTGAATCCACCTGTAACCTGTAGGCTCCCACTTTGAGATGTCCTGCCTTCTTAGTTCAAACTAATATATAGCTTCCATGTTTTTACTTATGACTTTGCCTATAATGCCAGCCTCCCACTTTAAAAACCCTTGTCTATCAGTCATCTGGAAGTTCAGGTCATGAGCGTTAGCTGCCCGATTTTCCTTGCTTGGTGCCCTGCAATAAATGTCTCCCTTTCTTTTGCTATAATCCCAATGTCAGTGTTTGGCTTTGCTGCACTGGGCAAGTGGTTCCTAGTCTGGTTCAACAACAGCAGGCTCTGCTGCACTGGGCGAGTGGTTCCTAGTCTGGTTCAACAACAGCAGGCTCATGAGTGAGCTCAGCAACAGAAGCACCAATAGCTGTCTGATACAAATTACAAGCAACAGAGTGGTGAAAATAAGGCCTGTTTACCAAGGGTTTAATTAAAAAAAATACTCTTTGAGATATGCTTTTTACTTGCCTTGCAGAACCTCAAGTTCATTTATTTTCTCTTGCCTCATTTGTTTGTTTCTTCTTAGTTTCCTTTGCTGGTTCCTCTTGTTAAAGTCAGACTGCCCATAGCTATTCCTTAGGCCTTCTCTCCAGCTATATCCAGGAGCTTATTAACCTCATCCAGCCACATAGGTTTCAATTTCATTTATGTGCTGGTAACCCCTAGTTTCACATCCTCAGCCTAGGTCTCTCTCCCAAAGTCCTATCAACTGTCAACCTGGCATTTCCACCCAGAAGTCTAATAAGCATCTTGAACTCAATGTATCCAAACTTGAGTTCCTGATCTTTCAGCTCAGTCCTTGGTCCATATTAGCCTTGCCCACATCAGTTTATCCGGAACTTGTTACTTCTATCCTTGCCCATCTACAGCCTATTCACAATTCAGTAGACTGATTCTTTTAAGAAACAAGTCAGATTATGTCATTTTTCAGTTCAAAACCATGCAATGGCTCCCCATTTTACTCAAAGTGAAAACCAGTGTGCTTACTGTGGGCCTTATAACGTCTATTCCCTGTGACCATGTGTATTACTGTTCTCACACTGCTGTAAAGATACTACCTGAGACTGGGTAATATATAAAAGAAAGACATTTAATTGACTCACAGTTCCACATGACTGGGGAGGCCTCACGAAACTTACAATCATGCCAGAAAGCAAAGGTTAAGCAAGGACCTTCTCCACATGGTGGCAGTAGGGAGGAGTGCAAGCAGGGGAAATGCCAGATGGTTATAAAACCATCAGATCTTGTGAGAATTCACTAGCTATCATGAGAAGAGCAATGGGGGAACCGCCTCCATGATTGAATCACCTCCCCGTGGGTTCCTCCCTCAACATGTGGGGATTATGGATATTACAATTCAAGATGACATTTGGGTGGAGACACAGGCAAACCATTTCACCATCCTGATCTTCTGCTTCACTGCTCCAGCTGTTTGTCCTCCTTGTTTTCTCAAGCATGCCCAACATGATCCTACCCTGGAGCCTTTGCTCAAGCTGTCCTTTCCACCTGGAATTTTCTGAAACATGTACTTCTGTCTTAGGACTTTGATTAATTGTCCTTCACCTGACCACTCTTTCTTGGGATCAGGATTTCTATGAGACAAATCTTCCCATTTGCATTCAAGTCATTGCTCCGATGAGGCCTGTGTTGGGCCATTTTTGTGTTGCTATCAAGAAATACTTGAGGCAGGGTAATTTATTAAGAGGTTTAGTTGCCTCATGGTGTTATAGGCTGTGCAAGCATGGCTTCAGCATCTGCTTCTGGTGAGGACCTCAGGATGCTTATGATCATGGTGGAAGGGGAAGGGGGAGCAAGCACATCACCTGGTGAGAGCAGGAACAAGAGAGAGAGCAGAAGTGAGGGAGTGAGAGGAGGGGCCAGCTCTTGCATAAACTCACTCATCACCAAGGGGCTGGCGCTATGCTATTCTGAGGGATCTGCTTTTATGATCCAATCACTTCCCACCAGGCCCAATCTCCAACACTGGGGATTACGCATCAACATAAGATTTGGAGGGGACAAACATCCAAACTGTGTCAAAGAGACAGCAAGAATGACGACTCCATAAGAGTAGAGAACAGTCAGTTATGGTCACTGAGGTTTTCCATGCCCTAGAGCAGGCCCTGACCACACTGGCCCTCAATAAATACCAGTTTGTTGAAGAAATGAGTGAAGATGCCATAAATCTCTGTTTTGGAAAAGGAAAAAAAAAATCACAGGCATAATAGGGTCCACCTAAATAATGGCAGCATGGCTTAGTGTAGTCTCTGAATTCAGATGCCTGGGTTCAAATCCTGGCTCATCTACTTGGTGGTGAGATACTTTGGATAATGTGTTTGATATCTCTGTGCTTTGTTTCCTCTTCTATAAGGGTAATACTAGTACCTATTTCACAGGCCATAAAGAGCGCTCAAAGAGTAAACTGATCTAAAGTAATTAAAGTAATGCTTGGAAAATTCTAAATACTAAATACATACTGCATTTTATTATTCTTGGTACCTATCTCATAGATTTGGTATAAAGATTGGTTAAAATAAAATTCTTAACATAATAAATACTCAATTGATATTAGCTGATGATCTAGTTTCTGCATTTCCAGGATGCTTGCTTCTCCACATCAGGAAGTGGTTTTAAAAAAACTACACTTTCAGTGTACAATATAGTTTTTAAAATTAAAACAGGGTCTTGTTATGTCGCCCAGGCTTGATCTCAAACTCTTGAGCTCAAGTGATCCATATCAGCCTCCTGAGTAGCTGAACAATTTTTTTTAAAATAGTCTTTCCTTTATGAAAACCCAAAATATACCCCATCTTCATACTATTTATCTCTTTAAAGTATTTTTCCCCCAGGAAACTTCCTGGTTAATGGTTAAGGTCAGGTTTTTTCTTTCCCTAATTAAATATTTTATAATTATCAGTTTTCTCCCAAGAAGGCATCATTTGTTTCTTTAATGAAGGAGTTGTGTGTGTTTAGTTGTAAGAGTTACGAGGCAGGTGGATCACGAGATCAGGAGATGGATGCCATCCTGGCTAACATGGTGAAACCCCATCTCTACTAAAAATATAAAAAACTAGCCAGGCGTGGTGGCGGGCGCCATAGTCCCAGCTACTCAGGAGGCTGAGGCAGGAGTATGGCGTGAACCCGGGAGGCGGAGCTAGCAGTGAGCCAAGATCACGCCACTGCACTCCAGCCTGGGCGACAGAGAGAGACTCTGTCTCAAAAAAGCAAACCAGTTAACACTAACCAAGAGACTGCACTTAGTAAGTTCTTTAAAAGGGATCGTTAATGTTCTTTCCTTATTACTGTCATACTTATTACTATTAGTTTTTTGAGTCCCAGAAATCAGCTTGAATTGACAAAGGCTAAATAATTGTGATTTTCTTAGTGAATTTTGCTTATCCTGGTTAGTAAGCACAGTGCCTGAATATATATATTTGCTATCAGGTTTTCTGCTAAGGCAAGGGATGACCCTATTATGCTGCTAACATTCATTACTATAGACATGGTACTGAGAGAGAGCAGAGAAGGCATTTGGGGGGCACTGCTTTCCTATAGGTCATTGGATCATTGTTCTCTGCTTTATGGATCCATATGGACTCTCTTTGCAGGTCTGAACAATTGCTAAATTCAATAAAAATAAAATTAAAAACCCCACTAGGAACTAGAAATATAATAATAGAATATCTCATTCTGCTGGTCCTGGGAAGTGTCCTTCTAACTAACTTGTCTATTATTTCATCCCCACCTCACCCACAACCCTCCCTGGGTAGGCTGTGTGTTCTTTCTTCCCAGAACAACCAAGTCTATCATATTTCAATTCCTGGAAACAATCATCATGCCAGCATAACCGTTACTACCAATTCATGATAACTAAGACACTCATTTTCTCAATTCTGGCATCAGAATGGGCAATGTTGATAACCTTCTTAGAAGACTTATATCACCATACACTGAACTGAAACATACACATAACGATCCTAATTTTTAAGTCAAGGTAAAAGAAAGCCACTGTGTGGATGAGAGGACTGATGTTTTGAGTATATCATCACATAAATGGATGAGAGCACTGATGTTTTGAGTATATAATCACATAAATGGATGATAAATCAAAGAATTTCATGAGTGAAGGAAATCTGAGAGTTTTCCTTCTGTTACTGCCATCACCTTTATTAATATCTATATTGAAATCACTTTAACCAGATGGTGGTGTGTATATGTACATATATGTATGTGTATTTGGCTCAATATGCCAAGAACAGAAGTCAAGCTTCTTTATATATTTGGCAATGAATATGGAGATTCTTAAGTCCTCCAAAGGTTAGTATACAAATGCAGACTTTAGCCATTTTTCTTTTCCAATGAATGAAAACTCAATTCTATTTAACAGGCACCTCACCTGTTGAGTGGTGAAAAGAGTATTGAGCGAATCAGAAGACATAGGCCTTTCCACTTATCGGGTGTGTGACCCTAGGCAAGTCACAGTATCTCTCTGGCATTCATGTTTGGATAATCTCTAAGAATCCTTCTCAATTTAATATTCCTTGACAGTATGATTTTTCTACAGCACTGACTTTTTAGTTTATGAACTTCTTCCAACAACTACCATGGACAACCTACTTATCTCTGCAAGAAATGATTTTGGGGAAAATTTTGCTAAATAAAAAAGCTTAGTATGTTGATATTAGTTTGTATACTGTAGTTATATGGAGCCATCAAGTTGAAGTTTAGCCAGAATTATTACAATGCTGATACCCACGCTTTTTCTTGCATTCAGCCTCTAGTAAAAAAACAAAATACGGCAAAATGATTGACATCAACGTGTTTCTCCTAAAAAAGTCATGACTTGGAGTCCCTACACATTAGACTCAACATAATCTCCTCCAATTGCCTCCTCTATCATTCTTTCTGTATGGTGATCATAAATGTTCAGAATGATGACCTCAAGTTACTGCAAGATCTTTGGGCATAAAAAAAAACTATGCTAAAAATACACTCTACCTAATAAGAAGAAAAGTCATTCAACATCTTTTTCTCTTTTTTTTTTTTTTTTTTTTTTTTTTGAGACAAGGTCTCACTCTATTGCCCAGGCTGGAGTGCAGTGGTTCCACTGTAGCTCATTGTAGCCTTGACATCCCAGGCTCAAACAATCCTCCTACTTCAGCCTCCTGAGTAGCAGGGACTACATGCATATGCCATGCCTAATTTTTTATTACTTGCAGTAGAGACAGGGCCTTACTACGTTGTTTGGCTGGTCTCAAACTTCCAGCCTCAAGTAGTCCTCCCACCATGGCCTCCCAAAGCACTGGTATCACAGGTATGAGCCACCACACTAGCCCTAGGCTCAATAGTTATTTAGGGACCTGTCATTCAGATTTTTTGAAAGCCATTGCTACTGTGTCTGCAACTACTTATCCATAGCCAGAGGATTAGTGACTGGAGGCTACAATGTAGTCATAGAAAAACCCATCTCCACAACCTAGCTTGGTGGCAACAACAAGAGTAGGAGCACTCAGAAGGTTTCTATCTCACTTCTGTCGGGTCTCATACAATGAGATTCCTCCAACTCTCATACCATGCATCCAATTGGAAGAATCTAATTGGAGTGCAGTGGTGCCATGAACTACGATGGCATCACTGCACTCCAACCTGGGCAACATAGCAAAAGCCTGTCTCAAAAAAATATTTATATATTGATCCTAGAAATTTCCATTCCCTGTTTGAAACATGGGAAGGGTAGGTTTTCCTTCTGATAGGCCAGTTAGGAGATCTTACTGGCGGTATTCCTAGATACTCAGTCTAAAGCTCATTCTGGTAACCCTTCCAACAATGCTGTGAGCATCCAAATCTCTGTATTAAATCCCTTTCTGCTTAAAATAGCTGGAGTGATTCCTGCTTCCAGCAGCAAATATTTGCTGACTGTAGACCAGTGTTCAGACTGCAGAAGTTCAGAGAAGAAAATAAAACAGAGAACAAGAATTATAAAGAAGAATCTTATGGACTAAGCATGACAAACCTGTACCTTGATGACTAGAAATGCACACATTTGAGAATTATTTGAAAAGTTTAGGTAAGATTTGAGTACTGATTTATACTTGCACTTTATATATGTAATAATAATTTGGGTTTTTAAACCAGTCTGCAGATGATAAGACCACAGAAAATCCTAAGATCCACTGCTTTTGGAAATTTTATTTTACTAACTTCAATTTTAAGGGATTCCTAATTTTCTAGGCTCCAATGTGTGAAATGACCCCCCAAAGAGCCGTTTCTGTTGATTTAGCCCCGGACCTTCAGAGTAAATCACAAATAAAAAATGTGTTTCAGATATGTTAAGGATAACACATAAGCCAGCCAAAGCCAGAAAATATAGGCTTAAGGATAAAAATCCTCCTGAGTCCACCCTCTTGTGCCAAAGTTTTATAGGGATTGTAGTTTGGTTTTGTGGTTTAAGGCCTCAAATCATGAAAGGTCAAATTAGGAAGTGGTGCTGGGGGATTCTAGGAATGCTGCTCAAATTGACAGAAACCTCGGTCATGTTAGGAAGCACCCGTGTGCTGCTTTCATCTTATTTTCTTGGACTGCTATAGAATTTTCTTGCTCCCTGAGGTTAACCACTCCAAAGAAACCTGGTCTTTTACTGGGCCTACTTCTCTTCATTATACAAAGCAATTGTTCTTGGCCTCTTCTCTCTAAGGCATAAAGTGATAAGCATTTCTTTTTTCTACTTATTCCTCCAAGTAACTAATCAGCTCTGGCCTAACCTCTTTAGTATAGGTCTCCTTTTGACATAAAGCCACAGAGAACACTGTCTTGGTTATCTGCATCTGAGAGCAGGACTTAATGGTAGTTCTATGCCTAAACCGCTGGCCAATTACACATCAGCAAACTGCTGGCCAGTTACACAGAGCACACTAAATTAGGAAGACCAGGACAGGGCTAAATATCTGATCTGTCCATTTGCTTGAGATGTGACAACTGGCTGAGATACAGAAAATAATTTCCTCCAGGAACCACCAAACAACTGAAAGATTTTCCTGCTCTGTTTTTTTTTTTTTTTTTTTTTTGGTCTAGAAAACACAAGTTTCTGTCCTTTGCCCCTAGTTGGCCTTGTGCTTACTCTCAACCTATTCCTCAATTATCAGAACCATTAGGCAATAATAAATGAAGCATGAAGGTAAAGAAGGCAGAAAGTCACAGTTGTTAACCCCATGAAATTGCTAATATGAGGCCTGGTATTCCAGGCTTATCACTCCAGGGGCTTCCAGCTCCAAATGCATAGGAATGTGAGAAGCAGATGGTGGTGAGGCCATCCCATTTCTTCAGAAATTAATTTTAAGGTAGATTTTATAGACCATGACAGGATCACACTAAAGGAAGTCAGAGACACTCCATAGGATGGGGACTCACAATCGAAACTGTGGATCTTTGAAGTCTTCTCTGGAAAGTGTTTTGAATCTTGCTAAACCAACAGGTCGGTCCTCTCCCTGTCTGCTCAAAAGCTCTTTCTCAGCTTCTCACTCCTTCCTACCTTGATGAAATCTCTGTGTTATAGTAAATAAGTGGTCAGATCACGAATCTTGTCTCTGTGGTGAAAAGAGGTCCAGCCTTGGGCTAGCCTCAAGCATAGGTAGCTTTGATGGCAGCAGAGAGCGAAATGAGAAGGCTCAAATCTCTGACATCACCCTCACCCATGGCTCTACTCAATATTCTCACAAAAAGTGATTCCTTCAACCCTAAACTTTTTTCCCTATTAAATACAAATGACCTTTATCTTAGTTCATTTGCACTACTATAACAGAATACCACAGACTGGGCAAGTTAAAAACTATAAAAGTCTATTTCACACAGTTGTGGAAGCTGGGAAGTCCAAGTTCAAGGTGCTGGCCGGTTCAGTGCCTGGTGAGAGCTGCTCTCTGCTTCAAGATTGCGCCTTGCTGTCACATCCTCCTGAGGGGACGAACACAGTGTCCTCACTCGGCAGAAGGGCAGAAGATCAAAAAGGACCCAGCACTGCATGAAGCCTCTTTTGTAATGGCCTTTATGCCATTCACAAAGAAGGAGCCCTCAAGTCCCAATGACCTCCTAAAGGCCCTACCTCTTAATACTATTGTACTGGAGATTAAGCTTCAACATGAATTTTGGAGGGACACAAACTTTCAAACCACAGCAGTGTTCTGCCATTAAATGCTTTATGTTATTATCATTTCTATCCCAGGATGAACCCAAAATATAATTTTAGTTTTTTATTGAGGTTTAAAAGAGAGAGCATGAAGGCACCAGGTGCTTATAGATTGAGAAACCCAGGGGATATTTGGAGGGTGAGTGAGCAGATTAGAGAAACTGGGGCTTATTTAAAATTTTTTCTTTTTTTTTTTTGTGGCTGGGCATGGTGGCTCACGTCTGTAATCCCAGCACTTTGGGAGGCCAAGGCAGGTGGATCACAAGGTCAGGAGATCGAGATCACGGTGAAACCCCATCTCTACTAAAAATACAAAAAATTAGCCAGGCGCGGTGGCAGGTGCCTGTAGTCCCAGCTACTCAGGAGGCTGAGGCAGGAGAATGGTGTGAACCCAGGAGGCAGAGCTTGCGGTGAGCTGAGATTGCGCCACTGCACTCCAGCCTGGGCGATAGAGTGAGACTCCGTCTCAAAAAAAAAAAAAAAAAAAAAAAAAAAAAATTATTTTTTTTAACTTTCTAAGTCTGTGGAACCTACATTAGCTCCAGGGCACTATATTATAGTGCTTGCTTGTTTTGTTTTTCTGATGACCTATAAAAGGATTCTTCCAGTGTTAAAGAATAGCCCACTTTAATCCCTCTAGAAATGTGAAGAGCATTCTCTTTGTATTCTCCTTGCTGGAGACCAATCTTCAGCAAATGGAATTTCCCACATTTCCTAAAATATGAAGAGAGTCTATAAAGGAAGCAAAGATGCAAGCAAAAATGTCTTCACAACTACCCACAAGAAAACATTAGAAAATGGAAAAGAGGAAAAACAAAAGGCATCCTAAAAATAAAAATACCAAGTGAAGCTCTGTAGGTTTACAAGGAAAAATATTTATAATAGCAAACTTGCTTCTGGATTAAATACTTTTTTGTAGAGTTTTCGTATGACCTTTGTTCTAATAAGATTATTACAAATGACAAATAATATTTGTTTGTTGCTTAGTGATTTACAAGCCTTTTCCCAAGACTGCAAAGATAAATTTGTTGGAAGAAACTTAGATTCCTAAATCTGTTTGCAGAGAGAAGACTGATCATATTGGAAATACTAAAGGTAATACTGATTTTTATAGAAGATCTGGGAATTATTTGAGGTGAAATGTAAGTACCAGGAAATCCCAGAGATCACCACTACAGGGAGAAACATTTCATGTTTGTTAAATTAGGAAATGGCATTTGACAGGGAGTTCCCCCTCCTTAACTACAAGCTGCTGACTTAACTCAAATCTGTACTAATTGAGGGTTTTGTTTGGCTCAAAAATAGGCTCTTAAAAAAAAAGGCACAAATGTCCATATATTACACGCCACTCCTAATTATAAAATATAAATGGCAGTACTGAATCAGCTCAGTTTCCCATTCCAGATATCACATATGGTATTAAGTTCAATAAAGTCAAAATGTAATGAAGGTACTAGAAACATAAAACTTGTACTGGTCAAATACGCTTTATCATAGGTTTTTATAATATGAAATGAAGTTAATTTCATACTTATCCCACATAACCAGAATGTGAACATTTCTGAACCTAGAGGACTCCTGGGATTTGGGAACATCGAAAATCATGGTCTTGGCAAAAAACATTTTATTAAGACTGTACCGCTCCTTTTTCATGAGGTTATTAAACTACTAAACATGACCCTGCTAGAACTATGGACTAGGAACTCAAAGGCAGTCGTTTGCTCTTTGGAGAAAATTATGAAAGGCACTCTCCCCGAAAGAGGATTTGATCACCTACATCCCACACCAGGTATCCTGACTCTATCTACCTGGAATCAGCAATTCTCTGCTCCTGTGTTATAAAATGGACTGTTAAGATATGAGAATGGGATATCAGAATTAACAGGAGGATGACTTGTTCTCAGGACCCCATGTCCTAATCTGTTATATAGTTTAAAACAAAGATGGGGAAGATTTTCGTTAACCAACAGTTATTCACTGAGCTACCTATAGCTCACGTCTCTCCAGAAATTATTAGGTTGCTGTCAAGAACACAAACGAAGAGAGCGATAAGACAGAACTGCCTGGCATGCTACTTTTAATTGTTTTTTGTTGTTGTTGTTTGGAAAAATACAAACTAAAAAAGTCAGTTTTAGAGTTGTCACCATATTCCTCTTTTTTTTTGAGAAGAAATCCATCACTTTGATTAATATTTACATCTATCAAATACCTTTTGGTTGAGGCCTATCTTCACAAACTAGTAATGCTGAATTTCCTTTCATGACATGGCTCTACAGCTCATTTCCCTCCCTCCCTTCACTTGTCAAGGATCTGAGTTTCAGATTCTGAGAGTAGAAAAGGGTGTCTGAAAACATATGGCTTCGTCTCCTCATTTTACACAATGAGCAACCCTAGGCTTGGGCATTTAAATAACTGGTCCAAGGTTGCTCAGCCACCTAGTGGCAAGACAAAACCAGAGTCCACACGTAGTCCTTTTTCCATGTCTCCTGCTTTTAAAATTCATCCTGTATGGTCTCTTTAAATCCTTAACTTTCCCATATATCCAGCATTTTCCTTCTGGAGATTGGTCAACGTGAGTGGACACTAATATAAGTCATGGACCCCACTAGATTCAACCCAGGCTTTGTGGGGGAATCCAGACATAATCTTACCGTTGTTGGGAACCTCACTCAATTTTTTTGTCATCTTCGAATAACAGACACCTGTCCTCTGCTTTAATTATTATCATGTCAGAGGATGCTTGAATTTCCAAGATAGGTCACTCCTTTACTGAGCAGAGCTTTTTATATGGAGAAGTCTATTTTGAGCAAAATATGCCCACCTACAACTTCCACCCATCAGGCAAGGTTTCCCAATAAAGAGAAAGTGGCTCACTTCCCTACCCCAGTACAATAGAAGAGCAAACCGTCTCCCTTGGGTCTCAGTACTTGAATCTTTGAAATTTAATAAGACATTTCCAGCCCAGAGGGCATTCTGAGAGAAATCTCAAACCTAAGGCATGTCTTCTGTTCCTGTGAGATTGACGGTTGCCATGGGGATGGGGGGAGGGATGCTGTCCTCAGGCACTACATGATTTCATCCCAGCAGAGCTCCTGCTGGGACCTAAGTGCCTGCTAAGATTTTATAGAGGTCGATCAGCTGGGCCTAGCACAGGAAGTGCTGGGTCCCTCTGCCCCAGAGCGAGGGAACATGATTTATTTAGTGTGTATGGAATGACTCTAAAATCCTTGCCTTGCTTCCCTCACAGAAAAACTTAGAAATTCCAGTTTTATTAGAACTCCAGGCCCCTGTTTTCAGTAATAATTCTGGGGTGGATTTCAATGATTTATCATTAAAAAACAGCATCCCAATAAACCCTCCACCAATCAAGTAGCCATTGGTCCACTAGATGCATCTAAATGCAGGTCAGATTCCAAATGTTAAGCACTTGACTCTTCTGTGGCCATACCCATGAGAAAGCAGCCCAGACTGGCTTCAGCAGGATCCTCAGCGTGACTCTCTAGGGCTGGGAATTTCAGCTGAAAATTCAGTTAGTCCAGTAGGCTATTTCACAAACTAATGAGAAAGTCTGCTCTTGGAGAGAAACACCACCCAGAAGACAACAGGACCATGTTGTTTAGGAGGAGGAGACTGGCAGCTGAAACAGGCAGCCAGGAGACACCTAATGTAAAATCCAGGGCTGGATTCTGTAATGATTTGGTATCCAAGTGGGTCGAGGGAGAGCATTTCTTGATAGTAAAAGTCCTATCCCTAGAGACTCTAAAGAACCCTAGGGAAGCCTCAGTCCCATTCATCACCATTATTTTGTCAGGAAGTAGAAAATTGGACCTATGTTAAGTCCTTAAATAGATTTAGCAGTATCTTCACCAGTTCACAGACAGAACATCAGCTGGCATTATCAAAGTCAATATCTTGCCTAGGTGTTCTTGATTATATGGATGTGATCAAGAAGTTGATCATTTCTAAGACACTTCCTCAATATAATCTTAAATTAAAAAGCATCATTATATTCCATGGTGGCAGTTCCTGGTAGCTATAATTCTTCCCTGGAAATTTCAGTGTCCAGTAGAAAGCCACTTTCTTTAAATAATAAGGAGGTTTGTTGTGCAGGGGAGAAATTTCCTGAAAAACAGTGTGCTACTAGCCAGCTTCTCACGTCAGACTATTGTCATGGGTCCATAATGTACATATAATTAATGAGTTAGGTTTTTAAAAATTATTTAAGATATACAAAAATATATAAAGAATACGGTCAACTCTCATGATCCACTACATAGCATGGAAGTTTATAAATGACCTATAAACTTGAAGCCTCTCTATACCATCCCCAATCTCATTCCCCTAGGCTCCCGGAAGTAATCGCTATCCTTAATCACATGCTTTTTATTCTCAAGCATTTCTTTGTAAAATTAATACACAGCATTGACTTGAATGACTGCATATTTTGTATAAAAGATATTTTACACATTTCTTCTCTAGTTTTTTTTTTACTCAACATTATATTTGAAAGATTCATCCATATTAATAAATGTAGCTCCAGTCCATTCATTTGAATTACTAATTAGGTTTTTTCTCTATTTTCCTGTTGATAAATATGTAGGTAGCTTTAATTTTGGTTAAAGAATATATTCTTTCAGCTTTGTTTTTGTTGGCTTATTCTTGAAAGCAATTAAACTAATATACACTCAGATGGGCAATTATTAGGGTCCCTGTTGTTTTACATTCTTGCTAACACCTGCTATTGTCAACCACTTACAATTTTTCCCAATCTAAGGGTATCTCATTATGATATTAATATCATATCTCTGATTTTTAGTGTTTTAAGCATACTACTATATCTTTTATACTAAATTTGTTTCCCAATTTTCTCTTCCATTTGTTACATTAAATATTGGCCCCCTTCTCATACACAAACATATAACCAGTACTTTCCACTGATATGTGTATTCTGGAAGGCACGAACACAGAGGCATTCTCAATTCTTAAAAGAGGGTCTGACCCAAATAAGGTGCATACTACCTATTTTCTGAATAAATGAAATTGTATTTTGTTGTCTCTGAATTCACTACAGGTTTTGTTGACAGAAACTGTCAACTAGCCTCTCTGCCTACAGCAACTTCCTGCTGCATATCCTTCCAGCACACCATTGCTAGTTACTTTTGTCACTTCCGTGTTTAAAAATCTCCCACAACTCCCTATGGCTGAGCAGGACAGGTTAAACTTCTCATGCAGACAGTTAAGGCCCTTCCTCGAATGGATCCCTTTTGTCTATTCCACGTGTGTTTCACTGTGGCTCTAATATTAGCCCTCTGCTCTGTGCAAAGTTGGTTTTCGTACTCTTCCTCTCATGAGATAGCTTATTGACTATGAAGGTAATTCTTAGAATCTCAATAATTTTGTACATGTAGAAAACACTGCACATTTTTTATTAGTCTGTAAGAACACTGAAGGGCAGAGTCTTCAGTGTTCATCATTCTTACTGGAATACAGTAAGAATAATCGTTGGTTTCTGGATGAATGGATTGTGGGTTTTTTGTTTCCTCAGATAAATTTTTGCAAACAACATCAACCAAAAACTCATCTCTAGTACAAAACTGATGAAGTGAGTATAAAAACAAACCTAGGGATTAACAATCACAATTCTCATGATAAAAACATGCTATAAGTTGGTACCAGGCACTGTGCTCTATAAGAAGGATACAAAATTTTTTTCATTAGTTTTCTGAAAGGGCTTAGAATATAAAAGAGAAGACAAACATTTTCATGGCTATATCTCACTCTCTGTCTTAATTTATATCTATATCATGTTCTCTAGGCACAGTTGTAGAAAAAACTTACCCTGTCTAGGGTCTAGGGTGTTTAGACACAAACTAATGACCAGAAAATGTGACCTTCAGAATGGTGCTTGGAACTCATTCCTGTGGCTTAAAAAGTTCAGCTTTCTTTCTCTTCTTAGACAGGGTCTCATGCTGTTGCAATCACAGCTCACTGCAGCCTCGACCTTCCTGGGCTCAGGTGATCCTCCCAACTCAGTCTCCCAAGTAGATTACGGGTGTGCACCACCACGCCCAGCTTTTTTTTTTTTTTTTTCTTTTTTTTGTAGAGACCAAGTCTTGCCATGTTGCCCAGACTGGTCTCAAACTCCTGGGCTCAAGTGATCTGCCCTCCTCTGCCTCCCAAAGTCCTGAGATTACAGATGTGAAATGTTGTGCCCAGCTGGATCAGCTACTTTCCTTCAGAAAATGATAGGCTCAGAAAGATTAAACTCAGAAAGGACTAAATGCAAATAGCTGAGATCTTGCCTTCACTTCCTTCTTACAGTGAATAAATATGCATCCAGAATGAAGTGAAGCAATAAAGGTCCTTTGTATAGGAAGATTCGCAAAGGACAGAAAGCCAAATAGAGATCTAGAGTCCAACCTGTTTTCCCTTTTCCTATATTTTCTATTGATACATGCTGAACAGACATCTTACTAATGTTTTTGTTTTTGAGATGGAGTCTCGCTCTGTTGCCCAGGCTGGAGTGCAGTGGTGCGATCTCGGCTCGCTGCAACCTCCACCTTCTGGGTTCAAGCGATTCTCCTGCCTCAGCCTCCCAAGTAGCTGGGACTACAGACGCGTGCCACCATGCCTGCCTGATTTTTTGTATTTTTAGTAGAGACGGGGTTTCACCGTGTTAGCCAGGATGGTCTCGATCTCCGGACCTCGTGATCCGCCCACCTCGGCCTCCCAGAGTGCTGGGATTACAGGCGTAAGCCACCAGGCCTGGCCACATCTTTCTTATACTAAAAGCAGAAGCTCTATGCTGAGGGAAAGAACAATGAAGTCTGCAGAAACCTTAGGTTCTAGTTCTGTGCTACCCACTAGGCACAAAGGAGTTGCACCATGTGGTCTCCAGTATATCTAGTTCTAAAATTCTATGTCCCAATGATTCTAAAGTCAGAAGTGTCCTCACTGAATGTTATATTTACTGACAAATCCAAAAGCTATAAGAGTTTCTGTGTGTATATTTCAAGTTCTGAAAACACAAAAAGTTCAAGTTCTGTGTGTATATTTCAAGTTCTGAAAATATAGACAGTAGTTAAAAATATGAAATCACTTAATAACCACCCTAAATACTTGGTAGAATTTCAAAGTCTCTAACAATTTCAAAGGCAAGCACTTGGGTTTTCCTGGAACCTGTACTTTAAAACCAAGATCTTTCAGTAGATGGTTGCTTGCAAGGGGAAATATAAGGAAAATAAACATTCACCCACTTAAAAAAAAAAAAATATCTCGGCTGAGTGTGGTGTCTCACGCCTGAAATCCCAGCACTTTGAGAGGCCAAGATGGGTGGACCACCTGAGGTCAGGAGTTCGTAACCAGCCAGCCCAATATGGTGAAACCCTGTCTCTACTAAAAATACAAAAATTAGCTGGGGGTGATGGGCACCTGTAATCCTAGCTACCGGGGAAGCTGAGGCAGGAGAATCACTTGAACCTGGGAGGCAGAGTTTGCAGTGAGTAGAGATAGTGACATTGCAGTCCAGCCTGGGAGACAAGAGCAAAACTCCGTCTCAAAAATAAATAAATAAATAAATAAATAAATCTCTCCACACAAATGACCAAACTCATGTGAAAATGCTTGACATCAATAATCATCAGAAATGCAAATCAAAACCACAATGAGATACCATCTCATACCAGTCAGAATTACTATTATTAATATCAAAAAGTCAAAAAACAATAGATGCTGGTGATGTTGCAGAGAAAAGGAAACAGTCATATACTGCTGCTGGGAATGTAAATTAGTTCAGCCACTGGGGAAGGCAGTTTGAAGATTTCTCAAAGACCTTAAAACAGAACTACCATTTTACCCAGCAGTCCCATTATTGCGTATATATCCAAAAGAAAATAAATTGTTCTACCAAAAAGACACATGCACTTGTATATTAATCACAGGACTATTCACAATAGCAAAGACATGGAATTAACCCAAGTGTCCATCAACGGTGAATTGGATAAAGCAAATATGGTACATATACACCATGGAATACTAAGGACCCATTAAAAAGAATGAAATCATGTCCCTTGCAGCAACACATATACAGCTGGAGGCCATTATCCTGAACGAATTAATGCAGGAACAGAAAACCAAATACTGCATGTCCTCACTTGTAAGTGGGAGCTAAACATTGGGTACATATACATGGACAAAAAGATGGCAACAACAGACACCGGGGACTACTAGAGGGGAAAGGGTGGGGGTGGGGGCGAGGGTTGAAAAACTATTGAGTACTGACTACTTGGGTGACAAGATCAATCGTATTCTATACCTCAGCATCATCCGATATTCCCATGTAACACAGTTGCACATGTACTCCCTGAATCTAAAATAAAAGTTGGTATTATAAAAATAAAAATTTCAGATGCCTTTCCAGTTAGCTTACATTCCGATGGAAATTCTGAACACTGCTAAATGGACTGGTTATAAGGAAAAAATGTTCAATGTTCTTGACAAATGTTGTGTGGAAGATGAACTATTGTCAGTCATTACCAAAAATACTATTAACTTATTTTGAAAGGTCTGAGACTCTGAGGGAAGCAAAAAGAGGTTTGATTCATTTTTATTTATAATGGGTATAAAGAGAAAGACCAGTTGTTTTCCGGAAAGCACAGATAAGGTATAATATAGGCATAGAGATCTTAAGTGGCTTAAACACACAAAGAATTACTCCCCTAAATAAGTGCAAGTCTCATATGAAAGCCCCCAAAAGCCTCATCTGAAACTGAAGCACCTTTCATCTCTCTGCTCTGTCACTGTAGGCTTCAGCTATGGAGTGTACATTCCAGACCTCCAAAAGGAGAGGAGAAAAGGAAAAAAACACCCACCTCTAAACTGAGTTAACTCCTTTTAAAGAGCCTCCTCAGCTGTTTCACACCGTAATGCTGCTTTCATCACACTGACCAGAACTTAATAGTATAGTCACACCTAGCTGCAAAGGAGGCTGTGAAATGTAATGTTTTATCTGGGTATAATACGTTCTGGAATAAAATTAGAATTTTGTTACTAAGGAAAAGGGACATACTTGATATTGGGTAGGCAACTAGCAGCCCCTGTTTGAATAACCATAAGGGGAAATTTGAAATTGAACATTAGAAAGGATGAAATTGTGTATGAAGTGGGACAATAACTTTTCTTACATCCCAAGTTTGTGCAGTATAAATGATACTGCCTGTGGGTCATTGAGGCTCTAGACTTATGTACGGTACCATGTTGAGTAGCAAAATAATAATAAAAAGTCATTATCCCCTCTTGGCCTCAATTATTTCTACATAAAAAATGAGGAAATCTATTATATATCAGTAGTGTTTAGACTTTTTCTTAGCAGCAGAATTCTTTCTTCAAACAAAATTTACGCAGATTCCCAGAGAAGACAGAAAAAGGGAAAACTTACTCCCATTGAAATGGGGGTTGTGGACTGGGAGCTTCATACCATAGTCTTTGTTCTCCAATATGCCTCTGAGATATCCCAGGGCTCTAAGGAAGAAAATGTGAAATCTGGTCTTTACGCTTTTTAGACTTCAGCAATTTAGGGTTTCATGACTCAAACCAAAAACAAGGGCTTTAGAAGTCTTTAATTCATAAGGCTTTGTTTTTTTCTTCCAATACTTACTAAATAATGGATTTGGGGGAGAAAATGTCTCTGAGAAGCCATCTAATATCTGACCTTGTTTGGATAAAATAAAACATAAAATTTGACCCTCTGTAGGGTTTCTCGGGAACTTCTTACAAGCACAGATGTCTACATCTTACTTATCTTGCCATTTATTAAAATTAGATAAGTAGCTCAATTTGATGTATGCTATTAAGGTTCTCAATGTTTCCCTCCATGAAGTGTTACTTCTGAAGACCACAAAAGCATCGTTTAGATAATCTACATCTGATCACACCTAAACTTCTATACAATTCTTAGTTAATGCTTGGATTCTATCCAAAGGTGAATATTGGAGGGAGAAGTTTGACTTTCTTCCATGTAGTCAATTTAATATGGTCAGGCAGAGGGGGAAGATATTGTCCTACAGGAATTTTAAGCAAAGTGCTGGAGTTTAAATTTCATGTGTGGCTTTTCCTTTATGAGGATTAGCTGCTGTGCAGGTCTGAAAAAAATGCTGGGGAGAAGTAAAATTATAGATAGAGATGGTGTAAAACCAAGGGTGGCTTTTGAGTCACACTTAATAGGAATATAGAACTCTTTACACTTTCCAAGTTTTCCCCATCCTACTGGGACTCTTAAACTGAAATAATAATCTCCTTCCCCTTTTAAATAATTCTTGTCCTACTTTTAAGACTACTGGGGGAATAAAATAAAACACATGCAAAACTTAACATCAACATTACTAAAACATATGTAACAGCATGCAGAAACTCCACAGATCTTGTAAAAATCCACTTAAGACCACAGAGAAAATCACCAAAAGCACAGGCCAAAATGTACTTGAATGGAGAGTGTGTGTTTGGAGGGCAGGAAACTCACAATTTACTCTTGGCTTTGTCATTACCCAAATCTGGGCTTTCTGTACAGTCATTTTTAATCTATCTGAATTTTTCTCTCACCCTTCATATAATTAAGGGATAGTCCTCTCTTATCTTTCAGAAATATTGGTAAT
This sequence comes from Chlorocebus sabaeus, assembly GCF_047675955.1. Lineage (NCBI taxonomy): Eukaryota > Metazoa > Chordata > Mammalia > Primates > Cercopithecidae > Chlorocebus > Chlorocebus sabaeus. Next base: position 32,596,595 of record NC_132911.1, on the reverse strand, counting down.
ATTTTGGTCATTAACCTAATATTCTTGGGTCAAATGAAAGAAAGTGGCTCAATAACTCAAGGGGTACTACAGCTGTGACAAACACTAATGAAATACAAGATGATATGGTTCTTGTAGAGTCACGGGACTGGCATTAGATCTAAGGTCATTTACAGAATGCTTAAGTTCATGATTATCTACCATTCTCCATGAATCCATAGCTCTTTGACCAAGTTCTCAATTAGTTGCTCTAGATTATTTAATCTTCATGTTCCCCTGACTTCCAGGCTTTATGTCCTTCATTTTTAACCAGAGGTTTTAAAACATCAACTTTTACATACAGTGAATTTTCTTGCATGCTAAATCTAGTGCTCCAAGTGGGGAGAGAAGAGGTGCTACAAATCAATGGACTTTCAGGTTTTTCTCTTCACTGCTGAAGTCACTGGGGCCTTTCTTTCTCAATTCTAATAGTTCTAAACAGCCCAACGGTCTCTAGGCCCTTGACCTTGAAATTTGGGCTTCGGTCCACAGTATTCAGAACTGGGAGGCAGCCCAAGTATAGCTCTTGTCTGGCTGCAGCCCAAACGTTTGGTGAGACTCCTAGAAACAAAATATCTGTAAACAAACAAAATTAACTAATGCAGGACTTTTATGCCATTTGAATTTAAATAAAAGCAATTACATTTTAAAAGTCACATAAAAGTATATAAGGAATTTTTTATTGGCTAAAAGATATTCTTCAGCAACATGGTGGTTTTCAGGAACAGGGTGGATTAGGTTTTTTTTGGTAGTTGGGATTGGCTTATATTCAGTGGACACCTGGACAGTAGGCAAACTTGAAACGAAAGCTAGATTGCCCACCAATGTCACACTGCAGAGCACTGCTATAGACATCACTGGAAAAAGTATTAGAAATATATTGACATTACACACACAGCTCAGATCATTGCTGTGGTGGAGGCTGCATGTTTCATGAGCTATCTAACAGTTTTTGCTTTACAGAGAATCCCAGGACAATTCACAAGTTAAAGACTAGTAGCATGGGAAAGAATTCTCTCTTTGAAATAAAAGAGATCTCTTTCAATTATAGCTCAAGTAACACAGGCAAATTACATATTTCAACTACAGGTACTAACAATATTTTAGTAAACATTAGAGCCAAAGAATTCTAGTCATATGAGTTTTAGAGCTCTTTAGATATTTTCCTATTTGTAATGTCCATCTGCTAACTCATTCATTTCTTCATTAAGTTATTTAGCAAGGAGTGGCTAAATATTTTTTATGTACTAGCTAAATTCTACACATGATGGTTGCACAAGAATGTATAATCAAATCCTATGCAGTGGTTTTAAAATAATACCATAAATTATTGTATACTCCTCTCTTCAGAAAGTAGAGCTTAAAGCCCTGCCCCTTCAATGACAGCTGGATTTAGTGACTCATGTCTAACAACAGAATATTGTAGAAGTGACGGTATGTGATTTCTAAGACTAGGTATGTTAGTGTGTGCCTGTAGGCCCAGCTACTCAGGAGGCTGAGGCAGGAGGATCGCTTAAGCTCAGGAGTTTGAGGTTACAATGCGCTATGATTGTGCCACTGCACTTCAGCCTAGGTGACAGAGTGGGACCCTGTCAATCATTCAAATCAATTAATCAATGGAAATAAAAGACATTGTGCTTTGTTCCTCCTTTCTCTTTTCTATTACACACACTGGGGAAGTTATCTGCCATGTTGCAGTGACACTCAGGCGGCCTTATGGAGATATCTTAATGGTGGGGAACTAAGATTTCCAGCCAACATCCATGTGAGTGACCACCTTGGAACTGGCTCCTCCAGATTCTCAGGTGAGGCTTCACATAATACAGCCCCAGCCAATATCCTGACTGCATCAACATGGGAAATCCTGAGCTACAGTCTTCAAGCTAAGCTGCTCGAGTCCTAATCTTCAGAATTGTGTGAGATCATAAATATGTATTACTTCAAGATACTAGGCTTTGGGAGGTAATTTGTCATGCATTATTCAGAGGTTTCATAAGTATCTCACAAAATGATGCTTATCTCCTCAACATCTATTCTGCCTTCCTTCATTGTTTTTGAGATTCATATATAAAGACAGTATGCCTCAAAGTAATAATTTATTCTTCTTGCCATAAGGATAAAGAGATTATTCACCAAGCATCAGGACTTGGCTGTTTTGGTGTTCTGGCAGGAACCAGAAGAACCTGTTTTGGCCTGGAGCTTGAGGGTAGTAGACCAGAAAGGATGAAATATAAGGCTGGATAGGGGAGAGTTTACTGATATGGGATCCTCTTTCTTGAATCATGATCTAACATTTTGGGAAGAATGCCTGGAGTCCATCCTCATGTGTTGTGAGAATGGCTCTTTGAAGCCTGGAAACAATGAAGGCCTATCGAAAATCAGGTGGAAACTTTGGAACTGCCTTGGCAGAGTATTAGAGAAGGAGTCAAATAGTTCTGAGAGGTGAACGTAGCAGAATGGATTATTTAAGATCTCTCTTTATGCAGAAAATCTGCCATATTATATTTCCAATTATTTTTATTAAAGTAATCAGAAATTTGCCAGTGAGTGTAGCATCATCATCACTGAGAAGCACAGGAGCGGCTCTCCTCTGTATCCAGGTTTAATGACAAGAGGTACTGCGGTGGATCTGGAATCCCTAACGGGGGTAGGAATGTAAGATTCTGGAATTTCAGAGACCATGTGGCAGTACTTAGGTGAGATAGACATTCTTACACGATGGAGAGCAACAGGGGTCTTGGCTCACAGAGGTCTATGGCAAAGGCCATAGATCATAATTTTCTTTGGGGTAAGATAAATGAACAACCAATGAAAGTATCGATTCATAAAACAGAAAATATCAAGAATAAGTGAGAAGCTTGATCTTAGGCACTACAATTGGAAGTCACAATCTTTTATCCAGTTGCCATACGTGCAGTAGTTCTCAGAAGTAGAGCCTATTTGCTACATGGAAATCTAGGTCTCTTTGATGAAAGTCCCTGCAAGGCCAGTATATGTAGTGGCAACCTCCCTAATTCTTCCCTAAAAGAACCTACACCCATTTCTCAAAGAAACTCTATGGTAAGGAAAGGAGGCTATCTCTTTCAAGAGCTGCTGGATAATGGGTCTGAATTAAAACTGATTTCAGGGAACACGCAAGTGCCATCATGACCCCTCTGATACAGTGTCATGAAAAGATGACAGTGGAGTAGTTTGAAGTCTATTTCACAGTAATAGCGGGTCCACCAACCCACCCTGTGATTTCTCCTCAGTTCCTTGAGGCATAATCACGATGGATATATTTACAAACATTTCCTAAACTTTGGAAAAGACCCATTATAAAAGTTTAGAAAAGACCAAGTGTAAGATACTAAAATTCCCTCACAATCCCACCAAGACAGCAAATCAGGAGCAATACTACATGCTATAGATAAAATGGCAAAGACTAGTGTTATCCTCAAAGACTTACGGAAAGCACAAGTGGTAGTCCTCATCATGTCCCCATTTAATTCATCAATCTGGTGAAGACTAGATGGTGAAAGTCATAGAAGATGATGTTGGACTACATTACCTTAACCAACTGGTAGCCACAAGCACAGTCAATGTGCTGGAAGTAGAAGATTTACGAGAAAGATCAAAACATCCTCTGGAATTTGGCATACAGTTCTTGATATCTTACATGCCCTCTTTCAATGCCCACCAAGAAGGAGCATCAAAAGCTGTCTTCATTCACTTAGAATGAACTGCAAACCTTATATATCAACTTGTCCTAGGCTTTTGTTAGCTTTCATTTCTCAGTAAGGTACCTTTATAATCTTGACATTTTGCAGAACATCATGGTGATCTCCTCATGATAGTAATGACATCATGCAAGCTAAATGGTAGTAATGTCATGATAGTAATGACATCATACAAGCTAAATCTAGTAAATAGGAAGTGACAAGTACTCTGGATGACCTAGTAAGAAACATGCATGACACAGAATCAGAAATATTGTTTGCACAATTCAGGCACCTTCCAAAATTTCAGGAGGAAACCAATAGTCTGGGGCATTTTGTGATATTTCCTCCAAGGTAAATGATAAGTTACTGCACCCTGTACCTCTTACTACTAAGAAAGTACTTGGCAAACCTCTTTACATTTTGGAGAGAGCATATGCCATGCTGGGGAATATTGCTTAAGTCATTTAGTGGGTGATATGAAGGACTGCCAATTTTGAGTGGTGACCAGAACAAAGGAGACCTCTGCAACATGTTCTAGCTCTGAAGCAATTGGCCCTGCCACTAGGGACATATGACTTGGCATATCTAATGTTGCCAAATGTTACCACAGTAGATTAAACTTTAGAATGTCTCCCAAACATTAATAGTTGAGTCACAATACGGTCCCCTGGGGTTCAGGAACACGGCCATGCCATCTGAGGCAGAGAATTATTCACTGTTTACATACACAGCTCCTGGGAGAGTTGTATCAGCAAAGACAGCAGAATAGGAAGCCCCAGACCTCCTTCTCCCTTAGACACTGACTTAACAACAATATACAATTCAAAAAGCTTTTATGAGGAATTCAGAAACCAGTTAAGACATCACAGTATCATAGACAAACACAAAACTATGAACAGTTGCACTGAAACAAGAAAAAACAATTGCATTTCACCCACTGTAGTTCTTTCCTCAAGCCAGTAGAGCTTGGTGCAACTGAGAGGAAATGCCCAACTCGCAGCTTCTCCCTTGCAAGAGAAAGAGAAGTGTGGAAAATATGTCTAACATTCTAGTTTGGGCAGGGGCTGACAAAGGATAGATTTTTATATTGCCTTACTTGAAGCTCTGATGGAGAACTGGCATACCTTCGACTCCTAGGACAACTTTGAACAAAGAACAAGTCAGTGGCTTGTCGTAGCACCAGAGAACCTGCAGCATGACCAACTTTAAGACAGGTCATTTGATATGACTGAGCCAGAGGAACAAAAAGAAAAATGAAAGCCTAAGGAACGTATGGTACATTACCAAGTGGAACAATATTTACATATGAGAATCCAAAAAGGAGAAGAAAGAGAAAAGGGATACAGAGCTTATTTTGAAGAAATCATTGATTTCTCCCTGATATGGTTTGGATCTGTGTCCCCACTAAATCTCATGTTGAGGCATAATCCCCAGTGTTGGAAGTGGGGTCTGGGGCGATGTGATTGGATCATGAGGGTGGATTTCTCATGAATGGTTTAGCACCATTCCCCTTGGTACTGTCCTTGTGACAGTGTGATTTCTTGTGAGATCTGGTCATTTAAAAGTGTGTGGCACCTTCCCTCTCACTCTCGTGGTCCTGCTCCAACTGTGTGACATGCCTGCTCCCGCTTTGCCTGCTCCCATGATTGTAAGTTTCTTGATGCCTTTCCAGAGGCCAAGCAGATGCTAGCATCATGCTTCCTGTATAGCCTGAGGAACCATGAACCAATTAAACCTCATTTCTTCATGAATTACCCAGTCTCAGGTATTTCTTTACAGCAATGCAAGGATGGACTAATATACTTCCCAGACCAATTGGACTAAATGGGCATTCAAATGTGAGAAACTCAACGCACTCTAAGATGAATTTAAAGCAACCCACACTGAAACATATTGCAATCTAATTGCCAAAAGTCAAAGGCAAGGAGAGAATTTTGAAAGCACCAAGAAACAAATAACTCATCTCATACTAGGGAACTTAAATAATATTACCAGTGGGTTTCTCAGCAGAAACATTACCAGACAGAAGGGAGTGGGATGATGTATTCAAAGTGCTTTAAAAAAAGAACAAACCCAAACCTGCTAACCAAGAATATTGTCTATCTTTCTATGTCTATATATGTTTATATCCAGCAAAACTGATCTTTAAAAATGAAGAAAACAATAAGACCTTTCCAGGTAAACAAAACTAAGGGAGTTTCTCACTGGAAGACCTGTCTTAAAATAAATGCTAAAGAAATGCTTGAGGTTTAAATAACTCTAGACACACAAAAATATGAAAGTCTTTAATATGGGTAAATATACAGACAAATAGAATCCTGTAATTCTGTAATGGTGGTACACAAACAGTTTTAATTCCGGTATAGAATTTAAAATGTAAGAGCATAAATATAACTATAAAATGTATTAATACGGCAAAATACAAAAACATGTGATTTGTGACATCAATAAGTTAAAGTGGCATAGGGGATAAAAGGAGAAGTTGTTATCCATTTAAAATAAATTGTTGCAATTAAGAGTTTTAAAAAATCTCAATGACTCAAAAGAAAATACCTATAGAGGATACGCAAAAGAAAATGAGAAATAAAGCATGCCATTACAAAACAATAAAACACCAAGGAAGGAAGCAAAGGAGGAAAAGAGAGACAAAATTAGGACATATAGAGAAAACAATTAACCAAATGGCAATAAGTCCTTCCCTATCAGTAATTCCTTTACATGTAAATGGATTAAACTGAATAAACAGACACAGAGTAGCTACATGGATAAGAAAAGGATCAAAGTAGTTGCCTGTCAGTGAGTCACTTCAAATCTAAAGACACATATAGGCTGAAGATGAAAGGATGGAATAAGACAATCTATGTAAATGGTGACCAAAAAAAGCAGAGGTGGCCATACTTGTATCAGATAAAATCAATATAGAAACATGACTTAGACATCACTGTAGACTAACTGAACCCAACAGATAGACACACAATATTCCACTCAAGAACAGCAAAATACACATTCTCCTCAAGCACACATGAAATATTCATCAGGAGAGATCACACGTTAGGCCACAAAACAATTCTTAACAAATCTAAGATGTCTGGAGTCATACCAATGTATTTTCTGAATAAAATGGAATAAAACTGGAAATCAATTAAACAAATCAAACTGGAAAATTCAACTATGTGTGGTAATTAAGCAACATACTCTTTAACAATCAATGTGTAAAAGAAGAAATCACAAAGGAAATTGGAAAATACCTAAAAAAAAAAAAGTGAAAACACAACAAACCAAAACTTTATGGGATATAGCAAATGTCCTAGAAACATACAACCTACCAGGACTGAATCATGAGTAAATTTTAAAATGTCAACATACCCACATCTAGTAAGGAGAATAAATCAGTAATCAAAAATCTCCCAACAAAGAAAAGATCAGGACCAGATGGTTTCACTGGAAAATTCTATCAAAAATTTAAATAAAATTAATCCCAATCCTTCTCAAACTTTTCCAAAAATTAAGAAGGAACACTTCCAAAATCACTACGTGGTGCCACCATTATCCTGATATCAAAATCAGAGAAAAATACTTTGAGACAGAGAACAACAGACCACCATCCCTGATGAATATTGATGCAAAAATCCTCAACAAAATATTGGCACACTGAATTTGGTAACACGTTAAAGGGATTATGACCATGACCAGGTTGTATTTATTCCTAGAATGCAAGGATGGCTCAGTAAATGAAAAAAATCAATGCAATATACAACATTAACCAAATATATTAAATAAAAAGCAAAACCACAAGATTATCTCAATTGATGCAGAAAAAGTATTTGACAAAATACAATACCCTTTCCTGATAAAAACATCCAACAAAGTGTGAATAAAAATTACCTTAACATAATCAAGTAAATATATAGATACAAAAAGTTCAAAGCTAACAACTCAACAATAAAAAACAGAATGTTTTCATCTAATAACAAGAACAAAGAAAGGATGCCCCATCTTGCCACTTGTATTCAATGATACTACAAGTCTCAGCCAGAGCAATTAGGCAGAAAAAGAAATAAAAGGCATAAATTTGAAAGGAAAAGGTAAATTGTCTCTATTCAACAGATGACATGATCTTATGTGGACAACTCTAAAAATTCCACCAAAAACAAGCCTGTTGGAATTAATAAACAAATTCTGCAAAGTTGCAAAAAAAAAAAGGACACAAAAATTATTTGCATTTCTATATGCTAACCATGAATAATCCAAAAAGGAAAGTAAGAAACCAATCCCATTTCCTGTAGCATTGAAAAGAATAAAATACTTAGAAATACGCTTAACCAAGGAGGTAAAAGACTTGTATACTGAAAACTATAAAACATCGCTGAAAGAAACGTTTAAAGATGCAAATAAGTTGAAAGGCATCACACATTCATGGATTGGAAGACAATATTGTTAACATGACCACACTACCCAAAGTAATTTGTAGATTAAATGCAACCCTTATTGGCCGGGCGCGGTGGCTCAAGCCTGTAATCCCAGCACTTTGGGAGGCCGAGACGGGTGGATCACGAGGTCCGGAGATCGAGACCATCCTGGCTAACACAGTGAAACCCCGTCTCTACTAAAAAATACAAAAAACTAGCCGGGCGAGGTGGCGGGCGCCTGTAGTCCCAGCTACTCGGGAGGCTGAGGCAGGAGAATGGCCTAAATCCGGGAGGCGGAGCTTGCAGTGAGCCGAGATCTGGCCACTGCACTCCAGCCTGGGTGACAGAGCGAGACTCCGCCTCAAAAAAAAAAAAAAAAAAAAAAAATTGCAATCCTTATCAAAATATCATTAGTTTTTCTTTCAAAAATAGAAAACATTCTAAAATTTATATGGAATCTCAAAGGATCCTAAGTGGCCGAAAGAAAATTGAGAAAGAAAAGCAAACCTGGAGGACTCACACTTTCTGATTTCAAAACATATTACAAAGCTACAGTAATCAAAAGAGTATGATACTGACACAAAGACATACAAATAGACTAATGGAACAGAATAGACAGTCCAGATATAGTCTCTAATGTATATGGTTACATGATCTCCAACAAAGGCACCATGGCTGCATAGTAACGAAAGAGTAGTCTCTTCAATAAATGATATTTGGAAAATTTTACATTCACAGGCAAAGAATAAAATTAGACTCTTACTTTACACCATATGTAAAAATTAACTCAAAATGGGTTAAGATCTAAATAGAAAACTTGAAACTATAGGTTTTCATAGGAGAAAACTCTGGGGAAAAGCTTTATAATATTAAATTTGGCAGTAATTTCTTGGATATGATCACAAAAGCACAGGCAACAAAAGCAAAAATAGAGAAATGGGACTACATTCAACTTAAACACTTCTGTGCAGCAAAGAAAACTCTGAACAGAGTGAAAAAGATAACCTATGGAATTGGAAGAAATATTTGCAAACCACATAGGGAGTAATAACCAATATGCCTAAAGAATTCATACAACTCAAAAACATCAACAAATAATCTGATTTAAAAATGGGCAAAGGATTTGAATAGACAGTTCTCTAAAGAAGATATACAAATGGCTGAAAAACATGTAAAGATGCTCAATATCACTAGTCATAAAAGAAATGAATATTCAGTAACACCTCATAGTCATTAGGATGGCCACTATAAAACACATACACACCAAGAAAAGAACAAGTGTCAGTGAGGACATGGAGAAGTTGGAACACTTAGGCATTATTGGTGGAAATAGTACAATGGTGTAGCTGCTAAAGAAAACAGCAAAGAAATTGTCAACACGTTAAAAAAGAGAATTACCATATGATCCAGCAATCCCACTTCTGGGTATATATCCAAGAAAACTGAAAGAAGGATTTTGAAGAGGTAGTTGCATTTCCATGTTCATTGCAGTATTATTCTCAATAGCCTGGAGGCTAAAGCAGCCCAAATGTTCATTAATAGATTAGTAGATGAAAAAAATGTGATGCCAGGGGCTTCAGTGGCTGACTGAGTAGTCATCTGTTACTTGCCTCCTCCACAAAGAAACAAAACAGCGAGTAGATAATCATACTTTAATAGATCACCTAAGAGAGGATGCTGGAATTCAATAGAGAAGTGACAGAAAACACCCAAAGCAAGCAAGGAGAAAAAAGTGAGGCAGCCTGCTCCATCAAGATTGGCTTGGAGCCTGGAGAGGCCTCCAAGTGAGGGGAAAGGGTAAGTGAATAAACCCCAGTGATATACGTTCCCATCATGGACTCCTTTAGAGCCCCTCAACCCTCAACTGGCCCTGAGACTAACATTAGGGTCAACCTGGAGACTACACAATAGATTGCTCCAGCGAGGAAGCTCATACTGGGTCTCACATACCTTCCAAGTCCTAAGGAGCTACAGCAGGGCACCATTTTGAGAGCCCATCCCCCACCAAACTGGATTCTGCCCTGGGGCCCAACATTGATATCTCTGGAACCCCATTGACATCCCCTGCCCAGTTGTACACCACTGCTGACTCCTGCTGCTGCCAGGGCCAAAGCATAACTATTGGCAGTAATTCTTTCACTTCCAGTAGCAGCACCACAGGACATTTAAATGTGTCCTAAGGAAAGGGAACCCCATTTATAGCCAACACCTGGGGCCAAAGTGTATGCTTCCCAGACTTCTGTTTATGGCTACCGCCACTTAAAATAACCCCATCTTCCCCAGCAGTGGGGAGGCTGCACAGCCATTTCCACTTGTACTTGAGCATTCTGCCAGGGACCTGGGATCACCCCATCCATGCCTGCTACAGCCAGAACCTACACACATTAGCAAGGTGCCTGAGGACAGCTCCACTCCCACTAGTGCCTGACCAAGTGCTCCGCTAGTGTCTAACCAAGCATCTCCAACCCCATCTGGGGGCCTGGAGATTACCCTGACCCATCCACCATCACTGGTATCTGAGCATTCCTCCTGGAAACCTGAGGATGAGCCCATCCAACCTGCTGCTACAACCACAGCTGACACCCACCGGCAGGCCTGGGGACAGGCCCACCAAATCTGTTACAGTCACTAGTGACATCAGTGCTGACTACTTGGAAGCCAGGGGATTATCCTGCCCCTGCTTCTACCATTGTCCATGCCACACTGCACAGGAGCCCAAAGACCCACTCACTCACCCAGCCCACCAATGCCACTGCTGGCAACCCAGCCAGCCAGCCAGAGGCCCAAGAATTGGCCTGCCTGAACCCACTGACACTGGTGCCAGTGTATACCACCCGGGGACACAGGAACAGCAGCCATAGTCAGCCTACCAGTGACAACTGAGGCCCACCTGATATCTCCATTCCAAGCATAACTTACCACAACCTCTACTGACATGGCACCCTAAGTCACTGAGGAAATCACCAACGCTACTAATACTGTTTATAGTTAATGAAATGATATGCATACATTACTGCATGCATCCAGAATCAAAGGCAAAGTAACCTCCCAGCCAACACCATGGATACATTTTCAGGAAAAAGTCCTCCCCTACAAAAGTAAATTGAAAAAATTGAAAGAAGTGACTGTTACATCAGATGCACAGATATCAATATAAGGACAAAGGAGATATAAAAAAGGAAATATGACACCTCCAAAGGAACAGCAATAGAATCCATTAAGAAATTTATGAAATCAGGGGCGGAGCAAGATGACCGAATAGGAACAGCTCCAGTCTCCAACTTCCAGTGCGAGCGACACAGAAGACCGGTGATTTCTGCATTTTCAACTGAGGTACTGGGTTCATCTCACTGGGGAGTGCCAGACGATTGGTGCTGGTCAGCCAACATTCAAATCCAGGAAATACAGAGAACGCCACAGAGATACTCCTCGAGAAGAGCAACTCCAAGACACATAACTGCCAGATTCACCAAAGTTGAAATGAAGGAAAAAATCTTAAGGGCAGCCAGAGAGAAAGATCGGGTTCCCCACAAAGGGAAGCCCATCAGACTAACAGCAGATCTCTCGGCAGAAACTCTTCAAGCCAGAAGAGAGTGGGGGCCAATATTCAACATTCTTAAAGAAAAGAATTTTAAACCCAGAATTTTATATCCAGCCAAACTAAGTTTCATAAGTGAAGGAGAAATAAAATCCTTTACAGATAAGCAAATGCTTAGAGATTTTGTCACCACTAGGCCTGCCTTACAAGAGACCCTGAAGGAAGCACTAAACATGGAAAGGAACAACCGGTACCAGCCATTGCAAAAACATGCCAAAATGTAAAGACCATCAAGGCTAGGAAGAAACTGCATCAACTAACGAGCAAAATAACCAGTTAATATCATAATGGCAGGATCAAGTTCACACATAACAATCTTAACCTTAAATGTAAATGGACTAAATGCTCCAATTAAAAGACACAGACTGGCAAACTGGATAAAGAGTCAAGACCCATCAGTCTGCTGTATTCAGGAGACCCATCTCACACACAGAGACATACATAGGCTCAAAATAAAGGGATGGAGGAAGATTTACCAAGCAAATGGAGAACAAAAAAAAGCGGGGGTTGCAATACTAGTCTCCAAAAAAACAGACTTTAAACCATCAAAGATCAAAAGAGACAAAAGAAGGCCATTACATAATGGTAAAGGGATCAATTCAACATGAAGAGCTAACTATCCTAAATATATATGCACCCAATACGGGAGCACCCAGATTCATAAAGCAAGTCCTTAGAGACTTACAAAGACACTTAGACTCCCATACAATAATAATGGGAGACTTCAACACTTCACTGTCAACATTAGACAGATCAACGAGACAGAAAGTTAACAAGGATATCCAGGAATTGAACTCATCTCTGCAGCAAGCAGACCTAATAGACATCTATAGAACTCTACACCCCAAATCAACAGAATATACATTCTTCTCAGCACCACATCGTACTTACTCCAAAATTGACCACGTAATTGGAAGTAAAGCACTCCTCAGCAAATGTACAAGAACAGAAATTATAACAAACTGTCTCTCAGACCACAGTGCAATCAAACTAGAACTCAGGACTAAGAAACTCAATCAAAACCGCTCAACTACATGGAAACTGAACAACCTGCTCCTGAATGACTACTGGGTACATAACGAAATGAAGGCAGAAATAAAGATGTTCTTTGAAACCAATGAGAACAAAGATACAACATACCAGAATCTCTGGGACACATTTAAAGCAGTGTGTAGAGGGAAATTTATAGCACTAAATGCCCACAAGAGAAAGCAGGAAAGATCTAAAATTGACACTCTAACATCGCAATTAAAAGAACTAGAGAAGCAAGAGCAAACACATTCGAAAGCTAGCAGAAGGCAAGAAATAACTAAGATCAGAGCAGAACTGAAGGAGATAGAGACACAAAAAACCCTCCAAAAAATCAATGAATCCAGGAGTTGGTTTTTTGAAAAGATCAACAAAATTGACAGACCGCTAGCAAGACTAATAAAGAAGAAAAGAGAGAAGAATCAAATCGACGCAATTAAAAATGATAAAGGGGATATCACCACCGACCCCACAGAAATACAAACTACCATCACAGAATACTATAAACACCTCTACGCAAATAAACTGGAAAATCTAGAAGAAATGGATAATTTCCTGGACACTTACACTCTTCCAAGACTAAACCAGGAAGAAGTTGAATCCCTGAATAGACCAATAGCAGGCTCTGAAATTGAGGCAATAATTAATAGCCTACCAACCAAAAAAAGTCCAGGACCAGATGGATTCACAGCTGAATTCTACCAGAGGTACAAGGAGGAGTTGGTACCATTCCTTCTGAAACTATTCCAATCAATAGAAAAAGAGGGAATCCTCCCTAACTCATTTTATGAGGCCAACATCATCCTGATACCAAAGCCTGGCAGAGACACAACAAAAAAAGAGAATTTTAGACCAATATCCCTGATGAACATCGATGCAAAAATCCTCAATAAAATACTGGCAAACTGGATTCAGCAACACATCAAAAAGCTTATCCACTATGATCAAGTGGGCTTCATCCCTGGGATGCAAGTCTGGTTCAACATTCGCAAATCAATAAACATAATCCAGCATATAAACAGAACCAAAGACAAGAACCACATCATTATCTCAATAGATGCAGAAAAGGCTTTTGACAAAATTCAACAGCCCTTCATGCTAAAAACGCTCAATAAATTCGGTATTGATGGAATGTACCTCAAAATAATAAGAGCTATTTATGACAAACCCACAGCCAATATCATACTGAATGGGCAAAAACTGGAAAAATTCCCTTTGAAAACTGGCACAAGACAGGGATGCCCTCTCTCACCACTCCTATTCAACATAGTGTTGGAAGTTCTGGCTAGGGCAATCAGGCAAGAGGAAGAAATCAAGGGTATTCAGTTAGGAAAAGAAGAAGTCAAATTGTCCCTGTTTGCAGATGACATGATTGTATATTTAGAAAACCCCATTGTCTCAGCCCAAAATCTCCTTAAGCTGATAAGCAACTTCAGCAAAGTCTCAGGATACAAAATTAATGTGCAAAAATCACAAGCATTCTTATACACCAGTGACAGTCAAACAGAGAGCCAAATCAGGAATGAACTTCCATTCACAATTGCTTCAAAGAGAATAAAATACCTAGGAATCCAACTTACAAGGGATGTAAATGACCTCTTCAAGGAGAACTACAAACCACTGCTCAGTGAAATCAAAGAGGACACAAACAGATGGAAGAACATACCATGCTCATGGATAGGAAGAATCAATATCGTGAAAATGGCCATACTGCCCAAGGTAATTTATAGATTCAATGCCATCCCCATCAAGCTACCAATGAGCTTCTTCACAGAATTGGAAAAAACTGCTTTAAAGTTCATATGGAACCAAAAAAGAGCCTGCATCTCCAAGACAATCCTAAGTCAAAAGAACAAAGCTGGAGGCATCACGCTACCTGACTTCAAACTATACTACAAGGCTACAGTAACCAAAACAGCATGGTACTGGTACCAAAACAGAGATATAGACCAATGGAACAGAACAGAGTCCTCAGAAATAATACCACACATCTACAGCCATCTGATCTTTGACAAACCTGAGAGAAACAAGAAATGGGGAAAGGATTCCCTATTTAATAAATGGTGCTGGGAAAATTGGCTAGCCATAAGTAGAAAGCTGAAACTGGATCCTTTCCTTACTCCTTATACGAAAATTAATTCAAGATGGATTAGAGACTTAAATGTTAGACCGAATACCATAAAAATCCTAGAGGAAAACCTAGGTAGTACCATTCAGGACATAGGCATGGGCAAAGACTTCATGTCTAAAACACCAAAAGCAACAGCAGCAAAAGCCAAAATTGACAAATGGGATCTCATTAAACTAAAGAGCTTCTGCACAGCAAAAGAAACTACCATCAGAGTGAACAGGCAACCTACAGAATGGGAGAAAATTTTTGCAATCTACTCATCTGACAAAGGGCTAATATCTAGAACCTACAAAGAACTCAAACAAATTTACAAGAAAAAAACAAACAACCCCATCCAAAAGTGGGCAAAGGATATGAACAGACATTTCTCAAAAGAAGACATTCATACAGCCAACAGACACATGAAAAAATGTTCATCATCACTGGCCATCAGAGAAATGCAAATCAAAACCACAATGAGATACCATCTCACACCAGTTAGAATAGCGATCATTAAAAAGTCAGGAAACAACAGGTGCTGGAGAGGATGTGGAGAAATAGGAACACTTTTACACTGTTGGTGGGATTGTAAACTAGTTCAACCATTATGGAAAACAGTATGGCGATTCCTCAAGGATCTAGAACTAGATGTACCATATGACCCAGCCATCCCATTACTGGGTATGTACCCAAAGGATTATAAATTATGCTGCTATAAAGACACATGCACACGTATGTTTATTGCAGCACTGTTCACAATAGCAAAGACTTGGAATCAACCCAAATGTCCATCAGTGACAGATTGGATTAAGAAAATGTGGCACATATACACCATGGAATACTACGCAGCCATAAAAAAGGATGAGTTTGTGTCCTTTGTAGGGACATGGATGCAGCTGGAAACCATCATTCTTAGCAAACTATCACAAGAACAGAAAACCAAACCCTGCATGTTCTCACTCATAGGTGGGAACTGAACAATGAGATCACTAGGACTCGGGAAGGGGAACATCACACACCAGGGCCTATCATGGGGAGGGGGGAGGGGGGAGGGATTGCACTGGGAGTTATACCTGATGTAAATGACGAGTTGATGGGTGCAGCACAGCAACATGGCACAAGTATACATATGTAACAAACCTGCACGTTATGCACATGTACCCTACAACTTAAAGTATAATAATAATAAATAAATTTAAAAAAATAAAAATAAAAATAAAAAAAATAAAAAATAAAAAATAATAAAAAATAAACTCTGGCAAAAAAAAAAAAACTAAAAAAAAAAAAAAAGAAAATGTGGCACATATACACCATGGAATACTATGCAGCCATAAAAAAGGATGAGTTTGTGTCCTTTGTAGGGACATGGATGCAGCTGGAAACCATCATTCTTAGCAAACTATCACAAGAACAGAAAACCAAACACCGCATGTTGTCACTCATAGGTGGGAACTGAACAATGAGATCACTTGGACTCGGGAAGGGGAACATCACACACCGGGGCCTATCATGGTGAGGGGGGAGGGGGGAGGGATTGCATTGGGAGTTATACCTGATGTAAATGACAAGTTGATGGGTGCAGCACACCAACATGGCACAAGTATACATATGTAACAAACCTGCATGTTATGCACATGTACCCTACAACTTAAAGTATAATAATAAATAAATTTAAAAAAAAAAAGAAGAAATTTATGAAATCCTGGGAAAAGAATTCAAAATAATGATATTAAAGAAGGTCAGTGACATACAAGGGAAGAAAAATGTAAAGAAATCAGAAAAACAATTCAGGATATGAATGAGAAATTTACCAAAGAGATAGGTATCATTAAAAAGAACCAAACAGAAACTCTGGAAGTAAAGAATTCATTCAACAAATGAAAAATATACTTGAGAGTTTCAACAATAGACTAAGTCATGCAGAAGAAAGAATTCAAAACTTGAAGACAGGTCTTTCAAAATCATCCAGTCAAACAAAAATTTTAAAAAAGAATAAACAAAGCCCATGTGACATATGAAACACACAACATAACCAAATGTTCAAATTTTCTGTGTCCCAAAAGGCAAAGAGAAAATAAACAGGATAGAAAACATATTTAATGAAATAATAGCTGAAAACTTTCCAAGTCTACCAAGGATTTAGACAGCCAGATACAGGCAGCTTAGAGATTTCCAAACAGACAAAATGCAAAAGGTTTTGTCCACGGCACATTATAGTGAAGCTGTCAAAAGTCAAAGGAATTCTCAAAACAGCAAGAGAAAAGTTACTAGTCACGTATAAGAAAACCCCCATTAACTGAATCCCCTTGATTTCTTTCTCTTGCCTGATTGCCCTAGCCAGAACTTCCAACACTATGTTGAATAGGAGTGGTGAGAGAGGGCATCCCTGTCTTGTGCCAGTTTTCAAAGGGAATTTTTCCAGTTTTTGCCCATTCAGTATGATATTGGCTGTGGGTTTGTCATAAATAGCTCTTATTATTTTGAGGTACGTTCCATCAATACCGAATTTATTGAGCGTTTTTAGCATGAAGGGCTGTTGAATTTTGTCAAAAGCCTTTTCTGCATCTATTGAGATAATGATGTGGTTCTTGTCTTTGGTTCTGTTTATATGCTGGATTATGTTTATTGATTTGCGAATGTTGAACCAGACTTGCATCCCAGGGATGAAGCCCACTTGATCATGGTGTATAAGCTTTTTGATGTGCTGCTGAATCCGGTTTGCCAGTATTTTATTGAGGATTTTTGCATCGATGTTCATCAGGGATATTGGTCTAAAATTCTCTTTTTTTGTTGTGTCTCTGCCAGGCTTTGGTATCAGGATGATGTTGGCCTCATAAAATGAGTTAGGGAGGATTCCCTCTTTTTCTATTGATTGGAATAGTTTCAGAAGGAATGGTACCAGCTCCTCCTTGTACCTCTGGTAGAATTCAGCTGTGAATCCATCTGGTCCTGGACTTTTTTTGGTTGGTAGGCTATTAATTATTGCCTCAATTTCAGAGCCTACTATTGGTCTATTCAGGGATTCAACTTCTTCCTGGTTTAGTCTTGGAAGAGTGTAAGTGTCCAGGAAATTATCCATTTCTTCTAGATTTTCCAGTTTATTTGCGTAGAGGTGTTTATAGTATTCTCTGATGGTAGTTTGTATTTCTGTGGGGTCGGTGGTGATATCCCCTTTATCATTTTTAATTGCGTCGATTTGATTCTTCTCTCTTTTCTTCTTTATTAGTCTTGCTAGCAGTCTGTCAATTTTGTTGATCTTTTCAAAAAACCAACTCCTGGATTCATTGATTTTTTGGAGGGTTTTTTGTGTCTCTATCTCCTTCAGTTCTGCTCTGATCTTAGTTATTTCTTGCCTTCTGCTAGCTTTCGAATGTGTTTGCTCTTGCTTCTCTAGTTCTTTTAATTGCGATGTTAGAGTGTCAATTTTAGATCTTTCCTGCTTTCTCTTGTGGGCATTTAGTGCTATAAATTTCCCTCTACACACTGCTTTAAATGTGTCCCAGAGATTCTGGTATGTTGTATCTTTGTTCTCATTGGTTTCAAAGAACATCTTTATTTCTGCCTTCATTTCGTTATGTACCCAGTAGTCATTCAGGAGCAGGTTGTTCAGTTTCCATGTAGTTGAGCGGTTTTGATTGAGTTTCTTAGTCCTGAGTTCTAATTTGATTGCACTGTGGTCTGAGAGACAGTTTGTTATAATTTCTGTTCTTGTACATTTGCTGAGGAGTGCTTTACTTCCAATTACGTGGTCAATTTTGGAGTAAGTACGGGAAAAGAAGAAGTCAAATTGTCCCTGTTTGCAGACGACATGATTGTATATTTAGAAAACCCCATTGTCTCAGCCCAAAATCTCCTTAAGCTGATCAGCAACTTCAGCAAAGTCTCAGGATACAAAATTAATGTGCAAAAATCACAAGCATTCTTATACACCAGTGACAGTCAAACAGAGAGCCAAATCAGGAATGAACTTCCATTCACAATTGCTTCAAAGAGAATAAAATACCTAGGAATCCAACTTACAAGGGATGTAAAGGACCTCTTCAAGGAGAACTACAAACCACTGCTCAGTGAAATCAAAGAGGACACAAACAAATGGAAGAACATACCATGCTCATGGATAGGAAGAATCAATATCGTGAAAATGGCCATACTGCCCAAGGTAATTTATAGATTCAATGCCATCCCCATCAAGCTACCAATGAGCTTCTTCACAGAATTGGAAAAAACTGCTTTAAAGTTCATATGGAACCAAAAAAGAGCCCGCATCTCCAAGACAATCCTAAGTCAAAAGAACAAAGCTGGAGGCATCACGCTACCTGACTTCAAACTATACTACAAGGCTACAGTAACCAAAACAGCATGGTACTGGTACCAAAACAGCGATATAGACCAATGGAACAGAACAGAGTCCTCAGAAATAATACCACACATCTACAGCCATCTGATCTTTGACAAACCTGAGAGAAACAAGAAATGGGGAAAGGATTCCCTATTTAATAAATGGTGCTGGGAAAACTGGCTAGCCATAAGTAGAAAGCTGAAACTGGATCCTTTCCTTACTCCTTATACGAAAATTAATTCAAGATGGATTAGAGACTTAAATGTTAGACCTAATACCATAAAAATCCTAGAGGAAAACCTAGGTAGTACCATTCAGGACATAGGCATGGGCAAAGACTTCATGTCTAAAACACCAAAAGCAACGGCAACAAAAGCCAAAATTGACAAATGGGATCTCATCAAACTAAAGAGCTTCTGCACAGCAAAAGAAACTACCATCAGAGTGAACAGGCAACCTACAGAATGGGAGAAAATTTTTGCAATCTACTCATCTGACAAAGGGCTAATATCCAGAACCTACAAAGAACTCAAACAAATTTACAAGAAAAAAACAAACAACCCCATCCAAAAGTGGGCAAAGGATATGAACAGACATTTCTCAAAAGAAGACATTCATACAGCCAACAGACACATGAAAAAATGTTCATCATCACTGGCCATCAGAGAAATGCAAATCAAAACCACAATGAGATACCATCTCACACCAGTTAGAATGGCGATCATTCAAAAGTCAGGAAACAACAGGTGCTGGAGAGGATGTGGAGAAATAGGAACACTTTTACACTGTTGGTGGGATTGTAAACTAGTTCAACCATTATGGGAAACAGTATGGCGATTCCTCAAGGATCTAGAACTAGATGTACCATATGACCCAGCCATCCCATTACTGGGTATATACCCAAAGGACTATAGATTATGCTGCTATAAGGACACATGCACACGTATGTTTATTGCAGCACTATTCACAATAGCAAAGACTTGGAATCAACCCAAATGTCCATCAGTGACAGATTGGATTAAGAAAATGTGGCACATATACACCATGGAATACTATGCAGCCATAAAAAAGGATGAGTTTGTGTCCTTTGTAGGGACATGGATGCAGCTGGAAACCATCATTCTTAGGAAACTATCACAGGAATAGAAAACCAAACACCGCATGTTCTCACTCGTAGGTGGGAACTGAACAATGAGATCACTTGGACTCGGGAAGGGGAACATCACACACCGGGGCCTATCATGGGGAGGGGGGAGGGGGGAGGGATTGCATTGGGAGTTATACCTGATGTAAATGACGAGTTGATGGGTGCAGCACACCAACATGGCACAAGTATACATATGTAGCAAACCTGCACGTTGTGCACATGTACCCTACAACTTGAAGTTTAATAATAATAAATAAATTTAAAAAAAAAAAAAAAAAAAAAAAGAAAACCCCCATTAGACTAACAGTGGATTTCTCAGCAGAAACTTTACAGGCCAGGAGAGAATGGAGTGGTTTATTCAAAGTGCTCAAATAAAAAAATATATATACCCAATGAAGTTATCATTCATCAATAAAGGAAAAATAAACTATTTTCCAGATAAAAAAAAGCTAAGGAAATTAATAATCACTAGACCAGCCCTCAACCCTATAAGAATTGATTAAGGGAAGCAAAAAGATGTTATCTACCATCATGAAAACACACGAAAGCATAAAACCCACTCATAGAGCTAAATATTCATACGAATGAGGAAGAGAAAGAACGCAAATGTTACCACTATAGAAAACCACCAAAGCACAATGATAAACAGTGAGAAAGAAAGGAACAAAGAATATACAAACCAACCAGAAATCAATAAATAAAATGACATGAGTAACCGAGCCTCATGTATCAATAACAACTTTGAAAGTAAATAGATTAAACTTCTCTCTTAAAAGATATAGACTGGCTGAATAGATTTTAAAAAATGACCCCATTAGGTGCTGCCTACAAGATACTCATCTCACCTTTAAAGATGTATAGGCTGAAAGTAAAGGTATGGAAAAAGATATTCAGATATTCCATGCAATCAGAAACCAAAAACAAGCAGGAGTAGCTTACTTATGTCAATTAAAACAGACTTTAAGTCAAAAACAGTAAAAAGAGGCAAAGAAGGTCATTATATAATAAAGAGATCAATTCAGCAAGAAGATATAACAATTCTAAACATATATGCACTCAGTACTGGAGGACCCAGATATATAAAGCAAATATCACTAGATCTAAAGGGAGATATAGTCTCCAATACAATAGTGATTGGGGACGTCAATACTCCACTCTCAGCATTAAAAAGATAATCTAGACAGCAAATTAACAGAAAAGCATAGGATTTAAATCGTATTGTAGACCAAATGGAGCTAACAGTATTTATAGAACATTTTATATAATAGCTATAGAATACAAATTGTTCTGACCAGCAAATGGGGTGTTTTCCAGGATAGACCATATGCTGGGACACAAAAACAAGTCTCAAAAAATTAAAAAAAAATACAAAATCAAACCAAACCCAAAGTTAATAGAAGAAAAGAAATAATAAAGATCAGAGCAGAACTAAACAAAAGAGGGACTAAAAAAAATTACAAGGAGTCAATGAAACAAAGAGCTGGCTTTTTGGGAAAAAAGCAAAAATTGATAAACCACTAGCTACATCAACCAAGAAAAAAGAAAATCCAAATAAAATCAGAAATAAAAATAGAGACATATAAGTGATACCACAGAAATATAAAAGATCAGAGTATATTATGAACAATTATACACTAACAAACTTGAAAACTCAGAAGAAACAGACAAATTTCTGGATACATACACCTACCAAGATAGAATCAAGAAGAAACAGTAAACCTGAACAGACTAATGATGAAACTGACTCAATAATAAAATGCCTGCCAACAAAGAAAAGTCAGGACCAGATGGCTTCACTGCAGAATTCCACCAAATTCACAAAAAACTAACACCAATTCTCTTCAAACTATTTCAAAAAATCAAAGCACAGAAAATTCTCTCTAATTAATTCTATGAGGCCAGCATTAACCTGATATTAACACAAGACAAGGATGCTACAATAATAAGACACAAATCGATATCTTTGATGAACATACATGACACATGAACATATCAACAAAATACTAGCAAAACAAATCCAACAGCACATCAAACAGCTAACACACCATGATTAAGTGGGATTTTTGCCAGAGATGTAAGGATAGTTGAACATATGCACATCAATAAATGTAAAACATCACATCAACATAATGAAGGACAAGAACCCTATCATCTCAATAGATACAAAAAAAGCATTAGATACAATTTAAGTCTTTAATGATGAAAACTCTCAACAAATGAGGCACAGACGGAACATACCTCAATATAATAAAGGCCTTATATGATAAACTCATAGCTAACATCATACTAAATGGGGAAAAGCAGAAAAGGTTTTCTTCTAAGGGCTGGAACAAGGCAAGGATGTCCACTTTTACCACTCCTAATCAATATAGTACTGGTAATCCTAGGCAGAGCAATCAGGCTAAATAAATACATAAATAAAACACCTAAATAAATGGCATCCAAATTGGAAAGATGATGTCAAATTGTCCCTCTTTGCAGATGGCATGATCCCATATCTAGAAAACCTAAAGACCCCACCAAAAAACTTAGAACTGATAAAAAGAAAAAAAAGTTTAGTAAAGTTGCAGGACACAAAATCAACTTACAAAAATCAGCAGTATTTATAACACCAATAATGAACTATTTGAGAAAGACATCAAGAAGGTAATTCCATTTACAGTAGCTACCAAAATAAAATACCTAGGAATAAATTTAACCAAGAAGGTGAAAGACCGCTACAAGAAAAACTACAAAGCACTGAAGAAAGACGTTGAAGAGAATACAAATGGAAATTACCATCCTACCTAAAGCAATCTACAGATTTAGTGCAGGCCCTATTGAAATACCAATGTCATTTTTCACAGAAATAGGAAAAACAATCCAAAAATTCACATGGAAACAAAGAGCCCGAATAGCCAAAGCTATATTCAGCACAAAGAACAAAGTTGGAGGCATTATACTACCTGATATCAAAATACACTACAAAATTATAGTAACAATTTTGTATAGTAACAATTTTGTATAGTAACAATTACAACAGCATGTAATTGGTATAAAACCAGATACATAAACCAATGGAATAGAGAACCCCAAAATAAATCCATGTATTTACAGCCAGCTAATTTTTTTTTTTTTTACAAAGACAACAAGAACATACTAGGAAAAGAACTCTGTTTTCAATAAATGGTGCTGGAAAAACTGGATATCCATATGCAGAATAATGAAATTGGATTTCTGTCTCTCACCATATACAAAAATCAACTCACGATGGATTAAAGACTTAAATGTAAGACCCAAAACTATAAAACCACTAGAAGAAAACATACGGGAAATGCCTCAGGACGTTGGTCTAAGCAAATATTTTATGGATTAGACCTCAAAAGCACAGAAAACAAAAAAACAGAAATAGATAAATGAGACTATATTAAACTAAAATACTTCTGCACAACATAGGAAACAATCGAAACTGAAGAGACGGCCTGTTAAATGGCAGAAAACATTTGCAAACCATGCATCCAGCAGGAGTCTAATATCCAGAAAATACAAGGAACTCAAACAACTCAACAACAAAAACAATTCCATTTAAAAGTAGGCTAAGGTCATGAATGAACATTTCTCAAAAGAAGACATTCAAATGGCCAACAGCTGTATTTAAAAATGCTCAATATCACTGAGCCTCAGAGAAATACAAATAAAAACCACAATGAGATATCATCTCACCCCAAGTGGAATGGCCATTATTTATTTATTTTTTACCTATGATAGATGAACTTTTAATTTTTCAACTTTACCATGGTACGAAAGGAACATACATTCAGTGCAAATCGTACTTAGAAATTTGAATTCTGATCCTTTCCAGAGCTAGCATGTGCAGTATGATACTTTCTCTTGATGTTGGCCAGTGGTAGCAGTGAGCTACAGCTCCCAGGCAGCCAGCCACTCATGAGGGTAAACAATACTCGATATCTTCTTGATTAACACTATGCCTGCTAAACCATCAAGTGTCCATGCACCAATGCCTTCTACCAGCTATTCTTGAGCTTCATCAGAAGAGAGAGAAATTAATAACCCTGTTGCTGTAGCCTCCCCATCATCCAGCAATTGATTGTAGTCCAATTCTTCAAACATTCTTCAGGCCCAGTGTGCTTTCAGCTGTGTACATTAATGGTGAGTACCCAATACAACCATTCTATTTTCCACATTCAGTACAGTATTCAATAAATTACATGAGATATTCAACACTCCATTAGAAAATAGGCGTGGGTTAGATGATTTTGCCCAACTGTCAACTAATGTATGTGTTCTGAGCATGTTTAAGATAGGCTGGGCAATACTATGATATTCTGTAAGTTATTATATTGAAAGCATTTTCAACTTATGATATATTCAAGTTACGATGGGTTTGAGAAAAGGGGAATGGCTAGCACAACTATCCAAAGTTTCAAAATATCTGATTTACCAATGTAATATTGCCTCAGACTCAAAGGATACATACTGTGGTGACATTGGAAGTACAGATTGTGCGGTTCACTGATTCTACCATAAACAGCAGCACTCACAGCTGCCGGTCTCACTGATAATGTTGAGATGGCTTTTTATAGCCATCCAACTTGGGTATGACAGCATGCATAGTAAGGGTGCTATCCTTCGAAATAGAGAATACACTTTGAATTGATAAGTGTTATATGGTTTATGTTGCTTATAGTTAGAGAATGAGATCATGAACAAAGGATTAGGTAAGAAGTGGCTATTCTTACCATCATTCTCAGTGGCCCATTTGGGAAATTTGTACTATCTTTACATCAGGCCCTGGTGGATTGTAAGTTCTATTGCTGGAAAGGAAGTTTTATACCAGGGGGACAGAATATGGGTTTCACTAAACCCAAAGCTACTGATACCACCTAGTCCCTTAGAACTAGACCAAGAGGCAAAGAAAGAAATAACAATACTGACTGAAGCATCTGACTATCATGAGAAGATATTGTTGCTGCTATATAATGAGGGCAAGGGAAAAAAATCAGGATTTAATAGGAATGTGTCTTGGTGCTCAATTCCCAGTAATAGCCATTGATGGGTAGTTACAGTAACTAAGTTTGACAAAGGTTGAAATGAAAAATTGGGGGAACATTTTCAGAGATGAGATTACAGATTACCTCCCTGGCAAAAGCTACAGCAGCTGAGAGTGAGAAGAATCTAGAAAGCATGACAGAGGAAGATGATCAATATAAATAATGATCTTGAAACTAGCTGCAGCAGTAGGCTACAGATGATCACTTTAACCATTTTTCTGAGTCTTTCAAAAATTCGTTTTGTCTGGCCATGACTTTGAAGAATTTCTAATCGGACAAATTTAACTCAACTTGGGACAGGAGTGAATGTGGTTAGTACCAGAGGTGAATTGTAGCTGATGCCTTTGCTGACCACGTACATCCTCTCTGCTTTCACTATTCCCATATACACCTGCAGGTTCATGTATCAAACTAAGTTTCTCATCTACACGTCACTCTGACTGAGAGCAATTTCCAGCCACTGGAACATGTTAAGCTCAAATAGGACAGGCAGGGAGGAGCAGGGCACGGAAGCTCCATGAGCATCTTCAACAGTGAAAAATAGGAATTAGTAAATACATATCTAAGCTTTCTTAGCTTTGGGTAGAGCAGTTATCAGTGGGCCTGACAACTAATGACTTACAGTGACAGGCTGATTATTAACACCTTCTATTGGCTTCATTCTACTTGCTCTGAATTGCCTCCCATATAAACGAAGCACTCAATTCCAATGAGTGGTTTGCTTCAGTATTTTGGGTCTCAGTTAAGATCTCCAAGGCTAAAGGAGATTGTCTTTCCCCATGTAATAATCACATGCAACTTCAGGCACTTCGGCTGACCTTAAATGATTTGCTACATTCTTCTGTATATAAGTCTGCATATTGCTTCTGCTTTAAATATATCTCAATAGTATGTCAAGAATATTCAATCAGCTAAAATTAGAAAATATTTTAATCAGAAAACCAAAACAGAGGAAATGGCTTGAAGCTTAAAATTTTTTATCTTTCATTCTCCTCTCCAACCATTTCCCATAAAGTCCTAAAAAGGCCAGTTAACTTTTTAGTGTCTATGCTTCCTAATGTGTTAAGTGAGACTCATAACCCTATGATGTAAGAGCAGTAAAGCAGATGAATTATTTAATGTTAGATGATCTATAATCTACCACACACTATTATTTTGGAGATGCCCATGCATTATTCATTGCTGAATGCACTTATGTTACATTATTAGAGTACATAATCTCTCACAAATTTCAGATATTACACACACTTTTTAACAGGTAGCAAAAATGATACATGCTGTGTGATATTTTTAGCTAAAATGTGTTAATCCTAGGTGACCGAGAGCAAAATGTTTTTTAAGGCTATACAAAAATAATAAACCTAACCTTCTTGGTGATAAGTATTATTATTGTATTTATTTGTAGTTCAGTAGACTCTTGGCATTCAGGGACTTAATAACACAGTTTGTATTCTTTGGAGGCAACCTCAAAGGTTCATGTGACAGAGTGATGAGTAGTTTTGTGGTGGCATGGATTTTAATTGTACAAACTAATGGCCTGATATGTAGAGGCCTGTCCCAATACCACTACTCATGAACGGTGAGCTGGCTTCTTCTTATCCTGTAAGTGGCTCACCTTAGCTCTGTTCTTCTTTCTCTTTCATGAGCAGTAACTGCTCTTAAGTGATAAAAACTTCATATATTTTTGAAAAATGGCTCTTATGGGAGAAATAAACCATTGCTAGTGCTGGTGATGAAAATGAAGAAGTCTAAGAAGCGTTTATTCTTAGCCACAAAGAGAGATTTTTAATAAAAAGTAGGATGTTGAACTTGGCAGACTTAAATCCCTAATAGGACAGAGTCCACCAAGCAGGTATATGAACACCTGAAAAATCATTTTATGAAATTTTTAACAAGAATTCTCACCAAATCAAAAGTTGATTTTTGCATTTTTCTCTTTTAAAACAAGCATTCATCTGAAGGTCAGAAAGGGAGCTTTAAGGTTTTTATTTTACTTTGTAATCTTTTTTAGGACAGGTTGTATGTTTTAGTAACCTTCTTTTGCATTTTCTAAAATAAATTTTAATAGTGTTTTAGTTAATTCTTTTGCATTTTGTAAGAGAAAAATCACAATCTTCAAATGAAAATGGTATCTTCTTTTTTAAAACATCGAATCATTAAATTCCTTATTTTGTTGTCTTGTACCAGCCCTTCAGAAATAATGATTAAAAATAGAGATATCCCACATGCTTCTACTGTTCTTAAATTTACTTGAATATGTCTAGGGTTTCCCAAAATATATTTCATTGAACAGTTGTACTCTTTGAAGAACAAGCTCCATGACAAAGATTTAGAAATCTGCCATACTCTGTTTCCATGTTAGAGAATCAGAGAGCATCTTCACCTATTAATTGTACCGAACAGCCCTGTAATGTAATATTTTATGGTTTAATTTTGTTCAATCCTGGGTTAAACTGCCTTGCCCAGAAATTAAAGAAAGAGCGAACAGTCCCCACTGTCTTATGAAGCCAAATAACTTGGATGGTACATTACAGGAGAAAAAAAAAATGTATATCTTTTTCAATCTCATTCTCAAGCAAGTTGGCAGTCCTTCATTTTGCGAACAACAATGTGAAGGAAAACCCCTGCCACAATGTCCCCAGTGGCAACTGCAGAATGGACACCAAGGCCTCCAATGAGTGAAAATAACTCACAAATGAAAGCTTCCCAAAGTGAACAATTATTGTGCTAGAGATGGTGGACTACTAAGTTTTGCTGACTAACCAGACAAACTATCCCTATGCTTTCTTTTGTAGGCTTCTGGGTCAGTTTAACCTAAGAATTATACGGCAAACTGTGAAAAGCTTTGATCCATTGGCAACTACTTTTTCGGTTTGAATCATGATTTATTATTATTTCTCTACTATGTGACGGCAATTGTGATCTAGGATCCTCTCCTTCATATTGTCTTAATCATCAAAGTAACCTCATGGTCCATAAAAATTGGCTACATAATAGATCAACTCTATGAAGTTAGAGTTATAAAAAGCTTTATAATAATAAACCTTTTTGCTGTTATAACTTGGGTATTCACATAAAAGTTAAACTCTTTAAAACTTCCACATTGCCGTTGGCTTTGGTCAGTTGCATCGATGTTCTCCAGTTAGATTTGCCTGAAGTTTCCTTTTGTGTGATACTTGGTCAAGTATTAACATCACACTTCTATTTTTTTCCCTGTATTTTAAGACACTATGTATATTCTGTTATCTATCCTCCAAAGACTGAAAGAGTTCATCTGTAAGTCTAAACAGCAGTAATTTTGAACAATATTTTTTAAAAATTTTCCCATCCTGTCACATTTATTGGTATATTTAATATATACCAATTTTGTATACCAGTTTTGTATGTTCTCTTTAGCCAAAATTGGTAGTGTTAATTCTCCTTAAAAACTGTTTTTTTTTTTCCAGATTTACAAAATCCAATAAATATCTTTTCTAAGGGGATTTTTTTCCCCATAAGTTATTGGGGTACAGGTGGTATTTGGTTACATAAGTTCTTTAGTGGTGATTTGTGAGATTTTGGTGCACCCATCACCTGAGCAGTATACATTGCACCATATTTGTAGTCTTTTATTCCTCACCCCTGCTTCCACCCTTCCCCCCAAGTCCCCAAAGTCCATTGTATCATTTTTATGCCTTTCAGTCCTCATAGCTTAGCTCCCACATATCAGTGAGAACATCTGATGCTTGGCTTTCCATTCCAGAATTACTTCACTTAGAATAGTAGTCTCATTCAGTCTCATCCAGGTCACTGCAAATGCTGTTAATTCCTTTTTACAGCTGCATAGTATTCCAGCATATATGTGTATATGTGTATATATGTATACATATGTGCATATATGTATATACGTGTATATATGTGTGTATACACACACACACACACATCCCATAGTTTATCTACTCATTGATTGGGTTGGTTCCATGATTTTGCAATTGTGAATTGTGCCCCTATAACCATGCATGTGCAAGCATCTTTTCCGAATAATGACTTCTTTTCCTTACGGTAGATACCCACTAGTCAAATTACTGGATCAAGTGGTAGTTCTTTTAGTTCTGTAATGAATCTTTACCCTGTTTTCCATAGTAGCTGTACTAGTTTACATTCCCATAAGCAGTGTAGAAGCGTTCCCTGTTCATTGCATCCATGGCAACATCTACTGTTTTTTGATTTTTCGATGATGGCCATTCTTGCAGGAGTAAGGTGATATTGCATTGTGGTTTTGATTTGCATTTCCCTGATCATTAGTGATGTTGAGCCTTTTTTCATGTTTGTTGGCCATTTGCATATCTTCTTTTGAGAATTGTCTATTCATGTCCTTAGCCCACTTTTTGATGGGCTTACTTATTTTTCTTTACTGATTTGAGTTTGTTATAAATTCTGGATATTAGTCCTTTGTCAGACATATAGATTGTGAAGATTCTCTCCCACTCTGTGGGTTGTCCATTTACTCCACTGACTGTTCCTTTTGCTGTGCAAAAGCTGTTTAGTTTAATTAACTCTCACAAATACCTTATTACATTCATGGCTACAGCATAAGGTGTCCTATTCTACTTTCTTTCTAACCTTGTCCTCAGATTGGGAAGGAAAAGGTGAAAATGGAAAGGAACTTCAGTGACAGGTGTAAAAAGCAAAGGTAGACTGAAAGAGACCCCACGTGAGAGAATGGGATATAAAAAGCTGCTTTATTAAACTTTCTATTCTATAGATTTTTTCCCCTAAAAAAGAAGTTATCACATAAGAAAGAAAGGTGAAGGCAGATAAAGAATGGGCTTTCAGATGTTCAGGCAGGCCACTATTAATCAAGTTTTTTCAGCTATAAAAAAAGAATGGTTAATATCAACTGTATCCAGCTTTTGGAGGGAAGATTAGGTAAGATACTCTATAGAGCTCTAGAATGTAATCCTGCAGAAATATAAACTATTGCTGTTACTTTACAGATTGCCAACATTCCACTATTGACTCTTTTGAATCTAGGACAATGTTCATTATTAAAAGTATGGGTCAGGTGCAATGGCTCACAACTGTAAATCCCAGCACTTTAGGAGGCTGAGGTAGGTGGATTGCTTGAGCTCAGGAGTTCAAGATCAGCTTGGGCAGCATGATGAAACACGTAAAATACAAAAATTAGCCAGACATGGTGATGTATACCTGTAGTCTCAGCTACCTGGAAGGCTGAGATGGGAGAATCGCTTGAGCCCAGGAGGTTGAGAACGCAGTGAGCTGTGGTTGTGCCACTGCGCTCCAGCCTGAGTGACAGAGAGAGAGACCCTGTCTCACATTTTAAAAAGCCCTTTACATTGTATTGGGAAAAATGGCCAAAAACCATACAAGTTATTTATGGCAAGTTCTGATTGACCACAAGACTGTCCAGAAAAAAAAAAAAAAGTCTTATAAGATCAATTGGTATATTCCTTTTTAATGGCAAGGAGTTATAATCACCAATATGGTCTTCTCCACTATTTATGAAAGAAAACTTCAACAAATAATTATAACTTTGTAACTACTACTGCCCTTCTTAAAAGAATCAGTACTAAGACAGAAGAGAAAAAGAAATTATTAAAAAGATGTGAGACCTTGACAAGAAACTTGTTCAGAAGAAAGATCTTGCCCTGTATCCACTTACCTATATCTTCTGTTCATTTACCTCTCTTTCTGTGTATGCTTCTATTTAATATCCTATCCTTGACCTCGGTAATTTGTGGTTGGTTCTATGGTAATGGTTGCTGGAGAAGTAATTTGATTTTTTGCCTCATCTATTTTTAACATCCTTTTCCTAATGTCTTGTCTATATATACTACAGCAGTGGCAACATCCTGCTGGTAGAGAGAGCATGTACTTCCTGAAAGGCATCATTTTGGGTTCTACAAATGTCTCTAATGTCCCTTCTGCTAATACAATCACTCCTGCAGGTGGTAAATAGTATGTTGGTCATTAAGGGCATGAATGAGAACTGTAAAAAAAAAAATGTATATACAATTGAAGCCCAAGGTGTTAAACCCAATGGAAATATTCTATTGCCTTTTAAAACTTCTATAGAAGTGTACTTCTCTAGAGGCAATAACCAAATGAAATGCCCATTTTTGATGCTATTCAGAGACATCAATTTGCATAGAGGAGTATGGAGGAGAAGAAGGTACCAAGTAGCCCTGGTAGAACTTTGTAGAAGTTTGTGAAAGTAAAATATTTATATAAGTAGAGGCAACAAGCACACAATGGCTGTGCTAAAGAGGTGCAGTCTGATTTTCTCATGACCTCCTTCCCAATCTGAGAACCCAATTTCTTAAGAACACATGATTGAGATAGTTCAGCAAAGACCAAGAAAATCAGATGAAAAACTATAACTAACTTATACCATAAGCCACATAGTTACATGTCACTGGGGAAACTAACATTTGTAGAATTTACAATTGCCTTCAACACTGGATCCTTATGTTGTGTTGAAGGTATTATTTTGATTAACTTCCCATTTTGCAGATAGAATTAGGAAAATAAGACTCAGATGTTAAATGACTGGCCCTTTACTTACAGTTAATGATGGAATCAGGACATGCCACTCCAATATATGGCACTTTGCCATTTGAGAAAACAGCAGAAAAACGAAGGCCACTCTCATCTTGTCCTGGTCCTTCTCTCCCAAAGCAGGTTCTTTCCAGAGGCACCTACTCTACACCTGGATGAGAGGCATATCCTAATCTCTGAAGATACAGGCACACAGAAGAATCTGGAGAAACAGGCCTCGCTGTTTCCCCAAGTTTATTACCATTAGATCATGCACCTTTATCTAATCATGCTTCTTTTCCAAGGCCACTTCTTCATCAGACTTAGCCTAAAAAGACACAGGTTTATCCATTTATTCAGGTCTTCATTTCCTTATGAAGGCTTCTGTGTCATGTACAACTTATATTTGTATGCTTTTCTCTTGTTAATCTGTCTTTCTTTACGGGGGTCTCAGCCATGAACATGCGATGGATAAGAAAAGATTTCTTGTCCCCTACAGTTTCTTCTCTCCTGCACTACTAAACACAAAGCTAGGACTATCTACAAACCCCATGCTTTTCCATCACCTTCAAGTGGTTACCTATGTTATGGGAAGGATACTCTATGCATGTGAAATGACAGATAATTAAACACAACACATAAAGGGAATACTGGATGAGTCTCCTCACTTAGGACAGCACGGCTGGTGCAGGCGGCATAGTTGACTGTTAGTAACTGGCTCTCATGCAATTCTGAGACTAGCTTGAAGGATTCCTACAGACCTTACCTAGTAGTATACTCATACAAAAAACACCATAACATGTGTGTAGAACACACATTGATTCAATCTGCAAGTCATGCTTGGATTCCCGTTCCACTTGTTTCCAATGTCTGCACCCTGGTGTGGATAAAGATTCCTCAGGCTCCTTTGGTCCTGGCTTTTCCTGACTCTGAAAGGCACACAAGACTTTGCAACTCTCTGTCTCTCACAGTCACTGCAGGTATTTTTCAAATCTTTACTACAATGATTGAAAGGTAGAAAATTCACAGGTATCCCTCTGTGTTTGGAGTACCTTACTGAAAGCTCTCTGAACTTGGCATCTGGACCTTTAAAGACTCTCACCATTTATCATAACCATCACTGTTCTTCCCTGCATTTTCCTGAGAGGTGTAGAAACTGGTTTTTGAAAGATTAGGATAATCATACAGGATGAAGAGGTTTTCCAGGTGA
The DNA here is from genome assembly GCF_047675955.1 of Chlorocebus sabaeus. Lineage (NCBI taxonomy): Eukaryota > Metazoa > Chordata > Mammalia > Primates > Cercopithecidae > Chlorocebus > Chlorocebus sabaeus. The sequence continues at coordinate 32,563,446 of NC_132911.1, read as the reverse complement.
CCCCATTCAGCTTGTTCCAAATTACTTTTGGGGAGAAGACATGAGATTCTTCTCTCCCCCATAATAAGTGTCAGCTATTCAATCATTGTTTGTAAACCATGATCTAAGCTTTCCCAAGTGCCTCATGCCAGGTTCCTTTGCTTTTCTACATTAGCATATGGTTACATGGTGTTTATGCTCCAAGAAAAAGCCCTTGGACAACTCTACTGTCAAAAATGTGTTTTTCACTAAGTGGGAGGCCAATAGCATCTCCATATCCCCGCCCAGAAGAGAAATGAGATGCTGCCTGCAACACCCACTAATCATCTACCTTTCAAGGCTTGATTTGGTAATTTTCTCTGAGGATGAAGCAGCTGACAAAAATGCTTTCAAGATGGAAAGGGGGCTTGTAAACCTGCCTGACTTATTATTTTCTGCCCGAAAGCAATAAACATCTGTTTCCTTGATAAAGTAACCAGGTTCGCATTTGAGGGGAACAAAGCTATTTAGTTGGCTTCCAATTATTGATTCTTCTTGAGAACATTACCCCAAGGGCTATGGGCAGTGAAACGCTGAACATCACCTCAACATCTCTAGATTCCCCTATACAGTCTGTCAGTAGCCTAAATCCCATGCCATGAGACATTTTTTCATACTATAAAATGCTGGCGAATGCTGTTGAGCACAGAAAAAAGGAAATAGCTGTTTACTTTGAGATATTAGACAAGGGCAAAACTTAGACATTTTTTTCACATGTCAATGGATCCCACTTTTAAATAGCCAGAAGGTTCAAAGAAATGTCTAGGTCTCTTTCGAGGTCTAGAAAGAAGTGAAACTTTTGTTTTTATTGTTTGTGTGTTATGTCTGAGTCTCATTACCACACTTAGAAAACGTATACTCTCGGCTCTTGATTAAGTGTATTCTATAATCTGTCATCTTAAAACTACAACAAACAACTGTTCTTCATTTCTTTCAACAAATTGAGTAAATTTATGTGCCAGACACTCGTTTAGGTACTGTAAAAATGTTAGAAAACCAAAACCAAGCATCCCCGTTCTGCTGAAAACTTGTACTCCAGGTAATAAGTATCAAGCATAATAAATAAGAAGATTGCATACTGCAAAAAAAAAAAAAAATTAAAAAATTGAACAGAGTCGTGGAAATCAGGGAAGCCAGAGAGAGGTACTGGATAAAGGACGGTTGCAATTTTAAATAGGGTAATTAGGATAAGACTCACTGAGAAAGTGAGATGTGAACAAAAGCTTGAAGGAAATGTAAGAGCTATCCACACAGATACTCCAAGAACAGCATTCCAGGGACAAGGGAAACCCAGCACAAAGGCAAGAAGGAAAAAGCGTGCCTGGAAACTCCAAGAAGCATCATGGAAGCCAATATGCCTGGAGAGAAATGATCAAGCAGGAAATCAGCAGGATATGAGGCCAGACAAGTAAAGTTGGGAAGGGTAAGAAGAGGGTTGGGCTATGTAGACACTTTTAACTGATATAAAAACTTTGGTTTATTCTTTGAGTGAAATGAAAACTTTTACAGGATATTAAACAACACAGTTGTAAGAACCACCTCACATTTTAAAAGGGTCATTCTATCTGCTTTTTCAAAATAGACTGCATTAGGTAACAAGTATGGAATCAAGAAATCGTTTTAGAGACTATTGCAATAAATCCAAGCAAGGAGTTCAGTAAAGGATAGTAGTAGTAGTTGTAGTAGTAGTAGCAGTAGTAGTAGTAGTAGTTAGTAGAGGTGGTAAGAAGTGCGACATTCTGGATATATTTTGAAAAGTCAATAGGAATGCATGTTAGCTTGGACATGAGGTATGAAAAAAAGAGGTAGGTCAATGATGACTTCAAGATTTTTGGCCTTAGCAACCGGATGGATGGAGTTGTATCAACCGAGATGGGGAAAACTAAGTGAAATAAATTTAGGAAAGAATATCAGAAGTCCAGTCTCGAACATGTTACGTTTCAAATGTCCATTAGATATTCCAGTGGAGATGTTGCATAGGATGCTGGATTTATGGGTTTGGAAAGATCTGAGATGGAGGCATAAGTTTGGCATATGTATGCCATTTAAAGCTATGCTGCTGTAGGATATCATCAAAAAAGTAAATGTACATAGAAAAGAGAACCAAAGATTGAGCTCTGGAGCTTGCCAACGAGGTTAGAGATAAGAGGAAGAACCAGTGAGAAAGACAGAGGAGTTGTTAGTGAGCTGGAAGAAAAAACAAGAGAATGTGGTGTTCTAAAGACGAAGGTACAGAAACCGTATCAAGGGGGAGGGAATTATACAAGTACCAAATGCTGACGAAAAGGTGAAGACTGGAAATGCCCAACGGATTTAGCAACATGAATCACACTGATGACCTTGATGAGGGCTGATTAAGGTGGAGTGGGTCTAACAATGAGAAAAACACAGTTGGAGACCAAGTAAAAAAAACTTGAGTAATTTGTTTGAAAATAAGTACAAAAACTGAGTGGAAGTTGGTGTGGGGGGAATGGATTCAAACTAAATTTTTCGTTTTTAAAATTAAAAAAATGATATTTGCATGTTAATGGAAGCAATTCAGGATGGAGGAAAAATGATGCAAAACTGGAGCACATTCATGAAGAAATACTCTTGGGTGAGCAAGAGCAGATGGGATCTGGTGCACTGGATGGAATGGCTCTGGATGTGAGTACAAATATTTCATCTACAGCTATGGGTGGGAAAGTGGGTAGATGTGACAGTGTGAGTCTGGCAGAATCTCTTTGGAAGCCTCTTTTTTTCCGTGAGGTAGGCTGCAAGATCATCAGGTGAAAATGATAAGGATAGGGGAGGAATTTTTGAAGGTTTTTTTTAAAAAAAAAAAAAAGAGTGGCTAATTGTTTATACCTTTGATACTCAAAGGATGGTCATTGAACCAGCAGCATTGGCGACACCTGGGAGGCTGTCTGAAAAGCAGAATCTCAGGCCTCAGAACTTCTGCATTAAAAGCTCCACTTAAACAGGATCCCCAAGTGTTTCATATGCACCTTAAAGTTCGAGAAGACCTGACCTTTGCAGGATATCATAGAAAAAGCATAAAGAACATGAGCTGTCAGCCAAATAAACTGAACTCTAACTTAAAAAACCATATAATTTTCAGAAAATTACTTAATCTCTGTGTAAATTTCCTTATCTGTAAACTGGGGGAAACTATTCATATAAGCACAGTAGAAATAAAGGTGGCAGTAGTCGTTGTTGTAATGACAGCCACAACAGGTAACATTCACTGAGCGCTGTATCAGTCAGGGGTTTGGCAGGAGGCTGGAATTCACTCAGGTGATTTCAATAAGTGGCTCTTAACTCTGGCTTCATTACTTACAAAGCTCTTAGACAACACCAGTGGCCAGACCCCACCCCGGCCAGTTACAATAATCTCCGGGAATGCCAGCCGAGGCACTGGTAGTTTTCAAAAGCTCCCTTGGTGGTCACGTGCAGCAAGGGTTGAGAACCACTGATGTAAGTTAATAGTCTTTAGTGAAGGGCCTACTTACAGAGACTTGGCCAGCATTAAGGAACCAAAAAATGGCATGTTGAAGCATCCAGGGACCAGCAAGAGAGGCAAGGCATTAACTTACCTGGGGTTGGAAGAACAAAGGAAGAAAACAGTGTCATTGCTGCAGTAAAGGAAGGACCACAGGTGAAGGTTGGTCGAGGTCAGCAATGGAGGCGCTGGGTTGCTGCCAGTGAGGGAGGCAGAAGTTGGAGGGGGCAGGAAGGAAGTTCCCTATCCTTTCTTCTCCCGCCTACTGGTTCCCTGACGCTTCCTCCCATTGGCTGGGCCCAAACTGAACCTGGCTGGCAAGGGAATTTGGGTGATGTAATCCTGCACAGAAGTCCTCTTTCCTGGGAAGACAGCAAGCCAGAGAAGATGGGAGAGTGACTGGTCGGGGAGGAAGTCTTGCTAAGGGGTCAAGTGGAGAATAATAAGTACAGGCACTTACTACGTGCCGGGCTCTCTTCCAAGTGCTTTGCATGGGTTAACATTTTAGTAGATAGCTTCATTCTTTTTCACTAAAACTCAGCACTTTATCGAATAAGGAATTGTTCCAGGTCAATTCATTATTGGAGACAGTTAAATATTTCTAAGTTTTCAGATGCACCATTCCCAGAAGAGTGCATTAAATTTTTCCTCCGTGGTAAGACTGAGAGCCCAGGGCTCAGCATCTGCATTCTCTAGGCCAGCAGGGCACACCTAGGTTCTTGACAATGGGTTGGTTGAAGGAGTGTTATTTGGATGATTAAACAACTTGCCTTGGTCCTCATGACTCTTTCTAATTTGTCTTAGGAAATATATGATAGGGTGGGCCCGTAAACTGTGGATCCTGCAAGAATTCTATGACCCATTACATATGTGAATTAGAAGAAGACGTCTACAGGACCAATGATAGTTATAAAAATTCTTTTGTTCTCTGTTGTGAGATATATAATGAACATCAATTCTTGGAAAATGCACAGCAAATACATTGTTTAAAGGCAGGAGACTTTGGTAGTTGGCAGATCACCGAGGTGGGCGGATCACCTGAGGTCAGGAGTTTGAGACCAGCCTGGCCAACGTGGCGAAACCCCATCTCTACTACAAATACAAAAAAAATTAGCTGGATGTGGTGGCGGGCGCCTGTAATCCCAGCTACTCAGGAGGCTGAGGCAGGGAGAATTGCTTGAACCTTGGAGGTGGAGGTTGCAGTGACCTAAGATTGCATCACTACACTCCAGCCTGGACAACAAAGTGAGACTCCAACTCAAAAAAAAAAAAAAAAAAAAAAAAAGTAGGAAAGGATAACTGCCTGAAAGGGGCAGATGAAGAGCCACACCCAGTAATGACGGAACACAAAAGGTAATTTGGGTCACAGTTTAAAGCTATTTAAAAGTTGGTTGGGTGCAGTGGCTCATGCCTGTAATCTCAGCACTTTGGGAGGCCGAAGCAGGTGGATCGCCTGAGGTCAAGAGTTTGAGACCAGCCTGGCCAACATGGTGAAACCCTGTCTTTACTAAAAATACAAAAATTAGCCAGGCACGCTGGCCCGCACCTATAATCCCAGCTACTCAGAGGGCTGAGGCAGGAGAATCGCTTGAACCCAGGAGGCAGAGGTTACAGTGAGCCAAATCACGCCACTGCATTGCAGCCTGGGCGAAAGAGCGAGACTCCCTCTAAAACAACAATGACAACAACAACAAAACTATTTAAAAGTTAACCAATGACATTTAAAAAGAATTTCTACTCAGAAGTGGGAGTTATACTCATTTGGACCCAGAGAAGAGCTGAAAGCAAAGCTTTGATGAATTCTCAGTTGACTCTGTGGGAACGCAGCTGGTGAGTAAACGCTCAACACTGGAGCAGGCAGTGTGGCAGACAAAGCTCATCTCTGGCCCCACCTGCTTTCTTGTGCAGTGATCCTGTTCCGCTTATGGATCAAAAAGATGTAGTTCAGGAAAGCCAGGGCTGGGACTGAGAACTTGAGATGGGGGTAGAGCTGAGCCATTGATTACAAGAAGCACAAGTACATTTTATAAAGGGCATGTCTCAAGGTCCTGCTGCCCAGCATTTTGCTTCCTCTGACCCCATTCTTGCCAATGGTTATGTCAATTCGTTGCCTTTAAAATTCGTGTGATTTTGGAGAACATACTCTGAAGAGACCATATTTCCTTAAAACAACTGATCAGTATGATCATTTGTCTAACACAGGATTCCCAGATACCTAATTAGAGTTTCATTCTAACAAGACCGCATTGAGCTAATCCTCTTAACAGCGTTAGCTGGCATATCATTTTGTTAGAGGTTCCTAGAAAAAAGGAAAAGTCTTCTGCTCATAGGCATTCCTTCCCAATAATGGGATTCAAGCACTTGTGGCAAGTGTATGGGAGAGAAAAATTGTTTTTAAATCCCACTATACTCAAAACCCCTTAGTCTCCTTTTATATCCAGATACCCTAGGAAAGAGTTAATGAAGACGGTGTGTCAGCACTGGTGATATTTATTTAACATGTGTTATAATCCCAGCTGACACTTTCTAATGAGTTTATTGCCACCATAGAGTTAAAGCTCCCCCACTCAATAAGCATAAACTCCAGTGTCAAAAATGAAACATAGGCAGTCCTGATGCTTAAATGGCCTGTATCGATTCTCCAGCAGTCTAACTGCTGTAGTCTGGTGCCAGTCCTCTAATTTGTGCCCTGAAGTGTACAGCCTCACTTGATTTAGATGTCAGATTAAGGCAGCACATCAGTTTGAAAATTCAACTAAAATATTCTAGAGAATTGGTTTGGATATCTTCACCTCACATTAGAAAAATCATTGCTCTCATATAAACACAGGGCTAATAATATCATTCTCATTGACTTTTTTTGAGTGTGTTTTATCAAAGGAAATGTCCTCACAGTCAAAGCTTGCTGTGTTTTGTGCTTTATCTGTATAGCAAATTCCATTTAGAGAAATTTAATGCCAAAGCTGAAAGATCTGCATTCCTAGGGAATGACTATTTAGGGCATTGTCTTTGGATATGAAGTAAACACACGCTCAGAATGTTTGTACAAAGCTCCTTCAATGGTCACAGCATGCTCCCTATTCTTTTTTTTTTTTTTTTTTTTCTCTTTTGAGACGGAGTTTCGCTCTTGTTGCTCAGGCTGGAGTGTAGTGGCACAGTCTCGGCTCATTGCAGCCTCTGCCTCCCGGGTTCAAGCGATTCTCCTGCCTCAGCTTCCCCAGTAGCTGGGATTACAGGCACCCACCACCATGCCCAGCTAATTTTTAGTATTTTTTAGTAGAGAAGGGGTTTCAGTATGTTGGCCAGACTGGTCTCTAACTCCTGACCTTAGGCGATCCACCCGCCTCGGCCTCCCAAAGTGCTGGGATTACAGGCATGAGCCACAGTGCCCAGCCTCTGCTCCCTATTGTTAAGCATCAAAAGACTTAGACGCTAGCAGTGTAAAAATTAGCCAAATTTCTACTTAATGCTGGCAAAACACAGGAAAAGTTAATTATCTCTCTCAAGGTAAAAAATTGGTATGCTTGGAATTATACTATACATTTTGGACACTTTAAAGAACTAGAAGGCCGAGCATGGTGGCTCATGCCTGTAATCCCAGAATTTTGGGAGGCCAAGGCGGGTGGATCACCTGAGGTCAGGAGTTCGAGACCAACCTGGGAAACATGGTGAAACCCCATCTCTACTAAAAATTAAAAAAAAAAAAAAAATAGCTGGGCATGCTGGTGCATGCCTGTTGTCCCAGCTACTCGAAAGGCTGAGGCAGGAGAATTGCCTGAACCTGGGAGGTGAAGGATTCAGTGAGCCGAGATCATACCACTACACTCCAGCCTGGGCAACAGAGCAAGACTGTCTCAAAAAAAAAAAAAAAAAAAAAAAAAAAAAAAATGGAGAGCTAGAAGGGACTTTGAAGATCAGCCGCTCTTTACAACAAAGGAGACAAAAATTCAAAAAAAGTTAAATGACTTATTGAAATTATAGAGCTTGCTAAGAGGTAGAAGGACTAGAATTCAAGTCCCATTCCCCAAAGCCCCATTCCCCAAAACCTTAACTCTGGTAGATCAACATTTCATTAGAATGACATGAGTTTACTTTAATCTTGTTATTTCTAGAGAAACTGACTTGACCTCCTTTCTGTTGAAGTTTGATATTGTTATAAGACAGCCTGAACATTGTGAAAAATTTGTTAGCAAGTAGTTCACATTTTCTGTCCTTAGAGAGTATACTGCCCCAAGTTTCTCAGTCTATGGATTTCCTTATTTTTGAAGCGTGTGGTATTTCAGCTCTAAAATATTTGATCATACACAGTGTTATATAAATGCATAGGGTTAGTTTTACTGCACACGCTAGTGGTGATGAGCAGGTGTGTAATCAGAAAACCCGAGGCTGCTACAACTAACTGCCCTGGCAATCAACAGTACAGACTTTTCAAAAATACAGCAATGACACCTGTATGTTTATCGCAGCATAATTCACAATTGTAAAGATATGCAACCAACCAAGTGCCCAACAGTCAATAAGTATAGAAAATGTGGTATATATACAGCATAGAATACCACTTAGCCATCAAATAGAATGAAATAATGTCTTTTTTTTTTTTTTTTTTTTTGAGGCGGAGTCTCGCTCTGTCGCCCAGGCTGGAGTGCAGTGGCACAATCTCGGCTCACTGCAAGCTCCGCTTTCCGGGTTCACGCCATTCTCCTGCCTCAGCCTCCTGAGTAGCTGGGACTACAGGCACCCACCACCATGCCCGGCTAATTTTTTGTATTTTTAGTAGAGACAGGGTTTCACCATGTTAGTCAGGATGGTCTCGATTGCCTGACCTCATGATCCTCCCGCCTCGGCCTCCCAAAGTGCTGGGATTATAGGCGTGAGCCACCCTGCCCGGCCACGAATGAAATAATGTCTTTGCAGCAATAATGTCTTTTGCAATCCATTATGCCACTCTGTATGCCTTTGCCTACCTACAGATTATCTCCCACTTATAAGTGAGAACATATGGTATTATGTTTTTCATTCCTGAGTTACCTCACCCATTATTCTAAGTGGGTACTTGGGAGACTCAGCAGGGAGCGGGTAGGAGGGGAGTGAGGGGTAAAATCTACATATTGAGTACCATATGCACTACTCAGGTGACAGGTACAGTAAAATCTCAGACTTCACCACTTTACAATTCATCCATGCAAACAAAACCACTTGCACCCCAAAAGCTATTGAAATCAAAATTATACATTAAAAATACAGAACAGTGAGTATTAGAAAGGGACTGTCTTTGGTTAAGGTAATGGCTAATCAATACTAATTATATAATAGGTGCCAAAATGAGTTCTCCACCATGAAATGGATGGTTTTCAAGATTTATGGATAAGCTAAAATATTTTAGAGATACTCCATTCTTGCATGAAAAGGAGTCCAGCAGATTTTTCAAATTTACCCTTAATAATGGCACCTGAGGCTCCACTCCTAAGTGTTTCTGTGTCCAGCTGATAGCCCAGAGGGCTGTGACCACAATATGCCAACTATAAGCTTGACTACATCTTGCTTCAGAATTTTTTCATAAGCCTCATATAAAGCATTCATTCAGAGTGGTCAATTCTCCAGCAGTATAATGCTGTAATCTGGTGCCAGTCCTCTAATCTGTTCCCTAAAGAGTGGTTAGGGAACAAAGAAAAATTGCATATAGAATAACCAAAGACCCCGGTTTGCTCAAGACTTAGTCTCGGACTTGGGATTTTAGTGCCAAAACTGGGACAGTTTTAGGCAAAGGGAGACAGTCATCCTATTTATTACACAGTTCTATGAATTATGTACTTGCTTACTAATAAATGATAGTCTATTATGTCAGAATTTCATCTGATACTTGCTTTAACTTTACAGATTACCTGATCACAAGTTTGTTATGGAAAAATCTAGAGTGCTCATCTATTTCTAATTGTGGGTACAGCCAACAGTGTTTTAAAAACCTGATGGTTTTTGTGGCCAGACTGATTTAGGTGCATACACAACACATGGAGATGAATGGCAAACACACATCCATGTGTTCCCAATGGATGGGAATATCTTGTCACAGTGATCTGGATATTTTTATACCTATATCGTTATACGTATATGTATCTACACACTCAAACACAAACAACAAATGCAAAAACACCCCATCAAAAATAAAGAATATAAGTAGATGATACACAAACACTAAAAGTTTTCTTATGCTTTTGTGGTTACTGCTATCAAAAGCTTAACTCTTTATGTAATAAAAATTTGCAAAGGGAGGAAAACCTCAAGGATTCCTTCCAAGCAAAGTTTTGAAAGTTGTTCAAAATGTGACTAAAATCAAAACTTCATTTCTTATAACACAGAGGATTGCCCTCTTATATGTAATGTAATGAGAAGATAGCAATTTGCTTTAGCTCTTTTCTTAAACAGTGATTATTTGCTTGCTTCGTGTAACTTCCATAGACATTAATGAGAAAGGCAAACAAGCACTAAAAGTGTGCGTTTTCCAAAAAAAGGGTACTTCTTAGTGTATTTCATAGGCTGAACCTTGGAGAATTCATCACTTTATACCCTGGACAACTTCTCTCCTAATGCAACAGCATCACTTACTGGCAACCTCACCGAGTGTCCATATGCTAATACAACATACCCGAGATGATCACTTTGGATGAAGTCAAACTATCTCCAGTTGTCTAGATGGTCCTTTTGATGGCCTGGATCTTTATTATTTTACTAATGCTGTTTTGAGCATAGAGTACTTAGGCCCAGTGAAGTTGTGGGGATCGTGCTTCAACTCAATGCTGTTAAAATTGTTACAGAGAAGATATCCTAAAGGCTTAACAGGCATTGAAAGGCAAACAGCTGCAGCCACTTGAGACTTGCAAATTAAAATCCTAACTGTGAATTTCAACGAATTAGATGAATTTAGCTAATTGTCTCTACAGTTTGTTACTGATGAGCCACAAGCTTTGACAAATTTTTTTGGCATTTTCAGACTCAAAGGGACCTTATTCACAGGTACCTGCTGAGGACAGACTATAGTTTGGGACTCTTTTGCTAAGCAGGTCATGACAAGTCCTGGATGACCTTCCGTCTCCACTACAGAGCTTTTCATCTAGGTGTACTCTGTAAAGCAAAGTGAGCACTTGGATCAGGAACCCAATCTTTTTAAAGGATTGTGCAATACATCCCATACCACCATCCCCAGCCTTACCGCAAGAGTGTTCTCTGAATTATGCATATGATCATCGTGTTTCTTCAATTCATTTAGGCTTTGAGAATAAAGAAAGAGAGTATTCTGTGAGTATTCTGTGAGAGTTTCAGATTTGGCCTTCTAGGGCATGTTATGTTAGACAAAACAAGTGGGATAGGAGGCAAAATCAAGAATTGTCAGTTAGTGACTGAGTTGGAAAATGTATTTCAAGAGAGGAAAACTTGGGGATATTAGAGGTTTCTTACCCATAGAACAGGTGTTTAGCTACACTTTGGGGATGGGTTTTCAATGGTAAATCTGGGAAATGACCATGGTGTCTGTGGTACAATCGGTGGAGATGTGAAGTGACATGTACAGTCATAGATGGGAGGCATGGCTCCACTGTGTACCCTGCATTTCCCCTACATCTCTGGTCCCCAGCTACAAGATGGAGCTAAGACTATCTATTACTGCTTATTCATGACACAATACCTTTTCTTCCACATAACACTGCTCAAAATTTATTTTTTCCTTATCAGTTTCCTGGGATGTTCATTTTAGCCAGAATTCACTGGGTTATAAATAGGGGGTGAAAGGGGAGTGGGAAGTATAGAATTGTGGGAGCCCGTTATCCAAGATATGACCTTGTTTAGACCCTGGATTGCGTAAGAAAAAAAAAAAAAAGAGCCACCCAGCACACATGTCAAAAGATTACCTTGTCCTTTACATTTGCAATTCACTAACACATACCAGGCAGGACAATGAACTTTCAATCAATCAAATAACTGCTTTTCATTAACTGGGTCACTCTGTAAACCTGGAGAGCTTAGCTAAACTGAGACCTAAGTATAAATCTATCAGGTGGAAATTCTGAGATCTAATTCAATAATACTCAAATATCTTTTTCAATGAGCAGAATGAAGAGTTCAGGAATTACTTTAACTTCCAGAATGCAACCTTTTTGAGCTTTGCAAGGAATACTTTTTCAGTGGCGATATCTAAAATATTAACAACACACCAGTTACAATGAGCTCAACCACACGTCATCAAGGCTGAGGGTCTTCAACACCCAGTACACTGAATAGCATGTTGGCCTTCAGATCAGCCCTGATGCTCTGTGGTGGCTTCACAAGGCCTGGGGTGTGGAAAACTTGACTCAGTTTCTATTCCATGATCTGACGTGTTCTAACATGTTTTCTTGACCCACACAGGAACTAGAGAACACAGAGTCCCATTATCCAAGAGGTCAGGTGGGGCTAACTCCTGCATTTCATGTCCCTTGGGCTGGACTGTATCTGAAACGGCTGTGAATGGTCTGGCTTCTTTTAGACAGCCTGAGATAGAAGGGATTCACTGCCTTTTTCAAAGGTCACTTGGTCTATTTTATAGACTCCCCAAAGATAAATATTATGAGATACCCATTACTTCTCCAAGGTTTGAAGAGTCATGAAACACATGATGTGAGGCCCCAACCACTTTGGCACCTATTACCAGCTCCAAATGGAAAACCTTCTATCTCAGTGACTGCCTTTCTCAGCTGGTGGTGAGGTACAGAGGACTGGGTGCCCACTCCAACAATAAAAACACATTAACCACATCCACCAAGTGACTAATACTTTTCTCAGAAGCAGCCATGACCCATGGAAAGTAAGTGACGAACCCATCCGACGCTGTGTTCTTTATTCCTAAAAACTCCACTTGTTGGCATATCTTGGTACGCTGCTGTGTCTCCGGGTTTTCTTTTTCTTTGCATATATTAGAAATGAAAGCAGAAGTGTCCCCCAGACACCCATCACATTAAAAAAATGCAATACATGAAAATTTGACAGGTTAGGGAATTGTTACTTTAAAAGCATTTGTTTACTTTTCAAGAAAGTCTCTACATGAGATTATTTTATGTATCCAGGTCCTCTAGTGTAGTTTTGAAAAGTTCCACTTTAAAAAATCAATTTCTATAAAGTGTTTAAGGGAGAGGTCTATTATTTATGTTGTGATACAATGGGAATGAAATTTCTCTGAACTTAATGGCTCAACCGAGCAATAGCACAACCAGAATAAAGCAGAAGTAAAGTATTTCATTTCTCAATGCTATGATCTTAAGTTAAATGTGACTTTTTAGTATCAGGGAAGAACATTGATAAACATTGAGGAATTAACGGATTGGCAGGCAATGCAAACAAACAAACAACAAAAGCCAATGGCATGGTGACCAAATAGAGAAAAAAAGAGAAAAATCTCTTTTGAGGCATCTTTGGTAAGTGTGCTCTGGAATCCTCAATACAAGCCTGGGCACATCGATGCCAGAGTAATATGGATCAACTCAAAGGAGTTAGGAGAACAGTAATATAAATGATTAGAAAGTAGGAGAGTGATTTATGGGCAAAGACCCACAGAACTAAATACTGTCCACATAGGTTACTTAAGCAGGAGGCCAGACTTGGAAGTGACAGCTCTGTAATTGAAGAGCACAGGAGGGAGAAGAATCTTTTAGAGGGGTAGAAAAAAAGGTTAAGTAGGGGCAATGGAATGGAATAAAATGCCTTCGTTTATGTATTTAAAAGATCCTCAGAGGCAACCTTCTGAATTCCAAATTCGCTGAGTCATCACAGCAGTTCCTCAAACTTAAAAAAATCAAAATGCCTAGCCATAAACCCTTGAAATGATTGTGTTTGCAGCTCAGAGAGGCAAAAATAGGGGATAAAAATTCTGGTTAGATGTCGGGAAAATCTTTCCACTTCCAGATGGTGAGAAACATTAGATCATGAAGGAGGTCCCTGAGGGAATTGACAGAAATCACTGTAAAGCTCTTAAAAATCAGGCTTTCCAAAGCAATAGGAAATGCAGCAGGGAGAGAATGTCTCCATTAACAGAAAGATGTCAACAGACAAAATAATATCCATCGTCTTTCACCTTCTCCAAACCACTAGTCCTTACTGTTATTGTTAGTGGCATCCACATTTTCACACATACAGGTTCTATGATCTCCTTCTGATGGGTCAGGCATGTCATTGCCTGCTCCAGTTCCAGAGCCCCATTTTCTGCCAGTTTCTCCTGCTTATTATTACCTTGTTGAGGTCATTCATTCCCTCACAGACATGGCTTGTAGGAATCCTGAACTATATCTTTATGCCCAGTGTCTCACCTTCCTACTCATTCTTCATATCAATTCAGATTTATTCTCTTAAAGCACAGATTCTTTCATCTTGTTTTTTTTTTTTTTTAATTTTTAAATAGAAGCATTCCAGCTAGTAAATCATAAAGGTATAATAGAATATCACCACTTTGGAATTCCTAATAAAATGATTGGTCTGGTCATTGATCATCAGCCTAAAATCATTAGATAAAGAGCTTAACGGGAGCTTGATAATAAAAGATTCAGGCTGACAACATTTGAACCCATTGATCAATTTTGGCATCACAAAAAAAGAGACAGATAGTACATCCCCTCGACAAAAGCACACGACTCCTCTTATGAAGAATTCTTGCCAATAAATCAAAACTGAATCTAATTAAATATCTGGATGTAACAACTAGTTTATGGAAAATACAGGGGACTGAGAACTATATTAAACAAAAGTCTTGTGATACAATCAGCAAAATCCAGAATATGAGACATTTTAAGGCATCAATGACCCAGTTTCTTCGACAAATAAAAGGTAAGATTTTAAAAAATAAAATACAAGGTGAATTTACAGATTCAATAAGACTGAAGATTAATCAACCAAATGCAATAGGTAGAACACATTTAAATTCTGATTCAAATAACCTATAGACTATAGTTATAGGCCAATTCATGACATTTGAAGTCTGTCTGGATAATTGTATTAAGGGATTATGGTAAATTATCGGGGCAGATGTGGGATTCAGTCATGGTGTTTTTAAGAGTTCTTTTTGTAGATTCACACTGAGGTATAAAAGGAAAAGTGAAGTACTATGTGTGATACTTCCTTCAAAATAATCTGAAGGGAAGGAGAAGGTGGATGTGGGTTTAGATGAAAGAAAACTGGCATGAATGACAATTACTACAGTTCAGTGATGGGCACATGGATTTTATTATACTGTCCTTTCTAGTTAATATATGTTTGAAATATTCCACAATAAAAAGTTTTAAAAAGTCAATTGGCAAAGAAATATACCAATTTTGTTTCACCAAGATTATGAAGAGGACTCACTTGAGCCAAATAAAATACCTGGCTTGAGAAGTGACCTGTTTAAACCCAATAACTGGTTTCATTTTGTTTGGCTGCTTCCAGGTGGTCATAGAGGTTTAAATTTGCTGTCTCTCTAGGCTTTCCCTTCACTTTCTATTAATTCTGTGGTTTGTTTTTTTCTTGATCACCCACAGTGATAAATTATTCACTATTTGATGGCAGTAACAATTGGGAATTTGGTTTTATGGTTTGGCCATTTGGTGATTTCTGTTGGATCAATGATGTAGATCTCTTCTCTGTTAGATAAGAAACAACATAAGGCCGGGTGCAGTGGCTCATGCCTATAATCCCAGCACTTTGGAAGGCCGAGGTGGGAGGCTTGCCTGAGCCCAGGAGTTTGAGACCAGCCTGGGCAACAAAGGGAGACCCCATCGAAAAAGAAAAAAAAAGAAAAGAGAAACTACATAAAAATCCAATCTGTTGGTCTTCTGCTTGTCTGTTTATGAGCTCAAATGAATTAAGAATTGTGTGCCAAGCTCAGTGGCTTCTGCCTATAATCCCAGCACCTCGGGAGGCCAAGGTGGGAGGATCACTTGAACCCAGGAGTTTGAGACCAGCCTGGGCAACATAGCAAGACCTTATCTCTACAAAAAGAAAACAAACAAACAACAAAAACAAACAAAAAACTTAGCTTGGCAAGGTAGTGTGCTACCAGCTACTTAAGAGACTGAGGCAAGAGGATGACTTGAACCAGGGAGGTCAAGGCTGCAGTGAGCTATGATTGCACCACTGTATTCCAACCTGGGTGACCCAGCGAGACCCTGTCTCTAAAAAAAAATAAAAGAATGTTGTGCCCACCATGGAAGAGAGCAACTCTTTGCGATCTGGACAGTGGATTTTTGTTTCTAGGTTGACATTGATCTGTGGCTACAACTGTAAACTCTGTGTAGGTATGTCTATAATTCAGAAAGATATCTAACTTCTGTTATTGAGAATTAAATATTTTTCTACTTCTAAAATATTTAATAAGTTAGATTATGATGTACCTTAAATTTGAGGAACTATTCTCATTGATCTGTAGAGACAATGTTTTCCAAACTTCACAGAAAATAAGAAAGCTAAACTTTGAAAATTGTTCAAAGTGGTAGCCTTCTAAGAAAAAAAAATTCTTCTCAGAAAAACCAGCTGAAAAATATTTGTATATAAGAATACAAGTTTACACAATTAAGGCTTACCAATCCTTGGTTTAATAATTTGGGTTTAAGAACTCAAACAAATGCAGCTGTGTATCCATTCCCAAATTGTATCAGCATAGAATATGAGTGCATTTTATTTTTATAAGATTAGGATTTAATGTCTCATGAAGAACTAGTCTATCAGACCTTTATAAATATTTAATAGATTATTTATCAAGAAAAAATTAGTTATTCCTAAATAATACTTGAGACTATGAAAATGTTTATTTGTATTCAATTAATTTGAAACATTATTGTGAAAATCTTTTTATATCATCACTAATCATTTTAGTGTCTCAGGTTGGACATTCAGATAATTAAGTATGGCTATGCTTTGAAACATAGATTATTAAACATACTTTAAAGTATATATACCTTTGCCTCTATGTTTACATCCTGTGGAGTCACTATATCTTGTGGGTTACACTGATAAACATGTTTGGTTTTTCTACTGCAAAAAAAGCATAGGAGGTGAGTGAGCAGCTACAGAAAGTTGTATGTATTTGCGAGATTTGCTACTCCACTAAAATGCTTATATATGACCCTCTCTCTTATCTATTAGGTTGATGCAAAAGTAATTGTGGCTTTTAATGGCAATGACTTTTGCACCAACATAGTACCTCCCACTTTCCTATGTAAAAGAGAAGTTAGTTACTGCTATAGTTTGCTTTTTTTTTTTTTTTCCGAGACAGGGTCTCACTCTGTTGCCCAGGCTGGAGTGCACTGGCATGATCTCAGCTCACTGTAACCTCCACCTCTCAGGCTCAAGTGATCCTCCCACCTCAGCCTCCCAAGTAGCTGGGATTACAGGAGTGTGCCACCATGCCTGGCAAATTTTTGTATTTTTTTTGTAGAGACAGAGTTTCACCATGTTGCTCAGGCTGGTCTTGAACACCTGAGCTCAAGCGATCCACCCATCTTGACCTCCCAAAGTACTGGGATTACAGGTGTGAGCCACCACACCCCACCCTTATAGTTTGCATATTTGACCCTCCAAACCTCATGTTTAAATGTGATCCCCAGTGTTGGAGGTGGGGCCTACTGGGAGCTGTTTCGGTTCTGAAGGGAGATTCCTCATGAATAGATTAACACCCTCAAGGTGAAAGGGATAAGCGAGTTCTTACTATTGGCTCCTGCTAGAGCTGGTTATTGAAAAGAGTGTGGTGTCTTCCCCCCTCTTTCTTGCCTCCTTTCTCTTCATCTCTGTATACTCTAGCTCCCTGTCGCCTTCTGCTATGAATGGAAGCAGCCTGAGGACCTCACCAGAAGCAAAGCAGATGCTGACATCATGCTTCTTGTACAGCCTGCAGAACTGTAAGCCAAATAAACAAAACTATTTTCTTTATAAATTTCCCAGCCTCAGGTATTCCTTTATAGGAACACAAATGTACTGACAGTGACTTTGATAATAACTCCTGGGGTCAAGTGATCCACCTACCTTGGCCTCTCAGAGTGCTGGACTACAGGCATGAGCCACCACGCCCGGCCTACATGGCTAGTTTTTAATAAATTCCAGTGCACTGCTCATTTTATCTGGTCAAATATAAGAGTGGGAGATATGCAAGTTTTTTGGGACTTTTTTCTTTTTTGAGAAATAAAAAATATATGACAAATATTATAACAATAATCTCTACTATCATAGTTCAGAATTAACAACTGTTAACATTTTTGTCATAGTTGCTCCTAGTCTATTTTTCTTTAATGCATTCAACCTTACTAATGTGACTAAAAGTCCCTTTAAATATCACTGCAAGGGCTATTTGGGATGTTTGGGATATAAACTTCTAGTTCAGCACTGTCCACCAGAAATATAATGGGAGGCACATATGTAATTTTAAATGTCTAGTAGCTACATTTAAAATAAGACAGGAACAGAAAATTAAACACCGCATGTTCTCACTCATATGTGGAAGCTAAAAAAAAGTAGATCTGATAGAAGTAAAAAGTAGAACAGAGGATACTAGAGGCTGGGAAGAGTAGGGAGAAAGGGAGGGATAGGAAGATATTTGTTAAACGACAAAATTACGGCTAGATGGGAGGAATAAGGTCCAGTATTCTATACCACTGTATGATAACTATAGTTAATAATAATATATAGTTTCTGATAGCTAAAAGGGAGATATTGAATATTCCAAGCACAATGAAATAACGTTTGAGAGGATGGATATGCTAATTACCTTGATCTGATTGCTATACAATGTATGTATCAAAATGCTACTAGGTATCCCATCAATATGTACAATTATTATGTAAACATTAAAATAGGAATATAAGTAATAATGTAAACAATTGGTTCACGAATTGTGACAAATGCACTATACTAATGTAAGATGTTAATAGCAGGAGAAACTGAATATGGATATGTGAGAACTCCCTGTACTGTCCGCAATTTTTCTGTAAACCTAGAACTATTCTAAATTCAAAAGCTTTACCCAAACTGGAATGATACAGAGAAGATTAGCATGGCTCCTATGCAAAGATGACACACAAATTTGTGAAGCATTTCATATTTTTTTAAAAAGAAAAACATTATGCTAAGTGAAATGGGCCAGTCACAGAAGACCGCATGTTGTATGATTTATATAAGATGACAAGCTATAAGTACATCCTAAGGGACAGAAAGTAGACTGGTGATTGCCTGACTGGTAATGGGAACAAGGTTTCTTTTGGGGTGATGAAATGTCCTAAATTTATTGTAGTGATAATTACACAACCTTGTGAACATATAAAAACAACAACATTAAATTGTACAATGTAAATGGGAGAATTGTCTGGTATATTAATTCTTATTTCAATAAGGTATTTTAAAACAAATATAAAAAGTTAATTAAATTTTTTAAAGTAAAAAGAAACAAATGGAATTAATTTTAGTAATTATTTTATATAACCCAATATATCCAAAATATTTCAGCAGTCAATATTTAAAAGGTGTTATGAGCTATTTTTACCTTTTGTTAGTGTATAACTTCCTCTCACAGCACATCTCAATTCAGATTGGCTGTATTCCAACCACTCAATAGCCACATGTGGCTAGTTTTAGGGATTGGACCAGTCTATCCCATTCATTTTTAAAAATGGTTTCGGTATATATGCATTCACTATACATAGTATTGTTTCTGTGTTGTGAATTTAAAGTTCCATACATGATGCACTGTTGGAATCATTCTCTACTTTCTTAACATGTTGTATGTAAGATCTATTTGTGATAACGTGTGTGCATCAAATTATTTACTGCCATAGTAGCCCATTGTATGAATATAAATTATTTTATTTATTCATTCTCCCATGCACGTACATTTAGGTTGTTTTCAGTCTTTTGGTTTTATAAATAAATATGCAATGAACATGCTTGTACTTGTCTACAACCTCCTAATTTTGCTGAGTAGGAGAGGGATGCTGAGAGAAATTAAATAACTGCTCCAATGTTACAAAGTGATATGACTATATAATTGCTGACCTGAAGGAACTTATTAAATAGATGAGTGATTTTGATTTGGAAGACAGCATAATCAAAACCACTTTAGTAACTTTTCCAAGTTATACAGCTCTGCCTCCTTACCTACTGCAAACTCTTAACCCCTGTACCAGTTGGGACCTACTACAAGGTGGGGGAGGGGTGTGTGAAAATTTTGAGATTTGTCTGAGCCTCAGAGTTTAACAGTTAAGAAATCTCCCCAGCTTCTGTGTTCAGGGAAATGACTTATCACAAAGGGCCACATTGCCCTCACATATTGTAAGAATGCCTTCTCTTGTGAATCTCATAAGACTTCCAGTCCATCCTTTTTCATGATTTCCTTTTCAAAACTCTAGGCTTTCTCCCTCTTCTTTGAGATGTTCCCCACTCATGAATATTCTGCCTGAATAAAATCATACCCTTAACTTTATAGGGCATTTGTCTTTCACAGCTTTGGTGACATGACTTGGATAGGATCACATCTTGCTTTCAGATCTCCTTTTGTTCCACCCAGGCAAGGAGGCCTGTTGGAGCCCTTTGTGCTCCATTCCTAATGGGTGCTCTGAGGACCAGGGGTGGTTCTGACTCTTCATGTTGGACTCCCAAATCCTGCTCTCTGGGGACCCATGTCCATTGGCAGTGTGACAGGGACTTGACTTTGATTCCTTATGAGAACTCACTTGATTTCTAATTGTGGCTTCTCTTTTCTTTTTTTTCTTTTTTTTTTTTTTTTTTTTTTGAGATGTCTCCAGCCAGTCACCCAGGCTGGAGTACAGTGGCAAGATCTCGGCTCACTGAAACCTCCGCCACTCAAGTTCAAGTGATTCTCCTGCCTCAGCCTCCTGAGTAGCTGGGATTACAGGCACATGTCACCACGCCCAGCTAATTTTTGTATTTTTAGTAGAGACAAGGTTTCACCATGTTGGCCATGCTGGTCTCGAACTCCCGACCTCAGGCAATCTGCCCACCTTAGGCTCCCAAAATGCTGGGATTACAGGTGTGAGGCACCGTGCCCATCTGGATTGTGGCTTCTTTTGGTTTTGTGGTCTGACCATTTGGTGATCTCTGTAAATAGATTAATGATTTTATAGAAGTCTTGTCTCTCTTGGGTGAGAGTTGACGGACAATCTGGTGTGTTAATCTCTTATGTTTGCCTACCTGTCCATATTGAGCTCAAACAAATTAAGCATTCATACCTGCTGTGAAAAGAACAGCTCTTTGATATGAACCAATGAGTTTTGTAATTATGTATTTATACTTGACCCATGGCTAAAATTTCAGAATTGAAACTGTAAGCTCTCTCTATGCCTGCATGCTTATGTATTTATAATTCAGAGAGGCCTTTACCTCTCATTGTGTGAATGTGTAATATTTCTCTACCACAGGATGATATTAGTCATTAGATTATAAAATCTCTTAATGGTGCTCTATTCTTGTTATTTCAGAGATAAGTAAATACTTATATAAATTGAATATTCCTAATATTTCTAGAAATTAAGAAAATTGAACCTAGCTGGGCACAGTGCCTCACGCCTGTAATCCCAGCTCTTAGGGAGGCTGAGGTGAGAGGATAGCTGGAGCCCAGGAGTTGGAGACCTGCCTGGGCAATATAGCATGACCCCGTTCTCCACAAAAAGGAAAACAGTAAAAAAATAAAAAGTAAGTGAAAACTGAATCTCAAATAGTTTCAATGTCTTGATTTAAAAATTATTTTTACAGAAACTAACTTGGATATGATTTAGGAATTCAAGTTCACATAGTTTAGATAAAGCTTTGGGAAACAAGACTACTTTAATAATTTTGGTTTTAATAAAAACAGCTATGTCCTCTCTGATGGAGCAGGGTTAAGTATAATATATACATAGATTTTTATTTCTACTTGGGAATGGTCTGTGTAAATGTATACAGGTTTACTGATTTATTAAGCTTGTATTACTAATGTTTTAGATTAATGTTTAAAATTATGGAAAGTATAAATTTATGTTTAACCAAATAAATTATTATAATGACAAACTTTATTTCAATAGTAATTATGTTTTATAGTATGTCAGCTTGAAGATAATTTCCAAGATCTTTAGGCAACTTAAAACCTCAGATTTACACTAAAGTTAGTTAATTGATAGATATTTATTGAATACCTAAATCATTTTCAAGTAAGACAGAGTACTGAAACAAAGCAAAGTCTTAAGTTTATCTATATTTTGCCTCTTATTTTCTGTTACTTGGAGACTATCTACTTGGGCCTATTAATGAACATGCTGATTTTTACCACTTTGTAAAGTTGTACTATAAGGAATGTGTGGCTGCAAAAAGTTGTGAGTTGTATATTCATGAGCTTAGCTTGTCTGCTGAAAAATACTAGCGTGAGAATGGCTTTGTCCTAAGGTGAAATGACTGACTGTGTGCAAGACAAAACTTGAATAGATGCACAAAGTTCTCCAAAAGAACAAAGGGGAAATTTATTTACCGTGGTCAAAGTTAGCTAAGGTTTGATGGGTTTATTTACAAGATTTTAAAAAAGAGCTTGTGTTTACCTTGTCTGCTTTAGTAAAAGTTTGTGAAGGGTTTTTTTTTGTTGGCTTTTTTTTTTTTTTTTTTTTTAAAAAAAAAAAAAACCTTCTGAGTAATCACTGGATTACAGAACAAAGAATAATATTCTTCTTGAACAAAAGGGGAACTGACGATGTTGAACCTTAATCCTTTACTGATGTTCTGGGAAATGGCTAACCACAAAGAATCACCCTGCCTGGCATATTCCACAATAAGAATGCCCTCCACCCTCTTCTCCAAACCTCCAAGTCTCCCTCCCTATCCTTCTTCATGGCCCTCTTGTTTACCTGCTTTTCTAAACCCCAGGTGTTCTTGCTCTTCATTAATGAATGGTTTGCCTGAATAAAGTAATCTCTTTAATTACCACGTGCATTTTGTCTTTCACAGGGACACAACTCTTAGATTAAGTAATCTGGACATATTAATAAATGTAGCAAACAATGCCTGTACAAAAAAAAAAAAAAAAAAAAGAGAGAGAGAGAAAAAAAAAACCAACAAAGATGACAAAGTGGTTTATTTTGTGATGACTTTTATGGAAACAAGTCTTAAATAATATACGAAGGAGAAGAGGGAAATTTCAGGTTACTGGAAGTCCCTAAGCAAACCAAAACCATCTTCCATAGGTACTGTCCCCAGGGGTGACCAGAAACTGCCAGAAAGAAAGAAATTACTACATTTCCAACATCAAATCAGACATTGCTGAAAATAGCAGAAATAAGAGCCTTAAGTGCAAGTCCTCCTATAGTATGAGCTGGAATTTCTTATAGAAAAATGTTTTATTAAGCTCCAAATCCTGACAATGATGGAGGGCTCACAGAATATTTATGGCATGAATTGTAGAGGGAGAGTATCTTGAGTAATGATCCCAGAGCAGCTTCCCTCCCCCAAGAGACAAAGGTGCATCCAGAGAGTAGGAAGGAAGAATCAGGGGCCAGGAATAACTGGTTGGTACCTTAGAATGAATCTGTTGTTCAGGATGGATTATGTAAACGCTGTCAGAAACCCTAGGTCCTAGTAGAGAAGACCTGGCCTATCAGAGGATAGCCTAGGAGGCTGCAGGCCTCTGAGAAGTGCTCCAAGTCCAGCCAAAGCTGAAGTGGGTACTTCAGAGGCAGGGCATCAACGTGAGCACCTCAGTGTAGCCTGGGAAAGGCCGGTAAGAATTCGTCAGCCCTCAAGGAAGAGCACAGAAAGGGGCTAACTGGCTTTGCTTGTTGGGCTAACATGATGTCAAGGGTCACTTTCGGATCTGAGCTTGAGTCTCTGATAACCACAGCAGATGTAGCAGGGCCAGAAATGGATGTGCAAGATCAAGTGTTACAAGCCGCATCTTAGCAACGGTCAAAGAGGACATGATGTAACAGGAAGGCTAGATGGCCCTCACCTTATCCCAGGACAGTAAGTCACAATATTTCAGCCACCTGGGAACTTACATAACTTCCATGGAGAAGGATAGCAAAGTAGAGAAACTCCTGGATCAATTTAGTAGGCACACAAAGATAAAAAGTTCTTAATTGGAAGTGAGTGAATAACTTTGAATGGATATGATTAAGTTTTTGGCTATCTGGTGGAAACAGATACTGTAAGCTTGTAAAGCTACATTAAGTTTAGTTTTGCAAAAATTATATTTTTACACATGTACATTTGTGAATATGAAATGTTATACCCACTGTAAATTACAGGTAGAGTGAAATTAACAAGGAATTAAGAAGAGATCAGAGGATAGAAATGATTCTTAAGGTTTTCTGGATCATGACCCTAAATAAAGATCAAGGAAAGAGGAATTTGATTTTAAGAAACTAGGATGGTACAAGATTCCTAGAATTCTTCTCTAGGAGATAATGCAAAAAAGGAAAAGATGGTGGGTCTGTTGAACCATATTCTTATAGAGAAAGTTTATCTCTGACTCCAGAACCACTAGGCAAACCTTTGAAAATGGTATGTCTTTCTCAATAGATAACCTAAAGGGTTGGCCTAAGTGTAGGATTGGCATTTTTCAGATAGTCTAGATCAACAATCTGGACATATAGATCTACAGATATGAGTGCACTGAGGTGAGTATGTGACAGAAGACTCAAAATGTAGTGTGGCTCTTGAAAATTTAGATGTCTGATTTCTGGGTCCATGCAGATAACAGATCACAGATCTCTAGCCAAATATTCCTCCCTCTAAATTCAAATAGAAGTGCAACATGAATTATAGACTGTCTCCTGGATCCTTAGTTAAAGCGAATCAATTTACTGAAATGAAACATCTTTGGATTTTTGTGTAAGCTGATAGTCATGTTTGTTTATTTAGGATCTCTGATGACACACACATACATACATACGCACACATGAAATATCCTGTATGTAGTGACAACTTCTTCTTTTACTTCAAGTACCCTCATGTTCTGTGATATTGACCTATTTTATTTGCCTTCAGAAAAGTCCTTCACACCGAAATGTGAGTTTGAAATTCTTCTCTCTTAGGAGGGGGCACCCTTCACAAGATCAAAATCTAGAGCAAATGAAAGAAATGCTAATAATGAAATAGCAGGCTACATCCAAGTGAATGAGAGAAATATATGGGGACTACCACCTTTCCTAGACCCCCTGAAATCATACTATCTTATTGGTGATCTCATAAATGCATATGTTGATGGGACCAGCAAACATGTTTTGGTTAGGGATCAAAGTTAAGCTAGTTGAGAATATAGAGCAATATATTTGTTGGAAGCTTGGAAATATATACTGTTGGGGTTTATATTTCAGAGTCAACTGGATTCATGAGGGTTTCCTAAACAGAAACAGGGCTTTAAGAAAACAGTTGTTTATGCAAAAAGCAAGATAAATTTGAAGAAACAGTAGTTGCTGGAAGGGTGGGTCCACTGGGATAGTGTGGATATTGGGAAGATAATGTAATTATGACACATTCTTTATGGTGCCTCCATAAAAATCTGCTGATAGACTTTTTTATTTTGTTTTGTTTTTGAGATGGAGTCTCACTCTGTTGCCCAGGCTGGAATGCAGTTGCATGATTTCGGCTCATTGTAACCTCTGCCTCCTAGGCTCAAGCAATTCTCCTGCCTCAGCCTCCCGAGTAACTGGGATTACAGGTGCCCACCACCACGCCTGGCTAATTTTTATATTTTTAGTAGAGACAGGGTTTCCCCATGTTGGCCAAGCTGGTCTCAAACTCTTGACCTCGAGCAATCCGCCCACCTCAGCCTCCCAAAGTGCTGGGATTACAAGCATGAGCCACTGTGCCCAGCCTGCTGATAAACTTTCCATGTAGCATATCTCTGTTGGCCTGAGTCAAGCTCCTCAGTGCAGGCATGGCAGTCTCTTCCTAACACAAAACTCCATTTCTATGTTTCTGGCCTAATGATAGTTTAGTTCAGCTGCAAGTACGTAAAATTCTTTGAGAATCCTGATGTGAAGAACTTAGACTTTCCTGAAGGAGGAAAAAGATTCCACCACTTCAGCAAACACCCCAGTGTCATAAGGCAGTACAACCACAGCCGAGCTTCTCTCCCACAGGACAAAAACAAGCCAACAAAGCCCATTACACGGTCTCCTGGTGGGAGTTCTCATGGCTTAGGGAGACAAGTCCCATCCTATCATCAGGACATAATGCTAGTTCCTGAATCACTTGTGGTCTGAGCTTTCTGCCATTATATCTCTCCTTTCTTTTTTTGAATTATTTCAGGACTGATTTCATTAAAATATATCCAACCTGAGCAGCTTCCGACAAAGATATATAGGCTCTTCATGCAGGCTAGTAATTTAACACCCCAAGCAGACTAATATACTTCTACCCCTTCCAACGTGTATACTTGGGTCATTTGGTCACATTAATTTGGAGAAGAAATTGAGAGCTGCCTGGGGGAAGGACAGAGAAGGGCCTGGCACCAGGCAGCTGGGCTCACTCTCTTTCTTGCTCTAAACAATCAGTTCTGGCCACAGAATGGACACCCTCAGCCAAGCAAAAACGCCAACTGCCCTCTGGGCTTATCCTCCTTAGTGAGGAGCTAAATGAAATCAACAAGTTATGATTCTCACTGAAAACCCGGTGGGGCAGTGGTTTTGGGCATTTTTAAAAGAGATTTTTGAAGTATTTTCCATAATAACTTTAGTATTCACCACATGAGATATGGCACTTCCTAGCTGTGCTACTTTTTAACCTCTCTCTGCCTCAGTTTCCTCATCTGTAAAATAGTCATATCTACATCACTCAGTTGTGAGATTTAAAGAAGTTAGTACAGTTTATGCACTTGTAACAATGTCTGCTACAGACTGGACTACATATAAGCATTGGCTTTTATTAGTAGAGTAAGAAGAGGAATTTGAGCAGTTACAATTTTCTCAGTCTCCTTTCTTTTTCAGAAAGGTTTGATCACATGTGTAATGTTTGGCGCTCCACAAAGATTAGCATCCTAGACATCTTCTGCGCTGATCCATTCCTTAGTCAGGGTCTGAGTCTACAACAGATCCCAAAACTGAAGTGTAATGTAAGAAGCAAACATTTAAGTTGGACAGGAGGTGAAGGGGGTTCTCAGAGGCATGGAACTCTAAAATGGGTATACAAAGTCAGAAACCCTTTTTATGGGTACAGGAAGAAATGAGACCAAATCATTGATGGTGGTAGGACAAGTGAGATGGGAGTGGGATTGAGGGACTATTTATTTATTTTTATTTTTATTATTGTTTTTTGAGATGGAGTCCTTCTCTGTCACCCACACTGGAGTACAGTTGTGTGATCTTGGCTCACGGCAACCTCTGTCTCCTGGGTTCAAGCCCTTCTCCTGTCTCAGCCTCCCAGGTAGCTGGGATTACAGATGAGCACCACCACACCTGGCTAATTTTTGTATTTTTAGTAGAGATGGGGTTTCACCATGTTGGCCAGGCTTGTCTTGAACTCCTGACCTCAAGTGATCCTCCCGCCTCGGCCTCCCAAAGTGCTGAGATTACAGGTGTGAGCCACCGCACCCAGCCAAGGGGCTATTAAGAGAAAATATACCCAAACCTATATATTCAAATGTTGACTTATCATACACATCTCTTGAGAGGCTGTATACACTTTTTCCAGTAATGCTGCTGTTTTTGAAAACATTTCAGGCAATGTGAAAAGTTACAGAACAGCCACATTAGAAGGTATACCTGAATAGAAATCAGTGTTTTATTTCTGATTGCCAATCTCATGTCAGGCAGTGGGGCCACACACTGTATTTACCAGACTTGATTCTGGATGTCATTTGACCATTT
Organism: Chlorocebus sabaeus; assembly: GCF_047675955.1. Classification (NCBI taxonomy): domain Eukaryota; kingdom Metazoa; phylum Chordata; class Mammalia; order Primates; family Cercopithecidae; genus Chlorocebus; species Chlorocebus sabaeus. The sequence continues at coordinate 32,536,125 of NC_132911.1, read as the reverse complement.
CTAAAATGCTAAAGGACAAATCATGCACTTTTACCACTAAGGCTACCCAAAGCTAAATTCTGGTAATGTCAGCAATATTTAAATAAGGACATTTAATTTATATTCTAGATTGTGATACTGACTTTCTAGAATGTCTGTTCAGAAAATAAACCACATTACTTTGTGGTTGTTTTCTCAATCTTGTGTATTATTAAATCAGTGTATGCTCTAGGTAGATTAAACTCAATGGCTCCTGATCCTGCCCAGAAAAATGAGCAAAATACAATTAACCATGTACTTATTTTGCAACAGCAGTGTAAGTTGTAATGAGACTATTTGTAAAGTAATTCTGAGTCCTTACTATGTGAATGCAAATCATCAGTATTAAAATCAACAAATAACACAGCTGTCTGTGATGGAGACAGTCATGGTAAGGGTTTTGTTTTTGTTTTTGTTATTTATTTATTTATTTATATTATTATACTTTAAGTTCTATTAAGCAACCTCTTAAAGACAGTGTTTAAGGAGCTATTTCTATTCCCTCCCTTGTAGGAGCTAATTTATCCTTTGTAGTGACAGGAATGGAAATGCTTTACTTTGGGAATGCTGACTGCATTACGGCTAAGCCATTTGTGGCTACTAAACAACTCGTATCCCAGTAGGACTGATAGAACTCAGAATTGCATTCATCGTTGTATTTCCACCACAGAGACTCTGCCCAGTGGAGTCATGCATTTATCATTACAGTTTGCACCTCCAATGAGGTACTTAGCTGGGATTTGCCTTCAAATTCCAACTGGTATGAGCCTGTGGATACCAACAAGCAAGACACATATTGAGATGGCAGGACCTAGAAAAATTACCGGGAAAATTAATAATTTCTCATTCCCGATGCCTAGCCTGACTTTGGAAAGTGTCAAGAGCACCCAAGGCAGCTGTGCAAGCATCTGGTCCATCTCTGGAATGGCTAACGCCAGCCAGGAAGTAGGAGAGAGTGCACGAAGTTGAAGCTTGGCAAATTTTAGACACTGGACATGAAAAGTGCCATCAGACAATTTCACCAGAAAATATCATCTTAGCTCTCTTATTTAGCAAAGCAAGTTTTCAATACCCATATCCTTAAACATGAAGTCTCATATTTTGTGACATTAATAGTCTAAAGAAGACCACACCTTACTCCTCCTTTGCCAGAAAGTTAGAAAGATCCTAATAGGATAAGGAGAATGTTTGCTTTACTCACCTACAACTTTTACTGGTCACTCACTGTGTTCCAGACACCGTGATAGCACTAAAAAGACAGAAGTGAAAAAGACATGGATATAGCCCTTGAAGGGCTTACTGTTTCAAAAAAAAATGACAAATTACACCCTCACATGTAAGGAGGGCTATCAGATCAAGAAGAGCATCCTTCAGGTTTGGAAATGGTAACCAACAACCTGCAAGAGTTAGAGATATCTTCGTAAAAACATTTACTTTGGGGATGGCCTTAAATGTTGACTAGAAATTCACTCTAAAGTAGTGGGGAAAGATCAATCTGAAAAGCATCCTCTGGAGTTGAAAACACAGAACTGTTTCATGTACCAGGAGGTGTTATAGTCTGAATTGTGTTCGCCTGAAAGTCATATGTTGAGACTCTAGCCCAGTGCCATGGAATGTGACCTTAGTTAGAAATAGGGTCATTGGGACTGGGCACAGTGGCTCATGCCTGAAATCCCAGCACTTTGGGAGGTCGAGGTGGGAGGATCACTTGAAGTCAGGAGTTCAAGACCAGCCTGGCCAACATGATGAAACCCCATTTCTATTAAAAATACAAAAATTATGCAGGTGTGGTGGCAGGTACCTGTAATCCCAACTACTTGCAGGCTGAGGCAGGAGAATCACTTGAACCCAGGAGGCAGAGGTTGCAGTGAGCCAAGATCGCACCACTACACTCTAGCCTGGGTAACAAAGCGAGACTCTGTCTCAAAAAAAAAAAAAAAAAAAAAAAAAAAAAAAAAAAAAAAAGAAATAGGGTAATTGACAATGTAATTAGGATGAAGGGATGAAGTCATACTGGAATAAGGTGAGCCTCTAATCCAGTATGACTGATATCCTTATAGAACAGGGAAATTTGGACAAAGACATGCACAAAGCAGGAAGGAGAATACCATGTGAAGATGAATTCAGAGACTGAGGGGAGGGTGCAGCAGGAACCAAGGAACACCAAAGATTGCCAGCAAAGCACCAGAAGTTGAAGGAGAGACCTGGAACAGATTCTTCCCTGATGGCCCTCAGGAGGAACCAGCCCTGCTGTCACCTTGATCTCAGGCTTCTGCCTCCAGAACCGTGAGGCAACACATTTCTGCTGTTTAAACTGCCCAGTCTGTGGGCCTTTGTTACCACAGCCCTCAGAAGCTGGTACAGGGAGAATAGCAAGAAGCTCTGTTTGACTGAATTGGAAGTCCTGTAGTTTCGAAGTGGAGACAAAGCCCATAAGGGAATGGAGCTAGAAAGGAGATGAAGTCTTATCCAGGGTTCATTTGGGTCAAACTCAACAAGGACATCTCAAATTTGTCAACAAAAGGGAACAATTGTGGTTTTAATGTAGGAATTAAACTCTGGAGAAGGCAAAAACCTGAGGCATACATGGGTGGCAGCAACTAGTAAAAGGATTCTTGACCCAGAGTCCTTAGGCCCAGGCACAAGATTGGAAGGCTGTGAGACTCTTGGAATTTTAGGTAAAATTTTGTTTGATCATGAAGCATTATAGGCTACTAGTGAGTACAAAAATTTTGAAGTCAATGGTATTGGTTCCAAAGTCCCATTCTAACATCTATTAGCACAAGGCCATGGACAGTAATTCCTCTTCCCTTAACCTCTGTTTTCTCACTGAAAATGGGATGACCTTACTCTATATGCTGGTTACAAGAATGTAATGGTATGTTGCGCATGAAGTATTTAGGATAATGCCATAAAATAAGTGTTCTTTTAAAAATATCTACTATTATTTCATTATTCATGTTTTCCATGTACAGCTGATGGCTCAAAATTGAATTCAACACAAATTCACTGAGAGAATTTTCACATTTAGTTTTTAATCCCTGCAAAGCCCAATGATCAGTGTGACAAAGTTAAGCCTTCAAGTTCCAGATCCAAACTAACATTTGCTTGACTAGATAAAATCAATGATTTTTACAATTAGGAACACACTGCCAATTTCAGTGAATGGACCTTTATAAAATTCAGGATTAATAATATAGGGATAAGTGACCAAGACAATTAAGTTCTGGCTAAGAGGGCCAAGTTCTTTGATCCTTGGAACTAAAGTGACTGACATAAACCAACAATCATATACATATTACATAAATACCCTAGTATGTGTGTATATGTGTGTGGATACTGCATATGCAATATGGCCCTGAGTTGTCCAGCATTATCAATACACCTGATTAACCATTCAGATACAAGTCACTTGATAAATCTATTTCAAAAGACTGGCCTATTGAGCCTAAAATTCAGATTCGTGCTAACACGCTACAATGGATTTGTGTTCTAATACATTATCTACAAATTTTCCACAATCATAAAGTAATAAAGTTTGTAATATCTAATTGAAGAAGTGTGTTTGAATTGATGGATGGGATCATGGTATGCAATATTTTAATTCCACATTATAATTCAGATTACATCATACACATCTGGGACATCTGTTAGAGTAAAACTTCTCTATCTCTTTAATACGAAGGTCTTTAATAATCTTAGTTCTGGAAGAGGGGAAAAGCTACAATTTCTTTTATTGAATACTGGACCCAGGATCATGGTCTGCAGCCAGGACTGAAGTTAAATTTAAGCTTGTTTGATATAGAACCTTTTCTCTCTACAACATAACATTTTCAACTATGTATCAATAACACAAAGATATAAACAATGAGAAAGGAAATTCCTGTTTCCTGAGTACCTACTATGTGCTTGACACTTTGGCATAGATTACCTCATTTGATGATCATTTATTACCTTCATTTTATAAAGTAGGATTTGGCGATTCAAAGAGGTCCATTTCCCAAGTGTACTCATCTAATATGTGATAGAATTAAGATTCCAATACAAGTTTTCTGACTCCAAATTCACGATTTTTTTTTTTTTTTGTACAACACAATAGGAGATTTCTCCCTTACCACCATCCCCCAAAATATCCATATTAGCTTTCTCCCTCCAGATACAATTTTATAAATTGTGCATTACTGTCATAGATTGGAATATCAAATGAAGGACTTGAGTGAATGTAGTTTGAGAGGCAATTCCAGGCAGGATCTTTAGGGGAGTGGGGAAGCAAAACAGAGAAGAAAAAGAAACCAATACAGGGGCTCAGAGAAACTGTCTTTCTCAGTTACTCAGGGGTTATGAATATGCTAACAGTGGACTCTGCTAGATAACGTCACTTATCCCAACGGAATGTGTTTTACATGTGGAATGGATGAATACATTAACTTCACTAGGGTGTTTGCCTTTTACTCCTCCCAATGAGAAGCTAAGTTCTTTTCACTGCTTCATACTGATTTCCTTTCAGTTATCAGCTCTCAGCTCACCTGCTGTCCCCATCTTGTGAAATGGCCAACATGGTCTTCAAAGTGCATTCTTCCCACCTTCTTATGGTAACACTCTCTGCTCCCTCATTTTAACTTAATCTTAAGGTCTGTAAAGACCCCATCTCCAGATAAGGTCATATACTGAGATAGTGAGGGTTTGGATGTCAACATATGAATTTGAGGGTTGAGGGAGGACATACAAGTCAGCCCACAACAGCACATATACAAAAAAGTAAATCAGAACCATTGAACTGATCATTTATGTTAGGTTTAGGAATAATCTGGGTTTCTGGCATTTCAAATGATTGTCACATTTAAAAGATTTTGGCATTTTAAAATTCTAAAAGATTAGCTTTATGAGGAAACATAAAACATGTAGTTGAGTCATTCAGTTTAGACTTGGAAATTTATGTTGAAATGTATGAGATTTTGACTAAGTTTATAAATAATGTTAGGGTATTTTAAAGAACTTGAGATTATATTTTTAAAGTATAATGTAATACATTAACTTGCAATGTCAAAGGATCTGGGAAAGTTTTGCTTTGTTGAACAGATATTTAAAATATATAAAAATAGAATCAATTAAATTTATAAATGAATTTTAAAATATTTTAAGGCAGTTTAGCTATGTTTGCAAATGGGACAGGATATTTAGAAGAGTGTCAAAATATTAATTAGTTCTCTTGGAAATGATTGTTAAGTATCAGTAGACTTACAACTGTGATAATGTTATTTTTAGGTTAAACTTAAAAGCTTAAGGGAAAACTAGGGCTTTTAATTTGTCACTTTAATGAATTCAACATTAGTTTAAAAAGCAGCCACTAAAAGCATTCCCTGTGCATCAGTCATCCTTCAAAAACACAAAAATCTCATATAAATATTAAGAGCATCATGTCAGAAAGGGTTGCCTTTTTAACTTAAATTAATATTTTTATCTTACTGCAGAAGCAGCATAAATATTATAGAAGCATTTGAAAATAGTTTTAAATGTTTGAAACATGAATAAGAAAAAGATAGTATAAGAAAAGAGGAAGTCAAATTGTCCCTGTTTGCAGATGACATGATTGTATATTTAGAAAACCCCATCATCTCAGCCCCAAATCTCCTTCAGCTGATAAGCAACTTCAGCAAAGTCTCAGGATACAAAATTAATGTGCAAAAACTACAAGCATTCTTATACACCAATAACAGACGAACAGAGAGCCCAATCATGAGTGAACTCCCATTCACAATTGCTTCAAATAGAATAAAACACCTAGGAATCCAGCTTACAAGGGATGTGAAGGACCTCTTCAAGGAGAATTACAAACCGCTGCTCAGTGAAATAAAAGAGGACAAAAACAAATGGAATAACATTCCATGCTCATGGATAGGAAGAATTAATATCGTGAAAATGGCCATACTGCCCAAGGTAATTTATAGATTCAATGCCATCCTCATTAAGCTACCAATGACTTTCTTCACAGAACTGAAAAAAACTACTTTAAAGCTCATATGGAACCAAAAAAGAGCCTGCATTGCCAAGACAATCCTAAGTCAAAAGAACAAAGCTGGAGGCATCACGCTACCTAACTTCAAACTATACTACAAGGCTACAGTAACCAAAACAGCATGGTACTGATACCAAAACAGAGATATAGAGCAATGGAATAGAACAGAGTCCTCAGAAATAACACCACACATCTACAACCATCTGACCTTTGACAAACCTGGCAAAAACAAGAAATGGGGAAAGGATTCCCTATTTAATAAATGGTGCTGGGAAAACTGGCTAGCCATATGTAGAAAGCTGAAACTGGATCCCTTCCTTACACCTTATATGAAAATTAATTCAAGATGGATTAGAGACTTAAATGTTACACCTAATACCATAAAAACCCTGGAAGAAAACCTAGGCAATACCATTCAGGACATACACATGGGCAAGGACTTCATGTCTAAAACACCAAAAGCAATGGCAACAAAAGCCAAAATTGACAAATGGGATCTAATTAAGCTAAAGAGCTTCTGCACAGCAAAAGAAACTACCATCAGAGTGAACAGGCAACCTACAGAATGGGAGAAAATTTTTGCAATCTACTCATCTGACAAAGGGCTATTATCCAGAACCTACAAAGAACTCAAACAAACTTACAAGAAAAAAATCAAACAATCCCATCAAAAAGTGGGCAAAGGATATGAACAGACACTTCTCAAAAGAAGACATCTATGCAGCCAACGGACACATGAAAAAATGCTCATCGTCACTGCCCATCAGAAAAATGCAGATCAAAACCACAGTGAGATACCATCTCACACCAGTTAGAATGGCAATCATTAAAAAGTCAGGAAACAACAGGTGCTGGAGAGGATGTGGAGAAATAGGAACACTTTTACACTGTTGGTGGGACTGTAAACTAGTTCAACCATTGTGGAAGACAGTGTGGCAATTCCTCAAGGATCTAGAACTAGAAATACCATTTGACCCAGCAATCCTATTACTGGGTATATATCCAAAGGATTATAAATCATGCTGCTATAAAGACACATGTACACGTATGTTTACTGCAGCACTATTCACAATAGTAAAGACTTGGAACCAACCCAAATGTCCATCAATGACAGACTGGATGAAGAAAATATGGCACATATACACCATGAAACACTATGCAGCCATAAAAAGGATGAGTTCGTGTCCTTTGTAGGGACATGGATGCAGCTGGAAACCATCTTTCTTAGCAGACTATCGCAAGAACAGAAAATCAAACACTGCATGTTCTCACTCATAGGTGGGGATTGAACAATGAGAACACTTGAACACAGGAAGGGGAACATCACACACTGGGGCCTGTCGTGGGGTAGGGGGAGGGGAGGGGGGAAGGGATAGCATTAGGAGATATGCCTAATGTAAATGACGAGTTAATGGGTGCAGCACACCAACATTGCACATGTATACATATGTAACAAACCTGCACGTTGTGCACATGTACCCTAGAACTTAAAGTATAATAAAAAAAAGAAAGAAAAAGATAGTAAATGGCTGGTCACGGTGGCTCACGCTTGTAATCCCAGCACTTTGGGAGGTTGAGGCAGGCAGATCATTTGTGCCCAGGAGTTCGACACTAGCCTGAGCTATATGGCAAAACCCCATCTCTACCAAAAATACAAAAACTAGCCAGGTGTGGTAGCAGGTGCCTGTAATCCCAGCTACTCGAGAGGCTGAGGCAGGAGTATCACTTGAACCCAGGAAGCGGAGGTTGAAGTGAACTTAGATCGTGCCACTGGACTCTAGCCTGGCCAATAGAGTGAGACCGTGTCTCAAAAAAACAAAAGAAGAGAATAGAAGAAACATTATGTAATCCAAGACATAATTATGACAGTAAATATTCTTATAGTAAATGTTCGCATATGTCAGAGTTTATCAAAGTGAGATTCCCAGATCACTTGAGCAGCAGCACCTGAGAACTGGTTAGAAATGCAAATTCTCCCGCCTTTCCTCCCTGCAGACATATTGGATAACAATTCTGGGAGCGGAGCCCAGAAATCTGATTATAGCAGTCTCTGCAGGTGATTCTGTTGTACGCTAAAGTTGGAGAACTAATATCATACATCATAAGAGTTTCCACAGAAGTAATACTGCTTGATCAAATTGTTTTTTCCTAAACTATAGATTTTATTAAGATTTTACCAGTTTTTCCACACACTGACCTTCCATGTTCCAGGATCCAATCCAGGATCCTATATTCCATTAGTCCTTATGTCTCCTTTGTCTCCTAAAGTCTGTGACAGCCACTTAGACTTTCCTTATGTTACAAGACCTTGATGTTTTTGAAGGGAACTTGTCAGGTATTTAGCTGAACATCCCTCATTTGGGGTTTGTCTGATGTTTTGTCAATGTTAAACTAGGATTATTAGTGTTAGAGGGAAGAGAGTTGAGGTACTCTTCTCATTGCATCATATAAGAGAGCACCTGATGTCATCACGACTTATTACTGGTAATCTTCATCTTTACCACTTGGTTAAAGTGGTGTCTGCCAGATTTTTCCACAGTTGAGCTACAGTGTTTCTATTTCCATACTTCATCCTTTGGAACCAAGTCACTAAGTCCACTGCATATACTGCTTGGAATTCTCATGTAAGAGATTTTCTCTTCTCCATTAAATGATTGGTTACTTGCTTGACTGGTCACCAGTATTCATCCATAACATTTATTTATTCTTTGACTTACAATCCAACACAGTCTTTATTTGTTTATTTCCCATGTTTTCTACCTTTGGCCAACTCTTTCAGTTTGAGGTCCTATATTCTTTGTTTCTCCTTTCTAACTTTCTTGTACTGTGAGGTGCTCCAGGCTTCTTACTTTGTGTTTTTCCTGCTCAGCCCCATAATCAACCATTTCTTCAAGGATGCTCGGTTTCTTTGACTGGTGAATGGTATTGACTAACCAAGATCTGGGCACTAGTTGTGCTCATTGCTACTAGAGTTGTATTAGTTCTAGGGCTTCTCAGTGGGCAGAGTTAGGAATCATGTATACTTTCAGTAGAATTTCAGTATATACTTCCAAACTGCTCTCTCTCTCTCTCTTTTTTTTTTTTTTTGGTTTACATTGTTATACCACTATTGTATGAGAGAGCAATTTTCCTATGTTTGTCTAAAAGGGTCATTATGATTTATTTAAGTTTACCAACTTGATACATTTTTAAAATGGTGTACATCCCTGCAGTTTTTATTACTGTGCCAATTAAATATTTTTCAGTTACATACTAGGCATTTTACTTTCTTCTTTTATACATTTTCTGTTTGCAGCATTTGCTCATTCATTTTTCTACTACTGGTCATTTTCTAGCTACAGTAAACTACTTAATTTTATGCTATTTAGATATTAAGATGACAGAAAACTAATACTAATAGCCATGTCCAGTAAGCTTCTTGACTTAATTAAATTCGGGGAATAGAAGAACAGGCATTCAGTTATCTTTTTTACCTTAAACTCACCTGAAAAGACAATTGTTAAGACAAACTCCAGAGTGGAATGAAATATTTGGCAAATCTCATATTGACCTCCCATTGCACTGACAGCAATCACTAACATCCTGGAGTCTGTATAAGGTATGAAGTGATTTTAAGTTTTTCTCCCTTCTTGTTGGAAAAGTCATGATTTAGTTGTGCCTATATCCTGATTTATAGGAAATGGTAAGTTGTATGAACTCCTTTCTCTGGGTCTGTATGAGCACAAAATTTTGCTATACTTGCAAAGAAAAGTTAAAATAGAGTATGAAGCTTTAAAGTGTGTCCATAAAATTATAGCAAGGATAGTTCATTTATACTATAATTTATACTATCATTTAGTATAAGACATTCAGATGCAGTCATATGATTTAGCATGGGCTTGAAAAAACAGCACAATGGGGCCAGTCGTGGTGGCTCACGCCTGTAATCCGAGCACTTTGGGAGGCTGAGGTGGGTGGATCACCTGAGGTCAGAAGTTCGAGACCAGCCTGGCCAACATGGTGAAACCCCATCTCTACTAAAAATACAAAAATTAGCTGGATATGGTGGTACATGCCTGTAATCCCAGCTACTCAGGAGACTAAGACAGGAGAATCACTTGAACCTGGGAGGTGGAGGTTGCAGAGAGCTAAGATCATGCCACTGCACTCCAGCCTGGGTGACAAAGTGAGACTCCATCTAAAAAGAAAAAGAAAAAAAGTCCTTTGGGCATATAAGCTACAAGCCTAGGTTCAGTGCCTAGAATTGTATTATAAAGTTGTCAAGACCTGTAAAATCTGGCAACATCTTTCTGCTCTCATTTACTTCATCCACCATCCTTTGTTTAAATCACACTGAGCTGAGTGCTATCCTTGACCATGCCAGGCATGCTTTTGCCTCAGGGACTTTGCACACACTGTTCCTCTGCCTAGACCATTCTTTCTCCACATGTTTACATGGCTTCTCCCTCTGCTCTTACAAGTTTGCTCAAATGTCACTTTCTCAATGAGAACTTACTGACCATATGTTAACAGTTGTAATCCCTCACTCCCAGATTGCTTTCTTAGTTAAGGTAATGCTAGCAGCTGTAAAGTTAAAACCTTAACTCTCAATGGCATACCACAATAAAAGCTTTATTCCTCATTCAAGTCAAGTCCAAATGCTAGGTGGATGTGAAAGGACTGGAGATTCTACTCCACATAGTCCTTCAGAAACTTAGCCTGATGGAGGCTCTGCTATCATCACAAGGAAATCAATAGATAAGGAAAGAAAGAAAGTGGGAGTCAAGGCAGGATATTTTTACATACCAGGAGAGAACTCATTCAGAATTACTCTACCCACAGTTCATTGGCTGGAAGTCAGTCACAACATTACATGTATCTATATGAGAGACTGAGAAATGTGGTCTGACTGTATGTCCAGGAGGAAAAGGAAAAAGGTTTGATTAACAACTAGCCAATCTCTTCCATACACATAGTAGGCATCATTAAAGACTTATTGACAGACTGAATAAATAATGTATCAACTCTGTGATCCATTTAAATCAAGTTAAGAGGTGTTTTGAGGAATTCAATGAATGATAAGCATGATTTTGGATGGTGTCAAGGGATTTGTATTTAGGTGGGAGGTGACATTTGCTTTCTTGAAAAATTAGCATACATATAAATATGGAAGGAATATTATCTGTGGCTTATAATACATGTCATTGAGATTCAGCTGCAGCCTCCATCCTTCTTGCCCATTTCTGCATCAGGGGCCCAGGTTGATAGATTGGTCACTATTGGTAGCATTTTTGGTAACTGTTACTAAAACTCAGAACTCTGGAGGGTCTTACCAATGAACTGCTCTGCTTGAAAATGCCATATGTCAACTTCCACTTAAACTCATCCGCTAAAACTAGCCACATGGCCCAGCCCCAAATGGGAACAATTTGAATATTTGGCAAGCAACACCTAAGACCATCATAAAGGACAGTGGAAAATTAAGTCAGACAGGAGGTACCAGTCTTACCTTTACTCTGCACAAACATGGCACTTGGGCAGAAATTAATTCAAACTGCAAAATCTTGAAAGCCTCTAAAACTTATCTGTTCACTCAGATCACTTTAAAGTTCTCCATTGTTTATCCAACTCGCTGTTACAAATTTTCACTTGGATATTTGAGTTGATCTCATTTACCAATTTCTTATTCAACAAAGTTTTGAAGACCCATCAAGCTAGATGCTAGGAATACAGCGGTGGACAAAGCAGTGATATTCCCTGGTCTCACAAAGTAGTAAGCTAGGTCAAGGGTCAGCAAACATGTTTTTCTACAGAGGGACAAGTAGCAAATATTGTAACCTTTGCAGGCATACAGGCTGTCGTCATTACATTGCAATTACATTGTAATTATGATATAGCATGAGAGCAGCCATCGTCAATACAAAACTCTATGAGTGTGACCGTGATCTAACAAACCACTGAAAACAGCAGACCAGATGTGGTCCAGAGGCCCCAGTTTACTGGCCCTGATCTATTAGAAGAATCAAATATATGTGTTTTCTTACAAAGAATAACTTTACTTCATAATTTCTTGCTTTCATGTTCCATCAGAAAGTTTGGAGAGAAGTCAGAGGCTTTAGTTCAAAACAGCAATGTCGAGGGGCGGAGCAAGATGGCCGAATAGGAACAGCTCCAGTCTCCAACTCCCGGCGCGAGCGACACAGAAGACCGGCGATTTCTGCATTTTCAACTGAGGTACTGGGTTCATCTCACTGGGGAGTGCCAGACGATCGGTGCTGGTCAGCTGCTGCAGCCCGACCAGCGAGAGCTGAAGCAGGGCGAGGCATTGCCTCACCTGGAAAGCGCAAGGGGGAAGGGAATCCCTTTTCCTAGCCAGGGGAACTGAGACACACAACACCTGGAAAATCGGGTAACTCCCACCCCAATACTGCGCTTTAAGCAGACAGGCACACCAGGAGATCATATCCCACACCTGGCCGGGAGTGTCCCACACCCACGAAGCCTCCCTCATTGCTAGCACAGCAGTCTGTGATCTACCGGCAAGGCAGCAGCGAGGCTGGGGGAGGGGCGCCCGCCATTGCTGAGGCTTAAGTAGGTAAACAAAGCTGCTGGGAAGCTCGAACTGGGTGGAGCTCACAGCAGCTCAAGGAAACCTGCCTGTCTCTGTAGACTCCACCTCTGGGGACAGGGCACAGTAAATAATAACAAACGCAGCAGCTCTGCAGACGCAAACGACTCTGTCTGACAGCTTTGAAGAGAGCAGTGGATCTCCCAACACGGAGGTTGAGATCTGAGAAGGGACAGACTCCCTGCTCAAGTGGGTCCCTGACCCCTGAGTAGCCTAACTGGGAGACATCCCCCACTAGGGGCAGTCTGACACACCACACCTCACAGGGTGGAGTACACCCCTGAGAGGAAGATTCCAAAGCAAGAATCAGACAGGTACACTCGCTGTTCAGAAATATTCTATCTTCTGCAGCCTCTGCTGCTGATACCCAGGCAAACAGGGTCTGGAGTGGACCTCAAGCAATCTCCTACAGCTACAACCTACAGCTGAGGATCCTGACTGTTAGAAGGAAAGCTATCAAACAGGAAGGACACCTACACCAAAACCCCATCAGTACATCACCATCATCAAAGACCAGAGGCAGATAAAACCACAAAGATGGGGAAAAAGCAGGGCAGAAAAGCTGGAAATTCAAAAAATAAGAGCGCATCTCCCCCGGCAAAGGAGCGCAGCTCATCGCCAGCAACGGATCAAAGCTGGACGGAGAATGACTTCGACGAGATGAGAGAAGAAGGCTTCAGTCCATCAAATTTCTCAGAGCTAAAGGAGGAATTACGTACCCAGCGCAAAGAAACTAAAAATCTTGAAAAAAAAGTGGAAGAATTGATGGCTAGAGTAATTAATGCAGAGAAGCTCACAAACGAAATGAAAGAGACGAAAACCATGGCACGAGAAATACGTGACAAATGCACAAGCTTCAGTAACCGTCTCGATCAACTGGAAGAAAGAATGTCAGCGATGGAGGATCAAATGAATGAAATGAAGCGAGAAGAGAAACCAAAAGAAAAAAGAAGAAAAAGAAATGAACAAAGCCTGCAAGAAGTATGGGATTATGTAAAAAGACCAAATCTACGTCTGATTGGGGTGCCTGAAAGTGAGGGGGAAAATGGAACCAAGTTGGAAAACACTCTTCAGGATATCATCCAGGAGAACTTCCCCAACCTAGTAGGGCAGGCCAACATTCAAATCCAGGAAATACAGAGAACGCCACAAAGATACTCCTCGAGAAGAGCAACTCCAAGACACATAATTGCCAGATTCACCAAAGTTGAAATGAAGGAAAAAATCTTAAGGGCAGCCAGAGAGAAAGGTCGGGTTACTCACAAAGGGAAGCCCATCAGACTAACAGCAGATCTCTCGGCAGAAACTCTTCAAGCCAGAAGAGAGTGGGGGCCAATATTCAACATTCTTAAAGAAAAGAATTTTAAACCCAGAATTTTATATCCAGCCAAACTAAGTTTCATAAGTGAAGGAGAAATAAAATCCTTTACAGATAAGCAAATGCTTAGAGATTTTGTCACCACTAGGCCTGCCTTACAAGAGACCCTGAAGGAAGCACTAAACATGGAAAGGAACAACCGGTACCAGCCATTGCAAAAACATGCCAAAATGTAAAGACCATCAAGGCTAGGAAGAAACTGCATCAACTAACGAGCAAAATCACCAGTTAATATCATAATGGCAGGATCAAGTTCACACATAACAATCTTAACCTTAAATGTAAATGGACTAAATGCTCCAATTAAAAGACACAGACTGGCAAACTGGATAAAGAGTCAAGATCCATCAGTCTGCTGTATTCAGGAGACCCATCTCACACGCAGAGACATACATAGGCTCAAAATAAAGGGATGGAGGAAGATTTACCAAGCAAATGGAGAACACAAAAAAGCGGGGGTTGCAATACTAGTCTCTGATAAAACAGACTTTAAACCATCAAAGATCAAAAGAGACAAAGAAGGCCATTACATAATAGTAAAGGGATCAATTCAACAGGAAGAGCTAACTATCCTAAATATATATGCACCCAATACAGGAGCACCCAGATTCATAAAGCAAGTCCTTAGAGACTTACAAAGAGACTTAGACTCCCATACAATAATAATGGGAGACTTCAACACTCCACAGTCAACATTAGACAGATCAACGAGACAGAAAGTTAACAAGGATATCCAGGAATTGAACTCATCTCTGCAGCAAGCAGACCTAATAGACATCTATAGAACTCTCCACCCCAAATCAACAGAATATACATTCTTCTCAGCACCACATCGTACTTACTCCAAAATTGACCACGTAATTGGAAGTAAAGCACTCCTCAGCAAATGTACAAGAACAGAAATTATAACAAACTGTCTCTCAGACCACAGTGCAATCAAATTAGAACTCAGGACTAAGAAACTCAATCAAAACCGCTCAACTACATGGAAACTGAACAACCTGCTCCTGAATGACTACTGGGTACATAACGAAATGAAGGCAGAAATAAAGATGTTCTTTGAAACCAATGAGAACAAAGATACAACATACCAGAATCTCTGGGACACATTTAAAGCAGTGTGTAGAGGGAAATTTATAGCACTAAATGCCCACAAGAGAAAGCAGGAAAGATCTAAAATTGACACTCTAACATCGCAATTAAAAGAACTAGAGAAGCAAGAGCAAACACATTCGAAAGCTAGCAGAAGGCAAGAAATAACTAAGATCAGAGCAGAACTGAAGGAGATAGAGACACAAAAAACCCTCCAAAAAATCAATGAATCCAGGAGTTGGTTTTTTGAAAAGATCAACAAAATTGACAGACCACTAGCAAGACTAATAAAGAAGAAAAGAGAGAAGAATCAAATCGACGCAATTAAAAATGATAAAGGGGATATCACCACCGACCCCACAGAAATACAAACTACCATCAGAGAATATTATAAACACCTCTACGCAAATAAACTGGAAAATCTAGAAGAAATGGATAATTTCCTGGACACTTACACTCTTCCAAGACTAAACCAGGAAGAAGTTGAATCCCTGAATAGACCAATAGTAGGCTCTGAAATTGAGGCAATAATTAATAGCCTACTAACCAAAAAAAGTCCAGGACCAGATGGATTCACAGCTGAATTCTACCAGAGGTACAAGGAGGAGCTGGTACCATTCCTTCTGAAACTATTCCAATCAATAGAAAAAGAGGGAATCCTCCCTAACTCATTTTATGAGGCCAACATCATCCTGATACCAAAGCCTGGCAGAGACACAACAAAAAAAGAGAATTTTAGACCAATATCCCTGATGAACATCGATGCAAAAATCCTCAATAAAATACTGGCAAACCGGATTCAGCAGCACATCAAAAAGCTTATCCACCATGATCAAGTGGGCTTCATCCCTGGGATGCAAGGCTGGTTCAACGTTCGCAAATCAATAAACATAATCCAGCATATAAACAGAACCAAAGACAAGAACCACATGATTATCTCAATAGATGCAGAAAAGGCTTTTGACAAAATTCAACAGCCCTTCATGCTAAAAACGCTCAATAAATTCGGTATTGATGGAACGTACCTCAAAATCATAAGAGCTATTTATGACAAACCCACAGCCAATATCATACTGAATGGGCAAAAACTGGAAAAATTCCCTTTGAAAACTGGCACAAGACAGGGATGCCCTCTCTCACCACTCCTATTCAACATAGTGTTGGAAGTTCTGGCTAGGGCAATCAGGCAAGAGAAAGAAATCAAGGGGATTCAGTTAGGAAAAGAAGAAGTCAAATTGTCCCTGTTTGCAGACGACATGATTGTATATTTAGAAAACCCCATTGTCTCAGCCCAAAATCTCCTTAAGCTGATCAGCAACTTCAGCAAAGTCTCAGGATACAAAATTAATGTGCAAAAATCACAAGCATTCTTATACACCAGTGACAGTCAAACAGAGAGCCAAATCAGGAATGAACTTCCATTCACAATTGCTTCAAAGAGAATAAAATACCTAGGAATCCAACTTACAAGGGATGTAAAGGACCTCTTCAAGGAGAACTACAAACCACTGCTCAGTGAAATAAAAGAGGACACAAACAAATGGAAGAACATACCATGCTCATGGATAGGAAGAATCAATATCGTGAAAATGGCCATACTGCCCAAGGTAATTTATAGATTCAATGCCATCCCCATCAAGCTACCAATGAGCTTCTTCGCAGAATTGGAAAAAACTGCTTTAAAGTTCATATGGAACCAAAAAAGAGCCCGCATCTCCAAGACAATCCTAAGTCAAAAGAACAAAGCTGGAGGCATCACGCTACCTGACTTCAAACTATACTACAAGGCTACAGTAACCAAAACAGCATGGTACTGGTACCAAAACAGAGATATAGACCAATGGAACAGAACAGAGTCCTCAGAAATAATACCACACATCTACAGCCATCTGATCTTTGACAAACCTGAGAGAAACAAGAAATGGGGAAAGGATTCCCTATTTAATAAATGGTGCTGGGAAAACTGGCTAGCCATAAGTAGAAAGCTGAAACTGGATCCTTTCCTTACTCCTTATACGAAAATTAATTCAAGATGGATTAGAGACTTAAATGTTAGACCTAATACCATAAAAATCCTAGAGGAAAACCTAGGTAGTACCATTCAGGACATAGGCATGGGCAAAGACTTCATGTCTAAAACACCAAAAGCAACGGCAACAAAAGCCAAAATTGACAAATGGGATCTCATCAAACTAAAGAGCTTCTGCACAGCAAAAGAAACTACCATCAGAGTGAGCAGGCAACCTACAGAATGGGAGAAAATTTTTGCAATCTACTCATCTGACAAAGGGCTAATATCCAGAACCTACAAAGAACTCAAACAAATTTACAAGAAAAAAACAAACAACCCCATTCAAAAGTGGGCAAAGGATATGAACAGACATTTCTCAAAAGAAGACATTCATACAGCCAACAGACACATGAAAAAATGCTCATCATCACTGGCCATCAGAGAAATGCAAATCAAAACCACAATGAGATACCATCTCACACCAGTTAGAATGGCGATCATTAAAAAGTCAGGAAACAACAGGTGCTGGAGAGGATGTGGAGAAATAGGAACACTTTTACACTGTTGGTGGGATTGTAAACTAGTTCAACCATTATGGAAAACAGTATGGCGATTCCTCAAGGATCTAGAACTAGATGTACCATATGACCCAGCCATCCCATTACTGGGTATATACCCAAAGGATTATAAATTATGCTGCTATAAGGACACATGCACACGTATGTTTATTGCAGCACTATTCACAATAGCAAAGACTTGGAATCAACCCAAATGTCCATCAGTGACAGATTGGATTAAGAAAATGTGGCACATATACACCATGGAATACTATGCAGCCATAAAAAAGGATGAGTTTGTGTCCTTTGTAGGGACATGGATGCAGCTGGAAACCATCATTCTTAGCAAACTATCACAAGAACAGAAAACCAAACACCGCATGTTCTCACTCGTAGGTGGGAACTGAACAATGAGATCACTTGGACTCGGGAAGGGGAACATCACACACCGGGGCCTATCATGGGGAGGGGGGAGGGGGGAGGGATTGCATTGGGAGTTATACCTGATGTAAATGACGAGTTGATGGGTGCAGCACACCAACATGGCACAAGTATACATATGTAGCAAACCTGCACGTTGCGCACATGTACCCTACAACTTGAAGTTTAATAATAATAAATAAATTAAAAAAAAAAAAAAAACAAAAAACAGCAATGTCAACAACTCTGTGTCCTTGAAGCGTCCCATCTCTGAGCCTCAGGTTCTTTATCTGTATATAACGTAAGGTTAGGAGCAGGGGAAGCTCTAAGATCTTTTCACTCTCTAATGTTCTATTTTCCTATTTGTGCACTTGAATAACTGGATATGCAGGAGACTGGGGCAGGGTGGATTCACAATAAAGGAAAAAAGAATCATCAGAAGTGTGACCTTCATTGCCTACCTGTGTGTGATGACCACATGTCATCTGTCAGGTGGGGAATGCTCCTGCCTCAGCCTCCTGCATAGCTGGTATTACAGGCACATGCCAAGATGCCTGGCTAATTTTCGTATTTTTAGTAGAGAAGGGGTTTCTACCACATTGACCAGGCTGGTCTTGAACTGCTGACCTCAGGTGATCCACCCACCTCAGCCTCCCAAAGTGCTGAGATTACAGGCGTGAGCCACCATGCCCGGCCACATCTTACTTTCTTGCTTCCACACTCGCTAAAGCTCTGAGTAGGATGCTGGGCACACTGTAGATGCTATTCTGCCAACTGTTCCCTCTGGACCCTCATTTCTTCTCCTTTATCTTCCTTCATTTTCCTTCACTCTCTCTACGTGCAGTGAAGACACCATTGCAAATCAAATTCTCTTGTAAAACGTACTAACTGTTTTCATAAAAAGTAAAAAGCTGGCAAAGAATATGGTTTCAGTCTTTTCATTTCTGATGCAAGCAGAGATGGAAAATTTATTTAGAAAAGAGTGCCAAAGATAAATTTCATGGATAATAAAAGTTCTTAACAGAGGCAGGTGGATTGATTTGAGTTCTGCCAGACATAACTCTCCTCCTGACCTGCCCTCATTTCACCACGCAGTGCAGAGTGAGGCATTTATCCAGTGTATGAAAAGTGTCTTTTAAAAAAATATATGAGTTGAGTTTAGAAAACAAGCTTGTATGGAGAGAAAAAGAACTTGAGCCTTATTCCCTTATTATTATTATTTTTTAAGCCAGAACTAGTTCTTTTTAAAATATAGTGAGACTATTAGACATGGCACATAATGAACAATCGATATGATTTGTTGCTCTAAATTTATTTGTGTTTTTTGTTTCTTTAAACTACACACACATACACACACACACACACAGACACACACATACAACATTTTCAAATGATTTTTTTGGAATATTTGAAAAGAACAAAATACGTGATTATGGAAGACATGATATAGCCCCTTCCACCTCCCAATAATTGTTAAGTACTATATTACAGTGAAGTCTTTGGAAGTCTAATCATATAAAATTTACATTTTGAATTTGAGATCAAGAGGTTTGGAAAATTACAAAGTGAACTCTGCAATTTTCCAAAGTTCAAATTCATTTCTAAGTAATACTCTGAGTCAGCAATTTAAGGCTGTCATGTTAGATTGCTAGAATGTGTGTGTGTGTGTGTGTGTGTGTGTGTGTGTGTGTGTGTGTGTATGAAAATCCCATAACAAAATCATCTGGAATACCTTCCCTCTTAAGCAGAGATTTTTCTTTGCTCTTGTTCTACCTACTTATCTCAGCTTATTTTCCCCTTATTTTCATAAACGTGTCCTGAGCACTGAGTACTGGAGGTTGGATTTATCCAAGAGCTGGCATTTTTGGAAGGAGGTACAATGGAACATGAGCTGGACAAGAACAGGACCATAATGGAAGATCATGAAATCTAGCTGAATACAGAGACAGGAGAAGAACAGAAGGAACTCAGTGACTGAAAATGATAGGGAGAGGGCATTAGGCAGCACTGGATGAGGTCCAAATCCTGTGGAGGTGAGGGCACTTTAGAAAGTGAAGAGGAAGGGCAGATGCTGTGTTAGGAAGTGAGCATCAATTAACAAATTAAAAGATGATACAGCTCCTAGTAATGATGAGGGCTGGAGTGCGATTATGAGTGCGGACGGCAAGGCATGAGTGAAAAAGAAGGTCACCGAAGATGAAGAGGTTGAAAAACTATGAGAACAGGATGTTTTGTTTTCAGATTCTCAGCTGATGCTATGGAGAACAAAACTGTGAGCCGGTGGAGCAGGTATGGAAATCTGCAATGGACAGGGAAGGTGTGTTTGTACAATGAGAACAGTGAGGTTGAGGCATGATTCCTGTGCCAGGAGCCAGTGTTTCTGAACATTGCCTCGGATACACTTTCACTTGATGAAAATAAGAATAGATCGCACTTACTGACAAATTGCCACAAGCCAGACACTCTGCTTAGAATTTCTTAAAATTTTTCTCATTTACATTTCCCAACAACATAATAAAGTAGGCGCTATTATTTTCTCCAGTTTTACAGATTGAGAAAGAAGGTTGAAAAAAGAAAAATTAATTTGGTCAAGTAGACAGAATTAAAGTTGTGGTGGCCATTTTGAACCCAGGCAACCCATTCTAGAGTCCATTTTCTTAACTGCTACACCGCATTGTCACTCAATTTGGAATCCCACAAAGGTGAGGCTGATGATCCGCGTGGGAAGAACTTTGCCTGAAACATGGTAAGAAACTGCAACATCCTAACCATGTGAAACAAGTTTTTCAGATTTCAGAGGAACATCCCTTAAACATGAGACACAGAGGCTAAAATTGCCTCATGTCAAATGACTAGAAAGAAGGGAAGACTTAATTTTCATAACGCCAGGAGGGCACCTGTATCAGCCCTCTGAGAGCATATGGGAGAAAGCACCATTCTGACCAAGGAGACTGCTTAAGTGACAGTGTGTTTGCAGACTTGGCAATTCTGAGAATATTCACCATGCAGTATCCGCAGACCATAAAGAGAGGGATAGAAACGGTGAGCGGGATTCCCCAAGCTGCAATGTACTGTGGCCTAAACTAGTTCACCCTATTAAAGCAGATCGTATTTGCTGCCCTGGGTTATTTCTAAATGACTAGAAAATCTGCTGAGAATCCTAACTCTAAAGTGTAAAACTTTGGAAAGACCACAGATGAGAGCTCTGAAACTATAGTACTCAATCCAGTATTGATAGACTCACTTGGGAAAATCACTTTTTTGCTTTCAAGTCAAAAAATAAAAGTAAATTTCAGTTAGTAGCCATGATTCCTCATTTTTTTTTAAAATGCAGATGAAGCAAAGTATATATCTGGGAAACAGCTTGATATAAGGCTAAAGAAAGGAGACTCAGACACTGTCACACTGTTTTCTTTACCAAATCAAGTGTCAGCTCCCAACCAAGAGGCAGTGAGATGAGTTATGACCACATGAATGAAGCCATAAGAGGACAGTGGGTACAGGGGGCACTGCCATAGCCAAAAGATGCCCAAACATCAGAAAAAAATGCAGTATCTATAAAGAGACTGGTATCAGAAGGTCTACAAAAGGGTCAGACTAGCATGAGCCAGGTCAAATTTTGGAGGTGAGTATAGATATGGGGTGCAGGTTCTGGAAACAGGGATCTGTTATCTGGGAGCAGGAGAGTTTGGCACAGAAATCTTCAGCGCAAGATGCTCTTGCTTGGAGAGCTCAGAGCATATTCCCAGAATCAGTGGCTTCTAACTACCATGCTTTTTATGTTTCTGCCCCATATAACATTTGACCCTCCTATTTTTCCCCCAGAATGTCTGCATCCACTATAGACAAACTAAAAATTATAGTTGAGAAAAAGCAAGAAAAAACAACAATAATGAGGCTTCTCAGAAATATTATTAACCTTTGATATATTCATCCAGATTTTGTCATATGTGTATTTGTATTTTCAAGAATGGATCATATTATACATAATGGTTGATAAATTGCTTTTCTCCCTTGGCATTATATTGTACCAAAATATCCAGGAGAATATAATTCTTATGTTACATAAACTATTCCAAAGCATAGAAATTGATGGACATCTTCCCAACTATAGGCCAGTCTTTCTAGTAAACACTATGATAGAAAATACCAAAGTATTCACAAGTTAAATCTAATAATATACTGTGACCAATTAGGATTTACTGAGGAATATAAGAAGGTTTCAATGTTGGGAAATCCATCCATGTAATTCAATAGACCAAAAACTAAAGGATAAAAAACATGATCATCTTAATGATAGGTATCACCCATTTCTGATTCTTTTTAAAATTAATATCCCTAGTCACTTGGAACAGAAAGAAAATCCCATAGCCTGGTTGGATAACTAACAGAAACATGACACTTAATGGTAAACTATTAGACATTTATAGTAAAGGGGTTTTTTTTTTTAAGCTTAAAAAAGTGATATAGTTATCCTATATCACAGCTACACTTTAACACTTTCTTATTTTCCTTACGGTTCTAACTAATATAAAACATACAAGGAGAAATAAGTGGAATAAATATTCAAAAGAGAGAGATAAGATAGTCACTATTGTCTATCTAGGGCATACAAGAGAAGAATCACTCACAACATCTAAGAAAAAAATTGGAAAAGATAAAATATTTCAGCCAGGAGTGGTGGCTCATACCTGTAATCCCAATACTTTGGGAGGCTGAGGCTGGTAGAACGCTGGAGCCCAGGAGTTCTAGATCAGCCTGGACAACATGGTAAAATCTATTCTCTACAAAAAATGCAAAAAATTAGCTGGGTGTGGTGGTGTGCACCTGTAGTACCAGCTACTTGGGAGGCTGAGGTGGGAGGATCACCCGAACCCAGAAGGTCGTGGCTGCAGTGAGCCATGATCCCTTCACTGCATTCCAACCTGGGCAACAGAAAGAGACCCTGTTTGTTTTGTCTCAAAAACAAGCAAACAAAAAAATAAATGAAAGATTTCAACAAGGTAGCTATGTGCAAGATGAACTTAAAAAACAAATTACATTCCAGAACACTGTCAATAATTTGAAAATAAAATGGAGAAGGAAAAGATCACACTTATAACAGCAACCACCACTCTGAGTTACCTAGGAATAAATGTGATAATAAATGTATAAGATGTTTGTGAAGAAAATCGTAACATATTTTTGGATATATGAGAAGACCTAACTAATTTAAAAGGTACAGCATGTTCTTGTACGAAAAAGTTCATTATAAAGATCCTTCTCGTCCTGGACTTTTTTTGGTTGGTAGGCTATTAATTATTGCCTCAATTTCAGAGCCTACTATTGGTCTATTCAGGGATTCAACTTCTTCCTGGTTTAGTCTTGGAAGAGTGTAAGTGTCCAGGAAATTATCCATTTCTTCTAGATTTTCCAGTTTATTTGCGTAGAGGTGTTTATAGTATTCTGTGATGGTAGTTTGTATTTCTGTGGGGTCGGTGGTGATATCCCCTTTATCATTTTTAATTGCGTCGATTTGATTCTTCTCTCTTTTCTTCTTTATTAGTCTTGCTAGTGGTCTGTCAATTTTGTTGATCTTTTCAAAAAACCAACTCCTGGATTCATTGATTTTTTGGAGGGTTTTTTGTGTCTCTATCTCCTTCAGTTCTGCTCTGATCTTAGTTATTTCTTGCCTTCTGCTAGCTTTCGAATGTGTTTGCTCTTGCTTCTCTAGTTCTTTTAATTGCGATGTTAGAGTGTCAATTTTAGATCTTTCCTGCTTTCTCTTGTGGGCATTTAGTGCTATAAATTTCCCTCTACACACTGCTTTAAATGTGTCCCAGAGATTCTGGTATGTTGTATCTTTGTTCTCATTGGTTTCAAAGAACATCTTTATTTCTGCCTTCATTTCGTTAACAGAGATATAGACCAATGGAACAGAACAGAGTCCTCAGAAATAATACCACACATCTACAGCCATCTGATCTTTGACAAACCTGAGAGAAACAAGAAATGGGGAAAGGATTCCCTATTTAATAAATGGTGCTGGGAAAACTGGCTAGCCATAAGTAGAAAGCTGAAACTGGATCCTTTCCTTACTCCTTATACGAAAATTAATTCAAGATGGATTAGAGACTTAAATGTTAGACCTAATACCATAAAAATCCTAGAGGAAAACCTAGGTAGTACCATTCAGGACATAGGCATGGGCAAAGACTTCATGTCTAAAACACCAAAAGCAACGGCAGCAAAAGCCAAAATTGACAAATGGGATCTCATCAAACTAAAGAGCTTCTGCACAGCAAAAGAAACTACCATCAGAGTGAGCAGGCAACCTACAGAATGGGAGAAAATTTTTGCAATCTACTCATCTGACAAAGGGCTAATATCCAGAACCTACAAAGAACTCAAACAAATTTACAAGAAAAAAACAAACAACCCCATCCAAAAGTGGGCAAAGGATATGAACAGACATTTCTCAAAAGAAGACATTCATACAGCCAACAGACACATGAAAAAATGCTCATCATCACTGGCCATCAGAGAAATGCAAATCAAAACCACAATGAGATACCATCTCACACCAGTTAGAATGGCGATCATTAAAAAGTCAGGAAACAACAGGTGCTGGAGAGGATGTGGAGAAATAGGAACACTTTTACACTGTTGGTGGGAGTGTAAACTAGTTCAACCATTATGGAAAACAGTATGGCGATTCCTCAAGGATCTAGAACTAGATGTACCATATGACCCAGCCATCCCATTACTGGGTATATACCCAAAGGATTATAAATTATGTTGCTATAAGGACACATGCACACGTATGTTTATTGCAGCACTATTCACAATAGCAAAGACTTGGAATCAACCCAAATGTCCATCAGTGACAGATTGGATTAAGAAAATGTGGCACATATACACCATGGAATACTATGCAGCCATAAAAAAGGATGAGTTTGTGTCCTTTGTAGGGACATGGATGCAGCTGGAAACCATCATTCTTAGCAAACTATCACAAGAACAGAAAACCAAACACCGCATGTTCTCACTCGTAGGTGGGAACTGAACAATGAGATCACTTGGACTCGGGAAGGGGAACATCACACACCGGGGCCTATCATGGGGAGGGGGGAGGGGGGAGGGATTGCATTGGGAGTTATACCTGATGTAAATGACGAGTTGATGGGTGCAGCACACCAACATGGCACAAGTATACATATGTAGCAAACCTGCACGTTGTGCACATGTACCCTACAACTTGAAGTTTAATAATAATAAATAAATTTAAAAAAAAAAAAAAAAGATCCTTCTCCCTTTCAAATTAAACAATAAAGTTAATGATTAATGGGGTTAATATTTTTTAAATACAAATAAATATACTTTTATCTTTTCCCATATCTCTGTAACCTATTCATCTGGAGCCCTCCATTGATCTGGGGACAAATTAAGATTTTAAAGCAGAAGCTCAAAGAGAAAGAGCCAATATTCAGATTTCTACTTCAAAAATAGAATTTTTGATTCCACAGCAAAGAAATTGTCTTGAAAGCCAAGGTTTGTTGAGTGGGGAAGAGAGTTTCTGTTTCATAATCTCTCCTTTATATTTCAAGTGCTAAATCTGACTGACCTAGATGATAAGGTTTTACCATTATCAATAGTGTGAATAGAATGTAAATTGCCACGTAGGGAAATTCCCATAAGACAAAAGTAAAGGCATAGAGACCCCTTCCTTTAGAAGAAAAGGTATTTGGAAAAGAAATGACCCAGGGAGAGTTACTGCCTAGATCCCACATGAAGATCATTATAGTACATTAAAAAATGGAAACAATGTATATATGTACCAATAATAGGTCAATAATACGTGGTCATGTAATAGAGTTTAAAAACAATAATTCAAGTACAATGCAAAGCTTAGCTGTGAAATTATACCATGAGAATATTTACATTCCAATAAACATACATCTACAGCATCACTTCTAATGGCTGCATATTTTACGTTGTATGAATATGCCATACTTTTCTATTTCTAGATCCTTAGTTTGTTTCATATTATAATTTTTCAGTCATAATAAACTATTTTAGACATACATCTTCATACATTTGTTGGCTATTTGTTGGTCAATGATTTCCTTAGGATAAATTAATGGAAGTAGAATTCTCAGGACAGAATGCAGGCAAAATTTTAAAGCTTTTGGTACATATTAATGGGTGGCTCTCCAAAACAGTTCTACCAGCTGTGTGGTCAGTTGTGGGTCATGTTTTAAACAGGGAGGAAAGAAATGAGTACACTTAGCTAGAATAATAACTGGAAAAATTGTGCCAGAGAAGGTATATAGACATTCCCAAACAGTTCTGTTGGTGGGTTTTCTATATAAAGTTCTTATTTCTTTAAATGTATGCAATCATTGTTGTGGTAGTCATATCAGTAAGCCTTTGCCAGATCAAAAGAAGCCTTCCCAGAGAATCAACATAGCAGAGTGAAAGGTAAGGAGGCATAGAAAAAAAAAAAAAAAAAAAAAAAAAAAAAACACCAACATTGAGGTAGAGCTATGGATTCATATCTGAACCCTATTTTATGGTGTCTGTGTTGATTTGGAAAAGCCAACTTAATCTCTCTTAATATTCATTTCCTTATTGTGAAATAAGAATAATATTATCTATGGCTGTTGGAGTAGTAAAATGGTACATGTGGAAGGACCCAGTACAGTGCCTAGCACAAAAGACATTACATTTTTATTTTGGTTTGCCTTCTAGAAAGCAAAAAACTAAGCAAGTTTTACTCAAATAAAATGGATTACTTTATGCGTGGAACACTACTACACATGAGAGAAAATGTGTTGGATGAAACCCAAGACTGGGGCTTGAGTTCTGTAGGCACTTTTTAGAGACACTACCTCCCTGTCACTAACTTCCTATGTGATCTTCAGCAGATTGCCAGCTCTTCCCGAAATGTGTTTTTCATGCCTTTAATGGTGAAATGTGCTCTGAATCAAAAGATCTCAACCTAAGACTAATTTTGTTTTTATGTGCATTTTCCTAAAGGCAGGGTTCATAGCCGTCAACGGATGTTCCAAGAGATCTGTTATTCAGTAATGATTAGCAATGTTCTAAAATCTAGATGGTCTCTAAAATTTCATCCATATCTTACACTCTGATTCTGATTAAGCTCATAATTGGCTCTTACTTTTGGTTCAATGTTATTTATTAACATGCTATGAGGCTATGTAATATTTTACTGGTGACTTACCAGCCAAAATTTTAGGTTCTTTCTTGGCCTTCAGACCTCCCTGCGGCTTTCTCACAGCCCCTGGGAAAAAGGTATGGCCAGGGTATTTCTACATGAAAGTTTCTGATTACCCAAGTGGTTTCCTAGACTTATTATCCTCCTCATCCTTCTTGGTTCTTTTTTTTTTTTTTTAATGTTCTCTCTCTTGGCCAATTCACCAGAGTACAGATTTAATTAATAGGTGGCAACATATTGCAACTCGCACTGCCAAGATTCATGATTAAGAAAAGAGCCTGTGGGTTTCAGATCTTTGGTTTCTCTTCCTTCTTTTATCAAATCAGGCCCTTTATAAAACACAAAATTGTACTGAGGACAGTGTCAGATTTCAATCTTACCATAATAAATGTGAATATATGTGAATATTAAAAAGTAAACGGAAAGAAAAAATACTAAATGTATATGATTATTCTGGTAACCAATACATTTACTTGCAATGAAAGTGATAGTCTTAGAAGACTGCATCACAGAACTCAGAGAAGTATTCATCCTGTTAATATTTATCAAGGACCAACAAGGTACCATGCGAGGGGATATAAAGGACAGAATAATGAACTTGAATCCTGCCTTCAGGGAAATAATACATTATCAAGCCATGTAAGAATACATGTGTATGCAAATAACAATAATACAAGGTAATAAGTGATAAGTTGCAACTCAATACCAATAGATAAATTGCTAAAGTTGTTCAATAGTCAGAGGAAAAGCTTTCAAATGGGGGGAATGGGGAAGATATATACTGGTTAGTAACTGAGCTGAATTTTGAGCAACAGTAGAGTTTAGACACATAAAATACTGGTATAAACACATCAAACAGAAGCAATGGCATGGACAAAGTGAGGAGGAATTTGAAAGATTTGAGGCCTTTTTAGGATACATATTTATTTCAGCTCTAAGTAACATTTCTTGATATCTTAGAAGTAATATACATAAATGGGAATAGTAAGAAATGAGATGAGAGCAAGTCTGTGGCTAGATTGCGGTGGACCTTGAAAGACTAGGAAGTTTTCAGTTCATTCTATAAACCGTGAGGAAACACAGAAAGTTTGTATCCAGGGAAGAAATGCGATCTGATTAATATTTGCCAATATTTATTGTGGAAACTAGCTGGAGAAAAGACTGAGCAAAGATAAAGACATCGGTAATACAAAGAGTAGGAAGAGATAGGAGAGAAACTATGAAGGTAAAGTCAGTAATTTTTTTTTTTTCTGTTTTTTTTGGAAATGGAGTCTACCTCTGTCACCCAGGCTGGAGTACAGTGGTGTGATCTTGGCTCACTGCAACCTCTGCCTCTTGGGTTCAAGTAATTCTCATGCCTCAGCCTCCCGAGGAGCTGGGATTACAGGTGCCCACCACCACACCCAGCTAATTTTTGTATTTTTAGTAGAAACAGGGTTTCACCATGTTGGTCTGGCTGGTCTCAAACTCCTGACCTCAAGTGATCTGCCCATCTCAGCCTACCAAAGTTCTAGGATTACAGGTGTGAACCACAGCATCCAGCCTCAAGTCAGTAATCTTCTCAATTTACTGGATAGGAAGGATCAGGAGGAAGGAGAAAAAAAAATTTTTTTGACTGCGGGTTCAAGTCTAAGGATCTGGAAGGCTTAATGGGGCTGCAAAAACCGGACATCCAGATTCAGTAAAGAGTATAGGACAAGATTTGGATGAAAACAGCCAAACTGGTCATCATCAATGATCGCTATCAATGCCATTTGGAGAAGAATATGCTAACGACTGTGCATTAGTAAACATCTTCCAACAATTTCTTTTCACCATATTTATCTTACAGATAAACAAGTAGCTAGATAGCTTCCTCTTCAACATTGCCATCTCAAAATACTTAAAAATTGTTATTCAATGTAAAATGTGTTTCACTGCTATCTTTGTTTCACCGTAATATCTTGCATATTCCTGTAATGCTTGATGGTATATTTTTTGGAATATTATATAAAATGCTACCATTTTAAAGTTTTGCTTTTTTATCTGCATTGCCAATATTGTCATCATTTGATAAAAAATACTCACTAGTATTACTTTATAGCAGAATAAATCTGAGGTTGTTGTTATATAATAAATGCAGCAGACAAAATGAGTGACATTATTTTGGTGGAAATGAGAAAACTTGGGCATGCATATTCAACAAAAAGTGGACACTTGCAAATCAACTTCAGTCAGTAAATTTCATTAAAGGTAGAACTGTTTAGATCTTTCTATTTTTCAAAGATATAGATATACATATATATCCGGATTTTTATGTAAATCTTGAATTTTAATACATTATGCAGATAAGATTTCCACTTCTGGCCATATCAGAGTAACTTCTACTGAATTTGCCTTTGCATCATAAATAAAATATTAAAAGACAGTATGAAATAGCTGTTTTTAGATCTTTGACAGAAAGAAGTTCAAGACTGTGATCCATGAGAAAAGGTAAATGCAGTGAGCCCTGCATTGGCCCTGGATTTGTACCTAGAAGCATGTCCAGATCATGGGAAAAGGAATGAAATTCAAGTAAAGCAGGAAAGTCTCCCTTAACTTAAAATACAGATGCTGAAATTAGGGGATGCAAAGGAGGTTGGAATTCAGATGGCAGAGTACCTGAGGGGAGAAACCTATACAGAAGTAGAACTTCAGAAATCTGC
The DNA here is from genome assembly GCF_047675955.1 of Chlorocebus sabaeus. Taxonomy (NCBI): domain Eukaryota; kingdom Metazoa; phylum Chordata; class Mammalia; order Primates; family Cercopithecidae; genus Chlorocebus; species Chlorocebus sabaeus. The sequence goes on along the minus strand of NC_132911.1, from coordinate 32,506,125 downwards.
ATCTAAGTCCACTTGACCTGATGCTGTAGTACACTGGACATGTGTGGGTGAAACTGTTATACATAGTATGCCAAAACTACTGGAAAGTTTTAATCTGACAAATTCCTAGAGCTTCCATGGGGCTGGGAGACATTAAAAACCCAGATATTCAGGAGAGACTCCAGAAGAATCGTGTCTTAGTATTAGGGCTGAACCAATTCTAGGGTAAAGGCTACTCTAGATCCGCCCTAACAAGATTTTAAAAGTAGACTTGAGAGGACCAAGTTGATTTGCACATTACTTAATTATCTGCCAAAACAAAATTGTTCAACATTCTTTAAAGAAAAAGACAACAAAATCCAGACCTAATAATTTAATATTCACCATCCAAACAAACACATTGAGGTATGTAAAGAAAAATGTTCAGTATAACCTGGAGAAATATCCATGGCAGAAATAGATCCAGAAATAACAGATGTGATCAATTTAGTAGACTTTACAATTGCTTTCAAAAATATGTTAATAGATTTAGAGGAATAACCATGAAACTAATGAGAGAAATAGAAGGTTGGAAAAGAATAAAATAGAACTTTTACAGCTAAAAATTATGAAAATAAAAATTCCATGGGTAGAATTATCAGCACACTAGACAGAATTATCAGATTAGATACCGTAAAAGAGAAAATTAGTAAATTTAAAGATAGAGCACTAGAAGCTATACAAACTGAGGAATAGATATTTAAAAAGACTGAAAAAAATAAATACAGAGCCAGTGACCCATAGAACAATAATAATTAGTCTAACATATATATTACTAAAGTACAAAACAAGGTGGAAGAAGAAAAAATTGAAGAACCAATGGCCAAATCGTTTGGCACTTTTGAAAACTATAAACTAACAGATCTAAGAAGCTTGGCAAACTCCCCAGAAAAGTAACCACATAAATATACATCATAATAAAATTGCTAGAAACAGAAGATAAAATAAAATCTTACAAACAGCCAGAGGAAAGAATAAACTTTACAATAATAAATAATACAATGAAACAAATAAGGGAAACTGCAGACTTCATCAGAAACACTGCAAACCAGAAAAGAAAAACAGAACACCTTTAGAGTGTTGAAAGAGAAAAGCTATGACTCTAAAATCCCATAGCCTCTAAAAATGAAGCTGAAATAGCAACACTGTGCATATTAAATCTTCAGGTTTGCAGGCCGGGTGTGGCCACTAACCCCCTACTGGGAGGAGTATATGAATGGGATGGTGGAGAGTCCTGGAAGCAAAACAAAACAAAACAAACAAAAACTTGGCGAAGGGAAGGAACCACAGGGACTAAGGTTAGCCCAGTTGGGAATCCCAATCAGAGAGCCTGGTTCCCAGAATAAGAACAATGTCACAATGATAATGAAGGTCAATTACTTAGGAAAGGGAATTTTCATGTGTTTAGGGCACAGTGAAGAATGCTCAGGGGTATTAACAGATGTTTTTCCTTAAGAGTATCTATTAGATGATCAATAGCATTAGATAATAGGGGGATACAATGACCTTTCCTTTTTAAAAAAGATCATAATACAGTGGATTTGTAAACACTTAGAAAATTATTTTTAAATTTTGAAGTTTGTTGTGGGTTTGGCCAGGGTCTGACTCTACCTCAGGCTGGTCGTAGGGAGTTGTACGTACTTTCTATGTTACTTTCTTTAGTTGACAATTGCATTTTTCATAATGCTTCATGCTTGTTTTTGAAAACTTGAACAGCACTTGAATTCCTAGGTTACCAGTGGAGAACATAAATTTCAGCGGCAAAGGCTCTGATTTTTAATGCCAGTAGTGAAATTTCCAAAAGACTCTAATTAACATTTAGATTTTAAAGATGTTTAATTGACACCTAAAATTACAGATGTATATGGAGTACACAGTGATGTTGTGATATGTATAATGTATACTTATCAAATCAGGGTAATTAGCATATCCATCATGTCAAACATTTATCATTTCTTTGTGTTTCTAACCAGAGTTCAGGTAGCTTTGTGAACAGTTGTCCCATGAAGCACCCTTATAGCCCTCCTGTTTTACAAAGCGGGGAAAAGGAGGTGGCCTCAGTTACCAACACTTTTCATTTGTTCTCTTGGTGGTGAGAACTCCACTAGACCTCTGAAGAAATAGCCTACTGCAGAGATGGCTTTAGAGCCATCTGCAAGTTTTGCTTTAGAGCAACCATCCTGCTCTCAAATCATCCATCTTTCTCTTTGTATCTGAAATCCCCGCCTCCCAAATAGAATCCCTCCCTTTTCCTCGCCTACCTCAGATCCTGCCAATTCTTTCCCTCGACTCTGTCACTATTTTCTGTATCCATGACCATGACTGGTCTTCCTAATCCTCGTTTCTGTCTTTAAAACTCATCTTCCTTCCTGCCATCACAGTTATTTTAGTCTAAAACCTAGCACTCTTACCTAAATTTATGTCTTTTCTCTAGATTAAATTCCAGACCCTTTTATATGGTATTCAAGAATCTTCACAATCTGGTTAATTAAGTCTCCTAGTCTCGTCTTTAGCAATCCTGACCTGACCTTGCCCCCAGACATCAACACCAAAATACTCTATACAAGTAATTCACAAATTTTAGTTGACAGCTTGATAAAATGTGCGTCATTGCAGCCATAAAATATCTTTCCTGCTTGCTGGAATAAGTGATGTTTGTTCCAGGGAAGAAGAGAAAGGATGATAGTTTGAAACTATCTGTATTACGGGTAAATGAAAAACAATTTTTGATTAAAACAATATGTATCTCTTAAACTCATTTCTTCTGAGTCAAGGAAAAGAGACGCACACATTTCAGACACTAAAGCAAGAACAGCATGTCTATGCTAGGGACAGGCTTCAGCAGAGATGATCCTACAAAGAGACTGGGAGGTCAAGAGACTACCCAAGAGGTGGGTTTTTCAAAGATGACTGTGTGTATCCTATAGTTCTCTCCGTGATTAGAGAAGAAGAACTCAGAGAAAGATAGAGGCAGCTTTTTTTTACATGTTGATGGTTATTTGGATCCCTTAGAAGAACATTCAGAATTCAAAGAAGTAGAAATCGTTAGCTCAGTTTTCAAATTGCAATGAGCAAAAAAAGTCAAAAGTGGCTTTTCCCCTCAAATGAAGAGAAGCTTCAGGAGATAGAGGACAATTTGATCCAGAGTCAGGGTGCTAAAAGAATCATCTCTTGCAAAGATTAATGAAAGGAAGAGGAAAAAGGAAAGTCCAAGGCGAGGTTAAGAAGGCAGGCAGGGTAGCTGCCCAGGGTAGGGTGGCAGGCTGACACCCCAGCAAGGCTCCTCCAGGATGTCCTCCAGGGAAAACAGTGCTATTGGTGAGAAGTGAGGCTGAAGGAACAGCAATTCAAACCTGAAGGCTAAATGATGTAGCCCTGGACCCAGAAAGGAGAAGAGCCCTCATCTCTAAGGGATTTAGGAATGTTTATTTGACCGAAGCCTGGATGGAAATACAGGAAAAGGGTGGTCTTCAGAAGGAGGCTAAAGACAGTTCCTGGTTCTGAAAGAGGAAGAGCAGGGAGTCCTCTCTGTTCACCTCATGCTGAGGTTCATATTGTGAGGGAATCACCTTGGTGGTGAGGTGATTAAAGTCTACAGGGTGAACCCCAGTGAAGGAGGGCACCCAGAGGGGAGATGGTAGGGCTGGGAATGCCCCTGGAGACCACACTCTTCCTTTGAATTCCTGAAAGGAAGGAGCAAAAAGCTTAAGAGACCAGTGACTCTGGGAACTTAACTCTGGGAAGCTCTAGCTTCTTTGAAAGTGGAAGGATCTAGTGATCCTGGGCCTTCATTTCTCGCACTGGGAAGCTTTCTTTATTTACTTTACTAAATTGGTCTCTACAGGCATTTAGATTTATCATCCTGTTACAACTACAGCAAAGCAGAGGAACATGACATCAATATGGGCTGGATTCAAGGGGGAAAATTTCATGGGATGAGTAGAGCTTGAGCTAGAGTCTGGTGGAGGGAGGGAGAGGAGAATCTGTGTGTCTGAAGACTCAAAGGTAGAATGAAAGCTTTCAACCATGTGAAATCCATTCTCTTAGACTGGGAAAACATATGAGCCACCAAAAGTATCCCAGAGCAGACTCAGTGTCATGGAGCTCTTCACCCAAGAGAACTCCCAAGGGTTACGCTCCTATGATGGAGGAGGCCACTGCTATTTCAGCAATGGGAATGGGTTTATGCTGAAATTAGTGGGAAAAGGGTAGTTTGGGAAAATTGCAGTGGGCCAGAAGTTTCAATTTCTATTCCTGGTTATTTGATTGATTTGTTATGTGCTGGAGCAGTCCACTGAAACCCTGGACTTCAGCCTCTTTATTAGTAAAATTAAGGGATTGGACTACAGAACCTCCTAGTTTCTTTAGGCTCAAAAGATCCATGATTCTAAGAAAGGTCATTGTGGCTAGCATCTGGGTATTCTGTTAGAGCTTAAGGTGAGTAGTGTTTTATTTGTGGAACTGTAAGGAAATCACATACTTACTCAACAAATATTTATTGAGCACCTACTATGTGCCAGGCACTAACTATTCTGGGTGGGAGTGGATAAAACAGATGAAACTCCCCTGGCTCTAACTGAGCTTACATTGTAGTGGGGGATGAGGAACAGAAAATACATAAAATAAGTAAGACACAATATATAGTATATTTAAAAGTGATAAGTGCCCGTATGCAATGGTGTCTAGAATTGAAGAATATTGTGTGTGATCAGTAAAAAGCAAAGGATTACCCCAAATTAAGCACCTTGGAATAGAAGAAGAGCCCTTGTTTTTTTTTTGTTTTTTTTTTTGTTTTTCTTTTTTTTTTGGTCTGTCCACCTGCCATTTAGCATTTGGCTGTTCTAACTTCTACATTCCTAATGTTCACATTTTCATCACACGTCCTTCCTATGAGCTGCTGTGACCAGGGACTATGGCAAAAGTCATTGTGGTCAGACAGCTGTCTGTTGATTGCCTGACTCTGTGACATCTAGAACACCCTGTCCAAGGCCAGCGAAGTTCCTGCTTGATACTGGCAGTCACTGTGGACTGCAAGCTGCTTTTATTTTCCCTTAGCTAGCATTTTCTTTTTTGTCTTTTTATATTTGAAAATTCTAAATGTAATGATTTTTCCTAAATTGCTCTCTGTTACCACCTAAATTTTTTTTAGAGAAAGGCTCTTGCTATGTTGCTCAAGCTGGCCTCTAATAATGGCCTCAAGTGATCTTCACTTCTCAGCCCCCCGAGTAGCTGGGATTACAGGCATGCACCACTGTACCTGGCTTGAAATTTTTTTTTAATTAAAAATTTCTCAGAATTTTTTTCAACTCGTGTATGTCAAAGTTTAAAACAAACTCTCCATTTTGCACGTTCATTTTCTAGGTTGATCTCATTAGTAGGTCTAGATAAGGCATATTTGTGTCAAAGAAAGGAAGTCATCATGCTCCAGTATCTTAAGAAAATTACATTTTCTGAAAGCAAGTTGGCTTCATCTAATCGCTCTCAGACACTTTTTTTCCTCGACAACCAAACACAAATTGGCTGATCCCTTGAAAAAAAAAATTCAAGGGTTAGAGAAGGAGGCTAGAGTTTAAGTAAAATAAAACAATCTGAAAAACATTTAATCGCCCAAGTTACCAGTCATCTGAATAGACAGGAAATATGTGAACATGTCCTTTATACTCAAATAGTAGAAATAAAGGCCAATAATTAGAAATACATAATTTCTTGGTTAAAAGTCAAAGCTCAGATTCCAGCCTAAATTACAGTGCATGTGTTGTGATTGGTTACGGAGTTGATGGGGTGAGGAGAAAGCCACAGAAGTGTTAATAGAGACCCATAACTGCATTGGAAGGAAGGTTGTGCCACAAAGAGTGAGAAGCAAAGACAAGAGATAAAGTTGTGATGCTTGGCTGTGGATTTCCCTGTGTTGAGTTTGGGATGCCTGCTGGCTGAGTCAGAGTAAAGAGAGACAGCTAGCAATGTGGTGCGGGGCAAAGCGGCCATACAAGTAGAGGCAAACAAGGAGAAAAAAGAGTAAGTTCTAGAACAGATGTCAGCTGCTGGAACAGTCCTTGCAATCCAACCGGGTCATGATAACCTCATCATTAACCTGTAGTTCAGTGTGGAGGGAAAAGGAATGCTTTGGTCTTTGTTAAAGTTGCCTTCTTACTTTCTCTCTTCTTTCTTTCCTGTATATATATAGCTGTATATATATATACAGGTTGCCTTCTTACTTTCTCTCTTCTTTGTTTCCTGTATATATATAGTTTTCTAAGAGGGCTTGTGTCACTGCATACTTAGCACTTCTACTAATACTGATAAATTGTAGTAGTGATAGTAGCAGTAATAATGTTAAAAGTAGATACTTATATCGTGCCTTCTATTTTCCAGTCACTGGTCTAATTAAATGTATTAACCCACAGGGGATTTCGGTAACTTACTCAAGGTGGCACAACAAGATTCACAATTAGAGTGGAGAACTTAAGATCACAGGAACAGCTAACCTCTACCTTCCTGGCTATTCACAATCCATACCTGAGAAGGACCTGGAGACAAGGACAGAACTGGGATGACCTCCAGGGTGTTGTCTTGTCATACTCCTGACCTTACTCACCCTAACACTACTTTAGGTCTCTAGGGTCAAATGGTGACATCAGGGTGGGAACTACCAATCCCTGGAGAGGTATTTCATAAGGGAATACTGAAAAGCAGAGTTGAACGTGGGATGGGGGCTACCAAGGACAAAAAGAAAACCAGGACTACTGGGACAGCAAAGCAATGCCACTAAAGAAACTGTTGGACCGGGTCCAGTGGCTCACACCTGTAATCCCAGCACTTTGGGAGGCCGAGGTGAGTGGATCACCTGAGATCAGGAGTTCAAGACCAGCCTGATCAACATGAAGAAACCCCCGTCTCTACTAAAAATACAAAATTAGTCAGCCGTGGTGGCGCATGCCTGTAATCCCAGCTACGTGGGAAGCTGAGACAGGAGAATCTCTTGAATCCAGGAGGCGGAGGTTGCAGTGAGCCGAGATCGTGCCACTGCACTCCAGCCTGGGCAACAGAGCAAGACTCTGTCTAAAACAACAACAACAACAACAACAACAACAACAACAACAAAACAAACTATTGAATGTCTTAGAGAAATACTGAAATTTGATATTCATGGAAAGATTATATAATTGTAAGTGCCAAATCAGGACACATAGTTTGACACAAAGTCCAAAAATGAAGTAGAACATTTAGAATTTGGACTATCCCAAAAATTTAATGAGGAAAGGTTGCTATAAGAATGTATCTGGGACAGGCATGGTGGGTGGCTCACACTTGTAATCTTAGCACTTTTGGAGGCTGTAGTGGGAAGATTTCTTGAGTCCAAAAGTTCAAGACCAGCCTGGGCAACATTGAAATACCCAGTCTCTACAAAATAAAAGTAAAACATTAGCCGGGCATGGTGGCGCTTGCCTGTAGTCCCAGCCACTCAGGAGGCTGAGGCGGGAGGATCACTCGAACCCAAGAGTTTGAGGCTACAGTGAGCTATTATTATACCATTGCACTATAGCCTGGGTAAGAGAGGGAGATCTCATCTTAAAAAAAAAAAAAAAAAAAAAAGAAAGAAAGAAAAGAAAAGAAAAAAGGAAGAATGTATCTGCAGTGTGTGTGTGTGTGTGTGTGTGTGTGTTGGGGATGGGTGGTGGCATAGAATCCATTTAATTCATTGAGCTAGATACTGAGACTGTTTTCAATTAACTTGTTGTTAGATGGCATTTAGCTGAGGAACAAGGACTCCCCACAAAGGTACATGTATGTACATATGTGCATATAGAATCTTAGATTCCAAAGATACTTTCAGCTACCAGAACAAATTAACGAACAATCTTTGTTTAGGCTTACTGGATAGACTAGCTATGGTGATTACCCAGAGTTCTTTCTTTTGATATCATCCACTAGTGACATCACACCACCCATCATCCATCCCCGCTGCATCTCTGCAAATATGTGGAGAAAACAAAAATCAAAAACCAAAAAGCTGGCCTCATATTCATGGCACACGTCTCCCTGGCTTTTGAAATCTTCTGAGGTTTCTTTAAATAATTAGGACAACAATTCCAAGTGCCCTCCTTCCCCTACAACTGCTAAAGTTTCAGCTAGTCGCTTTCTGGATAGCTCTGTCTTCCCATAATATGAGACACTTCAAAGGAGATCTCCCCTTCTGACATGGAGAAGAACCAGGGGGAAATCCCCTTCAGAACATCTCTCATAAATGCTTCCGTTTCCTGTAACAAGAGCAGGAGGCCGCAAAAATGAACTCTATGAGACACTGTGGTGGCATTTGTCACAACGTATTAGAATCATTTATTGTGATTTTCGGTTTTGGCTGCATGGGAGTCTGCATTAGCCATCACTTTACAGAGTATAAGACACACAATAGGCATTCTCTAAAATTTTGTTGAAAGGGATGAATGAATTTACTGCTTCTAAGAAGAAAAAGAAACTTTAAGCTCTAATGAAACTCACACACACACTCACACACACAGTGCAAAACCAAACTATGTTTCTTTATTGATTACAAAGAAAGTCAAATTACTAAACACAGTAACTTTCACAATTGTGACAATATTTCTTCCTGCAGTCTCTTCCTCCTTCATTCCCCTTTAAAAAAAAATCTGACTGACTGCTCTTTTATTTATTTATTTTTTTACTGTCAATAAAATACTTCTCCCAGGAAATCTACAGTATGACTCTTATTCACTAGGAATAAGAAACATTCAATGGGCGTTTGCCAATGACAGACCAATCCCCACAAAAAGTTCACCGTTGTCTAACTCAACAGATGAAAAACAGGGTCTAAAAGAGCAATAACAACTTGCTCCCTCTCACCCAGATGTTAAGTGACAAGGTTGTGATTTATACCTCAAGGTCTTGTTTTCACCACTACAAGTTACTTTCTCACTAGTTTCATAACCTTGCCTTTTTTAATGTCAGAAAACAACTGAGCAAGGATACTTAGGGAACTGGGAAGGGGAGGAGTGAGGAAGTCTAGGAGTTATCAGGAACAAGAACAGCATTCTGGGAGGAAGTCAGCCTTGCTGAGAAATGAAGAGTGCAGTGAGACATCATGAGTTCGAGGCAATGAACTGTTTATGGAAGTGCCAATGAGTCATTTTAGAAAGAGTGAATTTTAAAGCCTTGCCATAAGGATAATGATATGGGGATCATTTGCTCCAGCAGAGCACGAAAAAGATGACAACATCACAAAAGCAGCAGAGAGCCCCAAATTTAGTGGCTGGTAATGTGGACATGATTGGAAGGGTATTGAGGCTGATTGTTGGCTGTAGGGCCTAAAAGCACAAGAATTAATGTCTGGAACCTAAGAAGCTCCTTCAGAAAGGGTAAGACATTTTAGAAAACTTCTTAAGGCAGAAGAAGTTACTAAGAATTGCAAAGGTGCTGGATATACAAACTTCAGTGCTTCTTAGAAACCACAGCTTGTGGGGTGGTGGGGTCTCCTGAGGGCAGGAATGTCTGACTTTGTGAATTTGGCCCAACTGCTACTGACATGAACAAGGCTGGACCTAGGCCTACTAAAATTTTAGGGGTGCCAAATATCTGTCTCCAAAATCTATCCCTCAGAGCCTGGCACAGTATCAGGAAGTCTCACTATTCAAATTGCTGTGGGTTGAGAGACAGTATGCAGAAAACATCTGTTGCTTTGCAAATTCCCAAGAGTAGAAACATTAAATTGTTTCTGGAGCAGGATGTCAGTTCCTAAGCAGAAAGTAAGTTGCTGTAGTGATTGGGCAAGACGATTTTTGAAGGAAGACAGAAAATTTGCAACGTCCAGAACACACAACTGTGCCCAAGATGACAGGAAACAGGAGAGAGGCTGTGGGGTGAGAGATGGCATCATGAAAATAATTTATTCAATCAACAAACAATACTGAATGTCTCTATACTAAGCACTCCTCTAGGCACTGGACAAGTATGAACAAAACAGGCAAAAATGCTGACCCTCATTAGCATGTAACCAATGATAAATATAAATAGACTTTTCCTACTTGGCTCTTTCTCTTTGGCTGAACCAACCATTACGGACTTGAATTCTTTAACAGAGAAGGCCAATGAAAATAGCAAAGTTGTAAGTAAACTTGATCCTACTTATGCCAGCAAGTTCTTTGTCTCACCAGTGAAGAAACCAAGGTTAAAGGCCTAGTGAAGATTACACAGCTAGTGAGGGCTGAGCTGAAATTGCATTTTAGGACTTGGGGACTGGAGAGGCAAGCCCCAGGTAGAGCATGGACAGTGGGGTCAATAGAACTAGATCTGAATTCTGGCTCTACTAGTCAGGTGACCTTGAGCAACTTACGACTGTCTATCTCACTCAGTGCTAGGATGATAAAACCTGCCTCAAATGGTTGATAAAAAGCAATATAAATGAAATACAAAAGTGAAATATTTAGGACAATTCCTGGCATAGAGTAGGTGCTCAATAAATGATAGCTATTAATAACAACTTACTTGAGCCCAGGAGTTCAACGTTATAGTGTGCTATGACCACACCACTGCACTCCAGTCTGGGTGACAGAGCAAGACCCTGTCTTTAAAGAAAAAGAAAAAGAAGAGGAAATAACAAGTAATCCGTGTGATCTTCCTTTTCCACCGCCTTATACTTGTTGCCTGGATTGAATGCTCACCTAAGGTAGGACACTCCCCACCCCAGCCATGCTCCTGTAAAATATAGACCTAGGAACAGATGCAAAGAAGACTCAGCCATGAGGGTTTCTGACTCCCATTCCACAGGCACAGGGAGGTACACAGCATCAGCTGGTCTGGTGTGCTATTTTGTAGGCCAGTTTTGAAAGCTTGTCCCTTCGAACACACAGAAGTCAGGAAATGCAAAATTAACGTTCCCAGAGTATCCATAACTCACTTGCAATGCACACTGAGGCATAAATTTCACTGGAACTACAATAACATAAAGCACTGAGCATACAAGAGTGGGAGAAGTTAAGACTGTTGCTGAAATCATAAATTTGAATTTCTTGACTTGGGTGCATTTTCATCATCACCCATGATATTGCATTAACATAGCATTCACACTAGAAATTGCAACATAATTCAGAGGCCCTTGTGCATGTGACTGAGGTAGTTTTCCCTATAGGGACCCCTTTTCAAACATTCATAAGGATTTCAAGAAAATAACCCTCAGAAGAAATATTAGTCCCCTGGGGAATGCAGCTAAATCCACCCAGCATGAAAGGATATACCTACATTTATTTTCTAGCAAGCTCTGGAAGCAGGCAACCTCTTTCAAGTGCTACATCTCTGAGAGAAGGTGGTTTACCCACTCTCTCCCATTACTGAGTCTTCCACATGGACTCTGAGGAAACTGTAGTGATATACAGCAGTCCTGTCTTTTCAACTGGGATGGGAAAGGTCAGATACATGGAAGACAAATAAGTTAGTGTATGTAAGTTGGTAATTTGTGCTTTCACAGTGGAAATCATTCCAACATTCCTACAAAATGTAGAAGTCAGGGTGAGAACTACGCCACTGGTCCTCCAGGTCTACAAACTCTGGCAGAGACTTGCAGGGTGGAGAAATCTGGTAGGAGGTATCACAGAGCAGGAAGCAAGTTGCCATCTCAGTTCCAAGCTCTCCTACCTGGGCCTGGGTGCCTTGTTTTAAAAGGGTGGCATAATGACAATAGTACGTTATCTTCCTAGAGGAAGGAGACCAGAGGATCTCTTATGATTTTATCCACTGCGAACAAATATGCTTTGGTCATAAGGTCTAATCTTAACCTCCTTTTTGCACAAAATATATTCTGAAACTAACCTTTCCCCTAAAGGCTCATGATTTTTTTTCTTGAGACATTCTTTCTCTCAGAGAGGACAGATGCATCCTGTACAGGTAGGCTGTTTATTTCTCTATAGGAAAAGACTATAGTAACCAAGGCAGTAAACAAGGTACATTAAGTGCCTGATCCCTAGTAAAGGCTCAACAAATGTCAATTTCATTTCAGATACCTGTGTCAGGTAATTAGTGCCCTTTCTTCTGAGTGAAGTGTCCCTTTTCCCCCCACTTCTGTATTCTCCTGTTCCCATTCAGAGATGGACAGAGAGGCATGGTTCACGCCTGTAATCCAAGCACTTTGAGAGGCCAAGGCAGGACAACTGCTTGAGCCCAGGAGTTCGAGACCAGCCTGGGCAACATGGTGAAACCCTGTCTCTATAAAATAAAATTAAAATAAGATAAAATAATAAAAATAAAATAAAATAGTGTGTTCTTTTAGTCTCAGCTATTCAGGAGGCTGAAGTGGGAGTATTGCTTGAGCCTGGAAAGTCAAGGCTACAGTGAGCTGTGATCACAGCGCACACTAGCCTGGGTGGCAGAGTGAGACCTTGTCTCAAAAAACAAACAAACAACAATGACAAAAAACAGATGGGCAGAGGATTGACATACAGTTCCTTGGGCTTCCTAAGCTAACCCTTAGAGGATTTTCTGAACCAAACTCTGTAAAAGACACTTCAGATCCTTTTGGACACTTTCACTTTCATTTCAGAAACCAGAAAACAAAAACCAGTCAAAAGGTTCTTTTAATCTTCCTTGCTCTGTGGGTTTTCATATTCCCTTCCATGGTTGTTTTTTACAGGTCTATACTGTTTGTGTAATAAAAAGATGTGGCAACCGAATGGTGGCCTTTACTCCAAGTTGCACCTGTCTGAGCACTGGGGCTGCTAAAAACCATCACAAAGTCAAGGAGAGTTCAATCTCTGCTATCTCATCCATCACACATCGTGTTCATGACCAAGCTCTGCAATCCTTCCTTGCCAGTGTTTCTCAGGTCTGCCCCTTCCTCTGGATTTCCCCTGCTGTGGCCAGAGATCAAGCAGAAGAGACTTACATTTGGCCTTTCCCCATCTTTTCTGCATGAAATATTGTGACGCAAAATGCTATTTTTTAAACTTTTTAGGGGGTCATCATACAACTCACTTAGAATCTGGAAGAGGCCCTTCATATCCTCTCAAATCAAATCCTGATTCCTAATCAAGTTCTGTGGGGCTCTTCATTGGAGAGAATTCTTAAAATTAGAGGCAAGAAGGTCAAGAGAGACATAATAGTCATCTTCAAACATGTAGGTACTTCTGTGAAGGATGTGTTTTTACTCAGAAGACAGAATAAGATGAAAGAAGTTTAACTATAAAAATGCCTTTCATTGGAATAAAAGAAAAAGTGTAATGACTCGCAGATCTAGCTTATGTTCGACCATCTGTACAAGGGTTTCCTTCAACCTTCAGCTCTCTCCACTAAAACTTTCCTTCTTCTGACCTCACAGCTTTTTCTGCACCATTTATTTTAAATTGGTCTTCCACTTGGCTTCCTGACAGCTCTTGTGTTGTTGCTTTGCCTATCATTTCCTTGTTTGAGATGTATGTCTCACCTCTTCGAGGCATGTTATGAGTTTTGTCATACGAAACCTTTCCAAATCATTCAAACTGCTGGTCACTCTCACCATTAAATTTCCTTTCATTGAATTCTGTCACTGCATTTTTACACAGTTGTCCTTATGGTTCTCTCATTGTTTCTTCTCATTCCTCTACCTGCACTTTAAAAGTTAGTACACCTCAAGTGCCCTTTTGTTGCTCAATTTTTTGTTTTTTGCCTGACTACATATAAGGAAAGTTTAAATTTTATGGTTATGGGATCTTTAGGACACTGGGGACTATTAATTAGATATCATCTCCCTGGAGAATTGCACATACAAATAAAATTTGGCTTCCCTGTAGCTGATTAAAGATACCCTAGGATGAAATATATCCTGGGAAGTGAACATCTGATCTACACATACTCTCTAGTTGTATCATTTAAACTATAGGCCAATTCCCAAATGCATATATTTAAATCTTCCACGTCTTTCCCTTATGTTTCAACTGCTCAAATCAATTGATCTTCTAAAATATGATATCTCTGTCTCTAGCTTGTAAAATATTTTCTTTGATTAACTTAAGATTATTTATTGCATCTTCCATATTTTGGGACTATTTCTACACCTTAGGCCACAGAGAATTACTCTAATCTATGACATGATAGCCCTTCTCATATATGAAGACAACTATGATAAACCCAGCTGCTTCAATCTCTTTTTAAAAAGTGTATCCAAAACCCTCACCTTTCTATCTCTCTGTCTCTATTTTTAAAATTTAGAACCAGAGCCTTGCTCTGTCACCCTGGCTGGAGTGCAGTAGTGTGATCATAGATCATGGCACCCTCGAACTCCTGAGCTCAAGCAATCCTCCCGCCTCAGCCTCCAAAGTAACTGTGACTACAGGCATCTCTGTACCACATTTTCTTCATCCGGTCCACCATTGATGGACATCTAGGTTGATTCCATTACCATTGTGAATAGTGCTACAATGAACATATGCGTGGATGTGTCTTTTTGGTAGAATAATTTCTATTCGCTTGGTATATACCCAGTGATGAGATTGCTGGATCTGTTTTCAGTACTTTGAGAAATCTCCGAACTGTTTTTCACAGTGGCTGAACTAATGTACATTCCCCAAATCAGTGTATAAGCATTCCTTTTTCTCTGCAACTTTGCCAACGTCTGTTATTTTTTGACATTATAATAATTAGCCATTCTGACTGGTGTGAGGTGGTATCTCATTGTAGTCATAATTTGCATTTCTCTGATGATTAGTGATGTAGAGCATTTTTTCACACGTTTGTTGGCCACTTGAATGCCTTCTTTTGAGAAATGTCTGCCCATTTTGTATTAGGTTTGTTTTTTGTTGATTTGTGTAAGTTCCTTATAGATTCTGGATACTAGACGTTTGTCAGATGCATAGTTTGTAAATAATTTTCTCCCATTTTGTAGGTTGTCTGTTTACTCTGGAATACCTTCTTCTGCTCTGCAGAAGCTCTTTTTTAGGTCCCACTTATCTATTTTCATTTTTGTTGCAATTGCTTTTGGAGGCTTAATCATGAAATCTTTACCAAGTCCTACATCTAAGAGGGTATATCCTAGGTTTTCTTCTAGTGTTTTTCAAGCTTTAAAGTTAAGTCTTTCATTCATCTTGAGTTGATTTTTGTGTATGCTGAAAGGAAGGGGCTCAATTTCAATCTTCTGCATATGGCTAGCCAGATATCCCAGCTCCATTTATTGAATAGCAAATCCTTTTTCCATTGTTTATTATTGACTTTGTTGAAGATCAGATGGTTACAGGCATGCAGTTTTATTTCTGGGTTCTCTAACCTGTTCCATTGGCCTATGTGTCTGTTTTCGTATCAGTACCATGCTGTTTTGCTTACTGTACCTTTGCAGTATAATTTGAAATTGGGTCATGTGATGCCTCCAACTTTATTCTTTTTGCTTAGGATTGCTTTGGCTTTTTAGGCTTCTCTTTTGGGTCCATATGAATTTTATAATACTTTTTTCTAATTCTGTGATAAGTGACATTGGTAGCTTGACAGAAGTAGCACTGAATCTGTAAATTGCTTTAGAGAGTATGGTCATTTTAACAATATTAATTCTTCCAATCCATGAGCATGGAGTGTTTTCTATTTGTTTCTGTCATCTCTGATTTCTTTCAGCAGTGTTTTACAATTCTTGTTGTAGAGATCTTTTACCTCCTTGATTGTATGTATTTCTAGATATTTTATTGTTTTGTGGCTATTATGAATGGGATTGCATTCTTGATTTGGCATTCAGGTTGGACATTATTGATGTATAGAAATGCTGATTTTTGTACATTGATTTTGTATCCTGAAATTTTACTGAAGTTGTTTATCAGTTCTAGGAGCCTTTGGGCAGAGTCTTTAAGGTTTTCTAGGGATAGAATTATAGTGTCTGTGAAGAGAGATAGTTTGACTTCCTCTCTTCTTATTTGGATGCTTTTTCTTCCTTTCTCTTGCCTAATTGCTCTGGCTAGGACTTCCAGTACTTTGTTGAATATGAGTGGTGAGAGTGGGCATCCCTGTCTTGCTCTCGTTCTCAGAGGGAATGCTTCCAGCTTTCGCTCATTCAGTATAATGTTGGCTGTGGTTTTGTCATAGATGCCTCTTATTTTGAGGTATGTTCCTTCAGTGCCTAGTTTGTTAAGAGTTTTAGATATGAAGGGATGTTGAATTTTACTGAAAGTCTTTTCTGAATCTATTGAGATGATTATGTTGTTTTTGCTTTTAGTTCTGTTTATGTGATGAATCCCATTTATTGATTTGCGTGTGTTGAGCAAATCTTTTATCTCAGGGATAAAGCCTGCTTGATTGTGATGGATTAGCTTCTTGATGTGCTGCTGGATTTGATTTGCTAGTTTTTTGTTGAAGAGCATTAAATGTATGTTTATCAGGAATACTGGCCTAAAGTTTTCTTTTACTGTGTCTCTGCCAGGTTTTGGTATCAGAATGATGCTGGCCTCATAGAATGAGCTAGGGAGGAATCCTTCTTCCTTGATTTGTTTTGTTTTGTTTTGTTTTGTTTGTTTGTTTGTTTGAAGAATTTCAGCAAAATTGGTACTAGCTCTTCTTTATATGTCTGGTAGAATTGGCTGTGAATGTATCCGGTCTAGGGCTTTTCCTAGTTGGTAGGTTTATGGTTACTGATTAAGTTTCAAAACTCATTATGGATCTGTTCAGTATTTCAGTTTCTTCCTGGTTCAATACTGGGAGGTTGTATGCTTGCAGGAATTTATTTCTTCTAGATTTTCTAGTTTGTGTGCATAGAGGTGTTCACGATAGTCTCTGAGGGTTTTTAAAATATTTTTGTGGGATCGGTGAGTTCACCTTTGTTATTTGACTGTGTTTATTTGGATTTCTCTTTTTCTTTGTTAATCAGCTAGTGGTCTACTAATCTTATTTATTCTTTTAAATAACCAATTTTGTTTTCATTGACCTTTTGCATGAATTTTTGTGTCACAACTTTGTTCAGTTCTAGGAGTGATGTTAGGTTGTTAATTTGAGATCTTTCTAACTTCTTGATGCAGGTGTTCAGTGCTAACTTTCCTCTTAACGCCACTTTAGCTGTGTCCCAGAGGTTATGATACAGTGTATCTTTGTTTTCATTAGTTTGAAAGAATTTTTGGATTTCTGCCTTAATTTCATTCTTTACCCAAAAGTCATTCAGGAGTGGGTTGTTTAATTTCCATATAATCGTATGGTTTGAGAGATTTTCCTCTTAATAATTTCTATTGTTATTGGGTTTTGGTACAAGAGTGTGGTTGGTATGATTTCGGTTTTTTGAATTTGTCGAGAATTGCTTTATGGCTGAGCATGTGGTCAGTCTTAGAGTATGTGTGATTTGGAAATGAGAAGAATGTATATTCTGTTTTTGTTGGGTGAAGTACTCTGTAGATGTCTGTTAGGTTTATTTGGTTAAATGTCACATTTAAGTCCCAAATATATTTGTTAGCTTTCTGTCTCAGTGATCTGACACTATCAGTGGGGTGTTTACATCTCCCACTATTATTTTGTGGTTATTTAAGTGTCTTTGTAGGTCTTTAAAACCTTGTTTTGTAAATCTGAGTGCTCCAGTGTTGGGTATATATACCTTTAGAATAGTTAAGCCTTATTGTTGAACTCCTTATAATTCCTACATAATTCCATTATGTAGTGCTCTTATTTATCCTTTTTGATCATTATTGGTTTAAAAATATGTTTTATCTGAAGAATACCAATCTGCTTTCTTTTGTTTTCCATTTGTTTGATATATCTTTCTCTACCCCTTTATTTTGAGCTATGGTTGTCATTGCATTTGAGATGGGACTCATGCAGACAGCATCATCAGGCTAATGACTGGGTCTTTCCTCTTCTTCTTCTTTTTGACAGAGTCTCCCACTGTTGCCCAGGCTGGAGTGCAGTGGCATGATCTTGACTCACTGCGACCTCTACCTCCCAGGTTCAAGTGATTCTCATGCCTTAGCCTCCCAAGAAGCTGGGATTACAGGCATGTGCCCCTAATTTTTGTATTTTTAGTAGAGATGGGGTTTCGCCATAGTGGCCAGACTGGTCTTGAACTCCTGGCCTTTAGTGATCCACCTACCTTGGCATCCCAAAGTCCTGGGATTACAGGCATGAGCCACTGTGCTCAGCCATGTCTTTCTTCTTTATCCAATTTGCCACTTTGTGTCTTTTAAGTGGGGTGTTTAGCCCATTTACATTCAAGGTTAAATTGATATGTGAGGATTTGATCCTGGCATCATATTGTTAGCTGGTTGTTCTGTAGACTTGCATTGTATTGTTTCTTTATAATGTCAGTGGTCTATTTACTTGTGTGTTTTTGTGGTGGCAAGTTATCAGTCTTTCATTTCCTTGTTTAGCACTCCCTTCAGGACCACTTGTAAGGCAGGCCTGGTGGTAATAAATTCCCTTAGTTTTTGCTTGTCTGAAAAGGATTTTGTTCTCCTTATAAACTTATAAAGCTTAGTTTGGTTGGATATGAAATTCTTGTTTGGAATTTTTAAAGATGAGTCCCCTAGTCTCTTCTGGCCTATAAGGGTTCTGATGAAAGATCCTCTGTTAGCTTAATAGGGCTCCCTTTGTAGAAAACCTGCACCATCTCTCTAGCTCCCTTAAAAATTTTTTCTTTTGTGTTAACTTTGAAGAATCTGATGACTGTGTGTCTTCATGACTCTATGTCATCTTGTGTAGCATCTAGCAGGGGTTCTCTGGGTTTCCTGAATTTGCATGTTGACCTCTCTAGTGAGACTGGGGAAATTTTCATGGACAGTATCCTCAAATATCTTTTCCAAGTTGCTTGCTCTCTCTCCATCTTTTTCAGGAATGTGCCAATGAATGATAGGTTTGGTTTCATTACATAATCCCGTATTTCTCAGAGGTTTCACTCATTTTAAAAATCATTTTTAGAAATTTTTGTCGGCCTCCATGAATTTGAAGAAATTCAAAGAGATTTTCCTCAGCTTAATCTATTCTGTTATTAATGCTTTCAATTAAATTCTGAAATTCCTATAATGCAGTTTTCATTTCCAAAAAGTTCAGTGTAGTTCTTTCTTAACATGGCTATGTCATCTTTCAACTCAGACTGATTTCCTGTGTTCCTGGGATTGGGTTTTAACCTTCTTCTGTATGTCCATGGGCTTTCTTGCCATAGAGATTCCGAATTCCATGTCTGTCATTTCCAACCATTTCATCCCGGTTAAGAACCATTGCTGGGGAACTAGTACAGTTGTCTGGAGGTAAGAAGACACTATAGCTTTTAAAGTTGCAGGAAGTTTTGTGCAGGCTCTTTCTCATCTGTGTGTGCTGTTCTTTGAATCTTTGAAGGTGTTGTCTTTCAAACGAAGCTTTTTGCTTTTATATTCTTTGCTGCCCTTGAGGGTTTGACCATGATATAAGTTATGTTTAGTTGTTGGACTGCATTTCTGAAGGCTTTCAGGGGGCCAAAGCTCAGCTCAGTATTACTGGGCTACATGCTCTTATCTTGCAGGGCTGAGACCAGGCCAGCAACTTTTTTCTCTGGTCCTTCCAAATTAAGCACCTGCTGTGCTAGAGGCATCAAGGTGTTCACAGTCTGCTGGGAACAACACTCTGACAGGAGATGCTGGTGAAAGCACTCTGGTGGGATGATAGGGGTCCCCACATATATGCATGCTGGCAGGGAGGTGGGGTTTCGTGCACTTGTGCACACTAGTGGAGCAGCCAGGGGAGGCTACAAGAAAGTGTGTGTTCTGGCAGGGGGAGGCTGCTGGTAGGTGCGGGTGGGGTCTATCTGCCAAAGTGCTCTGTTAGGCAGGGTCTGCTGGCAAGAGAGAGAGGGCAGTGGCCACTGGCAAGCTGAGGCTGCAATGCAAGCAGATGTGGCTACACATGGACCCTGGAAGAGGCTGGAAGACAGGGGGTGCTCAGGTCAGACTGGCCCCATCCCAGGGACAAGACAGCCCTATTCTGCCCAGGTCAGACAGCCAACAAAGGCTAGAATCACCTAGAAGAACATGGCAAGCCTGGGGAATGGGTGCCCATGGCCATACTCTCTACTCCAGCCATTCCCATGCCAAACCTCCAGGGCTATGTGCAGGCTGGAGTTCTGTCTCTGCCAACTCTCTGGGCAGCTCTTCCTGCCTGCTCAGATGTTCATGGAGGTCATGGGTTCTCCTGTGGCTAGGATCCCAGAGGTCCATTACGAGAGTGGGCCACTCCACACCTGTTTCACTTACCTTTTCCATGGGAGTCGCTTAGGGCCAGGAAAGAGTCCTGGTGCTCAGGAATCTTGTGCAAGGTTCCCAGCTTCCCCTCCCCACCCTTCAGCCCATGGTCCGTGTCCTCCCATTGTTCACTCTCAATACCTTCCCTCTAAAGATCTGTTCAGAGTGTGCCAGTCTACTGGACAGTCTTTTTTGAGGGAGAAGCTCTTCCTGGCTGCATCTAGTCTGCCATCTTGGCTCCCCCTCCAATTATTTTTAAGTAATTAAAAAATAAATTCAATCTGCAAAGTTTTCTCTGTCGTTTAGGGCAAATGTATCTGGACCTAAACATTTGCATGTATTTTAGGAGCTAGATGCCTTTTGAAATGATTCACCTATCTTGGGCTTCAGTTTCTCCTTTACAGTGTTTGTTTTATCCTTCCGAATTTGGACACAATTTTCTTTATCAGGGAAGATCAAATCCACAAGGAACAGAGCAGCTCATCTCCTGCCATCCATTCTCAATGCCCCACATCTCCCTTCTCTTGTTCGGTATTCTCTCTTCATCACTAATTCCTGTCCATCACATATTCTAGTGAATTTTCTGTTCTTCTGGGTGACTCTCTTGATTCTGTACTTACCCATGTCATTCCTTTACATTTGTTCTTGACCAGATGCTATTCCCTTTGCCCTTGATCTGCATTAGTTTAGAAATCTCACTTCATCTGATATTCTTTTGGTGCTAAGTACATGGTAGTGTGCTTTTCAGGTGCTATGAACTGCAACTCCAAGGTTATTTTTATGGAGACAAAAATTGCTTTTTACTGTCATTTTAGTAACTCTTGTGAAGGTCTTTTTTTTTTTTTTTCTCATCTTTTGAGTTTAAATTATGCTAAAATCTTGCTCTGATTTAAATAAAGGGAAGAGAAGACTTTTCCATTGTATCAATGGGTTAAGATTTAAGACTTACGGAAATGGTATTTGTTCCTCTGACACTCCAAACTGCTTTATCTAGGCCGTCTTAGAGTCCTCTTTGAATTAAACTTTTTCATGTGGATATACTGGCTTCATTGTGCTCTCTCATTAGAGGCCTGTGACATCTGGTTGGGACTCTTTCAAATGACTTCTCACTTGGAGTTGGGTGTAACCTGTTAGAAATCCATCACCCTATCCCTTAGTCTCATGTGGAATATTCCAGAGATTTCTTGCTTAGCTAGATTTCTCCAGCTATAATTTCTAGGCAGGAGTTGCCTGCTTTAGGGTGATTTTCTCCCAAACACTCCACTGAAATTATTTAGTTCCATCCATATCACATTTGGGATGCTAAATTCCTTGTAATGTATACTAAAGAAAGGATTAAAGGAGGGTTCCCTAAAGGCTTTACCCAAACTCCTTAAGGGCTTGATACCAGAAGAGCACAGATTAACCCATAGCAAGAAAATACATTCCGTCAAACATAATCCCATCTGTACCTGCCAAAACGTTCCCCCTGCTTTACTAACATCCTTGTAACAACATTGTGCAAGGATTCTGACACTTCTTAGATAAGCACTTCATTCAGCTCCCTGTCTCCCTTACAGAAGGAAACAGGCAAATTCCAAATACAGTCAACTCCATTATCAGGCTCTTCTTATCCAGTATGTGGGGTATCCAGCCCTTTGTTTCTCTTTTGTCTCCTTCCGACTGCCTGCATTTGGGATGTGTTAGTTCCACTCTGTACCACCACTTTGGGGCATTTTTGAGGGAAAAAAAGACATAGACTGCCAAAACTGTTTTTATTTTACTTTTTATTAGCATGCCTAACAAAGACCTGGGTGAGTGAGGTCACTGGAACCAAAGAGAAAAATGAAGCTTCATGGCTCCAAGTACATTTGACTTTGAAACACTGAACTTCCAAGATGTCCTGACATAACAATAACAGTTACCCTGAAAGGGCCTTTTTCCAATAGAAATTGCTAGATATTTCCCTTTCCTTTCTCTGCTGAGCCACTTTCCTTGCTATTTTCTCTGTCATAAAAGATAAATTATGCATAATTAGTTAATAAAGAATCTGTGCCGTTGGTGGCTAAAATCCTGGAAAGTATTGGAAATCTCAATCAGGACATCCACAAAATTTCTATCTATCACTTACCCTCTTCTAATTAAGGGATAAATGGAGGTGGGAGGGAGTAAATGAAAAAAAAAAGTTTATTAAATCTGATCTCCTCTCCCTTGGTTTGTGTGATTAAGCGACTATTCTCTAGTTTTTATGTAGCAGAGGGGATTTGACCTGCATATGGTTTAAATAGACTTTGGAGGGTTATGAAAGCCAGGGAGCCTAACTATGTCTACCTCTGTTTCTGTAAAGAAAATATGTTTAGGTTTCCAAAGAAATGATTCACAGACAAACTTTGGAACACAATTTGTTTATAAGGCAGAACCTACCTAGGTCCCTGGGCTTTTCTTACTGAGGCAGCCCCTTCTAACAGAGAATCTAGGGCTGTAGCAGTCCCAGTAGAACTCACTCTGAAATGTTTTAAAGAGAAGTTAGAAATTTATTTAGGCAGCTAGTTTGAGCATGCAGACTAGGACACTGCTAGAAGTTGTATTACTTCCTATGACACCTGGGACTTAGTTACTTTAAGTGCATAAATCAGCCTTCTGAGAAATATTATTCAGTTTCCTGAGCTTAGTTTAAGCTGAATTACAAGTGACCCTGTAGAATTATTTTATTCCCCTTTTGCCTGAATTCCTGTGGAAAGGATTAAAAAACCACGTTGTCTGCTTTTATTGGCCTAGTTCCTCTCACCCCACCCCATTTTAATAACTTCGGCTCCTTAAATCTATATTCTCTACACAGTCTTTTATAGAAATTTGTCAAACATGTAAATGCACAAAGTTAACTAGGCCTTCACTATTTCTACAACAACTGGTGCATAGATAGAAGACATGATGGCCCTTTGGGTACCAATAATTTTCTGGGGACATAAAAACGAGGATTGCTGCTTTTGCCAGATCTCCCAGTGCTTTATGATATCACCAGGCATTTTGTGACACCATCACTTTAACACACAGGCTTTGGCTACAGGCAAAAGAACAAGTTTATTGATCAAGACAGAGGAGAAAAGACTGGAAGTTGGAAAGAAAAGCCTCCAACATTGCCTGGATAAAGTATTCTGAAGAAAAACTGGATTCAGACATTTCTGAAGGAGAGCGGAAGAGAGGAGGGCAAGGAGGGTTGAGGGTTAGACAGCACTGAGTTGGAATCACACAATTTATATACACAAAAAGCTCAACATCACTGATCGTGAGAGAAATACAAATCAAAACCACAATGAGATACCATCTCACGCTAATCAGAATGGCGATTATTAAAAAGTCAATAAATAACAGATGCTGGCAAGGTTGCGGAGAAAAAGAAATGCTTTTACACTGTTGGTGGGAGTATAAATTAGTTCATCCACCGTGGAAGACAAAATAGCAATTCCTCAAACACCTAGAGGCAGAAATAACATTTGACCCAGCAATCTCATTACTGGGTATGTACCCAAAGGAATGTAAACAATTCTGTTATAAAGATATATGCATGCATATGTTCATTGCAGCACTATTCACAGTAGCAAATACATGGAATTGACCCAAATGCTCATCGTTAATCGATTGGATAAAGAAAATGTGATACATATACACCAAAGAATAATACGCAGCCATAAAAAAAGAACGAGATCATATCTTTTGCAGGGACATGGATAGTTGGAAGATGCTATCCTCAGCAAACTAACGCAGGAACAGAAAACCGAGCACTGTAAGTTATCACTTATAAGTGGGAACTGAATGATGAGAACATGTGGACACATGGCGGGGAACAACACACGCTGGGGCCTTTCGGTGGGGGTAGGGGGAGGGAGAGCATCAGGAAGAACAGTTAATGGATGCTTGGCTTAGTACCTAGGTGATCTGTGGAGCAAACCACCATGGCACATGTTTACTTATGTAACAAACCTGCACATCATGCACATGTACCCTGGAACTTCAAATGAAAGTTGAAAAATAAATAAATAAATAAAATAAAAATAGAAATAAAAATCATTTTTAAAGCAAAAAAAAAAAAAAATTCCAGAAGGGGCCGGGCTAGATGGCCAAAAAGGAACACCTCCAGTCTCCAACTCCCAGCGCAAGCGACACAGAACACCGATGATTTCTGCATTTTCAACTGAGCCTCTGCTGCTGACACCCAGGCAAACAGGGTCTGGAGTGGACCTCAAGCAATCTCCAACAGACCTACAGCTGAGGGTCCTGACTGTTAGAAGGAAAACTATCAAACAGGAAGGACACCTACACCAAAACCCCATCAATATGTCACCATCATCATCAAAGACCAGAGGCAGATAAAACCACGAAGATAGGGAAAAAGCAGGGCAGAAAAGCTGGAAATTCAAAAAATAAGAGTGCATCTCCCCCGGCAAAGGAGCGCAGCTCATCGCCAGCAACGGATCAAAGCTGGACGGAGAATGACTTTGACGAGATGAGAGAAGAAGGCTTCAGTCCATCAAACTTCTCAGAGCTAAAGGAAGAATTACGTACCCAGCACAAAGAAACTAAAAATCTTGAAAAAAAAAAGTAGAAGAATTGATGGCTAGAGTAATTAATGCAGAGAAGGTCATAAACGAAATGAAAGAGATGAAAACCATGACACGAGAAATACGTGACAAATACACAAGCTTCAGTAACCGACTCGATCAACTGGAAGAAAGAGTATCAGCGATTGAGGATCAAATGAACGAAATGAAGCGAGAAGAGAAACCAAAAGAAAAAAGAAGAAAGAGAAACAAACAAAGCCTGCAAGAAGTATGGGATTATGTAAAAAGACCAAATCTACGTCTGATTGGGGTGCCCGAAAGTGAGGGGGAAAATGGAACCAAGTTGGAAAACACTCTTCAAGATATCATCCAGGAGAACTTCCCCAACCTAGTAGGGCAGGCCAACATTCAAATCCAGGAAATACAGAGAATGCCACAAAGATACTCCTCGAGAAGAGCAACTCCAAGACACATAATTGCCAGATTCACCAAAGTTGAAATGAAGGAAAAAATCTTAAGGGCAGCCAGAGAGAAAGGTCGGGTTACCCACAAAGGGAAGCCCATCAGACTAACAGCAGATCTCTCGGCAGAAAGTCTACAACCAAGAAGAGAGTGGGGGCCAATATTCAACATTCTTAAAGAAAAGAATTTTAAACCCAGAATTTCATATCCAGCTAAACTAAGTTTCATAAGTGAAGGAGAAATAAAATCCTTTACAGATAAGCAAATGCTTAGAGATTTTGTCACCACTAGGCCTGCCTTACAAAAGACCCTGAAGGAAGCACTAAACATGGAAAGGAACAACCAGTACCAGCCATTGCAAAAACATGCCAAAATATAAAGACCATCGAGGCTAGGAAGAAACTGCACCAACTAACGAGCAAAATAACCAGTTAATATCATAATGGCAGGATCAAGTTCACACATAACAATATTAACCTTAAATGTAAATGGACTAAATGCTCCAATTAAAAGACACAAACTGGCAAACTGGATAAAGAGTCAAGACCCATCAGTCTGCTGTATTCAGGAGACCCATCTCACATGTAGAGACATACATAGGCTCAAAATAAAGGGATGGAGGAAGATTTACCAAGCAAATGGAGAACAAAAAAAAGCAGGGGTTGCAATACTAGTATCTGATAAAACAGACTTTAAACCATCAAAGATCAAAAGAGACAAAGAAGGCCATTACATAATGGTAAAGGGATCAATTCAACAGGAAGAGCTAACTATCCTAAATATATATGCACCCAATACAGGCGCACCCAGATTCATAAAGCAAGTCCTTAGAGACTTACAAAGAGACTTAGACTCCCATACAATAATAATGGGAGACTTCAACACTCCACTGTCAACATTAGACAGATCAACGAGACAGAAAGTTAACAAGGATATCCAGGAATTGAACTCAACTCTGCAGCAAGCAGACCTAATAGACATCTATAGAACTTTCCACCCCAAATCAACAGAATATACATTCTTCTCAGCACCACATCGCACTTCTTCCAAAATTGACCACATAATTGGAAGGAAAGCACTCCTCAGCAAATGTACAAGAACAGAAATTACAACAGACTGTCTCTCAGACCACAGTGCAATCAAACTAGAACTCAGGACTAAGGAACTCAATCAAAACCGCTCAACTACATGGAAACTGAACAACCTGCTCCTGAATGACTACTGGGTACATAACGAAATGAAGGCAGAAATAAAGATGTTCTTTGAAACCAATGAGAACAAAGATACAACATACCAGAATCTCTGGGACACATTTAAAGCAGTGTGTAGAGGGAAATTTATAGCACTAAATGCCCACAAGAGAAAGCTGGAAACATCTAAAATTGACACTCTAACATCACAATTAAAAGAACTAGAGAAGCAAGAGCAAACACATTCAAAAGCTAGCAGAAGGCAAGAAATAACTAAGATCAGAGCAGAACTGAAGGAGATAGAGACACAAAAAACCCTCCAAAAAATCAATGAATCCAGGAGTTGGTTTTGAAAAGATCAACAAAATTGACAGACCTCTAGCCAGACTAATAAAGAAGAAAAGAGAGAAGAATCAAATAGACGCAATAAAAAATGATAAAGGGGATATCACCACTGATCCCACAGAAATACAAACTACCATCAGAGAATACTATAAACACCTCTACGCAAATAAACTAGAAAATCTAGAAGAAATGGATAGTTTCCTGGACACTTACACTCTTCCAAGACTAAACCAGGAAGAAGTTGAATCCCTGAATAGACCAATAGCAGGCTCTGAAATTGAGGCAATAATTAATAGCCTACCAACCAAAAAAAGTCCAGGACCAGATGGATTCACAGCTGAATTCTACCAGAGGTACAAGGAGGAGCTGGTACCATTCCTTCTGAAACTATTCCAATCAATAGAAAAAGAGGGAATCCTCCCTAACTCATTTTATGAGGCCAACATCATCCTGATACCAAAGCCTGGCAGAGACACAACAAAAAAAGAGAATTTTAGACCAATATCCCTGATGAACATCGATGCAAAAATCCTCAATAAAATACTGGCAAACCGGATTCAGCAGCACATCAAAAAGCTTATCCACCATGATCAAGTGGGCTTCATCCCTGGGATGCAAGGCTGGTTCAACATTCGCAAATCAATAAACATAATCCAGCATATAAACAGAACCAAAGACAAGAACCACGTGATTATCTCAATAGATGCAGAAAAGGCTTTTGACAAAATTCAACAGCCCTTCGTGCTAAAAACGCTCAATAAATTTGGTATTGATGGAACGTACCTCAAAATAATAAGAGCTATTTATGACAAACCCACAGCCAATATCATACTAAATGGGCAAAAACTGGAAAAATTCCCTTTGAAAACTGGCACAAGACAGGGATGCCCTCTCTCACCACTCCTATTCAACATAGTGTTGGAAGTTCTGGCTAGGGCAATCAGGCAAGAGAAAGAAATCAAGGGTATTCAGTTAGGAAAGGAAGTCAAATTGTCCCTCTTTGCAGATGACATGATTGTATATTTAGAAAACCCCATTGTCTCAGCCCAAAATCTCCTTCAGCTGATAAGCAACTTCAGCAAAGTCTCAGGATACAAAATTAATGTGCAAAAATCACAAACATTCGTATACACCAGTAACAGACAAACAGAGAGCCAAATCATGAATGAACTTCCATTCACAATTGCTTCAAAGAGAATAAAATACCTAGGAATCTAACTTACAAGGGATGTAAAGGACCTCTTCAAGGAGAACTACAAACCACTTCTCAGTGAAATAAAAGAAGACACAAACAAATGGCATAACATACCATGCTCATGGATAGGAAGAATCAATATCGTGAAAATGGCCATACTGCCCAAGGTAATTTATAGATTTAATGCCATCCCCATCAAGCTACCAATGAGTTTCTTCACAGAATTGGAAAAAACTGCTTTAAAGTTCATATGGAACCAAAAAAGAGCCCGCATCTCCAAGACAATCCTAAGTCAAAAGAACAAAGCTGGAGGCATCACGCTACCTGACTTCAAACTATACTACAAGGCTACAGTAACCAAAACAGCATGGTACTGGTACCAAAACAGAGATATAGACCAATGGAACAGAACAGAGTCCTCAGAAATAATACCACACATCTACAGCCATCTGATCTTTGACAAACCTGAGATAAACAAGAAATGGGGAAAGGATTCCCTATTTAATAAATGGTGCTGGGAAAATTGGCTAGCCATAAGTAGAAAGCTGAAACTGGATCCTTTCCTTACTCCTTATACGAAAATTAATTCAAGATGGATTAGAGACTTAAATGTTACACCTAATACCATAAAAACCCTAGAGGAAAACCTAGGTAGTACCATTCAGGACATAGGCATGGGCAAAGACTTCATGTCTAAAACACCAAAAGCAACGGCAGCAAAAGCCAAAATTGACAAATGGGATCTCATTAAACTAAAGAGCTTCTGCACAGCAAAAGAAACTACCATCAGAGTGAACAGGCAACCTACAGAACCGGAGAAAATTTTTGCAATCTACTCATCTGACAAAGGGCTAATATCTAGAGCCTACAAAGAACTCAAACAAATTTACAAGAAAAAAACAAACAACCCTATCAAAAAGTGGGCAAAGGATATGAACAGACATTTCTCAAAAGAAGACATTCATACAGCCAACAGACACATGAAAAAATGCTCATCATCACTGGCCATCAGAGAAATGCAAATCAAAACCACAATGAGATACCATCTCACACCAGTTAGAATGGTAATCATTCAAAAGTCAGGAAACAACAGGTGCTGGAGAGGATGTGGAGAAATAGGAACACTTTTACATTGTTGGTGGGATTGTAAACTAGTTCAACCATTATGGAAAACAGTATGGCAATTCCTCAAGGATCTAGAACTAGATGTACCATATGACCCAGCCATCCCATTACTGGGTATATACCCAAAGGATTATAAATCATGCTGCTATAAAGACACATGCACACGTATGTTTATTGTGGCACTGTTCACAATAGCAAAGACTTGGAATCAACCCAAATGTCCATCAGTGACAGATTGGATTAAGAAAATGTGGCACGTATACACCATGAAATACTATGCAGCCATAAAAAAGGATGAGTTTGTGTCCTTTGTAGGGACATGGATGCAGCTGGAAACCATCATTCTTAGCAAACTATCACAAGAACAGAAAACCAAACACCGCATGTTCTTACTCATAGGTGGGAACTGAACAATGAGATCACTTGGACTCGGGAAGGGGAACATCACACACCAGGGCCTATCATGGGGAGGGGGGAGGGGTGAGGGATTGCATTGGGAGTTATACCTGATGTAAATGACGAGTTGATGGGTGCTGACGAGTTGATGGATGCAGCACAGCAACATGGCACAAGTATACATATGTAACAAACCTGCACGTTATGCACATGTACCCTAGAACTTAAAGTATAATAATAAAAAAAAAATTCCAATCCAACACCTGGGCTTTGTGATGGTGTATGTTTCACTCCGTTTTAAATTATGTGATAAACATGAAAACTCCTGATGCTTTGCTAATCCAGATTCTAAATGAAGCAATAAAGGAGAGGTTCTAGTAGCAAAATGAAAACAGGCAAAACTGAGTGGAAAATAGTTATTCTTCATGCTGCACTCTCTCCTTCGCCACTAGTCCTAGATTCACTGGCCCTGGAGTTAGAAACAGCAATGATTTCAGTACAGAATGTCTGGTCACTAGGGGCACACTGTAGCCCTCATCAAGACAAATGAGATTTTCCCCTTTTTTCAAATTAAAGTTGGAAGTCTCTAGAAGAATGTTTGCTAGGGGGAAAAAAAAGAATTTAAAATCTACTCTGGACATAGAACAATTATGTATATAGTAGACTTCCAACATGTATGTATATTAATATATAACCATGAAAGAGTGCCTGGGCTATGGGTCCTTTTCCACAATCCAGACAGGGCTGAGACAATTGTTAGACCAGGTTTCCATCGCCCCCCCGCTTTTTTTTTTTTTTTTTCCAAAAGGCCAGTTACATTTAGTGCTTTATACTGATTGCATGAAAATATGTATTTCTCTCTCTGCATTTTTGCCATGGTTCTAGATTTTGCTACTAGGTTACCCTTGGAGCTGCTGCCACAGAGAGAAAACTGGGCAGTGCAAACGATGCACTTAACTACTAGGGTATTTCTTAGACTTTACATATAATAAAGAATGAAACCCCAAATTGTCTGAGTGAGGCTCAGATTTCTTCCTTATCTGAGTCTATAACTGTAAGCAGATAACACAAAGATATGTATAAAAAAGAGCAAAAACACAATTAACAACACCTGCATGCCCAACCAACACTCATTCACACATACTCCTAACACCCACTTTACTGAGAGGACCCAACAATTTCTTCAGTTCTTGGGACTCAGAGAAGTCTGTTCATATTCTCTGCCTCCAAATGGTAAATATGGAGGTCTATTTGCCCTTGGCTGTGCACTAATCCTCCTCTTCCTGAGTCATCCCAAAGAGAGCCAGGGTTCTTGTTGGAAAAATAAGTGGACAGCAAGAAAAAAAAATACAGATCCTTTTCAGCCAGTGCTATGAGAATTTGCTATCCCATTGGTTTTTCTCTCCTGAAAGGAAAATGTACCAGAAAGAGAAAAACAGATAAATAAAGTAAACTGATGATAATGTTTCTCATCTTGGTAGACTATCTTCAGGGAATAATGAAATTCACACTAGAGAATTTTATGATTCACAATTTCCATTTAGTATATCTTTATGCTCCTTGGAGCAACTAGTTTAGGGTTTGTTTGGAGTCTGATATTTTTTCTTCTTTTTAGGGGGAGTTAGGCAGCCTGGTCTAACAGCAACATTATAAAACCCTGGAAAATACATAAAGTCTGAGAACTGTAACAATCAGAGATGGAGGAAACCCATTATGTCATCTCTCAGACCCAGGGGAATCAGTGGAGGATTCTTTCCTAGAATAGATTTTCTACTTCCTTATCCCGTTGACTTTCAAATGGCTCTAGGGATGGGGTTTCCACCACTTCCTTTACTACGTATATTTCCCCAATCTCATAATTCTTGCTGTCAAAATTTTTCAGGGTGTTTAGTCCAAATGTTCCTTTTTTTCTGAAAATGGCAACTGCTTTTCCTTACTGAAAGTTGTGTCCTACCTGTCAGAATGAACACTCTATCTTTTTGAAGCTGTATAACCACTTTATACTTTGTCACCAGAACTCTTCTCTGATTATCTCCCTCTGGAAGTCGTTGTAGCAGCAAGTAGGCAGGGAACATATAAGGAAATCGTGGCAATTAGGCAGATAGATTCTTAGATGGTTGGGCTGTGATATCTCAGCATTCCAACAACAGAATTCCTCCCAATTTCATGGCTCAGAAGGTTCACCTGATATTTCATCTTGGTGCCACATATTGAATGTGCACTTGACACTGAAGCCCCTAGAATTGTGCAGTGCACAAACTCAACCAACCTAGATAGTCCTATAAAAATTATTTTAAAAATCCTTGCCTTTTATTAAAGCTTCATTTACGTCTATTTTGCATGTAAATGTACACTGATATATATATATATATATATATATATACCTGTCATGTTGAAATTATAATTATATAATTCTTAGGGGTATTTTCCTTCTAAGGGTCTTAATAGAGTACAGAAGCCAGAGTGGCCAAAAAGGGCTGTGTTCTTCAAATATTGTGGATGTGTGTTCTGATCACTAATTGCTGCTTCTGATCACAGAAGTACAGACGGAGTCTGTGGTCATTCTTGTCATACCTCCCAAATTGTTGCAAGTCCCTCACCTTCTGACTAAAGTGACTTCCAGAAGATTTGAAGGGATATTGCCTTCTCCTTGCTTTTACTTTTCTCTCTTTTTCCCTTTTGGGAGTCAGTCATAGAGGACTAGGACATTCAAAAGCAACCGCATATATAGGAAAATTAGAAAGTCAGTGTGCATGCACAGAGGAAAACATAGGCTCAGAGAATGTCTCAGAAGGTCTTAATTTTATGCCTTAGACCAGTATTTGGCACAGAAACAGGCTGAAACAATAATAATTTAGAAAAAACAGCAAACATTAAGAAAAAGAATGTCTGAATTTTAGAGTTAGCACATTATTAGATTCAAATGGCCACCTTGACAGAAAAGAAATAGCAAGCATATGAAGAAATACGAAAATATATTTCCTTCAAAAGAAAAAAATAAATAGAAATTTCCCAAAAGAAGACCTGAAGACAGATCTACTAGACAAAATTTCAAAACAACTATCTTAAAGATGCTCAAAAAACTAAAGGAAGACACGTATAAAGTCAATAAAATGACATATGAACAAAATAGAAATATCAACAAAGAGATGGAAACCTAAAAAGAATCCAAAAGTAATTTCTGGATCTGAAAAGTATAAAAACTGAAATAAAAAATTTTCTAGAGGAATTCAAAGCTAGATTTGAGCACAAAGAAGAATCAGCAAACTTGATGATAGGATAATTAAAATTATCAAGTATGAGGAACAGAAAAAGTAAAAAAGATTGAAGAAAAGTCAACAGACACCTATGAAACACCATCAAGTGGACCAACGTATGCATTGTACTGAGTCCCAGAAGGATAACAGAGTGAAAAAAGGGAAAGAGAGATTATTTGAAAAAATAATGACTAAAGGTTTCCCAAATTTGATGAGAAACATAAACATCTGAGGAGCTCAAAAAACTCTATTTAGGCACATTATTATCGAACTGCAAACCCCAAAGACAGAGAAATCTTAAAAGCAGCAAGAAAGAAGTAACTCATCATATACAAGGGCTCTGCAATAGGATTATCTGCAGATTTCTCATTGGAAACCTTGGAGGCCAGAAAGCAGTGGTTGATACAGTGCAAAAGAAAAGAAAATTTCAGCCAAGAATCTTTTTTTTTTTTTTTTTTTTTTTTTTTTTTTTTTTTTTTTTTGAGACGGAGTCTCGCTCTGTCGCCCAGGCTGAAGTGCAGTGGCCGGATCTCAGCTCACTGCAAGCTCCGCCTCCCGGGTTTACGCCATTCTCTTGCCTCAGCCTCCCGAGTAGCTGGGACTACAGACGCTCGCCACCTCGCCCGGCTATTTTTTTTGTATTTTTTTTTTTTTTACTAGAGACGGGGTTTCACCGGGTTAGCCAGGATGGTCTCGATCTCCTGACCTCGTGATCCACCCGTCTCGGCCTCCCAAAGTGCTGGGATTACAGGCTTGAGCCACCGCGCCCGGCCAAGAATCTTATATCTGGCAAAACTGTTCTTAAAAAGTGTGGGAAAAATTAAGACATTATCAGATAAACAAAACCTGAATGAGTTTGTTACCGCTAGGCCTTCCCTGTAGGAAGTGCTGATGGGAGTCCTGCAGGTCAAAACAAAAGGACATTAGACATTAACTCAGAGCCATAGGAAGCAATGAAGAGCACAGTTAAGATAAATAAATACATGGGCAATTATAAAAGCTAGTATTATTGTAACTTTGGCTTGTAATTCCACGTTTTGTTTTTTATGTAATTTAAGAGAATAATGGCTTAAAATATTATTAGTTTATTGTTTTGGAAATATAATGTATAAAAATGTAATTTTGTGACATCAACTGAAAGGGATGGGAACAGAGCTGTAAAGGAGTAGTTTATTATATCATTAAAGTTAAAATTTTATAAATTCAAACTAGAGTGTTATAACTTCAGGATTTTATATTTAATTCTCATGTTAACTACAAAGAAAATACCTATAAAACATACAGAAAAGGAAATGAGAAGGGACTTAAAACATTTCACTACCAAAAATCAACTAAATACAAAGAATACTGTAATGCAATAAATCAGGGACCAAAAGAGGTATAAAACAAATAACAAATAACAAAATGACAGAAGTTCTTCCTTACTGGTAATTACTTTAAATGTGTATGTTTAAACTCCACAATCAAGATTGGTAAAATACATTTTTAGAAAAATGTGATCTAACCATGTGCTAGCTACAAGAGACTCACTAGCACCAAAGACCCAAATAGATTGAAGTGGAAGGATGAGAAAAGATATCTCATGTAAACAGTAATCTAAAAAGACCAGGGGTGGCTATACCAATGTCAGACAAAATAGACTTTAAATCAAAATAGGTTACAAGAGACAAAAAAGATTATACATTCATAAAAGATCTATGATAGCAAGAAGATATAATAATTATAAACATTTACACACCTAAAAATAGACCATCAAAATATGTGAAGTAAAAACTGACAAAATTGAAGGAAGAAACAGACAGTTCCAATAATTGGAGACATTAATTCCCCACTCTCAATAACAAACAGAATAACTAGACAGAAGATGCATCAGAAAATAGAGGAATTAATACAATAAACCAGCTAGATCTAACAGACATATTCAGAATACTGTACTCAACAACCTACACATTCTTCTCAAGTGCACATAGGACATTTTCACAGATAGGCCATATGTCTATATCCTGATAGATTTTAAAAGATAGATGTCATACAAAGTATATTCTCTGACCACAGTAGGATAAAGTTAGAAATCAGTAACAGCAGGAAAGCTGAAAAATTCACAAATTCTTGGAAATTAAACAATACACTCTTAAATAACCAATATATCAAAGAAGAAACCACAAGGGAAATTAGAAACTACTTAGAGATCAATGAAAACAAAACAGAACAAACTTATGGGACACACCAACACTTGTGATACACAGCAAAAGCAGTGCTAAAGATACAATTTATAGCTGTAAATATATTAAAAATCAAGAAGGATCTCAAAACAACAAAGTAAATTTACAATTTAAGGAACTAGGAAAAACAAACTAAACTCAAAGGTTGCAGAAGGAACAAATACAGTTTAGAATGGAAGTAAGTGAAATGGAGAATGGAAAAGTAATAGACAAAAATCAATGAAACCAAAGGTTGATTATTTGAATGATCAACAGAATTCATATTGAAAAGAAAACTATAGATCATGAACATTAATGCAATGCTTATTGCAATAGTATGAACACTGATGCAAAACTCCTCAGCAAAATACTAGCAAATCAAATTCAGCAGTATATTAAGAGGATTGTACACAATGACCAACTGGGACTTACACCTAGAATGCAAGAATGTGTTCAACATAGGAAAGCTGATTGACATAATACACCACATTAACAGAATGAAGAAAAAGCGTGCATGATTATTTCAATTGACACAGAAAAGTCACTTTTCAAAATCAACACTCCACAAACTATAAATAGTTTCATGATTTAAAAAAACACTAAACAAACTAGGAATAGAAGGAAATAACCTCAACAAAATAAAATGTCTGAAATTTAGAGTTAGCACATTATTAGATTCAAATGACCACCTCAACAGAAAAGAAATAACAAGACATATGAAGAAATAAGAAAATATATTTCCTTCAAAAGAAAAAAATAAAAAGAAATTTCCCAAAAGAATACCTGAAGACATATATGAAAACCCCACAGCAAATCTCATACTCAATGGTGAAAGACTGAAAACCTTTCCTTTAATTTAAGGAAGACAAGGATGCCCACTTTCACCACTTCTAGTCCATATAATACAAGAAATTCTAGCCAGGTCAATTGACAAGAAATAAATGACATCTAATTTGGAAAAGAAGAAGTAAAATTATCTCTGTTCACAGATGATTTATCTTATGCATAGAAAACTTAAAAATTCCACAAAAATAGAAATAAATGAATTCAGTGAAGTAGTAGGCTACAAAGTCAACACACAAAAAAAATCAGTTGTATTTCTTTATACTAACAATAAACAATAGAAAATTAAGAAAACAATGTTATTTACAATAGCATCAAAAATAATAAAATAATTAGGCATTAATTTATCCAAGGAGCCGAAAGACTTGTAAATAAAAACCACAAAACATTGGTGAAAGAAATTAAAGAAGACAAACGAAGAGATATTCTCTGTTTATGGGTTGGAAGACAATATTGACAGATGTCAATACTACCCAAAGTGATATACAGATTCAATGCAATCTATCAAAATCATAATGATTTTTACAGAAATAGAAAAATCTATCCAAAGATTAACATAAATCCTCAAGAACCCCAAATAGCTAAAACAACTTTTAAAAAGGCCAAAGTTGAAAGAGTCACACTTCCAGATCTCAAAATTTACTATAAAGCTACAGCAATCAAAAAAAAGATGGTACTTGCAGAAATACAGACATATAGACCAAGGAGTTGAACAGAAAGTCCCCAAATAAACTTGCACAAATATGGTTAAATTATTTTCAACAAAGAGGCTAACATCATTCAATGGGGAAAGGATAGTCTTTTAAACGAATGGTTCTGGGAAAACTGTACATCCACATGCAAAAGAATGAAATTGGACTCTTACCGAATATTATATGCAAAAATTAAATGAATCAAAGACCTAAATGCAACACCTAAAAGTATAAAACTCAAAAGAAAACCTATGGCAAAATCTTAATGGCATTGGATTTGACAATTATTTCTTAGAGATGACATGAAAGGCACAGTCAACAAAAGAAAAAATGGACAAATTGCCTTCCTGTCAATTTAAAATTTTTGTGCATCAAAAGATACTACCAACAGAGTAAAAAGCCAATCAATAGAATGGGGAAAAAATATACACAATTATGTATCTGATGAGGGGTTAGTATCTAGAACATAAAAAGAATTCTGTTTTTGTTCTAAATCTGAAACCAAACATTGCAATTGTAAAACAGTCAAAGAACTTGAACAGTCATTTTTCTAAATATATTCAAATGGTCCACAAGCATATGAAAAGATACCCAACATTGCTAATAATCAGGAAAATCAAATTAAAACTACAATGAGATATCATCTCACACCCATTAGAATGACCACTATCAAAAAACTGAAAGCATTAGCAAGGATATGGAGAAATTGGAATTCTTGTACACTCTTCATGTTAATGTAAAATGGTGCAGCTTCTATGGAAAACAATATAGAGGTGTATTTAAAAATTAAAAGTAAAATTACTACATGATCCAACAATCCCACTTCTGGGTACATATCCAAAATAGTTGAAAACAGCATCTCAAAAATGTATGTGCATACCCCGTTCATTATTCACAAGAGGTACAAGCAACCTAATGCCCACTGATGCATGAATGGATAAAGAAAATGTGGTATATACATATGATAGAATATTATTCAGTCTTAAAAAGGAAGGAAATTCTGATATATGCTACAATATAGATAAACATTGAGGACTTTATGGTAAGTCAATAAAAAAATATGATTTCACTTATTTGAGGTACATAGAGTAGTCAAATTCATAGAGACAGAAAGTAGAGTGGTGGTTGCCAGGGGTTGCAGGGAGAGGAAATAAAGACTTACTGTTTTACACACAAAGAGTTTCATTTCTGCAAGATAAAAAAAAAGTTCTGGAGATGGATGGTGCTGATGTTTGCACAATATGTTTCTTGACATCACTGGATTATACACTTAAGAACAGTTAAGATGGAAAATTTTATGTTGTCTATATAATAAAAAGTAATTGAAAAGAAAGAAGTTATGAACCTAGAGGTAAGTTACTCAGACAACAAAATCAGAAAAGAACCCAGATATTCTTTCCTAGGCCTCTGCTTCTAATCAGTTCTTCTGATGATCCATTTACTATGCCTTTGAGAATATTTTTTCCCTTTCTCTGGATCTATTTTTTTAACTCTAAAACAAAGAAGTTAGCCAGATAAGTGGCACCAAGCTAATATCCAAAGAATGATATTTCT
Source organism: Chlorocebus sabaeus (assembly GCF_047675955.1). NCBI lineage: Eukaryota > Metazoa > Chordata > Mammalia > Primates > Cercopithecidae > Chlorocebus > Chlorocebus sabaeus. The sequence goes on along the minus strand of NC_132911.1, from coordinate 32,468,168 downwards.
GTCCATGTGTTTTAAGTTAGTGGATTTTTAAAAATATAACAGCATGGATTTTTAAATTCCAATGACTACCACTTGATTTCCTTCTCACATCAATTTCTATCCCCTCCTCCTAACCCCATAGCCCCTTCTCCTACTCTAGAGATATGTAGCTCTAGGGTAGCTGACTCCACCAGCTCCCCCTTTTTGTGTTGCTCTTTCATTACTTGCTGCTGAAAGCACTATTAATCACCGGCTTCATCTGATGGACAAGAAGATATGTCAACTCTTGGTCAAAATTCCCACATGGCAACATTGGCTGGAACCCATAGGTCCTGCACCCTGTATGCTTAGCCCACTTCAGTCATGTGATTGCCTGTCTGCTGTCTGTAGGAATTTTGGTTTGTGACTCTAGGGTAAATAATATGGTTTGGCTATGTTCCCATCCAAATCTCATCTTGAATTGTAATTCCTATAATCCCCACATACCATGGGAAGGACCTGGTGGCAGGTAACTGAATCATTGGGGCATTTCTTCCATGCTATTCTCATAATGGTGAGTAAGTTCTCACAAGATCTGATGGTTTTATAAGGGACTTCCCCCTTTCCTCAGTTCTCATTCTTCTCCTTCCTGCTGCCATGTGAAGGACATGTTTGCATCCTCTTCTGCCATGATTGTAAGTTTCCTGAGGCCTCCCCAGCCCTGTGGAACTGTGAGTCAATTAAACCTCTTTCCTTTATGATTTACCCAGTCTCAGGCAGTTCTTTATACCAGCGTGAGAACAGACCAATACAGTAAATGATTATGTGTTACATTATTTTATATAGTTTATGGATGTATCACATGTGGATGGCAGCCCTGGGTGGGCACATTTTGATTCAATTGTCTATTCAATGAAGTCAAATAGCAAGTTTTTACTGACATCACCAGGCTATACTTTAAAATGACCAGACAAGTGGTTTTGGCATTGTATGAATGCCGCCTCGGTAAAGATCTGCTGAACTTCACGTAGAAATATGTGCCAAGTCATATGCAAATTTGTATTTTGCATGGGAGCTGAGAGCTTTGGCACTTGATTCTGATGTTTTTTATAACTAAGTGTGTAGCACTGGCCAAGTTTTGCATGTTTAATCCTTTTAATCATTCAATATAAATCATGCTCTCAGACCCTTAATCATTCTTGTTATTATTCTTTGAAACTCCTCCAGTTTCCTTACATCCTTCATTGCTTAAAGAAGACTTTTTAGCAGGCTTGTTTCACTTCCAAGAATCTATTTTGTGATCGAAGCAGTGGGGGATTTAGAAGATTCAGTTCCATGAGAGACTCCAAAGGAAATGCAAGGCTTAGACCTTGGACATTTACAGACATTTCACAGGGACTCAATGTACACTCCATCTAAAAAGATAATTTTACATTCTTTTTCTCCTGAGTAATACAGAGAAATATTTATATGATTGTGACCATTGGTAATATAGTCTATTTTTTCATTGTGTATTTGTTTAGGATTTATCATGTGAATGAGAGAGTTCTTACTCTTCCATATTGAATCTAGAGAAGGAGAGAAACAGCTAGTAGAAGAAATCCACTCATCACATTTTTCAGGACCAGAGACTTAATTTATTGTCTATCAACTGTTTTCCCTTTAATCTGACTATACTAGTGCTGGGGGATAGTGTAGCAGAGACTCATGGAAAAAAGAACCCCAGATGAAGTGGTAAAAAGATAAGTTGATGGAGTGTCTTAAAAGATATCTACCTTGACTTGTATCTACTTTTTCTTTTGTCTACAGGCCTACCCCTGTCTCCAACTAGAATGCCTGCTCGAGAGAGTAGAACATTGTCTTGCTCAATATTCTGCTCCAAAAACTAGAAAGCCTTTCTATGCCTATGCCTGCCTTTCTAGGCATAATAAAGGCTCAATGAACATTTGAAGAATGAATGAGCAATCACCTTTGGCCTATCACTTGATGCTTTGATAAGGATAACTGTTACTTCTTCATTTTACATGAAGCATTGTGTAACATATAGCTATAAGGCAATTATTAAGGTCTCCCTTAAATGCCAGTAGTCCTTTCATACTGGTTGGTGCCCAAAGATGCTCCCACAGAGAAATTTATAGCCATAACTGCTCAAGGCCATTTAGTCCAACTCTTATCTGAAGCATGAATCCCCTCTGTTGGCCATCTTGCCAGTTATCATTTAGTCTTTGCTTGAATATCTCTAAAACAAAGAGCTCATTTTCTCCCAGAGCAGGTCTCCTTGTGCAGCTATGATAATTAGAATGTTCTTTCTTGTTAGCTAACATCTCTTTTTTTCCTATAACCTCTACCCATTGGCTTGGATGTCAGAAGCAGATTAATCTTCCTTTCCACCGGGTATTTAGAGAAATTAACATGGCCTGCCTAAACTTTCTCTTTGTATATTAAATGTCCCTGGTTCCTTTTCACACCTAGAAACATACAGCAGAAATCTCAGCAAGAGAGTCTTCCAGATATTCGCATTGAGGATTGAAACATGAACAGCAGGAATGGACCTGCAGGGTATTCATTGTATACCATTGTGTATTCCCTGTATGAAGGGTTAAAGGGCTGAGCCAGTGATTAACTAACTAACCAACTGCATTAGTCCATTCCTGCCCTGAAATACCTAAGATAATTTATAGAAAAAAGAGGTTTCATTGGCTCATGGTTCCACAGGCTGTATAGGAAGCATGGCAGCATCTGCTTGGCCCTGGGAGGCCTCAGGAAACTTATAATCATTGGTGGAAAGCAAAGGGGAAGCAGACATGTCTTACATGGTCAGGGCTGGAGGGAGAGAGTGTAGGGGGAGGTGATACACACTTTTAAACAACCAGATCTCGTGAGAACTCTATCATGAGAATAGCACCAAAGGGATGGTGCTAAACCAAACATGAGGGATCCACCCCCATGATCCAGTCGCCTCACACCAGGCCCCACTTCCAACACTGGGGATTACAGCTGAACATGGGATCCAAACCATATCACCAACCACAAGTCATCCTTCAGGGCCATAGGTACGCCTAAGAAGGGAAGAATGATTGGAGGTATGGACTCAACTACTTATGTGGATCCAGCTTTCTTCCCACAAGAAACTTGTACCAAAGCTTGGAGTGATAGAATAGTGAGAACCAAAGGCCAAGGCTACAGAAATCTTTGGTCAACACTGAAAATATAAGACTACACTGTTCTGAAACTTGGGTGATGCTATATACCACATAAGATAGAGACAATAGTAGAATATCATGTCAAATTGGAGAAGACAAAATTAGCTCCACAGCAAGGCGGGAGCAAGGATGGGGAAGTGGTGAAGGAAACATCATCGGAGTGACAGGTGATATTTAAGAAACAACTAGAGGGAGGAGAATGGAGAACTCAGGTCACAGCTGAGAGGAGAGGGTTCTGTGTGTGGCACATGTGACGCCTCCTGGGTAAGATTTGAGGAAGACTGGAGTTCTTACCAATCTGCCAAGAGAGATGTTATTTTGTAACTGCTGTTACCCCAGCATCAGGAAATATTAAGTATGCAAAAATGAGAACAATAGCTTGTATCCACTGGAGTCTGTTTTATGGGCCAGGCATTGTGTTACCACTGGGTTAGCTCATTTAATCCTCATAATAATCTTGCGAGGTATGTGCAATTCTCATCTTCATTTCACAGATGAGGAGATGAGGAAATTAAGACAGAGAAACTGTCTCATCCAAAATTGCCCAGCTAGTAATAGCAGAGCTGTGAACATGACTTCTGAAATCATATAAAATTCTGCATTTTAGTAAAATTTAGTTTGGGCTCTGTGTCCCAGCCCAAACTCCAACAGCAAAGCATTTAAATTTTGGTTGAATATCAAAGTTGATTAACTGGTGATGCCGGGCGCGGTGGCTCAAGCCTGTAATCCCAGCACTTTGGGAGGCTGAGACGGGCGGATCACGAGGTCAAGAGATCGAGACCATCCTGGTTAACACGGTGAAACCCCGTCTCTACTAAAAAATACAAAAAACTAGCCGGGCGAGGAGGCGGGCGCCTGTAGTCCCAGCTACTCGGGAGGCTGAGGCCGGAGAATGGCGTGAACCCGGGAGGCGGAGCTTGCAGTGAGCTGAGATCCAGCCACTGCACTCCAGCCTGGGCGACAGAGCTACACTCCGCCTCAAAAAAAAAAAAAAAAAAAAAACCTGGTGCTTTAATCAATGTTTTTTAAAATTGCTGAATCTAAGTATATACACCACATCAAACAAAAAACAGGCAGGGAGGCCGGGTGTGGTGGCTCACATCTGTAATACCATCACTTTGGGGAGCCGAGGCTAGTGGATCACCTGAGGTCAGGAGTTTGAGACCAGCCTGGCCAACATGGTGAAGCCCCATCTTTACTAAAAATACAAAAATTAGCTGGGCATGATGGCGCGTACATGTAATCCCAGCTACTTGGTAGGCTGAGGTAGGAGAATCGCTTGAACCTGGGAAGCAGAGGTTGCAGTGGGCCGAGATCACACCACTGCACTTCAGCCTGGGCGACAAAGTGAGACTCCATCTCAAAAACGAAACAAAACAAAACAAAACAAAAACAGGCAGAGAAATAAAGTTAGTTAATTACTGTAGGAAATGTACTTAATGTTGGTAAATGACTATAGGATCATCCATACCTTGTCACTGAACTGTGGGTGAATGACCACCAGTCTTCATGTAAGTACAGCCCTTTCAGGTGTAGAACTAGCACTTCACAAGGGAGCATCCGTCTGACACAGCCTCCTCTACTCGGGTATTAAAAGATTAATGCAACAGGTGACAACCACCACCCCCTCTGTCATGTATCTATCACCATCTTCTATATCCCTCAACAACCTTCTCAGAGAATGGGCCACTCTGGTCCAGTGAAAACTAAATCCTCCCCTGAGAAATTCCAGGGCATCTTGTTTTATAAAAACCTTTTATGGAACCATAAAATGCCTTGACGCCTTAAAGAAGTTGGCCTGGTGAATGAGAGCAAACTGTGTTGCACTGAGCTACACAAGTTGAGCAAACTGCTGTTTCTTCTGGCTAGAGTACGTCCTTTTTCCTTATTGGACTAAATGCATTTAGCAAAAGAAAACAACGTTTTAATTGCATGCTCCTGTTTACAGCATGCAAATCATTTAAGATTGGCGTTGTTGTAAACCAGGAGAAGGCAGAGTAGAGCATTCTAGATATGCTTATACTTTATGTGCCCAAGAACACAGCCATTTACAACCCAATGGTACTTTACTGCTAATGATCTTTGAAGTTAACAAGGTTTGTGAAAGCTTCTCAACATTATTATTATTACTTATATTAATAGCATTAGTGATCTCTTTTATTCTTCCAAGACTTAGCACTACTAATTGGCATCAGTATAAACAGAGGTATTAATGCTATCATGCAATGCAAGCAGAGCCAACTCTGGCAGCTTTGTGGGTTTAATATGGAAATGTTTGCTATCTAATGAGGACACAAAATGTTAATCTGCAGAACAAATTGTATTTATAGAGAAACTAATTATCATATGCAAATGTGACACACATCACTTGCAAAATTCCTGTTGCTGCTGGGTGGGCCCTCTTTGACCTTTGTGAAAAGCAGCACTTTGAAGTAGTAGCTAATGGTTTCATGCACTGAAGCTGATTAGTTTCATTTTCATACAGAAACAAGCTAAGTAGAAATGACGGTAGCTCTAAATAAAAGCACCAAAGCCACTGCTTCTGTAGCCATAATATGCACACTATTTTGGTATCGCTTCCTTTAAAATTCAGGATTCTTTTGCAACTTTTGCCACATCTTAAAAGCTACAGAACAGCTGTGCAGAGTAAAGAATGTTTTAACCCTATTAATAGAAGATTAAGAATTGTTATCATAAATGCAGTTCTATGGGGTGAAGGCTATTTTGATGTTTTTATAATTGTTTTTGTGTTTTGTTGTTCTTTTTTTTGTCTCCATTGAATAAGGAACTCCCTCAAGTATATGAGACAGATCATTAGATCTAGTGAACGTGGATTCACTCCTATTCTTGGTGTTTTCTCGCTTTTCTCTTTCAAATATATGATCTCCAATAGAAAAGTCATGGAATCAATCTAAATGCCCATCAGTGGTAGATTAGATAAAATCAAAACAAAACAAAAAACACTGTGGTACATACACACCATGGAATACTATGAACCATAAAAAAGAGTGAGTGAGATCACATCCTTTGCAGCAACATGGATGGAGCTAGAGGCCATTATCCTCAGTGAACTAATGCAGGATCAGAAAACCAAATACTGCATGCTCTCACTTATAAGTGGGAGTTAAACATTGAGTATACATGGACACAAAGAAGGGGACAGATACCAGGGCCTACTTGAGGGTGGGAGGAGGGAGAGAATTGAAAAACTACGTATCAGGTACTATGTTTATTACCTAGGTGATGAGAAAATCTGCACCCCAAATCCCCATGACATGCAATTTACCTATATAACAAAACTGCCCAGGTACCCTAGAACCTAAAAGTTAAAAAAAAAAATAAAAACACAAATATATGTGTTTTCTAGTTTGAAGCCTTATAGAACTATAAAACACTGGAACTTAAATGGCCTTAGAGAGCATTTCAATTAGTCCCGATATTTCATTTACAGATGAAGACAGTGTGGTGCAGAGAGATCAAATGGCGTGCCCAAGATCACACAGTGATTTAGTAGAAGATAATAGAAGTCAGGTGATTTTTCTATGTGTTGAGGACTAAACTCTGATTTTTTTTTTTTATCTTGCCCAAATTCCTATCTAAGGGATCTGGGGAGTCACGCCCTACAAATCATAAATTCTCATTAGTTGGGTTTTATTCAACCCAATATACTGTGACTTACTTTCCAAACTGACTCTGGCATAACATTATAAGACAAGGAAGAAAATAAAAATATTTTACCCCCAAATGTGTTTCTTTGCCGTATTTTGAAAAGGCCCTGTAAAGCAGTTCTTTGTGCAGGAAAATTTGTTATCTGTAAAGAATCTCCATAAACATAGCTAGATCTTTTTCTTCCAGACCCTCCCAATCCTAAAGAGACTGACTAAGATCTGAATGGAAATATTTGTCATCTATTGTCTCTAAGGGCAGCCACCATAAGACTTCAAGAGAACTTTGGTCTCCACAATCTTTATCTTAACCTGAACATTCCCTTTCTGTGAATTCCAGGTCTTTAGACAAATTCAAGCAATTGTCAACCAGAAAATGTTTAAATTCACCTATGTCCTGGAAGCTCCCCACTGCTCCCCCATCTGCTTTGAGTTGTCATGCCTTTCTGGACCAAACCAATGTATTTCTTAAATGTATTTGATTGATATCTCATGCCTCCCTAAAATGTATAAAACCAACCTGCATCCCAACCACCTTGGACACATGTTCTTAGGCCCTCCCGAGGGCTGTGTCACAGGTCATGGGCACAAATATTTGGCTCAAAATAAATCTCTTCAAATATTTTACAGAGCTCCACTCTTTCCATCAACAGTGCTTAAGTTTTTTGGTTTTTTTTTGTTTTTTTTTTTGTTGTTTGTTTTTTGTTTCTTTGTTGTTTTTTTTTAAATCACCTATTCTGTAGCATGGTTAAGTTTAGAGTTACATGAACACTTAATGGCTTTTATAACTTCCTATGGCAGATGTAGCTGGCAGAAGGCCTCAGGCGGCTTCTGGACATATAGTTCTGCTAATTCTCATCCTGACATCAAGGATCCGATCTGGCATTCTCCCAATGCCTATTAGGCTCTGAGGACAAAAAAGCAAAAGAAACATGGCCCCTACCCTCATGGAACTCAGTTTGCTGAGAGACCAACATACATACAGACATTTTCAATAACACAAGGAAAGTGCATTATCTAAATATGACAAAGTGTATAAGAACACAGAAAAGAAATAAGTGACTGAAATGGAAGAGGGAAAATGTGTTGATTGCTATGTAATAAATTACCTCAAACATAGTGGCTTTAAAAAACATACATTTATTGTTTCCAGGGGTCAGGAGTTCTTGTGTAGCTTAGCTGGTCCACTGATCAGGGTCTCACAAGGATGCACTCAAGGTACCGCGCAAGCTGTGTTCTTTTTTGAAGCTCAGGGCCTTCTTCCAAATTCAGATGTTGCTTGGCAGAATTCAGTGCCTTATAGTTTCTGGAGACAAATATTTGCTTTCTTGCTGATTGACAGCCACAGGCTGGTCTCAGCTCCTCAAAGCCCCCTGCAGTTCTCTGCCAGGTGGCCTTTTCACAATATGGCGGCTTACTTCTTCATGGCCAATAGGAAAGCTTCTCTCTTCGGGACTGACCCAATTCCTCTTTTGAGAGATTTTTCTCATTATATCAGGTCCATCTAGGATAATATCCCTTTGGGTTAACCCAAAATCGACTGATTTGGGACCTTAATTGCATTTTGGAAAAATCTCTTTATATTTGCCATATAATGTAACCGAATCATAGGAGTGAAAGACCACCAAACTCCTAGGCCCCACCCATACTGTAGGGGAGGGAACAGAGGGGCAGAAACCTAGGGACTTGTATTAGTCAGAGTTCTCCAGAGGGACAGAACTAATAGGATAAATGCACATATGAAAGGGATTTTATTAAGGAAACTTGACTCACATGGTTACAAGGTAAAGTCCCACGATAGGCTGCCTGTAAGTTGAGAAACAAGGAAGCCAGTGGTGGATCAGAGTCCCAAAACCTCAAAAATAGGGAGGCTGACAGGGCAGCCTTCAGTCTGTGACCGAAGCCCCTGAGAGCCCCTGGCAAATCATTGGTGTAGGCCCAAGAGTCAACAAGCTGAAGAACTTAGAGTCTGATGTTTGAGGGCAGGAAGCATCCAGCACAGGAGAAAGATGAAGTTCGGAAGAGGCAGCAAGTCTGCTCTTCCACCTTCTCCTGCCTGCCTTATTCTAGCCATACTGGCAGCTGATTAGATGCTGCCCACCCCGACTGAGAGAGGGTCTGCCTCTCTCAGTCCACTGACTCAAATGTTAATCTCTTTTGGCAACACCCTTACAGACACACCCAGGAGCAATATTTTGCATCCTTCAATCCAATCAAGTTGACAATATTAACCATCACAGAATTCAACTTAAAATTTTGCCTGGCACAACTGGAAAACAGACAGGTATAGTTAGAACAGACTTCAGAAGATGTGAACAGAATCACAAAAGACACATAGAGGTCAACATCTGATGTAATAAGTTAATTTTACAATTTTCTCGAAATTACTTTGCATTCAGAGGCCTTTGTTTGCAAGGTGTAATTGTATTTATTTAAGTCAAATTTGGATTGAACATGAAGAAAAAAACAGGAATAAAATGGACAACTCACCAAAAGTAAAAAAAAAAAACACAAAGGAAAACCTTTGTGACAATGAATGAATGAAAAATGAAGAAAATGAAGAGACCTAGATGGAACATTAGAAGACAGCACTTAATCTCTTCGGGTCTCAGGGTGCTTGTTTGAAAATATGGGGCTTATTTGCAACATGTGAAAGGCAAAAAGTAATATTCCTAACATATAAAACCTTCTTATAAAGTAATAAAAGAAAAAGAATCCTTGAATATAAAAGTAGGCTAAACATAGCAATCAACAATTGAGAAAAAGAGAAACAAATGACTAGTAAACTTATTCAAGCCCTCAAATTCATTTGTAATTAAAGAATAGAATTCACAATTAAAATACCTCTGACCTACATCCTACTTCCTCTCTACATGTTATCATATATAACATGCAACCCTGCATTTATTTTTATGCAAGTCTCCATTTTATAGACACAGAGATGTTAAGTTACTTGCCGAAGGTCACAAAATAGCAAGCAACAGAGCCCCAGTTTCAGCTAGGCAGTCTGTCTCTAAGGGCTGTGTTTTAACCATCGTGTTAAATTGCCTTGAAGACACACTGAAAACTCAACAATGGTTTCAAAATACTTGTTAAAAATAGTACCTAATATTGATGAAGGTTTAGGGAAATAGACACACTCTCCTACACTAATGGATAAAATGGCAACTAATAAACCTTTCTGTAGAGATTTTAATAGTGTGTACCTAAAATCCTTTGAAAAGTGCATTGTCTTTAATGTAGTATTTCTTTCATTTTCTTTTACCCCATTGAAGATAGCATGTATTTAACTCTACGAATATCTGTCAAGTTATTCATAATAAAAAAATGAAAACAATTTTTAAAAATGAAAACTTGTTTTGCTCTATTGAGCAAAGATGACGCCAATTATTTTGCTTTCATTCAGTGGAATACTATGCAGCCATTATGATGGTATTTTAATTTTTATTTTTAGTTCTTAGGTACATGTGCAGGGTGTGCAGGTTTGTTACACAGGTAAGCGTGTGCCAAGGTAGTTTGCTGCACCTACCAACCCATAACCTAGGTATTAAGCTCAACACGCTTTAGCTATTTTTACTACTGCTCTCCCTCCCCCAACCCCAACCCTCAAGAGGCCCCAGTGTGTGTTGTTCTCCTCCCTGTATGACTGTATTTTATAATTTAGAATATTAACAGACAAAAACTGCACTGTTTATTGGGAGTCAAAAGCAGGTTACATATTATCACTTAGTTTTTGTTTAAAAAATACTTGCATATACTAGTACCAAAACAGGGAGTGGCATGGCAATATATTTAACAAACTATTAAGTGTGATATATTTGAAATGTAGTAGAATTACCGATGAGATTCATGGTTTTTCTTTTAATTCTACTTTCAATATTTTTCAGTAAGCATCATCTATTAAGAAAAAATTGGGGGCTTTAATTAAATGCTTGCTAAAAGCCCTTTTATGGTACAGTCTATAAGTCATGTCTTGTGAATTGTTCTGTATAAAGACTCATGTGGAGGTATCAACACTGAACTCATATAAATGTCCTCTTGGGGGTATAACTCAGAATCTGGTGATCTCTCTTCTGCCTAGCTCCAGATAGTTCAAACTAGAAGAGATCTTAGAAGCCAAACTGTCCCAAACTCGTTTAACAGATGAAAATGCAAAGGTTGGGCTGCAGAGAACAGATGATTTCCCTAAGATTGACAGACAGTGAGTGGTGACCTGGGACTAGAAGACACATCACCCTACCCACAGGTTTTTCTGGGGTTTTTCTCACTACACTGTTTTTCTGGGCTTGCATGAAATTAGAGCCCTAAGTTAGCAATTTCTCACGTCAGAGCATGATGGCTACAACCGTAGGTTTCGGGGTCAAATAGTTCATGTTCACTGCCAGCTTTTCAGTTTCTAATTTTAAGACCTTAAACAAGAGGATCAGCTTTTTTGGGGCCTCCTTTTTCTCAATTGCAAAATGGTGATTTTAATAATACTCACCCTCTCAGACGATAGTAAGGATTTTAAAATGGAATAATGTATTTAAAATGCTTAATGCAATACCTGGCTTCAAGTCTCAGCAAATATACACTATTATCTTTCTGTTTTGCATCTTTGGGCACGGAACCATATACTGACTCGTGCATTATGTCCTGCTGGCAGAGAGGAACTGGGATGATGATTGGATGCTGCTACTATGGTCCAATTTCACCATATTTGCAGAGAGCTAAAAGCCTCATATATCTTCCCTAACAAAGGCGGAGTTACTTTCTGTCTACTGCTTGCCCTCTGGGGAAATCACTTTTGCACTGCCATCACACTGGCAAGCCATCCAGATTTACAAGAAAGGATAAAAATTTATTATCTAAAAGATGGCAGCTCTTTATGTAAATGAGTAATAAGGACAGGTAAGAAAAGGACCACTGCAGTTGGCTGCTCTGAAGGATGCTGTTGAGGCTGAGGTCCTTCCTTGCAGGACCTATTCGAGTAAATGCATGGGTGCAGATCCCACTAATACACAGGCCTTTACCCACAAGTCACTCCTGACTTGTGCAAAATCACAGATGAAACTGATGGTCAGAATTAGGATCAGAGTGGAGATAGGGAAAGGAAACAACAAAACAAAACCAACATGACAATGGACTTGTGGGTAAAATTTGTGCACCAGAATCTGCAACCACTTTGCTTTGCTGTATGCCTTTGGGTAAATCTTACAGCTTAAGATGTAGGAGTTGGGCCAGTTTGTGAATAAGGTACCATCTAACTCTGACATCTAATGCAGATAAGATTTAGGGTCCAGGGCCCCCTTCCTAGTAGGCTCAGACTACCATCAAATTATAGGGTGTAACCTTAGTTTGTAAGGAAATGATGGGGCAGAATTGTGGAGAAATGTCCCTCAAAAAACTGACCAACCTTTCTTGACCTGTGATCCACATCTGTGATTCCATCTTAAATAAGCTAGTAGAGTTAATCAGGGACCTTGAACTTCCAAATCCCATTAGCACCCTGCTAAAGATTTGGCCTTATTCACCCATTGCTTATCTTCCAATATGTAAATGCAATTAAATTACATTTGGTTGAATATTTAGGAGTTATTTAAAAATAGGTGAGAACAAGAACTCATCACATTTGGTTCAGCCAAGTTGCAAGGATTCCAATCATTCATTTGGACCTCTTATTGGTGCTCAGAGAAGCCAAAGACTCACATCACCTCTGTAATGCCATCCCTGACAGTAGAGGAAGAAAAACACTGCCATCCTTGAACGTGTGGAGCAGTTATTGCTCGATGGGTTTCAGAAGATTCAATCTTTCAAAGTAATGCCATGTGCAATTTTCATGTGCCACCAAAAAATGCTGTTTTCCATTGACATTTCAAGTGTATGACAAATTGACAGTGGAATACTTTCTCTTTTTTTGTCTTTTAGGTGACAGGGAGAAGTATTTATCAAGAACACCCATTCTCTTAGCCCTCAGAAAATACCTACAAATGCACCACCACTGAAAGTTGACAGCTTTTATAGATTCATAGTGACACAACCTTCTACTTGGATGCAGGAAGGCAAAAACAATCAATTTTCATATATCATGGGGCATAGGAGAAGGGAAAATGAGAAGCAACCTGAGAAACGCCTTTGCTAAAAGATGTGAAGACCCTATCTAACACCCCATCAATTCCATGGTCAAAAAGTACAAAGGTTCTAGAGAAATAGACTTGAACAAAGCCACCCAATCAAGATGAGAGGATGCAGAGAAACAAGGTTTTCAGGCTAGCTTAGCCATTGAAATGATCTAATTAAATAAAACAATTAGGGACTGGCTTCTGTCCTACAAGTTGTATCCCCCCTCCCCATGAAATCCCAAGGAATGGCAAGAAGCCAAGATTGCTTAAGTGATTTCTTACTTAACTCAGTCCTTTAAGTGGCTCAGCCAGTGTTAAATTTAAATGTATGTAAAGATTATTACCCCCAACCAAAAAAAAAAAAAAAAAGAAAAATCAGGGAAAAGTTGTGACTATGCATACACAGGGGCACACATATAGGTCAAGAGAGAAAATAGCTTTGGGGATATTCAGAGATTTAGCTTTTAGCAAAAGTCATTTTTCTCCCTCCAGTAAGCCTGTGATCTTTTAATAGCCACTTTCCTTGATTGCCTTCTAGATCATCATCTGCTGCCAAGTGCCCAATCTGAACACCCAGACTCTAGGTCTTGGTACGGGAGGGGGATGTGGGAGGATCCTCAGACCGGAATTCTGGAAACTTTCCCAGACTCAGTCAACCGCATCACTCTCCTGCATTATGTAATAAAACAAAGCCTCAAGTTCAGATTTCAAGAATCATTCTTTTTACTTCTGAATATTTTTATGTATTCTGAGAAGTAAGAAATTTGGAAAAATGCCCTCCTTCTTTTTCAGAGTTCCTTATATGTTTTTGAAGATATCACATAGCAGTTAAAATATTTTAGAAATATCGTGAGATTAGAGAGAGAATGAATTAGTAAAATAATTTATTATCTTGAGAGCTAATTATATTAACTTACTTTTTATTTTCTGATTTTTTTGGTGGGGGAATAGATATATTGACCCTTTTACAATTGTTTTATTCTTAATAGGTAAGTATGTGGTTGGACCAGATCCTATGGGCTGGTCCAGATTTTAGGGTGCAGAGAACCTGGGATAGTCTTTGTTTTAATACTAAAACCAACCAACAAGGAAGGAAAAGATATATACAAGGGAAAAGACTCAGATGCAGGAACTCAGATCCCCAAAACCTCCTCCCCAGGGTACACCTGACCTACCTTGTTATTTACCATGTGAGAAGCCTAGATCTATGGGTTTGCTGCTATTATACCATTTGGCCTGCCCAGAAGCTTCATAATTACTACAATCAGCACTTGGGTACACCCTGTATCGCATAAAGCATTTCCCGATGTGCCACTATTACATGGTTAGCTTGCTTTATTTTTTAAACAAGACATTGGCTCTAAAGGAGACCTGTGTACAGCAGATTGGACTACGTGTATTGCTGTGTTGAACTGCTAATAATAATCTTTGATTACACCCCTATTTCTTTTGAAAAACTGTGCATATTAATTTTTCCATAACCATAGACATAATAGACAATTCACAGTTCTATAAAGAAAGTCAATATCACAGTCTACATCTTAGCCGTCACATCTACTGAATACCCAGCATTTGAGCAAGTGTTGAGATTCCTTCCAAAGTGTATTAAAGACACGAGCCTTACCCTGAGTAGAGTTTAAAAGAGGAGAATCACCAAAACCTTAACAGGAACCAGCACTACCAACAAATGCTCCCACTTTTATTGACCACATAATACCTGCCAGGCACTGAGCTATACAATTTACATACATCATTTCAAGTTTTCCCAGCAAACCTTCACAGTATGTTAAAGGGTCACTTTATAAATGAAACACATCATGTTTTTCTTTTTTAAAATTTTAGATTCAGAGGATATATGTGCAGGTTTGTTACATGGACATATTGCATGATGCCGAGGTTTGTACTTCTAATGACCCCGTTGTCCAAGTAGCAAACATAGTACCAGATAGGTCATTTTTTGACCTGGGTCCCCTTCCCCACTTTGGACTCTCCATTGTCTAGACATATTATGTTCTAAGACATTGTGACTTCTCGAATATCACATTGAAATCATCACTGCTCGGATCAGAATTAGAAATATCTAATCCAAAACTGATATTTATTTCACCACACCATATTGTCTTCTAGCATCTAAACAGGTCCACAATCCTGTTTCTTACTTTTCCTTCTCAAGGAGTCAAATAATAAACTTATGTTTTAAAATTTCATAAAAATAGCCAAGTGGGATTACAGTGGCTCACACCTGTAATCCCAGCACTTTGGAAGGCTGAGGAGGGAGGACTGCTTGAGGCCAGGAGTTTGAAATCAGCCTGGGCAACATAGCTAGACTCTGTTTCTACAAAAAAAAAAAAAAAAAAAAAAAAAAAAAAAAAGGCCAGGTACAGTGGTGTGCACCTGTAGTCCCAGCTACTTGGGAGGCTGAGGAAGGAGGATCACTTGAGCTCAGGAATTTGAGGCTGCAGTGAGCTATGATCATGCCACCGCACTCCAGCCTGGATGATAGAGTAAGAAACTGTCTCCAAATAAATAAATAAATGAAGTTAAACTGCCCTCTTGTTCATTTGAGACTTTGGTATTAGATCACCTCTCCAGGTGAACCCCACACTAACTTGGCAAAAAGTAAAATAAGGGCTATGACAAGGTTAGGCCAGGAGAAGACCTAAGTTGCCCTCCTCAGAACCTTGCTTGACTCTCACATAAGCTGGGAATCATCTGGAAAACCCCATTCGCCCTGTGAAGGGATACAGAATGTAGCTGATCCCTAGTTGTTTTAAGAGTGGCAGGGCATCCCTGAAGAAAAGACAAAGGACATACACTGTAGCTTACAAAGTACACCAAACAGCAAATCTAAGTAGATTTCGAAGTTAAATATAACACTTTTTTTTTTTTTTTTTTTTGAAGCAGAGTCTCGCTCTGTTGCCCAGGCTGGAGGGCAGTGACACGATCTTGGCTCACTGCGATCTCTGCCTCCAGGGTTCAAGCGATTCTCCTGCCTCACCCTCCTGAGTAGCTGGGCCTACAGGCATGTGCCACCATGCTCATCTAATTTTTGTATTTTTAGTAGAGTCAGCGTTTCACCATGCTGGCCAGGCTGGGTCTCGAACTCCTGACCTCGTGATCCGCCCGCCTCAGCCTCGCAATGTATAACACTTCTATGATCAGATAGCAGGAATGGGACTCCAACCAACTGAGAGATAACAGATGAGGAATTTACCAGATGTAAATGATAAGAAATGGCAGTAGGGTTAGCTGAGATGTTCGGACAGCGGACGTCATCCTCCAGAAACTGACTGTCTTTGGCTGAGAGACTCCACCAATCATCACTCAGAGACTGAGAAAGGCCCTAAAGCACCACAGTAGACTGAAGATGAGAAGGGCCCTTCCCCATCTTCCTCAGGACACAACGTCCTCCCTCACACACCCAGACTCCATCTAGGGAAGGAGAAAGATGAAGAGCTCCATTCTAAAACTTGAACGTTAACCTGTAATTGACCAGCAGGAACTGAAAGGAAACGGTTTAAAGAAGACAAGGAGAGATTGTTAACTGACCAAGTTAAGTTCCTCCACTACCCAGTTGGGAAGAGGCAGTTGTAAGGAAAAAGAAATAGTTAATAAATAAGCAATAAAATGAATGAATGAATGAATGAATGCAATAGAAATTTGTTTTGTTTGATTTTTGCACATCTAAGTAGGGAGGAAAATATTTGTCCATTTGCTTGAAATAATTCATTAGAAGATTCAGAAATTATAGAAAAGTATAATCCTACTTCCCAGTAAAAAAATTATAAACATTTTGATAATTATACATGAAATTATACATCTTGACTTTTACATATGATTTTATGACTGTGGAACCATGTCAAATGTTTACGGTTTTATAACAATCAACCATCTAGAGATACCATGATTTATCCATTTTACTATTGCTGTTTATTTACTCCAACTATTATAAACAATGCTGTAATGAACTTGATACATCAATCTTTATTTGACTATATACTTATTTTCAATTCTTCAAACCAAAATCACCAAATCTAATGATATAAACTTATCTTAATGTCTCCACAGGTTTAGTTATGTATTTTCTGAAGGTCTGTACCAATTTGTCTGACAGCAGCAGTTTATGAGTGCCTTTTAAAGGCATTATAGAATATACAACATTGGCAGTTCTCTATTAATTGGTAGGGAAAAGATAATATACAATTTGTTTATAATTTGTATTTTATGGTATATAGTATTTTTTCCTTTATATTGAATATTTTTATTATGTTTATTAGCAACTTGAGATATGTGAAACCTCCTTTCTACATTTTTGGGGTTTAGTTGAGCAACCTCATTGTATAAGTATGTTAACTGTCATATTTGTCACATATATATTTTACATTTTATTTTTCACTTGACATTTTTTTATTTGCATGTGTTTAAATCTCATCCATTGCCCTATGCTCAGAAAATTCCTGCTTTAAAATAATGTAAGTAATTTGTTTTGCTTTTATAGAGTCTACATTCTTATTTTTACTTTAACATTTTAATCTAACTGAAAATTTTTCTTAATATAATGAAGTTTTTAGTTTCTTTTTGGTTAATCAATTGTCCCAGTGGCATTTATTTTAACACTCAGTAATTTGAAGTGACTTCTTTACCCAGATAATAAATTTGTATATATAGATACTGTTTCTGTACCTTTTATTCTATTCCATTGATCTGTCTGATGATTTTGGTTCTAGTATGATGTCATTTTAATTATGATAGTTTTATAATGTGGTTAACATCTTACATTACTTCTCTTTTCTGGAACTTTCTTGGTTGGGCATGGTGGCTCACATCCGTACTCCCAGCTTCTCAGGAGGATGAAGTGGAGGATGGCTTGAACCTAGGGGGTCAAGGCTGAAGTGAGCCGTGATCTGCACTCCAGTGAGACCTTGTCTCAAAAAAATTCTCAGGTATTTATGCCATTTTATTATTCAACCAAAATAATAATATTATGTAGTATTTATTTGTCAAATTTCAGAGAAACAAACTTTGGGATGTCCATCCAAAAATTAGCCTGGGGAAAATTTTCAATTATTTAAACTTACCAGTTAAGAACATGTTTGCCTCTCAATTTACTCAGTTATTTTATTTTCATCAATGACATTTTAAAAATGTTTTTATTTTTGTCTGGGTCCTGAATATATCCTTTTAAGGTTAATTCTAGATATTAGGTATTTATGGCAACTATTACAATAATGGGAATTTAAAAATAATTTATTACTGTATATATCTGGTGTCTTAATTCAGGCTGCTATAACACATTACCATAGACTGAATGGTTTAAAACAGCAGAAGTTTATTTCTCTTAGTTCTGGAAGGCTGGGAAGTCCAAGATCAAGGCAGGTGCAGTGTCTATGAGGGCCTACTTTCTGGTTTGCAGTTGGCCATCTTCTGTGCCTTCATATAGCAGATTGCAGAAACACAGGAAGCAAGAGATCTATTGTGTCTTCTCATAAGGGCACTAATCCCATTCAGGGAGCCTCCACCCTCATGACCTGCTCACTTCCCAAAGGTTCCACCTCCTACTACCATCCTACTAGGGGTCAGGGTTTCAACATAAGAATTGGAGGAAAACACAAACATGAACTCCATAACATCCAGTATATAGAAATATTTTTTATTTTTTATTTATTTATTTTTTGAGATGGAATCTAGCTCTGTTACCCAGGCTGGAGTGCAGTTGCGTGATCCTGGCTCACTGCAACCTCTGCCTCCCAGGTTCAAGCAATTCTCCTGCCTCAGCCTCCTGAGTAACCGGGATTATAGGCATGCACCACCAAGCCTGGCTAATTAGAAATACTTTTTAAATGCATTTAGTTTCTTGTGCCTGAATTTCAGAACTCTTTTAAATTTAAATTTATTTAATTTTGATCTTAGCTCACTGTCACCTCAAGACTTTCAGAACTCTTATCAGTGCTAAGAATTGTAGGCAAATTTTTGAGATTCTGCTTTGTATTTTTTAAATGTTTCTGCTACAATCACTATTTAGTTTTCTTGTTGTATAATTCATGAATTTATCATAACAAGATCATTAAAGCTAAAGTATATGTTAAATATTGAAATTTTAACTTCATATGACATATATATAATAAAAAGAAAATATTTTCTTGTAGCAAATAATTGAAAGAGCCTTATAGTTTCAAAGTCAGTAGTTCTGTGACAGTCATCACTTAAATTACAAGTAGACTCTCGCAGGAAAGCTTCTTGCAAACAAACTAGTCATGCTTCAATATTCTGATGACAATAATTTATTATTTATTTTCAAATAGCTAGAAGAGAAGATATTAAATATTCACAACACAAGGAAATGATAAATATTTGAGGTGATGGATATGCAAATTACCCCAATTTGCTCACTATATAGTTTATGGATTGAAACGTAATGATGTACTCCATAAACACGTACAATTTTTTTTTTTTTTTTTTTTAGACTGAGTCTCCCTTTGTTGCCCAGTCTGGAGTACAGTGGTAGGATCTCCGCTCACTGCAGCCTCTGCCTCCCAGGTTCAAGCGATTCTCCTGCCTCAGCCTCCTGAGTAGCTGGGATTATAGGTGCGTGCCACCATGCCTGGCTAATTTTTGTATTTTTAGTTGAGATGGGGTTTCACCATGTTGGCCAGGCTGGTCTCAAACTCCTGATCTCAAGTGATCTGCCTGCCTCGGCCTCCCCAAGTGCTGGGATTACAGGTGTCATGTAAAATTCTTATGTGTCAACTTTAAAACTGAGAAAACATATATTTCTAAAAAGATTTAGAATAAAAATAGGCCAGAAATAACCTTTACCCCAAACTTCAGGGTACCTGTGTCTGAATCATTTCCAGCTCTTTTTCTCTTTTAATTTTTTTTTTTTTTTTTTTTTTTTCAGACAGGGTCTCACTTTGTTGCCCAGGCTATAATGCAGTGACGCAATCACAACTCACTGCAGACTCAACCTCACGAGCTCAAGTGATCCTTTTGCTTCAACCTCCCAAGCAGCTGGGACTACAGGCACACACCACCATATCTGGTTATTTCTTTGTAGAGACACGGTCTTTCTGTGATGGCCAGCTGGTCTCGAACTTCTGGTCACAAGCAATCCTCCTGCTTTAGTCTTCCAGAGTGCTAGGATTACAGGTGTGAGCCATCATGCCTGGTCACTGTTTTTCTTACCTATATTACAAAATGTAATCGCCAACTCAGTGCTTTGTATTCCCAAATATTGGGGTTGGTAGGTCAGAGTGCATAAATCTCTCAAAGATTTGGCTATTAAAAAATTGTGTGATTTTTTTTAAAACCAACTTTGTGATTTTTATTGATGGGTGACAACTTTATACTCCTAGATATCACTAAACTGTGTACAATTAGGGACGCAGCATTAGAGAAGAGCAGACAGCAGAATTGAACAGAGCAGACCGAAGGAGAGATCTTCATTATTTGCCCATTTTTCATTATGTGTACACAGAAGCATGAATGCGATTTGAAATCTTTTAATGGCAATAAAGTTACCATCACCCGTCTATGTAGACTAACATTTTAACTCCAAATATTTGATCTGCAACATGTAAGCAGTTTCTCTCCACACAATTATTAAAATTTTTCCTGTTAGGAACCAGCAACTTATTTTTTATGTTTATTTTTCTTTTGAAGTAAGAACTAGTTCTTCTTTGATAACTGGCTTATTTTTATCATTTATCAAAAACTAAAGGGTAGGGGAAGAAAAGTGTGATGGATTAAACAATTTCTTTTTTAAGGAAAGATAAAATTCATTTTCACAAATTTACAAGTGTTGTTGCTGGTGCAGGACTTATTCTACTAAGCAATGAGACTGGGGATCAAATCCACTTTCTTGTCTCAGGAATCAGCATTATTTCAGAAATATGGGTTTTTGTGGATTTTTCTAAAATCAAGCGACAGTCTGTTTCAACCAAATGATTTTGATTTGGAAGTTAGAGTCAACAGAAACTATGTTGTGCACAAACCCCAAAGCATCTCCTTTTCATTCTAGCCCATTTTTGCAAAGGGAGAAAGAGTAAAATTTGTGTGATTTCTAATTTTGACTTTAATTCTAGTCAAGGCTGAATTAAAGAATTTGAAATGCATAATTTTTCACAAAATGATGTTATTGGCAAATTGTCATTTTTTTCTGCTTCATATAGGTTGATTAATGTTTCCTGTAGAAATGCAAATAACACAGCAGCGAGCATCCCTGCCTTATCATTGATTTTAAATAGGAGAGTTTCATGTTTCATTATGAGGATATTGACTTCACTGTGATTTACAAATGATTTATTATATGGGGAAAATCCCAGGATCCTGATATATCTTTGTCAGTAGGTTTTGACACTTACCAAATATCATTTCGGGATTTCTTGATATTATTATTCTCTTTCAGCTTAAACCCACTTATCCCTAGTGTTCCGTTATTAGAACACTAAGTATGTGGGAGTTATTTATATCCTACTGCTCAAGGCCATCACCAAAGTCTGATTTTTCAAATTCAAAAATTGTAACCTCAGGCATAAATGGGTTAAAGCAGCTTCTTAAAATGTATTTTTCTGGCCAGGCAGGGTGGCTCTTGCCTGTGATCTCAGTACTTTGGGAGGCTATGATGGGAGGACTGCCTGAGCCTAGGATTTCGAGGCTGCAGTGAGGTGTGATTGTGCCATTGCACTCATCCTGGAGGACATAATGAGACCTTGTCTCAAAAAAAGAAAAAAAAAGTCTTTTCTTTACAAAAAATTAGCTGGGCACGGTGTCATGTGCTGTAGTCCCAGCAGCTTGAGAGGCTGAGGTGGGAGGATCACTTGAGCACAGGAGGTGGAGGTTGCAGTGAGCCAAGATCGTGCCACTGCACTCCAGCCTGGGTAACAGAGTGAGACTCTTTCTCAAAAGTATTTCCTAAAAATAAAGTATCTTAGCATTCCTATGATAAACTCTCGAGTATTGTGGACAATTTACTAATTTTTCTGTTATGCAGTGGGGTGTGGACTGGCAGTGCTGGGGAGGAATGGACACTTAGAAGCAGAGAAGCAGCGAAACACCCCAACTCCTCCTGCTGAGAGGTGCACGTGGGCAGGAGACATCATAGGAAAGCCTCCAAGAGAGGGTCTCAACTGCCAGCCTCTTTACATCTTTATAAACGAGTTCAAGAGGGACTGGGAACACCCATTGGGCTATTCCACAAAAGGACCCAAAAGGGGAAGGAAAGGTTTTCATCAGGAAACGGGACCTTTGGAGCTCAGCCTTGTGTCGGCCAGGGGTCCTGTGCTCTCCAACTCACACTTGCTGAGCCCGAGTCCGCTAAACTACTGCCACAGTGAGGAAGGACATTCCAGAGCACCAAGGATACATCCGTCTTGGTCATGCTTTAACTTGCTAATGTATTTTAGAGTTTTAGCCTGTACATATACATGTACGTGAAGGTAATTTTCATGTTATTAAGCTAAAAGACAGTATCAAGAAGTTGAAAAACTTCCTAGTAATAGTAATATCCAGCAAAGGCAGGTAAACACACAGATGCACAAGAATACAGATGAACGTTTACAGAATATATATATGTTGTTAAACACTAGATCTTTTGTTTGCTGATTGCTTTTTTGCAGTTATTGTCAGGATTTACATTATTGGATTTTTTTTAACTTTTTGATATTAATTCTCAGTTACTTAACAAAAAAGTTACCTATTTCCTGATAATTTGCAAAACCACACTGCTACATAGTGAGACCTCGTCCCTAAAAAAAAAAAAGGCAAAATATTCTTTACTGACTGGGAATCTGAGAAACAAACATACGTATTTCTATTTATTTTGTAACAATTTTGATTGTGTGTTTTCAGAAATGTTTAAATAATTGAGTATTCCATCCCCATTATCATTCTTGATTTTTTTTTCTCATTTTACTTATCCTTCAAATAGTTGTGCATATTTTCATAATTTTAAATAATCATATTATTCAATTCTTGTATTCTTATTTTCAAATTTATTAATTCTCCTTTTTCTTTCTATATTTCCTTGGGCTTTAAGTTTTTTTCATTACTCTATTAGAAGAAATAGCTCAATGCTGTGATTATTATTATTATTATTTTTTCTTATTAAATAAGGAAACTCTTACCATGTTGATATGGTTTGGCTGTGTCCTCACCCAAATCTCTTGAATTGTATTTCCCAGAATTCCCACACGTTGCAGGAGGAACTCAGGGGGAGGTAATTGAATCATGGGGGCCAGTCTTTCCCATATTATTCTCATGATAGCAAGGGAGTCTCATGAAATCTGATGGGTTTATCAGAGGTTTCCGCTTTTGCTTCTTCCTCATTTTCTCTTGCCATGTAAGAAGTGCCTTTTCGGCCAGGTGCGGTGGCTTATGCCTGTAATCCCAGCACTTTGGGAGGCTGAGGCAGGTGGATCACGAGGTCAGGAGATTGAGACCATCCTGGCTAACGTGGTGAAGTCCCGTCTCTACTAAAAATACAAAAAATTAGCCGGGCGTGGTGGCGGGCGCCTGTAATCGCAGCCACTCGGGAGGCTGAGGCAGGAGAATGGCGTGAACCCAGGAGGCAGAGCTTGCAGTGAGCCGAAACTGCGCCACTGCACTCCAGCCTGGGCGACAGGGCGAGACTCTGTCTCAATAAATAAATAAATAAAGTGCCTTTTGCCTCCCGCCATGATTCTGAGGCCTCTCCAGCCATGTGGAACTGTAAGTCCAATTAAACCTCTTTTTCCTCCCCGTCTCTGGCATGTCTTTATCAGCATCATGAAAACAGACTAATACGCATGTGAATTTTACTGAAAGTACTTACTGCATATCAAGGTTGAATGTATTGCTTTCACTGTCATTGAATTATATATAACTATAATTCGACTTAAGATTTTACCTCTTATTTAGGGGTTGTGTTATATTTTTTATAATAGATTGAGTTTAGGAAGACTTGCTGACTTCTTTATATAGTTGAACCCTTTTAATTTTTAAAATTCTATTATCACGAATAAACATGGCTTGTTAAATATGTTTCTTAATATTTAATTTGGGGTTCACTATTAAACTTATTCCTTAAACGCCTCATGAATTCTTGAAAAGGTGAGGGTTTTTTTCTTTGTATGCAGAAAATAAATAAACTGTATTTAAAAATTGTAATACCGGTCCTCTGTCGTAGTATTTATTTTTATTTACTTAAAACATTAAAGATTTAGAGTTAGGCTAAATTATTCCTTTGAAATACCCCTGCTACATTTTGTCAAGGTTAATCACATGGATGAAGAGTCAGGCTGCCTGTTTTAAAACTTGGTTTTGTACTTACCAGCTGTGTCATCTTGATCGAGTTAGCGCATGTCTCTAAACTTTAGTGTCTCATTTATGAAACAAAGATAATGACTCCCAACTTCATAAGAACAGCTGTAGCTTAAGAGGTAATGGAGTTACAGCAATTGGCATGGTGCCTGGCACATAATATGGTCTATAGCATTAGTTTTATTAGTAGTAGTATTGTTATCACTATGCTCCATTCATTTCTAATGTTTTTATTTACATATTTTGATTAAAAGTTAGCTACTTAGTATATGATTATAGACTGTGTATAACAGTCTTACCAAATGACCCACTCTCTACATTTTACTGTTCTTTGCTTTCCATTCTATTATTACTAACTCCAATTTATTTTTGTTTAACTTGTTTATATCATTTTTGTTTACATTTTCTGTGTCAGTGTTTAGCTTTTGTTTTCATAAATCACTTAAGGATCTTAGTAGTGTTTTCTTGTTTTGTTTTGTTTTTAGAGACAGGGTCTCGTTCTGTCACTGAGGCTGGAGTGCAGTGGTACGATCAGAGCTCACTGTAGCCTTGAACTCCTGGACTCTGACAATCCTGCCACTTCAGTCTCCTGAGTAGCTTGGCCTACTGGCACACACCAAAATGCCAGGTTTGTTGTTGTTGTTGTTGTTGTTGTTGTTTTTTGAGAAACGGAGTCTTGTTTGTTGCCCTGGCTGTTTGGGAACTCCTGGCCTCAAGCAGTCCTCCCACCTCTGCCTCCAAAAGTGTTGGGATTACAGGTGTGAGCATCCAGCCCCATTAGAATTTTAACCTGTTTATTGCTTGTTATCTTAAATGATACACTTGGACTTATTTATGTGCCACAATCAATCTTTTTTAATGCTTCCTTAATGTTATTATTTTCTGTCTCCTACAGATTACATATTATTTGCTTTAAATTTTTTCTAATATTTTGCTGTTAATTTTGCTAGTTAAGTTTAAAAAGTAGCCTGTATCTTCTGGGGACCAATTTTTGTTGTGCCACTTTTGCCCACCTGAATACCTCCTCAAAAGTATAGCTTTAGATCCAGAAGTACTTTGACAAGGAATATAAATTTCATTTAATACTTCATGGTGAGATGAAAAAAAAGCATTACATTGCAATGGTAACAACCAACATTTTAACAAATTCTGCCTGAACAACTCTCTTTCCACAGGACTTCTCTCTTTGAAACCCCTTTAGTCACGGGGATCAGCTAATTTCCCTAATTTCTTTCCTGAACTCTTCAGGTTGCACATACTCACTGTCCACTTCCTCTTTCACAGCCTGCCCATGGTAAGCTCAAGTCTAGAGGTTTCTGCGAGCGTAAAAGAAACAATTTGCACAGTTTGATAGCTTTCATTTCTTGCTTATTAAGTATGCATTTTGTTTCTGGAGGTAAATTGGGGTAGGTAGATTGAATACACCCTCCCATCATACATACTTGAGCCTATGTTGTGATTGCAAAATTTAAGAGAAAAATCAAATAATATTTAATTTCTTCCTAGTATGAAATAAGGAACTACACTGGCCTCTTTTTCTTTCCCCCTAGAATCCTTTTCAATATTTTTCCTGTTTGATGTCAGATTAAACCCAGGTTGCTATTATTATTGAAATGTGTATATTCTGCATACTCTCCCCGAAAAAAGTCATACATTTGCATTTAAATATTTACATTTATTGAATTTATAATTATTATTTAGACCTCATGCATTCTTTCGATTTGGTTTCTTTTAAACTTTTCTAGGCATTGATCATATACTTGAATAATAGTAGCAAAGACAATGTGAAATTTAAACACTGTGTGTACAGATATAATTTGTAATGAATGGTATGAATAAAACACATAATTAGATAGATTTTATGTATCAAGATGATTAGAGTGAAGGATTAAGGTTAAGCCTAGAGATAAATATCCCAGAAAAGAAGTTGGTGGTCATTGTTTCACAAACTAGCCTGGTGCTGATCGTGAAGGTGTTATGTTTACAAGGGCATCAGTTATTATTAGTTCTCTAAGTCCACTTCCAGAAATATGCTGGAAGTGCCAATTACCTCTACCTGGTAAGTGAGATTGGCCAACCCTGTATAGAAAATTTACATATACAGAAATTTAACAAGTAGATATATTCTATTGCATAGGGATGGATAGAATAAAAAATATACCAGTGAACCTCAATCAGAATTTTAACAAGCTAGCCATGTGTGGTGGCTTATGCCTGTAATCCCAGCACTTTGGGAAGCTGAGACAGGAGAATCGTTTGAAGTCAGGAGTTCAAGAACAGCCTGGGCAAATAAGGAGACACCATCTCTAAAAAAAAATGTAAAACTTTGGCTAGATATGGTAACTGACACCTGTGATCCCACCTACTCAAGAGGCTGAGATGGGAGAATCTCTTGAGCTCAGGAGCTTGAGGCTGCAATGAGCTATGATTGCACCACTGTGCTCCAGTCTGGATGGCAGAGCAAGACCCCATCTCATTTTTTTAATGTAAAAAGAAAAAAGAAATCTGACGAGCATCCCCCAAGGGATAAAGAAAAGCACCACTGAAGAAAAACAGGTAAAGATACAGACAAATCAGAAGAAAAATAAAGTGTTCTGAGGCTGTTTTAAAAGCAGAAGTCCAGTGCCTACAAAATTGGTATGTAAAAAGTTCTAGCTGCAATTAAAAATATATTTATCCAAATATTGTAGCTCTTGAGAAAATGAATGCGACAATGCAAACAAATTTTTTAAAAAATACTGACTGCCCTGAAAATGAGACCAGTGAGCTGAGGACTTGGAATGATGCCATCACTGCGTACTTAAGCTGTAGAAGAACTGCAGTCAGTCTGCCAATAATCTTCAGTGAAGTAAGTTACAATTCCGTTTTGTTTTTATTTTTAATGCTACATTTTGCATGCTGAATAGCACAATATTTTTAGAACAAGCATCTTGGTTCCTAATTGACTTGATAATTTCCAGAATAATCCCTCTTTGAGTTTGATGTTTTCTACACATAGTTGTCTGGACAGAAACATCATTAGCTCAAATGCTAATGATCTGTGAATATTAACCACTCCCCTGCCCCACCATTATCTCCTAAACTTCAGTTGATTAAAACAACGAACAGTTCTTACTCACAGCTCTGCAGATTGGCTATGACTGTTCTGCTGGCTTAGGTCTGCTTCAAATGCCTTCTCATCCTACAGCCAAAGTCAGAGAAGTGGTTCCTATCCAGGGTATGCTACTATTAGGAGGAGGGCTGGAGTGCAAGAAAGGTGGCAGAAACTTTCAATGCCTCTTAAAACATTCCTTTAGAGTGAGCACACCCACTTCTTCCAGTATTCCACTGTTCAGAGTAAGTCATATGGCCAAAATGACAGAGATGGGCCTCAATAGTGCTTGCTTCCAATAGGAGAGAAGGAGAAAGTGAATATTAGCTGAATAATAGAACCTTTCACAGTCCACCCTCTTGGTCTCAAATATTGGTGCTCCTTCCCTCTGTGTTCAAAATTTACTCATACTCTCCCCTCAGGCAATTCTCCAAAAGATATTAGATTTGAAGTCCAGGATCTTGTACTAACTTCTACAGCAGGTCCAGATATGGTTTGTACTGTTCCAGACACCCATGAGGTAAAAAGAAATGCTATTTACATCCCCTTATGACCACACACACACACACACATACATCATGTAAAAGTGAAACAACGCAAAGATGACAGCAATAAACAACCCCATTTGGACAAGTGAAAAATGAGAGGCACATGGTAGTCACTGATCCAGAACAATTCTGAATTCCCACTGGGCAAATGTCCCTTGTAAAAAAGCTCCATAAGAAACAACCCCAAATCTCAGAGACTTATAGCCACAAACAT
The DNA here is from genome assembly GCF_047675955.1 of Chlorocebus sabaeus. Lineage (NCBI taxonomy): Eukaryota > Metazoa > Chordata > Mammalia > Primates > Cercopithecidae > Chlorocebus > Chlorocebus sabaeus. The sequence continues at coordinate 32,440,093 of NC_132911.1, read as the reverse complement.
TGGTTTCGCACACGCTGGTCTGCAGGTCAGCTATGTGGACTCTCTCCAGGTAATAAGTCAGTTTCAGAATAGCCTCCGTGTGTTTTCTTATTTAAAGTCCCAGGATGAAAGAGCAGCTACCAACTAAGGCATACTATTTCATCATGCAGGCAGGAGTACACGAGGATTGATAGAAACATGTGCCCTGTGACATCTGCCATGTTTCATTGACCAAGTCATGTGTCCAAGCCCAACTTTAATATTATACTCTCTCCACAGAAGGAGAAGGAAGAGAGAAAATATTTGCTAGACAACAACAGAAGCTACTATAAAGGATGACATATATTTTAGAGGATTTTTCTCTTCCGAAGAACTCCAGTGAAATAATCTTTCCTAATATTGAAAGAGCCCAGTGAGTAGTTAAATGTTCTTCATGTAAATTATGCTGCAATCACAAGGATAAGTTACGCTTATCCATTGGATAAACATGAAAGGAGAGTAGAGAAGTACATAAATTCCCCTCTGTTCAGAGAATGGAACAACATAGTTCAACAGAGAATTGGAAATGAGTTTGAATTACCAATTTTTAAAGAGGCATAAAGACAAACTGATACAGATGAATTTCACATAAATGTGGGGAAATCCAATAAGGCAATCTGTAATTCTTTCTCTACTTGTGCAGCCTTAATGAAAAAATAAGATAATTTCCAGGGAACTGGACTAGGTTTATGCCAATTTTGGATACACACAGAAGAATTTGAACAGAAAAGAATCTGCAGGAAGAATTAATGAGGTCACAAAAACACTGATCATAATGGTTAGAAAAGTCTCATGTCTATTTTACTGGGTGAAGTTGCCACATTTCCAAGCAACCAAGACTGGGGTTAACATCCAAATCTCAGCCTGATTAAAACATGCAGATGATCCCTGACTAATGATGGGTTCAATTTAATGATTTTTGACCTTGCAATGGTGTCAAACCATTTTTTTTCACATTCAGGGTAGCATTCAATAAACTTCATGAGATATTCAACACATTATTACAAAATAGGCTTTGTGGTAGCAAATTTTGCCCAACTGTAGGCTGGTGTAAGTGTTCTGAGCAACTTTAAGGTAGGCTAGACAAACAATAATGTTCAGTGAATTAAGTGTATTAAATGCATTTTTGACTTGCAATCAATATTTTCAACTAATGGTGGGTTTATCAGGACATAAACCCAGCATAAGTTGAGCAGAACCATCCATTAATTGAGGCTTACGCAAACATCTGTAAGAGCCTTAGAACAGAGGAGAGTGTGGAGAGCAAGAAAAGTTCGTTTGCCATCTTTTCAGAGGAAGCAAACTTGGAGAGGGCTTATGTAAAATGAGAGTGCTTGTGAGAGTCATCTTCTTTAACATTACGAATTACAGCATCACAAGAGTACATCCACAAAACAAAAAGGCTCAGCCCCTGTGAATACATGGATGCCACTTTAATGTCACAAAACCAAATTTTATATTCTTTCTGGATTGACCTATGCTATAGTTTGGTTTGTCCCCTCCAAATCTCATGGTGAACTTTGATCCCCAATGATGGAGGTGGGGACTAATGGGAGGTGTTTGGATCATAGGGACAGATCTCTCATGAATAGATTAATGCCTTCCCTGGGGCAGGGAATGTGTGAGTTCTTGCTCTATCAGTTCCCACAGGAATCCCCTGGAAAGCTAGTTGTTAAAAGGAACCTGGAAACTCCAGTCTCTCTGCTTGCCCTCTCGTCATGTGATCTCTGCACATGCCAGGTTCCCTCACCTTTCACCATGAGGGAAATCAGCCTGAGGCCTTCACCAGAAGCAGATGCTGGCACCATGCTTTTTGTGCAGCATGCAGAACCATGAACCCAATAAACCTCTTTTCTTTAAAAACATCCCAACCTCAGGTATTCCTTTATAGCAACACAAATGGACTAAGGCAGTCCATTCTTTCTTTTTTTAGGGCAATTTTGCTTGCTGCATTTCTAACTAGCTTGTAGCCACTTTGATGGTTAAGAAGATACTTTAAAATCAAAGGAGAGCTCTTAAGACTAAAGTAGTCATAATCCACAGCTTAGCCTTTCCAGAAAATTACAGATAAATATTAAACTATAAGAATAATTTATAAAATCTCTGAAGAATGGGTTGGGGATGAAGAGAAAGGCAAGAGAGAAGTTTAACCTAATTGTTTAGGAAACTATATGATTATTTGTGTAATCCTTTTCTTTTTTTATGAAGTTCAAAGTTTCATTTAGAGTATTTTTTATCTTTACAAATGTATGCAGTATATGTGAAATTTTGTTAGATATATATCATGTATACTGATTAAGGGTACTTAGAGTGTTCATCACCTGAGTAAAATACACTTTTGTTTAACTACAGGCACCCTAGTCTGCTATAAAACATAAAATTAATTCCTTCCATTGGGTTGGTGCAAAAGTAATTGTGGTTTTTGCCATTACTTTTGCACCAACGGAATCACTGTATGTTTGTACTCGTCACTCCCACTCACCCTTCCCAGTCTCTGTTCTCTCTCTTTCCACTCTCTACTTCCATGTGATCACATTTCTTACCTCCCACATGAGTGAGAACTTGTGAAATTTGTCTTTCTCTGCCTGTGTTGTTTCACTAATCACAATGACCTCCAGTTCCACCCATGTTGCTGCAGATGATATAATTTCATACTATACTATTCAAATAGTATTCCGTATTGTATATATGCCACATTTTCTTTAACCATTAATCCATTGATGGGCATTTAGGTTGATTCGCTATCTTTGCTATTGTAAATAGTGCTGCAATAAACCTGAAAATGCAGGTAGCCCTTAGAGAAATTCATTTCTTTTCTTTTGAGTAGATTCCTAGTAGTGGGATCTAAATGTAATTTAAATACATAAACAACAACTTAGGTTTCATTGAGGAATAATCATTGTAATCCTTCTGATACTGAGCAATCAGATCAGATAAAGAACACACTTTCCACAATGATGGCTGAATTAGGTGTGTTATAGGAAAACAACTCAAAGAAAGCAAAAATAAGAATGGGAAAGTTGCCTGCAAGAGACAAAAGTCACCATTTGTTTCTTCATTTAATGTAAGTAAATTGAGCAATGAAACTGTGCAAAATACTGGAATATATGTATGTGGACATATATGTAATATAGGCCAGGGAGAATACCAAAGTATCAAACAGGTAATCTTCCCTCAGGTGCTCACACTTTGAGTGAAGATAAAACACAGTTAACATACACATATGACTCTAATACAAGGTAGAAAATATAAACGTTCTTTTAAATATCATCAAATCATTTTAAAGCACAAATAAATGACCATGAGAATTTTGTTTCCCTGAAAGAAGAGTACTGCTAATGCAATACTCTAAAAAGGAAGAAAAAAATTAATTTCTATTATAATAAAAGCTCATCACAGATGAGCAAAGGAAAAGGGTATTACTAGCAATGATAAAGTAGAAAAAAACTAGAGCTGGAGACAAACATTGAAAAGTAGTGAAAAAGGCATTATTTTGATTATTTGAGTATATGAATTTTAAATTAATGTATTTTGGCATGATGACTAAAATAAATGAAATTATTAATGCCTGACACTCCTTTGGTATGGTTCTTAAGATAATTGCAGATGTGATTAAAAACACCATAGTAGCATTTCATGGAAGAGAGAAGAAAATTAGTCTAAGAATACACAAAATACGCATTATATAGCATCCCATGTCTATAATATGAAGGCAGTATTATGCATCTCAATTTATTTGAGTATATATCTCAATAAATATACATAGTTTAACATATATAGGGCACTTTTAGAGATGAAATTGCTAGGAGATTTTAATAATTATAGACGAGTTGTCCTACATTTGAAACCTGGAATCTACCAGCATGATTTATCCACCAATTTGCAATCACTTGAAAGAACACAGCATACAACATAGCAGATAATAATGACTTTGTAAGTGTCAGATCCATTTAAGTGACTTCCATAAGGAAATGACTTAAATACATAGAAGATAAACAAAAAAATATAAATCTGTGTGTCATAATTAGGTCTTAGCTATTGCCCCACACATTTCCATTCCATTCCATTCAGAGCGTATGGCTGGGTCATATGATCATGAGCCTAATGCATCCAAAAGGTAACTTTGTTTTTATTTTTCTCTTCTTAGAAGAAATAGTTCAGTGTTATGATTATTGATTTTAATTCTTTCTTGTTAAAAAAGAAAACTCTTAAGACAGTTTTTGCCTATTTTGCTGTAGGAAGTATTCATCCGGCTGCATGTCAAAGTGTTTAATGTATAGCTTCCATTGTCATTGTATTACATATCATCTGTAATTCCACTTATGATTTCTCCTTTTATTTAATATTTACTTGGGATTGGTAAAATTGCTGACTAGTATTATTAAAAATAGTTAATTTTTACTCTATTATCAGTAAATGTGGCTTGCATAATTTCTGTTTAACATTTTATATTTGACCCAGTATTGAACCCATTCTGTGTTTCATGGATTCTTAAAAAGATGATTTTTTTCTTTGTATATGGATATATAAATAAACTTTATTAATTAAATCACACCAGTCCTCTGCCTTCTTCTTTTTGCTATTTAAACATGAAAGATGTAGGGTTAGACTAAGTTCCTCCCCTAAATTCCCCCATACCCCTTACATCAGGGTTAATCACGCAGATTCGAGTAAGGCTGCCTATTTCAAATCCTGGTTTCATACTTACCAGCTGTGTTGCTTTGATCAAATTAGTTAATGTCTAAATATTAGAATCTCCATTTGTAAAATGAAGATAATAATCCTCTACTTCGTAAGCACAGCGTTAGATTAAAAGAGATAATGCACATACAGCAATTGGCCCAGCATCTGGTACATAATATGGTCAATAAACATTAGTTTTAGTGTTATTGGTGATATGGTCATCATGTTCCATTTCTTTCTAACATTTTATTATTTTGTTAATTTTCTGTTCCCTTTTACTGATGTTGTTGCAGAGAGACAGAATGATTGGCCTTTGATCAAACTGATGAGCACGGTTTCTCTACAAAGCATGGTGGCATGGCTGCCAGTGATTCCAAAGCACCAGTTTTTCAGACTAAGCGACCAGATCAATGATTCCCAACAAGTAGCCCTCTCTCATGTTACATGAAGACCACCTGGAGAGCTTTATAAAAATAATTTCTGGGCCGGGCGCGGTGGCTCACGCCTGTAATCCCAGCACTTTGGGAGGCCGAGGCGGGCGGATCTCAAGGTCAGGAGATCGAGACCACGGTGAAACCCCGTCTCTACTAAAAATACAAAAAATTAGCCGGGCACGGTGGCGGGTGCCTGTAGTCCTAGCTACTCAGGAGGCTGAGGCAGGAGAATGGCGTGAATCCGAGAAGCGGAGCTTGCAGTGAGCCAAGATCATGCCACTGCACTCCAGCCTGGGTGACAGAGCGAGACTCCGTCTCAAAAAAAAAAAAAAAAAAAAAAAATTCTGTTCCAGAATTTCTGATTTGAGGGAGAGAATGCTGGAGACAAGTATTTTAAGTAACAGAAATGGTGATGGCAGTTCTCCGTGAATGTAAGATAGACTCAGGAGAGACAAGTGGCCTGATCCCAGCCACATCCAACAATAAACATTCCTATGCTGGTGACCATTCACCTAGGGAATGGAGGTAGGAACGAGGCCTTGCAATGGATGGCACATTTTCTGTGTTCTGGCAAAGGCAGTTCTTTAGTAGGAAAGAAAGGCATACCCCGAAGTAATTTTACCTGTATGACAGTGCTGCAGAACCATTAAGGTGAGAGAATTACTTAAGGAAGGTGAGGACTACAAGGAAGACCTCACAGAGTGGTGATTCTTCTCTAAAGAAGGAAGAGGAGTCCACCATAGCAGAAAGAAAAAGGGGTAGGGGCATATAAAGAAAAAGAAAAAAATATTTGAATGTGCATTAGTCAGTGGGGAGAATGCAAGCATCCTAGCTTATAAATAGGATGAACAAATTGATAGATTGGTAATAAATTAGAAGTATTCGTAGCAGCCATTTAAACTTGGGATAGTTGCATAACCTGTTTCTCTATTTACTCATTTGTTGACTAGACATAATGTAATATTTACCTGAAAAAGGTCAGTGGAATACAGAGTGAGTTCACATAAAGCATTTAGTCCATAGCACGCATTGAAGAAATATTAGGTTGTACTATGGTATTATTTTTGTTGTTGTTGTTTTATCTTGAGTTTGCTTAGAGAGTTAGATTTAGTTTAGATAACACAAAATTAGCAAGTAACTTCTTAAAATGATGATATACAGTGTCATCCTGGGTAAAGAGGACACTAGCATTGCTGATAGACATGCAACTACTAAGGAAGAAACATAAAATATACCAATCAAGAGCCTTAAAAATTAATGTTTATTCATTTTAGCCCACCAATTATATTTATGGGCAACGGCCGTAAGTAAATATTCTGCAATATGTAGAAAAACTATGCACAAAAAAATGTTCATTGCAATATCATTGGTGATAGCAAGAAAATGGAGAATAAAATGATGTTCATCAGGCAGCTTTTAAAAATGATACTTATCCTGCATTTATAATAACAGCAAATAGGCTGGGCGTGGTGGCTCATGCCTATAATCCCAGAACTTTGAGAAGCCAAGGCGGGCAGATCACTTGAGGTCAGGAGTTTGAGACCAGCCTGGCCAACATGGTGAAACCCCATCTTTATTAAAAATACAAAACTTAGCTGGGTATGGTGGCAGGTGCATGTAATCCCAGCTACTCGGGAGCCTGAGGCAGGAGAATGGCTTGAACCCAGGAGGCAGAGGTTGCAGTGAGCTGAGATCATACCACTGCACTCCAGCCTGGGTGACAGAAGTGAAATCCTGTCTCACAACCCTCAGCTCTTTACATGGCAGATGACAAAAACAGTCATGACCTGGAATGTATCACAAGCAGTCCTTAAAACCAGCAGGGTTATTTGTCAGGGCAGAGGAGTCTTGTGGAAGGAAAACACTGCCTGATTCATTGAAACTTCCTAAATGTGATGACACGAGCCAAGTCCCTCCTTTTCACTCCTACTATCTTTTTTTTTTTTTTAATACTTTAAGTTCTGGGATACATGTGCAGAATGTGCAAGTTTGTTACATAGGTATACATGTGCCATAGTGGTTTACTGCACCTATCAACCCATTATCTACATTAGGCATTTCTCCTAATGCTATCTTGTGTCCATGTGTTCTCACCATTCAACTCCCACTTATGAGTGAGAACATGTGGTGTTTGGTTTTCTGTTCCTGTGTTAGTTTGCTGAGAATGATGGTTTCCAGCTTCATCTACGTCCCTGCAAAGGACATGAACTCATCCTTTTTTATGGCTGCATAATATTCTATGGTGTATATGTGCCACATTTTCCTTCTCCAGTCTATCATTGATGGGCATTTGGGTTGATTCCAAGTCTTTGCTATTGTGCATAGTGCTACAGTAAACATACATGTGCATGTGTCTTTATAGTAGAATGATTTATAATCCTTTGGGTATATACCGAGTAATGGGATTACTGGGTCAAATGGCATTTCTGATTGTAGATCCTTGAGGAATTGCCACACTGTCTTGCACAATGGTTGAACTATTTTACGCTCCCACCAACAGTGTAAAAGTGTTCCTATTTCTCCACATCCTCTCCAGCATCTGTTGTTTCCTGACTTTTTATTTGCCATTCTAAGTGGCATGAGATGGTATCTCATTGTGGTTTTGATTTGTATTTCTCTAATGACCAGTGATGATCAGCATTTTTCCGTATGTTTGTCGGCCACATAAATGTCTTCTTTTGAGAAGTGTCTGTTCATATCCTTTGCCCACTTTTTGATTTTTTTTTCTTGTAAATTTATTTAAGTTCCTTGTAAATTCTGGATGTCAGCCCTTTGTCAGATGGGTAGATTGCAAAACTTTTCTCCCATTCTGTAGGTTGCCTGTTCACTCTGATGATAGTTTCTTTTGCTGTGCAGAAGTTCTTTAGTTTAATTAGATCCAATTTATGAATTTGGGCTTTTGTTGCCATTGCTTTTGGTGTCTTAGTCATGAAGTCTTTGCCCATGCCTATGTCCTGAATGGTATTGCCTAGATTTTCTTCCAGGGTTTTTATTGTTTTAGGTCTTCCCAAATAGCCAAGACAGTCCTAAGAAAAGAGAACAAAGCTGGAGACATCATGCTACCTGACTTCAAACTATACTACAAGGATACAGTAACCAAAACCTCATGGTACTGGTCCCAAAACAGATATATAGACCAATGGAACAGAACACAGGTCTCAGAAATAATGCCACACATCTACAACCATCTGGTCTTTGACAAACCTGACAAAGACAAGCAATGGGGAAAGGATTCCCTATTTAAGAAATGGTGTTAGGAAAACTGGCTAGCCATATGCAGAAAATTGAAACTGGACACCTTCCTTATACCTTATACAAAAATTAACTCAAGAATTACAGTTCTTTAGTCTATTGAGAACAAATTTCCTAAGGAAAATTACTCCAGAGATGGATTTAATGCATATACTATTATTGATGCTATATATTTTATAGCACAATAAAGCATTTTTTCCCAATAAAAATAGCATTTAATAAGGGAAGTGAAGTGATCAAATAGATTTTTTTCTCTCCAAGACAATTCCAAAATTGAAACTGGACACCTTCCTTATACCTTATACAAAAATTAACTCAAGATGGATTAAACACTCCCACTATCTTGCTTCCCCATCCTCTTCCATCTTTCTCCTTTCAGCTCTTTTGCAAACTTGCATGTCACCTCTGTGCAGTCAGCCTGTCTCCCACTCTTGATGGTAATGTTCCTGAACTGCTTTCATGCCAGTCATAGCCTCACCCTCCTCCAGAAATCAGATGTCAAAAATCAAATTTTACTCAGTACTCTGTCATGCAGAAAAGAGCTTTCTTAGTCTTTTTGGCATAAAAGAACTTGGTTGTCTCTTTTTTCTATACCTATTATTATTTATAATAGAATTACAGTTCTTTAGTCTATTGAGAACAAATTTCCTAAGGAAAATTACTCCAGAGATGGATTTAATGCATATACTATTATTGATGCTATATATTTTATAGCACAATAAAGCATTTTTTCCCAATAAAAATAGCATTTAATAAGGGAAGTGAAGTGATCAAATAGATTTTTTTCTCTCCAAGACAATTCCATATCTATATCCAAAGGCTATATTTAAGAGGCTAATTTCTCAATTCATGAAATTTTGAGAATGATGAAAGTTAGCCAGAAAACATTCAGGAACAATGTTAGAAGTCTTTTTAAGAAAATCTGTAATTGTCAAGCACTGGAAAGTAAATCTAAAATGTAAGTTTTATTATTTCCAAGTTGGTTATTTTCGATGATATTGAGAATTTGGAAACCTGACATCATCATGGTTGAATTCATGGCAATGAATTTAATGGCAAGTTCGTAAGTGTTCATAAAAAATGAACATGACAGTGTTCATATCTTTGAGATACAAGGCCTAAGAAGAAGGTTTTCACACATGCATTGGTTGTAATGTCGTGTTGCAAAATTTTATATAATTTTTGCAAATCAGTAAAATTTTATAAAATTTTGTTACTGATTTTAGTAACAGCTTTGTTTTCTTATTTCTTAAAACTTTTTTTTTTCATTTCCATACTATTCTGGTAGATATTTATGGAAATATGAAAAGGTAAGCCACTATCTTTCTCAGTTGCTATTGTTTTTCAACTTCCTAAAACAAATATCCCATTATTCCACACACTTAAACCTGAATAACTTCTTTGCATCACTCTATTATTGGTCCCAAGGTAGGACCAAGTACTAATTTCCTCCAGTGGACCTTCTTGCATTATCAGTTTCGCATTGTAAATCCTAAAGAGGAGACGTTCCATCCAATTTGGTTCTAGCTTAAAATCTACACCCTGGAAGAGACCCCAAAATACTGAAAAGGAACAAGCATTGATGAGTAGAGTTTTATGCCCAGAAGACATAAGCCATGACCATCCCAGCAGTTTCAGGAACAAAAACAAGAGGCTCTTCAAGATAGAGCTACCTTTCCATGCTAGTTAAAGGTGAGGGCTTCAAATTTTCCACACCAAGCAGTGTAAATAATCAGTGGTTCCCATTCTCACCTTGGAAGAACACATCAAGGGGTCATGGCCACTTTTTCCCTACGCATGTTCTTTGCCAAGTTCACATTATACTTTACTTTTATTTCAAGGTATAATTTACATACCATAAAATTCATTCTTTATAATTTTACAGCTCAATGCCTTTAGCAAACATGTAGACTTGTGCAACTCTCATCACAATCCAGGTTTATAACTTTGCCATCACTCCCCAAAATTCCCTCAAGCATGTTTGCTCTTAAACTGTTTTCACCCCCAGCCCCAGGCAACCACCTGCTATCTCTATAAATTATTTTTCTGGATGTTTTTTAAAAATAGAATCATATCGTAGAGAGTCTTTTGTGCCTGGAATAAAGGTTTTGGGTTTTATCCATGTTGCAGTATACATCAGTATACTGATGATCAGTATTCAGTTCCTTTTAATTACCGATTAGTCTTCTGCTATATGGATATATCACATTTCATCTTGTCTGTTTACTAATTTATAAACATGTGGGTTATCTTCCATTTTTGGCTCTTAGAGATAATGCTGCTATGAGCAGTAGTGTACAATCTGCATGTAGACATAATTTTCATTTTTCTTGAGTAGGTTCTTAATAGAGTGGCTGGGTCATATGGTCAGTTTTATTTAACTTTTTAAGAAAGCACCAAACTTTTCCTAGTTTGTTGTTCCATTTTACATTTCCAACAGTTTCTCTCCATCTTTGAAGCTTCCTAAATATCATGCTACACACCAGGTGCCAGACTCTTGCTTCTGTCTCTACCAGCCTCTTTATCACCTTAATTTTTCCCCTTTCAGTTCTAACTCTTTGCCAACATTTGGTGGTAACTATGTTTTCATGATGGTCATTCTAGTGTGTGTAAAGGGGTATCTCACTGTGTTTCTTATTAATGGTGCTGAACACTTTTTCAAGTGCTCATTAGTAATTCATATTTTAAAAAATAATTTTTATTTCATTTGTAGCTATTTACTTTTTAGAGATAGGGTCTCACCACCATGTTGCACAGGCTGCTCTATTTTGGTTTTTTTTTTCAGAGACAGGTTCTCACTCTGTCATGAGGCTGGAGTGCAGTGGGGCAATCAGAGCTCACTGCAGCCTCAAACTGCTGGGCTCAAGAGATTCTCCTGCCTTAGCCTCCCAAGTAGCTGGGCCTATAGGCGTGCACCACCGTGTCCTGCTCCCACGTTTTCGATGAAATATTTACCCAAACCTTTTGTTCATATTGTTTACTAGATTTTTCTTATTAAATTCTAAGAGTTATGTTTCTTTTTTTTTTTTTTTTTTTTTTTTTTTTTTTTGAGACGGAGTCTCGCTCTGTCGCCCAGGCTGGAGTGCAGTGGCGCAATCTCGGCTCACTGCAAGCTCCGCCTCCTGGGTTCACGCCATTCTCCTACCTCAGCCTCCCAAGTAGCTGGGACTACAGGCGCCCGCCACTGCGCCCGGCTAATTTTTTTTTTCTATTTTTTAGTAGAGACGGGGTTTCACCATGGTCTCGATCTCCTGACCTTGTGATCCACCCGCCTCGGCCTCCCAAAGTGCTGGGATTACAGGCGTGAGCCACCGCGCCCGGCCAAGAGTTATGTTTCATGAATACAAAGTCCTTATTACATAAATGGTTTGTAAATATCTTTCATTTGTATTTTGAAATGTATTTTGAATTTGTATTTTGATCATTCAGCTGTATCTTTCATTTTCTTAAAGGTTTTTTTTTTTTTTTTGATGACTCATAGTTTTTGGTATCATCTCTAAGAACCTGTTGCCTAGGCCAAGATCACAAATATTTTCTCCCATATTTTTTCCTAAAAGTCTTATAGTTTGAGTACTGACATCTACATGTATAACTCATTTTGAAGGTTTTTTTTTTTTTTTGTATGTGTAAATGTAATGGTTAATAGAGAGTGTCAATTTGATTGGATTGAAGGACGCGATATTGATCCTGGGTATGTCTGTGAGGGTGTTGCCAAGTGAGATTAACATTTGAGTCAGTGGGCTGGGGAAGGTAGACCCACCCTTAATCCAGTGGGCACCATCTAATTAGCCACCAGCGAATATAAAGCAAGCAGAAAACATGAAGAAAGGTGGGCCTAGCCTCCCAGTCTACATCTTTCTCCCATGCTGGATGCTTCCTGCCCTTGAACAATGGAGTCCAGGTTCTTCAGTTTTGGTACTCAGACTGTCTTTCCTTGCTCCATGGCTTGCAGACAGCCCGTTATGGGACCTTGTGATCATGTAAGTTAATACTTTAAAAACTCCTCTCTCTCTCTCTCTATATATATATATATATACACACACACACACACACACATATATATATATTCCCTATTAGTTCTGTCCCTCTAAGAAAACCCTAATACAGTAAGCAAAGGGTCTAACTTCATCTTTTGCATATGTGGACAGCCAATTGTCATAGCACCATTCCATTTCTGTTGTCTTGGCATCTTTGTAAAGAATCACTTTGTCATACATGTAAGGATATATCCCTGAACTTTCATTTGTTTCCTTTGATGTCTATGTCTATCTTTATGTGATATCACATTGTTTTAAGTACTAAAGTTTTATAGTACATTTTAAAGCTGTGTAGTATAAATCCTCTAACTTTATTCTTCATTTTCAAAATTGTTTTGCCTTAAAGTGTATATTAAGAGATCTACAGTAGCTATATTATGGCCATTGTTTGCATGGTATATCTTTCTCCATTTATTTACTTTAGCCTATTTGTTTCTTTGAATCTAAGGTCCATTTATTGTAGGTAGCATTACACTAGATCTTGATTTTTTATATACAGTCTGACAATCTACTTTTTGAGTAGAGTGTTTTTAATACAGCTTTCTCAATTTTTAAAGGATAAGAGTTTTCCATTGGTCTTATGAACCAAAATATTGGTGCAATTCCAAATAAAAGTAATAAATGTATACTCCTCTCTTACTACAACAGCCCTAATTCCACTAATTATACCTATCACTATCACCTTAACAGACACCTACTCATTATTCCATTTACATTTAGTGTAATTGTTGGTATGGTTGGATTTGCAACTACCATTTTGATTTGTCTGTGTTTTTTGTTCCTCCATTTCTCCTTTATAACTTATTTTAAGTCAATATTTTTAGTATTTCTCTGTTGAGTTTTTCCCTACATTTCTTGAATTACTTTTTAGTGGTTGGTCGAGGGTTTATAATATGCATCTTAACATAGTACAGTCTACTTCAAAATTACGCTAACTCAATACAGTAAACTTTAATGTAACACATCTTTTCCTTTCTCCTCTTTCATGCTGTCATATAGGTTACATCCATATATGCTATGTACTCAGTAATAATATTAATTTTTTTATTAATCTTCTATCTTTTAAAGAGATTAAGAACAACTTTAATAACACTCAAATGAAGTGAACTTCCTCTGGCACTATGAGCAAAGATCCTGGTCTTCATGGCTTGCTTTGGCCAATTTCTGCAGCACTCAAATGGCTGTTATTAAACAGTTTTATCCAGATTTTTACTGCTTTCGGGGTAAAGGATTTATTGACCTCCTCACTACATCATGCTAGAAAAGAATCTTGCTCCTATTTGTATTTTTAAAAGACAAAAACTCAGGTGAGTAGGAGGAGAAACTAAATTGGGAGCCAAAAACAAACAAACAAACAAACAAACAAACAAACAAAAAAACCAGAAACAGGAGAGAAAATCTTACAGCTTGTTACACAGTATGACCGGCTTCTGAAGATTTGACAGGAGTTTAAACTAGATATCTTTTACCACTGTGAAATTTGGGACCAACCCAGGATAACACATTAATCCGAAAGAGTATATTTTTTAATTAGAAAAGAATATGTAAGCCTTGCAACAATTGTTATGGATGCAGTAAAATATAGGGACAAAATTATGATGTGGAGTATTCGGCCATGTCAGAGTCACTTTGAACAATTTAGTTAACCTCAGGCTACTTCAGTTTACCCATTAGAAAAAAGGATAATATTTAGCTCAAAAGGATGTTGGAAGGGGCTGAATACAAGGACAATTATGAAAATGACTAGCTCAGTATCAAGTAATATTTGAATATATATTTATTTCCTATTCTATTCTTTATCCAGCCTTTCAGGAACTCAATGCTTTTCTGCTTAATCTGACTTCTAGGAAAGGGTTTACTTTGAGTCATTTACAAAGTATAAATAAATGTATCACTTTTACCTGGGATTTTCTCTTTTTAAACCGAAGGTCTGATTTTGGAATCAGAACATTGATTATGTAGGGAAGTTTGTCTCTTCTTTAAAAAATTCAGGCATCAGTAAAATTAAAAATTTGTTTTGCTTTGTTTTTAAAAGAAAGCTCTTTTTTCTTGTTTTTTGTTTTTTTAAGATTCCTAGAAATTGCATCAAGGTGAGCAAGTCTATGTGGTTGAACCAAACAAAATTAATGTTATTTTACCATTTTGATCTACAAATATGGCAATTTCATAGGGTTCAAACTAATGTGTTGGAAATAGAACTGAATTAGGAGTCAGGAGAGAGAGCATTATTTTAACACTAACCAGTTGTCTGAAAAGAACAGAATCATAAGCTCTGTGATCCTTGAAACTCTTTTTTGTTCTTTTTTTTTTTTTTGAGACAGTCTTACTTTGTTACCAGGCTGGAGTGCAGTGGCATGATCTCTGCTCATTGGAACCTTCATCTCCTGAGTTCAAGTGATTCTCCTGCCTCAGCATCCTGAGTAGCTGGGATTACAGGCGTGCACCACCAAGCCTGGCTAGTTTTTGTATTTTCTTTTCTTTTTTTTCTTCTTCTTCTTTTTTTTTTTTTAGTGGAGATGGGGTTTCACCATGTTGGTCAGGCTGGTTCAGAACTCCTGGCCTCAAATGATCCACCCACCTCAGCTTTCCAAAATGCTGGGATTACAGGCATAACCCAAAGCCCTTTCTAAGGAGTAGAGTGATTCTCATCTGCTCTCTACGTAAGTATGTTCCCCTAATGCAGAGCCTAGTCCGCTTTCTAACACCATTTGAAGTGCCAGAAAAGATCAGTAGTTAACTTGTAAGAGTGGTGTAGGGAGTTTCCAGTGTCCCATAGAGTGACCCATGTTTGAGACATTTCTTAGGTAGCGAAAGGTATCAGCACTGACTTGCCATTGCCCAGAAATTCTTCCAGTTGTCTGGGCTTCATAGCTACAACAGACTTTCAGAGGAATTTGCATAATTTTCCCTCAAACAAGCATACGATTGATAAGGATAAGTATAGAAAATTTTTTTCAAGAATAGTTTTTCCAATTTAGAAAAACGTGTTTCAAATAAAATATTGCTTGTAGTATCATTATCCAAAGAAAACCACTCTTTTCACTTTAACATACTTTCTAAGATTTCTACATATGTTTTACAAAATTGTAATAATGTTAATAAAATCTGCCTCCAGTTTTCTTGCATAATGCCTTGGCATTGCCATCTTTCCCTGTTATTGCAAAAAAATTACATGGCTGTATATTGTTTCATCATTTGAAAAGCCCTACTTATTTTAATAATATTCTATATTAGCATATTTAGATGCTTAGAATCTTTCCTTTGTTTATACCATTCATAATACTATGTGTGACATTGTGAAATACATATTTGATCTCCGTCTCCATAATACTATGGTGTAACACTGTGAAATATTTATATTTGATCTTTATCTCCAGTTCCTTGGAATCTCCTGAGTGTTAAGAGTGTTTTTGTATGCTAATGAGATGACTGGTGGCTGGGAACCCCTAGATAGCTTCAGGATGGAAGCTGGTCACTAGAAAGACCACAGCATGATTAGAGAGTTGGGACTTTCAACCCCATCCCCTTGACCTCCAGGGAGAGAAGTGCTAATCGTTAAACTAATTACCAGTGATCAATGTTGTAATCAATCTTGCCTTGGTAATGAAGCCTCTATAAAAAAGCAAAAGTACTGGGCTCTGAGAGTTGCTGGATAGCTGAACATATGGAGACTCCTAAAGGGTGATGCACCTGCAGAGAGACCCAGGAGTTCTGTGCACCTTCCGCCATACCTTGATGTATACGTCTCTTCATCTGGCATCCATCTGCATCCCTTGTAAAATCCTTTATAATAAGTCGGTTGACATAAGTAAGGTGCTTCCCTGCATTCTGCCAGACACTCTAGCAAATTAATTGAACCCGAGGAGTGAGTGATGGGAGCCCCCGTTTATAGCCTGCTGGTCAGTCAGAAGTATAGGTGACAACCTACTGCTTGCAACTAGCATCTTTGCCTTTAACATATTGGATCTGACACTATCTTCAGGTAGATAGCATCAGAATTAAATTGAATTATAGAACGCCCAGTTGGTTGGTGTGTGGAGAAAACCCCCCACACATCTGGTCACAGAGGCATTCTGTGTCATATGAGTGGCTGTGTAAGTGAGTACGGAAAAGAAATCAGTTTGGTTTTTCCTATCTCTCATTGCACATGCATTTTAGCGCCAGAAGTGTTGAGTGGTGTGTGAGCTAGACTAGGAAAGACACTGTAGTGTGTCCTGTATCTTAAGATATGGTAAATATACTTTAGTATAATTTTTTTGTCCTATTTAGAATTGTTTTGTTTGGCTAGATTCCTCAAAATAGATCAAAATATATGAAAAATTATGAATTAAATAAATATTTATTGAGTCTAAGGTGCACAAGGCAGGCTGCTACAAGCTAAGATAAATGACATTGAGTCTAGAATAAATTATTCATAATACTGGAGACATAATCTCTCAATCATTAGAAAAGATGCGTGGGAGTTGTAGGGACCCCATGTGTGTGAAGTAAATCACACAAATGGCTATTGTTTAGTCTTCATTGGCTGTCATCAGAGATGGTTATATTAACTTGGTATCAGAGAAAGGGGTAAGGGCTTTTCAATCTTAAAACTTAGGGAGTAACACAGATTAGATAATTAATAATCTAAACAAGTGGTGTACAACATAAAACAATCAAACCCAGAAATATCTCCAAAGCCTGTAATCAGTTTTATATCATTCAGGTCACATCATAGGGTGCATCAATGTAAAAAGACCAGGACTGGGAAATAGTGTCATTAGTATGTAGCACCAATTCTCTTGTTAATGATTCAAAGCTCATTTTTCTCTTGCAGGCAAGATTCATGCTGTAGTTCTACTGTGTTAATTCCTTCCCTAGACTGAGGTTATCTAGAGAGGAAACGTGATGTTGTCATGCTATTTTAAGGATGGGAGGACAGCTCCACTGTGAAACACAGGATCTCCAAGCTCCCTGTCCGAGTTCCTCCCTCTCTCAGGCCACTGAGTGAGCCTCTGTAACGCCTGGCTTCCATAGTGGATTCTCTTCCTTACCTGGATTCTGTTTGCATCATCACTTTACCTTTTCAATCTTTTTGTCTACCTTCTCCTATCTGCAACAAAAACGATCACTTCTGTTTTTTAGACCATCATTCTGAAAAAGCAGAGATAGTATCTGTCTCGTTGATGGTGTGTATCAAAAATCTAGACAGTGAATGGCACATAGTAGGTATTCCATAAAGGATTATTGAATTTAATAAAAAGAAATGTGTCCACTTCCTTCAGGGATTTACCCTCTGATAATGCATGCTGAAAAATTATTCATGCCTTGGCGTATCCTTCCCAGGTAACAATAGCATTTTACCCAAGCTCTTCTGAACCTTAACCCAAAGGGGCGAGAAGGGTGGGAGTTCAGCTACTGTAAAGGTAACATAAGAGATACTGGAAGGGAGAAATGAGATGAGTGATTTGCCCCTTTGCTCAGCTTCATGCCCTGCAAATTCCGTCATTCCTCTTCTCAAAACTCAGTGGCATTCTGTTATCTGCAAGAGCCTATCTGCTTACACAGGTTTTCCAGACCTCTGTCTCTGCAGTGCAGTGGAACAAGGCAGCTCCTTGGAAGCAGGATAGAGCTGGGTTCAAATCTGAATTCTACTTAAAATATTGCAACTTTGAGCAAATTACTTAAGCTTAGGAAAACTCAGTTCTCATCTAGAAAATGGGGGAAAAATGAGTATTTGGCAGGATAATAAGACATAATAAGGATAACAAGACACCATAATGCAGAGAGTGAGATAGCATTTCCTGCCCCAGCCCCCTAATTGCCGGCACCACAACCTTGTTGAATTATCTGTGGTTTTTCATTTCCATATTGATATTTACCAATTTCATTTACTTGCTCATGTTGCTTCTTTAACTTGGTTGCCCATCTTTGCTCCTCATCATTTTTATTTACTCATTCATTTAACACTTATCTACGGACTGCCTGCCACGTACCAGTCATCTGCAACGCAGGGATGACTGCTCTCATAAAGCTGAGACTCCAACATTGGATACCAAATTACAAAATGGCAGGAGAAACAGTCTTGCTCAAGTTTTGCTCAAGCCTCAAACCCACCTAGCTATATTCGATAGGACTGAGTTTTTCCCATAAAAGTGTTTAGTTTTATAATTATGAATGGATGTTTATTTATTGTAGAAAATTTTTAAAAGACACAAACATATCAAGAGGAAAATAAATATCACTTATGATTCTATCATTAAAGAATACTCATTAATATTCATTATGAAGTATCATAATACCATATTTTTCCATGTATATTTAATATATAAGATTGAGAGTACATGTTTACTTTTTAAATATTAAAATATTAGAGAATAATATATTTTACACTTAAAATGTAATATAGTTTGATCATTTATTCCCATCTCATTAAAATTCTTGGCAAATGTGTCAGTTAACGACTTTATGATATTTAGTATCATTCTTCAGTTACTAGTCATATAGCAAAGATTTCCACAAGAGCGATTATACTTTAATAGAATTGAGTCCTTTTTCCATGTATTACCTGGTGTACAGTTAAGTTCTCAAAATTACACTAAGTGTCCTTCAATTCCCTGCCTGTGTTTTCCCATGTAATATGATGAACCAGTAATTCTTTCCAGCAGGACCTGCCTCTTCATTTAGAGTAAAAAGTGGATCAGTTACTATACCCAGGAAGGTGGTAACTATTCACTAGATTAAATCGTAAAGAAGCTTGCACTTGCTTTTTATTTTAATACTTAAATAACAACTATTTACTTTTCAGAAAACAAAGATAATTTAGAATTATTGATATAAATAAGTCCAATGATTCTTCCAAAATTTCTTTACCAGGAGTAAAAACATTGTAAACTTATATTTCAACAACTAAGCTATTGCTCTTAAACTTTCTTACTTCTCACAACAATAACAATCATATATATATGTATATATAAAATTATTCCTGAAGTCATTAGAAGAAAAGGTATATTCGTGTGTTTGTGAATCTCAGTATGATGAAATTCCTAGTAAGGAGAGATAAATCTATTTCTTGTTTTCCTTCAAGTTTTATTAGTGTTACAATGTTTACAAAAGATTTTGTTTTCAGTGTGATAATTGGCACTGGTTTACATTTTTTTTTCTTTTCAACTTATTTTAGGTTCAGGGGTACATGTGTAGGTTTGTTATATGGGTAAATTGCGTGTCACACAGGTTTGGTGTGCAGATTATTTTGTTACTCATGCAATGAGCCCAGGTACCCAATAGGTACCTATCCTATCCTCCTCCCACTCTCCACTCTCAAGTAGGCCCTGGTGTCTACTGTTCCCTTCTTTGTGTCCATGTGTACTCAATGTTCAACTCCCACTTATAGGTGAGAATATGTGGTGTTTAGTTTTCTGCTCCTGTGATAGTTGGCTTAGGCTAATGACCTCCAGCTCCATCCATGTGGCTGCGAAGGACATGATTTTGTTCTTTTTCTGGCTGTGTAGTGTTCCATGGTGTGTATGAAACACATTTTCTTTACCCAGTCTACCACTGATAAGCATTTGGGTTGATTCCATGTCTCTGCCATTGGAAATAGTGCTGTGATGTGGATGTGTCTTTATGGTAGAATGATTTCTATTTCTTTAGGTATATACCCAGTAATGGGATTGTTGGGTCAAATGGCAGTTCTGTTTTAAGTTCTTAAAACTTGAGTTATCACATGCTTTCTTAAAATGGTCAAATAAGAACCGAAGTCTTCTCAATATTAGGCATCCTATCTTCTATGTATTTGTTACACTTTCTTTCTCTATAATCCTAAGATATAATACATTGTGTTACTTTGGCTCAGTCTCAAAACAAGTTTCTCTTAAATTATGTAATGCATAATCTTTGCTTTCAAAAATTTAAACACTGGACTGTTAGTAACTATGCTTACATGTCAGAGCCAGGTTAATTGTGATTATTTGTCAGTTCTTTGGGACAGAGTCCCCATGAAACCTTGAAAATCTACCCTTCTATATGACTGTGGACTCACAAACATACCACCCATGAGACACCAGTGCAAGTACAGCAACAATAAACAGCTCATATTTTCTGCTGCCTTTTTTCAATATCTCCAAGACATTCACCATTCTGGTTATAGTTGTGTTGTCTCAGGAGGAAACACTGTGTCAAAAATTTAGGTGCAGTAATTTATTGAGGGAGAGCTTCCAGAAGAAATAAAAAACGGAACAAAAAAAGCAGAGTAAGGAAGGATGAAACCAAACAAGGTGTGATCCTGAAACTCCAGCCTCAGCCTGCTCTCACAGAGAGCTCTAGCATAAATTCAGCCCTGGTGTTTGCTGTTCCGGGAGCTGGGTGATTTTACTCCCATGACATTCAGTCATTGGTTATGAACCTACACAAGGTGGAAAGGGAATCTGAAAGCAAACTCCCACAGAGCAATGTTCTGGAAGTTGCAAATAGATGCCATTAGCTATTAGCCATTAGCAGCAGAGACTGAGGCATCGGACTACAGTGCTGAAAAGAGATCAGAGGAGCTTTGGGAAAAACCCAGCAGTGCCTGATGCACATTCCAAACCAGGGACTGCTACTGCTTGCTGTCTTGTTCTCTATTGGTAGAGACAGTTCATCCATAATCAATCTATACTCTCCACGGGAATCTTAGTCTGTTTTGTGTTGCTATAACAGAATAACACAGAGTGGTTAATTTACAAAGAGAGATTTATTTGCCACATGGTTCTAGAGGTTGAGAAGTCCAAGAGCATGACACTGGCATCTGGCTAGGGCCTTTATGCTATGTCATTCATGGTGGAAGATTGGAGGGTAAGAGAGGGAGACAGTGAGCAAGCAAGAGAGGGCCAGACTTTTACAAAAACTCACTCCCATGCTAACAAACCCACTCCTATGATAACATTAATCCATTCATGGACACAGACCTCCCGGCCTAATCACTTCTTATTAGGCTACTCCATCTCCCAACATGGTTGCATTGGGGATTAGATCTCCAGCACATGAACTTTGGGGAACACATTGAAACCATAGCAGCAAGAGTCAGCTCCTTCTACAGAAGCCAATACTATCTAACTGATGGGAACCCTAATTCTCTCCAATTATTCTGGAAATCTCCATTATGTGATGACTCAGAGTTGATATGTCTCATTACAAACATGTTGAATTGCAGGACATCTTTCCTAAAAATGGTCCTACTAATAACCTTAAATAAGTCAGTAGAAGATGCTCCGACCATAGGGAGGTTAAGAGTTCCTGAAAAGAGAGCCTAAGATTTCAACAAGTGACATAACCATTTCTTGGAGTTTAATTTGGTCCTAAGAACTGAGTGAGAGAGTCACTGACACATATTCCCACAGTAGGGGTTATCTTTTAACTCAACATTGGCATCCTTTCAAAACTTCTTAGATAAAAGTGAGATATGCCTTCCCAAAGAATAAAAGAATCACACACCCTCATGGCTTCCAAGTACAAACTGTATAAACCTGACACACCACTCAGTATCATAACTGCACACAAAGTAACACCACCCTGAAGCTTGAAAGTAATAGAAAAGCAAATCAAGCCTTTAGATAGGTCAAAAAGGAATCATAATTTGTGCACACTCATGAAGATCTTCTTAAAATTCTCTTTTTTTCCATTTTGCTATATTTTCTTCTCTCATAGGTTGGCAGGAACCCCAAATTTCCTCTTCTTCATCCCAAACTCCAATTAAAAAAACAAATCATGTCTCACAAACTAAGACCTGGAAAAGCTCTCTTTATATTTCACCTCTCTCTCTCTCTCTATTGTGGTAAGAACACTAAACGTGAGCTCTACTGTCTTAATATATTTTCAATATATTGATAATGCTGTATTTACAATACAGCATTGTTAAATGTAGGTACAATGTCATATGACAGATTTCTATAACTCAATTATCTTGTACAACTGAAACTTTATACCCATTGAATAGCAACTCCCCATTTACCCCTGTCCCCGAGCCTCTGGCAACAACCATTCTGCTCTCTGCTTCTATGAGTTTGCCTGTTTTCTATATCTCATGTAAGTCACACCTGTTCTCTCACTAAATTTAGTAGCTATTTGCCTTCAGCTCGCTTCTTTAGCTCCTCAAATGCTCTCCCTCACTTATTGTCCTGATAGGTATTATAAGGCTTCAGTAGTTGGCAAAGCAAGACAGAGTGCTCTTTATGTCACAGGAGAAAAAGAAGGTGGTAAAAGAATGCTATAAAGTGATGAGGTGAGAGAGATACTGTGAACAGTCCCTCCTTGTCTTGCCACCCACCTGGATTGCCCCTTAATGCATTCTCATGAGCCACCAGGGCACTGCACAGTGGAGACACTCACAGATGCAGGGGACACTCTTGGTTGCATACCAGTTCCAAGTTAAACGAGCTCTAAGGATACCTACTACAAAGGGAGCCCATGTGACAGAGCTGCTGTATTTCTCCACTAACATTAACTTCACTCAGCTCTGATTTACTCTTTTTAAAACCTTCTTTAAAGGTAAGTAAGGTGAACCATTACAATACAGTGATACCTCTGGGACTCTCAGTAAGGGCCCTCAGACCTACAAACTCCTCCTTCATTTGGCCTTGCTGCTGCTATAAATCTTTCAATAGACCAAAAAAAAAAAAAAAAAAAAAAAAATAGTAACAACCCTGGAAAGAAGCCTGCTTAAATTCTTCCGGGACAGGAGTACTTGGGGAAGGGGCACATCACATTAGGGAGCCAAGAAAAAGGAAAAAAGAGATACTGCATCTTCAAGTGACATTTTGCATATGTCAAAGCTTTGCCTGGAAGTCATCTTTCTCTTTCCCCACCTCTATTTCTGGACCGGTAGGTATCACAAAAAAAAAAAAAATCTCTAGGCAAGTCCTATATGTATTGTAAGCACATTTTTCTAAGCAAATGGTGGAAATAAGGGTCTGATGATCAGTTTTTCTTTTCAAAAAAATGAAGTTAATATCTTATATACATTTTGGAAATATAAAAAAGATTAAACATAAATTAACTGTATGTAATATTTTTGTTATGAGGCTTAAATAACAAAATTGTCATTACTTTTTGAGGAGGAGATAGCTCTAATTTATATGCTCACAAAAGACTTTTATCTACAATATATAAAGAACTCTTACAACTGAATAACAAAAACTAAACATTCCAATTTTTTAAGTAGGCAAAATATTTGAATAGACTGCACAACGTATAAGACATCAGTGGCAATTGTGGAAGACAGTGTGGTGATTTGTCAAGGATCTAGAACCAGAAATACCATTTGAGCCAGCAATCCCATTACTGGGTATATACCCAAAGGATTATAAACCATTCTACTATAAAGACACATGCATAGGTATGTTTATTGCAGCACTATTTAAAATAGCAAAGACTTGGAACCAACCCAAATGCCCATCAATGATAGACCGGATAAATAAAATGTGGCATATATACCATGGAATACTATGCAGCCCTAAAAAAGAATGAGTTCATGTCTTTTGCAAGGACATGGATGAAGCTGCAAGCCATCATTCTCAGCAAACTAACACAGGAACAGAAAACCAAACACTGCATGTTCTTACTCATAAGTGGGAGGTGAACAATGAGAACACATGGACACAGGGAGGGGAGCATCACACACCACACCTATCAGGGGTTGGGGGAAGGGAAGGGAGAGCATTAGGACAAATACCTAATGCACACAGGGCTTAAAACCTAGATAATGGGTTAATAGGTGCAGCAAACCACCATGGCACACGTATACCTATGTAATGAACGTTCATGTTCTACACATGTATTCTCCCAAAAAAAGTTACTGAAGAAAGAAAAATCTTCCAGAAAATAGAATGCAAAATTATAATTTTCTATATGTAAATTTATAAGAAAAGTTTTATCAGAAACATTTAAATATTACTAAAAATTTTATTCAAGCACTTGATATCCATGTAATTGTTGAAGTAAAATTGACAGTTGTAAAAAAATAAAAGCTATTGGTGGCAAATAAACCCATGGAAAGATGCTCAGTATCATTAATCATTAGGGAAATGCAAATTAAAACCACGGATACTATACGCTTTCTAGAATGATTTTTTTTAAACAAAACTGACAATAACAAGTGCTGATAAGAAATTGGAACTGTCCCACCAGGCTGATAAGTGTAAAATTTTATAGCTACTTTTGAAAACAATTTGGCAGTGGTTTTCAAGTTAAACATTCATGTGCCACAGGACTCAAGGTTTCACTCCTAGGTGTTTTTAAAATGCAAATATATGTCCACAAAAAGACTTGCATGTGAATGTCCACAGCAGCTTCTGAAAAGTAGAAAGCAATGCAAATGTCCATTACCAGATGAATGGATACACAAACTGTGGTTTATCTACACAAGAAAATACTTCTCTGCAATAAAAGGGATGAATTATTAATATGCACAAACAGATGAATGGGTATCAAAAACATTATGCTGAATTAAAGATACCAAATACAGGATACTCTGTGTATGAGTCCATATCTGTGACACTCTACAATAGGCAAAACCAATCTACAGTGATAGAAATAACATTAGTGAATACCTAGTGTGTCCTTAGGAGAGAACACCTGCAAATGGGAACAGGGGATTAGAGGGGGTGCTATATATACATATATACATGTGTACTTATTTACTTTTTTTTTTGAGACAGAGTCTTGCTCTGTCACCCAAGCTGGAGTGCTGGAGCACAGTGGCATGATCTCAGCTCACTGCAACCTCCACCTCCCAGGTTCAAGCAATTCTCCTGCCTCAGCCTCTGGAGTAGCTAGGATTATAGGCACCCACCACCATGCCTGTCTAATTTTTGTATTTTTAGTAGAGACTGGGTTTCTCCATATTGGCCAGGCTGGTCCCGAACTCCTGACCTCAAGTGATCCGCCTGCCTAGGTCTGTCAAAGTGCTGGGATTATAGGCATGAGCCAGAGTGCCTGGCCTGGGAGGTACTATATTATGAATGGCTGTGCCCTGCCCACCCCTCACCACCAAATTCATATGTTGAAACCAAATCCCCAAAGTGAAATCATTAACAAGTATGGCCTTTGGGCAGCAATTAGTTCATGAGTGCAGAGCCCTATTAATGAGATTAGCGCCCTTGCAAGAGAGACCACAAAAGCTGCTTTGGCCCTTCTACCACTTGAGAAGTCAACAGTATGCAACCCAGAAGAGGGTTCTCATCAGAACCCAACCATGCCAACACCCAGATCTTGGACTTCCCAGCCTCCAGAACTGTGAGAAACTGTGTTTATAAGCTATCTAGTTTGTGGTAGTTTCTTATAACAGCCTGAATGGACTAAGATAGGGAGTGACAGCAATGCCATAGAACTTGACTGGGGAGGTGATTAGACAGGTGCAATATTTGTCACAACTCACTGAAATGTACTCTTAAAATGGGTACATCTTTATGTAAATTGTAATAAAGGTGAAAAATAATTATTTTGAAACAGGGAGTTATTTAAAAGTCTTTTTTGTTA
Source organism: Chlorocebus sabaeus (assembly GCF_047675955.1). Classification (NCBI taxonomy): domain Eukaryota; kingdom Metazoa; phylum Chordata; class Mammalia; order Primates; family Cercopithecidae; genus Chlorocebus; species Chlorocebus sabaeus. The sequence goes on along the minus strand of NC_132911.1, from coordinate 32,414,178 downwards.
TTAATAGTGGCTGTCCAATAAATCATTATTGAGGTTAATCAATCCATTGATAGTATAAGATCCTTTGAAACATACCAGAGGAATGGATTCTCTGTTCATGGTAATGCAGTAGGTTAGAGAACATTTTTCCCAATGCACTGAAGTCAGAGTGTGAATTTCCATACCCTCTTACGATTAACCTTAGTTTTTTGTTTTTTTTTTTTTAAAGGCAGGTCCTCACTCTATCACCCAGGCTGAAGTGAAGTAGCACAATCATGGCTCACTGAAGCCTGAACCTCGCTGGCTCAAGTAATCCTCCCACCTCAGCCTCCTGAGTAGCTGGGACTACAGGTGCATGCCACCATGCCTGGCTAATTTTCAAATTTTTGGTAGAAACAGGGTCTCACTATGTTGCCCAAGCTGGTCTCAAACTGCTGGGCTCAAGTGATCCTCCTTCCTCAGCCACCCAAAGTGCTGGGATTACAGGCATGAGCCACGGAGCCACCCAACCTTCAGTTAAAATTGTAAAAGTCAGGCCTAAGCTATGATGAGTTGCTATTTTTTTAATCACAAGAAAAATGCTTCAAAAGTAAAGAATCCTCACTGAGTTGTCATTACTTTTTATTTAACACATGCATCTGCCTTTGGGATATTGGTGCAGCTGGTGACTGAAATTGGGGAGCACTCTTCTCACCTCTGCAAGCATCCATGTGCATCCTGATATTTACATAGGGAACTTAGGGAACTAGGGATTCCCCTGGGGAAATATGGAATGGCATAGTGATTCCAAGTGTGTTCAAAAATTAACAGGATAAAATATATGTCTCATGGACTATGGCAGTGAACCCCCTGAAAGGAATTAAGTTGTTGGAATCGCAAAAGGAACAGACCAACAAGGCCTGAAAGCAATGCCTATGCTGAGAACTAAGTAATCTAGGATCAGGTACCAGGTAAGCACAAATAAATGTTAACCCATCTTCCCTGGAACTATGTGTGAGGTTGGGGAACATGCCTATGATGTGTGTGTGTTTGCATGTGCAGCATTTGCCTAAGTGTATGCATGGGGTATGTGTGTGTTCACGAGCTAAAGAAGTGTACCACCCATGATCCTTTGGACCCAGACACTTTGATTTCCTGGATGTAATAGACCTTAGGAGTGGACTTTTCGACTGCAGCTACATTATGTTGGGATGGCTGGGGCTTGGACTACCAATTCCCAGCACAACAGCAGCAATATCTTAGGGTTGCTGGAATTCTGGATCCTTCAACAGAAACACTGGGGATTTCTGATTCCATTTTATTATCAGTGGTTAATAGTGAGCAAGGCCAAAACCCAGGCTTAACCTTGTTTGCAGCAGTACTTTAGAAACCTCAAACTATCAGGGGCTCATGACTCGATGAAATCAGCACCCATTAAGAGGTTGGGAAGAAAGGAAAACTACTGGGCATTGATCTAGCTTTGAGGATCATACAACCATTTTCAAATGGGCAAGTGGAATTTGGAGAAAAATGATTTAAGGACATATAAATGTATCACTGGGAAGTCTACAAGATATTTGGGATCTGGATAAGACTAAACTTTGATCAACTAGCTGAGGACACAAACCAGTAAGATCTGGTTGATCTCTGAGATAAGCCATGAAGAGAGCTTAGCAGGGTGCCTGGCTGATAGTAAGCATTCATTAAGTTTCCATTAGTGTTGTTAACATAAATTAGTTGTCACTTGTGCTGGCAAGCTAGGAAAGCCTGGGATACACGTGCTCCACATTCATAGTCTCACTATCCAATGAAGACAAGTACTTGTGATAAGTTTCCTTCTGGACATTTTCAAATGTATAAACTTGTTGAATATCTATAATATGCTTAGTCTGATTCTCATTTGCTCTTCACAATGACCATATTACCTAGGTAGTAGTCTCCATGCCCTAATAAGGAGGAAACCTAGGATCAAAGAGGTTGAGTATCTTGCCTGAAGTCATTCAACTAGAGAGCAGGCTGAATGTAGTGGCTCACACCTGTAATCCCAGCAATTTGGGAGGTCAAGGCAGGAAAATCACCTGAAGCCAGGAGTTCAAGACCAGCTTGGGCAATTAAGCAAGACCCTATCTCTACAAAAAATAAATTATCCAGGCATGGTGGTGCATGCCTGTAATCCCAGCTACTCAGGAGACTGAGGTGGGAGGATCACTTGAGCCCAGAAATTTAAGGCTGCAGTGAGCTATGACTACTGCCACTGGACTCCATCCTGGGTATCACAGCAAGGCTCTATCTCTTAAAAAACAGGCCGGGTGTGGTGGCTTACATTTGCAATCCCAGCACTTTGGGAGGGCAAGGCAGGCAGATTACCTGAGGTCAGGAGTTCGAGACCAGCCTGACCAATATGGTGAAACCCCATCTCTACTAAAAATACAAAAAAAATTAGCCATGCATGGTGGTGGGTGCCTGTAATCCCAGCCACTTGGGAGGCTGAGGCAGGAGAATCACTTGAACCCAGGAGACAGAGGTTGCAGCGAGCCACGATCGTGCCACTGCACTCCAGCGTGGGCGACAAGAGCGAGACTCCGTCTCAAAAAAATAAAAAAAGAAAAAAGAAAACTAGATAGCCATGAAAATGTGAGTCCCAAAATATTACACATGAATACCTCACAGATGTATATATATACACTTAAACATAAGCATAATCCTTTATCATATTTTTAAGAATAAGGTGATTTGATTTCAGAACTGTCTTAGAAAATCTAGAGTGTGTGAATACCTTGCAAATGCATAATGAAGCTTCTATGAGGAGAATTTCTGTTTCTATTTTTCTGCATTTCTATTTCTTTTACTTTAGTTACCCCTTGTAAAATTTCCCAGAAATATCCAAGTTCAAAAGTCACCTTCATTAACCTGACATCAGGACAGGGACACCTGTGATCTAGGATAACATTGAGCATCCTATGGAAGCCTCCATGGGTTAGAGAAGTGAACGTGTCATAAAGAGCATTGGACTATCACCAGTAAGATTCCCCCCATGCCAGTTATCTATGTTATAATGATGTGACTGACAGATGTGGGAAAGATGAGGAAATGTCATTTGAGAGAAAGTCAGTCATCTTCAAGAGTAGCTAATTATTGAAAAGCTATCCTAAACTCTCTAAAGGTAATCTTTGTTTTCCTTTCAGAAAAATAAGTTTGGGGCCAGGAATAGTGGCTCCCAGTAACCCCAGTGCCTTGGGAGGCCAAGGTGGGAGGATAGCTTCAAAAGGCCAGGAGTTCAAGACCAGCTGGGACAACATAGGAAGGCCCTGTCTCTACTAAAATAAATATTAGCTGGCCACGGTGGCATGCACTTGTAGTCCCAGATGTATGGGAGGCTGACGTGGTAGGATCTCTTGAGCCCAGGAGTTTGAGGTTGCAGTGAGCTACATTTGCAGCACTGCATTCCAGCCTGGATAGTAGAGTGAAATACTCTCTCAACAAAGAGAAAAACAAGAAAAACAACTTTAAAAATGTTAATCTTAGAGACTCATTTGACTGCCATGGCAGGATGTTCAAGTCAGAATCTGGGTGCATCTGAATTGTTCCCTCACTCAAAGTATGAGATATCTCACATTTACCAGATAGGGAAGAGTATCTCTGTCTCCTCATTGCTCTTCTTGGGCCTCATGCCATGGACAAGTTGTCTCTTGGCTTAGATCCTGACCTCACTTTGCAGGGCAAAAATTGCTTTTCATATTGCCAGATGGTGGGTGTAGCCACCTCTAACAGTGATTTCAGGTCCCATCAACTAAAACATCCTTCAAAATAAGTTCAAGGTCAGACAGAGGCTTCGCTAACCACTTCACTGTAGGCAGAGTTTAAAATTATTTTGCTCATAAACTTGACCATAATATGCAAAAGTACCTCCAGGCAGGTAGCACATTTTGATATAAAGTGGTGTGGTCTTAGGAATCAAACAGACATAAACTCCAACTCCTATTAAGAGGGTAGCTTTGGCTGGGTGCAGTGACTCACACCTGTAATCCTAGCACTTTGGGTGGCCAAGGTGGGCAGATCGCTTGAGGTCGGGAGTTCAAGACCAGCCTGGCCAATATGGTAAAACCCCATCTCTATGAAAAAAGGAATACAAAAAATTAGCTGGGTATAGTGGAGCATGCCTGTAGTCCCAGCTACTCAGGAGGCTGAGGGAGGAATCCCTTGAACCCAGGAGGCAGAGTTTGCAGTGAACCACTCCATTCTAGGCTGGGTGACAGAGTGAGATTCAGTCTCAAAAAAATAAAATAAAATGAAAGGAGGGTGTCTTCAACCTCAGACACCTTTTTGATAGCTCCATATAATCTTGACATTTTTGAAAGATATATTCAGAGCACTTCAGGTATAGCCAAATTTTAAAATACTATTAGAACATGTAATTTATATTACAAAATGCTATGCAAAAATAAATAGAACAAAATCACTGAAGTGTGGATGGTGGGCTCTGATTAATCTCACTCATCAGCTGGAGGGTTCCTGCAAACCCTAAAAGTGCTAACATTTATGATTCAAAAATTACCAGGTAATACATGCCACCAACTTTTGGAGTAGCTTATGAAGAGATAAAATAGTAAAGCTTGGGGCTCACGCTTGTAATCCCAGCACTTTGGGAGGCCAAGATGGGCAGATCACTTGAGCCTAGGAGTTCAAGACCAGCCTGGGAAACATGGTGAAAACCCGTCACCATCAAAGAAAACCGAAACTTAGCTAGGTGTGGTGGCACATGCTTGTGGTCCCAACTATTCTTGTGGGAGGCTTGCTTGAGCTCTAGAGGTCGAGACTGCAGTAAGCCATGATCATGTCACTGCACTGCAGCCTGGGAGACAAAGCAAGACCCTGTCTCAAAATAAATAAATAATAGGTAAAGCTTAAAATTATATATACAAAATAAAATAATGTATGACATTGCCTGTCATATAGATGGAATTCGATCATTCTAACTTCCTTCTAATTCTACTCCCATATTATTTCTAGATCTGGTATTCCAGGATTGACAATAAAGAATACAACACCAATAAAAAGAACACACTCTATATTGCATTGATCTGGGTTCTGTCCCAAAAATTCACAACATTTCCCATTAGGTAGAAAGTAATTCAACTACATTGGGAAGCCCAAGCGTCAAGGAAAAAATATTATCCCACTCCTTTTGTATCAAGGATTGGTACTCCAAACAAGCTGAAATTTAAACTTGATTGTTTTTATTATTAATTTCTGCTTACTTGATAGGCTCTTAAAATCAATGTAGCCACTCACTGACACTTGTTTTGGGCAGCTCAGTCACTGCCTCGCCTGGCCCTCGTAGCCATCTGTCAATTCCATCGGGTACAATGCACACTTATTGGCTGTATTGCGTTGGGTATCAGAGATGTATTTCAATTTACTAAATAGGACCACTTTCTCTGTGTTATTTGATCAGGCAAAAGAAGGAAATGAAGAAAAAACATGTTAGGAAAAGATAGCAATTTTGGGTACAACTTAGTGAACTCATTTGCCCTCTTTGAGTGTTAGCATCTCAGTCTCTTAAATTGATTTTTCTCACCCAATAGTGGGGGTTATGATAAACACTACACTGAACAGTCAAAGAGCTTAGAAGTTGTGGAAACAAAAATTCACATACATCTTACACTATTGCTATAGCTGAAATCCCAATTTAAAGTTTAAATAAAGTAGAGAGAGATTAAATGTCGTTGTTTCACTTGTTCTGAATTTGTTATAAGTTGCTGAAGTGTTTGCATTCTTATAAGCTAACTATTCCCTGTGGGATTAAATTGGAGAAAACACGTGCATATAAATTAAATATTTGAATTAATGTAGGATTCCTCAGTTTGTGAAAGAATTTATTTAAAGAAAGCACCATGTTGAATAAAAAAAAAAATCCATTTGGAAAAGAAAAGTTAACTATCAGTGATTTTTTTGTGCATGGCCATGGGATGCAGGCTTCGTAACATCCTGGACTAGAGATCCATGATCTCGTTAAGTCCAGTGGCAGTTGTTATTTCAATTAGGCTTATAGTAGAGCTCTAGAATCATTTGATGGCTCCCCCTTTGACACCAACATCTGATACAGGAGTTAAGAAGAAATCATTTAGGCAGATAGTAAAGGTAAGGTTTTCCTTTCAATGAAAAGCAGCCCCCAAATCATTTTCTTTTCTAACAAAGAACAGCCTGTAAAATTTAGCTGCAGACATAGACAAGCAAGCTAGAAGCTTGCACAGGTGAATGCTGGCAGCTGTGCCAGTAGGAATAGGCTACCTGGGAATAGGCATGTTCAAAATTGTGGCTCCATCTTCCCTTCTGCTTTCCAGCCAAGTGTACAGTAAGAAGCAGACAACATGGCGCCAGTCAAGTAGAAAACCCATTTGCATAATAAGATTGGGATGGGGTGGCCAGCCTTCCTCACATGCTATGTAAATGTCATAACTGGTACAACCAATCTGTAGGCCCTTCGTAAATCAGACACCGCCTCCTCAAGCCTCTGTATAAAATCTGGTGCATTCAGTAGGCAGGCTGGGATTCCCACTGGGGCGGCTCTGTCTCTCTCTCTCCCTCTCTCTCTCTCTCTCTCTAGAGAGAGCTGTTTTCCTTTCTCTTTCATTTGCCTATTAAACCTCAGCTTCTAAACTCACTCCCTGTGCGTGTCCGTGTCCTCAATCTTCTTGGATTGAGACCACGAACCTCAGATATTATCCCAGACAATGATGCTGCTTCACATCCACCCCCAGTACCATTATTTTCCATCCACTCACTGTTCCACTGGGTGCGACTGTTCCCCCTCAGTCCTCTGCTGAGTATCACTTTGTCACTCTGCTACTCTATTCTAGGTGTATCCGTGTTCCAATGAGTATCATCTGGATACTATCACATCCTACAGGGGTCTATTCTTCACGCTCCTCCTGGTACTGTTGCTGCTTTGCCATGCATTGTCATGAATGCTTTGGTGACATTACCATACCCAAACTGTTTTCTAGTTAAAAAAAAAAAAAAAAAAAGAACAGGGGGATGTTTTCCTTCTATTTAGGTTTAAGTTTATCACATAGATCCTGAAGCATGGCATTGTACTCCACTCTTTTAAAAAAGATTAGTAATGCAAGTTTATTTTCCCCCACTTTGTACATTCAAACTCTCTACTCTCTATAGCACCTAGGTATAAATTGTCATCCTGCTGGGAGAGGGATCTAGGTGACAGACATCACACAGTAGTCAGGCTTCCTTGCTCCTCTGTTGGGTAAGGCTGTCTCCATGGGTCAAACTCTTGTTGCCAGGCAACTTCTTCCTTCAGAACGAGAACTCTCCCAAGAGGACTTTCAATCCATATGCAAACTGCCTCTGGCAGCTGCTCCCACCAACTCCAGAGACGTGCTCAGGCAAGACTGAATCTCTCTTCCAGCTAAATTGAGAGTCTCCATTACATTAATTGAAAGGACCAAAGATTATTCTTCAGTAAGATTATTTTCTTTTATGATAGATATGTAATAAAAGAACAATATCATAATATTATAATCCATCTTCATTTATAAAATTATCCACTCCACCCTGCTGCAAACGTATTCTTTTACCATTCATCTTGGTTAAGACTAGTACAGAGAAGAACCTTGAATGAATTAAGAGTTTGTTTTAGTTTTTTTCTGTAGAGCCCTATGATCTTCCCTGTTGACAATGATAAATAAAGTAGTAGCTCTGAATGATATTTGTTAAGATCCTGTAAGCTCCAGGCATAGTGCTAAGCATTAGGGCTAAAGGTGAATCCAGCATAATCTCTAAAATCTATGAGCTCACAACTAGCTGGAAGTCAGCCATAAATGTGAATATAATATAATGTGGTGCAGGCTGCAATAGATAATTTGAAAACCTAAGAAAAGCAATGATTTGATCTTTATAGAAAAATTCTATCAATTTATAGTGAAGAAAGTTTTAGCTACCCTCTCATCTTCAACTCTGAGGTCTGTGATTTTCATTCATGACGGTCAGGCTTACCCTGTTGTCTGCAGTAGTGACTGTATTTTGATAGCCATACAAACTGCTTTCCATTAGTATGCTCACTTTGGGAGTAAACCTAATTTGCAAAGTAGGCATGAGTATCTGGGTGACCAGAATTATCCAGTAGCACTTATTCTGCAAACCACCATATTCCACAGATGAAACAGTCACACCTGAAGCATCCTAACCCACTGGCAGGCCAACCTGGTCCTCCCTGGTGTCGAGGGTTTACCACTCCCTGTGAAGGCTGGATTGAGATTAAAACCTTATTTTCCCTGAAGACTGATGGGTAGGACATGTGTCAACACAGCTCCTCAAATGTTAAGTTAAAAGTGACCTACTGGTCATGGTGGCTCACACCTGTAATCCCAGCACTTTGGGAGGCTGAGGTGGGCGGATCACCTGAGGCTTGGAGTTCGAGACCAGCCTGACCAACATGGAGAAACCCCATCTCTACTAAAAATATACAATTAGCCAGGCATGGCAGCACATGCCTGTAATCCCAGCTACTTGAGAGGCTGAGGCAGGAGAATAGGTTGAACCTAGGAGGTAGAGGTTGCCGTGAGCTGAGATCATGCCATTGCACTCCAGCCTGGGCAAGAAGAGTGAAACACTGTCAACAAAACAAAAACAAAAACAAACAAACAAACAAAAAACCTGCAACATTTCCAGCAATGTCAGAAATGGAGGAACATGGAAAGGAGGCTTCATTTCTCTATGAACTCTCAGAATGCCAAGAGGGAAATGCTTTTTCCATAAAAGATGGTAAGATGAGGACAGTCAGCAGGGGAAGTTTCCACAAGCATCTTAGAAATCTTCAAGCTGGGTGCAGTGGCTCACACCTATAATCTCAGCACTTTGGGAGGCCAAGGTAGACAGATCACTTGAGGCCAGGAGTTCAAGACCAACCTGGCCAAGATAGGAAAACCCCGTCTCTACTAAAAATACAAAAAAATTAGCCTGTTGTGGTGGCAAACACCTGTAGTCCCAGCTACTTGGGAGACTGAGGCATGAGAATTACTGCAACCTGGGAGGTGGAGGTTGCAGTGAACTGAGATCATACCACTATACTCCAGCCTGGGCAATAGCATGAGTCTGTCTCAGAAATATATAAATAAAAATAAAAAAAATAAATCTTGAAACAGTGGACACAGAGCCTGGCACAGTGCCAGGAGAGCAGAGAGCATTGGTGGAATGCTACCGACTGATGGTGGCTGGTGAATAAGTGAACGAATGAATACAGATAATGGGGACAGAGTGAGTTTTATCCCTAAGTCAAATGTTGCTATTATAAATAACTTAAAAGAAAAATATATACACCTACTATGTATCCACAAAAATTAAAAATTAAAAATAAGTAATTTAAAAAAGAGAGAGACAACCTGGCTTCAGTCAGAATTTATTCTCCCATGTTACACCAAGGGAAATAATCTGTGATGGTGGAGAGGCATGATCTTCACTTAAAGAGGCGATCGTCTTTATGAGTCCTGTGTGGTAGACATCTCCATAAGAGGAACAGGTAGAGGGAAGTAGTGAAGATCAGGGCCTTTGGGATCAGGCAAATCCTGGTTGATTTCCAGCTCCAAGGGTTGCTGGTTGTATGCAATTAGGCAAGATTCCTAACACAGCTGAGCCTCAGTTTCCTTATGTATAGTATGAGAATGATACCTGTTTCATAGCATTGCTCTAAAGATTTGGTGATGATATGCATGCAATGCTAGCACAGTACAACATGAATAGCCCACAGCTACCATCAAGATCTGACTGAGCCAATTAATAAGGTGTTGGGCTTGTCTCAGTCCCTACCTCTTGGGTTTCTGTAAGTGGGTGAAGAGTGTTTTGTCCAATTTCTTAGAATAGATGTTGGCAACCTTTCCAAAGCCCGGGCTCAATGACATCCTTGGATCCTCTACCACCTCACACCACACATCCACTTAGTCATCAGGGCTTTCTCTCCACCTCATAAATTCCTCCCCTCTCCATTTTCTACTCTCCATTTTCTTTGCCACGAATCCATATTAGATTCAGGCCATCACCACTCATGTACAACATTACCTTCACCTTCTAAATTCCATCTTGCTCTCTCCCACTCCCTCTCTACTCCATTGCCTTAGCATCCTGGTCTCCAGAATCAATTTTATAAATCCCATTTCTGAACATGTCACCCTGCTTATTAATTGCCTCCAGGGTGGACACAATGAACTTACTCCAAAATTTAGTCCCAGTTAGCTACATCAGCCCTATATTTGAATCCACTTCTAACTCTACTTACCACCACACCTACTTGAAAAGACCCTGCTCTTCCACTTCTCTGGGCATCTTCTCATGAAAAATAATTTACCCCATTCTTGGTTGGGTGAACAACAATTCTTTTCAAACCTAGCTAAATTATAAACCTCAGACAGTAGTTGCCTCTTCTGTGCTCTCGTTGTACTTTGTGATATTATCATCACTGGACCTTTAAATTCTCATTAAAACTATTAACTGAGCAATTGCTCTGTTGTGTATATTCACATGGCCAGTTTGACTGTGATTACTTTTGCACCAACCTAATATTTTATATACATATGCGATACATATAAGATATATATATGTCTGCAGTACAATTCTGCTGCTGAGCTATTACAGAATATCTAATTAAATTAAGCCTTAAGCCAGTAGAAAATTGTGTCATAACCTTAATAATCCTATATATGTGATATATATATGATGATCATTATATATATATACACTGATACATATATTTATATATCCTAACCATCACAATATTCTTTTAAGACTATTCAACTCTTATAGGTACATAAACTACGTTCCAAGATGTTCAGTAATACGTCAAGGTTAGGGTCACATGCACCTATGGGGTGAAGTTGGTAATAAACACAGGACTGAGGATTCTAAATCTTTGTTCTTTTCACTGAAGCATAACCTCCTCAGCTGTAGTTTATGTGTCAGTATCCAGAACACATTGCTGTAGTTTATGTGTCAGTCTCCAGCACTAGAATGTGTTCTCTTAGAAGGATTAGATGAGTTTAAATAAGATACATTTTATTCTTTGCATCACCAACACTTAGTCCAGTGCTGTGCCTATTACACACACTCAGTAAGTTTGTTGAATTAAAGAATGAGCTTTGAGTAAAGGAATGAGGTTTGCATGAATCTTCTTGAAGGATCCATTTTGGAAGGGCTGCAGGAAAATGCTGGAGATTAATTCTTAAACATCTAACAGGCAGACAGTATAGCCATGGCTATGAGCAGTAACACAGAGTGGTCCCCTTTACAACCTTGCAAGGGAATATGACTGTACCAACTGGCTACATGTGAGCATTGCCTCCTAGGCCACCTGTCACTTGTGTCTTAGATTGCAACCTTGTTCATAACTGGGATGACTAGTTACATGCAGTCTCTTAGGAAGTCATCTGTCACCTACCTAAAGCTCCCCTCATTTTCATCTTAACAGAAAATCTCCATCATATAGCCCCACCCAACCAGTTATCTCTCCATCTTCCCCTTCTGAAGATAGCAAATTAAACAGAACCAGACAAAAGCTACATCCCCATGGGGATGCCTTTCTTTCAAGTCTGAACATAGCCGCCAAAACATTCTGTGACTTTGGGGCCTCAATTTTTTTTTTCATGTTTGAAAAACAAAATCTGTGAAGCTGAGTGTCCCCAGTAAGGATAATAAATATCAGAATTTGCTCACGGCTGAAAGCCTGCAAAGGCATGAGGTAACTCGGTATCTGCCAGAATAAGAAAGAGCATCTTGGTCTCCTGACTTCTCTGCTTGCACCTCCTGCCCTAGAGAACCTGCTCTAAGGGAGGTCTTGGCTACACTGAGTAGGGCAGACATAGTTGATCAAAGTCCCAGACAGCTGGACTTAGCTGCCTCCATCAGTGTCTTCAAGGTCCAGCAACCACAGAATAATTTCAAGGTCAGACAGTGGTTTTGCTGATTACCTTACTGTAAGCATGTTTTAAAATGATCTTGTACATGCTGAGTTACCAGGTGTCTATTCCCAGGGATGCTTTCTCAGTCACCTTGCCTGATCCTGTCGAAAAGGCAAAGGTTTCACTGCATTTTCCATCAGCTGATGAGTCATCTATCGTATCTTGTAGTTCCTTTGCTCCTGCAGTCGCCATAGGGCAAAATGGAGCCCATTCTGCAGCACAATTCTGCTGCAGAGCTATTACAGAATATCTAATTAAATTAAGCCATAAGGCAGGAGAAAACTGTGCCATAACCTTCATATTCTGTGAAACTTTTCATCGTTTGCCAAGCACCAATTTCCTAAAAATGGGGACTGTAGCACAGCACCGGGAGACGAAATCCTAAAATGGAAATCGTAATTGTTTACCGTGCAGGCATGAATGCTGAGTCACAGATGCAGGGAGGGAGTACAGCCAAAGTGCTGGGCATATGAAGGAGGAGGACCCCCGTACACAAAGATCTTGAAATCTAAATTAGCTCCTGCTAATTGGATGGAGCAAACTATCATTTCCATTTCTGAATTCATAAAATTGTTTTCTTCTCAAGGAAAACGAAACACCTGTTCTACTGGGCTAACTCAGTTCCAAGTAAGTTTGTACTCGTATGTTTTGATGTAGCAGGGGGAACAAAATAGGCCTCCATCCTGGCAGCAGAGCCTGGACCCCAGCTTCCTGACGACACACATTCTTGCCTGGCTTCCCCAGGGGAGCTTCCTGCAGGAAGGGCAGGACCTGCCATAATCAGCGAGGCTGCTAAGCTCGGGAACAGTGCCTATCGCTTTCTCTTTGCCAGACAAGCTAGTGTTCCTACACAAGAAAATTGCCCCAAAGTAGGACAGGGTATTTATTGAGCACCTACTATATGGCATCGCTCTGTACTAAAGCTTGCCTAGAAAATCAATCAAATGTAAACCCTACAATGAATCTGAAGCTCAAGGATGTAAATTTGCCCAAACTGTCCAAGTGAAAGAGGAAGGATGTAAGCCTAGATCTCACTGGTCTCAGAGCTCACGTTCTTTATACCATATTTTCCTTTTACCATAACAGGCAAATTCTAGAGAAAGCTGCACAATGTTCGTCAGCTTCCAACATGGAACACTGACACATGAGTATCAGCAAGAAAGAGCAGGAAGTTACTACTCTCTGGATTTTCTTCAGGGCCTTTAAAGAATGGCTAGCCACATGGCCTCATAATGGCTGAAGAGCTGTCAGCTCCTCTTCAGGTCTTCATTTTATTGGCTGAGTGATTGTGGACAAGCTCAATCATTTTACATCTTCGATTTGTGAATTCAAAGGAAAGAGTTATACTCATCTAAGTGGTTTATTCTGAATCTTATGTTTGTTTTTTGAGGCAGGGTCTCACTCTGTTGCCCAGGCCAGGGTGAAGTGATGTGATCATGGTTCGCTGCAGCTTCTACCTCCCGGGCTCAAGTGATTCTCCCATTTCAGCCTCCTGAGTGGCTTGGACCACAGGTGCACAACACCATGACTGCCTAATTTTTAAATTTTTTGTAGAGACAGGATCTCTCTATGAATCTTTTGGACTGTGAGTTTATAAGATAAATAAACCACTGACCTGGCCTTGGAGCACAGATGTTCTGGCTTTATAGATTTAACGATGTACAAGTCCCTGGGTTGTTCATATTTCAATACCTGTGTATCAGTTCATTCTCACACTGCTATAAAGAACTGTCAGAGACTGGATAATTCATAAAGGAAAAAGGTTTAATTTGACTCACAGTTTTGCATGTCTGGGGAGGCCTCAGGAAACTTACAATCATGGTGAAAGGGAAAGCAAGGCACTTTGTTCTCGAGGAGGCAGGTGGCAAGCAAAGGTGGAAGAGCCCCTTATAAAACCATCAGATCTCATGAAAACTCACTCACTATCATGAGAACAGCATGGGGAAAACTGTTCCCATAATCCAATCACTCCTTACCAGGTCTCTCCCTAAACACCTGGGGATTACAATTCAAGATAGATGTGGGTGGGGACACAAAGGCTAACCATATCACCCACCTTGATCATTCTCTTCATTATGGTGATTGTACTCTAGGAACAATAGCTCCCACCTAAATCGCTGTCCTGAATGTAACTTCCTACTCAGAATTTCTTTCAAGAGGACGAAGGGGCCTAGAACTTATTGTGGCGGGAGTTGTAGAAACTATTGCAACTCTCGCCCCTTGTGCAGGTTTTACTAACCATAAAATCATACTATGAGAGCTTACCACCTCCCTTGAAATAGCCTTAGCAAAAACTAGTGCAAGTATATCAGCGATACAAAAGTCTTTAGACTCACTAGCAGGAATGGTTTTTGATAATAGACAGGCTCTGGATTATCTCCTAGCTGAATGAGGAGGAGACTGTGCTGTCATCAACAAAACCTGTTGCACCTACATAAATGTGTTTGGAGAAGTGGAGACTGACATCCAAGACATTTTCAAACAAGCCAGATGGTTACACACACTTTCCCAAAGTAACCTAGAGTGGATCAAACCTGTTACTGATTGGTTTCCAAAAATCACTTGGCTTCTTCCATTCCTTGTCATCCTTTTAATATTTGGTCCCTACCTTTTTAATCTTTTACTAAGTTTGTATCTTCCAGATTACAGAGATTCCACCTACAGGTGACTATGCAATCCTAATACCAGCCTACAACAGTAACTTCCATTTACATGGGGCCCCTTGATGGAATTTAGTTTCTCCCTATCTGCCACCCTTGAACAAGTTTTTTATGACCCTTCGTTCCTTTCGTGACAGAGAACAAGAAAGGGAAAAATGCAACCTACCCCCTCCAATGCTCCCCTTTCAGCAGGAGGTAGCCAGACAGGCTCGATGCCCCTCTTCACTATAGTGTTTTCTCTTTCTTGAGATCCCAATAGGCAGCAGGTAGACATGAGGCATGGGGAAATATAAAGGGTCAAAGATTTGACCAAAATATTTGTCAGAGGGAAAATGAGGAGACCAAAATCACCTGGTGACCATTGAACAAGCCCCAGAGACAAAAACTTCTTGTCTGAGGAATTTAAAGGAGAGCAAAGACCACCTGGTGACTATCAAACAGACCATCTGGAGGCAAAACTCCTTATCTAGAAAAATAAGAGTAATTAAACTTCCTTAGTATCTAAAGTTGGCATCTGGTTCCAGGCCTCTTTCAATTTTGATGAGTATAATAATTAAAATTTCTCTGCATCTCTGCAATGCCATGCCAAAACTCATTTCACAAACCTAAGCTCACACCTTAAGGTCCATAAATGCTCCCAAGGAAAAATCCACCATGGTATGCTCAGTCCTCTCACTGAGGTGCTCCGCTGCACCCTTTTGTAGTGTTCTTCCTTTCTAATAAACTTTCCTTTTTCAATCCTATACTGTTGTTGGTAAAGTCTTTCTAACCAACCCACGTGTCAACCACTTCCCACTGCTGGGGCTATGACACCTTGCCAGGCACATACCACTATCAGCATTTTCACCAAAACCATTCTACAAGTCTCTAGGAAGTTCTAAGCTTTCCCCACATGTCTTATTCTGAGTCCTCCAAACTGTGTCAACCTCTGCCCATTACCCTATTCCGAAGTTACTTACACCTTTTCAAGTATCTTTATAGCAGTACCCCACTCTCTGCGGTACCAATTCACTGTATTAATTCATTCTCACACTGGGCTAAAGAACTACTGGAGACTGGGTAATTTATAAAGGAAAGAGGTCTAATTGACTCACCATTCCACGTGGCTGGGGAAGATGTCAGGGAACACACAATCATGGTAGAAGGGGAAGTAAACACAACCTACTCCACAAGGTGGGAGGACAGTGGAGTGAGGAGTGAAGGGAGGAGAGCCCCTTATAAAACCATCAGATTTCGTGAGAATTCACTCACTACCATGAGAACAGCCTGGGGGAAACTGCCCCCGCCCCCATAATCCAATTACTTCCCTCCAGGTCTCTACCTCAACACCTGGGAATTACAATTCAAGATGAGATTTAGGTGGTAACACAAAGCTTAACCCTATCAACCTGGTTGTCAACCTGCTGCACTTTAGGTTTGGGGAATTTAGGAGGTCATGAGCAATGGGCTATCTGCTATCCCAGGTGTGGGCACCTTCAGGCATCACTGAATAGGCAGCCTAGGAGACTAATTCTGAGTCTGACAAGCACAGATTGGCAGGAGTTGCAGGTGTGATCAACTCCATGCCAGGGACATGCCGTTTCACTGAAAGTTTCAAAAAGCTCTGTAGGTACTTCCTATCCAATTATCTTTAAAGTTGAAAGTTGCATAAAATTCCATTGATAGCAGGTAGCAAACTGGGCTTATATATTGGACAGGAAAGCTTAAAGAACCCACATGGCTATATTCTTTTAATCTTCAGGTAACTAAATTTGGAGTTAGCCTTAGTATCACTGGGTAAACCAATAAACAAAAAACCTTACTTTTAAGTTGACAATTTGACAGATATTTTCAATCAATAAAGAAGACTACATTTCCAGACTGGAAACCTATTGGGAAAAGAAGTTTTCTGTGGTAATATTAGGTGTCCTTCCTCTCCCTTGCGAATAGTTACACTGTGCCTACCCAAGAAGTGGAATTACCTAGAATATCCCTGAACACTTAGTCTTACAAATCAGCATTCTATCCAGAATAACAAGTTACATATTTCACTGATTTATACAGCATGTTCATTTCATATGTTTTACTCAGCCTACACATTTCGAAAACTTGTGGGCTTGTTCTATGCAAGGATATCTTTGTACCTCTTCAAAGAACTGAGCAATTAGGTGCGGTTTAATGCTATGGTCAATAAGGAAATCTTCTTTATAAGGCTGACCTAAATGTGGTACATATATACCATGGAATACTACACAGCTATTTAAAAAAGAACAAAGAACAAAATCATGTCCTTTGAAGCAACACAGATACAACTGGAGGCCATTATCCTAAGGGCTTTAACACAGGAACAGAAAGCCAGATACTGCATGTTTTCACTTATAAATGGGAACTAAACATTGGGTACTCAAGGACATAAAGATGGGAACTATAGGCCCTGTGGACTACTAGGGGGTGAAAGGGTTGAAAAACTATCTGTTGGGTATGATGTTCGCTACCTAGGGATGGGATCATTCGTAGCCCAAACCTCAGCATCACACAATATACCCATGTAAACAAACCTGCACACGTATCCTCTAAATCTAAAATAAAAGTTGAGAAAAAAAAAAATCTGACCTAGTGAAGGATGCTCAATTAAAGGGCTTTATTTTCGAGACTTTGAGAAGATGTGGGAGGGAAAGAGGAAAAACAGAAATGAAGGGTTAGTTTTAAGCTTGGGTTCTTGGGTGAAGAGGGAGCCAAGACAAGCGTAAAGGTACATTTAGTACTCACGCATTCACTACAAAATCTAGTCTAAACTTTGAAGTCTTCATTCCTTGAACTCTGACCTATGGTGTTTTTGACCATGACTTAGCAAGCTTGGTTCTACTCCTGTGTTTCTGATTTTGTTGTAACAATTTACAGGTTACTCTTTTCTTGGTTTTACCTTTAAAGGTGACTATGATCACCGAGATTCCTCATGTGCTTCCCAACCTATGTAAATACCCTGAGTCTCTGGCTGCCAGGGATATATTCTCTAGATGTCCAGCATCTACCATATTCCAGGCACTGTCTTAGGCACTGGGCATACACAAATAAGACAGTGTCTTTGTCTGTCCTCAATGAATGGATGGGCTGCTGAGGGAGGAGTTGCAGTTAACTACAAGTTCTGAGATAGATGGAAAATGCTGTGTTGGAGAGTGTATGGCATGCTATGAGATAGCAATTGAGGAACACTCAAGGTCTGGAAACCTGGAAATAGGTCATGGAAGGATTCCCAGAGAAGGAAACTCTCTTTATCCAGAGAGACGGTGAAAGAAGTTTGTCAGGAGGATGAATGGAGAAGAGAGCTCCAGTAAAACGGAACAAGGGCAGGGATATGTAGCAAGCACAATATTGTGCTTCCTGAGATATGCAGGTGGCTGAATGTTGTATGCGGGATGATTCTAGGATCAAGCATTAAATAACATTGAACAAAACCATAGAAGTAACTGCCCTATCAAGTCCCTGTCAATTCTGGCTAACTTAGAATAAATATTTCCGTGCTTCCCAAAAATATTTTCTATCTCTCTAACACTTTCTGAACTCGCTTTGTGTCAAACACGGAACAGGCTTACTGCTCAGAACTTTGAGCAGGCAACAGTATCTGGCTAGAACTTAATAACTTTGTTTCATTTTTATTATATTTATTTTTACAGTTTTATTTTTATTATGGCAACTGATAGCAGTTTTCCAATCACAGCATTGATACAAAGTTTTAGTTGAAATTACTTTATTGTAGTTAAAAATGTAGTCAATTAAAAATAAACAGTATGCAAAAACTAATACAGGTGGTACATGAATATGTCAATAACCATAAAGTTAATATGCCAAGGACTAGCGTTTCATAAACACTGGTGTGGTGTATTTGGGAACTAGAAAACAGTAAGATCAGAATGAAGAATGAAGGCTGGAGACAAGTTATGATTGACGGAAGCCAGACTGTGAAGGGCCTCCTGTGTCAGGTGGGGAGCCATGGAGGGGCCATAACCAGGAGATTGACACAATAAGGTCTGCAAGTTAGACAGAGTCTTCTAGTATGATGTGAAGGATGGCCCAGGGGAGTGAAAGGAAGAAGACAAGTCAGGAGGCATATGGAACCCAGTGACAGATGATGATAAGAGCATAAACAAGAGCCAAAGTAGTGAGGCTGTGAAGGAGGGAGTGAACTTTTTAGACCTATCAGTGGTACCATCACCATTGTCACCAATTAGATGTGCAGGGAGAAATCTAGAATATTGCTCAGGTCTGGCTTGATCAGTGGGTGGCATGTGGCTCCACTAACCAGATGAGGAGATGTTTCCCCTTAGTTGCTCCTTTGCTTGATAACTGACATGATTTTGACCCTGAGTGAAACCCTTCATCTCATTGACTCTGCATTAATAGCTCAACAGGAAGGATTCAAGTTCCTTCCCTTCACAGTCCTGGCTAGAGATCTAACACCTCAGGCAAACAGAGCAGAATCCAAAACATGTGGTGGATTAGCATATTTTCGTGTTGTGAAAGAGAAGTTTTTGGTCAAGCAAATCATGGAAAAGATGAAACACCATGGGACTCTGCCTTACAACTTTCTAAAGGGCCACCACTAATCAAAGAGGACTGTCCAGTTCAATACAATTTCTCTAAATTCTTTCTAACCCCAATAATTTCTGACTGAATTTCTGTTCACAGTAAGTTGTGTGGTCTTTGGATTTCAGAGCCTTTGAAATCAGAGGTATCAGTGAAGGGAAGAGCTGGGAAGATAAGGGTTTTAAACTAAGGAGGTACTAAAGGAGGCCTTGTTTTGCAGGAAAAAAAAAAAGTAAAGGGAGGATGGAATCTTTGTAAGGGAGACTCTTGAGTGAGGGCACAATCATCTCATTATTGGAAGATACCTGGTTACAAGGGGTTGGGGAGCTTGGAGTAGGTGACTGTCATGCACATCATTTTCTCTCTCCCTTATTCTCAATGGTGAAGAGAACTTGGGATCCAAGATAAAATTGTGTTGTTAACTGAGGAGCTGCAAAAGTACAAATCAAGGAAGCCCCTTCCTCTGAAGAAGATGAAAAGTTCACTTTAGCCTCAACTGGGAGAAACTAGAGGTCCTCTACTGTTGAAGCATCTCACTTCAAGACAAGGGCTCCTCCAGTAAGGCAAAAAAGAATCATTGTCTAGGGACTAGAAGACAAGTATTAGCTCAACTCATGATAATAATTAGAAACGTGCAAAGTTTACATCTAGGATATTATTTCTTTAATATCAAAAATAATAAAATATCCTCATGAATTATTTTTATCATGAGCTAAAGTTTTTTATTTAAATGAAGAATAAGGAATGGAAAGTTATATTTGACTCTCCTGCCATTAACAAAGCCTATATTACAAGCCTGATGATTGATGTCAGAGACTAAGTCACCCCCACCTTGGATGTAGTATGAAGTTTTAAGGGATTGAATCCAAATAGGCTACATCCATAAATTATTAATTGCTTCATACCCAGGATGAGAAAAATATCCTGTTTTATGCACAGAGTAAAGAGTGAAGAGGAAGTGGGAGCTATGTGGTTTCTCACATTTAGAATTTAATCTGAAACCAGACTCTTCTAATTCGGTCACTCTGCAGACTTTTGGTGGGATTATATATATATGTGTGTGTGTGTGTGTGTGTGTGTATATATATATATATATTTCATTTTTTTTTTTTTTGAGACAGAGTTTCACTCTTGTCACTCAGGCTGGAGTGCAATGGCACGATCTCAACTCACTGCAACCTCTGCCTCCCAGGTTCAAGCGATTCTCCTGCCTCAGCCTCCTGAGTAGCTGGGATTACAGGCGTTAGCCACCATGCCTGGCTAATTTTCGTAATTTTAGTAGAGAACGAGGTTTCACCATGTTGGTCAGGCCAGTCTCAAACTCCTGATCTCAGGTGATTTGCCTGCCTTGGCCTCCCGAAGTGCTGGGAAGTTTATATATATATATATATATATATAAATATATATATATATAATTTTTTTTTTTTTAAAGAAATGGAATGTGTCAACATCCTGGGTAGAAACTAGGACAAACACATATACTGTCAATCTAGGATCATTTTTGTTCATTCTTCTAGATGTTTGCAATGATGTTTGGAGGTAGTATTATTACAACTCTACAGAGTCATGGTTTAGTAAATTTCTGTTAAATATATTAATAATAAAACACTAATGTAACAAGCTACTAAAAATGAGAGTTAACATGAAATAGTATGGCTGCATAAGAAGCAAGGTGAACTTATACTGCATCAAAAAAACAAACACATAAAGTCATGAGTGGTGGCTCATGCCTGTAATTCCAACTCTGGGAGGCCAAGGCAGGAGGATCACTTGAGGCCAGGAATTGAAGACCAGCCTGGGCAACGTAGCGAGATCTTGTCCCTACCAAAAAAAAAAAATTGCTGGGCATGGTGGAGCACACCTGTAGTCCCAGCTACTTGAGAGGCTGAGGTGGGAGGATCGCTTGAGCTTAGGAGTTGGAGGTTGCAGTGAGCTATAATTGCACCATTGCCCTCCAGTCTGGGTGACAGATCAAGACCTTGTCTCAGAAAACAAGAACAAAACCCAAACCTAAAGAACTTATTAAAGCTACAAAGTTAAATGTTATTTGGTGATATGTTTCTCAACATACAATTGTTATTAAAAAGGATTTGCTTACCGGCATTATGTTGGAGAAATGATAACATAAAATTTATTTGATCCATTTGTGCAATGTAGACCAGGTCATTTGGAACTGAGAAACCTAGATTCCAAAACTTAAGGACCTGGAGGGGAAGGAGCAAATGGAAGGTGGCATTTGAATACTCACTATGTGTTAGACACTTTCAAGCTTCCTCACACGTATTTAAGTTTAATCCTGATCACATCACAGTTTTGTAAATCAGGAAAGAAACTTGGGGGAGGAAGCTGTCCACAGTCAGTAAGTTTCTAAGTGGTGGGGAGAGTGCTTTGACCACAAAGTTCCTCCTCTTTTCACTTTAGGATGCTACCTACATGTCGAAATTGTGAATTCATTCTCACTGCTACACTTCATTTCCTTGAAAAGCTAAGTTTAGGGAAAGGTGCATAGAATCACTAAGCCAAGCAAATTGGCTTCTGGAATCACTCTAAACCAAAGCTAGAAGGACTCACATTCTTCTAAAAAGAAACTTAGCAGTAGATGTAACATACTGTACACACAAAAGTTGAAAACTAAAAACCCGTTTCTGCTGGAGGCAGGAAAAGAGGAAGAACGCAATATAAAGAAACTGGATTTGCAGTCAGAAAACCTGGGTACAAGTGTCAGTTCTGCAGCTCTCTTAGATATGTAACTCCAAGAAATATTTTAACCTTCCTGAGCCTAAATTTTCCTCATCACTTACCATATCATGTAAAGAGAACAACAAAGAGATAAAGGATATTTTAAGCCATAAAAATATCATAAAATGTGATTTTTATTTAATAGTTCATTTCTCTCTATGTTAGCAAATCTATACATAAGCCATTAAAAATGTTTAAATCTACAGAGGTAATTCTTTAGCCTTTTCAGCATCCTGTGGGGTGGGCAGAGATGTCTTTTCTTCTTTCCAATCCTGTTCCAATAAGTTCGTTTGAAGGGAAAGGGTTAGAAAGAGATCCTGGG
Organism: Chlorocebus sabaeus; assembly: GCF_047675955.1. NCBI lineage: Eukaryota > Metazoa > Chordata > Mammalia > Primates > Cercopithecidae > Chlorocebus > Chlorocebus sabaeus. The sequence goes on along the minus strand of NC_132911.1, from coordinate 32,391,973 downwards.
TGAAACTGTTTTCCCATTCTCTGTCTCTTCTTTAAAAATTACTGATTTCCTTCTCCTGGTCTGTTTTTAAAAAGCTCAGGTAGATCACAATAGATTTCCTACAGGTAACAAAACTCTTTTCCTATTTCCCTGGTGGATACAGTTTTGAAGCACATTAAAGTTCAAAATCAATAACTACCTGGAGAAGACCAACAATTATAGTACCAGGAGGTCAACAGGAGACTAAAGATACCTACAGGGGAGGGGGCATGGCCACCCTGCTCAACAACAATCTTAAAGGTTAGGAATATTGCAGCTTCCTGCAGCAACAAGACAGTTTTGTCTTTCATAAACTGAAAGTATTGGTATTTCCTGCCAAATTAATCTTTTGGAGTAATAGTTCCTATATAGTTATTTTATTAAATCTGTTTCAAAGAGGACAAGCCAGACATAGAGTGCAAAGTGATTCCTATAAACTCATCGAAACTTTCCACTCCTTCCAGCATCTTGAGTCTCTAGATTTCATACCTGCCTTACTTAACCCCAAACTGTGAACATCAAGTCATTTTGTCATTCATCGTTAGGACAGAAAAGAAATCTAATGATTGGGAAGACTCAGGTTAGAAAGACTCAGGTTTGCTTGTTTCCAGAGCCAACCTGGGTTTGAAAATCAAGAGATAATATGGTTTCAGCCAAGAAGGAAGAATTATAGTAGTTATCCAGACATTCAATCTGGCTGCACGTGAGCCTTCACTCTTTCCAAACCACCTCACCTCCCTCACACACGTGCTTCTACCTCAAATACTATATCCCAAACAATTTTAACCAAAATCACTACAACAACTGCTTATCGTGTTCAATTTGGGTACAAAGCCTCAGCAAAAACTAGGAATAACGTCTCAATCTTGAGGTTTTAAATATTCTCTGTGTGGCTGGTTGGCTAAATGACTATAGAGCAAGTCAAAGAGTGTGGTGGCTTTCGGAGAGTGTTTGGAATTTTTGTCTCTCTATGTGTTTGTATGCGCATGAAAACTAAAGTTGTTGAAAATGTGAAGATTTCAAGCATTTTTGAAAATTTATTAATATAAATGGGAAAAACTAGCTCAGTCAAAAGTTACAATTTAAATTTCCTGGACATACAGAGTGTTTGGAAATGATCCTCGAGGAGCCGTAACTAGGTAATAGGAATTGGGTACATAGATGGAGGTGGACGTTGGTGGGAAGTCTCAGGTTACCCGCAAACTCCAAAGGAGGCCACTGTTTACCCCAAAGGATGCTGACCTCTATTCCATATACTTCAGAAGCTCTTAACCTACCTGGAATAATGAGTGAAATGTTTGAAATATGTGAAAAGTACCATGCAAATATCTATTTGTTAAAATATGGCTTTCGTTTAGGTTAATTGCAATAAGAAAAGTGACACCCTCATTTCTATGACTCAGTCTTAGAATATGAGAATTTTCTCATGCAAAGGCTCCTCCCTGAGCAGTTAGATAGACATGAGTTTGATTTGTTTTATTGACAGAATATGGGGAATGAACCCAACTTGGCCTTCTCCTCCTCTGAAATTGAGAATCCATAAATTGTGGGCCCAATGGAAAGTCAATTAACTGATGCTGTAGGGAAGCTTAGTGTGGCCAGGTCTTAACCGGCTGCCTTTTAGGCCACCATGGGCCATTGAACTATTTGAACCACGAAAGCATTTTTTGTTGCCTTTCGTGATTGAATGGCATGTTGTCATTTTCTTTACTCTGAAGGAGTTTCTTACTGTCACTACAAAACATAGCAACAGCCGGGATCCAGGCAGTCATGCTCTAGAATATTCTCTCTCTGTTATTGTGTATGGAGGAAAAAGGAAGCATAGTACTGTCTGGTTGTGTGGCCTCTTCAACGAGGAAGAAAGTGATAAACAGCATTGGTGGGGAGGAGATGATTTGAGAACAGGTGGTGTGGCAAAAGCAATGGACAGACAAGAAGCAACAGAGAGACAAGGTGATCATGGGGTCCATGGAACACAATCCTGAATTAGCACAACTATGGGAATGAGATGAAAGTTGCTGGTCTAACAGACTGAAGCTGTAGTCTGCCGAGCAACACTCCCAGGTCTCCACAGAGTAGCATTTTTATTGCAGTATGTCTTTCATGGAAAATGGACAAAACTTTAAATAAATCACAATTACTTATTGCTTAGTATTTTGAATAATAAATTCTTTAGTTTATCAGTACCTCACGGCCTTCAATGTGCATTCTTCAGATAGTTTCAGTTACATATACATTCTTTCTCCTGAACAATAAATTATTCTTAAAAAAAAGAAAAGGAAAAGATACATAATTTTAAAGCAAAGAAAAACAAAAGAACATATATTTTTGACATTTATCTTAAACTTATATGGAAACAACTCTATATGTTAGATGCTTAAATATAAATAATAAAGGACATTATGTTATTTACAATGTTACACAGTAAGTTGAGAGAGTAAAAACTGACATTAACTCATAAAAACAGTAAATGATATAAGAAAACATCCAAGTAATATACAATATGTATTTACAAAAGAATATATAATAGAACTTGTGATATGTGGCCATTTCCTTCTGCCTACATTTCTCTTCAGTGTTTCATAGGTCTTTGCAGATAGAAATCTTTGGCTGGTGGAATGTAGCCAGTACTATTAATACAAGATAAGACCAGGCCTTCCTTATTTTCGCCAATGTGAGCCATGCGCCCTTTAACCCCAGGCCATAAAAAGGAATAGTTACTGAGCAAGTTACCCTGGATAAACTCCACCTCTATCAAGACAGTCACACTGAAACAAGGAAGAGATAGCAGGTTTGGGACACGTTCACCCACACAGAGGACCATTTTGTAGAAACTAGAATGCTGTCCAGGTACTCTTGGGGGCAAAAGTCATACTAAGCAGGAAGGGAAAGTAAGACAGAAAGTGAATCTTAGGTAAAACAAAAGGAGTTTTGCATGTATTTGCATCTATTATGCTCCACTGCATACACCTCAGTGGGATATGATTTTCGACTCAGGAAACAAAGTTGCTGTCAAACTCCTGGGCAATCTCTACCACCTTAAAACCCAAGATAGCTTTCCATATGCTGGGAATATAGGGTCACACTCCGATCGCCACTTCACTGCCTGAATTTATTAACAGAGGTGGTCAAGAGTGACGTGACAAGCATCACAGAGCTACCCTTCTGAACACAAATCAAGTGGCCATGGCAGGTGGTGCTGAGCAGTCAATTGGCTTTTCTTATCAAGGGTGCAAAGGACGTCCCAACTATAATAATAAGCTACCTCTGTGAGTGATTAGAGTCAAGTTGGAAATACAATTTCCTCTTGTCTTCAATTTTCATATATATTTGCAATTTGAAAATGCATAGCAATTCTCATTGTAAGAAACATGTTGCCCATGGTTCTCAATAGAAACTTCTATTTATTTTTAAAATTCTACCACAATGGGACATCTGAGTTCCCCAATGCCCAAATAATTTTAAACAGAATTTTTAGGGTTTTAAATTCATGGTAGGAATTTCTTTATTGAAATAGCTAAGGATGAGTCAAGGCCTTCAAAGGCAATGTTAAAATAATTTAGAGAACTTCATTGGACTGACTGTCTTCTTCCCCATGCCGTGAGCTTACTCATATCTGCAGAATTGGAAAATCAGTGCAACTTGCAAAGGCTCCTCAGTGTAGGTTAAAAAGCAAATGAGGATACCACTGAGCACAGAGAAAGTGGCATGTGAACAATGACGGAAAATTTGAGATACTAAATAGTAACAGTAACTTCAAGAATCCGCAGACAGGCATCTGTGTGGATTGTAGGAGCATGTGGGAGCGTAACATGACTCATGCCCAGCCTGCATTTTTCTGCTGAGATCTACTTCCATGTCATTTCTTCTTCTTAATTGTTAACATCAAGATTTGGTGAAGAAATATATTCAGTTCACCCGCAAAAAAGAAGCAATTACTCTCACTGACTCCATGAACCCCCCGATAACCTGTTTCTCATTTGTCCCATGGCTCCTAAGAGGCCACGTGAAACCTAAGTAAAGCTCCAGCCCTGATTTAACAGGTATCAGACAGGCCATGAAATGGGTTCTGTGTTTCAAATAATTTTTTTTCTTCCATTTTCCTTTATTAGCTGTTATTTCAAGTGTTAATATTTATAGGCCTTCCTTTGGATTTACCATCACAAGAGAACATGCAATGCTTAGGCCAATCTTAGTCCTACTTTATGACAGTAAAGCAAAAATTAAAGGAGGTGGGGGGAATGGGTGAGAGAGGCTGTCAATGGAGAGGTCAGGACACAGGTGGGGGTCACTTCCACAAGTAAAGGTGCAATCTTTCCAACAGGATCGACATTTCCTGATGAATCATTACTTGTGATCCCAAATCACATACACATCGGCCATTCCTGATAAAAATGTTCAGGCACAGTTATGACCTGATCAAGGCAACATGGAAAAATACAAGACAAAGAGGGGGAGAAAGGAGTGGTCATCCACATTTTAAAATTTCAACCGAGTCACCAAGTTTCTTTCCACCTATACAGTCACTCCTTCTGAACACTTAACAATGGAAATACTTCCCTATGATGACAAGTCACTGCTATTACAGCAGGCATGTTTGACTCCGGAAGTATTTCAGACAAAATGCTGCATGTGCTGTCTGGGCTGGGCTTTTTGTGCCGTAATATGCCTCTTTTTGAGCCGAGAAGACACAACCAATCACTAGCTTCAAAATCAGTGAAAACTACAAGTCAGAAATGATTGCACCTTTATCAGCCATGGTTTGATCGTCAACCAGATAAGCTGCTGGATCATTCCCCCAGAGAGAAAGTGACATTGAGTCCTCTCATAAGGTGTTAGATTAACCCTGATAGCAAGCCAGAACCCATTTTCTAAGCTATCCCTAAAACTGTTGCTTTTTATCAAGAGAAAAAAAAATTCAAATAAAGTAAATGAGAGCTCCTTTTAGTAAGAGCAAGCTGTCTTCTGATTAATAATATAGTTTTTTTTTTTAATCACAGTATTACTTTCTTCCTAATATTTAACATTACTTAATGCGGTTTCTTGCTGTATTTAATAGTAGCATGCTGTTGGATCTACTATTATCTCAGAGCCCAATGAGGCAAACCTTTGGCTGGCAGAGTAGACACAACTCATTTCATATTCTGAAAGCAAAGAAAACTTCATACACAAGTGAGGCGTATCTGGATGGATGTGCCATTACAAGACATACTGATCGGGTGCTACTACAAGCAAACAGAGGGACAGTTGCAAGTCTTGCAAATCATACATCCAGTCAACATCATAATGCAATGCACAAGAAGCCAGCAAAAACTGAATCTATGAGAGGTTTTGCTGAAATACTGTGGAAAAGCAATCACTGTAACTGCACAAAACTTGCTCTCGACATAACATAACATAAAGGCACCATTGATATCTTTCTCGTTTTGAAATACTGTAAAAAATTGCTACATATGGCACATAACACATTTTTACATACATATATTTAATTTATAAAAGTTTTTTTTTCCTGTTTTCTATTTGCAGAACTGCTAAAATAAAATAAATTGTTTAATTTAAGGTGGAATACTTTATTATATAAAATAAAGTTTTACAGGTGAATCTATGTGTTTATTTAGGTTTTATACAGCAATAGGGTCTTGGTTAGCAATTACACTAGACAGCCTGGCCTGGATTTCTTCCTGTGTCGAGAAGCGGCCTGCTGGGTTAGTCCTGCTGTCAGCCAGGCGGAAGGCAGGTGTTGCCTCAAGACTGGCTGCCAGGGGGTTCTGTATGCCCAGGAAAGGTGTATCTTCACCTACTCTTTCATCTTCTGTTTCACTCTCTGAGTTACTGCTCTGGGAGCTTGTGTTGCCGTCCACTTCCAATCTGTTAGCAATGTGGCCATTGGGCTTGGTTCTTTTGGCCCGCCGGCTATTGGCGAGTTTCTTAACAGGCTCTTGGGCTGGCTCGTACTCCTGGGTCGTTTCATACTCCTCATCCTCCACTATCCTCAAGGGGCTAGGGGGGAGGCTGTTACTGTCATGCGCGGGGTTGTGATGGAAGGAGCTGAACTGCTGAGGGTGATGGTCAAACTTCTTCTCCCGCAGCCTTGGTGGTGTCACGAGAAGTAGAGGTCTCTCTTCTTCCACGAAGGGGCTGACCGCCATGGAAGGCATGGACACCGTCATGCTGGACACGGGTGGAGACATTTCCGAAGGGGGTGATTTGGGGGAGCTTGGCGTGTGGAAATCTACAGGTGACATACGAGCCGGGGTGGTCATGGCTGACACATACCTGTGTGAGCACAGAATACCCTGCATAAGTGTGGTGCAATAAGAGGCACATAGCAGGGAAGGTAAGGGGACAGAGTTCACAATAGTATAACATCAGAGAACAGAGAATTTCTATTCATTGCAGACTGCTCAATTATTTACGCTAGGACATTCTACACCCTTGGAATCGAAAATTAGGTAGCCAAGAGTTTCCTCACAGGAGTGCATGCAAAGATCAGCTAAATTGCCTAGCTCATCAAAGCTTTTGGGATTTTCAATCTCATCACAATTATAAATAAAGGCATATGAGCCAAGATAAGAAGGCATTAGGTCCTGGAAACCTCTCAGCTTATATAAGGACCAAGGCTCAGGGATTCGGAAGGGAAAGAAGTATTACTTAAATACTATACCTTCCTAAAGGCCAAGGGGTCTTAGAGAATGAAGCCCAAATGGGGAATGGAAGAAGATCTAAGATGAGTTGCTGATAGCTGGATCTGCATGCATTTGGATCTGTGTGCCTTGTTTCTCCTTAGCTCAGCTATAAGGTTATGTCTTATGAAAAAAAAAGAGCATAGTAACTTAGATTTATTCCTGACAACAGTGTCATACATTTGTGTGCTTTTCATATTTTCCATGAAATGCAACTAGTTAACATTCAATTTGGAACTATCCATCCCAGTGTCCAACAAACACAGTCAAAGGTAAGCCTGAGAGAGCCTAATGTTGGCTTCACAGTTACCACAATGAGGTTATGTCCAATCTTTGGTCTATCTCTCTTCCAAAACCCACAACTATATCAGTCTTTGGTTAATCTCTTTCATGATGCCTCAAGGGTTGGCTGTACCATGTTACCTTCTATCATGTTATGTCTGATAATGCTCAGTGACTCTTGCCATCAGGCCACCAAGCACACTGTTTTCACCATACCATGCTTTCTTCCCCCAATATAAGAAGTCCGGACTTTTGGCACTGAGGAAGACGTGGCTTATTCAGAGTCACATTTCTCAGCTTTTGATAAAAAATGCTACCAACACACAACACTAAATGACTCTTTTCTTCACACTGGCATTCACAGAGTCTAATTTGACATGACCTGAGATGACACGGAGTGCCATCATCTGAACTCTCGCTAACAGGAACAGAAAACCCATGAACCTCGCTGCTTCTCCATGATTTGCAGTGATACAGATATGAGAGCTAACTGTCTCTAAACCGGGAATGTGCCTGAGAAATTGAAATATGTGGGCCTTGAGTCTTCAGACTTTTGGCTTTGGGGGTACTTAAATTAAGCTCTCTGAGAAATGCTAATTCAAATTCAACCAACATATAAAAGTGATTCATCTTTTCTCTCCATAATCTCTAGGTTAAAGGAATATTTTGTAGTCCTAGGTATTATCTGGAAGCCAAGCACAGCAGGGAGATGTCAACATTTAAAGATAAATATCACTTGTAGTGATGAAGAATGATTTCATCTCTAACTTCCTTTTCATGTTTCAAAAATAGACTGAAATAGAATGGATAGACTTCCTTAATACATTAAAAAAAATTATATGAATTTAAGACTAAAGTTTTAAAACAGTTTAAACCCTGCCTTTCATAGATTAGTTGCAGGGAAACCTCTGATTTCATAAATTCCATAACGTTCTAAAATATCGTTTTTGGGGAAAGGCCCTTGAAGAAGTAACCAATAGGCCTGCAAGCCCAGAACTTTTGTTTGTTTTTGTTGTTGTTTTATTTTTTGAGACGGAGTCTTGCTCTGTTGCCTAGGCTGAAGTACAGTGGCGCCATCTCAGCTCACTGCAGCCTCCGCCTCCTAGGTTCAAGCAATTCTCCTGCCTCAGCCTCCAGAATAGCTGGGACTACAGCTGGGTGAGCACTGCCACGCACAGCTAATTTTTGCATTTTTAGTAGAGACAGGGTTTCACCATGTTGGCCAGGATGGTCTTGATCTCCTGACCTCAGGATCCACCCACCTTAGCCTCCCAAAGTGCTGGGATTACAGGTGTGAACCATCACGCCCAGTCTGTTATTTTTTATTGTCAGTACTCCCCAGTCTTTATGTGGAAAGAGTCTATCAAAGTCATCTCTACCCATGGAACTACCACATAAGTATGGATTTGACATTATGTAAACCTTTTAGTAAATGGTCAAAGATTAGACTAAGATGACAATAAAACAAAAATAAATAAAATAAAATTCAGTGGACTTGCAAACAAACAGGTAATAGCTTACCTCTGATTTCATAAATCCCATAAAGTTCTAAAATATCATTTTGAAGGAAAGGCCCTTGCAAAAGTAAGCAAGAGGCCTGCAAGCCCAGAATGTGTTATTTTTTATTGGAAGTACTTCCCAGTTCAAGAGTGGAAAGACTGTATCAAAGTCATTTCCACACATGTAATTACCACATAAGCATGGATTTGACATTATGTAAACCTTTTAGTAAATGATCAAAGATTAGCCTGAGATGACAATAAAATAAAGTAAAACCCAGAGGACTTGCAAACAAATAGGAACAGGTAACAGCTTACTGATGGGCTAGAAATACTGGTCATCTTCCAGCTCAGGTGAAAATGGAGAAAGAGAATCTATGAATTCAATATTACTATTTAATATCTTTTTGTTTACTTTCTTCCATTCTTCCTTTTCCCTTTGCTATAACTTCCCCAATCCAACCCAATCTCCCCAAAGGAAAGCCAAAACATTCTGGAATAAAGGGCCATCTTGAAGGCAGTATCTGCTTTGAAAACCACCTGTGAAGACTGCCAGACGCAGCATCCAAGAGATTTATTTATTCATCCCTTCTTGGAATTTCATAAAAGAGATACTATAGGGTGGAAGGTAAGCAGTTGCCCCCCATGACATTCAGCAATGACATAGCCCTTGATTTGACTTAACTGAGGCTGGAAGGTAAGACAGGGTTAGCAGATAAGAACACGAGGCCAGCTCGACCACCGAATCAGAGTTTGGATAACTGGCAAATTGGAATTATAGAAGGGTCCTTATCAAGCATTGATGCCATCTCTCTAATGTTACAACTGAGGACACTGAGACCCCAAGTGGGTCTGAGCCCATGGCCAGAGCTGGAAACTCCATGTGCTGCACCTTCCGCATCAAAGTATCCCAGCTCTTTAAGAGTCTGTTGCCTGTCAGTCACTGGGACGAGGAGAGAAGCTCAGAAGAAATAAGTTCCATCAAACAAAGAGATGACTTCATCAACTAGGAGCACTCCTAGAACAGGTAACTGCTGCCCCTTATTCTGATTAGAGTAGATTTCCTGAGGTGAGACCGCAGGTGCTCACGGGGATTCTCTGACTGAGTGTCTCCTCTGCAGTAGCTTTGCCCTTCGGTTTTACCTTTCACTATGAGGAGAGTCTCGGTAGGAATCAGGGGTTTCTCTGGCATGCCTGAGGAAGCTGTTACATTCACGAGGGCCTCCTGTGCCATTAAGACGTCCTCTTGGGCCCCCAGTTGGGCTGCTGTGCCTACTGTTTTCTACGGATGACATCATGATTACAGAGTGGCTTTCGGAAAGGATGCTTTCAGTATGTCCGTTGCTCCAGCTGCGGAGGAAATGGGAGAGGCAATAAGATATTTCATTCAAAAATTATATGCAAAAAATGGAAATGAAAGGAATGGATTCTGACAAATATTTCAAACTACTGAGGCATCTGGAGCTCACTGCAACATCACTTGTCTCCGAACAGAATAGCCACAAAGATCATTTGCTATAGAGAGGACCTTGATTCAGATTGGCTTTGTAAGTATACAGTACATTCACTTGATCACTCATTCAATAAATATCTATCGAATGCCACTCCTTACTGTATAATTATAGTGTCTCTGTTCTTGAGTGGCTTAGATTAAAGAAACATTTCCTTGTATGAGCTACATTTGGAGATCTAGCATTGGTCTTGGTAGAGTAAGTGCACTGAGGTGGGGATTGCCAGGGCATTTGAGAATTTAGGGTTCCGCTATTTAACCAATTCTCATGCGCATTTCCCAGGGCAATCAATTATTGAAAGAAGTTGACTTCTAAGTATTATGCAGAGCCAAAAACAGACTTGTCCTAGTGTAGCAATTGGGTGAGTAGCAGGGCATGAGTAAAGACAATCTCAGGAACGGGAGACAATGGCCCTGTGGAGTTTCCTAATTGAGGTTTAAATTTATACAGGAATTAAGGGCAAAGCCAGTTGATTTTCAAAATCTGTTGCTGCCCAAAGGCCATCCATTTCACTGCATCCTTTCTTAGGCAGTGGTATCAAAAGGCAATGTGCAACAATTCATTCCGAGAGAAAAGCCATGGAATTTTTAAATTCTCATACCTGTGGCTAGGAGTCTGGGTGACAGTAGTGGAATGATGGGCTGTGGAAGTATAGTGACTGGTGGAAAAGGATGTCTCTGCTTCTCTCTCAACAATATGCTCACTGGAGATGACGTTTTTAGATACATATTGCTGGATAAACAAAGAGACACAACTTTAAGATTCATGTAGATTCATGTCAGTCAAGGTACTAATATTGTCATGTAAATAAAAACACTAACACTGTCACAAACACACAAATCTATTTTTGTACAGACGCTTTGTAATAAATTCCATTTCCTCAACAGCCAGATGGAAAATCCTCTCCTGGCTACTGTGGCTTTTAGATTAGATGAATAGAGTTAAACAAACAAATAAACAAATAAAAAAACCTCTCTGGATGTGCATCCAATGTACGGCCCATCATCCCAACTACATTTTATCAGCAAAAGTCCTATTTCCTCTATTTTATTTTACATTAATAACATGACTAGAATTCCATACAAATATCCATCCAATATTCATTTGTTTCATGGTTATCGCAAGTCGAAGAAGGCTAAATGCTATCTGAGTGAAATAGAAGCAGACAGGTGGTTTGTGTAATTTCAAATTTCAAAGCACTAGAAAAAAATATTTAAAACCTTTATATTTTGGGCCTACCTTTCTCCTTCCATTTCCTAGTGCCCATGTTGTCCTACTAATGTCATTGAAATGTTTAACTTGTTCTCAGTGGTAGGGCTAACAGGGCTACTGATAAATTGGAGGGACTTAACAATTGTCAATGCACACATCTTGACAAAGCACATAATATACGGAGGACATTTCTATTTAATGCAGGTGGATTCTACTTTCTTTTCTTTCTTTCTTCTTCTTCTTCTTTTTTTTTTTTTTTTTTCTTTTTGTTGTGAGATGGAGTCTTGCTCTGTTGCCCAGGCTGGAGTGCAGTGGCGCAATCTCAGCTCACTGCAACCTCCACCTCCCGGGTTCCAGCGATTCTCCTGCCTCAGCCTCCCGAGTAGCTGGGATTACAGGCATGTGCCACCACGTCCAGCTAATTTTTAGCAGAGATGGGGTTTCACCATGTTGACCAGGCTGGTCTCAAACTCCTGACCTCAGGTGATCCGCCTACCTCCGCCTCCCAAAGTGCTGGGATTATAGGCGTGAGCCACCGCGCCTAGTCAGAGTTTATTTTCATCAGCAAACTACAGTAGTTTTTACTGTTTCTATTAGGGAGGGAGGCCCGTTTTGAAGTTGTGTTTTAATTGCTGTTGGTATTTATACTAAATTGAGTTAAGTAATAGGAAAACCAATAGGAAGGAATACTTTTTGATGAAATAAGGCACTTTATAATCTGATGGTCTGCGGGCTCTAAATATATTCATGGAGATCCAAAAATACACAGCTTGAATTATGCTTGAAACTCTAGCTGGTTCTCTTAGTGGAAAGGCTATTCCATGTGGATCTTCTAGGAAATACAGCTAGCTTGATTTAAGGAAAGGATACACAGTGACCTACTTCTAGTTCCTGCACCATTTCACTATTGCTTCTTGGGAGGCAACACAAGCTCAGTGAATCTAATGAAAATAATACTTAACAATTATTGAGCATTCACTAAATGCCACAAGGCTAAGTGTTTTATGCAAATTACCTTATTTAAGGCTCACAAGGAGTCTCTGAAGTAGGTATTATTTTTAGGTCTGTTTTTATATTAAAGAAATAAGGTTGAGAAAGGTTAAAGGCCAAAGATACACAATGTGAGCTGTAAATGTAATCCAGGCAGTCATTCTACCATTTATATAACATGCATAGTGACAGATTATAGTTCTTTTTGTAGTGAATATCATTATCACATGTGTAGAACATTGTGATGAACACTGTTAGGGTGTGAAAAAGCAACAGAGTTTGTTAACCTATGAGCACCTTGCTCCAACAAAGTCTCGAAGGTGTTTGCTACAAGACTTACTGATAGTTTAGTAACCAACTCTGTAGTTGGGTCTATGATACATCTGTTCCATTCAAAATATGCCTTTTTCTATAGGATAGAAAAGGTACTACAATAAAATCTTCAAGCTTTGTGTATTAAAAAAACCATACATCATAGCAATAATTTGAAAACAAGAAGGATGATGCTGGAATAGAAAGAGCAATACTCCAAAAGCCAGGAGATAGTGCAGCTCTGGCCCTTATCTGTAAATAAAAGAGATTTGAAAGATAATATCTTCAAACTCTCCAGAACCTAATATTCTATGATCTAGTTGTATTTTAAAAACTGAATGCTGAGTGTTCGGTACAGTATGAACAAAATATTTTAATGATGATGGATACATTTCATCTGGAGGGCTTGACATCATTTAGAAATGGCCAGGGAAGAAGCTGGCGTGACACTCTTCTCCTTTTGCTACTGAGAAGCGTGTTTGATAAGTCACTTGACCTTTCCACGCCCTAAAGGAAATCAGAATCCTTTGGAAATCATCATCAGTAAATCATCAGGCACTGTGAATTGCCCTGAGAAGATAACTCTAAAGCTCTTTGCTCGGTTATCTGTACTAATCAGTTACAGACTGGAGTAGCCTCATATATTCCAAGTTATATATGAAAAAAATTGCTTTTGATTATTGTACTATTAATTTTGTTTTCTCCCCACGCTCTCCACGCAAGCCCTAGCTATGGCCTCCTTGCAGAACAAACCCAACACTATTATTCCAACTCCTTAATGAACACTTTATAAGAGGAAATGTGCTGATTTTACAGTAACCAAATCCACTTTAAAAATGTTCCCATTATTTTCTCCTGGCAAAAACCTGGATTCCTGGAAGCCATGGTGATTAATGGCAGCAGCTAAAAGCTTAAGAGCTTTCGAAAATAAACTTCAAGGTGTCTGAACAGAGGAAAGAGGCTCAGTTTTTTCCACTGGCCAGAGTCAACGTACATTCACCAGCTGGACATTCTCGGGGGGTGGGTTAGGATGGTGAGGTCCATTGGCAATGTTCATCATATTGTTTCGTTCAGACCGAAGGCTCTGCCGAAGACGGTCATGAAGCTTTTTCCGCTGTTTCCTAGACATAAGAAAGGGAGCATTTATTTTTTTTCAATTATTTACATTTCATAGTAGAGCCAAATCTTTATTCTACCGACAGCTATGAGTAGCTCAAGGCAGTAGATTGTTGATGAGGAAGAGGGAAGGGAGTGTGTCCACTCTATCCCAGAATAAGTGAAACCACACATCCTTACCAAATAGATTTTAAAATCCACATGGGATTCTTTTGGTAATTTAGGTGTTTTACCGAGAGACAAGAAAAAAAGACGATAACACAAATAAATTGATAATTGACTAAAATCCCAACTTTCCTAATCAATCCATCTTTGCCTAAGTCTTACAAAGGACACTTATTTGTCTTAGATAATAATTTGTGCTGGGCTGGGCACAGTGGCTCATGCCTATAAGCCTAGCACTTTGGGAGGCAGAGGCAGGAGAATCGCTTGAATCCAAGAGTTTGAGACTAGCCTGGGCAACACAGAGAAGCCCTGTCTCTACAAAAAATACAAAAATTAGCTGGGCTGGTGGCGTGCACCTGTGGTCCCAGCTACCTGAGAGGCTGAGGCATGAGCATCACTTGAACCAGGAAAAAAAAAAATGTACATTTATAAGAGTGACTTCATTTATAGCTTTCCCTGGGGTCTCTGAAGAAAATGAACTGAGTTTTGAATATACACAGTTAGCATGTTTGTGAGTGTATCCTGTGTATACGAGTGAGAATGTGGACATATTTTGTCAATGGATTTTGGCACACTTGTAACATGTTCCTACTCTGGTAACACTTTTTGTGTAATTAGGCAGCGAATATTGAGATGGAATCTAATGAGACTCACCAGGTCGATTCCAGGAAGGCTTATCTCTATCACTTAATTCTGGCCACACACTAAATCATGGGATATTGAGAAAATACAATCCATGCTTTGGATTTTGTGGTATAAAAGCATATTATTTTTCTTCCTCAATGTAACATTCAGATTATGAAAATATTTCCATGGATGGTTTGGCAAGAGAGTATCATGCAGTAACATTTTTTCAAAAACCTTGTTAATTTAACATTATATTAGGCTTGAAATGTAAGTTATATGTAGGAGAGAAAAGTGAAGAGAATTCATGTCACATAGCAATCGAATTTGTTAACATGGACCAAACTTCAAGGCCAAACATAGGGAACCCAAATCTATTCTCATGTTTTCTCTTTTACGTTTTCAAAGAAAGTTTTGCTTGATTTTCCTCCCCTGAGATTCCGTTTTTACAACTCATGCTGTGAGAGCATTCATACTGGCAACCTAATTAGATAGAATATAAAAATAATCACTATAACTCAGAAAACTGCATTTCAGATACCACAGAAGATTTCCTTTATCTTATAAATTTTAGTGTAAATTGGACTTGTTCTCAATAGTCCTTTGAACTGAAGGTACTACTGCACCCTGAATGCAGTCAGTCTCTAACCCATAGAAGTTTTTCTAGGTGCATATTAGTTTCTTTTGGGGATAACCTGACTATACTAAAGTCCTCAAATGGACTTTTGTTACCTTCCCTCTCATTTTAGAATGAGGTGCCTTCACTCCATCCCACCCATACACGTAACTTCCACACAAGCCTGTCCCTCCAGCCCTTTATCCACTCAGGGGCTGTGGTCATTGGACAGAAATCTTTACAGCACTTTCACATGAATAGAACATTCTGTGTTTAGGAGACATCCTCTAAATGGATTATTCAGAGGAAATAATCCCCCCGCCCCTCCTTTTTTTTTTTTTTTATCCCCAAGACTAGGCTGTGGAGCTCAGATTCTGCAAAGCCCTGGCCATCTAAGCTGTCTCTGCATGAGGGAGAGAGAAAGGCATGGAGGAGGAAGGTTTACTTGGTTTTGCAGTAGGCCACCACACACATGATGCCAACCACAAGGAGGGCGATGCAGATGCCAGTTATGGTCAGCACTCTCTTCTGGTACAGCTCCTCCGCCTCTGGAAAGGGATGAGAGCAGATGTCATCACAGGTCACTTCCACTTGCCAGGACTGACTACAACCAAACAGTGGGCATGCTGCATGACATTGTCCATGTTCACAAGAAAATAAATACATGACGATTCTTTATGTTTACACACATAGCTAATGTACAACATGCTCTGCACTATGCTTGGAACATAAATAACAAAGCCAGCTGGGGCCATTTACAATACGAATATTATACTCAAAAATTACTTATAATTATAAGCTATAAATATATATATAGTTGATAGTAAATTGGAAATCATAAACATTAATTATAAAATAACTATTTGGTTAAAACTCTGTAGTTTTTTGTGTGAAGTCTCTTGCAAAATAAAATATAAAAAGCTCTTGCAAAGACAACAGGAATCAACATCAATGAAAAGAGCTGGGATTGGCAATTACTGGGGTCCCCCTTCCTCCTTCCTCCCTTCTTTATTCCCCAGCTCCTGGCCTTTTTGTATTTCCCAGCTATTTTGTATCATCACTTAATATCCAGTGGTCTTTACAAAGAGTCATTTCTAACTTAAATATATTAAATTCAAAGACATTTGCAAACATGAACTTGGCTTGTAGTTACCTAGTAAATTGAGTCAGGCTCTCTGTGATTTAACAGTAAAATGTGAACACAAGAAGCAATACAATATGAGGTATCAGGGCACTGTATCAAAGAAAATCCCATGTGATGGGTAGGACAGTTATGGGCCCAAGTGGAGACTTGTCCTTTGGAAGACAATTCTAATTACTCCACCAATTGGACTTAGGAACAAGTTTATTTGTCCAAAGAGGTCACCAGTACAAATGATGTGTGATTTGGAACAGAGTTCACATTCATACATTGGCCAACTTGGCAAATGAGCTAATGTAGGTTATGCTAAGGAAGTGTGATGCTTAGAACTTTGAACTAAAGATACTACTGTACCCCAAATGCAATCAGTCTCTAATTCATAGAAGTTTTTCTATTTTCGAATTAGTTTCTTTGGGGGATAAGTTGATTAGACTAAGGTAGGTCAGGTTCTTAACAAGATTTGCTGATTTAATAGGGACCCTGATCCCTTAGGACCTGAGCTTCCAGTGAGTCTAATTACATCTATTGGAAGATCTTCACAAGTTCACTCAGAAAGAGAACTCGACAGCAGTGTAAGCTGTTCACTTGCCATTATAATCAATAAGTTGGTCAAGAACTGGGGAATACTGTATAAACAGAGCTGACTTATCTGGACATCAACAAGGGACCCGCAAAGCATATTTCCATATTACATCTGCAGTGGCACAACTACACCTTTAACTACACCTTTTTCTCTTTTGAGAGAGGGCAGCTTGCAAGAAGTTTTCTTTAAATGAAAAAGTGAATTTTAATTTCTAGGATACAGTGGACCTTATCATGAAACAAAACATTTCCTACAAGCCGAGCCCATGATAATCAAATTCCAGTGAACAGGTCAAGAACATTGTCAAATCAAATTAATATAGCACTGATTATTAACAGGAGGAGAAGGAGAAGAGAAGTCAGTGGGTAAAGGACTAGAATGCTGCATAGATTATACAAAAACAAATCAAAAGGGTTGGAGGTGGAAAGGAAAAACAAACCAAGAGGACAGACAGACTGACAGAATGACAGAGAGACCAAGGAAGGGAAAACAAGGTTAAAAGTTAAGGAGCCATCTGAAGTCCCTGGCACAGCATGCCTGATACTAAGGGAGGAAAAATAAATAAAGAAAAGAAAACCAGAGGGAGGAAATGCTTGGGTGGGAAGAAAAGGTAGATGCAAAGTTGGAAGGGTCATTCCATACAGCATAACTCCTAATCTAAGCTAGCAGTCATGTGGAAGCCACAATTAGAAAGCGAAGCGGCTGGTGCATTGCGGTGAAACAATGTACTGGGAAATATTGCATTGGTGTTACAGACTTTTTTGTGTGTGCAGCAAAAGTCAGATGAGGACAAGGAATGTGAGCGCTTATATGTTAATTGCGTGTGTCTGCTGCCTCCCCTCTCCCATAGTCACAGGACAGGGAATTAATTTCTATGGGGTATCTGGTTGATGCTGCTGCTGTAGCCTCCCTTCCTGATCTTGGTATCTTGATCAGGTTTTAGGATACATGTCTAAGAAGCAGAGCTGTCACCCCACTGGTCCTTCTCCCTGGGACCCAGGACCAGAGCACAGCTCCTTGGGCTGTGAGGTGTTGGTGAAGAAGTAGGAGTATAGGTATTACTGCCAAGAGATGAACGCCCTGTATGACTGTCCTCTTTTCCTTACTCTACTGTTTTCTTCTTTGGAGATGGGCAAGCCTGTGGTCGTTCTTTTCTACTGGTATCTTAACATCCTATCTTTAGAAAGAAGCTCGGAAACTGCTTCTGCAAACTTCAAAAACGGGGACATGGACAAGGGCTAAATGGGAAAAAGGCATCATGCTTACTCTCAGGGATTCTTGGGACGAGTTGTCTTTTGGTTGTTAATTACAGAAGAATAGATTGAGCTGCGCTTGGAAACATATGGTGCATGATGACGGGCACATTCTTTCTATGCTGTGTAGGCAGACACATATTTTCCAGTAAAATGATCATTTCATGGAAATAAAGAGGTAGCTCAGTAAAGGCCAAAGGGTAATGTAACAGCACTAAAATGAACTGATTCAAGCCAAGGCCCATAGAATACAGACGTGGGATTAAAATCCTGTATTCACATCAGCATTGACCAGATGCATTACAACTCTCATCCACATTGCTATTTGAATTTTTCACGGTTTGGCTCAATCAGGTGATTCCACACTATGCATGTGATCAAGGAAAAATACTTGGTGAAAAATAATATAAACAATGGATTCTTTAACCTGTTTTTCCCCATATTAATTTTTTTCTTATGTGTCAGATCAACTGGGGAAGAGCAAATTAGAGACAGACAGGGCTGAAAACAAGAGTCCGTCATTCCGATCGGTGGGTCTGTCTCTCAGTGAGCAGAAATGCCCCAGAGTCTTCATGGTTTGGCTGGACTAACATGTTTCCAGATCAAGCACATTTTTCAGTCTGATCTGGCCTGGCCAAGAAACAGAGCCCTTACCTTTCTGAGTTGTACTTGACCTTTAAGGTCTGATTTTCCTGAAGGATGCAATGTTCTGGTTTAGTACACCAGCCAGCCTGGAACTATGAGCCTCTGGAAACTGTACCTTTGAGAACCACGCGGAGAGCAGCACCCTGTGTCTTTCCTAACCCATAGAGGATCTTACTGAGGGGGAAGTTGTGTATCTGAACTATCCTTCGCTTTACTGTTGGGGACAGAAACAATACCTTCTATAGTCAGACCCTCCAGCTATAAAATGAGGAATATGCTGTTAAGGATAGAAGGATATGGGGTAATGGTAGAATTTTTTCCCTCCCTGCAGGATAGGCCAATAATCCTGCAGAAGTGGGACAATTTTTTTCCCCCGAGGGAAGAAACTCCAACAGATAGCTCCCCTCAGTACACAACGTGCTCCCTAGTAATAGAGGTGCTCCCCCTTGTGTTTCTCCCTCTTGGGAGATGTTCTGCAATGCACAAAGGCCCATTCACATGCACCTGGGGGCTTCTCATCAAATTGATAGTTTACTCCTGAATTTTTTTTTTTTTTTTTGGAAGAAATGGGCAACCCATTGAGCAATCCCTGTAGCTGCTAGAGCTTGCAACTGCCTCATTTCCCACAAAGTCTGGAAACTACATTATGTGCAGCCTGTGATGTTATCATCCAAAAGAAGGCAGTGGCTGTAGCATGCCCCTGCTGCATGATGTCCCTGAAGCCAGCTGGATGGGGACCAGATATTCTGTGAATCAGGACATTGTGTCACTGATCCAACCATCGTCCAGGACTGTAGGCGGCATTGAGAAAGACAGACTGGCCTGGCCCGGTGGAGTCTCTGGGAAGGTAGCACAGCTCCTTGCTCCCCAGAGACTGGTCTTCAATCCCAACTATGTAGGATGAAGGCTTTCCAAAAAAGTGTGTCCACATTTTGTATACTCATATATTTTTCTTTTCCTTTTACAGTGTGAAATTTTCTATTCGATTACTTGTCTGGATAATCTTCATGACTCAAATTTAATTCCATTACCACTGGAATCTCCACCTAAAATAGCACAAGGCTGCTTTCTTTCTGTTTTCTATTTCCTTCTTATAAGATAATGAAGTTGACTAGGGTGGTGCCTGAGTATCTCCAGATAATCTGAGTAATTCAAGTCTGTGCATTTAATATTGTGTTGTAATGTAAGGGCTTTCTATATACATTACATTGTCTATATTAAATAGATTATTTTTACATTGTATGCCCAAAATCCTACCAGGCTAAGATGCTGTGTGTTTTTTAAGCAGATGGATTTAAAAAGTCTTTTGTTCTCAGGACTCTGAGTGGATTTCCCCTGTATCCTTTATGTGCTACTACTACTTACCCCAGCTTTTCTATAACAGCAGAGCCAGATCCAATCAGTGGGTTAAGCAGCGTGGGATATATGTGAATTTGCAGCAGGTGGGGTAATTTTAAATTCTAAGTGAAGGATGCTTGGGAATCTAAAACCTGCTGCACTCAGTCACATTTCAGTAAACTAATCATAGATTGAACGCAGAGAAATCATTGTTATAGCTGTATGATCCCTTCTAAAGAAAAAGGAAATTAGTTAGGAACTGAAAGGTAAGAGTAGGAAGGGAAAAAGATTTCAGCTCATAGGCTCTAAATTCTGCAGGCTAAAAGGAATGATGATTGGTCCATACCCATAAATTCAATCCCAAGATGCTCTGCCAATGCAGAAAGTTGACAAAAAAAAGAAAGAAAGGGAAAAAGTTTCAGAAAAGAGCAATACACTGCACTCCAAAACACATTACACATGACTATTATGGCTCTCTGTGCGTGCACATTGAACCAGACAAATGGTGCGTGGTTAAGAAGCAGTGCTCAGGTACGCCTCTGTGAGTCCACATAGGGAACATCTCTTTTTATGAGGTGTGCAAAATAGCAGCACATTGTGTCTTTATTAACCCTTAAAAGATTTTACTGAGGGAGAATTTCTGTCGTTGAACTATCCCTTACACTATTTCCTTGTGTGGGAATGGAAGGATTATTTTTATAATCGGAAAAGGCATTTGATACTATTTCATTCCTTTTTTTAAAAGGCAGAAGCAAAGTTCCAAGGAGGTGAATTTTATTTAATTAAAATAAGTAAAATTAATTAATTAATTTTTTACCCAAAGACACCCATGGGCAGAGGCAGGAGCAGAAGGCAGGAGGATGGTAATTTGGTCTGAAAATGTTATCAGGTTGGACTTGGATTTTTCATTGTTTGTGGGTAGTTGGCCTCGAATGCTTCTTGCTCATTGGTTGTGTATTTATTTTCTTAGCTGTATCTCTTTTACTTCTTCTAATCTTCCACTTTTCTCATCACTTGTCTGTTTCATTCACAGAAAGCAACAAATGCTTCTGCCCCAAAACCCCAAACAGGGGCTTGGGACACTGGAGACTCCCTCCAGTTTTTCTCATATAAGTTCTGTGTGGTTAGGACAATTCTACGCCTCACTTTTTTCAAACTGTAAAGAAAAAATAAGTGAGAAAATCCAATTCCTAGGGTTTTTCATCTTAACTTATTACTCCTTTAAATAACAGAGAATCAGCGAAATCACTTCTCCAGAATGCTGGACTCCCATTCTCACAGCCACTCGGAGGACCTGCAGGGCTGCCCAGGGAAGTAGACGCACAGGTATGAGCCAACAGCCAGCAATCCTGGCAGCTGGGACTCTGGAGACTCCAGGATTGCAAGAACAGCAGAACTTGCAGAGGCTCCAATGAGGAAGTGGGAGAAAACAAGTCCAAAAAAAAAAAAAAAAAATCTCCGGGGATGACACTTTTCATTTTTTCATTCTCAAAACAAAAACTGATAATCAAATTTCATGATGTGGAAGGCTCTAGGACTTCCTTTCTCTCTCTCTCTCTCTCTCTCTCTCTCTCTCTCTCTGTGTGTGTGTGTGTGTGTGTGTGCGCGCGTGTGTGCATGTGCATGTGTGTGTGGTCAAGAAGCAGGTGGGAAGGAGAGACAGCATATCAACTGAGATCTACATTTTCTTCCTTTGATCACTGCCTCAAGAGATACAAGGGCTATTCAATGATATGGCAAGGTATCTCTTAAGTTTGAAAAAAATGCCGTGGAGGGGTGTTTCTCTTACAAAAACTTGTGTTTGGGTACCTCATACAGAGAGGGAAAAAGCTGAGTGTACTGGAATCATCTTGGTTTCGGGTCCTGCTTCTGCCGTGGACCTGTTTAGTGACTTTGGACATGTTAGTTTTTCATTAACAAAATATTTTTTATACAAACACATGCCTCACTGGGCGTCCTTGGAGAGTAAAGGAGATGTGAAATATGTGGCTAACAGCAGAAGGGCTTAACAGCTTGTGTAGCAGACACATCAAGAGATGTACCCTGGGCCACTTGCTGTATTCTCGTTTACTTTTGGCTACTTTCATGGCCAGAAAAACTTTTTAAGCTCTGGGGATACTTGAAAACTTAAAAACTTGCTGCCCTTTAAGGAAATGAAGCTTCCCAGACTTTTTAAAAGTATGTATATATATATACACACACACACACACACACACATATCAAAAAGTACACTGCATAACAAGGATCATGGGAAGTACTATACATAATAGTTTCCTCTGCCTTGGGTCCAGTGTACACAAGAAAATAAGCTATCTTTTTCATAAATTAAAAAGCTAGGGGATTTAGTTATGATTAACTTGGTTGCACAATATTCACAGCAAAAATAATTTATTCAAATCCAGATAAATTTCTCTTGCCTCCGTACAACACTCAATTGGTCAAAAATTGGCCATTTTTTTCCTATTTGCTTTCTTCATACAAACTTTGGAACATCAACATGAAAACATTCATTTTCCAGGGAAGTCAATAATAAATTTCCTTACTCATTTCCATGAAGGTGGGACCCAGCTTTTCTTTCTAGAACCCCTTCCCTCTCTTTCCTTTTTCTCCTACCAGTCAGTAATAATTTAAGGGTTAAAATCAAGCGATGTCTACAGGAACTCTCTCCAGAGAGTCAGGATTCCATGCCTACGTGAACACTGCTCATGATCTGTATTAGTTGCATAGAAAGCTTGGTTAAGTCTTCAATAAAATTAGTAGCATGCCCATGCATACATATTACTGCATTTACAGTTTTATAGGTAAGTCTGTCAGCCTAACTATAATTTCATTTCGCGGGAAGTCATTCATATCAGGCAGCTCCAATTTCAAATAATTCAATGGGAAATTGGTACTTAAAACTGGAATCTCTTCTGGCCATAAGCCCTAACAAGGAAACAAGCAGAGGGAACATGCATCAGTCATACTAGACCCAGAGCAAATACTGCTCTAATTTATTTTTACTATTGGTAGCTACATTTCTTTCACTGTGAGTCAAAAAAAGCAGAATACACGAGCACTTTTCATTTTATGAAAAGGTTATTACTTTCTATCTGTTCTACTTAATCTAATGTTGGCCTGGGCTCATTAAGAATCACATGCTTCCTATTGAACTTCTGCCTAGCCACTACATTTTTCAAATTAAATTAATAATTCAGAAACACAAAGTTTACTGTAAACAATCTAGTTTCTTTTTCTACATGTGATTTCCGGCTGTGCTCTGAGCAATATAAAAAATTAATCTAAATCCAAAAGTCTTCAGAAACTATTAAATATTGACTCACGAATTCTTTGTCTTAGGATTTTATAATTGCTTGAGGAAAACTGATTAACCTGTAGGTTAATTTAGATTTTCAATCGCATTAAAGAAAAGAACAATAGAACAACTTTCTTTAACAAAAAATATATACCCATGCAATTATGGTTTCTGTTAACATTTGAAGACATTTAGGATTTTTCTCTTTAACATCTTGGGTCTGTTTAGGCTAATCATCTCAAAGACTTAAAATCTTAAAGTCTTGACTTTCTGTACCGATGAGATTTCGAAAGGAGTTCTGTCAATGCCAATTCTGAACAGGACCAATTTAGTGTCTGTCTTTTAATTTTAGACTTACCTTTATACAATGGAGATACTTTTTGTTTTTTTTCACATATGCCAATCCGTAGTGTCACTGGGCCCTTTGAAATGTTAACAGGAGACTTTCTCCTTAGTTCCAAATTCCATGTGCACATAAGCACACTCATAAACACACACACAGTAAAATCTCACTAACACTTGGCTGCAATTTATGGCAATTTTGTCACAGGTGAAGTGTTCCTCTATTCTACTGTTAGCAAGATGCATGTTCGATAAACAAGAATAATTTCAACAGGTTGCATTTAGAAATCCATGCAAATGATGGATGCACTAGTAACCTGTGATTCAAAACTACTTTGAAGGATATCTGCTAAATTGTTCAGTGTGAGAATGTTCCTAAAAGTTCTAAAATTACAATCTTTTAAAATATTCTAAATTTGAGCTAGTCTATAATTAGGTCCTATTGTATGTTAGTTTCTATATGACATACTTGCTCTGTACTGCCCCTAACTATTGAAAGTGTGAGTGCTTTTCCTTTTTTCCGCCCTAAAATCTATACATTATGGAGTGCCTGTATACACATGCATATGTGTGGACACACACACGAACACACACACCCCACACCACATATTGATGAACACAATTTTTTTCAACTAGGAATTCTGTGTCAGGTTAGGTCAAATTTGAAGCTGACTAACCTTGACAATATTTTCCTAGAAAGTACTATAAATATAATGTTGTATTTCAAGGCAAATGGCTGCCTTATAAAATATACATTTGTCCCTCTCTTTCACATTTTAAGTCAGTTTTTATAAATCAGTAAATGGTCCATGAACATTCTGACTAGAATCACTGTATCAAATCTGAATAATGTAAGTTTCATATTAATAAACTTAAAAAATTATCTATTCTTTAGAATGTTAGTTTTCAACTGAAAATGCAGTGTGGTAAGTTTTGAATGTTTCTCTTTGAAGCTAGGGACTATCTTTTCCCATTTTGTGTTCAAAATTTATGTTTTCCAGACTTTAAGACTACAAACAATTAAATTTTAAAACAGTCACTATGGTGACATTCTCTATCTTTATTCTGGCTTTCATTGCTACTTGAACATAAAGTTCTTAGAGCAGCACAAATTTATTTTTCTGCCTTCTATGTAGGGGTTTGCAGAGATAAAAACTGAAAATTTAAGACATAGAGGTTAGAACATTAACTCAGTAAGACAACACTGGAAAGCAATTTCTGATTGGAAGCTCTTGCTTTTCCAGACATGAGGCATCTCTGCTGCACAGCCATTACATATATTGTTTATAAATGTGCAATCAATCTTTGTTAAATCAGGTTAAATATGAATGCTGCTTTCCTGGATGTCATCCAAAAGTGGCATTGAAAGCGTACTAAAGAATTTATTTAAAGAATCACACTCTGAACTTCACAAATACATAGTGGCTATTTTAAAATGATATCTTCTGAAAAAGCAAATGGTCTAAAAGAGAAGTTGAAAATATTTTCTCTGGTTACCACTGTCAGGTCTAACTACATAATTATACTGTCAAATAGCTTCATTTTTTAATGCTTTTGTTTATATAGTGCCTGAACATTGCCTTCAAGGCACAGTAAAACTCTAACACCAAAAATGTAAATGTAACTTAAGTGATGAGAATTGTCATTAAAATCTAAAGTATGATTTTACTGTATTTATCCAGTCACATAGATTTGCCGAATCTATGTTATTTAAATACAAATACACATTTCTCAGAGAAATGCTTTAAGGTATTAATTAACATTCTATTTTTCCCTTTTATTTTTATTTTCTATCCTATCTATCTTTAAAAAATTAACTTAAAAATTAAATCAAGCTATTTGCTTTAGCTGTGGATAGAAAAATTCTCCCTACTAAATACATATTATTTAAATGTTTGTCAATAAAGTGAAGACTGTTTGGAAATTTTACAATGCCAATTTACAAACTTTTCACAACAGAAAATGCCCTAGGAAGTTGTCTTTGATATGTAGCCTATGTAAATACATAAATGCTACCTCCCTAAATAAATGATTGCACATTACGGGTCTAATCTTACCATAAAACATTATAGAATTTATTCTGGAAACTTCTATGACTGTTAACAGGAATTACAGAAACTTACTCTGCATGCATCAGAACAAGGGTCAATTGGATTCTTTTAGGACGCCTAAATAACCAGCTTATATCACTGTTTCTTATGTTAGATGAATTTAAACTGCAGTAAGCTATGTGACATATTTTTCAGGATGAGCAGTTGACAATCTAAATCAGTGGTTGACAAATCCAGCCCAGTGTTTGCTTCTGTAAATGAAGATTTAATGGAAAACACCCATGCACATCAGTTTTATGCATTGTTTACTGCTGTTTTCATGCTACAATAGTAGGTTTGAGTTGTTGTGACAGTGATGGTGCCACCACAAATCCTAAAATATTTGCTCTCTGAACCTTCACAGAAAAAAAATTGCCATTCTTTCATCTACATGGATAACTACATGATATGCATTTTAAATGCACTGTTTTGAAAGCTCCAGGATCAGAAGTTATAAACCCAGTTCACAATAGGACAAACACACGGTTTGGTTTATATAATTATGTACAAGTGAATTGGGTCTTTTAGGAATGATGTTCAAAACTTCATAAAGCCACAAACATCTATCCAAATTTCCCAGTTTTGCCTTAAGTTACATATATATATATACACACACACACACATATTTATCCTATAGTTGAGTTATTATATCTCAAAATAATAAATATTAAAGCAAATAACAGTAACTATTTTATTCTAAATTACTTTTGAAACTAACATAAAGAAATGCTAATATAAGTAAATAATTGTTTAAACTAGTGCTTGAATTACTTGTTCCCTAAGCAACGTAAACAGAAGCCAGGATATCTCATTTGCTGTGAAATGTTTGTTTTTAATTTTCCTACTTGATGCTTTTTTAAAAAAATGCCTCAATGCAAACTGTTTGGTTAATGAAGAAAAACATCTGAACTCCTTTTATTATGTTTATTTGTGACAAATAACACATTCTGAATCAAAATTAACTTACCATCATTTCAAATGTATATTGGTTACAGCTTAGCAACACCCTTTTCAGGATGTGGTCATTGTATAAAGAAGATGGGACTGTTCAGTAGAATGATTTTTATTTTATCAATAAAAGTGAGACTTTGAAATGCCTTTATTATCATTTCACTGCTTGATATTGACTATCAATTTGTATCACATCATTCAATATCAATTCCAGAAACATCCGGAGCCTCACACACCTATTAGTATCTCAGAGCCAACTAGTCGCGAACAGAGGAAGTAATACAATTGCTTTTGTTAATGTTCTCATGCGACAGGCAGAGGCAGTCAATATTAGACCTGGTAAGACACATCTAGCTCTAGGTGGAATCTGAGGGGAGATGCAGCAACAAGAAAGCAGCACCAACTGAGCATGCTCCTATTCAGGCAGAGACAGAAAGGGAGTGGACGTACTGTAGAAGCTGGCCATTACGTAGTTTTGGCAGCGATCACCAGTAAACTCATTTGGGCACCTGAGAGAAGAAACAAAAAAACAATGGTAGAAAAAACAGAGAAAAAGAGAAGAGGTGAATATATGCTAGAAAGAAGCTCCTTCAGTGTCATTTGACTGAAACTTGGTGGGTTCACCCTCAGGAACTGAATCTTTGCCCTGATTATGGCTTTCAGGCTCTGGCACTTCCCCCAAATGGTTAAAAATTTGGACAGAATGCAGTTCTTAAGTTGGTATGATGGAAAGATCCCAGCATTTTAAGTGGTTGCCTTCTTTCAAAGGGAACTCCTTAAAATGAAATCTGACGGTTTATTCATCTCAGTTTTCCATTTGATGGCTTTGGTCACACACGTTGGAAGAAAATGTTTCTTGGTTGGCTTGCCTGCAATGGTTTGTCAGCATCACGGGCCATCGTGACTGGCCATTCTTGTAAATTGATGACTTAGGGACCCACTTTGAGAGACAGTTAATAAGGTAATATTGAATGGGTTTATGCCTTGAGAGGTTAAGCCATAATTAGAACAAAATGAATCAGTTGCAACTGAGCTGTAAAAGCACCAAGTGGTAGTGATTGTTGCTGTAGTTGGGGGAGAAAGCAAATTTCAGATTATTTTAACATACTTTCTTGGTTTTGGACTTTCATGGGCACATTCTCAGTACATCTTGCTCCAGTGAATCCAGGTTGGCACCTAGAGGGCAAAAATGTGGTAAACAAAAAAAATGCTAAAGACACTGAGCTTTCAGACTGGCAATTTTCCTCCTACGGAATATGGAGATTCCTAAAAATGATCTGGTACCAAGCAATATAAAGAAAAGAAAAGACACAACATTTAGAAAACCATGTCCCACGAAAACTGTGGGTTACAGATTTTTGTTGTTGTTTGCTTCAGTCTTCAAATGATTGGTTAACTGAAATTTAACCAGAGTGAAGTTGAAATGTGGAATAAGAGGCAGCAAGGCCCAGAGAGCTGTCAATTTTCCTTTGGCATGACCCTGTTTGCCACTGAACATTGATTCTCACTATGTTAAAACACTGGTTTTCATAAGTGCTAACCATGATTCCATCCCTGTCTCTTATCAATAAATTATCTTGAGCTTTTTCTTTTATATACTTATATCAATTTTAATTCATTTCATGGGTGTTTTATGTTACAAGTTAAGTCATTAAACAATAGAAGTCAAGTACTTTCACATTATAATGATTTTTTGACAAGAAAAACTACACTCCCTCTTTTTTAAAAAGATATTACAAATAAACTCTTGTTTTTAATGTTCAAAGATACTAGAAACAGATTTTTATCAAGACAAATTTCACTTAATTGTATTATCCCAAATCAAAGATAAATACATTTAAAAATTTATATCAGTTATTCTTATGCAGAAGTACTTAATACATGTCATTTTGCATTTAAGGTAAAACTGTTTTTAAAACTGTATAAAATTTACATGTTATTCACTCATATATATTTACCTATCAGCATTCTAGAATCTCAATACAATATTGTTCTTAAGGTCATGCAATGGGGCTGTGCTTAAATATGGAAGTTCTTTATAATTGCCATTTTTTTTTTTGTTGCTGTTACTCTAATAACTAAAGCATTTTAAATAGGATTGATTTTACCAGTATCATTCTCGAATAAAAAGGGCCACTGAAAGGTTCTAGGAAGCAATATACTTACAGATAGGAAGTCCTTCATTTTGAATCCTCAACATTCATCATCATAATTATTATTAATAGTTCATCTATACAGCAACTATCATGCAAAGAGCCTAAGTTAGCTCTGGTAGCTCATATCTAGTGATTTTTACACAACCCTTTTCTCTACAGAGTAAATAAGAATACATACTATATTTCTGGCATGAAAGAGATATGAACAAAACTGTACTTTGTTACCAATATAGGGGTACTGTGGTTTCCCTTCAAGCCAAATCACCAAATGACTTGGTATATGTGATTCTCCTACTTTATGAAAATGGCCTGCAAGATAAAATACTAGCAGTTCCAGAATTTTTGCCTTGTGAATATGTATTTAAGCTTAAACAACAAACATCTTATATTGACATAGCTCTTTTAAACTCTTGGAAACACCTTCATATAAATAAACTGATGATTTTTGTTTAGAATATTTTCGCTGCAGGGAGTAGAGGAAGAGCTACCTAGAGAAATGTATCAATAAGAAGTATAAGCTTGGCCGGGTGCGGTGGCTCACGCCTGTAATTTTAGCACTTTGGGAGGCTGAGGTGGGCAGATCATAAGGTCAGGAGTTTGAGACCAGCCTGGCCAACATGGCGAAACCCTGTCTCTACTAAAAATACAAAAAATAGCCAGGTGTGGTGGTGGGTGCTTGTAATCCCAGCTACTCAGGAGGCTGAGGCAGGAGAATCACTTGAACCCGGGAGGCAGAGATTGCAGTGAGCTGAGATTGTGCCATTGCACTCCAGCCTGGGCAACAAGAGCAAGACCCTGTCTCAAAGAAAAAAAAAAAAAAGAGGTTGGGTCATTTCTCAAAAAGACGCCCTTTCTTCACATGCTTATTGAATGTATATAATAAAAAATACATGGGAACGTTTTTTCATATAACTTATTTCACAAATTCATTTCCGAAGTAAATGGGGTTTTTATTTGTTTCTCAACCAGGACTATAAGTTCATATAGACAAATGCTGTAATTAAAGCAGGTGTTCCTAGAATTAATGATGTATTCAATAATTATCATTTCATCCTGTTTCTTTGCATTCTTGATAAAAGTTAACATTCTCATATTGAGCACACGGTAATTCACTTGTTTCTAACAAAAGAACATGGTGTAAGATATGTGAACATGCTGTGTATGTGTGTGTATGTGTAAGAGAGAAACACACACACACCACACAGTTGCTCAGGGCAGGAAATGCCCTTATGTAAGAAAGAATCATGAAATTAACAAATAGCTGAGGAATCACGAGTTCCTTAAGAGAAGGAAGGCATTTATAAGGAAATTGTCATTAGGCATCTTATAATTAGTTCTATGATCAGAGGGCACAGGACAACTAGGTAAAGTGAGTCAGAAATCCTACCCAATCAACTTTCTAATTATTATGAATTTCTAACATGATGTTTCCCAGGAAGCTAGCATGAGATGATGGCTTATCTCTATCATAAAATCATATGGAAAACTGGGTATAGTAACACTAGAACTACTTGAGGTATGCAAGTCATTTTTTGGAATTACCAGCTATTTCTCAACCAGAACTATCCTTTTGCTAGTATTTATCTTCATTTGGGAGATGAATTTTCTCATCATTGTTTCTTAGTGTTATAAAACCCTGTTATTACTCAGAACTGACAGCATCAGCATCTCCTAGGAGCGTGCTAGTGTAAACGCAGGCCATAGCCCAGAACTACTGAATAAGAATCTTCATTTTAACAAAATCCCTAAGAGATGTGGATGTAGATTAAAGTTCAAGATGTAAGGTACCCCGAACTGGGAAAAGGGAAGCAAAGGCCGTCTTTCGGCACTGTGGTATCTTGCTGTTTGGCCATGGACAAGCTATTTGGCTTTACCAGGCCTCATTGTAATTAAGTGATTATCAAAGACCTCTTTTTCCACTAAGGTTCTGGCAAATGATACTTATCCTAACACATGGAATCACTGCTAGAAAACCCCAACATCATTTCTTCCGAATGCATTACCAGTCAGGGAAGATAGAACTCAAGGACTTCTAAAAATCCTTTTTGATAAAATGGATTTTAAAGACAACTGTTGAGGTAAAACAAATTGCAAGTGCCTAAGCAACTCAAATGAGATGGAAGGGAAAAGCAGAAACTGAGATAGTTTCTGCATAAGCAAACTGCACACTGCATTGATTGTGTAGAGAAAGCACATGCAAATGAAAACCCAGTTGATCTATAAGCTCTGTGAAATTCTATGGAATTACTTCTAACAGACTAGGAAGACTGGCTTCTGATACATTTCTATTATCAACATTGTATGTCAAACATTCAATCCATCACTTTCCTGGAAGATAAGAACAATAGTAAATCAAAGCTGATTTTGAACAATAAGCTTTGGCATGAGTTTGAGCAAATTCCAAGAATTTTATGTCTGGGAATAATCTAAGGATCTGAATAACAAGTACTTGTTGTAGCTTTAAATATATATCCGTGTGTGTGTGTGTGTGTGTGTGTGTGTATGTATATACCATTTGTTTCATTAATCAGTAATATTAGAAGATGGAAATCAGGGTTTTAAAAAATTTTAGTATTTGCTCTTAATATGATGTTTGTTCTATATTTGTTATTAATGGGGTGAAAATTCACAGTTTTTTTTCTGAACTTAGGCATTACTCTTTCCCTGCCCTTCACCTCCCTATTACCCACTTCTATGCTCTGGGGAGAATTCTCTCCTTGCCTCTTGCATTGCACCCTATCCTGACCTCGTTCACTGCACTTATCTGTATTGTGATGATCTGTGACACAGATCACATTCTGTCAGTGATCACATTCTGATCATTTTGTATCTCTAATGCCTAGCACAGTGCCTGGCTCATAATGGGCTCTCACAAAATGTCTGTGAAAATGAACTTAAGATCAGACCACAGTGTCCATATCTGATCAACAATTTTATCAAATGAAACTTTCAGACAGGGTGTGGTGGCTAACACCTGTAATCCCAGCACTTTGGGAAGCCAAGGTGGGCTGATCACTTGAGGTGAGGAGTTCGGGGCCAGCCTGGCCAACATGGTGACTGTCTCTATCAAAAATACAAAAATTAGCTGAGCATGGTGGCGGGCACCTGTAATCCCAGCTACTTGGGAAGCTGAGGCAGGAGAATTGCTTGAACCCGGGAGGCAGAGGTTGCAGTGAGCAGAGACTGTGAGACTGCACACCAGCCCGGGTGAAAGAACGAGACTCCATCTCAAAAAAAAAAAAAAAAGAAAGATTTTCATACAGTTAATTGATTTGCCAAGCACAGGTCAATCTTGAACATCTGTCTGTTATTTTTATAGTTTATGATACACTCTCCTCTGTGGACTCCCAGGTATTTATTTTTTTTATTTTTTGAGACAGAGTCTTGCTGTGTCACCCAGGCTGGAGTACAGTGGCAAGATCTCGGCTCATTGCAATCTCCACCTCCTAGATTTAAGCAATTCTCCTGCCTCAGTCTCTCAGTAGCTGAGATTACAGGCATGCACCACCACATCCAGCTAATTTTTGTATTTTCAGTAGAGACGGGGTTTCGCCATGTTGGTCAGGCAGATGTCGAACTCCTGACCTCAGGTGATCCACCTGCCTTGGCCTCCCAAAGTGCTGGGATTATAGGCATGAGCTGCCATGCCTGCCCTCAAATAATTTTTACAGAGACTCCCAATATCCTTCTCACAGACTCCCTCCCGCGAATAAAATTCTTTAACATAATGTTTGCAGTTTGGAAAAGACTCTTTGATTCTTTAACAGTGAGTCTGTTATCTTGAATTTAAATACTGTTAGTGAAATACCGGTTTACTTCGAATTCAATAAAGCAGTGCATTCTACTAACCAAAATTCTGCCCAGCACCAGTATAATAAAAACTGTGGTTAATAATAACTTCAATACACTGTTAATATCCTGATATGCTTACTATGTAATCAATCATAGATGCATGTATTTTGAAATAAATTTAATGCTTGGTGTATCTTTTATATTTCAATTGAATAAATTATTTTCCATTTTTTCTTGGTGGAGATTCTAGACATATTCAGAGATATTCACGGACCCCAAGAAACTTCTGGCTAGGGTTTGTTAATTTTATAAACCACATATTTATGGTCAATTTATAAACCATCCTTAGACATCCTTTCTCTTTATTTCTCAGCTTCATTTTCATCAAACCCTCCCTTGATCAGGAACAAGAAGAAAAAAAAATATTATCTGATATTTCCTCTCTCTCTAGTCATCACTCCACAGTAAAATATTTGGACAATTTAAAAAATACCTTGTCAAAAAATGAAAAGTCCCTGTTATCTGTCTGCTTTTGCTCAATACTAGCTGCGGTATTTGAAATTATTTGATGTCTATGTTTACAAATATTAAATGATGGAAATGTCAACACATCTCTATCAAGGAATATTGGTGAGTAAGCATCAGACACCAAAGTCTTTGCTCTCTCTCTTTGTAAACTCGAGGTGGCAGTGTCTACGCCAGCTCCAACTGTGCTGGTCTGTTTTCCTACAGTATTGTGTTGCAAACACGGACTTTTCTCACCTCTTAGCCAGCTCAGCATTCTGTCTAGAACTCGCCCACTCACTGGCTGAGTATCTGTGTTATAGATTATTCTTTCCCAAATGTATTGTTACTATTAGTCTGCATTTTTCTAAGATGAACCTCATTCTGTTATCTACCTTTAAGTGAAGTTTCTCAAGATTTGTATATGCTTTTCTAATTTGTGTTTTAGTGTTCTTTCTAGCATCATCTGCAAAAGACATTTATTTCCCCAAGGGAATGCCCTCTTTAACATCATTAAAGAAAATATTAAATATAAAATGTTCCAGTAATGTTTCCTTCAGATCCAACCTATATCTCCCCACCACTGTTCAGATAGCATATATCCTCCATTTTCTTTTTAATGATAATCTGGGGACTAGTTTCCAATCCATGAGATAAGAGGATACAGAGTGGCCACACTAGACTCATGGGTAAATGCTGAGAAAAAAACAAAACAAAACAAAAACCTAATTTGTCCTGGATTTTCAAATGATGTTTTTCAATGTCCAGGACATACAATCCCAATAATGAGGGTGGCAGTGTTTGTGAATTAACTTCTTGTTTGAACCTTGGTGCCCTTCCCAAATCTCTGTTTGCACAGCTTGCTCTGAAATGCTCATCTGCAGACTAAAACTCTTGCCCATGTTTACTCTACATGATGAATCCTTAAGTTGGGAGTGAAACAATTTCATCGGATATGGGATCAGTCTACATCCCATACATCTCCATGTCATTGTGACACAATGACATATCGACTGCTAATTTGTGGTTTGGTTTTCCTCTCTGGAGGAAGTTTCCCTGTCTTGTCAAACAGCTTAGGGGTTCTGAGGGGCTTTATAGCTCTATGCACTTCACCAGCCTCATTCTGTGATAAAATATCTAAATATTCACTTTTACCTTAAATCATTCAATATAAATATTTCAAAATTGTGGATTCGTTTTCCTGTAAATTGACAATTTGTACTTGTATATATTTATGGGGTAGAAAGTGATATTATGATTTATGAATACAACGTGGAATAATTAAATCAATCTAGCTAAAATATTCATCCACTATTCACGATAGCCAAGTTATAAAATCCACTATTCACAGTAGCCAAGTTATAAAAAATCCACTATTCACCATAGCCAAGTTATAAAATCAACGTAAGTGTTCACCAACAGATGAATGGACTAAGAAAATGTGGTATATATGCACAATGAAATATTTTAAATTGACTCTGTATACATCTCAAGAGTATGACTGCATACTCTTTTTTTATTCTTTTTTTCCATGGAGCAGAGTCAGCCTCTGACTAGGTCTTTCATTGTACCTTCCCTTAGCTCACTTAATACCCTTCATAGCACTTGGCAAACCTGTGATTTATAATTCAATTAATTATATGAAACATGATGGTTACTTGCAGTAGCCTACAGACTCCATCAGGCAAAGACCAGTATGGTTTTGTTCACTACTTTATAAGTAGCATGAGCACAGAGCCTGTCTCATAGGAGCTCAATAAATGTATATAGCTGCCCAGCTGATTTTTATAAGAGAGGAACGAAGCTATTCAGAACACTTAGTCAATGCACCTGATTTTAGGCAAAACTACACCTGAACTGAATCCTATAAAAACTAAATAATTTTCTTCAACTCTACCTCGGTGATTTAAAGGATAAATGAGTTAATAAATTCCTCATAAGCACAGTGTAGGATTCTAGATACATGAGGACATGAAAGAAATAGAAGACACAGTTGTCTGAAGAGCGCATTATCTAGAGCCACATGAGTCCCACCACTTGCTCTCACAAATACTGTCTGTATCTGTTAAATGTTACAATATTCAAGAACAGAGAAGTATTACAGGCAAGTGTAACACTGATTCTCAAGAAAGAACTCTTCTAGGATGGGATTGGAGTTAGCAGTGTGTTCTTATGGACGGGAAGTCCTAACCCAGTATATATCCTGTTTATTTCTTCCAAATTTCTCTTTCTGCAGCCATGATGATGAGACTGCAGGACACAACTATGAGTTTGTACCATTGCCCCCTTGTTTAATTATGTTAATCCAGCTACTAATACATATTATAAAAGTTACTATCATCAGCATCATTATGTCAGTATTTTATAAAATGTTAACCTTAGCTAGTGCCTTTGATGTCTTTGACTTTTTTCTTCCCATCTTACTTAGTCCCCAGATTTCTTCTAGCCTGTATGGAAGACTCGCTTCCCTAAACATCTGCTATGTCTATGGTGCCACTCTCCTGCTCCAGAAGTTACTATGACTCCCTATTAGCTATTAATATACCCAAAGTCCTCTGCTGGACCTTCAGAGGTCATTAAGTGGCTCCACTGTTTAACTTAGTTCCTTTTTTTTTTTTTTTTTTTTTGAGACGGAGTCTTACTCTGTCGCCCATGCTGGGGTGCAGTGGCCAGATAACTTAGTTCTTTTATTTCATTCATTTGTTTGTTTTACTTCCTAGAATTAAGCTGCATGTTACTGTGTCTCAGAGAAAGAACTCTTACAACCACAATGCCTTCCTGGTATAAAGGAAAGACTCTATAAATGATCATTATATTTAAAAAGTCTTCATTAACTTATTTCAGTCTTTTCTTTACCTTCTTTAAATTTGTATTACCTTAATAGTCAGCATTGTACCATTTGGCATATATTCATTTATTGATTTTCTATTTTAGCAATTTCATTTTCTTAAACAGACTGAGTTCCCAGAGATCAGACACCATTCCTTACATTTTCTCTGTGTTTTAAAAAATGTCTGGCAACTAGCTGTTCTATAAACAAATGCTAACCCATTTATGTCTAGTGTTCCATTATTGGAACGCTAAGCATGTGGGAGTTTTTAATATCCTACTGCTCAAGGTCATCGCCAAGGTCTGATTGCAAAAATTTAAAAAATTGCGACCTCAGGCATAATGTGATAAAGATTTCATTTACATAATATATATTATCAAATAAGTTTGATAAATATTTCATTTATCAAACTTAATATATTTGTTGTGATTTTGTCTCCTATGGTTATGTTTTTCACGCCTGTCTCTTATAATAATGTATACTATAATAAGGCCCTACATGGCTTCATAAACATTCATTATACAAAATTATAAAAGTCTATGTTTATAGATACCTTCCATCTTTCCAAATTAAGTTCATTTTTTATTGTTTTTACATTATAAGGAAACTACCGATCAGAAATATTAAATGATCTATCAAAGAAAAGTTATAAAGATGGTTGGTGGTCCCAACAAACCAAATAAAACTGCTACTCTTAAATAAAGAATTAGAAATTAAACATGGGCCAGGCGTGGTGGCTCATGCCTGTAATTCCAGCACTTTGGGAGGCCAAGGTGGGTGGATCACCTGAAGTCAGGAGTTCAAGGCCAGCCTGACCAACATGGTGAAACCCCATCTCTACTAAATACAAAAAATTAGCTGGGCGTGGTAGTGCATGCCTGTAATCCCTGCTACTTGGGAGGCTGAAGCAGAAGAATTGCCTGAACCTGGGAGGCAGAGGTTTCAGTGAGCTGAAACTGCACCAGTGCACTCTAGCCAGGGCAACAAGAGTGAAACTCCGTCTCAAAAAAAAAAAAAAAAAAAAGAAAGAAAGAAATTAAACATGATAACACAGTCTGTTAAAACAGGTGTATATATTTTTCCAGTGTCTACTGAGAGAATGTAATACTACCAGTTACTTTTTATTATAAGGAAAAATAAATTTTGCTTCCCCAGAGTTAAAAGTACTTTAGCAGAAATGAACTCATTTAATTTCACTGACTCCCTGGGAAGAAATTTGGAGAACATATTAACTTCATGTTATAAATAAATTTATTGTCCAGAGAGTTGAAGTGAAAGGACATAAGACTGTTCACCAAAATTTGTAGTTTAAAACTCTAATCCCCTCCAGATGAAGGCACATCTGTCCACTGGACAACATTTTGGACTTACAAGCACAGCCTGATATAAAATAATTTTTAGATTAAAAAAAATCACATCAACATCTTCCAAAGTACTTCTCCACTGATACTGTTCAGAAGAACAGATATATAAGAATAAAGAAAAGATGCAAGAGGAAAACTGGACAATTTCATGTTCAATTTCATGTATCTTGTTTCTTTGAACCACAGGACCACATAAAGCATCAGAGGGTACAAAATGGAATGATTCTTTTCTCATCTTTATATAATCTGGAATAGTAACTATTTTTTCCACAGAATAAATTTTAAATTACTGTAGAGAAAAAAAAATAAAAGATGAGAACTACCAATGAAATTGCCACACAATCCCCAGGAGGAGGTCCAAGCAATCCGGAAACCTCTCCTCAGAGAAGTGTTTCACTGCTAATATGTTTAATCCATTCGAAACACCTTGTTCTAAGCAGAGACAAAAGAGACTTGTTGTAAAATCTTCTACTTCAACTCCCAAGAAGACAACAGCAGATTGGGTGACCAGAGAGACTGCTTGGAAACTTCCAGGCTTGTGGTGTTTCTGAGTCATGTCTTCAGTCAGGGATAAAGCTGATTTTCAATGACGTGGCTCAAGCTTCAGCAATGCTTAGCTCTAGACAGATAGACCATATGGAAACTATGAACTGGCTTCATAGACAGGACCATGATGAGCCAATGCAGTATTTTTATGTCTTCTGTTTCTATTCAAGTGGTCTAGTGAACAATGTATTATCATACGACCTAGTATAATATGTCTGTGTTTAAATTCTCAGTAGTGATTATTTTTAGTGCTATAGATGTTTTACATGCAGGATTTTTAAAAAGAAAAAGTTTCATTTAACAAGAAAGGTTTGAAATATTTTGGATGTAAAATATACTCTCCAATTCTTCCCTCAAGGTTCTGTCTTGCTTTAATGTATGAATAAAGTCACCATCCCAAAGGAGGGGGAAAGTTATCAAAATCATAGATGTCAGAGGTTTTCTTTCTGATAAGATCCAGTAATAATTTAAAACACTTACCTAAAAGATCCTAATTACAAAAAAAAAAAAAAAGGTATAATTTTCTTAGAACTAGAAGGCAAGAATGATCCACTAGACAATTAGGGAGGATGCAGTGTTCATTCAAGGCTTGGGGCTTTAATAATTATTAGAAGAGTAACAAATGTTTCACTTCAAGATTTTTAAAATATAGCAAGTTTTAAATTCTGGATTAGGCGTAAGATTTAATGAGAAACTGTGGTGAGTGAAGAAAAATTACAGTTGTTGGCACAATATTAAAATGAAAAAACTGAACAGCACTTACGCGATTGCTTGTTTTGTATTGGACGTGGGAGGGCTAAAGAATAGCTGAAATTAATATGTGGAAAAAAACTGCCCTGGTTCCTTAGAGATACGCAGAAACTATCATATGCACTCACTCAGCTTGTAAATCTTTGCAAAGCGATGATGAAAAATGATCACATTTCATTACTATAATTAAAATATAGTGGTCTCAGATGCTTTTCTGAAGAAGTAAAAATATGTGACATAGATAATATGGGTACATTGTTTAAAAAGGAGATGAATTTAAGGAACTATAATTTAAATGTTTTTTCAAGGATATTTATTAAAATACAATTATGCTGTATGCTTAAGATTAGGAAAAAATAACAAGGTTTCTCCATATAACAAATGAACCTCATATTTTATAGATTATACTTCTCAGCTTCTGACATTTTCTATTTTGATCAGAGAAAATCTTACAAACTACAAACCTGGTTCATCCCAATTTGCTATGATAAATATGGGGATGTCTCATATTTGTGCTGTATTCACAGCAAGTCAGCAGAACTAAAGACTAAATCAGACAGATTTTTATTCTGCTGCAAGCATATAGATTTGAATATTTTAATGATCAAGAAATGAATCTCTAAGATTATTTTTTAAACAATAAACATAGTCATATGAGATAATTCAGATCTAAAAGGAATGATCTTTTCCACATACTCTTTTTTATTTTTTATTTATTAATTTTTTTTTTTTTTTTTTGACAGTCTTACTCTGTCACCAAGGCTGGAGTGCAGTGGCATGATCTTGGCTCACTGCAGGCTCAACCTTCCGGGCTCAAGTGTGCCTCCCACTTTAGCCTCCCGAATAGTTGGGACTACAGGTGCATGCCACCATGCCTGGCTAATTGTTTTTCTGTATTTTTTGTAGCAATGGTGTTTTGCCACATTGTCCAGGTTGGTCTCAAACTCCTGGGCTCAAGTGATCCCCCTGCCTCGGCCTCTTAAAGTGCTGAGATTACAGGCATGCACCTGGCCTCATACTCGTATTTCATCTTGCTTTAATACTTTTGCAAGACTTTTACCTATCATTGCACTTTGGCTTTTAAAAGTTATTTATTTCTGTAAAAGAGATGTTTAGTAATTGAGATTAGAATTCTACTGTTCTGGCTCCAAGTCTTTTATTCACTCTAACAGATTATATTTACTTTTACAAATTGTCTGTCTTTGATAAAATCAGCTATACAACCACCAAAACTTGTCTTGTTTTGGCACTGTATCTACTCTTTTCAGAGAAGAGCTTTTGAGTGCAAGAAAGGAGAAGTTTTGGAAGGTGCTTGTTCAGAGCCAGAGGTCCCATCAGGCACACTACAGACACCTCCAATCTACCACAGCTCAGAGAGCAACAAAACATGGCCTACAAAATAGCATTTTCGATCATTGCTTTTTTGCCTTTAAAACATATGTTTTTAAAGATGCACTTCCTTACTTATAAACATAATTAAGATTTTATTAGAATTGGCACTAAATATTTATATAGTATTTATGTGATGTAAAAGGGACATGTCCTTGTTCACTATTTCTGGTGGCCTTTTCATTTTGCTAATGGCCCCTATCAGTTCAATTGCCTCTCTGACAGACTTGTTCTTCCTTGTCAAGATTTAAGCCCCATGCCAATATTCTAGCAGAAAACAATTTTTATGACAAAATGGTTTTCCTTCCTTTAGAACAAGCATTGCTGCTTTAGAACAATGGCCTCACTGCGTGTTTTCAGCTGGGGACTGCTGGCAAAATTTATAGATGTTTTACTCTACATTTTTTAAGGAACAACTTTTAAAATACCTTGCTCTTGGGATACAGCTATTGGTGAACAGCAAAATAAACGTGTATTTTCATCATTTCTATAAAACATTAAATATGTTTTTATGCCCACATCAAATTTTAAGTCCATATACCACATGTGGACAAAATATCAATAGTAGACTTAAAATGCATGGCAAAATAAATGTACTTTTTAATGAGTCCTATTGGTTTTTACTACAAGGTTTAAATATTTAATGTACTGAAACTATCACTATGTTATGCTGCTTTTTGAGAGAGAGTTAACTGGATACTTCTTTTTTTTTTTTTTGGAGACGTAGTCTCGCTCTGTCGCCCAGGCTGGAGCGCAGTGGTGCAATCTCAGCCCACTGCAAGCTCCGCCTCCCGGGTTCACGTCATTCTCCTGCCTCAGCCTCCCGAGTAGCTGGGACTACAGGCACCCGCCACCGCGCCCGGCTAATTTTTTGTATTTTTAGTAGAGATGGGGTTTCACAGACCATTAGCCAGGATGGTCTCGATCTCCTGACCAAATTAAAGCCTTCCCTACTTGCCCATTAATATTTGCTATTATTCATTGAATGCCAGTTTTTTTTTTTTTTCAATTCCTTTATCTAGATTATTTATAATCTCTACAGAATTCTGTAAGAGTGCCTTCCTCGGCCACCCAAAGTGCTGGGATAACAGGCGTGAGCCACTGTGCCCGGGCCTAAATTGGATACTTCTTAATGGTGCATCACTCCTTCAGGTTATTGGAAAGAAAGTGCTATTCTAGATAGATCTATAGACAAATGAAAGAACACTGTTGTCACCCACAGGGATGCTACACACAATGCATTTCCAAATATATGCAATTTACTTTTTTCTCTTTTTTTTTACTGGTGATATAAAACTAAACTCCATTTAAAAAATAGTTATGCAACAATAAGACAATCCCAAGTGTAACAGATACATGTCAGTAAGTAATCTTCTGCCCTTCTGCTTCTTTTTGTTGTCTTATTCATTTTGCAGGTGATCACTGGGATAAGAAAGCAACATTATCTTGCAGCTTAATTCATACATTGGATGTAGAAGTAGATATCAAAAGTTATAGGCCTCTGTGATATCTGCACATCTTTTCTGAATAACAACAAGAAAAACCACAAGGAAAGCAACAATATAAATAACATGGCAAAAACAAACAAACAACAACAAAAAAAACCCAAAAAAACCTCACACACATTGAAAAGAGCAAAAAGCAATTCTGGATATGACAGACGAGTGATGACGAATGGTGTGAATGTTTTAAAACACTCTACATATAAAACAGCATTATTCAACATGATGCAACAAAACTGGAAAAAAAGCAACAATACATCATGAGACATAGAATCATCTGAAACAGGGAGTTATAGACATAAGCCACATACAGAATTTCTTTTCTTACTTGCACAAGTATCTCGAGGGGTTTGAAAGGTCTTTCACCATGAAGCACTCGCCTCCATTCACACAGAAAGTTTTCTCCTTCTCTGCGCATTTTACAAGATGGCTTGTCCCAGTGGTGGATGTAGATGTAGCTGAAGAGGAGAGAAAGGAGAAAGGTTAACATTGACTTTTTTTTCTCCCTTCTAAGCAGCCATTAATCCGAAATAATCCTAAAAGGAAGAGTTCATATAAGGTACAGATTTCACAACACTTGCAGACCTTACAAACAATAGCAAAGAAGTTAAGCACTTCGTGGGTCTAATTACATAGAATCAAATTATAAAAGAGAGAATTATAGAGTTAACTAATTTTATAATAACTAAATAGGAAAAGGGGCTCAACATTTTTTAACCAATATCTTATCTTCCAGGTAGTTGGAAAAGAGAAGCTCTATTGTCATTAAGTAAAATACATTTCTCAGGAAGGTTCAAGGTAATGGTATAAAGTCATGTCAGTGCAGCTCAATTTAGACATCTATTTTTGATGGCAATTAATTGATAAAATTATTTATTTTTGAAATGTTTTACATGCCTATTGACTTCATATTTTTTAGACATGATGTATATATAGAAAAAGAAACACAAGTTTCATTTGTTCCAAATGAAAACGTTATAGATTATTAGTCAGATACATATTAACATGCAGATTAGAATTCATTCTCTTCTAAATTTCTTTTCTACTCTAATTTCTTAGAGGAACATGGTTGAATGTCCAAATGTCATCATACTTTTAGGGAAATGGAAAGAGTCCAATATCACTGTAAATGTAGACTAAAACACTACAAAATATCTCCATTTAGAATGAGAGGTAGAAATATGTTTCACGTTTGGTTTGCAACACCTTCATATAATGAACTTAATATTCACTTGTCAAACTTCACATTACATGAAAGTGGGTGCATGAATTATACAAGCCAAACCTCTCAGCCCCAGGCCACCAGGGCATTTAGTACCAAGATGCTTCTTCTCATATCATTGGGAACACCATGGGCAATACTCAGTCCCAACCAAAAATAGTCTAATGTACACAATGTTTATCAATGATATTATCAAGATGAAAAGCAAAACCAATAATATCAAGACAGTGTAGATTCTACATACTCTTTTAGGAAAAAAAAAATCCATCTTTAGAGGCAAATTTTTTTCTTGTCTACTGATACATTCTTATGAATTTTTAATTCCTTGTCTGTCTTCCTTACTAATTTCTATTTTATTATTTGCATGTGAGTTTCATATGCCCTTGTTTACTTTTATTTGACCTGCCATATATTACTTTTCCATTTTCTTCTGCCTTTCCTGTTCATTTCCTTCGAAAGTCTACATTTTGTTGTGACACATAACCTAATTTTGTCTTCTCCCCTGCTTGATTTTTATTCTGTCTGACTAGAATACTCAACATCTGATTATTCCATTTCTGAATTACTCATGGCCTTGCTTGCCTCTTATTAGCCTGTCTAAGGCATGTTTTTTGACCTCTTTCATTGATCTCAGCATGGCTTTTTCAAATAACAGCAAAAGACACTCAAAACAACTTGGACTTTGGAGACAGATGTGGTTCAAATCTTGTCTCCTACTGGCTTTGAATAAGTCACTTAACCACTCAGATGCTCAATATTCCCATCAAGAAAACAGGGGTAATGGCACTCTTACAGAATAGTGTAGAGATTATGAATAATCTAGATAAAGGAATTGGCAAAAAAAAAAAAAAAAAAAGAAAAGAAAAAGAAACTGGCATTCAATGAATAGCAGCAAACATTAACGGGCAAGTAGGGAAGGCTCTTAATTTGGGTGTGTACCAATGAGAAAAAAAGCTTGACAATGGAAATCTGGGGACTTCAAAGATGTATGCTATTTATTTATTTTTTTAAAGGAGAATTTTATTCCTAAGGAGATACATGTTATTCTGGAATCATTACTATGGATAAATAAGAATTGGACTAATTTTTTATTAATCCAACAAAAAGTTATTTTCAAAACACATTTCAAGGCATCTTTTCCAGGCCTACAAAGCAAACAACTAAACAAAAGGAATAAGAAAGAATGAGTAGACAGGTGATTTTTACCATCAATTATCAGTTATAATTTAACATCTTCTTCAAGAAGAGGGGAAACACGATTTTCACTGTTTGGTCTGTAAAATCGTGGAGTACACAACATTTCTATATATCACACAGCATATAATTTTAACATAATATTATCCTTTCATGTGAAAACTACTTATTTAGGTGCTATGTATTAATATTTTCATCCACGGAAATTGCCTTTAAAAATACTGGAAGTTGGCTGGGTGCAGTGGATCATGCCTGTAATCTCAGCACTTTGAGAGGCCGAGATGGGCGGATCATGAGGTCGGGAGTTTGCAACCAGCCTGACCAACATGGTGAAACCCTGTCTCTACTAAAAAATGTAAAAATTAGCTGGGCGTGGTGGCGGGCGCCTGTAGTCCCAGTTACTCAGGAGGCTGAGGCAGGAGAATCGCTTGACCTGGGAGGTGGAGGTTGCAGTGAGCTGAGATCGCACCACTGCAGTGTAGTCTGGATGACCGAGTGAGACTCCGTCTCAAAAAAAAAAAAAAAAAAAGAAAAAAAAATTAGGAAGTTTACCTTGAATGTTAAAGGTTTTGTGCTTAAAGGCTTTCAACTGCTGACAGAATTCCATGGGATGACAAATGGAGCAGGGTATCTTTGCTGCCCCAGGTGACAG
Source organism: Chlorocebus sabaeus (assembly GCF_047675955.1). Classification (NCBI taxonomy): domain Eukaryota; kingdom Metazoa; phylum Chordata; class Mammalia; order Primates; family Cercopithecidae; genus Chlorocebus; species Chlorocebus sabaeus. The sequence continues at coordinate 32,347,406 of NC_132911.1, read as the reverse complement.
TGCTGAATGGGCCACCTGTGGTGTGCTGTCACCATGCAGTCCTGCAGAGGAACTCTGAACCTCAAGCAGACCCTAGTGGCCTTTTCCTCTCTGACAGGTTGCTAAAGATTACCCTTCATGCATCCTGAACAGCAAACACTGCATGGGCTCTCTCAGGACAAATGCCAAGGCTTTTGCTAAAAACAACAAAACCAACATTCCACCTCCCCGCAAAATGTAGACACTCCTTATAAAATGTAAACTAACAATAAAAAATAGCAGTGATATAAGCAACATACAGACATACCTCTTCCTTAGAATTTCTGATCTTATGAGATCATCAAAATAAGATGAACAAATATGTTAAAAACTAGAAACAACCCTTTTTTAAAAGGCCTTAAAAATATATCTCCCTGAAATGATTATCCTTGTAATGCTATCCTGAAGCCCCTAGCTCTGACATATTCATTTAAAAAATGCTTAGATCATTACCTGAAATGGGATATTTGACAGCAAACTGATTCTTGGAAGGAAATGAAGTAGCAAGTATCTCATACAGTTATGGATTATTATACTTAACACTTTTATCCTTTAGCAGTAGTGAGATCAAAAAATGATCACGAATTGTAAGGCAGGAATGAGCTCCCAGGTGATGCGAAGTGTTAACTGACTAGAAGCAGCTGCTCCAAATCAGCAGCCAAACACAGGAATAAGCTGTAACTGTCAGAAGAACCCAGGATGGAGATGGTGCTATATACACTCTTCAGATTTTCGCCAGGTTTCCTTTTGCTCTCCCTTTTTGAACACAGTGCCCTGACAGTCTTACACAGGCCTATAAATTTTGCAGTGATATTTTTGTCTCTGTGCCGTACACACTCAGTATTCCTAAATCAGTTTCCATTTGGTCATTCAACCAGGACATAATGAAACAGACACAAAGGGTCCTATGCCAAACAGAGCAAACAGCATTCTTTCTGGGGGAGGTGGGAGGAGCTGTATTAAAGGTAAACTAAAATTTGGAAGATAAAATAAGTTTCAATATATAAAAGATGACCCCCCTCGCAATAGTTGTTCCAGGAAGGAGGTGAAGTAGCTCTCACTCATTCACTGCTTCCTAAACCTTGTCTCCCTCTGATTTGTGGCTAGTTTTTCACAATGTGGGAGTTATCTTCTAGTGACTACTAAATGAACAGCGATCAGAAACACTACAAAATCTACGTTACTTTGATGTTTGCCATTTATGTGACCACTTTATCCCAAACACACTTTCTTTGGTATGTCAGCAACTACAGTATTATAAGCAAGAAAGTATAAGGTAAAGCAGTAACTTACTATTAGGTTGGTGCAAAAGTAATTACGGTTTTTGCCATTCCTTTTTAATACCAGAGAGTGTATTTTGTAGTATTTTACTCTAGACCTGGTCTGTCTTGGCAAAAAAGGTCAGGACAAATGATAATTGTGGGGGAAGCTGGACAGTTCTCTGAAACAGCTGAGAACTTGGGGACAACTATCATCATTTAGGGGCTCCAAAAATCCTTTACCACACAACAGGACTCCCTCTTTTCTTCACGCCCTCCCTCTTTCTTCCTTCCAGCCTGCCCCTCCCTCCCTTCTTTCTTACTTTCCTTCCTTCTTTCCCTCCTTTCTTATTTCCTTCCTTCCTTCATCACCTCCTTCCACAATCCTTTTTTTTTTTTTTTTTTTTTTTTTTTTTTTTTTTTAAATAGAGTCTAACTCTGTTGCTAGGCTGGAGTGCAGTGGTGCTGTCTTGGCTCACTGCAACCTCTGCCTCCCAGGTTCAAGCAATTCTCCTGCCTCAGCCTCCTGAGTAGCTGGGACTACAGCCACAATCCACCATGCCCGGCTAATTTTTTTTTTTTTTTTTGTATTTTTAGTAGAGACGGGGTTTCACCATGTTGGCCAGGATGGTCTCTATCTCTTGGCCTCGTGATCTGCCCGCCTCAGCCTCCCAAATTGCTGGGATTACAGGCGTGAGCCACCGCGCCTGACCCATATTCTTTAGTGACTGTTTATTATGTGCAAGACATAATGATAACAACCAAAATCACTGGGGTTAAAAACTGTAAGACCATGACCAACTCTCCCTAGAAGAAAACCTTCATAGATAAAATGTAGTGAAATGAACACTGAAGTTGGCTGTGAAGAATCAGGTCCAAGGCACAATTTGCCAATTATTAGCTGTGGGACTTCTCTCTATTTACCTGCCTTAGAATGAGATACCCCAAAACGAGATACCAAAGGGTTGTTGCCAAGTTTATTAAAACACTTTGTCAGTTGCCAGCACTGCACACAAATATATGATACTGTTACTATTACTGATGACATAAATATTGAGCAAACAAAAGTAAAAAAAGAAATTCTGTCCAGACTGAATTTTTACATATATAACCAAGCCTCAATAGTTGTTTCTTAGGAAATTATTCTTCTGCAAAATATGAAAAAAGATGGCCTAACTTGGAGTGACAATCACTGAATGATTATAAAGCATTAAGTAAATATCAATAATCTATGTTTAACTTTATCAAAACTACTTGTCAAAAATGTATAACCACTTAATTTCCTTATAAAATAAAATTGAACAATTTAAGAGAAATTAGTATAAATGCATGATTATTTTATCCTTTCAAGATCTACACAATTCTTTAATATTTCTGACTGAATTTCTAAATTACAAGAATTAAACTTACTTACAATATTATATATTATGTGTTATAAAAATTTTTTAAAGTATAAAATATTTTAAAATAGTGTCATGTCCATGGTATGTGAAATGTAATATTAACTTTGTTTACAACTTAAGATGTTGGAAATAATACTATTGTCCATTTTGTAAATATGCAGAATAAATAGCTGAGAAATAATCAAGTGTTCTCTGCTTGTTACTAAATATTTTCCCATGGAATCAAACAGTATTTCCCGTAGAATGCTAGGTTTTTTTCTTCTCAAGACAGGCTAAAAAGAAAATAATGCTGTAAAGGATGGCTTGCTTTTCTTGCTTGTTTTAAATGGTGTTTTCCTTATCAGTGAAGGAGACAAAACCAGTAGACCAGGACCATTACACAAATGCAAACTGCTGATAAAAAGCCACTATTCTTCTTTGACAATTAGCAGGAATTAGCATGAGTATACAGTGTATACCCCACAAAGCAATCATTAGATACTGTTTCCCTTGAATGAATTAGTCCTCACCCACAGCTTTTAGGACAATTCTTTATGAGTTACTTACAGAAAATTAAACTAAATAACTCTACATCATTTGCTTAATAAAATATGCACATTTTAAATATTTGAAAATTAAACTTCTAGTCACTACAAAATTACAGGTTTTTTTTAACCTTACCTGTAATATCTTCAATGCTTATGTGTTTAGGAATCTGCATACTTTCCTGCTCTTTGATGTCCAGTTAAAAAATCTGAAATTATTATTCTTGCTCTGAATATAGCTCTTTTGCAACTAGGTATAATGAGCAGACTGAACTCCTACTGGGGAAAAAATGCTGAGATGGCTCCTGAAGATGAAGCTCTGTAGCAGAAGCTGAGTAGAAAGAGCTGTGCCACCTAATGTCGCTTCTCTAAATGCCAAGGGAATGATAGGTGGAGTCATTAGTTTTCCAAAGGAAAGGTTCAGAGTCAGGCTCAGAATCACGGAAGCCTTGTCATTCTGGGTTGGCATTTTTTCCTGAGAAGTCATTTAATCCTTTGCTGAATAGCAAATATGTACTTGAAAAGGAAAGAAAGTGACCAGAGAAGATCAAAGAAACCTGCCTAGAGTTGGAGGTTCCCAGAGCCAATATAGTGACTGGAAGTAACATATCATCTCTCTTGACCTCTCCTTGACTGAACTCTGCTCAAGAAACAAAAAGGGAAGCCAGAAGAATTCTCAGGAGACCACTAATGGAACCAGGACTTTCTAAAGCAGAATTAGGGCATCCAACTCCATGGAACTCAGGACTTAGCTAATACGCTGGGAGCACTTAGAGGTTTACAGACTTCCTACAAGGTGACACTTTGTCCAAAGAACAAGTTGACACCAAGGGCCAATGGAGATTAACTGGTTTAACTGATGAACTTGGGCTTTGGCATTGTTCAAACACATATAGAATGGTAGGACTATCAAGGATCTTAGCATATTTTATAGTTTATCCTATATTTTAAAGGAGGATACAGATCATCTCAAAAGAATAGTTCTGCAGTCTTTAATAAAATATCTCTAGCTAAGAATTCACAAAAGTGCACGGGGAAGGCTGCCCAAGGTCACGTAAGTGAATTAGAAAATGCTTCCTAAGTGCGTAAGATTCCTCTCTCCCTTACAAGGTCTCTGGGCAGACCCTGATATTATTCAGCAGAATGAAAAGTGACCTTTGGGTGTTTCTCCTCATAAAACAAAATTATAATTTTTGTTGTAACACTGATCTCATTTGTAGCTAAACAGAAAGCAGATTCTAAGTTCCCAGCAGTTGCTGAGCAAATGATTTGGTGTCATTAGACAGTGTTATCCTTAGAAAAATAAGATTGCCAGGAAAGGTTATTTTTCAAACCTACAAGTTGCTGTTTTTTTTCCTGTTTTTCAGACAGTGCGTTTTACTCATGACACAGTCTAATCATGCTAAGTCTACTATTTCTTAGGAGAAACATCTCAATGATACAAATACCTTGGAGGATGTCATAGCTTTTCCAAAGAAGAAAAGTATCTTCCCATAGTGGATAATTGACTAAATGGAGTTACAAGAAAGCTACATTTTCTTTTTCACAAAGCCAATAATCTTTTCTTAGCTGAGAATCCAATTCCAGAAACACAGTTCTGCTATATATTTTCTACTAATCACTGACAGTTTTATATGAGTATAAAATTTCCATAGCCGGAGTCCACAAACTTTCAAGCTGTCCCTTGAATCCTTTTCCATCAATACTTAGATTCTAAAGGAGTACAATCTGTCTAGCCTGCAAAGCAAATATCAGCAGGCCATTTGACTGGCTTAATTTGATATATTTATAGGTCTCACCAGGCTAAATATGGAAGGCACACTATACTCTGCATTTTCTACCAGGATCATTTTGGGTGGAAGAAGGTCATGTCAATGTAGAAAATGTTAACCTGTCACTTTCCAAACTAGTCAAGTCTTTCATACTAAACCAAACAAAACAAAACAAAACAAAGAGGACTGAATATCCAACAAGAATCAAGGATTCAGTTATTCAACAAGCTACTGAAATTACCATGTGACATTTAATGACATATGTTAATTTATTCATCAACTAAAGCCCATTTAGAAATGAAAGTAGCTGAAAGGTCAAAAGAGAGAAATCATAAGGTAAATTCATTATCTTATTCAACAAATGAAGAAAAACATCATGGCACATCAACAAATAAAAGCCATATGGTCATTTCAATGGATAATGAATCAACCTTTGATGAAATTAGAAAGTCAATTTTTATAAAACTATTAGGTATTATCCTTAAAAATCAAACCTGAATTTAATCAAACATCCACATACATGTAACCTACAGGGACTATATTAAGTGGCATCAAGAAGGGATGCAATAAAACCCAGAGAACTTTACAGGACAAATAACCTGGTTTCTTTAAAAAAAGTTAAATGTGGAAAAAGGAGACAAAAGGAGCCAGGGCTAGAATCAAACAAAGAGTGAAAAAAGGAGAAAAATTCAAATATCAACACTTAAAAGAGCATTAGGAAATATAGCAACCAATCACAATGGTGGTGAATTTTATTCAGATCCTGATTCAAACAGTTACAAATGTAGGAAATCTGATCATGGATTAGATAATGAATAATAATGTTAAGGGGTTATCATTAATTTTTATGTGTGCCAATTGTGTTATGGCTATATTTAAAAATAGAAGAGTCCTTATCTTTTAGAGATACATACTGAAATATTTATATACTAAATGATAAGATGTCTGGGACTTGCTACAAAATAGTAAAAGAGAAGAGAAATGACAGGGATTAAGATGAAACAAAACTGGTAACTGCTGATGGTTACATGGAGATTCATTAAACAATCCTTTGTATTTTCAGGTTTTTAATATGCATGTTTAAATGGATATTATATATGTACTTGTTTAAATATATGCTTATATTTACATTTAAAATGCCAAAATGCAAAAATATAATGATTTTAGGTTTTTCAAAACATGTCTTTGTAGTGTAAAACTAGAATAATATTCTGTATCATCTAAGAATATCTGCTTTTAGCTAATAATCTAAATGATCCTTAACAGTGAAACTCTAGAAGAGATTTTCATGAATGTCATACACAAGTGAAGGATATTGACTAGCAGTGCTACTATTCAGCATTGGTCTTAAAGTTCTAAGCAATGCAATAAGGCAGGAATTAAAAAATTATGAGATAACTTTAGAAAATGAGAAGATAAAATAATCACTACCTGGAGATGATATGGTTGGATACCAGTAGTAACTATCAAGAAAACCCAGGGAAATTATGTGATCATATTCACAGCAGCAACAGAAAATATCAATCAGGTCAGTCAGGCATGAATCTAACAATAAATGTGAGAATGGGAACTATATTAAAAGAGTCATACATTAAGAAGGTGAATTTGGCCTATGGTTGTGGGAGAAGATGGCATTCCACTAAAGGGAAAAACCACATAAATGTAGAGGTAAGAAAGTAAATGTCATGTTTGGTGGTGAAAGGCAGCAGTTCAATTTGACTAGCACATAGATTATAAATAAGGAGGTGAAGTTAATGAAGCTATAAAATAATAATGCATTCATACCAGAGAAGCCCTTGATAACCTGGTTGGAACTGATGTTTAATATGTAGGCCACGAAGAGAGTTATGCTTTTGAGTAGGGCCATAATTAATTAAACGAATGGTCTATTCTACAGCCTTTGGAAGGGGAAAACATGGAGATGAGACAAGTGAAGGAAGTGAGAGTAGAAGAGGGTTTGAGGATAACAGTGTTTGCAAGAAAATGATGGAAAAAGAATAGGGATCATATTCAGGAAATGACACTGTATTTATATACATTAAAATTTGAGAAGAGCTAACTGCTGGAGTTCCTTTGTATTTCACACCTTGTGCTGCACCTGTTTCTAAGGCATTCAAACTGCTTATCACACATTTTCTCATTACTCTTCAAGCAATCTATGAAACACTCATCATGTTAACAGAGGAACTGAGGCCCATTCTCAATATTCAATACTCATTGGTAAAACTAAAACGTCTGTTACAGCTAACGTTGTCACTGTGCTTTCCTAATCTCACTAGACTACAAGTCTGTTGATATAAAGGATCCCATTAAGATGGACAATACCATAATTGGCTTGAAATGATATGTTTTTTACACAGATGATGAAGGCAGTGATGTGCCTATGAGTTATAGAAGCATCTTCACTCCAGAAAATGATTTCTGGCTAATGTTTTAAACAATCTAAACTTTCAGTACTTTGCAGCAAGGAGCCTCCCTGAAAGTACAGCAAAAAATGGGTTCTAGGATTTAGACACAATCTTCCAAGTGTTTCGGGTTTGAGCCAGGCCTCTTTGAACAGTGGCTCTGCAGGCAAAAAGCCTGACTAATATTCCTTAGAATGTCGCATGTGCAGCTTGAAACACGCCTCTCTAGAACCCCAGACTGCACGTTGCTATATACTATTTAGCCAAATTACTGCAGTTCTGTGTTTGTGTGATGGTTGTGGACATAAATAGTTTATGTTTCCACAAACACATTTTCCTCACTGAGGCCAAAAATTGCTGCATTGAAAGCAATGAAGCAGTAAAAGTAGGTTTGAGCATATGAATCTTGCTCCATAACACTTGGCTAATTTCAGTCCAGATATTTTCCCACAACTCCCAGGAGTTCCTTGTTCCCAAGTTCGCGATCAGAGTAGCAAAACATCTCTCCTTGTAATACAATGTGTTATTAAATGTATACCTGCCATTTTTAGGCTTCCAGTACCAATTCTATAGTAACCAAATAACACATGAAAATCGAACTCTTTTAAGTACTCTATGTCATTTCACTCATGACCAATCTGAACAGGAATAAAACCAGGTTTCAAAAAAACATACAATTTTAAGTGCTTTACTTAAAGAAAACCATTGTCTTTTTTTCTTGCCCCCCACCCAACCCTAGGACTAGCTGGTCATAATAATTCTTATTTCTGTAAAGAAAATACACATTTTAGGTCAGAGAAATAGGCCATGGGGAGGTAGTATTGCTGCAAATTCTGCATCTTTAGCAGAACAGGGCCAAAATGATAAATTAACTTTACATTATGCCTAAAGCCCTGTGCTTTTTCTGTCTTTCTTTCTTTTTTTTTTTTTTTAATTTTTGGGGCTCCACATCCAAACCTAATAAGCACCTGTTTTACTATCGTTGGCGTTCAACCTAATGTTGTTCAATGGGAAGGAAGCAAACAGGTGTGTGCACTCCTTTTCTACATTACATAATATTTAAAAAATTGGGGTTATGCATCCTGCTGTTATCATCTGGCCTTGCTGCTTGCACACACACACACACACATCATGCAGTTGTTAGAAAAATCTAATGGAAATCATCTTGGTTGTAGTTAAACCAAAAAAGGGCATGTGGAAGAAGATCATAAAAAGTAGAGCAAAGGTCAGGGCCTTATCTCAGCTTGCCTGGCTAAATTCCCGCATCGTCAGACACAAGGAATATTAAGGTCCATACATAGGACCTTAGTTATAATTTATTAGTTTTTTCCTGGTAGCACTGTATCTATCCATGTACATGGGCTAATAAAACACTTCCATCTCCTGGAGTTGTAATAACTCAGAATGACTGAGGTCTTCCCCCTCTTCTTTTAAAACATAAACCATTTTTGTAGGCACTGCAAGCATGTGTTTAATACAGATCTTTGTTCTTTCCATCTATTACTACAAAGCCACCTAAAAAACCAAAGCATTCAAAACCAAATGCTAGGCTGTGTTCATTCTTCCAATTCAGTTCCTCATATAGTCAATGCAGTTCCTGGAGAAGAGTCAAAGTCTTCAGTTAAGATTTGCCATTTACTCAAAAGCTTTCAAAAAGTAGAACACTTTGCAATATGAAATATGTGTAGCAGGAATTTGTATTTCTAGTTCAGCTCAAATAGGCATAGCCAACACCTAGTGAGGCACGTTCTAATTCAATAACCACAGAATCCAGTGACTCCCATAATGGAGAGACATGTGCAGGAGTTACACTTCTGAATCCCACCAAGGGATTCAGAAGTTGACAGATGACAGGCTTGTTGTAGTGATGCCTCTAAGCAGAAAATAAGGCCTTGCCAGGAAAACAAGACCTTGCTAAGAAGAAGAAACAAGACCTCTGATCCTATTCTTTAAAAAGGCCTGATTTAGGCCAGGCACAATGGCTCATGCCTGTAATCCCAGCACTTTGGGAGGCCGAGGCAGGCATATCACAAGGTCAGGAGTTCAAGACCTGCCTGACCAACACTGCAAAACCCCATCTCTACTAAAAATACAAAAATTAGCTGGGTGTGGTGGTGCATGCCTCAGGAGGCTACTCAGCTACTCAGGAGGCTGAGGCAGGAGAATCACTTGAACCAGGGAGGCAGAGGCTACAGTGAGCTGAGATCGCGCCATTGCACTCCAGCCTGGGTGACAGAACAAGACACCATCTCAAAAAAAAAAAAAAAAAAAAAAAAAAGTCTGATTTATTCAGGGCTTTTCCCTTAAGAAATCCTTACTTCTGAAAATTTTTGAAATATGGAACACTTTTGTTGAAAGAGTCAGAGACTTTTCTTGGTTTCATATTTTTTCAGTGTATTAGAACTTCAATCACAGGGATAGCATTGTCTCTGAATAGACATCAGTCACAGGTGGGACATCTCTTCTGTCTGGAGGCTCCTATCATTTCCTCATGCCTTTCACGCCTAGCATTATACTACAAATGGACCCTTGAATTTTCCTCCAAGTCTGAAAACCTGAGGGAAGTGAGTCATTGCTCTACTGAGGTCACACCAAGTCCTAAGAATACAATGGTGGTAGTTTAAAGGATCTTAGTTACCAGAGACATGTTATAAAAATTCAGCAATCCAGTTGGGTGTGGTTGCTCACACCTGTAATCCCAGCACTTTCAGAGGCTGAGGCGGGTGGATGGCATGAGCCCAGGAGTTCAAGACCAGCCTGGGCAACATGGTGAGGCCCCGTCTCTACAAAAATTTTAAAAATGAGCTGAGCGTGGTGGTGCATGCCTGTGGTCCCAGCTACTTGGGAAACTGAGGTCCAGGAGTTCAAGGTTAAAGTGAGCCATGTTTGTGCCACTACACTCCAGCCTGGGCAACAGAGCAAGAGCCTGTCTTAAAAATCATCAGAAATCCTTCATTGGCCCTTCATGCTGCTTATCAAAATCTGTCAGATGGCTACAGGGGTCTATCACAGCCACTGAGTCTGGCCTGAAGCTCATGCTGGAGGAGCTAACACTCTACTTGCCAAAGTACTGTGTGTCCATGTGCTTGAGCTGTGCATGTATGTATACGTGAGCATGTGTGCGCTTGTGTGTGTGCGTGCCTGTGATCGTGGGTTTCCTTTCCTTGAAAAATCAAAGTGCATCCTGTCACCCAGTGACTGAAAGGCTGATTTTTATTCTTTAGTTTTTTGTAGAAGAAATGATCTGGAACTGAAGGATTCACTGATAAATAAGCATGTAAGTTACTTTGTGCTTAATTATATCTCATCACTCCTGTCATCAAAGCTCTTTTCCTACAGCCAGGAAAGTGTCCAAGACATCTCATTATTTTTTCCCCATTTGTGTTGTCTAGTTTCTTGCTTGTTTGTTTTCAGTCTAATCAATTGATAGCAGTAGTCCATCTTGAAGCCAAATATAATTTTAAGCAGACTAAACATAAATTGATTCATTAGTTAACAATAGTATTAAAACACATCATCATCCTTTAACATTTAAAAAAATATCATTTTATTCTTTGCTCTATTTAAGCCTTTAAACACCTACTTGACTATTTTGTTCATTTGTCTGCTTTCATTTTTTGTTTTTGTTTGTATGTTTGCTTTAAAGAACACAACTCCATTTCATTTGTCAATTATTTTCACTGTAAATGACTACTACAAAGGTCAACAAGCAGAACACATGGATGAAACAGAATAGAAATGACAAATGCATTAATAGGATCAAAATATTTCTGCTTGGTTGGGTGTGGTGGCTCATACTTGTAATCCCAGCCCTTTGGGACACCAAGGTGGGCGGATCACTTGAGGTCATGAGTTCAAGACAAGTTTGCTCAACAAGGTGAAACCCTGTCTCTACCAAATATACAAAAATTAGCTGAGCATGGTGGTGTGTGCCTGTAATCCCCGCTACTTGGAGGCTGAGGCAGGAGAATCGCTTGAAACCGAGAGGTAGAGGTTGCAGTGAGCGGAGATCGCACCACTGCACTCCAGCCTGGGTGACAGAGCGAGACTCCATCTCAAAACAAAACAAAACAAATATATATATGTATATAATATTATATATAATATATTTATAACATAAATATCTATTAGATTTTAATTATATATTATATATTATATTTATAACATAAATATGTTATTATATATATTTATTTAAAAGTTGGAACTGGGCATGGGCAAACCCACAGTAATATCCATAGAAAACAGAAAATTCTGGCCACACTTTTTTTTTTTTAAACTTCCTCGAATTATCAGAGAGAAAGTAAACAAAAATATAATCTGATGGTGGATGTATGGGAGAAAAGGAGAGAGCAGGCAGGATTTGGGGTTTGTGAAAATTCAGCTTTTCTTAGGATTTAGACAGTGAATGTGAAGTTCAACTCAATTAGGAAGGTCTAGGATGCCAGTTTTGTAAGGTAAATAAGGCATAACACCCTTCAAGGACTAAAGTTAGATAGTCACAGGATAGTTTACCGAAACCAGAAGGCTTTTTGTTGTACAGGGCTGGTTACTTGCCTTAGTTTGTTCCTTCTTTTTGAATGCACCACATTTCTTGGGTCGATAGGCTGGCAGCTGTTGCAATTTATGGTAAAGTCTAGCTTCAAATCCTGACGGGAAGCTGGAGTTTCCTATATAGGACTATCATAACAGCAATATGGCAACAAAGGAACTTTGTTGATAAGTCTAATGAAAGTTCATCTGTTAAGTGGGGTATGTAATCTATGTTGCTGGAATCACTTTCAAGAGACTGGTACACTAAGTATATACACAAAGGTCGAAAGAGAAAAGATGACTGAGCTAGGAATTGAGTCACGTGGTCTTTTGATTTGTGGGACCAGGGCTTCAGGCTCAACATAACAAAGCTGACCACTTTCACAACTCTGACAGAGGAGTCATGAATGATCCAAGACATAAGAGATATAGCTGAATTAATAAAACTTCGGCTGTATTTTACAAGCTCTGTGACTAGGCATAGCATGAGGTCAGTACAAAGTTCCAACCATGCTTAGATCAGAGAACCACTAGAGCAGAGGTCCAGACAGAAGAAATCCATCACTATCATAGTAATGGTAAGAAATATCAGGCGTGGCACCAAAACCTTAACCATAACTACCCTAAAAATCATCAGGAGGATTTCAGAATCAAAATAACAAAAAGGACATACCCTCAGTGCTTAGCTAAACTCTATGACTTAATAAGGTAAAAATGAATATTTGAAGTTAGATGAGAAGTCATCATTTTAATGAGGTTGACATGGATCTGTACCAATTCCAAAGACAGAATTTTTATGTGTAGCACTTCTAATTTTCCAGCCATAATTTATGATGAGACAAGTTTCTTAAAAATTATATAAAGATTGAATAACATGTGCCATTGCTGCCAAATAGGAAGAGACATACTAAATTACCCTTCACTTCTCACTTGCTCCCTACTTACTCCTTTTACTGAAAAATAAAAATAAAAAAGGTACCAAATATGCCTGCTTACCATTACATGTAAGGCCACTAGACTCTTTATAGGCAATTTCCATAAAACACAGCATCCAAAATGGAAAAATGGAAATTAACTTTGAAAGTAAAGAAAGGCATAAAAAATTTAATTGGATTATTATTGTTACCTGTGATAAACACTTTTCTGTCCCAGAAGCATAAAAATTGGAGAGGCTGTCCGGATTCTTTCACATGCTAGAATTGATGTCTAGAAAATACTGTTTGGGATATGGTTTCTATAAAGTGCAGAGAGACTGAACCATCAAAGTCATTATTGACTCAAGGAGAAAAGTATAAGGAAAAGGGCCATGTCAGACTTATTACCTATGTAATAAGTAGATTCACCCTGCCATCCATTATCCAACTTACTGGGTGTGAAATGTTAAAAGTAGAACTAAGCTTCTGGGATTACCATTCTGTTAGTTTTCTTATTATTGAAGAAATAAATGTACTAATTCTTAATAGTCATATTTCTAAAATAAGTCATCACCAACTATATTTCAATACAGCTGAGAGTAAAACATCACAAAGCACTTTAAATGTGCTCACAACTACCATTTCTACTGGGCATGCTATTTATTATGTTCTGGTTATAGGTGATCTTCAAGGTAGGTCACAAGGGAAGAACCAGAGAAATGAGAAGCAAAGAAAGAAGACATTTTGTAATTGCAAAAATGGAGGTGTGCTCTGGATAGCATGTTTTGTTCTTAAACATCTTCTTTCCTCTTTATAGCATAACAACTTCATAGCATAACATTATAGCATAACTTGATAGTGTAACAATAATTTTTTACAGTAATCTTGTCTTTTGAAGTATAAATCATATTCACCATGGCCAGTAGGTGTCTGCCATTGATAATGTTAGCTAGGCATTGTAAAGATATATCTTTTGCTTCCCTTCTTTCTGGTTCCCTTTTTTGGAGAAGAAATGAATGCAGATAAAATCAAGAGTTATCTGTATAGTAAAGCATGAAAATTCTTAGCTAAGACAAGATAAACTGACATTCATTAAATATCCACTATGTGCCAGACATTTAGCATCTTAACACCTTTAGTCCTTACAATAATCCTAATAGGTGACACTTTCTCTTTCTCAAAGTTGAAAACAAACAAACAAGCTGAGGCTGAAAAAAGATAAATGGCATGCCTTTGTTCTCAAAATAATAAAGAGGAATTCCAAGGCAGGTTACTTGCCAGGCCCATAATACAGCCACTGAAATATCCTGCCCTGTCATGCCTTTTTCATTCCAGAACTATAAATGTCACCTTGTAGTTAAAAACAAACAAACAAACGAGGCCATTAGAGAAGCCATATTCTACATCTGAAGATTTCTCTATGTTTGCAAACCATATTGTCAGAGAATGAGACTTAAAATATTACTTCTAGGTTGTGCATTCTTAGAAGGAGGCCCATGTGAGTCAAATTGATGCATTTTAGTCTTCACTCATGGAAAATGTTCAGTCTCCATTATCTAGCTTTCTGTTGTCTGTTTCAGTTTATCTATCTATCTATCTATCTATCTATCTATCTATCTATCTATCCATCCATCCAGTTTTCTAGTTGTCTGTTGTCTTATAGTTTTCATTAAGCTTTCCTAAACACTAGAAAACTAAACTGATCTTGAATAGTTAGACTAAATTATAATAGGAAAGTTATCAGAAATTCAATGACGTGACCACGTAGTGCCAGAGTGTTATAAGGGATTCTGTTTAACCTCCATTCAGATGATCATCATTTTCCTTTTAAAAACTATGTCTTAAAAACAACTTAATTTTCATTTCATAATGATTGTAGTTAGAAAAAAAATACACACTTTACTTTTTTATGAGACCAAAGAGAAATGCATATACATACAAATGCACATACAAATATAAATATGCTGAGTTATAAACATCATCAGGGAGTTATGGCAATAGGAACTATTCCAAATGCAATGCTGAATTTAGTTATGATGCCTGTGCAATATTTAATATTTGCATAAGATCTCTGATTGACCCCAATGCAAAATTAATACCATTAGATCCTTTAAAAGCTGATTGTATACAGCAAAGAGATAGGGAGAAAAGATAAAAAAAAAGTATTTCTATAAGAGATGCACACAAATTATATAAAATAAAAAAATTATCTCCAGGGACATTTAATGTTAGGTTCATTTTGTTGACTTGTAATTTTCTTCAACCTCATTTGTATATAATATGCAAATCATGCACAAGAAACTCTTAAAAATAGGTCTGATGGTAGCACTCCTTAAAGTTAATTTCTGACTGTTAGGTAATTTAAATGAGGAACATTTAAATAAATGGGCTGTTCTAAATAGCTAACTTTTGTTTGGTTAAATTACATATGAGGATCATCTAATCAGACTTGCTTTACATAGTTATCCTAACAAAAATAATGCTAAAAATTAGAGCGGCAGACATATTTAAAGTATTTACTAATGGCAAACAACTGCAAAATTGGAAGAAGAATGCAAAATGTGACTTAATTTGTGTAATTTTCATCAGTCTCTTCAGTATTCTGTTGATTTTTTACTGAATTTTATTCAACTGACTATGCCAAGCCTTATCTTAACCCATTTAAAATTTGAAATACAGACGCACATGCTCTCAGAACCTCTTGAGACAAAAATATATATATATATAAAAAATAAAATATGCCAGGTTCATTGGCTCACACCTATTACCCCAGCACTTTCGGAGGCTGAGGCAGGAGTATTGCTTGAGCCTAGGAGTTCGAGACCAGCCTGGGCAACATAGTAGTACCAGACTCCATCTCTACAAATAAAAAAATTTAAAAATTAGCCAGGCCCAGTGGTGTGGGCCCGTAGTACCAGCTACTTGAGAGGCTGAGGTGGGAGGATCATTTGAGCCCAGGAAATGGAGGCTACAGTTCATGCCACTGTACTCCAGCTGGTGCAATGGAGTGAGACCCTGTCTCAAAAAAATAAAAAGAAAAATGAATAATAATAATAGAAATAAAATTTGAAATATGGCAAGGTAAGTCACAGGTTTGTTCAAAATAAGTTAAAGCTATAGAAGAAATCTGAGAATCACAGAATTTTCTATTTACTTCAGTGATAAGAGAGCTGAGGCACATGGCAAAAATGTTACGTCATTTTTACCTACGATTACATATAAGAGGTGTGATTAAAATATTGAACTTTGTAGTTTCAAATGCACCATTAACATTTTTCACTTAGGCTTCTTTGTTTCCTAAAAATAAGCAGTCAATACTGAGTAGAAATGTCAAGAAATCAATAAAAAGTAATTAGGAAGAGTGTTTAATGTCCTTGAGAAAAGCTTTGAAGGCAAAAAGGGAATCTTTGGCTTAGTGAACAGTCAACATTCTTACATTTCCTTCCATAATAGAAAGAAAAGGCAATATTTTAAATTACTTTTTTAATAAAAATAAAACATACAGATGTCAAGTGTCACCCTGGGCCATATTGCAGTTAATGTGGTTGCTTTCCATCATAAAAATCCACCAGGGAAAGCTGTCCCAGGTACTGACTCCTTCCTATAGGCAGTCAGTGTTATATGTACCCATGTGTGATAACGAGCAACAGAGAAGGAACCCTCGTGTTAACATCCAGTTGCTTTAGCCAACCATTCCTGTCATCTTAGAGGAGAGAAACTGAAAGAAAGGAAAGCATTATTATGTGACTTCAATATGCCAGGGCAAAAATACACATGAGGTCATAGGCTCTCACAATAACCTGTAAATTCTGTATTATTTACCTGCACTTATTAGAAAGTAAATAATATCTCAGACAGATTAGGAGTTTTACAGGTGGAAAACAGCAGAGCTGAGATTCAAACTCAGATCTCCGACCACAAAGTCCCTACTCAAATGTCTTGAGTATTTTCAGAGGAGGTTTTTATTGAGAGTTAAGGACTCCTTTCAGAATCTGGGGAAAGCTATCAATTTTTGTTTACATGTATAAATAAAAATGAAGCATACAATTTTGGAGTTTCATGGACCTCTTTTTCTGAAGCCAATTCAAGTTAAGAACTCTTCACATGAGGTCTGGCTCTAAATGACCTTTGGCATTTTCCATAATTTAGAATACTCAATAACATGATTCCATTAGAGATAAGACTAAAAGCTGTTTCCTTCCATGTATTATTTTATTTGCTTTGTTTCAGAGGTCTTTTTCAATAATCTGTTTTACTATTTCAGAAGCAGATATAAGAACATTTGAGAACATCACCAAAATTATTGTAGATCAAGATACTATAAATTCGAAAAGGAAAACTTAATTAGGAGTCTTTTGGATTATGTTAAGTATAATAAGGATGATTTAACCTTTAGGACTTTATTACAAATACTGTCACTATTATTTTGTTGTACAGATTATTTATGATAATAAAGGAATATTTTATTTAAAAGGTATCCCTGTAGATTAAAAAAAATA
The DNA here is from genome assembly GCF_047675955.1 of Chlorocebus sabaeus. Classification (NCBI taxonomy): domain Eukaryota; kingdom Metazoa; phylum Chordata; class Mammalia; order Primates; family Cercopithecidae; genus Chlorocebus; species Chlorocebus sabaeus. The sequence goes on along the minus strand of NC_132911.1, from coordinate 32,330,082 downwards.
CTTCATACCTATAACTTCAGAAGCTGGTGGGGGGATGAGTCCAGGGAGAAAGAGAGTCTCTAATTTTTTTCTTTTTATTGAGAGAACAAAGATGCTTACCAGGCTTAAATATACTTATTCTTAAGTTTGGACTAGCATTATTTAATAAAAAAGCCCAATTTTCTGAAAGAAAACTGCAGTAACTTATTTTTTTTAAAAGTACATCCTTCTGAAAAAAATCTCAAAATGCTACAAACCAATTCAATATATTTTTATATATGTGTTTGCAGAGTGCACAGCTTCAAACACACCAGGGGGCTGTACCTAAATCTTTTTTATAATATCATATTTAATGGGAAATTCCAAGTTGAATTATTGTAACATTGAATACAGAAACCCACTGATATGACCGTAAACACCTTTGGAATGAAATACAACCATGTCATTGCTGAATGGTTAAAGGTAACAGTTTATTTCATATTAAATTTGAAACAATCTCTGACTAATTCTTTCCTTCTCCCCTCAATTGCTCTGGAAACAGTTATGAGCAGGCATTTTGCTATAGTGACTTTTTTTCCCCCTCATATCTTTCTCTCAGGAGTATGACATAAGATTTGAAAGAAAATCTAGCTTTTAAGTTTGTACAATCTTATCATAGGACATTATTACCACTGATTTTAGGTAATATATTGCTACTACTACTAATGTGTTGTTATTATTGCTAATCAATGTAAACATTACAGTGTATTTTTATTTTATAGAAATGGAATGGCAAGTCTGCTATATCTAATAATTTATTATAAATTACTCTAATCATCTGAATTAAAAGCATCATTTGTCAAGTGATGAATAAGATTGTAGCCCAGCACAAAATACATTTTTCTTTAAAAGGTATTGTTTTCTCTACAAATAGATTTCTTTTTACTTGTTTAGAATATTCAGATAATAGAATTAAAAAAATAAACAAACTGGCTTTATAATAGAATTTTGTAAACTTCTAAATAATTTGAATTGTATTAACTCTGAAAATTAAATAGCATTTATCTGCAAAGAAAGGGAGATTCATTTCTAAAGCTTTCTTTCTATTGAAATCCCTATTCCATAGGAGTAATTATGACTATACATTTTAAAGACCAACGGAGTCAAAGTATACAACAAGTGTGGCTAATATTTGGTGAAGTATTATTTGAGAAAATTTAAAATTCTGAAAGAAAACTACCATTCCTTTTTTATGACCCCAATCACCAGGTCTCAGGGACTATTATAAAGGAATTTTTAAAATTTGGGTATCTGTAGTGTTATAATTAGAGGCTAACGTTGCTAAGTGAAATTGTCAATCAAATCTTCCTTAAAACAAATGTCATTTTATAATTCTACAGTCTTGTAAAATTACACACACACACACACACACACACACCCCTATATATACCCATGCACTTCTTAAAGTTCATAGTTTTCAAGTTTAACTTAGAAAAAAGCTAACTGACCATCATATGCACAGCAAGCCCCATACCAAAACTATTAAAACTATTCCATTTGACTTGCTCTGTAGCTAATCACAGACTCTCAGATAAATTAATAAAACTGTATGCATTCTTTCTTGTTTACTTACTCAGATACTTATAAGTCCCATTTATCTAGCAGTAGAAAAATAAATGAGAGATGATAGAAAATGTTCTATCTATGCCTACATCTGATCTGTTTGTAAATATAATTAACATTTAAAAATCCTCCATAAAGCTTCATCCAAAAGGGGCTTCTCCACGACAGTCCCAGACCTTTGGTCTTTACTACACTGCTATCAGCTCAGATCCATTAGAGACAAAGATTTAGTTTTTGTGAAACTGCTATAGGCATCTAAACCTGGGTTTCAATAATTTTTTATCAGTTCACTTTATCTCATTTGCTAGATCATCTTTCTGTAAGTAAATTCCTTTTAAGTAGATTAACATCCTTTAGATCTGGGTGTCTACCCTCCCTGTGTCTTAAAATATGGCCACAATTTTTAAAAAGAAATATATAGAAATAGTCAAAGATAAAATGGGGAAGCCTTGGTAGGTTGGGCAACTCCTTGTAACTAAAGAAAGAAAAGCAAAGACTTGTTGAGGACACGTAGGAAACGTTTTTCAATGGGACTCATTGCAATGGCAGGCAAGGTTTAACTTCAAACTATTCAAGATTTATCTTCCAACTTTGAAGTTCTATTATTCCAAGGATAGGATTAAACTTGATATACACCAATGATGCTGGTGATTTTGGCTAAACTCAAAAATTTTCATATTTAAGCAAAATCTGATATGAGTTTTGCAGATCACAAAGTGCTACATCTAAGTCTTAATTTCAGGTATCCTGATTTCAATTCATCAACTAGTACCTTGTTCACACAGGGATGGAAAATAAAGACTAGATCAAGAAGAGATTCCCTCTCGAAGTGGAGAAACACCTAATGTCCTTCACACATCTTCTACTTCTGTACATCTCTAAAGCAAACATTTTGCCACTTTAGCACTTTTTGTCAAGGATAGTAGAGGCTACTTAAAATACATTGTCACTTATCCCATGTTGATTGCTATTCTTAAAAGCTACATTTTATTAAATATAGTTTTAAAAATTCAAGTGGCTACCAAAGAGCATTTTTATGTCCAGAGTTTTATAAATATATCCAACAATAGAAACAACTCCACATTTTTTAAAGTCAAACCAATATTTTCAGAGGCCATAAAAAGCACACGTCAATGATCGCAAATCTCGAATGACAGGCACTAACGGTATGTTTGTCCCCACAGATTACTAATTTCATTGATGAGACTTTCTGTAGCTTTTATTGGCCATCAGTCAATGAATGGAGGTGGGGGGGGGGGAACTAAATGCACCAGGACCAATAAAACCTGTTTGCAAATGATAAATATAATCTTGTTTGTGCTATGACTTGAGAAATATTATATTTTAGTGATATTTTTCCAAGAAGGAATACTTAAATGTGATCCATTAATTTCATGACAGTAGTGGCAATAAAATATGAAATAATGAGATTTATTGCACAGAAACTGCAGGCAACACTTAAGTATTTTTCAGAAATCATAAAATTCTTGAGCCTTGGGAAACTATAATTTGCTTTTTAATACAGATTTTTAAGTATCCTTTTTGTTTGTTTATCTTACTGTTGTTCCATTATAAGATATATGATTGCTTTTTATTTGCTTACATGATATGTAGATTAATTTTCCAGTTCATTATACAGAAGTCGTTTCATTTTTTCTTCTGCAAAGCCACTTGTACAATTTAGTAAACCTTAGCCCGATACTATCACCGCTCTTCAAATGAAAATATCCAGATTATAAACTCTTCAAAAAAGGAAATGATCATTTTGAAGATTCAACTCTAAATTCACTTAATCCAGCTCAACAAATCACTAAAAATTATTCAGCAATTGGTCACACTTTTATTTAATATGTCCCTCCCACCTCTACTGCCTCCCCAAAGGACACTGGGAGATGGGAGATAGAAAGAAGAAATTAAAGAAACACTGCCTTTAACACACCTTGCATATATCATTCCTTGCTACGATGTCTCGTAGGCAACTAGCAATTTGTTAAAGTAACTCATTTCCTCTGACTCATTCTTTGTTACTGAAGGACTACAGCTCTGTTCTATAAAGAACCACTACTTTGTAAGTGCTTGTTCAGCATATTCCATTTTTGCTGATGGTATCTGAAATTAATCAGTGTGCCAATCTGAGCAAACACAAAGGCGTCAGAAAGGGCAGCGATGGCAAAGATCATCTTTAGCAGGAGTCACTGCGGCGGAGGTCTAGTGTTTCCCTGGTGAAGCCATCACTTTTTCAAAGATCGATTGTGTTGTAACACCACCTCAATGAAAGCAATAGATTTCAACCACTAATTTTCTTAAAATATTCTCAAAGAACAGACCATACATGTTGTAAACATTTTTGTATCTAATACCTTGTTAAATTTTCCTGTCTTAGCTCTATACAGTTTGTATTCTAAAACAAGCCACGTCATGGGTAAAAGTTAAGAATACAACAGGTTTCTATTCCAATGTGTTCTATCTTGTGAGCTGCTGACCAGTAGAAAATGAATTACATTTCCCTTTCTCTTTCTTTCCTTCCTTCCTTCCTTCCTTCTCTCTCTTTCTCTTTCCTTCCTTCCTTCCTTCCTTCCTTCCTTCCTTCCTTCCTTCCTTCCTTCCTTCTTTCTTTCTTTCCTTTGTCTCGATCTGTCACCCAGGAGGGAGTGCAGTGGCACAAACATGGCTCACTGCACTCCAGCCTGGGTGACAGAGTGAGACCCTGTCTCCGACTTCTTGGTTCAAGTGATCCTCCCACCTGACTTACAGGAATCATAGGCTGGGATTGTAATTCTGGGATAACAGGCATGAGCCACCATGCCAGGCTGAATTATATTTTCTGTACCCATCAATTTACAAAAAAAAAAAAAAAAAAAAAAAAAAAAAAAAAGACATAAAATAATGCATTCAGAACTGCCCCTTACTTAAAAAAAAAATCCCTATCAATACTCAGAATGCTGAAAACAACTGTTTTGGAAGAAGAAAAACAGGTAGAAGTTAAAGAAAGTAACAGAATACAATCATTTCAATGAAAGTTGGAAGATGTGTTTATATGTGTTTATGTGGCAGGAATAATTATTTTTCTTATTCTAAGTAACAGTGCTACTTCAAAGATATACAAATGATATTCAGCTGATTCAAAAAACAAACAAGAAGTTGACTTCACATTTTCCTACATGAGAACATTCTTTATGACCTACTGTTATTAGGAGAAAAAAGATTGATTTCATTTGATCCTGTTATTGATTTTCTAACTTCCGAGTTGCTGTCTCAGATCCTACTGGAAAAGTCTAGCAATCAGAACAACTGGATTGCTTTGCATGTAAGTTATAATAAATATGGCATTATAGTCCAGGTCAAGTATTTGTGGAAACAAGAAAAATATTAAAAACATCATTAGCAAGCTATCTCTAAAATATCATAGCACAAACAAGATCAAAGTATTTCTACAATCATTTGGGAAATCAAACAGATAGGATATTTCAGAACTAATAATATTTATTACAATATTTAGACTCCAAAGGGGTCAATGTAAACCTTTTTCTGACTTATGTTATTGGTGTTCATCCCCTAATAGGTTCAGTTAAAGAATGTTGTAGTGCTTTAAGGTCAGATAATAAGACTACAGAGGTGGGGAACGCCCTGATGGTCTTCAAATATTATTTCCTCATCCCTCCTATCCTTTAACCACAATAAACACTGTTATGAAAGAAATTCAAATATAAAAAATTTCTGTAAACAAATATAATTAAATGCCACCCTGTTAAAACTGTTGATTTATTTAAGGAAAACCAACATGAAACCCAACTAAATTTGCACTTGTAGGTTAGCCCTCATTTGCTAACTTTTATGCTTGCCTGTATTATTGTTGAAAACCCAGCCATTAGAGAGAAGGAAGAATGAAAGACAAAAATGGGACTGTTAGACAATAAAAACAGTCTAACCAGCCTTACCATTCACCTCATTTTTTTGACTCCTCCCGCCTCAAGTTTTAAGAAGTGACTGATAATTCTGCAAGTGAAAATTCAGGCCTGGCATGGTGGCTCACGCCTGTAATCCCAGCACTTTGGGAGGCCGAGGCAGGCAGATCAGGTCAGGAATTAGAGAGCAGCCTGGCCAACATGGCGAAACCCTTCTCTACTAAAAATGCAAAAAACTAACCGGGTGTGGATTGTATGTGCCTGTAATCCCAGCTACTCAGGAGGCTAAGGCAGGAGAGTCACTTGAACCCAAGAGGAGGAGGTTGTAGTTAGCCAAGATTGTGCCACTATACTCCAGCCTGGGCGACACGGCGAGACTCCGCCTCAAAAAAGAACAATTCATAGTAATATTGACAAGAGAATCATACATTAATCCATTCTCCTTTAAAAGCCAATCTCTACCAAAACAAATGCCCAAACATGGGTTGCTGTTTATTTCAGTAGATTCACTTGATTTTCATACAAGTATGATTTTATGTATGACTATTAGGCACATGTGAACACTGACACATGTCCCACACATAGCCTTTTAGAAGAAAACACATTTTTCCACCAGCTTCTTCATGGAAATACATGAGAGTGATGTCCTAGAGTCACTTCTTAGATGTGGGCAGTCTCCAATCAATGCCTTAAAGACAGCACTCAGGATACACTTCCCTAAAACATCCATTTCCTATTGATTTTTGTTGTTGTTATAAATGACTTGTATTCCCACAACAGGAAAAAGAATTCAAAGATTTTCCATTTTTGATATTTGGTATGTGAGTCAAGTCTCAAAGATGAGAAGTTGTTAGTTTTACAAAAAGAGTCATCCGAGAAGGATACTTGCCTCCTAGCACTTTATCTTGTGATGAAATGTTAAGGAAAAGTCACATTTGTGATCTCACGATCTTGGTATCCCTTGTCAGTTTATGGACTTTCAAATGTACTTGGGAAAGTTTCAATTTAAGGGGGTCCCGTATTTACCAAGGTGTACCCTTCACGTTTTCTTTTTGTTCAACTAAATGAATGTTGGATAGTTAAAATATCTTAAAATGCTCATGGAATAAATCAGGGTGAAATCATAGAAATAAATTATAAAGGGATAATTGATCTATAATCTCTAATTTTCTCCATTTATTTTTGTCAAGTTTAGAAAGTGAATCATCTTTTAGTTCAACATATTCACTTTAGTTGACAGCTTGGCCTACTTCAAAATACATTTTAATAAAGGGAGAAATCAGGAGTTTTTAAGATATGAAACCTTTTGAAAAATGCAGGCTTACTCACATTGAAGACCACGATTAATATTTAAAAATCACCTTCAAATATGCTGGCCCCATAGTCTTTATGCCCTTCTATCACTGAGTTGTTATTCTTCTGGGAGAGCGATGCCAGACTTTTACCATTGAAAACTGGACAATTACTGGCAAGTCATCATTTCTGGAGTTCTTGTGTCTTGATTTCAACACATGGAATGAATGTCACAGTCACAACGAAAGAAAATAGTTCAGATTTCTCGAAAGCAAAGGATGTCTGACTTAACAAAAAGTCCAAACCTGAAGATTTTCTAAAAAGATATTGAATCATTAGTATACTTACACAATATATATTAGGATAGATATAAATTCTTTGATCCTTCTTGGAAAATAGAGAAGATGAGGATAGGAGCACGAATACTCCTTCCAAAAAATCAGGTTGCTCTGAGAACATGAACAGTACCTGGCTTCTGGAAAGTTGCAGAAGGCTTCTAGGGGAAGTATTACTGAGTTGAAATTTGAAGGATGATAAGTTAATTTAAGTAAGCAAAGGGCTAGCATGGTGTGGGAGTTGTGTGGATTGGGTTTAGACATGCAGAGGAGAGGCCTTGCTTAAAGACCCAGAGGCAGGAGGGGACATAGCCAGTTCCAGTAAGTGAATGTAGGTCAGTGTAACAAGGGTCTAAAGGGAAGGGGATGGGAAAGGAGATGAGAGGAAGGGAAAGGGGATGAAAAAGAATCAGGGCAAAAATATCCATTAATATGGCGATGTTTATCTTAAAACGTATCAGCATGCTCACTCCCATGAATTACATATACTATCTTAGCATAATACACTACATATTCCCTTTCTACTCTTATTTACATTATCAAGTAGTTTATCAAGTCCTTCTATTCATACATATAAACTTTAGCTCTATTTTTTTAGCTGATGTGCAGGATTAACTCAAGGTATCAACTAGTGGAGGCGAGCAATACCAGGATTTATTGTATTTGTAGTGAAAAGAAAACACTAGTTGAATAAATTAAAAAGGATGCATATTTTTAAAGATAATTCTTATCTAAGTTCTATGTATGTGTTAATAAATACATATAAGTGTCTTTACACTCACGGAAAAGTAATTACTGGTTATTTCCTTAAGAGAATTTACCCTCGACCTGACTAGATCATTTGATTTTTTTGTTTATATCAATTGTGAGTTAAACAAAAGCATTCATTTTTGACCTATTATTTCACTCACAGTTTTTACCAGTTATTCATACTAAAATTTCATTATTATTTCATTAAAAGTAAAATGAAAAACGTTCTAATAAATTATATATACCAATATATATGGGGAGGCAATTGTTTTATATTATTTTTTTTGCTAGCTAAAGCACCAAAGACAGATACAGAGTTTTAATCAGAACATCTGCTTAAAAAATAACTTGAATAGCTGGGGAAAGGGTGGAAAGAGGAAATGGGAGGGGTCTGCTAATGGGTATGAGGTGTGTTTTTGGAGTGAGGAAAATATCCTGGAGTTAGATAGTGGTAATGAGTTGTACAACATTGTGACTTTACTAAAAACACTGAATAGTACACTTTGAAGTGTGAATCTTATCACGTGTAACTTATACTTTTAATAAAGTTGTCAATAACATTTTATAAATAATTTGAGTTATTGAATCCTAGAAAAGGAGGTATGTACATTTAAATATTTTCTTAACTTTTTCTTTGTCCTATTCACAGCCAGACCTCTACATTGCTCAATAAGGATTTGCACATTGACATTATAGGAACATTAGAACCATCTGTAATATTAGCATGTTTCTAGAGAAAAGATGGCTCAAGACAACGAGGGGTAAGGAATTCTAAACTAATAATCTCAAAAGCTGTACCGATCACATTTATGTGGTGACATAAAACAAGAAGTAAACAAAGAAAGCAGAAAATTTTGTTCTCCTATGTTTGAAGCCATTTTCCATTCTTTTTAAAGTCTCAGTATAAAATTACATCCGCATTTGACTAAGTTCAAAGATGGTTCACACAACTGGACAACTGTCACATAATTCTATTCCATTAAACGTTCTCTACTGACTTTTCTAGGAAAGCAGATTTCATTCCCTACAACTGCATTAATCACTAACCCAGGCAAGCTGTTTAACTAATCAGAATCTGGGTCTGACAACTGCTCTAATTTACTGATTCCATTTTTGTGCCACTACAGCCATACCAAGCCCCTCAATCACTGTCAACTACAGAACAGGAGGAAGTAGACAAGTTTCATTTTTAATGATTACTTAATTAAAGGCAGAGTTAAAGTTGCATGGTTAGTTTTTATCCATGCAAAATTACTTACACACATATTTTCAAACTAATTAGTCATGGAACAAATGCACTCTCTTTTGAAGAAGTGGGAACCCAAATGCAAATTTACAAGGATGGAATCGAGAGAATGCATATTATTTAAGACATCTAAGTATATGTGTCAAAATAACTTTGGGTTAGCTTTAAGGTCTTTATCTGTGGAAGCACTTATAATGGCACTTGTGAATTTTTTTCCAGGAAGGTTTACACCTTATTTGTAAATGAATGAGGTGGAATATATTTTCAATAAGGAATATATTCCCTTAGTCTATCCAGGTGAAGTTCTATCTGGAGGTAGTGGTTAGACTTAATAGCTTCTGGAAATCTCTCCTAGTCCTGAGATTTTAATATTATATCAAAAGTGAAAACAAAGTAACAGCTCTATGGGGGGTAGTTTTATTGTTTCAATTCCATGATATATTTGACCCCAAAAGAAAGACTAGAAAGTCTCCGAAACTAGCCTTGGAAGAATAGGGTAAGCCATAGAGGATGTGAGCCATTCTTCCCCAAACACTGGTGCTAAGGCCATCCTGAACTCAATTGAAGAAGGGGCCTTTGCTCCCTTGTACAGTTCCCCAGGCCACCTCCTCCTAGGCCTTTGTGTGGTCATTCTTCCTTCCCGTGAATGCTCATGTCTCTTTTATGAGCCTCGGCTTTCTCCCCACTGCAATAAAGACAGGCATGTTTGCAATTGAAACACCTTAACGCTGCGCTTATGTCTTAAAACGGCCTTGCTGAAATATAGGGACATTATCAAAATCAGTCCTTGATACTGAGAAGATCCCGACTGCCCGCATGACTCTCCTGTAATGAACTTTTCCTACAGTGGAATCACTAATAAGTATTTCTTGATGTTTCTCTCCTTCTATGTTTCTTCCATTTTCCAGCTGTTTATTGAATGTGATAGAAAAGAGGCAATTGTCTCCTTATTCTTTACTTATGTGTTTACTCATTGAAAAAATTGCTGCTACCTTTTCAGCACCTTTTTTTTTTTTTTTTTTTTTTTTTTTTTTTTTTTTTTTTTAGATGGAGTCTCATTGTCATCAGGCTGGAGTACAGTGGTGCAATCTCGGCTCAATGCAACCTCCACCTCCTGGGTTCAAGCGATTCTCTCACCTCAGCCTCCCAAGTAGCTGGGACTACAAGCATGTGCCACCATGATCAGCTAATTTTTGTATTTTTAGTAGAAATGGGATTTCACCATGTTGGCCAGGATGGTCTCAATCTCTTGACCTCGTGATCTGTCTGCCTCGGCCTCCCAAAGTGCCGGGATTACAGGCATGAACCACCACGCCCGGCCATTTTTCAGCATATTGATATCTAACAGCTTGTTCCATGTTATATTGAGGTATCACTGATGGCACTGAAATTTGTTTTTCTAATTCTTAATAAGTCTAAGCCATAATTCAGATGCTATAAAAAGTAATGGGGCCATACTGCACTGATTTGTGAAAATCATATCTGCTTCTGCAATTTATTTCTGTAAGACAGTTCAATTTGAAGTGATCACCATGTTTTTTATTGGTCTCTAATTGCTCTACAGTAACCAGCTCTAGCACATACATAAATAGGTTGGATATAGGCCTCTTTTTAGCTCTAAAATTAATTAGCTCTCTTTTTTAGAGAATTTTATCACTGAGTTGAAATTCTACTGCATTACACATTTATGTATTTATGCTGGGGACTATACCAGCCCCAGGAAAGACTGTAGGCACTTGAGGATGGTCCAACATTATCATACAGGCCAATAAGAAAGCTCTGTCAAGCTTATAGAACAAAGAGGCAAGTATTCAGCACTAAGCAATCCTCTAATTTCTTCAAGCCAAAAATGAGCAGTTAACTCTGGATATGAGTAGGAAAAATTTAATAACTGAATTGAGAGTTTCTCTAATTACTCATGCATCTCTAAGAAATATCTATTTGAAGGACTGAGTGGTGATGAAAATTATAGCCATGACAAAGCTCATAGAGGTGACTGGCCCAGGGCTGTCTTCTCTGATGTAACTTAGGGATTCTCTAACAGAATAGCTGACTCATGCTCAGCTCACACAATACTACTTCAATCTTTCTCAATCCACTTCTCTGAAGAACTTGTTTCTTAAGCTCTAATGTTTAATGTGACAACGAAATCTGCTCTACAGATGGAATTGAATTGCAGGCAACATCCATCTAATCCTATAGCTTACAGGACTTTCACTCTATTAACCTACACCAAGTACACAATTCAGGATAGTAAACCATCTTTAAAGATAGATTACATTGGCCAGGTGTGATGGCTCACACCTGTAATCCCAGCACTTTGGGAGGTCGAGGTGGGTGGATCACCCGACGTCAAGAGTTTGGGATCAGCCTTGGCAATCGGGTGAAACTCCATCTCTACTAAAAACACAAAACTTAGTTGGGCGCAGTGGCACATGCCTGTAATCCCAGCTACTCAGGAGGCTGGGGCAGGAGAATTGCTTGAGCCTGGGAGGCGGAGTCAAGATTGCACTGTTGCACTCCAGCCTGAGTGACAAGAGCGAGTATCTGTCTCAAAAAAAAAAAAAAAAAAAAAAGGTAGATTATATTGTATTTTAGCCTTTCTGAAAAAGAATCATTAGGCTTTACTGCCTTCCATCTTCAATGAACTTGTGAAAAAAGTAAGAGGCAGGTACAGGCAAAAGTGGTAAAAATTTTTCATGCTGTTTAATATGATCAATACTTCTGAAATTATAATTTGCAGGGCTCTTGAGTTCTCTCTGAGTTCTTCTCTGAGAAGAACAGCTCAGAGTTTATTATTGCTGCGGGAGTTAAATGTGAATGAAAAGTAAAGGCAGAAAGTGGGGAGGGCAAAGATACACAGGTTTCAATTAAAGAGTGCTGTGTTATTTTTTCACTAAAGAAAAGGAAATGTCGATTTCTACCAGTAATATACTTTTCCCCTCTCTAAGGGAACTAGGGAACATTGAAAGTGAAAAGGATCATGACATTATCCAACATGATCCAACTTTTGGGAAAACTTTTCTAAGATATGAGCAGTCTTTTCATTTTCTACGTATTCCTAAGAATGTTGGTTTTGACGAAGATATTTTCCTTCACATTATAGATCAGTGACATGAAGCTCTCTCTTCAAAACAAAATGGAAAACCATCTTCATTTCCACCTGGGGCTGGGGGTGAAGAGGGGAAGAGCAGACATGGAAAACTGGCAAACACTCTGGGAAGGGAGGCCAAGGCATTCTTTTGGGTCAAAATCATCTAATTTTGTGGTCGTTTTCATTGACTAGTCAGTCTGATTTTTAGCATCCAGACACTGGCTGAAAGCACTGTTCACATTCTTTTGTTTTGCCTTTGGACTGTTTAGAATTGGCTTGATTATATCCTTATTTGGATATTATAGTTTTATAACAAGGGGACACACAATACCTTGCTCCCTCTGATTCTTTAAATACTCTCATTTGTAAGCACCTGATTTTTAATAGAGGGCACTTAATGACATTAGCAAAAAGAAGGTCCTTCTGACCAAGTGTCATTTGATGACTCTGGAGACCCACACATACCTGGCAGAGTGTCCCAGCCAACATCACAGTGAACGTCAAGCAATTTCACACTGGGTGTCAAACAATGTGTGCTTTTCAGAATTCCGCTTTGTAATCCAACAGAGAACAGTATAACTAATTCCTCCTAGATTGCTCTGTGGTATCTCTATTTCTCAGTATAGAAAATGCCATTATTTCACATTTTATTCATTTCTGTACTTTCCCATAAAACTGTGATAAGAGTACATTGCTTTTCTCAAGTTTTGTTCAGTCTTTGTCTCTCTCCTCTCCTCTCCTCTCCTCTCCACTCCTCTCCTCTCCTCTCCTCTCCTCTCCTCTCCCCTCCTCCCCTCCCCTCCCCTCCCCTCCCTTTCCCTTCCCTTCCCTCCTCTTTCGTTCTCTCTTTCTCTTTCTTTTGAGAGAGGGTCTCACTCTGTCACCCATACTGGAGTGCAGTGGCACCATCATAGCTCACTGCAGCCTTGAACTCCTAGGTTCAGGAGATTCTTCTGCCTCAGCCTCCTCAGTAGCCGGGATTACAGGTATGTGACACCACACCCGACAAATTGTTTTGTTTGTTGTTGTTGTTCTTGTTGCCTAGGATGATCTCCAACTCCTGGGCTCAAGCAATCTCCTGCCTTGACCTCCCAAAGTGCTGGGATTACAGGCATGAGCCACCACGCCCAGTCTGTTTAGTAATTTTTGAGTTCACAACTGTGCTGGTATATTTTAGTATCTCAAGATTGATCAGTGTGCTAAAATTTTACCCGCTCTTACCTTTTGCATCATCAGGAATTGCAGGGCACCATGCCAGGTCCCATCAGAGTTGACTCAAAGTAAAGAGGACTGAACCAGGAGGGTCCTGGAAGCCCGAGTCCTAGTTCCCGTGGACCCTCACTGTGGGATTTCTGGCAAATAACTTACTCTCCTTGGGCGCTACTATCCTAATTTGTAAAATGAGTACACACCAAAGGTCCTTTGATTTTACTACAAGGACACTGAGTAGAAGCTGTCTGGGAAAATATTATCAGTGTCAAAGCTGTGTGTGAGCAAACTCTCCCTCTCTCTCTCACATATGCACACACCCACACATTCTGCTTAACTCAAAGGACGATATCTTTTAGACATGACCTAATTTTATTTAGGCTCAGGATCTTGTCAGTGTGGGTCTTCATAGTTGCTTTATACAATTAAAATATGTGATATGAGACCAGAACTCAGACTTTATTATTATTAGTCATGCTCAAAAGAAAAAATAAGGAACTGATGGAGCACCATGATGGGTCATTAAGAAAAAACACAATAAAGAATACTTTAAAAAAATGAAGCACCTCACGAGACTAAATATTAGTAATAGCACAATCTCTGAAATGTCAGAAGAGTTACATATAGAAAACTCTGGAAAGGAAAACACACTTAAATTGGAACACTTATCTATGGGAAAAAAGAAACAGTCATAAGAATATTGGCAAAGTATTATGATGAACATCTGCAATCTAGGCTTTAAATGATGATAATAATTGATATTAACAAGTGTTGGATACAATTTAGGACATGTATTTTTAAAACGTGAGTTTTAACCGGATAGATTCTAGACGTGACAGGCAGAATGCAAGATTAAAAGTTAGAAGACCATCTACCCTCAGTGAAAAGAATACACTAGTCTCTACCTGGTCGGATAGGTATGATGTGTAGCAGTATGGAAGCACAGCTGAAACCAAGCCAAAGCCCATCTCCTTCAGCTGGACAGGAAGAAATTAAAGTCCAGGAGAAGGCAGACAAGCATGAGGTATGCATCATTATGTGCAATCTTTCAAAACAGAATCAAAGAGGAAAATGCTCTGCTTTTCTTTCTCAAAATTAAGAGGGTCTACAGAGCTAACTTGTCTTTTACACACTCCTAACAAACATAATGTAGGAACAAGGAAACGAAAAATGTTCCTGTTCATGGGGGCATCTCTCCTTATTTCACAATGGTTCACAAGATTTTGACTTTACTGTATCAGATAGAAGGAAATGAAGAAAACTAATATACACACTAAAGTACATTTTCTGCAACGGGAATCAAAATTTCATAGTTTTTTTCAGACCAAATACATTCTATCTAATGATTTCTGAAATAGAGACTGGCTAAAAAGGAGGACCCTCTGTTCTACACTCACAGGCCAGGGCCTTTTATGCCACTTTGGAAACGTGAAGTTTTTTTCTTTTTTTGGAAATGAAGATATTCACTTAAAAAATGAGTGACCTGGCCAGGCGTGGTGGCTCACGCCTGTAATCCCAGCACTTTGGGAGGCCGAGGTGGGCGGATCACAAGGTCAGGAGATCAGGACCATCCTGGCTAACATGGTGAAACCCCATCTGTACTAAAAATACAAAAAATTAGGTGGGCGTGGTGGCGAGCACCTGTAGTCCCAGCTACTGGGGAGGCTGACGCAGGATGATGGTGTGACCTGGGAGGTAGAGGTTGCAGTGAGCTGAGATCGCGCCACTGCACTGCAGCCTGGGCGACAGAGCAAGACTCCGTCTCAAAAAAAAAAAGTGAGTGACCTATAGAGAAGACAAATTAGGTTGTCCTCAGAGCCATTAGCTAAAATAATAGTCTTTCTGCATAATGTAGCTTTGGTATCTCTTCTAAGATTATATGTATGTGCAAATAGCAACTGTCACTCCAGTTTCTTCCTTAAGAAAAAGTGACTTCTTCGTTGTCAACAATCAATCATGCCAGCTACTGGCAAAGGCATTTGGTGATGTGGCTTCTTTCCAGGACTATGAAAATTTGCTTATAGTAAGAATCCTAATGTTTCCTCTTCAGCTGCCTAACTGGATCTGCACATGTCAGGTAGAAGGACCCCTGACAGAGAAATTCCATACTTGGCCATCTTGAAGGAGTGGCAGTACAGAAGGAAGGTAGAGAAGGAGGGTGTTTCTCCTCCGGCCCAGTCATGGTGCTCTAGTATGGCATGCACTCGGCAGATTTCCTTCAGAAGGGCTACACTGACTTCCAACACTGGCCTGTGACTCAGGTTAATTAGCAAATGCTATTCTGTCCCTTCCAGATGGACTCTGCTTTTGTAATTTTTCTGCTACTTAAAATAGAAAGCTCATTTGGGCCCGAAGTAATCAAAAGGCAAATGCTATTGTTCATTGCATACACAAATATGAATCCAACTTAATACATGGATATTTTTGTTCCATGACCTACTTTTGAAGATAGGTAAATTGTAGGGTCTAATTTTTCCAGGAAGCCTTCATTACACCATCTTTCCCTCCTTAGAGGGGACTTTGATGATCTAAGCCAGGCTTCCAGGGCCAAAGCTCAGTTGGAATCTAGGGAAGCAAAACAGTTAGACTGTGTTTGTCACAGCAATGCCAGGCAAAGACCTTACATGACAGAAAATTGTGTGCTGCTGGACAAATTGACTTTGCTAAGAAGCTGAATGAAACTGACTCACTCATGATCCATTAGGCAACTGGCTGGAATCCAGCAGGCTAGAAAATAGCTACACAGAATAAATCTTTGCGTCTGTTGCCAGAGGCCAACTGTGCTAAATTCTCATAGTAAATGTATGTATAGGTAGTTTTGACCCTGTCCTGAGAACACTTAGCACACACAAAAAAATCACTGATTGTATTTGGAAAATACTTCAAGTCATTATGCATATTAGAATTGGGCTTTGAAGGCTAATTAAGTTATGTAAATAAAGCAAGAAGACTAAGAAATAGACCTTAAAGGTTTATTGAGTTGTTTTAGATTAGAAGAGTCTTATATATATGGTGGATGTTCAATAAAGGTATTGCACTACTAGCTATGAAGATGATGATGACACGATAAAGTCAATTATCTTTTCTTTAGGAAAGACAAGTACACACAATTCGCTTTTAATTATCAAGGCAGAAAGCAAACCAAATATTCATACGAAAAACTAAAAGAAGGATCTCACTAACGTACTAACGTACTTCAGTAACAACTCCCTAATCAGCAGGAGAAGAATACAAATTTAACTACTTAATCACACCAACAATTCCCTTAACTTCTTTGCTGTTCTTCCTTCATTTAACTTTTGCATGATCTCACAACTCAAAAAGTTACATTTTCCCAAAGTTTCAATCAGTTGAGCAAGAGTACATGAACTATTTTAAAAAATGGCTCAATTTGTCACAATAAATATTTTTATCCATTCACTAGTATATAGAAAATTTTGTGGTTGCAATTGCAATTCTTTTTTTCTCAGATCATTTTTAGACTCTGTGTTTCTTAACAGCTTGACTAGTGCAATTTGGAGAAATGTAGACCTGGAAAAATAGGTATGTTTGGGGTGGTATTATCAATAGGGGAAATGGAGCACTGCATGGAGTGCAGTCATGAAGAGAATTTGCACCTCACCTATTTTTGTTTGTTTGTTTGTTTTGTTTTTTTGAGACAGCGTCTGGCACTGTTGCCCGGGCTGGAGTGCGGTGCTGTGATCTTGGCTCACTGCAACCTCCACCTCCTGGTTCAAGAGATTCTCCTGCCTCAGCCTCCCAAGTAGCTGGGGTCACAGACAACCACCACCATGTCCAGCTAAATTGCTGTATTTTCAGTAAAGATGGGGTTTCACCATGTTGACCAGGCTGGTCTCGAATTCCTGACCTCGTGATCCGTCCGCCCTCATTCAAGATAACACTAAGACAACACAAAGTGCTGGGTTTACAGCTGTGATCCACTGCGCCCAGTGGATATCACCTTTTAATGTGAGTGAAAATGAAATTTATAGATTGTCTTTTCTTGGGGGAGTTAGGATTAATAAATGGCTAACATACACACACACACACACACACACACACACACACAGAGTGAGAGAGAAAGAAACAATAAAATCTCCAAGTTTCAATGTAACTAATAGAAGAGATTCCACAGATAGCAGCCAGATACTCCTACTAAGAATATAAAATAAAATCAGCTTAAATTTCTAATTATTTCCTTTGTGATCACCAGCTCAGCCTAAGTACCAAGAACCCTGATAAAGAATCATTCTGCTCAAAGTTACTGTTGATATTCCAAAAAAAAAAAAAAAAGCTATGTGTGTATCTTTCTTGCTTTCTTTACATGCCCATGGAGTTTATCTTCACCAGGTGATCTACAGCTGGTGATTTTAATTCTATGGAGTCCTGGACTTTGTATAAACTATCGCTGGCTCGGAGTTTTGAAGCCTAGAGAAAATGGAGCAAGGCCTAAAATATTGGGTTCTGTGTCTTGCAACTATACCACCTACTACCCTGGGAATGAATGCAGCAGGAGGTACTCAGCAGAGGCCTCCATTGTCCTTACAGCATACATCTCTGGTGGATGGTCCAGCCATGATAAACTTGCAATACAGTAGGTCCAGTTTGGCTGGAGCACAGCAGACATTTTCACACGGTGCTGGGTGAGTGGAGGAGTCACTGAAGCAGCCTCAGGGGTCAGGGACTTGCTGTGAGGGGCAGGGGGGATAAGTAGACCATGGGACCAGTGGAATTCAGGGTTCTTGGGATCCTATAATTACTTCAAAAGAGGAAATCTGGTCTTACTGTTTTAAATACAAAACAGTAGGATTTCATTTGGAGAAAACAGTCAAGTGCTTTAAAAATTTGAATTTTAAAAGCACTGAGATCTAAATCAGCATGGAGTAGTAGCTGGCTCTGTTGGACCCCCTCATTAAAGATAACACTAAGTCAATAACCTCAAAGTTGAAGGTGTATCAAAGTGTATCAGGAAGGACAAGGACATTCTAGAATGCTTTCCCTAAGATAGACTTGAAGTCCTAGATTGAACCCAGAACCAAAGCAGCTTCCTACTGGTTCCTCTCCTCTAAACCAGACAATGATCCAATTCATGCAATTAAGATTAGAACAGAAGCTAGCACATTTTCAGAAGCAAGAGGTAGGACTGACTCTGACTAGGACGTTATCATGACATGTATGTGAAATTCCATACTTTGTCAGGGTTTCATATTCAAGCCATGAGCTATATTATTGGTTATGAAAAAGATGTGAACCAGCTAGCAGGTAAATGAAATGAAAATATAGATTTTTATATTTCACATATAAATATGCATATTACATATACATATATGTGTACACATAGCATTACATTGTTACATATACATATATGTATACATGTTACATTAAGTATATGTATATATGTAATTTGCTTCTTCATTAATAAGTAAGCCAAAAAAGAGACCTCACTGCAAGGAGACAGAACAATTTTTTAAAAGCACAATTGCTGGTATCTCAGCTCTCCAAAAGAATATAAAAGGCAAATATTGTCAGAAGAAGAAAACAGAAACAACAACAAACAGCCATTTATTAAGTTGCCTCAGTCCAAGTTTAGTTCTAGAAGCAACCTTTGTTCATTCTTTACGTTATTTTCAAATATTAAGAAACAAAGGTAATTTTTATCATGTCACATTTATGAACAACACATAGTCCATGAACTCTTCCTTTTTTTTTTTTTCTTTTTTTGGTTTCTCTTACTATTGCCACGATCCTAGTTTTATCTATAAACTGCTGAACACTGGAGTCCACACTACAAAAGCAGATATTATGAGAATCTGTGAAGCAAAAGATCTTATCATGAAACTTTTGCAAATTCTACTATTTGATCACAAAAACCTAAACTATACAAATAGGCTCACTTTTTCTTGGACAGCTCTACAGTTGGCTGTACGGTTGCTTTTTAGTCATATCAATTCCTTTGGGTATTCAAGATACTATCTTGCTTTTCTTGGCTGCAGCACTCCCTCTTGGAAAACATCTGGGCCACAAGGCACATGTTGTGTTTGAGATTATGGTGTGACGACCCTAGGAGGCCAACCAGAGCCTAGACACTATAAGAACAAATGCAATGCAAAGTAATTCAACATTTCAAATGCCTAATAGATGAACCAGAAGCAAGCTGTGGTTTCAGGAGTATAATAAAAACAGGAACAGGAATTCATACAGAATCAAACTGTTCTAACAGTAAAGAAAATATACATTAATTTTTATTAATGAACAACCTAAAGCAACAATTGCTTTAATAATGTTACTTAATTGTTGAAAAAATGTCACTGTTATTACACTGGCTCTAACTGGGGATTGGAAAAAGGTTTTCTGAGAGTTTTAACTGAGGCATGAAACTCCTTGCATGTCAATATTAGGTATTGATTCACAATTCAACAAATGTTTATTGTGTACATACTGCATGAGGGGCTGGGGTTGAGCAGAGGGGAGGTAGACAGGTGAAGATGAAAAGTTATAAATGGTAATGATGATTTGATCATAGGGTTTTTGACTTAAAAAGTTTACAGTGTGATAAGAAAAATAAGGCACATTCGAAGATAACCATTTTAAAAAGCTGCTTTTGACAAATCCTTGTAGCTGGGAATAAGGGCTGTATCTGCTCCATGTTTTGAAACACGGGTATAATGTCAGTTAATGGGAGCTGGTTATGGGGCACAGCAGTTCAGGTGAGTTGAGTGGCTCACGTGGGAAAAGCCATGAAAAGTATAAAGAGCACTGAAGGATCATGGATTTAAGAGCTGCATGTTTTGTACGTACGTTAGTCACTTAATTCTTTCTTCCTTTTATTCCCATTCAACATATTGGTAGTCTTATGCCTTGTTTTCACATGATTTTCCTTTCTGTGTACCATCAAAACGAATTCCTGTTTTCTTCTGGTAAGATCTAGCTGCAACGTTAAGGGAGTTCATTTCTCCTCTTCTCTACAGCAGCTACGTAACCACCTGATATAGTTTGGATATTTGTCCATACCCAAATCTCATGTTGAATTGTAATCCCCATTGTTGGAGGTGGGACCTGGTGGGAGGTGACTAGATCATGGGGGTGGATTTGAATCCTGACCTCAAGCAATCTTCCCACCTTGGTCTCTGAAAATGCTGGGATTACAGGCATCAGCCATCACACCTAGTCTATTTTTTAAAATAGTTTTTCACACATTTTCATTCACACATTTTAATAAAAATGCTCAGCACAAGGATAAAGAGCTTTACTTGTACTCTTCCATACCCCTGAGCTGCAGGTTGACTACAGTTATGATTATATTCAATGTAACTATTTACTCTATCTTTCACAAGAACGACTTGTGGTTTGGACCTAGTGATGTTCTCATGATCCTCATAGAGAGGCAACGACTATTCCTATGTGAATTCAGATCATCTCCCCAGACAACCAGAGAGTCCCTGCCTGGGAGGAGCATGGTCTCGGCTAATGGTTCTGACCTTCTGGCTTTCCACTGGCAATGGATCACCTCCCTAATGGCGGTTCCTCCTCACAGTGTGTTCAGACTCGGGCTCAGCTTTGCTAATTTTGTATGTGGTTTCTGGTTTTCCCTTTTCTTCCCCCGACCTTTGGAATAACTTCAAGTGACTTCAGATGATAGTGCTCTGTTGCGGCTTCTTTCAATGCACATACCCACTTCAGCCACCATCCATCCATCATCTGTCCATCCATCATCTAGTCACCCACCTTCCTCCTGAAATAGTTTGTGTAAAATTCCCACAGATGATACCAGAAAAACCTTGTTTCCCCCTTTATTGAGGAAGGGATAATAAGAACACATTTTATATTTCACTAATTCTTGGTAACTTTCCTTGTCTCTTTTTCTCTGCTAATTATTTTTTCTATTCTATTAATATAGAGGGGTATGCTAAAGTGGTTGTACGTGGTTGATACATCTTTATATAGATCAGGCTTTTTAAAAGAAATATCAATTATTCCAAAGACTCCTCAATCTGGCACCCATTCAAGAACAAGATTATGAAGAACTTAGCATCTGATACCATACAGGTTCTTGCATCCAGATTCAAACACTGGGTTAATTCAAATCAGTTCCTAACTTCAGTGCTAGCTGGCTACACCTCCTGTGCTTTGTGGTATCACTGTATCATTAGTACCAAATGATGTGTCTTCATGGAACTCCCTGAGCTTGCCCATAAATTGAGCACATTTTTCTCCAGCTCTTGTGAGTCATTACTGATACTCTCAGGCACAGAACAGGTCTGTCTCACAGTCTCCAGGGCTCCCTCATCTGAACCTTGCTCAATGTACTACATCTCTAGACAGCCTTGTCATTTGCCTTATAGAATCAGAGGACTGGATTTAACAGGAGGCTATCCAGGTTAAAATCACCTTCCTTTAACTGTCAATATCTCTTAAATGGTAATCAGATATCCCACAAATAATCTTGTATCTGAGGAAGGAATTTCTTTTATACCTTCTGAGTTATTTTAAATCTGGGGCTGACACATGAAGAAACAATTTTCACCTCCTGTCACTACCGGCCCTGTCTCCCTGACTTCACTCATTGTGGCACAGGTCCAAAGATCTCATTTAGCTGTCGTTTGAAGGAAAATATTATTTCCAGCTATCCTCAGTTTTTCTTTAATGTATCATCCATAATGGGATATAGGAAAACTTTATTTCTATTTCTTTTTCTTATCTTTTTGTTTGATTTTCAGTTCAAGCTCACTTTTTTTTTTCTACCTTTCAATATGAGCAGTGCTTATAATTTGGAATCCTAGATTTTTTTTTTCTCTTTTTGCCAAATATTTTGTCTCCTTATGGAAAGAAGTAGAAAAGAGTCATATTGGTAACTTGTATTTGCCACAATCTGGGAGACAGCACTAACCAGAAGTAAAAAACTAAGGAGGTTTAATAACTTAGACTAGACCACAGAAAGAAATGCTTAAGGCAGCAATTATAATGATAAAAACACAACTGTATCTTTCTTTCTTTGTGCTCTAACTTTATAATAAATCTTTTTTGGAGATAGGGTATCAAAATAATAGAGAAAGCTATGTATTCCAAAAATTAGAAACTATAAATACTCAAATATGTTTGAAAGTAGCATCAGATAGGGTCAAATTCTCACATAGTGTGAGTCACTTTCTTCAGGTTCTTGAGCTGGAAGATTCCATTTCTGTGGGATCATTCCCTAGTGGAACTGGATTTCCTCAGATCTCCTTTCTCTCAAATCCCTGTTGGAGGAAGCCCTCTGCATGCGCCACTCTGAATTTGGCTCATGGATTGACCACATTTTCCTCTACTCTTATGAGTCATCAGCTAGATGGTGTGAAGCACAAAGATTTTTAGTGTTCTTTGCAGATATTTTTTTATTATTATTATTTTAAAGTTGAAAAGAACGTTAGAAACACTTGAGACTAGTTGCTGACACACTGTACACGAAGATTTGCTAGGAATCTATTACATTGTTTCCATAAGCAATTCTCAGTGGAAGATGAGGGAGTCAAAATCTTAGAAGTCTAGGAACAAATATCAGAATTTGCTTGTGGTGGTGGTGGAGGTAGGAGTGTGGAGGGAAAAGAGTTGGGCTGTCTCTGCAAAATGTCTCCTCCAAGATTCTGACAAGTCTCCAAGAGAGGAGATCCCTCACTTTCATTCTAGCTGACAATCACTGATTTAGACTAAGTCCCTCCAAAAGAATAAACTGAGGCCCCACCACGCTGTGACTCCCCAAACATAATTAAACCAGTGATAGTGGCAGAGCTGAGATGTGAATTCAGGCTTATTGACTCTCTAGTCAAATCATTTTTCCTATAAACCGTGTTTTAGTTTGTCTAGATGTAAGAATATTTAGTACTAAAGAATTTGGAGGTAGAATAATCCTCAAAAAAATTTAAATTTTTTTTTATAGTCACATTCCTGTGCTGATGAAAATATTCTGTATGTTGACTGAATCAAGGTCAATATCTTGCTTGTGATACTGTTCCATGGTTTTGTAGAATGTTACCATTGGGGAGAATGGACAAAGGGTACAGGGATTGTCTCTGTATTATTTCTTACAACTATATGTATTCTACAATTATCTCAAACTGAAAAATTATGTTCAGTTAAAAAATGTATTGACATTTTCAGCTAGACTCACTCTAAACTAGGATATGTATGTTTTTTTTTCCTGAAAACATCAGTAGTGTCAAAACTGTCAAAAATTTTATACCACCTACCTAATTACCTCTCTGCTCTTACAACTAATTTCCTAGCTATCTCACAATAAAATGTTGAAATGGACATGAGCTGTCAAAAGATCAATGCTAAGCATTGACTAAAGTTGTCTGTTCAAATTTGAGAAGTAGAAAGGTTCCCCCATAAATATGTGAGGAAACTGTTAACTTTAAAAAAAGGAATGATATTATAGAACTGTTTCCTCAAATAACACCTCTTGTGGTTCTCTTAATAGTAAAAAACATGTGAAAAAAGAAGGCAAAATAATATAAATGGAAGATGATGACACCTCAATTCCATTAAAGTGTAAATAATTTATCAACATAAAAATAACTTACCAGTACAAAGGAAAAGGTAAATCCCTGCTAAAATCACTTTTTTTTCCCTACCTCTCTATTTAAAATTGGAATGCCTCTTGAGAAATAAGGAGAATCATCTTATTTTGATGACACAAGTCAAAAGCAAAAATCAAATATTTTTCCTGTATGTTTATCTCTTACATACAATAATTCTTTAAATGTAGGTAATGTTTAAAGAGATCTGAGTATAAGCATGACAAAAATTTTTAAAATGGTAATGTACCTTCTGATTTGTTACCATTGCCTCTACGCCCCAAGGATTCTAGAACTTACTATTTTTTTTTTCTTTGAGACAGAGTCTCGCTCTATTGTTCAGACTGGAGTGCAGTGTCTGGATCTCTGCTCACTGCAAACCTCCCGGAGTAGCAGGGATCACAGGCATGTACCCTTATAACTGGCTAGTTTTTTTGTATTTATAGTAGAGGCGTGGTTTCACCATGTTGGCTGGGCTGGTCTTGAACTCCTGGTCTTAAGTGATCCACTCACCTCAGTCTCCCAGAGTGCTGGCATTACAGGCATGAGCCACTGCGCCTGGCCAGAATTATTCCTTTTATTCCTTTTTTTTTTTTTTTTTTTTTTTAAGAAGCAAATTAGAAGAACTCAGGGTTTTGTATAACAGTAATTTAGACCAGGATCCTGGCTCAATGCATGTTGAGTCAGCAGGAGACAATGACAATATCCAAACTCAGGTAAAACACAACAGCATTTCATCAGTATAAGGGCATTATAGAAAGGTAATTAAAGAGATGGTTGGCTTAAGAGGAATCTTTTCTTTTAATCTTAAAAAGTAGGAAGGGTTGGAAGACTTCCCCTGTGTAGGAAGGAGGAGAAACATTAGGATGAATTAGCATGAGGCAACCCTTCTCCTGGCAGAATTGCAGGCTCCAATAAAACATGGGGGTGGCAGAATGTAGAGTCTGAATATCCATTGTGAATGAACAAATGGGATCCTATTTTTGTCTTCATGAAAGCTACTATGCCAAAAAGTGCATTCTCTTTGGTGATTCCACCCTTTCCATCTCTTTTGTTAGAGGGAGACTGTGAAGTAGTTGATGTCAATTTGCATTTAGAGTCAATTTCCAAAGACTGACACTGAATCCTTCTGCAAATGTTTTTCTTAAATTGTGTTGTTCTGCAGTGCTGAACCTCCCTGACAGTACTATAGCCTGTGTTTCCTTGCTTTATGGCAATTTACATCAACACAAGCTCTGAATACTGTCAACTGACATAACATACTAAAGCAAAGAATAAATAAACATGAAAATTGACTCTGTTGGTTTCTGGTCATAAACGCAGAAATGGCAATGTTCTCGTTTGTCTGCATTTAACAACAATGTGTTTCTTTATAAAGCTGATCCAAAAATTTTAAACTAATTTTAAAAAGTCAGAATTCTTTTTGTGCATAAACAATAGCTAAAGCCTTTAAGCAATAGAGGTAAATTAAAATTGCCTTCTCGAAATGGCTGTGTTAGTATTTATTATTATAAAGATAAAAGGTTATATATAAAATTACACTGTAAGTATAGTTGACATTGTTATTAGGCTACATTGTTTTTGGTTCCAAAGTTTATCTAGGAATTTTCTTAAATATTTGTAAAAATAGCATGTGTTCTATAAATCAGTTTAGATAAGATGCATATTTCTTACTCTAAACTAAGTTATTATGCAGGAGAATTGCTTAAAATACAACGTAAGTTTTCTTGCATAAATTTTCTATAAATTACAGATTTACAACCGTTTTCATTTCTAGAAGCCTTACCACAATGATTTATTATTCTAATATTTTGTACATGTAAAAATAAAAGCAGTATACACTTAGGATATTGCACCTGTGGCCTTGCCCATGACAACTGTTAGAGATATTCCAAGTGGCAAAACAGTCTATGGCTCTGTAGAATATTACATTTAACTTCTAGAAACCAACTAATGTATTTAGAAAAATTAAAAGCAGGCATCAGATGCAGGTATTATTCAACTAATGGTATTACACGGACTATTTTACTCATGACTAAGGTTTAATGAATTTACTACATATTTAAGCATCATAAAATCTCTTTTTAGTCATGACATATTGGAAACCACAAACCTGTATTGTGATCATGGGAAGACAGATGATCACAACCAAGATGACTTTTTAATAATACGTAAATAAGGTACAGACACTTAAAACGCTGAAAATCTAAATATTTATCAATGTTGCCTAAGGCACATGAATGGGTGATTCATCATAATAATAGCATCATAATTATAAAAATAGCATCATAATTTCCTAAGCTTCTAAATCACCTGATTACCTACAAAAAATAATTACACTAATTTTGATTAAGGCAAAAACTTTCCAGTCATTTTGTCACTCACATTTTATCTGTAACTGATTTATTGAACATATAAAATGAGATCAATGAAAATAGTCACATTTATTTTTATCTGATCACAATTGTCATTATATCTGGAATATGTGCCTTGCACATAGCAGGTCCTCACTGAATAGGTACTTAAAGAATGTATTACTCCATGTGCATGTTAACATTATCTATCTCATTTGGCACTGAGATTTGGAAATATTCAACATTTACTTCCTGGCAAGTATTCTGTGATGCCTTTAAAGTACCTCCCATATCTGTGTAAGGGACCTTAATAAACAAGTCACTTCTCTGTTTCACTCATATACACTAAAATCATACATGTTTATTTGCAGATAGTTTCCTGTAAGGGTCCCAAATTTGCTAGAATTGCAGCATTTGTGTAAGTGACAATGTACCAAGAGTTAATTATTATGAAACTTTGTTTACAGATGTTTCCCAAGTAGCTGTAAAACTGTTTTTTTTTGTTGTTGTTGTTTGGTTTTGTTTGGTTTAATTATTAATTCATCACTGTGCAAAAGATGCTGGTATCAATATATCCTCCATGTAGTTCTATGCTATCTTATTATACTTTATAATATTGACAACACTTTGCTATCCTTAGTTCTCAGTTAATACATTTCAAAATGGGATGCAATATATAGGAAAATGTGAAGAAGAAGGAAGAGGGCACAGTGAGTTAATAAAGAAAAATGAATTTCTGCCTATGAAGAATTTCTTAAGGCAGAGACACTTCATTGTACTTAGAAAGGCTCACTGATGATACAAGAACACGTAAACAACCTTTTGCTTTGTCTGACTAGGGCATGCATTTTGATTTCCCGGTCTAAACATACCAGCAGTGACTATATTTTACATTTAGTCACTTCTTTTCCACAGCAATTATCCATAAAATCTATCTTGCAGATTACCAGAAAACTTTCATCAGTATTCATGACAACACTGACATAGTCTTCATTTGTATAGCTGATTCCTACTCTCTTCCCTGAAAGGAGAGGGTCCTCCAAGTGCTACGTTTGGCCAGCATTATTTAATACAGAGTAATGGAGAAAGAACTGGCTTTGCAATCAGACAGATCTGATTTTCCATCTTTGGCTGGACTGCAGTGGCGCGAGTTCAGCTCACTGCAAGCTCCGCCTCCCGGGTTCTCGCCATTCTCCTGCCTCAGCCTCCCGAGTAGCTGGGACCACAGGGGCCCGCCACCACGCTCAGCTAATTTTTTCTATTTTTAGTAGAGACGGGGTTTCACCATGTTAGGCAGGATGGTCTCCATCTCCTGACCTCGTGATGCGCCCACCATGGCCTCCCAAAGTGCTGGGATTACAGGCGTGAGCCACCGCGCCCAGCCTATTAACGTATTCTTATGCTTGTTACAGAACATCTTAGATACTTGCTTCTTATCAGTAAAACAGGATGGATGGTATCACATATTTTACTGTATTACTTTGAAGAGTAAAAAAAATACCTAGGCAATTCATTCATTCATTAAATACATTGGATGATTGGGATACAGAGATAAATAAAATAATGCCTCTATCCTCCTAAAGAAGCTTATATTCTAGCAGAGGAAGACAAACAAGGAAGTTTAAGGACATTATAATAAACTTTGGTACAGGGCACATTGGGAGTAAAAAGGAAGAAACAGAACATTCTGGGTAGGGGAACGATATCAAGAAAGATTTCAGAGACCTAAGACCTTTGGCTAAGTCTTAAAAAAGTCCAGTCCTGTCATCAATAAATGGTTACCATTGCTATCATTAACATTATCATCTATATTATGTCTCTCCTTCAGTCACCCATGGCTAAATATCCACATTCACAGAAATCAGGTTCTCATACGGGCAAAGTGGATCATGCCTCAATAAACTGGATTTATTTAAGTTGCATACAGAATCAATTTACTATAATTAATTGTGCAGTAATCTACGTAGCCTGATCCACTCAGCACTTGCCTGGACCTTCCTGGTTTTAGCACTGAAAATTCAGCATCCCAGGTACCCCTTGGTATCAGTTTTAAAACCCAAAGTTCCCTGTCCTGGGCAAACAGGGGCAATTGGTCACCCTAGGTCTATATTAATGGTTAATGTGGCTTAAATTATTATTTTCCATTCCACCCATGGTGCATTCATTTTGAAAATGTGGAACTGAAAATAATTTCTAGTCAACCAACTATCATCAGACACATTAACAATCATCTTTTATTGAGGACATGGTAATTATGTTAGACATTGTACCTAATTCAACTCATTACTTTCATTCATAGTTAAAAGCAATGAAGAGTAAATCTGAAGGATTAACCAAGAAGTAAAAATGTCATAGGTTAATTTACAAAATATCATTCTCAATGTCAACAATAATGACGTTTTATTATTTTGAAATTTATAACTTTTTTTATCTTTATTTATTTATTTATGTATTTTGGAGATGGAGACTCGCTCTCTCGCCCAGGCTGGAGTGCAGTGAAAGGATCTCAGCTCACTGCAAGCCACTTTTTTAATCTTTTAAAATACTAGAAAGGAGCAAGGTAATAATACCTTTCAGGAACGGAGACACTTATATTAGCTTGCAGGGATAAACACATTTGTAAGTGCATTAGCAATAATTTCCTTCATTCTGATCACAATGAGTGTGCTTCCATGTAAGAATATATGAACTCATTATTTTGCTTTCAGGTGAATATATAAGACCAGAAAAATCAATTTAGACTTTACTTACTATATGCCAAAATTAAGCCATTTTCACTGACTTGAGCAGTCTGACTTCTTTAAAAAGTAGGTATCAGATTATTTTGGTAAGAAATGCCTAAACACTCAAATCAATCTTGAATAGTAGTGTGGTATCTGGTAATGTAGATTAATTTATACAACAGTGGAGGAAAGGAGTCCATTCAACTTTGTCAGTGTATTAGGGTAAAAAATAAAGTGACAGTGTCTTTGAGAGAGCTAAATGATTAACTTTTTGAGAACAATAACTATATTATCATGCAAAGATAGTCACTGGGTCATAAATGGAGGGTATGGAATTCTATTATCATGATTTTCAATTTGGAAAAGCTGCATTTCCTTTATAACATTAAAACTACTATTTAGAAAATACACATGTACTATATATTGTTAAGGATTTAACTACTATCAATACAATTAAATCGCTGGCATTACGCTCTGGAATTCCAAAAAATATGACAGTTACAGGATATTTTACCTTTTATGTACAAGAATCAGCATGAAAATACTAATCAGTCATTTGTCTAGAACAGACAGCTTATTATATCTGAGTACAGATATTTACTTTTTCCTTTTATTTTATTTTGGGGTGATGTCTTGCTATGTTTTCCAGGCTGGACTTGAACTTCTGGACTCAAGTGATCCTCCCACCTCAGCCTCCTAGTGAGTAGCTGGAACTACAAGCACACAGCACCCAGTCAGGCTATTTTTTTTAATGCCATTTTTTTTCTTGTAGTTTTCAACTTTCATCCTACCCAAGCAGTTAGCCAGTGTTTAAAAGCCAATCTTTACCTAGCTCAATTCACAATAAATTAAAACTTTTTCTCAGCTATTAAAATTACAGGAAAAAAACCTCTCATAATACATGGACTTAAAAGATAGCACATTCAGCATGGGTTAATTTTGCACTAGTCTGGGTGCTGCGCATGTGATAATCTGTCTTTCACATAAAGCAATGAAAATGGTTATCTACTTATTGTTCTTACCGGTGAAGTGGTATTAATTAATTTCACCAAAGCCCGGAAGTCCAATTTAACCTCCTTTATTCTTATGTTAATTGCTCTGAAGAAGGTGAAGCAATTGATTGAGACAGGAGCTTATTTCAAAAGCCTTGTATATAATGAGAGTGCTTCTGAGCATTCATTAAACTGACCATCATATAATACTAGTGATGAGCACTTTAAAGAACCCGTAATTGGACTCAAACAGAGTGAGAAAGTCAACACTAGTCATTTTCTACAAGTGTAACAGAAAAAAAAAAAAAAAAAAAAAGTCTATGTTAGGTAGGCTAGAGGACTAAAAGCCAAAATATCTGATACTGACAGCAATCTTAGATCACAGGTGACATTTACATTATTATTAGTTTCTTTGCTTCCCAAACCTGCAGCACAATTCTCTGCCATCTCTCCACTCTGTCCTTTGTTAAGCAGCTTATTTCAGATAGGTGACCTGGGACATCAGCGGAAAGAAAACAAATCCAGTGAGACTTCTATGATGGGCTGTTGTAAAATGTGAATTTATACTCCACTTGACTTGAAAAGAATTTAAATGTAATTAAATCTCTAAAAGAGATTTTTTATGTCCATCATCCCAGGAAACAGTTAATATGTATGATTCACCCATATAGGAGATAAAAATAGCATTTGTCAGTAATATGATATGATCAAAAATCATTGTGGAAAAACCAATGAGTTTAGAGGATAAGATGATGTGCTATAGCAGAGGACAGCAAAGTCTGTGTTTCTTAATGATAGGCCTGATTAGGTATACTTGATATAGGAAAGTACCACTGGTGAAAAAAAGTTTTGGTCCTTGTTAGAAACGTGCTTACTTTTAACTACAGAAGTGTGATTTGTGGGGGTATGGCAAATTGGAAGGAGAGGCTGCTAAATTTTGCTTTTAGTTCTGTGGTCTGAATGGCCTGCTGGGCAAGTGGAAATTGTTTGCAGGAGTATTTTTAAAGCATCTGGGAGAAATTTTAGAAAAAATTCCAGAAAATATAAATGAATGAATAAATTTTTTTTTTTTTTTTTTTTTTTTTTTTTGAGACAGGGTCTGGCTCTGTCACCCAGGCCGGAGTGCAGTGGCATGATCTCAGCTCAGTGCAACCTCGTCTTCCAGGCTCAAGTGATTCTCCTATCTCAGCCTCTCAAGTAGCTGGGACTACAGGAGTGTGCCACCATGCCCGGCTAATTTTTGATATGTTTTGTAGAGACAGGGGCTCCCCATGTTGCCCAGGCTGGTCTCAAACTCCTGAGCTCAAGTGATCCACCCATCTCAGCTTCCCAAAGTGCTGGGATTACAGGCATGAGCCACTGAGCCAAGCTGAATAAAATTCTTGTAACTTATAAAGATTCTGAAGGAATCATAATTTATTTTAATAGTTATCTCTAATGTCCATGCTATAGAAAGATGGCTTAATTGTCCAACTTCTTTAAATGATCTGACTTAATTAAAGAAGAAAAGAAGTTAGGCAGTATTTGGGAGAGAGTCAACTTAAGTATTTACTAATAAATTTCAAAATTATTCACCTGTTTGAAGAGGAAAATTTGATTCATGAACTTTAAACTTCAGGATTATCATACATTTTTCATATTTTTCAGTCTCTATATACTCTTGAGGTAAACAAAAAAACCAATCATTAAAAAAGTATCTCCTAAGAACCTAGCACATGCAAAGCACTGTGGATGATGACGTGACAAAACCTTTACTTTTTATAGAATTTATTCCTACATTAGAGTCAAGGAGACAATAATTTATTTAAATAATATTATTTAATATTAATTGACTTAACCATCCCCACTTGAACAGTGACATAAATCTCATACTTATACCCCATTTCTCATCAGTTACTGTAAGTGGAAGAAACCTAGGCAAGTGAGACAAAACTTAAATGTTGATTGTTCTTCCTATCAGTACCACGTTGCAGGAACTGGGATGACTGCCCTGACTATGAATACTAGACATTCCCCAGGCACCCAGGACAAGGTGAGAACAGAGAAGTTGCATAACTCAATCCACGCCACTCTGATAAAACCATAGCCAATATTGACTAAGTGTCAGCCGTTGTTAAAGTTTACAAAATCCTATTCACATCCATCATCTCATTGAACCTTTACAGCTAACCTGAGAAAAGTATATTAGTTGTATAGGTGGGAAAAACATGAAAATGCTAAAATTTAAACAGATTGCCAAGGGTCACACGAGTGAGAATCAAAACCTAGGTTAACAAACTTCTGTCATATTGAGAAATACAGAACATAATTATGAGAAAGACAACACAAGTGGCAGTAAATCTGCCACTGAAGGTGGCAGCCAGACAGCAAAATATTGCACAACTCCACCTTTCCAAGTGTGCAAAGCCCCCTGGGGTCATGGCCACCTGTTGTGGTCCATGATCACTGACTTATCGGGAGCAAGTCTCCAGGTAGCTTTCCTTGGCACCTTCCCTAAACCACTGAGGCCATCCCCTAGAAGGAGTGGGAGTCACTGACTTGGGTGTTACCACGCGGTATCAGTTAGGTGGCCACTAAAACATCAAAATGAGGCGGATGGGCTTGGCTGTGTTGCGATACTGACCTTCATGGCAACACTCATCTGTTATGACTATTAAAATAACAATAATTGCTACTATTTCCATGATTATTATTATTGTCATGATGTCAGGCATATATCCTAAATAAATTAGTGAAAGAGCTGGCTAAGTATCTGAGTGTCCCTGATTCTCTTGATTTGTGGTCATTTGAGTCGAGAATGGTTAGAAATTTCTGTTTAGTTAGTAAATTCAAGCAAGGCCAAATTAACATGACAAACTAACTTGAAAATTTCACATACAAAAGAGTATGTGTTTAATTTAATCAAATAATTAATAAACTAACATATTTTACCATATTTTATTGATAACTAAAATGCTGTGTTATAAATGCCTTTTTGTAATAGTTCTCTTTCTTCCTCTTCCTAACAATCCCCCTAGACACCCATATATGTGCATATCAAGCTAGTATCACTTATCTCTATTCCCCAATCTCAAGCACTTAAAACAGTTCTGGAATATAGCTGTTGCTCAATAAAAGAATAAATATTTGTAGCTAAGCAGAAATGATAAAATTCAGATAGCCTAAAATTTGAATTAAATATTTTACCCTTTGAATACAGCCAAGGTGTTTTGTAGACAAGTAAACTACTCTCATTCAAATCTGAGCAACAAGTACTTTTTAGGGAAAAAGAAAAATAAAGTCTCAATGAAAAGTCAGATTGATGAAGTCTTGAACTAGGCCTAAGAACATCCACAAAAGTGCTTCTCTTAATTAATATGTAAGGAGTCTAAATCAACATTCGCTTATAATTTTTAAAATATCTTTTGCAAATAACTAGATCTGTGCTGTGGAGGAAGAATGTTCTTTGTCAGTGCAAACCAAACAAGAAACAGCATGGATTCAAAATTCTCAAGAAAAAAATATATAGCTTGGTTTGGGTGGGTGACAGCAGAAACACTAGAGAGTAATTTTCAACCAGAACATATATGAATGTGATCTTGCTCTTTTTATGGCCAGTAACATGAATAACACCATGATTTTGTACAGTGTCCAATTCAGTACCATGAGAGCCATTTCCTCATCATTGCACTTCTGTGAACTGGTGCAAAGCATGGAATTCACCCCTAAGGTGAAACTGTCATGCTTACTTTCTTGCAGTTGTATCCCATATAACACAAAAGCCAACTACTCTCACATCCTTGCTCCATGGACATGATTGAGAAGCACCTTAGTGTAACAGCTATAGCTCTAGATTCAGAAGGAGACTTGGGCTCAACCAAAATATATCACTGTCTCCTTGTGTGATCAAGGGTGAGCCACTTCACATCTCTGAGTCCTAGTTTTACCATCTTTAAAACTCCGGAGGTGAGGAGAGCAGAGAACCACTTATTCTAAATGACATCATTTGTTATTTCCATAATTCTAAGAAATTAAATTAAATTAAATTACTACTACTTTATAGATGTAAAGTATCTACAAATTGCTATAAATTGAAAAGGCACGCATCCAGCGTTCCATTCAGATATTTTGCCTAAGTCTTTTGGACATAACATTCTTTGCTTTTTATATCAGCTGCTCTAAGAAGAGCATCAGAGAACATATTCAAGCAGTTTCCTGTGGTCTGAATGACATTGTCCCAAGGTTTTTTTCAGTTGTCATATGCCAATTTAGTGGAGAAACCTTTTAAAAGAACACATTTACAATCATTGCTCTCACTCTTTGCCTATTCATGTCCTTAAATGTTGCCTAAAATTGAGCACAAATCAAAAGGAAATCTCTGCCCAGGGTGAGGAAAGATTCAGGTGAGAAATTTCATGAGCTTTTTAGTTTGACTAATGAGCTTCAATTATGCTTTCTTAGATGTATTAAACATTACTTTTTATTTTCTGTTCATGTCTTGGACTTTGAATAATTACAATTTTGTTTCATAAAATAAAATTGGATAGCTCTGGTAACCCCTTACATGTCAAAACACGAATTCTTCAGTTAAAAAATAAAACTGTACTGTATTGATGAGACAAAGACATATATAAAATTATGTTCAGTGTTTCTAACATGCCTGTACAGGGTTAGAAATAGAGGCAAATAATAGATGCTCCTATGGATATAACTTTTGTCCTGTATATTAGGATAAAGCTAGAGTCAGACATAGGTAAAATAAATTAAAAGGAGTCAAGATTACTTTATTCATTTTTCATCATGACACAGTAAATTTTAGCCTTATAAAAGGCATGTTGTGGCATTTTTCCAGCCACATAAAGAACCTTAAGTTTCTAAGTAAAAGGTTTCATGTGTACCCTACAGCAGTGGACAAGAGCATTCAGCTCAAGTGTCATTCTGGGGCAGTGTCACGTAACCTCAATTTTGAAACAGGATATTTCCAGCTGACTGCACAATTCATGAGTCTTTAGAAATGTGGGGCAATGCAAAGGATTTTCACAGTTCAAAGGCAGGCACAAATTCACTAGAGTGGATTCTTTTCCTGTAGATGCCTGACTTACTATCTCTCGATAAGAGAAGACCACATGGAAGAAACTACAAGACTTAGTAGGTTGTTATGTTTTTTTAATCCATTTTCCACTGTCAAAGAGCCATAATTTAAAATTACAACTTGCTATTTAATCTTCTAACCCATCAAAAGAAAATGCTGGAACTGGAAAGAGTAGAAGACAGTGATTTGTAAAACAACCGTATTTTAATTACTGTATTTGTTATGACTGTCATTTATTACACAAATATGATTTAATCAATTCCACTACAGATAAACAGAAAGGCTTTAGAATATGAAGTTCTATGATTCTATCTCTACACTTAGAGGTGCTTTAAATGATAAAATGATCTATAAATTATATCATCTACCCTCTTATACAATAGTGCCATTTCTATTATTATATAATTAACTTAATTGAAACATGTAAAGTTTTGAAAGAGATTTTACTTTCCTTCATATAATACTTTATCAATTGACATTGACTAGATCAGCGGTATTAACTCAGTTGCTAGAATCCTCCAGCAGCTTTAAAATAACTTGCTTTGTGGTCTGACACCAAACCATTTGAAAGATGTGTTTTTGGCTTTGGTTTGTTTTAATTATAGGCATAAACACTATGGTCAAAACTAGATGCTTATTCTTAAATAAAAATCAATTTTAACTTTTAAGTTCAGTGAGAATAATCTGCACAGTCTTTTTTTTTAACAAAGAAATGATTACTTCATTGTTTGTGGCTTAAAAGAAAAGAAAAAAAAAAAACAGAGTTCTTTATATCCACAACTGATGAAGAGTGAGAGAGATGGCATCAAAAATATTTAAGCACTTTGTCAGATTTTTTCTCAACATTCTCTGGGCTAAATGCCTCAGAGAGCATTACAACAACAATGGCTACTATTATTATTATTATTATTGTTATTGATATTATTTTAATGAGGATAACAGAAGAATAGTGCTGTAAGGTCAATATTGCAAGATTGTTTTTGATCTTAAGATGAAAGATACAAAGGAAAGAAACATTTTCTAACTAAAGAAAGCTTACCATATCAACAACTGTGTACCTATGTAAATTAATTTTTTTGCTACAATAATATCCATTCTACAGTATATCATAACTTGTAACCAATAAATCATGGACATTTGGATTTATTTACAGAGTACTGCTGTTATAAATAGTAACATAAACATGGATTAATCTGTCTAAGCTGGAATTTGGGAGTTCCAGAGGTGCCACTATTTTTCATGTGGGAGATTCTCATAATGAAAGAATACAGAGCAGGTAGAAGAGTGATGTCAGCAGTAGTGAATAAAAAATATTTAAAAATAAAAAAAGTAGATGAAGGCCAGGCATGGTGGCTCACACCTGTAATCCCAGCACTTTCGGAGGCCAAGGAGGGTGGATCATGAGGTCAGGAGTTCGAGACCAACCTGGCCAATATGGTGAAACCCCATCTCTATTAAAAAATACAAAAATTAGCAGGGCTTGGTGGCACGCACATGTAGTCCCAGCTACTTGGGAGGCTGAGGCAGGAGAATCGCTGGAACCCGGGAGATGGAGGTTGCAGTGATCTGAGATTGTGCCACTGCACTCCAGCCTGGGCGACAGAGCAGGACTGTCTCAAAAAAAAAAAAAAAAAAAAAAAGGTAGGAGATGAAAATCACACATTGGAATAGAAGTCAAAATGGCAAAATGACAGGACACCCCCATAAAGTACAATTCAGTGCCAAAAGGGAGTTTGGAAAAGTAACACAAAAATAAAGACTTTTTCTTCTAACTTAAAGTAGATATAATGATTTTCTAATCACATAAATATGTATATGTCACATTAGTTTGCTGTTTATTGGATTTACTAACTGAATTGTTGTTTAAGTGAAAGCACATGAAGCTTATTTATGGAGACATTTTGGAAGCCCATCTTAAAATACTAATGATTTAATCACCGTAATTAACATTTTATTAATATTTATTAGCTTCTGCTTTTAGGATTTTCCTTATATTTAAAACCTCATATTTTAAGAATTAAAATAAGAAAAAGGTGCAAGAAATTGGTTGCGTGTGTGTGCATGCACACATGCCGCTTAACATTTTTAAGCATTTTAAAATGAAAATCATCTTGTTGATTATGAAAATGTTTACATTCCACATATTCCATTTGAGATGTAATTAATGAAGGCAAGATTTCCCTTAAAGGGTAGACAAAAAATTATCCCCAGGAAAC
Source organism: Chlorocebus sabaeus (assembly GCF_047675955.1). Taxonomy (NCBI): domain Eukaryota; kingdom Metazoa; phylum Chordata; class Mammalia; order Primates; family Cercopithecidae; genus Chlorocebus; species Chlorocebus sabaeus. Next base: position 32,292,760 of record NC_132911.1, on the reverse strand, counting down.
TTCTAATCCATTCCTCTCATTTGTTATGAAGGCTCTCTGATGCAAGATACCTGGAACAAAGACTTCCCTAATCAAATCAGCCTTTGCCTTTCCGGGTAAGGCCCAGCATGTCAATCCTGCTAAAAAGCAGAAGGAATCCTGAAACAGAAGGTTGTCATATGATGAGGAGGAACAAAGGAAGAGGTGAGGGAAAGCAAAATAATCCCTGGCCTTTGTCACTGAGCTCCTTCCAACATTCATTAGTCAAAAAGCTAAACTAGAATCACTCAAGGAAAAATTTTTTTTTTAATTTGCTAAAAAAATAAAGGGGCATAAGAACAAACCCAAATGAATATAGTGGTCTTGAAAGAAAGAACAATAATTAAGTAGCAAAAGCTTCCTGTGTGTGTGGTCCGCTAGTCTCCCATATATGCCTCAATTCTTGGGGCTAACAGAAATCTGGGTCTAGGTTGCCCTCCTCTCAATGTGAGATGCGTGATTTTATTTATTTTATTAATATTATTTTTAATTGACAAATCATAGTTCTATACATTTGCAGGGCACAATATGATGCTTTGTTATGTGTATACAATGTACACGGACTCAGTTGAGCTAATTATCTATCACCTTGCTTACCCATGGATGTGTAATTTTAAGCAAACCGAGGAACCTCTCTGGGCCTCCACCGTGCCTTGGTTAAAAAAGCTTTGGGCCGAGCGCGGTGGCTCACAACTGTAATCCCAGCACTTTGGGGGGCCGAGACGGGTGGATCACGAGGTCAGGAGATTGAGACCATCCTGGCTAACACAGTGAAACCCTGTCTCTACTAAAAAATACAAAAAATAAGCCAGGCGTGGTGGCGGGCGCCTGTAGTCCCAGCTCCTCGGGAGGCTAAGGCAGGAGAATGGCGTGAACCCGGGAGGCGGAGCTTGCAGGGAGACAAGATCGCACCACTGCACTCCAGCCTGGGCGACAGCGAGACCCCGTCCCAAAAAACAAAACAAAACCAAACAACAAAAAAACAGTTTTGGACAAGGTTCACTCCTGTAGCAAATGCTCTCTGAGCACCCTCTATGTAGTAAGGGGTAACATATGTCAAAGTACTTATTTTTAAAATGCTACCCAAACAAATTTAACTTACTAAATTCATTGATTTTTCACTATTTCTGCACACATAACATTGACATCTTCTAATATCTTGATGTTTCCCTGTTCTCAGAGATCCCAAACTTTGATGTGGGGAGGTGTGACAGTGTGTGTGTTGATGGGAGAGTGGGTAAGAATGGAATAACTCCCAAAACATCACTAATAACCCTTATAGTTAGGGTTATTCTCTTTGGAGCCTGTGCAGGAGGAAGAGAGGCCTGGGAAACTCACTGAAGAAGAGAAAGGAAGCCAGGGAAAAGGAAAAGTTGTGGATTCCATGTAGAAGCAAAAATTTAATGAATTTATACCTTCCAAACTTCCTCTCTCTCTTTTTCCCTCAAACTGGAATGAGGTTTGTCCTAAAGACCCTTTCACCTCAAACCCTAAATACAGCTGCATTTAATTAAAGAGCCAAAGCAGCTCAAGTTTTCCTGAAGTCCTGTAGCATAACAGGTTTAGCCAAGGAGAAGAGAAGGAGCTTCAAGAATATGTTTTAATTAAAAGTGAAAACCCCTAAAAATCAAGAGAAGTACTTTTTAGCGATAACAAATCACACATGAAAATTCCAAGTGTCTGGACGTTTAATGACGTAAAAATGCACATGATGTTAAATTGTAAATGGCAAGATATGAAACTGAATGTTCGGCTAGACACCAGTTTGGTAAATACATATAATTCTATGAGATAGAAATGAGATACAACAGAATGTAGCGTATTGTGCCATTTTTCTTTCTTTTGTAATTTTCACTTGTCCAATGTTCTTTAATAAATACAAGAATAACAAAAATAATACAGACTATTTCCACATGATGGGCTTAGGGTCCAGCCAGGCTAGGAAACCTATAATTCAATGTTTTAGCATATACCATCAGGCAAAACTATCAATTTTGAAAGTCCCGACTAAATAAGACCAACTCTAATCACTTCCTCAAAGTAATGAAATATTTTTTAACCAAATCTCAGATGAACTGTCATGTTTCAAAGAAATCCACCAGAAATCACTGTGTTAACTTAAATGTCAGCACACAGCAGAGAAAAGCTGCTTAACTCCAAACGCCAGGCTCCAATCTTACTTTACTTATCTACTTATTTCTAGACATGGTTAGCCATTGGGTTTTATACATGCTGAACAATTCAAAGTACATGTAGCTTTCAGTACTGTTGGTTATTTCCTTTTTCTGAGGTCCACATGAAAAGTTCTAGAACATGAAACTTACTAAGCTAGAGAAATTTCTGGTTCCTTCTTTTTGGGCTCCAGGGTTCAAGTGGACCTCAGCAAAAATGAAAACCCTATATGCTTGCCAAAGATTGAACACAACTGATACATCATGAATACGTCCAAATCAAGATAAATGGGGAAAACCATCATGAGGTATACATGCTTTCTTCTATCTTTTGCTATTTGCATATTTTTTTCTCCATAATTTTCATGTCAGCCCCCTTATCAATCCCATGCTCATCATAAATGAGAAGTGGATAATGAGCATCTATCCAGGACAATGTAAAATAAGCAGCATAACCGCAGAGATGTTTTAGGGCTTAAGTAATTCCCAGAAAGGATTCAGTTGTCAAAATATCACTTGAGTTTCTGTACACATCAGCACTAAACTCTACCTCACAAACTGTGGATGCTTTCTTTACTGTATTCCTGTATTCAAGAGAATACTCTCTATCAGGGAACATCAAGGAAACAATTCTATTCGACACAACCAAAAGAAAATCTGTTACTAAATGACAGAAAGAGTAGAAGAAAAGATTTTTAATGTTGCTAGCAGAAGTTAGGCCCATATCGATTACAATAATAAAGGCTATTGATACTAACATGTTCTCATCCTTTTTTAACATTATGTAGTCTTGAGTCAGTAATGTTTACAGAGGAAACTCTTATTTGTTGAAAAAAATAGGAATCTTACAGAATGGAAATTAAAGAGAAAATTAATGTTTTGCCCTGGAAACTAAAAATCAAACAAAATATTAGATTCATAGTTGGTATAATTAATTATGCTAAAATATGACCTGGAAATTTACTATACTTTTCACACACATAAAGCAAGAAACAGTTCCAAGATACTGAGTGAGACAACTGTGTGGTGAAACTAGTAACTTAGAAGTCTCCCTAGTAAGAGCCTTCATTCTACCATGTATTTCAGTCCCAGTAAGCACACAGCCAAGAGGGCCACCACAACCCTGACACTTGAATCACCTACACTCATATTTTTCTGACTGAGAACCACTAGTGATAGAAACTAGGTTATTTCCATGAGCTCAGCTAGAGAAAATAGTCTGTTGACAATGCAGAGCAGAAAAACTCTTACCAGGAAATCCTGGCTAGGACTTTGCTGGGGATTAAATAGTTGCAAAAGGGGAATGTGGACAGGGACCTTTAACCAGTATGTCACTTTTTTTTTTTTTTTTTTTTTGAGATGGAGTCTCACTTTGTCACCCTGGCTGGAGTGCAGTCGCGTGATCTTGGCTCACTACAAACCTCCGCCTCCCGGGTTCAGTGATTCTCCTGCCTCAACCTCTCAAGCAGCTGGGACTGCAGGCACCCACCATTACACCTGGCTAATTTTTGTATCTTTACTAGAGATGGGGTTTCACCATGTTGGCCAGGCTGGTCTCCAACCCCTGACCTCAGGTGATCCGCCCACCTTGGCCTCCCAAAGTGCTGGGATTACAGGCGTCAGTCAACGCGCCAGGCCAGAATCCCATATTTTAAAGGAGCGGCATAATGACCCCTTCTTCCCCTTTGCCATCATCGTTATCTATGGAAAAGTGTAATGAGATGCTTTTTATAAATAATTCAAAGAAGCGACTGCAATTTTGAATTAACTGGTTTGAAATAGTTTGGGTGTGTCAGTAATCAAAGTCAATCAGCCAGTTTTAATGAGTTAAGATGAGAGATCTTATAAATGATTGAAAAAAAGAGAAGAAGAAACAAGTGAACTCTCTCTGCTCTAGCTCTCTAGATTAAAAAAGTATATTCTAGAAATGTAAACAAATCTATGGTTGCAGAAAGCAAACCAAAAGTTCTCTGGGAATAAGGTTAAGGAAGAATGGAATAGAAGACTTGCAAAGTGATATAAAGAAATTTGGGGGGTGGGGGGGTTGATGGATGTGTTCATTATCTTGGCTGGGATGATGGTTTCACGAATGTATAAATAGGTGTCATTAAGTTACCCACTTTAAACATGTATGATTTATTGTAAATTAATATTTTTAATAAAGCTGTAAACAAAGTTGGAAAAAAGAAATCTTTCTAGCAAGCACTTACTGCATCTTCACGAACCCATAGTACTATTAGAAGCTGGGGTTTCCCTAAAGACATTTTTAATATATAATAAGAAAAGTATGTTTATCAGTATGTTTCCATAGGAATTCTTGTTTTTCACAAATTTGACTAAGTTCGCTAAAAAACGGTTCCATTGGTTTAACTTTCACATCCGCCATAGATGAACAAAACATAATTAGAATGTTATACCCATGTTCATATCAGTATTATTTACCAGATAAGAGGTGGAAATAACCCAAGTGTTCACTGATGCAAGAAGAGATAAATAAAATATGGTATATACCATCAAGTGCCATATAAGGACATTTTGGTCAACAGCAAACTGCATCTATGACAGTGGTCCCATAATATTATAATACTGTATTTTTACTGTACCTTTTCTATGTTTAGATATGTTTCCATGTATAAATACTTATGATTGTGTAACAATTGCCTATACTACTTAGTACAGTAACATACTTGCACAGTTTCTGTAGTCTAGGAGCAAAAGGTTCTATCAATTAGCCTAGGTGTGTAGTTGACTATACCATCAAGGCTTGTGTTAAGTTCACTCTATGATGTTTGTACAATGAGGAAATCATTTCTCAGAATGTATCCTTGTCATTAAGTGATGTATGACTGTACATATAATTGAATATTATTCAGTCTTACAAATGAAGGACATTTTGATACATGTTGCAACATAAACGAACTTTGAGGGTACTACGCTAAGTAAAATAAGCCAGTCACATGAGACAAATAATGCATGATTCCACTTCTATTAGGTTTCATAGAAACACAGAGTAGAATGGTGATTGCCAGGGACTGGAGGGTGGGAAAAACCAGGAGTTGTGGTTCAATGGGTACAGAGTTTCAGATTTGCAAGATGACAAAGTCTGGAGCTCTTTCTCACAACAGTGTGAACATATGTGACACTACCAAACTGTACACCTAACAATGGCTAAGATAGCAAATTTCATGGTATACATATTTTACCACCATGAATCAAAAACAGACTGAACAACGGGCACACAGAATTTGCATGCTGATTCTACTGCATCTCCTGCATGAAATCAGTTTCAGACAAACTGAAAGTGATACAATAGGGGCAGGGAAACACGCTCTATTTTTTGTTCCCCCTCTTGAAAAATATTAAAATGTTGCTTCTATTTGCAAGTTTGAAAATGAAAGTCAAAATTGAGTGGATCTAAATGGAATCCTTTCATATATACAGTTTCCAGAAGGGTTTTTTTTTTCTTTTTTCTTTTTTCTTTTTTTTTTTTTTGAGACCGAGTCTTGCTCTGTCGCCCAGGCTGGAGTGCAGCAGCGGGATCTCAGCTCACTGCAAGCTCTGCCTCCCGGGTTTACGCCATTCTCCTGCCTCAGCCTCCCGAGTAGCTGGGACTACAGGCGCCCGCCACCTCACCCAGCTAGTTTTTCGTATTTTTTAGTAGAGACGCGTTTCACCGTGTTAGTCAGGATGGTCTCGATCTCCTGACCTCGTGATCCGCCCGTCTCGGCCTCCCAAAGTGCTGGGATTACAGGTGTGAGCCACCGCACCTGGCCCAGAAGGGTTTTTCACTTGCGTTATTGGTAAGTTCCATTTCTTCTTCTAGAAGGAGGGCCTCATAGGGCAGGGTCTGAAGTGCTGAAGCACAATCAGGTTTCTGATTTCTGCCCACATTTCCACATTCGTCTGAACATGTGATTCTGAAGTCTGTCTGTAAAGGGTGCCCACAAGTTTATACATTCACTATGCTTAAAGGAGAAGTAAGCAGAATAAAAATCTAATTTCCAGGCCAAAATGGAAAAATGTAGCCTTCTCTTTTAAACTACTGTTCTGGACATAAAGGAATCTGGGTGCAAATACAAAAGAATTGCTCATAAAAGAAGTGTCCCTCAAGAAACACAAGATCAGACAGCAGCAAGAAGTAACAGAAATTGGAATTCTTGCACACTGAATGAGTTTTTTTTTTTTTTTTTTTTTGAGACGGAGTCTGGCTCTGTCGCCCAGGCTGGAGTGCAGTGGCCGGATCTCAGCTCACTGCAAGCTCCGCCTCCCGGGTTTACGCCATTCTCCTGCCTCAGCCTCCGGAGTAGCTGGGACTACAGGCCCCCGCCACCTCGCCCGGCTAGTTTTTTGTATTTTTAGTAGAGACGGGGTTTCACCGTGTTCGCCAGGATGGTCTCGATCTCCTGACCTCGTGATCCGCCCGTCTCGGCCTCCTGAATGAGTTTTAATTAAAATAGGAATGCATCTTTGAATCATGTTGAAATAGCATACCCACTAATTATATTAAAATAGCCTACTCACTAATTTTTTTCTTTTCATACATTGTTCTAATCACTAGAAGTATTTTCATTACTTTTAAAATTCAGATTCTAAAAATCACTTGTTAATATGAAGTATCACTGTTTTAAATACACAACTAAACAAAAAATGTTTTTAATGTTAATTATTTACATCTGCAACTGTGTATGCTTGATACACGTCTAATATCAACGACTTTTTTTTGAACAGCACAAGTGGAAGCTGTATAAGCAGAAATTGCACCCTTTCGTTTAGCAGCTTTGACATACTGTAAATAAGCACCAATATACTGATTGACTCTTTAATCTTGAACTGTTTCTTTCCCTGGAACAGTGCATATATCACCAAAATTACATGGATGAAAGAGCTACAAATTGAGTATGCCATTATTAATAGCCTGCCAAAATCTTATATTAACTGCTGGACATCAGAATTCATATTTTGAACAAACTGAATGGACTAACTTGTGGAATGTAATGAACACACAGCTCTTCTTTGAATAGTCCATGATTAAACAGGAAAAAATTAACAGCAACAATTTTGTAGGGGAAATATTTTTACCTTCTTTTTGTAATATTTGTACAATTAAAAGCTTGAATTCTCAACATGTAGCAGCACTAATATAAAAGAATCTGTAATATTAAGTAGGATGCCATGGATATACTATGCGGAGACTACATACTAGAACAAGCTAAATATAAACTCAGTATGAAATTCCACTTGTAATTTCCATACAGAAATAAATCTTAGTACATAAATTACCTATTAAAGGGAACACACACTCGAAAAGAGGTTTCATTCATCAGCAACAATGAATAATGTCAAAAAGTAAAGTAAAAATGTCTTTAAGTTGTGTATTCTATCAATTTTAATTTTTTTATAACATCAGGGGAAGAACAATTAATATTATTTAACTGAGCAGCTTCATCCGGAAGAAGTAATGAATGTTTTCTGGAAATTGGAGCACAAGTCACTTCCTGTCATAAATCTACTGATTCTGCACATTAATAAATACATAAAGACTTTGGTGAACCCAATAAATACATGTTGAATAAATGTATGAGGTTGTCATTCAGAGATTCATTAATCTAGCAACCACTAAATTACTAATGTCCATGGAATCATTTCCTTCCTTCTCCACATTCAATTAGTTCAGTGGTATTCCTTCCTCAGTCTTCCTTAGACTCATGCATGGCATCCCATTTCCTTCTGTACCATTCAGATTATCACTATCATCATCATCATCATCATCATCATCATCATTTCTATACCATCAGTTTATTTCCAAAAAGGAACAATGGTTTTGTGTGTGTGTGTGTGTGAAGATTAGACAATACATGCAAAGCACTGAGCACACAATACATGCTTAATAAATGTTTGCTATCAGCAAATTCTTTCAAACTGACTCAACTGGCAAACTCATTAAGCACTTCACATGTCTGTTTCCCTTTGGCCTTTACTCCCACCTGAAATCACCACACCCATCAGAATCATATGTTACTCTCAAGGCCCACCTCAACTATCCATGCAATATGAAGATGTCGCTGATTCTCTTCCTTCTTAGCCTTATTCCTTCCTAGTTTTTTTTTTTTTTTTTTTTTTTTACCTCAAACTAAAGCATTTATTCTTCCTACATCTCATATACTACTTTATACTCCAGTTCGTGGCAAGGGTTTTATATCTTTGATGAAACCAAGCTCTTGGAAGACAGAAACTAGCTCTTTCTGTCTCTCTCAATTCTACTACTCTGAATCCAGGACCTTGTAGAGAACAAGTGTTTAATATGTTTTTCTAGGTACAGAGACATAAATAAAACCAAAGATGAGACTTGCAACATAATTCATAATATAAAACACACGACTGAATCAAACACCTATGCAGTAGGATGGATGTCTGAATACACACATGAGTATTAAAGATGATTTGAGCTGCTGGAATAGGGACTAAGGAGGAAAGTCTAATGATGACCACAGAGTACAGAAAATGTCTCTAAAGAAGAGTGGAACCTGATCAAGACTTTGCATAGTGGGTAAAATTCGGGAAGCACAGGAGGATAGGGATGTAAAGAGACTGCAGGCATGGGCTGAACTGAGTACTGGGTATTTGTAGGAATATGTGACCATCACTTTTGCAACAGGAGGCTTCGCCCTGTCTGAAGCACTAGAATATGAGAAAAAAGAAGTAGATTGTCTAGAACTTCTCCTGCTTCTCCTCTCTTGATAACTTCCATTTTGCTGCTTTTTACTTTCCAGAAAGTGAAGCAGAGAAGAGATAATATGTGGAACAAAAACAGTTGGCACCTTGGCAAATTGATGAGTAATTTGAGAAGTAAAATAAGCACTTACTACTACTTTTGTGATATATTTTCATCATAAATACAGAAAATTGACACCTTAATAGAGAAAGGAGAAAACCTCTACCCGAGACAAGCAAGTACTTCAAAGTCTTAGAGCTTATATCACACATGGTGCTATGTGAAGCACCTATACATGCATAAAAGAAATGCTTGACTTTGAGGAATACAGGCATGTCAGCAGAGTACATGGGAAATGACTGGAAAATACTGGATACTGTCAAAGCCTAGAGGAAAGTATTTAGCTCACATTTCTAAGATGAGTAGACTTCTGAAATAAAGTTTAAAAGATGACAGAAAGTGAGCTGAGAGGGATGGGGCAATATGCCTTACATAACGTGAACTACTTGAACCAGGTTTGAATGCTGAACAAGATGAATTAAAAAGAAACCATAAAATAGGAATAAAGTGGTTTGTTGGAAGCCTATTCTACATCCTCCTGGGACTTCATTCCATCATCACGTGTTGTGGGTTCTGGATAGTGTTACAGAGCAGCCTAGGCAGACATCCTCAATTTCACTGCAACTTTTCTTTTGTATTTATAAGGATCTCTAGTCACACATAACCGTATTGATTTACAGGAGGCTCTCAGGCATATCTTGCTTTACTTTTATGAGAAGGTAACATTCACAGTTCTAATTTTGATAAGAACCTTGATTTATTTGGCACCTATGCACTGGGAGACTGAGCAAAATGATCTTTAGATCATCTCCATCTCAGTTGGTGATAACTGTATCCTTTTAACTACTTAGTCGGAAATCAGCCTTGACTCCTCTCACTCAAATCCCATATCCAATTCATCATTACATCATTCTAAATCTATCTTCAAAATATATTCAGAATCTAATAATCCAATAATGTCTTTACACCACTCCTACAACTCCTACAAATACATCTGGATTACAGCAATAGTCTCTTCAGTGGTCTGATCTTGGGATCCTTCTCCACAAGCTATTCTCAACACAGCAGGCAGTGATCCCATTAAAACTTAAGGCATCAAGTCCCATGGCCACTCAAAACTCTGCAAAAATTCCTCATCTCTTTTGGTGGAAAAGCCATCTTTCTTACAATAGTATGCCAGGTCTTCCCTGATCAGGCCTTCATCACCTCTCTGACCTCATCTAATACCTCCTGCCTCCCATGCTAGACTTAAGCCACACTGGCCTAAGGCCTTTTCCCTGAGTCTGGACCATTCTTCCATACAGCCATATGGTTAACTCCATTAATTTGTTCAAGTCTTTCATCAGCTGTTACATTTTCAAAGAAGCCTTTCCTGACCATTCTGTTTATGTATTTCTTAAGGGTATTTTTGAAATTTTATTTCTTATTGATACATAAGTACACATTTTGGGGGTACATGTGATAATTTAATACATTCATATAATTTATAAAGATCAAATCAGTATAATTGGGATATGCATCATCTTAAACATCTGGTTTTCCTTTATGCTAGGACATTCAAATTATTCTCTTATAACTGTTTTGAAACATGCAATAGACACTTAGAAATGATGGCCACCCTACTAATCTATCAAACACTAGGTGTTATTTCTTCTATCAGACTGTATGTTTCTACCTTTTAATCTATTTAAAATAACTATGCTCCTCCCCCAGTACTCTGATCTCCTCACACTTATTTTCCCCATATGATGTACCACCTGCTAAGATAGTACATGGTTTCTTTATTATTCTTTTGTTTGTTTCTCCTTTTAGAGGTAAACTCTCTATTGAGCAGGCACTCAATAAAGAATATAGAATAACAGAAAAAATAAAGTCTTTCATCATTAAAGAATTATCTAATTTATGAGAAGCACATGGGATATTGAAAAAAAAAAAAAAAAAAAAAACCTAAATGAAGTGGCATTCCTGTTTTTTAGACCAGCCCGTGTTTTCTTACTAACTGTACGTATTTAAGACCCAGTCATTTCACAATTCTGGATCTTGGTTTTCTTATGAGTAAAGTAAAATATTTTGATTAGGTTATCTACAAGATCTCTCCGATTTTAAAATGTTAATGGCTCTTCTGTGATCTTGTTTAGTAACATTGAGATACTTCCAAATCATTGTTATCTTATCATTGACAGCACCCATCATCACATTAATTTATTAGGTGCATCTGGATAATGAGTGGATTTCTGTCTTGGTAAAATGATAGCATTGTGGAATTTAAAGCCTCTGCAATGGTTCTTCAACAATTAAGAGAAGTTATTTTTCTCCTTGTGAACTTGTCCACCACTTTATGACAGAATAAGAAGTTACAGCAATAAATTCAGATATACACACATATGATTGTCCATGTCAATGTCAACAGATGGCATTTTGCCAGAGAGGGCAGCATTTTTATTCAAACCATCCATGTCGCTCTATTTCTGACTGACAGGTAGACTGATGATTATCCTTTTCTGTTCTCCTAAATCCTGAGAACAATGCAGGTATGACGGTAACACATAAATCACACAGAGGAAAAACTACACGAACAAACCCAACCAAAATAAATAGTAGCACATCCATAGCTTTGTCAATAGGTCCCTTGGAATTTCTGGACCTTTTCTGAAACTTGTTACTGTAATCGCAAGCTGTCAAACTTGAAATCTAAGGAAATGCACTTGAATTTTTAAAACTGTCTAGTAATGACATTTCATGCTTATATAGCGCTGTGAGCCAGAGACTATTCCAAACATTTTACGAACACCAACTCACTTGATCCTCCCAAAAAGCCTCTGAGGAAAGTACAGTTATTGCCACCATTTCACAGATGAGAAAATCAGGGCACAGATAGTTCATAGTGTGCATACTGTCACACAGCCAGAGACAGGGCTGGGACTTAAAGCCAGACAATCTGGTTCCAAAGTGTGCGCTCTTAATCATCATACAATCATGAAATAAAATTATTTGCAGCCTGAAGTCTCTTAAACTCCACGATGTGAATTTTTTACATCACATCAGACTTTGCAAATTATATGTTAAAATGTCCAAAATCATGTCTCAACATAGTTTGTAAAAACTAAACTCTATATTGAATTCTTCTAAATTAAAATGTCAGTTAATTAAGACATGGTTTCAGATTATTTTCTTCCTCCTCCACTCCCATAAACAAGTTACCCTCAGTGTAACTTTTCTTCCATAAATATACAAATGAGATATCTACTTCATATAAAATACAGGTTAAGTATCACTTATCCAAAAGGCTCAGGGCCAGAAGTGTTTTGGATTTTGAAATGTTTGCATTATAGTTACCACTGAGCATCTCCAATCTGAAAATCCAAAATCTAAAATGCTCCAGTGAGCATTTCCATTGGACATCATGGTGATGTTCAAACAGTTTTGGATTTTTGGAGCGTTACAGATTTCAAATTTTCGTATTTGGGATGCTCAGCCTGTACATTGTTTGGCACTACACAGGTCACAAAAATGAATTAGCTATAACTCTAGGCCTTAGGACACTGTCAGTCTAGCATGAGCAATATGCAAGTATCCAAATAAGAACACACAAATCTAAATGCGATAAAGCACAAGCAATAGGTAATGGGGGGTTGGAAGAGGTCTATAAGAAGAGAGGTCCCATCATCTAATTTGGAGAGGTGAGTCTTGAGGCCTAAGTAGAATTTGGGAGAAGAGAGACTGTTTGAAGAGCACATTCATGGTAGAAAAAATAGAATGAGCAAAAATGTGGAAGAGAAAAAATAATATTCAGGGTTGAGTTCTAGTTGGCTAAAATGTAGTCCATCGGGATGAAGATTGGGGAGACAGCTGGACTTAGGCAAGACAGGACATTTGGGGTTCTGCTGCAGGAGTGTCTTCAATATCATAAGAGAGTTTATGAGATACGTGTTTTGTAAATATTGGTGCTATTGTGTCCTCAAGAAATGAAAATAAAAGTAATTTGTGCTTTATAAATCAGAAGATTTCACAATAAATTTCAAAACAGATCCCATGAAGCCCACTGACTAGTAGTGCTCATATGTTCAAAAAACAGTTTCCTATTAGATGCATGATCAAGGTCAAAAGATTTACAACTGGCTGGGCATGGTGGGTCACGGTTGTAATCCCAGCACACTGGGAGGCCAAGGTGGGCGGATCACCTGAGATCAGGAGTTCACGGCCAGCCTGGCCAACATGGTGAAACCCCGTCTCTACTAAAAACAACAAAAAAAATTAGCCAGGTATGATAGTGCATGCCTGTAGCCCCAATACTCAGGAGGCAGAGGCAGGAGAATGGCTGAACCCAGGAGGTGGAGGTTGCAGTGAGCCAAGGCTGCACCACTGCACTCCAGCCTGGGCAACAGAGCAAGACTGTCTCAAAAAAAAAAAAAAAAAAAAAAAAAAAATTACTGTCATTCTATGTATTATGAAAGGAGGAACAAATGAACAAATAAAACATCTGGAAATTAAACTCAGCTCCCCTAAATCTGTCCTATAAATCCAAGGACCATCAGAACCAAGTAGTTACTCTTCCTCTTCATTTGTCATTCACCTCTCATCCTTGAACTCTGTTGATCCAGAACAGAACAAGAGTGACATATAAGAAAATATGTCACCAAAGCATGTCACCAAAATGTATGCATTTCCTCAAGGAGAGAATCTCACTCAGAGATTTTACCCTTTATATAAATGTTTAACCTGATTAAAATTTGCTTTCTAAACCCTGCAGGAGACCAGAACAGTAAAGCAAAAGTGTAGAAAAAAATGTTTTAATTAACATATACTGATTGCAAAGTGACTTGGTAGATGAAAGCCTAGAAAAGATGAAAATATCAACATTTTTCTGGCTCTATGTGGTCTCTGGCAAGAAGGTTAACATCTTTGGGCTTGTTTCTCTATGCTAAAATAAAACATTTGGTTCAAAGTGTCTCTAAGATGCCATAAAGCTCTGTAATTCTAATTTTGATTAGGCAATAACCCAACATACAATCAGAATATACGTAGGTCTGGGTTATTTAGTAAAGCAGCTATAATCCCTAATATAACTCAATATGTCTTAATGAAAGAACATGAGTCAACAAAGTTATAATGCAACTATGTCCTAAAGACATCACAGTATTCAACATTGTGAAGATCCTATATTCAATAAATCCCATTTTAAAATGACAGTAATCACTAGTATTGTAAGTTATTAAAAGATTTCAATCCAAAATAGATAAAAAAGTTTCAAGGTGACAAATCATCAGCTATTCAGAAAACTCAGCAATCTTGAAGTATGAATTTTGCAAGGATTTTGAGAATCTTTGTATTGATCTCACTGATTACATGCACAGTTTACTAAATAGGCAGGGGTTATGTAGGTTATTGACTATGTGTACCATAGGTTCCATAGTTCAGATCAATTAAGATTATAAGGATCATATTCATGCAAGACTAAAGTTACTGGTAAGGGGTTAATTTAAATGTCTCCCTGTTATCGTAGAAGTAGAAAGATATAAAACACTGAAGTAATTATTTTACATATTTTTGTTTGTTTCTTTTTGATGTCAACTGAAGCCTTTATAGATTACATGATAATGTTTTTTCTCTTCCTTTTGAAGAATCATAGGAGTTGCTTGATGGGAAAAACTGTGAAATTAAGCTTGCTTTAAAGATTATAGTAAAAAGAAATCAGAGTAGTAACCCTGAACTCTGCCACTAATCATTCTTAAGATTTGCTTTGTAGGCAGTACTTAGCATCATGTAACAATCAATGGTTACTGATTCCTTTTGCTCCCAGAAGAGCAAGCAATTATGACCCAGGAAGTTCTACCAAGGGATTACAAACAAATGCTAACAAGAGTTCAATTCTGCTGTCCTTAGATCATTCCATTTATGTATGGAGCTTTTATTGCTGTGACACCAACATATTTCATAAAACAAATACTTCCGGCTACTTAGCAAAGGAAGAGGCAACACTGAAAGTCATCAGGCTAATCGTGGTCAAGACTGTGGTTAAGGTCTCACTCACTCTCTCCCCCTACCCATCCAGTGAGAAACCACAGGTCTGGGCCATCCACTCCAAAACCTCTGATGCTTTAGGACACTGGCTTCAGAGCAGGGTGGGTGAGAGAACTGTGGAACCATGTGCCCTGAGATCGCTGGAGAAGAAGGAATAGGTGAAGTATGAAAGAACAGAGGAAAGAGAAGAATAACTGTGAATGGCAAGTATGAAAAAAATGAAGGGAGGGAACAGAGGAAAGAGAAGAGTAACTGTGAATGACAAGTATGAAAGAAATAAAGGGAGGGAAAAGGAAGGTAAATGGGGGAAATAAAATTGTATTACATTGTACATCAATACAGGTAACACAGTTAGAAACTGAAGGATATAGGGTCTTCTGCTTGCTCATGAATTAAGTTTTCTTCATAATGGCAACTATCATTGTCTTCAGTGTTGCTCTCATCTTTCTTCCAAATGCATATGTATATATGTACATTTGGTTTAATATTAAATTAAGAACTTTTAAAATAAAATACATGATGACAGTTTTTAAATTTGATAATTACATGCATATTAAATTCTGTACTAACTCTGGCTTCAAAGAGAGTTCATGAATTTCTCCTTTGGCAGGGAGACCACCACCTCATGAAATGCAACTCAAACACTAAGTGCCTATCACTGAAAATCACAGTAAATCAAGTCTTGTCCTATCATACCATGTTTCTGATGACAAATTTAAAATGTTTTACCTGAGGAAGCTTTCCATTCCGTTTCATCAAGTTTTATGGGGTCCATCAGCTTATTTCCAGTGCACAGTCAGAAAACTTATACCCAGGCAAAATCTACTCTAGATTGTTACCAAATATTTTATGCTTAGAAGGGGCTGCCTCATTGCTCCAGTATTGATTTAGAGTTCAATTTCTGCAGCAAATGTATTATACTTGAGTGAATAACAATCAAGATGAACAAAGCATAGAAGTTCTCACATATTTCTAGTTCCACTTTAAAGAATAAATAAAAATACATATATTATGCCCACTACTATACGTTTTTGTAAATGGCAAGCTCTTACAAACTTATATCTGTCTGTTAGAAAAACCATAAGGTGTACAACAAAAATACCAAAATCCCTAAAGTGTGTATATCTAGAAAGCACTGGCTTTTTCCCTTTTTGTAGGATTGTGGCCAATAATCCAGCTAGTAAGATTTCCTTTTAAGTTACTTGCAACAGAATCTCCAATATATACTTAAGCTCCAATTATTTTTTACTTCTAAAACATTTTTTTTTTCTCTTTTACTCTAGCAATTAGGCATAGGGCTAGAAATTTTTATAGTCCATCCCTCCCAAACCTATTAATAAACAACCTGTTTGTCCAAATTTAAAAATATTTTATCTGCTCCATTTTATTTATTGACAAATAATTTTCCCCTTTATTTAGAATGTTATGTGTATGAATCATATGTGTGTATATATACACACATAGATACACAAAGATGTATGTATTGCACTCAAAGAATTTCTACATTTGATTTGGCTCACATAAAATTATTCGATGTATATCATTTCCATGGTTTGTGTCAAATACTGAAAACAACTCATAGACATTGATTTCTGTCTTTTGAGATCAGGAAATCCCAGTTTGGAACAATGAAAAGAGTAAGGCGAACATAATCTTAGGATTCATGATATTTCTAGCCAAGTTCTTCGCGTGCACCACATCTAAACTGTATAGATTATCTTTCATTGTCCCAATCTTTCCAAAGAGAGTACTTCCTTGACAGACAAACTGACATACCATGCAGTCTTTTCCTCTCTCAAAAGTAACTCCTTATCGCTTTCCCTATAATGAAGCCCCTCATGCAGTGATTTTTGGACATTACTTAAAAAGTAATAATCTATGTAACTCAAAAAGTAATAATCTACGTATTCTAACCAATTTTTATAAGGGAAAAAATACTCCTTTTATGACACTGGGTTCAAGAAATTAGTAAAGCCCTACACAACATTTTAAGGCATAACAAATTAATTCACTGGTAAAGAGTCCCTACAATTTATTTCTAGAAATGTTAGCACTTGTGAATATATGCATATATGAACCCCGATAGAAAGGGCAAATAAAGAAGTGAATATATTTTTAATCTCTGTCTTCTTTAGGTAGAGTAACCACTTTTGTCCTCATCACAATCTCTTGGGAGTTTTAGATATTAACATCCCCATTTGTTTGAATGTAAAACTAAATCTCAAGTGGAATGATTTCCTCAAAGTCACACAGCAGGTAAGAGGAAGAATTGGCATTTGATTTCGAGTTTCTAGCATAATTCCTACTTTAACATGATGTATCATCAACTCTTCACTTCCTTCAAAGTTTTTCATAAGATTCCCCTAAAACTCTAAAAGTATTCTCCAGACATTGTTACTAAACCACTGTCAAGATCAAAGGAGAAAAAGAACAAAGTGAGGCAGGGAGTTAAAGTAGAATGAGGGAGAATATTGGTGCTGATTTTGTATTTTTTATGTCTCAAGTCTAGGACTCAGTGTTTTCTAAAATCTCATTTAATCTCCTAACAGCCCCAAGACATGTATATTTATTATTATCACATATAAATGAGGAAATGGGATTTAACACGATGGTCTAACTTGCTCAAGGACATGAAGACAGGCAAGTGGGGCTGAAATTCAAGTCTACCCACTGGAAAGCTAACACCCTAAGACAAAAAACTGAGAGAATCAGAGTTGTAAGAGACTTCAGAAGTAAATATAGTTAATAATCTGCTAGGAACATAAATCTCCCTCAACAGTGTCACTGCTTGAATACTTTTAGTACTAAGAAAATCATTTCTTTCCAAGTATGTAACACATTCAGTTGGGATAACTGATCATTAAAACATTCTCCCATATATTATATTGTTGGGAGATAGATGTCCAGCCTCCGGAGGGGTGTCTTATACATACCAACCTCATAAAGGTAAAATTATCTTTTTTTTTTTTTTTTTCTTGAGGCAGAGTCTTACTCTGTCACCCAGGTTGGAGTGCAGTAGCATGATCTCAGCTCACTGCAACCTCCACCTCCCAGGTTCAAGCGATTCTCCTGCCTCAGCCTCCTGAGTAGGTTGGGATTATAGGCATGAGCCTCCACCCCTGGCTAATTTTTGTATTTTTAGTAGAGTCAGGGTTTCACCATGTTGGCCAGGCTGGTCTCGAACTCCTGATCTCAGGAGATCATCCCACCTCAGCCTCCCAAAGTGCTAGGATTACAGGCATAAGCCACGGCACCTGGCCAAAATTCTCTTCTCTAAAAAAAGACACCTGTTATAGGGTGATAAAAGCTTTACTAATCAGTATTTAAATAATAAATGGGAAAACCAAATATTTTAAATTATGATAACATAACATATGCTACTTGAATATAAATGCTAAAAACAGTTTCGAGAAGAAAAGCAAGTGTAGCAAAGGTAAGGATGACTTCAGTTTTAGTCTCAGCACTGCCACTGATTGGTTGTAGTGACACTGGGCAAGTCACTTCACTTTTCCAGACCTGCATTTTCTCACTTAGGAAGTGACATAAATAATCTCTAAAAATGTTCAGCATATAAAATTCTATGATTATAAGACATTAGTTATATTATTCAGAAACACCCTTTGAATGCCTACATACACACACGCGCGTGCGCGCGCGCGCACACACACAGAGACAAAATTCACTGCAGTAAAGATTACAACCATCTTTGAGATGATGAGGATTAACTTCACTCACTGCTAGTCAATCACTCTTCATGTGAATTATATGGACTCATGTCTTTATTCAGTTTAAGAACTAAACAACTTAATGGCAGATTCTAGTCTTTGTACAGTGAAATGAACAACCCTTGGGAATATTTTAATATTCATGATGTTCTGCAAGTCAAAACAACACATAAAAATATGACCAAAATATAGAAACAAAAATATTTACAGCTACCAACTCTCTAGAATCTGAAAATAATCTTAGAATCTTTATGTACATGCTAGAAAAATTATGTATATATTTTTCATCTTAAGAGGATGCTCCTAAAGGGCCAGATAGATCAAACTTTTCTCCCTACTCCAATGGTTTGATTAAATAGTGCCATATGGTAAATCACCCCTGGCTACTCAGCCTGTTGGTAGCAGAGGTGGGATTGCTGTCACTTAAAGGACATTGCTGGGCAAGTGTTCAGTATTTGGTAAATGGAGAAGAGAAACATATTAAGAAAAGACAGAAGTGGAAGTCAAAAGGTGAATCACATGATGGTAAAGAAGAAGAAATGCTGAATTAAGGGGGTATATATATAAGAAAGCAAGAAATATCTCAAATTGCATTATGCAATTAGATTCTTAAAATCCACTAGAACATAAGCTCCCTGAGGGCAGGTACTGTACTATTTTCCACTGCCATTTAACCAGTCTAGAATAGAGTCTGGCACAGAGTAGGCACTTAGCATACATTCACTGAATGAAAAAAACAAAACAAAACAAAACAAAGAGGAAATAACAGAAGAAAAATAAAGCATTGATTTAGAGCAAAAGTAACAAAAGCAGAAACATGGGCATAAAAGTAGATGGAATGTAGTTTATGCTGTACTAGAATGTTCAATGAACTCTGTGGACAAGTTATATTCCTGGTTCTCAGGGGCATCTAAACAAGTCATAACTTTTTATGCTTTGGTTTTTCAATCTATAAAATATCTCTTCCTTCATGCTTTAAAAGGATACTATGAAGAGTTGTTAAAAGGAAGAAGGAAGGAGGAAGAACACAGATGGATGGTTTGAACATCATTTTCTGGGAGTACAGAAATGCTGATGTGCAAAACCAGAAAAACTGGAATCAATCAAGCACACTAAAGAAAAAAAGAGTTGACTGTTTTTAAAAAACTGTTTGGATTTTAATTGTGATGCAGAAGTTATAGTAACAAACATTTGGTTTTGTACAGACATTATTTCCACTCTGGTGGATAAGCTCAATAAAGGTCATATCCCAAAAAAAAAAAAAAAAAAAAAAAGAAAAAAAAGACGAAAAGATCAAGAAGAAGGTTAAAATTTGATTTAATTATGCCATTAAGAAACTGGTATATTGGTCACTGGCTAGAGATTTTTTTTGTATGTTTATAATATATGAAAGTACCATTCAGCATTAAAATGCAATAAATAAGGTTAAAGTTTAAATAAAGACAGTTGAAATTATTTTGATATGATGCAATGAAATATTGACCCATCAAGCCAAAATGGCATAATTACAAAAATAAAAACGAGTCAATATGTAATTGGGAAGGTAGGAAGGAAAGGGGAGAAGAAGACTGAGTTGGGTATCACAAACGAATAGAGAGGAGAAAACAAAATGGGCTATGAAGAAAAGAAGTGAGCCACAGAGCAATCTCCTATATATGAGGGAAGAACTCACCCTAGGCAACCCATGCTGTTTTCAGAAGCAAGCTGAACACTGTATGGATGATCAAATAAAAAGGGAAAAGACCACCATGACTGAAAATTCAATAAGAGCAAAACAGGAAGGCGAGAAGAAAATTTAGTTGTAGTGATACGCACTAAACACACGCCTAAACAGTGTTCCCACTTTAAGTACTTCCCTAATTCTCAGTCTGATGCTATGTTAGTCTCTAGCTCCAACTCTCTACAATAAGGATATGATGAGAGAAGAAAACAGTAGAGAGAGAGAGAGAGAGAGAGAGAGACAGAGAGAGAGAGAGAGAGTTTAAATTCTCAGAGACAGAGACAATCTAAAAGTTTGGATTTTGCCACATTTTTCAGAGTTTAGTATATTTTAATAAAAGAATTTCACTAGGCATTTCTGAGCCTGGGTTTCTTCACCGGTAAATTTATAAAATTATTCAGTTCCAAAAGAAAATCTTTCAGTCTCTACCAGTTTTTAATATTTTAGGCTGTAATTGGCAACGATTAAAGTGGGGAAAAGTTATTTGAAATCACTCTTCTGAAATACCTACAAATATAGTTGCCAAGAACTAGAAGGATCCATTAGAATTTAAATGAATGGCATTTTTAAATAGAAGGAAAGAAATCCTATGGTATATCCAATTCATCATGTTGATCTTTTGCAAATGGTTACTGATTCTTACTGTCATGCGGTAACAATGGTTTGTCATACAATCCCATAATAAGACTTAGGACAAAGCAAAACAAAGTTGGCCCAAGATGAAAATACCAACACATTCTTGCATCCAAGAATCTGTTGTCAAGCAGGGAGGATCTCACATCCAGAAAACATTTTCTTTCAAGATGGTACCACTATTTCCTGGCTACAATGTAATTAATCAGCTCTTTTTATAATAATCTAAGTTTGCAATCTCCCAACAGTCAGGGTAGGAAAAATTTTAAAGCCCAGGCAAAGAAAACAAATGAATAGTGCAAGTATTACATAACCCACTGAGAAGTAAAAACTTAATTAGTATCATGACAATATAATCATTGTGGTAGTGGGAAACCATTAACCATACTTAGAAATACTTTAGAATAAAAAATATATAATTATATACTTTCATTCCAATTCTTCATTGGACTTCTTAAGACCTACATGAATGCATAGATTAATATCATGAAAATATGAAATATTACTTTATGAAAGAAATACCCATTTTAGAAAATCCGACATAGCCACTATACCTTAAGGCAATTTAAAATGTCATATTTTGCCTTATATTATAACAAAGACAAAGAATGTTGTAATTTGACAAGAGTCAGTGAGGGAGTAATTCCAGTATTTATAAAATAAAACTTTAATACTAGTAGGTAGATTGGTTTGGGGAGCAACGCTGCAGACACAATTGCTGGGATTGTCTCTCTTCTACTCTCTCAGGCTCCAGGATAAAGAAGAATCAATTAGCCCTCAACAGTCTATGACCTTGAAGGCTACAGCTCTGTGCATAATGTGCTGAATATGCTGAGACAGAAAAAAAAAAAAAAAAAGGAAAAGGGAGAATAAAGTCCTAAAACCACTGAAGAGCATGTTTCACATATGATAATGTCATTTTCAAATATAAGCCATGACAGCTTAGTTTATGTCAAAAACATGCACGGTAAAAGGAACGTCCCAGTTCTTTCTGCGACTAAACAATACTTTCTTAGTTGAAAAATACAATCCCTTTGTAAGCTTTTTTTTCCCCTTTCCATTAATTAATGGTTACAACCTTTTTAAACAACAACAAAAACAACCACTTACAAGTCTCTAGAAACAAAGCTGCCTGGACCAATCCCTTTCAAACACTACTCCCCCCAATCAATACCCCCCCCCCCGCCGACCCCCCGCCCCAGAAAAAGTAGGCTCGCAATTTTTAGAATACAAGACTTGATTTTTTTTTTTTTTTAAGGGACTAGTCCAAAAAATTAACAGAGTCTCCCTACAGGTTTTAAAGTGTTAGCCAACTAACTGTCTACCCCTAACTTTTCAGGAGAAAACTACTTCCCAGACTGCTTCTCTAGGCTTATCTCCGATGCGCTTCAAAACGTTGCAGCTGTGCATCTGGTCAAACTGGCCACAATGATGCTTTTAGGCAGCAGTAAATCTTTCCCATTTATTGCAGATGCCACAATATCAATGCCCTGGCTTGGAAAAAAAAAATGATAAGGAATATGTAATCTACTAAAACACTTAGTAGAAAAATTTACTTTACAAAATAATTTATCAAAACTTTACAACATACTTTCTGACATGGTCTTAGATCAGGAAAATGTGCTAGATGTTTCTTTGTTTTCTTGATTTCCTCAGATGACAAAATTACAGAATTTAGTTGAAGTGTTTTTCAAAGGGCATTTTTTTCTTTCTCTGGACAATGAAACCTGTTTAAGCAGATTTCAATTAAAGACTTAAGTTTAAAATGATCAAGTAACCTTGTTCTCCTGGTGAATTTCGCTTCTCTTTGCAGGATCTGTACTTGCTTTTTATAGCATGTCATTTCATCTGGGTATTATTTCTCGGTCACTTTGCCAGGTGGGAAGAGGCAGCAAAGGCGGTGATATCTGTCAGACCTTTAATGATGCTTCAGGGATTTGATAAAGATACAAAGCAGTGTCTGCATGAAGGAGGTTTTCCCTAATTGCACCTAGAAAACAAGACTTTTTTTTTTCTTTAAATCTTTGCCATTGAATCTGGTGTGTGTGAAATGACCAGGAGTTACAAGCACAAATCAAGTTTTTCTGTGTTTCTATAGCATGCTGCACTACTTCACATTGAACGTGATGTCTGGAAAAGGTACTCTTTATTCTTCATTACTGTCCAGAGGAAAAACAAAAGAGGCATTTCGTCAGAGAAATTGTCAACTCTCTTTTAACCCTAAGAGCTTTCATGTAAGTTATTAAGAACCAAATTTTCTGATCTTGTACTTTCCTACTAAGTAAATATTCCTCATGGTAAAAAGTGATAGGAGATAGAGACAACAAAAATAAACTAGAAACATTTTTAAAAGGCTATAGAAAACTCCTCCCTTCTATATTGATGTTTAGAACAGTCATGCTTTCATTCCTGTCAACTTTCTACTCTAAAGCTATTGCAGTTACCCAATGCAAATGCAAACAGAAATGTATTGTTTTTAAGAGCGTGGGCTCTCTTCACATCACAGGTTATTAAACTGGGCTGCTGCAATCTGCCAGACTAAGATGACACATGCCTTAAAAAGAAAAAAAAAAAAAGATGTACCTCACTAATGGATCTTGTACTTTTTAATGACTGCCAAGGAAGCTATTTAAACATTTGATTGTAGAAGACAAAACTAATTTGGGCAAATCCTTCATGCAGAATCCTACTGTGTCCTGGACAAAATAAAGCTGCTGTTACTAAGTGCTCACTAACTGAAAGTACAGTCTGGGCAGGACAGTAGTCATCTCAAGCTAGTGAGAGGCGAGCACCGTAAATGTCTTAAGACTTGCTGCAATCTCAGAAAGAACCAATTAAGATACAAAAGTAGGGAGAGGTGGTTAGAGAACAGGAAGAAGGGAGAGAAAGACAACAAGCAGCTTGGGGTTGCTGAGAGGTAGAGGGTAACAGAAAGGTGACAGGAAATCTATGATGGGGAAGAGAAAGACACAAAATAATACTGGTATATGAAAGTCACATTTCTATAAAACATGAAAAGATGGCCTGATGTTTCAATTTTAAAATGTGTTAGAAATAAATGAATTTAACTTAAATTCAAGCATGACTTGCAGATGCTGAAGTTTTGCATTCCCGGTACCAGACTGAACAATGTGGCTAGAGAGAGCTGCTGTTCACAACACTGGTTCAGACCCGGAGTTTGCAAGATCATTTTACTCAGCCCTTCAATGCCAGCCCAAGTGTCTCAAACACATGCTTTGCTTAAACAAAACCAGGCAACTAAAATGCAAGAAGAAAGGGAAACATCCTTTGGGGACCTCAAACCCACCCCTTTCCTTTATTCTTCTTCATCATCATCATCATCATCATCATCATCATCTCTCTCTCTCTCTCTCTCTCTCTCTTACTTACAAAGTTTAGGAGCAGTTTGGAGATTAGTTTCTGTTGTTTGTGGCTGAGTTGCTGACTTGGGCGTTCTCACCTCAGGGTTCCGGGTGGGTGAAGGGAAGGATGGTGCAGTGGACGGCAAGAAAGAAAAGGCAAAAATACGATTCTTCGGTGTCGGTGCCGCTGATGGTTCAAAGGAGACAAGAGCCTTGTCACCTTGCACTGTAACTTGAACCTTGCTTTCAGATTGAGCCCTAGAGACAGGTGAAGTATATGCCTCAGACGACACCCACACAGCTGAGGCAGCAGTTGGGTCCAGAGAAATAATAGGGTCCTGGCCTAATCCCCCAGGGTCAAGGTGAGTAGGAGAGTCATACTCAAAGATCTTGTCCACGAATACCCACTTGAGTCCGGCAATGCAGAGGCAGAGGCTGACCAGGCAAGCCAGGATGGGGACAATGCAGATTTTCTCTGAGTTGAGGCAACCTCTCAGGCGCTCAGCTTCTAGGCACACACAGCAGGGCACGGCCAGGCCCACGAGTCCAGGGGTTCTCCCATCTTCAGTCTGGGGATCTGGCATGTCTTCTGCTGCCGGAAGCCCATCAAGAGATGGGTCTGCACTCAGCTGAGTGGAGGGGCTAGAGGACCTCTCGGCGGCGACCTCAGACATGTCTGGGGAATAAATCTCCATCGGCTCACCTCCAGAAGAAGGCCTGGCCGCTCTCACGGTCCATTACCACGCAGAGGCCCCCCCAACCAAATGATACAGCATCTTACAGGGGGAAATCGATAAATCGTCCAAGTCCAAGGCCATTATCAAAATCAAGAAGAGTTCAGGAAGATGCAAGGGGGGAAGAAAAGCTCCTAGCAACTACAAAATCAGAGTATATCGTTATAATTCTTTAAACTGCTGTTTCTGGGCCACTTTTCTAGTTCTTTTAAACGTTACTCCAAACCATCCCGGGCTCGTCAAGAGGACAGGGACCAAAATAGATCGACGGAGCTGCCGGCTGGTTAATTAAGTAAACCAGTAGCCCAAACTGAAAGGCATGTTTCTCACCTCGAGCATCTGAAGCTGGTGTCTGCTCAGATGAAGAAAACAACTGTCATGCAGGAGAAGTAAAAGCAGAAGGAGGACCAGCGGCGGTGGCGGCGGCGGCAGCAGCGGCGGCGGCAGGAGAGGCAGTAGTGACAATAGCAACAGCATCCTGTTGTGTTAACGCGACGACGGCTGAAAGGGGCTGAATCATTACAGAGCAGCAGGTGCCTGCCCTCGGAGCATCACTGCAAACAGGATCAGAGGGCTCCGGAGGCAAGAGTGCAGCCAGGAGGGGCGGTCACTCCCTTCCCCGCCCTGCCTCCACCCCACCCCCGACTACTCCTCTTTGTCCTTCTTGAGTGCTCATTCACTTTCTTCCTCTGCGGCTCTTCTCTGCTTCAGTCTCTCTCTTTCTTTCCCTTCTTCATCCAAGCCCGTCCTCTCTCTCTCCTCTCTCTCTTTCCTCCCCCTCTTCCAACCCCCCACTCCCCACTCTCTATCCACACTCTAGAGCTGCAGGCTGGTCTGAGTAAAATCAGTATCCCCAGCCACACAGGACTGCCAGTGACTTCCTATTTTATCCAATTAGAAGGAATAAAGGCCATCAAATCAAAAAGAGGCAGGCAGGCATCAGTTAAGCCTAGTCCCCATGGCCCCCACCCGTTTTCTTCCTTTTTCTTTCTTTCTCTACAAAAGCTGTCCCAGTCTTCTTCTACCCCCACCTTGCCGGCTTTCAGTGTCTTTCCTTCACCCACTGTTGGGTCAGAAAAAGCCAGCGATCGATGCTAGCAATCTAACAAAGCTGGGATGGGGAGGGGGGTGGGGGGTGTAGGTGGGACCTTATGGGTTGGACCTGAGGCTTGGCGAAGTCTGCTATCTGATTCCTCCCTAGAGAGGTAAGCTTTTCAACAGCAATTTCTTCCTGCCTGCTGCTGAGAGATAGCATTCCTTCCCTAGCCCTCTAATAAGTTTTGTTCACTAAGAAGACTGTTATTACCTGATTTTCGACCAACAGTTTGAACGTTTTTTTCCTAACCATGGACAGCTCTGCCTTTAGCCCTTTTTGCAATGACTCTGTAAGACTTTGTCATGCCCAGAGAGAAATGCTGAGTACAGGCTGGAGGGATTGCTAGGGGAGGGGTTGGCAGCCCATATATCCCCTGCTGTGGTCCCCTTTGAATTTCCATTTCTTCTATCTCACCCAAAGAAGACTAGACTAATGTCAAGCTAATAGGAAGCACCAGTAAGTAACAGAGTTATGATGCGAGCAAAGCTACCACTTCATTTTTAGATTAGCCTTTCATGGTGACTCCACACTGCAGAGGTCTGAATTCCCTGGCACTGTAATATATACCACATGTCCTCAGCTATCACCGCACTGCAAGTACTAAGAAGAGTTTTCGATGAGAGCATGCCTTTTGGGTTAGGTTTCAGGAGCTTTACCTTCCAGATAGTTTCAATGCTGATTTTTTTTCTTTTAAAACAACAGTCATTAAAACACTAGAAGAAAGCACTGTTCATAATAGAGACCACAGGCTTCTCCAAGCACTCTGCTCCATGTCACTTCACACAATATGCATCTGAACCTGTAATCCACACTTACTGTGACTGGACATCTAAACGGTTTCCAAGGAACCATTCTGTTCACCTATGTCAACAGGAGTCTTTAAAACTCTCTCTAAATCTATACTACATAGCCATCATATGAGTCCCTGAAGCAGCGAAATTTAGAACTCAAGTCCTGAGAAAATCTGCTTTAAGCACGTTGTCTTTTGTAGGGCACAATCTCCACTGCTTTGAGGTACGTTTCACCTTTAAATGATGGGAGATAAGAATATTATCACTTCTTCCTTCAAGATGAAATTAGTCCATAATTATAAATGATTTAAAGGGTCTTAACATCTTAAACTGTGTTTGCAGTACTATAACAACAACAAAAGCCTGTGCCAATTTGCATAATTGTAACCATGACTATGACAACTTTATGAGCAACATGAGTTATCCTTAAGTTCATCTCTCTATAATCTGCATTTATATACCAGTAAATGGTGTTTAAAAATAATTCCTCTGCTTATTTTCTAGGTTTATTTGACTTTAAAGCAGTGAGAGCTCTCTTACAAAGATTCTAGCTACGGACATACAATTTCACAGTGTAGAAAATGTCTACAAGCACTTAAAGCATTCACATTGAAAGATAGTAAGAGCTCAATGATCAATATTCATGTAAATATTCAGAAACAGTATCAGCAGGTGTTTATGCTAAACTACGGTAATTTATAATTTCTTCAAAAAGCACCCAGTTGAAATATATGGCACTGAATTCCTCAATTTTGACCTAAACCAAAAATATTATACTCAGTACATTAGTATTTCATCCAAGGCCAAGGTCAGCTAAATTTCAAAGACCAAAATGGGGTTCAGGTGGCCCCAAGTCAGGCAGATAGGAGAAAATACCAAGCATGATAACCCATAGTTTAGAAAAGTGGTCTTTAACTTACACCAATAGCAATTATTCACCTTACCTCAACCATTAAGAACAAACATATTCAGCAGGGGAAAAAAAAAAAAGCTACTGGGCATTGCTCTAGCTGTTACACCGAAAATACCCAACACTTATAGAGAAAACCAACATTTTATACAAAGACTAGGACAACACATCAGAGAGAGAATCCTGTGGACTACCACAAGTACTCTTTCCCTTGGACTACATAAACCAGACTTTGGGATGTGTCTGTTTTGCCTCCAGAAAGGCATTCCAGAAACCCTGTGGCACCTTGGTGCTAAGATTAGTCTGCAGACAGCCAGCTTCCTATAAAATTGTTTTTTTCCACCAAATTGGAAAATGAATGTAAATGGGGAAATGGAGAAGGATGGGAGGTGAAGAATAAAAGGAATTCTCCATTAGTTCTACCCTTGGGACTAGGACCCAGGAGTTGCCTTTCTCCCTTCATCAAATCCTCTATAGCAATAAAAGAGTGAGAAAGGAAAGTGTGAATGGGGTTAGAGGTCAGAATTTCCTTTGGATAAAACATGTATGTTTGCAGGAAAAACTGCAAGGATATATCGTTTTAACCCTTTAAGCTCAACCCCAGTAAAGCCCAGGAATACCCCATTTCCATGTCCTCTTAGAAAAATAAACTAGACAATTTTTTACTATCTTTTTAAACCTTTTATCACCATCTCCCTCACAATAACAAAAGCTACCTTTATTGAGTTCCACCCAGGTGACAAGCACTCTGCTAGGTTCATAATACACATTGTTTCTGATCTTCATTAATCCCATACAGTCAAAATTTTTTTTTTTTTTTTGAGACCGAGTCTCGCTCTGTCGCCCGGGCTGGAGTGCAGTGGCCAGATCTCAGCTCACTGCAAGCTCCGCCTCCCGGGTTCACGCCATTCTCCTGCCTCAGCCTCCCGAGTAGCTGGGACTACAGGCGCCCGCCACCGCGCCCGGCTAGTTTTTTGTATCTTTTTTAGTAGAGACGGGGTTTCACTGTGTTAGCCAGGATGGTCTCGATCTCTTGACCTCGTGATCCGCCCGTCTCGGCCTCCCAAAGTGCTGGGATTACAGGTTTGAGCCACCACGCCCGGCCTTAGAATTTTTTTAAGAAATATTTCATTGGCCCAGGCAACTTAGGTAATTTTGCCATGGACATATAGCTATGTGGCCAAGATTTGAATACGTTCTGATTCATTCTATTTCTGCTGAAAAATACTGATTTTGTTTTTTTTTATCAAAAGGGTGCATTTGATTACATTATTTATTACATATCTCTTCAAGAAGAGACTATGAAAACCAGAATAGATAACAATGAAATAGGAATTATTACCTTAATATAATTTGTAAACAAACTTAAAAGGATCTAGTTTTCAAAATAAGACTTTTAAAATTTTGCCTAATAATTTTTAGAAATTATAAGAATTAAGCATGGGCCATTTAAATACTATCTATTTATCATTTAAATCAAATGAGCTCTTCCATGGACTCATTCCAGGACTTCCTTTGGGAAGCGATTTCAGTTATGTATTGCTGTGAAACAAACCGCCCGGAAATAGCTTACAGCAATCGCCATTTTATTCTGTAGGTTTACTGGGTTCAGCTGAGTGGTTTCTCTGCTCCATTTGACGTCAGCTGGTGCTGCAGGTGAGGTGCAACTAGGTGAAAACATTCAAAATGGCTCCCACACATGATGACTGGCAGCTGCTGCTGGATGCCAGCCGGCACTGTGAAATGGTGCAGCAACCTGTGGCCTCTCCTTGTGGCGTGAGCTTCCCACAGTATGGTGGCCAGGTTGTGAGAGAAAGCACCCCAAGAGGAAGAAAACACAAGCTGCCAGTGCTCTTAAAAGTCTGTGCCTGAAAGCAGAACAAACTATTTCCCCTGCATCCTATTGGTTAAGAAGTCACCGTGCCAGCCCAGACTCAAGGACAGAGGAAATACATTTTGAGGGAGAAAGTGACAAAGAATTTGCAGCCACAATTAATCTGCTACAGAGGATAAGAAAGTAAATGCTAGTACACCAACCTGGATCAAGAAGAGAGACGGTAATATAGAATGGGATTTGGCAGAATAAAGTAAAATATACTTATATTTCTGATCCACTTTCATAATATTTCAGCTTCCTTCTAAGTTGGCTTCAAGAAAAAAAATCCTGTAATATCATCAAATAAAATAATACTAGAATTTCTCTGCTACTTCAATTCAAGTTAGTCTATGAATTCAAGCTAGTCATTCTGCTTTACTTTTATTTACTTTATCATCAGAAGAATGTACGGTAGCTCCAACAGATGAAAGAGAATGATAAATGTCATTTTGCTTTTGACCTTATTACTCATTTATTTTCTCTTTGACTTTTTTCCTGTATCTTGGCGACATAACTCTAAAATATTATCCCTGAAATCTAAAACTACTATCACTGAAAAAGTTTATCCTTGCTCCTAAATTTTACGGCTGGCAAAAGAGTAGAATTTACTTCATGGTATCTAACATAAAATAAAAATGATGGCAGCAGTTGTTTCATTTGGGGAGATCCCTACATACAAATGGCAATTATTTATTTATTTGCTGAGGAATTATGAAATCATAATTTTCACAAGAAAGCACCAGGCCCTAAAGTTAACTTTAAAACCCTGCAGCTTCTTTGGAGGATAAAGTACACCAATGGATCTGTCAGCTTCCTCCACCTATCCAAAAAACATGTCCTCAGCTAGGTCTCAGCTCCTTGACAGAGCCCTTCCCATTTTTCCAAATCATAGACCCAGTATTTCTTAACTGAAACATTTATTGGGGCATATTCACAGTCATGTGTCATCATTTAATTACATCATGTATACAGGGCTGAAGAATGCAATTTCTTTGACGGCAAAGATTATCAGTATTTGATTGTCTGATAGAGCTGGGCTATCCATTCAATACATACATTTGGTTTGGTTTTACTTTTAATTGGGATTGCATTACACAGATTATGGGGTCTCTAATAGATCAGCAGGCTTTATTCATACCCTTTATACTCCCCTCCATTTTTTCAAGTCTTTTAATGGCCTATTCAGATACTTCCTTATCAAATTTCCTCTGATTGTTCCAAAATATGCCTTGAATTAACTTAGCCCGGTCTAGCAAAACTCAGCTACCACAGATCCTATCAGTGGAGGGAAAGTTTGGAATATGCTAATATTTAACTATTTTTTCTTGTCATTCCTCTCTCCCCAGCTAAACAGAAAAGTTCTCTGAGAGCAAACCAAATCCATGTGCTGTTTGATGTTCTTCTACATTATTTATGATGCAAAATGGGTGAGATGAATGGAACTTATTTTACCTTACTGGGCATGTCTTTTCTGCCCACTTTAAAGGTAAGTCAAGACTGATTATTCTTACCCAGTGAAAATGTTCTCAGAGCAGACAATTTGACTTAATTTTAAGCATTACTTTGTGAGATGCTGTATCAAGTGCTTGATATTGACTGTGCTCTGTGTTCTCATTCTGTAACACGATGAGCAATTTACTCCGGTACATTTTGTTCTTTATGAGTTTAGATCCTTTGTAACTGAAGATACAGTAAATGATCTCAAAGATGAAGATGTGAGAATTTCATATGGAAAGATATTTTAATTGCATATGATAGTTATAGTGAGTTTGCTTTACTTTGGGAGAATCTATTAATTTCTCACTCCCCATAAGTAAAATTATTAGTTTTCTACAAACATAGTTTATTGGTCATTTTACAAGTTTACCTTCTTTTAAAATTCCACTGGAGAAGTTCTGGAACTAGATGGAAGGGGTGGTTGCACAACACTGCAATAAATGCAACTGAGTTGTGACTCTCAAATGGTTAATTTTGCTGTGTGAATTTCAACTCAAGGAAACATGAGACTGTTAAGTGTAGGTTGCCCTTTCTTCTAGAAAGTATCAATAGGAAATGTGGCATTGAATCTCAGGCAATTATTAACTATGAACTCTGAACTTATATTAATATTAATTTATATATGCATATGTATATATATGTATATATTTAGAGACAGGTTTTCACTCTGTCTCCCAGGCTGGAGTGCAATGGTGCAATCCTAGTCACTGCAGCCTTGATGTCCTGGGCTTTGCCTAGCTAACTTATTTTTAAATTATTATTATTATTATTATTATTATTATTATTATTATTTATTATTATTTTGTAGAGGCAGGGTCTCACTCTCTCACCCAGGCTAGAGTACAATGGTGCAATCATAACTCACCATAGTCTCAAACTCCTGGCCTCAGCAATCCTCCCACCTTAGCCTCCCAAAGTGCTGGTATTACAGTTGTGAGCCACCATGCCTGCCAATATGTATATTTTAAATAGGGAAATAGGATGGAGTTGAACAGTGAAAAATAAAACAGGATAGAAAGATAAGGCTTTGCTCATGTTCTCATAAGCCTTTTGAATTCAGAGTCTCAATAACATATCCATTTCCTAGTTTTTGTGTGTGTATGTGTCTGAGCTCTTTGGGATGAAGGACTCCACTGGAAATAAGTGCCAAGGACGAGGGGCAAGTGGCAGTCTTCCTGTATTATCTGTGTTTTCTTATCAAAAATGTGATAAACTCAACACCAGAACGTCAGCTCCATAAGGTCATGCACTTGTGTCTGCCTCCACTGCTACATCCCCAGTACCTACAGCATGCCTGGCACACAGCAGACATTTGTTAAACAAATGCATCCAAATGAAAACGACATGGAAGAGGGATGAATAAACTATGGGAAACATCTTTGAGACATGGGTTTTACCAGTCTGAGTAAATGCAAATAATGTTAAATTACTGTGTGTGGGGGATGTGTGTGTGTGTGTGTGTGTGTGTGTGTGTGTGTGTGACAAAAAGAAGAAAAACCAAAAGAAACATTATCTTTATACAGAGTAATCTGAGGTTATGTGGATGAATGGCCATTTCTAACATTTACTAGAGCAATATATGTTGGCTTAGTTACCTTGAGCCAATATCTTTGCTGTGTCTCATTAATATTCACTATGACAGTTAAGTTCAGGCCACAGAGCAGCATAGCTCAGAGAGATTTTCTGTTGTTTGTTTTTCATTCTTCTGGCAAATGTAACAAAAATGCAAGATATAATTTTGCTTTTATGTACATATCCAATGTGTAATCTTATTTAACGAAAATGATAATGGATGTATTTTAATGCAGTGAGAGAAGTTTTAGCTAAAAACAAGGAGGAAATACCTTGATAACCGATGCTGGTTTAATATAAATTCAGCAAAGTTTTAAAAATGGGAGGGATTGAACTTGACATATACTTAAGCACTAGCTATTTGTTTTAAAGTTCAGTTGCTTGTCAGCCAGTTCTATAAACTGGTCCCCCAATCAACCCAGAAATGTAGTTAGTTAGTATATAGCACAGCATATCACTTATAGCAAATGCTCTAGAAATATGTGTTAATTTGATTTTTAAATCTCCTGCTTAAAATAGAGAGAAACAGTTGAGCATGAGATTATACACATGTGAAAGCAGTTATGAATTACTCATAAGAGAGGACCAGCTATTCAAGAGACTGAAACTTCATGTAAGCCCATGTGTAAAATATACTTGCACAACATTCCTGGAATAAAGTAAGTTTGAGGAAAGGGATTACCTGAAGTGTTCTACTTTTAAACATGGTTCAAATTTCTTTTCCCTTTATTTTTATTTATTTATTTATTTTGAGATGGAATCTCGCTCTGTCGCTTAGACTGGAGTGCAGTGGCATGATCTCAGCTCACTGCAGCCTCCGCCTCCCAGGTTCCAGTGATTCTCCTGCCTTGGCTTCCTGGGTAGCTGGGATTACAGGCACACACCACCACACCCGGCTAATTTTTATATTTTTAGTAGAGATGGGGTTTCACCATGTTGGCCAGGCTGGTCTTCTAACTCCTGACCTCAGGTGATCTGCCCACCTCGGCCTCCCAAAGTGCTAGGATTATAGGCGTGAGCCACCACACCTGGCCAGTTCAAATTTCTGAATCTGAAAAGACCTTAGCCAGAGAAAACATCTTACAATATACATTTTCCTTAGAGTACACACAGTTTTCTTCCCCTTGTTGCTGATCAAAATGAAAATATGAAGTTGCACCAAAGGGAAAAAAAAAGAAGAAGAAATAAAAATATATGCAGTTTCCAGAACTGATTCGGGATTCCCAGTGAGCCACCTAAGTGTCAGGCAACACTATTGTAAGATCATAACCTTTATGATGCTCATGGAAGCAGAAGTATCCCATTTAAAATGAAATGCCAATCTCATTTTTCTGCTGCAAGGGGTGGAAACCGTTTCTGCATTGTTACAGTTTTTATTACTTAAAAAGATATGAATTTGAAAGTTATAAGATAAAAATGTCTTATGATTTGACCTCCAGCTCAAATGTTTCTATCACAAATCACACGATAGGTTGCTAGAGTCAGACTTGTTTAAGAATGACTTGTTTCTTTTCTGTCCAACATGGTAGCTCCTGCCTGTGATCCCAGCTACTGGGGAGGATGAGGCAGGAGGACTGCTTGCGGTCAGGAGTCCGAGACCAGCCTGGGCAACAGAAGGAGACCAGATCTCTAAAACACTGGGAGAAAAAAGAGAATGGACTTGTTTCTTTTCTATTTCAGTAGTTATTTGGAGTAAAAGAATTTACATTTAATGCAAAGGTCAACTGTAATCTCAATAATAATGAGATTTAAAGTTTTTAATTGACTGAAGGTTGGAGCTGCAACAGGTCTTACCCATGAATTTTATTTCTTTAATTTTTAAAATTATACTTTAAGTTCTAGGGTACGTGTGCACGACATGCAGGTTTGTTACACGGGTATACATGTGCCATGTTAGTTTGCTGCACCCATTACATGAATTTCATTTTATACAGGAAAAAAAAAGTTCTTGGGAGGTTAAAAACAGAATAATAACCTGCTTAGAGTCACACAGAAAAGAATTTCAAAGTCAGGACTAGAAATCACATCTATTTCTCTTTCTTTTTAATTAATTTCTATAAAGGAAGGCTCTTTGGTTGCATACTGCCAATGCAGATACACAGACTTGATTTGATAGTTTAGATTTTCTCTCACTTGGGGCCATGAAAGATGTCTGTACCAATACCTCACTTTGACCGTTTCCCTGGACCATTTCTACTTGAAAGTTTACTTTTTAATGCTCCCACGACCACTTGTGGTCACAACTCTACTTAATGGGCCTCTTTCTTAAAGATATTCAGAGACTAATACTCATATTTGAACTCCGTTCTTAAACAGCATGTTATCAAACTAAGGAAGCATACAAAATGTGTGTTCCAGAACCCAACAACTTCCCCTGAGAACAGGCTGGAGATGAGACGCTACCTGAGTTGTGGGAGCATTACAGTTAGCTTTATTGCTTACACAGGAAAGTACAGAATAAAGAAATTACAGAGGATAGGAACGCAATGTATCCTCAGGAAAGAAGACTGTCACCAAAATGGGAATTGCCCAAACATCACTGCAGTAGCTCAAACACAAACTGTACCAAAAATTGTCACTAGCTGGAAATCAGGGAGCCAAGGTTACATCTTCTTTTAATTTGGAGAATTAAAAGCCTGGGACAGGGGAAGGAGTAATTATTAGGGAACAGGAACAAGAAGGTTGCTACTGGCTGAGTTATACTCTGAAATATGATGACTAGAAAACCCTCAGTCCAAATATGGTGGCTTATGCCAGAGAAACATATATTCTATTTGATAGCATAATCCATGACCCACATGTTTTCTTAAACATTGCAATAAAAGATATATACTATGCATACTGGGATATTTGGGGGTAAAATGAACTCATGTATATTTGAAATGTCATCAAAAAATAAAAAGTTGATAGATAAATGGGTAGACATTTGGTAAGCAAATATAGGAAAATATTAACTGTAAAATCTCAGTAGTGGGCATAAGTTTGTTTACTGAATGATTAATTCACCTTTTCTCTATCTTTGAACATTTCATAATAAAATGCTGGAACTGTTAAAAAAAATTTCATGGTGTTTCTGGGTTCATATATGATAAGGAGCCTATCTTGATATACTATGGCAAATTTTATTATAAAACTCATTACCTATGCCAAACAAACAAAATAATCCAGCAATTCTACATTTAGTAACCTTCACATGCTTATTTTTTTCCTTCTCTGCATTGTCCTCCAGCCTCCACCCATCACTACGTCTTTCCCCTACTACTTTTATTTTAAGGAATTGATTTTTAAGATGAATTTCAAAATTATATCAAGGGTAAAAGATTCATATAATTTTAACCATTATCTAATGACAATGAGGTATCTTTATGTGGTAACCATTAATTGCTATAAAACATCTAAGAGCTTTTTCTGCCCCTCTCCCCTCACCCAATACCATTTATTTATTGAGAAGGGATTTTCCTTAATGCTATACTTCAATCCCTGGGGAATTAGAACATCTATGAATAATGTGACTTGGGAAAATGTAAAGTTCACATTACTGAAAAAATCTGAAAGGTTAGATGGTAAGCTTATTCTGTTGAAATCAGTAGAATCTTTGGCTTATTCAGGACACTCCCATTCTGAACACACCTTTTCCAATGGTCAACTGGTCAGTGGACCATAAGGCCAGAGGCTACAATGTGAAGGTTGAGCTTCTCTGCTGCTGGATTTTCCACCCAGTGATTCACACAGATATTTTATAAACTATTAAATATGTATGATGCAGTACAAAGCCCCTCTAAAAGCATCTGTATTTAACTAAATCATGTCCCTGACAGCAAGAGGCATGCAGAGCAATTTAACCTAGCAGGAAAAGTACTTCTTTTACAAATCACTGCAGTGCAGAGCTTCAACCATATGCTTCTTTTTGCCCCCACCTCCCGCGCCCGAACACATCCAGTAAGAAAGGAAAGGCTTAACTTAAATGGTTTGAAATGCTTTTAGATAGGATTTTAAAACAAAACATAAGACTTTAGAAGTGTTTCTCAAAAATTTTACCACCTTAAGGCTTTGCCAGTACTCTGTCCCTAGAGGTCAGAGAAGTAACCCAGCCTCAGGTTAAGTCTCCTTAACCCGGGGTTAAATACCTGGAATTAGCCCACTGTCTTCTATCATGCTCTTCCAAATGTCTACTGCTGTTTAGTGACTAATATCAAAGGCATCTAGAAACTATCACTGTACAACTAGATCCCCCATATTCTTCTCTTTCACCCCAAAAAAGATTCAAAGAAAAAAGTTTTGGATGGGAAACTTCAGGGCACATCAAAAGTTAAATGATTGTTACCCCTTCACAACCGAAGACCGAAGAATCTAGTGAGATAAGTAGTACCAATTAAGCAGTTTTCCAAGGTACCTAAGCATTTGGCAAGGCAAAAGAATAGCAGAGGGATCTCTACATTTTTTAAAAAGTGCAATGACAATGTAAAACATTTTTAGAAATCTCATGCACAGAATTAACTGTGCTCCCAGAGACAGGTGGTTTTATAATAACCTGTGGTGGGGGCGGGGGGGAAATGTGTTGAATGAGTACAAAAATAATTAACTTACTGTCAAAAAAATCGGGGCTAAATGCTTGAATTGCCCAAATCAAAATGAAATGGCGTTACTGTAATTCAGCCAACTGATCAGGAAATGTGCTGTGCAGCATTGAAATGAACTTCTTTTCACAATCTGGCCAGTACAAAATGGAAAACCTCAGGATGACCTGCTTTTCAAAAGCAGTAGATTTCAAATTTTAAGGTCACTGTACAGGGTGTAATAAAAATAGCTACCATTTCTAAAGACCTAATCTATATGTTAATTTACTTGGCTACCCATCCACCTATTCATCCAAAAGATGTTTACTAAATGACCGTATCTGTGCCAGGCATTGTGCTGGGGTTTGTAGATTTGGTAAGAGGAAATTAATTTCCATCTTATAGTTTTCCTTTTCTTCTAAAATAGCAAATGGGATCTGTAGAGAGTGAAGGCATGATTTGAATTTTTAGAGTGGTAAGGTCTGAGTCACCTTAGAAAATGGAAGAGAAGGCTGACTGTGAAAAACAGAAACAGGTCAGACATTGTGCCAAGTAGTATATACACATCAGTTCTTATTTATAATCTTTACAATCAGTATGCAAACTAACTGATATTTTTCCTATTTCACAGACGGAAAAATTAAGGATTAAAAAAGATGCACAGAGAACCCACAATTACATAGCTAGTAAGTGGTGAAGCAAAGATTCAAACCAACTGAACTTCAAAAGTCATTTTTCTGTACCACTGTACAATATCTTTATACTGATACAAAGTATGGAAGAAGACTTTCAAAGCATTTTTTAAAATCATCAATTACATAAGAGATGTTTTTGTTGTTGAGCTCTACAGTAAAATTTTCATTTGGACTTACACAAGACTCAACGGGAGGAAAAGGGGAAGAAAAGAAGAAAACAAAATGTGATGATGAGAATGTACATGTTCACATGCATATTACAGTTTCTACTTTGGATAGATTTATTTTTCAGATCAGTTCAGCTTTTTCCAAAACCAGGATTTAATGTGGAATATTAGGTTATCCATTCAATTATGCTATGCGTCTTAAGTCTGGCCATGATGAAACCAACCCATTTAAATGATGTTGCTAGTAAGTACATGAATCAAAATAATTTAACATGCTAAACAGTATCATGGCCCTCTGTTGCATATTTCTTTGAGCATCAACAAGATGAAGGAAGAAGGCATGCCACAAACTCAGAGTTTAGAATAAAAGTGTGATTTCTCTCTTTCAGTTTTTTAAGAGTTTTAATCAGTATTTGAAAGCACCATACAATTACAGAAAATTAGAAATTACTCAAATTAAAATGAAAAGGGAAGATCAGGTCAGTAGTTACTGCTTCCTCTGCCATAGATTTCCCATTTATTTTAAAAAATGTGTGCTTTTTCAGAGTTTTTCCATAGACATTCTAGGTTGATCTTGTCTCTGCTGCTTTATGCAACTTTTTGTTTTTTTTTCAAGTAAGTATCTTGCTCAGCCTCAGACTGCTGGGCTCAAGTGATCCTACTGTTTCAGCCTCCCAATTGGCTGGGACTACATGTACACATCACAACACCTGGCTAGTTTTTAAAATTTCTTTGTAAAGATGGGATCTCACAATGTTGCCCAGGCTAGTCTTGAACTCCTGGCCTCAAGAGATCCTCCTGCCTCAGCCTCCCAAAGTACTGGGACTACAGGTGAGCATCTACTCACCTACAGACTACTTCTCCCATCCTTAAGCAACTTCATTCATTCCTTCAATTATTTTTTTAAGCAAGTACCTCATATGTACCAGGCCCTACCTAAGACTGAGAGGAAGAGCAAGGCAGGCACTGGGGAAAGAGACTGCAATAGTTTCTGCTTCTGTGATATTTAAATTCTAGTGGAAGACTTAGTTTTCCTAATCTTAGGTGGGCACAAAAGGCAGACTTCAGAAGTAGGAGTCCATAGTCTTATAATGGATTCTATTTGTGCAGTTGACACATAGTAGAGTAATTCTTGTTTAATGAGCCTGTCAGGAAACACTGGTTATTGTATATGCATGTCTAAGTATCTGAAATTTTCCTTCACTCCGGATCCAGTTATGGAAATGTTTTCTTCTGATAGTGTTTTGTTTGATTAGTGATAGAAGAAGAATGCAGAATTCAATTCCAGAAGGGATCATGCCCAGGCAAGAGGTCTTTGGAGGTACTGGACAATTACAAGCAGAAAAACATCATCTATCTGTTTCCATTCTCGGTAACCACCAAAACAAAACAGCCACAAAAGCAGACTAGGCTGTCATAATAATTTAATGATTGCATTTTTTAAAGCTGGTGGCATGATTGTTTTGGTAGATGGATTAAAATAAATAAATAAAAGAAAGCATTAATACAGTTTATTATTATCTTTTTGATGAATTGAAGCTTTCTTATTTACTGGTGATACCAAAGCACAATTTTAAAGTACAGTTAGTCAGATTTCCTGAATTGCTAAGAAAATGTGTTAATTTCATAGAAATTCTAAAATATCAGCATAAAAAGGTAGTTGAAAATCAAAGAGGAAAACATGAATTACATGCATATAGATATATATCTGATTTAAAAATTTGTTGCTTATAGACCCTAGATTAATTAATAAGGAAGTTCTACAGGAATCAAAGAAATAAGTGTTAAACATTTTGACTAAGCATTAGTCTTGATGACAACCTAGCTCTGCGAAATCATTGGCATGTCAAATGCTAACAAGTATGAGAATGAGTTTTAGAATTAAACTTACAAGCTATCATCTTTCTAAATGAATGAGCTGCTCAGAGATGAACTGATGGTAACTAAAGAAATCAATAATAAAATGATCAGGATGAACATCCTGTATCATATTAGAAACAATTTTCTCTTCTTTCAGTTAATTCTGATGAAAATATACAAGGCTCTCGAGCAACAAGTTTCTCATCAACATCTAAATCAATTTGAACTTTGTATCCTTACAGTGTAATCTAACACTGAACATTGTCATTGTGTGACATGTCCAATTAAGGCATGTCCAGTGAAGAAAAGAGTGTATATTTGGATGGAACTCATTTATTTTATATTAACATAGCTTGAAGTTACATTTTAAAAGTTGCTAAAATGATTTTCACTTTAAAAATCGGTTTCTCTTGTTTAAATACTATTTCCTCTGATGCTCAAAAATAAAACATTAATTTTTAATGTCACAAGTTTATAAACACTTTGAAGTTAAAAGTATAAATATGCATTATTTACTTTTCTATTAACTTATTACCACAGCACTTACCTTTTTCATTACAAATTCAATAATTTGTTATACCACTAAGATACATGGAGCACTAGATATTATGTTAAACAAAGATCTTGTTTCTATTGTTATTAAGAACAAGTATGTCCACCCCCCAAAATACAGTGAATTCTGTGCAAATTAAAAGAGATTTTTTAAATGAGTAGTAAATCAGGTCCAATTATGAGCAACAGAGTCTCAAAGGGTCCTAGATTAACCTCACCAGAACTTTCCATGTTGAATTAAGAATGCAGTTTGGTCAGGAAAGATATCCTTTTCCTATATCTTGTTTATATCTACTATAAATACCATAAGCATTCCATTAGCATTAACCCAGTGATTAATGCATATGTCATGGACTCAGGTTCTAATCAGTGATAATAACTGCCTACAACTATTTCCACAACTGTTCATCTCCCAACTCTTTTACCCTGACTAACAAAGAAATGCCTACTAAAGTCTAAGAGTTCATGTAGTTACAGGAAACCAGATGCATTATTTATAAGGATGCAGAGGCTAGAAAGTTCGGCTGTGTCGCTTACCCCAGCAGCAGTAGGCTCTAAGCTATTGGCAGTAGGACCATTGCCAGTGCATTAGAAGATGAGATAGAAGGGATCTCTGCCAAATAAAATAGCTAAGTAATAACAAATGTTAAAAAAGGAGAGCCTTGGGGGTTGGAAGGAGTCTTGAAGATCACTGTTGAAGCACAATTCAGGAGATCACCAAGCTTTTGCAGTCAATACAGAAGGAAGAGCTGTAATCTCAATTAATTCTTTGTGTCTTATCTTTCTTGAGTACTTGCTTTTTAATTACAGTTATGCATTTTTTTAAAGTTACTACAGTATCTGTACATAAATGAGAAATTACAACTGTTATAAAAGAGGTAAAGTGCACAGTATGCGATTTCAAGTCCAGGTATAATTAATTGTGTGTTTCTATGGTCCGCCCTGTTTAGAAATCCATACCACTGTTTTAGTGATCCAGGAAAAATCAGTATTTTTCTTCTTTGATTTCAAAGAAAAATAAAAACCCAGACACAAAAACCCACAATTTCTTATTCTTCATATGTTCCAACTGATATACTGCTACAGACAGATACCTGTTGTGGCTTTAAGTAGATTTTGAGATAGTGCCATTCAAGTTTCATTTTCTGTTTAATCATCGTCAGTCACTTGGAATTTACACCACAGCACAAGAGGCTGCATGCTTTAAATGTTAACAACAGCAGGGGATGAGAATGCCATCTTGCCTGAAGAAAAAAAAACCTAAAATCTGACAAAATAAGTCAACTGAAACACAGAAAAAAGGAAACTTAACATAGGGATTGTTAAAACAAATAACCTTCCATATCAATCTGAAATTTAAACTAAAAGCTATGGTTATAGTCTGCTTCTCAAAACTCATCTGAATGTTACCATCAGTTTCAAACATGAAGTAGCTGAGGCTACATACCACATAGTGTGTTTATTCTTTTCTTTGAATAACCTAAGCATTTCAGATGTTTACTGCATATACCTTTTATCTACAATGTCATTCTCATCATTATCTCCTCATCCCAAATGTGTGTGCACTGGGGAGGTAGACGGGATGAAGATTGTGGCATTCTTTTTTATTATCCAAGTACCAAATAAATATAACTTGGTACTTAAAATTGTTCTACTTTTAATGCCTTTTATCATACTAAATTGGTGTGTCTATTTCCATATCTTGCTTAGGAAACTGGGTTCATAGAGCAGATTTGGTCATCTCATTAAGGAAAAAAGACCATTTCTGAAAGTAACTGCAATGATTATTTGCCCTTTAGACTAGCAGGATAGAGGTCACAAGAAGAGCTTTCTGAGCTCAAGAGGTGTTCTTCTGAGCCTTCAACCTCTACCATCTGTGGGTGAAAAGAACACAGGATGAAGAGTCAGAAAGTTTGGGGTTGAATCCTGCTTCTACCACTACTTGACAAATATTGAATTGTCTTGAGTATCAGTCTCCCCATCTAAATAATTGAACTAACAATATCCATTCTCAGATGAAAGCATCTGACACATAGTAGATGCTTACTAAAATATGTTATTGTTGTCTATTATTACTAGTAAGAGTAAATGAAAAATCCACGGTATTGACACTATTGTGGCACTTCTCTTGTTCCCAAGCAAGTGCCTCTTCAGCACTACAGAGAGGAACAGCGACCAGTTAATAAGTAGATTCTGGAATAATTTGCAATAATCCTATCAAAGGAGAAACAGATTTTTATAAATCACCATGAAAACAAGTATTTATGATGAAATGAAAAACAAATCTTCCAGATATAAAAACCAGAAATAAATTTAAAATATACATATGTAGAATGTGAATGCTTCTCAAAATGTTACAGGTTCTCTAATAAATATTATTTAAGCCAATATTAGTTTTTTAAAACTTTGATTTTAAAATACTTATATATCTGTGTCCATGATTTAAGGTGAAGGCAGTTTACTTTTCATTGTATATGTGTACAACTTAAAAAAATGACAATCCAACAAAAAATTCATTAACTCACTGTTGATGTTGACATCCATTTAATAAATACTTTCTGAGAACTGGCATAGTATTACGTTATGGGAATAGAAATACAAATCAACCAAAATTCTTCCCTCTAGTATTTTATATTCTGGTGTGGGAACTGATGTGCACATTAATATGGATAAGAAGTGGCAAGACTATGGTTCAAGAAAGAGCCATGGGACCACCTAAAGTGAACTGCTGGGGAGTAGAAGATAATCTAACATCTGAGTATAACTACAAAATAATAAGGGGTTTGATTTCACTCCTTGATTGGACAAAGAACATTTGTTATAATTTCAGACCATTATTTTAATAAAATATACCCAGGTCTGCACTTCAAATAAAAAGGAAGGAGAAGAGTTATGACATTTTGAAAATTGAGACTAGAGCCAACTCTATTCTTCATGAAGACCTTCTCCACCAGAAGCTTTTATTAGACTAATTCCTCAGTGCACTGTTTACCCAAAAGATCACAGCCAATGTTCTAGAAACCTTAAAAAATAAGCAAGGGCTGGGCGTAGTGGTTCACGCCTGTAGTACCAGCACTTTGGGAGGCCAAGGCGAGTGGATCACTTGAGATCAGGAGTTTGAGACCAGCCTGGCCAACATGGTGAAACACCGTATCTAACAAAAATACAAAATATTAGCCAGGTGTGGTGGTGCACAACTATAATCCCAGCTACTCAGGAGGCTGAGGCAGGAGAATCGCTTGAATCGGGTAGGCGGAGGTTGCAGTGAGCCAAGATCATGCCACTGCACTCCAGCCTGGGTGACAGAGTGAGACTCCATATGAAAAAAAAAAAAAAAAAAAAAAAAAAAAAGCAGAAAGTTTTATTATATTTGCTTCTATGTGTACACATGTAGTGCATGTTACTTTCCATTTTTCCTTTTTTTACAAGGTAATTACAAGGTAATTCTCCCACCCCCATAATCTATATTTCCTAAAACACACCCAGGGACCTTTTGTATAGTTTATTTTCTCACAGATAACTTGGAGAAAGTCTGAACAAAGATGCATTTATGCTGTGGAACATTAGGGAGGTGAAATTAAGAAGCTGGTATGAGAACAACAGAGGAAAAACATGCATATGGATCAAGTAAGAGAAATGTACAAAATTTGTGAAAAATCTATTATGGCCACTTAAATAATTTTCTCTCAGATATATGTAAGGCTATGCCTCTTTGTATCACATTTCATCATAAAAATATCATGTTTGACAAGGCAGGTTCCTCCTGGTACATTTCATCAGAGCTGGGGCATATTCGATTTTACAGCTTAAAAAAAATGCAGCAACAGCAACTTCCTTTTCAAAGCTTTGTAGACTGAGAATTGTTGGGGAAAAAAAAAAAAAACCTGTTCTCAAAGCTACATTATTTGTGAAAGAAATGGATTTTTATAGGCTGATTCAATATGTAGATTTCTAGGTTAAAATGTAGGACAATATTTGTGTAGAACATTAAAACTAACATTTTAAATATTTTGTCATGTAGAATTTTATTTTTAAATATATCTTAATTCCCATTTGTAGTTGAAATCTTTATCAAATGAC
Organism: Chlorocebus sabaeus; assembly: GCF_047675955.1. Taxonomy (NCBI): domain Eukaryota; kingdom Metazoa; phylum Chordata; class Mammalia; order Primates; family Cercopithecidae; genus Chlorocebus; species Chlorocebus sabaeus. The sequence continues at coordinate 32,247,952 of NC_132911.1, read as the reverse complement.
ACAGAAGTTTCTTGTCAGTTAGTCACTGCTCTTAATACATGAATTTTAAGAAAATTGAGAGAGGAATGATCATAAAGGAAAAATTTTGGTTTTATAATTTTAACAGATTAATCTACTAGATTCCTCGATTATAACTAGGCATACTTTCTAAAATTGATCACTTCTCCTTTCTTTGGATCAATTCAAATCTTTAAACAATAAAAAGTAAGAAACAAAACAAGTCTTACTTAATGAATAAGACAAGTTTAGGAAATTGCAAGCTGGGTATGATGGCTCACGTCTATAATCCCAGCACTTTGAGGTTGAGGTGGGAGCATTACTTGAGCCCAGAATGTTTGAAACCAGCCTGAGCAACATAGGAAGACCTTGTCTCTATTTAAAAAAATAAAATTGCAACCTTTTCATATACACACATTTCCAGACGGTCTAAACAAAAGTATCTTCTCAGATATGTAAGATAGTCTTTGGAACTCCATCTCTGTATCAAGGATAAGTGTCTGCTCATCAACAATGATTCAACTTACCATACTATAGTTATGCTTTTCTAAAAGTTTCTAGTTATATTTCAAAAAGCTCCCCAAACTACTTGCAAAACCCTATTTAGTGTAAATTAATTTCCAGCACCTTTAATCACCACTAATCTTTTATTCTTGCTGGTAAATTATAGAATGTCATCATCTTTTAAAATGAGATAAATTTCAGGATTCTGATTTCTTAGTAAAATGAGCTGTAAATATGAAGTAGAAACAACAATTTGCTATTTTAGAAGACAGACAACAGTAAAACAATAATAATATTTTCTTTTTCTTTTCTTTTCTTTTTTTTTTTTTTTTTAGATGGAGTCTTGCTCTGTCCCCCAGGCCAGAGTGTAGTGGTGCGATCTCGGCTCACTGCAACCTCTACCTCCCAGGTTCAAGTGTTTCTACTGCCTCAGCCTCCCAAGTGGCTGGGTTTACAGACATGTGCCTCAATGCCTGGCTAATTTTTGTATTTTTAGCAGAGATGGGGTTTCACCATGTCGGCCAGGATGGTCTCAAATTCCTGACCTCAAGTGATCTGCCCGCCTTGGCCTCCCAAAGTGCTGGGATTACAGGCGTGAGCCACCACACCTGGCCAATATTTTCTTTTGAATTACATAACCACAAATAGCTTTTCTATCTTAAGGAATATTTCAAAAAATAAAAACTTGATTTGAAAGTCTTCCTCTTGCCATATTTTACTTCCCATTATGATTATGTGTCATTATGCACAATTAATCACAATTAAACTTTTGACTTCGCTGCGAACTCCTTCAGCCCAAGGACTATTTCCTATTTATCTCCCCCAACCATTACACCTCCCACCTCCCACCTCCCAAGAAATATGCATACACATTTCCTAGCCTCATGCTGAAATACAGCAGGCCCTGGTTATTATCTATTCATTTTCATTAAAGAGAGGGAAAGTTTTGGCTGAGCACAGTGGCTTATACTTATAATTCCAGCACTTTGGGAGGCCAAAGTGGGTGGATCACTTGAGGTCAGGAGTTCAAGACCAGCCTGGCCAACACGGTGAAACCCCATCTCTACTAAAAATCAAAAAATTAGCCAGGTGTGGTGGCGCACACCTGTAATCCCAGCTACTCGGCAAGCTGAGGCAGAAGAATCGCTTGAACCCGGTAGGCGGAGGTTTCAGGGAGCAGAGATCGCACCACTGCACTCCAGCCTGGCAACAGAGCTAGATTCTGTCGCAAAAAAAAAAAAAAAAAAAAAAAAAAAAAAAAAAAAAAAAAAAAGAGAGAGAGAGAGAGGAAAAGTTTTCAGTGACCTAAGGATCAAAGAGCAAAAACAGGGCCATTCAATTTTAATTCACCTACATTCACCACTTACTTGCTATTTGACTTTAAGGGTCACTTAGCCTATCCCTATCTATATTTTGCTTTCCTTACCATTGAAATAATGAGAACAGTCCAAAATTTCTTTAAAAATTTAAAGGAAAGACTGATTAAATTTCTGATAATTACAAATACAAATTCCTGCAACGATTCACAAAGCCAGGCATTCTCTCTCTCTCGCCCTTTCCTTCTGACATTTCTTAAAAAGCTCTTTAAAGCTTGGTATTCACTCAAGAGGTAGTGCTAGAATACCTCAGCAAAGAACACATCAAGAGTCCATCGTTGATGGATAAATTCAACCTAAATACCAACCTGAAATCAGAGATAGTTATGGACTTGAATAAAAATGAGCACAGCTCTAGGCTCAAACCCACAGTGACCCAATTAATTGGTTTTTGAGAGTTTGCTGACCTTTGGTAGACTGAGAGATAAAATGAAAAGTGCCATTCCGGCACTTTTGATGATTAGCTGAACTATGTATACACAGCACCTTTATTAGAGAAATGAATTAAGTATTCGCAGCTTGTATGGGAGATGCATTATAACAAGAGTGGGACAGAGAAAAGTGGAAGATGCCCACAGATGAACTACCAGAGTTGTTATTTCGTTTAGGTTTAAATGGTGATGTCTACAAGTCTGATAAAACCTCAATCAGTGTTATGTCACAACTGACAAAGACCTGGTGAGTTTTCTACACAATATTAAATGGAATGGGCTAAGCATGCTCTTTTTCTTTCCAAACCGTAAAATGAAAAACACCCAAACCCTAATCAACATACAATTACTCTGGTAAAAGAAACTAGCAATTTTTCTAAATCTCTTTAATCATGGATTTTTTTTTAAAGGATCCATATCAAGTACTCTGACTTTTCACATCAAAGTTAGAATATTTTACAGATTTCAAAATGTTTCCCATGCATTCTAATTTCAAAACTCATTTCTCTACGTTTTTCTACTTTCTTTCAAAAGGCAGAATTTCCTGGGTTAAAAAGAGGGCACTGTTAAGAGTAATTATAATGGCTCCTAAGTACTAATAAGTCTTTCAAAAAATGATACTGCAATTACATTCAGTCTTCCAGCTTATTATTTTCTTCAGATTGCTTATCCTGCTTAGTTTTGTCTGCCCAATGAAACACAATTTTCAACAACACCTATTTTTAATTTTCCTTTAAAATTCTGTTACTAATACCTATTTTCTGATTTTTCTAAGGTCATTTGCTTATCAGTTGTCAATGATTGTGTTGTTGTTTTCCTGTCTAGCTCACGTTTCCCTGCTTTTGCTACAGAACTCTCCTCTCTGTAATGATCCTACACCACGTGGTTCCCATGGGGCTGAGCCCATCTGCCCTCACTAACCCCAACACACACAGCAGTGGATACGTGCCCCAGCCCCTACTCAGCTGGAGTCATTAATCTCCCTGGATGCAGTATTTTAGGGTCAGACATGATGCAATCAGGGCCAATCAGATTCTTCCCTAAAATGTGCTGTTTGAGAAGGAGTAGAATTTGTCTTCTTTTTAGAACTACCTATTTGTTCTTTGACTTTGGACAAGTCACACATTTCTGAACGTCAAGTCCCTCATCCATGGGATAAAATCTAAGCCACTGAGTTGTATAAATAAATGACTCAAAATAAGAAAATATGCCTTATAAAATGTAAAGTATAATACAAGTATCAATTTTATATATATATATATCTCATACACATACTTACACACACACACACGTATTTTATAGTCCAAAAGAATAATTCTGTAAAGCGTTAATTTCAACCAAATACAAAAGGTCAAAGCTTAATCAAAACTGTTTAGATTCTCTTCTCCATTGATGGAATGCAATGACAGACAGTGAATGACTTTAGAAAGGGCAAAGACAGAAGTGAAGAAACAAATTATATTTGCAAGCAGTATTATTAAAAAAAAAAAAAAAGAAAAATAAGATATATTCATGTACAGAATAAATGAACTGATCGTGAAGGCAGTAACTTGCTTGCACATATGAATGGCTATAATATATGAGTTCCAACTCTTGCACCAAGTCACTCTAGTATCCCCAAAATCTGTAATTAACTCTCCACTCAACCAAACAGATGAGGTAATACCAGTAGGGCAATTTTCTTTTTGAATTATTATTTTATTGCTATATGATGCATGACAATTTGTTTGTCATTCTCCACAGTGGGCAGAGCCACCAACCCATGAAAAATGCCATGTTTATAGAAACCTGAAAACACAATTTGCATTCAATTAAAAGTAGCTCTCCAACAGTGGCAGGAGAGGTTCACATGTTATGACCAATAAAGATCTGAAATTGAAATGGTATTTTTCCAGCTGAGAATCATTTAGCTAAGCTCCCAGAAGTTTTTTCTACCATAAAAGCAGGTAAGTCAGTTACAACTGAGGGTGGAATGTAAGAGCCATGGGTCTAAATTTCAGCAATGGACCACCCAGATCTGGTCCAATCTAATCAATACATATTAGTGTGCCATTCCCAAGTGAAAGTGTTCTATCTCATTATGACAGAAATGTCTCTGCAAAGACATTCTTTTCCTTCAGCTAGTTTTTTTAGGTGCCAAATTAAAAACTGAATTGTTCATTTCATTCAGAGATTTCAAAGAAGACTTCCTGGATAAGTTCCTTTAAAATGAAGCGTTAGCCGAGAATATATAATATTTTGAAAAGACATAGTGATTTCCTGGCAAAGAACTGTCAGCACCATCACTTACACTAAAATCATAAACTTGATTCCTTCTCCAACAAGAAGGGCATTTTCCAACATTGTTGAAGTAAGATGCAGAGACTCTCTGACTTTTATTTTCTTTTTTAGAGCCATGTCACTTTTCCACACACTAGCTCTCTTCCATACATGAAGGGGCCACCTTAAAGCAAAGTTGTGCTAAATGATTTACATGCATTTTCTCACATTAGACTTTCCAATATATGTTTAAAATAAATAGGGTTCCTCAGACCTAGAAACCTGAATATCAGGCCGGGCATGGTGGCTTATGCCTGCAATTCCAACACTTTGGTAGGCTGAGATGGGTGAATCACTTGAGCCCGGGAGTTCAATAGCAGTGTGGGCAACATGGCGAAACCCTGTCTCTAAAAAAATTACTCAGGTGTGGTGGGACACGCATGTAGTCCCAGCCACTAGGGAGTCTGAGGTAGGAAGATGGCTTGAGCCCAGGAGGTCAAGGTTGCAGTGAGCCATGATTGCACTGCTGCACTCCAGCCTGGGTGACAGAGAGAAACCCTGTCAAAAGAAGAAAAAAGAAACAAAAAGGAAAGAGGAGAGGAGAGGAGAGGAGAGGAGAAGAGAGACGAAACTGAGTCTCAGGGAAGTTACACAATTTGTTTAAAATTATACCATAATAAACAGCACCAGAATTTGTTTTATTATTTTTGAGACAGGGTCTCTCTTGCCCAGGCTGGAGTACAGTGGTGAGATCACGGCTTACTGAAGCCTCAATCTCTTGGGCTCAAATGATCAATTTGCTCAAGCAATCCTCCCACTATGGCCTCCCAAAGTGCTGGGATTACAAGCATGAGCCACGGCGGTTGTCCTCCGAATTAGTATTTAGACTTAAGAGCCTGAGTCCACTCAGCATTTGTGCTCTTCCCGTTTCATTCACCTTCCATGCTTTGATGTGTAACATGAAGATCATATGGGTACAACTGGCCCCAGACAAGTCATTTACTTTAATCCACCACATATACTCCCAATAACCTTTGTGCCAAAGGCTACTTTTCAATCCTCTCACAGAATCCCCTTTCTTTCAATAGTAAGGACTTTTTCTCTGAGGCACAAAACCTTATGTGACATAGCAGGCTACTGTATTATCTGGGGTTAAATGCTGCTGTGTGACTTTGGACAACATATATCAGTTTCATCATTGTACCGTGTAATAAGTTTTTACGATAACCATGAGCCATCATCCATGTAAAACATCTAGCACAGCACTTGGCACACAGTAGGCCTTCAATAAATGTTTGCTATTATTCATATTTAACACAGATATAGCCACTTCAACTATTTTCCAGGGATTTATCTTGATTTTCTTTCCTATTACTATTTGTTAGATGTTCCGTTTTGTTTTCCTCATTTACGTATTAAATTGGAATGGATGGTGCTTAATTCAGCAAAGTGGTTGGTATAACAATTTTTTATGGTATTCAACAGAATTGTCTGCAAAATGGGGTCACTAGCAGCTGGCACTTCTAGAAGAAGTCATTAAGGCTTGTTCTAAACAATCAGTTTACTTCTGCTGATTCTATAAAAGGAGCAACAAGATAGTCCTATTGACTGCTTTGTAAGGTTCAAGTTCTTCTAAAACTTGTCACTTATCTGTAATAGAAAACTCATTTAGGCAATTACTTATAAGTTTTTAGTCACAGATGCCTCATTTACAAAAAACAAAAGAAAATAAAGAAAATAACAATGTTTATCTTTATTAGGAGACTAGTATAAAGGACTTAAAAATTATAATTAACAACTCTAAACTAGTGAATGAACAATGGAAGTTTCCAATTTCAAAAAGTTGACTAGTAAACACTATTTCACAAAGGGAAAGACTAAGAACTTTGATATTTCACCAATATTTACAAGTGGTAGGAAAAAATAAATAGAAAGGGAGCAAAACTGATAATGTGTTTGGAAATGAAAAATCCCTTAAAAACCTCCAGTCAAGAATGATTTATTTATTGTTACAGTGACCTATAAAATATATTTCTGATTGGTATTTAAAGACATGAGAAAAATGCTTATAATACATTAAGTAGGTAGATGGGTAGGTGAGTGACTTTTATTTTCTTCTTTTTTTTTTCTTTTTCTTTCTTTCTTGTTTTTGTTTGTTTGTTTTTATTTGAAGAGAGATAAGGTCTCACTCTGTTGCCCAGGCTGGAGTGCAGAGGTTCAACCATAACTTAGGAGAGCATCAAACTCCTGGGCTCAAGTGATCCTCCCACCTCAGCCTCCCAAGTAGCTGAGATTTCAGGGCTGTCACTAGGCCTGGCTAATTTCTTTATTTTTTGTAGAGATGAGGTCTCAATGTGTTGCCCAGACTGGTCTCGAACTCCTGGCATCAAGCTATCCTCCCACTCTGGCCTCTTAAAGTGCTGGAATTACAGGCATGAGCCACCATGCCTGCTCTTTTTTATTTTTTTTCCTAATCCAACATGAATTACAGAGGAGAAAAGGGAACTTTGGGGGCTGTGAAGTCAGATCCATCTCTTCTGCCTATATCTGTTTGCTCTAAAAGCCTCCCCTGTTTTACACTGACCTCCAAATCGTAGAGAACTGTTTAATACATAAAATGTTTGCTGAATCTATACTACTTCAGAGAGGCTTTTCAACATTTACTTTAGAAAACACCAATGTCATTAGTTCAAAGAATGTAGCCTGTACAGGCACAATCACATCAGAAAAGCAGAGTTCGCCTTTCAAATACAGGAATTTACTAGCATCTCCTTGCTGGCTAAAATAAAGTGAAAAGAAATCTATTCTTTGAGGCTGATTATTTTTGACCAGGCAAACTTTTCTGAGGCCTTTGACTTTTTAAAATCTATTTTGCATTTTTGAGTCTGGCTTATTGTTATTGCTGACTCTTCAAGGTTCACCTTCAGCCTTTACTAAATGGAGATATTTGTACCTCACAGCTGTTTCCTGCAATGCAAGTTCTGCGTGTGGCTGCCTTGAAATGAACTGTGTGCTTCATGCTATTTTTGTTATTGTAATTAAGACTGGACCTGGTTCCTGCCATGATTGGTTTATATTTTCAAATTGAAGAGTATATTTTCATGAGATTAAAAAATGTAACAAACCTGCCAATGTACCCACTGAATCTAAAATTTTAAAAAACACACTAGGATTAGTAAAAAATGCATATTGTACTTATAAAGAAACAAGTAAAACAATAGTTAATATGAAAATGTATAATGAAAAAGCCAAAGGAGAAAATAAAATGGAACACCAAAAGTTAAAAAACAAAAACAGAAACAGCCTTTGTTTCACCTACGGCTTTTCTCTTTCTCTAACACCTTATATTCAATTGGTTAGGGAATCCTGCTGGCTTGAGTTTCAAACTGTTACAGACTGACTATTTTTTGCTACCTCTACTGCTACCAGCCTGGGCCAGGCCACAATGCTGTCAGCAAAAGGCACCTAACTGGCATCCTGGATTCTACCTTTTCTCCCAGTGAGTCATTCTTCATACAGGAGCCAGGGTGATTCCACTAAATACCAATGCCCTGACAATGGCCTACAAGGCACTACATGCTCTGGCCCCTGGGTTTGTGGCCCTCATCTCCTATATTTCATCCCTTTGTTTCTTCTACTCCAACGCCACAGGGCTCCTTATGGCTCCCCTACAGTGCACATGAGCCATGCTCTTGCCTAAGGGCCTTTACACAGGCTGTTCTTTGTCTAAATACAGTTTCCCCGATGTTTCTTTGTTTTTTGTTTGTTTGTTCATTTGTTTTTCTTGAAACAAGAGTCTCACTCTGTCACCCAGACTGGCGTGCAGTGGCACAATCATAGCTCACTGCAGACTCAACCTCCTGAGTTCAAGTGATCCTCCCACCTCGGCCTCCCAAGAAGGTGGGACTACAGGTGCATGCCACCAAGTTCAGCTGATTTTTCAATGTTCTGTAGAGCAGAGGTCTGACTAATGTTACCCAGACTGGCCTCAAACTCTTGGGCTCAAGCAATCTGCCTGCCTTGGCCTCCCAAAATGCTAGGATTACAGGCATGAGCCACCATGCCCAGCCAGTTTCTCTAGATGTTTACAAAGTTAGCCCTTCACTTCTTTCTACTTTTTGTTCAAATATCAACAATTTAATGAGACTTACCTTGATCAACCCAATGAAAATCACAAGTCTCAACTCTCCTTATCCCCTCCCCTTCTCCACGGTTTCTCATTTTTGGACTACATAGCACCTTCTAATATATCATGTAATTAGTTAATAATATTCATTGTTTATATTCTTCTAATAAAATTAAGTTCCACAAAAAAATGGATTCATGAATCAATTCAACCATATTTACTGAGAACTTACCATGACCTGGGGTGACTGATGTGTGAAAACGGCACATTGAAATATTTTAATATCATGGTACACAAAGCTTCCCCTCTTAGTGTTAAACCATTGCCAAATATCAAAAACTAATTCTGCTGAGAGTTAGGGAATGGAGTCAGATTTCATAATTATTTCTCTCTCAATGATAACGCAATGAATAGAAACGTAAACTAAGAGATTCATTTCAGTTCCCCAAAGCTTGGGAAAACCAAAAGAAGTATTTTTTTTTTACGTTCCCAAACCACTCAGATATGCTTAAGGATGGTATCTTTGGTCCCACTGAAGATAGCATGAAGGGTTCCAATTATGAGAGTTTCAATAACTTTATTCAATGAATTGCACAGGAGAGAAACTATTTCCAGACAAAATGCCAAAAAAGAAAAACCTAGTATTTGCTTCTGTAGAATAAACACTTAAAAAAAAGCTCAATATGATTCCTTAATGCTAGCTATATAAAATCCATATAATTACACTAATCTTTTTATAAGCAGAATTATAAAACAAATAGCACAAGTTCACCAGCAGAAATGATCATTTTGGAGGATATGATGAGAGCCCTTGCAACACATAGGAAACTAATTTAGCCCTTTCTAGCATTTCATTTCCTGTTTGATCTCAGTAGGCTATTGCCATCAATCCAGCTAAATGAAGCTTTATGTAGTTAAAATATAGACAAAACACCATACTTCACACAATAAAATATAATTTTATACCATATAGTTACAGTTCTAGTACCACTAACCTGGAGGGAAAGGCTGTAACATCAAACAGGATTTATTTAAACAGATTGACAAAACAACTTAAATTGCCAAAAGGACAGACTTTCTTTTCATGAGTTTTCCTACCCTGCTGAGAGCAAAAGGAAACTGATTCTTCAATACACTCCCCAGATTGAAATAGAATAACTAGGAACATCTATTTATTGAAGAGCTTATCCAACTGAAAAATGCTTTAAATAAGGAGCTAAAATAAGGAAGAGAAAGACTGCAGTTATAAGTTTAATTTTCAAGGTTTGATAAACTCCCCTGTTGAGTATCAGAATTTAATACAATGATATTCTCAAATTATAAGTATCAAAAAATTCTTTATGATAGTCCTTGCTAATATCTTTAAGTTCCCCTGACATAGCACAAAATCCCAGTCAATCTAACAGTTATAGAAGTCCACAAGCACAAAGCCCATTTCACATTAAACGGATGAAAACTAATCTGAGATCTTACCTAGGGACTTGCTTTCAAACATTTTCATAATTAGTTACTTGCTATCAAATTTGAATTAAGGGCATCTATATATAGTTTTCTTACTCCATCACAGCTGACTTTATATGAGAACGAAGAAGTTTTGGAACAGAGGCTCCAAACAGCTGGCTATCATGCCTCAGGCAGTTGCTGCAGGCATCCAGACAAGCTGAAAAGACACACAATGTGCTCTATTGCTTGCCAGGAATTAAGCCTCAGAACTGTGCAATTATTTTTCAATATTCAAAGTCACCAGATTACCCTAAAACTAATACATTTGTGGTATATTTTAATATTCTGATGTATACTGGGAGGATAGGATGTCTAGTTGTCCTTGAGCATATTAGGAGGCCATTTCTACTCCAAATAGCAAATACCAACTATTGCCAAACTCAATACTCTGACCCTTAATAGGGGCAGAGGATAGACGTGAACGTGACCTTCCAAAGCAGATAGTGTCTTGGGTTAAAAACCAGTGAACAGAATATTTAAGTATACTTACATGAAGAAGTATTTGCTCCTTCTGTTGATACTGATATTCTAATGGGAGACTCTATAAAACATAAAAGTGGAATGAGGTTTTATTGAGTCATGCTGCTTGGACTCTTAAATTAGAAATTTGCCAGGCTTGGGTATCACCTAGTAAAAGAATCCTAGAACACAGTGCAACAGAGAAGCTGAAGCATTTATAAGTCAGAAGATATATGCGATACTTAAAGATCACAAAGGAATATTTCCATAGTCTAGACCCGAAGACTTTTAAAAGGGATGAAAATGGAGTCAATCCATCTGTAAGAATATCCCACACACCAAGCATTATCTGAACTCCCAAGACAGACTACTCTGAAGAGATCCACACCACAGGGTGAGATAGAAAATACTTTCTTTTAGGTGTGGTCTTGATTTTTAGAAAACATGAAACCAAAGGGAACAGCCCCTGGATTCCAAAAGAGTGAAAGCCAACTTTCATGCATGCCAAACAAATAAACAAACAAGATTGAGAGTATTTCCAGGCAACTTGGATCTGCATAAACATCCTGACCAGAAAGTGCTGAAAGTCCATGCAAAGTCTGCTAGAGCAATAGAGTTATTACATTAGAAACAAACAAACCATGCTAATTAAATAAATCATACAATAGTTAGGGATATCTAGTAGCAAGATTTTCTTAGGTAGTAAAGATAAAAGAAGAAAAAACAGTAGTTAAGTACAGAGAGAATGAAAAATATGACTCATGCAGAAAAAAGCATGGAATGGATGGGTTTTCATTAGTAAGAAATAAAGAAGTCTTAGTATCAAAGAAGGATTGAAAGTCAACAGCCAGAAAGTTAACAAGATTCAAGTCACATATTAAGAAATAATAGTTATAGTCAATTTCCCAAGACAAGTTCCATATAAATGTAAAAGCTCTTTTTTCCTAATGGCATTTACTGGAGTCACAGATAATGAAATCCCTATATTACAGAAACGTGTAGATGAAAGGTGAAGAAATTCAGAATATTTTATTACTTTTTTTTTTCTCTCTCTTTCCCTCTTTTTTCCTTCCTTCCTTCTCTCAGAAGAGTTAACAACCTCTTAGACTCCAGGATGATACCATTCCACAACACACATACACTTATATCTTAGTAATGACACATGAATATGCCCTAACTATAGCTAAAGTAGTCTAGGATACAGAGATGTTTAGCTTTCATGGTTTTAAACAATGGTTTTGAAGGGAAGAGGAAACCAACGAAGGTAAGATGGAAAAAGACATGTTGATTATAGGTCATTCTACAGTTTCAACAAGGTACCAGCCATAATGAAAAACTCAATGAAGCTAAAATATTAAATGTGGAGTAACAAAAAGAATACTGAACTTGAAGTACCTTCTCTTCTACTTCCTGAGATATATGACTTAACATTTCTAATGCTTCAGTTTTCTCATCTGTAAAATGAGGAAAAATGATGACTTGTTTCACAAGTTTATTGTGATTATCAAATGAAATGTAAGAATTTTTGTAAAAGAAAAGGCACCAGGCAAAACCAAGTTACCATTGTACCTTTGGGATGAATTTCCAATCTTGGGTCTTCAAAAATTTTCTTCCAAATAAAGATTAATTTTTAAATGTTCTAAGGTTCTATTAATTATAGAATTACAAAGAATAAGAAAACGTTTAAAAAATGAAATACATAGAGGATTGATTAAATGCATAGCTTGTGAAGAAACCAATGAATTATGGTTATATATGCATTGCTAGAGTTGGGTTCTAAGTTGCTAATATCTGCCCAGACTATGAATGCTATCAGCAAATATTATAGGCAAGTGAGAAACCAACAACAACAAAAGACAACAGCATTTTTAAATGTCAGGCTGTAAGTCTTTTCTTTTTTCTTTTTCTTTTTTTTTAAAGTTTTAGCGATCCACAACTGATCATTACAAACCCAAAGGTCACAGATCAGATGTTGATAAATTATCCAGGAATACACTCTGAGGGGTGAAAGAGTAGAAGGCAGCTAAGAGAAGCACCTGGAAAGACATAAAAACTGAGCTTGTAACTCAGATATCTCCTTTATTTGCTTAATGTCATTAAGTTGCATCTAGATGTAGATTTCTTTCACTCATGTATGTTTCTCAGGCCTAAGTCTGAAGATGCAGCAAGAACCATCCTCCTTTAAGTAAAGTCCAAAAAGACCGAACAAGGTTGAGAAAAACAATGAAGCAGAAAACAAGAGCGGCTGAGAGGTTTGGATGCAGAAGGGGTTCTGATTAGTAGAAGGAGCAGCCAGCAGTTATGGTTGTCATTCTGGTTAGTAAAATGTGCCAGGCTTATTTTCCTTACCTGAAGACATATATGCTCCTTCAGTTGAGGCTGGCATGCCAGTGATGATCTCTGAAAGAAAAAGGTGATAGGGCATTATGATATATAAGCAGGAGGCCGGGAGCAGGTACCACAGCCTGCCTTCAAACTAAAAGTAAGTATAAAAGAAGGAAGTATTGCAAGGGAGTGAGAAAAGTCCAGGCTTTAACCACACAGAGAGTGAGAAATGCAGAAAGACAGTCCAAATTGATAGTTCTCCTTTCTTAGGCAAAGAGCATAAAACCTGCTGTGCTAGAATAATTAGTAAGCATTCACTGCCCCTACTTGGGTCAGTGAGGAAGAATTTATGTCAAAGAGGCAGTAGGCTTCTCAGGAAGAAAAGTCGAAATAGGGGAACTAAGAAAGTCAAAGCTATCAGATCACCCAGTTATAGTAAGAATTTTTAACATACGATCTTTAACAAGCACATTTTTGTTCAAAAATAAAAGTAAGCCAAGTTTCTAATTAGGATTGGTGAAAAACATCAAATTCTGGCACTGAACTCTATTTAAAATGGCCAGTGAGAATGAAGACAGGTGCCTTATCATATGATAGATATTAGCTACCCAGGCAGTAAGTATGCAGTTCCCACCCCAAAGAAATGAAGGATGAACCCAACCTGTATACTTCTGGATACATCATTATCATTAAGATTGTGATAGTCTTATTCAAACTTTGACCTTGTTTTCTTGCTGCCTTTATGATGGAATACAGGGTAGTTACATTGTCTAATTCCATATTCAGTTCTTGTGAAAAGGGCTTCAGATTGGCAGAATCTAACACTTTTAGCAAGGCACAGTTTTATGAGGCCTGGAAAGATGTAGAGATGCAATGATGAATATCATTCAAGTTTCATTGTGTCATAAGTCTTGCCAAGTGACTTAATGGTAGTTCACATTTTCTAACTGGGACAAAAGATAAGTTGAATCTACTGTGATACTGTCTACTGTACAAAAAATTATGAGATCTGAGAATCCTAAGCAGGTCATATACAATTTTATGTTTAAATGAATATTCTGTTAATCATGGAGTAGAAAAGTTTATTACTAATATAATCATCTTTAAATACAGATATGGCTATTTAGCGTTTCCAAGATTGGACTAGTCTAGTAGGTAAGCGGAATCAATTTAAGTGGCAATATTTCTTCAACCTCTGAAGTTTCTCTAGGGACAAAAAATTTTGTGGAATTGAAAGGAAAACAAAGTCATGTGAGACTCAGCAGCAATGTTTAAGAATAAGTGATTAGTAATATACCTTTAGTAAGACCAAATGTGTCTTTCTGCTGCAAATTAAGAGTGGATGATCCTCTCTAATCACAGATTAAGAGGGCAAACTATGCAAACTATTCAAGGAGTAAGATTGGTTTCAATACATCAAAGTTGCCTACACTCGCTCTTATATCCACTAAAAATGGGGCTAAGTGAAAGGAATTAGTATGTGAGAGTACATCATTTTCTCAGGATTTTCTCAAGCATCAGACGAGAAACAAGATATTTCGAATTGGTACTATGAAGATATCTGTTTCTGAAGCAGCTCCAACAAGCTTTCTCGATTTGGGCTCCAGAAAATGAAATGGTTCTTCTTTGAGAAAATGTAATCTTAGAAAACTATATTAGAGATTCAAAGTGTGCGTCCTTCTCTAGAAATATCTAGAAGGGCCATGTTTCCAAACAAAGGACCCACACTAAGAGAGATGCTTCCTTCTCTTGTCCTTCAGGATTCATCAATGACATTACAACCAGATGAAGTTATAAACTCAAGATGCACAACTAGAGCTGGGCTAAAGTCCCAATCCCAACTCGGATATCAAGACTCTTTTCAAATTTATTTTTGACAAACTGAGTAGCTGTCCACTGTGACCTTCCAAAAAAAAAAAAAAAAAAAAAAAAAATCAGAACTTTTCTGTCTCCGGCAAAAAATACCTCAGATTAGAGGAAAGGTTGACCATAATGTTTCATTTTTTAATTGAATGTTACATAAAAATACCAGAACAGGAGGTTACTACTGTAACCTCTACACAGAGACGCAGCTACACAGAGACAACTTAAAATAACCCCTCTTCCTAAAATTAGGTATTTATTTTGGAGACCTTAAAATATCTTTAATGATTATGATTTCAAATACAAACCTTCTGAATTAATCCTGGAGGAAATACAAGCTCAAAAGTTAACCTATACTTCTACACCAAAGGAGTCTTCATTTTAAACATAATCTTGCTAGTAAGAAAGTTAATCTTTTTAATTAAAACCACTCAGCAAGCATTTTTATGTGTGCTATGGGTAGAATTTATAGATTTGGAAAACAGCCTTTTGTTAAAAGTAAATTGAAAGTAATTTTATATTACACTTACAGATTTTTTAAAAAGCATTAAATCCTGCAATCTTCATGATGTTTATTTAAGCAACATATTTTCCTATAGTAATTTGGTATATTAAATTTGTTAATTTATAAAGGACAGTCCCTTCATTAGTGCAAATTAATTAGGTTTTAGAATTATCAGAAACTGAACACAGCTGAGCAACTTATGCTGAACAGGCAAGTAAACATAAGGAACATTAGTATATTTGTAATGTTTGAATTCTTTCCTAATAAACTGGGTCTGGTCTCAGGAAAAAGTTGCATGGTCTCAAAGATACCTTCTAGAAAGAAATTTTTCTAATTATTATGAATGTAACATGTTTGCAATTTCACCATGATCATAATATACTAAATGTAATTATGGAGCAAAATACACATATACACATTGTATACAGTATATACAAACATATCTAAAATGTGTCCGTGTGTATTTCAACATTCACTTATGTGACTTTGTTTTTCTAAACTTATAGGTCACTGCTGTACATAAAAAAATTTTGATCAAATGATTTCTTTAAAAGATTTAAAAGCGGACACACTTGCTTATTAGCAGTTATAAAGATGATTTGAGGAACATCTTTGAGTACCTGAATTCTTCCTGTTCATAATGAATGCTTAGTCTAAGGCAACGGAGACATTTTGAAATTAATAAATGGTGTAGTGACAGGATGAATAAAATACATTGAAAAGACAAGTCTACCCTATTGTTTTCATATTGTTCTCACGTATTTGCCTTCCTGGGCATCCTACATAACACGACATACATGTAGACTGTTAAAAAAATTATAAAACATATTTTACATGCTTTTCAATGTAACTGCAGGTTGTTTGCCAATATCGTGAAATTTCTAACATCATTATCAATTTGGGAGAGGGGGTAAGGCTAAGTCTATTACCAATATGAGTCCATTTTTAAAAGCTGCAATTGATAATTTAATTAAATTTTATAAAAATAATATTTTTCTGTTCATCTCAAATGAAACAGCTATTTTATTGCTACAAGCCAAATTGCTCCTGTGGGAACTTGAATCTCACTCAAATAATTTTTCTTCTGATTAAAAAAGAAAACTTAGAAGAAGATATGATTGATTAGTTATATATTCTCCTATATTAATCTTTTAAAAGAAAGCATTACTTAATTAATTTGGCAACCAGTAAAGTCTATTATTCTCTTCCCTACTGTAAAGCCCAGGAGTTTTCACAAAGCTTGTTAGCTAAGAATTAATTGCTAAGTCAAGGTTTCCCTATATACAGACTGAGTCAAATAAACCACAAATACAAATGAACATATAGTGTGTAGGGTGTGTAAACATAGTGTATGTGGGCCTTTTCCTTTGTCATAGATGAATTCATGAAAGGAATTCACTCATAAGCTATCACATAGTTACTGCCTATGAAATTCTTCATTATATGAAAACCCCACTGGTCTTTGTAAGCTTTGCATTGTCCCAGAAGGAATTAGCAGATTGCATAGGTTGATATATGTCTACTATATGATAAATTACTTTCTCTAATTCTGAATAAAGTAGGGGTTGAAAGGCATTGGAAAAGACAGAAAACACCTACATTTCTAAAATGTAGGTTGGCAAAATGCTTGACTGTATTATTTTCTAAGTGCTTGAAAATAGTAAAAGCACGGCCATTGTTAATGCTCAAACATACACTGTTTCAAGGGGAATTTCCTAATTTTTTAATCATTTCATTTATATTTAGTCACTAATCTGGATAGATCTAAACAATGAGTTTCATTGCAGAAGACTTTTATGATCTAATTTTATTCTAATAATTATTATAGCTGTCTTAATGGGATTCAATATCGTGCCAAACAGCAAGGTCATCTGGGGAGAAAGCAAGCAGCCTCCTACGAATGGCTCCCCCAACCTCCCCATCTCTCTTATAATCTTGTATCAAAATATATTCTAAACATCTTGGAACACATAAAAAGTAACTGTGTGAGAATTTAAGTAAATCACAAGGAATCCTTTGAATAGGAAAGAATTAGGATAATTAGATTGCAGCAACCTACCAGGATCATTCATCAAGGAAACCTGTATAGAAATTCTCAAACTATAGCCATGAACTTCTTGGAAATATATAGAAAAGGTGAAAAAATGAAATTAATAAAGTGACTGATAGTTCATAGAAAATATAAATTAAAATCTCAAGGGGAGTTCTACATAATGTAATAGTTTGACAGCATGTTCTTATTTTAACAACTTTTTTTTTTTTTTCTAGAATCCCCAGTGAAACAATAAATTCTTGGCCGGGTGTGCTGGTTCACACCTGTAATCCAATCACTTTGGGAATCCAAAGTGGGCAGATCATTTGAGGTCAGGAGTTAGAGACCAGCATGGCCAACATGGCAAAACCTTGTCTCTACAAAAAATACAAAAATTAGCTGGGGTGTGGTGGTGGGTATCTAGAATCCCAGCTACTCAAGAGGCTGAGGCAGGAGAACTGCTTGAACCCAGGAGGTGGAGGTTGTAGTGAGCCGAGATCCTGCCACTGCACTCCAGCCTGGATGACACAGAGAAACACCGTTTATTTAAAAAAAAAAAAAGAAAGAAAGAAAAAAAAAAAAAAAAGGAAAGAGAGGGAAGGGAAGGGGAAGGGAAGGGGAAGGGAAGGGGAAGGGAAGGGGAAGGGAAGGGGAAGGGAAGGGGAAGGGAAGGGGAAGCGAAGGGAAAGGGAAGGGAAAGGGACGGGACGGGAAGGGAAGGGAAGGGAAGGGAAGGGAAGGGAAGGGAAGGGGAGGGAAAGGAATTCTTGAGAATTCCACTCTCTGTCAGCCCAAGTCAATGGTAAATATCTATATTTAGGAAGACATGGTTCAGTGGTGTGGCAATTTATAACCCCAGTAGAAAGTGCCCTTTTTGACTCTGAAAAAGTGTTTCTGTGCAACCTCTGCCCTGATTCCTAGGAAGACAGGAATGAGACAACACAAAGGCAGTACATCTAAGCCCTGGAGAGCTCAGAACCCAAATGAAGCTTCTTTGATAACCAAGCATTGAACAGAATATAGCAAATTCATAGATAGCAGTGGAAGAGGATAAGGGATCAATATGATTACATATTTTCCTTCTGGATGCACTATAACTAGGACTCTAAGGTACAGAGCAAAAAGGGTATCTCCTCCAAGGTACAGGAAACTGGCCTTGTCAATCATGGTGCCAAGCCACAGGCCCAGGTGAGCTGCATGCTCCATCCCCAGCATTTGAAGAGAGGAGCTTCTGGGTCACTATGTTTCCGGCTTCACCCTCCCTAGTTGAGGTAGCAGTGGACATATGACCACACAGCAGATAATTTGTAAGTTCTCTAGGTCTTTTAATGAATATGGAACAATCAACTCTGCTAATAGGATTCTTGGTCTGCAGAATTTCACTGGGGAACCAAGGAAACAATCATACAATAGAGGTTAAAGCTGAAAGAATGCCTGAAAGTGCCATGAAGAATATGGCTCCGTAGGGGCAAGAAACAGGTCAAAGTCTGGAATTATAAAGAGGCAGAGTTTGAAAGTAGGAGAGGTGAGAAGATGTGGGAAAGAGTACAAAAGTTAAAAAAGTATCAGAAGCATATTAAAGTTAGAAACACCAGAGAGAAAAACCACAAACTCGCATTGCTTAAATTCCCAGAGATGCCCAGCATACAATTCCATCTCCTTGAGGCTGAGTTATAATGAAGTTCTAGTTCTTCGCCATAGAATCCCTCACTCCTTAGGCCTCGTACCACTCCTTCAACTTCTGTTCTTTATAAGCACAAGAATCTCACTTAAACATTTGCAAACATATAGTCAGATACAGAGTAAGGCTGGGTGCAGCGGCTCACACCTGTAATCCTAGCACTTTGGGAGTTCAAGGTGGGTGGACTTACTGATCTCAGGGATTCCACAGTGGGCAAAACAGTTGAACCCAGGAGTTCCAGAGTGGACAACATAGCAACACTCCATCTCAAAAAAAAAAAAAAAAATTTTTTTTTTTTTTTAAATTAGCTAGGCGTGATGGCATGCACCTGTAGTCCTGGCTACTCAGTGGGCTGAGGTGAGAGGATCCTTTGAGTCCAGGAGGCAGAGGTTACAGTGAGCCAAGATCACACCACTGTACCCTAGCCTGGGTGACAGAGTGAAAACCTGTCTCAAAAAACGAAAAACAAAACACACACAAAAACCATTTCAGATACAGATGGAACTGCACTGTGGTAGGAATAAAGAAAAAACAAACAAACCTGGTTCATATCTTCTTTTGCTGCTAAATAACTCTGTGATCCCGAATAAGTCTGTTTTCTATGCTAACTCTTTTATTCTTTTTTAATACAATGAAGGGGTTGGCAAAGGATGATCTATTCCTAACATTCCAAGAAGAGAATAAAAACAAGGCCAACTTGCATTGCAATTGAGGCTCTTCATTCTCCTTCTTCAGAGGCTTTAATTGCATAAGTCCATAGGAACCTATTTCTGAAAGAATTTTTGTTGGTTGTTTAACAATGACTCACTTAAAACATTCCATGAACTTCTCTTTATTCTTGCCAGGTAAAAAGGACTCATTATTAAAAACGTCTCGAGTTTCATTTCTCTACCCTATAATTGGTCAACACTATATATTCAAGTTTGATCACTAGACCAAGACTTGAGTGAATTAATGTGAGAAAAAATGAATTAATTGTTTTTCCTATGTTAGAAATGTAAAAAGTCATATTATCAAACTTTCAGTACCCCCTAATTAATAAAAAAGGAACTCTATGGGTTTTTGCCAGGAATAACAGAGTAATAAATAATTCATTGCTTAATCCTGTAAATCAGAAACCATGGAATAATCAATGTAATACTTCTGTAGACACTCAGTGAGACTATGACACTAGCTTTAATTTTATTTTCCTGGGACTTTGTGGTATAGCTACACAAATGAAATCCAAGTGTCAAAAATCACAATTGAATAGCATGAACCATGAGGAGACACACTGAACCAAGCCAGTGACAAACCGAGGAGAACAAGCTTCAAACAATGGTTATTGTAGAAAGTAAAAAATAGCCCATTAAAATTAATTTTTTAATGTGTGTTTCATCCTATAGAATTCCATGTGGGGTAAAGTAATACTAGCAAACTACTATTGCTTAACCTGCCCTGGTTGAAAAATAAAGTGATGCTATATTTACTCATATAAATTTTAAATGGTTTTACATTTTAAACTGTAATAAACAGGACTCCTAATGGAAACTCCTTTTCCCTGCTCTCCTTTACTCTCTATGGAGGGAGATATTTAAAATGAAAGTGACAAATTTTGATTACTCTGTGATGGAACAGATCCTTGAGAAGTCCAGAGAGGATGAGGCATTAACCTGAATTTTCCCAGCCTTGTTTCTTATTTTTATCTCCCTTCTCCCTTTCTTAGCATGTTACAGAAGAATCGAGTGGCAAAAACTACATCAGCCTCCCATACAATTAACCCTCAAAATTACTTTTACTCTACCTGTGTTGACCTGGCATTTTTACCCTATCACTTTAAGAGCACTTGCCCTTGAAATGCAGAATCTTTCTCATCTCCTACCGAGAAGCCATGCAATTAGGCTTGGTTTTATATAACAGATGACAAATTTTGTAAAGGCAATAGTTAAGTGCCTTAATGAAAGAAAGAAAGAAAGAAAGAAAGAAAGAAAGAAAGAAAGAAAGAAAGAGAGAAAGAGAAAGAGAGAAAGAAAGAGAAAGAGAGAAAGAGAGACAGAGACAGAGAGAAAGAGAGAGAGAGAGAGAGAGAGAGAGAGAGAGAGAGAGAGAGGAGCACCAAAGACGTTAAAATAGCATCTGATTATTCTAAAAGATTTAAAGAAGCATTGCTAGGTCATCATCATCATCATCAGCTCCTATAGATGATTCTATCAAATCATGGAGTATTAGGCTAGTACAAAACAGAAAGCCATCAGCTGTGGTTCTTTTACTTTCCTGGAATAACTCAGAGAAATTGTCAGAGATAGATTGTACTTCTTAGCTCTAAGTCATTCATTTGTTTAACAAGGATTGCCTGGTACTGTTCTGAAGAAAGCTGAAAATGAAGCCTCTTCATAGTAGGAAATTTATTGCCTCTAAAATGGTCCTAATTTCAAAATTAATAGGCTTTAAAAAAATTAATGGCCTAACTTTCTACTACCTAAAGCCAGATGTAATGGGAATAAATTGCCAGAATTGAGTCAGGACTGTATTCTGCACACACACAGAATATATGCATATCATATATAATATATAATATGTATAATATATGTATATATAATTATAATCTGTATATGTATACATATATAATATATAATATGCATATATGTATGTGTATATATGTATATATTATATATGTATATGCATATGCATAATATGCATATGTATATATTATATATGTATATGTATACATATAATATGTATATATTCTGTGTATGTGCATATATACATATTGTGTATATACATCCTGTATATATATATAACTGCATTCTGTTGCTCAGAGAGCCAAAGACTTGACTGCCCTCCCTGACCAACTTAAAAAAATTGTATAACCTCTATCTTTTAGCAATCCAACCTATCTCTGCCATTCATGGTCTTATTCAAATCCTTTTGTAAAAAATGTGTGTATATTTAAGGTCTATATAATCTCATAGAGTACAGAAATTTATGAAAGACATACAAAATCCTTGAAACACCTAGTTTTCTTTATTTGTTTTTAATTTGCTCACAATGAGATTTAACACACCAATCTATTATGAGTCTTACCACATGTCTTGATTACTCTTCTTACAGATTTAGGAACAGTATACCGTAGGTATCTCTTACCGTTTGAATCCACGATGGTGATATTGGCAGAGGCACTGTCATTTCCTAATTTGCTGATCACTTTGCACATATACTCTCCAGAATCAGCCAGTGATGCTTTGCTAATGCGAAGCTCTGACTTCCTATAAGAAAGATCAGGACCAAAGTGGTGTCAGTATATATCACAGAAATACAGTAAATATAAATATATACTTTTCTGTGCTTTCAGAGTTCTCAAACTGCCTCTCCCCACCTTACACATATGTTAAAATACAACTTCCATTACATTGATCTGACCACATGATTTTACCTAGAGTAAAAGTAAGATGTATCACATTTAAGTTATACCATGGATATCATCTTAATTTTAGCACCTAAATCAGTAGTTTAAAGGAAGTCTTCTGTAGTTTTTCTTTTTACTCCCTTATCATCACCAATAACTGTGTTATACCTTAGATTTTTAAACCCAATTGGTAAATTTTCTTAGTTTTCTATATCCAAATGCCATCAGCCACTAGAGTTTTGGAAAAGGAAAATGTATAAAGTCATTTCCTACAAGTCTGTTAAGGACACTTACTGAAGGTTAGAATAGATAAAAAATACTGTGTGCTCTTCTTCTCAGTAGAGTAATATCAAGAACAATGTTAATTTTGAATGAAGAGGATTTATCAATTCCAAAAGGAAGGGAATTTTTCTTTCCTTAAGATTCTCATTGCTGGGAGCAGAGTACCACATGAAAGATTCTTAATACTGGAATAAATATCTGGGCAACGTTATCACACAGTTTTACAAAACTCTGAATATTACATCAACATTCACCTTTTTTTTTTTTTTTTTTTAATATGGGCAGCATTGTGATCTGCTGTGTCTGTGTTTTACTGTTGCACATAACCTATAATTTAAGCAGTCTCCGAGATATAAGAACTCAGAACAGCAGGGATTGGCTCAGAGTTTACTGAAGTCTTTCTAAAGAATTATTCTAAAGCCTGGTGGGGTGGCATGCCCCTGGAATCCCGGCTACTTGGGAGGCTGAGGTGAGAGAATCACTTGGGCCCAGGAATTCAAGGTTGTAGTGCACCATGATCATGCCAGCGAATACTCACTGCACTCCAGTCTGGGCAGCATGATGAGACCCTATCTGCAAAACATAACAACAATCCTTCTATGCTTTAGCCTGGTAACTGTGATTTCCTGGGCTCTTAAGGGGATAATGACGAGGGAAAAAACAAGGGAGGAAGAAATGACAGCAATCCTTCTGGTTGCAAATCTGCCACGTTATACTTTGCTAGTTTTCTGGTGAATTTTCTGATCTTCTTGTCACACAATGTTAACTGAGTAAAACCAATTGTTCCAAATATAATCCCTACTAGTCTCCTCCAGTCTACCTGATTGAACCACCCAAAGTTCCGCATGTAGGCCCCCTGATTTTCCACCTGTGTGCTTTTGTCTGTGTCATTTCTTCTTCCTACAATGGGGATCCTGCATTCCTACACATCAAACTCTCAGCTGGACCTTCCAGGGCCATGTCAGGTGCCAAATGCTTCACCAAGCCTCTCCTGGTCGTGTAGCTGGAGCTGCTCTCATGTGCCTAAATTCTGACAGCCCTGAGTACGTGTCTCACGAGAGTTCCTTCAGTATGTGTCATCTCTCGACCTAGAACACACACTTTGGAGAGTGGAGTTATAATGTCAACTTCTTGCTAGTCTCATGGAGCATACATCAGGCTATGCTTTGTCCTCAGACATTATGGGATAAATGTGTTAATGAATGAAGAAAATATTTGGATGTTTGATTAAGTAAATATTAGGTTCTTGCTGAGTAAGCAGAACCTAATATTCCTATGGCTGGTTGGAGGAAAGGAAAAGGCCATAATGAGAGGGCACAGACCATCAGAGGTGGTCCAGACCAGGAACAGTGATGGTCAAACCAACATCGGGGCTGAAAAATTAACTTTGCGGCAGAGAGCAGTAGCTCATGCCTATAATCCCAGCACTTTGGGAGGTCGAGGTAGGCAGATCAGGAGGTCAGGAGTTCGAGACCAGCCTGGCCAACATAGTGAAACCCTGTCTCTACTAAAAATACAAAAATTAGCCACGTGTAGTGGCACGCAACTGTAGTCCAAGCTACACAGGAGGCTGAGGTGGGAGAATTACTTGAACTCGGGAGGCAGAGGTTGCAGTGAGCTGAGACCACACCATTGCACTCCAGCCTGAGTGACAGAGTGACACTTGGTCTTAAAAAAAAAAAAAAAAAAAAAAAAGGTAACTTCGCCAGTCATGACTCAATGATATCAACAGGTAAACCTGAGGTAACAAAGCAATGTGTTCCACATTCAAATAAATTTGGAAAATATTAGGTGAAATAAAGACAGGCTTTTCATTATCTTTATTCTTACAGGGTTTCTCAGGGTCTTGAATATGCTGATGTACTGTGACTCCCTGAAAGGGAATATATTATTTATTTTCTCTCAAACTTAATTGACCATGGAATCCTTTTCATTCACAAGGCGTATCTGTTAATATTTTCTGAAAATAATGGTCCACAGAAAAAAGTTGACAAAAAGCGGACGTAATTTAACAGTTTTATCTATCTATGGAATGGGGACACCACCAAGGGCCATTTAAAGAATATTCACACATTAACCAGAGACATTATTCATAGGAAAGTTTCCCCGAAGTACATCGCTATAAGCCAAAATGGGCCATTTTGATGACAAATATCTTTTCAAATAGATATGTCTTAACAATAAACTATGACAACTTTTAAAATTATCAAAATAAACCAATATTAGAATATCACCCAATGTCAGGTTGTATTAACTTTTAGGCTGAATTTTGGAGTATTCAAATATCATATGATTTTTAAAATGGATTGTCAGCTATTTATCTACTTTGTTCATACATGACAAGTTTCCTTCATGATGGGTATCTTTGAAAAATAATGCGAAAAAATTGGATATGTACAGTAAGATTTTCCAGCCCAACATTTAGCATAGTTTGCTGGAAGAATTTTCATATATAACCATGAAACCACTAGCAATAATAGAAAAATTATGAACAATATCAGGGTGGGGCATTAATATCTTGATTTTCAATGCCACAGAAAGAGTAAATTTCTAAAGTAAGAAAACAGTAGCTTTTCTTAAGTCCCCAAATGCTGAGATGAGATTACAACATCCCAAGAATGTACAACTCCAAGATTATTACAACACCCTCAAGAACAGCCCTTCTTTCCTATTTATACAGATCTAGCAACAATCCTGTTTGTATGTAAAGACTCCTTTCCTGACCCAATGCAATTAACATTTTAACTATTGAACTAGATGGAACTATAAGAAACATGGTAATCATATTTACAGTTAACATAATCTTAAAGGGATAAGTCTTAAAATCAAACTTCTCCTAATAGGCCTTGGCATTGTTTCCTGGAATACTATTCCTAGTAATGTAATCAAATGTTAGTCTTTAAAAGAAAGAGAGATTTAAAAAAATGGTTCTATGCTAAAAAAAATGTTGCATTAAAAAATGTTAAAGAGGTCTCTTTACAACAATGCATCTCGGTAGTTTTTTGCAAATCTGTACTGTGAATTTCTAAGGCAGGTATGACATGTGGCCGTGGAATCTTTTCTGTGGTGAACACCCTTGGGAATCCTAGGACAGAACATCAATGGGCCAAGACTAAGATTCAATTTGATCGAGATAAGCATCACAAGTGCATTCACGTTCGAAAATTGGTGACAAAAATACAAGAGGAGATATCCCTCGACTACAATATATGCAGAAATGAGGATTTCTAATTAGCCACATGCTTTATTATTAACCCATTTTTAAATCTCTTTTTAAAAAGAAAGAAGAACAAAAAAAACTTAGGTACTCTTTAGCCAAATTAATATTAAAGCAGAGCATTAATCAAATTGGATAAAAGCCCCAATACATTCCGCATTGGCTGGATCATATCTAGAATGCTCAATTATACTTTAGATACACTTTGGAATGATATTTGATGGGGAAAAAAAACCGTAATTAAAGGACGTTAGAAGAGGGTGATCAGAATTGAATAGGGCCTAGAAATCTTATCACTACAGAGGATTATGTTAAAGAAACAGAGGTCCCACTGGCAGACAACTATGAATGAAATATAAGTAGCTATTTAAATATATTTCCTGGATGCATATGGAAAAGGAAATTATTTGGGATTGCTAAGTCTTACAGGAAAACTAAGTCTTACAGGAAAAAGGAAACATGTTTTGAATGATATTACATAGACTAACTTTTCTGAGCATTCAAAAATGTACAGGGTGTCTTGTGAAAGAGTTAGGTTTTCTCTTTGGAAAGATTCAAGTCTGGATAGCCACCTGCCAAGCACATTCTTACAAGAATATCTCTATGCAGAGAAAGATTAAATTAGATCAGTGGTTTCAACTATTTTTTACAACAAAATCCTGTTTTAAAATGAAAGCTTAAATCAGAACCTCATAGTCAAAAATATCACACAGAAAGTGTTTCAGGTCAGAGGACCTGGTAATCCTTTTTGCAATTCAATAGAAATTTAGCACTCTACAGGGACATCATTGGAAAACCACTGACCTCAAGGAGCATACAGACCCCTCTGAATTCTAATGATACATTTAACTATCGGATTTGTCCAGCCTTGTGTCCTAGAGTAGGGACAGAATGTAGTAAGAGTGTAGAATGAGCCAAATCTTCCTTGAAAATTATATATTGCAAAAAGATTTGGCACTTTGATAAGTATGGCTACAACAGTCTTCTTTTTCTCTTTTCTGTAAGATACCATATACTGTCTACAAGAAGGAAATTAACTTGGAAAGACTACCTGATTCCCTTATAGTCATAAATATAACTTTTTGCTCTTTAATTGATGAGTTTTCTGTGGATCTGGAGGAAGGTTGGTGTTTCCATGGATTTTTATTTTCTAAAAATATTAAATGAGTTAATTCGTGGAAAGTGTTTAAAATAGTTTTTGCAATATAGTGACTTCCTAATAAGTGTTAGCTATTATTATAGTAATTACATCCTATATTCCTGAAATATTTGGATTTTCATAAGCATACATTACTTTTAGAATGAGAAAAAACAGTACAGTGTAAAAATAAATTAATGCGAAGTAATTTGAAGATAAAAATTCTGAATATTAATTTCCTTTTCATTTTTTTTAATATCAGAAAGCACACTGTGTTTTTTACTGAGTGCTCACTTACAAGGTGAATTCAAGGTTTCATTAGCTATTATTTAGTTTAGTTTTATTTTAGCTTGATTCTTCTACCATAGTTACAGGCTAAGGAAACTTAATTACACATAGGGAAGAACTCTTCTGTTTATACAGTTTTGGTTCCCTGACCCCTAAGAAATTATACAGACAGTGTTTGTGTGTGTGTGTGTCCAACACTGCTTCAGATAGTGTAAAACTGATCATCGTGAAAAGGACAAAGAAGTGAAAGAGGAAATTATGATTTTTTTTTTTTAAAGTATAGAGACGGGGTCTTGCTTTGTTTCCCAGGCTGGTCTTAAACTCCTGCACTCAAGAGATCCTCAATAGCTGGGACTGTAGGTATACACCACTGTGCTTGGCTAAAAGAGGGGCTTCTTAAACAACAGAACCAGTCACTGTACCACGTGCCTCACATAAACCATATAGAATGCCACTGAGGAGTCCCCTTTTCTACATGAGAACATTGAGATTTCATTATATATAAAGTTCAAGTGATCTGCTAGAGTTGCTCAGCTAAGATGAGAAAAAAATGCACATAAACTTTTTCCATTATAAAGTCAAAAAAGGCAACCATTAAAAATAGAAGAAATAATTTGTAATATTTTTTCAATGTGAATAAAACAATGAGAGCCAATTTTAAACAAAATTAAAATATGTAAGAGCTGAGGCAAAATTAAGGGTATCCAAAAGTGTGTGAAACATACAAATAAAAGGAAGTCAGCCTTTAATAAAGCTAAGAAAGAATAGGTATTTAAATGAGGTCAATCTGACAGTCCTCACATACGAATCTGTCATACGCCAAGCTTTTTAACCAGTTTTCTTGATTGAAATCATCCACCAGTCAAAGAAAACAAGAACAAAGAGATAAGCAGACATATAACACGAGGGCAGTTTCCATTTCTTTTAATTGGCCCCACACACGGGTTAGCGAAAGAAAACAAAGGCTCAGATAGGAATTCAAAAATCATACGAAGAACACATAGGAATGTAGTTTTTAGTAGGACCATGAGCAAAAGAAGGGTAAGATTTTACAAAATAATAGAAGTTGCATATTGCTGTGAAATTGTTCCATTAAACACCAAGGGATTACAAGGATATTTTGGCTGCTATGCACAATCTAGATTATAAAAAGTGTGAAAAAGAAGTCAAGACTAAGGATTGGAAAAGAGTTAATGTATTTAAATAAAGAGAATCCCAGAAAAATCTTACACTTCAAACTAAACTTCACCTCTACTTGGTTGATCATAGCCTAAGAAAAAGTTTAAGTCAAATAACCAACTAACCACTGCAGAACACTAATAGTCTGAATATCTTAGCAATTAAAAATCATTAATAGTAATATATAAATGAATCTGTAAAATAAGAATCTTTTAATTAAAGCCATTATCCTAAGCATGCCAGAGCCCTATGTTCTGACTTCTGACTTTATGTAGCAAAATCACAAATATCTGCTGAAAAAACACAAGAGTTAGAGTCAAGTTTAACTCTTCATTACCACTATGATCTACAGGAAGAAACTTAGCTTCCTTCATTTTCAGGATATTAATGTTTGAAATGGGTATAACAATAATTATATTCATTCTACTTATATTTACAGGATAAATTGAAATAATAGAACACCTTGCAAATGTCAATTAAATTTAGATTCAGCTGGATCCTTTAATCTTAAAAAAAACTGACAATGCTTTTTTTTTTTTATAAAAAGACGCAATTTTAGATATGACAAAATACCCAATTCTAAAAACTGAAAAGCTGATTATCAAATAGCTGTCCACTCTATACAAAGTATGTCTTATTTTTAGATCAAATATGTTAACTGTTTTGCTGCAAATGATTTATAGTTGCATCACTTCAGTACATTTTTCCCCAGTTAATTCTTTCCAGCAAGACTATTGTTTAAAAGAAGTAATTTCTGACTATTGCCCTTTCTGGTATTATGGGATTTTATTAATATGTAGACAGTGCTCTTAGCTGTCTGGACCTATGAAGCCAATATGAAAACGCTTTTCTGAATACTAATGATACTTTTATATGTCATCGAAGCCATGTAACAAATTACCTCTTTAAGTATACATGTACCTTTTCTAAAGCCTATTCATTCTAGTCAGTTCACTTTTTTAAAGAATTCATTTTCTCATCTTATCTACCGAACTTCATTTGCTTCTCTCCAGATAGCATCAGATTGAATATTTGCAGTGTGAGATGCTTTCTTCTAGAAGAACTTCTCCTCCCTCCCTTCCTCCTCCCCTGCTCTAGCAGTGTTGTAACACATGATTTCCAGAATTCCCATGTTTTATATAAGACTGAACTAGATAATCTCTATACAATCTTATGATCCCCGCCCCTGGGTACAGAGATTATAATACCCTATACCTCTTTAATTTCTCCACAGTCCTAGCATAAAACCTTTCATGGCACTTAAATATTACTGGTATCCTTTGACAGCCACGTAGAAATAAATGAGATATTACCCTGCATGTAGAGATAACTTCATTTCTTACTAACTTGTTGGATGAAAAGCAAACACCAAAATCGATTCCATCCAAAATCTAGGAGTATTTTTGTCCTGTTAAACTTCTTTATAAGAATCATACTTATCTTTTCAATTCATTCATTGTATTTCCTACTCCCCTCATGCACATATGCTGTTAAACATGAAGGTTCTCCAGTTTTAAGAAAGGAACCCAAGAAACAGATTTGTACCAAATCTATTTAATCTATATAGCAAAATCACAAGTATCTGTTGAAAAGGCATGAGACTTAGAGTCAGACCTATTTCAAATCTAAGTTTAACCATTCATTACCACTATGATCTACAGGAAGAAACTTAACTTCCTTCTTTCTCAGTATATTACATTTTTTAATGGGTATAACAATAATGAACTCAGTTCTCACTGAGTCTCTTACTAGTTATATGACTTGAGGCAAAGCAGAACACTTTTTTGACACTCAATTTCCTAATCTGCAAAGTAAGATAGTTGCCATGTGCTGTTGAACTGCTACATATTGGAATAATGTAAAAAAATAAGTAATATTAGGTATAAAAATGCCATGTCTCTTTACAATATTACATTTTGTATCTTTGAAGTACCACCTGCTGCAGAAAGTGATACAATACATTTTATTATACTTTCAAAGCAACAGATCTATCTGACATGATCAATAACTAGAGTCAACATGTAGTTAATAAAGTAAGTATATAGCTTATAAAACCACAGAAACTAGAAAAAAAAACCTAATTACAGTCATCAGAGCAAACAAACACTTTGATAAGATTAAATTTAATTCTCACTGTAATCACTTTGCTCATGAATGTGTAACAACTTTCTGGCTAATGTCCTATAAAATCAAAGTACAGGAGAATGTTCTGTTGCTTCTGTTACCATACTTGGGGGTTCACTGTGACATGTGAGTGCAGAAAATATCATCTTTGAGTTTGGAACCACTATTATACATGTCACATTGATTAAAAGACTCTTTAGAAGCAGAAATCCAACTGACTTTTCTCTGATTTCAAAATGTAGTTTGATATTAGAAGAAATGATTCTTAAGTAAGGAAGTAAATAAGAATGAAGAGTGTGGGTATGATAACAGAGCATCATCTTAGAGTAGATCCAGAATGCATCCACCAAGATGTTACAGGAATCACATGAAGCCCTGTCAAATATGGACCCCCTCAGGGAGAGTAGGAACATTTAAAATTCTTGCTACTTAAGATTACCTGATTTTAAAATCTGCTAGAGTGACAATGTGCTTTATCAGCAGTGTCAGTTAAAAATTCTTATTAGATATAATTATATCATTAACCCCACGTTAAAAAATAGTCTGAATTCAACTGGTTACATTCCAATTCTTTCTATAAATCTAAGTATTTACTGAGCTTTATAATGAAGTTGTGATTTTAGCTGTGTAAGGCACTGGTACTCTACATTATTATATGCATTTGTCTTATTTTAAAGAAATTGGTTTTTTTTTTCTTTCTTTTTTTTTTTTTTTGAGACAGAGTCTTGCTCTGCTGCCCAGGTTGGAGTGCGGTGGCATGCTCTTGGCTCACTGCAACATCTGCCTCCCGGGTTCAAGTGATTGTCCTGCCTCAGCCTCCCAAGTAGCTGGGATTACAGGCACCCACCACGCCCGGCTACTTTTTGTGTTTTTCATAGAGACGGGGTTTCACCATGTTGGCCAGGCTGGTCTCCAACTCCTGACCTCAGGTGATCTGCCCTCCTCGGCCTCCCAAAGTGTTGGGATTGGAGGCATGAGCCACTGTGCCTGGCCAAAAAATTGAATTTTAGGATCTATTACTATGACAGCATCTGCCACTAATGCACTCTTCCTTCTTCCCTTCCATCTCTTCTTACTTCCTATAGCTCTTTCTCCATCCATCCTTTCTTTTCTTTATCAACAAGCTGTAAGAACCAGAAACTCTGAATTCTTGCCTACGTGATAAGATGATTTTTTGTCGTTATATAATGAAACAGCTTTTCACTTGTTATCTATCGTGTTTCTGATAGTAAGCTCACTTATTAGGGCCTAAATAACGTTTATATGTTATATTACTTTATTGTTGGGGCAGTCTCTACTATTTTATGGATTATACTTACCCTGGCTTTTTTTGTATCTTGATGTTTTGTGGTTTGTTTTTCCGATTCAATTCATTCCCATTCTTGAACCACTTGAATCTGAGAGAGGAGTATTCAGAACTGGTTTCACATCGAAGGACTAGTTTGGAACCTGCAGCCGACTCCTGGCTTTTCATCTCTTTCAATCGGGGAGGCAAGGCTAAAATAAGAAAAGAGAAGGAAAAAACAATTCTGATCACCAGGCAATCTTTCAAAGAGAAACATTTAATTTTGAGTTAGCCTGATCAAGGCACCATTCCCAAGGTTTTATTAACAGAGAGAAAAACAATCTCAAAATGGATGAGTGAAAATGGATCTCATCTTGGAGAAAAATAAAATGCCCAAATAAAATATACTCAGAAAAAAAAGAGAACCTAGATTAGAAAATTATTCCTTAAAAAAATTTGAGATAGTTACTTCTTCAAGCTTATATTCTCTGATGCCATTAAGAATCCTGAACATTGGTAATTTCAAATAACCAAAAGCCTGTGTTAAAGGAGCATATGTAGGCCGGGCGCGATGGCTCACACCTGTAATCCCCCAACTTCAGGAGGCTGAGACAGGAGGATCACTTGAGCTCAGAGGTTGGAGAACAGTTTGGGCAAGTGGTGAAACCCCATCTCTATGAAAATACAAAAATTAGTGTGGCATGTGGCATGTACCTGTAGTCCCAGCTACCTGGGAGGCTGAGGTGGGAGGACCACCTGAGCCCAGGAAGTCAATGCTGCAGTGAACTATGATCCCACCACTGCACTTCAGCCTGAGCAACGGAGTAAGATTCTGTTTCAAAAAAAAAAAAAATTAAAAAAAATAAAAATAAAAGGAGAATATGTAACCGGGCCATTATTTTTAAAGCGTGTTCACATCCCAAATCACAGTGTATCACAGTTCTGTGAATAGGCGCAGGAAGCATCACATCCATTTTTAAAATCGGGAAGTTTAATTTCAGAGATAAGTAAGTGGCTGACTTTATCCATGGTTACAAAGTTTGTGGGTACTCAGAGCTAGGGCTCATTTCACTATCCTGTCATCAGAGAGGACCAAAGAACACAGAAAACCCATCAATCTTAACAATGGCCCCTTTCTTCAAGACAGAAGTTCTCTGATGCTACCACTCTTTGACTGGACCTACACAGCTGCTATCCCAAACACAACGAATGGACCATTCCAGATGACCACTACTCACATCAAATTCTCTCTTTGATCAGATTTAGTGCATGTAAATAGTCTCAACAGAGACTGTGAGTACTTAAATTATGCATTAACTTGGAGAATACATTAAACACCTACATACCATTCGTATTTTAAGCAAGACAGCTTAAAAATATCTACTGAAATACTTACAGATAAAATGTTATAATATCTGAGATTTGCTTCAAGATAATATGGTGGTGGGGAATGGATAGGCATAAAGTTGAAAAACAATTACCAAGAACCCGATAACTGTGGAAGCGGGTAATACGGACATGTGGTGGTGTGTTATGCAATTCCATATAGTATGTCTAATTCTGTTTATCACAGCCATTTGTTAAAAGCATAAATGAATAAATTTTCCTCTGCACACATAATTTCACTTAATAAGTATCAAACATCACAGAACCCGAGAATTCAACAACTCTCTGTTTCCTCAGAGTCTCAGAAAAGCCAGCTACAAAATCTACTTCTGCTCCAGTTCAGGAATGTTAAATAGGAACTCCCAGAAAACAAACCCAGGCAAATGAGTCTGCACCTCCCTGATTCAGTACCTACTTATTCACTGGGTAAGGGGCTCAAGACTCCAAGGGACAGTAATCAGGGTCACCTAACCATGAACAGGAAATGGAGTACCTTTCCTACTCAGGGAACTCTATTTGTTTTTCTACGATTCTGCCCTTGCCAAGTAAATCCAAAAAATGTCAAGAATGAACACATGAAGTTTCCAATAAATTTCAGAAAAAAATCATCTGAACACTGTGATTTCTTAGCAGTACCCCTACAGTTACATATCCCCCTTTTTATTTATTTGGTGGCTGGGAGATGAGGTGGAGAAGCAGGCATTTAATGTAGCAGACACACTGACAAATTAGAAAACTTATTTTAGCTGTTCTTAGCCCCTGATACCTGATGATTTTGTCTGGTTCCTTTTTTTTTTTTTTTTTTTTTTTTTGACAGCTTGAAAATATTTTTTTCTGAAAAGCTTTCATAGAAGTCTTTTTAAAATGTGGTTCATGAATCTCTGTTTTGCAGGTTTTTAAAAACAGACTAAATTCTTATGTATCTGAAATAGTGTCTACATATTTCTGTTAACTCCTTAAGATCATTTTTAACTTTGTGAGCCTGGTGATGGGATTGATTGATTGATTGATTGATTGATTGATTGAGACAGGGTCTTGCTCGGTTGCACAGGCTGGAGTGCAGTGGCATGATCATGGCTCACTGCAACCTCTACCTATTGGGCTCAAGCGACCCTCCCACCTCAGCCTCCTGAGTAACTGGAACCAGAAGTGCATGCCACTATGACTGGCTGATTGTTGTATTTTTTGTAGAGACAGAGTTTTGCTATGTTAGCCAGGCTGGTCTCAACATCCTGGGCTCAAACAGTTTGCCTCCCTTGGCCTCCCAGGATGTTGGGATTACAGGTGTGAGCCAAAGGCCTGGTGAAGGGTTTTAAAGAAACAAATCTGCTGGTTGTCTATGACACCAAAAAAACTGGTTTACATATATTAAGAAAAATACATTGCCTCATTAATTTATGTATAAACTGAAATAACTAGTTTGAATTCTTCACCCCTCTTAATTTTACATTTAACTTGGGAACACACCAGAACTTCCAAGGTTTATTCCCTTGCCTCTAAGCAAAATGCCTTATACATGAATTTTCTTGTCTCTGCTGCCCCTGAGACAGCAAGACCAATGCCCCTCTCTTCCTCTTCCTTCTCAGCCTACTCAACATGAAGATGACAAGGATGAAGACCTTTATAATGATCCACTTTCACCTGGTGAATAGTAAATATATTTTCTCTTCCTTGTAATATTGTCTTCATGTTACTGTATTATAAGAATACCATATATAACACATATAAGATAAAAATATTTATTAATCAACTGTTTGTGTTATCAATAAGACTTCCAGTCAACAGTAGGCTATTAGTAGTTAAGTTTGGGGGGGTCAAAAGTTATACTTAAATTTTTGACCACACAGGGGATTGGCACCCCTAATGCCTGCATTGTCTGAGTGTCAACTGTACTTCAGATACCTTCTCTTTAAGGACCATGTTCCCCACTTACCACTCCATATATTTGCTTATCAATATAGTCTGAACATAAATCTATGGAGACTTTGTTTTCTTCCACTTTGATAAACATTTTATCACAAAATCAGTTTGTCTCTCTCTTTCCCTCTTTTCTCTCATTCCCTCTTTTCTTTTCTCTCTTTAGCTCATCTCTCCTTCCTCTTCACCTTCTGTTTTCATTAGTTTATTTCTTATTTCTGTATTAGGTGTCTTGATTTCAAACATGAGTAAACAATATGACAAATTCAAAATGAGAGATATTCTACAAAACACCTGAAACAGGCTTTAAAATCAATGTCATAAATAACAAAAAAGACAGTGAATGTGATCTAGATTAAAGGAGACTAAAGAGACATGGCAAGTCAATGCAATGTGGAGCTACTGATTGAATCCTGCTCCAAGGGAAAAAGAGCTACATAGGATATTATTGGGACTACTGGGGAAATCTGAATAAAAATATTGTATCAAAGTTAAATTTCTCAAGTGGGAGCACTGCATTGTGGTTACGCAAAGGAATCTCCTTGTTCTTAGACAATATCTGCTTAAGCATTTAGGGGTAAAATGTCATGATGTCTTCAACTAAACTTTAGATGCTTTAGCAAATAGAAATACATTTATACATATACACACTAACAGATACATAGAGGAAAATAAAACCGGCAGCCTTGGTCTGTCTCTGATTTTCTGCCTTTCTCATCTGGTCTTTCTGCCATTAGATAAAAGACCTAGGCTTCATTAAGTACGCACGTGTGTGTGTGTGTGTGTGTGTGTGTGTGTGTGTGTGTCTGTGTGCATTAGTCTGTTCTTTTTTCAACTTTTATTTTAGATGCAGGGGGTACATGCACAGATTTCTGTATGGGTAAATTGAGTGTTGCAGGGGTTTGCTGCATAGATGACTTTGTTGCCCAAGTAACAAGCATAGTACCCAACTGGTAGTTTTTCAGTCGTCACGTTCCTCTCGCTCTACACTCTCAAGGAGGTTCTGGTGTCTATGGTTTGCTTCTTTATGTTCATGTCATTAAGTATTTTTAAAGTCTTGGTTAATTTGCAGTTATGAAAGAAATTCTTGTAATTATTGGAGTTAATAATTTATAAGTTAAATTTAATAATGATATCATTTAAATTCATTTAAATCATTTAAATTCTGCCGGCAGTATTGCACTGAAATGTTCATATGGTTCATCCTCACAATTGTGACTTCAAGGGCTCCAACCCCATTAGGTCTTTTGATGGAAGGAAACCAATTGCTCATTGGGCAGGTCAACATTTCTCCTTTCCTTTGGGGTCCATACGCAGAGTGGTAAATCCCTTGTCTTATGAGATGATCTACAATGCAATGAGGCAGAGACCTTCAGACCCAAGGTCTTCTTAGCTAAAATATTCCCTCTTAAGCTGACCCTGATGTACGAACATTTCTCGGTGTTTGGGGTTCAAGGATACCTCTAGTGACCAGCCTGAATTTCTCTCTCTTGCACATAGTTCCAAATCCATCAGATGTGGAAGAGCTCATGGCTACTCTAACTTTGCATCCCTAGAAGTCCAGGTGTAACAATGTGCCTGCTGTGTCCTTCTGGGGTAACTTTTATGACATGAGGATATCCAGCTTTTCAGAAAACAGTTCTCTTAAGTTGATAACTCAAAATCCTCCACAGCATAAGTGAAGAAACACATCTGTGTACTACCAACAGAGCTGCACAATTGCATCCTTGACCTATGGGTGTCCTGCTGTCAGTGGTACCTTCTAGACAAGGACTACACAAAGTTTCTCACTCACTCAGGGTAGAACCCAAATTCAAGTATCAAGGACACAGGGCAATAATTTTAAACCTTTTTTTTATCTTTGTGGATATCATTTGAAACTTTTTGTCTTCCAGGACTATTGGAATAGCCCTGAATATTTCACAGATTCTTACAAAAATGCAAACTAATATTTGAGACCATGTGGTTTATATGATTTTTTTCATCCTTCCATAATGAGTCAATTTTCAACAGAGGAAAATTTCTTTTGTCATAGATTGTATAAATAGCTATCTGTTAATAGAATTCATTTTCATGTTTCTCAGGCATATGCTTTACTCACATGAAACAATCTCATTTATTTCACTGAAATAAAACCTATTCACCAAGTGTCTTCCAATACCTAGTAATAACTTTATAAGGCCAATGGTAGTTCCTAAACTTGGGGTCAATTCTTGTTAACTGAGTACTCGAATTTTAAAAGTGCAAAAAATTTGTTACTTGTCTTGCAAGTCTTATCTACGCATAAAAGGTCTGTTAATAAAAAATTGGCTGAAGGTAAGCTCAAGGCTAAGTTAATGCTTCAAATGCAGGAGGTGTTCCGAGAATCTTAAGTGTGATTTAATTGTATTTGGTCTACCGCAGTTCATAATTTTGCTTTCTATGTGTTTCTCGAGGGGTGGTAGTTCCACACCCTGAAACAATTTAATAACAGAGCAAGTTTTAAGCAGTCTGTGCCTAAATCTATTTCAAACTTGCTTGACATTAATATAAACATATCCACACCCTTAGAAATGCATCAACGGAGGCACACAGTCAAGTGCAAAGAACAGCCTTTTAAAACAGACATACAAATGCCATCAGACCAATGCCACACATTTCACAGGCACTTCTTTCGAATACTTCTTTTTACAGGCTTTAAGTATTTTCAAAGATTTTAAAAGATCACAAATATACTCTTCTGACTCTAACTCAAAACATGCAGGTATACGAGGTATACTTCCAAAGTCTACTTTTGTGATCCGCTTTTCCTATTTGCTATGTCACACGATTTAGGAAAAAAACTTGTGGTAATCCAAAAATACTTATATTTCATATTCTGTCCACCACAAAAACTCAGTGCGGTATGTTCATGTATTCCAATAATTTAATGGGTGAATAAATACTTGTGGTAAGGGCAAAATAAATTTCCAAAAAGAAACCCCTCATTCATCTAAGCAATCCTCTTGTTTTAATCATCTACTGTGCCCTTATTTTTCAAATATTATCCATGCAGCTATATCAAATATTGTACTGTATTGTTAAGAACAGGAAACAAATTTTAGCATGTGTATGCTGCAGAGAGAACGCTGATGGCATGTGACACTAGATAAGTTGTTATTTCTGGTCTCTGGAGGATCTGACAATGCAAAGCTAGCTCCTATCTTTACTTTCCACGTTTGTGCAGCTAATCTGAACAGCCTCAACACATTGAACAAATTACACAGGAAATCTGCAAAATATTATCAAGTAACAGTGAGCTTTCAGCTATGATCCCAGTGAAGTCTTCCCTGCATAAATGTGTAAAAAGCCCACCATGACACATGTGCAGATCCCACAGTGACAACCGGTGACTGACAATTATGTTAGCTAATGAAAGCCACACGAACATCATTAATCAATCCTCTATGCAGGCTGTCCTTTTGTTAATAGTCATGTTAGAAGTAGATAAATTACTATGGAGAGTCTCCAAAACTCCCCCGATCATATTTCTCCCTCCTTGGACTAACTCACAAAGTTGATTACAGTCCTGCAACAGAGTGGATAAACTTTGTGCTCTTCCATCTGGTCTTCTCTTCTGAGCTGCACTCACAAATTTGGCTATAAAAGGGAAAGTTTGTCTTATCAGATGAAAATGTGTAAATATAGCTGTGTAAAAGGCAGCACATTCTAGTGGTAATGGTATTGTGGAATGCATCTAGGTTTTAATGCCCTGCTGCTGATGCGGTGGGTGATGTTGAGTTATATCCCGCATTGCCCAACAAGACCATTATTTGTTGCCACCTGTGGTGATGTTGTGCTCACCCTGCCCTGTGTTCTAGATGAATCAGGCTTCAGACAGAATGTTCTTGATTCAAGTTAAATAGAGTTCCCTGTGAGCTGAAATGGAGTTGCGATTTGTCCCTGCTTATTGAGGAAGGAGGATGGCACCTTCATTTGAAATAAAAGTTGCCATAAAATTCAGTATTTTGTTATAAAATATTCTCAAGCTGACTCTATCTACTACTGGCAGCAAACTAAATCCAACCAGCAAACATGCTGGGAATAGGCTTTAAAGTAGGACTAAGATGGCTGGACTCTGGAAACTCCATTCTAGCAGTTCCATGTCCAACTTCTTATATAATACAATGATGTATATATGAACTACTGAATTTTATTTGCAAGCATGCTGAATGACCTCACATCACATGCATAGAATGTGTCATTACACAACATAAGAGAATAAAATTGGGGGCACCATTTCAGCATTTTACTTCTAACACTCATCACAGTGGTGCCACTACGCCAGAGCTGGCTTCCTACTAGTGCTTCATTTTGATTTCCCAAACATATTGGTTTCCTTTGGTGGGGGATTTTACATGCGGATGTCCTCCAAGTTTCACTTCTCACAATTAACTGCTACAAAATGACTGAAACAGTATTCTTTAAGATATTTGATTTGAGGGTATGAGCCACAGCTAGCCCAGTTAAATAGTATGCCTATGCTAAGGCCATCGAAGATGATTAATCATATTCTACATCTGAAAACCATACTCAACTGACGGCATTTAAAAAACACACGTAGAGGGCTGGGCGCCGGTGGCTCACGCCTGCAATCCCAGCACTTTGGGAGGCCAAGGCAGATGGATCACATGAGATCAGGAGTTCAAGGCCAGCCTGACCAACATGGTAAAACCCCATCTCTACTAAGAACACAAAAATTAGCCAGGCATTGTGACACATATCTGTAATCCCCGTTACTAGGCAGGTAGAGGCATGAAAATCACTCGAACTAGGGAGGCGGAGATTGCAGTGGGCAGTCCACTGCACTCCAGCCTGGGTGACAGGGTGAGAGTCCATCTCAAGAAACAAAAC
This sequence comes from Chlorocebus sabaeus, assembly GCF_047675955.1. NCBI lineage: Eukaryota > Metazoa > Chordata > Mammalia > Primates > Cercopithecidae > Chlorocebus > Chlorocebus sabaeus. The sequence continues at coordinate 32,207,818 of NC_132911.1, read as the reverse complement.
AAACAAGCAAAAAACACATATACAAACACAGGGCCATTCAAGGAATTTATCCCTACCAAATCAAACAAGGGTAGGCAAGTTACTAGCAGGGGGTCACAGTCCCTGTTTGGAGGATCAGGCTATTGCCTGACTGTGTATGTGTCCATTTTGATTGATACTATACCTAAACATCAAAATTACGAAATTTATTGAATGGAAGATACACAGGATCTCAGGCTCTCCTAACCCAAAGTAGGACTTCAAGTGTCTGCTGAAAGGATGAGGAAGAATCTGGAAGACACCGACAAAGAAGAAACCCAGGTACAAAATGATTCCAGAGGCCCCATCTATCTTCTCTATGACTTTTTATTACTTGGAATTGTGGGACCCTGTGACATTGTTTGTGTTCTATATGCCACTGGGCTAGGACTCTTATGCTGCTCTGCTGTCAGACACTAACAAAAATGACATGTAAATCTAACGGGAAACTTGTCAAGTAAGTTGAATTATCTTTACTTTGAAGTTTTCATGTTTTGTATTTCTCTTATCTGGTCATCACTGCTGGAGGACTCTCAAACTGGACCCCGCCTCAGCTGAGACCCTGGTCATTTCCTTGCTAGCTCATTTATTTCACCTAATTTCAGAGTCTAGCCAGAGTGGTCAGATGGTTCTTGTATTATTGCAAGAAGAGCGCATACATTTTCACATTACTTTCTCTGCTTTAATTTTTTTTTTTTTTTTTTTTTTTTTGAGGCAGAGTCTCACTCTGTCACCCAGGCTAGAATGCAGTGGTGTGATGTTATCATAGATTACTGCAGCCTTGGAATCCTAAGCTCAAGTGATCCTCCTGCCTTAGCTTTTCATATATCTGGGACCAGAGGCACAGGTACACATCACCATGCTGGTTTTTTTTTTTTTTTTTCTTGGTATACGGAGATTCACTATGTTGCTCAGGCTGGTCTCAAACACCTAGCTTCAAGCAATCTTCTTGCTTCAGCCTCCCAAAGTGCTGGGATTATAACTGTCAGCCACCATGCCTTCTAGGCCCTCAAGTCAAAGTTGCTCTTCCCCATTGACTGACCAGGGTCTACAGGATGCTGGTTTGCTCCCTTAACTGTTAATGTGCCTTGTTGTTACTACATATTCCCAAAGTTACCATTTGGTCAAATCTCCTTTCATCTGCAACAGTTCTGGTATGTATTTCATGAAAGATACATAATGATTATTTCCACTTACAGGCCAGGAGATGGAAACTGATAGGGGAACTTAATGTTGTAAGTCTAACAAGCTGTAGAACCAACACTTAAACCTAGGACGGTTTATCATACCTAGTTTTCCTACAAAGTTTGAAGTGGAGGTAGAAAACAGAGAGAAGGATAGTAGATTAAAAATCTGGGAAAGACTACTCCATTTCATAGCCACTACAGTAAATTTTTTTGTTCTTATGAGCTATATAAATCAAATCACCTCTCCCCATTTGTCTGAGAGAAATTTACAATACTGTAAAATTCTACAAGGGAAAATGAATGCAGGTTTATTAGGTAAGATAATTTTTCACCCTGATAATTGAAATTAGTTATTTATTGAAATTAGCAATCTCCCTTTTCTATACAGTTCCTTGCCCTGTACTTCCCAGTTAGGGGCTAAAGATAAAAAACTTAAAACAACTATAATATATTTTCAAAGCCTATGAGATGAAGTTAAATAAAGTCCCTTTTATTTATAGTACATCTATATATAGTATATATAGTAGTATGTAGTATATACATATATACATATTTTATATATATATATAGTATTTTCAACCATAAATGCCTTTGAATAATAACAGCTGATACTTATTGAGTACTTACTACGTGCCAGGCATTGTTCTAAGAGCTTTATGCTCATTAACATTTTTAAGTTTCATGATAACTCCAGGAGGTATGTATTATTATCATTATCCTCAACTTACAGATGAAGAAACAGAAACAGAGAGGTAAAGTAACCTGTCTATAGTCACATAGCTGGTATACTATCAAGTCAGTATCTGAACCCAGGAAGTCTGACTCCAGAGCCCTGGCTCTTAACTACTAGACAATATGCTAAAGATTTTATTTATTGATCTATCAATAGGGACCATATTTTCCTCACAAAACTTGGGATACACCACATGACATTATTTCTGCACTTATTCCACATGCAAAAGACAGTCTGAGAAATACAGTAGATATGCAAAATTGCTGAATTTTCTGAGCTACTTGGATAATTTAAGGGGAAATAAAACAAGACAATACTTGCAATTGGTGTTAAAAAAAAATCGTTTGAACTATGTAGTTGTCTATCTGTCATATGCCAAATGCCACAAGGGTTAACAGTGCTGTATCTCACTCCTGTGTTCACTGCGATGTGACAACCCCCACGTGAAGATACAGCAACAAACGTGTCTTAATGGATTAACGTTGTTCTTTCGAGGTGTAAAGGCAATACACCGTGACAATGAACACTGGAGCAAATCACTGCACCACGGCTAGCAGCTGGAAGGTAAGTGTTCCACAGGCCTAATTGATTCTATCACCACAGCTGCCCCCAATTATAAGAACATCTCACTCTCAGACATAAAGATGTCCAGCAAGCTTCACTGAAGGCAATCAACTCACAGGGTTAAAATGGATCCAGTACAATTTTACCTAATCGATGTGTAGCAAATTTCACGTGACATAAGCTTATAAATATGATTTTTTCCATTGTCATAAAATAGGAGTTTTTTCTTATGTGTTATATATACCAGCCATATTCACTTCCAAAATGTTAAACAGAAAAATTGAGAAACATCTAGTTACTAAAAATTTAATATATATTTACTTATTTTCTTATTGTCAAGTTTTTTTTTCTGTTCTGATGCGTTTATTGCTTAGGTAAATTTAGCACATTAACATGACTTTGATATGTTAATATTTGTCTTTATAACCATTTCTTTGTTGAAATACATTTAATTTATGTCACTAAAATTCTCTTTTTTATTTAAAGAAGAAATTTACTTACATGTTCTAAACTAAATAAATTCCCAGGTAAGATGAGTTAGCACTTGATTATAGTTTCAAACAATGATAACTATGCGAAAACTTTTAAGCATTGCATATAAATGAACAAAGTTCCTGATACATGATCTAAGAACATTAGTTCCCTATAATCTATTTTTTTCACACAGCCATTTAAAACTTATTCCTTCTGTGAAAAAGAAAAATTTTAGCAGAGCTAATTCTGAAATAAAAGTGTCCTTTCAGGACTTCTAAAATCTGTTTCTTTGTTATTTACTCAGATCTACTTTCTTAGTAATTATGGTTTTCTGATTTTTTCATTTTTGTCCATAGATGACTTATTAAAGAGAATGATACTAAAACCTTAGTACCTGCCAGGATTGAAAGCCTTCTTTACTCGTTGAGGCCTACAATATCAAAGTTAAATTTCTCTCTGCTCCGTTCACTACAGTTTTAAGTAACCAACGTTGCATCCCTTCTTCAGCAGGGTCCACATTTGACTTTCTGAGGACCTTCAAAGCTTTCATAGCCTCCTTGTACTCTTAAGCAGGCCAATGGACAACTTAAGAATTGAATTCCTTTTTTTTGTTTTTTTGTTTTGAGACGGAGTCTCGTTCTGTCGCCCAGGCTGGAGTGCAGTGACCGGATCTCAGCTCACTGCAAGCTCCGCCTCCCGGGTTCACGCCATTCTCCTGCCTCAGCCTCCCGAGTAGCTGGGACTACAGGCGCCCGCCACCTCGCCCGGCTAGTCTTTTTGTATTTTTTTTTTAGTAGAGACGGGGGTTTCACCGTGTGAGCCAGGATGGTCTCGATCTCCTGACCTCGTGATCCGCCCACCTCCGCCTCCCAAAGTGCTGGGATTACAGGCTTGAGCCACCGCGCCCGGCCAACAATTGAATTCTTATCATTTTACTTCTACCCCACAAGAAAGACCAGGGAAGGCAAATTCCTTACCTTAGGGTTCCCAGTGACATGAATTTGCTGAAGAGGTGGAAAATAACCAAAGTCAAATTAAACAGATCATTGACAGTAAGAAACTTGGTGCTACATTATTCTGTGACTACATTCTGTGGCCAATATAACTTCAAGGCTGCTACACTTTCCCATACAGTCCTCCGAAGTCAAACTGTATGATGGAAGTCAGTGCCCTTTGGTGTCATAAAACACACAAAAAGGAATTCTAATAAGAGAGTCCAAATGTGTAGTCTCCCCTGTTTTACATAAAGCATAAATTCCTTAAAGAATCTTTTGAAAGTGAAAGTGAGCTGCTTCCCATACATTCTGACACAATCCACTGACTCCCAGAATGTAATACAATTTTCTCAGCACAAAGACTCAAAAATGTTACACAAAAGAAGCCAACATGAAGGTCACTTAGCGTGTCAACATGTAGCTTTCCTTACCCTACTACTAGCTACACTGGAGACCTTGCATGGATTGCACCATCTTGGGTATAACTTTTTTCGTGCTGAAATGAGATCATGTATGAAAGTACTTTCTGCCGGGCGCGGTGGCTCAAGCCTGTAATCCCAGCACTTTGGGAGGCCGAGACGGGCGGATCACGAGGTCAGAAGATCGAGACCATCCTGGCTAACACGGTGAAACCCCGTCTCTACTAAAACTACAAAAAAACTAGCCGGGCGAGGTGGCGGGCGCCTGTAGTCCCAGCTACTCGGGAGGCTGAGGCAGGAGAATGGCATGAACCCGGGAGGCGGAGCTTGCAGTGAGCCGAGATCCGGTCACTGCACTCCAGCCTGGGCGACAGAGCGAGACTCCGTCTCAAAAAAAAAAAAAAAAAAAAAAAAAAAGAAAGTACTTTCTAAAGAGTAGGCTAAATAGTGGTAGTCTAAGAAATGCCTTCTGGGTGAGCCCAGGGTAGGGCACTGATAGTGAAATTTGCATTCTCTGAAGGGAGCTTTAAACAATCTAACCATGAGCTCTCTATATTTTACTTTCCTTTAATAACATGATCAGTTCCACCCATGAATTTAATTAATTCCCTATGAATCCCTGAAGACACTGGCACTCCACTAGAAATATCTTTTGTTTGTTTTTACTTAGAAAGAAGGTTAATTAGATTCTTTGTTAATAGTTTGTAAGTCCATGAATTTAAATTACTGCACTCTACACATGACATCTTGAGCTTCTGCCACAAGCTTGATAGACCCTATCAAAAAGAATGGAGACAGGAAACCTGGGTGAAGCACTTGTTTGGTCTGCAGGACGAAGCAGTCACAAAATTACTCTGAATCTCAATCCTCTTGAGCAGAAAAAGGAGGGGAAACAGCACCTGCCATACCTATTTCAATGCAGTTGTAAAAAGCTAATTAAAAAGAGTCATAAAAGCATTTTGCGTATTTTAAAAATTAATATTATTAACTCTGATTTAACCACCACCATCGATAAATATCTTTAAAAAGCCAGAAAATGTTAGGTTATATAAATCTAGATGGCACAAAATTACATAACAAATATCTGAAAAACTACATATACCTTTGGTCATTCTTAAGAGACAAAAAAAAAAAAAAAAAAAAAAAAACCCAGCTGGAAACTATAAAGAAAAGACATTGAAATGCTCAAAGGAAAGGGTGGCCGATATAAAGGAATACACTAAACATGATAGAATCATACAGACTGATACCAGGAAGGCCAGGAAGAAAGTAACTGTTTTTTAAAGTCATGAAATCTTAGAAAGAGCAAAAGCAATTTTTGAGAATTTGCAGAATACTGCAATGCTCAGAAAACCCTTGAAGCATGAAATACGTAGTTTCAGAATAAAAAAGGAAGTGAAGTTTTGCACAATACAAAATATAATTTGGAAAATGCTTATTCAGGGGGGCTACACAGGAAAATGACTCAGGAAACAACACAAAGGAGAAAACATGGGCATTGAAGTCGGGTTAACCCAGGTTCTGATTCCAATTTTCCCACCTAAAGTCTCGTGGCTTGGCCAAGTTCATCTGTTACCTAGGTGAACTTCATCCTCATCTGCAAGGTAAGTTTACCTTCCACAGGGCGGAGTGAGAGAATCAAAGAACATACTCTGAATAGGATACTGTCATGCACACAATAAGCATCAATAACAGTTCATTTTATTTTAATAGCAAACTTACAAGGAATTAATTAAATTCATGGGTGGAACTGATCATGTTATTAAAGGAAATTAAATATATAGAGAGCTCAGGCTGGGCGCCATGGCTCACGCCTGTAATCCCAGCCCTTTGGGAGGCTGAGGTAGGCAGATCACTTGAGCACAGGAGTTTGAGACCAGCCCGGGCAACGTGGTAAAACATCAACTTTACAAAAAATACAAAAATTAGCCGGGTGTGGTGGCATGTGCCTGTAGTCCCAGCTACTCAGGAGGCTGAGATAGGTGGATCACTGGAGCCCAGGAGGATGAGGCTTCAGTGAACTGAAACCATGCCACTGCACTCCAGTCTGGGCGACAGAGCAAGACCCTGTCTCAAAAATAAGTAAAACAAAACAAAACAAAATAAAATAGAGCTCATGGTTAGATTATTTAAAGCTCCCTTCAGAGAATGCAACTTTCACCCTCAGTGACCTACCCTGGGCTCACTCAGATGGCATTTCTTAGACTACCCTATTTAGCCTACTGTTTACAAAGACTTTCATACACTATTTCCCTTTAGCACAAAAAGTTATAAGATGGTGCAATCCAAGTAAGGTCTGCAGTTTAGCTAATAGTATTGCACCAATGTTAATTTCTTAGTTTTGATCAATATAGTAAAGCCATATATTATTAAAGGAGCCGAATAAAGAGTATAGGAGAACTCTCTGTCCTACATGTGCAACCCCTCCATAAATCAAAAATTATTTCTCCTAAAACTCAAGATGACTAAATTCAACTTGTGTCTTCTGAGTAAGTGTCTCTTTTGAATAATATGTCTCCCTTTTCCATGTTTCTATAAAACCATTATTATTCCATTTAATATAAGGTATTTTATTTTTACAGGTGTTTGTTTCACTTAGGAGACAGAGGCTCCTGGAAGTTAGCAGCTTTGTTCTTTTAATGCATCTTTTATCCTAATAACTAGCACAGTGCTCAATAATGTTTACTGAATGGGTGAACGAATAAGCAAGGTCAATCTGTGATTCAAATACTCCATATCAAGTGAGCCACTAGTTTAATGCACAGGATTTATATAAAAACATATTGAATTTATCAGGGTTATCACTACCTTTATTACTCTATCATCTTAGCCCAGGATATGGTCTGTTCCTCGCCAAACACATTAGAATGCTCTATATTCTTCTTCTGGCATCCAACTAGTATATAGATCCCACCTTATTCATGTAGATAACTGGCTTCATTCCCTTAGGTATTTATCAGTATCTATTCATTCAACAAATATTATTGTGCATTGATTATATTGCTCTCACTGTTTTAAGTACTGGACATACAGAATCGAGTAGGAAAACAAAGATCCTTGTTCTCCTGGAGTTTACATTCTGGTTAGGGTGCAAGAGATAGAGACCTTAATAACCAATTAAATTTCTTTCACAAACAATTTATTTGTAAAATAAATCCTTCCTCTTTACAATCTGAGAGCACAAAAAATTGTTAAAGTCGCTATATTCTCTCCACTTAATCACGCAACATAACTTCCTTTTCTATTTAAATTGAGGCTTTGAGAACTGATCACTAAATAAGTATATAACCAACTAATATTAATCAGTTGAACACTGCTCGATGGGCATTATGTCGTTTGGAAAGGGTTTATTCCTAGTAACAACTTATTTTCCTTACTAAAACAATTATTTATTAAAAAGTACTAAGATACTATATTCTCGGTACTCCATTATACTAAGTTAAAAATTTACCACTTTAGGGCTAAACATAAATGTTCAGTATACAGATTAAAAGCCTGGGTCAGACAAACCCAATTTCAAGTCTTAGTCTCCCATATGCTAGTTGTTTGACTTTGGGCAAATATTTAAATTCTCTAAGCCTCATTCTACATTTTCTAAAATGTAACTGAAATAGAACTTATCTCATAGGGCTACTAAAATGATTAGATAAGATATTGCAATTAAAGCACATAGCACTCAGTGTGTGTCACATTGCAAGCACTCAACAAATGCTGGTAGCTATTCTTCTTATATTATCACTTAGGTTCTCAGAAAATTTTAGCAGTTTATGAAGCTCTCTAAATTAATATAAAGTTTTTAAATAACTATCCACTTAGAGCTGAGACAAGTGGAAAGAAATTCATTCCTGTAGCAGGCAGAATAATGGCTCCCAAAGGTTCTAAATCCTGATCCCCAGAACCTGTGAACATGTTACCTTACACAGCAAAAGGGACTTCACAGATGTGATTAAGACCTTGAGATTAAGGATCCTAACATGGGGAAATTACGCTATACAGTCATTCCTCACTGACCGGGGAATTGGTTCCAGGACCCCCTGTGGATACCAAAATCCACAGATGTTCAAGTTGCTTACAGATGACCTCCTTATCAGCAGCTACGAAACTCACGCATAGGGAGGGCTGACTCTATTATCCAGGTTCACCCAATCTAATGGTGTGAATTCTTAAAAGGAGATTATCTTCCCTTGTGCAAAGAGGAATAGTCAGAGATGTCATGTTGTTGGCTTGGAAGGGAAGTCCCTCTAAAAGCCGAAAAACGCAAGAAAATGATTTCTCTCGTGGAGCTTCCTGTAGCCCTGCCAACACTTCGATTTTAGCCCAATGACACTCCTCGCAGAATTCTAACATTTAAAACTGTAAGATAATAAATTCGTGAACTCATGTTGCTTTAAGCCTCAAAGTTTGTGGTAATTTGTTACAGGAGCAACAGAAAACTAATATGGTTCCCAGGGAGAAATCAATTGTGTTGGTTTTCTAATATTTGCAACTCTGGAACTCATCTCATTAATTAATACACAGGACCTTAGTATGTAAAAATAGATAAACCAGAGTGAGGTAGAAGAATTAGCTACATGTCACTTCACCTCCATACCCTCCTATTCAAGGTTCAAGAAACAGCCCCACACCAAAGGGATCGAAGAAGCTGAGGAATGGAGGTGGAAAACCATTAGGAATTCAGGAAATGAAGTTCAATCCCAGAGGCTGACCTCAACAGTTGTGACCTAGACAACCCTTCTTTCTCTCCCGCCTCAGTTTCTTGTGTGTAAAATGAAAAGTCAGATCACCTCCCAGTGCTGTTACTCTCTAAAGTGAGCCATGCAGATCTATTCTGGTTTTTTGTACATTGTGTTTCAGGAATCCACGAATAGAGAGTCACTGACCTAATTTTTATATTTAAACATAATTTGTGAGTGCTAGCATCCCAGTGGCAATAGTATACAAAAAAAAAAAAAAAAAAAAAGAGAGAGAGAGAGAAAGAGAGAGACAGAAGAAAGAACTTCTACAAAATTTTCCAAGGCTTTCAAAAGTTTTGGGTTTCAGAGCCCAAACCCAAATACTGGTAGGAATGTGCTTAAATCTGACAGTTAAGGTAACAAAACAAAATAAATTATTTTTCTAGTGACTACTACTTATGTAGCAGTATTTTTGTCTTTGCTGATAAAAATATCATCATTTAGGAATTTTAATAAACCTAAAAATTTAAGCAAAACCCTCATAAATAGCCTTTACAGATTAACATTACATTCAATTCTAAGTCAAGGCCTAATGAAATCCCTCACTTGGGAAGTACACATTATAGTTCTATGACATATTCCCTGTTTAAATTCTAGCTCTAAAGAAAGATATTTCTTGCATTACTTTGGTATACCTGAAATATCTTACATATCCCAAGGGAAAATTATAGATCAGGTCCAAAAGTTTGCAGCCAACCTATTGAACAATTATCTATTTGCAATGGGGGAAATCATTCTGAAATAAATTAAAAGCTATAGAGACATAACACTTAAGAACCTATAACCTTATGGTCATGAAGGCCATTCCTGAACAATTGTATTGTCAGCACTGTGGGGGAAAAAAATCCATCAGCAATGCAGTAGACCTCTGTGATTTAACCATCGGAAAGTACCTCTGAGAATTCAAACCCTTAAGAATTTTATCATGATAGTAACAAACAAAGGAGAACGGAGGATGTCTGCAGTGGTTCTGCCAGCGTGTGTTTAATGTGGTAAGTCAGACCTCAGTAGACACATCATATCAGCACATGAACAATTCGAAGCAATAAGGGACTGACTTTTTGTGATTAAAGAGACAACCTTAGTATCATAACACATGAAGATCTTATTTTAAAAGATCTGGCAAGGCACGGTGGCTCATGCCTGTAATCCCAGCACTTTGGAAGGCCGAGGTGGGTGGATCACAAGGTCAGGTGTTCGAGACTAGCCTGACCAACATAGTGAAATCTTGTCTCTATTAAAAATACAAAAAATTAGCTGGGCGTGGTGGCAGGTCCCTGTAATCCCAGCTGCTCAGGAGGCTGAGGCTGGAGAATCGCTTGAACCTGGAGAATCGCTTGAACCTGGGAGGCAGAGGTTGTAGTGAGCTGAGAAGGCGCCACTGCACTCCAGACCAGGTGACAGTGTGAGACTCCATCTCAAAAACAAACAAACAAGCAAACAAAAACCTCCATGAACTAAAAGGCCCATAGAGCTGCCTTCCTTACTGCAGGTGGTGGCTGGTTTTCTCGCTTCCAGAACCACTTTATATTCCTTTTATGTTAAACTATCTGGAAAAGCTGATGGCACAGATGAAGTTACAAAGACAGCTCCTCATTTTTGTAAGAAGTGCTATAATGATGGTATATACCAGTTGAAAAAAAAAAAAAGAGAGAGAGAGATGGATAAAGAAGTTAACACTGATTTCTGCTAGAAGAAAATGTCCTCAAGAACCAAGGTCTGGAAAAAATAAAGTCTTAAGGTTAAGGGTACAAAAAAGATTCAACTAAGTTGTTGAGAATAAATGTTGTTAGAGCCATAACTCTGCTAGTTTTTATTAGGTTCATTATTATTCTTGTTGTTGTTCCAGTTATAGTTTCGTAAGTTTTGAATTCTCTTCACCTAGCCCTACTTTTTCCAGAAGTTACTTTGTGTGTCATTTTGCAAAATGAGTTTTGTTTCGTTTTGTTTTGTTTTTCCCAAAAAATGCAAGCATGGAGTTACAGCAGAAATGTCTGTGGCAGGACAGGGACCTGTCAGTGGTGTTGCAGACAACTTCCCCAGGCCACAGGTTCCCAAACTTATAACTGTATATATAAGTCACTGGAGCAAGTTTATTAAAATGAATATGAAATATTCATGGAACTCATTGAAAGACTCTGAATCAGTAGTTCAGAGAAAAGCCTAAGAATATGCTCTTTTACATGGAATCAACCTAGCTACCCATCAATGGTGGACTGCATTAAGGAAATGTAGTATATACACACTATGGAATACCATACAGACATAAAAAGGAACGAAACTGCATCCTGTGTAGCAACATGGATGCAGCTGGAGGCCATTATCCTAAGCGAATTAATTCAGGAACAGAAAACCAAATACTGCATGCTCTCACTTATAAGTAGGAGCTAAACATCAAATACTCATAGACATAAAGATGGCAAAAACAGACACTGGGGATTACTAGAACGGGGAGAGAAGGAGGGAACAGGAGTTGAAAAACCAACTATTGGGTACTATGCTCACTATCTGGGTGATGGGATCATTCATACCCTAAACCTCAGCACCATGCAATATTACTCATGTAACAAACCTGCATAGGTAACAAACCTGCATATGTACCCATTGAATATAAAAGTCAAAATTATTTTTAAAAAGAGAAAAATATAGGGAAAGAAAGGGAATCTGCCTTTTTAAAAAAGCATCACAGGCGATTCTCATACAGGTGGTTGATATGGACACAACTGTCTCATAAATATTAGACTGTGCCAGGGACAGCCCTCTCCAAAAGTCATACGGCATTTACAGAGTTAATGTCCACCCCACAAAGTCTTTCCAGTAAAAATGTGTTTTTTTTTTTTTTTTTTTTTAAGAAAAAATGTTTAAGATTTATTGCCCTGGGTAAGTTAAAGGGAATTGAGACTTAATTTTGCCCCTGCAAAAATTAAGAATCTTGTAGAAAGAGACAAATGAAAATTATGGTTCAATTGGCATCAGAATAGTTATCTACAAGGCTCAAATTCTTACCACTCACATTCAAAATAATAGCTATGAGTCAATACAGGGTTTAAAAATTTTTTAAAAACAAAAAAAAAAAAAAAAAAGGAGAGAAAATGAGGGAAAGAGAATCAAATATTCCAAAAAGTTTCTCCTGAGCTAAACACCTCCTTCCATTTTTATGTGTCATGTGAGGTGGACTATTCTCTATCTAAGGGCTAAAATTAATTTCATAATATTTAAACAACTGATTTAAAATAATTACATTATTTGAAAATTGCTAAGAGAGTAGATTTTAAATGTCCTCACGACAAACAAATGGTATGTGAGATGATGACGCATATGCTGAATAGCTTGCTTTAGCCATTCCACAGTGTATGCATATTTCAAAACATCACGTTGTATACCATAAATACATACAATTTTATTTGTCAATTTAAAAATTAATTAAAAATAAATTTTTAAAAATAAAACACATATTAATCAGGAACACATTTATTTTGGAGAGTTCCTATAAAAGTTGCTTTAAAATACTTTTTTCCTAAACTTTAAAGCTATGTAAGACAAATAACCCATTTTAAATTTGTGCTTTCTATAAGACTAGCATATCTGGGTCCTCAAATTTAAACGACTACATCTAAAAAATGATAGTTAAGAATTATAAAAGGTGTTAAGAACTGCCACTCCCAGACCAAGTTTAACCCTTATTAGGATACTCAAGTCTTACTTTGGTGTCACCATTTAACCTTTACAAGAATACTTACTCAAAATTTCCTTACTTTATAATTATTTTCTAGGCAACCATGAGCATTAAATGCCCATGGGGATATTATTATCTCCAGTGTAGATCTCTCCTTTGAGATCCAGACTTTGTTAATGTTGCTTATCTAAAAAAGCATAAATATCCATGCAGTTGAGCAATCCTAAAATATGACTTTTCATTTACTCACGCCCTATCTCCAGCCCACTACAAAGCTCAGTTAATTTTACTACCACCCACCCCCGCTTTCCCATCCCCAACCCTTCCAGGAAGGGAACTTTTGTAGTATTAGGCAATAAGCAGAGCCAATGAACTAGTAATTAGTCAACTATAAAGCAACCACAAAAGTAGGAAAGAAGAGAAAGAAGAAGTAGGCCAACCACAAGGCAATTGAACATGAAGTGAGCTAAAACATGCATCCTAGAAAAAGAAGAAGCAGCCAAGAATGAAGCATCACGAAGCATGGCAATGCCTATCATGAATGTCCATGCCGGAGGGGTATGTCCAGCCAGCATGGAACTAAGACAAAGGTCAATTGTGAAACCTGGGGAAAAATCTGAAGCTGGAGTTAGAAGAGGTATTCCTAGGGAGCAAGGAATGGGGTTTATAATCTGCTGCTTAGCTTTATTCTATGTTTGGCTTTAGATTTGTCTAGGGTTTACTTCTGTTCCTGAGTCATCTGGAGTTCCCTGAAAGCAGAGAACTCCATGCTTTCAAGGCTGAAGCATAACTGATTCTCTCACAATTTGGCATTCTGAACAGGATTCAAGGTTCAGAAATTCTATGGACTAACAGAGGTGAGTTAGGTGGCAAAGCTGTGGTGTAAACTGTATGAAACAAAGATTACACATTGTGTTAGGCCATTCTTGCATTACTATAAAGAAATACCTGAGGCTGGGTAATTTATCAAGAAAAGAGGTTTAACTGGCTCACAGTTCCACAGGCTTTACAGGAAGCCTGATGCTGGCATCTGCTAGGCTTCTGGTGAGGCCTCAGGGAGCTTTCAATCATGACGGAAGGCAAAGGAATAGTGAGGACATCACATGGTGAAAGCAAGAGCAAGCAAGCAGGAGAGAGAGAGAGACCACACACTTTAAAATGACCAGATCTTAGTTATTATCACGAGGACAGCACCAAGGGACAGTGCTAAACCATTCATGAGAAATCCACCCCCATGATCCAGTCATCTCCTACCAGACCCCATCCCCAATACTAGAGATTACAATACAACATGAGATTTGGGTGGGGACAAATATACAAGCTATACCACACAGTGATCTGATCAACCACTGAATGTGAGATTTCTTAGAATTATACATTTGGGTAAGTTTATTAAAGGCCTTTTGAAGACCTGATGAAATGAGAGAGGGAATGAGGCCTGAAGAATGTAAAATTAGAGACATAATTATAGAACGTCTCACCCACTTGGAATCTGAGTAATTGCATCTACCAAACCAGATTAGTAATTTATAAAATCTTCTATTCTGTTTAAATTTGAGAGGTTACAGTATTTTGCTCCTGAGGTCTTTAAAAGGCCTTTGATAAACTTACCCAAATATATAGTTCTAAGAAATCCTAACTCAGATTCCTAGTGAAAAGATAGAACTGGCTGGAACATAGAACTGCATATAGAACATAAGCAATGCCAGGTAAAGAAAAATTGAATATTGCTACAACAAATGGTAAGGATATATATTTTATGTTAGGATATTGGGATAATAGTATCTCTTCAAGGAATATTATAGAGCAAAGGTCAGCAAAATATGGCTCACAAGCCAATTCCTGCCCACCATCTGTTTTTGTAAATAAAGTTTTATCAGAGCACAGTTGCATTCATTTGCTCATAAATTGTCTATGGCTACTTTTGTGCTACAACTGCAGAGTTGGGTCTCTACAGAAATGTTTGCAGATCCCTGTTGCCGGGCATCAATAAGTCATCATGGAACATCTATAGAATTTCATCTAGCAATAAGAATTGGCAGGTTTCGTAAAGCTAGACAGCAGAATGGGAATAATCCATGCAGGGTCTGCATTTTGAGGTCTAAGAACAAACCGGATATATAGAGTGGAATATTCAAAATGTTATCTGAGAATGCTAAGGGAACTAGAACCCCATTCAGATAAGGAGAGGAAGCTGAGATATACTTATGGTAAATGTTGCCATTACCCAGTTCAGGCAAAACATTGTTTGCAAGTGGGGATAGGATACATAGATTAGGAAAAATGGTGGAGAAACTAACCTCAAAGTCAGAAAATAAATGTTACAAATCTGTAGATTAATATATTATTTGATATATATTTATGTGGTATGTGTAATTTTATTTGATGATGATTTCCTACTTAGAAAAAATGAGATGACCGATTCACCCAAACTGTGACTTTGTAGAAACCCCCTGGGTAAGGACAGTTATCACAGAGAGGAAATGAGGCCTGTAGAATGTAAAATTAGAGACATAATTATGGAATGTCTCACCCACTTGGAATCTGAATAATTGTATCTACCCAACAGAGGAAAATGCTTCTGTTGCTGGATTAGTAATTTATAAAATCTTCTATCCTGTTTAACTCTGAGAGGTTATGGCATTATGGTCTTTATAACTATCAATGATTTTCAGCTACTGTATAACAAAGATAGCTGAAATAAGATGTAACTGAAAGTTAGGATAGTACATTGCAGTTAAGACGACACTATCATGGGATTAGAACTGTGACAGGGGATTATTATTCTTGGAGGAATAAAGCTTTGGCTTAATACATCAAATGTGTACAGTAACAATAGTAGAAGAAATTTTAAATGATATCTTAGAAAATTAATCCTGTACCTTGCTTATGATGTATGGATGACATCCTGTGCAATTTATTCCTGTGAGGGCTCTAAGATCATTCACATTGCTTATAAAATTGTGCTGAGTTTTTCTGAGGGAATTAGCCGAAAGAACCTAAGTACGTAAATTAAAAAAATTCAGACGCTGAAGAAAATAGATTTTGGAAAGACTTCAGGAGTGTGCCACTTATGTCGTAAGCATTTCTAAAATGTGTTGCAACTGTTTCTTTGAAAACAGGAAATGAGAATAATAAAAGTGGGTGAGAAAAAAACACTTGCGGTAAAAAGTCAGAAGACAGGCAAATTTTAAAATGTGGGCAACTTAGAAATATAGAGAAGATAGGACATAAAAGTGAACATAAAAGGACAAAAAGCTAGTAATAAACTGTGTATACAAATTACATGGGGTTTGGAATCAGTTTAGGGACTGAGTTCCAGTTCAGACTCTGACAATTTGTATGGCCATGTGTGTATATTTGTAATTTAAAATGAGCATATATGGTCACTGCCTGTACGTAATTATTTACTAAGTTGTCTTACCATGGAAATTTTCCTACTTATTTCTTTTGAGTAACTTTGAAAATTCTGCTTCTGTTGTACCTTAATTGCAAGTCACTCAATTTACTCCTATTGGTAGTAACAAGAAAAAGATGAAACCAGAGTTTGGAAATCGACAAGAAGCAAAAGTAATGGCAAGAAGAATGGAGGTGTTTCCAAATAAAGCTTGAAGAAAGATGTGTGTACAAGGAAACCTAGGCCTTGAAACAAACAAACAAACAAACAAAAAAAACTAGCTTCTGCTGGCTGATACAAAGGCAAAACAATCTAAAATTTGTACATGAAGCCTGAGCTGGGGAGGTGGGAAGAGGCAGGACCCAAGCAGGAAGAAGACACAAGTCAAAATCCTGAAGCTAAAACCTGAATGTCAACACCTCCTCACAGGTGCTGTAAAACCATGGTGGCATTGACTATTTGACTATAGGCCCAGACCTTTGGGAAGAAAGTGCTGTTGAAAATCTCCTTGTATGCACATTATTTATAAAAGAGCAAGTGAATTTATAAGCATCCCAAGCTGCAAAGGAACTAAGATCCTAAAACATTTCTAGTGAGTAAGGAATGCTAAGCAGAAATTAATAATAGGGCCTGGCATACATTATTACTAGTTTCAAATGTAGATGTCATGTCATTGCAGTATCTTTAATTTGGAGCACTGTCTTTATTGTTTTATATTATTGGCTATAAAAATATTTATGAAGACTATAACAAGTTCACTCCTAACTTTGATCCTCTTAACCCACCTTTCCTACCATAGGCTTTTCTAGGACCTAACCAGGCACAGTTCATGCCGACATCTATATACATGTTGTCCATATATTCACATATAAACTCTACTCTTCTTTCATACATAATATGGAATAAGGAAGGCACTTTTTAGAAATTTGGTTCAGATTAACTTTCTGGGCATGACAAACTCAATGCAAATTCATATCATTCATCTACACTCCTGTTACCAATACCCTATAGTCATAATTCATGTTAACATAATTATCTTAGTATTACCTAAAATATCCACAATCATCAATAATTTGTATCAATACAAAATAAAGTATGTGACACTTTATCATAAACGAAGGGTTCTTTCAAAATAAGGGTTAATAACAAGGACTTTCTGAAACTGGGAAATTAGAACTTTCTGAAACTGGGAAATTAGGACTTTCTAAAACTGGGAAATTAAGACTTTCTGAAACTGGGAAATTAGAACTTTCTGAAACTGGGAAATACATTGAATGTATGTATTTACATACATTTGAAAATATTCTGATTGAGATTTATTCATCTGAACAATTAGCTTAATGATAGAGTGAAGCAAACCACTTATTTAGAAATATCATTTAAATTTTTTCTGATGAACTGGATGAAGTTCAAGGAGTGGACAACCCAAAAAAAAAAAAAAAAATTAAAAGCAGGCCCTTTCTTTTCTGGAGTTTTTATATATAAGTAAGAGTTTTATTTAAAAGTACTTCCTACATCTTTAGAATATAAGCTCTTCATGGATAAGAATCATATCTGTTCTATTCTCTGTTTATTTCCAGTACCTAGTGCAATGTACGGAATGTATCAGGTACTTAATAATTATGTGTTGAATAAATGAATGTACAAGCTTCCTATAAGACCTAAAATAAAAGTTTTTTTTTTTTTTAAAGAAACAGCAGAACATGCATGTTATATAGAAAATATAAAGATAAATATCAAAGGCCAGGAGCAGTGGCTCACGCCTGTTATCCCAGCACTTTGGGAGGCCAAGGTGGGTGGATCACCTGAGGTCAGGAGTTCGAGACCAGCCTGGCCAACATGGTACTTTTCCCATCATTTTCAGCTCTAGTTTTCTTTTCTAAAAACAAGCCCTCTCAACAATTCTAGGTAATTCTTTTTCTGATAGTTATTTTCTTTTTTTTTTTTTTTTTTTTGAGATGGAGTCTCGCTCTGTTGCCCAGGCTGGAATGTAGTGGCACAATCTCAGCTCACTGCAACCTCTGCCTCCTGGGTTGAACCAATTCTCCTGCCTCAGCCTCCTGAGTAGCTGGGATTTCAGGCACACACCACCATGCCTGGCTAATTTTTGTATTTTTAGTACATGTCTGTAATCTCAGCTACTTGGGAGGCAGAGGCAGGAGAATCGCTTGAATTTGGGAGGCAGAGGTTGCAGTGAGTCAAGATCGTACCATTGCATTCCAGCCTGAGTGGAAGAGCAAGAGACTGTCTCAAAAAACAAAAAACAAAACGACAAAAAATGATCTTGGCTAATCTCGGCCTTTCAATGTGACTTACTACTTCCATAGGGTAGACTGAAAAACTTTTTTTTTTTTTCCATTTCAAGGATTTTCATCTTCACATGGCTGTTGGATGAATTACTTTTGTACTTATTGATCATCTTTGTTTGTTTTTTATTTCTCTGTACTAACAAGATACTGCCTGTAAGTAAAAATTTGTTTTGACACATTTGCTAAAACTATACAATCACAGCAAGTCTCTCAAACCTAGATACTATTTTCAAAGATCTCTTTTGACTCACTCAGGCATGCAAACTTTCATAGTGGGCAGGATTCTCTGCAGGCATGATCCTAAAACTTTGGGGAACATCAGAATCCCACAAACAGCTTATTAAAACACAGGTTGCCAGGTCCTATCCCGGACAGCTTCATTCCAGGAGCTCTGGGGCGAGGCCAGGGGATTTGCACTACCAACGAGTTTACAGGTGATGTTGATGTTGATTTCACCCAGCAGAAGAATCTCTTACTAAATGTCTCCTGGTGTTCTATCATTTGACGCACTTGGATATATTCCCAAAGCGTATCTCTATCATCCATCCTTTGGTAATACTTGAGTTCTTAAAAATAAGCCTGATCATTTTAATGTATCTACATTTAACTTAAAGAACTGGTGGATAAACCAAAGCAAACTCCAAAGCCCACAGTGTAAAGCGTAAAAAGCTCAAAGAGATTCAATGAGTTAGTATTCTCTTGAAGACAAAAGTGATAACAGCTCATTTGGAGGAAACTTCACTATTGAAACAAGCATTTGGGGATTTATGATGTATTTTAGACATATAGGAGCAACTGTCAGGAGAGAATGGGCTCTATTGCAAACAAGTGATTCCCAAGCAGCAAATGACCAATCCC
Source organism: Chlorocebus sabaeus (assembly GCF_047675955.1). Classification (NCBI taxonomy): domain Eukaryota; kingdom Metazoa; phylum Chordata; class Mammalia; order Primates; family Cercopithecidae; genus Chlorocebus; species Chlorocebus sabaeus. Next base: position 32,188,455 of record NC_132911.1, on the reverse strand, counting down.
CTCCCATTCATATCCTAAAACATATTATTTTCTGCTTTAATAATACTTAGGCCTTAAGAATAATGGAAACACCTGGAGTTGATTTTAACACTACTTTCTAACCCAGGGAATGGTCCAAATCCCATCAGGCTAAATCTCACCCTTGACCTGCCAAATATGATTACTGGAGTCCAGTCACTTCCCTGCATTCTGCAGCTGTTCTTCCCCCTTCTCCCTTCATAATTATCACATCCACTTCTCTGCCCAGAACTCTAACAGCAGTAAGAGCACACACTGCCAATTCAAGTGGAAAAACAATTTCTTCAATTGACACTCCAAAGCAAGATGCCTGTGTTGACCTCTTCTGCCAACTATTTGTCTAGGCAATGCACACGCCTTCAGACATTTCAAAGGCACTTTCATTGGTGATGGGCTGAAGCAGGCACTGCTAGGGTGAAACAGCAACTTAAGAGTGCCAGGGCAATAAAACACAACAGTTCATATAAAAAAGAAGTGAGGGGCACCCGAAGTTTTTACATCCCTGACAAGGCAGAAAGTGAAGTTCCAAACCCATCTGCATAGATCCAGTGGCACCAGGTAATGGACCACCAGGCTGTGACCCTCTCCCTGCCCTGGCTATGGGACTTTGCTCAAGTCATCTAACCGCACACCATTTTTCTCTTGAAGGCTACGCATCAGACTAGGCCAGAGAAATTTCTTTTTTTAATCTAATTTTTGATGCACTGGCAAAACCTGGTTTCTTCTCTTGTAAACTTGGTAACAACCACAGCAATTGCATTCAGTGAGATTTACACCTTGTCAAATTTTTCTTAGCCATATTTTGCCCCATTTCATTGAGATTTTTAGGATTAACCCATTGATATTTTGGTTTATAATGTCCATCCCTTCCCCACTTGAGGCATTTCTTAGAGATCTTCTTTCTCAAAATTGACCAGATACAAACTTGCTTAGGTTCTGAAGGCTAACAAAACCAGAGTCAATTCATCCACAGAATACTACTGGCCAGGCGGAGTGGCTCATGCCTGTAATCCCAGCACTTTGGGAGGCCGAGGCGGGCAGATCACTTGAGGCCAGGAGTTCAAGACCAGGCTGGCCAACATGGAGAAACCCCGTCTCTACAAAAAATACAAAAATTAGCCGGGTGTGGTGGTGCATGCTTATAATCCCAGCTACTCAGGAGGCTGAGGCAACAGAATTGCTTGCGGAGGTTGCAGTAAGCTGAGATCACGCCACTGCATTCCCGCCTGGGCAACAGAGCAAAACTATGTCTCAAACAAAATAAAACAAAATGCTACTTTCTGAAAATCCCTAACTTAAGTACTCTTCAGATCAACAAATCTGTTCTGAAGCATTAATATTTTCCTAACATTTTTAGCTCCTTAATGACTAATGATTCCTCTTCCACTCCTGGAAGGTAAGTTTCTCACAATAACCTTCTGGCTGGAAACAATTAAAAGTGCTGAATGAAATATAATAAACATCACCTTAAAAGAATTTGACAACAAAGATCATTTTTTGGACAAATTCTAAAGCAAATCTCAAACCTTAGAGATAGATGCAAAATAGCTGGACAAGCAAACTACTTTTTGAAGACGGCATTTGCTCATGCTGGAGAAAGGGATAGAGGCGCCAGGATCTTCCTAAAGTGGGGAGTCTTAGAGTAGACCCTCTTCACATTAAGCTGGGACCCCAAAGGAGTAAAGAACCCCAAAAAAGCTACACCAAATCTAAACATACCCATTTAACCCTAGAGAACTAAAGACATGCTTTTTTTTGAGATGTTCTGTCGCCCAGGCTGGAGTGAAGTGGTATGATCTTGGCTCACTGCAACCTCTGCTTCCCGGGTTCAAGCAATTCGCTTGCCTCAGGCTCCCAAGTAGCTGAGATTATAGGCGCCCACCACCAGGCCCCGCTGATTTTTGTATTTTTAGTAGAGATGGGGTTTCGCCATGTTGGTCAGGCTGGTCATGAACTCCTGACCTCAGGTGATCCACCCGCCTCTTTGGCCTCCCAAAGTGATGGGATTACAGGCATGAGCCACTGTGCCTGGCCAGACACATTGTCTTGATCCTGAGTTCAGCCAGAGGGAAAAGCTGAGTCTACAGACAGGTTTCTACATGCCTAGGCGTGCACAGGCTGATAGGCCACAGAACCTCAAGCCATGAACTCGGTAAGTTTCCAAGTACCCAGCAGTAACACTTACCTTCTCGGCAGGAACATGCTTCTATCCCATGCTGTGAGGAATGACACAGATAATTTTTACAGAGCAATGGCCCACACAGGGTCAGAGACCAACCATGAAGCACAGAAGGAACCAAGACATAGAGAGTGAGAACCAACACAAACTGAAATTACCACACACAAATTATGAAACAGCAAGGCTTGCTCTGCTAAAAGAAACAAATAACAACCTGAAAAATATCTACAGGGACCATGAAAATATAAAATACAACACAGAAGATTTGAAAAGGCACCAAACAAAACTGCTAGGAATGGGGGGAAAAACAGTCCTTGAAATAAAAAATTTCATGGGTAGTTTTGGCAGCAGACTGCACATAGCCAAAGAGGCAATGAGTGAAGTGGAAGATAAGTCAAAAGAAACACAGCGGGAGAGTGAAACAAAATAATGGGAAACGTGACGGAGGTAAAAGGAACCGGTGATCTGAGAAAGAAGGTCCAATATACTCTTAGTCAAAGTTCTAGACCTGGCATAATGGTTCACACCTATAATCCCAACACTGGGAGGCCAAAGTAGAAGGATCGCTTGAGGTCATGAGTTTGAGAGCAGCCTAGAAAACAGCAAGACTCTAAAGTATAGAAAAAAAAATTCCAAAAAGAGGGAAGATAATGGGATACAGGAAATTTTTGAAGAGATATGGATGAGAATTTTCCTGAAAGCCTGTTTGTATGTTTGACAAGCCCAGTGATCCTGCCTGGGATAAAGGAAAAGGAATGCATGAGAGTGAAACTGAAGGGGGAATGGGAATGGTGGGCAGGTTTAAATGCCATAACTTCAAAAAAATTTGCTGGAGAACAATTTTTTTTTTTTTTTCTTTTTTGAGACTGGGTCTTTCTCTGTCACCCTGGCTACAGTGCAGTGACATGATCATTGCTCACTGTACCCTCAAACTCCTGGGCTCAAGCAGTCCTCCCACCTCAGCCTCCCAAGTAGCTGAGACTACAGGTGTCTACCACCATACCCTGCTAATTTTTTTTTTTTTTTTTGGTAGTTGGGAGGGGAAGACAGTGTTTTCCTATGTTGCCCAGGCTGGTCTCAAACTCCTGAGCTCAAGCAATCCTCCTGCCTCGGCCTCCCAAAGTGCTGGGATTATAAGCGTGAGTCACCACACCCAGCCATAGGACAAAATCTTCAAAGTCTCCAGGGAAGAAAGGCTGATCACCTTCAAAGGAATTAAGTTAGACTGACATTCCTAACTTCTTAACAGCTCCTGATTGATTAAAGTACCCTGATGAGACTAGCTGCATCTTGGTTTTAGACCAAACTGTATGCTTTATCTAATACCATAATTGCATGCTGACTAAGCCCTTTCTCTGAACTCTTTCTCAAGGTAATGGGAATAAAGAGGATGTAAATTTCTGAAAATAATTCTGAAACAGTCGGCAGCTTTTAACTTTATTACCCTATAATGTGGTGAAGCCACTGTACTAGAAATAATGGTGCTTGGCTTATAAGTTTTGTCTGTGTTAAAATCTTCCCACTAATCAATTAAAACACCTTCCTGGAGTTGAGCCACAGGGAAAGAGAAAAAAAAGTGAAAAAGTGGGATTGATTCTTTCCTGGAAATAAATGAACCTTCAGGTGATAGACTTAAACATATTTTTAGGCCATTCATGAAGCACCCAATGCTTGCTCAATATTTCTTCTTTTAGATTACGTTTTTGAGAAACAAAGCTTTTCTTTCATCTATTTCCCCTAAGATCTTTGATTTATACTTTATATCCTATCAGCCAATGCTTAATTATTATTGTAATAATGACAGACAGCATTCTCTGTTTCTCTGTGTGGGACTCAGTGACTCTGATTTTAAAAGGCCATCAAAATGATTTATCATACACATTCACAAGGACGATCACAGCAGCATAATCCACTTCACTTAAAAAGCGGTCTGCTGCTTGTCTAAGACAACACTCGTTTTATCGAGAGGAGAAGAGATACATTTGGGGATCTTAGTAATAGAAAGTTTAAGAAGTATCCTTTCAATGAATAGCTTGATGACAATTCAGAGTTACTACAAATAAAAAATATGATATGGTGTCATAAATCAACTTAATATTATGATCCTTCTGTTAAGATGATCAACAGGGTTGAAAAAGTACTTGATGAGTTTAGGGAAAGAGATACTTCTGGAAACGAAACAGAGCCTATATCCAAAACGGAAGTATCAGCTATAGAAGGTTAAGTATGGAGAAGAATCAAAACTGAATGTGAAGAATATAAACCACTGAGAAAAAAATGATTCTCAAAGGCTCTGTTTAGCCTGTATTTTTCACTGCTTCATATCTTTCTGCTGCTCAGCAGAGGTTAAATCCCATAACTTCAACTGTATCATATACTCATGAGAAACGACTAAGTGAAAGGTATCTGAGAGATCACCATTCATAACCAGTACGCAGTTTCTATTGAGAATTTCATAAAAGGCTTCTGCGCTAGTAATTCACAAATATACTTACCATGTTCTATATTTTCACTAAACAATTCACATACCTAAGCAAATCTTCTAGATGTTCACCAAGATAAATTAACACTACAATTTCAAACCCATCAAAAGTTATTCTATAGAAGATAAACTGTTTCCTACATAAAACCAATATGCTATTTGCCTAGACCTTATGTGACTATTATTCTTCAAATACCTTAGGCTTTCTAAAAACATATTCACTACGAAAGACTCTTAAGTGAGGGATGTCCAATCTTTTGGCTTCCCTGGACCACACTGGAAGAAGAAGAATTGTCTTGGGCCACAAATAATATACACTAACACTAATGACAGTTGATGAACTGAAAGAAAAATCACAAAAAAGCTCATAATGTTTTAAGAAAGTATGAATTTATGTTGGGCCACATTAAAAGCTGTCCTAGGATGCATGAGGCCCATGGGCCATGGGTTAAACAAGCTTTGTCTAAGTGAAAACATACCAGGAAGACATCACACCAAATCAGAGACCATTGATCTAATAAAATGCCGATTTGAATCATACTTTTCTTCTACCCCTAAAATTGTTATACCTCGTGTACATCAACCTTGTTAATTATCAGACAAGGAAATAAATCCAAGATGCTTTAAATGATTGCCCAAATCATACACATTTAGTCCTCCTCAGTCTTCTTGACTGCTGACCAGAACAGTGCTTTTCCATGCCAGTACATGGTGTTATTTCACCAAGGTTCCTGATTCCCTCTCCTCCTAAGAGACAACCACTCATGATATACTTTTACAGGCTCACACACTTACCCACATACTCATACACAGGTACATACATGCACATTCACACACTGAAACCAGGCTGTCATCCTTCAGCCCTCTCAGTCTGGCCCAGGCACGCTTCCTGGTTACAACCCAGAAGAGACTTTCAATCCATCACTGGCGAGTCAGGCACAGTGGCTCATGCCTATAATCCCAGTACTTTGGGAGGCCAAGGTGGAAGGATTGCTGGAACCCAGGAGTTCTAGACAAGCTTGGGCAGTATAGCAAGACCCCATCTCTACAAAATGAAAAAAAATTAACTGAGCATGGTGGTATATGCCTGTAGTCCCAGCTACTTGGGAGGTTAAGGTGGGAGGATCACTAAAGCCCAGGAGTCCCAGGGTACAGTGAGCTATGATCGCACTATTGCACTCCAGCCTGGGCGACCAAATGAGACCTGTCTCAAAATAAAATATAATAAAATCCATGACTGGTTGGGAATCAGCAGTTGTCTGTACCCTCAGCTTTTTGGATGGGCTCCCAGTGAACTCTTCAGTCCCTTTCTAGCCACTCTTTAATTCTCTTGTTAATGGGGCCAGCTGGATATGAATCCCCAGACTTTAGGAGTCTCTACCACCCTCAAAGGATCTGTGTCTTCCTGAGGGCAAAGCTCCTCCCTGCTACAATCTACAGAGTGGCATTCTTCCCATAAATGGGTCCCAGAAATCTTTAGGACAGCCATGTGAGGCCCGGATCAGAACCACGATACTTTGGGTCTTCCTTTCTTTTAGGATGCCAAATCCTACAAATAAAGGACTAAATAATCTTATAAATGTGGGGAAAATAACTGCAGGTCTCATTCCCCCAAGCTCCTCCACCCCCCGCCCCCAAAAAACCTTAGATAAATAAATATAAATAAATCCCCTAATGCAAACTGAACTACTGCCCTGGAAATTTAATAATGGACTAGGAGGCCTTTGACCCCTGGGTCTCTGGGTCAAAGATAATTCAGGTTGTTAGTGATAAACTGTCACTGCAATCAGTGACTGGTCAGTGGCTCACAGATGCAAGTGAGTGACTCAATGGTCTCAGAGCAGCTGTCAAGGGATAAGCACTGAGGACCCTTTTTTGCATGCACACCATTTACAGAGAGCCCACAAAGATCTCTTGCTTGTTTTCAAGGTCTCCTGCATAAAGGCATTGGTGCTAAAAAAGTTTAAGAGCACTGAGGCAGCTCATTACTATACTATACTAATTCACACTCACACACACACGCCCATTACCCTCCTCTTCCATGTTATGACATTAGGACTATTTACTTTATGGTCATCTTGTCAGTCAAAATTATTGAAGCTACTTGGGTACAAGATACTGCAACAAGGAAGAAAAAGATATAAAGATTCAGTTGATTTATAGCCTTCACATTCCTATGAATCATAGGTACTCTAAGGTGTTCCTCAATGGCATAGAAATACATCTCTCTTATCTGGAAGCATAATAACACCCAAAGCACTATACAAGTGAAGCTGAATTCATATACAGTGCCATCTTGAGACTGAAAGTATAGCATGAGAATAATTAAAATCATTACCCTGAAATCTAGAGATCCAGGTTCTAGTGCTAGGATTGATGCCCTTGATGTTTGTACCTTGTGGTTTTCCTCATTTAAAAAGATGAGATTCGAGCAGATCACCTCTAAGAAAACCTTTTCAGTTCTAACACTCTGATTTTTCTCAGGACTACTGTAGTTATATTTAAGACCTTACTTTTTAGGCACCACTAATATTGTTTAAGATTACTTTCATTACCTACCAGGAACAGTGGTTGTTTACTTATATAACAAACTCTTAACATAGCAAACATTAGGTTCCAGGCAATGGCCAAAGTAATTTACAAAGATTAACTTCTTAAACTGCAGCATCTTAATCCATTTATTAGTTGCTTCTATGTACTCAAAAGAAAATGTAACAAAATATTTTAATGGTAGCAAGAATTGTGGACTGAGCAAACCTCTAACTCCGATTCATTAGTCTGAATAATTAAGCACTGATTATGACTTACTGAGAGCTTCAAAATAAACCGTGCAAATTTCAACCATAAAAATAACAATTTAGGAACAAATCCATGTATCACTGATACTAGTGAACTGCACTCATACTTTCTTATTAACTGATAGTAGCATAATAACTAAACTGCTACCCATCAACTCCTACAATTCCATGGTTTAAGCAAACTAGCCATACCTCCTCATTCAGTCAGTTACTGAATAAATTCTTAAGAACAAAGACTATGTTCTCAGCACCGTGATAGCCCCTGATGATACGACAACATAAAAGACAGATATGACTTTGTGGCTTTTACATTCTAGAGATGTGAAATGCTAAACTCTCCATTTATGATCACTCAACCAAAAATTCTTCTGGCTGAGGACAATGGTTTTTTTTTTTTTTTAAATTAAACTACATGAGTGCCAAAATAAAATGCTCAAAATAGAATTGAACTTGCTCTGACTTTGGTCTTGCAAAAAAAAAAAAAAAAAGCAAAAACAAAAAAAGGACTCGGATAAATAAAATATTTAAAGTATATTTTCTGTATTATAGAAAATAAGGTGATAAAATGTAGAAAGTTACCGATTCATTTATGAACATTTAATGATGTCCTTACAGCTTAACAGCTATGCATTTATACCAAGTCTTGAAAATACTATTTCATTTATATCTTATTTTATTTTATTTTGAGACAGGGTCTCACTCTGTCACCCAGGCTGGTGTGCAGTCACGATTCCAGCTCACTGCAACCTCTGAGGGCTCAAGTGATCCTCCCTCCTCAGCCTCCCAAGTAGCTGGGACTACAGGTGCATCCCACCATGCCTGGCTAATTTTTTTTTCTTTTGTATTTTTTGTAGAGACAGATTTTTGCCATGTCGACCAGGCTGGTCTTGAACTCCTGGGCTCAAGTGATTCTCCCACCTCAACCCCCAAAGGGCTGGGATTACAAGTATGAGGCACCATGCATGGTCTTGAAATACTATTTCAGGCGGCTAGTAATCACAAAAGGAATCCTTTAAAAGGAAAACTTGTCTGACCATTTAAAAACGTAGCTCTAGTCAATTTAAAGTATAATAATGTATTGATACTTTCTGAAGCTAATTAAAAAGAAAACCTGTATCCATAAAAAGTATATAAGAACATTTTCAGGCAATCTGCAAATTTAGTACTTAGACCCACACATATATATACCACATGCAATCATTTCTCATTTCTTATTTTCCAGAGTGACCAGGAAAAGAATGACTTCTTCCATGAAACTATCAGTCATTAATCAAAGAAGTAGCTTTTAGTTACAAATGTACCATAAAATACAACAATTATTAGAATGTCCATCATTGGCTTAATTTGTCAAGGGAGTTTTCAACAAAGAATTGCTGTATTCATAATCAAAAACTAGATTCTCATAAGATCTGAGTAGTGATTTTTTTTTTTTTTTTTTTTTTTTTACATTTTAGAGTGAGATGACATACTAGTACTACCAAAACATTGTGAATTTTCCAAAGGGTTATTTCTCCCTGTAAATTAATGTGAGAATTCCAAGACAATTTGGGTGGTCAATAAATTGTTCTTTTGATATGGCTGTAACTTTTTTTTTTTTTTTTTTCCTGAGACAAGTCTTACACTGTTACCTACACTGGAGTGCAGTGGTGTGACGATAATCCCTCACCACAGCCTCAACCTTCTGGGCTCAAGCAATCCTCCTGTCTCACCCTCCTTAATAGCTGGGACCACAGGAACATGCCACCATGCCCGGCTAATTTTTTCGATTTTTAGTAGAGATGAGGACTCCTGTGTTGCCCAGGCTGGTTTTGAATCCCTGAGTTCAAGAGATCTCCCACTTTGGTTTCCCAAAGTGTTGAGATTACAGGCATGAACCACACACTCAGCCACAGCTGTAATTTACATTGCTCAAGAGCAATAGGATTACTCAGCAACTATGCCACGCAGCTGTGGATGAAATGCAGACACAAATCCCAAACGGGCATCCACATTAAGGTCAAGAGTAACTTCATGAAATCACATATCTAAAATGACAAGAAGAGCCTCAGGTCTTCTTTGGTTGCCTCTTTCACAGACTCCTGTGATATCAGAAGCACAGCCACTTTGCAGCTCTCCCAAACACACATGTCTAAATACAGGTCCCTGTTAGATGGTTGCCACAACCCTCTGGTTATAGAGTTTTATTCCCATACTGGTGCACTCAGGGCAGAGCAGCGGGATGATTGTGTCCTTCCTTTATCTATTTCATAAGGGAGAAGGAAATCAGCATACCTTAATGGAAAGTAAAGGAAGGCACTGAAACACGTCTTCACCTGACACAGCATAACCACATTCATCACATGTAGAAGTGGGGTTTTCACTAGGCTTTTTAAGTTTAGTGAAAACCAAATGCATAATATTTATTCTGTACTCAGTAGCATATTGCAAGTAATCACATTTCCTCGCACCATGCACAGTCCAATGTAGAGGCTCTTTCAATCAAGGAGGCTTTGTGTGGATTCAGCTGGAGAGGGCGACGACTCTGTAGAGGCCACAGGGACTCTACGCTCTCCCTTAGCTTCTGTTGATTCTTCGAGAATGATAGCGGTCTTTGTCTTTTCTGCCTTTTTTAAGTGGATCGCTGTCCTTTGGGATGGGGCATAAATAATGTGCACAACATTTAAAACTCCGCTGTTCCTTTCTAAATATCAAAATATAATAAATAACTCTTTCTATTGACATTTCTCCTTCCTGTCAGGCCGAGGGTACTTGGGAACACACAATATCACCAACATGTTTGAAAAAAAGAGAAGAAAAACCCTTAAGACATAAGTCTCTCATTTCTATTCAATTTAATATATGGAAAATCATGTATTTCATTTTCCATTCAACTCAGTATTTAAATTATTGGTTTCCTCCCGACAAACCCACCCGCTCATTTCCATAATGTCTGTAAGTACTACTCTTTCCCAAAATGGATAATGCATGAGCAATCCCCCGGGAAGGTTCCAACTGTACAGCAAGGTGACCTCACTAAAACAAATTATAATCATAATCTATTCTCTGTATTTCATCTAATCCTTCTGGGGACAATACACCAGCCTTCAATATTTTTCCCAGAAATAGATGACAATAAGTTTCAATATGACTGCTATTATAACTGTTTCTAAAGATCTACCATCTCATGGGCTTCAAGACAGACTGGCCCCCTACCCCCATTTTTAAACAATTGAAACTACAGAATGGAAAAGGAATACTATAATTTTAAACAATAAAATGTTGTGCATAATCCCAAGACTATACTTCCATTTCACCCTATTGGCAGAAAAGAGATAAAGTACCAAAACATATAAAAACAGGTTTGATATGTACGCGCAAAAATAATGCCTACTTGCTGGGTATGCTGACTCATGCCTGTAATCCCAGCACTTTGGGAGGCCGAGGCAGGCAGATCACGAGGTCAGGAGATCGAGACCATCCTGGCTAACATGGTGAAACCCCGTCTCTACTAAAAATGCAAAAAAATTAGCCGGGCATGGTGGCGGGTGCCTGCAGTCCCGGCTACTTGGGAGGCTGAGGCAGGAGAATGGTATGAACCCAGGAAAGGGAGCTTGCAGTGAGCCGAGATCGCGCCACTACACTCCAGCCTGGGCAACAGAGCAAGACTCAGTCTCAAAAACAAAAAGCAGAAAACAAAAACCAATGCCTAGTTGATACACAAATGAAAAATTGTGTTAATTAATTTACTATTATTTGTTCTGAAAAAATATCATTGCAAACAGGAATTCTGACATCTCCTTGTAAAGGCTGGTTTTAGATTCCCTGTGGGAGAGCTAAAGAGACTATGCTTTAAATATGTAATGTAAGTCTCTAAAATTGGGAGATTATATGTAACAAAGGGATGAGTTATATACAGTTTTAAAAACTGGCTATATTGAAATTTGAACTTTATTTATAAAATAGGCCATCTAATAATGAGATGCATTTTCACTTGATGATAAAAGTCACACATAAAACTACTAAAAAGCTTGCATTGATATAGTACTGTGAAAGTGAGTAAAAGGTTTTCTTTTTCTTTTTTCATATTACTCCATAACTAACGCCAGGATTATTCAGCAGTCTTCCATATTTCCTACTCATTGCTCTGTAATCTATCTGTAGAAATAATGGTGGTTAAGGTGCAATAACTATTTGCTAATAGGTCAAATAAAAATAAGTCATATTTTATGGTAGAAACTTGCTACTTTTCTCGCCAAGGGAAAATGCTAGTTGCTCTGCCATTCTAATTTTATGCTAAATTCATTTAATATGGATGTCATTTGGCTGATTTATTGGTTGCAAAAAATGTTACTGCTTCAGTTATCCCTAGCTCAGATTTCTTTTATGTATTACTTCAATCCTACTTAATTATTATCAAAAACTACATGATTTTTTCAAAGTTGTCATTATTATTTTAAAGAATATGTAAAGAATAAGGAAAGTCAAATTACTTTTTCAAAGTCCAAATATTAAACTATATGACATGGACAATATTCAGCCAGGTATGACCTACAAAATTGACAATTTCATATGGTTCAATCTAATAAAACATTCCATGACTCTCATACCACTGAAACTAAAACTACAGCTGCCCAGCGAAGGCCTGCCTATCGAAGCTGTGGAATGAAAGGTTTGGTGCACTGTGGCAGAGCAAAGGCTATTCCCATCAATGATAGATTTCTTGCAGCAAGAAACAATGGGAACAATATTACACTTTAAAAAGGGAAGGGGAGTAATATACTGAGAGTAACTCAGTATTCCTCAGTAATATACTGAGAGTAACTCAGTGTATCAAAGATAACAAGTACAGGGTGGAATTAACATAAGCAGGTAAACCATAAATACAAGGGCTATGTGACCATATTAAAATATCAGCCCATGATCCACAAGAATTAGTCACTCAAACCTGTGTTCAAAAGTGTGCACTCAATCAAAGTGGGGCTCCTAAACATGTGTTGCCCTAGGTTAAGGAAACAGAGTGATAGGAAGAGATGAAAATAAATGTGTTAGTAAAGATCTGTTGTCCAATTTTGATGCTTTCACATATAGCTTTCCAATGCCAGAGTGAAACTCTTAAATAGCACTAATTCTCTTTGTGGGTACCATGTGCACTTCGGTGGGGGGGAGCTGTTGTAAGGGGTGATTGGAAGGTATTTAAAGATGCTTGATTCCCTTGGGGGAAAGTCCTAGAGGGAATTAATCTGACAGATGTCCCCTTGCAAGCTGACCACTGCATCAACATCATCAGAATGATGTTTTAGAATATTCTAATGTAGAATTTTTAATGAATTAGGACTATGTGGTCCAGCTGGAAAACAAACTCCAGTTGAGGCAGCTAACATGTATGGAATTGGGACTCTATTCTTCCAGTAGATTGCCCAGAATACTGCAGTAATTGAAAAAAAAAAAAAAAAAAAAGAGTGAGAGAGAGAGAAAAAAGAAGTCAGTCTTTGGGGAATAGCAGTGTAATGCTCCTGGAGCACCCTCTGGAGGCCAGAGAAAGGTGACACCGGGCACAGGAAGAATGAAGAGAATTGTGATCATCTCTGCCCTGTGCAGAGACAGAACTCCACAGAGCTCACTCGACTTGGACTGAAAAATGCACTTCATCAGTCATAATCAGGGCAACATAAGAAAGTGCATATCGAATTTCTAGTTTAAAAATTTAAAAGAAATCGAATGTGTTAACGACATTCTCAAATAATTTTATTTCCAAATTTAAAAAATTAACATATTTTCTGCCTACATTCTGAATTCTTCTGGGAATCTACTGCAGAGGCTTTAAAAAAATATTTAGAAGAAAGAGATGAGAGCATGGAATATTTTCCTTAATAAAATGTACTTTTGTAAACAGGGTTATATACAGTGAATTATGAGTGAATTGTTGAAAAGTAGCCAGTTTTATGCTTACTAAAACTAAATATAAATTAAGTTGTCCATTTTTTCTTTTTTCCTAACACCTCACTTTTTCTAAAGCAACAAACACTGACATCTATTGGTATTTTGGTAGCTCGCTTTTTAAAAAATCTATTAAAACATATGCAAGGATGTACACAAGTGCAGACGTGCACAAAATTAGGAGGAATCCAAAACATTCGTTCCTTTAAGAAAGCTTCATTTTATGTACCTTAGTGGCATAGTTTTTATCTGGGTAAAATAAATCCGTTTTCAAGCTAATACCATCTGATTTAATTTTTTGTTTTTTCTATTTGTCAAGAGGGGGAGCTCCAGGGTTAACTAAACTACCAGAAGTTCATTCATTTGCGTCTCTGAGCAAATAAAATTACTCACTCAAAATACTGGCATTTGGTTTGTTTTCATCTATCACAACAGAACATGATAAACTATCAGTACTGTTCAAATCGAATTTAACTTGTTATTTTGAGAATGCTAACAGAATGTTGATTTGGTAAGAATCTATCACACTTTCAGAACTTTAAACACTACAGCCATTCTAGAAAGGCTGAGGAGGAAATAAAAAGCTAGAAACGTGGATTTAATATATTCCTTATTTTGTTTATATTTAGAAACACCTGCACTCAATTCTATGAACATTGCTGGCAATATACTGTTATGCTTGAAAAAAAGAGAGTGAGGGGAAGGTTGGTGAACACTTTTGTTTCTCAATTGCTGCAATTTATATGAGTCCCAAAAGAGAAGATTATGTATTCTATACAATAAAGTTGGGTTTAAGCATCAACTCTCAAGTGTTGCCAGAAAAAAGAGTCATGTTTCAAAATCTTCTCATAGCTTGAAACCTCAACATTTTTCTGCCAGAGATAAAATTATGTTGCACCTCACTCTACTTTCAATATTTAGATTGAGTTCAGTACTGTTTTCATAATATATATATGCAGTTATGGAGTTTGACACTCTTATCCACTTTTCTCTAGTTTTACAGGTAGTACATATTAATATTTATACCCAGTGTGATCTGAGGTCAGCTTGGGATATTTTTTACCATAAAAGGTAAATTTTGGAAAGTATATCAAATATCTTTGCAAAGACACAGATAATTCACTTCTTAAGTAGTTTTATAAAGACATCTAATATTACTGGGCACTTACTACACGTTGGTTGATGTTCAGAGTGCTTTTCATGGATTATTTCCTTTAAGCTTCATGAAACCCTCATGATAATCATAATACTATTATTATCCCCATATTACAGAAAAGGGAAATTTAGGCACAGAAAGATTAAGTAACCTTCCCATGACTACATATTTAAGAACAGTCTAATTAGGATTTAAACCCAGGCAATCTGGCTGAAGAGCTAAAGACTAGGCCATCTGGCATCTTGCTGCCTAATAGCGAGGAATTTTCTTATTTTCGAAATGACAGATGACAAAATACACAATATACATCTGTTTTACTGCCAGGCAAATGGTAAGAATTCAATAAACAGCAGTTCCCTCATTTATAAACATAAAAGTGTCCAGCACAGTGCCTGGCATATAGTAGGTATTCAGTGTTCACATGTTTGTCTAATATTTTTTGGTTTTATATATATATTTTTTTCTCCTTTTTCATTAGTGTTATCTAACCATTTCATGGGTATGAGAAGTATTCACATTTGAGTATACAACTTTCTTCCGCTCTTCCTGCTATTTTAATTCTGCAAAATAAGTCCTATTTCATTCTGTGAATAATCTTCAATGTTTTTAATAATTACATAGGCTAGGTGGTTACAAGTAACCAGCTTGAAACAGATCACTGGACATTCCTCTTGTTCTGTAAACACAGGCTGCCCTGTTAGGGTCACGGCACTTTATACCCAAGAATGTTTACAAGCACTTCGGCCGGCAGAGCCACTTAGTGAGGGAAACAGGTGGGTGATGTCATTGGGGAAACTCACAGCCTGCTTCTACCCATTTGGGATACTAGGTTTCTCAATGTTTCCATCACCTATACTCACAAATGCCCCTCCTACCAGGAGTGAAGGGAGACAGGATAGTTCTAGAATCCAGCTAGGCATGATAGCGAATTTTTTCCAGGTTATTTAAGAGGAGAAAATAAAAAAGAATTCCGTGCAGAGGTGCAGAGTAAGAACATATCAACAAATAGAGAATCATAAAGGAAGCTTAGAGTCAAATACCAACTGGCCAAAAACTTAAAAAAACAACAAAAAAAAAGAAAAAAACGGCCAAGCGCAGTGGCTCATGCCTGTAATCCCAGCACTTTGGGAGGCCGAGGCGGGTGGATCACGAGGTCAGGAGATCGACACCATCCTAGCCAACAGGGTGAAACCCTGTCTCTACTAAAAATACAAAAATTAGCCAGGCATGGTGGCACACACCTGTAGTCCCAGCTCAAGAGTCTGAGGCAGGGGAGTCACTTGAACCCGGGAGGCGGAGGTTACAGTGAGCCGAGATCGCACTACTCCACTCCAGCCTCGTGACGGAGTGAGACTACATCTAAAAAAAAAAAAAAAGCTCTGATTTTGTAATTCAGGCTTCAAGAGGAAAAGTCTGTTGAGCTGAATCAGTATGAAGAGACTGGATATGGGAGGTCCAGCATCAAGGAGGCCCAGGCTGTTACAGGGCCCTTGGTACATGAATCAGCGATACAGTACCCAAGACCATTCTTAGTTTGCTTATTCTGACCAAAGGAATCAATGACTCCAAGGGCTTGGGACCTATTAGAGCTATTATTATGGAATAGATAATTCTGCTGAACATCTGCAGCCCCAATAGTGTGCAATTCAACATTTAGTTAATTGTACAAAAATGCGGATACTCTGAAATAGCCATGTATGTATCGCATATCAGTCACTCATGCCATATGAAAGTTAAAGAAGCCTTTTTCCCCTGAAAATTTCCCTCCAACAGATGTGTTTATGCCTATGTGTACAATATAGCACACAGCGGGGCTGAGTGGCTGAGATCCCACCCCATTATCTCTCCCCTGACTGTTATGAGGCAATGTTAAAACAGCCAAAGAGAGGCTTGACTATTACACACATATCATCAAGGACAGACAGTTGCAGCGGCTGTTTTAAGAAGCGGGTGAAACGTGGAACTGACAGACACTAAGATGGGAGCAATACAAGAGACACTTGTCCTCATAAGTCCTAATTTGGGCTAGCATGGCAAGTGTGAATATGAGAGTTATGGCATCTAGAGGTCGTTCCTTTGAGGATGCCTGAAACCTAGAGTGTGGGTTTTTCTCACAAACCATTATGGTCATCGGGTATGAATTCTCCTAAGACAAGGAAAACTACACTGGCACTTACCATTATTAGGAAAATGACAAGGAAGGAAAGAAACACTGATTCTGAAGCATTGTTTGTAATGCCATGTGCTTCTATATAAAGCTGGTTTCAAGTTGTTGACCATTCTTTTTGAATCAAATAAAGAATATATATTCCTATCTGGTTTAAAAAGCACAAGATGCTTTGAAGGGGGTAAAAAGTCCCTCCCCAAAAAAGATTATAATCTGGTGGAAAACAGACAAATATACTAAAAACTAACCTACAGCCACAGTCACTCCAATTTTTCAGGGAAGTTAAGCAAATGTCACTTAAAGATACTGACTTAGCTGGTTTAGAGGGAATCACTGCTGTGCCTCTGGAAAGCAGATTAGAGCCACCAAGGAAGCTCTGGTGCTCTGTGTCAAGAGAGAGCATAGCTAATCACAAGACAGCTGCCTACCTAGTAGATAAGATCTGGTGGGCACAGAAATGCCTGCCTCCTAAATCCCTCCCCCACTGAACTTGTCAAGTTTCTGTGTTATGGTGCTGCTGCTAGGAGCCCTTGACAAAATGCATACCTATTACTTGTAAAGGATGCTACTTCAAACCACTGGCCCCTCCTTAATTCATTAGACCGTCTACAGAGGACCACAGAAACTTCTGAAGGCAATGAGCAGGGAGGCAGGAGAAGAACACAACCGCAGTGATAAGCGCCCCCAAAATAACTCTTTACAACGATTTGAGCTAGGTCTGAAATCTCTGTAATTTTGTACGATGACCTTAGAAAGGACAGTACACAAAGTCACGCAGGG
The DNA here is from genome assembly GCF_047675955.1 of Chlorocebus sabaeus. Classification (NCBI taxonomy): domain Eukaryota; kingdom Metazoa; phylum Chordata; class Mammalia; order Primates; family Cercopithecidae; genus Chlorocebus; species Chlorocebus sabaeus. The sequence goes on along the minus strand of NC_132911.1, from coordinate 32,170,959 downwards.
AGGTAACTAATCCAGCTCCCCAATTTCATATCTTGTTAAATAAAATGCTATGGTCTCTCCCCAAAATATACGGTAAAAATAAGCAAAAATTCAATACACCCTCATGAGGGGCAATGACCAGTACTTGAAGTGAATACGATCAGCAGTATCTTATTAAAGAAGCAAGCACAAGAATGGCCAGTGGTGAAACAATTACTCTCTGTTCAATTTCTGTTTGCTCAAAACTCTGCTGAAGGTTTCTGCCAATAACCCAGGTTCTGAAATGCTATCAGTGATACCAGTAAGAGGACCAAGCAAATGTAGTTTTCTTCCAGCAAGGAACAAATACTTCTACGGCATTACCGTAGCCACAGTATTATCAAGTACTATTGAATTAATTCTTCAGAAGTACTTCATGAAATGTGCGTTGGGAGCATGCTCAAAGCGACTTACGGCATCCAGATCAATTAATAATTGGGAATTGCAGAGGCAAAAAATAAATAAATTCTCCCCCATCTCCTTCCTCCCCTCTTTTATCAGCTAGCAATCACTCATAAACAAGTATTTATTCGACATGCCTCTTTTGTCCAAGGCAATGTCTAAAGCATCAGCGCTTCCTAGGGACATCTAAGGTAAAGCTTTCATTCGTGCTCGTGTTCTGATGAAATACAAGATTTGTTTCTACAAAGCTTCAATTGCCATTTTATTATATAGATAACCAGCAAAAAATTGGGTTCAAAAATTCAGATAAATGGTTGCTTTCTGACATCTCCTGGGAAAGTAAATGAACCGTATTTATCACAGAGGTCTTGAAAAATAGAACTGTTAAGCCAAAAGTTTGTAGAACTTGTTTGGCGCAGAGCTGATTCCTGGCACTGGACTAGATTTCATCTGCTTCGCTGACCTTTAGGAATCCCTGCGCTGCTCTGAGTCTCCATAGCGCAGGACTGAATCAAGACGAACCGGCGCGCACTCTACATCGCTTGCCCTCTGCCCCAAAACGTCGAAGCTAATTTCCCACGCGGCCCCTTGCTCGACCACCCACTTCTGCGCTGCCAGGCACACCGAGGGGACGGCTCTCCCTCCAGGAGGCCGGTTCCAGCGTTTCCCGCTAGAGGGCACACGGCCCCCGTGCAAAGCGCTTCTGGCGCGGGGCACGCGCGCACGCAGCCTCGACTCCTATACCCCAGGTCCCACTCCCGGGCCGGGCTCCCCCGCTAAGGCGCTGGGGAGGGGCCGTGCCAGGGAGCGCAGAGCTCCCGGAACCCTGGGAGGGTGCGGCTGGGACCGCTGTCCCTTGCCCTGCGCTCTGGGCGTTGGCGCCCGGTAGGACTCGGCGCCCAGGTGAGCGGCGGCCCGGAGGAGGGGAAGCACCGCGCGACTCCACGGGCGCTCAGAGCACAGGGCGAAGCGGACGGGTGAGGTAGAGAGGAGGGAGAGGCCACCGCATCCGAGGAGGAGGAGGAGTAAGAGAAGGATTGCGGGGCCCGGGCCGCGCTGCGCACCCACCTGGGCTCTGGCTGCCCGCCGCGGACTCGGGCTTCTTGCCGGAGCCTCGCTCCCTCTTCTTGCCCTTCCCTTTGCCTCTGCCTTCTTTGCGCTCGGACATCTCGCCGGAGACGTAGCGCTCTACGCGGACGGCTCTCGGCGCAGGCGAGTTTGGTCCAAGGGCTCGGATTGGGTTTGGGAAAAGTTTGTCCCTCGAGGGGGAGAGCGAACGGCCGGGCTGAGGCGCTCGCGCTGCGCGGGGGCGTCTCCCGTCGCCTGCAGAGAGCGCGGCGCGGACGCCGCGGGCGGTCCCGGCCACCTGGAACGGGCGCTCGCCCTGGCTCTCGGGACTGCTCCTGTCGCCCAGGGAAGTCGTCGCTGAGTCCCGCCGCTGGCAGCTAGCGTCCTGGCCTCTGCCCGGCGCCCTCGCAGCCCGATCGGGGAGAGGTTGTCACCGTCCCGCTCGCGCTCCCATCGTCCGGGCAGCAGCCGCCGCTCAGCTCTTGGCCTCCGCGCGAGCCCGGAGTTCCAACAAGTTTCGGGGAACTCCTCGCCGGCTCTTTTTCAATTGCCCCGCAGCCACCCACCTCCCGCCCGCAGGTTGGAGGCAGGCGCCTCCTTCGCACCCTCCCCTGGCCTCGTCCCCTCCCTCTTCCCCACCACACCCCCACCCCGAGGCGCGGACACGCCACCGGGAGGAGCCTGGACTCGGCGCTCCCGGGCGCAGCCCCTTTTCCTCCCGCGCGGGCAGGGCAGGGGGCGGCGGCGAGGCTGCCGGGAACCCCCGACAGGGGTCGCTGGACGCTGCGCGGAGACCGAGGCAAGCGCCCCGGAGACCGGGGAACCCAGGCGGAGACCCGACACTCTCGTTGCCCGCTTCTCTCCGCAGCCAGGCAGTACCTGGGAGGGCTGCTCAGTCCCCCTCCACGCGGAGAAAAACAGCACAGAGAAAAGTTTGCAACTCCAACACCTGTACCCCAAGCGGAGGCTCCGTGGTCAGGAACCTTGGGAGGGGTGCGGGGGAACTTTGGTGGCTTTTCCAGAAGAGTTCGGGATTCATTCCTTAACTCACTTAAGTGCAAAAGCCCTGTCGCACGTAGGCGAAAATAAACTCTAGGTGGAAGGGAGTTTAAGATAAGATAATTCCTTCCAGGTGCACAGGAAAGGTTAAGCGAACCTTAAAAATGCCAGGTTGCGCTCTCCTGCTGGGTCTGCGCCGTGTGTGTGTGTGTGTGTGTGTGTGTGTGTGTGTGGTAAGTGCCTGTTAGAAATCTCCAGCTTTTCCTTAAAAAAACAACCTGGCCTCTTCTAAGGGGGTGCCCCTAAACTACGTTTCTTACTACAACTTAATTTTCAGAGGAACTGATAAAAAACACATTTCGGAGAACGACTGAGAATAATTAAAATTACTGCAGTCACTGGAAGTCCCTCAGTTCTGCCGAGTGGAAAAGCAGGCAGGGAGGGGTAGAATGAAGGCACAGAACTGGAGATCCTTAATTCGTGAATGTGGGGTTTCTCAGATTCAAACTTTACTCAGAACTGCACGTGAAACCTACTCCTTCGCTTGTCCTCCCTCTGGTGGAGAATTCTAAAGAGCAAGGAAATAAGAATGTATTGACCCCTCCGCTGCAAAAGACAAACGTTAAACACCGGGATAATCGCGCACCACGGAAGGATCCAGAATTGTCCACATGTAGAGAAATCATTCTCAGAGTTATACCACAGCTGTGGCTAACTTAGACTCTTAATTTACAGTGAGATACTCTTGTGTTGTGGTCGGGAAGTGGTGATTTGGAGTAATCCATATTCAAAATCTATTGCTTCACTTTAAAAGTGACTTGCTCTTGGTTTTCCATTTTCTGGGTCAATGCTAACTGAACCATTACCTACACACAGCCCTCTCACGGTATTTTCTGATGGCCACAGTTTAAATAAAAGTGCAATCTGGAGTGTCTCCTTGATATGTAGATGGGAAGGGAGGGAGACAAGTATATTCACTTTAAAACTGTCCTAAAATCACACTAATTTTATTCTGGTTTAATTTGCACTGTCGTAAGAACAAAACTCTATTGAATGGGTTTAACTGTGAAAAGATATCCAGCAGTCTTGCCATCATTATTTATAGTTTAAAAGTTTGATGTCCAAATAGCTTCTGATAACCTTCCTACAAACACCAAATATAAATTTCACTGGGCTATAAAAACAGCAAAAGCAGAGAAAAGATGATGAATATATCTCAGTAGCACTATTAATATTCCACAGAGACGAATGCAAGATGGAGTCTGAACATTGGCTGAAATAACTCTGTTTTCCCAGGAGGGGGCCAGTGCCCAGTAAGCAGGAAATAGCAAAATTCAGAGAAGTCCTTTCAAAACAGATATTTTGTCCTGAGGATGTGAGACAGCATAAGGGCTTAGTATACACTACTGCATATTCTCAAACATGTCATTATGTTAGAATTGAAGGACTGAGAGCAAAGATGTATTCTGGGATTTTTTTTTTTTTAAATAACATTTCCCCCAATGAAAAAAAGAAAAGGCTCTAGTAGTAAAATCCATTTCTATGAAAATATTGTAATTCTGCCACTTTTATTTAGAGTCTAGATGTTTTGCTTCACAAAACAGCTTACTGGTCATTTGTTAGAGTAATTTTTCAGTGAGGGTAGTGGAAGAGCCTACGATTTTGTGATACATTTTCATTTAAATGAACCTGAGGAGGTAGTTGACAGTCTTCCAAAATTAAGCATACATGACTATAAAAGATTACAGATACTATGGTGACTTAAAGATAAAATATAAAAGCAGGATTCCTACAGGAATTTTAGGGCTGAGGAATGAAATATGAAGGGAGGGAGGTGAGTATAAATGAGCATTTAATAATTGTTTTTCCTTGGTTTGATGCAATAGAGCAGAAAAGACAGGACAAAAATTGCAATGATAAATATTGAAGGGACTTTAAGGAAAGATGATGAAATGGCAATTTCTTGACAAGGATCCTTTCTGGAACCATATCCAGATTCTGGAGTTACATTTTAGTTGTCACTTGCAGCTGAATTATCAGGAAATTCATGACTCAGTCCAAAAAGATTTTTTTCTAGTATATTGTTAGGTCTTTATGTTATTTAATGTTAATTTTAAGGAGTTTTATTACATTATTTATGACCAGCTAAAAGATTAACTAAATAAATGTCAATTTCTCAGTTAAAACATTTATGAGATTTATCAAGAATTTGATATTGTCCTTAAATTATTCATCTCTGTGGTCAGGAAGTACAAATGAATTTCTTTTGCATTTGTAAAAATCCTTGGAAGTGACCAGAGAACAAGGGAGGGAGAAAGGAGGAGGAATATTTTAGCTTTAAAAAACAAAACCCAATTGTATGATTTAGAAGTGATGACAAATCTTAGTGATTTAATTTTATTAATTTGTGTATTGTTCAGATCTTAGATCATGTATTATATAGGGTATATCAGCTCCCAGGTAACTTGTCAACATAACTCCTGATAAAAAGAGTGGAGATTTTATAAAATAGACACCTTGGGCATTAAAGAAATGCAAAATTTAGATCTCACATTAAATGACAGCATAAGAGAAATGCAATCGTGTGCCACTACATTTTTCCTTGGCTAGACTTAACTTTTAGAAGGACTCTTAGAATCTACAAAGCTAGCTGAATAGATCCTTTCTCTCAGTAAATCCCATTTGGGAAATATTCCAAGAAAATTTTTAAAACATGGAAAAATTAAGACTAACATGAAGACAAATTGCATTTTTGGAAAAATATTATGCATATTGACAGTAATGGGACTTTATAATTCTGCAGATGGTCACTTTTAACTTTTTTAAATCAAGTAACTTAAGATAATTTAAACAAAGATTACTTTTTTAAAAACTTTGCAACAAAGTTGACATTAATGAAGATGCATGAACGCAAAGAAAATCTCACTCAGCAGAGTCAACTTCAAAACAACCACTAAATGTATATGATTCATTCATTCACCAGGCATTTACTGAACTAAAATGATAGACAGGCCGGGCATGGTGGCTCATGCCTGTAATCCTTACACTTTCGGAGGCTGAGGTGAGTGGATTGCTTGAGCCCAGGAGTTCAAGACCAGCCTGGGTAGCATGATGAAATCCTGTCTCTACAAAAAAAAAAGATACAAAAATTAGCCAGGTGTAGTGGTGCTCTCCTGTAGTCCCAGCTACTGGGAGGCTGAGGTGGGAGGATCACCTGAGTCTTAGGAGGTTGAGGCTGCAGTGAGCCGTGAATGTACCACTGTACTCCAGCGTGGGTGACAGTGAGACCCTGTCTCATAACAATAAATAAATAAATAATAAATAAGCTAGGCAGTAGAGAAACAGAACAAAATATTGTGAGAAAGGCATAAAAACAAATTAAATATGACAATACAATATGAAAAACAAGGCCAAATAAGTTTTCTGGAATTGAAACTCATAAAATTTGGGGGATCTTGTTAAAGAAAAATACAACAAAATTAAACATACAAATTTAGGTAATAAGAAATTAAAGAGTCTCTTGTTAAGTCAGAGGCCCTGAAGAGTAAGCTTCCTTAGCTTATGGTAAATTCACTTTCAGTGATTCCAAGCGTATTCCAACATCTGTACCACAATTACAGAATGGTACATGACAATTATATACTGTTTTGGAGATTAGATAATACTGTTACATAATATCACTATAAATAGGAGACATTAACAAGCAATCAAAAGGAATACACACAAAACTGAAATAAGCAAAGAGGGAGGAAGCTGAGGTGAAAGGAGGCTTAATAATTCACAGATTTGCAGTTGTCCTGTATGTTCAGTTAGACTCTTAGCATCAACATGCGTGTTGAGTTGATTAGGCAAAGCACTTCTAACCAGCAAGACACCCTGGCAAAAAGAGAAGTGGTCCCCTTCATTTGGCAAATATTTAATAGAATTACTAATTAATCATATTGTCTGCTGTAAAGACAGTTTTATGATGAAATTATGAGTTTAGAATTCAAAGAAAAATGCTAAAACGCAATGTTCAAACAACATTAAAATGAAATCTTTATGTTTTTCTGCTTGTGTGACTTTTTAAAATTACATACTAATAATTACTATTATTTATCATTACTATTAATGATAAGATTACTGTCATGATTGTAGTGTCATTACTGATATAATGGATTAAAAATGGTTAATACTGCTAAATGCCATTGCCAAATATCTTCTTCTGGCCCTGATAAACAGGGCCAGCGTCATACATTTCTTCTGTAATAAGGTGGATATATAAGACAATAATTTTTGAAAACATTTGAATTTCTTATAAGAATACCATCCCACACAACTTTTCAGTTACTTTTCCTGACCTCTGCATTATTTATCCCCCCTCAGTCCCCTGGCAATGCACCCTTAATTTAGACGTGTATATGATGCAAATATATATATACTTATATATGCATATGTGTACATACACATATACATATATAGACATACATGTGTATACATCTGTTTGTGTGTCTATATATATATGTATCTGGGTATATAATTTCTCATTCCCTTTACTGGAAATGGAAAGCATTGTCTGTATTTGAATATAAGCCTATAAAAGGCAGAGATTATATATCCTTTTTTCCATTTATTTTATATTGCTATCCATTAGAATTCCTAGCTGTACTTTGCATCTGGTGAGCACTAAATACTTTGCATAGAATGAACCTAAATAGAACAGAATGAAGATAAAAAGCCTAGTTCAGTGATTACCATTTTCTATCAATCAGTGACTAATTACCTACTGTGACAATCATTTTGACACCTTCTTTCTATGACCCACCCATCCCCAAGTCCTGTCATTTTGACTTGAGTCTTCTTTTATGCCTCTTCACTAAGTACCACCCCAATCCAAGTCTTTATCCTTTTTTGTTTTGACTGTAATAAAGCTTTCCACCTGGGCTATTGCTTCCCCCAATTATCTTGCCACATACTGTAGGCAGAAGAGTCTTTTTGAAATGCAAATTTAATCCAGTCACTTTTTGCTTCCCAGGAGTCTATCCAGTGCCCTTGAAGAAGGAGGCTGTGGGTCACCCCAGCCTTATCTCCCTTTGCTTCCTGCACAAAGGCGTCCTTGCACCATGCCTGCATAGCTTGCATCCTTTGCAGCCTTAGTGCCTTTGCACTAGCTATGTCCTCTGCCTGAATTTTCCCACGACCACCACACTTTGCCTAATTCCACTTAACATTCAGGCTCCAAGGGAAATTCAGTTGCTTGGAAAAGCTTTTCCTTACTTCTGTACACTGTTTCATCCCATCCTGTTTTAACCTCTCTTTACAGTTTTTGGTGAATAAATAAATACTACTTTCATATGTAAGACTATACATACAGAAGTGTGTGTCCTGTATGTTCAGTTAGACTCTTAGCATCAACATGCATGTTGAGTTGATTAGGCAAAGCACTTCTGACCAGCAAGACACCCTGGCAAAACTAGAAGTGGTCTCCTTCGTTTGGCAAATATTTAATAGAATTACTAATTAATCATATTGTCTGCTGTAAAGACAGTTTTATGATGAAATTATGAATTTAGAATTCAAAGAAAAATGCTAAAATGCAATGTTCAAACAACATTAAAATGAAATCTTAGGTTTATTCAGTCAAATTTTTGATGATGATCATGATGGTACTGGGCATGACATCTTGAGATAACTTCTGTTAAAATAAGCCTTTCCAGGAACAAACATGTAAAATAAAAATCTGGACGAATCAATATAATCTCTCAATACCTTCTCTAAAAGTTGAGGTTATAAAATGATAAAATGCCAAGAAGCATAATTACTTTTTTTCCTGAATTTGCTCTGCAAGTTTCACCTGTAGATTACATTCATTGGCTTCATTTCCTCCCTTGGATTCTTGTGAGGTGTCAGAGGAGCCCATAAAATAGTTGGGTTTTAGCAAAGATATTCTAATAAAGTGATAATGGATGAAAATCTGCAAACTGCATTGTTAAAGGGAGTTAAAAACCTCTTCTTGTCCTAGGCGTAATATAAGTAAGCTTCCTCTCATAATTAAGATTATTTTTCACTTCACAGATTAGTGATAAATCCCCATAGAGTCATTTCATCAAGTGATACCCAGTAAACACCTTAGAACTATCTTTGAGTTTTGATTTAATTTCTCTGATATTTTACTAGATTCCCATCATCCATATTCATACAGCAAATACCAAGGCATTTCTCCATACATACTTGGCGCTCATTTTCTGTGAATATGTATTATACAGCCAAGAGAGAGATTCTGATGCTTTGATGGCTTTTAAGAGTGCTCCCGCGAGAACCTCTTCAACGTTTCCATCTTCTTTCCTTTCAAAAGGCACTTTCTTTGTTATTTTGAAAAGATTCAACCCTGTTAAATTTATAATGATATTAAAATATAAATTGAATGTCATGAGTGATGAATTAGTACTTCAAATATTTGAACAGTGAGAGTAATTTAATAGGTCAATTCTTTTTTTTTTTTTTTTTTCTGTATGTTCCATAAGAGACACCTGGTAGAAAGCATTTCCAAAACAGATTATAGTTTATAGGAAATTACTTCATAATGTCATCATGATAGCAGGACTGTATGGAGTGAAACACAGACCCATCATATTCTGTACCTGGCCCCGGCATGTATTGTAATAATACCACAATTACTCTTTTTCCTTCTTTCCCACATAATTCCTTCTAACTTCCGTACTAAATCTTTATGAAAACATCCTCCCTTTTCTTCAGTTCCTCCTCCTGTTAGAGTGCAATACTTCATATATCTGACTTGACTAGGGATTTTTATTTTCGAGGTGAAAGCCAAGAGTGAAGTTCTTGGTGGAATGTTACAGTCATCTCCACCCCTGGATCTGGGCCTAGAACTCAAGTTTCTTTGCAACAGACTAACTTTCAACATGCTATATGTTTGGGAATTTTTGTGTATGTGTGTGTTAAAAGAATCTATGTCTTTCAATTCTCATTCATTTGGGAAAAGAATTTCACAAGTATTAACAACTCAAGAAGGCAAGTCATCTTTTCAAAATGATTTAGCAGAACAATTAGCTAACTTGACGGAAACCAAATGGATGTCCAAAAAATAACTGGTGACCAACCATGCAGAAGATTGCATTCTTATGGAAAACACTGTTTTTCCTGCTTAATCATAAAGATTGGGTTGGCTCCAACTCTTTCCCATAGGCGCAAGATGGAAACCACCTAATTCAAATGGTGCAGGGAGCTCTGGTCTTGCCTAGGGTCTTATTCAGCATGTAGGATTCTTTGGGGCCCAGAGAAAAATTCTGGGGGTGATCCTGGGTCTTATTCAATTGAATGTCTGGAATATATTTCGATCATAATTTGTGAGTAATCTCTGTTTGTCCCAGAGTGTGTACTGAAGTCTCTGTGATCCCATAAAGCAGTTATATCCAGGCACACAAAAATTGTTTCAGTACACCTGAGATTTGTGTCTTCACGTTCTGGTTTTGTAGGTGGAAGAAGAAATTTACTTTTACTCAGGTGCCTTTTCTGTTGCTTTTGAATTGAACAACTTTTTTTTTATTGTTGTTGTTTCGAAAAGATAGTCTGACAGAATGACATGGATATCATGTTTATTTCGTAACAGTAAGAGCGCTGAGAGTCAGCAACATACTAGGATTCTTATCAGAGTGGATTTATTATGGGTGCTAAATATAGCTCTGAGATGCGCAATGTAAAGAATTTAATATATATTTTCTCAACTCATTCTTTTTTTTTCCTCCTTCCCCTCTTCCCTAAGAAACTTTTATTAGAGTCTAATCCATACTCTCCTTTCTTTGTCCTGCCGGTTTACCTGCCCTGCCAATCTCTACTGCCGGGTTACCCCAATTAACCATTATCTTTCCCCATTCTATCAAAGAAACCATAACAACAACAACAACAACAACAACAACAAAAACAAAAACCTTTTGACCCTTTACTTTCACTACCAAACACTCTCGTATTTTTTTGTTTATCAGTTCAAGGACTCTGTCTCATCTCCAACTCTCCACCAATCTAATTAAACTGGTCAGAGTTCACCAGTGCCTTCCTAATTGTCATCTGAACTCTTTTTAATCCTTGTTATGCCTAGGGGACATTGACACACACTCATCTTAAAACCTTTTCCTGGGACTCATAGTAAAATCTCAGTGGCATGACTTTCTGTGTCTCTTTTTCCTAAATCTTTTCTTTTCTTCCTTAACTTTCTCTTAAATGCTGGCCCATGGTCCAATATTTAAAACTATTTTCTTCTTAACTACATGATAATTCTATAAAAACGTCATTCACTTGCCACTACCTCAAATGTTGATAATTCTTAAATGTTTAGCTACAGCTCTAAGTTGTTTTCTGAACTGCAAGCCTGCATTTCCAACTACCTGAAACTAAACATGCCCAAAGACAGTTCATTAATCTCCATCCCTTCCCTGCAAAAAAAGCCAAACAGAGCTCAAGATCAGAAACTAGGCATCATCCCGCATTTTTCTCCTTACATCTTCCTTTTCTTCTCACCTGCCTCCAGCCACTTGGTGCCCCCAATTCTAGAGTGTTTACTGCTGAAGCAGCCTTTATTCTCATCGCCTATCTTGTTTCTTCCCTGACCTGGGTCCTCTTCCTCATTCTTTGACTGGGCTTGTAAATTCTCTTCTTACACAGCGTCAGTTTCAGTTCACATCCCCAGCCATCCCCACTCCTGCTACCAGAGTTAATCTTCTAAAATAGAGCGATTATCTTGTCATTCCTTCGTGTAATGTCTCTATTGGATTCCTGCTGCTATAAAATAGAAACTTCTCTTTAGAGGGCAGCCAGGTCCTTTTCAATCTCAATGCTGCATAAACACTCAACCTCTTTTCTATCTTCTCCTATGCGTTCTGGGCACCCTGACCACACTGAACTATGGTTTTCTAGCCTCTTATATTTTCTTGCCTCTATGACTTTAACTGTGTTTTTCCTACTATTTGGAGTTTTCTTCCCCTTTTCTGCCTGCTAAAGTTCCATTCTTCCAGACCCAACTCAAAACTTGCCTCTTCTGTTTTTTCCTGATGTTCCCAAAGGGAACCAATGGCTGTGGAATATGTGTATTCCTTCTCTGTATCTTCAGTTTAACACCTGCATTATTATAATTATTTGTTTTCAAGTTTGTCTCTCTGCCATGCAGTAATGATGCCTCAGGAATCATCTCTTTATCTTCTTAAAGTACACAACCACCATATGTATATTAAAATGAATAGACTATAAACGTATGCAGGTAATTCACAACTTACATTTAATTCAGCTTCGGAATGATTGGGCCGCCGTTGAAGGGTTTTGAAATCTTTCCAAATAGAACTTTTTACTCCAACTCAATATACTTTAACAAAGCAACTGTAACTTTTCCAAGCTCTGCAGCTGTATTAGCTATATCCTAATTGATTTGTTCAGCCAAAAGTTACAGTTTGAGGGATTCAAAAACAAGCCTAGCTGATTTTTGCCATTACATTTTGATGTCCCTAAATTCACTTTCGCCTACTCTGTGCCTTATTTACCCGTATTTCAAAACATGGTATAATCATATGAACACATGTTGCTCATGAACCATCATGGGGTATTATAAGGTTCAAGCAATTTCTTGTCTATACTTTCCTTTAGGAATAAAATTTTTATAATCTATAGCCTGGATCTTGATTTCTGGAAAGTTTAATTATAACTCTTGAAGGGAGAAACAGTCCCTTCGTATCGTTGAAATTTTTTGATTGCTTGACATAGCCTCCCTCTCAAAGGGTGCCTGTCACTCAGCATCTCCATCTGCCATCCCCCAATCTCTGCCTAAATGTACTGAGAGCCCCAGAGAGTCACAGTCACAGCTAGGCCCAATGGCTCACACCTGTATTCCCAGTATTTTAGGAGGCTGAGGCAGGTGGATCACTTGAGGTCAGGAGTTCCAGCCCAGCCTGACCAACATGATGAAACCCTGTCTCTACTAAAAATACAAAAATTAGGTGGGCATGATGGTGTGTGCTTGTTATCCCAGCTACTCGGGAGGCTGAGGGAGGAGAATCAGTTGAACCAAGGAGGTAGAGGTTGCAGTGAGCCAAGATCACGCCCCTTTCCAGCCTGGGCAACAGAGCAAGACTCTGTCTCAAAAAAGAAAAATGTAAAAAAGGGTAACCATTTTCATCAAAGCCTGACAAGGAGAAGCCTGTCCTCAAAAAAGCACCAGTGTATCTGACCGAGCTTTGAACTCTGACTCTGCTGCATCTCTGGTATTTCCTCATCTGTAAAATGAGGATTATAATATTGACTGTATCAGTCACCATTGTGAGGATTAAATGAGCTCATGGAAGTAAAGTCTCAGCCTGCATAGGCACTAAGAAAATGGCAGCTCTTTGGTTGCCACTCTCCCCTGATTTCCAGCTGCTGCTGCTCCTGCCAGCCCAGCACAGATGTCTCCAGACATCTCTGAATCCAGGTCAGCCTTATTAAAAGAAGCTTCACGCCTAAAGAATAGGTAAATTTTACTATTCAGTAATCAGTAAGAATTCTGAATTATCTCTGGCCAATGCACTTACAAAGAATACATGAACCCAATAAAAATACCATATTTTCATGGATTTGGAGTTTTTGCCACCCTGGTCTGAATTTACTCTCTTGTCATCCCTTTCTGGATTTCCTGTAGGATAGAAGACACTGAACCAACTCAGTTGGGGTGCAGCACAAGGGAAGAGGAGGCAAAAGGAAACCTAGTACTTGAATGAGTAGAATCTGACTGATGTGACAAACATAATTTTTTTTTTTCTTTTTTGAGATGGAGTCTCACTGTGCCACTGAGGATGGAATGCAATGGCATGACCTGGGCTCACTGCATCCTCCGCCTCCCGAGTTCAAGCAATTCTCTTGCCTCAGACTCCTGAGAACCTGGCTTGTGCCACCACACCAGGCCAACTTTTGTATTTTTAGTAGAGACGGGGTTTCACCATGTTGGCCAGGCTGGTCTCGAACTCCTGACCTCAGGTGATCCGCCAGCCTCAGCCTCTCAAAGTGCTGGGATTACAGGCATGAGCCCCTGTGCCTGGCTAACAACCAGAATTCTAAGATGACTCCCAAGACTCCTGTCCCCTGGTGCACACATCCTGTATGATCTCCTACCCTTGAGCACAAGTGAGAATTACGACTATGATGGGATACCACTTTTGACTAAGTTATTAGTCGGTTGGCTTTGAGCTCATCAAGAGGGAGATGGTCTTGCATCGGTCTGATCTCATCAGCAGAGTCCTTAGAAAAGGGGGTGAACCTTTCCTGAAGAGAAATATTTTCCTATTGGCTTTGAAGAAGTAGCTGTCATATAGGGAGAGGGCCACATGTCTAAGACCTGAGGGCAGCCTCTAAGAGTTCAGAGCTGCCCCTGGCTGACAACCAGCAAGAAAAGAGACTTCAGTCCTATAGCTACAAATAATTAATCCTGCCAACAACCTGAATGGACTTGGAAAAGGGCTCCATGCTCCAGATTAGGAGACAGCCCAGTCAATACCTTGATTCCAGCCTCGTGAGACCTTAAGAACAGGACTTTGTTATGCTGTACTCAGACTTCTGACCCACAAAACTGTGAGTTAATAAATGAATATTGTTTCCAGACGCTAAGATTGAATTGTATTGGGCAATGTGTTACATGGCAAGTGTACACTGTTGCAGTTATAAAATAATTTTAATTGATGTAGTGTCTGAGACAGGAAGGGGTTCAAGAACAAAAATGATAAATAGAAAGAAAGTTTGGAATGTGTGGTAATGATCTCTGCTCTGCTACTTCCTAGCTCTGTGGATTTGGGCAGGCACTTTACTTTCCCAGACCTCAGTTTCTTCTCCATCTGAAAAATGAAGAGCTGGACAATGGGCAAGGCTATCTCCAAGGTGCATTCCAGGCACAAAAAGTGCTCTGACATGGTATTTTACATCCTTGGGGTATAAAATTCTTATTTTTTGAAATACTAAACCAAGGCACATGGGGAAGCAATTGGAAAAAATTCACAAAGAGCAGATGATCAAACCTGATTTGGAAATTCAAGCTCCCTATTTGTAGATCATCCTGTCTCTAGTCCTTTGACCATCAGCCAGACTCACAGAACGCGGAATGGACACCGAGGAGGTTTATGAGCCTTGTCCATGGGTCCAAGGAGGACCTGAAGAGCTGTGGCTTTTTTTTCTATTTTTAGAGGGTCGTAGTTTGTTTTTATTTCTCAAGGGGAGATTTTTGGTGTTTGTTTCCTGCCAAAATAATCAGTAAGATAAAATGCCAGGCATGAAGGTGAATGCTATATAAACTTCAATGCACATTTATGGCAGACATAAAGAACTTTTCTATCAGTAATAACAATTTAACTCAGAAACATATGACAGCCGAAGGATTCATTAGGGAAATATGTACATGTTCCTAAGGAGGTCCATGGTCCTGAAACAGCAAACTTTTTGGCCTGAAAGAAAAGATGTGTTTAAATGTGCTGTTTTTGCTCTAGGACATAAGTTCTTATCTGTTGATCTGTCCAGATAACCCAAACAGAAACTCCTTAAGAGACACAAAAACAGGGTAAAATATTTAAAATCTTCAAAATCAGTTGGAATAGAATTATAATTATAGCTATGCAGTTTAGAAAAAGGTTCCTTTCATCAATATTTACTATATGATTGTGACCAGGTCAATTTATCTCTGTTTCCCAACCTCATTAAAACATAAAGCATTTCCATAAAGCCATTTTAGCTTACATGTGTTTTTCAGGGAAAATTGCAGTGTGTATTAAATAATTCCAAGAAACCAAAGTAATCTAAAATTTTAAAATACTGGAACAATCTCAGAATGCTCAAAAACATAGTATGCTTAAAACTCAGCCCACAGCCTCTGTATGGACAAAGTAAAATTAATATAGTGAGCCCAATTTAGATAAATTGAGCCTGAATTCTAAAAGAAATGTTGGAATTGAGATCTGAACCATCCAGATTGGTTTGTACATTGATTAAACTGTCTGTTACAATCAGACATCAATGTTTCTATAGACAGAACTTGAGATCATCAATAAAAGCCATCAATATGCCAATAAAAGCCATTAATAGCCAATAAAAGCCAAGTATTTCAACATCACCATTCTATGGCACTAGAACTCATATTTGATTAGGCTTCCCTGACTTCAATCACACTTCCCATGTTTTGAAAATATCTGTGAACTAAGGTGGAATTACTGTGAAATTAACAAAACTGAAGCCTCGGAGCCCCACATTGGCAAGAATCCTGTCCAAAACCTATAACTAATTTTATAGTGGGAATTTACTATTTTTTTAAGAAAATGCCTCCAAAATTTAATCCTGTTTGAAGGAGTCTATAAACAGTTTATAGCTTGAGGAATACAGTAAAGATTCAGACAAATTTACCAGTTAGGGTTTGCTCTGTTGACCTTTGGCTAACTAGCTGTTTTTGCTGTTCTTTTTCCTTTTCAAGGCATGGTTTTATCTCAAGACATAGTTTTGGAATTACCTATCCTAAATGTTTTAGATCATCTTCCCCTTCCCATGGCAGACAGCATTTCCTCATTACCATATTTTGAGTATGTGGGTTTATAAAGCTTCTCCCAGGGTTTCTGGATAAGAGGTATGTGGCTGGTAAAGAGAATGTCCTCTTTCTGTAGCCATGAGTATGACATCTATTTGCTCACTGACACTGTGACAAAAACTGCCAAAATTACAGTTCTGTTTCCATACATTTCTTATAGAAATGTCTAGAATACAAAAATAATTAGTATTTTTAACGTTACTCCTTAGTCTAACCTTTCTGCCTTACAATGAAAATAAATATCCTGTCTGAATACATTGCTAATATGTCCCTGATCAAAGCACCATCTGCATTTTTGACATTCAGTGCATTTTAACTTATACATAAACATGTGATAAGTTCTTTGAGGGATGATTTTCTGTTATTGGAATCGTTACTGCTTTCATGGTACTGAATATGGTGCTTTTACCTGGCAGGTACATTGAAATTTTTGGTGGATAATGAATGAATCTATTTTCTATGTTTAGTTAATTAATAGTGTTCAATTTTGATAGGGTTACTTGTTTTCTCTTTTACATGGCTAAATGTACTATTTTTAAGACAATTAATTTTGGAATAACATTAAGTAAAGAATTTTAATGGCAATAAAAATAAAATTTGTTCAAAAGAGATTGTCTTAGCTTCTACCTGATCCTAAAACAGCCTGTTCTGTGATTATTTTAAAGGAAGAAAATAACACATAGTTGACGTAATTATTAAAATTAAATTGACTAAAATAAATTAATCTAGACAAAACATTTAACTAGTTGCCTAATGCAGACATAGCCTAAAACAAATTTAAAGGTATTTTATAGCTACATAACTAATTAAATCCATTTTATTGTACTTGAATGTCTAGTTTCATGTCCCGATTACATGCTGTTTCCAAACAGAGGAGTTTAAGCTTGTACTTTCTAGATCAAGCTCTTAACAGCAATAATGTTTCTAGTGGTGTTGGTGTTGGTAATGACGTCCTTAAATGTTATTGTTTTGGGAAATTGCGTATTTCTTCTGTTATTTGTATATAACCATTTATATTATGTATACACAGGAAAACATGTTGTTACTCCAAGTGTTATGGACCACAATTATGAAAGATAAAGAAAAGAAAATGTTAAGTGTAGAAATGGAAGCATTCTTTTTTTTTTCTTTTTGGTGAAACATCAGCAAGTCACATCAACATGTAGCAATCTAAGGCATAGGTTATATCTACAAAATCCCAAAACATACACATGAATATAAAAAAACCCAGCAACTTAAGTAAATGTTTTTTCTACACCTTAGAAATTGTTGCAAATTTTGCGTTTTAGGAAAATTACACAAATGTATGCAGAAATTATTTTTCTTAAGGCATTTTAACAATTACAATTTTGATGTAATCATGATTAAATCATATCTAGTCATGAAGTAAAATTTTTGTCGGGAGGCCTTTCACATAAAAACCTTTAAAAACAAATCTCCGTGAAATCTCTATTAATGCATGATCAAATTGTTCACTATGAATTATAAGACTGCCTAAAGAAATAACTTCGCTGAAAAAACTGTAGTGAAAAGTATCATTATCTAAAATGTCAATTAAAATACAAATTATATATCTTAAATAAAGCAAATGTTTCTATAAGGGAAGTTCTAATCCCGTTAGAGCAGCTTCATAAACACAGCTGTTTTTATCTTAGTTAGAAAAACACTGTTTCTCCAAGTTGGTTTAATTGCATTTCAAGTGAAAACATGTTTTGTTCTCATTAAATGTCATTTTCATTTCTGATAGGAAGTCTTGGGTTCTTTGAATTAGCAGCACCTTAACTGCAAGGACGGTTTTGGAAAAAAGCATTTCGAAAACACTTATAGCACATATTAGCTTTAATCAGGCAGACAGTAAAATCTTGGGGAATCTTCTGATTTATAAGTGGATATAAGCCAAGTTAGCTTGTGGACGTATTTGAAGAATCTTTGGTGAACTTTACTTTGGTAAACACAAGCTCTGATTAATCCATAATCCTAGTAAATATCACTCCTTGAAAATCTGGGTGAGTTACTGGCACTCGATTGAATCAAGGCTCTGCTTGTCCGGTACATGTGTGGTCTCCAAAAAAGAGAAGGTTTAATGCCCGCTATGTTAATAGATTATAGGTAGAGAAACCATAAATTCTAGTATGTCAGGGAGCATCCTGGGTTATACTTTTGGTCCAGGTGTAATTACTAATAGCACCTGTGTTCACTCTTAAACGTGCTTGTGTTGGTCCATATATTACAGTTATTCTAGTCATATTTTTATTTGGGAAGTTTTCTGTGTTTGTTCTTGGCTATCACTTATTTAGGTTTGGCTTATATGGTAGGCAGTATACTAAATATTTCATTTATCCCTCTGTCATTTAACTTTCACGGTAACCCTATGAAGTAGAAATATTATTTTGCACTCTCATTTTATAGATGCATAAACTGAAGTTGAGAATAGCAAAATTCTTTACCTTAAAAAGTTACATAAGACACCTCATACAACACCCTAAGTAATACTAAAAAAAACCATTTCGAAAGTTGCAAAAGTTTTTAGGTATTTGAGCACACAGTATCATTTTATACTGCCACAATAACATTTTAAAATGGATCTTTCATTCAAATCGCATAGTTTCCCTTTTTAAGATTTTTTTTTTTATTACTTTGGCTGAAAATCTTTGGCAGAGAAAGTAAGAAACTTTGCTTTTCTTGACCATTTTATCAATCTTTCCTCTAAAAGTAATTAATATTTAATTAACTTTTAGGGAAAAAGGAAAAAGAAAGCAGAAAGGCATAAATGGACAAAAACAGTGACTTTCTTGGAAGCATTTTAGTTGACTAGAATTGTGTTCTCCTTCATTAGGAAAACTCAGCATTTCAGCAGATGACAGGGTCTTCTCAATTTCCTTCTCTTTCTCTTTTTCTAGTTTTCTAGAATTTTCGTTAGAATTGCATGGTATTTTCCTGGTTTTCTCGTTTCCACTAAATCATGGATAACATCTTTCTTTCTTTCTTTCTTTCTCCTCTCCTCCCCTCCCCTCCCCGTTCCTCTTCTCTTTTCTTTCTGATGGAGTCTCACTCTGCCACCCATGCTGGAGTGCAGTGGTGTAGTCTCTGCTCACTGCACCCTCCGCCTCGCAGGTTCAAGCACTTCTCCTGCCTTAGCCTCCTAAGTAGCTGGAATTACAGGTGCTCGCCACCACATCTGGCTAATTTTTTTTTTTTTTTTTTTTTTTTTAGTAGAGATGAGGTGTCACCATGTTGATCAGGCTGGTCTTGAAATCCTGATCTCAGATAATCTGCCTGCCTCAGCCTTACAAAGTTCTGGGATTACAGGCGTGAGCCACTACACCTGGCAGCATCTTTCAAATACAACTTTTAAGCCCCGAATACCCAATTATTATTAATAGGTAGTTTGTTCTTGGAATATAAGAATAATTACTCACTAGAATAAAAGGCCTTGCTTTCACTATAACCACTTAATGCAAAGTATTTGTGTATCTGGTTACCAAAAAGAACTCCTAATGTGGAGTGGGGATATGACCAGAGAGGAAGGAGAAAGGAATGGAAAAGTAAATCAGTTCTAATTGAGAGACTCAGAGGCATATAAATCCAATTACAACATTATCAAAGCAATTTTCAGACTAGAAATCAAACAACTTAATTTATTATTGGAAGTACTGTATGGAAATAGAGTCATGTACCGCATGACAATGTTTCAGTAAACTGTGGACCACATGTATGACAACAGTCCCATAAGATTAGAATGGAGCTAAAAAATTCCTATCACCTAGTGACATTGTAGCACAACACATTACTCATGTGTTTGTGGTGATGCTGGTATAAGCAAACCTACTGTGTTGCCAGTGATATAAAGGGCTAGTCCATGCAATTATGCACAGTACATAATACTTGCTAATGATACTAAATGACTATGTTACTGGTTTATGTATTTACTATACTTTTTATTGTTCTTTTAAGTGCACTCCTTCTACTTATTTGAAAAAAAGGTAACTGTAAAATAGCCTTAGGTAGTTCCTTCAGGAGGTATCCAGAAGAAGGTATTGTTATCACAGAAAGTGACAGCTTCGTGTGTGTTATTGTCCCTGGACTTTTTCCATTGGGACATGATGTGGAGGTGGAGGACACTGATATTGATTATCCTGATCCTGTATAGGCCTAGGATAATGTGTGTGTGTGTGTTTTTAATGTGTGCTTTAAACAAAAATGTTTAAAAAGTAAAATAATAATAATAATGATGACTTTAAAACAGAAAAAGCTTATAGAATAAGAATATGAAGAAAGAATATTTTTGCACAACTGTACAATGTATCTGTGTTTTAAAGTAAGTATTATAACATGAGTCAAAAGGTTTAGAAACTTCAAGTTTATAAAGTGAAAAGGTATAGTAATTAGGTTAACTTTTGAAGAAAGAAAAATTGTTAATATATATTTAGTGTGCCCTATGTGAACAGTGTTTATAAAGTCTACAGCCATATACAGTGATGTCCTGGACCTTCACGGTCACTCACCACTCACTCACTGATTCACCCAGAGCAACTTCCAGTCCTGCAAGTTCCATTCATGAGAAGTGTTCTACACAAGTATACCATATTTTGTTTTCTATATTGCATTTTTCTGTACCTTTTCTGTGTTTAGATATGTTTAGCTGCATAAATACCATTGTGTTACAATTGCCTACAGTATTCAGTACAGTAGCAGGCTGTATGGATTTGCAGTCAAGAAGCAATAGTCTGTACCACATAGCCTAGGTGTGTAGTGAACTATACCATCTAGGTTTGTGTAAATATACCCTATGATGTTCACACAATGATGGGAATTGCCTAATGATACATTTCTCAGAATATAGCCACATTGTCAAGTGAGATATGACTGTATGGTTCTGGAGTATTCCATAAAGCTATCATAGTCACATTTAAGTATCAATCAGTTATTTAGTGGAATAATTTGGTTCCTATGTTTTTATTCAAGTTGAATCTAGGACTGGAATAGTCATGCAATTCTCCACAATAAAGATCTCAGTGAAACTTTGTACAAGAAACAGTTGTGTGTTGAATTAAAGGTATGCTATGTTGTTTTTAATAGGACCTGTATGTATTCTATATATGAGAGGAACCATATGTTTTTTATAATAGGACCTATATATATTCTATATATGGCAAGAACCAGACCCCCTTACATTATATACTCAGACATCTTACAGCTCCTCTATTATCTACTCTAAGCAGGCAAAGAATGTGGGAAGAAGAGAAGAATTGCTCTGAGAAAGAGTAAAGACAAAAAAGAACCACATAATCACTCATGAACAGAATTGCTATCACTAATTCAGGCTTAAAAAATCAACTTCTGTTATACATGTATGTACATGCACACACACCTATTGTACTATTCAGTAAACTAATGCTTGCCTTTGAGGTCACCTGAGAAAGCTGACTTCACAAGTTCAATCCTGTCCAACAACTGGTGCACATATCCAACACTTACTGCATGCCTGTAACTTGCATACTGGGCTTTGTACTGGACTATAGGGAAACAGCGCTAAGTGCAAGAAAGAATCACCCTGATTAAGCTTGTACTCACATAACAAGTAACTAGACATATAACAACAGACAGTACTTTCATGTAGTCATGTATGAAAAATAAAAGGGCAAAAGAAGATAGTGAATAAAGGAGCCTTGGCCATTTTACACGGAGTGATCAAGGAAGGCTTTCCAAAGAGGTGGTATTTAAGGAGAGACTTGGATGATATAAAGGAGTGAGTTACATGCAAATCAGAAGGATTAAGTAATTTCTCATCCCTCGAACCCTTCCCACCCTCCCAACTTTATGGGTCTCCAATGTCTATTATTCCACTTCCTATATCCATGGTACACATATTTAGCTCCCACTTATAAGTAGAGAACATGCAATATTTGACTTTCTGTTTCTGGGTTATTTCAATTAAGATAATGGCCTCCAATTCCATCCATATTGCTGCAAAAGACATGATTTTATTTTTTGTGGCTTAGTAGTATTCCATGGTGTGTTTTTGTGTGTGGTGTGTGTGTGTGTAATGTATTCTTTATCCAATCATCCATTGATGGACACTTAGGTTGATTCCATGTCTTTGCCATTGTGAATAGTGCTGCAATAAACATATAAGTGGAGGTATCTTTTTGATATAATGATTTCTTTTCCTTTGAGTAGGTGCCAAGTAGTGGGATTGCTGGATCGAATGATAGTTCTATTTTTAATTTTTTGAGAAATCAAGTTTGCAATGTCTTTGAGTCCAAGTACAGATGCCAATTGGGCACTATCTGGGGCGTAGGGGAAAGGTTGGAGCTGGAAATATAAATTGAAGAGTCATCAATATATAGATGGACTGTGAAGTCATGAGATAGATTTCTTAAGTAGAGTGTGCAATTACAGAAGAGTGAAGGGCTAGAAATGGAGCCCTGTAGACCTCTAGCATTTAGCCCTCCAAAAGGAAGAAAAATGAGACTGAGCAAAGGAGCCTGTGAGTCAGAGACAAGAGATGAAGGGAAAAGACGAGGTGAGGGATCCCCAATCCAGAGAAATAAAATGCCTCAGGAAGAGAATATGTCAGTTGCTACTGGTTGTTTGAGAATGATGAACACTTGGGATAGTTCACTGGATTGTGCAAGATGGAGGTCACTATTGACCTTGACAAGACAAGTGGACTGTAAGCTTGATGGAAGTGAGAGAGAATGGGGACTCCACTTATAGAGAGAGACTTGGACCCATGTGTTTATCACCTTTGCGTCCTATATCAACAGACTAAAATAGCCTCTAATCTGCCTCCTGGTATTTATGCCCTTTGTAATCTCCTCACGTTGAGTATGGGCAGGCCTGGTGACTTGCTTCTAGCCAGTAGAATGTGGCAAACATGATGAGATGTCATTTCTGTGATTATGTCATATAAAATAGTGACTTCTATTTTGTTGGCAGATTCTCACCATTGCTAACTTTGATTAAACAAACTGCTATAGAGAGAGGGCCATGTGGCAAAAGATGAGGGTGACCTCTGGCCAAGTCTCTGAACAAGACTCTCAGTTCATCAGCTCATCAGGAACTGAAACCTGCCTGTAACTCTGGGAGCATACGAGTAGATGCTTTTCTTTTTGAGCCTTCCCATAGACCCCAGTCTTAGCCAGCACCTCATTGCAGCCTTGTGAGAGACTCTGAAGTAGGGAGCCTAGCTGAACTACATTTAGTTCCTTGGCCCACGGAAACGCTAAGAGAATGAATGTGCATTGTTTTAAGCAACTAAGTTTAGGGTAATTTGTTATATAGCAATAGGTAACTAGTACACCTTTTGAAATGCCACTAAAATGAGGGTAAGTAAAGAAATAAAATGGGTATTCACACACAAGAAAAGAAAAGCTAGAAGAGACAGAGTAGAAAAGGCTAGAAGAGACAGAGTAGCATTGGGAGTTATACCTGATGTAAATGACGAGTTGATGGGTGCTGACGAGTTGATGGGTGCAGCACAGCAACATGGCACAAGTATACATATGTAACAAACCTGCACGTTATGCACATGTACCCTAGAACTTAAAGTATAATAATAATAAAAAACAATACAAAAAAAAAAGAAATTTTATAAGATGGGCAGCTGATGAGTTTGTAACAACTGACTTGTCAAAGTCACAAATGCTGAAATCTGTGCTCATATAAAGAAGGAAATGAACAAGAAAGTTGATTTGTGCAAATAATTATAGAAAGCCTCAAAAACTGGAGGCGCCAAGTATCAAGGAAGCTAGGAGGAAAGGAGGAAGGTGTTGGTGCTGAAAACAGAAGGAGTGTATTAAAGTATATACACAGATCCATGCAACACCTTGAATAACAGATAACTAAGCCTTCTCCATGTAGTGGGGGATAGGAGGTTCAGTCTCTGAAGAGATTAAAGCAGAAATATTTTGAGCTTGGGGATGCAGGCTGAGAGACGTGTAAATATGTGGTGTCAGACTGAAAATAGATAAATTAAGTGAAAGCCTACATTTGGAATGATGACGACTTCTATCTTCCTATCTCTTACCAGTTCCCAGAAAGCAGGCAAGTAGACTTAGACACGACACTACACACACCTACACATACACACACACACAGACACACACTGTTACCTCATGCTTAAGATGAGAATAATCTTGTCTAGAAAAACTGGCTTGTGATAAAAGACTGACTTTCAGCAGTGCCACAGCGGCAGCCTCAGGGCCAGGCTAAGCAGATGTGGTTCTGGCCTCTGTAGCCTCCATCAAGGAGGACACTATTGCTTGCATTGTTTTCATGGGCACTGGACTCCTTAGCTTTGGCTCAAATGGGGGCTTACAGCCCTACCTCTCACAAGGAGAGAACAACAAGGAAAACAGTCTCCCAAGTGCCTATATCATAATCTCCTTCCTCTGTTGTGATACATACACAACTTAGAAGAAGCTTTGAGTATTTCTTTGCTCACGGTTTCAGCAGTAAATCTACTTGCATAGCTCTGGAGGGCA
Organism: Chlorocebus sabaeus; assembly: GCF_047675955.1. NCBI lineage: Eukaryota > Metazoa > Chordata > Mammalia > Primates > Cercopithecidae > Chlorocebus > Chlorocebus sabaeus. The sequence goes on along the minus strand of NC_132911.1, from coordinate 32,146,410 downwards.
AATATTGGATTGCATTATACTTGTTTGCAAAAACTTAATGGAAAAGCTTTTCCTACTTAAAAATAAAAGTTGAAAACCAGCGATTTCATTGATAAATTTGAAGGGCTGTGTAGGATAAATCGGGCAAATGAAATTCTATTCATGGGATGGGCAGTTAATAAGTGACCATTGAAATAGCCTAGATTTGTGATGATAAGCTTTCAGATATGCTTTGTCAGGGAGTGGACTGGGATGACACAGAAGAACAAACAGAACATCTGATTCATTAGCTGTAGTGGGGACAGGAGTAAGAAATTATCTAGCATTTTAAATCTGCAAAACTTAGGAAATTCGGTTTCCATGACAGACACAGGCATCAAGTTAACCAGAAGAATTACTGTAGGGAAAACCATTGTCTGGTTTTAGACCCATGACACTGAAACAGGCTGTTCATCTGGCAACTGGAATGCTTTTTTCTTGACACCATGAGAAAGGCTTTGGATCTAGAAAAAAAGTTTGGAAAAGCAATAGAAAAAAAAAATATCTTTAAGGAAAAGCATACCGAGACAGCTAAGAGGAAAATACAGTCCCAGGAGAAAGGAACCAAGAGAGAAAAAGAGGGGTAGTCAGGAAGGTTGGGAAGAAATCAGGGGAGTTTGTTGCCATAGAAGGAAAGAATATCAAGAAGAAATGAGAGGTAGGCACTGTTAAACATTGCTGAGCAAATAGGGAGGATATAAAACTAGGGAAATCACAGCCACTCAGGAGGCTAAGGTAAGAGACTTGCTTCTATCTAGAAGGTCCGGCTTACTGCAACCTCCACCCTGTAGGCTCAAGCAATCCTCCCACCTCAGCCTCTCAAGTATCCGGGACTATAGGAACATGCCACCACACTGGGCTAATTTTTGTGTTTTTTGTAGAAACAGAGTTTCGCCATGTTGCCCAGGCTGGTCTTGAACTCCTGAGCTCAAACAATCCTCCTGCCTCAGCCTCTCAAAGTGCTGGAATTACAGGAATGAGCCACCATGCCCAGCCTAAGAAATCTGATATAGGACACTAGTGGAGCCAGTTCTTTCGTCAGAGATTTTAAAAAAGGAGGCAACAGTGGTGAGGAAAAGCAATCATGAATGTAGACCTACTGTTCTCAACTCCTATTTTTATTTATTTATTTATTTATTTATTTATTTATTTATTTATTTATTTAAAGACAGAGTCTTACTCTGTCTCTCAGACTGGAGTGCAGTGGTGTGATCTCGCTCACTTCCGCCTCCCAAATTCAAGTGATTCTCCTTCCTCAGCCTCCCAAGTAGCTGGGATTACAGGCACATAACCACCACACCCAACTAATTTTTGTATGTTTAGTAGAGACAGGGTTTCACCATGTTGGTCAGGCTGGTCTCGAACTCCTGACCTCAAGTTACCCACCTGCCTCGGCCTCACAAAGTGTCAACTACTTTTATTTGAAAACTCCTTTTCACTCTTAAAATTACTGAGGACCCCCAAAGAGCTTCTGATTCTGTGGGTTAGATCTACCAGTGTTTACTGTACTGGAAATTATCACTAAAGAAGTTAAGACTTTTTAAATAAACTCTTTTAAAAATAGCAACGCTAACTCCATTAAATAGTAACATAAATAACCTAGTTTTTATGGAAAAATGTATTTTCCCTAATAAAAAAATAATTTTGGCAAGAAGAGAGCACTGGTGTACATTTTTGCTAATCTCTTTAATGTCTTGTTTCATAGAAGGCAGCAAGGTTCTCATATCTGCTTTTGCATTCAATCTGTTGCAATATGTTGTTTTGGTTGATGTATATGTAGAAAATCTGGCATCAAATAGATGAGTAGTTGGAAAGGGATGTCCTAAGGAGTCTCAGGATCTGTAGAGGTCCTTGACCCAGGCATTGAGCATTTCTTTGAGAAACTTAACAATAAAAATAGACAAATTAAGGGCTGGTCATGAACTCATGCCTGTAATCCTAGCACTTTGGGAAGCTGAGGGTGGAGGATCATTTTAGCACAGGAGATCAAGACCAGCCTGGACAACATATTGAAACTCCATATCTACGAAAAATTTAAAAATTAGCCAGACGTGGTGGTGGGCACCTATAGTCCTAGCTACTCAGGAGGCTGAGGTGGGAGGATCACCTGAGTCCAGGTGTTTGATACTGCAGTGAGCTATGATGGCACCACTTCAGTCCAGCCTAGATGACAAAGCCAGACCCTGTCTCAAAAAAAAAAAAAAAAGCAAATTGGGTGCCAACTCAACAGAGTATTAAGTTTGAGAAAAGGATTCTGAGTTTGCTTGTTTTTAACGGTAGGAAAGACCTAAGGATGTCAAATACGTTTTTAAACCTAAAGGAAAGAAACAAGAAAAGGAGAAATTGAAGATGCAAGAGAAGAAAGCATTGTTGAATCAAGTTCCTAATAAAGGACAGAAGTGTCCAGATGAATAGCGGGAAGGAAAGTTTAGCTTTTCAATAGGGAGTGTCAACTTTTCCTTACGACACAAAAGTATGAACTAGGATACGTGGTTATCCAGAGAAAATCCAAGGCCGTAAGAACACAGTAATAGGACAGGAGGAAGAAAGGTGAGGCACCTTCAGTCTTTTCATTCAAGGGTGATCTACATCATTTGTTGAAAGTAAATAATGTGCATGGAATATTGCAGATAAGGAAAGATGGCTGTGGGGGTGATAAAGAAAGAAAAAATAAAATAATGATCCAATGAGCAACATTATTTGGAAACTGACTGCACTGTGCTTAGCCCACAATGAGGTCCCAGGAAATGTCTTGTTTTAACCAATGAAAGGGCAGTAAGAAGGGGTTCTCTCTGGAGGTCATGGAGCAAGACAGCATAGCTCTCTAGGGACCTGTGTTAGTGGCTGAGGCCTGGCACAGTAGGACGCACTTCATAGATTCCCAAAGGACTGATTCTTTCTCTGGAACGGAGGAAGTCCAAGCCACACGAGAAATATTCACAAGGGAGATGGACTTCAGATTTGTCGCCGAAAAGCCAAGCTTGTAGAGTATCATCTTCTCTTCTGCACATAATTCAAGTAACCACTATACTCATCTGGTACTTATTTCAGGAAAACTCTTTCCAACTTTCTGTCATATTTTTAAGAGCTCTTATATTTACATAGGAAATCAACAAAAAAAAAAGGAGGAAGAGAGAGGTGAACTAAAGAAAGTTTTCCTATGGGAATTTCAGTTAGGCACATCCATTACCACTTTTAATTGAGGGAGTAAAAGAAGCCATTTCCTGCCATATCTTCTTCAAAAAGCTACACTTGAATCTGCTTTTTTCCCTTTCTTTAGGAATAGCTAAAACTCTCTTTTCCTGAAATGTTTTCACTCAATCTTTGAAATGATCACCTTTCTTTTCAATACCTGACTTTGCTTGAGGTCATCAACTTGTAATATTAAAAAATTAAGTCTCTTTACTTCTCTTCAGTGATAATGAATATTAATATACCCTCTCTGTCTTTAAGTTTCATTCTTCCTATTTATTTTCTTAGGTAAACTCTTTTAAACACTTCTGTATTCATTGCTTTTCATGGGGGCATTCACGTTGTATTCAACTTGGTTAAACCAGCACTCTATGACTGTTCCATTACGACCCAGTTCCATGATCTCCAATAAGCATTTCCACCCTTGATTACCTCAATTTTCACATCTACAAAATGAAATATTGGAATACTGAGCACTACAAAGGCAGAATATAATACATCTGTGTGTTGTCAAAATCAATCATGTAGATTTTCTTTATATTTTTTGCTTTAGGGAAAGACAGACAAAAAAATAAACCTAAAGGATATTCTATATCCATTTGCCTTTACAGTGGTTCCCATTATCCACAGGAATATGTTCCAAGATCCCCAGTGGATGCCAGAAACCACGGATAGTACCAAACCCTATATAAACTATTCTTTACCTATACATACATACCTATGATCAAGTTTAGTTTATAAATTAGTCACAGTAAGAGATTAGCAACAATACTTAATAATAAAAAATATATATTAATAATATGTTGATGTCACTACTCTTGTACTTTGGGGCTATCATTACATGAAGGGTTCCTTAAACATGAGCACTGCTACATTGTGACAGTTAATCTGATAACCAAGATAGTTACTAAGTGACTAAAGGGTGGGGAGTGTAGACAGCATAGATCCCCTGGACAAAGGGAGGACTCATGTCCCCAGCGGGACAGAACAGGACAGGCGAGATTTCACTCTACTCAGAGAAGTGCACAATTTAAAACCTAGGAATTGTTTATTTCTGGAATTTTTTATCTAATATTTTCAGACTGCAGTTGATGGGAGATAACTTTAACTGGCAAAAGCAAAACTGGACAAGGGGGGACTGCTGTATTCTCACATAAAGCCTATGCTGAAAACTTCACTATATATTTGTATGACTTCAGACAACATAAAAAGAGTCAATGTCATTTGTTATTCCTTCCTATATTGCTGGCACTTTAGTAAGAGCTTTATGTATCTTTACATATCTCATTTTAATTTCACAACCACCCTATGATATCAGTACTCTTATCCCCATTGTACAAGTAAAGAACCTGGGCTAGGCTGGGTGCAGGGGCTCATGCCTGTAATCCCAGCTCTTTGAGAAGCCGAGGCAGGTGGATCCCTTGAGCCCAGGAGTTCGAGACCAGCCTGGGCAACATGGCAAGACCCTGTCTCTACAAAAAAAAAAACAAAGTAGCCAGACAAGGTGGCACATGCCTGTGGTCCCAGCTACAGGCAAAAGTGGGAGGATTGCTTAAGCCCAGAAGTTGGAGGCTGCAGTGAGCTGAAATCTGAGCCACTACACGCTGGCCTGGGCAACAGAGCAAGACCCTGTCTCAAAAATAAAAAACAAAAGAAAACAAAAGGACCTGAGCTAAGTCAGCTCTCCAAGTTCACAACAGCACTGAGCGGTGAAGCCAGGCTTTAGCTCCCTAAGTATACACGTATTCTATTACAGTGCCTGCATTTTTATTCTTTATATATATGAGAGAGAGAGAGAGAGAGAGAGAGAGTGTGTGTGTGTGTGTGTGTGTGCGTGCGCAGTATACACATGTGGACTGCAAGCAGCAAATAAGAGGAGCAGAACACTTATGAAAATGTGAGAAATTTAGGTGAAAATCTATCCCAGTTGTCTTTTGTGTATCCGCCTCCAATACACAAGAAAACACAGTAGCACAAAGAAGGGTATAGAGATTTGGGGGAGCTTCTGAAAAAGTTACTTTTACCACATAAGATCACACAAAAAATCAATCATATTTATCACAAATTTCAGATCTCTTGGAAGGAAAAATATTCTGCTTAGTTTGGTTTTCATTCTATCCTGGAATCTCCTGTATTATCTAAAAAAGTACACTGGGTGACCTTCACAGCACCAGAGCAGAAATTTAATTTAGAATTTAGCAAATAAAATAACAGAATATGTGTGTGACATTATTGTTAGCTTATCTTAGGATCTCCCAGGGGAAATCTGGTTTGTGTAAATTTCTATCCAAATCTGAAAATGTTTCAAATCTTGTGTAAAATCTCATTATTATGATTATTTTCATAGATATTATCTGAAGCCATTTCCTTCTACAAGGTAATGCCTCCTCCCTCAAAAAAAAAATAATCAGTTATACATACTACATTTAGCTTAATGAAATAACAACCTTTAACTTTTGTTAAGAGACATCCATTCAGAACTATTTATTTTAAGGGTTAGTGAGTTTTAATGTTTACGGGCAAAGTATCCATTGAGAAAACTAATCTTGAATACAGAGCTATACCATTGTTTTCTTTTTGTTTTAACAAATAGGTCCTGCTTTCCTTTATAAGAATTTGATGTCTTCCAGTTTTCTCAAAGAGCTTAATAATGCTCAAAACTAAATTAACTTTAATTAACTCTAAGATAATAGCCACATTATATGGCAACATTCAACAGTATTTAAGTGTAAGTCTATCTCATATCTGGTAAAAAATATTCTAACCCTAAGAAATCTCATCAACAGAAAAACTGATACATTGCTATTATAATAACAGCATAATTTTATCATACTACTCGTTAGTTAGAATGCCACAATATTAAAGTAGCTCTTAAGAGAAACTTATTTATGATTTACCTAAACATGCGTATTATATCCAGTAGTCTACTAGTTAATGCTCCTGAAACTAAACCTCTCAGTCAACTGAACCAGATTTTTAATTATGAATAAAATTACTATGCCATCTAATCTTATTCACATCTTTGTAGTCAACTTTTTTTCCCCACTGTTATTTCTCATTTCTTTACCCTGCCATTATACCAAATCAAATGGTATTCCTTTAAAAAATACAGTAACCTTTTCTTCCTGGTTTTCACATGAAATCTTATGTCTGTGAATTCTTTTTTCTGCATCCTTATGGTAATAAGCACTGGGAAACTAGGTCCTTTGCAGAGTTGGATGGTCATAAAAAGCTTTTTTCATTGTACAGTTCAGGAGGACATCTCTAGTCCTCTTTCTTACATCTTCACATATTGTCACTCTTTGTACAAATTACATTCCAGTGGGAGTTAGGGCAGCAGGAACGGGGAACTCCAAGCCTCATTCCTATTCACATTCCTAATTCTGCCATAGGTCAGTTTGTCACCCACACAACTGGTACTAGATATTGCAAGGAATTATGAGATTCTTTATGGATTTCAAAATAGAATTTTCTTCTCTATCTGCTCTGGGCTTTTGAAGATTTGCTTTTCTGTGTTTCTGGGGCTCCTGGAAGCCTCCTCGGCAGCTTCTGGAAGTAGAAGTAACGAGCATCCTAGCAATAGGTGACGTTATGCTAATTTCACTCTGCTTCTATATGCTTTTTGAATTGCAAGGATGTTCAGGATCAAAATAATGAGCATGAAAAGGATGCGACGAGTAAGTTCTGAAAAGGATTGGAAAGCCTGTCACCAGCAATGGCCTAGGACAAAATTGTGAGATATTAAAACAAATATTTATATTTGGTAGTGGTTCTATTTTCTGTTCATCTTTTCCTTGGATCTTGACATCCAGGGCTTTGAAACAGCACAGCATTCCCCTGCTCTGAGCCTCATTTTCCTGTTTTCTTCTCCTGTTTCTTTGCCCTGTTTCTCTGTCCTAGATTTGATCTTTGCTAGAGAACATTTAAACCAATTTGTGTTTACATGTTAATATTGTAATATATTTTTAATTTAATTATCTTAGGGGCAATTTCGTAAGTATAATGTATTAACTCATATGAATATTGTGGGAAAGTACTGCAAGTTAAAGAAATCGTGTCTTAGTACCCAAATGACCCCATATGGACCAGTCCCATACATGTCATATGATAAATACCATTGCATTATTTTACGCTCCATATGAGGCTACATGGGACATCCCTTCATAGTTACTTCCCCAAATATATCTCAAGCTTTCAAAAGCATAGGCTGTATGCTTAACTTTTTTGTATATTTTGTAGAGCTACACGTTACTATACACACATTAGACATGTAATACTTATTAAGGCCATTTTCACCAACACATAAATACATGCCTTTTGAGAAACATATAAACACCTCCTTTGTTTTCTTTTGATGAAGCTTTTTCCACTGGGCCTCCTTCCTCTCAAATATGATACCTAATACAAATCTTCTTCCGCTAGCCACCCCACATGCACCACTTAGAAGATATATCCTGAATACTATAAGAGTGTTTAACAGGAGATATGAATCTAGTCTTTATTACAAAAGAAAAGTTCTTCAAGGATGTGAACTTAAATGGACACCTAAAAAAGAAGTAGTACTTTACTAAATAAAGAAGGTGGGATAAGTACTCCAGACAGACAAACCTGCAAGGAATTTGATGTATTTTATAAAAAGAAAAGGGGGCAATATGGTTGGAAAACAAAGAACTCACTTAGGCTCCAGCTATATCATGCAGCTCAGGGTAATGACACAGTTAGAATAAGCCCCAAATAGGTGCAAGCAGGCAGATGGAGAACCACAAATTCAGCCAAATTTTATTTTATTCTAACATAAAATTACTCATTTTTACTTATAGAATTTCTTAAATATTTTCCTATTTCCAGAGATCCTCAATAAAGTCATCTTTTTTCCCTCCCTAAGTATTTTTCCAAGCTGCTAGAGAATTCATCATCGCTAGGGTGCAGTAGTTGCTGACCAAACAAAATCATGAATTGCTCTTCTTGATAAATTATTCATTCACAATTAGTAATAATTTGACACTCTTACCTTCTTATGTACTATGACTTCTATTAACTAAGAAGCATGACTTTTAGCCAATGGAACATTTTTGTGGCTTTTATAAAACAATAACCTGAATAATCATCAAGCTGAGAGCCAAATCAAGAATGCAATGCCATTTGTAATAGCTGCACAAAAGATAAAATTCCTAGGAATAAATCTAAGCAAGGAGATGAAAGAGATCTACAAAGAGAACTATAAAACATTGCTGAAAGAAACAAATAGATGACACAAGCAAATGGAAAAACATTCCATGCTCATGGATTAGAAGAATTAATATCATTAAAATGGCTATATTGCCCAAAGCAATCTATAGACTCAATGCTATTCTTACCAAACTACCAACATCATTTTTCACAGAATTGAAAAACTATTTTAAAATTCATACAGATCCAAAAGGGAGCCTGAATAACTAAAGCAATCCTAAGCAAAAAGAACAAAGCCAGAGGCATATCACTGGACTTCAAACTATACGATAAGGCTACAGTAATGAAAACAGTATGGTAATGATACAAAACAGACACATAGACCAATGGGACAGAATAAAGAACCCAGAAATAAATCTGCACACCTACAGCCATCTGATCTTTGACAAAGTTGACAAAAATAAGCAATGGGGAAATGACTCCCTGTTCAATAAATGGTGTTGGGAATTAACTAGCCATATGCAGAAGAAAAACTGAACTGCTGCCTTTCACCATATACAAAAATTAACTCAAGGCACATTAAATATTTAAACATAAGACCCCAATCTATTAAAATCCTAGAAGAAAACCCAGGAAATACCATTTTGTACATTGACCTTGGCGAATAATTTATGGCTATGTCCTCAAAAGCAATTGCAACAAAAACAAAATTGACAAGTGGGACCTAATTACACTAAAGAGCTTCTGCACAGGAAAAGAAACAATTGACAGAGTACACAAACAACCTACAGAATGGGAGAAAATATTTGTAAACTAAGCAGTGGGCAAAGGTCTAATATTGGGAATCTATAAGGAACTTAAATCAACAAACGAAAAACAAATAACCCCATTAAAAAGTGGGCAAAGGGCTGGGTATAGTGGCTCATGCCTATAATCCCAACACTTCTGGAGGCTAAGGTGGGAGGATCACTTGAACTCAGAAGTTTGCGACCAGCCCAGGCAACATAGTGTGTCCTAGTTTCTACAATATTTTTTTCTTTCAATTAGCTGGGTATGGTAGCACACATCTGTAGTTCCAGCTACTTAGGGGCTGAGGTGAGAAGATTGCTTGAGCCAGGAGTTTGAGGCTGCAGTGAGCTGATCACACCACTGCACTCTGGTCTAAAAACAGAGCGAGACCCTGTCTCAAAACAAAACAAAACAAAAAAACTGGGCAAAGGACATGAACAGACACTTCTCAAAAGAAGACATGTAAGCAGCTACCAAACATATGAAAAAAAATTCTCAACATCACTAATCATCAAAGAAATGCAAATCAAAACCATAAAGAGATACCATCTCACACCAGTCAGAAAAGAAGTCAAAAAATAATAGATGCTGGTGAGGCTGTGGAGAAAAGGGAATGCTTATACACTGTTGAGGGGAATGTGAATTAGTCCAGCCACTGTGAAAAGCAGTTTGGAAATTTCTCAAAGAACTTAAAACTACTATTCAACACAGCAATTCCATTACCAAGTATATACCCAAAGGAAAATAAATCATTCTACCAAAAAGACACATGCACTTACGTGTTCATTGCAGCACTATTCACAGTAGCAGACATGGACTCAACCTATGTGCCCATCAACAGAGGATTGGATAAAGAAAATATGGTGCATATACACCATGGAATACTACTCAGTCATAAAAAAGAATAAAATCATGTTGTTTGCAGCAACATGGATAGAGCTGGAATCCATTATCCTAAGATAATTAACTCAGGAACAGAAAACCAAATACTTCATATTCTCACTATAAATGAGAACTAAACACTAGATGTACATAGACACAAAGATGTGAAAAAATAAACATTGGGACTACTTGGATCAGGAGGAAAAGGCTGAAAAACTACATATTGGGTACTGTGCTCACTACCTGGGTGATGGGACAATTCATACCCCAGACCTCAGCATTATGCAAAATATTTGTGTAACGAACCTGCACAGGTACCCCCTGAATCTAAAACAAAAGTTGACATTATTTTTTAAAAATCTGAACAATCAGTAATACAGTTTAATTTAAAGCAACGGGTTTGTTAGTAATCTATAGGGTAACAATTAGCTTTCCAGTGTATCAAATTTTCAAGCCTAATCAAAGCTTCAGCAGTAATCCACCTGACCCAAAATACTTGCTTATTTCCTACATACTGGCATAAATCACTATCCATTAGATGATGTTTTTGTATTAAAAACAAAAACAGATGCATTTGGTAATATTTGAAAATCCAGTTCGTGTGGCAATAAAAATCGATAACTGCTTACTTTGCCAAAATGTATAACCTATATTTGGGGATGTAATAAGAATTTTCCATACAACCATAATCAAAACATTTGTTGTGTTACATGCATCATATAAATTGAAATAGCGAAGTTTTCAAGCATGAAGCATGTTAAAAACTTTGAATCTCAGAAAATATCAAATAATACTACACATATGCAAGTGCTTTGAAAATGGTAAAGCACTACAAAAGGTATCAAGTAAGATATGAAAGTAATATATATACACACACATACATATACACACGCAATAGCAGAAACCAAATGTAACTGCGTTTCTGCAAATGATGTAATGATTCTTATTTGTCTAATTTGCATTTTCGGAAAAGACTGCTCATATGTTACAGCAGCAGCTAAATTTACAACAATTTTTCTTTGTTCTTGGCAAACAAAAAAAGGTTAAGAATTTGCAGACAAGTCTTGGCAAAGAAGTGTTCTGATTCAGCTTTGCCAATCCCTGAGAGCAACAGTATATAGCTGAAAAATACGTAGGTTATGAACTTGTTAGAAAAATTTTCAGTTAGTATTGCTAATCAGTACAACAACATCTTCAAGTCATCCTTGAGGAATATTAAAATGCTGTTAGAGCATTTTACCCACTAGCTGGCTCTCCCCTTTCCCATTTAGATGGTCTTTTTTTCTATGCAGAAATATTATATGTGTTGATATGGTAAAACTGTAAAACCAATACTTCCCCATTCTACCTAAACATAAAATTTGACTTGGAATGTCATATTTTGTACTGTCAAAGATAAGCCAGATTATTTCCCGTATCATAAAGTTTTGTTTTCTGACACAGATCTTCCCTGATATATATAAAAATGCTGTTGGAAATTTTATTCTCAAAAATGATACAGGTACTTTTGTATCCAATGATACTTCTGGTTGGATTTGCATATTCATTGACCAAACCTCAAAATTCACAATATGGTAAACCTAGAACAAAGTTTATAGATCACATAATCAATTCCATTGACCCATTACCCCTGTTTGACAGATAGAGGCTGAGCCCCAAGGAGGCATATCTATAATGGATATGTTTCTAGGCCTTTTGTTTAAAGTGACAAATCAACTACTACAAGAGAAATGATGACCACTTTTTTTTTTTTCTGAAGAGCTAAATGTTGCAAGCATTTTCACTCCTTTCCCTTTTCCTTGCTTGCTTAGACAGGATATATTTCCTCTTTGTCACCCTGCCTCACAGCCCCAAATTCTTTTGCCCCTTATATGGAAGGATATCACTTGCTTAAGCATGTTGAGAAGCACAAATAAAAAAGAACCACTAAAAAGATTTTTTATACACATGCATGCGCGCATGCACGCGCGCGCGCACACACACACACGCACATGCAGACACACACCAGCTTCAGCAAGCCAACCAATATAGAGAATTACCTAAAATAAACTATTATGCAGAACAGAGTGTTAAGACCTGAGATTATCCTAGTTTCACTTTGGCCTTATTCCTACCTCTTTGTCTTTATAGAAATGTCACAATTTTACTGTCCCAAGTTTTCACATGTGTCTGTCTTTGTTTGGATATTCTTAAAACTAAAACAAATAAACAAAAAATTTAAAACCAGTTTGATAGCTCACTACCCAAAATAGCTACTGCAATGCTATTTTTAAAGGAATGGGATTATTGTTCCATTTCTTCTTTGTAGTTTTCAAGTTACAAAATAGATGTATCCTTATTATAAACAAATTGAAACAATATACGAGTATAAAAAAGAAAATATGGGAATTTCTCCCTTTAACACACCTTACGTAAAGCATCCATCGTACCAGGAAGGCAATATGGTATTATGTCTAAGATTCAAGTGTTGAAACTACCCTGCCTGGATTCAGTTCCTGCTCTTCCACTAACTAACTGGGTGGACTTGAACAAGTTACCTATTTTTTCAGTTCCTCATTCATGTCACCAATAAAAGGCACTAGGAAAAGATACTTACCATATAAGGTTGTTACGCAGGGTAAATGAGATAATGGCACTTAGAAGAATGTCTGGTATATAATAATTGCTCAATCAATGCTAGTTATGATTATCAGATCCTCTGGGAATGCTAACAAAGGTATAAGTAGTAATAACAGTGAACAGCTGTTCAAGGAAATTCATGTGATCATAAAGCTATGATTTCAGTTTGCATTTTACCATTCTGTTATCCCAATGTCAAATTTAGTTTAGTAAGTTATTATTAATATTGCCAAATGGCTAAATTATATGGCCAGTGTCAAAGCCTTTTGAAAAGTATGCATAGTTGTTGAAGTAATTCAAATAATTTTTATTCTACATGTATATTGACCAAATATGTATGCCTGTTAGTATCTAAGCAGAAATGTCTCTCTGTGAAAATTCCAATTCCTCTAAAAGCTTCCCCCCTCCATCCCACTCATCCCCCATAAAGGACCATCTTCTGTCCTACCTCTTTCTTCTCCTTATTCCTGGATGATGAAGGCCAGCTCAGGTCAATCCATTCCTGTGGCATGGAATGACCTGTGATCGCATCATAGCCTCTTACCTGGCATGTGCCGGGCAGGAAAGAGACCAGCACAATGTCCAGCATGGGAAGGAAGCTTCTGCCTTAATCCTACCATACTGGTCCTGGCTCTGCCCATTTCATTAGCTTCCCGGTGGCCGTGCATCGTAGCTCCCTGGGGCTGTATTCTCCGCATTTAGGGTCACAGCTGCATTCTCCTAACTTCATGTTACTCATCTACTTCTCACATGCTCAGAAATTTCCTTTAAAGCACACCTTTACCTTCACAAAACGTATTTACATTAATAGAGAGTTCTTACTGTTTTTATCCATGAGCGCATTTGGCTGACTCAAATGCAAGACATTGCAATTCAGTGGACAAACCCTAGTTGGTACACACTTGGAAAAAGTGCTCAAAGCCAGCCAATCTAGGAGGCATAAGATAATCTAACTACTGTCGCTTCTTTAACTTTCAGCATAAAATGCATCTGTGTATTTGGGGCTAAGCTTAAGTGGAAAACTGATCAGAAGTGTCTGTGATGATCTGAAAAATGAGAAAAAGTGCAGTGCTTTCATAAAACTGAAGATGGGTGGGGTTTTCTGTGGGGATTTAGGGCTATAAGCAGCTCTTACCTACTTATTTTATATGTACACGCACATACACACATATATATTTGTAATGTGTGTGTGTATTGAAAAGAAACAGTGATGGCCAAGCAGGGTCATGTAAGTTTGTTTCCTGATGTATGTGTTGATAAGTATCTGTTGTCTGTTTTTCATAATTGAACATGTATGTCTGGTTGCTCCATGAATTCGAACGGTTTCCATTTTATCTGGTCCAGGAGGTAAAATAGATCAGTCCACTATTAAAATACTTTAAACACATACCCTCTTTTTCTCAAAGCCCCCTAATCTATAGGCATGGTGAGAAAATTAACCTTTGTATTTTTGGAACACTCTCCCCAGAGGTTTTTCTCAGGGTATGGCCTGGAAAAAAAAACAGGGAGACCCTGTTTCAAAAAAAAAAAAAAAAAAGGAAAGAAAAAAAGAAGATTCCAGTAGAAGAAAGAAAAAAAGGAAAAAGAACAATGTTTATAAGTACCTGGAGAGAGAAGTTAAGAAGACAAAAACCTGTTTTTCACTTTTTTGGGTAGCACTGCTAAGGATACGGCCCAGGGTATGGCCTGGACCGGAGAGGGCGGGACCATCTTCTGGGTTACTGAGAAGAGGCCTGTGTCAGCCTGCATGGTCCTTAGGGTGCGGTGGCCCCGAGGCTTCTGGGTGCCTGGCTGAGCCCTTTGTTGTAGTTATCAGTGACATCATCAGCCCAACATGAGCACAGCCATGTCTTCTCCAGAATCACTCATCCTGCACTTCCCCATTTCCTCACCTTCCACTCCTCCAGTCAAAGAACAGGCAAGAATAGAGGTGATATTCCATTTTATTAGAGTCATGCAACTTTTGGGTATTTTTTTATTTCTTTAGCAGTGCCAGCCAAAAAAGTAGAAAACAGGTCTTCGTCTTCTCACCTTCTCTCTGCAGGTACTTATAAATATTGTTCTTTTTCCTTTTTTCTTTATTCTACTGGAATCTTCTTTCTTTCCTCCTTTCTTTATTTTTTATTTTTTTGAAACAGGGTCTCCCTACATTACCTATGCTAGAGTGAAGTAGCGCGAACACGGCTCACTGCAGCCTTGACTTCCTGGGCTCAAGCAGTCCTTCTGCCTCAGCCCCTCAAAGTGCTGGGATTATAGACACAAGGCATTATGCCTAACCCCCTTTCTTTCCTTTCCTTTCATTCCCTCCCCCTCTATTTCTTTCTTCTTCCTTTCTCTCTTTCTTTCCCTTTCTCCCTCCCTCCCTTGCTTCCATCATCATCATCATTATTATTATTATTATTATTATTATTTATGTCTAGGATAGCTATGTTCTTTCTCCTGTTTCTGACCAAGGCATTTTTTCCACTAGTTAAAAATCTTCTCTCTCTTTTGGGGCTAAGTTTTAGGGGGAAAACAAGCCAAAAAAAAAAAAAATCCAAAAACTAGATTTTCACAGGCAAGGCCACATTTCTTCCCCGTAGTAATAATTGTAGGGCCTGAATGAAAGGAGAGTAAAAGGTTCAAGACAGATGAAATGTTAACCTCTAAACATATTAGCTCCCACCACCACCACCTCCAGTACACACACATCAACAGGCTAGGACATCCAAAATATTAATGAGTTACTGAGAAGGCAGAAAGTAGAGAGGTTCAGGCCAAACATAGAGCTGCCTTTTCAGGACCCTCAGACTTAAATCTAAAATGAAACTAACAAAGTCGTCCTCCTCAGTGAAGCCCTCCTCTGCTGTCTCTTTTCTCTATTTCTATTAATGGAATCAACAAACAACCAATTTCCCAAGAAATGTGAGTGTCACCTTTGACTCTTCCCCCTCTCCTTTCATCAGTTGCATCCCTCAAATTCCAATTCCTCTTCAATCTACTTTGGCTATGGCATCCAAAGCCTTCCCTCCTCAGGCTGCCAACACTACCTTAATCCAGGCTCTCATCATGCCTGTTTTAAAATCTTAAGTATATTTTTAAGATTACAAAGTTATATGTGAATAATAGAAACAATTCAGGCCAGGTGTGGTGGCTCACGCCTGTAATCCCAGCACTTTGGGAGGCCGAGGTGGGAGGATCATTTGAGACCAGCCTGGGCAACATGGTGAAACCTCATCTCTATGAAAAAATACAAAACTTAGCTGGGTGTGGTGGTGGTCGCCTGTAGTCCCAGCTACCTACGAGGCTGAGGTGGGGGAATCACCTGAGCCTAGAAGCTTGAGGCTGCAGTGAGTCATAGTTGCACAACTGTACTCCAGCCTGAGTGACAGAGCCAGACCCTGTCTCAAAAAATAAAATAAAATAAAATAAACAAGAAAAGAAAAAAGAAACAATTCAAGTTATATACAAGTATGGACCAGGTGTGGTGGCTCATACCTGTGATCCCACCACTTTGGGAGGCCGAGGTGGGTAAATCATTTGAGGTCAGGAGTTTGAGACCAGCCTTGCCAACATGGTGAGACTCAATCTCTTCTAAAAATATAAAAATTATCTCAGCATGGTGATGTGTGCCTGTAGTCCAGCTACTCAGGAGGTTGAGGCCCTAGAATTGCTTGAACCTGGGAGATAGAGGTTGCAGTAAGCCAAGATTGCACCACTGCACTCCAGCCTGAGTGACAGAGTAAGACTCTGTCTCAAAAGAAACAAAACAAAACAAAAAACAACAACAACAAAACCACAAAATATATACAAGTATAAAAAAAAACAGTGTAGGTTTCCTAATAATTCTACATATCAGAATGACAACTGTTAAAAGTTCATGTTTTGCAACTCAAAAAATAGCCCCTAGTCTGGGTGCGGTGGCTCACGCCTGTAATCCCAGCACTTTCGGGGGCCCGAGGCAGGTGGATCATGAGGTCAGGCATTCAAGACCAGCCTGGCCAACATAGTGAAACCCTGTCTTTACTAAAAATACAAAAAGTGTGTGTGTGTGTGTGTGTGTGTGTGTGTGTGTGTGTATATATATATATAGCTGGGCATGGTAGCGGGTACCTGTAATCCCAGCTACTCAGGAGGCTGAAGCAGGAGAGTTGCTTGAACCTGGGAGGTGGAGGTTGCAGTGAACGGAGATCATGCCACTGCACTCCAGCCCGGGCGACAGTGCGAAACTTTGTCTCAAAAAAAAAAAAAAAAAAAAAAAAATTGGCCCCTATATTTTGGACATATTTTCACAGTAGAACGTATTATAGATCTCTGCAGGGTCTCGCTATATCGTATATTGCCCAGGTTGACCTCGAACTCCTGGGCTTAAGGAATCCTCCTACCTCAGCTTCCTGAATAGTTAGGACTATAGTCACGTGCCACCACATCCCACTCTATCATTCTTTGTTAATGGTTGAGAAGTGTTAGGTGGTTTAGCTACATCGTAGTTTAACCCATCTTCTATGGATGGACATATGAGCTGCTATTGCATTGAACATCCCCATAAATACATTTTTGTAGTCTGGGTGCGGTGGCTCACGCCCATAATCCCAACACTTTGGGAGACCAAGGTGGGTGGATCACTTGAAGTCAGGAGTTCGAGACCAGCCTGGCCAACATGGTGAAACCCCGTCTCTACTAAAAATACAAAAATTAGCCAGGCATGGCGGCATATGCCTGTAATCCCAGCTACTTGGGAGGCTGAGGCATGAGAATTGCTTGAACCCGGGAGGTGGAGGTTGCAGTGAGCCAGGATCACAACACTGCACTCCAGCCTGGGCGACAGAGTGAGACCCTGTCACTCATTTGGGCAAAGATTTGCAAAGGATTAATAAGTACTACCAAGTTACTTCTGAATGTTATACATTGCAACTAAAAGTATATAAAGGCAGCTCGTTAATGGGACTGTTGCATCATAAACCTAGGTTTTTTTGTTGTTGTTTCGTTTGTGCCAGCAAATTCTCCCTCATGCTGCTTGTCATTGTTCATAGCTAGCAAAGTTGTTCTCCTCAAATGAGCAAAGCAGATCAGACACTTTCCAGTTGAAATGCCTCTGTAAGTCTCTGTCATCAAGAAGAGGCAACTAAACTGTGAAGTGTTCCATTCAATGGATTCACAGACTGGCTTCAAACTACCATTTCAGTCTCTTCTTTGGACATCGTCTCCTACAAACTTTATATTCTGCTACTTCAAGACATTAGGAATTTTTTCACGCTTTGGAGATTTTACAAGTACCCTATCACTAGCCTGCCCTACCCTCTGCCTCCGCTTAACCTGAAGTGCTTTAGTAACTCTTGCTCGCTCTTACAACTATTTAGTAAAAGGCATGCTCCATTCTTTGTACTTCTATAAAGTCTTTTTTTCACCATTCTGACTTAGAGCTTAATCATGAATATATCTTCCCTCTCTCCCACCATAGGGTAATAATTTTGAGGGCAAAAACTGTGCCAGGTTCATCCCTAGTTTTTTTTTCAACCCTAAAGTAGAGTCTTTGGAAGAAGGTGGATGTCTAATACAATGTTTGTTCAATAAATGAATGGCTAAATGGGTTGAGGGTAATTAATCAAAGAATAGATAGAATGATGTAGGAGATTGTACACCCTTGAAAAACTGCTTTTTTTAATATTGTTTTTTTAGAGGTAGGGGTCTCACTCTGTTGCCCAGGCTGGAGTGCGGTGGTGCCATTACAGCTCACTGCAGCCTCGAGCTTCTGGGCTCAAGTGATTCTCCCACCTCAGCCTCCCGAAGTGCTGGGATTACAAGCATGAGCCACCACGCCCAGTCAAAAAGACTCCCCCCACCCCAAGATTTCTGCAAGGAGCCTGGTCGAGGGAGTGCAGTATGAGCCTTTCCTTGTCTTTTCCTCTCCAAATTTAGATTGGCAGGAGAAAACATCTGTAAGAATTAATTCTTTAGGTATCGTGACTTTTGTGATTTTTGGCTTGAGGACTTTTGTGATTAATCCTTTTCCTCCTGGAGATAGCCATTGTTTTCTCTTTGTCTCTGTCTTTTGTGTTGTTTGTTATAAGGAGGAAAATCATAGCCTAGAATATTGGCACAGGCTATTGTTTGAGCCAGCCTCACAGACTGGTGAATTTGAAGTTCTCAGCAGACTAGAGTCCCTTTGAGCACATGTTGTTGTGGGTTCCCAATAAAAAAGAAATTCGATGAAGTCCTCTCTTCCGTCCTGAGAGCTTGACTTACATCTAGTAAGAGCATTCTCTGTTTTTTTTTCTTTCTTTCTTTCTTTCTTTCTTTTTTTAAGAGGCAGGGTCTTGCACAGGCTGGAGCGCAGTGTTGCGAACATAGCTACTGTAACTTCAAACTCCTGGGGTCAAACAATCATCCTGCATCAGTGTCCATGTACCTGAGACTACAGATGTGCACCAACCACCATGTCCAGGTAATTTTTAAATTTTTTTAGAGACGGGGTCTTGCTATCTTGCCCAGTATGGTCTCCAACTCTTGGCCTCAAGTGATCCTCCTGCCTCAGCCTCCCAAAGTGCTTGGATTATAGGCATGAGCCACCACACCTCATCCCTGTCTGTGTTTTTGTCCACTGGGAAGCACAGGCGGTTGGGCCTGAGTCTGGAGGTGACTCACTGTCAGGCAAGGACCCTAAGAAACAGTAGCAAAATTTCCCACCTGGCTATGCCGGCAATCTGAGGAGTTTGTCTAAATAAAGTGTCTTAGCTCATACAGGGCCCTTGTTGTCTTTCCTCATTGTCTTATTAGTGCTGAAAAAGTCCCATCTCCGTATTGCCTCCCAAGTGTCACAGGTCCGCAAGTCTGGGATTGCAGATGCCTCAGTTTCGTGGGACACTGGAGATACCATTTTCACAAACACCATTTTTGCTGCCTGTGATCATGAGGGTCTCAGCTCACTTCCTCTTTGGCTATTTTTAGGAATGACTTTCGATCATGAGGGCAGAGTCTTCTGCACCCTCTTTGGGGACAACTCTTGGTCCCTGGTTAAACCATAAAGTGGATTATTGGTTTTGAGTCATAAAAGTCTTACTGGTTTTGCGTCACATCTTGGAGCATGTATACCTTTGGAGATCCTAAATTGTCAAAAGCCAGATGATGGATCTGGGATTTGAAAAAGCTTTTATGTTTAAAAGGATATTTAGAGAGCTCTCACCCTAAATAAATATCGTATTGCTATCAATGGGAGGATCAAGTTGAAAGAAGGAAACAAGTGTATCATGATTAGACTAGATAACTCCCTTAACAAAATTAACAAGCATAAATTAGATTTAGACAAAAACTTAAAATTCACACCCACCAAAAACCATCTCCCCAACCCCACTTTTAAAATGCCTGCTTGACAAAGCTCAGTGCCACCAGGAGAATTTACTGTTTGTCCCAGAAAATAACAATTGACAATAATAATAATGATAGGCAGCAACCCTGGTAATAGACAAAAAAGTCCCAAAACTCCCTTTTAAAGGGACTACTTGAAAGTTTACATCTTTTCTCTTCCTGTTTCAGCTGTAAAATATTCTACCACCCAAAACTGTCTTCTCAAGGACCTGAGGGCCATCTCTTTGATATGTAAACATCTAAGGAAATATTAATAACTTTGATTTCCAGCCCAAAAGCCACCTAGCTTTATTTTCTGTTAAAACAATAACCTGAGACTAATGCTACTGTCTACATTAAATTATTATGTCAAGAAAAAAATTGTTTAAGTCTCCCCCACAAATATTGATAAAAAGCTTTAGCCCTCACTGAACAGGTAACTTTCACTTGTTCCATCTGCCAGAAACACAATTCAGATTTTTTTTAAAAAGACAAAAATTCCAGCTCATATAAATTTGTGAGTTCTGTGTTTCTATATTTACACCTGACCTGTGGCTAAAATCTTAAAATAAATAATCTCTATTTGTTTCTGTCTTTAAATAAATTAAATCTTGAAATAAAATCATTGTATGTTTATGTGTGTATATATGTATGTATGTTGTACATACGTGACATTTCCTCACTTCCGGATGGTATTACCAATAAATGAGTTCTATTCTAAGTTGACTTTAAAAAGCACTTATAAGTCTTGCTAAAACACTCAGAAATATAACCAAATATATTATTTAGTGGTTAAATATAACCAACATATTTTCAAGTTTATTTGATATAAGATAATCTTTGGTAAATAAAATTAGTTTTGTTATAGCAGCTGGCTAGTCAGACATGAACAGGGCAGGAGAGGGTTCCCTTTCCCCACAACCAGGAATGTCAGGCAACCATCAGGTGATGGACAGGCAGTCCTTAACTGTCTCTCTAAAATAATAATTGGCTGCAGCTGGCACCAGGGAACGGCAGTCTCCCAATAAATAGAAAAAGCCTGAAACTGTTGATCAGCAGCTTCTGGCTAAGATCTCAGGAGTTGGGTGAGTGGGCTCAAGCATGTACATTAAAAGGCACAATGGTGGATGACCTTCCTCTAGGAACACTGGACATGCTAAGGGAAAAAAATACCTCAAGTGGGCTTGCGTACACCTCCAGTAAACACACTGCGCATGAGACCCCTTTGAAGTGCTGGCAGGCCACAGAGTATGTGGACAGCACACCCCAAGGGAAGAATCAGGCGAGAAGGAATGCAAGACCCCAGAAGCATGCCAGCATATAAAACCCCAAGTCAGAAGGTCAAACCGTGCTCTTGATCTTGCAAGTCGCCCGCTTGACCCTCTTCCACTTTACTTCCTTTCATTCCTGCTCTAAAACTTTGCAATAAACTTTCACTTAGCTTTAATACTTGCCTCAGTCTCTCACTCTGCCTATGTCCGTCAGTTGAACTCTTTCTTCTAAGTAGGCAAGATGTGAGGATGCTGCACATTTGTATGGATTCACCGCTCCTAACACTTTAATATTATTGCTTTCCTTAAAAAGAGTTATGTCTTCAAGTTGTCAACATGAAATATCATACATTTTATTCTATTTGGGCTTACTAGTCAAACTAATATTGTAACTACTGAGTTTTAAGACTATTAAACTTATAGATTGCATTTTAATCAGATTGAGTGATTACTCTGACAAACTTTATTTCAACAATAATTGTGTTTTATAGTACAGTGACTTAAAAATAGTTTCCAACATCTTTTTGGTTACTTGAAATCTTAAAGTTATACTAAGTTAAATGATGGATATTCATGAAATATATAGATAATTTCAAAGAAAATAAAATACCAAAATATTAATTACTAAAGTTTATCTACTTAAGTTTATTTACCTTTTTTTTTTCTTCTTTTTTTGAGACAAGAGTCTTGCTCTGTCGCCCAGGCTGGAGTGCAGTGGCGCGATCTCGATCTCAGCTAACTGCAAGCTCCGCCTCCCAGGTTCATGCCATTCTCCTGCCTCAGCCTCCTGAGTAGCTGGGAATGTAGGCACCTGCCACCACGCCCAGCTAATTTTTTTTGTATTTTTAGTAGAGATGGGGTTTCACCATGTTAGCCAGGATGGTCTCGATCTCCTGACCTCATGATCTGCCCATCTCAGCCTCCCAAAGTGCTGGGATTACAGGCGTGAGCCACCACGCCCGGCTACTTTTGACTTCTTAATTTGGCAGAGACTAAAGGTATTTGGATGTGTTAATAAACATGCTCTTTTAACACATTGAGAAGTTGTACTGTTAGGAAACATGCCTCTAGAAATTATGAAAGGATGTATTTATACCTGTGCTAATCTTGCACGGAATGCATGTATGTAACTGACAGTTTATAATTGTTTATTTCTTCATTTTCACTGAAAGTTAATATTACTAAGGGTTAAGAAATCTAATAAATATATGTAAATGAACTACCAGTAATAATAGGATGAAGAAACAAAACTCCACAGGCAAAGTGTACAAAGAGCGTGAGATGTGTTTTTGTTAAAGAAAAATGACAGTGATTTTTATCCTAGAGTAGTTTAGAGGTCATCCAAAGCTTGTTGCAGAATGAGAAAGATGAAAATAAAGGACAAAAATCTGAATTGATATAGAAAGTTGTAAAGACTCGTGAAAAAGAGAGAGGCAGAGAGAGGGAGAACAGAAGAGAGAGAGAATCTTACATTGTGTGGCCAAGCTGGCTAAGACTGAATGGGTGTATTTATAAGGTTTTAAAGAATGAGCTTAGTGGTTGATATGGGTTAAATGTGGTTCCCCACCAAATCGCATGTTGAAATGTAATCCCCTGTGTTGGAGGTAGGGCCTAGTGGGAGATGATTGTATCATGGGGGCAGATTTCTCAAGAACGTTTTAGCACCATCCCCGTTGGTACAGTCCTCATGATAGTGACTGAATTCTCATGAGATCTGGTCATTGAAAACTGTGTGGCACCTAACCCATTACCCTCTGTTGCTCCCGCTCCTGCCATGTGAGACGCCTGCTCCGCCTTCACCTTCTGCCATGATTGGAGGCTTCCTGAGGCCTCCGCAGAAGCAGAAGCTGCTATGCTTCCTGTACAGCCTGCAGAACTGTGAGTCAATTAAACCTCTTTTCTTTGTAAATTACCCAGTCTCAGGTATTTCTTTACAGCAATGCAAGAATGGACTAAAACATAGTGTACTGATGCAAAACTACTTTTAAATGAGCAAGTTTTCTTGGTTTATTAATCTATTCTTTTGTTCTTAGAACAAGAGAGACAGGGTCTCGCTATATTGCCTAAGATGGTCTTGAACTCCTGGCCTCAAGCAATCCTCTCATCTTAACCTCCTAAAGCATTGGAATTACAGGCCTGAACCACTGTACCCAGTAGTCCATTCTTGGTAAGAGATTATGAAATGCTTTTTACCTCTTGATTGATACACCTAGAAAAACAAATATTCTGTGTTTTATGTTGCACTTACCACGTCTTTGATTACTTTAGAAAACCAAGTTTTTTTTTAAGGTTGAAAGAGTTAAAGTTTTTTATGGTTATGTTATCTTCCATATTTATCTTGAACATCTTTTATTGTCATTTTGGTTAAATAGCTAACTAAGTATTGTTTCATAGTGATCTGTGATCCCATTTAATCAAATGTTCAAACCTGTTCACGTTTTTCACAACTTCCCTAAATCAAATTGTAAATGAAGTCTTCCTGACCTTAACTTGACTCTGGAATTTCCCAGAGGACCCCTGGAAAACTCTCAAAGGATTTGTTCCCTCACTTTGTAAAAAGAGAGATGAGTTTATTTTATATGTTAAATTGCATGGGAAGTATTGTCAAATAAAGAAAATACATTTAACCATTCCTGGGTTATACTTGTATGGTTATAATGATTTTTCAGAAATTGTATAAAATTCCTAGAAATCTGTCAATGTCCTTGCTGTTCGTGAGATGTCTTAGTATCAGGTTATTATCTTAAAATGCTTGTATGTCAGAGAAACAACCAAATGTCCTTATCGATTGACTTCTAATGAACTCTCATCAGATCTTTAGGCGTGTCCATTTTAAGTCATTGTCATTCACAGATAATGATTGTTTTATGCTGATGCTTTTCTGAAGGCTCATGCAGTCAGCAGTAGGCCAGCATGCCTCATCTTCAACAAAGACAGAGCATCTTAGAGATTCATGAACAAAACCATGGCAGGTACTCTGGAGTACAGGCTTCTGCTGACTTTGCTTAAATAACTTTAAGATTATACCACTGCACTCAGTAAGGATTTCCAGAACTAATGGAGAAACTGATAGATTCATAAATCCACTAACCTAAGATCAAGCAGAACAAGAATTAATTACATGGGACTGAATGAACTGATAAAAAACACTTATAATTTTTATGGCCTTTTTGATTGAAACCTTGCTGGTTATTTAATGTTCTATGTTCTGGATGTCAAGAAACCCTTTCTAAAGCTAACGATAATTCACAACAATTTAATAGATTATGTCTTCATAAACAAAAATGATATATTTATCTTTTACCCCTACCTGATCTCTCCAAAATTCAGAAATGCTTATTGAGTATTCCAATTTTCACGGCAATATAGTTATTTGCCTAAGTTCTGTAAGAATCTCTTCTCCTTGGAACAGAACACAATTGGAAACATGGGCTGTCCTACTAAGGCTTTGACTGCAGTGTCATGTTTGAGAATAATGTGTGTGGAATCACATATAACCCAATCGTTTTAAGGAACTAAGGTTAACTATGTGGCACCAATGCTTACGAAGCTCCCTTGGAAGAGTAAGACTGGTATCTGGTTTATAGGGTTCCTAGCCTTACAGGTGGGTCAGGAAGGTCACTTTCTGGCAGGCCCAGGAAACTCAGAATGTTTTGGAGTCCTCAAGAGACAGGAAATTCACCCCAATGTATAAGTATTACAGACAGAGTCTAATGGCTAGTTCTTGGCTTGGCTTACTACTCTCAAGAGCTTTTAAAAGTCTATTCTGAGAGTCCTTATTAAAAGTTCCAGAAGAGCAAACACAAAAAAGCCTACGTGCTAAATTACTATTCTTGCTGCACTTATTATGTAAATAATCAGGCCAAGTTTAATGAGACTAGACTCAGTTAGCAAACACAAACAGACATACTTTGATTGTTTTTGATCACATTGGGGGTGATTGTAGAGAGAAATTTTATGTTTTAATGGAAAACTATAACCCACCCTTGTGAATGTTCATTATAATTGAGATATTTCCCCCCTTTGTAAACTGAACCCTGCCATCTTGTAATTAATGTTTCTAATCTTCTCTCACACATGTGACTTGGCATCACTGAGAACCACAACTGCCCTATTCTTGGAGCCCTGGAAACTGAAGTTGGACAACTGAATATAGCTTCAAAGGAGTTATCACTATTGTAGTTTGGACCACTCAGGAAGCTTACCAGCAGATGTTCCTTCAAACTCCAGGAAATTCCCGTGACTGAGACTGCCCCTATCATCCTCAATCCACCATCTAAAGATACTTCATCCAACATTTATTTATCTATCTATCTATCTATCTATCTATCTATCTATCTATCTATCTATCAGTCGCCCAGGCTGGAGGGCAGTGGTGTGGTGTGATCATGGCTCACTGCAGCCTAGACCTCCTGGGCTCAAGCGATCCGTCCACCTCAGCCTCCCGAGTAGTTGGTACCACAGGTGCATACAACCACATATGGCTGACTTTATTACAGATAGGGTCACACTGTGTTGCCCAGGTTGATCTAGAACTCCTGATCTCAAGCAATTCTCCCACTTCAGTCTCCCAAAATGTTGGGATTATAGATGTGAGCTACCACACCCAGCCTTGAATCCAACATTTAGAAATCTTGTCAACTGACTGCCTTCTGTACTCAAAAACTGGCTTTAGAGTCTGTTCCAACCATTAATCTTTGTTTTTCTTTTGTTTTCATAGAAATGCCTCTCTTTAAGTGTGTGATTATTCACATAGCATAAAGGCCAAACTTCAGAGGGGTGCCCTACTCCCACCTGCATGCTGCCTCCTGAAATGAGATACAACTGTTGAAGTTGACTGACCTATTTCCAGTACTGGGAGCCTGGTTTAGTGAGATCAGTGGGAATGTGCTGAGATTTGCTTTTTTCTGCTTATTTATTCTTGTTCTGATCTATGTTCTTCTTTCCCTTTGCAGGTCTCTTACCTCTCAGGAACTAACCCAAATCTTCTCTTTATAGCTACCAACTCAGCTTTTGAGATATGCAACTCCCTGGACAGTTCCAGCAGGGTAGAGATAAAGGAGGTTGAAATATGCCACCCCAAAATATGCTACTTTGGCATAAGGATTATTTTGAGCTGAAGACAATTGATAATCAATGGATGCAGGAACCATTCTCTGTCTTTCCCTTGTACATCTAAAAGCAGAGCAAAATTTTTCTTTGAGGTAGGTGCCCTCTCCCCCACACCACCAGGAAGAAAAATGTGACCCATGTTATAAAGATAGGGAATCAACACTGACATGACTTTGCATAAACAAAACTTACCAAAATAGTCCTTATCTTCTGATATGGTTTGACTGTGTCCCCACCCAAATCTCATCTTGAATTGTAGTCCCCATAATCCCTATGTGTCGTGAGAGGGACCTGGTCGGAGGTAATTGAATCATGGGGGCCGTTACCCTCATGCTGTTCTCATGATAGTGAATGAGTTCTCACAAGATCTGGTGGTTTTATAAGGGGCTTTTCCCCCTTTTGTTTGGCACTTCTTACTGCTGCCATGTGAAGAAGAATGTGTTTGCTTCTCCTTCTGCCATGGTTGTAAGTTTCCTGAGGCCTCCACACCCTGCGGAACTGTGAGTCAATTAAACCTCTTTCTTTTATAAATTACCTAGTCTTGGGCATGTCCTTATAGCAGCGTGAGAATGAACTAATATACTTCCCATTAGTTTCTCTCATACATTTTCTAGTCACTTCTCCACAATTCGCCACTCTTTGATGCCCAAACCCTCTTTCTTTGGTTAAGAAGGGTTTATAAACCACCTAGTCTAACCAGTTCTTTGATTCACTGATTTTCTACAAGCTGTTGTGCATATAAATAGTAATAAAATTGTGGGACCGGGCACGGTGGCTCACACCTGTAATTCCAGCACTTTGGGAGGCCGAGGTGTGTGGATCATCTGAGGTCAGAAGTTCGAGACCAGCCTGACCAACATGGAAAAACCCAGTCTGAACTAAAAATACAAAATTAGCTGGGCGTGGTCATGCATGTCTGTAATCCCAGCTACTTGGTAGGCTGAGGCAGGAGAATCACTTGAACCTGGGACGGGGAGTTTGTGGTGAGCCGAGATAGAGCCATTGCATTCCAGCTTGGGCAACAAGAGTGAAACTCCATCTCAAAAAAATAAGTAAATAAAATAAAATAAAATTGTGTACCTCTTCTCTTATTAATCTTTCATTATTATTGTTTACAGTCCCTCATTTACCAAACCTAGAGGAAGAGCAAAAGCTTTTCCTTTCCAACAGTCCCCTCGAATGTTCCTCCAGCTCTGGACTAGTCATGTACACGTTAGTTCTCTGTACAGCAGCAGCTGTGATGTGTACCAGAAAAAAGTCAACTGTTTAGTACTAAAAATTGCCTTGACTTGGACTTCTGTGGCCCCAGTGGCTCTGAAAACACTTACAGAAATATGTCAAGCTATAAATTTTAAATTGTCTATCATTTTAGGTGCCATTTTAGATATTTTCCTTTTTTTTTTTTTTTTTTTTTTTTTTTTTTGATACAAAATCTTGCTCTGACGCCCAGGCTGGAGTACAATGGCACGATCTTGGCTCACTGCAACCTCCGCCTCCCAGGTTCAAGTGATTCTCCTGCCTCAGCCTCCCAAGCAGCTGGGATTACAGGTGCCCACCACCACACCCAGCTAATTTTTGTATTTTTAGTAGAGACAGGGTTTCACCAGGTTAGTCAGGCTAGTCTTGAACTGCTGACCTCAGATGATCTACCCGCCTTGGCCTCCCAAAGTGCTGGGATTACAGGCGTGAGCCACCGCACCCAGATGAAATTTTGCTGTTTCTAATCAATTCTATACAATAAGACTCAATTTTATCTCATTTAATCCCATTAAAAAAGTTAAAAATTATTAGTATATGGGCACCTGGATATGAAACATTTGAATCAGAAGACAGGTATTATATTTTTAGTTCTGAATCTTATTAGCTGCATGATTCTGGGCAACTTACTAAAAGTCTGAATTTATTTCCTTATGTGTAAAAGGAGAATAAGAACTTACATCTGCTTTTCTTATGTTACCTAATTTCATCCTTAATTACAGTAAGGATTACATGAGATGTATGCCTGTATTGCTTGTTAAGTACTAAATAGAATTTAATTTCTAATATAGACAGAAAAGAGATTCTAGGCTTGTCAATTATTTTTCATGTTTATAAAATTTAACTTATGAATTAAAATAATAGTAATAATGAAGCCATTGAGACCTAATATATATAATCAGACATTTTAAAGAGACGGAGAAGAACTCAAATGAAAGACAACCCCTACGTGATCCCATGCACCCTGGTTAACCAGTCTCCCTCCCACACATACCTATCCTTTCTAATTTTATTTTATTTTATTTTTAAATTTTTGAGACAGAGTCTTACTCTGTCCTCCAGGCTGGAGTGCAGTGGCGCAATCATAGCTCACCACAACCTTGACTTCCTGCGCTTAAGCAATCCTCCCTCCTTAGTTTCCCAAGTAGCTGAGACTACAAGCACGCACCACCATGCCTAATTTTTTAAAAGATATTACTTTTTTAGAAATGGGGATCCCACTCTATTGCCCAGGCTGGTTTTGAGCTCCTGGGCTAAAGCAATTTTCCTGCATGAGCCACTGTACCTGGCCAATCCGTTCTAGTTTTAAATGAAAATCTGTTGAGCAATTGGTAAAATGTTCAGGGATTTTCTCTGGTAGAATAACAAAGAAATAACTTTTATAACATCTAATACTTTGTTAATTGCTGCTTAGGGGGAAGAGCTAAAACCAAGAAACCTGCTGAGAAATTTGACATTGTGTCTGGGGGTGAGGTTGCTAAATCTACAGGGCTTCTGTGAAAAAAACTGAACAATTTACTCTTACCTAGCACTATTTGTTCAGTTTAATATCATCTGTCTTTATAAAAGTCCTGGAGGAATCTTTTCAAATTATTATAAATACATCACATTTAGCCAGGCCACCACAGAGTGGTAATTCTGTTCAGAAATAACTGGCCTGATAAAGTTCACCAAGAAGGTCTTGTTTCACAGGTTAGAGAAAGTAATTTGAGAATATGATAGACTGGACTGGGAAAGTCACTTTTCTCTGTGCTGATATGAAGAAACAGAACTTCTGATGTATTAGCTTGTTCTCATGCTGCTAATAAAGACACACCCCAAACAAACAAAAACAAAAACAAAACAAAACAGGCCGGGCACGGTGGCTCATTCCTATAATCCCAACATTTTGGGAGGCTGAGGTGGGTGGATCACCTGAGGTCAGGAGTTCCAGACCAGACTGGCCTACATGGCAAAACCCCATCTCTACTAAAAATGTAAAAATTAGCTGGGCATGGTGGTGGGCGCCTGTAATCCCAGCTACTTGGGAGGCTAAGGCAGGAGAATCCCTTCAACCTGGGAGGCGGAGGTTGCAGTGAGCCAAGATTGTACCACAGCACTTCAGCCTGGGTGACAAGAGTGAAACCGTGTCTCGAAACAACAACAAAAACAAAGACATACCCAAGACTGAGTAATTTATAAAGAAAGAGAGGTTTAATGGACTCACAGTTCTACATGGCTGGGGAGGCCTCACAATCATGGTGGAAGGCAAAGGAGGAGCAAAGTCACGTCTTACATGGTGGCAGGCAAGACAGTGTGTGCAGGGGAACTCCCCTTTATAAAACCATCGGATCTCGTGGGACTTACTGACTATCACAAGAACAGTACTGGAAAGACCTGTCCCCATGATTCAGTTACCTGCCATCGGATCCCTCCCATGACATGTGAGAATTATGGGAGCTACAATTCAAGATGAGATTTTGGGTGGGGACCTAGTCAAACCATATCACCTGGTCACTGTTAACTGTAATTATCAATATTACCCACTAAGTCTATTTCAATGTAGAAGCAAAGAATCAAAGGGAAATACATCAGAATCACAGAAGGAATGGGAATTTTTTTGTTTCTCTGTATTTTTTTTTTTTTTTGTAGTTTTCTTTGTCTATGTTACACAACTTGTATAGAATATTTATCATGACTACAAGCCATTCCCTGGCTAGAATTTATATACAGGACCCAAATTACACACTTTATGACACACACTATATTTGAATATTTGGAAACAGGGGGTGTACATAATTTACTACCAAGGACAATGAGGCTGGATGCACAGACACAAAGGGGAACTAAAGGATGATTCGTTAATTGCCCAGGGCAGAAATTCAGTCTGAATAAATCTGGATACTAGTTTTTCTAAGCTCTCATTTTCATTAAATGCTGAATTTTCACATTTTTAGTTTTATATTAGTTTTTGTTGTCTGTCTCCAACTGTCCATTTAGCTTTTATACAGGCCACTAAGTAAAATTCTTTTTGTTAATTTGGTAATTTGGGCTTTTTATCATGGCTAATTGCTACGTAATTGATCAAGAGAACAGGATAACTCTTTGATCCCCTCCCCGATTGAGATGGGCTCCTCTTTGTCCATTTCAGCAGGGTAGGATTAAAAAAAAATTAACAAATGGATCACTTTGGCTTTTATTTGGAGACAATTCATGTGTTAAAAAGTAGTATAATCATATTATAAACATTAAAGAAAGGGTTAAATTAGAATACGACAAATTAGTATGAATGTGAATATGAATATATATATGAAGGAAATACGTCAAAAATATTAAGAATAATCTCTGGTGGGGCAACTCTGGGTTATTTATAGTCCCTGGTAGTTTCCAAATGTTCTGCAATAAATGTGTGTTACTTTTATCATCAGAAAGAGAAGAAAATTTTTAAAGGAATGCTTATAAATCAGCATCTTAAAAGAAGGAACACGTCTGTTCATCTTTGAATTCCTCGCAGTACAGTTTAATTGAGAGAAGTGTTTTATTATTGTAAAAGCCACTTGATTACAACACCGCATTTGTTACAAACAAACAAGCAATTAAGAAGAAAAACTATTACCAAGTGAGGTGATTGCTTATTGAGGAAAAAAATCATTTTTGTGTTTCCCCTTTCATTATGCTACCATTTCCTTGCAAACACCTTTAATATTTCTTCTTTCAAGAATAGGATAGATTTTATAACCACAGAATTTCAGGGTTAGAAGGAACCTTAAATTCTATCTATTCCAACATCATCTGGGATTATCCAACCCAAACCTCAAATCCTCCAACAGTGGGGAACTCATTATCTTTCAAGTCAAAGTTCATCCTTGCAACTTCAGGCAACGTTAAGAGCAAAACTGGCATATTTGCATTTATTTAACATTTTTCTTCTGATAGAGAATAAAGATGCTGGCAATGGATTTAATTTTGTTTTTAATAACAATCTACTTTAATGTACCAAATTGGCTGAGGGATGACAATTAGCACAGGGAAAGGCTGCAATTTCAAATGAGGCAATTACAAGAATGTCATTGTATCTATTTGAGATGCATTTCCCTTCTATACCAGTTAGTTTTTCAACTAGATGTCTAGGAAGAGGTAATCCTCCACTCTAAAGCAACAAAATAACTTGCATTATTTAATTTCAAACAGAGAAGAAATAATTCAACTACAAGTATAAAAGGTAGTCGTTTTTGGCGGGTCATCTGAAGTTTGTTGTTTTCTGGGATAGGAAATGGGCGTGGGGAGGGAGCATGCCTCAGTGAGTGGTCTGTTAAGCAGCTCTAATCCAGACTCTGTTTTTTCTTCTTAGGGGCCTCAGAACCTGTCATTCAGCTACTTAGTTCAGTTGTTCTAATGGGTGCGAGTCACTAGTCTGCTGTCTTAGGAGATTAACAAGAAAAGAGGCTCTGCTTTACAATAAATATCTGAAGCTTCCCAATTCTGTGGATACCTAATTTAACACAGAGAAGGGTTGTTAATTACCTCCATTTGGGTAAGCACGGTGAAGTTGCCATTGGAAATCCCTGGCAGTAGGGTTTGTTTTTAAAGTGACGCAACAAACAGAGGCCTTTAAGCTCTATCTTGGATGGAAAAGCTCTGTGTTAATTACAACCCAGTCTCCACCTTATTTTTATTTTTATTATGACACTATGGTTTCAGAAACATTTCAAACACTTCTTGTTAATACTGTTGGCTAAAAATACATGAATTTAACCCCCCCGCCTTCCCTCCCCACAAGACACATACTCAAAAAATTGTTTAATAACATTTGTTTAATGAAACAACTGCCTAGACTGGGACAGGCAGTTCTGAGAAATCGGACTGTGAGAGTACAAAGAATACTAAAGGTTTCCAATCAATGGAAAGGAAGGGGTGAATACAGATGTTACTCAGAACACAGGGACGGAAAACAAGATTCATTTAAAATATTTCTTGGGTTCGTACACTTTCTTTTCACCTCAGAAGTCCTCATATTTTAGAGTTTATTTACTTGAAAAATAAAGGATCCATCTCTAAGTTACTTACGGACTTTTGTCCATAGGATGATATTAATCAAGTCTTCTGAGTGTTTCACAAGCTAAGCTAAGTGCTGCAACTCAGATCTGAAAGGTATTGAGGGAGGTCTTCTATATGGATGTATGCTTTCCACAAAAAAAGAAAAAAAAAAAGACGAAAGAGAAGAAAAGAGGCAAAAGCAAAATTCTAGGAGTATTGGTGCATGGAAAAAACTGAAAACAAAGTTGCAAAACCAAATACCAAATGTCACACAGGTCAACTGAAAGTAAATCTATCAAGAACTCAACCTCCTAATCCAGTGCTGTGACCGAATAAATGACTCCCATATAACTCAATTCCACAAGGATTTATTGGCCACCTCGAGCTTGTGCTCAACATTGTGCTGTCCTAGGCCCTGATGAATAATAGAGACAATCTGGTCCCCATGACTGGGAAGAAAAAGGCTTTTTTTTCTTTTTTTTTCTTAATGTATTGACTAAGGTTTTATGTCTCAGCTGGAAACATTTCACTGATGAGTGAAATAATTATGGGGATTATATTGAAAATGTAGCTTTGTGTAGAATACATGATATTCTATACTGGTATTTCTTGGTTATATAGCATATTTGACTTGACATTTGCAATACAGAATTTAGTTTTCCACCTTTTCAAAAGTGAACAAGCTGTAGTGAAAGGATATAAGGGGGAATGACACCCCATCTAATTCCCAGGTAATCACAAACAAAGGCAGCCTCTGTGTGTATCTCTTTGGCCTCATAAACCTCAAAGAGGAAGTGGTCCAAGTTCAGGAAGGTGCTATCGTAGACCCAGGTGTATTATTGTGGATCTTCCATTGTGCAAGTGGGCACTCCACACTCTTTTCTATGAATATATTATAATTCCCAGAGACTTTCTTGGAGCCAACTGAAACAGCTTTTTCCTCTAGCAGCTATGCAGATGGCTAGAGCCTGGGGAGCCATTCTAAGCCAGACTACCCAGGGAGAGAATCTCTAGTACCTGGTACGTATCCAATAACATAGGGTTAAGTGAAGGCAAGGGAAGGGAAGGGAAGCTTCTATTTCATTTGCACAGGAGAACATTTTGCTCATAACCTCCCCGTCTCACAACCAAATTAATCTGCTTGTTCCCAGTCTCTTCTTACAATACTTAAGCAGTGAAGCATCTTTTTCTACACAATAGGAGTGACTGGGAAATTTATTAAAATAGTAATTTTTATAAGCATATCAAAATAATAGATTCAAAGATGTAACTCCTTGAATATATCCTCTTTGTGCTATAATATAATGAGACTGATTTTCTTGTAAATTTGTTATTTACGATTAGTTCCAATAGTACTAATTTAAGAAACTAAGAAAAAATTTCAATAGTAACCACAATAATTGTGTTGATATCAAATAATTGATCATCTCTAAGAGATGTTGCTAACACAATATGCTAGGTCTGTCTCACACAATATGCTAGGTCCGTCTCATATTCTAGGATTTCTGCAAGGTAGGGATAGTTAACCACATCATAGAGATTATTTGGGGGCTGTAATAATTAAGCAGCGACACCTTGAGATGAAGGGGGAAAAGTTAGTTCTCTCAAGAACATTTGTAAATGTTACCCCATAATATACTATGTATTCTTCTGAAACCATCAACACAGGCATGCCCAAAAGTACCAAGAAAATAAAATGTAAGATTGGAGATGGGGGTGAAGTCACAGCAGGAGTGCTGAATGGTGATGGATAGGCAGAGATCAGAACGAGGTGGACAAGGCCTTTACTTTAAGGACAGAAAGGGTGGCAAGCACTCTTTCTTTTTCAAACGTGGCTAGTTTTGTAGGTGTGAAAAATAAAACAAAGGGGCGAGTGGACAATTTTAGTGAAGAAATAATAAACCTTGAACACAAAAAGGGTGTTAACATTTCTTGATACAAACGATTTTGGACTCTGGCAGTTGTCTGTGGCTTTGGGGCTTTAGGTGTCCTTCGACTCTAACATACTGATCTTTCTTCTTGTGGCCATGAGGGAGAGGAGTTATGCTTCTGCTCCATATTTAATACCAGTGATACCAATAGAATGCTTCGTAGCTACTGAGACTGAAACAATGCTGAGCAACTATTACCCACTTCATGAATCACAAAACCTGGCTCAAGAATAGTCCTGCATATCATCATGCACCAGTACCTGCTCATTCCCACTGAGCATCAATTCTACAACTGGAGGGCACATCAGATTTGCATGGAGGCCTTGTTAAAGTACAAGCTGAGCTACGTCCCCAGGCGTCTGATTCAGTATGTCTGTGGTGTGGCCCCCAGGTTATATTTTTGTTTGTTTGTTTGTTTGTTTTTTAAGACAGAATCTCATTCTGTCACCCAGACTGGAGTGCCATGGCATGATCTCAGCTCACTGCAGCCTTGACCTCCCAGGTTCAAGCAATCCTCCTACCTCAGCCTCCCCTATAGCTCGAACTACAGGCACACACCCCTATGTCCAGCTAATTTTGTTTATTTTTTGTAGAGATGGGGTCTCACTATGTTGCTCAGACTAGTCTCAAACTCCTAAGCTCAAGATATTCTCCTGCCTTGGCCTCCCAATGGGATTATAGGCATGAGCCACCACATCCAGCTGCAAGAATTTGTATTTTTAACAAGTTCCCAGGTGAAGCTGATACTGCTGCTTCAGGTACTACACTTTGAGAACCATTTCCCCATAGGGACATACAATTTAAGTGTGTTGAGAGCATCCAAAGTCACACATAAAGAATAATGAGGGAGGACTGAGAAGTCTTTCAATCAGAATCCAAATACAATGTTCTGGAAGAGCCTTGAAACATTAATCTCTTAAATATTAAAGTGGCGGTGATGACAACATTTTGGATGAGCCAAAACTTGGCTGTATTTTCCACTGACATAATATTTGCCAGCTATTGTTAAGTGAAAGCTTTTTACAGACATTTGGAGAGCCATTATGAGTTATTACTTTAAATATTTAGCTTCCATCATTTAATATTTTTGATTATCTGCAGTCCTGGGCTCACAAACTCTGGGTCCTTCACCAGGAAGAAACCTGGGAGGCTCCTTAAGAAAAGTCTGCCTGTGGTCCTGCTGCAGTAGGTAGTCACGCAGACATGAGCAGAGCAGGACAGTGCCCCCCGCCCCAACCAGGAATGTCAGGCGACCATCAAGTGATGAACAAGTGGTTGGTAGCTGGCTGTCTACAATAATTGGTTCCAGCCAGCTCCAGGGAAAGGCAGTCTTTCTATAAATAGGAAAAATCTGAAACTGGCGATGATCAGCTTCCCGTTAAGGTCCCAGGAGTTGGGCAAGAGGGCTCACACATACGCACTAAGAGGCCAAATGAGAGTTTAACTGGTATACGACCTTCTGGGTATATTCACCTGAAGAACGCCTCAGGTGAGCATGTGTACAACGCCAGTAAACACACTGCGCATGCTCACTTCCCAAGCACTAGCGGGCCACCACATATGTGGCAGGCCCACCCTAACGGAAGAATCAAGGGAAAAGGGATGCGAAGTGCCGGAAGTAGGCCAGCATATACAACTCCAAGTCAGAAGGCGAAACCACTGCGCTTGAACTCCAAGATGTCCACTTGGCCCTTTTCCAAGTGCACTTTACTTTCTTTTCATTCCTGCTCTAAAGCTTTTTAATAAACTTTCACTCCCTCTCTAAAACTTGCTTCAGTCTCTCCTGCTTTATGCCCATCAAGGCAAGTTTTTCTCCTAAAGAGACAAGAATTGAGGTTGCTGCAGACCTGCACGGATTCGCCACTGGTAACAATCCCAGTCCTGGGCCAAGTGCCTGTTGTTACTCTAAACTCTGAAGTGTGACTCTGATCTAGATGCTACAGGTTTCTGTGCCATCTGAGGCTCCTCCCCTCCACCCACTGTCTCTCCACGTCTGCCTGTTCCATAGATCATGGAGTTAAGAGAACATCACGGAACAATTCATGGAAGCTGTAGCTAGACTACAAGCAGTTGCCACCATGCCTGGCTAGTTTGTTTGTTTGTTTGTTTTGGTAGAGATGGGGTTTTGCCATGTTGCCCAAGCTGGTCTCCGACTCCTGGGCTCAAGTGATCTGCTTGCCTTGGTCTCTCAAAGTGCTAGGATTACAGACGTGAACCACTGTGCCTGACCTCATGGGGCCTTTAAGCCAATTTGGGGGGTATTTCCCACGTGGTCAGAAGTATGATGGTCTCTCTTTTCAATGTCTTCATTTGCTCCCACATTTTATTTCATCTGTTACCATCACAATTCTGAGAGAAAGATTCCTTTCACCTTCCCAGTCTTCCATGAATTCCTCTGATTTTGCTTTGGCAATGTACTTACTCAAACCAGCTTAAATGTTCATCATCTTCTCTCTTTATTGCAGATTATAAGAATGAAAAGTATGCTGAAAGTAATGAAATCGGAGTGAGTGTTTGATTGGAAACTCTGTTCTTCATAAAATATTTGGGTGAAATAATGGAAGAGTCCATCAGTCCTACTAGAAACAAGGTCTGAGATTAAAACCAAACAAAACAAAAAATCAAGGCACAATAGAGAAGAAAAGTGCTGCAAGTTAATTAGCCAGCAGGATGCCTTTCATTCAGGGGTAGACTGCGGTGCTCTAAGAAACCACAGTCTCCAGAAAGACCCCTTCTAATGGAGCCCAACAATTAGAACCATGAGCTGCCTTTGTACCCTTGTTGCACAACCTCGTCCCTTTAAAATAGATCTGTCACTAATGACTGAAGGCTGCATGTAAATTTACCTCACTCCACAACCATCTGCTGAGCTTTCTTAGTTCTGACTCCAGTTGAAAGAGATGGGTAACGAGTTGCATGGGTAGACCTGCTCTCTTTAAAAATCCTTAAGACTCTAACGTGTAGAGAAATGCTTCTGATCCACAGAAACCAGATTGTGTTCCCCAGCAGATGCTGCATGCCCTGATTTTCAGAGTTCAGTGGCACCAAATGCTTGCAAGACAGTCTGCACTCCAGGGAATAGGCATACGGAGGTGGTCTCAAGCAATCCAAGGATAAAATGTTGCACATTTCATTTGCTCTTGGATTTCTAAAATCATTTGGCTCTTATCTCTGAAATAGCAGAGCACAAACACATGAGCCAACGCTCGTGGAACCAAAGGTTACTTTTGTGAGGAAAATTAAGCTATTGGAGGAGACCAGAAGTCACCAAGCCCTGCCTTACAAGCAAGAATTAAAAAAATACCAGTCTCCAAAAATGTCTCTTTTCTGATCAATTTCTTTCTCTGTAAGACTTAAGAAGTCAAATGAATTCAAGTTGCATTTCGTTTCCCTTTACCCTCATGGCATAGAAATGGAGCAATAGGTGGGGTCACAGGCTCATTTGAGGCAGTATCACAGCTTTTCGTCAGAACTTGTTTTTACCCAACTTCTGTTTTTGTTTTTTTCTTTTCTTTTCTTTTTTTCTTTTCTTTTTTTTTTTGAGTATGAAAAGCATTATAATCCAATACTGTTTTACTTTTTTTTTTTAAATCAATAGTGGAAACTCAGAAATTTAAAAGATGAGATTTTGCTTTGCCAATTAGGTTCGTTTGACAAAAATGTACTTTATATGTTTTTAATTAAAAAAATATGATTTACTTGCTTACTCTGGATTTTTCATATTCACTTCAGTAATATGTATCAGACACCTGCTATTAACTAGATCTAGTGAAAGGAAAGACACTTGAGAGTTGGCATTTAGTTCCAGCAATTCTGGATTGGCACAGGGCTCACACATGTAGTCCCAGCACTTTGGGAGGCTGTGGCAAGTGAATTGCTTGAGGTCAGGAATTAGAGAGCAGCCTGGCCAACATGGCGAAACCTCTACTAAAAATACAAAAATTAGCCTGGCATGGGGCACATGCCTGTAATCTCATCTACTCAGGAGGCTAAGGTAAGAGAATTGCTTGAACCCAGGAGGTGGAGGTTGCAGTGAGCCAAAATCGTGCCACTGCATTCCAACCTGGGCACCAAAGCAAGACTCCATTCCAAAAAAAAAAAAAAAAAAGGCATCAATTCTGTAGCCTCTTGAGAAAATAATGGTGTGTTTAAAAACTTGCTTTTACATTCTTTTGAGATCAAACAGTAAATGTAGCAAAGAGTAAAAAATAATTTCTAGAAAATAAAAAATTCTAATATTCTAGCACAATGTCAACTTTGACTATATCCTATTATAAAAGATTTCTCCAGGTTAATATTCTGTGTCCTAAGGATTAATATTCCTGTGTCCTAAGGGTTAATGTCCTAAGGGTTAATATCAACTTTGACTATATCCTATTACAAAAAACTTCTCCAAGTTAATATTCCTGTGTCCTAAGGGTTAATATTCCTGTGTCCTAAGGGTTAATGTCCTAAGGGTTAATATCAACTTTGACTATATCCTATTATAAAAGACTTCTCCAGGTTAATATTCTTGTGTCCTAAGGGTTAATATGACTGTGTCCTGGGTTGCGTAAGTAGAGTTTCATTGCATTTATGGATTCTTAAAGGGCAGCTTTCCCCTTTGTGCTATGAGGGACACTTATAGTACAGGAGGTGCCTGGAATTTGTCAGCTATCTGAATAAGAACTCCCGCTATTGTTTTGTGTTAGTTAAAACAAAATATAAAAGGATTATACAGTAAGAAATTCTGAGGCTGGGTGCGGTGACTCACATCTATAATCCCAGCACTTTGGGAGGCCGAAGTGGGCAGATCCCTTGAGGTAAGGAGTTGGAGACCAGCCTGGCCAACATGGCAAAACCCTGTCTACTAAAAATACAAAAAATTAGCTGGGCATGGTGGGGGCCGCCTGTAATCCCAGCTACTCAGGAGGCTGAGGCAGGAGAATTGCTTGAACCCAGGAGGCAGAGGTTGCAGTGAGCCGAGATCGCTCCATTGCACTCCAGCCTGGAAAATAAGAGCAAAACTCGGTTTCAAGCAAAAAAAGAAAAAAAATAAATAAAAAGAAGTAAGTGCAAATGCAAATTGAGGGAAATACAATATAATTTGCAAGGCTCATGTATTCAAGGATAACTTTAGGGGGTTGAGTGGGAAAGATATAATTGGTAATGATCACCTAAATAAGAGGTATTACGAGATTTGAAAGAAAAGATTACAACTTTAAGGGGAAGCTTAATTAGATAGAATTGCCACAGAAGCAGCAACTTCTCTCAGGAGTGTAAAATGCAATATTCTGACAATTGTTTACTTGTTTGGTGACTATGTGTGTTCTCAATGAAACAGGGAAACAAACTACTAGTTAATTTCATTTTCCTTTCTTCTTCCTTTCTCCCACCTACTTCCTTCCTTCCTTCTTGAGTGTCTGTTTGCAGGTATCATTAGGGATATAAAATAAAAAAGACAGGGACTCTGCCTTTGAGGAGTTCATGGGGTGGAGAAGGAGGACAGGCAGACATGTAAACAATTAAGGAAAGATAGAAGCTTATTATTAATATGAGAGAAGATGCAGAAAAGTGAAGAAAGGGAGAGCAGACCAGGCACTGTGACTCACGCCTGTAATCCTAGCACTTTGGGAGGCCAAGGCAGGCGGGTGACCGGAGGTCAGGAGTTCGAGACCAACCTGACCAACATGGAGAAACCCCATCTCTACTGAAAATACAAAATTAGCTGGGCATGGTTGCTGTAATCCCAGCTCCTTGGGAGACTGAGGCAGGAGAATCGCTTGAACCCGGGAGGCAGAGGTTGTAGTGAGTCGAGATTGCGCCACTGCACTCCAGCCTGGGCAACAAGAGTGAAAATCTGTCTCAAAAAAAAAAAAAGAAAAAAAGAAAAAGAAGGGAGGGAGAGCAGACACTATACTGAACACTGCAGAGGGAGTAACAGGTAGAGAAGCCAAGAAGGATTTCAATTTCAATTTCAAGAAGTTTAGTATTTCTGAAACCTTTTGGAATCCTTCCTTGCACAAGAATTCTCTGAATGGAAGGTTGCACAGTGCATTTTAACTATGCCTGATTTTCTTTGTGATTAAGATTTAAGAGGAAGGATAGATGATGGTATGAAGATATTTCCAGACTCTGTTTATTATTTACAGGCTAAAATTTTAATTCATATAAATTTTAATTATCATTATTCTCTAAACATGAAATGTTTCCATTAAAACACAAAACCCAGTG
Organism: Chlorocebus sabaeus; assembly: GCF_047675955.1. Taxonomy (NCBI): domain Eukaryota; kingdom Metazoa; phylum Chordata; class Mammalia; order Primates; family Cercopithecidae; genus Chlorocebus; species Chlorocebus sabaeus. Next base: position 32,105,618 of record NC_132911.1, on the reverse strand, counting down.
GTAATACTTCATGATTTTAATAGGTCACAAATAAACGTGTTAACTTCTGTAAAAAGAAATAGAAATAAGCAAATCAAAAAGCCCATTTTCTAAGCTGAGAACATATATATTGGCCTAGCAGAAAAAGACAAAAGTGAATTCGTATCTAAGTCTACAGTAAGAGAAAGAAAAAAACAAAAACAAAAACAAAAAAAGGCATAGGTATGTTATACAAATGACTCCAAATAGATTCTGTGCCTGCTGGACAGCATCGTTTATATTTCACCCAATCACCTTGACTTCAAAATGCTTCAAACTGAACTCATGTTTCCATCAAAGCCCATGTTAACTTCTGTATTTTCTGAATGCTATTACATTTCATCAGTGATCTGCTCTTGAAATCTCTGTCAAAGTTGACTTCCTTCTTTCATGTTTTCTCCACATCAGCCAGTCCTTAAATCACACTAATTCAAAATGCATCTTGCCATTGTCTATTTCTTTTTATGCTCACTGACAGCGCAAAGGTGGATATTCAGTAGTTTGTACCTGGACATTTTAGTAGCCTAGCAGTTTCTTCATTCCTTTCCTTCTCATTTCCACTGTATTCTCCTTGGTACACTGGTTTTGTTCTATTTCCTGCCTAAACCAAACCTCAGATGACTTTCCCTGAAACTCTGGGTTCTGCCCGAACTTTCTAACGTGAGTGGACATTGGAGGCAATGATGGAAACTGTGAAAGTGGTGAAGTTGTTTCTGGGGGTCCCTGTCCACCCACATCCCCTCTTCTCAGCAGTGTAAGGAAATTGACACGACAGCTCACCTGTGCTCAAGCAGGGAACACAAAGATTTACCTAACCTCTGACATTGCCTTCAAGATCATTATAAGGTTGAAGAGGGAGAGAAGGAAATTCTAGCAAAGGCTTATCAAGTGACAAATGGAAGTATCATGTAAGCAACTGTGGCATATACTGAGCACAAGAAGTTGAAGTAGTCACTTTGCTCTAAGTCCAGACCAATGAACAACAAGAGGCAACTAAATTGCATAAATTTCATGGGGGAAGAAGGAAAAGCTGGAGATGGAGCAGAGGTGAAATGATTTGACATCTTCCTAACACTATAATTCTTTTGGTTTATTCTGTGAATGCCTCTTCAGAGACAAGGCGAGTGGGTAATTACGGGAATGGAAATGTTTGTCACAACTCAGACAATAGACTAGAACCCCCAAGGAAGAGAAGTCCTCTCTAGCCAGGCTGTGCTTTGGATTTAGCCAGAGAAGTGGCAGAGAAGTGGAGATGAGGATTAACACTATGAACTATAAGAACTAGAAAATCTGGAAGAAATGTTCTCTTTCTCATCTCCCCAATCAACACACACACATTCATGTCAGTTATGGGCTCCCTTGGGTCATGCCAATGCGGTGTCATCCTGACATGAATTGAGTGGGTAACATAGCAAGACAGGAACTGTGGGAAGACACCTGGCAACCTAAGCCTCATGCTGTCTAACACCCTGTCCACTAAGATCAAAGCCTTGTCTCAAATGAGTCATCTGGCACTTTGGTGTAAATAAGTTTTAAAGCTGGGGTTGTTCCCTAACATCAACCTGGTGTAAGAACTCCTGGTTGGAGGCTGGGAGTGCTTCTGAAGCTTCAGTTCAGCCCATCTGTCTGCATGTTATTCCACTACCCTGTTCCCGCCCTCTTCCCCCACAGCTCCTTCTGACTCAACACTCCAAAGAGTCTTGGAAACTTGAGCCCATCAGCCTGTTCCCTCTCTCTGCTCCATGCATTTCCTCTTGTCAGCATCTGGCCCCTGATCCTTGTGTATGGAAGAGGGACTGGGCTTATCCCACAGAGCACCCCATGGTCCTTGGAATGGCCCGTTCCTAATCACAGCAGAGCAATGAAGGGAGTGAGGTTGGGCAGCTTCAGGGAAGCAGGGATACTGAGATCCCAGCCTGGATCTGCCCAGAAAAGCATGGGAGATTTTGATCTGAGGCATGTACCAGTGATGTGCAAAGAATAGATGGAGAAACTAATATGGATATTATTTACAGATACCAGAGAACACACACACACACACACACACACACACACACACACGTAGAAAGAAAACCACCCCCTAATTTGGATTGGTTCTATAAGGGTAATGTCATTGATCACCATTTTCTAGCAAGAGCTGATTGCATAACTCTCCTCCCAATTTCCTGTTATGTGCCTCATTTTGATAGCTTCAATGGGCCATAGTGACAGTATTTTAACAAATCAGGAATTTTCTTTTCTTTTTCTTCCCCCCCCCCCCCCGGAGAGCTGGTTACCAGCACAACACTGATTATGCATAACATTAATGTGGTAAATTAAGTTTTCTGTGAATTTTATTTGATTGCAGGGGCTTAATTCTGTTCACAGTTCTGTTCTGTCATCTTCTGTTACTCATACAGCATCACCATTTGTTTGTTTTGAAAGAAAGAGATGGAAATTGTCTATAGAATGAAAAATAAACTCATCTTAGTATTCAGGGCACTTAGCAGTTAGAGGCCAGGATATTTTACTGTTATTAGAACTTTCAGTCCCAGTTAGAGGTCTTCATACTAACCCCCCCAACAAGCTGGGCATTTCCTTATTCCTGTATTCTACTTACACTGGCCCCATTCACTTGATGTACTGTGATGCCTTTTTTTCATCTCCTCCACCCTAATCCAATCCATTCTTTAAGGCAACTGGAAGGCTCAGCAGCTTCAGAAAGTCCACAAAACACTGTTATGAATGCTCTCTCTATATTAATTTATTTAGTCCTTATAGGAGCTATTTCAGACTCCTATCAGCTCTATATTAGAGGTGAATCAATTAAGGTGGAGACATTAAATGACTTGCCCAAGATAATGCAACCATTAGCTATAAAGCTGGGATTTGAACTCATGCAGTTTGACTACTAGGTCCATAAACGTAACCACTGCACAATACTGCTTCACTCAAGAGCTTGGGTTGAGAGTATTATCCATGGACCATGATAATGGCTAACTTTTCTTGCTTTGCACTTGTTTCCTTGGTCACTCATTGGCACATGCTAGTTATGTGCCTTGCATTGTCACTCTTTTTCTTTGTTGTTCTAACACAACCTTTGTTTGTTTATTTATTTATGTATTAAGACAGGATCTCGATGGGTCACCAGGCTGGAGTGCAGTGCTATGATCTCAACTCACTGCAACCTCCTCCTCCCAGGCTCAAGCAATCCTCCCATCTCAGTCTCCTGAGTAGCTGGGACTACCTGTGTGCTCCTCCACACCTGGCTAATTTTTGTATTTTTTTTAGAGATGAGGTTTCATCATGTTGCCTAGGCTGCTCTTGAACTCCTGGGCTCAAGGGATCTGACCGCCATTGCCTCCCAAAGTGCTGGGATTATAGGCATCAGCCACTGTGCCTGGCCTATTTATTTTTAAATTATTTCTTTCTTTGACAAGCAGAGAAGCTTTGACAAGCATTGTACCCTATATGTATAGGGTACAATGTGATACATGTTTTGAGGTATGTATACTGACATGGTTTTAAATCTCATGTTGAAATGTAATCCGCAGTGTTAGAAGTGGGGCCTAGTGGGAGGTGTTTGGGTCATGGGGTGGATCCCTCGTGAATAGTTTGGTGGTGTTCTCATGAAAACAAGTGAGTTCTTGCTCTGAGTTCATGTGAGATCTGGTTGTTTAAAAGAGTGTGGCACCTCCCCCTCAACTCTTGCTCCCTCTCACCATCTGATATGTAGGCTCCCCCTTTGCTTTCTGCCATGATTGGAAACTTTCTGAGCCCTCACCAAAAGCAGATGCTAGCATCACACTACCTTTATAATCTACAGAACCGTGAGCCACTTTTCTTTATAAATTACTCAGCTTCAGGTATTTCTTTACAGCAATGCAAAAACAGACTAACACATATACATTGTAGAAAGGTTAAATCAAGCTAATTAACATCTCTATCACCTTGCCTCATTATTATTATTATTATTATTATTATTTATGGTGAGAACATTTGAAATCTTTTTTTTTTTTTTTAGCGATTTGGAGATGTACCACACATTATTTTTAACTGTGGTCACCATGCTGTGCAATAGATCACTGAAGTTTATTTTTTCTGTCTAACTGAAACTTTGCATCCTTTGACAGCATTTCCCCTTCCCTCTCTCTCTCTCTCAGCCCCCAGATTTGGTAATCACCTTTCTACTGTTTCCATGAGGTTGACTTTTTTTAGATTCCACATATAGGTGAGATCATTGCAAATTGCTTCTGCCATTTTACTTTGTCACCCCAAAAGCTGGGACCACATGCTCTGCTTCTCAGTAGCCTCTCTTTACCAGGTGCTTAAGGAGCATTTGTTCAATGATTCAGATAATGATCTCCCTAAATTCCTTCTCATCCTTCTGCACCTCCTTTCAAAGCCTACCAAAATGTTGGACATCTATTTGACAGATCTGTATGTGTCTTTAAGTGATCCTAAAGAAGATGTATACAGTTGGATTTTCCTTTACCAAGAAACAAGAATGGGCTGAGTGTGGTGGTTCACAACTGTAATCCCAGCACTTTGGGAGGCCCGAGGCGGGTGGATTACAAGGTCAGGAGATCGAGACCATCCTGACCAACATGGTGAAACCCTATCTCTACCAAAATAGAAAAAATTAGCCGGGCATGGTGGTGCATGCCTGTAGTCCCAGCTATCCCGGAGACTGAGGCAGGGGAATTGCTTGAACCCAGGAGGCGGAGATTGCAGTGAGCCAAGATCATGCCACTGCACTCCAGCCTGGTGACAGAGTGGGGCTCCATCTCAAAAAACAAACAAACAAACAAAAAAACAAGAATGAGAATAAATTATGTAAAGAAAAATAAGGGTTAAGATGCTCTAAACCTTTGAGTACCTGACCAGTCATTTACACTAAGCCCCTTCACTCTACTCTCCCCTTTTCTTTGAACTATGACAAATAAATTGGGCTCAATTTGTTCAGTTTAATGAATTTATTTTTTTTACTTATTTTTTGGAGACCGAGTCTTATTCTGTGGCCCAGGCTAGAGTGCAGTGGTGCGATCTCGACTCACTGCAGCCTCTGCCTCCCAGGTTCAAGTGACTCTCCTGCCTCAGCCTCCTGACTAGCTGGGATTACAGGCACCTACCACCAAACCTGACTAAATTTTTTGTTTTTAGTAGAGATGGGGTTTCACTATTTTTGCCAGGCTGGTCTCAAACCCCTGACCTCAGGTGATCCACCTGCCTCGGGCTCCCAAAGTGCTGAGAGTACAGGTGTGAGCCACCACGTCTGACCCAGTTTAATGAATTTAATTCTCCCATAAGGTACAGGGACTGGGACCCTAACAAATTCCTTGACACTCTGCCAGGGTCTGTCTCTTATGTTTTTGTTTTTCCTTGAAATTCTGTTTATATGAATTAGGTATAGATTTACAATTTATTTCAATACCTTAGAGCAGGTGAGCACAACCTCTTCTTAGTAAACAGATGCTATCTCAAGAATTTTCCCCAGTAGAACTCAATGCAACAGTTTTCAGGAAGGTGAAACAGCAGGTCCAAACAGGTTGTACTGGAGATAATTTCCAAATTCAATTATATTCTTTGCTGATGTAAAGACACACACCACCAAGAGGTAGTTTCAGCTTGTGGGCGTCAAATGAAACCTAAAGCATATTGGGGTTTACGGATTTCCTTTTTCAACCTGAATTCATGAAACATCTTGGATCATTTTAATGCCAAAGGACAATTTGAATGGTTTAACCCTTGGCTCTCGATTACCTTCTCCTTTGTCTTTATCCCGCTGTCATCATGTGGTCTATACTTCTGTCTTCTTTGGATATACTCTATTTCCATACTCATTTCGTAGCTGATTGTTGATGCTTGTTACACTCAGCTTTATTGCACTCTAATGTGCTATATGATTTTAGGGTACAACGATCTCTATTAAACATTGGGGAGTACTTGTTTTTGGCTTGTTTGCTTTTTATTAACAGTATCAAAAAAATAAATAATACCTAAAACAAACCAGTCATGACTATTAGCATAGACATGTCCTACACCATCATTTTTATGGTATTATGTTGGTATCCCAAAACATTTGAATGTAGGGTGGACCTGAAAGCAATAATTGAACACAGTTAGCTCATTGCAAAAGTCTTTGGCCTGAAGAGACCACTCCTGCTGAGAATCACCTAAAAGGGCCCCCAGGCTGCAAAAAGGCCCCCCACATGGAAGAGGCCCACTGGGCAAATGCCTCCCTGCTTAAGGGCCAATCCAAGCCTGGCAGCTCATAAACATCATTAGCAAAGCCTACTGCTGAGTTATTATGCAGCAGAAGGATACTTGAAACTGCTGGTTGGTATTGTTGTTTTATTTCTCATTTGCCTGGGTCAAAGTGGCAACACTCACTCAAAAAGATCAGGCAATTTCAACGTCTCAATTGTTCCAGAGGATGAGAAGTATATAGAGATTTATTATCTGTCGTGATTTTTCAAATCTCCAATGCATTCTGTTACAAAGGAACTGTGTCACTGGTGAAGACAGCCCAGAAAGCTAAGCAAAAAGGAACAGAGGGAAACTGACTTGTTTCTACTAACATCTTTTCCAAGATGCAAACCTGAAACCAAAGTGGCACATTTCATTCATTAAATTATATATGGAGTTAAACTATGTATTGTGAGCAACCAAAGAACAGATGTTACTATTTTTATGAGAAGACACTCAATTAATAATTCTTATTAATAATTCTCATTCAATACTATCTTTGGATTTAGTTTTTATTTTTCTGAATCCTCTATGCCTCTCCCACCACCCCATCCAACCTACTTCTAAAAATCATTAAAAGTTAAAATTTTGATGGCAATTCAGAAATAGGTGGAAAAACTACGCCAATGGTATTTTTTTAAAAAATGTATTTAATGCTTTGATGCTCTTGAACAAAGCACCATATCCCAATGTCTCACTTGTTAATATACCTTCCTGTCATCTGCTTTGTGACATTATTGTATGAAAATCTAAACAGCATATGTAACGCATGAGTTTCAGGCCTGTTTTGTTTTTGAGGAGAAAAAAGTTTTGGAGGAAATGGCCCAATCATTCTAAATTGTCACATTCATTAGGGCTCATTGGTATTGATGACACTGAACTGCTCCTGCAGAACCACTGCTTGGGCCTTATTCTTTATGTGGCCGAATACGATGAACTCTCAGTGGTGGCCGCTGACCTCTGGCTCATGCCATCTTGCAGCCGGCTTTCCAGGATGAGAGCATCCTTGACGACTTTGTTCTTTCCTTGTGTAGACCTTGAAAAGCTTAGGAAACTTTGGAGAGGCACGGGTCCCGGTGAGACGATCAGACTTGTTGCTGGAATGAATATTTAACTCAATTGGCTTTCTGCTTCCGTAATCATCCATTCTCCCCTGGAATTGTATTCACATTTTATGAACTCTCTGTCTCATCGGCTTCTTTGATCTACAGACATTGTCTTCCAGTTGGGCATTTGCTGCCTCCCAACTCGTCAGCCCTTGAGTCCATGTAAATAATGTGCTACATAAGAACTCAGTGTTTTCCAAATAACAAAAGATAGATCTGAATGCTTTAGTGCACCATGAAAGGCTGTTGAAACCATCAATCTTGCTGGCTCTTGTAGAGGTCAAGAGACGGCAGGGCCAGCTGGCCAATCAATTAACCACGAAATTCAGTTTGGAGCTTAAGAAAAGCTGTCACTGTATTATTCTTTCCAGCAACAAAACTGTCAATATTTACTGCAGATCATGTATAAAAATAGAGGAAATGAAGAGAATTACTATCAAGAGCAGCAAATGCTGGGATCATTGGTAATTCTCATGTGTTGTCAAAAAGAGTCCGTTCTACCCAACATATCATATCCGGAATCAAATTGAACATGGAAAATGTCTTATAAACCCTCTGGAGCTTGAAAGAAAAGAGATCACATGGTCCCTACCCATAAAAGATTATGTTTATTTTTCTCCGTTGTCATCATGTCATCATGAGTACTTCAAAATAAGTCAGAAAGAAACTTCCTGTTTGACCTCCTGAAATGAAACTTTTCTGTAATTGTATGTGATCAATTGTATTCTTGATGCCTACGAGCACGTAAGGGAGGTGAATCAATAAATTAACTGATAGCTTGTGCAAGGAGATAGGATCACAAGGGATAGCCCCTGAAGAATGAATCATCCCTTTCATATATGACCAGCTGCTCTATCTCTTAGAGCCAGCTCTGGAATTCTTTACATACCTTGCTCTAATTCTTGTCATTGGTCCAATTTTTCCCCTATTTGTCTTTAATCTCACAGAGAGATATCTTCTCCAATTTTCCTTTTTTCCCCAATTTCTGTCAAATACACCTTTATAATAAATTCTCATTTACCTTATGTATCTGTGTCTCCTTCACATCCACACATGCAGATGTATAATATTTTCTCTACCCTGCAGGATCCAGAAGCAGCGACCTGTCTAACTTTTACTACTCCCCAGCAAGATAGGCATATTTGATCTCATTTCTTAGAAAAGAAAATTGAAAATCAGAGTGATGAATTAATTGACACAACCCACTTAAAGCACCTAATTCAAGCCTGATACATAGGATCAATACATGTTCTACAATATTAATAATTTTTATTGCAAATAACTTGCCTAACATCACAGAAACTATGAGTGATAGAAGCAACATTTTCACCTAGATTTATTTAAGCTCTAAGTCTCATCTTCTTTTCCCTCTACCACACTTTTAGATCATCTCTGCCTTAAGAAAACAGGCACAATCTAGGCATGGTGGCCTGCGCCTATAGTCCCAGCTACTTGGGAGATGAGGCGGGAGGATCACTTTGAGCCCAGAAGTAGTTTGAGGCTGCAGTGAACTATGGTCATACTACTGCACTCCAGCCTAGGCGACAGAGCAAGACCTTGTCTCTGAAAAACAAACAAACAAAAAGAATACATGCATCGAAGTCAGAAAAAATAGGGGGAGGGTATGAGGAGCACTTTTCTTTTTTTTTTTTTTTTTTGAGACAGAGTCTCTCTCTGTCGCCAGGCTGGAGTACAGTGGCATGATCTCAGGTCACTGCAACCTCCACCTCCCAGCTTCAAGTGATTCTCCTCCCTCAGCCTCCCATGTAGCTGAGACTACAGGCATGCCCCACCATGCCCAGCTGATTTTTGTGTTTTTAGTAGAGATGGGGTTTCATCATGTTAGCCAGGATGGTCTTGATCTCTTGACCTCGTGATCCTCCCACCTCAGCCTCCCAAAGTCCTGGGATTACAGGCGTGAGCCAGCGTGCCTGGCCGAGTAGGCACTTTCTAAGGTAGGAGTCAAGCAGTGGTGTCCAGGGACCTTTGAAGGGATGGCAGTAAGCTCAGGAAGCTGCTTCTAGTGCTTGGGGCTTTTTCACAAGGTGGTAAGTAAGAGTCAGGAAGCAGGCAGGAAAGATCAGTGCCAAAATTTGAAAAATGATCAGTTTCTAGGGGAGGAAGCATTGTCTATGAGTCTTCATGGTACTAATTACTCCATTCTCCTAGAGACCAATCCTATGATCCTATGTGCTTTGCATAAATAAACCAATAATCCTCAAATCAGCAAATGAGTCTATACCAGTACATTACCTAGCATCTTCATTCCCACACAGTACCTGTGCCACAGCATACAACAGCAACCATAAAAACAGGAATATTGGCCAGGCATGGTGGCTCATGCCTGTAATCCCAGCAGTTTGGGAGGCCAAGGTGGCCGGATCACGAGGTCAATAGTTTGAGACCATCCTGGCCAACATGCTGAAACCCTGCCTCTACTTAAAAAAAAATACATAAATTAGCCAGGCGTGGTGGCACGTGCCTGTAGTCCCAGCTACTTGGGAGACTGAGGCAGGAGAATCATTTGAACCCAGGAGGCAGAGGTTGCAGTGAGCCAAGATGGTGCCACCGCACTCCAGCCTGGTGACAGAGCGAGATCCTGTCTAAAAAAAAAAAAAAGAAAAAAAAAAAAAAACAAAAAAACGAACTATCACTGAGAGCAGTCCAAGGCAGAAGCAGAGGTAGGGTCTTCAGGGCCCTGGAGGGAAGGGATGCTTCTGGAAATACTACATCCCTATAGAATAGAGACCGCATGGGGGAGAGCGTGCTGTGAGACTATCACCATCTGCCTTCTAATGGAATCAGTTTCCCAACTCCCAGAAAAACTCTTCTTACCATAGTAATTTTTAGTTCAAGGAGTTCCCAGAATGTTTTCAGGAATGGGCAATATTGTTAGAATAAGTGTATGACAGTCAAGATGATACTATTCTAAACAAAATATTTATTTTAATTTCATGATTGTTTTATCTACAAGTATGGGGCAGCATGTCTGTGTTCATTAAATCTACATGAGTGCTATATTCTGCCACCAATATAAGGGAATATATTACTCTAAACACATTTGGTAAGTGACTAAGAAAAATATCAAACGGAAAGGCATCTCAATGGGGTTGTGTCCAGGGATCAGGATGCCAAGAGAAAACATGTAAGGGTGGCGCTGGGCACAGTGGCTTATTCCTGTAATCCTACTACTTTGGGAAGCTGAGGTGGGAGGATTGCTTGAGGCCAGGGGTTCAACACCAGCTTGAGAAACATGGCGAGACATCATCTCTAGAAAAAAATTTAAAAATGTAGCTGGGCCTGATGGTGTATGCCTGTAGTCCCAGCTGCTACTCAGGAGGTTGAAGCAGGAAGATCAATTGAGCCCAGGAGTTTGAGGCTCCAGTGAGCTGTGATTATGTCACTACACTCCAGCCTGGATGACAGAACATGATCATTTCTCTAAAGGCAAACAAAAAAATATAAAATAAAACCAATGTAAGGATAGAAGCCAGGGCTGATTTAAGTCTACAGAAATCATAAACCATAAGTCAGACTTCTCATTGCTGAGGTACTTGTGGGTTGGAATTCAATTAGGTATATTTGGTTGGGTCTAGAAACCAGGATGGAACTAGAGAATGAAAGGTCCAGCAATAGCATGTTGTAGTATTAGAAACACTATAGAAATAGGAAAAGCCCTTATTATGACTTTGGAGTTCTGATCCAAGATCTGTGAATATTTATATATTTTAAAGGAAAATGATGACTTTTAGCTATCAGGACGTTAGTTTCCTTAACCATAAAATGAAGATGCTAGAAAAGATTTCATTTACCAGATTATTTCTGAAGTCAATTCCAGTTCTAAAATTCCATCGCTGTGCACTAAGGCAAATTGAATTGAATGAGTATTGTGTATGCATAAAATACTCTATTTTTAAAGAGAATAGGAATAATCACATTGGTAACAGCACCCATTTATCCAGTCCATTCTCCATACCAGTGTACATATGTACATATGTAGGTATGTTATCTCTAATCCCTTTAACAACACGATTTTGCAAACGGGGCTTAGTTATTGAGTAACTTGTTCAAGGTCAAACTGGATTCTAACTCTTGCAAAGACTTCATTCTTCCTACTTAACTCTGTAGCCTAAATTCCCCTACCCATTTGTCATTCATAAACTTGTATCTTCCCAATAGCAAAAGGTCAAAACACATAGCAAAAATACTATCGGAATTCCAAGGAGAAATTTTACAGTAACAGAATTGTGAAGGGAGGTTTATTACATAAATAAAGATACCAGATGGCTCCCACTCCCTACAACTTAGTCTCAGCATTTCTTTACAGTGTTATGAGGGAGTGGGGGAACCCTCACTACAACGCAAACAGCAACAAAGACACTAGTAAGATGCATGTTACAAAACACAAAGCACTCCCACAGATACTGCAGTTGAGCCTGAAGAGTACCCTTGCCCTAAATGTGAGGAAATGTAGGGAAAGTTAAGACTTGCTCAGAGTCACAAAAATAGGACTTGTGGAAGACCACAAAAATCATCTTCCAACCATTCTGGTGTCCTTTACACTATTTCAGTGACAAAAACTGCACATTTTAAAAAGATGAATGTGTACTAAATGCATTTCATTAGGGATTAATATTGGGGAAAATAAAGAATAAAGGCCAAAAGCCGGGCATGGTGGCTCAAACCTGTAATCCCAGCACTTTGGGAGGTCAAGGCAGGTGGATCACCTGAGGTCAGGAGTTCAAGACCAGCCTGACCAATATGGTGAAACACTGTCTCTACTAAAATTACACAAATTAGATGGGTGTTATGGCGGTGTCTGTAATCCCAGCTAATCAGGAGGCTGAGGCTGGAAAATCACTTGAACCCGGGGGTAGAGGTTGCAGTGAGCCGAGATAGTACCACTGCACTCTAGTCTGGGCGACAGAGTGAAACTCTGTCAAAAAAAAAAAAAAAAAAAAACCAAACCAATAAATGCCAAGAACTCAGGGTCAGAGTCTTTGGAAGTAACCTCCCATTCCCCTCTTCCTATACCAGTTTTGTATTTATCCCTTGATAAGCCATGTGGAAATTCCCAGTGGCTTTGTAAAGTGGTGGAGACATCTGATGAGATATTGGCTGGGCCAGTTCAGTCATGTGGCTGTGAAGGAGAGAGTGAGTCCCCATCTCCCTCTTCTCCTTATTTAAATATAGGAATTGCAGATGGTCCACACATCTCTATGGACACTTAACTACCAATTTTCCCCATTCTTATTTCTAGCTTTCTTTTCATAGCTAGTTCCAATTATTTTGAGCATCGGCCCTAAAGTTATTTACAAAAGAGTCAAATGTATAATTTTTAAGTTAGTTGTAACTTAAATCAGCTTGTTTACCTTATTTGGGGTCATTAAAGCTGAGAATAGGTTGACTCAAGAAGAGACTCTGAACAAGAAAAAATTTTTTTTTTTTTTTTTTTTTGGTATTTGAACATTACAAATGTTATTTATTAAGTATTTAACAGGGGTAGTTCCTAAGCACAGACTCTATCTTGGGGGATTTTTTTCACCTTAAAAAGTACATAAGGCTTTGTTTAATATGTTTATTGTCTCTTACTAAACCCTACTAGATTCAACTTGTATCATCTGTTGTATCTGAAATGAGCAATTCTTCTAAATAAAACATTTTAAAAAGGGTACTTCACCACTGCTTGGTAGCATGATTGATGGTGATTGATTTAGAACCACAACCCTTTTATCAGAAAAGTCGATTAAGAAAAACCCACCTAAAATGTAAATGTAACAAATTACAAAATGTAGGGAAAAAATCAGACTTACTTGGGTCCAAGGAAAAGTGATTCGAAAATGGATTTTCTGACATAAAAGGAGCAGTAGGTAAGGTTAGTGCGTCCTTTCACCCACTAAGCCATATAGATAAAGAATCCTATTGTTGTTGAAAAAGATAACTGCACAGAAGCAAAGATAAGTCCATTGATCCAAGTTAAACTGAAACAGAATTAGTGTCTGAAAGAGAAATGGACAAGTGAAGGGAACTGGCTGTTCATATGTCAATAGATATAAATGACTCCATATGTTGGTAACTTCTATTAAACAGCCTGCAATCCCTGGCACTCTGGGAGGCTGAGGTGGGAGGATTGCTTGATCCTAGAAGTTCAAGACCAGAAGTGCAACATAGAGAAATGTCTCTACAAAAAATATATATTTTTTAGAAATTAGCCAAGCATGATGGCATTCGCCTGTAGTCCCAGCTGCTCAGGAAGGTAAAGCAGGAGAATGGCTTGAGCCCAGGAATTTGAGGCTGCAGTGAGCTATAATCATGCTACTCTCCCACCTGGGTGACAGAGCAAAACCCTAACTCAAGGAAAAAAAAAAAAAAAAAAAGACCCAACGAGGGTAGGGAGAGAGTGGGTTGCAAAAGACTCCTAAAAGATGAGCAAAAACATAATGAAAAGTTAAATAATGTGTTAACGTACCCAAAATTCTAAAATAATTAAAATTGCTTATTAAAAATCAAGAGGTCCATTCTTAGTTATCGTGGTTTGTGAATATTTCCAAAGATTAGTGAGACCTATTTTTAAGGCAAAAACAATTTTAAAGTGAATGACTATGGAATATTCTCAAACAGATATAGAGGAAAAAGCAGAACGTAAATGTTCTATGCTCAAAAGAAGGCAACTTTCCGCCGGGCGCGGTGGCTCACGCCTGTAATCCCAGCACTCTGGGAGGCCAGGGAGGCGGATCACGAGGTCAGGAGATTGAGACCATCCTGGCTAACACGCTGAAACCCCGTCTCTACTAAAAAAAAAAAATACAAAAATCTAGCCGGGCGATGTGGCGGGCGCCTGTAGTCCCAGCTACTCCGGAGGCTGAGGCAGGAGAATGGCGTAAACCCGGGAGGCGGAGCTTGCAGTGAGCTGAGATCCGGCCACTGCACTCCAGCGTGGGCAACAGAGCAAGACTCCGTCTTGAAAAAAAAAAAAAAAAAAAGAAGGCAACTTTCTGTTCTGCGTTGTACATGATCGAGCCAAGAGTAAGTTTCAGAAAGAGACTGTTTCGTTAATTAGGAATCCCTGGCATATGAGGTGAGTGAAACAATCTGAGAGGTAAGAGTTGCTGTTGTTGTTTCCCATAATTAAACTTCAGAGTATTTTATTTGCAAGAGTTGAGTTATCTAACGAGGTTCATTTCAGAAGTATTAGGGTAGGATTCAGTACCAGCAAACACACAACTAGTGATCTCCCAACCTTCTCTCCCTCATCACACTCCCATCCCTAAGTAATTCTAGTTTTACATGTTCTTGAATGGGAGAAGTGCTTATAACAGAATAAGAATAAAAAGGTTGAAACTCAGATTAGACATGGATAAGAGGTTAAAAAGAGTCCTTTTCATGACCGGGCACGGTGGCTCACGCCTGTAATCCCAGCACTCTGGGAGGCCAGGGAGGCGGATCACGAGGTCAGGAGATGGAGACCATCCTGGCTAACACGGTGAAACCCCGTTTCTACTAAAAATAATAATAATAATAATAATAATAATAATAATAATAATAATAATAAAATTAGCCGGGAGAGGTGGGGGACGCCTGTAGTCCCAGCAACTCTGGAGCCGGACGTAGGAGAATGGCGTGAAAAAAAAAAAAAAGAGTCCTTTTCGGCCGGGCGCGGTGGCTCACAACTATAATCTCAGCACTTTGGGAAGCCGAGGCGGGCAGATCATGAGGTCAGGGGATCGAGACCAATCTGGCCAACATGGTGAAACTCTGCCGCTACTATAATAAATACATACATACATACATACATAAATACATAAATAAATAAAAATTTAGCCGGGCGTGGGCGTGGTGGCGAATGCCTGTAATCCCAGCTACTCGGGAGGCTGAGGCAGGAGAATCGCTTGAACCAGGGAGACGGAGGTTGCAGTGAGCTGAGATGACGCCACTGCACTCCAGCCTGGGCGACAGAGTGAGACTCCGTTTCAAACAAATAAAAAAGAGTCCTTTTCCCACACCGAGTGGATTTAACATTTCCCAATATTCTTTGATCTTATTCCTTAATTCATTTGTTTGTATCATCCTCTCTTAGGATTCTCGTGCTTCCTCTGACTTTCCTTAGCATCTTCTTTCTCTTGAAGATTAGAATCTTGAGGGTCTCACCCCTAACAATTTACAAATTTACAAATGTCCTTTTACTGATATTTACTGTGGATCTGGCATTCTGCTAAACACTTTATAAGGATTGTCTCTATTTTACATATGAGGAAACTGAGGCAGAGAGGTTAGATGCCTTGACTACATCTCACCACTGAGATGATAGGGTAGTGACTGGAGCCCCTTCAGTTGGACTTGGGGGATCAGAGTTTTAATAATAACCCTGCTACAGCCTGCCCATGACTACCAACAAGAACAGCATAAGCTTTGATTTTTCTCTGGCCCCAAACTTGGTTTAACATCCACAGCACTCTCCCCTGAGGTCCGAGAGTCCCAGTATGCTGTTTTTATGGTTTCTCCTTGCTTCATCCACTTCACTGTCTTCTTGACTTCTGTTTCCATTGCATTGTGAATCAACTCTTTCTGCTGTACATGTACTAAACATCTCTCTTTCCATGTCTTTGTCATTATGGAAAACTGACCCTCTCAATGACACCACATGACTGTTACATCACTTCTCAATCTACCTACATCTATCTAAATTTCCCAAAGGAGGAGGAGGTTGGCTGAGTTATTCCGGCACCACCTTCAGACTTCCACATCATCTCCATCGTTTCCCTTGTTAGTTATGTGAACAGGTCTGTGTACAGTTTTGTCACTTCTGACAATCTTAATTCCTATTGGTTTTGACTGCTGTGCTAGTGGAAGGATAAACTCTGCCTTCACTTCTCTGTCTTTAGGTCCTAGCACAGTTCTCAGAAGATATCTATCGAATGAATGAATGACTTTCTCAATGGTTTCAGACCCTTGTTCATGTTCTTCCCCTCCACTTGGTCTCCCACTTCCAAAAGAAGAGAAACTTCCAAAACCAAAGTGGATAAAAATAGATATTGATGGTGTGAGATTAGGCTTTTAATGTATAATGAACACACTTCTTGCTGGAACAACAACAAAAAAAACCTGTAATGTTAAATTGCTCAAATATTTATTTATGTAGATACTAATTAGTGACAGCTCAGATAGGGAACAGAGTGAATAGAATAATAAGTGGAGAACAGAAAAGTTGAAAATCTCCTAGGAAGAACATATATATAAGTTTATATTTTAGGGAAACAAGGAAGGTTCATGTTATTCAGAAAAACGTTAAACAGAAGCTGTGAAAAGTTGTGCTAACCCAGGTACTTAGGGCAAAAATGTAGAGGTGAGTGATTTTGGGAGAATGAAGACATTGAGAATGCAGCTATAAATTAAACGGTTTGAAGTAATTGTTTATAGGACTTTTTTCAAAAAAAAAATTGGAGTTAAGATTTATTCCTGGAAATACAGACTGAAAGGCTTTTCTCAAGAACCAACTAAAAGAACTAACTTGTCAACCTCAGGTTACAAACAGACAGAAGCTAAGAAGAAAAGTAAGATTAATCCCTTATAAGGAGGAAAAGCTGGACTGTAATTATCCTGCATCGGGGTAACTTTCTATCTCAAAGAGTAAGTTTCCCAGCTCCCATCACCCCCACAGGAAAGTCATTTCTTGTGTGCTAATGGTTGTGCACAAGTGTCATGCTCCTGACAAGTCAATAAAAGAGGAAAGGACAGAGGGATTAGGAAGCAGAGGACTGCAATCCCTGGAGCATTACATACTATTTAATGTGTTGTGTTTATCGCCTGCTTGTAGGTGACTGCCAACAAGACAGCTTCCTGGAGGCTTCCGTGTTGGGTCCAGATGTTTATTGTTGGGATTTTCAAAGTACCTAAGAGGCACTGCAGAAGCTCTGTGCAGTAGGAATTTCAAGCAGAGAAGAGGGACAATCAACAGTCCTGAAAATCTGGCCTATACCAAGAACTGAAATTGAAGGAGCCAGGCCATAAAATCCCTGAGGCCCTTTCTGATGTCATTGACCTTTCACATCACACCAGTTCTGGCTGTCATCGCCCTCTGACTATTTCTCTCCTGTGGTTCTCACCCACTTGTGACTTTCTATTGCCATGTAGAGTGTAGTTGTTCCCTACATGTTACACTCTTTAAAGGACAGATCTACATTTGGTTTATCCTTGTATCTACTTTAGCACAATATGTGGCCCCTACTAGGAACTCAGTGAATGCTTTTTGAATGAATAAGTGATTTCTATGAATTAAGCTCTATGCAGAAATTGCTTAAGCATGGAAAGAAATTTCCTTTTGCAGCAGCTATGTGTTAGACTGAGTATATACTGGATTTCACATGGCATCTATTGCAGAACTCAGGAGAGGACAAGCCTAGGATAAAAAGGTTGCACACTCATAGATTCAGGGCAACAGTGGTCCTGGTCTACAGCACACTTTCATGTGGGCTCTGGGACCAAAAGGGGGGCTCTGATAAAAGGTTGATGGATACAAGCTTTCTTCCTTCCCAGCTAGCTAATCACTTTGTCAAATAACTGCTGAAATTCCAAACGGAAACAACAACAACAAAAAATAAACAGAACCATTTCAGGCATATTTTCTTGCCATGGGCATGTAGCTAGTACTTTTCTCCTATGTTGCCTTGTGTTTATATTGGGTTCATTCTAAAAAGATATGTCTCAGCCTTGCAAATTCTATATCTGAAAAAAAGGTGTGTCTTTATGGGAGGCAAGGTTAAAATATGAATTTTTCAAAGGGGAGCATTGTAAAGCTAAGCTAAATATCAGTAAAGGTGATGGGAGTCAATGGCCTGGGGATGAAATCCTGAGGGATTGCTGTGTGTGCCTTTACTATTGATCACATGTGAATGATAATATTATTACTGCCACAATAATATTAGTAATAATATTATCATTCTACTTATTTTTATAATATTCACATACATATCAGAATATCTCTATTATGTGAATAGAAGAGTTACTGCTTCAGGTCAAATACTTCTGATTTAAAGAGAAAAACATATAGAGAAGTGAGTCCATCCAAGCAGAAAGAGTAACAAGGCCATGAAACACCTTGACCAAGTAAATTCTTCATATTCTCAACTATCTCACAGCAAACCAGGTTCTACAATAAAATGAATGAGGATAGCACATTCATGATATGAGGACTAATAATTGTAGGCTTTTAGACATAATCACCTAATGATCCTTTCAAACAATTATAACATCAGTGTAAAGTTTGGGGAAACATCTGAGGAGTAATCCTGTTTAACCACTTCATTTTACTTTGAAGAAATGGAAGCCCAAAGCAGTTAGGTGATTTCTTTTTGTCACATAACAAGCATAAGTGCTGCATCAGAACCTGGATATATATTCAAATGCACTTTTAGATGCTGCTGGATGATCATCCAGGCACTGGATTTTTTTTAATGTTAAGGTAATTTTATTATCATCAGTGAAATTTTGTTTTTTGAGATAGGGTCTCACTCTGTCACTCAAGCTGGATTGCAGGGGTATAAATATGGCTCACTACAGCCTCGACCTCCTGGGCTCAAGCAGTCCTCCTGTCTTAGCCATCCAAGTAGCTGGAACTAGAGGAACATGCCACTATGCCTGGCTAATTGACTTACTTATGTATGTGTGTGTGTATGTATGTATATGTGTGTGTATGTATGTATTATTTGTAGAGATGGAGTCTTGCCATGTTGCCTAGTTTGGTCTTGAACTACTGAGCTCAAGCGATCAGCCCACCTCGGCCTCCCAAAGTGCTGGGATTATAAGCTCATCAGCTAAAATTTTGAACATACAGAAGTATCAAGAAAAATAGTGAAAATTATCTGAAGGCTCATCATTGTAGTATTGTTGTGATTGATCCTTCTTGTATTTGTTTATTTGTATTGCTAACACACTTTTTAACGTTTTTTCTATTGTAAATATACTTTGTTTGTATTGTGGTTTATTATGTTAATTTATCTGAAGCATTTCTCTCCATGATTACATGATTACATGACTGTAAAATACTAAAGAACTATGTATGCTGTATTTTATATCACTATTTCCATAATGTTGGAACTTTTCTGTTCATAAATGAAAATGTCCTTAATACCTCTGTTCAGAAAATGCTTGGTATAAAAACATAATATTCTTAGAGCAATTTCCCCAAATAATAACTGCTGGATTCGAGAGTATAAGTGCTTTTGAAAATTTTAATACATATTGTCAGAAAGCTTGCTGGTGTTTTTTATTAATGTCTTTGTTGTTGTCATATCCTCTCAGAAATAAAGTTGTTAATAAATTCGCCTTTGACTTTAGCACTCTCACCATTTTGAGAAAGTTAATAGTCAGCAATAAACCATGAATACCCAAAAACTATTTTCTTAAACAAGCAGGCTTGTTCAAGGGGGCATCAAACTCATTGAGTGTTTAGGCTAAATCCTACAGCTATGACACAGCATGAGACCCTCTTCCTATGAACAAAAAGAAGCAATGTAGGTTTATGATACGATAGCAAGGACTGTCCTATAAGACTTTGTTATTAATTACAGAGAGACTATTCATGGGCAGGTGAATTTCCCAGGTTGCATAGCCACATTGCTCTCAAGGCTCAGAATCATTTAAAGTTTCTATTATGCTTCTATCATTGCTTTGTCATTTTTTTTCTTTTTCTTTCTTTTTTTTTGTTGTTGTTGTTTTGAGACAGAATCTCACTCTGTCACCCATGCTAAAGACTGCAACCTCCGCCTCCCAGATTCAAGTGATTCTCTTGCTTTAGCCTCCTCAGTAGCTGGGACTACAGGCACACACCGCCACGCCTAGCTAATTCTTGTATTTTTAGTAGAGATGGGGTTTCACCATGTTGACCAGGCTGGTCTCGAACTCCTGGCCTCAAGTGATCCACCCACCTCGGCCTCCCAAAGTGCTGGGATTACAGATATGAGCCACTGCGCCCGGCCGCAGGTGAATTTCCATGCTTCATTAATCATGACAGACCTTATTCTTGCTTAGATTACCATTTTACCTGTGATAAGGCTTTTGATTTAAAAAAAAAAAAAAAGAAAAGAAAATAAGAAATAAACAGGTAAAATCCCCAAGATTCTAGAATTTTATAGCTGGAAATGACATAGATATCCATAAGTTCTGGTTTAATGACAGTATTTAAAAAAAAAAAAACAAAAAAAAAACCATGGTCTGGGCAGATTCGGATATAACGGTTGAACAAGTAATGCAACCTGTTAGTGACAGAACCCCTTCAAAAAGAAAAGAACATCTCATACATTTTCTAAATGAAAAATGAAACAAGCTCTCACATTCTATTTGCAGTATGAGCTACAGGAGCATTAACATCTCTGTGTTCATGGACTCTGGGATTTTGGACAAGCACGTTAATTTTGTTCTGTGTCATCACTGGATTAGAGATGGAGTAGTGCTGTGACTATGTGAAAGAGTGCTGGATTGAGATTCTGAAACCTGGATGCAGTCCTAATCTAGGAGCGAGATACTTAAAATCTCTATTCTCAGTTTCCTAATCTAGAAAACAGTTCTGTGTTGACGACATCATGGTTGGGGTGAGGGAGGGGGGTGAAAAGTTTAAATTATGGAATATATGTGAAAATAATGTAAAAACACCAGACATTATTTGAATGTAAAGGATTCTAAGTTCTTTTTTTTTTTTTTTTTTTGGAAGATGGTTTTGCTTTGTTACCCAGGCTAGAGTACAGTGGTACAATCGTGGCTCACGGCACCCTTGACCTCTCGCCCTCAAGCGATCTTCACACCTCAGCCTCCTGAGTAGCTGGGACTACAGGCATGTGCCACCAGACTAGGATAATTTTTTACGTTTTAGAGAGACGAGGTCTCACTATGTTGCCCTGGCTGGTCTCAAACTCCTGGCTCAAGTGATCCTCCCATCTAAGCCTCCCAAAGTGCTGGGGTTACAGGCATAAGCCACTGCACCCAGCCAGAATTCTAAGTATTAATATAATTTTCCCTATTCATGATTTAGCATCAGGCCAGGTAGATTTCAAGTTATACTGACTGGTATTAAAAAGTCAAGAGATAACAAGTGTTGGTGAGAGTGTAGAATAAAGGGAACCCTTGTCCACTTTAGGAATGCAAATTGTTATAGCCGTTATGGAAAACAGTCTAAAGGTTTCCCTCACAAATTAAAAATTCCACTACCATAGGACCCAGCAATCCCTCTCCTGGGTATGCCCAAAGGAAATGAGATAAACACCTCATGGAGATAACGGCACTCTTACGTTCATTGCAGCATTACTCACAATAGCCAAGATATGGAAACAACCTAAGAATCCATTAACAGATGAACTGGTGAAGAAATTGTGGTGTAGATACACAATGGAATAATTATCCAGCCTAAAAAGGAGATTCTACCATTTGCAACAACACGAATGAACCTGCTAAGTGAACTATAAGCCAGACACAGAAACAAAACTACTGCATGATCTTACTTATATGTAGCATCTTAAAAAAAAATCAAATACATAGAAATAGAGAGTAGAATGGTAGTTCCCGGGGGCAGGGAGAGGAGAAAATACAAAGCAGATGAGGGAATAAACTTGTAATCATGTAGAATCAGTATGTCTAGGTGGGGTATGGTGGCTCACTCCTGTAATCCAAGAACTTTGGGAGACCAAGGCAGGCGGATCACCTGAGGCCAGGAGTTCGAGACCAGCCTGGCCAACATGGTGAAACCCTGTCTCTACCAAAAATATAAAAGTTAGCTGGGCATGGTGATGCATGCCTGTAATCCCAGCTACTCGGCAGGCTGAGGCAGGAGAATCACTTGAACCCAGGAGGCGGAAGTTGCAGTGAGCCGAGATTGTGACACTGCACTCCAGCCTGAATGACAAGACTGAAACTCCATCTCAAAAAAAGAATCAGTGTGTCTAGAGAGCTAATGTACAACAGGAAGATTATAGTAAAAAGTATTGTATTGTATGTTCAAAATTTGCAGAAGAAGTAGACTTTATATGCTCTTACACACAAAAATGTTAACTATGGAAAGTGATAAATATGTTAAATTGCTTGCCTATAGTATTGATTTCACAGTGGGTATGTATATTAAAATACCATGTTCTAGGGATGTAATTCTCTGCAAACCTAGCTGCTGAAACTGCCTGCTGTAACCTGAAATCACTTTTATCTAATAGCTGCTAAGACAGTTGCTGTGACTCTAAGATTAGTTTTACCCACTGCACTGTTGTCACTCACCAATCAAAAGTTGCCAGCTCCCCGAAATTTTACTGGTGCCAAAGAAATTTCTTTCAGAACAAGACATTTCTCCTTTTCGTAAAATTTCCAACCTTCTCTTTGTTCTTTTGACATACAGAAGACTATCAGGTCTGTGTGTCTGCCCTGTATTGCAACTCTTATCTTCCCAATAAAAAGGTAAATTTAGAGAGGAATCTCTATATTTTGTTCGACTTTGACACCAGAAGAAAAAAATGCTAAAAATCTAAGTCAAGGAAACAGCGTGCCAAACAGAGTTTTACCTCCTTCACTAGATTTTTGGGAACTTAGCATCTAAAACTTTTTGAGTTCAAGCTTCTTATTTTATTAAGAAGAAACTGAAGCCCAGAGAGGTAAAGTAGGGCTTCATTTAGTTATTAGATATCTAAGGCTACTCTATTCAATCTATTTGGTGGTTTAGAAGAATAGGTAATTTTACAATAGTTGGTTAGATTATTAAGTGGTGGAAGGGCAGAGGTTTTCAGACTCAATTAAGGGAAAAGTAAATAGTTCCAGGATATCTTCTCTGAGGATTTCTTTTCTTTTCTTTTCTTTTTTGGAGACAGAGTCTGGCTGGAGCCAGGCTAGAGTGCAAGGGCGTGATCTTGAGTCATTTCAACCTCCGCCTCCCGGGTTCAAGCAATTCTTCTGCCTCAGCCTCCCAAAGAGCTGGGATTACAGGTGCCCCCACCACACCTGGCTAATTTTTGTATTTTTAGGAGAGACGGAGTTTCTCCATGTTGACCAGGCTGGTCTCAAACTCCTGGTCTCAAGTGATCCACCCACCTTGGCCTCCCAAAGTACTGGGATTACAGGTGTGAGTCACCATGCCCAGCCATCTTTGAGGTTTTCTATTGAAAACAACTCACTAACAAGCTTTTTCCTTATAGACAACAGCTATAGTAGTATAATAGGCAGCTTTAGAAGGCACTTCCTTTGTTTCTTTCATAGACTGTGATTGAGATGAGATACAGAAGATACTGATGCTTCTTTGCAAACCAGTCTTTCATAATATAGAAATTTCTTATTTATACCTAAACTCTTTCTAAGAAGCATTTTTTTTTAGAAAAGGTTTTTAGTACTATTAAATCATGAGACAAGCTGAGCCCATTGGAAGAGTAGGAGCCAGAATTATTGAGAAAGTTCTATTTTACTGATAATAGAGAAAAAAATTTAAAAAGACCACTGAATATTTTAGGGTAAATGAGAGAGCCCCATATTCAAAATCTCAGTAACTTGCATCCCACATAATTTTATACATATATATGTTTCTCACTTTTTAGATCTATGAAAATTACAGTCTGATAGGATATATAGTCTTAATATCTAGACATAGTCTTCACGCTGTATGTGTTTTTCCTCTATGGATAGAATAATGAGTCATTGGCTTTTCTTTATTTCTTGGATAAGTCTTAAAGTAGAAGCAAAAGACAAAAAAAGGCAATAAAATAGGATCTATTTTGTATTCGGATGAAGAAGAGAGAAATAGATAACTCTCACTTTTTGCTGTATTGTGCTCTCGGAAATTGTTTGAAAGTAGAACCAGTGAAAAACAAGTTGTTGTTGTCTGGGTTTTTTCCAAGCCTTCAGTTGCCTGCTTTTGCTCATAGGCTGGCAAAGTAAAATGCTGACTGAGTTTATAAATGGATCTATAGAAACTGATGAATCAGGTCCTGAAACCAAAAGATGAATAGATGTGACTAGCAAAAAGTGAAATAAAGGTGATTTTCAAGCATCAAATGTTCGAAGTTGAGAGGCATTTGAGTTTATTTATGTTTGCCCTCAAATTGTAAACTCTGACAGGTGCTTAAGAGCCTTTCCCAGAAAATGGTTTTAACAGGTCATGTACAGTCAGTCTTAATGCTTAAATTAAGCCTAGAACTGAAGATGACCTAGCACCTTTTAAGTTAAATGTCTAGTTACTTTCATCTATGAAGGCTCTGTAAGAAATGAAGTAGTTATATGCAGATATACAGTCCACAAAGTTTCATTCATTAGCACACACAAGAAGCTGGACATATTGTCTGACTCACTTTAGATGGTGTTTTCTAACAATTTTCATTCATTCACTCTTATGTTTATTAAGTAATATCTGTGTGCCAAACCCTCTTCCAAGGCCCGGAATTACTGCCGTGAACAAACAGATACAGTTCTTCACCGATGGAGCTTGCTTTCTATTTCAGGGGCAGGAGTGGCAGGAAACAGACAAAAGACATATCAGTAAAATATTGGGCAGTGGTAAGTGTTCTGCACAACATTAACATAAGGTGCTGCGAAGTTCAATGACTGCTACCAACACCAGCCTGAGGCGAGAGAAGGCCACTATGAGAGTGTGGTATTTAATTTGAGAGCTGACTAGACAAGATATCAGTCTTTTGCAGATTTGAGGAGAAAGTGTTCCAGCTATAGAAAATAGCAATTGCAAAGGCCCTAAGGCCTACAGGTTGGAGGAACAGCAATAACTGTGGTCCAGTGATTGTGAGGTATAATAGACAACGGGAAAGTGACAGGAAATAAGATCAAATAGGGGTCAGGACAGTGAGTTTCATTTTATTCTAAATGAAGTAAAAAGCCAATAGAGAGTTTAAACAAGGGAGCAACAAAATCTAATTCATGTCTCCTCCGCCGCCGCCGCCGCCTCCTCCTCCTCCTCCTCCTCCTTCTTCTTTTAATTAGAAATGGGGTCTCACTATGTTGTCCAGGCTGGTCTTGAACTCTTGGCAATCCTACCACCTCAGCCTCCTGGAGTAGCTGGGATTACTAGTGCAAGCCACCACACTTGGCTAACTCATACATCAAAGACATCATTCTGGCTGTTCTAAGGAGAATTCGTTGGAAAAGGCAAATGTAAAATTTTAAAAAAGTGTTTAAAAAACACCACTGAACTATGCAACAGAGTATAATAGCTTAGACTAAGGAGAAGAAGTAAAGACAGGAAAAACTGAAAGGATTCCAGGGATATTTGGAATTAGAGTTTATAGGATGTGAGGATCAGAAGACAGTGAGGGAAAGAAGGGAATAACTACCAGATAGCTGGCTCAGATAATTGGGTAGATAGCGTGGTGTTTGTTGAGATGAGCAAGACCAGAAGAAGAGCTGGTTGGGGAAAAGCCTGAAGCTTTGTTTCATTGATGTTCAACTGGAGATGCCTACTGGACAGCCATATGCAGAAGTCAGTTGGCCTCTGAGTCTGGAGTTCAGGGAGACACAGAGGGGAACTAGAATGTTAGGTGTCATCAGTATATGTATGGTATTTAAAACCATTTGAGTGAATGTAATAAATGAAGAGAATACTCCCAGGGATGCTTGGCATTTGGAAGTTAAACAGAGGAGAAAGAGTGAAGGACAATGAGAATGAGCAGCCAGTAAAATAGAAAGCTAGGAGGAAGATTTACTAAAAATTCATAGTTTTGCCTACTATAAGATCTGGTGATCCTCTCCTCCCCTTTAGCTGTATTTGGGGAAACAAATAAGCAAACACAAATTCCAGAATAATTGTAAGCCTCTTGATAATGCTAATTATGTGAATTAGCTGAACCTCACAAAATACATTTATTTGTTTTGCATAGATAACTGCTGGGAGAAGGGAAAGAAAGCAATGATGTTAGGAAATGACTTCATCTGCAATGAAAGCATAAAGAGGTATGACATCTATACATGATGAAAATATCATGTCAAAATTCATAAAGCAAAACCTATAGGAAATAAAAGAAAAAAAGGCAGAAATATGTTAGTTGTGGTAGACTTTAATACTCCTCTCTCAGCCCGTGACTGATTTATTGCCTTTTGAAATGTGAAACAATCAGGATAAAGTCTCTGGTTAATTTCTTCTTACAGCTCTTTGATCCATGCTTTGAGAATGAAAAGCTAAAGCTACATAAAGCCATAGAAAAATAGCCAGAACATGCATCAGTGTATTAAAATACTTTCATTTATTTTATTCTTATTGTCTATATTTAAACTGTACAACATGAAGTTTTGATATGGATATACAAGTGCATAGTTAAGTGATTATACGGATCTAATGTACTTTTAAAGTGCTCTACATGCGGCCGGGCGCAGTGACTCACGCCTGTAATCCCAGCACTTTGGGAGGCCGAGGTGGGTGGATCATGAGGTCAAGAGATTAATATCATCCTGGCCAACATGGTGAAACCCCGTTTCTACAAAAAATACGAAAATTAGTTGGGTGTGGTGGCGCGTGCCTGTCATCCCAGCTACTCGGGAGGCTGAGACAGGAGAATCGCTTGAACTCGGGAGGCGGAGTTTGCAGGGAGCAGAGATCCCACCACTGCATTCCAGCCTGGTGACAGAGCGAGACTCCATCTCAAAAAAAAAAAAAAAAAAAAAAAAAAAAGGAAAAAGAAAAAAAAGAGGTGCTTTACATGCTGAAGACCAAAACCTTCTATGGAGAAGAGGCATGTGAATAACTTGCTTCTATCACATTTGGTAACTATCAGCATCTATATGTATGCACTAACTAGAAAGTCCATCTTCCTGGTCACTATGCCTTGTTTTGTTATGATAAAACACAACAAAACAAACAAAAACTTTCCCGAAAAAGTCTTCTTGAAATTAAATGAAGCCTCTTAGTCTTGGTAACAGAGAGATTCGGGCCAATTGTCATGTAAATGACATAGAGGGACACTTCAGTTCAAAAGAAAAGATTAAAGTAGAAACATTTTCTTTTTGCTGGTCATTACTAAGAGGAATCATATTAAACTTTAAAAACATTGACTAAATAGGGATTTCTATTTCCTTTTATATTACAAGGGAGTTCTCTATTCTGGTTTCTATTGTTTGAATTGGAGAAAAAAATCAGTGACGGAGTAGAAATAATTTGCTTTCTACAAGAAGGCAAAAACAGGAGTGCTCTAGGGAAGGAACCAACTACAAATGTGAAAGCACTTTACAGAAAAGAATCAGGCCATACATGACTGGACACCACCCTTCATGTGAACTGGGATCATGTGTTTTGCTTACTGTATGTGGAACAGTATCTGACAAAGCAGATGTTCTGTAAGTGGCACCAGAATGAACAAATGAATGAAACTACCATGTAGGTTGAACTGTGATAGGTTTCAGTTGAAGAGAGGGACAAACTTCTAAGAGGAGATATAATTTCTTTTCCTTTTTCTTTTTCTTTTCTTTTCTTTTTTTTTTTTTTTTTTTTGAGACAGTCTTATTCCGTCACTTAGGCTGGAGTGCAATGATGCAATCTCATCTCACTGCAACCTCTGCCTCCCGGGTTCAAGTGATTCTCCTTCCTCAACCTCTCGAGTAGCTGGGATTACGGGCACCCACCACCACGCCTGGCTAATTTTTGTATTTTTAGTAGAGATGGGGTTTCTCCATGTTGGCCAGGCTGGTCTCAAACTCCTGACCTCAGGTGATACACCTTCCTCGGCCTCCCAAAGTACTGGGATTATAGGCGTGAACCACTGCGCCCAGCCAGGAGATCTAATTTCTTTCAGTGTCAAGTACCAATTAAGACGCACAGTTGACCCTTGAACAGTATGGGCATTGTGTGAGGGGGGAGTCCAACCACCCATGAAAATCTTCATATACCTTTTGACTCTCTCAAAACTTAGCTATTAATAACCTATTGTTGACTAGAAGCCTTACCAGCAGCATAAATAATTGATAATGCATAGTTTATATGTTATATGTAGTCTATACAGTATTCTTACACTAAAGTAAGCTAGATAAAGGAAACTTACAGAGAAAATCATAAGGAAGAGAAAAGATATTTACTAACAATTAAGTGGAAGCGAATCCCCATAAAGGTCTTTATCCTGGTCATCTTCAGATTGAGTAGGGTACGGAGGAGGGGTTGGTCTTGGTGTCTCATGAGTGGCAGAGGTGGGAGAATATCCGTGTATAGGTGGACCAAAACTTTTCAAATCTGTATTGTTCAAGGGTCAGCTGTCTA
This sequence comes from Chlorocebus sabaeus, assembly GCF_047675955.1. Lineage (NCBI taxonomy): Eukaryota > Metazoa > Chordata > Mammalia > Primates > Cercopithecidae > Chlorocebus > Chlorocebus sabaeus. The sequence continues at coordinate 32,077,064 of NC_132911.1, read as the reverse complement.
CTTGTCTCAGGTCCTTTTTAAAAATAAGATCACATCACTCGTGAAAGATAGAGAACAAGAAAACAGGAAGGCTAATTATTAAGACCATAGGTCAGAAAATATTGTGAGATTTTTGTGAAAAGGAAGGGTATATAATGTACTGTTTTTCACTTAAATAATTTGTTTTCTTGTTATGAAGATGAAAATTCAGTTGTGCTTATATGGGAAATAATTCTAAAATTAAATAACTTGGGTCTACGAATAAAAGATTGTTTGGACAGTTTTTCCTCTAAGGGCTGACAGCCAATGAAACAATCAGTAAAAAGAACAGCATTAGTAATAAATAGATTTCCCTCAGGAGATCAAGCGGGCAGATCACTTGAAGTCAGGAGTTTCAGACCATCGTGGCCATCATGGTGAAAACCCATCTCTACTAAAAATCCAAAAAATTAGCCAGGTGTGGTGGTGTGCGCCTGTAGTCCCAGCTACTCAGAGGCTGAGGCACGAGAATTGCTTGAACCTGGGGTGGAGGTTGCAGTGAGCTGAGATCATTCCACTGCACTCTAGTCTGGGTGACAGAGAGAGACTGTCTCAAACTAAATAAATAAATAGGTTTCCCTATTCTGTAGTGATGTGATCTTTCAAGAGGTTTAAAAAAACATGTTGCAATCCTGTTGATTGAGTTCCTCAGCTCTGATTATCAGTCTCATTTGATCATTAACCTAATTGGTATCTAAATCAAGGAAAACTATTCAGTGATTGCTTCTTGATTTTTTAAAAAAATATTTTGACTGGTGAGCGTAACAACTTATTTATCTTGTGTCTTAAGCTGTGCCTGCTATACTGTTGTTTTGATTCAACTTGGAAATATAATTTACTAATAAAAACACTGAATTAGCAGTAATGGGTCAAATTGGGCTGTGATGAAATTCACAGAACTCAGAAAATCGAGGGATCATCAGGGAATTGATTCCATGAAAGACAATTTGGAGTTACTCTATTGTAACTTCAGACATAAAGAAGCTCTTGATATAGTACAAATCCTTTATTTATAGGTATAAAAGGAAGGTCTAGTATTGAATGTGCACTATTTGGCAGGTGTTACGCTGGTAGGATCATGTATGGTACCTCATTTCATTCCCACAGAAAACTGGGATTCATAAAACGAAGTGATTTTCTTCTGGCCAATGATGCTATATAAGTAGGCTAATTCAGGAGCCGAATTTGTTTTTCTACCTTCTAATACAGTAATGATGGCTTAACGATGGGGATATCTTCTGAGAAATGTGTCAGTAGGCAATTCCATCACTGAATGTACTTATACAAATCTAGATGGTACAGTCTACCACACACCTCGGCTATATGATATAACCTATCGTTCCTAGGCTACAAACCTGTACATCAAATCACTGTACTGAACACTAGACAATTGTAATACAAGGATAAGTGTTTATACATCTAAACTTATCTAAACATAGAACATGTACATTACAAAATACAGAATAAAAGACAAAAAAAATGGTATACATGTGTGAGGCACTTCCCATGAATGGAGCTTACAGGACTAGATGTTGCTCTGGTGAGTCAGTGAGTGAGTGGTGAGTGAATGTGAAGGCCTAGGCCATTAATGTGCATTACTGTAGATAGTCTAAACACTTCACACTTGGCTACACTAAATTTATAACAAAAATATTTCTTCAATAATAAATTAACCTTAGCTGGCCAGGCATAGTGGCTCAGGCCTGTAATCTCAGCACTTTGGGAGGTCAAGGTAGGAGGATCACTTGAACCCAAAAGTTTGAGAGCAGCCTCCAAAAAAAGGAAAAAAAGGGTATGGGAAGAGGACTGGGCACAGAGTAAGATCTAGGCCAATGCCAATTCTTTTTCTCACTAAAATGGAGACATTTGACAAGTTTTTAATTGCCCTTGAATTTGGTTGTCTTCTTTCTGAAGTAAAGACCTATCTCATGGGGTTTCATCAAATAATATATGTCAAAAAAGAAAAACCTCAAAACAGTAAAGGCCATACATGAGTGAGTGGTTCTCAATCCTATTGTACCCTTTTTAGAAAAGTTTCTAAGGCATCTTAACTATCTTGAAATGAAGTTCATAGCTGTTAATAATGTATCTACAAAGATGATTTTAAATAATCAAAATACTACCCGTCACATAAAAGAGAAAGAAAGGAAAATAATTGGCAATACACAATAAAACACAGATCCGTAATTCCTCCACAATTCTGAAATCCAAATGGCTCAGAAATCCAAAAACATTTCACAACTTACTCAGCAGCAATCCTGATATAGGCCCACATGAAGCTGTTGTGGCCTTTATTTTTCCTCAGGTATTTTTTCAAGGCAGGATATGCTTTATGCATCAGAAATTAAACTCTTACCTAGGCAATTGAATATACAGGCTATCTTCTTAGAGAAAACTAAAATTTGTAAAGCCTCACATGGAAAAGATTGAGGTGGATTACATCCAATGTTTGTTTTGAAGAGCAGAGTGAGTTTCTCTGCACCACAGTCTGATGTGCAGGAATGGAAAGGCTGGGCTTGCCTGAGCTGCAGCTGACTGGGGATGGGTTGCGAGGGGGCAGCTGGATCCTAGCAGGGCTAAAAGCAACCTGGTTTCTTCAGTTATTATAAATGTTTTAGGTTGGTGTTATTTGTTTCAGGAGTTGAGTATCAACAACGATGCTCGAAATCACAAATAATTGCTGTGGAAGGACCGTCTGTTGCCTAAAATTTAACCAAACATTTTATTGCAGAAAAGCCTCTGAGCCATATGGTCCTACCCACCTCCTGAAAGACATTTATAGTTCACTCTTTCCTATAAACAGTTTAAAGTAACCATGATAAACATTCTGGAGAAAAGCTAAACTTGCATTTGCTCTTCTCCTGTTGATTATTTGCGATAATAAGAAAATGTTTACACATGCAGAGGTGAAGTTTATGTGGGAGGCCCTAATGCATACACCCCTTATACGGTGATTTACTGCTTGTTTATGTTGAGAATCAGAAATAATGAACATGATTTTCCGAACTGACACATCATTTCAATAGCTCCTGTGTAGGAGGCTCTGATACGTAGATTGTCAATAAGACATTAATTTCATACAGGATATGTTAAGGAGCAAGATATATATTGTCTCAGTTTTTTTTTCTTCCAATGTTGACCACAGATTTTTTTCCTAAGGCAAAAGTGTCATGGAAAATATATTTCCAGAAACATTTTAAATTTACAGAGGAAGACCTAGGACTTGGGAAACCAAAGTCATGGCAAGATTGAAATGAGTTACAGGTTCAGAATCTGGTTCCAAATGTCTGGAAGTCAGTACATACACAAATTAACATAATTTTGCTAGTACTTCTTGGAATTTTCTACTTAACGAGAATAGACATCAATGGAGAGTGGCATTCTAAAATGAAAAAATAGCTTATATTCTACGCAGAACCTGGACTACTAGCCTCTTTGTCTCAAGAAAAGTTTGCTATGGGAATGATGTCTCTTTGTAGTAAATGTCTTATTAAAGGGAAATTAGAAAGAATTGATAGGTAAAAGGTATTCAAATATTGTACCAGAGAAAACACTTTATTATTTCTTACTCTTACATGGTTCGAACAGTCTAATCAAAATATTGAACACAGTACAGAGATAGATACCGTACACTCTTGGACTCACAGTAGAGGTTTACACATCAGAATATTACCCTCTGTACTTCTGTTTTTCCACCAGATCTATCTTTTGAAACATGTAATGGCTCCTAGTTGCCAAGAGAGTGAACTCAAATCTTCTTAGTATAGCATGCAAAAGTTTTTACAATTAAGCCCCAATTTTCTTTCTAGGATTAGCTATTTCTCACTTATTCTAGCCTCTAGCCTATGTGCTCTAGACTTTAGTGGTTCTGTACTTTTTGCTATCCTTTGGCCAATAAATTACCTTCCATGCCTCTGTACCTTTATTTATACTGTCTTCTCATCTTGGAACGCCCTTCCTCTTTTTTTTATTTCATGAAATACAACTTAGGGCCCAACTCAAATGTCACCTCCTCCATAAAGCCTCCCCAACTCAAAGTCAGTCCAAAACACTGCCTCTTTAGTTCACGTCACAATTGTAGCACCAAGCAAAGCCCACTTTTTATTACCAGTCCATTCTGTATGTGTTATCCCTCCAACTAGATTTAGAGCTTATTTAAGGCAAACATTGTCTTGTTATCATTGTAGTAGATGGTCAATTAAATGTTTATTTTTGAGAATGATTTGATTAGAAGGAAATTAGGGCTGGGTGCGGTGACTCACACTTGCAATCCCAGCACTTCAGGAGGCTGAGGCAGGCAGATCACTTGAGGTCAGGAGTTCAAGACCAGCCTGGCCAACATGACGAAACTCCGCCTCTACCAAAAAAGACAAAAAAGTAGTGGGGCGTGGTAGCACAAGCCTGTGATCCCTGCTACTTGGGAGGCTGAGGTGGGAGAATCGCTTGAATCTGGGAGGTGGAGGTTACAGTGAGCCAACATCATACCACTGCACTCCAGCCTGGGCGACAGAGCAAGACCTTGTCTAAAAAATAGAAGGAAATGAGTGTGATGGGTGAACACCTAAACTTTATCCTCCCCAAATAAACAAAATGAAACAAGGCAAACATCAGAATTATAATTTAAGGATATTAAGAAGTATTTTCCAGAGACCCTGTTCCAAAGCTAAAAGTTCAGCCAAAAAAGCTTGAGGAGGCATGGAGGATCAAGAAGCAAAGAGTTGCTATCAGCAACTCAAACAATTTGATCCTTGTCATTATGAAGCCAGAGCAGTTGTGTCCTTGAATTTCCTGATTTGACCGCCAGAAGCACATGAAATTTGGTGGTTGTGGCGGGGGACAATAAAGACTGGTTAGAACATGAGAGTGATAAAGAAAATTATTGAAGAGAGAGGGAAGAATCCCCCTTCCTGGGAAAAAAAGGGCATCTCCTCATTCTTGTGCTGGGAAGGAAGGCTCTGAATTTGGGCTCCCGTTTCCTTTCTCATTGCTCTGTTTTACCAGGAGGCAATAGTGCAAAGCAGTGCATCCAGGTTCCTAGGTAGAAATGAGTGGAGCCTAGGTCATGGCTACTAGGGCAGGAGGGAAGATAACAAGGGCTGGGCAAAAAGAATCATGTTATCAAACAATCAGATGGCTCTGACAGTGAGATTGAAAGAGAACATTAGAAAAGAGATTTTTGCTGCAAAGTCCAACAGAAATTCAAATGTGCACTCCCATATTATTTCCCACGATGTTCCACTTCTGCCAAGTTTGAGAAAAATTATAATTATTATCAATATATGAAATAATACTAGGAGATATCATAGTTTAAAAGGTCAAAGATGTGTATATCTATATATTCCTTTCTGGTTTTTTTTTTTTTTTTTTTTTCTCCATTTTTGTTAAAAGGTAGTTGAGGGCAACTCCCTGGGAGAAGACTTTACAAATTTTTCTTCAAATGGTTCTGGGAAGCTTCCTCTCTCCTTCTCTTGCCAACTGACTTTTCTTTAGCTCAGAACACACAGGCCTGAGATTAGTGAACAAAAAAGCATTGCAACCATCCCACCCTTGCCACCATCTCTTTCCTGGCTCATAGCTTAAAACAAAGGTTTAAGAGACTCTTCTATGCTCTTTCTTGGATTCTGCCTTCATTTATTTATTATCAAATAATTTCTAGCCCAGGTGCAGTGGTTCACATCTATAATCTCAGCACTTTGGAAGGTGGAAGCAGGAGGATCAATTGAGCCTAGGAGTTCGAGACCAGCCTGCTCAACGTGGTGAAACTCCATCTCTACAAAAAATACAAAAAATAACCAGGTGTGGTGGCATGCACCTGTAGTCCAAGCTATTCGGGAGGCTGAGGTGGGAGGATTGTTTGAGCCTAGGGGTTAAGGCTGTAGTGAGCTGTAATTGCATCACTGCACTCCAGCCTGGGTGACAGAGTGAGACCCTGTCTCTCTTTTTTTTTTTTTTTTTTTTTTTTTTTTTTTAAGAAATGAGATTTCACTGTGTCGCCCAGACTGGAGTGCAGTGGTTATTCACAGACACAACCATTGTGAACCGCAGCCTTGAACTCCTGGTCTCAAGCAATGGTCTCACCTCAGCCTCCCAAATAGCTAGCACTACAGGTGCTGCTACCCCACCTGCATTTTATTTAATTCTTTATCAACCTGCACTCACAGGGTTGTGGTGTAAATTAAAGGAGATGAAATATGTAAGATAATCTAGCATAATGTCCACTTAAAGTGCTCAATAAAATTATTCTATTCCTGCTTAGTCCCCTGAAGGCCTGAAGATTCTATCTTTGCTCTATCATAGTCACCTGCCCACTGGGTTGCCAGGTTTCCTATAGCTACTATCATATCTAAAATTCAATCACAGTTCAGTTAATTTGGCTCCAATGATCTCTTCTCTTGCCAGCCCATTCCCATCCCGGAACTTTACATGCCAGCCATTTTGAAATGCCTGCCAATCCCCAAATATCCTGTGCTCTGCCATAAATCTTCACGATTGCATAGGTTGTATTGATGCACTGGTTCCCTCTTCCCTTTTGTGAATGGCACGTTTCTTCTCATACTTTAAGATTTAGCTGAATATATGCATGGTGTGTTAATAGATATGCATGAAGTTGATAGATGATATTTTTTAAAATAAACAAAAAAGATTTAGCTAAAAAATCCTTACTTTTTAATACCAGTATATCCAAATATGTATTGTCACAGTGTACTTCCACTCTTTGCTTTCATGTTTCTTCTGTTAGACTATGAATTTTAGAACATAGCTTATTCATCTTTGATGGTGCCCACTGCATTGCCTGCCATATAACGGGTACTCAATGAATAAACGAATGAATGAATTTTCCTATGCTCAGGTCCAACAAAGTACATTGTAAATGGTTATGTTGTTTTTTAAATCTCAAAGAAGCCTTACACCTGAAATAAATGGAGCAACAGCAATTTTGGAGTTGTTTTGGTGGTTGTTGTTATTTTTTTGCTTTTGTTTTTTTTTTTGGCTGGAGAGACAACCACAGTCCCCACTAAGCCTGACACACTTCAGTTCTATCAACAACTGATTTCACTATTTTTTAATATATATTATTATTATTATTTGAGACAGGGTCTTGCTCTATTGCCCAGGTTAGAGTATTGGGGCACACTCATATCTCATTGCAGCCTTAACCTCCTAGGCTCAAGCGATTCTCCCATCTCAGCCTCCTGAGTATCTGGGACTGCAGGCAGCACCAGCATGCCCAGCTAAGTTTTGTGTTTTTTGTAGAGACGGGGTTTCACGATGTTGCCCAGGCTGATCTCAAACTCCTGAGCTCCAGCAGTTTTCCCACCTCAGCCTCTCCAAGTGTTGGGATTAGAGGTGTGAACCATCATGCCGGGCTGATGGCTTTGGACAATTTTAAACACCGCTTTCCTTCATATTCTTTTTTCAACTTGTTATTCAGAGACTCACCTCTCAATCCTCCTCATATCCTTCGTAAACACACACACACATACTCACACACACACACACACACACACACACACACACACACACACTTCAGAGGATTTTCTCAAGATAATTCAACATGATGATGACCTTTAAGAAGAAACCAGTGTAGAGTAAACAATGAGCACTTTGAAGAAACATTTTGTTGTCAGCTTATATTTGGGCTGAAGGCAGTGGCAGAGGGGAGCCCTGGGGGAGTCAGGAGGTGCGGAGGAACCTCTACCATAAAAGCTACAACCCACCTCCCTCCCATTGTTTACACAGAAAAAAAAAATAGCTAATTGACGTAGGATGTGGGTGAGCGTGGTTTTCATCTCAATCCTGTTTTGCCTCATCTTGCGGTTACCTTAGGAGCACATCAGGGCCAACCATTTCCAGTGCTTTAGGGGGTAAAAAGAAATAAAATAAAACAACTCAGAGACTTTGGATCCTCCTCCCAGACTCGGGCCAGCTAAAAGAGCAATTCCAATCCCCAGGAGCTATGATTAAGTAAAAATTATGAAAATGTCAAATTCAAGATCTTGAGAGATTACACTAATTTAAGCCCTCGATATTTTATTCCTATTGATAAAATAACCTGGTTAGAAATCCTCCTGGCACCAGAATCTCTAGCAAATAGCATTAAACATTAGTCATTGGCAAAAGAAGTCTTGAGTAGGGAATTTTCAAGTCCTTTTGGTGGTTTACGTTGTTTTTTGTCCATGTGGGTACACCTACGTCAGTTGGTGATAAAAATAAATGCATTTCCTTAGATTTAGGTGATATTAAAAGTAACAATGATTTAACAATTGCTTCTATGGTGTTGCATATAATATTTTGTTCACGTTAAAATTTAGTGGAGACTCAAACTGAAGTGAACATATGTAACTAAGCTAGCTTAGGAAAGTCAGAGTAATATGCTCTGATGAATTACCTAAACTTTAAAATAAGGTTCTACTAAAGTTAATAATTACCCATACAAATTTCAACCCCTAAGATTAACACTTTGGAAAAAGTTATCACAAGGTGTTGTAGTAAGAAAGTAATCCTTCCTTTTACCATACAATCCATTATAGAACAACTGCTGCCTTACACATTATTATTATTTTTTTTTGACACAGGATCTGGCTTTGTCACCCAGGCTGGGGTGCAGACTTGACCTCCCTGGTTCAAGCGATCCTCCCACCTCAGTCCACCAAATAGCTGGAACTACAGGCAGGCACCACCATGCTAGGCTAATGTTAAAAAATATTTTTTGTAGAGATGGGTTCTCACTATGGTGCCCATGCTGGCCTCAAACTCTTGGACTGAAGCAATGCTCCCTCCTCAACTTCCCAAAATGCTGGCTTTAGAGGTGGGAGCCACTGCACCCACGTTTTTTTTCAGTTTCCTTTAAGCAAAAATTAAAAATTGCTGACTAAGAGAATATAATAGAATCAAACATGTCTCTTGCTCTTCTAGTACGCTGATGTCCCAAGATTATCAATTTCCTCTTTATGTAACTACATATGATATAAATGTTTCCCACGGTGATTAGCTGCATTGTTATTTTGCAGAAGCGTTTCAGAGGGACTTGCTATATCTTTTCCATTGAAAAACCGAGAGAAGGATGAGACAACCTTATTAAAAGTATTTCAGGGCCGGGCACGGTGGCTTATGCCTGTAATTCCAGCACTTTGGGAGGCCGATGTGGGTGGATCACAAGGTCAGGAGGTCAGACGAGCCTGGCCAACATAGTGAAACCCCATCTCTACTAAAAATACAAAAAACATTAGCCGGGTGTGGTGATGGGCGCCTGTAATCCCAGCGACGTGGGAGACTGAGGCAAGGAGAATCACTTGAACCTGGGAAGTGGAGGTTGCAGTGAGCTGAGATTGAGCCACTGCACTCCAGCCCACATGACAGTGCGAGACTCTGTCTCAAAAAATAAAAATAAAATAAAATAAAATAAAAGTATTTTAGTTTTCTGAGCGCTAAATGTCCTTGGATATGAATTAAGAAAAACATACCATATTTTTCCCCATGGCTATCTTACTGAATAGTGCTGAGGTTTATATTGTCTCACCTTCCTTCCTGATCTTAACCTTCTCCCAGGAGTGTGGAGAAGCTTTGCATGGAAATGAGAATCCTCTTAAGACTTTTACTCATTTTTCTCCTCGACTCTAGTAACCCAAGAAGAAATACAAATAAGATATTCAAGAGGGTGACCCCAAATTTTGATCTGCGTTGCTGCTGCCAATATAAACACTCCTTTTGTCTACAGGAAATCAATCTTCTTCTTCTTTTTTTTTTTTTTTTTTTTAAGACAGAGTCTCCCTCTGTCACCCAGGTTGGAGTACAGCGGCTCAATCTTGGCTCACTGCAATCTCCACCTCTCTGGTTCAAGCAATTCTTGTGCCTTAGTCTCCCAAGTAGCTGGGATTACAGGCATGCGCCACCACACACAGCTATTTTTTGTAGTTTTAGTAGAGACAGGATTTCACCATGTTGGCCAGGCTGGTCTCGAACTCCTGGTCTCAAGTGATCTTCCTGCCTTGGCCTCCCAAAGTGATGGGATTACAAGCATGAGCCATCATGCCCAGTCAGGAAATTAGTCTTTCTATAAACTCTTAGACCTCCCAGAAGATGCCCCTTCTGAATCTATGCAACTCCACAAGCATAATGAAAAAATAAGTAAATCACTCGGCTGCTTTTGAATAGGCATCATACCCATGTTAGGAAAACAGAGGCAGGTTCTTGTGACACAAAGCTGCCGTTGAATGAAATGCCATTTCAGATTGGATTTGGTCTATGGCAATTTTGATTTCAAGGTTTTGTGTGACACCAATAGTGCTCTATATGTGTTATGAGCTCCAGAGATAGTTGTTAAAGCTGCTTTAAATAAACTGAGGTGTAGTCCAGAATTCAACAAATTAGTCCATTTATTTGAGATTTTGTTTCCTTTCAAGCCCCTATTCTGGGGATATAAGAATAAAAATGTTTGCCTTGTTAACCATATGGAAGGAAAACTGCTAGTACCAAAGACCAAAGCAGACTTCTCGGCGAACATCCCCACTCCACAGCCCACAGTCTCTTCTCACGTACAACAAAGCTAACTCTTCTCTCCTGTCTAGTGATCTTCAGGTGCTTAGAGCCAAATTTTAAGCAATTAGTAATCCGTATGAAACACCTGCACTTCTGATAAATCCTGGGGTGGTTCGTGAATATCAATTATGCCTTCCTTACTTAATCTTAATAGATGACAATTCTGGCTGTCATAAGAAGAAGATAAAAATGAACCTCAGCTCTTCTGAATAGGTAAGGAATGAATTAAAGAAAAGGGAGGACAGAAGTGAGAGAAGTTAGTTGGCCAGTATCATTGTTTGTTTTTTGGTTAATGTTCATTTTGAATCAGGGCTAATATTTAGGCCTTGAACTGCACATTCAGAGCCCATGTCACCCAGAAGGTGAAATAATCAGTGAGGCAAATCACAAGGTTCAATAATCTCAAGACATGAAGAAATGTGCCAGCAGGATTCTTAGGGGAAATTCACTTGTGGACAGATGGTGTGCTTACCACCAGCCACTCTTGTCTTTGACTATTACAGTCAGCTCTCCATATCCATGGGTTCTGCATCCGTCGATTCAACCAACCATGGATAAAGAGATATTTGGGAAGAAAAAAAAAAAAACTAACGTAAATTTGAAAATACAGTATAACAATACTTTCTATAGCATTTATGTAACTCTAGGTATTATAAGTAATCTAGAGATGATTTAAAGTATTCAGGGGGATATACATAGGCTGTATACAAATACTATGCCATTTTACATAAAGGACATGAGCATCTGTGGATTTTGGTATCTGCAAGGGGTCCCGGGACCAATCTGTCATGGATACAGATGAACAACTATAGTGTGTCACTCTCAGGTGATGATCAATCTTGGCATTGCCTTTTGCAAAGCATCCCATGATGGCTACTTTCCTCCCCAAATTCTCTGTGAATCACCACTACATGTAAGGGCAGCAGCTAGGAAATACTGTTTTGTTTGATCTTGCTCCGGAGAAAAATCAGTCACAGACATTTAAAGCTATTGGGGCTCTTTGAGGTGATTCAGTCCCATCTCCTCCTCCAAAGGTAAGACGGGCAAGGCTTAAAGGGGCAAAATGACATTTTCCAAGGTGGCCTCATTTGTTAGACCTGCTCTTCTTTATTGCTGGGTTTGTATTCGTCAAAGGCAACTCTTCCACTTTTGACAAAATTGTGGGACTTTCCAGGAAAGAATGCTGTTCCTCATTGTGGCATTGGGGAATGGACAGAAAAATACAATTAAAATGCCTGGGATTACCAAAATACGGGTTCCCCCTTTGGGAAATGCCTGAATCGTATCACAATCCACTAACCAGTCAACTGCTTTAATGATTTAGTTCATGTTACCTTGGCTCTTCTACAAAGTATAAAAATAGGTGATTAAAACATGTTACATCTATTAAGAATTGCATGCAAGCAAAATGATGCATATATGGGAAACATAAGAAAATGGTATTGGGCTGGGCACAGTGGCTCACTCCTATAATCCCAGCACTTTGGGAGGTTGCACCGGGAGGATTGCTTGAGCCCAGGAGTTTGAGACCAGCCTAGGCAACAAAGTCTCTACAAAAAAAAAAAAAAAAACCGAAAGCAAAAAAACTACAATTAACTGCATATGGAGGAGCACACCTATAGTCCCCGTTACTTGAGAGGCTGAGGCGGGAGGATCCCTTGAGCCCAGGAATTTGAGGTGGCAGTGAAATATGATAGTGCCACTGCCCTTCTGCCTGGGTGACAAAGTGAGACTCTATCTCAAGGAGAAAGAAAGAAAGAAAGAAAGAAAGAAAGAAAGAAAGAAAGAAAGAAAGAAAGAAAGAAGAGAGAGAGAGAGAGAGAGAGAGAGAGAGAGAGAGAGAAAGAAAGAGAGAGAGAGAGAGAGAGAAAGAAAGAAAGAAAGAAAGAAAGAAAGAAAGAAAGAAAGAAAGAAAGAAAGAAAGAAAGAGAAAGAAAGAGAGAGAGAGAGAAGGAAGGAAGGAAGGAAGGAAGGAAGGAAGGAAGGAAGGAAGGAAGGAAGGAAGGGAGGAAGGGAGGAAGGGAGGAAGGGAGGAAGGGAGGAAGGGAGGGAAGGGAGGAAATTGTATTGCATATCTTAATCTTCAGACACTACCAAAGCATTGTGCCATTGATATTGATCCAAGACAAGAACACACAATACAGACCATACTGTCAAAAAATCACTAGGATTTTTCTAAAGCCATATATATTTTTTTCTCACTTTAAGAAACTTTGTAATAGAAATGCATTCTGGAAAAGCATGATTTTCTAGTAAATGCAAGATATTTATACAAAAAAATCATAAATGCTTCTATCTAGGAAGGCTTGGTAAATAATATATAGATTGCTAATGCCTATTGTGGGAGAAAAATGTACATCAGCCCGCAGAACAATAAGAACACTTACTAGAAGTTTGTGTTCATACAGACACTTCTGGTACAAAATGGAAAACTTCGTAATACCTGCCCTTCCATTGTTTCCCCAGACATCTGGAATCATGGCTGTCTTTCTGCCTTAGCTGCCACTTGTCCTAGCATCCTTCCATGTTCAAGCTCTCTGAGTCTATTTCTTAACGAGGGTCACCTTGTTGCATCTTTTTGCATGTCAAAATCCACTTATTCCACTCTACTATTTCTTTACTTATGCTTCTAGTCCTTTGCCCGTTGTGACCAAAGGAAGTATATTACTAAGTTTACCACTTGCCTGGAATGAAAGATGTGAATGACCTGATAAACGCTCAGCCAAGTTTTATGAAGAGGCAAAAGACAAATGGAAAGGCTTGGACATTTAGCATAAAGATAGACACCCAGGCTGGGTGTGGTGCCTCATACCTATAATGCCAGCACTTTGGGAAGCCAAGGGGGGAGCACTGCTTGAGGCCAGGAAGTTAGAGAGTTTGATACCAGCCTGGGAAATCCTATCTCTACAAAAATGAAATTAAGAAAAAATTAGCTGGGCATGGTGGCACTTACTTGTACTCCCATCTACTTGGGAGGCTTGGATAGAAGAATGGCTCGAACCCAGGGGGTCAAGGTTGCAACGCGGTGAGTTATAATCATGTCACTGCACTCCAGCCTGGGTGATAGAGCAAGACCCTGACTCAAAAAAAAAAAAAAAAAAAAAAAAAAAAAAAGACATACTTTCTGAGATACTCACAGTTGTTGTATCCAACACTTCTTCCTTGGGTAGTTATTTAACTAGACTCACTTTTTCCCAAGTTTGGAATCTACCGTCTACCTTAATTAGACTAGTTCAAGGTTAGCTTGACAGTATTCTGAAAAACAGTTGATTCAATAGAGCCTGCTTTTAATGGCATGTCCTCAATACATCTATTTCTAAATCTTTATTTTTTCTTAGTCAAGCGTACGTTATATAGAGTACACTATTTGTGGTACAAGGTGAACTAAGACTTTTGACCCAATCACAGGCTTTATGAAATGGCATCAAAGAACATCTTAAAATTTTTCTGAAAATTTTTAAAAAGGGAAAACAACTGGACTTTGGAATATCTCAGAAGCCACTTGGGTTTCTCTTTCAAGACTTTCCTTCCAGGGACTTCCATTGTCCCGCGCCCCAAGGGAAGCGTTTCACCTTTTCCCTGTAGTGGAAATAAGCAACAACAGAGCTGCTTTGTGAACCAGAAAATGATGAAGCCTTTCCAAATGAGGAGGATGTGGGAAGTGCCAAAGAGCCAGAGGGGCCAGGCAGGAGAAGAATGGGCCTGACTTCCCTTAGCTCATAATGAAGGTAATTCTTTGAGTCCAGACTCAGGTAAACCTGCAGAAGGAAGACAGTCTTTGAATCTATGCAGAAGAGGGTCAGTGTTTAGGTGGAGAAAAGCAAACACTCTCCTCCCTCTGGACAGCTACATCTGCCTGTGTTGCACCAGATGTGTAGCAGCTGTGTGTCCTCCCAGATGGTAGTCAGATGGAAATGATGGAGAAAGAAGTCACCTTCTGTATGTTTCAGGAATAGAAAATCAGATTAATCCTTATTTGCATGACATGTTAGTGAGATAAGGTCTTTTTGATCTGTATTTTGAATGGAAAAAAAAATAACTATCATTTGTGAAGCACTGACCTTATACCAATCACTAACCTAGGAGCTTTAAAAATGCTTTGTTTTGAATTCTCACATCAATTCTGTGATATGGTTAAGATATTTCCTCACTTTTATGAGAAAATCGAGTACCAGAGTTGAAGGTCAGAAACTGGTAAAACCTAGTCTAGAACTCAAGGTCAGTCATGTCCTTTCCCTGATGCTTGGCACCCACTGTTAGCATTACATTTCTAATTTATTGTTGAAAAACCAGGCTGAGTTTTTGAATGGCCTCTGTTGGGACTCCAAAGTAAAGCTTCTCTTTGAGATCTTTGAAGAGCCTTCAAAGCAGAGAAATTGTCTAGATATTTTTGAAGTCTTAAAATTATTATTATTATTTTAAAGACAGTGTCTCACTATGTCTCCCAGACTGGAGTGCAGTGGTGCGATCATAGCTCACTGCGGCCTCAAACTCCTGGGGTTGAGGGATCCTTCTGCCTCAGCCTTCAGAGTAGCTAGGACTACAGGCATGCACCACCACATCTGGTGGCTAATTTTTGGAAATTTTGGAGATAGGGTCTCACCATGTTGCCTAGGCTGCAAACTGTCTACATATTGATATCAAAGAGTGACAGGAAGGCTTGCACGTTCCCAGGTATATAAAATAATTGACTCATAGAGCTCAGTCTGTGCTTCCAGCAGCTTGGATTGTTGCTACCACGGAGATGGTACAAACAGCAAGCAGGCAGGATGACTGCCAGGACATTTGCATCTGGTTGTTCATAGAAACATAACGTAAAGCATGTACCAACAAAAACTATCAGGAAAGTGCCTAATTTCAAATCTATAACTATTTTCTTAATCTCTGAGCATGAGAGCACTAAGATCTTTTTTATATATTTAATACCAATATCTAAAACTGAAAAGTGAGGCTACTAACTAATAAAAGAATAAGTATACAGATGAAAATTTGCCAAATTTGCTTGAATTTAACTGTAATTAATCAGTGTGCTTTTCAGAATATGAGAAGAAAAGATCTTTTCTAATGAATACATAATTCTAGTCAAATTCTCTTTCTCAATTTTTTGCTTTGTGAAAACCTTCAATTTAAAACCAGCATAGCCTTGTTCAGACAAGTCTGAATATACGTAATATCTTCATGTAATCTCAATGAGAGAAATACTCAGCCCTTCATTTTAATTAATAATAACATATAATACAAAGATGGCATACATGTTGGTGAACTACTGCCTTTCATTCTCTGTCCAGATGGTTCATTGAGTCACAGTCTTGATGAGTTTGTGACATCATAATTCATCACCATGGAAACAACTATGATGAAGTTTTATCCTGTGGACACTTAGTCATCAATAAGTTTGATTGATGACTCTCTGCTATCTTCAGCCAAATCAAGTTCACTTATACCTTCACAAATTAAAAATTGCACTCCATCGTATATAGCATGATGATAAAAAATAATGAGTTTTTAAAAACTAATCAAATTAAAGACACAGAAACAATCATTCATAATCCTGCCATTATACAAATCACTTCTTGACTGGGTATGTTGGCTCACACCTGTAATCCCAGCATTTTGGGAGGCTGAGGTAGCCGGATCACTTGAGCCCAGGAGTTCAAGACCAGCTAGGGAAACAAAACATAGTGAGATTCCATATCTACCAAAAAAAAGAAAAAAAGAAAAGAAAAGAAAATTAGCCAGGTGATATGGTTTGACTCTGTGTACACATCCAAATCTCATCTACAATTGTAGTCTCCACATGTCAGGGGAGGTGCCTGGTGGGAGATGACTGAATCATGGGGGCGGACTTCCCCCTTCCTGTTCTCATGACAGTGAGCTCTCACGAGATCTGACGGTTTAAAAGTGTATGACAGTTCCCCTCTCATTCTTTCTCTCTCCTGCCACCTTGTAAGAGGTGTCTTGCTTCCCCTTTGCCTTCCGCTATGATTGTAAGTTTCCTGAGGCCTCCCCAGCCCGGAGGAACTGTGAATCAATTAAACCTGTTTTCTTACTAAATTACCCAGGCTCAGGTAGTTCTTTATAGCAGTGTGAAAATAAACTAATATACCAGGTGCAGTGGGGTACACCTGTGGTCCCACCTACTGGAGGGGTTGAGGTGGGAGGATGAGGATTGCTTGAGCCCAGGAGATCAAGACTTCAGTGAGCCATGATCACACCACTGTGCTCCAGCCTGGGCCATAGAGTGAGACCCTGCCTCAAAAAAAAAAAAAAAAAAAAAAATCACTTCTTCGATTTTTAGTAGTTAATTATAATTTTTGCTCTAGGGTAGATTTAATTTTTATATAATTATAAAATCAAGACATAATTTTAATATTAAACAGTTTTCTGTAGTGCTATTTAGCTACTATGATGTTTTATTGAGTTCTGATGTATTTTGAAAATAGCCTGTAATGTCCAAAGAAATAGCATCTGGTTTGCAAAATAGGATTTGGGGAGCAAAGGTCGAGATTGTGACAGTGTTCTGACTGTGGCTTGTGAAGGCACATACAAGTTATTTTATTTGACTTCTTCAGGTTTCACCAGTGAAATTTAAGGCCTTATCTTTCTTTTTCATCAAAAGGCAGTTAAAAGACTTAGAAAACAAGACTGTCATGATCTTCCTGGAATATAACTACCAAATAAAAATTTAGATGTAATCCAGTAAAATGTAAGCCCCTGAAGCAAAGAAATGACAAATTATGAGTTTTGTATCCTCATTCCTCAGTACAGAGTACATTTTTAACAAATGTTTATTTGAAGTAAATGTACAACTAAAGATTTGAGCAAAAAAGAACTGTTAACTAATTTATAATTTAGGAATCTGTTCAAATTATTTTGTGATGCTTAAACTTACATGACATTAGTGGAGATGGATCTATGAATATGTAAAAATGATTTTACATATCTAGGGCAAGTTTTTCTATCAAAACACATTTAGGTATTTGGTTGACAATTAAGCATAAAAAGTTATTTTTATCAAAATTAAAAGCTTTTGCCTTGTGAAAAAAAAAAGTAAAAAGGATTAAAAAGACAAGCTACGGACTGGGAGAAAATATTTGTAAATCACATATCTGACAAAGAACTGCTATCAAGAATATATAAAGAACTCTTAAACCCAACAGTCAAAAAACAATCTATTTAGAAAATAGCAACAGGAACAGAGAAACAGTTCCCTAAAGAAGATATACAGATGCAAATAAGCCCATGAAAAGATGTTCAACATCATTAGCCACTAAAGAAATGCAAAGTAAAACCAAAATGAGGTATCACTATGCACTGATCATAATGGCTAAAATAAAAAAAGTAACACCACCAAATGCTGGTGAAGATACAGAAAAACAATCACTGTCATATTGCTGGTGGGAATATAAAACGGCACATCTAATTTTGGAAAATATTTTGTCAGTTTCTTAAAAACACTAAACATGCAACTACTATAAGATATAGAAATCACACTCATTCCTAGGCATTTATCCCAGAGAACTGAAAATGTATGTTTACACAAAAATCTGTATGTGAGTATTTATAGCAGCTTTATTTATAATCTCCCCAAACTAGAAATAACCCAAGTGTCTTTCAATGGGTAAATGACTCAACATTCATAGCATGAAATACTATGTAGGAATAACAAAGAATGAACTATTAATACCCAACCACCTAGATAAATCTCCAGAGAAGTATGCTAAGTAAACAATCTCCAAAGAATTATGCTGATTGGAAAGAACCGACACCTGAAAGTTATATACTGTATGGTTCCATTTATATAATGTGTTTGAAATGACAAAATGCTAATTATTGCCAGGGTTTTAAGGTGGGTAGGCAAAGGAAGTAGATATAGCTATAAAAGGACTAAGCATGGGGGATGCTTGGATGAAAATGTTCTGTATCTTGATTGTATCAGTGTCAATATCAAAGTTGTATTATTGTGCAGTAGTTTTCAAGATGTTACCTTTGGAGGAAACCGGGTAAAAGTATTGTTTGTATTATTTCTTATAACTGCATGTGAACCTATAATTATCTCAAAATACAAAGTTTAATAAAAAAAGTTTTAAAGAAGATTGTTTTAAAATTTATTAAGTTATGGTTTCCACAAATAATATCTAAGAGTATCAACTGCCAAAAGTATCTATAATTTTTGCTGAGAGGCATTTGCTATTGGATGGAATGTAGATCACCAGTTATAATAAAAATATCAAAAGAAATGTATTTCCATCAGATATGTCCTATCAAAAACATAGTATAAAATAACATAATGATAGTAGTAAGAAAGGATGGTGTTATGTTGGTAATTAAAATTCTGAATTTTAGTTTTAAGGACCATCTTCATAGATAAGAACCCCAAAATTACAACTCCACATTCACAATGCAGTAGTAAGGTATTTTGCAAGCTCTTCCTTCTATTATCCCTAACGCTTGTTTTTGTGAAAACCAGTCATGAAATGAAGGAAACTTCTGGTCTGGCTCTGGTGTGAGATTCTCGAGTTTATTTGCCCATCAGCAAGCATTTCTTTAGAGCTGATCACAGAGCTAGGCTCTATGCTGGTCATTGGAGGCAAGACAGTGGTAAACATGACCTGTCCTTTCTGTCAAGGAATTCTGCACATAAAGGAGGGAGGAATGCTTCCGGAGTAATAGACTTTTACAATATGAGATGGTAACAACAACAACAACAACAAAAACCCCTAAAGGAGGCACACAGGAGTGACACTGAAATCTGAGGAGGCACTGGGGGACGCTGGGGAAATGGAGGATTTTCCAAGACTACCTAGGCTATGGGCAATGAATAGGTAGGTGTTAGCAAGGTTAAAAACAAAAACATCCAGGAAGAGGAAGGACCTATAGTCTAGACTTAAATTCCAAGTCTAAGCGAGTTTAGGAAGTGGAAGTTCCCCTGATATGGCTTAAAAATAGGCCAAAAATCTCTCCCATTGATCCCCACACAATATTAGGATGAGTAGGTGCAAAGACACAGTCCCAAACATCTTGATGACCTGCCTGGCCAGGAAACATTGGGAGAGTTGTAATGGGTATTGGTGCTGAGTATGGCATAATACATCAGAGATTTTTTAAAGTGTGGGGTGTGTGTGTGTGTGTGTGTGTGTACTTGACCATGTAAAGCCCAGTTATGCACTGTGACACTGACATCTTTAAACTTTTAAGTATTTTAACCATTTTTTTATACTTTGAAGCACTATAAGATCTAAGTAACCAGAAGCTTCAAGCAAAGAATAGAAATATACTAGATTTGTGTAATGTTCTATGATCATTCACATTGATCCAATGCACACAGTTTCATCTTGACAGACCAACGACAGCCTGATAGATGACTACTTTACATAGAAAAAGACCTTGGCATGACTCCGTTCAAGAAAGACTGTCATCTCAGTGATGGGACTCATGCTTTCTTTAGCAATTGCAGATGAAGTAGGAAAAGATAAATCTGAATCTGAAGATTGCTTTACAAATCATTGGTTGGAGAAATCAAAAGGTCACTGGATAGCTATAAAGTCAACTTAAGTTCCTAATCCTTTCAAAAGCAAATTATTTGTTGAAAACTTAAGGAATGAAGATTGAGGAATAAAATGAAAGTTTACACTCTGATATGGTTTGGCTGTGTTCCCACCTGAATCTCATCTTGAATTGTAGCTCCCATAATTCCCACGTGTTGTGAGAGGGACCTGGTGGGAGATAGTTGAATCATGGGGATGGTTTCCCCCATACTGTTCTCATGGTAGTGAATAAGTCTCACTAGATCTGATGACTTTATAAGGAGTTTCCCCTTTTGCTTTGCTCTCATTCTCTCTTGCCTGCTGCCATATAAGATGTGCCTGTCACTTTCCACCACAATTGTGAGGTCTTCCCAGCCACGTGGAATTGTGGGTCCGTTAAACCTCTTTTTCTTTATAAATTACCCAGTCTCAGGTATGTCTTTATAAGCAGTATGAGAACTGATTAACACACACTCCTGGTGATTGTATAAGGTTAGGACTTATTTTAGAATTCAAAGAATGGAAAATGATAGATGAATATACCCTATGAAAAGAATCTTCATTTTGAAGAATAAAAAACATTTTACCAATAAAAATTATGTTACTGTAGAAGTACTGGCATATATCCACGAAAATAAATGACAGGTAAACTTAACTATATTAGGATGTACATCCTATATTAGGATCCTAAGATATATCCAGAATCATTAAAAAATAAATATTTATGAGTTTTATTGACTTCTAATTCTTTAGAACTTTGAAGTAACTTGATTTTACTTTATATTTTTTATGCTAAAAAGTATTGCCTGATAATGTTTTTGCTGTGGATAGACTTCTTTACTTACAAATGTAAAACACTGAGGTTTGTGGATTACTAACCAGACACATTTATAGAACTACCTATGCAGCTAATATTATCACCACAAATACAATAGCTCATTAGTGCTCCAGTAACAGCAGAAAAGACCTATATGAAATACTTGGATTATGCAAAATTCTATTCTCTAACTCTGCTAGCCAACAAAGAATTGTTTTGGTCAGTCAACTGGGGAGGTCTCAACAATTACCCTCCACAAAGCCACTAATTCATTGACTTGAGCTATTACCATATTTGTGAACTTCCTCTTCCTTCAGTTTGGCTAAAGGTGCTCTTAAATATAAATTTCCCTGGTTATTGGGAAGAAATTTTTTGAGAACTCTTTTGTGATATGTGGACACTTTGGCCCACCCAACCAATAGGCAAACCAACGGGCCTCTGGGGTTGCCATGATGACAACTTCCAGATCCAGAACCAAAAGTGAATCTAGAAAGGATCTGACTTAAGAGGCATTTACTGAAATATCTGCCTCCCATTGTGCCTATCTGCCATCTTTCTTCACCCATCTCAATTTTTAACAATTAGACAAAACCATAGGCATGTGTCTCCAGGAGGCCACTGTTAAAAATCCACCTAGGAAAAGATGGTGATTACATTTGTCCCTCAGGTATCCACGGGAGGTTGGTTCCAGGACCCCTGTCCCCATACCAAAATCTGCGGGTGCTCAACCCCCTGATATAAAATAGCATATTTGCGTATAACATATGCACATCCTTCCATATACTTTACATGGTCTCTACATTACTTACAATACCCAATACGATATAAATGCTATGTTGTATTGTTTTTATTTGTATTATTTTAATTGGTTTTTTTTTTTTTCCCAAATATTTTCTCTCTTCAGTTGGTTGAATCTGGAAATGTAGAATCCCCAGATATGGGAGGGCTGGTTGTACTGGCAATCTCTTGTAAGTTATTTTGGCAATCCCTTTAAATTATCTTGTCAAAGTAAGTAATTGTTACTTTGGAAAGCACAGAGTGCCTGGAATGGAGGCTCTGGGCTTCATTTCACTGGTGAACAGGGAAGAGAATGAACCTGTGCACCTCTGAAGCTGGCTCCAGAGGGCTGTGACTGCCAGGGGTAGGTCCCGATCTGGGCTTCTTGGGCATTAAGAGTTCAGTTAGTCAGGGCATCTTAAACCATTTGATTCCAGTCTGTCACATGTAAAGTATAGGAGCATGTGCATGTTACTTTTCTGAATCCTAATGTTTTAAGTTTTTTAAGGCAGGAAAATCCTACATATTTTTCATAGGCATTGTTAGCATTAAAAGGCAGAACAATGCTTTTAGCACTCAGCATAGTACCTGAAAATATTTCCTGAATAAATAACATGTATACAACATTTAGCTCAGTACTGTACCCAATTCATGGAAGTTTTTCAATAGGTAAAACATGAAATTTAAGGGTTTTTTTTTGTTTGTTTGTTTTGAGATGGAGTCTCACTCTGTTGCCAGGCTAGAGTGCAGTGGTGTGATCTCGGCTCACTGCAACCTCTGACTCCCTGGTTGAAACGATTCTCCTGCCTCAGCCTCCCAAGTAGCTGGGATTACAGGCATGTGCCACCATGCCCAGCTAATTTTTGTATTTTTAGTAGAGACAGGGTTTCACCATGTTGGCCAGGATGGTCTTGATCTCCTGACCTCATGATCCACCCACCTTGGCCTCCCAAAGTGCTGGGATTACAGGCATGAAGTCTAAGTTTTACTGTGAGGTACAATCTGAAAACTGTGCCCAGTTATCATGCATGGGGAAGGCCACAAGCCTTTCAGTCCAAGGAAGAAAAAATATTCATGCTATGAGAAATATTTCCTACTCCTGGCGAGGTTTAGGATGCGTCAAAGCCTTAGTCCTACTGAGACTGAAAATTCATACCAGTAGGAAAGAGGGGTGAATTCTAACATCCATTTAGAGCTACATAGACGAGAATTGTTCCTGTGTTGCCAGGCATCGAAACAATACGCTTTACAAGACAGAACATTTCCCACTTATCTGTTACACACATTTAGCGTTTTCTATTTTGGTCCATTATTAATCTATAATTATTCTCTTTTGTGGAATTGAGAAATCATAGCAGGAAGTTACATTGCTTAAATAATTAATTCTTTCCTGAACAAGGAAAATTGGAAAAAATACAAGCCCAAAAGGGAAAAGTTCCTTTCCATTTCCTGAGGCATGCTAAGAAGTCCACAATTAGCTCGGTTTCTAATAGTTTCCACAGATCTGCTACTGGACATACCTAGTTTTTCCTTCAGGAGCCTGCTATCTATAATCTCTCCCCTGCCCTTTTGGGATTCTGTCACCTCTTTTGCTAACTGCAGGGTGTCGAAGTGAGTTGGGACTTCCTTTAGAGACTTGCATTTCTCTTTCATTCTGATATTGTCCTGATGTCTCATCTCTTGTTCCTTCCACTTGATGCAATGCTGCCTATTTCTCAAATACAGATGAGAGGAAACAGGGCCCCAGTGTGTCCTACCCAGCCCACTGGAATTTTTACCACCCAGCACAATGACTGTCCAAGTCAATATAGCTATGGGGGCAGATAGTATGTGCCATGTGGCTAGGGCCTCCGCCCTGACCTCACCTCTTGGCAGTCACTCAGATTTACAGGCAGAGTTGTACACTATAACTAGAAACATGACAAATATACAGTCATCACACTCTTCCCACTTCCCTTTGACCTATAACGGTAAATTAAATTTAATCATTGTGTAATTGACCACCATTTAAAAGCTTTTGCTCCACCTGAATGCAACTTGCTGAAAAATATCTAGGATCATCCTGAGAAGGGCAGACAGCACTTTGTTGTGATATTAAATACAGCGTGTTTGGCTGGGTGCGGTGGCTCACACTTGTAATCTCAGCACTTTGGGAGGCAGGAGGATTGAGTCAGTAAAGGAGTTCGAGACTAGCCTGGGCAACATGGTGAAACCCTGTCTGTACAAAAAATACAAGTGCACACCTGTAGTCCCAGCTACTCTGGAGGCTGAGAAACAAGAATCGCTTGAACCTGGGAGGCAGAGGTTGCAGTGAGCTGAGAGCCATTGAACTCCAGCCTGGGCAACAGAATGAGACTCTGTCTCAAAAATAATAATACAAAACACACACACACACACACACACACACACACACACACACAAAACCGGTGTGATAGACTGGAAAATGCGTGGACTTTGCTGTGAGGAAAAATCAGATTCAGAATCTTCCTTCTGATTATGTGGTCTTGGGCAATTTTTTAAAACTCTCTTAGATTCAGATTTCCTTTTTGTGAAAGAGAGATAATTAGTAATATCTACTTTATAGGGAGTTGAGAGGTTTAAATGAATTAATAAATGCAAAATATTCCTAGAACACTGTTTAGTACATAGTTAGCTTTCAATGTATTCTACTTATTTTTTGTGACTATCCTTTTATCCTCTAATTTTCTATTATCATCTAGTAGGGATGAGCCCAGGTTTACCTAATGATGGGAGTTATACCAGGTGTATTAAATATTTCAAGGATCTCACTCCTTCCATATACATCTTGACAGGCCTTTACCACCTGATAACTGAAGAGGAAAATTCCACAATTAGGAATTCATTGCTTTAACCTAGGACTTAGTAGCTTATATTCTATTAAAACACCATTGCCTTTTGGGAGGCCAACACTTCACCCCAAAAAATAATAACGACTACCACGTGTGGAGTAACACCTTTTACCTGTGGCATTTCTTATATCATCTTAAATTGCTTAACAGTCCCATAGGGTAAACATTATCCCGACTGATAGTGTTCACACATTTCGTTTTACAGTGATAATCAGAGCAAAAATGGTTCAGAAGTCACCGACTCAAGTTGTTATTGCTGTTGTTTCTAAATTAAAAAAATTACAGAACGCAATTTTTTCTCTCAGGAAACAAAAACCTGAGAGATGAACAGAGACTATCAATACACAACTAAATTAAAACATCGTTAAAATATTTTGTGTTATAAAAACACAAAATAAGCATAGACAGGGTATATGAAGACCTTTCTCAGGTGGGTCTTGACCTTGGAAACAGGTATTTCTGATGAACTCTGAGAATATTAACTCTCCCTTGAAGTCTTGTCTTTTGAGGACTACTAAGAGGGGTGACAGTTTTGGTAAGTGCAGATGAAGTCACCCGCAAGGCAGAGGAAAACACCGACTATGTGGAGAAGAGACTATGCGACGGAGAGTGACTGTCCCTGAGAGGCCAGAGAATAAGGGCTGGACCAGGATGTGTGGATTCCTGTTTATCAGCAATGGTGGAGTAGGACAGAATCCTAGCAAAAGTGAGGACCTATGCCAGGGCTCTGCTACCTATTTTCTAGAGTAAGTACTGCCCAGTATCATAATCCCCATCCAGTCCTGTTTCCTGAGTGACTTTATGTATTACACAGTTCACTTGATATAAAATAAAATCAGTAAGAGCTTCGTAGATAGAACATATGCTCTAGAATCAGAAAGATCTGGGCTTAAATCCCAACTCTGCCACTAATTGGTTCTGTGATCACGGGCAATGTGTTGAACTTCTCTGAGCCTCACATTCATTCTCTAAATGTGTGTGTTTGTGTGATAATGTTTACTTCATAAGGTTTTGTCAAAATTAAATGAAGTAGCAGACTTCAGGAGACATAGTTGTTGTCCAATAAATGCTAGTTATTATTATGGCAATATCTCTAGACTATGAGCTACTGGATGTCAGAGAACATATCTTACTCATTTTCATATTCTTGCTACCTATTTTATAAAGTCAATGCTTAATAAATAAATGTTGACCAATGCTTAAACTAGCAAACATTGGGAAAAGTGTTTCTGATGTACCAAAAATACCAAAACAACAACAACAACAACAACAACAACAACAAACCAACCACAAAAAAATCCCCAAACCATCGCAATGTAACATGGGGTATAATCAGACCATAAATATTTGCAGTAGCAAATGACATATTTTCTAGTAAATGGACGCCTTCATTAGTCAATACTTCCATAGCTGCTTTATCATTTAATCATCATTTAGACAAAAGGAAAAGCACAGTCCTTATTTTCAGTGTTGAACATAACACAACATTCGCACGTTGTCAGATATTAGTAAAAATGACTTGGATGACTGGGAGAAGCTCAGTCCTAAGTCTGAATGGAATTGCTTTGATATCAGGTTATCAGACTCTCCACACGCCCATCCCTAGCCTCACTCTGTACCACCAAACTCTCACCCTGTGCCCAAGCTCTGCACATGTGTTCTTAAACAGTTTGCCAGCCTTGTTTTAGGAAAAAGCAAAACACATGGTTTATTGCTGCTCATAAATATGGTACCAGATTTCTCTACTTCCTTGGACACAGTGAAGCAAGAGAAATATTATAACATTTCCCATTTTATGAGTAAGCACAAATAGTTCTATATTCAAGGAATCGAGAATTCTTAGGGGCATCTTGAAGGGTAGGATATCCCTTGAAAGAGAATTCCTGTGGAATGGGAATTTGGCCTTAGGTGATTTTGACACTGAATGAGTCAAGCTTACATTACAAATCCACCAACAATAATAGTAGCACTGTCCTAAGGCTGGAAAAACACTTTATTGGAAAATGCAAATTATGATAGCACAGTCAAGAATAGGATGTTACTAAGTAACTTCCTTGCCTGTTTGAACCTACAGTGCATTCAGTTTCCATACACACACGTACCACACTCAGGTTTAACCTTTTTGAACTGCAAACATAAGATTAGAAAAAGCAAAATGTATGCACATACACCATAGGGATATGTGTTTTTAAATTATTTTAATTAATTTACATTTATTTCTTAAAAATGTACATGGTATCGGTCAAGAGCAATGACATG
Organism: Chlorocebus sabaeus; assembly: GCF_047675955.1. Lineage (NCBI taxonomy): Eukaryota > Metazoa > Chordata > Mammalia > Primates > Cercopithecidae > Chlorocebus > Chlorocebus sabaeus. The sequence continues at coordinate 32,050,257 of NC_132911.1, read as the reverse complement.
ACAAAGAATTCTGGACCTGGAGCTATAGCAAAGAAGTGGATGGATGGTAAACCATATAACAGATAAAGGATGTCCAGTTTCTGAGGAGAAATGGGCACACTGTTTGCGAGAACTTCTTGTATTGCCAGTTTATGATATTACCCATGTGTAAGTATTAAAACAGAAAGGGAGAGAAAGGAGGAAAAATTATTAAAATGAAGCTTTTATCTTCCTCTATTGAAAAAAAAGCATTATTTCTTCTTGAATTATTAGCTGTGTATCTCTAATCCAAGTCATGTTCTAACAACTTCCCTGTAATTAGAAATATACATATCTGTGTAAGTTACTGCCAAGGTGCCTAGGTATTTTACTGGCATTAGTAATCAGTATATGGCAAGAGAAGCTGAGTCAGTGGGCAAAAGTCTTCATAGCCTTTGGGCCAAAGTGGTAAGAGGAGACTGTGACTATGTTTGATGAGGCCAAGACTTGGTCCTAGGAAACCAGGTTCTGAAAACACTTACCTTCACATTTTGGTCAATTTCACTAAGCCCCAGGGCATTGTTGCTTCTGGTCTAATTCTCCCATTTGGGTCTTGTCATTCTTAAAAAAAAAAAAAAAGAGAAGAGTAACTTTGGATAAATACTTTATATATCACAACCCAATTCATATTGTAAAACATACAGCCTGTTCATTTAGTTGACTTGAAAAAGAAAAACAAAACACACACACTTCATTTTAATTCCACCCTCAGATCACTAAAGTCCAACATGACTATGTTGGCTTGCATAAGGCTGTACTTTGGTATTTTTGCAGTCAGTGTTCACTAATGAAAACCTAACACATGGAATGGAGTGAACAAGCTTATATATGTTACATTAATTTATGCTTTCCAATGTGGACTGAATATGACTAGGTCCTATCCCAAAAGCAAAACAAACAAACAAACAAGCACTTACCTGGTATGAAAGAGTCTGTAGAAATTTCTCTAGGTCTTGAGCCAGCTGGAAAATATACAGGGCTAGATCCAAGAAAAAGACATCTTCAAGGGAGGTCAGGGGTCTGGAACAATCCATTACTTTTGCTGAAATAAAAGCTGGGTTTCCATCAGGGAGTGATGAAATAACCGGGAATTATCAGAGCGCTGTCATAAGCACAGGTTCTAGGACTTGCGGAGTCGTGACACCTCAGCACCTGGCCTTTAGTTCTAGGAATTTGCTGGAGGACAACCAGCAGCTAACTGAGCAGCCTTGGTTCTTTTGGCCAAGGATGTACTCCCTTCACATGTAAGTGTGAAACCCGTAAGCAGAAAGACCTGGAGTTCTATAGCAGCAACAGCCCTAAAATGTGTCTTCCATTCAGGGCTATGATTGAAATCTGCTAACAAAGGCAGACAACACATCCCAACAATAAAGCCCTGTTTAGAACTAACAAAGCTGATTTCTACAGATACTGTTTCTGGACTAATGTTTTAAAGAGGATGTGTAAGGAAAAAAAAAAAAAAAAAAAAAAAAAAAGGATTTCACTCAAATAAAGCAATGATATTAGGACTCAATGAAGAGGTGAGTTGTATTACATTTCACCCATATCTGCTTCCCCTCCTGCCGTGGAATTATATTTCCCAAAGACGCTGAAGTCAGACTTGAACTGACTTGCTTTACCACCAAAATGGGAGTGGAAGTGACTTGTGTGGTATCCAGGTAGAAGCTTAAAATGTGGCACGTGGTTCACCATGGTCATTGCCTTTGCCATGGTGAACATCAATATTAGAAGAGAGACTCCTCTAACGCTGTCAGTCCCTTAGGGTCATGATGTGGAGAACAACCCCCAACCAACACTGACCAACACTCACTGGATGTTGTATATTGAGAAAATAAACTTCAGTTGTTGTAAACTGTTAAGATTTTGGGGTAGTTTGTGACCACTGAACAATCTAGCCAATTCTAGCTGAAACAGAGAGCAACTTGGAAGAAAACGTTTGCAGGGTTGAAACCGCCCCTGTTCATATTGTATTTATACATTAGCCAATGTAAATAATGAAGCATTTCTCCATTTCCTTGATACTGAGCATATTTCTCTAATTGGCGATTAAAAGAGAGCTTATCCTGTCGCACACATTAGAACAATCTTAGAATCATTTGATAAATGTAATTCAAACACAATAGCCCATTTTTTTCTTCATTACTGAAGGAGTTATCAAATTGAAGGTAATCAAAAGGATTGAAAACAGGTTTACCAATATTTTGTCACCTCTAAAACGTACATGCAAGAAAATCAAATCATACATGTAATAAAATAGAACAAGATGATTGGCATATTGACAAGGCTGTTGGCACAAGCTGTCTTTGGCTCTCTGCCCCAATTGCAGCTCCTCTGCTATGGAGATCTGCTTGTTGACCACTGGAAAGGCAGCTTTCACATCTTTAGAGGTTTTTAAAATTGATAAGATGAGGCTCTGAGCAGCTGTGATCCCAGGAAGGATAATTAGGGTAACAGAAAATCAGAAAGAGTCAAGTGGAAGTGGAGGATCCACCATGTTTAATGCCATGTCCAAAGCAAAATAAGACATTTGTAAGGACGTGCTTGTGATTTTTCAGGGAAACCATATGCTGGAAAGCAGTATGGTAGGAAAAAACTATGAAACTCATATCATAATGGCTTTTCTACTTTTCCTATGGGCTTAAAGAGTTAAAGTTAGCCCAGATGGGGAAGGACAACAGATGGGTGCATTCTGATGACTTATAATTCTGCATAATAAAATGACCTAAGACTCTATTTAGAGAAATAGAACAGCTACTCGGGCTGTTTACAGACTGAGAAATATCACGATAAGCAAACGCAGGCAGTTCAAAGGAATGATTAAAAAAAAAAGGACAAGTGGATAAATAATGACCTGATGTTGTTGCGAAAATGTAGTGTAACTCTTACATTGTTAATATAAACACAGATGACCTTTGCATTTGCTCAACTTTCGTCTTCAAGACAGGAAACAGCAACTGATCTTTATCGGAAAAGTAGAATCTTCCACTTGCTTCTGCTGTACTGACATTACGGTGTATGTCAGAGCATAGCAATGTCACTATCTTTTCAAACCACATGTTGAAAGCCTGATAGGCAGTTGAAAAAGAAGCTTATCCTGGGCATATGCTTTGTGTGTTGTAGAGACAGTATAGACAAGGTTAGAAGGAAGGCATTGTGTGTATGTATAGGGTGTGGTGTTGAAGCTGTGAGAGAAGGGCCTATGTCTACATTTTCTATGGATGTATTCATCAATTTATCATCTTCACAAACATAAACATCCTAAGAGAATGTCTACTACTTAACAAACAAATCAACCTGAAGTTCTTTTGTTTTATACATTAGAGTAGACAAGTCCTATATTCTGGACATACTATAAACTAAAACACAAGGAATTGTTTATGAATTACACAATATTTTGCATCAGAAAAGTTTCAAACATCTGAGCTAGCTTTTCTCTATTTCAAATAGAAATTGATTCAGATTTTTTATGGCATATACATAAGAATGCCCACATCTGTCCATCAATACAGCACTTTATTCATACATTCATGCTTCATTTCTGTAGTTCACAGCAACCTATGGCCATTGATGAATCTTCTCTCCCCACTCTTCACTGTATATTTATCTAGTCATGATTTCCTAAGTCATGATTTTGCCCTAAATGAGTGACTTAAATTGACCTTTCATTTCTCGCTGCACAGTCTATTTAGTCTGGGCTCCAAAACAGACTTTTTCAATATGGGACCAATTCTGATTTCTCTTATTTATTAAATATTTCTCACCTAGCATAACACTTGGAGAAATCACCTTTATGTTTCTTTATAGCCATTATGTAGAGCGCCAAATCCTGTTTACTTGCACCTGTGGCAGGATGATCCAGTTTCTACCCACTCTAACCCAGCCTGAGAAACTGCTTCTAGCGAAGCAGTGTCTGTATTCTAGCTCTCAGCCCTGCCTCTGTATGCCATCATGATGATACCAGGGATGTTTCCCTTCCTATTCCAAATAAATAAATTCATGTATGCTTTTCTTAAGCCTCTAGCTCCTCTATCATGTGACTTTCAATATTAGAAACTTTACATGCTGGGACCAATTACTACCTAATCAATCAGAAATACTACTACTGTGATCTCAATCACGAGTCAGCAAGTTTTTTTTTTTTTCTGCAAAGGGTTAATAGTGCATATGTTTTCAGCTCTGTGGGCAATATGGGCTCTAGATCTCTGTTACAATTAAATAACTCTACCATGGTAGCATGAAAGCAGCCATAGATATAAAGAAATGGGTATGTTCCAATAAAACTTTATTTATAAAAATAGATGGGGGGAGGTAGTTTTGGCTTGTGGGCTGTAGTTTGCTAACCCCTGATCTAAATCAAACAGACACATAGCCATTGCAAATTAGAGTCTGATCTTGGTAAAAATCACACTTACAGATGGTCTTCACACTTCTTCTAGATTTATTGAGGGGATGTAAAAAAATCAATATGGAGAGATAATTACTACTTTCTAAATAAGACTCTACTATAGCTATTAAAAACATTGACATTATCCCAACTTCTCCTGCCTGAAGGCATTTGTTCTATGGATATTGGCAACTGATGCAAATGCCACTCCAAAGAGGCATGCATTTAGATGTTTTCTTTTATTTGTTTATTTGCAGCTTGGATAGTATCATTCTATTTGGCCTCCTTCACATTCAGTGGTACTTGCCTAGCCAAGATGGGCTGGAGAAATGCTACTGATATATAGTAAATCATAGAAATGTAGGCAAAGGACTTAAAATAATAGCTGCTTTTCAATAAGTACCAAAATACTATGCCAGGGACAATCATATATGACCTCATTTATCTTTACTACATCTTCTAGATGAGGAAACAAAGACTTAAATATATGAACTAAATTCCCTTCAATTTTTTGCCTGTTTGTTTTGTTTTGTTTTGTTTTTGTTTTAACAGAGGATCTCCCTGTCTCACCTAGGCTGGAGTGCAGTGGCAGATCACAGCTCACTGCAGCCTTAACCTCTTGGACTCAAGTGATCTTCCCACCTCCTGTGTTGCCGAGATTACAGGCATGCACCATCATGCCTGGCTAATTTTTATTTTTGTAGAGATGGGGCCTTCCTATGTTGCCAAGGCATGTCTTGAACTCCTGGACTCAAGCATTCTCCTGTCTTGGCCTCCCAAAGTGCTGGGATTATGGGTGTGAGCCACCATGTCCAGCCTAGAATTGCCCAAGATACTAAAACTAGTAAGAGGCAGATCTCGGACTTAAACCATATTTCCTGACTCACTGGAATATGATCTTTGCATCGAAATGGTAAGGCCTCATTTTGTTCTTCATTTCCCAGATTTTCCTGATTCCTGACCACAAAATTGGTATCCATGCTTTTGATCTCATCGAACCCTAAAAAGAATACCTTTTCTAAACATTCAAGGTGAGTATACTCAGAAGCCATAGTGAAGTGTATTGAGGCAACTTAGCTCTAGAGGCCCAGGGTGAGTGCTTTCAGGCTGAGTGACCTGCTCACATTAGCCTACAATGTAAAGTTCATGTAATGCTACTGTGGATGTCACAAGTCAAGAAATGGAGAGAGAGCAAAGGTCACACTAGCTTTAGCAATGGACTGGAGAAGGTAGTTTGAGTTTGAGAGAAGAGTCTGAGAAACCCAAAGGAAAAGGAGTTTGAGAAACCCAAGTTAGAACTCAGGGATGTACTGCTCAGACCCAACTAACCAAGTCAGCCGAATGTACCAGGCTAGTTGCTGAATGATTATGTTCTGGATGGTTATCTAGAAAAAGGGCTTAGGAACTGAGCAAGAGACATAAACTTGTAGAATTCCAAATAAGAACTTCCCAAATATTGGCTCAAAATAACATTTGCATTCCCGATTACTCCAGTATCTGCAAGGAATTTGAGGAAAATATGTTATGGCAGGGTTCCAAACTGATTGACTGACAACCAGTCAGAAAACTTAGAGTAAATAATCTTGAAACTGGTCATGTCTTCACAGAAAACTGCATGCAAAGCAAATATTTGAAAGCAACATTTTAAGAAAGGAATAAGTGTATGGTGTGTGTGTCTGTGTGTCTGTGTGTCTGTGTATATGTGTGTATGTGGGTTAGTTGGTGGGTCTCTGGCACATGTAGAAGAGGAGAAAGTTGTGACTTTTATTATTCATTATTATCATTTTTTGAGACAAGGTCTTGCTTTGTTGGCCAGACTGGAGTGCACTGGCATGAACATGGCTCCCTGCAGCGTCCACCTCCCAGGGCTCAAGCAATCCTCCCACCTTTGCCTCCCGTGTAGCTGGGACCACTGATGAGAGCCACCATGCCCGGCTAATTTTTTGTATTTTTTGTAGAGACAAGATTTCACTTTGTTGCCCAGGCTGGAAGTCCTGACTTTTATATTAGGATTCTGCTGACCCTGTATCTTTGAATTATTTGACTGTTTGCCCAAACATGTGTTTGCTTTCATGTAGACCAGACCTTGTAAATCTTGACATAATCCATCAGTGAAAGGAGAAAATGCTGCCTTGCGTGTGGCTGTGTAATAAAGATGAAATGGCCTCTGATGAAGTGTGAGGCTTCCTCAATTACCTGTCCTGGAGACAATAACCTTTAAAACACATCGAAACCGTGAAAATATTATTGCTGAAGGCAAAGAGATTGATACTTCCCGGTGAATTGAATCCATAGGCCACCCAATGGAGCAATATCAGTTATAGGGCAGTGCTGTTTCCAAGATGCTCCTCTAGAACGTAGGATTTGGACCAGAACAATCTCTCTTTCATGGAGAGTGCAGTTGATAACTTGTACTGGGTCATTTGGGGCATCTCCAAAGGGCTTCCCAGGTGATCTCACACATGGAGAGTGTAAATGAGAGAGTAATTTAAACCATGTGAAAGTTTGGCTTCTTTTTCCAAACTGCAAGAAACCCTGATTATATCATAGTTAGTTATTACACAGATTCAAACAGTGTGCTATGAGTTAAACCAGGTCCCCTGACACATCACAACTGCATTCAGTTACAGTCTGATGCAGCACAGTCAGAATGTAATTCAAAAACCATTAGACATTCCAGTCTCCTATCAGCTTGGCAAAGAGCCAAAAAATTGACAATACCCGATGTCGGCAAGATTGTTGGGAGAAGCTAGCACTCTGTTACACTGTAGGCAGAAAGTAATCTCATACGACCCTTTGGGTTGGCAAACTGCTAATATGTTTAAAGATACAAAATCTCTAAATCTTTTGTCCCAAGAATTCTACTTCCAGGAATTTATCACAGAGGGAAAATTGGTCAAAAGCTCAAAGATGAATGTATGAGGTTCATCAGCGCATTGTTATGAGGGTAAAAATGTTGTAAATATTCTATATTCATCAACAGGATTTTGGTTAAATGGATTAACCAAAACTGTACACATATCTGTAAAACATTTTGCTGATAAATTATATTGATAGCTGTATTAATTGAAATGGGAAACTATCAGTGATATTATTTTGTGAGGCATATGTTAGAAAAGGGACAAAGAACAAGTTATAAAACAGGTTTAATATCATATATCCGTGTGCAAATGTATATGATACATATGTGTGTATATATATGATTATATTAGCAAAACTAGCTGCTTCAGGGTGAAAGAAATTGGGATGATGCTTTACTTTTTTTCCTCTTTCTGCTTTAAAAAATTTTTCTTTTTTGTACTTCTTTTCTTAAATATAAGTTTATGAGTATAAGTGCAGTTTTGTTATGTGGATATATTGTATAGTGATGAGGTCTGGGGTTTTAGTGAAATCATCATCCACATAATGTACACTGTACCTCTAAGGTAATTTTTCATCCCTCAACCATGCTCACTCACCCACCCTTCCAAGTCTCCAGTGTCTATTGTTCCGTTCTCTTATGCCTGTGTGTACACATCCTACTTATAAGTGAGAACATGCAGTATTTGACTTTTTGTTTCTACTTTTTATGTTTTGATTTTTTATGTATCTGTAGTAAACTTTATTATCTGAAAAATTAATAAAAACAACACAAAATCAGCTTAGGTGTTTTTCCTCTCTGCTGGCACCTGCCTTAAAGATGTTGCACTGTGTACGTGAAGTGATTTGCATTTTCCTAAGGAAAGCATCATTACAAAGAACAGGAGAACAGGAAGAAGGAAAGCTTGGGGTCTGTGGCCTATTGGTGCACACTGCATTAGCTACTCTAAAGATAGAGGAATCAATAACTTGGCTCTAATAGCTTGTTAATCATCACACTGAACTTAAGCTTTACTTGTATAAAATCATCTTGGAATGGTAATAGCCCTGCTGTTTCACATTGCTTTTCTTTCCCAGGGCTTTATTAACATGACCTCACTCATCATGCGGTGTGCCTGTGAGCTCTAGCTGCCCAGCAATTATCTCCCATTTTAAAGAGAGAAGCTCCAGGCTCAGAGAAGGGCAGATGTTGGCCAGAACCTACAAATGGTATGCCAGGAGTAGGCAAGTCAAATCTTTATTTTTCTGTACTTCGGGAGCCAATTTTTGTACATCTCACATTGGTCCCTTCCCTACCCTACTTCTTGAAAACAGAAAATTTGATTCAGATCAATTCCTTTTTCCATCACTCTCAATCTGGGGGTCTATAGTAAAGGATTTAGCAAGGTCTAGTTTGGTTTGGAAAAAACTGTTGTACTTCACATAATGTATTCAAAAGGTGAGTGATTAGTCTGTTCTCACACTGCTATGAAGAAATACCCGAGACTAGGTAATTTATAAAGGAAAGAGGTTTAATTGACTCACAGTTTCACACTGCTGGGGAGGCCTCAGGAAACTTACAATCATGGCAGGAGGCAAAGGAGAAGCAGGCACCCTCTTCACAGGGGGGCAGGACAGAGTGAGTGCCAAGCGAAGGGGGAAGCCCCTTATAAAAACCATCAGATCTCCTGAGAACTCACTCACTATCATAAGAACAGCATGAGGGAAAACTGCTCCCATGAGCAATTACCTTCACCTGGTCCCACCCTTGACACGTGGGGATTGTGAGGATTATAATCCAAGGTGAGATTTGGGTGGAGACACAGAGCCAAACCATGTCAGTGGGAAAAAGTATCTGATGGTATAATGGTGAGTATCATAAAACCCTGTTTGGATTAAAACCTGACAAATTCCTACATTGTCAAGCACTGTTATGAGAGCAAAAATGTTGTAAACACTCCACATCCTTCAGTGGGAGTTTGGTTAAATGGATTAAATGGATTAACCAATAGCATATATCCATTCATGAAATATTTCCAGTAATCCTATGTTTAGTAAGAAAAAAAAGAGAGAGAGAGATGAGGGTGGTCACCCATCATCAGGTGACAGAAACTAAAGGATGAAAGGCACATTTAAAGAACCTTCGGTGTTAAGCCCAGAGCTTGGGGTGCCTCGAACTCTCAGCAATACTGGGCAAGCCATCTGGAAAAGGCCAGTTGTAGAAATTTTGCTGGATCTTAAAGAGGAAATATGAAAAAGGAGGTTTTTGGAACTTTTCTTTCTCTTTTAAAACATCAAAATGAAATGTGGCCCTGAGAGAAGAACAACAAAAAGAACCCCTAAGGGAAGAGGAGCCACAAACCGCCATGAACCCACAAGAGGAGCATGCGCCACTCCCCTGGGAGCTGCACGCACTTGGCCTCTTCCAGCGGATGGTCACACTGAAAGTCCTTGTCATACGCTTGCACTTTGTCATGCTACCTGGAATTAAACACAGAGAGCATGTGCAGCAGCGTGGACTCTCTAGACCCTGACCCTCACAAGAGGATTGTTTTCTGGAAGAGTCAGCAGCATCAGGCACTTTAAGTTCTCTGATGCCATTGACCAACTGAGTGAGCCATCCCAGCTGTGTTTTTGTGGTTCCATCTGTTTATTGGGGTTATTAAAATAGAAGACATGCAATATAAACAGGGTGTGAGGGGACAATGAACAATTACCCCACAGATTTTTCTGGACTCCGGAGAGAGACAAACGATGTTTCACTTTGCATAAATGTAAAAGAAGATGTACTTGTATTATGATGAGGTGTTTTAGTCAAGCTGCGTTATGTTGTACTAGTTATTCTAACCTCTTGTTTACCTTGCATGCAATATTATTGAAATGGGTGCTTTTAAAAAATGTTTTCAATTCTGCAAAAGAAACATGTGACATATATGAGAATTAAAATCTGTTAACAAAAAAATGAATGGTTTTAAATATTTAAATAGACTTTGAAAGAGCTATAAATTTGGTCTACTCTCCCAGTCCTCTTTTTCTTGCATCTTTTACCTTTACTATCTAAGGGTATTTGAGGACTTGGGTATTTATAGGGCACATTGATTGGGGTCTAGTTCTACTTTTACATGAATATAGGTCAGTCACCTGTGATGCCCCTTGGCAGAGGATGGTGGCATAGAAAACACATTATATTAGTCATTGTAGTTGTGGAGTCCGTTTTAGAGAATATTTTCACCATCCAGAGATGACTACCTCCTCCCACAGAAGAATGTGAAGCTCTGTTCCAGCACCTACTGTAAAACAGTATGTAGATATTAACAAGGTTAAATACTACAAGGTCCCATATATTTCTATTCCCTGTGGTTAAAGTGGAGCTGGAACAGAAAGTTGTGTCTTATCTCCTTCATCTTCTCTTACCCAAGGCCAATGCTTGATTCCGTTGTTTATTGTTTGGATATTTCCACCTTTTAATTTTGATCGTTAAGAAAAACTCTAGGAAACCTGTCTCTCAAGTGTTGAAGCAAGTTCTCAAAAACACAACTATACAATGTCTGACAACGCTTCCTGTGTTGAGAAGAACCTATTTTCCGTGATGATTTCCAACTCAGATTCAGGAAAACAAAAAGTACGATTGTATTAAATGAAAACATTAATTGTAAGATGTATTCTGTGTTCATAAATGTCGAAATGTGAATAGCATATATCAGAATCCATAGAATCCAGTGCTGGATGAAGCTCATCAAATTCAAACATAGGTAGTATAGAAACATCTTATTTCAAATATCTGCGCTTGTCTACTGATCTGCAATGCTGGTTTTAAGAACAATTTTAGAGTAATAGGAAAAACTGTTTCTGGAACATATTTAATTACCGACAGTCAATAGCTTAACAAATTTTACTTTAGCAATAATTATTTGCAGGTGTATATTACCTCTGATATCTGTTATACTTGGGAGAAACTTACTTAAGAAGATATCTTACAGACTTATCGTTTTAATAAGTTTAAAACTGCCATGATAAATATATGATAGCCAGTAGACACGTATGGTTATTGGGAACCTGAACTGCATCTAGTCCAAACTGAGATGTACTGTAAGTGTAAAATATGTACTGAATTTCAAAGACTTAATATGAAAAAAGAACATAAAATATCTAATTGATACTTTTTATATTGATTACATGTTGAAATGACAATGTTATATGTATATAAGGTTAAAAAGAATATATTATTAAACATATTAAAGAGTTAAAGAGAGTATGTTATGAAAAGAGGTTAAAGATAATGTATTATTAAAATTAATTTCACCTATTTCTCTTTACCTTTTTACTTTGGTTACTAAACATTTTTAACTTACATATGTAACACGCGTTATGTTTTATTTGAATGCACTAGACTAGAAAAATACCATTAGCATTCAAATACTTTACAGATGAACAAACTTCTCATTTGGATCCAGTAACTATAATATAGTTGAGTATTATAAATAAATATTGCTGTATTTTCAAAATGTTTCAAAAACATTTAGTATAATAATCTTGACTTTCAAAGACAATGCATAGATCTTTTCCTGTTTCCCTCCGTCACTATCTAATGAGAGCAACACTATCATAAGGATTTATCTTAAAGCTATTATTTTCATTTTTCAAGATAAGGACAATATAGTTGTTTTGGAAAAGATGCATGAAAACAAGTGAGTAACAACAAATATTGTGGTGAATATACTTTCCTAATCTTAAAAAAAAAAAAAGACAAAACACTATTATAATAATAAAAGTCCTACGCGGAATGGCATCAGAAATCCACCACAAAGTATTTTTGCAAAAAATTAACTCTCAAGCTAAATGATCTAGAGCTACTTTTATTCCACACACCGCCCCCCCCCCTGCCCCCCTGTGACTAGAACAAATCTTGAGAATATCCTAATAGGTTCTTCTGTAAAAGACCAAAAAGAAAGTTTGAAAAGAGAATGTCTCTATATCAAATGGAGAGATGTGCATGGGAAGTGTATCTAACTAAATGTTCTATGAGATCTTTGAACATAAAGACAATTTCCTGAAGTCTTCTATGGATCTGAATATCTGTGAATATTGTCATAGTTCGGAGATCACACAGGTCTTCCAAGTCTCACTTCCGATAAACACGCTATCCTATAATATTCTCCAGAAAACCAAAGAATTAGAACCCTCAAGGAAGACAATGAAAGACAGTCCATTTAGCTGCTCCCCGTACCTCATCAATACCTGTAGCAGTATCTTATTAAATTGGGGAGAGTTCAAACTTCCGCTGACAATTACTCAAGGGCATTTTGATCAACACACCTATGCTGTTTAGTTACCCAAGGGTGACTAAATAATTGTATGGCAGTTGATACTAGTGCTATTTTTCCGATCCTTATTTACATCTTGAGTAGAAGGCACACCCCCAACAGTCTGAGCTATTCAAAATGGTGCTGGTTGCTTCTCTAGTAATATTAATAGTGTTTGTATGTCCTGTCATATGGCTCAACCACAGTGTAAGCTGAGGCCTTTTCCTTTTTACCTTGACTGAATGCAGAGAGTCACTTGCATGACTTAAAACCTCTCACCAGAATATTCAAATTCAAAATCATCTGGCAGGCTGGTTAAAACATAGACTGTTAGCCCAGCGCAGTGACTTCATGCCTGTATCCCAGCACTTTGGGAGGCCAAGGTGAGAGGATCGCTTGAGCTCAGGAGTTCGAGACCAGCCTGGGCAACGTGAAAAAATCCTGTCTCTACCAAAACTACAAAAATTAGCTGACTGTGGTAGTGCACCTGTGGTCCCAGCTACTTCAGAGGTTGCAATAGGAGGATCACTTGAGCCCAGAAAGTTGAGGCTGCAGTGAGCTGAGCTTGTGCCACTGAACTCTAGCCTGGGCAACACAGCCAGACCCTGTCTCAAAAACAAAACAAAACAAGAATAAAAACAAACAAACAACAACAACAACAAGGAAAACATAGACAGTTAAACCCTAAACCTAGATTTTCTGAATCAGAAGCTTAGGGGTGAGACTTAAATGTTTGCATTTCTAACAAGTTTTCAGGTCAAGTAATGCTGATTCTGCTGGTTAAAAGCCTATATTAGAGAATCGCTGCTTTAGGTATCCATTCTGTCAACCCTCCCAGTTATGCCCTCATAGAATGGTGAGGGGCAGGAGGGAAGGGAAGAGAGAAAGAAGGCACATGAAACAGAGGGAAGGAAAGAAGGAAGGAAGGAAAGGAGGTGAAAGGGAGGGAAGGACGGAATGAAGGACAGAAGGAATTAAGGAAGGAAGAAAGGAAGGGAGGGAGGGAAGAAGGAAGGTGAAAGGGGGGAAGGAAGGAAGGGGACAATTACCAACTTTGCCAGGGTCTGGCACCACACTTAACACTTTATGTCACAAAAATCATTTAATTCTCATGATGACACTAAAGGTAGGTAATATTATATACTATTTCGGATAACTGACATGAGGCTTAAAGTGCATAAATAACTATCCAAATGGTTATATGTTTGTGAGTGATAGAATTGTGATTTGAACCTAAGCAGGCTGATTGCAGAGGCCTTACCATGATGCTATACTTACACTTTAGCAACTTACGAAAGTGTCTGCAGTGTACTGTCATTCCAGTCCTTTTCCTACTAAAGGCTGCAGTGTGGTCTCCCTGTTGCAGGGCTGAGTATACAGCAATCTGCACAGATGAAACTAAGCAGTGAGGTTTATGTACAAAGGGATTGTCTAGAATTTTCCTGTTAACATGTACTTGGCCAGCCATAATTTTCAATAGGGTGAAAACTATGACCAGATACATAAAACACAGATTGTGATGTAGAGAATGAATTGAGTAAAAAGGGCAGAGGGGAGGAGTGATACAAATACAAAGAGCGTTAAAGGGGGGGAAAAGAGGGAATAAAGTGAACATGGAAACATGTATGTATGAAAGGGGAAAGGTTAGAGAAGCTACAGCCATTTCTATAAACTTTGTATGGTCTTATGCATTCATGCTCAAAAATTACTGTTTTCCTCTTCTCTACCAGAGAATAAACATGAGGCTGATTGCTTCCTTTATATAATAAGTATAATGATTTAGAAATAAGAATGATCCAAGGAAAAAAAATCACTGAAGAAAATGACAAAGTCAAATAATATGAATAAACATAAATGGATTGTGATTGACACATTTTTTGCAAACTCTTTCCTTTCACGTCCTGCTTTTTTGTTTGTTTGTTTTTGTTTTTGAGACAGAGTCTCGCTCTGTCACCCAGGTTGGAGGGCAGGGGCGTGATCTTGGCTCACTGAAACCTCCACCTCTGGGTTCAAGCAATTCTCCTGCCTCAGGCCTCCGAGTAACTGGGATTACAGGCGTGTGCCACCACGCCTGGCTAATTTTTGTATTTTAAGTAGAGACGGGGTTTCACCATGTTAGCTAGGCTGTTCTCGAACTCCTGACCTCAGGTGATCCACCTGCCTTGGCCTCCCAGATTGTTGGGATTACACACATCCCTGTTTTTAAAAGTGAAACCCGCCTTCTATAGAACATGTTCCCCCACGGAAATACACTACAGAAAATAGAGTTAATAAAGTGGAGTTTTGTTCAAATGCTTCCCTCACAATGCCACTAATTTTTGTGACTTTGAAATAAAATCCACCAAGTTTAGGTATCACATCCCTAAAATGAAGGACATGGTTGAGATCACTCTTTTTCACGCTGTACACTACTAAGCCCAGGGAGTTTCTTGGATATCTGCCAGCTGCCAGGTTTGCATTAGATTCTCTGGGCTCCTTGACCTGGATTCAGCTGAAGCACCTTAACATTTACCTGGTTTACTTATTGAGCTTTGGTATACAATTTTGTTTGAGAGCAGGGATTTTGTCGAACTCTAATATTAATTGACCCTAAGATTCTAAAACATGGCTTAAAATGCAATAGAGGTTTGAAACTTGATTTTCCAGGCACGTTGGCACTACTCTCCTGCTACAGGGAGAAATTAAGTACCACAAACAGGAGCAAAGCCAGATTTAGTTGGTTTCAAAAGTATATATTCCTGCTAGGATAGTCTCTGAAACATGCCTTTATCTACCAGAGGTGATGTGTACCTATAGAAATCTTCAAATGACATGGCTGTCTTGTGAACAGGAAGGGCAACCTGAGATAGTGACTATGCAAAGCATTTACAACATTGTGTTGCAAAATTAGTGTTTAGGATGCTAAGAAATGGCAAGAAAAAGGGAGATATGTGGGAACATTAATTGCCCTAAAAAGCAAAGGAAGAAAAATATCTCATTCCTAGTTTGAATTGAGGTGGTAGAAACCAGCTGAGTCAGCTTCGAGCTGAACAGACTCATCTCGTGTTTTTCCTGGCATCTCAGCTGTAACCATATTGCAGACAGGTGAAGGCCAAAGAGCCAGTGGACGGAGCCAGCAGTGCCAACACTTCAAAGGTCCTGAAACGAACCCTGAGTCCCTAAAGCAGGAATAACCAGAAACCTTTCAGGACACATTAGGACTTCCATCAACCGGATTAGACCACGCAACCAACCTTCTCTGAGTCCAAAGTGTTCTAAGCTCAAACCTCCTAGAACCTTCAAGGTTTATAAATAACTCCCCCTTTCAACCTCTTCTGAACCATGTGATATCCTAGGCATCCTTTAATCTTGGAAAGTACAGTTATAACAGGAGAAAAAAAAAAAAACATCTAGAAGAAAAACTCTTCCAACAGAGTCCTGGAGGGTTCCATACCTGTGTCCCAGTTCACCCTGGAGCAGAGAATGACTCTGTGGTCCCTTTCGCAAAGTTGTATATGTTCTGATTAATAAGAAATCATGTTGAGCCTCTGGGTATTCGTTTTAATCGGTGCGCTAGAGAGGCACACTGCCTATGCATGTGTCGCAGGTGAACGAGGATCAATCATATGTTCCTCAGCAAATTAAAGCATTATTGTGAGGGAAGCATTTGAACAAAACTCCACTTTATTAGATCTGTTTTCTGTAGTATATTTCTGTGGGGGAATGTGTTCTATAGAAGGCAGGTTTCACTTTTAAAAACAGGGATGTGTGTAATCCCAGTGCTGAGATTACAGGCATGAGCCACTGTGCCCGACCTTTATTAAGGTTTTCTTAGTTTTTACCTAATCTCCTTTTTCTGCTTCAGAATAGAAGTAAAAATGGCATGCTACAAGCCTAAGGAAACATGGTAAAATACAATTTCAGGGTCTCATCGAGCATACAGTACATTTAGTTACCATCTCTTCTCAGGCTTGTAACAGGTCTTTTACTCTCATCGATATAGCCTGAGTGACTACCCAAGTAAATAAATAGTCCCTGAGGGCATGGTTTGTAAAGAAGGTGGTATTTCACTGAGTAACTACATCGTAGAACATTTAACCAATCGCCTCTTATTGTTTAGCATTTAAGTTGTTTAGATATTTTTATTGTTACAAATGTTTTGCGATATATTCTAATACATCTATGATTATTACTTAGGGTAAATTCTTAGGATAGATGGCTAGATCAAAGAATATGCACATGTTTCAGGCTTTTGGGACACAATTAGGAGAATGTGAATCAAACAGACGGAGCATGTGGTCTCTGGGTGAATTCAGACTCCTTCCAGAGGCAGTGTGTAGCTTTGGGCGAGTAACTTAACCAGTTTGTGTATAATTTCCCAGTTTTAGAGTTAAGTTGATAATAAAAACAATACCTATTTCAGAGGGTCTTTGTGAGGATTAAGTGTAAATGTACAGATACAGTCATGTGCCGCATAATGACATTTTGGTTAATGATACACCACATACACAACTGGTCTCATAATATTATAATTCCACATTTTTACTATGTCTTTTCTATGTTTAGAGACATGAATACTTGTCATTGTGTTACAAATTGCCTCCAGTATTCAGTACAGTAATATGCTGCACAGGTTTATAGTCTGGGAGCAACAAGCTATCCCATACAGCTTTGGTGTGCATCAGGCTAGGTGTGCAGCAAACCATGTAGGTTTGTGTAAGAATATTCTACAATGTTCACAAATCACGATATTGCCCTAATGACACATTTTTGGAACATATCCTATTAAGTGACACATGACTGTAGATTAGTCAGGGTTCTCCAGAGAAACAGAACCAATAGGATGTATCTGTTCATATATATACATACACACACCCCCACACACACATATGGAGAGTGAAAAAGGAAGAGGGTTATGACATGGAGTGACTGGGAAGTCCTAAGATCTGCAGTCAGCAATTTGGAGACTCAGGAATGCTGATAGTGTAGTTTCAGTCTAAATCTGAAGGCCTAAGAACCAGGAGAGCCAATGGTATAAATTCTAGTCTGAAAACCAGTAGCCTCAAGACTCAAGAAGAGCTGATATTTGCATTCGAGCTTGAAGGCCAGAAGACTGATGTTCCAGTTCAAAGCAGTCAGACAGGAGTAGTTCCCTTTCACTCAGCCTTTTTGTTCTATTCAGGTCTTGAATTGATTGGACGAAGTCCGCTGACATAGGGGAAGTGAATCTGCTTTACTCAGTCTATCAGTTCAAATGTTCATCTCATCCAGAAACATTCCCACAGACACACCGGGTTAACGGCTGGACAAATATCTGGGACAAATATCTGCAACTTGGTCAAGTTGATACATAACATTGACTATCAGAGTACACATGGTCCCCAACTTATGATAGTTCAACTTACCTATATTTTGATTTTACTTTGATTTTATTTTGGTTTTTAGAACAAGACAGCTAGATCAAAGAATATGCACATGTTTCAGGCTTTTTCAGATGCAACTGACTTTACACATGGGACACACTGATTTTAGAATGGTGCAAATGCAATACACATTCAGTACACTCTTTAACTTGTAATAGGGTTATGTGTGGATCAACTTACAACGGATTTATCCAGACATAACCCCATTATAAGCTGAGGAGCATCTGTATTTAAATAGCTTAGCATATAGTAAGCACCTGCCCACAATGCCCTAATGAAGATCAAGTATGGAGCACACAATATTTTGAGATTAAGCTGAGTGACTGATAAAGAATATTCCTCTCCTAGAGTTTGTACCTCTTGGATAGAAAACTGGACTGAATTGAGGTACACTGCCTCAGCCTCTAAATTATGCAGAGGAAGTTGTAGACATTCCTAATGGTGGATCTTGAAGTGCCATAATACATAGTACAAACATTATTTCTTTTCCTACTTTATAAAAAGCTTCACTCTGCTTCTTCCTATTTTGTATCTCACAGTGTTAAGTCTCCATAACTCGAGAAAAATCCATATGGGAGTTACAGGCCCCAGAATCTGGTTTATTTGTGAACCAGTATGAACTCTTGGATAAGCCACCTGTCTTCTCAGATTCTCTAGTTCCTCATCTGATAAAAAGTGTTGGCTGGCTGGGCGTGGCGGCTCATGCCAGTAATCCCAGCACTTTGGGAGGCTGAGGTGGGCAGATCATGAGGTCACCAGATCGAGACCATCCTGGTCAACATGGTGAAACCCTGTCTCTAATAAAAATATAAAAATTAGCTGGGCATGGTGGCGCACACCTGTAGTCCCATCTGCTCAGGAGGCTGAGGCAGAAGAATCGCTTCAACCCAGGAGATGGAGGTTGCAGTGAACCAAGATCGCGCCACCATACTCCAGCCTGGTGACAGAGCAAGAATCTGCCTCAAAAAACAAAACAAACAAACAAACAAAAATGTGTGGGTTGTGATCACTTAAGCCTCTTCATGTCTATATTCCCATGGTTCTGTGCAAATACATAGATTTTCTTAAACAGGTTCATAACCAGAGAATAAGTGCCTTGCAGAAGGCTGGTGTCCCACTAACAAGCAGAGTCTGGGGACTTTCAGTAGTCAGGTGGGCAGATGAGGGGAAAGGACAGGTAAATTACCAGTCTAAAAGTAGTTAATTTCTTTGTTAATTTCTGGTGTGAAGAAGAGAAGAAGAAATGAAAGACAAAGGGTCATCTGCTGAAAGAGGAATTCACTGGGCAAGAATCACACACCTTTCTAAGAATTTTGAATACTTATTTTCCGAAATTGTTCTCCAGAAAGTTTGTATAATATATAATTTGGAAGAAAGAGTTTTGAGAAGATGCTTTTGGCTTGCCATGGTGGCTCATGCCTGTAATCCTATCACTTTGGGAGACTGAGTGGGGTAGATCACTTGATCCCAGCCTGGGGAACATGCTGAGACCCTGTCTCTACAAAAAATACGAAAATTAGCTGGGCATGGTGGCATGCACTTGTAGTCCCAGCTACTCAGGAGGCCAAGGTGGGAGGATTGCCTGAGCCTGGGAGGTAGAGGCTGCAGTGAGCTATGATGATGCCACTGCACTCCAGTCTAGGTGACAGAAGGAGATCATGTCTCAAAAGAAAAAAAAAAGTAAAGAAAAAGATCCTTTCCTTAGGGCAGGAATGGGGGTGAATCACTGACACCTTAGCCCAAATTCCTGTCTCAGTTTTTCTCCATTCAGGAGGATATTGAGTCCTGCTGCCTGTGATTGTTGGTGGGAGAAATGAAGAATCCTTTCAAGGAATAGGCCAAAGCTCGTTAGAGGCCGTGTTGGGAGGGGATGGCTTAAGGAGAATGCGGAGATAATGATGGTACACCCTGCCTGTAAGACCCAGATGAAAGGGGCATTGAAGAGATTCTCCCGCTGGGAGAAATCCATCAGCAAGGCTACGGAGCATTTCCATCACCCTTCCAATTTGCTCTCATTACCTAGTTAATCCTCACTTAGTGCTTTCCTGTGAAGAGAGTCAATGTCATCACCCAGTTTGCACAAGAAGAAAACAGAGAGAAAGAGACAGAGAAGTTAACTATTAAAGCTCATCTCTTAGTGAAGTGCAAATGAGAAAAGGTAAAATATGAAGTTAACTGTATCTGCTCTGATCATTTTCCATTAACTGTATCTGCTCTGTTCATTTTCCATTAACTGTGCCTGCTCTGTTCACTTTCCACTGGAATCCTGGGTGTTGGCTCATGTCCTCATCCCGTTCTAAAAAACAGCCTCATAGTTTCTAGATATCAGCCCTTCACTGGATGCTTACTTTGCAAGTATTTTCTCCCATCCTGTAGGTTGACGGTTAACTTTGTTGATTATATCTTTTGCTGTGCCAAAGCCTTTAAGTTTAATAAAGTCTCATTTGTCGATTTTTGCTTTTGTTGCATTTGCTTGCTTTTGGGGTCTTAGTAATGAATTTCTTCCCTAGGCAATGCCCAGAAGAGTTTTACTAAATTTTCTTGTAGGATTTTTATAGGTATTTTTATAGGTATTACATTTAAATCTTTAATTCATCTTGAATTAATTTTTGCATATGGTGAGATATAGGGGATCCAGTTTCATTGTTCTGCATATGGCTAGCCAATTTTCCTAGCACCATTTATTTAATAGGGTGTCCTTTCCTCAGTGTCCTTCAATGGATGATTGAATCAAGAAAATGTAATGTATATACACCATGAAATACTACTCAGCCATACAAAAGAATCAATTCATGTCTTTTGCAGCAACATGGATGCACCTGAAGGCCATTATCTTGAGTGAAATAACTCAGAAACAGAAAGTCAAATACTGCATGTTCTCACTTATAAGCAGGAACTAAATAATGAGTACACATGGACACAGAGTGTGGAAATAGATACTGGAGACTCAGCAAGATGGGAGGGTGGGAGTAGGGTGAGGAATGAGAAGTTACCTAATAGGTACAAGGCACACTGTTTGGGTGACGGTTACACTGAAAGACCAGAGTTATATCCATGTAACAAAACTGCACTTGTACCCGTTAAATAAACAGAAATTTAAAAACAGAAAAACTTAAAAAAAAAACCACCCCAGCCTTCTTGTTTATAAAATTTGTGCATTCCCTGCACGCATTCAGGTATGTACAACCTGTTCTTTGTGGAAGCTCAACTGAGTCTTCTTCCGTTCTGAAAGCATCTTCCCCCACTGTCGTGCACACACCTTTTTGCAGGTTTTGGAGATTTCCTCCTCTGCACTAGCCACCAGACCAAGCAAGCTAATTAAAGGTAATGAGCCCAGCAGGGATCTAAGTGCTTTCTTCCATTCCTTCCCCCAAATAACTAGAGAGCTTCAGGGCACTAACTAACAGCTCCCATATGCTGAGGAATGGCTTCTCACTCTGACCTAGTCAGCTTGGCTCTCAGTCTCACAGTTCAAACTGTTCTTGAACCTCTGGACCGGACTGCACATCTCGGCCAGCTGGCCCGCGCTCCCTGACCACTGGGCCTGAGGGAACAGGGCAAAGAGGGCAAATAGCTTGGTGCAAGATCAGGATCAGGAAAACAGTTTAATGACCCTGAGAATGATTCATTTTCATGTAAATAAGAGAACACACAATCACCTTCTTATCACAGAATCTCCTTCCCCACTGCCCACTCCAAGTATGCTCAGTGACTTAGCAGTAACCTATTGTCTCAGAAATGACCCAAGCCTCTGATGAGTTATGAAGGAACATCTCTGGATTTCAGAGCCCAGGGAGCACTCACTGAAATGTTGAGTTCCAGAAACATTTTGTTCTCAGGCATAAAGAGGAAAGGCAGCAGGATGACTCTGTGGACTGAAAATAAGGGTTTGAACTTGGTGACTTCTCAGATTCCTTCCATCCTGATACATTCTGCACCAGAGTCCTGGCAGTGAGCTGAGACCCTATAGTCACATTCTTCTTTTTTGGAGCTACGGGCATATTTTGATTTTTAAAAATCACAGTGCTTCTAATTTCCTTATGATCAGAGCTCAGAGCAACACACTTCGTAGTTGTTGTCAAGGCTGGAGGTAGGAATGCTCACTGCTTCTCCCTTTGCTTGATACTTTCAACGAGGCTGTGTATGGTAGTGGTTGGACATATGTACCGAAAGGGATACAGAGAGAGACAGAGGTAAGGAAGAAGGCCATGCCCACTTTTATTCTGAAGACAGAGGCACAAAAATGTGGAGCAGTGTATTACCTCTTTCTCTCTATCCTCTTTCCTCCAGCCTTCAATCCATTGATGTTAGACATCCCTCTTATTCTAAAGTAAAATTTTAGAATTAAGTATTGACTCACCGAATAGGTTCTTCATTCTAAAGGACCAATGGATCCTGCACTGTTCTTGTCAAAATGAATTCAATAGACAAGATTAAGACCAACCCGGCTTTAAAAAATATGTAGAGAGAGCTACTGATAGATATATGGTTGGCAATATATATACACACACACACATATATACACACACATACATACATATATATACATATATACACATATATACATATATACACATATATACATATATAGTTTCCTACTGAATCATTGACTTGCTTCACAGAATATCAATGACCCTAATATTTGTACATTAATTTTATAGCTTACATAGATTACCTCTGTTAAAAATTTTAAGCATGTCTATGAAATAGGAGAAGGGTATTATGTTCTTCATATTACAGATGAGGAAACAGAGATCTGATTAAGTTACTTACTTAAGATCATACCCATGACTCTGTGACTCCAGGGCTAAAGCTGAATCCCACACTCTTCCCATGATAGCCTAGTACCTTTGGATTTCAAAAGTCGAGTTTACACTAAATTCCCTTTCTCTCTCCAAATTTCTCTTTATTATAGAATTCAGTTTGAGATTGCCTTTGATCCCTGGTCACAAGGATTTAAGTTTGTTCATTTGCTGCCAGAGTTCCCTTCAAAACTAGTGACCAATTTCACAGTCAAGATATACTTGTTAAGCACAAATACTTATTACTAGCAAGGCAATCTTCTAAGCACTAAAAGAAAACCAAAGATGAAGGCAGATCTTGCCTTTAAAAAAAAGTACAAAGAGAAAGAATAGGACTTATGTATATATAATATTAAATATGA
The DNA here is from genome assembly GCF_047675955.1 of Chlorocebus sabaeus. NCBI lineage: Eukaryota > Metazoa > Chordata > Mammalia > Primates > Cercopithecidae > Chlorocebus > Chlorocebus sabaeus. Next base: position 32,027,148 of record NC_132911.1, on the reverse strand, counting down.
ATAAACTTTGGGTAGGAGATATCAAAATCAGATTCCTCTATGGCTACTAAGTATCCACTTGCTTTGTGTTCTAAAATCTGACTAAATCTGTAGAAAATAATTCCATTAAATAAATATATAAACTAGTGCACAGAAACAGAATTATAGATGAGAAAGCATATCAGGATATATACAGTGCTTGTACGTACCAGGTAAAAATACCACTAAACCACTATGTGCCAGAGACCTAAGCATTTTTACAGGATTAATTTATTTTAATCTTCACAACAACCTTTGAATAAGGTACTATGGTTATTCCCATTTTATAGATGATAAAACAAAGGCATAGATATATTTAATCTTTTGTCCAAGACTGAGCAGCTCAAACCCACACCGTTTGGTTCCTGAGACCATGCTCCTAACCATGCAAGATAAATTATCCCATGTAATTCTTTACCAATCTTATGAGAGAGACACTATTATGTCCTTATATTTAAGATGAGGGCACTGAAGTTTAGAGAAGTTAGGGGGCTTGACAAAGAAGGAACCAACATGGAGCCAGTAAGTTGAGGAACTGGAATTCAAATCCAGGGTTTCCTTCTCCAAATTCAGTGATTTAGGACAGAGCTAACAATCAGCCCAAAGATGCATAGCCCAATTGCCCTGGCTGCAGAAGAGCTATCTTATGATTACCTAAAATATTTTATTCTCTATGTATCTTTTTTGTAACACTTGTCAATGACAAATTCACATTATAACATCAGAAAGAATTAGTGAGGATATTTGTTCTTCTTGGAAATCAGATTCTCACAAAAAAGTAAATTTTTAAAAGCCCACGAATGAAATGAAAACATAGAAAATCTGTTAACCTCAATGTCACTAAATTCAAACTCATATTAAACAAATATAATCAAGAGGGCATTATGAAGATTATGGTACAATACTCATCATTGGAAACTGAGATTTGAAAATTGTATAGGAATAGTTTCATAAAGATTACCTGATTATCACAGGCAATAATTACATGGGGTATCTGGAATTATAAATGAGCATTTTGTCTCTATATGAACGTACATGTGTGGGTAACCAGTTGTTTGGAGAGAAAAAAATAAGAGAGAAAAATATCAGACAAAATCAAGCATCTGTGTTTAAATATTTCTAAGAAGGATATTTGCTTCATGTTCATCAGAGCAGCCAAATTACTCATCTACGTACATAAAAGATACAAATTTCTCCCCTCTGCTGTTGGAAGGCTTTAGTTGCAAAAGCACAGAAGTCACCATAGTACTTGAAGCATTTGCTTATTTAATATTAAACAGACTTGGTGGCTTCAAATGGGAATAAGAGAGTAAATTACAGAAATTCTTGCAAATAACCTAATCCACAAGTCCTTTAACTGAGTGGAGAGTGAGGAGTGAAATGGATCAAGGAAAGAAGTGGCCTAAGAACAAGAGTTTGAGGCTGGCATCTGGTTTCTTCCTTGAAGAGAGAACACATAACTTCCTTTCTTTCCTCCAACTGGATTTGCACCTAGCTTAAGGTGGACCAGAGGCAACAGGGACAGCCTGGATATAGCAAACTGGCAAATTCAGACCTGTATGGTGCACCATTGCATTCCTTTGTAATCACTGCAATTTCTCCATGTTTGATATTTCGACTGTTCCCTTTTAGTGATTGGCAGTAAAACCCCTGACGTAAAAAGAGCTCTTTGCTCATCCTTAGGAGCAACTGGGAGGGAAAGAGGGATGCCGTTTCCCCAGCCACAGCAAACATGGGGAAACTTTTAAGATGAAGATGAAGGCTGGGCATGGTAGCTCATGTCTGTAATCCCAGAACTTTGGAAGGCCAAGGCAGGCAGATCACTTGCCATCAGGAGTTCAAGACAAGCCTGGCCACCATGTCTCTATTTAAAATACAAAAATCAGCTGGGTGTGGTGGTGCAAGCCTGTAGTCCCAGTTACTAGGGATGCTGAGGCAGGAGAATTGCTTGAACTCGGGAGGTGGAGGTTGCAGTGAGCTGAGATCGTGCCACTGCACTCCAGCCTAGGCCACAGAGCAAGACTCCGTTAAAAAAAAAAAAAAAGAAAAAAAAAGAAAAGAAAGAAAAGATGAAGAAGAAAACAGAATGAGTTTCTGAGACATTACAAAAGTGGAAGCATGAAGAAGGTACTGATGGGGTTGAAATGGGGGTGTGAAGGCTGAACAGCAGCAGCAGGGCCCCTCTTATATTCATGAACCTAATGCATACCAAGCAGTGTGCTAGGCACTGAGGACACAATGATGCATAAAGTAGGCATGACCTGTGTCTTCAGGGAGCTTACTGTCTAAGGACACCAGGCATTGAAGAGAGGTATATAAAATACTTGAGTGTGCAGATTAGGTGGTTGCTTTGGTTCCTCCTTCTCTGATTTCCGTCATTACTCCCACCCCTTTGCATCCTAAGCTTTGGCATTTTGGGTACCATTGCAGCTATGGAACTGCACAGCATCGAGATCATTTTCAGAGGCATGTCAGGCACCTGCAGGTGCAAAACAGGAAAACATTTCTCCAGGGCCTTCTCTCTTCACCTGCTTCTTTTTAGGCACCTAGGTGACCAGGACCTTTTTTATCCCCACTGCTGGTCCAAAATCTGCTATCAACATTGCTGGGGTATATTTATTAAATGAAAAGGGTAAGGTGCATGGTAATGCATATAGTAGGTGAACATTTGTTTTTTGTTTTTTAAAGGCATTACCTGCTTGGGAAGGTGGCATCAGAATCTACTCTTGCCTCAGAAGAGGAGTGGGTGGCCAGAGTCAGGGATGGGAGAGAAGGAATAATTTACTGTTTATATTTTTGTACTTTTACTTTGTACCATGGGAAGGCAAAACAAATTTTTAAAATACTGAGATCTCTCCTCATTATGATCCAAAAATGTATCTTCCTTCTTTCCTCAATGAACTCTCACTCTCTAGGATGTCGATCTGATTAAAATAATTGCCACTTAAGTGTAAATTGTCCATAAAAATAGAGGTGATGTGGGTGGTTACTATCTATATCTCAAAAAATGTGAAATTTGTGAAACGTATGAAGGAGACTTTTCGAGCAGGAAGGGATTCCAAATACTCTATTTAGAGAAGGCTTTCCTTGTCAGGGTCGAACAGACTTGGATTTGAATAAGCTCTTTCATCTTGTAAAAGTGAAAATCTATAAGGCTGTGCGACTATAAGCAAATTTCTTAAGCTTTTTGAGACTCAAATTTTGTATCTTGTAAAATGGGGATAAGAACTACCTCACTGGATTGTAGTGAGAAAGAAATAACAGGAAGGCTATCAAGTGCTTTGCACATAGTAGGTGTTCAGTGCTTCTTTCTCGCTTCCTTCCTTCCTTCCTTCCTTCCTTCCTTCCTTCCTTCCTTCCTTCCTTCCTTTCTTTCTTTCTTTCTTTCTTTCTTTCTTTCTTTCTTTCTTTCTTTCTTTCTTTCTTTCTTTCTTTCTCCTTTCTTTCTTCCTTCCTTCCTTTCTTTCTTTCTTTCTTTCTTTCTTTCTTTCTTTCTTTCTTTTCTTTCTTTCTTTCTTTCTTTCTTTCTTTCTTTTCTTTCTTTCTTTCTTTCTTTCTCCTTCCTTCCTTCCTTCCTTCCTTCCTTCCTTTCTTTCTTTCTTTCTTTCTTTCTTTCTTTCTTTCTTTCTTTCTTTCTTTCTTTCTTTCTTTCTTTCTTTCTTTCTTTCTTTCTTTCTTTCTTCCTTTCTTCCTTCCTTCCTTCCTTCCTTCCTTCCTTCCTTCCTTCCTTCCTTCTTTCCTTCCTTCCTTCCTTCTCTCTTTCTCTTTCTTTCCTTCTTTCCTTCTTTCTTTCCTTTTTTGGAGACAGAGTCTTGCTGTGTCACCCAGGCTGGAGTGCAGTGGCGTGATCTTGGCTCACTGCAACCTTTCCGCCTTCTGGGTTCAAGCAATTCTCTGCCTCAGCTTCCTGAGTAGCTGTGATTACAGACGCCCACCACCATGCCTGGCTAATTTTTATATTTTTAGTAGAGACGTGGTTTCACCATCTTGGCCAAGCTGGTCTCGAACTCCTGACCTTGGGACCGATCTGCCCGTCTCGGCCTCCCAAAGTGCTGGGATTACTGCACCCAGCCAGTGCTTGCTCATTTCTTTCTTGGCCTCTGTGTCTTTATTTTATTATTTATTTTCCTCAACAAGGCTGAGGAAAAATAATGTAAGTAGCATCAGTGATGTACGGATATGAAAATACATAGAGTAGCCCCCCTTTATCCTCAGGAGATACATATCATGACGCCCAGTGGATGCCGAAACCGTGGATAGTATGAAACCTTTATATACTATGCACAAATATCTTTTGTCTTTTTTTTGCAATTTCACAGATGGAAGATCTAACAACTTCAGCATTCAATTTTTTTTTCTTTCTTTGTTAAGACTTTTCACTCAAAGGAAGCACTTTAGGGCTTCTCTTTGGCAGCTCCAAATCTCCAGCATTGCTACTCTTGTGCTTTCTGGCCATTATGAAGTAAAATAAGCACCTCCATACTGCCATGGTTGATCTGATAACTGAGGGCGCTACAGAGTGACTAACAGGTGGGAGGCATAGACAGTGTGGATCTGCTGGGCAAAGGGGAAGAATTCATGTCCCACGTGGGACAGAGTGGGACAGGGCAAGATTTCATCACATTACTCAGAATGGCATGCAATTTAACACTATGAATTGCTTGTTTTTAAAAATTTCCATTTAATATTTTTAGACTGTGGATAAATGAAATCACAAAAATCAAAGCCACAGATAAGAGGGGGCCCACGGCACCTATTTCCTTTCCTTTTATTGCATGGCTGTGTACGGAGTTCAAGGTTGATGAGAGTGAGAGGGTGTGTTAGCTAGACAATGAGCTACACAGGGTAAGGAAGGTGTTTCCTCTTTTTACAAAAACTTTTAGGCCGGGCGTGGTGGCTCACACCTGTAATCCCAGCACTTTGGGAGGCCGAGGTGGGCAGATCACCTCAGGTTAGGAATTTAAGACCAGCCTGGCCAACATGGTGAAACCCCATTTCTACTAAAAAACACAAAAATTAGCCAGGCATTGTGGCAGTCCCAGGTACTCGGGTGGCTGAGGCAGGGAGAATTGCTTGAACCCAGGAGGCGGAGGTTGCAGTGTGCTGAGATCATGCCACTGCACTCCAGCCTGGGTGACAAGAGCAAGACTCTGTCTCAAAACAAACAAACAAACAAAAAAACCCAAACAGTTTTTATTTTAGGATTGGGGTACATACGCAGGTTTGTTATACAGGTAACCTTGTGTCACAGGGGTTTGATGTACAGATTATTTTGTAACCCAGGTATGAAGCATGGTACCTGATAGGTAGTTTTTCTGATCTTCTCCCTCCCCCCACCTTCTGCCCCCAGTAGACCCCAGTGTCTGTTGTTCTTCTCTTTATGTCCATATGTTTTCATTGTTTAGCTCCCATTGATAACTGAGAACATGAGGTATTTGGTTTTCTGTTACTGTGTTCATTTGCTAAGGATAATGGCCTCCAGCTCCATCCATGTTTCTTCAAAGGACATGATCTCACTGTTCACTAAATTCAGCCTATTTCATTGAATGTCCATAGAATGCAAAGCCTTTGTTTAAATGTTAGGGACATAGCAGTGGATAAAATATGAAAATCCTTGCCCTCATGAACCTCTAGTGAAGAGAGACAGACAATGAATAAAATAGATAAATGGTAAGTGCCAGAGAGAAAACTAAAGAACAGGGAATGGGGTACTGCCAGAAAGCAGGGAGAGGTCGTAGTTTTATTTTTTTTATTTTTAAATTTTTATGTATTTATTTGTTAACTTGTATTTTAGGTTCAGGGGTACATGTGCTGGTTTGTTATATAGGTAAGCTGCGTGTCATGGGGCTTTGTTGTACAGGTTATTTCATCACCCAGGTAATAAGCATAGTACCCGATAGGTATATTTTCTGATCCTCTCCCTCCTCCCACCCTCCACCCTCAAGTAGGCCCCAGTGTCTGTTGTTCCCCTCCACGTATCCACGTGTTCTCACTGTTTAGTTCCCACTTATAAGTGTGAACATGCAGTATTTGCTTTTCTGTTCCTGTGTTAGTCTGCTTAGGATAATGGCGTCCAGCTCCATCCATGTTCCTGTGAAGGACATGATCTCATTCTTTTTTATGGATGCATAGTATTCCATGGTGTATACGTACCACATTTTATTTATTCAATCTACTGTTGATGGGGCATTTAGGTTGATTCCATGTCTTTGCTATTGTGAATGGTGCTATCTATGATGAACATATGCATACATGTGTCTTTATGAGAGAACAATTTATATTCCTTCATGTACATATCCAGTAATGGGATTGCCGGGTTGAATGATAATTCTATTTTAAGTTCTTTGAGGAATCGCCAAGCTGCTTTCCACAATGGCCGAACTAATTTACACTCCCACCTGCAGTGTATGAGCGCTCCCTTTACTCTGTCAGCTTCTGCTATTTTTTGACCCTTTAGTAATAGCCATTCTGACTGGCATGAGATGGCATCTCATTGTGGATTTGATTTGCATTTCTCTGACGATCAGTGATATTGGGTAATTTTCCATGTACTTATTGGCCATGTGTATATCTTCTCTTGAAAAAGAGTCTGTCTGTGTCCTTTGCCCACTTTGTAATGGGTTTGTTTATTGCTCGTAAATCTGTTTAAGTGCCTTGTAGATTCTGGACGTTAGATCTTTTCAGTTTTAAATTAAGTGATCAACCTTCCAAGTAGCTCAGACTATAGGCTTGCACCACCACAACTGGCTAATTTTTTGTTTTTTTGATAGAGACAGATTTTGCCATGTTGGCCAGGCTGGTCTCAAACTCCTGACCTCAAGTGATTCACCCGCTTTGGCCTCCCAAAGTGCTGGGTTTACAGGAGATGTTCAGTTTAATAAACTTTGCTTTCTAAACACATACTTGAAGCAATACTACAGATTTTAGGCTCAGATTAATTTAGGATTCTGACTATCCAGCATTTCCTTATCAACACAATGGCAGTCTAAGTATTTATGTTCCTAAATAAGAAAATATCTGAGAAATCGGTATTGGTACCTTGAAACAATTTATAGACTGCACTGTTATAAAGACCCTCACGGGTGTGAAGAGGTACACAGAGGTGATATGGGGAGGAAGCAAGGAAGCTTCCTGCAAAATAAAGTCTGCAATGTACTTAAACTTAAATGTACTTGAAGAATGAATAGCTTTTCTCTTTCCAAATCTATTACTTTCAAATGCAGAAGACGTGGAAAAATGAACACTTCTGGAAATCATATGAAAAAGAACACTGGCTTATACTTTGTAATACCCGATATTTGATAATAAAAGAAATTACAGGTGGGAAAAGTCTCTACACAAAATTATAACTTTTTTTCTACTTTTCACCCAAAATTTATCTTTTGAGACAGAGTCTTGCTCTGTTGCCCAGGCTGCAGTACAGCAGCACAATCTCCGCTGTACTCAACTACCACCTCCGTGCCCAGGTTCAAGCGATTCTTCTGCCTCAGCCTCCCAGGTAGCTGGGATTACAGGCACGTGCCGCCACACCTGGCTAGTTTTCACATTTTTAGTAGAGAAGGGGTTTTGCAATGTTGGCCACACTGGTCTCCAACTCCTGACCTCAGGTAATCCGCCCTCCTCTGCCCCGCCTTGGCCTCCCAAAGTGCTAGGATTACAAGTGTGAGCCACCACGCATCCCTAACCCCAAAACTTTTTTAAAAGTCACTTTGGGATGAAGATAAAAATAATAGATTATCAATTGAGTAGAGGGGAATTTTAAACACATGTCTCAGAAAAGACAAACAGAAGGTTCTAATTAAATTTTTTAAAGACATATAAAATTAACCTGTTTTACCTTATATCAGAAGTTTGAGACTCTTTTATATTCCCTAATTAATCCCCCTGAATGTGTTTTGTCCATGCTAATGCAACTTCCTCAATAGATGGGACTCTAATGAACAAATAATCAGGGCAAGATATATGAGATTTGCCTGTTTCTGTTAACCATTTTCAGTTTTTTGGCTTGAACTTCTTGACATCTCTACCTCAGTCCACAAAAACAGCCAATAAGTACTACATTGTTTTATTTTTGTACATTTGTACAAAATAAATGAAGAATTTTTAAAGCAAAGATTATCAAACAAAAAGTGTTTCTACGATATTGCAATATATGTAATCTCAAAAAACTAATATTCTGCAAAAATCACACACTGTATAAACAGAACTTATGAGAAAAACTGCAGAAAGGATATATCACTTAAAACATATAAAACTTTGTAAAGTCCAAACAAAAATGATAATTGACACCTCCCAATAATTGGGAGATAACTTGCACCACCCAGGCCAACTGCTCAGCATGGCAGGAGGCTACCACAATAGATGTTCTACAAAATAGTAGAGGCTGGGTGCAGTGGCTCATGCCTATAATTAATCCTAGCATTTTGGAAGGTTGAGGTGGGTGGATCACCTGAGGTCAGGAGTTCGAGACCAGCCTGACAAACATGGCGAAACCCCGTCTCTACCAAAAATACAAAGATTAGCTGGGCATAATGGCAGGTCCCTGTAATCCCAGCTACTCGGGAAACTGAGGCAGGAGAATCGCTTGAACCCGGGAAGCAGAGGTTGCAGTGAGCCGAGATCGCACCATTGCACTCCAGCCTGGGCAACAGAGTGAGACTTGGTTTCCCCAAAAAAAAAAAAAAAAAAAAAAATTAGAGTGGAAATACAGGTAACATGTTAAACAGAGCTGCACTGATGATTGCTCAGAAAATAGAAACAGAGTGCTCAGCCGGTGGGGTTGCTGCGAGGGTGGTGGCAGGGAAGGGAGACCTGCTGTAAGCTATGAGCCGTGCAAGGCTGGGCTGTACAACTCGTTAGAGGAGACGCTGAGCTGTGGACTTTTCTTTTCTATTTTTGCTGGAGATTATAATTTTACTCCAGTAATCTGGCTTCCTCAGCCAAGAAAAATCCATATATAAACTAAATTCTGTGGAATAGTACTAGTTCCCTGCTCAACAATCACGTACCAACTAATTCTCATTGCAGAATTAGGTGTTCGTGTATATACAGCAGAGCAGACTGCATAAAGAACCAAACACTTTACAGAATAGATTTTTTTCTCTAATGCAGGGACAATGATAAGAAAGTGCAAAATAACACAATGAGTGTGTAGTTTAGAAGGCACGTGTCTTTAACAAATTCATGCTTTTATTTCCAAACATAATCAGATGGATACTTTAAACATGCCAAAATAATGGTATGGAAGGCTAAGACAAAGGAAGAATGTGAACTTGCTTTCATGTAATTTAGAAAATGCGTAAAAAACCTGCAATAGACTGGGTATCACTGAGGTGAGTACGGGCTGGGGAAGAGGAGGATGTGTCTCAGAACTGGAATACACATGGTAACCAATGGCTCATTTTAATAATATTGTAAATGAATATAATGATGGTCACTAGGACAAATAGTTAGAGACTCCAAGTAGGGTGAAAACCAATATCCACATAACCAATTAGAGAAAAGTGTGCTCTCATTTACTGGTATTGACTACATCCTATGAATGGTCTATTTTTTTTTTTTTTTGATGTTAAGACAAATTGCCTCCATATATAACATTAACAAATATAAGAGTATAGATACTTGGAAATCACAATATGTCAAATATGTTGTTCAAAATTTAAATACATTTATTGAGTATTTATTATGTACGGGATGCTAAATTTTTATACATATTAACAAAACTAACATCCCAATAACCTCACGAAATAGATTTTATTATTATTTTCATTTTACAAATGAGGAGACTGAAGATTAAAAGTTTAATCAGATTTCCACTCTGGTCAAGCTAGACTAACAGGGATCCAATTTGCCTTTCTAGCTGAAACAATTAAAGTAATAGAGAAAATATAGATATCTATCGATTGGATATCTATCTATCTATCTGTCTACTAATCTGCCTACCTACCTATCTATTTATCCATCTCCTATTGGTTCTGTTCTCTGTCAAACACGGACTGATACAGATTTTAATGCCAGAAAGTGGGGTGCTCCTCTAACAAACACCTAAAAATGTAGACGTGGCTTTGGAATTGGGAAATGGATAGAGGCTACAAGAATTTTAAGGTGAGTAATAGAAAAATTATAGATTTCCTTGAAGAGACGCTTGGTAGAAATGTGGACATTAAAGGCGATTCTGGTGAGAAGAGACCTCAGATGAATGTCAGCATAGTAGAGAAAGCTCTGTAATAGAAATAAACAATTTGAAATATAAATTAATAAAACAATGTCATTGATAATAGCATCAAAAATTGTACTATTTGGGCCAGGCACGGTAGCTCATGCCTGTAATCCCAGTAGTTTGGGAGGCTGAGGTAGGTGGATCACCTGAGGTCAGGAGTTCAACACTAGCCTAACCAACATAATGAAACCCCATCGCTATTAAAAATACAAAATTAGCTGGGTGTGGTGGCTGGCGCCTGTAATTCCAGTTACTTGGGAGGCTGAAGCAGGAGAATCGCTTCAGCCTGGGAGGCGGAGGTTGCAGTGAGCCAAGATTGCACTGTTGCATTCCAGCCTGGGCAACAAGAGCAAAACTCCATCTCTAAATAAATAAATAAATAAATAAATGTACTATCTGGGTGAACTCTGACAAAATATATGCAAGATCTATACATGAAAAACTAAATTGTCGAAAGAAGTTTTAAAGAACCAAAGTAAGTTGAGAGATAAGACTCAATATTAAGTCGTTAGCTTTCTCCAAGTTGATCTTTACATTCATCAGAATCCCAATCAAAATTCTAAAGAACTTTATTTTGGTATTAGAAATTGACAGACCGATTTTAAAAGTCTTCTGAAAATACACAGAACTTACAATAGCCAAAAAAAAAAAAAAATTGTCTAAAAAGAAAAACATTGGGGGACTTAATTTACCTGACTTCAAGATTTATTATAAAGCTAAAGTCATGATGACAGTGTGTTACTGGTTTAAGGATAAGTATATATAGATCAACAGAACAGAATAGAGATACCAGAAATAGACTTACACATAGCCAATTGATTTTTAACAAAGAAGCAAAGGTAATTCAGTAGAAAAAAAGATTATCGTTAGGGTAAAAGATGCTTAGGATGCTTGGATATCCACATGTAACAAACTAAACTTTGATCCATAACTTGCACCATATATAAAAACTAACATAAAATGGATCATAGACATAAAGGTAAAACCTAAAACCATAACATGCCTAGAAAAAAATAGAAGAAATTCCTTGTTATCTTGTTTGGGCAAAGTTTTCTTAGCTACAAGACCAAAAGCACAATCCAAAGGAAAAACTTGATAAACTACACTTCAACAGATTTAACATCTTTCCTGCAAAAGATACTGGGAAGGGAATGAAAAAATAAGAAACAGACTGGGAAAACCCACTTGTAAATTGCATATCTGGTTTAAAAAATGTTTGCAGAATATGTAAAAAAAAAAAAAAGTTAAACTCAATATAAGAAAACAAACAACCTAATAAATGAGCAAAAGATTTGCATAGACACGTTAGCAAAGAAGATATACATATGCAAATAAGCTCATGAAAAGATGCTCAATATCATTAGTCACTAGGGAAATGCAAATTAAAACTACAATGAGATGGCACTACACACAGATTAGAATGTCAAAAATTAAAAAGAATGAATATGCCAGTCATTGCATGATAAGAATTTATCGTCATTCCCAGACACTGCTGTTGGGAATATAGAATAACTCAATACTTTGGAAAGTAGTTTGGCAATATTTTAAAATGGTACACATGTACCTACCCTATGATCCAGTCCTGGCTCTACCGCTTACTAGTTGCTTGATCTTAGATGAATAAACTGCTGTTCACTTTTATTATTGTTAATAATAAAAATCCCTGCACCAGCTCATAAGCTCACTCAGGCTGCATTATCCACATAGTACTTTGTACGTACAGGAAGGGGATGTGAAAAAGGTCACCGTTATTTAGAAAGTATTACATATGGAATCGAGGACAATCCTCAGGTCGTGATGAGATGAAACATGCATTCCTTGCCTTCTCTTTTGCTGAGAGTGACAGTAATTGTAGAGCTCATTCTTTGTAGCCATTCTTCTCATCACCGATTTCATACTATCTGAAACCATTTTGTTAGCATGACAATACTTCCTCTTGTAAAAGGTGCCACATGAGGACTTACCCATAACGCAGCACAGCAAGGCTGAAAAAGCAATCTTCCTAATGCTTTGTCACCCCGTAAAAATGATACTTCTTTTTTGTTGCTGTTGTTGAAGGATTTGCCAAATGGAAGGGGCTAAACGTCAATCTCACTTGAAGGCCAAACTGAAGTCAGATTTTATGAAGGGGGAGAAGGAAAACAAAGGGGGTCGGGAGAACGAAGTAAGTTCAAAAATGTCCAGTTGTGCTTGGTCTTGAGGAAGCAACCACAAGGTAACGGCTAAGAGATCTTTGAGGATTTAGAATGTTTTCTTGCTAAATCACTCTGCGAAAACACCCCCAAATTCCAAAAGAAGGAAAAGGCTGAAAGAGGAGAATCTCCCCCAGCCCCAGATTGACTTTGTAGGTTGCTGTGAAGGATGAGGCAAAATCTCAAGGGACCTGCAAAATGTCAGTCCTATTTGGTTGTGCCTGTTTCAAGGGACTAAAGGTTAGCGACAGAGAAGACATAGATAAAACATGGCTTAAGTGATACAAAGTGGTAGATAGAGCTGGGAAGGGAGGTTGAGGAGCTAGATAACAGGAAAGAATTATAACAAATTGAAGAATATCTAAAGAACATTGTCTCTCCTGGTTTATAGACCAGCTACTCAACGTGGAGATGAGAGCACGGTATAGTTCTGTTTTCGCTGTAAGTCCACACAGTGATAGAGGTGAAGATAAAGGTGAGAGATAGAGACCAGATATAGATTAAGGCAGGAACACAGAGCTTATTCTAGACTGCTATTAAGTGCTCACTATGTTACTGATACATTAAAGGAAGTAGGAAAACAAGAACAAAAAGAGTGGAGGAACCAGGCAGAGTAAAAAATAGTTGGAAGCTTTAAGAGATGCACAGTAAGACCTACAGAAGATAAATATTAGGACAGAGCAGATGGGAGGAATATAAAATAGCTGGATAAAGGAAATAAGCATGGTGACATATATTTAACACTGGAGACCAAGGTTATTTATTTATTTAAACTTTTATTTTAGGTTCATGGGTACATGTGCAGGTTTGTTATATAGATAAACTTGTGCCACAGTGGTTTGTTGCACAGATTACTTCATCATCCAGGTACTAAGCCTAGTACCCAATAGTTATTTTCTGATCCTCTCCCTCCTCCCACCCTCCACCCTCCACCCTCAAGTAGGCCCTAGTGTCTCTTGTTTCCCTCTATGTGTCCATGTGTTCTCGTCATTTAGCTCCCATTTGTAAGTGAGAACATGCGGTATTTGGTTTTCTGTTCCTGCACTAGTTTGCTAAGGATAATGACCTCCAGCTCCATCCATGTTCCCGTAAAGGACATACATTTGTTCTTTTAATGGCTGCATAGTATTCCATGGTGCGTATGTACCACATTTTCTTTATCCTGTTTACTGTTGATCGGCCTTTAGGTTGATTTCATGTCTTTTCGATTGTGAACAGTGCTGCAATGAACATATGCATGCATGTGTTTTTATGGTAGAACAATTATATTCCATCGGGTATATACCCAGTAATGGGACTGCTGGGTTGAATGGTAGTTTAATTTATAACAGCGACTAACACAAGCTTCAGCTGAGACTCAGACAAGAGAATGATTTTCTCCTAGTGGGACAGGAAATTGTGCCTCTTTATACAAAAGTCTCATTCCCCGTAAGAGGAAGATGGTATTTTGTGGCCTATGGGAGAACAAAACCATGTTTTCTGTCTTTCTCCAAATAATAAAGTATGCCATATTTCACCATAAAAAGAGGAAAAATATAAAGTTTTGGTTGTTGTTGCTGTTTTTGTTTTTAAAGGCAACATAGTACCTGATCTCTCAGGTGTGTGGTCCGGGAAAATTACCATGTTCTCAGAAATCTCTGAAAAGATGCTTAGTGAAAACAACTGGTAATGAAGTAGTCAGTGTGAGGGCAGAGACAGCGGGACAGCCCTCCTGGGTCTGGTGTAATGGGAGCAGTTACTCTACAGTCCCTTGATCCCGGGGTCTCTCTCTACCCCTCCACTCGAGTGTGCCTCTGGGCTTAAAGCACACGTACTTGCTGACTGACTGGTTTCCCGTAAAAGCTGATCCTTTGTTTGTTTTAGTTAAAATATTTTTACTTAAGACTCATTTTATCACTCCCAAATCATCAAACACATCATGAGGCCCAAAACTGAGTAACTAAACAACACTGAATCACTAACATGGAAATTAGCAAATCTGTATTATCAAGTAGATCCTAAAATTCCCTCTGCTGGGTGATATTCCGAAGGACAGAAATAACATTAGGAATCTTTCATATAAAACACAGCTTAAAGCAAAAGGCAATTAAATGGCACTATTTTGATAAATAAAGTGATGATAATGGTATAGTTGGGTATATTAGAGTAAATCAACATCAACAAAAACTCCTTCATTTAGGTATAGATGGGAAAAAAGGGAGAAACATGTAGATTTGTTAAATGGCATACAACATTCAAAAAGTACTGTCTTCTCATGTTTTTACTCATTTCATGTTGATGAGCTATATGCCCAAATTACTGCTTTTATGGGATGTAAGAATCTTTAAAAGTTTACATTTGCTTGTAAATGTTTCAATAAAGGGCTTTACTAAATTAAAAGGATTTAGAGGAAGAATGCAATTCCCATCTCAAGCTGCTGTCAGGAGACAGGTTTACAATGACTCGTAAAGTCATCATTCAATTATATATGATCCCCTTATTTGTGACATCTAATAATAGTACAGGCTGCCGTCTTCATAATGGTGATCGCCAGCCTCTCAGCTTCTCCTAAATGTTATTTCAATTTTTTCCCAAATGAACCACCTCAGTTCTATCATTAGCATAATGTTTTACAGGAGTCATTTCTGGCATGAAGTGTCCAACTGCTCTTTTCC
The DNA here is from genome assembly GCF_047675955.1 of Chlorocebus sabaeus. Lineage (NCBI taxonomy): Eukaryota > Metazoa > Chordata > Mammalia > Primates > Cercopithecidae > Chlorocebus > Chlorocebus sabaeus. The sequence goes on along the minus strand of NC_132911.1, from coordinate 32,012,065 downwards.
TTCAGAGCCTGTGGCCATTTTTCAAAAGTTTTAATACTTCCTAGGGATCTGTGAATCTGTCTCAACACCCACAAATTCTGTTCACATTTCTAAATAACTATTTTAGGTTGACTGAATTATCCTTTGGACTCGAGAAAAGTACATCCAAAATATCAGCAGCTGACCTTTCCCCTACTTAGTGATTCTGTGGGTTACTATTTTTTGTCAATTAAAAAAATATATAGGAATCAACCTAAATGCCCATCAATGGTGGACTGGATATAGAAAATGTGGTACATATACAGCATGGAATACTATGCAGCCTTTAAAAAGAACGAGATCATGTCCTTTCTAGGAACATGGATGGAGTTAGAGGTCATCACTCTTAGTGAACTAGCACAGGAACAGAAAACCAAATACCACATGCTCTCACTTTTAAGTGGGAGCTACATGATGAGAACACATAGACACAATGATGGGAGACAGATAGGCAGACCCTGGTGCCTATCTGGGAGTGGAGGGTTGGGGTAGAGAGAGGAAAAGGAAAAGTAAGTATTGGGTACTGGGCTTAGTATCTGAGTGACAAAACAAACTGTACAACAGATTCCCATGACATGAGTTTATCTGTATAACAAACCAGTACCTGTATCCCTGAACCTAAAATAAAAGTTTAAAAAAATATGTATTCCAGCCTGGGCAACATAGCAAGAAGCTGTCTCTATGAAAAAAAAAAAAAAAAAAAAAAAAAAAAGCTGAGCATGGTGGTGCATGCCTGTAATCTCAGCTATTAGGGAGGCTGAGGTCGGAGGATTATTTGAGCCCAGGAGGTGGAGGCTACAGTGAGCCATGATCCTGCCACTGCACTCCAGCCTGGGTGACAAAGTGAGACCCTGTCCTGCCACGGCCACTCCCTACCCCCCAAAAAGGATACACACACACATACAGAAACCAAGCTAAGTTATTTTATTTTAACAAGAGGCTTGAGAACTTTAGTAGATGAAAACAAAATGAGTTTGTGTGTAAGAAATCTAAAATATTGAAAAAGTGTCACCAGAAATCACAATTTCACTTAAAATATTTGACACTTTGGAGTGGTTATCAGAAGATCCTAGTAAAGTGTTTCTTTACAATTAATTAAGAGAGTGTTGAATTTTCACTTATTATTATTATTTTTTCTTAATTAGACAAATATTTACTTGGTGCTTAGTCAGGTCCAGCTACTGTGCTGAATGCTGGTACTACAAATTGGAATAAGACAAGTACAGGCTCTGTCCTTTAGGAGCTTCTGGTCTAGGGAAGGCATTGGACAGATAAACAGCCAATTACCAGAGTATGGTCAGTACAATGATGGAGGACATGGGCATTGTATGAACAGATAGGAGGGTGTCTAGTCTCAACCTAAAAATATCAGGGAAAGTTTTTCTTTTCTTCTTATTTTTTTTTAAGACAGGGTCTTGCTCTGTTGCCCAGGCTGGAGTGCAGTGTTATGATCACGACTCACTGCCGTTGTGACCTCCCAAGCTCAAGCAATCCTCCCGCCTCAGTCTCCTAAGTAGCTGGGACTACAGGCGCTCACCACCATGCCTAGGCTAAAGGTGCTCATCACCGCACCTGGTTGTTTATTTTTTGTAGAGATGGAGTCTCACTATGTTGCCCAGGTTGGTATCAAACACGTGGGTTCATTCACCCTGCCTCTGCCTCCCAAAGTGCTAGGATCACAGGTGTGAGCCACCAGGACTAGACAGGAGAAGTCTTATGGGCAAAAGACTGTCATCTATGAGAAATCTCAAGGATAAATAGGAGTTATCTAAATGAAGTGGGGTAGAGAGAAGAGACAGGAAAGCATTTCCAGAATCAGGGACACCAGAGACCCCAGGAGAACATGGCGTCTTTTAGGATATAGCCCAGCCATAGTGAATGGGAAAGCAGAGTGAAGAGGGTGCAGAAAGGGGAGGGAAAAAATGATGAACAATAAGACTGAAAGAGCCAGGTGTGGTGGCTCACGCCTGTAATCCCAGCACTTTGGGAGGCCAAGGTATACAGATCACTTGAAGTCAGGAGTTTGAGACCAGTCTGGCTAACATGGTGAAACCCCATCTCTACTAAAAATACAAAAATTAGCTGGGCGTGGTGGCATGCACCTGTAACCCCAGTTACTTGGAAGGCTGAGGCATGAAAATCGCTTGAACCCTGGAGGCAGAGGTTTCAGTGAGCTGAGATCGTGCCACTGCACTCCAACCTGGGTGACAGAGTGAGACTCCATTTCAAAAAAAAGAAAGACTGAAAGAAAAGTTGCAGGACTTTGTAAGAACTATCCGTACAACATTGGAAGCAATATCACTCTGATGGTAGAGAAAGGGTGAAAGTATACAAGATCAGAAAGTAGGAGACCATTTAGGCAGAAAGTCAGGTGGTCAATGATGATGGCCAGAACTAGGGTAATGGCAATAGAGATACACAGACATTCTGATTCAAGAGATATTAGATAGGCTCAACCAGACTTGATGACGCATCTTTCAGCTGACAAGGGAAATGAAGAGGAGAGAGTTGGCACATATTAGAAATGTATGTAAAAATGAGGCCATCACACTGAAGCCAAATATTTAAATATCTTCTTAACATGCTGCAAATTCTACAAGACCTATGACTAGGTCTCCCACAGGTTGAACCCAGTTCTGCAAATATCAATTTAATCTAATCTTTGCATAGCAAAAATCTCTCATCTCTGCTGATAGGCTTCTTTGTAGGACCAGATTATAAGCAAGCATGCCAAGCATTACAAAATAGTCACAATTGTCCCTCAACAGTTACTGAAATGGTATTTGGTTTACGTTTCTTTGCAGCTCCCCTTGGGACCTGTGACTCTTCAACACACAGTGGAAGGGACAGTCAAGGGTGTAATGATGTGCTGGACAGATGTTTTAAGACAATTTGGGGATAGAAAGAGATTACTGATTTCAACAATGACTAATAAAACACCCTTTATATTTTTGATTGCTCAAGGAGCATTGTTCAAGAAGGTCAAAATGTGGCTATTTCCTAATATGAATTTTTAAAGCAGGTGGCATTAGGTTGCCCTAATACAAAAGGATGTCCCTAGATTTCCCAGAAGTCATATCGGTACATTTAAAAGTATAGGAAATTCCATTTGGAATGTTCCTTCTTTTCTTAACATAAAACTCACTCCTATTTTCCAAAAAAAACTTTATCATTTTTTATTGATTTTTATTATTACCAATTTATCACCTAAAGGTCATTATGAGAAAAGGCAGAAAGCTGAAAATAGAATTGGTGAGGGAAAAACCAATAATGCTGAAATGGGATTCTGAGAAATAAAGCATTTTTTGAGAAGAAAAAAAGCCCTCTTGTAATCAGTAACCAAATGGATGAGCTGAAAGTCTCAAAATCAATGTGTATGCTCTACCTTGGGGTTGTTTCTGGACCCATCCTTCCCAGAGCCTGAGGCAGTAACTATATTCTCTGACCCTATTTCTTCTTAATGTCATTGTAGCCACTTAAAAGATGCCTATGGATACATTCATTAATTCAGCAAGCATTTATGAAACACCTCCAGAGGGCCAGCCATAGTTCCAGGTTTCGGGAATGTTACTTAAGATGGGGGAAAACCCCTACATTAGAAATTTTACTTGCTAATTAATAACATATCCTCTCTTGGCTTTGGCACACATACATACTAAGACAATTACTAAATCAGATCTTTGTCCAATAATCTAATTACTTATGTCAACAAAGAGGCTCTTCAAGTATACTTGATTCACTTACCTATGTAAAGTTCACAACCCTTAAAAGTTCTTCAACTTACTGTAATGGGTAAGATTGGCAATATTTGCATAGGTGAGGCTGCTATGGCAAAGACATCAAAAGGAACATCAATCTGGGTAGTGCTGAATAAGGCTAATGAGAATTCTGACTGGAGATTTCATTTCATGTTGCTCATTGACTAAGCTGAACCTGGCTTTCAGGTCACTGGGCATTACAATCCTCACCTGAAAGTCTGTTTTTGTTTTTTGCCAAGTGACTGGATTGTAACAAGCTTGAGGAGACAGGCGGCTTCCTAATCCCAGCTCAATTGATATCCATGTAACAATGAATGTCACCAATGCTAACAACTGTTGCTTTAGCACAGGTGGTAAATTCAGTCTCCCACTCTACTTTTATCTCAGTGTACACAGAACTAAGAAGAAACATGCTGAGACTCAGAAAGCCACCAGGATTTTTTGTTGGGAACTTTCCAAAAGTCAACCATTGCATCTATTTTTTTTTTTTTTTCTTTTTCATCATGTCACCACTAAAAGCTTAATTGTTATAGGAAAAGGGTGTGGGTTGGGACATGAACTTCATTAGGGTAAAGAATCAGTAGGGGCACTGTTCAAAGAGGACAAGCAGGTAAATATTACTTAATCTGGGAGGTTTTTCCTAAAAAGATTCCTGGGAATTAGACCTTGCTATGTGCATAAGCCTAGCTATGGCTCAGAACACATCCAACCACCAGCAGTACAACCCAAAGAGCGTCTTGTTTGAGATCAGATAGGACCATAGCAAGGCACAAAGTTATTGTGTATACCTTTGTAGACTTCATCTTTTTTGTTGGCTGGACATTATTTAATAATACATTAGAAACCTAATCATCATTCTTAGAATGCAAAGGCTTTCAAGTCAGTCCAAACCATTAGCTCTTTCTCATGTTCTGAACTTCAAAGCCATTGTTGATGACATCACAATAGTCACATCAATAAATCTTGTCAATAAAGCAATGAGCTGTGTACTATCTTGTCAGAAGAATAAGAAATGTGTCTTGCTATATTCTACTCTTATTTTGCGGACCATCTCTCTACTTGCATTTACTGAAAATTGCTTTTAAAATCTGAAAAACTACCTGTGTTACTCAAGTTCAAGCTTTATATGCACTGAAAATTATTCCTGAAGTCTACTAACTTTTAGTGAATCTCTTCTGATAGGGCATACAACTGTTCAGGCCATATTCCTGGTTCTCAACCTCTGATATTTTGAATTAGCATTTTTTTTTACATATGTGAGTTTTGTTCTCACAATGACATCATTGGCTTCTTAAAGGCATGTGCTATGTCTTGATTTGCTCTGTATCCCTACGTTTAGCGTGGTTTAACTACGTAATAGATAACTATTTGCTGGCAGTAAAATTTGTAAAATTTTAGTATCTGTGAGGTTCTAGGAGTAGGTCAAGAAATGAAAGTAAGGGGAGACAGTAAGACAAAGTACAGAATTGGAAAGTGCCATGAATTCCATTTGCTTCAGTCTTCCTTAGTTCTCCAGGCCCTGCAGACGTCCTGTTGTTGCCTAAAATGGGAGAATACATTTTATGCATTCAAATAGACAATATTTTATAGGCCTTAGAATGTAAACTACATGAGCATGTAGGTTTATCTGTTTTGTCCATTGTTGTATCCACATCTCCTAGAGCAGGTCCTGACACATAATAGGTACTCAGTGAAAATTTGTTAAATATATACAAAGCGTTGAAACAAGAATCTCTCACTGAACCTCCATCTCAAGGCACCATCATAGAATGTCTCAGCAAGTAGAGGTTTTAAAGATAAGCTAGTCAAATTTCCTTATTTTGCAAAGACAGAAACTGAGGCAACAGAGGGAAGAGAGTCTGGATCTCCTAACTCTTAGCTCAGTCCACTGATTCAGTTTTCCTCTTTGCATAAAACTTTAATAAAGAGACAGCTTTCTTATAAAATCATATTCCAGGGCCAGAGGTGGTGGCACATGTATGCAATTCCAGAGATTTGGGAGGCGGAGGCAGAGGATTATTTGAGGCCAGTAGTTTGAGGCTGCAGTGAGCTATGACTGCACCATGGCATTCCAGCCTGGGCAACAGAGTGAGACTCTGTCTCTAAATAAATAAATAAATTGAATGAAAATGCCTGCTAATGGCAACTACAATCTAAAGACCTATGACAGCATAGACAGAATCATGCCCTGGGTACTAGGTAAAAATAAAGAAAGAAAGAAAAGTAAGGGGTTGTAGTATTTTGGAGACAGAATTCAAACTTCTCATTATGTGATCTGAATGATGTTTTACTATTTGCAATTAATGGCATTTTACTCAACGATTCTCTTATCTGACAGCAGCATTGCTGAAAGATTGGTTTCAAGTAGCTAATTTCATTTGTAAACACAGAGGCTGCTTTAACTGAAGGTTAGGATGATTACTAAGTGATATGGCTTGGATCTGTGTCCCCACCCAAAACCCATGTTCCATTGTAATTCCCAGTGTCGAAGGTGGGGGCTGGTGGGAGGTGATGGATCATGGGGGTGGTTTCTCATGAATGGTTTAACACCATCCCCCTTGGTATGGTTGTCTTATGGCAAATAAATTCTTGTAAAAGTGTGTAGCACCTCCCAGCTCGCTCTCTTGTTTCTGTTCCTACCATGTAAGAGGTGCCTTCTCCTTTGCCTTCCGCCATGATTGTAAGTTTCCCTAGGCCTCCCCAGAAACCAAGCAGATGCCACTGTACATCCTGTAGAGCCTGCAGAACCACGAGCCAATTAAACCTCTTTTCTTTATAAATTACCCAGTCTCCAGTATTTCTTTATAGCAGTGTGAGAACGAACGAATACACTAGGGTTATTTGCTGTTGGTTATTTTGCCTCTCAAGCTTCTTTTTCATCTCATTCAAAAAAGAGAGGTCATAAGTAGCTATAGACAGGCACCAAAATGGTTTCCCCCTAGCATAAGGGGACAAGCTCAGGAACTTTTTCTCTTAAAAATTAGAATCAGTAAATTCCAGTTTAAAATGGAGGGGAATAGTAGTTGCTATTGTTATCTACTGTAACTGACAATTTTATAAAAACACTGCTAAAATTAAGGACCTTTTTGAAATCTTATTAAGTTACTTGGGGAATTTTTGAATCCATCAAGATTTACGTGTAGGCAAAACAAAATAACCTAGGTTTATAACAAGCCCTAATGTAAAAACAACTCAGAAATAAGATAGTGGTTTTGGATTTTAAGACTCGTTACATGATAATCTGTAATTTTTATTTTTCCCTTCCAAAAGACATCTTCATATTTGAACCACTGGTTTGGGTGAAGGAAAACCAAAAGGCAAAATTATATCTGTTCCATCCAGCACTCTCCAAGGTTATCAGAGAGCTTTCAACTGCTAGACAATGATGCTAATCAGTACTCCAGAGTTTGGTCTATAGAACAAACTAAAATGACAAAGTTACAGACCAAACTTCAGATCTTGCATTAGTCCCACCAGGAGACAGATAATCTGGGAGGCCTGGCCTGAGCCATGAGCTAATCTCTTATCTCTGTGCTAAAAGAATCACTTCTAACTTTCACTGTAATTATCAATGCATTCATTATATGTATTATTATTTGTCATTAGTATTGCTCTTTTATATTTGTAGTATCATTTACAGTTTGTTTATTTATTTATAATATTATTGTTTTTTGAGACAGGGTTTTGCTCTGTCACCTGGGCTGGAGTGTAATGGTGCGATCACAGCTCACTACAGCCTTGAACTCCTCCCTTCAAGCGATCCTCCCAGCTCAGCCTCCCAAGTTGCTGGGACTATAGGTATATCCCACCACTCCTGGCTATTTTTTTTCTATTTTATTCTAGAGACAAGTTCTCCCTATGTTGCCTAGCCTGATCTTAAACTCCTGGGCTCGAGTGATCCTCCCTTCTTGGCCTCCCAACATGCTGCGATTACAAGTGTGAGCCACCGTGCCCAGCTTCATTTACAGTTTATAACTCACTCTCTATACATATCATCCTTTGGGCTAAAACAAAGTAAGAATTACTGTCCCAATTTACCAGATGAAGTGAGGCTATGCATTCTCATTACATACCCAGGTCATCTAATTGGCAAATAGCTGACATCTAACCTGGAATCTTTCCTCTAGTCTGCACTGTCCTTAAAATATTGAGGATGATTCTGCAGACTGGAATCGCATGATGGACCAATCCATCACCGGATGGTGTCTGAGTGAAATGTAAGGTGGCACAGTAAAAAGGTACTGAGTCCAAGTCACAAAAGCTGGCAGTCACATCTATGTGACTCTGATTTATGGCTCCAGAGATATGTCCAAATCCAATCCAAAAGGGTGAGACCATTGCTTCCTTGCAGGAGCTCAGGGGCAAAAATTGTATGTCTGTCTTCATTTAGATACTTCTAGATGCTAAATTTCAGGGTGTTAGGTTCACAAGTGGGAAAAAGGAGGAGGTAGGAGAATGTTTTGTATCAGGTTACCTAGGTATGTGGCCCAGGTATGGCTAGGTAGCCCTCTGGTGGCTACCCTCAGTGACGGGTCTAGAGAGAAAATAACCAAGTTGGCCTGTTCCTGTCCTGTCTTTCATTCTGATAAAAGTGCAATTTTATTTATAAGTTTCACTGCCATTGCAATATGTGGTCTTTGACATGAAAGGAAACAAATGTTTACTTTTACCTGAAGTTTTTCTTGTTGCCTTTTAGAGACAGGGTCTTGCTCTATCACCAAGGCTGGAATGCAGTAGTGCCATCATAGCTCACTGCAGCCTCCATTCCTGGACTCAAGGAATCCTCCCACCTCAGCCTCCTGAGTAGCTGTGACTACAGGCATGTGCCACCATGCCCATCTAATTTTTTTTTTTTTTTTTTTTTAGTAGGGACAAAGTCTTGCTATGTTGCCCAGGCTGATCTCAAACTCCCAGCCTCAGTCTTCCAAAGTGCTGAGATTACAGGTGTAAGCCACTGTGCCTGGCATTCATTACTTCAAGGTTTCGTATTATTTTTTATTTTAAATATATAAAGTCTTTCATTCCATCAATGTAAGTTTCATGAGGGAAGTGGGTTATTTGACCTCTGCTCAATTTCCAGGGCCTGGACCACTGTATGGGACAGATTAAAGAAGTATTTGCTGACTGTATCAGGTAAAGTCACATCTTACACTTATTTTCCTTACTGTTCTAAGGAGAGCTCCACTGGTTTACTGATCTAGGTTTTCAGGTCAAGCTGTGACCACTTGCAACTTACGTCTATTCCTTGGTAGTCTTGTGTATAAAACTTAGGTGGCAAATATGAATATTATTATAAGTAAACAGGTTAAAATCTTGAGACATAGTTACCCAAGTGGATTTGCAAACCTTAATCTTATATTTCCAGGTAGATAGGACCTTCGAATAGCGAGAGTTTGCACAGGTTAATTCGTCATCCTGGTATGATATCCCAGTTAGAGAATTTCCACTTCCCTCAGTCAAATGCATATATCTACAAGATCTAAGCTCCATAGCTACAAAAGGCATTATCTTCTGAACCCAGAAATCATCAAAGTATTTTGGCTTTACACAGGTTGTATAATTTCTACAGTTAGGAAAAAATTATAAATGATTATACCAATGTTTATTATGATTATTTAGTCCCCAACAAACCCACCTTTATTTTCTATTTATTTCTTCTGACAGAACTGGATTCTGACACCTGCTAAATTTGTCACCCTGGAAAGTTATACTCTTTAAATCTCAATTTTCATGCATAAGATTAGAAATGATCATAATACTCACTTCATAAGACTGCAGTAACAGTCAATGAGATAATTCATAGAAAGCTTCTAGAATGGTATCTTCTAAATTATAAGAACTTATAGTAAATTTTATTGTTATTACCATTGTTATCATCTCATTATCATCTCATTCATGCCATTCATAATCTAAAGGTGAAAATACCATATAATAGTTCAAACCCCTCTAGGAGTTTTCTCACTTTTAAAATACATTTCACTTTTAGATGTCTATATTTTGTGAAATATGTTCAATTATTTTTTATATATTTACTTTCAGTTTTAAATGCTTATACTAATTTTTAGTTATAAAGTACATTTCAATAATTTTCAGATATTGTTCTTTTTTTATATTTTTTATAGTTCAACAGGGTCATAATTTGAGAGGTCAAATCCATAACATTTTCTTGATTATTTTTTACTATTTATGAATATCTTTAACCATAGCTGATTTATAATTGTGAGCCACGTCAATCTTTATTTGTCTTATTATTGTTAACTCAGAAATTATTATTTAGAAGGCTTAAATATAATTTTGAAAGGTAATTTGGTCCCCCAGTATTTATTATCAGTCTCCTAGATACAGCTAATGTATAACTAAGAATATAAGAATTATTCCAAAATGCAACATAAATTATTTATTTTGTTATCAAGTATTGATTGAGGACTGTGCTGTACCAGGTCCTGCCTCCATGTTGAGGATGTCCCATTGAACAGGGTACATAGCTGCCCTTGTGAAGCTTATATTCCAGACAATCAACAAACCAACAAGCCAACAAACATAATCAGATGGTAACAAGTGCTCAGGAGAGTGGATGTGACTGTGGGGCTACTTTAGGGGGTTGGCTAAGGCTTTTTAGAGTAAAAATTATTTTCATGGAATGACAAGAAAAAGCAAATCATGCAAGGATCAAGGGAAGAGTGTTCCGTGTATATAAATATACAGTTTGATAGAAGAAATAAGATCTAGCATTAGATGGATCAGTAGGGTGATTATAGTTTACAATAATCTATTGTACATTTCCACATAGCTGGAAGAGAATAATTTGAATGTTTCTAGTTTACAAAAAGACAAATCTTTAAAGGTGATGGATATCCCAAGTACACTGACTTGATCTTTACAAATTAGATGAATGTCTTAAATGATCACATGTGCCCCAAAACTACGTACATGTATTATGGATTAACAAAAAATTTAAAAAATGTTTTAAAAAGTGAACAGATTTAGATGTTTCACAGGTGGAAGCAACGGACATACTGATTGAATTAGTATGATGAGGAGGAAGTAAAAAGGAATAATTCAGATTTCTGTCTTGAGGTTCTTAAGTGGAGCATGGTAATGTTTACTAAGATGTAGAAGGATAGGAGAGGTGGACCAGGATTGGAGGAGAGAAATCTAGGACTCTGTTGTGTTAGTGTGAAATCTGAGAAATCTACTGGACATCCAAGTGGGGATTTCATAATGGTGGTTGGGTGTTGGTGGTCAAATCTGAAGTCCTGGGGAGAGATTATGCTTGAGAGTCATAGATACATGACTCATGCAGGTGGCCAAGCAACTAGAGGGGTCACCTAAAAAGAGTATATAGAAAAAGATTTCCAGAAACACTCTACATTTATTCATTAAGCAAAGACAGAAGAACCAGCAAAAGTATTTCAGAAGAAAAATCTAGTAGGAGATGGTAAGAGGAAAACTGAAAAGGATTGTAAGAGGAAGACCGAGGATACGTGGTGTTACAGATGGCAAAATATATTATTTAAAAAAGTATTTCAAGCAGGAGAGAATGGCCAACTTTGTTGGATACTTCCAGAGACATAATAAAATAACAACAGAAAAGTGACTGAATTGGGCAATGTGGATATAGAAGCTAAAAGGTAATAAATAAATTGGAGTGAGAAAGTGGAGATGATGATGACAAACGCCTTTTTAAGAAGTAGGTTTGTGAAAGGGAGCAGAGCAAATGAGAATAGCAGTGCAATAAGGAAGAGGGTTTTGTTTTGTCTTCTTTTTGTTTTTGAAGGTAAGGGATATTGGAACATGTCTACAGGCATTGTGGATTATTCAGAAGAGAGGGTTATTCATGATACAGGAAAATCAGGGGAAATCCCATTAACGAAGTCCTTGAAAATACAGAAACTTGTATCCAGATGTCTTAGGACAGTATTGACCTATAGGTGGAGCTGATCTAGCTTCAAGTTCTGGCTCTGCCAATAACCAGCTATACAACCCTGGGTAAACCACTTTACCTCTCATAACCTGAATTTCCCTCAACTGATAGGATTTATTGATATCTTCAGTGATAAGGCCTATGTCAATCTTACAGTGAGAATTTAGCTGAGTACACGTGCAGAAGGATCTGACACAATGGATGACATCCTGTAGGAGCTCAGTAAATGCTGAATCATAATTTGTTAAATCAATCATATGCAATTACCCCTACTAGGGGATTTTTCCATTCATTCATTTGACACAACCCTGTTATTTATTTTGATAGACTAGTTCTTTCAAAATGTGAAGGTGCCACTAATTCTCCACCTATGAATGACTAGAGGAGAGTTTTATTCTCTTGTTATTGAGGGCTGAATGTGGACCCAGATAATGCCCATAATACAGTTTTACCCAGGGAGCCACCAAGGGCTAGGCCCTCATTAGCAAAATGAGTTGTAATCTTTCCTGCTTTCAGGTCTACATATTTCAGAGTAGTATCTTAAATAAGAGTCAAGTGGTTTTAAGGCATAATCACTCATATTGATCAGTGATTTTTGTAGTCTCTTTTGCTCTTCAGAAAAAAATCTGTCAAGATGAACCTAAGAATATCGGGAAATTTCATTGTGCTTTCCATTGGTTTTTTGACCCAGGAGATGGCAAATAGATATATGCTAAGTTTTTTTTAAAAAGATACGTTTTCAACAATTGAAATGCTTCAAAATTTGCACTTAAGTACTCCAAGAATCAGGGCAAATCCCTTGATTTTTCCTGTAAAAATAGGAAAAATTCCCTACATGTGAAAACACTCGTAGGTGGTATAAATTGGAGCTATGTTTGGTTTCTTCTTCATTTGAGCTTTTATCCTAATCCTGTATTATTGCTTTTAGGTAGAATTAAGTACCTACCACAGTGGCTATCATGGTAGGCACTCAATGAATAAATGGAAGTGCCCTGGGCATAGTGAATATAGGATGTTTTATTCTTTTTCTTTCTTTTTTTTTTTTTTTTTTTTTTGAGACGGATTCTCTCTCTGTCACCCAGGCTGGAGTGCAGTGGCACGATCTCGGCTCACTGCAAGCTCTGCCTCCCTGGTTCACGCCATTCACCTGCCTCAGCCTTCCGAGTAGCTGGGACTACAGGCGCCCACCACCATGCCCAGCTAATTTTTTTGTATTTTTAGTAGAGATGGGGTTTCACTGTGTTAGCCAGGATGGTCTTGATCTTCTGACATCGTGATCCGCCTGTCTTGGCCTCCCAAAGTGCTGGGGTTACAGGCGTGAGCCACTGTGCCCGGCCTAGGATGTTGTATTCTTAGAGCTGGCTTTATGAGTAAAAGTGCTGTACAATGCACAGTTTGATGCTCTACTATTGCCCTCTTGAAATTCCTAATGATTTTTTAACGAGGGACTCTGCGTTTTCATTTCCCACCGGGCCCCACAACGTATCTAGCTGGCCTTGTTTCTTCTTTCTTCCTTATCTCTTCATATCACCAACTGACTTTCTAAATATCTCTCAAACCAGCTCAATTCCCTCGGTTCTCATTGTTGCTGCCTGAATTCAAGCCACAAAGGGCCCTCATCTGGGTGGGCACAGAGTCCTTCACCTGCATTCCCACTCTACTTTTGTGTTCATCCAATACAATTTCTAGAATATATTCAGAGTGCTCATTTCAAAATATAAATCTGATTCTATCACATCAATCACTGATTCACTCATTAGTTTGGCAAATATTTACTGTGAGTTTGTTCTAGGTATTATGCCAGGTACTGAAAGTGTAATCATGATCAAAACCGGACACAAATCAAAAGTAATTCCAAGAGGGACATCGTCCTGATTTCTGGGAGAAAGAAGGGCTTGGTATTAGCCATGACTAACTAAAATACATTTCTAGGCAGATTCTCTGATTACACTACTTTGATGGATACATTAGTTCAGATACTGGGCGGAATTGGGGAGGAGGGAATGAAGAAAATAAGCACTTTAAAACTTATTCACTCTGGAAAGCACACTGGAAGCCAAGTTGCTTTGTGGTTTACCCATATCACAGCAGTAACCACAAATCTGTACTTTAAAAAAAAAAAAAAAAAACCCTGTTAAAACTGTTTTGGTCCATGACTCTGGGGATCTAATTGATGATGTGTTTTTGTGTTGTTGAAAATCTAAGGCTTATTGATAGAAAAAAACAGTGTGCATATCTCGTAGGTATCCCCAAGGGTCTCACATGGGTCAATTCTGTGCAGAGGCAACTGGTCTTATATTCAGATACAAGTAACATAACTTTACTCTCCTCTAATTTCCCTCAGTCTCTGAAGCATTTAGATCGCTTTCTCACTTACTAGCAGAAAATGTTAGCTCTGGTTGAAAATTAGAATCTCAAAATACTTGCTATTCAACCTTTATTAGAAGTTTGGGTAAATGGGGAAAGAAAGGAGCACATGAAAAAGGCTGTCAAAGTTATAAATTGTCCTTCGACTTCTGGAAGCTTTCTTGGGTGAATTGAACCACTAAAATGTTGAACACTCTATGTGCACTGGGCTAATTCTTGCAAAATGGCTTTAACTCAATTTTGCTTTAATGTTATGCCCTTGGCTTTTATTCAAGGTTTATACTAGAAACCATCAGATGAAATTCACTTCTGCATTTACTGTAAAAGTGTGGTTGAGGGCATTGTCCATTACATCAGTCAATATGTGCTACTAAGTCCCATGTGAGAAAATTGTTTCAAAATTAATTTTAGCAAATAAAATGGGCTCCTTGTTAAATTGGTATTCTGATTCCTTTCCAATAATGAAAGAAGTATTAATTTGGACTTTTTTTGTTTTAAGTGGCAGAGTTCTACTCAGACTTGCTAATCAAAGAAGGGAATTTACTTGCTCTCACTGCTTGGAAGGACTCTTGGATCATGGTCAGAATCTAAGAGCTGCAGCAGCCAGACTTCAGTGACTCAGGGACAGAAGCCAGAACTCAGTACATAGTACACAGGGCTTACTCTCTCTCCATTTGCAATTCTCCTCTGTTCAGTTTTCTTCCTCCTACTGGAGACAGGCCTGCTTCTCAGGGCCGGGAAGTTAGCCAATGGATAGTCCGGATTCATATTTTTCCAGCTTAGCATCTTCAGTGGGCAATAAACTCTATTCCAAAGCATATATATTAACCTCAGGGAAGACTCTTATTGGACCAGAACTCTTATTGGCCAGGTATCTAGGTACCCATCCTCTGGAAAATCACCATTTCAAGGGAATGGGGGTCCTATGCGGAAGGGTAGAAGATGGGGCACACTGATTGACAGACCCAGGCAGAGGGTGGAGAAGAACCTCCCCAAAGATAAAAAAGAGTCCTGTTAACAGAAGAAGAACACAAGCAAACATACAGGGCAGACAAAAGGGAATGGCCAGAGCCATCTGTGACCTGAGCTAGGATAATAGTTTGTTTTCCATTTTGCTCTGAATACTAGGAAGCCTGTAGGCAAATATGGAGCCTAACACCAAGAATTATATTTACCTTTCAGCTTGGTTCATTTCAACTTTTATAGTGTTTTCTTACTTTCTTTTATAGCTTTATTGTTATACCTAGTTTTATAAGCTTTTAAATGTGCCTTTGAAAAGAAATAAGATATTTAATTGTGATTATTTCATGAAATTATTTCTTGGGTTAGTCTGCTGAATCGTAAGATGCCAATTTGAAAACAGAAATATTTTATTCTTGAAAATAAAGCTAAGAGTGAAGTTTATGGTACAGAAACATGTCTGTAAAAAAGAGAAGAGAGGAGTAAGTCAAGCCTTGTCTTTAAGGGCCGACCATACTCTGCTGTTTTGTGCATTGCTGGCCATGATGTCCTTGTGTTTGTGGTGGAAAGTCCCTTACAACGAAGGGAGAAGCCATCCCTTAACACACTATGAGGTACAGCTCTTTACAGCAGAAGACAAAAATGTGAACAGAAAATTAGCTGTAAGGGCTACTGAAAAGAGCTTTCATTAGTAGCTCCAGTTGCAGGACTTCTTGGGAGTTTAAGAAGATTTTTCCAGATGTTCAAAGGCAGTTGATTGGGTCACCTGACCTTGCAACTGGAAGTCTTCCCTTCCGAACAGACTCTCATCACCACCTTGGCCAATCACATAATTTCTCCTTTTTAACTCTGGGCTAAGGACAGGCAACATCTTCTCTCCTGATCAAAGATGAAACAGATTTGAATTTCCAGAGATCTTTAATAAGGACTAAGTAAAAATATGCTATTATCAAATATACAACCAACAATTTTTAAAGAATATGTGTTAGTATATTATTTTAAAAAATGATGTGGTTCTATCACCTTTCCTCGTAACTGCATACTTATCTCTTGAGCTTACTTCTCACCACAGAGTATCACAGAGGGGTAGCTGTCTAAAAATGCTGATGAGGCTGGGTGCAGTGGCTCACACCTGTAATCACAGCACTTTAAGGAGCCAACGTGGGGGGATCGCTTGATCTCAGAAGTTTGAGACCAAACTGGGCATTGTAGCAAGACCCCATCTCTAAAAAATATATATATATCCAAGTGTGGTGGTGTGTGCCTGTAGTCCCAGCTACTCAGGAGGCTGAGGTGGGAGGATCACTTGAGCCAGGGAGGTGGAGGTTGCAGTGATCCAAGACTGCACCACTGCACTCCAGCCTGGGTGACAGAGGCAGACCCTGTCTCAATAAGCAAACAAACAAATAAATAAAATGTTGATGGCATTCTTAGGCCTAGGCAAGAACATCCATTCTTAGGGTTCTGCTGTTGAGCTCTAGGTTCCATCCTCGCTGAAGGACTTGGGCTGGTTACCACCCTCCACTGCTCTCCCCCAGAAGATAATCTGATCTCTGCCTCCCTACATTACAGAGACCTGGCCTGGCTTCTTAGTGACTTTGCATCATAGCTTATGATAAAACAGTGCCTCAACTATTCAATAAACATAATTTCCATTCCCCAAGAACTCTATCTGTTCTCTCAGTAGGATTACTGTCTCACTGGGACAATGAAATCAGAGGAAATATAGTCAGTGTAAAGAAGGCGCTGGAGGTGAAGATGTTGGGAGGCAGAAGAGGCGAATCACTAATTTTGTTTTGCTCTGTTTTCCAAAGGACTTCACAGTCATTTATTTACTATTCCTCAAACAACAGCTGGCACCTAAATTGCCAACCTTTTCTTTGCATAACCTCAAGAGTGAGTGCGACACAGATAGGCACTAGAGAAGGAGGATGATGCTTCTGACACTACCGGGTTCTCTAAACATCATTTCTTCCCACTCTTTCCGTAAGGAGTCATTTAATGCTCTCTTTCTGATGTGACATGGTTAACGTAGAACCACATTGTTGTGGAATGCAGCAGTTGAAAGCAAGCTGGGTGATTTCAGAGAAACAGTCCAGATCACAACAATGCGTTTCTTTTATGTGGTTTTCTATTGGCCCCTGGAAAGTGACAGCGCTCCTAATAGGCACTTGGGAAAATGAGTATTTCTCGTATTTCTCACTATTTCCTCTGAAATGAGCCTGTTCAATTCTGCCGAAATTTGCATTCGACTTGTCACCCGTAAAATAAGAGGTTCACACTGGTTGATCTCTACATTGTGAAGTTTCAACCTTCCTTTTAGTTGTTTGTTTTACTTCACTAAAAAAAAAAAATTGTACACATATTATGGTAACAATAATAGAACTTTAAGGCCAGGAATATGATGTTATCCATAATCTCATAATATCAACACTTTTTTTTTCCCCTGAAGGTTTTGTGCTCTTGTCCACATGCAGTTATACTAATAATGTATTTGAAGTCATGTAATTGACTTAATTATGTATTATTCATCTTAGAAACACTTCTGAAGATTTTTTTTTTTTTAAAATATACTTTTAGTGCTGCATAGCATCCCATTAGATTACCATGTATTGATTTACTTAATTTTTTAGAGACAGAATCTCGCTGTGTCACCCAGGCTGGAGTGTAGTGGCGCAGTCTTGGCTCACTGCAACCTCAACATCCCAGGATCAAGCAATTCTCCTGCCTCAGCCTCCCCAGTAGCTGGGATTACAGGCACCTGCCGCCACTCCCGGCTAATTTTTTGTATTTTTAGTAGAGACAGGGTTTCACCATGTTGGCCAGGCTGGTCTTAGATTTACTTAATACCATCCCATTAAATTAGCATGTATTCATTTACTTAATATTGTCTCAAACGTCAAACCTTTAGTTTTCATTTTTCTCTGCTGCAGAGATGCTGAAATAAACATCTCAGGCGTATACATTTAAAAAATATATATTTTTTGGTCTTTTTAAAGATACATTTGTAAGAGCAGGGACATTTGAAAGATGGATGTGCATATTTGTATGACTCTGAAATCACATCACCAAATTGCTCTTCGAAAGGGCTGAACAAATTTATACTGTCAAAATCAGGAGGTGAAAATTCCAGTTACAGGAGGTCTTTGCCATACGGGTGTATTTTAATGTTTTGTTCTTTTGATGGATATATGCCATTTTAAAAAATCAGCTGCCTGGCAAAGATGATTGTGGTTTCTGCTGTTTTGTTTTTCATTGTCATTTTCCCCCTCCCTGCCCTTCTCACCTTCCCTTGAATCAAGTAATAGTTCTCACACTAACATCTGTGCTACCCTGACACAGACCCCGAGGGCTTATCGCAGCTTGTCACCTACTCACAGAGATTAATTTCTCCTTCAGATGTTTGTGCTTCAGCTTCCTATTTGCTAAAAAGCCTCAGGATGTAGTGGTCTGTTACCCCTGAAAACGATCCAGCATCGACA
Source organism: Chlorocebus sabaeus (assembly GCF_047675955.1). Classification (NCBI taxonomy): domain Eukaryota; kingdom Metazoa; phylum Chordata; class Mammalia; order Primates; family Cercopithecidae; genus Chlorocebus; species Chlorocebus sabaeus. Next base: position 31,993,556 of record NC_132911.1, on the reverse strand, counting down.
CATGCTGTCACTCGCCTTCCCTCTCCTTTACACTGGTGGTTCCAGGGGACGGGTTTTTCTTTGCTTATAGCCCCTGCAGACACCTGACCTTTCCCAGTGGAAACAATGTAAATGACACTAGGATTTGAGTGACTGAAACTTCAGTTCAGGTGGCAGATAATCCACACTGCCTGGAGGCAGAGTGTGCCTTGCTATTCTAGTAGGAAGTGAAAGTTGGGAGGGTTGACTTCTCCCCAGATTCAAATGCAGATGATGGTGGGGGAATTCTGAGCTCTATTTTACCTACGTTCAATTTTTAAAAACGTTTCGTGTCCACTGCCTCCACCATCCTCTCCTTCTTCCCCTATCCCTCCGGCAAATTTGTGCAGGAATTTGGTGATGTTTGTATACACCAAATAGCACAGCTGTATTTGGGCACCAAAGATTGAACTCACCAATTGCTGCCTTCTATCTGTGTTGTTTTGTAAGCGATTTACATGAAATTCTGCAGTCTAGGTTGTGACTGTTTTTTTATACATAATATATCTGGTGAGGCAGATGAAGGGCAGAGAACTTGTTAAACAGTGTAGAGACAGCAGAGCCTGGGTTCAAAGCTATAGTTAGAATCATTTTTTAAAAAATTGGTAAACAGGGCTGGGCACAGTGGGTCACATCTGTAATCCCAGTACTTTGGGAGGCTGAGGAGAGAGGACTTCTTTGAGGCCAGGAGTTTGAGACCAGCCTGGGCAACATAGCAAGACCCCATCTCTATAAAAAATATAAAACTTAGCCGGGCATGGTGGCACATGCCTGTAGTCACAGCTACTTAGGAGACTGAGGTGGGAGGATTGCTTGAGCCCAGGAGGTTGACACTGCAGTGAGTCATTATCCCACCATTGCACTCCAGCCTGGGTGACAGAGCACAACCCTGTATAAAAAAAAAAAAAAGAAAGAAAGAAAAGAAAAAAAATTGTGGTAAACGGTATCTCACATTTACCAATTCATTACGTTCAGCTACAAGTAACAGAGACCCTCAGAATAGAAGCTTTTACAAACCATAGTTTTAATTTTTCTAACAATGGGAAGACTGGGGGCCACCTAAGGGAGACAGGGAAGCTTCACAGTGAACTCAGACCAGGTCCTAATGTTCTGATTTCTATTCTTAGTTTGAGGATTTTATCCTTCATGTTGTCTCATGGTCTCAGCATGGCCAGAGATCCTGATCCAGATGACAAAAAGGAGAATGGGAAGGCAAAGGACAAGTTCCACATCAGCATCCTCAGTCTCCCTTCTTAAGGAATCTCAAAGTTTATCCCAATTCTCAGTAATATCTCTTTGGTTAAAGCTTAGTTACTTGGCCACCTCCATTTGCTACAGAAATTGAGAAATGTAGTGGGGTTTTGCTGTTGTTTTTAAAACGTGGCTACAAAGTGGCCCCCACTAGCTGTGGAGAATAGATATTGGGTAGGCAAATAGTGTTCTCTGATTTGATTCATTCAGCCCATCTTTTAAAAAATGATCCTTCAAAGGTAAGAAATCCATATCATGTAAAACTCAGTACAAAGATCACGCAGTCACAGAATGCTGAGCTGGGAAAGACCTTACGATGGTCATCTGTTTCTGTGTCAGATGTTGATAGAACTTGTGCTTGAACAATTCCAGTGCAAGGAATCTCCCTGTTCCACAAAGCATCTCATTTCTTATTTTGTTCTGTTTTGTTTTGAGACAGTGTTTTGCTCTGTTGTCCAGGCTGGAGTGCAGTAGCACGATCTTGGCTCACTGCAACCTCCGCCTCCCGGGTTCAAGCAATTCTTCTCTCTCAGCCTCCTGAGTAGCTAGAATTACAGGCATGCACCACCAAGCTTGGCTAAATTTTGTATTTTCAGTAGAGACAGGGTTTCACCATATTGGCCAGGCTGGCCTCGAACTCCTAATCTCAAGTGATTCGTCTGCCTCAGCCTCCTAAAGTGCTAGGATTGCAGGCATGAGCGACTGCGCCTAGTGAAAGCGTCCCATTTCATCATTAGACTGTTTTGTTGTTGTCTTTTTTTTTTTTTGAGACAGAGTCTCACTCTGTCGTCCCAGTTAGAGTGCAGTGGCGCAATCTTGGCTCACCGCAACCTCCACCTCCTGGTCTCAAGCAATTCTCCTGCCTCACCTCCCAAGTAGCTGAGATTACAGGCACCTGCCACCACGCCTGGGTAATTTTTGTATTTCAGTAGAGACAGGGTTTCACCATGTTGGCCACGCTGGTCTTGAACTCCTGACCTCAAGTGATCCACCCGCTTTGGTCTTCCAAAGTGGTGGGATTACAGGTGTAAGCCACTGTGCCTGGCTCGTTAGACAGTTTTAATTATTTAAGATAATAATCATGAGAGTAGCATATAGCATGCTGATGATGTTTGCTTCTACTGAATGAAAATATATGTAATACACAGTCATTGGCTCCAGATCTTCCTTTTTCAACGCTTTTGTAGGATAGGGATTCAAGTAATTGAAGGCAAGTCATACTCTCAGCCCTGCAAAATATCATTTATTCTCGTAACAGTTCATTTGCTACCAATATTACTTGGACACATTATCTGCGACTTATTTTTGTTTCCATTCTGAAATGTGTGCCATTATTTGCATAGACTATATATTTTAAACTTATATGACTTCCCTGAGCTTGTTCTAAAAATATTTTTCCTAATCTTTGGTTTCCTCTATTCACTCTATGATTTTCAAGCTTACTTAGGAAAAAACAAATCATACTAACATGAACAAAAATGCTTAGAAACATTTCCACTCCCCAGAGAAAGCTGGCTTTTTATATGCATTGGCATTTGCCAATTCATGTCAGTCCTTCTCCCCTTTCCTGACCCATGTCCCTTTTTTTTTCTTTTCTCTGAACCAGCACTTTTGAATCTTTCATATCACTTTGCCTCTTGCTCTCCGCTCTTGGTGTCTCTCCTTTGCAGCTCATTTTTCCCCTCTTTTGAGGTCACAGCCCTTTGTTTCTGCTCAAGTGCACCCTTACCATCTTTACTTCTTTCCCCGGAGTTTTAACACATGGAAAAGTTCTGCATAGTCCCAATATGACAGGTTGCAAACGCAAGCTTTTTTATGCCAGTAAACCACGTCTGTGTAGAAATCTGAAATTTCATTAGAAAATGAAATGAAGGGGAATGGATTTCAACAATGCCATCACTATTAATCAGCATTAGTTAAATAAAAAGTTACATTGAAATTTGAAAATCTGGCAGACAACCTGCAGCTTTAATAAAGGTGATCTCCTCATATCATCCTCCTTCCAACAAGGGCAGACCTGGGCACTGCTCTCTTGAGATGCCCTCAGGAAAGGGCTTGATCAATGTCCCTCTGTCAACCCTGACAGTTTTCAAAATAGTAGAACACAGGAGAAAAACAACACATGGAAAAGCAGGGTAGAAAATGTTAGCATGCATTGTTTGCATATGTATCATACACACATGCATGCAGTAGGTGTACACGCATGTTACAGGTGTATAGAGAACAGAAAGAAATACATGAAAGTCCTAACAGTGGTTATCTCTGAGTGTGGTGTTACGATGATTTAAATTTTTCACTTTCTTATCTTTCTATAGTCTTCAAATTTGCTAAAGCAAATTTATGTCATTTTTTAAATTAAAATTATTTTTTGACAAAGGTGGGAGAGGGTAAATGAAACCTGCTATTTATAAGGACACAAACCTCAATTTAGTGTCTGTTGAACAAAGAAGAATGAGAGAAGGAAAAAAATCAGGAGATACAAAATTGGCTACTCTGTCATTGCAGGGCAACATCCTCCAGCTTATACACTTGAACACACTAAATCAGCAGGTGAAGAAATGAATATAAGTGCTTTCTTTTTGTTGTTGTTGTTTTGCTTTGTTTTGTTTGTCTGTTTTGAAAGATGAGGACTTACTCTGTTTCTTAAATTAGAGTACAAGGGCATGATCACAGCATGCTACTGCCTCAAACTCCTGGGCTCAAGCTTCCCAAGTAGCTGGGACTACAGGTACACACCACTATGCTTGGCTAATTTAAAAAAAAAAATTTAGAGACAGGGTCTTGCTATCTTGCCCAGGCTGGTCTTGAACTCCAGGGCTCAAGCAATCTTCCTGTCTTGACCTTCCAAAACACTAGGATTACAGGCATGAGCCACCACACCCAGACCCTAGAAGTGCTTTCACATAAAGAGAAATTAAGCTCAGTCTCTCTTCATTATTCAGAAGTTACTAATTTTAACCTATTAAAATTATGATAAGCTAATATAAACTTTTGCATTTTTTTCCTTGGAAGTATTTAAAAAAAATAGCTGATAGTAATACTGAGCAAAAAGAACAAAACTGGAGGCATAACAGTACCTATCTTCAAAATATACTACAAAGCTGCAGTAACTAAAACAGCATGGTATTGGTGTTTAAACAGACACATAGACCAATGAAACAGAATAGAGAACCTAGAAATAAATCCATGTATTTACAGCTGATTGATTTTTGACAAAGGCACTGAAAACATACATTGAGGAAAGGACAGTCTCTTCAATAAATGATGCTGAGAAAAGTGGACATCCATAGGCAGAAGAATGAAGCTAGACCCCAAACTCTCACCACCTACAAAAATTAAATCAAAATGGATTGAAGACTTAAATCTAGGACCTGAAATTATGAAACTATAGAAGAAAACAGGGGAAACACTTCATGATGTTGGTCTGGGCAAAGATCTCATGGCTAAGACCTCAAAAGCACAGGCAACAAAACCAAAACTAGACAAATGGGACTATATTAAACTAAAAACTAACAGCACATCAAAGGAAACAATCAACATAGTGAAGGGACAATCTTCACTATGGAATGGGAGAAAATCTTTACAAACTATTCATCTGACAAAGGACTGCAGTTTGAGTTCCTTGTATATCCAGGAACAACATAACAGCAAAATGAAAACAAAAACAAAGAAACAAAAACAAAATATATAATAGCACTAAAAAGAGGGCAAAGGAATGAACAGCTATTTCTCAAAAGAAGACATACAAATGGCTAGCAGGTATACGAAAACAAAAAAAAGTTCAACATCACGAATCATCTGGGAAATGCAAATTGAAACCACAGTGAGATGCCCTCTTCCCCTCAGTAAGGATGGATATTATCAAAAAGACAGAAAGTAATAAATGTCAGTGAGGACGTGGAAAAGGGAACTCTTATACATTGCTGGTAGTAATGTAAATTAATACAACCACTATAGAAAATAGTTTGGAGGTTTCTCAAAAAACTGAAAGTAGGACTATCATGCCATGTAGCAATCCCACCATGAGATATTTATCCAAAGGAAACGAATTCAATATATCAAAGAGATACCTGCATTCCCATGTTTACTGTGGCACTGTTCACAACAGTGAAGATACTGAAGCAACCTAAATGCCCTTCAGTGGATGAATGGTTAAAGAAAATGTGAGGCCGGATGCAGTGGCTCACACCTGTAATCCCAACAATTTGGGAGGCCAAGGCAGGCAGATCACCTGAGGTCAGGAGTTCAAGACCAGCATGACCAATTTGGAAAAGCCCTGTCCCTAGTAAAAAATGTGAAAATTAGCTGGGTATGGTGGCAGATGCCTGTAGTTCCAGCTTCTTGGGAGGCTGAAGCATGAAAATGCCTTGAACCTGGGAGGTGGAGGTTGCAGTTAGCTGAGATTGCACCACTGCACTCCAGCCTGGGCAACACAGCAAGACTCTGTCTCAAAAAAAAAGGGAGATATAGATATATACACAATATATATATTACACATATGTGTATACATACATTATAGATATACATTATATATACACATTATATATATAGACGTTATATGTGCATATACATACAATGGATTACTATCCAGCCATTAAAAGGATGAAATCTGTTATTTGCATCAACATGAATGGAACTGGAGGTCATCATATTAAGTGAAATAAGCCAGGCACAGAAAGACAAAATATGGCATGTTCTCACTCGTATATGGGAGCTAAAAAAGTTAATGTCATGGAGGTAGAGAGTAAAATGGTAGTTACTAGAGGATGAGAGGGGTGGAGATGTGGGGCAGATGAAGAGAGGTTGCTTAATGAGTATAATCATACAGTTAGACAGAAGGAACAAGCTCTAGTATTTGATAGCACAGTAGGGGGACTACAGTTAACAAAACATTGTATATTTCAAAACATCTAGGAGAGATTTGGATTGTTCCCAACACAAAGAAATGATAAATGTTCAAGGTGATGGGTATCTGAAAGAATTTTTAAAAACCCCAAACTCATATGTCCATAAATGTACTCTGACATTCTAATCTAATTAGAAATAATCAGCCTGGTGCAGTGGCTCATGCCTGTAATCCCAGCACTTTGGAAGGCCAAGGTGGGTGGATCACGAGGTCAGGAGATCGAGACCATCCTGGCTAATATGGTGAAACCCCATCTCTACTAAAAAATAAAAATAAATAAAAATAAAATAAAAATTAGCTGGGCGTGTTGGAGGGCACCTGTAGTCCCAGCTACTTGGGAGGCTGAGGCAGGAGAATGGCGTGAACCCAGGAGGGGGAGCTTGCAGTGAGCCAAGATCATGCCACTGCACTCCAGCCTGGGCAACACAGAATGAGACTCTGTCTCAAAAACAAAACAAAAAACAAAACAAAAAAAAAACAAAACAAAAAACAAAGAAATAATCAGATATCCCTGCACAAAATTCTGAAAAATAAGAGTTTTGAGGAGCAACTAGCCTTATCAAATGTTAAAAATATACATATAGCTATAGTAACCAGATTAGTGTCGTACCCAGCCTATGAATAGAAAGACAGAACAATGAAATCAAAAGGCAAGTTTTGTACAAGACCTACCTATGAAAAATAATGTTGTGTATGATAAAGGAACCAAGGCATATCAATGGGGAAAATTATTTACTCCATAAATTTTGTTAGAATAATTAAATAATCTTCTGCACCAAGGGTGAGCCCACTACAACCTGAGGGCCAAATCATCCCGCTGCCTGTGTGTCTACACCAGCTTTACTGGATCACAGTCATGCCCACTAGTTTGTGTGTTGTCTGCGGCTGATTTTTCACTGAAAGGCCAAAGTTGAGTAGCTGTTGCAAGACTGTATCATCCACGAAGTCTAAAATATTTACTATTTAGCCATTTATGGAAAAAAGGTATACTAATTTATGATTTAGTGGAATAAATTGTTGAAAAATCTACCTCATTGTTATACCAAAATAAATTCCAGATGGGTCAAATATCAAAATAAAAAAAGAACCCATAAAAGTACAGGAATGCATTATTTCAGAGGTTTATTTCTACATAATATTGGAGTGGGAGAGGCCATATGTGAAAGGAGAAAGAAATCCAACTACGTAAATCTTAAATAAATAATGCAAGTCCAGAAAAAAGAAAAGCCAAATAAAGACAAAAGGCAAGTAGCACACAAAAGGAAATACAAACCACTTATCATAGCCAAAAGGGCTAGTTTTCCTAATCTTAAAAAAAAAAAAAAAAAGAAATCCCTCTAATTAGGAAGAAATGACTACCAAATAGAACATGAACAAAGGATATGCAAAGGCAGTTCAAAGTAAAGGAAATACAAGGCTAGGCATGTTCGCTCTCACCTGTAATTCCAGCACTTTATGAAGCTAAGGCAGGCAGACTGCTTGAGCTCAGTAGTTCAAGACCAGCCTGAGCAACACAGCTGGGACTAGAGTCCCAGCTACTTGGGAAGCAGTTGTGGGCAGATTGCTTGAGCCCCAGAGGTCAAGGCAACAGTGGGCCATGATCATGCCACTGCACTCTAGCCTGGGCAACAGGGTGAGACCTTGTCTCAAACAAACAAAAAAAATAGTAAAGGGAATACATTTGGCTCTTAAATGCATGAATAAAAGCTGAAAATTAGTTACATTAAAAGCAATACTAACCGACAGGACTATCAGATGTCATTTTTCAGTCATCAGATAAATAAATATTAAAATTTTGATAATAATACAAGAACAGGCACTTTGATATATCAGTAGTTGGAGTAAAAATTGGCACAATTTTTTTTTTTTTTTTTTTTTTTTTTTGAGACGGAGTCTCGCTCTGTCGCCCAGGCTGGAGTGCAGTGGCCAGATCTCAGCTCACTGCAAGCTCCGCCTCCCGGGTTTACACCATTCTCCTGCCTCAGCCTCCTGTGTAGCTGGGACTACAGGCGCCCGCCACCTCGCCCGGCTAATTTTTTGTGCTTTTTAGTAGAGACGGGGTTTCACCGTGTTAGCCAGGATGGTCTCGATCTCCTGACCTCGTGATCCACCCGTCTCGGCCTCCCAAAGTGCTGGGATTACAGGCTTGAGCCACCGCGCCCGGCCAAAAATTGGCACAATTTTAAAGGGGCAATGTAGCTTTATCTATCAAAACTTAAAATGTGGACTTAGACTTCACAATTCTAATTCTGAGAAGCTCTACTATAGATAAATAACCCATATAGGAAAAAAAATCTCATAAGTACAAGGACATTTGTTGCACTATTATTTGTAATAATTAAATATTGAAAAAATCTGGGTGGTTGTCAATACAATATCATAAATTACAGTGCATTAAAATATAAAAACATTATGCAGCTATCAAAAATCAGTCATGAAAGTTATCTATATATGCGTGATTTGGAACCATCTTCAAAATGTATTGTTAAGTAAAGAAAAAAAGCAGGATGCAGAAGTATGAATTTGGTGTCTTAGTATTAGAAAAGAGGTATATGTGTATTTTATCTTACATATGCATACACTGTCTCAGGAGATCAGAAGACAGAGGTAAAAACTAAAGGAAAACTAGCTAGGGTTCTCAAGGAAAAAGGGGAGAGGGAGACTTTTCATAGCATATTTCTTATACCTTTTGTGCAAGTTGCATGAATTAACTATTTTGTTTTGAGTTTGATTATCTATCATCTCTCAACTGTCTATCAATTATCTATCTAGTCATCTGTAGACATCTATATGCACACATATATGTATATCTGTGTATTATATGATCATAATGACATTTTAAAACACCAGCAAAAAAAAAAAAAAAAAAAAGACTAGTCAGAAGTATGCCAAATGTTAATAGTGTGTTATTGGCTGGTGGGATTATAGGTACATTTTTTGTTCTCTTAAAAAATTGTTTATAATAAAATTCACCCTTTTTAGTGTTCAGTTCTACAAGATTAACACAAGTATATAGTTATATAACCTTCAAGGTCAAAATATAGAAAAGTTCCACAACCCCTCATAATTTCTTCATTCACCTTGTAAATAACTCCTTCTCCCAACTCCAGCCCCTGGCAATCATTTAGCTGTTTTCTGATCTAGGTTATTTTATATTTTTTGATATCTTTGCATTCTAAAGTTTTGGATTATTTGGAAGGGCCCATTTGTTGTTTTTAATGTAGAAATAGTTGTGTTTTTTTTAAATAAAAAAAAAACAGAGGTAACTTTTTAAAGGGGAGAGAGAAAGTTAGAGAGAGGTACAAAGAGAGACAAAGAAAGTGAGAGAAAAGAGGGAGACCTTTTTGATCATTTGCCCAAATGCTGTTTGCTAACCTTGTTCCAGAAAGGCCTATTTGGCTAGTTGGAAAGCCAAGTTAACACCGAGGGTGAGTTATTTATCATAAAACCCATCTACCTGTGAAAATATTCTGAAACTAGTGACATTGTGCCCCTACTACAGAAATTATACCAGTATTTTTATACCAATATACCAAGAAGCAAATCCCTTCAGGGCTGACAAAAATTCTTCAGGGATGAGTTATCAGAAGCCCTTGTATTTGTGTACTGACTGATGCATTTCAATGCACTTGAGTAGCCACTTCTTCAACAGATGCCCACAGCAACATAGTGAAGAGGATGAGGCATCTATTGTCCTCCCATTTGACAGATATAGAAAGTGAGGCCCTGAAAGGCTAGTTATGGAGGTGAATAATCATCTCAGTTGTTCATCACCAGGGATCACTTTTCAGCTTGTAATGAGATTTTGCAAAGACAATTTTATAGTATGGAAAAAGTTTGAAGATGCAGATTATGAGGCATATGTTTATGAGGCACCAAGAGGAATACGAATGACCAAGATTCACTCAGACTAATGGACTGAAACTTCAGTAGCATGTGCAGAGTTAATTGCACACCCCCTGTGCAGGTGGCCTTGCACAGGGCACTTGCAATCCTTGATTGGTCTAATGAGGGCCCCTCTGCTGTGATCGGAGACCTGTCATTCCTTCCTTGTCTGGAAAGCGGGGCTTCAGGCTCCCAATGTTCTCATGAGTATCTGTCACATGTGAGGTGCTTTTGCTGTCTTGAGAGGAGTTAAATCTGTGCATCAAACTTTTCTGATTTTTCACTAGATCTTCCACAGCATCTGTACAACTTCTGTTTTACAAATTGCATCTTTTCAAGTATTTTGCAAAATCTTTTGCATTGCAATTTGAGAGTGTTTACTTGACTTGAGATTGTGAAAAGTTCTACTCTTCCTGAGCAGAGAAACTTTGCTTGAGATTTATCTTAGAAGAAAAGGAAACTTACAAGATTGTGATTGTTTCAGTAGTCTCATCATGCATCCAGAATGTATTTCACAGGCATAGTGCAGCATCATAACCAAAAAAGAACATTAGGGCCAAAGTACTACAGATACCATTGCAATAAAATTGTAATTTCATAATGGCATTTTATGCCCAAAGCCTGAGAGAAATAAAGTAACAAATAACCGTTTGGCAAATAGCCCTTTTCTTCACAACATCGCATATTCTGTGTGCATCTTAAATGTAGAAAATGTAAAACGCATATCTCTGCAGTTAAGTAAGTAACATTAAACAAATATTTACTGGGTGGTATTTAGGATGTGCTACATAGCAGTAAACAAGATAGACATGTTGTCTACTTCCACAAAGTTTATAAACCATCAGGGAGTCAGATATTAATCAATATTCAAATCAATTACTTCATAACAATTTTGACGAGGGCTGTAATGTACAAGGGAGTTGTGAGAACTGTACGCTATTGATGGTTTTGTAGGTCAAAATAAATTCATGCCAGCAACTTAATATAATTCCATCTAAACTAGGCTGGAATGGGAGAAGCTAACCAAATCTGGAGGAGCGTGTCACCAGGGTAGTTATCCCCACAAAAGTGACACTTGAGATGTTCCCTGGAGAGCTCATGGGAGTTAGCTTTGTGAAAGAAGGCAGGACCCTACTTGGGCACAGAAGCCAGCCTGTGTGACATGAGGGATGGGGAAGGGCTCGGTGAAGCAGAAGAGCTGGAAGCAGGCATGGAGAGCAAAGTAAGGGGAAGAGAACTTTGAGATGAAGCTCAAAAACTGGGTATTATTGAGGCCACATGGGTCTGGGTGGCCATGTTAAGATTTTGATTTTGAATTTGAACCTAAGCCTGGTGGCAAACCATACAGGAAGTTTGAGCAATGAAAGTAGATGGATGCAGCAACTGTCTCAAGGTTTCCAAGGCTACTTAAGGAAACTGCCTCCTCTTGAATCACCAAGGGGAAATACATATGCAAAACTGATCTCTGTGGTCAGAGCTGGATCAAAGAGAGGGACAACCAACTTTGGACAACACTCGTCAAGAAGGGATGCAGAAATGTCATTTGGAATGTAATGAGGTGAGGAAAAAATGTTTTCCTGGAACATGCCATCCATGGGATGAAGGCTTGAAACCCCTAAAACACACATTGCACAGTCCGTTAAGCAAGGACTTCCAGATGCCTGCAGGGCTTCTGTTTGGTTCAGTGGGAAATGCAAGCTTAGGGTCAGGGGAGACTCTTGCCAGCTGTGGTCCTCCTTTTCTACCTGCTCCCTTCCTACACGTGGCCCTTCTGCTAAAGAAATGCCAAACATACATTCTAACATAATATAATACTCTGATATGGTGCCATGTTGTCTGCTTGTTCGGGGTGTGTCTCTACAATGAAGGTACATGGGTAGCTGTGTGTCATTGGCTCCTTGATAATGATGGAGAAGAGGAGTTGAGAACAGGTTTTACATTTGAAGAACCCCTTACTATATAATATGTGTTTCTATATCTCAGCCTGCCGGCCATTACAATAGGTATGTAGTAGTCTATCGTATGAATAAGGGGATTGAAGTTCGAACAGCCAAGTTCGTTTCTCAAGATCATACACCAGTGGCAGAGGTGGGATCAAATCTGGATCTTATGAAATGAAGTGTGGTATTTTTGGTTCTTGTGTACATCGCAGATGTAGCCAGGGCCAGCTCTACCTCCGAATCACCAGTCAAAACCTTATGAGTTTAATAGCCTTAAGGCTTTGTTTTCTATCTCAACCATCTGTAATTGGAGGAAGGTTGAGCATATCATCAACTGCTGACTCCCTGGTGATAGTTTAGGGAACTTGGGGCAACTGTTGCAGGAAGACCTGGGCCTTGCTGCAGACAGACAATAGAAATTCAATACAGAGGAAAATGCTGGTTCAGGTTTGGTGAGGCATGAGTTGAACACAATTCAATGGCCCTTTATATGAAGAAGAATACAAAATTATAAATACAAATTATGAGGTGCAAAACCGAATATTTCTTTAAAACAACAAAATAAATTCCACCAATTATAAAATGTTTAAAGCTGTCAAAACCACAAGCATCATAAAATTCAGAAAAAGAACATGCTATTTTTATTAATTAACTACCTACTATTATTATAATACTTCTCACCCTACTATTTTTTGGCTGAATTTTTAAAAATTGCTTCTACATCTGACAATGATTTTGTAAAATCTTCTTTTCTACAGAGATAATAGAAAGAGAATTGGTCTTTAGCATAGTTTATTAAATTTTTATTAATACTTAAATAAACTTTCAGCTTCACAACTTATTTTGACAATGTCCTAAAAATGTTTAGAGGTATTGCCAAATTTCAGAAAACCTCTTTGATTTTTTCTTCCTAGATTAGTTGTTATAGACACAATCACTGTCTGTAGGACTATTACAGGTTTGGCCCCTGGAAACATGGGGATTCTGATCATTCAATTTCCTGAAATTGCCATTGAAAAACAAAACACAATTTGGTGAATTTATAATTGCATACACGAAATTATCATGTTTTTTCTTGAGAGAAGAAAATTTCCATTTGACTAGACATCCATAGAACTGAGTCTCCTGATTACCTTACCACATGTCAAATGCCTGGTAGAACTTTCCACAGGCTAGCTTTTGGCTCCATACATTTCAAAACTTGTCCCATTAACACGCACATGCCATTGGTGCTTGTTGCACTAGGACAAACTCAGGTCACCATACAATCTCTGGCCCTTCATCTTTCTGGCATGATATCATGTGAGTCAGCACAGTGGGTTTCAGCATATTTCTGGAAGCCTTTTCAACCCCCGAATACCTTACAATAACTTTACTAGACATCTCACTATGCCTTAAATAAATGTATCTTCCACTCAACTTTCTCTCAGTTCAGATTCCAAAAACGTTCAGGGCCATTCCAAACCTACTTCCACAAGAGGAATATTTTGGACAGAAAATCAGAGTGAAAAAAAAGACTGCTATCTTAGATAATTGTAGTTTAATAATCTTATCCTGCATATTTTACATAAATGTGTAAGCATGTGAACATGTAACTATGACTCCTTTCAAGACATTGGAAAAGGGCATACTAGTGAAGGCCTCTGGAATGCAGGTTTCATTAGCTTCATGGTAAATCTTTGGAACTCAAGGACTTCTCAAAGCAATATTTTGTTCTAATCTTATCTATGATGGGGCAAGATTAGTCAACGCATGGGGATATAAAAATTCTTGAAAATAAAAAAATACATATATACTACTAACTGATTGTCAAGAGGAGGACAAACTAAGATCAATCTGCGTATGTGATTATTTTCTAAGCTTTAATCAGTTTAAAAGGGTGAAGGAATCAAAGATAGGTGATTATGCTTTCCTTACCTAATTAAAAATCCTTTTCCATCTCTTATGTACTCTTCAAACAACTCTAAAAGGTAAGTATCATTACGCCATTTTACAAATAACGAAACTGAGAATGTTAGGGGCTTACGTAGACTTATCCTGTTTGTAAATATTATAGTAATCGTCCACCCACCATCTCTCTAGCAGGGCAAAGCTACAAGAAGGGCTGTTCACCCTCCCTGAAATCTTGCATCAATCATTTCTTCTTTTGGTTATCTACAAACAAAACAAAACAAAACAAACCCTTCCTCACCCCTGCCCTCTGCCCCATGATTTCTTAGAATTTGTGACTCTGAGTTATGCTGATATGCCCCCCTTTTTTTCTTTTTAAGAAACAGAAGATGGGAAGCTCTCTTCTGCTTGATCTTTAATTGTTGGATCTCAAGGTTCTGTCTTTGGCCCTCTCTTGACTTTAAATACTCTTCCTGGGTAATCTTATTGTCTCCTAAGACTTTAGAAACCATGTCTATATTGGTATCTCTCAAACTTCTTTCTCTACTCCAGACTTCTGCTCTGCAGCTAACTATTACTGTCTGGAAGATGATCTATAAGTCTCTGCAAAATGGAGAATCTATGAGATTTTTCAGCCTTGTCACATACTATGTTCTTCTTAATTCCTGTACTTCTGTTATGGTGATCTTCTTTTAGTATCTTGTAGATAGTTTCTAATTCAGAGCTTCAGATGATATTCTTTAAATACTTTCCTATACCTTGCTTACTCATTTCTCCCTTAAGTCTCACTGTTAATGTCACTTCTTCAGGGACAGCATCTCTGACCTCTCCTTATCATGACAGAGAGGAGGACTACCCGCATGATTTTTTTTTTCCATAAATGTCATTCTGTCAGTTGATGTTATTTTTGTCTGCAATGATCAGATATCCAACTATAGTGACTTATTCTCCCGTGTAAAATAAGTCAGCAGGAGGCATTCTGGGGCTGAGTTGGTGCTTCTAGAAAGTTACTAGCATCCCAATTCCCTACTACTCCCAAGGTTACCTCATATTCCAGGATTGCTGCTGTAGCTCCAGCTTTTGCATCAGAATGCTAGGTAGGCAGGAAAGCTAAAAGGAGCTTTCTTCTGACTTAGTCATCTCCCTTTGAGGATCCTTCCTGGAAATCTCACCAAACGTGTATACTTATATCTTATCGGACAGAACTTAGTCACACAGCCACATCTGTTGCAGAAGAGACTGGGAGATTTGGTCTTTTAATTGGGTACAATTAAAGGGTTCTCTTCCTAACGAATATTGGGAAAATGTTATGCTGGGGAAGTCAACTGGCAGTCTGCCACATCTTCCAAAGTACTTATCACACTGTCTTTTTAAAGTATCTCTTTAATTGCTTGAATCCCCAATGAGACTGAAAGCTCCAAAGACAGTGTCTTATAAATTTTTCTATTCCCAACACCTGCCACAGAGGCTTCCAACTAATAGGTCCTTAATAACACTTTAGTGAATAGGTAAATTAATTGTCGTGAGAAAGTTATTATTGCTATTAAGTGAATTGACGTATTTTACACAGGCTCTAGGAAAGAGAGGCTTTCTACTTTGAAGAAAGGAGGAGGAGAAGGAAGGGCACAAGTGGCCACACAATTACGTAATCATGTCAAATTAGATCTTGGTTTGTAAAAGCAGGACATGATGAAAAAAACTTTTGTTGGGTGAGCTCAATAAAAGGGAAATAAATCTTTAAACATATGTTAACTCATGTCTATTTATGGTGAAGACAAAAAACAAATGGAGGAAGATATATTATGTATATTCTTAAACACTTACTACTGCTCTAAAACTTTGGCCTTTTATTGTCTGCTAACGTTATCTTCTCCACTGCTGTCCTTCATGATTTTACATCCTTTTTTTGTGATAACAGGTGGGGACTATATCTTCTGAGGATTTTTTTATAAATCATTTATTTTCTTTCTTACTTATTTCTTCTCTTCTCACAACTTGTAACTAATGCTCTGGAAACTATACAATTTCCATCCTGTGGCTTCATTAATGAGCAAATTCAGAAGGTTTGGATGGGAGCTCAGTTGCTCCAATTAACACCATCAACTTCAGTCTCATGCTCTTTTCCCCCAGGCCAGCTTCATGAAACTGAAAGGCCATACCATGACTTTAAACCGTAGTCATAAGATGCAGCATTGAAATATGTCTATGAGATCATTGCAGACTCTAAGAATACATTTACAAGTTGACTTAATCCATAGGATTTCAGCTGTTTTCACCAGCAGAACTTTCCCCTTGCAATTTAAAGACCTAATGTTCTCACAGTTTTCTCATCAACAATTTTTCCTTAGATGTTGAAAGAGTGTGCTCCTGTGAAGGTTTTAGTCTCTTCATTTTAGAACACATTCTGTACAATTATGAAATGAAGACAAATGAGATCAGTGGGTGAGTCGTGAGTCAGAGACACAAAGGACATGCAGCCTGCAGGCACATTCACAAATATTTCCCAATTCCATGATGGTCAACCACCACTGAATACCATCACGATCTAGGAAAGAATTGTAAAGATTGACCCTAATCTAATATTTAGTTTTATCTTCCCATTTGCACATAGCAGATCAGCAGATACTTAGCACTAATCAAAACAGGCCCAGGCCCTTACAAAGTAGGCTCTATGGTAAAGCCAAGATGTCAAGAGAACATTTAGGACATCAACGGGGCAGGTTGGGGGGGGGGCGGTGGTCCCAACAAGGAAACTGTGTGATTGGTTGCTTTAAGCCCTGTTAATGCCTTCTTTTCCTACATAATTATTTCCCATGAGCATATTTTCCCAGCTAAACTCTAAGTTCTTTAAAGTTTAGGATGATGTTTCATGATTTTATATAACCTGATCGTAATGTTGACTACACAGTCGATGCCTAATTACCACTTGTATTTTGAACCAAGGATTGGAAAATGAGACTGGAAATGGAGCTTTAACATTTTTAACATTTCTCTTCATATGTTTGAATGTGATACAAAATCTTCCCCTTTAATATCTTTTACCAATTAATTGAGCAAGCATTTAAGTACTCACCAACTCTCAGTGTTCTACTTGGGCGGTCTGGATTTACACAGGAGTAGGGTCCTCCTGGGGAGTCACGGTCAAATGACAAGACTGTGGTCTACTTTCAAAATCCCAATTTTTCCTGCTGATCACAGTCTCCTCAGTGTTATACACACATGCACGCACACACACACACATGCGTGCACAACACACCTTGTCTCCCTCTTTACTAGGATGGACACATGTTCATGTCCCCTCCTTGATCTGGAAGACCATTAACATTGTGCTGAGTCATTGAACTGCTTTTCTACTCTCTAGATTATGTTTGTGATCATCCAGGTACCATACTACAAGTCCATTGTAGGAACTCTGAAAATACGGAAAAACAAAAGATTAAAATAAAACAACTTATAAAGACACCACCATGGTGAGGAAACAAATCTCTTTTTTACTCTTTTGCTAAGAATTTTGTTACTCTGTTTTTTTCTTCTTTCCCTCCTTTCTCCATCCCTCTCTTTTTTCTCTATTTAAGGGGGGATGGGTCGGTAAAACACTTGTTTATATGATTTGCCTTTTTAAAAATAGAAATATCCAACTAAGTCCCTGTTTCATAAGACCTTTTTATATAGCAAGGATATATCCTTTTCTTTTATATTTGTGGCAAATATTATCCCCTTTGCTATTTGCCTTTTTATTTTATTGAGACAGAGTCTTGCTGTCACCCAGGCTGCAGTGCACTAATGCAGTCTCAGATCACTGCAACCTCCGCCTGCCAGATTCAAGGGAGTCTCCCACCTCAGCCTCCCGAGTAGTTGGGACTACAGGTGCACACCACCATGCCCAGCTAATTTTTTGTATTTCAGTAGAGATAGGGTTTCATCATGCTGCCCAGACTGGTTTTGAACTCCTGAGCTCAGGCAGTCTGCCCACCTTGGCCGCCCAGAGTGCTAGGATTACACAAGTGAGCCACCACAACCGGACTGCTATTTGCCTTTTAATTTTGTACTTTGTTTTGATGTAAACTTAAAAAAAAAATCAAATTAAATCAATCATTGTTTTACTATATAAATTTTGTTTTTGTTTTTATGCTTGGAAAATCTTTTTCCATTCAAGAACAGATACATAATTGTGTATTTTTCTATAGTTTCTTTAATCTTTTAAATTGTTAATTTAGATTAAATTAGTCTGCAATTTATATTGTTGATGGTATGAAGTAGAAATTTAATTCTAGATGATTAGCCATTTTCTCTAATATCATTGTTTTCTCACTGACTTGAAAAGCTACCTTTAATATTTAGTGTTCTGGATTTTTGAATCTCTTCTATTAATCTCTTTTATGCTATGTCATTTTTTTTTTAAGCAGCTTCATTGAGATATAACTCAGTACACAAAAAAGTGCATTTATTTATTTATTTAATAGAGAAAGGGTCTTGCTATGTCTCAAACTCCTGGCCTTAATTCTCTCACCTTGGCCTCCCAAAGTTCTGGTATTACAGGCATGAGCCACCACGCCCGGCCTGCACACATTTACAGTATAGCATATGATGAGTTGTGACTTACATGGATACCTGGTAAGCCATCAACACAATCCCAGTAATAAACACATCTGTCACCTCCAAAAGGTCCTCCTTGCCCCTTGGTAATCCTCCTCATCCCCTCTCAGTAGAGAATAACAGAGCAATTTTTTATATAGATTAGTTTTCTTGTCTTAGAATTTTGTATCATGCAGTATGTACACTTTTTTTTTTTTTTTTTTTTGAGATAGAGTCTCACTCTGTCACCCAGGCTGGAGTGCAGTGGCACGATCTTGGCTCACTACAACCTCTGCCTCCCAGGTTCGAGCGATTCTCCTGCCTCAGCCTCCCAAGTAGCTGGGATTACAGGCACTTGCTGCCGCGCCTGGCTAATTTTTGTATTTTTAGTGGAGACAGGGTTTCTGCATATTGGCCCTGGGAGTCTCGAACTCCTGACTTCAGATGATCTGCCCACCTCAGCCTCCCAAAGTACTGAGATTACAGGCGTAAGCCACCACACCCAGCCAGTATGTTCTCTTTGTTGTCTAGCATCTATCACCTAGTGTAATTATTTTGCATCATCCATGTTGTAGCATGTGTCAATTGTTCGTTCCTTTTTATTACTGAGTAGTATTCCACTGTCTACACTGTATATGCCGCAATGTGTTTATCCGCTCACCTGCTGATAGACATTTGGGTGGTTTCCAACTTTTGGCTGTTACCAATAAAGCTGTTATAAATATTTACGTACAAGTCTTTGTATGGACATAAGCTTTGATTTCTCTTGAGTAAATACCCAGGAGTGGCCTGGCTGGCTGACACGGGACATGTACATTTAATTTGTTAAGAAGCTGCCAAAATGTTTTTCAAAGGGGTTGTGTCATTGTGCATTTCTGCCAGTGGTGTATGAGAACTTCACTTCCTCTACATTCCTGCCACCAGTTGCTACAGTCAGTCATTTTAATTTCAGACATTCTGATAGGTATTTAGAAGAATCTCATTTTGGCTTTAATTTGCATTTCTCTAAACACTAGAGGCTTTTGGTCATATTTTATGTGCTTTTTGTCTGTCCATGTATCTTTGACAAAGTGTGCTTATTCAAATCTTGCCCATTTTTCGTCGTCTTTGAATTAATTACAACAAGAATAAAATCATTAAAATATAATGTTTTATTAGCTACAAAATATTATAACTATAAAATTGTCTATGGCTTTATAATTGTAAATTTATCATTTTATTATACATATAAGTATTTTAAGATTTTAAATTATAACCTTTATTCAGTGATTTGTTTTCTTATTTATTATTATATTTAAATTATAGGTATGAAATTAATATAATTGTATCATAATAATTAATAACAATTGTTATTTTGAAACTTGGATCTATTTCATTTTTCTCTTTAATGGCATAACATGCTATTTTAATTTTTATAGCTTTAAGTTGTTTTTTTCAGATACCAGTGCATATTATTCTTATTTATTATTTCCTGAGGAAGAAGGCCTAGGAAATTTTTGTCCACTTCAGAAATTTGTAAATTTTAAAAATTCATTCTCTTTTTAAAATCAGAATAATGTTTTTAACATTTGTGGAGGAAATGAGATCTTTACTATCTCTCTCTCACACACACACACATAGTCTATATATATACACACATACATATATAGTCTCTCTCTCTATATATATATGTATATATATATTTTAAAAAATTGAGACAAGGTCCCACTCTGTCACCCAAGATGAAGCACAGTTGCAAGATCATAGCTCACTGCAGTCTCAAACTCCTGTGTTCAAGCGATCCTCCCTCCTCTTCTGGCATAGCTGGGACTACAGGTGCATGCCACCATGCCAGCTAATTTTTAAAGTTCTAGTAAAGATGAGATCTCCCTGTATTGCTCAGGCTGGTCTCAAACTCCTAGCCTCAAGTGATCCACCTTCCTCAACTTCCCAAAGTACTGGGATTACAGGTATAAACCACCACCCCTGGCCATCTTTACAATATGAAGTATTCCTGTCTGTTAAAATGGTCCCTTTCTTCATTTGGTCAATATTTTGGACTTGTTTAATTTCCCACAAATTGCTTGCCCAGCGAGAAAACTTTGGGTCTTTAAGGCTTTAGGACTTTGTACTAACGAGTCCACTGCCAACCAGATTTATACAATTATAGAGCTTGAAGCTGGAAGACATAGTAGATAATCCTGTCTAACATCCTTACTGGTCAAGAAGAAGACAAAGTGCAAAGAGCTGAATCACTTCTTTAACATCTGAAGTTAATGGCAGTCCTAAGAGTGGTCTGTGACCATCACTTAATGTTCCTTCTATTTCATCAATATATTGCTCCTTATTTCTTACTATTCTCCAAAATGAGCGTCTACTTCAGTAAGGCCAGTGTTCCTGACACACACTGCATATACCAAGTTCACTGTAGTAAAAACACCACTTTCTCAGAAGTCATGGTAGAAGTGGAGGCGATGTACTTGTCCATTGTAGGGCAGGATGCCAGGAAGCATGAGGAAATTTAAAGAGGAGGTTTTCTGGTGCATATGAGTTATGGGTTTCTGGACCTGGGTGGACTAGGAGTGGGGACCCCTCAGATGGAGAGATGGGATGGATGCTGGAAGGCACACACTTAAGCTGGTCTTGCTGTGGAGTGGAACTGTGGGAAGTAAAGAAGGCGTCTTTATTATTTTATAAGAGCTTTTTAAGGAAACTGAGGAAGTAACAAAGGAGAAAGTGCAGAATTTTCTAAATGACTAGACCTTACTCATTAGTGGAGGGGATCTTAACATTTATGGATCAAAGTACCCTAAAAGATTTTGATTAAGAAAACATATCATCCTCTTTCCATAAAACATCACACACCTTTTATACAATATCATGGTTTATGGATCCTTTGAAACACATCTGTGCACTTCACAAGGCCTGACAGGGTTTCATAAACTCCTGCTAAGACTTTCTGGGGAAGCAGCAAGTCCTCTGTCAACTCTAATAGCATTACAAAGTAAGGAAAAGAGAAGAAAAGGAGTATGTGTATGTGGGTGTGAAAGTGAGAAGTGTGGGGAGACCAGCCCTGAGATGTTTTAATTAGCATGAAATATTTTATCTAAAAAGTGGAGTTACATGTCCCAGCACCAAAGTAAAAAATCTACTTTTAGATTCCTGCAAACAGAGCCCAGGAAACCTCAGTACACCCATAGTGGACATGAGATCAAAAAGGGGAGGTGGGAATGGAGACAGTAAGAAGTTAAACATTCTCTTTGAACACAAGCAGCACTGATTAGATAAATATTGACTGAGCATCTGCTATGGACAAGGCACCATGCTGAGTGGCGGGTGGACACCATGCTGATCTGGACAGATGTAGTGTTTACTGCCCTCAAAAAATCAAAAAATCAATACACAGAAAATTCAAGGAAGCCCTTGATTTTGGATATTTATTACATTCCTATATTATTTATAATTCCTAGTTATTTATTATACTCCTATATTACGTTATTATATAGGATATAAGAATACATAATATGGAATAGTTATAAATATTTCTTATTTTATAGATAAGGAAATACTGGCTCAAAAAGAATAAACACTCCTATATCTGGGATTAGAACTCAAATCTGATCAGACCTCTTAATGAGCACCTCCTCTTTTCCAGGCCTTGTGCTAGATGTTATTCTAATAAACTTTCAGTCTGTTAGAGAAATTCCACATCTTTATTAAATAAATATAAGCCAAGGTCCATCTGACTTTCAAACCAGAAATGGGACTTTGTTAGTTGTAAACTAACAAAGAGAAGTCATCACTTCTTTGGATGAGAAGCGGAGAGCTCTTTTCCAAGTTTTCCCGACAGGAATTATGAACTTATAGAAAAACCATTTGTGGCCAACTCATGATAGCAGAGAACAAAACTGTTCAACACTTTGGAACTTTGAGAAGAGAGAAGGGGAATGTTTGGATCTAATGACTCAAAGTTCAAGCAAGAAGGATATTCTGGTGCTTTCTTACAATTTATTATTCTCTGTTTATAGCAGTGTTTACTTTCCATGTCCACTTCAACCACATGACAAGCTTGGGAAAGAAGATAGGAGGATGCTCAAGGACCACTTAGGGTACATTTTGCAATCTTTTACAAGTTGATCTCCCCGAGGAAAGAGAGAGATCCAGGAGAGCCACTGCCCACGCCTCCTATTTCTCTGTGTTGGAATGTTTGATCCCATTTCCTCAAAATCTGAGAGGAAAAAGATTTGCTGATGCAAGTACGCTTCTGTAGAACAGGAGGTGACCTGCCTGTCACATCCATTTTGAAATCAAGTGTGCTTCTGGCCAGCCACAATCCTGCTGCTGCAAGGAGTTGGATTATCACTGGAAGACAAAGAATCAGAAGGAAGATGGCTATACATAATGTCAGCATGGGCCCAGCACTCTGATGGATCCTGTGACCAGGAGCCTACCATGGAGTCAGTTAGGGAATCAGAAAAAAACACTAATTTTGGGAGTTGGACTCTAGGGCTTACCTGTGTATTCCTTTGCTACCTCCAATTGCTGCCTGTTTCACATACAAAAAGCAGTTTACTCGTATAACCAAGTCATCGTGTCATATGGGAAATCAAGGATTTCTCATTCTTCTCAGATCTTTGAATACCTTCTCCTACTCTTCACTTCCATCCCTCATTATCTAGAAATGCTCTGTGAAACTCTCAAATATTGGCAAAGAGACATAAGAAAATAATAAGTAAGTCTCCTTCACACTTCCCATATGTATGGTACCTTGACTACTTATAGTATACCGTTTCTCCTATTGATTGTTCTCTTTTCAGTCTGTCCAAACAACATTTGGAATTCCTAGTTTTGGAATGTGGAAGATGGATTAAAAAATTTCAAACACAAGTGCCATGATTTTCCTTAAAGATAGAGGACTATGGGAAGATAAGAAATGTTCATATCCATGAAGTCTGCCAAGATATATCCTGACCCTAGCAGTACAGCCCCATTTAAAGATGAAACATACGAGGAGACTATTGGGAGTCTGATTGGCAGCATATCTTTCACATACCTAGAAACATGCTCTAAGGTGTCTTGATGTAGTCCTCAAAATAAAGGTGAGCTCTGTGAACCAACAGCTATTTTTAACTGGCTTGCAGAAGGTAGTCCCACTCAAAAGTGTAATTCAAGGCACAGGAAGCCAATAGCTCTGATGTTTTCTTCATTTACTGAAAAAGTCATTTATCCAACAAAGAATTATCGAACACCTACTGAGTGCACTCTGCTAAGATATAAAACTGCATAATGTTTGGACTTTATCCTCAAAGTCTGACTAGACTTTTTTAAACTACGATTTTTCCCTTCTCAATACTTCCATATGAATCATCTTTAGAAAATTAAAGTAATGCACCATATGAACCAGATTTGTTTAAAATGTAACTTTTCAAACAGTTGTTTTTATCTTGGAATGCAAATTCTCATAAAATACATGTTATAGATAATGCCCATGTCTTCGTCTAGATTAACACATAGCCTATTTCATCTACTATATGGCTAAAATCTATACCTATACTATGTTATAACAGAAAACAATACTGATAGTATAGTTTGAATGTCAAAACACTATACAATTGAGTAAGTAAAACTCTTTACTTACTCTATAAGTATAACTCTTATATACAATTGAGTAAGTAAAACTCTTTACTTACTCTACATGGCTATAAAGGATTTTTCTTTAAGTTATTTTACCATAAATATTATTCATTGAGATTTTAGACAACTTATAAGGTATCGAAAAATATAAAGAAAGAAAATAAATCATGCACAGTACAGGAAAATCTCTGCTAATATTTTGACTGCAAAATATGGTTTTAGCTTCTTCCTGCCACTTAAGTATTTGTAGAAACATCCAGACTTTTACACTTGTTTATGACAAATTTTATTTTATGGTCACAAGAAGAGAGACAGGATGGAATCCACCGAAAAGTGGTGTGGAAAGAACTTTTCCTGAAATAACCAGGAAATAGATGGAAGTGAGATAAAACAAAAACAAAACAAAACAAAACAAAAAAACACAGAAGGGGCTTAAAGAGGATGTGTAAGTAGATATGAGAGAGGAATTGATTTTCTGAGCTAGGATTAGCTGTGCAGCAATAATCAGAAAAATGAAGGAGTGTGTGTGCAGGACCACTCCATAAACCCCTAAAGTAATTGGTAACAGATTGAATCCACAGGGTAATAATCCGTTTACCATGTAGCATCTTGGACACTCAACAATTTGGTTAAAGAGTGATGAGAAGAAAGAGGAATATATGTAAACATAGTCCACAGCCTAGGGATGTACCCAAATGCCAAGTGTGTATTAGTGAGAGTGCCTGTGGTCTTTCTTTGAAAAGGCCTTCTTGTATTCATGAACATTGAGTTTCAAGTTTTTGTTCTCTTACAGAAAGTGACATTTTAAAAACAAGTTTGTAGTCACGACCATTTCAGATTCATTAATTTCACCCATCATCCTCATCACCCTCACAGCATGAAATCTTTCAGACACTGTTTTGTCTAACCCTTCTCGATTTATTTAATGCAGAACATTGAAACCATTTCTGGTCTATTAAAAGTCTGGAGACACATGGCTACAGACCTTCATGTTTTCAAAGTCCATGGAAAAGCAACGAGTACATTAAACTAGAGAGGATTTCAATCATGTGAACTGATCATACTTTCATTACTATATGAGGTGTTAACCTAGAGAGCTTAGGAATCTGAGAAGCCTAAATCAATTTGCTGTGTAAGGTGCAGGTGAGTTGTCACTGACTTTCTGTTAATATGTATTGAGACTATTTGGCACCTGGGAAGCATATTGAAGACCCTGCAGGGTTCCTGTCCTTAATGAATTTATCATCAAAGCAAGGATCTCCATAGAGTGTGAAGTCATGGTTATCAGATGCTGGGAAGGAGAGGAGCAGGGGTAAATAAAAGTTGGTTAGTAGGTACAAAAATAGAGTTAGATATAAGGAATAAGTTACAGTATTTGATATTATAGTGGGGAAATTATAGTTAACAATAACTTATTACATATTTCAAATTAGCTAGAAGAAAAGAATTATAATGTTGCCAACACAAAGAAAAGATAAATGCTTGGCTGGGCGCGGTGGCTCACGCCAGTAGTCCCAGCACTTTAGGAGGCTGAGGTGGGTAGATCACGAGGTCAGGAGATCGAGACCATCCTGGCTAACACGGTTAAACCCCATCTCTACTAAAAATATAAAAAAATAGCCGGGTGTGGTGGCGGGTGCCTGTAGTCCCAGCTACTCGGGAGGCTGAAGCAGGAGAATGGTGTGAACCCGGGAGGTGGAGCTTTCAGTGAGCCGAGATCACGCCACTGCACTCCAGCCTGGGCAACAAAGTGAGGCTCTGTCTCAAAAAACAAAAGAAAAAAAAAGAAAAAGGAAAGATAAATGCTTGAGGTGATGCATATCCCAGTCACCCTGATTTGACCATTACACATTGTATACATGTATAAAAATATCACATGTACCCCAAAGATATGTACAACTTTACTATATCAATTAAAAATATTTTTTAAAATGGACTTCTAGGAAGAGAAATAAGCACATGTAAAATAACACTTAATTACAGGTTCCCTTATTTGGTGAGGAAAAAGTCCAACAGGGATTATGCTAATTAAATGAAGAACAGAGTGAGATAAATACAGATTTTTTTTTTTTCCCCAGAAGATGCCTCTAATGTTGGCTTTGAGGAAGAAATGTCTTGATTTCCATTCTGGGGCTGTGGTGAGTGGACCATCTAGATGTAGCTGTTAATATGCATATATATGCATGCTTATGATTATACACAAAGCAATTATGGAGCCCCAAATAACAAATGTTAACAATGATTTGTTTTGGTCAATAGATTTAGAGAAAGAATAAAGGGTAAAATGAGGTGGAGAGAGTTTTTCATGTGAATTTTATACATAATTTATATATCTATAATTTATATATATATTTTCATATAGCAGTTATATGAATATATTTTCATCTATATATAATTATCCATCTATATATCTATCCATCTACATATATAATTATTCATCTATATATTCACCTATATATAATTATGTATATAATTTATAGGTATATAATTATATAACTTATAGGTATATAAATTATACATCGTGTATATATATAATTTATATATAATATATAGGTATATAAATTATATATAGTGTATACATATGATTTATATATATTTATATACCTATAAATTATACATAGTATATATTATACATAAATATATAGAATTAATATATAATTTGTATCTATATGTACATTTATTATTATTATTATTTTTGAGACAGGGTTTCACTCTTTCACCCAGACTGGAGTACAGTGGTGCCATCTCAGCTCACTGCAACTTCCACTTCCCAGGCTGAAGTGATTCTCCTGCCTCAGCCTCTCAAGTAACTGGGATTACAGGCACGCACCACCATGCCCAGTTAATTTTTGTATTTTTAGTAGAGATGGGGTTGGCCGTCTCTGTGGGGTTTTTAGTAGAGATGGGGTTTGTCGCTATGTTGGCCAGGCTGGTCTCAAACTCCTGACCTCAAATAATCCACCTTCCTCGGTCTCCCAAAGTGCTAGGATTACAGGCATGAGCCACCACACCTGGCCATATACTTTTGAATTTACCATGTGAATGCATTACTTTAAATTTAATCCTACTTCAAATGTAAAACTACTCATGTACTGTGCTGTAGTTATACTATGAGATATTGAGGTTTCTGTACTTGCTTGAGAAAGCACTGGGAGAAGGGGGTCTTTTTAAGGCTCTGACTCCACTGGCTTGTATAGGAACAGTTGAGGCACTCAAACTGTCTAATTGCTCTGCACGGTAGCAGTGGCAGTCTGGATTTTCCTCCTGCTCTTGGAACTTTGCAACCACTGAAACAGAGGATTTACAGGCTTACAACTCACAGATGAAGCCCTCAGTATCAACAAGATGAATATAGAGTCCTCTGTGGATCAGTCTACATAGTTAGCTTCCAGACCACCAGAGCCAAGTCTTTCTTCTGGCCAACAGAAGGAATATAACCTGATTACTCCCTCAAATCACAAAGTGCTTGCACAATGGCAGAGCAAGGAAGACATTTATACCCAGAACTGAATGGACATTATCTGCCTGTACTATCAATTTTCATTTCAGCCTGGGTGAGCAGAGTGAGACACAGACACACACAAAAGAAAGAAAGAAAGAAAAAGAAAGAAAGAAAGAGAGAGAGAGAGAGAGAGAGAGGGAGGGAGGGAGGGAGGGAAAGAAAGAAAACAAAAGAAAGAAAGAAAGAGAGCGAGAGAGAGAGAAGGAAGGAAGGGAGGGAGAGAGGGAGGGAGGGAGGAAGGAAGGAAGGAAAAGAAAGAAAGAAAATGAAAGAAAGAGAGAAAGAAAGAGAGTGAGAGAGAAGAAAGGAAGGAAAGAAGGAAGGAAGGGAGGAAGGAAGGAAGGAAGGAAGGAAGGAAGGAAGGAAGGAAGGAAGGAAGGGAGGGAGGAAGGAAGGAAGGAAGGATAAAGAAGGAAAGAAAAAAAAGATGTGGATCTTTCCTAAAATAATTTTAAAGTGCACTAACTGAGTTGATCCAAGATGAGAAAGGCACATAAACAAAATACTTGCCATTTTGAAGAACCCAGATGGGTACAATTAAAATTAAAGTAATGCTATTTGCATAACCTCCACTGTCCTATATTCCGAGGAGGAGCTCTGACAGATATTTAAGTTCCTTTAGTAATTCCGAAGTGATGTGTGGTCAAGGTTTAGATACTAAGCTACCGTGTGTTGAAAGAATTATTAGACTTTACAACAGCCTCTCTATGAAGGTCATACCTGAGCTTGAGAGTTATCAGGCAGTTATGTGCATGGAAGATTGAGCATTTTTTGAGTCACAGTTTTATATATTGCAGATTTTCTCTAATGGACTTGGTAGGACCAGGACTGAATTTTTAAAATCACATCTTACAGAATCTGATGACCCTTATACCACTAAACTCAGAACAGTGTGACATCCAATGTAGCGTAAAAAGACTTAAACTTTTCAACAATGTCTTCTACATCGACAAGGAGGTCCTAAACAATTTTTCTAATAAAACGGAAATCTCTACATCTTTGGTCAGCCACTCTTTCACGGGATGGAGAAGGTTTCTCATAAAAGCCTCTGATTCATTATGATTAAGCGCTGAGTAATAAAAACAGATTCACCACTACCACCTCCCCCTTTACTTCGAGCTGACATAAGCCAGCAAGGTTATGGCTCTGCAAATCTGCCTGTTAGGTCATTGAGGCTGTGTGTGTATTATGAGTAAATGGACATTTAAAGTTTCTAAAGTTCATAGCAAGAAAGACCACCAGCAAAGGCATAAACAAAACTGGAGTTCTATTTAAATTTCTCCTACAAAACATTGGTTCGTCTAGATAGGACTTCATAATAGGTTTCTAAATTTGAAGATGTAAAAATATCAACTAATCCTGACTCCGAGGTCCGCACATAATTAGAAAATTAAATATGATATCGTTCTCTAGTAAGCACTAATGGCCACAAAGAAGGCTAACAATTTGGATCAAATATGTAAAATCAAAGTTGACAATATATTAAGCCCAATGTTAATTATGTACATTTCTCTGAGACACTTTCTGAGGTTTTTATTTGGAGGATCTATTTAGAGGCAGCCAAAACAGGCTGTCAGAATAGTTTGAAAGTCCCATGACTTAGAAGACTAGCTCTTCAGCATAATGCAGGTGAAATGGTTGATTGAACTTTTTCTCTTCAGAACAGACTGTTTCGGCATTGTAAAACTGTCATGTATATCCACAACCTCAAAACAGGGGGTTCTGAAAACACTGCCAGAAGACAACTTAGTTTTCTTCTTCTTAAAGATCTCATCCCCATGATTTAGTTTTCATTAATCACCCACATCTGTGTTGTCGAGGTGACCTGCTTCCTGCTCGAATATAAGCCCATCTACTGTTGAAGTGCACCGTGGCGACACCTCATTTATTCTGCATCATTAGGAGATGAAATGGTGCACGCCAGTACATTTTTTAGAAAACAAATGCTTATTTTTTAGAAAAGATAAATCTACTTTCATGTAGTCATATTTAAGTAAAATCTTTCGAATATGCACCAATATCTAACTGTATTCTTAAATATGATACAGAAAATTTATGCTATGAATATGAATAATTTAACTGTATTATCAAGAACAAGGGGAGAGGTGAGAGTGGGCTTTTCTGGAGAGGAAATACAGCATTGGTATTAAGAATCTAGACTGCTTGTGGACTCTGGCTTTATCCCTTATCAGCTGTGAAAACTTGATTAGCTACTTAAACCTTCTGCACAAAGTTTCCTCCTTAAGATGGATAACAAGAGTAGGAAATGTATTGAGTTGCTGTAAAAATGAAATACTTGCAAAAGACTTAGACTGGTGCCTGGGACAGTGTAAAGGGACAGCAAATCTTAGCTCTTGTGATTATTAGTTTTGCTTTCATTTTTTTACAAAACGTCTGATAATCAATCTGTTGTATTCTGGGAAACAAGATATCATGTCTATTAAAATTGCACATAATGGAGCATAAACTTTTCTACAGCTATTTTGGCTGCCATGCTTTAAAGTGGTTTTCACTTAACTAAGACATTTTTTATTCTGCCCAGAGTGTGCAGGTTTCTGGATAATTAACTTATAAAAATGCACTAACACAACATAAACTCAAATGACATAGAGACAGACTTGACTGACACAGTGTTTGACATCATAAAAAATTAAGAGGAGGGGTATGAGAAAACAAACAGTTTTAAAAATGGCAAAGCAAGAATTCACATAATGACAAAAAATATGCTGCTTTCAAGCCTTTTGGATATTAAATAATTTAAAATTGATATATCATTAGTATCTTAAACATTCACTCAAATAGGTCCTTACTATTGCATAGTATCAATTACTTCAGTTGGAATTACATGAATTACTATGAATAAAATGTCACTTTTTCAAAAATATTTTGCAATGATTTCTTCATTAACTCAGAAATATTCTATATTTGTACTTCGGAAGCCACAAAATTCCTTTTAAAATGCTTCTGTCTTTGCTTTATCTGCTCTTCAACAATACAATTTGCTTTTGTTTAAGAATTGAGATGATAGCATGCCTATCACTGCCTGAGAACAGACACAGAAAACAAACAAATGAGATCAGCCAGCTCCCCTGCCTGTGCCTATGTGACCTGGGCAACTAGGCAGGAGTTAGGGGACCTGTGACATTGGGTTCCTGCTCTTTTAGTGTAATCCTTGGGCCTCACTGCCCACAAGACAGCAGGAACCTCAAACCTGACTCAGAAATCTGAGTCTGAAGATCCCATGGCCAAATGCCTCATTCTCCTGTCCTTACAGTCTTCTGTAGAACCAGGGGATGACATAAAAAATTTCATCCACGAGCTGACCAGTGATTCACTTTGCCCGAGTGGAAAATTCCTCTCTCTTCTCTGCCAGAGGATGTTGGATTTCCAGCTGCCTGCTAAGTGAACAGGTTTAGAAAGTAATTATTCTGAAAGAAATATGTTCTAGAAATACAAAGTAGAATAATAGAACCCTCTTAAACATGACTCATTATAAGAGATTCATCTAGAATTCGGGTTTCTGCATGTTTTCTTGGAACAAAATAAATGTATACAAGAAGCTGGGCTTAAGACAGTATGTCTATAGACCTATCCCGTTGGATTTTGGAGATACAGGAGAAAATGTAGATACACTGAGTTAAACGATTTGAGCTGCATCTCTCATGTTTTGCTATTGTCAATAGCAATACATCTCTCACGTATTGTTACTGGGTTCAGCAAGTGTTTTTCATACAGGGCCAGTCAATACTGTAGGTTTTGCAGGTCATGTGGCCTCTGTTGCAAGCACTCATCTTGGTTGTTGTAATCCAAAAGCAGCTATCGGCAGTGCATAAATAAATGGGCATGGCTGTGTTCCATGAAACATTTACAAAACCAGGCAGCATGTAAGATTTGGCCCATTGACTATTATTTGCTGACCCCTGATATAGCAGAAAAAGTACAGGATATCAGGCTTAAGGGATTGAGTTAGAATCCCAGCTCAGGCATGTATTCTGTGAGTGACCTTGAAAGTTCTTGAGTTTTTCAGAGTCCCTCATTCTTTGTGATATGAAGATAATGATACCGAATCCAGAGGCTTGAAATAAGGATTAAAAGAAACAATGAATACAAAGTGTTGAGCTTGTTGGCTGGTCCATCCAGCCGACTTGTACAGTATGCATAAATTCCTTTAAATAATGCCATTTCTACTTTCTCAGGTCTTCTTTTACCAGAAAGAAGTACATTTTACTACCAATTGCACAGCATCAAAATCAAATCTGGTTAGCAGGTGGATAGAGGCAGAAATGGAGCTCCCATGAGATAGTCATGAAGGGATGAGACACAGGAGGCTGTTTGTCCCTCTAGGATTTCGCAGCCACTGTGTGTGCTAACCCTTATCAATTTCAAGAGGTTGAATTAGGCCAGAATTGCACCTGTCATTAAGCCTGCCTCAGGAGATGACAGCTGAAGACAGAACTAAAAGTGAGTGTGTGTATGTATGTATGCATACAAACACACTGTTTAATGGTTTATTTTTTACATTTTTAAATGTTGCACACTATAAAATAATATGGCACATTTTATTAAATGCCAATTAATCTATTGGCATTGTACAGTAGTGCCACATTTTTTCATTTCTTATTCATCACATATCTAGTTCTATGGCAGAAGTCCTAGAACCTCTCCCATGTTACCTCTTAGTAGCAGAGGGGAAGGAGAAAGTCAAGTTCTCTTGCAGTCATTCCTGCCTGACCTCTAAAAGCCAGTATCTCAGACCTCATCAAGCAGATTTTTAGACAACACAATCCCTGCTGAGATTACAAACCATTAAAAAAAAAAAAAAGCAGAAATAATAGTTGAAGCCTTTCTTATGTAGACTATTTAGCATTTCAAGGCTTACAAAGGGTTTTTCAATCAATCTCCAATGACCAGCTGAGGAATACAGAAAGATAAACTCTGGAGAAAGTTGACTGGGTGGGAATATTCCCTCTACTACTTATTGGCTCTGACTACAGGCAATCAAAATAAAATTACTAAACTTCATTTTATTTGTCTGGAAAAATGACCATTTCATAAATTGGTTATACAGATTACATTAGATAAAGCATGTAAATAAAGCTCTTAGCACAAGGTCTAACATATGAAATGTCCTCATTAAATGTCAGTTGTTGTAACTATGACCATTCCTATGTAACAGATGTAAACAACAAAACACAAATGCAAAACACACAACTTTCTGGATGTTTGCCTATGACATGAGGACTTGTTCTATTTGTGGCCAATCCAATTTCACTATCTTTTGAGGTCCACACTACTACATTTAAAATATTTCACGGATGGAGATGCTTATTCTCATTAGTTATTAACTCTGCTTCAAGATGTCTAAGAGACAAAGTGAGTGTTTGGGGTTTAGGGGCACAGGAGAGGAAATGATGAAATAGGTAAGTTTTTATCATTACAATTAGAATATCATTGAATTGCCTTCATCTTCTTTATTATCAACGTGCATCATGGATACACATTCAACTTTGTTTTGCTTTCAGTGTTGACAAATGCAGGTAGACTGCTTTAGGGAGACGGAACTATAGTACATGGAAATCATGTTAAGAGGAAAAGATGACTTCTATTCTTCTCTGAACCACCATGACTCTACAAAGTGACAGTTTTGTAGGGGCCACCTCTCCATCCCAGTCACTCAAATTAACAATGGGTTTATTTGTTCATGTGCTTTATCAGGGATCCATTCCTTATCCTGTTTCTCCCTTCTATGGTAGATCGGAGCTGTGAACTCCTCTCGAAATTCCTTTGACAGGATTGAGTTCCCAAGGGCTCATTGGAGACTTAAAGCCAGATGTAACAACTGATGTCAGATGCTTAATGCTCAAGACAATAACTAGCTTAAATAGGAACATTCTCTGGAGTATACGGAGTGGATACCTAGGCATGTTCAGGGGATTCCCTAGTGAGGTATAAAAAAAAAGTATAAGTTTTGCCAAGTGGTAAAGATTTAATTGAAGACTGATAGCAGCTATATATTTCTAATATGCTTCTGCATTTTAGGGTATAAAAATGTTTCATAAAATATCGATCTTTTTTTAAAAATTTTACTGAAAAGTTTGGGGCTCATTGAGAATGAAGATTCTCCAAGGTCACATAAAACCGGTACCACATTTGAGAAGAGAGTACACGTGGTCTGAGAAAACAACCCATGGAGACTCACTTGACTACTTGTTTTTCACCATTCTCAGCGTACAGACATTTTGAAGGCTTTCACAATAAGCATGAATGCCTCATACTTATCAAACACATTTTGTAACTGTAGAATATTATACCTATGGTTGTAAGACACATGCCAAATTAAAATTGCAGAGCAACCCATGTCAACCAGAATAAAGAATTTAGATGTTACATCAAGGTGAAGGGCAACAGGCTCCAATAAAGACAAAACAGATCCATGCTTATTATCCAAAGCTGTCAACTCCAGGTAATAATTGCAATGCAACTTAGTCCAAGGCAAAGATGTTATTTATTCTTTCACATGGTGCCTTTCCCCTACGCTCCTCCATACCCTCTCCTCCATTTGATACTCCTTCCGCCTTTTTCCATAAAAGATAGAGTTCACCTCATGGTAACTCATGTGAAAGGGGTACAAGAAGCAGGAGTAATTCCAATGATGTATTACACTTATCTTAAAATTTCATGTGGCAGATTTGATGCCTTAAGGCCAAGGGTAAGTCATCTTTACATTTCAGGCACTGTGTATTCCAAGTCTATTAGGAGCAAATTGGGTTACATGTTAAAAAAGAAATAAGTAAAGTATAATACTGAGATCTAGGAGACAAGACTCTAAATTTGGTCACAACAATAACTAGTTCTGTGACCTCACATAAGTCATTTCAATCTCCCTTCCTAAGTCTTCTCATTTCTGAGATGATGAATGGTGTGGGTGACACCTATTATCTTTCCAACACTGACACTGCCAGAGAAAACAGACTTTATAGATTGCAGGGATATACAGGCTCGGCCCTTAGCACTACTATGTAAGAAGCGATATGTTTTCTCGATAGCTCAGGCTTCCCTTTCCTTACTGCATCAGCTTTTTTGTTTGTTTGTTTGTTTGGTTTGTTTTTGCAATAACTCTTTTTGTTCCTTCAGTCACTTAGGGTCTTTCTCTTAATCAGAATTTGATTCCTGGGAAGGAATAGAATGAATCAATGAAACACTAGTGCTCGCGTGATGTGACATGTATGTGGTCCCTATTCAAAGGTACGTGAATTTTAAGTCTGAATTCCTCTGAAGTCTGATGGCCTCTTCCTATAAAACAGACAAACTAAACGCTCTCACACTCTTCAACATAGCCATCTTAGTGGTCCTTACATAATCCCTTATCTGGACACTGCCACAGACTCACAGTGTTCCTCTGTGCTACCCCATCTGGTCATTCAATAGCCTTAGTATTCTTTAAAAAGTACATTCAGGCCAGATGCATTCATGTCTGTAATCCTAGTACTTTGGGAGGCTGAAGCAGGAGGACTGTTTGAGCCCAGGAGTTCAAGACCAGCCTGGGCAACATAGTAAGACTCTATCTCTACAAAAAATTAAAATATTAGCTGGGCATGGTGGTGTACTCCTATAGTCCCAGCTACTTGGGAGGCTTAGGCAGGAGGATAGCTTTGAGCATAGGAGTTTGAGATTATAGTGAGCTACGATTATACTACTATACTCCAACCTGGGAGACAGGGTGAGCCTCTGTTTCAAAATTTTTTTAAGTATAAAATTAAAATAAAAAAAAAGAAGTCCATTTGGATCATGTAATCTCCTTGCTGAAATCCCTCAAATGGCTTCCCATTGTAAGTAGAATATAATGTCCACTCTAGGCCGGACACGGTGGCTCATGCCTGGAATCCTAGCACTTTGGGAGGCTGAGGCAGGTGGATCACCTGAGATCAGGAGTTTGAGACCAGCCTGGCCAACATGGTGAAACCCTGTCTCTAGTGAAAATACAAAACTTAGCTGGGTGTCGTGGTGAGCACCTGTAATTCCAACTACTCAGGAGGCCGCAGCAGGAGAATCACTTGAACCCAGGAAGTGGAGGTTGCAGTGAGCCCAGATTGTGCCACTGCACTTCAGCCTGGGTGACTGAGCAAGACTTTGTCTCAAAAACAAATGAACAAACAAACACACATCCACTCTACCATGGCCTCTAAGCACCAGTGGAAACTCACTAGCCTCTTTGGTCTCTTCTCTTTGTTCTTTTTCATTAAACCACCCAGATTTTAAAAAAAATTTTTTTGAAATAAGTTCATTCCCACCTTGGGGACTTTTCATTTTTGATTCTCTCTGCCTGGACTCCTGTTTTCCTCATAGCCTCAGGTCTACCCATGAGGGTTTCAGAAATGACCTCACTAGGGAATCCACTGACCACACCTGGTTGTTCTCTTGCTGTCCCATGGCTGCCCTGTTTTCTGCATCTCACTCATCATGGCCTGAAATGATCTTCCTTATCAATTACCATCTGGCCTCCCTCACTGGAGTGTTGGAGCAAGAGAGTGAACGACAGGCAAATTTACAAAAAAGAAGTTTATATTATCTTGAACTAAATAAAGAGAAGATTCTGGATTAGAAGACCACTCCTAAATGTGGGCTATCCCACTGATAGGCTCGTTGTGTGAGTCTGACCCTGTGGGTCTCTTCTCTGGACAAGCCATTGGTGCCACCTGCTTCATAGTTAGTAATGGTGTCCTTTGGGTACAATTTCTGGTGTGTGTATGTGTGGGAGGGTCGGGGTTAAGGGTAGGTGTGTTTTCACGCATGTGTGTGGTGGGCAAAGGGAGGATGTTAGCATTGTCCACGTCTTCCTGGCTTTGTAGTTTTCTAGATCCGATGCTCAGAGACATGACCTGGCTGTGCGTCTTGCTTTGTGAGACTCAAGGCCCTCTCAGCACAGGGAGGAGACAGCCTTTGCTGGGCTGCATTACTTTGAGAGGAAGTGTTACGACAGGGCCCAAAGCAAGGTAATAACAGACAGGACTATAAACTCAGGCTCCATCTGCCAGTCCATCGAACACAATCTCATTTATGAAATAAACTTATGGAACGCCTATTCTGTGCAAGGCCCTGAGGTCTTTTTTCCTACTCTCTTATTATTTGTTTTCCAGTACTGGGGAGCATGTCAGTGTGGGAGCTTTCAGAATAGTCTTCTTTGCGGCCTTCAGGCCCCTAACACTACATTTTGGAAATAAAATATGAGCAACTCTATCTTTGTGGCCTAAGGAGGAAAAGCTGGGCCCACACTGACAATGGATTGGTGAAGGACTGCCACTGAAAGCTCTAGGAGCACTGCCTACCTGAGGACAGAAGAGAATAACAGAATAATTGTCTGTGTGAACTCCTTAATCACAATTGTTTTCTGGAAAGGAACTGATAAACTCACCCACACTGAATTATAAATGAATTTGGAAAAGATTTTGGGAAAATTTGCATGTACCATGTAGAAAGCCTCCATTGTCTTAAACCACAAGAATCAAGTTGTAATTGTGAATTTTCAGGTAATAAGAAAATAGTTTTATATGCCTAGAGCCAGAGGTATCTACAGAGCGTTGCTGAAATCATTCTCTGCAAACTACTGCCTGCTTTACCACTTGAGTTTAAATCCGCACTATATCAATTATGGATCATTATTTTCTGAGTCTCCGTTTTCTTACCTGTGAAACGGTAATAATAACACTGGACATGCGGGGCTATTGTAAGAGAAATACACTTAAAGTGACCACCAAAGAGAGTGACGTTGACTCTGAGCCTTGCTTATTGATATTAAAGGAGTCTGAGTTCAACCTGCTATGGAGATTTGTGAAAAGAACTTACTTGTATTTTCCCCTTTGTTATTCATAACATTTGCCATACTTCAACATCTTTTTTGTTTGTGGTAGAGAATAGAAAACAGATATGTCACAGTATCAAAACATTAATAACCAATTTCAACAATTACATTGTTGGCTTTGATATACTTTCTGAATTCCAACCAGATAGCTATTCTACTTCCTTCCCGTTTGATATATCTTGCTTTTCTGAAACAGGGCCTTTTCAGTTACCAGTTTCTGAGGAGAAATAACTGGGAAAGTACCAAGATCTTACATGCCTAAAAGCTCTGGAATGTCGTGGCTTTTATTTTTCTTAGCCAGAGGAGATGCAAATATTTAACTATGAATCATCTGAGCTGGGACTTCCTTATAGTAATAATGGCAAACCTTGGAGAGCCTTTCTTTTGTCAATGTCTGGATAATCAGGGGCCTCAGAGGATATTTACTCAACTTCTGATCAGGGACTTTGCTCCTCCTTTTCCGTGGACGTGGCCTCTGGAAAGTGTCAGAGCGCTCAGATTATTTTTTCTAAGATTACACTGAGCTTTTTAATATTAGAGATAAGTGGACAGTTTTCAGGATTCCAATCCAGGACATTTTTATTTTTTCTACTGTCATTCACTCAATAAATATTTTTGAGCACTTTCTCCATGCCAGACACTAAAATGACTGCTGGTGAAAAAGATGAAAAAGTCAAATTCCAAGTCCTAAAGAAAAAAAAAAAAGTCTTGTAAGTGATATAAAGGAGTTAAAATAAAATATATAAGTACCTGTCATGAAAGTACAGGATAAATTCTATGGGATCAAATGGATGCAAGTTTTTAATTGTGCAGGAGGGTAACAGGAAAGGAGATTCAAGAAAAGTTTTGCAGAGGAAGTGGCACTTCAACATAGGAAAAGGTGAGCAGAAATTGCCAGTGGAATCGCAGAGATGGAAATGTTGTTCCCAGCTGAGGGTTGACATACACCAAGGCATAGTGGTCTGAAAGAATCAATTGTGTTTACACAACTAGAAGTAGTTTAGTTTTTTTATGGGAAGAACATACATTTCATACACAGGGTAATAGGAAAGGAACAGGAAAAATACAAACCAGATATCACAAAGAACAAGGTATCTGTAAATACAGGTGTTTTCATAATGTTCCATTGCATGTATGTTTAAGCAAAAATTCTATATGGAAAAAAGAGTTATTTTACACCAGTTAAAATGTAAAATACAATTATTTAACTTTAAAAACATTGATTACAGGAGTCTCTGAAATAGTAAGCTCTTCTCATACATTTAAGTGAATCCCTTACTGAAATTTGATTTATTAAGAATCCATTCAAGACCATATCCATGCATAATTAAGAAAAAACTACTTTATTCTTTCTAAAATCTGACTTCCATCCATGTTTTACAAACATTTATTCAAGAGATCCCATTATGCCCATCACAATGTCACAAACACCAAGGTTAAAGAGCTCCTACATTCTAGAAGCCAAGTTAATACCATAGGAGAATAGCTGAATGCATTGTGATACATCGACACTGTGGAATGAATGTCACGTGGCCAGTGAAAAGAATAAATTAGGGCTTTGCCAGGTGACATAGGGTGAGTGAGCAAAGCAACATCTAAAAGAGTACATTGAAGATGATCATGTTTTTGAAACACCAATGAGTTCCGTTAACATAAATGAGAGATATGAGCCTATGAGAGAATAAAAGGTATAGAAAAAAACACATAGATTTTTAAACTGTCTTTTTGGGACAGACAACTCTGGGAGGAGGAGACGAGACAATGTCCATCCTTCTTTTAAAAAAATGGTTATATTGTCCCATTTAATTTGTGTGTGTGGGTGTGGGTAGGTGGTACATTAAACAATGTATGGAAGGATAAAGAACAAAATTTTAATGATGGTTATTTCAGGGATATGGGATTCCAGGTAACCTTTCCTTTCTTCAGAATGCTTTAGTCATTTATTTAATTTTTACATGGGCATGTATTATTTAAATCATTAAAAAGCAATTTTTTACCATAAGAAGTTGGGAGTTAGTGAGTAAAACACAGTCTTCTGAGCAAAACAGACAAGCTTGCATATGACAGAGAGGCCTCATGGCATAGTGGTTAATTACATCTGTTGTGGAACCAGACTCCCTGGCTTAGAATCCTAGCCCTTCTTCTTACTTGCTATGAGACCAAAGAAAATGTATTCAATTCTCTATGCTTCAGTTTCCTTTTCTATAAATTGGTGAAAATAATAGACCCTGCTTTCATAGAATTGTGATGAGGGTCAGAAGAACAATCATTTGTAAATCACTTAGATTAGTGCCTGGCATATGGTAGAAACTATACAGGTGTTTATTATATAATATAATGCATTATAATGGCATACGCTAATTGATGTAATAAAAATCTACAAGGAAGACAAGGGAAGCACACAGAGAAGTGACTGACAGGATCTACAGCTGTCAAGAAGGGGGTCAGGGAGCCTTCCTGGAGCAGAATAAACCTGGACCAATAGTGAAGTCATGCAATGCTGAGCATGGACTTGGCCAGAGAGAAAGTGGGAAAAGAGTTGTCCTAGGAAGAAAGGAGGAGAAACCAATGTCTGAGAAGAACATGGGGCTGCTGTGTTTGTCTGCTTTTCCTTTAAGACCAAAGACAGCAAACTGATCATATCTAAAGTCTGAAACCTCAATACATTGGCTTAACTCCTTATGGATTTGAGTAACTGCCATTGTTCTTTTTTAAACTTTTTTTATTTTTAAAAAACAGAGATGGGGTCTTGCTATGCTGTCCAGGCTGATCTCAAACTCCTGGGCTCAAGTGATCTTCCCACTTCAACCTCCCAGATTGCTGGGGTTACAGGTATGAGCCACCACTCCTGGCCACTTCCATCCTTCTTTATCCTTTACTGCATTAAAAAACGTTCCCTTCATCGTTCTCTGGCCTTACATGTTTTACTTCCATTTGACATAGTCATCATTCATTGAGCAAGCTGATGTAAGATGCTGATTAATGGCATGCAAACATTTTGAAAAGCCCAGACACGTGTGTAACTTCCTAAGTGAGATATTCAAGGCTAGGTCATCATGCTCCCTCCTGCAGGTTTTACCAGGCATTGGTCTGAGATGTTCATCTCTTAATCACATGACACTGTCCTAACCACCCCCTAACCCAGTCACTAACTTGTTACTCATACTTCCTTTGGTTAACTCAACATTTATTTGCAATGTGATGTAAAGATCCCCAGGGCATATGATTTTGGATACAGATAAAAGATAACCTTCTCTTTTGTAAAGAAATGTGTTCATGAATATTAAATGGTAAAGGGGCAAGTTGAAGAAATTTTTTTTTAAGAGACAAGATCTCTGCCATGTTGGTGTGCTACACCCATTAACTCGTCATTTACATTAGGTATATCTCCTAGTGCTATAACAAACCTGCACATTGTGCACATGTACCCTAGAACATAATGTATAATAATAATAATAATAATAAAAGACACACTGGAGCACAAAAAACAAAACAAAACAAAAAAGACAAGCTCTCCCTCTGTCACCCAGGCTGGAGTGCAGTAGTGTGATCACAACTCACTGCTGCCTTAACGTCCCAGCCTCTAGCAATCCTCCCACCTTAGCCTTCCCATTATCTAGGACTACAGGGGTGTACCACCACGCACGCCCAGCTTTTTTTTTTTTTTTTTTGTATTTTTTGTAGAGTTGGGAGTTTTGCCATGTTGCCCAGGCTGGTCTGGAACTCCTGAACTCAAGCGATCCATCCCCCTCAGTCGTCTCCCAAAGTGCTGGGATTACAGGCGTGAGCTGCTGTGTCCAACCAGAAGAAGCAGCTTTCTGTTGAAAAAAATGAAAACTGGAAAAAGTAGTAAGAAAACTGGAGAGAGAAATTAACTCATGAAGACTTGCGTAATGACTCTATTGATGGATTTTTTTTTTACATGCCACAAAAAGGCAAAAGGAATTGTCAAAGGGTGTTCATCTGTCTAAAAAGGAGAACTAACAGAAACTCTCATATCAGAAGAATAAAACTCTTTTTCCTCAACAGAAAAGTACAGGAAAAACAAAATATAAAACTCTAGATCAAGAGAGAAATAGTATAATCAGAAGAGAATAAATTTCATGGGTAGCCAAATATAAAAATATTCTCATTTTGGTGACTGTACAATGCTTTAACACAGTAGAATTTCACACTGAAAATGATGCTGTGACTATGGCAGTGAATGCTATGGTCCGTGGCCCAGATCCAGCCTTTAGGGGAACTCGTTGCCCAAATTGCTGGAAATGTTGCCTGATGCCAAGTCATAGCTTACTAGTTTCCTAGGAACTACCCTTAGCTGAAGAGTCTTCTCACCCCAAACCACACCTTTTCCTGGGGGTCAGCCCCGATGACTAGACAAAGTGACTTATGAATGCCTAGGAGCTGACCCCTTGTGGATCAGCATAACTCTGGAGGGTCATCCCAGCTCTAGAGCTGGTACGATCTGCTGAGGACTCTGGCAAATGAATTCCAGTTCATCTTCCTCCTCTACGTCCTTCACTTCCTCATAGCACTCCCCAGTAAACCTATTACACTGACATCTCTATCTCAGAAACTGTTTCCTAAAGAAATTCATCTAAGGCAACTCTCTAGACCTATCCTATCATTCTATATCTGGGACAATTCAAAGTCCCTGAAAAATTAAGCTGTTTGTTCAAAGTAGTACAACTCTAAGTAACAGATTAAGGAATAGAATTTTGATGCCTGATCTAATCAAGTGCTCCATCCACCTAAAATATTGGACCTGACAGGAAAGGCCTAGAAAGCAAATCTATGAGTGAGATGCAGGTGTGTGCTTGTAATCCCAGGTAAGGCAGGAGGATCGCTTAGGGCCAGGAGTTCAATATCAGCAACACAGCAAGACCCCTTCCCTACACATTTTTTTTTTTCTTTTTTTCTTTTTTTTAATTAGCTAGGTGTGGTGGTACTTGCCTGTAGTTCTAGCTTCAGGAGATTGAGGTGGGAGGATCCTTGAGGCCAGGGGTTCCAGGCTATAATGAGCAATGATCAAGCTATTGCATTCCATCCTGGATGACAGGAGACCCCT
Source organism: Chlorocebus sabaeus (assembly GCF_047675955.1). Taxonomy (NCBI): domain Eukaryota; kingdom Metazoa; phylum Chordata; class Mammalia; order Primates; family Cercopithecidae; genus Chlorocebus; species Chlorocebus sabaeus. The sequence goes on along the minus strand of NC_132911.1, from coordinate 31,951,049 downwards.
CTCCCATCTCTTAATTTTTAAAAAAGAAACAAGACTGCCTGTAATCTCAGCACTTTGGGAGGCCAAGACAGGCGGATCATGAGGTCAGGAGATCAACACCATCCTGGCTAACACGGTGAAACTCCGTCTCTACTAAACAAAATACAAAAAAAATTAGCCCGGCGTGGTGGCAGGCACCTGTAGTCCCACCTACTCGGGAGGCTGAGGCAGGAGAATGGTGTGAACCTGGGAGGCGCCACTGCACTCCAGCCTGGGCAACAGAGTGAGACTCTGTCTCAAAAAACAACAACAAAAAAAAAAACAAAAAAGAAAAAAAAGAAATAAGACCACCCCCCTACCACCACCACCGCCCAAAACCTACAGATTGTGGTTTTGCTCTGTATCACGTAGTTTACTTTCATAAATATAGTTTTAAATCAAATCTGAAATATTTTTGTGTCCTTAATACTATTTACCTGAGAAGTTTTGAGGGTTTTTTTTTCCTGTTTTTCTTTTTTTTTTTTTTTTTTTTTTTTGAGGCGGAGTCTTTCTCTGTCACCCAGGCTGGAGTGCAGTGGCACTATCTCGGCTCACTGCAAGCTCCGCCTCCTGGGTTCACGCCATTCTCCTGCCTCAGCCTCCCAAGTAGCTGGGACTACAGGCGCCCGCCACCTCGCCCGGCTAATTTTTTTGTATTTTTAGTAGAGATGGGGTTTCACCGTGTTAGCCAGGATGGTCTCGATCTCCTGACCTCGTGATCCACCCATCTCGGCCTCCCAAAGTGCTGGGATTACAGGCTTGAGCCACCGCGCCCGGCCTCCTGTTTTTCTTTTTAACATGTTACTGTTGAAAAGAGTGATAGAAGAAGCAGCTAATATGAGCAAGAGCATGTTGCTAATCCTGTAATTCCCAAGAGGGAATCATTGCCAAGTCCCACAACAGCAGTGATGAGCCAGGACTGAGAACCATCAACTTAGACTCGGCCTTTTACAGCATTGACCTGTCAATGATTCATTTGTCAATCAACTTCCTTTTATCCCCCATCACATTATTTTGAGTGCTCTAGTTTCATCATGTTTTTAAAAATGCTTTTAAACTTCCTTTTTTCACTTTTCTGCATGGATACTAATGTACACCTAGACTCGTGAACAGAAGTATTATCTACATATAATCTACATTTTGGAATCCAATTGTCCTTTAAGGTTTGTGTTTTATAATTAAATCATTTTGAGATCATAGTTAACAAATACAAAAATAATATATGATAATCTGTAGATGTCAGCTGGGTGCAGTGGCTCACACCTGTAATCCCAGCACTTTGGGAAGCTGAAGTGGGAGGATTTCTTGAGCCCAGGAAGTCAAGACCAGCCTGAGCAACATAGGGAAAACTCATCTCTACAAAAAAAAATAGAAACAATTCGTCAGGCATGGTTATATATGCCCAAATTGCCAGCTACTTGAAACTGAGGTTGGAGGATCGCTTGAGCTGGAGAGGTTGAGGCTGCAGTGATCCGAGATTGTGCCACTGCACTCCAGTCTGGGTGACAGAGTGAGACATCGTCTAAATAACAATAATAATGTGTATATTTTAAGGGTTTTAACAAGTCAGAAGGAACTTTCTTCCTCGTCATAGTCATGCACTGGCCTTAAGCTTACGTTCAACTCCCATCAAGATTCAGCCACTGGATGGTGAATTCAAAGCCAAGAAGCAAAGAGGAATCTATAATTCCAAGATGATTTATGCTTTTCCCATCACTTGCTTGACCCCCTACTGCATTCAGTGCTCTGTGGAGATCTAGGCTTGACTCTCCTTCAGAACCCAGTATGGAACCTACTCTCTAAGAACCCTGCAGGCAAAGTTCTTCTTAAAAAAAAATTACATTTTCTGCTAAAAAGCACCACTTTTGGACATTCAGCTTTTGTGATGGCCTTACTTTTGCTGTACATACTCCCCAGAGAGGTGGGCTTTCTACAAAATGAATTTAAAATTAAATAACTGGATGTCATTTTAAATGGTCTGTCTTGATGTCACATGGATATTTGAAAATGTAAAAAGTGAAGTTGTTTGGACTTCAGTTTAGGCAATGTTCTCTTTTTCCAGAAAAAAAAAAAAAGATGTTAAATTTTAGTATAAAACCAAGTATTTTGTTTTATACTAATATTCTTTTTAAATGTTTGACAATATATATACCCTCCCCAAATGATTCATGAAGTCAGGCTACTAATTCTGAGTGACATTCTGATCAAAATAATTGCCTTTGAAAATCTTTGCAGTGAGTGACACATTAACCACAGCAGGTATCCGAAGCTCTTTAAAAACACTGAGTCACACAATCGCACAACATCTGCGAAGTAAATGTGAGTGCAATATTATTATTCGCACTCTACCCAAAGGGACAACAATTTGCTTAAAAGATACTGTCTCAATTTGGGACATTCTCTGTCTGCCATGCTCCTTCCTCTGACTTCAAGTCATTCTGTACTCAAAAAGGTCCAAGATGGTTTCACTCTTTCCACTTTGAAGATTTGAAGAGAGGTAACTGGTTTTCCCAAATCCCAGGTGTCATATTGCTTTCTACCCCCAACTCAGTTTTCTTATGATGATAGAGTTGGTGACTTTTTCTAACCTTCCAAATTTCTAGGCAATATGGTAGCGGTCCTTGCAGCATTATTGACACAATCAGCTGGCCTCTGTCTAGTGTACATCAACAACAGAGGAATCTCACACTCTCATCACCTAATAAGGCTGCCTGCCCCATTCCTATGTTTTAATTGTTATAAAGGTCTCCAATATGGTGATCTAAAGTCTGCCTTTCAAATTTCACTGTGCTTCCTAGAATATAAAACAACAAAACAAAACAAGAAAAACAAGGATGGTCTTCACATATGTGAATACATTTGTCATTTCTCTGCTGCTTTTATCCAAGTTAAACTTCCACAGAAGATTCAACTATAACTTATACAGGACAATCTTCAGATTCTCAGTAACCTAGTCATCTTTTGTAATTCAGATACTAAGTGTCAGGATCTCTTTTAAAATATGCCATCTAATATTGAAGCTAGTTTTAAGGCACAGTCTAAACAGAAAAGAGCAGGGAGACTATAACTTTCCATGGCAGAAGCACTCCAAGACTCAAGATGCTAAAGCAATGTTGTGGCTGATTTCTTTTCCTTTGTTGTCTTTAAAAAATATATTCAGTTATGCAAGTCAGAAATCTCTACACCTTGTCACGACAGCATCTGGGCATAATTATGCCATATAAGTCAATATTGTTCGCATATGGAAGAAAAGTTGGATCACACCATTCATTCTCCTTTGCTTCTTCTCTATTCTGATTCAGGTTCAAATAAGCAGAAACTGGGAGGAACCTCTTCTTTCTTTCATCTCTGTGCCAGCCCCACACTGCTCTGAGGAGCACGATCCTCTGAAATACAACAGGCAGTCAGAGACGTTTCGGTGCAGCACAGGGCTGGAGGACTTCTATCTGATTCATTATTTTATTCCATTGACTAGCAGAATGTCCAAGACCCCTTTGATGAGGTTCTGTTTATTGAAAGCAAAAATTTGAGCCCACGTTAGTGTTGTTGAGATTTCAAGAATTTGTCTCATTGCCAGAATTGTCTTATGATCAAAGATATAGCTTGAGCGTAGTTTTTTTAATTATTATTTTAAACAACCTCTTATTTATGGAATTCTTTATGGTGCCTAAAGGTTTGGAAATACAACTTTAATACTTATCTCTGCAGAACTTTGAGTATAATCTTAATTTTAACTCTATGTTTCTAATTTTTTTTTAAATTCAGTTTTAGGACTCACTGGTTTCTCTTTACTATAGTGGCTATAGTAAAATGTATATATCAGTATAAGCACTCCCTCAATGTTTTATCTAAAAATGTGATGGCTGGCTGGTCGTGGTGGTTCATGCTTGTAGTCCCAGCACTTTGGGAGGCCAAAGCAGGTGGATTGATTGCTTGAGGCTAGGAGTTCAACACCAGCCTGGGCAACAGAGTGAGACCATGTCTCTACAAAAAATACAAAAATTAGCTGAGTGTGGTGGTGTTTGCCTGTAGTCCCAGATACTCGGGAGACTGAGATGGGAGAATAGCTTGAGACTGGGAGGCTGAAGATGCAGTGAGCTTTGATTGTACCACTATACTCCAACCTGGAGTGTAGACCTTGTTTCAAAAAAACAAAAAGCCCGGGCATAGTGACTCACAACTGTAATCCCAGCACTTTGGGAGGCCAAGGTGGGTGGATCACGAGGTCAGGAGTTCAAGACCAGCCTGACCAACATGGTAAAACCCCATCTCTACTAAAAATACAAAAATTAGCTGGACATGGTGGCGGTGCCTGTAATCCCAACTACTCAGGAGGCTGAGGCAAGAAAATTGCTTGAGCCCAGGAGGCAGAGGTTGCAGTGATCCAAGATCGCACCATTGCACTCTAGCCTAGGGACAGACAGAGACTCCATATCAAAAAAAAAAAAAAAAAAAGTGATGTCTGATGTGAAGAGAAAACACCAGTTGGACAAAATCATTTACAGACTTAATATGGGCCGAGGGATAAACTCTGCCAGTAGCCAGCATTGCTGTGCTCAGCTCCTTTGTTACGAAAGAGGAATATGACCACTGTGTTGGGCTGTAAGCAATAGCTTGTGGAAATATACATTCTGAACAGAGTACATACTGAGTAACATTTAGAATCATAGATGTGAAAGGAACCTTTGATATCACCTAATTCAACCTTTTAATTTTTAAGTTATTCTTTATTTAAAGTTTGCTTTTTGAGGCTCAGCAAGATTAAATGATTTATTCAAAATTATACATATAGGCCAGGTGTGGTGGCACACGCCTATAATCCCAGCACTTTGGGAAGCCGAGGCAGGAGAACCGCTTACACCCAGGAGTTTGAGACCAGCCTGGGCAACATGGTGAAACCCTATCTCTACAAAATATAAAAAATTAACCAGGCATAGCAGCACATGCCTGTAGTCTCAGCTACTCAGAAGGCTGAGGTGGGAAAGGCTTGAGCCTGAGAGTTTGAGGCTGCAGTGAGCCATGTTCGTGCCATAGCACCTCAGCCTGGGCGACAGAGTGAGACCTTGTCTCAAAACAAACAAACAACAATTTTTTTTTAAAATTATACAAATAGGAAGTAACTGATTCAGGACTAGAGTCTCTTGATATCAACACCATTGTGCCCCACCCTGTAACAGCTGTTCTGAATTATGACTTTACCTGACCCTTTAAAAGTGCTATAAAGCCTAGTAAAACATTGCAGTTAAGGTTCAGTCTTGCTTGGTTCACTAGAAGATGATTAAAAACCTCAATAAGATGTTTTCTCATGCCTCCTCCTTGAGTCTTCAATTTCTTTCTTTGTGAAATCAAAGCTTCCTATAACACAGCATAACCAATAAGGATACTTGATATGGATGGCGATGACAATAAAATTCATACTTAAAGCATTTAGAAGAATACTCAATTCCAAAGTAGTCAATTAATATTAAGCATTATAACCTAATTTAAACATTCGGACAACCTTACAAAGTACATAATGTCATTATTCCTCACTTTACAGTTGGCATTAATGAGGCACAGAGAGATTTATGTAGATTTCTCAAGGGCTTACAGCTTAAAAGAGTCAGATTTAGCCCTGAATCTAGGGTCTGCACTCTTAGTTGCTACACTAGCGTGGCCAAAATATGAGTGGCTATTCTGAAGATTTTTAATAAATAATGGCTAGGAAGAAATTAATGTCCCTGGGAAACATTTTCTGAAACTATTGAGAACTATTTACAGATAAATTTTCCAATTTTTTATTTGCCTTTTCTGGCGTATGCAATTGCAATGCAGAATCCTCAGAGTGAATCATATTTATTCTGCAACCACAGATATTAAAGTATCCTCTCATCAAAGTTTTGTGCTGGGAAGAAGTATTTGATTCCCAGAATCCCAGATCCACATCTCAGCTTGTTTCAAAGATGCCTTCCCCATTAGTTAGAAGCCTCCACCCATGCCTTTTGCTACACACCTACATCCCAACTCAGGCTTCCAAAGCAGGAAAGCTGAATTTCCGGTACTCAAAAGCAAGCCCAAGCAAGACACCTCTCTACTCAACGCTCACATTTCTTTAACAAGGATGGTGATTTTAAGGCACAGAAGAAGCAAATGAGCAATCAGTACCTCTCCTCCTGCAGGATTTGGAGATCCCCCTGGCTTACAGGGCATAAGCCTGCTTTCTGCAATAAGGACCATCTGAGAGCAGACTGAGTTTTCGCATCCGTAAACCACAGAGGTCCACCGATAGCAGGACATAAGAGATGCCTGGCCTTTGCAAACAGTGTGCCTGAAGATACCAGAAGTCTGGCTGAATAATACACGGTCAGTTTAGGGTAGCTTTTTTTTTTTTTTTCTTGAGGGCTTTGACAAAAAGCTACTGAGGCTTGATGTTGCAATGAACCCATCGTGTCATTTCTGATCACTTAGGCACTTTATGGTTTGATTAGCTTTTCCCTGACACTATTGTTGTGAGAGGCAGATGAGGAAGATGAGTGGCAGGAAACATTTTTGGAATCAGCAGTTACTGAAACTATGGTACCATTATTCTGAGGTGGACTTTGTTACTGAATTCCACACTGGGCTTCTCAAAGCCCCACCACGTGGGTTCATTCAGAGGCATCTCTACAAAAGCTATTGTCTACCGCCCATCTGCGCACGAAATCAACCCTGAGACTCCTCAGGATCAACCCAGATATTGAATCCTCTTATAGACAAACTGAGAATTCTAGATTAGAGAGCTAAAGGAGAAAAAGGAAATGAATCAAATTCCAACAAGTAAGGAAAAAATGGCTTATGTACCCTCAAGGCAGAGGCCAAAGCATCACTCTGTACAGTGATAACCTATGACTCAACGTTTTATCATTCAGAGCTCACAATTCTCCAATCCCTGTGGGACGGATGCTGGATTCTGTTTCAAGGGATGCCCTAGCAGGGAGGTGGCTGATGGAAGAGATAGGCGGGTGAGCCCTGTCTCTGAACTGCTGCATGCTATGCCTGCCTTTTCCTGACTGTGATTTTCCACCCTTTAGGCTCTAAATCAGTCTCTTTTCTTTATTTTTTTTCCAAAAGAAGTAAAGGGAAGCCCTTGAGATTCATGTTGGTATCAACAGGAAACCTGGAAAAAAAGGAAAATCAAAGAGGAAACCAAAATACACACAACTAAGAATAGGGATTTCAAGTACATTGCTTTTGGAAAGGGAAAATTAAACTTTTGATGAGTTAGTTGGATTGCAGGGTGAGGGGAGGTGTGGGGTAGGGTGTGGAGAACAATGAAGGAGGGAGGAGGAGGAATCTTCTTTACATAGGAATCAGAGGTGATCTCATGTACTATTTTACGTGGCTTTTTAAAAAGCATTGGGTAAAACCAAGCATATTTCATAATGACCTTACTCTCACGGAAGATTATCAAGTTAAATGACTATACTGAGGGCCATAAGTAGGTGGTGTTGGGTATTGTCCTCTTTCTCAGATTTCTAGTCCCCAGGTGTTTACTCCTGCTTAGATAGAGTGGTAAAAGCCATCAGTATCTTTGGTGTCTTAGGTGAGTATATATTAATCCACTTTGTTATCAGTGTGAAAAAAAAAAAAAAAAAAAACCCCAGAGAATTGCTATTATAGAATAAAATGCGTCAGGTAAGGGAAATTCACTCTTTGAAAATATATCATGGGGCTTCAGTCGATGATTTGCTCAGTGTTCTGCAACCAAAATGTGTTAACTAAAAAGATAGTATCATTCCAGAATATCCTTCCTTTCCTGTCCTGAGCTACCTCAGGGTTGGGTTTTATAATGACCACCACAAGAGCCTGCAGGACAGGCCAGCAGTGACACGATCCCCACAATCCCACTGGAGAAGATATGGGATCAAGTGCTTCGTGCCTGAAGCCAATTATGTGCAGGATATAACTCCAGGAATAAGTCCTAGAACCAATATATAGGATTAATGGGTGGCAGAAATGGTGACAATTTAAATTGTTTAAAAATCCTTCTATTCTGCAATCATTCTATCTTAATACATTTATAAATTATAATTTGTGAACTCCCCACATCCATGGCTACATTAAAACAATCAAATTAATGGGTGTGTGTATATATATGTGTGTGTGTGTATATATATATATATTTAAATAAGATTTATCCTTATTTAGTGCAAATAAAACTACAACCATTATATTTTGTAAAGTCTATTATTTTATAATAATGATGTGCACGTTAAAGTCAGAAAATCTCGACAAGTAAAGGAAATGCTACCGTTCTTTTTTTTCTTTAGAGATGGGGTCTTGCTATGTTGTCCAGGCTGGAGTACTATGGCCATTCACAGGCACAATCATTGTGCACTACAGACACTGCCAGGCTCAACCAATCTTCCCATCTCAGCTTCTCAAGTAGCTAGGGATACAGGTATGCACCACCATGCCTGACAATGTCATTAAACAAGTTTTAAAGCTGGAAAAGAAATATTTACTCATGAATTGAGCTAGGAACTAAATGAAGACCTTTGGGCACCTGGAATAAAGCTATAGTTAAGGCAGCATCTTGCCTCTACATATAATGAAATGACTAAGAGAGTGAGGTCTAGCTTACATAATAGAAAAAAAATCAAACAAACAAAAAGCAACAGGAGCAACTCAACTCAATATCTCCATCAAGAAATCCATGACTTTAAAAGGTATATGAAAAGCAAAGCTACTTTGTGGTAGAATAAGATTTTAATATGGATTTATTTGTGAAGGTTTTAAACATTGTATTTACTATATTTAGCATCTTCAATGATTAATCAGTTTGTAAAGTGCTTTGAGGTTATGAGATCACTAGTGAAGCTATTGGTTTCATTTAAAATAAATTCAACTAAACATTTCTCTCCTCACAGTATTTCCAGTCCATGGAAATCATTATCAGGGGATGTGGTGGAGAAAAAGAACAAGAAGAAGAAAAAAACCCACTGCTGTCAGATTTTTTTTTTTTTTTTTTTTTTTTTTTTACAAGTGGTAAATATGATTCTAACCTTTGTAATCTTACAAGGTTAAAGAGATGTTGACAAGACCAAAGAGTATCAACTAATTTGCCATACGGGAACATAACGAGGTAACACACGTCTCCATCCTTATGGAACTACATTTGATTTTCCTGAAACACCATCAATAAGCTAAAAAGATATTGCTAAATTTGGGAGTAAGACAAGTTATAGTAAGGCTTTCTTTCCTATTGTCTTGGTGATTTATGAGGTAATTTTGAAATTGACTAGTGGACGGAACTCAACCGACTGAGGTATATGGCATCGTTTAATTGATACTATATCTCACGGGGTTGTAATTTTCATGGTATCTCAGGTGTTGGTTATTTAAGAAGTGCCACAGTGCTTAGATCATCTAATAACATAGGATATTTCTGAGAAGAACCATATTTAAAGAAGCAAGATCGCATGAATAATGTCTCCCCTCACCACCAAAAAATATATAAATAAATAAGATTGCCAAAACTTTTAGGGAGGAAATTGCTTTCCTTAAATTGCTATAGCAATATATCACCAATCTGACCTGCCTTTACACCAAAACTGTTGACTGCTAGTATCAGAATTAACCAGATTACTCAAGAAACTTAAAACCAAGACCATACAATGTTTCAGAGGTATGTAATGATGGCATATCTTTTGAAGTCTAGGTGAGCTGTCTATTTCTGCACAAATATATTCAGGGACTGTATGGTTTGGATTTGTGTCCCCACCCAAATCTCATGTCCAATTGTAATCCCCAATGTTGGAGGAGGGGCCCTGCAGGAGGTGATCGAACCATAGGGGCAGATTCCCACTTGCTTTTCTTGTGATAGTGAGTGAGTTCTCGTGAGATCTGGTTGTTTAAAAGTGTGTAGCACCTCCCCTTTTGCTCTCTTCCTTTTGCTCCAGCCATTTGAGACTTCTCTTCTTCCTCTTCACCTTCTGCCATGATTGTAAGTTTCTTGAGGCCTTTCCAGCCATGCTTCTAGTACAACTTGTAGAACCATGAGCCAATTAAACCTCTTCTCTTTATAAATTACCCAGTCTCAGGTAGGTCTTTATAGCAATGAGAGAATGGACTGATACAGGGGCTAACTTCTAAATGAAAATTAGCAGGATAAGTCTAGAAAGATTTTCTGAAGATAGTAAAAAAATCCTAGTAATTATAAAAGATGATGCCAGAATTCCTTTTGCACATGGAAGGAAGAAGCAGATATCCATAAAGTACTTACAATATGGTCACCAATTGCTAGGTCCACTGGCATATATTTTTAATTTAAAAATCATAACAGTAGTATGATGTGGATATCAGTGTTTTATTTTGTAAATGAGGAAAACAAGATGCAGCAATTTAAAATTACTTGCTCACAATCGTACAGCTCTTAAGTAGCAGACCTGGGATTAAAATCAGGTTATCCTGGGCCCAAAATCTTAGGTTCTTTCGCATATCCCATTCTTCCTATTGGGGCTAAGGTCATGCACTATATTTTGACACTGAAACATACGTTAATGCACAATCTGTGAGAGAGTATTCCTTTATATTAACATTATATTAATATTTATATTAGTGTGCATATTATATGCAGAAAACCTCAAGTCTGAAAGTATAAGTAAAAAAAATAGAGATAATGTAAAAATTATTCCTAATTTCCTTCATTAATCCATTGGAGATACATAATTTATTAAACCCTCCTTAAGCCTAATTTAATATTATTAGCCTATGTCCTTTTTTGATATGATAATTTCCATAATTTTTTACCTGTTAAATAAAGTGGGCTCCTTTTAATTTAAAAAAATCCTTTGAGCATCATGGGTGTTACCTGGAGTGGTAGCATAAGGAACGAGATCATGTTCTCCATCAATTTTCCCAATATTTCAGAGGCATTATCTTTTGTTAGTGCCCCAAGTCTGGGAAAGGGTCTATTGTTGTTTGCACATAGAAGACTCCTTTCCTGCTAGATCTTTTCAGGTTCCCTCTCTCAGCCTTCTTCATCTCTTGGATAGGCAGTTCTCAAGGCTCCTCTGAAGCTTTCTGGACCAGATCTTTCTGCATCCCAAGAATAATTTCCAAGTTGAGTCTTACTGTACAAATTTAAGGTGGCCATTTTCTTACTTAAAGTCATGCAGGAAAGGCAGATAGGAATTCAAAATCTACATTCTGATAACATGACCCTAGCTGTGATGGGTCCTGTTTCCATCAACATCCCTGCAAATAACCTTCCAGACCTTTCTTTCCATTTAAATGTACTAGGGAATGTGTGTCGGGAAAGAAGTCTAGACACATAAACACTGTATAGGAAATCCCAACTGCTGGATAATCTGAAGGTGTTCCTCAGGTGATAGGTTTAGGAAGAACTCGTAAAGAACTTCCCTGGGCCAGTGAACTTTTCACCTTTACGTCAAACATCAGTGGCATCGGCAAGCCTTTTGTGCATCGCACAGTCACTCCTATCTGGGCCTCAAGTGATGAAGGTGTTACACAATTCCATTAATCCAGCCAGGGTTCCCTGCTGTGAGTCAGTTGAACTTTACTCCAGTGCTCACACAAAATAGCAAAATCGGTCACTAACAAGGGAGTTTACAGGCAGGGAAAACGTGGGATTAATAAGAAGAAACTTGACTGACCGGGTGTGATGGATACTGAATTGCAAATGGAATTGCAACAGGAGACTTAACTTCTCAGCCTGTCATAAAACTGGGCAAGTCTTCTTTGAACAAATCAACAAATAACATATTTTCAAAGGACGTTTTGGTACATAAGTGTGGAATAATGTGCATAAACTGCTTTGAAAGTGAAAACAACATATAAATGCATTAGGATTTTGTATTATCAGCATATAAAATGCTGTAACTCAAAGCAGGTAGCAAAAGACAGAGAACTTTGGACCAGGGGTAAGGACACTGTGGTTCTAGTTGAGGCTGGGATGTTTGGACCAGCCTGTTAGAGGTTAAGTCACTTAACCACTTGGTGCCAGTGTCTCCTTATGCAAAAACAAGATCGTACTTAATGGCTCCAAGGGGCTGAACAGCTCTAAAATGTTTGATTCTACAAAAAGCATGAGGTAGCCCTGTCAAAATATATTTCAAATCTCTATCAGTAAAATCTGACTGTCAATAAATATACAATATATACTACTTAAACAGCAAGAAAAAAAATAATGAAATACAAGGAATTCATAATTTGTCAAAAGTCTTCTCTTATTGCAAGAATCATTCTGTTCAAAATTTGCCCTCTGTTGTCAGACAGATGACGTCTCTGTCTTAAGCTTATGATAAAGTCCTAAGCTTACAATTTCTTAAAACTTTCCATACACTTGCCTTCTGTCAAATACTTCAAAATACCAAACTTGTGAGAATTTTAGAATTCAATTATTTCCTACTTTTCTTAAGACTTAATATTTTATATATGTCTTCTAGCATGGCCTCTGTATTCATTTTTTTTTTCCTCCCTTTTCTTAGTTCTTTTGGGAAAAGCAAGTAGCTTGAAAAGAGATGGCAGTCCCTAAGCCCCGGCCTTTTATAGAAACTTAGCATCTCTTCAATTATATCCACATAGCACCCTCTACTGCTTCAGGGGGAAGGAAAGCTTTGCAACTGCTCAACATTAGAATACAGCCAAGAATGTCACTCTGCCCAGCTACATAACAACAGGTAGGAATCTCTTTCATTTGTCATCTCAATAGCATTCCTTTAAAAGAGCACAGTTAGGGTGGGGAGATATTTTTATCTGTTTTATCCTTGCATTTGCTCTGCTTTATTTGTTTTGTCTTTGTGTATGTTCAGTGATTTCGAGTGAGGAGTTCTTGCAATTTCTAACTCTCATGCCAAAACAATTGCAAGTAATATTAGGAGTAACTGGATAATAGAAATAAACATATCTGAGGCCTCTGCAGTAAATCTCAATCAAGAACTCAAGGAGAGAAGATTACAGCTCTCAGGGTGCAAAGCCTCTGATACCTTTAACAGAAAACTTCTGCATAGCATGAGAAAATTCTTCTTCCTCAGTTTTGTTTCAATGATGCCTGTGTTCTGATTGTGATCCCAAAAGAAAGAAACAGATTTTCTAAAAATGTAGATCTCCATCTATTCACATGCACTTTCTCCTGAGTGTCTTGTTTAGCAGGGCCAGTAAGTTATTAAAAACCAAATCAGAACCCTGGGAAATGTAATTTATTTCCTATGGACTCGTAAGCAAAGATGCTTCAAAAGCAAGATGTTCCCTCTTCTTCTCTGGATCTGTTTCTATTTTTCCCACTGGGATAACAGGTTTATAGTATTCAGTAGAGGGGAGACCCATCATTCCCAGGAAAGTCTGCTAAATCATGGAGAGAAAATATACATTTAACATCAAAAAATAATATCTAGTCTAGAGTTTAATTTTAGACAGAGTTTACTGCTTTGGACAAACAATATATAATTTCCCTAACTCAGACCAGAGACCTGCTTTTCACAAACCTTACCACTCTATTCATTGAAGGACAAGAGAAAATACTTCCTCAGGAATATTCTAGAGACTTCTCTCTGAAAGTAGCGATTCCACCACAAGCCCACACAGTCCCTTTCAAGTACTATCTCAGCTGATTCCATTAATTCATTTAAATTTCCTAATGTGTTTTATTTTATTTTATTTTATTTTTTATTTTTGGTGCTGATAGTCAGAACATATCCTAATGTGTCTTGAAAGAGGACACCTGTTAATTGCAATGCATCAGTGATGAGTGAGGTTTCACAGCGAGGATCAAGGCGAGGTAAAGAAAAGGTAACGCTGGAGTTACAATCTTAGCAGAGGAAGCTTTCATCACATTGCTCTTACAAACAATAGCCTATATGAAAAGGAGAAGGGAGCTACTGTCTCCTCCAAGTTCGAAACCAGAGAGAGAAGATTTGCTTCCCAGCGCAACTATACTTCAAGGAACATGCACCTGTCAAGAACCAGGAATCCTTAGGATTCTCTCTCTCTCTTTCTTTCTTTCTTTCGTTCGTTCGTTCGTTCTTTCTTTCTTTCTTTCTCTCTTTCTTTCTTTTCTTTCTTTCTTTCTCTTTCTTTCTTCCTTCCTTCCTTCCTTTTTCTTTCTCCTTCCTTCCTTCCTTCCTTTCTTTCTCCTTCCTTCCTTCCTTCCTTTCTTTCTTGTTCCTTCCTTCCTTCCTTCCTCCCTTCCTTCTTCCCTCCCTCTGTCCCTCCCTCTTTCCTTCCTTTCCTTCCTTCCTTCCTTCCTTTTTCTTTCTCCTTCCTGCCTTCCTTCCTTTCTTCCTTTCTTTCTCCTTCCTTCCTTCCTTCCTTTCTTTCTCGTTCCTTCCTTCCTTCCTTCCTCCCTTCCTTCTTCCCTCCCTCTGTCCCTCCCTCTTTCCTTCATTTCCTTCCTTCCTTCCTTCCTTCCTTCCTTCCTTCCTTCCTTCCTTCCTTCCTTTCTCTCTCTCTCTCTCTTTTTTTTTTTTTTTTGACAGTCTCGCTCTGTCACCAGTCTGGAGTGCAGTGGCACAATCTTGGCTCACCACACCCTCCGCCTCCCAGGTTCAAGTGTTTCTCCTGCCTCAGCCTCCTGAGTAGCTGGGACTACAGGCATGCGCCACCACCCCCAGCTAATTTTTGTATTTTTAGTAGAGACGGGGTTTCACCATGTTGGCCAGAATTGTCTTGATCTCTTGACTTCCTGATCTGCCCACCTCGGCCTCCCAAAGTGTTGGGATTACAGGTGTGAGCCACCGCGCCTGGCCCCTTAGGATTCTTTAAACCCCAAGTATAGATTCCTTCATGGAGTTTTCAGATATATGAATGTTGCCGCACTTTCACATCCTGAATAGCCAAGACAAACACAGTTTTTCATGCTCTTATTTGTTTGTTTTTCTTCACCCTATCCTCAGATATCACGTATTTGTATTCTAACATTTTCGTGTAGGTTAATTGTCTTCTTTCAGTTGGGAAGACAAGATTCACAACTTCTGTTCCTTTCTATGTACTCCATTGCCTAGCAAAATACAGGGTACATGAAGGCTGCTTAGTATTAAATAAAAATATAAATGAAATAACACATAGAAAGCACTTGGCCCAATGGCAAGCATTAATTGTTTTGTATGTGTGTTTTTCCTCTGTGATGTTCATATCAGGTCCCTGCCAGTCTGCTGGACATTGCGACCTACACAAGGGCTCACTCATTTTATAGGTATGAGTAGACACACAGACGTGGAGTTGCACCATTTCACAGATATTTTGGGGTTGCCTAGAAGGTCATATTTCATGTTAGGTAACAGATTCAATGGTAAACAAGACCATTGGATCTTTTCAAAGCCTTTATTTTCTAGGAGAGAAACGCAACTGAAAAACTGGCATTTCTGATAGACAGTGAAGCAAAGCTGGGTGAGTGTGCATATGTTTATTGCAGCACTATTCACAATAGCAAAGACATGGAGCCAACCCAAATGCCCATTAATGATAGACTGGATAAAGACAATGTGGTACATACATACTATAGAATACTATGTAGACCTAAAAAGGAATGAGATCCAGACCTTTGCAGGGACATGGATGAAGCTGGAAGACACTATCCTCAGCAAACTAACACAGGAACAGAAAATCAAATACAGCATGTTCTCACTCATAAGTGGTAGTTGGACAAGGAGAACACATGGGCACAGGGAGGGGAACAACACACACCAGGACGTGTCAGGGGGGTGGGCAGAGGGAGAGCACCATGACAAATAGCTAATGCATGTGGGGCTTAATACCTAGGTGACGGGTTGATAGGGGCAGCAAAACACCATGGCACACGTTTACCTGTGTAACAAACCTGCATGTCCTGCACATGTGTCCCAGAACTTAAAATAAAATAAAATTTAAAAAAGAAAAAGTTAGGTGGGTGTGAACACAGGGTATTGTGAGAGCTTAGAGGAGGGTCTGCAGGTAGAAAGTCAAGAAGAGCTTCTTGGAGGAGGTGACATTCACAGTGAAAGCAGAACAGAGTCAGAATTAGCCTGGTAGTGATGAAAAACGGTCACCCCTAGCAGAGGGAGCAGAAGCTCCGAGGCTCAGAACAGAGAGGACAGTGTTTGGCAGAACAACAGGCATCACCGGGGTATAGAGATGGGGAAGGATTATGGAAGAGGCCGGGGTGAAAATGCACTTGGAAACAAGGCTGTAAGGACAGGGACCCATCTGGGGGCTGTCTCTTGGTGCTCATGAAGAGATATAGCCATTCCTCAGATTGCAGGGAGGAAATGTGTCCCCTTCCTTGTCTTTCAGACTTCTGGCATTTCTATTTGGAAGAATGAGTAAGAAGGAGCAAGGAAGTAATGAATCTCTTTGGAAAGACCAACACAACAAAGAATGTTCTACCAGTGGGAAGCATACGTAAGGAGAAATTGTGCAGAGTAACTGTTTACTTCTGTATTACAGAACTACTTTGTAGAGGTCATTAGGCTTATTGCTGCAGCCAACCAAAGAGGGTAATAGCACATCTACTTACATCTTTGTGGGAGAACCGTCATTCCCTAGGTTATCTGAACAGCATCGCATCAGCACAATGCTAACAAAGCATAGACTTTCCTAGCTGTAAAAAAGCTTTAGACATCCATGTTTCCACTTTAGTGGTAAGGGAAGTGCAAGTTGCAAAGCTTTTGTAAGCTTAGCTGGGGTGTGAAGCCAGACCATTTGACTCCTGGTCCAAGACTCTTTGCAAAACACCATCGTGCCACTGTGCCCTGAAGAAGGATTTTTTTTTTTTTTTTCACTTAACAGCTAGTCTACATGGCCCAGAATAAAGCAAAAACTAAGCATGTGATGAATTTGCTGACTAAATGCAACCAAACAGAGGTAAGGATTTATTAATCTTCAAATGATCCAATTTGTCTCTTGCCATGAGATGATGCATATTACAAATACCGCAAGAAAAAAAGTTGATTAAGGGTAGTTAACATGACCTGGCCAGCACTGGGAGGTGCCCAAAGTAGTGTCTGCTTGTTTAGAAAGAATATAAAACATTTGTATTTTATTTAAAATACAAAAATTGGTATCAGTTTTCTAAAAGAATGGGTGTATGTATAAATATGCCTACATAAGCAGACATGCATCAGAGATACATATGCTCGGAGAGAAGAGAAACTTAAAAGAGATGAATAGACTAAAATTGTAATAGAAACAACTTTCTCTGGGATTTGGGGACTTTATGATCTCTTTAAAATAATTTACCAGTTTTACAGTACAATCAGAAATATATATATGTGTTAAAATATGCATATGTGTTAAAAATATACATATGTGTTAAAAATTGGATGTGACAACTCCCTGTTTAAAGGAACAAGCACATCTTGAAGTGGTCCCTGGGACCTAACATTTCCCTGTTATTGTCAGACAAGGCCCTAGCTCATACTTCAGTGTCGTTACTGAGTTTCAGTTAGTGGCAAAAGACATGGCTCCTTGTGAATGTAAATTTGAGATAATTTTTCAAAAGATTAAGATGCTTCGGCATTTTCAGAGGACTCCTTATTTATAATGCACCTAATTTCTACCTAGAAATGCATGAGTGTGTGGAGTCAAGCCATTCTGGAACAGCTGAGTAGTGGCAAACAAGCCATATGCTACTAATGAAAAAAGGGGGTTTCAGGTCACACCGAAGGTAGCAAGGGCAATAGAAGCTGCCTCTGAAAAAGGTTACTCCTAAGATTCCATTCCCAACATCTTAGCAATATCAGCTCTTAGAACTTAAGTCTTTATACTGTGATGCTGAAATACAGAATTTCCTAAATCATGCGTGTATATATATATATATATATATATATATATATATATATATATATGATGGAATCTCACTCTGTTGCCCAGACTGGAGGCTGGAGTGAAGTGGTATGATCTCAGCTCACTGAAACCTCTGCCATCTGGGTTAAAGCAATTCTTCTGCCTCAGTCTCCCGAGTGGCTGGGATTACAGGTGCCCACCACCACACCTGGCAAACTTTTGCATTTTTGGTAGAGACAGGGTTTCACCATGGTGACCAGGATGGTCTCAAACTCCTGACCTCAAGTGATCTGCTCACCTCTGCCTCCCAGAGTGCTGGGATTACAAGTGTGAGCCACTATGCCCAGCTAAATATATTTTAATGAAACAACATAATCCAAAGGGAAGGAAGGAAGGCAAATAGGAAGGAAGGAAGGAAGGCAAATAGGAAGGAAGGAAGGAAGGAAGGAAGGAAGGCAAATAGGAAGGAAGGAAGGAAGGAAGGAAGGAAGGAAGGAAGGAAGGAAGGAAGGAAGGAAGGAAGGAAGGAAGGAAAGGAGGGAAGGAGGGAAGGAAGGAAGGAAGGAAGGAAAGGAGGGAAGGAGGGAAGGAGGGAAGGAGGGAGGGAGAGAGAGAGGGAAAGTTGGTTGGTTTCATTCCCAGGAGGCTGGCAAATTCTTGAAACAAATTATTAAGGATAACTGTACCATGGATGAAAAGCATCCTTAGCAGGTGGGAGGCTGTCCTAATGGAACAAGACAGTCTCTTGTGGGAATGGAGCCACACAGGGCTGCCCTGCCCCAGTGACACGGAGCAAACCACACAAACCTCACCTGCCTTGTGGTATCATGAATGCCTTCTTGCTCTATGAGGATGCCTAGGTTAACTTGCAGAGGGACTGTTTGAAGCTCTTGAGAAAAAGTCACAGGCCTGGGCGTGGAGGCTCACACCTGTAATTCCAGCACTTTGGGAGACCGAGGCAGGTGGATCACTTGAGGTCAGGAGTTTGAGACCATCCTGGCCAATATGGTGAAACCCCATCTCTACTACATTAAAAAAAAAAAAAAAGCTAGGCACGGTGGCTCGTGCCTGTAGTCCCAGCTAATCAGGAGGCTGAGGCTGGATAATCGCTTGAGCCCAGGAGGCGGAGGATGCAGTGAGCCAAGATCATGCCATTTCTCTCCAGGCTGGGAGACAGCGAGACTCTGTCTCAAAATAAAATAAAATAAAATAAAATAAAAAAGTCAAAGAATGATTGTAGGGCTCCACTACATCATATTCTATAAAGTCACATTTGAGTTTTAGAAGGTACCGCAGTTTTCTTCCAATTACTCATTACTGCCCCACCTTGTGGCCTTGCTGTGAGACGGTTCCTTAACACATCTCAGTGTAAACGGGTTGAGCAAACACTGCATGGATTATCTAAGAAATAGAGAAAAAAGAAATCAGATGCAATTTCAACTTTAGGAAGTTTTAAAAAGTTGGGCACAGGCCAGTAGAAAACGAAGCAAGAGGAGAGACTCAGTACTGCGTGTTGAATTGAAATGACTTTAAGCTTTCCTCTCCACTGGGCAGCCACGTACTTTGGAAAAGGCAATTTTCCTGTGTGGAAAAGCAGCACGGCTCTGGGCCCTACTGAAACAGAGACAGGCATTATGCTAGGTTTGGGGGATGCAAAGAAAAAATCTATTCAGCAAGCAGAGCCCTAGTGATTTCTGCAAAACGTAAATCATGTCTTCCAACTCCCTGCTTAGAACTGTCCCAAGGTTTCCCATCAGGTAAAGAATAAACAACTTTTCCTGTGACCCTCAGGCCCTATATTTTCTAAGTGTGACTTTTGCTGGGACCTGCTCTTCACCAGTCACATGGCTTATTCTAGGTTTTTGAGCTCATAGTCCTCATTCTTCCTCTAGGGTCTTGTGCTTGCATTTCCTCCAACTCAGACACTCTGTGCCCAGATCCTCATGAACTGCTTCTTGCATTTGAACTCTCAGCTTCAGCCATCTCTTTGGTATAGCTTTGCCTGACCATCCAGTCTAAATCAGCAGGTGTTCTTCTTCCCATGGACGTATTTTCATCTTATCGGTAGCACTTAACTTGCTAGCTTATTGATTTCACTTTTAATCTGTCTCCTCTGCCAGAATGCATATGCCTGTACAACAGGAATCTTATCTGTCTTGTTCACCACCTTATCTTCAGTCCCTAAAGCAGTGCCTGGAACATAATAAGAATTCAATACATCTTTGTTGAATGAATGAATGAGTGAATCAGTGAATGGAATAGTCATTTCCCCTGAGTCCCTGACTGGTACTACATAGTAGAACAAAGGAAAGTGCTAGCACAGAGTAATACCCAGGGTGATCTATGAACGCGGAAGAGGACTAATGAACCCAAGAGGTATTTAGGAAGACCATGCAGAGAGGAGGACACCTGTGCCAAATTCCCATGGGTAGAATTAGTTGAGTGAGCCAAGATGTTCCAGGTAGAAGGAACAGTATGAGCTAAAACATGAAACATGAAACAGCAAGCATGTGAGGGGGAAGAAGTCCAAGCTTGGTCGGGGCATGAAGTGAAGTGCTCAAGAGGATACGTGTCATGGAGAATCTTGGACATCAAGCTGAGAAGCCTGGACTTTCAACTGAGATGAAGTGGTTTAAAGCTACAGAAGTTAGTCAGTCCCCAAAATCAAGAATAGACATGACTATTATTTACTTTTATTCCCGTGCTCATTCTCTTTACTTTGTTCCTTCTAATTCTTAGACTTTTCCTGCATTCTCACTGAATGGGTTCTGTAAAACCAGTCACCAGACATCAGTGAAGAAATTCAACATGCTGTATGGTAAGTTGCCCAGCATCTATGTTGGCTTATTTATTTATTTGGCCTCCAATAAAGACACTAAGTCTGTGGCAAGGTCCATCTGAACCCTAAATTGCCTCAGAAATGAGGTAGGCACTTACTTTCCTTGCGTATTGTGTGGGATTGATAATCCCTTCCAGTACCTTCCACTGATACAGAGCTTGAAAGCGACATGATTCAACACTGTGCCTTTTCTGTGCCCTGGAAGAGTTGCCAAATATTTGAGAAAGAATCAGCTCATGAATAGGATATCAGATCAAACTTTTGTTGAAACAAGTTCTTTTTTCTATGCATTCCATTCAAAACAACAAAACCAAAGATCCAACCCGTCATATATTATCTAAAAATTATTCACAAAATGTTTGCCTTGTTTGAGGGCATTAGCAACAAGCTGCTTGTCCTTTTTCCCCTCCTCCTATTCTTTCCATTCATGAAAATGGTGATTCATAGCAGTGCCCTGCAGAGAGCGGGCACTGGCCACTCCTGAGGCAGCCCACCTCTGCCGTGCGCGTGTGGGAAAAAAGCCCTGCAGTGAATCAAGTTCATTGAGCAAAATCTAGGGGAAAATATTTGTCTGGAAATCTAACACGCCTCTCTCTGTGCTTGTCTGGACAGAACTAGGGTGGACTTAACATTTTTTTCCTTTTTGTCAGAAATGTGTGTAGAAAATTGCATATTTTTGCAAAAGAGTGTCAGCGGGTGGGAGGGGGAATTTGGGGGATTTTTAAGCTTCATGGGAACAAAGACACAAAGTAAGCTGATAATGTATTCTGAACTTAGCAAGCAGAGTTCTCTGGAAGACAGAAATGATTCAACAATATCTATGCATAAGAGAGGAAGTCCATCATACTGCTGAGCTTCGAGTTGTTGGAAAAGGTATTTGAAGAAAAGAAAATGATAGCTTATAACTGTAGGAGAGCCAGGGATCCCCCCCAATCCTCCTTTAAGCTCTTAGTGGGCTCTTCAGCTGGACCTAGAAACCAAATCAACACCAGGCAGGTTAACAAGAGAAAAGGATACACATTTGATTAATTTCACATGTACATGAAGATCTTCACAAGACAGTGAAGTCTGAAGAAGGGGTTTTTATATTTTTAGGCAATGAATGATACATTTGAGAAGAAATGAGAGCAAAAAGAAAATCTGGCCAGGGCAGTACATTTTCTAGGGAAGTCACTAGGAGATATTTGGGGTGGGGGGTGCAAAACCACAGGCAGATAAGCGTTCCTTTGTTAAGTATATATATCAGGTCCAGTGTAGCCTCCAATTCCAAGTCTCTGGTAGTTAGGGCTATTTTCTCGCCCTGGTGTGGTGAGGGTAGCCCTATCTTTATGGTATGCTACATGCAGGAAGAGACAGGCCAGCTTTCCCTTTCTGAAACTACACTGTCTCCAGTGTTTTCGACTTGAAATACTCAATATACCAATCTGCCATATTTTGGGATGACACTTCCTTCACTCCTTCATAACCTACACATCAGCAGTCCAAGAAGGCAGCCATCAGAAAAAATAAATAAAAATTGAAAACTGGGAGACCCAAGGCACCACACAATCAAATGCGTCAAAGCTGTCTTCGGTGAGGTGTGATGGAAAGAGATCTCCCCAGGCCATAGAGAAAGGAACGAATAGTGTTGTCTATTCAACCAGGGCATCAGCATATTGCAAGACATAGGCTCCCATTTTACAGACGTCATTCTCCCACAAAGTGACATCGTAGCACCAATTTTCCCGCTTTCGTAATTGGTCTTTATTGCCATGTCCACAAGAGAATGGCCTGCATCTGAACACTTCATTTGTAAAGGCCAGGGACACATTTTTGTGGTGGTAGCTACATAGGGAAGATCATAAACAACAGTCTAGCACACATGTGGAGTTAAAAACAGAAAGAAGGGTGGAAGAGAGGCACCAAGCCCAACATCATGCTTTGATGCTCTTGTTGGGTTTAGACACGTAAAAGACCCAGTAAAGAGTGCTGAGTTGTGGAAATAATAGGTTGTCCTTGTATTTAAGGGAAGGAAAAGCTACAAAGACATAACAATGAGTAAAGCTGGTGGTTGGGATCAGAGAATGTATGAATAATCAATATCTGGCAGAGAAGAGGATGAGATAGTGTCTAAGATAGAACATGTTCTGGAGACAACAATCAGTAAATTCAGATATATGAAAGAGCAGAGTTAAACAACGCGTGGCAGCTCATATGGATGCCTTAATAAAGACAAAGGAATGATGAAAGTCTAGTGAATTTTAAAGATTACTATGGCCACAAATCAGTTAGAGTCTTGGAAAGTGAAGGATTCTAAATGTATTGATGTTTATTAAGTTGGAGAATAAGGGAATCTAAGCAGAAACCATCAAGTTTCCTAGTTAGAAATGCCTGCTGGAAAAAGTCAAACTCAAGGTTAAAAGCAGAAAAACAGAGACACCCTAGAAAGAAATCGGAGTGGGTGAGTGCAGCGTGGTTCCCGTTTTCCAGAAGAGATTACAAATGTGGCCTCACCCAGTGTGGTCAAGGTTCACTGGCTGAGCAGCCCTGATAACCCTCATCTATCTGTGAAAAGTTCTGAGTCTGGGGAGGGTTTGTGATCAATGTCGGAAAAGTTGCACAATTTGCACTGAAGTTTCTAATGGTATTAGAGACAGTCTAGGGAGCCATGTCAGATGGAGACAGAGAGACAGGTTCTGAGAGGTAACGAAAATGAGTGAGTGGCAAGAGTGCCCTGCAGCCACGCTCACTGCTTTCACCACCACTTCTACCACACCTACCTGTGTGTGCATCCAACCTACCCTCAAAGCCTGTAGCAATCTAGACTGTTCTTGAGGAGTCAACTAGCCGACCATCCTCATCTCACAGATTAAAAGTACACACACACACCCCACACACACACCTGGGTGACCATAGGGCCATTTTCACAGGGTGGAAAATGGCACAGTTAGTTTTGATAATCCCTAGCCCCATACTTTCACATATATGGTTACCATTTTTATTTAAATTCAATTGGTTTTAAGTTGCAGCATTCTAAGACAAACACCTCTGAACAACAAAGGAAGGATGACTATTCAGTATTTGGGAGAGGTGTGGCTGCTTGTTTTCTCTTTGCTGACTAACTTGCACGTTCTGACTGTACACATTCCAGAAAATGCCCGAGGCCCCAGATTTTCAGGAGAACCACCCTTTTTCCATGTCTAATTAGCTACATCTAGTCTTTTGATTTACATCAAGGAGTGGTTCTTTTCTGTAAGTCAGATTGTGCCTGCTCTCGGGTTTTCCTCTCTGGGATAAAGAGGGTCTCCTTTAGATGTTATTTCCATAGAGTGGTTTCCTTTTGCCATGATTTATCAATGGATTCTATAAGGGGAAGTTGACTACATATGGGTGGCTTAAGATACTTTAACAAAACCAAAAATGTGCACTGGGAAGTACCATCACTTAGTAAATGCTCCCCAAAGCATAAGGATATCTGGACCACATCCTTATTTGGGAAGTGAGAGCAATGTTTTTCAATGTCTCAAAAACTGCCCCTTATTAAAAACCTGCTAGGGATTAAAATTTCAATTAAATTTAAGTTGTAAAAGCAAAACGATGCTCTAGAAATATAAGTGATAAAATCCCAGACCACGAATCACTGGATTTGGTTCTTTGATGAATGGCTCCCCTTTTGTAGCATTTTCAATCAATCAATTCATTAATATTTGGCCCAGCAAAAAAAAAAATTCATCAGAAAATGAACAAGATCACAAAATTCGGAGCAACCTCACTCCTCCTTTCTCCATTACTGGAAAAAGTAACCTCGTCCTACCATTTATGTCAACTTTAAATACAGAGTCAAGGCTTTTGAGAGGCAGATTCAGAATTAAATGGAGAGAGAGGGAGAAAGCATCATACAATGTATTTGCAGTAATAACTCTTTAATAAACCACAGTGTCATTTGTCCAGTTCTCTGGTGTCCAGACTCAACAAAGCCCTGAGTCCATTAATTTCAATGGGGCCTTTCTGGGAAAGCAGTTGATACCCAGCTGGTAACTCACTATAATGGATCAAACTCAAGAAGAAAGTTCTGATTTAATTAAGTTGCGAGTTTCCTTAGGGCCCATTCGAATGCTAACAAGTAGTTAAATTCTTTCCCTGTGAATAAACCATGATTGTGAATTTTTTCTTAAGGAGATTTACCCAGGGTTGATACAGAAAGAAACTGGCCCGGGCTTTTCTTTTGCCTGTTAAATGCACCTTTTCCAGTATAGAATGTGGTTTGAGTCACCTCAAGTGAATTCACATTGGTGACAGACATTTACAAATGCACACTCTCATGACTCATTATAGCAATCTACAGCAAAGAATTGGAAAGTAAATGGTGAAATGGAAACTTCCTGTTTTTAAACTTGCTGAGGGGAGTTAAGGGTCATTTTATTAATATTTATTGAACACAGGCACTCTGCTAAGAGACTTGAGCTACATTATGTTGGTTCATTTCCACAAAAATACTCTTAACTATCATTCTCTGTATTTTACAATGGAAAGAAAAGAGACTCAGAGAAGTAAAATAATTTGCCAAATATCACACAGCCAACAGGGTTGGGATGAGAACCAAAGACTACCTCATGATTTTTTTTACTATACATTTGTCTTTATCCATTACACATTGGCAATGCAAGAACTTGAACATGCACATCACTTTGGGAAGAAGTCTTATTTACTAACTACAAAAAATGGGCTTAAGATAATATCCCCTGGACCAAAGCACAGTATTTAGAGAATCAGCAAGTGCAAGGACTATAAAGTTTGTCCCTACAAAAAGGTGACTGGGTGAGCATCCCATGAGACCTACTTTTGTCAAAATGATGAACAGCACTGGGGCAAACCAAGGCTGGTGAAGAGAGAAAGCTAAGTGAATTCTAAGGAATTTAAACATCACCCCAGACTGGAAGATATACACGGCAATCCTTCCTGTCACTTATTTGTGTATTTCTCTTTAAATTAGTTTGAAACTCTTCAGCACTAGACTAATTAGGATACTTTTGAGAGTAAGAAAATAGACTAAGTATGAAAATTGTATTTTTTTTTTAAGAATTCATCTGGTGAACAACTTTCTGGTTTTATTACATTAGTATACCTATAAAATATTCTATGCTATGCTAGAGTTATTTCTAAAATGTAAAATAACACATAGCTTCATTCACTAAACCAAAAATTCTTCATAAATTAATCTGAATATTAAAATAGGTAGAAAGCAAGTACTTTAATCAATTTTTTAAAGTTTTATCTGTCTTTAATAGTATATCACTAGTATTTTTCTAAGGAAAGCATTTAAAAAATAGTCTTATTTGAACATTTTTCATAGATTACCTACAATCTTCTTCAAAGTGGCATGATATGGTTAATATGTATAAAATTAGTGACAAATTTAATTCATTCTTATCTTTAATCAATAATAGTTAAACTTTATTTTTATTTATTTATTTATGTATTTATCGGAGACAGAGTCTCTCTGTGTCACCCAGGCTGGAGTGCAGTGGCATGATCTCGGCTCACTGCAACCTCCACCTCCTGGGTTCAAGAGATTCTCAGCCTCCTTAGCAGCTAGGATTACAGGCGTGTGCTACCATGCCCGGCTAATTTTTGTATTTTTAGTAGAGATGGGATTTCTCCATGTTGGCCAGGCTGGTCTCGAACTCCTGTCCTTAAGTGATCTGCCCACTTTAGCCTCCCAAATTAATCATGCCTGGGATTCCAGGTGTGAGCCAGCCACACCTGGCCAATATTTAAACTTTTAAAGACTAACTTCTCCCACAGGTACAAGGTACTTAATAAGCTCAGAGCTTGTGCTAAATGGAAAATATTTCAATTCAATTATTTATATTAAATATTTCAGCCCAAGTATTTTATTTTTTTACTAAGAATACTTTTCATTAACAAATATTTAAAAGTCAAAAATCATCAAATAAACTGTCTTTAGGATTTTTTTTGAATGTTTTACTAAGTCTTTTCAATTTCATTATATCAGTTCTATATACGTTTATTCAATTAAAAATGGAAACTTCATCAAACTATTAGTCCCACAAACTGAATATTTCAAAACACAATTGGAGTTTTCAGATTACATATTTTATAATATTTGAGCTTTATTCTACAATTCTTTAGTTTCTCCCTTGCCTTTGCAGATATATATCCATGCCTTCCTATTTTCATAATTTGTTTGCAAAAATTGCATTTTGATAAAAGCTTTGAAATCTTTAGCTTTTAGTGTTCCATTCACTGGTACTTTGATGAAAGACATCTAGATGATTTTAAACAATATTTAAAACAATATTTGGCCAAAAATGAAAAGACTGTCATGAAAACTTCAGTACTATTGTCGGACACTCAAGAATTTTAAAAGCACAGTAGATTAAACTCTCAAATGTTTCTAAAATCCAACTGAAGAAAGGCAGCAGAGAGAAAAAGTGAATCCTGATATTCTGAATTTTTTTTGTAGTCAACATTACCTTCCTAACAAAACATCCTAACAACAGATCATCCAACTGTATATGTACATACTTCAAAAATTTGAAACTTACAGCTTTTATTTTAATTGGGATGCTATCAAAACTTATTTGGATGTAAGTATGAATTATACGTACATAAAAACTATTTCCTAGTAAATTTCTTTTCTTTAAATTTCAGAGTGTTAGGTTTCTTCATGATGCAGTACTCCACCAAAAATTGTCTTAATATTAGACAAATGCTAGAAATATAGGTTAAATATTAACTGAATTTAAAATAGTATGAATAATACATTCAACAGAATTAACTTCAAAAAGCTTTAGTTTCTTTCTGTGAATTGGATGAGAAAGCGAAATCACTACAAGAATAAACTGGAGTGATTTTCTATTTGGAACATCTGATAACATTGAAATAAAACTGGCACCACTCTCTGTTTTAAAAGTTCTTCTGCTAATGGTGCTGGCACTTTAACAGGTGTCATTTCACTGTGGGATGTGCACAAGAAATCATGAAATTGCCAATGAGCTAACTTAATGTCAAAGAGCAATCATCTGATCTAAATAAAAAGTCATGCTTCCAAGTGTGTTCTGTAGCTCCACCTTCTACAGTTGTGTGTGTGGAGTCATTTTAAGACACTCTTTTTTTCTGTGTGTGTGTGTGTGTGTGTGTGTTTAATTTATGTTTTTAACTTTTGAAGTAGATCCTGATGCTGCTTCAGCATATGTGTGACTTCTCAATGTTAATTCATTATATCCCCATGGTAAATGGCAACAAGTGTTTTGTATAAGTTACATGTTTGTCTTTTCTTTTCTTTCTTTCTTTCTTTCTTTCTTTCTTTCTTTCTTTCTTTCTTTCTTTCTTTCTTTCTTTCTTTCTTCTTTCTTCTTTCTTTGTTTTCTTTTCTTTTCTTTTCTTTTCTTTTCTTTTCTTTTCTTTTCTTTTCTTTTCTTTTCTTTTCTTTTCTTTTCTTTTCTTTTCTTTTCGGCTGAGTTTCTCTTCTTTTTGCCCCAAGCTGGAGTGCAATGGTGCAATTTCAGCTCGGTTCACTACAAGTTCTGCCTCCTGGGTTCAAGTGACTCTCCTGCCTCAGCCTCCTAAGTAGCTGCGATTATAGACATTGGCCACCACACCCAGCTAATTTTTGTATTTTTAGTAGAGACAGGATTTTACCACGTTGGCCAGACTTGTCTTGAACTCCTGACCTCAGGTGATTCGCCCTCCTCAGCCTCTGAAAGTGCTGGGATTACAGACATGAGCCCCCGCGCTTGGCCACTGGTTCGTCTTTTCTTTCTTGATAAACAGAAATTCAAATACTTCATTTTCATTAAACAGTTACTTCTGTTTACTAATTTGTATTTCATTATTGCCAGAAGGATGCATTATAAAATAAAGAGTGACTCAATAGTCAAAGAAAAGAATTGGCATATGGTTACATCACATGATAAAAATAAAACCACTGTGGCAATAGCATTCAGACTACTCTCTGCATGCAATAGGGCAGAACAGCTCAACCTGTTTCCCACACGTAAGTTTACACACAGCCTCATTCATTGTTTCTCACTTTTCCCACTGTTCTATTAGCTAGGACCATATGCACCTCACAGCCTGGGGCTCAGGGCTAAGGCACAACAGGTTGGAGTAACAAATGCCTCACTGAAGATCATCAGGAGTTAGCACTCCCTGGCTGCTCTGAGGACCCTGTTTTATCTACTTCTTCCCTGTGAGCTGTGCTATATTTCTCAGCTTTCAGATTTCCTGAGAATTCCTGGGAATTCCTACACCCCTAAGGCCACAACATGACAAAACTGGGAGTACAACGTGGAGGTCTACCCAATACATCTTGGTTGTTTTAATGCAACTAATAATAATAATACATCACTAAATGAAATATTCAGGATGAATGCTACATTAGACAGAATGTCAGACAATGGCTAAAACAAGACCATCCCAGGCAAACTGGGACATAGGTACATTCGCTCCCCACCAGTCAGCATATTTGTATTCAGCACACTGCACCCTTCTCTTCAGTTACTTATGCTTTTCCCTTCTATTTTGATATTTTGCAAAGTGGGCTTGATATGGTTTGGCTGTGTCCCCACCCAAATCTCATGTTGAATTGTAACTCCACAATTCTTATGTGTTGTGGCAGGAACCCATGGGAGGTGATGGAATTATGGAGGCCAGTCTTTCCTGCACTGTTCTCATGGTAGTAAATGAGTCTCACGAGATCTGATTATTTTCAAAATGGGAGTTTCTCTGCACAAGCTCTCTTTTTGTCTGCTGCCATCCACCTAAGATGTGATTTGCTCCTCCTTGACTTCTACCACGATTGTGAGGCCTCCCCAGTCACGTGGAACTGTAACTCCAATAAACCTCTTTCTTTTGTAAATTGCCCAGTCTTGGGTATGTCTTTATCAGCAGCATGAAAACGGACTAATAGAGGGCCCTTGAGATCTATTAGAGTTATCCAATATTGCAATTATATTTTAGTGATAATCCAAAACAAAATTTAGCCAAAGCATACCCTGGGTCAACTGGATGACTTCATTTGTAACCAACCACTGATATGATTTTATTGCCTCTGTCTGCCGGTAAGTTTCTGATCCTGCTGATACCAAATGAAATTCCAAAATGCCAACATATAACTTTTAATATAATTTCCTGAATCAGAGACTGTGGAACTGTGGGATACTGTAGCATTTTCTTCAGGGATCTATGAATATTCTATCTTTGGTATTTTTGAAACTGCTCTATTTTTAAACATTTATGTAGAAGTTCAATTAAATTTTAAACTTCACTGAGGCACAGGACCCTACCCCCCATTTTCATTGTGTATATCATTTAATACCAAATTCCATGTGGTCTATTCAGGTTATTCTTAGAAAATAGTTACAGAATAAGTATCCCAAGACTCAATGCTTAGATTGTCTAAATACAGAATTGCATCATGAAGGCATTACGCAGTTGTAACATTTTCTTCAAATGTGAAGAAGGAACAAGTATGTCATTTTCCATGTTATTTTCTGGTCAGGAAGCATGTAGATGCAGCTTACAGAAAATGTTCGTTTCCTACAACGGGTTTCTCTTTTGTATCAATAGCTGCTTCGTAGCTCATCTTCCATTGATGTAAATTAAAGCAGAGTATACAACCATGCAATTTTCTTTGTGACCTGAAAATAACATATACTGGCTGTGAGTCCCCTAAATAGCCAGTGAATCATTTTCCTGAAGGAACTTGTGTCTAAGGCCTGATGTGCATCTCTCGTGTGTATAGCTCTAGCTATTCAAATCTAAAGCTACAACAAAGTGACGATTTTCAGAAAACTACAACAGTTATTCCTGACAACTTAATGGCATCCTTTAATAATCGACTGTAGCCACCAATCTGTTTCTACTGAAATAATGTTTAATGTTTGTAACTCATAATTTTATTTTTCACATGTTCCCTAGCATTGTATTTCCCCATGTTATTGACTTACTCTGCAATGTAAAGTGTCTTTAGAGGTTCTTGGATAAACAACTCAAAGTTTCTGGTGATATTTTAAAAATTAATCTATTTTCCCTGATGGAAGCAGTTATAGTAGAAAGCCAAAATTAATCCTATCTATGTCTCTTCATGAAATAAATTAAGAGGATAAAGTTCAGCTATACTAATTCTATGAGAATCGGTTCCTCTTTATTAATGTTTTTAAATATTTTTATTTGTCATCTTAGTTATCTAACCTTATTGAAAAAAGTGTTAACAATCTTAGAGTGTTCAATCTCATATTGCAGGTTTTTTTTTCAGCTTTCTGAATAGTCCCCCAGGGCTGGTACTTACTTGAAGTTCTATGGTACAGGAGGGTTCTGGGTGAAATCTGATGGTGGAAAAGGTGTGGGTGTGGACAATGAAGTCATGTGAGGTATATGCCTGTGATAGGTTGTCTCTACACTAGGTGGTGCTCCTATTGTTCAGTTATTTATATGTTCTCTTCCATCCAAAATGATTCAATCTGAACCCTGTCCTTCTCTCTTCATCTAACTGCTGAAATGTAACAGTCTTAGGGAGTGATATTGTTTGGCTATGTCCCCACCCAAATCTCATCTCAAATTCCAGCTCCCATAATCCACATGTGTCACAGGAGGTACCCAGTGGAAGGTAATTGAATCATGGGGGTGGGTTTTTCCCATGCCATTCTTGTGATAGTGAATGAGTCTCATGAGATCTGATGATTTGATAAAGGGTAGTTCCTCTGCACATACCCTCTTGAATGCCTCTCTGTAAGATGTGCCTTTGCTCCTCCTTTGCTTTTTACCATGATTGTGAGGCCTCCCCAGCCATGTGGAACTGTGAGTCCATTAAATCTCTTTGCTTTATAAATTACCCAGTCTTGGGTATGTCTTCATTAGCAGCATGAGAACAGACTAATACAGGTAGCTAAATTATTATTATTTTTTTCTTTCTTCACATGTCTCTGCAGTATCATTATCATCTGCCCAGGAATTGCTCTACTTTGACTTTCAAAACGAGGAGCTTTATAGGAGTACTTTTGAGGTTACTTACTAGAGTGTGTGTCTTTACAAATAACTCTGGTTAACATGCAAATAAATTAGATATAAAATCTTATTTTTAGAATGTATTCCTCCATAGGTGTCAAATTTATCTTTAGTCCTCAGCACTGCCTGAGATATATGTTCCAGCAGAAAGCAAACGTGTTTTTGCTTTCTGTTTTTATTTTTTTGGTAATTCCTAGGGAAACAATGGCTCCAAGGATTATTTATCTAGAAAACATACTTGAAAAACATCCAGCCAATCTATTACCATAGAAGACTAGTTTATATGAAAAGGAAATACAATTCTCAAATGATGATTTCCCTTGTTTAAATGTTAAGGGTTATAGCAGTTGTAACTCTACTAGGTAAGAATTTGGTAATGTTTGCTTTTTTTTTGAGACAAAGTCTCACTCTGTCCCCAGGCTGGAGTGCAGTGGTGCCATCTTGGCTCACTGCAACCTCTGACTCCCTGGTTCAGTGATTCTCCCACCTCAGCCTGCTGAGGAGCTGGGACTACAGACACAAACCATCATGCGCAGCTAATTTTTATGCTTTTAGTAGAGACGGGGTTTCACCATGTTGGTCAGAATGGTCTTGATCTCTTGATCTCATGATCCGCCTGCCCTGGCCTCCTGAAGTGCTGGGATTACAGGCGTGAGCCACCGCGCCTGGCCTTTTTCTTTTTCTTTTTCTTTCTTTCTTTTTTTCTTTTTTTTTTTTTTTTTTTGAGACGAAGTTTTGCTCTTCTTGCCCAGGCTGGCGTGCAATGGTGCAGTCTCGTCTCACTGCAACCTCCGCCTCGCAGGTTCAAGCAATTCTCCTGCCTCAGCCTTCCAAGTAGCTAGGATTACAGGCATTTGCCACCACACTGGCTAATTTTGTATTTTTAGTAGAGACAGGGTTTCTCCACGTTGGTCAAGCTGGTCTCTAACTCCCAACCTCAGGTGATCTGCCCGCCTCAGCCTCCCAAAGTTAATCTGTGCTTTATAGTTGAAATGATGTTTTATAGACTTGATAAGTGTAGTTTAGAAGATGAAAACCTTTGCCATGTTAGTTCAAACAGAAATAGGAAGAAATAAAGGCAATAAACATACTCCCTCTGAGTCTGTAGTCAATTCTGCCAGGACTTGATTCAGTATCACCTCAACTTTAAGTTGAAAATGCTTTGCTTAATAGATTTTCCAAACTGGAGATATCTTCTAACTTCATTTAATGCCAGAGTAACTTTAGAGAATAGCTCTATGTAAATCAGCAAATGAATAATAATTGCAGAAATAACTACATGTGGAAACACCAATTAGCCAATAAATCCACTTAATTAGTTTTAATAGTTTCTTTTGCTCTTTAAGATGCTATTTAATACTTTAACGCTATTGCGTATGCATTGCATATTTGAAAACATTTTATTTAAGTGATGTTCTTATAGATAAACCAAGGGTTCTAATCGCTTAAAAATAAATCATGAATTAATTCACTTCTAGCAGTACAGTTGGTAAAGCATTCTTCTCATTACATTGCATATGACTGCTTGTGTAATGGATGATTTTTCACTGCAAAATACTAATGTTATATGATTATTCCTAGAGGGAGACAGTTCTTGAGGTCCACCAGACCTTATCCTTGCAGACGTTTTTGCAGCCATGATTTTGGATTGACTGGCTTTGGATGCTGTCTTCCACTACCCATGCTATCAAGTGAAATGTGGCTTGTTAGCCATAAAAGAAAGCAGAGACAGTGGCACCCGACAGGAGATCAAGACCCAACTTCGCTCCGGTTTGTACTTGGCTGTACTCAACTAAGATAAACAGCCCTGGGCAAGGACTTCTTCCTGAGAGATGGGTCCTTCATGCTTGGAGACCCTGGAAAGGGTCCAAGGAAAGTAGCAACTAAAGGGCAAGCCATCTAAAAGCCAGCCAAGCATTTTCTTTTCAACCTAATACCTTGTTGCTACCTATTCATATACTTTCCTGGCATTTTGACTTGAATAACTGATTATACATTATGTCATCCCTCTGCTCAGAATAAACTGCATTGATAAACCTACTATTTAAATGAGTCTAAAATGAAGGAAATGCCAAAAGGAAAATTCTATTTATGGTTTTACTCAGACCTGAAGGGATTGCTTTTATGTAATGCCAAGCTATTTCAATAGATTACTCAATAGATCACTATGAACTTGGTTTGGTTCTCCAAAGAATTTTACAGGGAAATCTAAAAATTTTTAAATTAAATTTTAGATAAATACAAAAAGGCAGGACACAGAAATGGAATACTCACTATGATTATAAATATGTTTTTTGTTTGTTTGTTTATTTGTTTGAGACGGAGTCTCATTCTGTCACCAGGCTGGAGTGTAGTGGCGTGATCTTGGCTCACTGCAACCTCTGCCTTCTGGGTTCAAGCAATTCTCCTGCCTCAGCCTCTGGAGTACTGGGTTCAAGCAATTCTCCCACCTCAGCCTCTGGAGTAGTTGGGACTACAGGTGTGCGCCACCACGCCCAGCTAATTTTTGTATTTTTAGTAGAGATGGGGTTTCATCATGTTGGCCAGGATGGTTTTGATCTCTTGACCTCGTGATCCTCCCACCTTGGCCTCCAAAAGTGTTGGGATTACAGGCATGAACCACCACTCCCAGCCCATAAATATGTTTTAAAAATATGAATAAAAATAACTGTAGAAGCAAACTGTTTTTTTAGATAGCAGGACTTTGAGTGCTTTGTTATTTTCTTTTGTGTATTTTCCAAGGTTATATATTAAATATGTATATATTTTGTACTAGAAAAAAATCAATAGCCGAAATAATGGCAACATAGGCTTTTTATGTTTTTAAGGAAGCTGTTTTTTTTTTGTTTTTTGTTTTTTGTTTTTCTTGAGATAGAGTTTCGCTCTTGTCGCCCAGGCTGGAGTGCCATGGCATGATCTCGGCTCATTGCAACCTCCACCTCCCAGGTTTAAGCGATTCTCCTGCGTCAGCCTCCCAAGTAGTTGGGATTACCAGCACCTGCCACCATGTCCAACTAATTTTTGTATTTTTAGTACAGACAAGGTTTCACCAGGTTGGCCAGGATGGTCTGGAACTCCTGACCTCAGCTGGTCTCAAACTCCTGACCTCAGGTGATCCACCCCTCTCAGCCTCCCAAAGTGCTGGGGTTACAGGCATGAGCCACCATGCCTGGCCGTTAAGGAATTTTTGAATGTTTCTTCCTTGCTTTTCTTTTTCCTATTAATTCCTCTTTCACAACAGAAATTAATATGTAAGAGCACATACTGGCATATAGATAGATATGGTTTCAATATGTTATGTTCCTGTTTACAAAACTTCAATGACTGCACTCTCAGCCAGAAATTGTGCACATGTTTTGTCCGGGAGGTCCTTAATGTGCTGGTAATCTACAGTAAATCTTATTTACATATCTTGCCAATAATAAATCCAGTATCACTAATTTCAATGTACATGTACTCATGGCAGTGGAAAATGGCTAAGAGACTATTTTTTCAAGAGAAAACCATCAAGTCTCTCTTTTGAGATGGAGTCTTGCCCTGTCACCCAGGCTGGAGCGCAATGGCATGATCTCAGCTCCCTGCAACCTCGGCCTCCTGAGTATTCTCCTGCCACCCCGCCTGGCTAATTTTTTGTATCTTTAGTAGAGACAAGGTTCTACCATGTTGGCCAGGCAGGTCTCTAACTCCTGACCTCGTGATCCACCTGACTCGGCCTCCCAAAGTGCTGGGATTACAGGCGTGAGCCACTGCACCTGGCCCAGGTCTCTTTAAAATTCTTTCCACTCAGTTGACTTCCCTGGAGATACAAAGAGCATAATGCCATCATAGGAAATGTTTTCATCAGAACATGCAAAGAACATAATTTAAATGAATTGTATCATGAAAATTCTACCAGAGAGTATAATCCTATTATAAGATGTTAGGTCTTTTCAGTTGTTAAATAGAAAGTTGTAGAAATAAGAGACTCATTCCCAAATCCCTACATGAAAAGCAAGTAGTAGAGATTATTGTAAAGCAATTTCCCTACCAATCCACTTTCAGTTTCACCAGAATCTCTTCGGTGCGTTCACTCTGCCAGTACCCCAGCTTTTCTAGGTGTGTTGCAATGGAGCAAAATTCAGATCCATAATAAAATTTTCGTTTATTCTGACATGCATATTTCACTATGGAAATTTTTATATTTTTTAAAAAAGAAATCATTGCATTATTTGGAGAAATTACACAGAAATGTAAAAGCTTATCAAATTTTAACCATCTTTGCTGAAAATTTTGTCTTAATTAGGAACTATAGTATCCCTAAACAATTACACTGGACACTTTATTTTCACAACCAAGGTCAAAGTAATATAACATTTTAAATGGTTTCAGTATAACTGGGAGTTAATATGATATTTAACAGTAACAGCAGAGAGAGGATTGTAAATAATCCATTTCTCTCAGAATTGCTAGAGTTTTATAGGTAGGTGTTAGTTTGGGAAATGTTAATATTTTTAGTGTTTGAGATATGTTTTGAGGCACTGTGTGACTTCAGACAAATAAATCTTTAGTTCTTATTCTTGTTATTTTGAAAACAAGCACAAGTTCTGAAAAATAATTGCATAATGTTATTTATTATCAGAGAATGTAGCAGCTATGAGAACAAAGAATTAGGAGTCTACAAAGAAATAGAAACCATTCGTAAATGATACAAGTCTGCCAGAGCCTCTCCTGACAATAATTGGATTTGGTTGAATAGAGCTAAGAGCAAAAGTGAACAGATGTTAGGTGATGGAGCAGAACTTGCTCTTTTCAGATTAAACAAGTAATTATGAGTGGATAATGATGTGTGCAACTGGTAGGCACTGGAAATGTTTCCAATTCAGACCAAGTAATAAGACTAAGTTCTAATATATTTTATTCTACACAGGGCTGGAATCTAGACATTTAAAAAACTATTTAAAAACAGTAATGGACAAGGTGGGTGTTGATAAACTAAATTTTTAGGACCCTTGGAGAGAATTTAATGACAAGTTTTTTTCCCTTGGATAAATTATGACCAGATTCTAGTCTACTGCTGAACTAAGATTGCCAGCTGTTTGCAATCTGACCACCATGGCCAGCCAGAGCACATGTTTAAAATCTTAATTACTACTTTAGAATATTCATACAACAGTTGACTAAAATGTGTTTTCTGCACAAAACCCATTGTTTCAGACACCTGCTCCGTGTGAGTTGGAAAGGAAAGGTGACCAGCAGGGGGAGGACTTGGGGAAAATGTGGACTTGGGGATTTATGAGACCTTTGTGGACAGGCATCCTACAGAGTCAGAAAAGGGAATCTGAATTTCTAGAGTGGGATTGGGGCTTGACAGGCACATGAGGGTGTTCCTCCAGCATGGATGGCCATCAAGAAATAGTCAGAAATAGACTGTGCACTGTAGCTCACGCCTGTAATCCCAGCACTTTGGGAGGCCGAGGTGGGCCGATAACCTGAGGTCAGGAGTTCAAGACCAGCTGGGCCAACATGGTGAAACCCCATCTCTACAAAACTACAAAAATTAGCTGGGCATGATGGCAGGTGCCTGTAATCCCAGCTACTCGGGTGGCCAAGGCGAGAGAATTGCTTGAACCCAGGAGGCAGAGGTTGCAGTGAGTTGAGATGGCACCATTGCACTCCAGCCTGGGCGACAGAGTGAAACTCCATCTCAAAAAAAAAAAAAAAAAAAAAAAAAAAAGAAATAAGAAATAAGAAATAGTCAAAAATAAAGGGAACCTCAATGTAAAAAAAAAAAAAAACAAAAAAACAAAAAAAAAAACAAAATAAAAGATAGAGAAAAATTAAAATAAAATGGCTTTTCCTTAAAATCAAAGAAGGAACGTTGTTATTTTCTCAAAATAATATTTTTATTTTCTCAGAAATCATTGTCCATATTAGTATTCTGTGGCTGCTAAATGGCTACAAACTTGCTGGCTTAACACAACAGAAATGTATTCTCTGATCTGGGGGCCAGAAGTACAAAAATCAAGGTGTCAGCATGGCCTACTTCCTCCGGAGGCTCCAAGGAAAAATCTGTTCCTTGCCTCTCACAGCTCTGGTGGCCCTTGGCATTCCTTGTAGCTATAACCCCTTCTGGTCCATTTTTGCATTGCCGTCTCTGTGAGTCTATCTCAAAACACCCCCTGTCTCTCTTAGAAGAATCCATGTGATTGCATTTACCACATTCATAATTTAGGTTAAGCTCCTCTTCTGAGAATCCTTAACTTAATCAGATATTTTGCCATGTAAGGGAACAATCACAGGTTCCAAGGATTTAACCTGATATCTTTTGGGGGCCATTTTTAGCCTTAATTTTATTTTATTTTATTTTATTTTAGATGTAGTCTTGCTCTGTTGCCCAGGCTGGAGTGCAGTAGCATGATCTCAGCTCACTGCAAACTCTGCCTCCTGGGTTCAAGCAATTCTCCTGCCTCAGCCTCCTGAGTAGCTGGGATTAAAGGTGTGTGCCACCACACCTGGTTAACTTTTGTATTTTTAGTAGAGATGGGGTTTCACCATATTGGTCAGGCTGGTCTCGAACTCCTGACCTCATGATCTGCCCACCTCAGCCTCCCAAAGTGCTGGGACTACAGGCATGAGCCACCGAGCCCAGTCCATTGTTAGCCTTTTACACTGTCTCTATTTTATTGTTTCTGAATGTTTGTTAGGGTCTGTGTAACTCAATATACTTCATAAATGTCTCTCAATATAGTGGAATACATTGTCTTTTACTCCTCATTCAATGTCACACCTTTTATTTATTGCCTTATTAGTTAAGCATTTAGTTTAAAGTTCTCAAATATTTTTCTGGTTGCTGCTACTGCTACTACTAATTAGGAAGAAAGAATGAATGGAGAACAGAGAGAGAGCACAAGAGAGAAAAATAAGAAAGAGGAGGAGTGGGTATGAGAGGAAGAAGAGGAGGAGGAGAATTGCCATGCAAACTGATTCAACCCCTTCAACTGTAGTAATCAATAATAGTTGCTGAGATGTTCCCAATCATGGGTTTGGCTTTTGTGGTTATATATTTAGAATCTACCACATATGGTTTTCTTCATATCACCAGCCACAGAGTTAAAGTCACTGGCATTTATTACATTCAGATGGGACATTTGCAAATGTAATATTTGTAGTAAAATTCAGGATAAAGGGAGTAACTAATTTTATCCAGTCTTTTGGAATAAAAAAGCCTTTTGAAACGATGGAATAGGCTGATTTTCACTTGGTTTTCTTGATCTGGGTTACATAGATGTTACTAAAATAGTTTTAAGATTATAATATAAAGTAAAAATTTCAGGTAATCTTCATTATTTGTTTTGTAGACAGTTGGGGGAAGAAATGAAAGTGTTCCTACTCTGGTCTTCTTCCTATAAATGTACATGTAACGTTGCTGATGCTGAAAACCCAGGATTGAATTGATTGAATAACATCTTGCAACAGAGAATACCAACACCTCTATACACGGAATGAAGAGGCCTCTGTCTGAAAAGATATGCTGTAAACTCCTGTAACTGGTGCTGGTATCAAGCCTTTAGCAACAATGAACAGATATGCTCATTTTCTAGTTTACATTTTCAACTGTTGCTTGTTTTGAATCACTTGCCTAATAGTATCAAGAGTGGATAACAATCATCCCAGCACTATGGGAGGCAGAGGCCAGTGGATCACTTGAGGTCAGGAGCGCAAGACCAGCCTGGTCAACATGGTGAAACCCCATCTCTACTAAAAATACAAAAAAATTAGCTGGGAGTGGTGGTGTGCACCTATAGTCCTAGCTACTTGAGAGGAAGGCTGAGGCAGGAGAATCCCTTCAACCTGGGAGGCAGAGGTTGCAGTGAGCTGAGATCTAGCCACTGCACTCCAGCTTAGGCAACGTAGCGAGACTCTGTCTCAAAAAAAAAAAGTGGATAAAAATTTGTACAAGGACTTTTTACTGTAGAATTAATAGACTCAAGAGGTCACACATGATTTATCATTTCATTTAAAAATTTTCAAATTTCTATCTAACTGCTTTACAAACACTCAAGATTAGAAAGACTTATCTATTAGATAGCTGACAGAAGTCAGAGGGTTCCAGGTCAGTGCTCTCACAGTGTATGTCAGGAAAATGTGATGACTAACTGTATATGTTATGAGGAAACCTGACGTTTGGTCAGGCATTATTCTGGTGTTTCTGTGAGGGTGGCTTTAGATGAGATTAACATTTAAATATAAGTTGACTAAAACAGATTGCCCTACCTCGTGTGAGTGGATGATGATTGCCCTACCTCATGTAAGTAGATCTCATCCAGTCAGCTGAAGGCATGAAGAGAACAAAATGGTGACCCTCCCCTGAATCAGAAAGAATTCCTTCTTCCTGATTGTATTCAACCTGGGACATTGGCCTTTTCCTGACTTTGGACTGTAACTGAAATATCAGCTCTTCCTGGGTATGGAGCTGCTGGCTTTCATACTGGAACTACACCATTGGTTCTCCTGGGTCTCCAGCTTGCCAACATAACCTGTACATCTTGGGACTTGTGTACACACACACACACACACACACACACACACACACGTCCTGTGTCTCTGCAGAACCCTAACTAATACAAATATCCTTTGACATTGTCACTATAAAGCCAGATACAGTCTTGAGAGACGTTCATAATTTAATTAGATCTCAATAGAATAGACATAAGAATCAGGTGATTAGGAAGAACATTATAAAAACAGTTTGCAGCAAATATAATAAAATCTAATCAATAGATATGACTATGAGGATGAGAGTTTCGGGCATCTGTGGGTTGGCAGAAGGTTTAGTAATGTATAGCTTTGATATCATGGATATGGTCTGTGACATCACTTCACGTGGGCATATGACAGAGCCACTGTAACAGGGCACAGTTAGCGTCATTCGTTAGAACCCAGTACTCATTTAGGAGAGGAGGTCCTCTGAGCCTCAAAAAAATCTCAGCAAGCTGAGGGAGCTAGCCCAGCAATTACAAGGGATGGTAACTGCAATCATATGTGAAATGGTGTCATTAATTCCTTAGTGGGTATCCATCTTTCAGCTCTGATAAGATTGAGCATTAAGAAGAAATTATATATTTAAACTCTCTCTCTATATATATATATATATGTATATATTGTATATATAATTATTTCATTTAGCTATATGAAATGAAACCCATAGTATCAAATAATATTGCATTAAATAGTCATATTTTTATTTTATTATTTTTATAGACACAGAGTTTTGATGTATCACCCAGGCTGGAGTTCAATGGTGTGATCACAGCTTACTGTAGCCCCAAACTCCTGGGCTTAAGGTATCCTTCTGCCTTAGCCTCCCAAATAGCTAGGACTACAGGTGCGTGCCACCACCTCTGGCTTATTTATGTATTTTTTGTAGAGACAGGGTCTTGCTGTGTTGCTCAGGCTGAGCTTCAACTCCTGGTTTTAAGTGATAATCCTGGCTTCACCTCCCAAAGCACTGAGATTAGAGGCATGAGCCACTGTGCCTGGCCCTGATATTTTATATACTTGTAATTTTAAGATATTTTGGCCAATTAAAATAATAGTGAATTAGAATTATGCTTCCAATTTAAAATGTTAAATCAAGTAAATGATTTAAACTTATGGTTTTGACCTGAAATCCTTACAAGTTTACATGCACATTGAGAAATTTAAAAGAACTTAATAATTCTATTTCATATTTATAAGTATCTAATTGAGCTATTCAAATATTCATGAGTATCTCCTTTGTTAAGTTAGACAAGCTAAAGTACTTAAAAGAAAATTAAATGTATTAAATTTACAAATCAAGCTTTAAGTGTTTAAAAATGTTTAAGTACATTTGAAAATGAGAAGAAATCATTAATCAAGCTTCTCTTAAGAAGGATTTTTAAAATTTGCTTGACTTACAAATAGGTTAAGAAGGTTTGTGAGCTGAACTTAAAAATTTAAATACAACTATAATTTTGATTATATAACTTCGAAATCATACTATCAAGTTTGAAAATCAAGCAATCTCTGACTAGTTGTTTTTTTAAATACGCTAACATTGCCCTCATTTGTCCTTGACAATAACCTTGTGAAGTCCTATTTTAGAGTTAGGCAACCAAGAATCCTATTCCTGAGGAGCTGGAGAACAAGTGGGGTCCTTGCTCTGTAGGACAGCAATAGGTAGACTCGAGAGAAGACTTGAGAGGAAGAGAGAAATCTTTTCCTCCTTAGAATCTGAGATTTAAGGAGTCATTGATGAATAAGAAATCACCAGTTAAGAAAGATTTAATTTTTGTGATCTGAGATTTCATCAAGAGGCACAAAATTAAAGAGAAATAATCTATAACTCTCCTTCTGTTTGTAATTCAGAGAAATTCAGGAGTTTCCAAAGGAACCATGCCAGCAAGTGCAGTTAGCCTGTTTGCATGGTTATATTTGTCCTAGTGAGAATTGGAGAGTTATAATCACTGAATATCACTATGACAGATATCAACTCAACATGAATATTGATCTTTCCCTCTGTCTGAGCTCATTATGAAAAAAAAATCAACAAAAGCTAAAGAGGAAAAGAAACGAGAGTCACATTTTCCTCTTGCTAGTGAGTGATTCAAGCTGTTACTAGGGTTTTTCCATTGTTTTCAGTCCAGCTGTCTAGAATCTTACCTCCTCCTCCCCTTCCTCATGCTGACAATGCAAAAGGAAATGAAGAATCCTAGTTTTCAAGGACCAGGCAGTGGCTCAAGGATGGTGACAGTATGGCAAAGTCACTTTGCCCACTGAAGAGTGAGCATGAGTGGCAAGATGTAAGAAAGTTCCTTTTTTGAGTGCAAAGGAATTATGAGACCTGGAATCACACTACACTCGAGAACCACAAAAATCTTCTTATTGATTATGTAAGAAAATGTGCTTTCCAAATTGAATAAACAAAAAATGGAATCTTGTAAGTGGAATGGGCTTTTAAAGTCAAAGCCTAAGTCTTCCTTTTCTACAGGTTTGCTAAATTTTATATTTCCTAAGGTACAATATCTATCTCAGTTATGAAATTATTTTCATGCCTCCACAATTTTCTCCAAAACAGTCATGAAACAATTCTGAGAATTAAAACACTTAGAGAAAACCAGCCACATTTGTACAGAAATTGCTACCCATCATGCTATCCATAAACTTGCTAATCACTCTTATCACTGATAGTAGTAATGATTTTCTCTAAATGGCAGTTTATGATTATCCATTTCTCTATTCTCTCTCTCTCTCTCTCTCTCTCTCTCTCTCTTTCTCTCTCACCTATCTATCTTGCTTTAGGCAAAATAACTATTTGGAATCAATCATTCAGCTCTACCCACATTGTTTGAAAATGGCAATGGACTTTTTTCTTAGTCTTGGTTCTAATCACTAGTATATTAGCACAAGTCAGCTGGAAGATATGTACCATGGGCATGCTATGTATATAGTGAGAGGGTAGTTAATTTTGAACAGTTTATTTCCTTCAGAAATTGTCAGCTCTTAGACATGATCAGTTGGTGTGGCATCTCAATGTAATCAAAAAAGACAATCCAGAAACAAGGAACTGTTTAAAAGCAAGCAAATTAAGCAACACATAAAAGGAATGTGTTACTCTTGACATTGAAAGGGAACCAAGTCTGGTGGTAGTACAGTGGATTGTATTCTTAGACAAAAAGCTTCTTTTCTGACTGACTCTACTTTTCTTTTTTATCCAGAGGAATGCCCTGTTCTGAGTTTTGTGTACACATACATAGAACCAGGAACTGATGAATGCTTGATGAATAAATCCAGGTGCCGCAATTCCAAACTTGGGTTTTGTATAAGGTCCAAGAACACTTGGAAAAGACTGACCATGGAACAAAACTTAGTCCCTTTGGAGAACATGAAAGATGACTGAGCTTTAAGAAATGTTCTCTAAGCCATGGTGGTTGAAACTCATTAGAGCAGAAGGTAAATCCTAAAAGCCTCCTTAAGCCTATGGTAGGTTAATTACAAAAACATCCCAAATTGCACCCCTCCCTGTATCCATGTCCCAAATGATATGACTTTGCATCTCCTCCATCAAGGTGTGGAATCCATTTCCCTCCTCTTGAATCCAGATGTTCTGTGACTTGCTCTGGCCAATAGCATGTGGC
The DNA here is from genome assembly GCF_047675955.1 of Chlorocebus sabaeus. Lineage (NCBI taxonomy): Eukaryota > Metazoa > Chordata > Mammalia > Primates > Cercopithecidae > Chlorocebus > Chlorocebus sabaeus. The sequence goes on along the minus strand of NC_132911.1, from coordinate 31,907,306 downwards.
ATAAGTGGCATTGTGTCTCAAGAAGCTATGCTGGTTTCAACCCTTTCTCTCTGAACCTTGTCTCTACCATGTAAACAAACCTCGTGTAGTATGATGGATGAAGGAGAACACAAAGACCTGTTGTCTTAGGTTCATCTGCATTGTTAGGAAGGAATACCTGCAGCTGGGCAATTTACAAGGAAAATAAGTTTATTTGGCTCACAGTTCTACAGACTGTACAAGAAGCATGGAGTTTTTGTTTGTTTGTTTGTTTTTGTTTCTGTTTTTTTTGAGACAGAGTCTCGCTCTGTTGCTCAGGCTGGAGTAAAGTGGTGTGATCTCGGCTCACTGCAACCTCCACCTCCTGGGTTCAAGTGATTCTCCTGCCTCAGCCTCCTGAGTAGCTAGGATTACAGGTGCCCACAACCATGCCCAACTAATTTTTGTATTTTTGGTAGAGACGGGGTTTCACCAGTCTGGCCCAGCTGGTCTCGAACTCCTGACCTCAGGTGATCCACCTGCCTCGGCCTCCCAAAGTGTTAGGATTACAAGTATGAGCCACCATGCCCGGCCAGGAAAATTTTACTCATGGTGGAAGGTGAAGAGTAGCAGGCAGCATATGGCCAGAGAGAAAGGAAGAAAGAGAGGAGGAAGGTGCCAGGTTCTTTTTTACAGCTAGATCTTGCACGAACGAAGAGTCAGAACTCTCTGGATCCTGCCAGAATGGCGCCAAGCCATCTATAATGGGTCCACCCCCACGACCCACACACCTCCTATTTAGCCCCACCTATAACTGTAAGGATCAAATTTCATCATGAGATTTAGAGTGGACAAATATCCAAACTATTTTACCAGTCATCACTGCAGCCCTGGCTGACAGCCAGCCAATGGGAGAATATAGGAGTGAGGCCATCCCTGACCACCAGCCCCCACCTACCTTTCTGGCTGCTTTCTGCAGCAGGGAAGAGCCCAGTCAAGATCAGCGACACCTGGTTCAGATCCGCAGCACCACCCAGCTGACCCATAGATTTCTGAACAACCACAAATACTCATTATTTCAAGCCACTTAATTTTCAGGTGATGTGTTTTGTAGCAACATCCAGCTGATAAAACTCAACAGGCCAATGTAAATATCAAAGATGCCATCAGTAGGTAGAGGCGCCTTGTTTATTCACATTTGCATTCCTCTGTATAACTTGCTAAAGGATCTTTAAAAATTACTGATGGGCTGAACAGTATCCTCAAGAAGCAAGCAGTGGAAAGCTATGTACCATGAAAGTCCGTGATTCATAGGTGCAGTACTTATGAGAGTGCTTATAGCTACCTTGTAAACACCCACATTCCAAAAGATCTTATGGCTCAGTTGAGAGCTCTCTTGCATATGTCTGTAGTCAATTAACTTGCCTTTTTTTTTTTCACTTCATTGAACTTAAAGAGCAGCCAGAGTTTGTTCAGAAGCCACACACCATGTTCCCTCCTGCCTAAAACCAATAATCCAGACAGCTTTCTGTTCACCATAAAAACTCTTTATAGGAAGACAACATGGTACTAATAAAAACACCACCTAGAGTGAGGCATACGGAACCTCATCAAAAAGTCTCAAGAACACACATGAAACAAAAATCAGCACCCCCTACTCCAAGTAGACATGACTAAAAATACCATAGTAATTGCTAACCCCAGCCAATCCTGGAGATCCATGCCCTTTGGTATTGCACAGAGTACTGCAGGGAAAAGAGCACTGGACTGAAAGTAAAGAGAAGTGTATTTCTGTGGTTGGTCTACCATCAACAGCTGCAAAAACTTGGCCAAGTCCCCTGGACGCCTGGACTCCCAGATAATCACTGAGGAGGCTTCTGGTCTTGTAATTGCATGCTTTTGACTTGCTTGAGATTTTTAGTTTATGACTGTGTATGAGCATATAGTAGTCAATATGACTCAGAGAAGGAACACTGCACCGAGAGTGCTTAGTCCTGCCTCTATCACCAGTGCAGCAGATGACCTAGAGGAAGTTCCACCTCTCTGAACTTCAGGTTGCTCATCTGTAAAACAGGTGATGCATTTGGGCTAAATTATTGAAGGCCCTTTCCAGTTTAGAATGCCTGATTTTATAATGCCTCAAGGTTTTATGTTTTATATTGATTTCTGGACAGAGCCTGACCAAGATTTAGGTACACAGAGAGTGAGGAAAGACCAAGTTACAGATAGGTCTGCCAGAATGGCACGAAGCCATCTATAATGAATCCGCCCCCATGACCAACACATCTCCTATTAAGCCCCACCTATAACCGTAGGGGTCAGATTTCATCATGAGATTTGGAGTGGACAAATATTCAAACTCTTTTTCAAAGAGCTACAGATAGGTCAAACCAAGCTTGGAGACAGTTTTTCTAATTTAATTGCAAGGAGGACAAATGGGCTATTTGTGGAAGTGCTTCGAGTGCAATGGAAAAACCAAGGACATTCTTTCCCCGGCCAGTTGTGTAATATTCCATTCTGCCCCAGACAGTGTGGGGAAACTCAGCATATGCTCTGGGCATTGTTAAAGAAAAAAATATGGGGCTAGGTGCAGTGGCTCATGCCTGTAATCCCAGTACTTTTGGATTTGGAACCTTGAGGTAGGAGGATGGCTTGAGGCCAGCAGTTTGAGACCAGCCTGGGCAACATAGTGAAACTTTGTCTCTACAAACAAACAAACAAAATTTAGCCAAGCATGCTGGTATGTGCCTGTAGTCCCAGCTACTTGGGAGGCTGAGCTGGGAGGATCGCTTGAGCCTGAGAGGTCGAGGCTGCCATCAGCCTTGATTACACCACTGCACTCTAGCCTAGGTGACAGAGCAAGATTCTGCCAAAGGAAGGAAAGAAGGAAGGATGGAAGGAAGGAAGGAAGGAAGGAAGGAAGGAAGGAAGGAAGGAAGGAAGGAGGGAGGGAGGGAGGGAAGAAGGAAGGGAAGAAGGAAGAAAAGAAGGAAGGAAGGAAGGAAATCTGGTGACAGAGCAAGATTCTGCCAAAGGAAGAAAAGAAAGAAGGAAGGAAAGAAGGAAGGAAGGAGGGAGGAGGGAAGGAAGGAAAGAAGGAAGAAAGAAGGAGGGAAAGAAGGAAGGAAGACAGGAAAGCAGGAAGGCAGGCAAGCAAGCATTATATTATTCTGCTATGTGTGAAAATGGCAAGGAAGACTTTGTTCAGGACTATTTCAATAGAGGTATTATGGTAGGGGAAAGAGATTGGCCTCAATATTGCAGACAACAAGGACAAATGAAGATTTATAGTCAAAGAGCAGAGTGTGGGGTTAGTGGATGGAAAATGACTAGGAGGAGACATGAAGGGTAGGAGATTTCTACTCAAGACAGGTCAAGGGCTTATACATTACAAGTGGGGATTGAAAAAATTGATCAGATATAAAAGGTGGGGTAGTCTCTCTAAACTGACTTTGCAAGATTCTTGCTAAAACTGGACTCCACAAGGACTGACACAGAAGCCCAAGATTGAAGCCTAGTCAAGGAGAGAGCTCAGAGGAGCTTAACTAAAGGCTGATCAAGAGAGTCTTTGTTAACATAAAGTGGCCCAAGAGACTCTCCAGAACTAGTACCTTTACGTCAAACTGAAACTCTCAAGCACCAGGTCCTCCACACATCCTTTATCAAACAAGAACAGCAAAGAAACATTTGGGGGATCTCCTAACCCCCAAGAAGACAAGACATAGATATTCTGTGATGGAATTTTTTCCAAGCATCCACTTGGGGAAACCCAAGTGGATGCATCGTCAACAGAGCCTGATTAATTTCAGCTCAAGCCATTCCAAAAAGTAGAATGAAATGCCAGGTGACTGGAAAGCCAACTGCTTGCAGGTGAAAAACTCTAATGGAGAAACTCTAACGGAGAAACTCTAATAGAAAAAAAAATATCTTGCTGTTCTTCTACCCGCATTAGAGAAACTCTAATAGAAACCCTAATAGAGAAACTCTAATAGAAAAAAAAATTATCTTGATGTTCATCTACCCCTTAATCTGACATGCCCCTTCTTTCTTTCAAAACCCTCTTCATCTTCTGATGCATTGTACTACCTTTGATGGCTAACAGAGTTGAGCCCCAAATATATTTTACTATATAGTTGGGTTTCATTGCGTTCTAACTTTGGGATAACTCCTACCCATGTTCCCCTTTAAACAAACAAAACACTTACTTGACCTTCACCCTAATGAACTGGATACTACCTTGCCCCAGGTAACAAGCAGTGCAATAGACTTATCCTCTTGATGTTAACTAGTTTGTATGTTAGAAGTCATATCAGTAATGCATTAATCTCAGTAGAAAAATTTGAGAGAATCTTGTCTCCTAAAGATTTTCAGTAAAGGTGAGCAAATGAAAAAGAAATAGCCTAAACATCTTTAAATAGTATCAATTATCAAAGTAATGAAAATTCAAACAACAAAATGCTATTTTTGATTTTATTAACCAAGAAGATAATCCTGAATGCTAATAAAGATGTAATATGGCACACCAGAAATTGGAATAACAATTTGGAATTACATACCAGGAAACTTAGAAATTCACACGCCCTTTAGCCTGGCATTTTTTCTAGGATTCAATTCTAAGATTTCATAAAAAAGAACAGAAATTGGTATTATATATCTTTGATACATTATTTATGATCAAAGCCACATATGTATATTACAAAACATGTACTTCTAAGCAACACCAAATGCCTTTTACTTTTCTTTTTTAACCTTTCCTCTATTTTCCCCTTTTCTAAAACAAAGGATACAATTTTTTTTACAAGTATGAATGAGAATAAATTATTCTTATATAGGAATTAAAGTTCTCAAATAAGTAGGAATTATGATTCCTTTTAAAATCATAAGACCAAATAAAGTGTTTAAATAATTCTATTAAAGTCCAGGTGGGTCATATCTTTAAGGGTTGAGCAACCTGTTGAAGATTCTTAAATCCCAAGTTATGAGACAAAACTTTTTTACCCAAATAATGGAAAGAAGACTTTGAATGTGAAAGCTGCTCTCATGGCTTGGTGAGGCTGACGAGGAGACGAAAGGCCCTGAACGGGGCACACACCCTCCTGTCTCCCACCTCTCATTGGAAGCAATTAGGGGAAAATTAGCTCTCTCTGAACCAGAAAGCTGATGGCATGTTATGCAGGCAGGAGCCACAGCTGGACAGAGAGCATGCTGAACCACTTACGGAAGGCAGACAGTAAATCTGGCCTAATGAAGGGTGCGTACACCCCTTCTGTTGACTCTCAGTCATTCAACTAGAGGAGTCTGGATTTGAGAGGGAAATGATATACCCTTCATATTCAGAGTGGAAGGTCCTAAGTAAAATGGCTTCTCTAGAAACAGAGAGGGGATGGAGAGAGACCTATTGTCCAGCCAGGGAAGTGCCTGTACATTGTGGGTGATACTTTGTCCACCAAAGGTACAAATGCACCACATGTGTTTGTGATGTCCTGTGTCCAGCTGAGCAAACTCCACTCTCAAACTTTTCAAAGCTTTTTACATTCCTATACCCTTGATCTCCACACTGTCAAGTTAAAAGTTGTACCATCAAATTCATAGCCCACCAGACTCTGTGAGTGGTGTAAGTTTCCAGAAAGGCAGTTGTTTTTCTTGACTTGAAGCTTAAAGCCTCAGAATGTCCTTGACCGATTCTCATATACATTCTTTTACTGCGTATCTGAAATTTATGAGTTAAACACTTCCTTGTTGTGTTTGTATGTACTCCTCTTCAACCAATTTTTTTATTATGGTAAAATACATATAGCATAAAGTTTACCATCTGAAATATTTTTAAAAGAGATGGGGGGTCTCACTATGTTGCCCCAGCTGGCTTTGAACTCCCGGGCTCAAGCGATCCTCCTGCCTCAGCCTCCTGAGTAGCTGGTACTACAGACACATGCCACCTCACTTAGCTCATCTTAAACCATTTTTAATTGTTCAACATAGATGCAGCTGGAGGGGCCATGATTCTGAGTGAATTAATGCAAGTACAGAGAACCAAGTACTGTGTGTTCTCACGTATAAGCGGGAGCTAAACACTAAGTACACATAGGGACAAAGAAGGGAACAATAGATGCTGTTGGAGGGAGGCTACTTGAGGATGGAGGTTGGGAGCAGGATGAGGAAGAAAAATTACCAGCCAGATGCCTTGGCTCATGGCTGTAATCCCAGCACTTTGGGAGGCTGAGGCAGGCAGATCACCTGAGGTCAGGAGTTCGAGACCAGTCTGGCAAACATGGTGAAACCCCATCTCTACTAAAAATACAAAAATTAGCTGCGTGTGGTGGCAGGTGCCTGTAATCCCAGCTACTCAGGAGACTGAGGCAGAGGGAATCGCTTGAACTCAGGAGGCGGAGGTTGCAGTGAGCTGAGATCAAGCCACTACACTCTAGCCTGAGTGACAGAGCAAGACTCCATCTCAAAAAAAAAAAAAAAAAAAAAGGAAAAATTACCTATTGGGTACTATGCTCACTACTTGGGTAACAAAATAATTTGTACACCAAACCCCAGTAACATGCACTTTACCCATGTAACAAATTTGCACATGTGCCACCTGAATGTAAAATAAAAGTTGAAAGGACAAAATAAAATAAAATGTGATTCATGGTTTATCAGGAAAAAAAACTAATTCAGTGGCATGAAGAACACCCACATTGACATGCAACCATCATAACATCTGTATCCAGAATTTTTCACCACATACTGAAACCCCAAACACATTCAGCAATAACATCCTACTCTCCCTCTATAGCCCCTGGCAATCTCCATTCTACTTTCTGTCTCTATGAATTTGCCTATTCTAGGTACCTCATTTAAATGGAATCACACAATTGCCCTTTTGTGTGTGGCTTATTTCACTTAGCTTAATGTTTTCAAATTGAACAAAATTTTTGGAGCAGTAAATCCTGTAAGCTGATAAGCGTCAGGTAAAGCAATTCCTACTTATTTCCAGTTTCTCGACTTTTTTTCAAAGATCTCATTTGATTAGTGATTCCTTCTGAACAGCCAGAGTCATATGAAGGGAAAGACTCCCTTAGAAAGTGTGTGTGCGTATTCCTTGCCAGGGGAAGTCAAATGGAATTTAGATAACCACTTGGTGGGGATATTGCAGAAGTTTGAATCTGTCGAGCTTCACACTTACATTCTATTCTAAAACTCTGGGACTTTTACAGACAAATGCTTTTGTTTGTTCATTCATTTATTATTCATACAAGAATTTAGCAGCATTTACTGAGCACCTACTGCATGTAAATGAGGCTGATGGAAAGTAATGACTGATGATATTGACTTGGTTCCTAGCCTCCGTGGTGAAGTTAGAAGTCTGGGCACTGTCCTAACAGACTGCTTTTGCTTTCAATAAGCTGGCTCTGGCTGGCAGAATCAAGGAGGACTGCCAGCTACCTACGTACCTGAGTGGAGACTTGGCCTTTCAGTGGAGAGTTCCTTAATTGTGTTACCCTATACATCAGTCACAAAACCATAGCAGACTCAAACCTAAGAGACCCAGGTAACTGTGAGTGCCCGCTGGAAACTAGCATTACCTAGAATATCATCTAGAAATATCACAGACTTTTCCAATTTAAATATAATCCAAATGATAACTCTACCACTTACTAACATTGTGATATTGGGCAAGTCATTTAAACTTTCTGAGCCTCGGCCAGGTGTAGTGGCTCATGCCTATAATCCCAGCACTTTCGGAGACCGAGGTGGGTGGATCACGAGATCAGGAGATTGAGACCATACTGGCCAACATGGTGAAACCCCTTCTCTACTAAAAATATAAAAATTATCTGGACATGGTGGCACGTGCCTGTAATCCCAGCTACTTGGGAGGCTGAGGCAGGAGAATTTCTTGAACCAGAGAGTCGGAGGTTGCAGTGAGCCAAGATCACACCGCCCTACTCTAGCCCGGTGACAGTGAGACTCTGTCTCAAAAAAAAAAAAAAAAAAACCAAAACAACCACAAAAACAACTTTTTGAGCCTCAGTATCCTTGTCAGTAAAATAGGAATAACCGTGCCACAGGACTCTTGCAGGAATTAAAAGAGTTAGTACATAAATAGCAGTTTGCACTTGGTATGGCACATAAAGGCACTAGGAAAATTCCAGGATCTCTTTTGGGGTTTTTTCAAGAAAGTTTATCATCACAACATAAATGCCAGCTCTGCGGTAGGCCAGCCCTCAAGTAGCGGCATCTCCTGGGTTTCTCTAATATTGCTGGCTGGGTATAGGGAGAATCTGATTCAGAGAGATCATTGTGTTAGTTTAAAGGAGAGAATTACCCTTTATTCATCAACCTAATAAATCCTGAAAGTCATCAGACCTGGTTAAATCCAAGGCAAACACAGCCTCTTATGAATCAGGAATAAGATCTGAATATTTCTCTGGGTGGAGTTCATAACAGAGCAGAAATCAGGATATATGAGTTGCAGGACAATAGATATCAGCTGCCACCTGCACAGTGGTGGGTGGCTGGGACATGCCCATCTTTGGAGGGATTCATCTATTCCCAGAAAGCAAGATGGGGCTTGGCAAAGCACAGAGGGCAATTGTTGCCTGGGCAGAGTCTACCCAGAGTGATCAGTATCTTGGAAAGGAAGAAGGGAGGCAGAATGACCCAGTAAAGGTAAAAGGGGACTCTGAGTGGTCTGTGGTGATGTGTCCATACATAGGACTCTTCCTGACCAAAGGCAATGGGTAGATCTCATCTAATGGGTAGAGCTGCAAATACTGACAAGCTTCCTGAGGATAGCAGGATTTGGGTTAGAAACCCAAGAATTGAAATTACTACTGTAATTATGAATGATGACCTCATGACTATCTCCAGAACCACTCTGGTTTCAAAAGTGTGAATAGGCAAGGGATGCAATTTTGGTTCCTAATTTTAGTTGTTTCAGTTGAGGCCTGAATTGGGTTTTAAATAATATACATGAACAACAGCCAAGACTTTTATCCTTTTTTTTTTTTTTTTTTTTTTTTTTTTTTTAAGATTGGGGTTTCTCAACTTATTTTTCCAAAATAGCTCTATTTTTCACTTACTTATTCTGTTGCTTTTACTAACAATTTAGTAGTCAGTTTCTCATTTCTGAGCCATTTCTGTGTTCTGTTTATCAGAACATTTGCTTCCCATATCACTACAATGAGGAAAGATCATCAATTCATTATTTTCAATGATTTAATGCCATGATATATTAATCTAGGATCTCTGAGAAACAGACTCTAAATGAGATTAAATGTACAATAATTTTATAGGAAAAATGTCCTGAGAGAAAGTTGGGAGTGAGCTGTAAAAGGCTAGGAGGGCCTTCAGCCTGAGAACCTAGTCCGAACCTAGGGAAGGAGAGCAGGAAGGAAGGAAGGTTAGCTGAAAATGTCTCAGGCTACTTTGTTGCATAAGAGAGGTTTGGCATGGATGTTGGAGAATCCAGGAGCCAAAGCTGGCCTTCAGAGCAATCCCCTTTGTTGGGGCAGCCTGTGGGAAGCATGGCTCAGTGCAAACTGTGAAGGATTTCAGAGCATGGCTGTGGGAATCTTTGGGGAATTTCATTTTCTGTAGTTGAAGGCCTTGGGGTCACCAGAAGGCCAGGGTTTCTCAAATGTGGCACTACTGACATTTTTTAATGAACCATCCTCTGTTATGGGAGGCCCTCCCAGGTATGCAGAATGTTTAACCATCCCCGGCCTCTGCCAACTACATACCAGTAGCAACCCTCAACTCCCGATAGTCAAAAATGTCAGCAGATATTGTTAAATATCCCTTGGTGGGGGGCAAAATCACCCCTGGTTAAGAACCATTAGATCAGTGAAATTTAAAGATATTTGGGAAGGTGTATCAAGAAAACTGTAAAATCAGAGGGAAACGAAAAATTTAAATATTTTGAAACATATACAATGATTGTTTAGGTAAATAACTTAGCTAGGAAATTCAAAGTGAACAAGACTATCACACTACAATGACAGGCTGCAGATTGGATGTTAATTTTTATACCAAGTGAAGTATCTTGTCCTGAGATGAACTTACAATAAAATATCTTTACCTAAATATAAAGACACTAAAATCATGTTAAAAATATTAAATGAATACCCTTTTAGTTTAGTGTGTCATTTTGTAATGCAAGCTCAAGTTATGCTTACTTATTTGGGAGGTGGATAAAAAGCATTTCCTCTGCAATAGCGTACATACATTATAATGGCAGGAGGCAATGACTTCACGTTTAATTCAATAGTAATACGCGCGTCATGGATAGAGATTACATTCAGGAATGAGGCAGATGAGGAATCACGCATATCAGATGTGATTTTCACCAACCATCAAAACGCCTTTGACTTGTAGGCTTCTGCAAGGCCACAGGTAACAACCTTACTTATTTTCCACATGGGTAGAGCTGATCCTCACATTCACTTGAAGTGGCATTGGTTGTGGCTGTCCCACCTGCAAGTACCCTAGATCCTGACACTGAAATATCTCACCTAGACTATTCCAGTTATCTCCCAGGAGGTCTCCTACTTCCTCCCTTGCCAAAGGGGCTCCCTAAAAACGAGTCTGATCCTACTTGCCCTCTATTCAAAAGCATCCAAAGCAGCCTGGTCAACACAGTGAGAACCTTTCTCTGCATAAAATATAACATTATCAGGGCGCGGTGGTGCATACCTGTAGTCCTAGCTACTCAGTAGGTTCAGGCAGAAGGATTATTTGTGCCCAGCATGTGGAGGCTGCAGTGAGCTATGATTGTGCCATTGCACTCCAGCCTGGGTGACAGAATGAGATCCTGTCTCATAAAAAGAAAAGCCTCAAAGAATTTCCACTTCACTCATAGTAAAACAGAATACCTTTAACCTAAGTGTCCATCAATAGATGGATGGATAAAGAAAATGTGGTACGCATCCACAATGGAATACTACTCAGCTGTAAAAAGGAATGAAATTCTGCCATTTGCAGCAAACATGGATCAGCTTGAAGGACATCGTGTTAACTAAAATAAGCCAGGCAGAGAAAGATAAATACTACCTGTTCTCACTCATATGTAGAAGCTAAAATAAATTGAACTCAGAGAAACAGAGATAGACCTGTAGTCATCAGAGGCAGGGAGGGGTATGGGAGATTGAAAGATGCAAAGAGTTTGGTTAACAGATACAAAGTTACAGCTAGTTAGGGTGAATGAATTCTAGTGTTTTGTGGCACTGTAGGGTGAATATGGTTAACAATACTCTAGTGTATCTTTCCAGAATGCTAGAAGAGAGGATTTTGAATGTTCACAACATGAAGAAATGATAAATGTTCACAGTGAAGGATATGCTAACTACCCTGATTTGATCATTACACACTGTGTACATGTATCGAAATATCACTCCTATTCCATAAATATATATAGTTGTTGCATACCATCTCAAATTGACAGGAAAGAAATAGCAGAATTTGTACTGTGGACAAGAAGGGCCTTCATCTCTGCTACTCAAAGCATGGTCTGGGGAGCTGTAGAGGCAGGGGCATCATCTGGGGGCATGGTAGGAATGCAGACCCTGGGCCTGTCCCAGATCTTCTAAATTAAGGCCTGTAGTTTCACAAGATCCCTGGGGGATTTGCGCAGACACTGGAGTTTGAGAAGCTCACTACTCCATAATTTGATGTACAGTTACTTTTCTAACCTTATCTCCCTCTACTCTCCCCTTGCTCACCCTCCTGTAGTTAATCGGGGCTCTTGTGGACACTGAACCTATCAAGCACGTCAGAGTTCCAGGGATTTTGCCCTTTCAGCCACTCTCTCCCTTCCTTCAGCTCCCTGCCTTAATGTCCTCTCACTTGTTAGGCTTCCCTGACCACTGTAGCTAACACACTTCTGAGCTCCCAACACTGTCCTGTCCAGGTCACTCTCCATCCCTGTGTCCTGCATTATTTTAATTCAGAGCACTCATCCCCACCTACCATGTTGCCTATTGCCGTATATTCTCACTGTCTATCTCCAGGTTCATGAGAGCAAGGATTTTGTGTTATTTTGCTCACTGCTGAATGCTCAGACCCTGGAACGGTGCCTAACACAAAGTAGGTTGTTAGTAAATCATTGTTGACTGAATGGACAACTGAATTATGCAGTCCCATGCGACAAATTCCTTGGAGAGGAAGGAGGCTCCACAGGAACACAGAGGCCGGAGCTGTCCTGATCACCCGACAGTATCTTGGCCGCCTCTGCTCAATGTTGTGGGATGCTCTCTTCCAGGCTGCCCGGAAATGAACTGTGGCCAAATGCAAGCATCTGGCTGTGGGGTAGATTCTCTTCTCATTCACAGGATACACCCAGACCAAGCAGAGGATTCAGGAAGAGAGCTCAAAGATGCTGCTCCCTTTCTGGTATATGGGAGAATCAAGCTGTGCATTTAGTTTACATGATGTTTTTTGAAGGCAAAAACAGCCAGACTTTCCAAAATGCATGGGAATTTTTTTTTTCCAGAGAGACATTAATCTTTACTTCTTCTAAAAAGCAACCTGTTTATACATTTGTTGGAGGGTTTGTCTGGGAAAAAATTAAAATAGGAGAAATTGATTTGACACATCTGGAGCAGATGGGCATGTTTTGTTTGGCTTCCTGTGGATGTTTAAATTGGGGTTAAAATAGGGAAGATGGTAAAACTGTCTGAAGACTCAGGTGGCTGGAAAAATATGAGGATAGAATGTGAGAAATGGAACACAGTCAGATGTAGCAGGCAGAATCATTACACATCTTTCACTTTCTTTCCCTGTAAAGTGTGTGTTGCAAATGTTAATGAAAAGAAAGGGAATGAAGTTCAAGGACCGAAAAAGCAAAAAAGGAATTAAAGAACAGTTCACGTGTAAAAACATTTTGCTCGTATCTATTCCTGGGTCTTCTGAAGGCTAAACAGTGTGCCCTGGAGAACCAATAGAGAGAAGAAAATCTTTTCTCCACCTATCCCGTACTTACGCTAAACTCAATTTTAATGAAAGCTTTTCACACAAAGCATCGGTGTGTTGAGTATGAAGCCAGCCACAAGGGGAAGTTGCACATGCATTGTTTTGAGTGGAGAGTAGAGACAACAGCTGTGGAGGCTCTGGAGCTGCACCTAACGTAACTGCACAAGGAGGAGAGAAGGGTGTAGCATTCAGCAAGGTGCTCTTGCACTCCGCATGTGTTTTTTAGTCACTGAAGCACCAAAGATGATTACAATAATGACCTGAAGTCATTGCCTTTATTCAGATTTCTGGTTTAGTATTGATTTTCTTTTCTTTTTTCCCCCCAGCCATGTGTTCAAATTGTAGGCATTTGGTGTTCCATTGTAAGGAATGCTTGTGAAAAAGCACGTAAAGACATTAACTCCTCAGTTTTGCAGGAGCAATACTTAATTTTCATGCATAAAACTAGCAGTTATGACTACGCATTGTGCTATGGACAGGAGATGACTTCAGCTATAAAACATGATTACTTTTCAAGTGCTAGAAAGATACCAATATAAATATGTTTAAAGTTGTTAGTCAACACATCCAACATACTTCTGTGTGTAACTTTAAAACATCATCTTTAAAGTTTCTTTCAAACTCCCAAATTATCACAAACTACTTAAAAAGAAATGCTCTCATGATTACCAATTTAGAGGAAGTGTATGATTAGGAATTTAAAATTTAAGATCAATTTATATCACATTTCAAGATGCTGCTTTAAAAAAATGTATCCAATGACTCAACGGTACCACCTGATTCTTAAATCTCTCAAATGGTGCTTTAATTAAACACAGGCAGAACAAAAGCAACTATTCTCTGTAATTACATAGCAACACTTCTTATTTTAGGTTTTCTATCCCCTGAAATCATCTGCCTTTCACTTAAAAATATTAAATAACTTTGCTGGTAACAACAAATAAGAATAAACAAATCGTGGTATAAGTAAAATATTACCTTTATGTCTCTCTTTGGAAGATATCCTGACATTTTATTCCTTTTTGATTGTTTTTGTGCCAGAAAAAAATAACTGCAAGTATTCCAAAACTCGGGAGGGGGTTGGGAATCTAATAGCATTTCTAAATTGCTTCCAAAAACTTTAAATGATGAGCTTTTGGACCAGAAAAGACTCAGAAAGAAAAACAAACCTAAATCTGCCCACAACCACAAAGCACATATGCAACTCATAGCAAAGAATGTGTGCATGAATATATGAGGGTGGAATTTGGCCACAACCAGGCTGATAACACGCTTAATCAAATGGTTCTTCATTTGGCCTCTATGGATTTTCTCTTCTGACTTTGGCAAATTTATGGAGAAATGAACACAAATTCAGCCAACTAATTTTGGACTCTATCAGCAAGTTCATTATTTTGTCAATCAAAAAACAACTCTCTAGCCCTCTGAACTTCAATAAATACGCTTCTTTTCAATTGGAAGTTTGCTTTCAACCTCCTTCTTCTCCCAAATAATTTGATAAAAGTCCCAATAGGTGTTTCTAGCTTGGATAAAGGAAACTGATTTATTTTACTGGAAACCACTCATATTTTGCTATGAATCTCTAAGATAATGGTTACTCTTTGAAACACAACCCAAAAGGTCTACTGACATTTTGATCAATAATAGATAGGCCCCCTGGGACACAGAGGCTGGGTGAGTTATAAGTTGATTTATGTGAAGAACTCTCATCACCCCTTACTAGCCTCTTGCATCCAGCAACCCAGATTCCCTCTCCAATCTTCTAAACTCAGTGGCCTCTCAGTCGTCTCCTGACACCTGCCTCAAATGGAAATGTACATGTCTTTGCATCTCGGTGTCCTGCTTTCTGAGACTGGCAAGGCAACTGATTCTAACAATGATATTACCAGCTAGAATTATGGACGGAATGTTTATGTCCACCTCCTGCCCTTCTACCAATTCATGGGTTGAAGTCCTAACTCCCAATGTGTTGATATTTGGAGGTGGGGTCTTTGGGAAGTAATTAGGTTTAGATAAACTCATGAGGGTTGGTCCCCGTGACGCCAGGGCTCACTCTCTCTCTCTGCCAGGTGAAGAAACAGGGAGAAGGTCTGCAAGCCAAGAAGAAAGTTCTCACCAGAACCCCGGCCATGCAGGCTGGCACCCTGACCTTGGACTTCCAGCCTCCAGAATGGTGGGAAATAAATGTCTTCGTTTAATCCTCAGTCTATGGTATTTTGAGCTGATTAAGATAGTCCCTATTCCAGAAAAAAGAAAAAGAAATTTAATATTAGAAACTTGAAAACACAAAGCTCTAACCCAAGTGAGTAAATAAATGAATGAATGGTTGGTGTTTACTCACCAAGGCAGGCTGTTGGGGAAACACAGCCTATTTCGTCAGCCCTTAAAATAAGGCTTTTGTCTGGACTGCCTCTGAGCCCCACTGGTTTTCTAGAAGGTGGCCATGCTGTGTGCACAGATCCTGTATTGAAGATGCATTCAGGGCCTTTTCTGACTCCTAGAGCTTGGGTTGGTTTCAGGATGTCTGCACGACCCCAGGTGCATGATTGTAGAGTAAGGGACATATAAAGAGACTTGTACTAACCAGTTCCCCAGCTCAGGGTGGCTCTGAGTGTTTGGGAACACACCCCAAAGCCAGTCCAT
This sequence comes from Chlorocebus sabaeus, assembly GCF_047675955.1. Lineage (NCBI taxonomy): Eukaryota > Metazoa > Chordata > Mammalia > Primates > Cercopithecidae > Chlorocebus > Chlorocebus sabaeus. Next base: position 31,891,745 of record NC_132911.1, on the reverse strand, counting down.
AGATGTGTACTGCAGAAGATCAGCCTTTAAGTACACCTGTGTGTCTTTGGTGTGGGGGATTCACCGTGTTGTACCATTGATCTGCCAGTGTAAAATTCCAACAAAATAAGGACCATTTGTCCACACTTGAACAAAGGAATGCTTGACTCACAATGAACTTCACAACTCACTTGAAAAAAAGTTTTGTATAGAAGAAAAAGGAGTGTTTTCTTATAATAAAACATTTACCCAACTCGTCCAGGAATTTCCGTGGTGACAAATACTCAGTCTCTTCTCCTCTTCTGTGCCTGCCCCTCATCTCTGAATCCCCACATCTTTGTTTCAGCCCCAAGTTCTCATACTTCCATTTCTTAAATCATTCTTCAATAATTTACTCTGTTGTTAATCAAGTTTGAAAATACTTGTAGGAACTCCTATCTCTATAGGGTTTCATGTAAAACTTATATCTTCTTTCTCTTTAGCTCTACTTTTCTAATGACTAATTTTTGGGAAGACTATTCCAGCCTATGGCATATATATTCACACTGTTTTGGAAAATTCTCTGGTTTAGGAAGACCTAGGGCTGAAGCAGGGCTGAAAAGGTAGAGGAAAAAAGTGAGGTTTTGACAAGAGGAGAAACAGAAAAAGTCTAGGAAAAGAGGGCAAAAGACCCCAAAACATTTTTCATCCATTTTATATTTTGATGGAACTGGTCTTGGCCCCAGATAAAAAGACCTACTTTAATTTAGGGGCAGCAAAAGAGAGGGAGAGGGAAAATAAAACCATTGAGGGGGATTAGAATATTTTAAACAAGGATTTACATATTATTGATAAATATTTAACAACTGGATTACACTTTTCCAAGAAGGGGGAAAAGAAAAAAAAAAAAAAGATGGGTAGCATGTGTTACTCAATTTCTAGTTTTTGTCAATTTCTATGATGTCAATGTTCTCAACATGGCCAACTTAAAGCTACTAATGTGGGGTCACTGAATATGAGGAAGAGATGCATATGAGCCTGTGCAAATCACCTCTAGCGAAGTTAACTTGGACCTTCATGTTGAAATTGGTAAGCCCAAAGAAACAGTAAGGGGTATTTAAAGGTGACATGGAAACATCACTCTGTAACACTTATTAAAATGTGCTTTAAACAATGTCCACTTTTAGAAGGTAAAAATTTTGAATTTTCCTTCTTTTGCCTCACAAGTAGTCATGTAAATTTGTGTTGTCCTCTGATTTGGTTATGTGTCAATATTAAACAACTTATTTACTTTTTTTTTTCACTTTGTTAAGTAAGGAAACATATTCCTGTGATGTCAGAATGAGAAGTTACAAGTTAAATACATAAACAGGAATCTGGGGTGATGCCACCTGTATTCTATGTAATTTACAATTCCACAGTAACTCTGCTCAGAGCCTGTCATCAAAGCCTGCTTCTGATCCCTTCTTGATGGCTTGGACAATTATTATTTTTTATTTCTGATCCTTCATGACTCCACATGACACATTGCTAACATATGAATTTAGCAAAATGTCTCATTACCTTAAATGTACTGGGCATGCCAAGCAGAGCAGTTAGCATTCCTCTTTAGATATAACCTTGTTTCTGTTTTACTCTGATGCCTTCACAGCATATTAAAATGCTTAAAATCACAGTGGCATTTAATATAAAGATGGATTTTGTGTTTATTATGGGTATTCATAAGTTATTTGCAGATGGTTATGTGTAGGTATTTATGTATAAAAAGCAGATGTTCTATTTCTTTATAAGGCCTCAATACTAACCATTTATGAGGGGACAGAGGACAAGCACTCTAGTCACATTTGGTTCTCATGCTATTGAAGCAATGGTTGCTAAATTGCTTCTCAGGCAAAAGGTCCATTTTGTTGTTGTTGTTCAAAAACTTCATTAGGAGAAAGAGAAATAAGTTCTCTACAAATATCTGTTTTCCGCCTACCTGCTTGCATTCATGACTCAACTCATTATTTGACGTCTTGAGAGAAAATTCCTTCTTTCTCTTTCCATTGGCTTGTCAGACTATGGCATGATGATTGCACAAAGCAAACTCCTTCAGTTTCCCCATGACAGTTTCACTTCAAAAGCTCCCAGACTAGCTTTAACTCAGAGAGCTCTTCTCCCTTCCCAGGTACCTGGTCATAGAATTCCAGAATTTCCCTGTCAGTCCTGGTACAGGGAAGCTGCTGCCCCATCCTTGTTCCCCATGGACCTGGAAGCTCTAGACTGTGGTGTGACAGAATGTGAGATGACAAGCAGATCAAAGCTTCATCTCTGGGAAATACGTCACCAATAGGTTAATAAGAATCATTGGCAGGATGCAATGGGAAACATTCACATTTCCCAGGGGTTCACAGACTTTTTAGAAATAGTATATGGAGCCTTGATCTATAATTGCTAGAATTTAAAACTATTCTATTATCTCTAGCACTGATCAGCCTATTTAAAAACACAACTTTACCCTTCTTCACTTTGTTTCCAAATAGAATCTTTTCAGATTATTTTGACAATTAAGAAACCTATAGAAAGAGATAAAAATAAGGAGCATTTCACAAGATATGTAAAAATGCCTCAGTGTCTTTCATACTATTCTAATAATGAGCATATTTAATAACAATATGGGGAAGGAAGGAAAGAAGGTAGGGCAGGAAAGAAGGAGGGAGGGAGAGAGGAAGAGAGGGAAGGAGGAATGTACAGATGAGGTAAAGTGATTTTTTAAAGGTTTCTGAAGTAAATTGGCTAACGAATATGATCTTGTGAGCTAAGTTAGTTTCCAGGTCTTCTAGATTGTTTCACCAAATGGGTAATGTATCTCTGTCCTTTAAGTGATGCTCTAATACCACCGTGCTTCAAGGGATGGGACTCTGGTTGACCCATCCTTCGTGCTTCCCCGGAGACTTGCACAGGGCTGGTCAAACCATAGAACACGAAAAGACTTGGCCTGATGACTAATTCTGAGTATCACAAACTAAAATCTAGTGCATAATGTGTGGAAAAATTGCAGGAAAAAATCCCTTGGGAAACACTGAGACACTGTTTTGAGGGTTGGCTTCTAAAGAACTGCCTCATAGAGACAATGCTTTTGTTTTCCAAAAACCCTTTATAAACAACCTCCTGTGTCATGATTCAGCTTAAAAACACATCCATTCACTCATGTATGGGCACATGGACACACACACACACACACACACACACGGAGAAGGGCAGAGGTGATCAGCATGTTGAAAGTCTGAATTTATTTTTAATACCCAGATCCTGAATAAATATGAGTAAAACAAATCAGTATCAATCATCACTATTGACACAGTGTCCATGGATATCACTGGAAAACAAATCCAATTACCAGGACTCACAACAGCTAAAAACTTTTTTAGTAAGTATGTTCATTTTATTTCTGTACAACAAATACAGCCACTTAAAACACACATTTATTATCTCACAGGTTATGTGGCTTAGGAATCCTGACTCAGTTATGCTTGTTCCTTTACTTAGGGTCTCACAAAGCTGTAATCAAAGTACTCACTAGGGCTGCAGTCTCATTTGAGGCTCAACCGGGGAAGGCTGTGCTTTCTGAAGATTGTTGGCAGAATTCACTTCTTTGGTGGCTCAGCTGGAGGCTGCCCTCAATTCCTAGAGGTCACCTGCAGTTCTTTGTCATGTGGGGTTCCCCAGTATGGCCACTTGTTGCCACAAAACCAATAAGGAAGTAAAAGACTCTAGCAAGACATGCACTCCAATCTTATTTAAGATAACCATGGAATCACATATATCTGGCCAACTCTGCTGTATTCTCTAGTCAAAGGTCCTGCTCACATTCAAGGAGAGTGAACTCCAGGAGTCAGGGATCACGGGGACCATTTTAAGCCTGCCCATTACAGTAAACGCTGATCTTAAACTGTCACGCAAATTTCCATGGGAAAATGCATGATGGTTTTCTATGAAATTGGTGCATAAAGATAGGTATAACATAAGGAAGAGATGAACATCAGCTTCATTTTAGGAGAGTAGAAAACAAATTCCTGAAACTGAGATTATCTGAATTATCAATAAATAAAAAACAAACAGAACTCAAAACAGAAAACATCACAACACACGAACCTGATGTAATTCTGTTCAACAGGGATTCGGGGAATTCTTGACTGCTTATGGTAATGACTGCGATAAAATCTGCACTGTACCTTCATTTGAAACAAGAAGTTTGGGCGAATTTTCTTCTAGATTCAAAGGGAATCTTACTTTTATTTTTAATTATGTTTAATATCCTGTGGTCATCTGAGAAAACACTATTCTCTTCTTTGTATTTGGCAAATGAGAGAGTTCATTTTGAAAGGTACAACTACAGTGAAGCCAGGGAGAAAATGTGACTTGCGCCAACTGCCTTAGCTTCAGTAGAAATAAAAGGCACATTTTTCCAAAGAATAGTGGATTTTTGGCCATTGTAGCCTTGCTCACACTGCATTATATTTTACAATGGAATTACAAGATGTGGTTTATAGACCATTGTCTGGGACACATCATTTTACATTACAGTGTATAATGGATGGAAAGAATTTCTTTTTTTTTTTTTTTTGTGAGACGGAGTCTGGCTCTGTCCCCCAGGCTGGAGTGCAGTGGCATGATCTTGGGTCACTGCCACCTCTGCCTCCCAGGTTCAAGCAATTCTCCTGTCTCAGCCTCCCAAGTAGCTGGGATTACAGGCATGTGCCACCACTCCCAACTAAGTTTTTTTTTTTTTTTTTTTTTTTTTTTTTTTTTTGTATTTTTAGTAGAGACGGGGTTTCACCATGTTAGCCAGGATGGTCTCGATCTCCTGACCTCATGATCCACCTGCCTGAGCCTACCAAAGTGCTGGCATTACAGGCATGAGCCACCACACCCAGCCCAGAAAGAATTTCTTCTTAAGAACCATTATTCTTTTCCTAGTTTGGGGCTAGAATATTATGCTTTAATAATCTTCAAATCTGTAGATACACTATATACATATATATATATATATTTATTTATATTATTGTTATTTTTTTTGAGATGGAGTTTTGCTCTTGTTGCCCAGGCTGGAATGCAATGGTGCGATCTCAACTCACTGCAACCTCCATCTCCTGGATTCAAGCAATTCTCCTGCCTCAGCCTCCCGAGTAGCTAGGATTACAGGCATGCACCACCCATGCCAGGCTAATTTTATATTTTTAGTAGACATGAGGTTTCTCCATGTTGGTCATTCTGGTCTCGAACTCCCAACCTCAGGTGATCCACCCACTTCAGTCTCCCATAGTGCTGGGATTAAAGGCATGAACCACCGCGCCCAGCCTAGATACACTATATTTTTAACAATAAGAATTCTATTGAGGTGAAACACTTATTTTTTGTACCTCTTAGATAGCACTTAATCTCAATATTTATTGTTAATTTTATCTGCCCTGGCTGACATCCCTTCCTCTTCTGAAGCATCCTTCCTCAGTGGTGTTTTCCCAGAACTAAGGAACTCATCTTCCTTAGAAAATCCATGACAGTTTGGGAAAATCAAGTCAGGAGACAACACAATGGGCTCGGTCCTTTCAAGAAATTTAGGCTAAGCTGTTAGATATTAATGTTCTTGGATCTTGTTGAATAAAGGATTATTGAAAAAGTATATGTGCTGCCTTAGGGATGAGGAAGTAGCTTCACTTCCAAAAAATGAGCATTCCTTGTGTCTCACTGGTGGGATTAATCTTTTTGGTTGTTAGCTTCATGTTTCATAAGAATGTTTTTATATGAAAACCCGAGGATCATTTTCTACTCCTACACATCAGCGCACACTGTTGGGAAACTATCATCTACACATTGTTCAGATTCCACCCAAAAGGTCACAGACTTACACAGAAGAGATAAAATGTTTCCTTTATGGTGAGACATTTTTAATGGACAATCATCTCTTAGTATCCTCAAAGTATTGGTTCCAGGACTCCCCAAGGATACCAAAATCTGTAGATACTCAAGTCGCTGATGTAAAATGGTGTAGTATTTACCTATAAGTTACATACATTCTTTCCTATATTTTAAATCATCTCTAGATTACTTGTAATACCTAATATAACATAAATGCTATCTAAATAGTTGTTATACTGTATGGGTTTTTAATTTTTATTATTTTTTTAAACAAAGGGTCTCACTCTGTTGCCTAGGCTGGAGTGCAGTGGTGCCATCATGGCTCACTATAGCCTCCACCTCCTAGGATCAAGTGATCCTCCCATCTCAGCCTCTCCAGTAGCTGAGACTACAGGTGCATGCCACCCAACCCAGCCAACTTTTTAAACTTTTAGTAGACACAGGTTCTCACTGTGTTGCCAAGCTGACCTAAAACTCCTGAGCTCAAGTGATCCTCTAGCCACAGCCTCCCAAATTGCAGGGATTACAGGCACGAGTGATTGCATCCAGCCTAGATTAGTTTTTATTGTATTTAAAATTTTATTTTTCTGAATATTTTTGACCCATGGTTGGTTGAATGTATGCAGAACCTACAGACAGGGAGGGTCAATTGGACCTTACTTTTAATTTAAAAAGGTCACTGGAGTTATGAAATATAGCTATGATAAATATCACACAGACTAGTCAGTCTTTACTGACAGCAATATTATTTTATTTTATTTTTATTAATTAATTCTTTTTTAGATAGGGTCTCTCTCTGTTGCCCGGCCTGGAGTGCAGTGGTACAATCTTGGCTCACTGCAGCCACCATCTCCTGGGATAAAGAGATCTTTCTACCTCAACCTCCTGAGTAGCTGGGACTATAGGTGTACACCACCATGCTTAGATAATTTAAAAACTTTTCTGTAGAGAGGTCTCACTATATTTCCCAGGTTGTCTTAAACTCCTTGGACACAAGTAATCCCCCCGCCTCGGCCTCCCACAGTGCTTGGATTACAGGCGTGAGTCACTGCACCCAGCCTGATAGCAATTTTAGATCACAAAGGGAAAAAAAATTGTCATTGTCACATAGTAGTGCAGACACTATACTTTTTGACAATCTATCAACAAGTGAGTTTGTTCCTTTGCCACCCAATTCTTTCATCCTGTATTTCTATTGAACTTTTTCTTTGCATATCTGGGCAGCCTTCAAGTCCCTGTTGATATGCCACTTCCTCCACAAAGTCTTTCCAAACCCTATCTTTCAGAATCCTTTTGTTTTCCTGTGGCCTCAGTATTGGAACCACTATTAGAGCAGTAATTTCTGTCTCATTCGTGTCACAGTTAGCTTTTTATGTCTCTTCTAACTAAATTATAAGCTAAATGCCACAATTAGTTTTTTATGTTTTTTTTTAACTAAATTGCACTAATTTCTTTTTCATTCATGCCACAATTAGTTTTCTATGTCTTTTCTAACTAAATTATAAGTTCAGTGACAATATAGCATTCAGCTTATGATTTCTGTTTTACCACAATGCATTGCAAATCATAAACCCTTGTTATACAAACAAGAAATGTTCCTCCAGTCTTTTTATCATAGACTGTCGTGCAGTGTCTTGATAGCTGGCTTTTTTTTTTTTTTTTTTTTTTTTTTTTTTTTTTTTTTTTTTGGTATATTGCAGCAATTCTGAATCTTGGAGTTAACCAGGTTTTCTCTTTTGTTTTTGGTTACTAAAAAGCTTGATTTACATTTAGACCTCCCTGTAGACTTCGATAATGCACATTTTTTGTGCTAATCTTATCTCTGGCTTTAATGTTTTCTTTCCTTTTTTAAAAAGAACGTTTAAATTTTTTTCCCTCAAATGAATTCAATTAGTTATATTAACTCTTCACATTTGTATATTTATGTGACTACCTTAAATCAAGTAGGATTGACAGACAATTAAAAATTGAGAAAATAAACAGATACCCAATAAACAATCATACAACTTATTAGACAAATTCTTCTTATATAGGAGTTTTTCTATGGTTGTGTCAGTTTCAAAAAAGTGGTATTTAATAAAGAATGTTAATCTTTGAAAATAACAAACTTTTATTACCCATACGATTTTTTTCCCCCATGACAGTGTGTTATTAATAGAACTTCCCAGATAGCAGGCAGGCAAGTTTGCTGTTGGCCTCAGATTCCATTTCCTTATGTGTAAATGAGGGGGTAGGGCTAAAAGATCCCTTGGGTCTCCTCAGTTTCTCACATTATGTGATTCTTAAATACCCTCAGCTCTCCCCTTCTCTCTACCTGTGTTGACACAGCCTCAGAACATTAGGGAGGAGGTTTGGAATTTGAAATAAACCTTTTGGACTTTTAGATTTCACTGAGTGCTGACTTAGATTTCTACAGTGATGACGAATTAAGAAAAAGCTGCTGGGAGAATTGACAGTGTTGGGATTTATATGAGGCCCACCCACAATAATCTTGAAATTTTTCTGAAACTTCACAGTTACGTGAGTGGGTGTATGGGGAAAATATATTTTTTTTGAGTTAATCTATATATAGCTAATTGAGCAGAAAAGTAACTAGTGACTTCACATATATTCTCTTCTTTGACGGTTAGTCGTTTAGTCTTTGGGAAGCTATTGAGGAAGAAGACAAGGCAAACATAGCAAGACAGAAGGAAAACAGATGACAAAAAGTGTGGGTCTGACAATGGGAGCAGGATGGGGGGCTCTCACTGTGGGAATGAGATTCCATCATCCCTACTTCTACATTCTCCCAGTGCCCCATGCTTTCCCGGACTTACCTTATCGCTCACACATGCTTGTCCCAAGAATGCCAGACAAGAAGGCAGTGTGCCATAATGCTTAGTACATAGGTTTTGGGGCCTCCTGCCATCTAGGTACTGGCTGTGGAACCTTGGTTAGTTTCCTGATCTATCCTGATTATTGGCTGTACCATAGAGCTAATAATAGCAAATAGGGGATAGCATAGGGATGGTGTAATGATTCAATGAGATGATAGATTGACAATGTGGAGCACAGTGTCTGTCATTCATTCACTTATTCCTTCAGTACATATTTACCAAACATCTACTGTGTGCCAAAAGCTAGATGACACTTGGACCATGTCCATGAACAGATCAGATAAAGATTTCTGCCCATGGGAATCTTACTTCTTACGTAGCCAGTTAAGAGGACCCATTAACAAGTGGCCTAGAAAAAGGTATCACGTGTTGGCTTAATATTTTTTATTATGGGACTGGGTGAGGAGGAAGAGTTAGATAAAGGAATGGTATGAGTGGCCAGGACCCCCTAGCTTGGCAAACTCTCATGATTTGTCATCTGCAGGATTTGACCAATCTATTATTTGCATACTTTCTAATCTGTCCATGTATTAATATATTCTTAACTTTTTCAACATTCGAAAGAAAACAAAAAATGTATAACCAAAATAAAACAAATTATTCCGACAAGAAATCTCCTCAGTGAGTACCTCTAACCACTTCCCTGTGACAGATACATTTTTTCCCATTTTTCGAAATTGTTTTTTATTAAACTTAAGGTAATAAACTTTGCAATGGGTTTTACAATCAAAGGCATATAAGTGCATATTTGATAACATTGACTGTCATTTTGCAGAGTGAATTTTAAAAATTCTCACACGTTTTCACAAGGGAAATATACCTCATAGAAGAGATATAAAATGAGGTGTCTGCGGTTGAGTGTTTATAGTTCCACAGCTGCAAAGCATCTACGAAACCGCTAGTACTTTACAGAGAATCCTGACAATTCTGACTCTTGCTTTCACACCTTCAGCATTTTTGGGGGGTCTCCTGACTCTGCAAATGCAAATAAGTTGGACTTCCTCGTCACCCACTGTACATCAAAGAACTATTTAATTGGAGGTTGTATTGGAAATTCTTAGTAGCAAGCAGTCCTGTCTGTACAAGAAACTGGGACAAATAGAGGATTTAAAATGCATTTTCGAAATTTGTGATTTATATGAATCGTCTCTTTTTCTAAGTTTTCATGGTTACCCTCATTTGATAAAGAACACTGTGTCCCAAACCTTCCACACACCAGTTGGTTTATGCTTACAACAATCTTGCAGGTTAGTAATAATTAGTAATACTTTTCATTTATTACAGATAGCCAACAATTACAAAAGGTTATGTAAGTTTCTTGAGTCTTTACGTGGCAGAGCTAGGATTTGAATTCAAGGCGATCTGGCTCCAAAGCCCAGGTTCACTGAGGACAGTGTATGCAAATATGGCTCAGAGAACTGTGAGCCTGGGGGCATGAATCCCAATGCAAGATAGGCTTAATAATACCAGCAAAGGAAAAAATTTTCTGCAAGGGAACACTATTAAAACACATTTAACATTCATCACAAAGTATTACATGCATATATTAACACTCAGCTATAAGTCCAAAATTAGGGGAGAGAAAATTGAATGTCTCTTTTAGCTTCTGAAATGAGAATGCCTAAGGTAATCTTTTCTGGCCTTTACCATCCAGTACTAGCGGGGAGTGGAGGTGGTAAAAGCACAACTGTTGGTCCTCACTCCCTAGAGATTCTGATTCAATAGATTTTGGGTGGGGAACAAGCATGTGCATTTTACAAACATTCTTCAGGTGAAGTTGATGTGCAGTCAGAACTCAAAAAAGAAGGCTTAATGATATTTAATATTTGTACTAATTCAATCCCTGTCCATGTGTCAGCAATGTCTATCTTAAAAGGCTAGTAAGAAAAGTCTCCATGTCGAATTCACAGCCCTTCTAGTTTTATTAGTAAATAAAGATATACACACACCAACACACACACACCCACCCACATACACACACACACCCACACACACACACATACTAACAGGAGCATAGGTAGAGGTCTTGTTTTTATAAACATTTTAAATCGTCATGTAGTAACACACATGTTATTCTGAATTAGATCTGGGAAAAGAAAAAGGATAATAATGAAAAAACCGATGAAATATGAGTAAAGTCTGAAGTTCAGTGAATAGAATGATACCAATGCGAATTTGTTTTTTGGACAACTGTACCACATTCATGTAAGTTTTCCACATTAGCGTAAGCTAGGAGACAGGTATACAGGAACTCTCTGTACTATCTTTGCAACTTTTTTTTTCATAAATCTAAGGCCATGCCTAGATGAAAAGTGTCTTGTTTAAAAGAGTCATCATATCAAGTACAAAACTATTAAAGTGTTTGTTTTCATTTTCCAAGTTGTGAAGTGTATCCTCAAGTGGCCAATAAGTATTAAGATTTTTTCTTCCATAACTTAAACTGTGAGTAACAATAGGGAAGAAAGTGAGAAGGGAGAAAATGAAGACAGACAGGGACAAGATCAAGGAAAGCAAACAGAGCAATGAGGGCAAGCAAAGTCTGCCATAGCCCAGCCCATAGAGGGTGCCGAAGGTCATACAATGCTACCCTGAGTCACAGAGACCATGAAACTCCTTTGAGAGATTTCCTTTTGGGAACCATCCTACCCTACACAGTACTAAATTGTTGCATGACTTTAGCATTTAGCAGAAGGCATGGGGCAGGGCCCTGGAAGGACATGAGGAATCAAAGTCTGAGAGTCATTGAGAAAGGAAATAAGTAAAGCAGGTGCTTAATGCCAATGCAAATTAACTTAAGAAATTAAGACATACTCATCTACAGTGCACTAAAAAGGGGGATGGGGAAAGGATGAAGGGAGAATGTCAGGAGCAAAAGACCTGAACACTAAGGCCTTTGGTATTTTGTTCTATGGACTGACCTTGTGTGGAGGTGAAGGGTGGAATTATTGGCACAGCCTGGTACCTGCTCTAAAGTCTATGTTTTGCCTATGACTATTTGCTAAATTAATGAGAGAAACTTCCCTTGCTACATATGACTTTAAATTATCTAGGATGTCATCTTCAGTTTTTCCAAAGGACTTCTGCCTTAGAGAGACTTCCTTCTTCCAGTCCCATGCTTTTCACTGGAGAGCTTTAACCTCTACTTCCTACTAAAACCAGCATGGTGAGGATATATAGTTGTTTTAGTAATCTCATTTCTATTTGAACAAGTTCAGGCATTTGAAGTGGACACACCCAGGTCTGGAGGTGTGTATGACAATGGCGTCCCAGTATCACTCATTTTATCAAGTTGGGGCAGAAAAGTGTACATGAATATGACATGAGTTACAACACGTTTGGAGCTTATGAACAATTTAATTACCAAGATCAAGATTCGGTTGACAGCCAAGTCCCACAACTTATGAAATAGAAAGAAAAGAAAATGAAATGAATGAAATATAACTCTTGTATAAAGCTGACTTCAGAGGCTGATGAGAAAAGGAGAGAGGTGTGAAAAAAAAGGCCCTCATAAAAGTCCACATAAGTAATTTGGAATGTGATTATGTAAACTGGAACAAGAATAAAACCCACAGGGTTTTATATTTGACAGAAATGAGAGTATAGGGAAAAGAAAGGTTGAATTCATTTACATTCTCTATTTATATTTCCCTGAAGGTCAGATACCTACAGTTTGGTAGTCTTGCACCGATTAAAACAATATTTTGGGGGTAACATGAACTGCTGGGGGAGGGTAATTATCTGCCTTCCTTTATGTCTTATCTGTTTTCTGCTGCTATAACAGACATCAGTTGGGTAATTTATAAAGAAGAAAAGTTATTTGGCTCACGGTTGTGGGGCTGGGAAGTCCAAGAACATCGTGCTGGCATCTGGGGATGATGATCCCATGGCAGAAGGTGGAAGGATTAAGTGAGCACTGAAGATGGAGTGAAAGGGGGTGGAATTTATCCTTTTATCAGGAAACCTCTCCCACGATAACTAACCCACTCCTGTGATAACTAATCCACTCCTGCAATAACGACATCAATGTATTTATGAAAGCAGAGCCCTCATGGCCTAATTGCCTTTTAAAGGCCCCATCTCATAAATACTATTACAATGACAATTTTATTTCAACCTGAGTTTTGGTAGGGACATTCCAACCATAGCACTTTGTAACTGCAGAAACTCTAACTTACTTGGTTTTTCTCATTTGGAATTTTCAGTCTGGACGGTAAGTCTCAAGTTAGAATATCTGCATTACTGGCAGGGATTTGGATTCATGAGAGGAATCACTTGGACTTACCAAGCCTATAACCTGGAGTCCAGTATTTGCAGGTCTCTTATTGATCTTGGGTAACTAATAAGCTGGTGTGCTGACTTCCATTCCCTTTTGCACTGGCAATTGGATGCTAATATTGCCCAATCTAAGTTTTCCTCTCTCAAGAGGTTATAGAATGTAGTGGTTAAGGGCCTGGGCTACAGAGCTAGATGGTCCATGTTTGATTTTTAATTCCACTACTTGTTTGTACCTGATATGTTCTGGCTGTGCCCACATCCAAATCTCATCTCGAATTGTAATCCCCATAATCCCCACTTGTGGAGAGAGGGACCTAGCGGGAGGTGATTGGATCATGGGGGTGGTTTTGTCTATGCTGTCCTTATGACAGGAGTGAGTTCTCAAAAGATCTGATTGGTGTTTGACAGTTCCTCCTTCACAAGCTCTTTCTCTCTCTCTCTCACCTGCCACCATGTAAGACGTGCCTGCTTTCTCTTCCACATGATTGTAAGTTTCCTGAGGCCTCCCTAGCCATGTGAAACTGTGAGTCAGTTAAACCTCTTTCCTCTGTACATTACCCAGTCTTAGGAAGCTCTTTATAGCAGTGTGAAAATGGACTAATACAGAAGCTCATTTTTCTTGTCTGTACAATGGGGATAATAGTACTTACAGTGTTGTAAGAAATAAATGAGTTCTTAGTTGCAAAGTGCATGAAATGATCTCTGTCATATAATAAACACTATCTAAAGATCAGCTGTTATCATTCACTGTGGAAAGGTCAAATCTTTATTTTTTCCCCAACTGTGAAAAGCTATTTCAGAATGGGAGAGGAAGAAAGATGACAGACAACGAGATTGAGTCAAATCCTCCCCTTCCTTCACACGTAAATGCATAAGGAAGCCTTCAGGAGATGAGTGTGCATAAATGAAGGTGAAAATTTGGCTTTGTGCCTTAAAAAAGCGTTTCTCCAGAGGTTCACACAGTCATCAGTTTAATTCTTGAGTTTCTTATTCTGTGGATATGTGTCTTATATTGGAAACCATAAACTGGGCAAGAGTTTTCAACACTTCTTGGACTATAGCTATTAAATCAGTCTTTTGAATCACATTCTGAACAAAATATGGTTATACTTAGCACATGTCATGGTTTTATGTGTTAAAGAGGGTGCCAAAATTTATTAAACTAATCTTTCTTTTAAATGACCCTAAACATTACTATTTCTTATACAGTGGATTTCAGAATGAGTTACTGAGTTTTAAATCACATTTAGAAGTGAGACAAGAGACACAGGTCTTCAAGTCAATAGTGGTCTTTTAGGAAATGGGTCATCCTGCCCCTTTTATGAAGTTATAGCCAGATGTGAATTATCACTTCATAGCAGGGTAGGAGTGGAAATCAAGAGTTATCTAGTGTATTCTAGGCTTTCAGATTTCATGAGATAGTAAAATAATACTTAAAAAAATTATGAACTGACAAGTTTCCAAATTTATTTTTGAAGAAAAAAAAATCACCAGCTACTAACACTATATGTAAAGAAGAATACCTTAACACTTTGATACACGTTATACATAATATATTTGATGTGAACTACGTACATGCACACATTATCGAAGAGATCCTCTCAAGAAGTTGAATGCGAGAAGGAAAAGTTCTATATTTTTCAGTAAAAGAAACATGGCTTGAAGCACAAAACTGGGTGACCATATGGGCAGACAACAAACTAGCTGCAGGAGTCTTTTTTCATACCCCAGTGGCACCTGGAATGCCAGCAAGAAAGAGCCATTCACTCCCCTAGAAAGGGGGCTGAAGTCAGGAAGCCAAGTGGTCTAGCTCAGTGGATCCCACTCCGATGGAGCCCAGCAAGCTAAGGTCCACTGGCTTGAAATTCTCGCTGCCAGCACAGCAGTCTGAAGTCCAACTGGGACACTCTAGCTTGGTTGGGGGAGGGGCGTCCACTATTACTGAGGCTTGAATAGGCAGTTTTCCCCTTACAATGTAAATAAAGCCACCAGGAAGTTTGAACTTGACAGAGCCCACTGCAGCTTGGTAAAGACACTGTAGTCAGACTGCCTCTCTAGATTCCTCCTCTCTGGTAGGGCATCTCTGAAAGAAAGGCAGCAGCCCCAGTCAGGAGCCTATAGATAAAACTCCCATCTCCCTGGGACAGAGCACCTGGGGGAAGGGGCAGCTGTGGGTGCAGCTTCAGCAGACTTAAACATTCCTTCCTGCTGGCTCTGAAGAGAGCAGCAGATCTCCTAGCACAGTGCTCGAACTCTGCTAACCTCAAGTGGTTCCCTGATCCCCATGCCTCCTGACTGGGAGAAACCTCCTAGCAGGGGTCGACAGACACCTCACACAAGAGAGTTCCAGCTGGCATCTGGCAGGTGTGGGGACAAAGTTTCCAGAGGAAGGAACAGGCAGCAATCTCTGCTGTTCTGCAGCCTCTGCTGGTGACATCCAGGCAAACAGGGTCTCGAGTGGACCTCCAGCAAACTCCAGCAGACCTGCAATACAGGGGCCTGACTATTAGAAGGAAAACTAACAAACAGAAAGGAATAGCATCAATATCAACAAAAAGGATGTCTACACAAAAACCCCATCCAACGGTCACCAGCATTGAAGACTAAAGGTAGGTAAATCCACACAGATGAGGATAAATCAGCACAAAAGGCTGAAAATTCCAAAAACCAGAACATCTCTTCTACTACAAAGGATCACAAACTCCTCACCAGCAAGGGAACAAAACTGGATGGAGAATGAGTTTGATGAATTGACAGAATTAGGTTTCAGAAGGGGGTAATAACAAACTCCTCCCAATGCAAGGAAGGTAAGAACCTTGAAAATAGGTTAGAGGAGTTGCTTACTAGAATAACCACTTTAAAGAAGAGCATAAAAGACCTGATGGAGCTGAAAAACACTGCATGAGAACTTCTTGAAGCATATACAAGTATCAACAGCTAAATAGATCAAGGAGAAAAAGAATATCAGAGACTGAAGATTAACTTAATGAAATAAAGTGTGAAGACAAGATTAGAGAAAAAAGAATGAAAAAGAACAAACAAAGCCTCCAAGAAATACAGGACTATGTGAAAAGACCAAATCTGTGTTTGATTGGTGTACCTGAAAGTGACGTGGAGAATGGAACCGAGTTGGAAAACACTCTTCATGATATTATCCAGGAGAACTTCCCCAACCTAGGAAGACAGGCCAACATTCAAATTCAGGAAATACAGAGAACACCATGAAGATAATTCTCAAGAAGAGAAACCTCAAGACACATAATCGTCAGATTCACCAAGGTTGAAATAAAGGAAAAAATGTTAAGGGCAGTCAGAGAGAAAGGTCACATTGCCCACAAAGAGAAGCACATTTCTTCAAGAAAGTCCAAGACTAACAGCGGAATTCTCTGCAGAAACCCTACAAGCAAGAAGAGAGTGGGGCCAATATTCAACATTCTTAAAGAAAAGAATTTTTGACCCAGAATTACATATCCAGCCAAACTAAGCTTCATAAGTGACGGAGAAATAGAATCCTTTACAGATACGCAAATGCTGAGAGGTTTGCCACCACCAGGCCTGCCTTACAAGAGCTCCTGAAGGAAGCACTAAATATGGAAAGGAAAAACTGGTAACAGCCACCACAAAAACATACCAAATTGTAAAGACCATTGACACCATGAAGAAACTGCATCAACTAATGGGCAAAATAACCAGCTCGCATCATAGTGACAGGATCAAATTAACATATAATAATGTTAATCTTAAATGTAACTGGGTTAAATGCCCCAATTAAAGACACAGACTGGCAAATTGGAGAAAGACTCAAGACCCATTGGTGTGTTGTATTCAGGAAACACATCTCACGTGCAAAGACACACACAGGCTCAAAACAAAGGGATGGAGGAATATTTACCAAGATATGGAAAGCAAGAAAAAGCAGGGGTTGCAATCCTAGTCTCTGATAAAACAGACTTTAAATCAACAAAGATCAAAAAAGACAAGGAAGGGCATTACATAATGGTAAAGAGATCAATGCAACAAGAAGAGTTAACTATTCTAAATATATATGCATCCAGTACAAGGAGCAACCAGATTCCCAATACAAGGAGCACTCAGATTCATAAAGCAAGTTCTTAGATACCTACAAAGAGACTTAGACTCCCACACAATAATAGTGATAGACTTTAATATGCGACTGTCAACATTAGACAGATCAACAAGACAGAAAATTAACAAGGATATTCCACTGAACTCAGCTCTGGACCAAGTGGACTTAATAGACATCTACAGAACTCTACACCCCAAATCAACAGAATATACATTCTTCTCAGGACCACATCGCACTTATTCTAAAACTGACCACATAATTGGAAGTAAAATACTGCTCAGCAAACAAAAAAGAATGGGAATCATAACAGTCTCTTAGACCACAGTGCAATCAAATTAGAACTCAGGATTAAGAAACTCACTCAAAGCCGCACAACTATGTGGAACCTGAAAAACATGCTCCTGAATGACTACTGGGTAAATAATGAAATGAAGGCAGAAATAAATAAGTTCTTTGAAACCAATGAGAACAAAGACACAACATACCAGAATCTCTGGGACACAGTTAAAGCAGTGTGTAGAGGAAAATTTATAGCACTAAATGCCCACAGGAGAATGTGGGAAAGATGTAAAATTGACACCCTAACATCGCAATGAAAAGAACTAGTGAAGCAAGAGCAAACAAATTCAAAACCTATCAGAAGACAAGAAATAACTAAGATCAGAGCAGAACTGAAGGAGATAGAGACATGAAAAACCCTTTAAAAAAATCAATGAATCCAGGAGTTGGTTTTTTGAAAAGACAAAAAAAAAAAAAAAAAAAAAAAAAAAAAAAAAAAAAAAAAAAGACCGCTAGCCAGACTAATAAAGAAGAAAAGAGAGATGAATCAAATAGACACAATAAAAAATGAAAAAGGGGATATCACCACCGATCCCACAGAAATAAAAACTACCATCAGAGAATACTGTAAACACCTTTACGCAAATAAACTAGAAAATCTACAAGAAATTGATAAACTCCTAGACACATACACCCTCCCAAGACTAAACCAGGAAGAAGTCAAATCCTTGAATAGACCAATAACGAGTTCTGAAATTGAGGCAGTAATTAATAGCCTACCAATCAAAAAGCCCAAGACCAGACAGATTCACAGCCAATTTCTACCAGAGGTACAAAGAGGAGCTGGTACCAATTCTTCTGAAACTATAGCAAATGATAGGAAAAGAGGGACTCCTCCCTAACTCATTTTATGATGCCAGCATCATCCTGATATCAAAACCTGGCAGAGACAAAACAAAAAAAGAAAATGTCAGGCCAATATCCCTGATGAACATTGATGCAAAAATCCTGAATAAAATACTGGCAAACCAAATTCAGCAGCACATCAAAAAGCTTATCCACCACGATCAAGACAGCTTCATCCCTGGGATGCAAGACTGGATCAACATACACAAATCAATAAATATAATTCATCACATAAACAGAACCAATGATAAAAACCACATGATTGTCTCAATAGGTACAGAAAAGGCCTTTGATAAAATTCAACACTCCTTCATGCTAAAAGCTCTCAATAAACTAGCTCTTGATGGAATGTATCCTAAAATAATAAGAGCTATTTATGGCAAACCCCCAGGCAATATCATACTGAAAGGGCAAAAGCTGGAAGCATTCCCTTTGAAAACTGGCACAAGACAAGGATGCCCTCTGTCACCACTCCTGTTCAACATAGTATTGGAAGGTCTGGCCAGGGCAATCAGGCGAGAGAAAGAAATAAAGTATATTCAAATTGGAAGAGAGGAAGTCAAATTGTCTCTGTTTACAGGTGACATGATTGTATATTTAGAAAACCCCATTGTCCCAGCCCAAAATCTCCTTAAGCTGATAAGCAAATTCAACAAAGTTTCAGGATACAAAATCAATATGCAAAAATCACAAGCGTTCCTATACACCAATAATAGACAGAGAAGCAACTCATGAGTGAACTCCCATTCATAATGGCTACAAAGAGAATAAAATACCTAGGAATATAACTCACAAGGGATATGAAGGACCTCTTCAAGGAGAACTACAAACCACTGCTCAAGGAAATAAGAGAGGACACAAACAAATGGAAAAACATACCATGGTCATGGATAGGAAGAATCAATATTGTGAAAATGGCCATACTGCCCAAAGTAATTTATAGATTCAATGCTATCCCCATCAAGCTACCATTGACTTTCTTCACAGAATTAGAAAAAACTGCTTTAAGTTTCATATGGAACCAAAAAAGAGCCTGCATAGCCAAGACAATCCTAAGCAAAAAGAACAAAGCTGGAGACAACACACTACCTGACTTCAAACTATACTACAAGGCTACAGTAACCAAAACAGCATGGTACTGGTATCAAAACAGATATATAGATCAATATAACAGAACAGAGGCCTCAGAAATAATGCCACACAGCTACAACTATCCAATTTTTGACAAACCTGACAAAAACAAGCAATGGGGAAAAGATTCCCTATTTAATAAATGGTGTTGGGAAAACTGGCTAGCCATATGCAGAAAACTGAAACTGGACCCCTTCCTTACACCTTATACAAAAATTAACTCAAGATGGATTAAAGACAAATGTAGGACCTAAAACCATAAAAACCCTAGAAGAAAACTGAGGCAGTACCATTCAGGACATACACCTGGGCAAAAACTTCATGACTAAAACACCAAAGGCAATGGGAACAAAAGCCAAAATTGATGAATGGAATCTAATTAAACTAAAGAGCTTCTGCACAGCAAAAGAAACTATCATCAGAGTGAACAGGCAACCTACAGAATGAGAGAAAATTTTTGCAATCTATCCATCTGACAAAGGGCTAATATTCAGGATCTACAAGGAACTTAAACAAATTTACAAGAAAAAAAAACAAACAACCCCATCAAAAAGTGGACAAAGGACATGAAAAGATACTTCTCAAAAGAAGACATTTATGTGGCTAACAAACATATGAAAAAAAACTCATCATCACTGGTCATTAGAGAAATGCAACTCAAAAGCACAATGAGATACCATCTCGCACCAGTTAGAATGGCGATCATTAAAAAGTCAGGAAACAACAGATGCTGGAGAGGATGTGGGGAAATAGGAATGCTTTTACACTGTTGGTGGCAGTGTAAATTAGTTCAACCATTGTGGGAGACAGTGTGGCAATTCCTCAAGGATCTAGAATGAGAAATCCCATTTGACCCAGCAATCCCATTACTGGATATATACCCAAAGGATTATAAATCACTCTACTATAAAGACATATGCACATGTATGTTTATTGTAGCAGTATTCACAATAGCAAATACTTGGATCCAATCCAAACACCCATCAATGATAGACTGGATAAAGAAAATGTGCCACATATACACCACAGAATACTATGCATCCATTAAAAAAGGAAGAGTTTGTGTCCTTTGCAGGGATGTGGATGAAGCTGAAAGCTATTATTCTCAGCAAACTAACACAGGAACAAACACTGCATGTTCTTACTCATAAGTGGGAGTTGAACAGTGAGAACACATGGACACATGGAGGGGAACATCACACACTGGGGCCTATCATGGAGTTGGGGGCTAGGGGAGGGATAGCATTAGGAGAAATACCTAATGTAGATGGTGGGTTGATGAGTGCAACAAACCACCATGGCACGTGTATACCTATGTAACAAACCTGCACGTTCTGCACCTGTATCCCAGAACTTTAAGTATAATAATAATAATAATAATAAATACGGCAATTTTTATACTAGAATGTAAATTTCATTAAGCAGGAACTTTGCCTTTCTTGTTTGCCTCTAATTATCATGAACTTGTCTTAAGATATAAAAGGCACTGAATATTTGTTGAATAAATAGCAAAATATACATGTCCGCAAATGTATTATAAATAACTAAGTATACTTGTCTGCAAATTACATTGTCATCATTTCTCTCAATTTTTCATTACAGACTATCTCTGGTAAAATATCATCACCCAAACATGGCACAGGAAACTGCTGATCTGTTAAAATAATTATAGGAATATATATATCACATAAGCCATATACTTATGTGAAAAAAAGACTAGAACGTAAAATATTTATATTCTTAAAAACCACAGAAATGATACTAGTAAAATTTTGAAAAGGTTACCAAATTCATTTTATAATAATAGTTTTAAAATATTATCCAGTGGACTTCAAACTGTGTGTTGCATTGCATTTGTGGGAATCAATTTTAATGAGTCACTATAAGCTATAAAAAAATGAAATAGAACTGCGGGGAATAGACTAGAAGATATCAGTGTCATCACACATTGTGAAGTTTTGTGTTATTAAAATCATTAAACTATTGTTGCAGTTAAATAAACACATGCAGAGATAATAATGAACACATTTTGGATGGTGGATCTCAGCGGGAAAAAGTCTGTGATCCACTAATGTAGACCTTGTCCTTGCTTCCCATCAAATAGTAGGCCATTTCCAAAAGATCTCCCTTCATTGCTTGCTTAGACAGAGAGAATAAACCCTCCCTGGGACGACGTTCCATAACGAATGACTAAAATGTAGTGGAACTTAGCTAGATGTTTTAGATCAACTGTTTTTATGGAGTTGATTGGAAGGTAAAACAGTAAACATTTCATATAGCCTCAACAAAAAAGATGGTTTGAAAGAGATCAGACAGAGAGGATGAAAGACATGAAAAATATTCAATCTTACCTGAGCCCTGTGCTTCTGGAAAAGAGTAAAGATTAAGAAACCTCTCTACCCTTTAGTGTCTGGCAAACAACAAATGCAAAGGCCCACACTGCCCTCCCATATTCTGAGATAAGACCCATCTCCACCCTTCTTCATGACTTTTATAAGACTTCTGGATGACTCCCTTGTTTTCCTGCCTTTATAGAACCCCAGGCCCCCTTCCTTTTCTTCGAGATATTCACCATAAATCAATGTTCTCCATTTTGCAATAGTTTGAATAAAATCTTCTCTTTAATGACCTGGTGCATCTTGTATTTGATAGTTTGGTGCCATGCTCCTGCACTAGGATCTTTGTTTACTCCACCCAGGTAATAAGGCTTCTTTGGGCCCTTTGTGTTCCATTCCTTGTCCAAGGAACTATGAATGAGTCTAACTCCTGGTCCTGTGATATGGACCCTTGTCTATTGGTAGCAAGGCAAAGATGTGATTTATATATATATATTTTTAGTACTCACTTCATTTCTGGCGCTGGCTTTGGTTTTGTGGTCTGACCACTTGATCAACTCTGAAAAGGGGATTATTGACTTTTAGAGATCTTGTCTCTTACGGGTGAAAGACAATAGAGAATTTGGTTTGCTACTCTTTTCTGTTTGTCTGTTTTGAGCTCAAATCAAGAATCATGAGAAGAGAACAGCTCTTTGATATAAAACAGTAAGTTTTGTGATTCTGTGTCCCACTCTTGACCCATGGCTTAAATGTTAGAATTGAAACTAAATTCTTGCTATCTCTGCTTTAATGTCTACATGTCTGTAATTCAGAAAGAATATCACCATTCATTGTTAGAGTATGTAATATTTCCCTGTTGGCCAGGTACGGTGGCAAGCACCTACAATTTCAGCTACTATGGAAGTTGCAACCTTAGCTACTCAGGAGTCTGAAGGCAGGAGTTCTAATCTAGCCCATCTCTGAAAAAAATAAAAATAAAATATTTACCTACCTCAGGATGGTGTTACTAAATTAGGTTAGAGAATCTCTTAAAGAAGCTCTATTCTAATTGGCTTAGAAATAAACATTTATGTAAACCAAATATTTCCCAAATTCCCAGAAGTTAAGGAAATTGAGCCTTAAATACTTTTAATGTAGGTGAAAAAGGTGTATCTTGTAGGAACATAACTCAGAAACAATAATTCAAGTTCACAAAATCTAGGTAAATGTTTGGCAAACATTAATTAACAATAATTATTGTTTTGATAATCAAATAATTAATAAGGTTGATTTAGTAAAAATAGCTATGTTTTCTCTGAGTTTTTAATGTTAACTATAACACAAGCATGCTTCTAGTTTACTTGTGAATGTGATTCCTAAACTTAAATAGATTTACCAACCAAATAATCTAGCATTACTTCTACTTAATGTTTAATATAATAAAAACAAAAATTTGTGTTTAAGCAAATTGAGTCATTATCCTAACAAACTTTCAATGGTAATAATATTTTAGAGCATGTCAGCTTGAAGACAATTTCCAAGATATTTGGTAACTTAAAACCTTGGATTGAAGCTAAATTGAATTAATTAATGAATATTCATTTGATATTCGTGTAATTTCTATGCAAGAGAGGAAAGTGAACTATTGGTAACCAAGCATAATGTTAAGTTTATATACTTTTTGCCTTTTGTTTCTATATGCTATAGAGAAGCATGTACATTCAGTTTTGTTAATAAATGTGTTCATTTTTGCCACTTTGCATAAGTCGTGCTGTAAAGAATATGCATGGCTATTAAAAGTCGTGAGATGTGTATTCATGAGTTCCACTAGTGTGTTACAAAAAGCTTATGTATGACAGAAAGATCACAATTATCCTTTTCTCTTTTTTCTTTGTGCAACAGCTGTTACTATTTCTGTTTAAAAATTATAATCAATATACATGAATGAGATTCCACAAGGCATAATAATGGCAGAGAGATGCAATTTTGTATGCAAGGTTTGTAGAACATGTTTTTGTTAAAATAAGAGTTTTTTATTCCGAAGTCATATAGCTAGTTGTTAATGTGTAGGACAAAAGTTGATAGACGTAGAAAGTTGTAAAACGCTTGTAGGAAACAAAACTTGCTGTGGTCAGGGCTGGCTAAGGCTTGATGAATTCATTTATAAGATTTCAAAAAGATCTTCAGTATGAAATACCATACTGATGCAAAGTAGAATTTAATTTTATCTCTGTTTAAAAACACAACATTTTCTTGACTTCTTGGTCTACTCTTAATAATATTTTTTCTTTACCTTCTGAGTAATCTGCCTGGAAGGCAAAGATTCCATGTCTTAGAATAACTTCCTGTATTTTGTGTTGAGTTTATCACGTCCTTGCTTATTTAGTAAAGTCTTCTCCCTTTTGAAAAAGCTAAGATTCTTTACAATCATGTTACTGCCTGTGCCTACTTTTTCACTCTTTTTGCTGTCACCTTAGTTAAGGTAGCAAAGTATTGTTTATCAGTAACTCATGGCCATATCCTAGTCAAGTATCCCAATCTCCTGACAATCTTTGATATTTTCCCTCCCAAAACTGATTCCTAAGTGATATCTATTGCATCTGAAACTGTCTTTGGTATCTTCCAGAGGGCCTCCAAAAATCGCAAAAGATTTGTTATTTCACCTTATGAAAAGAAAGTTGCTGAAACAAATTAGGTTTATTTGATATGTTACTATTGACAAATTGCATGGGAGTCATTGTCAACTCAGAAAAGATGCTTAACCTTCGCTAGGATAAATCTGTATGGGCAGAATGTTATCAGTATAAATATTTCAGAAATTGTTTGCTGTATGGGAAATTCCTAGAGAGTCATCAAAGGCTTTGATGTCCATAATGTGTTTTTCTTTGAGTCCCGATGTCACTTTGTCCTGCTATTAGAGAGCACTGCACGAGTCATAAGTTTCAGTTATTTTTAAAATGTTAACTTGGTAACAACTTTTATTCTTTAATTTGAAATTAGCTTCTTCTAAGTCAGTGCTTTCCTTTTATTAAAAAAAATGTAAATTGACAATTTATGATATTATAAGTATATGGGGTACAAAGTGATAATATGATTTATGCCTACCATGAGGAATAATTAAATGGAGCCAGTTAACATATCCATCACTTCAAATGCTAGCCATTTTTTGTGTGAGAGCATTTGAAATTTACTCTTCCCAATTTTGAAATGTACAATACTTTATTATTAACTATACTTACCACATTGTGCAATAGAACTCAAAAAGCAAAAAGAAACCAGATTCCTCCTAACAAAGATTTTATAGCCTTTGACCATCACCTCCCCATTCCATCCACCCCCATCCTCTGTAACTGCCATTCTATCTGCTTCTTTGAGTGTGATTATTTTAAGATTCCTCACGTAAGTGAGAACATGCTATCTTTGTTTTTCTGTGCCTATAAGCCAGTATTTTTCAAATGGGGATTCTTGTGATAAATACTCCTTAGATCTTTCACGTTTGAAAATGATTTTTCAAAATAATTTTTAAGTCTTTTGTCATTTACAAATAGATTTTTGCTTTGTGGTGCTTCCCTGAAAGCTCTTGCAAATCTAGCTGGAGTGCTTTGTCTCAACAAAGGATTATCTCAGAGTCCCATGGAAAACCTCTATGCCAGGTACTTTTCATTTGGGCCAGGAGCTTCTGATGCCATCACTTACACAACCTTGAGACCGTACCAGCAGTCTGAGTCAGGATTTCCACAGCCCTGGTTGGAGAGGCAGATGTATACATGAAGCTGTTAAGCCAAGAGGAAGCAGAGCAAGAATTACACAGGACTGAAGGAACGGATGAGGGATGACTGTGGCTTTTGTTTAGAATATTGTTGATATTTTAACAGTTGATTTTTTTGGATGTAGGAAACCCTTTTCTATTTTCTCTTAAGCTAACTGAAACTCATAACAATTCAGGAGTCTATGCTTTGCAAATATAAATGAAACATTTGTCAATGGTATTTTTTTCTTCGTGTTTGACTGTTAGAGAATTCAGAAATTCTTACTGAGTATTCTTATTACATTTCAAAACTTAGCTATTTGCGTAGGTTCAATAAACTCTTCCTTGTTTGCATGAAATATTGGAGACATCAGGTATGCTCGTTTAAAGCCCTCTTGGGACAACTGGCCTGATTCCTGGCTAATGAGGTACCCAAATTTACAGGTAAAGGATACTTCCTATAGCAGGCCCAGAAAACCTGAGATATTTTGGGGACCTCTAAAAGACAGGTATCTATAATAATTTACCAAAATTTATAGATACTGTAGGTAAGTCTGTTGGTGAGTTCTTGATATAGCTTCCTAACCTCAAGTGGCTTTTAAAAATCCAATTTGAGATTCCTTATGAAAACTTCTAGCAAAGCAAATATAAGAAGCCCTATGTAGTGAATTCCCATCTTTAAGACAACAATGTAAATAATCAGGCCAAATCTGATGGTATTAGCCTTATCTTGTGATCAAGAATAATCTTTCTTTGGGATTATTTTTGATCAAAAGAGGGCTACCTATAGAGAGAAATGGTTTGTTTCAGTGGAAAACTATAGCAAGCTGCTCCTTCCTGTTTATCAGACTGTAGACATAATTTTCTCTTAGCCATAATATAGAGTTTTTATAAATTGCAGGTAACTGATGCATATGCAAATTCTGACTTGTCTGGAATGGTTTAAATGACTTCCTCTCCTCTGTGGAAAAAGCAGTTTGGATACCTTCCTAAAAATTAACTGGATCCTGTTATCTTACCCAAATTGTTAATCCGTACCAAACTGTGAAGCCTTCGAGTTTGCTTCAGTATCTGGCTACAATCCTACAAACTAATGTTTCCAATTTTTCTCTCTTTCCCTGACTTGGTGTCATTGAAAAATAACATCTGATTACCCAGATTCCTGTTGGAACTCTAGGTTGTCTAGCAGCTAGCCCTTTTTGAAGAAATTCTGCCAGCCAAAGTCCAACTGCTTGATTGAAACTTTGAAGAACTCACCACTGCAGCAGATTACACTGAGGCCAGACTTTCCCCTGCACAAACCACTCTCTGAGCCACTAACAAATTCTGGTGAAAAGCTCAGGTCCTTCATTCTCTTAGAGGAAAGCTAATCAAGACTGAACATCATCAAGAACATTGACATCCTAGCTTCAAGAAAATCAGTGAATAGTACTGTGTAACTGAAAGATTTTCCCCACCCACCTTTTGGAATTTGCTGGACTTGTATGCTCAGGGTTAAACTCTGGTCTTTAACATGATCTTTGATGTTAATGTTTTTCATTTTAAATATTTCTTTTAAGGATCCTGATCTCTATTACTTTGAAACAACTGGCCTTTGCCACCACTTCTCAACAGCTGTTTTAAGGATGTTACGACAACAATGTCAACAAGAATTCTTGAGAGACTGTTTCTTAGACCCTGCTCAGTCTTATTCAGGTTTCTGATGATCACCTCTACGTTGTTCAGCACCCTATAATGTTTATAGATCTTAAGTAGAAGTGGAGACTGACGATGTCGAATGTGACCTAATCCCTATGCTTCTAGAAAACAGTGGTGGTTAAGAAATCCCTTACACTTTTTGTTCTCTTATATCTATAAAATCCTGCTTCCCTTTCTTTTGAGACATTCCTTGTTAACTGCAATAGTTTGGATAAAATAATCTCTTTAATTGCCTGATTGTACACTGACTTTGACAATACCATTCTACCTCTTAAATGTAGTCCCTGCTTCATTTCATCACCTAGGAACAACTATTTTACATAAATTATGACTGTTTTTCTCTTCTACCAAGACTCAATATTTAGATTTTGGACTCAAGAATTTCTAAATATAAATATGCAAAGACCACTTATCAGCCTCAACGCTCTCAAGGAATGATCTGAAAATCACTTTTCTTGGAAAGATTCTGCCAACATGTGGAATATAAAGATAGCAAGTCTACGTTTTTCAATATGTTTCATGTATCATATAAAAGAGTTGGCAATACATGAAGAAAAATAACATGTCTACTGAACATGAGGATCAAATAAATTTGATTACTGAGCACTACCAATGGGATTCACATTTCCTAAAAGTACTGGGCCAAACAGCAATGTCATACATTGCCTATCTTAGTCAACTCAGGCAGCTATAACAAAATACCATAGACTGGGTGGCTTAAACAATGAACATCGATTTCCTGCAGTTCCAAAACCTGAGAAATCCAGGATGAATGTGCAGGAAGATTTGGGGTATGATAAGGGCCCATTTCTTGGCATGCAGATGGCCACTCCCTGTTGCATTCTCACGTGGCAGAGAGAGAGGAGGCTTTGGCCTTCTTTCCTTCTTATAAGGGTGCTAATTCCATCACAAGGGCTTCACTCTCCTGACCGCATCTAAATCTATTAAAGCCTCACAGATGCCCCATTTCAAATACCATCACAGTGGGGATTAGGCCTTCAAGATACGAATTTCACAGGGATACAAAAGTTCAGACCACAGCATTGCGTATGAAGTCTGGTTCATATCTCAGACTTCATTCTCAGACTGTGTGCTATGGATTTGAATTCTGTCCCTCTCAATAAAGATATGTTGGAGTGTTAACTCTCAGCACCTCAGAATGTGACATAATTTAGAGATTGGGTCTTTACAGGGGTCATCAAGTTAAAATGAGTTCCATAGGGTGGGCTCTAATCCAGTGACTAATGTCCTTTTTTTTTTTATTTTGAGACAGAGTCTTACTCTGTCACCCAGGCTGGAGTGCAGTGGCACAATCTCAGCTCAGTGCAACCTTTGCCTCCTGGGTTCAAGCAATTCTCATGCCTCAGCCTCCTGAGTAGAAATAGCTGGAACTATAGGCATGCACAACCATACCTAGTTAATTTTTGTATTTTTTAGCAGAGACGGGTTTCACCACGTTGGCCAGGCCAGTCTAGAACTCCTGGCCTCAAGTGATCTGCCTCTCTCAGCCTCCCAAAGCACAGGAATTGCAGGTGTGAGCCATCGTGCCTGGCAAGGACTAATGTCCTTTTAAAATGGAAAAATGTGGACACAGAGACAGATATGCATAGAGGAACAATGACATGGTGAGACACAGGGAGAAGACAGTCAACGACAAGCCAAGGAGAAGGACCCAGAACAATCTTTCCCTTGTATCCCTCAGAAGGAACTGACCCTGCCAACACCATGATTTTGGACTTTTTGACTCCAGAACCATGAAACAATGCATTTCTGTCGTTTGAGCCACCCGGTTTGTGGTACTTTGTTACAGAGCCCTAGCAAACTGATACACTGGATAACCTTGAGCAATAGATTAAACTCTTTAAGTTTTAATTACCTTATATGATAAATGAGAAACGTGTGCATCTCATAGACTGGTTGTAAAAAATTAATATGAAAAAGTAAGGGCCTGGGACTTGTAATTGCTCAGTAAAATAACTAATGGTAAGATTATCACGGCTATTTACTTCTGATTCAGAGGATACCTGCTGAAATATTAGGTTGGTGCAAAAGTAATTGTGGTTTTTGCCATTTTAATATGATCAAAAATAAGATGATTAATAATCACAGTCAACTCTATCCTCCTTCACATCTTCACTGCCACTATTCGAGAACTTAAGTGTCAGACATCACACTAATTATTTTAGGCGTGTTCTTATTTTTATTTTTATTTTTTCTTTTTGAGACGGAGTCTTCTCTGTTGCCCAGGCTGGAGTGCAATGGCACGATCTCGGCTCACTGCAACCTCTGCCTCCCGGGTTCAAGTGATTCTCCTGCCTCAGCCTCCTGAGTAGCTGGGATTATAGGCACCCATTACCACACCTGCCTAATTTTTGTAGTTTTAGTAGAGACAGGGTTTCACCATGTTGATCAGGCTGGTCTCGAACTCCTGACCTCATGATCCACCTGCTTTGGCCTCCCAAAGTGCTGGGATTATAGGCATGAATCACTGTGCCCGACCTAGGCATGTTCTTATTCATTCTCCCAATAAACCCTGCAATTTAGGCATTATCTTCTTTTTACATACGGGGAAACTAGAGCTTACATTGGTTATTGGTCAAATTAAGACTTCTTGTAAGTAGCAAAGTTAAAATAGAAACAATGCCTGGTGTGGAGGCTCACACCTGTAATCCCAACACTTTGGGAGGCCAAGTCTGAAGGATTGCTTGAGCCTAGGAGTTTAAGATCAACCTGGGCAACATAGCAAGACTTGTCTCTACAAAATTTTTTTTTTAATAGCTGGGCACGGTGGTAGTTTAAAAATAGCTGGGCAGCTGGGACCTGTAATCCCAGCTACTCAGGAGGCTGTCGTAGGAGGATTGCTTGAGCCCAGGAGTTCGAGGCTACAGTGAGCTATGATTGCACCACTGCACATTCACTCCAGCCTGGGTGACTGAGCAAGACCTTGTCTCAAAAAAAAAAAAAAAAGTGGCATTTGATGCCAAAGCATGTGCATTACACTGCTCTGCCAGGGCAACATTTCTATTTTAGAAACAATAAAGAAAACTGTAACAATGAACCCTAATGGGATCTCATACAATGTGATAGGATTTAATTTGTTAATTTATTTTGAGGTCTCCATAGGGATAACTTTTTGCATTTCATTGGTTCTTTGACTACTCTACTGCACGCCAATTGTGCAGTACATTTTGGAGCTTATGTGTTGTGTTGATGGATTTTTCTGGGATAATACTTTCTACAAATGTGATGGATATGCAATCAGAGGCTTTGTAAATTAACTCAGTGACACACTCTTGAGCCCACACAGATGAATAATCAAAAAGAACATTTTTACCAGCCAACATACTGAGGGGGAAGGAAACTATACAAATAAAGAGTTGTAAATACAGAGAATTCTTAAGGAATTTATTACATTGCATTTTACTTAGAAGTTTCTTGAGAGAGTTTCAAATTGTGACTCTCAGATGTTCTATGGCAGTGGTTTCCAGAGTGTGATCTGACCAGCAGCATCAGCACTGGAGTCAACATCACATGGGAACTTTCTAGAAATGCAGATTTTTGAACTACACTCCGCTGCCCTCAGACCTAGTGAATCAGAAACTCTGGGGTTGCAGGGCAGAAATTTCTGTTTAAACAAGCGCTCTGGGAATCTGATATATGCTGAACTTTGAAAACCACAGATTCACAGAATCGCTCCAGTGTCCCATCCTTCCTTTTTCTGCTGGCTTGTATTGCTTTTTAAAAAAGGTTATTTACTCTCCTGGAGTCTCAGGTACCCCTCATTCCCCTTCTCTTGCAACATTATCTCATTAACTAGGCTTTGGATAGGAAGGAAAGAGTGGTCAATTAAAGCTTATATTTCTCATATAGTAGATTAAATCTCAAAATAAAAAATCTGAGTCTCTATAATTCTTCCTTTACAATTTTTTTTTTATCTTGAAATAATTCTGGATTTAAAGAATTTTTTTTTTTTTTTTTGAGACAGAGTCTTGCTTTGTCGCCCAGGCTGGAGTGCAGTGGCGCGATCTTGGCTCACTGCAAGCTCCGCCGCCCGGGTTCACGCCATTCTCCTGCCTCAGCCTCCCGAGTAGCTGGGACTACAGGCGCCTGCCACCTCACCCAGCTAGTGTTTTTTTTGTATTTCTTAGTAGAGACGGGTTTTCACCGTGTTAGCCAAGATGGTCTCGATCTCCCGACCTCGTGATCCGCCCGTTTCGGCCTCCTAAAGTGCTGGGATTACAGGCTTGAGCCACCGCGCCCGGCTGGATTCAAAGGAAATTGTAAAAAAATGTACAGGGCAAAGCTTTTTTTTTTTTTTTTTTTTTTTTTTTTTTTTTTTTTTTTTTTTACAATTCCTGTGACTCCATAATTCACAGAACAATAGTACAATGTTACTATTTTCCCCAATAGTAACATCTTGCCAAACTACACTTCGATATCATAACCAAAGATTTGACATTTATGGAATCCACCAAAATAACTGTCTCCAGTCTTATATGCACTCATATGTATATGTGTCTGTTTGTGTGTGTATTTGGTTCCATCAAATATTATCACATATGTAGATTCACGTGAACACCAGCAGTGAGGGTACAGAATAGCTTCCTCACCAGGATCCCTGGTGCAACCTTTTTTATGGACACATGCGCCTCCCTCCGTCCTCTACTCTCTGAACCCTGGAAACTACTAATCTGTTCTCCATTTCTATACTTTTGTCATTTCAAGAATATTATATAAATAAAATCACATCATATGAAATCTTTTGTGATTGGCTTATTTTTAGTAACCATAATTCCCTTGAAATTCATCCATGGTTTTGTCTGTATAGATAGCGCATTCCTTTTTTATTGCTTCATAGTATGTCATAGTATAGCTGTGCCACAGTTTGTTTAACCAGTCACTGATTTAAGGATACTCGGGTTGTTTCCAGTTTTGGGCTTTTACAAATAAAACAGCTATGAATATTCATGTACAGGTTTTTACTGAGTATAAGTTTTTACATCTCTGGGATAAATGTCCAAGAGTGCAACTGCTGAATCATATGATAAATGCATGTTTAGTTTTATAAGAAACAAGTAAATTCTTACTGCTCTGTTTCATCAGATTTAGAGTGGTGGGTGAAGAAACCAAGGGATAGAGAGGTTAAGAGGCTTATTTCTGGCCACATAGCTAACAAGTTGAAGAACAACCAAAATTTAGATCTATTAATTTCCAGAATAGTCTTCTTTTCTGTTCACCTCTGTGTTTTTCTCCTCCAGTTGTCAAGTTTCTGGGTGAAAAGTGTGTCTCTGTTTAGGAGTAAATAGCATCTCCCTATTTAATTCAGGCATGTCCTCAGCCTGGTCACTATTTTCGGCTGCCAAGTTCAGTGATTTCTGTAGGAACTACCATGAGTTGTACTAAATTTAATAAAAACCTCTTATCTTGGCAGTTGCAGTCGTGTTCTCCGAGTTCCTGTCTCTCTGCCAACGCCGCCCGGATGGCTTCCCAAAACCGCGACCCGGCAGCCACTAGCGTCACCGCCGCCCGTAAAGGAGCGGAGCCGAGCGGGGGCGCCGCCCGGGGTCCCGTGGGCAAAAGGCTACAGCAGGAGCTGATGACCCTCATGATGTCTGGCGATAAAGGGATTTCTGCCTTCCCTGAATCAGACAACCTTTTCAAATGGGTAGGGACCATCCATGGAGCAGCTGGAACAGTATATGAAGACCTGAGGTATAAGCTCTCACTAGAGTTCCCCAGTGGCTACCCTTACAATGCGCCCACGGTGAAATTCCTCACACCCTGCTACCACCCCAACGTGGACACCCAGGGTAACATATGCCTGGACATCCTGAAGGACAAGTGGTCTGCCCTATATGACGTCAGGACCATTCTGCTCTCCATCCAGAGCCTTCTAGGAGAACCCAACATTGATAGTCCCTTGAACACGCATGCTGCCGAGCTGTGGAAAAACCCCACAGCTTTTAAGAAGTACCTGCAAGAAACCTACTCAAAGCAGGTCACCAGCCAGGAGCCCTGACCCAGGCTGCCCAGCCTGTCCTTGTGTTGTCTTCTTAATTTTTCCTTAGATGGTCTGTCCTTTTTGTGATTTCTGTATAGGACTCTGTATCTTGAGCTGTGGTATTATTTTTGTTTTGTTTTTGTCTTTTAAATTAAGCCTCGGTTGAGCCCTTGTGATGTATATTAAATAAATGCATTTTGGTCCTTTTTTAGACAAAAAAAAAAAAACCTCTTATCTTAATGTAATGATTTAAAATTGCAAATTAGTTAAAAGGAAATTTGGAGAAGTGCGGTAAGCCTCTGAAACAACAAAAAATGTGGATATAAGTACAACTGATAACTTGGTCATCTCTACAAGCAAATGATTACTGCGGGTTTAGATCATCAACCCAGAAGCAACCGACCAGTTTGCGGATTACTGTTGCCCCATAGCCTATTCAAGAATGGTATCCTCTCTTTCCCTTCAGCCGAGGACACCTGAGCCTCAGTAGTCTTAAAACTTGACCTTACTACTTCTCTAATATGGTGACACTATGCTGATAGAGGAAATGAGTTTTATCCTTCCGAAAGGGTTTTTGTTTTTGTTGTTGTTTTGGTTTGGTTTTGAGACAGAGTCTCACTCTATTGTCCAGGCTGGAGTGCAGTGGCATGATCTTGGCTCACTGCAAACTCTACCTCCCATGTTCAAGTGATTCTCCTGCCCCAGCCTCCCAAGTAGTTGAGACTGTAGGCTTGCACCACCAAGCCTGGCTAATTTTTTTAGTAGAGACAGGGTTTCACCATTTTGGTCAGGCTGGTCTCAAGAACTGACCTCAGGTAATCCGCTTGCCTTTCTTTCCCAAATTGCTGAGATTACAGGCATAAGCCACCACACCCAGTCCCCTCCTAAAGAATTTTTTAATTTTTGAGCAAGCACAGATTATTATATCTGTATTTATTTCCTCACCAAATAGTCACTGAATCAGATAGCCCTAGGAGCAAAACTGACAAGAAAGCTTTATTTTTTCAAATGGAAACCACAGTACTGACTGCAAAAGATAACCATACTTTGGCAATTGCTGTATTTGTTTGCAAATTTGCAGAGTGTTTATTTTTTCCACGGATATTTACCTGGATATATATCTCAGGCTTTCAAAGATGGTCTTATGAATAGTTTGTGAATTGCTTAGATAAAATGCAGGAGGAAAAACTCATGGAAGTAACTATTAAAGTCATTGATTCTGAAAAATTAACACAGCCAAGCTGAACAGTCCAAGCCTAAGTCGGAAATGAAATAACAATAACCAAAAAGACACAGTGAGAAGCCAAAAAGAGGCAATAAGAAACCATAAGCTGTGGTTTCAATTGATGTTTCTAGGTGGTAAGCAGATCCACTTATCAACTCATAACTCAGTGCTTACTGTCTACTTAATAGACTACTAAAATAGAATCCTCCTCCGGTAGGAGAAAAGACTTACATACTTATCTCTGGAAAACACAATCACCTTCTATTCAAAACTGCCTGACTAGGAAAAATAAGCTAGTTTTGTGTGCCCTTGCAGTATACCAAAAAACAGGGGTGGGTGGGAACCTCAAATGAACAGAGTTTCAGAGCAAAGGTATTAGAAGTAGTTAGGTAAGCGATGTAAAAGAATGTAATAAAATGCACCCAGAAAAAAAAGCAATTCTCTAGTTTTCGTTATGTTCCAGGGAATGTTGGAAATTATAGCAAAGCAGGGCTGACACAAAAACTTGAAAGAAAGTGGACATAATGAAGTCTTTCATGAAACATATCTAGTAGGAAACATATAGAGCATTGCAATATGTTTTGCTCTCTTTCAAGATCTTAGAAAATTTGGGGAGCTTTACACTGAGTTAATATTCAGATAAGGGAATGATTAAGTGCAGTAGAGGGAAAGAAATCCCTCCAAAGATAGATAACAAATAATGTATGCAGTCTACTTCTCCTGCACCTGATATAAAGTGCAGAGAGGTTTTAAAAAACAGTTTAAGGAGGTGATCTCTGAAGGCTAAAAGGATAATGTGACTTGTTTTGTTTTTGTGTTTTTGTTATTAAGTTTGCTCATTCTCATCTTGAGTCTTGGGTTCGCGGTACATCTCTGTTATCCTGCACTGTGATAGCATCACACTCATCTTGGAGTAAGCTGTACATGAAAAACAGCAGTTGGAGCATCTACTTAGGATGTATAATAGATATTTCTCACAGGGCTGCATCTGACTGCCAGAATGTTCACATTAGCTGAAGGGGACGGCCAAAGTAATCCTTGGGTTAGCTGTAATTCCCACATTTCTCCTGTGTTTCCTTCCTGCCTCTCTCCTCTCAAGCACCACACATGTTAAGAGAAAAGTGTTCTATGTTTGGTCTTATTCCCCATGAAGAGGAGCTGAAATGCTTCCTTTTTTTTTTTTTTTTCTTCTCTTGGAGCAATGAGTAAGCTGAGACAAAGAAAATAAATTTAATTGCTGCTTGGAGAGGAAAGTGAACGGATGATCTAATAACCCATTTCCATCCCTACTATCCAGACTCCAACTTGTGGCTTAAGGACCACAAGAACTCACTTTGTCTTTATAGTGAGCTCGTCTGCATCAGTCCAGAAGGGTAATACTACTACTCATCAATAAAGTTAAAATTCCTTCCCACTCTGTTCAATATTTACGTTATTTTTCATGTTTCTAGAGCAGATATAGTATTTATAGATAGGAAGAAGGAAGTTGTATGCAGCAGGGAATAGAGGGGAGGAATTTAGAAATTTGTCAGCATTTTCTTTAATAGCATCATAATTTGATATTTCCCCCCTGTCCCCCCAGGTTTGATTCCAGGGCTAAATTGTCTCAAAGGCAGAGATACAGTTACAGGGTGGGGCAAGACTTTTTCATTCCAAAAAACGATGTCATTCACTTCAGAAAAGCAAAACACACACACACACACACACACCCCTTAATTCTTATGGTGGGAAACAGGATTATGATAGTACACTCTGTATCTTAGCTCAAAAAACATTATACAAAACTTCTTGCTCTCAGCCTCACTCAGAGAGGTTAGTTTAGTAATTTTGTTTGGTTGGAAGCTGAGTTCTGATTCTGAGACTTGATGGCAATAGTCATCAAACATTAATTTGACTGTGAATCTTGTTAAAATGCAGATATCTGTACTTCAACTATAGGTATTCAGTAAGTGATTCAAGGACTAACTTTTGAGAATCACTAATCCCCAAGTGATTAGGGCCTAAATAGATTTTTTTGTTAGCCCTGAATTGAGCCAAACTCCTAGAACCAAATCTAGATCACTACAGTATTTTTGAAAGTGTAAACCTTAGCCACCTGCACTGAAATCTGAGTGACCAACTAACTATTCCAGTTTGCCTAAGATTGAAAGTCCCATGTCCTGGGGAACCCCTCAACCTCAGGCAAACCAGAATAAATGTTAAATATGAATTCAAAGTCATCTGAAAATCTCAATAAAATGACCCCTTCTGGTCTCATCTTAGACTTACCAACTATAATGGGATGAGGGCTCGAAATTTGTATGTTTTTTCCAAGAAGATGCTATTTATGTAAACAGATGTTTGGGATTCAATGATATGGAGGCTTTGTTAGCCCTGACCTTCAGTTTGTCAGCCACTGGCTCTCCAAACCATACAGCTGTTGTTCTTTTTTTGGAGACAGAATCTTGCACCCTAGTGTAGAGTGCAATGGCGCAGTCTCGGCTCAATGTAACCTCCGCCTCTCAGTTTCAAACGATCCTCCTGCCTCAGTCTCCCAAGTAGCTGGAACTACAGGTTCATGCCTGGCTCTATTTTTTTTTTTTTTTTTTTTTTTTTTTTTTTTTTTTTTTTTTTTTTTTTGTAGAGATTAGGTTTCATCATGTTGCCCAGGCTGGTCTCGAACTCCTAGGCTCAAGTGATCCTCCTGCCTTGGCTTCCCAAAGCACTGGGATTGCAGATGTGCGGCATTTGTTTTTCAAACAGTCAATCGGCAGTTGTTTATTAAGCACCAAACATCTTTCATCCTTCTTTGTGTGACTTTGAGGGCTCTGACAGGGTGCTGTGCTAACCGGGGAGAAAAATACTCAATTAGAACCAACTGCTTGAATGGTTCTAAGAGTATTAATTAATTCTTACAATATACTTGTCCTGGAAAGAAAAATGAGACTTTGAATAAAAACCTCTTATGTATGAGATTAAGAATCAAACAGAGGTGGGGTATGAAGGAGTGAAGATTTCTATGAGCAAGAATTAATATAATTAGTATCAGAAAGCAAATATAATGATCAAAGCACACAGCTGGTCAGTAATGACTCTGGGAACAAACGATGAGTATATCAAATTTTTGAGGAGGCCCAGAGTTTACATTTCATTGACATCCATACTTTCTGCCACATTTAATATTTTTATTATGAAGTCAAGTCACTGTCCTATTCCTTTTGTGGATTTCAACTTTATTCCAAAATCTTGTTCAATTAAATGGGAAGAATATGGAATGTAGAGCCAGCAAATACGGATTTAATCTAAGTCTACCATTATCTAAAGTTGTGATTTTGGACAAGTAACTTCTTAGCTTACAGGAGTCTCAGTTTTCTAAACTAAAAACTAGGATAGAAAACTATTACGAGGATTAAATCTGATAATATATATGAAATTGTTGTGAAGGTTAAATCTGATGATATACATGAATGCTTGTTCATAAATGCAGAGTATCAAGGCAATGTCAGTGAGAAATCATAGAAGATTTTCCATTCCTCTACAGAGCCATTTCTATTCTAGTTTTCTTCATTTTGTTTAAAATTAAGCCCTATAAATACCTGTGATTAGAGTGTAAATGTACACAAAGGTAGCAAAGTTCGAAAGAGAAAGATTTTGGCAACCTTCAATCTTTCCATAAGTTTTCAAATCATCTTTATCAATTTCTCTTGCATGTAAATTTCAGTGATAATTCTGCTTATGAATTTCATTTGCAAGCAAAAATCAATACAATAGTTTTAATACTTTCAAGTTAAGTCAGCACACATTTACAAAACTGAAGTTTAGTTGCAAAACTAAGCTACTGAAATAAAAATTTGGACATCTTTCAGACATTCCCTAATGAAACACATATACAATAAAATGCAACAATTAGGAATAGGCGCTACTGCTTATATGAACACATAGGGTTTATACTGTTTTTTTGAGGCCAGGTGCAATGGCTCACACCTGTAATCCCAGCACTTTGGGAGGCTGGGGGGTGCGGATCATGAGGTCAAGAGATTGAGGCCATCCTGGTCAACATGGTGAAACCCTGTCTCTACTAAAAATACAAAAATTAGTTGGGCATGGTAGCGCATGCCTGTAGTCCCAGCTACTCAACAGGCTGAGGCAGGAGAATGGCTGGAACCCGGGAGGTGGAGGTTGTAGTGAGCCGAGATCGCGCCACTGCATTCCAGCCTGGCGACAGAGTGAGACTCCGTCTCAAAAGAATAAATAAATAAATAAATAAATATTTGTAATATATTTGTTATATTTGTTCCCAGTAATGACTCTGGGAACAAACCATGAGTGTATCAAATTTTTGATATGTATATATATATATATCTCAAATATATATATAAGTTTTGGATATATATATCAAATATATATAAATATATATATATTATTTTGAGTTATAAGCAACAGAGTATCACTTTATCCCTTAACAGATGTTGCCATAATATATTTGCATACTTTTATAGCCTTTCATATGTGAAAGTACATTATTGGTATTTATTTATAATGTACACTCATGGCTGGGCATGGTAGCTCATGCCTATAATCCCAACATTTTGGGAGGAGGAGGTGGGAGGATTGCTTGTGTCCAGGAGTTCAAGCCCAGCCTAGGCAACATAGTAAGACTTAATCTCTACAAGAAACAGGAAATTACAAAAAAAAAAAAAAAAATTAGCCAAGCATGGTGGCAAACACCTGTTGTCCCAGCT
The DNA here is from genome assembly GCF_047675955.1 of Chlorocebus sabaeus. Lineage (NCBI taxonomy): Eukaryota > Metazoa > Chordata > Mammalia > Primates > Cercopithecidae > Chlorocebus > Chlorocebus sabaeus. Next base: position 31,852,627 of record NC_132911.1, on the reverse strand, counting down.
ACTGGGCAGGCTGAAGTGGGTGAACAGCTTGAGCCTGGAAGGTTGAGGCTGCAGTGAGCCATAATTACACCACTGCACTCCAGCCTGGGCAACAGAGTGAGACTCTGTCTCCAAAATACCACTACTACTAATATATACTTCAAAGGAAACGTGAAGTAGTATGTAACTTAAATAAATGGAGGTAATAAGATGATATACATAGAAACACAATTTTGTAAGTCATGACTTAAGAGAAATAAATAAAATTAACTACCATGAATTAGCTATATAATTAGCTTTTGGTGACCTAATCATGTAGGTAAGAGTAGAAATGATAATGAATTCCATAATTATAATATATAAAGAGAATAGATAACAGTTTTACAGGAGAATCCAGTTTTTTGGGTAAAAATGTTTAGAAGAAATTTATCATGGAGGTTTTTATGCAAGAGACCCTGAGTAATGTTTGTTAGGCAACATCTTCAAACATGATAGGCCAGAAATGTGGAAATGGCCATTTTCCCCATTTTCCCATGACCCTTGCTAAAAGCCTGGGATAAAAAGTAAAAGATAGAACCCAGTTAAGGAAATTTCACGACCAGGGTCAGCAAAAATTGTCTGAAATGAGAATTTTTGCTGATTCACCTGATACGAGTTATAGGCCATTTTCCCCTTTCCCTTCGTAGTGTGGGTAGCCAGGTTTCTTTCCCTGTGAAGAAGCACCAGTAATATCCCAGCAACTCACGCTGGGATGAATTATACACAGCTGTCTACTCTATCCATAAATTTTTCAGGTCCAATCTTTAGGAATCGATCTTACTTTTAAATCATGTGTTCTTTTGTGGATAAAATGTAACCACAATATCTATAAGGTATAGAATAGAGAAACAAAACAAAACAAAATACTACTCATTTTTGCAATTCTGTTGAGCTGTAAAGGTGTTTGTAAGATTCCATGAACTTCCTAGAACTACCTTTTGTTTGGCATGAAAGCATCTTCAATGATTTGAATCATCAACTTTTTGAAAAATAACTTTTAAGGACTGGTGCAGCGGCTCACGCCTGTAATCCCAGCATTTTGGGAGGCTGAGGCGGGAGGATCACTTGAGGTCAGGAGTTTGAGACCAGCTTGGGCAACATGGCAAACCTCATCTCTACAAAAAATACAAAAGTTAACCAGGCGTGGTGGTGTGCATCTATAGTCCTAGTTACTTGGAAGGCTGAGGTGGGAGGATTACTTGAGCCCAGGTGGGTGAGGCTGCAGTGAGCTGTGATCACACTGCTTGTGCTCCAGTCTGAGTAATGGAAGAAAAGAAAAATAACTTTATTTTATTTTATTTTATTTTTTGAGATGGAGTCCTACTCTGTTGCCCAGGCTGGAGTGCAGCAGTGCAATCTCGGTTCACTGCAGCCTCCGCCTCCCGGGTTCAAGCAATTCTGTCTCAGCCTCCCAAGTTGCTGGGACTACAGGCGCACACCACCATGCCTGGCTAATTTTTTTGTATTTTTAATAGAGACAGGGTTTACCATATTGGTCAGGCTGGTCTTGAACTCCTGACCTCAGGTGATCCACCCACCTCGGCCTTCCAAAGTGCTAGGATTACAGGCATGAGCCACTGCGCCCAGCTGAAAAACAACTTTAATTTTAAGTGCCATATTACAAACAAAAAATTTACATTCAAGGTAGAAAAATCAGAAGGCTTGAAAAAGCAATATAAATTAAAGAAAGGATTTTAATCCACAATTATTATTAATAACCCGGAGTATATCACATTCAATTCCCTTTTTATATAAATATGCAAAACCTATTTTTTCCTTGCAAAGAAGAATAATAATATAGTATGCCCTTTGATCTTGTTTCTATCATTTAACAAAATGCCTGCATTTCTTTCAAGTTAATAGTTCTATAAAATATATACATTTATGCCAGAATTGTGATTGAACCCTGATATACAGCACACAAATTTTATAAATTTAATATGTCTAAAAATAGGCTATTTTCTCCTTCAAATTAGTCTCCTATTCCACTCTCCCTTTTTATTAAAAATACCTTTTTTAACCAATTTCCTAGGCAAGAAACCTGAGTCATTCTTCATTCCTCTCCTTTCCTTTGCTTCTTCCATCCCATCAGTCAAAATTCCTATTTCTCCTAGTGAATTCATGGAGACAGATAGTAGAATGATGCTTTCCAGAGGCTAGGAAGGAGAGCTGGCATGGGGAAAAGGTGGGGATGGTTAATGGGTGCAAAAGCATAGTTAGATAGAAGGAATAGGATCTAGTATTTGATAGCACAACAGAGTGATGACACTCAGAAATAATTTATTGTATATTTTCAAATAGCTAAAAGAGGAGAATTGAACTGTTTCTAACACAAAGACATGATAAATGCCTGAGGTGATGGACACCCCAACTGCCCTGGTAAGATTATTATATATTGTATGTTTGTATCAAAATTTCACACATACCCCATGGATACATACACTTATTATGTACCCATAAAAATTAAAAATTTTTTTTTAAAAAGATCCTGTTTCTTAACATCTTTGACACTACATTTATACTCTTGATTTTTCTTCCATTTTACTGCAATGACGTGACTCCAGGCTTTATTGTCCTCTCATTTGGACTCTTATGAGAACTTCCTACCATCTCTTATTTCTATATTTGATTTATTGACTTTTCTCTGCTCAAAATGTTTTAGTCACTTTCCACTTTCCTTAGGATTAATTTTCCTGAGTTTCCTACTCTCCAATTTCTTCCTCGCCATGGGTACCCTCTATTTCCATCACTCCAGAGTTCTACGTTTTAGGAGCAGTAGCCTGAGAAGCTCAGGGATGGCAGGAAGAGAGCAAAGGTGATGTTTTTGTCGATGACCCATCCAAAGAGCCATCTTACTTTAGCAGCACTTTAAGACGCGAGACATTTGTCTTCAACCATTTCCCTTTCTGCAACTTTATCTCTGTCACCTTCCAGGAATTGTTGGCTGCCCCAAGCTGACCTCAGCACACTTTGATTTGGAGAACATTCTCTTTTCTTCTGTATTCCACAGTTGTAGTTCATGCTTCTAGTATGGCTAATCTCAGCTAAATGTTGAAAGGAAAGGTATCAGACTTAACAAATACCCACTGAGCTACCTCCTGAAGCCAGGTAGAGTTTCCTGACTAACAATAATATATTCCTCCTAAATATGATTGCTGTTAGTAAAGGGCAAGGTGTGAAAACTTTTAGGTGTGTTTTTGGCTTGCGGTTGGGGTGTGTTTACGGACAGGAAGGTCAAAGATAGTCTTGCAACCTTTGTCTTGAAGATTGTTCTGGGGCAGGACAACTATTTCTAATGAGCAGTGCTATCCATCTCTACTCTCAAAAACTTTCTGTGTTCCAGTAAGAAAACAAAAAACAACAACAACAAAAAAACGTGTCTAGAGGATTCTAAACTGCATCAAACCCAAAATCGATTAGAGTAGAAAGTATATGGCCAATGTCTTGGCAACATATTCCTAATTGACTCTTTGTTGTTCCTGCCTTATTAGCAAAGGGAAAATGGTGCTCTAAGTATCTTAAGAAGAAAATGTTGTCTTGGCAGCATTTTCTGCATTGACTCTGTTTCTTCTCTTTGTTGGCCAAGGGCAGACTGTGCTTTAAAGATCTTAAAAAGGTCATAAGAGAGAGATTTTAGAACCTGGCAGAGGGTGTCTGTTACAGCCATGGCATTGTCTTGCTTGCCAGAGAGCTGGAAACTGCCTTGAGACCACTGGCCTTCTCCCCATTCCCACACTGCTGGGGCTAAAGCAGGCACAGGAATGAGTGAGTATCTCATCTACTCCGGTCCCCTAGTGATGTTGTTCACTCGTTCATCTTGCCCAATCAGGAGAACCCTGACTCACAATATCCTCACAAACCCAAAAGCTGTCAATTTAAAGCTGCCCTGGTAAATGAGTATTTACATGTAGAGTAAAGACACAAAACCTTGCATTATTTGCTGCTTCCTGTGGTTGCTATTTTCTTGGCATGCATCATTTCACCTCCTTACATGATTTTTAGGCCTTGGCACACAACAGGGCTAGTAGCCTTCCAATTCTCTCACTTCGTGGCTGCCAAAAGGAAATATCATGCATCTTTCCGGTGCACTAATTGACCTGGTGATGCCAAGGTGTACTGCGGCGTTTCCCATTGAAGATAATGCACTCTTTAGGAAGGATTTTTTTTATACCAGTTGGCACAGGCCTGCTTTGAGATTTTCTGTGTTTCTTGGTGCAGAAAGAGCTATCAAATCATCTTAAGCCTGAGTCAATCATTTCAATTCTTTACCTACACTTCTTTGTAGGTATTTCTTTGGCGGGAAATTCTCTTTGGTTTCACAAACAAGAGATTGAAGTTTATTTCTAAAGAGAACTTTGTGAGATAGGAGATCATTTAACTTGGTAAGTATGCACATGCAAATACCTCATATACTAAGATATGACATATGCACAGACACATGTGTATGTCACAATTGTGACAGTTCTTATTTCTTTCGTATGGATCTAATTAAATTTACTTCAATTGTCTGTAATCAAAATAGAACATAATACTCTTGCTTTCTATACAGCATAGTCATTGATAAGCAGTTGCTAATGAGCAAAATCAATTAAATGAACTGACATCCTATGCATTGCAGAAAAATCAGGTGTTCTGTATCACAGTCACATGTTAAAAATTAAATTAAAGAACTAATAAATGATTCCACTGTGACATTGAAAGTAGCGTCATATCACAAGTGGGTATCATCTTTTTTATACTGAAACTAACCAGATACTCCGGCTAATATTGAACATTAGAACTGAAAAGTAGTAGAAACATAAAAGGCTTTAGAAGTCATGAAATTCAACCTATCCCAGTGGGACTCATGAGCTATTAGTTACATGGAATTTTTAATTTGAAGTTGCTGTTACTAAAATTTAGTTATTAACTTCCATTTGTGAACTTTGAGTGCTATTGTTTGGAATAAAAGCAGTAATTCTAATATCCATTTACACTTGTAAGTATAGGCCATTTCACTCTATTCTTTACTCAGTTTTGGAGGAAAAATAGTAAATATAAGGTAACAGTTAGCTAATACCAAGAAATTATTGTGTAAATACTGCCAATCCTAATGGAAAAATTCAAGGATAAATTCACTGTTGCAGTAAAGAAACAACCAAAAAATGTCCACCAAAGTAGAAAAACAAGTGGTGGAGGTTAAAAGCAAGACATAATTCTTAATATCTGAGAGAAAGCAAAATAAATATCTATAGATATTATATATCCAAATATTGCTAATAATTTGTATACCTGTATTCCCAGTGTGCTTACTAATTGACACAAACTTCGTATTTCTGAACAGATTTTAGGATAAAATAGATGGCCTAAGCTCTTCTGGTTCACTGCCACTCATTTTTTCCTTTTGTCATCTGGAGGTGGTGATCAGAAAGGCTGTGGTGGTTAAAGCACATTCCTAAGAAGCAGGGGGCCAGAAAGAAGGGGAGAGGGTCTAAGTATATATTCTGCTGATGGATTTGAGCTTGGTCTCCCCTGGGGAGAAAGATGTTAATGATTCAGGGTGCTCAGCTAGTATAAACTTGACTCATGTGAAAAGTAAGACCAGAATTGCTTCCTCAAGCCTCAGGAAAAGAAATTCAGAAAGGAAAGGAGAAAGAGAGAAACGCTTGATTTCATTCATTGCGGCTTGAAAAATGCCAGTTCTCAATGATTTTAATAGTTTACCTCTAACTTTCCTGCGCAGTTTGGGACTAGACCTTCCAAAAATAGGACAGTTTTTTCTTAAAATAGTTTTTTTTCTTAAAATAATCCATGAAAAACATGGTGCAATTTAAAAAAATCTTAAACTGTACTAGTTAGCATATTTTACTTCACTTAATTGGAATTCCTGCTTTTTTAATGGGATGAATAGATTCATGAAGAAAGAATGTCTATAATGCAATTTATTGCTGTAAATGTGTTAGTCTTTGACTAGCGAATGAACTAAGCACTTCTGCATAGCTTGGAACATGTTACACAGCTCCTGAGCATGTTCACCAGACCTGGCTCTTGGAAGGAAGCACAATCCTGTGAGTGAAACACTCCCACAGTTGGAATTCTTGAAATATGTGTCATTTGTCCAAACGGCTCAGTTCAAGAAAACTCCAGAGTAAAAGGAGAAAAGAAGAAATAGCCTTTGCCAGCAATACTCAGACATACTCACAATAACACTGCATGTCTCAGAATTTTTACCCAAAGTACTACGTTCTGAAACAATAAACAAAATTATGCCAAGTGAATATGAGTTGCTGCATGGACATTTGTAGGACACACTCTGTCTCTCTGCTGTGATGTAAGGATAGAACAAATAGAAATCAGCAGTGAGCTGGGTTATTGTTCTACATTTAAGAACTTCCTTTCTCTTTTGTTGTGAAGTCAAAACAACTTGACATTTTGACAAGGAAAATGTATTTCCCATACAGTGCAGCCAGATGACAAAAAATTGCACGCAAAATTATTTCTCCCATTCTCGTGTTTGCTGTCTCGTGATACTTCCATCAGGAAAGCTTTATAATCAAATGCTATGCCCCAGGAAAAGAGCAATGGGCCAAAAATGGAAAGCACTTTTTAATCACCGGAGAGGAGGCATACTTTCCAAATGTTATCTTTAACAGTTTCATCTAATGATTTGGAATATTTTTTAGAGGAAAAAAAGGAGTGGAATCAGAATTTTTTTTCCAATTTAGGCAAGTTCAAATGCCAGAAAAAGACAAGTTTCCTAAAGCAATGTACTCTTTAACACTCATCTTGAAACATGTATTGAAATAAAGTAGGTACAAATTGAGAATAGTAGTTAACCAAAATGTCTGCCAACCAGAACACACAAACGTAGCAAGCCCTTGGCAATATGCAGAAAGTGGATAATGAGCTGGCTGCATAATTTTATACCAACTTTGGGTAATAGGTGTTCTAAATTTAAAAATGTGCTGATCGAAGGGAAAAAATGTGCTGATTGAAGGGAAGCTAGTTTCACATGAAGAGCGGGAAATATTGGTAGAAAAAGTTGGCCAAGGGGAGGGGGGAGAGGGGGAAGGATTGCCTTGGGAGTTATACCTGATGTAAATGACGAGTTGATGGGTGCTGACGAGTTGATGGGTGCAGCACACCAACATGGTACAAGTATACATATGTAACAAACCTGCACGTTATGCACATGTACCCTAGAACTTAAAGCATAATAATAATAATAATAATAATAATAATAATAATAAAAGAAATGTTAAAAAAAAAAAAAAAAAAGAAAAAGAAAAAGTTGGCCAAATCAGATCTAATGTTTAGTAAATCTTTGGAGGCATGGAAATAAAAAATCAAATGTTCCACTAATAATTTTGCTTCAGTAAAATATTCTCTCTGAAGATTCTCTACCGGAAACAGTAAGGAATCTAGAATTCAGTCTTCAATGCAACAGGTTCTTGAACAGGTTCACATGAAGAATTTTTAAACATTATTTATAAAGAGAAGTGAAATGTATAGAATCTGAAAACTAAGGAGAGAATCAAACTATAGAAGGAGAACAATTACAAACCCAGGTGAGCTAAAAATAAAGAATAAATGTAGGAAGACTAGGAGGTAGGAAATTGACTAATTATGCAATTTGTTTACAAACTGTTAAAACCTTTTGAAAAAATCATCTTAATAACACACTCTACACTTTCCCTATCTTCAGTTTTTCCACACTGTTGCAGTGAAATGAAATTTCCCTGTGGTGTCATGTCTTCCACAGCTGAATTGACATTGTGGTACTTTCTAACTGCTTATCACAGAACATGTTTTATTTCCTATATTTCTCTATCTTCATCTGTTCAATAGTATATTTAACAGATATTGATATAGGGATTGGGTGAGGTACTGCATATATCACATATAGCACAGGGCCTGGCACCCCCAAATGCTCCATAATGCTTTTATTTCCAAGGCTCTTTTCTCCATTCCTAAGCCCCTGGTCTTCCCCAAGAATGTAGAGAGAAAAAAACTAAAACTATTTGCCCTAACTGCCACCTGGTGGCCCCGTAAAATAGTTTTAGCACTCCCAGGCAGCACAGGGGTAGCAGAGAAGAAACTCTGGTGGTGGGGACACTTGATGGCTATGACAAGGCTTATTTCCCTTCCTTTCTGTGTGGAAAGATGCTAAAAGCTATTAGGCATATGACATTAGACATAGCCTATCTAGACATGAGGGAAATATTTAAATAAAGAGTTGCAGTCAGCCATGCAGTAACTATGTCCATTTACTAACAGAGGACTTTTTGGCCGAGCTAATAGTTCCAGGAAGGTAGCAGGTTTTGTGTTTCACTAGAAGAAAAAAGATTTCACGGTCGACGTCATTTCCAGTGCTCCCTTGGGTCACAGGCTCCCAAGGCGAGACCCAATTTTAAATGCCGCTCTTTAAGGTTGGAAAAATCCCTATTGTTTTATGTTGCTTTAGGAATGCATAGTACCTTAGACTGTTACGACATTTCGAGTTTTAAAATATAACACCTGTTTCATCTTTATCATGACTCAGAAATTCTAGAGTTTGTTTCTCACTGCCATCTGGGAGTTTAACACGTTGCCTAGCACATTGAAAAGATTTAAAATATATGAATAAATGGATTAATTTCCATTGTATAGATGAGGCTATGACAAATTTAGAATATTGCAGAAGATCACACAGATAGCAAATGTCCATATCAGAAGGAAAACCCACACCTCCTGACCCCAAAGCAGTGTTCTTTCCATTCAGCTGCATCATCCTGTCTTTCTTTGAAATTAGTTCAAGTGCTCATCCTTGAGTGATCTTTTGTCTAGAGAGAGCAATGACAGACTTCTGGATTATTTGCACCGTCACTGGTTTAATTACATAGTTCTTGTTGACTTTGATTACTTTCCTGTAATACCCAGTTGGTTTAGGGAAAGCGTGCCTTAAGCCTAATGCAGACAGGATTATAGCATCTGTAATTTGAAAGGGGAAGCTGGGTTTAAGGATCCTCCCACTGGAAGATCACTTGATTCTTAGATAGTTCTAAGTAAAGAGGGATTAATTTAGAAAAGAAGAAGGAACTCTTCAGACAGGTAGTCAGTGAGGCTCCTAGGCGTTTGGTCTAAGAGCATGCAATCTCACAGGGGCTGGATCCTCGTAAAGGGTGGAGCTATACTGCAAAACACTCCTGTTACTACGAGTACAGGATCATCCTGCAATCAACCTAACCCCACATGAGCTTGCCTCATTCAGTCACTTGGTTGTTATTAAGATACTGCAATACCGAGGTGACCTTCACACACAGTAAACAAGATTCTGGAAATCGTTTCCACAGACCCTTCCTCCTTCAGTTCTCATTTTCATTGTACTTTTCCCTCATCTTCTTACATTGACTCAAAGAATTCTGAAGCTTAATGTTAACCATCTCATTTTGCAGTCATGGGGTGAGTTGTGGAGGGCAGAGCTTACATGAGTGGAAGGACCTACTTCTGGTTATAAACAAAGCTGGGCAGAGATTCCTGTTCCTCTCCTTCCAGGCCACAGTGAGCTCTTCCAAAATCAGCTACATCTCACATCTCTCTCTATTCTGCTTATTTTCTCTTCTCCCTCTTTGTGCATTTTGTCCTCTTACTCACAGTCAGCTGCTGCTTGTTTTTCCTGCTGCTTTTATTGTTTTATAACCCATAATTTTCTGCTACGAGCCTCACTTCCCTTCTCTAACTTCATTAAGCTCTTTTTTTCCTCTCAAGGTTTCCTTGGGGCCTACAGCATCTACTAAGTGCAGTCACTAGAGGGCATCATGACCACATACAGTTGACAAGGACAAGGACAGACTAGCTAGAGCACTGCTGAGGAGGTGCAAAAATACACAACAGTGCATCAGATGTGTGTATCACTGTTTACAAAATCACATTCATTTTTATTGGCCTCTTTAACCTGATCAAAATCTGGAGAGAGAGGTCGAGTATCACTGTCTCTATTTTCAACCAAAGAAAGAAACCAAGGTTCAGAGGGGTTAAATGACTCACCCAAGGTCACAAAAATAGCAAATTATATCCTCCCATTGAATAGCATCACCTCAAAAAATCTAATATAAAACTGAAAAATGCAGGTTTCTATTTTTGCAAGATTTAAACCTAATTATGGCAAAGTATTACATCTTTGCAAGGCATCAAATAGAACCCTAAAGTTATTTTATACCAATAAAATACAAAGTAGCAGCTGCACAGTCATTTCCAGTTAGAGAAGCTGTTTATCGTTTTAAAAGAATGGATTTAAACATTTTATAAATGCTCTTATTAATATCTTGCCTAATAATTGGAAATTTGATTACATTTTTCTAAAATTGTCAGGTGTTTTCTAGTTATTCTTGTTACTTTGCTATGATTTTTTTTTTTTTTTTTTGGCAAATCGAATACATGCTTTTTTGTTGTATTTTTTCCTGTCTAGCTGATAATTGAAGTAAAGATAAACAGAACAATATAGTTCTTACTACAAAACATCTGATGTTCGAAAGAAAGACATTGTCTCTCTTTGATTGATTGAAGACCTTGAATGCAGGCTGTTCTCAGATTGGCAACATTGCTTATTTGCTTAGTGCTATCACTGGCAAAATGGAAATAGAATCTACTTAAAACAGGCAAGACTGTGAAGCTGTGTTTTGGCTGGTCACTTTCTCCAGCCATTTTGATTAGTATATTTCCTTATTTTTGATAGGGCAGGTTCCTCCAAGTGGTGGCACCTTGTACCTGGTGATGGCAGATGGAAATCCTGTTCCCAGGGAACTAGAAGCTCTGAGAGCCAAATGTGATGGTTGCAGTGACAGTGGGGGAAGAATTAAGGAAATCGAGGTTCCGTAACTAATGGTGCAATTAAAGGTTTGAAAAGATAAAAAGCTGTGGGCTGACTGAATGGCTTTGAAGAAGATAGACTTGCCCTGGATGTAACTGGGGGAGATGGCAGAGTAAACAGGATTTATAGTGGATCAAGATTTCTTTATGTTTCTTTCTTTCTGTTTCTAGGGGTTAACTGTTTCAAATATTAATTTTATAAATTAAACCATGCATATAGTGAAAACACTAACAGTTACGTAGAACTTTAGAAATTCTGATTGTTTACAATAACTCTTTCTGGGGTCATTCAAAAGAGGAGAGAAGGAAGGAGTTAAAAAACCAAGAGATTAAGTAAAAAACAAAACAAAACAAGGTTGTGAGAGCCCACTCATTTTTATCTTTATTTTTCTCTCTTTTTTAGTCTACTTTTACATAGAATTAGCACTTTACAATAATATGAAATGAAGTAGTATCAACCTTTGTTTCCAGAAAAATCTTACTGGAGACACTTGTGTATATATGCTACTGAAAACACGTATACATTTATGCATATCTTCCTGTCTGTGGTCTGGAAAAAGTGTGTGTATGTGTCTATGTTTCCATATAGACACTTCAACTTAGCTGTGAAAGGAAAGCTTAGTGAATGAGAAAAAAGAGCAAACTGTTTTGGTAACAAAGATTTGAATGACAGACAAGTAAAGAATTGTAAATGTGAAAATAAAATCCTCTGATTATAAACAAAACACTAAACATGGCTGAGAAGAGAACAAAAAAATAAACACGCATGTTTAATTTTTTTTCTTTTAGACCAGTTTTTAAAAAAATAATACGACTCTTTTCTGACAATGCCAACACAAGAGATTCATGGGCTCAACATTTAGTCCACCGCAACAACAAATACAACGAAAATGTCCTACAATCAGTTCTCAATCAATATATGCTGTAATCACACCCTCTTTTTCAGAGAAAACAAAAAGGAGATTAATTCATTCCCTATGAATTTACTACTTTACTATGATTAACTGCCTAGAAATAATATGACACAAAGCTGTAATAATCTACAGTCCTTGAATAAGGGATAAGATCTCCAAAATATCTATTTATTTGCCTTACTCCATCTTACTAACTCTTGATTTATTTATTTGTTTATTTTTGCTAAGATTCTGAATATGTGAGTTAAATCACATTCAGAGGCAACACAGTCTTGCGAAAGCAGCTCTGTTCATATTTTCAACCCTACCCGGAGGAGGTTAACTCTCTATATTAGAGGGAAAAGGAAGCGGGTCTCATTTCTCCACCGTGCATCAAGACGGGTAAAGGAAATATTTCACCTACTAGCCATAGATGACAAAATGCATGCTAGATAAACATTGCACTGCTGTAGATCTCCATGTAACCACAGTTTATCTGAGATTTCTATTCCAATTTTCTGCAGAAGCAATAATTATAATGAACAGTATATATATATATATATATATGCATATATATAATAAATATTCATTACCTTTATTTTTTAAAGTGGCTAAAAAAATCATTTCATTTCTTTTTCTCATGCATCCATTGAGTGTAGGTTAAAACTCCGTAGGAGGATTGACAGCCGCCCTGCCACTGTAGCCTAGCCCTCTTTTACGGATAAATCTCATCATTTTTTTTTTAAAAATCACGTTTTCAGAATCTGTTAGGAACTGTGCTTTGTGGACTGTGATAAATTGCATATTGCTTTTGCAATTCTTTCTGGTTAAAAGCCCCAGGTTTCCAGCATCCAGAGCCGACCATGATTGGCTCTACCCGAGGGACGCAGGTCCTGGGATTCCCTCCCAGCTAGCAGCAGTGACATCACCGGCAAGCTCCTTCGCTGCTCGGGGGATGGAGTGGGGGAGACCGCGGAGGAGCTCCGGGAGGGGCGTTGCTGGGGGTTTCCAGGGAAACACTGCAGCAGATGGCCTGCCTCTCCGAGCCACAGTGACACATCTGCAGCATGGCTGGTGGGAAGGATATTTTTGGAAAATATCTGCTCCCTTAGGTCCGACTAGTTCTGATATATTTTCCCCTCCTCTGAACCAGCGTGTTTATTTCTCCCCAAGTTCTTTGATTTCTGGAAATGGGGCTTTTTATTTTCATTGCTCAGCCATTATCCGAAGGATCCCAAGCTACTAACCGATGTTAAATCTTCGTGCGCCCCAGTTTTCTTTCCAAGCTCCCACCCCCAGGCCCTGCTCCGCCCCATCCCTTGTATTATGCAGGCTGTCAAGGTGGCGCGTGGAATACAAGGGCAAATGTTGCTAAGGTAACAGGATTGAAAACCTGCAGCAGCAGATGCTTTATAACCTGGGGTTTCCCTCATTTGCATTTAAAGACTCCTGAGCGAAGCAAGCCAAGTACTTGTAGTTAAAATAAGAAAGACATTTTTAAAAATAGCAATTGTCACCTGGTAAGTCATTGAGCAACTTGTCCCACTGCGAGGTTGAGTAAGTGCAGGAAAAAAAAAAAATATGATGTGTTAATCATCCCCACTGTGCTGGCAGTAGGGCTGATGCATTTAAGAACACCCCACCTTCCCCATTTTCTGATCTTAGACCTAGGAGGAATTCCTTTCTCTTTTTTCTTCCAGAATTGCCCTTCATAGCATCCTCCAAGGTTAAACTTCTGACGACCGGGGGTGTGTCTCTTCTATTCTTGGTGATCTCAGAACGCCTCATTGAACATTCATAGCAAAGGACATCAAGGTGGCAAAGCTCAGATTTGAAGTCAGTGGAAAAATCTCTTAGGCTGCGTGAAATGTAGGAATGTTGATATTACTAAAGAATTAAACAAACGGGATTTCAGACATGGCTTTGACTACTAGAACACCTTTAATTAAACAACTTCATAGGATCCAACCACTGCATTCAACACTACCAAGATGAAATTCCCCGAATGAACTATGGTAACCAAGCAGCAGAAACTGCACTTTACTCACTGTTTCTTTAAGATTTGGATCAGAATTCTTTCAAATGAAACATATTAAGCATTTGCCAGTGTTTCAGCATCTTAAGGTGCTCCCAAATGTGTATGAACAGACCGGGAAAACAGACGTTTGTAACCCATACAATAAGGCAGATTCATAAATGGCTTTTAGCAATTATAAGAACTGAAAATTGGGTGGTATGTGATTGAAGGGAGAAGAAAAGCACAGAAATGGCAGTGATTTTAGTAATAGGGCATGTGTTCATGGTGGAGAATTTCAATAGGATTTGAAATGGCTTTGTTAATGAGCATCCTCTGTACTCCCGAAACCTGAATGCAGATTTCTTTCTTTTCTTTCCTGCCAAAGCTCAGTAAAACCTCATCACAGGAAGGTGAGAAAAGAGCTGCTTTATGTCAGAAATGGCATTTATTTTCACATGTCATATTTTCTGACCTCTATTTGCGATGGTGGCGGTAAGAATCATGTTGCCAACTATAGCATCGTGCAGCCAACTCAGATGTACATTCCTAAATCATAACAAATGTAAGACCAAACACAATTAGAAACCATGCCTTCTGAGATGAATACAATTTTAATGGAGTTTTAAAGTCCTATTTCTGTATCACATAAGCAGGAAAAGCTGCCACTTCATCCACACTACCAAATATTTCATAAGTAATGTCCTAGTAACACCCGGCACACGGTTTGGCAAAAAATACATAGTCGGTAAATGTCTTCTGTGATTCTGAATCTGTAGTTATTAAGGGTGCTGCCATGCACCCTGATTGTGAATAAGGACCTTGGACACCCACGGAAATCCTGCTTTTGCTCCCTGAGATAAATGAAGGATGGTTGTTAACTCAGTAGCCGAAGAAGATCAGGCTCATTCTGCATCCTCTAACCTCTAGGCATTGTCAAAGGCAGGCTTTCGATGTTGTGCTTCTTGACACATTCAATGAAGAAGTGACTCGCAGAAGGTTAACATTTGAAAGAACGATAGTCATCATTTAGCACCTGCATCTTACAGATGAGGATGTTGCATTTCAAAGTATGAAAGCAGCTGCTTCTCTGGAGGCCAGGGAAGAAAAACCATTTCTAAATGTCATTTTTCGTGGACTGCGTAGAGCCAAGAGTAACTTCTCCAGACTAAGCAATCTGTGACTCTTGCTTGTGTTAGAAAACCTTTAGACAAATTAAATTATCATACTTTGAGCAAAGAATGATTCCTGAATGGATCAGCCCCAGAACCAAAAGAGGTTCAGAACACCCCCGTGATGCCACGTGGTAGGCGAGAATTTATGAACAGAAAAAGAAAAGTGACGTATAGAAAATGGAAGCAAGGTACAAAAATAGTTGGATTGGTTACAGCTTGGCGTTTGTCTTATTTGAACAGTTGGAATGGTTGGCCACCTTTGATTGGCCAAAACTTAGAGGTTGGTACAAGAGCAGGGTACAATCTGTTTACACATCCAGTTACATTACAGCTAACCATGCACAGAGACACTCTTAGGCCAAACTTAAAATATGTAAGGAGGCAGCAAGAACTAGGTTTCTCAAGCATGATCTTAGTATCAGCACTATTTTGTTTAAGAACTTACACTAATTCTTCATCGTTTAAGAGAACTATCCATCATTTTTCAAATAGGTGGTAAAGTATACAGGAATGACTGGTGCTCTGACTTCAACCCTCACAGGTTGTAACTTAAAGAAGTCACAGCTTCATTTTCTGTAAAAAGTCCTCCTATTATTAATGCTGTCTTTGCAGGGAGATGGCAGGGCAGGGATCATCTGTTTTAGACTTAGTTCAGAGCCTGGCATATACTAGAGGTAAGCTAGAATGAAACTTCATGGGGGCAGGACTGTTTTGTTCAGTGATGTATACCAAATGTCTAGAATATTGGGTAACATAGCCAGGTAAAGATTTCAAGAATTGTTAAGTTGAATTTTAAAATGAATGAATAAATTTAAGAAATGGATATGGAGAGAGATTTGGGACAGGAGTGTTTTCAGTAATGGATGGTTACTCTTCGTTCCCACATGATTTCTTCCTACTGGTAATTTCAAAACGGTTAAACTTTTTTATTTATTCATTTAAAAATGAAGAATATTTTAACTCATAAAAAGATGGCAATTACAATATCCAGTTAATTCTTGCAGTAGATAGAAAATGACTTCTTATGGTGTTAAGTAAACTCTTCCAGGGGAGGTCGGACAGCTCTTGGCTTAGAGAAATTGGCTGATGTTCTGTTGACTGACTAGCAGAGCAGGGGACACTCTGTTAGGTGTGGGCAGGGTCATTCATCACTCCCATGGCCTTTGGCTGGGCACTAGAATCTCTGGGCACTAGACCTTTTACCTCTCCCTTTTCTTAGATCAATTAAATCAGAATTTCTGGGCTCCCTAGGCTTTCAGAAGTGCACCAAGTGTTTTTTTGTTTGTTTGTTTTTGTTTTTGTTTTTGAGACAGGGTCTCACTCTGTTACCCAGGCTGGGGTGCAGTGGCTCAATCTTGGCTTACTGTAACCTCTGCCTCCCAGGTTCAAGTGATTCTCCTGCCTGAGCCACCAAAGTAGCTGGGATTACAGACATGTGCCACCATGCCTGGCTAATTTTTGTATTTTTAGTAGAGACGGGGTTTTACCATGTTGGTCAGGCTGGTCTCGAACTCCTGATCTCAAGTGATCCTCCCACCTTGGCCTCCCAAAGTGCAGGGATTACAGGTGTGAGCCATCGTGGTTGCCCTCCCCGAATACTTTTAATGAACAACTAAGGCTGAGAACCGTGGCCTTGAAAACAAATTATAATCTCAAGTTGGTTTGGGAAGGTAATTATTTTTGTTAGGCTGGCTCTAACTAATAGAATTATGTCCTGAACTAGATGTATTAGTTAAGGTTCTTCAGGGAAAAAGAACTCATTATATTATATATATCACAATAATGTCATCATAATGTAATATATTTACATCTAAAAATATAATTTATATTATATTTAATATAAACACTCAGCCAGCATTTGTATTGTGCTCCTAGGAACTTAATATAATAATAATTTAATAATATCAAAGACAAATGATAACCTAAAGTTGGTTTGGAATGGTAATTATTTTTATAGTCTCATTCCAACTAATAGAATTTATGTTCTAAACTGGATGTATTAGTTAAGGCTGTCAAGAGAAACAGAACTAATTTATATATAATATTATACAATTGTAATGTAATATATTAATATCTAATAATATATCCTATATTATCTATAATATAAATACTCTGCTGCCAACTATATAGTGCTTCTAGGAATTTAATATAATGATAATTTAATACTATCAGAGACAAATGATAACCTAAAGTTGGTTTGGGATGGTAATTATTTTTATTAGCCTCATTCCAACTAAAAGAGTTTGTGTTCTAAACTGAATGCATTGGTTATGGCTCTTCAGAAAAACAGAATCAGTTATATATAATATAATATGATATAATAATACAAGAAAATTTATAATGATATACAATAATTAGAAATATTAATTCTAATATAATATATATGTATCCATAATATAGTATATCTAACATATAGATTTATGTAGATATAAATATAAAACACCCTACCGTATTATTTTTATTTTTTATTTTTTTGAGACAGAGTCTTGCTCTGTCTCCCAGGTGGGGTGCAGTGGCATGATCTTGACTCACTGCAACCTCCGCATCCCGGATTCAAACAATTCTCCTTCCTCAACCTCCCAAGTAGCTTGGACTACAGGCACATGCCACCAGCCTGGATAATTTTTGTATTTTTAGTAAAGACAAGTTTTTACCATGTTGGCTAGATGGGGTTTGAACTCCTGGGCTCAAGTTATCTTCCTGCCTGGGTCTCCCAAAGTGCTGGGATTACAGGTGTGAGCCACCGCACCCTGCCCCTACCAGTATTTTCGATGGTGCTTCTAGGAAATGGTTATTTAAACAAAGTCGAAAGTTTTCCTTACTCTAGACGTCTTAGAGCCTTTGATGAGCTAACACCTATAATGAATCTATTGAATAAGTATACAGGCAATAGATTCAGACTCTGTCCCTTACAACTGTGTGACCTTGGGCAAGTTGCTGAACCTCTTTGAGGCATTTCCTCATGCGTAAACTCTCAGTAGTTTCCTCATAAGTGTGTGAGGATTAGTGAGATGAAGTATGTAAAGCATATAGTGTGATGGCTGGCACACAGCAAATGCTCAGAAGTGTAAACCATAGTACGTGGCTCTCCAGTCCTTTCTCAGTCCTGTTGCAGAGGTGTTAACAGCTAGAATGAGTCCAGTCTATGCTGGTTGTCAAAACGGATGATTATCACTTCAAGTTACAGCTGTAAGCAAGAGGAACTATAGCACGAAATGCTTTCTCAACTTTTGGGACCACATAGTCCTTTTTGCTGAGTGTCATAAAACTATTGTTCTGAAGAAAGAATTGGTGAAATGGTGCCTTATGCAAATATAAGATGTTACAATTTATTCTTAACATTTCCAGATATGGTACAGATAAACACAAATTTTGGACAAATAAAATATATGTATATATATTAGTATAAGTAAGCATAGGACGTAATTCTGCTAAAAATTATTTGTTGTTTATCTGAAATTCCAATTTGACTGGGTGTCCCCCTTTTCGTCAGGCAACCCTGTCCTAAGGGATAATTCAAGTTCATTTAAAATACCTACTGCAATGACCTGGAAGTACAGAAAGAGAATGGGGCATTTGGCCAAGTCAAAATGTCCCTAAACTCATAATTTCCATGCGTTTTTCCCATTCAGCTTTCTTTTATGTGTAACATTTTAGCTGCTTCCCTCATTCAGAGGTTACATGACTGGCAGGGGTTTATTCACTTTATTTTTTGCTTAGTATTTGGAGAAGAGGAAGCACCCAGCAGGTTTGTTTTGTTTTGTTTAATTGAACTAAGATCAACCACTCTTTTTCTGATTTTTGTTTGAGAGAAAAGAAAAAAGAACTCTTCTCTCTCTCTCTCTCTGTCTTTTTCTCTTTCTTGATTGACAGTGTCTCACTTTGTTGCCCAGGATGGAGTGCAGTGGTGCAATCATAGATCACTGCAGCCTCAAACTCGTGGGCTCAAGTGATCCTCCCACCTCAGCCTCCCGAGTAGTTGGAACTTCAGGGGTGCACCATCATGCCTGGCAAAAAGCACTCTTTTCAATGCTAATATCCGAAGGAAAGCAATGTTATTATTTGTATAATCTACCAGTTAGATGAGAATTAAATAGGTTTTATGCAGCATGATGTTAATGACTATATAATATCTTTTAAATCAATCCTGATTCTTGTTTCCCACTTTGTTGAAAACTATGGGTTAAACATATTTAAAGATATATCTTTGCATAGCTCCTGTAGGGTAGCAGAATATGCCACCCCAAAATATGCCACCTTGGCATTAGGATTATTTTGATGTGAAGAGAGTTGAGAGAAAACAGCTATAAGAGAAGTTCTCTGCCCTGCCCCTGTCTGCCTAAAAGCAGGACACAAATTTATAAAGGTGTTTTCCCTCCCCTCTCTACTAGGAAGGATAAAAGTTAATCATCAGAGACAACTCTAGACCCTTAGGAACCCAGAGATGGACCCACAGGCATCTACATAAACTTCCCTAACTAGCCTTTATCTTTCAATAGGTTTCCCATATATTTGCTTCCCCACAGTCTGCCACCCTAGAAACTCGAAGTTCATTCCTTTGTCTTGTCACTTCTCTGAAAATTTATTGTTCCTTTGCTGAGATTCTATATTAGCCCAAATTCTTACCAGCCCTTGGAGTTACTCATCTCTGAGTGCTCCCATGTGTGAGCGCAATGCACACACTAATAAACTCCTGCTTCTCTATTGTTAAGCTGTCTTTGTCAGTCCAATTTACAAAGCCCCAGCCAGAGAAAGGAGGAGGGTGGTAGGAAGAATTTTTCTTCCTCTACAGTTTCAGACGCATTTTAAGTATTTAAAAATGAAGAGCATCATCGGGTAGAGATATTGCTACTCAAGTCCAGATTTTCCTTTTTTTAAATTTTTTAAAAATTTTAAGTTCCGGGATACATGTGCAAGATGTGCAGGTTTGTTACATAGGTAAACGTGTGCCATGGTGGTTTGCTGCAGCTATCAACCCATCACCTAGGTATTAAGCCCAACATGCATTAGCTATTTATTCTGATGTTCTCCCTCCCCCTACTCCCCACTGACAGGCTGCGGTGTGTGTTGTTACCCTCCCTGTGTCCATGTGTTCTCATTGTTCAGCCCCACTTATAAGTAAGAACATGTGGTGTTTCGTTTTCTGTTCCTGTACTAGTTTGCTGAGGATAATGGCTTCCAACTCCATCCATGTCCCTGCAACAGATTTTGTTCCTGTTTATGACTGCATAGTATTCCATGGTGTATATGTACCACATTTTCTTTATCCAGTCCATCAGTGATGGGCATTTGGGTTAACTCCATGTCTTTGCTATTGTGAAGAGTGCTGCAATGAACATATGTGAACCTGTGTCTTTGTAATAGAATGATTCATATTTTCTTTGGAGCACCAGTGAGTTCAAAATTGTCTTATGAATAGATAGAAAACCTGAATAGACAATCACCATACAAGAAATAGTTAAGGTAGACTTTGCTTCACCTCAAGGTATCAAGGAGTTTATGGAAACTGGTGATAAAACCATCTCCCAAGAACAGATAATAACTCCAATATTCAAACTCTTTCAGAATTTAGAATATGAAGTCTTCTAATTCATTTTACCAAGCCAACAAAATGCTCATCTCATAGTCAATGCATAATACAAATTTAAAATAATCTCAGATATTAATGTAGAAGAGCTCTAAGCAAAATTAGCAAATCAAATTTAACCATGAGGTCAAAGAATAACAAGAACCAGTAAGGTTTATTGCTGGAATGTTGATTTATATTAATACTTCTCACCTTTAACAGATTAAAGAAAAAAAAAAAACTGTGTTCTTCTTGATGACTCAAGGAAAATCATCTGATACAATTCATAATCTAGTCTACAGTGAGTTCTTAAAATCTGGGTTCATATAATAAAGCATAACCCACGAAAGCTCATGGCAAATACTATATGGACATTGTCCTATCCAATATGGTACCGTCTGACCACATGTGGCTATTTATCTTTAAATTAAATTAGTTAAAAATTTAATTTTCCCATCATTCTAGCCTTGTTTTAAGTGGTCATTGTGCCCAGTAACTACCACATTGAATAGCACAGAAAGTTTTATTTGATAATGCTGCCATGAACAAACCAGAAACAGATCCTAGATATACATGGAGTTGTAAAAATTTAATAAGAGCTAACTTTACTGAGTGCTCTTAAACTGCCTGACACTATTTTAAGTATTTTATGTGTATTATTTAATTTCCATACGCTATAATATGCTAAGTCTTACCATTTTCTTCTCCCCTGCCCCTATTTTCTAGTCATGAAGTCGGTGGGGCAGGAAAAATCAATCAGTAAATCAAACCTTACCTAATTTGTAAGTGGTAGATCTGGGATTCAAGAAGCATACTTTTACCTCTTAAATTACCTAATATCCCTGTGTTAAAGGTGGCAATTCAAATGTGGGAAGAAAGGACAAAGTGATTACTAAATCCTGTATGGCAAATGTTTATCTATTTGGGGAAAAATAACTTAAATATAGGCTTTTCATTATTTAAAAGGCACAGCCATCAATGGGCCAAAGATATAATTGTAAAAAATAAAGTTCACAAAAGCTCTAGGAGAAAACAGTATTTTTTTTTATCCTTGGAGATAGTATGGGAGGAGGCGGTTCCTAAGTTAAATAAGGAATCAGAAATGAAAAGATTGACAAATTTAAGTACACAAAAATTCAAGCCTGCCATGTGATGAAAGAAACTATAATCAAGGATAAAAGGTAGTAATAGAGTGGAGGAAAATATTCAAAACATAACGTGTTTCCATGGTAAGCATAGATAAAAATACGGAAAGATGTTCAAGTTCACTGATAATCACAGAAATGCATAACAAAGCAAGATACCATAATTCAGCACGAGACTGGACAATTTTCAAAGAGTGACTAGATGCAGTGTTGGCGCGAGGGGACATGGAATTCCTCATAAATTACTATCAATTGTGTAAAGTGATGTGCATGCTAGAGGATAATGATAATGTCTATTAAATTCTAAAATGAGGATACCTCTGGCTCAGCAATTCCACTTTTGAGATTCCAACACATGTCACAACGATTTATGCACAAGGGACATTCTTTGCATGGGAACACTGTATCTAAAATGAAAAAAAACTGTAAACAACCTAAATACCTATCAATTAGTGAATGATTAAATAAACCCAACTTCATCCATGCTATGACATGTCTTGCATTCGGTGAAAAAAATAAATGCATGTATTTGGCACTTGGAACTAACTCCAAGATATACTGTGTATATGTACAAAAGAAACAGAACAAAATCCTTCCCGTTTACCTATACTTATTCTTGACAACAACAAGCGCCGTAAGAAACACACCAAAATGCTAACACAGTTATCTCTGAGAAATGCGATTAGAGAGAGGATTATGGAAGAAAACATTTTTTGGTTCTCATTTTACTCATTGTACTTTTGTATTGCTTTCATGTTTTATAAAGAGGGTGTATTAATATTGTGAGCAACCAAGTAAAAAAGAAAAACAACAACAAATATATTTAATAAACTGGTGTTTAGCATGTATGATTTTTCTCAGTTTCTCTTCCCTTTTCTTGGGACGTTTATCTACGGCTAAAGAGGAAAGAGAGAATATCATATGAATGCTTTGTTCTGGGCTGCTACTGTAGACAGAGATAAAGCGAAGCTCAATCGCTATCAGAAACTGTGAGACTCTCTGCACACGTGGTCTTATAAACCTCTTTACTAATTCTTATCGAATCTCGGGAGCCGCTGCCACTACAGCTGCTACGTGAGGTGGTCTGCAGACTTGGAGGAAGAAAATTCAGCTAGTGTGTGCTTTCAACTACTTTGGCTTTTTTAGTGATGAAGTTCGTCTTTTCTTATCTTCAAAGTCTTAGAGCTGGCTGTACTGTGGGTGTAGACAATCCTAGATTCTCAGATAGTTTTGCATAGCAGAAGATGAGGGAAGGGCACACGTTGCAAAAGCGGTTCTCAAAGTGCGGTCCAGGGATTGCTCAAGGGTCCTCAAGTCCCTTTTGGGTGGTCTGTGAGATGAAAGCTATTTTTACAACATACTAAGGTGTTTGGCTTTTTCCCTTTTACTCTTCAACAAATTGTCAGTGGGATTTTCTGGAGGCAACATGATGTGATGATTGCCATTGCTCTGCTGATTACTGGGATATGTAATTGGGTATTCCTGTGTTCAAACCTTTCTCAGTTTTAATTTCTAATGTGAAAAAAATTGATAGATATAACCCATTTTAGAAAAACAAAAAACAAAAAACAAAAAAACCTCTCTGGGGTCCTGGATTGTAAAGGGACTCGGAGACCAAAATGTTTAAGTATTGTTGCTTTACGACACCTTTTTACACATTCTGGCTTTATCAATAATTTCTTTAGTCCCAAGTCCTTACAAAATACTTTCTAATCATTTGTGCTTATCATACTGCAGGAAGCTTGTGAAGAAATCTATTTATAGAAGATAAATCTGAAGAACTAAAAAATCATCACTTCAAAATTGAGAGAAGGACTCAATCCTTCCCAAAGAAGTTTACCCCAGTTGACTTCCTTTCCTGTATAACAAAGAGACCCAGAAGCTGAAGGTGGCTTCATTGCCTCATCTCCATGTGCCTCTGCGTGGCTATCCCATGAAAACTGATCACTGAACCTTCCTGTCCTCTGGTGTAACTTAACATCAGAGAAAGGAAGAAAGAAATTCACAAGTGGGTGATCTCCAAGTGGATGAAGTTTGCTCATTTAATAAAAGCAAATATATTTTATTTTTCAAAATAATCCCCTTTTAGTAGAATTCCTTAAAAAATCATTTGGCAAAATCCTCCTCTATGCTCATTTTGGACACTGCTACATGATATACTATGCTGTGAGTGCTTGCTATGGAAAATTCAAACAATACCGAAAGGTACATATAAATTTATAAGAGGCTTTTATAAATGAAAAACGTATGGCAAAATGGAGCTATACACTTCAAATGAGTGGATTTTATAAAGAAGCTAAAAAACACAGTGAAATTAGCTTTTCTTTGTCCTTTCATTTAGTTATCTATTTTTAAAATTTGGTTTTATAAAATCAAAATGTTAGTATTAAATAAAACTACATAAATAATTTTATAAATAAATAATAGTGATTATGGGACAAAATTACTATGTCAGGCATTCATTTTAAAATAGTCTAAATAGAGAAACTCATTTAATTCATTCTTAAGATATCTATAACTTTGGTCATCCTTAAGATACAGATACCATTATTATCCTTATATTTCAGATGAGGAAACTGGAGAGCAGAGATGTTAAGTAATTTCCCTAAATTATATTGCTAGTAAATAGCAGAGGTAAGATTCAAACTCAGACCTTCACTGAAAAGCCAGGATCTTAACCTCTGTGTTCATTTTGCACTCTTCTACATGATATATTATGCTATGCATGCTTATTATCGAAAATTTGGACAATATTGAAAGGTATGCATAAGAAAACAAAAATTATCAAAAATACTCTTTCATAGAGATCATTACTTATTTCGAGGTACATCCATATTCTTCCAAGTAGTCATAGTATATTAAAAATTTCTCAAGTCAAAATTGCATATACTTTTCACTTAAAACTGGATTTATTGTATTTTTCATGTATTTACCATTCTCTTTTTTCAAATATTTAGGTTGTTTCCAGTTTTTCCCTATTGTAAATCCAAATGTCAGGAGCATCTGTATACACAATCTTTTACTGCATTGCTGATTATGTTTCTTAGGCTAGATATATTTAATGGAATATCTATATTTTCACATGGTCAAATCATTTTTAAACATTAAAACACTTGGCTGGGCCCGGTGGTTCACGCCTGTAATCCCAGCACTTTGGGAGGCCGAGGCGAGTGGATCATCTGAGGTCAGGAGTTCAAGACCAATCTGGCCAACATGGTGAAATCCTGTCTCTACTAAAAACACAGAAATTAGCTGGGCATGGTGGTGGGTGCCTGTAATCCCAGCCACTTGAGAGGCTGAGGCAGAGGATGCAGTGAGCCGAGATCGTGCCATTGCACTCCAGCCTAGACAACAAGAGCAAAACTCCATCTAAAAGAAAAAAATTAAAACACTTCATACTCCCACCAGCAACATTTGAGAGTACCCATTTCCTTACAACCTCCTCAACTGCACTGATCAATTTTAGTCCCTCTGCCATATGACAGGTGAAAAATGATTTCTTAATTGTTTCATATATTTCTAATGTAGTTAGAAAATCAAACTAAATAGGATCATTTAAGAATTATTTGATGAGCACACATAGACATTAGACAGAGACCTAGGCATTTCTTTTCTGATGCATTAACCATTGTATAAAAAAATCGTGTCTCATTTCATAAACCATTTATTTGTCTTCCCATTAGGTCAACTCTCAACCCTTAACAACCAAGGACGGTATTGTGTGGGTGAATAAATGTGATTTTCCAACCCATAAAGGGAGTGAGAATGTCTGCTATTTAACATGGTATAATTAAGTAGAAAGCTTTAGGAGCAATATGACTAAAAAATTATTCTAATGGGCTAGAGATGTGAATTGCTCACCACTAAGATCCTATTCACCATAAGTGATTGGCCTATAAACCATTCCCTGCAGTTCTGAGTCAAACAGTCAGATATTTTTAACTCTGGCTTTCTTTTTTCAAACTGTCTAATTGGATTTTTTGAATCTGTTATTAGACGGAAATAGCACACTGGCACTACAGGAAGGCTCCCCGTATGCTGTTATGATATTTCCATAGTTTTGCTAGATTTAATCAAATTTCATTCATAAAGATTAGCTGAAAATTGAGAAGGAAACTGATTGTTCCCTATTGAACTAGAAAGAACAGAGTAGTAGCTTCTGACCAGGCAGAGATTCATAACAGGGTAGAATGGAAGTCAGCTTTTATGCAACTAAAGTAACCAAAATTCCCAGAAGAAAAAACAAAAGATATATTAAGCAATGGCACTCAAGTATCTAAAATCTGGAGGTATTAGGTTGGTGCAAAAGTGATTGTGGTTTCTGCCCTTACGAGTAATGGCATTAAGAGAAATGGCAGAAACTGCATTACTTTGGCACCAATATAATACTTGTTTTGTTTTTCTTTGTCATTAAAAAAGAAGATAATAGTACTGTATTTTTGTTGGAAAGCAACATTTAAAATTACCTGAAAATAGCATACCCCAGAGACGGTCATGTTCTAATGGCTTTCTTCCTCCAAAGGGTGTTATAAATATGTATTTTAAAAAAAACAGATGTTGTTTTCCCTACATTGGACATGTATTTATTAAGTAAATAAAAGGAACCCAGTAATATTTACAGTACTGAAGAGGCCATTGAAATAGGTAACCCGCACTCACTCACAGAGAAGACGGATGGATTATGGTGAAGCTCTGGATTCAGTCATTTTAGTCAGGCATAATTTTTACTTCACAATAATTAGAATAATAATTCTGGTCATGAATAACTCAGAAACAGAAAGTCAAGTGCTGTATGTTCTCACTTACAGGAGGCTGCTAAATAATGTGCACACATGGACACAGAAAGTGGAATTATAGACACTAGAGACTTGGAAGGGTGGAAGGTTGTGGGAAAGGGATGAGGAATTACTTAATGGGTACAATTACACTACATTCAGGTGATAGCTACAAAAAGCCCAGACTTTGCCCTTACACGATACATCCATGTAATGAAACTGCACTTGTACCCCCTAAATCTATGAAAATTAATAATTACAATTCTGGACATGGAGGGGCATTAACCTGATAATGAAGATTTCAAATGACTACAGAAAAGGCATAAACATAAAAAACCCCATCCAAATTAAAATTTGGACAATACTGAAAGGTATATATAAGGAAACAAAAAAATTACCAGGCGTTCAAGACCAGCCTGGCCAACATGGTGAAACCCTGTCTCTACTAAGAATGAAAACATTAGCTGGGTGTAGTGGTGGGTGCCTAGAATCCCAGCTACTCAGGAGGCTGAGGCAGGAGAATCACTTGAACCTGGGAGGTTGCAGTGAGTCAAGATCATGCCACTGCACTCCAGCCTGGGTGACAGAGTAAGAGTCTCTAAGTATTAGTATCTCTAAGATAAAAAAAGAAAACTTCAGTGGTCATTAGCTATTGCCAAAATATGCATCTTTAAAAAAATAAAGCCTTTAAACAAATTTTGAAAATTTATAGGGGTATTTGGTCTCCAATAATCTCTGTTTTTCCCTTCTATGCCTTCCTTCCTTTCCTTTTAATCCAACATGTATCTAGTTATATCTGATTTAGTGGCAGAGGCTCCATGACGTTCACTTTGGAATGCTTCACGAGAGCCTGAAGGATCTTCAGTAGGATAATATAGGATCCCCTGTGGCTCTCCAAGATGGTGTGGGAGATAGATGGGATGATCATGAGCTCTCTGCTACCAAAAGAAATAAATCACAAAGTGCTTTTCCATCATCTTCCAATAAAACTGGTTCTAGTTTCAGTTCTAATGTTTTTGCATTAGATTTTTAAAGAACTGAATGAAACAGGGTCTCATTCTGTTGTCCAAGCTGGAGTGCAGTGGCATGATCATAGCTCACTGTAACCTTCAGCTGGCCTCAAGGGATCCTCACACCTCAGCCTCCTGAGTAGCTGGACAACAGACATCCACAACCACACATGGCTAATTTTTAATTTTTTTTTTTTTTTCGTAGAGACATGGTCTTGGTGTACTGCCCAGACTGGTCTCAAACTTCTGGCCTCAAGTGATTACCTGCCTAAGTCTCCCAAAGTGCTGGAATTACAGGCATCAGTCACCATGCCTGTAGATTTAATTTGTGCATTCCTTATTTGTGTTTCTTTCTCAAAGCCTTGTCAGTGGGGAGTGGTCTTAATTAAATCAGTCAGAAAATGCTTACCCTCCCAGGCCAATAGTCCATATCTTCAGCAGTAGCAAGTCAGTACTACTCTTACCTCCCTCAGGAAAAGTAAAGAGGATAAGTTACCCTAATAGGCAAATGCTTGATTATTCTAAAGGATCATCTAATGCATAAAATTAGTCTCTTTGAGTTAATTCCTCTTTTCATTCATAATGCAAGAGAGGTCATGCTTACTTGTGGCCAAGGGGATTGAGTAAAAGAGCAGGATTTTAGTGAACACACCTGTGTTTAATTTCTTATGGGAAAAAATCTTCTATATATCCTTATCTCAAATTTCTGTTTGGAAAGTTTTGTCATTATCACAAATGTCTCAGCAAGTTATAGTTCTGCTCCTGGATGGTAATCATGCATGTTTAGAGAATCATTGGGGGAAAAAGAAATGAGCATTGAGGCCTACATTCTAATTATTGAATGAGATTCTTTAAGTAACATGTATTGGGTACCTTTGATTACATAAGTAATGTAGAATCAATGCAGAAATATTTGTAAAACATAAAAAACCCCATCCAAATTAAAAAGACTTTTAATTGCACCAGAGATACCATTCTTATTAATATTTTAGAGTATTTCCTTTCATAAATATCTCTAAGCTTCTAAGCCATTTATATGATATGTTTACTTAACAACATATCATGTCTACTTCTCCAATGATTAAGTATTTGTTCTATAAAAATGGTGTTTGAAGATTGCACAGTATTTCATTTACTTCCACAACACACATTATTTAATTAGTTACTTAATTTGTTATTGTTTTGTATTTCTTTTCACGTATTTTCCCTAATAGAACTACCACTGTGGTGATCATTGCTATAGATGTAATTTTGAACACATTTCTGATTCAGGAAATCATTAACATATATGCTTGCTGACATAAAACATTTCAATTTCTAAATGAGGGATTTCAGATGATTTTCTTGAGATAGAACACACAAGAAAGAAACCCAAAAGACAAAAACTATCATCAAGATTATCAAAATTTTCATTCTAGCCATAATTTATGTCAATGGTTTAAATTTATATATTCTTACAATTCATTGAGGCTACAGTTAACATTTTTAAAGATCCTTTAACATCTCAGGCACTTTGTTAGACATTTTCACAAGTGTTATTTCTCATTTAGTTCTCATAATTCATATATAGATACTAATATCCCCACTTTGCAAATGATGCGAGTGCAGTCCATTTAATATCTAAAGTCATTTGTTCTGTGACAATTAGGACTGAAAACTCCTCTGACTAGTATGTGACTGAGATGAGCTTTCTCGATGACAATAAATGTGATTAGTGCCTCTGTCACAGAACTGCTTCTACTTTCATTGTTCAGTCCTGACCCACACACTAAACAAAATGATAGGTTTATGTAAAACCATGCTGTTAATGATACAATAGTGAGAGCCATCTTGTTAAAAAAAGAAGTCAGATCATGTTACTCCTCTAAACAAATTCTTTCAATGGTTTGCTGTCTTATACCGAGTAAGAGCTGAAGTTTTTGCAAGCAAAGCCCAACACAATCTGGACTCCCCTTTCCTCATCTTTCTGACCTCATTCCCATCTCACTGAGGCAGCTGTATCCATACCAAACTACTGACTGTTCTTCAAACATGTCATACCCATTCCCTCCTTTAAACATGCTGTTCCTCCTCTTGGCATGATCTTCTATGTAGGTGCAGATATTTAGGAGATATCTCTACTCAACTCCTTCAAATCTTTACTAAAGATACTTCCATTCTCAATAATGTGATCACCTGATTTTCCATTGCTACACTTTTTGTATCTCAATATATCCTATTCCCCTTTCCTTTGAAATTTGCTCATGGTACTTCCACAGAACTATCCATGGGTATTCCTGGATCCATATTCAGGCTCTGATATCATCTCTTCCTAGTTGCTGATTCTGATGGGGATTGCAGGTACATGAATGTAAGTGCCATGAGGATGAAGGTAACTGTTTTATTCCCTGCTGAATCCCTATCTCATAGAAATGCACTTGGCCTATAGCAAGCACACAATTAATACTTGTTGAATGAATAAATGAATGAATGAGGCTGGGTGTGGCAGCTCATGTCTGTAATCTCAGAACTTTGGGAAATCAAGGAGAGCAGATCATTTGAGGTCAGGAGTTCGAGATCAGCCTGGCCAACCTGGGGAAATCCCATTGCTACTAAAAATAAAAAAAATTAGCTGATGCCTGTAATCCCAGTTACTGAGGAGGCTGAGGCAGGAGAATCACTTGAAACCTGGGAGGCAGAGGTTGCATGAACCAAGATTGCACCATTGCACTCCAGCCAGAGTGACAAAGTGAGGCTCTGTCTCAAAAGAAAAAAATAAAAGTAAATGAATGAAATAAGAACGAAAGAATTACAAAAAATTTAGTAATTATATAGAAATGTATTCCTAAAACTTCCACACTCTGTATATTCCTTTCTCTCTTCCTTTTGTCCGTTTCTGGTTGCCAGTTTTATTGTCTCACACTTTCCCTTACCTCCATCTAGTTGTTAAAGAAAAACAGCCGGCTTGCTTAAAGCTCCCCAAGATTACCGACACATGTGACATCAGAGCTGCATTCAGGACCACAAAGCCTGTGGCAGAGTCAGTGATAGAAGCCAAATTCCAGTATTTGATAAGCTGAACCACAGTATCACTTGCAACTTGAGAGTCATACCTGATTTTACAAAGATCAAACACATCAATGATCTTCCTAGTGATATGGACAGGAGGCAAAAAAGCAGAGTTCCTGGTGAGGGCTCCACCCTCAAGCCTGGACCTGCCCTAAGTAAGAACAGACATTCCTATTTTTGCACCCAAATGTTGCCTTTTGACTCACTGCAACCCCCTAACATGTGCCCATATAAACCCCAATACCCGGGCTCCACAAGCAGAAGAGTGGCAGAGCAGCAGAGCAGTGCAGCAGAGAAGGAGGGAAGAGAGGAAGTGTCTGAAGGTCAAGAGGAGTTTGGTTGTGGATAGAGAGGAAATCAGCTATGGGATGGCTGAACTACAGGGGAAGATCATCTTCCCACTCCACCTCCTCTCCAGTTCCCCATTCTGCTGAGAGCCACCTCCATCACTCAACAAAATCCCCGCATTCACGAGCCTTCAACTCTGTGTGACCTGACTCTTCATGGACACTGAACAAGAATTCAGAATGCACTGGGTATGGGAACCCCAAACGGCTGTCACATTGACTCTTCACTGAGATGTTTAACACTTAAGTCATCCCCAGACAGCAGGGCGAAAAGAGCATTGTAACACCCTTAGACACCACTGCGGGGCCAGGGCCCAAAAGACCTCACCCTGGCTCTTGCTCCTATGTATCTGCATGTTCCCCTTCCCATAAGGGCTTTGAGCACTGAGGCCAAGTAAACGAGACACCCCTGTTGCAAGTCCTGTGAAGGGGGTCAGGGAACTCTCCTGTTTCACTAGGACATTTTGAATTGCAAAGAAAAACACATTTTAAAGTACCTTGAAGGGCCCTCTAACCTCTTTTTTTTTCCTTTGCTTTATAATTATAAAGTGGAAAGATAGACAAAGATTATTTTACAGTAGCATTCCATATTATAAATAAAAATAAAATAAAAATGAGCTGGTGGAAGCGTCCATCTTTGCTTTCACTCTAGCTGATTGTAGTTCTCTCATGCAGACCACAACCATGAGAAATTAACACTTGAGTTAATCAGTATGCAGCAAACGAATTCCCTTTCACATCTGAGAGTTTGCATACAAGAAATAAGCCTCTGAAAATATTATGTAAATATTTCTCATCAAGCAAGCAGAACTTTCAGCAAGACTAAAGCCATCAGCCTCGCCACTGTGAAATCCACATTGACATCCTGAGGTCCCTTCAACTGATGCCACAGGGTTGTGTTGGAACTTCCTAGATGATAAGTACACCAGTGGTCCATATATCCAGTTGAGGTTGATGTATTTGACAAATTTGGACATTATTATTTTCTATGGTCTATTTAAAGTAGGAGAAATGGGGATTTTCTCTTTACTTTTAATAACTTGATAAGTTAGTTATTTGTAAGACTCAGATTTTAGGAGTTAACAGAGATACTTAGAAGCACTCTAACTCTTACCACAACATGACTTGAAAATGCAGTAAATCATTTCAAGTGAAAGTAAGTTCCTCATGTAAATTTGTTTGAGTTCTTTGTAGGTTCTGAATATTAGCCCTTTGTCAGATGAGTAGATTGCAAAAATTTTCTCCCATTCTGTAGGTTGCCTGTTCACTCTGATGGTAGTTTCTTTTGCTGTGCAGAAGCTCTTTAGTTTGATGAGATCCCATTTGTCAATTTTGGCTTTTGCTGCCGTTGCTTTTGGTGTTTTAGACATGAAGTCTTTGCCCATGCCTATGTCCTGAATGGTACTACCTAGGTTTTCCTCTAGGATTTTTATGGTATTAGGTCTAACATTTAAGTCTCTAATCCATCTTGAATTAATTTTCGTATAAGGAGTAAGGAAAGGATCCAGTTTCAGCTTTCTACTTATGGCTAGCCAGTTTTCCCAGCACCATTTATTAAATAGGGAATCCTTTCCCCATTTCTTGTTTCTCTCAGGTTTGTCAAAGATCAGATGGCTGTAGATGTGTGGTATTATTTCTGAGGACTCTGTTCTGTTCCATTGGTCTATATCTCTGTTTTGGTACCAGTACCATGCTGTTTTGGTTACTGTAGCCTTGTAGTATAGTTTGAAACAAACAACCCCATCCAAAAGTGGGCAAAGGATATGAACAGACATTTCTCAAAAGAAGACATTCATACAGCCAACAGACACATGAAAAAATGCTCATCATCACTGGCCATCAGAGAAATGCAAATCAAAACCACAATGAGATACCATCTCACACCAGTTAGAATGGCGATCATTAAAAAGTCAGGAAACAACAGGTGCTGGAGAGGATGTGGAGAAATAGGAACACTTTTACACTGTTGGTGGGATTGTAAACTAGTTCAACCATTATGGAAAACAGTATGGCGATTCCTCAAGGATCTAGAACTAGATGTACCATATGACCCAGCCATCCCATTACTGGGTATATACCCAAAGGATTATAAATTATGCTGCTATAAGGACACATGCACACGTATGTTTATTGCAGCATTATTCACAAGAGCAAAGACTTGGAATCAACCCAAATGTCCATCAGTGACAGATTGGATTAAGAAAATGTGGCACATATACACCATGGAATACTATGCAGCCATAAAAAAGGATGAGTTTGTGTCCTTTGTAGGGACATGGATGCAGCTGGAAACCATCATTCTTAGCAAACTATCACAAGAACAGAAAACCAAACACCGCATGTTCTCACTCGTAGGTGGGAACTGAACAATGAGATCACTTGGATTCGGGAAGGGGAACATCACACACCGGGGCCTATCATGGGGAGGGGGGAGGGGGGAGGGATTGCATTGGGAGTTATACCTGATGTAAATGACGAGTTGATGGGTGCAGCACACCAACATGGCACAAGTATACATATGTAGCAAACCTGCATGTTGTGCACATGTACCCTACAACTTGAAGTTTAATAATAATAAATAAATTAAAAAATAAAATAAAAAAAAAAAAAAAAGAAAGTAAGTTCCTCATCATTGGAGAGATTCAATTCAAGATTGTAAAATCACCTCTTAGGGATATAGTTTAGGCATCCAGCAGAGGTTGGAATGAATGATTGCCAAATTCTTTTGACTCAGAGTCCATGGAATTGTTTAGGAAAGGTAACTGCTTTAATGGTTTAATATTTCTCATAAGGGAGAGGAAATTTTGTACTATCTAGAACCATAACTGCAGAGTCCAGGACCTATTGTGAGACGGTTGCAATTCAGGTTGGATTCTGGTTGAATATGCTGCACTGACCTTACACTTCCATTCCATTTCCAACTGAAATGTCACTCAAGTAACAATAACACACCAACATGAGTAGAAATCCACAAGGACAAAGTTAAAGAAAAGAAGCTAACCAATGCATAAGAATTATAACAGTATTTCAGCTGACTGACTAAAGTGGAGACTGCCTGAACTTGGGTGCCAGTTGACAGGTATATGGACAAGGTACAAGTAAGTTGGTTTGAAATATGACTAAGAAAGGCTCAGATTTCAAAGAAAGCAGTTTCCCCAGAGGTTATAGAATAAGTTATAGTGAGAAACAAGAGTTGGAAGTCTGCATAAGATGTCATTAGACTACCTGGTCCCTCTCTGTTGCTGCACAGCCAGGTGACTTAAAGTATCACCTTTCCCACACGAGACTGGAGATTTTACCCCTGAAGGAATCTAATCAATGAAGCATCATACTTCAAACAACATGTACCACAAGTGAAAAGGACTCAGGCTGTGGAGGTGATGGAATGCAAATGGGATTGAGTGAGACTCTACATGCCGAGGGGGGGCTTTCTGCTTCCAGTTCTAGAAGGCCTGCAACGGGACTTACAATCCTCAGGTAGAAAACTGGCAAACTGAATGGCCCCAGAGAAATATTGCAGATACTAACATTGGGAATGCCTCTTATAGAAGAGACAGCTTTCTATCTGATACCCTTGTGATAAGCTTCAGTCTTTGACAAGTCCTGGTCATGCACACAGAGCTCCAAAATAATGCTTCTCAATGCCTTGTTCTCAAATACAAAGGGACAGTTGAGGTTAATAGTGAATTGAGAAGAACCTTCACTATGAAAGGAAGAAATCCAAATAAACAGGGGTGGGGTGGGGAGGAAGTGGGGCAAGCGAGAGAAAAGTAATATAATATAAAGAACAGACAAAGTAGTAAAACAAATCCTGAAAGTTAAAGAGAAGATATGACCTCTTAAAGGAGAACAACGTGGTCTATGAAATGAACACTAAGAGAACAACTAAAGCACACTTGGAAACTCAGTGTGGATATTTAAAACCATTAAATATCATCAAATGGTTAAATGCATTAAAACCATCAAGAGCAAAAAACGAAATTTAAAGTTGAGATGGTTTCTAGAATTCAATCCACAAAGACATCTTCAAAAAACACTAGAGGAAATATTAGTCCAGAAGAACCAATACCAAACTCATAGGAATCCCAGAAAGTAAAAATATTAGAGGGAAAATGGAGTGGAGGAAATTATCAAAGAAATAAGACAAGAAAATTCCCTGGTGAGTCCATTAAATGTTTAAAACAGGCCGGGTGCGGTGGCTCATGCCTGTAAACCCCAGCACTTTGGGAGGCCAAGGCGGGTGGATCACCTGAGGTCAGCCTGGCCAACATGGTGAAACGCCATCTCTACAAAAAATAAAAATTAGTTGGGCATGGGGGTGCATGCCTGTAATCCCAGCTACTCAGGAGGCTGAGGCAGGAGAATCACTTGAACCCAGGAGGCGGAAGTTGCAGTGAACTGAGATCATGTCATTGCACCCTAGCCTGGGCAAAGAGTGAAACTCGACTCAAAAAAAAAAGTTTAAAACAATGAGAGAATTTTAAAAATTACTAAATTTTAGAATATTTGTAATAAAAGAACATATAAATAGTTTTCAGAGAGGAAACAAAATAAAGGATAGAAATAAAAATGTTATTGGACTTCTCAAAAACAATAACAGAAAGAAAAAGAGTAGAGAAGTCTTCAAAATTCTGAAGAGAAATGACTTTCAATCTCTAATTTATATTTAACTCAAATATCAATAAAATGTGAAAGACATTTCAGACAAGTAAGATCTAAAAGTCTATGTCTTGTGTAGGCTAATTTGGAAGCTGCTGAAAAATATTCTAAATGGAGAGTAAAGGTAGGAAGTAGAAGGCATGAGATTTGGAAAACAGGGTAATTGTGAGATGAAGTTTTAGGATGATAAATGAGAAAAGTATCAGGGCTACACCTTTGCAGCACACTTAGAAAGTATCTAGCTGGAATTAAAGTATATTGCTAGAATTAAAGCAGAAAGTATTTAGCTGGAATTAAAAGCAGAAGCTGAGTGTCGCCACAGAAAGAAGGGAAAAGATGTGGCCATGAAAAACAAAATGAAACTAGGCTAACTCCATAGATAAGCATATGACAGACATTAGAATAAACAGGAAAATATCAATAGACTTATAAAAAGCCAGACAAAAATCTGAAGCAATCATCAACTCCAGAAAAAATGAAAGATTTTTCAAAATAAGCAGAGCAGTTATAGTCTACTACTTGGCTCTGCAGTGAACAATATTTTGAATCATGCAATGTAAACACTAAATATAAGTGGCATAATATTGAAAGGATAGAAGGAAACAAAGCTAGGTTTTCATAAGAATGAAATAAGACATATATACGTAACAATTAAATAAGATAAGTATATTAAATAAGATATATGCGATTTTTCAGAAACATAGTAAATAAATGAACATTTTGTTCCTCGTTTTCAAATTTTTAATCTCTCTTTAGGAAAACAACATGGTTTAGGGGAAATGACAGGTTTAAGAATAAGAGAGCCCTGTCATTAACTAATTTGAAGTTGTTTAATTGATTAGAGCATTGGATATGAGATTGAACTCAAAAACTTTGTGTAGACATCAAATGACATAACATGTATAAAATCTCAGGAAGAAAGTAGATGCACAGTCAATGGTTCTTCCTATCCTTTCTTTCAACTTTCCCTAAATTTCTAGATGGTAGAGAAAGATCCATTTGAAAACATGACATTTTCAAGCAATTGCTGTGTTACATATCACCCTAAGGATATCTTAGTTATCTGGATTAGAAAACAATGCCCTTGGGCCGGGCACAGTGGCTCATGCCTGTAATCCCGGCACTTTGGGAGGCCAAGGCAGGTGGATTACCTGAGGTCAGGAGTTCAAGACCAGCCTGACCAACATGGAGAAACCCTGTCTCTACTAAAAATACAAAAATTAGCCAGACGTGGTGGTGGGTGCCTGTAATTCCAGCTACTCGAGAGGCTGAGGCAGGAGAATCGTTAGGACCCAGGAGGCGGAGGTTGCAGTGAGCCGAGATCACCCCATTGCACTCCAGCCTGGGGGACATAGTGAGACTCTGTATAAAAAATAAAAAAAAAAGGAAACAATAAATAATGCCCTTCACCAAGTACACGATGATCAAGGAATTGTTTTGCCAATTGGCATAAAGATGAGCATTGTTGTTCAACTTGCCAAAACGTTGCCCAAATCCTCATGCAATATTTGGCCCAAGAATATTCATTCATCCTCAGGAGGATCCTGGATGGGGTGTGTGTGTGTGTGTGTGTGTGTGTGTGTGTGCACGCGTGCACGCTTAGTGATCTAGAATACCGGGGAAGCGATCTGAGGATGTGTTTAGGTGACAATGTTTACCTGGGACCTGGCCAGGCAGTAGGAGAGGCATTTGCAACCTTCTGCTTAAAATATCAGAAGGCTTTGCAAGTTCAAAATATGCAGAAGAGGGAGAGGATTGAGGGATGCATAAATAACAATTTCATTTAAGAAGCACCAAATACTAGGAAAGAAGTCTTGTATGACTTGACTCTGGCAAGTCCCCATTTTTGTTTGTTTACCTGAAATGACTGGCTTAAAGTTGGACAATAAGCCAACAGTCTAGGTATACCAAATGTTTATGGTTGTGCGAATTCTGAAAGGTTAAAACTCAAAGGAACCTCAGAGATGACCTGATCCAAGTTCTCACTTTCTGAGGAAAGAAGTTGAATCCTCAGAGGTGATAAACCTTGCCAAAAGGCAAAAGGTCAGGCAACCTAAGAGGCACATTCTGCCCAGGCTAACCCCATGGGTGTATAGGCAGCAATGATGAATTCAGGCACCAAATCAGCCTTTAGGAGAGAGCATGAAACAATAGGTGATGAGCCAAGCCTACCTCCCAGAAGTGAGGATAAAAAGAAGGCTGCAGACACATCACCTTGCCTATGTGGGTGAACAAGAGAATGTGCAGAAGGCTGTGATGTTCTTCTTCTCCAAGAAAGAATGTTCTAGGTTGGGCGCGGTGCCTCACGCTTGTAATCCCAGCACTTTGCGAGGCTGAGGCGGGCAGATCACCTGAGGTCAGGTGTTTGAGACCAGCCTGACCATTATGGTGAAATCTCATCTCTACTAAAAAATACAAAAATTAGATGGGGGTAGTGGTGGGCGCCTATAATTCCAGCTACTCAGGAGGCTGAGACAGGAGAGTCACTTGAACCCGGGAGGCAGAGGTTGCAGTGAGCTGAGATTGCACCACTGTACTCCAGCCTGGGTGATGGAGCAAGACTCTATCTAAAAAAAAAAAAAAATGTTCTGAGAACAGTCCTGGTAGAAAACCAGCTTTAGAAACATAAAATCTGTCAGTCTCATTCTAAAACACTCAAGGGAGCAAGCATACAAAAAAAAAAATGAAATAGAATAATATCATGCTAGAATATAAGAGGAAGCCTAAGACTATGCCTTTGGTTCACAAACTTTGAGTCTGTTGATTGAGACATACTGTTTAACATTCCTGGCTTTATTTGAATGTGTTTGAAAAAGCCATCACTCTATAATGGAATGAAAGGTGAAGGCTTCTCTTGGAATTTTAAACTATTTTCTTGTTGGTATCCATCATTTGGAAACTAAGACTTTAATAAAAACTGCCTCCTTCTCTGTTCCCAGGGCTCTGCTGGAAATATTTCTGCTTTGGCTAGCACCCGACTGATTCAGAGACTAGATTCATTGTGTGAATTGGGCAGTCTTGTTTTCTCATCCTACTTTATTTCATCTTTTCCATTTGCCATCAGTTATTCTGAGTCTAAGCTTCTAAGCATAGGTGATGAAAATTTTCTTTAATCAGAAAGCCTTCCCTGACTAATGGGAAGACCCTGCAGCTCTCAGCCCTCATACTTCCTCTCATCAGCCTATCCCTACGTACTTGCATGATTTCCTCTACTCTCTTTCCATAATTGCTCTGGGAGTGGGAGCTCCCCAGACCAGGGATCTCTGTTATCATGACTGTCTAGAGCACAGCCAATGCAAGACATACAGTAGGCACTCAAACATTTGTTTACTAAACTGGAAGTATGTGTACAGATCAACTGCTTTCCAACATACACACACAAACACACTGTATATGTATATATATACACACACACACTCATTGTTTTTACTGCACATTATTTGTACAGGCACTAACATAGTATGAGGTTAGTACAAAAGTAATTTTCTAAATAACTAATATTATTAGTAACTAATACTATGTTAGTGCCTGTACATTGCATTTAAAAGTAATGGCAAAAATCACAATTACTTTTGCACCAACCTGATAACTCTTCACTCGTCTGACATTGGCAGGGAGTGAGCCTTTCTATATCACTGAGTCATTCCAGGATCCTGTAACCCACTTCCTTAACTGGCACCACTAAGACCACTTGAACTGCTTTGAAAGGAGTATCTTTCTTAAATATATTAAACAATTCCCTGACTTCCAAACATAGTATTCAAGGTCTACGCTAGGATTTCAAGGTCATAAATATAATTATCGACAACTAAACTTTGTCAGTGAAACACTCAGAGACTACTGTGGTTTAGGAGGTTATTTGTACCCATACCTAATGGCCTCATACTGCCCTGCTTTTTTATTCCTTCATTTCCTTTTCATAGATTTTCTGATTCTTCTTCTATACTGTGGCCTCTAATGTGGATTAGTAAACCAAACAGGTCAATATATGAGAATTATGTCAGATATAAATAGGCTTTGACTAAGAGCCAGAGCCATGAGCTTTGATGTTGACCTATTTTAACTGCTCAGAGGGACTTTTTTTTTTTTTTGACAGGGTCTCACTCTTTCACCTAGGCTGGACTGCAGTGGCACAAGCAATGCTGGCTGCAGCCTTGACCTCCTGGGCTCAAGCGATCCTCCCACCCCAACCTCCTGAGTAGCTGGGACCACAGGTATGTATACCACACCAAGCTAAACGTTTTTTAAATTTTTTGTAGATAGGGAATCTCACCATGTTGCCCAGGCTGCTCTCAAACACCTGGGTTCAAGCAGTCCTCCCACTTCAGACTCCCAAAGTGCTGGGATTATAGCACCCAGCTTGCTCAGCAGCTTTTGATGGCTACTTCTTGTTCCCATGACAGACAATCCTAAAAGGTTTCCTAAAGGAGTAACCTCCCCAAGTCTGAAGCGTTCCTGAAAATGCTGCTGATCATAGTAAATGGTGATGATGAAGTACCTTTCGAATACTATTAAATAACTAATGCATAGATAAATCAATCATTCTAGTCACTTCCTAGGAATAAACTATATTTACTGAGATGTCAGTGACTTTATCAGCATATTTAAAAATCTTTTTTCCACAAAAATGTATGTTACAATTTTTTATTTCTCCTGGAGAATAACCTTCATCTCTGCAGTACTCATCAGTTGGATATTATCTCTTTATTCAAAAAAGTAGAGTGAGAAGAGAAATCATAAGGGAAAGACCTCTTTTTAAAATGTTTCTTATGTAAGATTGCTTTGGACCAATGGCTTCCATTGGTCTCACTTTTTACATGTTTTGGAGCAAACACTTCTCTCCAAATATTAAACAAAGCAATAGAGAAGCACATTCAGGGGGTGTGGTGGTTTTCAACGCCATGGCCCTGGGGAATGTAAGTCACATCCTCACTCTTATCCTCCTAGTGTCTACTGGGCTGAATTTTTATCCTGCCAGGGCCTGAAGAAGGCTGATATTTGCTTGTCCTAATAGTACATGGAAGTAGGGTGGGATTGGGTGATGTGTAAATGGATTCTGCCTAGAGAAACAGAGATGAGAGCTGAATCATCATGATATGGCATGCCATTCTTGCTATTTAAAAAAGAAATGTGAAAATGTTTAAACTCTGAGTTTTCCAGAGTTAGGTAAAATGTAAACTCTTGAATTTGAAGAAAGTCATTTCTGCATGCATTTTGTCTGCGGTTCAGATGATGTGTGGAACTTTCTTCTAGGGTCACTTACCTAATTTAGAGGACACCTACGTGGATGGGGTTACTGCTAAACTGGGAAGAGCTGATGGGGACTTTCTGTCAGAAGCTTTCTAATTATAGAGCTCTTAAACAGCTAGGGGCTTTGGTTTCTATTTTAGAGATGAGGAAACGGAGGCTTGGAGATGAGAGGGAACTGTATGCTAGATGAGCACATAAGAGTTGAGTCACCAAGTGAATTCGATTCCAAGGGCTGTCATAACAAAGTCCCATGAATGGGGTAGCTTAAACCACAGAAATGGTTGTCTCATTGTCCTGAAAGTTTGAGATCAAGGTGTCCACCGGACTGCTTTCTCTGCAGGTGCTAGAGAAGTGCCTGTCCCAGGTCTCCCTCCTAACTTGCAGTAGCTCCTTGGCTTGTGGCAGCATAATTCCAGGCGTCACATGGCACTCTTCCCTGTAGGCATGTCTTTGTCTCAGTCTAAATTTCCCCTTTCTATAAAAATACCAGTCATATTGGATTAGATTCCACCCAAACAACTTCATTTTAATTTAATTACCTTTGTCAAGACACTACCTCCAAATAAGGTTCTATTCTGAGTTACCAGGGGCTGGGATTCTAATGTATCTTTTTGGCAAGGGGTGGCGTCACAAATTCAACCCATGACACTGAGCCTCCACCAAATCCAGTGTCCCAACTCTGAGGCCAGAATTTGTTCTGCAATCACGTGCTGCTGACGATGGTTTAAGGTGCTTTTCTGAAGACAAGCCCTCAGTTGCATCCTAAAGTCAATGTAAATGACTTGGGAATTATTTCTTTAGCATCAGCACTCCATTAGTGTAGATAACTAAAAGTTGATTGTAGCAGGCATTATTTTTCATTTCTAAAAGCCTGCATTAAGATGAAATAGCCATTTTCCTAGAAGGAATGGGCATAATCTATCACCCTGACACTGAGGGGAATTCCACACACATACACACACACACACAAAGGTAGAAAAAGAAAAGCACTATATCAATGTGATTCATTATCATCATCAACAGGGTCACTGCTGCTGCACTGCGCTCACTTGTTATTATTTAACACCCACAAATAAAGGATCCTCCCCAGCCCTGGCTGTTCTGAAATAGCACCTCAAATGACTAGTCCTGTCTTCCTAGGAATAAGACAAATAACAATGAAAAATACCAATATTAACATTCATCAGTTCATTCATTCATGATTCAGCAAATATTCATTCAAAATATTCATTTATATATGCACCAGGCACTGATATAGGTACCCAGGAAACATCAAGGAAGTAAACACAGAACAACTCCTCCCCACTGAGCTTACAGTCTTTTTAAATAAATGATATACTATATTGGAAGTCAGAAAAAAATAGAACAAGGTAGGTGTATTGAATGTTTTGATGTGTGTATGGGAGTATGTGTTTGTGTG
This sequence comes from Chlorocebus sabaeus, assembly GCF_047675955.1. Taxonomy (NCBI): domain Eukaryota; kingdom Metazoa; phylum Chordata; class Mammalia; order Primates; family Cercopithecidae; genus Chlorocebus; species Chlorocebus sabaeus. The sequence continues at coordinate 31,810,480 of NC_132911.1, read as the reverse complement.
TGAGTATGTGCGTGTAGGTGACTACAATTCAGGGTAGGGCACTGACAAGGTGACATTTGAAGATGGCTTTTAAAAATCTATATATTTTATGTTTTATTTACTTATTTTTTTTCAAGTTTAATTCTAGATCCATTGGTACATGAGCAGGGTTGTTACTTGGTTATGTTATGTGATGCTTAGGTTTGGGATTCAAATAATCCCATTGCCCAACTACTGAGCATGGCACCCAATAGTTTTTCACTCCTTCTACCTTCCCACATCTAGTAGTCGATTGTTTCCATTTTTATGTCCATGGGTACCCAATGTTTTGTGCGCACTTACAAGTAGGAACACGTGGCATCTATTTTTCTGTTCCTGCATTGATTTTCTTAGGACAATGGCCTCTAACTACATTCATGTTCCTGCAAAGGACATGATCTCATACTTTTTGCATGGCTGTGTAGTATTACATGGTGTATATGTATCATATGTATACACCTAGATGCCCATCCAATCCACTGTTGATGGGCATCTAGGTGGATTTCATGTCTGTTATTGTGAATAATGCTATGATGAGCATGTGAGTGCATGTATCTTTTTGGTAGAACAATCTGTCCTTTTTAGGGTATTGGATGAAGTACTTGGATGAAGTACTTGGATGAAGAAGGCTTAAAGGAAGTAAGAAAGTGATCCCTGGGTGATCAGGTGAAGGAGTGTACCTGTGACAGACCAGAACCAGCAGAAAGGACCTGAAGTGGGTCTATGTCTGCTGTGCTTCAGAAACAGCAAGGGGGCCAATGTGGCTATCAATGACTCTGATGGTGGAAGATCTGATTATGTTGTACTCTGAGGCCAGGTCTGATTAGATTTGACATTTCAGCATCTGGGAGCTTCCTTGACTCTCTCTTGCCTCCAACTCTAAAATCCTTTGGCTTTCAGACTTTCCTTGGCTGTTTGTCCTGGCTGCTGGCCAACAACATTAAAATGGGCAGCAATGTGCTGGAGAAAGGATAATGCTCTGTTACCAGGCCATACAGTCTCTCCTCTGTCTTCCCCATCCCCATTTCCTGTTCAGTGAAATATTTGTAGTATTTTTAAAAATGCATTTATAGTTCAACCTAGCTGATCCAAAGATGTTGATCACATAATTGAAGCCTGTATTCTGCTAAGGAAGCAAAGACAATTTTTCTCTTATGGCAAAAAAGTTTAATATTACATATGCCTATGATGATGTTTCATACGGCACAATTATTACCAACAGAGGAAGAGTCGATTTACATCTAAGAAACTCATTGTAGGGTGACAACTTCTTATGGCCTCTCACATTTCTGTGTATCCTGCGAACAGAAGATCTAATAAGTTTGGGCTGGGTGTGGTGGCTCATGCCTGTAATCCCAGCACTTTGGGAGGCCGAGGCAGGAGAACCACTTGAGGTCAGGAGTTCGAGCCTGGCCAACATGGTGAAACCTTGTCTCTACTAAAAATACAAAAACTAACCAGGTGTGGTGGTGGGTGCCTGTAATCCCAGCTACTCAGGAGGCCGAGGCAGGAGAATCGCTTGAATCCAGGAGGCAGAGGTTGCAGTGAGCTGAGATCGTGCCACTGCACTTCAGCCTGGTGACGAAGCGAGACTCCACCACCAAAAAAAAAAAAAAAAAAAAGAAAAAAAGAAGATCTAATAACCCTGTTCTATGCAATTGTTTCAAGAATGTTTGCATAGTGAACATCTATGGGAAAATAAAGGTATTATCTCCACCTGGAGCAAATGGATGTTTACTGTCCAGTATTAAAAAAAAATTATTTCTATGGACCAAAGTACTGCCTATTATAAATTTTGGGGTACCCTAAACTCAACTCTCCCCTCTCTATTATATCTGCAGGCATTGTCTGGCCCTTTTCCCTTTGCCTCATGGGACTCAAATTTTAGGAACTGGCATAAATGCTGGTATTCTGCTATCCTGTAGCAATAAACTATCCTTCATCTCTGACCCAGGAATCTTGTGTCTTCTGCCAGAATTCATGTGGTAGACTTACTCATTAGGTTGCAAACAGGGTAAAATCACAGTTCTGGTATCCACTAATAAGGATTATCAGGAAGCCTAGAATAATAAATGTCTGTACCTTTAGAGACATTCCAAGAGAAATGCCATCCCAATAGCTGTTTTGGTCATGAAATATTATAGGAGTTTGGAGATTGCTTGCTCTTCAGGGCACTTAGTAAAAACAGAGTTGAGAGCACTATGTATGAATTGCTCACAACTTACACAGCTGGTTGTTGTTTGGATAAAACCGGAAAGATGAACTGGAACCTCACAGCTGTCACCTTTATTTGCTCAAGAAAAAGCTCAGGATTTGGATTTCAGTACAGAATAGAGTGAACCAGAAGTGTTGCTGATATCAAATTAATATGATAATTTGGCTACAGAGGCTGTCAAGATCATCTTGAAGCCAGTTAGGCAGCTAGAAATATTGTGTCCTTTATTATAAAGAGTGGCAGAGAAAAATATCTGCAGAGGAGAACAATTGTTTTAAAAAGAAAGAGTAAATAGAAAAAAAATTAATAATAATACATTTTGATAAAAGAATTTAGGCAGACCCCTAATGCTTTCTTAGTGCAGGAACATGATGATACAGTCAATTGGTACCTTATTTTCCTAAACAATGGTGACAAATATTTATTCAAATAAATTACTGTATCCTTCTCAACTGATATACTTGGTCAGTTTTGGATGGAGAAGAAGGATTGAAATGTACAAAGACAAAAGTGTATGAGAGGCAGTTTATAATTCAACAAAATGTATCATTCATTTAACATGAGCACTGATGATGTCTCCTACAAAGCAATAATTGACTAGATACTTCTATAACCATGTGTCTAATGCCAATCTAGCACTAATGAAAACCCCAGTGACTGGAAGAAGACTATATGGCCAAATGAGGTTCTCAGAGGAACACAGTGAAATATCAATAAATGTGGTGATATTTCTAAGGACTCAGTGGGGCCAGTTAGCAGTGAGTCTTAAAGAAATGGGGCCACTCACTAAAAGGGCCATCGAATTGTACAAGAGGGAAGAAATAAAGTCAAATTTAGTATCTTTGGGCAGCCCCACCCTGATAGGCATTATCCCAGACATTTTACATTTGCCTTCTTATTTCATTCTCTCATAACCCCATAAGGTAAATATTATTATGTCCATTCTACAGATAAGGATAATAAGGCTAAAGAAATTTACCAGTTGCACATTAATAATCAGATGTGGAGCCACGACCTTGCTCTCTTAGGTTCTACATATCATACCAATTTTGACTTTATCTATTATGCTAGTTTTCTATTGCTGCCATAAGTAATCACCATAAAGGCTTAAAAACACAGGTTGATAAGCAAATTAACACAGAAACAGAGAATCAATACTACATGTTCTCACAAGTGGGAGCTAAATATTGGATACACATGAACATAAAGATGGGAACAAGAGACACTGGGGACTATTGAGGGGGAAAAGCGAAGGGGGCAAAAGCAAAAAAAAAAAAAACTACCTACTGGGTACTAGCTCACTACCTAGGTGATGCCATGATGTAATAAAACTGTACATGTACCTGCCTGAATCTAAAACAAAAGTTGAAATTTTTTAAAAGAAAAGCACAGGTTATTGTACAGTTTTACAGGGTAGAAGTTTGACACAGTTCTCTCCAGGCTAATATCAAGGTATCATCCAGGGTTGCATTACTTTTTGGAGGTTCTAGGGGCCTCTAATTCACTTCCTTGACTTTTCTGTCCTCTAGAGGTAACCCACATGAAGAGGAAGCACACAGTTTCCTTCCTTCATCTCCGATGCCAGTGACATCTCTCTAACCATCCTTCCTTAGTCACATCTTGCTCTGTCTCTCTTTTTCTGCCTCCCTCCTCCACTTTTAAAGACTTTTTGGAATACATTCGGTCCACATGAATAAACCAGGATGATCTGCCTATCTGCTGATTAGCTATTTTAATTCCATCTGCAGTCTCCCTTCCCCTTCGCCATGCAATGTAGCGTATTCTCACAGGTTCTGGAGATTAGGCCATGGACATCTTTGGCAGGAGCATGTCTTGTCATTATTTTGCCTACTAGACCAGCCAAAGTAATCTGGATTTCAAAATCTATAATCCAGGTGGGCATAGTGGCTCATGCCTGTAATCCCAGCACTTTGGGAGGTTGAGGCAGGTGGATCACTTGAGGTCAGGAGTTTGAGACGAGCCTGGTCAACATGGCGAAACCCTGTCTCTACTAAAAATACAAAAATTAACTGGGCATGGTGGTGAATGCCTGTTATCCCAGCAACTTAGGAAGCTGAGGCAGAAGAATAGGTTAAACCTGGGAGGTGGAGGTTGCCGTAAGCCAAGATCACACCATTGCACTCCAGCCTGGGAAACCCAGTGAGACTTCATCTTATAAACAAAACAAAACAAAAACAAAAACAAAAAACAAACAAAAACTGTAATCCTAGAGTAAAGACATCTGAAGAAGACATTAACTTGTAGCTAAAATGCTCCAGTCATTTCTTGCTCTTCCCTGAGAGTGTCGACCTTCAGAGATGTATTTTATGTAATATCTTAAATGTGTGAACAAACTCCTCTGCACTGGCATACCAAGGAGGAAGTGGGAGTGGGAGCATGTTGCCCCAAGTGCAGGCACTAAGTGGTACGTTGTCTTTAGAGATTTAAAAACAAGAATAAAACTGGCTAAAAGCCAATCTGCTTTCTGCTATCAACATGTGCTGGTAATTCTAAGCCTGTTCGTAAAATTGGTTGTTTTTTTTCTTGGCTGGACTGCTTTGTGCCACCCCTCCTCTACCTTAATATGCCTCTGCTCCCCGAGAAAAACCATCCCCTTCTTTCCTGATAGTGAAGTCACTTATTCGGCAGTGACTTCAGCCTCAGCGCAGCATACAGTCTTGTGAAACAAGATGAATGCCTCACAAATCACAGACATGTCTCCTTGTGCAGGAAGCGAACCTTCAGTGAGACTTATGGAGGGTGATGCCCTGACTGCAGGGATCATCTTTTGTCATTTGTCCTTGGGTCAGAGCTCTCAATAACTCTTTTATTCAGAAACTAAAGGTTAACAAAGTTAAAAATGCTTGCCCTTAATTATTTAGATAAATAATTCACGATTCAGTGTCGTAAGGAAAGGGTTCTCCTATTCCTCAGGTCCCTGGTAACATTTTACACAACATGCAGTTAGACCCCAAAGAACTATGGCATGGAAATCAAAATCAGCACTGGTGGGCAGGCAAATACCAGTTCACTAGTGCGCCCACTTTTAACCCCTACTACGTCTTCATGAAAACAAAATAAAAATGTTAAGAGCATGATAGTTTTCACAATGGAAGTGACTTTTAATATTCAACCTGTCCCAATTCCATTGCCACTTTAATTAATATATTCTATGCTTCACTGAAAAGCTACAGCCATGGACGTCCTGTTAAATAATGAAAACACTGTGAAAATGTGAACATTCAATCATTCAAAGCAGCATGGCAATGTGGAAAGAAGGCCAGCCTATGATAAAGGGAGTGACTGCAGGCAGCCCAACGTGCTCAGCAGGGGGAAGTCCATGATTTAGCTTTCCTGGTCATCCCTGGACCTGTGTGTGGTAAAGACCAGGCACAGAAATAGCTAAGGTTCTGACTGTGGAATGTGCCAGAAGTAGCCTAAATAGGGCAGAGAGGCTGGGCTGGGAGAGGCAGACACTGTGCTGTCAACTCCCAGGATTAAGATGATCATAGCAGACTTCAGAGAGTTTCCAGCTGTGCTTCTCAAACTTTACTGTACCTCTGAATCTCCAAGAGATCTTGTTAAAACGCAGATTCTAATTCAGTAGGTTCTAGGTGGGGCCTGAGATTCTGCTTTTTTTTTTTAAACAAGCTTCCAGGACGGACCCCACGTTGTGTGGTGAGAATCTTCATCTCCACATCTCCAGTGCGCCACCAGCAGCAGAGAAGGGGCCAAACTGTAATACATGTTGAAATTCATGACCCTACAATGCAAATCATTCTTTTCTTTCCTTTTTTCTTTTCTTTTCTTTTCTTTTGCCTTGCCTTGCCTTGCCTTGCCTTGCCTTGCCCTGCCTTGCCCTGCCCTGCCTTGCCTTGCCTTTGAGAGGGACTCTTGCTCCGTCACCCAAGCTGGAATGCAGTGGCGTGATCTAGGCTCACTGCAAACTCCACCTGCCAGATTCACGCCATTCTCCTGCCTCAGCCTCCCGAGTGGCTAGGACTACAGGCGCCCACCACAACGCCTGGCTAGTTTTTATATTTTTAGTGGAGACGGGGTTTCACCATGTTAGCCAGGATGGTCTCGATCCTCTGACCTCGTGATCCGTCCACTTCAGCCTACCAAAGTGCTGGGATTACAGGCGTGAGCCACCGCGCCTGGCCTTGTGTTTCATTTTAGAAGAGAAAAACCAATTTCTCAAATTTTACATAACAGCTAGGCAAAATAGCACCAGATCTAAGTTTAATAGCCAGAGGTTTCCTCTCACAGCTTTCAGTAACAGCATAGCCATTAACCACTAAACTTTGAGGAAAACGCTTTGGCTGCTTATGGAGTAACTTCTGTAAGATCTAACCTCAGAACAGTAATTGCAGAGACAAAAACATGTTGAAAAGCTGTCTGAAGAAGAATTTTCTTAGGATTATAAAGAATCACTTCTGTAAGAAATCCAGGGTGGCATACAATTAAACTCACTAACTTTTATAATAAATTAATGAAGAAATTTTCATTATATCACTGGAGAAACTGTAGCTATAGGATTATAACAGCCTTAGTCATGAAACTAGTAACTGTTCCCATGGGTTTTCACTGGTAAGACCAGGCCAAGAAGCCAATGCATGACAAAGTGTGACTAGAGGAGAGATGAACAAAAGTTGAATGAACATTCTACTGGATACAAAGTCAACTGGAATTATACTTACAGCTTCACTCTCTATTATTCTATGATGGTGGACAGATCATTTAGACTGCCTGGACAACTGTTTTCCCCCCGTAGGTAAAACAAACATAACAATTTTTCCTTCTTTTGCAATGCTGTAATCCTGACAGACAACCTATGAACAATTATGCTATTGTAACCTTATTCTCATTCTCTATTTAGCTTTGGTTTAGCCCGAATAGCCACTAGAACCTAGTTTGAGACAGAGGCAAAATGTAAAGAAGATCACTTATTAAGTCATATTCAAGATGACTCTAGCATGATGGGAAGGAAGGAAGAATTCAGAAGTAATAATGGTAATATTAATACATCCTATTAAGGAAGAAATAATTCAGAGGTAATAACAGTAATATTAATACACCCTACTACCTGTTTACAGAAATAATTGCCTTTACTGATATATTCACTGTGTTATGATTCCGCAGGTTAATGCCTCAAGTGCTGAAGATGTGTGCATATATATTTGTGTGTGTGTGTGTACCCATGCACACATGCATGAGCACCCACGGGAGTGTGGAATAAGAACTTAGAAGGATGAAAGAAGATTTTCTCCAGAGTAAACAGGCTTAGGAAAATGACAAATATGCTATGGAATTTCAATCATTCATTTACACACACAAGTCTCCAGAATGTCATCTACAAGGCAGGACCACAGAAAGAAGCGTCCCTCTGAGAATTCCACCACTCATGGCTTCCCTTGATGCTACCGACTCCTTAACTAAAAACAACTTCTAAAGATTTCCCAAGGAAGTATCCTTGGAAACTCACAGCCTAGGTATCTTAACTTTATGTGCAAGTAAGTCTCACTATCATTCTGAAAATTAATTACATGCTTATACTTTAGGAAGGGCTTTTAAATCTTGAAGTTGTATCCCTACTTGTAATAAAAATCAGAAGAGTGCAGATGATACACTATAATGGAGGAGCTCTAACCATTAAAGCATAAAACAAGTATATTTCTTTTAAGGAAAATGTCTTTAGCTCTACTAGATATTTGTTCAGTCACCAGATGCTTTCCTTATTTTTTATTTATTTTTTTACAAAACTAAACATATATTGAAAAAAATAGTAGTTATCTCAGTTTAAATGTTATCCCATTGGAAATCATGTTTATCAAAATCCCTGAAATGTTATGGGCTGTAACAAAAACCCTCTTATCAACACAATCCCATTTCATAATAAATTTATGGTAAGTGAAAAGGTATTCGGGGTGTATGCTGGGCCTTGATTTTGTTTGGTCTCAGCAAAACTAACACATCAAAATACTAGGCTCTGAGATTTTTGTCTAAATGTACCTTCAGGAAAATAGGAAAAATTTATCACTTTCAAGGAGTTATAAGTAAAGTGTCAAAATAAACTTTTATAGCAGATACTGTGTGAAGTGCTCATATGCTATTTCTAACTTCTTATACCACTGCCTGAAATCAGAAAGACAAATAAAATGAAAGTGAAAAATACATTATACACATATATGTACTCTCTTTATATATATCATATATATAATTATATAACTATATATACACACACATACACATATAGTATAGTGTGTGTCTGTATGTGTATTGTGTGTATACATATTGTGGAGCTGCTATTTTTCCAAGATTCCACCACATTCTAAACTATATACCCTAGTTGTGTAAGAAAATCATGACTTGAATAAACACAACTGAAACTACACATGTTTTAAAGGAAATAATTGTGAATGCCCCAAGCGGGGAGATGGGCTGAGTTAGGCTTCTTCCCATATCAGGAGCTTTGATTCTCAGCTCATCTTCTAAGGACATGCCACCTGAACATTAAAGAGCTGCACAGCCTATCTGAAGTGGCTAATGAGAATTGGAGGAGTGTTTTCTTATTTCTTACCTGATTTATGGGTAATAAGTTTCTTGTAGGATGGGCGCTCCTATCCCAAACATAAGTCTACTCAAGGACTCTAATTTGAGATTAATGAACACCAAATTTATTAACCTGAAGGCTATTAGTGACCGGCACTTGGTTAGTTATTTGATTTCTGTTTTGTGAGAATGTTAAATCAGAAAATTTAGTGATGTTAATATTGGTGGGAGGCCCCAGAGACAATGCTGAACGTTCGGTGGCTGAAATTTACACGCGTTCACTGGCCGTCACTATCGATTTGACTTAGCTGCTTCATCTTTCTAATCCCTGCAGCATTTTGCCTTTGGCAGAGCTGTAGGGCTTGAAAAGAAGAAGAAAAGAAAAATTGGAATACATTCTCTGGTCAGAACCAAAAGAGAGAGGAAGACAGAAGGAGACAGGAGTAGGAAGAAAGTAACTTGACCCTAAGTCCTTGGCAGCGTAGAAAAGTCCCGCCCCACATGTAGCAAGGTTAGAAATCTTGGCCTTTGTGATTCATAAATCCCGTGTTCTCAATGTGCGTTTGTAATAAAGGATTAGTCTTCAGTTAGAACGCACATTCTACAAGGAAACGATGTCATACCAGCCCAGTTCCACCGTCCAGCAACTGTGATGGAAACTTACCTTGCCTGGTCTCCCTAGAATGTAATGGAGTTCTTTCCTTCCTCTTTTAAAATGAGAAATCTAACTATGGTATTAAAAAAGAGCAAGTTCATAATTACAGTTCTTTCCAAATATTTCATAGGCATATGACCTCATTTATCCTCACAGTTTTTCTTTTTCCTTTTTTTTTTTTTTTTTTTTTTTTTTGAGACGGAGTCTTGCTCTGTCGCCCAGGCTGGAGTGCAGTGGCCGGATCTCGGCTCACTGCAAGCTCCGCCTCCCGGGTTCACGCCATTCTCCTGCCTCAGCCTCCAGAGTAGCTGGGACTACAGGCGCCCGCCACCTCGCCCGGCTAGTTTTTTGTTTTTTGTTTTTTTGTATTTTTTAGTAGAGATGGGTTTTTTTGTAGAGAGGGGGTTTCACCGTGTAAGCCAGGATGGTCTCTATCTCCTGACCTCGTGATCCGCCCGTCTCAGCCTCCCAAAGTGCTGGGATTACAGGCTTGAGCCACCGCGCCCGGCCTATCCTCACAGTTTTTCATTGTAATTTTTCTCTCCCCATTTCCTTGGTAGAAACACATTTTACAGAGGAAAAACAAAACACTTTGAAATTTTTTAAAGTGAAGCAGGAATGACACACTTCACCAATATTGATATTGTTTTATTTTGATGATTCTTACCTAAAAAGTATTGCTAAAGCATAGAAAAGACTGTTTTTTTGTTTTTGTTTTTGTTTTTTTTCCACAGCAAAAAATATAAACCATGGTGGGCTGGTATTAACACTGTTTTGTAAAGATTTTGTGTTAATTAAAATACATAATTAGAAGAATTTTGTAATCACTTGCCTTTTCCCAAGACAACATAGGTGGGGAGAGAGATCGGTGGAAGGTGAGAGAAAGAGAGGCAGTGAGAGTGTGAGAGTTAGCTGGATTCTTAATCGACCACACCAGACTTCCTCTGGGCCTGCTGACTGTGAAGCCTGTGGGGCCAGGTGCACTGGCTCACGCCTGTGATCCCAGCACTTTGGGAGGCCGAGGCAGGCAGATCACCTGAGGTCAGGAGTTGGAGACCAGCTGGCCAACATGGTGAAACCCTGTCTCTACTAAAAATACAAAAATTAGCTGGGTATGGTGGCACATGCCTGTAATCCCAGCTACTCGGGAGGCTGAGGCAGGAGTATTGCTTGAACCTGGGAGGCAGAGGTTGTGGTGAGCCAAGATCACACCACTGCATTACAGCCTGCATGACAGAGCAAGACTCTGTCTAAAAAAAAAAAAAAATTGTGGATCATTTTCCACGGGTTCCAGCTCTCCATACTCCTCTCTGTGTTTTTTCCTGATTCTCTGTGCTTATTATCAGAACCCATGCCATGTTATTATTCATCAGAGGCTGTGCCCAGCTCCTCTTTTTCATAATGACTGAAACCTCACAACAACCAAGCTCAGCTGATCCTTACTGACTGACTTTATATGGAACTGAATTAGGTAATATGGAAGTAGAATTTCACACTTGAATAGTAGTTAATTCATGTTACTTACTGATAACTTTAATACATTTAGACTAACTCGAATAATTTTTTTCTGCAAGCACGTTATTTTACTGTTAGTTAAGGTTATTTATAATCTCCCAGCACATCATTATTCAGAATAACTGCCTTGTAAACAACTAATATTCCGTTGTCAGTTTTTTTTTCAGTTATAAATAGAAATACTTATTTTTGTACTGGTGATCTCTGTAATACATTTTTGTCTAACAATGCAATTAATTGTTCTGTTTGTATGTTTATAAAGTATTAAAATACCTTGAAGATTCATTTATAAATCAATAGCTGTGACTTCATGAGAGATTAAATGTGCACCAAGGCAGAGTAAAAGGTTAAGACTATACCAAGAAGACACTGCTGGAAGCACATCTCTTATTAAAGGTCAGCACTTGGACACTGTGTCCCTTGTAGAAGTGAAAAAATAACATTCAGGTCTTTGTATTACTGGTAACCTGGAGAAACTTACCAGAAGCTGCCTAGAGTTTTAATTCACTTATTAAACAAATATTTATTGTGTGCCTGCATATGCCAGACACTGTCCTGGATACAAAGGAAATAAAAGAGAATAAAGTATAGAGATATTTACAAAGAAGAGGGCAAGACAGAAAAACTAACAGTAATAATAAATGGATATTTCATAACAGAGAATGAATGAAACTACAGGAAGAAGGGTAGGTAAGTGAGCCTAGTGAATTTAGAAAAAGTTCTACAGAAGTCATGGGTGTTTGATTTGAGTTTCAAAGCACAAAGGACTAATAACTAGCTGCAGTTCTTAACCTGGGATGTAGAGATCCTCCCAAGCATCTGCAGATAAAATACAGAGGATCCAAGAGCTTGGATCATAAGAAACTGTTCACATATTTCTTCTTTCTGAAAACTAACTGAAAATTATAATTTCCCTTGATTTTGAATGTAGGCAACAAAACCACAGTAATATGAACAGCACCAATACATTAAGTGAAAGAAGCTAAGCACAGAAGACAAATACCACATAATCTCACTTATATGTGGAATCTAAAAAAGCTGAACTCATACAAGCAGAGAATAGAATGGTGGTTACTAAGGACAGAGAACGGTAGAAGGAGAAAACGCAGAGATTTTGGTGAAAGGGCACATCATTACAATTATGGGGAATAACTCTAAGAGGTCTATTTTACAAAATGCTAACTATAGTTAAAAAAACAATGCAGCACATAGTCAAAAATTGCTAGGAGAGTGAATTTTAAGTAGCCTCACCACAAAAATAACTACGCGAGCTAATGCATATGTTAATTACCTTGATTTAGTGATGCCATAATGTATACATATAGAAATGTGCTGTACACCATAAATACACATATATATGTTTTGTTAATTAAAATTTAAATAATTTAAAACAAAATAAAACAAAAATATTAACAGTACTTGTGATTTTTGTCACCAATAGAAACCACAGACTTACTGAAATAAAAAGTTATTAACCCTGATAGTAGATCTTGTGACTTAATGCACCTAAAGAAGTTCATTTATTGCTGCATCACAATTATTAAAATATTTAAGCTATTTTTAAATTTAATTGCCATTCTTTGTAATCTGATGTATTTTAAACATGCATTTAAAGACATTATCCTAAGTAAAATCCCTGGGCACCTCTGGAATGCCAAAGGAGTCTATGGCACCAAAAATATTTAGGACCCTGGATTAGATTGTTTAGCTGGAGAAAATAGGAAGGGTAATTTGTGCAATTATAGAATACATCTTCAAAAGTCTACCAACGCATAGAGAGTGAGATGTGTAAGAAAAACGAAGATTCTTTTAGGGATAATTGCAGAAACCACCAATCCAAAAATATCTGGAAGCAATATATTAAAAAGCCCTCAGAAGGAATTAGATGGTTCTTTGGCAAGGCAAAACATTTTTACCTGACAAAAACTCAATAAAGAGTACTAACAAATAAAAGAGTAAGAAAAGACTCAAAACAAAATATATGCTCAGGTTTAAAAGACGGAAGTATAGAGGCCGGGCGCGGTAGCTCACGCCTGTAATCCCAGCACTTTGGGAGGCCGAGGCGGGTGGATCACGAGGTCAGGAGATCGAGACCATCCTGGCTAACACCGTGAAACCCTGTCTCCACTAAAAATACAAAAAATTAGCCAGGCACGGTGGCGGGCGCCTGTAGTCCCAGCTACTCAGGAGGCTGAGGCAGGAGAATGGCGTGAATCCTGGAGGCGGAGCTTGCAGTGAGCCGAGATCTCACGGCAGCCCTCCAGCCTAGGCAGAAAAGTAAGACTTACTTTCAAAAAAGAAAAAACAAAAAAGTGTAGAACAGGAACGGCCTTAGAATGGAGGCTGATTTGTGTGGGGTTTGTACACCTCTTTAGTTGCCTGTTGGACTTCAAACCTTCATGTTTAGTCCTTGAAAAAAATATTTAAAAATTGTGAATTACAAAGATGCTTTGATTAAATGCAAAAAGTACAAACTAAAGACTATAACCATATGAGGAACTTCTACTAGAGGAAAACAAAGTGATACAAGGCACTTGTTCTTCAAAGGAAGATCAAGGTCCATTGTCAATGTCATTGTTCAGACTATAGTCTTGGCTAGTAGACATCAAACACTTTCGGAATATTAAAGACAGACTGTTCAGCTGGGACTTGGTAATAGAAAAACTACATGTTCTAATACAGTTGAAAAGCCCTGTTACATAGGGTCAGTAAATAGTATGCAGCAAATGAAGCAAAGTGCCGAAAGCTTCAAGAAATGCGGCCAAATTCCTTAATAGACAGGACATCGCATGATTTTTCAGCGCTTACTATCTACTCAGCACAAAGAAGCTTCTCACTTTTCTCAAATAAATAGATGAAAGTCTTTCAGTAGTAGAAACAAATGGTAATTTCCAGGGAGATATCTCCCTTCTTTTATTTCCCTCGGGGTAAATTGTTTTGGATAGAAACATGTTGCTACACACAGCGGAAGTGTTGTTGTCGGGGAGCTGAAGCATCTTTTCTTGCCACTTCCGCATCAGGAGCAGCTCTCTGAGACGTGTGCCTAACTCGTCTCCAACTCTACTGTATATGGCACTCCCCATTTTTTTTTTTTTTTTAAATTATACTTACATTGGGAAGAGGGAGTGAAATGCTGTGGAGCGCATCACCTCACAGATCAGCTCATTCGTCTGCCTAACTTGTTCACCCTTCCCTGATCTTATATCCTTGCTTTTGAGTAATGGGTCTGAAATCATAACCGAGGTATGAAATGGATCTGCAGAAACCAAATATGCATCTCTACTTAAAATGTCAAAAGAGGATGTGGTTCTTCACATGACATTGAGCATCGAGATCTTGATTGCTTTCTTATGTCCATCAATTTCTATCATTTTCTACAATAGTGATTTGGTTTTTTTAATAAGATAGAAAGAAGTCCCATATGTTTCAGGTGTAAGCCAGCCCTGACTCCTCTCTCTTCTTCACTTTCTTTTTTTTTTTTTTTTTTTATTTTTTTTTTTAAATTTATTTATTATTATTAAACTTCAAGTTGTAGGGTACATGTGCACAACGTGCAGGTTTGCTACATATGTATACTTGTGCCATGTTGGTGTGCTGCACCCATCAACTCATCATTTACATCAGGTATAACTCCCAATGCAATCCCTCCCCCCTCCCCCCTCCCCATGATAGGCCCCGGTGTGTGATGTTCCCCTTCCCGAGTCCAAGTGATCTCATTGTTCAGTTCCCACCTACGAGTGAGAACATGCGGTGTTTGGTTTTCTGTTCTTGTGATAGTTTGCTAAGAATGATGGTTTCCAGCTGCATCCATGTCCCTACAAAGGACACAAACTCATCCTTTTTTATGGCTGCATAGTATTCCATGGTGTATATGTGCCACATTTTCTTAATCCAATCTGTCACTGATGGACATTTGGGTTGATTCCAAGTCTTTGCTCTTGTGAAAAGTGCTGCAATAAACATACGTGTGCATGTGTCCTTATAGCAGCATAACTCTGGGGACAGGGCACAGTAAATAATAACAAACGCAGCAGCTCTGCAGATGCAAACGACTCTGTCTGACAGCTTTGAAGAGAGCAGTGGATCTCCCAACACGGAGGTTGAGATCTGAGAAGGGACAGACTCCCTGCTCAAGTGGGTCCCTGACCCCTGAGTAGCCTAACTGGGAGACATCCCCCACTAGGGGCAGTCTGACACCCCACACCTCACAGGATGGAGTACACCCCTGAGAGGAAGATTCCAAAGCAAGAATCAGACAGGTACCCTCGCTGTTCAGAAATATTCTATCTTCTGCAGCCTCTGCTGCTGATACCCAGGCAAACAGGGTCTGGAGTGGACCTCAAGCAATCTCCTACAGCTACAACCTACAGCTGAGGATCCTGACTGTTAGAAGGAAAGCTATCAAACAGGAAGGACACCTACACCAAAACCCCATCAGTACATCACCATCATCAAAGACCAGAGGCAGATAAAACCACAAAGAGGGGGAAAAAGCAGGGCAGAAAAGCTGGAAATTCAAAAAATAAGAGCGCATCTCCCCCGGCAAAGGAGCGCAGCTCATCGCCAGCAACGGATCAAAGCTGGACGGAGAATGACTTCGACGAGATGAGAGAAGAAGGCTTCAGTCCATCAAATTTCTCAGAGCTAAAGGAGGAATTACGTACCCAGCGCAAAGAAACTAAAAATCTTGAAAAACAAGTGGAAGAATTGATGGCTAGAGTAATTAATGCAGAGAAGCTCACAAACGAAATGAAAGAGACAAAAACCATGGCACGAGAAATACGTGACAAATGCACAAGCTTCAGTAACCGTCTCGATCAACTGGAAGAAAGAATGTCAGCGATGGAGGATCAAATGAATGAAATGAAGCGAGAAGAGAAACCAAAAGAAAAAAGAAGAAAAAGAAATGAACAAAGCCTGCAAGAAGTATGGGATTATGTAAAAAGACCAAATCTACGTCTGATTGGGGTGCCTGAAAGTGAGGGGGAAAATGGAACCAAGTTGGAAAACACTCTTCAGGATATCATCCAGGAGAACTTCCCCAACCTAGTAGGGCAGGCCAACATTCAAATCCAGGAAATACAGAGAACGCCACAAAGATACTCCTCGAGAAGAGCAACTCCAAGACACATAATTGCCAGATTCACCAAAGTTGAAATGAAGGAAAAAATCTTAAGGGCAGCCAGAGAGAAAGGTCGGGTTACCCACAAAGGGAAGCCCATCAGACTAACAGCAGATCTCTCGGCAGCAACTCTTCAAGCCAGAAGAGAGTGGGGGCCAATATTCAACATTCTTAAAGAAAAGAATTTTAAACCCAGAATTTTATATCCAGCCAAACTAAGATTCATAAGTGAAGGAGAAATAAAATCCTTTACAGATAAGCAAATGCTTAGAGATTTTGTCACCACTAGGCCTGCCTTACAAGAGACCCTGAAGGAAGCACTAAACATGGAAAGGAACAACCGGTACCAGCCATTGCAAAAACATGCCAAAATGTAAAGACCATCAAGGCTAGGAAGAAACTGCATCAACTAACGAGCAAAATAACCAGTTCATATCATAATGGCAGGATCAAGTTCACACATAACAATCTTAACCTTAAATGTAAATGGACTAAATGCTCCAATTAAAAGACACAGACTGGCAAACTGGATAAAGAGTCAAGACCCATCAGTCTGCTGTATTCAGGAGACCCATCTCACATGCAGAGACATACATAGGCTCAAAATAAAGGGATGGAGGAAGATTTACCAAGCAAATGGAGAACACAAAAAAGCGGGGGTTGCAATACTAGTCTCTGATAAAACAGACTTTAAACCATCAAAGATCAAAAGAGACAAAGAAGGCCATTACATAATGGTAAAGGGATCAATTCAACAGGAAGAGCTAACTATCCTAAATATATATGCACCCAATACAGGAGCACCCAGATTCATAAAGCAAGTCCTTAGAGACTTACAAAGAGACTTAGACTCCCATACAATAATAATGGGAGACTTCAACACTCCACTGTCAACATTAGACAGATCAACGAGACAGAAAGTTAACAAGGATATCCAGGAATTGAACTCATCTCTGCAGCAAGCAGACCTAATAGACATCTATAGAACTCTCCACCCTAAATCAACAGAATATACATTCTTCTCAGCACCACATCGTACTTACTCCAAAATTGACCACGTAATTGGAAGTAAAGCACTCCTCAGCAAATGTACAAGAACAGAAATTATAACAAACTGTCTCTCAGACCACAGTGCAATCAAATTAGAATTCACTTTCAATCTTAATAAATCACCAAATCTTATTGAACCTACCGCCTAAATGTATCTCTAACTTGTATATTCCTCTCCACTCCTAGTACCGATGCCACCACCATCTAGAATTTGCCTAATGTACAGCAGCAGCTTCTGACACGACCTCCTGGACTCTGACCTTGCCCATGGACAGTCTATTCTCCACCCAAAAGCCAGAGTGATCTTTCTATTATTTTGAGACAGAGTCTCACTCTATCACCTATGCTGGAGTGGTGCAATCTTGGCTCACTGCAACCTCCACCTCCGGGGTTCAAGTGATTCTCCTGCCTCAGCCTCCAGAGCAGCTGGGATTACAGGCATGCACCACCACACCCAGCTAATTTTTGTATTTTTAGTAGAGATGGTTTCACTATGTTGGCCAGGCTGGTCTTGAACTACTAACCTCAAGTGATCCGCCTGCCTCAGCCTCCCAAAGTGCTAGGATTATACGGGTGAGTCACCGAGCCAGACCAGGGTGATATTTCTTAGTCACTGCCCTTTACCTAAGACCTCTTTGACCTTCAGAATGAAATGAGAATTTCTTAACCTAAAATAGAAGACTATTAACATGATCTCTGACTCCATTTCTAGTTTCATTTCTCATTAGTCCTTCCCTCAATCTAAGCAACCATTTTACCAAATTTCTTTTGACTCTGCTCTGGGATTCTGGGCCTTTTAGCATGCTATTTCTTCTACTATGCTTCCCCCTCCCCTTGTCTTTCCCTCTTTTCCTGATGAATAACCCTCACACTTCAGATTACAATTCCAGAGAGCCCTCCTCCTGCAACAGTCCTCCTGACTTAATGAGTAACACAGGTAGAGCATTCTATCACTGTACACAACAAAGTCCTTCGACAAACGTTGCTTCCTTTCTCTCTTCCCAGTCTGTGCAAGACACCACACCCCCTTGCAAACTTCTCAATTATTCAATAGCACAAGCAGAAGGAGATGTATAAGGAAATCATTTAAATCAGCCCACCTATAGAAAATGCTGAAATAGTCCCATGATTTTTTTCATGCAAATTGGTTTATTTTGATAGATTTAGATATAAAGCCGTATTTTAAAATACTTAAGTATAATCATCCTCAGCAAACTAACATAGGAACAGAAAACCAAACACCACATGTTCTCACTCACAAGGGGGAGCTAAACAATGAACGCATAGACACAGTAAGGGGAACATCACACACTGGGGCCTGTTGCGGGGTAGGGGGAAAAGGGAGGGAGAGCATTAGGATAAATACCTAATGCATGCGGGGCTTAAAACCTAGATGATGGGTTGATAGGTCCAGCAAACCACCATGGCACATGTATACCTATGTAGCAAACCTGCACGTTCTGCACATGTATCCCAGAAGTTAAAGTAAAATTAAAAATATATTTCAGTATAATTTGCTGAACAATTTCATTTAAAAACTATTGCATTGTAAGTTATTTGTGTTTTTTTCCTTCCTAAAAAGCAGAAAACAGGTGATAAATAATTTGGATAACCTTTACACACACACACACACAAAATCTCATCCTCTCCTCTCCTCCCCCTCCCCCCAACAAGCTAGGCACACAGGAAGCAAAGAAAATCCGCTAATGGACAAGAGTAAATGATATTGGAAGAGACTAGGTGGGGTCAAAGTGCAGATTGTGGAACACAAGAGACAGGTAAGTGATTCTCAGCCTGCTCTGGTTACTAATGAGAGGAAGCAGGAAAGGATCTGAAGAATATTATTCTGTTGGTGCAAAAGTAACTGCGGTTTTGCAATTAAAAAGTGCAAAACCGCAATTACTTTTGCTCCAACCTATAAAATCAAATATCGCCTAGAAGCCACCGGTGGATAGACAAATGTCTCTAGAGCAATCACTTTGGTGGCTAGATACTCCAAATCATTTCCATCCTTAATGAAACCTTCTTTGTTTGGCCATCACCCTATCCCTAAATTACCTGAAGACCTGAAATAGAAAACTGCATTTCATGCCCCATGAAAAGGCAGTAGCTTCATTTTTAATAAGAGAATGCTTGGCTTTAAGCATTGCATTTAAAAAGAATTTTAGGGTCAGTTTTGCCTGAACATCCAGTGGCTCTAGAGTCAGGACTAATTCCAGTTGGCTCCATAGATGAGATCAGCCTAATGACTCTTCATTTGCATAACCAGAGGCAACAATACAGGCACCTGTCTTCGCTGCTGCATTTCACCTGCTGAGACACTGTGGATATTCCTCCCCTGCCCAGACCAAGCAGGGGATCTGACAGGCTTTCAGAAAATGCCAACTCCTTTCTCTGCCATCAGCACACGCATCTCGCCTCAAGTTGTGAGAAGCTATTACCTTTCACTCCACCTCTGAACCTAAGTTTCTCCCTTTTCTTTCCCACTTGGGTCTATCAAGGTGTATCAATTTACTAGGATTTCTGGAATGAAGTATCACAGATTTGGTGGCTTCAAACAACAGAAAATTATTGTCTAATGGTTCTAGAGGAGAGAAGTCTGAAATCACAGTGTTGTCAGGGCCGTGCTTCCTCTAAGGGCTGTGGAGGGGATCCTTGCCTCTTCCAGCTTCTGGTAGCCTCAGGCATTCCTTGGCTTGTAGATATGTAATTCCGATCTCTGCCTGTCTTCACATGGTGTTCTTCCTGTGTGTCTATCTTTACATTGTCTTTCCTCTTTCAATAAGAACACCTGTTGTACTGGATTAAGGACCTACTTTACTTGAGTATAACCTCATCTTTACGAATTCCCCTCCAAAGACTCTATTTCCAAATAGGGTCACATTCAGCGGCACTGGGGTTAAGACAAGCATATATTTTGGGGGGAAATAACTCAACCCATAACAAAATAATAAGAGAAGTCATTCTAGTTTGCTTTTGTGTTACCCATGGTTTGTGTGTTTGTGTTTTCTGTGTAAATACCCTCTCAGAGTAAAAAGACTTCATTTTTAGTTCCAACTTTTTACCAGAAAAAATGGGCTTTTAGTTAGAATTAAACGAAGGTAATCAATGATCAAGGTTGCATTGTGTTCCAATCCTCCACATTTACTAATCACAACCGATCCTTCAATTTCAGCCACTTTCTCAACTACGTCTACTTAATTTCCACTAATCACTGTCAGACTCAACCCCAGAATTCTTGAGCCTAATGCATTCCTAACAGTTATAAGTAATATGGGAACTTATTTTCTTTTGGTCAGCTGGACTCTGTTCTCAAATACTTATGTCTCTACCCCTACAAATCCCAAATCCTACACGTTTCATCACTACAAGCTTTCAACATTCCTTCACTTATGGCTACCAGAAAAGTAGAATTAGAGCACTAGTTTTATGAAAACCAATTGTACCATGGTTTAGTATCTGAAAAACACCACCCAACCAGGCCTATGGACAGAGAAAACAGGATGTCTAAGAAGTAACACATCAGTTGGCCATGTGACTTGGGGCTGAGTCTGTCAAGTTTCAGGTACCAACCTGGGACACTCCTTTTTAGGTGGGTATGTGATGTACTCATCAACCCTGTATCTAATTTACCCATTTTAGAAGTTTAAATTATTTTCATTTCCCAAGGATGTCCATGACAATGACATCAGCATTGGCCACAGGGAATCTTAAATTAGGTGGCAACAGGGACAGTAGGAAAGTGATGACAGGCCTACTAGGGAAATACCTCTCGGCCTTAGATGGGAGGCTTCAAACATCATTTGGGGAAAACTATGAAAAAGTCCCTGATGTGATGGAATTTATATTTCAGAGTGAAGAGACACACAATAAGCAAATAAATAAGGACATTTATAATGCGTCAGATGATACAAGCCAGACATAGATAAAAGGGGGTCTAGGAAGGGGATGGATGGTCAGCAAAGGCCTTGTTTGAGTAGAAACAGGAAAGTGATGTGGTCAGCTGGCGGCTTTCCTCTTCCTCCAAAAAGGACACATTGATTTTCTAATTCTCTCTTCATGGATTTTATGTTTTACTTTCACTTTCCAAGAATTTAGATTCTTGGTCAATTGTTAAAATTCATTCTCTTTGTAGAAGGCCCCCAGTCACAGACTAAAGTTGGGATTTGGCTTTCATTGCAGAGGGCACTAAATTCAACCAGCAACAAGACCTTCACTTCCATGCATATGCCAGCTCCAGATTTCCACAGGAATGGGACTAATTTAATTTAAAGTAAATCCCCTGATGAGACTTCATGATTCTAGTCTAGTGCAACTTGCAATACCATTGAGAACATGCACACCAGATGTCAGAACACAGGC
The DNA here is from genome assembly GCF_047675955.1 of Chlorocebus sabaeus. NCBI lineage: Eukaryota > Metazoa > Chordata > Mammalia > Primates > Cercopithecidae > Chlorocebus > Chlorocebus sabaeus. The sequence goes on along the minus strand of NC_132911.1, from coordinate 31,788,991 downwards.
ACCAGGCAGCAAAGCACATCATGTTGTCCAGTAATACATCCCTAATTCCTGATCCTGATAGACACACAGTAAGTTTTTGTTGAATTGAATATTTTGAACTGATACTCTTCTTGTGGAGTTTTCCCTGATCACCGGGATTGAGTTTCCCATTTGAGATCTGCTTCTTCCACGATTATTATTGCTTCCATTTGTCTTTACTCTCCATGATGCCAGCCCATCACTGGCTGTGATTGCTCTTCCAGTTAAGTTACATGTCAGATTATTGAATGTGTTAACATGGTGAGGAATCAGTGATGTAACAATGTGGGATGTGGGCAGGGAGAGCTACAATTTTTCTTCCCTAAATGAAATTACTAGATAAAGAGAACTCCCCAAGTATACCAAAATGCATGTTTGGAGATTTGGATCTCCAGAGGGAGGTTTCTCACAGATAATAAAACCATTTCCTTTTCATTCCCTTGCTGATTTTAGCTGTTTCAAAAAGAGCAAGGTAGAGGTTCCAATGATCCATGCTTATCATTGGTGGTTTGATCTTAAGGACTGCGGAAGACACATTCTGTTTTGTTGCCCAATTTATTTCTCAATCTGTACCAGATGCCATCCCCAGAATGGGGTTTATATTTTCCCATCATGTGCTGCTGTCAAAGATCTGCTGCTGAGAGCTGTTATTTTAAATTCTATTTTATAAATCATGTACTCTCTTATTTAGCCATTTCCTACATTTTATCATATCCCAAACCTATCATTGATTGCACCAGCCACAAATCCCTGTAGTTTTCTCTTAGAAAAAGATCTGTGTGAAGAAAGGTAGATCTGGGAAGAATATCAACCAGTGGAGAGTTATTTTGTAGAAATGATTACTTTTCTTTTGCTGAAAGAACTTTTACCTCTTAAGAAATAAAACTACATCAACCAAAATGGGTTATATGTTCATCAACTATGTACATTCAATATTTGCAGAGTGCCTGCAATATGCTAAGCATTTTTTTCTAGACCCTGAGGATATAAAAGTGGATAAAACAAATGAAAATCCCTAATCTCATGGCACTTACATTCTGATTTACGTAACAGGAGGTGGCTTCCTAACCAAAACTTTCTACTTTTAGTGGATTATCAAGGAATTGGGGTAGGGACTGCCATTTTAATATGCCTATCTGGCTTTGCCTAGCTGGATTTTGACTTTAACTTATATTAATTTGACTGACGTTTAGATGAATTTATTAGCTCCTTATTCTATAACATCACTGATTAAAAACAATAATAATAGAAAACATGCCAAGTTCAGACTCATTAGATTAATAGCTTCAAGTCAACTTTTCTCCTAAAGTATATCTTCTACATACCTCCTGGGCTGCACGTGGACCTAATTAGAAGATAAAGAGGGAACTTTTGCCTTGCAATGAAACCAGCCATAGTTTAATGTCCATTTTGAATGGTGAAGGTATTCTTCCATAAACAGTCCACGAATTGTTCTTTTGGTTATTCCATTAGTTGCAGCCTATCATTACACAAACCATTAAACTTAATGGGTCTGAAACTGGCTATGATTTTAATGCCAGTTAAGCCTCCATTACCTATAGATACAGACAATGAACTCTGGAGATACAATCCTACTGTTCATAGGGGAGGGATTATTCAAAGATCACGAGCTCCTTCCTCTTTAGTACTGAAGCAACAGTAGCTCAATGGGACATAGCACTGTTACCATTGGGGGAGGCCCATGTTGTCTCCCTCAACTGCAGATTCTTCATCACTCCAGGTGAAAATGGTAGAAAAATACAACTTGTCACAAATTTGCTGTAAGTGGACCATTCCTGCCAAGCTGACACATGTAGTTTTGCTTCTCTGATGACACCGGATAATATAACTCACTGCTAAGACGGTGTTGACAGTAGAAGAAGAAAAAAAATGAATCTGTAGAGCCAAGGATAATATTACAAAAACAAGGAATGACAATGAGGCCATTTCTCCATATGTCTGCATTTCAATTGGAAAACTACAAGCTGGAGATATATAAATATCACTATGGCCACTGTCTAATCCAGGATTCTATTTCCAGTGGTGAGCTGAGCACTTTACACAAAACACTCTGCAAATAATTACTGATTTACGGAAAAAAAAGAGAGAACAAAACATATTGCTGCTCTCTCCTTCTCTACCCTTCTCTAAGTAGTACAAGAGTATAGCAAATAAAATGAATAAAATCAGCTTTTTAAGCAACTTCCCAGGATAAGTCATTACTTGGCAAGTGGCTATAATATTTGTCTATAATGGCTCTTCACAGCATGACATCTACTTCCAAGTAGATGTCTTAATAAATATGGCATCAACATCTATGCCTAAGGAAAAGCAGGGTGAGGATGAAATTATTCCATTTCGGAATGAAGTAAATCCCTATGACCATTTGTGATCACGTCCACAAGCAATGGGATGACCGAACACATGCGGCATGTTTGCAAACCTATGTACTCACAGGTGCTTTCAGGGCAATGAAGGATACTTTAGTTTCTTGGTATCTTTCATACCACTTATCATTGTAGGCACTCATTCAGCTATTCAGGAGAGATTTTGGATTATAGACTAGCTACCAGACACTATGCGAAGGGATGAGATAGAGAGGTTCAGACATCCGATACAGACAATGCCCTCACACAGTTTACATTGCATCCATGAAAGAGAATGATGATCTAGCCATCACATAAATTCAGAATTATACATTAAACCTTTGTGATCGCTTCCTTGATTCTTCCAGCAAAATGAATTACTCCTTTCTCTGCCCTCTAACAGTCTTGTTTCTCTATTCAGCATCTACTTCTGTCTGCCTTTTGCTATGAATTGGGTAAATATGTTTTCTTTTTTCTTCTTTTTATTATACTCTCATGTTTTCATTAGACTACAATCTACTTAATAATAAGGGCCAGGACAGGTGCAGTGGCTCGTGCCTGTAATCCCAGCACTTTGGGAGGCCAAAATGGGAGGATCACTAAAGGCCAGCAGTTTGAGACCAGTTTGGTAAACACAGTGAGATTCTATCTCTACAAAAATGTTTTTAAAAAGTTATCTGGGCATGGTGGCCACATGTCTGTAGTCCCAGTTACTGGGGAGGCTGAGGTAGGAAGATTGTTTGAGCCCAGGAGTTCAAGGCTGCAGTGAACTATGTTCGAGGCACTGCACTTCAGCCTGTGCAGCAGAATGAGATACTGTCTTTGAAAAAAGTAAAATAACATAAAGGCAACATCTTACATGTGTGATACCCACCTCCAACTTCCCTCTCTCATTAAATATGCTGTGCAATTGTAGAAATGAAAGCTAACCCATTTACTTGTTTGTGTATGTTAGGGGGTGGGGGAGAGGGAGAGGTGTCAAAACCCTTTCATTTTATTTCTTAGTGCCTCTATTTATACATCGGAGCTAAGAATTTATCAGTGATCCCTTTGGGACATTGTAACTCCAAAGATGAAACAGCAATCCTCAATATAAAGGCAACAGGATATAATAACCTCTGAAAGACAGAGCAGTCGGCCCAAAGGCATAACCATTTATATGGGAAAAGGAACAATTTTATTGGAACTAAGGGCCTAAACATTGGATCAATGTTGGTTGATATTCATATCCCATCTTTGATTAAAGGAGAAGATAAAGGCAAAGAAGTGCTTTTTTGATTGCTAAATTTACCCAGCTTATGTTGTGAGTATCCTTCCTAAATTATCTCTTTTTATGGAATAATGATGACAATGGATGGTAGTTTTAAAAAAGTGTTAAAATGTAAAAAGTGGTAGTTTGTAGATAGCAGTTTTTCAAAAGTGTTAAAATTTAAAAAGAAGGCAATATATCAGTCTCTTCATTTTGCTCCTGGAGATTTTACTGTCCCATAAAACCTAAATGTCTGGGAACACTGGCCTGAGGCACCTACTTTCATTGGCTGGAAGAGTTATCAGCAAAAGTCAACTAGATATCTGAGCTGATGTCAGGAGGCAGCTATTGGCTGGTGTGCTTCATGAAGACTGCAAGATCCAAGGAGTTTCAGAAGATAATTTTCTTGGCAGGAAGCATTCCAAATTCAAAGATAGATACTGAAGACAGATATATTCAGCTTCTTCCTTGTTGAGTTTTTTTTTCTTTCAAATGCAGATGATGAAACTAGTGTTTTCCATGGTGCTTATAGCTGATGACATAATAATAGGTCAGATGAAAAGAGTAGAAAAAAAGGGTCAGAGAAGAGAAAAACAAAGAGATGAAGGCAACAGAACATAGATTGAAGGAGGATTAAAAGGTGGAAGTGAGGGGAAAAGAGAGAGAATAAAAATGAGAAATGAATGTTCACGCACTCACATGTATGCACACATTCACACATGTTCACAGACACAAACCGCAATTGACATTACCAGGATTTGAAGGCGTGGAGGCAGTTAGAGGAGCCAGTGGTTCATAAATGCTACATTCCCTCTGATTTCTCTTTACTTCCATTGCCAGAGGACAGAAACCCAAGCCTGCAATTTAACCAAAGACTTCCAAGTGTGAAATGAAACAGCTCAGCTTTGTCAATTAAGTAACAGTGAAACTCAAGGGCCAAGAATCCTGAGATGAATGATACTCCTAACATACCAGTGTTTACACCTTGGCAAATTATGTCTGTTTTCTTCCTGGGCAGAGCAGGTAAATTAAGAAGGAGTAGTTAAACACTTCAGGCATCAATTGAAGACTACGACCCCATTCTTAGGGACAAAAACCATAAGATAACATTTCTGAAACTCTCTTTCCAAAGCTACTGGTGGGAGGTGTAGGCAGTGAGCAAGTAAAAGACAATAAAACTCAAACCATGTTTGCTCCTGACTTTTTCCCCCATGTTCTTTTTCTTCCTGCCAAGGATGAAAGCAGTTATTAATATAGCAACATTGATGCTTGTAAGTGCTTTTTGCAGGTTTTATACCCACAGAAAACCTCCCAATAACTTAGAAACAAAAGTCTGCCCACACTTGGAGAGCCAGCTCATCAAAGACTGTGTCGTAGTCTTGTGGGTTCCTGCCAATCTTTAGCAAACGTTTCCCTTGAGGGCTGGAAACTCATTTCTGTTTCTGAAGTCAGTGTTCTCACACATACAAAGGAGACTTGAGGAAGAGTGTATGCTGGGTATTCAATGATCAAGGCCAAGTTCCTGCCACATGGGTCTCTAGGCTAGAAAACCAGAGCTGAGGACCACTCTGCCTGGAAGGGTTCCCTTCCTGTCTCGCTCTTGCAATTGTTGAACCACTTATTGGATAAATATGATTCATTGATCTTCCACATCCTTCTACATTTAATTTTCTTTTAAGGAGCTAAATCTCCTTTGGTTTTAGGATACACATTGGCTCACAGTTTCCAGTCAAAGTTGTACCACATTTGGAAGCTGGAAAGAAGTGTCAAGAGACATCATAGAGGAAGGATGTTCACAAGCCCTGTGGTGTGGTTGGGTCATATTGGACCCCTCCTCACCCCTTGATGGGAATGAAGTCTAATGCCCGTGTAATAAAGATTTTACCCAGCAGGTGGGAGTAATTACACACAGCTCATATCTCTAGGCAGCACATTTCCTTCAAGCTTATAATCCACATGAAAACAGCAGTAGATAGCACAAATTTGGGGAACCATGAATTTGCTAACCCACTCTCTAATTCTCAAGGCACATAGCATTAATCACAAACTCAAGAATCTTGAGTTTACATCATAACTCAAGTTTTGCTGAAGATAGGAGTGGCTGGCAAATATTTCCCCTGGATGGGGGTAAGGGGGTCTGAGGCCTTTCCTTGCCAGCTCTACTATGCCCCCAGGTTTTGTCTGTTTTTTGATTTAATTAAATGGAGTAATTTTTTTCTTAGAGGTTTTTCTTTTTCATTCTTTGTTTTTAGTTTGAAAAAGCAACAATTACGCCATGAGTCTGAGTTTTGTTGCAATGCCATCCTGTATTTTAGACAAATTTATAACTGTGCTTATAAAATGCCAACACAACTGAATCCAAGGTGAAAAATGTATGATGCTTTCACAAAATGAAGATAATCAATCTAACCGCTCTTTTTTACTCCAATATTTTGGCAATTTTTAGGTATACCTTAGGCTGCCCGCATTCCATCACGATGGATAAAATACTTTCTGAGATCGAATATTTCTTTCATATCAATTTAGTGACAGACGTATGAAGTTTATAAAGAGAAGTCTTATCACGAGTAGCTCAATTAATAAGTTTTTCACATTGCTTCACTACGTAAAGAGAAAAGTGACGCATATATATTTGTCTTCAATCAGTTCATTTTCTGGAATGTAATGAACAGGATTATTTTTATCTTTACTGGTACATTTTTTGAACCAATCTCTTCACAGACATTGCCTAGATGATCACCAATTCCATTTCCTCTTCCTGAGCACTGAGCCAGGTGGGGACTGTGATAGTAATTCTGGCCAATGGAATGTGAGCAGAAGGTGTATGTCACTTCCAAACCAAGGCAGTTAAGTGTATGTGTGTTGGAAGGATTTGTATGTACATACTTTTTTTCTCTCACTCTTCCCACAGAACACGGGCTGAACAATGTCAGCGTGACCTTGAAGCCATGTGTTGAAGATGGAGGAGCCATCTTTCTCTGCAACAGTATAGAAAGAGAATGGATTCCTGAGTACCCTCTTTAAGGAAAAACCCAACCAAGAACAACTGCAGTGGAATTTATACCAACATGATACAACTGTTTGTTGTATGAAAACACTGAGATGGGGAGTGTCATTACTAGAGTTAGCATGGTTTGGCTAAATCATAAAAACATTGTTTTCTTCATTTGCATGAAACACCAACAAAATGCTAAATGCAGATAAAATGTGTTATGTTGCATACTTTTATAATACAGACACAATTATTTTTCACCTGAGGAAGCTCCAATATTCTATAACTTCTGTAATTAATTGTATCATTTCAGGTTTATGAGTAGCTCTATTATTACATACATAAGGATGGGTTCTTGACCTATGTAGGTGAAATTGATAGCTTGTACTCTGGCTCTTTCTCCATCCTTAATTAACTGATTCAGTGAGTCTGTCTCTGCCAAAGGCTTTCCCATTTCTCATTGTTTATTCTTTTACAATTTGAGATGAGAATTCATCAAATGACTTACCAATGTTAAGTCATGTCAGCTATTTGATTGCAGATATATTACCACTTTTAATCCTTTCTAAGAAAACAATGCTTGGTGAGGGAATGAGGGGTAGGACTAGGTTAGAACCCCCTGCTTGAGAATTCTGGACAAAATGTGGATTTAAATATCTGTATTTTAGTCTTCATCACTTGTGGCTACAACAGTCTCCATCTGTAAAGTGAACATCACCTTATATATATGATCAATTTTCAGGATGAGTCAGTAACATCATTAAGAAACGGCAATAATTTCAGTAGAGTGTAGGTATTCAAGTCCATAAATGGAGCTAGTTGAGTTTTTTTTAAAAGGCTTTTCTATGGGAATTTAGAAACCACTTACCAGAGGAAAAATAAAGATTCATCTGTCTTTAAGTGCTTGTAAACAGAGGGCTTCTATAAAATTCAGGGAGATAAAAGTCTTGGATGTTTTAATCTGGTTTTAATACATTTTAATAATGTTGACACAAGAATTTAAATACAATTAAAAGCTGACAATGTCAAACTATCTTGCTTAAAAAGGAAGTGTCCCTAAGCACTCTGGCATTAGGACCCACCCAGACTTAGGACCCTGTTGGCTTCAAATATTTTATTTTGCACACACACACATGCATGTGCACACACATCACACATCCTGAACATGAAGATGTTCACTTATTTCACTTAATGGTTAAGGTCATAGACTCTGGAGTTAGGCTGAATTCAAATCTCAGGCCCACAATAACTACTGTAGCGACCTTGAGCAAGTTTCTTAGCATCACTGACTGTCAGTTTCCTCATCTGAAGAATGAAAACAACAACAATGACTTACTTCATGAGGGGGAGTGGTGTGAGAATAAATAAGAATGATCTCTGGGGAAGCATTTAGTTCAGTTCCTAATCACACAGTAAGTGCTCATCAAAAATCAATATCAAATATCAAATAGTATCAATCATTCAATCAATATCAAATACGCTTTTTTATTTTCCCTCACTCTGCATATTTGAACGGGTCTGCTTTATTCTTGTCCCTTTCAATGAACCCAGCACACTCACAGTGGGGCGCGGAGGTCTGAATAACACCTGCACTAGGGATCTGAGCTTTGCTTCCGAAAGTCACCTACCCCATCCTTCATCATCCCACTATTTCTCCCCACTAGGCTTTCACAAGGTGCCCTGCAGGGGAAGAAACACTCTTCTCTTATGTCAGACCCACATACTTAGTTACCTTACCCAAGATCCTTCTTAGGACATTTCTTCTCAATCAGACAGTAGAGAAAATAATTTCTGCTGTTGTGCCAAACTGACTCAGAATACCTAATGTGTTAGCCAAAATCACTGTTCTCCTATTACCACATTCCATTCCAGCACATCATAAAATGTTGATCTCTAAAAATATATATTATTTGAATCATAATTATAATATAGGGTGATTCATTCCATTATGATTACTAAGACTATTATACTAATATTACTCAGATTAATTTACCTCCTTCCCATTATAATAATGCAAGCCTTTTTCACAAAGGACATTATGTAATGTATTCAATTATTATAATTACCACACATATTCTATACTTTTCACCAACCAAATGTTTCCTTATTTTAAAAATACTGGGATAAATGTTAGAGGAAATAATCCTATTCCCAATGGCCACGTAAAGCCTATTTCTTAAAACAAAAACAAAAATAATCAATATACTTTAGAAATTAATCAACATTTATTGTTTCATACAATCATGGCTAAGCTACTGGTTTTGTTACTAAAGGTAATAATGCTGACTAGTGGATGATCCATTGTGATTTTTACTGTTTAGTCAACTCAAAAGTCCATCCCAAGGAAGGCCTCTATGTACATGGGGCATTCTTTTCATCACAACAGGTGTGGTTGATGGCAGATGACATGTCAATGACTCCCTCTAATCCACAGCTAGGCAGCACTGACCCCTGCCAGACAGACTCTGGTGGGAGGAGTCTGTGTGGTAGCTCAGGGGCTATCTCTCAGATATATGCATTTTACATCGGGATTATGTGACAGAGCAGCTTTCATCTGGGTCCAAACCCTAGTACCGAAATTTTGCTCCCCTCCCTTCCCTCACCCTTAGCTCCCAACCCTTCCAGAAGAACTAGCCTGTCACATTTCCTCCTTCCCAAATATGTTAAGTCAGACATAACCGGACTGTTTATATATATGTCTCTAGGGAGGGAAGCAGAGGTAGGGGCTGGCCTCTTATTAACTTACTCTCTATGAAGATCCATTCAGTATAGTGTGTATGTATGTGCTTGGGGTGGTGACGGGCAGCTATTTTCTAATCTCTTGCCCAAATTATTCTATCGTACTTAGGGAAACAAGTTTAATTCTGCTGGCTAGCTTGTAATAGTCAGTTTCAAGTGACCCTAGTTTTGTGATCTGTTTTGAGGTAAATCATGTAAACCAAGGTATGTCATGTAAACCAAACAAGAAGAAACAAACAACTCTATTTTTGGGGGGTGGAAGGAATCCCCATTGACAGACTGATAGTATTATTTTAATCTTTTTTTTTTTTTTAATTCCTATTCCCTCATTCTTGGAAAATAACACATGGCACCCCAGATGGATAAGTAGAGAGTTTAGAAGTACCCTGGGTGATCATAGCATCAGAAAGCCATGACCACTCCTGGTTGTGAAGGGGGAACCCACTGAGAAGCTCAGCTGTAAGTGAGAAGGCGGCATCCACTGAGAGCTGTGGCCTTCAGAAGAGGAATTAGCTACTACCCACTGCAGCCAGGCAGGGAGGGAGCAGGGAAATGAATGCCTGCAAATCTCTCTTTCCGTCCTACAACCTCCTGCCCGAGGCCTCTCTCTGGGCAAATGCTACTTGAAGACAGCACGTGAGGGAGTCCTGTTGATGTGGTTCATGTCAGCATCCCGGGACACAGAGTTTGGGAAAGTAGGTAGAGAGTGTATAAGGAAGAGCTAATGGAGAATAGTCAGAATAATCAATCTTTAAGAAAGAAGCCGTACAGTTTCCTGTCCTAACTGTAATTACCTTTCAAAGCACAGGTCAAATTTGGCCTCTAGGAAGTATTTCCTAATGACTCTAGGTTTTACCAACTTCTCTCTTATTTGAATGTATAGCAGTTAAAAGTTTGTCTTGGTATCTCCCTCTCTCTATGGATACATATTGATTCTCTTTCTCTGTATACATGTGTGTGCATATATATAAAAATATATATTTATAAACAAATATTTATATATATTTATAAACAAATATTTATGTATGTATTTATAAACAAATATTTATATATATAAATATATATTTATAAACAAATATTTATAAATATATAAAAATATGTATTTTTTGAGATGGAGTCTCACTCTATTGCCTAGGCTAGAGTGCAATGGCACAATCTCGGGTCACTGCAACCTCCACCTCCCAGGTTCAAGCGATTCTCCTGCCTCACCCTACCGAGTAGCTGGGATTACAGGTGCGCACCACCATCCCTGGCTAATTTTGCATTTTTAGTAGAGATAGGGTTTCACCATGTTGGCCAGGCTGGTCTCAAACTCCTGACCTTGTGATCTGCCCACCTCTGCCTCCCAAAGTGCTGGGATTACAGGAGCGAGCCACAACATCCGCCTTTTTTTTTTTTTTTTTTTTGGAGACAGAGTCTCACTCTGTTTCTGAAGTGCAGTGGCACCATCTCAGCTTATTACAACCTCTGCCTCTCAGGTTCAAGTGACTCTCATGCCTCAGTCTCCTGAGTAGCTGGGACTACAGGTACATGACGCCATGCCTGGCTAATTTTTGTATTTTTAGTAGAGACGGAGCTTCACCGTATTGACCAGGCTGGTTTTGAACTCCTGACTTCAAGTGATCCACCCGCCTCGGCTTCGCACAGTGCTAGGATTACAGGTATGAACCACCACTCCTTAAACACACACACACACACACACACACACACACACACACACACACACACACGGGAGTTTTAGTTTGACATTTGAAGTATTTCTTTTTGGAGCATATTGAGACTTGGTTGGAGGCTGTCTTAGCGTTGATCCTTACGAACATTATCAACTCCAATATCCTAGAACTTTTTTTTTTTTAAGAGATAGGGTCTCACTCTGTCGACTAGGCTGGACTACAGTGGTATGATCACAGCTCACTGAAGCCTTCAACCTCCCAGGCTCACGCAATCCTCCCACCTCAACCTCCAGAGTAGCTGAGAATACAGGCCCATGCCACCACGCCTGAGTGATTTTTTAATTTTTGTAGAGACTGGGTCTCACCATGTTAGCCAGGCACTCCTGGGCCCTTGTATAATTTTAAAAAAGAATTCTGAACTTCCTATCCTGTTAGGCACATCAGCGCTTGCCAGCTCTATTCTTTTAATACCACATTTTGCCTTCTATGGTTCCAACCACATACATGAGGGAATGGGGATACAGGACCTGAACTCAGGCGCTTCTATTCTTTCTTTTCATTCCTTAATGCACTATTTATTCAATAGAATTTTAGTGTGCACCTACTATGCATTAGATATTATGCCAGGCACTGGGATTACAATGGTGACAGAAAAATAGACATAGTATCATAGAGTTTACACTCTGGTGAGGGAGAAGATAGCAAAGCATAATCTAAAAAGCATGACATTAGCAAATGTAAAATTACGGCTCTGATAAGCATAATAAGAGCAAGGATACAAGGCACAATGATGGTGCATGATGGAGGCAACTGACCCAGGGAGGTCAAGAAGGCTGCTCTGAGAATGTGACCATCAGTACAAAACCAGAAGAATAAGCAGCAACTAGATGAATCCTAGAGGAGCATTCTAAACCCAGGAAACTGCAAAGCCTGAATATCCAAGAAAGGATGGTGAGGAGGAGGAACTCAAAGAGGGCAAAAGGTCAGAAGTATGTACTATGACACTAAAAACACGGAGCTGCCTACCATGTAGGTTTTGTTCTGGAATCTGGTCTTTTATTTTAAGACCAGATGAAAGCCATTCAATAGGGTGACATTGCCAAATTTAGCACCCGAAACAATCCTTTTGACTGCTGTGTGGAAATAATCCTTTTGACCGCTGTAGTTCAACCGAGGAGTGATGGTAGCTTGGACTAGGATATCATGGAAGAGAGAAAAATGTATAAATTTGAAAGACATCGGGGAGATAAAATCAGTAAGAACTTGGTGAATCATTCAAAAGAAAAGCAAGAAATAAAAAAGCAGTAAGAAAGTTTCTATTTTGCATTAGTAAAATGGGTGAAGAGCTAGGCATTGAGACAGGAGATACTAGAATATGATCAGATGCAATGAGAGGGAGAGATGTCGTGACATACAGTGCTCCATGCTATAGTCATGTAAGAGTTAGAACAGCTTATATAAAAAGGTATGATGGAAGCAAGGATGAACAAGCGTCAATGCAGTGTTTGATAATGTAACTAGAGCCAGAGACATTGCCTAATGATATGGCCCATGTCTTATTCTAGCTTTAGTGACTAATCCAATGTCTATAGATAGAAAGGATTTAATGTGATTTCTAAAGATAGTCAATTTAATGCAAGATTATATAGTATCTATATGCTGGGAAAATGGGGGAATGTGTTATTCTCTCTTTGATCTTGGAAAAAATGAGATTTATGACAGTAAATAACTTGGCCAAGGCTATACACTCTGAGTCAGCAGAAAATTGAACGAAGAAAACTCAAGAGTCAAAGAGTTGGAAGTAAATTTAGAGATCATTTGATCTAGTCTCCTTGTGGAGCAAGAGTATTAATGAAAATTTTTGCTATGAGTCTGATGGGTAGTTAGTAACAGATTTGTGACTAAAACCCAGGTGTCTTGACTCAGTCTTGCTTTTTTTTTTTTTTTCACTCCAGTGCATTTACTGAGTTTCAGGTCAATTATCCATTGCCTGGTGATTTGGCCTCCCCCAGTAGCCAAAAGAACCCTTTCTGAAATCAGTGAATAGCAAAAAGTATTGTGGAACAATTGAGGATCAGGCATGTTGGGTGAAAACTTAAGCTGATGTGAATTTTGGCAAGTCGATGATGCAGCACATATGAGAACAATTATAACAATTCCCTGCGATCTCAGTTTCTTCATCTATAAAATGTGATAGTTGTGAATAATTATGTTGTGAAATTATGGTTCTACAAATGATTCCTCCAACATCCAAGTATCCTTGATGGACTTGTGAAAATAATCCCCCTCCCCTTCCTTTCATTGTTTGGAATATGTTTCCTGATGAAAGGGGATATGTGCTGGTTTTTATCATGGAACATATTTTCATGTTTAAACTCTAGAGAAAGTGAGAGGAAAGCATAAAACAGGAAGCATCTGTATTTTTAACTGGCAGAGCAAGTGGAATTTGATGTGACTTCAACATTTTTCACTGCCTTGTATTAACAGATGGCTAGAATTCAAAAGTGCTTTACATAGGAAAAATGGGTGGAAACTAGTAAGAAGGCCTTGCCAAGGAAGGAAGGAGGAAAGTAGAGACAGAAGGAGGAAGAGAGAAGGGGGAAGGAAAAGGAAAGGAAGGTATTGGAGAATAGAAGGAAGGAAGGGAGTGCTGGGGGGTGCGGGGAAGGAAGAGAGGAAGTGGGAGGGGAAAAGCAGGAAGTAGAAGGGAGGAAGGCAGGAAGTGGGAGAAAGGAAGGCAGGAAGTGGAAGGCAGGAAGGCAGGAAGCACCGGGGTACCATCAGGTACTACTACCACATTACTCTCTGAGAGGAAGAAGAGGAGAGCAAAACGGGAAGGGGAGGAGGAGAAGGAAAAACGAAGAGGTAGAGAGATTGCAAAACTGCATTGGCCTTCCTCAATATGGCTTAGAGATGGGTCACTTGGTTTACAGCTTGCAGATCTACTTAGAAGTCTTGATTCTTCCACTGCCTGCTGCTTGAGCACTCTAGTTTATACAGACTTCCATTCTCCTCATCAGAAAGATGAAGTGGAGAAGAGAGGTCAGGGAAGAGTTTCAGATGAACAAAGTTTCACCAAAGAATCTGCCCACTGTTTGTCCAAAAGCAGATGTTCAGTAGGACTTGTTCCCAGCACCTGGATGGAACCAAGTAGTTCCATCATGTTTTCTTATCGGGAATCTCAATAGTCAGGGTGGTTACTTGATCCCTAGAACTAAGCTATTCAATTCTCCCACCTAACTTTTCAGACCACCAATGGTTTTTTGGTTCCACCAATGATCTTTTAGTTCTCCTACTTAGATTTCTTTTAATATCCAACAAAGAATAGTATTATTACTTTCATCCCTAGTGTGCCCACAGATTCTCAAGTTTTCTAACCTTGCCACCCTCTGAGATACCAGTAATGTATGAAAATTCAGACCTAAGTAGGATTCTTTCATAGCTTTTCATTGGAATTGTTAGTTTCTAGAACAAATGTATGAAATAATTTGGTATCAAATGAGATTGGGTGCATTCAGGTGATATGGCCATAGACAAATTTGCTATCATTAAGTGGATTTCAGGTAGTTACTGGTTGACATATACTTAATACATACTTTCTTTGCACAACAATAATCACCTTGAATTAGGAGTAACAATGTCAGCTAATAGACTAGGGTTGCAGGAACTCCATTTTCCCTCACATTCTTCCTCAGTGGGACAACTTAGCATCTGCTTCTTTTCTTTCTCTCCTTGCTTTCTGTACTGGCCTTCCCTCTCTGTATTAAAAAGTCAGTCTAGGGAAGATCACAAAGGGCATAACTGTCCTTAGTGAGAGGAAGGGTAAAATATCCAGGGTATGGACCTCCTGGGGTTGCTTCTTCTTCCTCAACTGATGGAACCAGCTGTAAGCTTGCCCCTCTACTGAGTCCTGCTCTCACCGAACTTCTGCTTCTCTTCCACCTCTAACTCTGACCCACTTTGATGAAATCCCCCAAATCCTAGCCCCACTTTGGCCCCACTGTAGATTCTGCTGAATTGCTAAACATTTTACAATTAGGGGAAGTCCCTGGCTCTCATTCCCAGGCACATGGGGGATGAAAAATCCCCTCTCCTATTAAGCACTAGGCATAATACAGTATGCCTTCTCCAAGATAATTATTATAGGTTGTTATTAATATTCTCTACCTTTGACTCTCTTGAGTTCCTGGACAAGTTCAAATGGGTTCCTATTCCTCTTAAAAATGCATGCATATTTTTGTGTCCATGTGTATATTTACCACAGCATGCAAATTTATTAGGATAGGGGATACATAGCTTTTTATCCGATTTTAAAATTGTTTTTGATTTGAAAGTAGATGAGCAAATTTGCTTGGTAGATGACTTCATGTGATGCATTTTTTGTGTGTGGATTTAACCAGTTCAGCAGTCACTCTTTGGGACAATTCCTTCTGTATTACGAACAATTCACTTAAAATCAACTTGTGAAACATAAGACCTTCTTGTAAATTGGAGACTGGCTATATTAATGGAAATAGTTTAGTATATATTGATGTATGAATTACATACAGTGAAGGCATTTACTATTTAAAAGTATGTTATGGGAAGTTATTTCATAATCATTGATTGTCTCCTGCATTATCTGAGTTATAAGTATTAATTAGTTGTCCTTAAAACAGAGTACTTACAGATGACTAAAACCAGGGTTTTAAATATTTTTCAAATATGTTAGTGTCTAACATATAACTCTAGACATGTTTGAGTCTTTTTCAAATATGATGCATAAACTCTTTAAAAGTAAATGTTAAACTTGGAATATGTGACAAAGCCATCAGGTGCTCTTCAAATAGAAGAACCACAAAGTGTTCTCTACAAGTTTCAAATGTTCTTCACTAACACACAAAATGAAGAGCTATCACCCTATGAAGACCACAACTTTTAGAAAACAGCATTTCCATTTTATTCCCATCTAGCAATCCTCCCCCTAAAGGAATAGCTGAACAATACATGCACAGTGAAGATTGCTAAGGCAGAAACAGTGATTTAAATCCAGTGGTGGAGTTCTCGTGATGCAACATAAACAACTAAAATACAAACAACTAGAGTCTTACTTTTAAATTTTGTGCACTTCGCCTAATTCACTAATAAGGCATGTCTAGATGGGGCTAGGAATTTTCATTTTTCTCTCTCTCTCTTTCTGAAGCACTCCCACTTTCCTCACTGTAAATATTGCAGAGGGCTTGATGGATATAGAGGAGCTTTGCTGAGAATTTCTGAAACCCTTTCAACACTGGAATTTTATGAACAACACCCAAAGGCACTGCACCTCATAGGTGGAATATTAAAGTATGGGGCCAGAGAATACAGCTTGGCTCTAGATCTGATCTGCCCCTGTTCTTCCAGCCCCTCCTATCTATTGCCAGGTGCCCCTATGCTCAGATTTCTGCTTCCAGCTGGCATCATCTGGCTCTCTCCCTTTCATTTCTTGCTCATTTCCCCAGCCAGTATAGAGACTTAAGTTTCCGATCCTCATAGATTTTCCTGTTCACTCCTCAAGTTATCCCTTGAAGCCATACTTTCCAGAATCAAGCCTTCCACTGGTCTGACCTTCACAGCCCTGTTCTACGCCTAACTCAACCTCACCTCAGTCCCAGACTCTCTTTCCCAATTCACACCTGCCTTTGACTTGCAGAATCCTTGGCTAAGAGCTCTGTTACCTGGAAGGTTATTTTATTTTACTTATTATTATGGCTTTTACTTTTGTCCAAAATAAGAGCCCAATTTTTAGCTTCTCTGTTCAGTGAAGAAACAGAGTCCTCAGGTCCTTTTGCTTTTTATTGGCCTTTCTCTCAAACATTTTCCAGAATTTCTATCCAGGTAGCCTCTAGACATGTCAAGAAATAATATTTCTCAATCTCTAATTCCTGGAAATCTCTCTGAGCTATGAACATACCATTATTTTCCCTGGTACATGAATCCGTGCCCCTCTTGCTAAGTATAATTTTTAATTTTTTACCGGCTGTCTTACCTCATATTGATATACATTTCATTTCATATAGACACCCCTTAGCTATTACATTTCTTCCTGAAACAATTTCCAGTTTATGGTTTTGCTATCTCTGGCCCCTATCCTAGTTGACAACTGAAAAATGACAAAGATAACACAACATATCTTACCTTCTTTGTAGATGCAAATGTTAACCGTAGGTTGACAAATAATGAACTCTTGAAAGTATAATAAAAATTTATAACTTGGGTTTTGACCACCAGGAAACAGTTTAGAGGATAATTTGCAATAAACATGGGTATGTTTATTGGGTATGGGCATTTCTTTACACACACTTTTCTCTTTTACTTGAACATGTGCTGAAAGTGAACGTTGAGGTCCTTCATAGCCTCAAAGGCTCTGAGATACTCAGGAGCCTGCGGGCCAGGTGTCTTAGTCTGTGCTGCTATAACAAAACATCTTAGACTGAGTCATCCAGAAATAAAATAAATTTAATTATCACAGTCTGGAGGCTTCAACATCCAAGATCAAGGCGCCAGCACATTCAGTGTCTGGCGAGGGCTCACTCTGCTTCACAGAGAGTGCCTCTTGCTACATCCTCACATGGCAGAAGCAGAAGGGCAAGAGGCCCTAGGGTGCTTTCTTCAACCTCTTTTATAAGAGCATGAACCCATTCATGCATATGGAGAACCCCTCATGACTTAATCACTTCCCCCAAACACCTTATCTCTTGAAAACACCACATTGGGTACTAGGATCCAACATATGAATTTTGAAGGGACATCAGTGTTCAGACAATTTAGCACCAGGCTTCTTGACCCTGTAGCTACACTGACTCTTAGTGGGAGATGTTCTCAAATTACAATGTGTATTTTCCACTAAATTGTGGCATTTATCACTCTAGAAGGCTTTCAACCTTTTGGGATTTTTTTCCCTTCGTGCACATAAAAATGAATACAAATGCAGTTTGTAAATGCTAGGTAGCGTTTGTTGCTCTGCATGGTTTTCATTTATTTAATTGTGTTTTGCAACTCATATAGGACACATCAGGGTGCCTTCTTATAAGCAAATGGCTATGGTAATAAAGCATTTTAATAAATTCAATCAATACATATATAAGGATGATTTTTTAAAAATTCTAGTCCTTGCTAGTGCTGCCAAGAAAACCGGCTTTATTAGATGAAAGAATTTTAAAGCTGAACTCAGTATTGATTGATCCTTTTATTTAGTATTCCCCTTGAATTTTATGTTTCTAAAGATTGTACAACAGCGGACAAAATATATGACAAAACTCTATTTTCCAAATTGGGACACTGACGTCTAGGGAAGGTAAGTTTTTCTATACGCTATTGCAACTGGCTGAAGAAAACTATTTTAATTTACTTCTGGGCTGAGATAATTATATGAAGTTCCTGGCAGATAGTGGCCATTTTACCTCATTCTTCCATCTTTTTCTTTAAAATCAAAACAAACAACAAATATATTCTGAGTGTCTCCTGGGGATACAAAAGAATGCTCAAGCATCAAACACTTTATAACTTATTTTTAAAGAAGACATATAAGCCCATAAACATAAATCCTTTATGTAAACTACAGAGAAATTTGTATTAAACAATGTGTTCAGTGCAATGGACATTTCGAACAGAAGGGCATCCTTTCATGTTGGAGTGATCAGGAAGGATGCATGTTGAAGCTGGTTAAGTTCCTAAGGGAAGAGAAGGCATTCTAGACCAGAGGACATGCAGTAGCAAAGGCCAGACATCTGAGGGTACGTGCTTCATTCAGAAAACTGAAAAGAGGCTAACTAAGATGGGAAAGAAACTCCACATAGCGAAAATTGTCTGCAGTTAGCATAAAATAGTTTTGAGACAGGTACAGTCCAGGCTTCTTGAAGGCTAAGCCTTATCTTCTTCTCTGTAATTCCTTGTTAAGGCTTATGCTACAATGTTTTTGCAAAAGTCACCAAACAGAATTATTAAAATTCTCTTTTGGAGAAGCAAGAAAAATTTCATTAGTCCCACTTTGACAATGAAAAAAGTGAGGCTCATGGTGTTGCTTGCCCAAGTCCACATAACTGGTAGACTCTGTGATCAGGCTTCATGTCCCCAAATATTTATCTTGTCAAAGTCATTCTTAATTATGTTCCTGCAGCACATAGGTCCTGGATGATAGATGCCCAATGTAAAATAATAGAGGTGATCCAGATCCTGATCTTAGGAGTTTAGATGGGTTCCCAACTCCACAACTTAACAGCTGTAAAGACCTGAGCAAATGACTTAATACATATCTGAATTTCCTTATCTATTATTGCAACTTACAGCTGAAACAAATAACACATAACCTTCTGGAGTATTGTGAGGATTTATTGAAAGGGTGTCTACATATTGCCAAGAGGATATCAAATGCTCCTCAAATGTTAGTTCTCCACCATCTTACCTACCTCTAATATTTAAACACATCTATTACATCTCTTCCAACAGAGGTCATTTGGTTTGGTCTTACTCCCAAAATCATTCATCAGTGCCTGAAAATCTTTCTAAATTAACTGAGGTAGTAAGATTATCTGTATGAAATTCTCTGCAGGGGCTTCATAGTGGCGAAAGTCTGATATATGGAGCTAAGTTCAACCTTTGCCACTTCCTGAATGTATTATTATTTTGGCACAGTGGTTAGTGCCTGGATCCTGGGGCCTGATTATGTGGTTTCAAATCCTACCTCAGCTCTACTAGCTGTGTCTACCTGGATAAATTATTTCATCTGTCTCTGCCTCAGTTTCCTTATATTTGAAATGGGTATATTTATAGTATCATAGGTTTATTTTGAGATTTAAATGAGTTAAGACACTCAAAATACTGAGGGAATATATTCAACAAATTTTAGCATCTATAGTTATTTGTTGTTATTATTATTGCCATAATAACAAAAATAATTTTGTTTTCACATCATAACAGACTTTCACAGATACTTGTTTGACCACTATGTTTATCCAGTGAGAAAGGTACAATAATAGTTATCATTCCCATTTTATAAGTTTTATTTTTAGAGGGGGGTAAATTATACATTATTATTTAAAAATATTTCAAACAATAAGAGAAATTCAAATAACAAAATGAAGATAATGCTGAATTGTACCACAGAAGAGGAAACCACTGCTAGTAGTTCAGTGAACACCTCTCCAGGCACCTGTGTCTTCACATACATGTGTGGATAGGTGTGCTGCTATGAATGGGATCATATTCAGAATCCATTTAGCAATTATTAATTGAATACCAAGCTTGGACCAGAAGACGGTGGTAGAGTTAGAGGGAAGTGGATGATCTGAAACACACTTAGGAGTGAAAAGGACATCATGGTGGATTAGATATGAGAGTTGATGAAAAATAGGGGATAGTGATAATGTACAGGTTTTGCCTTGTATAATAGGATTTACTGGTGAGGATTTACTTAGGAGGGAACAGTATTATTCTGTGATGCTTTTACTCATTCATTTATATGTTTCGGCAATTGCCCAGGGCAATCAATATACCTATACATTGACATTTATTTAGATTGTTTCCAATTTTTAAATAATTTTCAACAAAACTATGGTGAAGATCCTTATTAAAACATTTGGGTTTTCACTTATTCAATTATCTACTTAGCGTACATTCCAGGAAGGGGAAATTGCATGGCCAAAGGACATCACAATATAAATTTGACATATATTGTCAAGCAGTTCTCCAGAAAAGCTACCCCAATTTAAGCTTACATCAATAGAACAAGAGAGTGCCCACTTATCAATGCTCATTTACTCTTTCCAACTTTGGATACTGATGATCTAAAGAAAGAAAATAGGGATCTAGAGGTGAAGTATAGAGGGAAGGAAGGAAGTTAATGTTTACTACTTCTAAGTACGTACACATATTTCTGGGTATGTAATTCTCTTATAAAATTCTCATGATAATCTGTCAATCTCTTCGCTTCAGTTTCTTGGTTACATACTCTTTTCTTTATGGTGTTTTACTTTCCTTAGGCAGCTTTTCAGAGAAATTAAAAGTATTCTATACAGCTTAATAGCTTATGCCAATTAATAGGTAGAAGGAGTGGCAAATAACACCATTTTCAGGAAACAAATATATAATAAGATTAACAATTACAACAAAAAATGTGTTTTTTTTTTTAAAAAAGAAAAGTTTATTTTCAGCAAATCATGAAGCTTAAACATGTTGTCTCATGTCCTTTGTTAATGATATCAAACAATTAAGGTTCAAGGAAGGGTCAATTTTTTTTATTAATTAAAAGTCTCAACTCTTTCGTGCCAATTCCCTTCAAGAAAAATCTTCCTAATATGTATGTCTGTGTTTCTGACAGTAAATACAGTATAAAGAAGAGAAATGACAAATTTTTACATTGATTAGGGATTATCAATAAGCCTTGAATTTATCTTTCTAATCATTCTCAAGTAGAGGAGGAAGATCCAGGAGATGAAACCTGGCATCATGACATGCCTTGAAATCTATAGCTACGATTAATTCTCATGGAAACAGTTTTGTCAATGTCTATCTTTTCCCCACAGGAAAGTGAACCAACAAAGCTCTTCAGTTGGAAGTTATTCATAAGTTCCAATTAAACATTTTACCACCTTTCACAAGGTCTATTGGGAAGACATTAGTTTTTTAAGACACTTAAAGGAACCAATGAGAAAAAGTTCCCATATAGTTAAAGAGCTTCCCTCCCTTAGTTTAATACAGAAATGTGCCAGTAAAAATCATTCTGGTTCTGACTCTGCACTTTGCTTCAGAAGCACTGGGCAGTTAGGCTTCCCATTTGCTCACATGTCCTTGATATACATCTAAAATTTCCAAGTGCTGAAACTCTTCCCAAGAAATTATTAAAGTCTAGCTGCCCCTGCTCTGGAAGAACTAACATGAGATTTACATTAGATGTTTACTGCTGTACATCACCTCCCATAAAAACTGTGGTCACTAGGACAGTATGTGGCATCTTATGGTTAGCACAACTTCACAAAGAACCCAAAGGACCAGTGGTTATGCTCCCACTTTCCAAAGCCTGCAGAGAAGTAGTGAATCTTAGAAGAAATGGCATCAGAAAACACATCAAAACATCTGTATTCCCAATGCTGCTCATAATAAACACCCTAACACCATGTACAGAGAGGCAGGCTCTCATGACAGCTAATGTCATCTAAAAGTCATAGGATTCTGTTATCTGTATATCTTCAGGGCTGGCCCATTACAGTTACTTTATGAAAATTAGAAAAGGCACATCCTCTGGGGTAGACACAGCCCCATGCCTGGATTAATTCCTAATAAGTAGAGCACTAGTTGATTTCAGCCTTTGGCTGGGAACTTTATACAATGCACAATATACCTTGATCATACATGGTGGCCAGCACGCATTACAGAAAAGGGCATATGTTCTAGACTGAGTATTGGACTTGGGGAACAAAAACTTGGATTCAAGATTAATTGTAATTGTGCTAATATATCTTTATGGGAAATATACTCTTTGTCTATATAAACGCCCTCTTCATCTTGAAAAAGATTTAAGCCATAAGAATGGCATTCATCCTAACAGGGCATAGAAAGTTACACCTAAATACTCAGTTGGTTCTAGTTCAAGTATCTCAGAAAACAACCAAGCAATTTTTTCCTTCTTGATTGTTTTTATGCTTTTTCTGAAAAGTCTCTCTTTGCACCTTTCTGGGCTGTCATTAAATACAGCAAAGCACAGGGGAGAAGGTAAGAACAAGGCTGTGGTTGAGTGTGGTTGTGTTTAAACACTTAGTTGTTTTCCACGTGGTTGGCTAAGCCAGGTGTCACTCTGAAGATGAGGATATCTTGCAGAGCTTGTGAAACTTCAGTCAAATATATGACCTCAGCAGCTTTGCTATGCAACTGTTCACACACCAACAAAGAGGAAGAGAAAAGATCAAAGAACAAAATCAACAAGAATAAGGGCAATCGTTTTTCCTCAATTTCATATGCTATATTAAAAAATTAACACACACACACACATACACACACACACCCTCCATAAACGCACATACTACATACAGGTGGTCTTCAGATTCAGATACTTCACTATCAGCAATCACCATCTGTGACATCTGTGACTAAAAATGATCCTCTGGGCTCAACCATTTTGTTTCTTTCTTCTTCTTCTTCTTTTTCCTACATTGTCATTCAGAATTACTGGTCTTTGCTTTATGACTGAAGAAGCTTCCAGCAGATCATGGTCAACTTGCAGCTGTGTTGCTTCGTCTCTCTCAGTCTCCAGATGCCTCTGTGCGATAAGGACCACCCTGTCTCCATTGCCGATTGGCCTGTGATGACTGTCTTGTTCCCCAGCAGGCTCCAACTGGATTCAGCATTCTAACTGCTTTTCCCATTTTAGCTCCTTACAGAGCAGATTATAGCCTCATGGGAGGGGAAATTGACACTAAACATAAATGCACGCAAATGGCAGGCAGATAATGGGGGCCTTGCATAGCAAGATACAAAATCAAAGTGCGATCAGGTCTGCACTGATGAGCCAATGCAGCAGTTCTCACCAAACTACCACTGCTTCTAAAGAGCCTAAAATGTACAGATTTTCTGGTAGCACACACATGCATGTGGACATGAGTGTGTATGTGTATTTATTTTCAATGGGTATAAGCTGTTGACTTTGAAAGAAGAGAAGGTATCTGAAGTGTTGGGTAGAATACTTGTGGAGTGTAAACTTTAGCCAGGGACCAGGCTCAAGTTCTTGCCCTCACTGCTCCTCACATTTCATCACCCTGATCTTGTGTTGATCCCAGAGAAGTCCCTTGAGAAACATGCTTGTCCAGCATTTGATGAGAAACATAGTTTATGTCATTGTAATTCATTTCAACTCAATGGGGCACTGAGAGCCGGATACGGGTTCGGCTTGGCAGAAGTACTGGGGAAGGGCAGTAAACCAAGCAAATAAGGTCTCTGCCTGCATGGAGCTTATGGCCTGGGGAAGAACAGATACATTTTGTACAACTTTTATTATTCTTGCTGTTAGTGCAAGATGTTTATGGATAGAATTATCCAGTATCAGGAGACTTTAGGTTCTAATTGACTTTGATTTTTTTCATACATTCTATATTATATTATTAGTGAAACATCCAGGAATATTAGCACATGTAAAATATTTCTTCCCCCAAAAAAGCCATAACACCTTGAACCCTAGACACAGGCCATCTGCTCTGTGATCTGCCCAGTCAAGGGCAGTAGTAGGCAAGTCACATGGATCGCACTATCCCCAAGCTGACAGAGGCTGCAGCTTAGAGACTGGTGGGCCAACAGTTGACTTCAGCTACTGACCGACATCTGAAAGTCTGCACTTCACATCGTGGGAAGAAACCTCCGTCTGGAGGCTTTAATGATATGACAAAAGAAGTGACAGGACTTTGGTTTGCTTCACATTTACCTTACTAAGATCTTTTTTTTTTTTTTCTGAGATGTAGTCTCACTCTGTCTGCCAGGCTGGAGTACAGTGGTGCGATCTTGGCTCACTGCAAGCTCCGCCTCCTGAGTTCATGCCATTCTCCTGCCACAGCCTCCCAAGTAGCTGGGACTATAGATGCCTGCCACCATGCCTGGCTAACTTTTTGTATTTTTTGTATATATATATATTTTTTTTAGGAGAGACAGAGTTTCACCATGTTAGCCAGGATGGTCTCGACCTCCTGACCTCATGATATGCCCGCCTTGGCGTCCCAAAGTGTTGGGATTACAGGTGTGAGCCGCTGCACCCGACCACTAAGACCTTTCTTAAAGCGTACGTAAAACTTTGTTTTCTGAAGACTAAGGCAGACATAAATATACCTTTATAAACCTAATCCATATTCTAACATGTATCCCTTTTACTGGACTCCATCTTTTAAAAAATACATGCCTGACATAATTCTGTATTTGTACGTATGTATTAGCACTATTTTTAAAACATTTATTTCTTTGTCAGAGACCAAATTCTCACAATGTCATTGGTGTAATGAATCATTTGTAAGTTCAAGGGAACAAACCCCAAAGCTGGGTTTTCCTTTTGCTCTGTGCTTCAATTCTGTGTGTAAGAAAAAAGAATTGTTGAGTGGTTCTCAATAGCATTTGAACTTCTGGCCCCTTCCCATTTGCTAGGCAGATTTTCTCCATACCAGTAGCTGGCATACCTCAGCTAGAAAAGACAATTTCTCCTGACTAAACAATATGTTTGGAAACCTAATGCTTGTAGATTTGGCCTATCTGTGGTCTTCAAAGGTCGATTACACATGAAAGAAGGAATAATCACGCCAAATATTGATTTTCCAAAGCAATGTTCTCATGCTCTTCAGGGAGATGATATAGCATAGGAAGTCTAAAAATTAGCATAGCAAAGTTATTAACACTCACACTCACAAGCACAGTCAACTATCTCTGCAATCTGTGACTGAAAAGAGTGAAAAAGCAGGATTATATATACATATACAAATTACTTTCACCATCCTCAGGCAAGGGTCATTTGGACTTTCAACATGCTGAGATGAGCTGGCTGAAGAGACCCACCAGATACCCATCCCTCTATCAGTTCAAAAAATGCCTAAGGTCAGGCAGAATGAGACTCCTGGGGTTTTAGGGTAGGCAAGCTATAAGCATCTTTACATTAAATTTTGTTTTCATGCAGTGCAAATAGACAGTAATAGCTGGTTCGATCCCTTGCCCAGGAAACTGATGGAGAAGAACAGCCACTTTCAGGGATAGAAGCAGAGTCCAAAGGCTTCCCACAGAGCTGAAGATTACTAGCAAAACTCCAGCAGTGGGAACTTTCCTGAACAGCTTTACAGCATCAGGAAAATTAGGCATGGAAAGCAAGCAGACATCCTTTATCTTCAAACTGGAAAAGCAATGAATTCTATTAGTCAGAGTTATAATAGTTTCTTATTGTTTATTGTGCAGTACCCCTTGAGTTGAGCAAGATTTTGGCACAAGTCTTCATGGAACAAATGTGTATGATCATCTTTAGCCAGAAGAGTTGTCAATTTTTCAAATGTTATTCAGATATTAGTGAAAAGTTGTGAATATTTTGGATGCATCTCTCCATGCATCATATACATATGTGTGTGTATATATATACACATACACACATAGGATATGTATATATACATATACAAAGTGTGTATATATACATATATATATACACACGCACACACACACACTTAGCTATCTCACATCTGACAAATGCCACATTTGTAGACATCAAAAAGGGCTATTGCAAAATGTTTCCCTGGCCAAAATTTCACTTCAGAAATGAAAGATGAGAAACATGGCTTATGGCTCTATAAGGTATTAGCAGTTCTTTATTAAGAATATTAACTAACTTACTAATATTTCTTTAGTGAATTCTATAGTGCCAAAGAGTTAGTGGCAAATCTGCATTGAGCCCAAATTCCTCTGTTATATACAATGACTACTTTATTGCCCCTTAGCAAGTGTGTTGCTGCCCTGGTACCACATTCCTTGGTCATGTCCTGAAACAGCCCACTGGCCTCAAATCCCTCTTTTATTCATTTACCAGTCAATCCACTACTACCTACTTTTTATTCCTATGTGAAGTTTCCTAAAAATTAGATGAGAAAGAAAATACACATTTCCTTTTTTGAAAGAATTTAGGAAACTAATAAGATTTATCATAAGTACCAAATACCAGAATAAAATAATTGACAGAGAGAGAGAGAGAGAGAGAGAAGGTGCATAAACTTAAAGGCTCAAAGGTCAACAGTACAAATCAGAATGTCAGTTCTAACGAAGTGCAGAGAAAGGATAAGAGAAAATGAAATGCTGTGGAGAAGTCAATGGAGGTGGAGGTTGTCAGCCTGAGTTGTGACTTGAAGTACTTAATTAGTTAGAAAAGAAGAGGGAAACCAGGTACATGGGTGGCTCATGTCTGTAATCCCTGCACTTTTGGAGGCTGAAGTGGGAAGATCATTTGAGCCCAGGAGTTCAAGACCAGCTTGGGCAGCATAGCAAGACCCGGTCTCTACAAAAACATGAAGAAATCAGCTGGATGTGGTGGCACATGCCTGTAGTCCCAGGTACTCAGGAGGCTGAGGAAGGATGATCACTTGATCCAGGAGCTTGAGACAGCAGTGAGTTGTGATTATGCCACTGCACTCCAGGATGGGCAACAGAGTGAGGGAAGAAGGAGAAGGAGGAGAAGGAGAAGGAGAAGGAGAAGGAGAAGGAGAAGGAGAACGAGAACATTTCAGCAGATGGGGAAGACATGAGCAACAAAGAGGAACCAAGAATGGCAGGAAGACAGGAGGACTATCTACCTGACTGAAAGGGAGAGTTTATATTATATATATATAATAATAATATATATATATAATAATGTATATTATTATATTATTTGGATTATTTATCCAACTAAGGTTGGATAGGCAGGAAGGATTCATATTTTCATAGGTTTTGAATATCAGTTGAGTCTCAACATTAAAAAAAATGATACACCACTGCTTAGTGACATTGCAGATATTAAATAGATGTGCAAGTATGGCTGACAGAAATGCGTCATCATGAAGGACTGCCCTGACCTTCAGCATTGTGGCTACAAACTCCAGGACTGTAGTATTCAAGCAATTTCTTTCTAGAATGAGGTACTAGACATAAATGGCCATAGCTCTTGGGTCCCTAAGGCACCTCTCATCAGTTAGGTCAGTGTGCCAGGCAGGGGCAGAAGCCTTACTATTCCACCGCATCTGTGGCCTTGAAATTCATAGCTCCTGAATCCTCAAGCCCTTGAGGCAATGCATTCCAGCTACAGATAAATACCTTAAGCAGTCACCTCAGGCAGGGCTAATTAGGAACCTCTTTCAGAAGTTACTTTGTATCCCCAAAGTCAGCTACATGGTTCTTATTGCCAACAATTTATTATACATTGTCTACATGGTATAAACACGCATTCTCAACTTGCTATTTATGAATCTTACCCTTTTATTTTATTTTTTATTTCATCGATTTTGGAGTACAGGTTGTTTTTGGTTACATGGATAAGTCCTTTAGTGGTGATTTCTGAGATTTTAGTGCATCCATCACCCAAGCATTGAATCTTACCCTTTCAAAGCTAAAGGTACATATGTATACTTCTTAAAAAGGAAATGCACATGTTAATATGCCTGCTATAACTGGCCTCTGCATTTTAAATGCATGCCTCAAATATTTCTATTATTTGTCTATATGTAACAGTGATATTTCTTTTCAACACATGTTACTTTTCCAGAGATCAAAGGTTCCTAATATCTCATTTTATTTTATGGTAATTTATGACTGGTCAAGTAAAACCAGGCTCCTTTTCAACTTTGTTTCATGACTGTGCAAGGAGAAGGGATGGCTACGTGGTTCTCGCTCCCATTGAGTTACTAGGTCATTAAACAGATCTTCTCCCACAGGTGCTTTCCTTCTGAAGGGGAGAAATGGGGGTCAAAGGACTTTCCTCAAAGAGACAGTTGCACTTGATCTTGAACAAAGACTGAAATTTCATCTGGCAAAAAAAGGACAGAGCAGAAGAAAGATTTCATACCAAGGCACTGAATTAGAGGACAAGGCTGTGATCTAGAAAAGTTGACTCTTTGCATGTACCTGGGTACTCAAAGGAGCATGGAAGAAGATATGGTCAGAATGGTTGCTTGAGGTCAAAATATTAAGGATTATTTTATGCCACGCTAAAGACAAACAATTTAGTCATTCACTCACTGTTGACTGACTGACTGATTGATTGATTGATTGATTTCCCTTTTGAAAAAGTGCCTGTCTGAGGTTTAAGGGAGGAAATCAAAAAGGCAAAATTAGGTTTGATTATATTGCATTAAAAATTGCTATGACGTGACTGGGCATGGTGGTTCAGGCCTATAATCCTAGCACTTTGGGAGGCGGAGGTGGATGGATCACTTGAGGTGTTGGAAAACATCGAAAACAGCCTGGCCAATATGATGAAACCCTATTTCTACTAAAAAAAAAAAAAAAAAAAAAAAAAAAAACAGGAAAGTTAGCTGGGCTTGGTGGTGGGTGCCTGTAAACTCAGCTACTTGGGAGGCTGAGGCAGGATAATTGCTTGAACCTGGGAAGCTGAGGTTGCAGTGAGCCAAGATTGCGCCACTGCACTCCAGTCTGGGTGACAGAGAGAGATCCTGTCCCCTCCAGAAAAAAAAAGAAAAAAAAAAAAAGAAAGAAAGAAATCGCTGTGAGCCTCCAGCCAGTCACAGCCTAGGAGCTTGCTTGTGCTCTGAGCCAGCAGAATTGTGCATACCAATGTGTCCTGGTTACCATTTCCAGCTCTAAGAAGGGGGAATGCTATCTTCTGATTGGCAGCATGTCTTTGACATGAAATCCTAAAACTTGTGTTTTGAGAGAAAAATGCTTTGTTTGTATTCCCCTGCTTGAGGGACCCCATGCCGAGCTTTAGATGTTTGTCTTCCTTGGACGTTGGGCTTAAATGCAGATCCTCATAGAGAGCACAGACATTCTGTCTGCAGTGAAACAATGATATATTCTATGTATTGCATTGGTACGTTGCCTCTGATGTTTAAATCCACTCACTATTGTCCTCGCTGACGCTGTGTAGCTGCTGTTAGTGTTTGCCAAGTCAGATGTGATTGCTAAATAGGTAGAGATGAGATGCAAGGAACAGGCAGTAAGAGGGCTTTAAAGGGGTTCTCTACTCCTCCTCTCTTCTCCAACAGGACACCTAACATTCTTCCACCATATGAAAATCCTCTACTGTCTACTCCAAGACGCTTCAATGTCAAAAGGATCCCAGCAGACACAGCATGTATTTTAGGTGACTTGCAAATTTAAGAAAACTTCAATCTTAATACAAAGCTACTTTTGGCAGAAGAACTACATATACACTATACACTTAGGAATGAGTGAGACAGGATTCAAACCAGAATTGAATCAATACTGACTGGCCTGCAGCAGCACATAGACTCTCAGAAGGGAGGAAAAACAATTTCCTGGAACCCAAATAGAGAGAAGCCAACCAGATCTCGAGGGATGAGGATGGCTGGCTGTGTGCACCAGGGGCTATCAATGAAAGCGGAGTTGGAGAAGAGGAGGTATAAACCTAGAACCAGAGACTGGATTTGCACATGGCTCTTCTTTTATGTATCCAACTGTCTATAGAAGAAGCAGATCATCAAATACTTGGAATCCCATGACACTTGACATATGCATGCAATTGTGCACTCACACAGAGAAAATGTAATCTACATTAAATTACTTTATAGAAAAATATCTACTTAACTGCTCCAGAGGGCTAATGTCTTCTTTTTTTTCTTTTGAAATGAGGTCTCACTCTGTCACCCAGGTTGGAGTGCAGTGGTACAATCTCAGCTCATTGCACTTCGGCCTCCTGTGTTCAAGCGATTCTCCTGCCTCAACCTCCCAAGTAGCTGGGACTACAGACGTGAATCACCAGACCTGACTAATTTTTGTGTTTTTAGTAGAGTCAGGGTTTCGCCATGTTGACCAGGCTGGTCTTGAACTCCTGACCTCAAGTGATCCACCCACCTCGGCCTCCTAAAGTACTGGGATTATAGACGTGAGCCACCATGCCAGGCCATAATGTCTTTATATTATACAAGAAGACACTGGTGACTCAGTGGTAGAGGAGCTTCCTACAATTAAAAATTCATCATACAAATCATGTTTAAAGAAAAAACATGTTTATTGATTCACAATTGAATAAACAAGATATAGAGTACAGGCCTCTGTAAAATGTAATTACCTCCTTATATAACCTGAAAGTATATAATGTATTCAGAACCAGTTTCATTAATTAAGTGTAGTTGATTGTATGTGGTTAGCCAAGTACTATTAATAATAAGGTGTCACATCAGGCCCAATTCTTTAATATGAATTATGACATCTAAGCATAAGAATATAGACTTTGGTTGTGACAAATGATTGAGGAAAGTATTCATCATTTTAGAACCTCTTAGAAATACCTAAATATGCTGACTTACCTATCGGCACTTTACCCTACAATGTTCAAACACTGGTCTTCCTGGATCTGCACACTCTATTAGGGGGGCCATTGTCAGTGAAGAAAGAAGTTCTATGATCATGCGTTAAGGCACTCTTATTAAATGTCTAAAACATAAACCCATCTACCTGTACCATGCTTGCATCAAACCAACTGAAAGATATGCCAGATGTATGTACAGAAAGATATGCCACCACAACCGCAGAGTTCAAGTGGACCATCACAATGGCCTACTATCTGTGAAGAGTAGTGAAGGATCTGAGATTTTAGCCTATCCTATTTTCAAAGTTCACCTGCCACTGTTTCATGGATGTTAGCAGGGCACATGAGACTGGGTCAGAGACCAAGGGCTATATGACAGTAGCAGTGGTTGGAGTGTTTGCATTTGTGTAGGTTCTCTGGGTCCCACTTCTCACCAGGTGATATGAAAAGGGCCAGGTGACAACAGTACATGCAAGAGGTTTGTATTATGGGAGAGGAACCATGCACTTAAGGAACCTGAATATTTTATAATGGGCAGTAAGCTCTCTGATCTTTGCCTCAGTGGGAGACATTATCTTCATTATCCTGTACAGCAACTGAACCTGCCTTTGCTCTGGAACAAGCCATTGTATCTCCCAACTCCTGCACCAAGGGAGTCAGTGACTCTGATTATAAGATGAGCAAAAATGCAAAGGACACCTAGAGAATGATCTCCCTACACCACCCTCATCTGTATTGTGTTTGATTCCTCACCTTTCTAAACTACTGCCAACCTTCTCTTTTTCAAAACACCTCAAGAATCACTCCTGCATGGCTGTTTGATTTTCTTCTACTTCACTTTTGATCCTTTTCAGTTTCTTTTGCTTTCTTTTTTATGCTAACCTGTAAATGGAAGAGTACCCTTGGGCTCTGTCCTTCTCTTTCCTATCTATAAGTACTATTTAGGTGATTTCATACAGACCCTTAGCTCTAAATACTAACTCTGTGTTACAGGCTCACAAAATTGCATCCGTGTCATAATTTCTCCCATGAACCAAAAACTTGTTCAACAAACTTCCCACTTGAAATTTCTTCTCAGATACTCAAAAGATATCTCAAAAAAGGTAAACATGGCTAAAAAATAACAAGTAATCTTGCCTACCGATACTCCTCTTCTCTCAATCTCACCCACCTTGGTAAATGCCAGCCTCTACTTAGTTGCTCAGGTTGGAACCTTTGGAATTATCTTATAATTCTGTATTTCCTTTGTGCCCACCCTGCTAAGCCAGTTCTTCAACAAATCTTGCCTCCTCTACCTCCAAAACAAGCTCAGAATCTCCTATGCATCTTCACTACCACCACCCTCCACCAGTCGCCAACACTTCCCACCAGGACTCCTATAATAATCTTCTAACTCATCTCCCAACTGGTTTCCATCTTTGTCCCATGCAATCCATTTTCCATACACAATTAGATAGTCTTTTAAAAATTTATGTCAAGTCACATTATTCCTCAGCGTAGTCTTCTCCAGTGTATTCTGTTATATTTAGAATTAAATGTAAACCCCTTAGCCTGGCTATAAAGCTCCCATGATCTGGCCTTGGTTCTCTCTTCACCCTCATCTTATACCAGCCTTCTTCCTACCTTTTCTTCTCCAGCCTGTGGTCTGTTCAAGAAACAGAAATAGGTTCACGCTGACTTTAGCGTCACCACGCTAGGTATTTGCCGTCTGTGAAATCTGCACCCCCTACCCCTTGATTTTTGCATGGCTTTTCTTTCTGTCATTCAGATCTCACTTTAAGTGTTATTTAATTCATGAACATCTGATCCGAAATAGCCATCTAGTTATTCTCAGGTCAAATCTTTCTACTTTTTGTTTGTTTGTTTAGAGACAAGGTCTCACTCTATCCCCCAGGCTGGAGTGCAGTGGGATGACCATAGCTCACTGCATCCTGGAACTCCTGGGCTCAAGCTATCCTCCCATTTTAGCCTCTAAAAGGCACTAGGATCACAGGCATGAGCCGCTGTGCCTGGCCTCATTCTACTTTAATGATCTGAGTAATATTTATTAATATCTGGTATATCTTGCATGTGTGAACTTAATTTCTCATGAATGTGAGCTCCTTGAGAACTAGGGCCCCTTGTATATGTCTCATTCACTTTGGTGTCTCCACCATTTAAATAGTGCCTGGCACAATAAATATTTTTTAAATAAATGAATGAAAAACTGAATGCCTTAATAATATCTGTAAGAATTGGCAGGAATAGGGGTTCCTTGGAGAACAAAAGAGATAATTAAAACAATAGGATTCTTTTTATTATCTTCTGGCACGGTCTGATTGATGCATGTACGTGAAAGGTATTTGGCCATCTGGAGGCCTTTATTTTGAAGATGAACTACTTCAAATTATATTTTTTGTCTATAGAGAAATTTTTAAGCCACTTATAGGTAAATATAGTTTCTAAGCATCCTACCTACTTAATAAGCAATTATACTTAAACAATATTACAGAAATAATGCATAGACTTGACTTTGTTGTCTCACTTAAAATAATTGCTCCAGCCATATATTAAAAAAAATTTTTAGTGTCTTCTATATGTAGTCTTCATGATGTAGAGAATGAATTTTTGACAGCAAACAGGGAAGAAAAGGGACTCTCTTCTTCGAAGAACTTATAAGTAACAAAATGTAAGATGCAGAACCAACCACCTATTAACTGGGCACCACTCCTTGGCAGATTGTGAAATTTTTTTATTTGGATTTTTGTTTTAAAGTTAACAAAGTTAAATACAATAGCTAATATATGTTTTCCAAAAGAAAAGTGCCTGGAAAATAATCACTTAAATTATCCTGTGGCCCATAAAAATATTTTCAACCTGTGCTTTAACCCATTTTTGAATAATCTATGAATAGGCCTAAGAAAGGACTACGTTTTAATTTGAAAATTTCTAGTCTAACACTTTATTGCCTTGAGAAAAACTTTTAATAGCCTGCTGCCTCCATTTCTTAATCACAAAAACATATTAGCAAAACAAACATTTCATTTACAAACCAACAGGAGATGATATAATAGATGTAAAATCCATGGGTCTTTTCATAAATCTAGTGTTTGTATGAAGCATTAATAATGAGTGATAAAATAAAAAACAATATCTCCTAAATTAGGTCATGAATGTCTATTATTATCCCTTTATGAAAGAATGAAAATATTTCTAGGAAGAAACAATACTAAGGTATCCAACCCAAGAGCTATTTGAATTGCATAAATGAAATGCTATCTCAGCCCCTGAGTGAGTATCAGTTGAACCACACAGGTTCCTGTCATTTTCTTCCTTGTAACATTTTCTACAGCCCTGATGAAACGTAATGGGGAAAAATAACCTTGAAATTGGCTGTGGTGGAAGTATTTACATCACAGAATTTGGCTAACACTAGAATTCACGGACTTCTCCATACCCACTTTTTCTAAACATCCTCTACCCACCCTGCCTCACCCTCTAAGAGCTGATTGCTACACCAGCACACCACTGATTCTAACGCACAAATGCGTATATGAATTCTTTTTCTTGCCATTATAAAAACATGTGCACAGAACTGGGAGGCCTGGGGTAATGATGTTGGAGAAGCTTCAGACAGTTCTGAATTTGACAGGTGTTCTGAAATAAAATCCAGCTTGTGAAATCACACACCATCAATGAAACTTCCTAGCTTGTGGAACAGTCTCTTCATAGGAAGAAAGAGAGAGTGTGGGGAAAGGGGGGAGGAGTGGAAAGGAAAGAAGGAAGGAAAGAAGGAAGGAAGGAAGGAAGGAAGGAAAGAAGGAAGGAAGGAAGGAAGGAAGGAAGGAAGGAAGGAAGGAAGGAAGGAAGGGAGGGAGGGAGGGAGGGAGGGAGGGAGGGAGGGAGGGAGGGAGGGAAGGGAAGGGAAGGGAGGAAAGGAAGAAAGGAGGAAAGGAGGAAAGGAGGAAAGGAGGAAAAAGGAGGAAAAAGGAGGAACAAGGAGGAAAGGAGGAAGGGAGGAAGGGAGAGAGGAAAGAAGGAAAGAAGGAAAGAAGGAAGGAAGGAAGGAAGGAAGGAAGGAAGGAAGGAAGGAAGGAAGGAAGGAAGGAAGGAAGGAAGGCAGGCAGGCAGGAAGGCAGGCTGGCCAATTTCTTCCCCAAAAGTGTCTATTTCTTATTTATATACCCCAGAATCTGACAGTATTATAAGCCTGTAAAACTTCCTTAGCTGTAAAGATGGATGATTAAGCTGCTTTTTCATTAATTAAAATAAAAAGAGAGTTTTAAGTGAAAATAGGAAGCCAGTTCTCTATTTGAAAGTGCACTGGTGCATAGATTTAAACATTATATTCCATAAAGACAGCCCACTGGGCTAATAGCAAGCAGTAAACACTGTGTTATCTCCATCCATTCACACACAAACACAACCATTTATCACAAACAGCCACTTTTTTACACCCCTTAGCCAGAGAATCAAGACAGGACTTAGCAAATACGAAACAAAAAGCCAAGCTAAATATTTATTAGTACTTCAAAGTTACAGCACCCCTTCAGTCGAGGGCCACAGTAGATCTGTCACTGGGTGTTTCCTCTGCCTCTTGCCTGGGCTACAGAACGTTCTGTTCTCTGGCTTGCTGCATTCACATTTATATAAAGGTACAAGTTTCATATGTCAATCTCACACCTTTTTGGAAATTAGTATGGTGTAGAGCGAAGAGCTTATCCTTAGGAAAAGGGCTGTTCAAATGTTATGCTAAAATGTTGCTTATTTCAGTCTTTTTATGACATCAGAATGTCAGGCACTTAATCTAAAACTTGCTTTTCTCCTTCAGGAAGGAGTCATAATTCATACCTCACAAGGTTAGCCTGGAGACAACACACATGAAAGAGGCATGCACAGTTCCTAATAAGCCTCCCATTATAGTCCCTTACCTCTCTCTTGCCATATCATTATTGCTTCTCAAACATGAGTAAGCAATCCTTGACCTGTTATGACAAAAATATAGTGACTTCAGCCCAATTACCAAAACCATCCAAATAGCCAAAAAGAGGAATTTAATTTGAATCTTATACACATAGGAAAAAAAGTCTGCCTTTAAATATATATTTTTGTGCCCTTTAATCATTGTTTTTGTTTGCCCGTCTGTTTCTAGCTTAGGGAAAAAAAATCCAGAACTCTTTTTAATAAGAGGGCTGCAGATACAAGTTTAGAGCTTACAGTTCCTGATTAGTGGCTATGTCAATACTAATGCACAAAGAAGGAAACGATTATCATTGTATACTATTCCGATCACACAGGATACTCATTAGGTGCCTTATCAACATTTAAGTGCCTCATCAACAATCCTCCAATATCCATGGGAATAAGACAATAGCAATGATAACCACAAAGGCATGAATATACATGGCACACACCTTTAATTTACTTTCATGCCCTTTTCTGCGGGATCACATATTAGTGTACCTACCCTTAGAAAAAGTGAAAATATAATTAACCACAGGTTTGTACAATCACCAGCATGGATATTGATGTACTTAGGCAGAGACATTTGGTAGAACTGAAGATTTTATTCTGAAGCTCCTTTATATTCATCACACTTGACTGGTAACTGGGTATTAGATTTTCATGGATTCTCTACTCAGTATGAAGATGAAAAATATAACTCTCTGCCCTGCAGTTTAAAGGGTAAAGTGGGATGATAGGTGCTTTAGTATGAACAGAACATGCAATGACAAAACTACAGTCTACTTCATTTTAGTCCCAATTTCCAGTTGTTTAAGGATTTCTGTATTTATTCCTCACTTACGTATTCCTCTGAAAATGAGAGCATAACTGCATTTTCCTAAGCATGTTTTATTTTTCAAGGTATTAATATTTCATAAGTGGGAACCATGCCCAATAAATACACTTAGTAAGTCCCCACAGCTTTATTAAGGTAGACATTTTTGATAACAAACGTATCTGGAAATTAAGGTATTGTTAGTACCTTGTATAGAATTCAGTTAATTAATTTGCTAATTAACCTTCCTCTTTGTTATTTATGGTTTTAGCAACTCTGCCTTTTGCCATATGGTGGTATGACTCTACACACATGTGTGCCCAAGATAGTTGGTGTTAAAGGGCTCTAATTTAGACTTTAAAAATATGAAGGCAAGCTGCAAACTGCCTTGAAGCAATGCAATGACCTGAAACTCATCCTTTTTCAACCCTGCCTTCTCTCCCTCAAAGTCTTCAGCACTCCTAAAGCTAGAAGTATATTCAGCCACAAATATTTAGGAAAATTAGGGAAGGGATAAGGCTGGTATTTGGCTAAATGAATCTGAAACTCTAAGAAGACCCAAAGGGATGAGATTTGAAAAGTGCCTTGGTTAATAACCTGTAATCTCCTTTGTCTGAGATACACATTCACATTCTCTAAGATGTCTGTTTCAGCATAGTTAGCTTGCAGTATAGTTTCCTACGCCCACCAACCTGAAAGATAATTTATGCCTGGCTCCCTGAAGGGATTGTTTTAGCAACTCTAGGCTTGAAACAAGGCAAACATGGACTTTTTGGGTAATGCCTGGAATTAAATCCTGACCTCAGTATTACCACCCATTCCAATGAACATTAGTAAACAGTTTCCCAAATGCACCACTTTCAAAGTTATTAATAATAATAAAAATAAATCTCTATCTCAGTCCCTTTTACCCAATGTTAGTTAGTAAAAAATATACTTTATCTGAGAATTTTGTGAAATTCTCTGCTTGATTTTAGCACTGCTGAATGCTAGAAATTAGGACATAATTTAGCAATCATTTGCTTTTTCCCATGTAGCTTTGCTTTTCATAATCTGAGGCTTAAGGAAAAGACCTAGTGTGTATGTGAATCATTTGGAAGGAAAAGATACCAATGGACAAATGGCAGGCCTGAAGAAAAGGAGACTGATAAAGAAAGGAATGTCTAACCACAGAGATCTCCTTAATTTGGAAATCTGAATAAACAGTGATGTCAAATTGCCGTCTTTCAATGGCAACTAAAAACTACTACTAACCTCAGAGTTCTTACATTTTTTAAATGATAGAAGCACAGAGTTTATTTGGTGATGGATTACCATAATTTAGTATTTTA
This sequence comes from Chlorocebus sabaeus, assembly GCF_047675955.1. NCBI lineage: Eukaryota > Metazoa > Chordata > Mammalia > Primates > Cercopithecidae > Chlorocebus > Chlorocebus sabaeus. The sequence continues at coordinate 31,750,869 of NC_132911.1, read as the reverse complement.
AAAGCTAGCAAAGACGTAATTTCTTGTCATCAAAGAAATTTACATCTGAAAAAGGCAGATGTCTTTAAAGTGCTTTAGACAAACCACACAATATTTCCTATTTGGGATAAATAGCCTTTGAGGTTTTTGCACAGTATAATTAATGCATGTGTACATATGTATATATACACAGATGCATGCATATGTATTATACACATGGCTTATTTAAGCAAGCATATTGATGAGATCGACACAGCTTTTTATCATAATCTGGGGAAGCTTTTTCCACCCATAGCTTATATTAATTAGTAATTAGTTAATTGGTTTAGCAATCTGTTATTGAACTGTGTCCTCCCCCAAAAGATATGTTAAAGTCCTAACCTCCAGTGTCTGTGAATGTAGCATTATTTGGAAACAGAGTCTTTGCAGATGTAATTAAGTTAAGATGAGGCCATTAGGATGGGCTCTAATCCAATATGATTGGTGTCCTTGTAAGAGGAAAATGTCAAGTGCAAATAGAGACATGCAGGGGGAATGCCATGTGACAACGAAGGCAGAGATTAGAGTGATGTAGCTGCAAGCCACAGTATGCCAAGGACTGATGGTCACCAAAGCAAGGGAAGATTCTGTATAGAATCTGAGAGGAAGCACAGCCCTGTCAAAACCTTGATTTCAGACCCCCAGCCTCTAGAAGTACGACAGGATAAATTTCTGTTGTTCTAAGGCACCAGGCTAGCATTAGTTATAGAAACCCTAGGAAATGAGTATGCCATCTAATTGGTCATTCAACAAATATTTCTTGAGCTCTTTTTGTGAACTTGAGATTGTGCTAGCTGCCAGAGTTACAACGTTGAGTTATATGGATGATGACTGTGCTCTTATGGAGGAAAAACAATAGGATAAAACATGATCCAGAGGCAGAACCGACTATTGTGGGAGCATAAATCAGAGGCTGCTAATAGAGGGCCATGGACGCATTCCCACTGTAAGTGACTTTGTGCTAAAGTGTGCAGGATGAGTAGGAGTTAGCCTAGAAAGGAATGGGGGAAGCTTGTTTCAGACAGAGAAAACCACATGGTCAAGCTCTGAAAAGCAAAAGAGAAGACTTGAACATTCAATGAACTGTTATCCTAACAGAAGAAAGACACCAATGGTCAGAGATGAAAGGCACAGATTGGGAAGGCTTTGACAGCTTCTTAAGGAATTGTGATTTTTATTCTGTGGGAGGGAGAAGATATTTAGGATTTTTTTAAAAAGACGTTGATATGATCAGATTTGCAATGAGAAAAACTATGCTGGCTGCAATGTGGAAAATGGATTGGAAAGTGAGAAAGACTAAACATGGGCAGCCTGCACCTTGGGAAAGCTGATAGAATTCAACAAGCATTCTGCTATGGATTTGCCATTGTTTCAATTCCCAAGGACTTTCACATGTAATTTTATGTGAAACTTCCACCAAACTGAAGAGGAAAGTAGACCAGAGATGATTCCCTAGTTTACCTAGTCAAGAACCGTGACACAACAAAATAAAGTAAATTGCCAGGAATCACACAGCTGGTTGACAATGAAACTGGAACTGCAAATGTGTCCTGTTAACTTCCTGCCACGTGTGCACTCCATTATGTAGGAATGCACATTGCCCACTAATTAAAATTTTACTGCCATCAGGGGGAAGGCATCACTGCATAAAGCCAGGATAATGCACTGGAAAGCTCAATCTCGAACAGCTGGAGTAGAGGGCCTGCTGGGACTCTTCTTTTTCTCCACAAGCACACATGTGTACAGCTCCACCAAGTGGAAGAAAACACCTCATGTTAGTTCCCAGGCTCAGGGAGGAAGAAACCTCATTTTCTTCAGTCAAAAATGTTGCAGCCAAAAATGTTCAGCCAAATAAGTTGCAGGGCATGGATTGGAGAATAATAATAATCTTACAGTGTCATGACATTTGACTATATTAGTATAAAGTATATGTACTTTATTAGATGAATCATCCAGAATTGCTGGAGGAGGAGAAGAGGAGGGGGATGTTTTTGTTTTGTTTTTAAGAAATGCGGTCTAAAACTATATTGCTCAGGCTAGAGTACAGTGGCTATTTACCTGTGTTATCATGGCACACTACAGCCTTAAACTCTGGGCTCAAGTGATCCTTTACCGCAGCTTCCCAAGTAGCTGGAATGGAGAGGGTATGTACTTAAAGCATGAATCACCATCCCACTGATAGTGTTGTTAGCTCTAGATGTAACCACTAAGCAAGAAAAGAGTGTCTTCCTGCTTTCAACCTAATCAGAGTTCGTGTATTTGTGCACAAATGGGAAGATTAGGAGTTACAGGAGCCTTCATCCTCTGCTAAGAAAGACTGTATTTATAATGCAGTCTTCCCTCTAGGGAAGACCAAGATCTCCTCATTTTTTTTTGAATTTGTAAACATACACACACACACACACACACACACATGCACGCATATACACATACATTCCACCCAAAAGAGTGGAGTTCAAAAATGGACGAAGGACCAACAATTTATGAAAGGGGCTAAACTATTTGTGAGTATTTTCTTTCCTCCCCAGGTTCATGGTGTGATAAGCAAGGTCTGTAATCAATCTTCTCTTGGAAGGTCTTTTGGAAGATCATGTAGCTTTACTGCTGTGGCTACAGTATAGGAAGGTATAGAGGGCTCAGATTAGGCTAACACCGCTGTAAGCCCTTTGTTTCCATGGTTTTTGGTGCAGTTTAAGAGATAAAATCCAGAAGGCCAAGTTCAAAATGTTAACCTAGGAAGAAAGTTCTAAAACATAGGTTAGCCACTTGTCCTACATTCCAGGCTTTCAGCTAAAGAGTTAAAGGAAACATAAATAGAGCTTATATGGTCTTGTTCTGCTCTCTGGGATAGGAAACTATATGCATACAGATTGGAGACTGAACCCAACTACATTCATACAGATTGGAGACTGAACCCAATTAGTCATAAACTTCTCGTCGAACTGAAGTGTCCCCACTGGGCATGTCTTGGTGATCTAACAGGAGATGGCTGGTGGAGGATTTGAAGACATGGGACATAGTCCATCTCTTCCTTAGAGCTCTTCCCCCCACATCAGTTGAGAAGCTCTTCTACAGCTTTTTGTTAATTAAGGAGAAGCAGTGGAAGCTGGCAATGCACAGCTAAGACTCTAGGATGTTGGAAATACACTAATTTGTATTTGGCAGAGAGAAAATTGAAAAGCTAAACATCTTACTGAAAACAACAATCAGTATGTGATGGAAAATTAGGCTCCTTCTCGAAGTCTTCAGCTTCAAGAATCAGTGCCACCATGGACTGGGTCATTGTTTGCATTAATGAAGGGCTTTAGATGAGCTTATGTCATCACTTGGATAGAGACAGCCAGGGCAAGTCTCACCTATACAGCACACACTCGCTTATTAGGGCGTCCCTGGGGAAGAGCTTTTTGTGGAAAGTACTGTCATTTGGATGAGAAGAAAGCTCTAAATCCCAACAGCTGTGACAATGAATGATCCCTTGGTACTCTTGGGGAGGTGAGGAGACATTAACCTTGTATTGCAGCCAAACTTCATTGTATTGTGTCCTTGTTTCTTAAATCTGTTCTCTCTGCCCCAAACACGATCTATTGGACATTACATACTATTTGTTTTGCATCCCCTAAAGTCAAGACATTGTTGTTGCCTAGTAGCATCTTAAGGTAGATTAAGTGATTACACATTCTATCATACTATCTCAACAGGATGAGGTGGTGGGAAGGGGGGTACTAATTCATTAATAGCCATTATCTTTTGCAATACCCAGAGCAATGGTATTAAATCTACAAACCCTCTTGAGTTTGTTTCTCAGTATTTTCTTCATTCACTCAATAAACTGTTGTGGAGTAACTGGAAAGACACAAAGATAAACACTGCATGGCCCCTGTCTTGGAGTCTGCAGTCCAGTGAAGGCAAGCATGTGAAGAATTAGAAAAGGCTATAATAGAAGTATATCCAGGTCATGACGGAAGCATAGAGAAAAGATGGATCACATCTTCCCAACAAATGGTGAATTCAACATTCATACTGAATAGAATTCCCTAATCAATAAATCACAAAATATTTATGGAGCCCCAAAATCATATTGTGACAAGATTTTTCAAAAAAATGTAGAAACTAATTATACTACAATCACATGTCAGGAAGGTATGTTGGCAAGGAGAAAACAGAGCAACTGTTATAAAAAGGAGATCCTTCTCATCAAAAGACTTGGGGAAATGATAACATGTGTGCAGGCAGAAACAAGAGGTAGTGATGGAGTGAGTGGGAAAGTCCTCCATCAAGGAAGCAATTAAATAAGAATCAACAAACAGGTAAATAAGATAGGTAGAAGCAGGGAAGCTGGATTGGATCAGATTATCAGGTTGTTTAATGTCAGACTAATGAGTTTGCACTTGATTTGTCATGGTAAATTGTTGCAGATTTTTGAGTAGGACAGTGATACCAACTCTAGACAGCAGTTGGATTAAATAACTTTTATGATCTATGCATAATTAATCAGTAGATTAAAGAAGCGATTCCTAAAGACTGAGATTTGAAGCAGCAATGACTCAGGGAAAGATAACTCAGCAATTCAAATCTACAGAGATAAAAGCCAAGTAAGCATAATAGTAAAGAGGGCTTGAGAATCAAATCAATCTGTTATGTGACCTCTGCCAAGTGATGAAAACTAAATTTTTCTGTCTGGCTTCATGTTGCTATAACACAATACCATAGACTGGGTAGTTACAAATAATATACATTTATTTCTCACAGTTCTGAGGCTAAGAAGTTGAAGATCAGGGTACCAGCAGGTTTGGTGTCTGAGGAGGGCCTTCTTGCTGTGTTCTCACATGATAGAAGGTGAAAATGCTATGTCCTTACATGTTGGAAGGTAGAAAGGCAAAAAGGGCCTAAGTTAGTTTTCTCCAGCCCTTTCATGGGCCCCTAATCCAGTCATGAAGGTTGGTCACCCAAAAAGGCCCCACCTCTTAATACTGCCAGATGGGGATTTAGTTTCAACATAATTTTGGAGGGGGCATATTCAACCCCTAGTAGTGTCTATTTTTTCATGTGTATAATGAGGTTAATAATAGAGCTGATATCATAGGTTATTAAGAGAATTAATTGAGGCAATGCAGGTAAAGCACTTTGCTTGTCCAGCACATGGTGAACACTCAAGAAATACTAATTACTTTTGTTGTGATAACTTTTGTTGCCTTTGGAACACTGAGGAAGGGTTTGGAGAAGTTTACTGGAAAGGAAAAGTTAATAGGATGGGGGACATTGGAAATAGGGGTACAAATTCACATTATAGATACAGTGAATGGCCTGGTACATCAAAATGATATAGGGAGCACAATTGGTTGTCAGTGGAGTCCTGGACAAGTACTATTCCAATATACCTTCCTGGCATATGATTGTATCATAACTTAGTTTCTACATTTAAAAAAAATTTTGTCACAATATGATTTTGGGGCTCCATAAATATTTTGTGATTTATTGATTAGGGGATTCTATTCAGTTTGCATGTTGAGTTCACCATTTCTTGGGAAGATGTGATCCCTCTTTGTCCTCAGTGAAGTCCTCAGACTTCAACAGAGTGTCAGGGTTGGAGAATCTTCTGTGAGAGCACCAAGTATACTGGATGCTCACCAGGAAGTAGCAATTAATTGCATGGAAATATTAGAACATTGTTCTTGGCTCTGGGGATTCGATTCATCATTGTTCAAACTTGGTGCATGGCTAAAGAATGCTTTGAAAGGAGGAAAAGTAACGAAGGAATAAAATGGAAGAGCTTTGAAGTTAAAGTATTACCAGGTTCCCTGGCTTCCACTAAATTAGGTGGCCACATGTCATGTATGCAAACTTTCATTATATCCAAGTTTTTATTATGGAAAGTTTCTGAAACAAAGGGAAAAGAGAGAAAACGAATTTAAGTGATCCAACTTCTCTTCATAAATAATTTCATTGTTTTTAGTTTCAGGATGTTTCACAGGTTATTGCATTGAGAACAAAAGAAATAAATTTCCACTACTTTATTTTACCAGTCAATAGTCAAACTTCCCCCTTGAGTTCAACTCTGAGAAGGTATTAATTCACTTGTCTCTTTAACAGCATGGCTGTGAATAACTATAAGAATTCAGAATTAGTATGAATGCATTTTCTTTAGCTAGTAGCAAAGTAGCAAAGAGACCAAAAAGAATAAAATTTTGCCAGAGGGCACTTTTCCCAAAGAAACATTGACTTAATAAATTATGAATTAATTTAAAAAATGTAATTTCTAGAATAAATTATAAGATAGAATTAAAAAGTACATATTTATATATATTATTATGATATATAATGTATAATGAATATTTTTATATTATTATATATAAGTATATAATAATACTGAAATATGTTAAGATTTGGGATAATTGTAATAGTCTGTTCTCACACTGCTAATGAAGACATACCCAAGACTGGGTAATTTATAAAGGAAAGAGGTTTAATGGACTCACAGTTCTACACAGCTGGGGAGTCCTCAAAATCATGGTGGAAGGCAAATGAGGAGTAAAGTCACGTCTTATATGGTGGCAGGCAAGACAGAACTTGTGTAGGGGAACTCCCCTTTATAAAATCACCAGATCTCATGAGACTTACTATCACAAGATCAGCAGGGGAAAGACCTGCCCCCATTATTCAATTACTTCCCATTGGGTCCCTCCCATGACAAATGGGAATTATGGGAGCTACAGTTCAAGATGAGATTTGGGTGGGGACACAGCCAACCCCTATCAATAACTATTCAAGAACACATGGTGAAGTAGAGAAAAGCTTATGCCCGTGTATAGAATCACTGTGAATTTGCTCATTACAAATGTACATTGATCTAGGTGCATTCTCATGGGGACTTCAATACCATAAATAGCATTGTGGTCTCTAGCATGATTTTCTAAAGTGGAAAATAACTCTTAAAAAAGTTCTTAACCAAATCAAACAACAATCTTCTTTCAATATATATAGCAATTTCACACATCCTTGGAAAATTTAGTGTATTAAAACCATGAAAATTTTGTATGTGTTTATCTGTAAATGGAGTTATAATTGAGTTCAATCATTATGAATAGGATTTTCACCCATTTGAATATTTTGGGGGAGACTACATAGTCATGAGGGATACCAAAAAGAAAAAGAAACAGGAGATCCTAACTCTGCCATCGAAATAGCTATTACAGTACCTCTTAATACTGTGACTACCAAAAACCCACCACAAATTCCCAAAGACCCCCGTTTGGGAGCTGTCCCACTGCTACTGAGAACCAGTAGCTTAGAGCAAGAGAGCAGACAATATGCTTTGAGTTGGCCTCTGGTATTTGGCCTGTTGGTTTTTTCCCCCCGTAACTATTTATATTTGTTTTTGTGAAATTAAGAAAAACTTTTGGAATTTATTTCCACACGCTGAGTTTAAGAGTACTAAGAAGAGCTCTTAAAACACAGCTCACCTACTTAGAATCAACTTCCCCAAATCTTTGGTTAATCTTACCTATTGGATATTCTGTTTTTAAAAGAAAAAGACAAACCAATAAGATATACTCTAATAAAGGAAATAATTAGCAAGAAACTTCCCTGGCCTATAGAGGAACAATGTTTTTCATGATTTTAATGCACTTTGAATTGTTCTGAATGTAAATGAAGATTTTTGCTAAGTCCCCTTTTCTCTGTCTATATTTTTATTTTGACAAAAATCAAATGTTTAGAATGATAATGTCAAAGCACTCTATACCAGGAATTCTTAACGTTGGGGTCTATTGCCAGGGCCTCAAATGTGGGCTGCAGGGATCTATAAATTTATGCAGAATTCTCCTTCTCTCTCTCATTTCTGAGAAGATTATCCATAGTTCTTATTATGGTTTCAAAATAGTTTGTTTCAAAAATATAAAACAAACAAACGAAACAATGCTCCAGAATTTTCAGCTATCGAGAATTAGGTTTAACCCAATGTTTTTCTTAATAAAGAAGAAAATGGCTCAGTAGTCTTTTGAATGATTTTTCAACACAAAAGTTAAATGAAATAGGGAATTCAGAGTGACATTCAATAAAGCAGAAAATTAATGGGAACACACCAGGAAATTGAGGTTTTCTGATGTGCCTTACAGAGGTAAAGTTCACACACACACACACACACACACACACACACACACACACACACACACGATTTCCCAGGTAAATGATCAGCCTACATGGATTCCCAAGGAAATGCCTGGCAACAAATCAACACTTAAGCCCCAGTGTTTTTTATGCACTCATAGTGAAGCTGTTGTTGGTTGCTGTTAAGTTAAAAATGCGTTAACTTTATATACACACTGAACTGAGTGGAAACAAAACAAAACAAAACAAAAACCTTAACCGTAAACGCAATTTTCCTTGCTGTTTCTCAATCATTTTTCCTTTCTACTGAAAAGACTATGCAATGACTAACATGCTTTGCCTATTTTTATGCAACAATGGGTTAAGCCAAGGTGTGCATCATCAGTGCAGTTTATAACCACTGCATCCCTTCTATGATATGAATGAGTATGAGAAGCTAACTGACCAGCATCTGTAGTTGTGTAATAAGTCAGATCTCAGCAGGCTAAGTGGGTGTGGAGCCTGAATGTTGTTTGCCTACATGTCTTCCAAATGGAACTCCCCTCTTGCAGAGTTTATACCATGCCCTACTTGAGAAGGAACATTCAAAAAGGGACACTGTGCTAGAGACAATGAGATTGCCTACAACATTTCTATCCCTCAACAAAATTAGCCTTGTTTTGTTGTGAGATGGACAATCTGTGACTCTAACTTGCCTGGTTAGGCAGGTGACAACCAACATTTGTCCCTGGTCTCCAGTAATACAGCAGGAAGTCAATTTCTTTGCTTATGACACACCCCAAATCCACAGGCTCCTTGGGAGAATAAGCTGAGCTTCAGCACTATAATCAGGAAAAAAAAAAACAACAACAACTGCTTTCTAGAGATTCCAAATTGCTAGCTACTACTGTTCAGTTTTAACATTTGAAGAAAGAAAGGTGATTGCAGTCCAGCAAAAATGACTAAAAGTGCTCCATATGGAAATCTATTTGGGGAGAGAAGGGAAATCATCAGTGTGCAAGGAGATTTCACAGACTTTTAGCATTTTATTTAATCCTAACAATTCTGAAAGTAGGACTACCATTCTTCCAAAATTACTGATGCTGAATTTGAGCCTTAGATAGACGATACCGCTAGTAAGTGGTCTAACAGGTATTTTTATCCAGGACTGTCGAATGATTCCAAAACTGATATTCTTTCATTTTACTAGTATTATTTTTTTAAATGGCATGAAGTATACATTTGAAAAATTTCTAATATAAATGTAGAAATCTAAGACACATTTCTTTTGAAATGTTTTCATAATACTAAGGCATTTATATTTTAAACAGTGGGACAACTAGAATAAGCACACGTTAATTGCTAGAATGGAATAAGTAACAAGGAATAGAATTTTTAGAGAAACTAATTTACTTCTTAGAACAACTCTCTGATTGAAGATTATTTTAAAGCTGAGAAAACTGAGACTTGGAGAGATTTAGTAAATTGTCCAAGGTCTTATCACTAGAAAGTAACAAGTATAGGACTTTAACCCAGGTTGCCAACTTGTCATCCATGACATCATGCTAATCGATTGTATTTTCCAGAGGAAGCTAACTGCTAGAACTAATAGATCAAAAACTTTCAAATGGATCAATTACAGCAGAAGCTTATTTTTTGTGGTCACATTTTTTTTTTGCTAGGTGGGAAAACAGATTGTTAGGATAGTTTTCCTTCATATAATTACTCTAGAATTCAGGGTGAGCAAGCCTTGTCCATCTTTGACATATGGCCTTCCAGTTGTCCTGGGTGTCATTTCCAATTCATCTAGCTGGAAGGAAAAGGGCATGGAGGAGCTCATGTCCATGGGAAGTTTTTACAGGCCAAGCCTGGAGGTGGTATACAACAGATCTTCTCACATTGCCTTTACTAGACCTTAGTCATATGGTAACACCTAAGAGAAGATAAGAAATATAGTTTAAACATGAGCCCAAGAAAGACGGTTTGGGTGAAGAAACTAGAGTCTCTGCCACACTGACTTAGAAGATGGATTGCCTTTAAAGTTAGAAAAGAATAGGTCCAGGAATGGTGGAAACTACTAGAAATTTTCTGGAAAGGCATTGCAACTGTGTGTATTAGTTAAGAACCCAGGCTGTGGAATTAGGTAGCATGGTATCAAAACCAAAAGCCACTAGTTACTACATGACTTTAGTTTTATCCTCTCTGTATGTTACTTTTCTCATTATTAAAATGAAGACAGAAGTACCTATTTCATGGGTGGTAGGTAGGATTTCATGACGTAAAAGCACAGCAGAGAAAGCTAATTGCCTTGTAATATTCATTCTTTCCTTCTACCTATTAAATAATGGAACTTTCTGTGTTTCAGGAGAACAAATGTTCCCCAGTAAGAGACTATCTCTTGGACTTCCTTGTAAGCTGGGTATGGCCATGTCAGTAAATAGACAATGTACTCAGTTGGACAATGAACTATGAGCATAATCCAGACCAGATTCTTAACAAGAAGCTGTTTGCCCTTTATTTTCTCCTTTATCAGGGATGTCTCTTTGGTCTCTTTTCTCAGGGATGTCTCTTTGGTTTCTTTTCTTAGGGGTGGGACCAGATGAGGTATAAGGAGCTGGTTTCAACCTATGGAGAAAGAAACAGTTTGAAGGATGGTGAAACAACACCACAGATGCCTCGTGCCCTGATGCCTGGATGACCCAGTCAAAGATTGCTGCCCTAAGTTGCTACACTGCTCACCATTTTAGACTTTCATGTGAGAAATAATCAATCTTGTTTAAAGCAGTCATTTTAGTCTCTGTTAAAGCACCCAAATAAATACCTAGCTATTACAACCTCTAACGTACCTCTAACAGTTCCTGGCACATAGGAAATGCCCAAGAAATTATCAGTACTGTCTTAGTGCATTTGTGTTGCTATAAAAGAATACCTGAGGCTCGGTTACTTATAAAGAAAAGAGGTTTATTTGGTTCATGGTTCTACAGAATGTAGAAGAAGCAATGATCTGGCATCTGCATCTGTGAAGGCCTCAGGCTGTTTGCACTCATGGTAGAAGGTGAAAGGGAGCTGGTGTGTGCAGAGATCACATGGAGAGAGAGGAAGCAAGAGAGAGAGGGGGAAGAAGAACCAGGCTCTTTTTAACAACCAGCTCTGAGGGGAGTTGGGGGACAACTCTCACAGAAACTAGTAGAGCAACAAGTCACTCAGTTCCTACCCACCCCAGGGAGGGCGTTAGTCTATTCATGAAGGATCTACCCCCATGATGCAAACACCTCCCATTAAACCTACCTCCAATGCTAGGGATCAAAGTTCAGCAAGAGATTTGCAGGAGTCTAACAAACCATAGCAATTACTATCAATATTTCATAAGGCTAGTATTTCTAGAGTCAATTTCTCCAGTGTATGCAAAGGAAAGAAGAGGTAACAATTCCCAGAATAAAAGCAGGGATTTGAGTAATAGAGTAAAATGATTTTGAGAAATACTGAATTAAAAGTAAATGAATTTCTCTACTACAGGATTTCTTGGTGTTAAATCTGTTAATACTAATGATTGTTCCCAAGGAAAAAGAATGTGCAAGGTTTCCTAAACTTATTAGACCATGGCACTTTTTTTCCAGAAGCATATTGGTGAGAGAGTAATCTGTGGATACACTTTGGGGAAATATTTCACTAGAGAATGAATTATAAAAATTGTCAAAGAACCAGGTTAAGATTATTCCATAGGAACGCCTTATACTTTTGTGTGTGGCATTTGAGTACATAAAATAATACTAATTTATGTTATTATAATTATAAACCATGCTTCTACATTCTTCATACTGTTTTTAAAACAAATATTGTGAATCAGTAGCTATAACTTTCTGAGTTAATCATGAATTTCAAAGTCAAGTAATTTATTTATCCTAGGTAACCATAGAGAAAGAGAATCAGAAATGGAGAAAGACAAAGGAAACCAGTGGGGTGGGTTCAATTCATGGCTACCCTGATGTTGATGGAGGGCATTTCTGAGACCTTGATATACTTTTGTATCCAAACCACTCTAAGCTGATGAAGTAATAAGTATATGTTTGGAAATAATGCATGGAAAGTAAATTTGACAACAACCAAACCACAATATGAAAAGAAGCATGGATTCAACTGTGGCTAACACGTCATGCTGACCACAGTCTTTTATTAATAACAAATATCAGTGTGAAATAGCCATATGACTACATATCTCCCTTTGAAACATTCTCATAGATAAATACTACAGTTGGATGATTTCACAGGTTATTTTGAGTCCACAGTGTTTAGCTAGGATTTCATTTTTTCGTTGCTGTTGTTTGTGTGTCTTTTGAGACAGTGTCTCGCTCTGTTGCCTAGGCTGGAGTGCAATGGCATCTTCACGGCTCATTGCAGCCTGGACCTCCTGGGCTTAAGTAATCCTCCCACTTCAGCCTCCTGAGTAGCTAGGACTACACCACACCTGGCTAATTTTTTTTTTTTTTTTTTTTTTTTTTTGTAGAGACAGGGTCTCTATATTGGTTGGTTTCAAACTCCTGGGCTCTAACAATCCTCCTACCTCGGCATCTCAAAGGGTTGAGATTACAGGCACAAACCACAGCACCTGGCCTGGAATTCATCTTTAAGAGATAAAATGACCAAACCTTAAATTATAGAATGAATTACAAAATACGGTTCCATTAATTTTGATGAAGTAGCCAGCCATAGAAGCATGCTTTAACTTTCTTTCTCTCTTATCATATTAATACAAATTGGAGGAAAGAAAACAGGAATTAAAAGATCCTTACTTAACATTGTAAGATAGGTTTATGTTTTTATGGGCCAGCTGTTAGAAGGGAAACACAAAAGATTCCCTCTGACAGGCACTTATGAGGAACATACTAACAGTTGAATGAAGGTGAGCCAATTAAACCACTTACTCTTGCCTAATAGAGTTCTTTAGCGTCCAAGCACCTGGCTTGGAGTAAACATTTACTTTTTGCAGCATGATATTTAATCAGCTCATCAGGTGGTGAAGAGCTCCATCCAGGAGGGAGTTTCTCTCTGACCTTACACTTCTCTTAATTGGAAACATCATTTAGTGCTGTAGCCCCTCTCCTTCCTTAAGTGTCTGCTCTGCTTAGATCAATCCCACTTTTTAATTCAGCACTGCTTTAAGGATGGGTATGACAATTTAGGGATTTAGGGAGCTTCCCAGAGTTTCTCCCCAAGTGCTGAAAGACAAAAGGCAGTTTTAGGTGGTATAGGAGGGAAAAAAAGTGGGAGACAGAGACTCAGCAGCTAAACATGGGGCCCTTTCAGCCTTAATTAGGAAGTAGAGGAATAAAAAAATATCCCCATTGGAGTTGTTTGGAAAAGTAGAAACTGATGTGTTTGAAATATTTAGGACAACAGAATACATTAATATCATCCTTCTGAACACTAAAGCTCTAAATGGGAGGTGGCTCTAAAACTTGAAAATATCTCAAGCAATAACCTTATATTACAGATGAAAACAGGAGATTGCAGTAGGTTGATTTGCCCTACCAGTCAGATTGGTTAATGATCAAATTAGAGAATGCAAACCCTCTGGCTCATAGTCTGGGTAGAGGTTAAGAGCATTGAGTTGGCAGCCACACTATTTTGTTTGAATTTGGGCTCTATGATTAATAAACTGTGCAGATTCAAGCAAATTATTTGCCTTCTTTATCTGTTTCCTCAGCTGGAAATGAGAACAATAATAGTATCCACCTCGTAGGGATGTTGTGAGGATTAAGTAAATTTATATGTATAAAGTACTCAATATAGCATCCGGGACAGCGTAAAGTACCCTTGAACAACATGGGTTTGAATTGCATAGGTCCACTTATATGCAGATTTTCTTCCGCCTTTGCCATCCTTGAGACAGCAAGACTACCCCATTTCCTTCCTCCTCCTCCTCAGCTACTCAACCTGAAGACAATGAAAACAAGGAAGACTTTATGATGATCCATTTCCACTTCTTAATGAATAGTAAATATATTTCCCTTTTTTGTGATTTTCTTAATAACATTTTATTTTCCAACTTACTTTATTGTAATAATATAGTATAATATATATACAACATATGCGTTAAAAGACTGTTATCAGTAAGATTTCTGGTCAATGACAGGCTATTAGTAGTTAAGGCTTTGGGGCATCAAAAGTTATCTGCACAGCTGGGGAGGCCGAGGGGAAGTCAGGAGTTTGAGATCAGCCTGGCCAACATGATTAAACTCCATCTCTACTAAAAATACAAAAATTAGCCAGGTGTAGTGGCACACGCCTATCATTCCAGCTACTTGGGAGGCTGAGGCAGGAGAATCTCTTTAACCTGGGAGGCAAAGGTTGCAGTGAGCCAAGATCGTGCCACTGCACTCAAGCCTGGACGACAGAGCAAGACTCCGTCTAAAAAAAAAAAAAAAAAAGTTATTTACAGATTTTCGACTGTACGGGTGGTTGCCACCCCTCATGCCTGCATGATTCAAGAGCCTGCTGTATAAGGGTACTATGTAAGTGTTATCAATTTCTGTTCTTTTTCTCTGTCACCTGGCTTTGGTAAAACTCTGTCCTCTGCAGTAGTAGAAATAGACATATGTCTTGTCACTACAGATGCTCAAAACCAGCACCAGGATGAGTGAGCCCAGTGTGCTATCAAACCGTCATAAGACAGCTTGCAAGGGCTACCTTCAGCTCCAGGGAGAGTTCTGGGCTCTCTGAGCAGAGAAATCCATATGACCTATAGCTCTTTGTTGTTCCTCAGCTCTATCATTCTTCAGAGTTGAACGGATTCAAGTTGAGTTTCCTTACCCGATGAAATAGATAAGAAGTAGCCAAAGGACTAAAAATTATTCTGCTCTTCCTTTTCCCATGTGAGGCCAGCAACACAGAGCTACTAGCACCCATTACAGCTGGGGTGGCTATGGGCTCATAAAGCCACTTGTGATTTTTTTTTTTTTTTTTTTTTTTTTTTTAGTTCTTCCATCAGCAGGTGCTGAAAGGCTGATAAACATTTGTCATTTACCAATCTCATGGCCATCTGGAGACACAGTTATCTCTGCAGAGCTTTTTGGTACTTTTGAAAAAAGAAGAATGCCAGAGGTTGCACTCTTACTAATGCACAGATTGGGAAGCTGCTTTATCTCATCACTTCCTCCCAGCCCCACTTTCCTGGGTGAGACCTGACCATTTTAAAGCATTTAGCTGCAGGAGAAAGATGTCGCAGGGACAGATTTGCTATGACTCACAGAAAAATAAAATGTTATTTTAAAACTGTTTCTTTACTTTGAACCTGGCTGGCTTCTCTTTCAGCCAAGGTTGGTGACTCAAGCTGGGCCTGTCTAGGTGTAAACAAACAAATGTAAGTATATGCTTTGGCCATTTTAGTACAAGTTGGCTCAACTACATGATACTATTCTAATGAGCTAAAGTGAGTTGGAATGGTACTCTTTGGGCTATGTGACTGCCTTTTGTTTAAATGACATGGTCTTGGATGGCAACAAGAGTTTCTACAATGTATTGAGTGCTAATTATGTACCAGAAATCCCACTGGCCTTTCTTTCTCCCACCTGCTAGAAAGCAATACATTTTTACAGCATGAACTGGTACACATCACACATACACACAGAGACAACTAAAAGCTTTGTGGAATCATATGTAGCCTTAATACATGCAATGCACTACCATGTTTTCTTATTCTGCTCTAAGTTATTATGTGTTCTAAACTATTGGTCTTGACCCATCAAATTTGATTTTATTACTCACAAATGAATTGCAATGTGCAGTTAAAACCACTACCTTAGACAAATTTGCTCCTTGTAATAACCTTTCAGGGTAGACACTTGTATCATATTCTATGCAGAACAGAGAATAGTTAATAAGGGGTACTAGTTAAAGAGGCTTGGAAGAGCTGAAATGCCCCATAGGGAACAGGGAGGTAGTCAAGATATCAGCTATATCAGGAAGCAGCTAGCACCTGTCAGGCTGGAGGAACCAAGGAAAATGGTGGTTTTAGAGCATGAGGAGCTGGACTGCCTGCAGGGAACTGACTAGCAGTGAGTGGGATCAGGAAAGGTGTGACCCCAGAAGGCGGGCTGTCCTAGGCATGCTGGAACCGAAAGAGGAGAGCAGTTACTATTGGAGATACGTTTCAAAGGGAAAGAGAGAGAGACAGGAGAAAGGAGAAAAGAGGGAAATAACTTGGCTTCCCTGTCCCTCTCACCCTCAGTCTCCTGCCACTGCCTTCCATTGGCTAAATCTAGCTAGCAGCCAGTGCAAATGCCATTTTCAGGGATCCACTCTCTAAGATACAGAGATATAAAGGGAAAGATATCTGAGATCCAACAGCCAATCCACCTGCACAGTGGGGTCAGCTTCATGGGTGTGTGGCCTGCCCAGTGGTAGAGTCCCCAGGCTCAGAAGGGCCCCACAC
The DNA here is from genome assembly GCF_047675955.1 of Chlorocebus sabaeus. Taxonomy (NCBI): domain Eukaryota; kingdom Metazoa; phylum Chordata; class Mammalia; order Primates; family Cercopithecidae; genus Chlorocebus; species Chlorocebus sabaeus. The sequence goes on along the minus strand of NC_132911.1, from coordinate 31,734,335 downwards.
CTATTTGATGCTCTGCCATTACTGTCTTAAAGTTCATGTTCTTTGAACAAAAGGGTCCCAATTTTCATTTAGTACTGGGCCTGCAAATTATGAAGCTGTTCCAGTACAAGGTATTGTTATTCCAATTGTACAGAACAGAATACTGTGGTTCAGAGAGTTTAAGTGCCTTATCGTGGATTTCAGAAAGAGGAAAATTTGCAACCAGCCTGGTGTATCTGAGGTCAAAGTCCATGGGTCCCTTTTATCCCCCAAACAGTACTGAAAAGCAGAGAGGAGAATTGTGCAGGTAAATCTTCTCCAGTTTATAGAGGGAGGGACTCATATTCTCCACCACTTCTACGAAGAAAATAATTCCTGCTATTCCCTTTTGGCCACTCCAGGCCACAAACAAACATTAACTCAGCCTTTAGGGGCTTGTTAAGAGTAGTGAAAAGGATGCAAATAGGATTTCTCCTGCACCTCCTGCTGAAGAAGCAGAGCAATTCACTATCAAGAATGCAACACTCGTTTTCTCTTAAAAATTTGCTTTGGAAGATGGATGCAAAGGAGGAAATAAGAAAATATATGGAGACTTGACTTCAACAGTCAATTCCCTTATCAACTCTTACTTCTAAATGAATGGAAGTTGCTGGTGCTGACTTCTGCCCATTCACAACAGCATCCAACTCATTTCCCTTGGTCCAACATCCCAGCTTCAGACACAAGATTTTCCTATAATGAAACCTTCATAGCCTCAATTTCTGGAATAATTCTGATTTTCCTAGCAATTAAATCGGGAATGAAGCAAAACCACTTGGCAGGAGTCATCTCAGAGGAAATATTAATGAATTCAAAGCAAGCCCTAATGCAATATTGTAAATTCTGTATCTGAATATTTCAGTAATCCTTTGCTGTTACATAGAGTTTCTCATAAGATCTGTCCCGTGTGCATTGCTTTTAACACTGGAGGCAGCAGTTTAATGCTGCAGCATTTGATACAACAATAAATTATTACTGTTTAACTTCATGTCACACAATAAAACATTGTTAGTCATCATTATTGCCACCATTTTTCCCCTTTCATTTCTTCATGATTTCTGGCAATCTGAGCACAAAATAACATTCAAAGTATCAGAGGCTCATAAACAGAGTAAGAAACCTCAAACTGACCTCGAAGATCAATTCTACACCAATTCCAGGCAGGTAAGGAAGCGGAAACTGGTGTCTGGAGACATGCCTAGATAGAAGGGTAAACTTAGGCAAATCTTTTACCTCCATTTCCTGTTCTTTTCCTGAGATTAGCTCAATTTTCTCATTCCCCATGTGGATCTTCCTAAAAGTCTGCATTGGGTATTCACTTGACAAACCCTGTTTACTAGGTATCAGGCAGCAAAATACTGAGGACTCAAAGATGAATGCAAAATAGTCTATAAAGGCATGGAGTCTTGAGCAATATTGGATAACTGTCTCACAATGTGATTGCAATTCATATGTCCAAGCCTCACATGGAACAAGACAGAAGGGACTAGCAAGTCTGCTAGACAAGCAAAATGAAGATGTGACAGAGGGGAGGTGCCACTTGAATACTGATAACACAGACCAGAGCGTCATCCATACAATCATCATCATGAGTGGCAAAAAGATAGCTTGCAGCAAGTCCAGACGCCGTGACTCATGCCTGTAATCCTAGCACTTTGGGATGCCAAGGTGGGCTCATCACTTGAGGTCAGGAGTTTGAGACTAGCCTGGCCAACATGGTGAAACCCCATCTCTACTAAAAACACAAAAATTCTCCAGAAATGCTGGTGGGCCCCTGTAATCCCAGCTACTTGGGAAGCTGAGGAATGAGAACCGGGAGGCAGAGGTTGCAGTGAGCCAAGAGCACACTGCGGCACTCCAGCCTGGGTGACAGAGTGAGACTCTGTCTCAAAAAGAAAAAGAAAGAAAAAAAAATGATAGCTCAGCAAAATGATAGCTTACAGAAGAATATGAATCCTAAGCCTATTTGTCAAACTGTCACCTTCTGTTGTCAGGAGAAAGATGGTGTCGTATTCAGAACCACCCAGTCCCTTGGTAGGAAATGTAGCTTTACTCGAAAGTGTCTTCACTTCTGTACGTTTCACTTTCTAATAAGAATCTCCTTGAGGTAAGAATCTGAATCTCCAGACAGCAATGCTTCTGGGCTTTCGTATAATCAGGCAAATTTGGGAAACCGCATCATTCTACTGCATCTGCATCTTATGAGATGGATTTTATACTTTTGGGTAGTGAATGTGGGGACTGTGTGGAAAGGGAAAGGTAATTGAGTACCATGATTGGGGATCCAGTCTTTGGTTCAGTCCCCAGATGGGGCAGTTCAAAAGGATCTGTCAAGTACATCATTCAACCTTAGATCAGTGACATAAACCAAGGAGACCCTATTTGATTCTGTTGTAACAGAGCTTCAGACAGAAGGGATGTTTAAAAGAAGAGCATGGCCTTGTTCAGGGTCATCGTGAGAAAAAGAAAGGAGAGATTCTCACCTTACATTCACCAGCACACAAAAGAGCAAAGATCTCTCTTAGAAGGTATTTCCTTTAAGGGATGAATCAGAAGAAAATAACTCATGATTTCAATCGCTCACTGAGTTCTTTCTTCCTCTGCTCACCTTCTTCAATTATCACCTTTAAAAAATACTGCTGGTTTCTCAGTTCTCCTTCTATTCTCCTTTCCTCTCCTTTCCTTTGACCTTCTCTCTCAGCTCTTTCTTCTGTGACATTTTTTTCTAGCCTGTCCTTTGACTCTTGGGCCTTAAAGTTCCTCAAGCATTTATCTTTGTGTTGACAATCATTTTGCACTCTCTCTCTCTCTCTCTCTCTCGCTTTCAAGATCCAAGGGTCTCACTTAGTTTTTTTTTCTCCCACTTAGATAAATACACTCGTCATGATTTCTAGCAAGATTTTTTAAAAGTAACAATCAAATAGCTACCATTTATTCAGCACCTGTTTTATTCCAAACAACAGTATGGGGTTTGTAAATATTAGTTCCTTTAATCCTTACAATAGCTCTCTGACATAGAATTGTCAGTTCCATTGAACAGAGGAGAAAACCTAGACTCAGAAAAATTGAATTTACCTAAAGTGCCATACCTAGCAAGTTAAAGAGATTTGGCCATGTCCGTATCCAAAGGAGCCCAGAGCTTTCTAGCAACAAACATAATAAAATATAAGATCGTTATTCTTTATGATGTAATGATTTGCTGATTCTTTAAAAAAGGTCATATTAATATCCATATTAATGGTATTCATATTATAATATTAATAATAATATAATATTATCATATTATTAATATCCAATATTGGTCTCAATTACTCTTGAATTGAGGGGAACTGAAGGGGAACTTTCATTTTCCCCTTCAGCTTCCTGGTGTTGATGGGAAAGCTTTAGGGAACCTATCTAGGGAACACACACAGAACTAACTATGACCTCCTGGATGTAATGCCTCACTTGTGTTTGACTTGATGATGATTCTAATCGTGGATTGTCAGGAACTGAATGTGTGGTTCGTTATGCAGTGCAACAACACAGCACTAGGAAAAAACAGAATACACGGATTCTCTTCTCAGTTTTACCACCTACCAGCTAAGTGATGCTGGATCTGAATTTGCTTACTGGTAAAACCAAAGTTTTGGACAGATGGTCTCAAAAGTCTTGTCTAGTTCTCATAATATGTTTAATAAGCTTTTCCTGGACTCTCACAGTTTAGCTCAGGCAGCTAAACTGTGAACATGCCGAGCTAATCGTGATCTATTGTCCCTCTATACTAACAGCGAAACTTGGGAACAAGGAGAATGAATATGTGTGCATGTAAGTGGGAAGATGTTTGAGGTAACACCACACTGCTCATATCATTGGGCCCTTGCCTTCCTAATGTAATTAGTAGAGAAATCATAAGCTTTTCTATTATCATGGCAATTGGCAGACACTTAAGTAACATTCTCACTCTGATTCATAGAAGATGTTTTAATTACCCCAAAGATGTTGCAGTAGTAAGCTGTATGTAATAAGTTGCTAGTTAATAGATGTTGTATGACTATGTGATTAAACAAACATTATTGTCTTTTGCTGCATTGGTTTTTTATTGCTGCTTTGACAAATTATTACAAACTTAGTGCCTTAAAACAACATGAATTTATTATCTTACAGTTCTGCAGCAGTCTGAAACAGGTTGCACAGAGCTAAAATCAAGGTACTGTCAGGGTTGAACTGCTTTCTGAGGGCTTCAGGGTAGTATCTGATTATTTACCATTTCCAGCTTCTAAAGGTTGGCCCCTTCCTTGGCTGCTGAAATTCAGACCTCCTTCTTCAAAGTCAGCGATAGTGTATTGAGTCCTGTTTGCATTACGTCACTCTCACTTTTCCTGTGTCACCCTCTTCCACTTGTAAGGAAACTTGTAATTACAAGGGCCCACCCAGATCATCCAGGATTCTGTCTCTATTTTAAGGTCAATTGATTAGTAATAATATGGTTTGATTATGCCCCCTCTTAAATTCAGGGGTTGCCAACCTAGTAGTTTTAAGAGATAGGGCCTTTAAGAGGTAATTAGGCCATGAGGGCTGCTCCCTCAGGAATGGAATTAAGGCATTTATAAAAGAGGCTTGGCAATGTTTGGTAGCTTGCTCTTTTGTTCTTCTGCCAGGTGAGAACATACTGTTCCTTTCCCCTCCCCTCTGAAGATGCAGTACTCACCAGATGATGGCACCTGCTGTCACTTTGATCTTGGACTTCCTAGGCTCCAGAACAGAAAATAAATTTCTGTTCCTTATAAATACCCAGTCTCAGGCATTTTGTTATAGCAGCACAAATGGACTAAAACAGTAACTTTAACTCTACCTGTAATGTTAATTGCCCTTAATAATGTCACAGAGCATACTGACGGGTTTCGGGGATAAGGGTATGGACTTCTTTGAGGATGGTCATGGTTCTGTCTACCACATTGCCAAGTTTTTACTCTGGGTTTCAATTTTTGATATGAATCTACATTCACCTATATATATATATATGTTCATATAGATATAATCTTAATACTTTATGAATATACAGTGTGATAATGTATTAGATATGGCATCAATCTCTATCAGAAGCTTTTACAAACTTGCAGTGTAAATAGACATTAACATGGGGTGAAGCATCATTCCTTTCATAGCTAATTAAGCCGATTTGATCAATAAGCTTTTTCAAAAGAAGCGCTTTTACATATTTCAAAAGAGCCTTCAGGTTGTCTTTACAGGAAAAAGATGCTGATTTTTTTTAACACAGTAGGGTTAAGACCATCCTGGGACAACTCTGAAATTCATAAGATTTACTCTTTCACTAGAATATCAATCAACGGTCTACTAAAGACTACCTATTTTACCAGTTACCTGCAAGAATTTCAGTATGTTACTTTGTGAATTTTTTACCATACCACTGAATGTGAACATAAATAAAACTAAGTAATATTGCTATTATTCAGTGTTATGAATAAGGAAACTGACTAACAATAAAAAATCAAGAATGATTAACTCTAACTCTTAATGGCTTTAGAGCAGCTGGAGCCAAAAACTCAATTTACACAAGTCAAAGAATGTCAGTATGCTTATTTTCGATACGAAAATTCTCTAGGAGTTTTGTTGAGTTTCTTATTGTTCTTGTCTTTCAAATGCCAAGTGAGAAATAGCTGTCAGTTTTACCTTCGTTTCAGGTAAACTGAAAGCAAATGGCAAAATGGTAACAAAATGTCTAATAGTACTTAGAAAACTACTATGTATTATTTTCGTATGTACCTACATTTGAGACTAAAAATAGATCCCCATTTTTTTATCCTATAAACTTTAGAATTTTTTTTTTTTTCTTTTGAGACTGAGTTGCACTCTGTTGCCCAGGCTGGAGTGCAGTGGAGCAAGCTCGGCTCATTGCGGCCTCTGCCTCAGGGTTCAAGCAATACTCCTGCCTCAGTCTCCTGAGTAGTTGGGATTACAGGCACGCACCACCACTTCTGGCTAATTTTTGTTGTTATTGTTGTATTTTTAGTAGAGACAGGGTTTCAACATGTTGGTCAGGCTGGTCTTGAACTCCTGACCTCGTGATCTGCCCACCTCAGGCAAAGTACTGGGATTACAGGCATGAGCCACCAAGCCTGGCCAAAACTTTAGCATTTTAAACACAACATGTAATTAAATTGTAATAAGATAATTATTTTATTTTCAAGGGCCTTTAAAATAATATTTACAGAGATGAATAAAGGAAGAAAAAGAAAATTGAGTAAGGTATTCTTAATTTGATTTTGACAAAAGTCTATGCACAATAGAATAGCCCAATTCCACTTCTTTTAAAAAGGGAGTAAATTATATACGCATTTTTAACAACTCCAATCATTAGTTCTAGTCTTTCCTTGCTTCTTTTTTCTATATATTTTTAATTGTGACTATTTTATTAAAATAGTCAAATTACTAAAGAGATCTCTGTAACATCAACTCTCACATCTGAAGAAGGTAGGAGAACACATATTTTATGAGCTCATCATATTAAGAAACCTAATTTAAGGTACTGATTTCAACTGTATGGGCTTTTCTTCAAGAAATCAATGTGGGTCCAGAAATGCCAGACTATCAGATTTGTGTCTTTACTATAATCTCAGGCTGAATTCACTTGCCTCTATGCTACCCGAGCCTTCCTGAGATGATGTACCTATGTGCAGAGAGTCATATAATCAAATTACATTTCAACTGACTTCCATATGGTTGCCAGTTGGCCACAAAATAAAACTGCATGTAGTTATATGTACAAGCTGTCTGGATGCTATAAAAAGAAAATTTTGACCAGCATGATTAAATCAGCATGTATGTTAAAATATAATGGCTACATTCAAAGAACAAATTGTGTCTCTCCCATGAGCGAAATCTGGAAAAATAAAAGAGATACAGGCAAGATTCCACAGGTGTTTACTGACCAAATATGTCTAAAGCAGTCATCTATTTGTTATATGCACACACAATGTTTGTACTTTTTCCTTCTCAACTCTAGTTTTCTTCATATAATCCTGTATCCTAAGAGAGTAGTCAAGTCAGTCTATTTGGCAGAATTAGTGGCACATCAAGAATGGCTCTCTATAGTGGGATAAGATTAAGTTTCCAGATGCATTTCCACTGCACGAAAGAAATCCTGGGTGGAACAGAAATAGAAGCATATAATTTGTCATACAAAGTGGCCATTTTTGAATTCACCCAAGGGTTTTATGATATCATCACATCACTTTTTGAAATAAATTATTAATGATATATTTGTGCACATTAATGACAAATATAAGTAATAAAAACATCAAGAGTTATAATATACTCCTAAGTCATCTTTCTCTTCCAGATAACATTTATAAGCCTTGCAAATATCCACAGGATAGGTTTGAGTGCCATTTTATAGATCATAAGATACTCAAGGGATTAAAAAAAAGCCTACTCAAGTGGTAAAGTACTGTAGTCACTGATATGGTTTAGCTATGTCTGCAGTCAAATCTCATCTTGGATTGTAGCTCCCACAATTCCCATGTGTTGTGGGAGAGACCTGGTGGGAGGTAACTGAATCATGGTGGCGGGTCTTTGCCATGCTATTCTTGTGATAGTGAATAAGTCTCATGAGATCTGATGGTTTCATAAAGGGGAGTTTCCCTGCACAAGTTCTCTTCTCTTGTCTGCCACCATGTAAAAGGTGCCTTTCACCTTCTGCCATGACTGTGAGGCCTCTTCAGTCATGTGGAACTGTGAGTCCATTAAACCTCTTTCTTTTGTAAATTGCCCAGTGTCAGGTATATCTTTATCAGCAGCATGAAAATGGACTGATACAGTCATGCTCTACATAATGACATTTTGGTCACTGATGGGTTGCATATATGATGGTGGACCCATTAGGTTATAACAGAACTAAAAAATTTCTATCACTTAGTGACATCATAACCCTCATAACATCATAGTATTACTCATGTGTCTTTGTTGATGCTGGTGTAAACAAACCTATTGCACTACCACTCATATAAGAGTCTAGCACATGCAATTATGTGGAGTACATATTACCTGATAATGATTAGAAAAACTGTTATTGGCTTATGTATTTACTATACTGCATTTTCATTGATATTTTAGAGTATAATCCTTCTACATGTTTTTGTTTTTTTTTTTTATTGTACTTTAAGTTCTAGGGTACATGTGCACAATGTGCAGGTTTGTTACATATGTATACATGTGCCATGTTGGTGTGCTGCACCCATTAACTTGTCATTTACATTAGGTATATCTCCTAATGCTATTCCTCCCCCAACCACCTCCCCACAATAGAACCCGGTGTGTGATATTCCCCTTCCTGTGTCCAAGTGACCTCATTGTTCAATTCCCACCTATGAGTGAGAACATGCAGTGTTTGGTTTTCTGTTCTTGCGATAGTTTGCTGAGAATGATGGTTTCCAGCTGCATCCATGTCCCTACAAAGGACACGAACTCATCCTTTTTTATGGCTGCATACTATTTCATGGTGTATATGTGCCACATTTTCTTAGTCCAGTCTGTCACTGATGGATATTTGGGTTGATTCCAAGTCTTTGCTATTGTGAATAGTGCCGCAATAAACATACGTGTGCATGTGTCTTTATAGCAGCATGACTTACAATCCTTTGGGTATATCCCCAGTAATGGGATGACTGGGTCAAATGGTATTTCTAGTTCTAGATTCTTGAGGAATCGCCACACTGTATTCCACAATGGTTGAACTAGTTTACAGTCCCACCAACAGTGTAAAAGTGTTCCTATTTCTCCACATCCTCTCCAGCACCTGTTGTTCCCTGACTTTTTAATGATTGCCATTCTAACTGGTGTGAGATGGTATCTCATTGTGGTTTTGATTTGCATTTCTCTGATGGCCAGTGATGATGAGCATTTTTTCATGTGTCTGTTGGCTGTATGAATGTCTTCTTTTGAGAAGTGTCTGTTCATATACTTTGCCCACTTTTTGATGGGGTTGTTTGCTTTTTTTCTTCTAAATTTGATTGAGTTCTTTGTAGGTTCTGGATATTAGCCCTTTGTCAGATAAGTAGATTGCAAAAATTTTCTCCCATTCTGTAGGTTGCCTGTTCACTCTGATGGTAGTTTCTTTTGCTGTGCAGAAGCTCTTTAGTTTAATGAGATCCCATTTGTCAATTTTGGCTTTTGCTGCCCTGCTTTTGGTGTTTTAGACATGAAGTCCTTGCCAATGCCTATGTCCTGAATGGTATTACCTAGGTTTTCTTCAAGGGTTTTTATGGTTTTAGGTCTAACATTTAAGTCTCTAATCCATCTTGAATTAATTTTCGTATTAGGAGTAAGGAAAGGATCCAGTTTCAGCTTTCTACTTATGGCTAGCCAATTTTCCCAGCACCATTTATTAAATAGGGAATCCTTTCCCCATTTCTTGTTTTTGTCAGGTTTGTCAAAGATCAGATGGCTGGAGATGTGTGGTATTATTTCTGAGGGCTCTGTTCTGTTCCATTGGTCTATATCTCTGTTTTGGTACCAGTGCCATGCTGTTTTGGTTACTGTAGCCTTGTAGTATAGTTTGAAGTCAGGTAGTGTGATGCCTCCAGCTTTGTTCTTTTGACTTAGGATTGTCTTGGCAATGCGGGGTCTTTTTTGGTTCCATATGAACTTTAAAGCAGATTTTTCCAATTCTGTGAAGAAAGTCATTGGTAGCTTAATGGGAATGGCATTGAATCTATAAATTACTTTGGGCAGTATGGCCATTTTCACAATATTGATTCTTCCTATCCACGAGCATGGTATGTTCTTCCATTTGTTTGTGTCCTCTTTGATTTCACTGAGCAGTGGTTTGTAGTTCTCCTTGAAGAGGTCCTTTACATCCCTTGTAAGTTGGATTCCTAGGTATTTTATTCTCTTTGCAGCTATTGTGAATGGAAGTTCATTCATGATTTGGCTCTCTGTTTGTCTGTTACTGGTGTATAAGAATGCTTGTGATTTTTGCACATTGATTTTGTATCCTGAGACTTGTTTCTTATCAGCTTAAGGAGATTTTGGGCTGAGATAATGGGGTTTTCTAAATAGACAATCATGCCATCTGCAAACAGGGACAATTTGACTTCTTCTTTTCCTAACTGAATACCCTTTATTTCTTCCTCTTGCCTGATTGCCCTAGCCAGAGCTTCCAACACTATACTGAATAGGAGTGGTGAGAGAGGGCATCCCGGTCTTGTGCCAGTTTTCAAAGGGAATGCTTCTACTTTTTGCCCATTCAGTATAATATTGGCTGTGGCTTTGTCATAAATAGCTCTTATTATTTTGAGATACGTTCCATCAATACCAAATTTATTGAGAGTTTTTAGCATGAAGGACTGTTGAATTTTGTCAAAGGCCTTTTCTGCATCTATTGAGATAATCAAACTAAGATCAGAGCAGAACTGAAGGAAATAGAGACACAAAAAACCCTCCAAAAGAATCAATGAATCCAGGAACTGGTTTTTTGAAAATATCAACAAAATTGATAGACTGCTAGCAAGACTAATAAAGAAGAAAAGAGAGAAGAATCAAATAGATGCAATAAAAAATGATAAAGGGGATATCACCACCGACCCCACAGAAATACAAACTACCATCAGAGAATACTATAAACACCTCTACGCAAATAAACTAGAAAACCTAGAAGAAATGGATAATTTCCTGGACACTTACACTCTCCCAAGACTAAACCAGGAAGAAGTTGAATCCCTGAATAGACCAATAGCAGGCTCTGACATTGAGGCAATAATTAACAGCCTACCAACCAAAAAAGTCCAGGATCAGACGGATTCACAGCCGAATTCTACCAAAGGTACAAGGAGGAGTTGGTACCATTCCTTCTGAAACTATTCCAATCAATAGAAAAAGGGGGAATCCTCCCTAACTCATTTTACGAGTCCAACATCATCCTGATACCAAAGCCTGACAGAGATACAACAACAAAAAAAGATAATTTTAGATCAATATCCCTGATGAACATCGATGCAAAAATCCTCAGTAAAATACTGGCAAACCGAATCCAGCAGCACATCAAAAAGCTTATCCACTATGATCAAGTAGGCTTCATGTACTTTTTTTTAAAAAAAGGTAACTGTGAAACAGCCTCAGGTAGGTCCTTCAGGAGGAATTCCAGAAGAAGTCATTGTTATAGGAGATGACAGCGTGCTTGTTATTGTCCCTGAAGACTTTCCAGTAGGATAAAATGTGGAGGTGGAAGACAGTGGTATTGATGATCCTGATCCTGTGTAGTCCTAGGCTAATGTGTGTGTTTGAGTCTTTGTTTTTAACAAAATTTTTAAAATTATATTTAAAAATTTAAAAATTCAAAAAAGTTTATAGAATCAGGATAAAAAGGAATTATTATTGTACAGCTGTAAAATGTGTTTGTATTTCAAGCTATTACTGAAAAAGAGTCAAAAAGTTTTGAAAAATTAAGAAGTTTATAAAGTGAAAAATTTACAATAAGCTAAGGTTAATTTATTATAGAAGAAAGAAGATTTTTCTATAAATATAGGTAGTCTAAATATAATATTTATGAAGTCTACAGTAGTGTACAGTAATGTCTTAGGCCTTCACATTCTCTCAGCACTCACTCACTGACCCACCCAGAGCAATAGGCAGTCCTGCACGCTCCATTCATGGGAAGTGCCTTATAGAGGTGTACTTTAAATAAAATCTTTTATACCATATTTCACTGTACCTTTTCTAGGTTTTGATAGTTTAGATAGATAAACAAATACCGCTGTATTAACAATTGCCTAGAGTATTAAGTACAGTAACATGCTGTACAGATTTGCAGTCTAGGAGCAACAGGCTAGACCACCTAGCCTAGTATGTAGTATGTCTGCAGTATGTTTTGCCATCCCGGTTCATGTAAGTGCACTCTGTGATGTTCACACAAGTACAAAATCGCCTAATAATGCATTTTGCAATGTATCCTTGTCGTTAAGCACCACATATCTATATTTGGAATCCAGAATTTTCTAGTTCCAGAGACTATTTGGACTACAAAAGTAATTTTAAAATGTTTTCCTCTTTTAGCAGGTGAATTCTTTGGATAAAATCTTCCCTGTAAGCCTGGTGTAATCAACAGATTAAGGAGGGACATCTCTGAGACAAGTCGGGGTGGGAGATGCCCTGAGCCTCCAACCCTACCTCCTTTGCTCGCTCCTCATCTCCTCTCTACAGCTCTGCAGCAGCCTTGGGGCATCTCTCCTGAGTCTTAGGTCTCAAAAGAACAACAACAACAAACTAAGAAGCTTGAAAAAACACTGCATAGCATCAAGCTGCCATATTCTCACCTTCAGCAAAATTTCCATATGGCTCCCCAAGAGGAGGTTCTAGAAAGCCAGTAAGAATGTAAACGAGTACAACCACAATAGAGAGTACAACTAAATACAGAGCTACCATATGATCCAGCAATCCCACTGCTGGGTATATTCCCAAAAGAAAGGAAATCAGTATGTTAAAGACATATCTGCACATCCATGTTTGTTGCAGCACTGTTCACAATAGCCAAGACTTGGAAGCAACCTAAGTATCTATCAACACATGAATGGACAAAGACATTGTGGTACATAGAAACAATGGAGTACTATTTAGTCATGAAAACGAGATTCTGTTATTTGCAACAATATGGATGGAATTGGAAGTCATTATGTTAAGTGAAATAAGCCAGGAACAGAAAGACAAACATGGTATATTCTTACTCATTTGTCGAATGTAAAAATCAAAACAATTGGACCCATGGAGATAGAGAAAGGAAGGATGGTTACCAGAGGCTAGGAAGGGTAGTGGGGGATCAGGGAGAGGTAGAGATGGTTAAAGGGTACAAAAAATAATTAGAAAGAATAAATAAGACGTAGCATTTAATAGCATGACAGTGTGACTATAGTCAAAATAATGTAATTGTACATTTTAAAATAACTTAAAGAACATAATTGATTTTTTTTGTAACACAAAGGCTAAGCGCTGAGGAGATGGACACTCCATTTTCCATGATGTGATTATTATGCATTGCATGCCTTTATCTAAATATCTCACATACTTCATAAATACAGACACCTACTGTGTACCTACAAAAATTAAAAATTAAAAAAAAAAACTTAGAAAGCCACCAAGACATTGTAATTGTGGATGAAGCTGCAATGAGCATGGAGGGCATTCAATGCTATTACTCAACACTAATATTCAATACTATTACTGCATATACAGAAACTGAAGCCCAGAAACACACAGCTGGATTCAATGGCAGGACTTGAATCAGGTCCTGTGACGTTCAATCCAATGTCCTTGGTATACCTGGAAGACTGATGGATATGATCAATGGCCTTCCTGATGGGTCAGGTGCCCTTCACAGGGAGTACAGAGATAATGCATATCTATTCTTTTCTATCAGGGCACTTGGCATAATTTGTAATCATTTACTCATCAGTGTGTTTTTTTATATTGTGTCTCCTTCCCCAGACTGTAAATTCCTTGAGGACAGAAACAGTGGCACTTCTATTTTGTATTACTTAGCACCTAACATATAAAAGTCTTCAATTAGGTTGGGAGTGGTGGCTTATACCTGTAATCCCAGCACTCTGGGATGCCAAGGAGGGAGGATAGCTTGAGCCCAGGAGTTCAAGGCCAGTCTGGGCAACATAGCAAAACCCCAACTCCACAAAATATACAAAAATTAGCCGGATGTGGTGGCACATGCCTGTAGTCCCAGCTACTTGGGAGGCTGAGGTGGGAGAATCACCTGAGCCTGTGAGGTCGAGGCTACAGGTGAGTTGAAATTGTGCCACTGCACTCCATCCTGGGCAACAGAGTGAGACCCTGTCTCAAAAGAAAAAGGGGCTTCAACTATTCTTTTGTATTGTTAAAAGTGTATTTGAAAGCAAGAATCACTTTATCTCCAACTCTACTTATGAAAAGAAAACATTCCAAGTAGATCCAGCAGCCAGATTTACCCTGCAACGAAGCCTGCTAAACTGTTCGAGTCTAAATGCAAAGCCCTTCTCTAAAAAAGCCCTACAAACATCATATAGTGAGCTGAAAAGCCTATTTCAACTGAAAATTGATTTCACCTGCTTTCCATCACCAGAAAGCCTCAACAGACTATATCTGGTCTAGTTACATATTAGAACAAATTATATAAAATTCAAAATCTCAGTACAGATGGGAAGGAAAGATGCACATTAGGGCATTTCCTAATTTCTGTAACTATAAGGGAAAATCTTTGGGGTTTGTGGGGTTTGTTTGTTTTGTTATAATTTACCTTCCACATTAAACACAGCTAGCATGCTATTTCTTTAGACATACTTTAACTTTGCATCTGCCCCAAACATCCCATTTGTTGTTTCCTTGATGAGGAATTAAGTTTATGATTTAAAATCAATAGCTGAATAGCTCACTTCAGCTAAACTATTTGTATATACAATAAAAGAAAACAACACAATCTAGGTCATATTTCTTTCATGCTCCAAATCTGCTTTTACTTAAAAAAAAAAAAAAAAAAAAAAAAAAGGTCTGCTTTCTATAAACAAGAAGGTATGAAAAAGACTGCTGGCCTCCTCCTTGTTCTTTAAGGAACAAGCTTTTCCTTTTTATTCCTCATAGTTGTTTCCTACGTTTTGAGCAACCCTGCTTTGTGTATATACAAAGCATAAGCAGTCCTGGGTGGAAGATTGCCTTGAAACTCTTCCACTGAGATTGTGAGCCCCAGGTACTGAAACCTGGGGAAAGCGTGAGCCTGGAGAGGGGCTCAGAATCACTTACATCCCATACAAAAGGCCAAGTAGATTAGATGAATAAAAACAAAATTCTAAATGCTTCTGGTTATTTTCAGTTTCCATTTATGCTGCTGCACTTAATGTAGACCAGAATAGGTCAGTTACATGTAGTTGCATATTCTATTTGGGGTATAATTTAATAGTCAGAAATGAGATGCCAGAAAATGCCTGGGGGAAAAAAGCAATATGGGAATAAATACATATTTTGGCACTAATAACCAGACCTGTCCCTTGCATTGCTTATTATGTCCCTAAAAATATGCCATTTATAATCATTTGATGCAATTACAGAGTATTTCTTGTGGTAGTAAGCTCAAAATACCGTGGCACATTATTATTTCTTTCAGATTCCCTAAAGTTTTTACTACTGATACACAGCATCATCAGATGTCACGAACAACCAAGCAACTGTGGCATCTCTTACATCGCCTACTTTGACAGTTTCTGGATTTAGAATACATTTTATCAATTATTCAGGTTCCTTTGTTCTCCCGTCAATGGCCAATTGCCTTTTAGCTTTTAGCATTGTCACTAGAAAATAAAAAAAGGACCCAAATTTGCTCTATTTTCTTATATCTAATAAAAATGGTTTTATTGTGTGTATGTCTAAAGTCATGAACTGTCTGTAAATACACAAAAAAAGACTTTTCCATTTTTATAAAAAAATAAGTGTTGTGCTATATAATGAGAAGAGCATGGGATTTGGAACCAGAAGACCAGGGGGTCTGGAGACAGACTTGGCTTGCTTTGCCAATTACTAAGTCCCAAGCAACACATTTAACTGATAAGAATTTCAGCTTCTTCATGAGTAACAAGGTTTATAACTATTAGCCTCAGGCATTGTTGTGATGATCAAATCAAAGGAGTTAATTACATGAAAGTGCGTTCTGTATTGTAAAGTGCAATATAAACGTTGTGTTGAGTTTACTACCACTTAACAATTCTGCCCACAGTTGAGAAATCTCTCAGTACACTTAGGATTCTATCAGTACAGTTTTTGTTTTGTTTTGTTTTGTTAAGACTTTAAAGGAGAAAGTAAAGGCAGAGAGGAGGAAGAAGAGAGGAGGCAAGGGGAAGGAGGAAAAGAGTGGGAAGGGAAACAGGGGAGTAATAAAGAGGGAGGAGAAGAACTGGAAGAAGGGTAGAAGGAGGAGAATTTGACCTAAGCCCCTCTAAGTCACAGACTCAACCTCGTCACCAGCTATCCTTCCCTTGCACTCCTATCCCAACTGCCTACTACATATGCTCTGTTAACCCCTTCAGTCCATGCTCCTCCCTACCTTCCTCCACTGTGTTCTAACACAAATATTTACTATGGAGGCAGGTTGTTTCTTTCCGCAACTATGTACAATTGAAAAATCTCTCAGTATAGCTTCATGCTTTTTATCAGTTCAGCTAAGGTTTAACCACAATCTTCCCACTCTACAGCCTAGCTCTAAACAAGCCAAACAAACCTTGTCATCATTTCTCTTGAGTCTTTGAGGTCCTGGCTGACCTGTGATCAAGCTTCTTCAACCACTAGTGTAAAGCCCTGGACCTCAGACTCTCACCTTTCAATCTTCAAATTGTTTCAGTGTCTCATCTTTCCATCCACCATGTTTTCCTCCATTCCTGCCATCCTTCCTATTCTCCTTAAGTCCTTCTTGCCCGAGGGTGAAGTCATTCATCTCCATCTTCAATTAGATGGTGCTTCCTAGCTTTTATATCCAGAGCATGTTCTTTGCTAGACCTGCATATTCAAACCAACTTCCTTAGATGCTCACCATATACTTTAGAATACATGAGATGCCAAAATTGTGGAGTCCTAATTAGAGAGAAGGAGTCAGGCCATTGGGAGCAGGAGAAAACAAAAAGAAAAAGCAGATAAGCTACAAGTCTGCCTTTCTTCATGGTCCAGGACACATAGCCTTCCTGTGCAAACAACTCACAATCTTCTCATGCCTGACTTACTATCAGACCCTCGGACAAGAGAAAACTGCAAGTTAGCTTACTGCAACTTTGGCATTATCGGTAAAGCATATAGCCCTCTCCAGCACAAGCGCCATTCCATAAAATTCCCACCAAGCCTTTGTCTGCTTGCAGTCAGTTCCTCTCTTGCTGATCTGCCCATTGCACCCTTGCAACATATTTTCATGCTTTCTCTAATCAATATGGCTTTCTTTCCTCCCAACTGTCTGGGTAAATTCTCTTTACTGCCTGTGCTGCAGACAGATGCTACCAGTGACAAAAATTATGTATTTAAAATGCAATTCCTGCTCCCTGCATTCACAAATGTGAAAAGTGGGGGTTAAAGAGGTCCTATGGCTACCCATGGTTATGTGGAAGGTCAGTGCTAAACACCTGCAACAGGTTCCAGGGTTTTGTGCCCCAGTGCTATCTATTTTTATCTCATTGGCTTCTGCAACAATTTTAACATGTTTTGTTCCTGCTGGTCGAATCCCAGTTGCCCTTCTTCCTCAGTTAGCATCAGGCAAGATGCAAATTTGGGATGGTTACACTGGTGAAAGGCTTGGAAGAAAAAACTAAGAGTTACAAAAGCCAGGCAGTTTACAAGAGATCCCTTTGTGAAACATTTTACACTAAAAGTGGTCCCTGGCACTAAATTAAAGTATTAAAATGTCAGACAATTTAATGGAGTAATATTTCACTGTATAGAGTCAAGGCTTCAAACACTTCCAGGAAACAAGAACTAACAATAAACCTGATGAGCTCAACACTCTGGGATTTCTTATATCCTGTCAGAATCATCCATTACCAAGCCATTATTTCTGAGGCCTTGTTTAACAGCCACGTATATCTAACAGGAGAATCCAAAGGACAAAACCAAAACTTGCGTGCCAGGCACATCATATGCCAGCTTTCTGTGGCTGTTCCTTTGGCCAGAGTATGTGTCTTTTAGCTTGATGCACAATTTAAATTCATTACTCTCTGCAATTCTATCCAGATCACAAATGTGACCTCTGTTGCCAAACTCAATGGAAGCTCTTCTATCTTCTCTTTAATTAAACACTTTCTGTAGCCTGAAATGCTTTTGTGACATCAGGCCCTCTTGGTTTCTTCCCACCTTACTGACTGCTTTTTCTGTCTTTGTTAGTTTCTTTCTCTGGCAACTCTTAATACTGGAATTCGACAAGACTTGGTTTTGATCCCTCTTATCTTCTCTATAATCTCTACATGGATGATCTCATCTGGCCAACTGGCTTTAATTAAACGTATATTCCAATGTCTTCTAAATTTATATCTTTAACCCTGACCTCTTCCTTGAGTTCCAGACTTTTCTAGACAATTCTTTACATCTTCAATTGGAAGCATAATAGAGATTTTAAATTAATAGCATTTTCACCTTTCCCCCAAAATACCACATGAGATATTCACCAAATATTTGCTGTCTCATATTGTCTTACCTCCATTTATTCAGTTAGTTCAGCCACAAACAGGTGTTACCCTTAGTTACTTTCCTTGCTTCCTTAACTGCATCTATTTAGTGAGTTTTGTTGACTCTCTAAAATAGATTCTAACTTCTCCTCATCTTTTGTACTCATCCCCTGGTTCTACTCTAACCTATCCCAATGTCGTCTCTTTCCTGGAATTATCAGGGAAATGCAAATCAAAACCACAATGATGTATTATCTTAGCCTAGTTAGTATGGTTATTACCAAAAAGACAAAAAATTTTACAAATGCTGGCAAAGATGCCGAGAAAATGGAACTTTTATACATTGTTGAATGGAAATTTGCATAGCCATTATGGAAAACAGTCTGGAGACTCCTCAAAGAACTAAAAATAGAACTACCATATGATCCAGCAATCTCAGTCTTGGGTATTGATCCAAAGAAGAGGAAAAAAGCACATCAAAGGGATAACTTCACACCTATGTTTATTGTTGCACTATTCACAATAACATTGTATGAAAGTAACCTAAGTATCCATCAATGAGTAAATGGATAAAGAAAATGTGGTAAATATGTACAAAAGAATATTATTTAACCACAAGAAAGAATGAAATCCTGTCATTTGCAGCAACATAGATGGAATTGGAGGTCATTATGTTACATGAAATAAGCCTAACATAAAATTACAAATATTGCATGTTTTTGTTCATATGTGGAAGCTGAAAAGTGAATCTTATGAAGATAGAGAGTAGATAGATAGTTACTGGAGGCAGGGAACAATGAGGGGGTAAGGAATGAAGAGAGTTTGGTTAATGTGCAAAAACATACAGTTAGATAGAATAAATAAGTCCTAGTGTACAATAGCACATTTGAGTAACTATAGTGCTACAATTTGGATGCTTGCCCCCATACACCTCATGTTGAAATTTGATTCTCAGTGTTGAAGGTGGGGCCTAATGGAAGGTGTTTGGGTGATGGATGTAAAACTTTCATAGATTAATGCCTTAACTAGGGAGTTGGAGAGATCGGGAGTGAGTTAGTTACTCTTGTAGGAACTAACAGAACGAGTTCTCCCTCTGCTAGTTTCCTCCGTTTCCTTCTTGTTTCCTTTCTCACCATGTAATCTCTGTACATACTGGCTCTCTATACCTTCCTCCATGAGGGGAAGTGGCCTGTGGCCCTCACCAAATACAGATGCCCAATTTTGAATTTTTCCAGACATCACAATTGTGAATCTTTTTTCTTTATAAATTACTTTTATAACAACACAAAACAGACTAAGACATATAATTAACAATAATATATTTTATATTTCAAGATAGCTAGAAGAACAGATTTGAAATGTTCCCAACACAAAGAAATGATAAGGTTTGAGGTGATAGATATGTTGTGTGTGATCTGATCATTACACATTGTATGTAAGTATCCAAATATCACAGGTATCCTATAAATACGTATCAGTGAAAAAATTTTTAAAATAGACACATCTGGTCTCCTTGCTTCTTCTGGCATCTTCTTACAGAACAACCATTGTAATCTTTTAAAACTATAAATCATATCATGCCACTTCTTGCTTAATGCTATGTGTTGGTTTCCAGTTGATCTTCAAATAAAATGCAACTCCTTTCACTACCACCCCTCCCAGCCCTTGCATCATAGACTCTGGCTACTATGGCTGGAATCATTCCCACCTGAGCCTTTGCGCTTGCTGTTCCCTCTGCCTGAAATACTGTTCCCTACACGGCTGACTTCTTCTTGTTACTCAGCTCTCCAAGCTCAAAGCCTCCTTCTCAGAGAAGCCTTTTCTGGAGATTCAAACTACATAGCCCCAGCCACTTTCCATCACATTACCTTCTTATTATTTTATATCTACAGGCTTCTATAGCTTTTATTTCTTCCCATTCAGTGAAGAAGGAGGTTCAGGGTCTATAATAATATTTTTCCTCCTTTAAAAACAAAAGAGGAAAATTACTTTCTATTTTTTATCTGTACTGAGTTGATATTTTTATAAATGTTGATATTACTACATCCAAGACATAATAGCATGCACAACAATTAATTCATTCTGTTTTGGTATTCTTTGCCCAGAACAGAGATATAAATAGCAGATATCAGGACAGTCATAAGGCACAGAGTTATTTATTCTTTCCCAAATTCCCCTAAAATACATCTAATCAGCTAGATGTTATTCTTTTCATATGGACAATTTAAAAGATGGTCTATAAATGTTCGCTACATGACATGTTTTCTGATGTTACTCCAAGCCAGTGTTTCTTGCCTAAATCATTGTGAAAAGAATTTAGATTCACTTCAATAGTTGATATCATGTAGATAAACTATCTAAAAGGATGAGTTTTTTTTATTTTTATGCTAATATTTGGAGTTACACAGGCATAGATTCAGAGGATATGGGAAACTCTGCTTGATGAGATGATGAGAGGCTGTCAATGAGCCCAGTCTTCACTCTCAATTCCACCCACCCAGTCTCTGCTCATGTTATCTTATATTGAAAACAATGAATCCATAACTGATATTAAAAAATGCTGAAAATGGCAAGGCGCAGAGGCTCATGCCTGTAATCCCAGCACTGTGGGAGGCGGAGGCAGGTGGATCACGAGGTCGGGAGATCGAGACCATCCTGGCCAACATGGTGAAACCCTGTCTCCACTAAAAATACAAAAATTAGCTGGGCATGGTGGCGTCTGCCTGTAATCCCAGCTACTTGGGAGGCTGAGGCAGGAGAATCGCTTGAACCAGGGAGACAGAGGTTGCGGTGAGCTGAGATCGCGCCACTGCACTCCGGCCTGGCAACAGAGCGAGACTCTGTCTCAAAAAAAAAAAAAAAAAAAAAAGCCCAAATTAAAAATAAAGTTTAGAAAGCAAGTTTATAAGTAAATGGAATCCTGGGCTATTTTTTTTTTCTTTTTAAATAATTGTGGTTTGGGTTGGTGCTAGAAGCGATTTATTAAAAAATAAACTTTTGGCGGGAGGGTAGAAAGACAAAAGAGAAATACTTTGTCAAGGTGTTAGTTCTGAGGTGACAGAACCAAAGGATAGGGTGGAAGACAAACAACGGACTTGAATTTTCAATCAAGAGTTTCAGAAATTAGGATGAAACACATAATTGTTTCACTATAGAACTCATTATGTCCCTCTTAGCAAAGTAATTTCAAACTGGGAAATAAGCAAATCTTTTCTCAGGGAGGAGTATTAAACCTTATTATTCTCATTGTTAAAATCGAACAACCAGGAAAATATATGACAGCTTGGGAACAACATACAGGCTATATCATTTCAAGTGATCACTTGGTGGAAAGATAACAAGGTCCTTGTCAAAATCAGGTGTCATGCTGGGCAGGAGCACTGCATGCCACAAAAGCCTGGGCAAAAGTGGTATTTGGTAATGGGGCTGCCTCTCCTTTGCTCTAAGGAAGTCACAGCTCATCCTAGCCAAGTTGCTTACTTTCTCTTCTTTGACCTTCCTGTTGCCAGGGTATTGTCTCAACAGGGTTCTGTTAATTCAGGGGCTACGTAAGCAATGCTGGGTTTAGGCTTTCATTCCATTCCACTCTATGAAAGCCAGGTTTTTCCAAATTCAGCACTTCACCTCTCCTTTAATTAAGTAGCCAACGGTTCCTCTTTCACTGTTTATTCCTGGATACAGGTATATATCACAACCAAAGCCCCCCATCTCTTTAAGTGGAAAATATTTCTGCTAGATTGTCCTGCCACTGGACTGCAGACAGCCTCAGGACCCATCAGCCAATAAGAGGGAAGCTCTGCTTTCAAACCTAAATGTGAAGTCACCACTCATGTTTTTGCATCATATCCAGGCTGAAAGATGCAGTGAGTAAGAATTTCAAGAGAGGCGCATCCAGCAAAGGATACCCATAAGCAACCTTTCAAAGTTCTTATCCAAACTACCCTCTTTCCCAACTCCACATCCTAAATCAACTTTATGCATTTGTACATATAAAACAAAATCAAGCAAAACAAAGACCAACAAACCTTTTTTGCTCTCTAAATGAATTATCTCATGGATTTTGTTTTATAGTTTATGGAAAATGGTGCAGCAACACTTACGGTAAATAGGAGCCTGGCAACAAACAGAAACACCTCTCCTCAAACTCCACCAGATCACAGCCAGATTAGAGGACCCTGCCAGTCTGTTGGTTCCTATGTAGTAAAAAAGAACCTGTACCTTGGAAGGCTCTGGCTTAGTACAAGGATATTCCTGCTGCCAGGACAAGCACTTGCCACATGGAATTTTGACTCGAATACACTTTCCTGTACTGTCTTTGATCCTAATTTTAGCACTAGTTTTTTCATTTCAGTTTCTAGGATTGAAACGTAAAGGGAGCTTTGTCCAAAGGCAAGTGACATAGGCCTTATACTTGTTGCTATCCTTAATTTCTTCATTCATGATACTTGCCTTAAAGACTAAAATTCTCCTTCCTTTTGTTAAATAGATTCCTGTCCTCAGCCCTGATGGTCACTGGCAAAGATGTGTATCCCAATGGATGAGAGCATCTCCTTCATCTCCTTGGTCATTGTCAGGGTGACATGCACACGATCAACACTTGGTCACACAAGTGTCCAGCTGTCACTTTGCCTAAAGCTCCTCACTCCCTGCATCTAATGAAACTCTGGCTTTGTCATTGCAATGTATGGTGCACTGGGACAGGTAGCCTTGGAACTTCTTTATCTCCGTAGTCCCCAAAGCTTGGGCTTGAGCCAGAGGCATGTGGCAGTCCTCTGTGCACTGCCACACCTGCTGCATAAACACCTGGCTGTCCTCACAACAGCAGGAGCTGAACATGAAAAATTACATCTCCCAGATCTACCTCCCTCAAGAGGTTTCTTCATAGAGTCCACCATCTTCTGAGCCTGGAGCTCCCACAGCTCCACCATGGCAACCAAGAGCTCAAGCAAATCTTCTTAATGTTCTTCACAAAGCTTCCTATCAACATACACTATTTCTATTTTCTTTCTTCTTCTTCTTCTTGTTTCTTTTCTTTGGGGACAGGGTCTTGCTCTGTCACCCAGGCTGGAGTGCAGTGGCAGGATCACAGCTTAGCTTACTGTAGCCTTAAACTCTCGGGCTCAAGTAATCCTCTTGCCTCAGCCTTTTGAGCAGCTGTTACTACAAGTGCGCACCACCGGGCCCGGCTAAGTTTTTCTATTTTTTGTAGAGACAAGGTTTTGCCATGTTGACCAGGTTAGTCTAGAACTGGGTTCAAGCAATCCTCTTGCTTCAGCCTCCCAGAGTGCTGGGATTATAGCCATGAGCCACTGCCCCCTGCCAAATTTTGACACCCCAAAATGTGTTGGGATGTCAAGGTATTTTAATAGTTTTACATATGTTGTGAAATAACATGTATTTTTTAAATGTTACTGTATTTTTTTAAATTAGTTCTTGAATTTTTGTGAATGGTCTTAGTGTCTTTGTTTCCAAAATATAAGTTCAATCTCTGGCTAAGGCAGGCATGAAGCTTCAAGGAGCATGTTTGAAGGAGCACTGGGGACAAGCAGACCCATCAGATCAAGGCCATAGTCCCCCAAAAGGCTCCCCTACAATAAGCTCTCATCATATTTGTTTCCAAAATCTCACCTTAGCTTTCTGGCCTTCCTTGTTCTAGCTCTGCACCAGCCCTGGCTGGCCTCATTTCACGTGGTCACCTCTAAATGTTAGGCTATTTGCTTTCAGATCTCAGTACTTCTGGTCCCTTCTCCCCTTTGGCTCTTCATTTTCATCCTCTATCAGTTGGTCAATCCTCTCCAATGGGAACTTGACTTTAGCTCCTACTCCAGTCTTGCTCTTGTAGAACCCATAGCACCGAAATTCACTCTGGCCTTGGATATGGTACAGCAGTGTGAGTAAAACAAAACCTGGCATACCAGCCATGCAGGCACGTGTGGCTACCAATTAACTAAAATCTTGTTTCAGCTCCTTTACTGTGATTTGGATGAGAGAAAGTAAAAATGCAAAGTTCACAATGTCAACATGCAGCACTACCATCTTATTTTACTCATTTTATTATTACTTCAGAAATGCCCTTTCTCTCTCCCAACTTGCCACCATGATCATTGTAAATGTCACTGAATGTTGCTTTGTTAGCACTGAGAAGTTGTAGGAATTACATAAATCACCTCATCCAATTCCTTCATTTGACAAAAGAGGAAATGGATGTGAACTGCCTGATCTTTAACATGAAAATGGATTTACTTTGTGAAAACTTTAGATTTAATTTTGGTCATAATGATGACGATGGTGGTGGTAGTGACAAATGTAGAGTATGGTGAGTGAAATGGAAAGATCACTGGACATAAACGAAGACCTCAGCCCCCAATCTGCTTTCACTTCTTCCTGCTCATGTTACTGTAGGCTTCAGGTTGTTAGTGGTGATAAAAGGAAGGAGGTGGCTCAGAAGAACTCAAAACTCTCTTTCCTTCTGAAGTTTTAATGTCTCTAATGATAAAGCTCATAGTTTCAAAAATATTCTTGTCCTGGCCGGATACAGTGGTTCACGCCTGTAATCTCAGCACTTTGGGGGGCCAAGGCAGGCAGAGCACCTGAGGTCAAGAGTTCGAGAATATGGCCAACATGATAAATCCCCGTCTCTAGTAAAAATACAAAAATTAGCTGAGCGTGATGGTGGGCACCTGTAATCCCAGCTTCTCAGGATGGTGAGGCAGGAGAATCACTTGAACCTGAGAGGCAGAGGATGCAGTGAGCCAAGATCGCGCCACTGCACTTCAGCCTGGGCTCTTTTCCTAAGACATCTTAAAATTTAGTCCATGACAATGATTCTGTGTATTTTCAGCTGTATGTAAATTAATCAATATTTGAAACAAAACCCAAGTTAATAAGATTTGCACAGAATACTATAATTTCCTGAGCACTAACTTATAGCTATTCTTATTTACATCTGATCTATGTGAGGTATGATTCTATCAGCATTTCACAGATGAGGAAACAGCTTTAAAGAAATGAAATGACTTGCCGAGTATCTTATAGCCTTTAAGAGGTGACTCTAGACATGAACCTGGCTGTTGATAGATTTATGCTCTTGTCAATATACAAGAGCTTCCTTATAATTGTCAGCAAAAGACTTACAAATGTAGCCACTAAAAATTAATAATAAAGGAGTTCTGCTTCACCACATAGATTATACAGCCAGGTCCAAAGATCAATGAGAAACAGAATGGCATTACTTGGAACACACATGACAGAAAACGTTCTGTTTCCTTTAGTGTCAAAAAGTATTATCAAAATGAAATCTGTGAAGCTTCCTGTCATAGATACGTTTTTTTCTTTCTCTTTTTCCCACCTATATGTGTCCTCACCAAAAGTAATAGGCTCCTCCCACCTGTAATCAATTAAGTTTAATTTTTAGTTTTTAATGTTTGAGTGTTTCTGTCACTTTGCTGCTGATACTCTTAAACTCAATCTTCCTTCTATATCATTGCATTTGCTCATTGCACACAGTGCCATATTGCTGAAAGGAGGATTTTTCTATCTTTATGTTGCTACAGAGGGTTTTAGTGTGATTTCAAAGTTATACAAGATGACTGTTGCCCTAGAGTGAAAAAATCTGGCATCTAAAAAAAATTTTTCCGTTTGAAAAAAGAACTTAAAATATTTTAGGTGGTATTACTAGTAGTGTTATTATTATTGCTATTCTACTGAAGGGAACAAAATATTCATGTTTCATATGCAAGAACTGCATATTTAATGGTCCAGCAGGAAAAACTCCCGTTAAACGTATTGTTTCTGTGGACTAAGTGTGTGTAACAGTAAAAGGTTAAGAAGGTGTACTTTACAGAGGTTTACTCTTGCCATTGCCAAGAGCCTGATGCAAAACACACATCCAAGATGAAAATAGCACATCATCCCTTTGCAGCAGCTGTTCTATTGCTGTGGAGTATGAACTCACCATGGCAGGGTGCACTGCGTGCAATGACAGAAGTCTGCAGCTACAAATTGCCTTTCTCCCCCCTCCACCAGGGATCCATGCACATGAGCACAGACACAAACACACACATACACACACACACACACCTTTTTACATCCAGAAATACACAAACATTTTGACAGGGACCTAGCATCTGTTTTCATGACAGTTTAGAGACCAAAATAGGCCATATGTGGGAGGCAGTGCAGCTTAGTAACAAGAAATGTGAAGCAGGCTTTAAAACACTTGAGTTCTAGTCCTACTTCAGCGACTATCTAGCATTGAAGAAATCATTTTATTTTTTGGATCAATGTTTTCTAACATAGAAGACTGACAGGCTAAATGTGATGAGTTAGGCCAGGCGCAGTGGCTCACGCCTGTAATCCTAGCACTTTCAGAGGCTGAGGCAGGTGGATCATGAGGTCGAGACTGAGATCATCCTGGCCAATATGGTGAAATTCCATCTGTACTAAAAATACAAAAAAAAAAAAAAAAAAAAAAATAGCTGGGCATGGTGGCAGGCACCTGTAGTCCCAGGTACTCAGAAGGCTGAGGCAGGAGAATCGCTTGAACCCAGGAGGCAGAGGTTGCAGTGAGCCGAGATTGCGCCACTGCACTCCATCCTGGCAACAGAGCGAGACTTCATCTCAAAAAAAAAAAAAAAAAAAAAAAAGTGATGACTTCTAAGTTTTCTTTCAGACCCAAGGTTCTATGAATTCAAGAAAAAGCTCAGGAAAGGTATTTGCTCAGGTAGCCCATTAACTATGATGGACTGCATTTCACAAGTTACAATACTTCAAAAGCTTATTTCTGCAATGTTGACCCATATAATCTACTTTATCAGACCTGGTCTGGAATTTCTTTTCCATGATTATTTATCCATCAACAGATAGTTATTGAATTTTCATTAAAGTATTAAACACAAGGCCCGGTGGATAATGAGGAAGTGAGGAAGATGTAGCTCCTGGCTTTGGAGATTTTATTCTCACTGTAGAGAGATGATACACACACACAGTCACATTAAAGGAGTTTGTGAAGGGCTATCATGAGGTACTCCAAAGTGTCACTGGTTTTCAGATGAGGTAAGATTGAACTCTGCCTTGAAACCAAAGGAAGGCTTCCTAGAGGAGATAGTATTCACGCAGGACCTTGAAGGATGGCTAGAATACCACCTTGCAGAGCAGGGCGGGAATAGGAAATGGCCACAGTCAAGTCCAAGAGATAACAAGCTATGAGGCAGTACCAGAAGCATTCCATTTGACTTCAGCTAAGTCTTAGAACTGTTATCAAAACTTCATTTTATGTGACAATGTGGATATACCTGGAAGACATCACACTAAGGGAAATAAGCCAGTCAAAGAATGACAAATGCTGCATGATTTTCGTTACATGAGTGTGTGAGGCCATTTGCATTACTATAAAGAAATATGGCTGGGCGCAGGGCCTCACACCTGTAATCCCAGCACTTTGGGAACCTGAGGCGGGCAGATTACAAGGTCAGAAGTTCGAGACCAGCCTGGCCAATATGGTGAAACCATGTCTCTACCAAAAATACAAAAATTAGTTGGGCGTGGATGCACGCACCTGTAGTCCCAGCTACTTGGGAGGCTGAGGCAGAATTGCTTGAACCCGGGAGGCAAAGGTTGCCGTGAGCCACTGCACTCCAGCCTGAGCTATCTCAAAAAAAAAAAAAAAAAAAAAAAAACAAGAAAGAAAGAAAAAAATAAAAGAAATACCTGAGGCTGGGTAACTTAAGAAATAAAAGAGGTTTAATTGACTCACAGTCCTGCATGCTGCACCACATGGCTCCAGCATCTATTTCTAGTGAGGGCCTCAGGAAGCTTATAATCATGGTGGAAGGCAAAAGGGGAAAGATGGTGGGGGAGGGAGATACTACACATTTTTAAACAACCAGATCTCACATGAACTCAGAACAAAAACTTACTTATCACCAAGGAGATAGTGCTAAACCATTCATGAGGGATCTGCCCCCATGATCCACTTGCCTCCCATTAGACCCCACCTCCAACATTGGGAATCACATTTCTACATGCAATTTGGAGGGGACAAACATCCAAACCATTATCAATGAGGTATGTAAAATAGTCAAACTCACAGAAGCAAAGAGTAGAATTAATGGTGATTTCCTGGGGCTGGGAAGTAGGAGAAATGGGGAGGTGCTATTTGATGCATGTAGTTTCAGTTACATCAGATGCTAAGATCTTCTATACCTAGAGTTAACAATGCTGTATTGTACACCTAAACTTTAAAGTGCTGAAAGGATATATCTTATCTGAAATGTTCTTGCTATAATAACGTAAAAAACTTCAAGAAGACTGACTCATTATTTCATCTCATATAAAAATATAACTTGCAGAGCTTATTCTTCCTCATAAAGCTATGTTGATTTCATCAAGTTAGTTTGACTAAGTGAAATTTATAACACGTCTTTTAAAAACAGTAAACAATATGTCACCTCTTCCCCATGCCTGAATGTTCCTAATCACTATCCATATTATGTGTTCTTCAACCTACTCGTGCTGAAGATGCAGGAATTTTGATCTTTGAAAAATGCAGACCCAAGAAAATATGTTGGAAAAAGTATATCAGCAAGTTAATATAAGTTGTGGTTGTCACAGTAAACAGATCTACTCACACAAGTTTATATTGGACTGAGAGAAAGTGTGCTATGCACAAACTGAGATGATCTATATTCATAATTGACGTTCACATTCCCAGAGCTTAGGCAAGATGCTGAATATTCTTCACCAAGCTCAAAGAAACCCTAGTGGATGATCTCTAAGTATGGAATTAAAAAGTCTATCTAAATGCAGAGACACTCTCAGAAACACTTTGTCTTGCCTTTTCTAGCCAAGCGGTCTGAATTATTTGGGTAATGTGATTTGTGTGGACCAAAAATACACATGTATTTTTAATTGAGCTAAGAAAGTTTCTTATTTTTCTTTATCACTTTAAAATGTTCACTCTAAAATATTAAGCCAATTAACATTCTTTAAATTGCTAAAACAAAATATCCATGAACAAAATGTCCATTTGCAAGAGTCCCAATATACCCAGCATTAAGCTAATGTAATGAGAACATAATTTCTACTTCAGTGAACACTTGTGACTCTCAGAAATGCCATTACATTTCTGTGCCTTGTGAGGATTTCACAGAATTCTACCTGAAGGGTTCTGGCTTCTACTAAGGAGCACAGTACATGGAATGACTAAGAACTAGCTAAGAGGCAAAGCATAGGCACATCAAGTGTCACACCTGACTGTGGTCATGTCTATCTCTGTGTGATCCAATTCACTTCACATCAACAGCACCCAAGCTGACAGCTTCAGACGTCTGGCCTGGACTTCTAATCCCTGCCTATGGCATTAGACCTCCCTTAAATTCTGAATACAACTCAAATTTGAGAAATATTTGAACCAAAAATCTTCAGTATAATCCCATGTGAGGTATGAATTTAAATTATATGTTGTAGTTAGAGGTATATTTAACTATTGGAGGCACCATCATATGTACAATAAAGACCTTAGGAATAATGAAAGAAAAACTGTCCAGTGAACACTTAGTCTGAAAGTTAATATCTTCCATCTGGATCCAGGATGATAGAAAACTCTTCTCATAGAAATCACAATATAAAAGAAAGAATTATGATCTTTATTCTTCGAAGGCATTGACAAGATAGCATTCATGTTGGAGAGAAGCTGTAGCTCCTGAATTTCTAGCATTGCCATCAAACAGAGTAATTAAAATACAAAACAAATGCAGCAAAAGCTTTTGTGAGGTAACTAAAATAGTCAAACTCATAGAAGCAGAGAGTAGAATGAATGGTGGTTGCCTGGGGCTGGGCTGAAAAGTCTTTCTAGCACAAGGCAGAAATGTTTGGTCCCATAAAGCCAAGGATTATGAAAGATACTGAACATTCTCTATAACTAGCAGACCCGTTCTTAAACAAGGAAATGACTAATGAAAGAGTTAAAAGAATCCTATGGGTGAGTGGATATAAATTTTAAATGCCAGAGAATCAATTATGTCAAAAGCAAAGGATTTACAGCGATAATTACAGAAATATTTCTTTCCCTCCTTCAAACTAAAGGCAAGGGGTTTCTGGTGAACTCCAGAGCAGCCCAGTAGTTATGCTTGCGCAGATGTGTAGTTGCTGTGCCAAAGGTCGTTGGATAATAAACTATAAGTCGTTCACTATCTCGTCTGGGATTAGCTTTTCTCTAGGAATTCTTTCACTTTTCCAATATACTTCTGAACTAAAATCACTCCTTCAAATAGAGAAACAATACTCTTTACAGAGAAGTAGCCAAAAGCCAAGAGTAACCTTTTTGACCTTGACTTTGCACTCAGTCTCGTCCCCCATTTCTGATCTCTCCTAGAAGCAGTGCTGTCACTACCCCACCAGCTACCCAGTCGTGTTCCAGCTTGATCCCCTGAAGACTGGATTTTATGATCTCTAGCCCACCTACTACTTTCACTGGGAATTACTGAGAATAGAATGTTTCCTACAAATGGTAAACTTTACAAATATTGGTGGATCTTACCTATTACAAAGTTTCAAAACAAAACATCTTTAAGTAACACATGGCATCTCTTAAGAATTTTTTTTAAAACTCAATTAGGCCAGTGTTTGTATGCAAATTCAGACTTAAACTGTGGGAAGATATGCATATAATCCTGGTTGTATATAACTGGCACAAGCTATAATTTACACATTAATATTCACAATCCAACCCGGCTACTTCAAATTACTGACAACCAGCTTTGGTTCCTTATTTATAGAACTTTCCTGGAAAGGATCAGCATTTGCTGGGAAACTAAATGACTATGTTCTAATCATGTTTCTGAGACCTCATTTTGAGATCTCAGAAAAGTCTCTAAAAAAAACTCTGTGAGATAACATTTCCATAAATGAACTCATAATGAAAACCTTTAATAAGGACGATGGAACTAAAGATAGTTATCCCATGTAAGTGGCAGGCAGTTACAGTACAAATTCTGAGCACTCATTCTATTTTTAGTTTCTATAAGGGTAATGGGCAAAATTATACTAAATTGGTATAATGTTTCACATTAGTCTTAATTTAAAATGTCTTTTTCTTTCTAGTACTATCTATGTATTAAATTATACTAGGAAAACTCTAGAAGAGGGATATAAGAAAAGGTAATTATTTTGTCCGATTTAAATAGGACTGCTCTCAGGTAAATTTTATGCCTCAGTTTCTCTCTATACTTTGAAAAATTCTGTCAGTCATCTTGCTGGGAAAAATGTCCTTTGAAAGTGGCTAAGATTTCTATAACTACTGCTATCATTACGGGGTACATGAAATGTAAATATCCAGTTGAACTACAATATATGTCACTTTCTTTTATTTAAAAAAACACACATATACTGTATCACATGGCATTAAATAAGATTTAATGTTTTCTAACTTCCCCCTCCCATTATTTTGTTGCTGACCTGTTATCTAATGTAAAATTTGGAACAAACCCAGACTATTTCCAACCATGCAGATAGCTCATTATCCAGGTGTCTTAAAGATGGAGGGATTAGTGAGCATAAGGGTGGTGCTATGAAGGAGTCAGAATCCTGGGAATTGAAAACTAGCCTAAAGCCAAATCTTGCTCATGATCCAAATCACCCATGGGGAGATAAGGTTGGGATTTGAGATAAAATATGCCACATTATCCCAGACACCATCTACCATTCATTTTACCTATTGTATTGATAAGTCCCCCACCCCACCCCACAACCCACATACCCATATACACAATCTCTAACTGTTTGGCCTTTAAATTTGTAACCAAAGTACAGTTGCAAGCCCAACCCAACACACTTGGCCTTACGCCTTTTTCCTCCTGATTTTAATAAAACAGTATTTTTGATTCTTCATTAAAAAGAAGGGATGCTTTGGGAATTTTCTGTTTCCTAACCATCACCTAGTATTATTCATTCAGCTTTGTGTGCATGTATGTGTTTTAACAAGCTCTCATAAATTACACATGATACTAAGCTTGGCCTTTTTATGCAGCTGTTATTTGTGAGTAGGTTGGGTTTAGTGGTGTTAATGGTGGAGGCATACTCTTGGCTACGCCCACGTCTCCAGCTAGAAAACAGATTCTTGTAACTCATATCACCTTTGTTGACAGGAAGGTCAGCAGTTTAAACATTTTTATTTATTTATTCATTTGCCCTTTATTTAGTTTTTGATGAGGGAGGAATTGGGGATAGGGAGATGTTGACATATGTATTTATTTATTCATAGTGCCTATCAGGATGCAGTTCGAGCTTTTAAAATCTGAATTATACTTGATTGTGACAATTAAACATATATTTTGTAATATACAATGTAACTGTACATAGAACAACTGCGAAATTTGGGAAAATTGATTCCTAGAGATCCAAGCTTATTCTATTCTACTATCTGTTCTTAAATCGGATCTTAGAGCAGATACTAAAAGTAGGAGTTCAAATGCATGTCTATGAGGTCAGGTAGCAGCAATGTTCTTGCCAGATTGAGGACTGACAATAGATAAAGAATATACTTAAGATACAGTTTTCTGCCACTCTTCTGTCTTTCTTGAACCTCAAGTTCTAGAGGCATGCTCAAGGGTGGTGCTTTATTTTCCTGTTGTTTTTCATGGCAAGGACGGAGGCCATCATCCTTAGCAAACTGACACATGAACAGAAAATCAAATACTACATGTTCTCACTAATAAGTGGGAGCTAAATGATGAAAACTCATGGACACATAGAGATGAAAAACAGACACTGGGGCCTACTTGAGGGTGGAGGGTAGGAAGAGAGAGAGGATCAGAAAAAGTACCTATTGGGTACCAGGCTTAATGCCTGGGTGATGAAGTAACCTGTACTACAACCCCCATGACATTAGTTTACCTATATAACAAACCTGCATATGTACCCTGGAACCTAAAATAAAAATTAAAAAAAAAAAAACAACACACACTAGCTTGAAAACCTACTCCTATTGGTGGAGATAGGATGCTCTCAGGATCATCATCCCTCTGCCTAAGCCTGGTTTTTGTCAACAAGCTCAAACTCAATTTGAGAATATTCAACAGGATCTTAATCAGTTGATGGGTCTCTCACAGTAACATCTATATTCTCTTTAAGAGTGATTTCTTCTGCCAGCAATACTGTGTCCTTCATCAAAGTCAGCCCCAGGCCTTGCCTAATGTATCCTGGGGTTCCAAGGCAGATTGACTAGAGGCTTTTAGACTGTAGGGTATCTACAATCCTCAGGTAAAAATAATGTGATATGAAGAATCAAAGACCCTCCTGGGTTGCAGATGATAACAATCCACGGATCTAAACATCTCTTCTCTTTTCCAAGTGGCACGACCCATTCCTAAGGACTTAAACACCAAGCTCTTCCTGCTTATTGACTTTGGGACCAAGGGATACAGCCTGGTTATTCCCGATCGTAAGCTTAGCTTTCCCAAGATTTCAGTAAATATATATCTATTGGAAAAAAGTAAGTGGAGTCCGTCTTTCCAAATATTAGCTGATGACTTAACAACCATGTTTCAGATCTATTTTTCCACTCTACAATGACCCTATCTTCTGCCAGTTTCAATTCTGTTTACTTCTTTAGTCCCTACCCCACTAATCTAATGTTCCTTTGCTTTGCTCTGGGAGTGCATGGACTCAAGTGGGCTGCCCTTCAATCCTTGTTGTGTGCCGCAACTGTCATTCTATTCTCTCCTTAAAGATTAATGTGCAGGAGAGTAAAATAAATGAAAGGGAACTTTCCCTTTTCCTCAACTGTCTCTGCCAATAGGAATGGAAACAAAAAAAAATCGTAGGACTACCTCCATGATGTGGACTAAACTGTATCTCCTCGAAATGCATATGTTGAAGCTTTAACCACCAGTTCCTCAGAATGTGACCACATCTGGAGATTAAGAATGGTTTAAGGAGATGTATATAGGTGCCAACTAGACTTGTAATGGTCAGTTTTATGTGTCAACTTGGCTGGGCCATGGTCCCTGGATATTTTGTCAAACATTATTCTGAATATTTCTAGGAGGGTGTTTTCACATGAGATTTACATTTAAATCAATGAACTTTGAGTCAAGCATATTGCCCTCCATAGTGTGAGGGGGACTGGATTCAATCGGTAGAAGGCCCAAATAGAACAAAAGACTGGCCTTTCCCCAAATGAGAGAGAATTCTGACAACAGAAATCTTATGAACTTAAACAGCAATATCAGCTTTTCCTGAGTCTCTAGACTGCCAACCCAGTCTGAAGATTTTAGATTTGCCAGTCTCCGTAATTGTCAGTCAATTCCTTAAACTAAAGCACTCTCTTTCTGTCTCTCTGCCTCTGTCTCTCTCTCTCTCACACACACACACAGACACACACACACACACACACACACAATTGGTTCTGTCCCTCTGGAGAACCCTGACTAATATTCCCTGCCATATCTCATCTTAGCACCCCTGTTCCTATCTGCTGAGTCTGGAAATATCATCTCAGAATTTTGCCACTGCAGTTGGTTTTGAAGGACCTACTCTTCACAGATGGTTAAGTTGGAAGCCCTGAGAGTGGAAGGAGCCCCTCTTATATAGATTAAGAGTTACTTCTGTAATTAAAAAATACATCTATCTCAATGCACACACTTTTATTCCTATCACTGTTCCTATAAAGATTTTCTCCCACGACTGTCACTGTCTGAGCTTAGGTGTAGTCACTTTACTTCTGGAAAAGGTTGAGGGATAAATTAAGGGACATGACTATGGCACTTTCTGCTCAGCAACTTCAGCATTTCTTTAAGAGGAGGGTAAGGGATGCGACACTTCTCTTTCATCTTTTTCCTTAGTCTTTCCTTCAACTACCAGGACATGTACATACACCTTGCATTGATAGTATCCTAAAAACACTAACAGAACCCTAAAATAAAATATGAGACAAATAATTATATTAAGAATTCTTTTCTCCCACCATGATTTCATAAAATAAGAGACAAAATTTTCCTTTAAAAGCAGGATAAACACTGTAATTTATGCTCTATATTCTGAGAGTGTTAAAAAAGCTATTGTAGACATTGCTAAGCAGATGCATCAAGAGATATTTAAGTATTTTTGTCTTTTTTTAATTGAGTTTTTCCTCTCAGTCCTGAGTCTTGTACCCTTTGCTATATTTTATTATTACTATTTTATTAAAACAAATACTTATTTAGCCAATTGTATATTTGAATATGGGTTTGTGTGCATGTAATATACAACTTCTCAAATGTTGAAATGTGTAGACATCAAAAATGACCTGAAGAATGACCATAATGAATCCTTGATATATTATTTCCACATATGGCATTTCCCTTCTGTATCATTCAGATCACCTTGTCTTGTGTGGGGAAAAAACCCATTGCCCTGAAATTTTACTGCATTCATTTTGCAATTGAAGGAAAAAAAATTCTGTACGTGCCAGTTAATTATCCTAGATGTAAGCACCAGCTGCACTTTCTGCTTGCTTTATGAGCATAGTTTACTTCAGGTAAACACAGTAATTCTGGCAGAAAATTGATATGAATCCAGCCATTATGTATTCATTATTTTTTAAGAACATTTACATTTGGACAGGAAATAATGTTAAATTAGAGGAAGAGAAACTTGAATTCGTGTCTTGGCTCTGCCACCTTGATTCTAGGTAAGTTAATTAGTCTTAGTTTCCACATCTGTAAGTTGGGATAATATCCTTTACTTTATAGGGTTGCTGTGAAAATGAACAGCAGTAATTTATGTAAAGTTTTGTAGTACGTGGACATTGCTTTTGTTCAGTTAATTATTGTTTAACTCAGTCCCTCCAGTAAAGAAAATAATTATAATATCTTCTTTATCTTTTAAGCAAACTATGATGAAAAAAATGTAGTACTAACCACAGATCCTCTTAGGGATACTTTTAGAGGAAAATGCAAACATAAAGTATGACCCCTTGTATGTGCGTGCATGTGTGTGTGTGTGTGTATTTCATTCTACATGCATAAACATTCTGTGTTAAACCCATTAGTCCTAATTTCAATCAGCATAACTGGGAACCTTGCTTCCTTCCATAAGCCTGTCCCAGCTTTTAAGATCAGTTCTAAGCAATAGGAAAAATGTTAGTCAAAATGTTTCAGAAATGGTTGACAAGTCATTGTTCTTGATGTAAATTAATGAATAACTGCCAGTTAACATCTTATTTCAACCCTGCTGACAGAATCCATACACACAGAACAGCACAAGCCAGCTGGAACAAGCCCTCCACTCAACAGAGAGAATGAGTCATTAATTCCTTTTCTCAGGTTTGGGCAGTTGGAGTACAATTCATGGAACTAAACAGGAGGGAGGTTATGTCTATCTGGAGACTGGGCCGGGCATAAAAAGAGAAATAGAGACTATTTGTTCTTTAGAAATTGAAAAATGTTAATGAACAAAGCTCAGCCAGGAAAAATTGTTTGGAGAGACACCCATTCATAAAACTAAAGTTCTGTTTCCTTTGGTCCAGTTATATTAATGCAGGCAGAGCTCACGGTCAGAGACTTCAATGGATACCAGGGCTACCCTAGAACAATACCTATAGCAAATCAGGTCCTCTCAGCATTACTTATTCTGATCTGTTGCTCTGGTATTTGCCTGTTTTGTGTTGCTATAAAGGAATACCTGGGACTGAATAATTCATAAAGATAAGTGGTTTATTTGGCTCATGGTTCTACAGGCTATACACAAAGCATGGCACCAGCATCTACTTCTGGTCAGGAACTCAGGAAGCTTCCAATCATGCTGGAAGGTGAAGGAGGAATAGGCGTGTCACATGGTGAGAGCGCAGGCAGGAGATAGGGGAAAGAAGCACCAGACTCTTTTAAACAATCAATTCTTGCATGAACTAACAGAGTAAGAACTCACTCATTACCACTGGGAAGGCACCCATGACCCAGTCACCTCCAATGAGGCTCGACCTCCAACATGAGGAGGTCGCATTTCAACATGAGATTTGGAGGGGAAAATATCTAAACTTGATCACTTGCTCAGGAGGATGTGAAGTTGTATTTTTCTCTCTTGTACATATGGAAAAGGACAAGAATAACGCTACCAAATATTTTACTATATGGCCAATTACAACTGATGTGTGGAGTGGACCTACTGACTTCTGAGTGTGTTGCAAGAACTCCATGATTTCTTCCTGATGGCCTCTCTGATGGCCCCAAGGGAATTCAGCCCCCAATAGGAAGGAGCTGGTCTGATATCGACAAAGCCTCATCCAAGCCTCACATTCAGCTTCCCGTAATTACAAATCAAACTGCCTACCTTTCTCATAGAGAAATCCGAGTAGTCAGATTCGTTTTCATCAAAAATTCTAAGCTCACTTCATCCTGCATAGCACCTGTATTAGGCTTGTCAAAGTTCCTGATATCAGAAGTTTCAAACTCAGGGTAAAATTATGCTGTTTCAGCTAAAAAGCTTTTTGATGTCAGTTTCTGCAGTAATTACATTTTGCCAGGTTTTTAAAATTTCAAAAGCAATACATGATCAATGTAAAAATTTTAAAAATGCTAAAAGCACAAAAGAAGAAACTTACCCATGACCATATGATTCATTCAATTAATCTGTATTTCTTACACCTACTATCTGCCAGGGACCGTAGATATATAAGCACTGTTAATACTTACGGTCTAACTTCAGAAATGCAGGTAAGTAGATACTCATATTTATGCTTGTAGTAGTTAACAATTTTTTGGGGGAGGGAGGGGATAAAATTTCGCTCTTGTCGCCCAGGCTGGAGTGCAATGTGTGATCTCAGCTCACAGTAACCTCTGCCTCTCGGGTTCCAGCGATTCTCCTGCCTCAGTATACCAAGTAGCTGGAACTACAGGCACTTGCCACCACGCCCAGCTAATTTTTGTAGTTTTAGTAGAGACAGGGTTTCACCATGTTGGCCAGGCTGGTCTTGAACTCCTGAACTCTGGTGATCCACCTGCCTCGGTCTCCCAAAATGTTGGGATTACAGGCGTGAGCCACCATGGACAGCCAACAATTGTTTTTAAAAGAGTGAGTGTTTAACGTTATTTATTAAGTGTAACCTCAATGATATTATGAGAAGAATGTTGAAATAGAGTCAGAAGCCTGGGTTCTAGATTAAACGCTTACTAGTTGACCTAGAACAAACCAAGTTTTCCTTGTACCCTTTAGTACTTTTTATATCTAACATTCTGTGAATTTTACTACCAGTAAACAATATGTGCAGTTCTTTATAAAGCCCATTATTCAAATGATGCCCAGTGTTCTTTTTCTAAAACAACAATAGACTTTTCTGTCATAATAATTTGGCATAATCATTCATGTGGCTGCACTTCAAAGTATGAATCTACATGACGTAATTTTTTTTTTTAACTTATTTTAAGTTCAGGGGTACAATGGCATGTTTGTTATATAGGTAAACTTGTGTCATGCGGATTTGTTGTAAAGACTATTTCATCATTTAGTATACATCGTATAATGTATACTAAAGCCTAGTATACATTAGTTATTTTTCCTGACCCACTCCTTCCACCCACCTTCCACTCTCCGATAGACCCCAGTGTATTGTTCCACTCTCTGTGGAATTTTATCCAAAACCTGTTACTTACAAACAAACAAACAAACAACAAATGAATACGAACACTCAACGTGAACTATATAACAGAATAACATGCCTGAAACATCTCAGAATTATTTTCTTTTTGGTATTTAACAATATACTTCTAATCATTTTGGAGTATTAAACACTTTTTAGTTTACTTGTACATTTGAAATATGCATACATGATCAGTCACAGAGGTAAAAGCCAACCAAAAATAGTCAATAAAGCCAAGGCCTGAATAAAACTGCTGCATTTCTAATCAGTGTTATTAACTGTTCAGGACCCTGAGTTTCCCCTGAAACTAGCTTTGCTCATGAAAGGGTCAGGAGAAGCAAACCACACCACTCTGGGTGGTATCAATGGCAAACACTATCTGACTCTGTAAAGAGGTACCTAAGCCATTCAGGCAGAAAACAACAGGGGAGAAAAAAAGACATGACAATAACAAAATACAGTTGGCTCTCCATGTCTGTGGGTTCGGCTTCTACAAATTCAACCAATGATAGATCAGAAATATTGGAAAAATAAAAGTCAAAAACATGTGACTGAGCGCGGTGGTTCATGCCTGTAATCCCAGCACTTTGGGAGGCCAAGGTGGGCGGATCATTTGAGGTGAAGAGTTTGAGACCAGCCTGGGCAACATGGCGAAACCCCATCTCTACTATAAACACAAAAACTAGATGGGTGTGGTGGCCGGTGCCTGTAATCCCAACTACTCGGAGGCCGAGGCAGGGAGAATTGCTTGAACCTGGGAGGTGGATGTTGCAGTGAGCCAAGATTGCACCAATGCACTCCAGCCTGGGCGACAGAGCAAGATTCCCTCTCAAAAAAAAAAAAAAAAAAAAAAAAGTTAAAAACATTAAAAAATAATATTAATTTTAAAAATGCAGCATGGCAACTATTTACATAGCATTCACATTGTATTAGGTATTATAAGTAATCTGTTTAAAGTATACAGGAGGATGTGTGGCGGTTATAGGCAGATACTATGCCATTTTATGTAAGGGATTTAAGCATTTAATTTTGATATACATGGGGGTCTGGAATACATTGGAAAAAAAAGGAGAGAAATTACCTGTCTAGTAATATTTGTACAACATATTAATTTTTTCTTTTTCTAAAAAATATTTTGTTTACTTGTTGTTATAAATACTCAAGTAACGTTATAAATAGAATAACCAATGTACCCCTTTTCCTGACTGGCATGATTTATTCCTGTTACTCTGGTGATTCTTAATAACTTCCTTGTTAGGGTATAAGTAATATGGTCAGTCATAGGAGAGTTTGGAAGTTTATATTTTGGAGGCATAAAAAGTTCAAAAAATGTTTAAGGTTATCTTTATGGAATATCTCTACCAGAGCTCTACTTTTATTCAAGGACTAACATTTAAACAGATCTTACTCCAGCCAAGCACTGTTCTAGCACGTTACACATAGTAGGCCATTTGACCCACTCACAATAACCCCAGGAGGTAAGCTGTTATTAACATTTTGTTTTTACATGTGAGGAAACTGAGGTGCCCTGCCTAAAGGCATACCACAGAAAAGTAGCCTATTTGAGTTTTGAACTCAGGCAATCTGAATCAAGGGGCCTTGTTTTAACTACTACATGCCTTTCAAATCTATTTTTAAAATTAAATCTGTTAGGTCGCTTGTTTGTTCATATTGATTGAAAAGAAAAAATCAATAGTTTGTTCATAATTAGTCAATAATTTGTTTATAAATCCCAATCAGTAATTTACAAATATGACAATGAAAGAAATCTACAATATTCATTCCTCTTTCCACACTGCCATTTCCAATGAATTCATAACAGACACTGACTGAAAATGAGATAACCTAAATTGCCTTTCATTTTCCAATAAACAGGCTAAAGAAGAGAAATATAGCTACTAAATCAACTAGATACTCGTAATTCCCAGACACAGCTACCCCTGACCCACACCCACTGCCCTGAGAATCTTGAGGAACAAGACAAAGACTTGGAGGCTTTCAAGACTACAGTTCCATTTACTGAAAGACAAAAAGAAAATTCAAGTAACTTTCATTGGGCCACTTTGCTATCAAACCATATCCTTTGATCTGCAATTAAGAGCTCATTAATTCTTTTTCAAACATATATTTAAACACATTTAAATATCAGGCTCAAGCTTCTACAATTCTAATCATGCTTGAGTATCTGACCCCCCTGCCAACATCAGGTTTGAAGAATAAGGAAACTATTACTAGGAACTGTTACAGCAGCAAGAGGTGACAGCTGACTGCTAGAAAGATGACAAAAAAATCTCAAAAGTAGATGTAGAAGTGTCTTCATCACAGTGAGGAATGTATACCAATATTGATGTCCCCTAGTAGCCATCACAGAAATTAATAAGTTATATTTAGTATCCTTGGTCTAGTATAGTACCTCTCGAAAAGTTATGTTAATAACTGTGAAATTATTATTAACTGCGAAAGTTTTGTGGTTGCAGTTGAGAGCCTTAGTTACTTTAATTAACTTTCTAGAGGTTGTCTTTGTCTAGCGATATTTGTATAATGTAGTAAACTTTTTGTTAATAATAATATCTGATATCCAGTAAGTCATCTACCTTGATTATGGATAAAATATTATTTATTGCTGCATAACAGCATTTAAAAGAACCTGACAAATGAAAGAGGTAGAACATGAAAAAATTAACTTTCTAATCTATGATTGCCTGTATAGTGATAAACTCCAAATGAAAAATTAAAATTTACATGATCTAATTGCATTGTTTACCAAATATAAACCAACTGTATATTTGAAACATCTGGATCATTCAATGAACATGTGACATTTATCCTTCTGTGTGGAAGTGAATAGATGCAGCCTAAGTGACTGTTAGTAAACACCTAGATATGTTTTCCCAGGAGGGTAGCTATAGTTTTCTTAGATTTTCCTTCTGTAAAACAAGGGTGGTATTAGACACATCATCTGTCTTTCAGACACTCAGTTCAGCTTTAGAAAAGAGAGACTCATAAAAACAGAGCATTTATGTTATAATTCCATGATAAGGAATTATGCCACCAAGAAGAGCTGGATGGAATTCTGCTTTTTAAGGATGAAGTCTGCTACAGAGAAATCTGCCAGGACTTTTCCATTTTTATTCCTGTGTTCTATTTTCTACCTCCAAGTTTAGTAATCCACGGTATATGTTGGCAGAGCATAAGCTTTCTCCTCGGTTCCAACTTCCCCTTATTAACCCGAAATGAAATCCTATAAAGCTCTGTGCAGAAAAATTACACAACCAAATGAAAGGTTGCATTAGCTATCTTCTGCCTCGAGCTTCTGCTTAATGCTCTAATGACAAGATAGTGAATGATGCGGAACACCCAAGGGGCAGGAATGGAAAAAAACGAGATGTTGAATGGATGCATGTATCTCTCAATGGCATATCTTCAGAGATAGAGGCCAGAACTTCCATAGTATTAATTTCCCTAAACATCCAACTTCCTAAAAATAACCTCAGGCTATCTCTTTGACCAAATTTTTTTCCCAGACCTGATGTCAGACACTATATTTAGGACCGAAGCTGGTTTAGATGATTTAATCCCATTCATTCAAAATTCCTGTTCACACAAAAGATGTTAATAATAGACGTGAACAAGGACCAGAAAACTTCAGCAAAAGTCTTGAAACTTGAAAGTGGAGGGGGTAGAGCTACATAGGAGTTGTCATTCGTGCCATTATTATCAACAGGAAGCTCCTTGTTTTTCAGAAATTAACACAATAAATTTGTAAAAACTCTCTTATTTGCCATGAAGCCAATGAGGCCTTAAGAAATAGAAATCTGCATTCAATTTAAAATAAATCACCATATAAGCAGTTATGTTACTTGCCCTCCTACCTCAGTAGGTTGCAAGTGAAACCCAGAAGAAAAGTAAAAACACAGTGGGGTTAGGTCGTTTTGATTACTATTACTAATTTATTTTTATCTAAGAATGTAATGCTAATCCTTTGTAAAAACAATTAAAGAAATTTCAAGAAAGCTATTTTATAATTCAGAGTGGAAAGGTACATGATAGAAAACTGGAAACAATTGTTTTCTTTCATTAGAGTCAAAGGGTGGTAAAGAATCTTTAGGAGACATGGAGTTGGGGGTGGGTAACTGACTTGGTATCACCCTAGATTACTGCCAGCACAGTTTATAACTTTATTTCCCCAGAGGAAACGAAAGATAGAGGCCCGAAAGGGAACAGAATGACTAAGGGCCTCTTTTTCTTACTTTGCTTTTTTTTTTCTTCAATCACAAGGTTTTGGGTTTCTTTTTTTTTTTTTTTTTTTTTTTTTCCCCAGAAGTTTGAGTGGTTCTCTGGTATTCTTTTGTATTTTGGCAATTCTATACTGAAAAGTGCTTACTCATGATGAAATCTCTAAGAATTCCCTCAGGATAAAGATACCTCACTGAAGTTTATTTAATGGTGAGAATCATATTCTGTATACTGTTTACCTAATTGCCAGGATGAATTAGGGTTATGTGGCATATCTTTTTCATAAGAAAAGGTTTAAGAAGTTAAAAAAAAGAAAGAACTGTGCCTTTCTTCCCTTTCTCTTTATTTTACCCTCAAAGAACATTATATTAAACTAGCAATGTCCTCATACCCTTTGTCTTCTAACTGCCTTGTGTTTTTCTAAAAGTTAAAAATGTCTACCATTCTCATGGTATGAATGATCTAATTAAATCACCAAAACCACTGTGGAGATCAGAGAGTTTAAATACATAGCTTGTAAACAACAGAGCTGAGATGCAAACCTAGGTTTATTTGACTCCAAGGCCTGGACTCAACCATTCCATCTATCCTTTTCTCAAACACCACTGTACCTGGTTGAGAATTCTTTTTCACTGCAGGTAGTTTTCAGGAATAGTTATCGTGAAAGAAAACCTCAGTTTGATTGCCTCATCCCAGTGCACACATTTCCATGGTCATATTAGAAATACTTATAAAGAAATGTTCCAAAGTACTGTACACTTCCTAGTTAACGGCACAGAAGGAAGGGCCATGAATGATTTAGAAAGTCAATCTACAGAATCTACCAATACAGGAATGCATCCCTGATAGGAAGATAGCCAGGACCAGACTAGCTCATGCAAATCTTTAGAAATAGAGTCTTTGACAAGAAAACTAAGAAGATCATGTCTAATTTTGAAAGTTCATTCACATATAAACCAAGTGCTAATCTTTAAAACCAGCATACTCTATGACTGTACAGAGTAACAACTGAACAATCATGCAATCCGCAATTATCTATCATAAAAATATCATTTATTTTTAAAAATATTTAATAAGTGCCTCCCATTGAGCTAAGGATGGGGAATTCCAAGGTGAACACACAACAGATAAGAATTTACCTTTGCAGTGGCCAATGTGTGAGAGAAAACATGTAAATAAGCAAACACCAATCATGA
The DNA here is from genome assembly GCF_047675955.1 of Chlorocebus sabaeus. Taxonomy (NCBI): domain Eukaryota; kingdom Metazoa; phylum Chordata; class Mammalia; order Primates; family Cercopithecidae; genus Chlorocebus; species Chlorocebus sabaeus. Next base: position 31,690,110 of record NC_132911.1, on the reverse strand, counting down.
CAAGTGCTATGGAGGAGGCTGAGAGAATGATGGGCTGGTTGAGGTGAGGCTTAGGGCAGAAGTGTAAGAAGGAGGTGGTTCGGCAAAGAGCGTAGAGAAGAGAATCACAGGCAGAGAGAGCGGCAGGTGTGAGGCCTCGAAGTGGCACAGAGCTTGGTACGTGCTGGAAACTGAGAACACAGTGAGGCTGAGGTGAGGTGGGAGGAAGCAGGGTGTGGGGCTTAGTGGAGGAATGTGATATCAGAAGAAATGGGAGAGAATGAGAGAAGTCTGGTTATGATGTCAATTTCAGATTTGGATTGTAAATGCAATAAAAATCCACTGGTCCTTTATAAGCAAGAGGCCCTTATGATCTGATATATGCTGTAAAATGTATACGCTGCTGCTTTGCAGAGAATGTGTTGTAAGCACACGGTTACCAGCTATTGCTCTAGAGATGAAGAGAGCTTGCACTAGGGTGGTACAGATCGGAACAGAGAGAGGTGAATAGATTTGAGATGTATTTTGAAGTAGAAATAACACTAGCAGGACTTTTTGATAGGGTGGCTATGAAAAGGAAAATGAATCAAAATTTGCATTGAGTCACTGGGTAAATAATGATGGCCATTAGGAAAATAGGAAAGCCAGTGCAGTACTTTCTAATTTTTCTAGGAGTCTAAATTTAATTTGTTAAAATAAGTATGGCTACTTAATTATTGACTAGCTGCTATGCTATTAGACACTTTAACAGATATTTGAAAGATATTACATCATCTAACCAGCAGTCTTACAGAGCAAGGTTATAATGGTTATTTTATATATGAGAAAATGGACATTCAGAAAAATTCAAGTAACCTTTCCAAGGCATCAATCTGGAAATTAGTAGAATCCAGTTCCATTTGGCTTGAAAACTTGGTCTTTAAAATCCCCAATGGTAGATTTTGCATTGCTCTGACTTCCAGTTATAGCTCTATACCTAGGATAGTATCTGGCATATAATGTATTCCTAATATATATTTACTACCTTCAAACTTAAATACATGTAATTTCCACTATGGATCAATGCTTCTCAGAGATTCCCAAGTTTACTACCTTTTATTGACATCTTAAATAAAGATACTATTTGAGTAGATTCACAGGGCTATCCTTTAAACTACTGCCCAGCTGGGAACCACACAGGACTCTCCATTGAGGATGAACTGCTCTAGTTACATTCCTATTTCTGCATCCTTTGTTGAGAAAGATGTGTGGGCATGCCACACTGACAGGACTTGGGAGGCATCACAGAAGGCTCAACTAGGGCTCAGACTCTCAAAACCACTGCAGGGAGATCTAGAAAAGTCATTCTCAGATGAAGGATGTCCCTGGGTAGATTGAGTGCCCCTCACTCTGCCAATACCCTCAAGGTGTTGGTACCCTTGGTTTCTATCATGGATTTCTGCACCCTTGGGTCCTATCATGGGTTGATGCTAGTCTCAGGGTCACAAGCATCCTTACCCCAGGGTGCAGTCTTCTAAAAAGGGCCCCTTCCACTGTCAGGGCTTAGGCCAACCCACTGGCACCATTGAGAGTCTCTCTCTTTTCCAAGGAAATTCCCCAGCCCCACAGCTTCCCAATCACGAAGTCTTGATTTCTGACAACCACCCAGTTCATCACCCATTGCTAGAAAGTTCTATTTAATTCACAACTTGTCAAAGTATAAGCATTTTCTGCACCTTGCCTCCAGGCAGATGACCAAAACAAACATAAGACTGTGTCTCAAGCTGATTCTGTACTATTATACTTCATCATAACTCTAATCCTCAAAGCCCATGCTCAACGATATTGATGATCTCCCATAGCATATGCTTTATTCCAACTTGGATTTTACCACTCCTTTCCCAACAGTATCCAAATATATAATTCATCTACTACTCTCTGTCTTGCTGTAGGGCATTATGTGTCAAACTCAGATAAGTTCACTTTGAACTCCAAAAGACTTCCAATAAACACAGTTCTGGTGTAAGTCTCCTGCCTGTGAGCAGACAGGCCCCGAGGACTGTTCATCCCTCCTTCAAGGAGATAGCACCTGGCCCCCTTCCGGCCACTCTTCTTTCCTTCCTATCTATCAAGCTGGAAAAACTTCCTGATACCATTCCTCATGATTGCCATCCTCCTCATGGTTTAAGTTCTGCCATCTCACCAAGGACACCAAGTATTCCACACATGCCTTCTTCACAAAGACTGTGTCACCCTACATCTTCATCAGAGTCCCATCTCAGAGTAATGAACTAGATTCTCAACTACATCATTTGGATTAAACCACTGGCAATAGCACTAAGACTTAGTTATGTAGCTAAGGGTGTCAGAGAGGAATATGATTTAAAAGCATACTTGGATACCAATATCCGTAACAAGACAGCTTACACTGCTACCAATAGGGCATGAAACCCATGCCTCACCTTGGCCTCGTTAACAAAGGGGCTTGAGGGCAGAATACTGTCAGGTTTTTGTAGAGGACTGTTTATTTCACCCCAGAAGGGGTAATGCCATACACAGATTGGAACTCTTAGCTCTCAAAGAAACCCTCCAGGATGGAACTACCACATCACTATTGACTTCCTCTCCTCCACTCCACCAGTCTCTGCTTTTTCTCCTAATTGAGACTAGCTTGTATGAGCCCAGAAACAGCCCCGTGGCCTTTCATGCATGTCTTTGTTGGATTCATCATCTGCTGGCATCTCATCCTGTGCTAACATAGTGTGTGACTTTATCCACATTCCCTGATTTTATTTCCCAGGTTAAGTCTGAAATCCTGTCCAGGTTTCTTCACCTTAAGACCACTGTTTTTGCAATTGCTAATCCTATCTCAGCATGCCTATGAGCCATGATGTCATCAAGATAAAATATCTCAAACTCTTACAATAGAAACAAACTTTAGCTTGAAGTCTTTCTTTTATATTTTACAGAAGATAAAACTGTAGAGGTTAAGTGATTTACCCAATATCACAAAGTTAATTAAAGATGAGAACGCCTTCTGACCTGTAGAACAAATGATCTTTATACAGTAACTATGCCATCTCATTCTTAGAAATCATATTCAGCCAGAGAGGGAAACCCAAGGAGTGTGTTTCATGACAATTCAAGTTTGGGAACAAATGACTGATTTTGAAGGTTAAGTTCTGTTCTGAAAAACAACACAAGCATTGAAAATGGATGTTAACAGCTAAAGTTTACACAGAAATACATCCAGGTGTTTTCATATTTTTAATTTTCCAAAAAATTTGTCAAACTAAATCCTGATGGGATTAAAAAGGTGATTTTTCTTTAAAGCCAATTAACCAGTATATGAATAAATGTTTATTTTTTTTAGTAATCGTGTATGGATCACATATAACACATAGTTAAGGTAGTTGGAAAAAGTAATTTTTTAAACCAAGTTTAATGTCTTCACCTCAAAAGTGGAGATCTCTTTCTGTGTAAAGAGTCTTCCAAAAGTCAAATGCTTGTAATAACTTCCAAAGGTGAGGTTCACTCTCAGGGTCAAATATCGGCAGCCACAGAGTTCTTCCCCATCCCAAGCACTTTATTTTTCTGTAGGAATCATCACCAAAGGATCAGGAGCAGCTTGGGAAACATTATGTGCATTTTCGTATTTTTTAAATATAAGAAAGTCTAAATTCCATATATTACTAAAGTCCACAGAAGAACAGAAAACGAGCCTATCTCCCAATGCCATTGTTTTCTTCAACTTTACTTGCATCATGTACATTTTTGGTGCTTTCCAAGTCAAATTTTTCTATCGCATTTTGAGTTTCCCCAACAAATTATATTGCTATTTCAGTGTCTGTACTTAAATGTACACCTAATATATGACTGTTATGTAATAGGTACATAAAGTTTTATACTAGTGTTTATTTTTTCACTAGCAGTTCTTATACTGCTGGTTTAAGAGCTGTCAAATGTAGAAAAGAGAAGCTGACAGGTATAACTTACAAGTAAATGAGCCATTTCCCCCAAATGGGGAAGGCTATTCCCAAAAGGATTAGCTTGGGCCAGTCTGGTCTTAGCAAATATTTTTCCTTCACGATGAACTATACATTTCTCAATTAAAAAGGCTTTTCTTACCAAGCTGTTAATAATAGACTTTAGCAATAAGTTTTTCAAAATCTATGAGGTTGGATTCTGCTCTGTGCCGTGCATGCTGGTAACTGAATCCCTCCTGCCAGGACAGCTGAAGGATGGCAAGTTGTCAGCTCAGAGTCATCTGCTAAGTCGTCAGTAGAGGCACTGCCAGCCAGCATCACCAGTTAAATCACAGTCCAGGGGACAAACGGTTTTGACAGCCAGATGAAACTTGAAAACTCTGGACACTAGAAGTAGTCTGCCCTAACTCCTGCTATTCATTGCAACACTTCCTTGTACCAGGTACAGAATCTCTGTCCCACCTTGACTTTATGATTCTTGTATTTTTATGTTGCCTCAACATTCATTTTGTGTTTGGCTATCTAGCTTAGCTGATGAGTTCTCCTTCTTCTTGCTCGGGTGAGGAGAGATAGCTCTCACCCCAAACCCACATACTCAGCCTTTGGGTCAGCTAGATTTCTAGATAACATTTCTTTGCCAGAAAGGCTTTTTAATGTTGGGTTGTTTCAAATGTTGTGCCTGCTTGCTTTAAACTGCCCAATTGCTCCCCTCGTCCCATGACACTTAGGTTTCTCACCTGGACTCCAATAAATACAAGTGCCCCAGGTTCACATTCCCCCTGCCCACACTTCCTGATCTCCTTGTGAGTGATCTCCAGGCATGCCATGTACTGCCCCCACCCAGGACCTGTAAGTAATAAAATGTTTGTGTTTTATTAAACACAATATGAAACGTTTATTAAACATAAAAAGCTTTATATAATTATGAGTTGTAGGGTAGGTTATATGTTTTTATTAAACATAAAACAATTTATTAAACACAATATAAAATGTTTGTGTTTCTCCTAATCATTGATGGGATGCTCTCCATCTTAAAGATCTTAAATTAATACATGACCTAACAAGTCTTCACAGCTTAATCAAAAGTTTTTGACGGCAAGTTTTCTTAGCTGAATGTTTCTTTCATTACTAGATATTATGTGTGTGCTTATAGCACAGATGTATAATGATTGGACTATTACCGGGGGCCCATACATCCTGGTTTTCCCAGAATAGTCTCAGTTTTACATCTATTGTCCCAAGACAATTGTCAAGATCTCCTCACTTTCATTCACACCAGATTGAACAATACAGTATATTGTGCAATTACCCATTACAAATAACTAGTAATGTGGAATCTTTCCATCAAGCATTGGTCAAACAACTTGATCACTGAAAGTACTTTTCTTTCACTAACTATCATTTTGATTGAGGTCTCTTTCCAGATGGGTTAGTTGCAGCTGTTTTCTTCTGGAGCTTCTTTTCTGTGTTCTATATCATTGTTTCCAACTTCAGGAATACTCAGTGAAGCCTACGTAATTCCATTCTCACCTTCAATGCTCTTAATCAAGTGAAAAAATATTAAAAGCTTGATAATCAACTTAAAGTTGGCCATCTTTTGTATTGTCTCAGCCTGGAAATACATCTAGAAGAAATATAAGTCTGATAACCGAAAATAATTAAGGAACATTTACATCTTTACAGTGTACAAAAATGCCCCAAATCATAGCTTTTATTACATACAGTGCAACATCCTTTTTCCCACCTTTCTCACACATAATATTTTTTTCTCCAGATATTAAATAAGGAAAACATTGTCCTCGAAGGTTTTTTTATCTCAGCCTAACACACAGTACCAAAAATTAGAGCAATTTCAAGCCCTGTGGGTTACCAAAGGAGAATACAACTGTAATCAGGGATTTGTCATTGAAGAGGTTATCAAATTACTTTGATAAAACAAATATCAATTACATCTGCATTAAGTATAAAGACAGAACAAGAATGAAGAACCAGCACGGGTCTTTCAAGGGGACCTAAAGGATAATCTGAAGGAATCGTTTAGAAGAACACGCTATCAAGAGGTGAGAAAAGAAAGGGACTACCATAAAATCAATCCCTTTCAAAAGAATAGAATAGGGGAAAACAGGTACTTGAAAAAATGCAGGAAGAAGGCACTCCTCTCTATGTGACCCACTCTTGAACACTTTAGAAAGAACCCTCACTTACCCAGGCAATAACCATTATTCAACTCTCCATGAGGCTGTCAGATTGCAAGAGGCAGCAGAATCTCTAGCACATCTGTACAAATAACGCTAGAAATTTGTACAAAGCTAAAAAAAACTAGTTCCCCCCAACTCTGAGGTCTGAAAAAAACTTTTTAATATACTTTTCAAAACCCAGGAGATCCTATTGATTCAGTAGCAAGACAAACCTGGGGAAGACCTCTTTCTGCTCCATCTGAATGACACTCATAAAACATCGTTCTTCCCACGAGGAAGCAGGCTGTGCTCCGAAGAAAGGTTGGGGTGACAGGCACACTTCGTTCCAAGCAAATTCTATGACAGATGCATGAGTGAACTCGAAATATCTCAGAAAGGACCTTTCCCTTGTAAAAGGTCACTGCACAAAACACAATAAAACTGTCTCCTATAGCATGCTCGTTTTCCAACTGACATGCCTCAAAAGTGCATGAACTGAGAACTTTTCTGCTCCACACTTGGCTAAGAGACTTTTAGAATTTTGCATTCTCTTGGGTACTTGCATGTCTGTCCTGTAATATCATTTTCTAGGAACTCTGTTCTGTCCTCTGTTACCTCCTCCTGTTTGTGTATTGGTTAGGTTTTATTTTTATAATTTATTCTTGTGATGTACATTTTAATATGACACAACAAAGAATGCAGCTCACGTTTCTCACCAAGTGATAAAGGCATTTTCTATATCTTCTTCTACGTAGCAAGTGTCTTCTAAAAGTTCACCTGGCCAACAGCTTCCTACTATGCCTCCTTCCTTCACTAGCCTTGTTGTGGGCATTCACCAAAATCAAAACACTGAAATGTGACTTGCCTAGTTGTGACAAGAGAAAAAATGTACATTAGGAAACAGCATAGGACTGGGAACCTGTCTGCTATAATTCATGGACATCTACAATGCTTGTTGTAAAACATCACCAGTGAAAGGGCATAGGGCATACAACATTGCACATAACCAACTAGTGTATATACATTTACAGATGACAAGAGGAAGGCAGGAAAGTCTGGAATTGTCTGGTATTGTTGTAGTATCTCGGGAAAATATTGTACCTATCAGCTGTGTAAAGGAAGCTCAGAAAAACATGTCATCACAAAATGATACATTGAGAAACTGTTGTATGAGAGAGGAGAAATTCCAGGGACCAGAAGTTTATTACACACTCAGGGATAACACAATATCAGAAGTGAGTATCATAATAATTGACTGTTGGTCTGGTGCTTTAAAGGAGGTACTTTAAATCCTAAAAATTAAAGATATGCTGTCAAAGAATTCAGAATCCATTCACTGATTATAGATTTGGTGATGTTCTAGGTAAGTAATTACTACGCATCAGGAAAGTTTTTGCCTTCACTCCTTTCAGAGCTTCTACTAAATATTTATACGTTAAATATTTACACAAAATTTAGTTCTATATAAATGAATTATTTTGACAGCATAAGTACAGTATATAATAGTTTAACAGAACACAAAAGAAGTACATAATAACCAAGAAAGGGGGTGCTATTTTGGGATGAAGATGAAGATAGATGATGAGAAGTTCATGACATTGGTCCCTGAAAGTAAAAAATCTAAAATCTAACCTTAGCATACTTCTTGACTCAATTTTAACTTATTTATGTGGTCATAATTGTGTTTACTGCTCCATTTTAAAATGTAACACGCAGAAAATCACAGTCTAAAATATGCTATAAGGTGACTACAAAATTGGTTGGAGATGTTGCAGAAATAAAAAGAACAAAAGCTTCAGGGAGTCCAAGGGTAGAAATAAAAGACATGACTGAAAACAAAACCCAATGTAAGTTCCATATATGAAACAGCTGAATATGCTATTCTCTCGTGCAACCCATTATCTCCATTCGCGATATCAGGAAACAAACAACAGGAATGATTCCAAGCAAATAATCATCATCATCCAAGAAAATAATAATCATGTAACCATCCCCCAAACCAAAAACCAAAACAAAGCAAAACAAAAATTATTGTTTGTTCTTCTCTAAAAAAAATTGAACTAATTCCCAGGAGAAAAGCAAGGCTTTAGTTAGATGTTGGCATCTGGGAATAGTAATTTTCACATTCTATTGTGATGGAGGCTCATCGATGCCAAATTTCACCTCTTTAATATATTAGATCACCTGCCCCTCCCTCTGTTTCCTCTATTCCCACAGATGTCACTCGGGATAAAGATGACGATGATGATGATTTGAGACACAGTCTCGCTCTGTGGCCCAGGCTGGAGTGCAGTGGCCGGATCTCAGCTCACTGCAAGCTCCGCCTCCTGGGTTTACTCAATTCTCCTGCCTCAGCCTCCCGAGTAGCTGGGACTACAGGCACCTGCCACCACGCCCAGCTAATTTTTTTTTTTTGTATTTTTAGTAGAGATGGGGTTTCACCGGGTTAGCCAGGATGGTCTCTATCTCCTGAACTCGTGATCCGCCCGCCTCGGCCCTCCAAAGTGCTGGGATTACAGGCGTGAGCCACCGCGCCTGACCAAGATTTTAAGTAGAAATAATTCTATTAGATCAAAGGAAAACCAAAGCAGTCTGCCATTTTTGTTTCCTTTAAATACAAATAGACAATCAAGAATAATAAATATTTTAGGAGATCTGGCGACATTATGGATAAAGACTAAGGCAAGATGAAAACAGGGATAGTGTAAGAAACAAACAACAAAAAGACAAAAGGAACTCTAATAAACTTACACAAATTGGAAAAACTATTATTACCAAAAAAAAAAAAAAAAATACCAGAAGGTAAGGACACTTAAAATAGAGAGCAAGAAAGACTACCTAGGAACTAAAAACACAGTTGTTGGAATAAACAAAATAGAAAAGTAGAGGGACTAAACACAGCAAAGGGACTCTCACTAATTAGACTAAAGTACAAAGACAGAAGTCATGAGAAAGGATAAGTCTGGAAGATCTAGCATCCAGATATTAAAAGTCAGAGAAAGAGAAGAGAGAAAATGAAGGAGAGAAAATATTAAAGAAAAGATAGAAATAAAATTTCCCATAGCTCAATGGAAGACATTAATCTATAAACCAAGAAGTTTCACTGAGTGTATATTGTAATAAGTACAAAAAGGATTCTCAAGTATGTCATTGAAAACATGTAAATACCTAAAATAATGAGATGCTCCTGGAAGTTTTTAAAGGGAAACAGGAGGCATAAGACTGGTACTTGACTTCTCATCAACAACAATGGATCAGAGCTTTAAAACTTCAAAAGGAAACTCTTTTCAATCTAGAATTCTATTGTCGGCCAAAGGGTCACACAAATATGACAGCATGCAAGAAACAGAACATTTACCTCTTTCTCTTAGGAAGTTACTTTAGGATGTATTGTAATAAAACAAGAGGATAATTCAAAAAACAGGAAGCTACCAAAATATCAGATTTAACCAAGAAGTTTGATAGCACCAATAACACCAAACTTAGGACATTAGCGATGCAACAGGATGTCCAGGAGCTGCAAGTCCAGTGTGGAGTAGGGAAAAAGAGGACTCTGGAAGGGGGATATATTTGGAGTGGGGGAAAGCAGACCAAATAGACCAGATAATATGATACAGGGTAAAATATATATATATATATATATGAAGACATGATGCAGGAAAATAGAATACATAAAAGAAATGCAGCTTAATTTTAAGCAATTGAGTAAATATAAGGAAAAAATCATTTATTTGAACTCAAATGCTAGGAATCTTTTCAGTGAGTTAGAGGTCATGACATTGGTCTCTTAAAAAAATGTAATCCTAACATACTTTTTACCTAACATTAAATGATATTTATGTGGCCATAATAATGTTAATACTGTTTATTGCTCTACTTTTAAAGTTAACCTTTGAGCAAAGACTATTGCCTTTTTAGCAGGACATGCAAATATCAACAATCTAAACACAGAAAAAGCGATCAACAGAAGTAGGGTCTGAAATGAGTGAGAAAAAGTTGGGGAAAGCATATCGAACCAAGATCCTCATTTCATCTCATGGGGAATAAAGAGATAATATTGCAAGTCATCAGAATAAGAAAATGACTTTAAGTGTTTTACTTAAAGCTTGCAGCTATGTTACAGTTATATGAATAGAAGGAGAAGATTAATAGAAGAAGGAGAGTTAAGTATAAATGACCAAAATCCCCATCTTACCAATTGCAGAATGAATTGCCTAACTCTGATAGATTCAGAAATTATTGAGTGTTCTACCAAAAAGTCTAAAATAGTTGGTAAAAAATTTAAAAAATAAAAATAATTAAAAAGACTACTCTAGGGAGTAGAATGTCACTGGGGAAAATGGAGCAAGAGACTTCTATATCTCATTGGCAGTATTTTGATACTGCTTCATGTGAGCATTAACGTGATACTTTGATAAGAAGTAAATATGTGTTTGTATGTATAATAATTTTAATAGTAATCTTGGAATACTTTCTATGTGCAATACATGTGTTGTGCCAGGTACCAGTATAAAGTCAGATCTTTATTTATTTTATAGGCTATGTATAACTTTTATATAGAGGGCTTTATAAATAACCTTTACATACAGTGATGTCCCTTTACTTATGAATTTGAGTTCTTGAAGATTTTCTTCTTCTTTCTCTATAAAATTTCATGATTAGCAATTAAATAATCAAGTTTAAATATGGTCCTTCACTGTGTCCTTTTAAAAAAATTTAAATTGATACATAATAGTTGTACATATTTTTGGGCTACATGTGATGAATTAATACATTTGTATAATTTGTAAAGATCAAGTCGGTATAATTGGAATATGTATCACCTTAAATGTTTGTCTTTTGTTAATGCTAGAAACATTCAAACTATTCTTTTAGCTATTTTGAGATAGAAAATAGATTATTGTAAATGACAGTCACCCTACTCATCTATCAAATACATTTTTCTGAATTGCAAAAACACTATAAAGGTGTAAATACTGGGAACCCGAGGGTAAGGTATCATTCATTAAAAGAAGGACAAAGCCCAGGAGGACAAGGTCAGGAACCATAAAGATATTTTGTTCACTTCACTATTTCAATAAGGCCCTTTATCTTCATAGGCTTTTAGCTTTAGAACCCAATAAGTACTTAGCTTATACTTACACAGGAAAAGTGAAAAGTTCAAAAAGACTGAACTGATCCTTAACCCAATGACCTAGAAGACAGGGCATGTTTATTAAACCAGTCTCTTGAAGTTGAAAGTTTACAAAACATGGGCAGTGGGGAACAGGAGTGGTAAAAACCTCTGAACATGAAACATTTCACTCAGCTCTCCTAATGTATCTTGTTTTGACAAATTCACACCCAGTGGCCCATATTAATGAGGTGGCAATTAAATCACAAGCTATGTCAGAAGCTGAAGAATGACTTTAGGACAAATGTTTATCGTTCCAGGCCATGTGCACACCTTTGAACCTTTGCGAAGTTCAAACATGCAGAACTCAATGCAACACACCAGGCCTTTGGCCAGTGTAGGACTCAATATGAAATAAATAAATGGGAAAAGAAAAGCAAAAGCTGATCAAGTATAATGTCATTATACAGTTGTAGCTTCAGAATTTCAGATTATCTTAGTACTTAAATATAAACACACTATGTCTATAAAGAGATCTATTCACACAAATTAGAAGTGCTTGTCATATTGGATTAGAAAAAGAAACAGATCATTTCTCATCGGAGGTCAAAGATAGAGTGTAATTACTCTACTTTTTGCCATCTTTATGGTGAAGAAGCTGACATCTTTGAAGTTGACCCAGAAACTGCATTGGGTGATTTTGTGTCTCTAGTTAGTTGTAGGGCAGGTGATAGCAAAAGATTCTGGAGCCAATTCACAAATACTTCCCAGGAGATGTTAGAAGTGAGTCTACTCATTAATGCTAAAAAGTACTCGCGTTCCCCAAATCATCTCTTTATCAACTTTACTATCTCTTTGCCATCTCCAAAAGAGAAGAATCTAGCTTTTAGCTTTTTTTGTTGTTGTTATTTCTTTTTGTACTTTTTCAAAGCAAGCCTTATTTTAATTTCAATTTGCATTAAACACTAGAGGCAGAGAACATTATATTTCCCCCTGGGTCTCATATAATCTTGGTATTTTTGCCACTTCCGGAAATGTAGTGAAGAAATAGAGGTGTTTTCAGTGCCAAGGACTGCAATGAGTTGATTTACAAGATTTAAAAATAAAGGATATGATTAAACAAATGTGAGGTTAGGTCAGTAAACTATACATGTTTGATTGGCACATATGAACGTACCCCAGACACCAATAAAAACAATATGGAAGTAATCTTAGGGCTGCAAGGCTGAAATATGATTGAGACTCGATGAATCAATACTATGATAGACAAAACCCTAATCAATTGTATCGGACACATTTTTGGAGAGAGGTCGTTGGTTGAGAAAAGCAAAGAAAAAGGAAAGCAGAAAATAAACGTTATATTCCCCACATTGGTCACAGGGACTAAAGCAGTATCGTTTTCTTGGCAAGGCCAGCCTGGTGGAGGTGGGAATGTTAAAATCATCTTAATTGGAAGACAGAAATTAAGATCAACTCCTTCTCATTGTTTTAAAGTCATATTCTCTCACAACTTTCTGAAAATTTGGCATCCCATATCACTAATTTACAGGAAGACAATGAATTTGTCAGGCCAACTCAACATTCTCATCAAACAGATGCATTTCTCATTATAAATTGATAATTTGGCATTCTGATTACAATTGGGATCGCCATGTTGCTTCTCCTTGGGGAGAGGAGTCTGTGAATTGTTGTTGCCTTGAGTGTCATGGCCTGTTTAACAGTTATATTGCTCATTGTAAATAAAAATCTTGGCATTCTAGTTTGTATTTAATACAATATGTGAACTATGTTAACATGAACCTGATTCTGAGGAATGGATCCACTCCTACCTAGTCTGCTAGCAAGGACACAGTTCTCAGCCTGCAGTCCTGAGGGAAAAAGGACCAGTATCATATCACCAAGGAAAATACCACCAAGGGGGCTCTGTCTGGGTAGCCAGTCCCATTCAAGTCTTCCAGTCTCTGAGTATACCTTTGAGTTAAAAGATGTAAGAAAGACATGTTATTTTAAAGTGGTGAGTAAGAACACAGCTATTGAAAGCAAAAAAAAAAAAAAAAAGTGTCAAAATATGTAGTATGCCTTCCTATAGGCTTTGAGACAAGGGAGGAGGGAGAGAAGAGAAAAAAATGAACTCAGATTATATAATTTGCCAAATGTCATTATAGTAACTTTACGTTCTATATTTGTCTTCTGAGAAATGCTTTGCCTTACTGTAGTCTCTAAAACGGCAGCTAGATTTTCAATGGAATTACATTTGAAGAAATAGTGTGGAGAAGAGAGCTCAGACAAGGCCCATAAGCATATAATACATCTATTACATTAATTCCCAGAAGGAAATGACTTAATTCTGAATGAAAATGATCAATGTCAATCAGAACATTCTTGCAATTGGCACATTAAATAGATAAGGATATGATTAAACAATCTTATATAGAAAGATATATTATTATCCTCAGAGCTCAAACGTTACACACAAAAAGTCACCTAAAACTAGCACATACTATGTCTTTATCCTAAAATGTTTGAAGAAGAATGACAACATTCAGCTAATGCAAAAGCTGGAACTTCTCTCTGTAATCCCAGCACTTTGGGAGGCTGAGGCAGGCGGATCACCTGAGGTCAGGAGTTCGAGACCAGCCTGGCCAACATAGTGAAACCCCGTCTCCACTAAAAATACAATTAGCCAGGTATGGTGGCACATGCCTGTAGAACCAGCTACTCGGGAGATTGAGGCAGGAGAATTGCTTGAACCTGGGAGGCAGAGGTTGCAGTGAGCCAAGATCATGCCACTGCACTCCAGCCTGGGTGACAGAGTGAGACTCGTCTCAAATCAAACAAACAAACAAAGAATAAATCTGCTTTTCAAGGGAAATGCTTGCTTTTGAGGCAGTAAACATCCAAGTTTAGGTATACCTGAGATGGAGACTATGCTGAAGAGACAGAGAAGCCTCTGGGTAGGTGATACTAATTCCTTGATACATCAGAGTGTTTCTGATTACTTTTCGCCTTCATTACCCAGTTAATTACTACAGTGTAGAGCTCATCTATAAAACAGCAATAGCCCTAACACCACAACAGCACATAAATCAAATAGAAAGGAACTTCCCAAACGTGGTCGCATTTTTCTTGGTTTTGCACACAACTTCCAGACATCATCATCTAAACGCTTTAACAATAACATATGATTAACATAGGCATTTGGGTAGCCTTAGAGCTTAAAGCTTCTGTTGGTGACTGCAGGCCACACTTGTCTCCCTCTTACTGCATTTATTGTCACATGTAATTGACTCTTTACTCAATAAGCATTCACTCATTCAAAGTGCTAACTGAACATTTTAGCCAACACCCTTGGGGATACAAAGATAAAGATATTGACCACTGCCCTCAAAAACTCACAGTCACGCGATGTGCTCTAATTACCACCATTGCACAGCATGGTGTCATCTTAGCCTGCTGGACACAGAGTTTTGCCGTTGAGATGTCCTCTTGTGTTTATTCATCATTTCCATGTCTATATTGGGAATTTCTGTATATAGCACAGTATACAATCCATTGGTGGGCAAAAAGGAAGTTTTCTAACAGTTCTTTGTATCTGATTAAGGGATAAAATGCCATCTTCAATTGTAACTGCAGGAATATACAGCTAACAGTGTCATATTTAGGCGATTATATTATACCGCCTTTTAACTGTCTATATTGTTTTCTTTCTTTCATTTATTTTTGATAATGAACCAATAGTACTTCTATAATCAGGAAAATATAACCAATGAAAATTAGAAAAATGGAACTTAATGAGAAAGAACTGCTGAATGTTTCAAATATGTATGTGCTGTCCCACAAACAGATATGTAGCAACATTTATAGTATTTAAAGAATATTTAGCTCAATGTGGGGGAAAAAATTCCTGCTTTGCCTGAGAAGAGAGCTTCTGCTCACCATGACTCCTCATCATTCTTTTTGCTCATGTATTCAACCTACTAGAAACTGTTATAACAACAGAGATGCAGTAAAAAGCCCTTTGCAATTCACCTTTAATCTTTGACCCTTGTTATGTCTGTCACTTTTAATACATGTGTTCTCTCCATGGTATTAGCTGACATGTTTGATAACTAAACACATCATGTCAGAGGCCACCCAGTAGCTTTCATGATGAAAAGAGGTTTGATCCCCAAAACATGACCCCCTCATCCTGGTCATTAAGTCCATTTCTAGTACTGCAAATTATTCCACAAGGCCAAGTAGAAGAGTGTCCCAGAACGTAAAGCTCAATCCAGACTCCCTGGGGGCTCTTCTTATTAATTTTGTGCTCAATCCACAGCTACTAGTGAAAATATTATTCTATTCATTTTCTCATTCACTCATCCAATCCATGCTTGTGTAGTGTGTATCTGTCTGATATTCCAACTAGCCCTGAGGACTCATGGCAAGTGATGAAATGGACACAACCCTCACACACCTTTTGGTCAAATATGGAGACTTAGTGGCCACAGAGCATCATTTCTAGAGTCAATTCAGCCAGCCAGGCAATTCATGTGCCCTGGCAGTTAAGGGGTCCCCGAAATAGATCTGCATCAATCAGTTCTTCCATCAGCATTTCTACCACTGTTTTCATCATTCATTCTTATTCTCATGTACGTTAGCCAAAGAATGGTTTTCTACTTTTAATGAAGTTCATTCTGTGTTTACTACCATGGTTTTCTGAGTGTGTGTGGTGGTAGGAGACACAGTATAGCTAACCACATCAGCCAGATCAAACATGGAGCTCCAAAAGGCAACAGAAGCAGTAACCTTACCTTCTTCACATTCAACATAAACATGTAGGAAGAACTCTGGTTCTCCTCAGTTTCAGAGTGTCTATGATGAGCATGTCATCTATAGAACTATGAGAGAACGTAACTATTAAAAATTATGGCAAAGTGACTGTGATTTAGGATTTTGCCTTTTTGTGCTAACCTATTAAGCTAGCACTCTGCCGTGCACAAAAGCAAGGTAAACTAAGTGTTCTCTTTCTTATACATTTCTAAATGAGACGAAATTTGCTTTGATTTTGTTTGTCCATTCAAAATTTGATTTCTGGACCCTACAGCTTGCTAAAATATAAACTCTTAAATCTCTAAGGTGAATAATTCCTAAACTACTTTTTTAGATTTGAAAACATAGAGGTGGGAGGATCACTTGAGACCAGGAGTTTGAGACCAGTCTGCCCAGCACAGTGAGACCCCTGTCTTTGAAAAAAAATACAAATAAAAAATTAGTGGGGCATAGTGGCACATGCCTGTAGTCCCAGTTACTCAGTAGACTGAGGTGGGAGGATCGCTTGAGCCCGGGAGTTTGAGGCTTCAGTGAGCTATGATCATACCACGGGACTCCAGCTAGGGTAACAGAGCAAGATCTTGTTTCAAAAAAAAAAAAAAAAAGAAAGAAAGAAAAAGAAAAAAATGGAAAATAAAATGTAAAGAACTTCAAATAGTTGTATAGCACAAAGCAAACCAAATACCCAACCATATGGCTATTAACAGAGATGGAAGCTTAATATCCTTTTTGGGATTCTCTCCTGTGTCTCAGATCTATTTGTTTCTTATTACTGACTCTGCTATCCACCTGTATTTTCCATGAAAACCCTAACTCAACATTTCAGTCATTTGCATTCTCTTGATAATAACTGCTCTTCTTCCTACTTGTCATGTGGCCTCAACTCACTGAGATGCCAGAAATCAGGGCACCATGCTAAGTCTTCCAAGTCCAGTAAATTCTACTCTTTTAATGTCTCAACAACCACTTATCCATCTCCCTCTGCAAATATGAACTTACCTCTGTTTAACTTAAAATACTATGTTGTAAGGATCAAGTCAAAACTATGTAGTAGGTCATAAACCAGCTCATGTGTGCTGGTCTTTTATTTGAATCACCCTGCCCTCCAACAAATCTCCCATCATTCCCCCTTTCACATCTTGTGGTCCAGGAATATTTGATTTGTTGTTGTTGTTGTTGCAGTTCCTGAACACTGCATTCTCTATCTCCCTGGAGGCTTTCATGCAAGTGTTTCTCTTTGCCCTTCACTGGCTGAGGTTTGTGGCATGCTATAATTCTGCTCAGATGTAATTCTTTGAGGAAACTTCCTTACCCTTTCTTCCCCACAACTGGCAAACTATTGAAGTTAGATGTCCCTCCTTTGAGCTCCCACATTTACATACCCTATCTTTATCAGTATCACAGCATGTAACACACAGAAATGAGAGATAGTCAAAGTAGTGGACATCTCAAATACCCTGACTTAATCACTACACATTCTATGCATGTAACAAAATCTCACATGTGCCCCATAAATATGCTTCCTTATCTGTCTCCTAACATAAGACTGTGAGCTCTTCCAAGTTGGGTCCCTGGATTCCAAGTGCATGCACTGGACCTAGCACTGAGTATAGCAGAGGTTGTTATACATCATTGGTAGTCAATACATATTTTTAAATACATAAACAAATGAGGCATTCTTTTATGTTCATTCTAGAAAATACACACATTCATTAAAAAAATGAGGAACAAATGTTTAGGTGAAACACAAGGGCATCTCCTGCTTCTCTTGGCATCTTTTGTAAGTCATGAGGTTTCTGCGAATTTTATGATGCAGAACATGGAAGGATTCCATATTCTACTTTATATTAAACTCTCTACCTATGCAGAAATCTATTCCACTCTCTTATCTCTCCCCTTTGGCTTTTTCGTTTTCTAATCTATAATATTTTCTCTGTGTTATAAATCATCTGTCTTTATGTTATAGATTATACTTACTCATAGTCATACTTTCTACTTTCCCACAATTTCAGCTTAAATCATTCCCCATGATGGCTATCTTAGTCTCTGTCACATAAACTTTCATCTTTACTGCTCATTGCTTTGTTCCCTTCATACCAAATTCCTCAAAGATAACCTCTTGTCTTTTCAAACAAAACCATGCCAAAGGTGCCTGGACGGCTTAAAAATGACTGGCCACCATAGTCTCAGCTTTGGGCATGGAGGAGAATGAAAGGGAGGTGAGGTCATGTGGTCTGTATACAGTTTTCTTCTTAGCAGAGAGAACACTGTGTATGGTTGGGTATGTGTGGAGGGGGTATTCGCAAGAAGCTGTCTGTAGAGGGGTGGAAACGGGAAGGGGGCAGGCATTTATAGTACACCCACTAAAGACTTTCTAACCACTTTGATCACAGGTTTGGTCAGTAAGTGCAATTCTTACCTTCTATGATTAAAAAAAAAATACTAGTTGTCAATTTTCTATCATGAAAAGAAATCCCCAGAGTTTCAGAAGTGACTGAATACCACGTTCAGTGGAGGCTCCCAAGGAACAATAAAATAATAACTCATTGAAGGTGTTATATCCTAGAAGCCAGACACGATGTTGCCTTCCAGCTGCTTCCTAACCTATTTACTGGCAGAAAAGAGAAAATATATTTTGTTTGTTTACTTGCCAAAAACAGATATGAACTGACGTAATGTCTTTTAATGTTTTCCTTCAATATTTCTTTCCTTCCTGCCATTATGAAGTACTTTACTATATAACTTGCTATATGCTAGCTTCTTTATACAAATAACCTTATTTTTTGTTACCACATATGACACAGATATTATCTCAGCTTTCAGGATAAGGAGGCTTTTCATAATCTATATTCCTAACCAAATGCAAGTTTTTTCTTCCTCTATTTCTATGACGGATATTCTCTTTAGGATGAATGTAATAGAATCATCTTACTCATAATAGGGTGGGTAAGCTTTGGATACCAACCCACCTCTGCCTGATGTAAATATTCATAGCACTGAGAAGGCTCAGAACTCATCAGTAGAGTTGCACAGACAGATCAGGCTGATTGGAGGGTCTGCAAAGACAATTTCAGAAATTCTCCACTTCAGGCCATGACCTACATTGAAAAATCATAATCTTCCATTTCATTAGCAAAGGCTTCTAGAATACAGAACCATCATTCAGAATCTTGCCTTAAATTTGTTTCCTCTGACATTCTATATACAACCAATTTCCTTTTAAAGAAAACAATATTGTATTTCCTACACTACAAGTATCTGGAATACACCAATTGCAAATATTTGCTATTAGACATCATTTCATGCAGTCAAAATTAAGCTTTAAGGGTTTTTTCTAATGGTAATAAAAAGAAGATAGTTTTCCTTAATCTTCTACTTAAATTAAGACTGATTAAATCTGTGACACCTTATCAAAAATTAGCCAGAAGCTCAATGAAAAATAAATAAAACAACAAGCATTTCTGGGTTTTTCTATCTGCCTTCACCAGGGCTTTCAATTCTCACTGAAAGAGCAGAAATCTTACACTCAGGTGACTGGACTCTGATCATAACCGGATGGAATATACTTAGTATACGTCACAAATTTTTCATAAGCTTAGAATGTTAATGCTTAGGGAAAGATTAAACACAAGCAATGCCTGATACCAAGCTCTGCAGTGTCGCATGAATAATCCATTTCTTAGGGTTTCCTTAGCTTTGGAGAGGCTTTTATAGCATCAAAGCTGAGCAAATATTTTGCAAATGAATCTGGCTTTAAGTGATCCAGTGTTAAATTCAGATCATTAGTGGAGGAGAAGCTCCCTCTCATCTCTAGAGAAGAAGCTCTGCAGTCTTCAAGTTCTTTAAATATTGACCTGGAAAAGAACATCCTGAAAAAAGTATGCCAGAATCCACCATGGAGGCATAGAATGCTCTTTTTTTAAGCTTTCCATTAGGCCTCCCTTAAACCATCCCAAACAGTTAAAAATCTATCCTATGGGAGAACATATTTGTAAAGTATACATTTGATAAGGGGTTCATATCCAAAATATATAAGGAACTCAAACAACTCAATAGCAACAAAACAACCCGATAAAAAACGGGCAAAATATCTGAATAGACATCTCTCATAAAAAGGCATACTAGTGGCCATCGGATATATGAAAAATGCTCAACATCACTAATTTTTGGATAAATGCAAATTAAAATCACAATGCGATATCACCTCACAGCTAATAGAAAGGCTTTTACCAAAACGACAAAAGATAACAAGTGCTAGTGAGGATATGGAGGAAAGGGGACTCTTGCGCCCTGCTGGTGGGAATGGAAATTAGTGTAACCATTATGGAAAACAGCATGAATGTTTCTCAGAAAATTAAAAACAGAACTACCATACGATCCAGTAATCCCACCACCAGATATATATGTGTGTGTTTGTATATATACACATATATATACATATTGTATATTGTATATATGTATATATACACACATATATACACATATATATGAAATGAAGTAAGTATTTCAAAGATATATTTTACACTTCCGTGTTTACCGCAGCATCATTCACAATAGTCAAGATATGAAATTAGCCTAAGTGTCCATCAGTGGATGAATGGATAAAGGAAATGTGTTATATATACAAAATAAAATGCTATTCAACCTTAATAAAGAAGGAAATCCTCTCATTTGCAATTAAGATGGATGAGCCTGGAGGACATTATAAGTGAAATAATCCAGGCACAGAAAGAGAAATATTTCATGATCTCACTCATACTCAGAATCTAAAAAAGCTGATCTCATAGAAGAGAAGAGAATGGTGGACTGAACTGGTTGGAGGTGTTAGGAAGATGTTGGTTAAAGGATACATAATTTCAGTTAGATAGGAGGAATAAATTCTAGATATTTATTGTACACCATGGTGACTATCATTAATGATATATTGTATTCTTAAGAAATGAAAGAGTAAATGTAAAGTGTTCTCACCACATAAATGGTAACTATCTAATGTAATACATATGTTAATTTGATAAAATTTAGTCATTTCATAATGTATGTATATTTGAAAACATCATGTTACACACAGTAAGTATATAAAACTTAATCTGTCAATTAAAAAATAAAAAGGAATCTATCCTCTTAAAGAGATCTAGAGAATAACTCTGTGACCAACCTCAGTCACACTTTTCAGGAAGGTAAACAAAGTTCCTCAACAGGAAATTTTTCCATACAGCACAATTAATCTATCATGGTATAATTGACGCATACTTCCTTTTTTTGTATCCTTAGTTAAGATGACAAATACTTATTTACCATTTATGTGAATGGTTTATATTCTCCTTTCAACCATGCTTCTTCTAGAGTAAGTACTCCCAGCTGCCTTTATCTTTTCATAGGAGTATTGGAATCATGAAAAAATGCTCAAGTTGTCAGTAGAATGAAATTCATCCTCGACTACAAAAGTCTTAAAACCTCATAGATGAGAACATTGATCCCTTTTCAAGCCTTTGAAAACCAAATGTGCCTTGGGTGAATTAGGTAAAGTTCCAACCAATCACATCTGCCACTTAACCAGCTCCAGATATGCTGCTGGTCTCAAATAATCAACATTGGTGAGGTTGTATATTATAACTCAGATCTTTAGGAAATAAAGAAAAACTAAAGTGATTGAGACACTGAGAATAGATTCACAACAATGGTTGGGGAAAAATACGCTGGGAAAATGAGTGTAGCCAGAGAATGGAAGCCATTCATTGCCTGCTATGGAGTTTGGAAGATAATCTAAAAGCAATAGTCAAGCATTGGGAAGACTTTTTTCTTCTAATTTTATTTTCAAAATTAATTTATAGTCATATAAATTATAGTTTTATGAATTATATCACATGTGTAGATTTATATAATCACCATGAGAATCATGATGTGGAACAGCTCCATCAGTTCCCCCAAAACCTCTCATGCTATCTTCTTGTAGTCACACTCTTCCCCCACCCAAACCCCTGGCACTCACTGATTTGGTTCCACCATAACTCTGTCTCATTGAAATTCTATATGATATATGGTAGGTAAACTTTTTGAGGTTGACTTCTTTCATTCTGTATAATGCCTTTGAAATTCATCCAAGTTATTGCACATATCAATAATTCATTCCTTTTAATTGACAAGAAGTAGTAAGATACCACAGTTTGTTTTTCTATTTACGTGTTGAATGGCATTTTGATGATTGTCAATTTTTGACAAATATTAGTAAAGCTACTATAAATATTCATTTCTTTGTGAACATAAATTTAGAGTTTGCTAGCGTAAATACTAAGGAATGGTATGTATGGGTCATATGATAAACATTTGTTTACCTTTCTGAGAAATTGCCAACCCGTTTTCAAGCAGCTTTGCCATTTTGTATCCCTATAATCAATGTGTATAAGACTTCTAATTTCTCCACATCCTTACCAGGAGTTGGTAGTGAAACCGTCTTTCATTTTGTTTTCTTTTTATAATTATCATTCTAGTGCTATGACGTTATCATTTGAGTTGCATTTCCCTAAGCTAAGCTAATGATGTTGCACGTAGTTCTGTTTGATTACTTTCCCCATATCTACTTTGGTCAACAATTTGTTCGAGACTTTTGCCCACTTTTAAATCGTGTTCTTTGTATTTTTGCCATTGATTTTTAAGAGTTTTCAAATATATCTTGAATGCAAACCCTTTGAAGAATATGCAATTTGAAAAGATTTTATTTCTGTCTATAGCTTATCTTTTCACTCTCTTACAGTGCCTTTTACAGAGTAAAAGTTTCAAATTTGTATAAAGTCCAATTTAAATGATCAAATATATACATGTATTTTCTTCTTAGATATGCCCAAACTCACTACCTAACTCCAGGTCATGAAGATTTTCTTCTAAACATTTTATAGTTTTGTGTTTTACATTTAAATCTATGATCCATTTTGAGCTTATTTTTGCACAATACGTGAGAATTAGGTTGAATTTCCTTTTGTATACCAATTGTTTCCTATTGTTCCATTACTATTTGTTAGAAACATTATCCTTTCTGCAGTAAGTTGCTTTAGTATCTTTGTTAAAGATAAGTTGGCATATTCGTGCAGGTCTATTTATGTCCCGTTGATCTAAGGGACCCATTTATACCTTCTCTGATACCAGACTCTTGATTACTGGAGCTTTTTAATAATTCTCAAAATTGAGTAGTATAATTTATCCATTCCTTTTAAGAAGTGCTTTGGGTGTTCTAGTGCCTTTGTCTTTTCACATGAATTTTAGTATTAGTTTGTCTATACCTACAAAATATTCTGCTGTGATTTTGACTGGAGTTGCATTAAATCTATAGATCAATTCGGTAGAATTAACATGTTTAACATGTTTAGTGTTTTAATCCATGAACATGGTACATATCTCCATTCATTTAGGTCATCTAAGAGTTTTTCATGAGGGGGTCATAGTTTTTTGCATACATATCTTGTACATGTTTTGTTAGGTTTATGTCTAAGTGCTTCACATTTTGAAAGCTATCTTAAGTGAAATTGCTAATTAAATTGTGCTTGCTAATTATTTATTGCTACTATACATAAATACACACATAACCTTCTTATGTTTTTAATGCTATGGTGTCAGGAGTGGTGATTCTTCCATTTCTGATATTGTGTCTTTTATCTTTGTTCCTGTCACTCTTGCTAGAGGTTTACAAATTTGATTAATCCATTTCAAGAACCAACTGTTGGTTTCATTAATTTGCTCTACTGTTTTTTTTTATTTCAATTTTATTGATTTATGCTCTTTGTTATTTTTACCTCTGATGGCTTTGTGGTATTTTTATTTTTATTTTTATTTTTTGCTTTCCTTTATGTAAGTTCTTAAGGTGGCTGCTTATATTATTGATTTGAGAACTTATTTTCTCTTAACACAACCATTTTACATAATAAATTTTATTCCACATATGACTTTGCAGACATCTCAAAAATTTGATATGCTGCACTTTCATTTCTATTTAGTTTGAAATCATTTATTATTTTCTTTGACACTTCTTCTTTGACTGTAGAGTATTTAGAATTGTACTGTTGAATTTCAAACTGTTTGGAATTTTTTTTCCCCTGGTATCAGTCATTTATTTCTAATTTAATTCCACTATGGACAAAAAAACATATTTTGTGTGACTTCAATTCCATGAAACTTGCCACACATTAGTTTTATTATTTAGAATGAGGTCTGTCTTAATAAATGTAATAATTATTCCACATGCACTTGAAAATAATGCCTATTCTATTGTTTTGGAGTAGAGTGAGAAAAACATCAATTATATTCAGTCGATTGGTTTTTTCCTTCAGCTTTTCTATATCAAGGCATAATTTCTGTTTACTAATTATGTCAGTTTTCTAGAAAGCATTGTTGAATCTTCAAAGTGTAATTGTGAAAATATGTTTGTCCTTTCATTTTTGTTAGTTTCTACTTCACATATTTTGAAGCTATGCTGTTTGCTACAGACATAGCTAAGGTTGTTATGTCTTCTTGGTAAATTGTTCTTTTTATTATTATTTAATGTTATCTTTATTCCCATTTTCCTTGCTTTGAAGTCTATTTTGGCTAATATTGATATAGCAACCTGAGTATCATTTGATTTAATGTTTGCATGGTTTATAGTTCCCATCTTTTTGCTTTGGGCATACCTTTATCATTATTTTAAAGTGATTTTTTGTACATAGCATATTGCTGCATCATGTATTTTTCTTTATTTATTCTAGTAATCATTAGCCTTTAATGATTAGACCATTTACATTTAATGCAAGTATAGATATGCTTGGATTTAAGTCGACCATTTCATTATTTGTTTTCTGCTGGTTGTTTCTGATTTTTATTCCTCTGCTTTAGCTTTTCTGCCTTATTTTTTGTTATTAGATTTCTTTTAGTGTTCCACATAAGTATATCAAGTTTTTACTGTATCACTTTATGTATATAAAAAATATTTTGGTGGTTACTCCAGGGATTACAATAAACATGCTTAATTTTCATGTTATATTTAGAATCAATACTTTACTTTTTCAAGTAGAATGTAGGAATCCTACTACCATCATATAAGTCCTTTTATATTATAGTTGATATTTAAATTAAATCTGCATACTGGATAAAAACTGTATCAGCCAATGTCATATTTTTGCTTTTGACTGTAATATGTTTTAAATAACTCAAGAAAAGGATATGTACTATATTTATTTATATAGTTACCATTTCTGTTGTTCTTTCATGAAACTTGCTCTTCAGTTTATTTTCTTGTATGTGAAGAATTTCTTCAGTAAACTTTTCAGAGGGTGTCTATGGGCTTTTGTTTTGTTTTGTTTTGTCTCATTTTGTTTTTAATCTGAGAATGTCTTTATTTTGCCTTAATTCTTGAAGGAGGTTTTTGTTGGATATAATATTTTTACTTGACAGTTCTTTTCCTCCAGCATTTAAAAAATGTTGGTTGATTTCTTTTTAACTTCTGTGAAATCTGACAAGAAATTTGAAGTTATTTAAATAGATTTTTCTCTACAAGGAATATATCATTTTTTTTTCAGGCTTTTTTTCAAAGTTTCTCTTTGTCTTTAGTTTTCAGCAGTTTGATTATGATGTCTTTGGACGTGGATTTATTTGTGTTTATTTTGAGTTTTCTGAGGTCCTTGAATCTGTAGGTTTATGTGATTTGGCAAATTTGGGATGTTTCAGCCATTATTTCTTCAAACATAAGTGTGTTTACATACATTTGTGTACATGCTCATACACACACACGTATATTGCGCTCTTTCTACCTTCCTGGATTTTCAAAGGCATAAATATCAGACCATTTTATATTTTCCTGCAGGTTCCTGAAGCTATGTTCATTTTTTCTTGAAATCATGTTTCTCTGTGTGGTTCATATGAAATAATTTCTATCAATCTATCTTCAAATTCATGGATTCTTCCTCTGTCACTTTCATGGAGCCTTCCAATGAGATTTTTAAAAATCGAGTTACTGTGATTTTGAGTTCTAAAGTTACCATAAAATGTTTGTATATCTTTTGTTTCTTTGTTGAGATTTTCTTCCTTTCAATTCATTTAAAGAAATTTGCCCTTACTCCTTGGAACATTTTAATAATAGCTGCTTTAAAGTCAGTCAGGTAATTCCAAGATCTGTCATTTCAGTGTTAATGTAGGTTGGATTTTCCCATGCAAGTTGAAATTTTCCTAGCTCTTCATATGCTGAGCAATTTTTCATTGTATGCTAGACCTACTGAATATTATATTATGAGACTCTAAGTCTTGTTTTTTTTGGTTTGTTTTGTTTCTTTAATTTTTAGGTCTTGCTGTATCACCCAAGTTGGAGTGCAGTGATGTGCTCAATGAAGCCTCGACATCCCCAGCTCAAGTGATCCTCCCACCTCAGCCTCCCAAGTAGCTGTGTCTACAGGCTCATGCCACGATGCCCAACTTTCTATTTTTTTTATTTTTTCTTTTTCCTAGCAACCCAGTCTCACCATTGGCCAGGCTGGTCTCAAACTCCTGACCTCAAGCAATCCTCCTGCCCTGCCCCCGCAAAGTGCTTGGATTTACAAGATTGAGCCACGATGCACAGTCTCTAAATCTTGTCTTAATTCAATCGAGAATATCAACTATTTTTTAATCAGGCAATTGGTCCAGAAGGGTTAAGTCCATAAGTTCTGACTAGTTTTCTCTTTTACATTTTCATCTTTATTTTAATATCATTTCCATTTTCAAAGTCTTCTGAGCACTATTCAGATATATCCTGTGTGTTGTGTCACACAATAGCCAGTCTGGAATCTGGGCAACGATGTATCAAAGTTCATTTTTCAAAGTTTTCGACAACCTATCTAGGACCAGATATATTCATGTACAGTTTGGATTTGAGTCCAGGCATTATTAAATACCACTTATGAGGTTGGTCTTCTAAGGTTTTCTTTCTCTGCAATCTCTCTGGTACTTTTTGGTTACCTGCGGATCCTCTTTCCAATTCTTTATCCAGAAAATGGCAGCTTTATTCATTCTTCTCTGTTACATGCTCTTGTGACTGTACCCATGCTGGAGGCCAAGAAGGAAGACACAGAAAGGAAAAAGCCCTTTAGGCTCCTTATCTTGGGACCAAATTTCTCGTCCTGAGAGCTTTAGAAACCTGGGGACCCTCTGCTGCTGTCACTATCACTGCCAGATGATGCTCTTCCTGTCTGTGTTGATGTCTACTTCTGAGTTTCCCAAGTCAAAGCTGGGTTCTTCCAGGGGAAAAACATGGTAAACCCACTCCTGGTTTTGTTTTATTTTCAGGTCTGGTCTTTCTCAGTCCATCTGCTACAATTTACTTTTCAGAGTCCTTGAAAATATAATTCATGTGTTTTGTCCAGGTTTGATAGTTGTACTCAGTAGGACAGACAGGGTGCAGTCTGTTTACTCTATCTTATTCAAAGCTGGAACCTCACTAAAGCATTTCAGACAGGGTAAATACCATAATAAATGTAGTAATTAAGAAGGAGAAATCTTGTTGTGTGTAAATTGTCTTTGACTGAAGAGAAAAAGACTGAAGATAGACAAATAAACTTTAGCCTTTTGTTGTTAACTTCACTCATAAGAAGCTTCTACTTGCCATTTTTCTACAAAAATAACTACAAATTAGATAATCAGTTTCTAAATAATGAAGTTATCCATGTTGTAAAATGATTTTTAACATTTGAAAATTAATTTGGCATGTTACACGTCATCAGATGTCAGAAATTTTTCAAATAATCATTCATGTAGATACCAAAATAATATAAGAACATCAACAATAAGAAGGGAATTCAATTTTTAAGGCTCCTATTTTTAATCAATTTTTTTTTGCATTCATCTTCTATCACTGAGTATTTCCTAAATAAAGCTCAGCAATACTGAAGGCTCAGAAGAACTTTCGCTGCCAAAATAATCCATCTCTGAAAAAAATATACTGGTACTCTAAGCCTAAATTTTAAAATTTAGTTCTGAATTTTATATATATATATATATATGCCTAATATATACATATACACATACATATACATATATGTGTGTGTACATATATGCCTATATGTACACACACACACACACACACAAGACCAGACAAACACGTTTTTAAAAGCCTACTGAATGAAATTAATCTTTTGTTTCCAACCTGACAAAGGACATAACATATAACGACTAACAGCGAGAAAAACAGTAGGCATTGTGCATACAGTCAATGTCTCCTTCAATTGCATAGACATTCACATTCCAGGCTTACCTAAGTCATGAGTTGGCAACATTTGATTTTTTTAAAACACATTAATGTGCTTTGACTTCCACTAAAGAAATTTTTGAATTCAGATAAACCAATTCCTTAAGTAGCTATTTATGATAATTTAAATTAAAACATTGATAGGCAAATGGTTGCTCAGGTAATCAACTAAGATCTAGAACTTCTAAGGTCATTTGTAAAATCCTTAGGCTCTTTTTTGGAATTTATTGTTATTATGAGAATGATAACAGAGATTCTTTAGAGTTGTTTTCTTCCCAGACCAGAATCCCTTTATTGTGAAGTCTGTGAGGGCAAGAACCAGGTGGTAAGCATTGGAATAAAGTCATGACTAGAAAGAGTCTATTTTTTGTCTGTTTTGTTGTCTTTTGGTTTTGAGACAGGATCTGGCTCTTTCACCTAGGCTGGAGTGCAGTGGCATGATAATGGCTCACTGCAGCTCAAACTCTTCAGCTCAAGCAATCCTCCCACCTCAACCACAAGTAGCTTTGACTACATTCACACACCACCATTCCTGGCTAATTTTTTTTTTTTTTTCTATTTTGTAGCGATAAGGTCTTGGTTAATGGCCCAGGCTGGTCTCAAACTCCCGGTCTCAAGTGATCCTCCTGCCTTGGCTTCCCAAAGCACTGGAATAACAGGCATGAACCACTGCACCTAGCATTGACTGAGTGTATTTTCTACTCTTGATCAGGAGTTGAGGTTAAGATCTGTGCCTGGGCCAGAGAAGGTACTCGATAATGTTTGTTAAATTCAATTACTTTCTTAAAAGTTTAATTTCTTACAAGCCCCCATATTGATAATGTGCATCAGTATAGCCTCTCTTTTCCATCTTTTACCATAAACCCTGGAAATAATAGTAAACATTCACATTTACTATAAGAACTGTGCTCAAAAACAAAACACAAAACAACACCTCTGTGTTTCCATTTTTCCAATTCTCTGAGAGTTGTATGTTAAAGCATCTGACAGACTAAAATACATACCTAGTGATTTTTCCATTGCCTCCTCCTCTACTGGCCCTATGAACTAAAGCAAAAATCTAATGGCAGTTTAAGTTATTTGAGACCAACACTAGAATAACAATCATAGGCTAACACAGACAAGAGGAAGGAAAGATTAAACATCTGGTGAATGAATACTATATGTCAACAAATATCCTATTTGTTTTATGTACAGTATCTGATTTATTCCTCATAGTAAGCCTGTGGATTATTATTAACACATTTCTACAAATAAAAATACTGAGGCTTAGACATGATAAAAAGAAATTAAATGAAAAAAGCAATTTGTTCACTTTTAGTTTCACAGCTGCAATTATAACACAAAGCCAAAACAAACATCCCAGAATTTGACAACGCTTTGTGAATATAACCATACAGTTCCACCTTACTTGCCCAGTCAGTGTTCAGTGTAATGTCATTGAACATTTTTAGATGTGATTTTTTTTTTCATTTTTCTGAGAGGATCCAGATCACTTTAGCAATGCCACTCAGAACAGAAGATACAGGCACTTGGACAGAGGTTTCCAGGGACAGCATTCCTCTTTCACACAAGCAAAATGAATTTGAACAACAGGTGGGGCTAGTTTCCTTTACAAAAGACCATGGCAGGACACAAATTCTCTCTGCAAGCCTGACTGCTTGGAGGAACACCAAGCCCTCTCACAGCCCCCAGTCTTAGTAACAGCAATACGTGCTCCCAAATTTCACATTCTTTCAAAGTTCATATTGAATAAGAATTTCGAAACTTGGGGACATATTTTTAAAGATAGAGAAGTACACAGAAATAATTGATGGTAAATATAAACACTTTCTAAGTACTCCATATTTTCTCCAATTCTATCAGAAAACAAAATAAAATAAAAAACAAACAAAGTTATTGCCATGATACATACTTTCATATCTCTTGTTCATTGTTTCTGTTTCTTGCAGTGCCTGCAACAGAAACTCAAACTGAACCTCGAGCCAAGATGGCCAAATAGAAACAGCTCCAGTCTGCAGCTCCCACCAAGAACAAAAACAGCGAGCGAATTATGCATCTTCAGTTGAGGTACCCAGGTTCTCTAATTGGGACTGACTAGACAGTTGACGCAAGCCACGGACAGTGAGGAAAAGCAGGGTGGAGTGAGGGCCCACCTGGGGCCTGCATGTGGCAAAAGGAGCTCCCTCCCTGAGCCAAGGGAGCTGGAGAGGAATAGTGCTACCCTGCTCTGAAAACCACGCTTTTCCCATGGATCTCTGCAACCAGCACCCTTGTGAGCCCACACCACCAAGGGCCCTGGGTCCAAAACACAGAGCTGTGCAGACTCACAGTGGCTGCTCAGGTGGGCGACCACTTGGGCAGACACTGAGACACAGGAGTTTTAGCATACTTTAGCTCTGGGAACTCTGATGAGGCAGGAGATCTGTCCACTGCCATGGGAAGCGGGCTGAAGCTAGGGATCCAAGTGGCTTTGCTCAGCGAGCCCTGCTCCTACGGAACCCTGCAAATTGAAACCCACTTTGGAATCCCTGCCAGTCAGTGTAGCAGGTTGGAGACCGCCTAAGAAGACCGAGTTCGGTGGGGGAAGGGGTGGCTACCACCACTGCTGCTCCAGTCAGCCATTTTCCCCTGTTGTGGGTGGGTGCCAGCGAGACTGGGCAGTATGGACCAGGTGCAATTGCCCACAGCTGCAGCACAGCAGCTGTGACAGTTCCTGGCCAGACTGCTTCTTTAAGCAGGACCTTGACCCATTCCTCCTATCCAGGTGGGGCCTCCCTGTGGGATTTTCAGCATCCCCAGACAGGAGTTTATGAATAGGACTCTGATCTCCCTGAGAGGAGCCCCTAGGAGGCGGGGCGGCCGTGGTATCGTGGATGAGCAATCTTATCTTTTCTGCCTGCCAGCTCTGGAGAGTCAGGGCAGCCAGGATGAGGCAGATTCCCCTGAATGCAGGACACCCTCTCTGCCAAGAGGAAGCCAGGCTGTTTATTTAAGCAGGTCCCTGATCCTGTTCTTCCTGACTGGGTGAGACTTCCCAACAGGGGTCTCCAGACATCTCATACAGGAGCATTCTGTCCAGCATCAGGTTGGTGCCCCTCTGGGGAAAAGGAGCAGTCTGCCATTTTTGCTGTTCTGTAGCCTCCACTGATGATTCCTCCAGATTGGGAGGACCCCAGGTGAATAGGGTCTGAAGTGGACTCCCAGAAAATGGTAGCAGCCCTATGGAAGAAAGTCCTGACTGCTAAAAGAAAAAAAAAACAGAAAGCAAAGACAACAATATCAATGAAAAAGACCCCACAAAAACCTCATCCAAAGGTCAGCAGCCTCAAAGATCAAAGGTAGATAAACCCAGGCAGATGAGAAAGCATCAAAGCCAGAGTGCCTTTTCTCCTTCAAATGATCATAACATATCTCCAGTAAAGGCCCTGAACTGGGCTGAGGCTGAGATGAATGAATTGACAGAAGTAGGTTTCAGAAGATGGGTAATAACAAACTTTGCTGAGTTAAAGAAGTACGTCCTAATCCACTGCAAATAAGCTAAGAACCATGATAAAATATTACAGGAACTCTTAACCAAAATGACCAGCTCAGAGAGGATACAAATGACCTAATGGAGCTGAAAAAACACAACATGAGAACTTCACGATGCAACCACGAGTATCAATAACTGAATAGACCAAGTGGAAAAAAGGGATATCAGAGCTTGAAGACTATCTTGCTGAAATAAGGCAGGCAGGCAAGATTAGAGAAAAAAGAATGAAAAGGAATGAACAAAACCTCTGAGAACTATGGGATTATGTTAAAAGACTGAACCTACAACTGATTGGGGTACCTGAAAGAGACAGGGAGAACAGAATCAAGTTGGAAAATATATTTTAGGGTACCATCCAGGAGAACTTCCCCAACTTAGCAAGACAGGGCAACATTCAAACTCAGGAAATCCAGAGAACTCAAGTAAGATACTCCATGAGAAGATCAACCCCAACACACATAATCATTAGATTCTTCAAGGTTGAAAAGAAGAAAAATATATCAAGCGTAGCCAGAGAAAAAGGACAGGTCACCTATGGAGAAAAGTCCGTCAGACTAACTGCAGACCTCTCAGCAGAAACACTACAAGCCAGAAGAGATTGGGGCAATAATCAACATTCTTAAAGAAAAGAATTTCCAACCTAGAATCTCACATCGGGCCAAAATAAGCTTCATAAGTAAAGGAGAAATAAAATCTTTTTCAGACAAGCAAATGCTGAGGGAGTTTGTCACCACCAGGCCTGCTTTGCAAGAGCTCCTGAAGGAAGCACTAAATATGGAATGGAAAACCTGTTACCAGCCACTACAAAAACACACTGGAGTACACAGACTAATTACACTATGAAGAAACTTCATCAAAAAGTCTACAAATAACCAGCTAGCATCATGATGACAGTATCAAATTCACATATAACAATATTAACCTTAAATATAAATTGGCTAAATGCCCCAATTAAAAGAATGGCAAGCTGGATAAAGAGTCAAGATTCATCAGTGTGCTGTATTAAAGAGACCCATCTCACATGCAAAGATGCACATAGACCCAACATAAAGGGATGGAGGAAAATTTACCAAGCAAGTGGAAAACAGAAAAAAGCAGGGGTTGCAATCCTAGTTTCTGACGAAATAGACTTTAAACCAACAAAGATCAAAAAAGACAAATAAGGGCAGGCATTACATAATGGTGAAGGGGACAAGAGAAGTTAACTATCCTAAATATTTATGCACCCAATACAGGAGAACCTAGATTCATAAAACAAGTTCTTCAAGACCTACAAAGAGACTTAGACTCCCACACAATAATTGGGGGGATACTTTAACACCCCACTGTCAATATTAGGCAGATCATCAAGACAGAAAATTAACAAAGGTAATCAGGACTTGAATTCAGCTCTGGATCAAGTGGACTTGATAGATATTGATAGACCTCTCCATTCCAAAACAACAGAATATACATTCTTCTCAGTGCCACATGGCACTTACTCTAGAAATGATCAAATAATTGAAAGTAAATCTCTCCTCAGAAAATGCAAAAGAACTGAAATAATAACAGTCTCTTAGACCACAGCACAATCAAATCAGAACTCAAGAAACTCACTCAAAACCACACAACTGTATCAAAATTGACCAACCTCCTTCTGAATGACACCGGGGTAAATAATGAAATTTAGGCAGAAATCAAGAAGTTCTTTGAAACCAGTGAGAACAAAGAGACAACATACCAGAATATCTGGGACACAGCTAAAGCAGTGTTAATAGGGAAATGTATACCACTAAATGCTCACATTGAAAAGCTAGAAAAATCTCAAATTGACATCCCAACATCACAACT
The DNA here is from genome assembly GCF_047675955.1 of Chlorocebus sabaeus. NCBI lineage: Eukaryota > Metazoa > Chordata > Mammalia > Primates > Cercopithecidae > Chlorocebus > Chlorocebus sabaeus. The sequence continues at coordinate 31,656,461 of NC_132911.1, read as the reverse complement.
AAAGGATCTAGAGAACCAAGAGTAAACAAATCCCAAAGCTAGCAGAAGACAAGAAATAACCAAGCTCAGAGCAGAACTGAAGAAGACAGAGACACAAAAACACCTTAAAAATAGTCAATGAATCCAGGAGCTGGTTTTTTTGAAAAAATTAATTAAAAATAGACTACTAGTTAGACTAATAAAGAAGAAAAGAGAGACGAATCAAATAGATACAATAAAAAATGATAAAGGGGATATCATCACTGACCCCACAGAAATACAAACAACCATCATGGAATACTATAAACACCTCTATGCAAATAAACTAGAAAATCTAGGAGAAATGAATAAATTCCTGGATACACACACCCTCCCAAGACTGAACAAGGAAGAAGTTGAATTCTTGAGTAGACCAATAACAAGCTCTGAAATTGAGACAGTAATAAAGAGCCTACCAACCAAAAAATGCCCAGGAACAGATTGGTCTATCAGAGGTACAAAGAGAAGCTGATACACTTTCTTCTGAAACTATTCCGAACAATTGAAAAAGAGGGACTCCTCCCTAATTCATTTTATGAGACCAGCATCATCCTGTTACCAAAACCTGGCAGAGACAACAAAAAAAGAAAACTTCAGGCCAATATCCCTGATGTACATTGATGCAAAAATTTTCAATAAAATACTGGCAAACCGAATCCAGCAGCACATCAAAAAGCTTATCCACCACGATCAAGTTGGCTTAATTGCTGGCATGCAAGGCTGGTTCAACATAGGCAAATCAATAGACATAATTGATCACATAAACAATAAACAGAACCAATGACAAAAACCACATGATTATTTCAATGGATGCAGAAAAGGCCTTTGATAATACTCAATATCCTTTCATGTTAAAAACTCTCAATAAACTAGGTTTTGAAGAAACATACCTCAAAATAATAAGAGCCATTTATGACAAACCTACAGCCAATATCATATTGAATGGCCAAAAGCTGGAAACATCCCCCTTGAAAACCAGCGCAAGACAAGAAAGCCATCTCTCACCACTCCTATTCAACGTAGTATTCAAAGTTATGGCCAGAGTAATCAGGCAAGAGAAAGAAATAAATGGTATTCAAATAGGAAGAAAGGAAGTCAAATTGTCTTTGTAGATGACATGACCCTATATCTAGAAAATCCCATTGTCTCAGCCCAAAAGGTTCTTAAGCTGATAAGCAACTTCTGCAAAGTCTCAGGATACAAAATCAACATGCAAAAGTCAGAAACATTCCTGTACAGCAACAATAGACAAGCAGATAGCCAAATAATGAATATGAACTCCTATTCACAATTACTGTAAAGATAATAAAATATCTAAGAATACAGCTAACAAGGGAAGTGAAGGACCTCTTCAAGGACAACTACAAATCACTGCTCAAAGAAATAAGAGAGGACACAAACAAATGGAAAAACATTCCATAATAATGGATAGGAAGAATCAATATTATGAAAATAGCTGTACTACCCAAAGTAATTTATAGATTCAATGCTATTCTCATTAAAATACAATTGACATTCTTCAGAGAACTAGAAGAAACTACTTTAAAATTTATATAAAACCACAAAAGAGCTCATATAGCTAAGACTATCCTAAGCAAAAAGAGCAAAGCTGAAGGCATCATGCTATACAACTTCAAACTATATTACAAGGCTACAGTAATCAAAACAGCATGGTACTGATACAAAGACAGACACAGACCAAGGGACAGAATAGAGTACTCAGAAATAAGACTGTACATCTCCAGGTGTGGTGGCGGGCACCTGTAGTCCCAGCTGCCCAGGAGGCTGAGGCAGGAGGATGGTGTGAACCCGGGAGGCGAAGCTTGTAGTTAGCCGAGATCGTGCCACTGCACTCCACTCCAGCCTGGGCAACAGAGCAAGACTCTGTCTCAAAAAAAAAAAAGAAAAGAAAAGAAAAAAGACTGCACATCTACAACCATGTAATCTTTGATAAACCTGACAAAAACAAGCAATGGGGGAAGGATACCCTATTTAATAAACAGTGCTGGAAGAACTGGCTAGTCATATGCAGAAAATTGAAACTATACCCCTTCCTTATACCTTATACAAAAATTATCTCAAGATGGAATAAAGACTTCAATGTAAAACCCAAAACTATAAAAACCCTAGAAGAAAATCTAGGCAATACCATTTAGGACATAGGACCAAAGATTTCATGACAAAATTGACAAAAGCTATTGCAACAAAAGCAGAAATTGAAAAATGGAATCTAATTAAACTAAAGAGCTTCTGCACAGCAAAAGAAATTATCATTAGAGTAAACAGGCAACCTATAGAGTGGGAGAAAATTTTTCCAATCTATCCATCTGACAAAGGTCTAATACCCAGAATCTGTAAGGAACTTAAACACATTTACAAGAAAAAAACTAATAATCCAATTTAAGTGGGCAAAGGACATGAACAGACACTCCTCAAAAGAAGATATTCATGGCTGAGTGTAGTGACTCATGCCTGTAATCCCAGCACTTTGGGAGGCCGAGGCAGACAGATCACCTGAGGTCAGGAGCTCAAGACCAGCCTGGCTAATATGGTGAAATCCCGTCTCTACTAAAAATACAAAAAAATTATCTGGGCATAGTAGCAGTTGCCTATAATCTCAGCTACTTGGGAGGCTGAGACAGGACAATTGCTTGAAGCTGGGAGGCGGAGGTTGTGATGAGCTGAGATCTTGCCACTGCGCCACTCCAACCTGAGCAACACTGTGAGACTGTCTGAAAAAAAGAAAACAAAAAGGAAAAAAGAAAAGAAAAGAAGACGTTCATGCAGCTAACAAACATATGAAGAAAGTTCAACCTCACTGATCATTAGAGAAATGCAAATCAAAACCACAATGACATACCATCTCATGCCAATTAGAATGGCAATTATTAAAAAGTCAAGAAATTACAGGTGTTGGCAAGATTGGGGAGAAATAGGAATGCTTTTACAATGTTAGTCGGAATGTAAACTAGTTCAATCATTGTGGAAGATGGTGTGGTGATATCTAGAACCAGAAATATCATTTGACCCAGCAATCCCATTACTGGGTATATACCCCCCAAAATATAAATCATTTTATTACAAAGATACATGCACTCGTATGTTCATTGCAGCACTAGTCACAATAGCAAAGACATGGAATCAACCCAAATGCCCATAAATGATAGACTGGATAAAGAAAATGTGCTACACCATGGAATACTATGCAGCCATTAAAATGAACGAGATCATGCCCTTTGCAGGGACGTGGATGGAGCTGGAAGCCATTATCCTCAGCAAACTAATGGAGGAACAGAAAACCAAATACCATATGTTCTCACTTATAAATGGGAGCTGAACAATGAGAACACATGGACACAGGGAGGGGAACAACACACACCGGGGCCTGTCACAGGGGCCAAGGTGAGGGAGAACATCAGGATAAATAGCTAATGTAGGTCGCTGCCTAGTTATAAATGAAAGTCCCACAAAATAGACCACAGAGACAGGTCTGCCATCTTTAGACATGTGGCTACAAAAAGCAAGAAAGGGGGAAATAGGCAGTGTGGGAGAGAGAGCTGCCAGTGGGGGGAGAGCAGATGGCACTCATCACGTGCAGTGAGCTGCAGGGGCCAAATAACAAAGTGAAGAGTAAGTCTGGAGTGACTGTGCAGCAGCTGCCTGCATCATCCCAGGAGAAGTTTTAGTTATACAAAGTCAAAAACTAAAGAATGGGAAAGGGCCACCTACCTACCTTTGGAAAGAGAGATGGGCCTGAGGTCCTGGGGTGACCTGGGCACAGAGGTTGCTGCCCATGGAGACAGAGCTTGGTGATGGATGGTAGCCATGGTAGCAGAAAGCTTATGACAATGCGACGCTAGCACAAGGGGACTGTACTGATGGCCTAATCCCAATCAGACCATAGCACCGTCTCCCCAGAGAGACAGCTGCCATCAGGGAACCACTGAAATGACTTGAGAGCCAGAAAGCAGTTCTTGTTCTAGCCTTTAGGGTCTTCTATGACCCTGCTAGAGTGGCAATGCAGCAACACAAAATAATTGATCCTACCAGATGAGTTGACCTGGGGAAATACCTTTCGTTGAGTTGCTAGTATATATGCTGGCTGTTTATTTATGTCTTGGGGACTTGCATTTTATTTAAAAATAATTCCCTGACTAGAATTTTGTTTTCTAAAAGGAGAGAGAAACTCTCAGCATTTTGTTTGACCTGTCTCCCTGCCTTTGCTCCATGCTTCTAATCTGAAATGATGCTAAAGCATGGCAGACTGCACTGGGGACTTATTCCTTTAGTACTGCCAACTCTCATTAGTTTGAGCCACAGACTTTGTGAAGGGGATTAATCAGAGGCAAAGGGACAAGAATAATTCTGTCTATGATCATCCCCAAACGGAGTCTCTAAAGGATGTGGTTCCCTCTGTAGTTATGGAGTATTCTTTAGTAGGTTTTAAAAAAATAATCCTCAGTAGTAAGTGAATGTTTTATTTCACATATGAAAGAGGCTGAGGAAAGGGATAGAGCTGAAAAGGTGAAAAAGTTGCTAAATATAAGGTAATTTATACTTTAGAAGCAAAGACAGCATTGGGGTGACTTTAGCATCAGAGTCTGGCCAAAATCTACTGTCTTCAAGTTTATTCTTAGCCTATGAAGAGCAGAATAGCCACATTCCTACACTGATGGCATTTCTGAGATTCCCAAACACGAACTGGCATCATATGATTACCCAGATCACCATCCTATCAAATCAACCACATAATGTTAACATGCAAGGCTGCCCTTAGGATTCACTGCCACTACAAATATTAACTTTCACATATGTAGTATGACAGATCTAGAGAATGAAGATCTTATTATGTGCATTGTATTTTGAAATGTATCCGTGAGTCATAGTATAGACATATATTTATTATTCAAACAGTATAAACTATAATAAATAATGATGATTGTGAAAGCTATTAAGTTACTATAAAATATTAAGAACTTTCAATATAAATAAGTAGGAAAATAGATTCATAGTTATAACGAATATAAAAAGAGTGATTTATGTAACTTTTAAAAGAAGAATATTTAGAGTCCAGAGATGTTCATTACATTTTAAAATAATAATACAAAGTTGAATATCGGATATTAGATTATATCATAATTTTAAAATTTGTGGCATTTTTTTTTACAAACCAACATTCATAATTTTAAATAGAATTATTATTGAGACATTCAATTGTTAAGTATTTAATACCATTTAGGTCATGAGACTTTCAAAATATTTCTGCTTAGCAATTTTTCACATAGGTAATGTTAAATCAAATCAGATGTGGGCTTTAGAAGCCTCGATATGAGTCCTATGTAATAAAGTACAACCTAACTTAGTACTTAAACAATTTGAAAACTTAAATTAGGAATTTGCCTTTGTAACAAATAGTAAAGTATCAGCCAATCACAGCAGCCTAGCTTCAGTGAATCAACTGTTCCAACCATGTTCAAACAAGGCAAAGGCTGAGCTCTAACCAACCAGCTATCTCTGAATCTCACCTCCAGCATCTGTACCTCATTTCCATTTTCCATTTCACACCACACTGCAGCCTGGGAGTTCCTCAGAACCGTTTTAGTTCTAAGGGCTGCCCGGTTCTTGAATTGCAAGCAAAAGTCCATTGAGATCTTTAAACGAAATATGTTAAAATTTTGTCTTTTAATAGTAAGAATATATTAACAATGGCAGAATGTTAATTTTGCAACTCAAAATTTCATTAGTAGGAAAAACTACAAAATTATGCATAACATTTAAGTCATCTTTGATCCACACATAATCCAGAATATGGGAAATGCAGAGAAAAATGTGTTAGAGAAAAATGAGGTACACAAATAATACTTTGTTTTCTTTAATCAAATTTGAAAGCAACAGATTTTGACAGAATGACTTAGAAGACATTTTCCTAAAGTGTGTTAAGGGGAAGGTTTTAACAAAAACTTTGTTAAAATGACTACCCATAGAGATGAATGCTACTTTCAGGAAGTAATGATACTCTTAAATCAGTATACACAAATTATGAATCCTGATACAAAATTATTTCTGCTCCAGTAAAAAATGTTTATTAAAAAACTTTTTCATCACTCATTTCACTATGAATAGGAAGGTTAGTGATGTTATTAAATGTATCGATCGAAAGTGGGTATCTATTTAATATTGCAATTATCTCATGCTCCTCTTTCAACTGCAGGAAGAATCTAGCAATTTATAATCTTGAAAAAACATTCTTCTTGCAGTTTTTGAATGTCTAACTTTTGAAAGTTAATAAATAGAATCATTAATTAAAAACTATAGTTATGAATTTTAACTATTATTATTCCAAAACTTCAACTTCACCAACCCAATATTTATTTTAGCTAGATAGTTAACATTCAGTTATTCAGTACACTACTATAAGATGACCTGAATGTTAATTCCAAATGAAAATAAAATAATGCAAAACCCTGAAATGGTCTTAGAAAAATACATAGGCAAAACTCTTATTATACAGATGAGGAAACTAAGTCCAAAATCAAATACTAAATGGCTGAGCTGATGCCACCATTCAGTTCTTTAATATTCCTGTCCTGCCATTTTAACATTAGGTCACATTCATCCTTACAATCAGAAAATTGTTTGAAAAAGTCTTATAAATATTTTTTCCATTGAACAATAAACCATACATATCAGAAATACCATTTTAATTCTGAGATGCACAGTCCTAATCTTCTTGAGTTTGCTCATTAGAAGAGAGAAACCACATTCAGGAATAGTGAGGCCAAAAAAACTGTATGGACACAACACGAGTTATTTGTGCAGTTTTCTTTCCCTAACTATGAGAGCCACGTTCTTAAAGATTTGGGTGAAAATTAATGAATTAGTAATATTAAAATAGTAGTAAAGAAGCTGATTATATTTTTAAAATATTAGACAAACTATAAACTCTAGTTGATTAAGAACCACAATTTAGAAGCCAGTGCTCCCTAAAAGTCATGGCAATGAAATAGAGGGAAAAATAAATGAAACTTTACGCAAGTAAGAAAAATGTCCTTTGTTTTTTAAGCCACTGTAATTTGTAGCTTTTCTGTTTGTTAACTTAGCTGCTCCTACCCTGCATGAAACAGTGGCTTAAGTCTCTTTGAAGAGAGTGAAGATTCAAGAACACAAGCAAATTTGAGAAATTATTCATTAAGAGTATTTCCCGGGGGATTGGACTACAACCCCTCTCCCATTGCACAGAAAAACATCCTAGGAGACAGAGAAAAGGCTGCAGAGTATCTAAGACTAGTTCCCTGCCTTCATCACCCAGTATTCCCCTAGATTACAGACAAATAGATAATCCATGAAAGGAAATTCAGTTCTCAGACTGCATATTAAGTAAAGAAAACAAACAGTGTGGTGAGAAGAGAATCAAGAGACCTTCTACAATATATCCCGTCTAGGCATCTTAGGGACATACAATCATGAGCAAAAAGAAAAGAAAATGCTATGGCAACTATAAAATCCTGCTAGATTAGGGAAGGAAGGAGGAAGGAAGGAAGGAAGGAAGGAAGGAAGGAAGGAAGGAAGGAAGGAAGGAAGGAAGGAAGGAAGTTAGTTTATAAAAAACAGATAGTTTTAGCAAATTAAAATAAAAACATACAGATTTAGCAATTAAAATATATAAATAGGGACACCCAGCTCAAGTTGAACTTCATATAAGCAACAAATAAATTTTAGTATTTACATGTCCTAAATATTCCATGAGACATCTTTATACTAAAAAGAAATATTCATTGTTTGTCTGACAAAATTATCACAAGAAACATAAAACTACTACTCAACCCTACTTAAAACTACCCTACTCACAAACTCATAAACCAACTTACTCAAAACTGCTTATTCTAATATAATGTAATATTGTAGAGGAATGTAAGTTCATTAAAACAAAATTCAATGACAAAATGATAGAATAACAGAACTAGATGATAAAGGAGACTACTGATCTAAGGGGGAAAAACTCAAAACAATAGCTTTATGAAACTAATACATAAATTAGAAAAAGAATAGATGCAATTGAAAATTAAGTTATTGATACAGAGAAATGGGACTTCAGATAATTACAATGAGGGAAGATGAACAGATAAGGAGATAAAAGCAATTAAAGAAAAGTGAATACTTTAAACAAAAAAAATCCAACATAATTCTAACAGATATTCCTGAAGTAGAGAATTTAACAAATGAAAAGAAATATTTATTCTAAGACCTAATCCAAGAAATTTCCTGAAAAAAAGCTAAGCAAATCTTTAGGTTGAAGGAGCACTCTTTCTAGAAAATGTGGTACAAAACAAACCCTCAATTTCTAGACCTAACAAAGTTAAGCTATTATGTGTTAAGGGTAACTTATTTTTAGGCATCTTGGCACTAAAAAGCCAATCGCCTATATGGTAGAAACATTAATTTTACTTCGGATTTGTTTTCAGTAAAGTTGACTGCAAGAAGAAAATGGAAAATTCTCCACAAATTCAAGGAAAGAAAATGTGAAGGAAGGGTATTATATGCGCCCAAGGTGTGATGAAAGTAAAGAAGTAACAAGCAAATATTGTCAAGCAGGAAAATAATTCATAGAAAAAGACCCACGTAAACCCTTCTTGGGGGAAAAAACGACTTTATGACAAATTCCAGCCAAAGAGAGGAATTCAGTTAAAAAATTCAAGAATGGAAAGCAGCCCAAAGACTAAAGAGTTGTGAGCATTGAATCCATTTGATTTTATTACTGGTAGTAGACAACTGGGAAATGTGGTTACCATAGTGATTGTATATGTTCTAAACTTGGTAAATGTAAAGACAACTGATACAACTAATAGAAAGTGGGAGGAGTGGTGAAGCAGGGCAAGAGGACCCGTGACTTGTCGCAATATCTTCACTTTTTTTTTTTTTTTTTTTTTTTTTTTTTGAGACGGAGTCTCGCTCTGTCGCCCAGGCTGGAGATCAGTGGCACCATCTCAGCTCACTGCAAGCTCCGCCTCCCGGGTTCACGCCATTCTCCCGCCTCAGCCTGACAAGTAGCTGGAACTACAGGCACCTGCCACCACACCCACTATATTTTTTGTATTTTTTAGTAGAGACGGGGTTTCACCGTGTTAGCTAGTATGGTCTCCATCTCCTGACCTCGTGATCCGCCCTCCTCGGCCTCCCAGAGTGCTGGCATTACAGGCGTTAGCCACGGCGCCTTCACTTTTATAACAGGGAGTCAATTGAGCTTGACAGGTAAAAGAAAAGAACTGACCTCCATGTTTTTCAAGTTAACTTTGGATCTTTTAGAAAAAGATGCGTCTTAAGGTGAAAATAAAACATTGAAGTCAATAGTTCCCTCTAAAAGCAAAATTTCAGTTGTATCCTTCTGTTAAATTAAAATATCCATTATACTACGATCTTACTGTCTTCCTACATCGATGCGTGTGTATATATTCATCTGTCCATCAGTTCATCCATCTTCCCATTATTTGATCCAGAAATGTACAAAGAAATATGTCACAGAATTTTATGTATCTAAGTAAAATGCTCCCTCAATCTCACCAGAGAAATATAAAATGAAAAGTGACAGATATCCCATATCCTCCAATATCCCATTCCCATTCTTCAGAAGTAACCACTGTTAATTGTGTAGTCTTCCTTCTAGAAATTTTATTTGTATGTATTAATATATATAGACATAGATATAGATATATCTTTTTTATATATTCAGGATCAAGCAATTCTCAAATTCTAAACAGGTTAAAAAAGAGTATATAAGCTGAATTAATTTGGTTACTGTTCTTTATTTTCTCTATACTTTTGGGATCATTTTCATTCACAGGTTCAATGAAATGGTAGAAAGTTCTTTTTGATCTGTAAGAGATAATACATAGTTAAAGAATATTTTACTTCTTATTCTTTTGTGACTGGCTCTCCATTCAGATTTTCAGTTCTTTTTTGATTTCATGATGCTGAATTTTTTATTCCAGCTTTCTGGCTCCCACAGGAGTCTCAGAGATGCCAATTTACTATGGTGCTTTGTAAAGATGAAAAATCAAGCTCGAGGTAATTTTAATTTAATAAATCTCCATTGGCTCCCAAGGCTATTTCCCAGTCATCTTCCAAAATATACAGTGTTATGTAACATTAGTTCCACTCACAACTCTATGCCAGAGCACATTAGAACACAGCCAAACACCGTAGCCTTGCTTCCTTCCTCTGCCCTCCCACTCCCCTTTGCATGCTATGTGGTTTCCCACCCTGTCCACCACTCAAAACCTAGAACTGTAGACCCAAGGCTTGGGCTCATTTTCATCTGTTTTCCTGAACTCAAAGGTTCACTTTGCAACTTTCCACTCACTCCCCTTTAATACAGCAGTGATGCTCTTACAGTTTTGCAGAAGAACAAAGTACAAGGCTCTAACTCTCCCAGTTCAAGAAATGTATATAATGGAAGTTTTCAACTGGAATCAAATTACTGTATTAGTCAGGATCACAGAATGTAACAGGAACTGCCTGAGAAACTGCTCAGAGGCCACAGTTTAGGCAGGGCAATGAAGCCCAGGATGGCTCCCTAAAAGGACCTGAAAGACCCATCGGTAAAAGGCAGCAGCCAATGCAACCTCTTGGCCGCATAATTTTAAGTGCTCTCTTCTGCCTCCTGCTAGGAATTACTTCTATGTTTGGGATCCAAACTAACCCAGCAGTATTCCAATGCAAGCAGGGGACAGGTGAATGTCAAATCAGTGCTGGCTGCAAGGTCACTCCCTCACAGCTCATGTTCTTTTAGGGAGAGGTTACTGCCAATCTGCCACTACGCTCTTCTGCCAGTCTCTATTTGATCATAATTAAATGAAGCTTGAGAATCCTGCCTCAAGCCTTTGCTTTCTTCCAGAGAAGGCTGAGTGCTGGTTTCTCCACTGCCAGGCATTCTCTCTCCTGCTGCTTTTGAAATCTCAGGACCAATGGGCGTCTGTCTGGGTCAAGGCACCACTTCCCTCTCCTTAACCTTTCACTTCACAATCTGGAGAGACTGGAGCTCCTTCTGATTTTCAGTCCCAGCAGCTGGCCACCAGTCGGTTCACCTCAGCCATTAAAATGCCAAGATGAGTTTCTGCAGAAAAGCTGGTGATGCTTTGGCCTGCAGCTGCAAGTGGAACAGATGAACTGCTAGCCCAATGCAGAGTCGTCCATCATACTTACTTGCAGCTGTTCCCAAGTTCGCTCACTTCCTTTCCTGCACATTCCAGGGTTTTTCTTTGCTGCACTATAAATCAACTTTCATTCAACTTTTGTGGAATTTGCACTTTTTGTATCTTAAAGGAAAACTAGAAAACTCGATGTCTTATAACATCCTTCCACTCTTGGCCATTTCTTGAACTGTGTGGCCAGGAAACCAGAACATTGTGATTCAGAAGGAATTTGAAGGGAAATGTAAGGTAACGTGTAAAATCACATTACATAGCTAAAATCAGTTAAATGTCCCAAATGTAAGTTCTAAAGATTCCCTGAGATGGGGTGCAGTTAAATATCCAAATCACTTGATATACATGATTATGAATTCATTTCCAACACTGAATACGTGCACATAAATATATTGCATACGCATCTGTCTCAGTAGAGTAAAAGGTATAAGGTACAAATATGTGATAATCCAAAAGGTTGTACCGAAACAAATTTTGAAAGCTATGCTCCCATGCTCATTAAACTGTGAGTCTGTGAAATCTCCTTGTTGTTGAGTTATAGAGATAATAGCATTTAGCATAGACTCTGCGGTTCAATGATTAAGTGAATTAAAACGAAATGTTCAAATATTGAGGTATTGTGGACTCATTCATTTCATACATGAAATGATTGTACCAGGTACAGTGAAAAGTATATATGCAATTATGAGTTCTTGAGATACAATTATTTTTTATCTAAGGACTAACATTAAACAAATCCAGTTGATTGTATATGTCATATAAAATGGAGTTGTCAATTAATGTGTCAATAAAATTTCAGATAAACAGTGTCATATTTACTCTGAATAGTTCCCTCTCCCTTGCTGTTAGTAGATTGCATTAGATTTTAGAATAAGTTGCACGTCTTGTAATTTGAATATACTTTAGACCACTTAATAGAGCTCTCTGATACTAGATTTACCTTTAAGTATCAAAATTTCAGCATTACAGGTCTATTTGCATGTGTGGCTCATGTAAAATAAATCATCTGATTTTTTAAGCTTGGCACAGAGGAAAAAATCCAGGCTCTGGTAACATGACTGACAGACTCACTGGAAGCAGTCCCATCTATGTATTAGGCACATAGATTAATAAATGCTTTCAAGTGAATTAAATTAAGAGTTAGAAGATTCAGGGAACACTCCAACTTAAGCAATAAGTCAAGCAAAAAACTCTCTCTTTACCTAATGTCTACCTCTGAAATTCATAGGGACAATTTTACCCTTTGCATAGAAGATTTAAAGTCCATAAATAACTGTTGTGAGATTAAATGTCCTTTAGTATATAAGACTAAGAATTTATAAAGGTATAGTTTAAGACCTGATATAACAACAACAACAACAATACATGGGAAGTTTCACTTATTATAAAAGTGCTCAGAACCAAGTCTAGAGTAATAAATAGAAAAACACCAAGCACTCTTGCTTCTGAGAACCTCCAAACTGCCATTGCTAACTAGGGATATCTGGCAACTAGGTTAATTTACAGGTAAGAAAAAAAACTAAAGAGAAGAAGGAAGAAGGAAAGGAAAAAAATATTAACATTATTTTCACTATGTTGTGCAATTAATGAAAATAATACCAATGAATATTAATTTGCATTCTATTTTAAATTGAGGCTAAATGTTGTATGTCCATGTAGCCAGGTAAAAATAATTTGAGTTAATAAAATATTAAGATTGATAGATACATTTTTTATGATTCTGAAGGCTTTTAAGTGTCGTGCTATGTCTCAAAGTTATATATATTCACACGTCTGGTTACACATTAGTAGAGCTTTTTCAACTTTTTGCAATGCTTTGGTTATGGCTTGTTCTCATCAAAACTCATGTTGAAATTTGATCCCCAATGTGGAGGTAGGGCCTACTGGGAAGTGTTTGGGTTAAGAGGGCGGATCCTTCATGAATGGCTTGGTGGTGTTCTCCTAGTAGTAAGTTCTCACTCTTGCAAGACTAAATTAGTTCTTGAGGAAATGGCTTAGTTTCCACCAGAGTGGGTTGTTACAGGGCCAAGATGCCCCGCAAACTTTCCCCTCTTCGTACATGTCTGCATCCTCTTTGACCTTCTCTGTCATGTTATGATGCAGAATAAAAGCCCCTGCCTGAAGCCAGGGTCATGCCCTTGAACTTCGCAGCCTGCAGAACTGTGAGCTCAACAAACTTCTTTTCTTTCAAATTACTCAGTCTCAGGTATTCTTTTGTAGCCATACCAAACAGATTGAGGCACTTTTTCTAGAAAAAAAAATCAACCTTGAATATACCTGGAAAGTTTACTATAGCAAAATTATGGCAAAAAATGTAGTGCTGTTTAAATGGCAGCTTAAACATATAACGCAATTTCAAGTTTGAAAATGGTAATGGACTTGTTTTCTCTAAAGCAATAAACATGTATTTATTGAGACAAGGCATGACGCTAGTTGCCTGAAGAGATTCAAATAAATTTAATACAAATACATGCTGTCTTTGGATTTGTGTTCATAGTATAGAGTAGAAAAATTCATATAAAATTCGCTTAAAATGTAAAGCAATATATAGTAAATCCCAAATAAATGAATAGAAACTAAAGCATTATAAGAGTTCATAAATTATACTTCCCTACCATAACAAATATTTTCTAGAGTTGAAAGTAAAATACAAAGATATTCTGAAATGCAAGTGTTTGCTTTCTAAGCAATGGAATATTTGTTATAAATTATCCTTTTCAGCAAGGAAGAATCACGTAGAGGCCAAAGAAATTCAATTATGCTTGAAATAGCCAAATGTATATTGTTGTTTTTACCAAATACAAGCTATGGTTTGACTAGAGAATTAATAACATGATACCATAGACTGAGTGCATTTCTGATGGTGGGAACAAGACAAGGATGTCCATTATCACCAACTCCACGTTATACTGGAATGAAGCATTGCAATAAAGCAAGGAAAAGAAATAAAATGTACAAAAATTGGCAAGAAAGAATAAAACTATCATTATTTACACATGACATGGTCATAAACAATGCTAAAGAAACTGTGACGAATAAGTGAAATTAGTAAGGTTGCTGGTTAGGCCAACATACAAAAATTCATTGTATTTCATATCTATGAATTTCATATAATAACAATAAAAATTACAGTGAGATAAAAATACCATTTACCATAGCATCAGAAACAAATACTTAGGAATAAATCTAATGAAACATGCATAACACATTAGTGAAAGAAATGAACTAACTAAATGCAGATGTTATTCCATGTTCATAGATTGCAGAACTTGATATATTGTTAAGATGTCAATTTCCAACAAACTTAAACTCATCAATGTGTTTAATGCAATAGCATTCAAAACCCCAGCAGATTTATTCTGAGGGGTAGGCATGGGGAGGAGGTTGTCAAGCTGATTGCAAATTTATACAAAAAGGGAAATAATGTAGAATAACAAAGACAATCTTAAACATGTACAAGAAGCTAGAAGAGTTTGATAATGAGTAAACATAACAGAATAGGCCAAATGAGCATAACAGACTACAGAAATAGACCCATAGACCCACAGGTATATGGTTTATGATATAGTCACCACTGCAAATCAGTGGGAGAAAAGGATAGTCTTTTCAATAAATGGTACTATAGCACTGGTTATCTGGTACTATAGTAACTGGGTGGAAATAAAAACCTTGATCCCTGTTGCATATCATAATTAAAAGTAAATACCAGGTGGACACAGAACTAAACACAGAACTAAAACACGAAGCATCTAGAACAATAGAAAAATATCTTTGTGATTTGGCAGGTAAGCAAAGTTTCAACAAGCAAACACAAAGAACTAAACACAAAAAAGGAAATTATAAATTGGGTTCTATCCAAATGAAGAATTTTTGTGCATCAAAAGGCATCATTAATAAAGTGAGTAGGCAAGCCATAGAGTGGAAAAACATACTACACAGTACCTTTACACATACATTACAAAGTACCTGTAAGCAGAATATAAAAAGAACTCTAGCAGGCCGGGCACAGTGGCTCACACCTGTAATCCCAGCACTTTGGGAGGCCAAGGCAGGCAGATCACGAGGTCAGGAGGTCGAGACGATCCTGGCTAACACGGTGAAACTCAGTCTCTACTAAAAATACAAAAAATTAGTCAGGCGTGGTGGTGGGTGCCTGTAGTCCCAGCCACTTGGGAGACTCAGGCAGGAGAATGGTGTGAAACTGGGAGGTTGGGCTTGAAGTGAGCTGGGATCGCGCCACTGCACTCCAGCCTGGGTGACAGAGCGAGACTCCCTCTCAAAAAAAAAAAAAAAAAAGAAAAGAACTCCTCTGAATCAATACCAAAAAAAAAAGATGAACAAACCAATTTTAAAGGGGCAAAAAAATCTGAAGAACATCTTCACCAAAAAGATATTCAAACAGCTGAGGCCTATGGAAATGTCCCAAACATCTTTAGTTATCAAGAATATGCAAATTAAAAACCATAATATGATACCAACTTACATCCACCAGAATGGCTAAAATTAAAAATACTGACAATATTAAATGTAGAGCACCTGGAACTGTCATACATTGTCAGTTCAACCTTTTTGCAAGAGTCTGGCAGTATCAACTAAAGCTAAATATAAATCTAACTATAGCAATTCCACTTCTATCAATATGCATGCCCACCAAAAGACATATACAAGAATGCTTATATCAACTTTATTTGTAACAGCCTTTGGCTGGAATCATCTCATATCTCCATCAACATGACAGTGAAATAAAACAACATACAGTTCATACATTTAATGGAATATAACAGAACAATAAAGTACTGATACGTGAAAGAAAATACACGAAAATAAAAAGCATTTTACTCAGAGAAAGAAATAAGATACAAAGAGTACATATTTTCTGCAACAATCTGTTTTTGGCTCATAAACAGAAAAACTAATATAAGGTAACAGGAGATACAATAGCTGTTACCTTTAAATATGTAAAACATTTTCAAGATGTACTACTTAATATTGGTGTACTTTATATAAACAACAAATCAGTTAAAAAAGGAATTTTAATGATTTAAAATAATCTACCTTTCAGTTGAACACTTGGGAAGTGAATAGTTCAGTTAATTATCTGATCAAGTAAAAATTATTTCCCTTCAATGTTCTTCTAAATTACATTAGACAGAAATATAGGAAGGACCCATGTAAGGGAAGAATAGGGCAATTGGGATTGAAATACTTTTTAACTTCACTTAGAAAAAACTGGGCAACCTGAGCATGTGTCTGTGATATTATAAAACATATTTGGTCTTTGACATCATTTCCTGGCATACAATCCTAAGATCCTTAGAGTCTCCAAAATGATATCTTTTCATATTCTAATGATTTGACTGAGGACTGGCAGCCCTTAGGTAGCTTTAGGATGGAGACTGGTCACCGAAAGATGACCAAGACAGAATTAGAACTTTGGGATTTTCAGTCCCACCCCCCAACCTCCAAGGATAGGAGAGAGGCTGAAAGTTAAGTTGCTCACCAATGGCCAATGGTGAAGTCAAGACTTTGTAATGAAGCCTCTGTAAACATAAAAAAGAGTAGGTTCAGACAACTTCTGGATAGCCGAATGTGTGGAGGTTCCTGGAGGGTTGTGTGGCCAGGAGGGAAGCTCCACATCCTTTGCCCCATACCTTTCCTTATGTATCTCTTCATCTGTACTCTTTGTAACATCCTTGACAACAAACTGATTCACGTCTTTCCCTGAGTTCTCTCAGCTACTCGAGCAAATTCATTGAACACAAGGAAGGGGTGATGAGAAACCTGATTTATAGCCAATTGGTCAAAAGCACAGGTAAAACAACCTAGGGCTTGTGACTGCCATGTGAAGTGAAGGGTGGTCTTGTGGGACTGAGCCTTTAAGCCGTGGGATCTGATGATATTTCCATCCAGGTTGTGTTGGAATTAAATTGGAGGACACCCACCTGGTGTCCACTGCAGAACTGATTGATTGCTTATTGCTTGTTGGTGTGGAGAAGTCGCCACACACTTGGTCACAGAAGTCTTCTGTGTTGATTGTTGTGGTGTGAGAGTGGGGGGAAAACAGTTTGTGTTTTTTCCACTCCGATTCTACAATACAGAGTACGACTAAATGTATCAAGTCCTAACGTTGTTTCTATTTGTCCTTCCATATTGCAAAAATATGCAGAGATAAGTCTTTTCTGGTTACTTTTAATGTACTTTTTCTGAATCTCAACTGTAAAATGAAAGAAATAGCTAAGATCTTCAGTACAGACAGCAGAAGCTAGTCATAAATAGTAAGCACTCCAACATTTTCCTCTCTATTTTGATGCTTTAACATCTTCTGAATTAATACATTTCTTAGAGTTTGGAATCCTACAAATAGTATTTGTGCTTTTGATGGCATCTCTCTGGAAAATCTTGGAGAGAAATATAAAATGGCAAACGATGGTATGACTCTTGGAGTGGCTCTGTTCTGAAGTGTCACTATGAATTGTACAGTCTGGGCTCACACAATAGCCTTCGATTGGGATCATTTTATTGTTATTCACAAGTACAGTTACCTACCACTATCTCCCAAATCCTTTCTTAAAATTTTTTTTTCATGTTTTCTATTCATAGAATCAGGCCTTTAATATGGCTGGTTATTATATCCAACATTTAAATTGGGAATGGAAATGACTGAGAATAAACAATGAAAAACTGCATGCAGATTTGGTGGTTCAGAGAAAGATAAATTCTCAAAAATTTTTTCTGTTATCGTCCTGAGAAAGTATTAACAAATGAAAGACAGAACAAAATTGTGTAACATGTGCCTGTTATGCTTTTAATATAAAAAATAATTCAGGCAATCTCTTGTAAGTTTTTGAAGTAGAATCTGAATTGTATTGGTCAGAACAACTGGATAATTATTTCCTGATTATCTTCCTTAAAATGGCTTAGTGACAATTTAAAATGTTAAATATATTAAATATATATATTTATTAAACATATCAAACATATATTTCACAAAATATATACTTCATTATTAATTGATAACTATTGTTAATAATTAATAAAATATATTAATATATTAAATAATATTAATAAAATATATTAAATTAAGTAAAAATATTAAATATTTAAATATATATTTAAAGCACTAAATAAATTATTCCATGTGACTCCTGCAGACAGAATTAAGAAGTTGCAGAGGCCAGTCACAGTGGCACACACCTGTAACCCCAGCACTTTGGCAGGCTGAGGCAGGAGGGTTGCTTGAGGTGAGGAATTCGAGAACAGCCTGGGCAACATAGCAAGACCTCATCTCTACCAAAAAGAAAAATAAACAAAAGAAGTTGCAGGAATATATATCTTTTTTCTAAATAGACTTTGAGAGATTTATTTATACCTGAAACAGGCTGCCCCTCAAAACAAGACCTCCATCACTGGACATCTGAATGTTATGCCTACCTAACTGAATGCTTCATATTTTGGATTGTTTTTTCCAAAGAATATAGAAGGATAAGTGTTTCCTTTCAGACTAATCTCAATCCATGCCTTTGCATGTTGTACTACAATGTCAAATACAGAATTGTAGAGCTGCTATCAGTGAAGCACTGTTTTTAATTAAATTCTTACATTGTATTTGAAAATATAACGCAAGTTTACATTAAAATTGACAGATATATTCAAAATAGAAAAAAAAACCAACAAGAAAAAACGTCTATGTTGAGGAAGCACCTGGGGTATCCAGGAAGATTCCATTAGGCTTTTGAGGATAGATGTAAAGTGGCAAAGGACTTACATGAAAATTAGATCAGATAGAGTCAGGACATCACTTATGAAAATGAGGTATAGCTGTTTGTAATTTTTTGTGATGTTTATTTAGCTTTCTTATAAGATTTGATTTGATATCTCCAAGACATAGAGATTTGCGGGTGCACAAGTGTCACCTCTAGGTTGAGGGTGGCACTACCATGTTATACATATACATCAGTGTATGGATAATTTCCCAAATCTGCCAAGGAAATATCATTAAGTGTATTGTTTCCTGAGCAATTCAGCACTGCCTATAGAATTTAGGGCTAAGAAAAAGTTTTTGCTTCCCCTAAAGAACTATAATGCTATTTCCTTTGTAAGAGTAAAACTTTTCTGACCAAACAGGTACCTCCTTCAACTTTAGTTTCCAGGAAGCTTAGAGACAAGCTGGAAGCTCAACTGCATCTAATGGACTTTCTTAATTTTTCCTGCTATGATGTTTCTGCTTACATCCATATACATCATGGCTACTACACTATTTAGCCATTTCATCACAGTTTTGTTGTTTGGGGGCTTGTGCAAGCTGTCTAAAATCTTTTATGGTACGAGCTGGGGAGAAATAATTTACTGATGAGAAATAGTTAAGAGGCTGCATTTGTTTGCTGGGGCTGCCATTACAAGCACTACAGACTGGGTGGCCTAAACAACAGATATTTATCATCTTGCAGCTCTGGAGGTCAGAAGTCTGAAATCAAGGTGTTGGCAGGGTTCATTCCTTTTGCATGCTGTGAGGGAGAATCTGTTCAGGCCTCTCTCCTGGCTTCTGTTGATCTGCTGGCAATCTTTGGTGTTCTTTGGCTTATAGCTGGATCACCTTTATCACTGCCTTCGTCTTCTTCTTGTAGACGTGTCTGTCTCTGTGTTCAAATTTCCCCTTTAAATATGGATACATTCATATGAGATTAGGATATATCCTAATCACCTCATCTTAAGTTGATCATCTGAAAAGACCTTATTTCCAATTAAGGTCACATTCACAGGTGTTGGGATTTAAGACTTCAACATCTTTTCTGGGTGGGAGGAGGGGTGGTGGGGGCGTCAAAATTCAACCCATAATAGAGGTTATGCAAAGAGTGAGAGGACAAATTGGAAAAAATCAAGTCCTTGTGAGTTCAAAGTCTATATTTTTTCCTAATTCAATACACAAGCTTCTTTGCACCTCCTCCTTTCAATTCAGCATGGGTATTCTTCTGTTATCTCACCCTACCTATGTGTTCCTTGGCTCTTCTAGTCTCTCTAGCACTTGGCTTACCAGATCAAGAATAAGGACAAGTGACTCCAAAGGCAATGTGACTGCTTCCTTTTAGCAGGATGAGTTTTTCATCTCAGCCCCAAATCTCTTTAAGCTGATAAGCAACTTCAGCAAAGTCTCAGGATACAAAATCAATGTTCAAAAATCACAAGCATTCCTATATGCCAGTAACAGACAAACAGAGCCAAATCATGAGTGAATTCCCATTCACAATTGCTATAAAGAGAATAAAATACCTAGGAATACAACTTACAAGGGACAAGAAGGACCTCTTCATGGAGAACTACAAACCACTGCTCAAGGAAATAAGAGAGGACACAAACAAGTGGAAAAATATCCCATGCTCATGGATAGAAAGAATCAATATCATGAAAATGGCTCTACTGCCTAAAGTAATTTATAGATTCAATGCCATCCCCATCAAGCTACCATTGACTTTCTTCACAGAATTACAAAAAATGACTTTAGATTTCAAACAATTTGTAAAAGAAAAGGTGATCTGAGACCTGAGAAATGCAGCCATCGTCTTGATTTTATTATGACAGCTGCAATAGTTCTCATCACAGGGTCACAATTTTTCCTACTTTGAGTTGGTGAAGACACAGCCTTTTTTCTTTTTATGTACAATGTACTGTCTTTGTCATGACTCCCACCTTGTGTGTGGCATTGGTGATGACAGTGGTGAATTGGGGGAATATGATTAGGATTAGTCTATCATGTCAGTTTAGCTTAATACAACCATTTTCCATTTTCTCTCTTTTCTCTGTTCCCCTCAAAGATTGCACTGAGTGTACAGAATGTAGTGAGTTTCAAGATGACAGAGTAGTGGACAGACAGGGTTTCCAAATCTATGGGAATCTGAGATCATGCCAGTCCCTGGTGTAGGTTCTATCTTGTATGGCGCCCTACCTGGGATCTGATGCTGGAATCTGGTGGCCAGTCTCTTAAAGTTTAATCAGAGCTGGTGGTTCTCTGTGAAGGTCTTGGCCTGCCTTCATTTCATACTGGCACAGCTTAGCAGTTATCACCTTTGTCTTTTATCTAGGCAACCCAGGAACTTTTCAGTCCCATCCATGTCAGTTATTAGTAGGCATGCTCAAGAAAGCTAAGCACCAACATTTTCTCTGTGCCTATCTACATGGCATTACTGGGATCGCTTTGATGCTCTGTCTCCCTTTACCCAGTGGGTATAGGGACAGTCAGCAAAGTGGTTCCTCTTCCTGCTACTGGCATTTCTTTTTACTGACTTAAAATTTCTTTCCGGTCTTGGATACGGTCTGGAGAAGGAAGAGTGTGCTGTCCTTCCTACCTTCCTGTCCTCCTCTCACATTCCTCAGAACAGAAGGGATGAACTTCTGCTTCCTTACTTTGCCCATCTCAGCAAGACCTCCTGCAGGTAAAACTCTGTGGTCTAGTTTATCCATCAGGCATCTTGATAATTGATTGAATAAAGACTTTCCCCTGTTGATAGTCTGGCTTTTATGCCTACTGTCTAGCCATTCACTGGAAACTCCCATTAGGGTTGTTAAAAAATGGTTTCATCTCTTTCTCTTTCAATTTCTCTGGTAACAGTCCTGAAGCACCTCTCTCCATGGTGGAGGCTTCAACTGAGTTGGGAGAAAATTATAGATTTAAAAAAATGTAAAAAAAGACACAGTTATCTTTCTCCCTCTCACTCACAAATACACATGCCCACCAAATATTATCTCCATTATGAAACAATAATTGATACCATTTCTGGAGCATGTGATAAGGTGCCAAACATTTAGCTAGGCACTTGACATATCTCATTTAATCCTGGTAACAACTCTGAAGTATGGTTCTTTTTAGTCCAATTTTCCAGTTGAGGAAGCTGAAACTTAGAAGGAAGATACATTTCCCCCCATGTTCAATTAGCTATAAATGATGGAGATAAAATATAAACCTTGGTAATTCTCCACTTTTGCTTATTTCCATCTAGAAAAATCTCTAAGTACTGAAAAGGATTGTACCTTCTGATCTCATTATAATTCTTAGAAGCTGCCATTCTTGTAAGCAATTCCACATAGTCTCTCCTATCCTCTCCTGATATTTGTAGTATACCTAAAACTATTTATGGCCAGCAGTTCCATGGGCTACCCTCTCCCTTGATGTCACTGTATTCGTAAATATCATCTGTAACCCTCCACACCTAATTCAGCCACTGATGCTCATCTTTCCTCTACAAAGATTAACTGTCGTGCATGCCCTGTTGCCCAAGCATTTTTCATGCCTGGCAAATATAACCATCATCAATAACTTATTAGCATTCAGCAGCTTCAGTGAAACAAAAATAAGGAACCAACTGTTTAAGCTCCAAAATGTATAGAACCTCACATGCAAAGGAACTGACAAAGAG
The DNA here is from genome assembly GCF_047675955.1 of Chlorocebus sabaeus. Classification (NCBI taxonomy): domain Eukaryota; kingdom Metazoa; phylum Chordata; class Mammalia; order Primates; family Cercopithecidae; genus Chlorocebus; species Chlorocebus sabaeus. Next base: position 31,633,834 of record NC_132911.1, on the reverse strand, counting down.
GGGTTTGTTTGCTTCCAATAGAAAGCTCTTGCTTTCCTCCCGAAGCTGATCCACCTGTAACATGGCATCTTAGGCTTAAGACCTACAAGTGAGACTGGTCAAGAAAGATTTTGTAGCCTTCTATGAATTTCTATTTGCCCATTACATTTTTCCCCAGTCTCTCTCACACTTGATATATGTAAATATTTTATTTACTGGAAACCTTACCTTTGACAGGTGGCGATTCTAGCTGCCACTGACTGTCAGGGTTTAATCCCAAAACAAAAGCTCGCTTAAAAGTAAGCACAAGCTATGAATAAAATAGTGATAAAACCTCATTTAATTTCTTTTAGCAGTTCCATTACTCAGAAGCCTCCAGGTAAATCTTCTAGGCTCCCAAGCCTAGCAGTGAAAAGGCCAGCTATGCCTCAGCCCCACCCTGTTCTCCTGACTTTATCTTGCTTCCCTTTCACAACTCTGGAGAAGAGGGAGAGTGGTGCTCAGGAGAACTGTCCACAAACAACATTTTGTAGCATCAGAGAGCGATTTGGATACCAAGCCATTTTGATTGCAAGGCACAATTTTTTGACCTAAAACAATAATTGTCAGTTGCAACAGTGACAGGATATGACTACAGAAAAGAGTGGATTAAAGTTCAGTGTCTGACGAAAGGGCTTTTAGATTTGTAATGTAATCATTCTGACATTTTGATGAATGCCTAACCTTACAAAATGGGCTGGAAGTTGAAGTGTTAATCATGGGATACGTAAAGGCTGCTGCTGTTGCTTTGAGATTTGAACATGAATGTGCAAGTGGAACCTACCTCTTGAAGGATGAATGTTTGTGGTCCTAGTTTGAAAAATACCTATAGATTCCATAATGTGCAAAAGAAAACAAGTTCATGGGCTCTGCGGCAGATGTATACATTTTTTTTTTTCAAACCTCCATAATGACATCGTGGTGAGAAGCCATAGAGATTTGCCACAACAAAACAATGTTTATGTGTAATGTGTCGGCCATTTCCCACCATTCATTTCACTTTTGTATCTTATTGTCATGGTTTAGCCCACCAATGATTTCAAAGATTGCTTCCCCATTACTAATCTGATATTACTTTTTAAAGCAAACACCTAAAAAATCTAATTGAATAAGGGAGAATTCTTGTGACAAGGCTTCTAGTTGCAAATGATTTGTGTCATCCCTCTGAAACATTATAGGACATCAGATTTGGTACATTAAGTTCTGCAAGATGAAACACTGTATATATTTCCTCTTACTCTAATGACTGTAACTCTCTAAAGGTAACACCAGGCCCACCGAACAATATCAGAAAAATGCATCGATGTTAGGCAGTAAATTATTTTCAGATAAAACAAATCCTTTGGAGAACAGGTAATGAAGGGTAATGCTGGGAGAACCAAATCATTAAAATGAAGAAGATAACAGAGTAATAACCCATTTCAATTAGACTGATTGACACTTTAAGCAATAAAGAAAGGAATCACATTAATGGTATGATAAAAATTACCATTCTCTTCTATTATGCAATATGGGGATTAAAAAAAAGTAAGGTAGCAAGTGTGTGTTCCACTTGCCTGAAGTTAATAGTTGATTTCAGAGAAAGCAGGAACTGTATACTATAGTTTTCTTTATTGCTGTATTTCTAGATAGAAGAAAAATTAATGGATAGAGAATGGAGAGAATGAAGTGAATAGAAAGATATATTGTAAATCTAATCTACCAGGATCACCTACATGGGTTTGCAAAATAATCTATGGCTTATTCCATGTATATTATGAAATACATAAATTGTTTACTTTGTTTTCTTTTAGGATATTGCATGTCAGACCTTATAAGGACATTTGTTTTACACTAATAATGATGTGCTTTCCATTCTGTGGTAACAAAAAGATATTTAGCCCACCTAATTTGGGGTATGAAGTAATTAAGAATAAGACCCAAGCTACTGTGGCAAGAGCCTTGTGTACTAGAGGTGCCCAGGAAATGCAGTCATACCCGTCAATGAGAGAATATGCTTTTAGCTCAACCTGCAAGCAGCAGGTGACCACCCCCCAAAGAGAGATTACATCACCTTCTCCACGATGAATATCAAGAAAATGTTGATCCTTGCCATAATACATAGCTGACAAAGGAACCCCAAAAAGAGAGTGGGGAGGGGGAGGGTAGGCAGAAGAGGATGGGATGGGAGGGCTGGGGGGAAAGAAAGTACATAAACTGGAGCAGTCATTGTCCCTCAAAAGTCAATCAGGCCTCTGACATTGGTAGAGCATATTGGTCATTAGGAACAATAAACTCCAACATAATCAGCTGAAAAAGAATTAGGCATTTGAGCAAATCTACAAACAATAGCTAAGATCTAGTTTGAAGAGTCTTAACTAAGAGCTGACATCCTGATTCAAAGAGTAAAGCTCTTTCACCTTCACGATTTTTCTCAGAGGTCACTATCTCAATGAGCCATACCTAGATGATCAGAATTTTTTTAACATCCTCTTCCCCCCAAAACTCTACCCTCTTTCCTGCCTTATTTTTCTCATTTGTACATATTACCTTATATTATACACTTATTTATTTCCTTATTTTCTGACTACCTCAACTAGAATTATATTTCCAGCACAGCAATGGCCTGTTTTGTTCACTGCTGGACCCTAGCACCTAAAACAGCATCTGACGTACAGTACATACTCAAATGTTGATTGACTGATTGCATGAATGTAAAGTTAATCATTGTGTATACAACTGGGAATGAAATATACCTTAAAATCAGCAGGTTATGGTTTATTCACTAGAAACAGATGAGGAAGATGAAACTGTTGGAGTGGGGGAATGATGGAAGCAAGGAGAGGTGATACTGTGGTTCCTATCAAGTTCTAGACAACTACTGAGATCATATACGGTCATATTATACAACACAAATTTCCCAAGAATCTTACAGGTAGATTGTGTTTATCATCTTGAGTTAATAAGAGAGTCAGAGGAAGTTCCCTGAAAATAACCAGTGTGACTAAGGTCACCATATTTGGACCTGGAAGTCATCAGCAGGTTCACCTCATCTTGACCCATGTGCTGAAGTGAGTACATCTTCAAAAATATCCCACCTGTGACCTTCTGGATGTTTGGATATACGTGGATATACATGCATAAGGGTGAAGGAGGAGAGATGAGTGATGTGCAGATTTTCCCAGTGCTTCTCTGACATTATGACAGTGATAGAAAATAACTATGACACAAGATTAGCAGGCACAAATGATATTCAACTTTGCAGATCTTTCTGGAGCTTTGAGTCACAGAAAGAGAAAAGACACTTCTTCAGGCTTACATAGCTCCTCAGAAAACTAGCAGAGGGTTACCCTCTCCAATTTATCCTAAGGCTAATGAGTATCATACCAAAACTGAACTTGACATAATCTGGTAAATTGTTCTCAAATAAAAGTGTCACTTCTGTATTAGGAGTCATTGAAAACTTTTCAGGTTGTTTTGAAACCAGTCTTCTTCTTAATTGTCTAACGCACACGGATTTTAGTGTAAAATATGCACTATGTATATATGTGTATATATATATTCACTATTTATGTAAGTACATAATATTCTAATCAAGACAATACTTAGTATTTGAAATATTCATGCTGAGAAACAGAACTAGGCAGATTAAAGCTTACAAGGAATTGATTTCCAAGTAAAGCTATTTTTTTTTTTCCTAGCAGTGGCAAAGAAGAAGTGGTTTTGTTTCTCTAATAATTAAACTTGTTTGAAACTCCTAAAGAGGTGTGAATGGAATAGTTATACATGTGTAACAGCTCCTTAGTGTCTGGGCCTCAATGGATCTCAGATTCAGTGGGGGGAAAGTCTGAGTTCAAACTAGCTTCAAAAAAGTCATGCATTCGACACTCCGGGAAAGCATACTCTAATAAATATGTGAAAGAACAAAAGTGAGCCGACACTCGTCTTCACTAAGCAGCCTATTCGCTGCAGAAATAGGATATGTCTTAATGCTCCAGAAGACGCTATCAACAGACTCATTCTTTTTAAGAACTGCAAAATGGATAATGAAATAGCAAGAGAAACATACCAGTCTCAACTATACTGATTCAAGTGTGGTGTTCCCCGAGACATTGAAGCTTTCATGATGTAGCATTTCTTCTGGTAGTTTTTCCTAAATCCTGTAGGGCTTTGGAGTGGGGGATGGGCACTGAGTAGGGAATAAATCACAGTGCAGTCACTGATAGCAGGGCTGGGTACAGTCACTATTGAGCACCCTAGATTTGCCTTCTAGCCAATTTCAACACAATCCTGAGAGGTAGGTCAATGTTAAAATGGCTCTTAAAAACGTGTAGCTCCAGAGAATATCACGGCTTGGATCCAAGTCATAGATATTCCAGCCAGTAGTACACTGAAAACTCAGAGGCTTTGAATATACTTTATTTCTCAAACTAATATGAGGGTAAGTCCTATAGAATTGACATATTGACACAGTTCAGTGTAAAAAAAGTAATGGAAATCAAGAGATGTGGATTGCAGTTCTATCTCTGCCATGAACTGGCCGAGGACATTTGAATGAATAATTACACCTATTAAAGCCTCAGTTTTCTCAATTGCAAAGAGTAACCTTGGACAAGCTAGTTGTGTCCTCTGGACTTCATTTAATTATCCATTAAAAGCAAGCTTGCTATGGTATTTTATGGTATTATTAGAGAGAGTCTTACTATAATATTGCTTTTCAAATTCAGTTAGTGTCCCTGCCTCCAGTAGATATTTAGAGAGGATTCTGAGCAGAATTAGCCAAATAACCAAACAAAGTTAGAGGATTTGAGATTATTTGCTTGATCAATTAAAATATGAAGGTCAGAGCCAGTATGGCTTTTGAGTAGAAAGGTCACTAGGTTGAAAATCCTTCATCTTGGCTTCTAGTACCAGCTTCGCTTCCTACAACCTGTGTATTACCTTAGCAAATGGTTAGATTTACAAGATCCTTTATAGTATACAATTCTATGCTATATATCTTAACAACTGAAGCTTTTACGGAAAGAGACTTATAATCCTTTATGGGACATCTGAGGGAGACTATTCCATTCGTTTAAATGAAAACAAAAGGAATGTCAGTGGGATGTGAGGAAAAACGGCCTGGCACTCTGAAATAGCAAACACTGGAATGGGATCCTCTTTGACATCTCAAAGTAAACAGCTACCGGTTTTGGTTGCTATATTTATTGTCTACCTTATCTTATCTGGGTCTGGTTAAGGTATCACAAGGTCAAAGTCAAGGTGATGGCTTACTGGGCTCTAATCTGGAGACTGTGGGGCAAGAAACCACTTCCAAGATCATTCAGGTTGTTAGCAGAATCCAGTTCTTTGTGGCTGTAGGTCTGAGCTCCAGGTTGCGTTGCTGATGCTCAGCTGCGAATCTCTCTCTCTCAGAAACCCATGGCTACCCACCTTCCTTCTCATGTGGCTCCTCTGTATTCAAACCAGTAACAGCTCAAGTCCTTTATACACTTTGAATTCCTCTGACTTTCCTGATGCTTTCTTCTTCTGTCACTAGCATGGAGAAATTTCTCTGCTTTGAACAGCTTCTGTGATTAGATGAGGTCTACCAGGATAATCCGACCCTTCCAGGGTCAACTACGCCATATCACATAAGACAATCATGGGAAGGAAAAGTCATCACATTCACAGATTCTGGATATCAGCCCTGTGAAATTGGGGGTGGGGAGGCATTTCTGGAAATTCTGCCCAATACATCTGTTTTAGTCATACCCTTTCTGGAAAGCAGAAGGCCCTAAACAATAATGACCTTTTGGCCGAGCTGTTAAAGATAACACAAAGTTTTTTACAATAAATAGTGTTTACGCCTACAAATCATGATTCAAAGGCAATCCAATCTATGTCCACACAACCAAAACCAACTTAGGTGGTTCTGTGAATATTGGAAAAATATGACCCATTGAAGTGACCAGGTTAGATCATATAAAATAGAGCCATTATTCTCTAGATAGTTATTGAATAATGCCTCGAAACCTGCCTACGTGTTGTCTTTGTTCATGCTGCCAAAGTTTGGAAAGATAAACATCTAGACTCAGGTAGTAAATTGGACAAATAGTGAGAAAGAGAGAAATTCACTATGCTAAGGAAAATAACTAGAACAAAGAAACTTCTAATGAACCAAAAGTCAAATAAAAATTCTTTTTAATGCTTCCATTAGTGACCTCTATTGTATTGAAAGTTCAAGCACAAATACAAAGAACAAAATGGAACTGATACTAGCTTATGGATTATGTAACAGTAACCAAAGAAAATAGTTCAGCTCATTTTCCCACTAAATAATAATAATTTAACACTCATCTCACTGAACATTTTGTTTCTGTTCATCCACTTTGAAGAGGCATTTGAACTATTATAGAAAACTTTTGCTGTCAAGTGTCTAAAGCATAACACCAATTGCCTCTGAAATATTTTAAGATAAATTAAATAAAAATTCTTGATGTGCAAAATTGCTTTTTTCAACAACTGGATGGTAATATTTTAAACTAACAGTTATACCATGTCCTTAAGATGACTATTTTTCAGCAATTATTACTTGGAAAAATTTAATTTATTGCCCCTTTTCTTTTTCCACCTACAAGTCTCTTTTTCTTTCATCCTTGACTGATCAAACCATTTTTATAGGAATGGCTCACATGTAATTATGTATGTACTACAAGACACATTCACAAAATAGACCACGGAAGTTATACGATGTCTTCCACTGGCTCTCAATATATAACTTCAGGGAAAACGTAAGAATAGGTGAGGATTCTTAACTCTTTAGCATACGGAGCTGATGTTCAGTCCCACCACTTCCTTCCCCTTAGCTCACACAATCTACAGAACAGTTACACATCCTTCTCATCATTCCTCACCTGTTTTGGCTTTCCCTCCCTCCCTCCTTCCTTCCTCTCTTCCCTCCTATGTCCCTTTCTATCTTCCTCCATCCCTTTCTATCTTCCTCCCTTCCCTTTTTCCTTTATTTCTTCCTCTTTCCCTTTCTATTCCTTCTCTATATGTTTTCTTCCTTTCTTTTTTTCCTTCTTTACTTTTGTTCCTTTCATTGGTCATACCAAATTTTCTTCTTCTGGTTTGAGAATTATATTCTCAAATTCTATTTTTCCTTAGTTGTTCCCACTGTATTAAATAAACACTTGTATTAATTACCCTTAAATTATACACATGATTTTATATTGCCCCCAAGACAAGTATCCTAGCACATTTTTGCCTCTCTGAGGTCTCATCATGCTTTTCTTCACACTCTCCATCCCAATTTTCCCCACCACACCACATTTCTATCTTTGAGAATTGTTAGTCTGGATTGTTTTGTATATGCTTTTTCTCTTTTGTTTCTTGTTTATTTGTAAGTAATATACCTTATTTACAGCTTTGATAGTTTTCTCATCTAGACTTCCCATATTTTCCTAGGTTCTCCTGGATTTATTTTCTTTCTGGGTGTAATTTTTTTTTAATCAACAGACTTTAATTTTTTAAAACAGTATTAGATTCATAGAAAAGTTGAACCAAAAGCACAGAGTTCTCATATATTCCTTCTGCACCTTCCCCCAGACCCCATCCCCCTGGGTTTTTCCCTATTATTCACATCTTGCATTAGTGTGGTACACTTGTGACAAGTGCTGAACCAACACTAATACATTATTACTAACTAAAATTCATAGTTTACATTAGATTTCACTCTCGGTGTTGTGCAATTTCATGAGTTTTCACAAATGCATGATGCCATGTATCCATCATAACAGTCTCATACAAAATCGTTTCACTGCCCTCAATATGCCCTGTGTTCTACCCATTTCCCTCCCCATCCACTGCCCTCCCCATCCTCATCCAGTCCCCGAATCCTTGACAACCACTGATCTTCTTTATTGTCTCTGTGTTCTTCCCTTTCCCAGAAGGTCATTGGGCTGCAATTATACAGGCTTTTCAAACTGGCTTCTGCCATTTAGGAATGTATATTTAAGTTTCCTCTATGTTTCTTGTGGCTTGATACCTCATTAGTTTTTATTGCTGAATAGTATTTCATTTTATGGATGTTCCATCTTCAATGGTATTTTCAAAGCACATCTTAAGTGGTCAGACTAAAAATAAATTTGTTTCATTTTCACATTTAAATAATATTTTATAATATTTTAATAAAATATAAATTCCCAGGTTTAAAGCACTTTTTCTTTAGTAATGTATTATCTTCATGTATCCAGCATAACTGGTGAGAAATATAACAATTGAATATTTATTTCTTTTTCCCTCCTTGAATATTTTGTTTTGTTCTCTTTGCCTTTTATGTCCTAAAATTTGCAATAATGTAGCTAGGTATACATATTTTTTTCTTTATTCTGTTTACCATTTATGAAACCCTCAAATTTGGATTCTTAATGCTTATATAATTTCAAAATTTATAATGTATATTTGAATACAATATTCTTCAAATATTTTCTATCTTTCATTTATTTTTTTAATGCTTCTTGTATTTCTATTTTATGGACATTAGCATTACAACATCTTCTCTTTATTTCACTTTTTCTACTATTTCTTTATTTCATTTGTTTGTCCTTTCCTTATACTGTCTGGAAAAGTTCCTCAAAGTGATTGCCATGCTTTTAAATTTGTTAAGATAAATGTTATGGCCCAGAATATGGTCTACTTGATCAATGTTCCATGTGAGGTTGAGAAGAATGTGTATACTGCTATTGTTGGATGGAATAGTCTATACATGTCAATTAGAACAGATTGATTGATAGTGCTGTTCAGGTCAACTTACTGATTTTATATCCTTACTGATTTCCTGCATCACTGCATCCTTAATCTTCTTTTTTTTTTTTTTTTTTTTTTTGAGACGGAGTCTCGCTCTGTCGCCCAGGCTGGAGTGCAGTGGCGCAATCTCGGCTCACTGCAAGCTCCGCCTCCCGGGTTCACACCATTCTCCTGCCTCAGCCTCCCGAGTAGCTGGGACTACAGGCGCCCGCCACTGCGCCCGGCTAATTTTTTCTATTTTTAGTAGAGACGGGGTTTCACCATGGTCTCGATCTCCTGACCTTGTGATCCGCCCACCTCGGCCTCCCAAAGTGCTGGGATTACAGGCGTGAGCCACCGCGCCCGGCCCTTAATCTTCTTTTTAGTCTTTTTAAAAAGGTTTCTTTAGAGTTTGCAATATGTATTTATCACAGGATGGAACGCAGGCTGTGCTAAAAGAATATAACTATATCACAAATGTACACTACAACCTCACTGAAGGAGGAGGTCAGGGTAAAAGTGGTTAACAGTAATTTTGGAAATGAGTGGAGTCTGTAAGTGAAAAAGGAAGAGGAACTGCACTAAACTCTCTAGTTGATAAAATGTCTTTCCTACAGCAATATGGGTTAAAAATTTTGTTCAGCTACATGCATACAATAGAATTTAATAATTATGTGAATGGATAGAGGAAGGATGAAGCCATGTTTCTCACTTCAGTGTAGGATTTTACAGAAAAAACAAGGGGAATAGGCTAGACTAACCAGGTGGTAATAGATTAGACTTGGAAACACCAAAATGAACTCATGTTTAGCTTAATGTAGACACAGAAGTTTACATACATAAATATTTATAGATAGGCACACATGCACAAGTTAGTATACACACATAAATTTTTAATTCTTCAGCTGAGAAGCTCTACAAGCAAGGGCACCCCAATAGTACCAATCACACTTAGCACTCAGGTCTTGGCTTTTGTTCTGTTCCCCAATTAAAAGAGTCAGAGCTCCTTGAAGAACTGGTTGCTTAATGCTGAAGCAGAAAATATACAAGATAAGCTTGGAGAATCGTGTAGTTCCAGAAAGTAAAGAAGTGTTTTAGAAAAAAAAAAAAAAAATCCCACACTGATGGGAAATGTCAGAAGGACACAGAAGTCAATGGCCAAAACTGGAACAATTTAAGCAACAAAGTGAAGTCATGTTGGGTGGTAACCCAAAGTATACAATGAATATCCATGAGCCCATACTGACGTAAATAAATGAGTTAATAAATAAATAAATGGGATACAAGAAACAGATCTCCCATATAAAAGAATTCCAGCCAGTCATGGTGGCTCACGTCTGTAATCCCAGCACTTTGGGAGACCGAGGTGGGAGGATCACTTGAGGTCAGGAGTTCGAGACCAGGCTTGCCAAACATTGTGACACCCTGTCTCTACTAAAAATACAAAAATTAGCTGGGCGTGGTGGCACGCAGCTACACAGGAGACTGAGGCAGAAGAATTGCTTGAACCTGGGAGTCAGAGGTTGTAGTGAGCTGAGATCGTGTGCCACTGCACTCTAGCCTGGCCCACAGAGTAAGACATCATCTCAAGAAAAAGAAAAAATTCCAATTAATTTATGTAGATATTTCACCCTCCAGTGGGTAGACAGTAACTCCCAACTCCTTAAGTGTGAACTGTGTATAGTGAGTTCCTCCCAAACAGTACAGTATGGAAAGGGGAAAAGTCCATGATGTTAAGGTGGAATAATCTGACGACACTGCCTCAGCCCAGTGATCAAGGTCAACATCAACAGTGTAAAGTCATGTTGATAATATGTATACTTGATACCATTCTTAGGACTTTACCTCTGTGAGCTTCCTTACTAAACCTAGAACACCAGTCTAGTACTTAGGAAAACATCAGCACCCCTGCTAGTATTACTCAAAGTTGACAAGGTTGTCAAAAACAAAGGAAGTCTGAGAAAACGTTACAGTTAAGTGGAGCCTAAGGAGCCATAATGAATAAATGTAATGTGGTATCCAGGATGCGCTCCTGGAAGACAAAGACGACATGAGGTAGAAACTAACAAAATCTGAATAAATTATGTTAAAAATAATTGATATCAGTATCTATTGGTATTGTATTAGTCCTTTCTCATGCTGCCAGTAAAGACATACCCAAGACTGGGTAATTTATAAAGAAAAGACGTCTAATGGACTCACAGATCCACATGGCTCTGGAGGCCTCACAATCATGGCAGAAGGCAAAGGAGGAACAAAGTCATGTCTTACATGGTGGCAGGCAAGAGAGCATGTGCAGGGGAACTCCCCTTTATAAAACCATCAGATCTTATGAGACTTACTCACTATCACTAGAATACCAATGAAAAAACCCACCCCATGATTAAATTATCTCCCATTGGGTCTCTCCCATGACATGTGGGGATTATTACAATTCAAGGGGAGATTTGGGTGGGGACACAGAGCCAAATAATACTGGATATCAATAAAAAATAAATTAGCATTCATATTTATTCATTTATTGTAACAAATCTACTATACTAATATAAGATATTCATATTAGGTGAAACTACCAGTAGAGGGAAATGAGAATTATCTGTAGTATCTTCACAATTTTTTCTGTATATCTGAAATTGTTTTTAAAATCAGGGTTTATTTTCTTAAAAAGCCAAGGCAAAAATGGTATTTTGATTTTGTATGTGTAATAGGGATATTTATAATAGTGAAAACAATGAAGGCAACCCAATATCCAAAACAGAAAAAAACAAATGATGGTTCATCAATATGAAAAACAAAACAAAAATGAAGTTTTATATTAGGTTGGTGCAAAAGTAATTGTGGTTTTTGCCATTACTTTCAATGACAAAACTTCAATCACTTTTGCACCAACCTAATATATTTTGAAAAAATGAATACAAATGATGTATTGGTTTAATAATGAAATGTAGATTCCTCTGAGAGGGGAAGCAAAATAAAGTAGGAGAGGAGATTTTTGCTTTTCAGCTTATGTCTGGTTATACTATTTTTTTTCTTAATCCTACTCATATGAATTTGTTGAAAACAAAATTTTTTAAGAGAGGGCTAAGTCTGGGCATGGTGGCTCATGCCTGTAATCCCAGTACTTTGTAGGGCTGAGGTGGGAGGATTGCTTGAGGCCAGGAGTTTGGGATCAGCCTGGGCAAGTTAGTGAGATCCCATCTTAAAAAACATAAAAAATTAGCCAGGCATGGTGGTGTGTGCCTGTAGATAGAGTAAGACACTGTCTCTTATAAAAAAAGAACAAGGTGAAGATGTTGAGGTTCTATTTCAAGGACAAAGTATTTAAGGCACTTCACTGAGACACTGACCTTGCAAAGGTAGGGAACAACTCTGGATATATGTAAATAAAATTATCCACAGTTCAGTTACTGTAACTTAAAATGCTTGCTCTGAATAGCTTGCCCCAGACCACTACATCATTACAGTTCAAAATCTTTACTGTTTGCCACTGTTTACACAATAAAATGTACACATTTAGCAGGCTTTAAAAGAAGGTTTGCGTCTGACTTCTGCAAACCTTTCATAGTTACCTTCTGCCCCATCAACTGTGTACCTGTCCTCCAGCTATGCTCTCATCCATCTGCGTTTCCAAATCTCTGTTCCTTTGTTCATACAGTTCTGTTTGCCACCAGTGTTCCCTTCAAATCTCCAGTTTTAAAAATAATACATGTAGTCCAATTTCGGGCTTAATACAAACTGCTCCTCCACAATCCCAATGAGATTTTGCCAATTAGAAGAAACGAGATGCTCATTTTTTTTGTTCCCATAGCTTTTTATTTACAAAATGTATGGCCTTTAATTTTCCTATATTATAATTATATTGTACATATCCTTTTTTTTTTTTACAGTTTTTACATATCTGCTTCTTTACATTATTATAAGATCCCAGAGGAGAGAGACTATCTTGTTCATTTTGATATTTTTATCTCTTTAACTCAGTGCTTCATATTTAATACAAAGTAGAGACTACAAAACATCTGAATAAATTGAAAGCAGATTTATTTGAAGAAATTATTAGTGAACCTATTTTTTGAATTTCACTAAGATAAGTTCCAGAAGTCAAACATACAGGCCACAATCCCTCCTGTCTAAATTCCACAAGGGTGAATGCTGGGCGTATCACGTGAAATAGTTTTCAGTTAGTACATTTTTTGGGTACTGAGCTATACTGCATCTCTTATTTGTGTCATAATATATACATATACTGCTAAATGAAACTAGTGGATCACTTGATTCTGACCACAGGAAACTTGATAGAGAAGACATATTTAGATACATAATTTAAGCTAAGTATGATGAGGACACTTAATGAGAAAGGATTGTAAATAAAAATCATTAAACTCTTAATAATAATATTGAGGATCTGGAATGTAAACACATTAAATATGTACAATGTTTTCTTCTTAACAGTTTTATCATGATTCTTGTCAGTCTAACAACATTCCTTCGTTATTGATTTCTTTATTAGTCAATTTCCATTGGAAAACACTTCTAGTGTTATTTTTCACAGAAGAGCAGTGCATTTCAGCAAAGAAATCCTCGTGGTGATGTTACCAAAACGAACAAACAAAACTAAAAAAACTATATACCAAGCATCTGATCTTGCCAAATATACCCAACCTGCTTTGGGTCTTCTTAAAGAGCCACTAAACAAAAATCCTCCCAAAGTTAGAATCTGAAATTCTCATCTGCATTGCCCTTGAGTCTCCAACTTAATAAGCAAAGTAAAAGTCAGAGAAATTTATTCAGAATTTATATTGATTTAACAATAATCAAAATGAATATTGCATGTTCACAAAAAGTAGATATAAATAACTATAAAAATCGATTCTTTGGGACGGGGAAGACTTGTCCTTCCTAAGGTGCCTAATTGGCACTCAAGGAGGGGAGAGTGGGGAGAACCCAGGGGAACCTTTCTTCAACAAATGTCAGTGTGGTAGTTACTCTCGCGCCATGGACAGTGTGTTTTGAAACGATGTGCTTTATTCTCACCATTGTATAAAGTTCCTATTGACTCAAGAAGTGCATTCTGAAAAGTTTGCGCTCAATGAGCTGTCTCCAAAGAACCTATATAAAGTTATACCATGTACTACAATTTGTCTTTTCCTCTTCTTTACCCAAAGATAAACCCTAATATCACTACTTTTATTAAACCTTCCTTGATTTCTTCATATTAAAGAAATTTCATGTGTCCATGAAACTTTGTGCATTTTAGAGATTTTACTAAGTATCTGTATTCAAATGTATTTTTATTACATTTTCAACTTCATGTGAATATTATTCAGATACTTAGCACAGCATTTGAACATAAAAAATGTTCAGTAATATTTGTATAGTTGAATGAATGACTGAACCTCTCCAGTGTTTGTCTCAAGACTTATATCTTTATGGCAACAGCATTATTCTTGATACCTCCCTAGACTGGAATCAATGATTTCTAACAGAATACACATTTCAGCTTGCGTTACCCAATGGGGAGCCATCCTTTTTGGAAAACGCACCAAGATTATGATTGCTGAAATTCTTATTGCCATAAGTGATATTGAGAAACTCACCCCAGGCCCTATTATTCATGAGAAAAGTACTTTATAAAATCTTTACAGGCTTTGGTTATTTAAGAGGCAACAGGATGGTGGTTAAGCATGCATTTCTCGAGATAGACTGTCCAGATTTGAGACTTACTTATTCCATTTGTTGGCTATGCCTTCCTCAGCAAGCTATTTAAATTCTATGTTTTCTTGTTTGCAAAATGGAGATAATAATATTACCTATCATACATGGGTTGCAAGGATTGAATTAGGTAACACATGTAAGTTCTTAAGACAGGGTTTGGCATAGAGTAGGCGTTCGGTAAGTGTTAGCTATTCTAAGGTAGTATGCTAAAGACACTTGCTAGTTAGTTTAGCAGGTTAGAGCACAGCACAGTAGAAGGAGACAGTATGATGATGTGGGAAGGACCCTGGAGTGAAAGTGAGAAGAAATAGATTTAAGTCCTGGCACTGACACTCACTTTGTGCCGTCAGCCGAATCATCGCTTCCTTGAGCATCAATGTTCTCACACTTAAATGTGAAAAATAATATCTAGTTTGCAGAATAGTTTTTGATGATTAAATGAAGTGATGAATGTGAAAGAGCTTTATGAAATATAATGTGTTACAAAATGTGAAGTGTTATCTCTATTTCATCATCAAAAGCACAGCAAGGGACATTTGCACCCTATTGCTTAGCCAGAAGAAGGACAGGACAAATTTGTTTCAGGCAATCTTGCTATTACTTCTATTATTAATATCTAATGATAGCATAGACATTTTAAGTCCAAAGAAAATATATTATTTCCCTTGAAACTAACAAGCCTAAAGGACACTTTTAAAAGTGAACTGCAAGCAAGTACTAAAAGTAAAACAAAATTAATGCCTTCATAGTAAAAAAAAAAAAAAGTTACCCTATAAAATACAGTATTTTCTTAAAATATTTTGGGTCTTGCTCTGTCTCTCAGGTGCTGGAGTACAGTGGCATGATCACGGCTCACTGCAGCCTGGACCTCCCCAGCTCAAGCAATTTTCTTGCTTCAGCCTCCTGAGTAGCTGAGGCTACAGGAATGGGCATGGGCATGGGCCATTATGCCTGGCTAATTTTATTATTATTATTTTGGTAGAGAAGAGGGTCTCACTTGTTGCTCAGGCTGGTCTTAGACTCCTGAGTTCAAGTGAGCCTCCCATCTCAGCCTCCCAAAGTGTTGGGATTACAGGAATGAGCCTCTGCGCCCAGCCTGGGATTTCCAGTAAGTCAGTAATCACTTGCTTCCTCTTTAGGTGTCATTTTTCTCTCACAAATGTCTTTTCCACTGGTAACAAAAACCTACTTTCAGTCATTCGTGTGTATTGCGACTTTTACTTCAGTGTGCTTATCAGGCTTCCAGACTTCAACTGGACATAGACTTTTGTTTAATTGGAGTGACAATATAAAGAACATAGAAAAAATATGGTCTCTACCTTCAAGGTGTTTGTACCTTAGCGTATAAAGACTGTATGAATTTTATGAATAGATTCCTAAGATAAAAGAAATGAGGACTGTTAAATGGAAAGACAACAGAAATATAAGTCTGGAG
Source organism: Chlorocebus sabaeus (assembly GCF_047675955.1). NCBI lineage: Eukaryota > Metazoa > Chordata > Mammalia > Primates > Cercopithecidae > Chlorocebus > Chlorocebus sabaeus. Next base: position 31,617,921 of record NC_132911.1, on the reverse strand, counting down.
GAAAAAAAGACAGAAGGAGGTATATAACAGGGCAGATGAAGAAAAGACTGCACACTTGATGAGACGAAGGAGAAACAGGTACTGTGAAAGAAGAGAACAGGAGATGGACAGAATCACAGCACTGAGACAAGAAACCCATCTTTCATGATAGCATTCAAAGGGGCTTTGAAAGAAGACTTCGGGGCTTAGGGAATACGGAAATAGAAAAAAAGGATAATTTTGTAGGTAAGTATACCAAGAATAAAGTATGTGGGACAAGAGAAAGGTAAGTAAAATGAAAAGACAGGGTGAATTTGGCATGTACTACTATGCGATTGCAGTAGTGGTGGTAATATTGGACTCTTCCTGAATCTGTTTCCTCTCCAACTCCACCACTGAGTTGGAGAAAAAGGTACCTGTGTCTTCAGAAAAGCAGAGACATAGAAGGAAATAATTTATCTGGGAAAGGAGACATGGAAAGAGGGCACATACACAAATCAGAACTTTAAAGCCCCCGCCCCACCCAACAAGCAAACATAGCCCACGGGCCTCACTTTCAGAGGCAGTCTCTAAAAGGAATAGCATCTGCCTATAAAGTAAGTGAAGAATGGCAGTCCAGTCCAGCGGACTCCGGGTGTTCTAACAAGCCACACGGGTATCCCAGGAAAATCACCTATTTTATATAATTTTCACTGTGATCTTTCTTTTAGAGGAAAAAAATGCCTAAATTCATTAGTGAAAAACTCTACAGGATCGTAGTCCTTTGGAGTAAAACAAAGGGGAGAATATAAGGAAGATTTATCTCAGACAGCAAAATTCCTTAAGATAATAATATTACCTAAGTGCTACTATAGCAGTATATATAAATCACAGTATATACATAGACAAGTAAGGGATTAATTCTGCCCAGAGTAAAGGGCAGAGGGGAAATGAGGTTCTCCCGGTGCTATTTCTTATATTGACCTCTATAAAAAAGTTGAGGACAAAACATTAAATTGTAACTCTGGGTAGGAAATTCTATGGGGATATAAACTTAGATAGTCCTCGTACATGACTCTCTGGTAATATAACATAATATGGGAATATACCTTAGAAAAACAAAAGATGTTATTAGAGAACCTGTCCCTTCGACATTCAGAAATTCCTCAGTTAAACCAGTTCAATACTTGAAACACTAGATCTCTCTACTATTGGTTAAAGAAAGATCTTTATGATTTTTTAAAAGCTAGAGATAATTTAATATTTTAATTTAAAACCAAGTATCTTAATTTATATTTTCAACCAAATAGAGGGCTTCCCAGTTGTAAACAAAGTCAGGTCACAGTCGTTTACATTTTTTTTTTACCCAAAAGAATTGTGAGATGACTCAAGTCCTCAACTGCAAGGTTAGGGTTCTGTGTGAAAGCATAGAAGGGAAATTTAAAGTATTACCAATCACCTTCTTCATAGGTAAGCTATTTGAAGTCTCCTTTTTTTTTTTTTTTTTTTTCCTGGAGACAGAGTATTGCTGTCACCCGGGCTGGAGTACACTGGCACAATCATAGTTCACTACAGCCTTGACCTCCTGGGCTCAAGATATCCTCCTGACTAGTCTCCTGAGTAGCTGGTACTATAGGCACATGCCACCATGCCCAATGAATTTTTTATGTTTTGTGTAGAGACAGAATCTTATTATGTTACCTGGGCTGGTCTTGAACTCCTGTCCTTAAGTGATCCTCCCACCTCAGCTTCCCAAAGTGCTGGAATTGCAGGTGTGAACCACTGCACCCAGCCTAGGAGGCTTCTTCCAATCTGTCATTCCACTCCAGGCTACAGTTACCTAAGCGAACATCCAGCTTAAATTCATACCTAACTTTGCCCTTGACATTCATTCCCCAGTGTCTGTCCATTGGATTTGTTCTTTACAGATTGCTCTCTTCTCCCAGTCTGAAGCACTCCTCTCAAAAAACATGAATACTTTGCAGACCCACATATTATACATTTACTTTGTTCAACATCTTTGTATAAGAGCTATTAGAATTCTCCTCAAACCTAGTCCTCTTTATTGCTGCAAAGAGCTCTAAATAGTACCCTGTATCTCACTTTAAGATGGCAACTAGGCCTTGCCAAAGTTGACCCATCCTGTCAGTACTGAATGTTGCAAAAATGAAACTAATCTATTAAATTGGAAACTCTATGTTGGGTGTGAACTCTAACTCTATCCAGATTATCCCACAATTGTCTCTTGTTTTAATGGAACCAGTTACTCAGTAGGGTTGGTTGTGGGGTACATAGTATCCCTGTCATCAGGCTGGACTTCAAGATGCATCACAGTAAGGCAATTGCATGGGTGAGCAAACTGTTTACACCATTTAATATAAGTAATAGGGCAGGTGCCTAGAAGTAAAGTCTTTAGCCCAAAGGTCTGTGATGGAGTCTGTATTAGTCCATTCTCATGTTGCCGATAAAGACATACCCGAGACTGGGCAATTTATAAAGGAAAGAGACTTAATGGACTCACAGTTCCACATGGCTGGGGAGGCCTCACATTCATAATGGAAGATGAAGAACAAAGGGATATCTTACATGGCAGTGGGCAAGAGAGCTTGTGCAGGGAAACTGCCTTTTATAAAACCATCAGATCTAGTGAGACTTATTCACTTACCAGGATAACAGTATGGGGAAACCACTCCCATGATTCAATCATCTCCGCCTGGCCCCAGCCTTGACATGTGGGAATTGTTACAATTCAAGGTGAGATTTGGGTGAGGACACAGTTAAACCACACCAGAGTTCAAGAATGAAACAAAGCAGAACAAGGGATTACAAATGAAGCTCCCTGGACCCCATGCTGCAGTAGGAAAATTCCTTAATTGGCTGTGTAGGATGCCCTTGGTCCTGCACTGTTCTGGCCCCAGAGCTCCCCACTTTCTCTGGCCAGTCCTGTATTTATAAAATCTTACTCATTTTAATTTCATTAAACCTACACTGATCAACCACCCTCTACTCAAGTCAACCCCACACATATTGTAACTAACTCATTCAATTTTAGTTTTTTTACATATTACTTTTGTCTCTCATACTAGAATGAAAACTCCATTAGGGAGGATACTAATTCTTACAATCCTCTGTATCCCAGATCAGTTAGAAGAGTGAGCCTCGATAAATATTTGTTAGTTGACTAATTGTTTGGGTAATTGAATCTATTTCTGGGTAATATGATCGTAACTTGTTATTACTATTATTTTGGAAGAGAGCCCACTTAGGCCCCTCAGAGTTTTTGGAGACTTTAAATGCTTCTCTACTCATTTACTCTGGGAAAAATATTTCAAACCTGACAACACTGTACATTCAGTTTTAATCCTATTTTGTAATGGAGCTAATGCTTATATCTGCCCATAATTATGATAAATATACTGTCCTATACAATGTCTTTTGTTCATTAATAAAATCAGTAAAAGAATAGGTTATTTTGTGGCAACCAGTACTTTCAAATGTGGAACTAAAATAAGTGATATATGATTAGAAAGTTTTTCAGAAAAAGATGAATATTTCTAGTCGAATTAATTTTAAGTAGGAGTCAGGTATCAAAAATCTTTGTATTGCTTATGGAAAATTCCATCCTTTCAACTCTAGTTGCTCTCCTCCCACAGTATTCCCTGCCTGCATTTGGCTCCGAGTTTTAACATCAAAAGCTGCTCTTGTCAGTTATCCTCCATTCCCTCCCCTGTCTAGGATGTGATACACATGGTTAGAGTTCAGTATCAGGCAAGCAGAGGTTACATCACAGCAGTTCAGGTATCTTTAAACTGAACATCAGACATTTCTGCTCTTAAACACTACTTAACCAAGAAACTCTGTTTTTCGGTACCCCCTTTTCCTTTCAGAAATCCAATACAATCTAATCAGAAGTTGAATTCCTCCCATTTTATATTTCTTTCTTTCTTGTTTTAAATAGGCAGCTGGCTAATTTTTGATTTTTTTTTAAGAGATGGGATCTCACTATGTTGCTCAGGCTGGTCTTGAACTCCTGGCCTCAAGCAATCCTCTTACTTCAGCCTCCCAAAGTGCTGGGATTACAGGTATGAGCCACTGTGCTTGATCTCATTTTCTTTTAAAAGCAAATTATCTCTCTCTTGTGCCTCTTTGAACATTTAGATGCCCTTGGATGAATTGCAGTGTGTCATAAACTTTAAATTTTATGCTTTCTTTTCTTTCTACCAGGTTCTACAGGGAAAGGTAATAGTTAGTAAATGTTATTTTTCCCTTGATAAAAATTGTGTTAGACCAGGGCAGAAGCATAGATATATTTTCAATAGTATATTGCAGGGAAATATCATCTTGGGGAAAAAAAAGGAAGAAAGAGAAGGAGAAAAGGGAAATTGGGGAAGGAGGAGGGGGAAGGAAATAAATAAAGAGTGAGCTTAATTTAAAAAATAGACAACCTATCCACGGGCAAGGGAGAAAACTTGATACACATACACAGGATATGGCAGAGGGAAGAGTGTGGGCGTTGGAATAAGACAGCTCTGGTGTCAAATCCAAGTTCCAGCTGAATGTGACCTTGAGCTTAGCTTCCCTTATCTCCAACTACTATATCCTAGCACTTGTATCAAATATATTAATACACTTATATTAAGCTGGTGTGAAGATTAGGATAACATCTGTGAAGACCCCAGACAGTGCTTGGACATGAAGGTGCTCACTAACTGGTCACTGAAATGATGAATGATGAGATAATGATGATCACAATGATGAAGAAGAAGGAGAAGGAGGAGGAGAAGGAGGAGGGAAAAGGAGGAGGGAGGAGGAGGAGGAGGGAGGATGAGGAGGTAAGAAGAAAGAAGAAGAAGTAGGAGGAGGAGGAGGAGGAGAAGTAGTAGCAGTCACCATCGTCAGAATAAGAAAACTCTTTTCATCTATAAGAAACACTCACTGTGGAGGTAGGAGGGGGGCTTTGTTTACTCGATCATTTAAAAAATTGTTCTCTACTGTATAAAACAACCCACTAGGACAGACATTTACATTTACTGTCCTACTCCTTCTACTAAAACTACTCCAATATGTATTTCTTTTCTGAAACAACAGCTAACATGACAGTGATGGAGGCTATTAACATTTATAACTGACTTGTAAAACCATGAATCAAGATGACTTTTTAAAGTAAGAACTTTCAAGTACCAATTCTTCCTTAACCAGAATTTTCACTTTTCAGTTGAAACGAGTTTCATACTATCTGTATGAAATGGGTGAGAAGGAATTCTAGTTTCATCTGTGCCCAAGGTTCTCTATGTGAACATTGTCTCCTCATTGACTTGGCAACCAAGCATGACACTCTTTCACAAGGACTGGGCGATGAGGCAATTCTGGCAAAGTTTTAAACAGAACCAACTTCACTTCGTGCTGATATTTCAACCTTGTCTAATCTGGGATCAGGGTTAGAATGGCCACAAAGGAAGAAAAGGGATACCATTTGATGTCATATGGTTTAGCAGAGGAAAAGTGTCTACCACAAAACGTACTTTTGAGAAGATACACTTTTGCCTTATTTTAAATATGTCAGATAAAGAAAACAAAGAATCATATTTTCTTCTTACACATTTGTGCTTGTCCACAGACTCTTTGCACTGTAGTGTGACTATTCTGCACCTAGAAATGCCCTGCTAGTTCCTAACGCTCAAGGTGCGGTAGTCCTATTTGTGTTTATCAAAATAAATGGACTGGCCATTAATTTCTCTCAGTCCTGTCTTGTCGGGGCATTTCTACCTACCACAGTATAAAATTCTCTCTTCCATATACACTGAAAAATCTTCAAAAGCATATCCTGTGATTGGGTACATAATAACTATTTGATAAATGCAATCTAGAGTGGGTATTTCACAACTCAAATGCAACATAGCTTGTTGAAACAGCATGACCTAGATCAGCAATCTGGAGGTGTAGTTTTCACTAATTTCTCCACCAATCACTTACTAAAGACAAGTTAGCCAGGTTTCCATTTTCCCATATGTAAAACAACACAAAGTGTGACTTCAGAAAACGACATGGGCACAATGATAATAAATGAGCTGTGTATTTGGTACCATTAACTTCTTGGAGGCACAGGGCTACAGAAATCAGAACATCCCATTGTTGTTAGATAGCATTAGAATGAAAAACAAATCAAAGCCTAATCTAACTATATTTGCAATGCTTTGGAAATATATATTTCCATATATATATTTGCAATGCTTTCCTAGGATAACTGTATGGATATGAATTTATAAGAAATTGCTTGCTAGACATAATGCCTTTGAGATGTGGAGAACTCACATAAGCACAAAGTCCAACATGGAAAGTACGTAAATCAACAAGCAAGAGAAATTCCAACGACAAACCACTCTTCCAAGACCATTCAGATTCAGCCAACTTCATTGGCATGTCCATGATTGCCAAAGGTAATGTATCAAAGAGAAAGGGTTCACAAAAGTCCTGAAAGAAATAGTAGGGCACAGAGGTTTTCAATGGCATACTTATGTTGGATTACTGTTCCTTCCCAATGTAAAAGCAAATTATTTTTTCATTGAGAGATAATCAGGTTCCAGATCTCCTTCTAAGTATTTTGCCAAGAGTGGCCCAAGAGGACCATACGCAAGGCAGACGCTTAAAGGTTAAAGGAAGTACTTGAGGCATAGCAGCTTTGGAAAGGTACTTGGAGATTACTCTAGAGATTATTTCTATCACTGTTGCCTTATGCTGTATGAAGATGATGCAAATTGAACTGGGACACAATAAAGGGTCTGCTCCTCAGGATCATGGTAAATATAACTGAAAATAGCAAGCATTTGGAATGTGATGTTCCTGCTAAAAAGCTATCAAGATGTTCTCCCATGGATCCTGTTGTATAATTTAGGCTCTTTTTTTTTGTTCTTTTTTCTTTCTTTCTTTCTTTCTTTTTTTCTTTTTTCTTGAGAAAGAGTCTCTCCGTCAGCCGGGCTGGAGTGTAACAGTGATCTTGGCTTCACTGCAACCTCTGCCTCCTGGGTTCAAGCGATTCTCCTGCCTCAGCCTCCCAAGTCTGGGACTACAGGTGCACATCACCATGCCCAGCTAATTTGTGTATTTTTAGTAGAGACAGGGTTTTACCATGTTGGATAGGCTGGTTTCAAACTCCTGACATCAGGTGATCTGCCCACCTCAGCCTCCCAAAGTGCTGGGATTACAGGCGTGAACCACTGTGCTCAGCTACTGGGGTCTTTTTATTGTAAGCAACAGAAAGTCATCTTCAACAAAAAGAGGGGTCAAGTTATTGTAAGAATAGTATGAAAAAAATTCTGGAACTTTGCTGGAATGGTAGGTGCCCTTGGGAAGCAGAACTAGAAAGCAAAGGATCTAAGGTACCTCAAGTATACAGGCTAACTTATTCCCTCAGAATCATATATTTATTATTTCTCCACTTTTGTGATATGCAGCAATTCAGTGGCTCTCTGGTCTCACTGCAGCTGCTGTATCTAGTCAATATCAACTTCTTTGTTATGTATGTATTACCTTCTCCACCTCATATCTTCTGCTTTCTCATCATTTGACTTCTGCAAATTCTTATAACCCTTCCCACCTCGTGGTCTCAGATTTCCTCCTTTCTTTTGGCATGTTTATAGTACCAGAGTAAAGAAGAATTCCATGGGCCTAGATAATTGTTCATCATTCCTTTTTAGATAGAAATTTTGATGGTAAACTTCCTTTTACAGTTTTGGCCAATTCACAAAGTGGCTGAAATTGGGTCCATGGTCAACTGGGTCAGTTAGGGGAGGCCACATGAGCAGAGTATTCAGTAGAAATTGAGGACTCAGTACTTTTCACTAGAAGAGACTAGGGGAGTGGGAAGCTCCTTAAGTAGCTCATCCCTCTTTCGTTATGTTCGAACTCTGAAAATCAAGTGTCAATCAATTACCAGTTACAACCATTAACCCAATTGTCTGTGGCACACCCTGTATGCAAAGCATTAAACTAGATATGCCAGTGAATACCATTTGTCCCTAGAAAGGAAGGAAAGTTTTCACAATCCTACTATTTAGTAAGGAAATCTAAGACAGAAACATCTGGACAAAAGGGTGTAAGTGCTTCCTAAATGTCAGGACAAGGTACTATTATAGTTAGTGTCCTTTGGGGCAGTGTAGTATATACGAACAAGTAGCGAACTGAAAGAAATCTGGACTTTTGTCTTAGCTCAGAAGTATAAAGACTGTACTTGTGTTTCAGATCACAGCATAATCCTTTATTAATTACTTTACCTGCTGATGCCTCAATCTATTCCTAAAATGAGGGTAAAGACCTGGGGATGGAAATCTACCATTCTCTAATTATTTTGGCATTACTATTACTTATCTAAGAAAGGCATAAATTATTTAAAATGTTGAGGTTGGAATAATCTAACACCTATCTTTTTTTTTCTTTCCAACTTTTAGGTTCAGGGGGCACATGTGCACGTTTGCTACATGGTTAAATTTAATGTTGCTGGGATTTGGGTATACAAATTATTTCATCATGCACGTAGTGAGCATAGTACCGAATAGGTAGCTTTTTTGATTCTCACCCTCCCCTTAACCTCCATCCTCATGTAGGCTTCAGTGTCTATTGTTCTCTTCTTTGTGTACATGCATACTCAGTTCTGCTCTCACTTATAAGTGAGAACATGTGGTATCTGGTTTTCTTTTTCTGCCTCAATTTGCTGAGGATAATGGCCTCCAGCCATATCCATGTTGCTACAAAGGACATGATTTCATTCTTTTTTATGGCTGCATAGTATTCCATGACTAACAGGCAAATTACATCATAATTTCACACATACAGACACACACACACACATATATATTTTTTTTTCTTTTCTTTTCTTTTCTTTTTTTTTTTTTTGAGACAGAGTTTCACTCTGTCACCAGGCTGGAGTGCAGTGGCATGATCTCAGCTCACTACAACCTCTGCCTCCCAGGTTCAAGCGATTCTTCTGCCTCAGCCTCCCAAGTGGCTGGGACTATAGGCACAGCTGCCACTAAGCCCAGCTAATTTTTGTATTTTTAGTAGAGGTGGGTTTCACCATGTTGGCCATGATGGTCTCAATCTCTTGACCTCATGATCTGCCCATCTCGGCCTCCCAAAGTGCTGGGATTACAGGTGTGAGCCACCATGCTCAGCCAACACCGATACATTTTAACTGCCAGACTTATTTTACAATCAATTCAAATTCTCATAACAAACAGTCAGATTATAGCACTCTATTTGAGTTGTTTCACTTATGGCTTTTGCCTTTTTGAACCTAAAAGTCAACAAACTTATGTATGTTTCTCCTAATTTAGTAAATCATAACTCAGATTGAAATGATGATGATTCCCTCAGATTTAGACTCAACATAACAGAAGCACACAAGAAGCAGAGACTGTGTTCGTCTCCCGCAGAGAAAAAGACACCAAGGTTTGATCTGCACCTGTGGTTTACTTCAGCCGTTCTGCCTATAGAATGCCAAATGATATTAATAGCTGGCCAATTTGTGCAAAACTCACAAATCTATTTCTCTTGCTATTATTTAGAGTTCGTCTTCTTTGAGAAGAAAACTAAGTGCAGGTGCTACTTCAACCCCTGAAACTAAGAAATATTTCATGCTCCATTGTCTCCAAAACCTTTGCAGAAAACGTATTAAGTTTAGGAGCCAAACTTGTGTCAGATGCCAATTCTACCCTTTACCAGTATGAAGTGTCTAGGGCAAGTTATTTGAGATCTCTGGCCTCTAATAACACCCAGATTTCAGAGTCATCTCAAAGTCTACATGAGGCAATGTATGAAAAGTGCCTCATGGGGAGTGTGGTGTGGACTAGTACTCAATATGTGTAGCGCCTCTTCCACTTCCTCTTCCCCTTGTCTTCCTGCCTTTTGCACTTCTCACAAGTCAGTGATCTCTTACTGATGTACTTTAGCCAGTCACACCACCCTCTACAACTTACCTGAGAAATCTACCCAAAGAAAATTCCCTCCTAGTTACATGGAATGCACATTATGAGGGGTTAAATGAACTTCACAGAAGGCATCCAACACTGCAGTCCTATGACACAAGCAAGGGCAGCAGTTGCTCTAGAATATTTCACAGAAGCGAAACGAAGACAGCAAATGATTTGACTGAGATCACTTAGAGGATAAGTTATAAATGGATGTCTAATAATGCAATTTGCTAAAAGAGTTGATGCAATGGTATTCTAGAGTCATTTCCCCCTGAAGGTTACATTGAAGAGTTCAAATTAGGAAGCAATATTTTGCCAAGTGCCATACTGCAGAACAGGGATACATCATCAATAACTCTGCAAAGAAATGCAATATAAGTGCAGCCCCTAAGAACGGACAATATAAATACGACAATCATTTAAATATATTTGGAAATCCAATCCCTGCATAAAACAAAAGCCTTTCAAGACAACCAATAAATTGGATTTTTTAATGTCATAGAAACATACGCAAAACTAACTAGATATCATGAAATATCTGAAATGGTTAAACGTCATTATATTTTTGTTTTCCTTTGAGGTAGAAATACTCCCCAAATGTCTTTATAAATTCTACTCTGAGTATCTAAAGAAAAAAACTCAAAATCATTTGAAGCTGAAAGAAGATATGGAAAAAGTAATTTCTATTTTTGTGTATCAGGTCCTCTTAGTGATAAATAGTAACATCATACATTAAATTGCACCCTTCTTTCAGTGACCATGAAATGTGCTCTTTGCATTCATTTTTAGAGGTACTGGGTGTATTCAACTGAAAGAACTTATTACTTCTTTCTATAAATGCTCGCTAATCATCAGTAGAAAATTTTGCCCAAAAATTTGGTAACTCTTTTGCTTTAGAGCAAAGTGCAAGATGTATAAAAAGGAAATCAAACATAGAACTGGAATTCTTAAGGGCTTGGTCTAGAATCAATTTCCCCTACCTATTAACCTCTCCACTCTCTCCTTTTTCTCCTTACTTTCTTATAATCATCACTTTAAGTCATTCTTTAAATCTTTTTCTTGTCTAAAAAAGATTACGAACCCCACAGCTTGCTCTTATAAACACTCTCTGACACATGAATATTAATAATTGTTTATTTCTTCTCTCTATAGCAATTGAGATCTTTTAATAGAGAAAAGTGAGTTATTTCATCTTCTTGCAGTCTCAAATGGGTAAACTCCCAAGGAATGTGCAGTCTTAGAGAAGAAGGTAAGAGATACTTCTTTTCTTTCCAGAAACGACCCCCAGTGTAAATGCTTTTCAACAGCTAATTTCACGGCTGAATAGTCAATAAGAGCTGCAAAGATTCAAAATTCTTTAAATGAATATATCAGGTGCTTACAATGCAAGATCCCTTTATGTGTTGGGACCAAAGGTACACAGGGCAATGTGCCTAATGCTGAAAGATCAGTGAACAAGCTGCTGAGAATAGACTTGGCAAGTGTGGTTTGCCCCTTTTTTCATCATAATCTCGGCTGGAGAAGTTGGAGAAGCAAAGGTTATGGGTTCCCAACAAGTGGTGGCATTGCAGGGCACAGGTACCACGCAGCTCTTCATTGGAAGACCAAACACAAGCATTCTCTCCAGTGTCCAGACACAGGAAATGGGACCTCTAAACAAGCAGTTCCTCATTTCCTGACCAAAATTGTATATTATTCAATATATTTTCTCTACTGTGCCTCAGCCTTTAGGATAAGTTCCAAATGTCTTAAGGTCATCATCTGTCTATTTTTAAAGACTTTCCAGCATTTCAAAATTCCAACAGAGATGTATTAAGTAGGTCTTGAGAAAAAACCACAATCATTAAGGTGGAGAAGCAGGCATAATTTGAGCTATTCTTTATGAAATGGGGCATAAGAAAAAGATGCTCAGAGTTTTCTCTTTTTTAAAATAAGATTTTATCATGCAATAATTTTATCATTTTTACATTGCTCATTGTTCAAGAAGAACTTGTATCTTTCAGAATTTCCTATTCTATATTTTACCACATTTTTCATAAGTAAAAATGTTTTCCTTTGGGAAGAAAAGTTTATTATTTTTACGTAGAGGGAAATATCCACTATGAGTCTTTGGTCTTTGTAGGATATTAGATGCATGGATTTAAAGCTGTGTATCAAATACAGACTCCTTAATTGGAATGTAAGACCCTTCCAAACATGACTTCTGCCACTTTTCCAGCCTTTCACACAACTCAGCAATGATATCAAAAGGTGCTTTACCTTGTCTTTCTCTCTTTCCCTTTTGGTCTTCGACATTCTTCTTTCTTCTTTTTCATGGACAATTTCACTTCAATCTTCCAGATTCAGCTTATATCAAGACTCAACTTGTGGTCATTATCTTTACTGTCTTCTCTGATCCTTCCTGGTTTGAATTAGGATGTCCTGCCTTAGAACCTTGTGAAGATCCTCAACCTAGTACCTCTGATACTGCTCTATCATTCACTGCCTGCTCTCCTGTTTATTTCCCTCATCAGTTGAAGAGCTCTCTCTTTGGAGAATAATTAGGTATTATTCACCATTGTCAGCCTAGTATAGCACCCAGCAGAGCAGATCGCATGAGCCCAGGAGTTTGAGACTAGCCTGGGAAACATAGCAAGATCCCATCTCTACAAAAAATTTAAAAAATTAGCCAGGTCTGGTGGCATACTCCTGTAGTCTCAGTTACTCTGGAGGCTGAGTTCAAGGAGGATCACTTGAACCCAGGAGGTTGGGGCTGCAGTGAGCCATGATCATACACCACTGCACTCTAGTCTGGGCAACAGAGTGAGATCCTGTCTCAAAAACAGTGTTTTTAGAAGTTAATTGACCTGAGGTTCAGACCAGGAATTTAATTTCATGGACTGCACTTTTACCATTTTAAAAATTTTCCAAAGATGAATAAAATATCCACATGTGAGAAATGGGATGAGTTTATCTCTAGGGGTGTTTTAAGTATTGACTCAATGTTTTGGAAAGATTCAAGGGCTATGATATATATGACATTATCATTGAAAGAAAAATATTCTGCAGACATTTTTTCCAGGGGGCTGAGAGCCTCTAATGTCCATTTTAGGCTTAAAATGGTATGATATTATTCACATTAATTGATTAAAGTTACTTTGTGCCAACCTTGAATGAGTCACTGTATGATGAAGAGAAGGCACCGTCTTCCCCTAATGGAGGCAAAAGATTCCCTTCTCCACTCTTTAAAAACCCTGCCAGCTTAAAACTGGCACTGATTACTTGGCAGGAATAAATTTCCACATTGCCATGCCCAAAATAAGCATGTTGTTATTAACAATTACTTACTAGGTGCCTATGCCCAATAGCCTCTGGGAACTAAATGAAAAATAATTAAACATCTTAGATGAAAAAACAGCAGTTTCTCAATTAATTTCAAAAGAGACGTGGAGCATCCTCCACACCATCAGAGACTTCTCTGGACTCCACATCTGATTGCAACTCCCTGCTAAATTTATTCAGTTGTTTCTTTTGCCATCAGCAGCACAAAAATGGACCTTCATAATTTGGCCCCTACCTGCCTCTCTAGAGCCATCATTCCCAACAAACAAATTCTGTTCCAGATACTCCAAATCCCTCTTAATTCTAAATGTGCAGAAACATGCTCTTTCAGCACTTCTTGTTCTATAGTCATGGACTGTATTATCCACATGTCTGCCTTGCTAATTACCACTATCCTCTGGGTTCCTCGTCCTTTCTCTCCATCACCTAATCTAAATGATCAGAATTTCTCTTCATGACAGCCTTCAAATGGTCTTCCCATAGCTTATCTTCTTCCCAACTGTTTCATACATTATAGCAAGAATGATCTTTTCAAATCTATGTTACTCACTTTCTCATGGAAGACTTAGCAAGAATGATCCATCTAAGAATGACTATTCTCTACACTGTAGCAAGAATGACCTTTTCAAATCTAATCCTGTCACTCAGTTGTTGAAGACTCTTCAATGAGTTTCAACAGCTCTAAAGATATAGGAAGAATCTTAATCAGAGCCTGTGAGGTACCATATGATCTTGCCACTTTTACCAGTTCGCCGAATTCCCTTCTCCCACTGTCTCCTTGAACTGTGACTGTGACCATAGCTTTATTTTCTCAAAACTTCTGTACTCTTGCCCATCATAGTATATATTTATACATGTTGTTCCATCTTCACAAAAGATCCTTCCTCACCCACCATCTCTACTATTTTGATTAGATGACTCCTGTACATTATTTAAACATCAGTCCCTTTGCCCAGCATATACATGTCTACTAACTGGGTAATATTCCTTTGTCTAGGCATTTTTATCACCATATTCCTTTTTTTGTAAGTTCTTATTTAAAATTACATTTAATGATGAGATTGATTGATTATTATCTGAATCCCCCACAGGGCTGCAAGCTTCATGAAACCCCATGACCATGCTGTTTTTATTAAAATTCTAAGAGACCAGGAAAGAATATGAATCTGGTGGTGAAGTCACAGAATGGATTTGAGGTAAGAAATGTAAGATGAGAAGACCAAATCAAGAAACAGGAGATTTCACCATTAGCATATCAAGGTACACAAGACAAATAACATTTTTGAATCCCTATGACACTAAGTCATCAGAGGGACAAGGTTTAATTTTCCCCCCTTTTATTTACAAGGTGCAAAAATACAGTTCACTCTACAGATTTTTTTGTTGTTGTTGTTTGCTTTGTTTCTGTTTTCTAGTTTAAAAAGAGTTTATTCCAGGGTGATTGTTGAAGATGGCCACTCAGGAGTATAGATTCAAATTGCTCTCATTATACACTCCAGCTACCAGCCATTACAAGTGGGTTTTTTAGGAAAAAAGCAAGACGCAGTTCTTAAGTTGTTTACCAAGAATATACATTCAAATACATAAGTTATCGATTGGCTATACATTGTTTTTTGTATCACAAATTCCAGGAACATGAAGATAATGGCTGGCGCAACTAGTCTAGAACAAAACGTCTCCTAATAGTTGTCCCTGGGCACAGGTATGGTATGTGACCAAAGTCCCATACGCATATCTTTCTGGGCCTGATAAGTTTTGCATACATTACAGAGCTCAGATTGCTCTGTCACTCTGCAGATTTCTAGACCAGGACATAAATACCTTCTGGGTTAGCATTTAGTTTAGGCAGTAAATAGGTAGACGAAATATGTTCCCATACACTGAAATATTTAATAATCCCTTTTCAGTCATTCCTAGATTGCTACTTACATAGAACATTGTCACATTCATTGACATATAATTTTTATTTCAAGAAAATATCAACGTTATTCTCCCACCTAGAATAAAGTAAACCACTGCAAAACATTCTTCTAAGTAAGCAAAAGAGCAATAGTAATACATTGCTATTAATAATTATCATGCCAAAATATATGAAATTGCACACAGAAAACATGGGACTTCATTTATTTCCAAATTGAAAGGAAATTGATTGGAAATAATTATCTCATCTAGACCCAAACCTTTATGGTACTTTTAGAAGAAACTAGAAATATTACTGGTAATAGAATTAACCACATTTGATGTTTACACTGCTCAAATACTGCAAACAGCAAATATCCAATTCCACACTTTACTTTGGTTGCAGATACATAGCCAGTGGATACAGATGAAAGCATTTTCTAAACCAAAATGCCATTTTCATTTGGTTTTTAGGGAACCCTAGCAATTAAGAGACATATTCATAAATGGAACAGTATTTTCTAAAAAGACAAAAAGGCTAAACATTCAAGGAAACTTAGATCCAAAAAGTAAAGATAGAAAGAGGAAATAAAATTCCAGTGACTGTACACGGCAACATAAACACAAAGGATGGTTAGTTGCAGTACACTTCCCACCAGAGACTAAAGGACAGTTCCAGAAAGATTCTGAACTGAGAGTGACAAGTGACCTAACCAACAAAACATGTACGTCAATTAGCAGAACCATTTCAGTCATTAAAGCTGTTAACTAAGTTCCTAGAGCACAGTGGTTAAAAATGTAGGTTCAAATCCTGAAACCATAAGTAACTAATTCTGTCACCTTGGCTGAGTTACTTCTCAGTAAATCCATTTCCTCATACTTAAAATAGGGATAATAATAGCGCCTATTTCAGATGGTTATCTTTAAAGTTAAATAAAATAATTATTTGTAAAGTGCATAGAAAATGAGTAACACACAGTGCACACTATTTGTTAAATAGATATATAAATTAAAATGCCACTGATTCCAATCAGATGCTGAGGAAGCTATAAAGAATTAATAAAACATTTTAAATAGAATGCTTCATTGAACAGGCATATTACTGTTATTAAGTTCTTGCCTCTATTTTAGATGAATCCGAGAAAATCTTGGGATAAAGTTTTACTGTAATGTAATATTTGTTCATTATTAACAGTATGCCAAAGCCCTAGAACAGAAATATAGGCATATGAGGAAATATTTGTCTTCAAGATGCTTATAATCTAGTTTGGGGAAACAGATAATCATTGATTGAAGAGCAGTACACAATTTAAGTGCAATTTCCAGAAAACACAGTAAATGCTCTCAAAGAAACCACTGCCTAAATAATTACCAAAAAAAAAAAAAAAAAAAAGTAATTGCAATAGGAATTCCAGAAAGAAGAAGATAGTTCAGCTAAGGTAACCCAATAGGATTTTATACAGGAAGTAGGACAGGAGTTGGGAGTTGAAGAATTTGACCTGGCAGACAAGACAGGAACATTTCTGATGAATAGAACAGTGTAAATATAAGTTGAAATGAGAAAACAAATGCATATTTGGGGAAGAAATCAGTAAAAACTGAGTAGAGAGGATGGTTCAGAGAATGATTAATGAAGACATGGTTAGAAAATGCCACTTAGGTTTAGCTTCATTATCCCGTTTCCATTCACAAGCAAGAACCTGGGCTGACCCGTAGAGAATAAATGAAGCCAGGTTTCCTGGACCAGTTGTACAAACAAATCCTGGGGCATGGGAGAGGGAAAGAAAGGAGAGAGTCGAGTAATTTCCCTGACCAGCTTTCAGCAGACACCCCAGGTGAGTCAGCAGATATAAGACAGAAGTCAGAGCAGGTAAGACCGAGTCCCTCTGAGAAGACCTTGAATATTAGGCTAATGAGTTCTGACTTTATCATACAGGTTATCAAAGTCACTGAAGGTTGAAAGTTTTATTGTTTTTAAGTATACATATGTAACAAACCTGCATGTTATGTACATGTACCCTAGAACTTAAAGTATAATAATATTAAAAAATAAATAAATAAATAAATAAATAAACAAAAAAGGACAGTTAATTGCTAAAATAAAATAAGCCAAAGGACAACCCATTGCTTTCCAATGTGAAACCTGTGAAAAACTAGGGGTTGGCAATGGACAGGCATCTTGAAATTTGAACTATATGATTAGTTATGATTCTCATAACAATTTATCGTGTCCTTAATAATTCTTACATTTTTAAACATCTCACATACATGGGATATGTGGATATGTTGTCTCAGGTAACATCTGGCAAACAGGGTGCTGTCTATTTAAGCAGATTCATTTTCATATAATTTGCTTATTAGCATTTTCCCTTATTTTTAGATTGAGAGAAATAGCCAATATCACTCTTTGGTCTTTGTAGGATATTAGACATCACATGAGTTTAAAGCTGTCTGCCTTATTGTATTTTAGAGTACCAACTCACACAAAATGAATTAATGCTGTAACATTAATCCATCAGAGATGTAAAAGTGGAAAGACATGAAAATAGTACTGCAACTTATATACCATTTGGCATAAAAGTTCTAAAGAAAATAACAAGTTTTCAGGGAGAAAGTACATTGTGAATCTGCATTGTGAGAACAAGAATCTCTACCAGTGTGATGATTTTCACGAGTGGCATGTACACACAAAAAGCAAACAGAGTGGAGAAGCCTGACTCTATTACTTCATGAACCACATAGAGTCATTTCTAATATTTAGGCAGAGAGAGCAAAAGCTCCTTAAAAAGTTAAATTTTGGTGTCAATGGATTAGTTAACAAGGGTTTCCTTCTAACTATTTAAAGATATTCCAAATTAAATGAGGAAATAAATCAGTGCTGTTATTGACCATATTTAACACATCTGAATGCCAAACTGAATATGAATACATAATTATTGGAGGCAAATTCAACCAGGAATTCATTAGGGATCTTTTGTGTTGATATATTCAATAATTCTGCTTCATGTGAGGGCATTCCCTCATCTTAATGAGTTTCCTTTGAGGCACTGAACATCTATCAGTGAAAACTCTTTCCATAATTTCTGTACGTTGTAGAATCCTTTTGTCAAGACTAGTTGACAAACCACCAAACATTCGTTACCCTTCCAAATGTGTTATGAATTTGGTATTTCTGATTTAGTGGGAATAAAGAATAAATGAAGATACGGTCTCTACACGGAATAGAATCTGTTGTTCAAACTCTCTTTGAGATGAATATAGATATGTGGTGAAAGACTTTGAAAACATTCTTCCTCATCCTAATTAGCATCATAGTTGTTTCCCATTATTATATTTGCTGTTATTACCACTCATTTTTAGTTTACTATTCTTTTATAAATTGCAGTAAATATGTTTAAATTCAACCTATAATTGGTTTGCTTGTATACTTGATATCCACTAAGTGGTTTACAGATGCCAAATGACAGAGTGACATTGAGGCAAAGGATGAATTGGAAGAAGAAAAAAATGGTAGACAGCGAGATGAGAAGTAATTGCAGTGGATTAGTAGAGGTCTGAGATGGAGGCACTAGAAATAAAGCTAAAAAGATAGTTGCAAAACAGAACAGGAAGATAGAATTTCTGGATATTGCCCCAGACTAGATATGGAAAACATGAGAGGAGTCACTAAGTTCGACTTTAAGGTTCCAACATTAGGGGAATCATTTTATCACAAACAAAAGAAAGGGGAAGTCAGCAAGAGACTGGTTTACCCTGGAAAGCAAGGGTTTCAACATAGCCATGTTGAATTTGAAGTTAAAATGGTAATGTCCAAGTAAAGAAGTATATGTTGATTTATATAGAATTAAAATATAAATTATTTGGTTCTGTACAGCTGCTTCTAAAATATTTGAACATAGAAGTTTTGCTGAATGACAGTGAGGAAATTACATTGGTAATTTGCCCAAGAAACTGGCTTCATGCACAAAGGCAAAGAGCTCATGCTCTGAATTAGTGTAGTCAAGATTAATGCAAACACTGTACATGGAATAATTATTAGTACTAAATGTTTTAGCATCAAACCAGAAACATTTCATCTTCATAAATAATAATATGTCTCTATTTTGGATAATCAAGAAATAAGAATCTTATATACTTTCAGGATTTCATTTATACGTTTTCATTGATGTATATTTCCAGTAATTTTTCTGTAGGAACAGATAAGAAATTCTCCCAAAGAGTTGGCAGCAATACAAACACAGCTTGATATTTACTGTGAACCACTGTCTGTTTCACTTCACTCAAGCATTTGCTTTTCTTAGAATAATTAACAGTGAAAAGTACACACATACATACATACACACACACACACACACACACACACCCATGGCAGATCCTCACCCATTGACCCTAGTAATCCCACAAAGTGAAACAGCTGAGATGGAGTAATGAAAGATAATAAAGTTGGAGAAACAAAAGGTTTTCTGTAGAATGGATTAGAGGATTATTTTGCTATATCTTCCTAAAATTCATATTATAATAAACTAATTTCATCTCCCCTCCACCACTCACATGCAACATGTCAGTGATAGTGAGGGTCGTGGGCTGCGGGTCCATGTCACTGAACTCTTGTGAGAACATATGGCTAATATATAGATTAGCTAATCAAGATATGTAGACAGTACAAAAATAGCTCAGAAACCTACCAAGATGAAGGAAGACGTAGACTGAGTTCAAGGTAGATAGTGGGGGAACCAAGAAATTAGCTAGACATCAACTGTGTAACATTAACATGAAGCAAATTGTTGATTTCATTACCAAGCAGTTAAATCCAGAACTCCCAACCTTTTACCAAACAATGGTAATTGGCAGACCTCAGGATTCCTCAGCTAATGTTGATATCTTCAAAACGACTATATTGATGCAACACATTATAAATTATGTTGTGTTGTATACAACATGTCACTCTATAGCCATTTAATTCCTAGTTCTCTTGTAGTCACTAGGTAAGCTCCCAAGGGTCTTTTAGCCTTTCCTTGAGATTTTCTGCTTGTCTTGAATAAATAATACTGACATGTTAATACAATTACCCAGGAATCAATTGCAAAGGAAACTGTGTGAAAAATGAATATAAAACAAATATAAAAGCAATAGAATGTTGAGCTTAAATGTGAATAATTATATATTTATAGTATATAGTCTCATGAGAGAATTTTTCTCCACATAAAGTGTCAATTTAGGCCACTTAACCTGTATACTTCACCTATAATTAAAATCGTTAAATACAGGGACACAGAAGTATCCTCATACAGCATGTGGAGAAGTCTACACTCACAGAGAGCTGGGTTATCTGACTATCCAGAGAAACAAGTTTTAGGTAAGCCATAATTACCCTAGAGATAGTTTTGGTCAGGACTGAGAATTCTAGTTTTCCTTCCTTCCTTTATTTTTGCTTTGTAAACTGTCACACTCCCTGAAGTCAATCTGTTCACCTTTCCACAGTGGTAGGTAGTACTAGCTTGAGTGTGACATTAAACAATGAACCCCAGCTCTAGGAAATATTTCACTAACATCAAGTATGTCCTATTCATGTTAAAACTTCTGCTTCAGAAAATCTGGCTCTCCTTTAAAAACTGACCCATCAGAACATAACCCCTTCCCCAATTCCCATCCTCACTCCCTGATTCTCTTTGGCCTCGGAACTTTGTGGGGTAGTGCAGGCAGGGATCTCAGCCTTGGGTTTGGAGACACGGGGATCTGAGCATCACCCCTGCTCTGCCTCTTGTAGCTCTGCGTCATTGTGTAAGTTACCCCAACACTCCGAACCTCTTTTCTGAAGTGGGGATCATACTGCATGACTCATAATGTTGTTGTATAGAAAAAAAAAAGTCTGTGAAGTACACAGCAGGAAATCTGACACTTAGTAGGTATCAAATAATTCCATGCTATTATAATTATTTGCATGGAAACACAGAACCGTGAAAGAAAAGATGACATACACAATAAAGACCCAGAACCTAGTCCTGCTTCTGAACTGCCACAGAAAACCAGCACAGACTGAAAGCAATTTTTCATCCAACTGTCAAGTGCCCTACGACATGAAAGCTCATCACATACTGATTGAGCTGAGGTGTTCCCTGCAGTTGGATGTCTCAGGGGGTCGGTGGTGCACGTCTTCCAGTGAAATTATACCTTCAAGGACTCTCTTCAGAGTCTTTAGAATGCATACAAAAGATCCAATCAGCTTTATAATAACCAAAGAATTAGCTGGCTTGAAGGAACATTTGTTCATTCTTTACTATTTTGTCAGTGAAGGTCAGAGAGTCCACACTAAATTATCTGGAGGGACAAACACACAGGAGATTCAGTAGTGTGGTTCTTGCCTGTGAAGTGGAAGGCCCATGTAAACATAGCCTCCCTTTATTCAAGGCCTACCATAGTAGTGCCTTTCACAGAATAGATGCCCCAAAGTTATTTGATGACTGAATGAATAGACTGGCAGTCAGGATACTTTGGAGCAAAGAGACAGGAACCGAATGCACAAAAATCTGGCAGTTGTCTACTCTTGACAAATAGATGCACAGAAACATCATTAAGAAATGCAAGGCCTGGCAAAGTGGTTCATACCAGGTTGCAGGAGGATCACTTGAGGCCAGGAGTTTGAGATCAGCCTGGGTAACATAGCTAAACACTATCTTTACATAAAATTTAAAGAAAATTTAGTCAGGCAGGGTAGTGCACCTACATTTCCAACTACTCGGGAGACTGAGGTGGGAGGACCACTTGAGCCTAGGAGTTGGAGGCTGCAATGAACCATGATTGGACCACAGCACTCCAGCCTGGGTGACGCGCAAGACCCTGTCTCAAAAAAAAAAAAAAAAAAAAAAAAAAAAGGTAATGCCATGTATATGCTGTTGTTATGTTTTGTTTTTCCTATGAACACGAAGACTCACATAACATGACAAGTTTCAGCATCTTGGAAAACATCTTCTTAGCGTTCAAGGTTAAGTTTTCCAGCACTGACAAAAGAGTGACAGTTTGAAATCTGGACCTTTCCAGATGTGCTTTAGAGGGAAGATCTTCCCTCACAGCCCATGATTTTCACACTTGAAAAGTGCTCTGTTAAGACGCAGAGTGAATTTCATTCAAAGCTCCTCCATAGCTCTTCAATACTAAGTTCTCTCTTTCATTGATGTCCCTTTAAATGCTGGGTATCTTAATGAGTCTTCACTGGTTGATACATTTGGTTCAACAAAGACAATCTGGTCTATCCACACAGAAAACAAACCATTATCAGGAAATTTCCTGAATCCTTGCCCCTCCCTGTCCTCTCCCTACTCCAGGCAGGCCTGAAGATTTATCTTATGTTGTAATATGTTTTCACATTAAGTTGTAAGTAATTGTATGCTAATTTATGGGATTCTGAATAGTATGATTAAAAGAGGACTGGACTTGGGGGCTACAAGAGCTACATTTTGATTTGAGACATGGCATTAACTGGCTGCTTGACTTTGAATAAATCACGAATATTTACAGAGCCTATTCTGTAAGAGAGCTGGACCATGAATCTCTCTATCCCCTTCTCAATTCTGAAATTTGAATAAACCCCAGGCTTCAGTGTGGCATATGGTAGGTGCTCAATAAATGTTTATGAGTTTATATGAAGGAACAAGTTAATAATTAGATCTAAAAATTATTTAGGATGAAACCTTTTCATCTAGAGTGATATCTGCAAGATATCTAATGACAAAAGCAAGAACCAGACGATGTGTATATTATGATCTCATTTTTTAAAACAAAGGCCCCAAATCCTATATATCCACAGTATGCATGTGTGTTTATAAGTATATGGGTTTATATGCATGAGTGTTTACATATTTTAAGCATATGAACTTGGGAAAAAATCCCAGATACAGTCTAGATAATTGACATAGTTCTTCTAGGTGTATGTTTATGAGGTGAGGGATGATGTTGGTGTGGAGAATGGGAAGAGGGGAACTGGAAGCTAAACCAGAAAGGAAAAGAATTCAGATTGCTACATTTCTCCCTATAAATTTATAAATATAGTGTAATCATATTTATTCATTTCTGTGAAGCTATATATTATGTATATGCACATATAAAGATAACTTTTTAAAACAGTTTAATTTACCAGTCCTGATAAGGAGGTTTGGTCATTTTCAGTGCTGTTATCTCTAGCTCTGAGGGAGAAGAGTGGGATATATAGTCAACATGAACTTGCAAGGCCTATGGAATCACACTGTGATGGCAGGTCAGGTGAACACTGTCCGTATAAATGAGTGAGTCCATTGCTGTATTCATTTGACCAGCTGTTCTGACTGGCTGCAGGAGTGGTGAAGGGCAATGAGAGACCTGCTCCAGGGGTTTGTAAAAAGGATGAGTTGAAAGGCCAAGGGAGTCAGCGAGCTGGTAAAAGGGAAATTCAAGTGATCAACATTGGGGTCCTAAAAATGAAGCCTAGGAAGCTTGCCAATAGGAAGGAATAAAAGGCTCAAAGTTGGAAGTACAGAAGAGGTCAAATAGTAAGCAAGCCTTAAAAGGATGCTGAGATATGAGAGGTTCTTGTTGAAAAGGATAATAGATACAGTTCCAGTTAGTAACAAGTGCCAAGAAAGTAGATTCCTGTCGACATATGGAGATAAAAGTCCTGGGAAGAGCTGAGGTCAAGGAACTGTAAAGCTAGGCTGTTTGATGCTTCATTCCAAGCAAACGAAGAAATCCCTGTATGACAGGGATTCAAGTAAGACCATGAACCTGGTGACTATTTCACTTGTGGCTGTCGATGGGGGGACATTTCCAAGGCCTTGTAACTCCTTGTGAGTTACAAGGAGGGGTAAATTGTGAGCAGCTCAAGTGGAGAAGCCTCCGAAGGATAAATTATTATACATATTTTGGCATTGGCATAGTGTGGCAAATATTTGAAAACTCTAGTGGGAAAGGTGGAAGCTTCCAGAGAGTCACCCTCATTCTCTGAGCATGTGTGTATGTGTGTGAGAAAGGGGGAGTGTGGCTTCAAGGAATTAGTGTCCTTAAAGGAAACCCAGGTTCCAAATGCAGGAAGAAAATGCAGAGAATGTGGAAGATTTGTTAACCATCTACAAATAAGACATTTGGGCTTCGAGTTAAACCAGCAGAAGTTGACAAGATTGGGGAAGCACACACAAAGGAGATGAAACGTGAAGTTTACTAACCAAAAAGAGCCCACACGTTGCATAATGCTTGGGGGAGTTTCAGGGATGATAAGAAGAAAAGAAAAAGGAAATTATTAACCTGAAGGTAACTAAAATTGTCTTCAAGTTGTTTTGATATGGGTGTTCGCCTGAGGCCCAAGGAGATGCTGCAGCTTGGAATGATTGCTAAGGCTTCAGCTGTCCAAACCATGCTTCCTGCATTTGAGAAGGATGGTAGGTAGGAAATGCTATACCCACAGTTTACTTGGAGGGTAAGGACACGTAAACTGTGGGTACAACGGTCCTACCCATCATCATATTACAGGGCAGAGCAGGACAGTAGATGTGCAGCTGAAGAGCTGCTCAGAACAGTGGGTGGTAACAGACCAGGCTGAGTGGGCAGAAGCAAAGCAAAGATAATGCTTAAGTGAAGCTGAGAGTTTGACTGCACAGGGTGCTGTAAGCTCATGTGACTTTTGCTCAGGCCCACTTCTGCTTCCTATTGTAGACACCTGAGAACTTCCTGCAAAGATCATCACCTAGTCTAGGCTACCTTCCAGAACTGCTTCTCCCATCTGTCCTTAACATGGCAACCTGGTTAATCTTTGTTATTAAAATGCCGTCAACCATTTATTTGTAACCCAGATAAGGAGAGGGTAGCAATGTCCATAGGGTAGCAGGAAATGAACTTAAGGAAATGAAGACTTGGAAGCCATTTACGTGACTGATATTTGGAAAACCAAAGAGATACCTTTAGTTCGTCTTTATTATATCCTGAAAATGGTTGTAAGCTATATCTGAATTTACTGAGAAGTTTGTATCTTCAGAACCCCTGTAGAGGATGAATTAATATTTTCACTATCAGATTATCATTTTCTAGCCAGGGTATTAAAATAGTGAAAATTGGAAAGATATGCTTGAAAGCCACCCACAGTATACTCCGTTATACTCACTATATCCAATTAGCCACAAGAGGAAATTATCAAATTATTGATAAAATAATTTATCAATTATTTTATGTATGCTTCAATGAGGTAAACAAATCAATGAATTACGGTCTCACAACGTATAGAAAATATCAGTTTACCTGCCCATTCTTCAGTTCCACAACTCTAAAATGGAAATCATGCCAGGAGGGTTTTGTCCGACTGAGCTTTGTCACATACACTTCCTGTCCCCTGCCCTGCCCAGAGCACACATACTTCAAAAAGCTGGCAGAAATAAGAGAGACCTCCTAAAGGAGGGGTTTTAAAATTTTCCTTATTGAAATTTTTCTGAAATGAAGAGCTTAAGAAAGAAACAGGTAAATTAGGTCTCTGTGTAAGGGAGTAGAGCAAGGGAGAGAAAAACCTAAGAATGGATTCACCTGTGCAAGAAAGGCATGCATCTAGGTAGCAGCCAGGCACACATACAGCCTTGTAAAATGAGCTTCCATGCTTTCTCTGTACTGATCAGAACCAATCACTGCAGAGTAAGGCAAGACCAATATTTGGTAAGGAGTGCTCAGGTGGAATATACATCAGGCAGGGCCCCTTCTGAGATCATTAGCACCAAACATTCCAGGATTTGTTGATGTTCAATCAGTTAACTTCTTCCTCAAAGCACCTTGACAGGGTTAAGAAATAGCTTACATCAATAAAAAGCTACGAATTCCTCTGAAAAGTGAAACAACATGAACAAAAAGGCTTTTACTGCTTTAAAAAATGATCCCAAAGTGATATTGGTATTAAATTCTTAGATTTTCCTGTTTCCTGAGGTTATCGTGCAACTTAGTAAAAAAATATTATGGTTTTGCGAAGAAACTTCACAGTACTTTCATCTGCCGTATGAAGTTACCAAAAAATAAAATAAAACTGAGAGTAAACAGATGGAAGGAATGTCGCATGGAGTAAATAGATGACATGGAAACTCCTGGAAAAGTCATTATGGCATCTCTCTACGCAGGAATTGTAAAGGGCTTCAATCAACTCACTGGTGGTGTGCCAATGATTAGACTACCATGGTTGAAAAGGAAGTGGAGAGAACGCTCAAATCCTGGGAGAGCTGAGGAGGAGGTGAGATGCTGTGAGCAGATATCACTCTTCAAACATAGAGACATAGAGACCTGTATTCTTATATGCAAGTGATGGTAAAGGCACAGTTAAAGCATAGGCCTCTAATTGGTAATGCCTCTTCCCTGACTGGGAGAACAGCCTCTCTTGTTGTGTTAATTGCCACATTTATGCCTGCTGGTTGCAGAAGTGGCCTATCCCTCAAACTAAAAACCAGTGCCCACTTTGATGCTGCTATACAGATAGAAAAAAAATATAAGAAATAGAATGTGGATAATTCCTGGGTTTAGGAAGCTCAGGAAATCACTTATGATAGTATATGATGATGCCTGAAGGTTCAGAGACAGGATTTTTAAATGAGGGCAGAAAAGTCAGGCAACTGCTGGTTGAAGGGGTTCTGTATGTCATGTCCTGTTCTAGATGCTGGAGGTATCCATGAAACAAATCAGTCAGGGTCTCTGCTCTTTTGGGCTTCTGGTCATAATTATGTGAATTATTCTAACAATAATTATATAATAAATCAAACACAAATAAACTGATATGTAATTTATATTAGCTTTTTGGGAATAGGGTGAGTACCTATTTGCAAAGGGTGGCAAATACAAAGCAGACTTGTCAGCACTCCCTGCTTTTCCTTTACCCACAGCAGACATGAGCCAAGCCAGTTAGGACATTCTGGGTTGCTAAATCCTTCTCAATACAGCACTCCCTCCTGACAGCTAGTGATGATTAATCAGTGTCAGTGTATGATATTAGAAAACTTATATTTGGCATGCATACTTATTTTTGCCTGTCTTATTTTATTTGTTTCTTTTTTCTTAATATTTGTTGAACATTTTGAAATTCCTTGTCTTAGCAATATTGGAGGAAATTAACCAAAGGGAGAGATGTGATTCCCCTCTGGCCAGTGTTTATAAGGGAATATGAAGAACTGAGGGATCAGGTCTAGTCTTTTCCACAGCACTTGAAGGAACTGAAATTAAAAGCTGAACCTCCAGAAGGTGGGCCTGGGCTCTCTCCTTGTTGCCAGTTTTTGACCTACCACCTTACTTGCAGCCCTGATCATTCCTATTACAACCCCTGACCATTGATCTTGCTTCTGACTCCACTGTCTGAGGCTACTCAGACCTGAGTACTTCTCACTACCCAAGGATGAGTGTGGATGCACTACAGAGGTCTCCTTTTCTTTTGAGTTACTTTCCATGCCTCCAAGAAAGAATAAAAAAGATAGAGGAGGATAAGGAAAAGGGAAAATGAAATAGAGACTAGAAGGAGGGTATGGAGGAGGGAGCAGAGGAGAAGGAGGAAAGAGAAATACTAAGTTCATGCAACTGAGGTCCTGGAGCTATTTGCCCACTAGTTACATCCTTTCCATTTTTAATGCCTTTTTAATGATTTTGCTTTTCTTTGTGTAAAGTACTGAAGGCCATCCACAGCCTGGTTTTTCAATACACTCCCAGGGCTCCTGTTTAACTTATCAGGTAGCACATAATCACTAAATACAAGTTAATTTTAATATGATCCCAAACAAAACATAATTAGAAGAGCAATGTGCTGTGAAAATTATCATAAAAAGCATTCAAAAGCCAAGTAAAAACACATTTGAGTTATCTATGGTTTAGGGTTATTTGTGGCTCTCCGTTAGGGCAGAACCGAAGTTGACTTTAGCTATGATTTCATGGTCTATAAAAACAACCACTGAGAATTGGGTATGGGTTGCAGTTGTGTTCAAATATTTTATGAACCTTCTTCAATATCAACATTTACTCAACTTCTTTCTGCTATAATGGCCCACCTGTATTACTTTAAAGTAATATACATAGGTTATTCTCACTAGATCCAGAATGTGCCACTTCTATTCAATGGGAAAATGCAGTTTGGAATTGGCTAAGGGAATCTTGACCTTCTAAGATTGAAATGTATTAAGCAGCTCTCTAAGGAAGCACTGTGCAGTGAACTGTAGTGGGAAAATTGTAATCAGGGATAATAGGATAAATGTCTCAAATATATATAGGTGCAATTTCAAATAATGGGATATAGTTATGCACCAGCCTAATGGGCAGCTTTCAAAGATTAGGTGTCTCTTGAATTTTGGCTAACTATCAAATGTCTTCATGCAGGTTTTTGAAGTAGATATTCTTGTATTTTTCTACACACAGATTTAAGAATAATCATAAATATGTCTCTACTCTTATTGCTTTTGCCAGATTATTACTCCAGAATTCAAAAGCAAGTCTAGGAGAGATGAATAGGCCTTCGAAATCTTTGTGGTTTGGATCCCTAAATTTCTATATGGTAAGAGGTAGGTAAGTTGCAGAAACACAAGATTCAGCCTAAGTTACAAAAATGTTTCCTGACATTGCACTTTTTTTCTCCTTTTCTTCCTAGTTATGGTCATCTGCCTCTCATGGGGATCCAGCTGTTCACAACTCTTGTTTCTTTAGTTTTAGTTTTAGGGGTACATGTGCATGTTTGTTACATGAGTATATTGTGTAATGGTGAAGATTGGGCTTTCTATATACATCCAAATAATTAAGATTTTATCCAACAGATCATCTTTCAATCCTCAGCTTTCTCTCCCTCCCCATTTTTGTGGTCTCCAGTATCTATTATTTCCATCTTTATGTGCATATGTGCTCGTTGTTTAGCTCCCACCTATAAATGAGAACATGAGATATTTGATTTTCTGCTTCTCAGTTAGTTCACGTAGGATAATGGCTCCCAGCTCCATCCACGTTGCTGCAAAGGACATGATTTCATTCTTTTTCATGGAAATGCAATTTAAAGTCACGCTGAGATACCATCTTATACCAGTCAGACTGGCTATCATTAAAAAGTCAAAAAAACAACAGATGTTGATGTGGAGAGAAGGGAACATTTATACACTGTTGGGAATGTAGATTGGTTCAACCTGTCTAGAAAACAGTGTTAAGATATCTCAAGGAACTAAAAATAGAGCTACCACTGACCTAGCAATACCACTACTGGGTATTTACCTAAAAGAAAATACATCATCATATTTAAAAAGACATCTGGCTGGGCGCAGTGGCTCACACCTGAAATCCCAGCACTTTGGGAGGCCGAGGTGGGTGGATCACCTGAGGTTGGGAGTTCAAGACCAGCCTGGCCAATGTGGTGAAACTCCATCTCTATTGAAAATACAAAAATTACCTGGGTATGGTGGCGTGCACCTGTAATCCCAGCTATTCAGGAAGCTGAGGCAGGAGAATCGCTTGAACCTAGGAGGCAGACATTGCTGTGAGCTGAGATCACACCACTGCACTTCAGCCTGGGTGACAAAGTGAGACCCTGTCTCAAAAAAAAAAAAAAAAAAAAAAAAGACATCTGCTTTTTTTTTTTTTTTTTTTTTTGGGGTGAGACGGAGTCTCACTCTGTCGCCCAGGCTGGAGTGCAGTGGCGTGATCTCGGCTTACTGCAAGCTCTGCCTCCAGGGTTCACGCCATTCTCCTGCCTCAGCCTCCTGAGTAGCTGGGACTACAGGCGCCCACCACCACGCCCGGCTAATTTTTTTGTCTTTTTTAGTAGAGACGGGGTTTCACTGTGTTAGCCAGGATGGTCTCGATCTCCTGACCTCGTGATCTGCCCGCCTCGGCCTCCCAAAGTGCTGGGATTATAGGCTTGAGCCACCACGCCCGGCCGTCTGCTCTTGTATATGAAACCAACCTCAATGTCCATCACCAGTTGACTAGAGGATAAAGAAAATGTAGTGTATATATATACCATGGAATACCATGTTCATAATTCCTTAGGACTAATTCTGTCTCGGAATTGGAAAGATGTTAACAAGCCCTTGGCTAAAAATTCAGTCAAAGTTGCTCCCTCACTGGCCCAAGTTTGCTCCTATGCTTTGGCCCTAACAATGGAGCTTTTGTCTTGTGTACTTTTTGTCCTATTGTCATGCTGCTTTATTCAAATGTGTCATAAACAGAGCTTTCATGACCTGCTTCAGCACCATGAGCTTTGGAGTCAGATTGCCTGAGTAGAAATGTCTGCTCTCTTACTTATCAGCTGGGTGACTCTAGACAAGGAACTTAATTTTTATGTGGCTCAGTTACCTCGTCTGTTCAAGAAAAACCACCTCGTAGCTTGCAGGGAATAAAATTATCTCTGTCAAGTTATCATTAGGCTGGCCCAAAAGTAATTGCGGTTTTTCCCATTAAAGTAATAGGGTCTTTGCTGTTTTTTGTTGTTGTTTTTCATACAGGGTCTTGCTCTGTCACCAAGGCTCAGTGGTGCTGTCATGGCTCACTGCAGCCTAGACCTCCCAGGCTCACTGGATCCTCCTGCCTCAGCCTCCCAAGTAGCTGGGACTACAGGCCTGCACCACCATGCCCAGGTAGCTTTAATTTTTATTTTGTAGAGATGAAGGTCTCACCAGGCTGCTCTTGAACTCCTGAACTCAAGTAATCTTCCCGCCTTGGCCTCCCAAACTGCTGGAATTACAGGCATGAGCCAGTGCACTCAGCCTTTTGCCCTTTATAGTAAGCTTCACTGATAATGTCAGCTTGCTTCTGTCTCAAAACAATGTCTACTTCATTTATCTGCCTATGACGGCACTTGCTTGTATCTTCCTAGACTTCTATGATATAGGAGTCTTACTGGCACTAGCTGTGTTTCACAACACTATTCATCACATCCTACACTATTGGACTTTCTTCTCTGCTTTGCAGCTGTTTCTCCTCTGCTTCACTATGACCTACTCTGATCCTGTGGCCATGCAGGCTGGGAAGACAGACAGCTCTCAGTCTAAGTGATCCTGCTATCCAGGACAGGAGTCTAGAGTTACAGACTGGTGTAATTTATCACATTTATAAGGTAGCATCTCAGCCAGCCAGTGGCATGTTTAGGGAAGAGAATATGTAAGGTTGAAAAATCTAGGTCTCCTCCAATACATTTTCTACCTGTTACCAACAGGATCAAACTTGCCTACAGAAAACAGCCTGATCTCAATTTCCTCAGACAATTCACCTATTAAAACGGCATGACTGACCTAGAGTTATGGAGATAACTCCTTCTGCTGAGCTCTTTCAACCAGTCACCCCTGATAGCGGAAAGTACAAGAAAAGCACAAACTGTTTCATTTTATTGCATTTGATGGTCAGAAAGTGAAATTACAAACTGTGATTGTTTCACCAAGCAGAAAGGAGACAAGTATAACACCAGTGAGGATGAAATAAAGGACTTCTTTCGCAAAGGAAAGAGAGGAGATATACAATTGTCTGTCATAAATTGAAATTGGCTCACCTTATTTTGATTTTGAAAGCCACCATGCATGTGGAAATATTATGGCATTTTGTACACCACAAGTTAATTTAAATTATGCAATAATTACTAGTTTCATTGGCTTACAAACTGTTAATATGTTACTTATACCCCTAGGCACTGATGTATTCTAAGGCTACCCAAAAATCAAAAATTCCAATATTCAAGGTATTGAAATTGAAATAATATAAAAGCACATTCTATTCACTTGAAATAATGGATCAAAATATTTAGCTGATGCATTTTGTTGGTTAGACCAGGAGGAAAATTAAATCAGTGATTCATTTTCATGTCTGCTAATTAGCCCTATTGTTTCCTTGGCACAGCCTGTACTAGTTACAGCCATGAGCTGTGTCACTGTTGGTCAGTACAGAAAATTTTCAGGGTATTGATAGATGATTATAATCAATACAAGAAAGACAAATCTCAGAATAGTTTCTTTTGTTTGTTTCGTAGAGAGAGAACACATTCAACGGAGATCTAGAACATCCCCTCAAGTCAAATTACAAGGCACTGGGAATATAAGAACAAGCAGTCACTTTTAAATTATTTCTTGTATTTTTCAATGTCTACATCGTATGTTATGTCCACTTCTACTTTTGTCTCTTTTCTCCTTTAAATATAAATGAGGCTTCCCAAAGCTATATTGATTCTCTTAGAAAAGGTTTTAGTACGCTAGGCCTAGTATGTCATCTCTTTTTATATAGATATAGCTCCCAAGCTTCAGGGAGAAAATAGATCTAAAAAAAAATGGCTCCTTTCCCAAAGTGCTTGAATATAAGAGAAATGGCAGACAACTCCAGGCTTATACCCAGCAGGCTTGGGAAGAAACAGGACTTAAATGAATTAGATATTGATTGCTTGTGTATTTTTAAAATTTTCTTTAATCCAAACTGGTTCCCTAGACAAGGGATTGGATTTGGACATTAAACGACAGCAAAAGTATTTTTCGAAAGCACAAAAAATCTCCAAGTTTGAAGGTCCCATGTAGGTCGTTTTATTCTATACTTCAATTCTCTCCCTATCTCCTTTAGGGATTTTTCAGACCATCACTGAGCATTTCTTGATAAACATACTAGTTTATTAGTTAATGACTAATTTACAAAGTTTGAAAACAAGGACTCTTCACTTAATGTTGGTAACTCCGTAACTCCTATTGTTAAATAGAAGTTTAATAAATAATGTGTGATTGATTGTCAACCAGGGGGTCACTGCTTGAGAGAGATCAGCAGTAGGAGTTATCTCTGTAACTCTAGGTCAGTCACGCCATTTTACTAGCTGAATTGTCTGAGGAAATTGAGATCAGGCTGTTTTCTGTAGACAATTTTGACCCTGTTAGTAATGGGCAGAAATGTATTAGAGGAGACTATAGTTTTTCAAACTTACATATTCTCTTCCCTAAATATGCCATTTTAAATAAAAAATTATAACCACTTATTTCCTGATAGTTATTTCTACACGGTTTGAAGAAGAATATGACTTTCAAACATCTTAGCAACCGGCTTTGGGATTTTCTTTCAGACACACCGAAAATGATTTGCCAAAGTTCACGAGCAATGCCTTCATAAAGTCCCAGTGGAAGGAAACAGATATGGATAAAATACATGAAAATCCAAAACCAAACATAATCTACTAGTAGTGGGTGGTCTATATTGCTTTGACAAATTTAATTTTATTTTTTATTATGTGTTGTTATATATGTGTCAGGTGGGTCACTATGCTTCATTAAAAGATTTAGTCATTTGCACAATTGAAAGTGAGCTAATATGGTTATAATTGTTTATGAATCTTAGATTCTCACAGCTCCTAGTTTTCCCTTCATGCTTCATTTTCTTTGCCATACTCCAATCTCAGTTGGTAAAGAAGTATCTGGTGGAGGGAGGCATGCAGATTTCATAGAAAATTTTACAAGGCCCTGTTTTTAAGCCTAGCATTGGCTGAACATACAAGATCAATATCTTATCGAAGAAGTGATACAACCCTACATCTTTGTCTACTTATAGTTTACAAAAATTATTTTGTACATCAGTGAGATACTACTTTTATAAAAATTCTAACAAGAATTTCAGATAGAGTTTTTTTAAATGGAGGAGACAACAATGGAATTCCTTTATTAGTTTCAGCAGATCTATTTCTTAATACCGTGCAGAGTGAGATGTTGTACTCATTTGAACAACCTTTCTGATTTTAAATTGAGGGTTAAATTGCCAGAATCAATATGCAAAAAGATGTATGTATTTAAAATTCTTTGCTAGGATCTAATAGGTCTGATTATACTGATTTGGATGCTCTTCCAACCTTCTGAACCCTTCAAAAAGGAACAGCAAGAGAACAGAGAATACTTTTTCCTCTATTGGCATCGATTTACAGTGACTTCCAAAGCAAAGTCTGCACCTCTCAACCAATTTAAATGCTCTAGATTCTACTACTCTGAGTAAATTAAGTTACTTTTAATTTAAGCCCACACTCGATTCACACAAACCTCTTAACACAAATCATCTTCTCAAGTCTTGCTTCTTAAAACTACAAAAAAAAATATTTCCAAGGACTGAAAGTCATCTCTAAAGTTTCACTGACAGGCATATCATTAGACACCTACTAAATTGAAACGGCCAAAGCAAACCTAAGGTAAATGAGTAGAAATAGTACAACAAATAATAACTGCTCAGTGAGAAAACAACCATTTTCTTATGATTATTAAATCTTAATATATTGCTTAATAACACAAAAACTGTAAAAGTGGATTAGTGCCATTTTTTGTAACACTCCTGTACCTGAGGGTGAAAGGAGAAAGAACAGTCCCAGGTGTCTGGGGCTGAGCCCCTCACTGGAAAGGTTTCGATTCCCAACTGAGTTGGAGTTTAGTACTCTAAGCTTTAAGAATTATCACTTCTTTGACAACAAGCTGCCAAAAGTAGCTCCCTAGACTGGAAACCAAAGTTATTGGAAGATTCCCAAGAGATACAAGATTTGGGGAAAATAAAGTTAATTGTTCTTGAATCTAACATGACTCAGAAGAGCAGAATAAAATTATCTCCTGGGTTTGATGATTAATCTTTATCAAAGGGGAGAGCTTTCCATCAGCAGCTGGCCAGAGACTGAAAGCCATCCAGAAGCCCATCAGAATGATTTAGAAGAAAATGGATCTCCTTTGTAGCCTCCTCCATGATGTAGAATCCCTGAGCATCCCTAGTCTTCCTCCTTGCTCACTCCCTAGATGAACTCATTTGTTCCCACAGCTTCAGCACCTGTCAGGGAAGAACCCCAACCTCATAAAGGATAGCCTAGAATAACAACACTGCCACCCCATTCAGTGTTAAAAGTAGACAATGAGACTTAATGGATCATAGCAATATAGATTTCTTCTCTTTTACATCTTCCATCCAATCTGTCATTAGTAATCCTACTAAATCTGCCTTCTTCATTCCCAGGCATGCTTTCATTGAAGTCTCCCATGATTTTTCACTTGGATTAGTTTGCAACACTGCCTTTGCAGACTGTTTCTAAAGGACAGAACTAATTAAGTCATTCTCCCTTTCCACTTTGCTCTTCTCAGAAAACCCAGTTCCTGAATACTCGAAAATCGTAGCTGCCCATCTGCAAACTCCGCATCTGTGGATTCTTTAAAATGTCATTTAGGGCCAGCAGGCTATGCTTAATATTTCAAAATGCTTAAAGATAATCTCCAATTTATCTGGATAAGGCCTTATAGATTAACTATGAGCTAGAATTATTTCAATTCAGGATAGTACCTGGTGTTCTTCCATGACCCATCAAGACGGGGCCAGGAGTTGGTCTTACGTTCTCCTGGGATTATTCTAAACCTCTCCCCATTCAGCATGATGATGACAAATTGACATTGCCTGTAGACTCTGAACCACAGACAGGATTGGTGAAGGCTCTTTAGGGCAATAGCTGTATTATTCATTATTGTTTCTCCAGAGCCTAGCACTGGAATATGGGAAGTACATAATACATAGATGTTTTAATAACTTTTTAGAAACCTGACTGATAGTTTTATACTTGTAACCAGATTAATGGTATCCATTAATACAAAATAGAGACAAGAATAGATCATTTTAATGTAAGCAACCAAGTCCAATGTGTATGCCAACAGAACTTTTCAAGACACAGAGCTCCGGAGCAGAAAATACAACCAAGAAATTTTTAGAGTAGTAAAAGGAAAGAAAGTGGTATTTATTGAGCAACGAGTATATGCTGGGCTCTTTAGCAGATACTTCAGATACATGCCTTCATTTTTTCATCATTGTAATGCTATGAGAGAGAGCTTACATTTAATAGATGTAAACAAAATAAGATTCAGAGTGATTTCCAAAGTTACAGATTAGCCAAGAAGCAGAAGCAATGACCCAACCATCTCCTGACTCGAAAGCCTATTGTCCCACAGATGTTTTTAATTGCAGGGAACTAAATACTCACAATTGTGACAAATCCAAATGACAGACCTGCCAGTTCTGTTTAGCTTCCTACAGGACTCCTGATGAATGAATTCAGGAGTTCCAAATTGAATAAAAATTTGATTGTATCATAGATCCACACATAGGAAAACCTTAAAATTTCGATTTCTCCCAACTTTTGTATCAGTTCATCCCAGAACTTACATAATAGTAAAGCATATTTCCCTAATGTGAAGGCTCATTTCCCTCTTCTGCAAAGACTTCTAAGGCTCATGACTCAAGTGGACACCTTAGGAAGCTTCCTGCCGTGCAAGGCTCTGTCTCCATTTAGAGCAATAGCATAGTCGCTACATTCTCCATAGAGGATGCATCCTCAAAAGTTTATGCCAGTCTTTCTCTCCTAAGCAAGTCTACATCTTGTACCCCACAAGCCAGCCACACATGATACATTTAAAAATGCCAATAGAGCCACAGAATGGAAAGAATTGTGCCCTATTATGATAAGGTATTTGCTTGATGGTGGTAATTTTGTTTCCCTTTAAATTGCAGAAGGCCAGGAAGTAACAAAATGGTACCCAAATTGATTATGGTCATGTAAGGCTCTCTTCTTATTCTGTCTTATATTCTGTTCTTATTTTAGTCTTTTAATTTTGTTTAAAAACACAAACAGGATTTTATTGGATGTTCATTTCATGTACCTATTATCTTTAATCAGGAGTTTCGGTCTGTTGTGTTCTGGGATGTATGCCAATTCTTCATGTACTTAGGGATACAAACACATACACAACACACACACAAACACACACACACAAATATCTCTGTCTATCTGTCTATTTATCTGTCTATCTATCTATCTATCTATCTATCTATCTATCTACCTACCTACCTACCTACCTATCTATCTATCTATCTATCTATGTGGTCTCTATTGATGCCTTGCACATTGGTATTAAACTGAATGGCAGAGAGGATTTAATCTTCCTGGAAAAAGTGAAGGCAGTTTCCTTCAACTAAAAGTCATGCAGAGGTCCTCTGTGAGGTAGGTAGTCAACTCAATATATTCTTCTCTGGGTCCCTTCATGTTCTCTGATGGGGTAGAAATGGTGCTCTCTCTCTCTACAACTTAATGTAAGAAATGATGGAAGACAGAGAAAATATTAAATAAACACCAAGAGTGAATGCTTTCCTAGTCTACACCTGTGCCATCCAATACAGGAGCCACTAGACAAATGTGTTCACTGAGCACTTGAAATGTGGGCTTGACTGAATTGTGATGGGCTGTCAGTGCAAATTTACACCAGATTTTGAAGACCTACCACTAAAAAATTCAAAGTACCTCATTAACAGTGTTTTACATTAATGACATGTTGAAATGATAGTTCTGGATGAAATTGAAATTACGTTTTGGAAATGTGGGTACTAGAAAGTTAAATATGTGGTCACATTATTATTCTATTGTTTAGTGACTTATTTCTCTCTGAGCTTTAAAAACAAGTTGGCTGGAGTGGTTTATGGTCATTACAGACTAAACAGGTAGCATAAAATCCACTTAGGAAAAAAAAAAGAGAATGGGACTCATACATAGCCCCGTGCACCATATTTTTCTGGCCTGTATTTTAATCATGAAATGTGGCATGTACAGGTGACTATATGAAAGCAGGTTAGTGCATGGGTATGTGTATCTTACAGTAAAAATTGCTTCTAGGTCTCATTTCACCTCCTCTCAGGGACCTCCCTTTGTGAAACCTGCCAAAGACAAGGGAAAAAAAAAAAAAAAACTCTTTTGATTTGAATTGGCCAGTGCAAAACTCATAATTTTCTGACAAAAATTCCCCAACTTTTTTATACATAAGAACATTTTGGCATTTGACAAATTTGGCAACTATCACTTTTAACATCTACATGTGCCTTGTATCCCATAGTCAATATTTCCAGAAACCTAGGGTTTTTTTTCCCCCCTCTATTTCACGCTGGTAGAAATAATATGATTTGGATGATTCTCAAAACGGAATGAATAATGAAAATTCACACCTATTCTCCAAACTTCATTTAGCCAATAGTTTTACCTAGAGCAGCCAACACAGGCAAAAGTATACTGGTTTGAATGTCAGATTATTATACATCTTTTACCCACGAAATTGCTGGAAAGTCATGAGCTAGATGACATACAACCAATGTCATAGAAAATGCATGGGGACCTCGTGATCCACCCGCCTCAGCCTCCCAAAGTGCTGGGATTACAGGTGTGAGCCACCGCACCTAGCCTAGAAGACTCTTAATGAAGTTTAGCTTCTCCCTCCTTTTCTTCCCAGTTATAAAGTCACCCTGTGCCTACACATTCACATTACCTCATACTTATCAGCACTGCCTCTCTTTCTCTCTCATTTTTTAAATTGTCTTTTCAAATGCTGGACTTGGGGAATTCACAATTACGGGCCACATTATCAGCTGTTTGGGCTGTATGAAGGGACTTGAATTTTATCAGTATATGGGGTAAGAATGCATAAGATGAAACTATAGACCTTTCCAAGGTTTTTGTTTTGTTTTTGTTTTTGTTTTTGTTTTGAGACAGGTTCTCACTCTGTCACCTGGGATGGAATGGAGTGCTATGATCATGGCTCACTGCAGCCTTGATCTCCCAGACTAAAGTGATCCTCCCACCTGAACCTCCCTGGTATCTGGGACTACAGGCACATACTACCATGCCAGGTTGATTTTTTCTTTTTTTTTTTAAGTAGAGACAGGACCTCACTATGTTGCCCAGGATGGTCTCGAACTCCTGGGCTCAAGGATCCACGTGTCTCAGCCTCCCAAAGTGCTGAGGTTACAGCCATCAGCAACTGCATCATGCCCAGGTGGAACTTTTAAATTTAAAAAAATATCACCCTCAGAAGCAGCTGCCTGCATCCCTACTTTTTGAGGCTGGGAAGGAACAGCAAACAATGGGAAAATCATTTACCTCCTGAAGTCAGAAGGGCTCCCTGACCTCTTTCCGAGATTCCAAAAAGCACAGACAGCCCAGATTCTTCATCATGTGGTGCCTCTGTCTCAACTTCTCATCAGATCTACCTTGTTACTCAACAGTGCAGTCTGCTCAATGGAGCAAAAACCAATCCATTCCCAAGTAGAGTGTGAGTGAGTCCTTCTCTCTTTCTTCTGTCTTAGAACTTGTGCTCTACAATGTTTTCTGGTCTGAGATTTTGAGACTGTACATTCACTTTTCTATTTATACCAGCTTCTCAGCTGAAGCATGAAAGGATCTGTATTGCATGTTAGAAATATCTTTCAGTGTTTCTAAACTATTCTGCAGCATTCTTTGTGGAGATCCTATTTCATTCACCAATTTTCAACTGATTTATTTTATTGTGGTTTTGCTTAGTCTCTTACATGACTTTTATTTTTATAAAATTTAATAGTAGGTTGGTGCCAAAGTAATTACAGTTTTGCCATTACTTTTAATAATGCCAATTTTAATAATGCCATTACTATTTAATGGCAAAAAGCACAACTATTTTTATACCAACCTAATACTATCAGCTAAATAATTTAAAAACAATTTGCAGTGACATCTCACTTATTCTCTCTCTTTCTCTTTCTGCTTCTCTTGTCCCCTCCACTCCCTCTATTTCTTTTATTCTCCTTCTTCCTCTCCTCTGTGATAAGAAATATTCTCCTCTAGTATAAAGAATCTCTATCTTTGCTTTGAGTGAACTGTCCAGCCAAAGTATTGGAGTTCAAAGCCAGTGGGGGTCATTGGCTCTGATAATTAGAACACCTAGAGACCTTAATTCAAAGTTGTGAATTGACAAGTCTCAGGGGGCAATCACTACCTTGTCAAGGAAACGTGCTATGTCCCACAGATCAAATAAGATACAAATATAGAGATGTTACAAGAATACTCATTCCATTTTCACAAAGAGAGAAGCAATCTTCGCTACCCTTAACTTCATAAATCTATGTGGGGTTAAGAGATATACATTCTGCCAATTATAGACACCAAATTATAATTAAAAGAATTAAAAACTAATTTAATTAAAGAAACAGTTGCCCACATTACAAGGGTTAACCATGCTATGTAGACAATTAGCAGGAGATGTTTAATGCAATACAAGTCAACAAATGCCTCTTGAAAGCCTAATATAATGTGTTTAGGTACACTAAAACACATTCTCTTCCTTTTTTTTTTTTTTTTTTTTTTTTTTTGAGACGGAGTCTTGCTCTGTCGCCCAGGCTGGAGTGCAGTGGCCAGATCTCGGCTCACTGCAAGCTCCGCCTCCCGGGTTCACGCCATTCTCCTGCCTCAGCCTCCCGAGTAGCTGGGACTACAGGCACCCGCCACCTCGCCCGGCTAGTTTTTTGTAATATTTAGTAGAGACGGGGTTTCACCGTGTTAGCCAGGATGGTCTCGATCTCCTGACCTCGTGATCCACCCGTCTCGGCCTCCCAAAGTGCTGGGATTACAGGCTTGAGCCACCGCGCCCGGCCCACATTCTCTTCTAATAATAAAAAAGTTTCTGAGCACTTTCTCTCTTACATCCTAAGAAAGCATAAACTGTATTTCCGAAGAACTTTTCTTCAACCTCTCTCTCCAGTAAAATCTTTATAATCCTACATGTTCACCACTTTGCCATTGACTAGCTATGGGACCCGAGACAAGTCACTTTTCTCAAGTCATTTCAGTGTCTTCATCTCTAAATGAGGGTTGGAATGGAATATCTGTCTCAAATCTAGGGCTAGGTCTGTTCCAGCTCCAGGGCTGTGATTTCATCATTCTACTAAGGCAACAAAAGATGGGGTACAGAGGAGGGATGGGAAAAAGAAGGATGTCTGTCAAACAAACGTTATGGCTGTGTTATTTTTTTGTTTGTTTCCTAATTTGATCTTCCTCTCTGGGTTAAAGATATTAGTGACCATTTATGAAGGTCCTGCTATTTAACGGACAGTAGTTTAACATTTATTATTGGCCAGATTTTATAGATGAAAATACTAAGGCACAAAAAGGTTTAGTAGCCTGCCCCAAATCAGAGCTAACAAACCAAGAATTTCTCCCTCTTCAGGGCTCTCACAGCACATTTTAAGTCCTTCTTTCCCTGTGTGACATCACCTTCTTGTTCTCTTTCTCCATTCTTGACGTTAAGTTCTGAAGTTAAAGCCCCAGTTCTTAGCACCGTGCCAGGAATACAGGAAGTGCTCAATGTATGTTGAAATGACCAAGAAAGCAGAAATGGCCTTATTTGGGGAAAATATCAGTGTTTTATACTAAAAATAAACCCTAAAATTCTATTTATATATTGCTAAGTAGACTAAAGTTCTGGCCTTTACAGTGAACTACTCTTTCTCCTAGGATGATCTTTTTTCTCATCTGACAGATTCATAAGCTAATGGAGAAGAAAGATTGTGTACTTTGACTCACAGACACAACTATATTTGTGTCTACATTTTCATAAGTCAGAGAAATTTCTCTTCACTTTAAGTATCTTATCATTCTTATACAAGCACCTCTGCCAATTTAATTCTTTGCTACCTTATCTTTCTCCCCCAACATATTGTAAAAATTTCAAACATTCCACAAGGTTAAAATAATTTTAGAATCAATAGCTATATTTTATACCCAGATGGCACCACTAACATTTTTATATATTTTCTTTCAAGCATATCCACCCATTTATCTATCCCTCTATCCATCCATCATATTTGTTGACACATTTCAAAATAAATTGCAGACATCTTTCTACTTCCCCTAAATACTTCAGCATGCATATCTATGCTACATTATCTTTTTAAATCACATGAAATGTTGGTATGCTGTATTACCTATTGAATCTCAGGAAAAAAATCCCCTTTTGTTTTTTACCAATTTGGGGGCTCACTTGCTATTGAAATTGAGGCCCAAACCTACAAATTACTGCCTGATTAAGAAGAAAGCATATGAAGAGGTAGGTCCATGAGAATTAAATACCTAAACATTTTTGAATGCAAAGAATTGGGTCAAGAAAATCTGCCTAAAATTAAAAGTCTAGCCTTCAATTTTCATTCAAGGAGACAGTGATAATAATGTTAGTGTTTATCTCCTGACTTTATGAATCAACAAATGATGGCATCGCATGTTAGATCATTAGAACATCATTACTGAGATGTAAGTCCAGAAGGTTTCAGTAGGGAAAGCTACCATGACATTTCGTGGTCTGGGTCAAGTGTTTGACAAGGGCAAAGCTCCAGGAATGTACCATCCACCTGTTCATTAGATGTCAGCTCATAATAGGCACAAGGCCAAGGTAGGAAATCATACAAACAGCAATTTTCAAAGTTAATGATCTAAAATAATTAGATCAAATGTGACAGTTGTTTGTTAGTTGTTTGGCAAAAGCCAAAATCCAAGTGAGAAAAAAAATTAAACACTTCAAATATCTTATTTAAGTCCCTAAGGCAGGTGGTACTTTTCCTAACTTAGTGTCATGCTGGTGTCTGTTAGACATACTCTGCTCCCCTGAGAAACTGCTAGTGCTCACCCATTGTATCACCCCAACCACAGATTTTACTTCTTCTCTGATGCCTTCCTGGTCTTTTCCCAGCAGAAGCATTTCCTCTGTTCAATTCTCATAGCAATTGTTCAGTATCAATTATTATGCTTATGATTTGATTTATAATAAGTTCATTACACGTCCATCTGTCCCCACGGCACCTTCATCAATTCAGAAAAGTGCCAGTCATGATACTTGGTTTCTAGTAGGTGCTAAAGGGATACTGAATAAATTAGAGTTGAAGCCCATGCCAAATCATTTCAAGCCAGTTGGTATGGAGGAAAAATCCTATGATACTCCTGAGAATCCACTGACCAACTGAAGAGAGGAAAGGACTGGTTAGCAGCAGACAGCAATATCAACTTAGATTCTGAAAGTCCAAACAAAAGCTGTAGGAAAGTAAGAAAGTTGGTTTCTTACTGAGTTCCAAAATTAAAAGATCCTGATTGAATCAGAAGTCACCACAGAAATGTAGGGCTATGTAAGTGGAATTTTTGTCTTAGCGAAAGAGTATTTTAAAAAGGAATCCCTTGCTTGACAGAAAGCAAAAATATTTTACAGGCCATAAGATTTAGTTTTATGTCATGTCATGCTTTTGATCAAAAAGGCACTTTCCATATTCTGTTTCAATCTGGAATATTCTACTTTTTACTATGTTTGAAAAAGGGAACTTCAATGGCAGGGAAAACATGTTCATTTTGCTCACTATCCCAGGGGAAGTGGCACTCGGGGACTCTGCTATGTTTGGAATTTCTTTCCCTCATCAATTCATCAGAATAGATTTCCTAGCACGGCAATGACACTGCTTGCATTTCCTAGGCAAATTTATCAGCTCCTGACATTATAAATCTGAATTTGGATATTTTTAGCTGGACTGGGAAAAGAACAGTTCTCCTGAGACCTCAGTGTCAATGCTGCTGTATGAATCGGCCCAGCGAGGGGATGGAGAACTGCAATCTTAGCCATTGACTTTTTTCCCCTAGAGGAGGGATCACCTCCTTGGCTCACTGCCAGAAATGCTTTGTAGGTTGTTCCAATTCATGGGGCTGGAGCAGGGCTCTGCCTCCATTTATCAATGCAGTATACCACACAGCTGAACCACCCCACTGACTTTTCCCTCACCGATGACTGCTCAGGTGAAAAGAAAATCCTCCAAAGGGAAGAGAATGAGGCCTCAAAGAGTGGGTACCCAAACTCAAAGCATGAATGAAGGACACAAGGCAAACATGCATCTCCAGAGAGAACAGTCAACCTCAAAGGCATTTCAACCTGGAACTCTTTTATTTTTAGAGCTATTTTCCCAACTTTCCCAATGAACAGAGAAACAGGAATTACAACATTCTCACACAGTCCTTCCAACCTCACAGGTGAGTGAAATATGACCATGAAGTTAATAAGAGGATTAACTGTCACCAAATGCAATGCACTGCCTTATCCTAATCACTATTATTTTCCATTACTTAGATGTGAGGCAGTTGCAATACAAGTCAGTTTGGAAAGTGATTTTCACAGTGTCCTCTCTTTATATTTCTGTTGTTTTTCTCAGCTATTAAAACACCATACTGACACTGGGGAGGCCAAAATGCCCAAGGCTGATGAATGCAAGTTTGCAAAATCAGTAAAAACACAGCTTGCTTTTGTTGTCTCTGGAGTCATCCCTGATGTGGAAGGCATATGGCATAAGGATAGAAAACATATTATGTAATTTAGGGTTTAGCTTACACAGGATGATAGAGATTAATCTCAGTTAATCAGAGAGCCTAGGCAGCCAAGAAAAAAAAAACCAGCCTTAAACCTCAGAACAATACAGAATATTAGAGAAGTTGACGAGTTGACTCTAGCTTAACTTTGCTTATTCAGAAGTAAGGAGAGTCTAGAGGGAGACTCTTATTGAACTCTTCCAGCTGCTACTCAAACTATCTGGTGCTCACCTGTTTGTTTGACTAATGTCTGGAGAGAAATGACTGAAGAAAGCTGTTTCATTGTCAGCTTAATCTAGGAAAGATTCCTCTTTTCAGTTTTATTCCCATCCCCACCCTTAAATTTCCCAAACAATATGATTTACTGTCTCCAAAAGACTTCACAGAACATGAGGTAAAAGTCTATTTAAAAAGAAATGGAAATTT
The DNA here is from genome assembly GCF_047675955.1 of Chlorocebus sabaeus. Classification (NCBI taxonomy): domain Eukaryota; kingdom Metazoa; phylum Chordata; class Mammalia; order Primates; family Cercopithecidae; genus Chlorocebus; species Chlorocebus sabaeus. Next base: position 31,573,209 of record NC_132911.1, on the reverse strand, counting down.
TTAAAAGACAGCTTCAAACAACCCAATTACACTTAATAGGCATTTGTAACTCTTAATTCTTTGTGTGTATTTTTCATTGTACACACTTACATACTTATATTTAAAATTCATCCTTCTCATCTTCAGTTCAGACTGTCCCTGCTCTATCTTGAGTCTTGCCTAGAGTATTACGTGTCCCCTAGTGATTCAGTGTGTCGCTAAATTTTCCCCATTCCAAACCTTTCTTCATATACTAAACATGTATTAAGCATCACCCAAGGGGTGACAGCAGGGTGGCAGTGGAGAGAAGGAAAAAGTGAGAAGATCTGGGATGGTGTGAAGATGAAATTGCCAAGACATGCTAATGGATAATATCAGGTTTGTGTTTTAGGATAAATGAGGAATCATAGATGACTTCTATGATGAATGGACAAGCCTGAAGGAAAAACAAATTTGCAGATGGGAAACAAGAGTTCCCATTTGTAAGAACTACGTCTGGAATACGGAGAGATATCCAGGGTATTTTATGCACTTTGAGTCTACAGGCTTCATGAGACTGCCAAAAATGTACGTGGTACCAACAATGTTTAAAAAATACCTGACATAGGGCAGAATCCAGGGGCAAGAGCAGATGACCCAGAACCCAAACTAAAATGCTCCAGTAATGAGAAATCAGGCAGAGGAAGAGGTGCTATCAAATGGAGATAAGCAGCTCATGATTCCAGAGGAAACACAGGCATATGTGGTACAAAAAACCAAGAGAAGATACTGTATCCAGAAGGAAGTGGTTAATGGTGGCAAAAGGTGGTGAGCAATCCAGTGAAATAAAAATACTGTATTTGGACATGTGGAGGAATTGATGAGCCTGTATAATTTTCATTTTGATGGCCGTGGCAGAAGCCTAACTGAATGGGTTGAGAAACAAATGGGAGGTAAAGAAGTAGAGATGATAAAGGCAGACAAGTTTTTCCTAGAAGTTTAGCTGAGAGGGGGCAAAAGAAGCGAGAGGGGAATATGGGATATGGGAAGGATTTTGTTAACACTGAAAGTTAATTAATGCATCTAAGTCACACTTTCTTCATCTATAAAATAGGTATAAGACCTAATTCATGAATTTGTTAGGATTAAATAACATGTGTGAAGTGCTTAGCACACTGACCGACACAGTAAGTACTCAAATACATTAGCTATTATGATTATCATCATCTTTGATAACAGTTTTTTAGATCTATATAATGATGCTTGCCATATACCATTAGAGTTAATTTTTCTGTCATCCTTCTTAATTGGAAAACATAATAATCATTTAACAAATACATTTTGTTTGAATTGAATGGCAATTGAATGGAATTAAATCAAGAAAGGTAAAAAATGTACACAATGCATTCTAACAGCCAGAAGAGTCCTTTGAATTAACCAGGAGAGGCCAAGTCCTCTCAAGACTCTTGGTTCAAGTCTGACCTTGTCTCAGGTCACTCACTCATGACACATCCTGCTGGGGGCAGGGGAAAGGCTTCTCATGGCATGAATCACTATAGAGGCGGCCAAGTCACCTCTTATTTAGATTTATGAATGTCATATTCTTTATTGACTCTCACAAGAGTTCCTAATCAGAAAGATTCCAAACAGGTTTCAGCCATCTCATTAGGACACAGGAAATTGGATAAAGAGGATAACCTCTGAAATCCTCCCTTAGTCATTGATCTTTGGGAAATTAGCTCTCTGTGGCTTAGATCACTCTGCAGATTATAAACATGTCCAGTAAATATAACCTCCATCTAGATCTGCCCAGCAATTGCAACAGCATTTGGCAGGAGAGAAAATGCCTGCCAAGATCCAGGCAGCTGTAGCAGGTGCTGTAAATCAATGCAGGATACTTACATGGTTCTGTATTCCACTGGGGCTCAAAGCCTTCCAAGTAGATTATCTGCATAGATTTCAGGGTGGCAAAGTGGCATTATGAACACACAACTCCCCTATCCATTTTCCTTCCATTTACCTGGATGTCAGCGTTGTTGAGCAAGAAAACTACATTGTTCAACAAGGAAAAGCTCTATAGCTAAAGTGCAAGGCTCATTTCAATAAAAACAGCACGCAAGAAAAATGAAAATGCTAACAAAAGGAGAGAAAAGAAAACGAAAATGTATGATGCTTCGGTAAATAACTTTTATTTGTAGAAATATATGTTATACATACACACATATACATATGTGCATACGTGATATGTGTGTATATGTGCATGTGCACACACATTCCAGTTGTCAAATCTTCTACACCTTTATAAATATATCTAGTAATTTAAGTCAAAGAATTAAAGTATTCAAAACATTCCTTGTTAAGTAGTATTTCTTTTCTTTTTTTTTTTTTTTTTTTTTTTTTTTTTTGAGATGGAGTTTTACTCTGTAGCCCAAGCCGGAATGCAGTGGCCTGATCTTGGCTCACTGCAACCTTTGCCTCTGGGGCTCAAGTGATTCTCTTGCCTCAGCTTCCCAAGTAGCTGGGACTACAGGCACACACCACCATACCCAGTTAATTTTTTTGTATTTTTACTAGAGACAGGGTTTCACCATGTTGCCCTGGGTGGTCTTGAACTCCTGAGCTCAGGCGATCCCCCTGCCTTGGCCTCCCAAAATGCTGGGATTACAGGCATGAGCCACTGTGCCCAGCTGTTAAGTGGTATTTCTACGTTTGTATGGCATGTGACTAAATTGATCAATATTCAATATCATGAAGGTATGTGCTTGCATAATGTTGACTGGATCTAACAGGCAAACAAAGGGATATGTGAACAGAGTTCAGATGTATTTTTAAATATATTATAAAGAATACCTGACCCAGAGCAATACTGCTTCTTCTCCATGATTCTTTTTAGATTCAGTAATAAATAATAATCATAATGACAATAACAAAAACAACATAGCTGAAGACTGGGAAGAAAATTAACAGCATAGCTAAAGATAGGAAGAGAAGGTTACATACTAAATTATATCCATTCTTTTCTAAGTAAAAACACAAAGTACTGTTTGAATTTAGTAGGCAATCACAGAAGTATGAGATAGATCCATATTTGTTTTATGTGCAGAGATGCAATATGGCATGGAGGAACCACATTAGTATCAATCTCAGATCTATCTCTTATAGGTATCTTATCCTCTTCATTTAAATGGGAAAGAAATCACGACTTCCAGGTACATTTAGGCAGGCTCTGCCACACACAAAGATATCTGGCCTAGGAGGTCAGTGGGTCCTTAGATGCAGCCTGTGCTGTATTCTCAGGCACAGGCAGCATCCTCCTGGAGGGGAGGCCATGACAGCACCCTATAGGTTAGTGTCACACCTGAAAAGAACTGCCTTTCAAAGGGTTGATGTAATCATAGAGTGATACACATCACATCTTATCACAGTGCCAAGTACATCACAGATATTCCCTAAGTACAGCTATGGTTCTTGTTCAATTTTAAATATCTAATGCTTTGATTTTTCAAAATAAGTTAGATATAAATCTTCATTGTTCAAAACCAGAGACAACTTCTTTCTATCTTTTTGGATAGAAAGATGGCTGTTAGTACCTTGCAGGAAAATGCACATGCATGATCTTCCATACACATTATGGTGTTTTTCCAAGAAGAGCCATAGAGATTCTGAGTCTGTCTCTTCTCATCGTACTCTCTTCCCATCATCTATAGTACAGGTTTTAAAACAGTTATAAATTGAGGAGAAATCAGAATGGGCACACACACTGTTACATAGAGCTTCTGCAATCTAGAGGATAATGAAAACTGTCAATAAAACTGGGATTTAATAAAGGAAAAATGTTGTCAGACAAACCTGATGAATTGTTTAGACAATTATGAAGTGGTGCAGGAAAATCACACATTATGAGTGCAGTTACTCAGATATGACAACAGGGTGCTCATGGAGGAAACTGAATGAAACACTGGGCAAAAAAAAACCCAAAAGGTAAAATAAAATAATGGCGATCAAGTTGTGGCGGCAGTCTAGAGAAATTCCACAGATGTCTGCAGAAGGTCATCTCTTCTGTTTATTCATCTTTATTAATGATCTTCAGAACGTAGTAAACAGTGTGCTAATGAAATCTGCAGATGATAGTCAGCTGGAGAATGTTGCAAAACATCAGCAAGGACAGAGAAATAATGCAGATGGTCTGAGAGGAGTTACAGATCTTGGGATCAAATAACAAGATGAGAGTCAGGATGGGAAAGGGCCAGCTTATTCACAAGGGGAAAATGAATGAAAACACAGATATGCACAGGAAGAAAAAAGCCTGGAAAAGAGGCCTTCTGAGAAGGACCTGTCGAAAGGGAGCTGAAGCTAGACAGCAGTTACCATCCAGGTGAGTTTGTGCTGCAAATGGCAGTCCTAGTGGAAGTCTTACTTTCAATCCCAAATCTAACTCTTACAGGCTCCAAACTGCAGATGGCAAGACATCACAGTAAAAAGGGGTGCACGTATTTACCTCTGCTCAATTCTCAAGTGGCTGCACCTGGAATACTGTTTTTGGTGTAGGGAAATCTCTACCAGAAAATCTGGAACAAATTCAGAGTGTAACAGCAAAAATATAAGTAACAGGAAGCCTGTTACAACAGAAGATTAGAAGAGCAAAGTATGGATGACTTGGCAAAAGGACTCAGAAGAAAGCCTAGTGACAGTCGATAAACTCTGAAAATAAAGAAAACTATGATGGCAAAAGTCAAAGAATCAGAGTGGAAAAAAAAAAAAAACAAAAACAAAAAACCACAGTAAGTTAAAAAGAGAATGCAGCCTGCATAGTATGGAAAATATCCAAACATATCAACTAAGGAAAAAGCATCACAAACTGTTCTGGGGAATCCACAGGGTCATGTTCAAATATTACTCAGAGTAAGAAGCTTAGAATGATAAAGAGCATTTACTCGAAGGCAAAAAGGGCTTCAGGGAATGTTATTTAATCCGTCCCTCTGTCTCTGAAGAGGAATACATGTAAATCATTCCTGGTAAATTATAATGCACACTATTTTGAAAGAATTCAAGATAAGGAGCACGTTGGAAGAGAACTGAGTACTACGGAAGTTTTGTTAAGTCGACTTTCTACTTGACACATTGGGAAATGTGGTTGATGATTTGACTCCAAATCACTCGGTGACCAAGAAGCATTCAATTAAACACTACATACAGCTGATTCCCTGCAGAAAGAATACTATTCAAAATACATACCTACTGCATGGATTGCTTTGTTAAGCCACTAATTCACATGCAGATTACTGAGTCCTTATATCAGTTCATTAATCACTAAGTATAACATCATTACTTGCTCTCTTGGGAAAGGATTAGAGTGTATCAGGTGCATGTTTGCATGTTTAGGATTTGTCAAATACAAGGCTGAAGTTAATAAACACTTGCATCTCTCTTCTTTTTTTTATGCTCTAGTATAAGAATTATGGTGGTACAAGTTGGTTAGAACAAGCAAGAGCCCTGAAACGGAGAAAGAAGTTACGGGAAAGAGTTTTTGTTCTACCTGCAGCACTAACTTGGAAAGTTAAGAGCAAGAGCCAAAAGGTCTAGAATTGAATCCCAGCACTGTCTCTTACTAGCTGTGTGCCCTCAGCAAGCCACTTCTCTGCATATCATTCTTCTCATTTGTAAAATGATGACAATAATAGTGTGTATTCCATATGATCTTTGAGATGACAACATGAGTGATTCATACAAAAATGTTAAAGCTGTCTGACACATAGTATACACTCAAGATCACTGTATTTTCCATTTTACGAACTTTCCTTCTTTGAAAATCAAACAGATGAGATCTATCTAGACCTTTAGTTCTATGTTCATGGTTATTCTTTGAACTCAGAGCTTCTGACTAGGCTAAAGAGACAGAATTAGCACATATAAAAGTAAAAAGAGAAAAAGTGAATGTCATTCTATGTAGTGCTAATCATATGTGCCAAATAAGGAAAGAGATAAAGAAATCCACGTTAATTACAGTAGTTCCAGAAAGCCTGTGGAGCTGCAACTGAAGAATGTGTACCATTTTGATAAACAAGTGATAGTCATAAGAATATCTGAGACCACAGATTGGTATAAACAGCCACCTCAGGAAATGTGAGAGTATTGAAATCAAACTGTGAGAAAAATGAGGTAGGCACAATATGCAAACTTGGTGTTGTGGGGTGTTGTCCAGTTAGCTAAACAAATTATCTGATTCTGTTTATCCACAGTATTAAGAGAGTGAACAAGGTAGCATGTATTCCTATCACCACCATCACATTGCCTTTTTCTTTACTGTTTCACTTACTAAGCTTATTTATGTTGCTTCCTCGTGCAATACCTATAGTTCATTCTTTCAATTTATCTTATTTATTTATTTATTTCAACAGGTTTTTGGGGAACAGGTGGTGATTGGTTACATGAATAAGGTTTTTAGTAGTGATTTCTGAAATTTTGGTGTAGCCATTACCAGAGCAGTGTACACTGTACCCAATGTATATTCTCTTACCCTTCACCAGCCTCTAACCTTTCCCCCCAGATCTTTCCCCCCAAGTCTCCGAAGTCCAACATATCGTTCTTATGCCTTTGGATCTTCATAGCTTAGCTCCTACGTATAAGTGAGAACATACAATGTTTGGTTTTTCATTCCTGAGTTACTTCAGTTAGAATAATAATCTCCAATTCCATTCAGGCTGCTGCAAATGTCATTATTTTGTTCTTTTTATGGCTAACTATTCCATGGTATATGTGTGTATGTGTGTGTGTGTACATATAAATATATATCACATTTTCTTAATCCACTTGTTGATTGATGGGCATTTGGATTGGTTCCATATTTTTGCAACAGCAAATTGTGCTGCTATACATATGCATGTGCAAGTATCTTTTTTGTATAACCACTTCCTCTGGGCAGATACCTGGTAGTGGGATTACTGGATCAAATGGTAGGTCTACTTTTAGTTCTTTAAGGAATCTCCGCACTATTTTCCATAATGGTTGTACTAGTTTACATTCCCACCAACAGTGTAAAAGTGTTGCATTTTCACCACATCAACGCCAACATCTGTTTTTGTTTTGTTTTCTTTTTATTATGGTCATTCTTGAGGAAGTAAGGTGGTATCACTTTGAGGTTTTGATTTGTATTTCCCTGATAATTAGTGATGTTGAACATTTTTCCATACACTTGTTGACCAATTTTATATCTTGTTTTGAGAATTGTCTATTCGTGTCTTTAGCTCACTTTTTGATGAGATTTTTTTTCTTTATCTTGCCGATTTGAGTTCTTTGTAGATTCTGGATAGTAGTCCTTTGTCAGATGTAGATTGTGAAAATTTTCTCCCACTCTGTGGGTTGTCTGTTAACTCTGCTGATTTTTTAGTTTTGCTGTGGAGAAACTTTTTAGTTTCATTAATTCCCATTTATTTCTCTTTGTTTTTGTTGCATTTGCTTCTGGGTTCTTGGTCATTTAAGTCTTTGCCCAAGCCAACGTCTAGAAGGGTTTTTCTGATGTTATCTTCTAAAATCTTTATGTTTTCAGGTTTTAGATTCAAGTATTTGATCCATCTTGAGTTGATTTTTGCATAGGATAAAAGACGAAGATTCAGCTTCATTCTTTTACATGTGGCTTGCCAATTATCTCAACACCATTTGTTGAAGAGGGTGTCTTTCCCCATTTTATATTTTTGTTTGCTTTGTCGAATATCAGTGGGCTGTAAGTATTTGGGTTTATTTCTGGGTTCTCTATTTTGTTCCATTGGTCTATGTGCCTATTTTTATACCAGTATCATGCTGTTTTGGTGACTATTGCCTTATAATATAGTTAGATAATGTGATGCCTCCAGATTTGTTCTTTTTGTTTAGTCTTGCTTTGTCTATGCAGGCTCTTTTTTTGTTCCATATGAATTTTAGGATTCTTTTGTCTAGTTCTGTAAAGAATGATGGTGGCATTTTGAAGGGAATTGCATTCAATGTGTAGACTGCTTTTGGCAGTGTGGTCATTTACACAATATTAATTCTACCCATCCATGAGCATGGGATATATTTCCATTTGTTTGTGTTGTCTGTGATTTCTTTCAGCAGTGTTTTGTAGTTTTCCTTGTAGAGGTCTTTCGCATCCTTGGTTAGGTATATTCCTAAGTATTTAATTTTATTTTTTTGCTGATATGTGAAAGGGGTTGAGTTCTTGATTTGATTTTCAGCTTGGTTGCTGTTGGTATATAGCAGAGCTACTAATTTGTATACGTTAATTTTGTATCCTAAAAGTTTGCTGAGTTCATTTACCAGTTCTAGGAGCTTTTTGGAGAAGTCTTTAGGGTTTCTAGGTATACAATCATATCATCAGCAAACAGCGACAGTTTGATGTCCTCTTTACCAATTTGCATGCCCTTTCTTTCTTTCTCTTGTCTGATTGCTCTGGCTAAGACTCCTGGTACAATGTTGAATAGAAGTAGTGAAAGTGGGCATCTTTGTTCCAGTTCTTAGTGGAAATGCTTTCCACTTTTCCCTCTTCAGTATAATGTTGGCTGTGGGCTTGCTGTAGATGGTTTTTATTACCTTAAAGTATGTCCCTTCTATGCAGATTTTGCTGAGGTTTTTGGTCATAAAGGGAGGCTGGATTTTGTCAAATGGTTTTTCTGTGTCTATTGAGATGATCATGTGATTTCTGGTTGTAATTCTGTTTTTGTGGTGTATCACATTTATTGACTTGCCTATGTTAAACCATCCCTGCACCCCTAGTATGAAACCTACTTGATCATGGTGGATAATCTTTTTGATACACTGTTGGATTCAATTTGCTAGTATTTTCTTGAGGATTTTTGCATCTATGTTAATCAGGGACATTGGTTCATAGTTTTCATTTTATGTTATGCCTTCCCTGGCTTTGGCATTAGGGTGATACTGGCTTTGTAGATTGATTTAGGGAGTATTCCTTCTTTCTCTATCATTTGGAAGATTTTCGGTAGGATTAGTACCAATTCTTCTTTGAATGTCTGATAGAAATCAGCTGTGAATCCATCTGGTCCTGGACTTTTTTTGTTGTTGGCAATTTTTTATTACCATTTCAATCTTGCAACTTGTTATTGGTCTGTTCAGAGGTTCTATATCTTCCTGGTTTAATCTAGGAGGGTTGTAGATTTCCAGGAATTCAACCATCTCCTCTAGGTTTTCTAGTTTATGTGTGTAAAGGTGTTCATAGTAGCCTTGAATAATCTTTTGTATTTTTGTGGTATTGGCTGTAGTATCTCCCATTTCATTTCTAACTAAGATTATTTGGATCTTCTCTCTTCTTTTCTCAATTAATCTCACTAACGGTATACCAATTTCATTTGTATTTTCAACGAACCAGCTTATTTATTTTCTGTATTGTTTCTGTTTGTTTCAATTTCATTTAGTTCTCCTCTGATCCTCGTTATTTCTTTTCTTCTGCTGGGTTTGGGTTTGGTTTCTTCTTGTTTCTCTAGTTCCAGAGGTGTGACCTTAGATTGTCTACTTGTGCTCTTTCAGCCTTTTTTATGTAGACATTTAATGCTATGAACTTTCCTCTTAGCACCATTTTTTTGTTCTATCTCAGCAGTTTTGATAGGCTGTGTCACTATTGTCACTCAGTTCAAATAATTTTTTAAATTTCCATCTTGATTTCCTTGTTGAACCAATGATTATTCAGGAGCAGGTTATTTAATTTTCATGTATTTGTGTGGTTTGGGGGTGCCTTTTGGAGGTGATTTGCAATTTTATTCCACTGTGGTCTAAGAGAGTACTTGATATAATTTCAATGTTCTTAAATTTACTGAGACTTGTTTTGTGGCCTATCATGTGGTCTGTCTTGGACAATGTTCCATGTGCTGATGAGTAGAATGTATATTCTGCAGTTGTTGGGTAGAATGTTCTGTAAATATCTGTTAAGTTCATTTGTTGCAGGGTAGAGTTTAAGTCCATTGTTTTTTTGTTGACTTTCTGTCTTGATGACCAGTTTGGTGCTGTCAGGGGAGTACTAAAGTCTCCCACTACTATTGTATTGCTGTCTATCTCATTTCTTAGATAGTAATTATTTTATAAATTTGGGTGCTCCAGTGTTAGGTGCTTATATATTTGGAATTGTGATATTTTCCTGCTGGACTAGTCCCTTTAACATTATATAATGAACATATTTGTCTTTTTAAACTGCTGTTGCTTAAAGTTTAGTCTGATATAAGAATAGATACTCCTGCTTGCTTTTGACGTCCATTTGCATGAAATATCTTTTTCCATCCCTTTATCTTAAGTTTATGTGAGTCCTTATGTGTTAGATGAGTCTCCTGAAAACAGAAGAAAACTTGGTTGGTGAATGCTTATTCATTCTGCCATTCTGTATCTTTTAAGAGGTGCATTTAGGCTATTTACGTTCAATGTTAGTATTGAGATGTGAGGTACTATTCTATTCATCATGCTATTTGTTGCCTGAATACATTGTTGTTGTTTTTCTTCATTGTGTTATTATTATATAGGTCCTGTGAGATTTACGCTTTAAGGAGGTTCTATTTTGGTGTATTTTGAGGATTGGTTTCAGGATATAGAGCTCCTTTCAGCAGTTCTTGTAGTGCTGGCTTGGTAGCGGTGAATTCTCTCAGCATTTGTTTGTCTGGAAGACACTGTATCTTTCCTTCATTTATGCAGCTTAGTTTTGCTAGATACAAAATTCTTGGCTGATAATTGTTTTGTTTAAAGAGGCAAAGAATAGGACCCCGATCTCTTCTAGCTTGTAGGATTTCTGCTGAGAAATCTGTTAATGTGATAGGTTTTTCTTTGTAGGCTACCTGATGCTTTTGCCTCACAGCTCTTAAGATTCTTTCCTTCATCTTGACTTTAGATAACCTGATGACTGTGTGCCAAGCCAATGATCTTTTTGTGATGAGTTTCCCAGGTGTTCTTTAAGCTTCTTGTATTTGAATGTCTAGATCTCTAGCAAGGCCATGGATGTCTTCCTCAATTATTCCCTCAAATATGCTTTCCAAACTTTTAGATTTCTCTTCTACCTCAGGAACACTAGTTATTCTTAGGTTTGGACATTTAACATAATCCCAAACTTCTTGAAAGCTTTGTTCATTTTTTAAAAATTATTTTCTCTTTGTCTTTGATGGACTGGGTTAATTCAAATGCCTTGTCTTTGAGCTCAGAAGTTCTTTCTTCTGCTTGTTTGATTCTATGGCTGAGACTTTTCAGTGCATTTTGCATTTCTCAAAGTGTGTCCTTGATTTCCAGAAGTTGTCATTGTTTTTTATTTATGCTTTCTATTTCACTGAAGACTTTTCCTTTCATATCCTGTATCATGTTTTTGACTTCTTCAAGTTGGACTTTACCTTTTTCTGGTGTCTTCTTGATTAGCTTAATAATCAACCTTCTGAAGATTTTTTTCTGACAATTCAGATTTCATCTTGGTTTGGATTCATTGCTGGTGAGCTGGTATGATTTTTGTGGAGTGTTAAACAACCTTATTTTGTCATATTACCGGAATTGTTTTTCTGGTTCCATCTCATTCAGATAGACTATGTCAGAAGGAAGATCTAGGATTCAAGAACTGCTGTTCAGATTCTTTTGTCCCACGAGGTGCCCCCTTGATGTGGTGTTCTCCCCCTTCTCCTAGGAATGGGGCTTTCTGAGAGATGAACTGTAGGGATTGTTTTTGCTCTTCTGGGCCTAGACACCCAGTGGAGCTACTGGGCTCTGGGCCGGTACTGGGGAGTATCTGCAAAGAGTCCTATGATGTGATCCATCTTCAGGCCTTGCACCTGTGGATACTGGTACCTACTCTGGTGGAGGTAGCAAGGGAGTGAAGTGGATTTTGTGAGAGTCCTTGGTTGTGTTTTTGTTTAGTGCACTGGTTTTGTGTTTGTTGGCCTCCAGTCAGGAGGTGTCATTTTCAAGAGTGCATCAGCTGTGGTCCTATAGGGAGGTTGCAAACTTGCTCTAGGGACACCTGGTTGAGAATTCAGGTTTCTTAGGCAGTGGACAGGGCCATAGACCTCCCAAGAGATTACGACCTTTGTCTTCAGCTACCAGGGCTGATAGAGAAAGACCACTAGGTGGAGGCAGGGAAAGGTGTGTCCGAGCTCAGCCTCTCTTTTGTCAGGGCCTTGCTGTGGCTGCTGTGGGGGATGGGGATGTGGTTCCCAGTCTAATGAAGTTATATTCCCAGGGGGATTATAACTGCCTCTGCTGAGTCATACAGGATGCCAGGGAAGTGGAAGAAAGCCAGCAGTCATAGTGCTTACCCCACTCCCATGCAGCCTGCAGTCCTAAAGGCTGGTCTATCTCCCACCATGCCCTGCCAACAGCACTGAGTCTATTTCCAAGCAGCATATGACCAGGGCTGAGCAATTGCCCCATCCCATGAGCATCCACATTGAGGAAGCAAGCAGACTCACAGTTTTTCAATATCTCTGGGAGACTGCAATGATGATCCAGTTCCCTCAAAGTGTCTGTGGATTCTCTCCCATTCTTTCAATTTAAATAAATTTATTTTCTGTCTAATGTCTCTTGCCGTTACCTCTGAGATTTTGCAAGTCATCCCTAATACTTTCAATCTTTTCTTCTTTATTTTTATCTTTTATTTACTCTGAAACCCAAAATGTGTCTTTTTCTTTTTTCCCTTAAACATTATTTAAAATGTTACACTTTCTATTAAATCTTCTCCAGCTAACACCTTTCAACACTGTTTAATTAAACCAACAGAGCAAAGTGCTCATCATTTATTTACATGTTTTTATTCGAGCCCATTCTCTTTTTTTCTTGCGATAGAAAAGGTATGTAGACAAGACGTGTTGGAATTGGTGACAAATGGTGCAGTCCAGTCAGATGGGAACACAGGATGTTACTGAAAGAAGAGAGAAGGCTGACTCTGGGAGGGGTTGTAGAAGCTTATACAAGCTTATGTATGAGATGTTGGCAATGAAAAATTATTTGAAAATGACTGACCACAACCTCTGAGTGAGAAGTCTTCCTACTGCTTTTTTACTTTTAAAAGTCATTTAAACACAAATCTTAAATTTATCTTACATATGTCATCTGTAAAATGCTCAACACAAAAGGTAAGCTTTGCTGACTATACTTACTTGGTTATAAGAACAATTGCACCAGATTAAAGTTCTTATGACATGCATTTCAATTCATAGATACAGTGATTTGTTTTGGTTATATGTGCTTATTTGTATTTCTCCAACAGCCTGAATGGATAATAGAGTATCTTGTTGTACTCTGTACATGATGAACACCACGAAAATACCAAGGATGACTAGTCTAATCCTAAAATGCATTATTACTCAGGCCTCAAATTTGGAGTCCATTTATCTGGGCTATTCTTTAGGGTATTAAAATAAAATGAGTCCATCCTGGCTAACACGGTGAAACCCCGTCTTTACTAAAAAAATACAAAAAAAATAGCCGGGTGAGGTGGCAGGCGCCTGTAGTCCCAGCTACTCGGGAGGCTGAGGCAGGAGAATGGCGTGAACCCGGGAGGCGGAGCTTGCAGTGAGCCGAAATCCCGCCACTGCACTCCAGCCTGGGCGACAGAGTGAGACTCCGTCTCAAAAAAAAAAAAAAAAGAAAAGAAAAGAAAAAGAAAAAGAAAAAATAAAATAAAATAAAATAAAATAAAATGAGTGAGTATTTAAGAAAACTTTTCTGAGGTGGAAATTATGTCAATCAGAAATGCAATACCAGGTGGTACAAATTTGGTCCTTTTTTTGGATGTGTTGTTTTGTTCTCCCTAAACAAGGGCAATAGTTTAAATGCAAAATTTCTAAGTAAATTGAAGAGAGGAGACACTCAAAGATTACTAGAAATCATGGCACTTGTAAAAGGAAATATAAAATGGAATGGTTATATCTGGCTATGTACAGCACTTTCTGAGAAGTCCCCTAACTGTGAAATCATCAAATATTTTACAACAAAAAACTTATGAAATATGTATGACTGTCTTTCAGGGTTTAGCCCAGGAAAGAGTTTTATGTATTTTGTTAAGTAAACATTTGTTGTACATCACTATATACTTAATACTTAAATAGAAGTAGCCAAATAAAAATTTTAAAAGTTCTTTGCCATTGTCTTTTGCCTATGGAGGAAGATATTTTAGCATAACACTTCTTAAAAGCAATCAAATCTCTTGTGCATCTCCTGTATTGTTTCTGCACCCTTTTTTTGTGACCCTGACTGCTGCCTTTCCATCTTCTATTGGCCATTCTTTCCTCCTCTGCACCACTTCTCAGTGTTTCCTACTCACTTACTCCTATGTGCTATTATGCTCTTCTGTCTTTGACTAGGCTGTGTTCTCCTCCTAAGCTCAAGAGCAGATGGAAGCCTTCAAGGAGCTAAGCAAAATATCTTAGGAAGCCTACTGTGAAACAATAGTCCAAGCCTCTCATGGAGTCTTACAGGGTAGATCAACATACAAGAAAAACACCTAGAGCTCTAAAGTCAGTCAGAAATGTGTACTCATGAAAAGACCAGGGACACTGGTGACCTAAAAGTCCCCAGAAGAGGCTGCTGTCCGGCCTCCAAGAGCTTCTTGGAGACAGTGTTATGGATAGGGAGTCTGGCCAGTGGAGCCAAATGGAGGTTCCACTCCTGCTTCTGCACTGCACCAACTGTGATACTGGGTCAGTAATCCATGCTCTCTGAGGTTCAGTTTCTCACCTGTCAGATTGAAAATAATGAGAGGCTGACACAGTGGGTCACATCTGTAATTCCAACCTTTTGGAAGGCCAGGTCAGGAGGATCGCTTGGGGCCAGGAGTTTGAGAGCAGCCTGAGTGACATAAGGGGACCCTGTGTCTACAAAAAACAAAAATAATATATTAGGCTGGGTGTGGTGGCTCACACCTGTAATCCCAGTACTTTGGGAGGCTGAGGCGGGAGGATCATTGAACACAGGAGTTTGAGACCAACCTGGGCAAAATAGTGAGACCTCATTTCTACTAAAAATAATTTTTTAAAAATTAGCTGGGTGTGGTGGTGTGTGCCTGTGGTCCTAGTTACTTGGGAGGCTGAGGCAGGAGGATTGCTTGAGCCCAGGAGGTTGAGGTTGCAGTGAATGGAGACTACCTGAAGACTGGGGAAGACCCTATCTCAATAAAACAAAAAACAAAAATATACAAAAAATAAAAACTTGGCTGGGTATGGTGGCACACACCTGTGGTACTGGCTACTCAGCAGGCCGAGGCAGGAGGATCGCTTGAGCCCAGGAGTTCGAGGCTGCAGTCAGCTGTAATCATACCATTGCACTCCAGCCTGGGTCGGGTGACAGAGCAATACCCTGACTCTAGTAAAAGAAAAACAAAAGCAAAAACTGTGCTACCTTGTCAAGATATTTTCATTCAATTCTGAAAGCATATTCTGAGTCTCTACATGTGCCAGGCACCATTTTCAGTGCTTAGTATGTCAGTGAACAAAATTAATAATGACATCTGCCATCATGAGATTTAACATTCTGGAATTAATTGAGAAAAAATAGGTAAGTGGGTAGATAAGTAGAAGGATAAATAGAGTTCAGATCCTGACACACAAAAGAAGTTTCATTAAATAGTAGCTCTTAGTCAATATATGTGTAATTTATCCACAGTGGTAAGATGTGGGTACCCTTTCCTTGGATAATAATGAACACTTTGGAGGTACAAAAGCCAATGTCTATGACAGTAAAATTTGTATAGTAGAAAGTAACCCCAGCTACTAGGGAGGCTGAGGCAGGGGAATCGCTTGAACCTGGGAGGTGGAGGTTGCAGTGTGCCAAGATCGCACCATTGCACTCTAGCCTGGGCAACAAGAGTGAGACTCCATCTTAAAAAAAAAAAAAAAAAAAAAAAAGAGAGAGTAAAGGGGTGTGTGTATGTGTGTGTAGGGGGAGAAAGAGGTATATATATATACACACACACACACCCAAATATATATATACACATGTATATACACACACACGCACACATATATATCACATCTATGAATATTTGTAATAAGCTCTTTTCTCATTAGCAAGGTTACATAAGCCACATGGAGGTAGGGAACAGATCTCAACTTTGCAACTTATTCAACATATACATCAAAAAAGTTTACTAAAATTCTAATGCCCATACTAAGGTGGTTAATTCTGAGCTTTTAGATGTATTTATATATGCACACACACTCAGGTACCCACACACATATGCACATGATTTATAAAAGTACATATATGTGACTAGTTTTCTGGTTGCAGCAACTATAGTTCTCTTTGTAGTTCTGAAGTCTTTGATACCTTAGAAGATATACATGAAATATACATGAAATATATTCTAGTGACCAGGCTTAGCTGCATGCACCCAGGCACTGCATTTTTTCCATAACAGGTATTTTGAGGCCTCCTACTCTGATGTTGGTATTAAAAAATAAAATCTAGGAATATACAATGTTACTACTGACTCCAAGTGTATTTTAGGTAGTAATAACTGGTAACTTACAGAGGTAGAAACTATATGTAAATTGAATCTTAAAACTTTATTAATATTTAGACCAGTTATATCAATTATAAAAAATAAGACTTATTCTAGTGAAGTATTTAAGAGCACAGAGATTGAAATCAGATGATTTTGTTTTGAATCTTAGTTCCTAGGCTTTCTAGTTTTCTGATCTTAATGTATATTATCTCTCTGTATCTCAGTTTCATCATATTTAAAATGAAGATAATAGGCTGGGTGCAGTGGCTCACACCGGTAATCCCAGCACTTTGGGAGGCCGAGGCGAGTGGATCACCTGAGGTCAGGAGTTTGAGACCAGCCTGGATAACATGGTGAAACCCCATTTCTACTAAACATACAAAAAATTAGCCAGGTGTGGTGGCGCACACCTGTAATCTCAGCTACTCGGGAGGCTGAGGCAGGAGAGTCACTTGAACCCAGAAGGCAGAGATTGCAGTGACCCAAGATGGTGCCATTGCACTCCCAACTTAGGCAAGAAGAGTGAAACTCTGTCACACACACACACACACACAAAAAAAGTGGGGATAATAATAATAATATCCATTAGGGTCACTGTGGAGACCAAATCAGTTAATATACATAAAACATTATTGTGAGATCTATAAAAATCTTTAATATTACTATCCTTTAACAAACACAAGTGGATTGTCATAAAGCAGAAGCTAGACTATTGAATTGTCCTAGAAAATGAAATTATTTCTACAGTTAAGCCAATACTTGCTAGCTAAAATCCAAATTTAAAATTTTATATAACATTTCATAGGAAATCTAAATTACTTTTCAAACCATAAAATGATTTTGTAAATTCTTTGAATAAAAGAAAAACAAAGTTCAAAATGTGAGCTTATACACAAGGTGCTCATGAATGCCTTATATTTGCATTAAAGACAGCTCTTTGTCATAGAATCCTATACTACACATAAACAAGTAATTTGGAATTATAAGCAAGTGGGCACATACACATATACACATACTGTCCCATTCACTACTTCAAAGCTAAGAAAATTCAGCACTCTGACTTCCAGAAAAATGCAAATCTCAGCCTAGCAATGAGAGCCTAGAATGATCTCAGTCATGTGCTCTCCATGAGTCTTATTTTATCTGAACACACAGTTTAATGTGAAAAGTGAGGATTTTAAGGGGGTAAAACACAAAATTTCTATAGAAAATACTATCTCAACATACTCATTTTTGATGAGCAGAACTTTTCAAGTTAAGACTAGAGAAAACACAAGACTAGTAAATGTCACTTATGATGACTTTTAACAAGTGATCTCCAGAGGAATATATCAAAGTAGGAATGTTTCAATCCTCCTAGGATTCTAGAATTAGGTGATCTCAAAGGAAAAGCACAAGAAGGATTCAACCAACTCCTTGCTTGATTCTATGCTTACATCATCTGAAAGTGTTGCTTCTCTTTTTGACAATATTGTTGGCTAGCTGGTTCTATAAGACACATCCGATACTTGCCTGAAATTTGTACATCCGGGTCTTCCTATAAGGAAAATTTGCGAGGTGAGAGGTAATGTAAGGGTCTAAAATCAAGGACTGCTCACAGCAAAATATGCCATTATTTACAAAGCACATTTCACCCAAAGTCCTGGAAGATGTAATTTGTAATACACGCTGTAACTGGTAAGCTTTAACGAGCAGATGAAAAATTAGTTACCAAAAGCCTTCCCTTAAAGTAGGTAAAAATTGAGTGGGTAGAGGGTGCTGTGGGGAAGGGAGACGAGCCTTCCCTTTCAAGGACCTATTTGGGTGCATAACCCATCCAGCTGCAGGTGTAAATGCCACGTCTCTTTGGATGATTGCTGAAGCCTTCCCTGACTCAGCACAATGACAGATCTGGCAATTGCCTCCCTGTTTTCCAGCTTTGTTTTGGAGCAGTGCTTCTTCCCATGAAACATTTACAGTATGGAGTCACTGAGAGCGAGAAAGTAGTTACAGCAAGAATCGCAGCTGTTCACAAGCTCAACTGAGCAAATGGCAGAAGCAAGGCTGCCCTTGGACCTCACCATCAGAACAGCCCCTGAGTCTGCGGTAGGAAGAGAGCCCAACTCTCCTCTGCACTGACTTTCTGGGATAAGTTATTAGAAATCCTGGAGACACAAGAAGTTTAATCTTTCACAGATTGGGGCACAGTATTATATTCTTTGACAATATAATATTTTATTTATGTGTTTACTTTTTCAGACAATAATTATTAAGTACCTAATATGTTCTAGACCCCATGCTAAGCACTTTAGGACAATCATCACGTGTGTATTGCAGCAAAATGATAAGGTACTTATTCTTAGTTGTAATTAAAATAATGATCACAATAATTTTATAGGTTAGGAAATTGAGGCCCTGATGATTTCAACAGCCTGCCCAAAGTCACACAGTTAGTAGGTGATGGGGCTAAAAGTCACATCATGGTATGCTTGTCGTCCAAGCCTGGACTTTCATGGCATGCTTTCTCAGCCTTTTTTTTTTTTTTTAGTTCCTCTTATTTTTGGTGGGGAGTGTCATTTAATCTTTTTTGGGATCCCACCAAAAGAGAAGCATATGGTAGCAATCATCCAATTAAAAACAATCACCTCTACTCACTTTGACCTAAGATTTTGGTGAGAGGTCGGAATACTCAATATATTAGGAGAGAAAAAGCAATAGTAGCCCATCACCCTATCAGAGGAGGGAAAAAAGGACTAACTGTTTTTCCCATTCTCCAGGGAAGAAGTAGATGAGCAAAAGTCCAGTGGAAATATCCTCTATCTGAATTTAATCCAAACTCTACAACATTGACGAGCATTTATAAAAACCTTACTTAAGACAGAGAAATGATGCAAATCCTGAGAAACATAGGCAGGAACCAACAATTGAATTCAGCAGAAGGAAACATGAGCCTGTAACATCTGGAGAAACAATCTAATATTCAGATATGGCATTCAAAGCAAAAGAACATTTGGAAAAGAGCAATTGCTACAGATGATTCTTCATTCATAGAGTGCGGTTCGAACTTTATAAAATTAGCCAGCAAGATGCCCTAAAAAAGTCAGTGGTGGTTTCATGCTATCATTGCTATACACTAAAGAAAACGTCAATTTCAGAAAAAGTCAGGGAATTCTAAAAGGTTACATAGCAAGTTGGCTTCAAAACAATACTGATTTCTAAATTGTTCTGTCTTAAATTATCAAAATAACCTTTTCCCCTCCACTAACATCCACTGATTCCAGACACTAACTAAAGGGTTGAGAAGAGCTAGACATTTGTAACTCCTCGATAAAGATGTTTAGAAAGCCACAATTATGAAACAATCACCAAAGATGGTTAGTCAAGGTAAACAAAGGAGAAAACAATGAACATATATAATTATTGTAAATTACTTTTCCAAATCATTGTATCACACATTGAATTCTAGTCAACGAAAAGTTATCTGCTAGGTTCTAGAAACTGTACCACTTGCTAGAGTTTCTAGCCCCCATTAGAGCTTACAGCTATTAAAGTCAAAGGAATTTCTTTAATGTTGGCTAATCAATAAGTGATCTTTTAAACTTTTCAATAGAGAATACATTTTTAAAGTTCAGTACTTTTCATTGACTTTTAGCTCTTTCACCAGTTAACTCAAGCTACTTCTTACACTGTGAGTTGTAATATCACTTCCTCTGCCTATGATATTAGTCAGGACCCTCATGTCACTAATCATACTCAAAAGAATCCTGTTCACAGGCACCAACAAGCCAGGAACCTCCACTTGAACTCACTAGCTAATTTCTTAGTCTACACATCTGTCCTACTGACCTGGCAAGGAATCAGTCCCAACCAGCTACAGAATGTTCAAGGCATATTGCCTGGAGAAAAAGAAAGGGGCAGATCCTAGAGGAATGCTTTGCAGGGGAAGATGTAAACAATAAAATATTTATAGTCTGGTCAAAAGAGAGGCTTGGGTTGCATAAGAAGCCTATCTTCTAAGTCCTGACAAGCTAATAAATAACAATGAGAAGATCAACAGGTAGGAGTACCGAAGGAATGATATATATATTGTAAGACATAAATACAGTTTTTAGAAATGAGATTAAGAAAGGAATGAAATATAGTAAAGTTTAGTGTGTTGTCAAACGTAGTGACAGGATAAGAGGAAGTTTTATGTCTTAGTTGGGCAATTTATAGCAATTAAAAATATTTTCAGCATAGAATGTTATTTATGAAACAAAATAATCCAACAATAAGAAAACAGTTAAATAAATATCCAACTTAAGGGAACAAACACACATGCACCATTGCAAAATGTTATATATATGTCATTACATAGACATGTGTGTGTATTATGTAAGAATATATATTTATACATATATATACCATTAAAATAATGCTTATCAAGAGATAATCTATAAAATGTATACAATTTAAGTTAAAAAATGCTAAAACACTATTCAAAAATCCATATTATAAATAAGTCCAATCACATAGAAAAGTATATAAATGATCAGATGAAATTTGTAACAGTTTAGCCAGGTTTATTAAGAGCTAGAACTACATCTGCCTCTTATTTTTCTATTTTTTTATAATAAATATTATCTGCATCATAATAAAATAACATGTTTTAACCTTAAAAAGAAAGGACAGTTCTTGTAAATAAGAAAAGTCATAGTTCCATTTTAACAGAGGAATAAAATTAACTTCTGGTTGGGAACCTGTGTTTTGATTTCTTTTCCAAGGACCTAAGTTCTCTACAACAATGTGATCACAGCTTGTCTCGGACCCAGAATCAAACTTGCATGCCTGCAGAGTAGGCAACAGCACTTCGTGATTTTTTTTATTTCAATAGCTTTAGGGATACAAATGGCTTCTGGTTACAAAGATGAATTGTATGGTGGTGAAGTTTAGGATTTTAGTGTACCTATTACCCAAGTAGTGTACATTGTACCCAATACATAGTTACTTCTCTCTCACCGTCACTCTCACCCTCCCTGCTTCTTAGTCTCCAATGTCCATTATATCACCCTGGATGACTTTAAATACCTATAGCTCTCATTCATAAGGACATGTGGTATATGATTTTTGATTCCTGACATACTTTATTTAGAATAATGGCCTCCAGTTCTATCCAAGTTGCTGCAAAAGATATTATTTCATTCTTTTTTAATGGCTGAGTAGTATTTCATGGTGTGTGTCTGTGTGTGTATATGTAGGTATGTGTGTATGTGTATATGTATATATACATGTATATATACGCGTGTGTATATATAGTATTTCATGGTGTATACACAACACATACATGCACGCACCATGTTTTCTTTATCCACTCATCAGTAGATGGGCACTTAGGATGATTCTACACACATGCAGGTGTCTTTCTGATATAGCAACTTCTTTCCCTTTGGGTAGATACCAAGTAGTGGGATTGTCGGATAGAATGGTTGATCTGCCTTTAGTTCTTTGAGAAATCCCCATATTGTTTTCCATAGAGATTGTACTAATTTACATTCCCACCAGCAGTGTATAAGCACTTATTTTTAACCACATCCATGCCAACATCTACTGGTTTTTGACTTTTCACTACTTGCCATTCTGGCTGGGGTAAGGTGGTATCTCATTGTGATTTTAATTTGCATTTCCCTGACGATTAGTGATGGCCAACAGCACTTTCAAGTGGAACTTTAAAAATACCAAGAAAGACCCCCTTCACAGATACTCCTCTTCATTGGAGCCTAAAATGCTGTTTGGCTTTTTGTCACACAACCATATCCTGCTAACTCTACACACCTTTTGCTATCATAATATAACACTAAAAAGGAGCTTTCATTATTTAGAGGAAAATTGCATAATAAAAACATACTGAGAGAACAAGGTTTTTTTGTTTTTGTTTTTGTTTTTGTTTTTTTTAATCTATCAGAAAGATGCAGGGTGGAGGGTGAAGCTTAAATCTAAAGTATGAAACATTTTAGAAGAGGGTGTGGAATGGGGCACCACCACGTGAGGAGAGAGTGGTCAAGTCACCGGAAAAATAGTCTAGGTGCCGAGATACCAAGACCCAGAAAAGAGAAGATGTTGCTGAAAGCTAGCAAGAAGTAGAGTGAGGAAGTCACATGGGAAGACACCAAAGATGACAGTCTTCTTCTTGGCCATTTTCCCCAGAGTCTACGCTTTTCTAACTTGAGTCTACTAAAACTAAAAGCCCTGGGGCTTTGACAGCTCAAAATCATGGTATGACACACTATTAGTACTCTGAAGACTTGCAGAATATTGCAACTGAAAAGGGCCTGAGAGCACAATTTTTATCTAAATGTTTCATTGCACATATCAGGATATCGGTGTTCAGAAAAATCTTTTAAAAATGCAAATAGGATCACATTATTCCAAAGCCTAATCTCCTTCAATGGTAGCATTTCTGCTTCTAGCTATAACAGAATAGCTTAGATCATACTAGTACTTATAACAACTATAAATGCAGGGGAAATGTTGTTTGAAGGTACTGAGGAATGATTAAGACAGTTAGAACTTGACAGACCAAGATCCAGAAAGAAGGGAAATTAGTTCACCTAAGGCAACTGCCTATTCACAAACAGGATAGGGCAGACAGTCTGAACGGAAAACAGTAGCTCAGAGCTTTCCATAGTTTCATGGAACTGAAAGACAAAAAGTGGAGTTTAGGACCTATAAACAAAAAAGGCCCAGTCCTTCATTTGAGACCTCTGAAGGGCTGTATCCTAGGACAAAGGGGAAATTGAAAATAACAAGCTGTCAGAATGAAGAGAATAAAACCTTGAATCATCTCACTTCCTAACTGCATCAAGCTGGTCTATCTGTACTTAAATTCCTTCCTGAAGAAAAGACATTCCTCTCTGAGATAACAGATCATCATCCAGAACCTTTACATGTTATTCATACACAATTTTTGATACCCAATCCAAAATTACCAAGCATACATACACACAAAACCAAATGACTGAAAACCAGGAGTAAAGTCAGCAGAAAGGGACCTAGTGGATGGTTTAAATATTACAGCTACGTAAGGATTTTAGAATAAACAACTGTTATTCATATTATTTTTTAAATAGATGACCAGATGGATAATTTTAACCGTGAGATAAAATCAATGAAAAACAATAAAGTGGAAATTTTTGAACAGAAAGTTATATAACTAAATTTAAAATAGATTTTAAAACTTAGTGGATAGGCTTCATAGCAGAATTGACACAGAAGAAGAAGATTAATTAATAAGAAAATAAGTCAGAAAAAAAATCTGGATGAAAACATGGTGAGAAAAAAATAAAAATGGTAGAAAAGAACATAAAGACATGACATAAAGAAATAACACACAAGTAATTAGAATCCCAAAAGCTATGGAGAGATAAAAATTGAGATAAAATAAATATTTGAGTATATCCAGGCCAACTATTTATAAAACTTGATAAAAGACAGCAAGTATAGAATTGACAATCCTGACCAAACTCAAGCAGGATAAATTTGTCATAAAGTATTAACTACATCAGGTTTACATGAATTGAATAATCTAGTTTGAAATACAATTACTGATATGCTAATAACAAATTAGGCTTCCAAGCACTTCTAGAGATATGAGAAAAACCATATTGATAAAAGGGTCATTACACCAAAAATATACAAATATTCTTAATGTTTATAGACCTAACAACATAGTTTTAAATTATATAAAGAATAGTACATTCACAACCAAAGTTTGAGATTTTGACATACCTTCCCCAGTACTGATGAAACAAGTCAAAAGCAAATATCAGTAGGGATATTGCCAGTCAATATATATGTCATTATATATATATGTCATTATATATATGTCATTATATATAAATGCCTTAATTTACATTTATAAGGTACCGCATTTAAAATAAGCAAATTGCATGTTACTCCCCAGGGCAAACTGAATGTTTAACAAAATTGGATCATATGATAAGCAATAAAACAAGTCTATTTTAAAGCACCAAAATCATACAATCCATATGCTCTGACCACTGTAGAATTAAGCTAGAACTCAAATACAGAAAAATAACTACATAATCTTCAAATAATTTGAATTCAAGCAACACACTTTTTAAATAACCCCTGGATAAAAGAAAAATTACAATGAATGTTAGAATATATTTTTAATTAAATAATATGGAAAATACCATGTCAAAACCTAGGGAATATAGCTGAAACTCATTAAAGAGAAACTTATGGCCTTACATACATGTATTAGAAAAGAAGAAAGTTGAATATCAATAATCTATACTTCTAATTCCAAAAGTCAAAAAAGAAAAGTCAAACTGAAAGGGAATAGAAGTGAGAAAAAGTTAAAAAAAAAAAAAAAAGGCACAAATTTATAAAACACAAATAAGTATACAATAGAGAACATCAACAAAGCCAGCAATTTGCCCTTGGGGAAATCTAATACAATTAAAACTCTTTTAACAAGCCTTATTAAGGAAAAAAACTATAGCACAAATGACCAATATCAGGTATAAAAACAAAAGGGATATTGACAGAGATCCTACAGGTGTCAAAAAGATAATAAGAACAGCAACTTTATGTCAATGAAGTTGACAATTTGAATAAAACAGATAAGCAATTTTTTTTTCAGATACAGTCTCCCTTTATTACCCAGGCTGGAGTGCAGTGGAGCAATCTCAGCTCACTGCACCCTCTGCCTCCTGGGTTCAAGCGATTCTCCTGCCTCAGCCTCCCAAGTAACTGGGACTACAGGCGTACACCACTACGCCCGGTGAGAATTTTTTTTTTTTTTTTTTTTTTTAAGTAGAGACGGGGTTTCACCATATTGGATAGGCTGGTCTCGAACTCCTGAACTTATGATCCACCCACCTTGGCCTACCAAAGTGTTGGGATTACAGGCATGAGCCACTGCACCCGGCCCAGATAAGCAAATTTTTTGAAAAACTGCAACTTGCAACATAGATGGAGCTAGAGGCCATTGTCTTAAGTGTAACAATTCAGACATGGAAAGACACATACTGCATGTTCTCACTTATAAGTGGGAGCTAAATAATGTGTGCACATGGAAGCAGAGTATAAAATGATGGACAAAGGAGACTTAGAGGGGTGAGGGGTGGGAGAGGGTGGATGATGGGAGGTTGCTTGGTGGGTACAATGTGACTTGCTCCAGTGATGGAGGCACTGAAGGCCCTGACTACACCACAATGCAAAATACATCAATGTAGCAAAACTGTACTTGTACGCTATGGACATATACAAAAAATAATAACAACATGTTAAGAAAAACTGTAACTTATAGTTAATGTGAGAAGAACGTAAAATCTGAAGAATCTTAAATCTTTTAAATAAATAGAAACAGTAATTTTAAACATTTCCAGAATAGAAATTCAGTCCAAGATGGCTTCATTGGTGAATTCTTCCAAAAATGTAAGGAAGAAATTACAGCAATCATACACAAACTCTTCCAAGAAAGAGAAATAAAAAGCAAATACTAATGCATTTTATGTGGCCATTATAACCTTGCTATCACAAGCGTATTTTCAGAAAAAAAGTTACAGTACAATCCCTCTCATTAATTTATTCTCAAAAGCCATATACATACAAATACATGCATTTATGTGTGTGTGTTCATATTTTTTCAGAAACATAATGTTGGTCTAGTATTTGATAGGATATCACCTCATTAAAGAATAAAGGAAACACAATACAATTATTTTAATAGGTGCAGAAAAAATCTGACACAATTACACAATACTTACTTGTGATTTAAAAAAACTATTTGCCAATTAAAAATAGTAGAAAACTGTTTTTTTAACATAGTGAAGGTTTCTAAAAAATGCTCATCATCACTGGCCATCAGAGAAATGCAAATCAAAACCACAATGAGATACCATCTCACACTAGTTAGAATGGCAATCATTAAAAAGTCAGGAAACAACAGATGCTGGAGAGGATGTGGAGAAATAGGAACACTTTTACACTGTTGGTGGGACTGTAAACTAGTTCAACCATTATGGAAAACAGTATGGCGATTCCTCAAGGATCTAGAACTAGAAGTACCATATGACCCAGCCATCTCATTACTGGGTATATACCCAAAGGATTATAAATCATGCTGCTATAAAGACACATGCACACGTATGTTTATTGCAGCACTATTCACAATAGCAAAGACTTGGAATCAACCCAAATGTCCATCAGTGACAGACTGGGTTAAGAAAATGTGGCACATATACACCATGGAATACTATGCAGCCATAAAAAAGGATGAGTTTGTGTCCTTTGTAGGGACATGGATGCAGCTGGAAACAATCATTCTCAGCAAACTATCGCAAGAACAGAAAACCAAACACCGCATGTTCTCACTCATAGGTGGGAACTGAACAATGAGATCACTTGGACTCGGGAAGGGGAACATCACACACCGGGGCCTATCACGGGGAGGGGGGAGGGGGGAGGGATTGCATTGGGAGTTATACCTGATGTAAATGACGAGTTGATGGGTGCTAATGAGTTGATAGGTGCAGCACACCAACATGGCACAGGTATACATATGTAACAAACCCGCACGTTATCCACATGTACCCTAGAACTTAAAGTATAATCAAAAAAAATAAAATTTAAAAAAAAAAGAAAAGAAAGACTAAAACATCATACTTAATGGTGAAATAAAACCTGAGATCTGGAATCAAATCAAGATGCCTCTCATCTCACCCTTCCTTCTTGCCTACTTTCTATTCATTCTTCCTTGCTCAGCACACAGTCATCTCTCCCCAGAACCCTTCCAGGACTCTGCAAGATCAGGTTCCACTTTCATTCTGTGTGTTTTGCTTCCTCTATGCTGGCCGTTTTCTTACTTTGTTGTTATTACTTCCTTTTTTTTTTTTTTTTTTTTAATTTCCTTCCCTCTAAGCTACGAGCTCTTTTAAGGTGAAATGATCAGATTGTTCACCTTCACGTCTTCCAACACTTGGCACATAATAGACTTTCAAAAACTCTTTCATGGATGTTGAGCTACTGTATGAAGTGAATTGTCCAAAATTTTCTAGATAATCAATGGCAATTTGGACTAGAACTTGGCTTCTTCCTTCCTACCTGGTCCAGTTAACTATCTGCCTAAAAGCACAGTCTCTCATTTTTCTCTTTGTTGTTCCAGCTTACCACTTCCACAGATAGGTCAAAGGCTCAACCCATAAAAGTAAACCTAGAGGTCTTAATTTTTATTCTAACAAGGACAATGATATATAGGTGACTTTATGGCATTATATTTTTCCATAATGTCTCTTGCCATGGTGAGATAAAGGTAGGTAAAAGTCATTTAACCACATAGTCCACTGAGAAGAAAATCAAATGAGGGCTATTTTATTGATGTATATTGTGGACATCTCTTCTCAATTCCACATTTAGTGACATTATGTTGGTAGCCTGAAAACAATCATGATGGGGATATTTACACCATGGCAAATGGGAGAGGCCAAGTCCACTCAGATTTGCTGACTGTTATTACAGCTCATTCCATTGCCTCTGCTATTGACCACCATAGCCACCACGAAAACAACTAATGTGATAACAAGGTGTTTATATATAAGTTCACATTTTGGAGGCAGGTCTCCTATCCCAACTCTGCCAAGTTCACATGCTCCTGATGTAGGTAGAGCCTGTCAAGAAGTCATTAGAACAATTCTTAAAATCAGCATTTGAAATTCCAGGGCCTGCATTTCAGTCGACATATTCTAAAACAAGATTGCTGCTTAAATTACTTAGGAAATAGTAAATGATCACAGTGCGTGTTCAGGGAAACATCAGCTGAAAGAGAAATTTCTTTTCCTTCATAAAACTAAAAAAAAAAAAAAAAACACTTACCTAAGAAAATTAGCAAAGTCTCATATAGAAGGGACATGCATGTTATGTACCACTTTATTTCTCAGTTTAGGGTTTAGATGATGTGGCAATTGATCTATCAACATCTCCATAATTGCAACCAATACCACAAAATAAAATCCTGAGTGTTCACCAATCCTATTTTAGTGCTGAACACTTCAAGCAAGCAGCTGTTAATGATGCCAAATATAGTTTTCACAGCATGCAAAATGAACTAATGACCAAGCCTACATTTCAGATTTCAGAGAGGTTCTTTTTCTTTGGTGCAATTAATCCTAAATTCTGCAGAGATCGTAGTCTGCTGATTCACACAGAGGTCAGAAGGAAGGATGGTTTAGGATGCCAGAGGTTTGTCCAGCATGCTCTTCCCGTTGCCAAATGTAAAATAACAAAGACTTCTGTGTGCCTGTGTGTGTGTGTGTAAATAGATTGTGAAAGCAATTGCTGTCCCTTGAGGGTTTTACCACATTGCCTGTGTGCGATTATGAAAAAGAACCTCCTTGGTATCCTGCAGGCTGTAGCGCTTCATGAACTGGCTCCAGTCACTGAGGCAGTGCAGTTGAGAACACAGCGGCCCATCCACATCACCCAGGCTGACAGAAATTATAAGCTAGACAAATTTGATTGGTGATCTGTTACAGTGTGGTGAATTTCAGGAAATACCAAGATTTTCACTTAAATTAGGTATGTCTCCAAATATTTAAAATTGATGCATTTCACATATGACAGAAAAACTACTCATTCAGTAATGAGTAGTTAAGAAGCATTACCGTATACTTCAGTAGGAAGATATTGCATATTGTAATTTTGTACCAGAAAATTTCACAGTTTGATTTCTCAGTAACTACCTAAAAATTAACCTGTAAATTTAGTAGGACCAGCATGTCATCTGCTTTTATTATGTATAAAAGCATACATAGTATATACAAGTTTTTAAAATATTGTGAAAAGAATGTTTTCAGGTATAGGTCTATCTATCTATCTATCTATCTATCTATCTATCTATCTTTAAAGACAGTTTATTTTTAAATAGCCAGCACTTGAGTCCTTACAACTTACCAAATGCTGTTAACATCCCACTTTTACCTGCATTATCTTAGATACCCTCACAACAACCCTTTGAGACGGGGAATATAATGTTCACTATTTTGCAAGGGAAACAGACAAAGCAACATTCCCAAGGTCATAGAGATAGTGAGTAGCAGAGCCTGGATTTGAACCCAGGCAGACTGTCACCAGAGTCTGGGATCATAGCCATGATAACATAAGGCTTCCTAGGAGCCAGATGGGTCCTGGGCAAGTCTGAAGAACCATTTGGAGTTGTTCAGAACAAACCAGGTTACATCAGAGTCGCATCACAATTTTTGGCAATGAAACCATGCCAGACAACTCCATGTGTTTCAGATTTTGGGACTACTGAATGAAAGACACCATACTTGCATTAATGATTATTTATATCTATTAAGTATCTGAATTAAAAGATTTGAGCCTAAAAGAGTTTTTACTATTTAGAATATAAGCATACATCCTATTTTTTTAATTTAAAGCATGAAAGTAGTTACAATCGGTGACAGTAATTCAAAATATTTATGTACTTTGAAATAGTACAACTAACAGTGCAAGTATCACAATTCTAATCTATGCTAACCAAACTAAAACAAAATTACAGCTCAAGTGGAATTCCTTTTTTTTGTGTTTACTTTCCATGCCACCTCAACAATGTTCCTCAAATATTTGATTACTGAAATATTCTTATTAGGTTAGCTCCAGCAAAGCCCTATTTTACTCAAGGGAATAATAACTAGGCCTATGTGTGTAACACACCAAATGGTTCTTCCCATTCTACCATTCAAACAGAGGCCATGAGACAAAAAATGTGTGGGTTGAGGCATTTAGTTTTTTGTAAGTATCTTATATAAAATATATATACACACAAACATTCTCAATTTCAAATCACATTAAATGTTTTTTTTTCTCTTCTACCCCATGACACTTAGTACTGATTATAAGATATGACCTGAACCCACCTAGTATTAATAAATTTATTGGCACACAGACTTACTGTCTTTCTTCCACTAAATTATAAGTTCTTTGAGAGTAAGAATCATCTTCTTCATTTTCCTAATTCTTGAAGTCAGTAGCAGAATGCATTATGTCATGAAAATGTTCAATGTGCTCTTCACAACATTATGAATTGATGGGCTGAATCAGGTTAGCTCAATCATCCCTGTGTTATCTGAAACATTTTGATATTACTAATTAACTTTCAGTAATATGTCAAATTTTAAAAGCTGCCTCTTTAAAATCTATTTGAAACAATATTTCCTATAAATACGTAAATGGTCACTATTATAAAATACCTAAACCTCTGCACATTTTCAAAACATAGATACTCATACTGAAGGTAGTCGTCTTTTGGATTTAATATTTCAATGCTAAATTGAAGAAAAAATGAAAAAAAAAAAAAAAAGAATGACAACCCCTTCTTGCTTTCTTTATTGTATTTGGCTGAAAAGTGTAAGTGGAATGAAACATTCAAAGAAACTATAACCAAAGTGTTTTGCCCTTCTTCAAACAATATAACAAATATTTAGATGAAAATGAAAAAAAAATGGACTAAAATGTACTAGGCCTATTATATAATTTTCCATGGGAACATACTTTTAGATAATGTAGCCAAACTGTTCTAGTATAATCTATCTCCTGGACTATTTTTTCTTTGGGGGATATCAAAATGTTAGAAGAAAATGTATCATCAATTAATGTCTTCCTGTTTCCTTGGACATCTCCATTTCCCATGAAATGTGCTGGAAGTAAGTAAAACTAAAGTGCCAGTTCCAGAATATGCTTGGTAGTAAGGACCAACCATTTGAGAAATGCTTATTTAAAACATCTTTACTCTTTAACATTCTCTTAAAAAATAATTTCTTACAAGAGAGAAGGGCACTCGATCAAAACCCACCACACTAGAAATATTATGCATAATATATGTAGTATAAAAATGTGTAAATTAACTTGGCAAACTATGTCATCTCCAATGAGCTGCTAAACATTATAACCTACTCTATCCATCATGTCATTGGTACTAATGGCCTCTTTGGATTAGGAATCTAGGAAACAGATTGTAAAGGATATAAAACGAGCATATATTTATAGAGATGAATTCTGTGTACTTTTTATAACTACCTTGCAATATTGCAGGTGTAAGATTGTGAAATATCCAATTTAAACTAAATTGGTTCGCAGCTATTAATATTTAGAACACTACTTATCCAAGTTCAGCTAAGATATAACTCAGTTTCTTTCTGTTCTTTCAGAGAAATAAAATGCTCAGTCAGAAAAAGGTAAGCTGACAGAGCTAGTGGGGTAGGGATGTTTTTTAAAACTATAACTTATACAAGATTCCCCAAGGAATTAAAGTAGAGATGCATGTACCAGAGCTGACATGAGGATGAAAACAATATTTTATATTATATAAAATATATATATTATATATAGTTCTGTCAGCAAACCATGTGCCTGCCATCATAATTTACGGTCTTAGCTATTTTGCCCTTAGCAAAAATAACTATATGCAAGGTAAGCAATGATTTGGGTATTGAGCAGTATTTTGAATGGACATGTTTTTAATTAAAATTAACTAAAAACAGAGTGTTTGAATCACCAGTCCCCAGATGAATGGCAGATACTGCAATTCTAAAAAATCATATGAAATATCCAATACTGTCAGTTTCTAAGTGACTTTAAGCTACTTCGTAAAAAAAAGGGTCTGAACAAAATTGACTTTGAAAATTCAGTAAATTATGAAAAATGTCCCGAATAAATGATTTTGATATTATTAGTATATACATAACTGATAATTGTGGGAATTTAAAATAATTTATACCATATGATGACTCTGGGGAAGAGCAAATAATACCAAGAAGAATATCATCCACTGAGCAATAAAATATGTTTCATGATCTAAAATTCTGACCCTATTAATTCTTCAAGATTTCAGTCAAACAATTAAACTACCATAGAAAATAAAGCTCTGAGACACTGGTCCTTCACCAAAAAGATAACATACACCAAGAAAATCCTGAAAAAGAAAAGATTATTTGATAATTTGAATATCCAGACTGAAATAAACTGGTCTATTTTCAGATAAGTAATCTTATTAACTGGTACTACTTTCCTAAAAGTGAACTTAACGTTATGTATGGGTACCTTAAAATACTTGTCTCAAACACTCAAGAATTTACCACTTCTCATGTGTTGTACCATTATCAGATCTACAATGGATTAAAAGTCAAATTGCAGGGTGCGGGGGCTCACGCCTGTAATCCCAGCACTTTGGGAGGCTGAGGCGGGCAGATCACGAAGTCAGGAGATTGAGACCATCCTGGCTAACACAGTGAAACCCCGTCTCTACTAACAAAAATACAAAAAAAAAATAGCCGGGCGAGGTGGCAGGCGCCTGTAGTCCCAACTACTCGGGAGGCTGAGGCAGGAGAATGGCGTGAACCCGGGAGGCGGAGCTTGCAGTGAGCCGAGATCGCGCCACTGCACTCCAGCCTGGACAACAGAGCCAGACTCCGTCAAAAAAAAAAAAAAAAAAAAAAAAAAAAAAAAAAAAAAAAAAAAAAAAAGGTCAAATCGCAGTACAGCCTAGACAGCTCTTCTCTGGCACCAGGCAGGTTGCTACAAGTAGTGACTTCCAAAAATTAAATCCCATATTTTCTCAAATGTTGAAATTCAGGCGGCAGACATCTTTAAAAAAAAAAAAAAAAACTGGTCAGGAAATTTCTTCATTTGGAAATTTAAAGTTCTTTAGTGTGAATTCAAAAAGCTGCACAGGATTTTAACGAAGAAAATTTGTGAACAACAACAAAAAAAAGGTGACATAACAATGCTAACAATGTTTACTGATGCTTTGCGTTTTGAGGCAAAATGAATTATATCTGAGTCACAGTGGCTAAAAAGTCATAGAATTCTCCATCCACATGAACGAATCTAGAAAGATCTGAATGGGAAAGAAAATCTCCTTTTCTAAGAAGGATGACCCTTTTAAAGACTTCTCTTTGAGGAACAGAGCTCCAGGGGGTTAGAGGTCACGCTCGCTTTTGGATAAATAGCTAAGTTCCTAGAAACAGGATGAGAGCTGTTTTATCCAGACTTCCAATTAGTGGGTTGCTATGATGTACTGCTTGATTTGGGTTTGTTTGCCTCTTCGCTAAATGAAAGTACCCTGTATGTTCTTTTCCATTTCAGTTTTGCCTTGGGACTCAAGGAAGATGGAAAATCAAGTTAAGTGGCTGAAGTTGTTCCTCAGAATTAATGACTGATATTAAACACCGAAGCTAATTTTGGTCTCCACCATTTTTTTCCTGCACAAACTGGGTTTCTGACCACCCCTCAGTTTCCTTCAGTATGCAGACTGCACTCATTCTGGAAGGCACCATGGCATAATGGAAGCGGAGGGATTAAGTTTTGGGAGGAGAAGTGCCTAAGAGTGACTTGAACATACTCCTGTCTAATTGTCCATTTGCATTGTTGTCTTCTCCAGTAATCTATGAGGCCCTTGGGAACACAGACTGTAACTTCCGTATAACCCTGGATAGTTCAGGATCTGACAATCACTACATATGTAAAAATGTAAGATGAAAAGAAAATAAATAAGCAAGGTGTATTTTGACAAACTCCTCAACTTCTCTAAGCAATCTCCTCATTTGAAAGACATGGATAAAAATATTCATTTGGGGTTTATTTCTAAGAATGATGGGAAAATATTTGT
Source organism: Chlorocebus sabaeus (assembly GCF_047675955.1). Lineage (NCBI taxonomy): Eukaryota > Metazoa > Chordata > Mammalia > Primates > Cercopithecidae > Chlorocebus > Chlorocebus sabaeus. Next base: position 31,539,160 of record NC_132911.1, on the reverse strand, counting down.
AAAGAAATATGGCATATGGTATGTGGTCAATAAATGCTTTTTCCTTCCCTTTTCCCTACTTTGAAAAAAAATCTCAATAAAGAGAGCAGAGCACACCTGTTCACTTATAAATAGGACATAGAAGATGAATGTGCTGATCTTTCGAAGGAACGGGTATTGTTTTATACCACAGTGATTTCAGTACATGCTTTGGAGTCTGGTAAACCTAGATTGAAATAATGGACCTATTCCATTCTAGCTATAGCAAACTGCGAAATTAACTTAACCTCTTTAAACCTCAGTGCCCAATTAGCAAAAGAGGAATGATACCCACTTTCTAAAGGGTTTGTATTAAATTAAATGATGAAATGCCTGAATAGAGTGTATTACAGAGATTAATTTTAAGTGCCCAATAGATGGTGGCTAAATCTAGCTGAATTACCTATCATCAAAACAGCACAAAGGCACAAAGGTGAGTTTTGTATATGGAGGCATAATCCAGAAATATTTTTAAAAGGAAAAATAAATAGCACTATGTGTGAGGCTTAAAACCATAATTAAAATAATGGAAACTGGGTTTGAACAGTAGCATCCCTCCAGCAGATCTCACAAAGATGCAAGCTTTTTGGTTTCACAGATCTCTGTTTCCCCTCTGGAGGGAGAATTAAGGGAAGGAGCAGGAGACAGAACTACATAATGCCCACTAAAATATTTGCAATCTTTTTCTTTTTCCCTTTCTTTCTCCTACAAAGAACATCTCCTGAATAATAGACAAACCTCACTCTAGTCTTCTACCCTTACACCAAACCAAAAAAAAAAAAAAAAAAAAAAAAAAAAAAAATGCATTTCTAAAGCTCTGCAGACTTTTCTGAGTCATCCTGCTGCATTCTACACCCAATCTCTCAGAGGCAGGTCATTCCACTTTGCCTGGGGATGCTCTCTCACCCTGCCTAGTCCTCCCCTGGATTTTATCCTCAGAGCAGCTGCCTCCAGGGTCCCCACACCGCCAGCCACCTGCACTTACATCTGCTCCTGTGCCTAAGTTCTGCTAGCTGTCATCTTTTCTGGCTACCCACCAAGTCACCCACAACTCCAAGATAGTAAATAGATCTGTACCAAAAAGTAAGATGGTGCAGCTAAAATTAAGAAGCTGACAAAAAAACAGTTATCAATCATAAACACATCAGCACATTTTATTCAGTGTTTTATAGTTAGCGAAGTGCTTTTCTATACATGATTGCATTTGGCCCTGTGCTAATATTATATAATAATTTGGCCCTCCCAATATGCTAATATTAATAAAAATAAGATATCATTAATTGAATGCCTCCTCTAGGTTTTAAGCCACATCATTTTAACACTCACAACAAGTCTATCAGCTAGGTATGATTTTTACCATTTTCAGATAAGGAAATTAGGGGTCAGAATGATTAAGTGACATGCCCAAGTTTCAGCAACTAATAACCAATGAATCCGGGACCGCAATCCAAGTCTCTGATTCTTAGTTCAATGCTCTTTCTCTTTAACTAGAAAAATTGGATGTCACAGATCAATTACTGAACTCTAAAAGAAATATTCACAAATCAAGAGATTCCACAGATTCTTCACTTGCAGTCCCATCCGCTGTCTAAATATAATATCAATTTAGTTACTCTTTGAACATGATTCTTTCTCATGATCCTAAGACAGACAAAAAAGTTTCTTTTTTTAACTTTTAAGTTCAGAGGTACATGTGCACGTTTGTTGTTTAGGTAAACACATGTCACGAGGGATTATTGTACAGATTATTTTGTCACCCAGGTATTAAGCCTAGAACCCATTAGTTGTTTTCTTGATTCTCTCCCTCCTCCCACTTTCTACCATCTGGTAAGACCCAGCGTCTGTTGTTCCCCTCTATGTGTCCCTGTGGTCTCATCATTTAGCTCCCGCTTATAAGTGAGAACATGAGGTAGTTTTCTGTTCCTCCAATAGTTTGGTAAAGTCAATGGCCTCCAGCACCATCCATGTTCCTGCCAAGGACATGATCCTGCTTTTTTTTGCAGCTACACAGTATTCAATAGTGTATATGTGCCACATTTTCTTTATCCAGTCTACTGTTGGTGAGCATTTAGATTGATTCTACATCTTTGCTATTGTGAATAGTGCTGCATTAAACATACACATGCATTTGTCTTTACAATAGAATGATTCATATTCTTTTGGGTATGTGCACAAGTTTAGGATTGCTGGGTCAAGTGGTACTTCTGTTTGTAGGTCTTTGAAAAATCGCTCCCACACAACAAGTTTCTTCACAATTTTTCTAAGCTTAACTACTCATGAAAACCAAACCCAGGAGGTAGGACCATAGCTGGGGCTCACTTGCTACACTTTTGTTTTCACGGCTGACAACTTGGATGGATCTTCAAATTCCTCCTGGTGCAACGAAGTAAAGTAAGACAAATAGAAATGTCAGAAATCAATGAAAAAAGTACTTCACACTCCTTGAAAGATGCACTAATTATGAGGCTGGTCCTGTTATAAAACCTGCCTTCCTTGTATTGACTTCTCAGCAGCATTCAAATCAAACACTTCTTTCTTTGACAACTCCACACTCTTGCACTTCCCTTCAGTTTCACCTTTTGGTTCCATATCTTATCTTAAAAATTTGAATTTCTCAAGGTTTGATCCTATCCCCTATTCTTAATCTGTATTCCTATTTACATATCATATATATGTTCAAAACTCTGAAATAGCTGTCTCTGACCCAGACTTCTCCTTTGAGCTCTAGCCTTTTGTATACAATGGATGCTTGAAATCTTCTACTGAGATGTCTCTTGGGCATCTCAAATGTGACATTTCCACAGTGGAATTCTTCATTTGCTCCCAGCATCATCTCTCTGCTGGACTGTTCTGGTAGCCTTCTAACTGGTCTTTTTCATATCTCTTCCACTCATATAAAATAAGATGACCTCTTAAAACAGATGTCAGATAAACTCACAGCCCTGCTGAAAACTCTTTGATAGTTTATTGTTGCACTGAGAACAGACTCTGGACACATTTTAGAAAACTCAAGGTCTAGCATATTCTAGATCCTACCTCTGTTTCCATTTTCATCTCATTCCGTTCTATACTGCATGACTGTCTCATTCTGTGCTCTGGTCATACTGACTAGAAGTTAGAGACATGTAGCTTCTTCCCGCCTCATGGTTTCTGTTCTGATTGGTCTCGTAGCCTGGAACATTCTTTCCGATGTGTCATTGTCATCCTTTGGCTCACAGCTTAAATATTATCTCCCCAGAGTGAAGATCTTCTCAGAAACCCTATGGAAATAAGCCAGCCTACTTAATTTTTATCAGGGCACTCTGTTTCTTTCTTACAGTTATCACAGTCTGCAATTAATCAGATCATTGATTTTTGGTTTGCATTTTAATGGCCCATTTTCTTCCACCAGAATGTAATCGCATAAATGCCACATCTGCCAGGTTCACCCTCTTGACCTCACATCATGAACAGTGGCTAGAGTGGATTAGGATCATTAAGGGCTGAAGGAAAGAAGCAGCAAAGGCCATTGCTGGGAATAAGTGCTCACAGAGCTCCAGGAAGAGCAACATGCTGACAGGGATTCTCCCACATGTACAATGCACCCCTTGATAGGAAACATTCTTTTGAAAAGTTTCACCAAGGTTTCTAAAAGTGGCTGCCACCCACAATCCTTTGTTAGCCACAGGTCTGTTTTCAGTGTTTATAGAAACAGCCACACCCTCCCACAGTCATATGTAAAGAGGAGGCAAATGACACAGCACAGACACATTCAGCCAAGAATATTCCTGAGAAAGAACCAGTTACCATTCAGAGACATACTGTTGAGTTAAAGTGAACAATTTTTAATTACATGTTTACATAAATGTTGATCAAACTAGACTGATAGTCGTCTTATTTTCAAGACTGTTTCATATGGAGACAGCTTCCTTGGGCAAGTCTTCCACGCATCAGCATGAAAGAACTCTGAAGATTAAGTCAGGGGTCTGGTCCAAGGCCTCTGCTGCTGACTAGCCAGCAGTCACTGAATGTCCCTGATCCTCAGTGTCTTCCGCTGTAAAATGTCTTCTCTGTAAGGGATGCTATAAACTTCAAATTTTTAAAAAAGATACAGTTGAAAACCCTTGGAAACTATAAAATGACCTACAATGGTAAGGCAGTATTATTGTTTTATTTCTCCAAAATACTTACTAATGAAAATGAAGCCTATTTTCTTGATAATTCTTATTTGGGATATTAAAAGCCAATAAAGCCAATATTTGCTATGATGAGCGCCACAAAGTGTAACTTTTTACCAAACAGTACACCAAATATCCACTAACTTATGTGAGATGACCTACAGTTGAAGTTTGGGTTACAATCCAACTGTGTTTATTGTTTCTACTTGGCTGGAAAACTGTCCGAGATGTAAACCAACCTTATCTTTTTATATAATCAAAAAATTACATATTTGAAAAGATACTAGCACATCGTGGTTACTCAACTCATAATCAATGAACTTGAGGGAAGGACTCAGTAGGTTTCTCCATTTCTCATCTATTCTGGAAAATTAATCTGGCTTTTTTCCCTCATATTTCTGTTATGTTTATAAATTAAATAACCAGCAAATAAATACACAAATTATGTAATATAAATACATAATACAAAAAGTAATACACAGATATTACACAATATTTTGATGATATAATATTTTGGCAATATTTACGTAACATTTTGGCAAGTTAATTTGTTGTGCAAAGTTCTGCTTTGTAACTGTGAAATACAAATGTAGAATGAATCATTTAAAATCTGGCAAGGATTTGCCAAAACCTTTCACATAAGGAAATTTTTGGAGGTGATGGATGCAATATTGGCATTTTTTAAATGCGAGTGTTTATTGTTGGTGTCAGCTCCTGGTGACAAGGCTACCACACATACCCGAAAGCCCCTTCTACCCACAAACCACTGCCATCAGTGAGTGTTACCTCCCCGTAGAAGTGGAGCCCTCAGCATATTAAAAGCTAATAAACATGGGGTCATGTCCCACATTGCAATTAACCTTTAAGAAACTACTCCGTGTTGACTTTTTGTACAGTTTCATATAGATAATTGTAGATAGAAAACTATACAAAACTATCTATACAAAACTATAGATCCTGAAAGGGCTATTAAAATACTCCTTCTATTTTCCTACTTTATATCTGTGAGATTATGCTTGTTGTATACATGTAAATAAAAATAACATCACAGAAGCATGAATTCAGTAGCAGATGTAATAATCCAGCTATCTTCCATTCAGACAGACTTTAAAGAGATTTTCAAAATGTGTAACAATGCCAATCTTCTAACAATATTCTGTTTTGGGAAAATATTTGTTATAAAAATATTTGTTAAGACATAACGAGTTTATTGTTGCTATTTTTAAATAAATTAATAAATGCTTTAAAACTTTCAAAAAAAAAGGAAGTGGAGCCCTAACAAGATTCCTCAAATAATTGATGTAGTTTCAAGACCTGGGTATCAAATATGTTTAGAAACAGATGCTGCAGATAAAGAAAAACCAGCACTTTTGACTAATGTCATATTGACTTACAAATTGATGCTCTTAACCTGTGCTTAAGAATTTGTATGGGCCTAAGAATTCAAACAGATTCACATTCCAATCTTTTTTCTCTCTGCCTACAGGGAGAGGTGTTAATAAGCAAAGAAGGATCACTAAGACTAAATAAGTTATAAACTTCAAAAAATAAAGTTAATTCATTAATGGCTTAATTAGCTCCTTGCTGCCTTTTTGAAGACCCAGGGCTCAAAATACACATATACATGGCTGAAATGGATATGGGTGGGACAAAAGAAGGAAAATGGGATGTGAGTTCCAGACCTAAATTGTAGTAACTCCCTAAAGATTCTTTAATTTAAATTAACAGACATTTGTTGAGAACTTCCTATGTACAAAAAGCTCTGTGCTAAAGAGAAGGCACACAGTGATGAATGGTAGACATTTTCTGGACACTTTTTATCACAAGACCAAGAATATACACATAATTAAGAGAGTTGCACACAATCAGAAGTTCATCAATTAAAAAAAACTATTCAGTATTGATTGTTTCACTGCTGCTAAAGGGGGACTGAGTTTAATAATTTTCATATCGCCCTAACAAGACGTAAGTTTATTATAGAGTCTTCTACTCCATTCAGAATTTTAACTCCTGAAAACACAAGCATCAAATTCTTTTGGGAAAAACAAATAAAACCCATTCAGTATTAACAAGAGCTACAGTTTACAAAGCACATACTATGTGTCAGGGTTTTGTTGTTGTTGTTGTTTTACATATGAGAAGATGGAGGTTTTGAGAGGCCAGGTAAGCCTGCTGAAGTATTACAGGGAGTATCAGAACCAAGATGCAAACCTGGTTTGGTACAACTCTCGAGAACTACGTAACTTTGCTTAGGATTTGTAAAACGTCTGCAAAACATGCTTTCTGGCTGAAGAAATCTGAGACTGGTTCGGGTAAAAAAAAAAAAAAAAAAAAAGACCATCTGCTTTGCCTGAAGGCTTATTTGGACTTGTCAATTTAGCATTATCAATTCCCAGTCTTTTCCTTGAGGAAATGGCTGAGAAAAAATAGAAGGCTGGATCCTCCTGTGGCATCTCCCATCAGGAGTTCATCATATTCTCTCATTGTCATTTACGTTGGAGGATGTTGCTGTTTATGAGACTTGCGAGAGTATATCGAGAGCTTTCTCTCCATTGTGCCCTACAGCTGTGTATACCTGGTTTTCCTTATAGGCAGTGGGCCCCAAAACACCAAAAATACTTTGCATATAAAAGCTCTGAGGTTTCTTGTTTCCCCATTGGGATCAGTGAGCTTTTTGCTCTGTATTTTATCCTCTGACTTTTCTAATTTTTCTCCTAAACAGCCACATTTTTTTTCCTGTACATTTTATGTTATAGTTTTATCCTAATTTATCTCTTTTTCATAGACTGAGATTGTGGCTTCATTTTATTTCCTCTAGACTTTGAGCCATGTTTGTGTCCATTTCACTTGACAAACTTCACAGAGATTATTTTATTTTATTTTTGCAGCAGAAACTGAAGAATGATTTTTTAAAAAACATGGTACTCCACAGAGAATAGAATATTCTAACAAGCAATGAAGTTAAATCTCACTGCGTGTCACACACTAGAAAGAGATGGTGAATGATTGTTTTGCTTTTATACATAGGGGAGTTTTTCCTCACATTAAAAGGGAAGATAATTCTTTCTTAAAAGTACTGCTCAGAATGAAAATTGAGATGCAACTTGAGAGTGTACATGAAAAAGAATACACTGCGATATTTTAAAACTAGGCAGTGATTCTGTTCAATCTTAGGTGAGGTGATGGCAGGCTGCAAAAATGGGAACTCTAGCAAGAGATGTAGCTATGGTAGCAGCCTCCAACTTGGCTCCCAAAGATCTCCATCTCCAGCTTCCACACACTATGTTGTCCCTTCTATGTCATACCCACGTTGATACAATAAAACTGAAGGATTTTCATTTCTGAGATGACGCCATGCACCTAGGTCTTTCTCTGATCATTTGTGGCACATGCTCTGAGGGAAGCGATGTCATAAGCAGCCACATGGAGAATTCCACATGATAAGGAGCTAAAGCTTCCTGCCAACAGCCACACGGTGAGCTTGGAAGTGGATAATCCTGCCTCATTCATGTCTTTAAAATGGCAGCTTTGGCCAACAGCTAGACAACAGCCGCAAGGGAGACCCTGAGTTGGGGTCATTCCATGAAGCTGTTGTTGGATTCCTGACCCACAGAAACTGAGTTAATAAATGCTTGTTATTTTAAGCTGGTAAGCTTGGGAGTAATTTGTTACAAGGCTAATGGCTAATACAGTATAGCTAATATTGTTCATGCTATTCATCATTTAAACTATTTAACATATCATTTAAACCGTTTAATATATTTAGACTAGACAAATTATATTTTCTCTGCAAATTTTCCAAGATTTATACTACTAATAACCATCCATTTTTTTAACCACTTGTGAAAGAGCAAAGATATTATGCTTAGTTGATCAATGAACAGAAATTCTGAGTGTCTATTAGGCGGCTGTTGTTTTTCGAATTTGTACATGTTATTGCCTTAATGTCAAGCATTTTAACTTAATATAATGCTTGTCAATAACCTGTGAATAACAAAAAGTGGTGCTCATTTATACAAAATAAATGAAGTTCTCATTCAACAAATAAAACCAGTTTTCTCCAACTGAGTTTATAATGCAACCTACTGAGACAGCCGTTTTGTCCACAAAGAGAAACAGGGAACGATTTCTCTAAAAATCAGAAACATAAACTTAAGAACAGAACTGTACCACCTATTAATAAAGTATCTGCCCTCCAAACCTTAAAATGTTATATAAATGTGTCTTAACTAACAAGGTGACGATTATGTATAATAGTTTGATTTCCTTAGAAGAGGGAGTTTTGTCTCCGGACACTCAAGCATTTGACACTGAAAACAAGATTTTCACGTTGTCGTCTTTTGTGTCACCAATGCACTCCACTTTCCCCTTCTTGCTGCCTGAGAAATTCTTTGGTTTTAATATTAAGAAGCTAGTCAAACAGGCTTGTTTGTGGAAAAGGAGCTCACTGGAAGGCTTCAGAGGAAATTTTAGAGAATTATAAAGCAAGAATAATAGTCAAGGTTGTGGAAACCGGATTGTGTGTCTCTGGGACTCTATACTTTCTCAGTACTACTGTCCTATAGGTCTTCTCCATAGAGCAGCTTCTTCTGCTTCTATGATGTCCACAATGGCTGCCTATCCAAGTCTAGATGATCTTATTTTTAAAAACACTTTATTTTGGGTGAAGGGATACATGTGCAGGTTTGTTACACAGGTAAATTCCATGTGATAGGGGTTTGCCGTACAGATTATTTAATCACCCGGTTGATAAGCATAGTACTTGGTAGGTAGTTTTTTGATCCTCACCTTCCTCCCACTCTCCAGTAGGCCTCAGTGTCCACTGTTCCCTTATGTCCAGGTGTACTCAGTGTTTACCTCCAACTTATAAGTGAGAAAATTCAAACCAAAACAGAAATTTGGTTTTCTGTTTCTGTGTTAGTTTGCTTAGAATAATCGCCTCCAGCTCCTTCCATGTTCTTGCACTGGGCATGATCTTGTTCTTTTTAATGGCTGCATAGTATTTGATGATGTATATGTACCACGTTTTCTTTATCCAGTCTACTGTTGGTGAGTATTTAGGTTGATTTCGTGTCTTTGTTATTGTGAACACTGCTGCAACGAACATATGCATGCATGTGTCTTTACGGTAGAATGATGTATACTCCTTTGGGTATATGCCCAACAATAGGATTGCCAGGTCAAATGCTCTTTGAGAAATAGACTAACTGTTTTCCACAGTAGCTGAACTAATTTACATTCCAAGCAGCAGTGAATTTGCATGCTCTTTTATCTGTAGCCTCACCAGCATCTGTTACTTTTTGACTTTTTAATAACAGTCATCTGACTGGCATGAGATGGTACAAGTCTAGATGATCTTGACAGCTTTAGTGATAGCTACTATCTAACTCTCAATCTCTTAGTTCGAAATCTTACAAGAGAGATTCTTCTTGGTGGGACAAAGCAGCATATGGATTGACTCCCAGGGTCAGTTCTTCAGCGCTTGAACTAGTTATGGCCAAGATTCCACGGTCGGAGGGCACTGATGTGGCCTTTAGCAACATCAACTTATTGAGCACTGAACAAAACCAAGGAAATTGCACCACAATTTGGAGCTACATATGATTTTTTAAAACTGTTTTCTAAAATTTGGCAAAATGACTAGTCCACTATTTGGAAACTGAGTTTTTAGAAGTGCAGATACTTTTTTGAAAGTGATATTATTTGTATATTAGAGAGAAATTCTTTTTATTTATTTATTTATTTATTTATTTATTTTTTGAGACAGAGTTTCAGTCTTGTCACCCAAGTTGGAGTGCAGTGGTGCAATCTCAACTCACCACAACCTCTGCCTCTGGGGTTCAAGTGATACTCCTCCCTCAGCCTCCCAAGTAGCTGGGATTACAGGCACACACCACCACACCTGACTAATTTTTGTATTTTTAGTAGAAACGGGGTTTCACCATGTTGGCCAGGCTGGTCTCGAACTCCTGACCTCAAGTGATCTGCCCACCTCGGCCTCCTGAAGCACTGGGATTACAGGCATGATCCACCGTGCCTGGACAAGAGAAATTCTTAAGTGAATATCTAGAGCCAGTATAAATTTAGATATGAAAACCAGATTGACATATTATCTTGTTATTATGTCTATCTAAAAATTACTCAATAACTTAGAGGTGTTATGCTAGTAGATTCTGTGGGTTCGGAATTCAGACAGAGCACAATGGAGATGGTTAGACTCTTCGCCATGATGTTTAGGGCCTCTCATGGACGAATCAAGTTCAAGGCCAGAATCATCTGAAGCCTCCTTCACTCACACATTTGGCAACTGATGCTAAATATCAGCTGGGTCCCCAGTTCCTCTCTCTATGGGCCTTTCCATGTGATTTCTCTACATGGGGTAGTGGCTGTGTTCCAAGGTCTAACATCATGAAAGGGAGAACAAGGTGGAAGTTCTCCTCCCTTTTATGACCTGGACCGTAGCATTACTCCTGTTGCATTCTATTGGACTAAAGTGAGTCACTAAAGCTGGTCCATACCTCCCAGTGGAGGAGTGTCAGCATCAACTATAACATGGTCATGTGGGTTGGAATTTATCAGTGTAACTGTCTTTGAAAAGTGTAATCTGCCACAATATAAATTAGGCATATACTTTTTTATTATAAAAATATGTCTGTTAAAACCCACCAAGAAGCATGTATTTCTGGATATTGCACACAAATAATTATGCCACTTGCAGACTAAAGTACTTAAGAAATATATTTTTATTAGTACATTTTTTCTTCAAATGACTTTTGTACCCGTCCTTTTCGAAGTAACGTCTCATCCTTTGTTTTCTATAGCAACAACAGCCTGGTAAGTATTTAAATTTTGAAACTTTGGCAAGCAAAGCTTTCACCTAAATATTTTTATGTATTGAGTGGTTGCCCAGTAGCACATATAGGAATAATTATTGATTACTAATTACTTTGTAATCAGAGTTGATATGTACAACATGACCCAATAATCAAAAAAGAGAATCTCAGGTGATGAACAAATCCAATCTTATCAAATCCCGGAAAGACCCTCCTAAGTTTTGTCCATTTTTAAGTCCAATTTTCTACTGAAGGCTTCCCTAACTAGATAATAGACCTCACCCCTTCTCTCCACATTTTTTTCTCTCTTAGTTCAATGACACAGAGCTTATTTTGTTCTTATTTGTTTTTCTAATAACTTTTTGGTTTACTTACTAAATTCTTACTATCCTAGTGGTGGTGGAGTAGGGTAGTTAAGTCTCACCATCTCACCCACTTTTTTTTCTTTTTAAACCACACACTCTAGTAGTTCTGAATACAACATAAATATCTGTAAATATTTATTGACATCTTCCCTAATTATAGTTGCATCATTTGAAAAGCCTTTACACGAAGTTGAATGGAATAAGTTCCATTTCATGGAGTGGGAAACAGAACAGATACTGACCTTTCTACAAAATTGTCAGTGATAGATATATGTATGAAAAGTTCATTTGAGAAAGAAACAAACTCTGATAAAGGAATAATGACAGTAACCAGGAACTGATATTGAGAAGAAAGTAGTATCTTCCTGGAGCTTCAGTGAGTCATATAAAATATTTAAACTAAAGTAGTTGCTGAATATTTTGCAAAAATTACAATTCCCTCAGGATCGTGGATTGTTTACCAGACAGGCTTCACCAGCCAGTTCATTTTTCTTATGTTCATTCATTGTGCAGTTATGTAGACAATTCATGATCCAAAGGGGCACAGAGATCATTTAATACAACTTTTTGAGGTACCTGTTCAAATGGATCTTTGGCCTTTGATGTGATACTCTTCAGTTTAGTAAAAGGCAGAGTCTGGTTAGCCTTCAATACCTTTTTATCTGCTTCAAACACAGGAATGAAGACTAAATGCTTCTGTCATGCAGCTCTTCATTATTCCTTCGTCACTTTTTTTTCTTTTTCAGATTCTAGGCCATACTTTCCAACACAGTTTGGTGTACTATTGAAACAATGCAGTTGTAAAATTGTCTTAAGAAGTAGTTTTCCTCAGCAGTGACCCCAAAACAGGCTTACATGTCACATGTAGAAGAGTAAGAACCTGTCTGAAGCTCCTTCCAAGTGACATAGTTGTATCATCATTTGCTTTTGTGAATATCACCACATAGTGAACACTAAATGTTCTCCATTCCTAGTTCTTTTACAAACCCCCAAAATTCGAACATCTTTTGTCAGTTATAAATGTTCATCTTCATGATTAATGCTTATAAACAAGACTTGTCATTTACTCATTAGTGTCTAAATTTTAAGTAAGAATGAGAGATACCATTCCAGTAGAAAATATTTCTAAAACTTTTGAAATTTCTTGGAAAAAAAAGGAGTAATTGTATTTGGGATTTGAATATGACTAAGATTTCAAATGTCTTCCAAAACCATTTACTGGGCTTCAGTAGAAACATCTGTGACCTCTGTTTTCAGGAAGGGCACTTACTGCCAGTTGCTCTTATCTTAAATCTGTTTAGCAAGAACAGGCATGGAAAGATAAGACATAGTGAAACAGTTTCTCTGATGGCAAATTCTTGATTGCTATAGAAAGTGATTAAAAATACACAGCTTGGTAGGTTGGCTTGCTTAAGACAGGGAAAAGGGGGTGGAGTGGGAGTTTATATACGCCACGAAGCAGTCAGGATGGGATATGTTCAGGATGTAGTTTACAAAAGAAGATGACATCTGTTTCTTCTATAAAAAAAAATTTGGCAAGTTCTAACTTGTTATATGACCTGTCCAATTTATTTGATCATGGCTGATAAAAACTCTTTCCTGAAGTTCATGCAACTCAAAGAATGATTTGTTTTCTGTAGGTTCTCTGATTTTATACTTACCTATTTGTAAGACAACTTCTCTACTTAGTGTAATCCTATCCTTAAACACTTCCCTAGGAGATTATTCTAACAATGGGACATCCTTATCATACAATAAAGTGCTTTTAATACTTGCGTTGTCTTGAGTGACTTTCTGGTGAATTCCATTTTTCACTAGAGTTTTTTTCTCCCTGGAATAGTTTTTAGTTTTATAGACACAGATATCTATTCCATTTTTGTGTGTGGTCACCAGTATCTTATGACTACCTAAAGATGGCAACGTCAATGTTAATGTTAATTACTCAAGTATTCTCACATACTGGACTGTAGGTAAAGCCACTATCAGTGAAGTTAGTTTGTCCCTTACCTACGATATTATTTTCTTATTCTTTTTCATTAAGCAGCATTCTTAATTGCCTTCTTATTGTGTCTAGATTTACAAATTACTTATTTGTTGCCTCAAATTTACCTGTTTCATTCATCTGAAAAGCAAAGCTAAACAGTGATACTCAAAATAAGCATAAACAGCAAATATTTACAAAGTACGTAAGATGTGCTTGTCCTCAAAGACCCACGGAGATAAAGGACCAAGTTTTAGAAAAACCAATGACCAGTCAGTAGAAAGAATGTAGTCTCCCATTAATCTTATTATCTTCTTATTCATTTTATTTCTTTTATTTTCATTGGATCTATTCACCACTTACCTTAGGGTAATAATTTTAAAACAACACATTTTATTGAGTGTGTGTATGTGTTCTTATAATGGAATAATTATGATGGTCATTGTTCATATTTCTTTTCTGCAACTCACATTTAACTTTGGAATTTTTTTTTAAAGCTTGAAAATGTTTATAAGAGAATGTAGCCAAGTATAGGCTCAGGTTTACACAATGGGAGCATAGACTATATCTAATAAATGAATTAATATTCTAACTCAGCCAATGGACCACTAAGAAATGAGAATAGTGAGTTCTGCAGCACTATCTTGAATATTATTTTTTCCAGATTGCAGCCATGACTACCCTGTACCCTAACAAAATTTGCAAATGCAGAACACCAAGCTTGACCAATGGATAAATGAGAATTAAATCAAAATGCTTAAAAAAATAAGTCCCATATTGATCTAAACATCAAAATGATTGAACTCATGAGAATAGGGAATAGAAGGATGGTTACAAGACGCTGAGAAGGGCAGTTGGGAGAAAGAGAGGTAGGATGGTTAACGGGTACAAAAAATAGAAGGAATGAATAAGCTGGGCAGGGTGGTTCACACCTATAATCCCAGCACTTTGGGAAGCTGAGGCAGGAGGATCACTTGAGCCCAGGAGGTTGAGGCTGCAGTGAGCTATGTTCGTACCACTGCAGTCCAACCTGGGCGACAGAGCAAGAAGACCCTGTCTCAAAAAAAAAAAACAAAAAAAAAAGGAAATCACAAAATATTTTAATATATTTTACTTATCTCTTTGCTTAAATCTTCTGTTAGGATAAGAGAGAAAATAAATTGTATTTGATTTAGAAATTCAGCCAATCTGAATACATTTTGGAAAAGCCATGAAAGTGAAAGGCATTTGTAGCTACCTCTTCAATGATCTGCAGAGAGTGAAGGAGAAACACAGTAGAAATCATTGTCATACTGGGAGTAATTTAGGAATTAAATCTGGATGCAAAGAACAAAAAGAAAGAAGAGAGCAGGAACCACTGCTAGTAATGTTAGTGTAGAGATTACCTTTATTTTATCTGAAGATAGGCAGCCACTGTCCTATCACCTTTACCCATCATGAGACAAGCAAGAGTTAATTTAATTTTTTTATATTTACGTATTTATTTATTTTTGAGACAGAATTTTGCTCTGTCACCCAGGCTGGAGGGCAGTGGTGCAATCTCAGCTCACTGCAACCTCTGCCTCCTGAATTCAAGCAATTATCCTACCTCAGCCTCCCAAGGAGCTGGGATTACAGGTGTGCACCACCACATTCAGTTAAGTTTTGTATTTTTAGTAGAGATGGGGTAGAGCAGCAGATAGAAACACATTTTGGAGTAAGAAAATGTTGAAATCAAATATTATTTTCAGTCTTAGAATATTTACAAAATACTTAGTCTTTTTGAGCATCATTTCTCTACCTTTAAAATAGATGCACTATAGTTATATCATAGGAATTACTTTGAGAATTACACAATAATATATATGAAGCACAGTACCTGGCACATAGAAGGTATATATATATATATATATATGTTGTCAAAGAGTCAAACTTTATAAAATATTTGAAGAGATTTATACTGAGCCAAATGTGAATGACCAGTAGCCTGAGACACACCCCTCAAGAGATCCTGAGAACCTGTGCTCAACATGGTTGGGCTACAGGTTGGTTTTACACATTTTAGCAAGATATAAGACATCAACCAACATACGTAAGATGTATATTGGTTTGATCTGCAAAGGGGGGACAATTTGAAGTGGCAAGGTGTGAGGAACTTCAGAGATTTTCTTTTCTTCTTTTTTTTGAGATGGCATTTCATTCTTGTCACCCAGGCTGGAGTGCAATGGTGCGATCTCGGCTCATTGCAACCTCCACCTCCCGGGTTCAAATGATTCTGCCTTAGCTTCCAAAGTAGCTGAGATTACAGGCACCCACCACCACGCCTAGCTAATTTTTTTTTTTTTTTTTTTTTTTTTTTTTTGTATTTTTAGTAGAGACAGGGTTTCACCATGTTGGCCAGGCTGGTCTTGACCTCCTGACCTCAGGTGATCTGCCTGCTTCAGCCTCCCAAAGTGCTGGGATTACAGGCATGAGCCACTCTGCCCGGACAGCTTCAAAGATTTTGGTTGAAAGAGTTAAGTTATAGTCTAAAGACCTAGAATCAATAGAAGGGAATGTCTGGGTTAAGATAAGGAGTTGTGAAAACCCGGGTTCCCATATGCAGAAGAAGCCTCCAGGTAGCAGGCTTCGGAGAGAATAGATTGTAAATATTTCTTATCAGAGTTGATTTTCTTCTGGATCAGGAAGGAGGCCTGGAAAAGGAAGGGGATTTTCTTCAGAATGTGGATTTTCCAGTGAGAGACAGATTTGCAGGACTATTCCAACATATGGCAAAAAAACATAATTTGAGATAAAATACTTTGATTTCTTTCAGGGCCTGCTATCTGTCAGGTGATACTATACTAGATTCAGGCTGGAATATGGTATCTTATTGCTACAAAGAGTCTGTCTTGTCAGTCTGAAAATCTGTTTCAAGGTTAATGCTGGTCAGCTCTGCCTGAGTTCCAGAAGGGAGGAGGGAATATTGAGGCATGTCCTACTCCCCCATCCCATCATGGCCTGAACTACTTTTTCAGGTTAATTTTGGAATGCCCCTGGTTGAGAGAAGGGGTCCATTCAGATGGTTGGGGGGCTTAGAATTTTATTTTCAGTTTACATAGTTTTCCTCTTCCAGTTTGCCTAGAAACAGAATTTGATCGGGAACAAAGGCAATAATGATGAAAACCAGTGAAGCAAAACATTCATCCTATACAAGCAACTTTAAATGAACAAAGGTTTCCAGATTCATTATTTATTCATACAAATTCTTCATGAGTTCCCATCATGTTAGCATGAGGATCTAAACACAAGTCAAACAAGTCTTATCCCTTGTAAAAGGAAGACAGTTAAACAAGAAGACAATCACAAATAGTCACAAAAAAAAATGTGGTATGTTACACAAACAACAGCTTGAAAGCACAGAGTAACAAGCAATTAAATATGCCTATAGTTGGAAAAGGATCTGTAGATCAATCAGGTTGGGGTCTTCAAGGAGAAGTAGAATAATGCTTCTTAAAGTGTGATGCCAGACCAGCAACAAGAGGACCACATGGGAACTGGTTAGAAAGGCAACTTCAGGGCCCAGATCAACTGAATCAGAAACCTGGAAGTGGGTGTCCAAGAAGCTGTGTCTTAACAAACCCTCTGGGTTATTCTAGTGAACACTAACACACCAGACAACCACCGAAACACAAGGACACCAGGTAGATGAAAATCGAAGATGGTAACATTGAAAGCAGGACACGTTTGGGCAACAAAGGAAAATGCTACATGACAGGGAGTATCACAAGCTTAGAGGTGAGAAACATGGATGAGAATGGTTCAGTACCCTGGGGTACCGAGATAGTGAAAGTCTCATGTTTCATGTTAAAGAGTTTGAACTTATTAAGGACAGGGGTTAGGGGTATTACAGAAAGCCTAATTTCCTTTTTCTCGAAATTTCTGCACAGAAAGTGGGCAGCACACATACATAATAAAACATGAATGAAAAGGTGCTACTAAAGATGTTTGATCAAAACATTAACAATGTGTTTAGAAGGGATTCTACTATAATGAATTCCATACACTATTGTCGTTCAAAGCAGTTCTGGTCTAGTGGACAAATGCTGAATTTCGAGAGAGGGGGACTAGTGGTTCCTGGCTGGGTAGCCTGGGAAGAACAATTTGATTTTACTGAAATTCAGTTTTCTCTCGCAGAAAATGGGCAAAAACACGTTCCAAGAGTTGTGAAAATGAAATGAAAGAAGCATGTCAAAGTCACTGTGAACTTTAAAGCGTATATATACTGGAAGATACTCTTGTTAATATGACTTAATTCTTCATTCTTTCTGTGGATTAAATGCAAATAAATATATCAAAGGGGTATTCTAACTACTGGGAAATATACACATCAGAAATAATTTTTGTCGATGCCAAAGAATTTGTTGACTAGGTTAGGCTACAAATCTAAACCCAAAATCTACCAAAAAGAAGGAAGAACTATCCAAGGGTCAGGGACTCAAAGACGAAGAGAAAATCCAGATCTTGCTGCCTCTGGCCCACATTCACGTGTAGATATGATTAAGGACTGACAGTTAATGATAGCACAAGCAGAACTAGGGACAAACTTTGGGACACTGCACTAAAGGTACAAGTATTTGAGTTTTGCACCTGGATAAAAATGAAGATCAGACTAAAGGCTGATCCTAGACACAGATAAGAGAAAGCCTTTCAATTAATTACACTCAGACTCCAGGATTAGAAGAGTTTCCAATTTCAGATGCAAAGGCAGAATTTTACCATCAACAAAGCCAAAGGGGAAATGACATTTGAAAACCAACAGATAGAGTTTTTTGCCTTCTCCCGGCTGAGCGCCAGGTACTCAAGCCAAAAGGACAGGATTCAAAGTCAGTTAAAAGCAGAAGGAGTAATTGCAAACATTCTGCCTCCCGCCAAGTTGTGAGTAATACAAAAACCCCTGACTTCTTTGGGGACCTGGCTTTAGCTGTAAGGTCCTTAGGAAAAAAAAAAAAAAAATCAATGCAAAGAAAAATACAAATACCAGTGCACAAAACATATCAAAATCTGTCAGGCTCCTTAGTACTAACAGGGGACCTTAATCTCTCATTTCTTCCTTTGTATAAATGCACCTTACTGTTATTTTAGTTGCAGCAGGTCATGATGCCAAATCCAGGCAGTGCCAAAGTATCTGCAGACAAGAATGAAGCTGAGATATGGTTTAAAGAATATTTTGGTTTTATTAACCACATTAACTAAACAAATGTATAAATCCTTCTGGTGTTATATGTAAGTCCTCAGAGATTTTTCTAAACATTTTTTTTTCCTGATTGCAAAGGTTGGATGCTTGTAGTTGAAAATTTGGAATGTCCAGAATGTAGTGAAAGAAATAGCAATTGTGATTTCACTACTCAATGATAACCTATGCAAATAATTTACTGTATTTTCCTGAAGCCTTTTAACATACATTCATATGGTTTAATTACTTAGCATTATATCATAAGAACTTTTACATATTAAAACAAAAACACTTCAAAGACATAATTATAATGCCTGCATAGAATTTTATCATCTGAGTATTTGGTGATGTAATTTAAACACTTCCCTATTGCTGAACATTTGACTTTCACCATTATTAAGAATATTGCAATTAAATTCTTTGTGCATAAACTGTTGGTTATATTCAAAAGGAATTTTTGAAATAGTAGATGCAAATAACAAAAATCTTTAACATTTTGTTGTATACTGCCTTGAAGCTTCTTTTTTAATCTACACATGGGTACAATTACATGAAAATTACATTACCTTTCTTTATCTATATCAGAATCTGTCAGACTATTAAAATTTTAAATATTGTCTGAATTTTCACTTCGGATAATTTTGGCATTTTCCCTTAACATTTTTTGGAAATGTATTTTTGAATGACTGAATGGTACTGCATTTTATAGAATAGCAATGATCTACATAACAATGTTCTTACTATTGGGTAGGTGGATTAGCCAGAACTTGACACCAATTTAAATAATGTTGAAATAAAGTAGTATTCAGGTTTTTAAAAGCATTTAAGATGTGCATAAACATAATCAGTGCTACAAAATGTGTGGAACATTTATCTCTAAAAATGCTGTCCAAAAGTGTTACATATTTCTATAAGTCACATGTTAAATAAACTATTATTTACAGACCACAGGTCAGCTATTAATATTAGCCTTTAAAAAACATTGGTCATTTTATCACAGAAAATGTTATTTTATTTTACTTCAAAATTTGCTTATGTAGAACAATTTTCCATTTGATGAATTATCTACATATATGGCTTTTGTCTTGTTTTCTCTTATGAAATTTATTCTTTTATTATTTATATGAGCATGTTATATGTTAGGTATATTAATCGTCTACCACATATGACAGATCATTAATATAACTATTCAATATATGAATGATTTTCTACATATAAAACATTTAGCAAATATATTAATGTTTTGCTTTACATTTTTCTGTTTATTTGAATGCTTTAAAAGATTTCCTTCATTCTACTGCAAGGAGAACATATTTGCTTTCAGATACAGTTTTTTGTGTGTGATGTCTTTTTGTTCCCACTTAACCTTAAAATCTATATGAAATTTATTTTGGTGTATAGTGCAATGAATGGTCTACATTTATTGTTTTTCAAATAGTTATCCAGTTGCTCCAATATCTTTTACTTAATGATACTTTCCTCCCTATTATTATATAATAGCATATAATATAGTCTATTATACTATTATTTATCAAAATAAGTTATATTAAATAATACATACATTAATATAGTATATTATACATAGACTCTCATACATAGAAGAGTCTCCTTCTGGGCTTTTGATACTCTTAGGGTTTTCTACCCCCATATTCTTTACTCAGCATAAAGCTACTCTAAGTATTATTCTTTAGACTACATTTTCAAAAGTAGCAGTGATAATCCCACACGTTATATCTTAACAGAAAATTAGCTATCTTATACATTTATTTCAGATGAATTATATAATTTTTCAAATTCCAAAACAGATTCCATAACCATAAACTTTTGTAGGAGTTTGGTTGAAATCACATTAGATAAATACATTAGCTTAAAGGAAACTCACATCCTTCATGTGCTTGTGTCTTACAGGGAGGTGATGATAAACTGCATCATTTATTATTTTTTAATGCTATCTATATCCACCCTGCTAAAGAGCCAGTGATAAAATGGCCAACATGATATACAGCTAAATAAAAGAACAATAAACAGGGATTATCCAACTCCCAGAGATAAGAGGAAGAACATTTTAAGTTTGTAATGAAAGTGGTAGGGTATTTTAATAATTTTATTGTGTTCTTAATCTCAATGCAATAAGTAATTTTACCAGAGCACTGCCTTGTTTATATATTAAGCACTTATCCTGTAAGCTACTCACAAGAATTTCCTATTTTTTGTGTGTGTGTACACAGATACCAATTTATCTGCGGAGACTGTGAAGTTATCCTAAATTAGTAAAAGAGACCAAGATCTCCTTAATACTATGTTTTTCTAAGAGGTTACTAAAACAGAAACAAAACCAAAACTGAAAGGAAATACAAGACAAATCATTTAGAGCTTTCAGTGACTGGCAGAGTCATTATGTAGATCCTTCTGAAATTGTTATTTCAACTAAGAGCAGCTTGATCAACTGATAAAATCAAGCACTATCAAATTTTTAAATTAAACTTTTCATTAGAGATCAGTGTAAATTCATAGGCAGTTGTAAGAAATAAGACAAATCCCATTTACCCTTTACCCAGTTGCCCCCGTGGTAACATCTCACAATATCACATCCAGGATATTGACACTCATAGTCAAGATACAGACAATTCCATAATTACAAGCATTCCTCGTGTTGCACTTTTATAGGCACAACCACTTTCTTCCCACCTTACTTAACCCCTGGCAACCACTAATCTGTTCTTCATTTAATTTTATTGTTTCAAAGTGGTATAAAACTTAGATCATACATTATGTAATTTTTTGAGATTGGCATTTCTCACTCAGCATATTTCTCTGGAAATTCATCCAGGCGGTTGCCTGTAACTTTCCATTGCATGCCTGTTCTATTTTATTGCTGAATACTATTCCATGGTATGGATGTATCACAATGTGTTTAACCATGCACCCATTAGTGGACACTGGAGATGTTTCCAGTTTGCAGCTATTACAAATAAAGTTGCTGTGAACATTCAACATTAGTGTACAGGTTTCTATGTGAACACAAGTTTTCACTTCTCTAGAATAAAAGCCCAGGAATGCAATTGCTGGGTCACATGGTAGTGCATGTTTAGTTTATTTATGAAATTGAACTCTTTTCTAGAATGGGCTGTACCATTTTACATTCCCACCAGAAATGAATGAGTAATCTGGTTTCTCCACATCTTCGCCAGCAATCGGTCTCATCACTCATTTTTTTATTTTAACCACTTTGATAGTTGGATAGTGATATCTCATTGTAGTTTTAATTTGCATTTTCTTAATAGTTAATGACCTTGAACATCTTTTCATGTGCTTTTTCTCCAAATGTATAGCCTCTTTGGCGAAATATCTCTTTGTGTCTTTTGTTCATTCTCTAATATAGATTGTTACTAAAATTTTTTACTGTTGACTTTTGAGTTACTAGTCCTAGACCAAGTATTTGGTTTGTAAATATTTTCTCCCAATCTGTAGCTTGTCTTTCCATCCTTTTAAAGGGCCTTTTGCAGGGCAAAGGTTTTTAATTTTATAAAGTCCAAATTATCAACATCTCCATTTATAAGTTGTGATCTCAGTGTCAAGTCGATGTATTATTTGGCTCACCTTAGATCTGGAAGATACTCTCCCATTTTTTTCTAAAGGTTTTATAAATACATATTTTATATTTAAGTCTGTGATCGATTTCAGTTGACTTTTGTGTAAGGTGTAAGACTTAGGTGAAGACTCACTTTTCTTGCCATTGGGCGTCCAGCACCATTTGTGGAAAAGACAATTGAATGACTTTTGTACCTCTGTCAAAAATCAATTGAGCATATTAACATGTGTCTATTTCTGAGTTTCCTATTCAATTCCATTTGGTATTAGGTTTGTTTTCTGTCAGAACACTAGGGCATTGTCCTATTATCATCTGGCATTTTCAAGATGCAGATTGAAAACTTGACTATGATTGTCATTCTTATGTTAGAATGTTGGTTTATGTTTTTCTTTTTCAAAATCTTTAATCTTAAGTCTTGGTATTCTAAAGTTTCATTAGCATGTGTCTGATGTAGGTATTTTAAAATTCATTGTTCTCAACATTATTTGGGCCCTTTCATTCTGAGGATGTGCCTTTCTTCAGCCCTAGGAAATGTCATAATTATTTTACCTCATTTATTGTGCTTTTTCCCTCTGCCTTTAGAATACCTATTAGACAGACACTCAGCTTCCAAAACAGATTCTCTTTGTCTCTTCCGCTTTTTCACATCTTATACCTTCTTCTTTCTTTTCCTTTTGGAATATTTCTTTGAATTTTTCAATAATTTTGCTAATTAAACTTTAAAATTCCGTGGATTATTTCTGTTCTTTGATTTCTTCATTTTCCGTATCAGAAAATTATTTTAGAGACTAATTCTTCAGTATCTTTGACAATACCAAGGTAGATAGCTGGAAAGATCTCTTCTCTAAAGCATTTCTATTTTCTCTAGGATTGTGGTTCTCAGCTAGTGCTGGTTTTGTCCTCCAGAGTATGCTGCAATATCTTTGTCTAGATATTGAGACATTTTTGTTCACAGTGGCCAGGGATGGATGTTGCTTGCTTCTGACATCAACTGGATAGAGACCAGGCATGCTACTTAACATCCTGCAATGTATAGAACACTTCTCCAGAACAAAAGAGTATCTTGCCGAAAATGCCCAATTCAGAGGTTGCGAAATCCTGTCTCAGGGTTGTTTCCCTTTTTCCTTTCTTTTTATTTTTTTTAACTTTATATACATGTTAATTATCAGGTTAATTAACATAGGTTGTTGGTATGGATTGATCCACTTTCCTGGCTCACTTCTCCAAGATGTGCTTTGCTTTAGCTCTTACATGGAACATGCAAACCAGTAAGTACCATTCCAACTCCCAGAACTAGGGTAGAGGGCTGCACTTGGTCACCAGCCCACACACTTGGAGGCAGTGCCCTCCCATGCAGATTGTTGGTTCCCTTTGCAGAGTTCTCCTGCTTTACTTCTGGGGGTAAATGTGCAGTGACATGCAGGGGGTTGGAAAGAACAAACCTGAGTCATTTTCAAACCTGTGGCCAATCACCTCACTTACTCTTTGCTTTTGACCTCGGCTGCTCTCTGTATCTCCTAACCAGAATGCAGAGCCCAGCTGGGTTCCCTCCTGAAGATTCCTTTAGCTTTAGCAGAGGCCCCTCTTCCTGCTTCTGCTCTATGGAGTTTATGTTCCTCGGTATATTCAGAAAAGGATTCTCTTTTTTCTGCCTTTACTGCCATTTCCATGGGATGTTTGAAGGGAGAGTAGACACATGTTTAGCTCAGTCCACAAACTTGAAGGCTCCTCTCACTCATTTTCAAATTCAGGACGTTTATTTATGAGGTTCTCTCATTAAAAGATACACCTACAAAATAGTCTTACAAAAGTGTGATCACATATGCAGGAGAATAAAAACCGTAAACAATCCATTTAGAAAGACATCAAGAAAAAACCCTGGATTTGTAACATTTGGAACATGATGCCACTTTTCTAGGCCTAGACATTATGTTTAAAGTGAGTGGATGTTTTAAATCACCTACTGAATCTTTTCAGTTGAGTTTCTAGTATTATAAAGTGAAGGTAGATATTCAGAATAAGACCTTATATTTCAACCATTAAATATTTCTTTAGATCATCTTTTAATGAAGCCCCGTGTGTGACTAGGCTTTCCCTGTGGTACAAAATGGATTAATACACAATGCTTCCCCTGAGAAACCAATATTTATGAGTCTCCTTTGTGTAAATACAGAGCTTTAGGGTTTTCTAATATGCCTTATTCAAATTTTAATGTTTTTCATCAAAAAGAAGTATGAATATGTTAGTCTAAAACTAACTATCAGCAGAGAGAAAGACATAATTCTGATAACAGATTTATTAATGGTGGTGTATATGAAATCTGCCATGAAAAGACCCTAGGGCATCTAATAACTTTGATTCAAATATATCATATTATAGATTATTGTGGCTGATTGTTTTCCTTTTCATTAAAAAAAAAAAAAAAAAAAAAACCCGGTTTGGGAAGTTTATCTGCTTGCAAGCTGTAAATATTTGAAAGTTAAATGGTCTGTTTTGCTGCTTGAGGAGAAAAACTGCAGGAAAAAAATGCACTGATCTATTCAAGAGAAGACAATTCTGAACCCTGGAAGCCTCAAAAAGCCAAGCAGACAGTTATCAGTGTTGTGAAATGCATCACTGCTCTCTCGGAAACATATTGCTGGCTTGACTTTCTTTTCAGTTAAAAAAGAAAAAAAAATTGAAAATGTTAAACTTCCGCACTGTCCTAAAATTCAGAAAGTAGAGGTTTAACACAGCATATTCTCTTTTCTTTTGCTAAACTGCAACACCCTTCTGTATTGATATAGGGTGAAATTCACTACAAATATCATCCAGTAGTTTGCGATATTGTCAACATACGTAATTTACACCTTCTAGAACAGTATCTGAAAGCTACTTCAGTGTGAGTCCTAAAATAAAAGGATTATCAAGTTATAATGCTGCTGAGGTCAAAAACCTATCTTCTTTTTATACACAGACACATACACATATAATAAAAACAGGTATAATATATTGATATGTAATATATCAACACATGTATAATATTAATATGTAAGATATCAACACATATATAATATATAAATATTGATATGTAATATATCAATTACATATTGGGTTTATATATTGGGTTTATATATTGATATATAATATATGAATATTTATATATGTAATATATGTTTTCATTACTTTTCAATAAACACAATTTTATTAAAACAATTTTATAACCTACTTGAAAAATGTATTCTAACTTTTAACAACTCTTTCAGTGCTTACTTCCTTTATCTAATCTAAATTCTGCACATTGTAATTTAAAGCTATTTCTATCCCCAGTCGAGTTGTAGAATAGCTGGTCAACATCCTCCTTGCAACAATTTCTCATATCTTTGACTCTTATCGTTAAAGACCCCTATAGCCATCTTTCCTCAGGTAAAATGACCCTATAGACCTAACTTCTCATAAATCATATTTTCTAAGACGTGAATCATTTTGAAGGTCCAGCTTAGGACTGCTCCCAGTTCTGAGTATCCCTCTCTGTTTCCCCCTAAAACCTTTATCTCCTACTTACTAGCACCTATGAGAGTGATCTTCTCTATATGTGTAGTTACAGGGCAAGTTAGGAACTAGAGTAACTTTAATTTAAAAGTTCAATAATTTCCACTCTAAGAATATCCACACCACTCCTAAATCTATGTCAGAGAGTTGAGAAATAAAGCTCAGATAATAATAACTGAAAATTAAAATTTTACTGATGTATTACACAGGACTTCCTTTTCTTTCTCTTTCTTTCTTTTAGCAATAGCTAGCATTTATTGAGTGCCTGAAAGCTTTTAAAATACTATACTCTAATTCTGCCTTTTCTCTTATGTATGCTTGTCGTTACTAATCTTATCCCACAAATCGTTGGTCTCTATCACGGGAAAACCATCTGCTATCTCATTCATCTGCATGCTGATTTTCAGCCTTTTCTGTAACAGGAAACGGGACAAAACTAACAAGCAGGGGTCCCAGTACTATATGGAAAATACCAAAGAAATCTGTTCACCGATTAAGTTTTATTTTCTTTCCTAAGCCGATCTAAACCAAAGAAAACCTATGGTAAGTCTCCTGAGTAACTACCGTGATAGCAAGAAGAGGAACCCAATGTGTAGAAAGCCATCAGAGAGAATGTGAAGCCAAGAGGAGGGTTTGTAATTCACTAGACCCAGATAATACGTTCATGATGGAAAGAAAATCAACTGCAGCCTGAATTTACTGTTAACAGTCCTCTTCCAGATAGGAATCCTCAAAAGTTTAGTGACAGGTTTCTCACTGTGTTCCTTCTCCAAGATTTAGAGAAGCTTAGTAGCTTCCAAAGCATGCATGGGCTAGAGCATACATTCAAATCATTGATGATGCCTATTAGCTAACTACCATATTCGAATCATGTTGCTCCCCCTCCAAACACATATGACGCTTCCTTTAAAAATTACTTCAGAGCCAGCTGCAGAATACACACAACAGACACATTAAAAAGATATTAATTTATTTACAACTGGAGCTGATTGTACTATTCATTTTAGCAAACTTGATTGCCTACCCTTGTCATTAAAAATAGTTCCAAATTATTTTTACTGTTTTCTAGGAATCACATATGCTCTTCTTTATACTGTTTTCTTAGTTTTCTTATTTTTCTCAAAAATTGAACATGAATTTATTTTGTAATCACACAAAAACTTAACCATGGTGTATATATTAAAAAGTAACTGTGTGAAATTGGCAAAACAACAAATATAGAAAGAAATTCACTAAAACATTAACATGGATCATCTCTGGATGAGTGATTATTTGCTTCCTTCTACATTTCTACATTTTCTACATTGTTAATAGTGAGGTTATAGTTATTCTACCAGAAGACAAAGCCTTCAAACATTCTTCCATGCTATTATTGTTGGTAGCCAGCAAGCAATGTTATATTAATGTTAACACAACTGTTCAATTAACTCTGGACATGGAAAACTGACAAATAGAAGGGATTAATTTTTAATATGCTACCTTACTAAGGAAAATAATTTAATATTGTGCCCTCCTAATTCTTACTCATATCCTGAGCAAAAATCATATTTACTAATGTAAACAAACACATATGTTTCTTGTTTCCAATAACCAGTCAAAATTCTCAGTATATGTGTACACCTCTATTGGTTTATGCTCTGTCTCCATCTCAACCAGATTACCTGGCAGTGTGACTTTCTCCATAATATTCATAACCCTATTTTAAGATCTCAGAAATTCAGGACCATGTAGTAATACAGTGGTACACTGAAAACAGGCTTCCTATATGTATTCCTTCTAATACATTTAAGCAGCAAAACACAGCTGCATAAGAAAGACTCTTTTCATTTTTCCCAGGATTTAGCAAAAAATCAGGACATACTAACTGTACTAGGCTTATCTGCTGAACAGCATGACTATGGATGTTATGGAGAAAACTGTCGCCTGCTTCTGCTTGGCACCTCTGTACTTACCAATATAAGTGATGAGAGTGCCACTGCAGGAAGCAGAAGCTATGGGTATCATCTTCTCTCATAATGAATTGTGGACATTTTGTTTGGATAGGGAAATAATCCTTGGCAGGAATTTATGAGTCAACTCTTTATA
This sequence comes from Chlorocebus sabaeus, assembly GCF_047675955.1. NCBI lineage: Eukaryota > Metazoa > Chordata > Mammalia > Primates > Cercopithecidae > Chlorocebus > Chlorocebus sabaeus. The sequence goes on along the minus strand of NC_132911.1, from coordinate 31,511,404 downwards.
ATACAAACAATCCCAATAGAACTTGAAATTGGGAAGTGGGCATTTGTTTTTTCTTTCAACGGTGGTTCTAAAGGTTTTCCATACAGTGACCTCTTCTGTATCTAAATGTATTTTATAAACAGCCTGACTGTATCTCCTTACGCTTCAGATTTTTTTTCTGCTTTCATGTCCTCCAGTAACTATTCATTTACTGTGCTGTTATTTCCACAACCAATCCTTCTGATACATCCAAAAAATAGTTTGAAAGTCAATTATCTTAAAATTATTTGCTTAAATGTGTAATTTTATAGCATGAGAGATCCATTTCTGATTTGATAATTGCTTAGATCTTATCGAAATCATACTGTGCTTTATGAGTCTGCATCTATTGGTAGCATTAAATTCAGTGGTTGACAACACATTCTAGAAAGAAAAATTATTTCTTCTTATTTCTTGCTTATTTACTTGAGACTCGATCATGGAAAAACTCCATACCCACCAAGCATTAGCTTATAAAATTGATAAACTGATGCACATTTTTACAAAGCCATAGTGTTACTCTAAAATCCCTCCATAAAAGCCTTTTTTCTCCTTTATACAGTATTTCCTTTCTTTTAGCAATTCTTGCTATACCTTCAGTTCTAATTCCTACTTTTGGTTCTCTTCAGTGGCCTCATTAACTTTTCTAGTACAATGTAAAAAAAAAAAAATGTCAAATGGGTTGCTCTAAATGCACATAATACAGGATAAATGTAATGTTTGAACCATACATTCCATAAGAAATTACAATGATTTAACTGTTATGCTATAAACTGGGAAATTATCTAATATATATGTGGCTACCTCCATCTGCTGTGTGTTTCAGATCAGCCTAGCGTTGTGGGCTTCATATTTTTACATAAATTTAACTGATAAAATTCTGTTCATCAGGACAGAAAGTGAAGGCAAAAAGAAGGGAGTGGTCACATTGACTTGGAGGTGGGAGAAAAGGCAGTTCTGCCAAGGTTTCTTACGGAAATTGATGCTTGAGTTGAATCTTGAAATAGGAGGAGCCATTACTCTGATATCAGGCTGCATGGCCAGTTGGCCCCTCTGAGGCCTGCTTTGGTGATCAGAGATCAAAAATGGTTATTGACTCTTTGATTAGAACACTGCAAGAGCTAGAACTACCACCTTGATTCCTAAAGAGGCCCTTCATTATTTCTTTGAGTTGCAGTTTTCATTATGTATTACTCTCTCCAGGGCCCACAGTTGTTCAAAATCCTGAAGCTTATTTTACATGAGGCCTCAAATAAATAATTTCTAGTGCCAAATAGGATTCCCTTGAAATCTGCAGCAAAGCATTCCTAATATTTCCCAGAAACAAAAACCAAGATAACACGTCGTTACTTTTTGAATGTAAAAATTCATTGGCGGCACCAAGAGGAAAGGAATAGGAGCCTGTTCATTTTCAGGATCTAAATAGTAATAATCAAAACATTTACTGATCAACTGTTACATGCAGAAACAGAGTCTCACTCTCCAGAGGAAATAAGCTAATGAGGAATACAAGCATACAGGCAAATTAAATATGCCTGTGGGAGAATATTCTAAGTGCCAACCAAAGATGCTAAGACGTTACAGAATCACAAGAATTCTACTAAGAGACCATCTAGTCAAAACTAAATTTTAAAGCATTTAAATAAGGAAAAACAGTCTATCTCTGTGGTGGCTGGAATTCTTTTACATCATAGAATTTAGGTCAGAGGAAAATGGGAATTTCAAAACAACAGAGATCTTAAGTAATAACTATCTTTAATGCCCTCCATCCAACTGAACAGCAGGATCTAAGAACATTTCATTTCAGATTAACCCACCTCCCTTACTACTTGCTGAAAAACAAAAGTGTAAGTTATGGTGTAAGTTCAAAATAAATAAAATTACTTGATTGGGCTACTCTGCTGCTTCTTCAAATAAAAGGAAGACTTTTGAAACAACTCAGCTTCTCCAAAAGAAATGTATTGTCTGGATTTGTCACACATGACACATCTTACTGATAACTATTTTTCAAGTATAGGCATACCTTAGAGATATTACAAGTTCAGTTCTAGTGAAATGAATAATAAAGTGAACATGATAATAAAGCAAGTCACCTGAATTTTTTGGTGTCCCAGTACATACAAAAATTATACTCTACTGCAGTCTATTAAGTGTGCAATAACATATCTGAAAAAGGTACATACCTTAATTTGTAAATACTTTATTGCTAAAAATGCTAATGATCATCTGAATCTTCAGCAAGTCATAATCTTTTTGCTGGTAGGGGGTCTTCCCTTGATGTTAATGGCTGCTGACTGCTCAGGATGTTGGTTACTGAAGCCTGAGGTGGCTATGCTAATTGTTTTTTTAAAGACAACAATGAAATTTGCTGCTTTAACTCTTCCTTTTATAAAAGATTTCTCTGTGGCATATAATGCTGTTTGATAGCATGATGCCCACAATAAAACTACTTGAGAAATTGGAGGCAAATCTTTCAAACCCTGTTACTGCTTTATCTAGCCAGTTTATGTAATATTCTAAATCCTTTGTTGTCATTTACATAATGTTCACAGGATCTTCATCAGGAGCAGATTCCATCTCAAGAAAACTTCTTTTGCTCATCTACAAGAAACGATTCCTCAATCATTCACGTTTTAGCATGAGATTGCATCAATTCAGTCACATTCTCAGGCATCACATCTAATTCTAATTTCCTTGCTATTTCCATCACGCCTGCAAATGCTTTCTCCACTGAAGTCTTGAACTCTTCAGAGTCATCTGTGAGGACTGGAATCAACTTCTTCAAAACTCCTGTAAATGTTAATATTTTGACCTCCTTTCTTGAATCATGAGTGTTCTTAATGACATCTACGATGATGAATCCTCTCCAGAAGCTTTTCGATGAATTTTTTCCACATCCACCAGATGAATCACTATCTATGGCAGCTATCACCTTACAAAATGTATTTCTTCAAAAATAAGACTTAGAAGTTGAAATTGTTCCTTGGTCCATGGGCTACAGAATGGATGTTGTGTTAGTAGGCATGAAAACAACGTTCACCTCCTTGTACATCTCCATCAGAGCTCTTGAGTGACCAGGTGTATTGTCAATGAGCAGTAATATTTTAATAAAGTAAATTAAAAAGAGTATTTTTTTTTTCTGAGCAGTAGGTCTCAACAGTGGGCTTAAAATATTCAGTAAATCATGCTATAAACAGATGTGCTGGCATCCAGGCTTAGTTGTTCTATTGATAAAGTGCAGGCAGAATAGATTTAATACAATTCATAAGGGCCCTAAGATTTTCAGAATGGCAAATGAGCATTGGCTTTGACTTAAGATCATCGGTTGCATGAGCTTCTAACAAGACAGTTAGCCTGTCCTTTGAAGCCAGTCATTTCCTTCTTCTCTCCAGCTATGAATATCCTAGATGGCATCTTCTTCCAAAAGAAAGCCCTTTTGTGTACACTGGAAATCTCTTGTTTAGTGTAGCCACCTTCATCAATAATCTTACCTAGAACTTCTGGATAACTTGCTGCAGTTTCTACATCAGTATTGGCTGCACCACCTTGCACTTTTATATTATGAAGATGGCTTCTTTCCTTAAACCTCATGAACAAACCTCTTCTAGGTTCCAACTTTTCTTCTGCAGCTTCATCACCTCTCATCTTTCATAGAATTGAAGAGACTTAGCTTTGGCTTAAGAGAATGTTGTGGCTGATCTCCTATCCAGACCACTAAAACTTTCTCCATATCAGCAATTAGATTGTCACATTGTCTTATCATTTGTGTATTCATTAAAGTAGTTCTTCTAGTTTTCTTCGAGGACTTTTCCTTTGCATTCACAACTTGGCTAACTGGAACCAGAGGCCAAGCTATTGACCTATCTCAGCTTTTGATATGCCTCCTTTATTAAGCTTAATCCTTTCTAGGTTTTGGTTTAAAGTGAGAGATGTGTGACTCTTCCTTACACTTGAACACTTACAAGCCATTATACGGTTGTGAATTTGCCTAACCTCAGTATTATTTTGTCTCAAGGAATAGGAAGGCCTAAGGAGAGGGAGAGTGATTGGGGAACAGCTGGTTGGTGTAGCAACTGTTACACACAACATTTATTGACTAAGTTTGCAACCTACATGGGCATGGTTTGTTGTGCTCCCAAACAATTACAATATTAACATCAAAGACCACAGATCACTATAACAGATTAATAATAACTTTCGAAATATTTCAAAATTACCAAAATGTGACACAAAGTAAGCACATTCTGTTGGAACAATGGCACAGTAGACTTGTCATAGGGTTGTCAAAAATCTTCAATTTGTAAAAAACACAGTATCTTCAAAGCATGATAATGCAATGTGCAGTAAAACCACATATGTCTGTACTCAGAGCCTGGAACAGAAACTTAAAAATGTTGAATAAATGAATGAATGAATGTTAAATAAAAGAATAATTTTCTAAGTTGATACAAAGTTGTGGGACTCTATTTCCAATACTCTATCCCTTCTATCAACTAAATTTTGTGACTCGATACACTAGATTAATCCAAGATAGACAAATGCATATACTCCAGTCCCTTGATTTCTATCTATATTCATAAATTTTCAAAGACAGTATTATTTATGCTGTCAAACGCAAATACTCCTTTAAACCATTCGAATATTTTGTATAACTGAGTGATCAGGCCATGCTACCCATAGCAAAATAATGAAAAGGAAATGCTGAGAATAATTGTAAGATCTAATATTTAAAAAAGAACTAAAGAGACCTTGTTCCAGGTGATGATTTAAATATTTGTTATATATGACTTTTGCCTAACTTTGTGGAGGACATTAAACATCAAAGTCTTCATATGTAATTTGTAATAGTCTGTTTTACTGAAGGGTCAGACAAGGAGAGGGGATTTAACATTGAGAACACCTATGCACTGGGTGCTTAATATATAGGATCTCACAAAATCTTCATGGAAAATCTTGTGCGATAGCTACTATTAGACCCATTTCTTCACTTGAAGAAATAAACAATCAGAGAGCAGCTTTTGTAAGCTAAAATCACACAGCTGGTAAGCGGAAATATAATGTTAATCCATGGCTGTATGTTTCCAAAACCCATGTTTGTCTACATTAACTACTCTACCCTTCTTACAAGAAGGCCCCCAAAAGCTAAAATGGTGGTTGGCACTCACTGTAAGCTTCATAAAAGCATAGTCTCTGCCCCATCCCTATAAAACAATGACTAGAATATATCAGATTTTCAATACACATTTGTGTCATGAATACATTTGACTCTTAAAATGCTCTCAGTAATGGGATTGCTGGGTCAAATGGTAGTCTGCTTTTAGCCCTTTGAGGAATCGCCATACTGCTTCCCACAATGGTTGAAATAATTTACACTCCAACCAACAGTGTATAAGGGTTCCCTTTTCTCTGCAACCTCACCAGCAAAGATACATACATGCCAATGTTCATTGCAGCATTGTTCACAATAGCAAAGATATGGAATCAACCTAAATGCCCATCAATTATGGACTGGATAAAGAACATGTGACACATATACACCATGGAATAGTATGCAGCCATAAAAAAGGAACACAATCATATCTTTTGTGGAATATGGGTGGAGCTGGAGGTCATCTTCCTTAGCAAACTAATGCAGAAACAGAAAACCAAATACTGCTTGTTCTTACTTATAAGAGGGAGGTAAATGATAAGAACTTACAAACACAAAGAAGGAAACAACAGACACTCAGGTCTACTTGAGGGTGGAGGGTAGGAGGAGGGAAGAGGAGCAGAAAAGATAACTACCCAGTACTGAGCTTAATACTTCAATGATGGAATAATATGTATAACGAACCCCCGTGACATGTGTTTATCTATATAACAAACCTTCACAGGACCCACAAAAATAAAAATTAAAAAAAAAAAGGAATTATAAAAATGCTGTCTACCTCTTCCAGATCTGAACCTGGATCAAAGTTTGATGGGCCTGAGAACTAGCTGGGTCACCTGGATGGAAAGATCCTGAGTGGCAGAAAATGTGGATAACCCATCCCTGCATCACTGGACTCCAATGGTATAGAAATGCCTGTCAGATAAATGCACGTCAAATTAGTAAGGACTTTGTAGTCTTACAAGAATTAGATTACATTCTAGTAATCTAGTTTTCGCTTTTCTCTGAGTACAATTGACTTCACATTAATGGGTAAAGTTATCTTTCATTAGAATAAAGAGTACAGAACACACTAGTTATCTTCTGATCCCAATAACTCATCCCCTCCACCTAATACTGTGATATGAAGTTGGCTGTGTTGAACAGAATCCACAATGTTCCTCAATTATCCTTGCAGGTGAGTGGTCGTCCCTTGTGTAATCTCTGTCCCATGAGTACATATGGAATCTACACCTTACTTCTCACCAATGGAATACAGCAAAGATAATGGGATGTCACTTTCATGATGACATTACATAAGATTATACATTTCTTGATTACAGACTTTCTCCCTTTGTGGCTTCAATGAAGCAAGTTTGAAGAGAGCTGCACAGTGAGGAAGTAAAGGAAGCCTTTATCCAACAGACAGCAACAAGTTGAGCTCTGTATTCCAACAGGCAAGGACCTCAATTTCTACATGAACCGCATGATGCATGAAATAGATCTTTCCGAGCCAAGCTTAGAAATTAGATTGCAACTCTGGCCACCATCTTCATTGTAGCCTTGCAGATTTCGCAGCTAAACCATATTCAGACTCCTGAACCACGGAAACTCTAAGATGATAAATGTGTGCCACTCAGTTTGTGGCGATATTGCTATACGATAATCGATAAATAATATATTGCCCCATAATTCTACTTGTACTAGAAGATGTGGCGAATTTCCCTGAGTATACTACTTTTTTATTTCAGGACTTTCTGGCCCTATCAAACACAACCTCTGATTGCACTCGTATATAATTTAATGCCTCTTTCATTATCATAGACATAGTAGGTTATATCATCTATAATTTGAAATGTATAGATAATATAACCTACCTATATACAAAATTTAAAAATCAATATAATGTCCCAAGTATAACATAAAAAAGATATAAGGGTATTAATTCAAAATAAAATTATAATAATTTCCGTATGTAGCAATAGAAAAAAAAACTATATTTGAAAACATAGCAAAGTCCTGGGTGCCTGTACCCATAATAAGAATCATGGGAATTCAATAACTACAGCTTGCATGCAGACTGACGGTCTGTACTTTATTTCTATCTTAAATACCACACACACTATTGCCTTTAGATAGGTCATTTTCTGAAATATTGAGCATCTCTTGGAAAAGTTCTGAACAAAATAAAGTTAAGTATTGTCAATTTATACAAGTTGTTTTCTGGGAAAACTTTGAGCATATTAAAATAGCAGAAACAGTACTCTGTGCTTTTAAGCAAAATAAAGTCTAGGCTCAGATGAATATAAACAGTTTCCAACCTACATCAAAATCCAGTGGGTCATTCAAATATTTTAGGAGAAGCAGGAGGATTCCTTTTGAGAAAGACTGTCCCATGCATCACAGGGCACCCAGCATCCCTGCCTTTTACCAGTCATTCAGATGATAAAATAAAATCCTGATACATGTACAAAACTCCTAGGATGGAACACTGCCCCTGTTAAGAACCACTGCTCTAATTGGAATTATGCTCCTGATCAAAGATTTGTTATTAGATGTATGACCAAACATGTCACAAAATAAGCCACAAGTATATGCCTCTAGAGTACTTTATAGTAGAAAGATTTTGTTACAAGCTCAATATAGTGGGCATTAAAATATATATGTATATACTTTTATGATACGTTATATATATTATCTATTTCATATATTATATATACACACACACACACATATATATATATACATGGAGGGGGAGAGAGAGAGACAAAGAGAGAGAGATAACCAAAAGAATAGAATATATACAGAACATAAAAACAAACACATTTCAAATAAGCTGCTGAAGTGCATGGTTCTTAAGGTGCTCTCCACCCCTGAGATGTTTGATTATAGACCAGCTCATAAATATGCCATGAAAACAACTTGCTTGTTATAACACTAAATAATTAACCAATAAAAATGTTGCTGGTATGTTTGGAGTCTGAAGTGGCTTTCTAAAAAAAAATAATTTGCTTATATTTATTACAAGGCCATCAACTTTGAAATGATTCTTTCTTATTCCAAAATAAATATTATTCTATCAAACAGGTAATTAAACATAGTGGTGCGCTTTTTAAAGCTACACTGGAATTTGGTATTCTTTTCGCAGTTATTCTCAGATCTAAAGATTTCTTTGATTTGGATGTGTCTCTTGAATGGTAATCAGCTTTTCCTTCCTTTGCTCTTGCCAGTCCCCAACCCATTAAAACAGGGTAAATATGTAAAAAAAAAAAAAAAAAAAAAGTGTAAAATGAGTCATCTCAGCCTGTGCTTAAGAAAGTGTGCACACACTTTGACTAGAGATGGCAGTGGAGTTTGACTTTATTTATGTATACATACATTTTTTAATCAAGTGTCAGAACTCCTTTGTGTTCAACCTCTGGCTGGTTCTACAAGAATCATTTAGCATCATCATTGTGGTGCCCTTCTTTAAGAGAGTGAGAGAATGCAGAGAGAAGTGAATTATATGGGTAGATAATGTCAAATGCAAAACATTTATTTTTATCATTAATTCAGCCTCCCAAGCAATATTTATAAAGTAAAAATTTCTACTTCTTGAATATTTTTAAAATTTTTTCAGCCCCATTGGCCTAGTATGTATCCACTCCGTAACTAATAGAGTTAAAACCATCATTTATTTACTCTTTCATTCACCCATTTATTCACTCTCTCAACCAGCAAACTTTTTATTCACTATTACAAGTAAAATATTGAATATTTTAAATGTGATAATCAAAGAGGCTCAAGCACATATAAATATTAAATCAGAATGGTTTGCTTGCCACTCAAATGAATAGAAATCTTTGAAACACTTTCCAACCTCAAACAGAAATTGATGACCGCCTTTAATGCTCACAATAACCAGTTAGGTAACTGTTATTACTGCCTCCATATTTTCAAATGGGGAAACTGAAGCTTCCCAATTCTGGGTAACCCTAACAAGCTTAGACAGCTGGTCAGTGATCTTAAGTCATATCATAACCCAGGCTCATTTTACTACAAATTCGCCCTCAAGCAATAGGTCGAGATTGTTGAGAAATCTTCCAATCGGTCATATAAACTAACTAGCTGACTTTTAATTGGTCTTAGCTCTGGATGCTTCTGTGATCAATTCATTTCTTCCCAAGGTTTGTTTTGGTTGGCTTTTTTTTTTTAGGACAGAGTGATCTAATGCCTATTTCTACCTCCTGCAGATCTGAATCTGCCCCCAGCTATCATAAGTAGGAGACAAATTCCCAGAACACAAACCTAGGTGTCTCTCAATAGCAGCCATCTGCTTCTCCTGGAAACACAGCAACTTTTTTCTGAAAATGTGTTATTGAGAAATACTTTCTTATCTCTAATTCCTCATGGGAATTTCCTTGTAGGGACATGAGTTACTTGCCTTCAGATGAAAACCTAAAGAAGAAAAAACAGAAACAAAGCAAGGCCAAGAATCATCCTCCAAAAGTCTGAGAAACATCCAGGACATCTCACACAATCACAATCCAGAAATTAGTTTCTACCAACCTGTGCTTCTTGTCTGAAACTCCTCCTGTAGGTGCCTTTAAACTGGCCACATAATGACAGAGGACACAGGAAGAAAAGAGAACCCACCGAAGGCATCGCCCACCACCTTGCTGCATGGTCTCTGTGCTGAGGCAGACCTGTTTTTTGCCATGTTTAGGCCTCAATTATTAATCAAGAAGAGTTTTCTCCGCTCCTAAGCTCAAAAGTACAAGTTGACAGTCTGGATCCTACAGTGCTGCTCATGGTCTAAAGGAAATTCATTATAAAGTGGCCTTTCTTTATAGAAGAAGACATATTCCTTCTTAATTGTTGCCTCTCAAGCCAGACTCTCTCCCCAGTCTGGAGAAAGACAATATTTCTCCTAAGAAGACAATGTTAATGAACTCAATTCTGAGAATACAGTTGCCTGGGCTGAGGCAAAGAGACTTAAAACATGCCTTGGGCCCCAGTTTTGCTTTTATAAATTCCTTCACTGAAGGAATGGTGGAGAATGCATAAAGGGATGCCCTAAAAGCAGTATTCCCAGAGGCAGGAGTTCTCCCTCTGCACTAGGCTCTCCAGAAATTAGGGGAAAGACAGCTTCCTCAAGGGCATCACTTAGTTGGCCACTCTCTTCGTTTTCCTGGAAAAGTGTGCTGGCAACTATGAAAATGACAACTAGAACTCTGGAATAACCTTGTCATTTTTATGCATTTGATTCTTGGTTTGTACTTGCTTGACACTGATCTAGAAGGGCAGTTATGATTTTAAAGAAAGAGAAAAAGCATAAGAAGCTCTGTGTCTCAGAATGACATCTGATTCATCACAAAGGATTTCCCCGTTTATTCTCCAGTGAGTCACATGTGTGCAGAAATGAAGGAGACACTTTAAAAGACATGGAGATAGAAGGATAGTTACCAGAGACTGGGAAGGATAGTGGGAGGGTTGGGGTGGGAGGAGGTGGGGATGATCAATGGGTACAAAAAAAAAGCTAGAAAGAACAAATAAGACCTAGTATTTGATAACACAACAGGGTGACTATAGTCAATAATAATTTAATTGTATTTTTTTAAAACTGAAAATGTATAATTGAATTGTTTGTAATACAAAGCGTAAATGTTTGAAGGGATGGAGACCTCATTTTCCATGACGTGATTATACAGCATTGCATGCCTGCATCAACACATCTCATGTACCCTGTAAATATTAGGTTGATGCAAAAGTAATTGTGGTTTTTTCCTATATACACCTACTATGTACCCAAAACAATTAAAAATAAATTAAAAGATATTTCTGCTATAATACACTATGCTTCAAATCTTCTTATTTTTCAAAAGTCCAGACATGCGGATAAAACTTTAGTTCATCCATTACTTTAAATTTTGAAAACAGCATTAACATGAAGGAACATGCCAACTGACTATTAAGTCTCTTATTTATGGCATGCCTTTGTTAAGCAAATACCACGCCAGTCAATTCACTAGCATGACCCCACTGACCTCACTGACCCCAAGGAAAGACCCGTTCGCCTGAATTTGTAGACAGGCAAAACATCATGGGAAATCTTGTGTTTCTTTCATAAAATGAAAATTCTGCCCCAAAAGCAGGCATGCTTCAATTACACAAATGACCAGCTAAGGTCCCTTTCAGCTTTCTGATGCAATGAAAATAGCCTTGCATATTTATCGAAGACGCCAATAGAAAATCACATTTTCATTGATGGATCAAGGAGCACAGGGACAAGCAAAATGAAAAAGTAAAAAGCTGTAACTTAACAAGAGAGCAAGACTTTTACTTAAAAAAAAAAAATTTTTAAATGGAAATAACCATTTTAACATAGTAGACTGTGCTATTGTTTCAAACGTCAGTAATATTCTGCCACTTTGGGAATGTTTTAAAACGCACAAATTCCTCTGCACACTAGTTTTCTGATCCACAGCTTCACAAATGTAATACTGTGCTATTTCCTTGCTTTGCTGCCAAGTGGTGACAGTCATGTCTGAGTACCTGCTAGTCTTTTACAGGCATTCAGACCCATTTCACAGAAGAAATGCCAGCATTCTTGTTCTTCTCAGCTTCTCTTCCTATGAAAATTCAAGACCATGCCCCTTCTTGTTTTTTGTTTGTTTGTTTGTTTGTTTTTGCAGACAGAGTCTCGCTCTGTCACCCAGGCTAGAGTGCAGTGGTCTGATCTCAGCTCACTGCAATCTCCACCTCCTGGGTTCAAGCTATTCTCCTGCCTCAGTCTCACAAGTAGCTGGGATTATAGGCGCATGCCACCACGCCCGGCTAATTTTTGTATTTTCAGTAGAGACAGGGTTTCACCATGTTGGTGGGGCTGGTCTCAAACTCCTGACCTCGTGATCCACCCACCTTGGCCTCCCAAAGTGCTACGAATACAGGCATGAGCCATCATGCCCGGCCCCTCCTTGTTTTTAGTACTGATTTTATTGCTCTACCAGTGAAATACAAAATTTTAAACCCCATCTCCATCTCTATTCTACAAGAATATCTCCTACATCTGATTCTACTCTTGCAACTCTCAAAACTTATTTCCTGTCTCTAATCTAAATATTTACAGTGTATAATTGAGGTGAGCTACAGCTGTACCCTTTGCTAGGTCTTGGGATTAATAAGAAGTATGTGAAACCTGAGGTTTCTGCTTCTGAAAAGTTTTTTAAATTAAATTATATACTATTACTTGATTGACCCAAGAAATTCAAAATTATGCATAAGATTTTATATGAAACCAAATACGTCTTAATCTGAGAATAGGAAAGAGAGAGAATTCAAAGACCTACTTTTGATTTACAGAATGATGAATGGCCATGATTAAATACTTGAATGTATTTGAAAATGCACAACCAATGAGAAGTGTTAACTATGCTTTATTATTTGTCATCCAAAGTTTATACAGTACTGTTTTCAAAATGCTTTGAATGGATGAGCTATAATTATGATGAACACTGTATTCCTGTTTCCATGGTTTACTCTTACATTATCCCAGAAGACTGAATAAATTGAGCTTACCCACTATGACTTTTCCACAACCATCATCATCATCTCTCTCTCTTACTGGTTGTACATAAAATACGGTTTATGAAGGAAGCACTCATGGCTTTCTATATGTCTGTTTCTCCCCAAAAGGAAGAAAAAATAACTCATTTTTTTGTATTCCATAGTAACTCTTTCTCTGGGCAATGTTGAAAACTAACAGATGCCACCCGGAAAATGAAAAACTTTTATTTATTCTGGACCTAGTCTTGAAACAAGGCGGCTGTGAGGAAATAATTGTCAGACTTCCATAGGCTGCTAAGTATATTGAATGTTTCTGATGCAGTTGGAACAAGAAAGAAGGAATTTCAGTACTGACGCCAATAAAATAAAATGGTAAAAGGATAAAAGTGGAAGCGCTGTCAGAAAGAGAGTCCTCTCTTATAGAGGGAAAATGCATAATACACCTTGTGAACTAATTTCCCATTAATTTAGTTCCTGGTGATAGAGAACAACAGACATATAATTTAAAAGTTCATTTGCCATCCCCACGGCATCCAAGAATTTATTGAAGAGTAAGTGCTCAGAGCTACTGAGTGAGCAATTACAATGTTAGATGTTGTGCCACATGCATACAGGCCTTTAAGATGCTTCAATCAAAGTCAAGGGAGACCAAGGGCATCTATCAAAGCATCCTAATGGCCTTTATGGTCACTGATTAACATGAGGCAATGCTAACCTAGGTAATGCTTCATAAAACAGGATCAAAGTAAAAAAAATAAAAGCTACATTATCCTTCTGAATTCACATTTCTCTCCCTCTTTGAAAGACTTTGTCAAAGATGTCACGGTAAAAGCAATCAATTTTTTATAAAGGACAAAATATTAGTCCCTATGTGTCCTGAGCCAGCAGGAATATGTGGTAAACCAATTTCAACTTTTTAGGTATTTTTTAAAGGAGGAATTAGATATGCATGGAAAAACAACAAGTTATTAAGGTTAAGAAATGTTTTGGGGCTTTGATAGGTTTTGTGGAGTTTGCTTGCTTGCAGTTTTTTGGTTTGTTTTGTTTTTAAAATAAGAACCAGAGTTGTTTAGTGAAAGTCCCAGGATTTGAAAAACTGATGCTGATGGCCTATGGGCAGACTCTGGACACCCTGCTTACCCACATGGTGGAGTGACCCTCTCAGGTAGTAAGAACCCCTGAAATGAGAGAACACTGAGAAAAGTTTAATGCAATATAAATGGCTCCACTTGCATGGAGCTATTAAGTGGGAAAGCTAGACTATGGCAGGGCACTGGATGTTGTGAGATTCTTCTTGAGGGTCTCTTACGACAATGCAACAAGCAAGCAACAGAGCTAGGGTTGAGTCCAAGCCCTTTTTCATCTACCATGCCACAGAATGTCTGGCTTTCTTGACAAAAAGACATTGAGGACGGGCGCAGTGGCTCACGCCTGTAATCCCAGCACTTTGGGAGGCCAAGGCAGGTGGATCACGTGGTCAGGAGATCAAGACCATCCTGACTAACATGGTGAAACCCTGTCTCTACTAAAAATACAAAAATTGGCTGGGCGTGGTGGTACGTACCTGTAATCCCAGGTACTCAAGAGGCTGAGGCAGGAGAATCACTTGAATCCAGGAGGTATAAGTTGTAGGGAGCCTGGCTACAGAGCGAGACTCCGTCTCAAAAAAAAAAAAAAAAAAAAAAAATGCAAAATGAAAGTGTGGATCTGAGAACACAAGGAAAAAGACAGAAAACTCTTGAGCTACTAACACACACTCCTTTCTTGAGTATCTCTCAAACCATCATCTTATCACAGAAAACTGATGAGTTTAATTTTGAAATCCTGCTAGTTTCTGTAGTAAGTTGTCTTTTGCACATGAGGTGCATTCAAAATTCTTAGTAAAAGAATGCCTAACAACCTACAACAAGGTTTTTCAACAAACAGCCACTAACTTTAAAAAAACAAAAACAAAACAAAACAAAAAAACCCTCTCAAGTTTTACTTTCAAGTGACTCTGAGAAATGCCCTTTAGGAAATGAAGTAAAAGAAAAGCAACAATTTGGCCAAAACTGTATGATTGATTTTATTTTGTGTTTACTTTTTAATAAATTCCTTCCTCCATAATTAAAATTCTCTAATCCAAAAATATTAATAAAATGGTGAAAATCTGAAAAACAGCTGGAATTCTTCCACTCATTTCACAAAATGAGGTTTTCATTTTTCTTCAAGACCAACATATCTCATCAAGTTTATATTAATATCTTTCCTTCTAAGTTATCTTGAATACTCATTTTTAAACTCCTCCAGAATTTATATAAAAGCATTCTATTTATATCTTTCTATTTTGTATTTTATTAAGCCATCTATGTTATCAAACCTATCCCATAATTGAGTTCCTTACCTTCTGATTATGTTAACCCATCTCTAAATTTAATTATACTAAATTTACCATCTGACTACATTCCTTTTTTTTCCACCATGATCTTCCAAATTCTTTTGTCCTCTTATCTTGCTTCTGTAAGATAAGCGTGCCTGATAAGCTTCCCATTGAAACTAAGGGAAGACAAGCAAGCAGAAGATAATCCCATGCCTTCTTCAACAACTTAAAGAAAAACCTAAACTCATTCCTTCTCCTCAGCTCCATACAATAGATTTCCTAGGATCTTAAGTTCTTTTCCCACTCCTTATTTTCTGACAAATTTGTAGTAGCTAAATACTGAACCTCATTGTTTTGTTTTCTTGATTGTATTGCTGCTTGTTAGAAATGTCTAGAAATTTGTCTTAATTTGGAGGTTCCATAAGGTAATATGAATCCAGCAAGGTCACACCCTGCTTTTTTTTTTTAAATCATACTATTTTCTCATGGATGCACATGTTTAATACATACTGAAACGAATCTAGATTTCAAACCTGCCCTGATGGGATTTTGTACCACTTTATGCCAATTTAACAATTCTATCATTTAATGAATGCATTAGCTTTTAGATTGCTGTTTCAGACTTGGTGGAAATCACAAGTATTTTACGTATATATTTCCTATGCACCGAACCAAGAGTTCACATTTAACACAGAGCATGAATAATCCCTGAAAGGCAAAAACGAAGCAAGAGCTTAACGGGACCAGATCTTTTTTCCCAAAGAAACCATGGAGTAGATAGCAAAGCCTTTCCTTGACCAAAGATTGTTTAAGTGAAGTTCTAATTTGAAGAAAATGCTACATAGAACGATGTGTCATTGTCTGGTTCATTCCTACAGAGTGGCATGCTAGTGGGAAAATTACAGGCTGCATCAGAGATGACTCTGAACCTAGAAACGGGCCTCCAGGTGTGGCTGCATGGTCAAGTGACAGCTCATATATGCGCACCACCAGCAGGAATACGAGTTAAGATCTATGCAGTGAGTCTAAGTAGGAACAACATTCTCCAGAGGCTAACTGGAGAAAGCATGTCTTGGATTGATGCAGCTGGGCAGAGAAGAGCACCTGTGTCTGATAGGAAGGGATTAGAGTACGAAATGCAGACTTTACCTAAAGCTTAAGTCGTTAGGATAAGGTCAAACATCTAAGAGAGACCCAAAATTGATGAGACATTAACCTCCATCCCAGGCTTATCATCAAAGATACGTGTTTGCTCCTATGATTTTAAGCTAATTTAACTGGAACTGACAATTGCTTCACCACAGTTACCACGTAACATTAAAAAGCCTTTGGCTAACTTTACAGAAGTTTCCCTAGTTCTCTTGAGAGACTCACAAATATCTGTGAACTGATACTGATTTTAGAGATGATCATTTGAGATAGAACACATACATCACAGCTAAGTGCATAGACCATGGAATCATATAGACGCGAGGTGATTCCCAGCTTTACTAGAAATTAGCTGTGTGACCCTGAACAACATAATCCCTCTGAACCTTGGATACCTCAATGACAATCATATTACCTATGCCATAGAATGACTGTGAGGATTCAATGAGGCAACAGACAGTGCATGGTGAGAGATTACTACTGGTTAGCTGGCAGTGGTGAAAGAGTGATGGCTTCAAAGAAGAGTGAATACATTTGAAAGACCAAAACAGCCTAATTATGATGATAAGAGTCATAAGGAGTTTCACACAGGCTAGCCTGATTATATATCTGTGTAAGGCAATAAGACAATCAGGTCATAGACAAATGTAGGTCTTGAGTATGGCATAGATCCACTGAAATCAGGATAATGATAAGTGAATTACCATCCAATTAGAGGTGGGCTTGTCTGCCTTACCTGATCAAACGGATGACTGATCAGTTTCAGTAAAAATATTTATTTGAGGTAGTTACACCACCACTTCCATTGTGCATTTCCTCAGAGATATTTCCCTGAGTTGTTGACTTCACTGACTTCATGCCTCTTTATTGACCCTTGATACAAAACCAAGGAATCTTAGGAGTTCCTGGGTTCTAATCTCAGATCTTCCACCATAAATCGCTCTGAAAATTCTCTGTGCTTATGTATGTGTACGTGTGTGTGTGTGTGTTTGGGATGGTAGATTATAACTGCTCAGGATCATAAAAAGCTGTTTGGTTGACATTCTAGAAATGAAATAAGCATTCCTAGAGCACTGTCATCTTGACTATGAAAGAATGAGACCATAAGCAAAACAGTGATTTCAGGCAATATCTTAAACCAATTATACTTAGAGAGTTCAAGAGCAGTTGGTCCAATACAGTTGGCCAAACTATCTTTTACAATATACCTTCGGTGACAAATGTATATCAATATATGGTTACATGGTTGTAAAATACATACACAGATTCCCTAATTCCCTAATTTATCTAAAGTCTTGGACTAGAATTTAAAATTTTGGATTTGTCTTTGCATAGTCAAATATAATTCTTAAGCCAGGAATTAAAAAACAACAGTGTTTCCCCAAAAGAACCGAAATCAGAAAAATGTGCTGATTTCAGTTTCTAATTTATCACGGGTATTTTTCTGAAAAGCTAATATTTGATGATACCTAAACATTCCCAACTCAGGCACCTGAATTACTGCCATTACAGTCTTTATTTTTCAAAAAAATACAAAGGAATCGTATACCAAGGCCCATCTTGAATTATGTGGCTTTATATGCTATAATTATAAACATGCAGATTAAACCACTCATGACAGATAGAAGAATCATCACCAAGATTGAAACCGGAATGACATAAATCTAACAAAGAATTTCAGAAGGACAAATTGTTATTTTCCAGAAAAATTAAACAATTCTGAAACACACAAATCAAGGGAGTTACTTGTTAGGCAAAACCCTTAAACCAAATTAATAATAACAAAAGCACATTTAAACAGCCAACAGCATTGTTCACACATTTCTGTCACCTTTCCCCAAGGTTAATAGGAAAGAGCTCGTGTGTACATTTTCCATTTTGTGGCTTACCACATTCAGAAAGGAAGCAATCTTTTCCCCCAGGCAGTTCTGAGTTGAATAAAAGGAAACAAAGCAGGAAACATCTTTCTTATTAAGTGACCGTGTTCTCTGTACTGGTTTCCAATGAAGAGGAAAAAAAGAAGAGGTAAAAGGCTAAGTCCATTCACATCACATTGGGACTGAACTTAAATGTCAGCTCAACCAAACAAGTTAAAACTAGACATCTAAAACTTGACATCCTAAAATTGTTATATCTATTTTAAAATCCCTAAAAATTACTGAGTGATTGAATGATTGCTTTCCTAAGTTCTGGGAGGAATAGTGCCCTCCTAAAACACATTACCTAGACAATTCAATAACTAAAAATGAAACATAAAAATTCACTTATCCTGCACTTTAAAAAATCATTTTACTTTATAACTGAACAATGGAATAGACTAATATTTTAAAAGCTACTCCCCTATGCATGCAGAGAGAATGCTACATTTTATGAAGTTTGCTCCCTATCTAGAGATAACAGCAACACCAGTTCTTACAGAGAATAAGAACCAAGAACTGTATTAACATCATACAATAAATTATACTATGTTCAAAAATATACACAATAAACTCTCTAATACACTTGTATTTGTAGCATATTATAGGATAATTTTCAACTGCTATTGTAATATGGGGAAATAAACAGCATTTACACTTGTAAACAGTCTTGAGTCTGTTTATCTTTCCTTGTCCAAAAATGTAGCAATGAAATTCAACAAATTGTATCCCTCTTCTTTGCCCCCAAGCTGTATTCAATAGCAAAAAGCAAAAAAAAATAAGATTATTGTTTAAAAACTGCTTTTGATTCTGTCCCTGCCATTCTCTTGCTGCCCAAACTTAGACAAATAACTTCCTTTATTACTCAATCCAAGTAACATCGATTGAGTCTTCACAAATTCCATGTATGGGCAATACTTTGCCTTGGTCCCCTCTCAACTGCCTGTCACGGATGTGAAGAAGTCTGTGGGATGGCAATTTTTATAGAAACCATGAAGTTGTGATCCTGAACTAGAGTCACCTACAGAACTAGAGTCGCCTACAGTGGTGGTTGGGTAATCCCAAAAGAGCCTGAGAGAAGGAAGATGGCACTTGGAGAAAAGTAGTCAAAAGGCAGGAATCTGAGAAAAAGAGGGGCTGAGACAAGACCTGCACATGAAATCTGAGGCCATATCTGTCCCTCCTAATGAGCCTGGTGACCAGGTGGAGAAATATGGCTCCATCAATGTGGGGTATCGAAGAGTAAGATCTCAAAATGCAAAAAGTCATAAGTAAATCTATTTCCCCGATATATACATCTTACTAACAATATGACTGTTCAGATAGAACTCTAAGCAAATCATTTTTCCAAGTTCTTACAGGTAGTGTATTAGTCTACTCTCATGCTGCTATGAAGAAATACCTGAGACTGGGTAATATATAAAGGAAAGAGGTTTAATTGACTCACAGTTCCACAGGGCTGGGGAGGCCTCAGGAAACTTACAATCATGGAAGAAGGGGGAACAGACATATCCTTCTTCACATGGTGGCAGGAAGAAGGGCCAAGAAAAGGAGGAAAAGCCTCTTAAAAAACCATCGGATGTCATGATAATTCACTCACTATCACAAGAACAGCATGGAGGTAACTGCCCCCATGATGCAATTACCTCCTACCAGGTCTCTCCCATGACACGTGGGGATTATGGAAAGTACAATTCAAGATGAGACTTGGGTAGGAATACAGCCAAAACATATCATGTGGTAGAGTCTCTGCATTCCAGAGGTACACTTATTTCTGAGGAGCTGGATCTTCAGAACATCACCTACTTCAGAAAAGCACCTGCTTTGCCATCAATGAGCTGTAAAGAGGGTGTTCTGTCTTTCCTCCAAGAGGCTATTTCCTCTGGTGCTTCAGTCATTGGTTTTCCAGGTCAGCAGTGGTCTTGACCTCTCATCCATTCACATTACTTCTGGAGTTTCCTCACACTCTTTATAAAAATGTCATCTGTCTGCCTGGTATTCAGATCCACCATAGACTACATAACAGCTTCCTTAAGGCCAGCAGTGGTGCCAAAAGTGATTGAGATCCCCAAACTGAAAACCTTTTGGCCCCAGGAAAGGAGCATTCATTAGCCTCTGTGCCCTTACCTGAGAAATGGGAAAATCTAAAGCAAAGCATGCTAAAAGTATAGGTAGATAAAGGTCTTCTTTGATAAAATGTAGGTGGTCATAGCATTTTTGAGAAAGTTAGAAAAAACAGAGAGGTCAGTGGTGCTCTCTACGCTCCAGGCTACCAAAATCTCTTGCACACGCTTCAGCATATTCTTCCCAGGAGGGCTATCTCTCACCTACCTGCTCAGTCCATCAATTGTCCACCAATCTCCTCTCTACACTGCAGCAGAGATTTCTTCAAAATGCGTGTATTATCAGGCCACCTCCCACTTCTTCTGACCCTCACACATTTCAGTGCTCTTACTGTTCTAAGTTAATAACTATACATTTTTAAATGACTACAAGTCCTACAGAACTGGCCCCTGACCATCTTTCATTCTCATCTTGTACCATCTCTTTCTTCTGGAATCCCTCATTCTTCTGCTCCTGAACTTTTCTCCTTTCAGTTTATTGAATGCACCTCACTTCCCTCTGCCTCAAGGCTTCAAACCCACTGGCCTGGGCCTGGCAAACTCCTTTCCCTCCTTGCCCTTCTGCTGGTTCTTCAGCCTTTGAGGAAAGGCTTCCTGATTCCTGCCACTAAGCCAAATCTTCACACCATTTGGCTCCCATAGTCTACAGTTAGCACAGTCGGTGAGCATAAATGTCTTGTGTGATGATTGGATTACTGTGTCTCTACTGCACTAAGAGAAAAGTTCTATGAGGGAAGGACCATGTCTTTTGTCCTGCTCTACTCAGCATTATCTGCTCAGTGGCTAGCACAGTGCCAGGCACACATGGATGCTCAATGCAATGTGTTGCATGAATGAATTCATGAATCAATAAACAAACAATGAATGAATACACTCTGGTCCTCAGCTTCCTCAACTGTAAGTTGAGGGTTCAGACTAGATACCATCAAAGGTCCTTCACAGACATGGCAAATTAAATAATCATTCTATTTCCATATTTATATTATCAGGTATAGGCCATGCTTAATATTACATTTAGAATACATTCACTCAACATATGTTGAAAACTGGAAATACAACCAAAAAGTTGAAGATCTTGCACTCAAGATATTTACAATCCAATTACAAATTCAGACAAGTTTCCTGGAATAGTGAGTGCTGGCTACTCTGACATGGGTAGGCCTGTGAAGCTATGAGAGGACCCAGTAGAATATCTAACCTATGCTGAAAAAGAAATAATGGCAGAGAGGAAGGGAGGGAGAGAAATGTCTAGAAGGCTTTCCAGAAGATGTGATGTAAGAGCTAAAAGTTGGGTTAATCGGATAAAAAAGGGAAAGGAAAGGCAGGACTTTCTGAGAACTGGTAAGTGGGCAAGATGGTAAAAGAAAGTTTATTTTTCAAGTAGTGCCAGTAATTTCAGTAGCTGGATATAAGTGGTTTATCCAATATGATGGACCTATGGGTGTTTTTAGTTGCCCCTCTTGAATAGAAACATTTTTACCACCCTGAGACACGTGAGGAATTTGTAGATATGACATATGTATCATTAACAGTAGGATACAGGTTCAGTGATGTGCAGAGGTCAGGGCGGGTGGGAACCACAGCAGCCTATTAGACACGTATCTTGGCAGGTAACATTAAACGAAACAGTTTTAGATGATTGTGGTGATTCTCCCCCTTCCCCTAATAAAACCTAACTGCTACTTTCAGAATAGTAGTTACCATTTAATAGATGAACATTGTAGACATGAACAGGTACTTGCCAATATCTTCCAAATAATTAATTCTATAGCTATGAGAATGTTTAGTATTTTCAATATCCAAGAAGTCTCATATAGCTTGTTCAGTTTGCTAGTTTGAGAGTTTATTTCAGTCACTGCTCTTGTTTTATGTACCGGGGCATTAAGTGGTATGAATGTGCTTATAAACAGATTGATAGATGGAGAACCAGTCAGGAGATGGGAAGGGCCAATGATCTCTGGATACCTATGTTTAAGCTCTGCAACCTCTGCCCCTACCTTCACCCATATGGCTGGAACTAATGGCAGCTACTTGGGTTGCTAACATATGATTCATAGGAAGAATCAAAGGAGCAATTGTGCAGATATAACAGACAATGCTGCAGCCAATATGGCGCAGGAGGATGCCTGTGCCCATGGAGTATCCCTTTCTCACCACAGTGCCTGCAAATTAAGGTGACAAAGTTGACTTTCAGTGGACTCTTTCTGTCTTTCCCTCGCCTCAAGGCCACATTCAAGCTCTTGTTATCAGAATTGCCATTTGTAGCTAGGGCACAGCAATTTTCACATCTTCACAAAGGCTATATATGTGAAGTCATTCTCTTAGAGAGCGTATTCAGCTACTGCACAGACAAAAAACAAGCAAAATTACTTTAAATGCTGATATTATTTTTAAGGGCAAATCGATTTCCAAAACCAAATAAAATGGAAAACTCATTAAGAAGTCATGGTCGGGCTAAAGCAGATGGTTAAGTATATCATTTAGTTGCCCAAATCAAGTTCAAAACCAATGACTTTTTGTCCCAGAGCAAATAGTGTACAAGAAAAAGTACAAATATCAAAAACAATGGCTGAATGTTAGATATTCTGTCACAACTTAGTTATCGGGCTACGTGGACTATCACCAGTCTATCAGATTGACTAGTTTCTTCTCTTCTTTTTCCTTGTGATAATTAACAAACTCAAGTTTTAGAAATGTTTTACAGCTTGAAATAAATCATTGGGAGACTTAAGGAACACTTGGACACAGGAGGGGGAACATCACACACTGGGACCTGTTGTGGGGTTGGGGGAGGGGGTAGGGATAGCATTAGGAGATATACCTAATGTAAATGACGAGCTAATGTGTGCAGTACACCAACATGGCACATGTATACATATGTAACAAACCTGCACATTGTGCACATGTACCCTAGAACTTAAGGTTTAATAAAAAATATATAAATAAAAAATAAAAATAGAATGTTTCCTTACCCATCTCTCCCACTCTCCCAACTTTTCTCCTGATACACACAAGTGATAGCTTAAGGTTAATGTCTCAGAAGAATCTCAAAAGAGTAAAGACGTATCTGCTCCCTGTTGTAAATTAGAACATGTATTTGCTTTTTTAAAAAAATCCATCTTTTTTAAAAATAAACATTTCCCAGGGTTTCCTTCCCTCCAAACACAATTTCAAGATTGTTTACATTCCAAACCCAAGCAAGAGATGAAACCTACCTCCAGCATAATATTATATGTGGTGATCACATGGACTCTACTCAGCTTGCAGAATGCCAAGCCTGATAAAATACTGCTTCATCCTGGCTCACATTGTTATGAAATAGGAGGTACCTGATTTTTTTTTTCACCCATTTCAGGGTGACTGTCTGAATGTTCTTCAAGAAATCTTGAAAGTGAAATCTATCACCTAAAATGATTACCACATTTACAGCAGAAGAAGATGACATTACTGGATCATGGTATTTCAATAGGTCATCGTGGGCCTAGGACTTCTTACAAAGATGATTTGGAAAAAGCTTTTGCCCATCAAGGGGAAGAATAAGGAAAGAGGCCCTAGGGTCTCAAAGCCCTCATTTTATGTTTCTCTTAAAGTTAGGCTTTGCCTGTGCCTATCTTTAATCACATCTTCAGATTCATGGAAGATGATACTCCCAGCTGACTGCAATGCAGCAGTTGTGATGGCCCCTATGCGGGAAACAAATTTTCCCGGGACAACTGGTGGACAACTTTATTGTATGTTGTTTCTCTCCTTCTCCTTGTTCCTCTTCAACCACACCCAATGAGTTTAAGTTCCATCTAGGGGGACAAAAACAAATTCTTTTATAATGAAAAGGACCAGTAATAGATTTTGAACATTGCCTCAAGTGTAGGAATGTTCACGGCCCTCTAGGACATGACGTTAATTATAGAAACCCATCTGTGTCACACCAACACAAAACTCTATCTAAATGAGATAACACTAGCCTTCCCTCAAAATGTACACCATAATCTACTCAGTGTTGAAGTACCAGGCTGAAGGGGAGAAGTATAGGTTTGAGACCCCAGCTGGGGCACCCTTTCAGCGTTCTTTCAGTAGCACAGCCCTTAATTTGCAATTTCTAACTTTCTTTTCTTGCCCTTGACTTCCAGATAGAATATATTTGCCAAAAGAATAATATTGACAGTGACACCACCCTATAGGTGTGATCACTTTCATATCACTAAGGTTGGCGGGTTTATCAGAGATAATTCAACCGATTTCTTTCTTTTTGTGAAGCAGAAATAGTCATGTAACCTCTCTGAATCTCAGCTTTCTAAATGAAAAACAGGGAACAATGTTTCTCTCCTACCCTATTCGACATTGTTGTGAAGGGCTAAGTAACGGAATATGTGAAAGTGGTTTTGAAAGTTTTTGAGAATCCATCACAAATATGCAGGAAGTAACTATTAAAGTAAGTTGAAATGGAACTCTGAGACAATTATTTGAATGGAGGAGGGGAAAATATATAAATCTGGCTTTTGAAAGTGATCTTTGCCTTAAATTACCTAGACTGACTTTTATATTACTCAAACACACCACACAATCATCGTTTATTCTCTTTTGCCCTGACTTGTGGAGAGTGAATTGAAGTTGAAGATATTATTGTCATCATTATTATTATGGTGGGACACACCTGCCAGTCACAATTCAGTAACTATTAAACATACGGCAATTGCTTTTCATGCAAAAAAATAATGGGCATATGTTGTCTGGTTAAATGGCACATCTAATAGGTTTGAAAGCTGATTCACATCAATCATTAGGGACAGATTTATACTTTCACGACTAAATGCCCACCATGCAACATTTTCATGATCTAATTCTGCTCCACAGAACTATTTTGCTGCACACAAGTGCTCTCCTATTATAATTTGTTGCTACTATGTCTTCAGCATTATGAGTATTTCAGCAGCTATGATCATCATCACACGTATTTTAGACTTGAACTTGGCCTCTGACATTGTTACAACAGCATTTAAGGAACTCAGAATAGACTAATCATAATACTATCCATTTGGAGACTATATCACAAAGCAAACCCAGGAGTGCCTTTGGCTTTGCTCTCACAGCTTTGCAAACCTATATACAGAAGCTCTCTCTCAGCTAATGTTCTTTGCATGGGAAATAAATTTGGATCTACTGCTTGTATTAATTTTCCTCCAGGGATGTAGCTATCCATGTCCTGCCCCCAAGTAACTCTGAAAGCCTAGCTGGATACTTTGTTTTCCTAAGCATGGTTTTCCTAGAGGGTGCTGTTTCTAAGCATCCAGCTGGGAAAAAAACTAAGCAGGCTTATTTTCCAAATCTAGACACATACCTCCCCACCATGGGAAATGCTCAAGGGCAAAATGTAAAACGGAACTTAAGTTGGATTTTCCAGGTTCCATTTGACTCTGAAGAGCTAAGGTAATGTTATAAAAGGCTAGGATAAAGATAATTAGCATCTTCATTTGCTGAAAGATAGAACAAGAACCCAAAGAGGTTCAGCCAATCATAAGGAACCACTTTGCTTTTGTAGCAAAAGATACAATAGATTATCAAACATACTTTTTGTCTAGCTCAGAAATGACACTACGCAGATATCCCTCACCTTGTGCATAAGTGGCTGTTTTATTCCTCAATAGTTATGCAGAAGTTATTTTTAATAACACAAATTATGTCTGTAAAAAGTAATATGTAATTTAGGGCATCATTATAGTACTTCAGTGGTTATATATATATATATATATATATAATTTTCTATGTTAGGTATATTCTCAGGGGACAATGGTTTATGAATGAGCTTTAAATGCACAGGTAATGTAATTATTAGGTATAGATCACATTGTGATGAAAAAAACAGCTTCACAAAAATGAGTGCACCTCAGATTCTGTTGGGATGGAAAAATGAAATTATGATGGAATCAGGAGTTATAACAATAATGAGATGGAAAGTTAGTAAACTTATTTGTTAGTTTATAAGTAATAAGTAAACTTAATAAGTTTACTGTTTACTGTTAAGTAAACTGTTAAGCAAACTGTTTACTGTTAAGTTTACTGTTTACTGTTAAGTAAACTGTTAAGTAAACTTTACTGTTAAGTTTACTGTTACTGTTTAAGTTTACTGTTAATAAGTAAACTTATTGTTAGTAAACTTATTTGAGTTTATTTGAGTTAAACTCATTTTCTTAGCTTCATAGACTCAAGGCACTTAGTTCAACACACATACATTTTATATATTTTATATTTATTAACAGCTAATATGGGCTTTCTTTTTGCAATTTTACAATTTAATTTTCAAATATTAAGGTTGATGCAAAAGTAATTGCGGTTTTAGATCATGAATTTTAAATCATTATAACTAGGCTCAAACACATCTTTGTTAATCAAAATAAGAACCATTACAATCAACATGTTTTTGCCAATGAGAAATAAGTTTGTTTATTTCTGTAGCATAAAAATATGTGTTTCAGGATTTGATGAACTCTTGGAAAGTATTTTCTGCATCCTGCTGATTGTAGAAGCATCTTCCCTGCAGTAAGTTATCAAGAGCTTGAAGAAGTGGCAGTCAGTTCACAAGAGATCAGGTGAATATGGCAAATGAGGCAAAAATTCATAACCCCATGCATTCAACTTTTGAAGCATTGATTTTGCAATGTGCAGTCGGGCATTGTCGTGGAGAAGAATTGAGCCCTTTCTGTTGACCAATGCTGACTGCAGGCATTGCAGTTTTCAGTACATCTCATTGATTTGCTGAACATACTTCCCAGATATAATGGTTTACCCAGGATTCAGAAAACTGTAGTGGATCAGACCAGCAGTAGACCACCAAGCAGTGACCATAACCTTTTTTTGGTGTAAGTTTGGCTTTGGGAAATGCTTTGGAGCTTCTTTTTGGTCCAACCACTGAGTTGGTCATCACCAGTTGTCATATAAAATCTACTTTTTGTCACAAGTCAAAATCTGAGAAATTCTTGTTGTTGCTGCATAGAATAAGAGAAAACAACCCTTCAAAATGATGATTTTTTTATTTTCTCTCAGCTCATGAGACATCAACTTATCGAGCTTTTTCACCTGTCTAATTTGCTTCAAATGTCGAATGATTATAGAATGGTCAACGTTGAGTTCTTCAGCAACTTCACTTGTAGTTTTAACAGGATGAGCTTCAAGATTGCTCTCAACTGGTTGTTGTCAACTTCCAAGGACTGGCCACTACAATCCTCATCTTCAAGGCTCTCATCTCCTTTGCAAAACTTCTTGAATCACCACTGTACTGTATGTTCGTTAGTTCCCGGACCAAATGAGTTGTTGATGTTGCAAGTTGCCTCCATTGCTTTATGACCCATTTTGAACTACAATAAGGAAATTGCTTATTTGCTTTTTATCTAACATCATTTTCATAGTCTCAAATAAACATAAAATAAACAGCAAGTAGTAACTCATTACCAAAAAAATGAGAAATACCTATTAAAATAATGTATAACATAACTACATTTAAAAATGTATTCCCATATCAAATGGCAAATTTCAACAATGCAAAAACTGCAATTACTTTTGCACTCACCTAATAAAACAATGTTAAAAATAAAATGCCTTTCAATATAATTTTAAAGTTGACAATTCTAATTATATCAAAACAATAGAAAGAATATGAATCTACATTTTAAATATTTCAGGATACTCTGCCTTTCACCAACCAGGCATCATAAAATTTTCACATAATCCTTTTAAGAAATGGTGTCCAATTTTTACACATACAATAACCATAGAAAATGGAAAGATATTTTCCAAAAGACATGCTTAAATATTTCCTTTTGCTACTAAGGCTACTCCCAAGACACCATCAAACATTTACTAAAAAGAAGAAAAGAAAATCATTTTTTAATTAGCAACATAGATTGAAGGATTTTGCTTTCCCTTTCTACTTCTTTGTCAACATAATGTGCAATAAAGCAATGAGCTTACTAACTCTGAGAACTTTAATCTATATAGGTGTCCTATCCCTTTACGAGACTGACTGAATTATTTCATTCTGAACCCCTTATTTCCACTCATGTATAAGGAGGCACCGAGTATATGGCCACCAAAGTTAGTATAGTGCCCTGGAACCAAGAGAGGAGAAAGTTGAAGGAAGTGGTGTCCAACAACAGTAAATACTGCAGAAAATAAGCAGCACTAATCAGGTTTTGTAAATAATATCATGTGATAGTCTCTGAGAAAGCCATTTCATTGTAGTAGCATGGGCAGATGTCAAATCACAAGTAATCACATAGAGAGTGGGTGATAAGAAAATGGGTGGCGAGAGAGTGCAGACTCACTTTGAAAATGGCAATGAACCTGGGAGGAAGACTAGTCACAGGTGATGAGAGGGAGGTGACCGGGAGCTGATGAGTGAATATTGTCCAATGACAATGAAGGAGGAAACACTGAACTAAATCCCTATACAGCTCTGGCTAAGAAGGCAAGAACGGCCAGAAAGCAAGTGAGCAGGCAGGGAGGACAGGCAAGAAAAAGGGATCAGCAGGAGGAAAAACTGTGGATAAATAAGGCTGAATAGAGATATCCATTTGTGTAGCCATGCCAGGCCAATCTGGTTCAATTTTCTGTGTAACAAAGTTCCACTTGTTTTTCAGTTGTCATGGACCCTCAGGTCACGTAACCTGAGCATGTGTGGAAGAACCAAGAGTGCAACCTCTGACCAAGGAGTAGGGACTGAATTAAAAGCAGACACAACAATGGCAGGATCCAGGATCCAAGCAGATCGAGCTCTGATATCATCCCACGGCAAAATCCAGTCAGATTACACCTCATTGCAGGATCCAATCAGATCACACCTTATTACCCTACACTTATAAAATCTGACCACTCCCCAGCTTGGAGAGTCGCTGCTTTGGGAATTGCTCCTGGTGTTCCCCTTACTTGTTACAAGTAACAAGATCCCCTTGCTAAATCCTCCTTGGTTGTGGTCACTGTGTTGATACCCACCAAGAGACCCAACTCACCTGTTATGAGGGTAACATTTGGGGGAAAAAACAAAGTCATATGGGGAAAACAAAAAGTTTGAACACTTCTATATTTTATTTTATTAGAAAATTTATCTTATCTTCATTATACTTTACTATTTTCTCACCTTTTTATAAAACATATTAAAGGCCGGGCGCGGTGGCTCAAGCCTGTAATCCCAGCACTTTGGGAGGCCGAGACGGGCGGATCACGAGGTCAGGAGATCGAGACCATCCTGGTTAACATGGTGAAACCCCGTCTCTACTAAAAAATACAAAAAACTAGCCGGGCGAGGTGGCGGGCGCCTGTAGTCCCAGCTACTCGGGAGGCTGAGGCAGGAGAATGGCGTGAACCCGGGAGGCGGAGCTTGCAGTGAGCTGAGATCCGGCCACTGCACTCCAGCCTGGGTGACAGAGCGAGACTCCGTCTCAAAAAAAAAAAAAAAAAAAAAAAAAAACATATTAAAGTAAAATTTCCCCCCAACAGATTCCTCAGAGATAAATTCAAAACATAAATATACCTTAGAGAAGTACATTACTGACTCAGATTTATAGGTAGCCTAACTGACACATTATTTGCAGGGAGACACAGCAAACTGCTACTAAACAAAGAATTGACATTCTTTATCACAAGTAACACATTCAGGAAAGCAAAGGGAAGTGTGATGCAGCAAACGTCCCATCATCACCCTGTGACAGAAACATCAAGGATGGGTCAGCAGAAGACCCTTCCAAGGATAATGCAACACTATTTCTCCCTTTAAGGGTGAAACCAGAGACAAAAGGAAGTCCACCGTGGCTTTCTCAAAAGAAACAGGGGGCAAGGATAAAATACTAGTTAGTTATTTGTCTAGTGGACAGCTGTTGCACCATCATGGTGACCAAGAGTGAGTCAAACTTTTGGTGAAGTTAACATACGTTGTCTGAAATGAGTTAAATACTCTCTCCTAAAAGCACTAGGACTCACAATATCTTGACATTTTCATAAGTGAATTTACATCAATGTAATTTGCTGATAAACACTCAGATATACAGTTGTGCGGTGTAGGAGTGAGAGCCTTATTTAAGGTTTGAAATCCTGGGTTTGAGTCACTGGGTGTGAGCCATTTACTAGCTATGTGATCTTGTGGCAATGGCTTAACTCTTCTTGACTCTATATTCTTTAGATGCCTGTTGGCTGAATGATACAATATATGGAAAGCACATAGCAGCATGTCTGGCATGAAATGGACGTACAGATTGTCACTGGTTCCCTCTCTTTCATCCCTATGGAGCCTGTTTTAAAAGAAAAGGTTTGTGCATTTGTCACACTCTAAGACTATGCCCCTGGATCTATTAAAGCTGCAGTCCAAACTTTTTGGCACCAGGGACCTGTTTCATGGAAGATAATTTTTCCATGCTCCAGGGTGGGAGTGGGGGATGGTTTGGAGATGATTCAAGTGCATTACAATTATTATGCACTTCAATTCTATTATTATTACATTGTAATAGATAATGAAATTATTATACAATTCACCATAATCTAGACTCAGAGGGAGCCCTGAGTTTGTTTTCCTGCAACTAGTTGGTCCCATCTGGGGGTGATGGGAGACAGTGACAGATCATCAGGCATTAGATTCTCATAAGGAGTGTGCAACCTACATCCCTTGCATGTGCAGTTCATAATAGGGTTCATGTTCCTATGAGAATTTGCTGCGGCTGCTGATCTGACAGGAAGCAGAGCTCAGATGGTGATGCAAGTAATGGAGAGCAGCTGTAGGTACAGATGAAGCTTTGCTCACTCACCTGCAGCTCACCTCCTGCTGCGCAGCACGATTCCTAACAGACCATGGACTGGTACTGGTCCATGGCCCAGGGGTATGGACCCCTGTATAAAAGGAAGTGTATTTGCTATGTAAACAGCATTGCCCAATTCACACCAATGGGAGCCTGGGTGACTGATGAGGGTAAGCTATCATAATTCCATGGATACTTAGGGAATGAAAATATTGGTTAGGCACATGGCTTTCCCCTTCAGGAAGAAAAATGCACTTTTAGGCACTCTGTGTAATCCAAAATACTTGCCTAATTTTGAGATCAGTCACCTAGTTATATAATTTGGAACACTTTTAAAACTTAACCAATACTTAGAACACTGAAATATTATTGCTCAGAATGTTAGAAATCAGAGTGTGTGAATAGATAAGAAATATCTGATATTTCATTATGCAGATCTGACGGTTTCCTGAATTACAGGCCTTCCCCCATTAAAGTTTATAATAGAGCATTTCTTTGTGTTGTAATGTGTATCTAAAGTTTAAAATTGTCTGAATTTAATCTCCAAAAAAGCATCTAGAAGTTTTATATGTCTAGAATGAAAGTATTTAGGAGCCATAGTGTCATGCTCAGACCTCCTTGATTCTAACCAGTTTATCAATAAATGAGACCTTTTGTTTACTCTTACCAACATCTTTATTACTGGACAGAAAGGGTCTATAGTTGCGCCTCCTGAAACAGGGTATTATCCTCAATGTTATGAATTGATACAACAATGTTAAAGGCTTAATCCATGTTTGAAAGGACAGTATGAGCTTATAGGGAACTTAGACATTCACAAATAATGACAGCAGAAATCAGCAAGTGATGAGCCCAACTCAAGTGGTGCCACGTGTTAATGGATTTCACAGACATGAATAAGATTTTTGCAGCTAGTAACATTTATGTGGCCTTCTCTGAATGTATAAGATGTTGATAGTCAGGTATGATAAAAGGGAGTTCATTCCAGTTAGTGACATGAGAAAAGACTGGCAAGAAATGATTTGAGAAATTCAAGAAAAACATTTCTTTTATTGCTCCATAATAGAAAAGTTAGGGTTTTTTAGCTGCTTCAACAGCCCCACCCTGTAGGTGTAGGCTATAACCTTCATGAGGGCAGAAGCCATGTCTGCTGAATTCATCACTATGTAACTCATAGCTCATCCTAACACTCTGGAAGTAAATATTTATTGAATGAACGAAAGTGTGTAGATAAGGAGAATATCAACATGGAAGTAGAGAAGCTCTGTTTTTGGCTCTGATGGCTTAATGTCTTTAAAAGTCTTAGGTAAACTCAGAAAAAGGAATGGGTCCCATAGATGGAAAGGATATTTAATATGTTGGTTGGCATAAGTTAAAAATCATCTTGAAAAACTGGAAAGATTGTGTAACACCAATGAGATGCAATTCACTATGGATAAGTCAAAGTTATTCCATATTGAGATTCAAAAAGGCAAATAAAAGGGAAACCTATTAATGTGATCACTCAAGCCCTTTCCAAACCTTGGATTCCATAAGAGCTTTCCTTTCGGTAGTAGAACTTATCTAGGAACCATATAGGAGAATAAAATGTAGTGAGTTCATTCATTCAGCAAATATTTGTGAAATACAGAGATGCCCCTTTATTATTAGTTCATGAACGTCTTGTTACATTACCACCTATAGTGCTTGACACTGAACAGGCAGCCAGTCAATACATATTCACTAAATGATAAAATGCATAGACCTTCTTCAACCTCACCAATCCTAACACATTATGTTTGATATTCATTATTTTTCCATCTAGGAAATCGCCACCAAAAGATGTAGAGTTCTTAAAGTTCTTTCTTTAAGGAGAGGCAAATAACGGGGAATACAATGAAAGTTGAGGATCAATTTCATTGGAATTCCTACAGCATTGTTTGCACTCCCCTTATGACACATTCCATTGTACATTATGTTCCAGTGATTTGCAAACAAGATTTTTCTATTATCCTGTGAGCACTTTACAGTCCAACACTGACATCCAAGTTCTTTGAAGCCTTAGGTAACACCTAGCATAATGCATTGCACACATTAGTCCTTAAAAATATTTGTTGGATGTTGAAGTTAAAAGAAATTTAACATAAACCTCCACCAGAACAACATTATATAAATAGAAGTACTGAGGAAGGCGCTGGTAATGAACCAGAATGTAAAAACAGAGAATAGGGTATGTGATGAACTGCCTCATGTTGCCTTTAGGCCTTTCAGCCTGAATTCAGCCATAAAAGAAATCCATCACCTCGTCAATTAAACCTCAGGACTTACAGTACTCAAGGATCCAAACAGCATCCTCATCGAGTTCTTCTCACTTTGTATTACTATATTCTGAAATCACATTATAAAGTAATTTTAGAATTCACCTGCTTTCAGAATTTCCTGCTTATAACTAGGTAGAAATGAATGAAAATTTGTGAGAAGGCCTTACCAGCAGTTATTTTAAAACCTTGAGTGAAAAGATCGCTTACCCTGCTTGACTTGCCTGGGTTTCAAACCTCACATTTAAAGCCCTGTCTTGGGGATGTCTTTGGAACTCTGTGCCATGGATATCAACACAGTGTAATAAAGCCTTTTTAATACATTAGGAAAAAAACTCTTTGGAATGAGAACCAAGATTGATTTCCCTTATTTTGACCTCTGTCAAAATATAG
The DNA here is from genome assembly GCF_047675955.1 of Chlorocebus sabaeus. NCBI lineage: Eukaryota > Metazoa > Chordata > Mammalia > Primates > Cercopithecidae > Chlorocebus > Chlorocebus sabaeus. Next base: position 31,477,701 of record NC_132911.1, on the reverse strand, counting down.
TGAGGTCTCATAAACAGATCATAAATTTAAGTGCATATTGTTGCCTATAAAATCCATTCTGAGAATAGAAGTTCAACATTAAAATCAAGAAATAAAAAGGTATGTTCAAGTCTTTATCTTTTCTGCTTCATGCATATCAGTTTCAGTAAGAAAATGTGTCTCAAATGTATTAATTCAAATGCAACACATGCTAACTTGCCCTACTGAACGCCCAAAAGTCTTTGGTCAGAATGCAGTTAAAGAAATTATAATCTACTGATTAGGAACAAAGCAACTTTTATGTTAAAAAAAAATAAAAAATAAAAAACCGCCAGTCTCCCAAATTCATGATCCTTATTCACCTCTGCTGATCTAGAGCTAACAAATACAGCATTTTCACCTTCATTCAAAACCAGGCTACAACCACTTGCGAAAACCTACTCCACAATTCAGGATTAAGTAACAGTTAATCAACCACTGAAGTATCAAACATGATAAAAATAACTGTAATAATAAGCAGTAGTATTTCTCCCTTAGAAAGCAACGTAATATGTAAAGAGGACCTATTTTAATGCTATACAGGGGAAATAAGTTAATGAAGAATAGACAAAAAGAACTTCTTTTTAGGAGGCTTTTCCCTAACAAGCTATGAACCCTGGAGACTACTGATAGAATCACATCTGACATACCGATAATTTAATAAGTGTATCCAACCATAAGTTATAAACTAGCTCCTGAAGAATAGACTTCTATGAAGGGCTAAAAGGAGAATTAATAGAAGATTTACTGTTTGTTTATTTATTTATTTTATTTTTATTTTATATATTTTTTTGAGACGGAGTCTTGCCCTGTCACCCAGGCCGGAGTGCAATGGCGTGATCTCGGCTCACTGCAACCTCCATCTCCCGGGTTCGAATGATTCTCTTGCCTCAGCCTCCCAAGTAGCTGGGACTACAGGCATCTGCCACCACATCCAGCTAATTTTTGTATTGTTAGTAGAGACAGAGTTTCACCATGTTAGCCAGGCTGGTCATGAATTCCTGACCTCATGATCCTCCCAAAGTGCTGGGATTACTTGTTCTATGATCCTCAAAACTCACTTTCATTTTTTTTTTCAAAATTCCCTTTGGAAAAGAAAAGGGAGAACACATTCACCAAGTCATTGGAATGTACCAGGGCCTACAGAGGCACTTTTAAAAACATGACATCACTTAATCTTCACCGCAACCTTATGGGGGTAGGTTTTATTATCTACATTCACAGGTGAGTAGAGTTAACCCACACATGAGTGAGTAAACTGAAGCTCAAAGGGGCAGCAGAAAAATGCTGACAACAGACGGTAAGGCTATTCTGGATAATTTAGTTCATGAAGCTCCTTTCAGAGGATTTCATTTCTCCATGTTAAACACACTATTTTTTTCCTTTTAAGATACCTCTTTTCAGCAGGAAAATCCTACCATCATCGTTTCCCATTTGAGTTCCATGAGCTTCTACCTAGAGGCAAAATGGAAATGGGAATGTTATAATGAAGGAAGTAGTTGGGGAGAAGAATCTGCCAACTTAACAAGCCAGTAAGAGGTACCAGAAATCTCAGAGAGGCACCCATGACATGCATGGAGGGTGGTTCTAGGGGATTCCAGACCAGCAAGGCTGCTGACTGAACCCTTTAGCACAGCGATACTCCCTTAGCTTTGGGATGGGCAGGTTTCAAAACAGCACCACAGGAGGCAGCTCAGCACCCACCTCTCATCCCACCTGCAGACAGCAGAGAAGTGTGGAACAGAGCCTTTGGGTTAGGACCTGGCTTTTCACTTCCAACTCTGTAACAATGAATAAGTTGCTTAATCTCTTTGTGTGTAAGTGGCTTTATCTATAATAACAGTACCAACATCATATGACTGTTGGGAGAATTGAGTTGATAATAGGTAAAACTCTTTGAACAGTACCTGGAAGATTAGCACTCAATGAACATTAGCTGTTGTTGACAGTTACTATTTCTGTACATGATATTGAATATGAAGCCCTAGTGTTGGATCATCCCACAAAAGAGCATACTTGCCACATTGACAATGACCGATGAAAAGTATAAAACTCAAACAAAAATGAAACCTTTTTTTCCCCGTAGCCTTTTCACATACACATCAAGTGAGAGTAGAAGTTTCCTTGTGTAATGAAAGTTTAAACTATGTAGATCACAAAGTATCACCAGTAGAAAGGGAAGAAGCAGAGTGACTGGGGATCAGTATTAAAAGGTTTAAAGTGTTTCTTATTAGTGTCCTAAACACAATCAGGTTCCTAGCAAATGGAATCTGAATCACATCAGTGAAACTGTTGTTCATCCCTCCCCCAAATTCTATAGGATCAAATGAAAGAGAGGTTGGATTAAGCAGTCCCATAACCAGAAAGCACCAGACTTATGTGTACCTTTATAAATAAGGTGAGGCCCATTTCCCTCATTGTAAAAGACAGCCTTACAGGAGAAGTAGGCCACCACTAGTCAGAAAAAATTACTACTTTCTCAGTAGATTAGCTGAAAATTGGAGAAATGTTAAGCCACATGACATTTAGTGACACTGCATATTTCTGTGCACATCTGGAATGGAAAGAGCAAACCACTCACTGCAAAGGTGAATTTTGCAAAGAATATGGAAACAATGAGAGCACAACCCTGTCCCTTCCAGCCACTACAACATAAGATTTATAAAACTGCTACTTCTGTTGCTAGTGAGTAATCATGCCACATTGTTCCCATATATGAAAATTAATGGGACAGATGCTGGCTGCAAGGTTCACTGAAATTCAATATAAAAGGTGTTTTATTCTTCTTTATGGCAATGAGAACAGAGGTGTCCTGCTACATCCAAGTTCTAATTCTGAATTCCTCTTCAAAGCAAAATAATCTTTATAGTTTGCTACATATCTGTGTTAATATGCATAATTTAGAGAAGATTATTTTAAGACACAGACAATTTTCTGTCTTGAAGCCATTTCTCATTGTCTGGGACATCCTATGAAATCCAGGGTTTGATGGGACTGTCAATTAAGGAAGCTGCGGGTCCACAAGAAGATAGAGTGCAACACTTGCCATGACAATGCAGAAAGAGGAACCAGGCACAAAAAGGAAATGTATCCATACATTTTGTCTTCTTGACTACATCAAGGGCATATCTTAAACCATCTATCTGGTTATTAAGTAAATTTCTATTAAGTGTTTATTACACATTAGATATTGAGTTAGATGCTATGGATAAAATGATGCATTTCCTAGCCTCAAGAAATAGTCTAGCTGAGGAAGACAACAAATTACACATGATCCCTTAGAGTAATATGTGATAAAAGCACAGGAAGGAGTGGTCAGGTAGAAGGAACTTGATGGTCAGGCAATGATTCTTGGAAGAGGTTATCAACCCATAATTTTGACATATATGGAGTTTAATTTCTATTGATCCAAACTTTCCACAGCTAAATTGGGATTTCAGAATGGGAAGAAATGGCTTCATTGGATATTACTGAGTTAAACCCACCAAGTCAGTTTGTTGCTTACTAATTTAGATTGCCAAGAATGGAGAAAACAAGCACTTAGTGAGTAATGAGTACATGACCTAAAACAAGATTGTCTACAGAAAATGTACATTAAGTCAGATATGACACATACAAGCAAATATATCAGTAGCTGGTTGTTTGCAGGTGATCTTATGAAAGAATCATCTCTATTGGGAAGCCATAATAAAAACCAGGTTAACCAAGACTGCTAACAGCAATTCTCCAACAATCAGGGGACCTAGGGATCCTTTTCTTCTATTAACCAAGTCTTCTGTCCCTGGGCAAATCAATTACTTCCAGTTTGCACAACTATGCCTCCATTACAGAACGACAAGATTTGACAAGATTAAGTTTGCAAACTATATCCCATTCCTACCTCCCTGACAAATAGGCTACTCCTCTTTCAAAACTGTTTCATCATCGTTCTTCTGCCACTCAAACGTCCAACCCGCAGGAATTCTTCTTTTGAGATCTAACTACATTCTAGGCAGACAAATTATAGTATCTTTAAAATTTTCTCACGAATACAATAACCAGAAGGCTCCTTGAGAAAAGGAGTTCTAATTTGTCTTTGCATCCCTCTAACCTAGCACAATGTCTGGCACAGAGCAGGATTCCCAAAATATTTGTCGAACACACATGGCAATATGAATGAATGAATACATACTAAACCCAAACTAAGAATAAAGCACAGGTCAAGTATAAAAAAGATAAAAAAGAAAAAAAACGTGGCTGTATAGGAACTGAAAATATGCCCCTAATGACTCGGCAGTGTTCTCTCCCTTCTCTCTATTTGTGTCCTACACAGCACCTAATAGAGTGTAGGTGCTCTACATACACCAATAGAGTGTAGGACATCCACTGATGTAATTATGTAACCTCCGTAACACAGAGAAAAGTGGATCTGTGAAAATATTTCTGAGGATGAATGTGTGTGTGTGTGTGTGTGTGTGTGTGTGTGTGTGTGTGTGTGTAGTGCACTCCTGATTTTCCATCTGAGAGTTGGGAAAACCTATCTTCTATGACATTGGGGCAGAAGACAATGGATCAAGTACCAAGCATGACTAACTGGTATGATGTCAAAGTAAGATTTCCTGTTTACTACAAGGTAGCCTACTTATTCTTGGATAAAACCATGAGAGACAAAGGCAAGGCCCAGGTGGAATGCAGTCAGACTTGGCTGGGTCAGAAAGAGACAGCATTATTGTAGGCGCTGATTTTTATTTTCTTGGAAGAAATTTTAATGGTTTCCATTTAATTCAGACTAAAAAAAAAAAAAAAAAAAAAGACAGAGAATAGCACATTTGACCTTTTCCTTCTTCACAGATGATTTATCTTATTTAAGCAGCCTGCACTCGGGCCATCTCCACTGATACATCTGCTGGATACTATGGACTAGGTAGACTGGCTGGCTTTGTCATTGAATTTGCAACAGGACCATCACGAATTGGAGTAAGTCATTTTGCCCATCACCTTGATACTAAATTTAGACCACATATATTTTCGTAAATTGTTTGTTACTCCATTTGTACAGTCATTTGTCCTTTTCCCCATGTACACGGTATGTGCTCATTTGCTCTGCTTGCGGGGACACTCAGAACATTTGGTTTAGGAAGGCTCCTTCACAAAACAATTCTGTTACTCTAGATCATTCTTCTCAGCAGACTTGGAAATTTGCTCCCATCTGGTGGCTCCCGAAAACCAGCTGTCTGGTTCCTTTTCCTCCCGGCCCCCTCTCCAGAGGGCCACAATCCTGTCCCTGCAGTTTCACAGGAAGTGCTCAGCCACCTCTGTTTCACTAATGAAAGAACTGACTGAGCCCAGCAAGTGGAAATGACTAGCCAGAGGCAGAGCTAAGACGCTGAAAGTGTTTCACCAAGTACTTCTATATTTTAGACACTCTGACATTTTTGCCTTGCTTCAAAGACGTTTCCTGTTTTCATTTTGTGACTGACTGGAATATAAAATGTTATTTGGGCTTATGCAGTTGAAAAGAGACAGTGGGCTACTTTGCAACATAAAACACGTTGCTCAAAAATATGAGAAGGGGAAAGGTTTTCTAGTTTGGGCACAAAAAGGATATCCTTGACTCATATCCTAGCAGGTTTAGTAACTTTATATGGCTAAACTCTGTTCTCCTTTTCCATCGGTAGAGCATTCCACCATAAAACAACTGTATAACACGTGGAACAGTGGTCTACTCCCTTGTAAAAAAGCACAAGCATACACACAAATAACAATGAAGAAAATGTTTTCTGTTTATTTCTAGCTCAATTTCCAGCTATTATCACTTGACACTTTGCTCTTCTGATGTGCACATTTGCTCTGACTCAAGGAAAAGAAATAAGATGTCATTGAATTCACAGCAGGGACCACTGGGGTTTTTATATAGGACAAGAACGGGGAAGGAATAGTGAACAAGAATGGGAGGAGAATGAATAAAACTTTAAAAGAATAAGGCTTTTAAAGTTATAAGGCTAAAATAGTTCATTTATGATATTAATAAACCTATGGAGACCTCAAATTATTATCATAGATGTTTAAATAGTATTTGATGAAATTCAAATCCATTCTTGATTAAAAACATATAATGAAATATTTCTATCTCAACCTAAACGCCAGCACTATGTTTCAAGGGAAAAATCTAAGTTTTTCCAATTTTGATAAGGAACCAAAAAAATGCCAAAAATTTCTACTCTAGTTTAACTAGTTCTGGAGGAAATAGTGAATACAACTACATCAGAGAAAGAAAGTAAAGGCATACAAATTTCAAAGGAAGAAGTGCAATTAACATCACCTGCACATTTATATTTAGGACTTTGGAAAACATAAAATAACCAATTGCTAAAATATATTTTTTCTAAAATGAGAGAATTTAGAAGAGGCCAAAGGTAACCTATACAAATCAATAGCTTTGATACATACACACAAAAGACCCATTTTGACAATGTGGAAATAAGCTAAATTATAGATGGTAAAAGTTATTGGAGGAAAACCATTAAACACTGACAGAAAAGACAAAAAAATGCTTAAACAAATGGAAACGCATATCAGCATATCATGTTCCCAGATAGAAAGATTCAATGCCTTTTGGACGTCTCTAAATCACTCTTGAACCTTAATGTGATCCTACTAAAAATACCAACAGAACTTGTTTTTGAAATAGACAAGTTGAATCTAAATTTCATACAAAACATAAACAAGTAACAGTGGTGAAGACCAGTCTAAAAAAGAAATGCAGCAATGGGAGACTAGTTCTACAATATACCAAAGTATACTATAAAATCTAAAATAATTAAAACAAGTGGTACAGGCAAGAATAGGCAGATTCCTTGGAAGAAACTACAAAGTGAGATGTTGATTCAAAGATATATTACAATTTTTATGTGATAAAGGTGGGATCTCAAATAACTGGGAAAAATATGGATTGCTTAACAAATGATGTCTGAGTCATACTTTACATCTTTAGAATAAATTCCAAATATATTAAAATCATTATTATGCTGGCGAGGATATAGAGGAAGAACTCCTATACACTGCTGGTGGGAATGTAAATTAGTACTACCATTATGGAAAACAATACGGAAGCTCCTCAAAATGTTAAAAAATATATGAACCAGCAATCCCATTACTGGGTATATATCCAAAGGAAAGGAAATCAGTATATAGAAGAGATATCTGCACTCTCATGTTATCGCAGCAGTATTTTCAATAGTGAAATATAGAATCCACCTAAGTGTCCATCAGGGGATGAACAGATAAAGAAAACACAGTGCATGTACACAATGGAATACGACTCAACCATAAAAAGGATAAAATCCTGCCATTTGCAACAACATGAATGAGGCTAGAGGACATTATGGTAAGTGAAATAAGCCAGGCATGGAGAGAAAAATACAACATGATCTCACTCATGTGGAATCTAGAAAAACTGATATCATAGAAGTTGAAAGTAGAATAGTAGTTACCAGAGACTAGGGAGAATAGGAGGGAGTGGGAGATGGGGAGAGGTTGGTCAGCAGATATAGTTACATAGAAAGGAGTAAGTTCTAGTACTCTATTGAACAGTAAGGTGACTACTGCTAACAAGTAGCTAGAAGAGAGAATTTTGAATATTCTCACAATGAAGGAATGATAAATGTTTAAGGTAATTGATATGGTAATGACCATGATTTGATCATTTCACAGCATGTACATGTATTAGGACATCACATGGTACCCCACAAACATGCAAAATTATTAGGTGTCAATAAAAATTAATTAAAATTAAAAATAATTACTATTTTATACTCTCAGAATGAGGAAAGTCTCTCAATTTTTGACTCAAAAAACCAGAAGCTATAAAAGGAAAGAATGACATATCTGTCTACATAAAAAGTTATAATTTCTCCATAGCAAACAGCATGAAAAACAAAGTGAAAAAGGCAAACAACTGAAGAAAATGTTTGCATTTTGTTTATCATATATGGCATAATTTGTCTTATATATAAAAGCTCCTGTAAGTCAATTTTAAAAACTGATGGAAATGGACAAAGCATACAAACATATTTCACAATAAATAAAACACAAATGGCCCTTACATATATGTAAGATGCCCAGCCCATTCACAATTTTTAAAAATGTACATTTAAACTACACTGAAATTTGATACCCCCATCACAATGGTATGAATTGATCAGTTTGGTAACACACTGGGTTGATAAAGGCATAGAGATTATAGATTGTTGGTGAGAATATAAAATACTGTGACTATGGAGAGCAATTTATAATATTTATCAAAATTTAAAATATGTACGTACTATTTGACCTAGTGCATTCATTTCTAGTAATTATCTTACAATGTATTTGTACACATGAAAGTTATGTGTCCAAAGTTATTCACTACAGCATTACTTTTAAGAGAAAACACTGGAAAGGAAGTAAATAATCATCGATAGGGATGCATTAAACTACAGTTGGTATGTACAATGGAATGTTATGTATCTGTTTTAAAGTACCCTCTTTGTATACTCATATCAAAAGATCTCCATATATAAGTTTAATGCAAAAATATGAATGTGTAGTGTACATGATATCCTACCATTTGTTTAAAAAGATGAGAGAACAATACACAGTTTTAAATACTTAATATATCTGAATGATTAAAAAGATACACAAAGAAACTATTACTGATCCCTTTGGAGAGGGGAATCACTGGCTAAATAACATAGATGGGAAGAAAACTTTACTTTCAACTCCTTTGCTCCCAACAAATGTGTAAAGATGTCAATATATGACCTATTTAGCAATCATAAAATGTAAAATAAATATGATAAAATAAAGTCACAATTGTAATTCAAAATTTATTTTCTGTTACAATGCTTTTGTAAATATAGGCAAAGCCTTACCATGATAATCTTCAAATACTAAAGTTCAAAGTAACATTTTTAACAATTTCAAGTTTAGTGGAAGAAATTATGGACTAGAAGTCAAGAGATGAGGATCCTAGGCTTGGTTTTACTCGTTTTCATGCTCTGAGTCCTACATTCCTCTAAAATAAAAAGAATGTGTTGCCTTACATGTACTCTAAGGTCCATTCAGCATTTTTATTCTAGATCTCTGCTATCCAATAAGGTAGCCACCAGCCATGTGGGTATTTAAATTTAAATTTACATGGGTTACATTAAATAAACTTAAACATCTGTTCTTTCACCATCCATATTTCAAGTGCCCGCTCAACTAACACAGGTAACTAGTTTCTACCTTAGTGAACAGTACAGACATTGAACATTTCCTTCATCCCAGAAAGTTCTACTGAACAGTACAGAGTCTAGCAGACTCCATAAGCAGAGATAATAATTTAATACACCACATTATTTCATACAACAAGAGAGTTAACACAGAAGGGAAGGACATCTGTCCTCTCCCTTGTACATGTTTATACTTGTAATGTGGTTGAAATGAATAGCAAGGACAACTATAACGGGAAAAATATGCTATTAAAGGGTAATATGCAGCCTAAGGGGTTTGTGAAAGGAAGGCCACAAGCTAGGCCTGGTGATTTTGATGAATCTGAATCCACTTATCCACTCACCTGGGTCTGATAACCCAAGCTGTGAAATCACATTATTATCCATCATTATCATCGCTGAAATATCAAGCATCTATAGTACAGCCATTTCCTGCTTCCTTTTAGCTTACTAGATTTAATGAGGCTGAACGTTACTAGTCAGAGACACAGATAAACAAACTACATATTCTCCAACCAGCTAACATGCTAACCAATCTTCAAAAGGCTGTTCTTTTCTAAATGACAAGATTCTAGAAGTGCTGTTCTATTTTTAAAGAATGAATGAGAATTATGGAGGACTTCAGAGGCAGGCAACCCTGAGTGCAAGTTCTGACTCTCCTGTTCATTAGCTGTGTGACTTGGCAAGTTATGCAACCAGAGTCCTGTTTTCTAAAATGTGTTCATAATTCCTAGTTCACAGATTTGTGGGAAATAAAAGACCAAGCATATATAAAGGATTTAGTATACTGGCAATCACTAAGTATTGTAAAAAAAAAAAAAAAAAAAAAAAAAAAAAAAAAAAAAAAAAAAAAAGCTCTGTTAAACATTTTTTAAATGATTATCTGATCCTCATGGCTTCAATATTAACTAGTAATAACAGCATGCCATTAATATGCATTAACTTCAGACTATAAGATAGAAAACATATCATGTTGCCTTCAAATTCTTGTGATTCTATAGGAAAAGGGGAAAGTTAGGCACTGAAAGGTTAAATGTACAGTTGCATAAACCTTGGTATACAACACGCTCCAGGAAATAATCTGGTACAATCAATGGCAAGGAGAAGGAGCAAGACAAAAGTCATCAAACTACAGAACAACACAATCGCTGAGGCTGTGAAACCATTTGGTTGCTAATTTATATGTGTATAATGTATGTAGCATCTTCTTTTTCATTTTATTTTTTAAATTTTTTGAGACAGGGTCTCATTCTGTTACACAGGCTGAAGTGTAATGATGTAATCATAGCCTACTGAAGCTTCAGTCTCCTGGGCTCAAGCAATCCTCCCACCTCAGCCTCCAGAGCAGCAAGGACTGCAGGCATACACCACCATATCCAGCTATTTTTGAAAAATTATTTTCATAGAGACAAGGTCTTGTGTTGATGACCAGGCTGGTCTTGAACTCTTGAGCTCAAGTGATCCTGCCACCTCAGCTTCCCAAACTGCTGAGATTACAGGCATTAGCCACTGCACCCAGCATATGTAGCATCTTCTACGGATTAATTGCTTCAGAGGGCTGGTTTTATGCTTTCATCTAATCCTTTTATATTTTAAACAAACTGGAGTGTGTGCCTTTGTGTGTGTGTGTGCACATGCGCGTGCAAGTGAGTGAAGGAAGATCTACTTTTTCCAATTCTTTACATAGATGAACAGCATTATCAAGTCAGATGAATCATGTGGACTCAGTGTCATGTGGCTGGCTGATGCTTAGCTAACTGACAACCTTGAGAGGCAGATAGCAGACAACAAACATACTTGCCAAGAACTTATGAGTAAAATTATTGATAGGGCAGGTTTAAATTGAGCTTGTTCATGGTGCCTCATATCATGGCATTTATTAAGAACAGGCAGCAGCTTTTTAAATATGCCAAGACTCAAGAACCCACCTGCAAGCGAGCCCAGAAGGGCTTACTTTTACCTGAGCCAAATAGAATCATGCTGGTTTGAAAATATCTCCCCTACTGATTTGCCAAAATGCTTAAAATTCCCACTGTTGGGAAACTCGTTACCTTGAAGCACAGAAAAATTTCTGTTAAAATTTGAGCTTGTTTCCCAATAGAGTTAACCCACTTATACCTGCTATGGAATGAGTGAGATTATTTTATCACAAATTGTATATATTTACATGAGATCATAGAGCACAGCTCAGGAAACAGAAGACTAAGATGACTAATCAAGAAGTGGCACAAGAGTTTCTGGTGTGCAGAGAACAGACATTAAGGAATTCAAACAAACCGAGGGACATACCCAAGCCAATTATTACACGGTAACTTTAGCTAACAATAGTTCTTTCCCTCTAGTTTTTATTATTAAAAATCCTACTGAGCAACGACTTGTGCCCAAGGAATCAAGCATTGTAGTAGGCTACTTAGGATATAATTCCTTGGAGGAATTCCTGGTTCTATGGGCCTATCTGCACGTATTTTGAAAACTAATTTTCCAGGGATGTTCTTTTCAGAAATCAGAATCACTCCAGGGTAAGAATCCTACAGGTCCAGAGGATTCAGACGTGTTAGGTGTCAGTTGCTTCCAGAAGGATATTCATAATAACCAAAGCTGAACAAGGATAGGACATTTGGTAAATGGTCTGGGAACCATATGCTTTTCTGAGCCAAGTACCTGTATCTGTTGAATATGGACATCAGCATAGCCTTTGTGTAAACAAATAGCTAAGATTTTAAGTTACCCAATCAAAAACACATCCTTCTTCTCCTTTTCCCCCCAATCCCACTCTTCTCTATGTGCCTTTTCTAACAATTTTCTTTCCCAATGTTTGAACAGTTTCCCCACTTATCCATCACAGGGCAATCTGCTTCTAAAGGTAAGAGGTAGTAGGTAAATTATACCAGGGTTCTCGGGTGGTTGCTAACCTTTGTTGGAGGAGGCTGGTACACCATATCTTTGCAAAGCTTGCATCTATCCTTGATAACTTCTTCCTAAAGAGAAAGTTCTCAGGTTCAAATTCTCAAAGAATGTTCATCAACAATCTGATCGCCTCAAAACACTTGCAAAAGGAAAACTGATACCCTGATAAAGTATATTAGAAATTAATATATAATTTGGACTGTTTGCAATTTCCATAAAAAGTGTTATAAAACAATAGGCAACTACAAATTGCCCTTGTGGGGCAAGGCCAAGATTTCATTGCAATGATAACCTGAGGAATCAGAGGAAGCTCTAATATCCCCACTCTAACTTTTGCTCTGGGAAAAGTCAGGATGACATTGTTGAAATTATTGAAAGAAATACAAAGTACTAAATTTTCTGGAAGAAATGGATAAGGAAGAACCTAAGAAAGACCCTAAATTGCAGCCATTCTCTGCGATTATGAAAAAAATATCTATGGCTGGGCATGATGGCTCATGCCTGCAATCCCAGCACTTTGGGAGGTTTTGGTGGGCAGACTGCTTGAGTCCAGGAGTTTGAGACCAGCCTGGACAACATGGCAAAACTCTGTCTCTACAAATTATGAAAAATTTGCCGGGGATACTGGCACATACCTGTAGTTCCAGCTACTCAGGAGGGTGACATGGGAGGATGACCTGAGCCTGGGGAGTTGGAGGCTGCGGTGAGCCATGATCATGCTGCTGTACTCCAGCCTAGTCAACAGAGTGAGACTGAGACCCTGTCTCAGAAAAAAAAAAAGGAAAAAAAAACACTAGAGCATTTAATGGCTGGCTTATTTCCCACCTCAACTTACTTTCCAATTCAGAGCAAAATCTCATTTTAAAATGTTCTTTTTAGTCCCTAAGTACAGTTGGATATTCATTAAATCACATCTGAAGAATGCACAATGTATTCCATCCCAAAGCTGTGTTCCTGACTCTTGGATTGTATGAGATGAATGCCTCAATTAGGGCTGTCTTTCGAGTTATAACAAAGGCAGGTGTGTACAGACGTGCGAAGGTGAAGAGCAAGCAAGAGAAAAAGAGGAGTCTTGAAAGGCAGTAACAACAGATTTAAAATATGGTCATTGTCACCCTTTGCAAACTCCATCACTGGGGAAGCTGCCCAGGTCAAGCCATCTCCTAAAAGCTGGACACTGATTGGAGTCTGGGTGGTCTCTGAGAGAGTCCCTCACTAATGTACAGGGTTTGTATACAAATCTCAAAATGGCATAGCCATAGGGAACTGTGATAAAGCTGAAACTTGCTTGTGGGAGGAGAGGCAATATCAACTGTCTATCCTCTTCTAAGTCTTCCTTCCCACCGGGAAAAGATTCCAAACTGCCAACATCAATCTCAGAAGAACTAGTCCTCTCCAATAGAGAGACAATGCCCCAAATTCACCCTGTCACTAGTTCCAGATGTTTCTTATTATTATTAGTAGGCCAGGTTTCACATGGTATGACTGTTATAATGATAAATCAATTACTTCTCAAAAATCTTAAAATTGTTTTACATCTGTCTCAAGAAGGCTTTCTGAAGCTCCATGACATTCTGAATAAAGCACAAAGCTATGTGCTCTGTAATTTCCCAAAAAATCACAAACTGTTTAAGAAGAATGTGTGGCTGGGCATGGTGGCTCACATTTGTAATCCCAGCACTTCAGGAGGCTGAGGGGGGCAGATCACTTGAGGTCAGGGGTTCAAGACCAGCCTGGCCAACATGGGGAAACCCCCTCTTTACTAAAATTAAAAAAAAATTAGCCAGGCATGGTGGTGTGCGCCTGTAATGCCAGCTACTCAGGAGGGTGAGGCAGGAGAATTGCTTGAACTCAGGAGACAGAGGGTGCAGTGAGCCGAGATCATGCCGCTGCACTCCAGCCTGGGTGCCTGGGTGACAGAGTGAGATTCCGTCAAAAAAAAAAAAAAAAAAAAAAGAGGAGGAGGAGCAAACTCTGTGCTATCTTAAAAATGAAACCCTACAGAGGACAAAGGATTAGTTTTTGACTGTCTTGCATATAGTCCCTTTTTCTTTGTAATGACACCCAAGTTGTCATTAGGCATCCATCTCCTCTCCATACAGTGTTTCAAGGGAAGCTGAGTAAAGCCACAGCTGTAAAGGGGATGGTGGTATTGGGGGAAGGGCCAAGACTGAGACTCATTTAACAAAATCCCATCACCCTCCACAGTGATCAGTTCAGTGATAGGCATATGACCTAAAATGGCCTAATCACATTGAAGCTCAGAAGTTCTTTTCTTTTCTTTCTTTTTTTCCCCTCCCCCCACAGACTAGGGAGGAAGTAGGTATGTCTTTCCCTGTTGGATTAGAATAAGGAATGAGATGCTCATGGCCAATTTAGGAACAGGAAGACAAGACCTGCTGAGAATAGAGCCAAGGCCAGGGAACTAGATTGAAATGGAGGGAGAGAAGGCAGATCTTGATCACTATGTTTCAACTGTTGAAGCAAACCTCAGCTGAAATCAGCCCTACCTCCATGGTCCAAACTGTCATCTTCACTGGTTAGTTTAATTTGATATTTCTGGTAACTTGCAATGTAAGCTATCCCAGCTGATCCAAGCATCTAATAAAAAATGTTTTCAAAGAATCAAATAGGTGGTAAGTTACAGACAGAAGGAAGGAAGGAAGGAAGGAAGGAACAAAGGAAGGAACGAAGGAAGGAACGAAGGAAGGAACGAAGGAAGGAAGGAAGGAGAGCACTGAATCAAAAATAAAAATTTTCAATAACCAAATAGGGACATGCGAAACAATCTTTTTCTTCTCTGTCTAGTAACAACTCGTTCCGTTGTGTTTATTTATTTATTCATTCATTCTTTTTTTGGTAACTACTCATTTGTCATTTCCTTGAAACAATTGGTATGATAATATTCTCAGCTAAAGGTGGTTTGTGACTCGCAAAGATTGGCTGCAATACTATTTTTATGTAAAGTGTAAAATCTCAAAAAAAAGTCAACTCACCAGAAAGAAAAATTTAGACAGATCAGATTTGGAGTGAACTATGCCCCACCATTCATGCATTTCTAGCCTAGTAAGAAACTGGTGTGCAGTGAGATTTGATCCACTTTCTAGGATAGAAAATATCTATCTAGGCCAGAATATGGTGGTGACAAATGGCTGAACCACACCAGCTCGCACTGCTCAGCTGCCTCTCGTGGCCAGCCCACCTCTGGCCTTGTCACCTGCCAGTCTAGCCCATCTCCATAAAACAAAACAGCCATTTCAAGAGAAGAAGCAGGTTCCTACATATGGTCATAAAACCACGTAGAGCCGCTCAACCTGCTGCAGGGCACGTCCCATTCTGCTCAGCAATGAGAAGAATCCAAGACTATAGTGGTTTTTCACCTTATCAAATGCTCCTCAGAAACCCTCACAGAGTATCGTCTCCAGCTTTTTAACAAACACGTATGGACATATTCAAATTTGGAAATGAACTTGTAGCTATAAGACATGAGGCAGTGGATGAAATTTTAATAAACATTTAAAATTTTACCCAAGTATATCATAGATATGGTCTGTCCATCTGCCATTCCACACTATGTAATGCCCAGTTGCTGTGATAATGCTGCCCATTTGTAGCCGTGAGCATGGTAGGTGCAAAATAACTTTTGTTAAATGAATTCACCATGTTTATTGAACACCAATTAAGTGTCCAGCAATGTATTAGGGGAAATGAAAAGCAAAAATGAAGGTGCCAGAAGTGAATCTCTCTTGGGGAGTTTGCGTTTGAACAAGAACACAACACACTATGAAAAATTTAAAACATCTACATGAAAGAAGCACAGACTAACAAGGTTACAAGGGACTGCAAATGTATGCATTAAGACAATTCTAGCAGGACAAACTGCTCAGATCTGAGAGAGGTTAATCCAAGAAGTCTCACGAAGGAGGTGAACTTTTCTTGATTCCCAAAAGCAGGGTTTAGGTGGAAAGCACGAGACTAGCATTCATGGAGAGGAAACACAGGCTCTTCAAAGACGCCCTGTCTCCGCATTATAGATCAAGTAACTAGCACAGTATCTGCTACTTAATTGACATTCAGTAAATGTTTGTTGAATAAATGACTGACACTCAATAGGCATTTGCTGAATAATAAGTGAGTAAGTACACAAATGCATTCTACTGACTAGGAGATATTAGAATTCATCTGCAAGATAGCCAGGAAATCTAAGCACCAGTTTGAAGAATATATGGAGATTAGGGAGGGGAGTGGATGAAGCTGACTTTATGCTAAGAAACTAGAGAGTTTGCCTTGCAAATACCAAAGGAAAGGGGTAAGTTGAAAATATCGTGGGTGTATAACACAGGGGATGAGAGAGGTCAAAATATGGTAACAGGTGCCACCCACTGTGTAATTCCCAGGGCTCCCCGACCTGCTGTTTTGCTTTCTGCCAGGGTAGCTTATGCTGTTGGACAGCACGCGGGTGGTGTTTACACCAGAGGAGACCATCTGGAAATGCAATCAGAGACCTGAACCTCAGGGGATTATTGGACCCAGTCGAGCATGAAAGGAAGATCTGTGCCTAGAGCTCTTTGGTTCTGCCATGACCTTAGCTCCACGCAGCTATAATTTTGATCCTTTAATGTAACTAATTCAACTATAGTAACTTTTGCAGGCTCCAGCTCAGTCAATTGTCATCAAAGAGCAGGAACTATATTGAAGCAGGTAACAAAATAGTAAAAAGCAAGTTATTTCCCAAACTACTCTGGTCACTCATCACCAATTATTGAGCAGAGACGGTTTTGTCCTGGAAATTCTATAGGACAAACACATGTGGTATATAATGCCACAAATACACATCACAGACAATGTGATTTTAAAACGGAATCATATCAAAAATACCTGAATGAATCTTTCAAAATATCTGTGAACTCATACAAACTTCAGACCTTTCCGGCCTTACTAACACTATGATAATGTATGTGGCAGAAGCACCTTCACAGGCTCAAATCGTTCAATGCCTGAACTATTGTATATTCTTCAGTTTTTAAAATTAAATTTCCTGCTGGCCACAGACAGATCCCCCCGGGACACACCCTCATTTCTTTAAACCCTGAAGTCAGACTAATTTTCCTGGCTGGATCTTATGAATATAAGGCCAGATCTTTATCATGCTAAAATGCAGACCAGTCTACACGCAGGAAGATTCCCATACAGATGGCCACAAACACTGTCAATCTCTTTGGGAATGGTTACACAATTCTGTCTAATGATGCAATAAAAGCCAGACTCTCAAAAGCAAACAATCAAATAAAGAGAAAGAAGAAGAGCGGTAAAAGAAAAAGTTGAGGCAGAAATAATTTATCTTCTTTTTGAGTAAAATTTGCCTAGGAAAGCTACCCAAGTGTTGCCAGAGAAAAATTGTATTTGTGATAGCTGACCTTCAAATAGATTCTTGATATTTATCATCTAAAATTCAAGCTACAGAAACTCAGCCTTCCACATTAAGAATTTTAACCATGCTGTTGTGTTTATCTTGTCCAACTGATTATGCAAAATCTTACTATTATTCACTCATTAGAATTCATTCCAAACTCCACATTATTTTGTAGAGAAAGAAGAAGAGGATCACCTCACGAAGGAAAAAAAAAAAAAAAAAAGGCCCGTTTTCTCCCAGTGACTGTGGAAGACCATATGGAAAGTTTTACTCAAATGGCCATTGCTCTTCTATGACAAATACTTTGCATAATTGTAGCAGTTAGACCTAAGACTGCTCAAATATTGGCGGAAATTATCTGACACTTCTTCACTTACTTTCAGGTACAATATCCATGATACTAAAAACACTATATCTGCTGTACAATGGTGCTTTATTAGCAAGATTGTTAAATTACAAAAGCAATCAGTTTCATGAAAAATACAGCTTCCCACCTTCTGTTATGATACCTTGAACTAGAAAAAACTAATGTAATTCTAGCAAAGAGCCAGCAAAGCCACAGGCCAAGAGCTTTCATGGTCCCTTAAAGCTCAGTTTTTCCTAGTTTTTAGGTCACTGCCTGCCAAAGTCCAGTGAACAATCTTCCTTCCAGTGGGTTTATAAAATTATCTTATGAAGGAGGTATATCAATTAGAATTGGATTGAGCATCATACAACTAAAATAAAAATAAAACAAAATTAACAAGCCTAATATAACTGCATTTATCTCTCAAACAAAGTAACAAACTTCATAAAACTGCTTCTCTCTCAAATGAAATAAATCCAGAAAGAGGCTATTTGAAGGCTGAAATGGGACCTGCAGGTCATCAGAATCCACACCCAAGCACTGACCTCCATTCTCCAGGTCACCTCCTGTCCTGGGACAGTGACTGAAACTCCACCCACCAGGTGATGTTATTCCAGGCCAGAAGGAGGAGAGGTAGGAAAGTGTATTAGTCCGTTCTCATGCTGCTATTTAAGACATACAAGAGACTGGGTAATTTTTAAAAGAAAGAGTATTAATGGACTCACACTTCCACATGGCTGGGGAGGCCTCACAATTATGGCTGAAGATGAAGGAGGAGCAAAGGCATGTCTTACATGGTGACAGGCAAGAGGGAGCATGTGTAGGGGTGTAGGGGAACTCCCCTTTACAAAACCATCAGATGTTGTGAGACTTATTTACTATCATGAGAACAGCACAGGAAAGACCCATCCCCATGATTCAATTACCACCCACTGGGTCCCTCCTGCAACACACAGGAATTATGGGAGCTACAATTCAAGTAGAGATTTGGGGACACAGTCAAACCATATCAGAAAGCAAATTCCTCTCCTGCCAACTGAATCTGCTGTCTTGCAGGATGTCCCAGAATTCTCATACAAATTATATTTACATCCCATTGACCTGAGACCCACGGGTTCACCTAGGTATAAGACTAGGCGATGTAGCCTTTTATCCCAGCTGGCGATGTGCATGACTCAAAAACAGGGTTCTATTTATAGGGGAAAATAGAATATAGGATTAATCCAAGAAGTCTCATGAAGGAGGTGAACTTTTCTTGATTTCCACAAGGGGGGTTAGGTGGAAAGCACAAATCTAGCATTCATAGAGAGGAAGCACAAGCTCTTCAAAGAGTCCCCGTCCCCACATTGTAGCTCAAGTAACTAGCACAGTATCTGCTACTTAATTAGACATTCAGTAAATGTTTGTTGAATAAATGACTGACACTCAATAGGCATTTGTTGAATGCCTAAGAGTGAATCAATATTCTATGACCGTGTCATAGAGGGTGTCTCTAAATGTAATGACAAAAGTTACAGACTACTTGAATTTCAAAGGTGGATGACATAAGTTAACTTGCCATCCAAGCTTTGCTCTTTCTCTCTCCTCCCCTCTTTTCCTGTCTCTTTCCTTTTTATGACACTTTCATGTCTGTCTCTTCTCTATCTTAGACAAGTTGCTTAACTTCTCTGTGCCTCAGTTCCTTCCTCCAAAAGATGGCGAAAACAATAGCCCTGACCTCAGGCTGTTGCAAGGATAATTATGTTAATACTGTACTCATTTTTAATAATTCCTCTGCTCAGACACTCTCCTTCCCCTGCTCTTTGAATATATTCTCATCTTTCGTAAACTAGCAACTAGAAAAACTTATGGGTAAAATACCTTTTTTTTTTTTTTTTTTTTTTTGAGACGGAGTCTCAGTTGCCCAGGATGGAGTACAGTGGTGCAATCTCCATTCACTGCAAGCTCCGCCTCCTGGGTTCACGTCATTCTCCTGCCTCAGCCTCCCGAGTAGATGGGACTACAGGCACCTGCCACCACACCCGGCTAGTTTTTGTATTTTTGGTAGAGTAGGGGTTTCACGGTGTTAGCCAGGATGGTCTCGATCTCCTGACCTCGTGATCCACCCGCCTTGGTCTCCCAAAGTGCTGGGATTATAGGCATGAGTCACAGTGCCCAGTCAGTATAAAATACTTTTAAAAGGCATTTGCTATATGCCTTAATTAATAGTTTGAGCCCTGGATTATTAATTTTCAAATCAGGTGATTTTTTTACCTGCTTGCCTACAATAAAAACAACTAATAAACACAAAAATATGCAATATAACTAAATTTAATGTTTTTCTTTTCCTGTCATGTGGTTATTTTTCTTCCTCACATCAGTGACTCTCAGTAAGAAATATTATTTATGTGGTGTAGAAGGGGATTTTTTAAACAAATCAATCTTCCTAATGTTCACACATGGTCTGTGTTGTGTATGTGTGTATGCTGAAACCCATTGCAAATTTAACAAATGGCTAATGTGAATATGTAGGAAGTGGTATGCTTTCTTTGTTTCTTATTAAACATAACTTTCTTTCACCAATTATATTGTTAATAAAACAATTAGCTTTACATGCATCTGAAGAAACATAAATTTACTTTAATCACCTCTTTTAAAACATCCAAAGGGATTCAGACAACAAGATATGTAAAGCTATTTCTTCCATTTATAAACTGCTAAGATTTATTGATCTCAGCCAACCCAGAAGTAGGGGCCATTGATGAAAATGCATCACCAATGCATATGAATGTAGCAGCTACTTCCAACTCTGATCCAGGAAAGGATTTAGAAATGGTCAAAGTGATTTTCAATGTATTTATTTTGCCTGACAAGGCCCCTGAGGAATTCAAAGCAGTTTCTGCACCTTTCTAGGCCTAGAAATAGAAGAAGAGAAACTGCTAAAAGCTTACAATGACAGACATAAAACAGAATGGATTCTTATAAGAACCAAGACCTTTGGAGTTAGATAGATGTTATATTCAGAAGCTTTGCCTCTTCTAGGTTGTATGTCTTTAAATTATTCCATTTTTAAGCTTCTGTTCCCATTTTAAAATGGAATAATGATAGCTACTATATGAAGATTTTCATGAAAGTTAAATAAGACAACGTAAGTGAATTGCCCACATTGCAATAATCAAAGTTACTTTTCTTTCCATCAGTGGAAAGTAAAATCATGACATAGATTTGGTCAGTATGATACAGTTTTCAAAGCATTATGACAGTTTCATTTGCTCAGTTACATTTTGTTTATTGTGGACAAAAGTGTTTACTTACATCCAAAGGCATGTGTTAAAATCTGCTGGAAATTTCACGTATCAACACATCATTTCCAAGTATTGAACTGACCTGACCAGATGTTAAATACGCCACGAGACTAATAGTGATGGATTCCTTTAAAAGCAAACAAACTCTTCCCATAAACGTTGTATAATATAAAACAATGTAGTATTCAGGCTTCCAGCCAGCTATAGTTCACATGATTTTAGCATAATAAAACATAATAAAACTGAATTTATAATGACTTGAGTGGGGCACCCTTTAAGTTTCTTGTAACCAACATTTTCTTGATGTTGAGATAGCAGTAGCAGTAAACTGCAAGATGCCTATAGCAGACTGTTAATTAGGTCAAGGATCAGTATGGGGTTACTGATTCAAAAGATACCCTGCCAATACATCCTCGTCCTGCTGACATTGTTTTGGAGGAAGCCATCAGTCACTTGGTGCTAGAACTACAAAAAAAAAGAGAGGAAAAAAAAAAAAAAGAAACAAGGACAGCATTCAAGCAAGTATAAACAAAACTACCACACACACACACATACCTTTGGTCATAATTGTTAGAAAGGATTCCATCTCTGCTTGCTGTCAGAGACTCTATATTAATTTGGTTCTGTATCTTTTCTGCCATTTTTCACTTAAAAAATGTCAGGGCTAGTATTTGTAGCCACATCAATTCATAAAACATGGCCTCCTCTGTTGGCTTCTTGGGTACCAATGAAAATATTGATGGTAAAACCTTGCCTGAAAGTGCTGCTAAAAATAAACTTCATAAATTTCTCATGCCATTGTTATTTATCTCCTGAGACTGTTTCTATTTGCAAAACAAGACACCTTCATCTAACACCCCTGCATATGAAACCAAACTGTAGACTTCCAAAATAAGAATATAGAAACAAGAATTCAAAAGACCTAAGTTTGTATCTGGCTCCCAAATTAATTATTAATTTTTGTCTGTCAAACCAGGGTCTGCCTTTTTAATAGGTTAAACATCAACCTATTACCTAAAACAAACCAAAAACACTTCGCTTTTTAGAAATTTCCAGTATGATTGGGAGGCATAGTGGCTGCTGTGCTATTACTACTCACAAATACACAATTTCCTCAACCTATAGACATCAGGTTTGGCCATTTGCCTCATTGTGATCAACAGACTATGAGCAGAAGTGACATTATCACTGTTTTTTTTTAAGAGAGGGAGACTTGGCCGGGCGCGGTGGCTCAAGCCTGTAATCCCAGCACTTTGGGAGGCCGAGACGGGTGGATCACGAGGTCAGGAGATCGAGACCATACTGGCTAATACGGCGAAACCCCGTCTCTACTAAAAATACAAAAAACTAGCCGGGCGAGGTGGCGGGCGCCTGTAATCCCAGCTACTCGGGAGGCTGAGGCAGGAGAATGGCGTAAACCCGGGAGGCGGAGCTTGCAGTGAGCTGAGATCCGGCCACTGCACTCCAGCCTGGGCGACAGAGCGAGACTCCGTCTCAAAAAAAAAAAAAAAAAAAAAAAAAAAAAAAAGAGAGAGGGAGACTTACTCTCTCACCTAGTCTACAATGTCAGCATAACTATCTCTCCAAACACTCTCATCAAAATGAGAACTGGTTCGTTACAGAAAAAAAAATGTGAGCATCTGCAAAGATAATCAAATGAAACTACAACATTTATCCTCTGTCTTCCACACTCTTAGTGCTCCTAAGATAAAGTTCTGTTGAGTGATATCGTATCCACAGTAATTAGAGTTCAGGGAAATGTTTGAGGCAATACTCTAATTACAAAGATAAGTCATTGGAAATAGCTCAGATGATCATAGTCTAGCTCAAGTTTTTTGTTTGTCATGTCCAATCAGAGGTTCGAAAACATGCATTATGTCCCAAGTTTCCCTTAAATCAAATCAAAGTGCCCTTCTATTGGTCAGTGGGAATGAAGCTCTAATCTGATTACAGACAAAG
This sequence comes from Chlorocebus sabaeus, assembly GCF_047675955.1. Taxonomy (NCBI): domain Eukaryota; kingdom Metazoa; phylum Chordata; class Mammalia; order Primates; family Cercopithecidae; genus Chlorocebus; species Chlorocebus sabaeus. Next base: position 31,454,541 of record NC_132911.1, on the reverse strand, counting down.
ATATATTGTGTATGTGTAAAGAAAAAGTAGTTTACAGTTTTTCAACTTGGAATAAATATAAAAAGGCTGCTTAGACTGGGAGGCAAAATAGCACACATAAACCAGGTTTCTAGTCTTGGATGCACTTCAAAACAATGATTCCCACAACCCCTTTTCACGAATATCCCTTTGACACTGTAAAGACGTTAAGAAAAGTGAGAATTCATGCTTCCTGGTTTCTCTCTAACACATAAAAATGACATAAGTGTGTTTGGATTCCCGCTGTGTTTTTTTCAAGTACATCAGACTCTGAGTCATGCTACTCCCAGAAAAACCTGATGAGCCGTGCATTTCCTGTAAGTAGAGGGTAAGACAAATATTAAATAAATGAAACTACTCTGGGCATGAGTTTAGAAAACTGTCAAAAAGAACTTAAGGGTCCAAAAATGTGCCCACAAAATTGGTATGTGAGGTACTTCAGCCTTACAAATGCTTTTCTGATGCTCTTTTTACTGTCTTTAGAAATAAGATAACCGAGAAAAAGATCTTAAACTCAGCCAACGTGGGAGTAGAACTATTCTGGGATTGCTAATAGCCATGATGCTTGTAGTTCCATAAAAGGATGGGAAATCTGGCTCTTATTCCAGACATCAGAGGTAAAGAATTGGCCTTGGCATTCAATTGCACAGTGTGCCTTTCTAAAACATTAGTGACTTGAGAACCACAAGCATACCAAAAAGATATAAAATTAATCACACCAGAATGAGGAACTTAAATACAGTCAGCCCTTTATATGTATGAGTTTTGCATCTGTGGATTCAAAAATATCCCCCAAAACATTCCAAAGCATTGCATCTGTATTGAACATGTACAAATTTTTTCTTGTCATATTCCCTAAACGATGCAAATATAACAACTATTTACATAGCACTTACATTGTATTATGTATATTATATGTAATATAGAGATGATATAAAGTATATAGGAAAATGGGCTAGGTTACATGCAAATACTATGCCATTTTATATCAGGGACTGGAGCATCCATGGATTTTGGTATCTTTGGGACATCCTGGAACCAATTCCCCAAGGGTATCAAGGGACACTACTTGCTATACCTCCATATACCACTCCTGTTTCACACTTCGCTTGATTTTGCTTTTGGAAGGCCTTAATGCTTGTATACCCAGACAATATGAATTGGAATCTATTTTGTAAGATAAAGTATACAAAACATGAAATCCCCAGACAACTTGAGATATGCATATCCTACATGTAATTATTAATCTATAAAATTCTTTTCTCAAGAAATGTGTAAGTTTTTAATTCGCTAATTGGTTTAGATAAGTTCCAATGCTCATAATTCTAGTTCACGGGTTCAATCCCTACCACATAGTCCCAGAACTTCGTATAATAATGTACTAGGTCCCATTGATTGAGAGACAATTCTCTGTGAACACATTCACATTTCTGCGTGATCTGGGGTTTCTTAGCAAAAAGAGTACTGGCAACCTTGGTTAAAGAATGACTGAATGGACAGTATGTCTCAGAAGTAAAAGACAATGAACTTTTCCTGAGAGATTTAGAGATGTGTCTCTCCGGAGCCATATGCTCATGAAATAAAACCTGGAGGCATCTTTTTACTCTCCCCGAGAGTCATTTGCTTACATGCCAGAATACATACAAGTCTTTCTATCTCTGGAGGGGAAGAAGGGCAGATGTGCCCAGCTGTCCTGTGTAAGCTCCAAGTTTCATAATTCCAGGGTTCCTCTCATGCAGTGCAACACTGCCGCCCATGGGGATGGATATCTGGCCCTCATCGCGTTACTCCACAGGAACTAGGGCTGGAGGAACTAGTGCTAAGATGTTCTGTGATTAATACACAATCTGTTCTCTGATCTAGAGATATCTATTCCCTAATAGCATATGACTAAATATATAAACATCACTGTTCATCACACAAAGGAAGTATCAGTTATAATTCCTAGAGGCAGACTCACTTTTCTCCCCTGATATCTTGCAAATTTGGTCTCTTGGACATACTGTGGAGATGACCTGGGTAAGAGGAGTGTAAAGATGAGAAATTTGATGTAAAGATGAAGAATTTGAATAATGAGTGGAACTGTAAAGATTTAACAAGATCTTGAATTTTTACCTATAATTTGTATTAATGTATAATCCTGTATTGTAAACCCTTTCTCAAGTCAACAGTTAAGCGGCTAATTAGGAAATGTGAGCTTATGTGAGGCTTGGTTGAACTGTTCCATGTCTAGAGGAAATTGGCTCAGATCACTTACTTTATCATTTGTTGTTTAAAGAACTATTACTAAGACACAAAACCGAAAAGGAGGGAAATTGGCTATTGATAGGATGAGATTCCTAATTCATAGTTCACTGTCATTAATGTTATTCCCTCGAATTCTTCCAAATTCAACACTTAACAACTGTGTAGGGGGTTGAAAATATAAACAACATGTAAAAGTTTGGGAAAAGAGGTTGCTTTTAGTAGAAGGAAAGGATTCTGGGTATGACCAGTAATGAATGCAAAGCAAGAAATGCCATAAAATGTATGATATTTTAAATAAAAAGCACAAAATACATATCCAACATTAGAAGTATAGATCAACCTATAGTATTGAACTCCTATACTATACAGAGTCTAGGAGTTTAATTCCCTTCTTAAAACATGTAACAATATGTTTTTCAGAAATACCTGATAGATTTTGTTTTATATTTGAATCACCAAATAATTCTTTTCAAATTTATTTTATTTTTAGAGGCAGGGACTTGCTCTGTCACCCAGGCTGGAGTGTAAGTAGCGCAATCATACCTTGCTGTAACCTCGAATTCCTGGCCTCAAGCAATCCTCCTGCCTCAGCCCAACAAGTAGCTGGTGACTACAGGTCTATGCAACTGCGTCGGCTCAAATAACTCTTTAAGTTTTTGTTTTGTTTTTTGTTTTGTTTTGTTTTTGAGACAGAGTCTCCATCTGTCACCCAGGCTGGAGTGCCGTGGCATGATCTCGGCTCACTGCAACCTCCACCTCCCGGGTTCAAGCGATTCTCCCTCCGCCTCCCAAGTAGTTGGGACTACAGGCGCGTGCCACCATGCCTGGCTAATGTTTTATATTTTTAGTAGAGATGGGGTTTCACAGTGCTAGCCAGGATGGTCTCAATCTGCTGACCTTGTGATCCGCCCACTTCAGCCTCCCAAAGTGCTGGGATTACAGGCGTGAGCTACCGTGCCCAGCCTAAGTTTTTATAACATATGGAACAGGAGTCCCCAACTCCCAGGTTACTGACTGGTACTGGTGCATGGTCTATTAGGAACCAGGCCACACAGCAAGAGGTGAGTGGCAAGTGAGCGAGTATTACCGCCTGAGCTCTGCCTCCTGTTAAATCAGTGGCAGCATTAGATTCTCATAGGAACATGAACCCTATCGTGTACTGCACATGTGAGGGATCTAGGATGCATGCTTCTTATGAGAATGTAATGCCTGATATCTGAGGTGGAACAGTTTCATCCCGAAACCTCCCTTCCCAAACCCCACTCCATGGCAAAATTATCTTCCATTAAACTGGTCCCTGGTGCTAAAAAGTTTGGGGACTGCTGACATAGACTATACGTCAGCATGTAAAATGTTAAAGGACTACTTCCCTCATGTAATGTGTATACAAGACCATAAAACCTACTTGGTGGGAGAAGGCGTAAAACATAAAAATTGTTTTAATAGGAATCCATCATGAACCCAGAAATCCTCATGTCAACAAATCATTCCAATTTAATTTGACCCGGCACCTGACTACAAGCGTGTACAAATTAGTGAGTTATTAAGTTAATACTGATTCATCTTCCTTGATGTCATGAGTAGTCTTAAGAAATTTACACATGCTGATCTTTTGATTACTTTTTTTTAGAGGCTCGATAAATATCTTTCTTATAACATCCTTGTGAATTACATACTTGCTGGCACAAAAGTAGCAATAGCAAAATCATTAGTTGCTCCATAAAATCAGTTCTTCATCACTCAAAACTGTTTCAACCTAACTTGTAGAAGAATGAAGTGGGTCTCCTAAAGTAGATTAAAAATATAAAATAAATATTATTTGTGCATAAAGATGATTCTCTGAGGAATGTACATTCAAGAATAAGAGGTATAATTCCAAAATTCTCTAATACCTTACAAAAGAAATTTCAGACAAGTCTGATTTTAAAGTACATGAGCTTGCACAAATCTGAAACATGTCCTATTTCTATGTAATGCAACTTAAAATGAACAACTTTTGTTTTACAGGATGTTTAATGCTTTTGTTTATATTAGGAAAATAGTTCCTTTTTAATCACATGCCTCAGTGCTTAGAAAGTTTAAACATAGAGTGAAGAAAAGTCAACTAAAAAGGGGATATTCCTAGCTCTACTACATCATAGACTGCTTTTTTTAAATAAAGAAAAATGTAAATGTAAAGAAGATTTTCTAATTTATCTAACAGCATGTTTCCCCATTCAAATGCAAATGCTCTCCATATGTTCTGACTTTGCACGTGTAATAAATATTATATGAAGGTGACTTGGTGACCCCACAAATGGGCTCGAGTCAATAATTTCAGATGCTAGAAGAAAATGGAGTGTGTAGCTAGACTGTAATTGGTCACCTCCATGGAATGCCTCTAGTCCATCCCAATGGTGTCTAAGCCTGGTCCAGGGCCCCCTGTTAGGAGTCTCTGTGAGACAGCAGAAAAAGACAGAGAGGAACAAAAGCATTATTCCATGGTGAGAAGTGCTCAAATTAGAGAGAACATTCTTAGGTGCACTAATGCAGAATCCTCCTACACCGTTTCATTGTTGTCATTTTTGTTCAACAACATTTGCCAAGTTCTTAAGGCCTTAGGGAAGCTCTGTCAGCTTTGGTAGATACTTTATGCAAGCATTGCTTAGGGATGCATCATGCCAAAAGATATAACCTCATAACTAGTCACTCTTGGAGAATTTTTTATAATGAGGGACATTTCAATTTTATATTCAATATTGTTTGAACAATGACAAATTTTTAAAAATATGTGTAGAGCCTATCTTCTGCCTTTTGGAACTTATCTAATTTTCATAACATCTAAATCAATCAGCATGTGAATAAAAATAAAATATGAATTTTTATAGATGTCAGGAAAAATGTCAAGGAAACACTTAACTGGGCTTTGTGTTTAGGGCTGAAGAGGCAATGGCATTCATTTGGCATTTCTTCTAATGATATCCCAGTAGAATAGCACAAGCCTCAGAGATAAAGTGGAGCCAGAAGCCCTAAATTCCAGTCCTGATTCTGCTCCTAATTAGCTGACTAAGCTTAAGAAAAATCATTCAAACTTCTTGAGACTCGGAATTTTAATATCTACCTTGTCTAGTTCACAAAGTGGGGATACAAAGAAATAATATGCTCCAGATTATTTAGAAAACTTTTACAGGACCATATAAATGTAAAATGTGTCAGGACATCTTGGTCACAAGGTGGTAATAATATGGAAATTCATATGCTTGTTTCTAAATGTTGAGAGCTTTTCTACTTCCTTAAAGGTACTTAATAAGAGGAGGAAAGGAAGAAGGAATTATAAGCATTTAAACTTAAGAATCTAAGTAAGAATCATGCTGGAATTCAGGTGACTTGGATGTGGCTTAGGATCCGTGGGGTGGACCCTCATCAGAAGAGGATAGACATGACCCTGGAGAAAGGGAATCAGAGCTAAGGACAGGTGTTCCCCCAACAGCAGGGACGTACATCCCTGGCCTCAGTTGAGGTGCACATGCCTGAGTCTTAGGATGAAGGAGATAAATAATGACAGAGAAAGTCTAATGATGTTAATTTGCTAAACATAAGCAATCATTACAGGTACTGTGACTTCAAAGGTAAGAAGAAGTGACATTAGTGGTATCAAAGCCAAATCTATACTTCATAATAAATTAATATGCAGAATATATAGAGAACTCCTAAAATTCAACAACAAAAAACACTGACAATTCAATTTGAAAACCAGCAAATGCTGAATACACAGACACTTCTCCAAAGAAGATACTGAAATGACTGACAAGTACATGAAAAAATGCTTAACATCATTAACCACTATAGAAAGACAAATAAAAATTATGAGATACCACTTCACACCCATTACTATCAAAAGAAAAAAAAAACTCCAAAAAAAAAAATTAGGCTGGTGCAAAAGTAACTACTTTTAATGGCAAAAACCACAATTACTTTTGCAACAAAATGTAACAAATTTTGGTGAGAATGCAAAGAATTGGAATGTTTGTATATTATTGGTGGAAATGCAAAATGGTACAGATGCTATGGAAAACAATATGGTGATTCCTCAAAAATATAAACACAGAATTATTGTACAATGCAGCAATCTACTTCTGGATGTATACCCATGAGAACCGAAAGCAGGGACTCAAAGAGATATATGTCCATTCATGCTTATAGCATTATTCGTGATAGATAAAAAGTGGAAGCAACCCAAGTACCCGTGGCTGGATGAATGGATGAGCAAAATGTGGTATAGCCATACAATGGATGAGTATTCAGTCTTAAAGAAGAAAAATACCCTGAAGTATGCTATAACATGGATGAACCTTGAGGATATAATGCTAAGTGAAATAAGCCAGTCTCAAAAAGATGGCATACCACTGCACAATACCACTTTAATATGAAGTAGTTTGAATAACCAAAATCATAAAGACAGACAGTAGAATAGTGGTGCCCGGGGCTTAAGTGAGGGGGAGCAGAGAGTTATTGCTTAATGGGTAAAGAGTTCACCTTTTTAGTTTTGTAAGATTAAAGGAGCTATGGCAATGGATTTTGATGATAGTTCCACAACATTATAGATGCATTTAACACTGGTGAATCATACACTTTAAAAATAGTACATTTTATATTATATTTTCATACAATGAAAAAAAAATTGAAGAGAAACAAACAGCTGTACCTTTTGCACAGACATCAAAACCATGGTCTGTACATTACTAGCCTAGTCCAGGGTGTGGGTCCTCCCAGCAGATGTTAAAATAACAATCCAGGAGAAAAGGAAAGAAAAATTACCGTTTTTATTTGGGTGTCCAGGAATAATCTGGGAGAAAAGGTTTGCAGGGGGGCACCATTTGGATAGGAGCAGAACAAGAGAAATATGCTTCCTTGACAATTATTGTAGCCTGAATTTTACCCACAGGCAAATGAGCCTTAGGAAACATTGCAGATAAACGGAAACATTAAATTGAAAAGAAAGATTTTGAAGACATAGTATATACTTGCCAAAGGTATTTATTAATATTTATTATTATTAATTATTTAGTTATTTAAATTATTTAATATTTAATTTTAAATTATTTAATATTTAATTTTAAATTATTTAATATTTATTAATTATTAGGGGAAACAGGGCCAGTGGCACACACAACCATATAATATTCCCCATGAACAATCCCAATGTTTAACAAAATATTTCATGACAGTTATTCATCTGATCCTAAGAATATTTAGCAAGCGAGTCCTATGTGCCAGACCTTGCACTAAACGCTTTGATGTGCATTACCTAATTTAGCTCTCCCAAAAAAATCTACAAAGTGGTTTCAAGCCCGCCTACAGCCCAATTGCACAGTTGAATAACTGAGGTCCAAAGAGATATTAGGAATTTTCCAAGCTCAGGCAACCAGAAAAGGAACTGAGCCTGGAGAACTAACTGACCCATGATACCCACTGGATCCCAGATACTGCACTGGGTGTTTTATTGCAGGTAGCTAGAGATGACTAGTAAAGATGACTCATCAGTGAGTATGTCTTCATGATCAATGGGCTGGGAAGACATCTAAAGCTTCAACAAGTTCACAGACGTAGGAAAAGACAGAGACCATGTGTATGCCAGGTATATTCCATGTCATAGTTCCTGGCTCCAGCTACATTTCATAATTTTGTATCTGTATAAAACTCTGTGAGGCAATAAAGATTAGGTGCTGAAAACATTGCTTCTGAAGAGTGTTTCAAAGTTTGCTTGCAAGCTCAAACTGGTTTTTCACTAGCATGTAGTAAGTTGGGAAGTGACAATCCCCTGAGACTTTGCTTATTAATTTGTGAAATGAATGATGAGGTATAATCATGACACTTGATTTGATGGGATTGTTGTGAGAGTTAAATGGAATAAAGTTATTGGAGCATTCAAGAAAATTCCTGGCCAGGCATGGTGGCTCACACCTGTAATCCCCATACTCTGGGAGGCCAAGGCAGGTGGATCACTTGAGCTGAGGAGTTCAAGACCAGCCTTGACAACATGACAAACCTTGTCTCAACAAAAAATACAAAATTTAGCCAGGCATGGTGGTGCACACCTGTAGTCCCAGAAACTCATTTAATATTTAATTATTAAATATAAATATTTAAAAATATTATTTTTAATATTTTTAAAATATTAAAATTTTTAATTTTAATATTAAAATTAATTTAATTTTAATATTTAAATTAAAATTGAGGCAGGGGGAATCACTTGATCCTAGGAGGTTGAGACTGCAGTAAGCCATGATCGTGCCACTGCTCTCCAGCCTGGAGACAGAGGGAGACCTGTCTCAAAAGATAAAAAAAAATAAAGAAAGAAAGAAAAGAAAAGAAAATTCCTGTAACAAAGTCAACGATCAAAGTGGCAGCAACTTTCTCATCAGAAAGTAAAAATTGTGTTAATGCCAACAGACTTAGAGCATTAATTGAAAGGATAAACGCTTGAAACAACTGACACCCAATTTTCTGGAAAATGATTATTATGCAGTGCATGCCTGCATCAAAGTATCACACATACCCCATACATACATACACCTACTATGTACCCACAAAAATTGAAAAATATATTTTAAGGTAAAAACTGTTCTATACTGTTTCAAGGTAATATGTAATCACTTTATTCTTACCTTTCAAGAACTAGAAATGTTCATCCTTGCTTATATGCAAAATATATAATATTAACAATTTTAGTAAACTATGATGATAAATATATAGAGAAGTAATCAAAACGTAACTGACAACATATAGTATAGCCATGAGGGGCAGCTGTGGACAGCAGAGAGCGATGAGAATGTGGAAAAGAAAACACTGGCTCAGATGCTTTTCAAATTCTTGCTTCAGTTTTCTCATCAATACAATGATGTGTTTTCACCAGGTAGTTTCAATGGTCCTATCCAACTTGAAAAACCTATGCGTTTCTATTGATTGTCAAGCATTTTTGATCATCACATTTGGACTACGAATAAACAGACAAATAATTACCCGATCCAATTTAATGACAAATTTTACTCTCTTGATATCTGCTTTACTTTTCAATTCCTTTTCTATTGCTCTCTTTCTAAGCTTACATGGATAACCCAAAGCAGTGCAGTGCTTAAGAGATAAAGCGCCTGAAATAGTGAAGAAAGAAAGAAGAGAGGACAGGAGTGGGAAGGGGAGGGGATGGAAGGGGAAGAGACAGAAAGGGATAGGAAGGGAGGAAAGGGGATGGGGAGGGAGAGAGAGATTAAAAAGGAAGAATGAGGAAGGAAAGGAGGAAGGAAGAAAGAAAGAAAAAAGGAAGGAAGGAAGAAAATGAAATGAAATAGACTGGAAAATCCCCAAATTGGGTATTCCAGTTTTAAATCAAGAAGTAACCATTAAGCTGTTCCTAGAAATCCCTGTTTTGAGACTGTCTAATCTAGTGGTTCTCTAAATGTTATCCCAGGAGCAGCAGCCACATCACCTGGGAATTTAATGGAAATGCATATTCTCAGGCCCATTCCATACTTAGTAAATCAGAAACCCTGAAAATGACAACCAGTAATTTGTATTTTAAGAAGCCCTCCAAGGCACCCTCATACAGGCTAGCATTTGAAATCCACTGTTCTAGCCTCTCAAACTGTATTCATTCATTCCTGTTTTTCTAATGAATTCCAGCATCAAGATTTTTAAACACTTGCAATCTATGGTACTATGTATTTAAGCAACTAATCCTACAGCCTACCAAGGTTCAAAAATATCCTATAATCCATTACAGAGCCTGAAATTTCATTGCTATTATATATGGGGTCTATCTGATACTCTGAGCACCCACATATTCTATTTCTATCTAGGAAGTTATGAAGCAGTTTTAGATTCCAAAGTAGCAGAAATGACCAGGGCTTAGAGAAACTGCTGTAGGGATGAAGATATATGAGATCTAATAACTCACAGTTTGAGGTGCTTAATTCAATATATTGATTAACACAACAAGAAAAACAGGAAATCAGTGGGACCATCTAGTAATCCAATTAATGCATATGACACCTCAATTCTAAGAACATTCATACTTCTCTTTCATTAAATTACAATCTCTTAATAAACGTTTGCACCCTCAAATCCTAAACAACAATTTTCATAATAATTTCTGATCAAAGGCATGGTCCACATTTTTATATCTTTTCTAAATTATAAAAGGGAGCAGAACAACACAAATTATTTTTAAGAAAACAGTGATAAGATACAAATGTCGAACTACATTTGTTAAGCAACAACAACAACACAGAAGATAAAACCAGTAACATATAATAGAGGCAAAGAAGACAAAATTTAAGTCATATATATCTGTCTCTCCTTGTACACCAAATCTCACTGACGTTAGGGGAAAACCATATTTTAGAATAAGTGCATGGCGCATTGGGGAAAATTTTTACCTATCGGATCGGAAATTTGAAAAGTAAAAATCCTTGCAGGTTGAAAGTAGAAGGGATTAATATAGGTAATGGGCTTAGTAGAAATAGAAGTAGAAGAAATCAAAGCCCACACTTACACAGGAGAAATCTACTAGAAGTGAGATTGATTCTCCCTAAAACAGCTCCAGATAAAGCTCTACAAAAGACACCCCACACTTGGAGTCAAGCAATACACACAGCCAAGAGGCAGTAACCAAGATAATTATGAAAGGACCATGGTGTGAACAGCTGGTCTAGTTGGCTGCCTTCTCTCATGCCCTTGTTTATTCTATGACTAGCAGCCACAGTATTTATCACTAGAATAAAGTCCTGAAACCCTCTTTCTAAATAAAGTTAACCATCTGCCTCGGGGAGGCTCATAGCCAAACTATAGAGAGAGAGGCACCATAAAGCTTAAGATAGTCATGATCTCTACAAAGAAAACAGAGGAGAAATAAAGAAAAGAATTATCTGACTCCAGATTGACAGTAAAGCAAAACCTTCATGAAGCCCTTTGATATATAGCCTCAGGTAACGAACATTTCCTCTGCAGCCACTGTGTAACAGAAATGATTCCGCACCCTCAGAGGATATGCTGGTGGAGAAGTGGTCAGTCCCACACCCTGGTCATGTTTCTATTCTGAAGAAGAAGAACAAACACAAATCTATCTTGGTCACACCGGGTGGTGTTCCATGTTATTAACATAAAGGGCAGGGAAAAGGGATAAAGAGGGGCAGTGAATGACAACTGAATGAGAGCAACCCTTTTCCAAGGAGGTGCATTTTGTGTCAGAAACAATTAAAGGGAGGGAGGAAGCCAAGTAATATCTAGAGAAAGAGCTACTAGGTGAGGAAACAGCTGTGCAAAGGTCCTGAGGTGGGAACACATCCCCCAAAATAACAAGACGACCAATATGACTGAAATGCAGTGAACAATGATAGACATTATAGAAATTATAGAACATAAAGTCAGAGAGGTAAGCAGGAGCTTGATGCCATATGGCTGTATTGGTCATGCTTAGGACTGACAGCCATTATAAGGGGTGTTTTTGTTGTTGTTTGCAGGAAGTGATGGAACTTGATTTATGTTTTAAGTTTCTCTGAGGCTGCTGAATACATAATAACATAGGGTGAAAAGAAATGGGAGCAGAGCCCAGATTGGTCTATTGCTGCTGCAATAGAGTAAGTGAAAGACGATGGTGACTTGGATTAGGGATGTAGCTGCAGAGTGGTGAGAGAGACTCAGATATGGCATTTGTTTGAAGGTGGTCATAAAAGTGAGCACTAGTTCATACACTGGATGTAGAATACAGGACGAGAAAGGTATCAGGATGAATCCAAGGTTGGCGTGAGCTACAGGGTGAAGGGTACCATCATCTGCTGATATGGGGAGACTAGGGAAGGAGCAGACCCATCCTTCTGTGGAAGTTCAGCTACGGGTCTCCCAAGATTGAGAGGCCTATTAGACATCCGAGTTGAAGGTGCTGAACAGCAGTTGGATTCATGAGACTGCAGTTAAAAGCAGAGGTACTAGATGAGGGGATCTGACCCTAAAAAAAATTCTAAAAGAGAGAATTGGGGTCAGAAACATAGAGCATTTAGGAGCCTCCAAATCCAGAAAGCATGCTTTTTATACGTATCACCTGGCTAAATCCCCTATCCTTTCCATAAGATGCAGATGTGTAAATATCTTCAAAGAATAAAAACAAATTGTGACTTAGACTCTTAGTGATAAATATAAACAGAAAACCAAATACCAGCAAATAGAGAAAAAATAGCAGGAAGAAAGTGAGCCGAGCATGCATTCAAAGAAGGGTAGGCTAGTTGCTAAAACACACAGCCTAAAAATATTAACAACAAAGCCCAGTGCAGGTTGGCAGGAGGTGAGACAGGAAGGGCAGTTTTGTTCCAGTCATTCGGGGATCCAGTTTCCTACATATAGCAACTCTGCCATCATCTATGAATTAGAGTCCTCCATTGTATTCTTTGCATCCTGCCATCAATCAAGTGATTAGAATCTAGAAAAAGCATACTATCTCTCCTTCACCCAACGGCTGGGGAGTATGCTAGAAGCAAGACCCAGAAGTGGTATACATGACTTTTTTCTTGTTCTACTGGCCAAAATTCGGTATGTGTTCCACCCTATTTGCAGGGAAGGCTAAAGTAGAAAAATAAAATGTAAGTTCAGGACACATGGCTTGTATGTGCTACTCCAATGCAAACAGCAGAAAACTAGTTCTAAAAAAAAAAAATTTAATAGAAGTAGAAAAAAATCTTGAAATAGGAATAATGAACTAGCTTAAGGGATTCAATACATTACAGCCATTAAGAAAAACTGATTGGCATTTTATAAAAAGAAACATCTAAAATATAATCACTTTAAAAATAAAATAAAATTTCATTTAGGATAAGTCAGAGATGGTGACTAGTGAAGAATTTATGAGTTACAAATGTGTACCTTGGTTTTGGTCCAGATTATAGGACAAACACATCATGGCCTGGAGAGCATAAAAAAGTTAAGACAGAGAATGGAAACAGAAATCCCAACGTTTGTCTAATAACACATAAAAAGTATATATATACACACACACACGTATGTATACATATATACACACACATATATATGTATATATGTGTATATATGTATGTGTGTATATATATAGAGAGAGAGAGAAAAAAAAAACTGAAGGAAAAGATATACATCTTTAGACTGAAATTTCCCCTGAGGTATAGAAGATTACTAAACAATACCAGCACTTATACATATTTTGATGACATTTCAAAATTGCAAGAATAATGAGCAAATTCCAAAATAGCTCAGAGAAGATTAAAAACAGGTATATTACTTACAGATAAATGGGAATAAGATTGGTATAGATATCCCATTTCTAAGGCCATGTGCTGAAACAAATATTGCAATATCTTCACAAGTCTGTAGAAAAACATTTCACAATTTTAAATTCTAAATCTAGCCAAAGTATTAACCAAATGTTAGAGCAAAGATATTTTCAGATACATAACTGCTCAGAAATTTAACACCTACAGGCATTTTCTGAAAAGATTACTGATTCAACAAAACAAAACAAAAAATAATCCAAGAAAGAGAAAGACAACACAAAATAACGAGCAGCAAAGAAAATAGACAACTTATGTTCACATCTTAAAAAATCTCTGCTGCAAAGTTTAAAAATGAAACAATGGCAATCTGGATTTAATATCTGATTATTTAAAAGCAGATGATGTAGAAAGAAAAAGTATTCTAAGGATGAAGTCCTGTTCAAGACAAAATATTAGTACTGATTTATAAGTCTATTAATATAAAATTTTTTACTTACAGTCCTCAAAACTTTAACAATAACTACTAGACAAACAATAAAAAGAAGCAAATTTTGTAATTCATTAGTTGAAAAAAGATGCAACAAAAACAGCACAAAGAATCTCAAGTAATAATAAAGAAGGAAGGTAATGTGGAAGAAATGGGGAAAAGATGTATTAAAAAGCAAAATAATTAAAAAATGAAGAGATAACAAACAAACACAAATCTCATGAATTACAACAAATGTGAACTGGCTAAATTATCTGTTAAACTTGTATTATCTTAAAAGTTATTCATTCTGAGTTGAGTAAAAGGGAGGAAGGAAGGAAGCCAAAATATGCAAGATGAATGATTGAAATAAAATATGAAATAATGTGAAATAAAAGCTAGGAAAATATTTTCCACACATCAGCTTACACAAAGAAAGCAAACATGCCATTGTTAACATCAGACAAAATATATATGTAAATATACAACCTGATAACAATGAAACATAACTTTTAATCATGAAAGAATAGCAAAAATATCATAAAATTGGAACAAAATATTTTCTAAAAAGTAATTCCATTTAAAAAATGAAAAGAGCTTTATTCTTTATCACTTAAAAATCCATGTTCATTGCAGCAGTATTCACAATAGCCAAGACTGTGAAACAACCTAAATGTTCATCAACAGATGAATAAAGAAAATGTCACACACACACACACACACACGAATACTCTTGAGCCTTAAAAGAGAAGGAAATTCTGAAATATGCAACAACATGGATGAACCTGGGTCATTATGCTAAGTGAAATAAGTTAGTCACAGAAAAACAAATACTGCATAATTCCACTCATAAAATATTTTCTACAAAAATGTTTTCTATGAAAATATTCAAATTCACAGAATCAAATTGTGGAATGGGGGTAGCCAGGGTCTGAGGGAAGAGGAAAATTTGGAGTTACTAAACAATGGGCACAAAATTACAGCTAAGAAAAATGAATAAATTCTAAAAATGCACTATGCAATATTGTTAGTATGGTCAACAATACTGTACTGCAGATTTTAAAATTTATTGAAGGTAGTATCACGTTTTCTTACACAATGAAATAAAGTAAACAATTGTTTTCTTGGTTTAAGAGTGAGAACATTGAATGTTGTTCCTTTCACTCTCCCTTCTTTCTTCTCTTTCCTTCCATAAATATTTAGTGAGCCCTTTCTGTGATCAAGCACTATGATAGCTCCAGGATATAAAACAATAATAAACAAGATAGCCACAGACTCTACCTTCACTAATGTCATATAGTGAGAGGTAGAGAAGACTTACAATAAAATGTGACTTAAAAACAAAAACCATCACTACTGTTGATACAAAAGTCTCATATTATTCATATAAGGGTCACATTTGGTAGGTAAACCTCCACGTGCTCAAGTAGTGTATCAAAGCTGAGAGTGCAGCTAAGAGAGGGGCACAGATACATACAAATGCTTTTGCCAGGTTGAAAGAAAATTGAGAGGCAGCTTCTAGTTCTTTTGGGCCCTTCATTTCCTGTTTCCCAGGGGAAGCCAAGTTAAAGTATCCACTCAGAATGGGGCTGGCATTTTACACAATTAGATTACAATAACAAGTGAATTTGACAAAGCATTTTCTCTTTAATCGTGGTAGTTTTCCTTGGAGATATGACCCAAGGTTGTGTTCCACATACTCTGTAGACAGCATTTTATAGAACCTTTGCCAACACTTGTAGTCAAGTTTCTAAAAGTTACTAAGTTGTTCCAAAAATAAAACTCTTAATGTATATTAAACTCAGAAAGCTGTTAAATTGATGACAGGCATCTTTACATGCACATTAATGGGTTGGTCTTACCAGAAAACAAGATCACATAATTATGGCCTCCATTTTATCACTTAATTTACTTGATTATTGAAACCAAATAAAATCACTATTCGTGTGTCTCCGACACTCAAAAAAGGGTTAATTATTACACTTTACAATATGATTAATGGTCATTTGGATTAAAATGAAAGGGATTTCTTTTCCCCAGGAATTAGCAAAGAAGAAAGTATATTGAGTAATTTTTTTAAATCAATGCAATAAATGCGGTTATCTAAATAAATTGCAGCATTTTACTGGAAGATAGGTAATCTATATTCTCTGAAGCAGAAGTAATTGTTCTACAGTTGTTTTTTTTTATTTTACATTGTAATGAAATAAACTCGATATTGATGGAAACATGAAAGAGTTGTGGAACACTAATATATTTGTAGCATAATTAATTTGTAAATGAAGCTGGAGGTAAGAATATTCGTTCATAAATGAACACTATATGCCAATATTTTATTTAGCTTAATATCAGGTTTCATTTATAATCCAGTTATTTGATAATCATGTAAATCATTCCACTTGCTGTAGAAATTATATATATAATTAAGCAACAAATACACTTAAGATGCTGAACAATTACAGTTCTCCAGTTGACAGCATGTGTTCTACCTCTAGATCATTATCACGAACCTTTCCTTTTTGACTATTATAACCAAGATTTGGCAATATAATGAATATAAATTACTTCAGGTTAATAATAATCATATATAATTTGCTCCAGCTAAATTTTCTAATGCAATTTATCCTTAATTTTTAAAAATCATCTTTGGTTATGTGTCTTCATTAAAAGTCAATGTTGGCAATGACTGATGGGCATTAGAAGGCAAAGTGTGTATGTGTATTTCATTTAAATATTTTCAGTCAGAATTCTTTAACAATACTGTGCAGAAATAATAGCATAGTTGTTATCGTCCATGATACATTGACAGTAGAGATGGTATTCATGGTTTTTTTTCTTTTTCTTTCTTTTTCTTTTTTTTTTTTTTTTTTTGAGACGGAGTCTTGCTCTATTGCCCAGGCTGGAGTGCAGTGGTGCAATCTCAGCTCACTGCAAGCTCCGCCTCCCGGGTTCACGCCATTCTCCTGCCTCAGCCTCCCGAGTGGCTGGGACTACAGGCGCCCGCCACCACGCATGGCTAACTTTTTGTATTTTTACTAGAGACGGGGTTTCACCGTATTAACCAGGATGGTCTCAATCTCCTGACCTCATGATCCGCCCACCTCGGCCTCCCAAAGTGCTGGGATTACAGGCGTGAGCCACTGCGCCCAGCCGGTATTCACTTCATTTTAAAGAAAACAAAATGAAGTTTTCTGTTTATAAAATAGATGTATTTTCTTCAGGGTAAAACTGTTACAACTAATTATGCTGTTTCATAATCCATAATAATTATCTATACTATTCTCATGAGAGGTAAAATTTAATATTACAAAACAATTAAAATCTCCAATTTCATGATACAGTCTTGTTTATTCTACTCTAAAATGTTTCTTCTATTCTAAAATGACTAAATATTATATAATATGTACAATATATTATGTATATCATATATAACATATAATAACTAAATGTTATAATAGCTATAACTACATATTATATAATATGTAATATTAATATATCCTATTATTATGCTACAATTAATTTAAAGCACAAATAAGAAAATATTTCTTTCAATTTTAGATATTTTGATCAGACCTTTTTATTATAAAGAAAGATAAATCCAGATTTAGTCATGACCTAAAGTCACTAATATATAAAAATAAAATTGATAATTGTTTTCAAAACTTGTTGCTAATGATAAAATAATTTTACATAAAAAAACTCAGAATTGAAAGGACAACCTTCAATCCTTTCTGACAATTTGGTTGATTTTATATTTAAGTTTGAATTCTGCTAAAAAGCAAACTAAAAACTAAAAACTCTCCTCTTCAGTGTATCTCAGCAGTAACAATCCCAGTAGTAACAATGGGTTTTAGGAGAAATATTTCCTTTCTCCAATCCCACAAATGCCTGATGGGATGGGCAGTTTTCTGTCATCTTGGCTGGGCTATCGTGTCCCGTTATTTAATCATACACTAATCAAAGTGTTTCTATGAAAGCATTTTTTAGATGTGGTTAGCATCTATAATCAGTTGACCATAAGTAAAGGAGATAACCTTCAATGTGGGTGTGTCTCATCCAATTACTTGGCAGGCCTTAAGAGCAATAACTGAGGCTTTTCATAGAAGAAAAAAAGTCAGCTTCAAGACAGCAGCATCAACTGCTACGCGAGTTTGCAGCCCACAGGCCTCCCCGACAGGCTTTTGACTTGCCATCCCCATCAATCACGTTCCTTAAAATAACTGTCTTTTATAGAGAGATATAGAACAGGTTCTAATATATTACAGGTTCTGTGTTCCTGTGTCTCCCTACTTCCCACACACAGAGGGGTCCTGGCCAGAAGAGCAGGCCTGAGAGGTATATTAGGCCCAATCAGAGATGTTTAGAGATGGACAGAAAAAAATGCCTGTCCATTTCCTATCCGTTCCGGGTATCAACCAGCATGACTGAGAGTAACAACTTCAGAGGATGCCAATTAAAAGTGATCTCAGAAGGCCAAGAGAGCAAAGGATACATTAGACAGGCAAGGATGCTTGAAAGCATATTTGGAATATTTCCAAAACTCTACAGAGGTCACTATTACTGAACTTTAGGGTTTTCAGTTTATTCATTCATTAAAGGAATATTCAGGTTATTACTATGTGCAGATTGCTGGTGGTTACTGGAGATATTATTAATGTAAAAGATGCCAAGACCTCTGCCCTCAGGGACTTTGCAATCTAGTTGGAAACTGGGAAAAGACAATAGATAAAGATATAATTAAATAGCAGTTACTGCTATGAAAAAATAGCATAATGAAAGGATTGTGTGGGGAAAGGCGATATTCGGCAGGGTAGCTGGGGAACATCTCTGCAGAAGGCTGAAAGATGTCAACAGCTAGCAGAAGAGAACACCAAACAGAGCTAACTGCAAACACCTAGGCCCTGAGATGGCAATGTGTCTTCAATTTTGGGGAAAAGAAAGGAGGCCAAAGTGGCTGCAGCATAGCACACAAGGGTCAGAGGTAGGAGATTAAGTTCTAGAGAAAGAAAATACACTGATCAAGTAGACCCTTTAGGCCATGGAAAGAAATTTGGAATTTTAAGTGCAATGGAAGTCATCCTAGGATTTTAAGTAAAGGAGAATAATGATCAAATTATACTTTTTAAAAGGTCATTTTGCCTCTTCTATTGCTTATGGAATGAGTAGCAGGAAGTTACAGAAGCAAACAGATTAGCTCTAAGATTATTTACATTCAAGGCATGGGATTTTGGTAGGTAGCAGTGTGGATGGAGAGAAATGAAGAGTATTCATGTTGGAAGCAAGTTCAGTATGGTCCACTAGTGGATTTGGTAAATCAGAAAGTTATCCAAGATGATGTCTAAGCTTACTTGAATTAGGATAAACTTGTAGTACAACTGAGTAGGAAGGTAACTAGAAAACAGGGGTTCCACTACCAGCTCTCCGTTGGTGTGGCTTTAGGCAATTATTCTAACTCTGACTCTCCGTTTTCCCAACTCCAAAATGAGAGTTTACTATGCAGTGTTCTAAAGTCCTGCCTAGCCCTGACATCTCATGAATTTCTGGAAAGATTATAGCTGCAGGTACACTGAACAAATACTTTTTAAGTATCTCAACATCTGGAGAAAATAGGTTTCCCTATTATGCTCCCTGCTTTGTTTCCCTTTTATTTCTCTCACTAGCAGATCAGACTAAATTCAGTAAGAGGAGAAAAGTCGGCATACAGTCTATCATTCTGACTCATCCTTCGTGGCACCCATGAAAGCTCTCAAATTAGCATATAGGTGATATGTGAGCAATACCAAAATGCTAAGCCAGGAGAACTCTTCTATGCTATGATGCCCACAAAAAGCAACAAAGACAGTTACAGATGACCTTCCCCATTTAATGACAAACATTTTAAAAACTGTTTATTTCCTTTTATTTAAAAATCTGTATATGAAAAGCAGAACATCTTTGATATTCTACAAAGTCCAACATTCACTCAAGTATCACAGATCCATATTGTTCCCTGCATTTGGAATGATCCCCAAAACGGCCTGTTTTATTCAATCACTCAAATGCTATTTTTCCAAGAGATATATGGTCTTCTTGGTCCTGGGTTTATAGCTTGCTGATTTTTCTTAGGGTTCAAAAGCATGCAACACAAGCATTGAGAATACAAGCAGTTGTAGAGTTATGCCCAGTAGGATGTGGTTTTACAGGTGTACTCTTTTGAGACACATGAAGGGTGACTTTTGCAGAAGAAACAAATAGGAAGCATCAGAAATACCAGCATGTAAATAACTCTTACTAGATATCAACCATTTTTCTGTGCCTTTTTTTGGGAGTCTCTACCATTAAAAAAAAAAAAAAAATTTAATCTATGACTCTCAATTTCATACCTCTATGAACACATGTAACACACAAAACTTGCTTGTATATACAAAGAATTAAAACACAGAGTAGAAGGCATTTTGTAGTGGCATATTCGCTCCACTGTGAGGAACATTCATTCTGAGTAGAAATAAATTCTTGTTACTATTTGTGAAGGAATGCAGCATGAAGTAACGTCAGAAGAAGGAAAGCAGAACATGGAGGAAACTTGCTTGCACTATTATCTGTGTGTATGTAATGAACTTTAAAAATATTTTCTGAAAAGAACACTGGGTAATAGATGACTAAAAGCAAGAGTACGCTACACATTTGAAAAATATAAATGGAGAAGGACCCAGTGCACTGTGAAGTACACATTTCTGTTGGCATTTAACCTTTCAACAAGGTGAAAAAAAAATTGACACTGATTAATACCGGTGATGAATTTTGATACAAGAGCTTTCCTGGAAGTTAGTGTTACAGAGAATGACCCATGAGATAGGCCCACTATGGCCGCAAAGCACACAGATCATGTCTTTCTAGTGAAAGAGTTTGTAGACTCCCTCCAACAAATCAAATCTAGTGAAGAACTTGAGCCTCAAAGTGGAGGGGGATGAATGACCTGCTAATGGCATGCAAATAACTGCTGAAACAATAAGGACTTTGATAAGAACCCTTGTCCGATATTAAGCAATATGAAAAATACTGAAAAATATTATCAAAGATAATATTTCTTTGAATAAATCAAATAAATCATTTTTAGAAAACACTGTTATAAATTTTTACAATTTCATGTTGAGTTGGTGATAACAACTTTCATCTCTATAGAAGGATACCAAAGATTGATTTGGAGACTACAAAGTAGAATCAGAGGCTCAAAGCCAGAGCTGACCAAATGATTCTGAAATTCTAACTAATGTCTCTGTGTTCTACCCATAAAATCACACAATATTTCAAAAGCCTGTCAAGAAAATGCTCTGGTCTTAAAAATAGATTATATGTTTCAGTGACAAATGAGAAAAATACTTGATATTTAAACAGAAGATGACTGAATAATTATTATGGACTAAAAGATGTAATAGATAATTTATAGGAAAAAAAAAAAAAAAAGAGAATAGCCAATAAACAAAAAAGGCACTAACTTCACGAAGTAATCGCAACTTAAAAATAAAAAATCAAATGAAACAAAATAACGTTTCATCAACAAACTGGCTAAGTTGTTTCTAAAATAATTTTTCCAAGTGTCAGACAAAACAGCAAATTATAAAACAATATGCACAGTATGATTCCAATCTAGTTAACAAACAAATAATTGAGTAAGAATTGAAATAGAAAGGATACTGGAGAGGTCGGGCATGGTGGCTCACGCCTGTAATCCCAGCACTTTGGGAGCCTGAAGCGGGCGGATCACAAGGTCAGGAGATTGAGACCATCCTGGCAAACACGGTGAAACCCCATCTCTACTAAAAATATATAAAATATATAGTTGGGCGTAGTGGCAGGCGCCTGTAGTCCCAGCTATTCGGGAGGCTGAGGCAGGAGAATGGAGGCGGAGCTTGCAGGGAGCCAAGATAGTGCCACTGCACTTCGGCCAGGGCGACAGAGCGAGACTCCATCAAAAAAAAAAAAAGAAAGAAAAGAAAAGAAAAGAAAAATGAAAGGAGACTGGAGAAATTTAAATCACAATGTTATCCCCGATTTTATTTAGGTAGTGACGATATGTTTACATTTGACTTTTTTCTTTCTGTTTTTCTTTTTCCTCATTTTTCCAAACTTTCCAGAATAAGAAGTTTTGCAATGAAAAATATATTAAAAATCAGGTTAACTAAAAAGCCTATTGTGCTATTTTGAGGCATTTAACGTTATGATTATTCTTTAGAAATATTTGTTTAGTAACACCACTTAAAGCACTTTTAATTCCCATAAGAGATATGTATTCCAAGAGGGTAATTACAATTAGAATATTAATCTCATTAGGTGAAGATCGTCCTAATAGAATCCTGTCAACTTTACTGAGATAAATGTGGTAGAAACATTTGGTCACCATAAGACATGCTTTAAAAATGCTCAAGCATGTACAACTTACTGCTGCAGCTGAAAATGATTTCAAAGATAACCAAGATTTAGACATGTAATGACTGCTTGTTTTCACCCGACCAGAGTAAAAATAAGAACTGTTTGCTTCTTGGTTCTCACATCAGATGTTACGTCGCCCCACCACCTGCTCTATCCTTCAATTGCATTAGTGGATATTAGAATATTTTCCTATGAAAATAAAGAGTATAGAGGCTCCTCATTGCTTTGTTTGTTATGGTCATGTAGTAGGGTTGTCTGGATTCAGCTGAAGATGATCTTAAGAAAATAAAAATACCATCAAACAAATTAAAGGAGAAAACTGGGAGATATACTTAAAACAATGAGACTGTTCCAAGGTTTTTAAAACATTACAGGCCAACAGATGAGGATGTTTCCAAGGGAATTGAATCAACTAACCTGTATAGGTTCAACATGGCTTCAAATTGTGGGGGATATAGTAGATCTAGTTGCTATACATAATACAGGCAAGAATTTTACAAATATCATCTTATTCAGACTGAACTCTTCCTTGATTCGTTCTAATAAATTAAATTTTAATATGTGCACAGAAGCTCTACAATAGAAAGAAGGATCAGAGTTGTGATGGTATTAATAGAAATACGTTATCTTTTTTATAAAACAAAAAACACATATGTATGCATATATGTGTATATATACAGATGTACACATATCTATGCATACACAAAAAACAGGCAACTCAAAAAACAGAAATGGCTAATACATCTCATCGGAAAATCATAAAAATGCAAAATAAGACAATGTTATTATGTCAAATAGAAAGTTAGAATACAAAATTATATATAAATTCATATAATTATATGTTAATTATGTGTATGTGTATAACTGAAAGAAATATACCAACATGTTAACTTGTTGGAATCATGGATGCTGTGAATATTATTTTCCTAATTTGTAAAACTAGTAAATTCTCTAACAGAATCTAAAATTATCATTTAGTTTTTCATTATGAGAATTTATTTTAACTTTCTAAAAAGAGTAACAGATATGTCTCACTTAAAATGTCAA
This sequence comes from Chlorocebus sabaeus, assembly GCF_047675955.1. Classification (NCBI taxonomy): domain Eukaryota; kingdom Metazoa; phylum Chordata; class Mammalia; order Primates; family Cercopithecidae; genus Chlorocebus; species Chlorocebus sabaeus. Next base: position 31,431,084 of record NC_132911.1, on the reverse strand, counting down.
CATAGCCTATTCTAATCCTAAACTAGGTTTTGGTAAGTATCACCTAAAACTGATCACTAATATAGAAGTCTTCAAATTTTGCTTCAGTTTGACTTTCTTCAACTTATGTAGTAGCCACATTATTGGAATAAATTTCTATCAAAAGTTTAGAGATACATGGACAATACTGAATAAAAAGTTGTTTGGGGTTTGCGTATGCATAGTTCCAACATTTGTTAAAACCATTGAGATATTTATACTGAAAGTACACCCACACATATACAAATAAACCCTACCAGGACCAAGTGTTAGAATATACAGCATGTGGCAATTCAAATATATTTCAAGAGAATAAATTAGGAAACTTCAAAAACTGCATTTATTTTAAATCATAATGATGAAACTGCCAAATAAAATGATGTTCAGCTTTTAATTCTATAATTTTTTCATTCACCCAAAAAACTCAAAATATTGAAATATTTCTTCCGTTAATAACCTGTTCTATATTCTGATGTGGCACTTTATGGAAGAAGTAAAGGAATATTAAAGCAAGCAGAAAATAAGAGTGGTTTAAAGCAGTGATTCTGATGTCAGAGCCACCTGTGTCTGGATTCTCAATCCTGACTCCTAATTAGAAAGTTATTTAACTTTCTTAAACATTAACTTTGTCATATATAAAATGGAAATAATTATGCTATATTATAGAATTGAAAGATTAAGTCTTATTATGCACATATGACACTTAAATTGCACATATTCTATATTAAGCAAACAAAACCATATTAACTAAAAGCAAACAGTCAATGGCACTGATTCCCAAGCAAATGGAGGAAAGAAATTAAGGAATCCTTCAGCCTCTGAATGGAGCTCAAGATTCTCTGTTCATTTAACATATTCTTATTCAAATCAGTCAAAGGCAAAGAAATTAATCATAAAATCCAGTCTGGGGACAAGGCAAGACAGCAAAATATTACATTATCATTAAGTCATACAGATGGAATCAACACATAGATATTGTTTTGAAACTTTTTCCTCTTATTTTTAGTTCATACATGATAATTGTTCATACCTATGGTATACAGAGTGAAATTTCAATACATGTATATAATATATAATGATCAAATCGGGGTAATCACCATATCCATCACCTCAAACATTCATCATTTCTCTGTGTTGGGAACACTGAAAACCTTCTCCCCCGGATCTTTGAAAATATGAATAAATCATCTCCAACTGTATTTACCCTACAGTGCCACATAACACTAGAACATATTCTTCTAGTCTAGCTATAACCCTGTACCAAACTCTTAACCTCTCCTCTCCTTTCCTTAACCAGCTGTTCCCTCTCCTTTATTCCCCCTCCCCCTCACAGCCTCTAATAACCACAATTCTACTCTCTACTACTATGAGCTCAACTTTTGTTAGCTCTAACACATGAGTAAGGACATGCAGTATTTATCCTTCTATGCCCTACTTATTTCACTTAGCATGATACCCTCCAGACTCATCCACATTGATGTGAATGACAGAATTTCATTCATTTTTGTGACTGAATAGTAAGCCATTGTGTATATGTACATTTTCTTTATTCATTCATGCTTGCACACCTAGGTGGATTCTATATCTTGCCTATTGTGAATAGTGCTGCAATAAGTAATGTTGCAATAAATAAATAAATAATAGTGCTGCAGTAAATAGTGCTCCAATAAACAGGAGATACCTCTTCAATACCCTGCATTTGTTTCCTTTGGGTAAATACCCAATAGTGGAATTGTTGGATCACATGGTAGTTCTATTTTTAGCCTTTTGAGAAGCCTCTCTACTATTTTCCATAATGGCTGCACTAATTTACATTCCCATTAATGGTGTATAAGAGCTCCCTTTTCTTTGCATTCTCGCCAGGAAACATTTGCATTCTCCCCAAAAGATCTTAAACTTTTGGGCTGGATAACGAGTAGAAAAACAAGGTATTGCTGGGTCTTTATTGAGACCACATATTCTCACAACTTATGGTGACTAAACAAGCATCTATCACTGCCTTAAGGAACAAGAGAAAAAAATCCACAAGAATAACTCCAAATTTGGTTCATGACCAAAAGTAGAGTAAGTATCTCTAGGAAAGGAGCTTATCCTCCAATGCTCTTAGTTCTCAAGATTTGATTTCCACTGAGATATCAACAAAAATGGTTAAGTCTCATAATTTCGTGAAACAGACATTTTCAAGACAGTGATAATACAATTTGGATGTTACCAAGTTTGAAAGCCCACATGTCAATAAGGAAGCATATCACAGAAATAGGTGTCGAAGCTAGAATTCTGAGACTGATTCCACTTCTTTTATCCTGCTCAGATTCAGTCTGTCTCAGAACTTCACCAAGAATAACATTTCATTAATAACAGATTGCAAATGGAAAGTTTACCTATACTGACCCTACATAATCACTGACCTTGCAAGCACTAGGAATACTGTTGATTCTGTGCCCTGCAGACGGACTGAGTCACTGTTTGGTAAGAAAGAATTCTCCTTCAGAATTATACCCATTTGGGTTGGAAAAAGACCAACATTTCCACGGTAGTCAGGACTAACTTGTCTTTCCAAATTCTTAGAACAAAGAACTACAAAAGGACAGTTACGAATACACTCCACCTTCTGGTCAGGCGCGAAGGCTCACGCTTGTAATCCCAGCACTTTGGGAGGCCGAGGCAGGCTGATCACTGGGTCAGGAGATCAAGACCATCCTGGCTAACACGGTGAAAACCCATCTCTACTAAAAATACAAAAACAAAATTAGCCTGGTGTGGTGGCGGGGGCCTGTAGTCCCCGCTACTCGGGAGGCTGAGGCAGGAGAACGGCGTGAACCCGGGAGGCGGAGTTTGCAGTAAGCCGAGATGGCACCACTGCACTCCAGCCTGGGCGACAGAGCAAGACTCCGTCTCAAAAAAAAAAAAAAAAAAAAAAAAAAAAGAATTTACTCCACGTTCTTTGGTTACATGTTGCTAATATTGAAGAAAAACTCCCACCCACCCCCCTTTTTTTTGAGACAGGTTGAGAGAAGAGTGAGGGTGATAGGTATCTTACCTGAATACAGAATAGGCTGAATAAAAAGATCACTGAGCTTCTTTATGCATGTAAAAGCCTGAGCAGGAAGTATCTGGTCTATTTCTTCCCAGTTTTCTGGTCAACCTGTAATGTGATCTTAACATACAAGAATGTCCCAACATGTCAATTATAGACTCTTTAAAGCTAGGTGCATGCTCCATCTAGATTACTTAGAACAATATTTTTCTTATAGTCATTCAAAATTTTTTTTGCCAAGATTACTTGTCGGTTTAAAATATATATTTTCCTTATAACATTTCATAAAAAATCACTCCACAACAATAAACCTGTTCATCAAGTGAATACAATTTCTTAAGTGTCTATGATATGCCAAAGGGTTGTTCTAGGTATGTAAACAAAGTATCATCTTTGGGCCAGAAACCAAGTTCTTCATACAACACACATCAAGTAGAATCCCCTAATTATTTTAGTCATTAAATCTGCTTCCTTAGAGTAAATCCCAGAAAAACCAAAAGTAATAATAATTAGCATAATAAGAAATTACATAATAAGAAATCTAAGCACCTTAACCACTAGGAGGCTGCCCAACATACCTACATGCATATCATACCCACATATTTGTTGAATAAATAAATGGATGAATGTGTAATAGTTTAAAAAATGGGCTGAACTAGCCAAGACTAGACAAATAACAAGTATTAAAAATACACAGGTTAGAGAATTTGTCTAGTAAGGAGTAACCAAAGCCAGTTTTTAAAATGTCTTGTGGTTTTAAAATCTCTGAAAGTTTGTTTTGCTAGGGTACAGGGCAAAATAGGGAGAAGCAGTTCAGTACCGTGGATAGCTCCCGGAAGACATGCTCTCTAAAGTCTGAAATCTGCTTAATTGCTTTGTATTTCAACTGCAATCATCTCATTCAAGCGCTCTATCACTTTTATGCCTGATTCACTTCCAATAACAAGAGACTGACTCCTCAACCTCACCCTCACTCTGACACACACAAAACAAATATGCACACGTAAAAGTCTGGCCTATTTGTCAAAATGGAGCACTGTCTGTCTCGATTAGGGGACGCGTCTTAGATAACTGATCCAGGAAGTCTTATCTTTTGCTATGTGACAGCTCATCCTAAGAGGGCTCTCTCCCCACCTCAATCTAGGGCAAACAATTTATTGCAGTACCTGATAAAGAAGCTACCTAAAAGTTGGAATGAAACATATTACAGGCTGGGCATGGTGGATCACACCTGTAATCCCAGCACTTTGGGAGGCTAAGGCAGGTGCATCACTTGAGGTCAGGAATTTGAGAGCAGCCTGACCAACATGGAGAAACTACAACTCTATTAAAAATACAAAAATTAGCTGGTTGTGGTAGCACATGACTGTAATCTCAGCTACTTGGGAGGCTCAGGGAGGAGAATCATTTGAACCCAGGAGGCAGAGGTTGCAGGGAGCTGAGATTGTGCTGTTGTGCTCCAGCCTGGGTGACAGAGTGGGACTCCATCTCAAAGAATTTAGAAACATATTACAAAACTATAATTCAGCATTATAGACTCAATAAATCTCTTTCTGAGGTAGACTACTGTATCATGTTACTACTCCACAAGCATTTACATAAGTGACACAACCAAACACTACCTATGACAACAATATAATAATTATTATTATAAAGGAACAATAACTCTAAATTTAAAAAAAGACATTATTTGATATATCCCAAAACAATACAGAGCTAAAGTAAAATGCTGACAAATAGGAGACTTTCATCTTTACTATTCTACTTCCTTTGCTTGTCTACCGAGTTCCTAAATATTTGTGTGTTTCTATGTTGTAGCAGTCATCCAAGGTTGAATATTTATTTACACAGTTTACCTCATACTAGATTACAAATTCCTTGAGAGGAAGAGAAATGCTTTATCTTTGTATCATTCATAACAGCTAACAATATCCTAGACATGGTAAGTATCCAATAATTATTTTTTTGAATTAAACTGAATTGAAGTAACTCATCCCTGGTTTATACAATGTCTGTTGTCAGAGCAGTATAAAGAAGGTCTGTCCTTGTCCATAAACTCTTTACTGTAGAGAGAAAGAAGGAAGAGCTGCTGTTTCTGTCAGCAAATATAACAGAGAGATTTGGGGCATCTGGAAATATTTACCCCTTTAAAAATCCCTCTGAGAGAAAGTAATACAAACCATGCCTTTCTGCTGTGAAATCACTGAAGATTCTATTTATGTTTTCTTCTTTATGGTTGTACTTTAAAATCTGCAAAGGCTCTGTTAGGAGGAACCAGCAGAGAAGTATAAAAACAGCTGATCACTTAGGGAAAACATAAAGTTAAGAGAAGAGATTCCAGAGAGAGACAGAATGAAAGAAAGGAGGAAGGAAGGAAATATGGAAAGAAAAGAGAAGGGAAGGGAAGAAAGAATGGAGAGACAGAAGGAGGAAGGGAGAATATACTAAAAAAGAAGATGTTGTTCAAAGGTGGTACTGGAAAGTAATGAAAGTTGTATCTCGACAAATGGTGATAAGGTTAGAAAAAGCATCATCATCCCCAAATCTCGCAAGTAGAAAATAAACTTATTCTTTTCTTCCCATGGATTGTATTACACAGAAAAGAGGAAGGATAAATATAGTTTTGTTTTTGTTTATTTAAGCTTACTTCTTGAGTACATGCTCCAATGACATGTTTTGGAACAATTTATTTAGATTGCTTGCAATAGATTCTCAAGTAATTTGAATAATTACTAAGGTTTTCCAAGATAAATTTAAATTGTGTGCTTAGTTTTACCAAAATCAGATATATTGACAATTTTTATTCTCATAAACTTTTTTATCTTGAATATAGTCGTCCAACTGCTTTAAAACAGTTATTAACAGTTTGGGGCATTCACTTTAGAAAATTAGTCACTGAGTGGAGCCCCTTTTCAATTCAGCAGGTTTTCTGTTTCATTGAGACTCAATTCTATCAGGTGTTTCTCTTTCAGCATTGAAAATGTCATCCCCAAGGACTTCCAACCTTGTTTAAACACTAAAACTGTGCAGCAGAGCTCCAAATTTCCATGAAAGTGACTCTGCTAGTCAATCTACTTCATTTTTCTCCCCATCTGCAAAGAATAGGGTTGTTTTTCTTTCCTGCCTCAAGAACACCTAATCCTTACATTTTGAAAGAACAGAACTTGAGTTATTGCCAAGGGCATTATAACATAGCTAGAATAATCTCCTACGAGTGCTAGTTGGTGCTATTGCTTCTTTACATATGCTTTTCTAATTCAGATATGATTTGTTATGAGCTATTTACTGAATATTGAAATTTAATATGGTTAGGTTCTCACACTACCTGTGGACAGAAGACTGTGAATTGCATGGGTGAGAGAATTAGAAACATGAGTAGGGCTTTTTAAAGTCTCTTTGGATCAACCTTAGGCACCATTTTTGACTTGTTACATTTGCTATCTGTGGACTCAGAGACCGATGCGACAATGGTTTCCAAGTCTAGGTTTTGGATGGGGCTGGAAGTTTTAACAGCCTCACTGTGAACATTTGGCATTTTCCAGACTTCCCAGTGAGGGAGATTACTGCAAAGTAAGGCAGTAAGTGAAACAGGCAGAGGTGAAACAGGAGAGTCTGCAAGGCCACGATGTAAGTCCAGAGACCATAGAAAAACTTCAATGTCCCATACAGACTTAAAGAAAACAAAAATAAAGATCTATCATAGTAACGGCTTACTAAGCCCTACAATGAACAGCAGGATTAAATTTTTACTCACCTATTAATGAAACGATTTTTTAAAATCTAAGTAGTCAGTTAAAAAATTAACCAAACGTTTCCAATTCTAAAACCAATAGTGGTTGTGTCATGTGATTTGGAATGCACTAGGCAGAAAACTGACAAGTTCTGATTTCTTTTTTTCTGTTTTGTTTCTTTGGCCGTGTGCCATCAAACAAGTCATTTAATCCTCCTGTGCACTGGGCTTCCATTTTGTCATCTGTAAAACAAAGAGCCTGGACTAGAAAATAACGAAATTTACTTGCAGGAATAAATAGGCATTCATTTAGTTTGAACATAAAACTGTCTTACATTTGAACAGTTAGGGAAAGAGAAAAAGTTTTGTGTATTAATATGTGTTCTAGGTTTCCGAATTTATATTCTAGCTTCTTAAAGAGTAATGCACTTTTCATTCTAAATAATAAGAGGTGACAGGGATGAGCACTAAGACTCAAATAAATGAAAAAGATCATGTAACTAGTTCAACTTTCTCCCAAAATCCTACAAAGCTATAAGAACTGGAGGGAAAAGACCAGCCTGGCTGCTGCTGGCTTGAAGTATGCCAAGAAATTCCATCACAACTCCTTTGAGCCAACCAGGGAGCTAGAACATGTAAGCAATGCAGAAAGCTTCTCTCAGCACTCAACATCAAAAGCCCAAATCAGAATGTGAAGTAGGCTGCCAGGAGTTGAATTTAAGTTACTAGAACCACGGAGGGCAAGAGCGCTGCCTTCTTCATCTCCCACTGTATTCCATGACTCTGTAACAAAGGGCAAGACTAGAGCCAGCCTGAACTCAGAGCTGTGACACTGCCCTCACAGCCATGAGATCCTAGTGACATAGGCCACCAGATGCGAATACAGCAGCCTAAAACATCCAGCAGCAGGTGAAACAAAAAACGGCTCAAGAAAACCTCACGAAGATCCAGACACTGAGAATGACATCTTTCCTAATGATCAAATCTAAGTTTGGTCTCCTGAGACATTTTACTTCTCTTAGAACAGAATACCTTAGACAGCATTAGGTAATATTGTGAGTGACAGAGATACAAGAAAGGCAGAATAAATATTGAATGTTTATCTTGAAGGAGTTTGTTTAAAGAATATTCTTGATAGGAGGTGGCAAACACTTTCTATTTCCCTGTGGTGCCAATATAGCAGACAGTACTAATGAATAATTATTGATAGTGATAATTAATTATTAATAGCCATAGAGTCTTATGTAGTACCTGGGTACTATGGCCTTACAAATTTTCTCAACTGACAGGTACTATCAATTGATCTGAGTTGGCAAGAGGAGGAAAATCTATTTACTATCTCTTCCTTTTTTTTTTCTTTTCTTTGAAACACAGTTTCACTCTGCCACCCAGCTGGAGTGCAGTGATGCCATCTCAGCTCACTGCAACCTCCCCCTCCCAGGCTCAATGGATTCTTGTGCCTCAGCTTCCCCAGTAGCTGGGACTACAGGCACATGCCACCATGCCTGGTTAATTTTTGTATTATTAGTAGAGATGGGGTTTCACCATGTTGGCCAGGCTAGTCTCAACTCCTGACCTCAAATGATCCGCCCACCTCAGCCTCCTAAAGTGCTAGAATTACAGTTGTGAGCCACCGCATTCAGCCTATTTGCTATCTTTTCTACAAGAGAAAAAGAGTTCTGTGCTGAGAATAATGACCTGCTCATCCTTTAGGCTCTACCATTAACCAGCCCTGGACAAGGTGTCTCATGTCTCTGGACCACATCACCCTTATCAGTAAAATTTGCAAGGAAGGGTGGGCTATCTCTAAGTTCCCTTTGTGTAGCCCAGTCCTAGATATTTGCAACTTTAAGCAGTGGGGAGTATTGATGAATAATTGAGGAAAGCATGATTGTCACATAACTCAAAGAAATGAAGATACATATTGAAGTCATAAAACATCATCATTTTTCCCTCCTAACAGAGCTGCAGATACTAATTAAATAATTCTCTATTGAACAGTCATTTAAACCAATAAATGTTTTCTTGTGTAACTCCTTCACAGATGAGGAATGAAATGTTCAGAGGGGTTAACCGATTTGCATAAAATTATGTAGGTAAATCTGCATACCCAGATTATGATGATCAGCACCAAGATTATTATTATAAATAAGTTGTGATGGGGTTTAGAGATGGATTGCCAAACTGTGAGCCCACATCTAACAAGCCAGTACCCTTCCTCTGTCACTATTAGTTTCTTGTCATAATTTCTTGTTATTGAATAATTTTAGGGTCCCACATCCTTTCTAAAAAAATTTCTTAAGATCTCTTTTTCACTAAGCATATTGATTTTATCCATTCTTTCTTATTTGCCTTTGCAAGTTTCCCAATTTATAATGCCTGAAACGTGTATTGGTGGGCAATGTACTCTCTTTACCACGTCATAACTATGCCGAATAAGATCTTACCTAACACAAGCCTTGTGGAATCCAAAACACAGCTATTTACTGCTACCTTTTTGTTTATATCCTTTCACCTGCATATTATTGGATATGCATCCTTGAGCAGTAATTAGTTAATTCCCTAAAAAAGATCATAGTATGCCATAAAATGATATTAATCTGGGTCTTTAGATCTTTGCTGTCTAATCTTGAATCTGGTTAGGAAGTGCTTTCCATTGATTTGCTAATAAAGAAACCAGAGGCATATCAGGCTGCATATGAAACACAATGAACATAAATTCACTAAGTGATCATATTCTTATAGGATTACAGTCCAGAACCATCATAGCAATGGAAACAAAAGGATGTAAGGCCCATGACATTTAGCATAAACACATATAGGTGGAAGGTTAGATAAGCAGTCAGAAGACTTTAATTCCATCCACAACCATCACAGTAAACTTACAAACTTGCACAACTTTCCTCACTTACTCGGGGCTCTACTATAAAGTGAGGATGCTGGACTTGCTTCCTTCTATCACATTGCTGTTTATCATTTTTTGGCTAATATTGTCAGGGCAGCCTCTAGTATCCTCCACGTGTGACAGCTCTCCTGGGGAGTTATATAATTTTACATTTGGCAGCATATACCACCAGCCCTGTTCTTACCCAGGATGACCCAATGCCAACCTGAAAGTCACAGCCCCCTCCTCCAAGATGAATTCAGAACTTCTTATGGGGGTCGTCAGTAACAGCCTGCTACGGCCACAGCTAAGAAAACAATTCTGTTCTCCACATTCAGTCTGCACTGTGTAGAGGTGAAGAACTTACTGACTACTTTTTTTCTCCAATGAGGTCAGTTGACTCTAAACCACTTTATGAAGCATCTGCCCAGAATCTACAACTCTGTAAAGCTAATCTCTCTGAACCAAGAAGAGACTTTAAGATTTTCAGGTTTTCTAACCTTTTATGTTAAAGATAAAAACTGGAGACCCAGAAAGGTGGAAATGCGAGTATTAGAACCAAAAATTCTTGATTCCTAGGTCAGTGAGCTGACAAGGGAAAAACAGGACAGCATAGGAAGACGAACAATTTCATTATTAGTTGGTTATAATGGGTGGTTCTTCTCTAAAACATCATAAAATATATTGTTTTCTTAACATACACTGGAAATTTTAGAAATCTCCTCCACATATGTATTGTTATACTGCCTCACTATAAGAGACAGATTGTCTGTGCTAGAGCTGAAATTACGTCTCCTTCACTTACTTGTTGTTAGTCAAGTTAACTGCTTTGCACTTCATTTTCTCATCTATGAAATGGCATTAAAATGCCTTCATTAAATCAGCTTTGAAAGTTAAAGAGAGTTAACTAATGTAATGTTACCTGCACTGTATGTTCACACATTCCTTAGCAAATTCAAGAGGTATATACTGTTTATTGCTCAACAACAACAAATCACTACAAATTAAAATATCCCCTCAGTGTGCCCTAACACCAAGAGGAATCCTTAGAAAAATGTCCTCAGATGTGCTAATAGTCTTGAGAACTCTCAAAGAAAACATTTTCTTACAATGGTCCTGAGGGGTACTGTTCTTTGCTTCCATGACTCTAAGAGCTGGCATTCTTCATGGAAATATGACTGGAGATTTAAGAAGATAATCGGTTTGTTTAAACTTATTTCAAGCCTAAACATTCATATCTTAATGTAGCCATTAAAAATCATACTAAAATAATACCACGGGGAAAGTTTTAAAATATATTAATTGAATAAAATTAATTTAAAAGAGCATTTATAATACAAATTATGTGAATGTGTGTAAATGAGGGAAAAAGCCTAAATATGTGTGCCTCAAAATGTTAACAGAGCTCTCATTCAGTAGTAGGACGATGGGTTTTTTTCTTTATCTTCCTTAATTTTTTCCCAATATTTATACTATAAAAATATGCTTTAAGGACACTTGACTTGGTTAGTAAATATCTTTACAGATACAGGATAAAATAGAAGTTAAGAGCACAAATTTTGCAACCACTGACTCTGTAATTTCTAGATGCGCAACTTTGCCTAAGTTACCTAAAATCTCTGTGTCCCAACCCTCTGCAAAATTGGGTTAACACACGTTTCTATATAGTAGAGCCATTGTGAAGATTAAATGAGTTAAAATATATGAAGTGATTAAAATAATGCCCGGCACATGGTCAGGATTCAACAAATGCTAGCTATTGCTCTTGATGATGAGGTCACTAATTTTATTAATTGAAAATATTGATTTAACCAATAATCTTGCTGTAAAACCGCATGAAATTCATATTTTAATAAAGATAAACATGTTACTTAAAACAAGTGACTGCCCTGAACAAGAGAAGTACATATATAACATTAGTATATTTGCCAAACATGCATTCAGTCTAAACTGAAGACTATTCTGTAATTATGAAAATAAGCTTATGACAACTTATAACAATATTAGAATTATTAAAATAAATGTTGTTGGTCTGTATTCATACATCTTCCATCCTATGTCCATGGATGATCCTTTGTGTACTTTTCTAGGTTTGCCAAATTCATTCTGTTTTTAAGCAAAACAAAACGATTTGAGGATTACATAGATGGTTGATTAAAGGACAACAGAAATCCAACCTCAGTTGTGTGGTATTTGCAAAGTCAGTACAATCCAACTGTGTCTATACACAGGATAGTAAGAAGTTCACCAGGTCAAAGAGAAGATAATCATTATTTAAATCCCTACCATCATTCCAACAGAAAATCTAATGCCTGGGCAACTCATTTGGCTGTAATAGTGATGGAATGCATCTTTAAAATGCAATACATCTCTAAAAAGAAGTTGCACTTGTATTTTAAAGATACAAATGCAACTGCTTTGCTGGTATAAAAAATTCATATCATAATTTAGTATTTTTCTTACTATTGAAATAGAAGCCTCCATAAGCTGGGGTATTGTGAAATACATGTTTGGTCTTCATCCTCTTTCCTGGAGTACCACACTGAAAATCCTTGGAATCTCCAAACTATGTATTTTGTATGCCAATGAGTTGACTGCTGGCTGCCAGTCTTGGGTAGCTTCAGGATGGGGGCTGGTCACTGGATAGACCAAAGCATGATTAAAGGTTTGGAACTTTCAATCTCACCTCTCAACCTCTGGGGATGGAGAGGGGCTGAAGGTTAAGTTGATCACCAGGGTCCTGTGGTTTAATCAATCACACCTATATAATGAGGCCTCTATAAAAACCCAAAAGGATTGGGTTCAGAGAGCTTCTGGGTAACAGAACACACAGAGTTTCCTGGAGGACGGCCCACCAAGGAAGGGCGTAGAAACTCTGTCTCCCACCGCCCATGCCTTACCTTTTACATCTCTTCATCTCTATCCTTTACAATATTCTGTATAATAAACTGGTAAATGTAAGTAAGTGTTTTCCTGAGTTACGTGAACCACTCTACCAATTAATCAAACCCAACAGGGACGTTGTGGGAACCCCAATCTATAGCCAGCTGGCCGGAAGCACAGATGCAACAAACGGGGGCTTGTTACTGGCATCTGAAGTGAGGCGAGGAAACAGTCTTAGGGACTGAGCTCTCAAACTGAGGGATCTGACTCTGTCTCCAGGTAGACAGTGTCAGAGCTGCATTGAATTAGAGGACACCTAGCTAGTGTCAGCTGCATAACTGATGGTTTATTTGTTGGTCGTGAGAAATCCCCACACACTTCTTGGTGACTAGAGGTCACAGAAGTCTTCTGTGTTGACTATTGTTAAATGAGACAATAGAAAAGACACTTTGGTTTAGTTTTTCCTACATTAACAAAATACCAAATCTCCCTTCATCAAGCCAGGGCCTAAGCCACACATATGCAGCATGGAGAGTATACTTTTCCTTGTTTATGTCTCTTAAGTCAGAATTGAAACTCATTTCTTTTCACAAAGCAAGAAGCAAGCCATATTCATTTTATCTCCCCATTGCTACCTCAACTCCAAACCTCCAAGCATCCAGAATATTCCTTGGCATACAGTGGGCTTTTTCAAATTAATTTTTTCTTCATGAATAAAGCTTTGTGATTTCTTGTTTTATATACAAACGTAAGGATCTATGAACATATGTTTCATAGTAATACATTGTGAATAATTATTTTTCATATCTAAAACATTAGCTCCATACCTAGTCCTAAAGGATGTTTTAAATGGGAGGTGAAGTGGCCTGACCAGCTCCCAGCTAAGCAGGAAACTTATGCAATGGAGGTATTCAAGCCTTCACTCTGTATACCACATGATACTCTTTCTTTCTCAAAAAAAGAATTTTTAAGGTAATTTCTTCAGACATGTGATTAACTACACACATCTGAATTTTCTTTCATGTTTAAGTTAAAGAAACAAAAATAATGCAAGATTGTTTTAACCACACATAGAAAGTAATTTTCAATTTAATTATCTGAATGAACTTAAATGAAGTGATGGGGATTTGAAAACAAATTTGAAAAGTACAAAACACACCACAAATGTAAGGCTGTGGTTACTGATCTCTTTCAAATCATGTTTTACATTTGAGAAGCTATATCTCAACAAAGAGTGAGAAAAAAGCAATCAATTCTCATGAATTGCCTCCTTTCATCCCTATGACACTAAAATAATATGGCTGTCTTCTGAACTCTGCCTGCTCTTTATCACAAGCTCACCTTTCTTTTCTGCACCTGGACTTTGGCACAGGGTGAGGGGTCTTCAGGGTTCCATGTTCAGTTTTCTATCCTAATTATTGACAGCTCTTGCTCAGAAAACACATCCATGCTCCGGTCAATGCTTCAACTGCCAATCCTTGAAGGACAACTCCCACACCCAAATGTGGAGTCCTGTGTGCACTTCTGAGTTAGAATCACCTATCTCCATTTGCCCATTGTGTGTTCACTGGTCTGTCTTATCATTTTTCTCAAGTTAAAAATGCTAAGCACCAAATTCACCACATCACCTGCACTGCCTTTTTAAGACTTATTTCTCCTTTACGATCAGACTCCAAAAGTCCACGAAAAGCCTTCTTGTGGACTTAATACAGTGCCATTCTGGGGACTGAATGAACAGAGTCCCTGTTCTCTGTAAAGATTTAGCATTCAAAGGGAGTAAAACTGAAGGAAACGTGTGATAAAGGGAAAGATACGCCACAACACTGATCTGAAATACACAACATTGGAAGCTTCCTCATGGTGACTGCCCAACATCTTTGAAGATCTTCCTACATTTTGGAATTTTCTCACACCATGAGTCCAGTTTTTGAAGCCAGAAAATTCAAAGAGTATGGGCACCAAACCAGGGAGAACCAGTTTTCTGGCAGGAGCAGTTGGTGAGGCATTTGGTTCCTCAGCTTTGGGAGGCCAAGTCCTGGCACCACAGGTGCTGAGAAGCCATATGATTAGAGAGAAGTCCTAAGGTGTGGCTGTGTAGCCCCAGAACCCCGCTCTTTGGCACTCTCCCAGAGATTCTAGGTGTTTATTAATATCTGTTGTTACGTTATTGTTTTCTGATTCAACCAGCGTGTGCAAATTCTGCTATTTGCAACAGAAAGCACTGTTCAATACATGCATTAAAGCACCGAAACTCTGCAAATTCTCAGCAGCACAGATTGAGCATCAGGGACAAGTGGTTGATTTCGAAAACAATGGCATTTATCTTTACCCTAGGGTATTTTTGCACACCAAGCTATGTTTGCCATGCTACAGAGCCATGCAAAATCCACGTTTCCATGAAATGGGAATGCAGAAGTTCTTAGCTCATATGAATAAAAGTTTCACTCTGATTTCCTTAACAAGTAGTGAGTGTTTATTCTGAAAAATAATTTAGGATAGTTAATTTGATGACGGTAAGTTTATGAAAACCTGATTTCTCTACCCTGAGGGTAAATTCAACCAAAAATCTTAACATTTAGTTTCCTAAATAGGGTTTCAAGGTCACCAAAAATCAATTTGTTATGATCATGAGTACAGCACAATCATTAGCAGGATGAGCCCTGGAATCAGCATATCTGAATTTGAGTCCCAGTTCTACAGCTCAGTAATTTTATCACCTTGAGCAACATAAATCACGCATCCATGCATTAGTTTCCTTTTCTACAAAACAAAAACTTATAGTACCACCCTAATTAGTTTTATAAATACTGTATAAGTAAATGTATGGAAGGTTAGTAGCACATTGCCTAGCATATATTTAGACTCAATGAATGTTAGCCATTATGATTATGAGTAATATTTTTAGCAATTATGAGGATCATGATGCCATACCAAGCAAGGCCTTCTAGAGTTTGGCTAAGCCCTGTGCTAGATGTCTATTTAGTAGGACCATCTAACATAAAACATCTCAGTTGTTCCAAATTACTTTTGAGCCTAAATGGCCCACACTCCTTGGCTGACAAACATCCACCTGGGGGTAAGTTTCCTGACTGAAAAGCTATACAGCTCTTGATGGGCTGTTGTTGTTGTTTTGCCTGAAAACAGCTTTTCTACACCAAGGCCCCTTTGAGGGCATTTTGGCCTCAGCTTAGAAGAACAATGAGCTACTGTAATGGCATTTACAGAGGGCCTCGGAGTTTCCAAATATTCATTTCTAGACAATGTTTCCAGTTGGGGTCCCTTTCCAGTGACTAGGGGAAAAGAAATATTTGTCTTTGGATATTTATGTTCCAAGCATTTAAATACTTCCCTGGGAAAATATCATCTCCAGCAAATGTTAACTTAAAAAGTTATTTGTTTGTTTAGCAAAAATCTGTTGCTATAAAACACAATCTTCCCAAGATATTTGCAAACATATGTGTTGGTTTTGTCACTACTGTAACAATGTGGTTATGATGTGTTTTGGTTTGATATCTAAAGTTTCTTTTGTTTAATGTCATCATCCATTAACAATGGCTGTCACCATTGTTTGGACTGATCCTTTTGACAAACTGATGAATGTTTTCTATTATTTCCTCAGAAAAGGAAATTCTCCTATACCCATATTTATGTCTGCCTACACAACAACCATGTATAGTTAACAGCTGAAAGCTCTGCAAATGAATGCCCAATAAATTATCTGTTCATTGGCACTGCATAAACCAGAAATTTCTAGAAACTAGCACTTCAGTTCTTTGCTATAACAATGATACTGGACATTCAAAACCCTGGCTTTGTGAACCCCTTGAATCCCTTATACAGATACTTTAGAGTCTTTCTCCTCAAAGTGCAATCTTAGAACCAGCAACATCCACATTGTATGTGAGCCTGTCAGACACACAGAACCCGAGAGCCCAATTTAGACTACTAAACCACAGTTCACATTTTAACAAGATCCTCTGTCGATCCACATGCATGTTAAATTTTGTAAAGCACAGCT
This sequence comes from Chlorocebus sabaeus, assembly GCF_047675955.1. Taxonomy (NCBI): domain Eukaryota; kingdom Metazoa; phylum Chordata; class Mammalia; order Primates; family Cercopithecidae; genus Chlorocebus; species Chlorocebus sabaeus. Next base: position 31,414,514 of record NC_132911.1, on the reverse strand, counting down.
TTGGGTTCATGGATAGTTGTTTAAGAACCTCTGATCTCTACTGTTCTTTCCATACTTGAGTCACAAGTTAAGTGAAATTTTCATACTATCTTCTAGAAAACCCCAGTGTAATGTGTATGAATGAATACAACTTAAAGGCTAATCCATTAATTCATTCATTATTTCAACATTTATTTATTGAGTTCCATTATGTGCCAGGCATTGTTTCAGTCACTGGAACAAAGCCTCTATCTTCATTCTAAAGAGAGAATACAGATAATAAACATGCAAATAAAGATATAATCTGCCAGATGGTCATTAGTGTTATTAGGTAATACAGAGCAGGGTGGAGGTGATAGGGAATGCTGGTGGGGTACTGCTTTTAAATGGGGTGGCCAGGGAAGCCTCATGAATAACATGAGACTTGCACCATTGGAAGGAATTGCTTTCCAGCAGAGTAAGGTAAGGCAGCAAACATCCTCAAGCAAGAAGATGTTCAGTGCATCTGAAGACCAAGAAGGATAGATTCCCTGGAATGGGAAAACAAGAGGGAGAAATTTGGAAGATGAGATCAGTGAGGTGGGATGAGAGTGATCATTTAAGTTCTAATAGTCACTGAACACATGTACCAATTGCAGTGAAACCTTGGGAGAGATAGTGCAGTGAAAAAGCCTTTCAATTGCAGTGAAAGCCTTAGGAGAGAGACCAAGTCCAGGTGGGTTCAGCAGAAGGGAGAAGTGCCCCCTTTCTTCCTCTTAGCCACACAATGTCGCTTCCAGAGAAAAAGATTTCTGAGGCTGCTTGAAATACAACTTACTCCCATCAGAAAGCAATTTAGTATTCTTTACTCTTCTTTTTTTTCTTTTTTTTTTTTTTTTTTGGAATTTAGGCTTAAAATATAGAGTTGCTAAGCACTGCTGGCAAACACCAGATTCTGTTTCAGAGGGTCTGGCACATACTTGGCAGGAAACATACTAAACTGGAGTTAAATAATAATCCCATGACTGGCTATAATTCAGAGCCATATCTTGGCTACCTTTTTAGGCTTATGTTCATAATTATTCTAGACCACATTTTGACAGTATTCTAGCCATCTTCTCTGAACATCTGTTTTGGGAACTCTTCTGTCTTTGGCCAATGTGTGCTCTCATCTCAGACAGCAGGCCAGACGACCAGTGCCATCTCCTTAATATTGTACATACACGTCTTGTGTTTTTGAGTCTATGCCAAGTTCCCATTGGGAGACACAAGGTTTTGATAACGAGGGAAATGTGCTCTTCTTGTTGCCACATGTAAACCACATGAAAGAAATCATGACTATATTGCTTAAGAAGTCATGCCAGTGACTATAAAGATCAGCCCAGCCTACAAATCACAGCAATCAATTTGTACAACCTTTGTACATGGGTTAATCTAATCCACGGTAATCTCTCCATTATGGCAATGAAGATGCTACAATTACTCCTCACACAGAAAGGCTTCAATCAAATTAATGTTCCATGTCAGATCTATCTTAAACTATTTCCTCTTCTTCATCCAGAATGAAGAATGAATAAATCTGTTGGGGCTGATTGAGCCTCCCAAAGATTTTCAGTCTGTTCCATCCAAAAAGGAATTTGCGAGTCAAAAAAAAAATAAAAATAAGGATAATAAATGGAGGCTGTTATTCACTTACAGATAGGTATAATCCACTTGAAGAAAATTAATTTATGAAAAGAAAAATTGAGAGATTATAATTCAGAGAAAGTTTCCTTGTTTCCTTTCCTCACTCAATTGTCTGTAGAATATCCAAGCCAGATAGGATCAATGGAGCTCATAATTTACAAATGAGAGAATGGTGCCTGAAACAGGCAAAAAGACTTTCTTCAAAGATGCACACCTCTGTGGTGTCAGAGAAAACACTAGGACCCAGAGTCCTCATCTCCCAGGTAGCTCACTCCTTTACACACCAGAAATATCTATAGGGTGACTGTACACAGAAGCATCTCTGATTTGCTCCAGTATTTGTTTACGGATCATTAACCACTTGGAGGAAAAAGGGGAACTAACGAATTTAAAGTTAAAATGGCAGAAACCTTTGCTAATTGAAAATCAATCAGAAATGAAGATAGAATGTCCCAGAAATTCTAATGCAGGTGAATAGGAAAATTGGATTCGATTTTTTAAAATTTAATTTTTACAACTCTCAGGAATATTTCTATTTATGCCACAGGAGGCACCCTTATAATGTCAGTGAATAATTTAGGGAATCATTCAATCCATCTGTTCCATACTTGACCTATCTTAATTCTACAGGTGATAGGGAACACAGAGAGCAGAAAATGTTACCATTCAAAATCTGATATTATAAAACCATAAGCCTATTATAAAGATGGCCAGCCCAAAATGTGGATTCATGCCTACAACTGAAATAAGAAGAAGAAAGAACGCCAAGAACAAGTAAACAAGCTAGCTAACCCGAATGAGTTTTTACATTTGCCATCTTGAATTTAGTCAATAAATTATTTCTCAAGATGTGGCAGAGCATAAGACCAAGTACAGGACATCCATAACATGGAAATCATTGAAAAATTCTATCACTAGTTCCCAGTAAATCATCTGCTTATAAAGACGCATCATCAGAAACCTCTTGTAACTAGCATGGCTATGTTTTCCTAGGACATAGCAATGACCTGGGAGTATCAGAGCGCCTCAGGTGTCTGCTTATGTCTGTATCATTCTGGCACTGATGTATTCTCGTGGGTTCTTGTTTATGTTGTAATCCTCTCCAAATAAGTATATTGCACTAGCAAGAATACTTTATTCCCTAACAACTGTAGATAACATTTCTTTTTCAGTGATCTGTTTGGTATAATCTTAAGTATGTTGAAAGATCCATTCACAAACACAGCCCTCTCATTTTATAGAATAGAAAACTGAGATGTTTAATAATTTGCCCGAAGGCTATTACAGTTTATTTGTGCAAATCCAGGCCAGGAACTTGGGTCTCCTGGCTCCTTATCAGCTTCTCTTTCCACTATGTCAAGCTACCTCCTCTATGAGTCATCCTCACTGTAGGACACAATCTTACTTGATCCTCCAAATCCAATTCAAATGGCCTACATTTTAACTCACCCATAATTACTAAATTGGACCAGAAGTTTAAAAGCAACTTCTTTTTCTATTACAGTGGAAATTTTGGCTCAATAACTATAAATGTCTTACAACATTGCACAAAACGCTAGGCTTCCCAGAATTTTTTTTTTTTTTTTTTTTTTTTTTTTACCCTTCTGGGCTGTCTCCGAACAAGCATTTTCAATGTGGTGTGACACCGGGGAAAAGCCTGCAATCCGTAGCAGAATGCTTCACCAACCCAACACTTCTGACTTTCATCCAAAACTTACAGTTTATTAAGGATTTTAAGGTAATGCCAGCACACTATAACAGGCAATGTTTATTGAGTGAGCCCTCCTTCCCATGTCATTCTCGCTACCACGTCCTTTGCACACATAGCATCTCATTTCACCTTAATCACAACCTTGAGAAGTGGCTACCATGAACCCCAATCAACAGACGAACAAACTCAGATCCAGAGATCCTTAAGAATCCGCCAAGATCAAACAGATAATGAAAAGAAAAGTCAACACTGGAGTCCACTACTATGCTAAAATGTCCCTAAAGGGTACCAACAAGAAACAGCTCTCATTTTTCAGCAGTGGATACATTCTGTAGGTACTGTCCTTCCTGAGCATCTGAAGTTAAGGAAATAGTGGAAGACACTGATAAGTCTGATAAGATTGTTACTTCTGTTACATGTGTCTTCTAAATCAACTTCCAACCCACAACTCTACAATTCTACATTTCCTCATCCACAGACCTTCCAAAGCACAGCCATAACAGTCCTGCGCATGCACTGTTTTAGGGGTAGTGAAACAAGGCCTTCTGCACATTGGCTTCCCAAAAACTAGTCCTCTCTCCATGGGCAAAATGCAGTTCAGCACAGTAGTGCTTTGGGTCATCAAGAGGATTAAATGGATTAATGTGTGCAAAGCCCTTAAATAATGTCACATAGTCAATTCTGTACATATTAGTTGCTACTATTATTATCCCTATTCTTACAAAACCAGTGAGCCAGGCAACTGTGCATTTCTATGTTCAGTGTTCATCATTCAACTTACCAGCATTTATTAAGCATTGACTAGATGCACAGTTCTATAGCAGGAATGGAGGAAAGAATAATAAAGGAAAAAAGAATTCCCCTCCCTGTTCTGCAGGGTCTGGCAGTCCACTTGGGGGAAGGAAGATAAATGCAGATAAGAGCAAGAACAAAAATTAACAAGAAGAGAAACATTCCCATGCCTGGTATATATAAGGAATGAAGTGCTGGTGGTGACCAGAGAGAGGCTGGCTTGGCTTCATGCTTCCACCAGGATCGCCCTAGACATGCAGCAGCGCAGAGAGTACCACAGGCAGCCGTGGGGTCAGTGCAGAGGCTCAGTAATAACATTGAATAATAGGAGAAAAGTGAAAAGATCCTCGGACTCAGAGGGCAGCTAGGAACATGAATAAATCAACGATGTGGATATGCTTTGTAAACCATAAAATTACTCAAATTTTAGATGTGATTTCCAGTGTGGATGGTTTTGATGAAGTTTTAACCAATCGTGAATCCCAGCTCACCTTGGGATTGAGAGGTGCATAGTTCTCTCTCCTGGAGTTTAATAGAGGATTTTATTCATGGGAATAATAGAGTTTGGATATTTGTCCCCTCCATACCTTATGTTGAAATTTAATCCCCAGTGATAGAGGTGGGGCCTGGTGGAAGGTATCTGGGTCATAGGGGTGGATCCCTCATGAATGGCTTGGTGCTGTCCTCAAGGTAATGACTGAGTTTTCACTCTATTAGTTCCCACAAGAGTCTCCCCACACACCCCCTGCCAAGTCAGCCGTTAAAAAGAGCCTGGCATCTCCCCCGCTCTGTCTTCCTTCCTGTTTCACCATGTAATATCTGTTCCTTTTCCCTTCTGCCATGGGTGAAGCTTCCTAAGGCTCTCACCAGAAGCAAATGATATGGCGCCATGCTTCTTGTATAGCCTCCAAAGCCAAATAAACCTCTTTTCTTTATAAATTACTCAGCCTCAGATATTCCTTTACAGCAACACAAGTGAACTAAGAACAAGGGAACAATGCAGCCAGGATATTTGGGGACACAAGGGCTGGTGCCAGCTCCCCATCCACCAAACAGGCACATAGGCCTGGGATCCAGAATGCCTGAGCTTGGGGCTCTGCCCCACATCTACCCAACTCTGTAACCTTGGACGTCTACTCTCTGGTCCTCAGTGTTTCCTCATCTCTACATTGGGTCCAACAACAGCTATCTCCCTAACAGGAAGTGGAGTGAACAGTTGTAAAGACTAAACAAATTGATAGATGAAAAGTTCTTGGCAGACTACCTGGCACCTCATACATATTACACAAGTGTTTGCATTATTTTAATGAGCTGTATTACAGGTATGCTGCTCTCTGTCTTGCTTCTAGCTCTTGACTGTTTTCTCCAAGACTAGACATCCAGTAGTCAAATCATTAAGTACTGCATTCACTTGGCAGGACTCGGAATTTTGGATGTGGTCTCATAACGGCAATTAAAGGAAACAAAAGTGGAAAGTGAGCCCTGGACCTTAACAAACAGGCCTGACAAGAGCAAGGGCATGAGGGAAGAGGCTTCTCCATTACCTCACATATTCTAATACTTGCTCAAGTTCAAGAGTTCCTATTTTTTCCCATCATTTCCAGCGCAGAGGCCTGGGCATCTAATGCAAGTCCAGCATCCTTGGCGCCCTTGACAACATTCACAGAAACCCAAAGGAGCCTTCTCAGGCTTCAGACAAGAGCCCCTGCTGGGAATTAGGAGGCACAAGCACATCTGTTTTTCAATTTGACTATTTTTCATTTTGCATGGACATGGCCCAGTGGTTCTCGAACTTTCATGGCCTACAACCCTCTGAGGGCTTTGGCCAACCCCTCGAGTTCCACATCAACCTGTCACAAAATGACGAAACCTAAAGAATTGAACTTCTAGTGCACTTTACAGTCAGCGCTCAGAAACAGCTTTATAGACTCAGACTGAGTGAATGTTTGTGAATCACGCTCTGGCAGGCTTTCTACTTTTCATTTAGTGCTCCTAACAAACTATGAAGAAGACAGCATCAGACACATTTTAAAACACAAAGACTAAAGCTTATAAAGTTGAACTGAAATGTTTCATATTCCAATAAACGCCCACTAGTAAAGTACGGATTTTTTTTTTTTTTTTTTTTTTTTGAGATGGAGTCTTGCTGTGTCATCCAGGCTGGAGTGCAGTGGTGCGATCTCGGCTCACTGCAAGCTCCGCCTCTCAGGTTCACTCCATTCTCCTGCCTCAGCCTCCCCAGTAGCTGGGACTACAGGCACCCGCTACCACGCCTGGCTATATTTTCTATTTTTAGTAGAGACGGGGTTTCACCGTGTTAGCCAGGATGGTCTCGAACCCCTGACCTCATGATCCACCTGCCTCGGCCTCCCAAAGTGCTGGGATTACAGGCGTGAGGCACCGCGCCCAACCAAGGTACAGATTTTTAGAACAGATTTAACAGATACAAATACAGTTTTGTTTCATTGATATACCGGGTAATGGTGAGTCTCGGCTTTTAGTGTGACCGCTGCCTGAAGAATGAACACTGTACCTACTACGTAATTTTTCAAACCTCAAACACCTCCCACCCTCTGTGCTTTTGGAGTCCCCAGAGTCCGTTATTTCCATCTTGTCTATGTATACCCATTGTTTATCTCTCACTCATAAGTGAGAACACGCAATATTTGACTTTCTGTTTCTGAGTTCTTTCACTCAGGATAATGGCCTCCAGGTTCATCCCTGTTGCTGCAAAAAATACGATTTCATTCTGTTTTGTGGTTGAGTTGTATTCTACGGCATATATGCCACACTTTCCTTATCCAGTCCTCCATGATGGACACTTCGGTGCTGATGCCATGACTTTGCTATTGTGAACAGTACTGTGATAAACATACGAGTACAGGTGTCTTTTTTTTTAATAAAATGATTTGTTTTCTTTTGTGTAGATATCTAGAGGTGGGATTGCTGGATTGAATAGTAGTTCTATTTTTGACTCTTTGAGAAATCTCCACACTGTTTTCCACAGGCGTTGTACTAATTTACCTTCCTACCAACAATGTATAATGGTTCTGTTTCTTCTGCATCCTCATCAACATCTGTTGGGTTTTTTTGTGTGTGTGTGACTTTTTAATAATAACTATTCTTGGTATAAAATGGTATTGCATTGTGGTTTTAATTTGCATTTATCTGATTACTGATGGTGTGCATTTTTTCACATTTGTTGAACACTTGCATATCTTCTTTTGAGAAATGTCTGTTCATGTATTTTAAAGCCTCCTTTAAATGGGATTGTATTTTGTTGTTGTTCTTGAGTTGTCTAAATTCCTTGCAGACAACTGAGACTTAATTTAACTAAAAATCTTCTGCAAAGCAACAGAAATAATCAACAAAGTGAGGCGACAGCCTACAGAATTGGATAAAATATTTGCAAACTATGTATCTAATAAATGATTAATATCCCGAATCTACAAGATTTGGATTTGACCTCAGGCTGACTTGACTCCTCTTATGCCAGATACCTCTATTCTCTTTCACCCATTCAAACACTATTAATCAAAAATCTATTCTGTGTCAGACACTATAGGCATGGGATGCAGCATGAAAAAGACAATGTCACGCTCTCAAGAAGGTTACACTCTAGACAGGTAGGCAGGAAATAAGCCAATAAATAAATATATATTGTGATCTAAGATATACAAGAGTCATGAGGAAAAATAAAGCATGGTGACGGATAGAGAATAAAGAAAGAATGAGGGAGTGATTATATGTTGATCATAAATGAAGTAGGGGAGTTAGGCAAAAATCTAGGGGAATATGAAGTACCCAGTAGAGGCAACTACAAGTGCAAAGGCCCTGAGGCAGATACAGAAAAAGGTAAGAACCCCAGTGTGCTTGGAGGAAAGCCAGAAAAGGGGAGAGTGGCAGGAGGTGAAGTTGAAAAGACTGACTCAGGCCAGATCACGCTTGGTTCCTGTGAGCCATAGCAAGCCATTTGTATTGCATGCACTTCTAAGAGAAAACTGCCAAAGGCTTTGCTATGGGAATTATATTTTCAACAGAGTTATAATTTTAAAAGATCCCTCTGGCTGCTGTGTGGAGCACCGACTATAGAGGAGCAAGAGTCAATGCAGGAACCTAGTTAGGAAGTCAGGTGAGTAGTTTGGATGAGAGACTATGATGGCTTGAGCTAGGTTTGTAGTTGGACTCATGATATATTTTGACGGTTTTCTCCCTGGTATGAAATTACGGTAGTCTTTGATGAATTCTTTTGGAAGAAATTCTTTTTGAAACCCAGTTTGAGGAATGCTGAAACTCAGACAAACAGGACTCTTTCACTCTGACACTAGGAATAAATGACCATGACTTAAATGTGATGTGATCACCCAAACGACAGTGCATCAAGCACATGATGTAGCAGCAGGATGACAGTGAGCAATGAGCCATGCTGACAGTGCTACACTTACCCTTTTTTAAAAGGTGAAAGCATTTATTTTCTTTTACCCATCCATGGGCCAATACCAGAGTAAGTCTGTCTTGCTATAAAAATAGGTTCCACAACCCTAAACTTTAAAAAGTAATTACAGGTTTCCAACCTTTCTGCATTAGAACAGCCTTTCATACGGTCAGCTCAGCCTGAGCCAGGACCTCCATAGATGAACATATCATACAATAAGCCCGCTGCTTTTTGGGCAAAACTCTCTTCGAGGTACTCAAGCGCCGTTGGTATTACCTTTATGCATAGGAGAAGATTACATTTTATAGCGATTAAAATGTATGATTGAACAACGCCACTAGACTCACAAGCCTGTGCTCTAAATTAAAGGTGGCTTGTTTGGTATGTCTGCAATGGACAATGATGTGACTCCCACATCTCAGTCCAGAAGTTTTTGAGTTCCCCCTTTGCCATTACAACAACCCAGTCTGCTTCAGAGCCTTTTATATCTACCTGATTTTGCTAATAAGGGAGGAAGCAGAAAATATTTTCATGATCATGTTAGGAGTGAGAAGCAAAACCAGTACCAGATCCCAGGTCTTCTCACCTCCCATACCAGGACTCCTTTGATCAGACCAACCTACTTTCCATGCTGACACCTAGTTTCCCAGAGGGTCCGAGAAGCCCAAGGCAATTTTATTCTTTAAAAAAAAAAAAAACAAAGTTGCTAGAAAAGAATAGATACTACCAGCAGATAGAAGGATTGTTGAGAAAATCTGAAGGAAAATAAGCCTAGGTTTATTCCTCAACCTTGTGTTGAATCTGTCCGCAAAGGCATGTGCCTTCAGTAGGTCAACAGTCAAAAGAGATGGAGTCTTTACTGTGTAGAGAGTCTTGGTGATGAAGAACAGAAGACGGGACTTTCCGTGTGAGAGGCAGGATGAACACACACAAATACACAACAGTAGCACATATAGGTACAGAAGCATGACGAGAAACACTGGATCATCAGAGAAAACCATTTAAAGAAGATAAAAGTTTAACAGCTTTGAAAAGGGAGAAAGATCATGAAAGATAGTTTTTCCCTATGTGAAAGAGAAAATAACCCAAACACAGTTAGTCAATTGTGTGCATCAAGACTCACAAATGGGATAAAAATTTTATGTACTCACGAAGTTAAATAAAATAATGAATGATCTGGAAACGATGTGTTTATAATGTCGAATAATCGCCTTGGGGTCACAGTTTTGAACAGGCTTGACCTAGGTTTTATCTAAAGTAAGTATCACTAGAAAAGCAGAGTTAACTCTCAAAACACACACTGGTACCTGAATCAGTACTACATTCACACCTGTTTTTGCACTGTGCTTGCATTTTTCTGTCCAATGTGCTGAAACAGGACACTTCACCGAGAAAAGCCAAGTATAGGAGAAAGTCTAAGTGAGGAACAAGAGGTTGGGTATCTACCCTCAGGTACCAAGAAGATTGGCTCTGGCACTCTCTGAGAAGATAATTCTGAAACTACAACCATGCATTCTTTGGCTTTGTGGGTTTTTTAGAACTTGGGCACTCCTCATGATTTTGTAACAATTATTACCTTTCTGCTTTCCTATAACTCTCAGCACATTCTTGACACATACAAAAATGAATAGATGTATTCATATTTTATTCAGCTAAAAATTAGTCATCATAGCAATCCTGGGAAAACTGGTAACCTGTTCTTAATGCTTCTAGAAATTCATTCCACATGGAATTAAGTCTTAAGTGATACAGATGCGCTTTCAGATTCATATATTTAGGGAAAAACAGTAAAATGTAATTTCAGTAATAGCCCCAAATTGGGGGAAAAGCCACAAATGCCCTTCAACACACATGAATGGATACCCAATATGTGTTACATCCATAAAATAGAATCTTACTCAGCAATTGAAACACACAACTTAGATAAATCTCAGGGGGTTATGCTGAATGGGAAAAAAAGTCAATCTCAAAAGGTTGCATAGTTATTATTCTATTCATATAACATTCTGGAAACGACAAATTTTTAGTGATAGAGATTAATGGCTGCCAGGCATTAGGTTGGGGAAAGGATTAAACTACAAAGGGACTGAACCAGAGAGCTCCTTTGGGATGACTGAAGAGATCTCCATTCTGATTATAGTGGTGGTTATACAAATCTATACATGTGATAAAGTTTCACTGAACTATATGCTATGAAGGAAATGAGTGCATGTAAGAACTAGTGAAATCTGGAAAAGATCTATAGTTTAGTTAATAGCATTTACCAATGTTGATTTCCTGGTTTTGATAATTGTGCTATGATTATGTTATATGCTTTCCATGAGGGACGCTAGGTAACAGGGCCTGTGGGAACTCTCTGTAGCATTATTGCAATGCCTATGTATGTCTAAAACTATTTCAAAATTCACAAAACAAGTTTTCAGAAACATGTAACTCCACTCCTCCTCCACTTTCCTCAGACCATTTCAGTACCAGAACCATCACGCTGCAGCAGCTTGACTTTTACCAAGATAAATGACAAAATAAGAAGAATGTTTATATTCTACTACAAATATTTTTGAATTCAGGGTTTTACTAGAGGCTTAACTATAAATGATTTAGTATCAGGAGTTTTTCTTAACTCACAAATGTGTGTGTGTACCTTTCTAAATCAAAGCACAGATGACACAGTGTCGAAGATAAAACATCTCTTTGGATTGCTGGGAACTTTTTCTAGATAACCCCAACCTATCCGCCAAGCCTCAACAGCTGTCCTGTATTCACAAAATGATTTTACATTTTCCACTCTATTTTTATCCTTAAGACTCTAGAATACAGTCTGCCTTTCTCTCCTTTCCACAGATGCCAACACCTATTTTCTGGGGTATTCTCTCTCTCCAGTACTCCTGAATATGTCTGAATAAGACATAACCCTGGAGCTTTGCTGACTCCGGACATAAACACCCCAGAGTGTTTCCCCTTAAGGTTTGCTGTTTCTCATTAAAAAGAAGTTACAGCATTACCGAATGCTTCATAAATGTTTTCAGTGAAGTTGTCCTTTGTCTATTTCCTTGCTTCCCTTTCTAAAGATCCATACAACTTGGTTGCCTCTGAGCTTTTTTCTTACTGAGAATCCCCACTCAGCCTTCTCAGTCACAGGAGACACCTATTATAAATTAGTTCACCATTGGTGTCCTTAGTAATTCACAAGTGGGGAGACTCTTTTGTGCACCCCTACTTCAAGGGGACTCATCCTCAACATCAGAGACTCCTCCCCCCTTATCCCTTAAATATGCACCTCTGGCATATTTTCTGCCTTGTCTTTTTCATTTTCTTAGCTCCTACACTTGATTCTGCCTAACGCCACCCTCTTTTTCTGTGCCCTATGAAAAATTATATCCCAGCATGAACTGCCGTAGTTCTAGTAGCTGACAACCAAAGAAAGTGGACAAGCTGTGACAGAGACCTAGAAGCTGTGCCGTCTTGAAAACTGTCTTTCAAGCCCAACTTGGGTCAGCACAGAATATTGGCCTCATGGTTCACAAAACAATGAATGAGCTTTAGCTAGAGCTCTCTGACAATGAGATAGGCCACCTTGCAAGATGAGCTGTCACAGAGGTCAAAGATACTAAAAGAAACCCTGAAAAATAAATAGCAAGCCATTAGAAACCCATGTAAATTATAGAACTATTTACAGGTAAAATGAAATAATGTTTTGGATTTGTTTTAAAATATTTCAGCAAAAAATGTTATGAATGGGGGGAACAGATGACACAAAATTGGCAAAATGTTGAGAAATTGTTAAAGCAGGGTAAGGAGTATATGTTCTCTCCCACCTTTTGCATACCTGAAATTTTTATAATGTGTTGTTTCAAAATCTCATGCAATTGCATCTGCACTTACCCAGTCCAACTGTGACATACTCCATGGTTAGACATTGAACCTGGCACTATTGAAGGTAGCTGGTGTCCAGAGAAAGTGGAACAGAGTTTAAGATAACTGTGGATTCCAGGAAATTCCATAAATGTTGACTCTATGACAGTGTCTTTCTCTTCACTGAGATTATTTGTGCTCACAAGGGGAGCCGATTCTTCTGATGAACCCAAGTTTGCGACCAGTTAGAAACATCAAGTCTCTATGTAAGAAGGAGAAACTGACTTAGAGTTCCCAAAAATTCAATATCTTGAAGAATAAGACTGGGTCTAAAGGAATTCCACCAGAAATCATAACGTGAGAAACTATGGTTAGTATGTGTTGGATCTGATTTTTCTTTTTCTTTCTTTTTTTTTTTTTTTTTTTTTTTTTTGATACAGAGTCTTGCTCTGTCGCCCAGGCTGGAGTGCAGTGGCGCGATCTCAGCTCACTGCAAGCTCCGCCTCCCGGGTTCACGCCATTCTCCTGCCTCAGCCTCCCGAGTAGCTGGGACTACAGGCGCCCACCACCTCGCCCGGCTAGTTTTTTGTATTTTTAGTAGAGACAGGGTTTCACCGTGTTAGCCAGGATGGTCTTGATCTCCTGACCTCGTGATCCTCCCGTCTCGGCCTCCCAAAGTGCTGGGATTACAGGCTTGAGCCACCGCGCCCGGCCGGATCTGATTTTTCAATGTGTAAACCGCTCCCTGAGAACTGAGTACCAACAGATAGTTGATTTACTCTTCTCGGTCATTTGAACAGGGTTCGACAAGTTATAACTTCAGTGGGCTCACATTCCAGTCATCTTCACAGATGATGCACCAATCATCTTACAGAGAGCTTAAGTGGTAAACTAATTCAGCTGATTACCATAGCAACTCAAGATAAGGTGGATATTTTTCTATTTATCCAAAGAGCTTGGTAAACAAGATTATTCTGAACTGTTGTGTAAACTGCAGGTCTGCTTCACTCTAAGCAGCAGATATGGTTCTTTCCAGAATATAAATAAGCTGAATTCTTATTTTCTATATTGGAAATATCTGCTGTTTAAAGTCATTATTAAAGTAAATTATTTTGTAAGGCACATAATCTCAAGTGCAGCAATCCCCATTAGCACAGTGAGGTGATGACATCATTTGCGGTTATATATATATATATATATATATATAAATAACTCCTTCTCTCTCCCGCTCTACTTCTTTGAATCTCTGATGTAATAGGTTATCTGTTCTGATGAAAGTATATCCTAAGAAGATACTCCAGTCCTACAATATCTTAAATATGATAGAGAAGATAAATGTGGACTTGGTGGTGGTTCTTGTTCTTGTGTTGAATGTTATAAGATTAAGGAATTTGACCGATGTTGGACAAATATAGAAAATTTCTTTTATAAATGTGATAATTTGTATTTAGGTGTCTATCATTTACTTATGAAGATTACTTACAGTTTTGTTTTGTTTGTTTGTTTGTTTTTGAGAAAGAGTTTTTCTCTTGTCACCCAGGCTGGATTGCAATGGCACAATGGCATGATCTCAGCTCACTGCAACCTCCACCTCCAGGTTCAATCAATTCTCCAGCCTTAGCCTCCCGAGTAGCTGGGATTACAAGCACCCACCACCATGCCCGGCTCATTTTTGTATTTTTAGTAGAGATGGGGTTTCCCCATGTTGGGAAAGCTGGTCTGGAACTCCTGATCTCAAGTGATCCACCTGCCTTGGCCTCTCAAAGTACTGGGATTACAGGCAAGAGCCACCGCACCCGGCTAAGGTTTTCTTAATTGTACTTTATATATTATGGCTTACCATGGTAAAAATACAAAAACACAAGATTTAGAGTAGATTCAGAGTGAGGGAATGTTCAATGTTCCTGTTAAACCAAGAACATAAATGAGAATACATACAACACTGGGATATTAGAAAAAGGAAAATATAATTTTCCATTGTTAAAGAAACATAGGACTCTAGTTTACTCAGAATGACTACGTGATAACTAAATGTTCTGCCACACATTTTAACAAATTAATCAACAAGTAAAGTGTCTGCAGTTTGTGCCAGTGAAAAATATCAGTGTTTTTGATCTACACTTCTGTTCCTGGGCTCTCTATAAAATAAGCCAAGGCACAGCCTGCTAATAATAGGGCTTTAACATATTAAAGCCTACTCATAATGGCGGTCATGAAGAATGTCATTCTTTTCTTCATGTTAAGAGGAAGACCAACTTACAGCAAGCCCTTGAAAGAAAAAAAAATGACCTGCTGCTTTCTCCCTTTAGGATACAAATCCAGTAAGTGTTTGAAAACATGTATAAAACAGTCTCTCTTGATCCATGAAAACAAGAAATAAAACATCTTGGAAGGACAGAAATGCTTCACGGAATGTTCAGATGACCATGTAGAGCAAAGGGAGAAGCTTTTGCCCAAGAGAGGTAAGTATATATACATATGAGATGTCACGTTCTACCCCAAGGAGCAAGATCATAACAAGTGGTAATCTCGTACTCAGTAACCCTTTTTAAAAATAAACATAGATATATTCAAATAAGAATTATTTAATTAAGAAGGAAAAACTCAACTAAAGTCTAGAGTATTACTTGTGGCAGAAAAATCACTAAAGCTAAACATAGAAGTAAAGTATAGTGTTTGTGCTTCCCAAATCAAAAATTAAAACATCACCAAAAATGAATTGGACAATTTCAATCAGAAATATCCTGGAAAATCTGGGATGTATCACTATTATTCTTTGGCTTATTTTACCAAAGTGTTTATCTATTTTTCTGGAATTGACTCTACTGACATTTCCTAGGGGCTTGCACAGAGGCTTGTTGTCCTTCCTCTCAAGTGAATGGTGAGTTAGGTCCAGCTTCCCACAGGAACATTTGGTTCCTCTGTTTCTCCTAATCCCACCCTGAACACAGGCTAGTAACAGAAGGGTAAAGACACTTATCTACGACAGCTTAGGACACAACTCAGGGGATCTTTTTTAACATGGTAGGTAGAAGTGTGTTTCCTTCCACCTAAATACTAAGTTATCTTTCAAGGTCTAATAGATGTTTCAGAATCTCCATAAAGGCTTTCTTACTAGTACTGGTATGTTAATGTGTGTGTGTGTTTTCTTGGTGGAACTAGATGTATACTTGTCTCTTGCCTGTTCCTGAATGAGAAGTGTAGGCTTAGTATGTTCTCATATCGGCGTGTTCTCTAGGGAAATATATGTGTTCCTCCTTGCCAAATGACTTATTGTAGTAAAACAATAAATGATAAAGAAAGACTATAAAAAGTTGGGGAAAACTACTCTCACATTAATTACTATCTATAAATCAATTACATTGACTAAGCATTTCCTCTATCAAGTCACCTGATCATCACTGCAGCTATTTTTCTTCTATTTGTAAATGAAGAAACAGACTCAAAGAGAATATGATCTCATTATGCAAAGGATAGAAGGAGCCAGGAATAAAACCCTGGCCTTATACAAGAACCAGGAGTAAAATCTTGGCCCAAATTCTAACCTGTTTTCCATGATGCAGAAAGTTTTTCTTTTCTCTGTTCACAACATTGTCTTAAAATTTAAGGTGGACTCCTTTCTGGCAAAGCATACAGCGGAACACAGAGTGATATGAAAACACTCGCCCATGTGAAGGCAGCTAGAGTGCAGAAGAGTTTCCAAGTTTGGAAAACTACACAGGATGTAGAAAAAGTATTTGCCAAAATTCAATACTCTCTCCTGATAAAAAACTCTCAGAAACACAGGCATACAGGAGAACTTCAATTTTATGAAGAGTATCTACAAAAACCTATAGCTAACATTACACATGATGGTAAAAGACTGAATGCTTCCTCTCTATGGTCAAAAACAAGGCAAGCATTTCTGCTCTCACTGCTTTTATTCAATATAGTACTGGAAGTTCTAGCCAGTGCAAGAAGACAAGAAAAGGAAATAAAAGGTAGACTAACTGCAAAGAAAGAAAGAAAACAGTCCCTACTTGCAGATGACAGGTTTTTTCTGTTTAGAAAAGCCTAAAGTATCTACAAAAATATGTGTGTAGAACTAATAAGTGAGTTCAGTAAGGTTGCAAGATACAGGATAAACATACAAAATCAGTTGTGTTTCTATATACTAACAATACATATATATATATGAACACCAAAATTTAATACTGTAAAACTTATAATTACTCAAAAAATAAAAATACTTAAGTATAATAAATATAACAATAGTTCCAACTTGCATACTGAAAACTATAAAAGACTGATGAAAGAAATCAAACAAGGTGTAAGTAAATGAAGATACATATTGTGTTCATGGATTGGAAGATTCAACATAAAAAACACATAAATTCTCCCATAATTGACATTACAAGTTTAACAAAATTCCTATAAAAAATCTCAGCAAAATATTTTGTATATATAGATTATTCTAAAATTCCTATGAAGAGAAAAATTAGAATTGCTAAGTATATTTGAAAAAATTAATTATGAAGTGGGAGGAATCACTCTATCTAACCTCAATACATATTATACTACATCATTCCATTTATATAACAATCTTGAAATGGCATAATTATAGGAAGAGTAGTTGCCAGGGGATAAGTAGGGAATGGGGTCAGGAGGGAAATCACTGCGGCCATAAAAGCACAAAATGAAGGATTCCTGTAGTGATGAAAATGCTATTTATCATGACTGTATCAATGCCAATATCCTGATTGTAATACTGTATTATAGTTTTGCAAGATGTTACCGTTGGGGCAAACTGAGTAAAAGATACAGAGTATCTCTCTGTATTCTTTCTTATAACTGCATGTCAATCTACTATTACCTCAAAAATGTTGATTAAAAACAAGATGAGGAGGAATTGACCAGTCAAAGACAGGACGTAAGACTAATCTCATAAAAGAAAATAACATATACAAAATATCTTATTCTTTATTCATCCTATCTCCATCCTTTATCTTCTGTGTACACCCAGAATTCCAGAACTATCTATTTCTAAATGTCTCTTGTATCCCTTTATTTCCATTCTCACTTCTAGCATCCTAATCAAATAGTCATACTTTAGTACTTGAGTTAATAGAAGAACCATTAGTTGGTTCCATGATACAACATTTTTCCCTGTCTTTTTCTGACAGTTTAAAGTTTGTAAACATGGAGAAGGGGAAGCTAAACAGATAAGTCCTGCTTTGGAGTGTGCTCCCTATCTGGTGTGGACCCAGCCTGTAGATGCAACAGACAAACTGTTAAATGGTATCTAAACGACATTGACAAATTGTTGGGTACCAGAAAAGTATTTTTCATCTAACTAAACTCAGGTCATAATAATATAATAATGGCAAAGAGATTTTACAAAATGTCATATATGCATTTAATAAAAGTATAAGCAAGACCAAATTCCACAGGGAAATATTTTAATATTTTACCATTATATGTGTTGTTTGCTGTAGGTTTATTATAGATTCCCTTTATCAAATGAGAAATATCCCTTCTATTCCAAGTTTGCTGAGACATTTAATCATGAACAGGAGTTAACTTTTTTTCAAATGGTTTTCAGCATCTATTGAGATGATATGATTTTTCTTCTTTATTCTGTTAAATATGATGACTTGCACTACTGATTTTCAAATATTAAACTAACCTTGCATTCCTTGGTAAATTTGTCTTTATGCATATCACTGGGTTTAATCTTCTGTTTTATTATGAATTTTTATGTCTATGCTCATAAAGTTATTAGTCCATGATTTCTTTTCTAATAAGTCCTTGTCAGGTTTTCACGTCAAGTAATGCTAGCTTCATAAAACAAGCTGGGAAGTGTTCCTTTCTCCATTATTTTCTTAAATAAATTGCATAAGATTTGTATCTTTTTTTCCTCAAATGTTTAGAGAATTAATGAAGCTATCTGGATCAATGATTTTTATATGGAACGTTTTAATAATTACTATATTATCTGACCTCATCGCTGCTATCCAACATTGTAACTAGAGGCCCTAGCCAGAGCAATTAGACAGAAAAAAAAATTTTAAGGCATAACAAGGATCTAGAACCAGAAATACCATTTGACTCAGCAATCCCATTATTGGGTATACACACATAGGCATATAAATCATTCTACTATAAAGACACATGCACACATATGTTTATTGCAGCACTATTTACAATAGCAAAGACATGGAACCAGTCCATATGCCCATCAATGACAGACTGGATAAAGGAAATGTGGCACATATACATCATGGAATACTTTGCAGCCATAAACAGGAATGAGGTAACGTTCTTTGCAGGTACATGGATGAAACTGGAAGCTATCATCCTCAGCAAACTAAAACAGGAACAGAAAACCAGACACCACATGTTCTCACTCGTAAGTGGAAGTTGAACAATGAGAACACATGGGCCCAGAGAGGGGAACAACACACATCAGGGCCTGTTGAGGGGAGGGAACTTAGAGGACTGGTCAATAGGTGCAGCAAACCACCATGGCACATGTATTCCTACGTAACAAGCTTGTATGTCCTGCACATGTGCCCTATTTTTATAGAAGAAATTTTAGAAAAAGAAAAGAAATTTACAAGGATACATTTTTAACTCAAAATAAAATAAACTTTCTCAATGCTATACAAAAAAAATTGTCAAAGACATTAAACTGGCTTTATTCACAAAGGACATAATGATGCACATAGAAAGTCCTATGAAACATACAAGGACATAGAAGCTACCTCATTTTATTGTACTTGAAAGATACTGTGTTTTTTACCCATTAAAGCTTTGTGGCAACCCTGCATTGAGCAAGTCTGTCAGTATCATTTTTCTAATAGCACGTGCTCCATTCATCTCTTCATGTCACATTTTGGTAATTCTCACAATATTTCAAACTTTATTTTTATCATTATATTTGTTATGGTGATCTGTGATCAGTGATCTTTCATATTACTACTATAATGGTTTTGGGGCACCACAAACCACTCCCATGCAAGATGGTCAACTTAACAATTGTTATGTGCGTGCTGACTGCTCCACCAACTGTCTGTTCCTCATCTCGCTCCCTCTCCTCGGGTGTCCGTATTCCCTGAGACACAACAAGAGTGAAATTAAACCAATTAATAACCCTCCAGGACCCTCTAAGTGTTCAAGTGAAAGGAAGAGTCACACAATTTTCACTTTAAATCAAAAGCTATCAATGATTAAGCATAGTAAGGAAGGCATGTCAAAAGCCAAAACAGGCTGAAAGCTAGGTCTCTTGGCCCAAATAATTAGCCAAGCTGTGAATACAAAGGAAACATTCATGAAGGAAATTAACAGTTATTTCTAGTGAACACACAAAGAATGAGAAAGTGAAACAGCCTTATTGCTGATATGGAGAAAGAGAAAGTTTGAGTTGTATGAATAAAAGATCAAACCAGCCACAATATTCCCTAAACCAAAGCCTAATCCAGAGCAATTAACTCTCTTCAATTCTATGAAAGCCAAGAGAAGGAGGAAGCTGCAGAAGAAAAGTCTGAAGTTAGCAGGGATTGGTTCACTAGGTGTAAGGAATGAAACCATCTCCATAACATAATAGCACAAGGTAAAGCAGCAAATGCTAACATAAGCTGCAGCAAGTTATTCTGAAGATACAGCTAAGATGGTTGATAAAGGTGACTGCACTCAACAATAGATCTTCAGTGTAGAAGAAATAGTCTTCTATTGATAAAAGATTACATCTAGGACTTTCTTAAGTAGGGAGGGGAAGTCAATGCCTGGCTTCAAAGCTTCCAAGGACAGGCTGACTGTATTTTTTAAAATTTATTCTTCAAACTTTTATTTTGCTTTTTATTATTTTTAATTAACACATAAAAGTTGTACACATTTATGGGCCACAGTGTGCTATTTTGATACATGTATACAATGCATAATGATAAAATCAGGGAAATTAGCATATCTATCACCTCAAATATTATTTGTGTTGGGAGCATTCAAACTTTGCTCTTCTAGCTACTGGAAAATGTAGGGATCAGTCAGTGTAGTTGGAAAAATGGTAAGATGAAGTTATATTATATAGACACAAACCTTCTTGGAAGGTCAGAAGGTTTGCATAGCTTCAATAATAGATCTGGCTGAATGCAGCCTAATCCTTACCTTGAGTAAATAGCTAAAGTAGGTTCAAAGGGACGTAAGGGAATTTACCTAAATAACTTGTTTACTCATGTGGTCATAAGACTAACTTTTGATCATTCATGGGCAGGATAGCTCTCTGTGAGAGTTAGGGGGGTAGGGGGGTAGGGGGGTGGGAGGCGACCAGGTTAATTACCCACGGGTGTGTTGACTCAAAGCCTTTATCATTTAATCTGTACTAAATAAATGTGAACTTGACCGGCTTATCAGTGCAATGTTCCAGACTCAAAGCAGAGCCCCTTAGCTGGACTGACAGGCAGAATATCTGTGTCGGTGTGTGTCTCTCATCCACTGCTGAGTCAAGGTCTGTGGGTTAGACCCCGCAGGAAAATATACAACAAATAGTTGTTAATTACAGTCACCTTATAGTGTTATAATCACTCACTTGTTAGGAGCTAATGCAGCTAGTGATTTTAAGTTGGAGCCAATGCTTATTTACCCTTCCAAAAATACTAGGGCACTTCAGAATTATGCGAAATCTACTCTGCTTGTGCTCTATAAATAGAAGAACAAAGCCTGGATGACAGTATATCTGCTTATCGCATGGTTTTCTAAATATTTTAAGCCCATTGCTGAGACCCACTGCTCAGAAAAAAGGTTCCTTTCAAAATATTACTAATCGTTGACATGATACCTACTCACCCAAGACCTCTGATTGTTTTCATGCCTGCTAACACATCTCTTCTGCAGCCCATAGATCAAGAAGTATTTTTGACTTTCAAGTCTTATCATGCAAGAAATCAATTTTGTAAAGCTATAGGTGCCATAGAAATTGATTCTTCCAGTGGATCTGGGCAAAGTAAATTGAAAGCCTTCTAGAAAGGATTCACCATTTTAGATGCATGCTATGAAGAACATTTGTGGTTCATGGGAGGACATCAAAATATTAACATTTACAAGAGTTTGGATAAAGTTGATTTCAATCTGCATAGGTAACTTTGAGGGGTTCAGGACTTCAGAGGAGGAAGTAACTGCTTCTACTAAAAACAAGTAAAAAGTTAAATTTAAAATTCAATACAATTTACAATATCAAAGACTAGAAAATGCTTATTAATACATTTAATAAAAGATGCAGGATACTGTCCACTGAAACTACAAAATATTGGTGAGATAAATTAATGATGATCTAAATAAATTGAGAGAGATAATAAACTCATGGGTTACAAAACTAAATGTTGTAAATATATTAATTCTTTCTAAATTAGCCTATAGACTCAAAGCAATTCCAATCAAACTCTGAGCCAGCTTTTTAAGAAACTGATAAGCTGATGTTAAAATTCGTATGTGAATATAAAGGATTTCAAATTGCTAAAACATCTTTAAAAAGAATAACAAACTGAGAACGTATGCTAACTGACTTTAAAATTTAACTAAGAGTATAATATTGGCATAAAGTAGACAAATAGACAACAAAATATGAAGTCCATCAATAAACTCACACTTATATAAGTAAGTGACTTTTGACTTTTGTAAAAGGCACCAATGCAATTAAATGTGGAGAGATATATCTTTTTGATAAATGTACTATAAGTGGATGTGTGTATGGAAAAGAAATTAATCTTGACTTTAAAATATACATAAAGATTTACTTGAAATGGATTGTATAAGCCCTAAATGTATAAGCTAAAACTCTGAAGATCATAGAAGAAGAAAAAAGAGATTACATCATAAACTTGAGATAGGCAAATATTTCTTAGACAGAATGCTAAAACTCTAATATAACAGAAAACATTGATCAAATAGAGTTTACCAACATTTTAAAATTCTGCTCTTCAAAAGACACCCTTTAAGAAATTGAAAAGACAAGCTACATTCTGGGAGGGAATATTCACAATTCCCATATTAGAATCATATGCATAATACGTAAGGAACATGTATGAAATCTATAAGAAGACAAACTCACTTTTAAAATGAATGAAAAGACATAGATATTTTACAAAGGAAGATGTGTAAGTGGCCAATAAGCAGAAGAAAACTTGTTCAACATCATTATTCATCAGAGAAATGCCATTTAAAACTACAGTGAGTTACTACTACAAACTCTTTAACATATGAAAAAGATAAATAACATTAAACCATTGGCTAGAATACAGAATATCTCATTCAGTGTGGAAGAGGTAGTGAAGAATGGTATAACCAATTTGGAAAACTGATCACTTCTCATAAAGCTAAATATGCATCTGGCTTATGTGCTTGCCATCTCATTTCTAAGTATGAGACTCTCTCAAGAGACATTAAAGCAAATTGACATAAAAAAATGTACATGAATGTTCATGGCACCCTCATTCATAATATTCCCAAACTGGAAACAACACAAATATCCATTGTGTGGCACACTCACACAATGGAAGATATAAACTACTAGTACATGGAACAGCTCAGATAAATCTCAAAAGCATTACACTCAGCTAAATAATCCAGGCACTTCATCCATGTCCCTACAAAGGACATGAGCTCATCCTTTTTTATAGCTGCATAGTATTCCATGGCATATATGTGCCACATTTTCTTTATTCAGTCTATTAGGCATTTGGGTTGGTTCCAAGTCTTTGCTATCGTGAAAAGTGCTGCAACAGACATACATGTGCATGTGTCTTTACAGTAGAATGATTTATAATCCTTTGGATATATACCCAGTAATGGGATTGCATCATTCTCAGCAAACTAATGCAGGAACAGAAAACCAAACGCTACATGTTATCATTCACAAGTGCAAGTTGAACAATGAGAACACATGGACACAAAAGGGGAACATCACACACTGAAGACTTTTCGGGGGTGGGGGACTAGGGGAGGGATAGCATTAGAAGAAACACCTAATGTAGATGATGGGTTGATGGGTGTAGCAAACCACCATGGCACGTGCATACCTATGTAACAAACCTGCATGTTCTGCACATGTGTCCCAGAACCTAAAGTATAATAAAAAATAAATAAACAAATTGAGGCACAACACGGTACCCACTGTATGTTTCCGTTTATATGAAGTTCAAGAACAGCTAACACTAAACTATAGTGACAGAAATCAGTGGTTGTCTCTATGAGTGGTAGAGGAGAAGGAGGAGTGAGGGGCATGAGGAATTTTCTGAAAGAATGGGAAGGTGCATAAAGAACTTTCTAGAGTGACAGAATTCATCTGTATCTTAATGGAGTTTTGTTCACAAGTATATACACCTGTCAAAATTTATTGAACTTAACACTTTAACTCATATTTTATTATAAATAAATTATATCTCAACAAAAATGTGACACTACTGTGTGTTGACAACAATTGACACCCTCTCTTTCCTTCCCTCCAGCCTCCTGCATTCCCCCTTTACAGGGTCCTCCTACAGGACACAAACTGAGGGAAGTATAAGTTAAAATAAGATTTCTTCAAGCCTTCTCTTCATGCAAAATTCAGAATTTAATTTCTTAAGTCTTGCTGTGACATTTTTCTAGTCTGCCCATGAGAAAACCAGGAAAACTGTATATTACTTATTCGCTTTTCTAAAATCATCCCCAGCACAAATGGTCATTTTATTTTAGAATGTAGCACAGTGAAATGTAAAACTAATGTCCTGATTTAGTGGAGTTGTTTTTTTAGCCAATGTGACAAATTCTACATTATCTGAAACAATAACAGAACCAGGGCTAAGATTTGTGAAAGCCAAGAATAGCCCTTAACAGAATGATGAAAATAAATTTCAACCCCCTTCTATGCCAGGCTTAAAACAGACCTGGCAACAAAAAGCTTAAGCAACACTTTTTTCATCTCCTTATCTTTACCCACCTTTGGTAAAGAGTAGTAAAAGAAGGAGAAAATGTGTGGGGAAAAAATGGACAACAAATTTCCAGTACTGAGACAGCCTGAAAATGTTCCCAATTTTAAACATCTCAAAGCATATCCCACAGATGTGGCTTTATTTACTCCTTTTCTTACAAAAGAAGTGCTGCAAAAATCCAAAGGATGCCTAAAATTTTGAAATTGCAAAAGAATGGTGATATCGAATGGGAATCATACTTTGAATATGTCTGGCCCCTTGTCTTCAACAGTTGGCTAATGACCCAACGGACTGAAACCTCGATGTTTGATAAAAGAAAATGACTGCTAAGATACCACAATGGAAATAAACGCACAGGCAAGGCAACAAAAAGGAAGTCAGGCTCAACGGGCTCATCAAATCTATTAAGTGTGACCCTTCTTCCTTCAGAAACTCTTAACTATATATGGGCACCTTTCAAACAGGTAACATGTTTTGTTACTCTTTGAAGCAGTAACATTTTTGATTAATCCTTTTGGCTGTTTGCTTCTAATAGTAGTAAAGGGGAAATAAAACAGACCATAAAGTATATCCTGAGAACCCAGACGGAGAGATGTTGTAAGCATAATAGACATTTATATTCTGTCACCTAAGCTTGGAAGGAGAGACAGTTGTAGTGGAGGAGTTTACTACCCTTCCCCACATGTGTAGCTCTCAGCTTTTCATGATGGGCAGACAGTGTCCATCATTAATGTAATTCGGCATTCCTCAGTCAACAGGGTCAACTTGGGAAAAAGCTGTGACCAGGAGGTTGACTTAAGTGACTTTTCTGGTCTTCTTTCAGCACAAAACAACCTGTGCTTCTTCCTCCTTTGCCCTTAACAGACCTGCTTCCTGACAGTCACCTGGGAAATACCTCATTATCAGTTTCACAGAGATGAGTAAATAACAGATAGGCTGTTATGAGTGTGTCATCAGATATACTTATTTTTTTATGACAATCAATAGTTTGTAATGAGTAAATGACACAAAAGGCTGACGTTCTTCATGTGAAATGTGAGACATGAATTGAGACTTCAGTTGTCTCCTCTCAACTGTGTAAGCCTACATAGGGGTGGGAAGATGAAGATGTTATGACTGTAAGGATCTTGCAGATTGTGTTATACAAACAATGCTTTGCATGGATTTAGATTTCTAGCTAATCAAACAGAGGGGTATGTAGAAATAAGATGCTAAAATAAATAATTTCAGCTTCTATCTTGAGCTGGCATTGCCCTAACAGATTTTTCTTCCCCTCTTGGTCTTCTTAACCGCCATAAACAATCTTGATCCTATGGGAAAATCTTTTTTTTTTTAGCATCAAATAAAGCCTTCTGAAGCAAACACTTCAGGGATTGAGAAGATAATTGTGATTCGCTTCTCACATTGCAGTTGGTGGTGGGGTAGAATGCAGAGTAGGAATTCCCTCTCTCTCAGAACAGCGGACACCCCTGGGAGTAAGTAAATACTCGCTGCTGCAGTGCTGTGGAACCCCATGCCCCAGATATAGTATTTGGCCAACTTTTCAAATGTATAGTCAGGTACATTGGCTAATTATACATAAAGCCCTAGGAAGCAGAGCAAGGATTCATTAAGCCCCAGGCAAGGTTAAATAAAGTACTTCCTGAACATAGTGAGGTTCAAGAAACACGTTATTTACTTGCTCTAAGAGTATGGCATGTGAGTGAAACTTGAACACTTGCTAGTCATTCAAACAAGAGCAGCTGGAATTACAAATGTGTAATGTACAATGGGTTGGAGACAGCACAGTACAGTAAACACAACATAGATCTGAATACATCCCTGAGCACCTTGGGCAAGTAATCAAGTCACAATCAATCACCTTCAGCAGTGTCAAGTCTCTTAATTACAAAATACCTTCTTAAAAGGCTATGTGAGGGTGATTAGCAAGACGTTATATGTTGGGGTGTCAACACTGGGGTCTCAGGTTTAGACATGTTTATATAAATTGGGATTACAGCTGGACACAAGAAAGAAAATCTGTGGTACAGATAAGGCCACACAGGTCAGTCTTTCCTGTGGAACCTCTGGAGGAAATGAGCTAATAAGTAGTCATTAGTGGGAAGAATGCCCAGAGCAGTGCAGGCCTGTCCAGGGCAGGAGCTGGAGAAGTAGTTATAAGTCGTGAGGAAAAAAAGGCAGAGTGCGCCCTGGCGTGGTGGCTGACACCTGTAATCTCAGCACTTTGGGAGGCCGAGGCAGGCGGATCACGAGGTCGGGAGATAGAGACCACGGTGAAACCCCGTCTCTACTAAAAATAAAAAAATCAGCCAGGCGTGGTGGCAGATGCCTGTAGTCCCAGCTACTCAGGAGGCTGAGGCAGGAGAATGTCATGAACCCAGGAGATGGAGCTTGCAGTGAGCCGAGATCGCACCACTGCACTCCAGCCTGGGCAACAGAGCAAGACTCTGTCTCAAAAAAAAAAAAAAAAAAAAAAAAAAGGCAGAGTGCAATTCCAGGAACTACAAAACTAGCAGTGCCCAGTGGGTTCAGAGTAAGAGGTGATAATGCTCTCTCCAGTAAGGAACCTCAGCTTCCACCTAAATATCTGAGTAGGCAGATAAGGTAAACCAAATCAACCCCCACTCCAGTGCCTACAAAATGGCAGACATTCAATAAAGATAATTAGAATCATAACCAGGAAATTTTGCACTAAAGTTTTGCACTTTTTGTAACTATAACATTGTCCCTTCATTCTTCCATTTGAATAGATAGGAGCAGCTGTACTCATCTACTATAATCATACTACTTGTTACAGGGGCCACTGAGATCCTATCTAAGGAGTGGTTCCAGCTGCTTAGATGGAAGGCACTGTAATGTAAGGTTTTCTTTCCAGGGATTAGAAGTGAGAGCATATCTCCCATGGTGTATTCAGTCATTCTTGCATTGCTATTAAGAAATAACTGAGAATGGGTAACTTATGAAGGAAAGGGAATTTAATTGGCTCATGGTTCTGCAGGCTGTAGAGGAAGCATGACACTGGCATCTGCTCAGCTTCTGGGAGGCCTCAGGAAACTTACAATCATGGTGGAAGGCAAAGGGGGTGTAGGCACGTCCCATGGCCAAAGCAAGAGAGAGAGGGGTGAAGCACTATACACTTTTAAAGACTAGATCTCAGGAGAACTCACTCGCTATCACGAGGACAGTACCAAGGAGACAGTACCAAACTCTTCAGGAGAAACTCATCCCTGTAATTTAATTACCTGCCACAAGAACCCACCTCAAACACTGGGAATTACAATTCAACATGAGATTTCAGCAGAGACACACTTTCAGACTACATCACATGGGAATGCCACAAGATTTCATCCTTAGTACGTTCTAGCACTAGGTAAAAGATATGTCATTGGCCGCAACAGCAGGTTAACATTGCTCAAGGAAATTTTAAGTTCTCTGGAGTAAATATTTTCATACTAGGAATGTTGCTTCTGCCACTTATATTGAGGCAGATGTTAATAACATACTTTAACATCTTTTAAGTTGTTAGAAACAAAACAGCTAAGTACCTGGAAGGATGTAAACACCTCTTCAGAAAATGTGCTTTCCAATCCTCCACACTGCTCATACCTAGTCATTCAGAACCACTCTAGACACTAGTAACTTAGATCCAAAGAATAGTAAATAGTTAAGAACTAAAATAATAACTAATAGTTGCTGATATTGCTGCAATAATCTAGGGACGAAATTGGGTCAGGGAGGCAAGAAGAGCAAGTAAACTTAAAAAACCCCTGATATATGAAAAAATTAGAGATGGACTAGTTTTAGTTTTTCTTTCCTTCTCTTACATTATGAGAGCAATTATTTGGATAGATTTAACTCTATAAGTAATTAAAACAGCAGTGTCTGTCCAAGTGAATGCCGCAGTCTCCACTGATATTTTACTGCAGAATTCAATTAATTTAATAATAGAAGACAAGTTATGGCTCCTTAATTGAATACAATTTACTTTTTAAAAGAAGTAATTAAAACTCAAAATCCCTTGATTTTTCTCTAGACAGTTTTCTAAGTTTGTGTGTAACCTTCCAAAATCTTACAATAGAGTACCAAAAGTTTACTTTCAAAATAGCTGCATACATGTTGGGAGGGTAGATAATTGTTATAGTTTCTCATATCTCAGGTTTTTTTTTTTTAATGACTGATTTTCATGATGAAAGTTCATTTTTGCTGTTTTTCTTTAAATATAATTAAAGCCCTCCAACATTTTTATCTCTGAAATGAGGTCATTAACAATGCTCATTAAAATGTAATAAATCTGCTGTCGAAGATGGCTTTTGTGTAAAAGGAAAATATCAATATCAATAATGTAAGAAATAATACTGAGATACTACTAATCAGCCTTATATCATAGAGGTGTTACAGCTAACTGGGATCTCCCAGATCTTCTAGTCAATTCCATATCTGATATTCACTTTGGAAACTTTCAGAGAGGAAGAGACTGAGATTGAGAAAGAACCAATAAATTGTTCAAAGTGACACAGCAAATTAGTGACAAAGCCAAGAATAAAACACAGTAGGTGGCCCAACAAATCAGAATACTGGTTTTCACTATGGCTCACTCCAATAATAACAACAACAATCTTGTGCTAAGTGTTTATGCTCTATATAAAGTCCTTTAGAGACATTACTTCATTTGTCCTCATAAGAATCTTATAAACAAAAATTACCATTTCCTTATCAAATCCAGAACTGAACTCATGCTCCTCTCCCTTTTCACCTCTGTTCCTTGTCTATGGCTACCAGTCTCAGTGCCACTGCAATTCTATAGCCCAAGCCAAAAAACCTTGAAATCATCTTTGATTCATCTCCTCCTCATATTCCGATTTTCAATCCATTGGCAAATCCCAATGGCTGTGATTTCAAAATATATCTCAAATTTGACTACTTCTTCCTTGTCCAAGTCCAAATGATAAGCCTAGACTACAGATGTCTGGCATTTACTAGATGTTAAATAAATACTAGCTGAATGTTGAATGCACAGTCTCCTAATTGGTCTCCTCCCCAACCCTTCCATCCCTGCTTCCTTCACTGTCTATCACTGTAGTCCAGTGAACATGTAAAGCAGGTCATATCCCCTCTTCACTCAAAAGCTCTTAATGCATTCTCATCACACCTAAAATCAACCTTTAAATCTAATCATCTTGCCTACTTAGCTCCAGTCACTCTGTTCTTCTTGCTGGTCTTTGAGCATCCTAAGCATTCTCTTGCCCATAACTTCCACATTATCATAAACCAACAAAAATGTTCTGAAACATCAATTACCTTGCCTTCCACAAAACAGTCATCTTCCTGGTTGCCTCCTAACCTTCGGATTATTCTGTTTCTCCTTGTAGGCTCATTCTCCTGAATGTGGCTAATAACTATTGTAGTTCTCCACCTCTCATCCATGCTCATTCCCGAATTTGTGAATCTAGATTTCTCTTCTAGAGTCTAGATCCAAATGCCTTTTCACATTTCTTTTACATGAGTCACAGCAATGGCAAATATATGTTCAAAACCAAATAGGTGATCCATGCTCCTAATCAAGCACTTATTTAGAAATATGAACAAATTCATAAAACTCAGGTCTTTGAGCATTCCCTATCTCCATAAACAGCGCCCCCATCCATTTTATCATGCCATGAAGAGTTCTGTGTCACCTTAAACATCTTCCTCTTCCTCACCCCCTCACATCTTCATATTAGTGAATTCTATTAATTCAGCCCCTCATCCCCAAACTTTCTACCTGTCTCCATCTCTACCACAAATATCCATCTAAACTACCACTGTTTCATCCAGATGATTGAAGTGAGAGTCTATCTGTGTCCACACAGTTCTCCACACTACAACTATAATAATGTATTGAAAAAGCACATCTGGTCATGTTACAGCCCTTGATCCGAGCTTCTCAATAGTTTCCCATGGCTTAAAATTCCTTAAAATCGCCAGCAAATACTGCCTGATCTAGTCCCTGCCTGTATCCTCCCTCTTAGCTTACGTAGTGCTCTCCTGCACTCTCTGTCGTTCAGCCATGTTTGTCTTATTTTTAAGCTCCATCCTACTGAAGATTCTTTGCAAATATTGTTCCCTCTACTAAGAACACTGCTCCCTCCCCCTGTTACTCAGGTAACTCATATTCATCTTTAATTACTAGTCCAAGGGTCATTTATTTAATGAAACCTTCCTTCACTCCCCTACCCTCTGACCTAGAGTTTGGGACTAATTTACAAATTTCAGCTTTTCCAAAAGTAATATACAGAGAGAGCCAACTGGCTCAGAGTCGCAAAGAGTATTAAACTGTTAGTAAGATGTCTTGCCGATAGTAAACAGTCAATAAATATTATTTCCTCCTCTCCTGCAATGTTACCCACCTCCTATGATTGTGTAAGACCTAGAATACTGCTCTCTTAATCTATACTTCGGGAATTGAAATTTTTTAAAAAATGACCCTTTCTTTCCACCTCTATAAAAAATAATTTGACTAGCATTTGGGAGCCCATAATTCTTCAATGAATTCCACTTCTGAATTATTATGCCAGTTTTTATTAGAATATACAAATTCCAATGACCTGAGGTTCATATTTTCAAATTGCTCCAAAAGATATTGTCAAGTTATATAAGCACTCTGGGAACCAGGGAGGTAGAAAACAAGAAATGTCCCCAAAACTAGAAGAAAGCTATGACATGTCAAATCCCCTATCAGCAAATATTACTGTGTGACCAAGAAAAGACTCACAATATTAGGCAATGCTCATTCAGTAGAATAGCATTCATTTTAGCATAAAAATGTAGATAGTGACTTGTGGCTTGTAATGAGAATTGCAAAAAAAACAGAATTGTCAGTTTACTTACAGGTGATGGATGCATCAGAATCCTAAAGGTCTTAGTTCTCTCTACTGATTACCTTACTTTTAGTGTACTTGAGTTTTAGAATTTATTTTCTAATCATTCAGCTCTTACAGTTCACCTCTCTTTTACAGATCACCATCTTGGACAGAAAATTAGAGAGTGTAGGTGTATGTGACCGTGCTTGACATTAGTTAGACATTCAGTTTTGCATTTGTGTATGTGTACTATAAAAACATTTACATGCATATGTGGACTCTGTGATATGAAAACAATAATAATGGTTCATTGGAGCACAGTGCTTCTTTCTTTCCACAGACCCCTCTCTGCGAGCACAGTCCCCTGTGGAAGCAATTCACATGATATTGATCTAGGGGGCACGAGAAATTGGATTAAGAAAACAGCTCCCCAATCTTACGAATTACATTCTTTCTTCTTTTCCTGTAATCAATTCATGTTTAGGAGAAGGAATTTCATCTCCTGGGAAACTATTTGGAATCACAGCAACTGGTTTCCTCTTCTACTATGGCTGCAGGTTGACGACCTTCAGGAAAGAAAATGGCTTCTCCTGGTGGAAGATTGTATCCAGAGAATGGAATCATCCCTCCTACAAGCAAAGTGGAGAAACTAAATGTGCCAAGGAGAAATCTCCAGAAAGCTCATCTATGTGGTCTTCACGTATTATGCAGATGCATGAATTTTAAACAACTGCTGGTTTGGCTTCCAAAAATAAACAAACAAACAAACAAATAGATTTTAAAATATGGCTTGCAAAAGAGTATAAACAATCCTTAATTTGCAAACACTTAATTATATCCAATATATGTAATCCATTTATAATTCTACCATCTATGAAGATATATATATATACACACACACACATATATATATATTGCCTTCAGTGTATCCTTGCCCCGTTTCTTGTCCCCTTTTCCAATTACTGTCTTTGCTTCCAACACAGAGAGGGAAAAAAAAAGAAAGCAAAACAAACATGAACTTGTAAAGCACAAAAGAAAAAGAAAAAATTGAACTAAAAGGATAAAATTTGTGTAAAGCAAGAAAAGTTTAGTGATATGAGAATTCCATTGCAGTTGCTCTATTTCAGCTTACATACTTCGAATATATTCCCTCTACACTTCTTCAGTCTTTTTCTA
Source organism: Chlorocebus sabaeus (assembly GCF_047675955.1). Lineage (NCBI taxonomy): Eukaryota > Metazoa > Chordata > Mammalia > Primates > Cercopithecidae > Chlorocebus > Chlorocebus sabaeus. Next base: position 31,382,123 of record NC_132911.1, on the reverse strand, counting down.
TATTTTCTTGCACTGCTTAGAATCCTACTAATTAAAGACATTGGGATTGGCAAGTATCATTTGTGAAAATGGCAATATATCTAGGAGGATTAAGAAAAAAATTGCAATTTATTGTGAATGAAGGTTTTTTAATAAAAAAACTGAGCATTTATTTTTTTCTGTACTATAAAACTAATACATTAGAAAACAGAATAAACTGTAAATAATCACTCTATATCCAGTCTGTATATTCATATTTGGAGCTTTTTCTTTCCTTGCTTTATATGTATTTTCTAGAGTTGATATTATACTACTTTCAACTTGAATTTTCTTAGCATTTAAACTTATGTACTATCCTATGTTGTTGAAAAGTTTTCATAAACATAGTTTTTAATGGCTGCATAATGCTGCATTGTATTGTATAATGCACAATTTACTTAACCATCCTTCCAATATCGTACACTTAGGCAGTTTTCGAATTTTTATTACTGAAAAGAAAGTTGCTGTGATAAACATCTTTATGCAAAAACCTTTGCATTTCAGTACATTTTCTCAGGCTGGAATCTGAGAGGAGAAATTCGACGGTCAGAGGTAGGGTACGCTGATTCCCGTCTCACTGTACTTAGAGTACACTGTCTGAGGTATGGGCTACTCTCAGGCACTAGACAGGCTACTGCTCATCAAAGTGGAGCAAAAAATAGATGAAAGTGAAAGGAGGAGTGCCAAAAATTGAGAGAGGGAGAGACAGGTGAAAAGATGCCAAAGATATACTTCAACCTATTACAAAATTTTGTCTTGGGCTGGCCCTGCATAAGAAAAAAAGGACCTTTATTCTATTTTCTTAACACATGATCTCCTGTTTTCTGTATCTAGGTCTTGGGCTAAAAATGTCAATGCTCTAGGTCAGCCATAATATTACAAGTTAAAAAATAAAAATTTGTGTTTGCTTGTATGGTTATATGCATTCCAGATTCAGAACAAAGAACTAAAATCTAACAGTGAGGCAAAATGTGAAAGAGTTAAAGGCAAAATTTCAGATGATTGGTTCAAGCACTGGCCCAATCACTTGTGACCATAAGCAAAATACTTAACTTCTTTGCCCTCAATCTTCTCATCTGTGAAATGGGCACAATTAGCAGTACCCATAAGATTATTGTGAGGATTCAGTGAGTTAATGGCAGAAGATGTTTAGAATGTTTATAATAGTGCCTGGAATATACTAAGCACTAGAAAATTATTTGTTGTTATTATCATAAATAAGTTTGGAGAAAAATGTTTCATCTACAAGCTAAAACCAACCTTGTTAGTATGAAAAGAACGTTGACAGAGAATAAACTGGAATAGTAGGAAATCATTTCATTTTTTAAAACAGTATTACAATATGGTAGAAGAAAGATTATATTTTATTTTATGCAATGTTTGGCAAAGCACAACAAAAATGGTTAAAAGTTGACCTTGCAAAGTATTGCTGATAGATGGTATTGAAGTCAAGACAATAAATTCAACCAAAGACTACTGGATAATCTTTGTGTTGATCACTGTGAGAAGTCATTCAGCCTTCAGACTAAAAAGATAACTGAAGTTAAAATAGTAAATATACATCAGCAGCCAAGAAGCCTGGGATATATTTCAACTCTCAAGACCCAGACAAGCTCATTTCAAGATGACATGTGGATGTGAAACAAGTCGTGTTTCTAGATTCATCTTAAACAAAACAGCCAGGTATGCCAGGGAGGCCTGTATTAATCGAGTTGACAGATTGTGAAGTGGAAGCCTAATAAAGCCAACTAACACGGCCAAGGTCACCAAAACAAAGTGGAGACAGGGAGAAAAATATTCTTGTGACCACATAGGCATTTCCCTCTGGCAGAAGTGCCTAAACTCTAGAAAAAGTAATTAATTGAAAGAATATAAGAGAAGAGACTATGCTTACCACATTACACAACACAGGTACCCTCAGGAAATGCTGGATGATGATGAAGAGACACTCTGAATTGAACTAATTAAGTAACTGGAAAAGAATTTCCATTTCAAATTTGTTACTCCGCATGAGACTGTGTGTCTCTCGCTTATGTGACAAGAGTGGTATAGGAGAGCAGAGCAGTGATACAAACCCAGGCAGAGTCTTGTGTGAAATCCTACAACACGCTTCCAACACTTTTTTTATGGGTACATAGTAGGTGTATATATTCACGGGGTGCATGAGATGTTTTGATACAAGCATGCAATGTGAAATAACCCCATGATGGAGAATGGGGTATCCATCCCCTCAAGCATTTATCCTTTGAGTTACAAACAATCCAACTGCACTCTTTAGGTTATTTTAAAATGTACAACTAGGTTATTATTGACTATAGTCTCCCTGCTGTGCTATCAAATAGTAGGTCTTATTCATTCTTTCTAACTACCTTTTTGTACCCATTAACCATCCCCACCTCCCCAACCACTGGCCCCTACTACCCTTCCCAGCCTCTGGTAACCATCCTTCTACTCTCTAGGTCCATGAGTTCAATTGTTGATTTTAAGATTCCACAAATAAGTAAGAACATGTGATATTTGTCTTTCTGTGCCTGGTTTATTTCACTTAAAATAATGACCTCCAGTTCCATCCATGTTGTTGCAAATAACAAGGTCTCCTTCTGTGCTGTGGCTAAAGAGTACTCAATCGTATATAAGCGCCACATTTTCTTTATCCATTCAGCTGTTGATGGACAGTTAGGTTGATCCCAAATCTTAGCTCCTGTGAACAGTGCTGCAACAAGCATGCGAGTGTAGATACCTCTTTGATATACTGATTTATTTTCTTTTGAGTTATACCTAGCAGTGAGATTGCTGGATCATATGGTAGCTCTATTTTTAGTTTTTTGAGGAACCTCCAACTTATTCTTCATAGCCAACACTTCTTGTATCAGACCTACCTGTAGAGCAAGAGAAAATATTTGTAATATGCTATTGCTTCCAATAAATCAATGGTAAGGACCACGTCTTTAACTCTTTTGCATCACTTTCAGCATCCAAGCACAGTGTCGTTCATGTAGCAAACACGGCAAAAGTATGAAGTGATGAAAAATGTCCTCTAATTTTGAACCATTTTTATCTGATTGGCCAATTCCATCCCATACGGTCATTTTTAATAAATTTAAGGAAATTCAGTTGCTCACATACTCTCAAAGCAAATCTTAAATCTGCAAAGCAGTTATGCAGAGAGGTTTTAGCTGTTTTAGTGTTTTTCCCCGAAAGCTTGGGTTTGCTGGTGACCATGTATTCAAACATTATCCTAGGGCAGTTTTTGTTCTCTCCAAACCAAAAAATGCATTCTCCCTCATCCTGTTTCCCTCCTGCACATTTAACTATTATGCCAACTAGTAAGAGTTCGTTCAGGAAAAAAAAATATCTTGAAGATTCAACCACAGTTGATCCTGATTTGTCAAAGTACAAGGGATACAGAATTTCCACCAAAGTAGTTATCGCCAAGAGAGGCAGCACAAATTATCCTTCTGTGGTCCTGTCCCCATGCTGGGTATCTGTGGTAATCTCCTGATTGCTTGATTGATAACATCAATTGATTAAAATGTATTTTTCAAATAACCTCCAGCTCTCATGATATTTTACTATTCCTCTCTCTTTCTCCGTTCTTTTGAATTCTTTCCATTTACCTGATAATAATAAAGATACTATTTATTAAGTACCTACAGGTATTTAACAAGGCTCTTCAATGTGTCTCGGCTCATTCATGCTCACAGCAAACATGAGCGGTAGGTATCATGACGGAGTCTCAATGTACACATAAGGAAAGATTAATGCTCCGCAAAGAATCTTGGCTAGTAAACTACAGGGCCAGGATTCTAGCTTGGATTTTTCTTGTGGTCAAGACGATGATGTTTCCATCAATAAAACAGTCTCACTTTTGGGGTTAGATAAAGTAGTCTTCTCCTATTACTTCCAGCTTAGCATAGGAAATATAGAGATATCTCTTCTAAGTCCTACTGTCACCTAAATCTAAACTTGTCCAATTTAACAGTTCATATCACTTTGTAATTATATTTGCAAATCACGTCACCCACATCTGAACCACCAAGTTTTACACTGGCTGCCACTACTCCTACAAACTGCCATTCAACCTGCTCAGTAGTTAAAGTGCTTTGAACTCATCAGACATCCTCAAATCAAGTGTGTTTGTGCAGGCCATTCCTTGTGTCGGGGGACAAACATGGTCATCTACTATTTATCCTTGAAGCCTTCCCCTTCCACCAGCTGCTCAGCAGGTTTCAAACATCTCTATCCCAATAGTCATAAAATAAAAGTGAGATCGTGCATTCATCTACCTCTTCCTCTTAACTCTACTCGTAAAGTTTTCTTCCTCATTTTCTCCCTAATTTCTGGAAAATTCTGAAAAGGATTAACTCTGCAATTCATAATTTAATTCATTAAAAATTAATTGAGTTAGTTATATTGCAATCGTCCCTCCCTTTTCATTCCTACTGTGAAACCGCAACGTTATTTTTCAGAAAATAGATGCTTTAAGGTTCCCATTTTGTTGAAAGTTAGAAAGTTCTAAGGACTCTTTGCTAAGCCATGATGTCACAGTGCCAGAAAGCTAGCTTGATTTGAAACACTACTCAGTGAATAAAAGCAGCTCAATTCTGTATTTTGTTTTGTTTTCTCTTTTGTTTTACAAGGAAAATATCAAAAATTATTACTACAGTATTCACAGTGTAGAATAATACATCTGTACAAAGTAAGACCACAGCTTCCTATGCGTGCTTCAGTTAATGCAGTACCATACAGAGCAAAGACTGCCTTATCAAAGATTCAAGACCTATGGGCTTGGAAGGGTCTGTGTGAGTGAGGAGCCCTAAGGCATCAAGTTCGTTAACTTCATGATAAGCCAGCCTATAGGGACAACTGAAAACAGCAATAAATCCCCAGGAAACTGAGCATACAGGGAACAAGCTGAAAGTAAACCTTCCTGCTATTGGGTTGGGTGCAGGGTAGGGCTCTGCCATTGTGATCCAATGTACCAGTAATACAGAAACCAGAGGGAGCCAAGAGGTGACAATAAGGTGTCTAGGACATTTTAAAGGAAGAAATAAGTTCCACAAAGTGCTTATGAAAGTACTTTTAGGTTCCCATTTTCATGTATACTGGTGCAGGGTATCATGAAGAAAAGACGTTCAATCATTTCTGGTCCCTACCCAATAGACATTGGACTATAGACAGAGGATCTCTTCATTAATCCTTGAACAGGGTCAGGGGAAGTACACAAACAGTTGGCTACACATTCTTTATATCTAGGACACAGCTCAGAGCAGAGGCTCAGAATACCATCATGCAGCCCTTTAACAACAGTTGCACATATATATTAATCTAGAGCCAGGTCCATTAACCTCTGACGTGGGGTTGACCAATAAGAGATAACCAAAATGCAAAGAAATCTCAGAAAAAAAATCTTTCAACAATTTCTAAAATGTAGTGTGACTCTTCTAGTTAATTTGCATGTTCACATTGTGAGGATATAAGATTTTAATGCTATGGACATAGCAGTTTTCTTTACTATTCCTTGGCTTCAAAACAAAGCTTCCCCCCACCCCCCCAAGGAAAGGCACCAAATTTTACAAAGCTACAATGTTCCTATAGAAGCTTGGAGGTTAGAAGTCATATAAAGAATAATTATCAGTGCTTTCATAAATAATTTTATTATTCTGGGCAGATGAAAAATCATAGTTGTTATGCCTTAGTACAGAAAGGATCTGCTGGAGCTTTAAAGCAAGACTTTCCAACATGTTCAAGCCACAGATCCTTTAAATTTTTCTTCCATAGTTACTATAAATTGTTGTTTACGAGAAAAAGTATGTATCAAGTAATAATTTTTCCTGGATGTGTACATGTGCAAATACACACACACACACACACATATTAAAAAATAAATAGAAAAAATTACCATTTATAACTTATGATGACCATGGTAGCTAGTCTTAGTATACATATAATTTCAGCCAAAGTCAAAGACACTTGGCACTTGAGTTTGTTGTAATATAATAATACTATCAGCAATTAACTATTATATAGTTCTTACGAGCAGAGAATAGTACATGCTTGAACTCATTGAACTCTGATACAGCACAGCCATACAATAGGCACGGGGCTATGCACTAGACTCCAGGCATAAGAGCCAAGGAGAACTGCTAGGAAAAGACCCCTTCCACCCTCCTGCGGAATACTATTCTTTCCATGCACCAGTGAATGTCATGTGTCTCCTACTATGGGGAAAGGGGAAGATGTGAAAGGGAGACAACTTGTCTTTTTAAGTCACAGATTGCAAGACTGCAAGAAAGCACATTCACGATGGATGGAGAAGATTGCACACTGCCTGGAGATATTGTTATGTGAGCTCAAAACAGTGACAGGACTGGACTGTCACCCTTGGTAAGTGGGTCCTAAGCACAGAACAAAGATTTAAATGGATATTTGGGAAGTAGATGGATAAAATGGCTAAGCTATTTTTAAAAATCTATCTCTTTTTCTTTTGCACACACAGCTAGGCAACACTCGCCAACTCATTACCAGTTAGTGGGCCTATGCCATTGAGTTCTGTCAATGACATATGGAGGAAAATGCAGGCCTTGCTCATGAAAATGTCCCACATGGGCAGGCCCCCATTCTTTCTCCTCTCACAGAGACCTTAGAAGCCACATGTTGAAAATGGCAGAGCCACCAGATTTAAAGATACAAGGTACCCGAATTACCACTTGAAAATGAGCTGGTACTTATTGATAACCTCATTTTTCCCCCCACTTGAGCAAGAAATAAACATCTATTATTAATCTACTAAGACCTGGCATGGAGGAAGGTTATCTAGCATTGCAGCTAGCATAAATTTAATACAAGACAAGATAGGAAAAAGTTTTAGGGTTTTAGGAGAAGGAGAGGAACCTAATCATGTGTTAATAGGTCAAACAACATTTTCCGTAGAAGTCAATAGCTTTTGTTAAAAAAAAAAAAAAAGTCTTAAAAAAGTTGTCTGTCATTGCTGGTTCTATATCATTCCTATTTTCCTCTTTTTATTTTAATGCAAAACATATTTACAAAATAACATATTAAAATGTATACACAATTGGAAGAACAATACATTCAAATATCTTTCTACTATCAGACTAAAAAATGAAACAATACATTTGTGGATAGCATGACCTTCTTCAATCATAGCCCCCTCCTTCCCTCCACAGGTGACCATTATTCTGAATCTCATTTAATCATTCTCCTAAAATTCTCTATAGTTCTACCACATATGAATTCATTTCAAAACACTATGTTGCTGAATTTTGCTTGTTTTGACCTTACAGAAATGGAATAATGTATATAGGCTTTTCTGCTACTTGTACTTTCCTCTTAGCATTTTGGTTTTGAAATTCATCCAGATTGATGAGTAACACTGCATTACAGTTATTTTTAACAGCTGTATATCACTCCTATCTATGCGCCAATCTATCAGTCTATTGATTTATCTATGTATCCTACTTTTGGTGGATAGTTGCAGTTTTTTTCAGTTTTTTGCCATTACAGTAATTCTAGAAATATTCTTATACATGCTTCCTGGTAAACATGTACAGGAGTTTCTAGGCAGCATATATAGGATTGGCATTACTAACCTGTAAACAGGTCTGTCTTCAAACTTTACAGCTAATGTCGAATTATTTCCAAAGCAATTGCATACCCCAAAGCAGTATTGCTTCTCATCCTACCTGAAATTTATTGCCATAATTTCTAGATTTTTGCTAATATTGGATGAAAAATGATCATCTCAGTATGGTTTATTTTTTGTGTTCGTGATTACTATGAATCTGCTGTTGGTGGGTCCTAGGCTGATTTCCAAGTCTTTGCTACTGTGTTTAGCACCTTTTAATGTTTATTGGCCATTAGGATACATTTTCTGAATAATGTCTGTTGAAGTATTTTTCAGTTTGCTATTATGTTATTTACTATGATTGAGTTTTAGATGTTCCTTATGTATTCTGGATATTGTTCCTTTGTAGGTTAAATGTATTCCATATTTCTTTTTTTTTTTTTTTTTTTTTTTTTGTGGTCTGTCTTCTCAGGTTTTTTTTATTGTTAGTTTTCATGAAAAAAAGTTAATGTATTTACTTACCTATTTATTTTCAACCTTTATTTCAGATTCAAGGGGTACATGTACAGATTTGGTACCTGGGTGTACTGCACAATGCTGAGCTTTGGGGTACAAATGATCCTGGCACCAAGGTACTGAACATAGTACTTCACAGGAAGGTTTTCAACCCTCCCCCTGTTCCCTCCTGACTCTAAGGGTCCCCAGAGTCTATTGTTGCCATCTATACGTCCGTGAGTAACCAGTGTTTGGCTCCCACTTGTAAGTTAGAACATGCAATATTTGATTTTCTGTTCTTGCATTAATTTGCTTATGATAATGGCCTCCATGATGCTTCAAAGGGCATTATTTCATTCTTTTTATGGCTATGTAGTATTCCATGGTGTATATGTACCACATTTTCTTTATCCAATCTGCTGTTGGTGGGCCCTAGGCTGATTTCCATGTCTTTGCTACTGTGAATAGTGCTGTGATGAACATACAAGTGCATCTATCTTTTTGGTGAAACAATTTGTTTTCTTTTGAATATATACCCAGTATGGGATTGCTAAGTCGAAACACTTTCCATCTCAGAGTAACATCCAGAGTTCTTGTCTTAACTTTCAAGACTTTGCCAGATCAGTTGCTCACCACACCTCTGCCCTCATCTACCGCTCTTCCTCTTGCATTTGTTAACGTCAGAGTCTTTGTGATCCCTCTCTTTCTCGTTCTCTTTCTCTCTCTCTCACACACACTCACACACACACACACACACACACACACACATGCATGCACACACATGAAATTCCAAGTTACCCTCATGGAGAAGAGAGAGTTATTTGCAAACTGTCAAGCTTGGCAATTTTTTGTTAGCAAAGAAAGGCGTCACGGGCATTTTGGTCAAGTATGGCCTTTTCTTTCTTGCCTATCATTTTCTTCTATTTAAAAATAGTAAGAACTATAGAAAACATCACTGAACTCTATTTTTAGCTTTGCCCTGAGGACCAACCAGGATATTTCTCTAATTATTCATAATGTAAGACAACTGAAAGCTTACTTGAAGAATCCCTTTAGAAAGTAAAAGCAGGATACCATCTGCTATAGATGAAATTGAAATTAACATTTGAATATAGAGTAAAAAAATGAAATCAAAATTAACATTGGAGAACACACCTTTACTTTAAAAGAGGTATCTCAAACATTTCTTGACTTCACTCTTCAGTCCCACGCATGTGTTTGGTCTACTTATTTAAATACTATCATAACAATGGTAGTAAGAGTGTTTGCAATGCCTTATATATAAAAAGAAAGAATAGAGAAAAAACAGAACACTTAACATAAAACAGCCTCATTTTTTCCCACAAGGCAAATGATATCAGCTGCAACAGTCTAAAACATTTATAACTAACTAAATTTTTTATGAGGTATACTAAGAAGTTTCAATCCATTTCTTAAGAATGATAGCCTGGTCACACAGACTCCCTCAGAAGGTAGTGCCTATGTCTTTTCATTTTGAACTGGAATTTTCATCAAAAGGTTGAGGAAAGCTCAGTAAAAACACTGCCCTGTACAATCCCAACTCTTTTATTCAAAATACTAGCTGGCTTATTTTCTAACGGTTTTATAAAGAACAAAATAGCTACAAGAAGTAAAGTACAAATTGAAAAAGAAAACACTCTCGTGCAACTGACAATACAAGCATCAAAAGAAAAGAAATTCTCATTCTCAGCGAGTAGTACACAATATTAACATTTAGATGTTACGCTCCCCTCAAATGTCATTGCTCCATTTTCTTGCTACTCCATGTCTCCATGAAATCATAAAATGCCTTCCTTGTACAATCTCCACAACAATGTTTTAGCACACAGAGGCGTAGTTACACATTATTAATATTTATGAACCTGGAGAAGTCTGTAAAGCTTGCCTTTCAGAAAGGCTACTCTGCCTAGACCTTGCCATCAAAAAAGTAATAAAATTAGCTCAAAACCACTTAGCAATATAACCTGAAAGAAAATATATTTAGATCACAAAAGGGAAACTGAAATAAACAATATAAAAAAAATGCTAAACCAAGAAGAATACATTAATCAGAATAACCTTTTAGAATTGGTGTTGCATTACCAACTCCAGTGTGAGATAACCTCTGTGAATGTACCAAGCATGATGAAAAGGCGCGGGTGACCACATAATTGGTTTGCCGCATGAAGAACAGCCATGACAAATTCTAATGCTTTATCAGACCTGGCTTTGTCCCTCCTTCAAAGAGAAAGGGTAAAGGTAATTTCACGGGCGTAGAGCCAGAAATACTACTAGTAAATGTGGGAAGACAAATGTCTTTGCATCTTTGTTGGTGTATCTTACATGCACACTTACAAACACATACACATACGTGCACACCACACACAGATGTAGCTATTGGCTGAATTGGGCCCCCAAAGGAGGTGTGTTGAAGTCCTAACCCCCGGTGCCTCAGAATGTGACCTTACTTGGAAATAAGTTTGTGGCAGATGTAATTAGTTAAGATGAATTCATACTGGAGTAGGTTAGACCCTTAATCCAATTTGGCTGGTAAACTTATAAAAAGATGAAAATGTGTACACAGAGACAGAGACATACAGGGAGACACCAGCGGATGACAGAGGTGAAGACTGGAGCATTGCAGCTACAAGCTGGCGAATACCAAGGATTGACAGACATGGCCAGAAACCAGGGAGAGGCAAGGAACCTCACAGGGAGCATGACCCTGCCAACGCCTTGATTTTAGTTTCTATTGTTTTTAAGCCACCCAGTTTGTGGTTCTTTGCAACAACACCTTAGGAAGTGCGTACATATATACACACAGATTTCACTGAAAGACCTGGAACGAGAGGCCTAATAATAGTATGATAATAATGTACATTATCATACCCGGTTCAGAGAAGCCTAGTTTAAAAAAATCAATGTATGCTTTGAGAATAAGAAATTATAAATGACTGTAAATACCTTGATTTTTATCATGAATATCAGTACAGCAGGGCATTATACATGCATTAAATAGTGATAGACACTCAGCTATGTAAGAACCCCTGCTGGCTTGAAAATGAAGTCAAGCTCTTCCCTTTGAAAGGCAGAAGAGGGAAAGCGCTGCAGTACCAACCTCCTGTTCTCTAACCACCTTAGTTACTCTTGCAAAAGACTTTTCAGTAATGAGATCAGTTTCTTTCTTGCATAAACATTTTCATTTCTCCATGGCCGCTATGAGGACTTTGGTTATAGGCCTCACCCTCTTCCATCTAGATTTCTGCAACATCCTCCCTACTGGTTTTACCCCTTTCCAAATCCAATCTGCTCACTGCCATATGGCTGCTACAATGTTATTTAAAGCTATTAAATGGCCTCTATTTGTGTAAAGCCATGTTTCCTAAAGCATTAGTCCAGTTGAATGTGTGTGTATGTTTATACATATATATATAAATATATATTATATACATATATTATCCTTAAGTTCAAAATAAATGAAAAATTCTGGCTTTAAAAAAATTAAACAGAGTTCTTTACTAAATGACTCAGAATCTCTAATAAGCTGATGTCCGTGGCCAGATTCCAAGGGGAAAGGCCAGTGAGCAATGTTTTCCAAATATATTGAATCATGGAACCCTTTCTTGTCAAATCTTAGGGGACTAGGTGCCATAGAACAGACCTTAAGAGACAATTTCCTTCAGGCACGAGAAGGTGGCCTAACTGATCTAAAGCATACAGCCTGCTCCCATCCAAGTTAGTTACCTTATTCTAAAAGTGTGGGTTAACCCCAAATTCTCTGACAGGCAGCTTACCTTTAATTCTCTTGGATTTAACCAAGAGAAAGGTACATTTTTGTCATATATGGGAGATAATTTTTCCTTGGAGAAATGTGCTAGGCAGGAGAGCAGTACCAAAGATTCTGTCCTGGGTGTCATTCACTCATTCACTTATCTGTTCGATATGTCAACATTTACTGTGTCCCTAGTAAATCAGGCCCAGCTCTTAGTCTTCAAAATGCAATTCATGGTCTGAACCTACAGAGAACACAGTCAGGTACATGATGCAGTCAAGGTAAAATTAAAAAGAAATTACAATATAACATAATTCTGTAATTGAAAATAGGGCCCTTGATAATCAGATAAGAAGGGCCACATAACACAGCCTTGGATTTTGGGGAAAATCCTAGGAGAAGTGACATCTACAATGAGCTTGGAAGGATGAATTGAAGGAAAACAACGCAAAAAGACTGGAGAAGGTGTATCAAATTCTTTATCTCATACAACTTCTAGGCTCTCAGATACCCTAAACCTGGAATAAAAACTATCTGACATCTCTAATTTCAACTCTATTAAGTTTGGTATTTTTCCTAGAAGTCTGAGAAGAATTCTTGGACCCAGTCTTGGCCTACAGGGGAAGAGTTCTATAATCTCACAGTGATGTCTGCCCCTGGGAAGAGGAAGAACAAAAACCATATATTTGTCCAACATGCTCTAAAGATTTTACATTTTATTTACGTCCATTGGGCCTCAGAGGTCTGTACTTTGAGGTATTTAATTATGTACATTGGGTCTCAGAGGTAATAGGACTGAGGATTGTGTAACACAGAAATATTGTGGGAGAGGGTGAATTGTGTGTGCATGTATGTGTACATACATACACATGACAAATAGCAAGTGCTATTTATCTATTTGAGTTATATATAATGAAGAATGGCCTTGTCATAGAAAATATTGAACAAATATTAGTGGAATGGTGATTAGTTTCATGTAAAGTATTTTATTAGAGCAAGAGGAACCTTTGAAATTGTCTAGTTCAATCTATTTTATTTTATCCTTGAGACATTTGAGACTCAGAGATGTTAAACACCTGCAAAAGGAAGTATGCCTAGTTAGTGGCAGGTTGACATAGAAACTAAGTTTTTTGTTTTTGGTTTTGTTTATTTGACTGACTGTGCAAGATTTGGTCTACTACCCAATGATGCATAAAGATTTATTCATCCAAATATAATCACGAGGTAGCTACTATGTGTCCATCACTGTTCTAGGTGTTGGGGATGAAGACAGACATCTCTAGGATAATAGAGAGTAAGCCAAGATAAAAATGTCTGAACTGCCAGGTGCAGAGTGGATTCTAACTCATTCAGGGCAGTCAGGGAAGGCTTCAATGAGAAAGTGGCATGTGGACAGAAACCTAAAGAAAGTAAGGAATTAAGCCATGCATATATGAAATAAGCTTATTCTGAGCACTGGAATCACTTAGGGCAAGGGTCCTGCAGTACCTCTGAAACATCAGTGATGCCCCTATGTCTGGAGCAGAGTGAGCTGAGGACAGTGGTAGAAAAAGAGGTCAGGTGGCATTAAGAGGCCAGATGATAAAGAGCATTGAAGGTCATGGTAAGGACCTTGGGTATTTACGCTGAATGAGGTCAGAAGTCCATGGAGGGTTTGAGCAAAGGAGTTGTATGACTTGACTACAGTCTTAGAAGGCTCACTCTGGCTAATGAATAAAGGATAAAATGGCGAGAAAAGGACGGATGTGAGGTTATTTTAATAATCCAGGAAAAAGATGGCGGATGGTAGCAGTTAAAGGGGTAAGAAGTGCCAAATTCTAGATATATGCAGCAAATTTCTTATGGATTGGATACGAGGTATAAGAGAAACAGAAATGATTCCAAAGTTTTGATTCTGATCTGCTAGAAAACAGGAGGTGCCATCTTGGGGGGTTGTGGGATAATTAGTGAGTGAGCAGCAGTTCCTGCATAATGCTAAAAAGTTAAAGAAGTTAAAAAGAAATACATCTATGTGTTGGCGAATATACAGACTTACATCATTTCATTATAACTACAGGGTATACCACAAAGAACTAAACAAACAAAATCAACAAAATCAAAACTAATAGCCTGATGAAAGTGCTTATCATTTTTAATGCCTACAAAATATTGCACTGAGGTTCCATTTAAAGATTAAAGTATACAGTTTTTGTTAATCATTCACAAGTGTAATCATATCGTACAGATACAAAAAACAGAAATGTAGAAAAAATAGAAATTTAAATTACTTTAAATTCCTACAATTTAACATCAAGGGAAGACAGTGGGGTTTTTTGGTGATAAAGTTTGTAAAGCTCTATAATTTAAGTTGCAATTAGCATAGTAAGTGTAGCTTTCACTAACACTAAATATGCCCCTTAAATAAATCTACTCCTCTTTAGACTCCAAATCTGCAAACATACAATTTGTCATAAACCACTTTTGGCTTAGAAAAAATTGTTTTAGGAGTAAGTAGTGGGTGTGTGGAGGATGGAGGTGGTCAGGGCACATCATACACTGTGAATTTAAAGTGTACCTAAACACTCTCATCCTTCTGTACGACTCTCAGTCCCTAGAAATTGACTTGGAAATTCCCCCAGTAGAATTAGTAATACACTGGCTGAGCGCATTTTTTTTCAGAAGGCCATTACCAAGTTGCTCAAGAAGTGTTTGGCCTCTGTCCAGGTGTCCATGCCGCCCACATAGGTGGAGGACTTCTCCAGACCTCTGCCAGCATCACAGATGACCTAATCTTTCATGGGACCCTTAGAGTCATAATAGGGATGGCTGGAAGCAGGAAAGAGGGAGGGTAATACAAACAAACAAAAACCTAAGAGGCTAGGGAGGCTTAGATTAAAAAAACAGGAGAGGAGGGTGTATGTATCTAATAGAATCATTTCCTACTCCACAGGTTCATTCCTGGTGCAGCATCTGGAAACACACACATTTATCAGTCCCTGTGACCCAAATGAGAGTGAGTAAATTTTTGCAGTAACATCTGGAGAAAATTGGGGGAAAATAGTATTTTTCATATGTACTCCTTATTTTTAGCAGGTGCTGAAGTTTAAGATTGAAGAAGAATCTACTGGTTCCTAAAATTTTAAATGCAGTTAACCAAAAAAAAAAAAAAAAAAAGTTTCCACTTTTTGAAAGACATCAGTTATCTATTCTAGTAATCAAATCCTTTAGAAGATAACCTGACAATTGTTTTCTATATGTGGGCTGTATGATTTTAAAAACTTAAAATAATTATAGCAAATGTCATTGTCATTATTTTATCTCTGATGCCCAAGAAAGGGGAGGAGATAGACTCACTGTTGCCAGTTACAATCTGTACCCTTTTTCTTTATTTTTTTGAGAAAAGGTCTCACTGTGTCACCTAGGCTGGAGTGCAGTGGCACAATGACGGTCCACTACAGCCTTGAACTCCTGGGCTCAAGTGATCTTCCTGCCTCAATCCT
This sequence comes from Chlorocebus sabaeus, assembly GCF_047675955.1. Classification (NCBI taxonomy): domain Eukaryota; kingdom Metazoa; phylum Chordata; class Mammalia; order Primates; family Cercopithecidae; genus Chlorocebus; species Chlorocebus sabaeus. The sequence continues at coordinate 31,366,774 of NC_132911.1, read as the reverse complement.
CCCAAGCAGCTAGGGCTACAGGGACGTGCCACTATGCCTGGCTACTTTTTTATTTTTTTGTAGACGTGGGGTCTTGCTATGTTGCCCAGGCTAGTCTTGAACTCCTGATCTCATGCAAACCTCTCAAAGCCTGGGGTTACATGCATAAGCCACTGTGCCCAGCCCGGTGCTCTGCTTAAAAAGATGGTAAGGCACACACATGGAAAGGATGGAGTCATGAAATGGCTGGAGAGAGAGGAAATATTCAAGTAGCATTGTGTAAGATCTTGCAGATTACTTAGCCCAAGTCCAATGACCCAAACAAGAGATATTTCTAGCCTCTGGAGGACCAAGAAATTTACATCTTTCTGAATGGAAAACTTGCATCTTTCAAAGGCAGCTGTCCTGTCATTGTTTGGAAAGCTGACAGCAGAGTCATGTGGGCGGGAGGGCAGAGACGTTCACTCTTAGAAATCATGACATGTACGGAACCCATACAAATCAGGAGCATGGTGCAAAGTATGGCACGTGGGTGGCAACCGGGTTTGCCATGTACCATGTACCAGGCAAGCCCTCACACTCTGTCCTCTGGCTGGTAACCTTTCCACAGGCATAACCTGGACTTTTCTGGAGATGGGTGGGAGCTGAAAGAAAACAAGAGCGGCAACTCCTCAAAATGTTCCAGGAGTCAGGAATCCAATAGCCAGTCAAGTTCAGTGTCCACAGGCACATCCAGCAAACTACATCAAACTGTAGCCTCTGGGAAAGAACATGGCCAGCATTCAAACAACACATGCTTAAAATGTCTCCATTTTATTCTAAGTGAGACCACATACTGTTTTATACCTACAGCGGCGGGATTTTGTAAGGATTCTTAGAAAGTTTAAAGAACTACCATTTGATCCTGCACTCTCACTACTGGGTGTTTTCCTAAAGGAAAAGAAATCATTACATCAAAAAGATACCTGCACCTGTATGCTTAACACAGCACAACTCACAACAGCAAAGAATATGGAATCAACCTAAGTGTCCATCAGTGCATGACTGGACAAAAAAAATGTAATAGGTACACAATGGAATATTATTCAGCCATAAAAAAAAAAAAAGAATGAAGTCATGTCTTTTGTAGCAACATGGGTGAAACTGGAGGCCATTATCTTAAGTGAAACAAGTCAGTCACAGAAAGATAAGTGCTGCATGTTCTCATTTACAAATGGGAGCTAAATAATGCATACGCATGGACATAAAGTATAAAAAGATAGACAACGGAAACTCAGAAGGGTAGAGGCATGGGAGGGGAATAAATAATGAGAAATTATTTAGCGGGCACAATATATGTGTTTTTTGTTTTTTGAGACAGAGTCTCACTCCTTCACCCAGGCTGGAGTGCAGTGGCCTGGTGCAATCTCAGCTCACTGCAACCTCTGCCTCCTGGATTCAAGTGATTGTCTTGCCTCAGCCTCCTGAGTAGCTGGGATTACAGGGGTGCACCACTACGCCTGGCTAAGTTTTGTATTTTTAGAAGAGATGGGGTTTCACCATGTTGACCAGCCAGGCTGGTTTTGAACTCCGGACCTCAAGCCATCGACCTGCCTCAGCTTCCCAAAGTGCTGGGATTACAGGCATGAGCCACTGTGCCTGGCCAATATATGTTATTTGGATGATAACTACCCTAAAAGTCCTAACTTCAATACTACACCATCTATCCATGTAACAAAATTACACTTATAGCCTAAAATTCATACTTATGATATTTTTTAAAAAATAACTAGATTAAAATGGAGGAACCTAATGTACCTTTCTCCATTTGTATAGGTTCCAAAAACAGATGGTAGGGGTGGGGGGTGGGGGGTGCTACTGGACCACAGGCTAACTAGCAAAAGTAGCCCAATATCTTGGGCATTGAAGCTGTGTGTATGTATACCTGCTGATTTGCCTCTGCTGCTTTCAGCGAGTGAAGTATCCAAACCAGAGTTTTTATTAGCAACGACAGAAGCACAGTTATGTTAAATAATTGGTAAGGCAAAGCACTGTCTAATCGTGATAATGTCAGCTGTGAACAACCAGTCAATGAACTGGAACAAATCCACTGACCTTCACCCGGAAGAGGAGTGAGAAAGGGTCCCCCTGCTGTCATCACCAAGAACAGGGCACTGTTTGTATGGAAAACAAAACTTTCAATTCCTTACTAGCGCTAGGAAAAATAATAAGTAACGTTTTTACATCTGGTATCTGTGTTTAGAGGAAAAAGAGAAAGAGGATGAAGAACTAAAATGTACTGAGCACCTAACATTCGCTGGCTGATTACATCTTACTGACTCTTCACAGCAGTCTCATGACAGAGGTATCATCATCCCAGAATAAGACAAGGAAAATACTGGGGAAATCAAACGACTCATGTTAGACGTCTTACAAATGATGTGATGAAATTCTAATTCTAATATGCCAACTACTATTGTGCTATCTGCTAACATCTTTATTTATTATTGCAATTGCATATTGATGTAGAGCCTTAGAGGTTTTCAACTGCGCTTTAGGTCAGAATTTCCTTAAATATTTATGCTTTTCTGCATTAAAAATTATAAATTTATTGACTACATATATATTGAGTTATGTTCTGTTTAAATATTTTTCAAATAACACTACTGATATATACTTATGGTTAAAAATGACAAAATTATTGAAAAATATATTTAAAAAATAGAGACATTCTGTATGACCACAAAGTATTAACTTGTATTTATAATGTGTATACTTGTATCTCTCCATATGTAAAACAATACATATCATACATATATTTTGGTTTTTGTAAAATGTGTCTGTGTGTGTGTGTGTGTGTGTGTGTATAACATAATTTTGTATCCTACTTTTAAAAGTTTACATCAAGGCTTTTCCCATATAATTAACATTAAACATAATTTTAAGTTTCATGATATCTTCTTGAATTGTTAAACCATAATTCCTCTTCAGTTGGACATGTGGACGTCAGTTAGACTTTTCCACACTTGACATAAGAATAATATTTCTGTAAACACCCTTTGTATATATAGCTTTGCCTTTATGTCTGGTATATTTTTAGGTGTGAGTTTTATATGAACATTTGTTGGGTCTGCTCATTTGTAATGTGAAGGTTTGATATATATTGCCAAATTGCTTTCCAGAAAGATGAGACATGCTTCTCCATATCATTTCCAGTATTTAGAAGAATCCACTGAAGCTTTGTGAAAAGTCCTACTCCTTGAAGGAGAAAACTCGCTGTTTCAAATTCAATTAATTCAAAAAGAAAAAACTATTTTCTATTCTCATTTTTCTACTCTGCTGTTTTTCCTGTATATTAATATGTTGACATTCTTTAAAAATCATAGATACTAAGCTTCTTCATGTTGTATGTTTAAAATACATGTTCCAAATGTATCACTTCTTTTTAATTTTACATATGTTAACTTTTATACACTTACTATCATTAGTGTCTTACCAAAGTTTGTTATTTCTTCTTGGTTTTGCCTACTTCATATTTTTATTTCATATTTTTATTTTATGGGAGTACTTCATATTTTTATTTTATGGGATCTGGATTTCATGTTTGCTTTGAGCATCTTTCCCTACTGCAAGAGTATAAAAGTGTTCCATATATTCTTCTAATACTTTGTTTTCTAATTTAAATTCATAATCCTTGTATGTTTTGCATATCTTGTAAGATAGGAATCTAACTTGATTTCTAGCCAAATTGATAGCAAATTGTCTGAAGCCCATCTGTTCGCCAATCTATCTTTCCCCATTAATTTGGAACATGTTTTTAAACGACAAATTCTTCAATAGTTATGTGTGTGTATATATGTCTATTAATATGATTATCTGTATATACATGGGCATGAGTGAATGTGTCTGTGAGAGAGAAAAGAGAGTGAGTAGCTCTCATTAGAACATCTTTATATGTCCTTTATATCCCCAGCCTGGCAAATATCAAAGGCATATGGGTCCACATGCACTAAAAACATAGCAGTGATGCACTCCAGGAATTTGTCACGAAGTACAGAGAGCGTAAGTTTGAATTCACTACTTCTCAACAATGATCAGAATCTTGGTTACGAAATAATTATTGAGGTTTGCCTAAAGTCTATGCAGATTTCCATTCCTGGATAATCTAACCAATTTTGGATTAATCAAACCACAAGAACGTTGTTTTTGGACTGACTGCTTTTTCTTTCTGGTAAAATCATTTTGACTGTATTACTCTTGGCCTGCAATCATCTAACTGCTTAAGGGGCATTACAGACACACAGCTTCATGAGTTCTCGATTACCCTATACTCTGTAGGAACTCTTTCTGATGACAAAGGGTAAATTTTTCTCTGGTCCCACTTAGAGAAAGAATTGGGCTCCTCCAGGATAACTATAAACATTGAAATATCTGTGTTTTTCTCTTAGAGTTGGCCCTCAGAATATTTACAGATTTGTATCCATCATTCAGCTGATGAACAGAACCTCAAGCACTTTTTGAGTTAACTTTATCCTCAGATTCCCCAGATCCTTCTTCATTTTCAAAAACCTTACATTCTGTCTTGATTTCCTTATTTATGTTATTTTCTCACATAGTATGTATTCTGATAAACTGTCTTAAATATATTTTAGAAAAAGATGGGGCATAAGTAAATGATACAAAAATATTCTTTAGAATTTTTTTTTCTGGGCGTTTTTCCTCCTTGGTAAGAGGTGAGTACTGGAGAAGACCAAGTCTTTCAAACCTGTCTATACTAGCTCAGAAAAAGCTTGTTTACATTCAATGGTATATTTAGACAGTAGAATCTGGCTCTAGGTAATTTTATTAACTTACGAATCACTTTCCAATTGTAAACTTTGTGACCCTATTTTGTCTAATATCATTACGTTCTTCTCTTTCCAAATTACACTTTCTTCCGTAAGTATTTGCCAAAGCAGGCAAGACCCACATGTGAATGGGCATAATACATGTTACTTGCCAAGGCAGAAAACAGAATATATTTTAATTTTGACATGACCTTCCTGCAAAGTAGCATAAAAAGGAAAAATAACTTTGTTTATTTGTTTAAATCCCACCTCCAAGTCTTGCCTTCTACCCCAATATTTACTTATGTCAATATTATTCCTGACCTTCGCCTAACATAGATCAATGAAAGCAAACTGCCTGGGCACCATTTTTCACGGGTATAATCTGTGTGTAAATAAGTATATACACAAAAATAAGCCTTTACTACTTTACCAATGTTCTTTTTGTAAATGAAAATGTTATTACCTCAAAACTAAGAGCCTAGAACCAGATAACCCTTAGAGTCTCTTCTGACTTGGAGTCAACATGGAATTTACAGACAAAACATCATTTTTCCTGTTCTCTTTGGCTCACCAAAAAACTTCAATACCTTTTCTAAGACCTTGAAATATACTAACATGTTTTGAAATAGAACATTATTATATGACCCTGAGTTTTATGAAATAGGATCATAAACAAGAATCAATCAATGGAATTTGTGAAAAATTAGCATAGAATAGTACATTGGCATTTACCTTTGACCTTTTGGATAACTTGGTGAGCAGCCTTAAAGTCCATGACTTGTAATAGTTTGTAATTTTATGAGGCATAAATTTAATTGTGTGAGCTATGAATTTAGCAAGGAGAAGTGAATCGTTAATGACGATAACAATTTAACATACCAGCTTTCGTACATTGATGCACCCTTTTGGTTTTTCTGCTTGTCATCATATTCATATAATGCTGCACAAAAGTTCCTTGAAAACTACCAATATTTGAGCCAAAAGTTTTTTAAAAAGTGATGCAATCAAACATAAATATGAATTAATACTATGTAATATTTTTATGTAGTAAATAACCAATTACTTTTGGTTTTTATTCCTAATGGGTCTAAAAGAGTAACCAATGTTTTCTTTTTTTTTTTTTAAATGGAGTCTTGTTCTGTCACCCAGGCTGGAGTGCGGTGGCTAGATCTCAGCTCACTGCAACCTGTGCCTCCTAGGTTCAAGCAATTATCTTGCCTCAGCCTCCCAAATTACTGGGACTACAGGTGTGCACCACTATGCCCAGCCAATTTTTGTATGTTTAGTAGAGACGGGGTTTCGGGAGGTTGGCCAGGCTGGTCTCAAACTCCTGGCCTCAGATGATCCACCCACCTTAGCCTTCCAAAGTGTTGGGATTACAGGCATGAGCCACCGCACCCGGCCCAAATATTTTCTGTAGAAGTCTTCCCTTATCTGCAGTTTCACTTTTCATGGTTTCAGTTACCCTTGGTTTGAAACTATTATGTGGAAAATTTCAGAAGTAAACAATTCATAATTTTTAAAGTATCCACTATTCTATGTGGCAAGATGAAGTCTCCCTCTGTCCCGCTCTGTCCTTCCCCCTCCTACCCGGGACGTGAACCATCCCTTTGTCCAGTGGATCCCGTCTAGGAGATGTCTGGGTTATCATAATATCCTAGTGCTCTTGTACAAGTCCCCCTTATTCTCCTTCATGATGGTCTCAATGTACGAGAGTAATGATGCTGGTATACTGTTATAATTGTTTTATTATTGCATTAGTTATTGCTATTATTCTCCTACTGTGCCTAATTTATAAATTAAACTTCATCATAGGTATGTACGTATAGAAAAAAGACAATATATGTAGGGTTTGGTATCATGTGCAGTTTCAGGCATTCACTGGGGGGTTCTTGAATCATCGCCCCATTCTGTAATGGAGGGTTAGTGAATGTAGCGAGTGATACATTTTATAAAGGAAAACATATAGTGTAATTGACTGCAGGTGAGACAGGGTATCAGGATCTACCTATACATTTGAAGAATTAAAAGAGGATATCAGGACCTACCCATTTTATGTGCCAGGGGTTTATTCTATTTAGCACTTTATGCTTAGGGCTTAATTTTCATCAAACCATTTAATCGCAGAAAAGCAAGGTATTTATTTTTTAAAGACTCTGGTTGTCTCATCACAGAATGGTCAGAAATTAGAGGAGATGGAAAAACATCTGTGAAGGGGAAGAAACAACTTCTTGTTTGTTGTTTCTTGCCTCATTCCAGAACAACTCTCCAGGGCCTGGAATGCCAGCTCCAGGGCTCCTTAGGATCAGATGGGACTCTATTGCAACTGCTCTGCAGTTCAGCTTTTTCTCCTCTTTTTTCCACTCCCCCACTGGTATTGGTACTTCTAGCACTCCCCAGTAAATCGCCTACCTCCTACATAATATTATCTGCCTCAAATTCTGTATTGCAAAACTTGACCCAGCTCACCAGTGGAGATTTGTAAAAATATACATGCCCACACCTCATTCTAGATCTAGTAAAATCAAAGTGTCTTACAGCATGAGAAACTATTTAAGTTTCATAAGTTACACGCCAAAAGTTTGCCTTAGGTAGTTTTTATGACTATTCAAAGAGCAGATAATTCTTCTACTCCCAGTGAACTTCAAGATCTCAAGACTACTTGCTGCAAGGTTGTTGACATATATTTTACATCTGTACAATCTAACCTAATACTTCTCAGGAAATTGTTTCCTTTAGTACCTATCATCTAATTTTCACTATTTAAAACTTTGTTTGTTATACTTATATACACAGATATCAATTAATAGGTAATTACAAAGCTGAAGCTGTAACCTCTACTTTGTAGCAGTCAGACTGTTCCTCTTCTTTTTCCCCTTTTTTTAATAGGAAAATAATTTGGAAATTATTTTCCTTTGGAAAAGGAATTTAGGTTAGGCACAGTCAATGTTCTATCTCCTATAATAAAATGGGATGCTTGTTGCATTAAATATTTAAATACGTAGCAATCTCCAAATCTTGTTTCAGACTCTGTCACTATTATGTTTAAAATAAAGGCAATAAAAACAGAAATGATCATCAATTTCACTATTTTGTGATTCCCATTAGTAGTCATTTCTTTTCTTCAATAAAATTACAGCAACTACACTTACCACTTGTGTGATGAGACATTTTCCAAAACCATCTTTGTGAAGAAAATCTCTTCATCCTAACTGTAATAGCTGTATAAAACCAACGCCATTACACAAAGTCCTAAGGCAAACATTTGTAAATTGTGAAAATTCTTTAAAAATAAACCTATTTGGCCAACAGTTGCAAAAGAAAAAACTTAAAATGAGCACATATTTTTCCTTTGGCTGCTTTAAGCTCAATGAGTTTTCCATTTTCAGTTGCTTTCTTTAATATAAAGAGACTGGCTCTGGAATAAAACTAGCAAAAAGAAAGGTAAGCATTTGCTCTTGAAACTGGGAGTCCATGTGCCAAGATCCAGAATGCTGTGCCTGGAAAAGTGCTGAGACCTCAAAACTTTAAAACATTTGTTTTTGCACAGAAATGCTGACACCACCTATCTGTATCAATTCAGCTCTGTGAGTTGTGTGGCGCAGTATCCTCCTTCCACTACCTTAGATATTCTGCCCAACTCCCAGAAACAAACAACAGAAAATTATTCCTCCGATGATGAGTTTTCTCATATGTTAGCTGGGAACATATGCCAAGGCGTGTTCTCAGTATCAGAGAGAGAGAGAGAGCCTGGAGTCAATCATCTGGATGGCTCAGTAAATGCAATCCCAACACCACCATCACCTCCTAATCCCCTTACATTTGGAACTGTTTCATAGTGAGGCAGTCACCTGGAGAAAGGCTAGTGAATTGCAGATGTTGGACCAAATCTACATGTTTTTATACAGCCTGTGGGCTGAGAGTCATTTTTTATATTTTGAAATGGTTAAAAAAAAAATCAAGAGAAAAATAACATTTCACAATAGTGAAAATTACATGAAATTCAAATTTCTGTATCTATAAATAAAGTTTTACTGGAACAGAGCAGCCCTCATTTGTTTATGTACTATATATGGATGCTTTCACACCACAATGGCAGAGTTGAGTAGATGCAACAGAGAACTATGGTTCACAAAAGCATAAAATATTTCTCTCTTGCCTTTTACAGAAAATATTTCCAGCCTCTGACCTAGAATGGTGTAATTTACAAGGTTGTTTTATATGCATCTCATTCAATGCAACGAAGTGGAGGGTATTACACAAATTCTACAGAAAAAAAAGACAATGGCATTCCAAGGTCTCATATAGCCAATATGAAATATTTACTCAAATTCTTTGATTTTGTCAGAGTTTCTCTTACAAATAAGTGGTGTATCTCAACAGATAAATTTGGTAATGCTAATTAGTATTTGGTTTGTAAAAAAAAAAAAAAAAAAAAAAAAATTGGCATCCTTTCATTTCTCAATACAACCACCAAAAGTAATTTGCATAAAATCAGGCACTTCAGAGTATTTCAGTTTGTGAAGGACCAAACTAAACTCTTGGAAATCATGTTCTGCCTGATGATATTAACTAACACACTTGCCACTCAAAGAAGAAACACAAGTTTCTCTCTTCAGCTCCTCAGGTGCTCCAGTACAGTGGAAAAGAACCCCGAACACATCATTTTTCCTGTGGACTCCTTCAGATTTCTCATGCAAATACAGTAGATTATTCTGACAGGGTCAAACTCTCCTGAAATTGAGTTACTACAGCAATTTTGTTCATTCTTTCTGAACATACCATTATTCATAGTATCCCCAGCCTGAACTAGTCAAGAAGAGAGTTTCATGTCTTCTCTATGTTTTCTCTCTACATTTTACACTTGAGTAGCTACACAATTTGTACTTTTCTTCTAATATATGAAGCTGGTATGACAGTCATGAAACACCATGCTCAGCTAATATTACCTAATTATATCATATATACAATCACTATCAATTCACTTTTTTAAGTGTTTATGAATGCAAGGAAAAGAAAAAGCTCTACTAAGAAAAGTGACCAAGCAAATATTGACTAAACTCCGGGAAGAATGACATTTAGCTCCTGCTTGGCCAATAACTACGTAAGTTTGGGGAAATCTTGAACTTCTCTAGGTCTGTTTTCTCCACTATATGAGAAAAGGACTACATGACCTCTGGAAGCCATTTAAATTTTTAAAATTATTTCCACTTCTGAATGTATTTTGAATGCTCACTCAATCCAAGTAGGTCTGACTTTCTTCATTCCTAAATTAGAGATAGGACCTCCAGACTAGGTAGTTAGTTACAGTAAGAAAATACATTTAAAGGACACAGTACTCCAAAGATATAATGATAATAGAGTACTTTGTGTTTGTAGATGCATGATAAGCAGGTCTATTATAATTAAAGAAGAGGCTATGCCAAGCACCATGGCACACATCTACAGTCCCAGTTACTCAAGATTGAGATGGGAGGATGACTTGAGCCAGGAGTTCGGAGGCTGTAGTATGTAATGGTTATGCCTGTGAATAGCCACTATACTCCAGCCTGGACAATATATTAAGACTCCACCTCTAAAAGAAGGAAAAGAAAAAAGAGGCTTAAAAAGTGAGAGGAACCACACGAAAAGTGGAAATAATGTTTCTTGTTTTTGAAAGTTCTGCAAATCCATGACAAACTTCCTCTTGGTACACAAGGCTTTTCTCACACTGCTCACTTGAGGCAGATAACACCTGAGCCCTTGTTAGGTGTCCTCTGTCCTCTTTACCTACCCTTGGTTAACATAGAACAACAGGATGAACTGTGCTCCTTCAAAACCCAAAATAATAAGAAAACCACTCTAAACCAATAATCACTTTTCATAGTGATAGATCCCAGGAGGAAATCACACTCAATATCTTAAAATATAAAATATCATCTTTATTTCTTATTTTATAAGCTCAAGTTTAAGTTGTTAAGCAGTTTTACCGAGTTCCGCCTCAAGACCAAAATGTATAATCTCTAAGTTCATCAATATAAGATTTCTCAATTGTGAATATTTTCATATATCAATGTTGTTTTCTCAAAATGATTCTAACTACTGTTAAATTTTTTCAACACTATGACTTTGTATATCACGGTCACCAAAATAGTTTACATTTAAGCTGATCAATCACCCTAGAGAGGGCTTAGCAGCATCACATTAACCTTTAAAAAGTTAACATTTTTAACTAACTATAAAAAAAGAAATGGGGGTAATATGGCAAAGGCATCTGACATTTGAGCCTGTTGCTCCTTGTTTCTTGTCTAAGCTCTGTTCATTAGGTCACGTAGATTATGGGTTAAATCTTTTACTCTATGTGTCTGGTTATTTGTCTGAACATAGAGTCAATAATAACAATCTTGGTCATGTTTGAGAGTCAATATATAAGGGTACAATTAATTAAATCTGATGCTATTACGAACATTTAGATATAAATATAATTCAAAGAGAGCAAGGTTTGATAGGCAGTGAATTAAAAGAGAGCACTTAAAAGCAATAAAAAATTATTAGATTCATTTACTCGTAGTAGACATTTGCAAACAATACTATGACAGACCCTGGGGACTCTGTGCTCACCGTGGAAGGACAGTGAACAATACTAGTGAGATGATAGGAAGGAGATGCATCCAAGCCTATGGGAGAATAGATGAAAGACATCCACATTAGACACTGGGGACATGACACTGATACCTAGTGTCAAAGAGCCAGGAAGAAATTAGTTACACGAAGAGGAAGAGGATAGAGAGATCTGGGAGTAAAGTAAGCCCACATGGAAAATTGCAGTGGTATACCACGGCATAGGGAACTACAACTAGCTAGACCTGGTCTCAGTGGGCAGTGTTTTAGGGAAGCAGCCAGAGCCTGAGACTACCAGGTCCTAAGAGCCTTGTATGTCACACTAACGAGCTTCACCTTCAACCTGAAAGCCTGAGAACTTGGTGGATGTTTGGAAAGATATAAGAGTGAGTGAAGGGGCAGAAACCTGAGAAAGATGGAAAATTTGGGAGTCTCTTGCAGCAATGTAGATAGTAACCTATGAGTTCACACAGGAGAAACCCTGGTGAAAGGGATCATGATGCAACAAGGAATATTTAGTAAGAAATAGAAGGTGATCGAGTAAAAATTCAGCACAACCTCTTGTGATAACCTGGACAACTGAGGAGATGCAATATTACACAGCAAACACAGAAAAGGTCAAGAGAGATGGAACTGCAACATGCGTTTCACATGTGCCCCATGAGAATAGCATCACGGATTCTGGCAAAAGAAAGAAAAAGGAAGAAAAACTTCAATGCTTGCTTCAAATGTTCAAACCAAAATGAAGAGGAGTGAAGAAAGCCATAACATAGCTTTAGTTTATTTCTTTTTTCCTGCGAAGAAAGATGTGAAAATTGTCAGAGGGAGAGGGTCAAGGGAACGGAATGATCTGATAGGAGGTGACACTCTTGAACGTGAAAACATTTCCAAGGATAAGAGATTCCAAAGATAAATTTTAAAAATATTCTATAGAAACTCCCAATGTTTGACTACCTAAATATATGCATAAGGTGGGGGGGCACAGATAAATTAGGAATTATGCCTATCTTAGTTCTAAAAGCTAGCAGGATGAAAAACGTTAACACAACTTCGCTGTGTCAAACGCAGCAACAAATGTACCCACACAGGATTACAGCATCCTATGGAAATAATAGCCTACATCTAATGTGTGGGGCATAATAAACACATTTGCAATTATGAGATTTTTTTATTCCCATACAAGAATGCAGACACAAAGCCAAAATCCACTTTTCAAGAAAAAAAACTTGGCAAACTTTCCCAAACAGAAGCCCCACTTACACCAAATCTGGTACCACTGGGTGCCAGACATCCACAGCAGGCACCAGACGGTGGAGCTCCTATCGCTTGCTTCACAGATTGCTGTCTGGTTGCAATTTCTAGTCATATGTGATTTATTTGGTGGAGCAGAGAAAACCCCCCGGCTTCCTTCTATCAGTTCTGCATCCCAGCTTCAGGAATCAAAATAAACATATTTATCCACAGAGATTAGCTCCAGGTATTGCCTCTCTTTATCCATGAAACATTCCTTTACTCTTGTGCAAAGTATTGTTCAAGGAATAATTTAATTTACAAATTGTCAAGTAAGCACCTGGCTAAACAAGGGTGAGGAGAAAAGAAGCACCCTCAGCTGTCATCTTAACATCTAACTTTCATAAACTCCGCATCATTCCTTTCTTCCTTGATCTCTGCCTTTCTTTCATTTCTTGAATTAGGTCCAAGGACATTTCATAGCATGTCTTTCTTTTTTCTTTAAAAAAAATAAAAATAAAAAAAATAAATGGTTTGCCCAATGCAGGAACAGAAAACCAAATACTGCATGTTCTCACTTATAAGTGGGAGATGAATGATGAGAACACACGGACACATGGTGGGAACAACACATACTGGGGCCTGTCAAAACAACACACACTGTTGAGGGGTGGGAGGGAGAGCATCAGGAAGAATAGCTAATAGATGCTGGGCTTAACACCTAGGCGATGGGATGATCTGTGCAGCAATCCACCATGACGCATGTTTACCTATGTAACAAACTTGCACATCCTGCACATAAAAGTTGGAAAAGAAAGACTTACAAAATGTCAATTAATCATATACATATCTACTCAAAAATGTATACCATGTACCTGCAATGTATCAGTCACTCCACCTATCACCAGGAATAGAAAAATAAACAAGTCATATGACAAAGACAGCAAGAACATCTAATATGGAGAGATAATTAAATCATTAAAATACATTTTCATACATGCTATCATAGAGATACAAACAAGTGTTAAATAAAAATCCAGAAGGAATAAACTGGAAATATCTTTCATTAAACATGTATTTTTTCAAAGTTATTTTTTTCCATCACACTCACACAGAAATAAGGACATTCCAGAAGGCCTTTCCCGAGTGCAGTGTTTACCCTCCGTACAACTGACAATTTTGCACAAGATGCAAGAAAAGCTATGTCTAAACTAAAACCTTTCTCCTACTAAATCATGCCAAAAATCAGGATCTAACTAACAAAAAACATTTGTCTTTACTAAAAAAAAAATCATAATCCCAGGGACTGAAAATTTACACATACATCATATGGTAGTCTCTGCAGAGAAATTTCCATTTCTTCTCATCTTGACACACATCATGCGTGACTATGGCTCATTCTCCAGCATTTATGCCCCAGAAGAGGGTGTGCCATCATTTACATCAACACTTACTTAAAATAAACCCCAATTGACTTTCAAAATGGGGGAAAAGTAGTATAAGCATTCTAAAAAAATGACCCTTCTAAAGTAACCGCAGCAATTTGATGCTTTCAAAGATCCATATTACTTAGGTGTTCTAAGATATAATTGACCAACAAAGCTCCATTCTCTTACCCCTAACTTTGGGACGTAATTATTTCTTTTCCACAAACCTGAGAACTTCTCTGAGGGCCACACAGCTTCTAAATGATTTTTAAAAAACAAATGAAGACACAATTTCCGGAAAGAAATGTAGAATTAGCAGTTACCTTCTATACTCAGTTTAATTTTCTGAGCATTTCTCTCCTTTAAATGACCATTTAATTAAAGAATGTAAACAATTTTGTTTAAGACCCTGAAGGCATTTTTATTTCTCTGGCTGATAGGAAAGGATCTAACATATCAACCAAATGAGATTAAAGGAAGAAGGTATGCCTGAAACTATCTTAAAGACAGGTTACCATAAATAGATATGTTTGACCAAGTTTTATCTTTAGAAGGGAATATAGACTAGAAAGAAAAGAAATGGCCACCTACCAGATTACCAGGGGAAATGAAACAAAACCAGGTGATCAGTTGGAGAGAGCTGTTTTAGCCAGATCACACTGATACACATGATCATTTTCTCAAGACAATTATGCATTCACCAAGGCAGTAAGTATTACTGATTAGAATATCCAAATAATATACGTATACATATACGTACACACATACATACATACACACGTAGCATCTTTTACCGTAGTAACTAGTGTTTTCTCAACTTACTGTCGGATGTAACAAGAACCTACAATATAAGCAAATGCTCTTAATCATCACATATATTATCTAAGAAAAATCTCATTGTAGAAATATTTTTCCTTATTAGAGATATTTCTGCTTTTGCTGTTTCTCATTGGCTCTTTTTCTTGATTTCGAATAATCATTCCAGAGTATTCAGAATGTGTATCCCCTCAACAAGAAAGGCTTCTGTTGTTGAAATGTTGTATCTCTATATATAAAGTGTTCCAGTTGGATATGTCTTAGGTTTATTTCTTCAGTGGCATTATTTATGAGTATCAAGAGATAAAAACAATCAAACAATTGTGTACAAAGACTTTATCACCGAAAACAGAGAGTTGAGGATGGTACACAAATCCCGTTGCAAACATTCCGGATTTACTTGGGAGTGCACAGTATTTATGGGAGTGACTGTTTCCTGCTGTAAAGTACAAAGCAGCTTAGGTCTTTGACTGCCCTGAGTGACTGACTGAGTGCATTAAAAGATTCCTATGAGAAGCATGCTTGATGCGAATGAATCCACATTCCACATACTACATCTAGCTACTGAGTCTAGTTGCACCTGTTATTCGAAGCAGGTACTTAGGGAAAGACAGGGGATGTAGAATTCTTATTTATAATCGACATATTGTTCTGTTAATACTAAGTGATAAAAGGAAGCAAACTGGAACACAACTTCAGACAAAATATATATCTATTTATCTATCTATCTATCTATCTATCTATCTATCTATCTATCTATCTATATATGTAGAACTAGCAGTTATCTTCTAGACCACTTTAGTTTTCTGGGTATTTCACTCCTTACAAAAAAATGATCCTCAGCAACAGATATCCATAAGGTTA
Organism: Chlorocebus sabaeus; assembly: GCF_047675955.1. Lineage (NCBI taxonomy): Eukaryota > Metazoa > Chordata > Mammalia > Primates > Cercopithecidae > Chlorocebus > Chlorocebus sabaeus. The sequence goes on along the minus strand of NC_132911.1, from coordinate 31,351,050 downwards.
AAAAATGGGAACTATCTTGTTTTTAAGAGAGTCAAGACATTTTTATGACTCTGACTGATAGAAAAAGATCAAACATGTTAACCAAACTGGAATATAAAATGATGTCTATATCTACACACACATACAAGACTAAAAGACACATTAATCACAGCATTAACACAGTAACCATGGCAATATGTTTCCAGAGTGGTAATTCCCAACCATGATTTTTCAAGAACTTGGAATATTCCCAGGTATCTCTAAGATTGCCATGAAAAGTATCATCACCGACAATAACAACAAAAATGCCACTTTTCATTCAGCTAGGTTACAACACTTTGGAGGGGGCATTAAAATGACAAAAAAAAAAAAAAAAAAAAAAAAAGCATCATCAAAAATTAAACTGTTTTAAATTTTAAAAGATTATAAATCACTTCTTTTAGGACAGTAAATATAAAGCCGTGAGTTCTGTGCAAATAGCATTGGATGATACGGCTTGTTCTTGGGGAAGTGAATGTGCTTCCCCATTCACTTTTCATGGAAAACTCAGTGTTTCATGGGAAACTCAGTGCATGTCCCACTTTGTAAGATCGAGGAGGGACAATTCAAAATGGTAAACAGTGATCTTCAGTGCCCTTCCTACATGTCCTCCTATAAATAAATTTTCTCATCTCACCCAGACCCCCATGTTAACACAATCTTTTTTTTTTTTTTTTTTTTGAGATGGAATCTCATTCTGCCGCCCAGGCTGGAGGGCAGTAGTGCGATCTTGGCTCACTGCAGCCACCACCTCCTGGGTTCCAGTGATTCTCCTGGCTTAACCTCCCAAGCAGCAGGGATTACAGGCATGCACCACCACACGCAGCTAATTTTTCTATTTTTAGTTGAGACAGCGTTTCACCACATTGGCCAGGCTGGTCTCAAACTCCTGACCTCAAGTGATCCACCTGCCTCAGCCTCCCAATGTGCTAGGATTACAGGCATGAGCCACCGCAGCCAGTGAAAATCCTGTATCTGCTCTATCATCAATACTTATTTTTCTCCAAACTTTTCCTTTAAGAAACTTAAAATGATAGAACAGGAAGAAAAGAAAGCAGAGATGAAAAAGTTGGTTGTGACTTTTATTAACAGTTCAGCCACGAAAACTAAGTATTACCTTGAGGAAGTATTTTCACTGTTCTAAATTTTATTTTCTTTAACCCATGAAATAGAGACTGTACTAAATGTTCTAGCTCTGACATTTTCTGAATACATGTCAGGCATAGCTTATTTTAAATTATAGAGTTATGATCTTTATCTGATAGCATTACTGTTTGATTAAAGTTGCCACTCTTCAAGACTTTACCCTAAAGATTATGCATTTTAAAAATTAGAACAGTATTGAGACAGTAGTCTTATAAATATTTCAATGTACCTTTTTATGTACTCTAAAGGTACATAAAAATACACAGAAAAAAGCTAGAGCTGAGGGACATCATATTTACCTTTAAAAAAGGTAATATATGTTATTAAGGTAAGGATTGGCTGATAAAAGAATTTGTAAGTGGAGGCTAATTTTACAGTGTAAATCTTACTGTTTTTCTTGTCCTTCTCTGATAATGTTTGAAGGCCAATGAAAGCACTGTAGATATTAACATATGTGATTTATGAACATGACTTGGTCAGCATCATGCAAATAAAAAAGAAACACAAAGAAAATGTACCCTAGAAACTGAACAAAATATAAAAAAACAGACAATAATAACAAAAACCCAAGGGAATTGGTGGGTGGTTCCATAAAGCAGCTGTCTGATGCTGGTATATGCCCCAGAGGACAACCTCTCCTGAAATACACACTTAATACAGTTTCTCCCTCTGACTATCATTACATATTGGGTGTTTATGAAACTGTCTGTCAGGTTATGAAAATCTAACTGGAAGTATTATTCATGTCAATTTCATTCATGCTATTGCTATCAGGACACAAAGAAACTTCCACTAGCTTTGGGAAAAATAAATGACACATATTTTCTTTAAAAATTAAAAGCACTGTCTTAAAACTATGTATTTAAAATTCTAAATATATATGACTTTCAACTATATTTACATGAAACAATAATTCATATGTCAGGTAAAACCTCCCTGCCCTTTGATACCTAGAAGATTGCCTTGAGCCTCCAATCCCAACCCACGTAGTAGTTCAAAATAAACACTTCCCATTTTCTCATGCAGAATGACTTACCCTGCTAGGAGGCCCTATCCTCAAAGTCGCTCACCTTTAATCCCAAGCGACTTACCAAGTTTTGTTCCCCTCACTCAATACAGTTCCTTCCCTAAGAGTAATTATGGTGCCAACTGGTTATAATGATGATTTTTTTAAATCTTGACAAAAATAATTAAATTCATAATACAGAAGTTAAATAAGAAATTGTACTGTTAAGAACAAATTTAAATAGAAAACTATTACATATTTATTTCTTTGATTTAATTATATTAACATTGTTTCAGAGACTTATATAAACTTATCATTATTCACACCTCTGTTAGGAAGCTGCTCTGTACTTTTGTTAAAAACTTGAAAGCAGCCCATATATTCAAGTGAACTCTGAATTGAATAGCTAGACTTTCTCTTAACCTAATCATGGATCATTTATCTCAATTAAATTGATTCAATTTTTCTTTTTTTTTTTTTTTTTTTGAGATGGAGTCTGCTCTGTCCCCCAGGCTAGAGTGCAGTGGTGCGATATCCGCTCACTGCAAGCTCCACTTCCCTGGTTCACGCCATTCTCCTGCCTCAGTCTCCCAAGTAGCTGGGACTACAGGTGCCCACCACCACGTCTCAATCGCCCGACTTCATGATCCACCCGCCTCGGCCTCCCAGAGTGCTGGGATTACAGGTGTGAGGCACCGCACCTGGTCTTGTCTTTGTTTTTAAGAATTAGTCAATCTCTGACCTAAATCTATGCACATGCACTTTTTGTCAAAGAAACTTTATCTTGTTTCTACCTCTAATATTACATTTTTTACAGGTTTTTATTCTCTAATTGTATTCTATTCAATAAACACAACAAATATTTACAATTCAAGACTTTATCATGACCATAATTATAAGTTTTATATTAAATTGATATCCTTAATCAATTACATATTCATCCTTTCATAAATATAGCAATAACTCTGGGTTTCATTTCTATGATAAGTGAAATGCCACTGGTAGAAGAAAAATGCAGAGATAAAAATATTCTTTGAAAGGTATTTTTTATTTACAAAATTTAAATATTTGCAAGGATCCTTGACAAATGGACACAGCAGGTATTTAGAGGAAAAAACCCACAAGGCTACTAAAGTTACAATTAGCCTATTCATGGTAGAACAGTTTCTTCATTTTTTAATCATATCTTCAAGGGTCATCACAAATGTGTAGATGTTAGTTTTGCAAAATTCAGGGAAGGAATTGTTTCAATGAGAGAGTTAGCAACTTATAAGAGCTCAAGCCTTCCTTAATTTGAGGGAATAGTGCTAGATAAGGTGATAAACAGGAGATAGATAGATAGCCAGACAGACAGACAGATAGATGAATTGATAGATGAATTGATAGATATATGGATAGACACATATAGATGAATTTATCTTAGGAAGCAAAGTGTGTTTTACTTCCTAACTGTGGTACACAGTATGCTTAGTCATAACAGCACAACGAGGATCACTTTTCTCACATAGAACTCTAAATTCAAGCATTTTATGATCACACTGGTAACAAAGCAGTCCATGAATGTGGAGAACTTACCAAAAATGAAAACTAGATAACAATCATCAGGATTCAAAAGGAAAAATGGAGGAAAAAAAGTAAACATGCTTTACCCACCATACCATTCTAAACCCTAGCTAATTTTATAGCCTAAAAATCCACACGTCCTTTTAAACTACATACATGACCACCAATACAAAAAAAAAAATCCTAATAAAATAAACAAAATTAATCCCAAAATGTCAGTTTTCAAATTCCAGTATGAACAAGGCATCAGAATAAAGAAACTTCCACTTGCTGGGTATTATACAAAAGCAAAAAAGAAAAGAAAAAATGAGGAAAAAAAAAAAAAACTCCTTAATCATAAAACTTAGAACAGATATAATGTTCAAACTTCCAAGCATGTATAGGCTCCCAAAAGCAACTAATATTGTAGAGAAAAACCATTATAAAGAAACAGAGAATAGTTGGTTCTTCAAGGGCAAATTTCCAAAGATATTGGCAGAAATATTTTCTCAACATGTGTTGCACCCTGAAATGCTAAAACTGTATTTTTGGTATACTAAACTATCCTGCCAATAGGGCAAAGGTCTGATAGAAGCAAAAGGAAAGAAATTAAGGAGAAAATGAAGTGAAAAGTGAGGTTAAGTAGCTTACCAGGAACAGTTCTCAGAAAATACCAAAAAAAATACACCACCATGGAAAAGAAGTCACAATAGCAGTAGAAGATACTATTGGTATCTTCTTCTGCTTCTATACCTCACCATGTGTTAAAAATTAGAAGGAGTAGTCGGGCGTGGTAGCTCAAGTCTGTAATCCCAGCACTTTGGGAGGCCAAGGCGGGCGGATCACAAAGTCAAGAAATTGAGACCATCCTGGCTAACATGGTGATAACCCGTCTCCACTAAAAATACAAAAAAATTAGCCGGGCGTGGTGGCACGTGCCTGTAGTCCCAGCTACTCAGGTGGCAGAGGCAAGAGAATGGCATGAACCCGAGAGGTGGAGCTTGTGGTCAGCCGAGATTGCACCACTGTACTCCAGCCTGGGTGACAGAACAAGACTCCATCTCAAAAAAAAAAACAAAAAAAATAGGAGTATAGCAGTGAGTACGACTGGCTGCTGAAGCCTCCTAAATACAGTTTAAGGTAGAGAGGCAGAAAAGAAAGAAGGATGGATGGATGGATGGATGGATGGATGGATGGATGGAGAGATGACTGATTGATTGATTGATTAATAGACAGACAGATTGAACAAGGGGCCATATTAGCAGAAGGACACTGTCTCTGTGGAAGCACCTAATGAGAGCACCTTTAAGATGTGAAGTTTAGAAAGCTGCTTGAATCTTCCCATCTCGCAAACACCTCTGCTAATATACTTAAGGTATGAAGACCCAATTCATTCAGTATTGAGTATTAGCAAAGAAGATGGAACAACATTGATACAAGGTCACTATAAGAAAAAAATTGGAGAAAGAGCAGTAACACTTACCAACAGACAAGAGCACAAAAATTTCCTCAATGACAGAATGAGAAGTCTAACCAAAATTTTTGTCATTAGTTTTGTAAAATAAATGAAGCAACTGCCTTTAAAAGAAAGATCATGGGCCAGGCGCAGTGGCTCACACCTGTGGTCCCAGCACTTTGGGAGGCCGAGGTGGGTGGATTACGAGGTCAGGAGATCAAGACCCATCGTAGCAAACATGGTGAAACCCCATCTCTACTAAAAATACAAAAAATTAGCCAGACGTGGTGGCATGCGCCTATAGTCCCAGCTACTTGGGAGGCTGAGGCAGGAGAATTGCTTGAACCTGGGAGGCAGAGGTTGCAGTGAGCTGCTGAGATCGTGCCACTGCACTACAGCCTGGGTGTCAGAGTGAGACTCCACCAAAGAAAAAAAAAAAAAGGAAGATCATGAAGAAGAAACAGGAAGTCCAGAGGAAACCCTCAAATACAACCCGTCAGAGCTCAAGAAATAATAAGGTGAAACTGCGGAAATGATAAAAAAAAAAAAAAAAAAAAAAAAAAAAAAAAACTACAGAAAATAGAATAAGGAACATAAAGGCTAATAAAAAAAAAAAAAGGAGAACAAAATGAAATGAAAATAAATAAAGACTTGAAAAGAATGATAGACTAGATGACAGTTATAGAAGACAGGCAAAGTAAATACAACAAACATATTTGGAGTGTGTTATTTATGTCCCTCTAAAATTCATATGTTAAATCCTAACTTCCAAGGTCATGGTATTAGGAGATGGGAACTTTGGGAGGTGATTAGGTTATGTGGGCAGAGCCTTTATGCATGGGACTACTGTCCTCACAAAAGAGAACCCAAAAGTTTCCTTGCTCCTTCCATTACGTGAGGATATAGTGAAAAGACAGAATCTATGAACCAGGAAGCAGCCCTCACTAGACACAGAATCTGCCAGTGCCTTGATCTTGGACTTCTCAACCTCCAGAACTATAAGAAATAAATTTCTGTTGTTCATAAGCCACTTAGATTATGATAATTTGTGATAGCAGCCTTAACAGACGAAGACAGAGTACTTAAAAAGGAAAAACAGAGAGACATAAAGACAATTTAAAGATATAAGCTCCCCAAAATTCTTTGAAATAAAAGAATACTATACATATTGAAAGGTACACTGGGGGCAAGGAAAAACTAACCCAGTATAGACAACCCAGACAGTTATTGAACTTCCAACGATAAACAAAGAATATGTAAGGCAGCCCAGCAAAAACAGCAAATTATTTATAAGGATGAAAATCAGATTTCTCTACAGTTGCATTTAACACCATGCAACATGTATTAACAGCACCATCTACAAGATCCTCAGAAAAAGAAAGTTTGAGTCAAGTTGTCCTTTAGGAATAAAGGCCAAAAAAACAGCTTTTACATACAAAAATGATTTAATCTTTCTTGATGACAATAGTAGGTGGTCTTCAGCCAAATAAATATGACTGGGGAAATAATAGAAAAGATTTGAGGGTTGGAATGACCAAAAAAGAAGGTTAGTATTATGTGCTCTACCAAGTAGAACCGGTACAATTTAAAAAAATGGGAAGGAGGGGAAAAGAAATTAGGAAGTTGAAAATGTTTGTTGATTATTTTACTAAAATTCCTGGAAATCAAGTAATATCATTAAAGCAGATCAAAAAAACTGACAGAAGTACAAACATATTTTACAAAAGATTAACAACAAAATTATAAAGATAGCCAATAGAATAAATATGTCACCTTCACACATATCAGAAGTATACTTAAAACAAAGGGAAATACACAGACAACATAATGAAAGACGATTAAAGAACATAAAGCAAACGTGAAAGCAAAAAATTTAATATATGGCAGCACTCAGAACAAACATACCAACTATATCAGTATCAATAGATCAAACTTACTTGTTAAAATCAAAGATATTTAGATTGAATGAGAAAGTAAAACCAAGCTCAATACTGTTTAAAAGAATAGCTTTTACAATTATTGATTCACAATAATTAAAATTAAAACGTGGACAAAGATATACTGGCAAAATGGAAAAGAATCCAAATAGATGGACTTATTTTTCATATTAGACAAGCAAGAATTTAGGCCCAAAATGATGCAAAAAACAACATTGTATAACCCAAGAGGGTGTAATTCACAAAAAATTGTTATGAATAGCAAAGTACGCACAAACCTGAAATTACAGGAAATAAGAGACAGAAACACACTAGTGAGAGGAGAGTAAGTCTCTTCTTTCAAGCTATGAGAACAGAGTAGCATCATTAATGTGTTATGGATGTTTGATACATCAAAAATACTTTATATCAGAAATAGAAAAGACCTATCTTCTTTTCAACAATCCATATTTATGGATATATGGAATATTTATTAAAATTGATAACATATGAGGCTATAAAGAAAATTTCAGAAATAGGCAAATTCTAGAAATAACAGAGAAAACATACTCTTAATATAATATACTAAATATATAAATTGATAAAACTGGAGAAAAATAAAAATTTTCTCATATGGAAGTTTTAAAACCCCCTCCAAAACAATTCCCTCTTCAAAGAGTTATGCAAACTGATATATCTGAATATATACTATTAATGGAAACATCATACCTGAATTCATGAGCTATAGCTAAAGCACTTCCCAAAGGAAAACTGAGAGCATTTAATTTTTATTAAAAAATTTAAAAGAATAATGAAAAGAAGGGAATTGAGCTTCTGAATCAAATTTATAGAAAAGAACAAAAAACAATGGAAAAGGAGAAAAGGGTAGTTAATATTCATGGAGTTAGGGAAAAAATAGAATAAATTTTTAAAATTGTTTTTTAAGAAAAATTTTTTTTAAAAAAAATAATGTTTTTTAAAAAAAATAATGTTTTTTAAAAAAAATAATGTTTTTTAAGAAAAAATGAAGCACAGCTAAATTATTCAGGAAATATGAACAAACTACAAACATGAAAATAAGAATTTTAAAAGCCACAAAAACAAAGAAAAATACAAGAACCAAAAGAGACTATTTTATTCAACTCTATGCCAAACTGCCAAAATAAATTTAATCTGGATGAGATATGTAATTTTCTAGTAATGTATAATTCACCAAAACTGATGCCAGAGGATATAGAAACTCTAAATAATCTGATTTCAACAAATGAGTTAGAGAAATGTGCCAATTATTAATATTCTAAAACTCTAGGCCTTGGAAGTTTTCTAGGAAAATTCTACCACATTTTTAAAGAACAGTGAGTTCCAGTGTTTTAAAATAGCCCCAGAACAAAGAAAAATAAAATTTAAAAAAAACAACAACAACTCTTCTTTCCTCTACAAAAAAGAGTAACACTAATACCAAAACTTTATAAAGACTGCACAAAACAAAAACAGCTGACAGATCTTAGGTATGAATATCATGAAACATTCCCAGAAGCACTTGAACAAGTAATTCATTATATGAAATGTGACTTATTCCAGGGAAAGCAAGAATGGTCAAATATTGTAAAACCATTAATATAATTTATATTAATATATCTAGAGATACACAGCACATCATAATTTCCATAGACAAAAAAGGTCTTTGACCAAAAAAAAAAAAAATCACTTGATTTAAAAAAATCACCTAAAATGAAAAAAGGACTACAGTTGAACCTTGAACAACATGGGTCTGAACTCCAAAAATCTTACATGCAGATTTTAAAAAATAAATATACATAAAAATTGGTTGGAGCTGTGCAGACTAGAAATACAGAAAAAATTAAGAAAAACGTGTCATGAATACATGAAATATGTGTGTTGATTGACTATTTAGGTTATCAGTAAGGCTTCCAGTCAATATTAGACTATTAGTACTTAAGTTTTTGGTGAGTCAAAAACTATATACAGATTTTCAACTGCACTGGGGGTCGGTGCCCTGAACCCTCCAACCCCATTGTTCAAGGGTCAACTATAAATGTGGATTCATGGTAATAAAAGGGCTATGTGTAACAAAAGACTCAACAATAAAATGGCTTTATAAACAATTATGTTTGTTTTTCTTTCACAATTAACAATTGGAAGTTGTTTCAGGGGACTAGTCTGTTCCACAGAGTGATTCTGGGACCCAGGTTCCCTCCATCTCGTGGTTTGCCATCCCTGAGGGCCTTGTTGTCCTTTACATAGTTGAGGCTGGGTTGCCATCACTTCTGGTTTCCTGCCAGCAAGAAGGGAAAAGAAAGGATGTGGAAGAAATGGCATGTATCACTTTAACCTACGTTACAATGGCAAGAACATGGGTACACATGAATCACAACGGCATGCTTAAATACCAGCTGGGCTGACAAATGCATGTCTTAAGGAGGTGTTCACATGTCCAGCTACAACTCTAGGATTGTACAGATGGATACTTCATTAACATAATAAAATACATCCAACTCAGACCAAAAACCATCATCATGCTTTATGATAAAATTTTAGAATCCCAGAAGTCAGAAACAAGAAAAAGATGATCACTGATAATATTTAAAGCTGATCCCTAGGTACGATCCAAAGCAATTAGACGAGTCACAACAAAATCAGATCTATACAAATTTGGAAAGAGGAAAACAAAGGAATTATTTACTATAGAAGCCATGATTATACACCTGGAAGATAAAAGATAATTAACTGAAAAACAACTACAAGCAATAAAAGATGGGTAAAATAGAATTCAAAATCAACATATAGAAATCACTAACAATGGTGATGAAAAAGATATAATACTAAAAGATAAAGTTGATAAAGTTGATGTGCAAGATTTATATGATGATTTGAAGCACGATTAGAGGAAACAAAGGGAATTACACAACTGAAAAGGTAATATAATTTTCAAAATAAATTTCAACATCATAAAGACAGCAATTTATTTTGAAAATGTAATAAAATCCTATTTTTAAAACACCAGCTGTTTGAATAAAACAAGTTACTCTGGAAGTTTATAAAGAAAAAAGAAGAAAAGAAGAATATTCGGAAAAACTTTTAAATAGGAAAACAGACAGCTTAGTAATTTCACTTATTAAAGGTAGTTTAGAAATTCTAGATGTTAAGACATATAGTCCCTGAACACTGACACATAAACAGATGAATGAGATTGAATAGAAAATCCAAAAGTACTGCTCAATATAGAGAAGAATTTAGTGTATAATAAGGGTAGTATCTTACATCAGTGGGGAAAAGACAGTCCATTCAATAATTAAGTCATATAAAGAAAAAATAAGCTTCTTACTACAAGCCAATTCCAGATGAATCAGAGATTTATGTGATACTAAAGACAACACAAAAGTACAAAAAATCCCAGGAGATTTCCTTTATAATCTTGGAATGGGGAAGCTTTTTCTAATTATGACTAAAAATCCAGAAGCCACGAAGAAAAATGAACTAGAGAAATTCAACCAATTCTTCAGAAAAAAACAAACAAAAACAAAAATAGAAAAGATGATTCTCAAAACACAAATGATATAATTCTGAAACATTTTTTACTTTATATCACAGGAAAAGGTGCAATTTAGACAAAGCCTATAGAAATAAATAATGAAAAGATCAACAAAATATTGGAACGTAGAAAAAAGTAAAAGATACGAATCGTGTATAGAAAGAGGAACATCACTCAAATATATGAAAATATATTTTACTTCACTCATAATAAGAAAAACACAGGTTAAAAATTTGCTAATGTGTTATTTTGTATTTATCACTTTGGCAAAATGCCAAAGGCTGACAACATGCTCTATTGGTAAGGCTGAGGAGAAAGGAACAATCTCATATAAGCCTGGTAAGAGCATAAGCAAGCACAATGCCTATATGAGGGTGATTTGATAATGTTGATCAACATTCAAATACTCATACTCTAACCTGGCAATTCCAATGCTGGGAAATTATCCTACCATATAAAACTATGCATATATAATATTCTTTGCAGTATTGTTTATAATATCAAAAGATTTGAAACTAGTCAAACATACATGAATAAGGGAATTGTGAAATATGCATATATTATGGTACTTCAGTGCAAGGAAATGATATGCAGCTATAAAAAATTAAGAAACGTCCCTATGTATGTATATAGAAATAACTCTGTATTATGTTAAGCAAGAAAAAAAAATCAAGAGGCAAAATATTCATAAAATGTGCTACATTTTTTATAAAAAGTAGGAGAATAAGAATCTATGTTTATTTTAGGTTTGTATATGCAGAAAAAACTCTGAAAGGACACATAAAAAACGAGTAACAATAGTTCTCATGGGGAAGGGAGGGGGAGTAAAAGGAGCTGGAAAGATGGAGATGTAGGAAGGAAATCTCTTACTATGTACTCATTTACTCTTTCGGATTTTTGAACCATATGAATATATTACCTATGCAAAACATGCAATCCACTTAAGGTCGAAATTTAATTTTAATTTACTGCACTTGTTATAAGGAGTTTGAGAAGATGTAAGATATGTTAAACCAAATTTAGCCTGTAAGATGTACTTGAACTCAGTCATCAGACACGAAACAAGCAACTGAACATCATGTGGCCATTGTTCCCGGGAGTTCATAAAACTACCGTAAAATTGTTTTTATTTTGGCATTAGATTACCTCCTTTTTTAAGCAGGAATCACAGCAGTGTGGGATTCTCTTTCTGAAAGCATAGAGTATTAATATACATAGCTTCAGTGGTGGAAAAATGGGTATTTTTACTGTTCACAAGGTAGGTGAAAATCCTATCTCCCTAATTATCACTCTTTAGCAGAGACTAATTGGGAAGAAAGCCAAGAATACGAATGCAGAATAGAGAGGGAAAAAAGTTCTCTCAGCAGAGAAACAGTGAGTCTTGATAGCTTTTCAATGATTTTATTCATCAAAATAGAATCATCTTGTCACAACATTAATTTTCTACAATTTACTTTGATAAAGCAGGGAACACAGGCTTTCTCCATAAATTATTATTTTCCAACTTTCATCCTATCTCATGTCCTGCAGTGGCAAGATTGGGTAAGGAGTACGGGGTGTGGGAGTGGGGAGGAGATGACAGATAAAAGAGCAAAAGAGAGAGATTTTCAGCGTGGAGAAGGCCGTTTTACAAAATAAAAACAAAAACAGGCTGGGCGCGGTGGCTCATGCATGTAATCCCAGCACTTTGGGAGGCCAAAGCGGGTGGATCACGAGGTGAGGAGATGGGAGACCATCCTGGCCAACATGGTGAAACCCCATCTCTACCAAAAATAGAGAGAAAAAAAAATAGCTGGGTGTAGTGGCACACACCTGTAGTCCCAGCTACTCAGGAGGCTGAGGCATGAGAATCGCTTGAACCTGGCAGGGCGGAGACTGCAGTGAGCCTAGATCATGCCACTGCATTCCAGCCTACCGACAGAGAGAGACTCCGTCTGAAAAAATAAATAAATAACTAAATAATAAAATAAGATAAAAAAAAAATCTTGCTCTCCTCACATAACTACAAGTTCTGTGTAATGTTTGTAGAATTTTATTTCAAAATATCTTAAGGCTTTTCTTCAAACAATGAATCAGAAAAATGTATGTATCTACTTTTGGTGAGTTAAAGAAAAGTCACCAGAATTTTATTTGAGAGAGGGAATCATAGCAATTTTTCGTGTTTTTTGTTTGTTTGTTTGTTTGTTTTTTTGAGATGGAGTCTTGCTCTGTTGCCCAGGCTGGAGGGCAGTGGTGCGATCTCGGCTCATTGCAACCTCCGCCTCCCGGGTTCATGCCATTCTCCTGCCTCAGCCTGCCGAGTAGCTGGAACTACAGGCGCCCGCCACAATTTTTTGTATTTTTTCCTAGAGACGGAGTTTCACAGTGTTAGCCAGGATGGTCTCAATCTCCTGACCTCGTGATCTGCCCGTCTCAGCCTCCCAAAGTGCTGGGATTACAGGCGTGAGCCACCGCGCCTGGCCCTGAATCATAGTAATTTTTCTAACCCCCAAAAAAGTCATGAGTCTTAATAGTGAGCTTTCAGGATTTGCTGCAAGACCAGGTGTGGTGGCCCACGTCTGTAATCCCAGCACTTTGGGAGGCCGAGGTGGGCAGATCACTTGAGGTCAAGAGTCGGAGACCAGCCTGGTCAACATGGTGAAACCGTGTTTCTACTCAAAGTACAAAAATTAGCCGGGTGTGGTGGCACCTGCCTGTAATTCCAGCAACTCAGGAGGCTGAGGTGGGAGAATCTCTTGAACTCAGGAGGCAGAGGCAGAGGCTATAGTAAGCCGAGATGGTGCCACTGCAGTCCACCCTGGGTGACAGAGAGAACTCTGTCTCAAAAAAAAAAAAAAATGAAGATTTGAGATTTGTCGGAGACTTTGAGTAAACGGCCAATAGATCAATATTTGAGTGTATATTACCTGAAAATACCAAATCACCACCCAGCTTCCCACACCCTTACCATGTAAATTACAGTAATGCTCTACTTGCTTGGAGGTTATTTAGTAACATTCTGTATTATATAGATCATAGATAAGAAGTCAGAAGTCAGCCAATAATAAAGGTATCCAAACAGATAAAAGAAAAAAAAGTTCCAAGTCAAGTACTTCATTTATGAGATCTTATTCAAAGTCCATTTATTTTTACTTAAGCTAAAAATTCTAAGTTTATTAACCTACGACAAACTGAAAAATGACATTAGAAAGATAAGTACTTCTATTTGGATACAGGTACAGCAGAAAAGACACTGAAAACAATTAGGAAGACATAAAAGCCACTAAAAAAATCAGAGTATACAAAAACACTAGAAAGGCATAGCCTGGGTCAATTTAATAAAAGGGCAAATAGTTCTTAATACCTAAACTGTCTAGTAGAAATCACTGTCTTACAACTTATTTATATTGTATATAACATCCCTAAATTTTCAAGAAAGGATTTCATTGTGTTTAGATTTATTCCAGAAGCACGTAATATAATAGAATTCAAAAAAACTGGTTAAATTTTAGAGTTTTAAGCTAAAACATTTACAGCATAGCATTTCTAAACTAGATTTCAGGCCCATATGTAGAGACAGTCACATCTGATGATCTGACAGGACCTTTGTAGAAATACAGGCCAACTTAAGCCAAGAAACTACTTTGCATAAACCTGATGTGTGTCAGAGGAAGGAAAGTCATTGGATTGGTTGAAGCCCAGCAGTAACAATTAGGAAGCATTGGAGATTCATTTAAGTAGGGTAGCAACAGTAAACTGAGACCCTAGAAAGCTAGCACATCTTACAAGAGCCAATGAAGGTTTTAGGCAAAATGTGTGGAAGGCAAAGTGTTTAAGAAAGATTAATTAGGCAACATTGTACAAATCAGACGAAAACAAATACTAAAAAAGTAGGAAATAACCTCTTTTCCTCTGTGACAATAAGCTAAGAGCACAAATATTTGAGTATGCATAATTTGTTGAAGATGTCTCAACATTCAGATTCCTGACCAAAGGAACAAATGAATAGAAGAGAGTGCTGCATTATCCTCAGCCCACAGCTTTATCTATTTCAAGTCTACAGACCAGTTTCTTGTACTCCCTGGGAATATAGACATAAACTTGAGGATATGGTTGCTTTAAAGTCTCTCTATAAGGTCCTATGTGCTAATAGCTCACACATTTAAGCAAGACATTTGTAACTCATTTTAAATGGTGCAATTGTCCGATAAATTGTTTGAAACTTTTAAAAATCTTCGGTGTTCCATAAAAATAAAAGCCTTTTCAGAATAATTGAAACCAGCAATGCAAAACAAATGTATTTCCTTGATAAATTTAGTTTTAAGTGAGCTTTAATTTATATGCTAAATTTTTTAATTTAGTTCAAGTTTTGGCAGAGACATGTTTATTTTAATTGCTGGCCTTCACAATTCTAGCTTAGGAATAAACATCTGCTCCTTTCCAATTTTCTGCATAAAATGAGTAAATTTCTATAAGTTGTAAATGAGGGCTGTAGACACACTATATTGCTTTTGGAAAGATTACAAAATTGCAGCAGACACTTTATGTGAATTCCATATGAGAGATTTTATAGCATGGTATGCACTACCCTTTCATCTTAACTAAGGTTCTTAGATCTATTTGTATTTAAGCTATGTATTGGTAGAAAGAACATACTAGATGAGCACCTAAATGTAGTACTTAAATAACCTTCTTTGGAATACTTGTTGGGCTCCCTCATAAATTTTGAACTCTTCTCTTTGCTTTATATAGATTTACAGAACAAATGGATTCTTTCTGCAAGACCAAAATTTCTCAATGAAAAAGCATAAACACAGTCTCAGCCCATCTATATTACAGGCCTTGTAAACAATTTGAGAAATGCTACTAATAATACACAATGTGCATTTCTCCAGCTATAGCCTTGGAGGAAATCATCAAAATTTTCAGAAATTAAAATTATAGCTGCTGCAGAATCATGGGGTGTGAAAATAAGATTTTAAAAAATAAATTAAAAAGTAAAGTAATAGCTGTTGAGACGTCATAAGAGGTTACATCCACTTTTTGCAAATACTGAATACTGAGAAAATCCAATTCCTATTATTAAAATGTTTTCCTCTTTCAACAATAATGGCAACATTCAGGAGGGCACTGCTAAGCATGCTTGTAGCCATTAGAACCAGCCAGTCATAGACTGGATAGCAATGACCAATGACCGTTAATATGATTGAAAATGGCAATTAACTGGGACTAAGCTGATATAAAGATATAAAGTCCATATAGTATCCATACCCCTGAAAACTCTGCAAAAAAAATTTTGTTAGGGGAAATTTTAGGTAGTTTTTCCTTTATCCTATCTTTTAAAGTAAGTATTACCCAATTGCCACATAAAGGTGTCTAGCTGTGCTAACGTGCATGAATCCATGAAGTGCATGGAATTCTATGAGGTCTGTGATTCCATGAAGTGGCATGTCTGCTTTAGAAATATCAGGGTTATCATAATAGATGTCAAAGGACCAAGAAATACAGACTTTAATGAAGCCAATTAACTTTCAAGATGCCGACAGCCATTCAGGAGCCTAAATAAAGATCTCTGTCCAACTGTTTCCATTGCTGAAGATCAACTGTATACTGTAAGCCCAATGACAGTAGAAAATACCAGAGTCCTCAGAAAAACTCCAGAGAATCTCCTCTATGTCAGTGATTCTCAAACTTTCAGGTGAATAAGAATTACCTGGTAAGCTTCCTAAAACAGTTTTTGGGCCCATCTAATAAAATTTTAATTCAGTAGGTTAGGTGGGGCTCATAAATTCAGTTCTAAATAAGCACACAGTGGTTCCAACATGGCTGCTCCAAGGAACACTCTTTGAGAATCACTGACCACTACTGAATCAGAATCTGCATTTTACAAGATTTCCAGGTGATTTGTATGTACATTGTTAAAATTTGAGAAGTATTACTCTAGGAAATAAGTAAATGGTTGTTTTGTATTGATTTTTTTTTTTCCTTCTTACTCTGTTATGTTGGAATAGAGAGATGGGAAAGAGGGAAGGCAGCTTCAAAAGAAACTAAAACTAAGTGCTTAAATTACACCCTTTGTTGAGAAGCAAATCTATTTAACCACCTTGCTCATCTTTCTCAAGAAATGAATCATTCTCTTCTTTCTTGACCTATTACCTCTCCATTCTTATTCTACCTTACCCAGGGCTCACATTACCTCAGGTTCCACTTTAACTTCAGCTCTGTATGTTATGGATTTACTGGGAAAATCTAGATTCATATAATTGTTCCCTCTTGAATAAAAAATGATTTTGGTTCAAACAAAGAATTAAGTTTGGATTACGTATGTTCATAAGAGCTTTTATGTCAAGAAATTAACAAGAAATTCACAGAAAATCCTTTGTCAGATTGATTTGGGATTTAGAAACATGCCCACAACAAGAGTGAGAAATGTTCACACAGTGGCATTCCAGAGTCACCCTAGATCTTAGTGATAGAGGAAGGAAGAATAGCTTCTTTGCTGATTGTGCTGTATGTAATTTTATGTTACATATAATTACTTGGACTAGACCAAATGTGCCCCCAATTGAGCCACACAGAAGACTAAGTATGCTGTCACTGCATGTAATGAATGGTCACAGAGAAGATAAAATGTAAGATACGAATATATCAAGCCTTTGGCAATAGGTAGTATCTGAGTTCACATGACTAATACTTCCTACTTGCTGATTCACACTATTGTAGGTAGCTTTTTGCTCCAGCAGCGAAAAGCTTGTCTGCTAATAAACTACAGAGACAAAAGAGCTCCAAGGCCAACCACAAACTGCAGAAATGTGATTTAAACTAGCCAGTGTCCCTCATTCCACCACAATCACCCATCTACTCTTGCTCTAGTTACTTCAATCTGCCGGAGAGACCTCACCCCCAGCCCAATTATTTCCATAGTCAATAAGCCTGTTACTAAATCTAAAACTTGACAGATCCATGAGTACATTTTATGTTGCTGAAGTACCACAAACAAACATGGAGGGCATAGGAAACCATGGCACTTCATCTCATTTTCTCTGACAAGTTTCATGTACCAGAGCAGAGTGCTGGACAGTGAGCACAGAATCAAGGTTCTAATGCCGGTTTTTCTACCAGTTACCCTGATGCAATTCACTTGGCCTCCTTCATTCCATTCCTTCCAAAATCAGGCTATGTTCTCATTAAGATGCCTCAGTATCTAGGAGTTTGTGATTATGTGGGCATATCCATGCCGCTGGAAAGCCAAACAAACAGCTGTTCAGCAGCAAATGGAAAACAACAATCTTGGATAAGATTGGGAGCTGTAGTTTCACTACCTCCACACAAACCATCCTCATCCTAGGTTAGGCTTTGGCGCCTTGGGCTGCTCAGAAACTGGGACACTGAATAAGGTTTGCTCATGGGAGCACCCTTCCTTACTTATTCAACTAAAAGTCTATCAAGAATACCACTCAGACGCTAACATCAGGATTCTCTTCCACGTCAGGATCAGGAATTAAAATATGACCCAGACAGTAAAAGCTGCCTCCAAAAAGTCTGCAACTGCATGAAACGTAAAGCCCTCACTCACCCTCATTCCCACCCCACATTTTTCTTAAAGGCAAATCAGATGTTCTCTTTTAAGAGACATGGGCGATTTTGTGTATAAATACCAGGAGAGAACCCGCATGGGGCCACAGAGGTTTTATCTTACAAGAACCACCTATATCGATGATGTCTAGTTGACGTATTTAAAGGAAGATTAAGAGCAGAAAACCAGGGAAATGTTTTCGTATTTTTATTAATAAAAACCAAATAAACCTTCCAGAACTGGATGTGTGTCCTCTCTTTTTCCGGCATCCATGTTCCCTTCTTCTGGTAACAGCCAGTTTCTCTTTGGGAAGCACCTCTGCCTCTCTCAGTCAGTAAACCTAAGTTCTCAGTCTCAGGGTCCCTTTTTCTCTCAGAATTGTATGTTTCTGCCTGAATCAGTTTGTCCAGATAATTAGAATTGACAATTAAAAGGTGAAATTTTTTTTAAAAAAAGAAAGAAAAAAAGCATAAAATACCTTTTTAAAGTTATACTTCAAGGACGGACCTGTAAAATTAATGTAGTTGAAAGCTGCAAAAGACTTGGAGGCTTTTCTCGGAAAGAAAGACTCAGGCATGAAGTGCAAACACCACACTTTATATCGGGCAAGAGAAAGAAAATTGCCAGAGTATTGGGAGTACTTCATGAGAGTACTTCATCAATGTATTGGGAAGAAATCAGAGGTGGAAAAAAAGGCACAACTTGGGCAACTAAACAATATGTTTTTCTTACTATCAGAATTCTGATTTTTTTTAATATGCCAAGGCTAAAAAATTACATCTTCACAATCTTCTTTGCATCAAGATATAGTCATGTGACTATGGTGGGCCAATGATATATAAAAACAAGTGTTACCTGGGCTCTAAAAAGGCTCTGTAAAGAGGTCCGATTTAATAAAATGAAGATGTCTAATTAGATCTTGACTTGTTCTGAGAATTTTTATAATAAGGAAAAAAAACTTATTAACTCAGAACCCCACTTCAGTAAATGATGAATGCAAGAACTGTCATGAGAAATGAAGAACTGCTTGCAAATATACAAATCAAACAAATAATAAGTAACTTTCCCAGTGATATTAAATTATTTAATCACTCATACCCTACAGGTTATATCACAGTAATTACAATGATGGAGTCGGTGGGTCCTAACCAACGAGAAGCCTGATTTTTCCACATTTAGGACCGTTTAGAGAACGATAGGGCATTCAAAGTGTAGCAGGAATCTGAGCTTTCACAGCATCTTTTGTGTTCATAAATCTTTGTTTATCCTTGGTGCTAAAAGCCAAATCCAAGGTTGTACTGTAACATACTATAATCTAGGTTTTCAGAAATTTCTGATGAAAACAAAGGTTCATATTAACATTACAAGTGAACAAATGTTTCTACTCCTTTCATCTTTAGTTGATACGTTGCTTGCTAAATAAACCAAATTTTTGGAGGAAAATGTATTACTTCATAACAGGTTCTATTCAACGAAAGCAGACAAAGACCCATGCTAATAACCCCCCTTTCTAACTTCATAATTCTATACATTAGAATTTTCATGAAAACTTTCATTTCAGCCAGCATAACACCTTACAAGAAGCAGGCAGTCAATAAATATTTGTTAAGATGATTGGAAGATGCAAACACATTAGCTGAACATTATAGAAAGTTAGCCTAAGGGCTCTTCACTAAACAGAAAATTACAGTGATGCTTCCTCTTTTTAACCCTGCTACCTATTTTTAACATGTTCTTTATTTCCAAGAGAAAGGACATAGCCTTGCTGGCTAAAAACACACCCTTCCCCACATCACTAGCATCCTGTAAATGGTCATACATCACAATTGGTCCTTGTCATGAGAGAAACTGTGTGTGTCAGCTCAAGCTTGTCTGCCTTATAACACAGCTGCAAGGGTAAAATCAAACATATCTAAGCGTTTAGTGGAGAAATACTGACACGGAGAAGCAAAGAAATATTGGGGGAGAAAAATTATAAACATATTATACCTTTCTATGACAGTAGACTCCAGATCAGAAGTCAGGATGAGGTTGGTCAACCCGAAGCACTGTAGTGATAGCACTGACATACACATTATTTGGGTCTGCAATACCTTTCTGTACTGGAAGGACTAGTAACCATTTAAAAGTCTTAAAACTCTAATTATTTGGGCAGACTATTGCAGACTGGAGAGAAGTGGAAGCCAGGTTGACATTTAAGTGCCACTGCACTCCAGCCTGGGCAACAAAGAGTGAAACTCTGTCAAAAAAAATAAATAAAAATAAAAAAGAGAGAGAGAAAGAGAAAGAAATAAAGAAACAGAGAGAGAAGGAAGGAAGGAAGGAAGGAAGGAAGGAAGGAAGGAAGGAAGGAAGGAAGGAAGGAAGGAAGGAGGGAGGGAGGGAGGGAGGGAGGGAGGGAGGAAGGAAAGAAAAAATGTACACATCTTGTATTTCTCTAGTAGTACATTACAGCAATGTTTAGAGTCCACATAAATTACAGAAGGGACATAGTTAGGTAGTGTTAGTGAATACCTTCCGAAAACCCTGGAAGACTGGAGGAGTGCTGTCTTGGGATTAAAGACATTGCTTAGGTCTGCAACTAAATGATGCACAAAAGGAGGGCCCTCCAAAACTAACTCCTCTGCTTTCCTGACCCAGCTTCCCTTCCAAGCAAAAAGAAAGAGGCCCTTGAACTTAAAGTAATTCCCTAAAAATAAAGTTAGGAAAATATTATTTATGTTCTTTCAAGACAGCTGGGAGTTGGTAGATAGATGGCATAGGGAAGAAACTGACTTGAAATTGATAATGGGATCATAATAAAGGATTAGAAACGTTCACTTCTATCTATTACTAGAGTTTCTACAAAATCCCAAGACTGCCATTATAGCTTTACTAATTAAAATGGTAGCCTACACACAAGTAGACTACAGACACCTATAACAGATGTTTTCTTTGAGAAAGAAATTAAAACTACCAAAGGTTTGCCAGCTGAAGGATTTCAAATGCAGTTATAGGATCATTGGTCTCCAATGATTCAATTTGCAAAGAAAAGTCTCCCACACAACCCACACATTAGATCAAGTGATATATACACCTTCTATTTCAGAATACCTTACATTTTGGATGAATGGCCTTGAATTCTGGCTTAAATTGCTTCACATTCAGTAGTTTTCCAGAAAAAGAAAACTTCACAGATCTGGATCCTGTTATTTAGTACACTAAATCCACAGCACAAAGTCAATCTATCTGGATAATTGAATATACCTGTAACTAGTGATAGGCATTAAAATGGATTAAACTAGGAGTCCTGAGTTCACTATTATTTGTGTTTTGTGAAATAATTTTTATATCAATAAGTGTAGCGTATATAAGACTGCAACTTTCCTATCTCCCATGCATACACACACACACACACACACACACACACACACACACACACCCCTATGCACACTCTGAGAGGCAGTGTAGAATAACGAAAGGACCCTTGGGCTGAAGTCAGAAACAGCTCTGGTCCCAGCTGTAACTTGCTGCAGAACCGGGGCAAGCTGCACAACTATTCCACGTTTCCGTTTATTATTTCCGTTTGTTATTCCACTTATTTAACAAACATTACTTGACACAGACCTACAAGAACACAAGTTTGCTCATCTGTAAAGGGAAGGTGACAGAGTAAGACTCTGCCTCAAAATATAAATAAATAAAAGTATGTAGCACTTCCCTCTTTGCTCTCTTCCTCCTGCTCTGCCACGTGAAGAAGGTGCTTGCTTTCTCTTCACCCTTTTGCCATGCTTGTAAGTTTCCTGAGGGAGGGCTCCCCAATCATGCTTCCTGTACAGCCTGCAGAACTGTGAGTCAATTAAGCCTCTTTGCCTCATAAATTACTCAGTCTCAAGTAATTCTTCATAGCAGTGCAAGAATGGACTCATACATTAAGAAATGCTCCCAAGTAATTTCCACAGCTTAAATTTCCATATACTTTTCCCCCAGTGAAAAGTTATTTAATAAACAAATAATCAAGAATAGTGTTAGAAATGTGAGGCAATCATTTCTCTAAAACATTTCTTCAACAAAATTTGGGCTATTTTGCTTTAAGAGCAGCAACATAATCATGCCAGGTAACTTTCAGAAGAGAATTGTAGCCCCCTAGCCTGGGAATGAAACAGACCTGGGTTAGACGCTGCAAAGGTCCCTAGGCCCCATTGGCTCTACGGCATTATTTTCACACGTTCTCCATCATAAAAGCCTACATAGCCTTCTATACAAAACACAAGCTTTACTAGATCACAAGTACAGGTTACAGAATGATTGCCTCCTCATTGGCATTCCTTATAAGACACATTTCCAAACTTCCATCTCCTCTCACTCTGCCCTCTCCAAAAGCAGCCTCTCCCTTACCACTTGTGAGTCTTCTTCACTAAAGAAAACTTGATATATACTTGGGTACTCAGCAGCTATTACATTTCGTGACATCAAAACACTCTCAAAAATTCATTTTAATTTAGCAATTTAACAATTCTCTAGACACAGAGAAGGGTTCAGACCAAAGTCATAAAGCATTTAGTGACAAAACCAGAAGGTGAACCCATGTCGAATACCACATCAAATGATGTTTCTGGCATAGACAGACTTTAAGAGAGAGAGCAAGATGATTCATAAATAAGGTATCACGATGGTACACGGAATATCTGTGTCACTACATCTCACCTTCCCCCCACCTCAAAAGACAGAGTGGGCTGGGCACAATGGTTTACACCTGTAATCCCAGTACTTTGGGAGGCTGAGGTGGGTGGATCCCTTGAGCTCAGGAGTTTGAGACCAGCCTTGGCAACATGGTAAAACTTCATCTCTACAAAAATTTTTTTTAAGAAAGTAGCAAGGCATGGTGGCACACTCCTATAGTCCCAGCTACTCGAGAGTCTAAGGTGGGAGGATGACTTGAGCTGGTGAGGAGGAGGTTACAATAAGCCAAGACCTCGCCACTGCCCTCCAGCCTGGGCAACAGAGAGCCTGTCTCCAATAATAACAGTAATAAAAAGACAATGATGGTGTATGCACTCTGAAACTAGGGCAATTTATGACAGGACAGTCATACATCCTGAAGACACATATCAGCCATTGATTATGTCACAAATACCTGAAAGTATCAAATTTTCCAAGGCAGTCAAAAAGAGCTTCATTCTTCCACAAGAGGAACCAGAACCTAGTGTATTCAAGGCAGGATTTCTACAGGAAAGCAGCCCCTGCCCAGGCAGCACCTACAATAAACATGTTTATGAGCAAACAGTTCAGAAAAACATATTGTGAGTCTTAGAAACAGCGTATGCCTCATTTCATAGAGGTTGCTATAGTGCTAGGCATTTTTTTTTTTACTGCATTTTAGAGAAATAACTGTAAAATGAGGGTCTATAACCAGCATATAACACAATAAACAACAGCATCAACTTCTGTCCCCTTGTTGTAAACAGTTTCCCTATGCTTTAATTGAAAATGTAAATGTTAATGCCTTGTGTGCTTTCTCAAAATAGTTTGAGACAAATTCTATTCCAAGAAAGATCTCTATATTTGTCACTTCTATCAAAGGTACAAAGATTATAGAATTTTCGTACTGTAAATCAAGGACTGCTCCCCTCAGCCCATAGGAAAGGATGAGCTACTTCCTGTTTTCCAAGAGCTTTGGAATCCCTCTGCAGTATGAGAGGAACTATGTCAACGAAGTCCCTGAGTGCAACAAGAAAGCACAGAGAGGGAGGTGTGGCAGGCAGCGGCAGCAAGGGTGGTCACTATAGGCTTTGACCTGGAGATTAGTTAAGGCCTTTCTGAAGGTCTGCACGCAAAATAAACATAAGAAATAATAATATGCTTTGCATAACTTCCCTGATGCTAAATATGTAACAGATCTTGAGTAATTGTCCAACTCAGGTTGTATCTTCAGAGACTAATACACTTATAAAAAAGAAAAACTAGGGTTTGTGGTAAGATGAGCATTGTTAAAATGCTATTTCCTATTCAGGTTCCAAATCCTCACAAAGATTTCACTACCTAGGGCTCTCTTTGGTCCTGAGAAAACTTACACACCTCCCCATGCTGAGACATCCACTTCTCACCAACAGGTCAGGCCCAATATAACCAAATTTAATTTACTTTGTAAAGTATGTGAACTACTATTCAAGCATAGTTGCTGTCCTATTTGTAGAACTTGTATCCATATCAAGGCAACTGATTCTGCTTCCTTTTCTATTCCTCTTCCTTTCTGTCAAAATGCAAGTTTATAGTTATTGCCACTTTTTCAGTCTATTCTTTTATAAATTCTTCTCTCCAAAGGGACAGGTGGGAGTCAGACAGACCTGCAATTACATCATCTTATATTTTCTTAACTAAATTGTTTATATGTACATTTATATAAGTGTCTTAACTGTTTAACCTAGTATATAAAGTTCTTAAGGAAAATGTCTACTTCTTTTATACTATAGCAAGATACATGATCAATACAATTTCCAAATCACCTTTAATACCAGTTAAGACCACAGTGAAAGTTTAAAGTTATGCAAATTATCAAATATATGGAAGCAAAATCACGCTTTTTCAATGAAAATCATCAGTAAGTTTTACCAAGTTGACTTTAGAAACTCTTCTATAATTCTTTATGAAGAATTTAGATATGTTCATGGGGTAATTTCTAAAACGAGTTTCAACTACTTAGTGTTGCTATTCTCAAGTATATTCATATTCACATGGTTGAGCATGGTGGCTCACACCTGTAATCCCAACAATTTGGGCTGCCTAGGCAGGGGGATTGCTTGAGCCCAGAAGTTTGAGACTGGCCTGGGCAACATAGCAAGACCTCATCTCTACAAAAAATAAATAAGTTGAATGTGGTGGTGTGCCCCTGTAGTTATTCAGGAGACTGAGGTAGGAGGATTCTTGAGCCCAGGAGGTTGAGACTGCAGTGAGCTGTGATTACACCCCAGCCTGGGCAACAGAGCAAGACCCTGTCTCTGAAACAAAAACAAAAACAAATAAAAAGTATAGGAATAACCAATCTGAAGAACTAGATTCATCTCTGTAGAGAAGGGATATTTTTACAGACTTTTTCAAAGAATTAGCCACACCAGCACATTAAGCACCATGAAGATTAAAAAGAAGTAATTGCATTAGGAAAAAAACACTTTAACTTATTCAAATTAATGGTTATTTTTTATATAAACAAATATATTTATAGAGTAAAAAGAAACAGATCTATTTTTATATTAATTTCCATGACTTGCTCCCTACCCATTCACTGATGAGATAAATACAGTTGATCTTATTTTTCACCTTTTAATTTATTCTGCATAGACAGATAAAATTCCCCATTGTCCTTTGCTGCTTTACCTCCTCTTTGTGCATTTATCCACTAAATAAACATCTACTACCTACTGCTGTCAAAAAGGGTGCAGAGGGTTCCAGCTTGGTCTCTTTGGTTGGTTTCCCTTCTTACCCTAGTTTCTGCTAGAGTGACCCAGCACTCCAACCTCAGTCTCATTCTCAAGCCATCTATGCCTCATTTGATAATCTTAGACAGTCTCTTTGTTCACTCAGCACCTATTATGTGCTGATGGCTCTCATATTTACACATATTCCAGACCTCTTTCCTAAACTCCAGATTCATATATCAGGACATTGACTTCTCATCATCTACCCTTGGAAGTCTTATAGAATCTCAACTTAATAATATGCCCAACACAAACTCTCGATCTTCTCTACCAAACCTGCTCATCCTAGCCTTCCTTATTTCAGTTTATGGCAACTTCATCCTTCCAATTAGTGAAACTATAAGCCTTGAAATCATCCTTGAAACCTCTTTCTCTCATATCCCACATCCGAGGTGTCTACAAACCTTACTTGCCCTATCTTCCAAGTATAGTGCATCCTCAATCTGATGAGTTTACATCACTTTCATCGCTACCACCCTGATACACACCAGAAAAATCACTCTCGGATCACCTCCCACTCTTGACTCCCTTCAGTCTGTATTCAACATCTTGGCCCAAGACATCTGTACACGCTCTCCTGCTGTTACTTGATCAGTCTTGGAATTTTCCTGCCTTAAGGACTTTAGAGTAAATGTTACCTCTGCCTCCAAGGCAGTTGTGTAGTTATCCACATGACTAACTCCTTGAAGTCCTCAGAGTCTTTACTCAAATAGCATCTTCCTAATGAAGCCCACTCTGACACCCCATGACTAACTCCTTAAATTCCTCCAAGCCTGTATTAGTCCATTCTCATGCTGCTATGAAGAAATACCCGAGACTGGGTAATTTATAGAGGAAAGAAGTTTAAATGACTCACAGTTCAGCATGGCTAGGGAGGCTTCAGGAAACTTACAATTATGGTGGAAGGGGAAGCAAACACATCCTTATTCACATGGCAGCAGGAAGGAGAAGTGTGGAGTAAAAGGAGGAAAAGCCCCTTGGAAAACTATAGATCTCCA
The DNA here is from genome assembly GCF_047675955.1 of Chlorocebus sabaeus. NCBI lineage: Eukaryota > Metazoa > Chordata > Mammalia > Primates > Cercopithecidae > Chlorocebus > Chlorocebus sabaeus. The sequence goes on along the minus strand of NC_132911.1, from coordinate 31,324,406 downwards.
GAACTCACTCATTATCAAGAGAAGAGCATGGAGGTAACCACCCCCATGATTTAATTATCTCCCACAGGGTCCCTCCCATGACACCTGGGGATTATGGGAACTACAATTCAAGATGAGATTTGGATGGGGACACACCCAAACCACATCAAAGCCTTTACTCAATCACCGTGCTAATGAGGCCTATTCTAATAACCTATTTGAAGTTACAAACAACCCCTAACCCTGGCACTTCTGATTCTTCTTGACCTGTTTTAGTTTCTTTCCATTCATCACCCTCTATATAGGATGCCTTTCCTCCATTAAAGAAGTGAAATTTTTATTGGTTTGTATCAATTTAAATATCCCAAATGTTCAGAAAAATAGCCATAACAGGTACTTAATGAATATTCATTGAATAGGTTGGTAAGTTAAAGTACATAGCCCCCATCTTAAAGAACCTCCAAGTAAATTAGGAAAGAGATAAAGAAATGAAGCAATGATTACATTTCAAAAGTAAGAGCTACAACAAAGGCCAGCATGGGAAAAGCAGGCAAGAAGAGAAGGTATATAGTCTCTCTGACATTTTTCCTAAACAAGGTGGCTTTACATTTGTTTAGAAAACCCACTTCCTCATAAATTCTTATTGAACTTTATTATAAATACTATAGAAATTAAAGAATAATAATGTACTAAATTATAATTATTTCTCCATAGATGCGTCTCTTTTCTCATTTACCTAGTATTATCTGAAAAGGAAGCATGAACAGCTAGCATATAGGCTGTGAGAAAGCTGTAGTTTCACTTACCTACTGTAGTACTCAGAATAACAACCCACCAAAGATGTTCACATCCAAATCCCTAGAACCTATGAGTGTGTTATGTTACACAGCAAGTGGGAAGTAAGGTGCATATGGAATTTAGACTGTTAATCATCTGACCTTAAGGAAATTATCCTGGATTATCTGGGTGGGCCCAATGAAATTACAAGGCTTCTTGAAGTGGAAGATGGAGGCAGAAGAGAGAGTTAGAGAGAGATTTGAAGATGTGAGTCTGTTGGCTTTTAAGATGAAGGAAGAGGCCACAAGTCAAGGAATGAAGGCAGCCTCTAGAATCTGGTAAAGGCAAGAAAACAGATTGTCCCCTGAACCTCCAGAAAGGAAGACAGCCCTCCTGACACTTTGATTTTAGCCCAGTAAGACACTCTTTAGACTTTTGATCTCCAGAACTGTGAGATAAACAATTTGTGTTTTTTTAAGCCAAATGTGTGATAATTTGTTATATCAGCAACAGAAAAATGAACACATCAACTGAGCATACAAAACAAAAATTGAAAACTATCATTCTCTCTTCTTGTTTACCTCCAACCCAGTCTTCAGAAGATTAAAGCTTTAGTGAATCTACATGTGTCTGTGTATTTTACATACATGTATAGCTTTTGTAAATAAAAATAGAATCATAGTGTGTATGTGTGTATAGTCTGCTAACCGGTTTTTGTAAGTCTATGACATGATAGATATATTTTCGTATCAGTACACACAGATTTCCTTATTATGTTAATTCTAAATTGTCTTAGTCCATTTGGGCAGATCTAAGAAAATATCATTGACAAGTAGCTTATAAATAGCAGAAATTCAATTCTCATGGCTCTGGAGACTGAGAAGTCCAAGATCAAGGTACCAACAGATTCAGTGAGGGCCCGTTTCCTCATAGATGGTTCCTTCTCACTGTGTTCTCATGTCCTGGAAGGGACAAACAAGCTCCCTTGGCCCTTTTATATAAGGGCGCTAATTCAATCATGAGAGCCTTACCCTCATGATCTAATAATCATCTTCCACAGTTCCTACCTCTTACTACCATCACCTTGGGGATCAGGTTTCAACATATAAATTTGGGGGAGACAGAAACATTCAAACCAGAGCACACATAGTCTCCAAAGTAATGGATGTAACCATTGCCCTATTGAATGCAGATTGGTGTCTAATTGTACTACTTTTATGAACAAAAAATATAAATATTTTCAAAAGCTTTTGTGAAGGTTAAGGGGACAATGACTGATGTAGTGCAGTAGACATAGGAGAAACACCACCAAGACCAATCCTCAAGGAAGAACTTCTTGGCCCAGGTGTGGGAAGTGTTGTCAGAGGACAATCCCAGCTGTGAGCCCCTTTAGGAGCTGGAATAGTCTGAGCTGCAGAGAATGCCTGACCTAAGGTCATGCCTTAATGGGTGGGAGTTGACAGCCACATCCATTTACTAATGGAGGTGATTTACAAAGACCTGGCCACTTTGGCCAAACTGATTAACCATTTCAGTTCTAAAGTTTCCATGTTGTTGGCCAAAGAAACACTTTGACTCTTCCTCTGCCTGATCCTGATTCTTTTCTCTTCCATTGGATTGTTTCCAACAGCACTCACTAATAAACACTCTAAGCCCTGTGTCAGAGTCTACCTTACACATGACCCAAACTATAAAGCTTTGCATCTTCATTATAAACACCCACTACTCTACCATGGTATGTGGAGGACAAGTTCTCCCTATCAGAAATAAAATCAATGATGATTTCAGTTGATGAGTCTGCAAATCAGGTACAGGCATTGAGTAAATATTTTCATTCCAAAAGGAACAAATCAGTCAAAAGAAAGGGTCTGCAGGCCCTACACAACTATATTCCAACAATAAGAATATGTCTTGTTTTGTCTACAAGGGCACTGAATGTCTCAGCTGCCTGACTATTCTTTGGGGTTTGTTTGTTTGCTTTTAGTGGCAAGGAAAGTTAAATTGTGGCTTAACTTTCTTCACCAATGAAGAAATCTAATCCATTCAAGTCTAATTGATATTTGTTTCTTTCTCCTCCCTAAGAGGTATCTTTTTTCTATGCTGTCACTTCTCTTTCTACTACCCCAGATAGTCTATGCATTTAGTTGTTTCCTTTTTTCAGGAATATTCCCTTCTAACAAGGTACCAAAATCTAATTTCCTAAGGAGCTATAAAAAGGGACCATCCTGGGCTGGGTGCGGAGGCTCAGGCCAAGGCTGGCAGATCATTTGAGGTCAGGAGTTAGAGACCAGCCTGGCCAACGTGGTGAAGCCCCGTCTCTACTAAAAATACAAAAAAATTAGCCAGTGTGAAGGGGTGGCCTGCCCCTCCATGCCTGTGGGCGTTTCTCGTTAGGTGGAATGAGAGACCTGAGAAAAGAAACGAGACACAGAGACAAACTATGGAGAAAGAAAAAGTGGGCCCAGGGGACCAGCGCTCAGCATACAGAGGACCCTGCCGGCACCGGTCTCTGAGTTCCCTCAGTATTTATTGATCATTATCTTTACCATCTTAGAAAAAGGGGAGTGGCAGGATAATTGGCTCATCTTAAGGAGAAGGTCAGCAGTAAGACATATGAATAAAGATCTCTGTGACATGAATAAGTTTAAGGAAAAGTGCTGTGCCTTGATATGCATATGCAAACATCTCCATAAACCTTTTTAGTGTATAAAGAGCAGCATTGGCTAGCAAGTCCCACCTTTTGCCCTAAGGCGGTTTTCTCCCATCTTAGTAAATAGAACATACAATCGAGTTTTACACGGAGATGTTCCATTGCCCAGGGACAGGCAGGAGACAGATGCTTTTCTCTATCTCAGCTGCCAAGAGGCCTTCCTTCTTCTTGAACTAGTCCTCCTCAGCACAGACCCTTCACGGGTGTCAGGCTGGGGGACGATCAGGTCTTTCCCTTCCCACGAGGCCATGTTTCAGACTATCACATGGGGAGAAACCTTGGACAATACCTAGCTTTCCTAGGCAGAGGTCCCTGTGACCTTTGGCAGTGTATGTGTCCCTGGGTACTTGAGATTAAGAGAATGGTGATGACTTTTCACAAGCATACTGCCTTCAGGCACTTGTTTAACAAAGCACACCCTGCACAGCCCAAAATCCTTTAAACCTTGAGTCACCACAGCACATGTCTCTTGCAAGGACAAGCTTGGGGGTAGGGTCACAGATTAACAGCATCTCAAATACAGAACAAAATGGAGTCTCTTATGTCTACTTCTTTCTATATAGACACAGTTACAGTCTGATCTTTCTTTTTCCCACACAGGTGTGGTGGTGGGCTCAGGAGGCTGGGACACAGGAATCATTGAACCAAGGAAGCGGAGGTTGCAGTGAGCAGAGATGGCACCACTACATCCAACCTGGGCAACAGAGCGAGACTTCATCTCAAAAAAAAAAAGAAAAGAAAAGAAAAGAAAAAAAGGGACCACCCTGAGGACCTTTCCTAAAAAGGACTCTAAAGGTAACCAATTTGGCACAAAAGCGTTGTGGAAGCATTGTGACAAAGTAAAACAAAGTTAAATATTAATAATTATGGAATATAAAATTTCATTATATAAAAAGTAGCCCTTCCTAAAACTTTAAAATATTGATAATAAATGGGACAGCAAAACTTAAAGTGTCAGATGCAGTTAGATATCAAAATGGTATTTTTCCATTTCAGTAACATTATTTATTGATGTTGAAATGAGAATTTTAAAGGAGGAAAAACTACCATTAATTTCTTAACAACAAATAATTTATTTGTAAATGTCTATATGCAAAAATCATGAATTTCATCAGTTCAGGAAGAAGATTCCAGGCCATTTTTTTCCTAAATGCTTAATGACACATGCAACAATAAAATATTCAAAGAAACATGTCATAGAGGACACGACAATTTTGATAAATGATGATAAATTGTGATGTAGAATAGCAGTTTGTAAGCTGCTGTGTTCAAAAACATGTCTTTCAATAATGATTTTTGCCAAACACCATTCTGGAGACAGATTTTATGTAAAATCCTTGACAAACAAAATTCATACCTTATTAAAACAGAAGTGTAGTTAGTTTTAAATAAAATCGTAATTTTACTTTGAGTAAGAGTGCTTTATATCCAATTTCTTGAATTATTAAATATAGTTACCATCTGACCCAGCAATTGCACTCCTAGGTATATACCTAAGAGAAATAAAAACATATGTTCACACAAAAACTTGTAAATGAATGTTCCTAGCACCATTATTTTATAGCAAAAAGTAAAAACAACCCAAATATTCATCAACTGAAGAATGGGTAGACAAACATGGTATATCAATACCATGGAATATTATTCTAGAATAAAATACTGACACACACACACTACAACATGGATGAATCTTGAAAACATGCCAAGTCAAAGAAGCCAGTCACAAAAGGCCCCTTCATATGATTCCACTTCTATGTAATCTCCAGAATGAGAAAACCCGTAGAAATAAAAAGTACACAAGTAGATGCCTAGGGTTGGAACTACATGGGGGATGGGGAGTAACTGATAATGAACATGGGGTTTCTTTTTGGGATGATGAACATGTTGTAAAATTGCTCATGATGATGGCTGTATCACTCTGAATACACAAAACCACTAAATTGTACACTTTATGTAGGTGGACTCTAGGACAATGTAAATTATATCTCAATAAAGCTGTTAAAAATGCCACTTAAAAAGGCCAGCTATGTTGTAGCTATTTATAATGTGAAAACTTTTACAAAGTCTAAATCCCTAATTAACTAAAATATGTTTATGACTGTCCCCAAATGTCATTTCATTTCCTTTTTATAAAAACATCTGCCTATGCCACTATAAATACTTCAAGTAGTGAAAAGAAGAAAATGCTTCTAAAATTAAATGGTGTTTTCGGAACAGATCTCTTCTTAATATATTTAATTTTGATGATTTGCATGTAAATTATCCACATGTCCATCAATCATGGTTAAATATGAATCTCAGATAAGTATCCCCCAGTACAAAAAGCACACTAATAGGCCATTTCCCCTCCAAGCTCAAGCAGCATCCACTACATTTTTAATATGGGGGCTTGAATTTTAAAAAGAAAATTAAGGAGGCAAATCTGTAAGAAAAACAAGCATACGAAATCTCATAGTTTTAGAATGAAAATATGTAGGGGATTAATCCAGTGCAGGGTTACTAAGGCCTCAAAATTTGAGAAATGACTCCATGCATCTTGTGATATTCTCCTATCACCTTACTATTTTGACTATTTCTATTTACATCAAGTTCAAATTGATTCCATTGATTTGCTTTTGCTTTTTGTCTTTTTTTTTTTTTAACTTAGCTATATATGAGGCAATAACACCAGTGAAAACTTATAGATATGGTAAGCTATTTATATTTTTCTAACAAAGTGTAAGATAAATACATAGTTGGTAAAACTTAAAATGCTCTTATTTATGCCACCTAAAACTGTCCTGTACATGGTCAGTAATATATACATCACACGCTGAAAAGAAGTGATCTCATGTTATCTGTAACTTTATAGATGAAAAGTTTGAAAGTAATAGTGGTTCTCAAAAGTCTATGCACATCAGAATCACCTAGAAGACTTGTGCTAAAACTGCTGAGTCCCTGTATTAGTCTGTTCCTTCTGCACAACAAAATACCTGACACTTTGTAATTATAACAACAGAAATGTATTTCCTACAGTTCTGGAAGATGAGAGGTACAAGATCAAGGTCCCAGCAGAATCAATGTCTGATGAGTGCTGCTTCCAAGATGGCACCTTGATGCTACGTTTTCACGTGGCAGAAGAGACCGATGGGCAAAAGAGGCCAATGTAGTTCCTTCCAGCCTTTTTATAAGGTGCTAGTCCCATTCATGAGGTCAGAGACCTCACTGCCTAATCATCGCCTCCTAAAAGCCCCACCTCTTAATACTGTTACATTGGAGATTAAGCTTCAGCACGAATTTTGTAGGGAATACAAACATTCACACCATAGCAGTCCCTCTCCCAGAGCTTCTCATTCAATAGGTATGGGTTGAGGTCTGAGAATTTACAAATTTCTAACAAATTTCTAACAAATATCCAAGTGGTACTGATGCTGCTGGTCTGGGGACCATCCTTCAAAAACCATCAGCTAAAACCAGCTAAGCCAAAGTTAGAGACAGATCAAAACTTAAATGAGAATCAAATCTTCTCTTAGACGCTCTATATTTATACGCTCCATGAAAAATGTTTAATTCTCCTAATCCTAACTTTTATTTGTTCCTTACCATAAAATATATTGTAAAATGCTAAACATCAAATTTTTTTTTTTTTAATTTATAAGCTTTAGAGCAGTTTCAGGTTTACAGCAACATAGAACAGAAAGTAGTGACAGTTCCCTTATAGCCCCTGCCCCAACCCACATGCACAACCTCCCTCACGATGGACATCTCCCAGCACAGCGGTACCTTTGTTGCAATCAGTGAACCTACACTGATGCATTATTATCACCCAAAGTCCGTAACTCATATTAGGATTTGCTATCAGGGCTGTACATTTTATAGGTGTTGACAAATGGATAATGGCATACATCCATCATTTCAGAATCATAAAGAATAGTTTCACCGCCCTGAAGATCCTACATGCTCTGCCTACTCACCCTCCCCTCCCCACTAAACCACCAATCTATTTAATGACTCCATAGTTTTGCCTTTTCCAGAACATCATATAATTGCAACCATACAGTAGGTAACCTTTGCAGATTGGCTTATTTCACTTAATAATATGAATTTAAGGTTCCTATGTGTTTTTTCATGGCGTGATGGCTCATTTCTTCTTAGCACTGAAGAGTATTCCATTGTCTGGGTGTACCACAATTTATTTCTCTATGCACCTACTAATGAGCATCTTGGTTGCATCCAAGTTTTGACAATCATAAATAAAACTGCTATAAACATCCACATGCATGTTTTGTGTGGACATTTCAACTATTTGGAGAAATACTAAGGAATGTGATTGCTGGATCATGTGGTGAGAGAATGCTTCATTTTGTGTGAAACCTCCTTCCTTTCTCTTAGGCCAGGTAAGTTAGGCTCTAACAAAACCCCAGCAGGTTAGGCTCTAGGAAAATCATTTCTCCTGTGGGCAGGTCTAGTTAATAAGAATACACAGAATGCTCTGGTATATTTCAAAATGTTCCTTTTCCAATCCCCCTGAATTACTCTCTGATATTCACTATGAGGACCTGATAGTCTCCTGCATGTAAAAGTCACAAAAGCATGGGGGTTCCCCCGAGATAAGCACTATAACCAATTCTGTTTCTTGTCATTCACTTGTTTTTCTTGAGTTTTATCACACTTGTATCCTAAAGTAATATATCATTTAACTTGTGTGTTTTGAGCATTATACTGTATCTGTTTTTACTCAACTGCATTTTTTTAAATTCCATATCACATTTGTGAGATGTAGCCCTGTGGTTTTTATCAGCGGTTCATTGCTTCCATAGCTGGACAGTATTTTATCTATGAGAAAACAACATTCAAATTTTTTTTACCTTTTTGGTTTGAAAAGAAATTATAGGCATACAGAAAGTTGGAGAAATAGTATGGAGAAGCTTCATGTACCCTTCACCCAGTTTCCCCAGTGCTTGCATCTTACCTAATTATAGTATAATATCAAAACAGTAAATTGACTTTAGTACAATGTGTGTGTATAGTTTGATGTCATTTTATTATATGCACAGCCCTCAATTTTTAAAATCATTCTGTTAACGAACCTCTGAGTTATTTCCTTTATTTGTTGGTTGTCTTTCCCCCCAATTAATAACAATGATTCTACAGACTGGAATGGTGGAAATCCAAATGGTGACAACATCACATAATGGCAAGGATGTGGAGCAACAGAAACTCTCATTCATTGCTGGTGGGAATTCAGAGCTGGTGGGAACTTTAGTTGTATATTACTAAGCAAAAGAAGTCAATCTGACAAGTTTACCTACTGTATGACTGCCACTATATGACATCCTGGAAAAGGCAAAACTATGAAGCCATTGAAAAGATTAGTGTTTGCCAGGGGTTAGTGGGAAGAGAGGGATGAACAGGCAGAGCACATAGGCTCTTTAGGGAAGTGAAACTCTTCTATAGGATTCTACAATGATATATACATGTCATTAAAGGTTTGTCAAAACTCATAGAATGCACAGCACTAAGAGCAGACCTTAATGTAAACTATGGACTTTGGGTAATACTAATGCAGCAGTATAGGTTCATTAATTGCAGCAAGTACATGATTGTGGTTTGGGATGTCAATGGTGGAGAGGTTGCCCTTTTGTGGGGATGAAGGCTATATGGGAACTCTATTTTCTGCCCTATATTGCCGTGAACCTAAACCTGCTCTAAAAATAGTCTACTAAAATTTTCCAAACAAGTATTCTGTGAATATTATGGTCATCTCATGTGTGTATGTATATATGTATGTATACATAATTTATTATATAATATATAATAAACATAAGTATATATAAATATAAAATATTCTCCAGAGTCTATACATGGGAATGGAATTGGTGGGATTTAAGGTATCTTAAACTTGTCAAGATAAAGCCAAAGTACTTTGCAAATTAGTTCTAACAACCTGCTTCCTTTCTAACAATGTTCTGTTTCTCCCACACCTCTGCATCTCTTGCTATTACTCATTTTAGCTTCTCCAATATACTGGCTGGAACTTGGTATGTCATAGTCATTTAAACGCAAGCTTCTTTAGTTGTTAATGAGGTTGTGTATCTTCTCATATTACTTTTAGCCATTTGTGTTTTCTCTTTTATGAGATACTGGTCCCAGTCTTTTTTCCATTGTATTTGGAGCTACTGAATGTTTTAACATGGATAAATAGAGTATTAATGTAGTAAAACTAAATATTTTCCCATATGGCTTATGCTTTTTGTATCTTGTTTTTAAAATTCTTCATTATCTAGGATCATAAAACTATCTTCCTATATATGTATTTTTCTAACAATTTCTTAGATTGGTCTTGCAACCAGAATTAATTTTTTATATGTGATGTGAGGTAGTATCCATTCTTTTTTCTCCACATAGTTAACCAATTGTCATGTAGCATTTATTGCATTTACCTGTCTTAAGAGCCAAGTCTTTATAAAGAATTTTACATAAATATGTGGGTCTCCTCCTGGGTCCTCTAGTCTCTCTGAAATCATCTATTATTTTTGTTTTCTACTCAATACTATACTGTCTTCATTGCTAGTTTTATAGCAGTACACAATTTTAATATCTGGGAGGGCAAAACTCCCCATTTGCTGTTTTATGTGCAGTCAGGAATGAGCTTGCATGTTCCATGGTGGGTAAAAAAGTGCATGAATTTTTATATTTTTATTCCATAAAATTTCTAAAACAATTTGAGGAGAATCATATCTTTTTCAGATTGATATTTTTCTACTCAGAAATATGATTTATTTTACCATTCACTTAGGTTTTCTCAAGGATCTTTGTTTTATCATCTTCTCCATACAGGTCTTTCCTGTTTCTCTAAGAGTTTTTCCTAGGTACTTTATATTTTGTATACTACTATAAAGCGTATTTTATTACTTTTTCCAAACATTTGTTGCCAAGTACAGAAATGCAATTGATTTTGTACATTGATTTTGTTTGTGGCATATTTGGTAACCTCTTTTATTCATTCTAATACTTAATCTGCATATTTTTTGGGTGGTTACTATGCAGACAAAATATCCTCTAAGACTAGTGATAGCATTGTTTCTTCCTCTTCAATACTAATAATTCTTACTTCTTTTTCTTATTGTATTGTTTTAGCTAGAATTTCCTATATAATAATGCTGCACAGAAATGTTATCTTGCTGATTAAAGATGTATTAACTTGTTTGTAATCTTAAAAAAGAATACTTTCAATATTTCACCATTAAATCACTTTTGCTCAGTGTTTTCACCTTTTAATCATAGTTCACTGATTTTGTACCATGAATGGATTTTGAATTTTATGGAATGCAGTTTTTACATCTACTGAGATTATTGTATTTATTCATTCAATTGAAAATTTACTGAGTACCTAAAATGTGTCCCACTGTTCTAGACAGCAGAGACAAAGCAGTGACAAAACAGACAAAAATCCTTGATCTTGGGAGGTTTACTTTCTATTAAGAAAGAACAAATGCAATGAATACGTGAAATACGTAGTATTTTACATATTGATCAACACAAAAAATAAAAATGAAGTCAAGAAGGGGAATAGGTAGTGCTGGGGTAGGGTGTCTAGATGTTTACAAATACATCTAAAAACAACTGTAGCGGCAAAAATGAGCCTCGTTGAGAAGATAACAGGTGAAAAGAGAACTGAGGGAGGAGAGGAAACAGACACGTGGGTATCTGGACCAAGAGCCTTCATGCCAAAGAAGAAGCATGTGCAAAGACAGAAAGTATTGCAAGGCAATATAGAGTGCTGCAACAAATTTTAAAAAGGAAAAATTACCTATGGAACAGATTAACTTAGAAATGTAAATGTTAATATATAACTTTAGTCATTTATTCCCTAACAAAAGCAATAAAGCTTAAAACCCTCTCATGAAATAGTCAGTGAATATATGCAGTGAATAAGAAAGACAGTTAAAAACATTATAACCACTAGTACTACCAAAGTAATATCCTTATCAATACTAAAATAATTTTATATCAATATAAAATTAAAATTAAATCTTATTTATTTAATATAAACATTATTTAAATATTTAATATCAATATTATTTAATTATTTAACTTAAAATATATTTAATAATATAAATATTATTTGATACTTTAATAATTTAATATGCTATAACATTAAATATTAACATAATCATTTCAATATAGAATACAGGAAGATAAGTAATGAACAAAAAAATCGTTTTTTAATTCAAAGTAAATGTCATCAGAAAAGTTTAAATTGGGTCACATGGACTTGTCAAAAAGTATATACAGGAAAAGCATAAGTGAAGAAACCAAATAGAAACAAATAGGTAAAGAGGAAAAAACTAAAGCACATCTAAAAACATCAAGATATGCCAAATGAGAATAAGAAAACTTCTAAATTCAATGGACACGAAGGTGGTCTATGGAACACTAGTTCGTGGAATGTTAATAAGTGTTTATGTTGGGGGGGAAATTAGGTTAAACAAAGTTATTCTGGTTTGTTTATGCAGGACATCTCAGAGTGTTTCAAATGCTACTGTGAATTATGAATTACTAAACTGCTTCAGAGGGTAGGGGATAAAGGGGCATAGAGTAAGTATGCATAAGTATGTAGACTTTCCTATGCTGACTTGACCATGGAACCTTTTATTTCAGGCAGAAACAAAACACTATTAGAAAATGCTGCCCTGTGAGCTCACAGGTCAGAGGAAATTCATGACATAATTCAAAGAGTTTAAAGGTTGCTAACAACAAAAGAAATGAATGAATAACAAGTTAAAAGGGTTTTCTGGTTGTTGGTTTTGTTTCTTTCTGTGTAGGTTTTCCTTTTAATTTATCATTGGCAGAAAGCCAGCTGAAGAATCAAATGAACTTGTAAAAATGAGTGCAGTACATAGATGAATAAAAGATAGGAAAGGGAATAAATCCAACTTCTGAGGCATATCTTACCAAAGAGAATATTTGAAAACAAATTCTCTTCTGAAGTAAGCAGTCCAAATATGCTAACTTCAGGAAAAATAAATGCAAGGGATGTACTAGACCTAACTGACAAATAAAAGTAAAATAAATCACCAGGATTGAATGGTATCCAACCAGGAGTTCTAGTGGATTTGAGGACAACTTCGAATTTGTAGTCAAAGATACGTAAAGACTCATACAAATAGCCCAAGGACTGGTTGCTGCGACTCTGAAAATGATCCAATAAATTAAATTTTACTGTGGATTTGTTGGAAGTATAGTGTATGTTGATGAACTTTTTGAGACAGGGTCTCTCTGTCACTCAGGCTGGAGTACAATGGCATGATCTCAGCTCACTGCAGCCTCAACTTTCCAGGCTCAAGTGATCCTCTGACATCAGTGGATTTTCTCCTAGAGAACAGATTCTGACAATGAAGTTAGAAAAATATTATAGGAAAAAAGCCACAGATAGGGATATCAAACCTATCAATATCTATATAGAATCTATATAGAACCCATAGATTCTGTATCCATACATAGATTCTATATCAATAGACGTAGATAGATATAAAACACCTGAAATTTTTTTAAGTGGTAGATAAATTGAGACAGGATATAATGTTTATTTGGACTTTTAAACATTCTTGTTTAAGACACATTCTTAAACAAAGTCTTTAAATATTGAATTATTATCAAAATTATTACCCAGATAGGAAACTGGTTTGGTGGCAGAAAACAAAAGGAAGACCTCAGCAAATTTTCAAATATATTTCATATAGGGATTTTAGCGAGAAAACTAATCTCGTTTTCATACTACTGAAAATGGAGCACATGGCAAACATTCAGGTTTAGAACTGAGTAGTTAAATGCCAAGTTGCTAGAGATAAGCAAGGGAAGGTCAGCAAGCACTGCACAGGCAATGACTAGGGTCAGAGTCCATATCAACCATGAAAGCTCCCATTCAGGGATGCTTGCAGGATGCCAGACACCACGTGAGACACTTTGTATACATTACCTCATTTCATTTCCACAACTTCCCACGTAAGTAATTCATATTTTATTCCACAAGTTTACAGATTAGGAAATTAAAGTCTAGAGAGGAAAGTAACTTTCCCAAAGATCACACAGGTAAATGGATGGCAGAAAGTGGAGCTGCTGAATGGCAGAGCTAAAATTTGAAACCTGGCTGCTGATCCCAGAATCCTTGCTCTTAACCACTGCACAAGTGGATCTCACATGTGAGCATGCACCAGACCCCCTGGAAGGTATATCAAACACGGACTGCAGGGCTCAACCTCCCAGGCCTTTCTGATAAAGCAGATATGAGCTAGGTCCTGAGTTTGCATTTTTAACAAGCTGTTGCTGCTGATGAGTGGTTCACACTGTGAGAACCACTGCCCCACCTAAGTGGTATAAGCCATAGGGAATGAAATGGGAAAGAGATCATAGTAAGAATGGTCTCTGGGTCCCTGACTAGAGGAAATCTTGGTGAAGAAAGTTGTCAAGGATTAAAGAAGAAAGGAAGGAAGCATCTATAAATTGGGGTCAAGCTATGATCACATGGAAATATTCTTGGGTCTTTGGGGACCCAAAATTTACTATGGGGGGCATAAAGTCTTCTTGGGACCCCAGGCAGCCTAAAACTATTCAGACTGGCTTTGAGCACAGTATAAACTTAGGGGCAAAAGGTGGTTCCCATGCTCAGGATCTCCCCACTTTCTAAGACCCACCACTAATCTTACTCACCTACAATCCAACGCCTGGAATTCCTTTCACAGGAAATGCAACATTTCACATTACAATCAGAAATGGAAGCCTGAGATGGAAATAAGCCCTCGAAAGTGAATATATCATTAATGGATTTCATTTAAAATATAAATGACTGCTTTTAGATTAGCCACAGGTCTAATATAACAAGACATATACGATTTTCTTAAAACTGCAGAAATTCAACTTTATTACTTTGGAGAGGAAGCATGGCACTACAGAAAAGGCACAAAATTTGGTATCAGAAGTCCTATATTTGGAAATAAATGACTTCTGACAAGTCATTTTCTTCACCCATAAAAGAGGAATAATAATTCTTCACAGAGATGGGAGGACCAAATGCGATCATATTTATGGAAGCATTTGGTCATCTATAACTCATTGTTTTTCCAATTATAAGGTATTATTACTACATTTAGGAATAATACACTGTGTATCAGCTGCTACCAGATGTGCACTGTCTTTAAGTTTCTCATATACAATGATGCCCAGTATTTATTTACAAATAAGAGATGCCTTCTAGGCCCAAGAAAACAAAAGCTCCAAGTGGAAATCCAGCATTGTTGCAAATGGGACCTGATAACATTTCTCCATGTCATTTCAGTGGAGAAAATCTAAAACTAAAGGAGAATTCGAACAATTTAGTATTTAGGCAAAGACAGACTCAAGTGGACTGGGCAGAAGTACTGAGTATATTAACCCTCAGTAAAGCTTCATCTTTGCCTATGGACACTGCAACCAGCATGTTCTTATGACAAAACTCTACAGCTGTAACTTTTTTCTTTTGAGACAGTTTTGCTCTTGTCACCCAGGCTGGAGTGCAATGGCACGATCTCAGCTCACTGCAACATCCACCTCCCAGGTTCAAGTGATTCTCCTGCCTCAGTCTCCCGAGTAACTGGGATTACAGGAGTCCACCACCACACCTGGCTAATTCTGTATTTTTAATAGAGATAGGGTTTCACCATGTGGGCCAGGCTGGTCTTGAAATCCTGACCTCAAGTGATCTGCCCGCCTTGGCCTCCCAAAGTGCTGGGATTACAGGCATGAGTCACTGCACCCAGCCACTTTTTTATTTCTTTTAATGGAGATGTGGCTGAGTGTGAATTGCTGTCCTGACATCTTACTCTAAAACCTGTAAAAGCTCACGCTGGACCTCCACCTTTGTGGGGTCTCCGAGAAGGGTCCTACATCCAAGGACCTGAAAATGGAGTAAGAAAAGGATAGTGCTATCCCACAGTACAAGGTAAATTAAAGACCTACATTCCCTTTTATATGCTGAAAGCAAAGATGAATGTGAAGAAAGGATGCTAGGAAGGACATAGCCATTGCATGATGGTGGCTGAGTCTATCATGGCTTTGGTAATCTTTAAGGCTTTAGGCTTTAGAGTAACTGTTGACTTTACAGTAAATTCAGGTCAAAAACTTTGAATATTCATCTTTAATCTGTTTAAACTAGGTGCTATATGCTAGGTATCACTAGGGATTTCATACTAAACAAAGCTTACAAGATCTTGAGTAAGCCTCAAGAAGGCATGAGTATTGGGTTAAAGATTCTTCTTAAAAAAAAAAGTACCCAGATGCATTGATGAATAATAAACTGGGCTCCATCAAAATAAAATATACGGTGTTTCAGAGGACATAATTCAGAAAGTAAAAAGGTAAGTCACTGACTAGGAGAAAATATTTGAAAATCATATATCCAACAAGGGACTTGTATCCAATAATAATAATAAGTATTGGCAAGGATGTAGAGAAAGTGAAACCCTTATTCATTGCGGGTAGAACTGTAACATTTGAAACTGCTACCTTGAAACAGATTTACCATATGACCCAGAAGGTCCGCTCCTAGCTAAAACTACTCAAGTAGAATTAAAATATATGTCTGCACAGAGATTTGAACACATTAGCCATAATAGTCAAAAAGTGGAAATAATCCAAATGTCCGTTAACTGGTAAACGGATAAATAAAATGTGGTAACTCCATACAACAGAATATTATTTGTCAATCTGATTCATGCTAAAACATGAATGAACCTCAATAACTTTATGCTAACTGAAAGATACCAGACACAAAAGGGCACATACTGTATGATCTCATTCGTATGAAATGTCTAGAAAAGGTATATCTATAGAGATAAGAATTATTGATTGAATGGATTTAGGAGTGGGAACAGAAGTTACCTGATTTCTTTTGGGGGATGATGTAAATGTTCTAAATTTAGACTATGGTGATAGCTTCACATAACTCTAAATTTACAGATTTTACTAAAAATCATTGAACTGTATACTTTAAAGGAGAATTTTACTTTAGGTATATTTAAATTTTTTTGTATAAAGGTATATTTAAATTTTTAATTTTTTAAAGTCATAGACAACCCTGACTATGAATCTCACCATGAAAATTAAGATATTTATAGAGTAATGTGCCACTTATTGTGACATCATGCTTCCAGAAAACTTCACTTTCTTAAAACGACCAGAACATGACAAAAGAGTAAAAGACCTCCAAACAGGGAATACAATCTTCACTGCTAAATGTATGCACTTTAGACTACAGGAGAAAATAGAAAGTCCTTCCCTTACCTCTACCCAGACCTAAGATTAGAACTCAATGACTTATTAAATGTACAAGTACAGGGCATCTGATTTAATAAGCTTGATGATCTGGTTTTCCTCAGTAGCTAACATTAACAAAGTGACAGGTAATACTGACGAAAGGTTCAGAAAGCAAAGACTATCAAACCATAGTTATTAGAGTCTCATCAGCCCCTCACAACTCAATGCCACTGAGGGTAAAGGAGCAATGATCTTTTCAAGGACCACGTGGCCAGCAAAAGTAATGGTGTCTGCTGTACAAGAGTGGAAAGAGAATCAGTGTTTCTCAAAATGAGGTCATCAGAATGGCTCTAGGTGATTATTTATGATACAGATTCTCTTCTCTTCCTCAAATCTACTAAATCAGAACCTCTAGGGATGACGTCTGAGTATCTGCATGTTCAACAGGAACCCTAGCTGATTCTTGTATATACTACAATTTAAACCATAGATGACTGTTTATTTAGAGAATGTTAGAAAGAGAAGGAACCTTGATGACCAACTAATCAAAACCTCATATATCGGAGACAAGAATGTTGCACTCCAATGTGGTAATATTATTTTCCAAGATCTTTCAGTATTTCTTTAAACTCTTTAAAAAAAAAAAAAAAAGAATTATGATTCTAGCCCTATAAATTGTAAAACATATTTACAACACAAGGGAATGTGAAATATATCTTGGAAATATATTCTTCAAAGATTGATGAAGATAAAATGCTTAATCATTTAAAGGGATATATTTCTGCTCTCAGGAAAATTAATCTAGAGCACCTCATTACCTGAGGATGCCAACTAAATGAGTCATCATAATAGTTACATTATTTTTCCTTGTTGGTATGTTCAGTTTAATTATTGCAATTTTTCCTTACAAACCTATCTTCCTCAAGAAAATATATAGGTTATATGACAAAAAAATCAGTATTCTTACAAATTATTGAGCTAACATTAAGTCATCATTTGCTCTGAAAACACATATTTCCTGTGCTACAAGCCATATTTTTTAAACGCAACCTCAATTTTCCTGTATACGGGTTCTAAAACATGAGCTAGCAGGCATAGCTCTTGTTAAGAACCTCAGAAATCCTAACACCTAAACTGGTCCGGATGGTTACTTCACAGGAATCTTTTGTCTATAGCCTTTATCACACTCATGACTTTGGTGAAACTATCTGCATTCCATCTTTGTTAAATGAGTATGTCATTTTTTAATGGAATAAGTAATTTCTGACAATTTCAGAACTCTCTAGTTCAGGGAATATTGATCTAATGGCTTGTCTACTACCAAGCTAAGTGTCTAACACCTTGTTAATGGTAGAAATGGAAAAAAAAAAAATCTTCACAAAAAGCAATCATACACATTAAGCTTGCTGAGGTAGGAAACATTCTCAGTACCACCCTACCCAACTATGGTGAATTACACTGTGCTGATACTTAACAGGGAGGAAAAAACACCTAGATAGGAAACATTTCTCACACTGACAACTGAAAAAGGTTTAAGATGAGCAAATCCAAATAGGAAATTTAATTACAGTAAGACCTCTTATAATAGTTACATTCAATACATTCTTGTATGCAACATTTTGACAGCCGATCTTAATCCTTCTTCTCTCTTTCTCTTTCATCTCTATATTGCTATCTTTTTTATTTCTGATAGATTGTGAGAGACCTAACATATGTCTTGAGAACAGCTCTGTTTTCTGCTGTTGAGAATGGTTCCTCAAATCCAGAAGTCATCTTCTTGTACGTATCTTTTTCCTACTGACACTGATTTTTCTCCTCCTGTAAAATTAATAATAGTCTATGAACTCCTCCATCTCCTGAAATCTTACTTATGTCCCACAAAAATGTTCTCTATGCTCCTTTTATGATGCCACCACTGCATTCCAAGAATTGTTCAGAAAGCTTATTGAATCAACAAAAGTCATTAATCATAAATCTACTGGTTAGAACAAATGCTTGACTTGTGTTTGCCTCTGCTCTATCTTTAAGAAGGAAGATTTATTAAACAAATTAACCAGAGTGAAACTAAGAGTGAAACCCAAAATACATGCACATCCTTTAGAAACAAACATGTTCATAAATTGCTGCTGAAATATACATGATGATTCTCTTCTCCCTGATAAGTTTGCCAACTACATAAAAATCTGCTATCCCCAGCTAATTGGTTGCACGATAGTATACATATGGAAACAGATACTTTAAATACAAACAAAAATAAATAAACAGGTTTTGATCTTCTGTGTTTTCCCTGGTAGCCTGTTGTCTTCTCTGACTGCAGAATAGACTAGTGAACTTCCTCAACACACTTTCTCTCTAGAAAGTCATATATAAAGCTCAAAGGAAAGTGTCTAGTAGAAAACACCTCTCAAAACTCAAGTTATATTTTCTTTGTTGATTTGAGTTCCTTACAGTAATTTTTTTAAAAAATGAGATCATGGCCTTTGAAGCAACACAGATGGAGGTGAAGGCCACAATCCTAGGTGAATTACCACAGGAACAGAAAACCTAATACCACATGTTCTCACTCCTAAGTGGGAGCTAAATATTCAGCACACTTGGATATAAAGATGGGAACAATAGACACTGGGGCCTATTTGTGGATTGAGGGTGAGAGGAGGGTGAGAACTGAAAAAGTACCTATCAGGTATTATGTTGATTACATGGGTGACAAAATTATCTGTAAACCAAACCCCTGCAACATGCAGTTTACCCAAGTAACAAACCTGCACATGCACCCCCTTGAACATAAAATAAAAGTTGCAAAGAAAAAAAAAAACAAACACAAGATAAAATAAAAGAAATGTAAGGCCCTGGTTCTCTTGGTTTTCATGACACTACCCACCAAGTACCACCACCTATCAGGATCAGAGAGATACAAACTTAATACCGAGTGCCAAAGCGGAATGGGAGCCAATCTTGATATTCATATGAAACGACTTAGGATCCCTTTCTCTGATCATCTCTGTCAGAAGGTATATTTTCGACAAAAATAAAAAAAAAAAATCAAAGAGAATGACAATCTCAGCTGTACAGTAGTACATTTCTGCCAATAATCCCATTTCCTATTTGCCACCTTTTGATATCTTCCTGATTTCAGATACACAGATAATGTGATTAAATGAAATACCTATTTTACGAGGTAATGGTAATACAAGATTTAGTAATGATCTTTGATTGAAAGGATAAAGTCAGGTTGGGAGAGTGTAAAACATAAAATAAAAAGAAGGGCCTACAGTGTAGGAGCTCAGGGATTGGACAGGAGGGGCAGTGAACAAAACAAAAGCAAAGGAACTAGAACACAGCAGTGGTGACCCCCGTGAGTAAGGACTCAGTCCTGGATGGATGGCTTTTAGTAAGTTTTCGTCCTAAAAAAATAACATGGAAAATTTTTTCAATGACTTGCAGGGCTTTGAGAGAAAAAGATGAAAGCTGGCTCAGGGAGGGTGGTAGGAAAGGAAAAATGAAAAGGAACTAAATGCACAGAAATGTCTTAGTCCTGAATTTCTCTAAGTCTACGACTGAGACCTAAAATTTTCCTTTCTATAAAGCACATGTTAAACCAAGACTCCTTATCTCTATATGGGTTGAGCATCCCTCATCTGAAAATCTGAAACCTGAGATACTCCAACATCTGAAAATTCTTAGCACCAACATGACACCACAAATGGAAAATTCCACACCCAACCCTCATGACTGGTCGCAATCAAAACATAGGTGCAGACACACAATTTATTCAATGTCCCCAAGGGAAAAAAGGCCCTCCCAGCCTCCTTCAGCTGTGATATATCTTTTCTGTGCACACCAGATATGCATGTCATATTTTTTACTGCTAAGTACTGTTGCGTGAATAAGTGTAAGAACACAAAGCTTATCAGTAGCATATCAATTCAGAGTCAGGAGTGATGGTGATGCCAAAAATACGCAGATTGTCCACATGGGAGACTGAGATAGTGATCCTTTTCTTTCTCATGGTTCAATGTACACAAACCTTATTTCATGCACAAAATTATTAAAAATATTGTATAAGGCTAAGTGCAGTGTCTCATGTCTATAATCCCAGAACTTTGGGAGACCAAGGTAGAAGGGTTGCTTAAGCCCAGGAGTTCGAGACCAGCCTGGAAAATATGGCAAAACCCCATCTCTACAAAAAAGTGCAAAAATTAGCCGGGCATAGTGGCACACGCCTGTAATACCAGCTGCTCAGGAAGCTGAGGCAGGAGAATCACTTGAACCTGGGAAGCGGAGGTTGCAGTGAGCCGACATTGCTCCATTGTGCTCCAGCCTGGGCAACAGGGTGAGATTCATTTAAAAAAAAAAAAAAAGAATACAAAAATTAGCTGGGCATGGTGACGCAGGCCTGTAGACCCATCCCATCTACTAGGGAGACTGAGGTGGGAGGATCTCTTGTGCCCAGAAGGTCAACTCTGCAGTGAGCCATTATCGCACCACTACACTCCAGCCTGGGGTGACAGAGCGAGACCTTGTCTCAAAAAAAAGAAAAAGAAAAAGATTACATAAAATTACCTTCGGGCTATGCATATAAGGTGTATATGAAACATAAATGAACTTCATGTTTAGACTCAGGTCACATCCCCTCTGTATCTTATTATGTATAAGCAAATATTCCACAAAAATCCAAAATCCAAAACACTTCTGGTCCTAAGAATTTCCCATAAGAGGCACCCAATCTGTAGTAGCCTGGTTATACATAAAGCAGCCAAACTGTTCTAGGCTGATGATATCATTTATTAACTCCTTCAACCATTATGGAATTCCTGCTCTATGCCATACATTATGCCAGGAACTGTATCTGTAAACTCAGAGAAAACAGATACTTTTCACAATACCTACTACTCAGGTAGAAGACAAGACTAAAGATAAAAAGGACTCTAGGATTACGTTCTAGAAAGCCAGGCCTCCACCCCTACCCACACCTTCCTCCAGCACTCAGGCAATTCCAAGTATCTAGTCTTCAGTTTTCCAATCATCTGTTTTTGTTTGGGGACACAGTACTTTGTGATCCATTGAATTTCACAATAAACTGAGATTAGTCTCATGCTTTTGAATAGTACTCTTGGTACACTGTCCATTTTGACACACAATATAAAGGAAATCCAAGACAAAGAGATATCCCTCTCTGTGACTACCTGTCCTGGAAAAACATCTGGGGAGATATAAAGGCCAGTCACTTTAGGGATTTCTGTGACCACAGCAATCCCCCACAAAAAGAAAAATTGCACCTATTAACCCCCTTCATTTCAGCCACTGAGCAGACATAAAATTGAAATAAATTTCCGTTATTGCCAATCTGGGATCTATCTAAACCAATGATCCAAGAATAAGAGGTTCCACAATCCATCATCCAATTCCACTACATTCCTTGTAATTTTGAAAATTATAAAATCTGGTAGCTTTGTAATGTTCTCAGTGCTTACTTACAGAAAATTTTCAAATATCCACCCATAAATTTTCTCCCTACAAATCTCACTGCTCCATATTTTGACCTTGAAATGTGATCATTCTTTCAATAGAAGGATCAGAAATTAATGTGACATGTGTTGATTTTTAACCCCATCATTTTATATTTTCTAACAGCTTTATTGCTGAGCCAATATCCCAGAAATAGACACAGATATGTACCTCACTTTTTTAGTCTGTCTCCAGCAAGAAAATAGCCATAAGCTCTACAAAAAAGTGGCAATTTCCAATCTTCTGAAATTTGCAATGTCTTATCATTGCTTAGTTTTAGGTTACTCTTTCATTCTGCTTTTCTACTTTTTAATTAAAGTGACCTGAGAGCTTGGAGGAAAAGGAACTCTTAATACTGGATACCAAGTAACATTCTCAATGTCTTAAGAGAGTCTAGAGTCTCTGAAAGGGCAGACGATGCCCTTGACTCCCAACCCTTTCTGGGGCCTTCTGCAGCCTCACCTCTTACTTTCTCTGTGCTTACAATGGACCCTCCAGTCATGCTAAGTCACAGTGCAGTTTCCTGAACAGACCATTACCTCCCTTGGTACATTTACAAATGTGGTACCCCTGCATGTACTTGTCCATAATTAGAGCAATTATCACACCAAAATGCAACATGGTTCTTGCTTGTTCATCTCCCCTAATCAGGCTGTAACCACTGGGTACGGGGGATGGGGGAATCACTCACAGGGCTTGGCATATGTTAGCACTACACTTTGTTAAAATAATGAATTGATAAATGAATCCTCCCAAATCTGAGCCAGAAAACTCCAACCTCTGGCACCCTATTTGCTTATCCATCTTCTGTATTAAATTGGGAACTCCTAATGTAGGAATGGGATTTTTCTCATATCCTAATTCCTAATCTTGTGCCCAGAACACTGGCAAATCAGTATTTGATTAATTGTTTGACTGGGTGAGTCTTTGCAGGGAATTAAGAATAACAATCATCAACTATCAATGAATATTCAAGGTGATATGAATTGAGACGAACGTCTTGTCTTCTAGAGTACTCTGTTAGAATTAAGTAGACACTGGAGTCGAACAGCCTGTTCTCCATTGTGACCTTGCTAAGGCTCAGTTTCCTCACCTGCTAAATAGTTATAATAGTTCCTGCCTCACAAAATGGTTGTAAGGATTAAATGAGTTAACATGCTAACAGCTTTAGAGCACTATTTGGCACATAGTAAGTGCTAAAATGTTGTAAACCAGGGAAACGTGTGACTGCCAGTTTCATTTTAGAATGTGAAACCTACCCTCATACCTGCCAGAAATGCCACATGTGGTAGAATTTATCAAAAGGATGTCAGATGGAAGAGCCCATTCTGAATAAATCACTGAGGTGTAGCATTCAATTTCATCTAGCCACCTCAGTATTTAATGACTTATTTTCTCTGGGAAAGAGATCATTAAAAGCAATTTTGAGAAAATTCTAGTAGTTCCCAAACCCATATTCACATTGTGATAATTTGCCCGACAGCCAACCATCGAAGTAACTGAATGAAAACACCTCAGTGAATGTTTTGCCAGAGAAAGAAATTACTTGCCTTTTTCTTTCTTCTTTTTCTTCAGAAAAAAAAAAGTGAGCATTTTGAAGATGATCATGTTAAAGGATTATTCGAAGAGTATTTCTTTTTTTTTTCCCAGTGACCTATATTTTGGAGAAGTTCTACTCTATGACATTTAGACCACCTCCCCACTTTCCTATCTCTCATCTGTCTCAGGGTAGAAAAGGTTGAGGCCTTGGAGCAATGAGTCATTGGAGCTTTCCCAGGAAACACAAATCAGAGAGGGAAAGGGATTTTTTTTAATGCAAAGCTTATAGATTGAAGAAGGTAGTATCTCTCATATGCCCACCTCCTTCTCTCAGTTTCAGCCTCTTACATCTAAAAGGCTTTTAACATTTTCTTTAAAGCAGCTCAGAAATCTGCTCAATGGCTCACTACTAGTCGGCCTTAGTTTGTCCTGAAGTTTGTAATTAATGCAATAATTAAACCTTTTCAAAGGGCTGTTGGTTCAATCAATGGTGTTTTATTTTCCAGGAGAAGAGGCTCTCTTTCTATAAAATCACAGTAGGAGGCACATTTAAAAACTATATTTCAATTGTAAACAACGTGGCTGTGTTCCCAAATGGCAAAAAGACGATAAGAAAATTATCCAGGGGCCTCAGAGGTGGCACTAGAGGTGTCACTGAAATTCCTTTCAGCAGAGTTCATGCTCTGCTGCTGCTCCTGCAGCCAAGGAAACTCATTTGAAAATGGAGCAAATTAGTAAAGTTAAACAGATGAGAGCCCTGGGTCATATCACACCACGTCATTAATGCATCCAGGATGAACGCAATGCAACAAAACACAACCATGAGAAATAAAAATTAAAAAAAATAAAGCCTATGCTTTTCTAGATTGACTAATCAAAGTAAACTTTCATAAAGGTTGACTACGTAAATTATCGATTTTCAGATGCAGACCTAGGCTAAAAGTAATCAAGTTTTAAATGCTGCAAGTTAAATAAACCTTTTGACATGTCTACAAAATCATTCCTTTTGCAGTTCTTCTCTCTAAAACATAGTTTGGCTGACCTCATTCTCTGCCTGAAATTCCTTCAATGGTTCTAGACTTTCCAACCCTAGACCACTGTTCCAAACTCATCACTCATTTTTTCCCGAATGACCTGTACCCTCACCAAAATGAAGTGGTTTCCATCCTGGGTGCAAAATACTTGCTTTCTTGTTCTCAGAGCATTTCTGTCTATAGAAGGTCATAAAGGCAAACTGGTACTGGCATAGGATGGGTTTGGAGCCAAAGGGCTTAAGTTTGAAATTCAGTTATAACTTGTCCTGTCAATGGTTGAGGAAGTTTGGGTCATATATTTATACTTTCTGAGCCTATGCTTCCTTATTCTAAAATGGGAGTGATAAGGTTTTTCCAGGGTGTTGTATCCACACTGTGATGTGTAAAATATCCAACCCAGCACCCCATATTAAGGTCTGCTGACAAATCTCTGTCCCACTCACCCTTGAAGGTCCACCTCCAACCTCTCTCCCTCAACAAAAGCTTATTCTTACCCTTCCAGGTAGAAGTGAGCTCTACTTCCTCTGAATTCTTAAATCATTTATCTATGACCTGTTCATTCGACATTTTGCCGAAAATAATCCTATGGGATAGTTATTTTCTAAGGTCCAGGTGCCTCTACATTTAGATTACAAGCCTACTGGTCATTGATCATGCTTTCCATATCACTTTATCTTCCACAGTACTAAGCACACAGTCTATGGCCTTGATTAACCTATAACATGATTGAGTTTTACCAGTTATCTGTGGTTTGTTCCTTTTTGCTCTCCAATAAAAGTTCAGAATTGTCATGCCTGATTTTGCAGATCAACTGCCACCCCTGCTACACACCATTCCATCCTCTTTTTGGGTCTTGCCCCTTGGTGCACAGAATCTAATGAAACAATTTATTTTCTCATTATAATGGTAAGCGGAATTAAAGTATCAGGTATACTGACTACCCTTCTAAGAGAAACTACTCTTATAAGAGGTTATAGAGAAGTTACAAAACCAGATATTAACAATTGCTGCAAGAAGAACTCTCAATTCTTCTTGAGAATCAGTAGGACAATTCTTCCTTCTGGCTCTGAATAAGTTCTCAGACAACTTCTCTGCAATCTTTCACTATCAATATCTTCTTTCGCTCATATTTCCAACCTTCCTCCCACTCTATGCGTAAGGACTCCCTGCTTCCCTCCACCCAGGTAAGCTTTCTTCACTCATTTAAATCATCCTGTCTTCAAAGAAGTCCAACAAATTGGGGATGGGAGAAGTGTAATTAGCTAATTGATAGCTTCTTCCTTTAGGAAGAATTCTTGGTTAAGTCTTGACTACAAAGGCATCTACTGATGCTTGCCTCTCCCTGTTGGAGAAGGAAGGAGGGGAACCAGGAAGAGGGTATGTGGTTGGTGAAAAGTTTGGTACTAGACAGAAAAAAACAACCAATGAACACAACATAGAAAAAGAGTAAAGTACTTCTCCCTGACTCTCTTTTCTCTTAGCTAATCAACCAGAGAATACGAGTAATTATTCTATAAGAAAAACCCACCCTTTCCTAATCAGAGCTTGAGGTGTGGATAAAATAAGTAAAGCTGAGTACAACTACCTACTCTCTTTGCTTTCTCTCTCATTTTTTCCCATTATAATCGTAACCTGCAGCGCCCTCCTCCCCTGATTTACAGCCCCAAAGATGAAAAAGAATAGAAGAATAGGGGGAAAAAAAACTAACCACAGAGGAAGTAGAATAGTACATGAAAGAGTCCCTCACCTATCAAAAGCAAAGTATAATCTACACGCCTGCCCATTAACTGGACATAACCCAGCCCTCTGCCCCATGAAAGCCTGACTCCTAACTCTACAAAATGTTATATAAAAGTATATTACATTTGGGGAAAAAGGTACAATTACTCATGCTTTATGTAAAAATACCCTTTTGGGTACAGTGGGACACCCACAAAAGTGCGACCTTCCATCTTCTATTCATAACGTAAGCAGGAATATAAGACACATATATGGCCTCATCCACAGCTAAATACATAATGGGCACCCAACAAAGAGTGGGCCCCTCCTTGGGCAGTGCTGGTGGTTTGGAGGCAGTGGGAAAGGTGTTGATTCCACAACCTACTCCTCATCTCCCCTACTCTTTGGGCTTCCCTGCTGAGATAAATAAACACAGAATAATAAGCATCACTTTCGTAAATAGTTGAATATGTTTTGAATACTTAACTACTTCCAAATCCAGAACTTTTTTGGTAAACAGTGCTTGGGTATGCAAAGTTTAGGCACAAAAGCTAAATGAGCTTTCCTACTTTTCCAATCCAATTTATTCTGGGTTTGTGGAGCAGACCGACAGCCCTTATGCCAAACCAGTCTCATGGAGCTTCTCAGAACACTGGCACAGGCAGCACACACAGGCCCCTGGTGTCCCATCGCCTGGGTGTTCCATCCACACAGTGAGCAGGGAAGACAAGTGGGCCTTCTGTTGAATAGCAGGCAAGGAGCATGTGGAGCCATCCCTGGTAATACAAACCCAGGCAGGGCTTGGCCACAGGCATGGAGAGAAGGGCCCAAAAAAATGACAGTCTGGGTCAATCATAGGACTAAATATCTTATCTGAGGGAGGAGTTGTAAGGAGGGTGAGGAGAAGAGGAACCCAAAGAATTTCCCTGTTTACTCTTCCTCATCCCAACAGTAAGTTCTTAGTATGTGTTTCTTTTTCTCAATTCTCTAAGTGCTTCTAAGAACATTCATGAATTTATTCCATCCAGGTGGAGATGATGAAACCTACCTAAGGAGGACTTTCACTCGGTTACCCTATACAAGACACACAACGAGACTCTGCTAGCACCTATTAAGTTGGTAGGATAAGGTCCTAAAATATGAAGACCTTGACTTATTTACCATTGCATTTATCTCATATAAACAGCTCCCGGAACACAGAAAATACTGCAACATTTGCAGAGCAAATGAGAGCTAGCAATGGACAGAAGTGAAACTCAGAAATGCAGGAGTGGCAGGTGCACCTGGTAGGCACTGAAAATGCAAAGGCTTCAATATTCTTTTCTTCATCTTTTTAAAACAATGCTGGAAACTACATAGGCTAAGCCCATTACAGCTTTTTCATAGTTCTTCATTCATTGGGAAAAGTACTGTTTTTTATTTATTTACTTTTTAAGGACAGTTCATTTTCAGTTAGCTGCTTCATATCAACCTTAATATCAATCTTTAATATCAACCTAATATCAACCTTAGAGCATTTGATCACTTGGTGCTGTGAATATTTGGAAACCTCCTCCATGCCCACAAATTACCTGTCTCTGTCCACTAATTGTACAACTTAACTTTACAGCTTCATTTATCTTGGAAGTGCCAGACCATGTCCTGTAATGGGAAGTCATTTTGCTTTAGTAAGGTTTTGTCTTATTGTTCTTTCTTCTCCCTGAGGCCCATTGTGTGGTCAGGGTAAAGACCAGAACTCAGATTAAATCCTAAAATGACTCCTTTCCTTTTCATTTCAGAAACTACTTTGAGGAAAAGACGGCCTTTAAGAGAGTGGCTGAGCTGACAGATTGTAAAATGGGAATATGCACCATACTGGCGAGGTCCTTGTTCAGCACTGTCTCTGTAACACCTAGCCCAGTGTTTGGCTCATAAGTGCTCAAAGCATATTTACTCAACAAATAACTATGAATATGGAGATCCTAAGTCATGCTATGTCAAAGACTTTTTGTGTGACTTTTAACATTTTGTTGAGGATTTAAGCTGTGGACATCCAGAGGACTTTGTTTAGACAATGTCAGAACACAGCATTTAATTAATAACTTTGTGTAAAGTCATTTGCTATACAACTGTCAGTAGAAATTAATGACACAACTGGTTAATTGGTTAGAGATGCATTTGCTTCATTCCTATGTACCCACAAAGTGTTGCAGGTTCATTTCAAATGAATGATACAGGAATCAGAATAATCACCAGAGTTTAAAAAAGAAGAACTCATATTTCCCTAAAATATTGGCAACCTAAGTTTGCCCTCACACTGCAGGAACTACCTTAATCAGGATCAATGGAAATATAAGGTTAAAGATTTATAAATAAATGCAGCTTGCTTATGGTCCTCTTTCAGTTTGTGCTGGGGACCAGTTCACTTAGGTCCAGGACTGGACCCTCATAAGCTGAGGAATTTTAATTACCTTCATTAAGACAGATAAAAGGCAGTCAGACCTCTGGGAGTGGCCAGGAAATTCCTTTGATCTGCTAAGGAAGGTCTGGGAGCTAAATAGATTAATATGGCATTACAGAAGGATTTCTCAAATCAACAACTCTATGAGTTTATTCTGTTTAGATGTAACCATTAAAATATCCTGTTCAGCAAATAAAGAAACATACAAATGTGGAAAAAGACCAAGTTATATAAACTGTTTGGGGAAATACTAAGTCATCACCACAATAGCATTACAACAAGAACAAGAATCTTAATGATTTCCCAATTTATAATCCAGAAGCAATAACATATCAGAAAAATTTATAATATACTTAGGTACTGCAATAGCTTTAATGGGTGGTCACTATTAAATGTTAGCAATAAAAAACGCAAAAACAATTATAAATGAGACCAGAGACATGAATTTAAAAGAATAAATGATGGCCAAATAATATAGAAAATGACTATATCACTACAGACTCCCAACAGTATATAGGAACGCCTTACCTCAAGATAAAAACAAAAGTATGTTTATAATAATAGAATTTAAGCCAGAGTATAATTCTATTTCCTTCTACTGAAAGAGAAATTACACTTCTTCCAAGGAAAAGTGTTGATTACACGTTTACATCCAAAAGGAAATAGGAAATAAATTCTCTTCCATTTAGTCAATTTCTTTGGTGAGAATTTTATTATCTCTAGTGGCTGGTGAGCCTGAGTTTTGTTACTACAGAAGTTATCCAAAGATGGGGCAAATAATTAAGACTCTCCCTGTTTTAATTGTTTTTCCAAATCAAAACGAATAATATATGCAACATTTTTCTGCAAATTGTCTTAACACACCCTGTAAACAGTTTTAACACACTCTGCAAACAAAATGAAACAATCCTATACACCCAGAAGGTGCTATGTCATATCAGTATCTTCCCTAGAGATTTCCCTGACGTGCCTCAGCAGAGGTGCCTTCTCCTTTGTCTAAACACCTATGAGATGTGATGGCTTCATCCTGGTCAAGCATGAATACGTCTTTTCTCCCCAGCTGTATCATAAATTCCTCAAACTTCTCCATATCCTACAGAACAGCAATCAATCATAGCATGCCAGAAGCAGTAAATAATCAACAAGTATATTGAATTAGGGAGGGCAAGGAGAAAATCCTGTTACTTTTATTATTTACATTATAATGGCTGTCACATATGTTGCATTTCATTTCTGCATGTAGTATATAAGGATACTTTCTAATAAGCTAAACTCGGTTCTGAATTTCAGCTTCACCACTCACTTTGTGTGTCTTGGGCAAACTCCATAACCACTCTGAGACAGTTTCATCTGTAAAACGAGTATAATGATGCCAATCTCTGGGGTTATTGTCAAGATTTAGTGAGATAAGAGACAGGAAGGTCCTAGCACAGAGAAAGCACACCAAATACACCCAAGTCAGTAGGGAGAAGACAGAAAGCTAAAGTGTGTTCACCTTTTGGTAGCTACAAAAATGTTGGTTTTCATCTTGCCCAGTTCCCCTAAGATATTCTAAATGCAAAAATCCTGCTCTCGGCCTGGTTCCACAGAGCATTCAGCAAGACAAGAAATCTTTCCAAAGCCCCGAGCCCAAAATGTTTGAGCAACCACCCTGCCCTCCAGTTGAGCAAGTGGAGTCTGGCAGATTGGTGAGTTTGTTTTTTTTCCTGTGTGTGCTGGAAGGTTCCCTTCAGAGTCATTCTGCCAACAAGGCCATTTTAATTCCCCTCCTCAAAAGCTCCCACCCCAATCTGTTGCTGGTGAGAGTTGGGTTCAGCATGAGGTTCAGAAAGGAGATATCCCCCCTCCTCCCTGGGGGAGCCTCAGTTCACCCCCTCACCACCTTCCCTGTATCACCTCTTGTTTCACGGTGCATGGTTCCCGGATGCTCTCCTAAGGAGTCTCCTTCCTTGGTATTTCATTATTGCTCATTCTTGGTGTCATATCCTAAAGTCCATTCAGAAAAGTCATGCTATCATTTTAACTTTTCCAGGAAAGTTGTTTCTTTCTCTCTCCCTCTCTCACTCCTCTTGTTTCCACTCAGTGTCTTCTACCTGTGCTGCCACCACAAAAGCGTGGTGTTCTAATGAAGAAACCCTCACTGCAGAGCCAGCATGGCTGAGCCTGGACAAGTACCTCTCTGACCAAGCAACTTCTCCAGACATGATTCACCCCAAAGGAGGTTGCCTGTTAAAGTAGTGCTTCTCAAACTGCAGTGAGCCTGAGAAACACCTGGAGAGTGCCACATCTGAAGGTGATCTGGGAATCTGCAGTCCTAATGAGCACCAGGGTGGTACAATACTGCTGAACCACAAACCACAACTGGAACAGCACCCTGTCAAAGGACCTTTGGCATGCATGTTAGGAGAACCGCTGGGTTCCTAAGAGAATGAAGAATGCAGCAATCAAGTAGTCGAGATTCATTTTGTTTCTGCTGCTATTGCCAGTTGGATCTCCAGCTCCACTGAATCCTGCTGCAGAGAGTCACTCTCCCTTCTCTCTGCTGATTAACATTAAGAAGGCACTTACTGTGGCCAGGTGCGGTGGCTTACACCCGTCATCTCAGCACTTTGGGAGACCAAGGAGGGCAGATTGCTTGAGGTTAGGAATTGAAGACCAGCCTGGCCAACATAGTGAAGCCCTGTCTCTACAAAAAATACAAAAATTAGCCAGGCATGGTAGTGCATGCCTGTAATCCCAGCTACTCGGGAGGCTGAGGCACCGGAATCACTTGACCCAGGGAGGTGGAGGTTGTAGTGAGCCGTGATTGCACCACTGCACTCCAGCCTGGGCAACAGAGCAAGACGCTGTCTCAAAACTAAGACAGAAAGAAGACACTTACAATGACCTAAGTGCTCTACAGACATGATCTCAGCTGGCACTCACCGATCTGAGAGAGACACATCGTTCTCATTTTACAAAGAGAAAATTAAAAGTTTAGAAACACGGAGTTCCCAAGGTCATGAGTGACAGAGGAGAGGTAGGAGCCAAGGCCTGACCCTTAATTCATGTCCTAAGTCCACCCTGAAGCCAGATTTTCCCCACTAGACTCTACCATGTCTCATTTCCTTCCTGGAGAAATATTAATGTGTGATGTGTGCTATTTCCTCACTCAGACAATGAACTTGTCAGCGTAGGATAGAGATACAATGTCAGTTCTGGTCACAATAACATGGCATGTTCATTGTAGACTACTGAAGACAGTTTTGTCCAAGTGGATCTGATCTTACTACTCTCAAAACGTATGCAGTTCTCCCTACTCATCTACCCATATGCACTCTTTGAAGATAAACAGGGAAGTCTACCTTTAGCAACAGGTACCCACGATGGCAGAGAGGGCAAAAGGACCTCACCCAAGTGATGGTGTGACTAGAATTCTATCCAGGTCTTCTTGTTCCAGCCATATCGTGGTTCTACACAGCAGATCAGATGACCTGAAGGCAAATAAAGGTTCTGCCTCCCAGCAACTGTGTGACCTTTGAAGTTCTGTAAACCTTTTTGAATCTCAGGTTAAAATTGGAATAAAATGATATACCTTGCAAGATGGTGTTAAGGAATAAATGAGGTAAGATATGTAAACATGTTCAGCCCATAATAGAAACTCAGTAAATTCTAATTGTCTCTTTTCTTATCCATCTTCTAATCTTGTGCAGAGTGTCTTCAACTTTATTAGTTGGAAAAAAAAAAAAAAAAAAGTCCAAGAGCTACCAGACTTAAGTGCACACTAAAAATCACCTGGAGAGCTTTTCAAAAATGCAGATTCTCAGGACAAACCCTGGGCCACATGAATTATCATCTCTGGGAGTCTAGTCCAGGAATCTGCAAACTATAATGTACAACCCATTTTACACATCACTGGTCTGTCCAAGATCAGAATGTCTGGCCCAATAAGTCATCTATGGTTCTCCACGGTCAACTGGAGGGAGGAGCCCACAGGTAAGGTCGGAGGTTTCAGAACTTGTCTTCCCATTTTTTCATTTCCTTGTCATCTTTTCCCCCATTTTAAAAAAAGTATAATGCGTGGTTTTCAGAAATATAACACTTAGCTTATTTACTCTGTATTAAAATTAGGAAAAACCCAATATAAAATATCCTTCCATGAAAACACTATTATTGCACTCAAAGTAAATAAATGAAACAGGAAATTCAAAATCATTCTTCCCATGGTGGTTCAAACTCCCTATGCAAATAATAGCTATGAATGCATCAAATCAGCAGCCCCCTAGACAATGAGAAGGCTGCATATAGATGGGCAGGAAAAATGCATGCAATTAGTGTCAGAATAACAACTTTGAATTCTTTGACTGCCATTCATTAAAATGCTCAGTCACAGCTTCAGATAAAGGGAGCTCCTGTGTCAACCTAATACATGGTTCAAGGACCTTTTGACTCAAATATTTTTCTAAATTAGATTGATAGATGTCACTTCACAAGTATTTATGCGACAAGGCATTGTATTCTCGTAGGACCTGGGTACCAGCTATGAATGGTAGTTAATTCTCAAGTCAGTGTGCCAAGAAAAATTTGAACAATAATTTGTCCCTGAAGCGGCTTATGTAGTACATAGGAAAGAATTCTTAGCTCAGGGGAAAAACACATAAAAGAGTGACCTTCAGCAACATGTTAGTAACAATCAATTTTGATGATTTTTTGAAAAATCTTATCTTTATACAAACTATCCATTAGGTCTCTCAATTTAGCCATTCTTCCCAGAGTTATACCCCACCACCACAGAAAGCCTTGGAGTACTTAAAACAGCTTTGCGCTACTTATGTCCAGATAAATAAAAATATTACTAAAACCCAATCTTAACCCGGAAGTTGGCGAATAGTACTTCAGTCTGCTCCTGGTCTGGGCTCCACCTCTGGCATTGGCCAGAACTGCGTCCTAAGTCCTCACTGGTCCTAACCGCGATGTGCACTTTTACATTTAAAATGTGTGGCAATACTCAGCAATCAAAAAGTCCTGGTTTGGGCTGTCTCTTCACCCTCTTCCATCAGGATGTTCGAAGGACTCAGATGCAGCAGCCACTTCTTCCCTCCTGAATCCTTTTTGGGTCTTCCTCTCACTGCCCTAATTGTTTCTTTCCCATCACTCTGCTCCCTTCTCTGCCTCACCTTTAAAGGTGGCTGTTCCTTATGCTTCCTTTTCTCTTCACTTTTCCTTACCCTCTCCCACCTTCCCTAAGCAATCTTATGTACTTCATGGAGCTAGAAATGTCATGTCTTTGTCCAAAACCACCACACTCAAAAAGACAACCGGGAATTCTCTTCTGACCTCCAGCTCCAAACATGCACATGCTTCCTTGGTATTTCCATGTGGATAGATCAACAATACACTAAACAAGGCCTTCTTCTCCTGCAGTATTCACCATCACATTACCGACTGCGCATACAATTTGCTCAAGCCAGAACACTCGGGGCCATCCTCCCCACCATCCTTTGCAGGCATTGCCCCATCACAGTCAAGGCTAAAAGAAGCTTCCAAAAATCATCTCAAATCTTTTACTTCTCTTCACCTCTGTGGCTCCCACCCTAGTCCAGGCACACATCCAGTCTCAGCTGGAGCCCTATCTCAGCTCCCTGAATGCACTCTTATTCTCTTTCAGTCCATTCTCCTTACAATCACCAGTTGTGATGTTTTTGAAATGAAAACCATATAACTCTTCTTCTTGAAAATCCTTCATTGGGTTCCCCTGTTTTAAAGATAAAATATGGAATCCTGGAAAGTCTAGAATGGTCTGACTGTTCCTTACCTCTCAGACTCCATTTTTGCTTCCTTTGCACTGACTGTCCTTTCTGCTATTCCTCAACCCTCTGCCCCAAGAATGGAAATGCAAATCTTTCCTCTCCTCATTTCCCCTCCTCCTCCCTACCCTAACAGAAATGCTTCTTTCTCAAGAAGTCCTTCTTGTATCTTTCAGACTAAGATAGATTCTTGTGTTATATGTTCACCTGGCTAGGACCTTGTACTTTTCCCTCATGAGGCTTAGCACAACTGTAATTATATAATTATTTGTGTAATCGTTTTGCCTCTCTATCTTCTTAGCTCAGAAAGGGGCATGTGTAATTTCTTCATCATTGTCATGCCAAAAATCAGTACAAAGCCTATCATATAATAGATGCCTGATAAACATTTGTTGACTAAGTAAATGAAAAAAGTAGGCTTGCTGCTTCTCTTTTTCTATTAGCCACCTACATTTGTTTAGCAATCTCATGATTCTCGTAATTTATTTAGAAAACAACCTAAGAATGGCACCTATAATAATTTCTCCCATAGGGTGGGAATGCCTAAATCTGAGTGGAAAGGAATAGGATTTTGGAGGCTATGCAAAGGGATTGGAAAAGAATACAGGGTATTCTTTTTTATTTTTTATTTTTAAAGACAGGTCTTATTCTGTTATCCAGGCTGGAGTGCAATGATGCAATCATAATTCACTGTAAACTCAAACTCCTGGGTTCAAGGGATCCTCCTGACTCAGCTTCCAGAGTAGCTAGGACTGAAGGTGCACAACACGAAGCCCGGCAAATTTAATATATATTTTTTTTTGTACAGACAGGGTCTCACCATGTTTCCCAAGCTGGTCTCAAACTCCTGGCCTCAGGCAATTCTCCTGCTTCAAACTCCCAAAGTACTGGGATTATAGGCATGAGCCACCATATCTAGCCAAAGCAGTAGAGTAATGACAAACTTCTCATCTATTTTAATGAAGAGATACATTCCTTATTGACCTGTGAGCAAGACAATGTGTTAAGCTGTTCTTCAGTGACCTTGAACTCAAGATCCTCACAAAACTAAATGGCTGATGGCAAAAATGACACTGAAAGGCACATTACATGTATCATGATTCTTTATCCTTTACACATAATTCACAAGTATCTTGTCTTCTCAATATTTAATAAAATGCTTTAAAGAGAGCATAGCAATAACATACATGAAACAGATGCACAAAAGACTACTCCTTTTACACAGGTTCAAACCCATTCATTATCTCTATTCACCTGGGATGAACTGGCTGTGTTTCCTCCTGGGTTGCACAAAGAAAGCACAACCATATACCCAGCTCATCATAAAATCACCAACAATTCTTGCTAACAGGAAGTAGGCGGGTGATATTGGCACTTTAATCATTTTCATGGACTTTGCAATAGTATTTTAAAGAGAAATATGACTGAGTCCATAATGACAGTTATTTTGCAAGTTACTGGAAATAAAACTACTTGAGAGTTAATAAAAGTGATTAAAAATGGTGGCCAAATTATTTATTAATACATTTAATACACCAGGCAGGTCTAACCTAACAATTCTGCTTTTACAGGCAGCTTTATCAGCCATTTTTAATTTATCCTACTATGAAAAAAAATGTGCATCAT
Organism: Chlorocebus sabaeus; assembly: GCF_047675955.1. Classification (NCBI taxonomy): domain Eukaryota; kingdom Metazoa; phylum Chordata; class Mammalia; order Primates; family Cercopithecidae; genus Chlorocebus; species Chlorocebus sabaeus. The sequence continues at coordinate 31,288,016 of NC_132911.1, read as the reverse complement.
GAAACTCAATTAAGTCAGCAGTGATAAAGCCTGAGAATATTTCTCCACAGTCTCTACATCAAAATGATTTGTGAAACACAGAGCTCTAGAAGGCAACCTAACATGCCCGGGAGAGACAGAATGAATGTAGCCTGACCCTCTGCATTTTTCAGTGATATCAAATGAAACAAGACGTAGTGAGCATTAAATGTTGAAGATATATTGCAAAACTCACCCATAAAATGCTAAGTTGAACATAAGGAATTACACATAGTTAATACACTATTTATCTACAATACACATAGATGCCTTTCATCATCAGCTCTGCAGGCCGGTATGGGGCTCTTCCACTGCAATGAGGCAGCAAAGGGCAAATTTATCTACATTTCAGGGAATAGAAAGGCCATTAAAAATAAATGGCCATCACAAATTGGAACCCTGCCTATTTCAACCAATTTGGTCTGGAGGTGAGGTTTGGCTATGCCTCAGGTGTTAGTGCAGATTTTATTCAGGGGAAAATCAGGACCAGAACATCTTGTGTTCTGTTCATTCAATAGGTAGAAATAAACTATTGCATTTTACTTCTTATGTATTAAGGGTATCATTTGTCACAGCAGTTAGTCTACCCTAACTAACACATCTTCCATGAGGAAGGCAATGTTCTAAAAAGACAAAGATAAGTAAGACATAGTACTTGCCACAAGTCACTATTTTTTGTTAAAAATAGCATTTACTACTTCTTGTTAAAAAGTAATGTGCATTCATTATAGAAACTTTAGAACATACAAAATGAAGATAATTCTAAAGATCAATAATCCCAATACCCAGAGATAAACACTGTTAACATTTAGCTATACAGAGTTCTAGGCTTTTATTTTTATTGAAAGATCAATGGGAAGAAAAGAGAAGGGAAGAGAAGGGAAGGGAGAAAGGAAGAAAGGGAGGGAAGGAGGAAGAGGGGGAAAAAGGAGACAGAGAAAGAGAGAGAAAGAGAAAAGAAAAGGAAAAGAAAAGAAAGAGAAAAGTCAATCACACATATATTATACAACACTTTTCACTTGACAGTGTGCTATAAACATATCTCTAAGTCATCATATTTGCTCCTAAAACAAGATGATAGCACAATCTGTTATAGAGTTATCCAGTGTTATTTAACCATTCCACGGAAGCACAGTCAATCTGAAATGACAGGTAGTGACAGTACAACAAACAGGTAGACAGAGAAGCAGACTATTCTGGGAAAAGAGAACAATACGTACAAATCCATGGAGCCCTAAAGCTGCCTGGAGCATGTAGAGAATGTCATCAGTGTAGCACAAGGTTCCGGAGAGGAGAAGGAACTGGACAAGAACACTTGGGACAAAAGCTAAAAGCCCTTACATGCCATTCAAAGGGGTCTGAGTTTTATCCTGATGTCAACCGAAAAGCTTTAGGTAAAAGCACAGTACCATCTATTCTACTTTAGAAAGACCATTCTAGCAACAGTATAGAAAATGGATGAAAGAGGGAAATAATCCATGTGTAAAGAGGTTGTTACAGTTGCTGTAAGAATCTATTACAGAGAAGATGAAGTGAGGGAAGAAGGGATGAATCTGAGATTTGTTAAGGACATAGAATCAATGGGATGTGGTCACCAATCTGGTATGGGGCAGGAGAGGTTTCTGGTTTGAGGTAACTAAAAAATATTAATGCTGCCATATGGTGAGGGGTTAACTGAATTTATCTCAGCACCTACTACTCTGGCACCAGATAAGAGTTGACCAAGGAAGTCACTGGGAATAACTGTTGTGCTCATACTAGCAGTGAGGGTAGAGTCGTTATTAGGATACAAATGTGCAGAGGGACTGGCAGTGAAGATGAGGCACCGGTTAAAATATTTCACATAAAGTGTTTGTAGGACATAGGTTACCAGGTAAGTAGTTAGATGTACAGATCAAGAACCAAAAAGAAAGGTCTGGGCTAGAAATATAGATTGAGGAAACATACTTCATAAGCAGCATTGGCTGTTCTGCAGTAGGCGAATCCACCAGGAGTCGGAGACATCAAACTGAAAGAAAAAAAAAATGGACCTAGCCCAGCTAAGCCCTGCCCATCCTGCCCCAACGCCATGGAGCTGCCAATACCTCTTCATGCAGAAATGTAAGAAGTCAGATCAAACTATTCCTATTTGACAACTGTTTAAGCATTGCTCATTTTACTTACGAAAGGGCTTAAATGCAACCTTTTCTTGCCAAAACCATAAAAATCATAATTTGAGACAGAACCCAACCCTGGCATCTCCCTGCAGCCATCAGAAATGGTGCCATCTCCCTGAAAACCAAGGTCTCCACATTCCCTGTGCCGACCTCATCCATTTCAGCAACAGTGCTAATTATTAGAACCTAAAACAATGCCCCAACTACACTGTAAAAATAAATTCATAGTAAATAGTAAAACCATTCAAATCTTTATTTTTCATTTTAGCACCACAAATGACTGAACTTTCTCATTCTAAAGTATACAGTTGTGGATTAATCATACTTTATCATTTCAAAGACAGACTTGCAGAGGCAGTGGTATTTGCTTTTTGAAGAGACGATGCCAGCGAATACAAATAACTGTTAGTATTTTTTAAAATGACACAGAAAGGCCACGGAGATAAGATTTAGAGGAAGAAGCCACCTTCCCTTGAAGGTTGCCTCTCATTCAGCTCTCTTTCTCCTCTCTTAGAGTGTCTAAAAGTTTGACAGTTGTTTTCCTATGTGTATTCTCCTGAGAACGACACTAAACAAGAGGAGAGGAAGAGAAAAGCTCCAGAGAAAGGAGGTTTGTCTGTTTGGGTCATTTCTGAGGACCAAATACAGTTTACATGGACCTTGAAAAGCATTTTACCTTCTCATTTTGTATATTAGGAAACTGAGACCCAAACAAGTGAATAAAGTCAGCGTCCCACAATCACACAGGTACTAACTACAAAGCTGAAAGTGGAAAGGATTCTTCTGAATCCGAGGCCAGGGCACTTTTCACTGGCAATTAAGCTGAATACCCTGCTAGTGTCCAAATGCAAGAATAGCATTGGCTGCCAGTGAGGCAAGACACAAAAAAACAGAGAAAATTTTAAAAATCCATACATTGTAACAAACACAATGTGGCAGAGGAAAAAATTGTAACAGTACCTTGTGTAAAGTACACAGGAAAGAGGAGTTCTGTGTTCAAATTCTAGAGTGCATATCTCAGGTAGGAATTATTACTAGTTTCGTTACGGAAGCAGTAGGATTTGAGCTGTTCCTAGAAGGAAGAACAGAAATTCCACGGGTAGAAATGAGGGTGGAAGAAGATTGAAGCAGAGGAAATGGCATATGTAAAAACAGAAGGGTTAGGAAAGTGCCTGGCCTGCTCAGGGAGCAGTCGGAGTGGATAAAGTGTTCATATGGGAAGGTGAGAAAGATAAGACTTTATTGAGGCTAAGGAGGACATTGAATGTTGAGATCTTGAGTTAACTATGGTGCATCCATTGAAACTTTGAGTAGGGAACATGGCCTAAGAAAAGTAGTATTTCAGGCCAAGTGCAGTGGCTCATGCCTGTAATCCCAGTACTTTAGGAGGCTGAAGTAGGGGGATTGCTTGAGCTTAGGAGTTCAAGACCAGCCTGGGCAACATGGCGAAACCCCATCTCTACCAAAAAATACAAAAATTGTCCAGGTGTGGTGCCATGGGCCTGTGATACCAGCTACTCGGGAGGCTGAAGTGGAGGATTGCTTGAGCCCACGAGGTTGAGGTTGCAGTGAGCCAAGATCGTCCTACTGCACTCCTGCCTGGACGACAGAGAAAGACCCTATCTCAAACAAACAAACAAAAAAGTATTATTTCAGAATGACTCAGCCTCTTCTAATTCACTCTCAGTACTGATTAGAAGGGGATTGGAGTAATGGACAGGAATATAGACAGGGAAATTGCTGGGGTAGGGGCAATTAATGAATACATTAAATCAATTAAAAGGTTCTGAAACTAATCAAAGTATGATAAGGTTCCTTTCTGAACTGCACTGATAGCAATATGAATAAAAATATAACATTCTCATGATAGCCTTGGAGGACTGTTTTCTGTAAGTGCATTTTCTAAGCTTATTCTTTACATCTTTCATTGTTTTTATTTCTAAGCTTACTCTTTAAACCATTGTTTTTATTAAGCTGTTATCCATTGTAATTTCCTTATTTCATAGCTTAAGATTCAGGATCTTACATGCTATTTAAACTAAGAGTTGAATAGATGAACACCTCTCTTTTCTGAGAACTTTTGCTTCTTATTAATGACAGTGAAATTAAAGACACTAACTTTGTATAGAAAATAACAACAATATAAAAACTGCTCACCACTATTCTATGTGCATTAGAAAGGCTGGTATCAAAACAGTAGAAAATAACATGTGTGAGGGAGGATGTGGAGAAACTGGAACCCTTGTGTACTGCTGATGGGAATGTAAAATAGTACAGCTGCTACGGAAAACAGTGTGATGGTTCCTCCAAAAAGTGAACCTAGAATTACCATATGAGGCCGGGTGCCATGGCTCGCTCCTGTAATCCCAGCATTTTGGGAGGCCAAGGCAGGCGGATCACCTGAGGTCAGGAGTTCAAGACCGGCCTGGCCAACATAGTGAAACCCCATTTCTACTAAAAAATACAAAACTTAGGCATGGTGGCACACACCTGTACTCCCAGCTACTCAGGAGGCTGAGGCAGGAGAATCACTTGAACCCAGGAGGTGGAGGTTGCACTGAACCAAGATTGTGCCACTGCACTCCAGCCTGGGTGACAGAGTGAGACGCCATCTCAAAGAAAAAAAGAATTACCATATGTTTCAGCAATTCTGCTTCTACATATATACCCAAAAAAATTGAAAGCAGGAATTTGAGAAAACATTTCACAGCAGCATTATTTACAATAGCCAAAATGTGAAAGTAAACCAGGTGTCCACTGATGGATGGATAAATGAATCAACAAAATGTGGTATTTACATACAATGGAATACTATTGAGCCTTTCAACAGAAGGCAATTCTGACATATGCTACAATATGATGAACCTTGAGGACATTATGGTAAGTGAAATAAGCCATTCACAAGAAGACAAATACCATATGATTCCACTTAAATGATGCACTTAGTAAAAATCAGAGAGGCAAACAGTAGAATAGTGTTTGTCAGTGGCTGGGGGAGGAGAAAATGAGAAGTTGTAGTTTAATGAGTATAGAGTCTCGGTTTAACAAGGTCAAGAGTATGGCGATGGATGGTGGTGACAGTTGTACAACATTATGAATGTATTGCATACTTCTGAACTCTATGCTTTAAAAAGGTACTGCGAGTAGTCAAATGTGTAAAGACAGAAAGTAGAACGGTGGTTGGGGAAAAGGGGGAAAGGGAATGGGGTGTGTTTAATAAATACAGAGTTTCCGTTTTGGGAAGATAAAAAAATCTGGAGATGGAGTGCAGTGAAGGTTGCACAGCAATGCAAATACTTAATGCCACTGAACTGCACGCCTAAAAATGGTTAAAATGATAAATTTTATGTTACCATAAATTTTTCTAAACTGCTCATTGGAATAAAACTATATTCCAAAATGCTAGGATGTTTTATAAAATTTCTGCTCCCACAAAAAGAAAGGTGCTGGTATTCCTGAGGACAAGATGCAACCCATCTCTATGGAGGAGAATGAAGACAACAGAGGAAAAGGTCGTCCGGAGGTATCCAGGCTTGCAGAGCAGCAGCATGCCTAGGTTATCTCAATGTTGTGGCCCTATGTGCTGATGACAGGACAATGCGCACACCGGCTCTGAGCAGAACCTCTCCATCCTGGCAATCACTAAGGGGCCCCAACTGCCAGAACCACTTCCCAAGGCTAATGAGAAATTCTATGTGAAGCAAACACAGTCATCCATTTCCTTCTCAGTAGACAGCTCCCCTGCTCTGTACAGAGGTACAGCCGGGATGCTCCCTGCAGTGGAGGAAAATGCTGCCACCACATCTGCTGCTTCACTGATAACACATCGTCTCCCACAGTGCCTCCAGGGCCGACCATGGAAGTGAAGGCAAAGAACCTCATTATTCATCAGAGCCCAAATGGGCACGTGCCACCCCACCTGCAGGCTAACCAAGAGCTCTTGTGATGTTAGAAACAAGAAAAGTAAGTGAAGAGGAACTGATCTAAAATCTCTTTGTATTACTTCTTAGGGATATAAGCTGTGTTTTTCCATCTTCGATTATGAGAATAGATTTCAATATAAAGTATCACTTAGAGTACTGAGATGGTTAAACACCTGTGAGGAGAGATCCAAGGAGAACATAAAATTTCTGAATGCTGAGATCTGTCACCCAAAATAAGTTGGGATGATTTACAAATGGTTCTGCTGAAAACAGTGGCAAGGGTTCAGAGACTGTTGTAAAACTCTTCTGTACTTTTAAGTATTTACGACACTGGAATTTTTTTTTTTTTTTTTTTTTTTTTTTCCTGCTGGGCTATAAGCTACACAGAACAAATACTGTTCTAAAAATAAGTGAAAGAAAAGTTTTGGGAAATTAAATAACCTTTCTCTGAAGCCCCAAAGGTCGATCCAGATTACAGTAAGGCTCTGGATGGGAAGAGAAGAGAACAGTGTTCTGGTATCGAACTCACCATACCAGAAACCAGAAGAGAAAAAAATCAAAAGTATGTTTTTATCTTTCTAAATTTAGGCTAGAACTATCCAACCAGCTGGGGTGCTTCAGTCATTTATTCATTAATTATTTAACAGGAATTTAATCTACACATAAAAATCAAACTCTATGTGTCTATCAAAGAGGCCAAAAAAATATACCAACTCCATAAGTGGTAGTTACAACTATGTGGTTTTAGTATGCCCTCAATTTTTTAGGTGTCTTTGCCTTAATGGCAATTCCCAGATAAAAGACAACCATTTGGGATGACAGTATTACTGCTATGGGTTTTCCAAATTTAGCAAAGCTGACAGTACTTCACATCTCTTATCCCTCGTCCATCCCCTGGGCTCCTGGGTATACCCAGTACCGAGACTCTAGTGCCCTCATCAGGTATGTTCCCTCGCACTGGGCTTGATTCAGCTCACATATTCTGGCACTGCAGAGCAAAAGAAAAGGAAACAATTCCCTCCTCTAGGTTCTCCTGGGCCATTGCTACCTCCTAAATCTGGCTACCAGCTCCGGATTCATGCACCACTCAGAGTTGTTTTCTTGTTCCCAGCAAGCCAGGGCAGATGTCCAAAGACAGAGCCACGGGCTTTGGAGAGAAAGCCTCTGAACTAGAGATGCAATGCAGGTTACCATCCACGTCCTCATGGGATAGACAAAGAGCCCATCAGAAACAGAAAGACCATTTGCATTCACAGTCTTGTGATCTAAGACCTCTATTTTCCAACATTTCTTGGACCCAGACAGCCGAATTTCAAGGTTTCAAGAGAAGGCTAGTCCGTGTGATAATGACTAGCAATCCTATACTCACACACCAAAATCTACTCCTGGGCCCCATCATTTACCCAAGGCTTTCCCTGTAGTATCTTCATAGGGGAAATAAAGATGAAGAAAAAAAAAAATGAAAACAGAAGTCTGAGTTAGAAAGTAGTAGGACAGTCTCCAATGATCCATCCAGACTGTAGGTAAAATTTCTTCTTTTTGATTTTTTAGTTATAATTTAAAACAAGATATAAATTTTTACTAGGTCCAAATGAGGTAAATCAAGGGCCAGGAAGGAACTTCCTAACAAACTATTTTCCGTAGGGAAAAATATCCTGGTTCTCCTGAAGAAGACCAAAAATTAAAGTAAATTACCACGTACGCATCTCTCTAGGATGCCAGGATGGCAAGTCTATGTTAGGGAGAACTGTTTCCTAATAATTGTATCCATGCCAAGAAGAGGCTAGTTGATCTATTTTTAACCTTCAACTTTACCAAAATTTCTTGTATTTTATCTGCTTCAACCTGTATGGAGCATTTAGGGATGAAAATCCAGGGGGCAAGGCTTCAGAAACAGATTTACTTCAAGTGCACTACAGCACTCAACAACTTAGGCAATATGAAAACACAACCTCTCAACTAGGACAATCCCTCAACTTAAAAAGACCAAGTTTTGTCTCAGTCATACAGTTATTTGTGAATTTGTATATTCTGTAAATCCACAAATAACTCAACATTAGATTTCAGCAGAATGTGTCAGTAAGCAAACGTTCAAGTATTAGAAAGCGACCGATATTCTGGAGAGGATGGGGGTAAACTAGCCAGGTTATATATTCTTTCATAACACTAATTTTAACTTACGTGTTATAACATAAAAGCAGAGTAACAATATGCAGGTGCAAACTTAGAGCATTCATATATGGGTTGAAAACTGTTCACAATGCCCACTTCTATGATATAGAAATAAGATCACACAAATGTGATCTTATTTAGAAATAAATTTATTTAGAAATAATTTATTTAGAAATAATTTATTTAGAAATAAATTAGTTTTTGCTTTCTTATGAAGACTTTCACTAAGCCATGTTACACTGTTTTGGGGTGGTAACAAATTGCTTGAATCAGTAAGAACCCTAACTGTATGCTTTTCATTTTCATTATCATTTATCTATATAAAGCTAATCAAAATACCCATTCATTAAGAGCTATCAGAAGAGATCATTTTTTTCAGATCATTCAACCATATTAAAAACAAAAAAAAAAGGCTAAGTATTGCTAGGGGGATTTAGAGATCTTTGGATATCTAAGCAGTTCATAAATTGTCATGAAAATGTACAAGAGGGTTGTAAAAGACATTATGTTTATAATTAAGAAAAAAAAAAACAGGAAGAAAATAGGTATCGAAGCAAAGGAGATTTCCTGAACAATGAATAGATTATATTTGACAAGGGCAATAACCCACCCAATCACGTCTTTTGCTCTCATTTGCTATAAATATACCAGCCAGAGGAAGTACAGCTCACTGTTTTAATTCTCTGTTGTCTAAACCTCCTAGTCTTACTTAATACATCAGGACATATGGTAAGACTTTCCCTAGATTCGGAGGATCTATAGATACTCCAGAACTGATGAGAACGATCCCCTAGTGCTAGTTAAATATTCTGACTCAGATATTTAAATCCACTTTTTAAAATATTTTTATTCTAAGGAGTTCTTTTCCTAAATGACCTATGTTGGTTTCATTTTTAACATAAATATAAACAAATATATATATAGTTTCTCTACTCAGTAGAAGGAGCTATTTTAAATTCAGTATATATTTTTGACAGCAAGATTTACAAAGTTTAAAAAGAGCAGTCACAAACACTTGGGAAATTAAATTTACATGTGTATTTACAACATACAAGCAGTCGGGCTATATCTGTTAGTGTTCTGTTTCCTTAATATAGCTTTTAATAAGAATAGTTTTCTTAAATGCTGACTGGAAAATCTCTGCAACATTTTCTTTCATTTTCAAAACACCAGAAGGTTAGCACACTTTATTAAATAGTGACTGAAGATATTAAAAAGAGCAAGTGCTATGTATCGTAAATATTTGATAAAGATGTTTACATTATCAATACATGCATATGTCTTCATTCTACCATCATATGATATAAAATACTTAGATTGGCTTGTAAGATCAGAATTGATGTACAAATCTGGCATGGCCCAGTTGTAGATGTTATCCAACCTCAGTGTTTGCACTCCTTTTTGGAAATCAGCTTCTGCCTCGTATAACCACAATGCTTTGGAAGCTAAAAGTGTAGCACATCAAAAAATGACTTGCTTGAATAATAGAGATTTAATTGAACAGCAAATTATCCTGCATACCAATGAACATAAAACCCAGGAATATTTCTTAGGTCGTTCAGTGAGCAACAGAAAAAGTGAAGACTACAAAAACTTTAAATAACTGTAAAGGAAGTGTAATTTATACAAATTTCAACTACAAAGCTAACAAGCTATGAATTTCCATGTTGTTTTCTAAAATACACTAATAGTTTCTGTTTCCAAAGGTCCATGTTTCAAAGAGCTTCTTGTTTTATTGACATTATTCAGAAGTTTATATTAGAGGAGGGGGAAAGAGAAAAAGGAATTTCAAGAGGAAAGATTTTTATTAACTCAACCCTAAGGCCAATCTGTTGCATGTGTAGTTTCTACACTAGCAAACAACTTGTAGGAAACAACACTGCAGCTGACAGCAGCAGAGATGGAAACTGTTCCCCTGGGTATGATATCACAAAATGACTTTGCTCTATTCGTTCTCCAGCCTAGCATTATGGCTCAAGCCTGCACACAACCATCACGCCCCCAGGGCATCTTGGTGTTAGGTGAGGGCCTTCTGCTCCATCACTCTCCCTGAAATCTTCTGACCAGAACCAGCTCAACCAGGACAAATCAGCCCCCATTCTCATTCTCATTCTCTCCTCTCGTTTCTCTCTCTCTCTTTTCCACTTTTGTGTGTTTCTTTGCCTGGCAGATTCTGAATGGCATTATCTTAGACCACACAACTGGATGAAGTCACACATTCATTCATTCATTCATTCTCTCTCTCTCTCTCTCTCTCTCTCTCTCTCTCTCTCTCTCACACACACACACACACACACACATTTACACTCAATATTCCAAGTACAGATTTACTGAATTTACATTATATAAAATAGCTGGTATTATTTACTTTTATCCTCCAGTATTACAAGAAACACTATGTTTGTAAAAATGTAAGGAGAAACTTTTAGCACGATTTCAGTTAGAACTTAGCTAAATCTATTAGTTGAGGTTAAAAGCAATATCCTACTTTAAATCACATAACACTAAAATCACCTAGCACACACAGTAACGATAGAAACCCAGGGCAGTCACTTTGTGATTTCTTAATATACTCGATTACATGCAGAAAGATTTCCAGCTCACTAAAAACCCACTTTTTAAAAATGTGCCACAACTTACAACTATGTGTTATTTCTTTTGACTGGCAAACTGAGGGACAAAACTAAGTACCTTCAGTGAAGTTTTTTCTCCTTAGAAGTACAAGAACAGAATATGATTCCTCCAAACAACATGGGCTTTCCATTTCCAAACATTCTCTGGATGTTTATAGTAACTTTACCTCTCAAGTCTTACATTTCTTTCTAGTTAAAAGGCATAACTAACACAATTGATAATCCGGTAATGCACCCCCAATGCTAGGCATCATAGCTGACTACGAACCCCTTTATATTAACTTCCCACCTTGTGGAGTGAAAGATTCAAAACTCATACGACTTGGGATAAAGGGAAAATCCTTCCTGAATTATACACAATAAAACATGTGAAAACTGGACAGTGGTGTTGCTTAAAAGGTTTTGTTTCCGATTCTATAACAGAATAAAATATGCTGCAGTACAGTGGTGCTGAGCTTTTCTGTTCCCTAATAAGACAGTTCCCAGCAGAGCATTTCCCATGCTTTAGAGTGACATCTATCAGTGGGTCTCGGGGAATCCCGATGCCACTCAGCTTTCTTCAGCACCACTCTTACTGAACAGCTTCTGTCCACTGAGTGGTGCAATCCTAACAGGTCTCTGGCATACAAAGTACATTGTTCAGATAAGGGAACGGTGGGTGAACAGTGATCTTTGCTGTCATTAAAACCAAATCATCAGGTATTAATTAACTGCAGGACATAAGCACCACAAACGCCAACTAGAAATTTAAATAATTGGCCCCCACCAGACACAAATTTAAAAGAACTGACATACTCTCCATCACAGGCAGACTCTGCATGGCATGGTGCTGAGTTTTATAAAAATTCAATTAACCCAAACGTCTATTAGACGGATACATAAAGACCAGGGGGAAAAGCTATTATGCATGTTGGAATTTGTGATGTGTAATCGTGTTAATTTACTGTTTGAGAAGAAACCCCGCTATGTGTTAGTGATTATATGGTAATCAGAAAATTATACAGATATTTAGATCATAGAAATTAGTTTATGAATGGCATAAACATAACGCTACCTCGGCAACATAATGAGATAATCAGCTAATTTCTCAAACCTGATCATATGAAGCAGACCCGGGAAGAATACTTTTCAGTGGTGAGTGGGAAAAGGTGTAGCAAATCAACTGCTAAACTTCCAAAATTCTTCTTCTTCAGGGCCTACATGTGATACTCCATAATTACGTTCATCTGTTCTGATTCACTGAAGTGCAAAAACATCCTCCAAACCAAAATATTGTGAAAACAAAATTTCTTGAGATGATTTGGCCAGAAAAAAAAAAAAAAACCCCACCAATAACAACTTTATACTTTTCACCTATTGCACATAGTCACAAGGTACAGACCGCACCTCTCTGTTGGACATTGAGTTGCCAAAAAGCTCTACCTCATCTGTCGGGGAATGTCAGTGCACTGCCCCTCCTTCCTTGCAGAGACTTCTCAGACACAGAAGCAAACCCCTAACCGTCTCCACAATGGACTCCATGTGATGGGAAAGCGTTAAAATCCTGCGGGACTCACCCTTCCTCCTTTAAAGGAGGCCCAGAATCAGCAACTCCTAACCAAAACCAAGTTCATATCACCCACACGCAAGAAAGCAGCCGGCACATTTCCCATCTACTTGGTGAGCCAAACCCCAGAGCATTAAAAAGTTTCAGGCGGCCCCAACTGAAGACCAAACTTGGGCTTTCCCCAGTGGCAAAGCCTAAGACAAGGGAAGCTGGAGAAGGCGAAACCTCCCTCTCTGAGGATCGCTGAGAGCCCACCACCCTGAAACCAACAACTGGGACCCGGAGCGCCTCTGCTCTGCTCGGGGGGCCGTCGAGCCCCGGTGCCCGCGCGCTCGGAATGCGCCCTTCGCGCCCCCAAGGGCGAGGAACTTACCGCACCGCTTGCACAGCACCCGGCTGACCTCCTTCTTGAGGTTCCGGCCCGTCTCCAGAGGAGGGAAAGAGGCTCGGAAGGCGGCCGGCACGCGGCTGGTGCTGTTGGCGTCGGGCTCCATGAAGAAGATGTACCTGCTGTCCTCCTTGAGCCTCCCGCAGGAAGGGAAGGCGGGGTGTCCCCAGGTCCCCAGACGCACGGTGAGCAGCGAGTCCTTCTTCAAGCCCCCGGCTTTCACCGCCCACACCTGGTGCACCTTCACCAAATAGGGCGCCTCCTCCCCGGGCTCGCCGGCGCTGGGCACCGGGGCGGTGGGCCAAAAGGGCACGGTCCCGTTGGCGGCGAGCAGCGACTCCTCGGCGGGCGGCCCCAGCGCCCGTGGGCCCGCGGCTGGCGGCTCGCGATCGCCGCCCCACGCCCCTGCCTCGCCCGCAGCCGCCGCCTTCCTGTCGAGTGCCCCCTGCTGCCGCCGCGGCGGGTGCACCTTTCCCTCGATCACCACCGCGGCGCGCTGAGCTAGCTCCTGCACCGATCCCACGCTGGGCGGGGACGAGTAGCACACAGAGGCCCCCGCGGGAGCCGCCTCGTCGCCGGCCGCCGCCCCCGGCACTAGGGCCGTGGTCCCCAGCAGCAGCAGTAGGGGCAGCAGCGGCAGCGGCGGCGGCGAGCGGGCGGCTGGGCCGGGGAGCTGGGCCCGCGGCCCGGGACGGCCGGAGCGGCGCGGGGCGCGTCGCCATCTCATGGTGCGAGGTGCGTGCGGGCTTCTGGCTGTCGGTTCGGACTCTGCCCGGCTCTCTCGCGCTGCCTCCCTTTTCCTTCCCCTCACAGCACCACTCCTCCTCCTCCCCCCTTGCCCTCCTCCTATTATTTATTTATTGGGGGTGCGGGCGTAGGAGAGTTGTTTATGGGAGGAGGAGGGGGGGAGAAGTGGATGGAGCCACAGAAAGGAGAAGAGGTATAAGGGCAAAAAAAAAAAAAAAAAGCAAAATAGAAAAGGCAAAAAAGCCGCTGCCGCCGCCTCGGTTGCAGGGAGTGACAGATCTCCCCACTCCCCCCACCCCCCGCGCCGCCGCCGCCGCCGCCGCGCCCGAGCCCTGCTGTCGGGGCTGCTGTCACCGGAGGAGGACGTGGAGGTGGAGGAGCTGCTCCGCGGGTGACAGTCCTTTGTGTGAAGTGGTGCTGCGGCTGCTGCTGGGGCTGCGAGCAAGCGGCTGGGAGAGAGCGCGAGGGAGAGAGCCCTGGAGGCGGAGTTGCGTGCCTGGAAATCGCTGGGTGGCCGCGGCGGCGACAGCGTCCTGCGCCTCGCCAGTCTGTTTACCTGTGGTGCCAACTCGGCCCGCGCGTCCTTTCCCCATGCTGCTGCCAGAGCGGAGCCGGGCCCGCGAGTGGGTCCTCCTGGGCGTCCCTGTCCCCGCGCGCCTCCTCCCTCTCTGTCGCCCCGAGTGCTGCAATGGGAGGACCGGCGGCAAACAGGCTGCAGTCCGAGTGGGCTGCGGAGATTTACTGGGGAGTGAGAGGTGACGCTTCAGTGAGCAAGGACCTGTAGCCGGCGCAGGATGCCCAGGCGCCGGTGGGAGGCAGGCAGAGAGGGGCAGGTGGGACCCCGGGCGTGCGGGTCCTCGGTGCAGAAAAGTTTCGGGTGAACCGCTTGCTTGACACTTAAAAGGCAGCAACATGTTCGCAGGCGACAAGCGGCGATTAAAACAACAACTTTATAACGCGCTCTCTCCTTGCAACGCGCACACAGTGTCCACTTCAGGTGTAACGCCTCCTCTACTCCTTGCTCCTTTGATCCTTCGGTCTTCATGACCCCCGCTTTTTCTTTTATTGAAATTCCTGCTTCACCATGACTTTATGACATGTGTGGTACTGCTGATAGGAGCATAGTTTGAATAAAATATTTGCTCAACGAGGCCATTTTGTATAAAGTTTATGGCACTTTGTCAAGTAATGGTTTTGCAAAAAATAAAACATCAAATGAAAGAAGCTCCTATGGCTACTGGAACAAAAGATCCCAGGCATAAGGAGTTGTAGGTCTTTAACATCCACCTGGTATTGTGCCACCTGAATACCGAGCTCCCCCACCTCCACCCCCATCTGTCCCCCTATCCCCACATGTCCTGCCAAATTTAAAGAGCTATTTCTAAAACAAGAATCCATCCTCTCCTGGGATATTCTTTTCAAACAAATACCATTCCACAGAAAGGGAACACATTTTTAGCACTTCAAGGTAAATATTTCCTCTTATGTTCTTTTATGGTGAAAAATATATTCAGTGACCTCATAAAACAGTTAAAGTTGTTGTTCAATGGGCGATAGATCCACATTGTGAGAACTGAAGAATTTTAAAGTACTCTAACTTCATGATATCTTTACTCTGGGATTCTACGTGTTGCCTCTGGCAGTTTCTTGAAAGTATGTCATAGAAGCTTTAGATTTTTATATAAAAAATAAAAACAGATGGTAAACTACAAAGATCTTTTTGTTCTTGGCATAATATAGTTGGCTACAAAACAAGGTTCCGTTCTCTCAAAGTGCAGTTTGGAGGGACAGGGTCATCATGCTCCCTGTGTGTCTCGGTAAGGGGAGATTCCTGTTTCTCATTCCCTGATGGAGCGCTTCAGGAGAAGATCACCATTTAGCAGCATAGCTGGGCAGGTCTGGTCTCCAGTATATGTTCGCTTGAACCCTGCCGGGTGCTTCTAGCGATTTACCGAAAGAAAGTGGTTCAAACATCCAATCCTACTCGTTTCTCTACTTTTCTCTAGCCTGGCCTCACATATTTCTGACTTGACTTTTTGGGAGGTACAGCTCTGGCCCAGAACACTTTCTTCCTCTCTACCTTTCAGATTTCTATCAGTTATCTGTCACTATGTGACAAACCACTTCAAAATTTGGTGACCTGTTGGTTCATTTAGCCCAAGATTCTGCAAGTTGGCAATTTGGACTGGATTCAGCGAGGGGGTTCTTCTGTTGACCTCATTGATGACTCTGCTGAGGGCTCTCTAGTCTCCCATGGCTTCAGCTGAAACATCTCATCTCATAAAGTATGTGGTCTCTTCCTCCCACAGACTTAACCTGGGCCTGTTCTTGGCAGCTGATTGTGTTTCAAGAGAGTGGCCAGAGATGTGTGAGGTCTCTTGAGGTCTAGGCTCAGAATTAGCATGTCAACATTGCCACCATTACAAGTCCAGCTCAAATTCCAGGGGCAGAGGAGTAGACTCTATCTACATCTTCACATAAAGACATGAAAATTTACTATGCCAAAGAGCAGAGATACAAGCAGGGGAAGAATTAGGCCATTTCTGCAAACAATCCACTGCTGATCTTAGACATCCTTTGAGATCCATCTGCCCCATGAAGCCTACTTTCTGACATACTAAACACTGGAGCGACCACTCCCCAAAGTGCACTTTCCCTGCATTTGCAGTCTATATCATGCCTTCTCATTCTTGATCATGTTATCTTATTGAGCCCAAGTTTTTCAGGAGTTTTACTCCCATCTCTCCAACTAGATTGCAAACTTGTTAGAAAGCAGAGATGATAGTTTCTATATTCCCCAATTTTCATCCAGTTTGGGGCAAATATTAAGTACTCAATAAATGTCAGCTAATTAATCATGGACTGATGCGGCAATGTGCTTACCACACATTAACCCAACACTATCATAGATAAATGGAATTCCAAGCAATAAAAACAACAATAAAATTTTAAAGCACTGGCTTAGAGTGTCATTAAAGGCATAGATATGCCCCTCTTAGTACTATACAAAGCATTTTGTCTATGATAAAACATAAGCCTCTTCTTTAAAATGGTATCTTTTTAAAAAGACGCTGTTCCCACATTATCTTCTACTCTTCCTCTCTCTGTTAAGCGGCATTAATGAGTAATTCTTATAGACATTTTCTGTGCAAAGGTAGGCCTTCTTTAAACTGTTCAGTACTAAGAACTGTTTGCATACATATTTCATTTCAATTCTTGTATCGGAGCCTTCATTTACCCACCCACACTGGAAGGATGTTGCTGATTTTATCCTTCTGCATGATAAGGGAATGGCATTTCTAATATGATTAACATATGCCTGAGAAAAGGTATGAATAATTGTTCAGTATGATTAAATGCTGTTCAGAAAAGGGACAATTTAATTTGTCCACACCACTGTTTTAAAAAGACAGAAAAAAGGTTCGGTCTTTTGTAAACATCCTAAAACCAGTGGTTCTCAATTTTTAGTGAGCATCAGAATCATCTGTGCAAATGCACAGATTGCTGGCCCTGCCCCCAGATTTTCTGATTCAGTAGATTGGGGATGGGGGTGGACACAAATTTGCATTTCTAACAAATTCCCAGGTGATACTGATACTGCTGGTGATAGAGACTGCACTTTGAGAACTGCCAAAATCTTGAGATTTATAAGCATCAATATCCACAGCATACTAACCTGTAAGCATACTTAGGCATGACATTCCAATATTCAATATCCCCTCCATCATGAATCTTGCCCTTCCCTATTTCAGTAAGGGAATGTGGATTGCCTCCTGAATTACTAGGGCCTGATACTATTTAGGAGACATTATGACCAGTTAAGGGGGCAACTATACCTGTTGATAGTAAAACTGAGTGCTTCCTTGGGGCTCAGCATGTTTCCATGGTCAAAGTTGAAAATAAAAGGAAAATTAGGGATCAGAGCAGCTGTCATCATGTTATCTGCTCAAGCAGGGAAAGAGCAGACATCAAATTATGCAGGTAAATGTGAAACGCTATTTTTAGTAGTTTAGAAAATATGGGGGCAGGGGGAAGAAGCCCACAATTGCCTCCACAGTGCAATGGCAACCTGAAATGGTTTTCCCACCGCTAGCACTTCATACCTGATTAAATGCTCCTAAATGGTGGTTATTAAAAGGATAACAGAAAATTCACAGAGACACTCATACCTACTTTATCATCATTGACCAACAGCACACAGAAGTACACACCTCCAGCTATAAATCATGACACAACCATTCTGCGGGTCCTGGAGTCCTAAATTTGCAGTCTCTGAAAGAAGCCTCACTTCACAGCCTGACTTAGAGCAGGTGCAGGATCCGTTACTATTTAGACACAGCAGATTAACAGCAAGCTGGGTTTGAGTGAAGAACAAGTTACAAGAACTGGTGAATGTAAACCCTTATAGGTCACCCAGGAGAGAAAATGTAGCAGAATGTCTGTCTGTCAAATGGTAGTGAGAAAGTTAGGGAGATTCTTAGAAGACCAGCTGCAATATGAGTCTTTAAGAACTGGGCCTAGTTCCTTATGTCACAGACTCTAGGGTCCCTAGTCACCTCCACCTACCCACCTATCCATCCATCTCTCCATCCATCCATTTCTTTAATTACATGTGTGTGGTGGTGTGTTTTTAAGTCAATACTATGTAGCATAAGGAGGAAATATAAAAAGATGAAAGGTTCCTGCTCTGAAGAAACTCACCATCTACTGTGCCGCTAATTTGTACGGTTGGTATGACATGAAATCCCATAGCTTTTGCATATTTTAGTCCAGCTGGGATGGAGGAAAAAAGGGAATAAAACCAACAGGGTTTTCTGATTGTTTTTACGTGATTCAAAACTTCTTGGAACTTTGGGGCAGGCATGGATGATCAAAAAGTCTCACTTAGGTTTGCTTTTTCAACAGCCCTTTCCAGACAACAAAGAAATGAGAGTTTGTTGAACTTTTACACTGGGCAATATATGTAAAGTTTAAGGATATAATTGGTTGCCATCAGACTCCAATTCTGCTATTTGCCAGCCCTGAAACTCCAGGAAAATTTATGAATCATACGGAGCCTCTTTCCTTATTTATAAAATAAGCACAATCCTTGCTTTATTTCACAGGGTGCTTGCAAGGATTAAAATAGCTAAGTATATGTGAAAATTCTTTAGAAACTCTAGTGTTATGCAAAATACAATGTTATACTAAATAAATGATACATTGCCCCCAGGTTTCTTCCACTCCAGCAATGAGGACAACACATATTGGAAACTGCCTCTTAAAGTTGATCATATAATATGTCTACTTAAATGCCTTTATTGCTGGAAGCTCAATACTTCCGGGGGATGCTTTTCCCATTATGAGACATATCATACTATTTGAAAGTGCTTTTCTGTAACAGGCTGCAAGATACTTGTTAAAGACCTGGTCGTAAAATTCAAATGGTGATTCTCTGCTGTGTACCATTATTATGTTACTCTTTGTTTAGACTGAGTCAGTGATTGCTGGTGTGCGGCTGACAATCTTGTCTCTCCCCATCTATTTCCATGAATTAATGATGTTTGGAGGATTTTGTGTGTGTGGGTGGGTGGATATACTTGGTTTGTTGCTCTTGTCCGTGTGTGTGTGTGTGTGTCTGTTTTCTGAACGAGAAAAGAGAGACTTGAAGAAGAAACAAAGGAAGAAGGATGATCAAAAATGGAAGGTGGAATGGGCTGTATTCCCCAGGCTGGCTTAGCAAAACAAGGGCTCATTCTCAGAGAGAGAGAGAGAGAGAGAGAGAGAGAGAGAGAGAGAGAGAGAGAGAGAGAGAGACAGACAGACAGACTACAAGTAAAAGCTGAAATTCAGGCCGGGCACGGTGGCTCACACCTGTAATAGCACTTTGAGAGGCCAAGGTGGGAGGATCATGAGGTCAGGAGTTCAAGACCAGCCTGACCAACATGGTGAAACCCCATCTCTACTAAAAGTACAAAAATTAACTAGGTGTGGTGGGCACCTGTAATCCCAGCTACTCAGGAGTCTGAGACAGGATAACTGCTTCAACCCGGGAGGCGGAGTTTGCAGTGAGCCGAGATCGTGCCACTGCACTCCAGCCTGGGTGATAGAGCGAGACTCCATCTCAGGGAAAAAAGAAATGCTGCAGTTCAGACCATTTTTATGAAGAACATTGTGAAACTTAAAGGCACAACCATGCCCGGTGCTTTCGAACTCAGGTGAAAAAGCAAAAGTCCAGGCGAATAAAAGAGCTTTTCCCAATTCTAGGAGGAAGGAAAATTGTAGATGTGTCCTGAAGAAACTAAAGGGGAACAACACAGCAGTGGGAATGTCACGGCACTTTTCAGAGAAGTAGGGGATCTGTGTTCTCACAGAAGCACCCTCTAAGGAAAAAGAACAGAAAAAGGGTAACAGATTTAGTTCCCACTAGGGCACACCTGAGGAGAGTTGGTGGGGGAAGGTGAATATCAAGTTAAGACTCTGCAGTTACACTTTGTAAGCTAACAAACTGGAAAATATAAGAATTGATGTTAATATGACCTCCCTGGAACCCTCTTGGGAATGCTGAGATGATGACTATTAGTACTATTAACATTATAATTAACTAATAAAGTAACAATGCTGTGAGGTAGAGAAGGGATTATTATCACCATTTTGCAAATGATCAAATCCACTTGTTGAAATCAAATTCTGTTTTTATTTTATCCCTCCTCTTTGAGCACAAGTTTCTTTCTTATGCCTTAGTAGTGAGGTGCTATCTATAGATAACATATAAACCACCCAACAGAAATATGCCCCTTAAGATCCTAAATACATTGTACAGAAGTTACACATTTTCCCCAAAAAATTGACTTGGAAATCTCATTGTACAGTGGTATTTAGGAGTAAGAAATATGCATTTTATTTCTAAGAACACATTATTTCTAAGAACAGCTTTTTGTTGCTATTACAAATATGCCAAATTGGAATAAAGAAGAGGTTTGATGGATAAGCTTGTTTTGAGTTTCATTTTTCTCGATGATAAAACAGCATTTTTGCTTTCTTTCCCTTTATTCCAAAAGTATTCACTGAAGATTCTTAAAACTCTCTAAGGAATTTTCCATAGGGATGAATAAACCCAAGAACAAACTTTTGAAAACCTTGTAGGAAATTAAATGGTCATATTTACGATGAAATTTTTTGTCTATACATTTAAAGTAACACGCACCACTGCTGAGTAAAGAAAGAAGGCAAAGAAAGCAGATCATAAATTATGAGTCTCAAAGGTTAAATCCTAAAGCTCGATTTTTGACAATTTGACAATTTTCTTATTATTTTGCCATGGCAGCCTCCAACGTCATCCTTCCCTTGAAAGTGTTGGGCTATATAGACGGCACTTCCAGTCAGACCAAGAGAAAATAAATAGACTTTTAGAACTGAAGTGGCATTCAACCTACCTTACTTTGCCCATCTGCCTCCA
Organism: Chlorocebus sabaeus; assembly: GCF_047675955.1. Taxonomy (NCBI): domain Eukaryota; kingdom Metazoa; phylum Chordata; class Mammalia; order Primates; family Cercopithecidae; genus Chlorocebus; species Chlorocebus sabaeus. Next base: position 31,266,995 of record NC_132911.1, on the reverse strand, counting down.
TAAAAATAAAAGTCCTCCAGTTTTGTCACTTTTGTTTTCCTTTGGTTTTATAGATTCTTCTACTTTAGCACGGTCCACACATGTGAATAGTAGGATGCTTTGAAGTCCTTAACATACACGTCACTCCATGAAAGCCATAATTACTATACTTTATGCCAACTTCTATTCTGAAGTTTTCAGTGAAGGCTTCAGTGTGGAGTAGAGTTTATTGCGAGGTCAAGGAGGGCACTGAAGTGTAGAGCCTGCAAAACAAAGACATGTAATAAAAGAGATCAAAACAAGAGAAGTAATCAACTTCCTGCCCTACTGGTAAGTTTCACACCAGTGTTTTCTGTATTTACTGAATGAAAGAGTGGTATAAATAAATATTTTATCATACACTCCTAACCCAGCATGCCATGTCAGAATGGCATAAACTTCCCCTTTAGGTTATGCTTTGAACCATAGAGAAACACATCAAATGTTAGACCAAGAAAGAATCCTAGATACCTAGTCCAAACCCCTTAATTTCATATATGATTTAAAAAAGGGTTTTGGAAAGTGGCTTGCCTTTCCCAGGGTCATTAAGCAGATTGTTGTCAGAAGGGGGTTTAGAACTCAGGTATTGGCTCTCTTGTTTCTGCACTTTGCCTAGGAGCCACAATAGTATAACTAAAAATGCTGTGTTAAGCATTCCTAAGAAGTTGCATGCCTAGACTCTCTTTTTTTCCAAAAACCATTTCTGGAAGTGATAGGATCCATAATCTCAGCACCTTAGAAATGTTGAGTTCTCAGCAGCTAGAATGCTAAATTCTCCATGTATAAGATAATTCCACATTACTTTGAGGTAAGAGGTGCCACAAAGACAGCATTCAAAAGCTGTTCCCAAAATACAACAAGCAATAGCCTTCTAATTGTTCCTGTTTGTTGAGTGTGTCATTTTTCTATAGCTATGAGTTCCCTTAGCCCGAACTGGGACATGAAAGAGTTAAAGGCTTTTTCCTCATGTTTTACAGAATGCATCAGAAGAGATTTGTTCCAGAATTCAAGGACAACTCTACAAAGGACCTACCAATATTATCAGATATAAATACAAATAGATACAGACGCTACAGATAATATAGATACAGATGTTATAGATACATATGTAGATATCTCCTAAAGCTTAAAGTCTAAATGAAATTATGATGTCTACTCCAAAATAATATTAAATCTATTAAGCTATCTATTTTATTGCAAAGAACACGTCTCTGGATTATAACACCAAAAAAGATATTATAATAAATATTACAAACAGCTGAAACTCGGAAATGACACTAATGTGTCCTTTCATTCCAAGTCCTAAAGATATACCTTCCATTTATGGTTGGCCTTCCTGGAGCATTGGAACATATGAGTCTGGAGTCTTATCCAATGTTTTCAGGTCACATTAATCCTTCTCCTTGTAATCTTGTCTTTAAACTTAATCATAGTCTAAATTAAATTCTGTATTAGAGGAAATACCTTATATTATGAGAAGCAGCATAGCATGAGTTCCTGGGTTCAAATTCCAGCTTCAACTCTTACTAGCTACATAATCTTAGGCAAAGTACTTAACCTTTTTGCAACTCAGTTTCATTCATTATTAAACAATTACAAGAGGAGCTACCTTTTGGATTAAATTAATTACATTAGATTTATGTGCATAACACACTTAAAATAGTTCCCAGCACACACTAGCATGTATAAATTACTGTTATTTTATTTTTCTCCTTGAGCACAGTGACAACTGCCTTAGCATTACTTTTTTCTATGTGTAAGACAGAGGCAATTAATAAACATTTGAATAAATGAAGCAACAAATGAAGACCATATTAAAGACTTAGTAAATCACACACACAAATTTTAGTACTAGTAATAAGTCATTCCCAATAGACTGAGCCCCAAACATTGACTTTATTCACAGAAGAAATCTACCAACTTCTGTGGTAGTTGCATACCATCCCCAAAGAAACTCTTTACCAGTCAGCAAAATAACTTTACTGCATAATCTCTCTGAGTATAATCAATTGACTGAACAGTCCGAATTTAGTGGGAAATGGCTTTACTTCTCTCCAATCACTGCTTTTAAGCATTCTCTGTTCGATATGCATCTCTCAGTCCTTGTCTCAGGCAGATCCCATAGCTGCTGCATTCTCTCAGGTATACAAAGAAGTCCCATTCCATCAATGATGGCATCCATGCAGGGATTAAAGATATCTGGTCCAGTCTAAATCAAAATTTAATTTCATATGCAATTCAAAGCTTCTCTTCTACTCCCCTAACTCAGGGCTGCAGTGGTGGAGAAGAAACTGACCTGTTCCTTCTCTTTTCCTTCCTATCCTTCCCCTGCTCTTCTGGCTTCTCTAAGGTCAGGAGAGAGGAAGAGAAGACTAAAGGAAAGGTGCATGTTTTGCTGTTGGTTTCAATTACTGTGCATTTTAGCTCTCCCTTGGTTAATACTGGCTGGCCATCAGTTACCTCTGGGTTGGTCAGACATCCAAATCCTAGCACTTCAGTGAGGTACCCAGGAAGTTTCTTTAGAAGCTTTGAAAGCATACACTTGTGCTCACTTCTTGACATTCTCCCTTACCTACCCCTCGTGGTATATCTCCTCCCATCCCAACCTATTACTAGGGTGTTCTCTTGCCTTAGCAAGCCACCTTTGGAGCAAGAAACTTTTAAGGTAGCTTGTACCTTTCACAGCATCCTCTTAATCTGTGGGAAACTCAAACATCCTTTCCATGCCAAAGGATTTTAAAAAGCAGGCTACTCTCAGACACCCCCTCATTTTGCTGTCGTTATGGCTGTTCCAGCTGCCCTCTTGCCTTCAGAATTCCCCAGATAATCAGTAAGCCCCAGTCTCTGAATTTACGGAGGCGTAATCATCAAGGAGCACTGTGCACTCACTCAGGATAAGTTTCACTCCCCATTCTATACTCCCCTGGCAGCCCCAGGAAAGGCAAAGGGCTTCTGTACTTCTGAAAGTCTCTAGCTGGGGACAAGAAGGCCAATTTCCTCTTATTCTACGTACCCTCACTGTCTCCTAGTAGTACCCTTGCAGCCAACTCCTTTGTTGGCTTAAAGGACGTGTTACAAGAGCCTCCTCTCACCTCTGCTTCCTTTACCTGAGGTGGCGGGGGCTGGGGGGCTGGAGGATGTTGGCACAGCCCTCCCCAGTAATCCAAGGGCTCATTACCTCTATGAATCCCTTCAACTCCACCTCAGTTTCTTCCCTCTGTATAGGCTGGGGGGAGTCACAAGTAAGGGAGTGAAAGGGTGAAGATCCCGGGACAAACCTGGCCACACATGAGTCCACAAAGTAACCTACTGCTTATATAATCTTTGTGCCAGGCATGGAATTAGGGAGACATCACAAAATCAGTGAGAAAACTAAGTAAAATGTTCTATGTAGTAGGGGCCACACACAGTCGTGCACACCTGTGGTCCCAGCTACTCAGGAGGCTGAGGTGGGAGGATCCCTTGAGCCTAAGAGCTCAAGGCTGCAGTGAGCTACGATTGTGCTAAGGAACTGCAGCCTGGGCAACCGAGTGAGGCCACTTCAGAAGAAAGAAGAAAGAAGAAGAAGAAGAAGAGGAGGAGGAGGAGGAAGGGGAGGGGAAGAAGAGGAGGAGGAGGAAGGAAAAGAAGAAGAAATAGGAGGGGGAGGAGGAGGAGAATAAGGAGGAGGAGGAGGAGAATAAGGAGGAGGAGGAGAAAAAGAAGGAGGGGTAGGGGAGGAGGAGGAGAAGGAGAAAAGGGATAAGAAAAAGAGAAGAAAGAAAAGAGAAATGTTCTATGAAATAAAAGAGGAGGAGGACAATTCTTCCTAGCAGTCAGTAAAACAATATGAAAGATCAGCCAAAAACTCATTCTGGTAAACAGGATTGAACATATCTGTACACCTCCCTTTTATCTATGAAAAAATTCAGCCTCCCAAAGGAAATATTCAGGAAAATACATTTAGTTATAATATTTATCCTGATATTAAAGATGCAGATAAAATGCAAAACTGATTGAGATTGAATTTCATAGACTGAGCATCCTTTTCTGTGTTGTTATGAGCAACCAATTATGTGCACTGTTCTGAAATTTTAGAAAATGGTCAGTTCTTTAAATAGATATTTTTCTCTTCGTTAATATATAATTCTTGGGTTTCTTCATCTGCTCCAAGGCAAAAGTTCTTAATTATTAAGCATGTTAACTTAAGAGTTTATATTCTTACCATTTAGACTTCGTTACTCTCTAATGAATTGTGAAATTTCACAACATTCATTGATACTAGTTTTGTGAGATTGACAAGATACCAAAATGATGTACAGACAGCTTTTGATTTATATGAGCTCAACATATGTGTGCATGCATCCAACTCAGAAGATATACATATATATGTAAATAAAATATCTTGAGACAGAACTAGAATATTATGTGACCAAAGAAATCTCCTTCTTTCCCTCTTTCTTCTTGAGATTCCACTCTACCTGTCTCTTCAATCTATTACTGCCTAGAAATGCTCCTAACTACATGTTTATTCTCTTCTAGCCCAAGAACTAAATCAAATCAGATTCAGAATGGGGTCTGGATACCACAGTATTTTCTGCCAAGAGGCACTGGAAGAAGAATTGTAAATCTTCACTGCTCTAAGCTGTACCTTTCCCAATAGTAATACTCTCCTGCCCTTAAAGAGCATCTCTATTCCTGATCCCACCTATCATCAGTACTTTTTAATTTCCATTACAAAAGAAGGTCACAAGTATTCCTGACTGCCCAATATGAAGGCATATTTGAATTTTTCCATAGAAAAATTAGTCCAGTGCTTTGTGGCAACCAGAGATGAATGAGTCATTAGAGGGTTGGCATTGTAGACCCAAACACCTGCAAGTGTTTGCATAGGAAATTACCTCCAGAATTCCAAATGAAGGACATGAAACACTAAGAGATACCTTAAATTCTTTATAAATAACATAAAATCAAAGAAGAAAAAGTTCCTTATAAAGTTCCACCTTTTTTGAATGAGTAATATTGCCATAGTGCCTCATCTAGAAATATTTTCAGAATTTCCCATTTTATATAAAACAGCAAACTTCCCCTTGAAATTAATTATGGGTCCAAATGAAGAATAAGATCTTCCTTTGTGATCCAATAAATGAATCTGCTCTGAACTTATCTGTTCTTATCATCTTTACTTTTCCCACTATCTTAGTCCATTCAGGCCGTTATAACAAAATATCTTAGACCTGGTAACTTTTAAATAACAGAAAATTATTTCTCACAGTTCTGGAGTCTGGGAAGTCTAAGATCCAGGTGCTGCCAGGTTTGATGTCTGCTGAGGGTCTGTTCTCTTCTCCAAAGATGGAACGTTCTATGGGTCCTCACATGGTAGGAGGGGCAAACAGGCTCCTTCAGGCCCCTTTATAAGGTTACTAATCACATTCATGAGCGATTTAGCCTCATGACCTAATCATCTTCCAAAGGCCTCACTTTTAATATCATCACCTTGGGGATTATGTCTTAACACATGAATTTGGGGGGCACACATACATTCAGACCATATCACTCACGTACCTAATGATGCATTTTTTTCTGTTAATATTTCTGCTTCAAACATTAAAATTCTGCTAACAAACTAGCTGATGGTGGAACTACTCTCCTCTTGTCTCTATCCCCAACTTAACAAAATTTAGTTACTCTCCACCTCTCTAAGGGCTAATATTACCTGGATATTCTCACTTGTCTATCATTCACCAGGAGGTTGGCTGTGTCAGATGTAAGCCATGCTTGAAACTGCCCTGGAGCAAAGAGCTTATGAGATCCACGATCTCATCACACATTTGGGAGGAGTGTTAGAAGTTCTCAAGGTTTACACCAGAGTGAATAGAAATTTCTAGGGGTTGAAAATTCTAGAACTGAGGACACTTTTTTTAAAATTTGTGTTTCTTATCTAAGTGATATATGCACATAGTTCAAGAGTAAGCTACTTCTATGACTTGTTAATACAAACAGGAATCTCAAGACACCCCCACTTTCCATTTCTCCTTCCATAATCATTTTCAACTCTTAGCTGAGTCTCAGTGTTTGCCCCAAGAACATGATCACATTGCTATTTCTAGATTTCTTTTCAGTTTTAGGTGTTATGTATTAACTATAGAAAGTAAGAGTGTAGTTCTTTTTGCTCTCCAAGTAAATGTTCACTCCCCATACGCCATTCCTTTCTAGTAAAGTCAAAATTTTGATTATTCAGTATTTTCATTATCAAATCTATGTATATAATTCAAAAATGAGCCATAATATAAATTATGATTAAAATTCTTCCCTGCTCAATATCCTACTTACCCTGGAGCTAACATTGTTTCTGGTTTTCTCCTATTTGCTTAACTTTGTGTGTACTTATCTCTAAATCAGCTTCAAGTTCTTCCCTTTGTCGCTAAATACCCTCTTGATATATTTCTTTACCTTTTCTATCAACTTTGTGTTTTTGAAGACATCTCTCTCTCTGAAATTATAACCTCATTTACACTCCAGTGATTCCCCTTAATGCCTGATAATTCTCATTCAAAGATTTCCTTTCACCATCAAACAAAGAGAGCTTGCTTGTCTCCTGAGTTGGATCTCCTGTTTCCTCCATCCAATCTTTCCCTTTTTCTTGTTTCACAAACTTGTTTTAATAAAGTGTATCCTTAGTAGCTCCCCAAGAAAGGGTACATGGGAGTAAACATTTTGAGACTGTCCTTGGATTTTATTGACTATTTGACTGAGTATAGATTTCTAGGTTGGAAATTATTTTCCCTTAGAATGTAGAAGATATTGCTCCATTGTTTTATAGTTTTCAATATTACTTTTATGAACTCTGAAGCTGGTCTAATTTCTTTTCCTTTTTATATAACTTGGTTTTCCCCTCCCCTGGAAGCTTATGGGATCTTCTCTTTATCCCTGGTGCTCTGAAATATTATGATGAGCCTTGGTAGTAGATCAATTTTTAATGACTTTGCAGCATCCTTTCATTCCTGAAAATCACATCTTTCTGTTTTGGGGAATAATCCTGGATTATTTTTGCTAATGAATTCCTCCCCTTCACTTCTCTGGAATGTCTTTCTGAAACTCCTGGACTTTCGGCTGGTCTTCTGATTTTATTTTTTTTCTTAGTTTCCATTTCTGTTTTTTGTTTGTTTGTTTGTTTTATTTTGCTTTGAGTTCTGGTTTTGCAGTACTCACAGGAAGAAATTCCTTTAATTTCTCAAGTATTTTTTTGAGTGTTTTATTTCTTTTTCCACTTTATTTAAATTTCCAAGGTTTTTTGGGATATTCATTTTGAAGCATCCTGTTCTTTGTAAGTATATAATTTTTAAATTCTGTTTCTGGAGATATTGAGAGTTTTTGAAAAGTATTCTTTCCACCAAATTGGCTTTTTCTTTTTTAGTTGTTATATCTCATTTAGAAATTTCATCAGCTATCTAGTAATTCTTGGTTGTCTTCTCATATCTAGGAAAGGGAGCTAAAAAGTTGACAGAAGCTACAAGTCCAAGGGCACAGCTTTTGTACCAAGAATTTCACAGTCAACAGAACTGGGTGGACTGTTCATCTGGAACCTTCAATGTCAGTTTCTTTAGATATTTTCCTCTTGGGCTGGTCAGATTCCATAGAGCATTCAATCTCCTGCCCAGAAGGAAAAGTCTGCCTACTATTGTTTCTCAAGCCCATGAGGGAAGTAGGCTAGGAGCCTCAGTATTCATTGTGTACATATTCTCTGAGCACCTTATTGTCAGTATAATACCGCTATTCTCAATTTTGCCAGGCATCTCCAGTCCAGAAACTCTCTGTTTTACTCGACCCAAGGAATAAACTTCCAGTTCCATGTCTGGACAGAGAAGGGCAGTGCATGGGATCATAGAGCAGGTGAGGGGGAATCTAGGCATCTAATGCTTCTAAATCAGATGCAAACAGTTCTTTTTTACCTTCACCCTTTCATTCCCACTTCCAAGAGTACTCAGTGCTGATAATTCCTGAGCCTTTTGCAACATTATGCAAGTTGATTCTTGACTTAACTCATTCCCAGTTGAAGATTTGGTATTCTCAGGTAATTTACTACTTTTCAGTCTGATTCAAGCATTCAAAATTTTATTGTTGTCATTTCCCTATTCTTGTTTCTTAAAGGTCTGTGGCTTTAAAAAAATTCCTTTATTCAGATTTGGTTGAGTATCAGGAGTAAATAAAATTAGATTTATGCCATCTGAATCTGGAATTTAACCTAGGGCTTAAGAATGGATGCTCACTTGCTCCACAGCTGGAAAATCTACAGACCTGTCTATTAGTGCTAATTTGTTCAATCTTATTAAGGTATAACTGAAGTGCTTGAAAATGTACGTATTTAAGGCATGCAACCGCAACCTGACATATATACACATGTCATCATGATAAAAACACCAAATATGTCCATCACTCTTAAAAGTTTCTTTGTGCCTATTTATAAGCCATGCATTCCCTCACCTCTTCCCTGAGCAATCACTCATCTTCTTTCTATCCCTATACATAAATTTACATTTAACAATATTAACATGAAATATGAACCCTGCAATATATACCCTGGTTTTACCTGGCTTTGTTTACTCAGCATAATTAATTTGGTATTTGTACATGTTGTTCCACATATCAACAGCTCATTTCTTTCTGTCGCTGAGTAATATTCCATTGCATAGATATATCACAAATTGTTTATTTATACATCCACTGATGGACCTTTGGGTTGTTTGCAAGTTGGGGATATTATAAGTAAAACTCTATAAACATGTGTATCTTATCTTTAGGTCAACATATGTTTTTGTTTCCCTTGAGTAAATGCCTAGAAGTGGAATGTCTCAGCCACAGTGTATGTATAAAACTTTTAAAGAAACTGCCAAAAAGTATTTTCCAATGTGGTTGTACAATTTTACAATCAAACTAGTAGTTTATGAAATTTCTATTTCCTCCAGATCCTTGCCAACATTTGGAATGGTCATTTTTTACCATTTATAGTCATTCAATATGTATGTATATAGCGGTATTTTATTGTGATCATAATTAATATTTCCCTAGTGACTTTTTTAATGTGCTTATTTGCCATCCATGTATCTTCTCTGGAGAAGTCTATTCATACTTTTTGCCTATTTTTTTATTTAGTGTTTGTCTTATTATGTATGGAGTCATGAAAGTTCCTTACATATTCTACATGTAAGTTACTTTCTTGATATGTGTGTTGTGAATCATTTCTCCCAGTCTGTGGCTTGACTTTATATCTTATTAGTGGTGTCTTTTCAAAAATCCATTTTTTTTTATTTTTATGAAATCCAATTTGTCAATTGTTTTCTTCATGTTTCATGCATTTTTCTTCTAAAATGTTTCTCCCATCTCTAGTTTGCAAAGATATTTGTCTATATTTTCTTCTAGAAGTTTTACAATCTCAGATTTTGCATTTAATGTCTATGATTCATTTTAATATAATTTTTGAATGTAGGGTGATGTAAGGATAGATGTTAATTTTGTTTCCACATGAGTATTTAGTTGACCTTGGACCTTTTTTTGAAGACTTTATTTCTCCCATTATATTGCCTTAGCACTTCTGTCAAAAGCTCATTGATCAAGTACTTATGGCTCTATTTCTGGACTCTGTTCTGATCTAAACTATATGGGTGTGCTTTCACCAAAACCATACTGTCTTTGTGATTGTAGCTTTGTTGTAAGTATTCAAATCAGGTAAGATAAGTCTCCCAATTCCATTCTTATTTTTAAAAATTTCTTTGGCAATGTAGTTTCATATACATTTTATAATCAACTTCTTAATTTCTACAAAACTGTGTGCCGAAATTTTTATTCAGATCATATTGACTCTATGACCAACTAGGGGAGAATTGTCATCAATATTGAGTGTTCTAATCCATGAACCTTTACTTTGGCCCTCTTTATTTTTCTCTCAGCAATGCCTTATTGTTTTCAATGTAGTGGTCTTGAACTTTTTTGGTTAAATTTATTCATAAATATTTCATATTTTTGGTGCTCTATAAATGGGATTTTATATCATTTTACTTTTCACTTGTTGCTGCTGTTACATAAGAAACAGTTGATTCTTTTATATTAACTCTGTTTCCTGTGCCTTTCCTGAATTCATTTATTAGTTCATGTAGTTGATTTGGAGACTTGCATATTTCCTTTGGGAACAGTCTATAACACGGAACACTTCTACTTCTTCTTTTGTAATCTTTATAATTTTTATTTTTGTTGTTGTTCTTTATTGCAATGGCTAAGACCCTCAGAACAACCACTCATGGATGAAATCACCCTTCAACCTACTTCGTCCCCATCCTTTCTTATCCCTTTGAAAAGCAGCAGCATTGTTTGGAAGAAAGACCTTGGCTTCGTAACAGATGGACTTGGATTCTAATTCAAGCTCTGCCTCCTATGGTGACTGTGTGATTCTAGCTGTGTGACCTTTGATCAGTTACTGAAAACCAGGAGCTTTTCCCTCATCATTAAAATAGAAGCATTATCTGTTTCATAGACAGATATAAGGATTAAATGAAATAAATCACCTAACACATAATGGATAGGAATAACTGCTCATTCCCCCTCCATCTTTATAAATAACCCCTCTCGAAGGCCAAATCACACATTTAGTGCTGCATACTAGACTTCATTAAAAAAATCACTGAAAACAAAAGTTCTGTTTTTAAGCATGGCCATCGTTTGAACTCTGCCAAGTTTTCTTTCAGCTAGTTTCTGTTTTCAATTTCCTTAGATCTGGTTCCGATCTTAAAATAATTAATAGTCACATGGATACATAGTCAGCTTATGCATTTTCTAAATATTTGTGCATTTTTGTCAATTGAAACTAACAAATATTTTAAGGATATGTATTATGTGCCAGTTTATGAGCCTCAAATGTATCTATAAACATACCTTATTATTTATCCACAATAATGTTATCTAACTCAGTCACCAACTTTTAATACCGGGCAACTTTTGGCTATTCTCAAAACTGGAATTGATCCTCAAAGAGTGAATATTTGCTTCTCTTGAGTGCATTCTAACAAATATGATAAGCAATGTAGTTGGGGAGAAGAACAATGAAAAGTCACAAGAACTTGCTTCAAAATTTGACATGTTATTACTAACCACATGACCTGAGGAAAGTAATAGAACCTTGCTGAACCTGTTTTTCTTCCACCAAATAATGTTGCAGGTATCTGTTTATTAACTTTTAGAGACATTTTGCATGCATGTTCCATGTAACAAAATATAAAAACCCCAGATTAGTCTAGAAATACAAAGTAGAGGGAGAAGAGGATAGACCCTGACTCTCCCTAGTGAACAAAATGAAAAAAATATAGTGCCGGTGAAAACATTTAAAAATTTTTAAGTGATATACGTTACTGGACTCCTCATGCTTCCAATAATGATGAGCACACTAGAATTATGGTGTGATACAGAACCCAACCTTTAGTAACCTTATGATTAATTATGGGAGTAGGCAATAAAACAGCTCCAGCCCAACCTACAAAGGAAAGTTTCTAAAACATTAATAAAGGCTAAGTTTTGCAATTCATTGCAATAGCTTTCAAAATTCCCTTCCAGTTCAACAGTCCACTCTCCCGCTCCATCCCCCATGAAGCTCCTTAAAAACTTGTTAGGAGCCCTCTGGGGGCTAAGTCTGAAAATGTTGCTTTCCCACCAGACCTCAGAGTTATCTGGTGGCCTTGTGGGCCCCTGAAGCATGCAGTGCTGGCCAAGGAGCATGTGAAACCCTCCTCTGGGGTCAGAATGCAGGGTTGTTTACTAATGATTATCAGAGTGTCCTCTGTATCATCCTGTATCCATGCTAAAAAAAATTAAAGGAAAGGTAAAGAATTCTAACCATAAAATTTCCATTAGCACAAAGCCAAAATATAAAACATGTTAAGAAGTGCAGGATACTAAATGTTAGCGGAATAAACTCAAATAAGACAATATTCTGGAATACTGAAATGAGAGAGGATTACAGGCCAAACAATGAGGTCACTTTAAGAGATTCCCTGCTGTCCACAATTACATTTACCCAATTTTAAGTTCTATTCAATCCCATGAAAACACACAGCACAGTCCATGCATCACAGGTGAGACTCACTAGGAACACAGCTAAACTACATTTCCCAGCCTTCCTTATAGTCAGGTATAGTGCTATGACTGAGTTTCAAGTCAGTAGAAAGTAAGCAGAAGTTATGTGCATCACTTCCAGGCCTGGCCCACGGGCATCCTTCTGACCGTATGGAAGAAGATAATCCCTGAATATCTTGTGCCAAAGAAGATGGAGTGTCCATCAGTCTGTAGCTCTATGGAAGAGGACCACTCTATTGATCTATCTACCCATCTGATACCATCACGGGAGCAAGAAAGAAATTTCTACTACCTGTGAGACTTCATACATTTAGGGAATTAGATTCCTCTAAACCATAGACTCTGAAAGCAGTTCCTGGAAAAAAACTTAGAACATGTGTTGAAAACTTTCAAGTCATGCTGGCAACACTGACATTCTTGTGGGGAAGTAGAGTGGTAGTTATGAGTATGAGCTTTGCAATCAGATAGGCCTGAGTAAGAGCCTGTGTTCACCACCTTGTAGATATATGGTATTGATCAAGTTTCTGTAAGTGTAAGTTTATTGTTTGTTTGGTTGGTTGGTTTGAGTCTTGCCCTGTCTCCCAAGCTGGAATGCAGTAATGCAATCTCGGCTCACTGCAACCTCTGCCTCCCAAGTAGCTGGGTTCAAGTCATTCTCCTGCCTCAGCCTCCCAAGTAGCTGGGATTATAGGTGCAAACCACTACACCGAGCTAATTTTTGTATTTTTAGTAGAAATGGGATTTTACCATGTTGGCCAGGCTGGTCTCAAACTCCTTATCTCAGGTGATCCACCTGCCTCGGCCTCCCAAAGTACTGTGATTATGGGCGTCACACCGTACCCGGCCTCAGATTTTTTCCTAAATGTACAATATTGGGATATTACTGCAATAGAATCTATTTCATAATATTGCTGTTTGTCACAGTGCCTAGCTGATACTAAGTGCTCAAGAAAAGTTAGCTTTCAGACTAAGTATCTTCCCAGATAACTTTTAAAACTTAAATTGCCATAATCTTAGTGCTGTTCCTGAAGTATTTCTGGTTTTCCTTCCAGGAAGAGGGCGGGATTACATTTTCCTTCCCACCCTTAGAGTTATATGTACCTACATGATTCATTTTGACCAATGAAATGTGAGTAGAAATGGCATGTTTCATTTGCAGGTAGAAGTTTTAAGAGTCAGCATGCATTTCAAATGCTATATTTTTCTCCTCCACAGCAGTGGCAATGTTCCAGCTAGTGGCTGCTCTGTCAGGTTGAGTCCTAAAGTGAGGAAAAACCAGTCAACACATGATATACATGTGGCATGGCCAAGAAATAAATCCTTGCTGTTTGAAGCAACTAGAGATTTGGAGTGTATTTGTTACTAGCCCACCTGACCTAAACAGGAACAAATATTCATATAGGCAAGTTCATGTGAAAACCAGTTTTGTTATTTTATAGCAGCCTCTAATAATAATGGCTGACGAGTGTTGAGCTCTCACCATATTCCAAGAACTTCTATAAGCTTTACATGTGTTAACTCATCCACTTTCACAATAACTCAGTGAGATAACCTGCAGTATCTTTATCCCCACTTCATAGGGACAGAAAGGTTAAGTAACTTGCCCAAGGCTACATAACCAGTATGTGATAGAAGCAAGTTTCAAGCCAATGTATCTGTCTCTTGGACTGTGCCATTAACCTTCATTACATTACCTACCGTAGTGGATGCTATAGTGTACCTGCTAGATCCCAGCTTCAGGACTGAGGCTGAGGCTCTCATTTCCTTTTTTTTTTTTTTTTTTTTGAGATGGAGTTTCACTCTTGGGGAGTGAAGCTCTCATTTCTTCAGCTATCAGAAACATTGGTTGACAGTGGTTCAGAGCTTAGTCCCTCCTTGGGAATCACCCTCAGGCAAAAAGAGCTGCCTCACCCAAAGTGAGGCCCCTTTCCTGTGGGATTGATAGGGATTCTGTTGCAACTGCATCACAGTTCAACTTCCCCCTTTGCCCTGCTTTCCTCACTCAAGTTCTCAAAAGTATTCCTCAATAAACTTTTCTCATGTAAATCTCAGGGTCTCAGAGTATGTTTCCAAAGAGCCCAGAACAACAATACCTCCCTAGATATTCCTACATGTGTACTGAAACATACACAGACTCTATATGAACTCCTTTCGCAATTAATTGACAAATGACGGTCATAGACCATGGAGTTGAGAGAATGTGAAGATCGCTGGGCTGTCTGGAGAAGGTTTGGAATGATGAGCCTCTCACAAGTTAATGGAGATACAGAATCTTCTACTTTCTCAGTTGAATTCAATGCAGTTCATTTCTCATAAATGTCATCTGTGGTTGTCTAGATCCAGAAAAGAAGTCAAAGAAAGAATCACATATTTTGTATATAACAAATGATAGCTGGTCTTTATTATGACATATATTCATTCTTGTAAGTAGAAATAGGAACTCTCCATCTCTTTCATGAAGACAGATGTCTCCAGAGACTGGAAGCCATGTATCTTTATTTTACCAAATATCATATATCTCTGTTTTAGTTATACATAAAAAAGCTATTGAAAACTGATGTCTTAAATTGATTTCTAAGAAACGATAAGTAGAACCTAAAATTTAATTCATAACCCATCAGCTCTCTCTTGGACATCTTAGGTAACTTGACACCTACTTCTAGTAAAATTTAAAATCACCCAAGTTCTAGTTCTAATGCATTTCTTTTACCGTAAAGTAATTTCACAATTTAAACTATCCCAATATCAGTTGTCTACATTTTCTCAAAGGAGAAATAGATGTTGTAAAATTTGAAATAAATCAGCAGAATTATAGAGGCAGTAACAAAATAGATCAAATATAAAACTAAAGGAATCTAAATGGATCTGTGGAATTTAAAATAAACATTACTAACTACATTGATATATGCATGTCTTATACATTGTACATTCTGCTTACGTATCTTCACCATACATTGAAGTAAATTAATGGCCAATGTTATACAGAGTTCAGGAGAAATTAGATGATTATATTTTCTTCTTGATGGTAGTTACTTTTATTCTTTGCCTAACCAAAGAATCTTGAATTCATAAATGAAAACTTAAAATTGAGTTGCTTATATAGTCCATAGAATTTTAAAAGAGCTCAAGCCAGTATGCAGCTTAAAGGTAACAAAGTCATTTGTTACCATCATTTCAAAATAAATAAGAATTATATTCCTTATTGGCTGTCTTAATTTCATTGAATGTACAGTAAATTATGCTAATACTTCTGTGGAGACATATTTTTGCATTCATATTACTACCCACTGAACAATTGCTTTATTTTCACAGAACTGCAGATAGGAATAAGAAAACATTCATCCTCTAAGCTACGGTAGTACTTGAGAGAAACCCCTTGAAGTAACCAGGCAAAGAAGAGCCAGAAGAGTGAAAATGTTAAGTTATAGGATATTTTCAGAGAAATATAGTCTTTGAAAAAATTGCAAGTGCCTGAGACAATTCAAACCAATGAAATAACTACCATAATAGTGTTTTTTTATGAGGTTTGGCTAATGCCTGGAAAAGAATTACCTACAGTTAGCATACCAATTACTTACAGGTAGGCAGTTGCTTCTTCTCCAGCTTAAAGGTGTTTAAAAACAACTTGTTTACTGAAAAATCTATAAACCTCTCCACCAGCAATCTTGTTTTATATATTAACTTAGATATATTAAAGCAAAGTTTGTCACTAGTCTTGTTTTGAGGTTTATAAACTCATACTTCAGAAGCAACTTGTTCCACTCCCAGGAGCTATGCCCCCTACTTGGCTAAAGCACAGTTCAGTATCTTTGTGGTATCAATTGCTAGGCCTTTCCACCTCTTTTTGGTTAACTGAAAGACATATATTATGATTTTTCATTTAGTTGATGCTGCTATCAATTTTGTCATTAAAATGCCTAAGCATTAATTAAAATGCCCAAGTAAATTAAAATCATGTTTTAATTTAAAACAAGGTTCTAAAAGACTATTTGCCTATAATGTTTCTTCTCATTACATTTTATATCTTATGAGTAATTATTTGAACCAATCCTGACATTGCCCAGGACAGAGGAGTTCAAATCCATCGTGAACTCTTAAATCAGAGTGAGAATATCGCAAACCTGCCCAAGACTTTCAATCAGGCAAGTTCACCACCAACAAACCCTGAGACAGAATTAAAACTAAAGGAAAGTTTATAATCATGACTATAGAAAGTATTTTTCATTTAAAAGATATATTAAACAGAAAAGAACTTTTTCCATTTTCAAAAAAGTTACAAAATAGTTTCTTCTCAACATAATTATTAACAGCATGGAACTTTATTATAGTTTTTCAAATGATTATAAACATTCAATTAGTATAGGGTAAATATGAAAGATTTTTATTGTAGTATGTATTTTAGGATAACAGGGCAATACTCAGATAGGTATATCTTACATTCTACAAAGAAGTTACTCTGTGTAATCATTAAAGAGAACGATAGGGCATATTAGTTTAGAATGCAAGATCTGGGGCCAGATTGTCTGAGTTCAGATCTTGACCTCAGCACTTCCAAGCTGTGTAATGTTGGGCCATTTACCTAACTCCCAGTGCCTCAGGGTTCCTCATCCACTAAATGGAAATGACCATAAACACCCACATCATAGGACTGTTAAGAAGATTAAATGTGTTCACATGTATATAGCAATTACAACCGTGCCTAGCACATGGTAATCACTCAAAAAGCATTAGTTACCCAGTTGCCAGTTAATTTTCTCATGCTGAGATTGACTTACAAATTCCCCAAATTTTAGTCCTAGTTTAGACACACTCATGCACTCTTTTATGTGTACACATGATTTTTTTTTTAATTTCTTACCATTGCAAAATGTGTGTATAACATCTGGACACCAAAAAAAAAAAAAAAAATAAGGTGACTTTTTAAAAAGCTTGGTATTGTAAATAATCGTGATGCACTTACTATTGGTCTCTTGAATAGCCCAGCCTTTCACACCTAGAGCTTTGAACAGAAGAAATACCACACTGTATTGCACCCATGGCCGCTGTAGCTGATTGTTCTCTCTTTGACAATGGTACCTAGAAGAAGTCTCCAGGGATAATATTGATGCCCTCCATATAAACAAACCAAAACACTCAGGAACATATACAACCATCTCATATACCTTTCTTCAGACTCATCATCTATTCACTAATTTAAGCCTTTCCTTCTTAAATCATGTTACATTTTTTAATCTCTTGCAGACTATGAGGAAGACAAACTAAATCAATATTATTTTCCTTTTATATTTATTCCAAAGACTACACTTTTAATCTTCACTAAGTGCCTTTTTGTTCTAGAATTCCACAAATAATTAACATTAAAGTGAGAAGAATCATACACATAACATATGAGTTGAAAGCCATTCTGGATATTTTGTACTTAATTCCTAGAAAACTTTATTAATCCTGTAAAGCCTGTAGTAATGCTTGTTTCTGGAAAAAAAAATACAGTTACAGTTACACTCACGATTCCCCTTGTTCAGATCAATGAACTTTTCACCAAACCAATGAAAATGCTAAGGCTTTTGCAGTTCATTATAATACAAGCAATCATTTCTGAGCATAGTTTCTCATTTTATTTGCTATGAATTCTCTATTCGTACATTGATTTACACTAATTAGTTTTATGTTTCTGTACTTGAGAGATGTTATATAAATAAGTATATGAAATGGCTTCTTATATTTCCTTCCTCAAAATGTGTGATAATTAGAGCCATGTATCTAATTTTTTAAATTACCTTCATTTAATATAGGTTCAAGTATTCCTATAAGTGAATTATTTGGGGTAATATGGGGGTTCTAAAGTAATACCTACTCTCTCTCTCTCTGTATATATACTTTATATCAGTAGTTGACTAGAGTACTACATATCCTTTACACTTAAAGGTGTGCTTTTTTATGTTTAATATTCCTTGTTATATAAAATAAGCAGCCCTTACTCCACCTTTTTTTCCAAACATGCAAATCAAGTCAAAAGAGCTTTAAGACATATTATTTATAAAGAGCATTGTTAAGCACTACAAGGTTTTGTTTTTCTAAATCTTGTCCTGAAGATAGCATGACAAAAGTTAACTTAAATGTGTCATATAACCCAGCAATTCTACACCTAGAAATTTACCCAAGAGAAATGAAAATACATATCCATACGAAGACTTTCATGTGATATGAGCCATGCTTATGGCAGCATTGTTTTCATTAAACAAAAAGTTGAAACAATTCAAATGTTCATCAACTGGTGAATTGTTAAACAAAATGTGACACAACCATACAACAGCACATTATTCAGCAATAAAAAGGAGGTTGCTGATACACAGTACAATAGGAATGAACCTCAAAAATATTATGCTAAGTGAAAAAGCAATACGCAAAAGATCACACATTGTATGATTCCATTTACTTGACAGGTATTATATATGTATATATAGTATATACATAATATACTATATATTATATGTAATTATATTATATATATTATATAACCACCTATTATATAATAACCACTTATCACCTCTGAGAATACATTATGATTATATATGTATTATATATAATTATATATTATAATATGTCATATTACATATTATATATAATAATATATATTATAATTACATCTATTTGATACATATGATTATATATTTATAATATATAATTACGATATATACTCAGAAGTGAGAAGTAGTAGAGCTATTTCTTGATACTGGACTGCTATAACTAGTTCTTATCACAATATTAGGGAATAGGGTAGTACTGAGAAATTGTAAACTTGACATCCATGTCATTTCTTCCTCCCAACCAAACACCTACATGTAAATCCCTCAACTCAATATATAAATAACCATATTCGTTTGACACAGATACAAAATCATCCAGAAAAAAACTTACCCAGCACATCCTACCAAACTTACTTTGTACCAGCAAATCACATGACACATCAGTAGTGGGCTCACCAGACCACGCTGTTGTCTCAGTGTCTGTCCTCTGCTTCCTTTCTTCCTTTCTTCTTTATTTCCCACCAATATTTACTAAACACCTCCAAATTCCAGATACATTTCTAGCTCGGTATATGACAAAATTATTTACAATCATGAAACTTACATTTTAGTAAATTCTATGTATTCATTGTTGACTGCTATGCAACAATGTTACCCCAAAGTTGGTACCTTACAAAAACACATGGTTATTATTTCATAGTTTATAGGAGGCTAAGCACAGCTTAGCTGGCTGTTCTGCAAGGTTACAATCAAGGTATAGGCCAGGACTTCCTATCTAAGGCTCAATTAGGAAAGGGTCTGCTTCTTTACTCCTGTGATTGTTGGCAGCATTCAGTTCCTTGTAGGTTACTGGACTGAGGATCTTGGTTCCTCATTGGCTATTGGCCAGAGGCTGCTCTCAGTTTCTTGCCGTGGGACCCTCTTCATGTGTATCTTATAACATGGTAGCTTGCTTCTTCAAAGTTAGCAAGGGAAAGAGAGTCAGCTTGCAAGATACAATTGCAATCATATGTGACTTAATCACATTTATATAATTATATACATACATCCCTTTTGCCATTGGTTAGAAGTGAGCCATGGATCTCACTCACACTAAGGAAAAGTGGCTGCATAAAGGCATAAATACTTGGGAGGTGGAGACCATGGGGGCACCCTACAATCTATCTGCCACAGTTTACCCTCTAGCCCCCAGTGATTCACATTCTTCTCATGTGCAAAATACACTCATCCTGTCCCGGGTCCCTCAGAGTCCCATCCTTTTATAGCATCTCCACAATATCCAGAAATGTATTATCTACATCAGGTCCATGCATTGACGAAGACTGTTTAAATTGATGTGTCAATCTGTCAAACTAAAAAGACAAGTTATTTGCCCACCCACACTCCCAACATATAATGGTTAAACAGGTGTAAGAAAACATCTATAGACATACAGACATTCTTGTTCAAAATAGGGGAAATAGAAGGTACAAAAAAGTCACTGGTCCATAGCAATTCTGAAATCCAGCCTGGCAAATATTAAAATTTTTCTTAACTAGGTTTCTCAGGATAGGATAATTCTTCATGACTCTCAGCTTTGCCCTCTGAATAATCCTTTGTGCCTGTGTGTGTGTGTGTGTGTGTGTGTGTGTGTGTGTGTGTGAGAGAGAGAGAGAGAGAGAGAGTACATGTTTGCAGCTGAGTAATTTTAACAGCCTGCTCCTGCCTGTAAAATTTGAGGGTCCAGAAGCCTCTTTCACATTTTATTCTCTGCAACTTTCAGTTCCAGTTAACATTGTTTTCGCTGTGACAATTTTCTCAAATACTTTGTGGGACTCCTGTGAATTTCACTGAGGTTCACTCCATTAGACAAAAGGACAATACATTTAACTTCTTAGAGATACTATCATTTAATCAAAAAGTTCCATGAGGTAAAACTTCAGTCTCTTGAAAGGGCACTTTATGTAACTGAAGACTACTCTAGTCCTTTGATTTTTCTGAGGTTTTCAACAAAAAGTTGTACAATCACACTCTCATGTTTTTCTTTAGACCTTCATTTGTGGCAGGGACTGGAGTCATTTCTCAAATGTCATATGGGGTTTTTTGTCTCTGGAGAGGCCAAGAATTTCCTAAGTCATCCAGCCTTTGTTTGCTTTTGTTTAACAGTTCTCTCAATTTATGACTCTCCTCTTGCATCTTACCATAAGCAGCAAGAAGAAATTAGGCAGAATATTCAACACTTTCCTCAAAAATCTCCTTAGCTAGATAACTATGTGCATGATACTTACGAATTCTTCTTTCCATATAAATTGTAGGAGACAATTTTGCTAAGCTTTCTGCCACTACAGAGCAAAGATTCTGTGTTAATTACCTACCTATTACCACAAACTTAGTACCATGAAAATGCTTTTATTGTCTCATTGGTTCTGTGAGTCAGGAGTGTGAGTACAGCTTAGCTGAGTATTCCGCAAGGCTACAACCAATGTGTCAGCCTAGTAGTTTCTCTAAAGCTTGAGAGGAGAAAGGTCCACTTTATTTCCCATGTAACTGCTTGGAATATTCAGTATCTTGTGTGTTGACAGACTGAGGGCCTAAGTTTCTTGCCCTGTGGACTTCTTACAACACAGCAGCTTTCCTCTACAAAGCCAACAAAAAAGAAAGGCTTCTCACAAGACACACATTACAAGCTTATATAATCACATGCACATATTCACATACATCCTGTCACCTTTGTCATATTCTATTGGTTAAGAAACAAATTACAGTTTCCATCCACACTCAAGGAGAGGAGACTTGGGTGTATTAATGTGCACCAAGAGTTAGAGATCTGCTGGTGCTCTGAACTTGGACTTCCCAGCCTCCAAAACTCAGGAATAAATGTTGTTTAAGCTACCCACTCTATGGTATTCTGTTACAGCAGCCGGGACTGACTAAGACAGATGCCAATATACTTGAGCTTTCAATAATATATTATTATTCATAGATTAAATAATCTCCTCTAATAACTGAGATACTGCAGATAACATAAGGATGATTTAAATCAACATACCACTGCATTAGAGATGATTTTAGTTGGTATTTTGACTATTAAATGAATTTGCTTCTTAGTGTCCTTTTCTAATGTAAAATACATGAAATACCATGGGATAGATTTTGCTGCAGTTTGGCACATATATATGGATATAGATATAGATTCGATATAGATATAGATATAGATATAGATATAGATATAGATATAGATATAGATATAGATATAGATATATTTTGTTGCAACAACCAGATAAGAAATATGCTACTTCATTGAGATTTTCCAGATGTGGTAACCATTTAAAGAGAGATTTCAAAATTTGTCCAGTTTCACAGAGCTGTAAGTGGTGAAGCCTGGATTAAAATCCAGGCATTTCACTTCAAAGTCCATGTTCTTAGCCATGACACAGCTACCTCTCTTAATGGGGGTTCTGTAAGAATTTATTAATATCTGACTTATGTTAGAGGATAAATATTGTTCCAAATATTCAAATTGTTTTGTATTGTCAATTTAGATTTTAAACAGTAGGTAGATCAGGGGACAACTGCAGTAATTTACTTGAATAAGCAGAAAAAACAATATAAAATATTATGTACTTAAATTGCAGGCACTGAGAAAAGGTCACTCAAATTGAGAATCATAAATGGCAGTCTTATAGCAGGCTTTATTAAGAAAAATAACTGAAACGAGTTTATTCTAAGGAAGAGGGTAGACTCCAACCATGCAAAAGGAACAGATGCTTATCTAGTTAAGGATTTTTAACAGCAAAACTTAATTTAGGAAAACTCAAAAAAATGATAACTAAATCATTACATTAAAAACAGATATTTTAAATAATATTTTCAAAAAACAGAGTTGTATTACTTATCTTTAAGAAAAAATGAAAACAGTCTTTAATTTTTGTTGATTTTTCCATCAATTACTTCAACAGAAAATCAAAACTGAGAATTAAATTACATGAAGGCAATGGTACTGACTGCCTATATAATCTAGCAAATACTACAGCTTGTTTTACCTCATGCTCTTGTGCATATATTCCACATTCTGCTAAAATGAATTACACTGTTTGTGCCTCAAGTTCTCAGTCTTACTAACAATGAAGTTGTTTCTAAAACCTATAACATGTTCATTATGAATTTTAAACCCCTTGTTAGGAAGCCACTTGCTATATTTAAAAAATTCTACCCATCTGCAGGTAGACATATACACCCCAAACATGCAAAAAGAAACAGGAAATGAAGGAAGAGAGAATGCAACCAAGCATTTTCTATGTCTCATGAGGGCACTAATGATAATCATAT
The DNA here is from genome assembly GCF_047675955.1 of Chlorocebus sabaeus. Lineage (NCBI taxonomy): Eukaryota > Metazoa > Chordata > Mammalia > Primates > Cercopithecidae > Chlorocebus > Chlorocebus sabaeus. The sequence continues at coordinate 31,244,043 of NC_132911.1, read as the reverse complement.
TAATAAGTTATCACTGCAGAGACACTGAAGGTAACTACAGGAATATTTTTGTGAGGCATCTTATAGCTACCCAAAATGGTAAAACAAGAAAGCCTAATGATTATGAAAGTTATTTAAATCAAATATTCCCAGGTCTTCCACCCTACTCCCTAGAATTCCCAAGTCTTTTAGGTTTTAGTCCCCATTCCACTTACTATGAGAAGTCTAGTGTTCTAAGATTACTGCAGATTCTCTGAGAACACAATGGAAATCTGGAAGTGAAGTGAAATCTCCTCTCCCTCCCCATTTAAATTGCTGCCTCTGCTTAATCCTTGACTGCTGTTCATGGTAAGCCTTCTGTACTGCTCAGCCCTTTCTTATTTTGCCCACCATGGCCATCTTCTTCTCCCTCAATACCCAAATTAAAACAAACACAAGGATATTATATGTAATCAATTTGAAGATTTAATGACAAAGAGTATAATGACCACATAGAATAGTAAAAATCTTTGAATACATGTCAGACAGTACTGTTCAAAAAAATTTGCCTCCAGTCCTATCCACAGGAAATCTACTAAACAATTCATTCTTAGGCTTTGCTTTTATTATGCTAGGACCCTTCTCTCATGAGAACATTATTCTGTTTTTTCTAATTCCAGTGACAATCAAAGAAAGAATATATATTTTTTTAAATGTGTTTTTCTTTAAATTGTCAAAAATCAAATTCTTAGTAAGGACTCCATCCCCTATCAATGTTTACAAATAAAATAATAGAAAGTACAAAGTAGTGGGCCCATGCCCACATTAAAATTTATTTTCTCTCCTGTTCAAAACAAATATAGGCTATGTGGATTTTTTTCCATTTACATTAGGATATAGAAATGTTTGAGAATTCTCGAGCAACTCTCCATATACACATGTATGCATGTGCACATACACACAAATAGTATCCTATAGTGGAAAAAAATATTCCTTTTGGATGAAAAAGCACAAGATTTGAAAAAAGATAGATCTGAGTTCAAACCCTCACTTTCACTTTCTAGGTGTATGGCCTTGTTTAAACTCTTAATGTGATTGAACTTCCCTTACATTGATTTTCTGAGGCTAACATGAGACAATGTATGCTAAATAACTTTTCTAAAGGATTTGAGCAATAAATAGTGGTTCCTCTTTTTATCTTGAACAAAACCATGAAGCTCATAAATGCCTACAATTCCGATCACTGATCTTTCTTCCAGGAATGCAGTGACATATAATTTGATAGTATCTAAGGAAGCATCTCAAGGTTTTAGAAGAAAAAATATTAAATGTACGGCACGTTTGTGTTATTTTCAAAATGATCATCCTTTCTTCTTTTTTTTCCAAAAAGTTTATTTGATCAAGCTTATATGGTGTGGCTGTGTCCCCACCCAAATCTCATCTTGAATTGTAGTTTCCATAATCCCCATATGTCACAAGAGGGACCAGGTGGAGATAATTGAATCATGGAGGTGGTTCCTCACATGGCATTCTCATGATAGTGAATACGTTATGATATCTGATGGTTTTCTAATGCACTTCCCCCTTGGCTCAGCTCTCATTCTTCTCCTTTCTGCCATCATGTCAAGAAAGACATGCTTGCTTCTCCTTCCACCATGACTGTAAGTTTCCTGAGACCTCTCCAGCCGTGCTGAACTGTGATTAAATTAGATCTTTTGCCTTTATAAATTACCATCTCAGTTAGTACTTTATAGCAGTATAAGAATGGACTAATACAATAATTGGCGCCAGGAGTGGGGTGCAATAAGTATACCCAAAAATGTGGGAGTGGCTTTGGAACTGGGCAACAGGCAGAAGTTGGGACAGTTTGGAGGGCTCAGAAGAAGACAGGAAAATGTGGGAAAGTTTGGAACTTCCTAGACATGTATTGAATGGCTTTGACCAAAATGCTGATAGTAATTCCATGAAGTTTAGGCTGAGATGATTTCAGATGGAGATGAGGAATCTGTTGGGAACTGGAGTAACAGCGACTCTTGTTATGCTTTAGCAAAGAGACTGGTGGCATTTTGCCCTTGCCCTAGAGATCTGTGAAACTTTGAACTTGAGAGAGATGATTTAGGGTATCTTGTGGAAGAAATTTCTAAGCAGCAAAACATTCAAGAGGAAGCAGAGCATAAAAGTTTGGAAAATTTGCAGCCTGATGATGCAATAGAAAAGGAAACCCTATCTTCAGGGGAGAAATTCAAACCTGCTGCAGAAGTTTACATACGTAAAAAGAAGCTAAATATTAATCACCAAGACAATGGAGAATATGTCTCCAGGGAATGTCAGAGACCTTTGCAGTGGCCCCTCCCATCACAGGCCTGAAGGCCTAGGAAGAGCAGGTCCAGGGCCCTGCTACTGTGTGCAGCCTGGAGACTTGGTGCCCTGCATCCCAGCCATTCCAGCAGTGGCTAAAAGGGGTCAAGGTACAGCTCAGGTTTTGACTTCAGAGGGTGTAAGCCCCAAACTGACAGCTCCCACATGGTGTTGAGCCTGCGAGAGCACAGAAGTCAAAAACTGAGGTTAGGAAATCTCCATCTAGATTTCAGAAGATATATGGAAATGCCTGGATGTCCAGGCAGAAGTTTGCTGCAGGGGCAGAGCCTACATGAAGAACCTCTGCTAGGGCAGTGTGGAAGAGAAATATGGAGTCAGAGTCCACACCCAGTCCCACTGGGGCACTGTCTAGTGGAGTTGTGAGAGGAGGGCTGCCATCCTCCAAACCCCAGAATGGTACAGCCACTGACAGCTTGCACCAAGCACCTGGCAATGCCACAGACACTCAACGCCAGGCCATGAAAACAGCCAGGAATGGGCTGTACCCTGCAAAGCCACAGGGGTGGAGCTGCCCAAGGCCACCACCTCTTGCATCAGAGTGCCCTGGATATGAGACATGGAATCAAAGGAGATGATTTTGGAAATTTAAGATTTAATGACTGTCCTACTGGGACCTGCAGCCCCTTTGTTTTGACCAACTTCTCCCATTTGGAATGGGTGTATTTACCCAATGCCTGTACCCCCATTGTGTCTAGGAAGTAACTAACTTGCATTTTATTTTACAGGTTCATAGGTGGAAGGGGCTTACCTTGTCTCAGATGAGACTTTGGACTTGGACTTTTGAGTTATGCTGGAATTTGTTAACACTTTGGGGGACTATTGAAAGGGCATGATTGTGTTTTGAATTGTGAGGACATGAGATTTGGGAGGGGCCAGGGATGGAATATGGTTTGGCTTTGTCTCTACCCAAATCTTATCTTGAATTGTAGTTTCCATAATCCCCACATGTCATGGAAGGGACCAGGTGGAAGTAATTGAATGATGGGGATGGTTTTCCCCATGCTATTCTCATGATAGGAAGTTTTCACAAGATGGGATGGTTTTGTAAGGGGCTTTCCCCTTCACTTGGCTCTCATTCTTCTCCTTCCTGTCATCATGTGAAGAAGGATGTGTTTGCTTCCCATTCTGCCATAATTGTAAGTTTCCTGAGGCCTCCCTAGCCATGTGGAACTATTAGTCAATTAAATCTTTTTACTTTATAAATTGCCCAGTCTCAGGCAGTCCTTTATAGCAGTATGAGAACAGACTAATAAACAAGTGTATTATAAAATAGTATTTGAAATGTGTTAGTAATCCTAAACTCTGCTTTTGAATACATTGCACTTGATTTCACAGCTGGATATCAATTTTTAAAAACCTGAAATTCACAAATATACATAAATATGAATCCAACCATTTTTGTAATGTATGGTCACCAAACTAGAACCTATTGACAGTGTTCATTTATGCCAAACTACCAAATCCCACAAGTGAAATATGAATTGAGGCATTCTTCTGAAACATCTACAGAAAGGACACTGACACCTCATGGCCTCAAAAGCCATGAATGCAGTGAAGCTGAAAAAACCTGTTGGCTTGGTTCTAGGCTGTGCTTTGCCAAGATAAGCTTTTGTAAAGGTTGCTTTTGTAGACTTTTCAAAGCATTCACAATTTATCTTGGCCAGAAATTATCTAAATGTCCCCAGTGGAATGGTCCAAAAATTCCAGAAAATTCAGTAAATTAAATACAAATCCTAAAAGGTTCACAGATGTTTCCTATCAAACATAAAAAGGTATAGTTGATACTAATATTCTTAGTTGCATAAAGAATTACATCTAAAACTTCAATGGAAAACTTATTACGTAAATTATAATACATGTACATGAGAAATACAGCAATTAAAAGAAAAAGTTAAAATTATAAAAGCTAATAGATAAAAAATCTTCAAGATATGTTAATGAAAAAAAGCAGGTGGAGAACCATGAGTTCCAAAAGATAAATAGATAGATAAAGTCAAAAGGAGAATTTCATATTTGAGATTTTACCTTGTGCCAGTATTTTAAAATAAAATTAAAATTTGTCAGAACTGAATTATTATAGTAACAGATATTGTCATATCTTAAATTAAATGAGATTTCTCATACTGGAAAGTGAGGATAATGAGGAGTTAGATAATTTGTGAAAAGTATTGATTCACTAATACTCAAAAAGAATTTGTATATTAACATAAGGTTGGGCTGTCTTAGAAATATAAAAAAGAAAGAACTCTCAAGAGCTTAAATTTAAATAATATAATTCTCATAATTATCATCAAACTACCTAAGAGCAAACTAAAATTTGTGCCCTAATTTACATATTCAATATTTTTCAGAGATGAAAAGCTTCAGTATTTTCATTGATTTTATAATGCAAACAACCTTTGCTTGACACTCTAAAAAAGTTTTAAATGCTCTACTTTTTATTCTGCAAACTGAAGAGAAAGGACTCTTTTCTCACCACTAGAAACAGTGGAAAATTATCAATAAAAAGTTGCAAGTTCTTTAGAAAAGAGCCACTGATTATCAACATAAAACAATTATAAGGCAAGATAACTTGGTAGGTGACTACAGAAAGTTTCAAGATTTCTATGTTCATTGTCATTTTAGATCATATAGTTCATTCATTTATTCTTTCACTAATGTTCAAAAAAAAAGTGAACAAAACAGAGTACCTGATCTCCAGTGAGAGAGAAAATAGATACCTAAACAAAGTTAAAGACTGATAAATAATATCAAAAAATTTAAAAGAGTAAGGGAATTGCTTCTACTTCTAGTCAAGAAGGGCCAGATTTAACCTCCAACCTGAAATAACAAGAAACAAAACAAAACAGACAAGAATATACATTACAATGGTTTTCAAGACACTGAACATCAGGTAAGGAAGGACAGCAATGCCAGAGAAACAAGAAACCAACCAAGAAAGCCATATGATTGTTCCAGATATATTGCCTCAAGAGAATTTCCGGACCACAGGACAGAGAGGGAGAACCCATGCAAAGCCCAGTGGACTCCCTGAGTAGAAGTGGAACTAAAAATCTAAGGATACCTAAGGTAGCTAGATTTTGCAGGGAAGAGTACTGGAGAAGAAAATGGTGAGGAGAAAGAGATCTTGGAGGTCTGCAGTCTCCCTTGAGTACTGATCAGTACATGCATGTGAGGAAACTATCTGAGTCCAGAGAGCCATTCAAAAAAATTAGAGGAAATCTGGCATGTACACAGTTCTTGGATATTTCTTGTTGCCACCAGCCTGACTTTAAAACCTCATAATTCAGGGGCATTAAATAGAGTTCACAGAAGGATTTTGCCTCATTGGTCAGAAATAAGTAGCTCTAGACTAAACTGCTGTACTGTTCCTACATTACACATCTGAAAAGCAAGATGCAAAAAGATCTGTTTCTAAGCAACTTACCTGCATCCCACAACAAAGCTCAAAAATATTGATAGAAATATAAAAATATCTAGCACTCAGTAATATAAAATTACAATGTCAAGCATCTAATCAAAGATGACCAGTCATGCAAAGAAGCAGGAAAATATGAACCATGAGGATAAGAAAAATCATTCAAAGTCAGACTTGAACTCACCCAGATGTTAGAATTAACAGACAAGAACACTAAAACAGATAATATAACTGTATCAACTATACAAATAGTCAAAACTATGGAAGATATACAAATAATCCCAATAAAATTTCTAGATGAAAATAGAATGTCTAAGATAAAATCAATATTCATTGAGATTCACAACAAATTTGACAATGCAGAGGAAAAGATTAATGAACTTAAATACATCACAGTAGAAACTATCCAAAATCAAAGACACAGAGAAAGAAATGGATAAAAAGAATAGTATTGTCCTGTGGGACAACTTCAAATAGCTCATATATATGTAATCGAATTCTCAAAAAGAGTGAAGAAGAAGGGCACGATACAAAAAAAAATGGCTAAAATTTTTCTGAATTTAATGAAAATTATAATTCCACAGATTCAAGCTCAGTGGCTATAAGGACAAAAAACATGAAGAAAACTACACGAAGGCACATCATAATTAAATTTATCAAAACTAATAATAAAGAGAAAGTTTTAACACATCAGAATAAAATGGCATGATACACAAATAGGAAAAAGAATAATAATAGCAAATTTCTTATAGTGAGTAATGCCCGTGAAGTGCTGGTAAAGTACTTAATGAATAAACATCAAATTGCCAACCTAGAATTCTATACACAGAAAAATAAATTTTAAAAATAAAGACAAATAATGATTTTTTAGATTTATAGAAAAGCACAGAAAATTTATCACCAGCAAACCCACAGTACAGATATGTTAAACATATTTAAACATTTCTTAAATTAAAGGAAGTCCTTCAGGTAAAAGAAAAATAATGCCAGATGGAAATATGAATCTATTTTAAAGAAAGAATATTTGAAACGGTAACTGTCTGGGTAAATGTATGAGATATTTTTCTCATTTAAATATATTTAAAAGATAATTGACTGGCCAGGCACAGTGATGCCTGTAATTGCAGCACTTTGGGAGGCCAAGGCAGGCAGATCACTTGAAACCAGGAGTTTGAGATCAGCCTGGTCAACATGGCAAAACCCCATCTCTACTAAAAATATAAAAATTAGTCAGGTGTGGTGGTGTATGCCTATAATCCCAGCTACTTGAGAGGCTGAGGCACAAGAATCGCCTAAACCTGGGAGGCCAGGTGTGTAGTGAGCTGAGATCATGTCACTGTACCCCAGTCTGGGCAACACAGCAAGACTCTGTCTCAAAATAAAAAAAAAAATACAAAAGATAATTTACTATTTAAACAAAAATAACAATGAATTATAATACCTATAACATATGTATAATAAAATACATGACATCAATAATATAAAGAATAAAAGGAAAGAAATAGAAATAATACTATTGTAAGGTTCTTGTACTACACATTTAGTGATATAATACCACTTGAAGGTAGACTGTGATATCTTGAATATGTATAAAATAAACTCTAAAGCAACCACTGATAACAATAAAACAAAAAGTTATAGCTAGTAAACTTGCAAAGAAAATGAAATAAAATCATAAGAAATGTTAAATTAATCCCAAAGACAGGAAATTTGCAAAGGGTAAACAAAGTACAGAGGACCAGAAAACAAATGACAAGGAAAAAGACTGAAACTTAACTGTATTAATAATCACTTTAAATGTAAATGGTCTAAACATCCTCAATTAAAATAAATTGTCAAATTGGATTTAAAAACAAGGCACAACTATATGCAGCCCACAGGAAACATATTTTAAATGTAAAACACAAACAGGTTAAAAGTAAAGTGATGGAAAAAATATATACCATTCTAATACAAATCAAAGAAAAACCAGAATGAATATAAGACAAAGTATATTTTAGAGCAAAGAATATTAATGACAATAGAAGTCATCACATATTGTTAAAGAGTTCAACAAATATCAGGAAACATAACAATTCTAAAGTTTTGCACATAGTAACACAACTTCAAAATATGTAAGGAAAAAACTGATAGAATTATAAGAAGCAGACAAATCCATAATCACAGTTGGATATTTCAGTATCCTTCTCTCAAAAGCGGGTTGAAAAGTAGCTGGAATATCAGTGAAGACATAAAAGTTTTGACCAACATTGACCTACATTAACTAGCTTGCCCAAAATGAAATTGATAAAACACTCCACACAAGAACAGCAGAATGTACATTCTTCTCAAGTGTATATGGAGGGAGTATTTACCAAAATAAACCAGAGTCTTGGTAATAAAACAAGTCCCCATAAGATTAAAAGAATTTAAGTTATACAAATGTTTTCTGAGCAACATAGAGTTAAATTAGAAATAAATAATGGAAAAAACTTTGGAAAATCCTGAAATATTTAGAGACTAAATAACACACTTCTAAATAACCCATAGATTAAAGAAGAAATTTAAAAATTAGAAACCATTTTAATGAAATAAAAATGCAGACACAATCCATCAGAATTTGTAGCTGCCACTACAACAATAACTAGTGGAGAAACTGTAGCACTAAACATCCATATTAGAAAATAAGAAAGGGTTCAAATACCCAGAAGGCAGAGCTTGCAATGAGCTGAGATCGTGCCACCGCACTCCAGCCTGGGCGACAGAGCGAGACTCCGTCATTAAAAAAAAAGAAAAGAAAAAGAAAATAAGAAAGGATTCAAATCAACCTCAGTTTCTACTTCAAGAAACTAGGAAAAGAAGAGAAAATTAAATAAAAAGTAAGTAGGAAATAAGAGCAGAAATCAATTAAATTTTAAAAATCGTGAAACCAAAAATGATTCTATGAGAAAATCAATAACATTAATAAAACTCTAGTCAAACTTGTCAAGAAAAGAGAAGATACAAATCACCAGTATCAGTAATGAGAGTGTGCTATTTACAGAGATTCTACATATATGAAAAAATAAGGAAGGACACTACTTTATGCCAAGAAATTTGACAACATTGATGACATGGCCCAGTTTCTTGAAAGACACCAACTACAAAACTCACTCAAAAAAGATAACTCACATAGCCCTACATTGGTCTGATGACACAATATTGTAAAGAAATCTATCCCTCTCAAGTTGAACTATACATTTACTGCAATCCTAATAAAAATTCCACTAGTTTGTTTAAAAAAGAAAAGAAAAGAAAAGAAAAGAAATAGACTAGCTCTAAAATTCATATGGAAATACAAAAATCCTGGATTAGTCAAAATAACTTTGAAAAGGAAGAATAAAGTGGAAATGCTAACCCTGCCTGATTTCTATTTCAAGACTTATTATAATGCTACGATCAGGGCTGGCTTCATGGGCAATGCAGCCTGTGTAGTTGTACAAGGTCCCACTGTCAGAAGAGCTCTGTGCTTGGTTTAATGCTCTTTGTCACTGTCTTGACATTCTTAACTTTTAACAAAGGAACCCATATTTTTATTTTATCCTAGATCCCAAAAATTATGTAGTTGGCCCAAGCTACAGGAATCAAGACAGAGTGGTACTGGTGTAAAGATAAAGAAATAGGTCAATAGTCTACAGCCATATCACCCTAAATGTACTTGCTCTCATGTGATCCCAGAAGCTAAGCAGAGTCAGGCCTGGCTAATACTTGGATGGGAGAAATAGGTCATTAGATTAACTGCAGTGTCCAGAAATAAATGCACACACATATGGACAACTGGTTTTTATTACAAATGTGCAAAAGCAATTCAGTGAGGAAACTATAGTCTTTTTTAACAAATGATGCTGAAAACATTTGATATTAATATGCAAAAAAATGAGTTTTAATCCTTTCTTACACCATATATTACATTAACACAAATAACAATAGGCTTAAAGTAAAAACTAAAATTATAAAACCTCTAGAGCAAAACTTCAGAGAAAACATCTATAACCTTGGATCAGCCAAGATTTCTTAGCAACAACACAGAAAGCATGATTCATTAAAGACAATGATAAAGAAGATGTCGTCAAAACTTTAAAAAAATTGAATTAGAAGACAAGCCATGAACTAGAAGAAAATACATGCAAAGCCTACATTGGATAAGGCATTTGTATTTTTATATATAAAGAATCTCCAAATTTCAATAATATGAAAACACAGCTGAATTAAAATTTGGCAAAATATTTGAATGAAACTCCTTCAGAGAAAATGTATGCATGTAAAACAAACACATACAAAAGATGCTCAGTGTATCTTTAGGGAAATGCAAGTTATAACCACAATGAATAGCTAAAATTAAAAAGACTGACCATACCAAGTGTTGGTGACGTGCAGAGAATTTGGAACTTTCATAGCCTAATGGCAGTAATGTAAGACGGTACAAACGCTCTGAAAAATATTATAATAGTATCTTGAAAATGTTAAAAATATACCCACTATATGATCTAGTCATCCCATTCCCAGGTATTTTCCCAAGAGAAAAGGAAAAGTGCTTATCTATACAAAGACTTGCATGTAGATCTTCATTGTAGCTTTATTCATAATATCAAAAAATTGGGAAAAAACTCAAATATACATCAAGTTGTGAATGTATAATCACATTGCGATGCATCCATACAATGGAATAATACTTTGTCATAAAAAGGAATAAGCTATGAATACACACAACATAGATGAATCTCAAAAGCAGTATGAAAAGTTTTAAAAGCTGGCCACAAAAAAAATGAATATAAAATTCCAGAAAAGGCAAAATTATAGCAATAGAAAACAAATCATTAGTTACCACGGTCCAAGGTATGGAGCAATGACATTAATTAACGTGGAACATGGATGAACTCTTTTTGGATGATAGAAATGTTCCATATCATGACGTTTGTGGTAGTTACATGACTATCTACATTTGCCAAAATTCAGCAAATTATGCATTTCGAATTGTAAAATTCATTGTATTAATTTTGTTTTATGTAAATTGAAACTCAATGAAGCTTATTTTTTAAAAATTACTTATTAGAATGCTTTCCCCAGGATAGGATCCTATTGGTTATCCAGAAAAATACAAAGAAATTTATCTTTAATTTCTCTCTCTATAATATCTGAAAAGGTTGTCTTCATAATTTTACCTGATATCTGGTTTGGAAGAACAAATACAGTACTTACCCATGCACGAAGTAATACGCCAGCTCCAGAATTTCATCTGACAGTCTCATTTGGCTTTCTCATTGCATTTTAAACTGTGTAACACAAAACAAACTCAGTATTAACATTCTTTGTTTACTGTCCTTCCACAAATAGTTCCAAGTCATAGGCATGTAGAAAACATCTCTCTGCAAATGTTTACTAATGTCCCTGAAATCTTGACAGGGCTCCTTTGAAAGAGTCCTTTAGATCCAGAAGATGGTCTACTACACTGCATACCTTAGAATCTGAACATTTAGGGCCTCTCAGAGCAAACAGTTTTGTTAGTAAATTTCATGTAACTAGAATCCTTAATTCTCTGGGAAATGTGTTCTTTCATGTTATCTTAGAGCACCTCCTGGTGTTTAGATACTGAAGGTTTAAATCTTGGATACCCAAGTCCTTATTTTTCTCTACAGCCAGATAAAATATAATTCTTCACAGTAAGAATTACAGAAATGAATGAATTTATAAATGTATAAATTATTACAAAGAAATAAACTGAGAGATTCTTGATTTGAATCAGCCCCTTCTTTTTCAAAAGAAATAAAAGCAGTATCTACTTACATCATAGTTCTGACTTTAAAAAAACAATGAACACATTGGTTTTTAGCAGCAGTTGATTTAAAAAAAAAACAAAAAACAGTTTGTTTTTAGCCATCCAGCCACCCCTAACCCTACATAGAGTGTGTTCCTTCAAAAGGACTGATTATTGCATTTAAAACTAATAAATATTGTCTTGTTATGATTGCAGTCCCAGAGGGAGATGAGAGCCAGTCTCATTAAAGTCATTGTGTGGCCAGGTGGCAATTTTTTAGGTGTTTGGTCATGTTTTCATTCTTTCCAGCTGGTAAGATGAAGCACAGCCTCCTCCAGCCTCAGCTCTACCACTGAGTGAGTGAAAAAACAAAAAACACTGGGTCCAAAAAAGGTTAGGATGACAAACAGGGCAGCTGTCCCCATGGGTAATGAACCATTGCCAATCAATGCTATCCCTGATTGTGCCCTGTAAGCTGGCATCTGCAGCAGCAGGACCCTTTATCTTAGTCAGGTTCCAAGCAGTTATTAGGGATGGAAAATGATCAGAACCACTTTCACCGGAGAAAGCAGGTTACAATTTGTCAGGGGCAAGAAAAAAAAAAAAAATGGTTTGCAAGAAAAGAGCACAGCTCATACAGTCACGCATATTTAAGGATGAAGATCTAAATTTAATGCCTTTTGCCTTATGCCTACACACAGACCACTCAGTTTTCCCTAAACTTCTGTTAAAGTAATCAAAAAACTAGGAAACATAAGAGGAAAAAATTTAAAAAGCACATAGTACCTTTTGCTGAATCTCAGTGGTTGAAATAATTTGGAGGCAGGGGAGATGAAAGCTAAAATGTCTTAAGATTATCTGTGGATTTCATTTATCCATACTAACCCTCACCCCAATTCCATAGGTAATCCAGAGTCAACTGGAGTTCATGTCTCCCATATGGTTATGAAACACCCATGTAAAGAGAGAGGAAAGCTTTTAGAATTGAGTTAAATTTTCAAAGCCTAACAGTATAACTGATTTCTCACTAATGTCATCTACCTGAAACTAATAGGTAGCATGTCTTGGTATAAACACCATAAGCTTGAAACTTGAAAATTCATAAATTGGTTAGTTAAAATGATCCTTCTATTTGTCTTTTCTTTTTTCAGTTTCTGCTATTTGTGTATTATTAAAATACTTTTTAGTCTACTGAAGAAAATCAGCAGGTGCTTTTTAATTATTCCAACTCCTTTGGAAACCAGATTACTTAATGTAATTACATTTGGGATTGTTAAAAATACTAAGAAGAGCCATTTACAGTTCTTAGGGAATTTGACATACATATTTGACATTTTATAAGGAGACAGAATTGATTTCTCATTTTGACTTATTTTCATTTTGTTGTTCAGAAGAATTACAGAGCAACAATCAGAAAAAAAGATGGCAATGTTTATCTTGAAGATAAAAAGTGCTCTTTTCAGCTATGTAAATTTTATTTATAAAAAATCCATTTTGTTTTGTTGTAGTTACACCCAAGTGCATACATAATGAGCATGACATCTCTGGAAAAATAAATAAGGGAAGAATTTGCTCTTACTCAAGTAAAAGAACATTTTATAACTGAAAACAAAACAAATACAGTTACTCAACATAAATATCCAAGCAGGCATAGACAGAATGCACAACTGCTACTATGAGAGAAGAAAACACTTAGTAATTAACAATATAATTTGCATGTTTTAAAACAATTTTATTTTCTTTTAGAAAGCCAGAATCTTATGAAACTGCTTTTCAATTATCCCCTAATTTTGAATAAATTGGTAAGTGTTTTGGATGGAAAATTTAAGTGCAGCTGTTCTGATATGAAAACCTCCATAATTTCTTACTTGAGTCAACCAGTAAAGTACTGTCAACCTTTCACAACTTCAGAAAAAGCCTCGAGCTAGCATTTATGCCCACCGCAATATGTAAAGGCTGCACTTGGCTGGGATTTGACTCTGGGGAAATTATTCTGAAAGGAGCAAGTCACCAAGGTATAAGCACACAGACTTGTAACACAGCAAAACATTTTCCTTCCCAGTGTAATGAAAGAACAGCTGCACATTTCTCATGGCCCACAGTTATGATCTATGTGTACCAACGAAACACACAGATTCTGCTTTTTATATTAGTGTTCCTGCAACTGACAACAAAATCTCATTTCAAGCAGCTAAAACAAGGCATAAAGTAGAGCTCTCATGATCCAAACAGCTCTCACAGAGGTAACTATAAACTGTGCTTACAAACGCATGCCTTAAAATAACTTGTAATTAGCATAAAGCCTCTAGGGTTTATCATAAATTGAACCATTTATTTTGAAAAAATTAACCCTTTTTCTTCTGAGAGTTATCTCTAATTAAATGATTGAATTGATTTGCGGTCCTTTTTATGTCTCATTTAAGATTAGGATTTGCTCACCTCCATCATTGCTTTCGCAAAGCACTGGTATTTTATTTTTCAGCCAGTTTCTCCTTATAAATATACTTATTCATCAGCTGTTCTGTGTTGGCCAATTAGAGAAACTCCTTTGACTCCTTGTAGATTTTCTTTAAGAAATGATACACAGGACTCTCATGTAAAATTCTCATTTTTTTTTAATGAAGGTGTTTGTATACAGTAATTGCTTGTTAAGAGCCCTACTTGGCACAATATAAATATTAGATGAACTTCCAAGTCCTGTAAACTTTTGCTGTTACATGAAATACAAAAAGCTGAGCTTTCTGAAAGCAGGCAGTCCCACGACACCCCCCCATGCCCCTGCCGCCATGTTCAGTAACAAAATAACAGCTAATAAGTGACGTTAGGCATCCGCTATGGCCAGTAGGAAAGCTTCCTCATTAGGAATTGAATGGAAAACACTTGATTTAATATTTATATGCAAAATAGTTATTCTATTTTAAAAGTTCGTTCGCTTAAGTAGCCATAATAATCACCCATTATGTTAGTCTCCAAAATCTTGTACTTACTGTTAGTTTGTTCATGAAATTTTCCTTAAAAATAAGTTCTTGCAAAGATAAATTTTATCTCAGATATTCCCAGAAAAATCTCCATCAGTAGAATTCAAAGAAGTGAGTTAATTGGGGCTGTCAGAGACTCCTCAATTCTTCAGCCTCAACTTACTCAGAGAAGCACTGACCCTCATCAAAATCCTTCCACTTAGTGCTGTGTGATATCTGGTACCTCATTCCGCTTCCTGCGCCTTGGATTCCTTCTTCTCTAAATGGAGGCTACATGAGAATTCCTGAGCTTCCTAAGAGACAACTGAAGTTTACCTTATAAAATTTCAACAATTGCTCTGACAGTGTTTTAATTCGTAAGTTAGGTCAAAGTGTATGATTTCAATGTTAAAAGGAAAATAATGACTCTCAGGGACGATTTTCCACAGGTGGAAGCCAGCTTTGCATGTTGATGCTTATAGGTAGCAGAATTATACGGAAATATGGAAACTGTTGGACGGTGGTAATTAACGTAGGTTTTTTCCATAATCTATACTTTAAGTTTATATAATTGATAGATATATAAACCCATACTGTATTTGTGAAGCCAAAAACACAACAGGAAAAACTTATGTCATTGGTATTTTATTACATCTGTGGATATTTGTCTTTGTTTGCTTTTCCTCATGAGATAGGATTTTAGCTTTTGGATCCGAGTGTTACAGGTTCACTAGCTGGATTTCCTATATTCTGCAATTTTCTGAGTAACCTCCATTAATCTAGATTCTCAAGAGACTCGAGGGCAATTAGATCCTTTAAACTGAAGACTTGTCCTTTTGTGTGCTTCACAGAGAATACACATTGACTTTCCATCTTATCCACACAGAGAAATGTTGATTTAAAACAAGTGTATATGGGGCCGGGTGCGGTGGCTCACACCTGTAATTCCAACAGTTTGGGAGGCCAAGGCAGGCAGATCACGAAGTCAGGAGTTTGAGACCAGCCTGGCCAACATGGTGAAATGCTGTCTCTACTAAAAATACAAAAATTAGCCAGGTGTGGTGGTGCGTGCCTCTAATCCCAGCTACTCAGGAGGAGGCTGAAGCTGGAGAATTGCTTGAACCCGGGAGGCAGAGGTTGCAGTGAGCCAAGATCCTGCCACTGCACTCCAGCCTGGCAACAGATCGAGACTCCATAAAAAGAAAGAAAGAAAGAAGGAAGGAAAGAAGGAAGGAAGGAAGAAGGAAGGAAGGAAAGAAAGAAAGAAAGAGAAGAGAGAGAGAAATAAAGAAAGAAAGAAAAGGAAAGGAAAAAAAAGCAAGTATATATTCTTTGGGTTTAATAACACTTTGGTGTTATTATCAGTTTATCCCTAAAGAGCAGCATTTAGATATTTTCTTTTCTCAAACTGCCTACTTAAGAGTCATAGCCTCCTTCTATACTATTAGAAAAGAGTAAATTACACAGTGTTAAAAAACATAGAGCCATGGATATAGTAAGGTAAATATGTCTAGCATTGTCTGTGATGAAATGCCCCCTTTTTAAAGTACTTAAATGCGAACTGGCTAAAAATAGAATATTTTCAAAAATGATTTGAATCTTCATGTATAGTCTATACAACTATTCTAAACATTATTGAGAATGCTAACACATTTTAAAACAAGTTCCAAAAATAATTACTCTTGGTCGGGCATGGTGACTCATGCCTATAATCCCAGCACTTTGGGAGGTTGAGGTAGGAGGACTGCTTGAGTCTAGGAGTTCAAGACCAGCCTGGACAACATAGTGAGACCTTGTCTCTGCAAAAAAAATAAAAATATTAGCTGGGTGTGATGGTGTACACCTGTAGTCCCAGCTTCTCGGGTGGTTGAGGTAGAAGAATTGCTTGAGCCCGGGAGTTTGAGGCTGCAGTGAGCCCTGATTGTGCCACTGCACTCAGCTTGGGAAACACAATAAGACCCTGTAATAATAATAATAATTAGTCTTAATCAGTACAGAAGCCAAGAAGTATTTTGCTACTCCACCCCACCCCACCCCCAATCGAAGTAAAAACCTTATCTTACGTTGCAAGTGCAATTTCAAAACAAGCACCTAAGCCACCTCCATTGCCATATTCTCTCCCCAACCCTCCCCTAAGGGAAATTCTGGAAACACACTGTTTTTATTAAGACACCATTTTAATGGTAAAGATAAATTTTCTCATCTTCTCTCTCAAAGTTAGTGAGAGCCTGACTAGTAAATTGAAAAGAGGACTGGCCTATCATAAGGTAGCTTCTTTCCAGGTCTGGATGAACCCCTAACAAGCTTGGGCAAGTCCTTCCACATTTTGGGGGTACCAGTTGTTTCCTTCATTTTAACATAGGGCAAATGGACCAGCTACATAGACTCTAAGAGTCCACACCTGTTGATGTTTAACCTGAGTCATGGTAAACTGTAAAAATACCAGTTGAACCTTCTGAATTTGTATATTCACACTAATTATTTAGGATCACTAATAATTTTAGTAGATACTCCTGATTGATATCATTCAACCCTGATACTAACATAATATAAAAATATATGGAAAGGGAATAGAAGGTAGGGGAGAATTTAAGTAAAATATTTGATTCTTCCAAAGAAGAATCTTAAAGATTGCAGAACCAAATGGCTCTGCAATTTTGTGCAGTAACTTCTGATATTTGTTAATAAAATGTATTTGAGGTGTTCACTAGACAGACTTGAGAACACCGCTGGTAACAACTGTCTAGTATACAATTTGCAGTTAGCAAATAAGATATATATGTTCTGGTAAAATCTAGGCTTACTATAAGGATTTTTCTAACATGAGCCATGTATTTATAATGTAAAAGAGGGGTTTCTGAATACATCATCTAAGGCTAAAAGAATCATTCATGGTGTCCAGATCCTGGAAGCCTGGGCAAAGAAGATGGAAAATTTCCTAGGTCAAAGTCCATTTCTGTCAATAAGATTCTGCATACATGGATCATGTGAGTCTATCTACTTGGTGAGTATAGAAAGTGTTTAGATAGGGAGACATGGAATTGTGATGCTTAACAACCATTTCCTAATAGAAACTCTCAAAATGATAAAAGGGATACCTTCTATCATTTCAAAAACATGATTTTCTTGAAAATTTCAGAAAAAGATTTCATATGCTCCCCTGTTAAAAAACATTTTAACACTTGTAGTCTGCAATTTTCCATATCTCATTATTTCTGTATCCTTTCCTCTCTCTTTCCGTAGACGTAAGATGTTGTTCTGTTTGCCCAGGCTGAAGAGCAGTGGCATGATCACAGCCTACTACAACCTCAAATTCCTGTGTTCAAGCAATCCTCATGTTTTAGCCACACAAGTAGCTAAGACTACAGTTGCATGCCACTACACCCAGCTACTTTTTAAAAATTTTTTTTTTAGAGACAGGGTCTCACTATCTGGCCCAGGCTAGTCTCAAACTCTTGGCCTTAAGTGATCCTCCCACCTCAACCTCCTGAAATGCTGAGATTACAAATATCAGCCACTACATCCAACCCTGTATCCTTCTCTATGAAAATGTCACTTCCTTTTATTGATATTATTTTTCTCATTTATTTACATAATGTTTGGTCTGGATGCTAATCCATGTTCTGTTGCTAACTTCCATTTGTTCCTCTTAACCTCTCTAGGGTATGTATTTCTCCTGCTATAAAGTTAAAACCTTGAATTGTGTAATTTTAAAAAATTATTTTAACCTTTTCACTATAAAATAAAATAAGTAGAGAAAATATACATTTAAAAATGTGTAGCTAAATGAATGACTACCACCCTTGTAAGCACCACCCAATTTAAGAAATATAACTTTTTCAGCCACTTGAGCAGCTCTTCATAAGCCTTGTTCCAGACACCAATCCTCTCTCTCTCCTCAATGTTACCAATACTCTGATCCTTATATTACTCATCTAGGTATCTTCATACCTTTATAGACCAAGGGTGCATCCACACACATCATAGATTTTTCTTCCCTTGTACCCCGTGTCTATTACTATAATAATGCTGTGTAATAAACAACCACAAAACGAATTACAATAGTACACAGCAGTAAGTTATAATTATGTCTGGAGTAGTCAGTTGGGAGCCCTACTGATCTTAGCAGAACTTGCTCATATATCTGCATTTATAGGCTTCCAGCTCCTTGATGCTGGCCTCAGCTTGGATGATCTTGATGGCTTGGCTATATTCTTTCTGCTTCCCAGTTCCCAGCAGGCTAAAGTGCAAAAATGAAAAAGCAAAAAAAAAAAAAAAGTGCTAACAACAAAAAGAAAATATATCAGACATTCTGAGGCTTAGTTTTGTATTAGCACACTGCCACTTCTACTTCCTCCTAGGACAAAGCAAGTTACATAGCCATGTACTGAGTCACAATAGAGGAACACTGCAAAGTAAGATGGCAAAAGACATGAACATAGGGAGCAGTGAAAAAAATGGAGCCGTCTTTACCATCTACCATAGTCTTTACTCATGACAACAATTATTAATTTCCCCATACATGCTGAGATACATTGCTAGTGGTGACACTCACAAGACTCTCCAAAACATCTTATCCCATAGAGCATCAAGTTTAAAATTCAGCAACTTGTGGTAGACATATATCAGGACTTGATGCAGATTAGGTTCCCTGGAAGGTATATTCTGAGAAAGAAATTAGCACACACTATAATTATCTGGGAGTACTCTTGAGACAAACTCTTGCAGAAAACAACAAAAGAAGGATTAGACAGATGGAGATGTTGATCTGTGGTTCAGTTCCAAGAAAGCCCCAGGTAACCCAAAAGAAATTCCACACCTTGCAGTGACCCCTCATAATTGTGCCAAGTTGGGTATAAAGGGCTGGAACTTCATGACCAATATGAATCAGAGCTGTCCCTGTAAGAATATATGACCTTGGGAAATAAGCCATTGGAAATGCGCAAAGAGGGATGACAACTAACAACTATCTTTCGTGAGCACTCCAGCAGCTGCGAAAATAAGTCCTCCATTCCTGAGGGGTATCTAGGCAAAACAACACGCTCTCCACCACAAGTATAGATATGGCTCGTCTTGATCTAGAGGCCTATGAATTAAAATACAAATCATCATATAGTGGTGAAATCAGGCAAAATAGTCACAATAAACACACCCATTCACAAACGGGAAAGATAGGAGGCAAATTGTACTCACTGGTACATAGCAATTCTACAATCCCACTGGATGGTGGGTCTATTTTTAGGATGAATATTTCTTGATAATGCCCCGGTTTGGCTTCCTGGGAGTGGCTCCTCAGTCAGTTGTTTTCCACAGCCCTTGGCTCCATGTTCTTGGAATCCTTGTTTTTCCATCACCTTATTTGGCCATTTTTGAAGAGAACATGAAAAAAATATACCCTTTGAACAACTTTCTCAGCCTGTTTCTTGCCTGTAGAAAGTTGAGGTTCCATATGGCTTTCAGAATTTTGAATAGTCCAAATTAATGGCAGTTTTACTAGTATAGCAGCATAAAAACCTTCTGGGTTTCCTGTGGTCTTTAATCCAGCCCATGTCATTTCCCAAAAGCTATAAACCCAATTACAAACATCCCCCACCAATTTAATTACTGCTACAGCTACATTTGGCATGTCAGACTACAGTGGGAAATATTATTATGATTTCTAGAAGTCAGAATTCTAGGTCATTGAGGAAAACAGCAACTGTCCAGGTTCCTGTCTACAACTAAAAGCAATAAAGAGAAATAATAAGAAAAACAAAACTACATAAATTGTGCCCTCAGCATAAGCTGAACATAGAGAATACCCAAACTTCATGATAACTGTAAGTAACAAAAAGAATAAACACCAAATCCCCATGCGTGGTTTCTCATGGTCTTACCCTGCTGGCCAGTTTTGTGGTAAGAAAAAGCACACCTAGAAAAACGATAAAAGGCAAAAAAGACTCATCATACGGAGAGAGAGAAAGAAACATAGCAAATAAAATATACGTAACTATTAACTACTGTGTCAGAGTTTAAAATAAAAGTTGCAACCATATAAATATAAATATAAATGGGCTAAATATAAATATAAATATAAATAAAATGGGGTAAACTATTAATTAAAGCAAAGGATTTTCAGTTTGGTACACAGAGCAAGATGTTTAACTATATGCTACATACAAAAAACACACATAAAACAAGGTGAATCAGAAAATCTAAAATTAAGAGATGAACAAAATATTAAAGTCAATGGAAACAATAAGAAATCAGGAAATGTGATCTGCTATCAGCCAAACTAGAATTCAATCCAAAAAAATTAAATACAACAAAAATGTTAAAAGTCACAACTTCATACTAAAGAGTTACAAGATCTAGACAGCATGTACAAGGGAGATTTTATAACCATATACCAAACTTTATAAGCATATACGAAATTTACAGCCATACAAGGGTAAATAATACACCTCTTCTCAAGTGCAATAAAACATTTACAAAACATAATCAAATGTTAAGTCACAAAAAAAATCAGTAAGTTTCATAAAGTAGAAATATCACAACAAATAAATATCATAATGCAATAAAAACTAGAAATTGTTAACAGAATCAAAGAGCAAAAACACTCTTCCATGCAAATTTTAAGAAAAAATGTTTATTGGAAAACATTCTACCTAAAGGGAAAATACAAACTTACATGACAAAATTTCTGAAAAAAAAAAATAATGGAAAGATGTATTGAAATTAGTATTTAGAGGAAAATTCATAGAACTTAATAAACTAAATATTTCTGATAAAAAAAAATTTAATGAAATTAAGAAATTAAAAACCCAGCTCAAAAAACAATAAAAAAAGCAAAAAGAAAGCACAAAGAAGCATAAAATAAAGATAAAAGTAGAAATTAATCAATTAAAAATAGAAAAACAGTAGACTTATTAATCAAACTCCTATACTCTGGTTTCTCTTCAGATTTTATAAATCTTTTGCCATGGAAATCAAACTCCTGTAGGTTTGAAGAAATTAATAAAATAGGGGAGAAATTGTAAAATACAAAATAGAAGATGACAATGGGAAACAACCACTGAATCAAAAATTTAAAACATCATAAGTGACTATTTTGCAGACCTCTATGCAAATAGCTTTGAAAACACAGGAAATGGATAATTTCTTAGGGCAATAACATAAATGATATTTGACTCAGTTATAGACAACATTTTCCATAGAAGATAAAAAGTAAGCTATTAAGAAACTACATCACCAAAAAACACTTTGCCCAGATAACTTTAGAAGAAAATTCTACCAAATCATCAAAGATTTGATATTTCCAACATTTCATAGAGTGTTTTAGAACATTAAAGATGAAGAAAAAGCTCCTAATTTTTAAGAAGCAAGTACTACACTAATACCTAAATCTAAAGTTTTAAAAATACAAAAAAACCTACAGAGCAATATGTTTATGGATATTGATGTAAAAATACCAAGTAAAACATTAGCAAACAAAATCCTATACATTGTGAAATTAATACAACATGCCTAAGTGGAATTTATTTCAGAATGCAAAGTTGGTCCAGTATTGGATAACCCATTGGTATTATAATCCACATTATTAAATCAAAGAAAAATATTTATGTATCTCCATAGATAATGAAAAATCCTCTGAGGAAATTCAGTACTGATTCCTGGTGAAAACACTCGAAAAAAAGAAACTTAAAATTTCTTTCTTAACATAATAATTTAGACAGATAGATTTCCTAAGCCAGTATCTTACTAAATTGGAAAATATCAGAACCATTTTCATTAAGGTTATAAACAAGACAAGATGATCACCATCCTTATGACTATACACCATTGTATCAGAGGTATTACCTAATGCAATTAGAGAAGAGAAACCAATTAAAGGTACAAGAATTGGTAAAGAAGGAGTAAAATTATTGCTACTGGCAATATTTGGTTGGTGCAAAAGTAATTGCGGTTTTTGCAATTAAAAGTACAGCAAAAACCACAATTACTTTTGAACAAACCTATTAGTATGCCTAAAAAACTTTAGAGAATCAATGATAAAAGAAGCGTTACCCATGAAAGGATTCAGTGAAGTTGCAGAATATAAAAATAATATGGTGAAATCAGCAACCTCATTTAAACAAGCAAACATGTTAAAGATTATAATGGTAGAGAAAACTTCATCTGCAATAGCAACAAGGAGAGTAAGTATATAGGAGTAAACTTAGCAAATCATGTGTGAAACCTGTATGAAGAACTTTAGAAACAAAGAAACTTCCAGGTTCGGCTGCAGGTAAAGGGCTTGGATATTATCACTTCTGTCTACAGCAAGAAAAATTTGTAAATCAATGACTTTTCCTGGACCCATAAGGAAATTGAAGTTTCAGCATAAATCAACACCCCCAAAACTGGAGAGACAGGCACTTACAGAGAGGCACAGCTAAGATCTACTTACCTGAAACTTAAGCTTCTCGAGCCATCATCTGGTAGGAACACTTAAGTAATTATTTTAGCGAATTGCTGGAGACTGAGTGTGGACTAGCATGAGCATGAGAAACTCCTTGATGGCTGAGGTCTGAGGCAGACCCCTAAATATTCAGGAGCTTTATCTCCAGGAACCCCAACAGATAATCATCCCATCATGCCTCTGCAGGGAGAGGGAAAGAGTAATAATTGTAAAGTAATCTCTCACCCTTCTTTAAAATAAAGGCCTACTATCTAAGAGAAGAGGCATTTTTTGAGCTTATGTTACATGGGGGAAGGTCATTCCACCCACTCCAAGCCCTTCTAGCTTTCCTATCTCACCTCAGAGGAAAAAATAATCAACAGGAGCCAGGGTTTTAAGGAAATGGACTAGGAAGACTGCATCCAAGGAAGGGAGAAGGGAGCAGAAAGAAAAGAACAAAAGCTATACCACTGGGAAGACAGTGCTGATGGTCATAGCCAGAAGACACAAACTATTCCCCCTCACCAAAACACTGAGACTTAATTTTAACATTATATACAGACAGCTCTTCTTCCCCACCTTTTACCACCATACCATCAGAGCTCCAGTGTAATAATAATTGATTACATACAAAAGAGCTACAAGACACCGACTTTTTCTGAAGAAGAGAATGTAGGAATCCCTCAAGGGTAGAGGCAAAAACAAGGACACTGAAGGGTTCTGAAATCTCTGGCAGCTATAGCTACAGCAAACATTAAACCCATAGTAACATAAATTTTCTCACTGAAAACATATTTATCTCAGCCCCTAGTACATAACACAATGTCTAGTTTTCAATACAATACTATAAGGAATACCAAAAGACAAGCAAAACAGTCTGAAGAGACAAACCAATCATCAGAGTCAGACTCAGATGTGACACAGATGTTGGAATTATCAGATGGGGAATTTAAAATAATTATGATTAGTATGTTAAGGGTTCTAAGAGAAAAAGATAGACAACATATAAAAATGGGTAATGTGGCCAGGCACGGTGGCTCACGCCTGTAATCCCAACAGTTTGGGAGGCCGAGGCGGGCAGATCACGAGGTCAGGAGATCGAGACCATCCTGGCTAACACGGTGAAACCCCGTCTCTACTAAAAAAATGCAAAAACTTAGCCGGGCGTGGCGGCGGGCGCCTGTAGTCCCAGCTACGTGGGAGACTGAGGTAGGAGAATGGCATAAACCCAGGAGACGGAGCTTGCAGTGAGCAGAGATTGCACCACTGCACTCCAGCCTGGGCGACTGAGTGAGACTCCGCCTCAAAAAAAAAAAAAAAAAAAAAAAAAGGGTAATGTAAGGAGATAGATGGAAACTCTAAGAAACACTCAAAAGGAGGTGCTAGAAATCAAAAACATAGTAATAGAAGTAAAGGATGCCCTTGATGAGGTCATCAGTAGGCAGGACATAGCCAAGGAAAAAATCAGTGAGCTTGATGATAAGGCAATAGAAACTTCTCAAACTGAAATGCAAAGATAAAAAAAAAGAAAGAGGGAAATGAACCCAACAAAACAAGACATCCAAGAACTATAGGACAATTTCAAAAGGTGTAACATCAGTAGAAGAAGGAAAAAATGAAGCAGAAGAAGTATTAGATGTAATAATGGCTGAAAACTTTCCAAAAATAATGACAGAAACTGAAACAGAACCAGAAAGCTCAGAGAACACCAAATAGCATAAGTAACTGATATGGTTTGGCTGTGTTCCCACTCAAATTTCATCTTGAATTCCCACATGCTGTGGGAGGGACCTGTAATCGAATCATGGAGGCAGGTCTTTCCCATGCTGTTCTCGTGATAGTAAGTCTCACAAGATCTGATGGTTATTATAAGGGGGAGTTTTCCTGCATGAGCTCTCTCTTTGCCTGCTGCCATCCATATAAGATGTGACTTGCTCCTCCTGGCCTTTCAACATGATTGTGAGGCTTCCCCAGCCATGTGAAACTGTAAGTCCATTTCAGCCCCTTTCTTTTGTAAATTGCCCAGTCTCAGGTATGTCTTTATCAGCAGCGTGAAAATGGGCTAATATAGCAACCCTCACCCCCACCTTCAAAAAACCACCCCTGCACGTATCATATTCAAACTGCAGAAAACCAAAAACAGAGAAAACCTTAAAAGTAACCAGAGGAAAAAACATATTACCTGTAGAGGAACAAAAATAAGAATTACAGTGGACTTCTCAGAAACCATGCAAGCAAGAAAAGAATTGAATGAAAAAAAATGGAGTGAATATTTAAAGTGTTGAAAGAAAAAAATTCCACCAACTTAGAATTCTATATCTAGCAAAATGACACTTCAAAATTAGGAGAGAAATAAACACTTTATAAGACAAACAAAAACTGAGGTAATTCATCACCTGCAGACATAGTTAGTAAGAAATGTTTAAAGAAGTTCTTCAGGCAGAAGGACAATGATGTGGTTCAGAAACATGGATCTACAAGGAAAGAGAGAGAAATGAGAGAATAAATTAAAGTAAAACAAAATATTTTATTTTTCTTATACTTAAGTGGACTAATAGATGACTGTTTAATGATAGCAACATATTAAGTAATTACAGCATATAGATCAGTAAAATAAATGACAACAATGTCAAAAGGGACAGGAGGGAAGAATGGGAAATAATATTGTATTATAAGGCAACTACACTCTACATGAAGTGGCATACTGTTACGTGAAGTTAGACTTATATTAGTTAAAACATATATTGTAAACTCTAGAGCAATCTCAAACTCTTTAAAAGTATAATTGATATGCTAAGAGAAGGGATAAAATGGAATCATATAAAATGCCCAGTTAAAAACATAGAAGGCAGAAAAAGAGGGGAAAGAAGAAACAAAGAATAAGGGCAACAGATAGAAAACAGTTATAAGCATGGTACCTGTAAATCTAAATATATAAATAACCATCACTTTAAGCGTAACAAACTGGTCTAAATACACCAGATAAAAGAGATTTTCAGGGTTGATAAGAAATTAAGATACCATCTATGTTGTCTATAAGCAATCCACTTTAAATTTAAAAAGACTCAGATTAAAAGTAAAGGGATGAAGAAGAATATACAATGCTGACATGTATCAATAGAATGCTGGAGCAGCTAAATTAATATCAGACTAAGCAGCAGGAGTAAAAAGGAGCACTGCATAATGATAAAGGAGTCAGTTCTCCAATGTCTTTGTGAAGGTATATTCACCTAACAACAGAGCATCAAAACATGAAAGGCAAAAACTGAAAAACCTGAAAGGATAAATAGACAAATACTCCATTATAGAGACTGCAACACTTCTATTCAGTAATTAGTAGGAAAAGCAGAGAGAAAAATCAATAAGACTATAGATTATCTGAAGTATCAATCATTATCAATCAACTTGATCTAATTGATATTTATAGAATATTCCATCCAATGTACAACAGCAGAATGCATAATCTTCTAAAACTTTGAGCATTCACCAAGACAGACTACATTGTGAGCCATAAAACACACATTAACATAGGTAAAAGAATAAAAATCACGCAAAGTATGTTTTTAGACCACAATGGAATTAAGCTAGAAATCAATAACAGAAAAAGAGCTGGAAAATCCCTAGATATTTGAGAATTAAACAGCATACTTTAGAATAAGCCATGAGTCATGAAAGATATCTAAAGAGAAATCTAAATATATTTGGAAATAAGTGGATCCAGGATACATTGTCAGTATTTAAAAGTAAATTGCTGTCCTACATACCATCAATGAACAATTGGAATTTGAAATTTTAAAATAATACCATTTGCCACTGCACCAAAAATAGAAAGAGAAAAAAAAATAAAGAAAAGAAATACTCAGGGATAAATCTAACAAAATATGTATAAGTGGAAAACTACAATGCTCTGATGAAAAAAGAACATATAAAAATAAATTAATTAATAAAAAAATTATGTTCATGGATTGGAATGTCCAATATCGTCAAGATGTCAATTTTTCCCAATTTTATCTATAGAGCCAAAGGAATCCAATCCAATTCCTAGGAATCTATTTTGTAGATATCAACAAACTCATCCTGAAGTCTATAGAAGGGCAAAAGGCCTACAATAGCCAACATAATACTGGAGAAATGTAACAAGTTAGATGACATACTACTGATTTCAAGATTTACTACAAAGCTACTATAATCAAGGCAGGATCGTATTGGCAAAAGAATAGATATATAGATGAATTGAACAGAATGGAGACCCCAGAAAAAGACACACACACAAATACAGTCAACTGAGTTATGTCAAAAAAAATTCAATAGAGAAAGAAAAGTTTTTTTATAAAATAATGCTGAAAAAAAAAGTCCATGTGTGAAAATATTAACTCAGATACAAGTCTTACACCTTTTACAAAAATTATCTGAAAATGGAGTGTAGACCTAAGTGTAAAGTGTAAAACTATGACATTTCTAGAAGGAAATGGGAGAAAATCTACAAGACCTTGAGTTTGATAAGTTTTTAACACAACATCAAAACCAAAATCTATAAGAGAAAAAAACTTGGTAAGTTTATTGATTTTGTAGCAATTGTGAAAGGAAGTTCTTTTAAGATTTGGCTCTCTGCTTGCCTGTTGTTGCTGTATAGGAATGCTAGTGATTTTTGCATATTGACATTGTATTCTGTGACTTTGCTGAAGTTGCTAACCAGCTTTCAAAGCTTTGGGACTGAAACGATGGGATTTTATAAATATAGGATTGTGTCATCTGCAAACAGAGACAGTTCCTATTTGAATACCCTTTATTTCTTTCTCTTGCCTGCTTGTCCTGGCCAGAACTCCCAATACTATGTTGAATAGAAATGGTGAGAGAGGGCATCCTTGTCTTGTGCCAGTTTCCAAGGAAAATGCTTCCAGCTTTTGCCCATTCAGTATGATACCGGCTGTGGGTTTGTCATATATGGCTCTTACTATTTTGAAGTATGTTTCTTCAATACCTAATTTATTAAGAGTTTTTAACATAAAGGGATGTTATGTTTTATCAAAGGCCTTTTCTGCATCTATTGAAGGTTTTGTTGTTGTTATTGTTGTATCTCTGCCAGGTTTTGGTATTAGAATGATGCTGGCCTCATGGAATGAGTTAGGGAGGGATCCCTCCCTTTCAATTTTTTGGAATAGTTTCAGTAGAAATGTACCAGATCTTCTTTGTACCTCTGGTAGATTCCAGCTGTGAATCCGTCTGATCCTACGCTTTTTTTGATTGGTAGACTAGGTATTGGTGCCTCAATTTTATTTATTTATTTATTTATTTATTTTACCTAAAAACAATTTTTATTATTTGTTTTCATCTTGTTGAAAATCATATACCACCTTAGTGTATATTACAAGTTACAATGGAAATTATATGCACCCACTTTTTAAAAATTATACTTTAAGTTCCAGGGTACATGTGCACAACGTGCAGGTTTGTTACATATGTATGCATGTACCATGTTGGTGTGAACTTGTTATTGGTCTATTCAGCAATTCAATTTCTTCCTTTTTCAGTCTTGGGAGGGTATATGTGTCCAGGAATTTATCCATTTCTTCTAGATATTCTAGTTTATATACATAGAGGTACTTATAGTATTCTCTGATGGTTGCTTGTATTTCTGTGGAGTCAGTGTGATATATCCCTTATCAATTCTGATTGTGTTTACCTAGAAATACAGCTAACAAGGGAAGCAAAGGACCTCTTCAAGGAGATCTACAAACCAAATTAGAGAGGACACAAATGAAAGGAAAACACATTCCATGCTCATGGATAGAAAGAATCAATATTGTGAAAACAGCCATACTGCCCAAAGTAATTTATAGATTCAATGCTATTTCCATGAAACTACCATTGACATTCCTCACATAATTAGAAAAAAAACTATTTTAAAATTCATATGGAACCAAAAAAGAGCCCAAATAGCCAAGACAATCCTAAGCAAAAGAACAAAGCTGGAGGCATCATGGTACCCAACTTCAAGGTATACTACAAAGCTACAGTAACCAAAACAG
The DNA here is from genome assembly GCF_047675955.1 of Chlorocebus sabaeus. Classification (NCBI taxonomy): domain Eukaryota; kingdom Metazoa; phylum Chordata; class Mammalia; order Primates; family Cercopithecidae; genus Chlorocebus; species Chlorocebus sabaeus. Next base: position 31,215,110 of record NC_132911.1, on the reverse strand, counting down.
CATGGTACTGGTACAAGAATAGACCAACAGACCAATGGATCAGAATAGAGAACTCAGAAATAAGACCATACACCTACAACCGTTTGATCTCTACAACCCCTGACAAAAATAAGCAATGGGGAAAGAATTCCCTATTTAATAACTGGTACTGGGAGAAATGACTAGCCGTATGCAGAAAATTGAAACTGTGCCCCTTCCTTAAACCATGCACAAATATCAACTCAAGGTGGATTAAAGACTTCAGTGTAAAACTCAAAACTTAAATGTAAAACTCTAGATGAAAATCAAAGCAATACCATTCAGGACATAAGCATGGGCAAAGATTTCATGATGAAAATGCCAAAAGCAATTGCAACAAAAGCAAAAATTGACAAATGGGATCTAATTAAACTAAAGAGCTTCTGCAGAGCAAAATAAACTATCATCAGATGGAAGAGTTTACACAACAAAATAAATCAGTGTTGAATTGTAATCCAAAGTATATCTATGAGTCCATACTAATATAAATCAATGATTGAATAAATTAATGGGGAAAAAGAGGCAAATCTCCCATGCAGAATTTATACAGACATTCTGCCTTCAAGCAGAAGGAGCATAACTCCCTACTCCTTAAATGTTAGCTATGTTAGCTATGCATAGTGATTTCTTTCTAAAGAGTACAGTAGGAAAAGCAGAGAGGGAGTAACTTGTGAGTAGAGAAAACTGACCCACATCACCTCAGTCAGGGGAGCAAGATCAACATCAACAGTGATGTCATGTTGATAGTATGAGGTCTTCTTCCCAAAAATCCTTATACCGAGTCTAATGAGAAAAACATCAAACAAATCCCAATTAAGAAACATTCTACAAAATACCTGACGAGTACTCCTCAAAACTATCACGGTTATCAAAAACAAGGAATGTCTGAGAAAGTGCCACAGCCAAGAGGAGACTAAGGAAATGATGAATACATGTAATGTGGTTTCCTGGACGGAATCCTGGAACAAAAAAAAGGGAGGACATTAAGTAAAAACTAAGGAAATCTGAGTGAATTATGAACTTTTGTTAATAATAATCTATAAGTATTTGGCTAATCACAAAAATGTACCATATACAAATATAAGATATTAATAATAGGAAACACTGGGTGTGTCTGAGCCCAGCGTCAAGGGGTAGAGCAAGTAACCCCTCTTGTGGTGGAAGGGTACTGTAACATTAGGCAGCAAAATACACGAACATCAACAAGATGAGGAATTATAATCACTTCAATGTGATAGATACCTACATCTCTTTTAATTTACAAGTCTTCCCTCTATCTATTCTATTTTCCACTCTGTCTCTTCTATTTTATCCTTACAATTTACTTGATGAAGGTTGATTCTCTATAAATGTTCTCATGGTCTGGGTTTTGCTGATTGAATTCCCATAGAGTAGTTCCATGTATCTTCTGGCTGCTATGTAACTTGTAAACTCGTTGTTGGATCCAGATGATTGATCAGAGGCAAGTATCTGTTTTGGGTATGATCCTAGATAGTGGTACAATCTTTCAGCAAAAGGCACATAGTGTCCTCTTTTTGTGATGTTAGCAGCCACTGACGGTTAATACTTAGATCTTAAGTGGTTGCAAATAGTGACATTCTTTAGGTTTTTCTTTTTTAACTTTTAAAGATTTATAAAATCAACTTTATTGAGATACAAGTTATATACAATAAAATTTATGAATTTTAAATGGCAAGAAAAAAGTTTGCCGAAATAAAAATGCATGATTGTAATAGGTCTGTTGAAATTTGCTGTCTTACATGCAAATGAAAGCATTATCTATACAATCATTATCTATACAATCATTCTTTCTCCTTTATGTACAGAGAACAAAACAAACATAGTTTTTCAAAGAACAAAATTGTGGGAAAATGTGTCTCTTTTTCTGTTCACTGACATCGCTGGTAATCCTATCCTTGCATAAGTAATAGTGGCATTAAACTTCAGACTGAAATACAGTTTCTAGATCTCTTTCATTTGTATAGCTCGTCATACTTTGAAACAACATTTGTTTTTTCATTTGATACAAATAACCACATCATAAGAATGCAAAGTAGATATTGCCAATACCATAGCTGTATTGAATTTGGACAATGAGGGAGGTGAAGTTGGGGGAGAGAAAATAAGAAATAAACATGTAAAAAATAAAATAAGCATGCATGTGTATGACAAAATATGAGGAAAACGTGTTGACAAAGCTCATAATGTTGGCTAGAAGTGACCATTATCAGTTTGAAAATACATTCAGGTTTTTAGGTTTTGAGAAGAGTCGCATAGCTAGGGCCAATAGAAATACGTAGAAACCTATTCACAAGCAACAACAAAAAACTCTCTGTGAAAATCAGACGGATAAATTGGAAACTAAAATAAACTAAATTCCTTTTCCTAAGTCAGACTTTTACATTTTTCCAAAGGTTTATATGCATTGGCAGGAATAGAAAGAACACTGGAGGAAAAAAGAACTGGAAAAAAGTCCCAATGATACTGTGTACCTAGGTGACCTTGGGTGATTTGCAAACCTCTGTGCTCTAATTACCTCATTTGAATAATGAGAAAATAATGTCTATTTCTGAGGACTGTAGAAGAGACTAAATAAAATGGCACATAGAATATTCTGGGACAAACACTATTTCTAATGAAAGCTCAGCTCCTACAACATTGTGTGGGGTCACCAGCACCCAATCACTAAGGTACTTGGGCTCCTTTTCTCTCAATAACTCAGAAACTGTTCCCAAGGAGAGAAAAACTCAATTTTATTCACCTTCAGTAACTTCTCCAGCCAAGACAAATTGGCAAACGGGTTATGCAACCAGTATATTATTATGAAAATTGACATTAGATATGGTCCAGAAAAGCTTATCCAATTTAAAACAAAAACAAAATCATTTCTCAAAAAAACAGGTTTCTCCTTTCTGCCAAAGTTTTTCTTAGTTTGTTCTCTAAACAGGACTACAATTATCATTTTGATACAAAGTTTATAAATGTGTTTGATTATAAAATGTTATCTATATGAGTTACATAGCAGGAATACTTATAGATTATATTATTACATAATTATTTATCCCCATAAATAAATAACAAAAGCAGTAAATCATAATTTTTACTTCAGGCCTCAAAACCACTCCTCTCAAACAGAACACTGAGCAATAAAAGAAAATTGCAGAACAATATAGAAAGTATAATGCTATTTACATGAATTTTAAAATATGAAAAATATTTAGTGCTTTACCATTCATATAATATGTGATACATATATTGATTTAAAATGTGTGTATATCATAAAATGAAAAACAAACACCAACCTCCCCTGGGGAAGGAGAGGAATTATTAGGTGGAAACTTCAAATGTATCTGTAATATATTCTTTCTTAGCAAATATCTGAAGCAGAGATGGTAAAAATGATTTGAAAAATCTGGCTATTAAGAAAAAAGGTGTTTATTATATTTCTCATTATACTCTGCTGTATTATGTAAGAATTTTAGAATTATTAAAACTAAAGCAATGTATGTGCATAAAAAATGCTTTAAATGATAATAAAGGGTACAATATGAAAATTTAGGCCTTCCTAATCTATTTCTACTATCCCAGGTTTGCTTGCTGAAATTATCACTTTTAATCAAATATGTTTTAGTTCTTCTATAGTTATCTCAATAAATTAAAATATATACTACTTGTCCCGATTGTATTAATTTGAAAGAAAATTATTAACATCCTTCCATAAAACAGAGAAGAACTAGTTCCCTGACACTGTGCTCTTTCATCCCCCTCCTCCTCTCAAATTCATTGGTCATCATTCAACAATTTGAAACTTTAATGTTACTTTGGCAAGATATTCATCAATTACAAGGCCCAAAGACCCTCACCTTGCCCTTGTTCTCGGCAGTTTAAATCTCATTTGTATTTTTTAATGGTAAGATTATAATTTGGAGAAGAAATGGAATAATTGAACTAGAAGCCCATGATCATCTTTTTATTATTTTTAGTTGTGGTAAAATGCACATAACATGAAATTTAACACCTGTATTATTCCATTTTCACACTGCTAATAAAGGCATACCCAAGACTGGGTAATTTATAAAGAAAAAGAGGTTTAGTGGATTCACACTTCCACATGGCTGAGAAGGCCTCATAATCATGGTGGAAAGCAAAGGAGGAGCCAAGTCATGTCTTACATGGCAGCAGGCAAGAGAGTGTGTGCAGGGGAACTCCCTTTTATAAAACCATTAGATTTCATGAGACCTATTCACAATCATGAGAACAGCATGGAAAACACTCACCCCCATGATTCAATTACCTTCCACCAGGTCCCTCCCAGGACACATGGGAATTATGGGAGCTACAATTTAAGATGAGGTTTGGGTGGGGACACAGCCAAACCATATCACTACCTTAATCATTTTTAAGTGTACAGTTAAGTGGTACTGAGTACATTAATATTGTGCAACCAGCACTGCCATCCATCTTCAGAACTCATCATCTTGCAAAACTGAAACCCTGTACTCATTAAACATTAACTGCCCATTCCCCCTCCCTCCAGCCCCTGGAAACCACCATTCTACTTTCTGTCTTTATAAATTTCAGTACTCTGGGTACCTCATATAAGTAGAGTCCTACAGTATTTCTGTTTCTGACTGGCCAATTTCACTTGGCATACTGTCCTCAAGGTTCATCCATATTTTTGGCACATGTCAGAATTTCCTTCCTTTCTAAGGTTGAATAATATTCCATCATAGGCATATACCACATTTTGTTTATCCATTTATCCATCAATGGACATTTAGGTTGCTTTCACCCTTTAGCTGTTGTCAATAATGTTAATATGAACGTAGGTGTTCAACCATCTCCTCGAGACCCTACTTTCAATTCTTTGGAGTATATACCCAGAAGTGGACTTGCTGAATCATATAGTAATCATTTTCTAATTTTTTGAGGAACCACCATACTATTTTCCATAGCAGCTATACCATTTTACACTCCCACCAACAGTGAACAAGGGCTCTAATTTCTCCATATGCTAGCCAACACTTGTTATTTTCTGCTCAATTTTTGTTCGTTTTGCTTGTTTGTTTTGAATAGCAGCCATCCTAATGAGTGTGAGGTGCTGTCTCATTGTGGTTTTGATTTGCATTTCCCTAACGTTAGTCATGTTGAACATCTTTTCATGGGTTTGCTGGACATGAATATCTTCTTTAAAAAAATTTCTATTCAAGTATTTTGCCCGTTTTTGAATTGGGTTGTTTTTTGTTGTTGAGTTATAGGACTTATTTTATACATTCTGGATATTAACCCCTAATCGAATATGTGATTTGCAAATATTTTCTCCCATTCTGTGTGCTGCCTTTGCAGCTTTGCACCCTGTTGAATGTTCCTTCGAGGCACAGTTTTTAATTTTGATGTAGTTTATCTATTATTTTTTCTTTTGTTGTCTGTGCTTTTTGTGTTCTATTCAAGAAATCATTGCCAAATCCAATGTCATAATGCTTTTCTCCTGTTTTCTTTTAAAAGATTTATAGTTCTAGGTCTTACATTTAGAACTTGGATCCATTTTTAGTTAATTTTTGCATATAGTATAAGGTAAGAATCAAACCTTATTCTTTTGTATGTGGATATCCAGTACTCACCCCCAATACCACCATTTGTTAAAAAAGACTGTTGTTTACCCCATTGAATGGTCTTGGCACCCTTGACCACATATATGAGAGATTATTTCTGGTCCCCCTCTTCTAGTCTCTTGGTTTATATATCTATCTTTATGCCACTCTGTTTTGAATACTAGAGCTTTGTAATAAGTTTTGATAATGGAAAGTGGGATAACTAATACTTTGTTCTCCCTTTTCAAGATTATTTTGATTATTCAGATCCTGTAAGATTCCATATAAATTTTAGGATAGGTTTTTCTTTCCTTTTTTGTCTTTTCACTTTATTTATTCATCCATGTTGCTGCAAATGACATAATTTCATTCTTTTTTGTGGCTAGGGAGTATTCCATTGTGTGTGTCTTTGTGTGTGTGTGTGTGTGTGTGTGTGTGTGTGTGCATACATTTTCTTTATCCATTCATTCAATGATGGACATTTAGGTTGACCCCATACCTTTGTTATTATGAATAGTGCTGCAATAAACATCCAAGTACAGGTATGTCTTTGACATACCAATTTCTTTTCCTTTGGATGAATATATTTGGTAATGGGATTGTTGGATCATATGGTAATTCCATTTTTAGATTTTTGGAAAAAACTCCATACAGTTTTTCATAGTGGCTGCACTAATTTACATTCACACCAGTGTGTAAGAGTTTTCTTTTCCTCTGCATCTTTCCCAGCATCTGTGGTTTGTCTTTTTAGTAATAGCCATTCTAACTAGGGTAAGATGGTATCTCACTGTGGTATTGGTTTGCACTTCCCCAGTAGTTAGTGATGATGACCATTGCTTTGTATACCTGTTGGTCATTTGTATGTCTTCTTTTGAGAAATAACTGTTCATGTCCTTTGCCAACTTTTTAAGGGGATTCTTTGTTTTTTTGTTTTGTTTTGTTTTTAAGTATTGAGTTGTTTGAGTCCTTGTATAGTCTGCATCTTAGTCCCTTGTTGGATGAGTAGTTTGCAAATATTTTCTCTCACTCAACAGGTTGTCTCTATTTCTGCAAAAATGTTTTGGGGTTTTGATATGCATTGCATTGAATCTGTAGACTGCTCTGGGTAGTATCAACATCTTAACAGTAATATGTCTTCCAATCCATGAACACAGAATGATTTCCCATTTATTTGTTTTCAGCAATATTTTGTAATTTTCAGTGTATAAGCCTTTCATCTCCATGGCTAAGTTAATTAATAAGTACTTTATTATTCCCAATGCTATTTTAAATGGAATTTGTTTTCTTAATTTCCTTTTGAAGTTGTTCATCACCAGTGTATACAAAACAAAATAATTTTGGTGTGCTGATTTTGTATCCTGCAACTTTGCTGAATTCATTTAATAGTTCTAACAGGTTTCTGTGTATGTATGTTAATCTTCAGGGTTTTCTGCATATACGATCTAACAATTGAATGTCTTTTATTTCATTTTCTTGCCTAATACTCTGACTAGGACTTCAAGTACTGTGGTGAATATAAATGGTGATGGGGCATTTTTATCTTGTTCATAATCTTAAAGGGAACAATTTCAATCTTTCAACAGTGAGTATGTTATTAGTTATGGGCTTTTCATATATGGTCTTTATGATGTTGGCTAATTTCCTCTTATTCCCAGCTTGTTGCGTGTTATTATCATGAAAAGTGTGTTAATTTTGTCAAATGTTTCTTCTCATCAATTGAGATAGTTATGTGACATTTTTCTTCCTTCTGTTAATACGGCATATTACATTGATCAATATTCATATTTTGAACATAGGTTTTGAAACCTTTTAATGTACTGTTGAATTTGGTTTGCTATTATTTTGTCGAGGGTTTTTGGAACAGTATTTATTAGGGATATTAGTCTTGCAATGTTTTCATCTGGCTTTGACCTCAGGTTAATGTTGGTTTCACAGAATACATTTGGAAGTCTTTCCTACTTACATGTTTTTTGGAAGAGTCTGAGGGAGACAGATGTTAATTTTTTTTAGTGTTTGTAAGAATTCACCAGTTAAGCCATAGGTGCCTGAGTTTTTCTTTGTGGGGAAGTTTTAGGTTACTAATTCAATCTCCTTAATAGTTATATACTGTTGAGATTTTATTGCTTGGAGATTGAGACTTGATGAATTTTTTTCTAGGAATATATCCATTTTATCTAGGTTCTCCTTGTTCATAATACTTACAATCATTTTCATTTCCATAAAATTGGTTGGAATGTTCCTGCTTTCATTTCTAATTTCAGCTATTTGAATAGTATCTCCTTTTTCCTTAGTCCATCTAGCTAAGTTTTGTTTGTCAATTTGGTTGATCTTTTGGAAGAAGCAACTCTCGATTTCATTAATTTTCTGTATTGCTTTTTCTATTTTCTTCTAACTTGTGTTTATCTTTTTCTATTTTCCTTTTTTTTACTTTTATTTTAGATTTGGGGGTACACATACAGCTTTGCTACATAGGTATATTGCATGATGCTGAGGTTTGGTATATGATTGCTCCTGTCACACAGATAGTAAGCATAGTACACAATAGATAGTTTATCAGCCTTTGCCCTTCTACCTTTCTCCCTCCTCTAGTAGTCCCCAGTGTCTATTATTCCCATCTTTATGTCCATAAGTACCCAGTGCTTAGCTCCTGCTTATAAGTGAGAACATGCAGTATTTGGTTTGTTTCTGTGTTAATTCACTCAGGATAATGGCCCCCAGCTGCATCCATAATAATACAAAGGACATGATTTCATTCTTTCTTATGGATGTATAGTATTCCATGGTGTATATGTACCATATATTATATATCCAATCCTGTTGATGGGCACCTAGGTTGATTCCATATCTTTGTTATTGTGAATAGTACTGCAATGAACATATGAGTGCATCTATCTTTGGGGTAGAACATTTTATTTCTCTTTGGGTATATATTCAGTAATGGGATTGCTGGGTCTACTGGTAGCTCTATTATAGTTCTTTGAGAAAACCCCAAACTGCTCCCAACAATGGTTGAACTAATTTACATTCCCACCAATGGTGCATAAGGGTTCTCTTTTCTCTGCAGGCTCACCGATATTTATTATTTTGGACTTTTCAATAATAGCTATTCTGACTGGTGTGAGATGGTGTTTGATGAGGCTTGGTGGTATCCCCACCCAAATCTCATCTTGAATTATAGTTCCCATAATCCCCACATGTCATAGGAGGCACCTGGTGGGAAATAATTTAATCATGGAGGTGGTTACCCTCATGCTGTTCTCATGATAGTGAGTGAGTTCTCATGAGATCTGATGGTTTTATAACGGGCTTTCCCCTTTTTGCTCAGCACTTTCCTTGCTGCTGCCATGTAAAGAAGGACACGTTTGCTTCCACTTCAGCCATGATTGTAAGTTTTCTGAGGCCTCCCAAACCATGCTGAACTGTGGGTCAACTAAACCTTTTTCCTTTATAAATTACTCAGTCTTGGTTATGTCTTTATTAGCAGCATGAGAACAGATGAATACATATCTCACTGTGGTTTTGATTTCATTTCTCTTATGATTAGTGATATGGAGTATTTTTTGATATATCTGTTGGATATTTGTTTGTCTTCTTCTGAGATGTGTTTATGTCTTTTGCCTATTTTTTAAAATGGGATTATTTGGTTTTGCTTGTTGAATTATTTAGTTCTTTATAAATTCTGGATATTAGATCTTTGTCAGATACATAGTTTGTGAATATTTTCTCTCATTCTTTAGGTTATCTTTTATTCCGTTGATAGCTTCTTTTGCTGTGCAGAAGCTGTTTAGTTTAATTAGGTCTCACTTGTTGATTTGTATTTTTGTAAAATTGCTTTTGAGGACTTAGGCATAAATTCTTTGCCAAGGCCAATGTCCAGAAAGATATATCCTAGGTTTTCTTCTAGAATTTTTATACTTTGAGGTTTTACACTTAAGTGTTTAATCCACCTTGAGTTAAGTTTTATATATGGTGATAAATTGGGGTCCAGATAACTAGCCAGTTATCACAGCACCATTTACTGAATAAGGAGCCTGTTTCCCACTGCTTATTTTTGTTGACTCTGTTGAAGATCAGTTGGTTGTAGGTGTGTGACTTTATTTCTAGGTTATTTTGTTCCATTGGTCTATGTGTATAGTTTTGTACCTGTAACATGTTGTTATGCTTACAGTGACATTATAGTATAGTTTAAAATTAGGTAATATTATGCCTCTAGCTTTGTTTATTGTTGTTGTTGTTTTGCTTAGGATTGCTTTGGCTAGATGAACTCTTTTTTCCAGACAAATTTTATAATAGCTTTTTCTAATTCTATGAAAAATGACATCAGTAGTTTGACAGGAAACTATCAATGATAGCATTGTATCTGCACATTGCTTTGAGCACTATGTCCATTTTTAAAATACTGATTCTCCCAGTCCATGAATGTGGAATGTTTTTCCATTTGTGTCATTTCTGATTTCTTTTGGTAGTGTTTTTTAATTATCTTTGTACAGATCTTTCACCTCTTTGGTCAGATGTATTTTATTTTATTTTATTTTATTTTTATGGCTATTGTAAATGAGATTGCTTTCCTCATTTGTCTCTCAGCTTGAACATTGTTGATATATATAAAAACATTACTGATTTTTGTATATTGATTCTGTATACTGAAACTTTACTTAAACTCTTTTATCAGTTCTAGAAGCTTTTTGGCAAAGCTTTAGGGTTTTCTAGGTATAGAATCATGTCATCAGTGAAGGGAGATAGTTTGACTTTTTCTTTACCTACTTGGATGCCTTTTATTTCTTTCTCTTACCTGAATATTCTGGGAAAGATTTCCAGTTTTTTTTTTTTTTTTTTTGGAGACAGAGTCTTGCTGTCGCCCAGGCTGGAGTGCAGTGGCACGGATCTCGGCTCACTGCAAGCTCTGCCTCCCAGGTTCACGCCATTCTCCTGCCTCAGCCTCCCGAGTAGCTGGGACTACAGGCGCCCACCACCACGCCCGGCTAATGTTTTGTATTTTTAGTAGAGACGGGGTTTCACTGTGTTAGCCAGGATGGCCTCTATCTCCTGACCTCATGATACACCCGCCTCGGCCTCCCAAAGTGCTGGGATTACAGGTGTGAGCCACCGCGCAGGACTAGATTTCCGGTTTTATACTGAAAAGGAATAGTGAGAGAGGGCATCCTTGTCTTGTTCCATTTCTTAGGGAGAATGCTTCCAGCTTTACCCAATCAGTATGATGTTCGCTCTGGGTAGGGAGAATGCTTCCAGCTTTACCCAATCAGTATGATGTTCGCTCTGGGTTTATCAGAGATGTCTCATTATCTTGAGGTATGTGTCTTCAATACCTAGTTTCTTGACCGTTTTTATAATAAACGCCTTTTGGATTTAATCAAAAACATTTTCTGCATCTATTGAGATGATCATCTGTTTTTGTTTCTAATTCTGTTTATGTGGTGAATGACATGTATTATTTATGTATGTTCAACTATCCTTTCATATAAGGAATAAAGCCTACTTGATTATGGTGAATTATCTTTTTGATGTACAGCTGGATTCACTTTGCTAGTAATTTTTTCAGGATTTTAGCATATTTTCATCTGGGATATTGGCCTATTGTTTTCTTTTTTCATTGTGTCTTCTCCAGGTTTTCCTATCAGAGTAATACTGACTTTGTAGAATGAGTTAGGGAAGAATCCCTCCTCCTTGATTTTTTTTTTTTTTTTTTTTTTTTTTTTTTTTTTTTTTTGATTAGTTTCAGTAGAATTACTAGCTCTTCTTTGTACTTCTGGTAGAATTTAGTTGTGAATCCATCTGGTCAGGGCTCTTTTTGATTAGTAGATTCTTTATTACTGATTCAATTTCAGAATTCATTATTCTGGGTTTCAGTTTTTTCCTGATTCAAACTTGGAAGGCTGTACTTTTCCAGGAGTTTTTCTATTTTCTCTAAACGTTCTAGTTTGTGTCTACAGAGCTGTTCATAATAGTCTCTGATAATCTTTTGTATTTCTGAGAGACCAGTTGTAACATGACCTTTGTCATTTATGATTGTCCTTTTTTAGATCTCCTTTTATCTTTGCTAATATAGCTAGCAGGCTATCATTCTTATTTGTCCTGTCAAATAATTCATTTTCGGTTTTATTAATTGTATGGATTTGGGGGTGTCAATTTCATTCAGTTTTGCTCTCATTTTCATTATTCTTTTCTTCTGCTATCTGTGAGGTAGCTTGTTCTTATTTTTCTAGTTTCTTTAGGTGTGATGTTAGATTGTTCATTTGAGATCTTTCCAATTTCTTGGTGTAAGCGTTTAGCACTATAAACTTTCCTCTTACTGCTGCTTTTGCTGCATCCCAGAAGTTTTGGTATGGCATGTCTCTATTTTCATTTATTTCAAATAATTTTTTAATTTCTGCCTTAATTCTGTTGTTTAGCCAAAAGTCATTTCAGAGCAAGTTGTTTAGTTTACATGTAATTGTTGGTTTTGAGATATCTTCTTGGCATTCATTCCTATTTTTATTCTTCTATGGCCCAAGACTATAGTTGGTATAATTTCATCTTTTTTATTTATTGAGACTTTCTTTATAGTCAAGCATGTGATTAATCTTGTAATATGTTTCATGTGCAGATTAGAAGAATATACATTTTGTGGCTGTTGGGTGGAGTAGTGTGCAGATATCTATTAGGCTAATTGGTCAAGTGTCAAGTTTAAATCCAGAATATCTTTGCTAATTTTTTGCCTCAGTAATCTGTCTAATGCTGCCAGCAGAGTGTTGAAGTCCCCCAGGATTACTGTGTGACTGTCTAAGTCTTTTCGTAAGACTAGAAGTATTCATTTTAATGAATCTTGGTTCTCCCATGTTGGGTGCATATATATTTAAGATAGTTAAGTCCTCCTGTTGAATTGAACCCTTTAACATTATGCAATAGTCTTCTTTGTCCTTTCTACCATTGTTGGTTTAAACTCTGTTTTATCTGATATGAGAGCATCTATACCTGTTCTTCTATGTTTTCTATTTGCATGATAGATCTTCTTCCACTCCTTTGCTTTGAGCCTCTTGGTGTCATTAGATGTGAGAAGCGTCTCTTGAAGACAGCAGATGGCTGAGTATTTTTACATTCAAGCTTAATATTGATAGGTGAGGTTTTGATTTTGTCATGGTGTTGTTAGCTGGTTTCTTTGTACTCTCCGTTGTTGCTTGATAGGTTCTGTGAGCTATGTACTTAGGTGTGGTTTTTTTGGTAGCAGGTAGTGTTCTTTTGTTTCCATGTTTAGAACTCCCTTACAGATATCTTCTAAGGCTGGTCTAGTGGTAACGAATTCCTTTAGCAATTGATTGGAAAATATTTGATTTCTTCTTTGCTTGTGAAGCTTTGGTGATTTATAAAATTCTAGGTTGGAATTTCTTTTATATTAAGAACACTAAAAATGGGCCCCAACCCTCTCCTGATTTGTAAGTTTTCTGCTGAGAAGTCATCTCTTAGCTAGATGGGTTCCTTTTGTAAGTGATTTGTCCCTACTTCCTAGCTGCCTTTAAACTTTATTCTTTTGTGTTGACTTTGGAAAGAATCATGATTATGTTCCTTGGAGATGGTCATCTTGTAAAATATCTAATGCAGTTTCTCTGTGTTTCTTGGATTTCTTAGAAAAAAACAATGACTTTGAGAAGAACGATGACTGTGCCTTGGAGATGGTCATCTTGCATAATACCTATTGCAGTTTCTCTGTATTTCTCAGATTTGCATATCAACCTCTCTAGAGAGATTGGAAAATTTTCATTGACTGTATTCTCAAATATATTTTTCACGTTGCTTATTCTCTTTCCTTCTCATTTAGGAATGCCAATGACTCACAGGTTTAGTCTCTTTACATTATCCCATATTTCTTAAAGACTGTTCATTTTTTTAAATTCTTTTTTTCTTTATTTTTGTCAGACTTGGTTGATTCAAAGGATTGGTCTTCAAGCTCTGAAATTCTTTCTTCACCTTTCTCTAGTCTGTTGTTAATGCTTCAAATTGCATTTTGAAATTCCTGTAGTGAATTTTTTAATTCCAGAAGTTCATTTTGGTTCTTTCGTAAAATGGCCATATCATCTTTTTGGATCATTTACTGACTTTCATGGATTTCAACTTTCTCTTGAATATCACTGAGCTTCCTTCCATCCAGATTTTGAATTCTACATCTGCTATTTCAGACATTTCAATCGGGTTAAGATCCATTGTTGGGGAGCTATTGCAATCCTTCAGAAGTAAGAAAATGCTGACTTTATGAATTGCTGGAGTTCTTTCCCTGATTATGTTTTATCTGGGGGGCTGATGTTTATTTTTCTTTTTGTTGTGTGAATGGGACTTTTTGTTTTTATATTTTTTCCCCTTGAGGATTTGACTGTGGTATTTCCTTCTTTTTTTTTGAGACAGAGTCTCGCTCTGTCGCCCAGGCTGGAGTGCGGTGGCATAATCTCGGCTCACTGCAAGCTCCGCCTCCCAGGTTCACGCCATTCTCCTGCCTCAGTCTCCTGAGTAGCTGGGATTACAGGCAGCCGCCACCATACCTGGCTAATTTTTTGTATTTTTAGTAGAGATGGGGTTTCACCGTGTTAGCCAGGATGGTTTTGATCTCCTGACCTCATGATCCGCCCGCCTCAGCCTCCCAAAGTGCTGGGATTACAGGCATCAGCCACTGCGCTGGGCCTGACTGTGGTATTTCTAGTGCATAATCTACTGGCTTCTCTTCTGGGTGCTTTGAGAGAGCCAAAGTTCTGTATGGGTTCCTTAGTTGTGGCTAGTTTCCTGCATTGAGTTTCACAGGCTTTCTATGCTGAAGAAATTTATTTTTGATTGGTGGTATAATTCAAGCTTTGATACAGTAGATAGCACTTAAGAATACGGGCCAGAAGACAGGCTCTTACTGAGCTGTGCACCACTTTTGTATTTCAGTGATTATGCAACAGTGCTCTGGGGAGGGGGAGATGGGGCAAGAGATGATCGTCTCACCAAGTCTGTTCCCGGACCTTGGAGAAATCCCCTTCAATCACTGGCACCACATCTACACCTCCTTAGCCCTAAGAGGGGCCCTTGTAGACTGCATTCGGCCCTCCATTAGGGGTGGCCCATGCCAAAGGTTAGGTCACAAGGATAGTTGCAACACTCTGTGAACTTGCTAGTCCTCTGAGTTTGGGAGAGTCACACCAAGTTGTGTAGGATATGTCTGGTGGTGGTCTGGTGATACAGTGGGTTAAGGGTGGAGGATCCCCGGGTAGGGCTGTGGTGCCACAGGTGTGCCGTTTGTGTGGTGCCCTTGCCCTGGGATCTTTTAGCCCAGCACATGGCTATGGAGTCCACCCAGCTCACCATCCCCCTACCAGGTCTCCCTCCAGTGTCGGCCACAGGAGCAAGTCTGACCAGTTAAATTCGTCTAAAACCTTCTGTGCCCAGATCACTGGGCTCTTCCAGGGCTCCCTCAAACAGAAGCTGTCACTGGCCAACAGACTACACCTTGCCCTGATCAGTTTTGCAGAGGGAGGAACATCTGGCACTCACACTGACACAGGAACCCATGCCTCATTCTTCTCTGTGTTTTGAGAGTGGGACTCCTTCCTGCTTGAGCTCTGGACACAGATTTCAGCTCAGTACCCTTGGGTGGTATGATTGAACCCTGGGGGGTTGGGACCAGCCTGCAGTTTTGTCTTCTGGCTCCTTGGGGCCAAGCACCAGCAGTACTGGGGATATGAACTGCTCCCAGGAAGCTGGCAAAACACTCAGGTGGGTTCATAGAGGCTGTGCTGTATATACCCTTTTGAAGGAGCATGGGGCCAGCAGAAAAGACAGCATGTGGATCAGATGTGCCCTGGTCCCATGAGAAAGGTAACCCTCCTCTCTCCTATCTTGACAGTCAGCAAGGGCTACAGTTACTCAGAGAAAGATGGAGAGTCTTGAGGGATGGACACTTATGGTTGCATTCTGCTGTAGCTGCCCTGTGCACTGCAAAACCTTCTGGGCTCCATGCAGGTTTGAGCTCTACCTCTGCCTACTCTTCAGGCACTTCCCCCTGCCAACTCAAATGTCTGTTGGGGTCATGGGCTCTCTTGTAGCTAGGATCCCAGAGGTCCATGGCAGGGGTGTGGTGCCCCATAGTTCCTTCACTCACCCCTTCCTTGAGACCTATTCAGGACCAGAAGCCAGTCCTGCTACTCAATGACTCTGTGCAGGCTTCCCAGCTTCCTCCCTCTTCAACCTCAGGGTCTCTGTGTTCATTGATTTTAAGTGTTTTCTCTCAAAGATCTGTTTGAAGTCTGATGACTTACTCAATATTTTGAGTTCTCTTTGTGGGATAGGTGTTCCCTGGCTGCATCTAGTCAGCCATCTTAGCTTTTTCCCTCTTTATTTTCTTAAGATGTAAATTCGGGTTATTTATTTGCATTTTTTAATGCAAGCATTTACAACTATAAAATTCTGTCTTAACACTGTTTTTCTTACATTCAACACATTTCAACACATGGTGTTTTTATTTTCATTTGCCTCAAGATATTTTACAATCTCCGATGTGATTTCACTTTTGACCCATTCATTGTTGAATATCATGTTGTCTAATTCACATATTTGTAGAATTTCCAGGTTTCCTTCTGCTGTTGATTTCTAGTTTCATTCCATTGTAATAAAAAAGATACTTTCTGTGATTTTAATCTTTTAAAATTTATTAAGCCTTGTTTTGTATTTTAACATGTGATTTATTGTAGAGAATGTTCCATGCATACTCGAGAAAACATGTATTCTGCTGCTGTTGGGTGTAATGGTCTGCATCTATTGGGTCCAATTTGTCTATAGTGCTGTTCAAGTTCTCTATTTCCTTATTGATCTGCCTGCTTTTTCTATTCATTATTAAAGGTGGTGTACTAAAGTTTATTACTAATATTGTAGCACTGTCAATTTCTCCCTTCAATTCTGTCCATTTTTTATTTCTGTATTTAGGAGTTCTGATATTTGATTCATAAATGTTTATGATTATTGTATCTTCTTGATGAATTGACCCTTTTATCATTCTATGATGTCCTTCTTTGTCTCTTGTAATAGTTTTTCACTTAAAGTCTGTTTTGTATGATATTAGTATAGCCACCTCTGCTCCCTTCTGGCCACTGCTTGAAATATCTTTTTTTTTTTTAATCTTTCACTTCCAACTATATGCTCTTGTACACAGTATATAGTTGGATAGTTTGATTTCTTTTTCCATGCTGCCAATCTACCTATCTATATCTTTTGACTGGGGAATATAATCTATTTACATGACTTGAAAGTAATTACTGATATGAAAGTATTTACTATTACCATTTTGTTATTTGCTATCTATGTATCTTGTGGCTTTGTTATCCCTCTTTTCCTCCCTTACTGCTTTTTGTGTGTGTGTGTGTGTTTGATTGAGTTTTTGTAATGACATGTCTTGATTTCCTTCTCATTTCCTTTTGTATATATTCTATAGATATTTTCTATGTGATTACCATGGGGATTATATAATGCCCTAAAGTTGTAACAATCTATTTTAAAATAATGACAACTTTAACCAAATACAGAAAAATTGGTACTCCTTTACTGCTCTGCCTACTCCCCACTTTATGGTTTTTGTTGATGTTACAAAGTAAACTTTTATATATTGTGTATTCATTAACATAGATTTATAACTTTTTATTTTGTCTTTTAAGTCCTATAAAACAAAAAAAAAGTTGAATTATTGATCATAATTACAACAATAGTTTTAAAATTTGTTCATGTGTTCACCTTTACTGGGGAACTTTATATTTTACTACGGTTTTGAGTTTCTGCCTAGTGTCCTTACATTCCAAATTGAAGAACTTTCTTTAGCATTTCTTGTAGGCAGGCATAATGACAATTAACTCTTTCAGTTTTTGTTTACCTGGAAATGTCTTAATTTGTTCTTCATTTTTGAAGGATTTTTGCCAACTATCAAATTTTCAGTGGGCAGGACTTTTTCCCCAGCACTTTAAATATCTCATTCCACTACTTTGAAGCCTTCAAGGTTTCAGGGGAGAAATCTTCTGATAATCTTATTTAGGATCCTATATACATGAAAAGTTGCTTTTCTGTTATTGCTTTCAAGATTCTTTGTCTTTCACCTTCCAGTTTCATTTTAATGTGTCTTAGTGTAGGTCTCTTTGGGTTTATCCTAGAATGTATTGAGCCTCTTGAAAAGTATTTCCATGTTTTTCCTCAAATTTGAGAACTTTTTCAGCTATTATTTCTTCAAATAAACTTTCTCCCCCTTTCTCCCTTTCTTCCCCTTCTAGGACTCATGTAATATGTATATTGGTACACTTACTGTTATTCCATAAGTTTCTTAGGCTCTGTTCACTTTTCTTCATACTTCCCTTTTTTGGTCCTCAGACTTCATAATTTCAAATGACCTAGCTTCATATTTGCTGATTCTTTTTTCTATCTAGTCAAGTCTGCTGCAAAGCCCTCTAGTGAATTTTTATATTCAGTTATTGTATTTTTCAGGTCAAGAATTTATGTTTGGTTCTTTTTCATAATTTATATCTGTTTGTTAAAATCCTCATTGTTTCATATATTATTTTCCTGAGTTCCTTTAGTTTGCTGCCCTTGTACTTCTTTTATCTCATTGAGCCTATTTAAGACAGTTGTTTTTGAATCTTTGTCAAGTAAGTCTGAAGCCTGTTTCTTTCAGGTCAGTTTTGGTATATTTACTTTGTTAATGTAAAGAGTCCATGTTTCTCTGTTTCTTTATATGCTTTATAATATTCTGTTGAAAATTTGGCATTTGAAAAAAATAGCCACCACAGATAGTCTTTGGAAACTGGCTCCATGCAGGGGAAGACCTTCACAAATTGGCCCTGTGTAAAAGCTTAAGTTTTCCTCAGGACTTTTCTTGGAATTCATCTTTCCTGGGCCTGTGCATGTGCTTTTTATCCAATTCCCTTGCTTTTAAAATCTTGATTTCCAGAAGAGTCTCACCTCTGCTCCTTCTCAGGGCCTTAGATGTTCTACTGTATTCCTCTGCCTGTAATCTCTTGCCCCAGGCACCAGTGGGTCTGCAGTTATCCTGAAGCCCTCTCATGCCATCATGACTAAACTGTTTTCAGCAACTCCCAACTTGACATCCAAACTCTGCCATCATTTCTGTCAATGTTCCAAGTCAGGCAAGATAGAAACAAGTCCCTTGGCCAGCCCCCTATATGAGCCACAGTGTTGCAAACAAGCTTTACTCTTTTTATTTTTTATCCTGAAAGGATAATCAGTCATTGGTTGGCTTTTCTTCCTTGCTGCATCAGGGAAACAGTGAGTTAAATCTGAAAAAGTACCACAAAATTTCTATTTTGACTGTGGATTTTTCTTGGTTGGGCACTTGTTAGGTTGTTACAGATCCTTAATGGTTTCTAGAGTTCTCACAGAGTTACCTTGATTGATATGTTGTTGTTTACTTGGTATTTCTGAGGGAGTTAGAGAGCCTGGAGCTTCCTAGTTTGCCATTTTCCACATTCGTTCTTTACAACAATATAAATTGGGTGATATACCTCCATAAATTCTATTAAACTAGTCAATATCTTCCTATTAAAATAAGACCCTAGCTCCTTGGCCTTCAGGCATTATATAATTTATGTGATGCTTTTGTTTTCCTCTCCCACTGTAATTTGCTCCATTCTTTCCCTTTCTCACTAAGCTCCAACCATAACCATCTTCTTTTGGTTCTAAGAAAGTTCAAGCTTGTTCTGTCTTGGGGTCTTTTCATGTACTCTCACTTGTATCTAGAATACCTTTCCCTCTCTCTCTGCATTACTGTCTTTTTTTGTCCCTCTAGTGTTATAAGACCCCTCCTCAGGAATGTTGTCACTGACCTTTCAGATTAGGGTAGCCCCACTGTCATATGCAACATGGAACCAGATTTTTTTCTTCATATCACTTTTTCAACTGTAAACATACCATATTTCATGAGGGTATTCATTCAATATCAATCTCCCCTACAAGCTAGTAAACTCTTTAGCACAGAGAAAATGTTTGCTAGTTATTTCTATATCTACAGTACCTATCACAAATCCTAGAACACAGTAAGCACTTAAATCTATTTGTGATTGTTTCTTTGATGAATTATTGAAGCTTTTCCTTTGTCCATTTGCCTTGTTTCACTTGTTTTCCTCTTTAGTCCTATAGAAATGCCTTTGCATATGCTTTTCTTTCTGATTTTAGTACTTACACATTAGGCTAGACTGTCTCAATGTCTTTCCATAGTACCCGGGGATGACCCAGGGAAACATTAAAAGAATAGCAAAGCCTTCTCCGTTCAGTGTTCTTTGCCTACCACAATCATTTCCTTTCACTTTAGGTAGCCAGTGCTCTTACCCTGTGAAGAAGTAATTGCATTTCTAAAAATTACCTTGAGTTCTTACTAAATTCTGGATTTACTTCATCAAGAGGCACTTTTAGCAGCAGGCAGTACATAAGCATACCGTGGAATTGCCTGCATCGATGACAGGCATGGAAGAAAAACAATTTTACATCCACAACCTTAAAGTAAAGATGCAGAGTTCCTCCTAGTCCATCTCATTTCTTTATTCATTCCTTCATTCCTTGCAATGTATGGAGTACCTACTACATAAACACTTAATGAAGGAACTAGTAGCAGTACAAAAGTTTATAAGATTTTATCCTAATCTTTAAATTCAGTCTAGTAAAAGACACAGATATTTGAATAAGCAATTATAACATGTTACCAATTATGAATTAATAATTCATTTAAAAACATTTATTGAGAGTTTACCATGTGTCAGGACCTCTACCAGGTATTGGGGAAACAAAGAGGTAAAGAAGTACCTTTCCTCACAAATTAAATACAATATAAAGGAAAATACACTTGCAAGCAATTATTGTTAAAATCCACGGCCAAGATCTCAGAGAAGTGGGAAATAATTGCCTCATATAATTCTTCCATTTACTCAGCTAATAAAGGCAATTTCTATTCTTAAGAATATTATTCTGCTGATGCTTCTAACAAATGGCAGAGACAGACTTCTTTTTCCAGAAGGAAATATAGTATGATATAAGAAGAAAATTACAATAAAGGGAGACAAAAAGACCTATAAAATTAAGGAAAAAAATGTCAAGAAGATAAAAGGTTAGAGTAAAAGCACCATTAAATTCTTAATAAGGCCAAATGGGAACCAATTGAAAACAATAATACTTTCTCAATTCAGTCCAGAGCTGAAGAGCTGATAGGGACCTTGTTTGGTCCCTGGTTCAATTCCCTGCTTCTAGAAATTTCAGCTATCCTAGGTAGTGACTGTGATGTTCCCACCTGTAACCCCTGGTTACTATGCATTAGCATTCTTTATAATTCATTGCTTCTTCTGAGGCTTCTCAGAGGCAGTATCTGGTATGGAAGTTAGTAGCACACTCACAGCACAACATGGACTATCTAAAATACATCCCCTTAATCTTTATTATGAAACTGTGAAGAAAGATACAGTGTGAGCATCTGAAACATAGTGAAGTAGCTTAACCTATGTTTTGGTACCTTGATGAAGTGACACTTGGTGAGTGTTTGAATTTTATTGTCTGTGCTAAGTGTTCCATAATAACATATGTGATATTTAAGGTCCCTCTCAGAGTTGATAGTCTATGAATCTATATATTCTAATATTTTATTTGATCTTATAAGGGGAAAGTCAAATAAAATGACAATTGTAGTGGATACAGTGATGCTCTGCCCAGAACCTACCTCAAAGCCTGTCCATCCACCCCTCAGCTTTTCAATATCAAGAGGCTTTTGTGCATGGAAAACACTCATTCTTTGCTGTATTTTTGAATGCTGCCAGTAAAACTTCCAATAAATTTTTCTTTGATATTTTAACACTTATTACAAACTTAATTAATTAAATCTCTTTAAACAGTTTAGAATAGACTTACTGATTTAGAATGAATTTAATGATTCCTTTGAATGCCTCAAACACCTTCATTAGTAGACAAAACATACAAAATACAATGTTTTGAAGATATGTTACTATATCCAGACTTAAGCTTGTTCTAGAAGATTAACAACACGTGTTTGACTTATTTTCTTTATTACTTCTATATTTCTTCACATATTTCTAGTGTTATGGCAATGTTAACTTTGATGCCATCCCAGAGTTTCAGTATTCTTATCAAATCAAAAGGATAAAGATCACAAGCTCAGAAATCCATGGTTATAGAATTTGAGTTACCAACCAATCAATCATGAGACTTGTTAATCTCAAGAAGATTTTAAAAGATAATGAAGTCTTTTATTGTCATAGTTATAATAAGGATTCTTAAAACCATGATTTCAACTAGATTTTAGCTTTGTATAACTGATGGCTACTCCCAAAATGATATACCTAAAAGATTAACTTGCTTGTTGTTCAATAACAAATGTCCCAATAAGCAGCATTCAAATGTATTGTATTAGTCTGTTCCCATGCTGCTAATAAAGACATGCCTGAGACTGGGTAATTTATCCAAAAAAGAGTTTTAATGGACTCACAGTTCCACATGGCTGGGGAGGCCTCACAATCATGGCAAAAGACGAAGGAAGAGCAAGAGGATGTCTTACCTGGCAGCAGGCAAGAGGGCATTTCAGGCGAAGTCCCCATTTTAAACCATCTGATCTCATGCAACTTATTCACTATCAAGAGAACAGCACAAGAAAAACCCGCCCCCATGGTTAAATTACCTCCCACCAGGTCTCTCCCATGACACATGGGGATTACTACAAATCAAGGTGAGATTTGTGTGGGGACACAGGGCCAAATCATATCATCTATATACAGAGTTTTCCTCTTCTCTGGAGTTTCACTTTTGGTGGCTTTAGTTACCCACAGTCAACTGCAGTACAAGAATATTAAGTGCAAAATTCCAGAAATAAGCAACTCATAACTTTTAAACTGCATGTCATTCTAAGTAGCATGATGAAATCTCACAGCATCCTGCTCCATCCCACCCAGGTCATGAATCCTGCTTTTGCCCAGTACACTCTCTGCCCATGAGTCACTTACAAGCCATCTCAGTTATCAGATCTGCTGTTGCATTATCACTATGCTTCTATTCAAGTCACTCTTATTTCACTTAATAATAGCCCCAGAATGCAAGAGTAGTGATGCTGGTAATTTGGATCTGCCAAAGAGAAGCCATTAAGTGTTTCCTTTAAGTGAAAATGTGAACATTCTCAACTTAAAAGGAAAGGAAAAATCTTACGCTGAGGCTGTCAAAATTTACAGTAAAATATGAATCTTCTACCTATGCAATTGTGAAAAAGGAAAAAGAAATTCATGCCAGCTCTGCTGTCGCACCTCAGACTGCAAAAATATTGGGCACAGTGCACGATAAGTGCTTAATTAAGATGGAAAAGGCATTAAGTTTGTTGGTGAAAAGCATAAATAGGAACATGTTCCAACCAATTACATCAGGTTCAGTACTATCTGTGGTTTCAGGCATCTACTGAGGACCTTGGAATGTAAGCCCCATGGCTAAGGAGGGAATATTATATGTGCAATAATACCCTAGTAGCAAAAAGCACACCCCAACACCCAAGACTTGGTTTCAAGATATTATTACCTAATGAAAGAAGCTGGGCTATTTAAAAAAATGACTGATTCTATGGATGGAAAGAGAAATTATAAGTGGAACCTGGAATATTTTACTGCACCAAAAAGTAAGAAATTGCTCACAAAACAATGAGAGAAATGCTAACTAAAATATATGAAAGGATTGAATGAAAAATTACAAAAATTTTCCACCATATAGTCATAATAGATTCAGACAAGAATCATTAATGGGTGCTGAAATCATTGAATGAAGATTTCTTGGGATACTTACATACTTTCAGTGGTAGTGCACCACAGTTCATTTGGCTTTAAAGGGAAAATGGCATGTTTACAATGGAGAATCCTAACAGATAACACCTTAATCTAGTGATCAAAGTTAACATCATCAATATCTGTGACACCATTGATGTCACAGAGGACATAAATCACGTACATAGTTCCTAAGGAAAACAAACTATCTGAATTTACATGAGGAAACAGACAAATCCAAATTGAGTTTCATTTTTAAAAAACAATTGGCCTATACACTTCAAAATGTTAATGTATAAAAGCAATAATGGCTGAGGAAATCTTCTAAATTAAAGAAGATTAAAGTGATATGAATTCAACGCAATGTGTGATACTGGCTTGGATCCTGGACTAGGAGAAATTGTTATAAAGAATGTTATTGGGATAATCGGTAAAATCTGAATATGGATTATATGTTCAAGGGTAATTTTTATCAATGCTAAATTGTATGAATGTAATAGCTATATGGTGGCTAGGTAAAAGAATGTCCTTGTTCTCAGAAAACGCACAGTGAAACATTTTGTGGTAAAGTCTTTAAGTCTGAAACTTACTCTCAAGCATTTTAGTGATTTAGCTATAATAATAATTATATATATATATACACATGTGTGATAAAACAAATGTGGAAAATGTAAACAGTTGGTGAAGCTACGTAAGTAAAGGATATACAGGAATGAGGAATGTGGGTTGTTGAGAGGAATGAAGCACTACTATTGTTTCACTATTTTTGATTGACAAATCCCTTGAAAGAAATGTGTTTTGTTTTAGGCCCATGAGTTGTATTACTTTTTGCAGTGTAATATGGTATACTATTTGGAGAGTAGTATATGTATATTATGTAGTAACATATACATATACACATATTCTGTATACTACTGTGTACTCTATATAGCAAATATAAAAATATGCTGCAGTATCCTAGGAGAGTAAAGTTTAACCACTACACTTTTTTACTACATTGCTTAGATACATTACACACCACACTTCTGATGATATGTTTACATTGTTGGTACTTCTTTCTGGTGGGTCTTACCTCCCCTCCTCAGTCTCAGCTGAGATAGAACTTCCTCTCCACTCCTACACTCTCTTTCCCAGAAGGCTGGGTCTCCTTCTCCTCTGCTCCCATAAATCCTCGTATTATGCTCTGATGTTGCCATTGTTCCTTCTGCCTTATAATTACCTGCTTTCAAATGATGTGTCTGGACTGCTCTCAAACATTTCCCCCTACACTCCACTCACAATTTTGAAAGGGAGTGTGGGATTTATTTTCCTCGAATTTTATAACTTCCCTCCCCCTTCTCTCTGCTTCACTGCTCAGAATATCAGAATAGTTAAGATCTGCAGTCTTTGGTGTAAGTCCCACCCCATTTCAAATGCTGGTTCCACAACCAGCCAGGTAGAATGTTGCGTTCTCTATGTCTCAGTTTTCTTATCATTAAGATGGTAAACTGTATTTATAATGTCTTCATGAGCATTACATAAGTTAGTGAATTCAAAATTCAGCATGACGATTAGTGAAAAACCACTCAGTGAATGTTAACCTGCTATTACCACCACCACCACCATTACCATTATCATCATCACTATCATCACCACCAACATCATCAATGCCACAGTAGCATAGTAGCTGTCAGGTGCTGCAAAGTCAGAACAACTGATGACATCTAATGTCTTAGGTTGCTAAAGTTAAAGAGTACTTAATGAAGTATTAACCATATTTAACTCTTATGACCTAGACTTCAGAAACTCACGGAGGAAAAGTCACAGCAATTTTTAGTCCTGAATTCGCCAAAAACATCCATTAATTCTTTTTTTTTTTTTTTTTTTTTTGAGACAGAGTCTCGCTCGCTCTGTCGCCCAAACTGGAGTGCAGTGGCCGGATCTCAGCTCCACCTCCCAGGTTCACGCCATTCTCCTGCCTCAGCCTCCTGAGTAGCTGGGACTACAGGCGCCCGCCACCACACCCAGCTAGTTTTTTGAATTTTTTTAGTAGAGACGGGGTTTCACCATGTTAGCTAGGATGGTCTCGATCTCCTGACCTCGTGATCCACCCATCTCGGCCTCCCAAAGTGCTGGGATTACAGGCTTGAGCCACTGCGCCTGGCCTTTTTTTTTTTTTTTTGATGGAGTATTACTCTGTTGCCCAGGTTAGAGTACAGTGGTGCAATCTCTGCTTACTGCAACCTGCACCTCCCAGGTTCAAGTTCTTCTCCTGCCTCAGCCTCCCGAGTAGCTGGGTCTACAGGTACTTGCCACCACACCCAGCTAATTTTTATATTTTTAGTAGAGACAGGGTTTTGCCATGTTGGCCAGGTTGGTCTCAAACTCCTGACTTTAAGTGATCCACCTGCCTCAGCCTCCCAAAGTGCTGGGATTACAGGTGTGAGCCACCATGCCCAGCCCATTTATTCTTAACATAATTAATCTACCTTAACTTTAACAATAGTATGTTTCTCAGAAGTGGAGAAGTGTATTAACCAAATAGAATATGACTTGTACAACACTTGGTCCATCCTTTTAGGCACCATCTCTTGAGCACTTACTATATGTACCAGGTACTCTTCTAGATGTTAGCAACATTGCAATAAACAAAGTAGATAAATTCCGTACTCTCATGAAACACATTCCGAACAGAGATGGGAGAAATAGTCATTCCATTAAAAATATATTGTATATTATGTATTAGTGACAAAAGCAAAGACAAAAGAGTAAGGAGATAGAGAATCATAAGGAAGTTGCTACTTAAATGACATCAGAGAAGGCCTCTCAAATAAGGAATCATTTTTGAAATTTCTGATTAAATTCATTTTTTCATATTTTAAATAACACATTAAGTATAACAATATACACCAAACTCATACCTTTAATTGCATAAAATATTGCCCAAGATCAAATACTTAAATAGAAGAGCATAATTACTGATTATGGATGAATTCCAATTCACACATATAGCTAGGGCTCTCAAGAACATATTGGAATACACTCCAATTACAATTAGTTCCATAATATGAAATGCCACTTGTTTTTCAGTGAAACAAGCCAGCCAGCCTGGGGCGACTAGTTTACGCTAGCCTGAGCTACATTTAGGCAATTTCTGGGAAGTAGTTTATTCCAGACTCATTTATCAGTCTACGAATACCATTCTCCTCTGTGTTTGGTGTCTGTTCAATATGCTAATAGTTAGAGGTACTCTTCTGTAATTAGAGTATGGCAGGCCATTTCTTTTTCTCTTTCCCACCCACTTTTTTGTTATCCTTCATTTTAAACACACTAAAAGCTCCTGAAAGTCTCTACTTTAAAAAAACATAAAATATATGACTCCAATTTCAAGGTTCCTGTCACATTCTATAAGTGATCCCATATTTCATTTGGTAGTGGACACACTGTCCAGATTCATCTTTAAGAATGAAAGACCTTTTCTCCCAACTGCTGGAACTGCTTCCAGCAGAGTCTTCAGCTATCAACCTCTTTTGGAAGTGCCTTGGTTGAAGAGAACTGCCTTGACCACACATCTAGGAATTGGTCAACACAATACTATCAAGGCCCAGTCCCCTCACCAAGCTCAGGACAATTCTGCAGGGCCAATCCACACCAAGAGCTCTCTAGGGATCAGTTATGGTACTCACTGAAATTGTATTCCAGCACAACTTTTTCTTCTGTCCAAGCTTGCTTCGTTTTTTCCACTTTCATGGCTATTTTTTCCAGGGTACTCTCTAATAAGCTGTCATATTCTAGGTCTTCCTGGAATTTGGCAGAAATTTAATGCCCTCCATGAAAGACCTAATGGATGCAGGAGGGTGAGTCCCATTGTATCACCAATTAATTCAACCACTCACCTTCCGCTCCCCCGTCTGCCAAAAAACAAAAAAACCAAACCAAACAAACAAACAAACAAACAAAAAGATGTATCTTGGAGAATAACAATGGATACCACAAACTCAGCCAAGCAATACTAGCTCAAATATAGCATCTTTGCTAGCATATATGACAATGACCTCAGGCACCTGGTATGTGACCATTCATCTGTCAAATACATTATTTTCTAACCACACCAAAAGCAATCAGAAAGAACTCTCATTCATTTGAAATGGACAATAGTATACATTTGCAATCTTGTCCAAGGGCTATGTTTCTTCTGTTCTGTTCCTTTATAGTCTAAGAGATCTTGATGACTAGGCTATCACAGAAAACTTCATCAGTCCACTATATCTAGGATGTCATGGCAATTGAACCAACTAGAAAAAAAAAGTGGCAAGTACATTGTAGGCCTAGGTAAAATCCATACACACCAAAGGATGAGAGATAAACTCTATAGAGATTCAGGGTCTGACATATTAGTAATATTTTTAGAAATCCCATGGTTTTGAGTATTTTGGGATATCCCTTCCAAAGAAAAGACAGATTATTGCAGTTTACACTTTCTATCATGAATAAGGAAGCACCTTGCCTAGTAGGTGTTTCCATGTTCTGGAGGCAGCATATTCCATTGCCAGGAATACAGCACCAAATAATATGTCAGGTAGCATGAAAGGTTGCTAAATTTAAGTAAAGACCAAAGAATTAAAAGAATCTATAGAAATTCAGACTGTGGTGCAAGTGACCCTTCCCTTGAGTGATATAAACTACCAGTATGACACAGCATTAATCTATGGTGGGAAAAGGTGCCATGTGGTGTTTATTGAAAGCCCAATGGGGGAATCAAAATGCAGATGCCTAGGGTCGTAAAGTAAAGCTGTGCCATTTGCAGCAGATACATCTTTTGGAAAACAGGTCCTGGTTTGCAACTGGGTCCTGGTAGAAGTGCAGTGCCTAATTATGGACACTAAGACACCATGAAGTCTGAACTGCTCATTTTGAACTGGGTAATATCAGTCCACAAGGTGGGTCCAGGAACTATACATCCTGAGATAAAAGTAGTATATTCAAGATTAAGCATTAACAGAAACAGACAACACAAGCAGGTAGCTTAGGCACTGAAGTCATCCACTATTGATGCTGTAGCTCTTGACCATCATCTTACGCCTATCAAAATAGAGGAGGATCCCTTCTAGCCAATGAACAAAAGAGGATAAAAATCCAAATTTCATGCTTCAGGACATTGGTTTGGGCAAGGGTTTTTTTGAGTAAGACCTCAAAAGTACAGGCAACAAAAGCAATAGACAAATGGGATTACATCAAGCTGAAAAGCTTGTGCATAACTTGATGCAATAGCTTTATAGAATATACAAGGAACTCAAACAACTCAACAACAAATAGTAATAATTTGATTAAAAAGTGGGCAAAGGATCTGAATAGACATTCTTAATAGAAGACATACAAATGGCCAACAGGTACACAAAAAGATGCTCAAGTTCAATAATCACCGGGGATATGCAAATCAAAACACAATTAGATACCCCACTACAGTTAAAATGACTATTAGCAAAAAGACAAAAAATAACAGATGCTGATGAGGATGTGGAGACAGACAAATGTCCAACAGGTATATGAAAAGATGCTCAAGATCAATAATATACGTGTGTGTGTGTGTGTGTGTGTGTGGTGTGTGTGTATACACAATGAACTGAATCAATGAACTGAATTATATGGTTTTGCTTGGATATAATTTTAAAGCACAATGTGCTAAATTTAAAATAAATAAGATTTATAATAATATGCTCAGTAAAAATATGGAATATATACAATGGAGTATTGTTCAGTTATAAAAGGAATAAAATTCTGTCATTTGTGGCAACGTCGATTGACCTGGAGGACATTGTGTTAAATGAAATAACCCAGGCACAGAAAGGCAAATATCAAACGTTCTCACACATATGTGGGGGTTAAAAATGCTGATCTCATGAAGCTAGAGTGTAGAATGATAGACCAGAAGCTGGAAAAAATTGGGAAAGGGGTCATGAAAAGTGACTGATAAATGGGTAAAAAAAAATACAGTTAGAAGGACAGGTACTAATGTTTGATAGCACAGTAGGATGACTATACTTAACAATAATTTATTGCATAGTTGAGAATAGTTAGAAGAGAAAATTTGGAATGTTTCCAATACAAAAAAAATGATAAGTGTTTAAGGTGATGGATATCCTGATTTGGTCATTACACATTGCATGCATGTATGAAAATATCACATGTGCCCCATAAACACATATAATTATTTATTATGTATGAATTTCAAAAACAAAAAGAAAACATTTGGTTTAGAGATGGGTTGGCTTGGTATGTGTGTGCAAGCAGGAAATGGATGAAGGCTTTATCACAGCCTGACTTTGAGGTAGCCCTTAACAACAGTGACAAGGAGAAATCCTGTCAATAGGTAGAACTATGGCAGTGCATGTGGTGAGCTCTTTATGTAGAAAAGGAAGGGCCCTGTAGTTAGAATGTGCGTGGGTTCATGAGCAATGGCAAATGGCTTGACTGGGGGGTTAAGGGGTAAGAAAAAATAAAATTGAAAGGACAGAAAAATAAGGTCTGAGGTAGAGGGATTTGCATGGACCTATAGGAATGGGAGTGAAATATAAAGATTTTTGTATCAAATGTTAACATCTACCAGAAAGCACTTACCATGGAAGAGGCATGAAATAACAAGCTAGACAATACGAGTTGGTCAGTTTACATCAGTCAGTCTTTCTCATTAGCCTTCCCAGTGCTAGCACAATATGCATACAAATAAAATAGCTATATTTTCAGGGATAGAAGTTTTGCATAGGATCAGCAGGATAGCCCTCCACTTACTGAGGCTGATAAGTGACTGGTCCAATCAAATATGCAATCTGCTAGAAACAGAGACTGACACAAATTCTCTGGAATGGCACCATCTCTACAGGAGACCAAACAGTCCTTTAGTGATTGAACCTTTCGTCCTGGAAGAGGCAGTAATTCATTTTTAAAGGAATAGACACATGTTCTATGTATGGGTTTGGTTTTTTCTGCCCATAGCACTTCAGCCAGCACCACTACTTGAAGACTTACAGAGGTTTGATTAACCAGTGTGGGATCCTACATGATAGAGTATCAGACCAAGGGATTTGCATTAAACAAAGGAGGTTGAAGAGTGGGTATCTGGTGCCTGACCACTGGATCACTGATTTATATCCACATACCACACAAACCAAAATTTGCTGGTCTGAGGGAGCAATGGAATGGCCTGTTGAAGGGACAGCTGAAGTGCCAGCTTGAAGATCACATTGTCAATGTGGGGCCCTAACCTCCCAAATACACTGTACACCCTAAATCAATGATCTTTATATGGTATTGTATCCCAGGTGCTTGAATACATGGATCCAGGAACTGATATACGGAAGCAAGGGTGGTCACACTTATCACCACTTACAGTGACCCACTTAGGTAATTTGTACTTCTCATACCTGCAACTCTTGGAGCTGCATGTCTTGAAGTTCTGCTTCCCAACGAGGAAATGCTTCCACCAGGGAACATAGGAAAATTCTAGTTGTAATATAAGCTTTGGCTGGCACCTGCACATTTCAGGTTCCTCATAGCAAGTAATCAGCTTAAAAAAAAAAAGAGTCACCATCTTGGCGGTAGCAATTAGCCCTGAAGGAAAGCAGGGATTCTTATATACAATGGGGGGCAGGAAGAAATACGTTTGGCACACATGTGGTCTATTTGTCTACGTTTGATGATAAATGGACAAGCACAGCTATGGCCTGAAGAGGACAGGGTGGCCAGGGGCTCAAGGTGGTCACCACCATGCCACTGGGGAAGCCACCAAGACCAGCAGATGATGAGGAAAATCTAGAGTGGACAGTGAAGAAGGGAGATGATAAATATCATTTGAGACCTTGCTACTAGCTGTTTCTGCAGGGGTACCAGTTTATCCTATCAACCTTATTCTTACAAGATTCCGCCAGCAAAAGAAACCTACTAAGATCCTGGAAGATTGATTTTCAGTATATATATGAAGATGTGTATCCAAGTGGTATAAGCAGTAGACTGGAATACTCACTGGTATTCTGCCAAGATGTCCCTTTAAGAATGAAGGTCTTACTTTACCAGCTTCTGGAAGTGCTGACAGCTGTCAGCCCTTAGCTGTCAGCCCTCTTTGTTAAATGTCCTGGCTGAAAAGCACATCCTTGCTCAAGGTCATGGCTTCTCCCTGGGTGTAGCAAATAAAGACAGATCTCAGGGTTATAAAGGACTGACCCCTTTGCCCCAACTCATGACAATCCCCAAGAGCCATCCAGTCTCAGGCTTTCCTCCAGGATTATCTATGACTTTGATTAGACTGCATCACAGCCCACTTTTCCCCTCTTCCCAATTCCGCTTCCTCCTCTTCCATTCTGTAAGTGCTGTTTCCAAGAGAATTCCCTAATAAGCCTCCTGCTCACTAATCTTTATGTCATTTCAGGAAACCCAATCTATGAAACCATTAATAGTTTTATGTCAAGCAAATTTATGCTCTGATCCAAAAATCAAGAGACTCTTGTTCTAGTCATATGATTGCTTTTAATGTGTTGATTTCCCTCAAGCAAGTCAATAAACTACATTTTTAATAATCACATTTACTGAGAAAGGAAAGAAATTGCCGTGGTTCTTAGTCCTAGACTAAGAACCAGAATACCTATACTTAAGTTCCTGAGTGGCTGTTAATTGGTTTTGTGACCTTGAGAATAACAATCCAAGTCTTTTGTCCTGTCTCTAAAACGAGAAATAGACTAAATGATTTTTAGTGCTCTTTCCAGCTCTAATAGCCTGTGGGTCTAAATATATAAATCCCACAATCATTATTTCTGTAACATAGCATTTAAGATGGCATTTTCCATTTTATGAATAACCTTGTTGTCAAGAAAAAAAAAATTAAGTCCTGGTGCTCATCTCTGACTTTATTCTTTCTCATCTCATTGTTCTTTCCTTGACATTTTAAAATCCTTCTTAGATATGTACTTCCCTTTCCTATTCCTAGAAAGATGTGCAAATAATGGAAGAACAACATGAGTATCAGCATTGACATATAACTATTAGTTCATTTAATCTTAAACACTTCATGTTTTCTGCTCTTTTCGCTATTATTTTTTTTACCATCTCTATTGCATTGTGGGAATTTTCTATTTTGGTCTTCTTTTCCTAAATTCATCAAGTGTTTACTACTAGAGCTCTTCAGAAATATTGTCAAGTTTCACCAAATTCTTTCCTTCTACTAATACCTTTTCTCAACTACCTTCCTGCTCCACTCCATTCAATTTGCTCCCCTTTCTGGTCATTGTCATAGAGGTTGACTCAAACTAGTCCTTTTCCTTTCCTATCTCTACTTTCATCTAAATGATCCCACACGTTTTCACAAAGAAGACAAGAGATGTCAACACATTGCAACAGGAGCAATTAGAAATGGGCTTGATGGCTGGCTTGTGTCATTCTGGACATCTGAGGAGGAGCCAAAATTAGAAATGAGCTGAGTCTGTTTATGGCTTAGTGCTGCCAGAGGAGTTTTCTCAGTTAGTTCTCCAAGGCTATATTTTCTGAGTCATCTTTCACAGCTCGCAGGCCAAAACTCATAACTCATACGCTGTGTTCTCCATCAAGACACAGTTAATGTCAGAAAGTGGTTACTCTCCAAAGGAAGATCTTTACTCATGTCCTGACGGACAGCCCACAGAGTCTATGAAATGAAGGGCATATCGCTCACCTGTAACAAAGTTGCAGTGAAAATCTAAACCATAGGGGTGCCTCAAATAAAAGTTAACTCATCTTCTCATTGTCATCTCTCCAAACCAATGATGTACTTAAAAATGAACCATGTTAAAAAGACACATATATTGGCATGGTTCACAGACTCCAAGCTATGTGAAACAGTGACTTCATGGAAGAATGGGAAAGTGAGAAACCATGGGGTCTCTCGGTTAATATCTCCCAGGCTTGTTACCTTCTGGAGGTTTTCTTTTTATTGTTCCATGAATGTCAAAGATAGCGGTGTTGTTGGTGTTCTCAAATCTTGCCACTAAATTGCACAGAATCAGTGGGAGGTTAAAACACAACTTTTTAAAGCTAACTCATGATTTTGAGCTTTCTTCTTTCCATGAGCCTCTAAATGCCAAAGTTGTCAGTTGCCTCCCTAGTGTTAATTATTATTAACCATGCTCTGTTCCCAATTCTTGGGTCTTAGGTGGCTTTACAATAAAAACATTTGCCTGTCCTTAACGCATGAGGTCACTAAACTAAGCGGTAATTGTTTTCTTTCTGTCTTCCCCTCTTCCTTTCTTCATTCCTTTCTTTGGTTTAAAGAATAGCTTATAATTGCAAAGGCTGTACTAAGGGCGTCACCAGAGATGGTTACTATAATAGTCCATTTTCGTACTGCTATGAAGAAATACCCAAGACTGAGTAATTTATAAAGAAAAAGAGGCTTAATGGACTCACAGTTCCACATGGCTGGGGAGGCCTCACAATCATGGCAGAAAACAAAGGAGCAACAAAGGCACGTCTCAGATGGGGGCAGACAAGAGAATGTGAGCAGGGAAACTACCCTTTATAAAACCATCAGATCCCGTGAGACTTACTCACTCTCAGGAGAACAACATGGGAAAAACCCACCCCCATGATTCAATCACCTCCCACCAGGTCCCTCCCATAACACGTGGGGATTATGAAAACTACAATTCTAGATGAGATTTGGGTGGAGACACAGCCAAACCATACCAGTTACTAATTATAGGATTTCGACTATAAGCAAGAGTGGGGCCTAGGAGCTTATTGATACACATAAATCACAGCCCATTCCACCTACTCTGTTGTTCAATTGAGCTCCAAACACTGACATGAAGCTGGGGATGCTGGATTAATGCCACAGTTGATGCTAACAAAAAACATAAGGATGCTGGCCATGAAATTTCTTGGAGAGAAGGAAATATTTACTGTCTGCATCAAAGTTTTTTTGTTCTTTAAATATTGCTCCCCAACCCTGCTGACCTTGTAAGAGAAAGCAGGTTGGAGAGTCTGTTTCTCGTACTCAAGGTTCTCAAAACAAATCCAGATGGGAACAGTAGCGCCACCAATGGATGTTGGTAAGCAGTAACTAATAAAAGCCAGGATAAAACACCGGGCACATGGAGGGTGCTGGGTTAATCACCATTAACCTAAAGTTAATATATATTGGCTGCAATGTTGATTTAAATGAGAGGAGAGGTGTCACATTACGGTCATCTTTTCAAAATTTGTACTCTACTTCTTCAATGTATTTTGGCCACAGTATGTAATATAAGGTGTTAGAAAACTTTACATTTATTACTTGTTGAAATATTTTGGACTCTCGGTTATATTAAAAACATGCTGTCTGCAAAAACAAAGATGATGGGTGGACCAACATGCTCCTTAACACTACCAGCATAACATGTTCCCAGCTCTGCAGGGGGAAATCATTTTGCAATTCCTTCAACTACTGAGAAGAAACTATGGTCAAGGGAGCATCACTATGGGTACACCAAATGATGTTAACAAGCTCCTTCACTCCACCATCCACCCTAACTCTCGGGAAATGCACTGTGCTATTAACCATGTGAGAGGCA
This sequence comes from Chlorocebus sabaeus, assembly GCF_047675955.1. NCBI lineage: Eukaryota > Metazoa > Chordata > Mammalia > Primates > Cercopithecidae > Chlorocebus > Chlorocebus sabaeus. Next base: position 31,180,142 of record NC_132911.1, on the reverse strand, counting down.
TGTTTGAGAAAAAAATTGATGACAGCACATCATATCCTAGAAAACTGAGAGCTGTAACATTTCCAAGCACCATGTTCCCATGAGAAATAATCACAAGGTGTCCCCTTTTGACGTTATTTAGGTTTTATGCCTTACCCAACAATGATATAGTTGAGAGAGAAGAGTTTCTTTTTAAAAATTGTTGCCTGGGTGTGATGGGTCACACCTGTAATCTCAAGACTTTGGGAGGCTGAGGCAGGAGGATTGCTTGAGGTCAGTAGTTTGAGACCAACCTGGGCAACATAATGAGACTCTGTCTCTACAAAAAGTAAATTAGGCACAGTGGCACATGCCAATTGTCCAAGTTACTCAGGAGGCTGAGGCAGAAGATTGAACCCAGAAGGTCAAGGCTGCAGTGGGCCATGATTACATCACTGCACTTCAGCCTGGGTGATAGGGCCAAGACCCTGTCTCAAAAATAATAAATAAATACATACATACATACATACACACACACAAATTTGTCAGCCAGGTGCGGTGGCTCATGCCTGGAATACCATCACTTTGGGAGGCTAAGGCAGGTGGATCATCTGAGGTCAGGAGTTCGAGACCAGCCTGGCCAACACGGTGAAATACAAAATTAATAATAAAAATTAATACAAAAATTAGCTGGGCATGGTGGCAGGCACCTATAATCCCAGCTACTCTGGAGGCTGAGGCAGGAGAATCACTTGAACCCAGGAGGCAGAGGTTGCAGTAAGCCAAGATCACGCCACTGCACTCCAGCCCAAGCAACAAGAGCAAAACTACGTTTCAAAAAAATAATAATAATTGTCAGCAACCCAACATGCTATGGCATAACAGCTGTAATAATAAATCATTGCATTGATATATTTGTATAAGGCATTAGAGTTTCAAATGCCTACAAATATATTTTTATTCAATTAAATACTCTCAGTATCTTTTAAGATCTTACAAACAAAAGATCTCACACACAAAATTACAACATCAAACGAAGCATTATTAGCTCCAACCAAAAAATGATGAAAAGTAAGGCAAGGGGTATAAAGTAACATTCCAAGGTCACAAGCTGATAGATTCCAGAAAAGGTTAGCAAGAAACAACAGACAGAAGTATTACCAAGACGGTAAAGGTCAGATACTGAATAACTCAATTATCAGAAATAATGAATATATAAAGGAAAAATTTTAAGCCTCTACTTAACTCAGAAGCCTCAATGCTGTTAACCACTTCAACAACTCCACCCCACCAAACATTTGAAATTAAACCCCTAATTTTACTTTTTTTCATTTTTTTCTCTTCTTTTTCTATTAGAAGTATAAGTGAATAAAGAAATTACCTAATCTGATAATCACAGATAGGGATTCGTTACCTTTGTTGTGTTGCTGGCACCTTTGGCCAACTGTTAAGGTCCATGGACCACTTCTCAGATGAGTGTTTGAATGTATGAAAGAAAATACATAGGATTACGGAAGACACCAATTACATTGAAATACAATTATAAAAGTAAGACAAATGTGATTTAATGATATATTTCTATATTAATGCATTAAGTAACAAACTCTAGCTGCAGGTCTAATAACTACTATAACTTTCAAAACCAGTGATAAAGCATAAATGATGTTTCAAGATATCTGCAACAACTATGATATTATATCAAAATACCAGTGTTTTCTACTGCTGACAAGGTCAGAGACACTCAATACTACTGTGGTTTGTGCCGACATATATAATTGAAGTTAGTAGTTAATTATTTAAAAGATGGAATTTTACCACTTGCATTCTATCGAAGGGCCTCTTGTGGGTCCATGGACCCTATATTAAAAACTCCTGCCACATAACAGGAAAAGATAGGAACATTCAGAATGCACATAAAGTATTCATCGTAGCCTGAATTAGGATAAGGTTTCATCAGCCCAGACAACAGTACTGTCTTGTACTTCTCTTACAATTCCCCACAACCCCTAGAACAATGTTTGATAAACAGCGGTCAGGTGCTCAGGAATACTTGTGTTTGGACTCATGGCTGGCCATACCTCGTGGCTGAGTCCCCTGGCAGGGTCTCCCTTCCTGAGCTGACTTCTGTCCCTCCTGGTGATAGGTGGACTCTCCTTAACAAAACGAGCATGTGGCCTTCGTGAGCCAAAAGAGTAAGAATGAAACAGCCCCTTATCTCCACTGGCAGGTGGGAAAATTACAATAGCAAAATGGGAATAAAACAAATTAAAAACATATCAAAGAGAATGTTTCATTTAATATAGTTTCTACTTGACAAATTATTTCTCCTCCTAGTGGAACACTTTATTTTATATGACACTAAATGGCAAGAATAAATCAAAAGCATTGTTTAGTTGGGGTAAGGAAAGAAATAAACTTGAATGAATTTAAACTGTAAGTCAAAATGATGCAGATACCTCTGACAAATGACAGTGATTTTTCTCTCAATGGTTTCATTATGCAAATTATGCTATTTGTTTTCTAGCTTTGCCCAAAACAAACGATGGTGCCAGATTGAAAGCAAATCATATCCTTATCAAGGATCTCAACAATGTGACTTAAAGTATTACAAAATGTACCATGTGCTGGCCGTTTTTATATCACCCATTGATCATTTAATTTCAAATGTCGATGTGACAACTTAATATCATCACCCCAGTTTTTCCTTAATAAAGATCCTGTACATAGAGCAGTATCATGGATAATTAGAGCTTATAGTAAGAAGAAAAAAATGGCTGTGATTTTTCTAGTCTTCCTGTCATATAAATAAGTTATTTCTTGGTTTGTACCAGTATGTTTACATTTCCTATTATGCCTCCATAGTAACAGTAGAAAAAAGGCCAAGTATTTCTGAATTAATGAAATAGCAAAATGAGGCATATTAAAATAAAATGTTCTCTGGAGCCAGATTTTTTTCTATGGTGACTTGTCTTTTCCAGGTCAGGAGAACCCATTTCCCAGTCCACCTCTTTCCCTCAATTCTCAGTTTTGTTTCCTCACATCTCTGCTTAGCATCTTCCCAGTGTGGGTGCCACAGTACTTTTTCTTTCATGCCTACCTAGCTTCTACTCACGACTTTAATCCTAGGGCAGTCACTCAGAAAGCAGCATGAAATAATCCAAAACAATGATTCTAAACAATAAATCTAAAACAATGATTCAAGCAAATTGAGAATCATTTGCTTGAACCCTGGTAGTCAAGTAAATATCCAAAATGTATGAAAAATAGAGGAGAGAAATAGTTAAAATTCAGCAAATCTATTAACTTTTTTTCCCTCTAAGGACTGGGAAAAGACTATAATTGATTTAGCAGTAGAAGGGTTCATATATTTAGATTACCTACATCATTTCACTAATAAAATCTTCCTTCTCAGTGATCTCCATACCTGACCCACCAGTGAAGTGTCTTCCTGAGCCAGAAAACTATGGGTTTTTTTAAGAAATCATAGCCATATTTCAGCCAAACAAAAAAAATAGACCAGGAGAATAATGTTTTAGCACATTGGCTATGAGCACGAAAAGGCAGTTATACCATCTTGATCTATTTACTGTTCAGTTCAAATCAATAATATTTATTGAGCCTTTGTGCTGTATAAGGCTTTTGAGGAATATGAAACCACTGGCAATGGCTGTGCATATGTCATGAGTAGAAGGAGTGATGATCTTTATCCTATGGACTATAGTAAGATTTTTAAGCAAGAAAATGACCTGGTCCTGTTACAGTAGTCAGTCGAGCAGACATAAGCAGAGCAAGTGAGGGTCCCCCCAGCCACCAGGAATGTCCGGCAACTATGAGGTGATGGCCCGGTGGTGGCTAAACTGCCCCTCTAAAATACTAATTGGTCACAACTGGCACCAAGGAAAGGCAGTCTCCCAATAGATAGAAAAAACTATGAAACTGGTGATCAGTAGCTTCCCAGTAAGATCTCAGGAGTTGGGCAAGTGGGCTCAAGCATGTGCACTAAGAGGCAAAATGGTGAGTTTACCTGGTAGATGACCTCCTAGGAACATTAGACTGGTAAAGGAAGAATGCCTCAAATGAGCATGCGCACAACACCAGTACATACACTGCATGCTCCCCTCCCAATTGCTGACAGGCTACTGCTCACGCAGACTGCCCATCCCAAGGGAAAAATCAGGGGAGAAGGGATGCAACCCCTTGGAAACATGCCAACATACAAAACTCCAAGTCAAAGAGCAAACAGTGCACTTCATCTCTCAAGTCACTGGCTTGGCCCTCTTCCAAGTGTACTTCACTTCCTTCCATGACTTCATTAAAGCTTTGAAATAAACTTTCACTCCTGCTCTAAAACTTGCCTCAGTTTCTCCCTCTGCCTAATGCCCCTCAATTGAATTCTTTCTTCTAAGGAGGCAAGAAACAAGGGTGCTGCAGACCCATATGGATATGCCACCACTAACAGCCCCAGCTTCACTTTAGTAAGATTATTAAAAAGAAAAAATTGAAAGAAAAAAAAGCATTAAATAATGGCAGGCAACCTATGTGACTTATTTCCCTTTGCTTGATATTCATGCATCCTTTGCAGTTTTCTACATTCTAGTGAGCAAGTGTCATGCAATTCACATCTCTATTTCTACATCCAATCTATTTATATGTAACTATCAAAGAATCATTCAATATTAGTATTAGGCCAACTAGTTCAAGCCCCATTTTAAAGATTAGGAACTTGAGGTCAAAGTGCTTGTTTCATTTAAAGTCATGTAGCCAGTGGTATAGTTGAGATTAAATTCCAAGTTTATTGACTTCATAGCAAGTGATCTTTCCAGTATTTTGTGGTCTATGGAGTCAGGCTTACAAAATTTTAGTGTTTGATTAATTCTAATAACATTGCTAAGACAGTGTGTTTTGAATTTTTTAAATATTAGACCTAGGAGTCACAACTAAAAATTCCTTATGCCTTACCATTCAAAAGACTTTCTAATAAGAGAAAACCAAATTACTCAGAATGTTAAAATAAAGTCTAATGAACCAACTCAAATATGATTACCCTATAAGAATATTAATACATTGTTTTAGCATCTAACCAAAAGGCTTATGAAATATTAAGAAAATAGATCTATAGATAATAGATCTATTTATAGATAGAAAATAGATCTATTTTCTTAATCACTAAATTATTTGGAGAATTCATAGAGAATGAAAGACTATTCTCATTGCAAGAATGAAAATTTTATTTCATATATTCAAAAAAGTTTTCAAGTAATTTGTATTAAGTCATTTATTTTGGACTTCTTGTTAAATAGGGCAGATTTATTGTGTTTTCCTCCCAAACTCCACTAAAATAAAAGCAAAGGAAATCGGTATAAACCCATGATAACAAAAGACATGAGTTCAGAGATACTAGTGGGTGACAGATGTTGATACAATTTTGTAAGATGAAGTGTGGGTAGATGAGCAGTAGTTAACAGAAAAGAGAAAGTTAAAAGCCTACTATCAGTTTTGGGGGAAATGGCTGTTGTCAGAGAGAAGCAATGCCTCTCATGGTTCAGAACCCTGGAGAGTTCAGAGAGTAGAGCCACCAGGAAACTATAACTTTCAAAATGGGTGTGGGTCAGAGCTTACAATAAGAAGACTATTCAAATGTCAGTATATGTATAAAAATCAGCTATACATCTGTGTCTTCTTCCCGAGCCCAGACTATCAAATAGCTGCCCCTTCCCTATTCTGGAATAAAACAGGGGATTCAATCTCAGGATAAATAAAGCTGAAGAGGCTCTTGCCTCAGGGACAGTAATCACAACTGACGGTTCAAGTAGAGTCCCTGCCAGAAACAGGATAACTAATAGGTGATTAAATATTGACTGGGCATGGTGGCTCAGGCCTGTAATCCCAGCACTTTGTGGGGGGTGAGGAAGGTGGATCACTTGAGCTCACGAGTTTGAGACCAGCCTGGAAAACATGGTGAAATCCTGTCTCTACAAAAAATATAAAAAGTAGCTGGGCATGAGGGGGTGTGCCTGGAGCCCCAGCTACTTGGGAGTCTGAGGTGGGAGGATGGCTTGAGCCTGGGAGACAGAGGCTGCAGTGAGCTGAGATCATGCCACTGCACTCCAGCCTGGGCGACAGAGCCAGACCTTGTCTCAAATAAAAAGAGAGATGATCTACATATTGACTTGGCTTCAGAATGCTGGCAGTCTAGCACATATGTTTCAGACAGGAGAATAAAGCTCCTCCTGGAGAAAGCAGTCAGTTCAAGACAAAGGGCCTGAAGAAGTGGCTAAATGCTCAATTAATCCATGGTAAGGCCCAATGGTTCACAAAACAACCCATCCCCTACATCCACACATTTAGAAAGTGCTTCCAATTACTTTTTCACACCTCATTTATAAATATGATAAGCAGTCAAGCAGCAGCATCAAACATTCTCAATGAGGTCTACCCAGACTCTCCTTTTAAAAATGTAACATCAGCCGGCTATGGTGGCTCACGCCTATAATCCCAGTACTTTGGGAGGCTGAGGCAGGTGGATCAGCTGAGGTCAGGAGTTCCAGACCAGCCTGATTGGGTGAAACCCAGTCTTTACTAAAGATACAAAAATTAGCCAAGCATGGTGGTGGGTGCCTGTAATCTTAGCTACTCGGAAGGCTGAGGCAGGAGAATTCCTGGAACCCAGGAGGCAGAGGTTGCAATGAACAGAGATCCTGCCATTGCATTCCAGGCCGGGCCAACAACAATGAGACTCTATCTCAAAAAAAACAAAAAAAAGAAAGTAATATCACCCACCTTTTGGTACTTGCAATCCCATATCTGCCTTCAACCATTAGAAGATAAGATCCTCAAGGGCAGGGGTTTGTGTCTATCTCCAGCATCTATCTTAGTCCCTGGCATATCATAATTATTTGACAAATATTGTTGAATGAATGAGTGAATGAATAAGAAAAAAGGTCTTTGAAATTAAAAACATAGTAGCAAATGCAAAAATTTAATAGACAAGTTGTAAAATAAAATTGAGGAAATCACCCAGAAAATAGAATGAAAGTATCAAGAGAAGAAAACAAAGGAGAAACAATTCTGGAATAAATAATACAAGAATATATTCCAAAATGAAGGATGTGGGTTTCCAGATTTAAATGATCCAAGTAGGGCCCAGAAAAATAATTTAGAAAGACTCAAGCCATAGTACATCATTGCAAAACTTTAGAGTATCAAGGAGAAAGATCCTGAAAGCTTCAGAGAGAAAAAAGTCAATTATACACAGAAATTAGAAGTCCACACATTATTAGACTTCTCAGTGTCAACTCTGAAAATAGAAAATAATGGAAAAGTGGCTTAAAATTTCAGAAAAAAAAATTATTTAAAATTCACTGTCTAGCAAAACAGCTAATCAAATGTGACAGTATAACACATAGTTTCAGACATGCAAATTTCTATAAAATATTATTTCCCCTAACCCCTTTCTCAGGAAGTTATTGGAGAACGTGCTCTACCAAATAAGATGTAATCTAAGAAACAGTATTCAGGAAATCCAGTAATCTTACAAAGAACCAAGGAGAACAGTAAAGGGAATTTGCAAAAAAGAGTGAATGTAAGTGTCTAAAACAACAGCTGTGGAGCAGGCTTAGAATGTAACCAGTTAAGATTAGAGTAGTTGGATAGAGATTTCTAGGAGGAATTTGCCAAGAAAAAAGAAAAAAAAAAAACTGACTATACTGAGAAGATTTTTATAGTGCTTGTGCAAAGCATATGACTGATTTAGTAATAGGTAAAAAGAAATTTAAGAAAACACATTAAAATAAGAATATTTTAACTCCAGGAAAAGCAAAAGCATTTGTAGTAAAACAAAAATGTTATTACATGTAGTACACTACAGGACTCAGCTCTAGCCATAGTCATGGTAATGAAAATTCTAAACTTAAATAGAAATTACAAGTAAATCTATTAGGAAGATGGAAAGAGGAATAATCGGAGGGAAAGGTGGGGGGAGGAGTGGTATAAGAAAGCAAAATTCTCAAAACAGGAAGTCAATAAATAATACCTAAACTTTAAAATCAAGAAGTCACAGTATAAGCATTTTATTTAGGAATCAGGAGACAACAACAGAAGTGTTGAAAGTGTAACTAAAAGAATTGAAAGTGGTTGCCTTGGAGAAGTAAAACATCATAACTGGAAGGGGGTCAAGTTAATGAGTGTTGTTACTATAAGTTTTGTAGCACTATTTGACTTTCTACATTATGTATAATTACTATTTAATAAGCATAAAATTTGTTATGAGCATTATTTCAAGTAGTACTACTGCAAATAGTACTGGCATAAGCTCCATTTATATTAGGATTGTAGTCATACACACATTTGTTTCTATAGAGTAAATTATGCTGCTTACTGTGGACAATATTTACCATTATTAATAAACAATATATTTGGCCTATCATAGGAAAAAAAATAGAATCTCTGATCCTAAAATTTCAAAAAACTGGGTTCTTTAAAATTTGTTTTTCATGTTTTTGTTTTTGCTTTGACAAAGTCTCACTCTGTCACCCAGGCTGGAGTTCAATGGCCCAGTCTCAGTTCACTGCAACCTCCACCTCCAGCTCAAGCAATTCTCATGCCTCAGCCTCCCAAGTAGCTGGGATTACAGGCACGTGCCACCACGCCCAGCTAACTGAAACTGAAGCTTTTGGGGGTATATTTTCTAAGTCCACACTTAAAGGGATGTGGCAAAACTGATTAAGTTATGTGGTAACAGGTGGATGAAAAGAAAAACAAGAGAGCAGTTTTTAAGTAAGCACTCTAGTCTATACATTTGCAGATGAATTATTAAACAAGACCTATGTACCCAGAAGAAGAAAACAGGTACAGGAAGCTTGAGTAGAAATTTGGTGATTAATTGGATATAAAAAAATGAAATGTCAAGAAGGATGTGAGTCTATTTTACTTGAGTAACAACAAGATGGATAATGGTATCATTCCCTGAGAGAAGGAAAAGGAGAGGGAGAACAAATTTGGAGAATTGGGAGAGGTGAAGAGTTCTGTCTTAGTAGTGTTTGAGAAATCTAGCAGTTACTTGGCCCTGTAGTTGAGGTCAAGAAAAAATCTGGACTGATATCAGAGATTTAGAAGCCATCAACACAAAGGTAGTTATCGAACTCCTGAGTGCTTACTACTTGTGTGTGTGTGTGTGTCAGAGTCTCACCTCACTCTGTCACCCAGGCTGGAGTACAGTGGAGCCATCTTGGCTCACTGCAACCTCCACCTCCCGGGTTCAAGCAATTCTCCTGCCTCAGCCTCCTAAGTAGATGGGATTACAGGTGTGTGACACCATGCCTAAATAATTTTTGTATTTTTAGTAGAGACTGGCTTTTGCCATGTTGACCAGGCTCATCTCAAACTCCTGACCTCAAGTGATCTGCCCACCTCAGCCTCCCAAAGTGCTGGGATTACAGGTGTGAACCACCATGCCTGGCTGAGTGCTTACTACTTGGTAGGGTCAGAAACATCACTAAAGGAGAGGATGTATCATTATAACAGAGACAAAGAGGGAATTGTGAAGAATATTAAAAATTAAATGACAGGAAAAAGAGGAACCTGGGGGGAAAAGTGAGTAGGAGAAGCCAAGAAAGAATACTAAGTCATTATGATTGATCTGACAGCAGACAAAAGCAGAGAAAAACTCAGGAATAACAGAGTGGTCTATAGATTTGGATGCCGTTGAGAGATAAAATCACAATGAATCCATAGAGTCAGAAACAAGAAAAACACTAATGTCCTTAGTTGGAGTGATTTCAGAGGATGTGTAGGAGAAGCCCTATTGCATTGGGTTGGTAAGAGACTGGAGATGAGAAAATGGTAACAATGAATAGGTGACTCTACAAACAAGAAGAAAAGTAGTATAGTGATCAAGGGAAAATTTCCCTTTTTCCCTCCAAAGGTTTGCAAAAAAATTGACAAAAGGCAGATTAATACTAGAAAAGACATACAAATTCTTATTAACATGAATGGGAGAAATCACCCAGTGATCACCCCAACACTCACTGGGGTACAAGTAGTTATCTACACTTCTTCGTAGGATAATGGGAGACGAGGATATATGGATGATTTTATGGGGGGAGTAGTAAATTATTTTTAGGGGAATTCAATGGGCTTGAAGAATATACGATGGCCTGGGACAAAGTCTGTTAGGCCCATAGAGCAGACAATGGCTGGTAAATGATTCGACTTAATACTGAATGGGACTGGAGTAGAAGACAATGGTTTATAACAAAAGTCTGTCCAGGTGTGTGAACAGACTTCAATCTGTCTTCCCTAAAAGTGATTTCAATTAATACAAACTCAGGGAAGGGAACAGAGGTAATTGTTTTATTCTTTGACAGTTCCAGACTTTAGGCAGATCAAGGAACTTCAGAGAACAACTTTACCCTGTGTTTTGGGGAAGACAGAAGATTGGGAGTGGAGGGGAAGGCCAAAGATATCTGAGGCTTTTCCTTCACCTCAACATGTCAAAGCGCCATATATTGGGGTATCAACTTCTGAGCCCCAACATGAGGAAGAGGGGCTTTGGGCAGTTGCTGGAAGAAAAAGCATTAACATGAAACAAAACAAACTCTCATCTACTCGACAAAGCACCTAAAACCCTGCCTACCCTTTTCCTAGTCTCCCTTTCAGAAAAACTGGTTCTGTTTTCAGAAATCTTAGATGCTGCTCAAACTCTTCAACCAAACTGAAAAGACCACCTTGAAACAGTATACTTGTCAGATGCCTAATTTCTAGTATTATTACCATTAGGGACTCTTGTTGGCGTGATTCTCATTCATACTTTGCCTCTCTCCTGACACTGCCCTACACTAAGCGTGAGTTCACTGTATTATGTTTGGCCCTGCGATTTTGACGACCGACTGATAAGGTCCAGCACTCTGTGTACTCCCCAAGCAATCCTCCTCCCCGACTAACCAGAGCCATTTGAGGGTCCACCATGCTTCAGCACCCTTAGTAATAATAATTGCCACTATGTTGTGCTAATTATCGGCCAGGAACCATGCCAGGTGATTGTTAGCCATTATCTAATTTCATCCTCACAATTTTATTATTCCCTTTATTTCCAGATGAATACATGAATGCTTCCAGAAATTAAGAAATGTACCCAAAATCCCATTTAATAAGTGCTGGATCAAAGATTCAAACTTAGGTTTATCTGACTCTGGAGCCATAGCTAGGATGTTACGAATTGAAACGGACCTCACATATGCATGGCACGTCCTGAGGAAGCCATGTATCCTGGAGCAAAAGGATGAGTCGAGGTCATCAACATGTCATTGTTCCTCCTATACAGCCACTGGAATACATAAGCACAGAAACAAACAACCCCTGCCCTCAAAGACGTTTTAATATAGCTAAGATCAGACAAATAGGCTTGAAAATGCAATGAACCATATAAAGTAGCACATGATTCCCGGTCAAAGGACTGGTACAGATTAGAAGTGCTGTTAAGAAGAAGAGGAAGGAGTGATTAAATCAAACCAGGAGGATCAGGAAGTGTTTCAGAGCAAAATCCCGAGCTAGACCTTGAAAAGTGGCTCCAATTTTGACAAGAAGAGAAGAGGGAAGAGGATATGAAACCAATCAGTAGGTCGGAAATTGGTACTGAAGTGTTGGTGATAGCAAATGCAGGAAATGAGCAGGTCACTAGGATTTGATCAGGGGAGAGACATTCTTTCTCAGCGTGGAAACATCTGCAGTCAAAGTTATCCTCCTCAAGCTCAATTATAATCTTCTCACCTGATGATGGTTGTATTTTCTTCAGCATTAATAAAAAGTTTTCATTTTGTGAGATACTGCTCCATCCTACCATTAAACAACCTCAGTTCAAGTTATTTCAGGATGTTGATTTCTCATATTTTCGGATATGACTCATGCAGCTTGAAGGAACAGGCTTAAAACCTCTAATCGAGGTGGCAAAGATATGATAAATTAAACTTTTTAAGTCCGTATTGCTTACAAAATGTTGTGGAAGAATGAAACACACATATTCATGTTTACATATGCTTTAAGCTAGATGAGCTCATTAAATTAAAACAAAGAGTTCAAGCAAACTGAATACACATTTTTAAATGTTGACTGCTTTATTAGCCAATCATTCCAGTTTGATAAATGAGAAGAGGATTTCAGAAAACCGTTTTATGAATGAAAATCTGTCTCTCAGGAAGTAGGTATGATTATACTCAGGCTATTATAAAGTATAAGAGTAATAACCATTGTGTTTATTTTTTAAATGATTAAATAATAAGATGATGTCTTCATTTCAGCTTTTGTTGTTCCGATTTATTTAAAATGATACACAAGAAAATATTTGACTTAAGAGTGAGGGGTTCAAGAACCATACAGGAAATAATCATGTTTGATATTTACAAGACGCTAATGTTCTCAATCTTCACCTAAATATCATTTTTGGCATTGGTGATTAAAGTAAGTAACTACAAGTGGTTACATCCATTGCTGCCTCTATTCCTGGGTAGACCTTTGAATGTACAGCTTTGGGTTTTTAGAGAGGGTATAATTTTTTACTGTCTGGAAATCTCAATGCATGATTAGATTCAGCACTCCTCATTTGCATATAATGTTACAATCAGCTCTACTCCATTTGCAGTCAAATGTCCACTGCTAATTGCCTGGCAATTAGCAGTGGACATTTATGTGTTTAAATATTTATATGTTTAAATATAGTGAGCAAATATTTGTGCCTGGAAAATAATGAGCTGTATTTTAATTAATTTGAAAATAAATGACACAACAAAAAGGCCTTGTGAAGTAGAAGCTATTCTAAACAGAAGACATTAAGAAGATTACATTTATGTTTTTTATCTATATTCATTTCAATATCCCCCAGAGCAACACTCTATGAGCCTTCAGTAAATGATTGTTGGATTGATTTTGCAAAATAGAAACATGCAACTGACCAACTCTAGTCAATGGAGGCATTGCTGTGTAGCCAGGTTTCCAACTGAGGCCAAATTTGTTTATTTGTAACTGGTTTGTAGGTGATCATTGCAGGTTTTCATTTGCATGAATTAATATTCATATTAGTTTTAGTGTTTAGACTAAAAGAAGAAAATATTTGGGTTTTGCTTCATTGTTTGCTTGTTTGTGATATGACTGGTTGGAGAAGGTCAAAGAAATGGTAAAGATGATAAAGAAGATGGCAAGGAATTTCCTTCTCTCCTCCCCACATGACACCTGGGGAGGGAAAAATGGGATGGTGACAGGTGAAGGAGCTGACTTCATGAAAGACTATGCAAGGCTCTGATCATGACCATTGATGCTTTAAGGCATCAATGACAAGGTCCTCACCAAGTCAGGCACCTAAAGAACTGCTCTTCCTTCAGGAACATCAGTGGATCGTACCCCACTACAGAAACACACATTTTCAGGGAGGGCAGCTCCTGCAGAACCAGAACTAAGAGATGGAAATAAGAAGCCAGAATTAGTACATGAGCAGCCTTGTTCCTGAGCAAAACATCCTGAAAATTTCCAGGGTTCTCTGAAAGGGATCTTAAGAGGAAGCTGAGCTCCTATGTAAGCAGTGAGGAGATGGAGAGGAAGTGGTAAAAGAATGAGGCCATGAGTACCCTCATGGTTTTTCCTGCAGTGGTGGCTGGCTCTTGAATATTATGTAAGTAGAAGATATGTTTGTGAATTTAATATTAAAATGTCAACCTCCTGTCCAAAGGGAGCCAGGCAAAAACTTCAACCCAGATAAACTTGTTTGAAGAGTAGTCAAAGGATGAACCTCTCGGCATGAAAACCAGTGAACAGTAAGTGATGAATATCTGAAAAAGATAATTTTCCACTACACAGTTATTTTTGCAGGACATTATGCATTTTGTATATGCTACAGAATTGGTTGTTTCATCATTTTAAAAAAAAATTTCCATAAGGATGTAAAATGTGCTCTCTTTCAAAGCTGGGAAGTAGATAATTATTTACAACTTGTTCTAGCTACTGTTGTATCCAGTATTAATGCAGTTAAATTGAGACAGTGTATGACTTTACTAAGCAATGGACCCTTACTGCATCCTTTTCATGCTACTACTCTAGAATTTTAATTCACCTGCTATAATCTACTAATATTATGCTCAATAAAAGACTGAATGTTATTGAACTAGACTAGGATCAAGAGAAGGATGGCATGCTCAGCTCTTGTATTCCATATTGTACTACAGGCCCTAACCATTGCAACATGGCAATAAAACTAAATAAAAGGCACACAGATTGGAAACAAAGAAATAAAGCTTTTTTCATAGTCAATATGATCATGGACATAGAAAATTCTAAGGAATTTACTTAAAAATCTACTATGACTAATAAATGAGCTTAACAAGATTTCAGAAGATAAAACCAGTGCACAAAAAGCAGTAATTATACTTCTATATACTAGTGATAAATATTTTTAAATGGAAATTTGAATATGCCATTCAAAATAGCATCAAGACACAAATGTATCCAAATATATTTGTGGCTTATACATTGCAAACTGCAAAATATTACCAATAGAAATTAAACAGGACTCAAATAAATAATTAAAACATACTAATGGATTAAGGATTCAACATTGTTAATATACCAATTCTTCCTAAATTTATCTATAACTACAACACAATCCCAATTAAAGACAGCAGGAATATTTTTAGTAGAAATTTACAAACCAATTCTAAAAATGTATTATGTGTGGTGAATGCTATGAGGTACCACCTTTATTATTTTTCAGAAATAAAGGAATTAAAGCTTTAGCTGCCTACGAACAGCCCTAGGATGTCAGCCCCATTTGGGAATTGCCTCAGCAGAAGAAAGCTGCTTCACCCAAGGTCACACCCCCTTCCCAGGGCAGCCTACTTTCAGTAAGTGATAGACACAGAGGTTTAAAGGCCTGGTTCTGTCATCCCAGCTCAAGAGGACTTGAAGTTTGTTCCATCTAAATTCCCTGCAGCATCTATTGAGGCAGTGTATTCAAACTGCATTACAGAGTGACTTCTTTCTCTGTCAAATGCTATTTGTTTGTTTTCTCTTCCTTTACACAGAATGGATACCAAAAGCACTCCCTGATAAACTTGCTAATTTCTAAGTGTCTTCTTTCTAGGGTGTCCCACTTGTGATAAGAGTCAAGGTATAAAGTCACAGGAACTTGACTTCACATTATAAACAGTGACTGCCAGACAATTAAAGTGGTCCAATAATACAACGTTCCACCCTGAAATGCAGTCAATTTCTTAACAAGGAGTGATCTCAAAATGAATGCCAGAGAGATTGTAGAGAATTTCTGATTCAGTAAAAAGATTTAAATACTATATAACTACAACATCTATTCCAATTCAAAAAACTTCCAGTTTATTCTAGCCCGACTAGGTTTTCTGACTAGGGACAAATCACTTATTCACTTAAGACAGTTTCCTTTTGAGGAAACCAAAGCATTAGAAGTCCCTTGTTGCATTATGATTTTATAATTTTTTTTTCCATAAGTTATTGGGTACATGTGCTGTTTTATAACAAGTTCTTAAGAAAGGTAAAGCTACTATGACCCCAGTTTCACAGGTAATGAAAAAGAGGCATGAAACATTTAGGCCTATGTCTATCACAGAAAAAGAATGCAGAACACTCTGCTAAACTCCTGGCTTTCTTTGAGATGCTCCAGGTTCCTCTGTAAAGTGTATTTGCTGAAAAATAGCCTATTATAATTGATTCTAGTTTAGTTTCTTTCCTCATATTTCTCAAACATCCCCTTTAAGATGCCACACCAACACTTTATCTTCATGCCAACTGGTATATGAAACCTTTTGCTGAAAGGTTTTCTGGGGCTCAGCTGGAAAGTTTAAGAAATTCTATTTTAGTTTCTGATATTGGGAAGAGTCGCATTGCTCACCAAAAGACAGAGAGAGAGAGAGAGAGAGAGAGAGAGAGAGACAGAGAGAGAGAGACTTTCTCATTATTTTTATTATCCAAAGTTCTTAAAATCAATGATATGGTAACATGATAGCATGCTAATAATATTACCATAAATAATGTTAATATTTTTGAATAGTACTTTACAGTTTAGTAACAATTTTCATGTGCATTATTATATTTACGTGTATATTTACAAGTGTTGTAGGAGTTGCTTCTTGCCCTTGCCCCACATGTGCCTGGCAAGATGGCTGCCCCCACATATCTCCACATGTGTAGAGAATTGCAGAGAATTTCTGTTGAACATCATGGTGCCCTGCATTTGCATATTAAAAGCTAGGGTGGGACAGCCAGCTTTTTCCCAGGCTACGTGAATCACGTGCCTGGTCAAACCAATCCCCTGAGCCCTGTGTAAATCAGACACCACTTCCTCCATCCTCTATATGTACCTGGCTGGTTTCTGCTTCACTTGGGGTTCCTTCTCTTGGCTTTGGAGCCTCCCTCCCTCTGTCTCTGTACAGGGGAGCTTCTTCCTTCTTTCTTGACTATTAAACCTTCTGCTCCTTAAAACCACTCCACGTGTGTCCGTGTTGTTTTATCTAATTCAACGTGAGACAAGAGACCTAGTGTTCCTCCACTCATTGGAGCCCTATCACAAGCAGAGAAGTAACGCCCAAAAAGTAGTAGTAATTATTATTATGTCCACTAAGGAAAGAGTAAAAGAAATAAATTTATCCTGTAGTATATAATATTGAGATGAGACCTTGGAAATAATGTCAACCACATGGACTATTAGATTTTGAAATGAAAATTATCTAATATTTTTCTTGGAAGAATTTTTAAAGGTGGAATAAAAACGAATCACATGTAACAAGGGAAATGTAAAGTGGGTGTGTGTGGAGCCACCTACTTAACAGCCTATTAAGGATCCAGGAATAAAATCACACATCCACCAATATTTCCTATACTATGTAAATGTTGAAACATCAGAGGATCAGCCAAAATTTTTTCTAAATTTTTCTTATTAGACCATTGAATATAATAATAAGTCCCCATTAAGTTTCAAAGATGCTTACGGCAAAGTCCACGAAAACAGTGTAGCCAATAGTGCAGCTTTCATTAAGCAGTCTTCCAAATCATTACATGGAGGCTTTGCATTTGATTCTAATCAGCAAAATTATCTTGTGATCATTAACAAATGTCATCAATCTATTGATCAATTTCAATATTAATTAAGGTATATTCAGAAGGTAGTAAAATACAAATTGAACCCCATACTTTAAAAACACTCCTTGGATATTTCCATCTTGTCTGCAAAATTTTTTTTGCTGTTCTGCATATTTATTTGTTTGAATAACAGAAAAGATGACAATCCACTTGGCAAACAAATAAGAACATTGGAGTCAAACATGGTGGCTCATGGCTGTAATCCCAACTACTTGGAAGATGGGAAGATGGCTTAAGCCCCAGAGGTCAAGGCTGTAGTGAGCTATGATTAGACCACTGCACTCCAGCCTTGATGAAAGAACAAGACCCCTACCCTGTTTCTAAAAACTGGTCAACACCTATTCTTCATTTCAAGATTCTATGGGGCTAAAATCATACAGGGATAGCCCTACATTTATCTCACATTTTCTAGAGTATGAGAACATACGATGGAAATATATACTGTAAAAACATAACTAAAAACTATAGCCCTAAGTAGCTGCTAGCTGCTTAACATTAATTCTGGTAGCCATTCTTATGCTTCATGAGTTATGGTTAAAAAACAAAAATACAGCCAAAACCGAAAGAATACATATAGGATGTTGAACAGACTACTGAATTTTGCTCTTTTTTCATGAAGAAAATTATCTTAAGAAGTGAAGAGTAGTTCCAGTTCAAGATGATGGACTGAGCATTCAGGGCAGCTTCCACTTCTGGTACAAATTCCTTTACAAGCTAAAAGAAGAAGAAAAAAAAATGTTGGTGCAAAAGTAATTCATTTTTTTTTTCAATTAAGATTGCCAAAACCACAACTACTTTAGCACCAACCTAATAAATAAATCTATCACAACAATAGAAAAAAAAAAAAAAAAAAAGGAGATACTATCAGGACTTTAAAAGGCAGAAAGCAAAAGATTGAATTGAATTGGGAACCACAGCCCAAATGCCCTTAAGAGAATGGAAACTACAAAATACAGGAGAAGCACCAGTAACCTCATGTCTGAAAGTAGCAGAAACTAGAATTAGGGCAGGGGCCAGGCAAAACAGGGTGGATCATTGTGTACCACAGCAGGAGCAACCTACACATCCTTCATCTCCTCTCTTCTCTCCTCAACCTGCCCAAGAGTCAAGCAACAGAAACAAAAAACTCTTCTTCAGGTGGAGGAGAGTGGCAAAACACTGGGTCAGAGAGACAAAGTTGTGCCTCAGGCAACTGTCAACACCAGTAGAAATGTTGAGCCCTGGGCACAGAATCTTATCTACTTCTTTTCCTGTTCAAAAATTAGTCCTCTTTCTCACCAAGCAGAATGCAAAAACAGATACACCCTTTTCTGAGTTTCATAGGGAATTTCAGTTATGAAAATGTGCAAGAACCATCAAATATTTAGAGAAAGCCAACACCATGGGCAAACAATATGTGACTCAACAAAGAGAAGAAATTTACATGCAAAGCAAGAAAATTAACAGAGAGTAGGACAAGACTTTTTATCATTATCGATAATATTCTCCAAAACATATTAAACAGTTTCATCCTTAAACAAAATCAACAAAAGATCGAAAAGATTAAAATTTTGACTACATGGGGCCTTCCAAGATGGTCAAATAGGAACAGCTCCGGGCTACAGCTCACAGAGTGATTGACTCCCAGCAAAAGATGGGTGATTTCTGCACTTCCAACTGAGGTACCTGGGTCATCTCATTGGGACTGGTTGAACAGTGGGTGCAGCCCATGGAGGGCAAGCTGAAGCAGGGCAGGGCATCACCTCACCTGGGAAGTACAAGGGGTCAGGGGATTTCCCGTTCCTAGCCAAGGGAAGCTGAGACAGACTACCTAGAAAAATGGGACACTCCCGCCAAATACTGTGCTTTTCCCAAGGTCTTAGCAACCAGCAGACAAGGAGATTCTCTCCCATGCCTGGCTCAGCAGCTCCCATGCCCACAGAGCCTTGCTCATTGCTAGCGCAGCAGTCTAGATCAATCTGTGAGATGGCAGCCTGGCTGGGGGAGGGGTGTCTGCCATTGCTGAGGCTTCAGTAGGTAAACAAAGTGGCCTAGAAGTTCGAACTGGGTGGAGCCCACCACAACTCAATAAGGCCAAATGCCTCTAGTCTCCACCTCTGTGGGCAGGGCATAGCTGAACAAAAAGCAGCAGACAACTTCTGCAGACTTAAACATCCCTGTCTGACAGCTCTGAAGAGAGCATTGGTTCTCCCAGCATGGCATTTGAGCTCTGAGAACAGACAGACTGCCCCCTCAAGTGGGTCCCTGACCCCTGTGTAGCCTAACTGGGCACACCTCCCAGTAAGGGCCGACAGACACCTCATATAGGCAGCTGCCCCTCTTGGGTGAAGCATCCAGAGGAAAGATCAGGTAACAATATTTGCTGTTCTGCAGCCTCTGCTGGTGATACCTAGGCAAACAGGGTCTGGAGTGGACCTCCAGCAAAATCCAACAGACCTGCAAAAATCCAACAGACCTGCAACTGAGGGACCTGACTGTTACAAGGAAAACTAACAAATAGAAAGGAATAGCATCAACATCAACAAAAAGGTCATCTACACAAAAACCCTATCTGTAGGTCACCAACATCAAAGATCAAAGGTGGATAAAACCACAAAGATGGGGAGAAACCAGAGCAGAAAAGCTGAAAATTCTAAAAATCAGAGTGCCTCTTCTCCTCCAAAGGATCGCAGCTCCTTGCCAGCAATGGAACAAAGCAGGATGGAGAATGACTTTGACAAGTTGACAGAAGTAGGCTTCAGAAGGTTGGTAATAACAAACTTATACAAGCTAAAGAAGGATGTTCAAACCCATTGCAAGGAAGCTAAAAACCTTGAAGAAAGATTTGATGAATAGCTAACTAGAATAAACAGTGTAGAGAACTTAAATGACCTGATGGAGCTGAAAACCATGGCACAAGAACTTCGTGATGCATGCACAAGCTTCAATAGCTAATTTGATCAAGTGGAAGAAAGGGTATCAGTGATTTAATGAAATAAAGTGAAGAGACAAGGTTAGAGAAAAAAGAGTAAAAAGAAATGAACAAAGCCTCCAAGAAATGTGGGACTATGTGAAAAGACCAAATCTACATTTTATTGGTGCACCTGAAAGTGATAGGGAGAATGGAACCAAGTTGGAAAACACTCTTCAGGATATTATCCAGGGGAACTTCCCCAGCCTAGCAAGGCAGGCCAACATTCAAATTCAGGAAATACAGGAAACACCACAAAGACACTCCTCAAGAAAAGTAACCCCAAAATATGTAATTGTCAGATTCACCAAAGTCGAAATGAAGGAAAAAGTGTAAAGGGAAGCCAGACAGAAAGGTCAGGTTACCCACAAAGGGAAGTCCATCAGACTAACAGTGGATCTCTCAGCAGAAACCTTACAAGCCAGAAGAGAGTGGGGGCCAATATTCAACATTCTTAAAGAAAAGATACGTACAGAGGTGAAAAAAAAAAAAAAAAAAAGAGAAGAACTTTCAAACCAGAATTTCATATCCAGGCAAATTAAGCTTCATAAGCGAAAGAGAAATTAAGCTTCATATTAATTAACTACAAATTAAGCTTCATAAGTAAAGGAAAAATCTTTTACAGATAAACAAATGCTGAGAGATTTTGTCACCACCAGGCCTGCCCTACAAGAGCTCCTGAAGGAAGCTAAACATGGAAAGAAACAACCAATACCAGCCACTGCAAAAACGGGCCAAATTGTAAAGCACATCGATGCTATGAAGAAATTGCATCAATTAACGGGCAAAATAACCAGCAAACATCATAATGACAGGATAAAATCCACACATAACAATATTAACCTTAAATGTAAATGGGCTAAATGCCCAATTAAAAGACACAGACTGGCAAATTGGATAGCATCAAGATTCATCAGTGTGCTGTATTCAGGAGACCTATCTCACATGCAGAGACACACTTAGGCTCAAAATAAAGGGATGGAGGAAGATCTACCGAGCAAATGGAAAACAAAAAAAAGCAGGGGTTGCCATCCTAGTCTCTGATAAAACAGACTTTAAACAACAAAGATCAAAAGAGACAAAGAAGGTCATTACATAATGATAAATGGATCAATTCAACAAGAAGAGCTAGCCATCCTAAATATATATGCACCCAATAAAGGAGCAACCAGATTCATAAAGCAAGTCCTTAGAGACCTACAAAGAGACTTAGACTCCCACATAATAATAACGAGAGATTTTAACACCCCACTGTCAATATTAGACAGATCAATGAGACACAAGGTTAACAAGGATATCCAGGAGCTGAACTCAGCTCTGTATCAAGCAGACCTAATAGACATCTACAGAACTCTCCACCCCAAATCAAGAGAATATACATTCTTCTTAGCACCACATTGCACTTATTCTAAAATTGACCGCATAGTTGGAAGTAAAGCATTCCTCAGCAAATGTAAAAGAAGAGAAATCACAACAAACTGTCTCTCAGACCACAGCGCAATCAAATTAGAACTCAGGATTAAGAAACTCACTCAAAACCGCACAACTACATGGAAACTGAACAACTTGCTCATGAATGACTACTGGGTAAATAACAAAATAATGGAAAAAATAAAGATGTTCTTTCAAACCAATGAGAACAAAGACATAATGTACCAGAATCTCTGGGACACATTTAAAGCAGTGTGTAGAGGGAAATTTATAACACTAAATGCCCACGAGAGAAAGCAGGAAAGATCTAATATTAAAAGAAATTAAAAGAAATAGAGAAGCAAGAGCAAACAAATTCAAAAGTTAGCAGAAGGCAATAAATAACTAAGATCAGAGCAGAACTGAAAGAGATAGATATCTAAAAAACCCTTCAAAAAAATCAATGAATCCAGGAGCTGGTTTTTTGAAGAGATCAACAAAATTGATAGACCACTAGCAAGACTAATAAAAAAGAAAAGAGAGAGGAATCCAATAGACACAATAAAAAATGATAAAGGGGATATCACCAGCGATCACACAGAAATACAAACTACATCAGAGAATATTATAAACACCTCTATGCAAATAAACTAGAAAACCTAGAAGAAATGGATAAATTTCTGGACACATACACCCTCCCAAGACTAAACCAGGAAGAAGTTGAGTCCCTAAATAGACCAATAATAGGCTCTGAAATTGAGGCAATAATTAATAGCCTACCAACCAAAGAAAGTCCAGGACAAGACGGATTCACAGCTAAATTCTACCAGAGGTACAAGGAGGAGCTGGTGCCATTCCTTCTGAAACTATTCCAATCAATAGAAAAAGAGGGAATCCTCCCTGACTCATTTGATGAGGCCAACATCATCCTGATACCAAAGCCTGGCAGAGAAACAACAAAAAAAGAGAATTTTAGACCAATATCCCTGATGAACATTGGTGCAAAAACCCTCAATAAAATACTGGCAAACCAAATCCAGCAGCACATCAAAAAGCTTATCCACCATGATCAAGTGGACTTCATCCCTGGGATGCAAGGCTGGTTCAACATACACAAAACAATAAACATAATCCATCACATAAACAGAACCAGTGACAAAAACCACATGATTATCTCAACAGAAACAGAAAAGGTCTTTGACAAAATTCAACAGCGCTTCATGCTAAAAACTCTCAATAAACTAGGTGTTCAGGGAATGTATCTCAAAATAATAAGAGCTATTTATGACAAACCCACAAACAATACCATACTGAATGGAAAAAAACTGGAAGCATTCCCTGTGAAATCCGGCACAAGACAAGGATGCCCTCTGTCACCACTCCTATTCAACATAGTGTTGGAAGTTTCGGCCAGGGCAGTCAGGCAAGAGAATGAAATAAAGGGTATTCAGTTAGGAAATGAGGAAGTCAAATTGTCCCTGTTTGCAGATGACATGATTGTCTATTTAGAAAACCCCATTGTCTCAGCCCAAAATCTCCTTAAGCTGATAAGCAACTTCAGCAAAGTCTCAGGATGCAAAATCAATGTGAATCACAAGCATTCCTATACACTAATAACAGCAAACAGAGAGCCAAATCATGAGTGAACTCCCATTCATAATTGCTACAAAGAGAATAAAACACCTAGGAATCCAACTTACAAGACATGTGATGGACCTCTTCAAGGAGAACTACAAAGCACTGCTCAACAAAATAAAAGAAGACACAAACAAATGGAAGAATATTCCACGCTCATGGAGAGGAAGAATCAATATCGTGAAAATGGCCATACTGCCCAGAGTAATTTACACATTCAATGCCATCCCCATCAAGCTACCAATGACTTTCTTCACAGAATTGGAAAAAACTACTTTAAAGTTCATATGGAACCAAAAAAAGAGCCCACATTGCCAAGTCAATCCTAAGCCAAAAGAAAAAAGCTGAAGGTATCACGCTACCTGACTTCAAACTGTACTACAAGGTTACAGTAACCAAAACAGCATGGTACTGGTACCAAAACAGAGAAATAGACCAACGGAACAGAACAGAGCCCTCAGAAACAACACCACACATCTACAACCATCTGATCTTTGACAAACCTGACAAAAACAAGAAATGGGGAAAGGATTCCATATTTAATAAGTGGTGCTGGGAAAACTGGCTAGACATAAGTAGAAAGCTGAAACTGGATCCCTTCCTTACACCTTAGACAAAAATTAATTCAAGATGGATTAAAGACTTGAATGTTAGACCTAAAACCGTAAACACCCTAGAAGAAAACCTAGGCAATACCATTTAGGACATAGGCATGGGCAAGGACTTCATGTCTAAAAAACAAAAAGCAATAGCAACAAAAGCCAAAGTAGACAAATGTGATCTAATTAAACTAAAGAGCTTCTGCACAGCAAGAGAAACTACCATCAGAGTGAACAGGCAACCTACAGAACAGGAGAAAATTTTTGCAATCTACCCATCGGACAAAGGACTAATATCCAGAATCTACAAAGAACTCAAACAAATTTACAAGAAAAACACAAACAACCCCATCAAAAATGGGCGAAGCACATGAACAGACACTTCTCTAAAGAAGACCTCTGTGCAGCCAACAGACACATGAAAAAATGCTCATCATCACTGGTCATCAGAGAAATGCAAATCAAAACCACAATGAGATACCATCTCACACCAGTTAGAATGGCGGTCCACTAAAAAGTCAGGAAACAGGCCGGGTGCGGTGGCTCAAGCCTGTAATCCCAGAACTTTGGGAGGCTGAGACGGGCTGATCACGAGATCAGGAGATCAAGACCATCCTGGCTAACATGGTGAAACCCTGTCTCTACAAAAAAATATAACAAACTAGCCAGGTGAGGTGGTGGGCACCTGTAGTCCCAGCTACTCGGGAGGCTGAGGCAGGAGAATGGCGTGAACCCAGGAGGCAAAGCTTGCAGTGAGCCGAGGTCCAGCCACTGCACTGCAGCCTGGGTGACAGAGCGAGACTCTGTCTCAACAAAAAAAAAAAGTCAGGAAACAACAGATGCTGGAGAGGATGTGGAGAAATAGGAACACTTTTACACTGTTGGTGGGAGTGTTAATGGGTTCAACCATTGTGGAAGACAGTGTGGCGATTCCTCAAGCATCTAGAACTAGAATTACCATTTGACCCAGCAATCCCATTACTGGTTATATATCCAAAGGATTACAAATCATGCTACTATAAAGACACATGCACATGTATGTTTACTGTAGCACTATTCACAATACCAAAGACTTGGAACCAACCCAAATGTCCATCAAGGGTAGACTGGATTAAGAAAATGTGCCACATATACACCATGGAATACTATGCAGCCATATAAAAAAAAAACCTGGTGAGTTCATGTTTGCTCAGAATGATGCTGGAAACCATCATCCTGAGCAAACTATCACAAGGATAGAAAACCAAACACCGCATGTCATAGGTGGGAATTGGACAGTGAGATCACTTGGACACAGGGTGGGGAACATCACATACCAGGGCCTGTTGGGGGGTTGGGGGTTGGGAAAGGGATAGCATTAGGAGAAATACCTAATGTAAATGATGAGTGATGGGTGCAGCAAAGTAACATGGCATATGTATACGTATGTATCAAATCTGCACATTGTGCACATGTACCCTAGAACTTAAAGTATTTAAAAAAATTACTATAGAAATAAAAATTAACCAGATTAGTTTTATCTAAACTGGTAAATACAGAAGAGTTAGGTAAATACAGAGGAGTTAGATAAATACAGAATTGCAAATATATAGAAATTACAGAAAGAAAGAAAAAGACTGACGTCATTTACCCCTTGGAAATGCTGTCTGAAAAGAATTGCAAGAGGATGCAATGATTAGGGGAATAAGAAGAGAAACAAAAAAAAAAAAAGCAAAAAAAATAAAATAAAATACAAAAAGAAAAAGTGGAGTTAAAAAGGTAATGATAAGAAAAGGTTACTTAAAGTTGTCTAAGCATGTTGACAGGCTAGAACAATAAATAGCAGCTATCAAACTCAAATGTCAAATTATATGAAAATCAGAAAGTATAGAGGTACCTATCTAAATAATGGGGAAGGCTGGGATACTAAATAACTAAACTTTGGCAAAAAAATGAGACAAACAAACATAAGTTTGTATGATAGAAATTTAGTGATAATTATGCAGAATAGCATTATCTTCCAAACCATTAGAATGAGAAATAAAGAAAAAATATCAGTATAACAAAAGGCTTGAAAGGAGGTAAAGAGAAATATATAGCAAGTGAAGTAAATAGAAAATAAAATAAAATTACAGAAAAATGTTAAATTCATTATTGGCCATAATACATACGCCAGGGCTAACCTGTCTATTAAAATATAGTAATTCACAGATTAGGTTAAAAAAAAAAAAAAAGCTTGCTATGCATTGTTTATAAGTGACATCCTTAACATGAAAGTACACAGGAAAACCAAAAATAACAATATGAAAAAAGAAACCTTAGACAAATTGTAACAAAAGTGTAAGCCAAAAGCCAGACACAGTGAATAACACCTGTAATTCCAGCACTTTGGGAGGCTGAGGCAGGAGGATCACTTGTCAAAACCAGTCTGGGCAACAAAGTAACATCTCTCTGGACCAAGCAGAAGAAAGAATTTTAGAGCTTAAGGATCAATCTTTCAAACTAACCCAATCAGACAAAAGTTAAAAAAAAAAAAAAAAAAAAAAAAAGAATTTTAGAAATGAACAGTCTTCAAGAAATATGGGATTATATGAAGTGACCAAACCTATGAATTACTGGCACCCCTGAGAGAAAGAGAGACAAAGAAAACAATCTAGAAAACATTTGAGGGAATAATTCAAGAAAAGTTATCTAATCTTCCTAGAGAGGTAGATATCCAAGCAAAAGAAATACAGAGAACGCCTGTGACTTAATATACAAAATGAACATCACCCAAGCAGATTGTCACCAGACTATCTAAGGTCAATACTAAAGGAAAAATTTTAAAGACAGCCAGAGAAAAGGGTCAGATCACTCACAAAGGGAACTCCGTCAGTCTAACACTGGACTTCTCAGCAGAAACCTTATAAGCCAGAACAGATTGGGGGCCTATTTTCAGCATTGTTAAAGAAAAGAAATTCCAACCAAGAATTTCATATCCTGCCAAACTAATATTCATAAGCAAAGAAAAAATAAAATATTTTTCAGACAACCAAGCACTAAGGGGATTTATTACCTGTAGACCACTCTTATAAGAGGTCCTCAAGGAAGATTTAAACATGAAAATGAAAGAACAATACCTGCTCCACCAAAAAAACACTTAAGTACATAGCCCACAGACCCTATAAAGCAACCAAACAATAGAAACTACAAAGCACCACCTAACAACTCCGTGAGAGAATCAAAGCCTCACATATCAATAGTCAATCTTGAATGTAAATAGTCTAAATGCCCCCACTTAAAAGGCACAGAGTCACAATTTGTACGAAGAAACAAGACCCATTTGTCTGTTGTCTTTAAGAGACCCATCTCAGTGTAATTACTCAATAATTACCATAGGCTCAAAGTAAAGGGTTGGAAAAGAACTATCATGCAAATGGAACACAAAAAAAGAGCAAGTGTGGCTATTCTCATAGAAACAACAGACTTTAAATCAACAACAGTGAAAACGGACAAAGAAGGACATTACATAATGATAGGGTTCAATTCAACAAAAAGACACAAGTATGCTAAATATGTATGCATCCAACATGGGAGCACCCAGATTCATAAAACAAGTACTTTTTGACCTAGAAAAGATGTACACAGCCTCACAATAATAGCAGGGGACTTCAACACCCCACTGATGGCCTTATACAGATCATCAAGGCAGAAAACTAGCAAAGCAATTCTGGACTTAAATTCAACATTTGACCATTTGGACGTAATACACATCTACAGAATACCCAATAATGACAGAATATACATTCTTCTTGTCTGCACACAGAATATACTCCACGATCAATGACATGCTCAGCCATAAAGCAAGTCTCTAAATTCAAAAAAACTGAAATCATACTAGCCATACTTTTGGACCACAGTGGAGTAAAAATAGAAATTAATACCAACAGATCTCTCAAAACCCCATTACATAGGATTTAAACAGCTCATCCTGAATGAGTTTGGGGTAAACAACAAAATAAAGGTGAAATCAAAACAATTTTTTGAAAGAAATAAAAGCAGAGAGACAACATACCAAAAATCTCTGGAATGTTGCAAAAGCAGTGTTAAGAAGAAAGTTTATAGTGCTAAACACTACATCAAGAAGGTATAAATATCTCAATTTAATAATCTAACATCACACTAAAGATAAAAAAAAACATTTCAAAGCTAGAAAAATAAAAGAAATAAATGAGGACAGAATTGAACAAAATTGAGACCTCAAAATTATACAAACAAAATTGAGACCTCAAAATTATACAATCAGTGAAACAAAAAGTTGTTACTTTGAAAGGATAGATGAGACCAATAGACCACTAGCAAGGTTAACAAACAGAAGAAGACAGAATATCCGAATAAGCACAATCAGAAATAACAAAGGTGACATTACAACAAATCCCACAAAAATATAAATGATCCTCAATGACTATTATGAACAACTCTATGCACATGAACTAGCTAATCTGGAGGAAATGGATAAATCATTGGAAACACATAATCTCCCAAGATTGAATCAGGAAAATATTGAATCCTTGAAGATAAAAATATCAAGTTCCAAAATTGAATCAGTAACAAAAAAAAAAAAACAACAGCTAAAAAATAAGGCGCCCCAGACCAGATGGATATACATCAGCCAAATTCTACCAGATGTACAAAGAAGAGCTGTTACCCATCCTACTGAAACTATTTCAAAAAATTGAGGAGGAGGGACTCTTCCTTAACTCATTCTATGAAGTCAGTGTACTCTGATACCCAAACCTGGCACAGACACAACTTAAAAAGAAAATTACAGGCCAATATCCATGATGAACATAGATGCAAAAATCCTCAACAAAATAGTAGCAAATTGAATCCAACAGCACATCAAAAAGTTCATTCACCATGATCAAGTAGGCTTCATTCTTGGGATACAAAGTTGGTTCAACATATGCAAATCAACAAATGTGATTTACCACATGTACAGAATTAAGAACAAAAACAATATTATTGTCTCAATAGATGCAGGAAAAGCTTTCAGTATAATCCAACATCCCTTCTTGATAAAAGTTCTCAAAAACCTAGGCAGTGAAGGAACATACATCAAAATAGTAAGAGCCATCTATAACAAACCCACAGCCAACATCGTAGTGAACAGGCAAAACCTGGGAGCACTCTTTTTAAGAACTGCAACAAGCCAAGGTTGCCAACTCTCACCACTCTTATTCAACACAGTACTGGAAGTCCTTCCCACAGGAATCAGGCAAGAGAAAGAAATAAAAGGCATCCACATAGGTAAAAAAATCAAATTATCTCTCTTTGCTGATGATATGATCTGTACTAAGTAAGCCATAAAGACTCCTCCAAAAGACTACTGGAACAAATAAGCAACTTCAATAAAGTTTCAGGATACAAAATCAATGTATAAAAATCAGTTTCATTTCCACATACTAATAACACTCAAACTGAGAGCAAAATCAAGAAAGCAATCCCATTTACAACTGCTGCAAAAACCATAAAACGCCTAGGAATACATCTAACCAAGGAGGTAAAAGATCTCTACAAAGAGAACTACAAAACACTGCTGAAAGAAATCATGGATGACACAAACAAATGAAAAAACATTCCATGCTCATGGATTAGAAGAATCAATGTCATTCAAGTGGCCATAAACTACAGATTCAATGGTATTCCTATCAAGCAAACAATGTCATTTTTCACAGAACTAGAAAAAAACTATTCTAAAATTCATACAGAACTTAAAAAAGAGCCTAAATATCCAAACCAATCCTAAGCAGAAAGAACAAAGCTAGAGGCATCACATTACCTGACTTCAAACTATACTATACAGCTACAGTAACCCAAACAGCTTGGTACTGATACAAAAACAGACACATAGACCAATGGAACAGAATAGAGAACCCAGAAATAAAGCTATATGTCTGTAGCTATCTGATCTTTGATAAGGTCAACAAAAATAAACAATGGGGAAAAGACTCCCTATTCAACAAATGGTGTTAGAATAGCTGGCTAGACATACGCAGAATAAAAATAAATTTCCACCTTTCACCATTTACAAAAATAAACTCAAGACAAATTAAAGATTTAAATGAGAAACTTCAAACTATAAGAATCCTAGAAGAAAACCCGAGAAACACTACAGTAGATATCAGCCTTGGGAAAGAAGTTATGACTAAGTCCTCAAAAACAAGTGCAACAAAAACAAAAATTGACAAGTGAGACCCAATTAAACCAAGGAGCTTCTGCACAACAAAAGAAACTATCAACAAAGTAAACAGACAATCTAATGAATGGGAGAAAATCTTAGCAAACTATGAATCTGACAAAAGTCTAATGTCTAAAATCTATAAGGAACTTAAACAATTGAACAAGCCAAAAACAAACAACTCCATTAAAAATGGGCAAAAGACACAAACAAGTACTTTTCAAAAGAAGACATACAAGCAGCCAACAAACATGAAAATATGCTCACCATCAATAATCATCAAATAAATGAAATCAAAACCACAATGAGATACCATCTTACACCAATCATTATGACCATTATTGAAAAATCAGAAACAACAGAGGCTGGTGAGGCTGTTGAGAAAAGGGAGTGTTATACCCTGTTGGTGGGAATGTAAATTAGTTCACCCACTGTGGAAAGCAGTTTGGAGATTTCTCAAAGAACTTAAAACAGAACTACCATTCAACCCAACATTCCCATTATTGGGTATATATCCAAAAGAAAATAAATTATTCTACCCGAAAGACACATGCAGTCATATGTTCATTGCAGCACCAGTCACAATAGCAAAGATGTGGAATCAACCTAGGTGCCCATCAACGGTGGATTAGATAAAGAAAATGTGGTACATATACACCATGAAATACTATGCAGCCATTAAAAATAACAAAATCATATTCTTCACAGCTACATGAATGCAGCCTGAGTCCATTATCCTAAGCAAATTAACCTATAAACAGAAAACAAAATATCACATATTCTCACTTATAAGTGGAAGTTAAACAGTGGGTACTCATGGACATGAAGATGGCAAAAATAGACAGTTGGGACTACCAGGTAGGGAGGTAGAGAGGGGAACAAAGGTTGAAAAACTAACTATTGAGTACTATGCTCAGTACCTAGATGACAAAATCCATCATACCCCAAAGCTCACCATCACACGATATACCCAAGTAACAAACTTGCATATGTATTCCTTGAATCTAAAAGTTGAAATTATGAAACAAAAACAAAAACTGGAAATTGTAGCAAGCACCAATAATAGTGCAAAAAATAGAAATGAAAAACTTCAACAAAAAAAAGTTAATAAAGCCCCCCTCCCCCCAATAAAAATTAAGTTACTGAAGATAACAAATGTCAGTGAGAGTATGAAAAACAGGGAATTCACATACACTGTTAGTAGGAATATACATTGGTGTGGCCATTATAGAAAAGAGTATGATGGTTTCTAAAGAAGTTAAAAATAGAACTCCCACATGTCCCAGTAATATCTCTTCTGGGCATACCCAAAGGAAATGAAATCAACTCCTCATAAAGATAACTCACTTCCATGTTCACTGCAGCATTTTCTACAACAGCCAAGATACGGAAACAACCTAACCTAAGTGGCCACTGATGGATGAATGGATAAAGAAACTGTAGTACATATATACAATGGAATATTCTTCAGCCTTAAAAAGAATGAGATCCTGCCATTTGCCACAACATGAAAAAGCCTGGAGGACATTATGCTAAGTGAAATAAGTCAGATACAGAAAGAAAAATACTGCATGATCTCATTTATAAGTAGATAATAAAATAAGTAAATAAATATACAGAAATAGAAAAGACAAGCATGGTTACTAGGGGTGATTGGAACAGAGGAGGGGGAAATGAAGAGACATAGATCAGAGAATACAAAGTAGCAGATATAGGGAGCAAGATGGCAGAATAGAAGGCTCCACTGATCGCCTTCCCCACAAGGACACCAATTTAACAACTATGTACACAGAAAAAAAAACACAGCTTCTTAAGAACCAAAAACCACATAAGCACTCATAGCACCTGGTTTTAACTTCATATCGCTGAAAGAGGCAACTGAAGAGATAGAAAAAAGAGCCCTGAATCCCTGACATCAGCTGTCCTCTACCCGCAGGCAGCCATGGCATGGTACAGAGAGCATCTTTGGTGCTAGAGGAGGGAGAACATAGTGACTATGAGGCATTAAACTTAGTGGTATCCAGTTGGAGCAGAAAGGGAAACCAGACCAATCTCAACTGACACCTGCCCACAAGGGGAGCATTTAAACTGGCACTACTCAGAGGGGAATCATGGATCCCAGAGGTTCAGAACTTGAGTTCCTGCAAACCTCACTACCGATGGTCAAAGTGCTCTGTGTCTGCAAATAAACTTGAAAGCCAATGTAGTCCATAAGGACTGCAACAAGTAGGTGAGGCCTAGTGCTGAACCAGGCCCTGAAACAGTGGACTCGGCGGGGGCACATGACATACTGAGACACCAGCTGGGGTGGATAAAGGAGTGCTGGCATCACCCCTCCCCTACCCCCTGGCTTCACAGCTCACAGCTCGAAAAGAAGCCCCTTTCTTCCACTTAAGAAGCGGAGAGGGAAGAGTTGGGAGGACTTTATCTTGGATCTTGGATACCAGCTCAGCCACAGCAGGATAGAGCAGTAGTCAGAGTCATGAGGCCCCTGTTCTGGGCCCTACCTCCCACGTGAAATTTTTAGACACACCTTGGGTCAGAAAAGAACCCATAACCTTGAGGGAAAGGACCCAATCCTGGCAACATTCATCTTCTGCTAACTGAAGAGCCTTTGGTCCCTGAAAAACCAGAAGCAATACCCAGGTATCACATCAAGGGTATTGGGTAAGCCTCTGAGACTTGCTGGCTTCAGGCACCAGCACAGCCACAGGGTGGGTAGAGCATAAAGCAAGCTCTTGGTCTCCCTAGTTCCAGGATTTGACTATTGCATAAAATTTGTGACTCTGTCCTGGGCCACAGTGGAGTCCACTGCTCTGAAAGATGAGTCCCAGGCCAGAAGCTGACCACAAGCTGACCTAAGAGCTCTTGAACCTTAAAGAAACATTGGAAGTAGTCAGTCTGACAGTACTCCTTATGATCTGGGGTGGCAGTGGTTATGGGATGAGGCTCCTCTGCCTTTGGAAAGAGGAGGGAAGAATGAGAATAACTGCATTTTGTGGTTTGAGTGGCAGCTCCTCCATAGTACAATAAAACACCAGATAGACTGCTAGGTTTTTAATTCTAGTCCCTAACTCCTAGATAGCACCTCTGGATCCACCTGGGCCTAGGGAACCTTCTTGCCCTGAAGGGAAGAATACAGACCTGATTGGCTTTGCAACCAGCTGATTACAGAGCCTCAGGACCTTGTGTGAACATAGGCAGTAGGCAGGGAGTGGTTATAGCAGACCCAGTGCTGTGCTGGCTTCAGTTCTGACAGCACAGTCACACTGGAGGTGGTCACAGGGGTGCTTGTGTCACTCCACCCTCAGCTTTAGGTAACTCAGAACAGAAAGAGATTCTATTTGTTTGGGAGAAAGTAAAGGAAGAGGACAAGAGTCTCTACCTGGTAATCCAGAAAATTCTCCTGGATCTTGTCTAAGTCCATCAAGGTAGTCCTTTACAAGTCTGCAAGAACCACATCATTACTGGGCTTGGGGTGCTGCTAAAGTAGATATAGCTTAGATCACAATACCCAAGTCGTTTCAAAAAGGATGGTTACAAATAAGCCCAGACAGTGAAGACTACAATAAATATCTAACTCTTCAATGCCCAGACATTGAACAACATCTATTAGCATCAGCGCTATCCAGGAAAACATGACCTCATCAGATGAACTAAATAAGGCAGCAGGGACCCATCCTAGAGAAACAGAGATATGTGAAATTTCAGACAAGGAATTCAAAATAGCTGTGTTATGGAAACTCAAAGAAACTCAAGATAACACAGAGAAGGAATTCAGAATCTTATCAGATAAATTTAACAGAGATTGAAATAGTTAAAAAGAATCAAGCAGAAATTCTGAAGCTGAAAAATGCAATTGGCATAATGAAAAATACATCAGAGTCCTTTACTAGCAGAATTAATCAACCAGAAGAAAGAAGGTATGAGCTTGAAGACAAGTTATTTAAAAATACCCACAGGAGACAAGAGAAAAAATAATAATAATAATAAAATGAAGCATACCTATAGGATCTAGAAAATAGACTCAAAATGGCAAATCTAAGAGTTATTGGCCTTAAAGAGGAGGTTCAGAAAGAGATAGACGTAGAAAGTTAATTCAAAGAGATATTAACAGAGAACTCCCCAAACCTCGAGAAAGATATCCATATCTAAGTACAAGAAGACTGTAGAACATCAAGCTGATTTAACCCAAAGAAGACTGCCGAGACCAGCTCAGTCAGGGAGACCCTAACCCAGCGGTGCTAGAGGAATTAAAGACACACACACAGAAATATAGAGGTGTGAAGTGGGAAATCAGGGGTCTCCCAGCTTCAGAGCTGAGAACCCCAAACAGAGATTTACCCACATATTTATTAACAGCAAACCAGTCATTAGCATTGTTTCTATAGATATTAAATTAACTAAAAGTATCGCTTATGGGAAACGAAGGGATGGGCCAAATTAAAGCAATAGGTTGGGCTAGTTAACTGCAGCAGTAGTATGCCCTTAAGGCACAGATCACTCATGCCATTGTTCGTGGCTTAAGAATGCCTTTAAGCAGTTTTCCGCCCTGGGCAGACCAGGTGTTCCTTGCCCTCATTTTCCGTAAACCCACAACCTTCCAGTGCGGGCTTTATGGCCATTATGAACATGTTACAGTGCTGCAGAGATTTTGTTTATGGCCAGTTTTGGGGCCAGTTTATGGCCAGATTTTGGGGAGCTTGCTCCCAACAGAAGACTACCTCAAGGCATTTAATAATCAATCTGCCAGAGATCAAGGATAAAGTAGGCATCCTAAAAGCAGCAAGAAAAAATGAGAGCCAATATGCCTAGCAGCAGACTTTTCAGTGGAAACCTTACAGGCCCGGAGAGAGTGTTATGACATATTTAAAGTGCTGAAGAAAAATAACTTTTATGCTAGAACAGTATATTTGGCAAAAAAATATTCTTCAAACATTAAGGAGAAATAATGATTTTCACAGACAAACAAAAGCTGAGGGATTTCATCAACAGTGGAACTGTTCTACAAGAAATGCTTGTAAAGAGAGTACTTGTAAAAGGAGTACTTATAAAGGGAGTACTTCAATCAGAAAGAAAAGAATGTTAATGAGCAATCAGAAATTAAAAGTACAAAACTCTTTAGAAACAGTAAGTACACAGAAAATACAGAATACTATGACACTGAAACTGTGGTGTGTAAATTTCTCTTATTTTAAGTAGAAAGATGAAATAATGAACAATCAAAAGTAATAACTACTGCAACTTTGCAAGACATACACAGGACCATGGACAGACCAATGGAACAGTATAGCGAAAACAGAAACAAATCCACACAGCTATGCTCATTTTCAACAAAGGTGCAAAGAATATACACTGGGGAAAAGAGAGACTCTTCATAAATGGTTCTGAGGAAACGAGATATTCATATGCCGAAGAATGAAAATAGACCCCTATCTTTCATCATATACAAAAGTCAAATCAAAACACATTAAAAACTTAAATCTAATACCTCAAACTATAAAACTACTACAAGAAAACTTTGGGGAAAATCTTCAGGATGTCGGTCTGGGCAAAAGAACATCTTGAACAATATGCCACAAGCACAAGCAACCAAACAAAAATGGACAAATGAAAGCATATCAGGTTAAAAAACTTCTGTACAACAGAGGATACAATCAACTAAGTGAAGAGACAACCCACAGAATGAAATAACATATTTGCAAACTACTTATCTGACAAGGGATTAATAACCAGAATATATAAGGAGTTCAAACACCTCTATAAAAAAAACTAATAATCTGATTAAAAATGCAAAAAGGTTTTGAAAAGACATTTCTGAAAAGAAGACATACAAACGGCAAACAGGGATATGAAATGTGTTCAACATCATTGATCATCAAAGAAATGCAACTCAAAACTACAGTGAGATATCATCTCACCCCAGTTAAAATGGCTTATATCCAAAAGACAGGCAAATAACAAATGCTGGCACGGATGTAGAGAAAAGGGAACCCTTGTACACTGCTGATGGGAATGTACATTGGCAAAACAACTAGGGAAAACAGTTTGGAGACTCCTCAAAAAACTAAAAATTGAGTTACCATATGATCCAGCAATCCCACTGCTGGGTATATACCCAAAAGAAAGGAAATCAGCATATCCAAGAAATATCTGCACTCCTAAATGTGTTACAGCACTGTTTAAAATAGCTAAAATTTGGAATCAATCTAAGTGCCTATCAACAGATAAATGGATAAATAAAATGTGGTATATATACATAACGAATTCCTACTCAGTTATAAAAAGAATGAGATCCCATCATTTGCAACAACCTGGATGGATGGAACTGGAGATCATGTAGAGTGAAATGAACTAGGCACAGAAAGACAAACATCACATGTTCTCGCTTATTGTGGGATCCAAAAATTAAAACTATTAAACTCATGGACATAGAGAGTAGAAGGATGGTTACCAGAGGCTGGGAATACGGATGTTTAATGGCCACAAAAAAATAGAAGGTATGAATGACCCCTGCTATTAATTAGTAGGTAGCACAACAGGGAGACTATAATCAATAACAACTTATTTGTACATTTTAAAATAACTAAAAGAATATAATTGGATTGTTTGTAACTCTAAGGATAAATGCTTGAGGGGGTGGATACCTCATTCTCCACGATGTGCTTATTTAATATTACATGCCTGCATTGAAACATCTCATGTACCCCATAAATATATACACTTACTATACACCCACAAAAATTAAAAGTAAATTTAAAAAAAAAGTAGCAGATATATAGGCTAAACAAATCTAGAGATCTAATGTACAAGATAAACACTATAGGTAATAAAATTGTACTGTACATAGAATTCATGCTAAATCAGTAGATTTTAGCTGCTCTTTCCACACACATAGTTTTTTCTTCCTATGTAAGATTATGTATATGTTAATTTTCTTCACCGTAATAAATTTTTACTACCTATGTGTATTCCATAACATAACACTGTATACCTTAAATGTACACAATCAAATTTATTTTAAAAATTAAATCACTGGAAAGTGTTCATCGCATTCAAAATTACTCTTAGGTCAAGAGAGTGGCAAAATGAAAATTACAAACTATATAGAATTATTGAGAGTGTGAGAATGAGAAAATAAGAATATACCCTCAGTGTTATGCTGCCAAGGTAGTGTTAAAAAACAAAACAGATTGAAAATTGTTGAACTAAGCTTTCAGTTGGCTAAGAAAGTGCTCAGAAAATTAGGGTAGAATTATTGAAGATTTTTTAAAAGAAATTCATAAACTTAAAATATAGAAAAGTTTATCAATAAAACCTAAAGGTGATTTTTAGAAAGACCAATCATTTTCAAAATTTCAGCAAGTATAATTTGAAAAAGAGAGACACAATAAAACTTAATAATGTTGTCAGTGAAAAGTGGAAATATGAATGAATTTTAAAATATATATAATGATACATTTTATTATCTAGATGAAAATTGATAATATCTTAAGAAATAATTATCAAAATTGCCTCAAGAAAAATAGAAGATATAGATCTAAAATAAATTGAAATGTCACTCAAAGTAGTATTCTAAAAACTGTACAACAGCCAGATGAATTTGTTCTGTAGATGTTCCATAAACCTTTAAGAAACAATTCCAATTTATACAAATTATTTCAAAATATATGAAACATTTCCTAACCCATTCCTCAAAGCTAAACAACACTGACATCAAAACCAGAAAAAGACAGTACAAGGAAAGTCAATTATTTATTATTTTTACTAATAAACACATAAACTAAATTTCTAACTTAGCTAACTGAATACCAAAGTGTGTCAAAATAATAATATATAGTGACCAAGTAGGTTTGTCTCCAAGTAAAAGTGCAAGGATGGTTTCAATGAAATTAAAGTTAAAAGAGAAAATTTTTACTTAAGTTAAAAATTTTATGATCATTACAAATGATACCAAAAACCATAAATAGTTCTCCTTAATATGTATGTACATAGATATGTATTATATGATATATAGTATGCATATAGATATCTATAATGCATATTTAGAACCATAGATAATTCTCCTTAAGGATATGTACATATGTCCTATGTACATGCATATTAAGAAGAATTATCTATGGTTCTATATATGCATATATATCTATAATACATACATTGATATAAAGAAACACATATCTATATATACATATATAGACCCATGTTTATAATATTTATATATATTCACTATATATTTACATATGTATTAATTCAGTTAGAGTCCATTTAAGATATACAGTAGAAACCACAACAGTTATTTTTACATAAATAATTCAATACAAAGAATTGCTGTCCGACCAGATGTTGAAAAACTGAGAAGGCAAGAGGAAATACTAAAATATCATGGTATAAGCAACATAGGAAGCAGCCACTTAGTGCTGAGACAACAAAGGGAAGAGGTTAGAATTACAATATAAATACTAAACTTACAAACCTGAGTGGCTTCTCAGAGCTGGGACCTAGACCGCTCAGTAGGGGGCGCTTGCTGGTTGGCGTTGGTGTCAAAAAAAAAAACCCCTAAGGAGCTAGTTCTAGGAATGCTGTCAAAACGAAAAACTGGAAATAACTGTTGCTACTGAGACAAACTATAACTGCTGAAATGAAAAGTACTTGTTAGGGTGTCATTTAACAGAACAGGAAGCAAACAGAAAGTGTGTTCCTTCTTCCCCACTCAGCCTTCCAGTCCGCCCCT
The DNA here is from genome assembly GCF_047675955.1 of Chlorocebus sabaeus. NCBI lineage: Eukaryota > Metazoa > Chordata > Mammalia > Primates > Cercopithecidae > Chlorocebus > Chlorocebus sabaeus. The sequence goes on along the minus strand of NC_132911.1, from coordinate 31,141,512 downwards.
AGTGCCCTCTAATTGCAGAGCCTAACAGGGAGCTTGCTGGCAAAAGAGAAATGTGATTTGTAGAATCCCAGGCAGCATCACAGAGTGTATATGGGTGGGGCTGAAATTAAGGCAATAGCTTAACTCCAGCCTATGTACACATGTATATACCTGGGGGTCACCTTGTACTTCCCATAGCTTGGATTTTTCTCCATACATCCAAATCAAATAGCTTTATTTCTTTTACTGTTTTTTATCATTATACACAAAAGTATTAAGAAACAAGAATTGCTCAATTTAGATAAGTTTAATAGTTGTACTATACGTACATAAATATTATTTTTATAAAACTCAGAATTGAAATCATATTTCCCTTCACTTATACTGCCTATCATTATTTGAATACATTTATTTTAATTTCCCCCTTCATTAGTTCAGTTATTCAAATAATTCATGAATGGGTTTCTTAAAGTCGAGCTCTATGTGCATGTTTAAATAAGGTAAGGCATTAATACAAATGGTATTTACATTAACATACTCTTGAGAGGCTTTTTGTGAATTGTGTGATTTTTACATCGTTTTTTGTTTGGATTTTTTTTTTTGCCTGGGGGCAGGTATGGCGGTGAGGATTGGGTTTGTTGTTATTGTTGTTGCGGCTGTTTTAGCTGGTTTCTTAGGTGTAAAGCAGTAAAGTCCCTGGGTAGAGAGGGAAGCAAAGGGTGACAAGAATCATGAATTCTCAGGGGAAAAAGTCTGCCTATCCAATGGCCTGAGTGCTTTTCTTCTGCCCCTACAAGAGCCCATTTTCAACAACACTTCTTCCAGACAAGGTGACTCTTCTATTATTCAACCATTCTTCTACATATTGCAATAAACTCAGTTCCCTCCTGCATTCCTCTTCCTTCCCCATTTCTGTCCCTCACTTTGTCTCCCTCACTCTGTGCCCACTGAGACTGTGACTGTGGGCTACAATTATCTCTGTGGCATAAAATAAATTGCTGAATCAGAACATTTGCAAGCCTTTCTTCAACTCACATGTCCTTTGAATTATCTCCTTTCACTGCTTCTATTCACAGCAAAGCTTATCTAAAGAATTATCTACATTAACTTTTTTCTATTTTCTCCTCATACTTACTCTGTTTATCTTAAAAGTTGTGTTATTATGCAGCAATGTTTATTTAAAACCAATGTATATTTCACCAAAGACAATATTCAAATGGCCATTAAACCCAGGAAAACATTCTCATCATCCTTAGCCACTAGAGAAATGCCAAAGAAAATCACAATGAGATACCACTTCACATCTAGGATGACCATAATTTAAGAAACAGATAATAACAAGTATCCATGAGGACACTTGTGGGAATATAAAATGGTGTCATCACTCAGGAAAACAGGTCTAACACTCCCTCAGATTAAATATAGAGTTACTTTATGATGCAGCAATTCTACTCCTAGTTACATACCCAGCAGAAATGAAATTATTAATATATGTACACATAAAAACCTGGTACATGAATGTATATTACAGCACTGTTCCTAACAGACAAAACATGGAAACCATTAAATATCAAGTGATGAATGGAAAAGAAATGTGTTATATCCATAGAATGGAATATTATTCAGCAATAAAAAGAAATGAAGCACTGATATGTACTGTAACATGGATGAACCCTGAAAATATTATGCTAAGTGAAAGGAATCAGACACAAAAACCACATATTATATGGTGCTATTTATATGAAATATTCAGCATAGGCAAATCTACAGAGACAGAAAGTAGAATAGTGGTTGCCTAGGGCTGGAGATGTTAGGGATGAGGGGATTGGGATTGACTGCTAATGAGTCCCAAGTTTCTTTATTAGGGTGTTAAAAATGTTCTAAAATGTACTGTGGTGGTGGCTATGAGAGTAGCAAGAGGCAGCCAAATACCTCATGGTGAAACCCCACCCCTAAGCCAAAGACAGTTTAAAGCCTGAAAACCAAGCTACAAGTTAAATCCTCAGACTGACTTGAGAATTTGTTTCCCTGTTTGGCATGCTTTCTCTGATTGATTCTCACCCTTCACCTGTTTTACATATACCTACCCTTTCCTAATTGGTCTTCTACACTCTTATGCCCATGTCTGAGTGGTGTCTTTGTTTTAACCTTTTTTGCATACTCACAAACCAGTCAGCATGCACTCCCCATTCTGAGTCCATAAAAGACCCCAGACCCAACCACGTGGGGCAGCAGGTTGGGGGGCCTTCCCACCTTCAGGTAGGGGAACCACCCCCTTCCCCACGTACCCTCTCCACCGAGAGTTTTCATTTTGCATAATAAATTCTATTACAATCACTCTCTGGTGTCCGCGTGCCTAATTCTTCCTGGTCATTTGACAAGAACTCAGACCTAGCTGAGCTAAGGAACACAAAGAGTCTATCAGTTACATAACTGTAAATATACTAAAAACCATTAAATTATACGTTTTAAAGGAAATGTATAATGGTATATGAATTATATCTCAAAGCTGTTACTTTTTTATAAAGGAACAATAAAAAGAATGTATGTATAGTCCCAACATCTAATTTTTTAAAAACATAAAATTTCTGTCATACCCTCCGTATGCTCTTTGTTTTTTTCTATTGAAACATAGGAGTTATGCATATATTCTGAACATTAATCCTTTGTTGGTTAAAAGTATTGCAAATTTCTTTCAATTTGATGCTTATTTTTTTACATAATTTAAGGTATCTTTGGACGAAGAGAAGGCCTTGATTTTTTAAATCTAATTTAAAATTAGATTTTTACAATCTAATGTATCAGCCTTTTCATTTTGACATTATGCTACATGTGATTACTTAAGAAATTTTCCCCTACCCTGTAAAATATTCTTAAACATTTATTCTCTAAATATTTTAAAGTTTTGTTTTTCACATCTAAATCCTAAATCCACCTGGAATTGAATTTCATATATGACGTGAAGTAGAGATCCAATTATAAATTTTCTATATAAATAAGCAATGTACCAGGTGACTTAAAAAAAGAATTATTTGCTCACTAATATTCAATGCTACCTTCCCAAAATATTTAATTTCCCTAAATTAACATGTCAATTTCTGAACTTTCTGTTCCATTCCATTGATCTATAAAATCATGGATTCTTAATTATAGTAGCCTTATTATAAGCCGCTTGATTTTGTTTCTTAAAGCATATGTTGGCTATTCTTGGCCCTCTGTTCTTCCATGTATATATTAGAATCAGCTTGTCTAATCTCATAAAAATTAATGTTTGAGATTTTTATTAAATTGCATTAGACTATATATCAATTTGGAAAGAATTTGGACCTTTATGCTATTGTGTCTTCCTACTTACAAATATGATCTGTCTCTCTTCTTTAACATTGTTTAATACAGTTTTCTAGATTTTCTTCTTTGAGGTCTTGCACATCTTTATTTAATTTACTACTGGGGCCTTAATATATTTTATTGCTCTTGTACATAATATCTTTTAAAATATATTTTCTAATCTTTCATCTTTGCTTATAGATTTGCAGTTGAGATTTATATTTTGTATATCCAATACTGTCACTAAGTTTTCATATTGATTCAAATAGTTCTCCTGTATATTGTAGAGGACTTTCTGTGAAGTTAATTTTATCAACTTATAAGTAATGACAAAAAAAGTCTTCCTCTCATATTCCAATATATTTTTATTATCTTGTCTTCCTGAGCATTCTGAGACCTCCAATCTAATACTAAAAAAGAAAAAAGAGTAAGACTGGGAGAGCGAGGAAAAGAGAGAAAAAAGCAAAAAATAAAAACGTATGCATGTCTGTCATGTTTTCATTTTGAAGGGAGTGTTTCTACTATTTAATCTTCAAGCATATTTGGTGTAGGCTTTTAGTAAAAATGGCTTTTCAGGTTAAAAACTTTTCCTTCTACTCTGAACTTTCTGATAATTTTTATCATTAATGGATAGAGAAGTTTTTCTCCAGCTACTACAATATTTGTATATTTTTTTCTTTAATATCTTCTATTTTTAATGTGACATGTTACTTTTAATGTTAAATCAACTTTGCCATTTCAGTCATGTTTTATATTTTTATGGGAATTCAAACAATAAACCTGTGCCCATGTGCATTAGAAATTTTTTTGATGTTGTGTAGCAGTCTCAAGTAACCTAGTAGAAAACTGAATCAAAGCCCATAATAAACTATAGCAATAGGCTAACTTTTAAGGAACACCAACTTTTAATACCGTTAAAAATTTACTTAAGAAGCAATCATAAGACAATTTTACTTTACCATGAAAAAAGTAAATTTATACACATTTTGGTCAAACATTGTTTGTTTGTGGCCTCAGTGAGGCCAGGAGAATCACTGCTCTGGTCACAGTCTACACTCTACCAGCCCTATCTATTTACCCTCTCCTTAATAAAGCAAAACCTCTGCTTCTCAAATTTTGATTTAGTTTATTATATATTTCCAGACATTTTCTTTTTGGAAAACTATTTTTTCTTCCTTCAAATTACTAATTAAAATTTTTCATAAGTTTTTCTTCTCTGAATATCTCTCTCTGATTCAATTATCCTACTCTTTTCATGAAACTATTCTTATTCTTCAACTATTATTTCTAGTCACTGGTAATGTATTACATTTTGATAATTATTACGTAAAATACAGAAATAGCATGATGTCTGACACACAAATTGCATTCGATATATACTAATTATCTAGTTAAATTCTTTTCCCCATTAAATGCAAGCTAGTCACATGCTATGTACAGCATTCACACTTCCCTACACAAAACTATTTTGTTTTGCATGTAATTAACATTCTGTAATATGTCCAAAAGCTATTATTCCTCTCCCCCTCAACCACTATGAATATACCAAACATTCTTCTCTTACAGTACTCTGCTTTGCAGCATACTTTTTCCTATTCATTGTTGCAATTTCTACCAGTAAATTGGCCTCTTTATTATACTTGATCAGAGTATAAGACGTTGGACAGCATGTTGGACTACAAGCATCTTGTAATTACAGCCAAGACTTAGATCTGATAAGGAATTATTGTTTGTGCCCAATAAATTTACATTTCAGGTTGCCAGTGAATGGGGAATTTGCTGCCAAGTGTTTTTGAAGCAATGTTTTGAATCTTCTACCAGATACAGACATAATAAAATTAGCATTTGAAAATGTTAGATACTAACATATTTCTACAGAAAGTAAAATCAAGGCTAATAAAACAAAAAGAAATGAGTATTGCCAATTAAAGCCTTTAATAAAATAAAAACTCTAAACGTGACAGCAGACAGTTAAATAATGTGAACTACTATCTGAAATAAGAGACCTCATAACCTGATTTTCAAACTCTGAGTAAAACCACAGGGCATATGATGTCTTTAGGTCATTTCCTGCGCATATATTCTAATATGGTTTGGATTTGTGTCCCCACCAGTATTTCATGTCAAATTATAATCCCCAGTGTTGGAGGAGGGACCTGGTGGGAGGTGACTGGATCATGGGGGCTGATTTCCCCCTTGCTGTTCTCATGATAGTGAGTTCTCATGAGATCTGGTTGTTTAAAAGTGTGTAGCACCTCCCTCTTCTCTCTCTTCCTCCTGATCTTGTCATGGAAGACGTGCCTGCTTCCCCTTCACTTTCTACCATGGTTAAAACTTTCCTGAGGCCTCCCCAGCCATGCTACCCATACAGTCTATGAAACCATGAGCCAATTAAACCTCTTTTCTTTATAAATTACCCAGTCTCCAGTATTTCTTTATAGCCATGTAAGAATGGACTAGTAGACATTCAAAGAGAATAAAGTTGAGAAAAAAAGAGTAGCATACTAGCATGCAGAGCAGAAAAACTAGTAATTTTTAAATAGTTTAAAGACTACTTGTAATTGTTCACCTAAAGATTGGCTTTCCCACCCTCCCTTATTATCTCCTTTCTTATGTTTTCTGTCATCAGCCAGTAGCCTACCACATACTACATGCCTTTGGGGTGATTTTTATCAAATATGCCACTGACAGGAGTCAGCCTTCTCTACCTACTCTATAATACATCCCTATGAATTATTCTTGTGTACTGCACTACAAACTCGAACTGTATTTTGATGATCTGTGGGCTTCCAATGCCTCTGTTTCAACAGCTTCCAGTCCTGTTAGTGAGATACAGAGGGGACTGGAGGGGGCCAGAAGCCTTCTCCATTCATGGGTGTTTGACCTCAAGCCCTTCACCCTCCTGGGCCTCAGTGCCTTCACCTGAAAATTAGGAACTTGTACTAATCAATGCTAGAGTCCCTGAACTGTACCTGCTATAAGCCAATGAGCAGAAATTGGTACAAGAAGAGAGTTTTTTTAATATGAAAAAAAGTAAATGAAACATCCATATTCTTTCATGCTGAGTAGTTCTCCATGTTAACCTCTACATTTATATTCTTAATTCCCTGGGCCTTCTTAGCCCTGCCAATTTTCTTATTATGAAGCCAATTGGCAATTACAGGTATTTCCTGTAGTCACATAATCCCAAACTCTAAGTTTTCTCTAATTATTATTAGAGTACCAAACAACAGGAACACTAAAGTTATTATTTTCTGTATTGGAGATTCTGAAATCAGTTTATACTTTACATACATGTGAAAGGCCTGTGAGTTCTTCTTATGAAAACACATTTTGGCTCTGAATAGGGTAAAGCATCAAATAGCAATGTTTCAGTCCAGGTTTGTAGAGAGATGTATAATTTATTATAGAGATTTGACTGGGTAAAATTATGAGAGCTGGTTGCACAGTAAGGATACTAAAAATTGACCACTCTGGCATTATGGGAGGCAGTGGGTGACCTTGACGAGAGTGATTTCAGTGAAATGGCAAGGATGAAACTATAATTGCAGTGAGCTTCAGGAAGTACACAATGCAAAGAAATGGAGACGTGAATATAAGTAACAATTTCAAGGAATTTGGCTGTAGAGCAAGAGAATAATGAGACATTTACTGGAGGTGAATGTGGATTAAGGGAGTTTTGTTTTCAAAGAAAGAAAATATTGCATGCTTATGCAAAAGACCATGTAAATAGCAAAAATTACCACTGCAGGATGAAAAGCCAACAGCAGAATGAGCTCCTTGAAAATATCAGATGATGAGAGGTGGTGCATAAGTCAAGGACTAGTCTTACACGGGAGTAGACAATCAATTGCAGCAAGAGGAAAAGTGGAATATGTGGGTACAGATGAGATCTCTTCACCAACCACTTGTCTACATCACCTAAATACATCCTTCAAGTTTCAGCTCAAATGTAATTTGTTCCAGGAAGTGTTCCCTGCCCCTCTAACTGGGGTCCACTGACCTTATCTGTGCGCCTCTACCATCCTGACATAGGGCATGATACTTCACTTTTAATGATGCAATGACATGGTCCTGTTACACTGGGTAGCTAGTGACATGTGAGCAGGGCAGGAGAGGGATCCCTCAATCCCCCCATACACACACCAGGTGACCATCAGGTGATGATCAAGTGGCTGCTTACTGTCTCTCTAAAATAATAATTAGTTGCAGCCAGTGCCAGCGAACTAATTATTGTGAGACAGTCTCACAATACATAGGAAAAACCTGAAACTGGTGATCAGCCGCTTCACCCTACGATTTCAGGAATTGGGCGAGTGGGCTCAAGCACGAGCACTAAGGGGCAAAACGGCAGAGCTTAACTGATACACAACCTTCCCCTGGGAATGCGAGACTGGTAAGGGAAGAATGCCTCTAGGGAGCATGCGTACAACTCCAGTAAACACACTGAGCCTACGGCCCCTCCCAAACGCTAGTAGGTCACTGCGCATGCAGACAGCGCACACCCAAGGGAAAAATCAGGAGAGAAGGGACACAAGACCCCAGAAGTATGCCAACGTAATAAACCCTAAGTCAAGGTCAAACAGCACACTTGGTCTCTCAAGTCACCTGCTTGGCCCTTTCCTTTCTTTCATTCCTGCTCTCTAAAGCTTTTAAATAAACTTTCACTTCTACTATAAAACTTGCTTCTGTCTCTCCTTCTGCCTCATGCCTCCTCCGTCGAATTCTTCTGAGGACGCAAGAGTTGATGTTCCTGCAGACCCTTACAGATCCACTGCCACTAACAGTGCCTTTCCAGGTCCTTCTCATTCACAACTTGGTCATTCTTAGAGCTCCTTGTGCCTCGGCCCTAGCACAGGGTTGGTCCATAGGAGAGAACAGATGTTACTAAAGGGAAGAAAATTAAGCAAGACAGAAGATATAAAGCACTTTGGGCGGCCAAGGAGGGCAGATCAAGAGGTCAGGAGATCTAGACCATCCTGGCTAACACGGTGAAACCCTGTCTCTACTAAAAATACAAAACAAAACAAACAAACAAAAATTAGCCGGGCGTGGTGGCGGGCACCTGTAGTCCCAGCTACTTGGGAGGCTGAGGCAGGAGAATGGCATGAACCCAAGGGGTGGAGCTTGCAGTGAGCCGAGATGGCGTCACTGCACTCCAGCCTGGGTGACAGAGCGAGACTCCATCTCAAAAAAAAAAAGGAAAAAATAAAGGAAAACGTGTCACCATTCACTAAAGACTCCATTCAGATAGAAACCATCCCAGGATTTGTATTTCGAAGATGCAGAAATCATGAAAACTAAATTTGTAAAAACTAAATGGAGGTGAGATATGGTAAAGCCTGCTGAAAGAGAATGTGTCACACTTTGGTATTAAGCTGACTTCAAATTCAATTTCAGAGCACCAGACTTCAAAAAAAGAAATTTAAAAGTATCTCACAAAAATATTACTCAAAAGTAACTGTGGTGCTCAAGCAAACAATTTTGGAACATTTTTCAATATCATGCTTGTTTGGAGAGAATCAAACCCAATGTTATCTTGTCATCTGTTCTCCAGATTTTCTTCCCTAGTCATTCCTCTGCCTTTCCTATCACCTTCATTTATAAACAATCAAACGTGCTGTCACAGACACTAGACTATAACTTCCAGTTCAAAACAAGTAATGAGGAACTCTCTAAAAAAAGAGAGAGAGGGAAAGTGCATCACCACTGACTGCAGGCAATGTAAAAAAGGAGGCAATAGAATTGGGCTAGAATGTTCTCTTGGGTACCCTCCCTTAATATAAAATTGTAACCAGCCAACAGATTCTTCCTGGCCACTGAATAGACAAAACCAACTCAGGAGACCACGGCATTGCAATGAAGAAAGAGTTTACTTGACACACGGCCAGCCACACCGTGTGGGAGACAGAGTTGTTACTCAAACCGATCTCCCAGAAAATTCGGAGGCTATGGTTTTTCAATAATAGTTTGGTGGGCCAGGGAGTCCGCTTCTGGGCGGGGCCACAGGACTGGTCAGAGGGAGTGGGGAGATCCAGGTGAAGCTATTGGTTATCAGAAATACAAACCCCTGAAGAAACATCTCAAAAGGCCAATCTCAGTTCCTACAATAGAGACGTTATCTGCAGCAGTAATTAGGGGAGTTGCAAATCTTGTGACTTCTGGAATCATGGTGGGTAATCCTTTAGGTCAACACCTTAGCAGAATTCAGGTTGCTCATCCTCCTACTTGGTTGTCTTTTATCAGCTGTACCAAGGGGTTTCGTTTGGGGGAAGGGTTATTATCATTAAACTGTAAAATAAATGTCTTCCAAAGTTAGCTTGGCCTAAGCCTAGGAGTGATTAAGGGCAGTTGGAAGGTAAAAAGGCAAGATGGGAGTTAGACAGATCTCCTCACTATCATGGTTTTCTCACTGTTTTAATTTTTGCAAAGGCAGTTTCAGAATTGGCTTTGCAATCTGCAAGAAGACGTGGGTTCTGCAATAAATAAGCAATCCTAAATCTCTCTTGCTTCTCCTAAGAGGGATAGTACACTCCAAGCCCAGAAAACCTGCTTCCTCTGAATTCCTCCTGGGGCAGAAACCAGGCCTCTGACTTTGGGCAAAGAATACAGAATGATTCATCTGACTCATGTTTTTTGGAGGCCATCAAGTAGTTATTACCTTCCCTTCCTCCCCCACCATCTCCACCTGGCTCTTACCTAAAATCCTTCCAGTAAATATTTCTTTCTTACTATTTCAGAAGTCAGAATTTCTCTGTGCCAGTGTTTCCTAAACATGCCCAACTATCTGAGTCACCTGGTATGCTCCCTAAAATCCAGATTCTACCAGGACTCTCCCTTGGAGATTATGAATCAGTAGGTCTGGGATAGGACCCAGGTTGCTCCATTAAAATGCAAACGCCCCAGAGGAGAGATAATAGCTTAAGCTCTTGTTTTATTCATTTCATTTATACCTCCTGTCTTTTAAAGACTTTGAAGTGGCTAGTCGCAAGGTGGCCTAAAAGTAACTTCACAAGATTCACAGTGTGACAAGAGGCATCCCAAGCTGTCACTGTCCTACTGGGTAACCACGAAAGCATTGTGCACCTCAACACGCCCCCTCAGTGTGAGCAGGAAGGAAGAACTCTGGGCCAGAAATCAAGCAACAGTGGAATCCACTCTCAGGCTCTTCATCATTGGCTGTTTGTGAACTTTGTAGCTTATTTAAGATTCTGGGCTAATATTTTTTTTTAACTATAAAGTGTTGAATTTGATGATCTTGGAGGGTGGCTGCCTACCTTAGATGTAGAACAGGTGCATTCATCCTGACCTCTCTCATGAGGCTTCTAGGAAAAAAACTGCTAAATCTAATAGGTAACTATTCCCTTAGGGACCCTTCTCTGAGCAAATGCAAGAATGAAACTTTGCATTTTGTCATTTATTACAGATTCAATTTTGTTCCCCAAAAAAGACACGTTAAAGTTCTAAACCCCAGTATCACAGAATGTGACCTTATTTAGAAATAGGGTCATTGAAAATGTAATCAAGTTAAGATGAGGTCATATTGAATTAGGGTGAACCCGAGTCCAATATTGGGTGTCCTTCTAAGAAGAGGAAAATTTGGACACAGAGACTCTAGGAAGATGACCACATGAAGATGGAGGCAGAAATTGGGGCGAGGCATCTGTAAGCCAAGGAACATCAACTATAGCCTGCCACCATCAGAAACTAGAAAGAGGCAATGGAGGAATTTCCCTAGAGCCTTCAGATAGAGCATGACCGTACCAACACCTTGATTTCAGACTTCTAACCTCTAGAACTGGGAGAGAATAAATTTATGTTGTTTTAAGCCACTCAGCTTGTGATACCTTTATAGTCACCCTAGGAAACACCAACTACCTAATAAAATATAAGCATAGAATTGTGATGCTTGGAACTATATTTTACTTAAAGCTAACACTCATCTGTTTAGCGGTCCCTCCTCTTAAAAAAAAGAAAAGAAAACAGAAAAAAAAGTATCAAGAAAGCAACATGTCCTGCCTCTGCCTTCCATTATCACGACTTCCTCTCACTGTGACATTGAAATAAAATGTTAACACACCTCTCCAGCAGTTTACAAACTGTAGAAAAGAAAGGGAATGCATGTGGAAGTCAAAACATTCAGCATGCTAACTGACTGCAAAAATAGCTTTATATAATTTATTAGACAGAAACGAGATTGGGTCTTGCATATGTGGCTACTAGACAAAATATCTAATGCTGTAGGACACAAAAAGAAATACTCTGGAGTCTGCTTTCATTTTACCCATTATAATTCAGAATTTGTTGTATTTTTCATCCAAATGGACTTATTATGGAGGATCTCTGAGGAGTCTTCGTCACACTCACACACCTAAAACCCAGGAACAAAGAATGTTTCCAGGCAGTCAGCCTTGTGTATAACCAGTCTTATTCCAGTCATTGTGGAAGCAACTACAATATCTCAAATAGACCAGGAAAGTGGAGAAAATACAGTCCATGCTGGACTTTCTAGGTATCATTGTTTTCTCTCTGTGAGTGTTGACTGCATGTCACCAAATTTTCCAAAGACAGAGAGAAATGAGCTACTGCCTCTGCTTCTTGCACTACTGGACGACTCACTTGCTGAGAAATAAATGTTCCTCTACATCTGACCTTTCAAATAATATTTAGGGAGTGTCCTTTGTAAGACTTTCCTCCAGGAAACAAATAAACATTGGCAGGTGAGATAAAAGAGGTATGGAGGAAGGCAGTGTGATCTTAAGGAAGATGCTGGAAAGTGGGCAGGACACTTCATGCCTCTGTCAGTTTTATACGTGATTCATCAGGAAAGCCCTGATTCTTTTTAGGTTGGTTACTTGATAAGAGGATTGATTTCAATCTGCAAAGAGTTAATGTTAATCAGCTCTTAGGAAAATTTTAAAGAATAATAAAATATTGTGCTAATAAAAATCCACACTAATAAGCCAGAAGTCCAGTGTCCCCAGCTCTTGGAGAAATTGTACTGGTGAATTTACCCAGGGACACAAAGTAATACTTCATTTGACTTTTATTTCTGACTTCAGATTTGGCAGACTAGTCCTATTAGTTAGGATTCAGATCTAACAAAAATCATCACATCAGTGCAAGTCATAATTAGGCAATTATAGCTTCTAATGGCATGATTGTTCATATTTATACTGATAGCACAATTAGACCTAATTACATTAGGGGTTCAAAGATACTAAAGATTTCTAATTTTTTTCAAAGTCCTCATCACCCACAAGTCATTCTAAGGTCATTTACGTTGTTTTTAACCTATAAGATAAAATATGTCTGTAGTCTTCTCCATATTTCTTAATACACAGAATGAGTCAAAATAAAAAATCTGCACAAACATAAAGCCTTTGCCCTGGGTTCCCACCACGACTTGACAGAGACACACACACAGAGTCCAGGGCCATCCCATTAATGAGCTTTGCCATTTGATTTTTCCTGCTAAACCTATCCCTTTAATACAGACATGTTATTTTTACTACAAAACATTGGAATCTTTTAAGTGCAAAAGAAACTCTAGGCATAGAGTAACTCAGTTCTGTATTCATTAACATAATATTCAACAGTCTGAATCTTCCTCAGTAGGCTGCCTCTTCCTAGGGTGTCTTATGGCACCTTTTTCTTCCTTGCTAGTTCACCTCCCTCCCTTAGGCCAACCCTAAGCTGATGGAGACATCTTATCCTCTGGGCTTCAGAAAAATAAAAATCTTATATGTAAGAAACACATGCCCACCAAGCAAATTAAGGATGAAACTCTTGCTTCAAAGATATTTGAGACTTAACTCTAGCATTTCTCTATCTTGCATATTCTATCCGTTTGTACCCTCCTTCTGCCCTGGACACACAAGTTTGATCATCATATTATTCAAAAAATTATTTTATAGACTGGAATTTACCACACTCTGTCTTCAAAGAACCACACGTTCACATGTCAAGGGAATTCTCATGTAACTTGTACCTGTCATGTGTCATATTATTTTTAATCAGACAGTAGATAAGAACATGGGCTCTGTAGCCAGACTGATCTGGGTTCAACTCTCAGTTCTGTCAGTTTCTATCTGTGCGATATCTGGTACCTTACTTAACTAGTCTGCTCCTTGGTTTCCTCATATATAAAGCAAGGATAAATTTATGTGTCTCTCTTATAAGCCTGTTACAGAGATTCACTGGGATCATGTGTGTAAAGCAGCCAGCACAGTGCCTGATATACAATAAGGCTAATGAATGTTAATGATGATTATTATCATAAATGAAGCACTCAAGTGTGCTCATCAGTATTACCATACTTATCATCTCTTATCATCAATATCATTGTTATCATCACCTTCATTATCAAATATTACATTTGAAATCTATTGTAGATATTGAATAGAAGACCTGCCCTTCAAAATAAGGAAATGGGGCTTATGATGCTGATGTTTTGTCTTCTTCAAGAGTTATCTCTATCTTTTCCTTTGTTTCTGTATAGTTTTGATACATCAAAAAGTCATGCCTTTATTATAAGTACCCATTCCTCTCTGCTCCCTCACAAATTATTTGTAATGAATAATTACATTTAAAACCAACATTATGAAAACCAACATTATGGGATGAAACTAGAAATGGATGCTCTCACTGGCTAGATATTTCTAGGAATTTCTGCTGGATAGGGAGGGCAGGATGAGATTGAAGAAAGGGCCTGTGTACACCTTCCCTATTGTGAAACAGAGCAGCTTATCATGGAAGTCTATGAGGGGGAGAGTCCATTAGGCCCCAGATGAATTTAGAAGAGTTGAGAAGGGCATTGGGAACAGGTTATTGGACACTGGGGAGACAGCCATGTGGTGTCCTTTGAGTTTTTCTGGAGTTAGATTCCACTGGCGATACTGAAAGACTCAGTGATACCTTCTTGAAATTGGCAGCCCCAAAGCAGGCAGAAATTTAAAAATTAGAAACTCTGCCTGAGATTTCCCTCTGGAATTGGAGTCAAGATAAGCAGAGGAGGACATGGAGTAGAAATATATGAGGCAGTATAGAGAGGAGAATGAATTTCCTGAGTAATTCATCTATAAGTGTGCAGTATTGTTAAAACTTTATGTGATGACTGTATAGGGCATTCCAACCTTCTGAATTTCTACTTCTCACCTCATTCAAGACTCCACGGACTTTGAAGCTAAGGGTACTTCTAAAAATGAGTGAGAGGTACACATACAAACATTAGCCTACCTCAATTCCTACTTGATTAGTATCAGTATTGAGCCTCCTTCTCTTAAAAAGAGCAAATCCAAAGTATATGAGAAAATAGTGGTGTCCAAAATAAGTGAGTCATTGTTTAAAAAAAAAAAGATGGAATATCTCCTTTTAAAATAAGGTTACTCCAAAAATCAGAAGAAATGTTTAGAAAATATTAGATTCTCTTCTAAAAGTGTTCAAGAAGTCATGGCATCTCTGTAGCTGGGAAATACAAAGGAAGACTTAAATCAGAAAGATCTGAGTGAGGTCAACAAACATAATGCCAAACTAACAACTGGATGATGGCAGTAAGAAAGAAATGCAGGAAATGAGTGATGGAGAAGATAAACTCAACAAATTCTCCCAGAATTAGCAGAAGATAAAGACATGAACAAAAGGAGGTAGAAGATACATAAAGAATAATTCTAGAAGGTGTTATCTCCCATAAGAGTATGCATCAGAAAACAAAATAATATAATCAATAATTAGAGAAATAACAAGAAAATTGTTCCCAATCTGAAATTTATACTAGAATAAAATTTTGAACGTATTTTTTGAGGCTTAGGAAAAACTTCATGAAAAGAAACTAGACAACCAGACTTACACAAGCTTAATCAGGTAGAAATATCAAATTTCAGAGATGAAAGAATCCCACAAGTACTCTGAAAAATATTTATTCTTCACAAAGGAATAAAAATCAGCATGAAAAATATTAGATTTTTCATAAAAGATTAATAATCAGCCTGGCCATGCATTTGTTTTCCTTAATACAAAACACTAGAAGACACAGGAGTAACATTTCTAGAATTCTGCTGAAAAGAATATGGTACCCAAAAATTCTATACCTTCTTAGACATGCTAGAACTCAAAATTGAATCCTCACACTATATGTCATTCTTAAATGAGCTTCTTGAAGATATTTTCCTCAACAGTAAAAGAATAAGACAGGCACCATGGCTCATGTCTATAATCCCAGCACTTTGGGAGGCCAAGGCAAGAGGATCACTTGAGCCTAGGATTTTGAGATCAACTTGGGCAACATGGTGAAAGCATGTCTGTACAAAAAAATAGAAAATCTTAGCTGTGCATGGTGGTGTACACTATAGTAACGGCTACTAAGGAGGCTAGGGCAGGAGGGCAGCTTGAGCCCAGGAGTTTAAAGCTGCAGTGAGCTATGATTGTGCCATTGTACACCAGTCTGGGTGACAGAGACCCCATCTCTACAAAAAATAAACAAAATTAGCCACACTCAGTGGTGCATACCTGTAGTCCTAGCTACTCAGGAGGCTAAGGCAGGAGGATCACCTGATCCCAGAAGTTCGAGGCTACAGTGAGCTATGATCACATCATTGCACTCCAGCCTGAATGACAGAGCAAGATTGGTCTCTAAATAAATAGTAAACATTTACAACTGAGATCACTGAAATGGCATTTTGAATCAATAGAGAGAGTTACAATCCAAAACAGTGTCTGGGTAGCATTCTCCAACCCATTCTTTCCAACCAACCATTAAATACTCACAAAGGCACACCCAAGAGAAAAAAGAAATGAAGCTCTCAAAAACTCTGAAATCTAACACTGACAGATAATCTAAAGCCAAAATGCAGGATACATAGAAATTAATCATAAGACAGTAGAAGTTAAATTGAGGAAAATCCTACTTAAAATTCTATTCCTGACTTCACACAGCATCATTACATGAAATAGAAACAGATGCAAAAAAATTTAAATGTGTCCCCATACTCAAGGATCCAACACCTGTGCTAGCCAGAAAACAGGTTATTTCTCTCCACATCTTAGATATTGCTGAGTTAGGCAAAAGGTGTAGTTTTTCATACAAACCATTGCATGATTTTTTTCCCACTATCTTTCCACATAGAAGGTTCTATGAAGTCTGGAGAACTAATGGGCAGAAAATAGAGAATAGAGCTTTCAAAGAGGTGTACTTTCCATTAAGAAGACAGCAATATACACAGAGGGAGAAAACAGCATCCTAATAACCACACATACCTCTCAAGAAGTAGAGGTTTTCCAGCACTCAGAAGAAGATAAAACCGCAGTGGAACAAAAGAGCACTAGGAGTAGATTTGCTTACAAATGAGAATTAAACTGGGAACTGCACAAACCAACTAGCCTTTCAATTACGGATTTAAAGTACAAATTCCAAGATCACATCAATAGACCAAGGGCCACACACACACACATTCTAATGAAAAATAAGTATAGAGAATCTTTGTTTGTCAAAAATATATTTTGTCAATCTTTGATTGGAAAAATATAAAATTGTAACAAATAAGAAATACAATGTGGTAAGTTAAATAGAGTCACTTCCAAAAAGTATATCTTTAAAAGTTTTCAGAAGGGAATTTTAGGAAACTATATGCTATTCTTTAAAGAAAACAGAATTATGAGTTTTTTTTAATGAATACGGCGATAATGGAACAAGATTTTTATAAGCAATAAGAAAGATTAGTTCAGATATGAAAAATATAAAAACAAGGAACCCAAGAAAACTAAACATGAGAGAAATAATTTCTTAAAGTAAATTAATCGATATGGAGGATAACGAAAAACTAGATGGAGAAGAAATTCAAATCAAAACTGTGAAAGTCAAGCTCAAGAAGACATGTCAGCATAGAAAAAAGGTATAAACAGATTAAAATAATTGGAGAAAATGTGAACAATATACAAGATGAAGAAAAAGGAGACATCATATGGATAATAGTTGTTTCTGAAGAAGCCAGTAAAAAAGAAGAAATATAGTAAGTGAATCATTAGAAGAAAATCTAAATTTACAGAAATCCAGTATATATAAATCAAAAAAGATTGCTATCCCAAGAAAAATCAATAAGAAGAAATGTTATACCTAATGATATTGTCATAATATTTTTGAATTTTTGAATAGTAATAACAATGATAGTGATAGAATTCTTTTTTTTTTTTTTTTTGAGACAGAGTCTCGCACTGTCACCCAGGCTGCAGTGCCGTGGTGCGATCTCAGCTCACCGTGAGCTCCGCCTCTCAGGTTCAAGCCATTCTCCTGCCTCAGCCTCCCAAGTAGCTGGGACAACAGGCGCCCACCACCACGCCCGGCTAATTTTTTCTATTTTTAGTAGAGATGGGGTTTTACCATGTTAGCCAGGATGGTCTCAATCTCCCGACCTTGTGATCCACCCGCCTCGGTCTTCCAAAGTGCTGGTATTACAGGTGTGAGCCACTGCGTCCAGCCAGAATTCTTTATTTAGCTACCTCTACCCATCACTTTGGGAAGCAGAAATGGGAGGATTACTTGAGGCCTGGAGTTCAAGACCAGCCTGGGAAACATAGTGAGACCCTACCTCTACAAAAGCAAAATTAATTAGCTGGATGTACTCACGAGGCTGAGGCAGGAGGGACACTTGAGTCTGGGAGTTCAAGGTTACAGTGAGCTATAATCATGCCACTGTACTCCAGCCTGGGCAACACAGCAAGACTCTGTCTCTAAAACAATAAAAACAAAACACAAAACCCCGTAACTAAATGGAACAAAATTCAAGCTATCATTCAAGTTCAAAGTAAAAAAAAAAAAAAGTCAGCTGTGCAACAGCTTAGAAAACATACTTCTCTTTTAAGAAATTACTCAAAGACATACTCCAACTGACTGAAAGAATAGAATTAACAGAGTCCTTTAAGATCAGTTAAAAACACATATTAAACCTAAGAAAAATGTTAATGTCTGGGAATAAAATTGAATGCAAAGCAAAATATGTCCCCAAAGAGAAGATATATAATGTAAAAATAATATCGTTAGTAAAATTATCAGTATCTAAATTACAAAAGAGTATCAGTGTAAAAGGCAGAATTCAGAGAAGAGAGTGAATATTGTGGAACTGGATAAATAAAAATAAAAGTATCCTAAACTACTTATGTCAAGGGGAAACACCCCCAAAAAAACGCTTGCAGCATCATGTTAAACATAGTTGAAAAAACGTTTGAGTAACCACCCATGGAATGGAAACAAAATATGTTTCCCAAACAAGTTTAGCAATATAACAGCAAGGAAGCCAGACAGGAAATAAAGAAACTTTAAGGAAGCATTTATTTAATATATACATTTATTTTATAAATAATAAATAAATAATATTCTTTAATATAAATGTTTCAAAACAGAAGCATTTATTTAATATACATTTAAAAAACCGAACACTAACTATAGCAAATATAAAAAATTTATATCTATCCCAAACCTCAGAATGTGACCTTATTTGGCAATAGGGTCTTTGCAGATATGATTAGCTAAGATAAATTCATATTAAATTATCGGCTATAAGCGGGGTGCAGTGGTGCATGCCTGTAGCCCCAGCTACTCAGGAGGCTGAGGCAGGAGGATAACTTGAGTGCAGGAGTGCTTGAGTCCAGCCTGATCAAGACTCTTATCTCCTGTGTGTGTGTGTATGTGTGTGTGTGTGTAAATTACAACTATATATATTTCTAATATAAATATATGTATTACATATATATATTTAAGCTACAACTTTGAAGTTAGAAAAATGGGCACTATATATATTTCCCAATAAAGAAGCAAATGCTCTGTTATTTGATTACAAAATTGAGGAAATGGGGAGTCAAGTCTTTTTTTTTATTATTTTAAGTTCTGGGATATACGTGCAGAATGTGCAGGTTTGTTACATAGGTATACATATGCCGTGATAGTGCACCTATCAACCTGTCATCTAGGTTTTAAGCCCTGCCTGCAATATTTGTCGTAATGCCCTCCTTCCCCTTTCCCTCCACTCAACAGGCCCCCGTGTGTGATGTTCCCCTCCCTGTGTCCATGTGTTCTCATTGTTCATCTCCCACTTATGAGTGAGAACATGCAGTGTCTGGTTTTCTGTTCCTGTGTTAGTTTGCTGAGGATGATGGTTTCCAGCTTCATCTATACCTCTGCAAAGGATATGAACTCACTCTTTTTTATGGCTGCATAGTATTCCATGGTATATATGTGCCACATTTTCTTTAACCAGTCTATTATTGATGGGCATTTGGGTTGATTGCAAGTCTTTGTTATTGTGAATAGTGCTGCAATAAACATACATGTGCATGGGGCTTCATAGAATTTATAATCCTTTGGGTATATACCCAGTAATGGGATTACTGGGTCAAATGGTATGTCTGGTTCTAGATCCCTGAGGAATCTCCACAATGGTTGAACTAATTTACACTCCCACCAATAGTGTAAAAGTGTTCCTATTTCTTGGGGACTCAAGTCTTAAATATACAATTGAAGCAACTAAAACATGCTGAATCAAAATAATACTTGAAAAGAAGAAGAATGGACCTAGGTTTTTCAGTGAAAGAAAGAAAAATAAAACTGGTCAAATATTAACATCAGGTCAATAAATATCATACAAAACACAACCAATTATAATAATAGCATACAAAATAATTCTAATAATGATACAACTACCATAAGTCTTGGCATTCCTTGGCTTGTCGATGTGTCATTTCAGTCTCTTCTGCCATCTTCACATGGTGTTCCTAACTATATGGACCTCTGTGTCTCTCTCTGTTTTCACTGGCCTATTAAAAAGACATCAGTCATTGGATTTAGGACCCATCCTAATCCATTATAACCTCATCTTAACTACAGTCATGCTTCACTTAACGACAGGGATACGTTCTGAGAAATGTGACTCAGGCGATTTCTTTGTTGAGTGAACATCATAGAGTGAACTCACACAAACCTAGAGAGTGTAGCCTTCTGCAGATGTATGCTATATGGTAGAGCCTATTGCTTCTAGGCTACAAACTGGTACAGCATGTTACTGTGCTGAATACTGTAGGCAATTACAACAAAATGGGAAGTATTTGTGAATCTAAACATAACCACACATAGAAAAGGTACAGTAAAAATACAGAGTAAAAGATAAAAAATAGTACACTTGTATAGTCCACTTACCATGAAAGGAGCTTACAAGACTGGAAGTCGCTCTGGGTGAGTCAGTGAGAGTGTGGTGAGTGTATGTAAAGCCTAGGACTTGCCTGTACACTACTGTAGACTTTATAAACACTATGCCCTTAGGCTAGAACTAGATTTATAGAAAATATTTTTCTATCTTAAATAACAAATTAAACTTAGTTTATTGTAACTTTTCAACTTTAAATTTTCTAAACTTTTTGACTCTTGCAATAACACATAAACACACCATACAGCTGTACAAAAATATTTTCTTCTTTCTTTATCATCTTATTCTATAAGCTCTTTTCTGTTTTTAAGATGTTTTTTCCTTTACTTTTTAAATGTTTTTGTTAAAAACTGAGACATAAACACACACATTAGCCTAACCCCTACAGGATTAGGATCACCAATAGCACTGCCTTCCGCCTCCACTTCTTGTCCCACTGGATGTTCTCCAGGGGATAAAACACACATGGTGCCGTCATCTCCTGTGATAACAATGCCTTCTTCTGGGTACTCCTGGAAGATCTGCCTGAGGCTCTTCCTGAGAAGGTGTCACTTTTTTCAGGAATATGTTCATCATGGTTTCTTAGTTTGTTTCTTTTTTCATCATAGATTATCTGCCTGGGAGTAGATAATGCACCCTGGAGATTTCTCTCTATTAATGAAAACCTTTTGATGTTGAAGTCCATATTTTCACACTTTTTAAGAAGCTTATTGAGGTCTGCAAAACTTCTGCTAAACCCTTCATGGTGAATTTTCTTGGGAGCTCTTCTTTTTCTTCTCCTGCAATTTCCTTTTCTCTTGCCTCTTCTTCAGCTATGCTTTCCTGTTCCATTGTAATCTTAGGGGACCACCATCATATATGCAGTTGTCATTGACCAAAATGTCACTATGAGGTTCATGATGATGTATAAGAAGACTTTGCTCTGAAGAGACACAAGAACCCACTCTGTGCACCACAATACCCAAATGTTCACATCATTAACCCATTCCGCAGAATAGGAATCTTTAAGATGAAAACACACAATACTGCACCTAACCTTTACTTGGCTGATAATCAAGGTGGGGAGAGAAGCCAAGACTCCAATCACCTGTCTTGTAACAATTTTAAAACAGTGTCCCATTGCATATTAAACATCTCTATTGTACTGAAGTACAGGAAACTATTACAATCACTCTGACTTCTGTGACTCATAAACTTAATGCTCTTTCAGCATCATTTTGACTGAGCAGATTTTCTAACCACAGTTTAATAGCAAATGGCATTTAAATAACAATCTCAAAAGTCTTTCCAACATCTCCAATTAAAGTGAAATAAATTAGCTCTTAAAATTAGAGGTTCTGCTTTTACAGGCTGTGAGATATCTCGCTGGTTTCTGATATCTTAACTACGAAGGAAAATTACAATTATTAATACTCCATATTCATCTTGCTCCTAGCTTATTAAAATATTTCTACTACAACTGAAGCAACCTGCCTGGTCACATATTTTAACTTAGATTATCCTCTTGTGGTTTGGCTTGGCTTTTATTCATTTTTTTAATTAGTAATTTTAGCTCTTATTAGGTCTCTGGGTAAAGCTATGAGATTTGGTTTATTTAATTTCTGCAGTGATCAAGATTTTCACGTTACCATCACTAGTTGATATTTATTCAATTCTAGGCTCTGTTACAACAAACAAGAGACAAGTCTCCCCCATATCTTTATATTCTAAAAATAAAATAATCAGATCATTTTATAGTATCTCTGTGACTTTTTGGTGCTTGTAATTTCTTAAGTGAACATAGTCCCTTATTCAAAATCAACTCTTTAGCAAAGACATCTCATTGATAAACCAGCAGGCTTGAGCTTTGATCCAGGGGACCCTGTTTGATTGTGCCTATACTTACTCCAAGTTTACCTCAGTCAATCTTTGTTTTTTCTTTAAAACAATATAAATGGAGTGCTTTCCTAAAGCTTTGAAAACAAAATAATTAGTTAGCACAAACCAAAGCAGCAACCCGCCAGTTTATTTGAACATACTGATTTTATACACACACACAAGAGGCACATGTCTGCTGCTAATCTCTCTTCTGTAGGAAGGTTAATATCTTTGCAGCCACATTCCATCAAAGCTATTTGCTACCTTTAAGCTCTCCAGGAGTACAACCTCTGTGCATGGAGTGACCAGGAATTAGAAGTCATTTGAAAATACAAGAAACTCCCATGCTGAGTTCTCTCTCTGTGTGCATTTTCTGCCAGATTCAACCCAGATTGATTTCCCTGCTGCTCCTCTGGCCTCTTCCCTATATGATCAGACATTAACTTTCTGATTCTCTCTTCTGTTTTTTTTTTTTTTTTTTTTTTTTTCTCTTTCCAGGTTTGTTTTGTTTTGTTTTTGTTTTGAGACGGAGTCTTACTCTGTCGCCAGGCTGGAGTGCAGTGGCGTGATCTCAGCTCACTGCAACCTCTGCCTCCCAGGTTCGAGTGATTCTCCTGCCTCAGCCTCCCAAGTAGCTGGGATTACAGGCGCACACCACCACACCCAGCTAATTTTTGTATTTTTAGTAGAGAAGGGGTTTCATCATGTTGACCAGGATGGTCTCAATCTCTTGACCTTGTGATCTGCCTGCTCAGCCTCCCAAAGTACTGGGATTACAGGTGCTTTTCCCAAGTTTTTACTTAGCTCTTATTCCATCCTCACCTGTATTGTTTCCTACAGGCTGCTTATAATTCTTGACTGGTTCAACCTCCCAAGTTTCCACCATTTGGACATAGACTTTTACTTATGACCCAGCCATATCCATGTATCTCTTCCTGCTCCAGCACTTCTGAAGGCACGGACACTCTAACAGAAGGCCAGAGCCAGGATCCAGCTCTGCTCCTTATTCTCTATTTATTTCCTTTGTATCAGCATTTCCTGATTCTTTTTCATCTTTTTAAGTTCCTTAAAGATACGTTCCCAACATTATACAGTTTCTAGCAGTATAATGGGATAGATATACAGATAACTGATAGATGATGGATGGACAAATGATAGACAGATGATAGATATAATAGAGATAGAGTGATAGATGGATTATTGGTAGATGACGGATGGATAAATGATAGGAAGAAGATAGATGATTGATAGATAGATAGATAGATAGATAGATAGATAGATAGATAGATAGACAGACAGATAGATAGATACATCAAAATTTGAGAAAGGTCTCAGTTAATTTAGAAAGTTTATTTTGCCAAGGTTGAGATCGTACCTGTGACACAGTCACAGGAAGTTCTGATGACATATGCCCAAGGTGGTCGGGGAACAACTGAGTTTTGTGGGGGTTTTTTGTGTTTGTTTTTTTTTTTTTTTTTTTTTTTTTTGAGACAGAGTCTAGCTCTGTCGCCCAGGCTGGAGTGCAGTGGCCGGATCTCAGCTCACTGCAAGCTCCGCCTCCCGGCTTTGCGCCATTCTCCTGCCTCAGCCTCCCGAGTAGCTGGGACCACGGGCGCCCACCACCTTGCCCGGCTAGTTTTTGTATTTTTTAGTAGAGACGGGGTTTCACCGTGTTAGCCAGGATGGTCTCGATCTCCTGACCTCGTGATCCACCCATCTCGGCCTCCCAAAGTGCTGGGATTACAGACTTGAGCCACCGCGCCCGGCCAACAGCTGAGTTTTATACATTTTAGGGCGACATGAGACACCAATCAATATATGTGACAAGTACATTGGTTTGGTCTGGAAAGGCGGGACAACTAAAAGCAAAGGCAGGAAGACTCGAAGCAGGGAGGGGGCTTCCAGGCCACAGACAGGCGAGAGATGAAGGCTGCATTCTTTTGAGTTCCTGATTAGACTTTCCAAAGGAGACAATCAGATATGCATCTAACTCAGTGAGCAGAGGGATGGCTTTGAATAGAAATGGGAGGCAGGTTTTCCCTGAGTTGTTCCTTTCACAATAAATAGATAGATGATAGATAGATAGATAGATAGATAGATAGATAGATAGATAGATAGATAGATAGATAATTGATGAGTTTTTCAGTTTTGCCTACTCAAAATCAATAACTTTGCTTTTCTGTTTCCTTTTTCTCAGTCTCCTCCTTTTCTTTCACTTTATAGGCATCATTCTCAGAATTTCCCAAAATCTCTCTGACTATTAAGCAAGAGAATTCTCACTAAGAAAGGACCATCTTTTCTTCAAACTAAGATTTGTCTGTGATTCTGGAAACTATAGTTTAACCTCTCCACTCTACTCCCGGCAGGTCATAAAAGAAAAATTAAAGTCAACTCTGGAGGTCTACAAGAAATGTTCCTTTAGCACATTTACAAGATTAAGTACATTACAAGGGCTTAAGATTTTGCATAATCTCTCTCTTTTAGAAGTAAGCAACTCATAGGCACCTCAGTCTGCACACATGTGCTTCATTCCATTTTGGAATAGGTATTCTGCTTAGACGTCTTATTAATATATGCATAGTATCACAATAGCAAGGATCATGAAAAAAACACCATCACGGCCTGAAGCCAGCCCACTGCGACCTGGATATATTACTAGCACCGTGGTAAACCGTAACAGGCAGGCAGCTAAATCTGGCACATAATGTCTGTGTTACATTTGGGTTCATTCACACAGTTCACTTTTGTTATATCTGAGCTGCTAATCCAAGACCAACCAGGAGAAGGCAGTACAGGCTAAACAACTAAACCTTAAAATTTTATTTAAAGTGAAAAAGAAAAAGCCCATTGGAGTCGTCAGTCTCTCTCTCTGTCTCTCTGTCTCTCTCTCTCTCTCTCTCTCTCTTCCTCTTTAAAAGACAGGATCTTGCTCTGTTCCCTGGGCTGGAGTGCAGTGGCGCATCATAGCTCACTGCAGCCTTGAACTCCTGAGCTCAAGTGATCCTTCTGCCTCAGCCTCCTGAGTAGTTGGGACTACAGATGCACACCACCATGCCCAGCCAATATTTATTTATTTATTGAGATGGGGTCTTACTTTGTTGCCCAAGCTGGCCTCAAACTCCTGGCCTCAAGAGATCCCAGCTGGAGATTCTTTATGACAAAAACCTCTGCCTTCTCCAACACTGTCACCATCTATGGCACATTTTCACTCTCTCTCACCTCCATATGTCTCTTTTCTTTCTCCTTCTACCAACTTCAACATTCATCTATGTGTATCAAAATCCATACAATACATAAACTAAAGAATCTAAATTTTAAAGTTTCCCAATTCTGCCTTAAATTTCCTGACTTCTTATTTCAACATTATTACCTAAGGCAAACTCACATTTTTAAATAGCATTTTCATGAGCTAATGATGCTTTTTATATTACAAGATATACTTGCTGTGAACCTTGAAGACCACTTGCTTTATAGCCCAAATACAAAAATATTTTATACATTTAAATAGGGCAGTTTCTTGCTGAATACGGAACGTTCTTCTCTAAGGACACTATGAAGTGAAAGGTGCTTGCTAAAAGCCAGAAGGAAAATTCTAATTAGAACCTAAGCCTCTGGCAGGCTAGGAATCCATTACCCCACCTGCTACCCCTTCCAGCTGGCAGAAAAGTCTCTCCTCTGTTCTTCAGGACTCCGGAGAGAAAGAACCAAGTTACTATCTGGACATTTAGACAAGTAAAATGTTTCCATTGAACACACTAGTGTGAGCTTCATTAATCATTAAGTCATACTTCCAAACTTTCTTATTTGCATAGTGGGGTTTCCTGGGGAAATCATTACCAGCCTACTCAAAGCAAAAGTGTGACATGACCAGTTTGGGCCCTCATGGCTTCCATCTGCAATTTGCTCTGTAACGCTACCTTTTTCCATTTCCCCAGGTGCACAGGGTCTCCACGCTGACCCCGAATAGCCTCAGAAAATCTCCTTTGTACCTTGCCTTTCTCTGTACTTATCTTTCATTCTTCTCTCCAGCTGAAACTTAGTTTTAGTTAAGTCTCTCGATATGAACAGTATCAGAGTTTCTGAATCTTTGGACTCACAATATCATTTGCCTATTTAAAACCACAGTGGAGTTATAAGCAGTTTTTTAATATGTTTCACTGCTAGCTAGCACTTAAACCTTAATTTTCTGTATGATCTCCAAACCTGGTTAATGGGCTGAAGCACACAGGAGACTTGAGACTTCCTTTTGCCTCCTAAGCTATAAGGCCTAACCTAGGGCAATCTTTCCCTTCTTTCAGGCTCACCCAACTGTCTTCGTTACCTAGGTCTTATCATACCCAGTTTTAGAAAAGTGAGAGCCCAGAAATAAATCCACACATATACAGTCAACCAATCTTTGACAATAGTAGCAAGAATACACAGTGGAACAAGTATAATTGCTCCAATAAATGGCATTAGGAAAACTGGATATCTGCATGCAAAAAAAAATTGAATTCTTATGTTAAATCATATTCAAAAATTAGCACAAAATAAATTAAAGACATAAACATAAGACCTGAAACCATAAAACTCCCAGAAGAAAACATAGGGAAAAACCTTCCTGATGTTGGACTGGGTTTTTTTAAATATATATATATATAACCCCAAAAGCACAGGCAACAAAAACAAAAATAAACAAGTGGACTACATCAAACTAAAAGGCTTCTGAACAGCAAAGGAAGCAATTAACAGAGTGAAGAGCCAACTTACTAATGGGAGAAAACATCTCTAAACCATATGCCTGATAAGGAGTTAATATCCAAAATATAAAAGAAACTCATAGAATGTGTAGAATTAATAGCAAAAATTAAATAACCTGATTAAAAAATGGGCAGAGGATCTGAGCCCTTTCTCAAAAAGAAGACATACCAATGGCGCACAGGTATAGGAAAAA
Source organism: Chlorocebus sabaeus (assembly GCF_047675955.1). NCBI lineage: Eukaryota > Metazoa > Chordata > Mammalia > Primates > Cercopithecidae > Chlorocebus > Chlorocebus sabaeus. The sequence continues at coordinate 31,114,227 of NC_132911.1, read as the reverse complement.
ATGCTCAATGTCACAATTCATCCGGAAAACTTAAATCAAAATCATAATGAGATATCACCTTCCGTCTATTAGGATGCGTATTATAAAAAATACAAGAGAGAAGTCTTGGCTCCATAGTTTAAAACCCATAGGCATAACTATTGATTTACAACTAACTCTTTATGTAAGTAGAATCATATTGTATATATCATTCTATAAACAATATTTCCTGCCAATATTTTTCTTTTATAATTGACAAATGTATGTTGTATATATTTATGGTGTGCAATGTGGTGATATATGTATACATTCTAGAATAATTAAATCACAATAATTACCATATCCATCACCTTACATACTTGCATTTTTTGTGATAAGAACATTTAGAGCAGTAAAACAATGAATATTCCAATTCACTCTCCCAACAGCAGTTTCAAGTTACCATTGCCCTATATCCTTTCCATATAGTATATCAATCTTTGCAGAACTTGTGAATGCAAAATAGTACCTCACAGTAGGTTTGAACCATGCTTCTTAACAGAAAAGAATTTTGACAATCTCAGTACCACAAGAATGTGACATAGGCTGGGCACAGTGGCTCATGCCTGTAATCCCAGCATTTTGGGAGGCCAAGGCAGGCATATAACGAGGTCAAAAGATCAAGACCATCCTGACCAACATAGTGAAACCCCGTCTCTAATAAAAATAATAAAAATACAATAATTAGCCAGGCATGCTGGCACCTGTAGTCCCAGCTACTCAGTAGGTTGAGGCAGGAGAATTGCTTGAACCCAGGAGGCAGAGGTTGCAGTGAGCTGAGATTGCACCATTGCACTCCAGCCTGGCAGCGACAGAGGAAGGCTCTGTCTCAAAAAAAGAAAAAAAAAAAGAATACAACATACACAAACTGTGGTTGTATTTTCCAGTCAAATCAAATCTTACAAAGATAATGTATGTTGAGGAACAAAGAGTAGAATATTTGAAATTATGTGTGCTCACCAAATTCAGGATGTATGCTTGCATACACATGTGTAATTTTGTTGAAACACTGGCCACCTACAAGGAATAAATGAATTGATGTTTCCTAAACTCACAGTATGAATTCATCCAAGCAGAAGATCTAGGTAAAAAGAGGCATTTCAAAATCTGCTAGAATTACTTTTCGTGATCTGTAGACTCTAATTGGTGACACTTGATTACCTCAACTCCCTCGGCACCTACCTTTCTGGCAGCAAGCCTAAATTCTGAGCTGGGATTTAGTTTCCTACTTCCTGAAATAAAACTAAGGCCAATGTAAGGGGCAAGTGCTTTTCTTTTTCTATTTTTATTTTTTTAGAAATGGAGTCTTGCTATGTTGCCCAGGCTGCTCTCAAACTCCTGGTGCCAAGCGATCCGATCCTCCCACCTCGGCCTCCCAAAGTGCTGAGATTATAGGCATGAGCCACTATGCCCAGCCAGGTGCTTGCCTTTTTTTCTTACCACATCTCAGTAACTTAAACATAGTTCACACATATTAAGCATATAGAAATGTGTGATACACCATGGCAAGCACTTTATATGAATTATTTCCTTTGATCACCCAATGTCCCTTAATAAACAGTACTATTATTCCCATTTTAGAGATTTAAAAAACTGAGAGTCCAGAAGATTAGGTACAATCACAGAACTTGTAAGTGGCAAAGCGGTCCAATTTTAAATTTTTTCCTGATTTAAAATTCCTAGATTTTCATCACTACACTAAGTGATTTCATTCAAAATTCAAAATCTACACACCTATCACTGTTTTGAAAATGTTCTTTAGAAATACAAGCTTTTTCTCTGTATTTCTATCCTAGCTCTGGCCTCAGTAACAAAGCAATCCCTCATGCAGTGGAAGATATCTCGTCCATCTTCCAAAGTCTCTCTTTCCCAAGTTAGACACTCTCTTATCCTTCAACTCTTTTCCTGACATGTCTTCACATTCAATCGTGCTTTACATCCTAGTTACTTTCCTCTGGCAAGCTTCAAATATGGTCCTCCTTCCTGAAGTATGATGCTCAGAAGAGAATGCAACAGCACGTGTCCATGCAGTATTCAGGATAATGCACTCACCCGTGCAATATACTCTATCTGCACCCTGTGCCCTTCTCAGCATTGCTATAAATCCCACTGGCCTTCTTGCTGGCCATGTCACCCCGTTGACTCATTCTTCAGCTCAAGCCAACAATAATTCCCAAGGCTTTTTAAAACACGTATTCTTATTAAGCCATGTCTTTCTCAGCCTGCATTTTAACAGTTTTTATTTTATCCAAATGTAGGATATGACATTAATACCCATTAAGTGTTATTTGTTGCAGCTTACAGAAGATATCTTGGTTCTTGATTCTGTCTTTCAATTTACTGACATTCTCTCCAACTTTACATGATCTGCGTGCTCTGTCTCTATCAAATTCATTGATTAAAATCCACCCAGTGTCCTGGATAACAAGTTTTGTACTCCATTCACAGAAACATGTCTTCAAACTCACACTGTTCTCTTTAAAAAGTTATAAAATAAAATCTTTTGACTCTTTAAATACATCTAAATTTATTAGTATGAATCTCACATCTCGTTATATTGACAATAGGGATATTATGAAAAACTTTGTCAAATGTCTTTCTGAATTTCAGATAGACATTACCTATTTTTCTGTAGCCTTGTCAAAAAAATAGAAATATTTAGTGATGATATGATCCCAGTAATCCTGTGTTAGACTTTTTTTACTGTGCCCTTTATAATAACTTTCCATCTGCCTTATAAATAATAAGTTCTAGAATTTTGCTTGGTATCTAAAATAAACTTATTGGTCTGAAGACACCTTTAACTGTTTTGGAATTCATGTCTTTTTCTTCAACAGAAAATGATCTTCACTTCTCAGAAACATGAAATTGGTTATGATGGATCAATGTTCCTGCTAGTAACCAGGAAATAAAGCATATAAATTACAAAAATAATATACTTAAAGATACCAGAGAGCTGTGAAGTCAATGAGGACTAGATGAACTAAAATTTCAGAGTCAAAAGAGCTTTTCCGGCTGGGCACAGTGGCTCACCCCTGTAATCCCAGCATTTTGGGAGGCCGAGGTGGGCACATCACAAGGTCAGGAGTTCCAGACCAGCCTGGCCAATATAGTGAAACCCTGTCTCTACTAAAAATACAAAAATTAGCTGGGCATGGTGGCGTGTGCCTGTAGTCACAGCTACTTGGGAGGCTGAGACAGGAGAATCTCTTGAACCCGGGAGGCGGAGGTTGCAGTGAGCTAAGATGGCACCACTGCACTCCAGTCTGGGTGACAGAGCAAGAGTCCGTCTCAAAAAAAAAAAAAGCTTTTCTTAAGAGAGTTGACAATCACCAGCCATTCATTTTCTTTTCTTGGGAACACTGAACAGTTCTAAAATTGGCATGAAGATTGGTTCTAGCTGAGGGATTCTACTGAGTTTAAAAGAAAGCAAGTTGCGAATTTAGAGCTTTACAGCTGCTGAGTCATACTGGAATCTAGAGGATTCTAGATAAAAGATCAGTTTTTGTCTCATGGGTCAGCTCTTGAATTCCAAGGCAGCACAGGAGGCTGGAGTATCCAGGTTGTGAAAGGTAGATTAAAATGGTTTTCAGAATATAAAATATCACCAGAGGGTATTTTATGACCTACCTTGCCCTTCAGACATTTGCCAGAAACCAGTTCTCTGGGCTAATTATCCTCTGTTGTGAACTTATCTCCTGATTGACTGATAAACAGTTAAAGAAGAATTATCTCCATTGCCTTGAATATCTGCGGGTAATTCTCCTTCTGCCCAAATTGCCATCTACTCTCTCTCTTTTTCAACTCCTCTATATGCAGAGTTTACCACTGTATTAGCCTGCTAAGGCTACCATAACAAAATACCACAGGCTTGGTGGCTTAAGCAGCAGACATTTATTTCTTTACAATTTGGAAGCTAAAAGTCCAAGATTCTGGTAAATTTAGTTTCTGGTGAGGGCTCTCTTCCCAGCTTGCAGACAGCCGCCTTCTTGCTATGTCTTCACATGGCCTCATGTTTGTATGTGTGTTCAGAGAGGGAGAGAGCTGGCTTTCTGGTGTCTCTTCTTATGAGGACACTAATCCAGTCGAATTGGGGCCCCACTCCCATGACCTCATTTAAATTTAATTACTTGCTTAGAGGCCCCATCTCCAAATATAGTCACACTATAATAAATATAAATATTTTTATATATATATATATAAAATGTATATTTATATAATATATAATATATATTTATATTATTTATATAATATTTACATATATTATAACCCACCCCTAGGGTTAGGGTTTCAACACATGAATTTTGGGGTGACACAAACAGAATTCTAACAACCAGCTCATACCTACATTTCCATTTGAAGTCAGCTTCAATGGCATGTTCTCAGGGACTCCTTCCTTTCCATGCTCCGTAGCATCCTGTGCATGGCCCTGTCATAAAACTTGCCACATTGAATTGCTATTGCCTATAAACATGTTAGTATTGATGACTCTCTCTCTATATATATATATATATAAACATACATATGTGCCAATATGTATACTATACTATATATAATATTAAATATATACATTATACTATCTAGACATATAATAGGCACACGATGCTGGGTGAATGAATGTGTAGGAGAGGGAGACAGGAAGATTTGTTCCTGACTCTAATTCTCAGCCCAGTGGAAATGACATTTTCCTAAACTTCAATATTAAATATCTGAATTCATTAGTCATATGCCTTATGTGGCTAATTCTAACAGAAATGTGGCTCTTAGAAACATATAGTCATTAATTCATTCACTGTATGTTAATATTAGAAAAGTGCCTGTTAATTTCATGCAGCCATGTGAAAACATAAAAATGCCTACCAATATAAATACTTAAGCAAAAAGTCCACAGTCGCTGCCATGAATTCACAAGCAATAAAGTGAATGAGGTCAAAATTATTTTCTACTCATGCAGCATAAATTGTTAATCAGTCAGGACAAGTGGAGAGATACAGACTATTTCCCAGGCAGAGCTCATTCTCTGCTGTCACACATGCAGTGACTTATCACTGTGCAATGTGATTGAATGGATTACATTGCCATGCACCTGCCAAGGACCATCATATGAGTTCTAAATTGGTGACCTGCAGCCAGGCCACCCTGGATACCACATCTGCCCTGCCACAGGGGAGAGAAGAGGGTACAGCTAGAAAACCTCTGAACCTGATAGCTGCTGGCTCAGAACACAACGGTGGATACAGAAGAAATTTCTTAGCCAAACCTATGTCCTTTTCTCTCCATGAAGCCCACCTTAGCTATCTCAACATGGACCTTACGCACCCTTGCTTTCTGTAAGGCTCCTGTAACATACAGGCTTCCGTATGTTGCTATTTTCTTGTTAAGTGCCTATATGGCTGCTCTCAAACCCTCCCCCATAATCTCAGCTTCCTCAAAGAGGAATCTGTTAAGCAACTGAAGACATAAACCAATGAAAAAGCACAAATGGGCCACCATAAAGATGCTCAATAGATGTGACAGCAAAGGCAAAAAGAGATGTGAAACAATGGGGAGAAAACCCAGTTCAGGACACTTTCTTTCTCTTGTCCATCTCACGCCATGTATTTAAGACTCTGTGTCTGGATTTTGGCTGTAGAAAATAGCCTCTATGAACTCAACCCCAATATAAATTAGGTTATATCCCTTATTCTTTTTCCACAGAAATCTCATAATACATAGCATAGCCTGTTATTGTATAACAAGTTGTGCATTTATTTCTGTAATAGCTTTTAAGCTGCTTTTTTTTTTAAGGGTCTGGCTCTACCGCCCAGGCTGGAGTGCAATTGTGCCATCTCAGGTCACTGCAACCTCTGCCTCCCCAGGGTCAAGTAATCCTCCCACTTCAGCCTCCTGAGTAGCTGGAACTATAGACATGTGCCACCACATCCAGCAAACTGTTTTATTTTTTACAGAGACAGGGTCTCACGATGTTGCCCAAGCTAGTCTCGAACTCCTGGGCTCAAGTGATCCACCCACCTCAGCCTCCCAAAGTACAGGGATTACAGGTGTGAGCCACCATGGCTGACTTAACTCTAAGCTTCTTGAAGGAAGATTAAGTCTATACCGAATTCTTAGCATCAGGCCTGGCACATAGTAGACCCTCAATATTTGTTGAATGAATGAATGGACGTATGAAAGGGAATTCTAAATGAGGAAACTATAAAATGAAAGGGTTCCGTGCAGCCAAACATCTTAGTGGGGCTTTTGATGAGTTTTCAGAAGACTACTTAGGGTAGAAATGTATTTGATAGGCTCTTTGCAGGAGACATCATTCATTCTTAGCAACAAGAGTGGCCAGGATGAGAACCAGAGGAGGCAAGTCAGGTACCTAACCACCTTCTAGACTTAAGACATAAGGAATTAGCAGCCAGGATATTTACATTTCTTATTCGTTTATACATCCCAGTTCACAGTATAGGAAAGAGGTGAGGATTCAGCACAGAAGGTCAAGTCAGGAATGAAGAAAGTGCATTTGGGTGTAATATTTCCTATAAGTCTTAGGAACCCGTGCTTTGCATATGCAGTACACGAGACTTGGGTATCCCAATAAATCTAAGTGTCATGAGGACAGGAGATTTGTTTATATGATGTGTCTTTCCTAAAGCTCTTTTTCTTTTTCAAATCATTTCTTTTTTATAACTTTTTTTTTTTTTTTTTTTTTTTTTAAGATAGAGTCTCTCTCTGTTGCCCAGGCTGGAATGCAGTGGCGTGATCTCAGCTCACTGCAACCTCTGCCTCCCCAGTCCAAGTGATTCTCAAGTCTCAGCCTCCCAAGTAGTGGGAACTATAGGCACACACCACCACACCTGACTAATTTTTGTATTTTCAGAAGAGACAGGGTTTCACCATGTTGGCCAGGCAGGCTGGTCTCGAACTCCTGATGTCAAGTGATCCGCCCTCCTTAGCCTCCCAAACTGCTGGGATGACAGGCTTGAGCTACCATGCCTGGCCTCAAATCACTTCTTACTCAATGCTTTTTCCATTAAATGAATTTTAAAAATAAAATTATATATATAATTTCAATATAGCAAGTATCTCAACTCCCTATATTCCAAGATGTCTCTACAGGCTGCACAGCCACTTGTGACTAAATGACCCAAGATGCTGGAGAAACTTGGCCTGCATTCAGACAGGAGCTTCCCTAGATTATTAGATGTCTGACAACTTAGCAGTTGCCTGCCACTGCCGTTCCCATGGAAACAGACATTAGACCTCAGAAACCCAGAGTGTGAGAGCTTAAACTAATCACTGTGGCAAAAAATAAAAAATAACAGCCTATTTTCTTCTCACAGTGTGGAAATGGTGATTAGGTTAATGGACCTTGATCCCTTTTCCTGGGGGTATGTTTTTATTAGGAAGAGGAATGCAGTCCATCCTATTAAAACTTTTACTGCACCTGTTCCTTCCAAGTGGCATCAATACCATTTCCCTACCAAGATTTCAGAATTCAACAGGACCCCAATCCAAGAGTAAGTAGGAATTAGAATATTACCACACAACTTAGATATAGGTCCATTTTTTTGGTATCTCTTTACTCTAAACTTTGCTTGAAAAAGAAATCTATTATAATGCACCCAAGTCTTTATGTTTTATACTAAAAGGGTTGTGTTCGGCAAATCGGAACTATTTTACGGAATGTCCATTTTTATAAAGCATATTAAGAATTTTTTTTAGACAGAGTCTTGCTCTGTTGCCCAGGCTGGAGTGCAGTGGCATGATCTCGGCTCACCACAACCTCCACCTCCCAGGTTCAAGCGATTCTCATGCCTCAGCCTCCTGAGTAGCTGGGATTACAGGCGGATGCCACCACACCCAGCTAATTTTTGTATTTTTAATAAAGACGGGGTTTAACCATGTTGGCCAGTCTTGTCTCGAACTCCTTGCCTCAAGTAATCTGCCTGCCTCAGCCTCCCAAAGTGCTGGGATTACAGGCGTGAGCCACCACATGCAGCCCAAGCATTTTATAAAGCAATGCGAGTTCTCAGTATCTGCTTCTAATTCAACCAAACCACTAAGACATAGCTAACATTTTCATCAGGCTAAAAATTAAGAACCTCTCTGGAGTTAATGTCTACTAAGATTTTTAAATGTATTTATTAGTTTTTCACTCTGTGGTTCTAAATAGAGTACGCTGGAGTTTATAGATAAATTATAATTTATAGCAAGCTTAACTAGCCAGCATCTGCCCCGCAGAAAATGAAAACCTAGGCATTCATTTCCCGTAATGCTACTTGTATAAGAAGTAAAATTAGTCATGCTGACCACCTGGCTGACCCTAATTTCATAGATTGAACAAAAAAGAAATTGTGTGGGTCTCCATCAAGGAAAGAGAATTCTCTGGAATAAAGATACTGCAGATCTAAGAGTGAGGTTGCACATTTCTCCTTAATGAATTATGGAAAATAGACACCAGCTTCTGGTGTCTTGATGCAACAAGAGAAGACTGAACATCTGGTTTCTTGAATTTAAATAAGAACAAACATCATGTATTGACTGTTTTACTCATCCCATCTCCAGTTCACTCACATGTCTCTTAAGCCACCACCAACCAACCCTTCACCCCCCAAACAGCAACAGACTATGTCCTCCATTTCTCTTTACCCACCACATTCAGGCAGCTATTCAGTTGACAATTAAATATTTTGTTTAAAAATTGCTTTGAGTTATTTCATTTTGCTAAATATTATTTGCATTCCTATGCAATGTAATCATATGTAATAATCTGATTTACATTATAGTACATGTTCTTTGCAATGTAGAAGACAATTTTAATTCCTAATACTATGCAACACTGTTTCAAAAACCATACAAATATACCCCCCTATGATTTTACCAAATGTTAACTCAATAGTGTTTAAAATGTCTTTAAGTTTGCAGAAATTCCAGTCAATTTTTCTACGGATGCTTAAGAATATTTTAGTAGTATTTGGAGAACGATTTGGGACTTTTATATAAGCTGAGAACACATCATTATTCTCCCATTTAAAATACATAATGGGACATGGGCTCATTGTATTCAAAAGTTTACTATCTAAACCATTTTCAAGCATAACAAATGTTCCAAAATGTTCACACTGATAATACACGGGTTATTGGATTATAAATAATTTTTGTTCTTTATAATTTTTCAATTGTATAACTCTTCCATATTAAATATGTATTTCTTTTAGAATTAGAAAAACAATAGGGCAAATGCTCTTAAATAATTTCCACTTCTCTTATTATTGTAGAGCACATGGCATTGTTATTCTAAAACTATTGTGTGTATGCGGGAAAGGAGTTGGAGATACGAGTTTAACACATTTATTTTAAAGCCCTATGCCCGCATGTGAATTTGGAGCATCAGTAAAAACTGTAGTTCACAAAAAGACCTAGAAACAGGGACAAGCAGGGAGCTATGCGAACCCCTAGTGCCCAGGTTGGGGTCTCCAAATATTCGAATAAATCATTTAGAAAAAGACAAACAATGCAGAAAGAGAAATAGATAAAATATGTGAACAGGATATTTATGGAAGAGGAAAACCCATATCATCAATAAACATGAAAAGACATTCAGCCTAAATAGTCAAGGAAGTACAAAAGAGATACATGTCATATCCATCAGAGAGGCAAAAATCTAAGTCTGATGATGTGAAATGGTGGTAAAGTTCTGGAACAACAGAATTCTCACATACTTTTGTTTGGATGCAAACTTTTTGTTTGTATGTACTTCATTCCCCTTTATGGCCTAGCAATATTCCATTTTATGGATATACCACATTTTGTTTATCTATTTATCCATTGACATACACTTCGGTAGTTTCCACATCTTAGTTGAGGAACTGGCTACAATGAATAATACTGCCATAAACTTCCAGGTTCAAGTTTTGTGTGAATATGTTTTTATTTCTCTTGGGTGTATATCTAGGAATGGAATTGCTGGATCATATGGTAATTCTAAATGTAATCATTTAAGGAAGTGCTACATTGTTTTTACAAAGCAGCTACACCATTTTACATTCCTACCAGCAGCCTATAGAATTCTTGCTTGTCCATGTCTTAGTCCACTTGTGCTGCCATAACAGAATACCAGAGACTGAATGGTTAATAAATGATAGAAATTTATTTCTTCATAGTTCTAGAGGCTGGGAAGCCCGAAATAAATGCACTAATAGGTTCTGTTGTCTGGTGAGGGCTGCTCACTGCTTCCAAGATAGTGTCTTGTTCCTGCATCCTCCAGAGGGGAGGAACGCTGTGTCCTCACATAGTGGAAGGTGGAAGGGCAAATAAACTGAATGAATGTGTGGAGCCTCTTTTATAAAGGCCTTAATCTCATGCACAAGGGGCAAATTCCTCATGGCTTAATCACCTCTTAAAGGCTCTATCTCTTAACATCATCACATTGGCCATTAAGTTTAAACACCTTAATTTTGGAGCAAACACATTCAAACCATAGCAGTGTGTATCCTCAACAACACTTATTATCTGACATTTTCATTGTAGCCATCCTAATGTATGCAAAGTAGTAGCTTATTACGTTATTTATTTGTATTTCCCTAATAACTAATAATATTGAGTATCTTTTCATATATTAATGGGACATTTGCATATTTTATTTTGGAAAAATGTTTAATCAGATAATATTCTTTTTATATACTTTCAAGTTTTATTTTAGATTCAGGGGACACATGTGCAAGTTTGTTACATAGGTATATTGCATGCTGCTGAGGTTTGGAATATGATTGATCACATCACCTAGGTAGTGAGCATAGTAGCCAACAGGTAGTTTTTCAACCTTTTCCCTCCCCACCAGTAGTCCCCCTTGTTTACTTTTTGCATGTTCATGTGCAGCTAATGTTTAGCTCCCATTTATAAGAACATGTAGTATTTGGTTTTCTGATCCTGCATGAATTTGTTTAGGATAATGGCTTCCTGATGCATCCATGTTGCTACAAAGCACGTGATTTTGTTCTTTTTTATGGCTGCATAGTATTCCATCATGTACATGTACCACATTTACTTCATCCAATCCACTTTTGATGGGCACCTAGGTTGATACCAGGTCTTTGATATTGTGAATAGTGCTGCAATGAACATACAAGTGCTTGTGTCTTTGACAGAAAGATTTCTTTTCCTTTGGGTATATACCCAGTAATGGGATTGCCAGGTTGAATGCTAGTTCTGTTTTAGGTTCTTTGAGAAATCTTCAAACTGTTTTCTACAGTAGCTGAACTAATTTACCTTTCCACCAACAGTAAATAAGTGTTCCCTTTTCTCCATAGCCTCACAAGCATCAGTTTTTTCACTTGTTAATAACAGCCATTCTGACTGGTGTGAGATGATATATCATTGCAATTTTAATATTTGCTCCCATTTTGCAGGTTGTCCGTTTACTCTTTTGATAGTTTATTTTGCTGTGCAGAAGCTCTTTCTTTTACTTAGGTCCCACTTGTCAATTTTTGGCTCTGTTGCAATTGCTTTTAAGGACTTAGTCATACATTTTCTCAAGACCTATATCTAGAATGATGTTTCCTAGGTTTTCTTCTAGGATTCTTACATTTTGAGGACTTATATTTAAATCTTCAATCCATCTTGAGTTAATTTTTATATGTGGTGAAATGTAGAGGTACAGTTTCATTCTTCTGCATATGGCTAGCCAGATATCCCAGCACCATCTATCGAATAGCAAGTCTGTTCCCCTTATTTTTGTTGACCTTGTCAAAGATCAGGTGGTTGTTGATGTGTGGCTTTATTTAAAGATTCTCTATTCTGTTCCATTGGTCTATATGTCTATTTCTACACTATGCTGTTTTGGCTGCTGTAGCCTTATAGTATAGTTTGAAGTCAGGTAATGTGATGCCTCCAGCTTTGTTCTTTTTGCTTAGGATTCATTTGGCTATTCAGGCTTTTTCTTGGTTCCATGTGCATTTTAGAAGAGTGTTTTCTAATTCTGAGAAAAATGTCATTGGTAGTTTGATAGGAATAGTGTTGAGCTTATAGATTGCTTCAGGCAGTATGACCATTTTACCTCTTAAAGGCTCTATGTCTTAATATCATCACATTGGCCATGGAAGAATATTGATTCTTCCAATATATGAGCTAGGAATGTTTTTCCATTTGTTTGTGTCATCTCTTATTTCTTTCAGCAGTGTTTTGTGGTTCTTCTTATAGAGCGTTTTCACCTCCTTGGTTAGATGTATTCCTAGGTGTTTTGTGTGTGTCTATTGTGAATGGAATTGCCTGTTTGATTTGGCTCTCAACTTGACTATTACTGGTGTATAGAAATGCTACTGATTTTTGTACATTGATTTTGTATCCCAAAACTCTACTGAAGTCATTTATCAGTTCCACGAGCCTTTGGCAGAGACTTTAGTGTTTTCTAGGTACAGAGTTGTATTGTCAACAAAGAGAGATAGTTTGACTTTTCTCTTCTTTTCCTGTTTGGGTGCCTTTTATTTATTTCTCTTGCCTGATTTCTCTGGCTAGGTACTAGTCCATGGTCTGTTAGGAATCGGGCTGCACAGCAGGAGGTGAGTGGTGGGCAAGCAAGCATTACCATCTGAGCTCCACCTCCTGTCAGATCAGTGCCAGCCTTAGATTCCCATAGGAGTGTGACCCCTATTGTGCATTGCACATGTGTGGGATCTAGGTTGTGCACTCCTTATGAGAATCTAATGCCTGATAATCTGAGGTGGAATAGTTGCATCCCAAAACCAGTCCCCACATCGCCCACCAGTGTGTGGAAAAATTGTCTTCCATGAAACCACTTCCTGATGCCAGAAAGGGTTGGGGACTGCTGCTTTGAAGCAAAAATGTTTTTAATGAGGTCAATTCATCTAGCTTTCTTTTGTTATTTGTGCTTTTGGTGCCATATGTGAGAATCCTTTTCTAAATCCAAGGTTATGAAGATTTACTCCTATGTTTTCTTTCAAGTATTTTATAGTTTTAGCACTTTCATTTAAGTCTTTGATCCAGTTGAATTGTATATGTCATGAGGTAAGGATCCAATTTCATTACGTTTTATACGGCTATCCAGTTATCCCAGAACCATTTCTTGAAAAGACTGTTCCTTCCCCATTGAATGATCTTGATACTCTTGTTGAAAATCAGATGACCATAGATGTATGGGTTTATTTTTGAACTCCCAATTCTATTCTATTGATATATGTACCCAGCCTTACGTCAGTACCACATTGCATAAGCACCAATTGATTACTATTGCTTTGTAGTAAGTTTAGAAATTTAAAAGCGTAAGTCCCCCTATTTTGTTCTTTTTCAAATCTGTTTTGGCTATTTTGAGTCCCTTGCAATCCCATATGAATTTGAGAATAATCTTGTCAATTTCTATGAAAGTCAGTTGGGATTATTATAGGGATTTTACTGAATCTGTAGGTCAGTTTGGAGAGTATTGCCATCTTAACCATGTTAAGCCTTCTGATTCATGAACAAGGAACATTTTTTTCATTTCTTTAGATTCTCTTTAATTTCTCCAATAATGTTTTATAGTTTTCAGCTAATAGGTTTTACACGACTGTTGTTAAACGTATTCCAAGTATTTTATTATTTTTGGTGCTACGGCAAATAGAATTGTTTCCTTAATTTCATTTTCAGCTTATTTATTTCAGGTGTACAAAACTACGACTGATATTTTTATTTTGATCTTGTATCCTGCAAGCTTACTGATCTCTCTTTAATAGTTTTTAGTGGATCCCTTAAGATTTTTCTATACATAACATCATGTCATCTGCAAGTAGAGATAGCTTTATTTCTTCCCTTTCAATCTCGGAACACTTTATTTCTTTTTCTTGCCTCATTGCCCTGACTAGAACCACCAGTACAATGTCAAATAGAAGCAATCAGAAAGTCTTGTTTCTGATCTTAAGAGAAAATAATCCAGTCTTTCACCATTAAGTACAATATTAGCTGTAGGCTTTTTATAGATGTTCTTTATCAAATTGAGGAAGTTCCCTTCTGTTCCTAGGTTAATGAGTTAGTGGTGGTATATACATTCTTGGAAAGTATTGAAGTATGACAAATGCTTTTATTGCATCTATTGAGATCATATAAATTTTCCTTTTAATTCTATTGATACAATATATTATACTAATTAATTTCCAGATGCCAAACTAACTTTGCATTCCTGGAATAAATCCTACTTAGCCATGGTGTATAATTCCTTTTATATGTTGCTAGAATTTGTTTGCTAATATTTTGTTGAGGATTCTTATGTTCATATTTATAAGATATTGATCTTTAGTTTTCTTTCCTTATGATATCTTTGTCCTGGTTTGATATCTAGAGGAATGTTCCCTCCTCTTCTATGTAGAAATAGGCTATAAACATTCATGGGAATCTTAAATGACAAAGTTGAGATAATGGCTACCTCGGAGGAAGAAGACAGAGGTACACATAGAGCTCTAGCTCTTTCTATAAAGTGTTAACTAAGAAAAATCGTGAAGCAAATATGGCAAAATCTCAAAATATTAAAAAATCTGGGTTATGCATATTATTCTTAATAATGTTCATATTTTCTAAAAATATATTCTTAACAATGTATGTGTACAAGAATGTTCAACATTTTAATAATAAATGTTAAAGAGTGGTGAATAATACAAAGGGAAAAATATTTGCAAGGTTATGCTGAGAATTGGCTCCCAAAAGTTATTTAGGTCTTAATCTCAGGAACCTGTGCATGTCACCTTACAGAGAAACAGAATCTTTGAAGATGTGATTAAGGATCTTGATATGGGGAGATTATCCTGGATTATCCAGTGGGCCCTAAATGAAGTCATATATATTCTTATAAGAGAGTGGCGGAGGAAGGTTTGACACACAGAACAAAGGATATGAAGTGAGAGGAAAGGGAGATTTGAAGATGGCGCCCTTAAAGATTGGAATAATATATAGACATAAGCCAAGGAATTCTGGTATCCACAGACAGAAGCTGGAAAAGGCAAAGAAAGGATTCTCTTCTAGAATTTCCAGAGGAACCACAGCCCTGCCAGCACCTTGGTTTCATCCCAGTCATATTGATTTATTTTTTAAATTTTATTTTAAGATGACAAATAATTGTATATATATTTATGAGTTACAATGGGATGTTTTGATATATGTTTACATTGTGGAATGATCAAATCAAGCTAATTACCATTCTTATCCTTTTTGTGGTAAAAACATGTAGAATCTACTCTTTTGGCAATTTTTAAATACACAATGCATTACTATTTATTATAGTCACCATTCTGTGCAATGAATCACTAAGTGTATTCCTCCTGTCTAGCTGAAATTCTGTACCTTTAAATCAATATCTTCCCTTTCCCTATTCACTCCCCTCCCCTAGCTTCTGGTAACTACCATTTTACTCTCTAATTCTATGGGTTCAACTTTTTAGATTTCACATATGAATGTGATCAGGCTGTATTTATCTTTCTGTGTCTGACTTGTTTCAACTGCATAATGTTATCCAGGTTCATCATGGTGTCACCAGTGACATCAATTTCTGATTTCTTGCCTCCAGAACTGTGAGAGATAAATTTCTGGTGTTTAAAGCCACCAAATTGGTGGTAATGTTACAACAGCCACCAGAAACTGACACAATTGCTGAAACTTTTACCAGAGAAAATGTTTTTCCTGAAACACAGTTGTTCTAACAAGACTTCATTTCTTTCTTCTTGATCTGTTCATGGATGCAAATCTACTTCTTGCCATGTAATTCATTATTAAGGCTTCAGCAAAGTCGCAGAAGCTGTCATTGAATAAAATGGGTTCCATTCCCGTTTGTGTGGCTGCATAATAATTACCTCATAATGCAGTGGTTTAAAATAACAGCTATATTTAGTTTTCTCATAATCTGCAATTTCAGCAGGCTTGGTAGGTTAGCTCATCTCTGGTCCACTCAGGATTGGCTGAGGTTCAAAGGCCAGGACCTGGAAGCATTTGAAGGTTTACTCACTTACAATTGGAGGTTGATTCCATCAGCTGAGACTTTGGCTGGGGTTGTCGGCTGGAAAACCTGCACATAACTCTCCATGCGGCCTGGGCTTGTATATAGAGAAACACAAACTGCTTTTCCTTCTATACTCACACCATTCTCAATTCAGGCTTCACTTCTGACATAAGATGTATAGGAAAAAATCAACTGTTTGTCTCTATACTCATACTCAGCACTACTGTAGTCAGATATGGGTTGTTTTTTTTTTCCCATACTGAACAATTCTCCTATACCAGCTGGATGACCTATGATTCAATTCATCTCTGACACTAACTGGAATTAGTATCTGCACAGATTAAGGTTGTAGCCCCACCAGACTGCCCCCCACTTCAGATGCAATCGCAAGTGATAGGTCCTCAGTTTCCCCACAACGTCTATCTAGCTTGACTACAAATTAGAGGTTCCTATAATCCACTCCTGAGTTAAACAATTTGCTAAAGCAGCTCACAGAGCCCAGGAAAATGGTTTACTTACTATTACCAATTTTTTACAAAGGCTTATACGAAGTTCATTTTAAAGGATATAAATCAACAGCCAAATGGAGAGATACACAGGGCAAGGTCTAGAAGGGTCCTGAGCATAGAAGTTTCTGTCCGCATGGAATAGGGGTGTGCCTCCCTCACCCAGCACACAGATGTGTGTATTACCCAGAAGCTCTCTGATCCCTCAGGGTGGAGTAGGGATAGATTTAAAGAAACAGCTAATTTATCCTATAAAACCATTACCAATATTTTCATATTCTCACATTAATTTCTGCATTCTATTGCTATTTGTATCTTATAATAAGTTTTGCAGAACTATTTAGCACAGAAATCAGCTGATGGTTAGCTAAATCCTATTTCTCTTCAAGTCAGTCAGTTTTCATAAGTATTACATCCTGGAGAGACTTTAACTCAATCTCCCAATACGTTGGATCACCAATATCAGTAGTATCATAAGATTTATTTATACTAGGTAATTGAATCTTAGTTACAACACCAGTATGACACCATATCACAGTATGATCATGGGACAACTCAGTTTCATAAAAGAGTAATTCAGTAAGAATTACAGAGGAATTTGTCTTGTCTTCCCGGTGGAATCCACTCTTGGCCATTTGTCAGATATTATTAAGGAAGGGCATTATTACAATTGGCCTTGGTTTAGTTATTTCTGGGTTTCTAGTTAATTGAGGACAAAAGGAATCACCCCACCTCATCTCAGAGGCTTGTACTGAGGCTGGTTTCTATTGTGTGTTATTATATAGCAGGACCCACCTCTTTCCTGCAGGGAAGACACAGGTGGTATTTAGAATGGTTCCTATTTCTACCAACTGTACTGCAGGATATATTTCATTTTGACCTGTGCTGTGGGGGAGAGCAGTCATAGTCTATCAGTGTAACACAAGTGCCCTCAGAGAACTTCCATAAGTTTGGAAGGCCCTCAGACTCCCATGGGTGGGTCTTTGGACCTCAGCAGCCAGAATAGCAGGTCACTGCCCCACGGCCACTTCAGCTTCCATCTGTATTAAAAGAGTCAGGAGGCCCTGTTGAGTCAGGGTACAAACCCTTTCCCCTGGGCTGGGTGTTAGCAGTGCCCAGCATTGTTTGTTAAGCCAACCTGATCCACTTTGCTAAAGCTTCATTATCTTTCTGCCCTGACTCCCATCCTTTGCCGTTCTCCTGGAAGAGAATTTCCTCTATTCTGTCTCTTCTAGTTAATAAATCTTTTTCCTCCGGATACTGCTCCACATTAACAGTAAACTCAGCTTGTCCCAGGATACCTAGACCTGCACCTATCTCTCCTGAGGCCCTTTTCTGTCTTATGAGCCGGTGTTGTTTAATCTACCATGCATATCATTGCTGTTGTGTACTAATGGCCTGAATGCAATTAGAATAAATGTTTTGCAAAAAATATTGGGTCCCCACACTGGAGTTAGATGATTGGTGTTTACAGGTAGATGTAATTTAATTTGAGCATGCCATAAGGCCTCTCACAGCCTTCCTTGTTTCGGGTGGGGTCATTCCCCAGGGTAACTTGGATCTACCATGTGATGCCAACTCCTTTCATCCCACCAGAGGCCTATTGTTTTTCCCTATTCTGTTAATAGCTTTCTGTCCATAAAAACAAGAGTGATATATATTTAGGCATAGCCTAAATGCATGCTATGTTGGGCATGCTACCATCATATTTTTTCTATTATAACCAGGGACTTTTCTAAGCATTTGACCATCAGGTTTATAGTTACCACAGTGATCAGTCTGTTGGGAGCAATACACCATATAGATTGAAGTCTCAGTAGAAAGCAGTCCTCAGAACTCCCTCCCCAAAGGATATCCTTTGTAGTTGATGTAGCCTGAAAAATAGAAGTCAAAAGATACCACTGGTACATTGCCAGAGTCCCATTTAGTCATTAACAGTCTAATTCATCATCGTACCATATGATGAGAATGGCTCCCAGAACAACGTCTCTCAGGTTTGCAGGCTGTCGTTCAACCTTGTCGGGTTCCAAAAGCAGGGGTGGTCTCAGCAAACATACAGCTTCACCCTCCCAAACATCTGTTCGTAATTGTGCTAAGAAATAATATCCTGATCTGAGTCTCTCCTGAGGTATTAAGACAATGTTGGATTTCCCTCATTGCATACCTCATATATGCACTGTATTCCTTTACCCCCAGCTACTATTACTCCTTCTCTCCATTTGTCATTTATTTTGACCCAGAGTTTTCTATCTTTGGGAGGGCCATTGCTGACAGTGATGCTAGTCTAACAAGTGCCTCCCTTTTGGTCCATTTCCATTCACATAGGGTCAGGTTACCTGGGTACAGAACTGTCCTATCAGGGATGTCAGGGCTAACCCAATCCCTAGGCAACACAGCAATACTCACAGATGTGAATTCACACTATCAGGACCTTAGGAATTCTGGCCTGAATGTTTACAAGTTAGTTACACTATCTTGCCTAGAAATCATCCCTGCTTGCTTACAGCGCCCACAGTCACATCCCTGGTCCAGGACCCCTAGCATCAGGCAGTGCTCCAGTGCTTCCTACTGGGACAAAAAAAAAGTGAGATTATTTGGGACAAATCATATAACCACCCTGGCAGCAGGAGGGAGATTCCCACTCCCACTTTGCCAGATCCCCCAGAAAAGTGATAAATCTATCCAGGGGGAGCCTTCCTTTATCCTCCCACATGTTGAGTGTGAGCACACACTCACGAAGGCAAGTCCCTCATGCCTTTGTCTTCTCCTGTTTTAGGCAGCGAATATTTCAATTGCCTGTTTCAATTCTCTATTAAACCATTACCCTGAGGATGACATGCAACATAATATGTCCATTTGATGTAGTATTTCTTTGCTCACTGTTGGACACTATGGGTTGTAAAGTGCATCCTTGGGCTGAAGAAATGTAGTTTGATGAGCCAAATTGCAACAGTATTGTCTGTTCCAATCTTTTAATAGTATTTTCAGCATTTGCATTTACTACCAGTCCAGAGTAAGTGTCTATTCCTGCTGGGACCCATTTGTAGCTCCCAGGGGCTGCTGGCATTGATCTAATGTAATCCACTTACCAGCTATGTGTGGGGCCTTCCCTGTGTAGAATCTTCTCTGTAGCCATCTGCAGTCTCTGTCTCTCTTGTTGACAGACAAAACAGCTCTTGGTGACATTCTGTGCCTCAGAAAGTAAAGAGGAATATGTCTACATTCAGTCCAGTTCTGCATGGCTGTAACCCCCACACCATGTTCACTTATTTCATGGACCCAGATGACCACCTCAAGGGAGAGCATCAGTAAGTCTATATGGTGGTTTAAGTTACCTCCTGAACCTGTAAGGGGTTCTTCAATGCTCCCCTTAATTTCCCATAGTAATTTCCATAAGGCCACACCACATAAGACCATCCCTTCAATAGCCCAGTTTTCCATTGTCCATCTATCTGACCACACAGCCAGACCATTGGCTATTGCCCATGAGTTTATAAAAATCCAAACATAAGGGCTTTTACCATTGTTAAACTCTTCCATCATTGCTAAAAAAAAAAAAAAGCATGTAATTCAACCCATTAAGTCAATTTGTTCTTAACTTCTTCAACTAGTCTTTCTATCTTCTGGTCTTAATGCAACAGATCTCAAGACAGCATGATGTCCATCCATCTTGGAACTGCCATCCATAAACCAAGCAGTTCTTTGTCAGCCCATTAAGAGCTGTTCATAGGGCACTGTCCACATGGCAATAGATTCTGGCAGTTCTTCCAGTGGTTCTGAAGCCAGTTGTAGGGGACCTCAGGCTACCTACTTATGGATACAGTAGGTGCCTCCTTGCATTCCACCAGTAGCATGCTTCTGTATAAACCATTTCCACTTTATCATGGAGCTCTTTTGAGCACTGCCTTCCTTATTAGAGTGTTTCTCTGACATCACCCAAGACATTATTAGCATCTCAGGTTTCATGATTATTTTATGTCCTTCAGTCATTGAGGTCATCTCAATTAAAACCGAGTAGCAAGCTAGTAATTACCTCTCAAATGATGTGTATATGGGGTGGCAGCATCTGGAATCCCAGGCGCTCGGGCTTTTACCATAAGCTGCAGTTTGCATGAGCACTGGTAGCAGACACTTTCAAAATCATCTGAATGGAGATCATAATAGCCCAGAGGCATTGAGAGAGCTATTGATTTTTGTAATTCAGACATGGTCTGCATGTCCAGGTCCCCACTTATCATGGTTTTCTTTCAGGTAGTCTTATGTATAGAAGCTGGCAATATTTTCAGATGTGGAATATGCATTCTCTAAACTCCAAATACAACAACCAAATGCAAGGTTTCATGTTTGCTCTTAGGGGTGATTAACAACAACAGTTTATTTTTAGTCACTTGTGGAACTGGGTGGTTCCTACCTATGTTATTCCTAAGAATGTTACCATGTGGGTAAGTTCTTGGATCTTTGCCAGAGTTACTAACCAGCCTTGGTTGGTCATGTGAGTTCATCACTGCATTCAACTCAGTCTTAACCTGGCTCTTTAGTTTCCAATATTATCATCTCATCATCAATATGGTGCATTATTACACTTGAGACCTGCATCAAGCCCAAATCCCTACTGACCAAATGATGACAGTAAACCAGTGAGTTCAGATGACCCCATGGTAGCACAGTATATGTAGACTGGGATCCTTCCCACATAAGAGCAAACAGTGTTTGGCACTTTCTGAGTTTAAACTAGAGAAGAATGTTTGCAAGATCTATTACTGAGTAGCAGTCTTTTTGTATGATTGAAATCATGTCTAGAATTACTGATGCTATAGGTAGTACAAATATACGTATTTAAGCCTCAATAGTCTACTGTTTGTTCTCCATGAGCCATCCTCCTTTTATGAGGGCCACACAGGGCTGTTGTTCAAAAAATTCTTTTGTATCAGCACTCCTGCATCTAGCATGTCATTAATTAAAGTGTGAATCTCCTTTTGCAACCCCCCACCCCCCTCTGCCACTCTCAGGTACTCTATATTGTTTTAAATTAACCATCTGTGTGGATTCAGGCAGTACTAATAGTTCTCATTTAGCACATTCAAAGAAAACTGACCTCAGGGAAGACTTACATAACTTCTAATCACAATATTAGGTAGAGGAAGCAATCCGCAGTCAGACATAATATCCATCCCAATAATACATTCAGGTAAAGGTGACACAACCAACTCACATAGTTTTTCCAAGAATTCCAATTGTCCTCCAAACTTCCATGTTAATCCCACCAACCACTGAAGCTCCATATACTCCCCCAATCTAACTTTAGCTCCTGCTAAGTCTTCACCAACAGATTTTGGAATTACAATGCATTGACCTCCTATATCAAGGAGTCCCAGAAAAGTCTCTTCTCCTTCCACTGACCATTTCATCCACACATGTGCACATGTCCTTGGGACCCCAGTCAGCTGGCGGTCTGGCCAGGAGACCCTGGCCCCTCATCAATCTTGATTAACCTGCTTAACCATCACCCCAAGCAGTTCTGAGTAATCTCTGATTTTTTAAGTTTCTCCAAACTGGGGTAAATGGAGCACACTTGTTTGGGGCCTTTCAGTGTCAGGAGACAAACAGAACGTCCCATTGGTTCATCTAACCTTCAATAGTGCTGCATCAATACTTGTTTCAACACCATCAATATCTACAACATTCATCCAGTTTCTCAATAACCATCTAAAGACTTCTGCCATGCTAGGACAAGTCCATGACTCTCTTCTTTGTCTCATTTCTTTTTAATTACTATAACGTCCTTGATCAGTAAGACCCATATGGGGAAGCTGAGACAGCAAATCTGTTAAGGTTTCTCAAGCTATTGTTCCATTTCGCAGAAGTACACGTGGGGTGCCCATGGAAAAGGAACTCCTTTAATCACAGCATTTTCCATAACCTCGTAATGGGCATGTAATTGGCAAAAGGGTCTGGCTGCTTGTAGCTTGTAAAAAGAAGCCAATATAGCAAGGGTAAAGTGTGACAAAAAGTGAGTGAGATTTTATCATCCATGCTAGCAAGGGGACGAGGGGTGTAATATTTTCCAAAAATTTCCACTCTCTAATTTCTGGAGAGAACACAGGGGTGGGTTTTAAATAGATGGTTTGGAATGCAGAAGAGGCAGGTGGCCTAGGAGGTGTCGGGTGGCATGACCAATCCGATGGCTTGTCTTAAGTTATTGTTCCAACAAGTTGAAGGGCTGGCGCCATTGTGGCTGGAGGTGTCTGGTCCATATCAGGATCCGGCCCCTAAAGCTTCTAAGGAAATATATGACCAGATAAGTGAGTATGGTGTGTGCTTAGCAAGCATATAGGTAAATAAATGTGCCTAAGACATGGGAGCATAGAAGGAGAAAAGAAAAGGAGTGGACGTTCACAGAACATTCCAAGGCTGTATTTCAAGATGACAGGTAACACATATACAATTTGTCTCAAAGTCATATCTTGAGATTGGAGAGAAAGGAGGACAGAAAACAAAGTTTTAAAATGCAGTTTGAAGCCAGGCTGCTCAGTTACAGGCATATTCAGCAGACGAATGACCACTCCTCATAAAATTTGCATATGAAGCCTATCAGCTGCATCATCTGAGATGTTCCACTTGGCATTTATGGGGGAGTTAGCAATCCCACTTTTAGGATAAACACACTTTATAGCCATACCATATAGGAATAACCCCCTGTATAGAGGGATTGTTCAATAGTGGGCTGTGGATCCTGAATCAACTCAAGCATGTGCTTCCACTCTGTAGCATTCAAAACCAAAGACACAGCCCCCAAATTAGCTACTCTCACAATCCATGTTAGTAAAGGTTCTTCAGGGAGCTGATGATATCAATCCACAAGATGAGATAATTTATTCATGCAATACCCCCAGGTTTCAGTAGTCTCTTGGCTTGTCCCTTTCCCCAAGCTGACTGCCTTCTTGGTGACCAGAGATACTATCTATTGTCCCTGGTTAACTTTTCCCTTTGCAAGCATCTCTGAGGCTAACAGCCAAAGCTCATCCAAACCAAAACTGAGGTTGGTGCAGGATTCAAAGTCCAACTCCACACTTTCTTTCATTTTTTGCTATTATAAATAACAACAACCAAAGGATTGTATGTTTAGTATGTTTCTTATTGTTTTGCATTTCCTCACGTATCCAATAAGCCAACTCCTCAGAAGTTGGGTCTAGCACCATTTCTAAATGCCATTGGTAAGCCTGATCGATTACCTCAGGCTCCAGCTCCTCTCCCCTCTTCAGAGGATGAGATGTGGAGCTAAAAGTTCCAAGCTTCTAAGCATGCCTTGGTTTTTCTGGTGACCAGTACCCACCGAGGAGCCCACCAAGAGTCAGCTCACTAGAACAAAAGAGGCTCCTATCACCTAGGAAATTCCAAGGGATTTAGGAGTTTTGTGTCAGATGCTCCTATCACTATGGAAATTACTAAAATCTTAGAAACCCTGGGTACAGAACTGGGGTCTAAGACCAAATATTAGAACAAAAGATTCTCCTAGCACCTCTCTTTATAAGAGTTTTGAAACTTCTGTGTTAAAAACTGTGGGTGGAGGCCAGGTGCGGTGGCTCACGCCTGTAATCTCAACACTTTGGGAGGCCGAGGTGGGTGGATCATCTGAGGTCAGGTGATCAAGACCAGCCTGGCCAACATGGCAAAACCACATCTCTACTAAAAACACAAAAATTAGCTGGACATGGTGGTGGCTCCTGTAAACCCAGCTACTCAGGAGGCTGAGGCAGGAGTATCACTTGAACCCAAGAGGCAGACATTGCAGTGAGCCGAGATCACACCACTGCACTCCAGCCTGAGTGACAGAGTGACACTCCATCTCAAAAAAATGAAAAAAAAAACTGTGGGTGGAGACTTATATATATATTGTTTGTTTGTTTTTGAGACAGAATCTTGCTGTATCACCCAGGCTGGAGTGTAGTGGCACAATCTTGGCTCACTATAACCTCTGCCTCTCCTGAGTAACTGGGACTACAGGTGCGTGCACCATGCCTGGCTAATTGTTGTATTTTTAGTAGAGACGGGGTTTCGTCATGTTGGCCAGGCTGGCCTCAAACTCCTGACTCCAAGTAATCTGTTCACCTCGGCCTCCCAAAGTGTTGGAATTACAGATGTGAGCCACCGCACACGACAACATATATATTCAAAGTCCAACTCCACACTTCCTTTCAGTTTTTGCTATTATAAATAACAACAACCAAAGGATTGTATGTTTAGTATGTTTCTTATTGTTTTGCATTTCCTCACGTATCCAATAAGCCAACTCCTCAGAAGTTGGGTCTAGCACCATTTCTAAATGCCACTGGTAAGCCTGATCGATTAACTCAGGCTCATTAATGTATCTATATTCCTTATTTCACAGCTTCCTTATCACATGGTGGCTTGTTTCCAGGGAACCGCATCCCAAGAAAGAGCCAGAGAAGTATCTTACGGTCTTTTATGTCCCGGCATCACTTTCAGAACCACATCTTGGCCTCAAGGCAGTAAGAAAGCCCTACCCAGATAAAACCTACCTTTTCATGGGGAGTGACAAGGTTCTGGAAGAGCAGATGGGGCTGGAAATACTTCTGTGGTCATTTTTATAATTTATAATCTGTCCCTGCTTCTTCTAAAATATTTTATAAGCATTTAATTGAAAACCACCAGCCTCGTTCACCCCAGAGCCAAGCCAGGCAGGGAATCTCTGTGGAGGCTACACACTGGGAGAAAACAGTTTTTGAGACACATGCATTTGTATCCTGAGAACTTCCCTCTGCAGGTCTCAGCATCCACCTCTTACAGCAGTTAGCTAGTCTAAAACTCAGCAGGCATACTAATGCTTAAGAGCAAGGCTGAATAACTGCAACTGCTGTTCAGGAAGTTGAGAGCTAACTGAGCAACTGCCATATAGAACTGCTCACTGCTGTGCAAGGTAACAGCAACTCATACACAATTAAGAGATTTATTAGTGTTTTGGGTGTCAGTAAGGAATCAGGATTCCCTATCATTGACCATTGACTTCTTCTGCTCAGATTCCTCTCTGTAGGTTTAATGCTGATTAGCTTTTTTTTTTTTTTTTTTTTTTTTTTTTTTAAGAGATAGGGTCTTGCTCTGCTCTGTTACTCAGGCTGGAGTGCAATGGCACGTTCACAGCCCACAGAAGCCTCACCCTCCTGGGATCAAGTGATCCTCTCAACTTAGCCTCCTGACTGAGATGACAGGCGCATGCCACCACACCCTGCTAATTTTTTTTAAATTTATTTATTGTAGAGATGGGGTCTTGCCATGTTGCCTTGGCTAGTCTTAAACGTCTAGCCTCAAGCGATCCTCCCACATTGGCCTCCCAAAGTGCTGGGATTACAGACCAAGCAACAATACCTGGCCCTGACAAGTTTTTCTGTTGGTTAAACTAATATTTCCAAGGTCTTTATGCAGAGATTGTTTTGAGGGACAAAACATTGAGATTTTCCTTTTAGCTGATTGGCTTCAACTGGCACTGTCTCCTGCAATGATGATTGGATTTCTGTATTCTGTATTCATAGAACTGATCTTTGGGTTACAGTTGAGGTCTCTGAATTGGCCCCAATAAACAATACCCTTCTTCCCAAATAAGCTTCTGAACAATTTGAAAAATAAACATAAAAGATTAAAGGTAGAAACTAAAAGATCAATATTTACAAAGATACAGCTGGGTAGGAAGGCACGTTCAATGAATCCCAGCATTAGGCCCACTTCTGAGCCAGTCACAGGCAGCAGTGGACAAGACAGCAGGCCCATCCTCACGGATGAAAGGAGCAGAGGAAACATTTCCCCTCCAAGGGCAGCCTCCCTTCTCAGAGGAAGATGAGCAGGAAGGAGTTGAGTGCACACAATTAATGTAATCACTAATTACAATTAATCTAACTAGCAAATTCGATGTTATTTCATACGTATCACCAGGACAAATGACGTAAGGGGCAGAGTTACCCTAATTGAACTTTTTATACCAGAAAAAAAGCAAAAAAAAAAAAACACACACACACACACACACACACACAAAGCTTCAGAATGGGGGAAAGAACCATGCCCCTCTACCTGTTATGAGAGAAATCCCACGCTATAAATCTACCTGTAATAAGACACACACACACACACACACACACACACACACACACACACACACAAAGCTTCAATTTTCCCAGCCTATTTGCAAATATCATTCAATATATCTAAAAAGATAATGAGACCAAACATTAAAGTCACAAGCAAGCATAAATATGTTCTGTCTTGTTAGTTGTCACTTGTTTTGACCCAAAACTGGGATGGCCATTCTTGCTGCTGCCCTGAACCTCCTCTCCACACACTTTTACCCTAGGGCTTTTCCATTTTTTCTCATGAGTTTTAAATGCTCAGTAATAAAAACCAAAAAGGCTTTCTTCTTACTGCAAAACTGTGAAAGCTATGGGTTTTCACAATCTTTCACAGCCTGATGAAGCATTGAAAGATCACCATACAGTTTCCAAAACACTCCCAAGAGAATTTTCTATGTTCTATCTGCAATTGAATTGTGACAAATAAACCCCTTCCTAAACTTTGCAAGCCCAGACCTAATGGAGTGAAACACATGGAAAATGGGTAGGAAAAACAACCAATTTCACTGCCTCCAAACCAATCCTTTCTCCCCTAAGCAATTGAAATAAACATTTGGAAACTTTCTGGTATAATAAATGCTTTCCAAAGATTACTTGGAAAGCTGGGATATGGACAGATACAGCGCAGTTTGTCATGCAAAGTACTGTTTGGCAAACTCTCGCTGCTGGGTAACAATGCAGCCAGAAGTTGTTACATAGTTGAATAGTCAGTGATTCATTTACCAAAAGATAGAACAAAATTTGCCCAGCCATGTAAGATTCTAACTGTAACTCTTGAAAGATCATAGCTTTTAAAGAAGATGAAGGGAAATATATAAGGAAATAAGCTGTTTCCATGGTCCTAGATGAGCTTGAGTGATCCCATTATTTGCAAGGAGACCACGTTGTTGTTGCTGTTTATGTATTTGTGATGTCAAAGAATACTCGAGGTGGCAGGAGTTAAATCATACAAAACCTGTTTTACTCAGGAATTATTGCAACAGGGGAAACGAGACCTAAACTGGGCTCAATTCAGAATACAACAAGGAAAAGTAGGGATTTATAGTCAAGGAGCAGGGCAGAGGTCAGTGGATGCAAAATTACTAAGAGGAAACATCAGACAGGATTCCGACTACACCAACTTGGCAAGATTCTTGCTGAGAGCAGGCTAAGGTGATCAGATATTACCTGCGGGATGACGAGAGATGAAGAGAGATGAAGAATTTAACTGAAGAATGAGAGTGACTAAGTATCAAGAGTTGGAATTCTGGCTAAACTGACTTTAAGCAGGATTCTTGCTACAACTGGAATCCACAAGAACAGACACCAAAGCCCAAGGTTGAGACCACAGAGGCTGAATGGAGCCTGATTAGAGTCAGGACAAGGAAAGAGCCTTGGTCAGTGTCATGACAGTAAGTAGTATTTCATAGGGAACATGATTTAGCAAAAGGTTGAAGGTGGCAAGACCCCTAGCTGTCTTGTCCATTTTGTGTTCCCAAAACTAGGTACCAAGTGTGATACAAAATAGATGTTCAATAAATATCTTTCCCCATCTATTTCTTTATTTTAAAATATTTAATTGATAAAGATTGAATATGTTCAAGGTGCACAAAACAATGATTTGATGTACATATACATTGTGAATGGTTATCATAATCAAATTAATTAGTACATCTGTCACCACCCATATGGTACATTAGATCCCCAGAATTTGCTCTTCTTGTAACTGAAAGCCTGAACCCTTTGACCAACAGCTCTCCAATTCCCTCTAAACCACCCTGCTACCAAGTGCCTGCCAACCACCACTGTAATTCTCTCCGTCTACAAATTCACCTTCTTTAGATTCCGCCATATAAGACAGACCACATGCTATTTGTCTCTCTGTGTCTGGATTATTTCACTTAGCATAATTGCTGAAGACCTACATCACCTGTCCCTTGCCACTTCCTTTCTCCCCCTGTCCTCCCTTGCACACTCTGCTTTAGTGGCATTTTTACCAGCCTGCTGCTACTCAAGCATGCCAAGCACATCCCAACTCAGGGTCTTCACACTTATTCTGCATGCAGATACCCACGTGGCTCATTCCCTCAATCTGTTCTGGTCCATAAGACCACCAGGAGGTCTAAATAGTAGAAAGGAGAGCTTTATTGGCATTATCGGGTTGCAAACCAGGAAGAGTCTCTGGTGTGGGTTGAAGGTGCTCTTGCTTCAAGAAGGGGAAGGGCAGATTGGGTTTTATGCCACACAGGGTCCATATTACTCAATAGAGTCATACATATTCAGCAGGTTTTGGAGAAAAACTATGCATATTTACAAGTGGAGCTGAGCACATGTTCAATGGATAAACACATATGTAATATACATCCCATGTTCACTTTGGGCAGGGTTTTAGTATTAAAATCAAATGGAATTTGGCTGTTTATGTCAAAATGTTGTAGGACATTTTCCTTAGTTCAGCTAAGAACCAGGTTCTTGTCACACGACCATCAGAGATTAGGCTCACAGACACTTTGAAGGGTGAGAAAAAATGAAATTTATTGGTCAAAAAGGGGGAAAAAAGGGAGAAACAGGCACCCTCCTCAAAGTCACACGACTATCAGAGATTAGGCTCACAGACACTTTGAAGGGTGAGAAAAAATGAAATTTATTGGTCAAAAAGGGGGAAACAGGCACCCTCCTCAAAGTCAGAGTCCTGCTAGTGTGCTTCCTGTCCTGCAGGCTGAATCCCAGGTTCCACCCAGGAACAGAGGGTCCAGGCTCCTCCTCACTAGAAATGAGGCAAACTTCCCAAGACTCCAGTGCACATTCCTCCCAGTGCACAGGTCGGTTGGAAGGTCTGCCAGGGAGCCCTTCCCACCTGGGCGTCTCAAAAAGGTGAACTACAGGACACGGAATCAGTTTGTGTACAGCCTCTATATCTGGCTGAAGCTGGCTTAAGGTTTACATTTGCTTATCAGGAAAGAATGTTTGTAAGGCCGGTCCTCAGTCCAACCAGAGTTGTAGTGGTCTGGGTTGTAAAACAGGAGGAGTCTGATAGCTCCTATTTTTTAGGAATTTAGCAAGATTGTGTTTTTTGCTTATAGCCTTAGGAATTTGAAAATTTGTCATATTAGCCGATTTCTGAAACTCAAACTTTATCAATTAAGATGGACCCTAAGGTTAAGAAAACAAAAGTTACCTTAACCTTAGGGTACATCTTAGTTGATAAAGAAGCATCTATTAAATAATATTTTGGTCTCTCAGATCACACCATTCAGATCTCTACTTCTCAGAGTCAGCCCTAAATAGCCCATCTAAAAGATCCAGGCCTTCTCACCCACCAGACTACTCTCTACCCCTTTGTCCTGCTCCATTCTTAGCAGCATTGATCATTCTCCACATTATTAATAGCTTTTCATTTTTCATCAACATCCCACACTACAATGTGAGCTTCATAAGCACAGACTTTGATTTTCTCCCTGAAGAGTCCCTAGAAACAAAAACATTATTAGTTAAACAATTTAGTGGATAAACCTTGTGTATCACCATTCAGGGGCACTGTTTAAACTGCATGTAGTTGGATTATAGTCTTTCATTCAATGAAAGAATCTCTACTGATGGCATGTGTAATCAATTGATATTTATGGCATTTTGATAAATTCTGATTTATTTCTAACATCTTATTTTATTTTTTAACCATGTAATTTCTTTGCTTCTCTTTTTCTTTTTCCTTAACATTGTGCATGTATTAAACTTAAAAATATTCTTTGTTTCCCCCCATTTATTTGAATGCTTAAAGTCTCTGGTTCATTTTTTTCTTTCTAGATTTTATTTATTTAAAGTCTTTTTTAATATTACAAAGAGATACATGACTATTATATTAAATAACATAACACAATCCAGGTGTAGTGACACATGCCTATAATACTAGCATTTTGGGAGGCCAAGGTGGGTAGATCACTTGAGTTCAGGAGTTTGAGACCAGCCTGGACAACATGGCAAAACCCTGTCTCTATAAAATAATAAGAAGAATAATGTAATACAATACAAAGACATGGTGGCGAGCAGAATTCTGAGATGTCCCCAGACTCCCAACCCCTGCTTAATCGCTCCCTGTGGGCATACATAGGACCTGTAACCATTAAGGGTTAGTCACTCCTTTGATTAACTTGTGTTAAGAGACAAAGGTAGTGGATGGTTACTCTAGTGATTAGTCAACATTATATAAGAGTCTGTCTTGGCAGACTGGAGAAAGATCATCTTACCTGCCCAGAAAAGGAAGCTGCCAGGTTTTGAGAAATCCATAAAACTAGGACCTGAGAAAAGCCTCAAAGAGCTCAGAGTAAACTTCAGCCCATATCCAACAAGAAAATGGAAAATTCAATTCTATAACCACAAGCAATTAAATTCTGCCAATCTGGATGAACTTGGGAGAAAACCCTGAACTCTGGATAGGAATGCAGCAGAGTGACACCCTGATTTTGGCCTTGTGAGGCCCTGAGCAGAGAGTCAAGACAGGCCATGTCCAGGCTTCTTAACTACAGAACTATGAGCTAACAAAGGGGTGTTGTTTTAAGCCACTAAGTCTGCAGTAGCCTATTATACAATGATAATAACTGATACGGATGCCAACATAGGTTTTGGCCTGAGCAAATGGATGGATGGAGCAATGATTAGGCAAGAAGGGGAAGAGTGCAGGAGATGGCCTGGTGCACATTTTCTCATCTAATGGAGGAGATAAAAGGGAACTTTAGGAGAGATAACATAGAATCTTCATGGAACTGGAGGACACAGTGAGGAACAATCAAGTATATCATAGAATTCTACCCATAAAAGCTTTCAGAAAGACTCTTGTCTAAGTCTTTCTTCATTACTCACTCAAAAATTGATTCCCAACTAAAAATGGCTGTGTTTTCTCAAGCAAATAGAAATGTACTTAAGTGGAATGTAGAATTGATGCTGCTTTTTTTCTTAATCCTGAAGCAAACATACTTCTTCTTCCACAGAATTAGTTTCCTCTAATATGCTCTCAGTAAGGATCTTTTTGTATTTTAGAAAACCTAAGCTTGTTGTATGCTGCTAACGCTTGATGGCAACTAGTCTAACATTGGCCAAAGGATAAATGATTCCTATCAGTGGTCTCAGAATTATCTACAGGTTCAAACGGTGGCTTTCTCATCCTGATGGACACAAATCTATACTCCTATAACCTTTCTGAAATGACAGATCACTGCTCCTACCCAACATATATTGAAAATATCCTTCACTATCCATTTACAGCCATCAAAAGACAGCTGCTCATCTGGTATTGTGTAATACAGAATTTAATCTTGCCCAAAGAGAGGTCTGACCTTTGTCCTTGGATCCTGGGAGACAATCTGTGAGCCCTTAGAATGTTCTGCCTGACAGGAGTGTCTTAGTTTAGCTAGGAGCCTTGGGCCATCCCAGATCATCTAGCAGCGTGATTTACGGTAGAAGCTTTGGGTTACACAGTATCAGCTCTGCCTCCAGAAGAGCTGGGGATTGAGTTAGCCAACCATTCTGTGTGTCTGAAACCCAACTGAAAACTCTAGTCACCACAGCTCAGTGTTAAATAGTGCCATGTGACAACACACACATAGTTGGCAATGCTAAGTGAGTATTGTTACACATCATTCCAGGTGCAGTTAACACTGGGAGAGGACGACTGCACGCTCAACATTTTGAATTCTCCTATTCTCTGCCCCAAGCACCTCTTCCTTTGGCTGATTTTAGTATATATTCTTTTGCTGCAATAAACTGTAACCATGAGGATAATGGCTGTTAGTGAGTTCTGTGAGTGAGTCTAGCAAATTATCAAGCCCGAAAGTAGCCTTGTAGACACTCATTCTTGCAGTTGGTGTCAGAAGTGAGGGTGGTCTTGGGAACCCCCAAACTTGCACTTGGTGTTAGAAGTGATTTCATGGACCATTTTCCTAACTCTGCAAGTACGAAAACTTAAACCACAAATTAAAAGCAGAGAGAACCTTTTACAAGGAAGAGTAAATGAATATTATTATCTGGGAATACTCCCTTGGGAGGAGTCAAAAACTCTTGCTATTTTCATTGAGAACTAATCTTGTAAAGAAATCAGGCTTTGACTAAGCCCATAAAAACATTTGAATCAATGTTCGTATACAGCGAATTCTTATAACACTTTTTTTATTTCTAAAACCTGAAATGCATACAATTGCAAATAATAGATGCATTGATGAGGATGTAAACAACACCTTCTGAAGCTAGATATTTGACCAGAGTGTCTCAATTTCTAAAGCCCAGCCATCTGAGATACAAAAAGAGAGCTATATTTTGACTAGCTTTCTTCTTAACTTTAAGAAGCAAACAATCTGTGACACATCGTATAGTGCAAAAGAACTATTTGAGTGGATCTTTTTGTTCTTCATGTCAATTTTCCTAGTATGGTCTCTATTCCTAGTCACTATATACCCAGAGAAGTGCTTTTGTTCTGACTGTTTTCAAGATATAGAATAAAACATCACAAGAAAAGATGCTTTCTGGGGTTTCTAACTCTGAAGATGATTCTAAAGTCACTCAATAACCATCTTCAAAGATTCAAGCAGGGTTGCAATGTTATGGTTAGTAGAGAAAAATGGGGAGCATTGCTGAACTAAACCCACAGGCTTGGTAGGAGTGTGAACCTCTCGATATTGTCAATGCAGAGTAAGATCCAAAACGCACACGACGGAAGTCTTTGATGTTCCTTTTTATGTTTCAAAACAATGAAAGGCCTAGAGCAAGAAACGGGGCCTTGCATAAGTCAGGAGAAAAGATATGAGAAATATGAAGAAACAATCTCAAAAGACAGAGGGGGGAAAGCAAAAATCAATGCTAACTTTGTAGTTATCTTCATTTCTGTCAGTTCTACTTCACTCTCCAACTTGCTATCTGATAGCCAAAGATAAAGGCGAAAATATTGTTTTAGCAATCCATAAATAGTGTGTGGGGGGAAATTGTACATTTAATTAAAAACCAATACTGTGATCACAAGTATTAGTGTTTTGAACTGTTCATGGTGCCAACGGAACTCCTGGTTGGAAGGAGAAGTTCATACATGGCAATGTATTTGTGAAAGCAGAACAAATATTAGTAAAAATATATAGATCTTATTTAAACCATACTATTATTCGTACTAATGACATAAACTAGATTGGACTTTATAAATTGTTTTCATTTATGAATATGAGTTTAAATTTCACTGTGATATCTAGGTTTTAATAAAATAAAAACAGGAAACTAGTTAATGAGATATAAATGAGTTCTCAAATTAAGTGATTCCAACCCAACTCCCTTCTTTCTTTGTTTTTTTGTTTTGTTTTGTGTTTTCAGAAAAGGTCTTGCTCTGTTGGCCAGGCTGAAGTGCAGTGGCAGGATCTCAGCTCACTGCAGCCTCAACCTCCCAGGCTCAAGCGGTCCTTCTGCCTCATCCTCAGTCTCCCAAGTAGCTGAGACCACAGGCCTGTGTCACCACACCCAGCTAATTTTTTGTATTTTTAGTAGACAGTGGGTCTCACTACATTGTCCAGGCTGGTCTTGAACTCCTGAGCTCAAAAGATCCTCTCACCTCAGTCTTCCTAAGTGCTGAGATTACAGGAGTGAGCCACTGCACCCAGCCTCTTCTTCACTTTCCGATAGCA
This sequence comes from Chlorocebus sabaeus, assembly GCF_047675955.1. Classification (NCBI taxonomy): domain Eukaryota; kingdom Metazoa; phylum Chordata; class Mammalia; order Primates; family Cercopithecidae; genus Chlorocebus; species Chlorocebus sabaeus. Next base: position 31,079,975 of record NC_132911.1, on the reverse strand, counting down.
TTTTCAGCTATAATATCCAGGTGATTATTTCACTCTTTAACCCTGCCAAGTGAAAATCTTAGTGTGGTCTTGGGGTCTCAGGAAAAAACCTTAAACCCACAGCAAGTTCACAGACTAATTCTTTAAAACTAGGAGCATGAGGAGTCAAAATATATGTTAACAATACAGATTTCAGGTAGATACTGCCCAAGAGGAAAAAAAGATAAGCACTGATAGCCTTGAGAAACAAAGTGATCAGGAACAGATAAATCTGGGCTAAAAATGAATAAAGGGAATTTCTGTTTTAATTTTTTTTAGATGGAATCTTGCTCTGTTGCCCAGGCTGGAGGGCAGTGGCATGATCTTGGCTCACTGAAACTTCCACCTCCCAGGGTTCAAGCGATTCTCCTGCCTCAGTCTCCTGAGTAACTGGGATCACAGGTGTGCACCACCACACCTGGCTAATTTTTGTGTTTTTAGTGGAGACGGGGTTTCACCATGTTGGTCAGGCTGGTCTCAAACTCGTGACCTCGTGATCCACCTGCCTCGGCCTCCCAAAGTGCTGGGATTACAGGCAGGAGCCACTGCACTCAGCCTGGTTTAAATTTTAATGCTTACCACATTTCGTACTAAAATACTGAGAAAGATATACTTATTGTAGAAGTCTAAACTAATATTTTCTGGAGGGCAACATTGCATATTCCATCATAAACTTAAAATAGACTGGTCATTGGTTCCAGATTTTCTGCTCCTAGGAATTTTTCTAAAGAAATAATTGCAGTAACCTGGTACAGTGGTTCATGCCTATGATTCTAACAGTTTGGGAGGCTAAGGTGGGAGGATTGCTTGATCCCAGGAGTTCAAGACAAGTCTAGGCAACATAGAGAAACCCCATTTCTACAAAAAAAAAAAAAAAAAAATTATTTAGCCAGGCATAGTGGTGCACACCTATGGTCCCACCTACTCAGGAGGCTAAGATGAGAGGATCGCTTAAGCCCAGGAGGTCAAGATTGCAGTGAGTGGTGACTGCACCACTTCACTCCAATTTGGATGACAGAAAGAGATTCTGTCTCAAAAAAAAAAAAGAAAGAAAGAAATAATTAGACTGGTTTTCTAAAAAATGTAATATGGCCAGGTGCTGTGGCTCACGCCTGTAATCCTAGCACTTTGGGAGGCAGAGGTGGGTGGATCACGAGGTCAGGAGTTCGAGACCAGCCTGGCCAACATGGTGAAACCCTGTCTCTACCAAATATACAAAAAGTAGCCAGGTGTGGTAGCATGCATCTGTAATCCAGCTACTCAGGAAGCTGAGTCAGGAGAATCGCCTGATCCTAGGAGACAGAGGTTGTAGTGAGCCAAGATCATGCCACTACACTCCAGCCTGGGTGGCAGAGTGAGACTCTGTCTCAAAAAAAAAAAAAAAAAAAAAAAAAACAAGGATGTACATAGCAATGTCATTATTCAATTGAAAAATTAGAAAAAAAAATAATGCCAACAAAGGAGATGTAGGCTAAATATAATATGGTACCTACATAATTGAATATGTTGGAGCAAAATTGAAAGAGGATATTTGAATGCACGAAAATATATTCACAATACAGCCAGTGAATAAAAGCAAGCGTTTAGTAAATAATGTGGTTGAGCGCTCACGCTTTCCAACCAGACAAGCTAAGTTCAAATCCTCCATGCTTACTGGCAATGTGGCTTTGAGAAAGTTTACAGTTCCCCGGTAGTAAAAGGATGATAATAGTAGTGCTTACTTCATTGGGTTGTTTGGAAGACTAAATGATCCAATGCATGTACAGTGGTTAGAGAATAACCCAATACACAGTAAGGGCTCAGTTAATGTTAGCTACCATTCTTATCAAAAATATCACCAGGCAAGAATTTTGTTAGAAGAGGGATGGGGAACTGGCAGCGGTAAACTACAATGTGAGCATGCAGCCCAGTGAAATATTCTGAGGATGCCTTTGTTTGCAAGTACAGAAAACTTAAGTCAAATGGCTTTAAACCATAAAGATGGGAAAATGACTATTGTAACTTCAAAAAGCTAAAGATAATATGCATTTCAGGGTTAGGTAATGCAGTGGTTTGATTCAATGGAATGCAAGCTTCAGGTATTTTTGTATCTCTAGCTCATAGAAGAGTGTCTGATACACAATAGGTACTAAATAAATATTTTTGTATAAATTAAAGTAGGATCCCATTTTCTACTTAAACTACCATCCTTCTACCTACCGTCATGGTGTCAAACTTGCCGAAGCATTATTAGATGTAACATCTTTGGACTATGCTATCCAGAAAGAGAGAAAGGGAGAGTCTTATTTCATAACTCTCAAAGAAGATCAATACATGTATCCTCTGAATGAAAAGATGAAGATCTCTGATTGCAGGGCATACAAGGAGTCACGAAGTTTCATAGCAGATTTATTCGGAGTGTCAAAGATCTGGACCTGTTGATTGGATTGTTCCATGGAGTCAAACTCAGCAATGTTAGCTCACATACAAGTATTGTATGTCACTGAGAATTTCACTAAGAATAGGAAGAAATTAATTTTTTGTCTTAGCTATATATTTGAAAAGAGGTTTCAATCACCTCCAAAAGGACGAAGGTGTTACAAAGCAAACCATTCACACAGACTCTAAGAAAATAGTGAATAAAATAATGAATAGTGAAAAAAATAAAATAAATAGAAAAATGAATTTTAAATAACTGTTGAAAATAATGCACTAATGGCCAAGTGTGATGGCTCATTCTTATAATCCCAGCATTTCTGGAAGCCAGAGTGGGAGAAATTGCTTGAAGCCAAGAGTTAAAGACCCGCTTGGACAACACAATGAGACTCCATCTTTAACAACAACAAAAAAATGAATCAGCTGGGCCTGATGGTGAATGCCTGTAGTCCTAGCTACTCAACAGGCTGGGGAGGAAGGATAACTTAAGCCCAGGAGTTTGACGTTACAGTGAGTTATGATTGTGTCACTACATTCTAGCCTGGGTGACAAAGTGAGACCCCGACCCTGACTCAAAAAATAAAAATTAAAAAAGAAAACACTACAATATGATTTTTGCTTCCAGCCATGATGATGTACCAGTACCAGACTAGGCTTCTTACCATAAACATCTAGAAATCCAGACAAAATATATGTAACAACTACTTTCAGACATTGAACAACAGGCAACATAGGACTAACCAGGCAAAGAATGGCTTCTAGGAAAAAACTACAGGGAAGCTGAAAGCTGAACAACTTCCTAAGGCAGTACAGGAGGTATCTGAGTTCTGACAACCTAGAATGAAGAGGTACCACTGAACATTTGGAGCAGTCATAGAGACTCCAAAATATCTGCACCTTAGGAGTAAGGCTTAATAACTATGGAGTAAAGGTTACTCTGGATCCACTCAAAAGAAACTTTAAAATACATCCCAAAAGTATGAAGATGATCCAGAAGGTAAATTAACTTCATGACACAGAAAAACTCCAAAATCTTTAAAGGAATGAAGGAAAAAATCCAGACCCTCAAAAATGTCCAGCATTCAAATGAAGATTATGGTACATACAAAATGGCAGAAAAATGTTTCTGATATCCAAGAGAAATACCAGTTAATTGGAATGGACAAAGAAAACATGGAAATGATTGAATTAGCAAGCAGGGACTTCATTAACAGTTACTGTAAATATATACAAGGACTTAATTACATACACATGAAGAAAAGGAGGCTGATACATGAATGTTCATAGCAGTTTTATTCATAATGGTTGCAAACTAGAAACAACCCAAGAGTCCAACCAACAGGAGAATTGTCTTAGACTCCTCAGACTGATAAAACAAAATATTATAATTGAGTGAAAAAAACTTAGACATTTATGTCTCCTAGTTCTGGAGGCTGGGAAGTCCAAGATCAGAGTGCCAGGATCTTGATAAGGGTCCTCTTCCTGACTTACAGACAGCCACAGTGTGTGTTTTGGGGATGAGGGCTGTGGAGAAAGAGAGAGAGAGTGAGAGTGCTCTGCTCTCTTTCTGTTCTTAGAAGCACACTAAACCCCACCATGGGAGCCCCACTGTCATCATCTCACCTAACCTAATCACCTCCCAAAGGCCTCACCTCCAAATACCATCATAATGGGGATTAGGGATTCAGTTATGAATTCTGGGGGTACACAAACATTCAGCCCATGCAAGAATGGATACACACAGTGTGTTATATTTATACAATGGAATATTACTAAGTGACAAAAAGAAGCAAACTACTGATAGGCCTAACAATACTAATGAATTTTAATAAGGCTAAGCTGAGCAAAAAAAGTTAGTTAGAAAAGTACATAGTAGATGGCTCTGGTTTTAAAAATCTGTTGAACAGCCAGAACTAATCTGTAATGATAGAAATCATATCCGTGGTTGCCTAAGAATGATGTTGGGGTAATTGACTACAAAAAAAAAGTATAGGAAACTTCTTGGAGAAGTGAAAATATTCCTTATCTTGATTGTGGTGGTGAATATATGGATATATACAAAGGGCATGGAGGTGTTCATTTAAAATGGGTGTATGTTAATAAATGTAAATGATACCTCACTAAAGTTGATTTTTAAAATGCTGCTATAGAAATGAAAAGAAAGATCACCTTAAAAATGTACAAGGATAACAAATATCTGAAAATGATTTGCTAAAGAAAGGAGAAATTTCCATTAGTTTGCCATACTTATTAGAATGCATGAATTCTATGAAACAGAAGCAGAAAGCCAAGATACAGAAAAAAAAAAAAAAAAAGACTAAGAATAAAAGACTAATATGCATAGAAAAGAGAGAAAAAAGACTCAAGGTAGGATAATTTTCAAAAAGATAAAATCACAATAGTAGGATTTAAATGCAAATTGATTCAATGAAGCGTAAGATTAAACTTGGTTAAATCTAATCAAACAGAAATAACTTGACAAATTTTTCAGAATGCAGTATGAGAAAACCAAAGTGACCAAAAAAAAAAAAAAAAAGGATGGTGAAGAATACAGGTAGGAAGAAAGGAAATAGAGCTTGAACCTAAGAGTCGCAGGTATTCTCAGGAAGACACTCCAACTAGACAAGAAGCGAACATCTAGAGCTTAATTGAAAACCACATCGAAACGGTCAAGAAAGCTTAGTGTAAAAAGCTTATCACAAACTCTTCAAAATCTCTGAAAGATAAACCACATAAACACATATCCTGGAAAAAAATACATAGTATTTGCACTAAACAGATAAGCCTTTAAACACCTAGAGATTTTTTTTTAAGTTTAACAACACAAGAAATAAAAATCAGACTCTTGTCAAACTCTAAAATGCAAAAAAGGCAAAAAAAAATTATGGTTTTAAGGAAAAATATCATGTCCCTCAAATTCTGATATCAGCTAAATGGCAAATTATGCATGAATAAACAGAAAGATATTTCAAAATATGTACTACACAAAGATTCTTTACCTTCTAGGGAAGATGTATTACTTGTCCCCTTTTCCAAAGACCAGTGCTCCCATCTAGAGCTAGAAAAGCCAGACGGAATACAAAATTTTTTTTTTGAAAAAGCCAAGAGTTGCTAAGGCAACAACAACAAAATGAACTAATACTTCATAAAGGAAGAAACAGAGAGGTGAACTGGCCTCTGCAGTTGCTTTTCTCCTGGAGGTACTGATGAATTTGAATATAGGCAAGAAGCTAAGAGTCTAGGGCAAAATCCAGAGCAACAGCTGGAAGAGGGCTGCAGCAGGAGTAAAAGGAATCGGAAGAGTTTTGGTGGAGATTTATAAGGTTTCAAGCACACAGCAGATTATTTTCCCCAAAACATGTATTGAAAACTGGAACCCGTATGTGGCAAAAGGCAAAAACATAAGTGGGAAGACCCTGCAAAACAAAACAGAGCTCTGTTGTCAGTTTCACATGACAAAGATTAGAATTTGATACTCATAAAAAAAGAGCATTCCCAAAACACACCAACATTCTAGATGAAACTACACGAGGTCAGTCTTGAGCCAGAGGTCATCCCTCATGCAGCCATGATTCAGCACAGTTCATTACTGAAGTAAACCAACTGACCACCACTCTGCCAAGAGGGGAAAGTAAGCCTTCTCAGGAATCTAGAGTTTCTATATTTTTTAAATAAATAATGTCTGGCATTTATTCAAATATTCCTTCATGTGTCAAAAAATAACAAGAGAAAAAAAATAATCAATAGAAACAGACCCATAGGTGATCCCAGTTTTAGTCTTAACCTACAAGGATGTTAAAATAACCACAATTCAATTAATGTTCAATTAATATGAAAACGAAGAATATGCATAAAAGAGTTGAAAGGCTAGGTAATTTCACTGGTATATTCAAAATGATGAAAACAGGATCAAATGGAAATTCCAGAACTAAAAAAAAAACAAAATATAAAATTAAGAACTAAGTAGTTGGGTTCAATAACCCATTAGACACAGCACCCATCACCTGGAAAATAGGTAACAGAAAACAATCAAACTAAAGCAGAGAGAGGAAAAAAAATAATTGAAAACACAGAAAAAGCATTAGAGACAGGTACGATTCAGGGAGAAGATCTAACAAACAAGCAAGTGAAGTTCCAGAAGATAAAGAGAAGGAAAATGGGGTAAGAGACAGATGTGAACCAATACTGGCAAAGGGTTTCTCAAAACTGATGAAACACTTCTGATCACTCATAACTTCCTGACAAACTGACCCTTTTAGCACTATAAAGTCCCTCTCTTTGTCTCTAGTACCTTTTATTTTGTTTTTAAAGTCTATTTTCTGATATTAGTACAACCTTCTACCTTTCTTATGGTTGCTATTTGCATAATATGTTTTCTATCCTTTTACTTCCATTCTATTTGTGTTTTTGAATCAAAATTATTTCCTTTAGACAGCATATAGTTGGATCTTATTTTTTATCCAATCTGATCATTTGTACATTTTGATTGTATATTCTATTAACATTAGTTATTATTGATATAGAATTACACTCACCATTATTACGCTTATTGTTTTCTATAATTTTCATGGCTTTTTATCCCTCTAATCCTTTCTTACTATTTTCTTTTCTATTGAGTGAATATTTTCTACTAATGCATTTAAATTTCTTTGACAATTTTTTAAATTTTCTTCAGTCATCTTCTTAGTGTCTTTTGTAGGGTCTACCGACACATCTTAACTTATCAGAATCAGCTTCAGATTGATACCATTTTAATTCCAGTGAAATACAGAAATGTTATTCCTATATAGCTCTATTCTCTTTTCCTATTCATTGTAGTATTATTGTTGTACATCTGTCAATATTATAAACCCAATAATACATTGTTAAAGTTCTTCCTTTATAAGATTTTAGGTCTTTATAAAGAACAGAGAGAAGAAAGGAGAGCAAATATGTTTTTGTAGCTTTTGCTGTATTAACCTTCCTATTTATCATTTCTGGTTTCCTTCATTTATACTTTGATCAGGTAATCATTTGGAATCATTTTCCTAGCACAGCGTTGTTCCTACTCACCTACTTGTGCTGTTATTCACAAACATAACACATTCCTATACGTTACAGGCAAAGCAATACATTATCTACATTTCTTTACAATTGCTTTTTAAGTTAGGTAAGATAACAAAAGAGAATAAATATGCATTTATACTGGAATTTAACTAACCTTTTTTTCTTTACTGGTGCTCTCTAGTGTGGTGTGTGTTTGTGTGTGTGTGTGTGTGTGTTTAGATTCAAAATATTTGGAGAATTCTATACCTGCAACCCTCAATTTCCAGTAAGCCTTTATTGCCAGAAGAAAGAATCCTGATTCCCCGTTGTGATATAACTCTACATATGTCATTTTAAAAATGAGAGAATTCGCTTTCCTCAATGTCCCTAAACCTTTAATAATAAGCATATCTAAACATGCCCCAGGGATACTATTACAAAATCAAAATCAAGCCCAGGAGGAACTTGCTTGCTTAACACACACACAGACACACACACACACGTACACATACACACACACTGCAGGGCCTCGCCTGTTTACGCTGGCGAAGCATATGGGGAATATATGTGTGAATGGATTCAGACAGTATTGGACAAGGAGGGGAGAAGACATTACGTAAGATTGTATTTATTGATATAGATTTCGCCATTGATACTCTGTATCTCTGTAACAGCTTGAGCAGGGAGACCAGTAGGACATGATGCAGTGAAACTGTTTCCTTGATTTTAAAGAAAATGGGAAGATCTGAGGGTGACAGAGGCCATATGGGGCACTTAAATGCCAGAGGCATGGTCATAATATCAGGACGCAAGATCAAAGGAATACCCTGGTGAAGATGTCTGGTATTTAGAGAATTAAAGCAGACTGTCGAAACTCAAAGAGCTTTTAACTCCGATTTCAGCTACTATTCTAGAGGACCCTCAGAATGGGCCTGAAGGGAGAGAATATTTGTATCAAACATGAATACCCAGTGCAGGGATGCTTTTAATAATCAGGTGGACAAAATGACCTTCTCTATTGTCAGCCAACCTCCTCTTCCCTAGCTAACACATCTGCTGTTGGCTCAACTTTCCCATTAAAAGACCAACCTGGAGCCCCCAATATAACACCATGCCTTTGGGGGATAGCTACCTAGCCAGCTATCTAGCACAAGGTTAATTGTATTGGCAGCCTTCCTTATAAAGGTGCCATTTATCTTCACTTATCATTTGGACTTCGATATACTTTCCTTCTCAACTATGCTTCTACAAGTGCAACCATCACTGAATACCTTATATAGAGTCATGACAGGCATGGTGCCTCAAAGGATATTGTTTCTGACCTAGGAGCTCACTTTACAGTAGTGGGGAAAAAGGAATAAACCAGCTACTAGTTTTATTATGTATCCCATCATCTAAAAGCAGCTGGAGCTGGACTTGTAGAACATTGCTATGAGCTGTGGAAAAATGAGTCACTCCAGCTGAAAGACAGGCCAGATTTCAGCCCTGAAGGATTCCAGGTATATTCTCTTTCTTCTACAGTCAGAATATGGGTCCAGGAAACAATGGAGCAGAAGGGGGTGTGATACCTCTAAGAATTAAACCTGGTAATATACTTATAAAAAACGTTACATATTCTTATAGCTGTTATCCACTAGTTTTGAAGTTCTGTTTGCAAGGAAGTAGATAACCATCCCAGTGAATTGCCACCAGACTGTCTGTATTCCCTTTACCACTGGGTGAACAGATAAAAATGCAGTGTTACAGGATTACCTAGTAATTCATATGAATTATCAAAAAGGAAATAAGGTTGCTCCTTCTCCATAAGGACAAAGAAAAACATAGTTAGAGCCTTTCTTAACATGTTCAATGATGAGTTTTGAGTGAATGACTATGGAAGTCCCATAGAGGCAAAATTAGCTAGGTTTCGGGGTTGTGCTGAAATTAAGCAAACAATTAATCTGAGAGAGATCCCAGTTCACTGACGTATGACTGAAGACAAAGGGAATATCATTCTATTCACAGCTACGCTGTACAGCATTGTAGCCACCAGTCATATGTGGCTATTTAAATCCAAATGTAAATTAATTAAAATTAAATACAATTAAAATACTAGTTTCTCATTTCACCAGCCACATTTTGAGGGTTTGCTGGCCACAGGTAACTTCTGCATTGAATAGCGCAGGCACAAACCACTTGCACCATTACAGGAACTTTCACTGGGCAGCATGGATCTGCGACCACATAACCAATGGAAGCAATAAGGACCATAACTTCTCTTCACACTTCCTTCCTTCTATGAATATATTTTAACCAAATTCTCTCTTCTTTCCTCTTTTTTTTTTACCCCATATTGTGGCCAACCCCCGGCCACAGACTGATACCAGTCCAGGGCCTGCTAGGAACCAGGCTACAAAGCAGGAGGTGAGTGGTGGGCGAGCAAGCCAAGCTTCATCTGTATTTACAGCCTCTCCCTAACACTCACATTACCGCCTGGGCTCCGCCTCCTGCCAGGTCAGTGGCAGCATTAGATTCTCATAGGAGCACGAACCCTATTGTGAACTGCACATGTGAGGGATCTAGGTTGCATGTTCCTTATGAGAATCTAATGCCTGATGATCTGTCACTGTCTCCCATCACCCCCAGATGGGACCATCTAGTTGCAGGAAAACAAGCTCAGGGCTCCCACTCATTCTACATTATGGTGAGTTGTATAATTATTTCATCATATATTACAACACAAAAATAATAGAAATAAAGCGCACAATAAATGTAATGCACTTGAATCCCCTTGCACCCACCTCCATGGAAAAATTGTCTTCCACAAAACCGGTCCCTGCTTCCAAAAAGAATGGGGACCTCTGGTATAGAGATATTTCACTTTTCAGTTTTGTCATCATTTATAAAATATTGAGAAGAGATTATAATAAAACTAGAGGAGGAATGAATATTGGGTAGAGATCTGGGACATGGGGAAGGGTGCAAGCAAGAACTTGCCACACTTCCAAGCTGAAAAAGCCAGCAACTTGCCCTCTCAAACCCCTTTCGGCTCTGCCATGGGCTGGAGGCTTAAGTTTAGCCCGTGGTATGCTCTTGTTTGGGACATTCATGTGAAACAAACGATGCTTAGTAACAGAGACTCTTCAGAAGTCTGGCAGTGGCAGCTGTGGAGGTCAGTGTCCAGAGCAGGGGTGGGGAAGTGGCTGAGGAAGTGTCTGATGGCAGCGTCCAGGGAACACAAAGACCATGGAGGAACAGAGGCAATCAGACAGCTGCCGTTTCTGGGGGTGGCCTAGCCAGTCCTGCCATGCAGCCACCGGCGGCTTCTCCTCATGTAAAACCTTCCTTCCTATCCATTCTGTGAACAGCTCCTTATCCTTCTAGAAGAAGATTCCTTTCTGCTTAATTTAGCCAGAGTCAGTTTCTATTGTTTGCAAGTAAGAATTCTGAAGGAAATTTAAATTTTTTTTAAATTTTTAATAATAGGTTAAGTATCGTTTTCCAAAAACCAAAAGACTAAAATTTTAAGAGGAATGTTTATCTTTCAGAACACTGGAAAAGGTAAAAGCAAACAAAGTGTATTACACAAAGTAAAAGACATAAATCCAGAACACAACAAGAAAGCATAAAATCTAAAAATATAAAACAAGATAACGGAGATGAGGCCAAGCATATATGATAATACATTTAAGTTATTTCAACTTCCCATTTAAAAAATATTTCAAAAATCTACACATATGCTGTTTAAGCTTAAAGAGACACATTAAAATGAGAAATGTTTTGAAAGAATAAACAAAGGCTTATCAGACAAATGAAATTTTAAAAACAGAAAGATGGCCCCTTTGATTTCAAATAAAATTTAATATAAGGTAAAAATAAAAAAGTTTCCATAGAAAAAAAGGTCATTTTATATTCATGAAAGGCAAAATCTACATAAAATTTATAATAGTCATGAAACTTTATGTTTTATACCAAAGCATCAAATTGTGTAAAACAAAAATAGGATTGCTATGAGAGATTGTAAAACATCTCTTTCCACATTTTATAGATCTATTAGCAGAGAAAGACAAATGGTGATACAACTAGGACATGGAACAAATTTGGTAGTATGATCACAGATGTGTCCATCCATTCCTCTTCAAATCCATGCAAGTAACAAGAAAAATAATTAAAAAATAAATGTACCGCCGCGCTGAAAAGTGATAGCGCCAATCAGTGCACCAGAAATTTTAAATAATCTTGGAAAACCGTACATCACTAAGAGGAGAGTGATGGGGAAAAAAATGGAAGAGAAACTTCGGCCTAAAACAACTAAGAAAAAAAATAACAACTATTGAAGTAAAAGCAATTCTAAGTACTTCAAGTTCAGTTATTAAGGTTAAGAGACACAAAAGAAGGAAAGGCTATTGGTCAAACAAGAAGATGACTAATTAAAGAAACTGTGTCACCAAAGGCTGTGTAAGCAGCCCCCTTCCTTCCTATCTGCTTCTTACAGTGAGCAGCAGATAAAGAAGGCTTCTGCCCTATGACAAACTCCAAGAACTTTTTCTACACTTACAGGAAAGATCTGTCTGAGACCATTTCCTAGCACCATGGTTAGCAATTTTGGTTGTAAATTAAAATCAACCAGAAAATTTAGAAAAATGCCAGTGTCCAGGCGGCTCCCCAAACCAAACAAATTAAGATCTCAGGGTGGGGATGGGGGTGCGGGTGGGGCTAAGACCAAGGCTTCAGTAGTTTCTCAAGCTTCCCAGGTGATTGCAGTGAGCAAACAAGGTTTAGAGCCACAGGCTTTGTAGAAATGTTGGGGCTGAAAACAGAAGAGCAAAGACCAAAGTACTATTAAACTTTGAAGTGAACAGCAAAGGAAGAAAAGCATTGAAAGTGAACAGAGGCTCTGGCTTTAGCCCCTAAGTAAAAGCAGGGAGCCCAGCTCTCAGAAATGGGAGATTTGACCCCTAGAACTTGGGATTGACTCTTGTGTGAGAAAAGCCTAACTCTTGTGTAAGAAAAGCCTGTCAAATGAGATACCATCTCATACCCGTTAGAATGGTGATCATTAAAAAGTCAGGAAACAACAGGTGCTAGAGAGGATGTGGAGAAATAGGAACACTTTTACACCGTTGGTGGGACTGTAAACTAGCTCAACCATTGTGGAAAACAGTATGGCGATTCCTCAAGGATCTAGAACTAGAAATACCATTTGACCCAGCCATCCCATTACTGGGTATATACCCAAAGGATTATAAATTGTGCTGGTATAAAGACACACACACATGTATGTTTATTATGGCACTATTCACAATAGCAAAGACTTGGAACCAACCCAAATGTCCATCAACGACAGACTGGATTAAGAAAATGTGGCACATATACATCGTGGAATACTATGCAGCCATAAAAAAGGATGAGTTCATGTCCTTTGTAGGGACATGGATGCAGGAAACCATCATTCTCAGCAAACTGTCACAAGAACAGAAAACCAAACACCGCATGTTCTCACTCACAGGTGGGAATTGAACAATGAGAACACTTGGACACAGGAAGGGGAACATCACACACCAGGGCCTGTCGTGGGGTGGGGGTAGGGGGGAGGGATAGCATTAGGAGATATACCTAATGTAAATGATGAGTTAATGGGTGCAGCACACCTACATGGCACATGTATACATATGTAACAAACCTGCACATTGTGCACACATACCCTAGAACTTAAAGTATAATAATTTTTTTAAAAAGCCTGTCAATGAGAACAATTCCAGCTGCTACCATCACTCACAATCCTCAAGAGTGATTTACGCCCAGAAGATTATGGGCTCACACAACCTACTTGGCAACAACCCCCACCTCCTAGACCCCCTGAGACAGGGTTTTGCACTCAGACCACCAAGAGGCAAAAGGAGAATCTCAAATAAAAATATAGGCAACCAAACAAGAATCACACAACATTTGAGGAAAATTAATATCCACAAAAGGCAGGAGCCAAATTCAACAAATAGAAGATGAAGGAAAATAAAGTTTTAAAATAAGGACAGTTAATACCCTCACAGAAATAAGAAAAGCCTTCTATAAAAATTTAACAAAAGAGATCTTAGAAATTAAACATATGGTCATATTTAAAAATTCAACTCGTAGGCCGAAGGGGAAAATGGAGAGATTAAAATCAAATTGAACTAAAGAATTCTTCATAAAACATTAAAAACCACAAAAAGAGGTGGAAAATATGAGATAAAGCTTCAGTTGCATAAAAAACAGATCCACAAGTTCTACGATAGCAGAGAGGAAATAAATGTAATACACACAGATAGAAAATTTCATGTGTGTGTTTATGTGTGTATCTACATGTGTGATGTGTATTATATTTACACAAAGAATTATATATGTATTATGTTTATAGAGAGATCTGTGTGTGTGTGTGTGTGTGTTGGGTATACACACAAAAAAACTTCCAGAACTGAAAAAAGACCCACATCTTCAGAATTGAACGCTTACTAAGTATCAAATGGTAGGAAAGAACAAGCCTGCTCTCTTTTAAAAAGTTGGCACAGCTAAGAACTACACAGATAAACAAGAGAACCTAGAAGTTTCTAGGGAAAAATTTCAAGGCTACCAAAGGAAATAGTCTTATCTTGACTTGTCATTAGCAACAGTGAAACTGATGAGGCCATGGAGCAGTATCTTCAAGTTCTGGAGAAATAATATCCTAATAGGTAGTGACATACAATAAACAATAAACATGTATGAGTAAAGTGTATAGTATGTGAATAGACGACAAGTAGCAGAGAAATAAGAAAAAAACAGAGCAAGAGAAGGGAAATTTGGAAAAGCAGGGAGGTAAAATGGAGGGCAGTTGCACTATCAGAAAGGGTGGTCAAGGAAGGACTCACTGAGAAGCAAGGTTTGGGCAGACATTTGAAGGAAGAGTGAGAGGATATGGAGGAGACATGCAAGGAAAAGAGTTCCAAAGAGTATATATGTGTGTGTGTGTTTATTGGACAGGATTGTCCAATAAAGGGAAAGTCCCTCACAGCAGAAGACTTTCCAGAGACACTCAGAAGAAGAGGGCAAGGGAAATGCCAGGGGAGATGGGCATATGCCCCTCACAATCTATGCACATAACAAAATTGCATATGTACCCCATACATTTAAACAAAATTTTTAAATGAATAGAATTGTAACATCTCTCCAAGTCCACAAAGAAATCAAGAATAATTCTATTGTAATCCATATTTATTTTCAAGCTGTATATCCATTTTTAGCTTTATTGTTCTAACACATAAAAACAATCTTCACTCATATGTCAAATCAGTGAATAAACTAGCAACTCGTCCATATTTTTAAAATATAATTATTAAGAAATATTCATTAATTCCATCCCAGTTATTTTTGTGGATGGCTGAATCCCTAAATGGAATAATATCAGTTTATAATTTTAAATGACCTGGGTTGCAATTTTTAAAGTATTCACTAAAAAATGGTTTAAATATTGAAAATTTATGATCCCACACAAGTAAGAGTCTAAAGGTAACTGGCTCAAGTTTGTCTAATTGACTGTTCAACATATCTGGGCTCTCGTTTTGCTTCTCTATTGATGCTTTTGCTTTTCTTTTGGGGTACAAAATGGCAGCCACACTTCCGAGCATCACGTCCTTATACAATAAGACTCAATGGCAGAAAGGGAGGTAGAATTTCTCCATGGGTCTCTCTCTTCGTTAGGGCAAAATAGTTCTCCCAGAAGGCCCCCTTATGTCTTGTTGGCTAGAACCTGGTGCTATTTCCACCTCAAAGCAATCACCCACCCGAAGAACCTGACTTCTTCCATCAAAAAGTTGGTGGGGCCAGACCAGGTGGCTCAAGCCTGTAATCTCAAAACTTTGGGAAGCCAAAGTGGGAGGATCACTTGAGCCTAGGAGTTCAAGACCAGCCTGGGCAGTATAGCAGGATCTCATCTCTACAAAAAATAGAAAAACTTAGCCAGGCATAGTGGCTTATGCCTGTAGTCCTAGCTACAAGGATCACTTGAGTCCAGGAAGTGAGGCTTCCATGAGCTATGATTGTACCACAGCACACCAGCCTGGGTAACAGAGCAAGACTCTGATTTAAAAAAAAAACAAAAACAAAAACAAAAAAATCATGGGGAAGAGGAAAGAATTAGTGGCTCCAGTTCTACTAAGATGTACTAAGATGGCGCATTTTGAAACGCAGGGAGATAAAATGGAGGGCAGTTTGCAGTATAGAAAGGGTGGAAAAATCCTTGGACAGAAAGTAACCCAGAGGGCAGTGAATTTCCTGACATCGTTTCATTCTGTATCTTCCAGCTTTGACTGCAGAGCAATGCAAATCCAGGAACTGCACAGCAATTGAGGGCAGAAAAAGTTCCCAGAGAAATCCTCTGTTTCTAACCAGAAAACCTGAAAGAAGATCCCCTGTGGGATGGAGGATGTGGGAGCAAATCCTCATTTTTTTTCCTCTTATTATTTTCCCTGCCCTACACTGAAGCAAATTCCAGTCGTGAAGCTGCATTCTCAAGGCAGCAATATAGACAGATACAGCACTAGGCACACAGCAATGTTGGGCATGAAACTGAAAGAAAGTACTTCTCTCTGACCCGAATAACTAAGCAAAGTGGTCCCTATGGTCCTGTTTTGTCCTAAAAATTTTATAGTCTTACAGTGAATATCTAGAGCTATGAGTCAATTGAGTTAATTTTTGGTATGAGGGATAAAGTTGAGGACGCATCTCTCTTTTTGCATGTGAATGACAGATTGTTTCAACAGCATGTGCTGAAAAGACCATCCTTTCTCCATTGAATTGCTTTACACTTTTATCAAAAATCAAATTACCGGATTTGTGGAGGTCTATTTGTGGGGTATCTTTTCTGTTCCATTGATCTATGTGTTTATCCCATTGCCTTGATTACTGTTGCTTTATAGTAAGTCATAAAATCTAGTAATGAGATTCCTCTAACTGTATTCTTTTTGTAAGTTGTTTTAGCTATTCTAGTTTCATTGCTTTTGCATGTACACTTTAGAATCAGCTTGTCTCTATTTACAAGAAAAAACTTTCTGGGATTTTGACTGGTGTTGCATTAAGTCTATAGATTGGTTGAGGGAGAATTGACATCTTTACTTTGTTGAGTCTTCTAATCCATGAATACCATGTGTCGCTCCATTTATTTGTCTTCTTTGATTTCTTCCTCAGCATTTTGTGGGTTTCAGCATGCAGATCTCATGCATGTTTTCTTAGACTTATACCTAAGTATTTCATTTTTGGGAGCAATAGTAAATGATACCATTTTCAAATTGTGGTTTCCAATTGATTGTTACTAGTTTATGGAAAAACAGTTGGTTTTGGGTGTTGGCCTGTGTCCCGCAATTTTGATAAACCTACTTTTCATTCTAGAAGCCTTTTTCTAAATTCCTAGATTTCATAAATGTTAATGTCATCTGCAAATAGGGACAGTTTTTTTTCTTCTTCCAACCTCTATGCCTTTTATTTCTTCTTATTGCTTCAGTGGACTGGTTAAGACATCTAATGCTATAAATTATAGGACTAGGGAGAGTGGCGTTCCTGCTTTGTTCTTGATTTTAGAGAGTAAGAATTGAGTCTTTCATCATTAAAAATGATGTTAGCTGTACAGTTTTCGTATATGCCCTTTATCAGGCTGAGGAAGTTCCTTCTATTAGTAGTTTGCTGACACTTTTCATCATGGATGCCTGATGAATTTTTCAAATGCTATTTCTGCATCTGTCGATATGATCAAGTGGCTTTTCTTCTTTACATCATTAATATGATGAGTTACATTGACTGAATTTTTTTTAGTATTGAACCAGCATGACATGTCCATGATAAGCCTCACTACATTGTACAGTCTTTTTTTGTTTATTGGTTTTGTTTTTGTTTTTGAGATGGAGCCTCACTATGTCACCCAGGGTAAAGGGCAGTGGTGCTATCTCAGCTCACTGCAACCTCTTCCTCGCAGGTTCAAGTGATTCTCCTGCCTCAGCTTCCCAACTAGCTGGGATTACAGGTGTGTGCCACCATACCCAGCTAATTTTTGTATTTTTAGTAGAGACAGGGTTTCACCATGTTGGTCAGGCTGGTCTCAAACTTCTGGCCTCAAGCAATTTCCCCACCTTGGCTTCCCAAAGTGCTGGATTACAGGTGTAAGCCACTGAGCCCAGCCTAGTATTTTTTAATATATTACCATATTCAACTTGCCAATACAGTAGTCTCCTCTTATTCACGGTTTCACTTTCTACAGTTTCAGTTACCTATGGTCAGCCGTGGTCTGGAAATATTAAATGGAAAATTCCACAAATAAACAATTCATGTGTTTTAAATTGCACACCACTCTGGATAGCACGATAAAAATCTCACACTGCCCGGCTCTGTCCCACCAGGGAGGTGAATCCTCCTTTTGTCCAGGGGATCCATGTGTCTGTACCCCCCACCTGTTAGTCACTTAGGAGTTGTCTTGTTTATCAGAGCAACCGTCATAGTATCCGGTATTGTGATGCTTGTGTTCAAGTGACTCTTATTTTATTTTGTAATGGCCCTAGAGCACAAGAGTAGTGATGCTGGCCATTCAGATCTGCCGAAAAAGACGCCGTCAGTGACTACTTTGAGTGAAAAGGTAGAAGTTTCTGACTTAATATGGAAAGAAAAAAAAATCATATGCTGAACTTACTAAGATCCATGATAAAAACCAATTTTCCATCTGTGACTTTATCTGTTGTGAAGAAGGAACAAGAAATTCATGCATAGTGTATATAGGGTTTGGTATCATCCACAATTCCAGGAATCCACTGAGGATCTTGGAAAATATCTCCGACCAATAAGTGGGATTAACGTATTTTGATGAGGATAGATATGTCCATGAGGGATAATGACATGACATTTTTCTTTTTCATGTCTTTGATTTGGTTTTAAGTTAATTCAGGTCTCATTAAATGAGCTTTATGTGGTTATTTTTTTTTATTACACTTTAAGTTCTAGGGTACATGTGCACAATGTGCAGGTTTGTTACATATGTATACATGTGCCATGTTGGTGTGCTGCACCCATTAACTCGTCATTTACATTAGGTATATCTCCTAATGCTATCTCTCCCTGCTTCCTCCACCCCATGACAAGTCCCGGTGTGTAATGTTCCCCTTCCTGCGTCCAAGTGTTCTCATTATTCAGTTCCCACCTATGAGTGAGAATATGCAGTGTTTGGTTTTCTGTTCTTGCAACAGATTGCTGAGAATGATGGTTTCCAGCTGCATCCATGTCCCTGCAAAGGACATGAACTCATCCTTTTTGATGGCTGCATGGTATTCCATGGTGTATATGTGCCACATTTTCTTAATCCAATCTGTCACTGAGAGACATTTGGGTTGGTTCCAAGTCTTTGCTATTCTGAATAGTGGTGCAATAAACATACGTGTGCATGAGTCTTTATACCAGCATGATTTATAATCCTTTGGGTATATACCCAATAAAGGGATGGCTGGGTCAAATGGTATTTCTAGTTCTAGATCCTTGAGGACTGGGTCAAATGGTATTTCTAGTTCTAGATCCTTGAGAATCGCCACATTGTCTTCCACAATGGTTGAACTAGTTTACAGTCCCACCAACAGTGTAAAAGAGTTCCTATTTCTCCACATCCTCTCTAGCACCTGTTGTTTCCTGATTTTTTAATGATTGCCATTCTAACTGGTGTGAGATGGTACCTCATTGTGGTTTTGATATGCATTTCTCTGATGGTGAGTCATGATGAGCATTTTTTCATGTGTCTTTTGGCTGCATAAATGTCTTCTTTTGAGAAGTGTCTGTTCATATCCTTCGTCCACTTTTTGATAGGGTTGTTCCTTTTTTTCTTGTAAATTTGTTTGAGTTCTTTGTAAGTTCTGGATATTAGCCCTTTGTCAGATAAGTCGATTGCAAAAATTTTCTCCCATTCTGCAGCTTGTCTGTTCACTCTGATGGTAGTTTCTTTTGCTGTGCAGAAGCTCTTTAATTTAATTAGATCCCATTTGTCAATTTTGGTTTTTGTGGCCTTTGCCTTTGGTGTTTTAGACATGAAGTCCTTGCCCATGCCTATGTCCTGAATGGTATTGCCTAGGTTTTCTTCTAGGGTTTTTATGGTTTTAGATCTAACATTTAAGTCTCTAATCCATCTTGAATCAATTTTTGTATACGGTGTAAGGAAGGGATCCAGTTTCAGCTTTCTACTTAATGGCTAGCCAGTTTTCCCAGCACCATTTATTAAACAGGGAATCCTTTCCCCATTTCTTGTTTTGCTCAGGTTTGTCAAAGATCAGATGATTGTAGATGTGTGGCATTATTTCTGAGGGCTCTGTTCTGTTCCATTGGTCTATATCTCTGTTTTGGTACCAGTACCATGCTGTTCTGGTTACTGTAGGTTTGTAGCATAGTTTGAAGTCAGGTAGCGTGATGTCTCCAACTTTGTTCTTTTGGCCTAGGATTGTCTTGGCAATGTGGGCTGTTTTTTATTTCCATATAAACTATAAAGTAGTTTTTTCCAATTCTGTGAAGAAAGTCATTTGTAGCTTAATGTGGAGAGCATTGAATCTATGAATTACCTTGGGCAGTATGGCCATTTTTACGATATTGATTCTTCCTATCCATGAGCATGGAGTGTTCTTCCTTTGCTTGAGGTCCACTCCAGTTAGGCTACTCCCTGTTAGGCTCTCCCAATTAGGCTACTCAGGGGTCAGGGACTCACTTGAGCAGGCAGTCTGTCTGTTCTCAGATCTCAAACTCTGTGCTGGGAGAATCACTAGTCTCTTCAAAGCTGTCAGACAGGGACATTTACAACTGCAGAGGTTTCTGCTGCTTTTTGTTTAGCTGTGCCCTGTCCCCAGAGGTGGAGTCTACAGAGGCAGGCAGGCCTTCTTGAGCTGCAGTGAGCTCCACCTGGTTCGAGCTTCCCAGCTGCTTTGTTTACCTACTTAAGCCTCAGCAATGGAGGGTGCCCCTCCCCCAGCCTCACTGCCACCTTGCAGTTAGATCTCAGACTGCTGTGCTAGCAATGAGGGAGGCTCCATGGGTGTGGGACCCTCCAAGCCAGGCACAGGATATAATCTCCCGGTGTGCTTTTGTTAAGACCCTTGGAAAAGTGCAGTATTAGGGTGGGAGTGACCCGATTTTTCCAGGTGCTGTGTGTCACAGTTTCCCTTGGCTAGGAAAGGGAATTACCCCTTGTGCTTCCCAGGTGAGGCAATGCCTCACCCTGCTTAGGCTCTCACTCACTGGGCTGCACCCACTGTCCTGCACCAACTGTCCGACACGCCCCAGTGAGATTAACCTGGTACCTCAGTTGGAAATGCAGAAATCACCCATCTTCTGTGTTGCTCACGCTGGGAGCTAGAGGCTGGAGCTGTTCCTATTGAGCCATACTGGCACCCCCCACTAAATATTCTTAATTACTCTAAAACAATGGTTCTGAACCCAAGGAGATCCCTTTCCTTTACCATTCTTCCCCATAGGAACACAAGCAATGTCTGGAGACATTTTTGATTGTCACAGCTGGGATGGTGCTACTAATGCTAGTGGGTAAAGGTCTGGGGTGCTGCTAAACATCCTACCACACATGGGACAGACTCACACAAACAGAATTCTCCAGTCCAAAATACTGCTGAGGTTTAGAAAATCTACTCTAAAAGATAACTTCTAAAGCAAAAACAGTAACATTGTATTGTGTGTTTACAGCATATATAAAAGTAGAGGGTATGAAAGCAATAGTACAATTAATGGGAGGGAAGAATTGGGACTAACTATTGTGATGTCCTTACATAGCACAGGAAACAAGGTTATTTGAAGGTAGACTCTTGTTAATTAAAGATGTATATTTTAAAACCTAGGACAACCAATAAAAAATAATGAAGATAAAATGTAATAATAACATACATTCAATTAACAAAAGAGGAGGCTGAAAAGGAGAGCAAAAACTAAAGAATAGATAGAACAAATATAAAACAGCTAGCAAGATGGTGGATTTTAATTGAGGCATTTTAATAACCACATAAAGTGGGGGCAGTTCCAAGATGGCTGAATAGGAACAGCCCCAGGCTACAGCTCCCATCATGAGTGATACAGAAGATGGGGGATTTCTGCATTTCCAACTGAGGTACCGGGTTCATATCACTGGGGCATGTTGGACAGTGGGTACAGGACAGTGGGTGCAGTCCACCGAGCAAGAGCCGAAACAGGGCGAGGCATCGCCTCACCCAGGAAGCACAAGGGGTAATTCCCTTTCCTAGCCAAGGGAAACTGTGACACACAGCACCTGGAAAATCAGGTCACTCTCACCCTAATACTGCACTTTTCCAAGGGTCTTAGCAAACGGCACACCAGGAGATTACATCCTGCACCTGGCTCGGAGGGTCCCACACACACAGACTCTCCCTCATTGCTAGCACAGCAATCTGAGATCTAACTGCAAGGTGAGAGTGAGGCTGTGGGGAGGGATGCCCGCCATTGCTGAGGCTTGAGTAGGTAAACAAAGCAGCTGGGAATCTCAAACTGGGTGGAGCCCAGTGCAGCTCAAGGAGGTCTGCCTGCCTCTGTAGACTCCATCTCTGGGGACAAGGCATAGCCAAACAAAAGGCAGCAGAAACCTCTGCAGAATTAAATGTCACTGTCTGACAGTTTTGAAGAGAGTAGTGGTTCTCCCAGCACAGAGTTTGAGATCTGAGAAAGGACAGACTGCCTCCTCAAGTGGGTCTCTGACCCCCGAGTAGCCTAACTGGGAGGCACCCCCCAGTAGGGGCAGACTGACACCCCACACGGCCGGGTATCCATCTGAGATGAAGCTTCCAAAGGAACAATCAGGCAGCAACAGTTGCCATTCAGCAATATTCACTCTTCTACAGCCTCTGCTGCTGATACCCAGGCAAACAGGGTCTGGAGTGGACTTCCAGTAAACTCTAACAGACCTGCAGCTGAGGGTCCTAACTGTTAGAAGGAAAACTAACAAACAGAAAGGACATCCACACCAAAACCCCATCTGTACATCACCATCATCAAAGACCAAAGGTAGATAAAACCACAAAGATGGGGAAAAAGCAGTGCAGAAAAGCTCAAAATTTAAAAAATCAGAGTGCTTCTCCCCCTCCAAAGGAACGCAGCTCCTCGCCAGCAACAGAAAAAAGCTGGATGGAGACTGACTTTGATGAGTTGAGAGAAGGCGGCTTCAGTTGATCAAAATTCTCAGAGCTAAAGGAGGAACTACGAACCCAGTGCAAAGAAACTAAAACCTTGAAAGGAGATTTGACGAATAGATAACTGGAATAACCAATGCAGAGAAGTCCATAAACGACCTAACAGAGATGAAGACCATGACACGAGAACCACGTGACAAATGCACAAGCTTCAGTAACTGACTCAATCAATTGGAAGAAGGAGTATCAGAGATTGAAGATCAAATGAATGAAATGAAGCGAGAAGAGAAATTTAGAGAAAAAAGAGTAAAAAGAAATGAACAAAGCTTCCAAGAAATATGGGATTATGTGAAAAGACCAAATCTACGTCTGATTGGTGTACCTGAAAGTGACAGGGAGAATGGAATCAAGTTGGAAAACACTCTTCAGGATATTATCCGGGAGAACCTCCCCAACCTAGCAAGGCAGGCCAACATTCAAATTCAGGAAATACAGACAACGCCACAAAGATACTCCTCGGGAAGAGCAACTCCAAGACACATAATTATCAGATTCACCAAAGTTGAAATGAAGGAAAAAATGTCAAGGGCAGCCAGAGAGAAAGGTTGGGTTACCCACAAAGGGAAGCCCATCAGACTAACAGCAGATCTCTCGGCAGAAACTCTACAAGCCAGAAGAGAGTGTGGGCCAATATTCAACATTCTTAAAGAAAAGAATTTTAAACCCAGAATTTCATATCCAGCCAAACTAAGTTTCATAAGTGAAGGAGAAATAAAATCCTTTACAGACAAGCAAATGCTGAGAGATTTTGTGACTGCCAGGCCTGCCCTACAAGAGATCCTGAAGGAAGCACTCAACATGGAAAGGAACAACCGGTACCAGTCATTGCAAAAACATGCCAAAATGTAAAGACCATCAATGCTAAGAAGAAACTGCATCAACTAATGAGCAAAATAACAAGCTAAAATCATAATGACAGGATCAGGTTCACACAAAACAATATTAACCTTAAATGTAGATAGGCTAAATCGTCCAATTAAAAGACACAGACTGGCAAATTGGATAGAGTCAATACCCATCAGTTTGCTGTATTCAGGAGACCCATCTCACATGCAGAAACACACATAGGCTCAAAATAAAGGGATGGAGAAAGATCTACCAAGCAAATGGAAAACAAAAAAAGGCAGGGGTTGCAATCCTAGTCTCTGATAAAAGAGACTTTAAACCAACAAAGATCACAAAGAAGGCCATTACATAATGGTAAAGGGATCAATTCAACAAGAAGAGCTAACTATTCTAAATATGTATGCACCCAATACAGGAGCATCCAGATTCATAAAGTAAGTCCTTAGAGACTTACAAAGAGACTTAGACTCCCACACAACAATAATGGGAGACTTTAACACCCCACTGTCAACACTTAGACACATCAACGAGACAGAAAGTTAGTAAGGGTATCCAGGAATTGAATTCAACTCTGCACCAAGCAGACCTAATAGACATCTACAGAACTCTCCACCCCAAATCAACAGAATATACATTCTTCTCAGCACCACATCACACTTATTCCAAAATTGACCACATAGTTGGAAGTAAAGCACTCCTCAGCAAATGTAAAAGAACAGAAATTATAACAAACTGTCTCTCAAACCACAGTGCAATCAAACTAGAATTCAGGACTAACAAACTCAATCAGAACCGCTCAACTACATGGAAACTGAACAACCTGCTACTGAATGACTACTGGGTACATAACAAAATGAAGGCAGAAATAAAGATGTTCTTTGAATCCAATAAGAACAAAGATACAACATACCAGAATCTCTGGGACACATTTAAAGCAGTGTATAGAGGGAAATTTATAGCACTAAATGCCCACAAGAGAAAGCAGAAAAGATCTAAAATTGACACCCTAACATCACAATTAAAAGAACTAGAGAAGCAAGAGCAAACACATTCAAAAGCTAGCAGAAGGCAAGAAATAACTAAGATCAGAGCAGAACTGAAGGAGATAGAGACACAAAGAACCCTTCAAAAAATCAATGAATCCAGGAGATGGTTTTTTGAAAAGATAACAAAATTGATAGACTGCTAACAAGACTAATACAGAAGAAAAGAGAGAAGAATCAAATAGATGCAATAAAAAATGATAAAGGGGATATCACCAGCGACCCCACAGAGATACAAATGACCATCAGAGAATACTATAAACACCTCTAAGCAAATAAACTTGAAAACCTAGAAGAAGTGGATAAATTTCTGGACACATACACTCTCCCAAGACTAAACCAGGAAGAAGTTGAATCCCTGAATAGACCAATAGTAGACTCTGAAACTGAGGCAATAATTAATAGCCTACCAACCAAAAAAAGTACAGGACCAGACAGATTCACAGCTGAATTCTACCAGAGGTACAAGGAGGACCTGGTACCATTCCTTCTGAAACTATTCCAATCAATAGAAAAAGAGAGAATCCTCCCTAACTCATTTTATGAGGCCAACATCATTCTGATACCAAAGCCTGGCAGAGAGACAACAAAAAAAGGGAACTTTAGAACAATATCCCTGATGAACATCGATGCAAAAATCCTAAATAAAATACTGGTGAACCAAATCCAGCAGCACATCAAAAAGCTTATCCACCATGATCAAGTGGGTTTCATCCCTGGGATGCAAGGCTGGATCAACACATGCAAATCAATAAACATAATCCAGCATATAAACAGAACCAAAGACAAAAACCACATGATTATCTCAATAGATGCAGAAAAGGCCTTTGACAAAATTCAACAGCCCTTCATGCTAAAAACTCTCAATAAATTCAGTATTGATGGAACGTATCTCAAAACAATAAGAGCTATTTATGACAAACCCACAGCCAATATCATACTGAATGGGCAAAAACTGGAAGCATTCCCCTTAAAAACTGGCACAAAACAGGGATGCCCTCTCTCACCACTCCTATTCAACATAGTGTTGGAAGTTCTGGCCAGGGCAATCAGGCAAGAGAAAGAAAGAAAGGGTATTCAATTAAGAAAAGAAGAAGTCAAATTGTCCCTGTTTGCAAATGACATGATTGTCTCTTTAGAAAACCCCATCATCTCAGCCCAAAATCTCCTCAAGCTGATAAGCAACTTCAGCAAAGTCTCAGGATACAAAATCAACATGCAAAAATCACAAGCATTCTTATACACCAATAACAGACAAACAGAGAGCCAAATCATGAATGAACTCCCATTCACAATTGCTTCAAAGAGAATAAAATACCTAGGAATGCAACTTACAAGGGATGTGAAGGATCTCTTCAAGGAGAGCTACAAACCACTGCTCAGTGAAATAAAAGAGTACACAAACAAATGGAAGAACATTCCATGCTCATGGATAGGAAGAATCAATATCGTGAAAATGGCCATACTGCCCAAGGTAATTTATAGATTCAATGCCATCCCCATTAAGCGACCAATGACTTTCTTCACAGAATTGGAAAAAAACTACTTTAAATGCCATATGAAACCAAAAAAGAGGCTGCATTGCCATGACAATCCTAAGTCAAAAGAACAAAGCTGGAGGCATCATGCTACCTGACTTCAAACTATACTACAAGGCTACAGTAACCAAAACAGCATGGTACTGGTATCAAAACAGAGATATAGACCAATGGAACAGAACAGAGCCCTCAGAAATAATACCACACATCTACAGCCATCTGATCTTTGACAAACCTGACAAAAACAAGAAAAGGGGAAAGGATTCCCTGTTTGATAAATGGTTCTGGGAAAATTGGCTAGCCGTAAGTAGAAAGCTGAAACTGGATCCTTTCCTTACTCCTTATACGAAAATTAATTCAAGATGGATTAGAGACTTAAATGTTAGACCTAACACCATAAAAACCCTAGAAGAAAACCTAGGTAATACCATTCAGTACATAGGCATGGGCAAGGACTTCATGTCTAAAACACCAAAAGCAACGGCAGCAAAAGCCAAAATTAACAAATGGGATCTAATTAAACTAAAGAGCTTCTGCACAGCAAAAGAAACTACCATCAGAGTGAACAGGCAACCTACAGAATGGGAGAAAATGTTTGCAATCTACTCATCTGACAAAGGGCTAATATCCAGAACTTACAAAGAACTCAAACAAATTTACAAGAAAAAAACACAAACCCCATCAAAAAGTGGGTAAAGGAAATGAATAGACACTTCTTAAAAGAAGACATTCATACAGCCAACAGATACATGAAAAAATGCTCATCATCACTCACCATCAGAGAAATGCATATCAAAACCACAATGAGGTACCATCTCACACCAGTTAGAATGGCAATCATTAAAAAATCAGGAAACAACCGGTGCTGGAGAGGATGTGGAGAAATAGGAACACTTTTACACTGTTGGTGGGACTGTAAACTAGTTCAACCATTGTGGAAAACAGTGTGGCGATTCCTCAAGGATCTGGAAATAGAAATACCATTTGACCCAGCCATCCCTTTACTGGGTATATACCCAAAGGATTATAAATCATGCTGCTAGAAAGACACATGCACATGTATGTTTATTGCAGCACTATTCACAATAGTGAAGACTTGAAATCAACCCAAATGTCCATCAGAGACAGACTGGATTAAGAAAATGTGGTACATATATACCATGGAATACTATGCAGCCATAAAAAAAAGGATGAGTTCATGTCCTTTGTAGCGACATGGATGCAACTGGAAACCATCATTCTCAGCAAACTGTCGCAAGAACAGTAAAGCAAACACCACATGTTCTCACTCATAGGTGGGAATTGAACAATGAGATCACTTGGACACAGGAAGGGGAACATCACACACCGGGGCCTACTGTGGGGAGGGGGGAGGGGGGAGGGATTGCATTGGGAGTTATACCTGATGTAAATGACGAGTTGATGGGTGCTGACGAGTTGATGGGTGCAGCACACCAACATGGCACATGTATACATACGTAACAAGCCTGCACGTTGTGCACATGTACCCTAGAACTTAAAGTATAATTTAAAAAAACAATAATAATCAATAAACATAAATAAGTATGCACATGTACCCTAGAACTTAAAGTATAATTTAAAAAAACAATAATAATCAATAAACGTAAATAAGTATCAAAAAAAGAAAATTGCTAAAAGAGTACATCTTAAATGTTCTCACCAGAAAAAAAAATGAATATGTGAGGTAATGGATATGTTAATTGGCTTGGTTTAATCATTTTACAATGTATCAAAACATCATGTTACATACTGTAAATATATAAATTTTTTATTTTCCAATTATACCTTAATAATGTTGGAAAATGAGAAAAACAATGGAGCAGAACCATGTGTACATTTTTTTCGGCTTCCCCAGACTTTAGAATCTAATTTTATATAAAGTGGCATGTGGTATTTCACTTATTCCTTATAGCAACAAACATATTTATTAAAATGTATTGTAGTTAGGAAGGATAATATTTAAAGAATATGCAGTAAAACCTTCAGGCACCTCTCTACTCTCTAATCCTAGGGCTGTGATGCTCTTACTGACGCAAATAGTATAAATGTCTAGAATTTTATTTTTTCCTTTAATAAGAAAGACAATATGAGGTTGTATTCCCCAACAATGTATATACTTATGGATGGATTAATTTCAAGTTTAAGAGAATTTGGCTGCCTTATTTAGAACTTAATTCCCACAAAAAAGGTGATCCTATTGTATACAAAGAGTTTGGATCTAGACAGATTCAGCCATGTGTATCAGCGACCATAAGCCAGTACGACCTATCTATCATTAGGGAACATTCATATCCCAACCGAACCATTTGTTAGCAGTATCATATTGCAATAACTGTAGGCCATTGGGTGTTTTAAGGCTTATATAAACAATTAGAAGAAAAAATTTTCCATTTTTGTGGAGATATGTTTTTCTAGATTTGTTGAAAGTTCTGTGCAATAGCATCAATTGAGAAAATAAGCTACATATTAAAACAATCCAAACTCTCTAAAAAAAAGAAAATTTAGAAAATTAATTTAATTTTACCTTCATTATTTCCATTTTCACCACCTACTATACCTATACCTAGACAAGTATAGCTAAAATTTATTATAGTGTGAAAGAATTACACAGAGTAAGAGAACTAACAAAGGAATAACATAGAGGACTGAAGGTATGGTTTTTGAGAAAGAACTCTTTTCTCGTTATGTCCTTGAATTACAAACACAAAACACTAAACAGAAAAGGTTGAGGGGGTGTCAGGTGCAGTGGCTCACACCTGTAATCCCAGCACTTTGGAAGAGCAAGACAGGTAGATCATTTGAGGTCAAGAGTTTGAGACCAGCCTGGCCAACATGGTGAAACCCCGACTCTACTGAAAATACAAAAATTAGCCAGGCATAGTGGCACACACCTGTAATTCCAGCTACTCAGGATGCTGAGGCACAAGGATCTCTTGAACCCAGGAGGCAGAGGTTGCAGTGAGCCAATATCACACTCCAGCCTGGGAGACAGAGCAAGACTCTGTCAAAAAGAAAGAAAAGAAATGAAAAGAAACGAGAAGAGAGAAGGGAAGGGAGAGAGGAGAGAAAGAGAGAGAGAGAAAAAGGAAATAAAAGCTGAGGGAAAGGGCTCTAGGTGGGACAGCTTTAGGGTAGTCAATATCTTAAAGAAAGAATGAAATGTATTTCCTTGTATATGTCTACATTGCAGTCTGGTATTTTATTTTTTTCTGCCTGAAGAACATCTTTTAATATTTCTCATACAGTAGGTCTGCTGAAAATGAATTCTAACCATTTTTGTGTGTCTGAGAAAATCTTTATTTACCTTGAGTTTTTAAGGTATTTTCGCAAGTTATAGAATTTTTCGTTAACAAATACTTTTCTTTTAGCACGTTAGAGTTGTTACTCCATTGTCTCTGGCTTGTATAGTTTCTGACAAAAAGTTTACTTCATTCTTTGCACCACTGTACCTTTGTTCCTCTTTATGTAATGTTTCATTTTCTCTGACTACCTTTAAGATTTTGTTTATTTTGTGGTTTTATGCTATGCCACAGCATGTGTATGCAAGGAGAGTGAGTGGTTTTTGTTTTTTTGTTCTTGCTGTTCTCTGAGACTCCTGGATCTGTGGTTTGGTTTCTGTCATTAATTTTTGAAAATTCCCAGCCATTATTTCCACAAATATTATTTTCTGAACTGTCTCCCTTTCTTCTCCTCCTTGGATTCCAATCACACGTATGTTGGGAAACTTGATATTGTTCAACAGCTCTTGGATGTAACAGGAAGTTATGATGTTGGGAATACAGTTTGAACCTCTTCATCCTCCCCTACACCTATATGATGGCAAGTATAGCTAACATTTATTGTAGTGTGAAATAACTATTATACAGAACCAAAAAAGGAGTAACATAGGAGACTGAGGGCATGGTTTTTGAGGAAGGACTCCTCTCTTTATGTCCTTGGATGACAAACAAAAGCACTAAACAAAAAAGCTTGTTGCAGAAAAACGACATAGAAGACGGGGGATTTCTGCATTTCCAACTGAGATACCGGGTTCATATCACTGGGGCGTGTCGGACAGTGGGTGCAGGACAGTGGGTGTAGCCCACCGAGCGAGAGCTGAAACGGGGCAAAAATGCTTCCCTCTTGAGGGAAAGAGCTCCAAGTGAGACAGCTCTGGGGTAGTCAATATCTTACTCCTGATTTCTTAGAAAGCACAGCTGGAAGAAAGAACAAAAGGACTCACCCTTTAGTTGGGAAATGAAAGGCTAGAAGAATGAGGGTGAGGAGAAAGAAGCAACACAAGGGCCAGGAAGCAACCATGTCTGCCCAGTTCTCAGGACTTCTCAAGAAAATGTGCAAATGAAACCTCACCTTGGAGTAGTCCTTGAAAGGAAGAAGGAAGAGAGGACTCCTGTCTTTCATTTTTCTGTGATCAAGTTTTACATGCAGAGAGCTAATCACTCCTTACACACACTTCTGGATTGTGTCATTTAATCCCCTGAGTGCCACTTAAAAAAGCAGGTTCTAAACTCCAGAATGTGGCCTTTCACCCACAGCCAGAAGGAGACAGGATACTCAGCATAGCTATTACACCAACCCATAAAGAGAAAGGTGGGTGGGAGGCAATCTGAGAAGGTAGACATGGTTTGTATCCAGCATTGTCTGCTTGAAGTTTGCCTTGGCTCCATCCCTGATGGCTGCTGGTTTGGTCGACCTATTTGGTTACTACTGTATCCTCTCAACCCATCACTGACTCAAGATGACCTTTCCAAGTAATATTCCTCCCCTAGACCTAATGTGATATTGTCTTCCATCAGCCTCCAGTTAGAAGCAATCTATTGTCTGTTACTTATTTTTTCAAGGCACTTAAAGTTGTTTCTGCTAGCCAGCCAAATTTTCTAGGAGTAAGGTTCCTGTGTTCAGGCAAGTAAAAAATATTTAGATTTCTGTTCTGAATATTTGGATTATGCACTTAATTTGACAAACGTTAACTGAGCATCTACGCTCTGCCAGGAACTAGTCTGCATTCTAAAGAATGCAGAAGAAACAGATTTCTTTTATCTCCAAGTCCCCTTCTGTCTCATTTCTGCTGTTTACATTTGCTCTATTTTATTGCTCCTGAGCAGGTCCAAAACAAGAGGAGGAAATGGAAGATTCACTTCAAAGCAACAGACAGTTTTTAGGATAGTTCTAAAGAAAGATTGCAATATGCAGCTAAAACTAGTCTCTAAATTACTGCTGTTTCATCAACCTGATCTCCTATCACCCATGGGAAACAGAAAGTAGACTACCACACTTTGATGAGAAAGTACTTGTACAAATAATCTGAATAAACTTTACCTTCACTTTAGTGTAGAAATTATGTTAGATCCAGGACTGAAGAAGAAGCTAATCTCTTGATGCAACTTTAGAGAAAATAGCGTTTAAAATGTAGCTGGTTGAGAGCATCAGGAAGAATAACGGGTTAATGGGTGCTGGGTTTAATACCTAGGTGATGGGAAGATCTGTACAGCAAACCACCATGGCACAGGTTTACCTATGTCACAAACCTGCACATCCTGCACACGTACCCCTGAGCTTATAATAAAAATTGAAGGGAAAAAATAAATAAATAAAACTCATCCATGTAGGGGAGCAACCATGGAAGCTTCTGATTGTGGTTCTGCCCCTCCTTTATCTTGAGCTCTCCAAGGTTCTGCCCTGCCTCTCAACCAACAACCAACTTCCCTGTGAGCACCTGTGTATGTGTATGTCCTTCTAAAAGAGTTATTTTTTTCACTGATTTGCAGGATAAAATTGATCCGTCCATTCCCTGGCTTACAGTTAATAAAATCTTCTACTAAAAAAATTAAAAATTAAATAAAATGTAGCCAGTTATTATTCGATCATTCATGTTACTTGCCTTGGTAGTAAAATGGGAAAAGTTCCCTTGTCTCCCTCGCAGGGTGTGCCACAGGGAGAGTGGCTCACTTCTCTGGCGCTCCACTGCTCAAACCTCAAGGGGGACTATGCAGGTGGACAGGCTATGGGGCTCCGACCCCACAGCAGTGTCCAGGGGTGAATGTTTACAGCTCCTGAAGCCCCAGTGGGCAAGTGTTACAGTGTGCTCTTTCAGTTTAGCTGTCTGTAGGCAGCTTGTGTTAGTCAGCTCAATTAGACCCTTTGCCTTATCGCAAGGACAGAGGGCTTTCTGTATCCCAAGGTTCTTGCCTTGGTGTACCAGAAGAATCAGATCACACATGGGCTTGGAGAATGAATGCAAAGATTTTAGTGAGTGGAAGTAGCTCTCAGCAGATGGGGGAGCCAGAAGGGAGATGGAGTGGGAAGGTGGTTTTCCCCTGGAGTCAGCCACTCAGCAGTGGAGCTCTCTCCTTCAACTGCCCCAGCCAAACTCTGCCTTGTTCTGCTGGTCAATAGCCTGCTGGCCTGCCAGCGTTTGTTGATGTGCTCTTATGCCAGAGCGTTCCCCTCAATGTCCAGCCACTTGTATCTTCTTCCGCTGGTGTGTTCCTCTCGACATCCAGTTGCTGTGCGCTTGCTAGTTAGGGTATTGGGAGTTTTTATAGGCACAGGATAGAAGCATGGTAGGCCAGGTTGTTCTTGGGAAATACAACATTTGGGCCCAAAAACAGAAATGCCTGTCCTCCCCTAGGTTCATGGGCACAGGCCCAGGGGTGGAGCCCTAGCCAGGGACCATGCCCTTCCATTTCCAGTACTTCCCTTCCCCACTCCAGTATCAGCAAGTAGTATCAAACTATCTAGATGAATGGGTTATACAGTTATTTACCATTCTCTAGCTATGGAAAATGTAACTTGATGCTGAAAGGGTTGTTTTGTTTTATTTTCTGTAAAGCCACAAATATCTAAGATGCCTAGATTGTTTTCAGTCTCGTTGTCTAAATGCCTTCAAAGATCCGTTTAACAATAATGATTCACTTGTAAGAGTATTTTGAAGTAGAGGAGCTTGAAAGTAGTGAGACTAGATGTCAAATTAAGATGGCAGGTGGCTCACAGTTCCTGACTTTCTTGCTCACAAGCTGTCTAAGAAGGTTAAAAATAAAAAGCACGACATCAAAAACTAAGAATATCAATCCATGATTTCCCACACTCTGAGAAAGAATTATATTCAGACTTCTAAGTGAGCAATGAGACCAGCAAAACAAATGGTTATCTATGTGATGATGCATAATGAAAACAGTTAAAAATAAAGACACCAAAATCTTACTCCAGGTGAATGACTTGATTATTGTTACTATATGTAAGCCAAAATACCCATGAAGACTCATCACTAAGACCAAAGAAGTCTCAGTTGAGATTCTAAAACTATACCATTGAAAAGGAATTTTTACCAGTTTTCTGACCAATGGAAATAAATTGAGAAGCATAATATATCGCTCACCTATGGTAACCCACTAGAAACCAAGGAAGCCACTTGTAAGCCTATGGGCAAGCTGTTTGGGGGTTTAGCAGGGATTGGTTTTATGGAACTAGTTAGACTTGCACATTAAGGTCCAGAGTTTGGGTGGGCAGATTTTTTACCTGATAATGTCTGCCATTTGTTGGTGATCAACATTCTAGATCTTCTCTTGCCTTACAGTCTGTCTCTTAGATGAGGCTAAGAAAATGGCATGCTATTCAGAGGTGATAAGAGCCAGACCCTTCTGTAAAGAAAAAGGGAAAAGTTCTGTTCCATCAGTGCAACAGAATAGAAATCTTATCCAGGGTCTGGGGACTTTAGATGGAGGAAAGGAGAGGTTTTGGAGAAAATGATGGAAGAAAAATCACCTCTTCTGTGCACTTAGGGACATGCTCTTGGAACACACAAAAGGCAAATAACAATAACAAGAAGACTGTGTAAGTTTGCTGGTCTGGAGCCATACAGAAATAAGAATAGTGTTTAAAGTTAGAATACACAAAGTCATGACATGGGGCATCCCACCACTTGCATGGAAGTTAAATCTGTTTCCCTAGAAAAAGCCCACAATCAGTTGCAAACTGGGAATCTAGGAACACAGGAGTTAACAGTCTGAAAAAATAAACTGGGAAGTTGTAAATATATGAAGCAGTCAATAAAATAAGGAAAAGCTCCTCAGAAATGTCTTTATGCTTATAGTTCCCTACCATGAACTCTAAGAGAGGAGGCAGCTTACCTGGCAGGTAAATGAATGGTTTTCCAAAATATGGAAAGTTTGGCATTACAATGAACCTATTGATGGCAGAGTCCTCCTTCGCATAATTTAAAGGTGATGGAACCAGAACAACTTGACTGGTATGCTAAGAAAGTTGAAACCATGAAACATTTGGGGTTGTTTTTTTCCTTTTTTGTTGGCTATTTTCTCTGCCCATCTCATTCTATAGACAATAGAAAATATTGACTCTGGTCTCTGACTGGTCACATTTAGAAAGGTTCCAGATCAGTAGTTGTCAACTTTGTTGTTTTTATGGCACATTTTTTCAATGCTATGATTTTTGGCACTCAAAAAATACAAAAGGTAAACAAGCCAGGAATAATTATAACACAAATACTACTGGAGAATAGCAGCATCTCACACCCTTTGGAAGCATCTAGTTACTACACTGTCCATGAGGTCACTCTTCTATACCATGCTAGTTTTAAAAAATAACCCTCTGTATGGCCAAAACCACAATGTCAGAAGGCAAAGCCCTCACATATTCCACTGAATGCTTAATTCTTGTTTGACAGCAGTGGGCATGGTACTACCCTTTAAGCCCCTTAGTTCCAATTTGGAGCTCCTACTCTACAGCCTGTTGTATGACCTGCTTAGTTCAGTGTTTCATCCAACAGACAGCAGCCTTTCAAGATGTATTCATGGTTACAGCAAAAATAAGTTAAATGCTCATAGTACAACAGTGTAACACAGCACATGGCTTAAGAATGTCTGTTCTAAGTTCATGCATTTTGCTCAAACAGAAACTAGGGTTGGGCCCAGCAAAAAAATAAAAATTAGAAAGAGAAAGAGAGAGAGAGAGAGAGAGACTTGGGGTGGTTGGCAGAGATGAGGAGCTCTAGGCATTAAGTAAAAGTGCTCCTTCTTCAGTGCACTTCCTAAAGGATTCATCTTTCTATGATGTTGGCCAGGAATCAGAACTAAAGAAGACTGCTTCAGACATATCCATGGAAGAAGGAACAAAATAGGGCCCATGCTCAAGGTGGGCCCATTTTTAGCCTGGGGCTAAGACTCTCTATGAGTATTTGAATCTAAAGCCTTAGCCTAATAGCAGGGAGAGTTTCTTTGAAAACCTGCAAGAACACTGGGTGCTGATAGAGGATGTAGGGATTCAGGATTTAAGCCAATCAATCCTCTGTATTTCCACCTTGTGAAAATAACTAGTATATTGCAGAAAACTGCCAACTAAAATCCTTTGTGATAAAAATGCATGGTTTATATGCATAATAATTTTCTCTATATAGGAAATTATTCATTTATTTTTATTTCAAAAAATAAGCACAACATCCAGAGCCCCACAAATCGAAGGCCTTAACATGAAGGGGTAGTGAGAGGAGAGGTGGGCCACATTCTTCATCTAGCAAAGGTAGAACTCAAAAGAGAACATTTCCTTCTTGACTTGATACTTAGCAAAAACACAGATTTTAAAATCCATTTGAAAAATTAAAAACAAGGGGATTAAAAGCAGATACATATTTTCTAAATAATATAAGATATAAATGCAGATCATTTATGGTCCAGATAGTCAAAACATTAAAAAGTGAGGAAGTAAAAAAATATTTTTTTTAGACAAGGGGAAAAGCTTACTCTTTAAGGCATGTTGAAAGAAGTAAGATTAAAAAAAATAAAACCTCAATAGTATGAATCTAATTTCATTTTAAAAATATGTTGTTTATGGAAGTATATATGCATATATTTATATACACATATGTGTTTGGAAGAAAAGAAACCAACTGTTAGTCTCAAATTGGTGGAATTATGGATAAGTTTTATTTAATTTTTTCCTTTTGTCTAGTAAAAATGTGTATTGCATTTATAATTTTAAAAAATGACTGTAGAGCTTTTAAATTACAAAGGCTATGGTCAGAACTAGTATTCAAAGGCTATTGGGTAAACACAGGTTCTGCTCTGTGCTGAACTAGAATGAATACAGATTTGGTGTTACGGACTGAATGCCTGTGTCCTCTCAAAATGCGTATGTTGAAACCCTAACCTCCAATGGGATGGTATTTGGAGGTGGGGCTTCTGGGAGGTAATCATGGTTAGATGAGCTCATGACGGAATTAGGGCCCTTGTAAGGAGAGATCTCTCCACCATGTGAGCACACAGCAAGAAGACAGACACCTGCAAGCCAAGAGGCAGCCCCTCACCAGAACCTGACCATGCTGGCAGCTTAATCCCAGACTTACCAGCTTCCAGAGCTGGGAGAGGTAAATATCTGCTGTTTAAACCACCTAGTCTGTGGTATTCTGTTATGGCAGCCTGAGTTGACTAAGATACTTGGCATCAGACAATCTAATATAGAACTCATATTGCCACCAATCACCTGGGTGAACTTCAGATTTTACTAACTTCATCTGAAAAAATTCAGCAGTAGCCACCATGGTCTCCAAGATCAACTCTATCTGAACAGCTGGACTTCAAATTATCCTGAAACAGATGTGTCCAGTGGTGCCCAGAGCCATGCTCTGAGGGAGATGAAATTTGCCCCAGTGCACTGACATCTGCTAGAAGTGTGGGCTGTCTACAAGCCTCTCGCCTTGGGGGTTGCCATGCCTCTCTCTTTGCTACTTTGCCTATGAGTTGGGTGAGCTACTTACAGGTAGCAATCAGCAGTGCATTGATTATTTTCCAGAATATAGCTTATAATGGGGTCAGGTCAATATGGTTTCCCTCAGGTGAAGATATGGCTCTATTTTAACAAAAATAAAGCTATTTTAAAGATAACTTTAAACAGAATTTACTTTAAAACCACAGGTCATAGATGAACTGAGATGTCCTGCCATATGGTTATAAAGTAATGAAAGATTTTTTGTTGTTGTTGTTCTGTTTTGTTTTTTGAGACAGAGTCTTGCTCTCTTGCCCAGGCTAGAGTGCAGTGGCACAATCTCGGCTCACTGCAACCTCCACCTCCCAGGTTCAAGCGATTCTCCTACCTCAGTCTCCCAAGTAGCTGGGATTACAGGCACACACCACTATGCCCAGCTAATTTTTGCATGAAAGAGTTTTTGAGTAATTGAGCCATTGGACTGAAGAGACTCCTCCAGGATCCTCTTGCTTTAGAGGGTCCCACACAAAATGAATGCCAAAACACCAGGTCACTGTTGTTTGCTTTGTTTTGTGGTTTTGGTCTTATTTGAAAATTTTTCTTTCGAAGATTCAGTAATATATTGAGCAATAAGAGTTTATAGGAAAGGGACGTGGCACACACTGAACTTGGACCCACAGGCCAGAGCATGCTGAACTGAGAGCTGATGAGTGGGTGCAGGGGTTAGGGAGACACAGGAGAGAAAGGAATTGCAGCCCATGCTTGAGGAACAGCCATTCCAGATTGCTCTGAAGTGTGTGTCCGGACAGGACTATTCCCAACACGACCAAGCTTTCTCCCTCCCATTTGCTAAAAATGTGTGTTGTTTGAAAGGAGCTTAGAACTGTCTGGAAGTTCTTAATCAGAAAATTGAAATAAGGAGGAGGGGAACCTGCTCAAGGAGCACCCTGGCTCCTTGAGGCGCTTGACTGAGTCGGTTCCCAATCCCAGATTTGGGAATCTCCGGTCATCACGAAAACCACAGACTTTCACCCAGCTCCACCTGCCTTTGCCTCATCTCATCTAGGTGACCATGCAGACTGGCAGGCAGCAGGGTTGGTCCTGGAGGGACCCCAAGAACATCTGTGAGGAGCACCTACTAGGCCTAGGGTGGGTCACAGTTTGGGCCACAGACCCTTCTTGGTTTATAACTTTGAAATATTTAGACATACGGTATATGAGACTCTACTTACACTTTTGGCCTACGTCCCGCAAATGTTAGGGTGGGCCTGGTTTTATACACAGCTTGTAGAAACTAGTCTACTTTCTTTACAATTGTATTATCATGCTGTAGTAGCTTGAGGATAAGAGCTTGAGCTTTGTACACCTAAAAGCTCCACCTTAAATCACACCCTAGGAGACCGTATCCTCCTATCAATCACAAGACACAGCTGAGGTAGACAGACCTCTGTGCACATGCTAGAAAAGCTGACCTCCATGATCCATGCCACGTTGGAAGGGCAGTCTGAGAAAATTTCTTTCTCCCAATATTTCCTCCAACCTGTGAAAGAGTATTTTCTGTCAATCCATCTTCATATTTATGTCATGGGTATATAGCTCCCTTTGGCAACGTGACCTTTAAAAGCTCCATAAAAGATAATTTGTGAGAGTTGCATGTTTATTTCTTTGATAGGGGAAATTTATAAGGACTCAAACTAGGACAACAAAAATGGTTGTTTTTACATCAAGTCATTCATGATCTGGGCATCTATGTCATGACTGGTGTGAGGGACCATGCACTGGGAGGCACATGGCCCAATCCTAATACTGACTGCATGATCTTGGACTGGCTAGGCGACCTTTAGTGCCAGTTGCTCTACCCATTTTGGACTCAGTTTCTTCAGCTATAAAGTAGAAATAATAATATACTTTCTATCTATGACACAAAGCAAAAATATGAGTTAAATAATGTAATGAAAGTGAGGGTTTATTTTATAAAAAGTGGTATAAAGTGCTTGGACAATGAGAAATATGCATGCAGATTTGTTACTACATATACCAGTGCAGTCCGAAAGAACTTTCTATGGCAATAGAAATGTTCTATATATGTGCCATCTAACATAGAATCGATTAACCACATGTTGCTAATGAGCAATTGAAATGTGACTGATTCAATTGAGAAACTGAATTTACATTTTCTTTCATATGACTTAATTTTAATAGCTGTATTGAGCTAGTGGCTGCTGTGTTGGACAGCACAGATGTAGACCAGTGGACATTTATTGTACGGGTCTGCTTAGCAACTATTCCATATTTCTCTGGTGACAGTACTCAGGTTTCATATGAAGGGATTCTCTCTCATTCATTGTGTGCAGTCTTTATAGGACTGTCATTCACTGCTCTAGCCCACTGAACACGGGTCCTCAATGAGTCCAGAGACCCTCCGCCAAGATTTTGAATTTTGAGTGATATTTTGCAGAAACAGGAAAATATAAATAAAAAGTGACTGCAGCTGATTCAACCCAGAAAGGGTAGTACCTCTGAGATTCTTAATTCATACTCTCATTACCTGGTTCTCCTGGACTTCCCTAGTTCCCACCCCTCTCAAAGTCCAGTTCTTCAATGATTGCTTCTCTTTAGGCCACCTCACATTGTGTCTATTAAATTAGTTCCTATTGCTTACAACCAAATAGCCTAACCAATATGTATGACAATATAATATCAAAATATTGGTGGTCTCAAAGCAGAAGTCAGGTGAATGCATAGAGCATATTTCACAGATCTTCCAAGATTCTTTGAGGGTGAGACATCTCTAGACTTACTCTACTGTGTCTAAATGGAACTTTAAGATACTTGTTTTATCTTTGAATCTGAAAAATACTCTTAAAGTATAAATGTTTAGAGAAGCTGATGGGAGTGATCCATGCCCAAATTACTCTGGATCTTCTACCTGGCCAGGAATTGGTTAGAAATCAAGCCCCTGTATGAAATGTTTTCCTCAGGGTGGGATGGAACAGAGACCCTCCATAGGGTCCCTATAGAAATTAAAAATAATATTTTAACTCATGTCCCTGAATTGTTTTGCAGAAACCCAGAACCCAACCAAATAACAAATGCTGTCTCCTGGCAGGTAGACCTCAGATAAGGGAGAACTGAGGACTGAACTCTGCCATTCTTCGTTCTAATTTCATCCTGGGGGGACTGGGGGAAGTCACACTCACAGGCCAGAGCTAATACTCTTCTCTGCTGATCCCAAACTTTTAGACAAAGCTGTGCCTCCTTAACCAATTGCAAATCAGAAAATCCCTGAATCCATTTATGACCTGTGGGTTGCCACTTTGAGATGCCCCACCTTTTAAGGTCAAGTCAATGTATAGCATCCATGCATTGATTTGTGACTTTGCCTGTAACCTCTGCCTCCCTGCCTTTAAAAACACATGTAAGCCATGGAGGAGTTTGGGTCTTAAGCATGAGGTGACCAATTCCCCGTGCTTGGCACCCTGCAGTTAATGCCTCACTTTCTCTTGCCAGTGTTTGGCTCTGCTGTGCTCGGCAAGTGGACCCAAGTTCTGTTTGATAACAATCTCACACAGAGTAGAAACTTAAATCCTTAAAAAGGTACACAAGGCCCTGTAGTTGGAATCTGGCTTACCTTATTAATCTGCAATTTCCTCTCTGAACTGAGGCCCTCCTACTCTCACTGGGATCATGCTGCTACAGCCACCTGAGCCTCCTTTGATGCTCTCCAACTTGCTAGGCATGTTCCTGCCTCAGGGTCTTATACCTGCTGTTTCTCCACCTAGAATGCTCCTCCCCAGATACCCTCAGGGTTCCCTCCTGCCCTCCCCACTTCAGTCCTCCTTGCCTTGCCCAGCTCATTTACCATTTTTTCTTTCTTTCTTTCTTTCTTTTTTTTTTTTTGAGACTGAGTCTCATTTGTCTCCCAAGCTGGAGTGCAGTGGTGCGATCTCGGCTCACTGCAACCTCCGCCTCTCGGGTTCAAGCCATTCTCCTACCTCAGCCTCCTGAATAACTGGGATTACAGGCACACACCATCACATCCAGCTAATTTTTTATTTTTTTTTTTAGTAGAGACAGGGTTTCATCATGTTGGCCAGGCTGGTCTCAAACTCCTGGGCTCAAGTGATCCACTCGCCTCGGCCTCCCAAAGTGCCAGGATTACAGAGGTGAGCCACCAAGCCCAGCCCCATTTAAGATTTTAATACCTTCCCCCAGTCCACACCTCCTAGTCCCATTTTCTGCTGTTTTTCTCCTTAGCACTCATGATCATCAAGCACTCTGTAAACTTATTTATCTTACTAATGATCAGTCTACCTTCAGTTGGAATATAAACTTCATAAAGACATAGAACTTTGTAATTTTTGATCATCACTCTATTACCTTCAACTTAGAGCAGATTCCTGCACATAAGTTGGCTTAATAATTATATTCTCAATGAACCAACCTTTTTAAATCTATAGAAGTTTATTTTCTGTTCCTATTTTCCTCTTTCTCTATGCTTTTCTCTGTATTCTTCTCTTTAGCAGCCTCTGTCCACTTTGGACTGATGGCCTAGTTGTAAACTACTTTAGATTACAATAAGTATTTTTATATTTATTCTTATTGTGTAAAAATAATGCAAAACTATGAATGATATATATTTATATTATTTGAGTCCTTTTCAGGTCTTTGGAGACTATAGTAGCCAATGTCGATACCACAGCCTCCTGTCACTTTGACCCAGCTGAGTTTACCTGCAGCCCAGGGTAGACAATTCCTGGGCTTTGAACAGCATCCCACCTCTGTGTAGCTCCTGGGTCTCTCTTCGCAGTCACTGGGCTTTTTCTGACACCAAGAGAACTCCCAGCTGCACTGTTATCACCAGAATTGTGGGGTTAATGCCACTTGAGACACCCTTCGCCCCATTAGAGAAGGAAGTGATTGGACAAATATCCCAGCTTCCATGGCCTCTCATGAGATACACAATTTTGTGAGGGCCCCAGAGGGATTGAGGCCCAACTGCCCATGGTAGTAGCCCACTTACGAATAGACCCTTATTGGCTTTCTTCTCTCTTCTGACTCACATTACCGTTTCCTCATCTGTGGTTCTTGGCATCATCTCCCAACTGAAGCACCTACACAGCGTCCTGGTCTCAGGTTTTTCGGTGTAGACAAGGAGGAAGATAAAACCTGGCAGTTTTCTCCACTCAGCTGGACTGGAAGATCCATAGGTCCTAAGAAATTCCTGAGCCTCTGTCACTGAGCAGAGATCTCGCATTTCCTTCACAGGAAGCAGCTTCTGTCCTGAGAAGTAATTGATTGTTAGCGCTGGGGAGGTTTTCTGGGCCACCTGCAGCAAATTTACCAAATATTTAATTCAGCTGTACTCTCAACTAAACGGGAATTACGGGCTAGGAAGAAAACTCTGAAATGCATCATTGACTTTCAGGTAGCTGTCCTTGCATGCAGTGGTACTCAAGATGACTGCGATGTTCCATGTGGCCCTCCACCCTGTTGTCCTTGACACAAGCAGTCTCTACTCCTGTCCCTTGCTTCCCTTCCTTCTCCTCTCATTTTTTTACTTAGCCTCTAGAAAAGTAAAATCAAAGGATGACAGGACTGAGAATCTCTAGCTTTCCATGGCTGCAGAGGATCTGACCCTTAAATGGACTTGACTGTGATTCCTGCCTGAGGTTAAGTACACATCAACTTAGCAGAGGAAAGAACAACCGCATCATTCAAAGCACATTTCAGGGGAGTTTGCCAGAAATGACATAATCACTGGGCAGCGTCAACTTCAGCACCCATATCCACAGCTGCTACTATCTGCAAAATGCAGTTAAGACTGATGGATTACCATGTCACAGATCATAAATCGGAATTGCAATTCACATGCAGAAGAGAAGAAGCTATCTTACTTGTCATCTCGATGGAAAGTTGCTTTTGCTTAGAATTTATTCTTTTATCTTTTTTTCCCCCCGACTATGAATAGGTGAGGACTCAGGTTTCAACATGGCTTTTTTGATTGTTTGGGCTTTTTTATTGTTGTTTTTCCCTTTATGTTTTAGGTTAATTCATTGCAAGTGAGGTGGCAAAACAGGGGAGAGTTTAAATGTCCGATGCATCAGAAATCCAAGCTCTGATTCAAAGAGGCAGTCTGATGATCTGAGAGCCCTGGAGCTCTGAGGGGGCATCTCCTGACCACTGGGAAGTGGGAAGGGGCCGTATGAAGCAGCAGAATTCTAGATGCCCATGCCTGCTTCACTTCACCAATCCTATTTGATGTATCAGACTCCCACAAAGAAATTTTTCACAGGGAAAACAAGCCCACTGCTAACATTAAATTTGAAAAACAGTGTGTCTTTATATCCTACAAACTCCTGTGTTACATGTACCTAATTGTTTTTATACTTCACAAAGATTGTGT
Organism: Chlorocebus sabaeus; assembly: GCF_047675955.1. NCBI lineage: Eukaryota > Metazoa > Chordata > Mammalia > Primates > Cercopithecidae > Chlorocebus > Chlorocebus sabaeus. Next base: position 31,036,738 of record NC_132911.1, on the reverse strand, counting down.
TCCGGTCAGCTAAGGCAAGTTGGCATTTGTTGGTTGTTTTTACTGTTTCAGATTAGTAGCTTTGCTGTGAAACCATCTCCTCCTTCCGTTTTCAGGAAATTCTTTCAGTGTCATGCTTCGTGATCAACAAGCTTTGCTTCTGAGAAACAAGATTTTTCTTATGTAGGATTAACTCCCCACAAGTCAGCTTTGGATGGGAGTTGGGAAGCTGCTTAGCTCTTCTAGTACCGCAACCTTCTCTTAGGAATTTAGAATTACAATATGTGCAAGTGCCCTGAAGCTCATAGTTTAAGCTTCTAGAAGTTACTACATTACTGCAAAATATCTCAAAACACAAACCCTATCTTGATTTTTTTTGAAAAAGCACAATGAATAACAACTATTATTATTATTATTTTTTTTTTTTGAGATGGAGTCTCGCTCTGTTCACACCATTCTCCTGCCTCAGCCTCCCAAGTAGCTGGGACTACAGGCGCCCACCACCACACTCATCTAATTTTTTGTATTTTTAGTAAAGACGGGGTTTCGCCGTGTTAGCCAGGATAGTCTCGATCTCCTGACCTCATGATCCACCCACCTTGGCCTTCCAAAGTGCTGGGATTACAGGCGTGAGCCACCGCATCCAGCTGTAACAAATATTTTTAACTAGAGTTAACGCAGCCATGGGGTCTCCAGTGCTAAGTTTATTTAAAAAAATAATAATAATAACATCAGAAATGTGAGTGACTGTAGTACAGATAGGTCATGCTACAGTAATGTACCAAGCAAAACCCAAAACCTCCATGGCCTAACACAACAAAGGTTTATTTCTCACTTATTCAGTTCTGATGCAGGATGGGTGACTCTCCAGGACAGCTGTCCCTACCTCACTGTCTGCCCTTCAAGAAACCCTACTCATTACCCCTTGTCAAGTCCTTGTGGCCAAGTGGCACCATGTGACCCGTGATTCTTGTAAGTCTCCTCCAAAAAAAAATGTTTAAATTCTTTAAATAAGAGTCTGAGCAGCACGAATACCAGCTGCTGCAGTGCTACTGTTTTATATTATTTATGATTGCTATTATTATTATCAGAATTTATAGCAATCATTAGCCAACAGCCACTCGGATACTCTCAGCCAGCAATCTGTCATTCTTCTCCTTGGTTGAAGGGACTGGAAAGGACATGAGCAGCTATAGAGCACCCAAAGCTCCGGGTAGTCTGTGGTTGAGATGATGCAATCCTCCTCCCAGAGAGCTGGTGAGACCTTGATAATGGAAAAGAGAGAGAGCAAAGAGGAGCAAGAGCGCATGAAGGAGATCCGACACTCTGTCAAAGCTCCAGAAGCAAAAGCATCAGAGATGAAAGGGCAGGTCACACAAGACCCAGGGCGCAAGGATTTGAGAGGTTTATTACACCCTGAGCATCAATAAAGGGTGCCTTTATTCACAATAAACAACAAAAATGAATATGCCAAAAAGGTTTTTTATTCCCCCCCAAGGCCAGAAGCAACTCTAGCTCCTGATCCTGATTAAGCATTCCTAGCACACCATCACGCTTGCCCCGTGACTCATAAACTAATAAAAGGAAGACCTCATCTGGTCAAGAACATAACTGCATAAAGCCAAAAGCCATCCGTGTCACACACCGTAATTAACTTCACAGGTTAATTTTAATGACTGTTAATTTATGGGAAACATTCTTTGGGAATATAGATGCTCTGGTCCTTACCCGAATCACTTACAATCTTCCTCTTAGCCCTAATGTCAATGAAATAAAAAATACAATAAGTTAATTGCCATTCTGGGGTTATGATGACTGTGATATTAATATCAGAACATCCTCTTACATATGAAGAGTGATTTTTTAATCTTTTTCAAAGTGCTTATAATCCATCATCTCATTTGATTTTTATGAGAACTCTCTATAATAGGACATTATATTTTATTTTTAGGACGACGAGGTGGCTCCCTAAGGAGGCAGGTAATGACTTAGTAAGCTACAAATCTCCAGTGCTAGCACAGCGGCCGACACAAAGTAAGCACCCAAAAAATGTTTACAGACAGGATTAACAAGTACATGAATGAATAAATGTTATTCCTATTTGAAAGACGAGAAAACTGAAATCAAAGAAAGTGTTATTTGCTTAGGGTCACGATACCACTTGGGGACAGAACTAGGATGATGTCTCCTAACCTTGTGTTCTTTTCACTCATGCAAATCTCATGTAGATATATTGCTTTTTATATCTAAGAGCAAAGAAGAAAACATGATATAAAATGCACACATCACAGACAATCTTATCTCCTAATGAAAGAGATTATTCTATTTTTTTTTTCAGTCTTACTTCCCATCAGCCGATATGGTATAAGAGCTAACTATACACCAACTCTATGTTTTCACAGCTGTAACTAATGTTTTAATATAGGAAACTGATGAACAAATTGCCATGCCCAGACTCACAAGAAGTGTCCTGAGTCTTCTAAAGGAACTGACTTTGGTGAGAGAGAGAGGGGAGAGAGAGAGAGAGAAGAAAGGAGACGAAAGGAGCAGAGGAGAGGAGAGGAGAGGAGAGGAGAGGAGAGGAGAGGAGAGGAGAGGAGAGGAAATGAAAGGAAAGGAAAGGGAGTCAGAGAGAGGGGGAGCTGAAGGAAGAGAAGGGAAAGGGGAAGGGAAAGGAAGAGAAGAGGGGAAGGGAGGGGAAGAGGGGCAGGGGGAGGGAGGGGGAAGAGATGGAAAGGGAGGGGAAGAGAGGGAGGAGGAGGGACGGGGAAGAGATGGAAAGGGAGGAGAGGGGAGGAAGAATCCAATAGGCTTCTTCTGGGCTTGCACCTCCAGCATCCAGGGGCCAGGGGCATGTGGGAGCCCCAGTGCTCACCCTCAGCAAGTTTCAGTGGTTCACCTCCTGATAAACCAGAGCCACTTCCCAGTACATTACCCCCATGGGCAGATTTAGAGTAAGCTCCATAGTGTGACATCTCCCTGGGGATGACTTCCTCATGTCCACCAGAGTGTAGCCTCCCAGCAGATATCACCAGTACAGTACCTCCCCACAGAAAGCCTCCCCTAGCTCCATAAAGGGCAGCCTCTCAGTAACTTTTGCCAGAATGCCATCTGGCATTGTATATCTTTGGCATTGTGTATCCAACAGGCCACACCCACACCCTCTCCAATGAGGTCTGGATCTCAGCCTGGGGATGCAGGTGGGGGGTTGAAAGTGGACTTTGATGACTGTGGGGATTTCCTTTCCTTGGGTGTTCTGCCTCAGTCCTGGGGGTAGTAGCTGTTCCTTCTGTCTGCTATTCCTCTATTCCTTGCCGTTCTCTTTGCCTCTTAGTAGGCGATCTCTTGTTATAATTAATCTTTTTTTAATTTTTAATTTTTGTGGGTACACAGTACATATATTTATAGGGTACATGAGATATTTTGATACAAGCATGCAACACATAATAATCACATCAGGGTAAATGGAGGATCCATTGCCTCAAGCACTAATCCTTTGTATTACAAACAATCCAATTATACTCTTTTAGCTATTTTCAATTGTACAATAAATTACTGTCTATAGTCACCCCGTTATGCTATCAAATACTAGATCTTATTCATTCTAACTATATTTTTGTACCCATTAACTGTTCCCTCCTTACTCCTCACTAACCTGCTACCCTTCCCAGCCTCTAGTAACCATTGTTCTACTCTCTACCTCCATGAGTTTGATTGTTTGAATTTTTAGCTCCCACAAACAAGAGAGAACACGCCAAGTCTGTCTTTCTGTGCCTGACTTACTTCACTTAACATAATGTCCTCCAGCTCCATACTTGTTGCAAATGACAGGACCTCATTCCTTTTTATGGAATATGTACCACATTTTCTCTATCCATTCATGATGGACACTTAGGTTGCTTCCAGATCTTGGCTATTGTGAATCATGCTGCAATAAACACTGGAGAGCAGATACGTCTTCAATATATTGATTTCCTTTCCTTTGGGTATATGCTTACCAGTGGGATTGCTGGATCATATGGTAGCTCTATTTTTAGTTTTTTGGGGAACCTCCAAATTATTCTCCATCGTGACTGTACTAATTTCCATTCCCACAAACAGTGTGCAAGGGTTCCCTTTTCTCCACATCCTCTTTGGCATTTGTTATTGCCTGTCTTTTGGATATAACCCATTTTACCTGGAGTAAGATGATATCTCATTGTAGTTTGATTTGCATTTTTCTGATGATCAGTGATGTTGAGCACCTTTCCATTTACCTGATGATCAATGATGTCGAGATATACAAATGTTGCTATTTGTATATCTTCTTGTGAGATATGTTTATTCAGATGTTTGCTCATTTTTCAATCTATTACATTTTTTCCTATAAAGTCATTTGAGCTCCTTATATATTCTGGTTATTAATCCCTTATCAGATGGGTAGTTTGTGAATATTTTCTCCCATTCTTTGGGTTGACTCTTCATTTTGTTGATTGTTTCCTTTGCTGTGCAGATGCTTTTCAACTTGATGTGATCCCATTTGTCCATTCTTGCTTTGGTTGCCTATGCTTGTGGAGTATTACTCAAGAAATCTTCACCCAGACCAATGTCCTGGGGAGTTTCCTCAGGGTTTTCTTTTAGTAGTTTCACAGTTTAAGGTCTTAGATTTAAATCTTTGATCCATTTTGATTCCTGTATGTGATGAGAGATAGGGGTCTAGTTTTATTCTTCTGCATATGGATATCCAGTTTTCCCAGCCCCATTTATTAAAGAGACTATATGGCACCTTTGTTGAAAATGAGTTTATTGTAGATGTATGGATTTATGGGTTCTCTATACTGTTTCATTGGCCTATGTGTCTTTTTTATGACTGTACCATGCTGTTTTGATTGCTATAGCTCTGTAGCATAATTTGAAGTCAGATAATGTGATTCCTTCAGTTTTATTCTTTTTGCTGAGGATAGCTTTGGCTATTCTGGGTTGTTTATTGTTCCATATACATTTTAGGATTGTTTTTCTCAATTTCTGTGAAGAATGTTGTTGGTATTTTGATAGTGGTTTCATTGAATCTATAGATTGCTTTAGGTAGTATGAACATTTTAACAGTATTGATTGTTCCAATCCATGAACATGGAATATCTTTTTATTTTTTATGTCCTCTTAAATTTTTTTCATCAGTGTTTTATAGTTCTCATTGTGGACATCTTTCACTTCTTTGGTTAATTCTTAGGTATTTAGTTTTGTTTTTGGCTATTGTAAATATGATTAATTTCCTGATTTCTTTTTCAGATTCACTGTTGTCATGTAGAAATGCTACGGATTTTTGTATGTTGATTTTGTATCCTTCAAATTTACTGAATTTGTCTATCAGTTCTAACAGTTCTCTTGTGGAATCTCTAGGTTTTTCCAAATATAAGATCATAGCATCTGCAAACAAGGATAATTTGACTTCTTCCTTTCCAATTTGGATTTCCTTTCTTTGTCTGGTTGGTCTAGCTAGGACTTCCAGTACCACATTAAATAACAGTGGTGAAACAGGGCATCCTTGTCACGTACTCGATCTTAAAGGAAAAGCTTTTAGTTTTTCCTCATTCAGTATTATACTAGCTGTGAGTCTGTTGTAAATGGCTTTTATTGTGCTAAGGTATGTTCCTTCTAGATCGTTTTTTTAGGGTTTTATCACAAATAAGTGTTGAATTTTATTAAGTGCTTGTTCAGCATCAATTGAAATGATCATATGGTTTTTGTCCTTCATTGATATGATGTATGATATTGATTTGCATATGTTGAACCATTCTTACATCCCAGGGATAAATCCAACTTGGTCATGATGAATGATCATTTTATTGTACTGTTAAAATTTGGTTTGCTAGTATTTTGTTGAGGATTTTTGCATCAGTGTTCATCAGGGATATTGGCCTGTTGTTTTCTTTTTTAATGCATCTTTGTCTGGTTTTGGTATTAGTGTAATACTGGCCTTGTAGAATAAGATTTTGGAAAAATTCGAATAGGATTTAGTTCTTTTTTAATGTCTGATGAAATTCAGCAGTGATGCCATTGAATCCTAGGCTTTTCTTTTCTGGAAGACTTTTTATTACAGCTTCAATCTTATTACTTGTTATTGATCTGTTCAGGTTTTGGATTTCTTCATGGTTCAATTTTGGTAGGTTGTATTTGTCTAGGAATTTATCCATTTCTTCCAGGTTTTCCCTAGAATATAGTTGTTCATAGTAGCCTCTAATAATACTTTGAATTTCTGCAGAATCAGCTGCAATGTCTCCTCTTTCATTTCTAATTTTATTTGGGTTTTTGTTATTTTTTTCTTAGTCTGCCTAAAGGTTTGTCCATGTTGTTAATCTGTTCACAAAAACAAATTTTTATTTTATTGATCTTTTGTATTGTTTTCTTCATTTATTTTTGTGCTGAACTTTATTATTTCTTTTCTTCTACTAATTTTGTATTCAGTTTGTTCTTACTTTTGTAGTTCCTTAAGATGCATCATTAGGTTGTTTATTTGAAGTTTTTTGTTACATAGGTACTTATCACTATAAACTTTCCTCTTAGTACTTCTTTTGCTGTAGGTGCTGAAAGAAAAGGATGTTAATGAGCAATAAGAAATCATCTGAAGATATGCAAAGCTTCCTGGAAATAGCAAGTACACATAAAAATACAGAATATTACAATATTGTACCTGTGAAGTATAAACTACTCATAGCTTGAGTAGAAAGATTAAAGAATGATACACTGATTTTATCCCATAGGTTTTGGTATGCTGTGTTTCCATCATCATTTATTTCAAGAAATTTTAAAATTTCCTTCTTAGTTTCTTCATTGACCCACTGGTCATTCAGGAGCACATTGTTTAAATTCCTTGTGTTTGTATAGTTTCCAATATTTGTCTGGCTATTGATTTTTAGTTTTATTCCATTGTGGTCAGAGAAGTTACTTGATACAATTTCAATTTAGACTTATTTTGAGGCCTAAAACAATGGTCTATCCTTGAGAATGACTCATGTGCTTAGGAGAAGAATGTGTATTCTGTAGTCATTGGATAAAATATTCTATAAATATCTATTAGGTCTATTTGGTCTATAGTGCAGACTACGTCCAATTTTTCTTTGTTGATTTTCTACCTAGAAGATCTGTCCCATCCTGAAAGTGGGGTGAAGTCTCCCGCTATTATTGTATTGTGGTCTCTCTCTCTCTCCTTAGCTCTAAAAATATTTGCCTTTATATATCTGGGTACTTTAATGTTGGGTACATATATATTTAAAATTTTTATATTTTCTGGCTGAATTGACCCCTTTATCATATTATGACCATTGTCACTTTTTAGAGTTGTTGTCTTGCAATCTATTTTGTCTGATGTAAGTATAGCTACTCTTGATCTTTTTTAGTTTCCATTTGCATGGAATATCTTTATCCAGTCCTTTATTTTCAGTCTATGTGTGTCTTTATAGGTGAAGTGTGTTTCTTGTGGGCAACAGATCATTGGGTGTTGTTTTTTTTTTTAATCAGCCACTCTATGTCTTTTGATTGGAGAGTGTAGTCCATTTATCTTCATTGTTATTCCTAATAAGTAAGGACTTACTCCTGCCATTTTGTTATTTGTTTTCTGGTTGTTTTGTGGTCTTCTTGTTCTTATTTCCTTCCTTTCTGTCTTGCTTTAAATGAAGGTGATTTTTTTTCTGGTAGTGTGTTTTAATTTTTTTGCTTTTTATTTTTGTGCACCTGTTGTAGGTTTTTTGATTTGAGGTTACCATTAAGCTTACAAATATCTTAAAACCTGTAAGTTTTAACTCATGACAACCTAACAATGATTGCATAAACATATAAGCTAACAGAGAAGCAAAGAGAAAACTAACAAAAATTCTACACTTTAACATTGTCCCTCTGCTTTTTAACTTTTTGTTGTTTCTAGTTATATCTTACTCTACTATCTATGTCTTGAAAAGTTGTTATAGTTATTATTCTTGATTGGTTCATTCTTTAGTCTTTCTACTGAAGATAAGAGTAGTTTATACTCCACAGGTAGTGTTTTAATAGTCTGTGTTTTTCTGTGTACTTGCTATTACCATTAAGCTTTGCACCTTTAGATGATTTCTTATTGCTCATTAACATTCTTTTCTTTCAGATTGAGGAACTCTCTTTAGCATTTCTTGTAGGACAGGTCTGGTATAGATAAAAGTCCCTCAGCCTTCATGTTTGAAGGATATTTTCACTGGATATACTATTCTAAGATAAAAGTTTTTTACCTTTATCACTTTAAATATGTCATGCACTCTCTCTGGACCTGTAAGATTTCCACTGAAAAGTCTGCTGCCAGGCTTATTGGAGCTCCATTAGATGTTATTTGTTTCTTTATTCTTGCTTCTTTTAGGATCTTTGCTTTATCCTTAACATTTGGGGATTTATTATTAATGTCTTGAGGTAGTCTTATTTGCGTTAAATCTGCTTGATGTTCTATAACCTTCTTGTACTTGAATATTGATATCTTCCTATAGGTTTGGGAAGTTCTCTGATATTATCCCTTTGAATAAACTTTCTATCCCTATCTCTCTCTACCTCCCGTTTAAGGCCAATAGCTCTTAGATTTGCCCTTTTGAGGCTATTTTCTAGATCCTGTAGCCATGCTTCATTCTTTTTTATTCTTTTTTCTTTTGTCATCTCTGACTATATATTTTCAAATAGCCTGTCTTCGAGACCACTAATTCTTTCTTCTGCTTGATCAATTCTGCTGGTCAGAGACTCTAATGCATTTTTCAGTATTGAGACTGCATTTTTCAATGCCAGAAATTCCACTCGATTGTTTTTCATTATTTCATTCTCTTTGTCAAATTTATTTGATAGGATTCTAAACTCCTTCTCTGTGTTATCTTGAATTTTGCTGAGTTTCCTCAAAACAGCTATTTTGAATTTTCCATCTGATGGAGCAGGATTGTTCTCTGTCTCTCCAGGATTGTTCTCTAGTGCCTTATTTAATTTTGTCAGTGAGGTTATATTTTCCTGGATGGCTTTTGGATGTTTGTTGGTAACTCAGCATTGAAGAGGAAAGTATTTATTGTAGTCAGTACGGGCTTGTATGTACCCATCTTTCTTGGGAAGGCTTTCCAGGTATTTGAAGGGACCTGGGTGTTTTGATCTGTTTTTGATTGCTGAAGCAATATCTGCATTGGGATCACCTCAAGCCTCTTACAGGCTCATAGAGGTACTGTCTTGGTGGTCTTGGATAAGATCTAGAAGAATTCTCTAGATTACCAGGCAGAGACTCTTGTTCTCTTCCCTTACTTTCTCCCAAACAAATGGAGTCTCTATGCTGAGCCACCTGGAGCTTGGGGAGGGGTGACACAAGCACCCCTGTGGTCACCACCAGTGGGACAGCATTGGGTCAAACCTAAAGCCTTCACAGTACGGAGTCTTGCCCAAGGCCTGCAGTATTCACTGTCTGGCTACCGCCTATGAACCCTCCCCCTGTCCCCCACCCTGGGCGGGTCCAGAGATGCTGTCCAGGAACAAGAGCCTAGAGAACTTTAGGAATCTACCTGGTCCTCTATTCTACAGTAGCTGAGCTGGCACCCAAGCCAGAAGACAAAATCTTTCCCAGTCCTACCTGCCCTTTCCAAAGTAGAAGAGCCTCTCCTGGCCACCACTGCTCCAGGCCCACAGTGAGTACTTCCTAGCTACTGTTAACATTCAGTCAATGCCCAAGTGCTCTTCAGTCAGCTTGTGGTGGATACTGCAAGGCCTGGGTCTCTCTCTCCAGGGAAATGAGTTCCCCTCTGGTCCAGGACAGGTCCAGAAATGCCATCCAAGAACTAAAGCCTGGAATCAGGGACCTCAAGAGCCCACTTGGTGCTCTACTCCACTGTGGTTGAGCTGGTACCTAAGGTTCAAGACAAAGTCCCCTTGACTCTTCCTTCTCTTTTCCTCAAGCAGGAGTCTCTCTCTGTAGCCACCACAGCTTGGAATGTACTGGGTCACACCTGAAGCCAGCATGTCTCTGAGTCACAACCAAGGCCCATAGTGAATACTGCCTGGTTACCACTGCCAACTATTCAGCGTTCAAGGTCCCTTTAGTGAGAAGTTGATGAACACTGCCAGGACTACATCATTCCCTTTGAGGCAGAAGGTTCCCTTCTGGTCTATGGTATGTCCAGAAATGTCTGGAATCTAGTGCCTGAAATGGGGACCTACCTCATGACTCTGCCTGGTGCCTTATCCTTCTGTGGCTGAGCTTGTATCTATGTTGCATGACAAAGTCCTCTTTACACTTCCCTCTTCTCTCCTCAAGCATATGGAAGGAGTCTCTCCCATACCTGCGAGCTGCACTGCCTGGGATTGGGGGAGTAGCAAAGCACTCCCCTGGTTGCCCTGGCTTTTGTCTCACTAGGTTGCATGCCCCACAAGACCGCTGGCTCTGAGCCAGCACAGCACCAAGACTTGCCCAGGAATTGCAGTATTTTTGGCCTACAGTGTCTTTCAGGTTTATCTAGGACCTCAGATCACTTTAGCCTGCAGTGACAAGGCTTGCCAGAACTCAGATTCTGACCACTGAGATGAGTGATTCAACTCTGGGTAGGGCTGGTCTAAATGCTCCCTCCACAGGCACCAGCTGAGTTCTGCTCAGCACTGCTTTTCACTGTGACAGAGTAGCACTGAATTCCAATGCAAAGTCCCACAATCACTGCGCTCCTCCTACCCCAGGATCACAGATGTTCCCTTCGTGCCACATAGTTGCTGCCAGATGGCAGAGGGGTGGTGTTGGTAACTCAAGATGGTCTTTCTCACTCTCTTCAGTGCTTCTTTCAGTTTTATGAAGTTAAAAGCAGGAACTATGATCACTCGCCTGATTTTTGGTTCTATAAAGGTCTTTTTTGTGTGTGGATAGTTGTTCAATGTGGTGTTCTTGCAGGGAGGATGATCAGCGAAGGCCATTCAGCCGTTTTGTCCACCTCTCTCTCCAATAATTCTTTATATTAAATTTTCCCTGTTCCAATTACTCAGCAGTTTATTTTTTCAGATGGAACCATGACTGATACAATCCCAGGAGATAGACCTTTAAAGATGAGAATTGAGTACTGGTTTGGTCATGCCCTTGAACTTAAGCACAGAGCTAAACTACTTGCCAAAGGGAAACAAGATGCTAGTCATCCATGTCACACAGTGGCACCACGATTACTCAAGTTATCATCTGTTGATTGTGATGAAATGTTAACTGAAGCATAGCCTTGGAAGCCCAAGTGGCTGCTGCACGTGATTGCTATTGACTGCTGCCAAAATGGTGACTACCACATATTTGATGTGGGATGGATGCTTCTGGGTAGAATGCAGAATTTACAGAAGAAAATAATTAGCTAAGTTCCTCTAACTCACTCAAGTCATGGTTTGAGGATGAGAGACCTTCCATGACAACCCTAAATTAAGCACTATTTTTTTGTAGCATCAAAGCTGATATTGCTGAAAATCAAACATGAATTTAATTATATGAGTTGCTGAATTACAACAGTTGAATTCTGTCTTGAGAGGTTTTCCATATGAAAGTTTAGGCTTAAGTAAGAGTGACATCCTGGAATTTAGAATGGAGAAAACTGGTTGACCCCAACGGAGCTGACATTTTGATTCCTCAAGCTACTCTGCCTTTTGACAGTGGGGTGTGACTTTCATTGTTCTCCAAAACCCTCCTTTGGGTTGAGCCAAAGTTGCCTTCACTGGGACTTTGCCTGATACATTCTCTCTTAGTTCTTTCCCTTGTTGATACAATCTCCCAACTGTCTGCCAGTTTACACCAGGAACACTCCCTAATTTTTACATGAATCCTTAACTTGAATGTGATTCTAGGGAAACTAGGACTAGACTACCACCTGTTTTGTGATTTAAATGATTCTTTAAAGTATGTCCTGGTCCAAAGATTGAAAAAAAAAAAATCCCTGGTTTGGGCAATGTTCCAAAACCAGAGACCTCTGGATAAAAACAAAAACACTAATAACTGTATGGATGCCCATATAAGACACCTTCTTCCATAAACAGAGAGATACAAAAAAGAAAGAAAAACATCAGACCTTGAAATCAATTATTATTTATTCAAACACTATGAAAGACCCCAGTGGAAATGTTAAGTCTCTGGTTGCATATTTTTTTTCCTTAGGCATATCCAAAGATGCAACAATTGTATTTACAGTTTGGAGATAAAACAAAAGAATGTCAGTCAATGCTGTCAAGACAGCAAATGCAACAGGGTAATCAAGTTTAGTTAACCACTTTGTCAGGGGTTGCTGCTTTCCCCACACAAATTGCTTACTCAGTTGGCACTGAGTATGTATCTGTTCCTAAGAATATCAGCATTGTGAGGGTTCAGCATCTTTTTAAGTAAATATATTAAATTGATATTCTGAGTTCTTAGGAAATGTAGAGACCCAAATTATGTTTTACTGTGCAATGTCTATATAACTTAAAATGTTTTGCCTTTTTTTAAAAATTTATTATTATTATACTTTAAGTTCTAGGGTACATGTGCATAACGTGCAGGTTTTTTACATATGTATACTTGTGCCATGTTGGTGTGCTGCACCCATCAACTCGTCAGCACCCATCAACTCGTCATTTACATCAGGTATAACTCCCAATGCAATCCCTCCACCCTCCCCCCTCCCCATGATAGGCCCCGGTGTGTGATGTTCCCCTTCCTGAGTCCAAGTGATCTCATTGTTCAATTCCCACCTATGAGTGAGAACATGCGGTGTTTGCTTTTCTGTTCTTATGATAGTTTGCTAAGAATGATGGTTTCCAGCTGCATCCATGTCCCTACAAAGGACACGAACTCATCTTTTTTTATGGCTGCATAGTATTCCATGGTGTATATGTGCCACATTTTCTTAATCCAATCTGTCACTGATGGACATTTGGGTTGATTCCAAGTCTTTGCTATTGTGAATAGTGCTGCAATAAACATACGTGTGCATGTGTCTTTATAGCAGCATGATTTATAATCCTTTGGGTATATACCCAGTAATGGGATGGCTGGGGTCATATGGTACATCTAGTTCTAGATCTTTGAGGAATCGCCATACTGTTTTCCATAATGGTTGAACTAGTTTACAATCCCACCAACAGTGTAAAAGTGTTCCTATTTCTCCACATTCTCTCCAGCACCTGTTGTTTCCTGACTTTTTAATGATCGCCATTCTAACTGGTGTGAGATGGTATCTCATTGTGGTTTTGATTTGCATTTCTCTGATGGCCAGTGATGATGAGCATTTTTTCATGTGTCTGTTGGCTGTATGAATGTCTTCTTTTGAGAAATGTCTGTTCATATCCTTTGCCCACTTTTTGATGGGGTTGTTTGTTTTTTTTTGTAAATTTGTTTGAGTTCTTTGTAGGTTCTGGATATTAGTGCTTTGTCAGATGAGTAGATTGCAAACATTTTCTCCCATTCTGTAGGTTGCCTGTTCACTCTGATGGTAGTTTCTTTTGCTGTGCAGAAGCTCTTTAGTTTAATTAGATCCCATTTGTCAATTTTGGCTTTTGCTGCCGTTGCAAGACAATCCTAAGTCAAAAGAACAAAGCTGGAGGCATCACGCTACCTGACTTCAAACTATACTACAAGGCTACAGTAACCAAAACAGCATGGTACTGGTACCAAAACAGAGATCTAGACCAATGGAACAGAACAGAGTCCTCAGAAATAATACCACACATCTACAGCCATCTGATCTTTGACAAACCTGAGAGAAACAAGAAATGGGGAAAGGATTCCTTATTTAATAAATGGTGCTGGGAAAATTGGCTAGCCATAAGTAGAAAGCTGAAACTGGATCCTTTCCTTACTCCTTATACGAAAATTAATTTAAGATGGATTAGAGATTTAAATGTTAGACCTAACACCATAAAAATCCTAGAAGAAAACCTAGGTAGTACCATTCAGGATATAGGCATGGGCAAAGACTTCATGTTTTGCCTTCTTTTTTTGATAAATTTTAAAAAATTGAATTATTGACAAGCATTTGGAAGAAAGAGGCTGCTTTGTGTCAGAAAGCCGTTTCCAAAAGAGTTTAAATCAATTATTTGAAGTCACAAGATCTTTTAGAGGCTGCCCCCAGTACTTTATAGTCCACCTTTACGGCATAAGCAATGTTTTATATCTTTGGTCAATTAAATGGACTGGAAGCTTTTATGAAATTGTCAGGAATTCAAATATGAGGCATAGCTAATAGCGCTAAAAATTTCATCTGCCGGGCATGGTGGCTCACGCCTGTAATCCCAGCACTTTGGGAGGCCGAGACGGGTGGATCACAAGGTCAGGAGATCAAGATCATCCTGGCTAACACAGTGAAACCCCGTCTCTACTAAAAATACAAAAAAATTAGCCGGGCGTAGTGGCGGGTGCCCGTAGTTCCAGCTGCTCGGGAGGCTGAGGTAGGAGAATGGCGTGAACCTGGGAGGTGGAGCTTGCAGTGAGCCAAGATCTCGCCACTGCACTCCAGCCTGGGTGGCAGAGCGAGACTCCGTCTCAAAAAAAAAAAAAAAAAAAAAAAAATTCATCTTAACTTTTAAATCCATCTGTTACAGTCAATGCCTTTGTTGTTAATTTCACCACTCAATACAATAACATTCAAGAATAATTTTGCTTGATGTCTATTGAGAGGTTTAACATTTATAAGCAAATTTTGAAACCTATGTAACTTGGTTTACATTTACTGCCCTTATAGGAAGCTACACAATTTAATGAAGATTATCTCCTTCCTACTAAACCACTTGATGAGATTCAGAATGAAAGTCCTTATTTTATCAAAAAGCATTAAGTGGAAATGACTTGCCCTAGGTAATGTGGGGAAGGCAGGGTGGTCACATAGAGAAGAAAAACAACCACCAACAGGAAACCAATTTTTTAAATAAGATTCAAACTGAATTTAATTAATTTTTATCCAGCACTCATAAAATGCACTTGTAGATATACTTAACGCGACCCAAAATTATCAAAACTAAATATCTTATAAATTACTTGACCAGAAAAATGGCCAAGAAGTTGCTAGCTTTTAAAATAGTCATAGTATCCACTGGCAAAGACAGTGCCACCTGCACATTCTCTTTGAGTCTCTTCACTTTTCCGTGTAGCTCCTCCTCAGGTACAGCGTATAACCACAGTTATAGGTGTTCCTGCATGCTCAGAAGGGACTGCATTATAAGAGAGGGGAGCAATGCCAAGGTAGCTTGCAATACATGTAAAGTAGCATCATTCGGTTAACTGCATAGTTCTAAACAAACAGCATATTCGAAAATATATTTTTCCAAAATTTTCACCAAGGCAGCGTATCCCTTTTTTACCAAAATTAATTGACAAAAGAATTATTTGCCCCTGGATAACTGATACAGACTTTACAAGAAATAAGTTTCATCATGCACTAAATGCCTTTAAATTCAACAAAGAGGCACATAAAATATAAAATTTCACATAAAATATCTCATAGGACTTTTAGATGTTTTGTGCTCTTGAAAAAATAGGATATGGTTAAACTTGTTAATCCTCGACTTTGTCTCTTGCTGTTCTCCAATATAATATTGTTATCCTAATATTTTATAACTATATAGATGGGAAGAGTGAATGTAAGTGATTTGCTAAAAGTCATATAACTAGTGAGTGAGTGTTCTGGATATTTACATTGCTCTACAAATCCATTCTTCACCCTTCTCTACCGTGTTGTGCACCCAGGCAGCTGACCTCCTTGTCTCATAAAAATGGATTTTCTTTGTACTGTGGTTTCTGGTTGGATTGAGTTAATGAGAGACAACAGGAGGAAAATGCAGGGCAGAAGAAGAGGAAGGTAATGCTGTTTATTCCCTGACTTCCTTCCTGCTCTGCCACAAGTTGACAGTAGCTGGTTTCCTCTACTGGAGTTCAGAAATAAAGGCCAGAAGTGAAAGCCTCAGCTTCCTGTCATGAAGCACTTGACTACAGTTACAGCTAGAACCGCAGCTCTCTCTGATTCCTCATAACCATTCCTTTTCCTTGCCCCTTCATGTCTAATAGAGGTAGTGGCTCTCCACTGTCGCTAGCCCCAGGATACTTTATCATCTCTTACTAGTGTACTTTAACCTTTCCTATATCTGCTAGGACCTTGATAGATCTAGATATAGAAACAGGGTTTGAATCCAGGTTTAATGGCACTGAGGTTAAACTAGGTTCATTATTCACACATGCAGCAAGCCAAGTGGTGTGACAGCAGGTTTTGTCAAAGAGAAAAGAGTTTATTCACAAGGCTGCCAAGCCTGGAGATAGAAGAACAAATCTCAAATCTGCCTCATTGAAAATAGGGCTTGTTGGGGGCAGGTACTTATGGAATAGAAAATGGGGTGGTCTAATGTCTGGGGAATGGTAATTGGTGGATAGGAAAGGTAATCAGGGTTCTGTGCAAGCATAATTGAGCAACATGGCTCTTCATAGGATGCATGTTCAGAAAAAGGCAGCACTAGCATGACCTGCAGGTAGAATTTTTGACCCTCTCAAGTCAAAAGATGTCTTTTCAGCCACCTCTGCAAGCCCAGTTGGAGGGTTAGTATTCTCAATTGGCTTGAACTGGACAAGAGCTGCCCTGTAACTCCTGAAAAACAACTTTAAGCACTCATTACTATAGTGACCCACAGTCAGAGATATTGTCTGTAAGGAAGCTAGTGGAAGTTTAGTTATGTATCATTTGGCTACGTGACCTGCACCTAAACCACTTAGAAGCAGTTAAAAGCAAGCAACACAGGTTACGTTTGGTGGGCTTAATCAGGTTATTCCTTGGTTTTAGTACTAATATCAGTGCTCTTTCTATTGAACCACCCTATACCCACATGCACTGCTTTCACATCCTTTATATGTCTGCCTTTATTGACAATAGTTTAAAATACTTTGCTTAACAGTTATATATTATCTTCAACTGTTTCTATTTACTTGCATACGTGAATCTCATTCCCCAGCTACAGTATATGCTACATGATTATGTCTTTTAAATGAATTCCCTATTATCCCCCAATTTGCCTGCGCAATCAATACAAAGGATATAATTTAAAAAAAAAAATACTCATTGACAGTTTCACATCTGCATGGTGATGTGAGCAGACCATAGACCCATTTGCCAGTGAAACAACCATAGCCGGCACAAATTATTTTTTTAAAAGACAACCATATAAAGTATTTGAAGATTGTTCTAAGAGCATACAGCAACATTTATTCAAGAAAAATCTTTTTGAATATCTATTAAATCTCAGTGTGCACAGTAAGAGGCTGAGGCACTTGAACCATGACTTACTCCATCCCTCCTGTATGCCAGTTCAGCTTGACTGAAGCTCATTTCTGTGTAACTACAGCTAAACAGACAAAGCTTCTTTATCCCTCAGTTCCCAATCGAAGGACGTAGTATCTCACCAGGAGGAGCAGCCCACTAGTATTTCTTATCACCTCCGACACCAAGTTGCAAAGGCTAAATTCCTGGCAAGTGCAGTTGAGAGGTCAGGGACTTTCTTTCTCCACCCAGCCCCAACTCACACTCTCAGTCACAGGGTTGGCAGGTCAAGAATACTGGGTCTCTGACTACCCTCAGTCCTGCTCATTTGTAGGCCAAAGAGGCAAGCAAAGAATACCAGAAGCTATGGCTCTGACAAGCACCCTACTTATAACGCATGGTGTCACTCCAAGAGAAGTGGACCACTGTCCCCACCCCCAGCCCTGGAGCAGTAGCTCAGAGACTTTTCTCAGGAACAGGGGGAGTCCACAAGAAAAGAGAACTCCAATGTTGTTCCCAAAATAACTGTCTTTATTTGAAGAAAAGTGTGGGAAAGTTCAAGCCTAAGAATGCTCTCAAAACCAATTGGTGATTTTGGCAGTAAACAATTAAAAGAAGGCTTGTAGCTCCATGAGACCCACAAGCTCAACTGTAGGTCAGCTAATTTATCAGACAGAACTAGAGAAAGAGATAGCCAAAAAGAGACACCAGGGGGACATAACAAGCCTCATAGATTGGCCTCAAAAACTACCCCTCTCTAGATTTAATTGGATGAGACTGTGAAGCAATCTATGCCTAGAACACTCCAGGGCGTTGTCTAAAACAATAGGGATATCAACTATCAATTAGCTGAGATTAAGAGCTGGGTATGATACCAACAGAGACAGACAGACTAACAGAGAAATCAGAAAAAGAGACAAAAACTACCCTGATTTAACCAGAGAAAACACTGTCATCTAGGATGACTGTCCTCATGCCCAAGGATGTGCCTCTCTGAAGGGCAACATTGGAAGCTTCACACTAAATGGGAAACAGTTGCAACTGAAAGAGTCTAGCCAAGTCACAAAACAAACAAACAAACAACAACAAAAACAACTCTGAAATGGGAAGGAAATAAAAATTTAGAGTTGTTACAACACGTTACTTCAAATGTCCAGTTTAAAAAAAAAAAAAAAAACTTGCAACAAAAAAAAAAAAGAAAAAGGAAAATGTAGCTTACAAACAGGAAAAAGGAAGACAACAAGAATTGCCTGTGAGGGTCACCAGATGTCAGATTTTAAAGATTTCAAAGCAGCCATTATAAATATATTCAAAGAACTAAAGGAAACTTGTGCTTAAAGAAGTAGTGGCTAGATATTCTTATCAAATACGGAACATCAATAAAAAGGTAGAAATGATTTTTTAAATAACCAAATGAAAATTCTAGATTGAAAAAATACACTAGTTGAAATGAAAAAATTACCAGAGGTTCAACAGCTGATTTGAACTGACAGAAGAATCAGCAAATTCTACGATAGATCAACAGAGATAATGCAATCCGAAGAAAGTGGAGAGAAGAGCAAAGACAAATTAATAGAGCCACAGAAATATGTGGAGCACTATTAAGCACACAAACACACATAATAATAGAGTATAATAGAAAGGAAAGGAAAAATAGAAGAAATCATGGTTGAAAACTCTAAAAATACATTAATCTATACATACAAGAAGATTAACAAACTCAAAGTAAGATAATCACAAAGAGATCCATACCAAGACAAATTACGGTAAAAATACTGAGAGACAATGACAAAGAGAATATTTTGAAAGCCACAAGAGAAAAATGACCCACCACATTCAAAACAACTCCAAGAACACTGACTTGTCATCAGAATCAGTGGAGGCAGAAGCAGAGGAATAACATATTCAGAGGGCTCAAAGAAAAAAAAAACACCAAAATCTTATATGCAGCAAAAGTATGTTTCAAAGATGACGGTGACTTTTGAAGGTTTCGTGTAGAGGTAATGAAAATGTTCTTAAAAAGATTGTGGTGAGAATTGCATAACTCTATGAATTTTCAAAAAAAAAAATACCTTGTATACACTCCATAGGTATATGTATATATACAGTAAAATATTTTTATAATTTTTAAGAAAATTTCATACTATATATACTAAAATGTCATACTCTATGTGTGTATGTACATACATGTAGAGTATGTATATAGTATATACAGTAAATTATTCATACTGTATACTATATATAAATCATTCACACCATATATACTATACTAGTGTACTCTTCATAGTATATTTAGTACAGCATGAATAGTTACTATATAGAGTATAAATAATTTATATATAGTATATAGTATGAATATATGTAGTATAATGATAATTTCATACTATACATATATATACAGGGAGAGTGTATGAAATTATCTTAATAAAGCCATTATAAAAATATTTAATGATTTATTGGCTTGGGATACCTGAGAGTGCCTGTGATGCAGTCTTCTTATAAGGGCCTCTCTACAATATAACTGAGAAGTTTCACTTCCATTATAGTGGCAAAAGACCACAACCATCCATCCCTTCTGATGATTACAACTAAAAATTCTGTACAAAATATAAACAAGTAACTACTGGAGAGTTGAAAAAGTAAACAAAAATAAGTGAATTGTGGGGAGGAATCAAAAATGGCGGCAGCATCCATGGTGAGTGAGTTTCCCGTTCTTGTTTATCTCTCAAAACGTCGTCCTGGGGAGAGGGCTCATGTTGCAGAGGAGCACAGTGAAAATGGTGGCAGCAGCCTGGGTGGCTAACACCCTGAGAGAAACTCTACCTTTGGGCCACAAGAACCAGGAAAAGGGGACTTTGAAGGCCAGATAACAGGGAGAAAAATTCCAAAATGGATAGCCAGAGTAAAGGACCCATAACACTGCGCATGCACTTACGTGTGTCTTTGTCTGTATCTTCAGCTATCCATGCATGGGTCAGATCCAAACCCGTATAGCAACAGTGTGAAAAACTGAGCTGAGATTTGAACCACCTGCAGTTTTCAGCCTAACCCTAGAAAACCTAATAAAAAAAAATGCAAAGATATAAACCAAGAGTCCTATATGAATTTAAAATGTAATACTAAAAATTATTAAGATACTACAGAAAAAGCAGCACAGGAGGAGCCTTAGAGGAACAAAAAACTGAGGCAACAAAAGGAACACAAACAATAAAATGGTATGCTTGATTCAAAGCTTATCAATTATTATATTCAATGTTAGTGATCTAAATGCCCCAAAATAATAGAGAGGGACTGATAAAGTGGATTTAAAAGTCAAGGCCTTAGCATCTGTTGCTTACAAGACTCAGTCTTTATATATTATTAGTAGAGCACAAATGGATTTTGTAAAGAATACTAAAAACACAGTTAGCATAAGAAAATTAAAATGGCTATTTTAATGTATGATAGACTTCAAGACAAAGGGTGTTTCCAGGTATATAAATGTTTCATAACAATAGAAGCTAACTTTATCAGGAGTAACTCATAAAGACATCAAAATTATTGATGTGAATTTACCTAATAACAGAATCTCAAAATAACATAAGGCAAAAATTGGCAGAATTAAAGGAAGAAATAGATTGAGGCTGAGAGAACGGGTAGAGAAGCATAACTAGGGGAGACAGCAGTATCAAGTGTAAGAGATAGTATGGTCTGGCTACAGAAATAATGTGAGAGATGATGAAATGTGAGTGAAAAAAATTGTAAATAGTAAGTGGAGGATTAGAGCCAAAATGGCCAACTAGACACAGCCAGGAGGAACATCTCCCAAGAGACTAGGACAGTGGAAAGACTAGTACACTCAGAGCACATCTTTGGAGGGAAGGTATTGAGGGTAAACAGAGGGAGGAAACAGACACTGGGCTGAAGAGGAAGAAAGCTGGGAGCTCTGCACAGGGCTGCTGAGCACCAGGACTTGCCCCTGGCTCCCAGTGACTCCTGGGGAAGGGATGAGTTGAACAGGCAAGGAGTGGCTTGCTTTCATCACAGACCTCTGGAATCCTAGCTGCAGGGGACCCCACGAACCCCACAGACACTTGAGCTGGCAGGGAGAGCTGCTCAAAGAAGTGGTAGGAGCAGGAATTCAGCCTGTGAGGAGCCCAGAGGGTTTGGTGTGGGGAATTCTACACTGGAGCACAGCCAGGGATGCCGATCCCTCAAGGTTTGCTATGCTCCTCTAGGTGGTTTTACCCTTTGGGTGACCATTGGACCTGGACAGACAAAGCAGGGCAATCTTGCCCATGGGACAGGGCCAGTTCAATCTGAGCATCCCTCTGTCTGCTGGCCTTTCCTTGGGCCCCAGCCTGGCCATGCCCACTTGCAGTGCAGCCTCAGATGCCCAGCCAGGGTACGTCCCAGGAGCCCTCATTATAGCTCCTTCACCAGCAGACTACTCCTAACTGTTGGAGAGTTCCAGAAAATCATCCCCTGCCAACATGCACCAACCTACCTGCAGCCTCTTCCCACTACAGCCTCCAACCCTACCAACATGCACAACTGCCCCCCACTACTTTGCTGGCATGAGCACATTGGTGAACTTTGCCTCCCCTCTCCCAATGGGTGCATGTTTTGTGTGTGTACACTGCCACCCTCCCTACTGCTGGCACAAGCATACCCTGCCACCCCACCCCCATTGGCACCTCACCCCCGCTGATAAGAGGCAGCCCACTGCACCACTGCTGCATGTGCAAGTGTATGCACAGTTGCTGGCACTCCCCATCCTTCCCCAGCTGACACACGTGCATCTCACCACGCCATGGCAGCTACTGACATGGATCTCACTGCCACCACCCCAGCGAAGCACTTTGGCTAGCACCCCTCATCAAATTGTTGTTGTCAGTGGACCAGGAACACCTCGGTCCCTGGTACAGTAAGTTTCTAATCTTGAGGGGCCAGAGAAAAAAGCAGGGGGCCTGGTACCAGTGCCGCAGAGTAAAAGCATGCAGCAAGGCAGTGCTGAGCTGAGACTTGGCCCCCTGAA
This sequence comes from Chlorocebus sabaeus, assembly GCF_047675955.1. Lineage (NCBI taxonomy): Eukaryota > Metazoa > Chordata > Mammalia > Primates > Cercopithecidae > Chlorocebus > Chlorocebus sabaeus. The sequence continues at coordinate 31,014,502 of NC_132911.1, read as the reverse complement.
ATCTTCCAGAAATGAAGCCAGTTGACAGAACCCACCTTACACCACAATCAAACTCCCAAGGGCATCAAAGAAGATAAAAAGCAAAATATTGGGAAAATTGGCTAGCCATAAGTAGAAAGCTGAAACTGGATCCTTTCCTTACTCCTTATACGAAAATTAATTCAAGATGGATTAGAGACTTAAATGTTACACCTAATACCATAAAGACCCTAGAAGAAAACCTAGGTAATACCATTCAGGACATAGGCATGGGCAAGGACTTCATGTCTAAAACACCAAAAGCAACAGCAACAAAAGCCAAAATTGACAAATGGGATCTAATCAAACTAAAGAGTTTCTGCACAGCAAAAGAAACTACCATCAGAGTGAACAGGCAACCTACAGAATGGGAGAAAATTGTTGCAATCTACTCATCTGACAAAGGGCTAATATCCAGAACTTACAAATAACTCAAACAAATTTACAAGAAAAAAACAAACAACCCCGTCAAAAAGTGGGCAAAGGATATGAACAGACATTTCTCAAAAGAAGACATTCATACAGCCAACAGACACATGAAAAAATGCTCGTCATCTCTGGCCATCAGAGAAATGCAAATCAAAACCACAATGAGATACCATCTCACACCAGTTAGAATGGCAATCATTAAAAAGTCAGGAAACAATAGGTGCTGGAGAGGATGTGGAGAAATAGGAACACTTTTACATTGTTGGTGGGATTGTAAACTAGTTCAACCATTATGGAAAACAGTATGGCGATTCCTCAAGGATCTAGAACTAGAAGCACCATATGACCCAGCCATCCCATTACTGGGTATATACCCAAAGGATTATAAATCATGCTGCTAGAAAGACACATGCACACATATGTTTATTGCAGCACGATTCACAAAAGCAAAGACTTGGAATCAACCCAAATGTCCATCAGTGACAGACTGGATTAAGAAAATGTGGCACATATACACCATGGAATACTATGCAGCCATAAAAAAGGATGAGTTTGTGTCCTTTGTAGGGACATGGATGCAGCTGGAAACCATCATTCTCAGCAAACTATCGCAAGAACAGAAAACCAAACACCGCATGTTCTAACTCATAGGTGGGAACTGAACAATGAGATCACTTGGATTCGGGAAGGGGAACATCACACACAGGGGCCTATTACAGGGAGGGGGGAGGGGGGAAGGATTGCATTGGGAGTTATACCTGATGTAAATGACGAGTTGATGGGTGCTGACGAGTTCATGGGTACAGCACACCAACATGGCACACATATACATGTGTAACAAACCTGCACGTTATGCACATGTACCCTAGAACTTAAAGTATAACAATAATAAAAAAAAAGAAAAAAAAAAGAAAAATATTCCATCCAAACAAGAAGTAACTTTCAAGATTAAAGGAACATTAACACAGATGAGAAAGAACCAAGAATCCTGGCAACTCAAAAAGTCAGTTTCTTCTTACCTCCAAATGAGATAATGGTTACCTCCCCACTAGTTCCCCAACAATGGTTCTTAGCCAGACTGAAATAACAGACATAGAATTTAGAATATGGACGGGAACAAAGATCATCGATACTCCAGAGAAAGTCTAAACCCAATCCAAAGAATCTAAGGAATACAATAAAGTGGTAAAGGAGGTGAAAGACAAAATTGTCATTTTAAGAAAGAACCAAACTGATAAGATAGAGCTGAAAAACTCACTACAGGCATTTATAATACAGTCGCAAGTATTAACAGCAGAATAGACCAAGCTGAGGAAAGAATCTCCGAGCCCAAAGACTGGCTCTTCAAATTAACTCAGTCAGACAAAAATAAAGAAAAAATAATTTAAAAGAATAAACAAAACCTCTGAGAGATATGGGATTATGTAAGGAGACCAATTCTATGGCCCACTGGTGTCCCTGAAAGAGAGGAAGAAAGCAAGCAACTTGGAAAACATATTCGAGGATCTCATCTATGAAGATTTCCCCAATGTCACTGGAGAGGCCAACATTCAAATCCAAGAAATGCCGAGAACCCTGTGAGATGCTATACAAGATGACTATCCCCAAGACACATAGTCATTAGATTCTCCAAGATCAAAATGAAAGAAAAAATATTAAAGGCAGCTAGAGAGAAGGGGCAGGTCAGCAACACAGGGCACCCCATCAAGCTAATGGCAGACCTTTCAGCAGAAACCCTACAAGCCAGAAGAGATTGGGGATGTATATTCAACATTCTTAAAGGAATGAAATTCTAAGTGAAATTTCATATCCAGCAAAATTAAGCTTTATAAGTGAAGGAGAAATAAGATCACTTTCAGACAAGCAAATGCTAAGGGAATTCATTACCACCAGACCAGCCTTACAAGACAGCCTTAAGGCAGTGCTAAATATGGAAACAAGAGACCATCGTGGCCACCACAAAAACACACTTAAGTACAAAGACAGTTTGCATAATAATCAACTAATAGCATGATTATAGGATCAAATTCACACATATCAATATTAAGTTTGACTGTAAATTGACTAACTGCTTCAATTAAAAGGCACAGAGTGGCAAGTTGGATAAAGAAGAAAGACTCAACTCTATATCATGTTCAAGAGACCCATCTCACATATAACAACACCCATTGGCTCAAAGTTAAGGGATACAGAAAAATCTGAACACTTGACCAAATGGACCCTACAGACATCTACAGAACTCTCCACTGAAAAATAATAGAATCTTCATTCTTCTCATCTGCACATGGCACATACTCTAAAATTGACCATGCAATTGGTCATAAAACAATCCTTAGCAAAGTCAAACACATCATGCCAACCACACTCTTGGACCACAGCATGATAAAAATAGAAATCAATACTAAGATCACTCAAAACCATACAATTACATGGAAATTACACAACCTGCTCCTGAATGACTTTTGGGTAAACAATAAAATTAAGGCAGAAATCAAGAAATTCTTTGAAACTAATGAGAATAAAGATGCAACAAACAAGAATCTCTGAGACAAAGCTAAAACACTGTTAAGACGAAAATTTATAGCGCTAAATACCCACATCAAAAAGTTCGAAAGATCTCAAATTAACAACCTAATATCACACCTAGAGGAACTAGAAAAACAAAAACTAATCAACCTCAAGGTCTGCAAAGGACAAGAAATAACTGAAATCAGCTGAACTGAATGAAATTGACATGCAAAAACCCATCCAAAAGATTAATGAATCCAGGAAGAGGTTCTTTGAAAGAATGAGATTGAGAGGTCCACTATCTAAACCAATTAAAAAAAAGGGAGAAGATCTAAATAAACTCAATCAGAAATGACAAAGGGGACATTACCACTGACCCCAAATAAATACAAAAAGCCCTTAGAGACTATTACAAACACCTCTATGCACACAAGCAAGAAAACCTACAAGAAACTGACTCATTCTGGAAACATACAACCTCCCAAGATTGAACCAAGAAGAAATTGAGTCCAGCATCATCCTGATACCAAAACCTGGCAGAGACACAACAAAAAAAAAAAATCATAAAACTTTAGGCCAACATCCTTGACTAACGTATGTGAAAATCATCAACAAAATACTAGCAAACTGAATCCAGCAGCAAATCACAAAGCTGATCCACAGTGATCAAGTAGGCTTTATTCCTGGGATGCAAGGTTGGTTAAACATATGCAAATCAATCAAGGTGATTTATTACATAAACAGAACTAAAAATAAAAGCCATATGATCATCTAAATAGATGCAGAAAAGGCTTTTGATAAAATCCAACATCCCTTCATTAAAACATCCAATAACCCTGGCATTGAAGGAGCATACCTCAAAATAACAAGAGCCATCTATAACAAACCAACAACCAACATCATACTCAACAGGCAAAAGCTGGAAGCATTGCACTTGAAAATAAGAACAAGACAAGGATGCCTACTCTCTCCACCCATATGCAACATAGTACTGGAAGTCCTAGTCAGAGCAATCAGGCAAGAGAAATAAATAAAAGGCATTCAAATAGGACAAGAGAAACTCAGACTATCTCTGTTTACAGATGGTATGATTTCGTATTTAGAAAACATCATAGTCTCTGACCCAAAACTCCTATGTCTGATAAACAACTTCAGCAAAGTTTCAGGATACAAAATCAATATACAAAAACCAGTAGCATTCCTGTTCATCAATAACATCCAAGCTGAGAGCCAAATCAAGAATGCTATCCCATTCACGATAGCTCTGAAAAAAAATGAAACACCTAGGAATACAGCTAATAAAAGAGGTAAAAGATTTTTACAACAAGAAGTATAAAACATTGCTGATAGAGAAAAGAGATGACACAAACAAATGGAAAAACACTCCATGCTCATGGATTGGGAGACAACATTGCTAAAATGGCCATACTGCCCAAAGCAATTTACAAATTCATTGCTATTCCTATCAAACTACTAATGGCATTCTTCACAGAATTAGAAAAACACTTTCAAAATTCATATGGAACCAAAAAATAGCCTAAGTAGCCAACGTAATCCTAAGCAAAAAGAACAAAGCCAAAGGCATGACTTTATCTTACTTCAAACTATTCTACAAGACTACAGTACCCAAAACAGCATGGCACTGGTACAAAAACAGATATATAGACCAGTGGAAAAGAATACAGAGTCCAGAATTAAAGCCACACACCTACAATCATCTGAACTTATACAAAGTTGGAAAGAAAAAAAACAAACAAAGCAAGGGGGAAGGACTACCTAGTCAATAAATGATGCTGGGATAACTGGCTAACCATACACAGAATATTGAAACTGGATCCCTTCCCTACACCATATACAAAAATCAACTCAGATGAATTAGACTTAAATGTTAAACCTAAAACTATAAAATCCCTGGAAGACAACCTAGGAAATACCATTCTGGACATAGATCCTGGCAAAGATTTCATGGCAAAGATGCCAAATGCAATAGCAACAGAAACAGAAATCGGCAAATGGGACCTAATTAAACTAAAGAGCTGATGCACAGCAAAACAGGCTATCAAACAGTTAACAGACTACCTCCAGAATAGGAGAAAATATCTGCAAAGTATATGTCTGACAAGAGTTTAATATCCAGAATTTATAAGGAACGTAAACAAATTAACAAGTAAAAAAATGAACAACCCCATTAAAAAGTGGGCAAAGTACATGAACAGGCACTTTTCAAAAGAAGACACACATGCAGCCAACAAGCATATGAAAATATGCTCAACATCAACAATCTTAGAGAAATACAAATCAAAACCACAATGAGACACCATCTCACACTAGTCAGAATGGCTATTATTAAAACGTCAAAAAACGATAAATGCTGGTGAAGTTGTAGAGAAAAAGGAATGTTCATACAATTATGGTGAAAGCATAAATTAGTTCAACCATTGTGGAAAGCAGTTTGGCTATTTCTCCAAAAACTGAGAAGAGAACTACCATTCGACACAGTAATCCCATTATTGGGTGTATATCCAAAGGAATATAAATCATTCTATCATAAAGACACATGCATATGTATCATCATCACAGCACTAGTCACAATAGCAAAGACATGGAATCAATCTAAATTCCCATCAATGGTAGACTGGGTAAAGAAAATGTGGTACATATGCACTATGGAATACTATGCAGCCATAAAAAAAGAATGAGATCATGTCCTTTGCAGCAGCATGGTTGGAGTTAGAAGCCCTTATCCTAAGTGAACTAAACACAGGAAAAGAAAAACAAATACTGCATGTTCTCACTTGTAAGTGAGAGCTAAACACTGAGTACTCATGGGAACAAAGAAGGGAAGAATAGATACTAGGGCCTACTTGAGAATGCAGTGTGGGAGGAGGATAAGGATTGAAAAACTAGCTATAGAGTACTCATGTTTATTACCTGGGTTTTGAAATAATCTGTACACCAAACCACTGTGACTTGCAATTTTCCTACATAACAAACCTGAACATATATTCTTGAAACTGAAATAAAAGTTTGAAAATAAAAGAATAGGCCAGGTATGGTGGCTCATGCCTCTAACCCCAGCACTTCAGGAGGCCAAGGTGGGTGAATCACCCGAGGTCAGGAGTTTGAGACCAACCTGACAAATATGGCGAAACCCCATTATCTACTAAAAATACAAAAATTAAATGGGCACAGTGGGCACCTATAATCTCAGCTACTCGGGAGGCTGAGGCAGGAGAATCACTTGAACCAGTGAGGCAGAGATTGCAGTGAGCCAAGATCACATCACGGCACTCCAGTCTGGGTGACAGAGCAAGACTCTGCCTCAAAATAAATAAATTAATTAATTAATTCAAAGTTACAATCGTTGATTCTGCCATCCATTTCTCCATAATTGATTCAAGAACTAGTTAGAAAAAAAGCATTAAAGACATAGAAAGTGTGACCAGCATAATTAATCACCATGATATAACTGACAATTATAAAACACTAACTCCAATTATTGCAAAATGCACATTCTTTTCTTTTTTTTTTTCTTTTTTTTTGAGACGGAGTCTCACTCTGTCCCCCAGGCTGGAGTGCAGTGGCGCGATCTCGACTCACTGCAAGCTCCGCCTCCCGGGTTCACGCCATTCTCCTGCCTCAGCCTCCTGAGTAGCTGGGACTACAGGTGCCCACCACCACGCTCGGCTAATTTTTTTTTTTTTTTTTTTTTATGTATTTTTAGTAGAGACGGGGTTTCACTGTGGTCTTGATCTCCTGACCTTCTGATCCGCCCACCTCGTCCTCCCAAAGTGCTGGGATTACAGGCGTGAGCCACCGCACCCAGCCATGCACATTCTTTTCAACTGTAGCTGGTTTATTTATCAGGTCAGATCATATTAAGGCATAAAACAATTCTCAATAAATTTAAAAAGATCAAAATCACACGGAATATTCTATGATTAAAATAGAATTAAATTAGAAATCGATATTACTGTGATATATAGGAAAATCCTATATATCTGGAAATTAAATAGCATACTTCTACATAACTAATAAGTAATGAAATCACTAGAGAAATGAGAAAACATCTAGAACTTTAATGATAATAAAACATCAAAATTAGTGAGGTTAGCTAAAGCACTACTTAGAGATAAACTTATGACTTTAAATGCTTATATTAGAAAAAAAGAAATATAAAAAGTCAATCAGCTAAGTATCAACCTTAAATAGCTGGAAAATGTAGAGTAGGTAAATTGAAGGTAAGTAAAACGAAGGAAAGAATAAATAATAGAAATCAATAAAATAAAAAACACAGACAATAGAAAAAACTAACGAAGCCCAAAGCTGGTATTTTGAGAGGAAAAACAAAATTGACAACCCCCTAGCTAGATTAATAAACAAAAATTAGAGGGAGAATACAAACCACAAACACTGAGAATGAAAAGTATTTTATCATAGCAGATCCTACATATGTTTAAAAAGTAACCCCATCAACAAACCAAAAAATTTGACAATTTACCTGAAAAAGACAATTTTTTCTAAAACATACTACTCACAAAATTGATACATGAAGAAGCAGAAAATCTGAATGTAATTATTAGAGAAATTAAATTTGGTATCAAAAACATTCCTCACAAAAAAAAAAAAAAAAAAAAACTGGAAGAACAGATGATTTTACTGGTGAATTCTACTGAACATTCAAGAAAGATATAATACTAGTCTTACATAAAATCTTTCAGATATTGGGATCCACTGCCCAGCAGAACAGGGACACCTCCCCAACAAAATTATATGAGGCTAGTGTAATCCTAACACCAACACCACACCAAGACATTACAAACACCTCTCATATAGATGCAAATGCCCTTGACAAAATATTAGTTAAATTCAACCCTGTATGAAAACAATAATAAATCATTATGAAGTAAGTTTTATTCTCAGAGTACAAAGTTGGTTTAAGGATCAAAATTCAGTGGATATAATGAATTAAATTTACGGCATAAAGAAGAAAAAACACATGATCATTTTAATAGATGCTATCTAGAATTAGACAGACACAAGGTTAAGGGTGCGATACTCTGAAACGCCATGTCTGCTCAAGACTTCTAACATGAACTGCAGTGAATTTTGCAAACTGAAAAGCCTGAGAGAACACTCCCTGAAAAACTGCCCTCACTTCAGGCCCCAGCAACAAGTTCAGGGGTCCTCAGGGCTGCTCTCACTTTTGACCATCTGGCTACAAATGTGGAGTCCCCACAGACTCCCTCTGGTTCTATAATTCACTATAATGACTCACAGAACTCAATAGAGCACTATGCCATTACAAACCTTCATTACAGTGAAAGGATACATATTAGAACCTTCCAGAGGAAGAAACACATGGGACAAAGTCTCAAAGAGGTCCAGATGTAAAACTTTCATCATTCTCAGGGACATGTTACTCTCAGCATCCATGTGTAGCAATACACTTGGAGTATTACCAACGTAGGAAACTCACCTGAACTTTGGTGTCCAGAGTTTTCACTGGGGTTTTATTACATAGATATGATTGAATGAATCATTGCCCATGTGGTTGAACACAATCTCCATGTCCCCTTGGTTCTCAGATTAGGCTGATAAAACATAGCTTGAAGCCCTGATCTTCTTAATCACATGGCTGGTCTTTCTGAATATGTAAGCCCTCACCCTAAGTCACCTTGTTAGCAAAAACTATCACATATGGCCCAAGGAGCCCACCATCAATAACAAAGTAAGACACTTCTATCACTTAGAAAACTCCATGCTTTTAGAGGTAACCTTGCAGAGGCCAGAACAATAGCCAGACCTCTCTTTAGATGAGGAAAAATTTCTTACTAAATAGATGCATAAAAAGCATTTGACAAAATTCAACACCTATTCATAATATGAAAAAAAAAAAAAAAACTCTCAGTAAACTTGGATTACAGGGAATTTTCAAGTTTCTAAAGGACCTCAACAAAAAACTTGCATCCAATGTCATACTTAATAGTGAAAGACAAATTATTTCCCACATGAGACTGAGAACAAGACAAGGATACATGCTTTCATTACTTCTATTCCACATTGTGCTAGAGGCGCTAGTCATTGCAATTAGGCAAGAAAAAGAAATAAAGATGTTAAAGGAGGACATGAAATTTTACCTATTTGGAGATTATGTGATTCTTTGTGAGGAAAATACCATGAATCTACCAAACAACTGGGCAAATAATTTGAACAGGTATTTAATAGAAGAAATTTTGCAAATGGCCAATAAGCACCAGAAAAGATACTTAACATCACTAGTAAGCAGAGAAAACCAAATTAAAATCACATTAAAATAGCACTGAACACCCATTATATTGGCTAAAATTAAGAAGCTGGATCACACCAAGTGTTAGTGAGATTGTGAAAAAACTGGAACTCTCATACATTGCTGATAAGAAAGTAAAATTGTACTACGTTGGAAAATGATTTGTCAATTTTGCAAAATGTTAAATATCTGCCTACTAAGGTATTTACCCTAGTGAAACAAAAACACAGGTCCACACAAAGACATGTACACAAATGTTCGTGGCAGCTCTATTTTCAGCAGCCAAAAACTAGAAACAATACAACTATCAACAGGTAAACGTACAAACAAACTATGGTATATCTATGCAATACAATACTATTTAGCAATTAAAAATATAGTAACTATTGATATGCACAACAATGTGAATGAATCTCAAAATCATTGTTTTCAGTTAAAGAAACTGGGCAAAAAGTGGTAAAAGGAATCACACATCCCACATGATTTAATTTATATAAAATTCTAATGATGCAAACTTATCTATATTGACAGAAATTTAAAATATGTCACTTGATTATCTCTATAGATGCAGAAAAGGCCTTTGATAAAATTTAACAGCCCTTCATACTAAAATCATTCAATAAACTAGGTATTCATGGAACATATCTCAAAATAACGAGAACTATTTATGACAAACCCACAGTCACTATCATATAGAATGGGAAAAAGCTGGAAGCATTTCCTTTCAAAACCAGCCCAAGACAAGGATGCCCTCTCTCACCACTCTTATTTGACAGTACTGGAAGTTCTGGCCAGGGCAATCAGGGAAGAGAAAGAAATAAAGAGTATTTAAATAGGAAGAGAGGAAGTCAAATTGTCTCTATTTGCAGATGACATGATTGTATATTTAGAAAACCCCATTGTTTCAGCCCAAAAACTCCTTAAGCTGATAAGCAACTTCAGCAAAGTCTCAGGATACAAAATCAATGTGCAAAAAATCACAAGCATTCCTATACACCAATAATAGACAAACAGAGAGCCAAATCATAAGTGAACTACCATTCACAATTGCTACAAAGAGAATAAAATACCTAGAATCCAACTTACAAGGGATGTGAAGGACCTCTTCAAGGAGAACTACAAACCACTGCTCAGTGAAATAAAAGAGGACACAAACAAATGGAAAAACATTCCACACTCATGGATAGGAAAAATCAGTATTGTGAAAATGGCCATACTGCCCAAACTAATTTACAGATTCAATGCTGTTCCCATCAAGCTACCAATGATTTTCTTCACGGAATTAGATAAAACTACTTTAAATTTCATGTGGAGCCAAAAAAGAGCCCGTATAGCCAAGACAATCCTAAGCAAAAAGACCAAAGCTGGAGGTATCACACTACCTGACTACAAACTATAGTACAAGGCTACAGCAATCAAAAAAGCATGGTACTGGTACCAAAACAGATATATGGACCAATGGGAACAGAGGCCTCAGATATAACATCACACACCTACAACCATCTGATCTTTGACCAACCTGACAAACACAAGCAATGGGGAAAGGATTCCCTATTTGATAAAAGGTGTTGGGAAAAATGGCTAGCCATATGCAGAAAACTGAAACTGGATCCCTTCCTTACACCTTATACAAAAATTAACTCCAGATGGATGAAAGACTTAAACATAAGACCAAAAACCATAAAAACCCTAGAAGAAAACCTAGGCAACACCATTCAGGACATAGGCATGGGCAAAGACTTCATGATTAAAACACCAAAGCAATGGCAGCAAAAGCCAAAATAGACAAATGGGATCTAATTAAACTAAAGAGCTTCTGCACAGCAAAAGAAACTATCATCAGGTGAACAGGCAACCTACAGAATGGGAGAAAATTTTTGCAATTTATCCATCTGACAAAGGGCTAATATCCAGAATCTACAAGGAACTTAACAAATTGACAAGAAAAAATCCCACCACAAAGCGGGTGAAGGATACGACCAGATGCTTCTCAAGAGAAGGCATTTATGTGGCCAACAAACATATGAAAAAAGCTCATCATCATTGGTTATTAGGGAAATGCAAATCAAAACCACAATGAGCTACCATCTCATGCTAGTTAGGATGGCAATCATTAAAAAGTCAAAAAACATGCTGCAGAGGATGTGTAAAAATAGGAACAGTTTCACAGTGTTGTTGGGAGTGGAAATTAGTTCAACCATTGTGGAAGACAGGTGGTGATTCCTCAAGGATCTAGAACCAGAAATATCATTTGACCCAGCAATCCCATTACTGGGTATATACCCAAAGGATTATAAATCATATACTATAAAGACACATGCACATGTATGTTTATTGCAGCACTATTTACAATAGGAAAAACTTGGAACCAATGCAAATGACTATCAATGATAGACTGGATAAAGAAAATGTGGCACATATACACCATGGAATACTATGCAGCCATAAAAAGGAATGAGTTCATGTCCTTTGCAGGGACATGGATGAAGCTGGAAACCATCATTCTCAGCAAACTAACACATGAACAGAAAACCAAACACCTCATGTTCTGACTGATAAGTGAGAGTTGAACAATAAGAACACATGGACACAGAAAGGGGAACATCACACACTGGGGCCTGTCAGGGGTAGGGGGCAGGGGGAGGGAAAACATCAGTAGAAATACCTAATGTAGAAGACAGGTTGATGGGTGCAACAAACCACCATGGCATATGTATACCTATGTAACAAACCTGCACGTTCTGCACGTGTATCCCAGAACTTAAAGTATAATAAAATATATATATATACACACACACACACATATATGTTTGCTCAATAATGAGATGATTGATGTATTAAAAGGGGTCCAAAGGAAAATCTTGATTTCTTTCAAGGAAAATTCCAAGCACAGCCTCTGTAAGTAGGCCAAAACTGGCTTAAGGTCTGCAGTTGCTGATTAGGAAAGAGTGTTTGTAAGGCCATTCCTCTTTAGTGGGTCTGGGTTGAAAATCAGAGTTAGGAGGGGTCTGATAATTGATTGGCCTGATGGCTTCTATTGCTAGGGGGTTTCGCAGGACTTTAGTTTTTCTTATGGCCAAAGGAATTTAGGAAGTTGCCATACAGGCCAATCCCTGAATCCTCCACTCTCCATCCATAGCTAACTTTTTGTTTCCTTAACCCTAGGGTCCATGTTAGTTGACACAGAGGTGTTTATTTTGGCCTCTCAGATCACATAACAAAAACCCCTCAAGTTACCAATGAAGCCCACAGAAGTGAAATTACTTGTTTAAGGCCACACAAGTTGGTGACTAAACCCAGATTTGCATCTTCATTATGAAGAACTTAATCTCATCTTTAATGTCATGTAATTGTGTTTATACAACCTGCACAGTTTGAGTTTCAGACATCCAGTGGGGGTCTTGGTACTTATCTCCCCTTTGGATAAGGGGGGACTATAGTATTTTAACTCTTGGTATATGACTTCTCCCTTTCTACAGCTGATTTGAGTCTTATTACAGTTGACACACCCAAAGCTGTGCTTATAGTAGGTACTCAGTAACTGGGTATATTAACCCATGTATTGTTTTTTGGTTATGCAGGGGAAAAAGTCATTATCACTGCTACCCCAAATCACCACTGTGGTTTGCTGTAGTTAAACTGAGGACTCTTCCTAAGAATTTGATCCAGGACATGTTTTTTTAAAACTCATATTTCATAGCTTCTGGCTGTTCTTTATACTATTAATGGTAACTCAGGGCTAATAGTCAATTTAGTTAAATTTAGCACAGCACATTAGTGAGTTTTTGGATATGCAAATGATGGCTATTATTGAAATATTTTTTACCTAAGGCTGAATTTTAATGAATCTTTGTCACTCAAACATTTCTGTCTTTTACTGTTATGTGGTCTAGCAGAGTAAAAAGTGTTTCCACTCCTCTAAATGCTTTTTCATCACCACACTTTCTCCAACTCTTTCCTGAACTCATCTCTTTCTTGCAATATCTTCCTAATGACAACCCATAACAACCAATACACACTCCTAACATACTGCTTTACTACAGGCTCAATAAACACAAGACCGACTTCAGGTTTTCTCAGGTTGATGGTTCTAGCAAAAATATTGTCACTGATTAAGATGGAACTCTAGTTCTTCTGCCTGTGATATCAATTTTCTCACTACCCAACTGCTAAGCCAATGCCATCTATTATAGGTTTCTGTTACAATAGCATGCCACTTAAATAATATAGGAATTTACCTCAAAACCAACACCAGCTACTCTAACCTATAAATTCCAGATTTTCACTACCAACGCTTACTTCTCAGTCACATAAAATGTGTTTGGTGCCAGGAGGAAACTCCATTCCATACAGTCATTCAAGGCCCAGAGAGACAAAAGTCGTGCCATCTTCTACATACAAATAACTTGCATGGTTTCCAAGATTGCCCTGGGTATTGTCATCCCCTGGAATGTTGGGAAGAAAATATGGAGGATCATGAAGAAGATTTTATGGACCAGATCTGAAAAGTTAGATGCATGGTTTATCTCTATATATTCTATAAACAAGAACTCCATTACCTGGCCATAATTAACTTCTTGGCAGGCTTAGAAGTGTAGTCTGGCCATGGCCCAGAAGGAAAAAGAGCCATATTTAAAGAATCTCTCACCTTTGTCATTGATATGGAGACTCATGAACTTGAAATGAACTTTATAACTTCATGACTTGAAAAGCAGTACCTTATAGTGGAAAGAGCTTGGCCTTTGACATCAGACAGAGCTAGGATTAAATCTAGGCTCAGCCACTAACTATGTATGTGACCTTAACTGAGTTTATTAACCGCTCTGAAACTCGATTTTCTCATCTGTAAAATGCCACTATAGCACTTACTTCATAGAGCGATAATGAAAAGTAAGTGAAATACTATATTTAAGAGCTTAGCTCAGTACTTGCCACAATATAAATGCTCCAAAACTATAAGCTACTGTTTATAGCAGAATTACAGGAAGAATTTTTTTCAGGAATCAGGAGTACAACCTGATATCAGTTTTACTTTCCTTATTTACACAAAATTCTTAAATGTTTTCAACAATGGTGACAGGAACACACAATGGAGAAAGGGCAGTCTCTTCCATAAATAATGATAGAAAACTGGATGTTCATATGCAGAAGAATGAAACTACATCTCTACCTCTCACCATATACAAAAATCAACTCGAAATGGATTGAAGACCGAAATATAAAACCTAAAACTAGAAGCAAACATAGGGGAAAGCTCCGTAACATTGGTCTGGGCAGAGATTTCTTGGCTAGGACCCCTAAAGCACAGGCAATGACAAATGAACTTGTATTAAACTAAAAGGTTTCTGCACAGCAAAGAAAACAATTAATAGGATGAGGAGACAACCCACAGACAGGGAGAAAATATTTGCAAATTATACATTGGAAAAGGGGCTAATATCCAAAGTCTATAAGGAACTACATTTAGTCAACAACAAGAAAACAAATACGCCAGTGAAAAGATGGGCAAACGACTTGAATAGGTATTTCTCAAGACATTGAAATGCCAAAACATATGTGTGTGTGTGTGTGTATACACACATATATGTGTGTATATATATATATTTTAGATGAAGTTTCACTCTGTCACCCAGGCTGGAGTGCAGTGGCATGATCTCAGCTCACTGCAACCTCTGCTGCCCCAGTTCAAGCAATTTTCCTACCTCAGTCTCCTGAGTAGCTGGGATTACAGGCACCTGCCACCGCGCCCGGCTAGTTTTTGTAGTTTTTAGTAGAGACAGTGTTTCACCATCTTGGCCAGGCTGGTCTTGAACTCCTGACCTCGTGATCCACCCATCTTGGCCTCCCAAAGTGCTGGGATTACAGGTGTGAGCCATCGTGCCTGGCCTAATAGATATATTTTAAAATGCACAACATTACTAATCATCAGAGAGATGCAAATTAAAACCTCAGTGATATAGTATTGCACACATGTAAAAATAGCTATTATCAAAAAGATGAAAGATAACAAATGTTGGCCAGGACATGGAAAAAAGGGAACACTGTTGATGATACTGTAAATTAGTGCAGCCATTATGGAAAACAGTATGAAGTTTCCTCAAAAAGCTGAAATTAGAATTACCATATGATTCAGCCATCCCACTATTGGGTATATACTCAAAGGAATTAAAATCAGTATGCTGAAGACACGCCTGCATTTCCATGTTCATTACAGCATTATTCACAATAGCCAAGATATGGAATCAACCGAGGTATCTATCAATGGATGAGTGGAGTTTTAAAATGTGATACATATACACAATAGAATACTACTCAGCCTTGAAAAGTCAGGAAATTCTGTCATTTGCAACAACGTGGATGAATCTAGAGGACAGTATTTTAAGTATAATAAACCAGGCACAGAGAGAAAAATGCCATGTAATCTCATTTATACGCAGAATCAAAAAAACTCAGACTCATGGAAGTAGAGAAGAGAATAGAGGTGACCAGAGGCTGGGGATGGAGGTGGGACAGGAAATTAAGAGACACTGGTCAACAAGTATGAAGTTACAGTTAAAAGAAAGAAGTTCTGGTGTTCTATTGCACAGCACAGTGCTATAGTTAATAATAATGTAATAATATAATAATGTATGGTATATTTCAAAAGAGGTAAAAGGGAGGATTTTATTTTATTTTTATTTTTTTGAGATGGAGTCTCACTCTTGTCACCCAGTTTGGAAGGCAGTGCCACGATCTCAGCTCACTGCAACCTCCGCCTTCCCGGGTTCAAGCAATTCTCCTGCCTCAGCCTCCCACAGTAGCTGGGATTACAGGCACCTATCACCACGCCTGGCTAATTTTTGTATTTTTACTAGAGATGGGGTTTCACCATGTTGGCCAGGTTGGTGTCGAACTCCTGACCTCAGGTGATCTGCCCACCTTGGCCTCCCAAAGTGCTGGGATTACAGATGTGAGCCACCGCACCCAGCAAGAGAAGATTTTTAATGTTCTCACCACAAAGAAATGATAAATATTTGAGATTACAGATATGCTAATTAGCTTGACAATCATTTCCCAATGCATACATATATTGAAACATCACCTTGTACCCCATAAATATATAAAATTACATGTCAATTAAAAATAAAATCAAACTTTTAAAAAATTACCTGACACGATGTAAATGTCCCAAAAATACAAGCTACTATATACATCAGAATTATTAAAATAATTTTGTGAGGAATCAGAAGCACAACTTCATAACAGATTTACCTTCCTTAAACAAAATTTTTTAAATTAGCATTGCTAATTGTGAAATTTGCAGTTATCAAATCATTTCCTCCTACTCTGAAGAAATAATTAGGCTCCCAAAAATCAATGGAAAGGAATTTGGATATTTTTGTTTTACTTTTTTACTTTTCATTTCACTAGCTTTAGGGTACAAGTAGATTTTGGTTATACCGATGAATTGTACAGTGATGAAGTCTCAGCTTTTAGTGCACCCCACACTCAAATTGTGTACACTGTGCCCAATAGGTAATTTTTCATTCTTCAGTGCCCTCCCAGTCTCCGCACTTCTGAGTCTCCAATAACCATTATAACATTCTACAGGCCTTCGCATACCCACAGCTTAGCTCCTACTTATAAGTGGGAAGCTACTTTACTTAGAATAATGGGAATAATGGGTTCCAACTCCATCCAAGTTGCTGTGAAAGATATTATTTCATTCTTTTTTATGGATGAGTAGTGTTTCATGTGTGTATATACCACATTTCCTTTATCTACTTGTCAGCTGATAGACACCAAGGTTGGTTCCATATCTTTGCAATTGTAAATTGTGCTGTGATAAACATATGCATGCAGGTGTCTTTTTGATATAATGACTGCTTTTCCTTTGGGTAGATCCAGATTGCTGGATCAAATGGTAATCTGCTTTAAGCTCTTTGAGAAATCTCCATACTGTCTAGTGGAAGAGAATTTGAAACAGTTTATATAAAGGTAAATATTGGTTTACAGATGTTCTAAGTAGAACAAAAAAATCATTTTAAAGCTTAAGATTCAGAATTTATAACTTTGCAGTGGTATACCTCAAAGGTGGCAGAGATATTCCTACTTAAGGAAAATTGACAGGGTTTGTTATCTTGCTTTTATCTCAAGATAAAATTATCTGGGGGACAAAAACTAAAGCATTTTCTTTCACTTACAAATAGAAAATTATTGTCTATGAACAAGAATAGGCCGCAAATGCCACACACTCCAGATGACCAAAGCTTCAGAAGTCTTCATGAATCTCAAGAAAAGCTCATGGCGCAATACTTACCTGTGATCACATCCTGCCCAGGAATGTGCACTGCCTCTTTGCACCAAAGCAGTAAACCAGTATTGTTGCTATGTGTAGACTTTATTCATCTTGAGATTTCGAGAAGATCATTCTCCAGAACCTGCTGTTTCTCTTTTCCATCTATAGACTGAACATTTAGTTCTTGATTGTCTTAAGAATGTTTTCTCATTCCTAGATGCTGGTTTTGTTCCATTTGGCAGGAGGAGAGACAGAGGAGGGTGCTTAGGCACAAGAGAGGCAGATGACATGGCAGTATTTTCTTTCTCTATTTTGGTACAGTAGCAATATTCACAGGGTATGACTAAATTTATGAAGTTGCTATGTTGACTCATGAAAATCAGTTTTTTCCCCAACTCCTGTCCTCCTTCTCATTGCTCTAAGGATCAAAGTTTAAAGCTATTTGGGATGATCTACTGACAACAACTGTCTTTGGAATTATCTTAAAATACTAAATGCCTACATGTAAAGTTGAAAGACTTATATCAATGCAATGTCCTAGCCACAGTGGGAAATAAGCCCAAACAGGAAATGAATATGAATTCATTCTGGTCTCATTAAGTAGGAAAATCTGGACACACAGTGGGAAGAGCTTAGCTAGGTATAGCAAAGGGCTGACAAGGATTAATCTTATTTTGGTACTGTGAGTATTAGGCAGGCTAACACCAGGCTTAAGATCAACCACTTGGTAGTTAGGAAGAGCTTCACTAAGTTTGGTTATACCCGCAAAAACCACTTCTATTACAAGGCAGCATGTTCAGGAACTCCTACCCAATGAAGACTTTAACCCTGGATAAAAACTAATAAGTAAACCTTTCTTAATACCTTCACTTTTACAGTGCCCTACAACTGCTAGGACTTTATATGAGTACATTTTGTTTGTGCTTCACACAAATCCTATAAAATCTCATATTAGAGATCACTAACCCCATTTTCAGGTGGTAGAAACTAGGTCTCTTAAACTGTCCGTGTTGGTTTCATTATCTTTGCAATTGTTAAAACGAAAGATCCAGAGCTAGAATTCAGCTCTCCTAACTACTGGCCCAGTAATTTCAAGCAGTTGTCCCTCCTTTATAAAGGGAAAGCATCTTCCATTCTCCCGGAAAGTGCCATAACATTCAATCGGGCTTGAGTTCCACTGGAGGGCATGTAGTATATGTAACCTCCCCTGAGACCCTCCACAGAAGAGACTCTGCCCTCCCAGACATATATCAGCACTAGGGTCCCCGTTTTCTGGGTCTCTGTTACTCCCCGGAGTCTGCATTGGAGCCCTGAGCAACACAAATCATAACAGGACTGAGGAGCAAAACGTCATGTCATTTTTCCTCACCACAAGCATTTGGTTTTTGCAGGGCCTTTGGGAATCCCACAGATTCAATCTGGTTCATTTCAACAAATACATAAGGAGAATTCAGTCTTTCATCCTAACAGCCAACCTGTCAGTCACACTGAATAGGAATATAAGGGGGAGAGGAGATCGTAAGGACTAATATTGTTTGTAAGCCACCTGTGGCAAATAGTATTTTCCAGAGATGACCACAACAGGGTCTCCCATCTCACCTCCCTTCTTACCATGTAATCATCACATTAAGTGGTGTGTCTGTTGGTTCCTATTCAGATGAATATGGGTGAAACTTTATAATAGCTTTTACCAATAGGGTACAATAAAAATAAACCTATCTGCTAGATCATTAAAATGCCATTCACATTTACCTTGTTCTCTTGGAGCACTCGCTCACAAAACCCAGTCTCCATGCTATGAGAAAGCACAAACCACCACACAAAGAGACTCAATGAAGATGCCACGTGTAACTACTCTAGTCAGACAGCTCAGCTGAGGTCTCAGGCAGACAAGAACATCAACCACCAGACACGTGAGTGACATGCTCCAAACGTTTCTAGCCTCCAGCTACTGAGTCACTCCCAACTGCAGAGATGGAATCGAGTCCCCATCTTAGGGACCTACAGCTCCCCACTCCAAGCATGGAAATAAAGGAAAATCTTGATTTCTTTCAAGGAAAATTCCAAGCACCTAGCCAGCCTTGAAAAGTAAATAATCAACTTGATAAGGTAAAAGGTAATAGTAGCTTAAGTCAATAGCCAAGGAAGTTAGAGTCACAAGATACTTGGTTACAGTATAGAAACTAAAGATCACATCTTAACATATGTCCCTGTTTTATATTTCAGAAACGTGGACCCCACCAAAAGGATTCTTCAGCAGGGAGAGCTCAGGAGAGAGAGAATTTGGGGACTGAACTCTGACTGCAATTCTCTATTCTTCCTGAGGGGCCTGGAGAAAGTCACACCTGTGAGCTGGAGCTAATATTCTTTTCTGCTGACCCCAAATGTTTAAACAAAGCTTATCATCCTAAACCAATTGCAAATCAGAAAATTTCTGAAGCTACCTATGACCTGTAAGCCCCCACTTCAAGATATCCCGCCTTTTTAGGACAAAACCAATGTATACCCTCCCATGTATTGATTTATAATTTTGCCTCCAATTTCTGCTTGCCTGAAATTTACCTGTCTTTAAAAACGCTTACCTCCCAGTCATTGGGAAGGTCAGGATTTAAGCATTAACTGTCCAATCCTTTCTTCTTGCAACCCTGCAAATAAACACCTTTCTTTCTACCAATGCAAACATCAGTGTAGATATATGATCTTACTGCACCAGGCAAGCAGACCCCAGTTTGGTTCTGTAACTTTTTTTTTTTTTTTTTTTTTGAGAGGAAGTCTCATTCTGTCACCCTGGCTGGAACGCAGTGGTGCAATCTCGGCTCACTGCAACCTCCGCCTCCTGGGTTCAAGCAATTCTCATCTCAGCCTCCAGAGAAGCTGGGATTACAGGCATACACCACCACGCCCAGCTAAGTTTTGTATTTTTAGTAGAAACAGGGTTTCACCATATTGGTCAGGCTGGTCTCAAACTCCTGTCCTCAGGTGATCCACCTGCCTCGGCCTCCCACAGTGCTGAGATTACAGGCGTGAGCCACCATGCCCAACCTTGTTCTGTAACACTTTGAGTGACTTAGTTTAGGCACCGGAGATGTAGAGCAGAAGCAAGCTACCCTAACTGTGCTCTGTTCAAATTACTGACCCATAGAATGTATGAGCATAAGGTTTTACCCCACTAAGTTTGGAGGTAGTTGTTACAGCAGTAATAGCTGAAATTCTGTCCCTAATATGTGATTCAAAAAAGGTTTTCTATCAACATATCCCCAATCGGCAAATAAGTGGGTGCGTTGGATGAGACCACATTTAAAGCTTCAACAGGCTTCCATCAGACCTCAGAAACAGGAAAAAACCGTCCCTTGCTTGATGACATCAGCACACCTTGTTACTGGCTATAAGTCATGCTGAACATTATTTTAACCACTGTGAGATCCCTCCCTCTCATTTTATAATTAGACCTTTGCTGAATCAGCCTTTCCTCAAATGATCAACCAAGGGAAATTTTGATCTTCCCCAGAGCCACAATCCTGCAGCAGTTTTGAGCAAATTACTGCAGTAGCAGTATTTCTTGTAGGCCCACGGCAATTGTAATCTCTCATTATTTGCCAAATAACTAATGCATTTTGAGAATCTAGGCATCAGGGAGAGGCAGGGATAATTTTAAATCTTTTTCTTACAGTATGCGATAATGTATGCAAAGCATTAACATTTGTTAGATTGGGCTCCCTGGAAAACAAAATCTGGAATCGAGACATATGTGCAGTTTTACTGGGAAGTGATGTCAGGAGAGTTAAACCTGTAAGGAAGGCAGGAATGGGCAGAGGCAGAGGCTGAACTGCAGTGTGAATACAGCTAGTGCTGTGGTTGATCTTACATTGAGATCTGGAACTAGCACATCCCTACAGATACGTCCCAAACAGACATGTGATTTGTAATCCTGGAACCACCAGTAATTTGTTACTGGTAAACATCTGATGGTATATGCGGCACAAAACTGGGTGAGGCAGTTACTTGTGGTTGAGTACAATTCCCATCAAGAGATGAGCTGTGAGCTATTAGCAGCTGATATTTCCGGCAGTTGAAGGATGGATCTCTCAGTCCTGAAGAGGGGATCTGGGCAGAACACCCTAGTATCTATTACAGTGCACACCTTATACCACAATTATTCACTTCTTTATTATGATTTTTAGAAACAGGGTCTCGCTCTGTTATACAGGTTGGAGTACAGTGGAGCAATTATAGCTCACTGCAACCTTGGACTCCTGAGCTCAAGTGATCCTCCCACCTCAGCCTCCTGAGTAGCTAGCACTATTGGAACACACCACCATGCCTGGCTAAATTTTTTTTAAAATTTTTTGTAGAGAAGGGGTCTCACTATGTTGCCTAGGCTAGTCTTGAATTCCTGGCCTTCACCACCAGATGGATGGTCTGGTGACCAGACATATCCTGGAAAATGGTACCCCGTCTTCTAAGGGGGTCATCTCCGAGCTGGCACCTCAGCTGTGTCTCTGAGAAGCCTTTCTGTAACTCTGTGAAGGCAGCAGACCCAGACCCCTACAAACTTCACTGAGGTGGTAGGCCCCTGAATTTCCAAAGGTGTATCACCCATCCTTGGGAGCACACATGTCTTACCAAGCACTTGTCACTTCTTGTCATTTAACTCAATGCCTATGTCATCCACATGGTGAATGAATCTGATGTTCTACTTTACAGATGATTACAGATCCCTTTGGACGACATGAAGACTGAAGGTGGAAAGGTTAACACAGACATGGGGAAAGACTATGAAAATATACTCTCCTCTCTCATATGAATGAAAACTGTTTATGTGTCTCCTTCCTGAGACAGACAAAAAGTAATATATATGCTAGGTCAATGTGTGCATATCCTATGCCAGAGGCTGTGTTAATCTGCTCCAACAAAACTACTGCATCCAGCACAGCAGCTGCAATTGAGATTACTACTTGCTTGTTTGCAGCAGTTGAACCATCTCGTTTCTGCAGGGATCAGACTAGTGGACTTCTCCAGTGATTCACTTGGGAAATTTCTATTTCCTGCCTCTGCAATCTCTGCAGGTCTCAGGGTTTTGATTGTTACAGGGGAAATGCAGTTTCACTAGATTTGACAGAGACCACCATTCTTGCATTCTTTAGGTATTTTAAGGAGTGGCATTAATCTTTCCTCAGCATTAAGAATGTCCAAGGTTGCAGGATATGGTATTTACTTTGATTCACTATCTGGGCCAGGGATAAACTGGGAAGAGGAGTCAGATTCAGAGCCTTTCACTTTGCCTTCACTTCTATGAGATCTCTTACCCCCCAGGTCAAGGAACCAATGTGAGTGTTCTTTCAGCTACTAAGTCTGGCCCTTCCAATTATACTTTAGGGGACAAAAGAAATAGCATCTTCATAGGTCCATGGGCTATATGGACTCACAGTTAGCCAGTCCTGAGTCAAGACTCCATCTACCACCCAATGGGGGTCAGGGTGCCACTTTGAGTCTCCAGATACTAATAAAGTCAGACTCTGTACCCAACAATTCTCACAAATCTGGGTGTCCTCCTTTCCCCAGTGCATGTTTTCCTAGTAAATGTCCATAGGTCTATTTGGGAAAAGATACAGAGGATTACATGGTATTGCAGTGCGTTTCCTTATAGGGCGCTGGCCTCTCCTTCAATCAGTGGGTTTAGAGTCTCAGAGTTGGACCAAGTTCAAAAACTGAGCAATAGATGACAACTTTTATTGAGGTCATTGCCCTTATTTTCCCAATCATCCATCCTTGGTTTGTTTTGATTGTATAAATTAAGTAGTATCCTTTTGGCTGCCTGATTCTCCTGCCTCTAGGAATACAGCGTCCCATTCAGCATCTCCAAGCTTTCTGCAGATTGAGACCCCTGGCTGCCACTCTGGTTTTGTCACTTATTGTGATATTTGTTTGTATCTTTCTTCCAAGGGTTAAAATGCCACCTGGTCTCTAATATTTCAGCTTTTTATCACCCCATTGCTTTTAGGAGCCCAGCTCTATAATAGCATCTGAGCCTCTCAGTGGTTCCAGTGCCCCTCCCAGCAACACCTTCTTATTACTTGATTAAACTGAGTGTCTTCTGGGTTCTCCCACAGAAAACTGTCAGGTTGTCGGGCTCTAAGTGGTGTACCCACTATCCTATTCCCACTTTCCTGAATCTTTTGACCCCTTCTGTATTAATCTGTTCTTGCAATGCTATAAAGAAATACCTGAGACTGGGTAACTTATAAAGAGGCTTAATTGGCTCATAGGTTCTGCAGGCTACATAAGAAGCACAGTGGCTTCTGCTTCTGGGGAGGCCTCAGGAAACTTACAACCATGGCAGAAGGTGAAGGGTGCAGGCACATCTTACATGGCTGGAGCAGAAGAAAGATGGGGGGGAGGGGCTACACATTTTTAAACAACCAGATCTCACAGAGCTGTAACACAAGAACAGCATTGCAGGATGGCGATGAACGAAACCACCCCCTCCCCACCCTGCCCCGCCCCGCATGATCCAATCACCTCCCACGAGACCCCACCTCCAGATTAGCGATTGCATTTGAACATGAGATTTGGGTGAGGACACAGATCCTAACCAAATCCCCTTCCTTCACCACCTGCCAGTAAATCTTAACTTTTATTATCTTAAGCAACTCGACCTCAGTGTTCTACCTATTCCTGGTTTCCATTAGTAATTCAGATGAAGGACAGAGAAATAATGGTAAGCACTTTGGGAGATAAGCTCCTAGAATACATAAACACAATTAAGACAAATTTAGCTTCTGTTTCAACTTATATTGTTTGTCATGTCTTCAGCGAGCAAGAAAATAGCTGTCTTGGAAAATTTACCAAATGAATTCTTTTTATTGAGAAATTGTGTCATTATTTATTGATGCCTCAATGAAAACCTAATAGAACTCCATCTGCCATATCGAAAGTAATTACCTTCCAATGATCTGATGATTTTATAGATATGCAGTTAATGTTAGAAATTTGCTGTAGAAACCGGAAAAAATTGTGGAATATCACCTTGAGCCCTGCAAAAATCAATGAAATATATGTTTGCTTTTATCCTGGAGCAAAACTGAAATAATTTACTTCCTTGTCTCTATTGGACCTACTGCTAAAACAGGACTTGATTTTACCCCTGTGATTGGCCTGTTCCATTGTGGTATTTGGTCAGATATTGCCAAGTGAATTTCATGATTAATCTTCATGGGCTAGCAGCCTACAATAACACAGAACAATTCTACCACCCTCTAGTCTAAGCAGGGGCTATCCAAAATTGTAAATGCTTTATTCCATTTTAACGAAGCAGAAAGTCAGATTCTCATAGGAGTATATTGCTTAGACCTATAAATCAGCTTAGAAAATTCACTGATTGTTAACTGAATGTTTCCCGAAAAGCAAAATTAACTAGTGGAAGATGGGGTGAGAGAAACTTGGGGCTAAATGGGCTACATCTTCCATGACCAGATGTGGAAAACTTTTAGGTATTTACATCCATTTCTTATGAGTAAATTTCATAAAAACAGGCCATTTGCTGATCTGATATCCTTTCTTTAGGGAAATAATCTGTATCTAAATGAAAGTGTTCCCTCCACACACACACACACAAAAGAAACACAGGACAATCTTTGTTAGCGTCCATCTAACTTTCACGTTAAAAAGACAACCCTAAAGGCTATGCATGATGGTTTACGCCTGTAATCCCAGCATATTAGGAGGCTGAGGTGGGAGGACAGCTTGAGCTCAGGAGGTCAATGCTGCAGTGAGCTATGATTACACTACTGTACTCCAGCCTGGGTGACAGAGCGAGGCCTTGTCTGAAACAAACAAACAAACAAAAAACAGTCTATCTGTTCTGCTGACTCACCAGCCATGAAAGCTGGTATCCAGCTGTCTGAAAGTGAACTGAAAGACACTCTTACTTCATCTCATAGATGGATTCTGGTATCACTTTGGCTTGATTTTGGCAGGGAATGTTGTGGGAACAGGACCAGACCAAGAAACAGCCCTGGTAAGTTCCTGCGAGGTTCTCCATGTGGGTTAAGAAATTGAGCTAGGAAAAATAGGAGGAAATCCTTTGGAAAAACCCAGAATAAAATAAACAGATTTCTTTAAATTGCCAGTCAGACTCAGTGGACATATGAACATCAGGAAGGCAAAGGAGAACCTTGCAATGTACTGTCTGTTTCCCAAATTACTTTTCTCTCCCCTTAAGCTTCAAGAAAGTGATATTCCTATTTCTGGCAAGGTTCAAGTGAATTCTATTTGGGGTTGATTTGCAGCACTTAAATTGCTTCCGGACTTGTTACGACTGGAATTCTGTTTCCTCAGTGACACTGCAACAAAATACCTATCTCCTTAAAGTAGTAATCATCAGAAAATCAGGACCATACCACTTAGCTAGCACTATGCAGAGGGTGAGGGGAGACTGCAGCGGTATCTTAGCTCTCTCCAACCACTCTTGTTAACACAAGGTAATTTGGGGGTCTTTTGATGCCTGGAAAAAAATGACATCATTGGGGGTAATCTCTTTTATCACCTATGCTGAGGCATCCAAATGGGTCTTTGGAGAGGACTTAATTAGCAACTGTGGCCCTCGGCTCCATATGTATCCTGATGACACTCAGATTTATCTTTCCCTCCCTTAAGACATTAGTAAGGAAGATGAAAAATGAACAGTCCTTGCTAAATGCACAGTCCTTAGAGCCTGCAGGAAATAAATATCCTGTCTCCAAAATAAGAACTACCTAAAGAAGATAAACTTGTGGCTTCCCCTCCGTTCCCCTCGTTCTCACTCTACTTCCTATTTGCTTTTTCCGTTGTTTTGTTTCAGTATTTGTATACAGTACCTGTAATGGGAGACAGTCAAAGAATAGATTTAATGTTCCCAAAGGCAGTGAGCTACATGCCAAAATGAGAGGTTGATTTCCAGGCCTAATTCAACCAACTGAATAATCTAAAGTAAGGGAACAAAATAACTCATTGTGTACATTGGGAATTGTGTTGGCTGCAAGTAACAGAAAACCAATCTAAAAGAAACTTAAATCAATAAAGTTGTAATCTGTTCTTGGATTACCTGACTGTTGGCATAGGATTAGCAGCTCAATACCATTAGGACTTTGGTCTTTGAAACTGTCTTGGCGCTTCACTCACAGTTTCAAGGTGACTGTTGCAGCTCTAAGTATCATGTCCTTACTTGAAACAAGAAGAAGAGAAGTCAGTACCAAAATATTTGTAAAATTCCCCAGAAAATACTCTCTGGCCAAAAGTACTTAGCATGGCCAACCCTGGCTTCAAGGGTGTCTGCAAAAGTATTTCACTTTCCTGGCTTCTGTAATGAAACGTGACAAAAGGCAAGCTGATTAGGAATGACTCTTTGGCCAACACAGTCAAGAGTCTGCCATGTTCAGGATGCTGTTTTCCTCAACAGTTCAGCTATAAGAACAGAAGAACAGTTCAACCATAAGAATCGTTTTTATTTCAGAAAACATTTTAGAATAAAAGAGGTGACACTGTTCAGAATTGTGCCAAAAAATAGAAGCTGATCAAGACTGTCCCGGGGAAATAAACATATATGGCTACCCTAGTTACAGACAAAATAGTCTGAGAAATGAGCCCCTCTTTCTTTAGCAGCTTGATCGGACAACTGAAAATCTGCTTCTCTAGTGAGGAGAGTCTCTCAGGCTGAACCCAGAGTTGTCCAGTGTCCTTTTCTGTTTGTGCCTCCCAGATGCCCTCAGTTTTGGAGGAGGCCAGACCATCTTCCTACGGGAGCCTTTGTCATGACCATGTCTTAGTCTATTTGTGTTGCTATAAAGGAAATTCCTGAGGCTGGGCAATTTAAAAAGACAACAGATTTGTTTGGCTCATGGCTCTGCAGGCTATAAAACAAGAACAGTGCCAGCATCTGCATCTGGTGAGGACTTCATCGAGCTTCCACTCGTGGTGGAAGGTGGAGGAAAGCAGCATCACATGGCTAGAAACAATGAAAGAGAGTGAGGGAAGAGAGGTGTCTGACTCTTAACCAACCAGATCTCACATGAACTAAGAGGGAGAATTCACTGGATTCCATGAGAATGGCAGGAAACCATTCACGAGGGATCCTCCCTGATGAATGGGAGGCCCAAAATACCTCCCACTAGGCCTCACCTCCAACATGAGAGATCAAATTTCAACATGAGATTTGGAGGGGACACGTATCCAAACGATAACAGATCATTTGGCAAATATTGCTCAGAGGCCCTTTCTCCTCTTGCTTTTATGCAGATGAAGCCTTTCAAGTACATACTGTCCTTGCCTTTCGCTTACCTGCCATCCTGCCTGTGTCCATGAAGATGACAGTGCTCCACAACACAGAGATTCTCAGAAATTAGATATTTCTGTCATTTACAGAGAATGGGGGTGCTGTCTCCCCACCTGACTTCATAGTGGGGTTCTCCTTAAAGACAAACAAGTAGTTTACCAGTAGCATAAATGGAAACTTACCTGAGCATTTGACTTTTCTATCCTTACTCTACACCCTTATATTCATTCATAAGGACAACAAATAATGTTGAAGTGGAATTTTGTCTCTGGCACCCTGATTCCAAGGTGGTATAAGGTTATTTCTACTCTTATAATTAGAAATAGTTTCTGATGCCAAAGCATATCACTGGAATACTAATAAATGTATGAATCTATCTTGAATTCTAGTTATTTTTATATAACTTATCTTTCTAATTTGATGAAGGTTTTTATTTTCCTCTCAAAAACTTTTGGCTTTTCGAATTTTCCACTATAAGCAAAATGCAATGTTACTTTTTTTTTTTTCTTCTGTGATTTTTCCTGAATTTTTAAGGAATGTATACTTGGAAGAAATCAAATATCACAGAAATGAAGAGTAAAAAGTGAAGATAATTATCTATAATTGTATCCTACCACCTTTGCTAACTGTCAGAGATAACCATGATTAACATTTGATATATATGTATTTTTTTAATGCATTACTCACATATAGGCATATATAATTTATTTCTGTGAGATGCACACAATTTAATTTTTCAGTCTATGAGTATATTGTACATCATTCTTTTTAAATACTATAATGTGTGTCATTATCACTAATGGTGTGAGAAATTTTTTGGATATTGAAGCCACTGTGGATTGTGGCAGTTCTTTTGGATGCAAAAGATAGGAAAATTTTACATGGCTTTAGTAGCAACCTGTTACAGAATTATAGTTTACAATGCAACAAAGTATACAAATAGGCTATAGTTTTCTTCCACAAAATAATATTATGAAGTAATATTTCTCCAAAATATCTTCTATTTCCAGAGTGAGGACAGAACTAGCTTTGTATGAATGCCACATTCTGTGGTTTTCACTTATCCTTGAAGAGACATTCATCCTATTAAAATTGTTAAATAAATTTAACACATTCATCCTATTAAAAATGTTATTTATTTATTTAACAGTTTTAATAGGATGAATGTCACTTCAAGGATCTTTTATTTTTCAAAACGACAAAAAAAAAAACCATTTCCATAGTCTAGATATAATCATATACATTAAAATAAGCCATTCTTTTAAATAAAATGTTAACATTCCCCCACATATTTGACATTTTTCTCTAATGAATACACTGTTGTACTGGCATTTTCTTATAATGTGTTATTTTAAGGGCTCCTTTTTCTAACATTGTAAATTTAACCAGCATGAGCTAATTAATGAGTTCAAGTTAACCTTCCTTTCCCTCCAAATCTTAACTAGCCACCTGGTCTTTAGAATTCATTCCTAGGATTTAAGACCACTTAGAATTTAGAAAACTTCTTTCTTTTGACTGCAGTGCGATTATTTCCCTACTTATTTAATCATTTGCTTTCTCTAGTAATACTTCCATAGCACAAAATTCACATTTTTTTGTAATTCTGCAGCTCTTTTTCCCCAAACCTCCAAAGCATAAACTACATGAATCTGAAATATGTGTGTTTGTTTGACACTAACTCTCTTTCTCCCACTGGCAGACAATCTTACTCCTAAGTTTATGAGGCCATATTCTCTGTTCAAGGAGCACTTGGCATGTTATTGACTTAAAATTACAGAGTGGTTCAGGAAAGATCAAAACAGACTCCTCAAGGAAGTCCATTTAGCCCCTTAGTACCTCTTTTAACTTTTCAGGAATGTGCGTTTGTAAAATCTAGTGTTTGCTTTATTTAATCCCTTCATTTGTGTCATCCAGTCTCCAGTAATGGAAAGTGTGATACAGACACAAAAGCTTAAGGACCAGTGTGCTATAAAATCTATACTTACCCTCTAGGGTAGCAGTCCTCAAAAATGTGGCACATAGAGCCCAAGGGTCCCCAGGAAACTTTCAGGAACTCTGTCTGCAGAAACACTTTCAGAGGGTCCACAGGGTCAAAATTATTTTCATAACAATACAAAGACTTTATTTTCCTTTTCATTGTGTTGATATTTGCATTGATGCAAAAGTAATGGTGGACAAAACTGCCAGTACCTTACAAAATCAAGGCAGCACTAGTGTCACTGTATTCTTTGTCAACATGTATTTGAAAAAAAAAAAAAAGCCAGTTTCACTTAAGAATGTCCTTGATGAAGCAAGACTTTCAATATTGTTAAATCTCAACCCTTGAGGTACACTCTTTAATACTTTGTGTGCCAAAATGGGAAGTACACATATCTAAGAACAATGGTTG
Source organism: Chlorocebus sabaeus (assembly GCF_047675955.1). Lineage (NCBI taxonomy): Eukaryota > Metazoa > Chordata > Mammalia > Primates > Cercopithecidae > Chlorocebus > Chlorocebus sabaeus. The sequence goes on along the minus strand of NC_132911.1, from coordinate 30,984,282 downwards.
TCTTGAGGGAAACTGTTGTGCAATTGATTTTTAACCTGAACTACCTATTTCTCCCTGGAACACCAATTTTATCAAAAAGAGTGACAACAGACAGATAATGATTATTTCGACTTGGATATTTAAAAATATTTTCTCACAAAAAGAATGAAAGAAGCCTGTGACTTCTAGGAATACCAATTGCATTTGTTGCTAATGATAATACTTAAAACTTTCTATCAAAAATTGGTACTATGGAAAACATTTGCCTGCCATAATGAGTTTGACAACTTCCCAAGATTTGGAGATTTTTCTGCTATCAGTGCTGAAAGTGACTTTTTTATATTTTAGAATTAAGTCGACATTTTGAAGATCTGTATAACTTGCTGAACCAATATTTTCCAAATGATCAGGACATAATATTACAAAGTCATGTATGGGTAAAAAGACCACTCAAAGCGTGGTGTAGACTAATGGGTTTTTACATGACAGAGTACAAAAAGTTCATTGATACGGTTTTAGAGTTATTTGTAACTAATCTTTAAGAAATGATAACGTGTTGGCCAGCCACGGTGGCTCATGCCTGTAATCCCAGCACTTTGGGAGGCCTAGGTGGGTGGATCACGAGGTCAGGAGATCGAGACCATCCTGGCTGACATAGTGAAACCCCGTCTCTACTAAAAATACAAAAACATTAGCCAGACGTGGTGGTGGGCGCCTATAGTCACAGCTACTTGGGAGGCTGAGGCAGGAGAATGGCGTGAACCCAGGAGGCGGAGCTTGCAGTGAGCTGAGATTGTGCCACTGCACTCCAGCCTGGGCAACAGAGCGAGACTCTGTCTCAAAAAAACAAACCAAAAAAAAAAAAAAAAAACCTGTAACTTGTCAAATTTTGGCATAATATCAAAGGAAAATATCCACAACTATCTGAAAAGTCGAATAAATTCTCCTTTTTTTCCCCCTTTTAGCCTGTGTTAGCCTGAATTTTCTTCATATACTTCAATCAATAGGACATATTGCAACAGACTAAATACGCATTTGAGAATCCTGCTCTTTTATCAGTTCAGACATTAAAATATTTACAAAAATAAAGCAATGCTACCCTATTCACTACTGTTTTGCTAGATAGGGTTTTCTTTGCTTAAAGAACATATTTTTATATTACCATATAATGAGTTTTTTATTTTTAAATAAAATATTTTTAATTATCAGTTTTAACTTTAATATAGTAAATATTGATAGATATAATGCATATAAACCAAAGTTCTTTCAGACTTTCAATTTTTAAGAGTATAAAGAGTTCCTGAGATTAAAAACATTGAGAAATACTGTCCTAGTAACATGTTCATAAAGGGAAAAAAGTGCGTATACAAATTTCATTGACTAATGTAGGAACCAAAGGATAAGAAATCAGATAAATTGTTACTAGGTCTTTCTACTGCTCAGGTTCATTTGGTTGCAAACAACCAGCTCAAGGACAGACCACATCAGCCAAGACTACTAGACGCTGTAGCTTCAGCAACCATCATCAATTAGCAATGTCCCTGTGGATTTATTAGTTCAAATTTGTGAAAGATCAAGCCTATTTGTCTCAGCTAACAATTGTCATCTCTGGGAAGATTCCTCCATCTGAAAGCCTGCCATAGTTCACTGTTTAGCCTATGGTTGGGCCACCCCTGGGTGGTAAAATCAGTGTCCACTCTAGAGGAAAGAACGGCCCACTATTGTTTTGCAGAGAAGAAGACTTTGAGTGAGACCAGTAAAAGCCAGAAGGAAAAATCAAGTGTAACAGGAAAATGGAGTCACATGTTCAAAAACTCTCTATTTCACAGTCTAATACAGCACACACACGACAGATTACCATGACTTAGACCAGGCTTGCAAAATTAAGGCTATGACTGAGAATAAAATCCAAGTCTCAACTTGCCTTCCAGAGCCTTTGCAATTAAATTCATGTTTTTAAATCTTTCTCAGTCTTTGATGCATTAGGGGTCATCCTCCACCCACTGCCCACCCTAGCATCCACCAGTCCTGTCACATGTTGACCCTAAACTGCCCACCTTAATCCACTTTGAACTATATTCCTTTTTCTGTAGAAATAAGCCAGTCATTTGTATTCCTCGCTCCATCATCACTAACCATAAGAAGAATAAAAAAATAAGGATACCTCGACTCATCAAAGATAAAAAAGGCTGAGGCTGTACAGAATAAAGCCCAGTATTTCATCCCACTTTGTTTTTTTCTGAGGTCTTTTGATCTGCACGTTTTTTCTCCCTCCTTCTCTCCCGTCTTCTTAGAAATAACGTGGACTCTCCCTAGGGGATGCTGAAGAGCAGACACATGGATCCATTGACAAATCAATAAAGACAAAAAAAAAAATGTATTAGTTAACAAAATTATTAGTTCCCCCTTTTCAGGAAGAAAAAAAAAAACCCATCATATTGTATCAAATTGTTTCCCAAGAGCTTTAGAAGCACCACTGACTAGCAACACAGAGAAAGCTACGGTCAGAGCAAACCTTTTCAAACATTTAACAATTGACAGCCCTTGCCACAGAGGTTGAGGAAGCAGAATTGGTGTGATTGACCTTGAAGCATCTCCTTCCCCTCCATTCACTCCTTTCTCAAAACATGAAATTGCCTCACTTTGACACTAAGGCTTACCAAGGCAAAAGCAGACAAAATAAAGGTCTTTTAAGAACTTAAATGACACCAAAACTTTCCAATTGCACTTCAGAATAATACATTAGTCTTATTGTGACAACTAGTCCCTCTCAATTCTCACTCACACTTTCTGTTCTCTCTGCAGCAGAAACCACTTTTGTTAAGTATAAATCCATTCTCAGTTTTTGCAGAATTGTCCAATTGAAGGGCATCTCTTCCCTTAACCAAGACCTGGCCCAGTGGCTGGCATGTCGTAGATACAATATGTTTGGGTGAAACGAAAGAATTCAACATAGCATTGATTCTGATTCGCTCTAGATCTTTACTTTCATTAGGAAAAGGGTGCAAATGTGAGATAATTATAAGGAAGAGAAGGTGAAGGGGTACCAAATAAGTTTTTTTAATTTATTCATTTGTTTAAAGTTGGTCTAAAAAATAACATGAAACTAACAGTTTTTCCTTTTTTTTTTTTATTTTGAGACTGAGTCTCGCTGTATCACCCAGGCTGGAGTGCAGTGGTATAATCTCGGCTCACTAAAATCTCTGCCTCCAGGATTCAAGCAATTCTCTTGCCTCAGCCTCCCGCATAGCTACCATTACAGGCACCCACCACCACGCCTGGCTAATTTTTGTATTTTAGTAGAGATGGGGTTTCACCATGTTGGCCAGGCTGGTCTTGAACTCCCGACCTCTAGTGATCTGCCCACCTCAGCCTCCCAAAGTGCTGGGATTACAGGTGTGAGCCACTACACCCAGCCAAAACTAACAGTTATTAAAATAAAAAGTGGCCAGACACAGTGGCTCACATCTGTAATCCCAGCACTTTGGGAGGCCTAGGCGGGTGGATCACAAGGTCAGGAGATGGAGACCATCCTGGCTAACATGGTGAAACCCTGTCTCTACTAAAAATACAAAAAATTAGCCGGGCTTGGTGGCGGGCGCCTGTAGTCCCAGCTACTTGGGAGGCTGAGGCAGGAGAATGGTGTGAACCTGGGAGGCAGAGCTTGCAATGAGCCGAGATCTTGCCACTGCACTCCAGTCTGGGCTACAGAGTGAGACTCCATCTCAAAAAAAAAATAAAAAATAAAATAAATAAAATAAAATAAAAAGTAAATCAGTTTAATCTGCTAGTGCTCAGCGTTTTTCCTTGGATAGGCCACCTACGGTTCTGTGAATCATTTTTATTTCATCAGCTGGTGCATCAAGTTCTTTAAGGATTGTTTCAAAGCATATAACAACCATATGCCCCAGATTTCCTAGGGCTGTCCAAATTTCATACACTTGTATTCTTTTCCATAACATCATTATGCTTAACACAGTGTTATTTAATTTTTATCTCTCTTGGACCTTTACTTTAACTTAAAAATCAGGTCAAAAAAACTTATCCTCAGACTCTATCACTTTATCCCCTTTTTCTCTTCCAGAGTAAGTAGCACAGAGACCTCCATAGAACAGAAGTTCATCATGTTTATTGATTATCTAATTAAACAATTAACCAATTAGTGGATAAATGTGTTACAAGGTGACTTCCCTAAAAACTCATTCCCATCATGGAAAACAAATCAAGTATTATTTATTTATTTATTTATTTTACTTTAAGTTCTGGGATACATGTGCAAAACATGCAGATTTGTTACATAGGTGTACATGTGCCATGGTGGTTTGCTGCACCCATCAACTCGTCATTTTGTTTTAAGCCCTGCATGAATTAGGTATTTGTCCTAATGCTCTCCCCCTCCCCTCGCTCCCAACCCCCCAGTAGGCCCCAGTGTGTGATGTTCCCCTCCCTGTGTCCATGTGTTCTCACTGTTCAGCTCCCACTTATGAGTGAGAACATGTGGTGTTCGGTTTTCTGTTCCTGTATTAGTTTGCTGAGAATGATGGTTTCCAGCTTCATCCATGTCCTTGCAAAGGACATGAACGCATTCTTTTTTATGACTGCATAGTATTCCATGGTGTATATGCACCACATTTTCTTTATTCAGTCTATCACTGGGTATTTGGGCATTTGGATTGGTTCCAAGTCTTTGCTATTGTACATAGTGCTGTAGTAAACATATGTGTGCATGTGTCTTTATAGTAGAATGATTTATAATCTTTTGGGTATATACCCAGTAATGGGATTGCTGGCTCAAATGGTATTTCTGGTTCTAGATCCTTGAGGAATTGCCACACTATCTTCCACAATGGTTGAACTAATTTACACTCCCACCAACAGTGTGAAAGCATTCCTATTTCTCCACATCCTCTCCAGCATCTGCTGTTTCCTGACTTTTTAATGATCGCCATTCTAACTGGCATGAGATGGTATCTCATTGTTGTTTTGATTTGCATTTATCTAATGACCAGTGGTTATGAGCTTTTTTTCATATGTTTGTTGGCCGCATAAATGTCTTCTTTGGAGAAGTGTCTGTTCATATCCTTCGCCCACTTTTTAATGGAGTTGTTTTTTTTTTTTTTTCTTGTAAATTTGTTTAATTTCCTTGCAGATTCTGGATATCAGCCCTTTGTCAGATAGGTAGACTGCAAAAATTTTCTCCCATTCTGTAGCTTGCCTGTTCACTCTGATGATAGTTTCTTTTGCTGTGCAGAAGTTCTTTAGTTTAATTAGATCCCTCAAATATTCTTTCCTTTTAAAATACCCTTAAGGAAGGAGAGAATACTGTAAAATGGCTAAGAAGACAGCCTCTGGACTGAAAATTTGGAAGTATTTCTTCTCTATGCACTCCCCTATTCACCTCCTATAACAAAATCAACACCCAATTACCTAGACATAATATAATTGAACTCCCAAAGGGGGCCAAAGTGGAAAGATGCGTGGTTATAAAAGTTTGCCAAAAGATACGTTCCATTGTTTACAAACTTACAGAAAGAAGGAAGAAAAGGATGGGATAAGTATATGCTAGATGTCTGCTCTGAGTTAGGGTTCTTCAGAGAGACAAAAGCAACAAGATATGTAACAGGGCAGTTTATCAGGGAATTGGCTCACACAAACACAGAGGTAGAGAAGTATCACCATAGGCCATCAGCAAGTTAGAAAACAGGAGAAGCCAGTAGCAAGGTTTGATCCAAGTCTAGAAGCCTCAGAAACAGGCCAGCGATGATGCCCTCAATCTGCAGCTGAAGGTTCAAGAGCCCCTGGGAGGCTGCAAGTCCAAGTCCCAGAGTCCAAAAACTGAAGAACCTAGAGTCTGATGTCCAAGGGCAGGAGGAGAAAAAGCAGGGAAGGGAGAGGACAAGAGCAGAGAGTGAGCATCCCCGTTCTTCCTCATGTTTGTCCCAACCGGGGCTCCCAGCTGATCGAGTGGTACCCCCACATTGAGAACTGGAAATCCTCTCACAGTCCACTGACTCACAGCAATCTCCCCTGAAAGCACTGTCTGAAAGCAGACATACCCAGAAACAATGCTTCACCAGCCATCTAGGCATCCTTCAACCCAGTTAAGTAGTCCTCTAAAATTAATCAACACATCTTCTCAATTGGTGCTTAACATTCCTTCACTTAGTTACTTCCAAATTTCCACCAAAATACATAAAAAGACACAGAAAAAGATAAAACCAATATCAAATAATGAAGCTGATTGTCAACCTGTTGCCAACTATGGGAGTAGCTTTCACTGTCTAGGAAACTAACGGTGTCAGAGTCGACCCTGCAGCTTCCATGGCTCCCCTCCTCTTCAGAGAAAGCCACTCTAGAGCTTCACTGTCAGCATCCAGTCATCTGTGGCATTTTAAATTTTAAAGTGATTAAAATTGAATACAATTAAAAGTCTAGTTCCTCAGTACTAGATAGCCACAGTGGCTAGTAGAGGCCACACTGAACAGCACAGATATAGAACATGTCCATCATGACCTGAGGCTCTATTAGCCAGGCATACTTTAAGAACAGGATCTGAGTGGGCTCTGCCTTTCAATCCTGACCACTCCCCTTTGTATACACTATATGCAAAACATTTTGTGGGTTTTGTTTCTTTGTTTGTTTTGTCTTTAAGATGGAGTCTCCTTCTGTCACCTAGGCTGGAGTACAGTAGCACGATCTTGGCTCACAGCAACTTCCGCCTCCCAGGTTCAAGCAATTCTTCTACCTCAGCCTCTCGAGTAGCCCCGATTACAGGCACCCACCAACACACCCAGCTAATTTTTGTATTTTTAGTAGAGACGGGGTTTCACCATGTTGGCCATGGTTGGCTAGGCTGGTCTCAAACTCCTGACCTCAGCTGATCTGCTCTCCTCAGCCTCTCCAAGTGCTGGGATTACAGGCATGAGCCACCATGCCCAGCCCATTTTCTTTGGATCTTATTTCGGCTCTACAGTGATCCCTTTGAACTAGACATTTCAAATCCTTCCCTACTCCTTGATCAGTCTCTACCCAGGAAATTAGCGCCATTTTCCCTGTTTATGCCCTGCCCATTTCTACACAGAGACCAAGTTGTTCCTGCCATCACTGCCTATTATCTGCTGAGTGGAGGAAGGAGATAGTAATTCATAGAGGACTCAAGGCTAGAGATTTCCACCAATTTTCCCCAGTTTCCTTCCCTGCCCAGGCACCCGACCCTATCCTGATGAGGGATACAGGCCTGACTCTCTGAGGTGAAATTTTCTGTCCAAACAAGGAGACGTAACTAGGTATCTATAATCCTAACACATAAGCTTCCAGAAACTAGTTGCTAAAAGTGAGAATTAGAGATATAAGAAGGAACTCTAGCCATCCTGTGAGCCAATAACAGGTATAAAAAAGCCTAGAGGAAAAACATCTGCAATACAAAGCATATAGATGAAAACAGCTCATCGCATAATAAAAAAGATTAAAGAGAAAAGACCAACACCCAGATATTTTTTTGTTATTATTATACTTTAAGTTCTAGGGTACATGTGCACAACATGCAGGTTTGTTACATGTGCACAGATGTGCCATGTTGCTGTGCTGCACCCATTAACTTGTCATTTATATTAGGTATTTCTCTTAATGCTATCCCTCCCCGCTCCTCCCACCCCATAACAGACCCCAGTGTGTGATGTTCCCCACTCTGTGTCCAAGTGTTCTTATTGTTCAATTCCCACCTATGCGTGAGAACATGTGGTGGTTGGTTTACTGTCCTTGCAATAGTTTGCTCAGAATGATAGCTTCCAGCTTCATCCATGTCCCTACAAAGGATATGAACTCATCCTTTTTTATGGCTGCATAGTATTCCATGGTGTGTTTCTGCCACATTTTCTTAATCCAGTCTATCATTGATGGATATTTGGGTTGGTTCCAAGTCTTTGCTTTTGTGAATAGTGCTGCAATAAACATATGTCACACCCAGATATTTCATGGTTATTGATTTAAAGGAAAAAGTATTTAAAGCATCCAGATCTTTAGAGAGAGGTAATCTGAAAAGAAATAAAAATCAAACTGGCCTCAGACTTCTCTGAAATAAACACTGGATTTCAACAGAGCAATGTCAACATTATTTTGAAAGAAAAATGATTTCATCTAAGAAGTTTTTCACTAGCTGAGTTATTCATAAGTGATGAAAATGAAAAGACACAAAGTAAACTGCTTACATTCCTGTACTAAAGTAAGTTTCAAGAACTAGCGGTTGGGGAAGATGGAAGAGTAGAAAGCACCGGGAGTCTGGCCGTGCTCCTAGACAACAATTGCACTGGCAGAATCTGTCTAATGTAACCATGTTTGCAACTCTGGAGTCTACTGTAGGCTTGCAAATTCCAGGGGAAGGCATGAAGGTAAAAGCACAATTAATTGTAATTTTAGCTCTTAGAATGGTAGCAGCTACCCATTCCCCAGTTCTTGGAGCAATTTGCATGCAGCTTATGGGATCCAGGGTGGGCAAAAAGGATGTTGTCTTCCAAATATTAGAGATCTGCATTTGATCACTGATTGCCACTGATAGAGGTACAGACAAGAAGGTGGCTTTGTTGTTGTACCTCCCTGAATTGTTGCAGGCTCCTTCCCATCTGGCTGAAGTGACTCCCAGAGGATTCAAAGGGCCAGAACGCTTTTTGTTTCCTCCCTTCATTTTTCCCCTTTTGAGAACAAGAGATTAGAAACTATGATATCAACAACAACAACAAAAAAAAAAACAGTTGCATATACAGGAAAAATTAGAAAATGATCTCACATGCCCATAGAAAGGCACAAGCTCAGAAAAGACTTGAGAAGATTTTAAGTTTACATCTCAACCTGGCACAGGGATAGCTTACAACAATCAAAAAACAAAAACAATAAACAACAACAACAACAAAAACCCGGAAACCTGGGCAAAGAGGAGAATCTGATTTCCAGAGATACTACATTATCAAATTCAAATATTGTTTTCAACAAAAAAAATCACGAGACATACGAAGAAACAAGAATGTATGGCACAAAGGAGAAAAAAAATTATCAACAGAAATTGACCTTGAAAAGACCTGATGACAGATTCACTACACAAAGATGCTCAAAGAACTTAAGGAATCTGTGGAGAAAGTCCAGAAAATCAAGACAGAAATATCAATAAAGATGTAGAAAATCTAAAAAGAAAACAAAAAAATTCTGGAGCTGAAAAGTACAACTGAAATAAAAACTCACTAAAGCAATTAAAGGGCAGATTTTAGCAGGCATAAAAAAGAATCAGTGAACTTCAACATAGTACACTGGAAATTATTGAGTATGAAGAACAGAAAGAAAAAAGGTTGAAGAAAGTAAACAGAACCTAAGGGATATGTGTGACACCATCAAAGAGACCAACTTATGCATTATGAGAATTTCACAAGGAGAAGAGAGGGAAAGAAGTAAAGAAAATATTTGAAGAAATAATAATAGAAAACTTCCCAAACTTAATGAAAGAAACAAATACAATTAAGAGAGAATCTTGAGAGCAGCAAGAGAAAAGCTACTTGTCACATAAAAGAGATATTCAATAAAATTAACAGCAGATTTCTCACTAGAAATTTTGGAAGCCAGAAGGCAGTGGGCTCATATACTCAATGTGCTGAAAGAAAAAAAAAAAAGTCAATCAAGAATTCTATTAATATATCTGGCAAAACTGTCCTTTAAAAGTGAGGGAAAAAATAAGACTTTCCCAGATAAACAAAAGCTAGGGGAATTCATTACCACTAGACTTGCCCTGCAAGAAATTATAAATGGAGTCCTACAAGGTAAAATGAAAGGACACTGGCTCAAAGCCATATGAAGAAATATAGATCTCAATAAAGGTTAATATATGAGCAACTGTAAAAGCTAGTGTTATTGTAACAAGGGTAACTTCTTTCTGTGTTCTACATGATCTAAGAGACTAATACATTTTAAGAAAAACAGTTATTAGTCTAAAAGTAAGTATTATTGTAACTTTGGTTTGTATTAACAATTCCACATTTTGATTGTTACATAATTTAAGAGATAATACATTTGAAAGAACTATTTTATATTTTGTGGCATACAGTCTATAAGGATGTAATTTTGTGACTTCAGCAACTGAAAGGGGTAGGCAGAGTTGTAAAGGAGCAGAGTTTTCATATGTTATTTAAGTTAAAATAGTATAAATTCAAAATAGAATGTTATAATATTAGACTATTAAATGTAATCCCCATGGTAGCCACAAAGAAAATAGCTATAAAATATACACAAAAGAAATGAGAAAGAAATTTAAGCATTTCACTAAAATCAAAAATTAACTACATATAAAAGAAGACAGTTACATAGAAAATGAGGGTCAAAAAAGCTATAAGGCATAAAGTAAGCAAATAGCGAAATGACAGAAGTTCTTCCTATTATGCATTACTTTAAATGTAAATGGATTAAACTATCCAATCAAAAGACAGAAATTAGCAGCATCCCTAAAAACACATATCCAACTACATGTTGTCTACAACATACTCATTTTAGATCAAAAGACACAAATAGGTTAAAGTGAAACTATGGAAAAAGATATCCCACACAAATAGTAACCAAATGAGATCAGGGGTGGCTATACTAATATCGGACAAAGTAGACTTTAAGTCAAAACAGTTTACAAGAGACAAAGAAGGACATTATATACATTTTTAAAGTCCAATACAACAAGAAGTTATAACAATTATAAACACGTACATACCTAATGTGTAAATCAAAATCCAAATACATAAAGCAAAAACTGACAGAATTAAGGGAGAAATAGACAGGTCTACAATAATGGTTGAAGAATTCAATAGCCCATTCCCAATAATAGACAGAACAATCAGAGAGAAGATAAGAAAACAAATAACTTAAACAACACAATAAACCAACAAGCTCTCACAGACACATCAGAACACCATACCCGATGACAACAGTATCACATTCTTCTCAACTATACATGGCTATTGGATAGCCATGGAGAGTGTACATGGATATTTTCCAGGCTAGATCCTATGTTAAGCCACAGATTAAGTCTCAATAGATTTTAAAAGATAAATATCATATGAAATGTCTTCTCCAAACACAACAGGATGAAGTTAAAAGTGAAAACAGAAGGAAAACTGGGAAATCCAAAAATATCTGAAAATTAAACAATATACTCTTAACCAATGGATCAAAGAAGAAAACACAAGAGAAAATAGGAAATTAAAGATGAATGAAAATGAAAATACAACATACCAAAATATATGAAATTCAGTGAAAGCAGTACTAAGGCAGAAATTTATAGCTATAAATGTTTATATTAAAAAACAAGAAAGATCTCAAATCATAAACCTAGCTTTGTAAACTTAAGGAACTAGAAAAAGAAGAACAAACTAAACCCAAAGCTAGTAGAAGGAAGTAAATAATTAGGAGAAGAGCAGAGATAAATAAATAGTGAAGAGAAAAACAGTAAAGTCAATGAAACCAAAAGTTGTTTCTCTGAAAGGATCAACAACGTTGACAAACTTTTAGCTACATGGACTAAGAAAAAAAGAGGAAAGATGCAAATAACTAAAATCAGAAATGCAAATTGGGCACTGGGATTATTATGAACAATTTTACACCAACAAACGGAATAACTTAGATGAAATAGACAAATTCCTAAAAACACAAAACCTTCCAAGACTAAATCAAAGGAATACAACATTAGAATAGACCTGTAACTAACAGAGAGATGGAATCAGTAATCAAAAACCTTTCAACAAATAAGAGCCCTGTATTGATGTCTTCACTGTTGAATTCTACCAAACATTTTGAAAATAACTAACACCAATCCTTCTCAAACTTTCACAAAAAACTGAAGAATAGGGAACACTTTCTAACTCATTCTATGAGACCAGCACTACCCTGATACCAATACCAGACAAAAGACACTACACTAAAACTACAAACCAATATCCCTTATAAACTGTAATGCAAAAATTCTCAACAAAAGACTAACAAACCAAATACAGCTGCATATTAAAAGGATTATACACCATAACCAAGTGTGATTTGTTCCTGGAATGCAGTGGCTTACTCCTGGAAGGAGTTTGTATGTGCAACATACAAAAAAGAGATCAATGTAATACATCACATTAACAGACTTAACCGGGGAAAAAACACATGACCATCTCAATAAATGCAGACAAGTCATTTGGCAAAATACCCTTTCATGATTTAAGAAAACACTGGATAAACTAAGAATAGAGGAAACTACCTCAACATAATAAAATTCATGTTTGAAAAACCTACAGGAAACATCATACTTGATGATGAAAAAATGAAAGATTTTCTCTAAGACTAGGAACAAGGCAGGAATGCCTGCTTTCTCCACTTCTCCATTTCTATTCAACACAGTATTGGAAGTTCTAGCCAGAGCAAATAGGTAAGAGAAAGAAAATGCATCAGAATTGGAAAAGATGAAGTAAAATGACCTCTATTCACAGATGCTATGATATAATATATAGAAACCTTAAATATTTCACAGAATAACTGTTAAAACCAATAAGTGAATTACAATAGGGATGAGCCTTGAGGACATTATGCTAAGTGAAATAAGCCAGTCACACACACACACAAAAAAACTTTGTGATTCCACTTTTATATGTGCTTACAGTAGACAAAATCATAAAGACAAACAGAAGAATGGTGATTGTCAGGGCCTGGGGTGAAAGAAATGTTTTAATGGGTAGAATTTCAGTTTTACAAGATGAAAAGAGTGTGGGATGGATGGTAATGATGGTTGCAGAACATTACAAATGTACTTAATACCACTGAACTGTATGCTAAAAAAGTTTAAAATGGTAAATTTTATGTTATGCACATTTCAACACAATAGAAAACATGGAAAAAATTTAAAATGGTCATAAAATTTGTTTGGAAATGAACACTTTCAATAATGTACATATAGTAAGTATATAAATGTATAAGTATATACATGTTATTTAAATATACATATTAACTTACATTTTATATATCTAAAATGTAAAAAAGATAAAAATAAACCTGACAAATTCTTATGTTAAAAAAATAAATTCTACATTTGGCTTAAGGAAACAAAAGTAGTATAATTTTCTTGCCTTGAATAGAGAGGTCTCAAAAGAATATATTTCATAGTTTACTGACAAAAAATATAGAGCAAAGTATCCTTTTGAAAGTTAAAATTGCTTTCTGCCCGTGGACGCCGCCGAAGAAGCATCGTTAAAGTCTCTCTTCTCCCTGCTGTCATGTCTAAGTCAGAGTCTCCTAAAGAGCCCGAACAGCTGAGGAAGCTCTTCATTGGAGGGTTGAGTTTTGAAACAACCGATGAGAGCCTGAGGAGCCATTATGAGCAATGGGGAACGCTCACGGACTGTGTGGTAATGAGAGATCCAAACACCAAGCGTTCCAGGGGCTTTGGGTTTGTCACATATGCCACTGTGGAGGAGGTGGATGCAGCTATGAATGTAAGGCCACACAAGGTGGACGGAAGAGTTGTGGAACCAAAGAGAGCTGTCTCAAGAGAAGATTCTCAAAGACCAGGTGCCCACTTAACTGTGAAAAAGATATTTGTTGGTGGCATTAAAGAAGACACTGAAGAACATCACCTAAGAGATGATTTTAAACAGTATGGGAAAATTGAAGTGATTGAAATCATGACTGACCAAGGCAGTGGCAAGAAAAGGGGCTTTGCCTTTGTAACCTTTGACGACCATGACTCCGTGGATAAGATTGTCATTCAGAAATACCATACTGTGAATGGCCATAACTGTGAAGTTAGGAAAGCCCTGTCAAAGCAAGAGATGGCTAGTGCTTCATCCAGCCAAAGAGGTCGAAGTGGTTCTGGAAACTGGTGGTGGTCGTGGAGGTGGTTTCGGTGGGAATGACAACTTCGGTCGTGGAGGAAACTTCAGTGGTCGTGGTGGCTTTGGTGGCAGCCATGGTGGTGATGGATATGGTGGCAGTGGGGATGGCTATAATGGATTTGGTAATGATAGTGGTTATGGAGGAGGCGGCCCTGGTTACTCTGGAGGAAGCAGAGGCTATAGAAGTGGTGGACAGGGTTATGGAAACCAGGGCAGTGGCTATGGCGGGAGTGGCAGCTATGACAGCTATAACAACGGAGGCGGAGGCGGCTTTGGCGGTAGTAGTGGAAGCAATTTTGGAGGTGGTGGAAGCCACAATGATTTTGGCAATTACAACAATCAGTCTTCAAATTTTGGACCCATGAAGGGAGGAAATTTTGGAGGCAGAAGCTCTGGCCCCTATGGCGGTGGAGGCCAATACTTTGCAAAACCACGAAACCAAGGTGGCTATGGCGGTTCCAGCAGCAGCAGTAGCTATGGTAGTGGCAGAAGATTTTAATTAGGAAACAAAGCTTAGCAGGAGAGGAGAGCCAGAGAAGTGACAGGGAAGCTACAGGTTACAACAGATTTGTGAACTCAGCCAAGCACAGTGGTGGCAGGGCCTAGCTGCTACAAAGAAGACATGTTTTAGACAAATACTCATGTGTATGGGCAAAAAACTCGAGGGCTGTATTTGTGACTAATTGTATAACAGGTTATTTTAGTTTCTGTTCTGTGGAAAGTGTAAAGCATTCCAACAAAGGGTTTTAATGTAGATTTTTTTTTTTTTTTTTTTTGCATCCACGCTGTTGATTGCTAAATGTAATAGTCTGAATAAATGTCTTTTCTTTTAAAAAAAAAAAAAAAAGTTAAAATTAATCATTGAATTTGTCACTAATGAAAATATAAACTGTGTGCATAACATCAACTGTATTAATCATTAAATTTATCACGAATCAAAATTCGAATATTCATAAAAATATAATACAGAAAAATAAAAAGTAATGGAAAAAAAGAAAAAACTAAGAAGAAAAAATAAAAAATGGAGAAAACATAAGCAAGTAAATAGGATAAGACACAAAAAGAAAATAAATGAAACAGGACAGAAACAAACATAATTGCACTAGGAAGAATACTGATTTGAAATGTCAACTTTATCACAGACACTACATTATTTATATTATTATATATTTGGTATTTGTTTGAAAAGTCATTTCTCAACAACAACAACAAAAGTTTTTTAAGATTTTGAAATTAAATGAAGACAAAATATTTTATACAACACAGTACTAGAAGTCCTAGCCAGAGCAATCAGGCAAGAGAAAGAAATAAAAACCATCCAAATAGGGAAAAAGGAAGTTGAGCTATCCCTGTTTGCAAACTATATGATTCTTTACCTAGAAAACCCCATAGTCTCTGCCCAAAAGCTCCTTGATCTGAAAAACAACCTCAGCGAAGTTTTAGGATATAAAATCAGTATACAAAAAATCAGGAGCATTCCCATACACCAACAACATCCAAGCTGAGAGCCAAATCAAGAACACAATCCCATTCACAATAGCCACAACAAGAATAAAATAGCTAGAAACACAGCTAACCTGGGAGGTAAAAGATCTCTACAACAAGAATTACAGAACACTACTCAGAGAAATCAGAGATGACACAAACAAATAGAAAAACACTTCATGCTCATGGATAGGAAGAATTAATATTGTTAAAATAGCCATATTGCCCAAAACAATTTACAGATTCAATGTTATTTCTATCAAACTACCAATCACATTCTTCACAGAATTAGAAAACTATTATTTCAAAATTCTTATGGAGGTCAGCTCACACCTGTAATCCCAGCACTTTGGGAGGCTAGGGTGGGAGGATCACTTCAGTCCAGAAGTTCAAGACCAGCCTGGGAAATGTGGTAAAACCTCACGCCTACAAAAAATACAAAAATTAACTAGGCATGTTGGTGTGCACCTGTAGTCCTGGCTACCTGGGAGGCTGAGGTGGGAGGATCACCTGAGCCTAGGGAGGTCAAGGCTGCAGCGTGCTGTGATCATACCCCTGCACTTCAGCCTGAGTGACAGAGTAAGACCCTATCACACATATATACAAAAACAAAATTCATATGGAACTATAAAAGAGCCTGAATAACCAAGATAATCCTAAGCAAAAAGAACAAAGCTGAAGGCAGCACTCTACCTGACTTCAAACTTTACTACAAGGCTACAGTAACCAAAACAGCATGGTACTGGTACAAAAACAGACACATAGATCAATGGAACAGAATAGAGATCTCAGAAATAAGACTGCACACCTACAACCACGTGATCTTTGGCAAACCTGACAAAAACAAGCAATGGGGAAAGGATTCCTTATTTAATAAATGGTTCTGGGAGAAGTGACTAGCCATATACAGAAAAGTGAAACTGGACCACTTTCTCATACCTTATACAAAAATTGACTTAAGATGGATTAAAGGCTTAAATATAAAACCCAAAACTATAAAAACCCTAGAAGAAAATCTAATCAATGTCATTCAGGACATAGACATGGACAAAAATTTCATTAAAATGTCAAAAACAATTTCAACAAAAGCAAAATTTGACAATCAGTATCTAAACAAACTAAAGAGCTTCTTCACAGCAAAAGAAACTATCACTGGAGTAAACAGACAACCTACAGAATGGGAGAAAATTTTTACAATCTATCCATCTGACAAAGGTCTAATATTCAGAATCTACAAGGAACTCTAACAAATCTACATGAAAAAAAAAAAAAAAACAACCCCATTAAAAAGTGAGCAAAGGAGATGAACAGACACTTCTCAAAAGAAGATATTTATGCAGGCAACAAACATAAGAAAAAGAGCTCAATATCACTGATCATTAGAGAAATGTAAATCAAAACCACAATGAGATACCATCTCACAGCAGTGTGAATGGCGATTATTAAAAAGTCAAGAAACACTGGGAGTGGTGGCTCGCACCTGTAATCCCAGCACTTTGGGAGGCTGAGGCGGGTGGAACACAAGGTCAGGAGATACAGACCATCCTGGCTAACACGGTGAAACCCTGTCTCTACTAAAAATACAAAAAGCCGAGTTCGGGCCACCGCACTCCAGCCTGGGTGACAAAGCAAGACTCCATCTCAAAAAAAAAAAGCCAAGAAACAACAGATGCTGGTAAGGCTGTGGATAAATAGGAATGCTTTTACACTGTTGGTGGGAATGTAAACTAGTTCAACCATTGTGAAAGACAGTGTGGTGATTTCTCAAAGACCTAAAACCAGAAATATCATTTGACCCACCAATCCAAGTACTGGGTATATACCCAAAGGAATATAAATCATTCTAATATAAAGATACATTCACACATATGTTCATTGCAGCACTATTCACAATTGCAAAGACTTGGAACCAACCTAAATGCCCATCAATGACAGATTGGATTAAAAAAAAATGTGGTACGTATACACCATGGAATACTATGCAGCCATAAAAAGGAATGAGATCATGTTCTTTGCAGGGACATGGACAAAGCTGCAAGCTATTTTCCTCAGCAAACTAACACAGGAACAGAAAACCAAACACCACATGCTCTTACTTATAAGTAGAGCTGAACAGTAAGAACACAAGGACACACGGAGGGGAACAACACACACTGGGGCCTGTTGTGGGGTTGGGGGCAGGCAGAGGAAGAGCATTAGGAAAAGTAGTTAATGCATGCTGGGCTTAGTACCTAGGTGATGGGTTGACAGATACAGCAAACCACCATGGCAAATGTTTACCTATGTAACAAACATGCAGATCCTGCACATGTATCCCAGAACTTAAAATAAAAATACCGAATGGTTAAAAAAACAAAGAGAGAGAGAGAAAACAAACATTTCTAACAAAACAAGAGAGTGATTAATACAACATACCACATGCATAAATGAACTACTGTATTTCACATCTATTAAAAATACAGTTTTCCATAAGTTTAAAAAGCAATGAGATATATATTTTAAAAAGAATGCATATAGAATATGTATATACTTTGTACATATTAATAATGGTTCCCTCGAGAAATGAGTTTTATAACTGATTTCATTTTAAACATTTCTGTTACTATTTTCTACAAAGTGTCTATATTGCTTTCAAAATCAGAAAAAAATATACTTTTTATCTGATGTAAAACTAAAATTATGAATTCAGCATCCAAATGGCTGCACCCTGTGACAGAGTCCATGTGAAATTCATTACCCCAATGTGACAGCTAATTTTTCATCAAGCCCACTTGTGAATAAGCCTCCATGACTTCCTCTATTGCGTTCCACACAATTTAGCACTTGATGATATGATGCTTTGTGTGCTATTTGAGGCTTTTTACTATCAATGCATGTGTGTCAGTATTACTGAATTCAGTAAACATTTACAAAGCACCATTCTTTTGCAGGCTCTGTTATGCTTCTATGCTCGTTTTGTGTTTAATTATCACGATTTTAATATACTCACAAGATTCGATAATTTTTAAAGATGTTAAAAGGTAAAGTGACTTGCTCAAACTCAGAGTAGCAGAATTGAAATTTCACCATAGGCCTCCTGTTTCCAGGCTTGAATAGTTGTTCCACTAAAAAGAGTTTGCACTCTGAGAAAATGAGCGTTACACCTTTTACTTAGTCCTCTCACCTAAGGTGACCAGAACACTTTGCACAGTGTTCTGTAGGTTAACTTCCTAATGGATATTACCATACAGAAGTAGTGTCATGATCCTCTACTTTCCAATCTGTGCATAAAACTGAGCAGTGCTTATCAAATCCTGGATTTGTGCTGCTTTGCTGAGACAGTGAGACAGCCATTCAGAGACTTATCCCAAAAATTTGCCAGCGTGCTGAATGCATGGTAGACGCAAATGGAGGTGCGGCCTGATAGATGAAAGCAAGCACCACACTGGGCAGGGCAGTCAGGAAGCTGATTTTATTAGGGAAATTCACAAGTAGAAACTGTATAAGAGGAGGCACACAGTTCTCCATGTTGTGGGCTATCCATGGAGAGGTACATGGGGGCTGAGACATACTGTTGGCTATGCTCCAAGAGGGGTTCCCCTTCCCCCTGAAACTCCCCCATTTCATATAAGACAAACAAGCAAGCAAATAAATAAGTAATAATCTGAGTTTTCATGCCAGCCATTCATGAGGGTTGCATGCCTGTGCTTACATCACCTGGAGGCCTTGAGAAGCAACAGACTATGTGCAGCCACCCAGGCAGAGAGAGGAAGTGTAGCCACCAGTTCCTTCTATAGCTTTAGCTGGCTTTGCCTGATCTGGAATCATCCCCAGGGCAATGCTCTCACCACAGAAGACTTAAGCCTTGATGTTTTATGTGACACAAAATAATTTAATCTTTCTGTTCTTCCATCAAAAAATGAGAAGGTTATATGAGCTGAAAGCTCACCATGGCGTCCCAGCCTAGATTAATTGGGTGCCCCACCAGTGTGCTCTGTCACCCTTTCGGACACTCCTATCACGGAAACATGCATACCTGTGTATTTGTCTGATTCCTCTTTCAAGAACACAAGACTTCCTTTGCATGGCTCTAATTTTTTCACCAAGGCATCCCCAGCATCTAACACAGGCCAATTATGGAGACTCAATTAATATTTTGTTATTAAAAAATAAATTTTAATAAATATTTCAAATATTCAATTAATTAAAGTATTTTAAAATGTATTTTAAATATATAATAATACATAAAATACAAAATAATACATTTTAAATAAATAAATTCATTTAAATTGATAAATAACAAATTTATTTAATAAGTTATTAAATAAATAATAAATTTAATTTCATTAATTTAATAAACAAATTTTAATAATTTATTTAAAATGTATATATAAGTAAATGGAGGGATCCCTTTCAGCTCTTATATTCATACTTCAATCACACTGGCAAAACAGGCTTCTGGTAGCTGCAGGTAGCAGCATCTAAGCTAATTTAAGAAAAGACCCTTGGGTAACTGTGTCCCTTAATCCTCCTTACCTGACTGTACCTTCCCTTGCTCTTCAAAGTTCTCCCCACCTGAAGGCTTATCCAGTTCCAGGGTCAAGACTAAATTGTATTTAAACATGGTAGCCTAATATTCTGTTAGGCTGTAGCACAAGTCTACCCACTTTGCATCCTAAATCCTTACAGCTTCTGCTCACACCCAGGGCCCACAACCCAGTGAAGGCCACTGAGATCCCACGTGGTCTCTTGGGTTATCAATTTTCTGCTTCCTTATGCCCATTTGTAGGATCAATCTTCTATTGAGATACATGACCTCTTCTTGCTCCTGCAGGTCTTTTCCTGTTTTCAACCCCGCCCAGTACCCTAAGACCAGACTTCTTGATGTGACAGCTGTCCACTTGCACACTTATCCCTCTCCTCCATATCCATGTCCTCTCACCTGAGCTTCCTCCACACCCACCTGTCAGAATACCGTTAACTTCTTTTAGAAACTTCTACGGTAGGCTGTTGCCTAAATCATCCCTCAGCTTGGGATGTGCCTTTAAGATACTGGAAACCCTGAGATGCTTGCCCAGCTTGTCTGCCTCTCTGTCCCTGCCAGACACTGATCAGGTTGGCTGCCCTGTGTTAACATAAAGAGCCATCACACCCACACCAGGATAAGCTCTTCCCTGGACTGCCCAAAATCAAGTGTGGTTTTGGGAACCTATCAATAGCTTTCAATTCCCTCCTGGTTTATTTAATTCAATTTTAAATATTATTATAGTAGAATCTGAATGGATATTGTTTTGTCACAATGAAAATATCAATTTATATGTTCATGTTTGAGATTTATTTCAAGACTCGGCTTAAAAGCTATTGTGTAGTCAAATACTTTCTTAAATTATTCAAGTTACACAAAATTTTGAATTTGATTAGTTTTCTGGACTGAAAACTTCTACAATGAGTAGAAAGTTTTCATAAATGTGACAGCCACTTTACTTTCAAGAAGTGATTTTCTGGCCTGTTCTTAATTCTGCAGAGACACCAGCTCCATTTCAGTAAATTAGTTGCTAGATGTGATAGAAACAAATGTGCCATTATTTCCATAGTGAAGGAAAATATTTTGTAGTTCTGTACTTGCCATGTTTCTTTCTGAGTAATCTCTTTTTCCTTCCCCTAAAGCGTTTTAGACACTAAAGCTTAGCCATGGAGGTAATTTATCACAGATGGGGTGACCAACCATCCCAGTCTGCCCAGAACAGAAGGGTTTCCCAGGAGACAGGACTTCATGTTTTAAAACCAGGACAGTCCCAGGCAAACCACGACAGTCCCAGGCGAACCAGGGTAGTTGGTCATCCTAAGTCTACAGGGCCTATGAGCGGAGGTACAATAAGAACAACAACAGATGTCTGCTTGAAGAAAAGGAGATGAAGGCAGCCCCTACAAGGAAAATAGGAAAAGTAGAAATTCTGTCAGCAAGCAGAGGAAGATATTTAAAAGTGAGAATGAAGATTAGGACCTATGCCAAGGTCTCTCGGGATCTAGTATCCCCAACCCTAGAGTCTCTACTCTAAGACCTGGATTGAGGAGTATTTAAGAATATAGAAGCCCCAGAGCGTTGGGAGCAATAAAGTAGAAGAACTTGTGCCCTACCTCCCATTTGGTTCTTTGGGAGAAGAGCACCTTTCAAGTTTACTCTGAGCCAAGTTGGGGCAGCTGCCTCAGAACAGAAATGGTAGTGTGGTGGGCACAGGTAAGGCCTGGAGATGGTACCCCATGTTGAGGCAGTGAGTGGAGGGCCCACGTAAAGGCTTGCAGAGAGAACCTGTGTAAGACTTGGAAGCTCGATACTAAAAAAAACCCAGATGGGCTTACATCAGCAGTTGGGGTGGGGCAGAGAAGATTGTTTCTAGCCATGCAGAGAGTATAGAGCTCAAGTAAAACAGTCACAGTAACCCAGAGACCAAAGATAAACCAGGTTATCAGCAGGAGCCAGCAGAGAAGAACAGAACTTGTACCAAGGAGCTATCTCCCTCCTTACAGGCTGTCAGGCTTCTCTATGCGTGCAACGCCAAATTGCAAAGGAGACTGGAAGATGAGGGGAGACTTTTTGGAGAAGAGAAATAGCCCTGATAAGGAAACTGGCTATTAAACTGACTTGAAATTGACTGGAGGCCATGTTCCCTTCAGGGATAGGTTTTTTGGGGTTTAATATTCCCAGCAGCAACAAACAGGAAGGGTTCCGATGACCTTTCCCTGCCACTCCCAATAATAAAGGACATTACTTTTTGTGCATATCTCAGTTGCAATATAAAAAAAAATTAAACCCACCACATTTTCATGGTGTTCAAGTCTACCTTCTTTACTATTTATTGTTCTCTGAAATCATTCCAAATATAGCCTTCAAATCAAGAAGTGATTTCTATTTCGCAACCGTGAGTTATTGAGATTGGAAAGATCATGCCATAAAAATAGTAACAACAAAGACCGTGAATACCAGAGTCATCATGAAATTGGAAGTCTTCCCCCTTTCAAAAGGAATCTTGGCATCTGTCTTGTAACTGGCATGCCTAACTCATAGCCATATTATCGTTACCATTCTTCCTTGGCTAAAACGAAATTTTCCTATAGCATATTTTCTTGCTTTCCTTTTTGCTCTACATCTTTGTTTCACATATTTACAATATAGTACTTTAAAGACACCATAATTTTGGAAATATCAAGCATTTATGTAAATTTTAAAGGAAAACGATTTTCAATAGCTGGACCATTCCATTGCTCATATCTTGTAACATGGGAACTTATCAACTTGGCTTATACTTAGGCCAAAATGTACTATTGCCTTGGCAGGAAAATAGAATTTTCTTTTGACTAAGAATGGATTAAAGTCTTCTTTCTAGAAAGTATGCTCACAATGGCACTCTATTCAGAGTCAGGTCTGTGCAGGTGTGACTTGGCAGGATTTGAGAGGCATAATAATAGGAGACATTGTTGTAATTGGAGTCATTTTACTAAGAGTACAGAGGATAAATTTCTAATCTACTCAAGCAATAAAGATTGAATAAAATACAAAAAGTGTATTTCTCAAGAGGCATGGTTTCTATGAAAAATAGTGACCTTTTGAAGCTCATAAGTTATCCCAGTGTTAATTTTCTCCATCCTGCTGTCTCAGCTTAGCCATACCTTGGGGCTTGCATTCCTTCTCAACTAGACCTAATTTTACGCTCTGACAATTTCCCCAGAAATTTGCTTCCAACGTAACCAGGGTTGTACACGTAATTTCAAGTCCTGATGCCTATTTTCCTTGACAAAGCATCAGCTTTGACTCTAGCACAGCCTTCTTCCTTTTGCAGTGTTAACCCCTGAGAAAGTGTGTTGTCAAGCAACCTTGGTGAAAGCATCATAGACCCTATAGTGTGTCTCCACAAAGATCAAAGTGCCTGAGGAAAATATGATGGCATTAGTAGACAGCTAGGAACTCTGACTTCAGTAGGATTTGGTTAACAATCTACAGAACAAAAGTTGGCACACTGCAGCTCATGGGCTAAATCCAGCTTGCTGCCTGTTTTTGTAAATAAAGCTTTATTGGAGCACAGTCACTCATTTTGTTTTAAAATGAGAGTATTTTTATAATATATATGGGTGCTTTCACACTACAACAGCCATGCTGAGTAGTTGCAAAAATGACTGTATGACTAGCAAAGCCTAAAATGCTTACTATCTGGCCTTTTACAGAAAAAGTTTGACAAACTACATCTAGAATCTTACTGGTAGACTTTTCCTCTTGAAATTACTAATCAAGCAAGGACTGTCTTCCCACTGAAATTGTTATGACTTCAGAATCCTTCCCAGTGTAGACAGACACCAATATTCACTCCAAGTTGCCACCCTCGACCTAGAATTTTAAAATGCTAGAGTCATATGGAGCAACAGAAAGGAAAGCCCACTCCTCACAAGCTAGGTAATCTAAATATTAAATACAGGTTGTTCTCTCACTATCCATTTTTCTATCTTTCTGTAAAGTTAGGTATACTGTCTACCAGGTCTGGTATTCTAAACAAGATCACTGGACTGGGAGAAACCAGAATGGAGCATTTTTTTCTTCCTTCTATCCTAATCCATTCAGGCTGTTATAATATAATACCACAGACTGAGAAATGTATAAAGAACAGAAACTTATTTCTCACAGTTCTGGAGGCTGGGAAGTCCAAGATCAAGGCACCAGCAGATTCAGCAATTGGTGAGGTTTGGCTTTCCAATTTATAGATGGCTGTATCTTCACATGGGAGAAGGGGCAAGGAGCCTCTCTCAGGACCCTTTTATAAGGTCACAATCCCATTCATGAGGGCTCCACCTCCACAACTTAATAACCTCCCAAAAGCCCTGCCTCCTAATACTATCACATTGGAAATAAACTTTCAATGTATGAACCTGGGGGGAACATAAACATTTGGTCTCTGGCACCTTCTGTCTTCAAGTTTTCCTAGAACTTAGTAACCATACCACCAATAAGTGAACCAAACCATTTCAAAAAGTTGCTAAGAAATTTTGTAATCATTAGGAAAAGAAAAAGTTACCTTCCATAGCAACCTTAGACTGTCTAGTGAATCTCTGTATTTGTTTTTCCTTTCTTTCTTTTCTTTTTTTTTTTTTTTACTTTGAACCAATTTCATCACTCTGTCATTGTAGAAAGGTCATCATCCTCAGTACTTTCCCTCTTAATCAATTACCTTGCCACAAAGCTTTTTTGTTTTTCAGAATCAGGCTTGTGAGAAAATTTTCATACTGGTGCTTCCTAACCAAGGAAAGAAAACATAACTGCATTTTTCCTTAACCACCCCCTTTTCTCTGAGCGTATGCCCAGAAAAGCTACAGGGGAATAATAATTTATACTCAAGTCTTAAAATGAGGATTCTTCAGCAGCTACTTTACTCTTCTCTAACTAAATGAGAAAGCACTTAACAAAAGCACTTCAAAGTGTCGTAGAATACCCATGATACAAAAAAGAATTATTTATCCTCCACTTAAGTACCACATAATGAGATATTATTAATAAATGAAAATTGATCCACCTTGCAAATGACAAAGCTCCAATCTCTTTCCTACCAATGATGAGGTCTCTTTCTCAATGCCAGCCCACAAAGGAAAAGCGATTTCACTTTAGATAGCTCCAGTAATGTAAATCAAAGGTTTTATGGCTTTGCTGCTGGGTTCTCTAGTGATGTATTTTGCTGGTATCAAATTATAAGCATCTGAATCAGTAAGCATTGAAGGTTATTAAGGATTCTCATATTCCCAGCATACCTGACAGTAAAATAATCACTGAGGAATAGACATTGCTTCATTAAACTTATTTTCCCAAAAATAATGTTAGCGATAGTTCAATTAGCATGAGTTACTCTTATTTCTTCATATTCTTTGCATCTGTATTCTGTAATCTGCACTTTCGAACCTCAAGCTAAGAATGCAAGCCTTGCTTCTGCAGTAAATCGGACCAGAAAATGGCTAGTTCTCTGAGACTTTGAGATTCCAAAACTTTAAGGTGTTTAAACGTAAATCGGTGCAGAAATTGAGATTTGTTTTAAGCTCCAAAATAACTCTTACCAGAGTGTCTCCTACATGCATAGTCACTGAATTGCCACTCTTTCATAGTTCTCCGCTTTTTTTTTTTCATTTTCCTTATGAGGAGAGGAACAGAAAAGACAGCAAATCCCTATACCCATGCAAAAGGCTCTTAAAGTATCTGTGAAGTTTATTTTTACATTTTATCAGATGACCCAAACACTAGAAATCCTATGCCTAAAATCCTGCCCTAATGATAAGGCCATGCTGTCCTTAGGAAGGCAGAGAGTCACGCACCATTAATATGGGAAATCAAACAACAGGGATATGAAAGCTTGGATAACTCAAATCTAAGAGTAAACTTGATAGATGATTCAGCATGAAGGTTAAATGATTTGTTGAAGGTCACAGAAGAGGCTACAAAGCAAGGACTGCATCACAATTTTTTAGGCATTTCTGTCTCCACTTTCTGGCATTTCCCAAAGACAGTCAATTCTATCTATAGTGTCTGGTAACTAATGACTACAGAAATCACCAACATTGGCAGGTGAATTCTACACTACAGCAAATTACTGTTCTACATTTGACCAACGAAAGTAAACTCTTCCAGGCCCTTCCAAACCTCCCTAGATCACTGGTGGGAAAATCACCTAGTTATTCCCATGCTTTCATTCTGGAATTGTATTGTAACATACAAACTCCCTAAACCTCCAAAAATTGGGCCTGCATGTTTAATCAAAGTTTGATTATTAAAATCTGAATTGTTTCATCGATTACTTGCTGTCAGTTTCCCACAGATTCCTTTTCTTACATTTTTAATCATTTTTGCCCTATTATGAACAGAGATGCTTATTAATGAAGATCCAGTCAAGCCAGCTGAGGAACAAATGCATTTTAAGGACAAATGACCCAAGGAAATAGAGAATGAAATTTGAAGAAAAGCAAACTGAAACAGGCATTAAAAACTCTCTCCGGCATCATCAAATTTTCCCTGTCAGTTGGATTATTCTTTTTGCCTGCTTATTTCTCTCCCCTTAATAACAAGCGAACAAAAATAGATCAAAATCCTTCCCCTGCCAGCCACAGCCATGTTTCCTTGCAAAATTCTTCAAAAGAGTTTTCTGCACATGCCATTTCACTGTCTCTAAGCCCTCTTCTCCCCACTCTCTTCAACCTACTTTTTAAAATCTTTTTTGTTTCAGGGGTACATGTGCAGGTTTGTTACACAGGTAAACTCATGTCACGGGGTTTGCTGTACAGATAATTTTGTCACCTGGGTAATAAGCATAGTATCTGATAGGTATATTTTCTGATCCTCTCCCTCCTCCCACCCTCCACCCTCAAGTAGGCCCCAGTGTCTGTCGTTCCCCTACACGTATCCACGTGTTCTCTTTGTTTAGCTCCTACTTACAAGTGAGAACACATAGTATTTGGTTTTCTGTTCCTGTGTTAGTTCACTTAGGATAATGGCCTTTAGCTCTATCCATGTTGCTGCAAAGAACATGATCTTGTTCTTTTTCATGGCTGTATAATACTCCATGGTGTCTATCATACATTTTCTTTATCCAGTCTACTGTTGACAGGCATTTAGGTTGATTCCATGTTTTTGTTATTGTGAATAGAACTGCAATGAACATACACATGCCTGTATCTTTACAGCTTCACCCATCAAGCAAATGAAACTGCTTTTCTGTATAAAGGTCATCAGAATTTCCTACCCTGCTGAATCCAATGGCCAATTCTCAGTCCCTTTTTTTCTTTTTTTCTAGCTGCCCTATTAACTTATCAGTCCTTTATTTTGTACTTGACTTCTTAGCAGCATCGAATCCAGTTGAGTTCTCCCTCGTAGGTACACTTTCTGCAGTAGGCTACCAGATCCCTACAATCTCTTGGGTTTTGCCCTAATTCCTTGGCCTCTCAGTCTCCTTCTCTTCAGCTAGTTGCCCTTCCTCACCCTGATCTCCCTAACCCTGGTACACCCCAGGCACTTCAAAGCCTCTTTTCTATCTGTAATCACTCCCCAGGCCATCTCACTAGACTCACAACTGTAAACTCAATCAGTATGTGTCAGCTCTCACACTTATAACTCCAGCCTACACTTCAACTCCATATAAATTTCCCATAGATATCACAAGTTTAAAATATCCAAAACCAAACTTTTGGTCGTCGCCTACCTCTAAAAGCCTGCTCTGTATGCAGCAGTCATCACCATTTCTGCCCGATACATTCTTCCACTCTTCCACTGTTGGGACCCAAACCCTGGGAGTCGTGCTTGACTTCCATTTTTTCTTTTCTTTTTTTTTTTTTTTTTTTTTTTTTTTGAGATGGAGTCTCGCTCTGTCACCAGGCTAGAGTGCAGTGGCACCATTACAGCTCACTGCAACATCCACCTCGCGTGTTCAAGCAATTCTCCAGCCTCAGCCTTCCAAGTAGCTGGGACTATAGGTACACGCCACCATGCCTGGCTAATTTTTGTATTTTTAGTAGAGACAGGGTTTCACTATGTCGGCCAGGATGGTTTCGATCTCTTGACCACCCGCCCCAGACTCCCAAAGTGCTGGGATTACAGGCATGAGCCACTGCGCCCATCCCCATCTTTCTCTTAAATTTTACATTCAGTCTGTCAAGAAATGCAATCCCTTCCACTGTTCGCACATGGCCAAAGTTCATCATAGTTCTCACCTTTTTGACACAATGGCATCCTAACTGGTCTCTCTTCTTGCTTACTTGCTCCCTAGCATCTATCTCACCCCAGGTGCCCATTGAAGGGAGAGCAAAAAGCTAATGTTATTCTGATGGTGTACAAAGTTCCAAGAGCCTGCCTTTCTCCTACCCTTGGCCTTCCCTCCACTCCTTGCCATTAACTCTCAGAATTCCTATCCTGTTACTTTTCCCCATGCTCACTTCACTCCAGCTACTCAGGTCCCTTTGCTGTTCCCCAAGTGCCCCAGGAATGCTCCTGCCCTGGGGCCTTTGCACTGGCTATGCCCTCTGTCTAGAGCTCTCTTTCGAGAGGTCAGCCTGACATGCCCCTTTCCTTTCCTTAATTTCTGCTCAGATGTCACCATCCTATGGAGGTCTTTTCTGAAAAACCACATTCAAGATTACAACCACCCCATGTCAACAATTCAGCATCCCTCATCCTGCTCTATTCTTTTCCTTGACAATACTTACAAATTCCCAACAATACTTAATAATTCCCAACTTTCCTTGATAATACTTATCAATTCCCAACATATCATTTAATTCACTTATTGATTATACTTATTGTTTATCATCAGCCTTCCTCCATTAGAATGCAAACTCCATGAAGACAGGGATTTTTGCTGGTTTTGCTCATGCATGCTTCACAAACACCCGTAAGAGACTTGGCGTGCAACTGATGCTCAATAAATGTGTTGAAAAACGAATGAATGATGAATCAGAAAAAAAAGAGAAAGAGAACTTGTGAATAGCAGAAATCACATTACATAAAACAAAAGAAAACCAGCCTATTCTGATTTTTGACTACAGGGCTGGCCTTACAATGTTTTTCTTCTTTCTAGAACTTCTCTGTGATCTCATTGCACTTTCTCCTTCAAAATAACTAAACATTCACAGTATTCTCCTTGAGCATGGAGGTGACAACACACACCTTTACATCTTTGGGGCTAACGAATATCTCTGGAGAGCAGGGGTTTCCTCTATTCCAGGGGCTTTGAACAAATAAGAGGTGGCACTCCAGCAAACTTGAACTCTTCCAGTAAGCAAATATGAAAACATTAGTTTCTCATTGCTAGGTCAGGATTTTTTTTCCCTTGACAATAAAACTTAACTAGCTTTCATGGTGCCAGGTTTGTGTCAAAACTTCAAGTACTTGGGAGAAGTGAACTGATTACTCACATACAGAAAATGACAAATGGTAGCAGAGAAAACTAGTTTCCTGGAATAATAACATAACTGGGTATATTAAAGGCCAGAGGCATGAATCAATTGACTAAGCCAAATAATTCTCTTAACCTAAGTCACCCTTTCTGTTGTTAAAAATCAGATAGCTCAAGATGTGCAATTACAAACCTGATGATTTTTTTAAACAAAGAAAACTGATCAATTTCTTCTTTTTTCTCTGTTGAACTGACAAGCATGACTCATTCAATTGAGATAAAGGCAAACATTAGGAAATTGGCCCAGATAGTTTCTGAAGCAGCACTCTACCCTAAGAAAGGCAGCAAACCCACTTGAGACATTCAAAATTACATTGTACTTACCAGCCTGTCATACTAAGCATCGGATGAGAAAGATGAAGATGGCTAATAAAAAAGAATGAAAGGATGATGCCATATAACAGTGAAAAAAATCAACTTATTTAAGAAAAGAATGTTAAAGTCTTAAAGTCTTACTTTCTCCTGGATTCTAACTATTGGTTTAACTATCTCAAAATATTGCAATTTTTTCATATGTCTACATTTCTACTTCTGTAAAATGTCTGTATAGGTCTTTTACCCAATTTCCTATCAGATCATTTATCTTTTCTTACTGAATCATAGATAATATTTATATTTTATAAATATTAACCAATAGTTATGTGTGTATCAATTCTCTTCTTCCAATTTATTATTTATATTTTCATCTGCATTAGGTATCTTTAAATGAACAGAGATTCTTTGTTTTAATATGGTTAATTAACATGGTTATAGAAGAATTCTCCATGATCCCAGAGCAGGAAAAGGATTTTTTTAAAGCAATATATAAAAAGAAAAAAAAAAAAACATAAATGCAGTTTTTTGTTTGTTTGTTTGTTTGTTTTGAGACGGAGTCTCGCTCTGTCGCCCAGGCTGGAGTGCAGTGGCCGGATCTCAGCTCACTGCAAGCTCCGCCCCCTGGGTTCACGCCATTCTCCTGCCTCAGCCTCCCGAGTAGCTGGGACTACAGGCGCCCGCCACCTCGCCCGGCTAGTTTTTTGTATATTTTTAGTAGAGATGGGGTTTCACCTTTTTATATATTGCTTTAAAAAGCCCTTTCCTGCTCTGGGATCATAGAGATGTTCTCCTGTATTTTCTTCTAAACATTTTAAGTATTTGTTTTTCACAGTTATGTCTTTGCTCTGTCTGGGACTGATCTTTGTATATGGCGGTATATAGGAATCCACACAATTTTTTCCCCATGGTTAAGTCTCCCAGCAGCATTTATTGAATAGCTCTGCCATACATCAGGTTTTCAAATACACTTGGATCTGTTTCTGGACTTTTATTCTGCCCCATCTATCTGTTCTATATCCTATGCCAACACCACACCATTTTCATCAGTGTAGCTGTATACTAATTCTTGCTCTCTGGTAGACCAGTTCACCACCTTCACCATCACATGCTTCATCTTCTCGAGGAGCATCTTGACTATTCATCAATCTTTTGCTCTTTCATACAAACTTTAAAGTCAGCTTGTCAAATTCCACAAAATTCCTATTACAATTTTGACTTAGTTGCTTTGAATCTATAGGTCAATTAGGGGAGAACTGACAGCTTTATGTTACTGACTCTGCCTATCCATGAACATAATATATTGATTGATTCAGGTCTTCATAATTCTTCCAACAAAATTGCACATCTGTTGTTAGAATTGTTCCTGGCATTTTACATTCTTGTTGCTATTGTAAATGATACCATCATTTTCATTGAATTTTTTAACCCTTAATACTCTACATAAAATGGGACTCCATTTTTAAAATATTGATCATATATTTAGATGGGCTATTTTCTCAGCCTTTCTTGTAGTTAGGTGTAGCCATATGTTTGAGTTCCGGAAAACGAATATGGAAGTGAAAAAAGCCACCTTCAGCCTACGTCATATAAACTCTCCATATGATCTTTCATGCTTTCTTCCCCTGTCTACCAGCCAGTGTTTGATACTCAGCATGATCTTGGAAGTTGTATATTGTGACCATCTGTTTTCCTGGGCCCCTAAATGGCCACAGTGCACAGAAGCCCTACATACCACCTACACACTCTCTTACCAATTAGGAACACTTGTGTTAGGCTATTTATTTAAACAAGAAATAAACTTAGAATGTTTTAAGCTACTGAAATTTTAAAATTTGTAACAATTATGTGGTTCAGATCCATTCTCTTACTGATTGTCTGCTTATTTTAACATTTACAAAGAGAGTATGCGGAAACCTCTCTAAGTTTTTCTTTCTCCTTATATCGTGTAAATTTTTATTTTATATATTTCGAAACTATGTTATTAGGAGCATTCAAGATTAGAATGCTCAGACTCTCTGATTATTTCAAACTTTTATTAATGATGATTCTCTTTCTCTCTAGAAATGCTTTATGCCTTAATATTTTACTTTGTGAGACATTAATACAGTCATGCCAGCTTTGGCAGAGGGAGAGTATTTAAATGGTATTACCTTTTTCCATATTTGACCTACAATCTGTGTATTTATGTTTTGGCTATGTTTTTCATAGATAGATAGTATACAACCCAGTTTTGTTTTTGTTTTTGTTTTTGTTTTTTTGAGACAGAGTCTCGCTCTGTTGCCCAGGCTGGAGTGCAGTGGTGTGATCTCGGATCACTACAAGCCCCGCCTCCCGGGTTCACGCCATTCTCCTGCCTCAGTCTCCGGAGTAGCTGGGACTACAGGCGCCTGCCAGTGGCGCGATCTCGGCTCACTGCAAGCTCCACCTCGCGGGTTCACGCCATTCTCCTGCCTCAGCCTCCCGAGTAGCTGGGACTACAGGTGCCTGCCACCTCGCCCGGCTAATTTTTCGTATATTTAGTAGAGATGGGGTTTCACCGTGTTAGCCAGGATGCTCTCGATCTCCTGACCTCGTGATCCGCCCGCCTTGACCTCCCAAAGTGCTGGGATTACAGGCGTGAGCCACCACGCCCGGCTACAACCCAGTGTTAAATGTTTCTATCAAGCTTAAGAGTTTTTGTCTTTTAAGAGTTTCATTTGTATTACTCATAATTACAAATAACCCATCTTATTTTTTACTTTCTATTTGCCTTGTTTTCCACAACTGTTTCTTACTTTCTTTTGGATAGACTGAGGGCTTTAATACCCTTTATCCTTGTTTTATTTTTTCTCTACTTCTTTTGTAATTATTTCACATTTCTATTACTTGCTCTGGAGATTTTAGTATTCTTGATTAGATTTACAAAGTCCAAAGCTAATTAATATGAAACAAGACCAGAACCTTAGAACCTTTTTTATTCCACTCCCCACCTTCTCAGTTGTTGCCCAGGATTTTAGTTCTATTTTATTTGTTTAACCCCATCAAGCCTAATTTTTCTAAGAACTTATTCTAATAATTATAATTTTGTGCAATCTTTGCACAGATTTATTATCTTAATCATTCATGTGTTAGCATGGGCTGTTAAGTGAACATTTCGTAAACCAAAGAGGAACAAAAAGTAAATTAAGAAAGGAAATGAAAAAATACGAAAATGATATAGTATCAGATTGGCTCCCATTTCACAAACACCTTTAAGAAGTAACCATCCTGTGGAATACTGCATGGAAAAGGGGAAAAAGAGAAAATGTATATACTTAGCTGTTTTTGGTTTTGTTTCTTTTTTGTTTGTTTTGTTTTGTTTTTTTTTTGAGATGGAGTTTCACTCTTGTCGCTGGAGTGCAGTGGCACAATCTCGGCTCACTGCAACCTCCACCTCCCAGCTTCAAGCAATTCTTCTGCGTTAGCCTCCTGAGTAGCTGAGATTACAGGCACCCACCACCACATCCGGCTAATTTTTTGTATTTTTAATAGAGACGGGGTTTCGCCATGTTAGGCAAGCTGGTCTCAAACTCCTGACATCAGGTGATCCACCTGGCTTAGCCTTCCGAAGTGCTGGGATTACAGGCATGAGTCACCACGCCTGACCATACTCAGCCGTTTTGTGTCTCTTGTTTATAGTAGCTTAACTTTACCCTAATGGAAATTAATTCCCCCTGCACTTCCAAGTTTCTCATCTGGCCCTTTGAGTGACACCTCGGGATGTAGATTCCACATCCTGCCATGCAGAATTGTATCCAAGTCTGAAAGTGGTGGAAATAGCCAGAGACACCAGGCATACAGCTGGTTATTCTGGTGGCACAACAGCATCCGAGACGGGTAAGTCATTATCTGTCTCCAAGCAGTGGAACTACACAAGCCAGAAAGAACTCCACAGGATGTAGCAGCTGTGAAGGTGTATCTAAGTTTTATTTATTTACTAATCTACCTGATCAAGTTTGATAGTACTGTTTCTCATAATATACTTCCATGCAATCTTTTAATTTCATAAACATATTAAACACAGTTATTTTATGATTGTAATATCCACAATCATTGCATGCCTGTTTCTGTGGTCTTCTGTTTTGCTGATACAAGGTTTTGTTCCCTATTTATTATTTTTATAATAAATTTATGTTCCTTGGCACCCCTTGTGTGGAAATTCTTTGAGGTCTAGGCTGATGATACATTTATTCAAGCAGGATTTGTGTTTATTTCTTACAAGCGCATTAAACACCAATAACCTGGGGCCACTTTAAACTACATTTTCAACTTAGAGTTTTTGGGATCATACATGTAGTGTGAATTCCAGCCGCATGCTCCCAGGGGATTTTTCTTTTCTAGCTTGCCTAGAGCCAAAGCTAAGAAAGATATATTTATACATACCCACTATCTCCCTAGATGAAGTGAGTTTTTTCTGTTTTGTCAACTAACACTGTCACTTCTGGAAACACTGTGCTATGGGGCAAAGAAGGAGTCTCCAATCAGACTTCATACCCTGATCCTGACCTTTTTCTTTTGTTTTCCACAGATGTGATTATGAAACACACATTCTAGACCACCCAGAATGAACAAATAACCTACCGGAAATGCAGGCTCCAATGCTGGCTTCGCCACTTCAATTCGTCTTTCTCCTGATTTCTTGCTTCAGATTAAATCTTTTACTTTCCTGACAGCATAGACATGCAAAAATGTTTTTCCGTATATCCATCATAAATTTTTATCAGTAAAGGGTTCTATGGACAAATAATTTGCTGCCATATAAATGGCATTTTAACTGATATGCCAGCCAAAATTCAAAAATCTCAGGAAAAAATCTACAATTGACCTAGTTTGCATGGCATGTCCACACCTTGTTCAGAAGAAAGTGAGGTTCCTTATTTAACAATTCTACCATATCCAATAAGGGGTAAATATTCAAAACAATATCAGCAGTTATTATGAGGAGAAGAGGAAATAGAGCCTGTTCAGTCAAAAAAAAAAAAGGAGGATGAAAGGCACTTCCTTCACTGTAATAATATTGATTAGTACATAATAAAATGAGTGCATTTTTTGAGTCAGAGAGACCTGGTATAAAATCCTGGCTATAACACTATCTGTGTAACTACATTCATTTTCTATTGCTACCGTAACAAATTATCACAGTAGCTTAAAGCAACACAAATTTATTATACTGAAGTTCTGTAAGTCAGAAATGTAATTCAGGTATCACTAAGCTAAATCCAGGGTGACCACAGGGCTGCATTCACCGCTGGAAACCCTAGAGGACAAGCTGTTTCCTGGCCTTTTTCAGCCTCTAGGGACAACCACATTCATTGGCTTATGGCCCTCTTCCTCTATTTTCAAAGCCAGCAATGTTGGGTATTTCTGACCTTCTCTCTTCACATCTCTCTATGACCACAGCTGGAAAAGTTTTTTACTTTTAAGGACTCATGTGATTAGATTGGGGCCACATGGATAAGCCAAGCTAATCTCTCCATCTTAAGATCCGTAACCTTAATCACATTGTCAAAATCCTTTTCTCCATGTAAGGTAACATATTCACAGGTTCTCAAAATTAAGATGTAGACATCTTAGGAAAGACCTACAACAGTAACTTTAGCAGAGTTAAATAAATGTTTCCTAGTCCCAGTTTTCTCATCTGTAAAATGGAATTACACCAGTGCTGATAGTAGTGGGAATATCATGGGTGAATAGTAGTGGGCATTTCATAAATATTTATTAAATGAAAGAATAAATATGTACATTGTGTGCTTGTTGAGAGTATTAAATGACATAATATTAGTAAAATATCTAAATACAGTGCTTAGAACATAGACTCACTCAAAAATTGGCTGTTCCTGTTGTATATATGGCACCATTCTGGATGCTTTAAATAATCAAAGTGCATAGTCCATAAAGCTTTAGAATTTTGGAAAAATGATGTAAACATGAAAACCCATTGAAGACAGCTTGCAATACTAACAAGCAAAATATTATTTTTAAAAGCACCTAACTACATAAAAACACATATAGACCAATGGAACAGAATAGAGAGCCAAGAAATAAATCCACACATTTATGGTCAACTGATCTTCAACAAGGATGTCAAGAACACATAGTGGAGAAAGGATCATTTCTTCAATAAATGGTGTTGGAGAAACTGGACATTCACATGCCAAAAAGTGAAAATGGACCTTTATCTTATACCACACACAAAAGTTAATTCAAAATATATAAAAGACTTAAGTGTAGGACCTGAAACTATAAAACTCCTAGAAGAAAACATAGGAGAAAAGCTTCTTGACATTGGTCTTGGCAAAGATTGTTTTGGCCATGACACCAAAGCACAGG
This sequence comes from Chlorocebus sabaeus, assembly GCF_047675955.1. NCBI lineage: Eukaryota > Metazoa > Chordata > Mammalia > Primates > Cercopithecidae > Chlorocebus > Chlorocebus sabaeus. Next base: position 30,948,320 of record NC_132911.1, on the reverse strand, counting down.
CAACAAAGCAAAAACACACAAGTGGGATTCCATCAAACTAAAAACCTTCTGCACAGCAAAAAAAAAAAAAAAAAAAAAAAAAAAAATTAACAGAGCTAAAGGCAACTTAATGGGAGAAAGTATTTGCAAACCATATATCTGATAAGAGTTAATACTCAAAATATATAAGGAATTCATACAACTCAATAGCAAAAAAAAAAACAAACTAATTTTAAAATGAGCAAAAGATCTAACTAGACGTTTTTCTGAAGAAGACATACAAGTAGCCAATAGTTACACAAAAAGGTGTATGGAGATTCTTTAAAAAATTAAAAATAGAACTACTATATATGATCCAGCAATCCCACTTCTGGGTATATAAGGATTCTTTGAAAAGTTCATGGGAAATGCATATTTTGAAAAAATTATGCAAGGATTTCAAAATTATTTTGCACCAAAATAAACTTGTACTAACTCGTTATAACATATCTGAACAGGATCTCATTTGAGACACTAAGAAGGATAATACATCAGTTTGAAAACAGCCCCTATGACAGCAACATGATTTCTGCTAAAATCTAACCAGAGCAAACATCAAGTTTATGGTGAAGTTTTGATGGAAGAATGGTAAAATCACCGAGGCTTTATGAAAAGTTTATGGGACCAATTCCCCAAAGAAATCAACGGTTTACAAATGGGTACCTTAAGAAGGGATTAATTGTTATTGAAGTGAATTGTTGCTCTCAGCAAACCATCCACATCAATTTTTGAGGAAAAAATTCATCCTGTTCGTGCCTTAACTTAAGATGACTGATGATTAACAGTAGACACAATAGCCAACACCATAGGCATTTAAATTAGTTCAGCTTACACAATTCTGACTGAAAAATTTAAATTAAACAAATTTTCCACTTAATGAGTGTTGAAACCAACTGTTGTGCCCAGATCAGTTGCAGACAAGAGCAGAGTTTCCAAAGGAAATTTTAAACAAGTGGTGTCAAGATTCTTAAACATTTATTTGAAAAATTGTAACAGTAAATGAACCGTGGCTGTACTAGTACAATCCTGAAGGCAAAGCACAATCAAAGCAATGGCTACCAAGAGGTAGACATGGTTCAGCGAAAGCAAAAGGACCAGTCAAGAGCAAAGGTCATAGCACCAGTTTTTTGGGATGCTCAAAGCATTTTGCTGGTTGACTTTCCAGAGGGCCAAAGAATGGCAACACTTGCTTATTATGAGAGTGTTTTGAGAAAGTTAGCCAAAGTTTTAGCAGTAAAACACCCAGAAAGCTTCACCAGAGAGTCCTTCTCCACCGTGACAATGCTCCTGCTCATTCCTCTCATCAAACAAGGACAATTTTTCTGTGAGACATATTAGGCAGCTACCTTACAGTCCTGATTTAGCCAAAGTCCTTCTGAATTCTTTTTGCTTCTTAATCTTAAAGCAAATCTATAAAAAGCACCTATTTTCTTTAGTTAATAATCTGAAAATCCTGGCCAGGCACAGTGGCTCAAGCCTGTAATCCCAGCACTTTGGGAGGCCGAGGTGGGTGGATCACGAGGTCAGGAGATTGAGACCATCCTGGCTAACATGGTGAAACCCCATCTCTACTAAAAACACACAAAAAATTAGCCGGGCCTGGTGGCGGGTGCCTGTGGTCCCAGCTACTCAGAAGGCTGAGGCAGGAGAATGGCGTGAACCTGGGAGGCAGAACTTGCAGTGAGCCAAGATCACGCCACTGCACTCCAGCCTAGGCAACAGAGCAAGATTTCATCTCAAAAAAATAAATAAATAAGTAAAATATTATCAATAATCTAAAAATCCACATTGACATGGTTAAATTCCCAGGACCCTCAGTCCTTTAGGGATGGACTAAACAGCTGGCATCATCACTTACAAAAATGTCATGAACTTGATAGTGCTTATGTTGAGAAATAAAGCTTACATTTCTTATTTTTATCTTTTAATTTCATTTTTCCATGAACTTTATGAAGTCCCCTCACATATCCAAGGGAAATTAAATCAGGATCTGAAAGAGATATCTATACCCCATGTTCATTGCAGCATTATTCACAATAGCCAAAACATGGAAACAACCTAAATGCCAGCTGACAGATGAGTGGATAGAGGAAATTTGGTGTGCGTGTGTGTGTGTGTGTGTGTGTGTGTGTGTGTGTGTGTACATACACACAACATGATATTCCACCTTTAAAAAGAATGAAATACCACCATTTGTGACAACATGAACCTAGAGGGTGTTATGCTAAGTGAAATAATCCAGACACAGAAAGACACTTCAGGATCTCACTTATATATGAAATCTAAAATAGTCAAACTCATAGAACCAGAGAGTAGAATGGTGGTTGCCAGGGACTGTGGAATGGGGAGATGTTAGTCAAAGGGCATACAGTTTCAGTTAACCAAGATGAATGAGTTTTGGAGATCTAATATACAGCATGGTGACTACAGTTAACAATACCATATTGTATGTTGAAATTTTCAAAGACGGTAGATTTTAAGTGTTTTCAATACATACACACACACACACACACACACACACAAAATGGTAACTATGTGAGGTGATGGATATCTTAATTAACTTGAATGTGGTAATCATTTCACTATGTGTACACATATCAAAACATCAAGTTGTACACCTTAAATATATATAATTCTTATTTGTCAATTATACCTCGATAAAGTTAAAAAATTTTTTTTAAAAAAAGCACCCAGCTATGTGTTGAACTCTAGTTTAAACTAAACTAATGCTATTCATGCATAAATATGTTAGCATATGGCCGGGCACGGTGGCTCTCACCTGTAATCCCAGCACTTTGGGAGGCCCAGATGGGTGGATCACTTGAGGTCAGGGGTTTGAGACCAGCCTGGCCAACATGATGAAACCTTATCTCTACTAAAAATGTAAAAATTAGCTGGGCATGCTGGTGGATGCTTACAATCCCAGCTACTTGAGAGGCTGAGGCAGGAGAACCGCTTGAATCCAGGAGGCGGAAGTTGCAGTGAGCCAAGACTGAACCAGGCCACCGCACTCCAGCTGGAACAACAGAGCAAGACTCGGTCTCAAAACAAATAAAAAACAATGTTAGCATCGAATTGGCTTTGGCTTATCTCATAAGGCAAAACTACTACAACTGAGCATGTCTCTCAGGATCACCATCTGCCTAATGTTAATGTTAATGATACAAAGGCCCTTGCTCTAGACTAAATACTCTTTTTTCCATTGGGTTAAGCAACTGCCACAGTTGAAAGACAGTTATCCTGGTAGGTTCCATTCTGATGTCTCTCCAACCCTCTTGGCTACCGTATGCTTCTCTGAGCTTAAAAAAAGTAATGATGTTAAACAGAACTACGTTATCTACGACCAAATGAGAGCTTATTCCGAATGATCTCCCAGTGACTAGCTATCTTCCTAACTGGATTGATGCTATCCCTCAATCTATAAAGCAAAATCATTTGTTCCTTGACATGAATTTCAATGCGGTTTTATGGATCACCATTCACGTGGTATGATTGTTATCACTTGCCAATTCATTTAATTCTCAACATTCAAATATTCAAAACATTTCAGAGCACACTCTAAGGACCAGAAACTCTCTTAAATACACAAGACAAGTTTTTGCTCTCAAAACAATGAAGTCTAATTGAGTATCCAGGTATATTTTTTATCTGTAATATAAATCAGAGTGTGAAAAATTCTTAAACAACATATACTTTAAGATTAGAGAGAATGTGGTGATTCTTAGTTTGTTTTTTAAAATTCCCACCATAGTCATTCTATATGCTATCCTGAGTTTGGATATTTCTAATCAAACAGCCTGGGAGTTTCAAGATGTATGAGTCAAACACAGGGGGAGATAAGATATTTATAGTCTATAAATAAATAAATTTGTAATTATGCTAAGCAATTATTAAATAGAGCTATCTAGTAGAGCAAATTGCAAACCTATTTAATTTTAATTCTCTTTCCACTCATCTTAATTGTATAAGGTGTCATATATAGAATCATAGCTCTGTGGTATTTCATCATCCGTTTCCTCATACACTTTCCCCATGGCCTCCTATAAGGTGGTGACAATTCCAGAGAATCACATGTACCCTGACATTCTGAATTTTTTTCAATCTAGGTAAGGAAACAACAGATCACTCTATTGGTCATGATAGTCTAGTTTATGCTATTGTAATAACCCCAAAATCACAAGCCCCAAAATGATAGAGGCTTACTTCAACACACCCTCATCATCTTCACTGAGGGGGGCTTACTTCAACACACCCTTATCATCTTCACTGAGGGATGCAGGCTGATGGGGCCTCCTCCATCTGGAACATCGCCAGTCAGTGGAACACGGATTAAGACACTGGGAAACTCCCAGTTTTGTTCCAACAGACTTCTGCCAGAAAAGACTCTCATCACTTCAGCTATCTTTCTATCGGCCAAGTCAAATCACAGATCCATGTCTAACTTCAATGCCTGGAATGTCCCTGGAAGGCAGGCAGAATGACTGATGAACATCCTTAATGACTATGGCCATTTTCCAGTTAGAATTAGCTTCCACGTAGAGTTACGTACCCTATCTCTGATGCTGTGCTTTTTACTCTTGCAACTATCTACATCCTTCAGAATCCTCATTTAAGATGCTCCTCTCCAAGCACATTAAGACTTGACTTCCTAAGCTGCTAACCTCTAGAATGCTTCTATACCTATTTAGACACCGTAATTTATATATACAGCATAATGTCTTATGCATAAATGCAGACTTGCTGTTCAGGTCAAATAAAATCTAAACAGTGTTGGCACTTCGTCATAAAGCTCCTATTATATATAAGGAAAGCATTCATTGACAGTTTGACATATTAACATATTTTACTTCCTAATAGTATCAGCTAAGAATTCAGAGGACTTAGAAAGCAAGGGCACAGCCCTGCTGGAAACTGGAATTCAAGCTGAGCCAAAATGGACTTCCTGACTTCACAGGGTAAGTCTGCAACACAGTCTCCCAATCACTAAGCATTAAGATTATTTTTACGTGTTTTTCTTCTAAAGAGAAGGTCAAAGCACTATCTAAAGATTAACATTACATTTCACCTCTGAAAAGCTAGTTTTTAAAATGATACAGAAGTAATTAACGGTGATAACAGCATAAAGACTTACTCAACTATGGGATCTAATACCACACATAGAAAGTGATAACCCCTCAGTAATTTTATGGAAGTTTTCAGGAATGATCAAGAATTTTACAAAAGACTGGGCACGGTGGCTCACACGTGTAATCCCAGGATTCTGGGAGGCCAAGGCAGGCAGATCACCTGAGGTTAGGAGTTCAAGAACAGCTTGGCCAACATGAAACCCCACCTCTATTAAAAATACAAAAATTAGCTGGACTTAGTGGCAAGCGCCTGTAAGTCCCAGCTATTCAGGAGGCCGAGGTATGAGAATGGGTTGAACCTGGGAGGCAGAGGTTGCAGTGAGCTGAGATCACTCCACTGCACTTCAGCCTGAGAGACAGAGTGAGATCCTGTCTCAAAAGAAAAAAAAATTACATGAAGTATTCAAGGAGTTTTAACTCTCATATTCTGAACTCTGTCCTCCAAGAGATACATTCTTCTGTTTCCATTTATTTTGTTTCATTTCTTTTACTACTAAAGATAGTTTGTGGGGGTTCTATTCAGGTGTAAACTAACATAATTGTGCTATGAAAAACCCAAACTAAATGAAGATCAATGAATAACAGAGGAAGAATATTGCATACTGACCAAAAGTCAATGTTAATGGAGCACAACATGTAACAATTGATGAAATACCTAGTACTTCGCTTCTAACAGCTTTGTTTGTTTGATTGATTGATTGATTTGGGGGAAGGGAGGTTGTACTTCCTTGGAAACTTAGATAAGCCTCACAGAAACAGCTGGGAATTTAGCACAGCTAGCAACACAACAAAATGGATACTCAAACTAAAAATCAAGTTGGGTCAGTGGAATGGAGAAGCCCACCAGGAAGGCTGGGGATGGGGAAACAGGGTGTTTCAGACAGAGAAATTAGTACATGCAAGGTAGCAGAAGTAACAAGATGAGTGAGCATTACATGTACAAGTATCTGAAAGATGTGCAGGAAGGCCAGCTGTAGAGAGAGAAGAGGTAGGAGAGAGGTGTTGAGTTCGGACCTTGCACAACTTTTTAAACTTTAGTTAAGAATTTAGACTTCATTCAAATTGCAAAGAAAACCACTAAAGGATGGCCCTAACTTGATCCATTTTTTTTTTTTTTTTGAGACAGAGTCTTGCCTTGTCACCCAGGCTGGAGTGCAGTGGCACGATCTCAGCTCACAGCAAGCTCCGCCTCCCAGGTTCACGCCATTCTCCTGCCTCAGCCTCCCGAGTAGCTGGGACTACAGGCGCCCGCCACCGCGCCCGGCTAGTTTTTTGTATTTTTAGTAGAGACGGAGTTTCACTGTGTCAGCCAGGATGGTCTCAATCTCCTGACCTCGTGATCCGCCTGCCTCAGCCTCCCAAAGCGCTGGGATTACAGACGTGAGCCACCGCGCCCGGCCCACTAGATCCGTTTTCATTAGGAGAAACCAACTGTGTCTGGAGTTGTATCTGAAATCCCACCTCGGCTTAAGAGCTGCTTTTCCCCATCTACTGGGAGTCTGAGCGCATGCCATCCCATCAAGAGAGGAAAGCCATGATGCAGTTAACTTCACAATTGCACAACTTGCCAGGTTACTGCCAAGGCTCCTTTCATAGTATTTGTGTTGACCTAGTTTTAGCTGCACAGTTTATAACAGTGATAATTTCATTTGGTCTTCCCTCCACAACGTCAGTTTGTTTGCATTGCTTTTATTTCCTTGGTATGTTCTGTTTTGTTAGAATTTTTTAAGTTTAAATTGCTAACCATTGAATATCCTATGCGGGCTCCAGTAGTAAGCATACTCTTAAAAGAACATAATCATTATAAAAGAAATTAACAAGAACAGACACACAACTGTATGATAGTGATTGAGGCAGAGAAAATGATTTACTTGTGTATGCTAAGGTAACCAATGTTATCCTGATGTTAACTATCAAAATCATCATTAACTGTTGGATTCATTTAACAAGATTTATCATTCTAGTATAAAATGAGTGACCATTTGGGGTTTTAGTGATGCATGGAAATATCTCTCATTTTTAAATAACCATAATTATATCTTTTTATTTTCTAGACAATGCACACTGCTTTCGGGAAATTTTATCAGGCAGATGGTGAAAGATGTTCCTTTGCCAGGATTTCCCAGTGGCCACACTGTTGAAATGATTTGGGCCAGATCATTGCTGTGGGGCTTTCCTGTGCACTGGAGAATGTTTAGCAGCATCCCAGGTCTCTACCCACAAGATGCCAGTAGCACCTCGCCCCCGTCGTGACAATCAGAAATGCCTTCAGATCTTGCCTAATAGTCCCTGGTTTCTGAGAACCACTGCCCTGAATGAGCTCAGTGACTGAAATGCAGTAGCTACAATAGGTGGCTTTACTGCAGGAGTGGCTGCAGGAATGGAGCTGAGTCAGGTACACTGAGGAGTATTTGGGAGGAAGGGACATCTGGATCGGTGACTGATAGGATGTGGGAGACACTAGAGAAAAGGAAATGAGGTTGACTGGGAGGTTTATACCATGAGCAACTGCATGGCGCCATCTACTGAGCTAAAAGAATAGGAGGAGGAGTAGGATGGCGGATATCAAAATCATGAATGTAATTTATTCATGTTGATTTAAGATATCTAAGGCATTCCAAAATCAAGAATTGTCTTAACAATGCAAACGTTTGGGACAATTTTTTGGTTGTTTATCAACTTTTTATTTTTGTTGTCTATTTAACAGCAAGTACTTTATTCTAGATAGATGGCAATTTTTTCATTTATATTAGGAAACAGCCATGCCACGAGCAAATGTTTTTTGTCAAGGCTCTTTTAAATGTATAAATGAGCCGAGCATGGTGGCTCACGCCTGTAATCCCAACACTTTGGGAGGAAGAGGTGGGTGGACCACCTGAAGTCAAGAGTTCAAGACCAGCCTGGCCAACATGGCAAAACCCCATCTCTACTAAAAATACAAAAATTAGCCAAGCATGGTGGTGGGCACCTGTAATCCTAGCTCCTTGGGAGGCTGAGGCAGAAGAATTGCTTGAACCGGGAGGTGAAGGTTGCAGTGAGCTGAGATGGCGCCATTGCACTCCAGCCTAGGCAACAAGAGCGAAACTCTGTCACACACACACACACAGAAGTATAAATGGACACTAGTATCTTTTTTCTTTTTATTCTGAACTAATTTCAAACTTACAGAAAGGTTGCAAGAATAGTGCAAAGAATTCCCATGTACCCTTTACCCAGATCACCAATACTGAATACTTTGGTAAATGTGACTTTTTGTTTTCCAAAAAAATGTCAGACTTACTGGAAAGTTTCAATAACAGTAGAAAGAATTCTTGTATACTTGTCTCTAGTTTCCCTCAATCTTATGAGTTTACTTGCTTTATCCTTCTATCAATGTGCATATTTTTTTCTGAGCCATTTGCAAGTGAGTTATAGGCATGATGTTCCTTTACTCCTAAATGAACCACGTGTATTTTCTAAAAGCAAGCTCAGGTATAAAAGTCAGGAAATTAACATGGTGGTTGTTATAATACTATCATCTAATCTACAGAACTTACTCAAATTTTTGCCCGTTCTTTTAATGTTGTCCTTTGTAGCCAAAGAAAAAGAAATTTAGATCCGGGATCCAGTTTGGGAACTGCATTTTCTTTTCAGGCCTGACTTTGGTGTCTTTAAGTATCCATCGGGTTATTTGTTTGTTTATTTGTTTTACTTTTATTTCAGGTTCAAAGGTACACGTTCAGGTTTGTTACATAGGTAAACTCATGTCACAGGAATTTGGTGACAGATGATTTCATCACCCAGGTACTAAGCCTATGCCCAATAGTTATTTTTTCTGACCCTCTCCCTTCTCCCATCCTCCACCCTTAAGTGGGCCCCAGTGTCTGTTGTTCCCCTCTGCATCTATGAGTCCTCATCATTTAGCTCCCACTTATAAGTGAGAACATGTGGTATTTGGCTTTCTGTTCCTGAGTTAGTTTGCTAAGGATAATGGCCTCCAGCTCCGACCATGTTTCTGCAAAAGACATGATGTCGTTCTTTGTTATGGTGTGTATGTACCACATTTTCTTTATCCAACTGGGACAATAATTTTAATGTCCAATTTTACTGTCATGATTCCTAATCGATTTGCTAGGAATTGCTTACTCAGATTCTACCTCTAGATTTATCCTTCTGATAAAGGATAGCTATCTGATGGTCCTCCATCAACTTTGCAACTGTGAACATGACTGAGAATTTCACTTTCAGCCCTTTTCTCCATATGCTTTTTTCCAACATTATATCTCAAATATCATTCATGCATAACATGATAACCCCTCTATTAACGAATATTATAACATTAATTCTCTCAGGTAATTAGTTTTGTTCATGGCACAAGCACAGAGACACATACTTCTTTCTCAGCACACCTGAAAACATTTGAAATATAGAATAAATATTTTTGTTAAAAAGCATGACAAATTTAGCTAGCATTAAAAAAAAGTGCCTACTATATGCCCACAAAAAAAAAAAAATCAAAATTTTGGCTGGGCATGGTGGCTCATGCCTGTAATCCCAGCGCTTTGGGAGACTGAGGCAGGTGGATCACAAGGTCAGCAGATCGAGACCATCCTGGCCAACACGGTGAAACCCTATCTCTAATAAAAATACAAAAAATAAAAAATAAATAGCTGGGCATGGTGGCCATGAGTTCTCAACATTTAGTTCCCACTTATAAGTGAGAACATGTGGTATCTGGCTTTCTGGACCTGTGGTCCCAGCTACTCGGGAGGCTGAGGCAGGAGAATGGCATGAACGCAGGGGGCGGAGGTTGCAGCGAGCCAAGATCGCGCCACTGCACTCCAGCCTGGGTGACAGAGCGAGACTTCATCTCAAAAAAAATAATAAAAAGTCTTAAAAATAATAATATTAGCAATATCACACATTATGTGAATAGACTCCATTTAGATACCTAGTCTGTAAAACCCAATTACCTTATCGATAACAATTCTTTATCCCTTTCCCACAACAAGGAACAAGAGGTCCTTACTTCCAAGCATTTTCTTGACCAGTACAAGCATTTAATCTCATAAGTGGTCAGAAATTCCTTTTTATCTCTACTTCGGTCAAACTATAACCTCTCTTCTCTGTCAATCCTGGCTCGATCTCCCTCCTTGCTATATTTTCTTATTCACAATCTTTCAGGAAGCCACTGAATGACAGTACTTATGTCTTATCTGGCCTGTTTTCTGCATGTAACACTCATGTTGTATACATAGGAGATATTGCAGAGGATGGGAAAAATCTTTTCCTTTTTGCTGCTGTTGTTTTGTTTTGTTTTTTTCTTTCCTCCACTGCTTTTCAAGGATGTGTCTGATAGGCAGTTCCCATTCCCAATGACCAAGCTTCCAACTATTTTCTAGAAGGCAATATGCTTTAGATCTGTATCTGCACCCAAATCCTATGTCAAATTATAATTCTCAGCATTGGAGGTGGGGCCTGGTATGAGGTAACTGGATCATGGGGGTGGTCCTTTGTGAATGGTTTAGCACCCTCTCCTGGTGTTATTCCTGTGGTCGTGAGTTCTCCTGAGATCTGGTTGTTTAAAAGTGTGGAGCACCTCCTCCTCTCTGGCACACGTGCCACCTCTGGCGGTGTAAGATGTGCCTGCTTCCCTTTCCACCATAATTCAAAGTTTCTTGAGCCTCCTCAGAAGCTGAGCAGATGCCACCATTATGCTTGCTGTACAGCTTGTGGAACCATGAGCCACTTAAACCTCTTTTCTTTATAAATTACCCAGTCTCAGGTATTTCTTTATAGCAATGCAAGAATGGACTAATACAGAAGGCAATCCTAAATTATTGTCTCATCATGTGGGGGATTAACTCTGAAATCTACATCTCTATTGACCTTTCTGCTGCATCCAGCTCTAAATTTGCAAACCCCTGCCACTTACCTAAGCCTTCATCAACTCCTCCCCCCTTCCTGTAAGTTTCCATTCTCTCAACCGAATGGCACCACTTTTTTCTCAGTTGCTTAGGTCCCAAACCTTTTATGCATCTCCACCACCACCACACCCAATCTGCCAGCTAATCCAACTGGTTCTATCCCAGAAACATTATCTAGAATCTGACCACTTCTTGCCACCACCATCACCACCTCCCTAACCCAAGCCACCACCATCACTTGCAAGAGCTTTCTCATTGGTCTCACCACTTCCATTCTCACTTTCATTGAGTCCATTCTCTTCTGTGACCAGAGTGACTAAAAAATGTAAATCAGAGAATCTCTTTCCCTTGCTTATCACTCTCCAGTGCCTTCCCATGTGCTCAAACTGACTGACTTATGTTGAAAGACCCTACCAGTGGACATCTCTGCTTGTCCCAGTGTGAACTCATTCTCTCCCTCTGTCACCCTCAGCTTTACTGACTGGGTGCTTCCTGAACATGTGTGACTGGTTCCCACCTTACCACCTTCCCACCTGTCATCTCCTCTGCCTGGAGTTCCTGGGCCTTTTGTGACTGGCTGCTTCTCATCACTCAAGTCTATGCTTGAAAGTCTTCAGAGAGACCTTTCCTGACCATTCTAATTAACAGTTTCCCACCCCTAGCCCATCTCTTTCCTTCCCTTGTTTTATTTTCTATTTGGCACTTGTTAGAATCTGGAATTTGAAATTATCATCTATTTTCTGCCTGGTTCTCCTTCTAGAAAGTATGCCTTTTGAGAGCTAGGCCTTAACTGTGTTTTTTGAGCCTCTTAGTTTGTTTTGTCTTGCTACAGAAGAATACCTGAGATTGGATAATTTATAAAGAAAAGAGTTATTTAGCTCATGGCTCTATAGGCTGTGAAGTTCAAGGGCATTGCTCCAGCTTCTGGTGCAGGCTTTTGTGCTGCATCACAACATGGCAGAAAAAGTCAAAGGGGAAGCAGATATGTGTAAAGAAACAAAACTGAGGGGGCATCCTGGCTTTACAACAATCCAGTCTTATGGGAACTAACTTGTGCCTGAGAGAACTAACCCAGTGTTGCAATGGCAAGAACTCACTCACTACCCCCAAGAACAGCACTGAGCCATTTATGAGGGATCCACCTCCATGACCCAAACACCTCCTACTAGGCCCACTGCCCACACTGAGGATTAAATTTCAACATGAGCTTTGCTGGGAGCAAACAAACCATATCCAAACCATAGCACCTCTGTATTCCCAGCACCTAGAAGAGGGGCTGCCACTTATTCACTTGTTAATAAATGAACAAATAATTTTAAACTAATTAAAATGCCACAGTTCAGGCCTAACAGTTTCAAATTCATCTCATTTTCTTTCTTCATCAAAATTGCTCATCCACCTCAATTATCTGTTTCAGTTAAGTGGCATAACCATATACCTTGTGGTAACAAATGTGGAATCTTTTAATTCACATTCAATTGCCTACCAAAGCCTTTTCATTCTACCTCTAAAATGTCTCTGAAATCTACATCTCTCTTTCCCTTCTCAGAGTATTCAACATGTAAACTGGCCCCCTAATGAGTCATTCTCTTCCTGATGGTATCAATTCTCTAGGCTACCCACAAAATTACCTTCCATGCAATGTAAATCTTGTAATGTTTATTTTCTTCCTAAAAAAGGTTCCAATTACCCACACACAAAAAAAATCTAAAACTCTTCACCATGACTTTTAAAACTATTCCCAATCTTGTCCTCTACCTGTTTTTTAGCTGTGTTTCTATCTCATTTTCAAGATCCAGTTCCATGTACTGCCATATACTGTATGCCTACCTCCCATCATTTCTTTAAAACATCATGCACTTGAGGCCAGGCACAGTGGCTCACACCTGTAATCCCAGCACTTTGGGAGGCCGAGGCAGGTGGATCACCTGAGGTCAGGAATTTAAGACCAGCCTGGCCAACACAGGGAAACCCCAACTCCAGTAACAACACAAAAAATTAGCTGGGCATGGTGGCTGGTGCCTGTAATCCCAGCTACTCAGGAGGCTGAGGCAGGAGAATCGCTTGAACCCAGGAGGTGGAGGTTGCAGTGAGCTGAGATCGCACCATTGCACTCCAGCCTGGGCAACAAGAGCGAAACTCTGTCTCAAAAAAACAAATTGCTAAAACATCATGCACTTGAAAATCTTTCTGAATTTTCTTCAAGTGGTATCCACAAACTAGAATTCCCTTTCTTCTTCCTTCCACACAGTGAAACCCATTTATCTTCATCAGATCTAATTCAATTGCCACATTCTCTGTGGAATTCACTATCCTATCTGTGAGAAATTAATAACTCCGTCCACTGTTCTCTGGCAGCCCTGACATAGGCACTTCCATCACAGCACCTAACACCACCAGACCTAGAGTAAAACAACTTTGTGTACAGCATGCCTAGTAAATTATGAGCATCTTGAGGGATAGAAACTGACTTGTTCATCTTTGTAAGTCCCATGAGGCCTGGAAAATTATCTGAATATGTATATGCTTTTAATAGATATTTGTTAAATTAAAATAAAGGAATAGATAAGCCTCTGAGGTAATCTGAACTGGTGACTTTGAGGCACGTTTATTTGCTAAACAACAACAGTTCTTTAGCAAAAAACTAGTGCTAGCTAGTAGAATAAGGGGAGAACAGGGTTGTCAGGGTACCCAGCTGATGAAATGACTGTTACTGAAACAGGTGTTTACTCCAATAGAGCATAAGACTCTAGTAGAGTAAATTAACTAGTGGCCTAATTCACTGTTAAAAAGCTAAGAAGCCAAGAACAACTCCTCTAACTTTCCCTAATGGGTTATGTATGTGACTGAGAAGCCTGAAGACAAACTGGCTGGGCACAGTGGCTCATGCCTGTAATCTCAACAATTTGGGAGGCCAAAGAAGGAAGATCGCTTGATGCCAGGAATTTGAGGCCAGCCTGGGCAACATAACAAGACCCTGTCTCTACAAAACACAAAAAAATTAGCTGGTTGTGGTGGTGCACTCCTGGAGTCCCAGTTACTTGCAAGGCTGAGGCAGGAGGATTGCTTGAACCCAGGAGTTCAAGGCTGCAGTGAGCTACAATCATGCCACTGCCCTCCAGCTTGAACAGGGCAAGATCCTACCTCAAAAAAAATACATAATAAAAACAAACAAAACTAACGGCTGCAAAGAACTAAAAAAAAAAAAAGTGTTCCATCAAAGTTGCTCCCTACTCTAGCCTGAATATTTGTGCCCCCAAAATTCAGTTGAAATCTTAACCCCTACGTAATGATACTACAAGGTGGGGCCTCTAGGAGGTCATGAGGTTGGAGCCTTTATGACTGGGATTGGTTCCCTTCATGAAGGAGACCCCAAAATGCTCCCTGGCCTACTGCACCATGTTAGGACACAGAAAACACAGCTGCCTGTGAACAAGGAAGCAGGCCCTCACTAGACACTGAATCTGCCAGCGCCTTGATCTTGGACTTCCCAACCTCCAAAACTGTGAGAAATCCATGTCTGTGGTTTATGAGCCATGCAGTCTGTGGTATTCTGTGACAGCAGTCCAAATGGACTAATATACTCCCCTAATGCAGAGGAGCACCACGATGAGGAAACAAATAAGGCTTCATTCTCAACTGACCATCCTATTAGAAAATAGTGTTGGCCAGGTGCGGTTGCTCATGCCTGTAATCCCAGCACTTTGGGAGGCCGAGGCGGGTGGATCACCTGAGGTCAGGAGTTCAAGACCAGTCTGGCCAGTAGAGACTGGTGAAACCCCGTCTCTACTAAAAGTACAAAAAAATAGCCAGGCATGGGGGTGCAGCAGCCTGCAATTCTAGCTACTCAGGAGGCTGAGGCAGAAGACTCGCTTGAACCTGGAAGGCAGAGGTTGCAGTGAACGAAGATTGTTTGCACTCCAGCCTGGATGACAAAAGCGAAACTCTGTCTCCAAAAAGAAAGAGAGAAAGAAAATACAGTGTCTTCCTTCTCAATGCCAGCTTCCTGGGTGCTGCTACTGTCACAGCATCCCAACTCCTTGCTTAATTTTCTCACAGTCCACCTGAATGCTAGTGTATATTCCCACGAGAGAGCAATCAAGTTCTATTTTTAAAAAGCCGGGGAGGGAGGGCATTGTTCTTTATGTCCCTAAGCCTTCATCCTTCCACCCTCAGATAATACTATTCAAGGGAAGAAAGTGAAAGGATTCACCCTGTGCTCTCAAGTGCAAAGTAATCACAGAAAAATACATTTACCTAAAGTTGCTGAATGATACAAGTCTCTTAGATGCCGTTGCTTATTTTTAGGTGTTGCCATGATGTATCTCAATACAAGCACAGAAACTTGCAAGAAGCTGTGATGTGGCAGAAAGAGCAGTGATCTCAGGGATCTACCACTAGATAAATGTGGGGTGAGTGGCTTCTGAATCACAGCTAGGATGAGAATCACACAGCCCATCTCACATGGAAATGGGGTAATGGATGTGATGGCACCTTTTGGACCTAGAGCCCAATCTAAATGTTAAGAATCACTACAACAACTTTTGTTGCCTTCCTGAATATTAAATAGTAATCATAAAGTTGTGGTAGAGAAATAGACTATTTTATATTGCTCTTGTACCGGATAGAAAGTCAAATTCCTAAACCTCTAGTAATTCCTAAGCATCAAAATCCTTAAACATGGAAGAAAATTTACAGGGTATGAATTCAATAAATGTATCAATTGCAATTACATTTATTTGAAAAAAAAAAACCCATCATATTGGTAAGTAGAATATACTTTCTGTCCTTTTGGGGGCCATGGGGGTTGTTTATTTTCTGAAAAATTAAAGGATACTTATTTTATCAATTAAAAAATATGAAATCACATAAGTATGCTAGTTCTTCTTGTTTTCTTTTCTTTTTTGAGACAGGGTCTCACTTTGTCGACCAGTCTGAAGTACAGTGGCATGATCTTGGCTCACTGCAGCCTCAACCTGGGCTCAAGGATCCTCCCACCTCAACCTTCTAAGTAGCTGAGACTACAGGCACATACCACCACACCCCACTAATTGTGTTTATTTTTTGTAGAGACAAGGTTTCACTATGTTTCCCAGGATGGTCTTGAATTCCTGGGCTCAAGCGATCCTCCTGCCTTGGCTTCCCAAAGCGCTGGGATTATAGACATGAGCCACTGTGCCCAGCTAGTTCTTGCATTCTTAACAATAAATTAGGCCTCTTGATCCTTTATATTCTAATAACATCCATTGCTAAGTATTAGCAAAGATCAAGTTGAAAGGCAAGTCATGTTATTCAATGAATAGGAAGACCCACTCCTATCTTATTCGGTTACTGGCAATTGCATCTGCCTATGACATAATCGTATCACCTGGCACACACTAAGCACACATCATCTGTCAGAAAGTATTTGAAGTTTTCCACACATATTAACTCATTTGTATTTTATGTACTAACTGTGAACAGTTTTCTATTTTAACTAACTTGGAATAATTCTCTTTTTATGACTTTATATTTTGTTTTGTCTACAATTTTGCCATTCTGAGAGCAAATGAGAAATGTTTTCACCTACCATCAAAACGGAGTTCCATTCAGCAAAGGAGGCAATCAGCAGAGGGATAAGGCAACCTTCCAAATGGAGGAAAATATTTGCAAACCACGTATCTGATAAGGGTTTAATTTCCAAAAAATATAAGGAATTCCTAAAACTCAATAGCAAAAATAATAATAATAATAAATTTTAAAATGGGCAAAGGACTTGAGTAGACATTTCTCCAAAGAAGACATACAAATGACCAAAAGGTATATGAAAGATGCTCAACATCGCTAATTATCAGGGAAATCTAAGTTCAAGTGACAATGAGGGCCAGATGCAGTGGGTCACACCTATAATCCCAGCACTTCAGGAGACCAAGGCCGGCAGATCACCTGAGGTCAGGAGTTCGAGACCATCCTGGCCAATATGGTGAAACCTTGTTTCTACTAAAAATACAAAAATTAGCCAGGTGTGGTGGTGCATGCCTGAAGTTCCAGCACTCGGTAGTCTGAGGAAGGAGAGCCACTTGAATCTGGGAGGTGGAGGCTGCAGTGAGCTGAGATCGTGCCACTGCACTCCAGCCTGGGCAACAGAGCAAGACCCCATCTCAAAAAAAAAAGACAATGAGATATTACCTCATGTCTTTTAGGATGGTTATCATCAATAATAATAATAATAAAGTATTGGTGAGGTGGTAGAGAAATTGAAAACCTTGTACACTGTTGGGTAGAATATAAAATGGTGTAGCCACTATCAAAAACAGTGTGAAGGATGCTCAAATAACTGAAAACAGAACTACTACACTATCCAGCAATCCCATTTCAGGGTATATCCAAAACCATTGAAATCAGGATCTCAAAAAGATACCTACATTCCCATGTTTATTGCAACATTATTCACAATAGCCAAGATTTGAGGGATGAATAAAGAAAATGTGGTATATCCATACAATAGAATATTATTCAGCCTTATAAAAGGAAATCCTACCTCTGGTGACAACATGGATGGACCTAGAATGGATTATTCTAAGGAAGTCAGTGATGGAAGGATGAATATATGATTCCTCTTATAGGACATATCTAATATCATCGAAGATATAGAAGTAACGAGTAGAATCATGGGGATGGATGAGGGGGATATGAGAAATTGTCATTCAATGGGTATAAAATTACAGTTAGGCCACACATGGGGCTCACACCTGAAATCCCAACACTTCAGGAGGCCAAGGCAGGAGGATCACTTGAGCCCAGGATTTCAGGACCAGCCTGGGCAACATACGGAGACTCTACCTCTATTAAAAAAAGAAAAGAAAAATTTAACTAGTCAGGCATGGTACACACCTATGGTCCCAAATACTTGGCAAGCTGAGGCAAGAAGAATACTTGAGCCCAGGAGATCCAGGCTGCAGTAAGCTGTGTTCACACCACTGCACTACAGCTTGGGCAACAGAGTGAGACTCTGTCTCAAGAAATAAACAAATAAATAAAGTTACAGTTATACTGGATAAGTAAGTTCCTGAGATCTGCTGTATGACAAAGTACCTATAGTTAACAATAAGGTATTGTGCACTTAAAATTTTGTTGGCTATCCATTTGCAGAAAATTGAAACTAGACCCCTTTTCTCACCTTATACAAAAATTAACTCAAGAGAGACTAAAGACTTAAATGTAAAACCCAAAACTATAAAAACCTGAGAAAAAAATCTAGGCAGTACCATTCAGGACATAGTCACGGGCAAAGATTTTATGATGAAATTGCCAAAAGCAATTGTAACAAAAGCAAAAATTTACAATTGGGATCTAAGCAAACTAAAGAGCTATTGCAAAGCAAAAGAAACTATCATCAGAGTGAACAGGCAACCTACAGAGTGGGAAAAAATTTTGCATTCTATCCATCTGACATAGGTCTAATATCCAGAATCACAAGGAACTCAAACAAATTTACAAGAAAAAAACAACCCCATCAAAAATGGGGCAGATGACATGAACAGACACTTCTCAAAAGAAGACATTCATGCAGCCAACAAACATATGAAAAAAGGTCAACATCACTGATCATTAGAGAAATGCAAATCAAAACCACAATGAGATACTATCTCATGCCAGTCAGAACAGCCATTATTAAAAAGTCAAGAAACAACAAATGCTGGTGAGGTTGTGGAGAAATAGGAATGCTTTTACACTATTGGTGGGAAAGTAAATTAGTTCAATCATTGTGGAAGATAGTGTGGCAATTCTTCAAAGATCTAGAACCAGAAATACCATTTGACCCAGCAATCTTATTACTGGGTATACACCCAAGGGAATATAAGACATTCTATTACAAAGATACACACACACGTTATGTTCATTGCAGCACTATGCACAATAGCAAGGACATGGAATCAACCCAAATGCCTATCAATGATAGACTGGTTAAAGAAAATGTGGTACATCTACACCATGGAATACTATGAAGCCGTAAAAATGAATGAGATCATGTCCTTTGCAGGGACATGGATGAAGCTGGAAGCCATTATCTTCAACAAACTAATGCAGGAACAGAAAACCAAACACCACATGTTCTTATAAGTGGAAGCTGAACAATGAGAACACAGGGACACAGGGAGGGGAACAACACACAAGGGGGCCTGTTGGGGGAAAAAGGAGTTGGGAGGAAGAGTATTAGGAAAAATAGTTAATGCATGCTGGGCTTAATACCTAGGTGATGGGTTGATAGGTGCAGCAACCCACCATGGCACACATTTACCTATGTAGCAAACCTGCAGATCCTGCACATGCACCCCAGAACTAAAAATAAAATAAAATTTTGTTAAGAGCATAGAGCTCATGTTAAGTATTCTTACACAAAAAAAAGGGAGGATTTACTAGGAAACTTTTGGAGGTGATAGCTATGTTTATCACCTGGAATGTGGTGGTGGCAACATGAGTGTATACATATGTTCAAATTCACCAAATGGCATAATTAATTATGTGCAGTTTTTTAAATGCCAGTTATACCTCAATAAAGCTGGAAAAAATAAAGTCACAAGGTAATGTATCAAAAGGTAATAGAATGTTAAGTGGCACTGACATTAATAAAAAGGGACCATTTTTTTTGCAAAAGTAATAACACTTTCATCCAAAGCCATGACCTAAGTAACCTAGCATGCAGTCACTGCCTACTGGATTTTTTTCTGAACATGCTTGATTGCATGTTTACAATTTTAAAATGGCAAATTGAGCATATGACCTCATTATCTGTGAATAAACTGTCAAGTTGGTTGACTGACTAAAAAGACTTCCACTCTAGTACAATGAAATGACATATATTTATGCGAAGAACTTCAAAGAACTCCAAGTTTATTTCAAGTTTTATTTATAAAAATAAAAGGAGGCCAGGTGTGGTGGCTCATGCTTGTAATCCCAGCACTTTAGGTGGCTGAGGCGGGTGGATCACTAGGTCAGGAGTTTGAGACCAGCCCGGCTAAGATGGTAAAACCCCATCTCTACTAAAAATACAAAAATTAGCTGGGCATGGTGGCAGGTGCCTGTCATTTCAGCTACTCGGAAGGCTGAGGCAGGAGAATCGCTTGAACCCAGGAGGTGGAGGTTGCGGTGAGCTGAGATCGTACCACTGCACTCTAACCTGGGCAACAGAGCAAGACTCCATCTCAAAAAATAATAATAAAATAAAAAATAAAAATAAAAAGAGTGGGTGGGTGCAGTGATTCACACATATAGTCCTAGCACTTTGGGAACCCAAGGCAAGTGGATCAGGAGTTTGAGACCAGCCTGGCCAACAGGGTGAAACCCTGTCTCTACTAAAAATATAAGAATTAGCTGGGTGCGGTGGTGCATGCCTGTAATCCCAGCTACTCAGGAGGCTGAGGCACGAGAATCACTTGAACCCAAGAGGCAGAGGCTACACTGAGTGAAGATTGCACCACTGCCCAATGTACTCCAGCCTGGGCAACAGAGCGAGACTGTACCTCAATAAATAAATTAATTAATTAAAAAGTGTAATTTATCCCCATCATAGTAAGTAGGTTAGTTAATTGAGCTAAAAATATAATTACAGCATTCAAGTTTTCAAAGAAAAGTTCAGGAATTGATATCTTTATATAAATAGACAAAAATATATACTATTTCTAATTGTGTTTCAAGATAGTAATCATTTTTTCTCCAAAAAATTGAAACTCTGTAAGGAACTCTATAGCTAAAATTCCAAGAACTTAATTTCCATCAGATATAATTGTCTAAGACATATCTCTACTGAGATTAATCAGAGAGATAAATTGAAAAGAAGTGGGCAAATGCGGATGGTTTAAAATATCCACCAAACCCAAGAAGTGAATTCTACACCCACATGAAAAAATCTCATTTCAAATACAAAATTGAAAAGCTCAGATCAGTGCATTTAAAAGACTCACCACACCTGTAGGCTTATGACAGTCACCTGCTCACTGCTTACTGGCTTCTGACCATTAATGACAAAGTGGGCAGAAGCATCCCAAAGCCCCCCTTTCCCTCCCTGCAGGAAGGCTGCTGTAAAGAGGAAGCTGGAGATGTTTCTCCAGAAGCCAGGCAGCCAGTGAGAAACGCACAAAGCACTTGGCAAATGCTGTGCTTAGCGAGTTGCATGTCATTATCTCAATTCTTTCAATGTCACCTGTGAAATACTAGTGACAACCACCCTCTATATTTCACAGTGGAGAAACAGAGGCTTAGATGGGTCAAATACTTTATCAAAGTAAGGCACAAAGAATAAAATCAAATGCAAGTCTGTCTGATTCCAAAGTCCACTTTCTTAACCACAACACTATATAGCCTAAATGTGATGCCCTCCACCATAGAAAATTATCACTTAATATCAACTGCCTAATTCAGGCTACTCATGCATCTTCTTTCGTAGAGGAGTGTATCTCACATTAAAGAGAATGACCCATCTTTTGAGATAATTATTTATCTTTTTTAAAAAGAAAAATGTAAGTCTTTAAAAATCTCTGTTGATTTTGAAGTATGTGTATTAAGGATAACGTTTATTCCCAATATAAACTTTGGTTACTCTTCTATGCTATAGAACTATTTATATATTAAATTATTTAGTTACAATTTAAATTCATCAATAATATCCAGGTCTAATTAACAATTCTAGGCCGGGCGCGGTGGCTCAAGCCTGTAATCCCAGCACTTTGGGAGGCCGAGACGGGCGGATCACGAGGTCAGGAGATCGAGACCATCCTGGCTAACACAGTGAAACCCCGTCTCTACTAAAAAATACAAAAAACTAGCTGGGCGAGGTGGCAGGCGCCTGTAGTCCCAGCTACTCGGGAGGCTGAGGCAGGAGAATGGCATAAACCTGGGAGGTGGAGCTTGCAGTGAGCTGAGATTCGGCCACTGCACTCCAGCCTGGGTGACAGAGCAAGACTCCGACTCAAAAAAAAAAAAAATTCTAAACAGCTCTATAGTAATAGTCTTGCTAAATATTTATATTGTCTTCCCCATACTATTTTTCAAATTATCTTAGAGTTTCAAGTGTCATACCAGATTTGAGAAAACTAGGTAACCCTCTTTGGCTCCATTACTTAATTCCTCCTAAAATATGAGGTACTTCAATTTAAATGTCCTGCACATTGAGAAACATAACAGGCAAAATAAGTAGACTGTGTGTGTGATTAAATTCTAACTAATGTTATTTTATTGTTAATTCAAGAACCTATGTGACTTTAATTTCCAAGGTAAAAATGAATTTGCCTAAGTTCAGTGGGAATAAAAGGCACTTATTTGCTGATATGGTTTGGCTGTGTCCCCACCCAAATCTCATCTTGTAGTTCCCATAACCGCCATGTGTCATGGGATGGACCCAGTGGGAGGTCATTTAATCATGGGGGCAATTACCCTCATGCTGTTCTCATGATAGTGAGTTCTCACGAGATCTGATGGCTTTATAAAGGGCCTTTCCCCTAGAGCTCAGCACTCCTCCTTGCTGCCACCACGTGAAGAAAGAGGTGTTTGCTTTCCCTTCCACAATGATTTTAAGTTTCCTGAGGCCTCCCAGCCATGCTGAACTATAAGTCAATTAAGCCTCTTTGTAAATTATCCAGTCTCAGGTATGTCTTTATTAGCAGTATGAGAGAACAAACTAATACACTTGCATACTTTGCTCTTTGCATAGTTGATTTATTACCTACTTTAAGTTTTCTTCAAATGCTAAAATCCCTGGTCCTTCTTGTGACAGCATGATGCAAATTCCAGAGGTAGCCCATGCTGGCCACCAAATACAGACAGCAAGGATGTTTTGCGGGTGCAAGAAACCTGATATTGGTAATAGTCACAATCCTGAGTTTGTCTTTAATTCTGATTACCCATGTACTCATGAAGATGGTGGCATTGCTCAACCATGGCCTGCCTACTTCCATGACTCTGGTTGTTCACCTCACTGATGAGTTTCTCTACAAAACTTAAAGGTTTACATTCTAGAATCGGAAGAAATGATAGGGATCATCTCTATATACCAAGCTGCCTATTTTATAAATGAAAAATTGAGATTGGGGGATATAATTTGCCAAAGGTCACTCTATTTATAGCTTCAATTTTTGGTGCTAAGATTGCTGGAATAACGTGAGAAGTAAGCTGAGTGGAAGAGGATCAGGGCAGCTTCTCAAATTTGGGAAAGTCTAGATTAATAAGCAGATCAGTTGGGTGAGTTTTAATTCTGGTTCCATCCATTTCTAACCTTGAGGAATTCAATTAAATTCATGAATCTCCATTTTCTACTCTACAAGATAAGCAACCAAAGACTCTCAAAATCTCCAATAACATTTAGCAAATGAGGAAGGTAAAAATGTGTATTCATGATTGTAGAGAACAAAATTTGTGATAACTCCAAGACTGGAAGTGTGAGTTAGAATATAATAATAGCTAACTTTTATTGATCATTTAGTATTTTCCAAATACGGTGGTAGATGCTCTATGTGCATTTTTTTATTTAATCATCTCAACTTTGAGATAGATTCTAATATTATGCTGATGTTGCAGGGGAGGAATGGAGACTTAGGTTAAGTAACTGATTCAAGGTTTCTACCTATTAAGTGGGGCAATAAGGATTTTAGCCCAGGTTGTCTACTCTAAAGCAATGCTTTAAATACTGCACTGCTCTTTGGATAACTCATTTTGCTGGCATGTTTTTCAACGAGTCACTTTTCTGGACTTTTTTCTCTGAGAATAAACACACTTCTCCATGACTCCTGATAAAATCCAATTCCTAGCTCTGCGGGCAGCCATTCACTCCACTTCCGTTCCCACTGGCATCTGTAAATTAGCCTCTGGTAATTATCTGTGTGGGAAGCAGCCGGCAGCACACAGAACATTGTAACTCTTGGTCAGCTTCCAACGTGGGAATTCAGCATTCCTGAGTCATAAATCAACTGACCATAGCCCAACTTGAGGATGTGTTTGCTCAAGCTTTAAAAATAGGCTTAAATTCCATAGTGGTGGGCAAATACATCTTTTATTTACCTGAAATAGTAAATCCTCCATCCGAAAGAAAGAGCAGGTGTTCACACCTTGCCCTCAAAGGCAATTGATTCCCACTCTGTTTGACCAGATGGTGAGTACAGTTTGGGAGCATCTGTCCTCTCTTGAGAATGTCTTGTCTCTAGTTCCAGAAGTCATATTCAGGGACTAGAAATGCTGCCTTAGCAATAGCTTTAAGTAATTCAAAAGTTAAGGTTTAGATGCCATAGCAGGAGAATAACTCCCTAAGAGGCCTAAAGTTTCAGAATTCTATTTTGTTACATCACTGGACGGTGGAACACATTTTTTATAGTGTTTGGTTTTAGAGGAACTGAAGCACATGGGGAAGATGAAACTAGAACTACCCAAAAGAATAGGGAATGTCGGGCTTACGTCAGGGGTGTCTGCAAACTATAGTATGTGGGCCGATCTGCCTGTGCCTGTTTTTAGTAAATAAAGATTTATTATAACTCAGCCACATCCATTTGTTGGCATATTGCCTATGGCTGCTTTCATAGGGCACAGCAGGGTTGAGTAGTTACAGCAAAGATTGTATAATACGTAAAGCCTAACATATTTATTATATGACCCTTTACAGAAAACGTTTGCTGACCACTGGCTTAAGGCATGGAGAATGGGAAAGTTCAATGTACTTACTTCTTTGAGCGTTTTTATAAGATATTTTTATCATTTTATCTTTAAAGGAAAAAGTAGAAGTACTCAGATCAGGTTACCCATTGTACCTCATTTAAGAAACTGCAAACTAGATATCTAGAGACCACATATTGAACTGGGCCAGCAGGAGGAAAGGGGAGAGTATCAACTGTTCTAAACAGCATCAATTCTATTAGCAGATGATCACAGTGCCTCTCCCATTAACAAGGAACAAAACTTCAAACTCTACCATCAAAACACCTCAGTACTCCTGGTAGAGGTATCCCACAATAGTAAACTGTACTCATTGACTTAAGAAGGGAAGAGAAAGAAAGAAAGGGTGCCAGATATAATGGAAGACACATCTGAGGGCGCTGAAGACGTATTTATCTCATCACAATGCCTAGGCCTGGCCATGTAATTCTCTTTAAAAGTGTGTGGAAATGGGCCAAGAAGAACCTAAACAAAAAGGTCTTGCTGGGTGTTCCCCTCAGTAGTATATTAGTATTAGATCATACCCTTTCTGTCTAATCACATTTCTACATGGCTGTCCATACTTTGTTGAACCTAAGAATAAACAAGGACAATTTTTAAAAACTGAACTGCCATATTATCTAGCAATGCCACTACTGGGTATTTATCCAAAGGAAAAGAAATCAGTATATCCAAAGAAAAGCTACACTCCCATGCTTATCCAAACACTGTTCACAATAGCAAACATATGGAATCAATGAACAGATAAAGAAAATATGGTATGTATACACAATTAAACATTATTCTGCCATAAAAAAATAAAATCACATCATTTGCAGTAACATGGAGGAAACTGAAGGTAATTAAGTGAAATAATCTAGGCACAGAAGGACATGTATTACATGTTCTCACTAACATGTGGGAGCTAAAAGAAAGTTGATCTCATGGAGATAGAGAATAGAAAGATACCAGAGGCTAGGAAGGGTATGTGGCTGAGATTGAAGAGGCTGATTAGTGGGTGCAAACACACAGCTAGATAGAAGAAATAAACTCCAATAGTCTATAGCAGAGTAGCGTGACTACAGTTAGCAACAGTGTATTGTATATTTCAAAGTAGCTAGAATAGAGGACTTGAGATGTTATGTTACCAACACATAGAAATGATAAATACACAAGGTGATGGACACTCCCAATACCCTCACTTAGTCACTACACATTCTATGCACGTAGTAAATACTCACATGTAACCCATCAGTATATAAAATACTTTGTATCAATTTTTTTGAGTCTCACTCTGTTGCCCGGGGTGGAGTGCAGTAACGTGATCTAGGCTCACTGCAAGCTCCGCCTCCCGGGTTCACACCATTCTCCTGCCTCAGCCTCCCGAGTAGCTGGGACTACAGGGACCTGCCACTACGCCCGGCTAATTTTTTGTATTTTTAGTATTTTAGTATTTAGCATTTTGTATATTTAGTATTTTGGTAGTGTTAGCCAGGATGGTCTCGATCTCCTGACCTCACGATCCGCCCGCCTCGGCCTCCTAAAGTGCTGGGATTACAGGCATGAACCCAGCCCTCTTTGGGTTTTCATTCTGAAGGCTTCCATGTCACCTAAAACTATGACCAAGTAAATTTGTATGCTTTTTTTTATTTCCTATTAAAAACTGTGAGGAAAAAAAAAAAAAAAGAAAGAAACCATGTAAAATAAATCTTCTCTGAGGGCTCAGATCAGACCCTAAAAGTAAAGAACAAAAATCATGATTATTTTGTGTAAGCAGGAGATGAAGAACAGACTTAAAGCGACAGCACTTAAAATAAATAAACCAGATCCTAAAATAAAAGATGGTTATAATTTTCTACTGAGAATCTAGTCTTCAACATTTATATTTCAAAATACCTCAGTCTCTTTTATTCCTGAATGATCTTGGGACTCCACTGAGAAAGTAGCAACTTAAATTAGATTGGCAGGTGATTAAGGAAATGACCAAATTAATTTTTACCTTCAAAACGGTATCCCGGAAATTCTCAAATTTAAAAATTTATGGAAGCACAAATTGGTACTGCATGTAGACTTGGTGAACTGAAATTAGTCCTTTAAGCAATGAATGAGCATATCTGACAACCCAGTGCTCCCATCCCAAAATAGCTTTATAGTTCTCAGTTCATCTTCTACATATAGCAACATTGAAAAATTGATTATAAAAATAGTTCTCCAAGGAAAGCCACCTGCTAGTGCTAGTAGTAAAAAAAAAAAAAAAAAAAAAAAAAAAAAATAGATAAAATAAAGAAGGCTAAGAAAATGATAGCTTTCTAAAGCCATAAAATAGAAGGCTATTGGCTATATGCTATAATGTGATAGTCATGAATGTGGGCATTTCAAAGTGCTATTAGCTATATCCAATGCTCATGGCAAATGAGGTATCAGGGCAGGGAGGGGTATAAAGAAGTCCAGTTATGGGACTTGTACTGTCTCATATATACATTGGTCTAAAATATCAATTAATTTAGCAGTAGGTTTGGTGAATATTAGATTCTAGAGGTGAATGTAACCATAAACCAAGTGCAGAGAGTGGGAGCAAGTACAATTTTCACATACTGTTGTTACGTTGTGATACAGTGAATTTGAAAAGATTCAGCATATTTGACACTCAATAGTAAAGAAAAATTTAGTGTGGAGGCTTTAGGGGATAATATTGCAAAATAGTGAAAGATATAGTCCTTCTGGAAGATCAAATGAAGAGCAAATACCTGGAAGTTATCTACTACAGGGTCCAACAGGAAACTTCAGAGAACTATTTGGTATGCTCAATAAAATGTATTTTTAAATTTTCTACTATAAAATAATAGAGTACTGCTATCTGGAGAGAACAGGCCAGAATAAGAAATTTAAAATGTGATGAAAATGGTAAATTTGTAAAAAAAAAAAAAAAAAAAAAAAAAAGATGAAATGAAAATGAAAAATGTAATGAGACACAGATGAATATGCAGGAGTTTAGGATTCTACTCTGAGAATTCACAGGGGCATACATGTCTGCTCATCAGTTTTCATTATTATTTGCATGTCTTTAGATGGAAATAGGTATACATTTTTAGGATATAAGCCAACCTTGGTTTAGGGTATATGCACATTCGATGTTAATAAATACTGTCAAACAATTTCCAAAGTGGCTGTACTAATTTCCATTCCCATCAGCAGTGTATGAGAGTTCCAATTACCCCCATCCTTGATAACACTTGATTTTTAAAGTAGCTACTTTTTCAAAACTAGAATTAATGTGTGTGTGTGTGTGTGTGTGTGTGTGTGTTTATTTGTATCAATTTCTGGTTTTAATTTGCATTTCTCTGATGCCTAGTAAATGTGACCAACATTTTATATGTTTCCTACCCCTTGGATATATTTTCCTGGGTTCACATCTCCCTTCTTCCCCCTCCCCATAATAGGCTCCAGTGTGTGATGTTCCCCTTCCAGAGTCCAAGTGATCTCATTGTTCAATTCCCACCTATGAGTGAGAACATGCGGTGCTTGGTTTTCTGTTCTTGTGATAGTTTGCTGGGAATGATGGTTTCCAGTTGCAACCATGTCCCTACAAAGGACACAAACTCGTCCTTTTTTATGGCTGCATAGTATTCCATGGTGTATATGTGCCACATTTTCTTAATCCAGTCTGTCATTGATGGACATTTGGGTTGATTCCAAGTCATTGCTATTGTGAATAGTGTTGCAATAAACATACATGTGCATGTGTCTTTATAGCAGCATGATTTATAATCCTTTGGGTATATACCCAGGAATGGGATGGCTGGGTCATATGATATTTCTAGTTCTATATCCTTGAGGAATCGCCATACTGTTTTCCACAATGGTTGAACCAGTTTACAATCCCACCAACAGTGTAAAAGTGTTCCTATTTCTCCACATCCTCTCCAGCACCTGTTGTTTCCTTACTTTTTAATGATTGCCATTCTAACTGGTGTGAGATGGTATCTCATTGTGGTTTTGATTTGCATTTCTCTGGTGGCCAGTGATGACGAGCATTTTTTCATGTGCCTGTTGGCTGTACGCATGTCTTCTTTTGAGAAATGGCTATTCATATCCTTTGCCCACTTTTTGATGGGGTTGTTTGTTTTTTTCTCGTAAATTTGTTTGAGTCCTTTGTAGGTTCTGGATATTAGCCCTTTGTCAGATGAGTAGATTGCAAAAATTTTCTCCCATTCTGTAGGTTGCCTGTTCACTCTGATGGTAGTTTCTTTTGCTGTGCAGAAGCTCTTTAGTTTAATTAGATCCCATTTGTCAATTATGGCTTCTGTTGCTGTTGCTTTTGGTGTTTTAGACATGAAGTCCTTGCCCATGCCTATGTCCTGAATGGTATTACCTAGGTTTTCTTCTAGGGTTTTTATGGTATTAGGTCTAACATTTAAGTCTCTAATCCATCTTGAATTAATTTTCATATAAGGAGAAATAAAATCCTTTACAGACAAGCAAATGCTTAGAGATTTTGTCGCCACCAGGCCTGCCCTACAAGAGATCCTGAAGGAAGCACTAAACATGGAAAGGAACAACCGGTACCAGCCATTGCAAAAACATGCCAAAATGTAAAGACCATCGAGGCTAGGAACAAACTGCATCAACTAACGAGCAAAATAACCAGCTAATATCACAATGACAGGATCAAGTTCACACATAACAATATTAACCTTAAATGTAAATGGACTAAATGGTCCAACTAAAAGACACAGACTGGCAAATTGGATAAAGAGTCAAGACCCATCAGTTTGCTGTATTCAGGAGACCCATCTCACATGCAGAGATACACATAGGCTCAAAATAAAGGGATGGAGGAAGATCTACCAAGCAAATGGAGAACAAAAAAAAGCAGGGGTTGCAATCCTAGTCTCTGATAAAACAGACTTTAAACCATCAAAAATCAAAAGAGACAAAGAAGGCCATTACATAATGGTAAAGGGATCAATTCAACAGGAAGAGCTAACTATCCTAAATATATATGCGCCCAATACAGGAGCACCCAGATTCATAAAGCAAGTCCTTAGAGACTTACAAAGAGACTTAGACTCCCATACAATAATAATAGGAGTTCTTTATATATTATAAATACAAGTCCCATTCTGAAGCTTGCCTTTTCATTTTAATAATTTTGATGAACACAATTTATCAATTTTTGCTTATAATTGGACCTTTTTGTGTACCATTTTGAATACTATTTAAGAAATTTTTGCCTAGATTTCTTAGGCCAATTGTTTAGAATGTTTTCCCCCTCCCAGATGAAAATTGTTTATATTTTTTGTAAGAGCTTTATTATTTTACCTTGCCTATCAAGATCTATGATTCATCTGGAATTTATTTTTGTGCATCAAGAGTCAAGAGAGACTTTTCTATATTGATATCCAGTTGAACCAACACTATGAGCAATGAAAAACCTTTGACCATCAATATGGTCACCAATCAAATAACCACATATGTGAGTCATCATTGACATTTGTGTGATGTGGAATCTTCTTATCTACTGGTTCTGACCTAAGGCTAATTCCAGTGAATCTAGAACACTTAGTACAATCTTCAGATCGCAGTGAAAGTTCATGGAAGCCATGTGACAAATGGAGTTACAACCTAAGTCCACCACACGGTTGGCCCAATGGGATGCTGAACCTATTCCTCAGATATTTTTTTAAGTTTCTGTGTATATGGTTGGAATAAACAATCAGCAGCTGAGAAAACATCCACATTGGCTTCCTAATACATTAAGAGTTATTATGCAAAGAAGAGCCAGTGTATCTCCCTCTCCCTACCAAAATATTAAACCAAAAGTAATATATCTTCATGGAAAATTCTGAATTTAATGCTACCATAAATAATTTGAAAGACACAGGATTGATGACTCCTGTCATACCACCATTTGGTCTATGCAAGAAAACAACTGGAGTTTAGGAGATAGCATTAAATCATTGATAACTAGGTGATGATTTTACTTGGAGCTGCTCTTCCAGATGTGGTCTCTTCACTGTGATCAAATCACAGTTAAAAAAAATAAACCCTATTACTTAGTAGCAGATATTCTGGTAAATGCTTTTTTTCAATCCCATGAAACAAAAATTACCATAAATATTTTGGTTTTATTTTAAAATTTATTTTTAACAAATAATAATTGTACATATTCATGGGGTACATAGTGATGTTTTGGTACATATATACTGATCAGATCAGGGTAATTAGTATATCCATCTATCATTTTTTAAAAAAAACATTTTTTCCTGATCCTCTCCTTTGTCCCAGCCTCCACCCTCCAATAGACCCCAGTGTGTGTTGTTCCACAATATGTGTCCATGTGGTCTCATCACTTAGCTCCCACTTATAAATGAGAACATATCATATTTGGCTTTCTGTTCCTGTGTTACTTCGCTAAGGATAATGACCTCCAGCTCCTTTCATGTCCCTGCAAATGTCATGATCTCATAAATTTTTATGGCTGCACAGCATTCCATGGTGCATATGTACCACATTTTCTTCATCCAGTCTATCATTGATGGGCATTTAGGTTGATTCCATGTCTTAGCATTTACCATTTTGTTTTCATTTGGTTGGGTCAGAAGCACAACTTTTCAAAAATTTGACACAATGATATCTCACCTCTCCAAAACCAAAGGCTTCACCATCCCATGTGACATTACACTGGTCTACTGTATCCTGCTAAATGAACCTGATAAGCAAGAAGTAGCAGACACCAAGATGCATGCCAACAGATGAAAAACAAATTCTTGAGGAATTGCTACACTGTCTTCCACAATGGTTGAACTAGTTTACACTCCCACCAACAGTGTAAAAGTGTTCCTATTTCTCCACATCTTCTCCAGCACCTGTTGTTTCCTGACTTTTTAATGATTGCCATTCTAACTGGTGTGAGATGGTATCTCATTGTGGTTTTGATTTGCATTTCTCTGATGGCAAGTGATGAGCATTTTTTCATGTGTCTGTTGGCTGCATAAATGTCTTCTTTTGAGAAGTGTCTGTTCATATCCTTTGCTCACTTTTTGATGAGGTTGTTTCATTTTTTCTTGCAAATTTGTTTGAGTTTCTGGATTTGTTTGTAGATTCTGGATATTAGCCCTTTGTCAGATAGGTAGATTGTAAAAATAACCATCATTCTGAGCAAACTATGGCAAGGACAGAAAACCAAACACCACATGTTCTCACTCATAGGTGGGAATTGAACAATGAGATCACTTGGACACAGGGCAGGGAACATCACACACCGGGGCCTGTCATGGAGTGGGGGGGTGGGGGGGTGGGGGGGGGATAGCATTAGGAGATATACCTAATGTAAATGATGAGTTGAAGGGTGCAGCACACCAACATGGCACATGTATATATATGTAACAAACCTGCACATTGTGCACATATACCCTAGAACTTAAATTTTAAAACAAGAAAAAGAAAAACAAATTCAATGTAGAGGCTGGGTCAGTAAAGTTCCTAAGGAGTCCAATGGTCTGAGTCACACTAGAATATCCCCTTCAACATGAAAGGCAATTTGCTGCACATTAATCTCACCAACGGAGTATTGATCAATTTTTATGGCCCACTTTAATTTTAAGAGAAACAGGTACCATACTTGGGTGTGACATGCTGACCTATTTATTGAGTATTCTAAAAGACTGTCAAACATGAGTGGGCTCAGAGCAAGAGAAGGCTTGTTGTTCATTGTTCGTTGCAGAGCATGCCACTCTGCCATTTGAACTTATGACCCAGCAAAGTCAGCAGTTCTCAGATGTGCACAATCAGGGTACTGTGTGAAAATTGTAGCAAGCCCCAGTAGAGTCCTCCTAGAGGATTTTGCTGTAATTATTCTTTTGATTCAAACTTTTTGGTGGCTACTGGATCTTGTAGAGAGTCAATGCTTCAACACGGGCCATCCAATGAACACAAAAGTGGAGTTATCTATCCTGGACTGGGTATTAGCTGATCCTCTTAAGCCATAGTCTAGAGTGCCCAGCAAGACTCCATAATCAAGTGGAAGAGGTATATTATGAAATTGAATTCAAATAGATGTTAAGGCATAAAATATGAGTTTGCTTTCTATTTCCAGTGTGCATACTCATGCTGCAATGTCATGTTGCCAACAACATGGGGTACATAGTGATATTTTGATACACATAATATCAAAACATAAGGAGGGCCCTACATGAAGTTGATTGAGAAGGAAAATATTTTCTGCTTTACCAGATAGCTCTGGATCATACAAGAGTAAATCAGAATTTCCAACAGCATGTTGCTGCCCACTTTATTCAGAAAGAAAAATGATCTGAGGTGTGACTCTTCCTCATTTATTGGGAAATAGCTAATAGTTTGTCCATATATATCTATAGATAGATAGATAGATAGATATGCTAAAAAGCTAATAGAGGAATTAATACCTGATTAACACAAAAGGACATAAGACAGATAACACAAAGGGATTGCATTGGGAGTTATACCTGATGTAAATGACGAGTTGATGGGTGCCGACGAGTTGATGGGTGCAGCACAGCAACATGGCACAAGTATACATATGTAACAAACCTGAACGTTATGCACATGTACCCTAGAACTTAAAGTATAATAATAATAATAAATAAATAAATAAAAAATTCTAGATAAAAAGAAAAAAATGAATATTTAATAAAATAATTATAATTAATCATTTTTATAATTTTTTAAACACCAATAAATTTCTTATAAATAATTTTATAAATAAAAAAAGAAAAATAGCAAAGTGATGGAACTAAGTATAACTGTATCAGTAATTGCATCAAATGTAAATGGTCTAGATATCCCTAAAGATGGATTAATTTTAAAAAGGAAGACCTAACTGTCTACTGTCTACAGGAAACACACTTCAAACACAAAGGCATAAATAAATTGAATATAAAAGGATAGAATATCATACAAACACTAATCAAAAGAAAGCCAGAATGGATATATTAATTTCAGAAAAAATAAACTTTAAGACAAGGAATATTATTAGATTCAAAAAGGAAATTTTATAATGATAAAAGGGTTAATAAATCAGGGAGCTATAACAAATACAAAGGTATATGCCCTTAAGAGCTTTAATATACATGAAAGAAATAGAGTAAAAAAAAAAGGGATAAATGGAGAATTCAAAACATTATTTTATAATATACCACTTATAGTAATTGATCAAATGACTAGGCAAAATGTCATTAAAGATAAAAAAAATATGAAAAGCACTATCCACCACTTCAATTTAGTACTATAAATTAAAAGCCTTAAAAGTACACATTTTGATCAAATAATTACATTCCTAGGAATCTAAAGAATCAGAAATATGAACAAACCTGTAACACAAAATATCCATCTAACTTCATTTCTAATGGTAAGAAATAGATATAACCTAAATTTCTTATTTTTGTTTTTTAGAGATGGGGGTCTCACTGTATTGTCCAAGCTGGACCAGAACTCCTGGGCTCAAGTGATGCTCCCAGAGGTATCAGCCTCTCGAGTAGCTGGGTCCACAGGTGTACACCACTGTGCCTGGCTCTAAATTTTTAATAACACTGAATTTTAGGTATTGCAAATGATCATATATATATATAAACACTAAAAATGTTTACAAAAATATGTTAACCTAAGTAATTTATCTAACACTATATGAGAAAAAGGTAAACTTTTAGCAACAGTCATAGGCAGGTAGTGGGGAGGTAAGGGAACTTTGACCTTCTGTAGTTTATATTTCTATATTAAAATTTCAAAATTAAATCTGTATGACTTTTTTAATCAGAAAAAAGGTATTAAGAAAAAGCAGAATGTGAAATTGAATACACAGAAGAATTAACTATGTAAAGCTTAGCTTGAATACATAAAGAATATGACCCCTTCCCTTAAGAAGCTTAGAACTGTGAGGGCAGCTGAGAGATACTCAAGTATACAGTGATTACAGCTGCCATGAAAGTACATGATGCGGCACCTGCCTGAGATTGGGATGGGAGCAGGTGAGCAGTATGTGGGAGGCTTTGGAGAAACAATCTTTACGGAAAAGCTAAGACAGAGAAAGTTACTCATTTGACCCATCTGTGGCATTTGGCTGTTGACAAATTCCTCCTTCTTAATTTCAAACACTCCTGGTTTCATCTTACATGTCTGACTACTTCTCTGTCTCTTTGATTCGCTCATCTTTTTCTACCTACCTTTAAATCTTGAAGTTCCTCAAAACTTGGTGTGGGAGATTCCAAAAATGGCTACAATGCTAAGTAAATACAGAGATGCTGAGGAAACTGAGATGGCATGGGAGGAGCCTAGAAACAGTATACAATTCTTTCCCTGCTTTACAATTTTGAAGTTCTAGTTCATTAATATTATTATTATTATTATATTATTTTGAGATGGAGTCTCACTCCGTTGCCCCAGCTGGAGTGCAATTTGTTATCACCACAATACGCAAACAGGCCAGAAGTGGTGGCTCACGCCTGTAATCCCAGCACTTTGGGAGGCCGAGGCAGGCAGATTACCTGAGGTCAGGAGTTTAAGACCAGCCTGGCCAACATGGTGAAACCCTGTCTCTACTAAAAATACAAAAATTAGCCAGGCATGATGGCGGGCGCCTGTGATCTCAGCTACTCAGGAAGCTGAGGCACGAGAATCGCTTGAACCTGGGAGGCAGAGGTTGCAGTGAGCCAAGATCGTGCCACTGCACTCCAGCCTGGGAGACAGAGCCAGACTCCATCTCAAAAAAAAAAAAAAAAAAAAAAAAAGTTTAAGAAATCAAGTAATATAAAACTAATCATGAAAAGAGGCATCTCTCCTCCACCCGTCTGTACCCCTCTTCTCCTCCACCATCCTCCCGGTGTATTTCTAGCCCAGCTGTAAACTAATCATGATATAATGTGTTTCCATCATTAGGAGTGCATTAAGAAAAGTCTTGTAATTACATTTCGTTCTTGTCCCATTTTCTGAGTTTTGGAAAAATTATTAATGCCTCTTTTTTTTTTTTCCTAATTAGAAAGTCTCAGGATCTCCCACATGTTTGCAAATCCTTGTCAAAACTATTTTCTGGGTGGGCAAATGCATCAGATAATCGTTTCTAAAACCACACCCTCTCTGTTTTAAATTTTCTGTAGTTAGAGAATGATTTCTGACTCCTGAGGCGGGCAAGTGTGGTTGGCTGGCTTCTCAGGTGGGGAGGTGGGCACGGGACATGGCGTTAGAAGTATAACAGAAACTTTCAGGTAACCCCCTCTGCTTTTAGCCCCATGACTTAACCTCATCCTCCATGGAGCCTGCTGCTACCAAATCCTGAACAGCTCTCAATTCTCATCAGCAGCGCTGGGTTTCCATCTTCCTCTGTTCTGCTTTCAATCTTAAAAAAATGTGTTTACATCTCCTGTCCATTATTGCCTCTTCTCTTTCTCTAAAGTCTTACGGTTTGACTTATTTTACTATCAATTTAGTGAGAATCGGGAAGGGCAGAAAGAGGAATGTCTTCAGTCCATCATTGAACAGCACTCCTATCCTTACCTTTTTAATCAACTTGTACCAAAGTTACCTTTTTTTCCGTACAATTCCTTTCTCAGCTACCCATGTACCCGTGTGTGCCCCTCCTAACCCATGTAGTCAAGTTCCCACTTCCCTTCTTCCCTCACCTGGCCGATCTTGATCTCCTATTAACCTTTTCCTGTGGAGTAACGTCCTGGACATCAGACGCAGACAAGAAGAAACAAAGGACACTTGAGAATGTTTTCAATATGGTGGTTGTTCTCTGAGAAGCCATCTGGCTCCTTCCCTCAAGGAGAGGCCACTTCCCTAACTCAATGTCCTCAGGAAAAAGTCAGCCTTAGTAACTCACCCATCATCCCTTCATCATGCAGGGCTCCCAGGTCACAATGAGGTCCAGCCAACTGACCTGCAGTGCATTCTTATTCCTGGAATGTTGACATCTCCCTGGTAACCATTTCCATGGGTTCTCACTTGTTTTTGGGTTGCCATTTAATAGAGAATTGAAGGCTGCAAACTTTTCTGGAATTCTTACTGAAATTACTTTCTTTTGGAGACATTATGCTAATCCCATTTTCTAAAAGGGTCCACATAGTACAAAATATCCACATGTATGCCTATCTTCTCTACCTATACTCACTCCGTGGGTGCCCTCATCCCATTTATGCTTTTACATGCCACCTCTATGCTGGTGGCTCACACATCTATTTCTAAAGTCCTGGCCTCAACGTGTGTATATTTGACTGTCTACTCTACATTTTACTTGGCTGTCGAATAGGTATCTCCTAACACAATCAAAACCAAGCTCTCAGTGCAGCAAACTTTAGCTCTGGTAATCTTATCATTATTAGATTATAAAAGATTTTTTAAAGTTATTTTATCTGTACATATCACCAGCATCTGACTGAGAAATTGACTGTATTTTGGTTTCTTAGCTGTGGACTCATCAGGTATCTGTCTCATCAAGATATCTATTTTAGGACTGTTTTGGAGGTCTGGGCTTTTATGACCCCATGGTAGATCTCAGGGACTTTTGTTTAAAACAAAAAAACACCAACAACAATAAAAGCAGGTTTTCTGAGGCATGTTTGAAAATAGAAAAGGCTGCCAGGTATGGTGGCTCATGCCTGTAATCCCAGCACTTTGAGAGGCCGAGGCAGGCAGATTACCTGAGGTCAGGAGTTCAAGACCAGCTTGGCCAACATGGTGAAACCCTGTCTCTACAAAACATACAAAAATGAACTGGGCATGGTGGTGTATGCCTGTAATCCCAGCTACTTGAGAGGCTGAGGCAGGAGAATCACTTGAGCCTGGGAAGTGGAGGCTGCAGTGATCTGAGATCACGCCACTGCACTCCAGCCTAGGCCACAGAGCAAGACTCTGTCTCAAAAAAACAAAAAAGAAAGAAAAGAAAATAGAGAATGCTTAAAGAGTCGATGTGGGATGTGGAGGTGGAAGGATGGGAGGAAAAATGGTGAGTTCCTCAAGGGGTGTACATACCCCCAGCACTTGGAGATAAACAGAATATATTTAACCATTTATCTTAATTCTAAATATATATTTAAATATTAATATAAATTTCATTTAACATTGTTAAACAATAAAAGTTCTTTCTAAGTATAATTTTAAATGGCTGTTCTGTATGAATCTAATACAATTTACCTTCATCATTTCCTGTTCAGTGGATATTTAACTTGTTTCTATTTTTCACAGTTATGAGTGATGCTATAATTAATATATTTTGTGGAAATCTGCATTTTGGATTATTTCCTTAGGATAGATTCTGAGAACTGGAAGTGCCAAATCACACAATATTAACAGTTTGAGAGTTTTCAATACATACAATCAAAGTGTAACACAAGCATGTAATTACAATGTAAAATTTAAACAAGTATGCTCAAGCATTAGACGTCTGCTGTTTGATCATTGCATACTTAAAACAATCTCATTGTTTTATTTTACATTCATCTGATTATTATTTTTTTGTTGGGGGACAAGGTCTCACTCTAGCACCCAGATTGTAATGCAGTGGTGCAATCAGAGCTCACTGCAGCCTGGACCTCCCAGGTTTAGGCTATTCTGCTGCCTCAGCCTCCTGAGCAGCTCAAACTACAGGTGCACGTGCCGCCATGCTCGGCTACATTTTTAATTTTTTTTGTAGAAATGGGGTCTCGCTATTTTGACTAGGGTGGTCACAAACTCTTGGGCTCAAGTGATCCTCCCGCCTCAGCTTCCCAAAGTGCTGGGATTACAGCATGAGTCACCATTTGAGAGTAAAATTTTTAATGTTTCTTGGGTAATTCTCTGAATTTTTCAGAACTTTCTCTTTTACTGAACTTGAGTCTTAATATATTTTTATTGATTTGTGTGATTTATTTATTTATATACTAAACATGATATTCCCTTAGGGAGTTCTTAAAAATTCTTTCCTTCTTTGTTATTGGTTTTTTACTTTGTATTGTTTTGTTTTAAATTTTTAAGTCTAAACAAGTTTTAATTTTCTTTAGGTAAGAAATCACATCAATCTGTCTTCTCTTTCATTGTCTTTGGGCTAAATATCCTGTCCAAACTCTGGATCGGAAGACTATTCATTTTTATTTACATTTTGTTGTTTTTAAATGCAGTCTTTTAATCCATCAGAAAACAGGTGAGCATTTAGTAAAATAATTCTAAACAGACTATTTTCTAATTACTTTATAATCATTAAATAATCCTACCCTTTATTACTCAGTCATTTATCAGATAGTACATTTTATTGGTATCAAATTCTTCTTCTGAATTATCTATGTATCTACTTATCTGCCAGTACTGTGCAGATATAATTGCTATGCTTTATAATAAGTAATAAACATTTTCAGTACAATCCAGTAAGCTTGTTTCTGCCTCATTATATTTTTTTCAGCATTTTCTTAATGTTGTTATATTTCACCTGTTTATTCTTCTAAGCGATACTAAAAAAATTGGCAATTTCCAAAAGCAAAAAGAAATCCAATTTAATTTTTATTGTAATTACATTAAAATTTTAAGTTAATTTGGGAAGAATTGACATTTCCACATTAATCATGCTTTTCTTCAGAAACATTTTACGTGTCTACATCATTCAAATTCTTTTCTGTCTCTCAGATAAATTTCATCATTTTCTCCATAAAGATTCACAGGTTTCATTTTAGTGTTATTCATAGATATTTCCTCTTTTTTGTTGCTATTACAAACAATCTTTTTTTTTATTGTAACTGCTAACTGGTTACTGCCACAGAAATTAGCCACAATAATTGTAACCACAAAAACTTTTAAAGTATTAGCAAATGCTCACTCGTGTAAAGGAGAACAAAAATCTCTGTAAAATCCTTATTATGCATCTAACTTCAAGAGTTGTAATTTTCTGGTGAATCCTCTAAAATAAACTTTATATACCCCAATGTAATTAAATAAGTTGATGTGTTCAATTATTTAAGCAATAAACTTTTGGATAAAGTATACTACTTACTAAACCAACCATTATTAGTTGGAATGGCTGACCTGGGATCATAATTTTTGCCAATGATCAGATCACAGAGCCAGTTGTGTACTGAGATTTCTCCTAGTCTGTGATAATAAAGCCATGCAATCTGCTTAAGGAAGAAAGCTTAACTTTTTCTCCTCTCTAACGGGGAAATGCGGGGAAGAGGGCAGGTGTCCCCCTTGTTTGAAGGTGGTATGGTCTCTAAGAGACATGTGCCATACAGAAGAAAGGCCAGAATGGGTCCTTTTTCTAAGGGCACTTTTCCTATGAAAATTAATTGATCTGGGCAGGCTGTCAATGACTGTCAATGGTTACATGTAACAAAATTTCAACTCAACCCAGCTTAAGACAAAAAAAAGCAATTTCTTGACTCGAATCACTGGGAAGCCCAACAGGAGACCAGGTACACTCAGCCTCTTCCTCTCTCTCCCGGCTTCATCTGCCTCCTCATTTTTCCTTCCTTTCTGCTTGTCTATGCTTCTTCCTTATTGGCTTCACTCTCCAATGGAGATAAATACAGTTTATCTCTAACCCTAAAACTCATGTGTCTTCTCATATATTTGCCATGTGTATTAGTCTGTTCTCATGCTGCTGATAAAGACATACCGGAGACTGGGTAATTTATAAAGGAAAGAGGTTTAATGGACTCAAAGTTCCACATGGCTGGGGAGGCCTCACAATCATGGCAGAGGGCAAAGGAGAAGCAAAGTCACATCTTACACGGGAGCAGGAAAGAGGGCTTGTGTAGGGAAATCCCATTTATAAAACCATCAGATCTTGTGAGACTTATTCACTACCACCAGAATACTATGGGGGAAACTGCCCCCATGATTCCATCATCTCCACCTGGCCCCACCCTCGACACATGAGGATTATTACAATTCAAGGTGAGATTTGGGTGGAGGACACAGCCAGACTATATTACCATGTACTTCTCATTTTCTCTGGTTAACATCTCATTAGTACAATAGACCAATATGAAG
The DNA here is from genome assembly GCF_047675955.1 of Chlorocebus sabaeus. Taxonomy (NCBI): domain Eukaryota; kingdom Metazoa; phylum Chordata; class Mammalia; order Primates; family Cercopithecidae; genus Chlorocebus; species Chlorocebus sabaeus. The sequence continues at coordinate 30,907,627 of NC_132911.1, read as the reverse complement.
TTCTGAACAACGTCCAGATAATCCAAGTCCCTTCAGACTGTATTACAACAGAGGGAAAGACAGCACAGTCCAGATGAAAGACCATAAATGCACACTGTTGTTCAATCCACAAAAATTAAAACTGGTTCTCAACTTTCTTCTTGATAATGGAAAGAATACATTCACCATATTGATAGCTGCAGACTATTTATCCAACACTATATTAATGTGTTCTAGCAAAATATATCAGGCATTGCAACCACAAATGATGCTACTGTGTGATTACATTTGTGGTAGTCCACCATCATCTACCAGAAATTATTTGGTTTGTGTAAGATTAAAACTGGTAAACTAAATGCAAGTATGATGAGAGGACCACTTTCACCTTTTTTAAGTCTTTGCATAGGGGTATTAATCTCTGGAATATACCTAGCTTGCAGTATTTTTTTTTTATTTACTCTCCTGACCAGGAAGTAAGACAGTTTCTAAGGCTTGCAGTTGGCCTCTCCATATAACCTCTCCTCATAACCCAAAGACCAAGAAACCAATATGAGAATGCTACCAACTTCCATATATGTCCATTCTAAGAAGACTTTTCTTATTTTCTAATATACTCATTGAAAGTTAGAAATTCCACTCTTAGCATTACGTCTTACAATTTTGATGTTGTGGTTTCATTACCATTCCATTTGAAACATTTCCTAACTTGCCTTGCAATTTCATTTGAAACACATGGATTCCTTCTAAGTGTTTCCATTCTAATTAATTATTTTGGAAAAGGGGAAATGACTACTGAGTGGGTTTGTGGATCCTTTCTGAGCTGGACTTGGCCAAGACTCCATTCATTATCTAGATCCCATATGCCATCATTCTGAGAGACATAATAATGCTTTTGGTCCCCAGATATCAATGTCAACTTGAACCCTGTGTCCGAGAGTCTTCAAAATGTTGAGGTATTCCACTTTACACAGTGTGGGGTTTTCCCAGTGCAGCACTACCTGAGTAAACAGCCACCATCTTTTTGGAAAAGAACTTGGAAACTAATTAATGCATACACCTGCCATGGCACTTCTGCATGCTTCCTCACAGGAAAGACTTTCTCCTTCAGTCAGTGTCTGGGAAGTGACTCCATCAAAAAATTGGGCAAGAATAGTGAAATTTTATTGGGTTAACTGCTATTGGACTTCCTGATCATTCATCCTGCTTTTTTTTTTTTTTCTTTTCTTTTTTTCTTTTTTTTTTGGTGAGACAGAGTCTCGCTATGCCACCCAGGCTGGAGTGCAGTGGTGTGATCTCGGCTCACTGCAACCTCTACCTCCTGGGTTCAAATCATTCTCCGGCCTCAGCCTCCCGAGTAGCTGGGACTACAGGCACATGCCACCATGCCCAGTTAATTTTTGTATTTTTAATGGAGACGGGATTTTACCATGTTGGCCAGGATGGTCTCAAATTCCTGACATTGTGATCTGCCCATCTTGGCTTTCCAAAGTGCTAGGATTATAGGCATGAGCCACCACGCCCGGTCCCTGATCATTCATCCTGATTTCTTTTGCTTATATATTAACAAATGAAGCAATACTCTTAGCAATGGTCATTTTTCTTTACCCTAGTAACATCGTGTGCTATTAAACATTTCCATAGCTCTCTGAAGTTCAAGCCTGCCTGGCTACCATTCCAAGCCTGCTACTTATTGAGAGGTGAAGCTATCTGGACTGCCTGGGTGGAGTGGGGACTTGGAGAACTTTTCTGTCTTACAAGGGGATTGTAAAATGTGCCAATCAGTGCTCTGCAGCTAGCAAGAGGTTTGTAAAATGCACCAATCAGTGCTCTGTAAAAATTCACCAATCAATGCTCTGTAGGTAGAGGTTTGTAAAACGGACCAATCAGCACTCTGTAAAATGGACCAATCAGCAGGACATGGGCGGGGACAAATAAGGGAATAAAAGCTGGCTACCCCAGCCAGCAGCGGCCACCCCCGCCAGGCCACCAGCTGGAATTTCCTTCCACACTGTGGAAGTTTTGTTCTTTTGCTCTTCACAATAAATCTTGTTGCTGCTCACTCTCTGGGTCCATGCCATCTTTAAGAGCTGTAACACCGCAAAGGTCTATGGCTCCATTCCTGAAGTCAGTGAGACCACGAACCCACCAGAAGGAACCAACTCTGCACACATTATTGCAATAATTGCACCCATTTCACTTTCAATGGGTAAGCAGTGCCACCTGGCCTCCATCACGAAGGGCAGTTCTGTAACAGAGTCTCCTGCTATCAGTTCTGACCTACAAAGCTCTCAACAGAGGCCATAGCTGATCCTTTTTTGAATCCTGTGATCTGAACCTTGGATGAGTCTTCAGGGTTGTCCCAGATTGAGGCAAGTTGGCCATGCCTTTGTACCCCTGAATTGACCACTCGTTGACTGCAGACTACACAAGGAGAAAGTGTAACTTTTGGTGGAGCAGCTCACTTCAGCCCACAATTCCCAAAAAGAGAGGGAGCTGGGAGCTGGAAGCTGGGAGCTGTGACCAGCTAGCACTCCCAGTAGCTGGGAAAATGAGAGCCTTGGTACAGAAGCGGGGGATTTGAAAGTGCATGCCAGCATTTACCACAGCAGCATATATTTGAGGAATGGTAAAAAAAAAAATAAAAAATAAAAAATAAACTATAGTTTTTAGAGGGTAGCAGAAAGAGAAACGCCTTTAAAAAAAAAAAAAAAATTGACCCTGTCTCTACTAAAAATGCAAAAAATTAGCCGGGCGTGGTGGCGGGCGCCTGTAGTTCCAGCTACTCCGGAGGCTGAGGCAGGAGAATGGCGTCAACCCAGGAGGTGGAGCTTGCACTGAGCTGAGATCCGCCACTGCACTCCAGCCTGGGCGACTGAGCGACACTCCATCTCAAAAAAAAAAAAAAAAATTCGAATTACACTCTAGCTCAAGCCAGCTGAAGCCATTTTCATAGAGTTAACAAATAAACAAATGCAAGAGATTAGGCACATAGCTCCGAAGTAGTCAGTGAGTAACTCCCAAGGCAGGAAATTTTCTGTGATATTGTGATTTATAACAAGAAATACACATTTGGTCTTCATCTAGGTTCCAAATTTCAGAAGTGATACTTGTCTTTTTATATGTTAATGAGATGACTGATGGTGGGGGGACCCTTGGTAGCCTCGGGATGAGGGTTGATTGCCAGGGGAGCCAACCAAGTGACTGGAGGGTTGGAACTTTCAGCCCCACCCCCTTACCCCCTGGGAGAGGAGAGGGGCTGAAGGATGAGTTGATCACCAATGGCCAATGATTTAATCAACCATGCCTATGCAATGAAGCCTCCATCAAAACCCAAAAGGTCAGTGCCAGGAGAGCTTCTGGGTTGCTGAACATATCCATATTCCGGAAGAGTGGTGCACCCCAGCTCCACAGGGACGGAAGCTCCTGTGTTCTAGACCCTTCTGAACCTCTCCTATGTATCTCATCTGGCTGTCCCTTTGTATTCTTTAATATATCCTTTGTAATAGCTCAGCAATAGTAAGTAGAGTGCTTCCCTGAGTTTTGAGCCACTCTAGCAAATGTAAAACTGAGGAAAGGGTTATGGGAACCTCTAATTTATAGTCAGTTGTCAGAATTTGCAATTGGCATGAGAAGTGGGAGGCAGCCTTGTGGGACAGATCCCTTAACCTGTGGGTTCTGACTTTCCAGGTAGATAGTGTCAGAGCTGAATTACACTGTAGGACACTCAGTTTCAGAGAATCAGTTGGTGTGGAAGAAAAATCCCACACATCCAGCTCTGTTTTGAGTGTGAGAGTAGCAAAAACAGTTTAGTTTCTCTTATCTCCTGGACCTTTTCTGGATACATTCTTTCACTTCAGCTTTATGAAGAACTAGGGTATTTGGATTGCACACTGGTGCCCTGAAAGTCCAAAGATGTCCACAGATGTATTTTGATTGGCACACAGAGTGTTTTCTAAAAATTGAATTTGTTGCAGTTAAAATCAGTAAATCTTACAATAAAATATAATTGTTGATTTCTCTTGAAAAATTGCAGCTCTAGGAAAACTGGTCCAACAAGAGTACATTTTGAGGAGTAGGCTGCCCTCTCCCCAGTGTTATACTCAAAGGCCAGCACCCAGCCAAACTGGTCAGTCCCTGCTGGTGAAAGTTCTTTTGATTGCCCAGGGCATAACAGATCAGAGTTGGCAGAGGTTCATGCTGCAGTGAGTTTGCACCACTGAGCAGCCAAGAGCCTGGAGTGTATTTTTTTTTATTTCCTAGGCTTGCAAAGCATCCCTAGTAGAATTTGCAAACACTTAGATCCATCTAATTCTTTAAAACCTCTAATCTCTAAAGGCCAACCATGTAAACAGACAGAGGCTGAGACAACATGCCAAGGGTTTAAAGAGAACTGATCACATTTTTGGACAGTCCACAATATCCTCCTTTAAATGTAGTAATAAACAGAAATTATGCTATATCCCATAATGCTGGCTTCTGGGCCAGATTTTTTTTTTAATTTCCCCCAGATTATCTCCCACCCTACCATTTAGTATTAAAAGGTGTTTTTTAAGAACTTTTTCATTTTAAATGTGAGCATCTTTATGAAACGAGGAATAGGACAATCCTCCTGCTCAAAAGAAGGTTGTCACTGGATGCAAAGCATGCTATGCCATTCAGATTCCTGAGATTCATAACTGTGTTGCATACTATGTATAGTTGACCAACGAATTTTGAGTGACCATGTACTCAAATAGACAGCAAGCATCTTGCCAAAAGGAAATTTAAACATTAAGAGCAATCACACCTAAATGACGAGGTAGCCAAGTAAGAAATCACATGCAGAGATTCCCATCATTTAAGACTGGGATTGGGACACAGCCTCCTTAATGTGAACAGGGAAATCTGTGGTTACTTTTATTTTTAACAAAGCGTGTTGGATTTTCTTCCCTCATCACAGAGAGGGACAAAATTCAAATCCTTGACCATGGTCTGAAACACACATCTCTTGAAATGAATAGCACTCAGAAAACAAACAGTGGCTCAGGCCTGTAATCTCAACACTTCAGGAGGCCAAGGTGGGAGGATCGTTTGAGACCAGGAGTTTGAGATCATCCAGGGAAAAATAATCAGATCCTCGTCTCTACAAAATTTTAAAAAATTACCGGGGCATGGTGGTGCATGTCTGTAGTTCTAGCTACTGGGGAGACTAATACAGGAGGATCGCTTGAGCCCAGGAGTTCAAGGCTACAGTGAGCTATGACTGCACCACCGCACTCCTGGCTGGGTGACAAAGTGAGACCCTGTCTCTAAAAATAAATAAAAAGAAAAAAATTAAAACAAGCCATCAGGATCTTTATATACAAACCCCAAATGGTGACTAGTAAAGTCTTCATCCTAGGGGTTAGGTAGGTGTTTCCTAATAACCGTGTTTCTTTGGTAATAATGGATTTGGCTGATGCAAGCAGAACAAGGAGAAAGATGATGTGATGCCCTGGGAACACCAGGAAGGATCCCGACATTGGACACTTTCCAATGGTAAGATGAACCCATCTCACTGGAGTCTTGTGGTAATGAGGTAATCAAAATTATGCTATGGCCTATTATGCATAGAAGGATGAACAGATGTTTTTGATCTCCTCGGAGAAGCCAGCATATAGGAAAGGGTACACACAGCATGCAATCTCATTTCTGCAGCCTTAATGTGCATCAGTGTCACTCGTGGAGCCAGTCTCTCAGGGTGGGGCCCAGGAATTCACATTTTTTGGCAAACAGCATAGGTGACTCAAATAGAGGTGGTCTATGGACCCTGTTTGCATAAACCTTGCATATAAGTGAACCAGAAGGAAGAACCTTCTAGAAGTTGGGAGCTAAATCTCTCGAGCTTTCCTAGTGACCTACACAGTGTCTGGAAAGCAGAGGAAAGGGATTTGAGACAAAGTGGCTTCTATTTTTTGAGACAGGGGTCTGGCTCTGTTCCTCAGGCTGGACTGCAGTGGCACCATCATGGCTCACCACAGCCTTGAACTTCCTAGCCAAAGCGATCCTCCTGCCTGGACCTCCCAAAGCAGTGGGATTACAGGGGTGAGTCACCACACCCAGCCTCAAAGTGGCTTCTTTAAGAATAAAACCTAATCGGCTACATCAGCAGGAGGCCAAGGAGTAAAAATTATAGTGGAAAGAGGTCTAGAGTAAGAATAATGTTGTTGCAGTTCTTGTCTCCCATCATCTCTGACAGAGTAAACTTCAACAAATCATGTTACTATTTGTGTTTCTTTGGACATGATTTTCTCCATAAATAAAACGAGATTAGCCTACAATTTTTAGGTGCCCGGTATTTTCTATTGCTTCCTAACAAATTACCACAAAATTAATGGCTTGTGTATTAGTCCGTTCTCACACTTCTAGTAAAGACATACCTAAGACTGGGTAATTTATAAAGAAGAAGAGGTTTAATGGACTCACAGTTCCACATGGTTAGGGAGGCCTCACAATAATGGCAGAAGGCAAAGCAGGAGGAAAGGTATGTCCTACATGGTGGCAGGCAAGAGCGTGTGCAGGGGAACTATCCTTTATAAAACCATCAGATCTCATGAGACTTTTTCACTATCACAAGAACAGCACAGGAAAGCCCACCCTCATGATTCAATTACCTCCCACCAGGTCCCTCCCACAACACATGGGTACTATGGAGCTACAATTCAAGATGAGATTTGGGTAGAGACACAGTCAAACCATATTAGCTTGAAACAGCAACAGTATATTATCTCACAGATTCTGGTGGCTAGAAGTCGGGGCTTGGCAAGGCTGGGTTATCTGTTCAGAGTCTCACTGAGCTGAAATCAAGGTATCAGCCTGGGCTGCCAACCTGAATTCTAATCTAGAGTTCAGGGTCTTCTTCTGTTATGGACTGAATTGTGTTCCCCCAAAACTCATACATTGAAACCCAGCTCCCAGGGTGACTTATATTTGGAAGTAGGACCTATAAAGAAAAGGACTGGTGTCCTTATATGAAGAGGCGGCAGCCGAATGTGATGGCTGATGTCTGTAATCCCAGCACTTTGGGAGGTTGAGGCAGGAAGATCACTTGAGGCCAGGAGGAATTTGAGGTTACAGTGACCTATGATCGTACCACTACACTCCAGCCTGGATGACAGAGTGAGACTCTGTCTCTAAATAAAATATAAATATTAATGCTTTTTAGAAATAAAAATAAAAAGAGGAGGTGATACCAAAAATAATCTCTCCCCCTTCACTCTCACATGCTGCATGCAGAGGAAAGGCTGCAGGAGGGCATAGCGAAATGGTGTCTGACTGCAAGCCAGGAAGAGAAGACTCACCAGAAATCAACACTGCCAGCACCGTGATTTTGTGCTTCCAGCCTCCAGAACTGTGAATAAACAAATTCTTGTTGTCCAGGCCACCCAGTCTATGGTATCTTGTTATGGTATCACAAGAGGACTAATACATCTTTGAAGCTCACACGGTTGTGGCATAATTCAGTTCCTTGTGGTTGTAAGACTGAGGTTGTTTCCGTGCTGGCTGTCAGCCAGGGGCTGCCCTCAACCCCTAGAAGGCACCTACAATCCTCACCAGGGTCCCCTGCATCTTCAAGTCAGCAATGGAGAAATTCTCACACACTGAAACCTCTTGGTGCTTCACAACTTTGTCTTCCTCTGTCTCTGACCTCTAGATCTTGATCTAGATCTAGATTTAAAAAGCTTATGTGGTTAGGTAAGTCTCACCCTGATAATCTGTCCACTTTAAGGTCAGCTGATATGGGACCTTAATTACATCTGGACATCTCTCTCTAAGCAGTCCATACATTTGTGTTTAATTAAACCATGGGGAAGAGGTATGGGTGCACCAGGGTGCAGGAATCTTGGGGGCCATGTTAGAATTCTGCCTACCATATACCTTCCAAAAAAAATCAGCTAAGCTCTCATACTGTATAGTTTTATAATGTAAAGAAATTTCTTCATTTTTTATTTCATTTATAATGTCACATTTCTAGCAAACATAAGATTAGAAACTTTACAATGGTACTGTATAATATGTTTTTCTCCTCAAAAAAATAACATCTGTGGTCATTAGCTTTTTAAAAATTTTTTACTTTGTATTTTCGTGGGTATATAGTTGTATATATGTATGGGGTACAAGATGTATTGATACAGGCATGCAATATGAAATAAACACATCATGGAGAATGGGGCATCCATCCCCTCAAGCATTTATCCTTTGAGTTGCAAATAATCCCATCACACTCTTTAGGTTATTTTTAAATGTATAGCTATTATTCACTATAGTCACCCTGATGTGCTATCAGATAGTAGGTCTTATTCATTCTTTCTAATTTTTTGTATCCACCAACCATTCCCACCTCCCCAACAGCCCCTATGTCCTTCCAATCTCTGGTAACTACCCTTCTACTTTCTATAACCACAAGTTTAATTGTTTTGATTTTTAGATCCCACAAATAAATGAGAACATGCAACGTTTGTCTTTCTGTGCCTAACTTATTTAACTTAATGATTTCCAGTTCCATCCATGTTGTTGCAAATGACTGGATCTCATTTGTTTTTCATGCCTGAATAGTACTCCATTGTATATATGTACCACATTTTCTTTATCCACACATCTGTTGATGGACACTTAGGTTGCTTCCAAATCTTAGCTGTTGCTTTTTTAAAAGAGATTAAACAGAGTAGAGATTAAACATTAGTAGGGGTTTTTTCCCCAAAACCTCAAAAATAAGCAGAGCAATACATTCGTTCTACTAATTTCCACCTTTAAAAAGATAAAACAGAAGATATTTAAAATCATTTGGTCAACTAGTTTTAAAATATTTCTTTAGCTGAGGTATTCTCTAATCAAGTGAAATCCTACATAGAACCACAGGTAATAATTAGGCTGAAGTAAAAAATGGAGTCCCACTTGGTCCACAGTAAATATAGAAGCACATCTGTGCATAAAAATGATCTGAATGTCACCAATTTAATTCTACTCCCCTGCTATACTGAGACTTTCAAGTGTAGAGACAGGATATACCTTGTCAAGAGAAGACTATATTTTAAAATCAGAGGTAAAGTCAAACCTAGAACTCAGATTTCCCAAGTCTTGATTTCATGTCCTTTGCAGTCACCATGTGTAGTAAACTCTGGTTCTTTCCCTGAATATTTCCCCCTCATCAGCTTTATGTATCCATGATATAATTATCGGAAAGGTAGATTAAGTCCACTTACAGGGAGAGAGCCTGATTATTTGAACCTAATCAAGGTAGTCCCTTTACAGTTAACTGGTTAAGGTAAACCAGACCTAAGCTACTGTGTAAATATCATTCCTTGGGCCAACATGATTGTGTCAGAAATTAGCATATGACCCCATACAGGCCATTTAGTCCTGAAAGGAACTATACTGCCAAAGAAAATTCCTGGCTGAGTACAGTAGCTCACGCCTGTAACCACAACACTTTAGGAGGCTGAGTCAGGAGGAATTACTTAAGCCCAGGAGTTTGAGACCAGCCCAGGCAACATCGTGAATCTCTGTCTCTACAAAAAATACAAAAAAATTAGCTGGGCATCGTGGCACACACCCATAGCCCCAGTCACCTGACAGACTGAGGTAGGAGAATCACCTGAACCTGGGTGGTTGAGGCTGCAGTGAGCCATGACTGCACCACTGCACTCCAGCCTGGGCAACAGAAATAGACCCTGTCTAAAAACTGAAAGAAGAAAAAAAATTCCTCAGTCTCTTGAATCAATAAAAGCCAGTCCTCATGAAGATTGATGCTGAGCTTTGAAACATCTCAGTATCTAATTAGATTAAGGTAATCAGCCCATCCTGCATGTCTTCCAGAAGCAAAAGTAAATCATCATGACCTAAGACAACATTGCCCAGCCTCAACTTTTTATTTTAATTTTTCATGCATCACATAGAGCATTCAACCTAAATTTGCCAGACATCAAATAGACAAGAATTGTCTGTAGTTAAGAAATAAACAGACAACAGAAACAGACCCATGGAAAACCCAGATATTTCACTTGTTAGACACAATTTTTAAAATAACTGTGGTTGATATATTCAATTTAATAAGGCACGATGGAAACTCTCACAACTGAAAAATATTTTAAAAATCAAATGAAAATTTTGAAACTGAAAACCACAATTTATATGACTCAGCTGAAGATAGAATTAATGACAAAAAGATAATGCATAAGAAAATATTTGGAATGGATTATAGAGAGAAAAAAACTGGAAAATACAAAGAGAGTTTAAGAAACCTAAGGAATATCATCAAAATGTGTAACAAATATAATTGGGCTTCCAGAATATGAGAGAACAATGGGAATTAAGTGATATTTTATGTCATCGTGCTAAGGATTTTCCAAAAATAATGAAAGACATCAATCCACATCAAAAGGAACTACAAACCCTAAGTAGGATAAATACAAAGAAAATCATATCTAGGTACATCAAAGTAAAACTGCTGAAAATCAAAGGAGAAAATTTTTAAAGAAACCAAAGTTTACAAAAAAAATTTTCTGGGCGCAGTGGCTCATGCCTGTAATCCCACACTTTGGGAGGCCAAGGTGGGCAGATCATGGGATCAGGAGATTGAGGCCATCCTGGCTAACACGGTGAAACCCCATCTCTACTAAAAATACAAAAAAATTAGCCAGGTATGGTGGCATGCACCTGTAGTCCCAGCTACTCAGGAGGCTGAGGCAGGAGAACCTCTTGAACCCATGAGGCGGAGCTTACAGTGAGCCGAGATCGCACCACTGCACACCAGTCTGGGTGACAGAGTGAGACTCCATCTCAAAAAAAAAAAAAAAAAATTACCTTCAAAGGAAAAAACTTGGACTAACTTTTCAAAAGAAAGAATGGAAGTCAAAAGATGATGGAATATCTTCAAGGTACTCTAACATAACATTTTATACACAATAAAAATACCTTTTAAAAGTGAAATTCAGTAAACTTATGTTTAAACAAATGAGAATTGAGAAATTTCACTACCAGCAGACCCATAAAACAGGAAAATAGAGAGGGAGAAAGAATCAATTGGAAAAATATAAAACAAGTAAGATGATAGATTTTAACACAAATATTTAAGTAGTTCTACTAAATTCACGCTGACTAAATACTCCAACTACGAGACAAACATTAGACATATAAACATATAGATTTAAAAAACAAAATAAAACTTTTCTCTATACTCCTTATAAGAGACACATCCTAAGTATAAAGACATAGAAAGGCTTAAAATTCACGCTGACTAAATACTCCAACTGGGAGACAAACATTAGACATATAAACATATAGATTTAAAAAACAAAATAAAACTTATCTCTGTACTCCTTATAAGAGACACATCTTAAGTATAGACATAGAAAGGCTTAAAGCAAATGCTGTAATTAGATGCACTATGCAAATACTAACCAAAGGAGAGTTCGTATACCTATAGAAATACCATACGAAGGTGACATTCTAGCAACAAGCATAATTACAAGTGAAGCATAATTACAGGCGTATAATAACAAAAAGACCATTTTAGCAGGAAGTTGTAACAATTTTAAATGTGTACACACCTATTGATATAACCTAAAAATAGATACATAAAACCTTGACGGAACTAAAAGGAAGTAGACAAATACACAATCATGATGAGATTAACATACCTTGCTGAATCATTGATAGGACAAGCAAACAAAAAATAATCCAAGATAGAAAAATTTGAACACAATTACATGTATCTACTAATATAGAACACTGACCTTAGCAACTACAGAAAACTCATGGAAGACTTCCCAAAATTAAACATAAGCTGGGTCATAGAGCAAGTCTCAAAAATTTCAAAGGATTAAACTCAATCAATATGTTCTCTGATCATAATGAAATTAAACTAGGACTCAATAACAGAAATGCAACTGGAAATTACTCAGTTTTTTCAAATTGAATAACACATTTCGAAATTACCCATGAGTCAAAGAAGAAATAACAAAGTTAGAAAATACTTTTAGCTAAATTAATCATGTTCACAAAGATGCAAACATAATAAAAATTGTGACAAACAGCTAAAACCATACTTAGAAATACATTTTTAGCCTTAAATAAATATCAGAAAATAAAAGAGACCAAAAGATCAATTATCTTATCCATACAAGGACTCCAGCCATTGAACTTTGGGTCCACCCACATTTGATGTAACCTCATTTTGACTTAATTATATCTGCAAAGAACCTATTTCAACTAAGGTAATATTCACAGGTATGGGGGTTAAAACTTCCACTTATCATTTGGGGGAACATCATTCAACTCACAATACTTAATTGAAAATACGGCCTTTCTGTCACATTTGTGTATAGATTTAATGCTCTCTCAATCAAAATTGGGCCAGATTTGCTGTGGAAATCGACAAGATGATTCGAAGATTATATGGAAATAAAAGGGCCAAGAATAATCAAGGCAATTTGAAAAAAGAAGAAGTCAAAGAGCTTACACACATTCTACAATGTCTAAAATAAAAATATTGACATCGACAAGCATTAGCAAGAATGGAAGTAAGTGGAGCCCTCATACGCTGCTGTTGGAAGGATAAATTGGAACTATCACTGTGGAAGACTGTTTGGTAGTGAGATAACACAAAGAATTGAAAATCACACTTCAAAGATTCAGAGATCTTACCCCACCATCAACAAATAATTACAAGGATACAGGTAATTGGGAGACACAGGAAAAGCAAGGCAAGATGGTTGATTACCAACGCCACTCTCCAGTTTCTTACTTGTCATGGTAGGGGGCCTATAAGCAACGTGTATGTGGCATCGTGTTTACAAATGGAAGCTCTTTTGGTTATGAAACATCTATACTTTATATTCTAATAATTACATTGCTTGGTTGACATTTTCCTGGAATCTATGTTCTGTAAAGACATGCATTCCAGGTACATTCACAAAAAGCAACATAAACTGTTCTAGTATATCCTGCTAAAAAGCATTCCCTAGATAAGGACTCTGCCACTAGTGATTACCATTAAGGTATTTGCCAGGAGGTCTTTCATTAGTGCATTTACTAGATGATTTACCTGAGTCACTTTTCCTTTTTTCCCAGGCATCCTCAATACAGGGAATAAATTGATTGCAGAATTGCTGCCAACTATTTCCTTCCCAGGTAGAATTTACAAAAGCTGAACATATGCACAACCTAAATGCTCAGTATGTCCACTCCTATATTCTATTCAAGAGTAATTTATTATATGGGCACCAAAACACATGTAGCATGCTTTACACAACAATCCCACTTGTGGTAGGCTAAACTGGAAGCAACACAAATGTCTATCAACAATAAAAAAGAAAAATAAATTGTGGTATATTCATAGATGGAACACTAAATAGCAATGCAAATTAATGAATTATTTCTATACCTAACAACATGGATGAATCTTGAAAACACAATCTTGAGTAAAAGAAACGAAGCATCAAGGAGTGCATACTACATTATACCATTCAAATAAAGCACCCATGAAAGGCCAAATTAAACTATGGTGTTTTAAGTCAGGTGATGGTTACTTTAAAGAATATTAGCAACTTGTTAGGGGAATGGGGGAATGGTAAGAGTTTCCAGGGTGCTCGTAATATTCCATTTCTTTATATGAGTGGTAGTTACATGAGTGGAATTTCACTTTGTAACAATTTATTGATCAGTATAGATATGATTTGTGTGTTTTTCTAATTAGGCTACCTAATTAGTCCAGGCTCACTCAGAACAATCTCCTTTTTGATTAACTCAAAGTCAACTGATTAGGAACCTCAATTACATCTCCAAAATTCTTCTACCTTTTCCACCCAACGTAACATAATCAAAGGAGTGATATTGCATCATATTCGTAGATTTCCCTGCACTCAAGAGGAGGAGATTATACAAGATCATGGGTCACCGGGGATCACCTTGGAATCCTGCCAACCACAAGGGCCACGACTGGGAAAGGCCTCCAAGGGAATGAATTTTTTATGGGGAACTTATAGAATGAATACAAGATTTCACCAGTATGATGGTTAATTTATGTGTCAGGTTGGCTGGGCTGCAGTGTCCAGATAAATGGCCAAACATTATTCTGGATGTTTCTGTGGCCGTGGTTTTTTTTGTTTGTTTGTTTTTTGTTTTGTTTTTTTTTTTTTAAGCAATTAATGTGTAAATCAGTGGACATTGAGTAAAGGAGATTACCCTCCCTAATGTGGATGGGCATTATCCAATCAGCTGAAGGCCTGAATAGAACAAGACTAACTCCCTCAAACAAGAGGGAATTCTGCAGCAGATGGCCTTCAGATGGCAAAATCAACTCTTCCTTGGATCTCCAGCCTGTGCTGCAGATTTTGGACTTGTAAACCTTCATAATCACATGAGCCAATTCCTTAAAATACAACTTTCTATATACACACGTTGCTATAGCCTGATTGCTTCCTCCCAAAATGCAGAAGTTGAAACTTAATCACCAATATGATAGTATTAAGAGGTGGGACAGAGCCCTCAGGAATGAGATTAATGATCTTATAGAAGAGATGCAAGTGAGCTGTTTGGTCCTTTTGCTCTTCTGTCCTTTCCACCATGTGATGACATGGCATTCATCCCTTCCAGAGGATGCAGCAACAAGGCATCATTTTGAGAGCAGAGAGCAGCCCTCACAAGACATCAAATCTGTTGGTGCCTTGATCTTGGTCTTCCCAGCCTCCAGAACTCTGAGAAATAAATGTCTGTTTTTTATGAATTACCCAGTCTTAAGTATTTTGTTATGCAGCACAAATGTGCTAAGACAAACACCCTATTGGTTCGGTTTCTCTGGAGAACCGTAATACAATCAGAAAACAAGTCAAGGGAAGGATTGTGGATGGACAGAACAGCAAATTCAAATACTAGAAGGTAAAAAGAAATATGGTTCTATTGCTTATAAAACAGCAGCGTTCAGTGTAGATGAAAAATAAGCATTCTATGGGGAGCCATGCTGTGATAAGATAGAGAGGTAGAGATAGGTTTTTGTCCACAGTTCCTGGTTCATAACTCCCATATCCCCTGTTACAGTCTTTTGTTATTATGTTGCATGTATTGGGCCTCAGGGGCAGACCTCAGGAATCTCCTGGGCCTTCTTCTGCCTTCTTTTCACCTGCCCCAAGGCAGGACTCTAATCTTCCCCCAGCTTTCTGATTGTGGGTCTTAAGACCCTTCCCTGAGAGGGTCCTTCCTCATACTCTAAGGGAAAGAATGCTGACACCATGAAGCTTCCATAAAACTCCATGAGGGCTGGGTTTGGAGAGTTTCTGGACAGCTGAACACATGTAGATTCCTGGAGGGTAGTGCCCAGGAAGGGCATGGAAGCTCCAACGTTCCTTTCCCCACACCTCACCCCAGGCATCTCTTCATCTATATCCTTTGTCCTATTAAAAAACCAGTAAACCTACGTAAGTGTTTCCCTGAGTTCTGTGAGCCACATCAGCAGATTAATTGAACCCAAAGAAGGGTCATGGGAACCCCAACTTTAAGCTGGTTGGTCAGAAGTTCCGGAGGCCTGGACTTGTAACTGGTATCTGGGAGGTGGTGGGGGGCAGTCTTGGGGACTGAGTTTCCAACCAGTGAGCTCCAACCTGTGCTGAATTGGAGGACACCTAGCTGTGTCCACTGTGTGATGTGTGGGGAAAAACTCCCCTATATCTGGGTCACAGAAGTCTTCTATTTTGATGATTGTTGTGGTAGTGGCGTGAGAGCAAAGGAAGACAAAGTTTGAGAAGGGTCTTCCCTACACCTTTCTCAAACAGCAGCAAAAAGATGGGCAACATGGAGAAAACACAACTCTACTAAAAATACAAAAATTGGACGGGCATGGTGGCGCATGCCTGTAGTCCCAACTACTTAGGAGCCTGAGGCAGGAGAATTGCTTGAACCCAGGAAGCAGAGATTACAGTGAACAGCCTGGGCAACAGAGTGAGACTGCCAGGGAAGGGAAGGGGAAGGGGAAGGGGAAGGGGAACGGGGGAAGGAGAAGGGGAAGGTGGAGGGGAAGGGAGGGGAAGGGAGGGGAAGGGAGGGGAGGGGGAGGGGAGGGGGAAGGGAGGCTACACAATTTAACCAGAGCTGAGTTATGGGGGATTTTGCCTCCAGACCAAAGAGCTTGGGCTTCGTTATTTAGACCAGTGTTCCCCACCATTTGTCTCATCGTGAAAAATACAGAAAATAATATTTGAATAACAGAATGGAGAAAGCTGCTCCAGCTTCCCCAGAACCCACTCAGTTGCTCAGTTTGCTGAGAGTATCATTTTCTTTCCACCCTTAAGAGCCACCAGAAGTCCCAAAGTGCCTTGTACAGGGCTGGGAAGTCATGCCTTCAGCAACGACTAGCCTTTGGATGCGAAATGTTCCCCTCAAGGCAATGCCCAGGGAGTGGGGAATGGGCAGGGGGGCAGGGAATCAAACTCTAGAAAAGAATGTGAGGGATTGTTTTATAAATATATTCATCAAAAGGAGTCATGAGTTTGGAAAAACTGAGAAATGTTACATTTGATATTTTTGCAAAAATACATAAATGCTTACTCAAATCTAAGTGAGGGGGGATAGCATCAAAGCAAGGGCAGAGGATTGAGCTCAGGAGAGCTCCTGCAGCCACCCATCCACCGCTTCCTCCCCAAAGCCAAGCAGCGTCCCGGGCATAATGGGCGACAGTATCAGCTACTGGTTGTGGAGCTCCTACTAAGCAGTCTGCACTGGGCTTAGAGCTTGATGCAAGCTGTCCTAGCCTCCTAGCAACAACAGGAGGTAAATTATGATCGGTAGCAGCGTGTAGATGCGGAAACTCTTCAAGTAAGTTATCCAAAAATACCAGCTAGTGAGTGACTTTGCTGGATTGAGGCTGCATTTGTCTGACCCCAGAGACTGCATTCTTAAATCTGATGCCAAATCCCCACCAGATAATCCCAAGCACCAGCTCTGTGCCTCACAAGTCTAAAGGCTTGATGGCATCATTTCATTCATGCCTCCAGACAACTCCATGTGTAGACAGCAGGGCTACGTTACAGTTAAGAAGATAGAAAGCACCTTCCCCAAAGATGTAAGTGCCAAAATCAGACCTCAAATTCTGATCTCCCAAAAGTCAAAGTCTGAATTATTTCCATATTTAGAGTCTTCCTTTTTCAAGTGAGGAAAAAAATAAAAACCCAAATCTGGAGGCTACTAAGCAGACCTGGACTTGCTAATTACGAAGGAGAGAGTTTGTCCTATGTCTCCCTCCTTTCTCCACATCCTTCCTCACCTTTAACCTTTTATCTTTCCCCATCCCAGACTCATTTCCTTGAAGCACCTATATGCAAAACAATTCATCTAATCCCAGATACTGGGAAAGCTGAGGCAAGATCACTTGAGCCCAGGAGTCCAAGGCTGCAGTGAGCTATGATCACACCACTGCACTCTAGCCTGGGCAACAGAGTGAGACCCCCACCTCTAAAATATTAAAATTTAAAATTTTTAAAAATCCATCTTTTACACCTTGGTATACACTTAAAACAATACCTTTCTAGGGATATTCAATTTTTTTTTTTTTTGTGACGGAGTCTTGTTCTGTCGCCCAGGCTGGAGTGCAGTGGCCGGATCTCAGCTCACTGCAAGCTCCGCCTCCCGGGTTCACGCCATTCCCCTGCCTCAGCCTCCCAAGCAGCTGGGACTACAGGCGCCCGCCACCTCGCCTGGCTGGTTTTTTGTATTTTTTTTAGTAGAGACGGGGTTTCACCATGTTAGCCAGGATGGTCTCGATCTCCTGACCTCGTGATCCGCCCGTCTCGGCCTCCCGGGATATTCAATTTTAAGCCTCATTCCAAACTGTGGAATAAACAGCCTCTTCCCTAGTTAGAGAATTTTAGGCAAAGATAGGTAGAAATCGACAGGAAAGACTCCAGAAGTTTTACCATTGATTATCAACTCAAGTTTCTCTGGCTCTCTGCAATTGGCTAATAATTTTCTAAATAGAAATATTTAATATACATTCATGACAGAAGTTTGGCTTTTTCATTATTTGTTTTCAGGACAATTGGGAATAATGAGAAAAAAATATATTATCTAGTCTTCTGTGTTAGGGCTTCAACTCCCCCAATATCATTGAAATAGTCCTGAAACATTCACCAAAACAAAACCCTGTTATTCTGCCCTTGGACACAACTTAGGCCTGTGCTGTTTTCTACACTGGTACAAATTCTAGAAATTCTTCTAAACAGAGAAATGTTGGGTGTTCCCAGCTACAGTGGAAAAGATCTGCCTTCCAGAATGCTGGCATCTTCTCTTCTTGTTCTGCTTTAGAGACATTGTCATCATTGCCTTCAGCATGACTTGCCCTTACTGAGAGTCAGGCATTTAATGCACGCAACCTTTCATCCTCACATGCCACAGCAACCTCAGGAATTACGAATTAGCTCATTTTATAACAAGGAATCTGAGACTCCTGCATGGAGAACCTGCCCCCTCTTCCACCTCACTCCAGACTAAGGGGCACATTAGATACAGGGCCCTCAGGGGAAAAAGCAACTTGCCTAATTAAGGCACAAAATTTGATCACTGTAGTTATCTGGCACCTGGTTATCTAAATGAAGCTTTATTGACAGCTATCTCAAATCAAGTGTCCTGGAGAAGGAGGGCATAAAAAGGCACTAGGCTTGTGTAAGCCACACATCACACAGTAAATGCCCAAACTGACTATTCAGAACAAAGGGTAATTCTTTTTACGTTTCCATCCTCTCATGTATGCATAGAAGCTAATCTTTGCTTCTATTTCCTCCTTTTTAGATTCTATTATATATTTACATGTCTTTATAGAATATATTTTTCCATTCTGTTTCCTTGTTACATCGCTTCCTTTTGATAACAATGTCAGAGAAGGAATCGGCTGGTGAGTTGGTTTGCGCATTTGTGAATTGAGCCTGCCCTCCAGTGGTGAATATAGAAACTGCAGACACACACAGGGCATGGTACGAGCTTAGGACATGATAGGTTACGCATGATTCTCCCACAGTCATTTCTCCTTGTCTCTGCTAATTGCAACTTCCAGCTCCAAGACAAGAAACCATTTCTGGAAAACAGTTCCTTTAATCCCAAAGTGCACTTACCTTTGACTTTGTTGAGAGCAAGAGAAAAAGCAAATGGAAAGTGGGGTTTAATGGGTAGAGATGTCGGTGGAAAAAGAGTCAGTGCCAAGTTTTAGGTTCCCCTTTCTGCCCTAAACCCTCCTGATATGGTTTGGCTGTGACCCACCCAGATCTCATCTCCAGCTGTAGCTCCCATAATTCCCACGTGTTGTGGGAGGAGCCCAGTGGGAGATAATTGAATCGTGACGGTGGTTTCCCCCATACTGTTCTCGTGATAGTGAATAACTCTCACGAGATCTGATTTTTATAAGGTGAAACCCCTTTCACTTTGTTCTCATTCTTTCTTGTCTGCTGCCATATAAGATGTGCCTTTCCCCTTCCGCCGTGATTGTGAGGCCTCGCCTGCCATGTGGAGTTATGAGTCCATTAAACCTTTTTACTTTACAAATTACCCAGTCTCAGGTATGTCTTTATTAGCAGCATCAGAACCGACTAATAATACACCTCCTTTACTTCTGCTATCTCCACGCACCGAGGGTGTCAGCAGATGCCTGTCTGTCAAAACTTCCACCTACTGCCAAACTTTTCCCGCCACCAACCTCCACCCACCACTGCCAGTGCTGCCCGAACAGTCATTCCCTCACTCAATTCCTTGTAAGCACACAGAACTCAAATTCGCCAAGCTCATTATCTTTTCCCAAAAACTCATTCCTTCGCTGGGGCTTGCTCTCTCAGCAAACGGTACCATCTAGTCAGCCCATGACCTAGATATCTCACTGTCCCTGGGCACTCCCATCTGACCAGCACGAGTCCAGCCCAGGAACCACGTGACTGTCCCCAGTTTCCCCATACCGCTCTTTTGCCACTATTAGTAAAGCCCTAAATGATCTTTCTGTCCCTATTCCTCTCCCATATGCATCCTTCATTCTGTTCTCTAGGTTGCTATCCAATCGACTTTGTGCAAATCTGTGTTCCTTCTTCACTTTTTTGGTGAACCATATTAGACAATGCAGCTAGGCATAATTTAGCGGGGGGAACAAAATATTTCTCACAATATGTTTGAGATCAACCAAAAAAGTGAAAATGTAGGTGATAAATGTTTGTATGACATAGATGCATGTGTGTATGTGCTGTACATATGCACACACAGACTCATACATAGGTGCATCAGAGTGGAAAAGACCTTTCTTAAGATAATATAAATACAGAAGCCATAAGGAGAAGATCAATAAACTTGACTACAGATCAATTTTAAAATTTCATAAAGAAAAATTATATAATAATAAAGGTATGTGAGGGATTTCTTGGCCAAATATCAGAAGATATGCCCTTTCCTTTGGTACATTTTAGCATAAATATATGGCAATTTAAAAAAACAGAATTCTAAAAGGCATCAGTCAAAATCTAGTATTCAAATGATTACTGTCTACGCAAGTTATTATTAAGCAATAATCAAGTGTCACAAAAGCTGCTTTCTCAAACTTCTGCTCAGAGGGGCTCTTTTCATAGATCTGTCTGAATGATGGAGACCTCCTTGCCCCCAGCTTAAGAAAGACCAACAGAGACGTCTGTCCACCACCCAAGCCCCAAGGATGAGAATGGTTTCTTCTTACCCAACAGTGAAGTTACCCAACCCCCTTTTAGATTCAAGTAGATAAGGAGGATGAGATGAAATTATAGCTCTTCTTACTAGGCTCACTTAAACTTGAGCTTTGTTTATTTTCTAACAGTGATATTACAGAGTAGTAATTCCTCAATGAGCAAAAGACTTCAGAAATTTGGAGTATATCTTTTTCTTCTGTTATTTTCTCTTCTTATAACTTGAGTAAATTTATTTTTCAGAATGAAATTGTTCAAGTTTTACTCTAAGAACGAAAAATGACAGTCTATGAAGACTCTGTCTCTCCAGGGAAAACAAGACTGTCAAATGTATAATAAGGCAAAGAAATGTAAAAGGCCAATCCCACATGCCCTGGCCACGCAGGATTTTTCCATAAAGAGTCTCCTCTCACAAATCCCAAATTGTCAGCTTGAATAACAACCTCTCCATGAGCCCTGAAGGCCCCAGGAGAGGTCTGACCTGACTTAACTACCCACAGACATAACACTGAGAAGTTAAAACACAGGAGAGCCCAGAACAGGGAAACCTTTGACACCAAAGGACAGAGCTTAGTAAAAAGCGCTGTAGGAGCCGGGGACAGGAAACTATGCCACGCCTGAGCAGTGACCTCTGGGTAACTTAACCTCTCCTGACAGAAACACTTGATCCCAACAAGATGAGCCCCTCCACGAAAGCAGGAATGGTGGAGGAGAAATTCCCCTCATAACAGCAAAAATTACAATGGAGAAGGCTTCCCTTCACCACTGCCACCAGTAGCACCTCCCAGTTCTCTCACACATACACACACACACACAGCCTTTCCTCTTTTACCTCAGCACCATAACAACCAAATTCAACATGGCTGCCTCTGTTAGGGGAGGAAGCCCACAGCATGTCAGGGAACTCTTGCTTCCTCTTTCAACCAACCTCTCCATCCATACCTAATCCTGATTCCTTGGGCTCATGTTGTTGAGATTTGTGTACCTAAAGGCTCAGAAGTGACCTAAATTGAATGTTTACTAAATTAACTTCAAGGCCAAACTGCACACTGAGCCAAAACTCACCCTAGCTCTTTCCCATCTCAAATCATGCCCTGCTGCATGGTCTAATCTACCTCACCAAAAAGTTTGCAAGGAACACAAAGAACATTTTTAAACCCCCAAATCCTTCAGCAACTATATAACAAAATATACCAAATTGAAACAGTATGAAGCCCTCCAAGTCGTAAGTGGATAGAGAGAAATCAGGCTCCAGAAATAAGTCTTCTTACAGATTATAGCTGAAAAAAAAATTAATCCCAAAACTTTCCCCCTCTCCAAAATTCTTATTCTGCTTAGCCTTAGACAGGGGGTCTCACATTGATGCCTGGGAAAGTCAGGCCTCTGTTTCAGGAGACACAACCTGAAATGTCACAAAACAAGTGCCTTCATCACTTCCCAAGTTGAATTAACCATACTCAAGTCTCTCCCTTAAACTATCCAAAGAATCAAAGTAAATAGAAAAATAAGACAGCAAGCCCTACCACCCCAGGCACAAACTGTAGAGAACACAAACAAGTAACCAAACCGCACCGTAGTTACTCCAAACAAATTATCTTCCCAAAATCTGGTATTTAACACAATCCAGAATCACATTAGGAGAAATATACCATAAAAAACTAACAGTGGCCAGGCACAGTGGCTCACACCTGTAATGCCAGCACTTTGGGAGGCTGAGGCAGGAAGATGACTTGAGCCCAGGAGTTCAAGACCAGTCTAGACAAGATGGAGAGATCCTATCTCTTAAAAAAAAAGAAAAGAAAAGAAAAAAAATTTAAAGCTAATTGTGATGGAATGCACATCTTTTGCTAGGAAAAATAATTCACCTGTATATACTGCACCCTCTCCCAGAAGGACATTTGAAACACCTCTGCCTTCTAACAAAATACAGACTTTTTTTTTTAAGGTGGTGTCTCCAAGTCTCCAGGTCCTCTCTGAAACTTCCCTGTCCCAGCAATGCCCACCTTATCTATTTTAAAGCTTTTTTTTGTTTGTTTTTTGTTTTTTGTTTTTGAGACAGATCCTTGCTGTATTATCTAGGATGGAGTACAGTGGCGCAATCTCGGCTCACTGCAACCTCCACCTCCCAGGTTCAAGCAATTCTCCCTGCCTCAGCCTCTGGAGTAGCTGGAATTACAGTTACCCACCACCACGCCCAGCTAATTTTTGCACTTTTTAGTAGAGATGGCGTTTTGCCATGTTGGCCAGGCTGGCCTTGAACTCCTACCCTCAGGTAATCCTCACACCTCGGCCTACCAAAGTACTGGGATTAGAGGTATAAGCCACCACACCAGGCCTATTTTAAAGTCTTTTAATGTCCAGTTTCCCTTTCCCTTTGAGCCTTGTGTTCATGCCACCTTCATACCTAACTGGTTCAGAATTCAGACAGGGAACAGTGACATTGATAAATGGGATGTCCTTCAAACAACAATCTATTAACCATGATAAGATCCCCCTTCCCAAGCCCCATCTATAAAGAAACACAGAGATGATATATTTCATATCTGTCTGACCTGCCTTATAAGATCTCAACTTGTCTACTAAGAAAATTCTTTCCTTCCTCCAGCTCAATTAACAACCTTTCCTTAGTTTTCCTTTCGCTTCCCAAGTATTTCCATTCTAAAGTCAAACCCAAAGCCTGATTTTTAAACCGTTCTATTTCTCCTGCAGTTTCAAGACAAACCTGATTCTTCCATTTCCTTTCATGTCCTTCTAAGTTTTAGAGTTTAGAGTAATTCCAATGAATTTATTCTCGGCAGGGCAGCGTGGCTCATGCCTGTAATCCCAGCACTTTGGGAGGCTGAGGAGAAAAGATTGCTTGAAGCCAGGAGTTCAAGACCAGCCTGGGCATCACAACAAGACCTTCTCCTATACAAAAAATAAAAACATTAGCCAGACATGGTGGCAAGCACCTGTAGTCCTAGCTACTTGAGAGGCTGAGGTGGGAGGATGACTTGAGTCCAAGAGTTTGAGGCAGCAATGAGCTATGATGGCACCACTGCACTCCAGCCTGGGCAACAGAGCAAGACTCTGCCTCTTAAAACAAAAAAGTTTAATTTTAATTTTAAAAAACTTACTCTCAACTTCAGCATAAAAAGATGAGGTAACCCCTACACTTCAATGACCTTCAGTGACCCTTCAGTTTATAACATTTGACACAAAACAATTGTAAAATGCAATGGTAACAGTAATTAAAGGAAATCTGTGGGTTGTATGAGACCCAGCATCTCAAGGGGTAGTTCTTTGCTCCACAAATCAGTTTGTGCATAGGTTTTTCCTCTAGAACTGATGAATCTCTTAAGCATATTTATGGTGACTCCCCTCAAAGAAAAGACCAATATCTTCCCTTTTTTTATTTCCACCGTTAAGCATAATATCCTACATGTCAAAAAGGCTGTGTGGGGTCAAGCGTGCTGGCTCATGCCTATAATCCCAGCACTTTGGGGAGGCTGAGGCAGGTAGATCACTTGAGTTCAGGAGTTCAAGATCAGCCTGGCCAACATGGCAAAACCTTGTCTCTACTAAAAATACAAAAATTAGCCAGGTATGGTGGCAGGTACCTGTAATCCCAGCTACTCGGGAGGCTGAGACAGGAGAATTGCTTGAACCCAGAAGGCAGGTTGCAGTGAGCCAAGGCCATGCCACTGCACTCCATTCTGGGTGACAGACTGAGACTCCATCTTAAAAAAAAAAAAAAGGCTCTGTGGACCAGGCATGGCGGCTCAAAGCAGTACTACAGGTGTGAGCCGCCATGCCAAGTCCACAGCACTTTGGGAGGCTGAGGGAGGAGGATCACTTGAGTACAGGAGGTTGAGGCTGAAGTGAGCTATGATAGTGCCACTGCGCTTCAGCCAGGGTGACAGAGCAAGGCCCTGTCTCAAAAAAATAAAACGGGAAGAAGAAAGGGCTCCGTGAGTTGGGAGGCACCCCATGCCTCCTAACAACAACTAAAATCTGAGCCCTATATTCTGTAGTAACCAATTCTCCCTGCACTTGTCTCTGAGCCGAGAGAGCAGGGTCTGGTTTCTGCCCAGACAGTAAGTGGTTGCATAACTCGGGAGGGTGCTTTCACTTCAGCAGGACTCGCTTGCCTCACACATAAAATGAGTGGATGGAACTTCAGCTATCTCCAACATCTCTTCCAGCTCTGTGTTGTCAGAAGAATTACTCTTCCGTCTTTTAAAGAAGTGCGTTTTTTGTTTTGTTTTGTTTTTAAGAGTCTCGCTCTGTCACCAGGCTAGAGTGCAGTGGTGAGATCTCAGTTCACTGCAACCTCTGCCTCCCGGGTTCAAGCGATTCTCCTGCCTCACCATCCCGAGTAGCTGGGACTACAGGCGTTCACCACCAGACCCGCCTAATTTTTTTATTTTTAGTAGAGACAGGGTTTCACCATATTGGCCAGGCTGGCCTTGAACTCCTGACCTCAAGTGATCCACCTGCCTCGGCCTCCCAAAGTGCTAGGATTATAGGCATGAGCCACCGTACCCGACCGGAAGTGTGCATTTTGACAGTTAAGATATTATATGTGTGGGAAGAATATACATCATTGTGCAACTCACATATTAGAACTTATTGATTGTTCACGTAGTGCAGTTAGCAGAGCTTCAAAAAGTACGTATGTCATTAGACAGGGAAATATTGAGTTTAAAGTAGGAAAAAGTGGTGCATGAATCTACCCTTCACTAGAAGTGTGGGCAGGCAGCAGGCAGCCTGAATCGCCCAGTGCTTCAGAAGACTTAGCCAAAGAGGCAGAGGCTCTCAGGGGAAGGTGACGTGGAGACCTGGGCCATCCTCATGCTTGGCACAAGTCTACCAAGGGGCAGCCTTAGTTCAGCAAAGAAGAGGGAGTCGAACTGATTATTTACCTCTGACATGACCCAGGAAACTAGCATTTGCAGATTCCCTTCCTTTTTTCTGTAGGTAGGTCAAGAATTCTTTCGTGACTGTGCTTTTCTGTCTTGGGTTCCTGCACTTTATTGGATCTGACTGTTGCCTTTAATAATTCAGCCCACAGCGGCATCCTCACACAGCTGGGTTCTCTCTAAGTGTTCTATAAATGGACATACTCATATCTGTGAGGTTTCTCAGAACACATCTGCTTCCCTGGACTTTCAAACACCCCACCTTGGCGAGAATGCCCTCTCTTCCAATAAAGGACTAGGTGTCATGGCATTTCAAAATCCAAGTCCTGGACACACACAGCACACTGTTGGTTCAGGATATCAAAGGGGCTACTGGGGAGAAAAGCTATTAGGGACAGCTGGTGGGCCTGATTCTATAAAAGCAGGGTTAATGGCACATTTATCCAACAGCTAAGATCAGGAATTAAACCTTAATACTCTATAAGAAGAGCAAACAGAAACTCGATCAGGCTTAAAGAAAAATTGTGTTTCACTGAGAAGTGAAAAATAAATCAATTCTTCAATCACATTCACAAAGTTTCCCAGGGAGAAACTCCAGTGGTTTTTTTCTCCTATAGGCCCAAATTGTACCCACTGTACTCAACATGCACAAACACACAGACATGGACACACACATTCACATACACACACCCCTACAAAATATTTAAATCCCACAAATTTCATTTACATACTTAATTATACCACTCAACACTGTAGCTGCTGATAAATGCACAAAGTTGTGTTTCAAATTTTTTTTTATTCTCTTTCTTCTTGCAACATTTCTTCTTGAGCACACTGAATGGTGTTTTTGGTTTGGTTTGATTTGGTTTTTGGAGACAGTCTCTCTCTGTCACTCAGGCTGGAATGCAGTGAAGTGATCACGGCTCACTGCAGCCTCAACCTCTTGGCTCAAGTGATCCTCCCACCTCAGCCTCCTAAGTAGCAGGGACTATCAGTACACTACCATATCCAGCTAATTTTTATATTTTTATACAGATTAGGCCTCATTCTGCTCCCCTGGCTGGTCTGGAACTCCTGGGCTCAACAATCCTCCTACCTCAGACTTCCAAAGTGCTAAGATGACAGGCGTGAGCCACTGTGCCCAGCTGAGTGTGTTTTTTTAACCTCACTGAATACTCAAGTAATAGGTCCCTCAACTTCATCAATAAATCAGACCACATTTTTTCCATATAACCAATATCTCTCAATGTAGTGTCCTAGATTACTTCTTACAACCAAAAACTTCTCTCCAGAAGAGGTTTTCCATTAGCTTTAGACTTCATGTAGGGTTTTCCTAAAACTCTGATGGAAACTCCAAGACAAATATAGAAAGTGTCTTTCTCCATGTAGGAGATGGAGTCACTTGGAAGAGATACCTGTTAGATGAGAATCTTCATATGGAGGCTTTTACTGTGAGACACGGGAAAGGGAAAATGCTAAACACGACACTCTAAGAGCCCCTCAAAGCAATAAACCCTCTAAACATAAAAAGTCACACAACCCAGCCAGGCACAGTGGCTCACGCCTGTAATCCCAGCACTTTGGGAGGCTGAAGCAGGCATATCATGAGATCAAGAGTTCAAGACCAGCCTGACCAACATGGTGAAACCCTATCTCTACTAAAAATACAAAAATTAGTCAGGCGTGGTGGCCATCACCTATAATCCCAGCTACTCAGGAGACTGAGGCAGGAGAATTACTTGATGCCAGGAGGCGGAGGTTGCAGTGAGCTAAGATCTTGCCACTGCACTCCAGCCTGGGTGACAGAGCAAGACTGTCTCAAACAAAGGTCACACAACCATGTGCAAATAACCAGAACACACACAGAAATAATCTTACACCAATTCTTACCCAATCGCACATCCATCCACCACCTCAACTCCTTCCTCACATCCCATCCAGTTGCAAAGACGTGACTGCCATCTGGTATGAAAAGACAATTATGATCTTGATTCCTCTTGGTACCTTCATACAGCTGAGTTCCTTACATGTTTTCCATGAGTAACACAGAGATATCCATGGGCCTCTGCCAGTCACTCACAAGCAACTCCCTCAACCATTGCACATCAGTGCAAAACACTCAAGACTTGACTTACTTCCTAGTAAGCCAATCACATGCTAGAAGTAGGATCTTTAAGCCTGCTTATGAAAATAACACCACAGTTTGAACTATTCTTGGCTGAGGAGCCCAGGAAAAGTAACCTCCTTTATAACTTATTAACTAGTTAACATAAAACTTGCATTTTAGGTATCATAGGATTAGGTATAAAACAATGAAGTTAATATTTAAACATTGATGCTCTTACAATCATAAGTAGTCTGACCACCTTTTAAAAAAAAAAAAAAAAAAAAGTACCTCAGGCTTGAATGCAGTGGTGCCATCATAGCTCACCACAGCCTTGAACCCCTGTCCTCAAGGAATCTTCCCACTCATACCCCGAACTAGCTTGGAGTACAGGTATATGCCACCATGCCTACCTACAGGGATTCACTACATTGTCCAGGCTGGTCTCAAATGGCTGGGCTCACGTGACCCACCCACCTCAGCTTCCTGAAGTGCTGGAACTACAGGTATGAGCCACCACACCCAGCCATTTCTTTTCTTTTGGCTTGTAAGTACACACCTTATCTTTTTACAAAATGAGTAGCAGACAAGAAGTAACTCTTAAGCTATATGTTAGTTATATCTGCATGCATGTAAATCAAGTTTCAAATAATGAAATCATTTTAGGTGGTTTCCCAAGGTTTTTTTTAAAAGCAAACACCTATAATTTGTGATACGATGATGCCTCTAAATTTATACCATTGATAAATTGCTATCTTTATTTGCTAAGATGTTATTTTAAAGTGAAACCTGCTTGTATCAACTAAAAAATAAGAACTAATCACGAACTAGGAACTCTGACAACAAAAGAAAATTCATCTCTCTTATCCTCCACTGCTGGCAGTCATCTCAGAGAAAATATTTTCAGATTTTAGGTGTAAGAAAATAAAGGAAGGCCAAAGCAGGAGGATCGCTTGAGGCCAAGAGTTCCAGACCAGCCTGGGCAACATAGCAAGACCTTGTTTCCACAAAGAAAAACTTTTTAATTAGCTAGGTGTGGTGGCGTCCAACTGTAATCCCAGCTACTGAGGAGGCTACAGCAGGAGGATCACTTGACCTAAGAAGTTCAAGGATGCAATGAGTTAGGATCACACCACTGTACTCCAGCCTGGGCAACAGAGCAAGACCCTGTCTCAAGGAAAGGAAAGGGAAGGGAAAGGGAAGGGAAAGGGAAGGAAAAGGGAAGGAAAAGGGAAGGGAAGGGAAGGGAAGGGAAGGGAAGGGAAGGGAAGGGAAGGGAAGGGAAGGGAAGGGAAGGGAAGGGAAGGGAAGGGAAGGGACTATAGGTAACTCTACTTTTTGCAACTAAAGATACAACAGGAACTTCCCCTGGAGAGCTTCATCATAGCAACACTCCACCAGCAGAAACACCCACCATTCTGAGCCTCAAGGAAACTGAGAAAGACCTGAAAGATAGTTTCCACCTTGTTACTGCAAAAGGCTAAAAAAAATAAAAATAAAAATATAAAGCAAAGTTCCGGATCACCCATCCTCACTTCTTTCTATGGCCTCTTAAAAAGAAGCTTCTTAAGACATTTGCCCAGTTTAAAACTTTTAATAGTAAATGTTATTTAAAGCTATTTTAGGCCAGGTGCAGTGACTCACACCTGTAATACCAGCATTTTGTGGGGCTAAGGCAATCATATTGCTTGAGCTGAAGAGTTCAAGACTAGCCTGGGCAGCATGGCGAAACCCCATATCTACAGAATATACAAAAACTAGCCAGGTGTGGTGGCACATGCCGGTAGTCCTAGCTGCTTGAGAGGCTAAAGTGAGAGGATTACTTTGAGCCCAGGAGGTCAAGGCTGAGTGAGCCATGGCTGTGTCACTGCACTCCAGCCTCGGCAACGGAGTAAGACCCTACTTCAAAAAATAGTAGTAAAATAAAAATAAAGCTATTTTAGAGCACTGTCAGAAGAATAAAGCTACTGTTTTCACTGCTGCAACTGTCAGAGGCATTCGAACCAGAACGACTCCATTTTCAGTGAGGGCTGGGAAAATGAGACTGAGATTTGCTGGGCTGCGTTCCCAGAAAATCAGATATTCCTAGTCTCTAGATGTTTATGATTAAGGGAACAAATGTATAATGTTTACTAAAACAGACCCAGACTTGGGAGTGTCCGGATATTTCGATATCTGGAGAACAAAGGCATTCCTAATTTTGCTTTAAAGATAATAATATCGATTCTTATACAATAGAGTAATTAAGAAAATTAATCCTTTATCACATCACCCTTGCATCAGAACACATCTCCCCATATATACGAGTATTGTACCTAAGGTGGACGCGTTCCTCCTCTAACTTTCAGGAACGTCCTACTCTTGTCTATGGAGTAGCTGTCCTTTCACCACTTTACTTCCTTAATAAACTTGCTTTGACTTTGCACTGCAGACTCACCTTGAATTCTTTCTTGTGTGAGATCCAAGAACCCCCTCTTGGGGTCTGGATCAGGTCCCCTTTCCTGTAACACAACTGCTGTTCTGAAGCAACAAGCAGGGGTAGCTGAAGGTGACCTCGAACCGTGTGTTGCTCGAGATCACAGGTTCTGGCTTTGTAAGGCATGGCATGTTAAACCTTACAGCAGATGGCCCGGGCAGTGTCACATCTGCTGAAGACTTTTCCAGTCATCAGTTCCGAGACCAAAGTATCCATCCAAGATATGTAAGTTCCAACGCTCTTGGGAAGTGAACCTTCTGGTGACCCTCAGCAGGTGCCAAAATGCACGTTTGTTCTGCAGACAGATTCTCTTCTCATTGCTTTCCTCATGACCTTACCAGGAGAGAGTTTGGAGTTTGGATTGATACATACAAGCTACTGAACAATTGGTGGGTTTCAAAGATGTGGAGGTTGGTGACTTACCACTATCTGAGAGAACATTAGTCTATGCTACATAAACACCCTGGAAAATAGGAGATATCCACAAAGAACCCCAAGAAACAATCATTAAAAGGCAGAAGCCTGCTTCTCCCCAAGAATTGGGAACTTGTTTGAAAGACAGTGAGCCATTCAGAAATAAAGATGACTTTCAGATGGAGCCTGAGGGGTTCCCCTGGAATCTGCTTAAAAAAGCTTGAGTGGGCCGGGCGTGGTGGCTCACACCTGTAATCCCAGCACTTTGGGAGGCCGAGGCGGGAGGATCACAAGGTCAGGAGATCAAGACCATTCTGGCTAACACGGTGAAACCCTCGTCTCTACTAAAAATACAAAAAAAATTAGCCAGGTGTAGTGGCGGGCGCCTGTAGTCCCAGCTACTCGGGAGGCTGAGGCAGGAGAATGGCCTGAACCCGGGAGGCAGAGCTTGCAGTGAGCCAAGATCGCGCCACTGCACTCCAGCCTGGGCAACCGAGCAAGACTCCGTCTCAAAAAAAAAAAAAAAAAGAAAAAAGAAAAAAAAAGAAAGCAAGCTTGAGAAGCTTGAGTGCCTTCAAAGTGGCCCCAGAAAGGGGAGTGAGTCACTCATTTTCTCATAGATTAAGCACAAGGAAAGCCCTGGCAGGCACCATTTATCATGACAAAAGGCAAGAAAGCCTCTGCTAATTACAGCCTTAGGAGGGAGGCAGCACTCCCAGCCTCTACACTGGGCTGTCACACAAGTGAATCAGCCTCTGCTGTAGCCACCCTGGGAGGCAGCTCAGGACCCCCGGAAACAGCACTATCTGGAATAGCCTAAGACCAAACGGTGACCAAAGTATACCCCTCATATCCCCACAAAGTGCCCTTTCCCTCCTGCTTTTGGCTCCTGAGCAGAAGCAGAACAGTAGCTCCTCTCACCTGAGATACAGGGATTTTCTAGTTTGCCTTATTGCTAGGACATTTCCAGGGAAGAAAAAAAAAATCACCTAACTTCCACCTCTATATAGTTCACAAGAACAGCTCCAATCCCAATCTACTTCTCTAGCCTGGAACTCACTCCTGAATTCCCAATTCTCTCTCCTGTTTCCAAAGGCAGTCTTTTCTACATTGCTATCTGGATATCTTTTGAGGGGGGAGGGTTGTTGAGGTTTGTTTGTTTTGTTTTTGTAGAGACAGGGTCTCCCTATGTTGCCCAGGCTGGCCTCGAACTCCCAGGCTCAAGTGATCGTCCGCCTCGGCCTCCCAAAGTGCTGAGACTACAAGCATGAGCCACTGCACATGCAGTCAAAAATCCACATATAATTTTTGACTCTCCAAAAACCTAACTACTAGTAGTCCTACTAGAAGCCCTAATAACATAAACAATCCATTAACATATTTTGTGTGTTGTATGTATTATATATTGTGTTATCACAATAAAGCAAGCTAGAAAAAAGAAAATGTTACTAAGAAAATCCTGAGAAAGAGAACATGTATTAGTATTCTTTAAATGGAAGTAATCATCCTAAAGGTCTTCATACTCATCGTCTTCACATTGAGTATGCAGAAGAGGAACAGGAAGAGGGGTTGATTTTGCTGTCTCCAGGTGACAGAGGCAGAAGGAAACTCAAGCAGGAGTGAACCCTCACAGCTCAAGCTTGTGTCGTTCAAGGGTCAAACCACTTATCATAAATCTGGAAGAAATTTGACACTGATTTCTACCAGGCAGGCCAGCACTTGACACCATGTTGCAGTTAGGGTCCAGGCTGGTTATCTTCCACTTGTTCTATTATATTTACTCTCAGTCTTTCCCCATACCAGTTGAGCTCAGGAGATTGACCCCCGTGAGACAACATCAATGGGATCCTTTGCCTTCTGGCTTGTGAGAGGATATGACCAATGGAAGGCACTGGGGAGTAATTGGGGAGAGGAATAAAGTTAAGGGGTTTGTCACATGTTCTCACTCATAAGTGGGAGTTAAACTATGAAAACACATGGACACAGGGAGGGGAACATCACATACCGGGGCCTGTCAGGGGATGGAGGGCAAGGGGAGGGAGAGCTTTAGGATAAATACCTAATGCATGCGGGGCTTAAAACCTAGATGATGGGTTGATAGGTGCAGCAAACCACCATGGCACATGTATACCTATGTAAAAAGCCTGCATATTCAGCACATGTATCCCAGAACTTAAAGTAAAATTAAATAAAATTTAAAAAAGAAAGATGGACAAAGGGCCCTAGGCAGTTAATTAGCACAAATAAAATACACACTGCCAATAAACAGAAAGAAAGAAAGAAAGAAAGAAAGAAAGAAAGAAAGAAAGAAAGAAAGAAAGAAAGAAAGAAAGGAAGGAAGGAAGGAAGGAAGGAAGGAAGGAAGGAAGGAAGGAAGGAAGGAAGGAAGGAAGGAAGGAAGGAAAGAAAAGAAAAGAAAAGAAAAGAAAAGAAAAGAAAAGAAAAGAAAAGAAAAGAAAAGAAAAGAAAAGAAAAGAAAAGAAAAGAGAAAAGAAAAGAGAAAAGAAAGAGAAAGAAAAAAGGGAGGGAAGGAAGAAAGGAAGGAAGGAAAAGAGGAGAGGAAAAAACAAAAATGAGAAAGGTCAGAGGGTTTATTTTTCCTGTTCCCTCCTTTGAGTAGCTTCCTCCTCCTCCCAAAGGCTAGTCTTTGACAGGCAGGTGTCTGCCCAGAGCTTCCCTCTCCAGATCCAGGACCATCCTCCCCTTGCCTTTTCTAGCCGGTGCTGTCAACTCCCCACAGTTACTAACCCGCAGTCCCATATTAGCATCAGCTAGCTTCCTCAAACCTTACCTGCACCTCTAGACATAGTCCCCTATTAAATCCTCTTCCAAATAACTAGTTTGGACATGCCATTTATTTCTTGACAGGACCCTGACTGATAGAGTTATTGTTGCCTGGAGTGAAACCAGGAAAAAGACTTTCAAAATGGGATTCTGGGTTGAGCTTATCATACATATTTGAGAAGTTCGCAAATAACCTCCTTGTTAACCTCCTTGTTAAAAGGAAGTGGGGTTCTAGTAACCCATGGCATGTGTTGTCATCACCATTACTCAGATTATCACAGGTAGGGATGGGATGAACTGCAGGCAGGAGGCAAGTTGCTGAAAAATAAACTGTCTGGGATATATCATTGCTATGGCAACAATAGTACTTATAAAACATGTAGGGCTCATTATAAAGATTATGGGGCCAGCTGGCTTTTTCTGATTTCCCTAGAGAGGATATCTAGGTGAAAGAAGAAGCTGGAGTTGGTAATCACTCAACTCAAAACAAACAGATAACCAGGCCAGGCACGGTGACTCACACCTGTAATCCCAACACCTTGGGAAGGCAGGAGGTTCACTTGATCCCAGGAGTTCAAAACCAGCCTAGGCAACATAGACCCTGGCACTACAAAAAAATAAAAATAAAAATGTTTTTAATTAGTCAGGTGTGGTGGTGCACACCTGTGGTCCCAGCTATTCAGGAGGTTGAAGTGGGAAGATTGTTTGAGCCCAAGAATTTGAGGCTGCAGTGAGCCATGATTGTACCACTGCACTCCAGCCTGGGTGACAGAGCGAGACTGTCTCAGTAGGAAGGAAGGAAGGAAGGAAGGAAGGAAGGAAGGAAGGAAGGAAGGAAGGAAGGAAGGAAGGAAGGAAGGAAGGGAGGGAGGGAGGGAGGGAGGGAGGAAGGGAGGGAGGGAGGGAGGAAAGGAGGAAGGGAGGAAGGAAGGGATGGATGGATGGATGTTGGTTAAGAGTCCTTTGTCTTACCCTGTAACAGAATGAATAGCTGAGGCCTGAGAACAAGCCCGTTTTTAGGAGATATAGAGTTGAAAAACCCACTAAGTGCTTAGCACTATAATGTCTGTTCACCAAGATAAGGGTATTGGCTGGTGATGAAGGAGGGGGAGCCTGAGATAGGGAGGAGGTCGTCTGAGCAATCAGAAATGAGGTTGAGTGCTTTGAACTCCCAGATCTTTTTGAAACTTCCTTAAAAGTGGAATCAATCCCTCCCCACTCTGAGTTTCGCTGCCTTTTTCCTGGGGGAGAAAAAAAAAATTCAATGATAGTACCAGGGGTAGTTGCTTCAAAAATGAATGTTTCTTATGCTCAGGACCTGGCCAGACCCTCAACCATTCTTGTCTTCAAGTTCATGATGAGAGTTTGATCCTAACAGAGACAAGACAAAGAAGTGCAATGTCTCCTACAGGATTCTGAAGGGTACGTATGGGAGTGATTTGAAGGGCATGGCACCAAGAAACTGAACTATATAAAGCTGGTCAGACTGCATGTATTGATATGGGTACATGTAACCCAGAATTAGAATTCAATAAACTGGCTTCAGTGCCAGGGAGTACTGTTACCAATCTACTGGACTGGTTAACTGAAGCCTGAACTCAACAGTGAGAAGCAGTCAGTGAGGTTAACATGCTAAAAATCCTCTGGTTTACTGTAGAAGAAGGAATCCAAAATCTCAGCGAGGTGGAGATGTTGAAACAGATCTACTATGAGCAACCTACATAGCCCCTCCTACCCTTACCCACTAGAAGGACCTGAGGACATTGCCTTCACCAAGATATTAGGAAATTAAATAATTCATTGATGAGAGGAAGACATTTGTTGGTGGGAAAGGCAGTAATCAGCATCTTTTAAAGGTCTGCAGCAGCTCTTCTCCATAAGCCAATGATGATAGAGGGAAACGCTGCAGAAGAACCAATGCTCCCTGGCTTTGGTGGGGAAAATGGGATCCCAGTGTACTGGAGGACAGGCGGCAACCCTGACCACCACAGGCGAGGGGGGCACAATGATCGCTAAAGCCACAAGAACTAAGTTGTTATCGGAGGGTTTAGACTCGCAGGATTCTGGGGTTGTCTAATAGATCGTGGAATCCCTGTCAACGAAAGGGGTGGACAGACTACAAGGATGCCGCTTGGTAATTATAAATGGAAAAATTCCAGGTCTGCTGGGCAGAAACCTCACTCTAGCTGCTGCAGAAAGGAATTCACAGCCTCTTAACCAGTTTCCACACCTAAGCGAGTTCACCTGGCTGGCCCAATGGCTCACACTTGTAATCTCTGTGTTTTGGGAGGCCGAGGGGCAGGAGGATCAGTTGAGCCCAGGAGTTTGAGGCTGCAGTGAGCTTTGATTACATCACTGCACTCCAGCCTGGGCAAGAGAGGGAGACCCTGACTCTAAAAAACAAATACATAGTATATACACCCAAAACTCTTTGAGCAAGAACTTTGAGGAAGGATCCTGCAATGCAGCCACAGATGTTCACCCTAAATCATACCCCAGGACTTTCCCAGAGGGTCCTACTGCTATTTAAGAGAATATCTGGATATTGGGGAGAGTGAAATACCTGACCTTCTGCATTGTTAGATACTGGCTGTGAAGACCAGAGACCCATTCTATCTACGGTCATTTCCCTAACCCCAGAATGTAGACTGGGAATAGATATATTTAGCAATTGGTAGACTCCCTACTTTGCTCCTCTGGTCTGAAAAGTGAGGGCTATTTTGGTAGGAAGGGCAGACGGAAACTTCTGGAAGTGCTTCAGCCTTTACTGAGATAATAAACCAAACACAATGCTACATCCCCATAATTGCAGCAATAATTGCTGCCATCAAATATTTGAGAAATACAGTGATAATTATTTCATTGTTGTTATGCTTTTAAAAAAATTACAAAAAATACATACTATAATTTACCATCTTACCCAATTTTAAGCACAGTTAAGTCATGTTATGTAGATTCACATTGTGTGACGGATCTCCAGAACATTTTCATCTTGCAAAACTCAAAGTCTATACCCATAAACAACAACTCCCTATTTCCCCCTTTTCCCAGCCCCTGGAAACCACCATTCTACTTTGTTTCTGTGAACTTGACTACTTTAGACACCCAGGGTGATAATTTTCAACACAACACCATTAAATGCATCTGTTTTCCCAATGCCAAAGCCAGCAAGGGCACAAAGATGACTACAGACTGTCACAAACAGCAGCAGATGGTGACGCAAACCACTGCTGCAATCCAAATGTGGTATCTTCACTAGAGAAAAGTTACACAGCTCCTGGAAATTAGCGTGCCCTTAGCAATTTTTTCCATCCTTATTAGCAATATAATCAGAGGTAGTTGCCTTCATATAGTAGAAAGAACAGTATACCTTTACTATCTAGCCTCAGGGCTGTATCTATTTATAGATAGATATAGATACCAACATTCAATAGACAGACAGGGAATAAAAAGACAAAGAAATTCTATGTGGAAAATACAATTTAGTAAAAAAACGAAAGGATCAATCAGGAGATCTAAATCAGAAAACTAGAAATTCTTTGTAAAAAAGGAAATAGAAAATAAATTATATAAAAGTATTTTTTCAGATTAAAGAACATGAATTTCTCAATTTAAAATATCCACAATTTTTCATCGATACCATGAATTTTTTAGGAAAACATACACTAAAGCGCATCATCATGAAATTTCAGAAGACTGGGGATAAAGAGAAGATCTTAAAAGCCTCCAGAAGGACAAAACAGTTCTGTACACAGGATCAGTAATGAGGATGGTCTCAGACTTCTCAAAATCACTGAATGCTAGAAGGTAATGGAAACTTGTCTTCAAAATGTTAAGGAAAAAATAATTCTCATCCCTAGCCCCCAGTGTGGCTATGTATGGGGATGCAGCCTCTAAGAAAGTAATTGAGGTTAAATGAGGTCATTTAGATAGAGCACTGATGATGTGACAGGATTAGTGTACTTCTAAGAAGAGACACCAGAGAGCTCACTCTTGCTATCTCTGTCCCTGTGTCCACTCATGGAAGAAAGGCTATGTGAGGACACAGCAAGAAGGCAGCCATCTGCAAGACAGCAAGAGAGCCCTCACCAGAAACAGAATCAGCTGGAACTTTGACCTTGGACTTCCAGCCTCCAGAACTGTGAGAAAATAAATAAATGTCTGTTGTTTAAAACACTCAGTCTGTGGTATTCTGTTAAGGCAGCCCGAGCTGACTAACGCAGAGTTGAAACTCATTCAAGTGTAAAAGTAGAATGAAAATATGTTCAAACATGCAAAATCTCAAATTAACCTGTGATATACCCTTTTACAAAAAGTTTCAGGGGGATGTGCTTGACCAAGTATCGCAGTAAACCAAGAAAGGGGAAGGCATGGAATCCAATTCAGGAAAGAGGCAAAGGAAATTTCCACTGTGACAGTAGAAGGAAAACCAGGACTCAGATATCTTCTTGGAGAGAACTCATCCAGGTTGGGGCAGGGGAATCTGGGGCTACAGAATGAATGTCACCAGTGGGGGAAATGATAAAAGAGAGAGAAGGGAGAGAGGAAGAAGGGAGGGTAAGCGGGAAGGAAGGAGGGCTGGCCCACTACATTTTAATGTATTGTGGGGAAATTTATACTTTAACAGATACAGTTTGGGACTAAATTAAGTAGGTAAGGCCAAGCATGGTGGCTCACACCTGTAATCCCAGCACTTTGGGAGGCTGAGGTGGGCAGATCACTTGAGGTTAGGAGTTCAAGACCAGCCTGGCCAACATGGTGAAACCCCCTCTCTACTAAAAATACGAAAATTAGCTGGGGATTTTGGTGGATGACTGTAATCCCAGCTACTCAGGAGGCTGAGGCAGGAGAATCTCTCGAACCCGGGAGGCAGAGGTTGCAGTGAGCCAAGATCATGCCACTGCACTCCTGGGTGACAGAGCGAGACTCCACCTCAAAATAATAATAATAATAATAATAAATTAAATAGGTAAATAGAAAGGTTAAAAATGTAAAACAAATAGTATACTTAATCTACAGAAAGCAAAAAGTTGAATAAAAGTAAATGGAATTATAATACACTACAAGGTACAGCAAGGCAAAGCAATGGATACTATTTACACGGTCATCATGACAAATACTGATTTATCAAACGTGTAGTAATATTGGTAGAATAGGGTGTTACATGTGTGGAGGGGCGGGGGGAAAGTGTGAAAGTATGAAATCCTACCTTCCATCGTGGAAATCTGTGGGAAGGTAGGAAGAAGAAATAGTGATGTCTATGCATTATTTAGAAATATGGGGATAAATAGCAAAAAGAATAGCTAAAAGAGTGAAAAAGAGAAGGTAAGGTGGAAAGCAGTCGGGCTTTGCCAAATGTTTTAATTTACATACTCTCAGCTTTTTTGTTTTTAAATGTAAAAATAATTATAACAGAGCACCAAAGAAAGAGAATCTTCCTTCAGAATTATAAAACAACAATTTTTAATGGTAGAATCTAATCCTTCCTCTTTAAGTTCTAACTGGAACAATGTAGTTGATGGCAATTTTCTAAAAAGAGTAACTCTTTGAGTCCCGATGATTCTTTTACTTAAATAAGCAAGAAGTTTAGCTTTTAGGACTTTTTATTTCAGATATTAAAACATCAGCACAAACACTTGTATTTTTTTTTAATGGGAAAAAAAGAAAAAGGAATTCCCTCTGGTGAATTGTATGGGTTTAAGGCCACAGATCAGGGGTGACAATAATATACACTTGGCCCTCCTACATATTGCTATCAGAAGGTGTTACTCAAGATCACTTTTTCCAAAACAAAATCTGAGGTTTTGGTTCCATGTCTAAAAATCCCACATTGCGAGACAATTTGGTTACTGAGGGGTATTTAATATAATCACTTTACCTTGAAGGATTCATCAAAAGCTGATATTCCTTTAATTTAGATGTCTTCTATTTCCCATTTATATTGAAAAGACTAAGGATATCATGATCATACTATACTGTATAGAAACATGGAATTCATGGTCCCATTTGTTTCTGTATTGGAAAAACACCTGCATTTTTTAATTTTATAAATACAAAGAATAAAATTACATCAAAATAGAATAAACAGTGTGCTTCATCCATGAAAACAACTTTTCTAAATTTGACATCTAGCTATGCCCACTGCAACTATCTAATAAAATCTATGTATCTTCCCCAAATTGGAAACCTAGAACACCATCCATCGACAATTTGTTAGAGTGTAATCTCACTATTCTGCCACCCAGAATATTGATCACAAGCTCAGTATCAAAGCATGATTTCATGGGTAATTGCTTGGTGATAAAAAGATCATTATTTCCTGATGATCAGAGAACTAGATGCCAGGACCACATCACCTTTAATCCTCATAGAATGACAAACACTGAATTGTGCGGTGACATTGTGCCAACCGCTTGCTTTGAAAGCTGTAATAAGCAGCTACACAGAAGTCTTTATAATATCCATTTAACAAGTTATTGATCAGCACATATTTGTTATAAACCTGATTCTGAAATATTTTTCTAAAAAATGTATAAACAACTTGCTCTGGGATACCATTCATGTATTTTCCCAACGTTCTGCATGCTATGATAAATTCTTAGGCAGTAAGAGTTGGCCCAACTCATGGTACCATCCACTCTCAGCCAGTGAGCAATAGCACACACCACACTGCACCACTGAGCCAATGAGAGTGCTATCTGTGTTGTTATTCCATCTACTTTGTGTTCTAACAAACAGTTTTGACTCATGACAAAAATTGTGCAAGAGGCAGTGTTCAACACTTCCCTTCTGAAAGAAACAAAGGAAGACTATCATGGTGGATGTTAAAGAGGCAATTTCAGGCCAAGCATGGTGGCTTCTTCCTGTAATCCCAGTGCTGTGGGAGGATCTCGAGGCCAGGAGTTTAAGACCAGCCTGGACAACATAGTAAGACTCCCATGTCTTCCAAAAATATATATCTCTGTATATATATCCGGGTGCAGTGGTGTGTGCCTGTAGTCCCAGTTACTCAGGAGGCTGAGGTGAGAGGATCCCCTGAGCCCAGGAATTTGAGACTGCAGTGAGCTATGTTCACACCACTGCACTACAGCCTGTGCAACAGAGAAAGGCATTGTCTATGGCATGAAAAAAAAAAAAAAAAGAAGAAGAAACTTCATTGCATCTTAAGTGCTTTCAAAGAAACAACAACAAAAAATAGAAAAATTGATATATAATCAGAGGTTGCTGAATGCCCTTTTACATTTGCAATGAATTATAATCATGACCATAGACGGACCAAAAATCATCAGCAGAGAATTAAGACTTGTCATGGCTTCATGGCTTCCAGAAAATTTGAAGCAGCCCGATAAGCTATTGCCAGTGAATGATGGAGGGAAAAATGCATCTCCATAGAGACTGTGTTATAACAATCCTGTCTGCCACTGACCAAGTTAGTGCTACCAAATTCAAAAAATTAATTTCTCACTACTTCCAAAAGACAGATACCCAGACAGCAGTGTGAAGCGTGGATAAAGGGTGGCAAGAACTGGAGGCACGATTAACAGTTTGGCTGATTTTTAAAATGGATTTACAATAGGGCTTTTATTAATCAGGAGAGATGAAGGTATGCTGCAGTAATAAACTCCAAAATCTCTGATTGAACAAGATAAGGATTAATTTCTCGCTCATGAAAAATCCACAGTGTGTTGAAGGTCACACCACTTAAAATTGATGCCTTCCAAGATCTATGCAAAGGGGAAAGAAGAGCTGGAAGAGTGAAGTAGATTACATCACATCCATGACATTCCAATAGCCCGTGCCCCACTGGCCTAACCAAAAGAGAGACTAGAAAATATAGTCCTCCTGTGAACACAGAAAGGAAAAATGGGGTTCATGAGCCTCCATCAGTCTGTATCACATCGATGTTGTTGAGGACATTATTCACTAAGTCAATGCACTCCTCTCTGTACATCTCAGTACCAGGAATGGGCAACTCATATTTAGTAAGGGGACTTGCATTTTCCTTGAGAAGGAATCTCGCTCTGTCACCCAGGCTGGTGTGCAGTGGCACGATCTTGGCTCACTGCCACCTCCGCCTCCCAGGTTCAAGCAATTCTCATGCCTCAGCCTCCAGTAGCTGGGACTATAGGCACCCACCAGCATGCCTGGCTAATTTTTTGTATTTTAGCAGAGACAACGTTTCACCATGTTGCCCAGGCTGGTCTCAAACTCCTGACCTCGAGTGATTTGTCTGCCTCGGCCTCTCAAAGTGCTGGGATTATAGGCCTGAGCCACCATGCCTGGCCTGGGACATGCATTTTAGCATATAATTTTACCCCAAGATTTCTCTTTCTCTCCCTGCCTACCCCCAATTTCTTCATAAAATGCTTTGTTCTCTTGCTCTTTATTTTTATAAGCTATTTTAAGTTATTTGGGAACGAGGTTAAATACCAATGATTTTTTTTTTTTTTTTTAATACGCCAAACTGTTAATCCTGCCTCCATGCCTGTCACTCTTAATCCACTCTTCATACCGCTGTTCCGGTGACATTTTCTAAGAAGCACATTTTCTAGTAAGCTGTTCAATGGATGGCTCCCTACATAGTACAGGATCAAGTGTCAAGACCTCAGCATGGCATTCCCAGTCCCAGTGATCCAGCATCAGCCTCCCCTTTCTACCCTTATCAACTGTCATTCCCAATTTTGAACCCTGTGCTTCATCCACACACGCACACAAATCTTCCCATGTTGTCTAGAGGTTGGGGTAAAAAAAATCTTGCATTTTTAAAA
This sequence comes from Chlorocebus sabaeus, assembly GCF_047675955.1. Classification (NCBI taxonomy): domain Eukaryota; kingdom Metazoa; phylum Chordata; class Mammalia; order Primates; family Cercopithecidae; genus Chlorocebus; species Chlorocebus sabaeus. The sequence goes on along the minus strand of NC_132911.1, from coordinate 30,865,511 downwards.
TTTTTATTTTAAGTTCCGGGGTACATGTACAGAATGTGGATGTTTGTTACATAAATGTGTGCCATGGTGGTTTGTTGCACCATCAACCCATCACCTAGGTATTACACCCCTCCATGAATTAGCTACTTTTTCTAATGCTCTTCCTCCCCCCACCCCAGCCTCCAATAAACCCCAGTGTGTGTTGTTCCCTTCCCTGTGTCCATGTGTTCTCATTGTTCAGCTCCCACTTATAAGAACATGCAGTATTTGGTTTTCTGTTCCTGCGAGGGTTTGCTGAGGATAATGGCTTCCAGCTCTATCCATGTCCCTGCAAAGGACATGATCTCTTTCCTTTTTATGGCTGCATAGTATTTCATGGTGGATATGTACCACATTTTCTTTATCCAATCTATCAATGATGGGCATTGGGGTTGATTCCATGTCTTTGCTATTACGAATAGTGCTGCAATGAATAACGTGTGGATGTATCTTTGTGACAGAATAAATCTTGCAGTTCCTAATCATGACATGCAGTCATACCTCCACATTTGCCCATCATAATCTCTCTCCCTGGAGTACCCCCTTCTGCTTTTTTCCAACTTCAAGACTCATATCTCTACAAAGATTTTTTTTTCCAATGACTCTTTGCATTTTTACTATATACCTCTAAGGTAGCAGCTAGCACACTCTACTTGCTATTATTTGTCTAATAGACTTTTCTCCCATGCTAGACAGTGAGCTGCAAAGTCAATGGACAATATTGTACCCATCTTAGAGCCTAGCACAAAGAAACTTTAATAAATGTCTGGGGAATGAATGAATGAATGAATGAAATATAAATGAAGGGAATATATTTATAAAACCTTGAGGATAAAGTACCTGACCCGAGAATAAACCTTGAAGTAGTTGAGATTCAACCACTTGAGGTGCCATTTTGTTATTTATAATAAACCCAAAAATATAAGAGAACCATTAGGGAGTTGTTACAAGTCGGTTAATCACAATGCTTTCAATGTATGTTCTGTTCAGCTCATTAATCTTGGTATTATTATTAGAAGAAAGCCGGCGTGTGTGTGATACGTCTCCAAGGGCGGGAAGGTGGCAAAGGGAGGTGAATCCAAGTGGGTGGAGGGAAGGGAAGGGCGAGAGGAGAAAAAGGTGGGAGGAGGACCAGGCGGGAGGGTGGCAGCTCACTCAGGACCCAGCGGGGCAGCACGATGAGGCGGGTCGCCCTGTTTCTGAACAGCAGCCCCAAGAACGGAAATACTCTAAGAAATACTCTCTTCAGGAGACAGATTCTAAGCCTCCTGAAGGATTGTTAGGATTCCACACAGACTGGCTGACATTAAATGTTGGAGAGCGGTACTTTACAACTACATGGAGCACTTTAGTGAATAAAGAACCTGACAGTATGCTGGCCCATATGTTTAAGGACAAAGGTGTCTGGGGGAAATAAGCAAGATCACAGAGGAGTTTTCTTAATTGACCGAAGTCCTGAGTACGTTGAACCCATTTTGAACTACTTGCATCATGGACAGCTCATTGTAAATGATGGCATTAATTTATTGGGTGTGTTAGAAGAAGCAAGATTTTTTGGAATTTACTCATTGATTGAACACCTAGAAGTGGCAATAAAGAATTCTCAGCCACTGGAGGATCATTCACCAATATCCCGAAAGGAATTTGTCCGATTTTTGCTAGCAACTCCAACCAAGTCAGAACTGTGATGCCAGAGTTTGAACTTCAGTGGTTCTGATCTTTCTCGTTTGGACCTTCAATACATTAACTTCAAAATGGCCAATTTAAGCCGCTGCAATCTTGCACATGCAATTCTTTGCTGTGCAAATCTTGAATGAGCTGATCTCTCTGGATCCGTGCTTGACTGTGCAAATCTCCAGGGAGTCAAGATGCTCTGTTCTAATGCAGAAGGAGCATCCCTGAAACTGTAATTTTGAGGATCCTTCTGGTCTTAAAGTCAATTTAGAAGGTGCTAATCTGAAAGGTGTGGATATGGAGGGAAGTCAGATGACAGGAATTAACCTGAGAGTGGCTACCTTAAAAAATGCAAAGTTGAAGAACTGTAACCTCAGAGGAGCAACTCTGGCAGGAACTGACTTAGAGAAGTGTGATCTCTCTGGGTGTGATCTTCAAGAAGCCAACCTGAGAAGGTCCAACGTGAAAGGAGCTAGATTTGAAGAGATGCTGACACCACTACACATGTCACAAAGTATCAGATGAGAATTTTAGGGGCTGGAGGAAGATGTACAAGATGAAAATGTTTTCCTTATCACTTTTCTTTCTCCACCCACTCAGTTGTCGAAGAAATAACACCGTAAGGAAATTAAAAAAAAAAAAAAAGGAAAAAAAGAAAACATTTAGAGGATTATGCTTGTTCTCAGCGGTGCATAAGGGAAAAAGCTGACTTTTTTTTTTCCATATTCTAATTTTCAACACAAAAGCACGCATTTAATAGATGTAGGGAAACTAGATATTGCTGCCTTTTGAACGGGGTAGGGGGGTTTATCTGATTTTATGGCCAGGAATAGTATCTATTATATTTGCTTTTAAATAGGCATGATGTGGAAATATCATCTTGGTTTGAGATCCATTTGAGGATTTTAATTTATGGAAAGCACTACATATGCAATTATAGTTATTGAATACCTAGATGCAGTATCAATATTTAAATTGTTAAAACTTTATGAAAACTTGGAAAAGGTTGTTTAGGTTTATAAATAGCTTTAGTGATCCCTCCCCTCTTTAAATACCTTTCACACCACATGAATATGGTGAGATCAGACTCCCTAAGACTCTTTTCAGGTTCATTTTTAAAATGTTTACTTTTTAGGACAAAATAGTAGCTAAATTAAAGTAATATCCAGTTCTTACTGATTGAGACAGAGTGGAAAGAAAGACATCATTGTACATCACTGTCATTCCAAAGGTACAGTGGGACTCCGGATGGAGGAAGAACTTACCTATCACTACAACACTTATAAGTGAGAATTTCTCAGAATTTCATTCTAGGCAAGTTCCACTCAACACCAGACCAAGCAATTCTACCTATTTACACTGTTAGCCTAATTTTCTCATACAATCATCACAAGCAGAGGAAGATACTTCAAAACCAAAAAACCAAAGTACATCATTAATATTCATTTAATTCAAATACCAAATAGTTTATATAGGGCCAGCTTAGAAATAGATACTAAATCCAGAGCTACTGCAATCAAAGTTTATATGAATGAAGATGGTAGAGTTGCCTGCTAAAAGACAACGTAATATAATCGCAGCTAGAACCCTAGAGTGGGGAATGAGGAATTTTAAACACATTTGATTACAGCCACCAAAAATATATATATAAAGTAAAAATAAAGGCATTTGGCTGGTCCAAGATGTAATACCAATCAGTCAGCACCTGTGATTCTTTTACTTATATATATTTTTTAAACAAATTTTGGCCCAATTTTCTTGAGTCATTATCTCTCTGCAGCAGCAGAGGAAGGGCCTGTACCTCCCTACCAATGACCTGGTGTCCTTACTTCTACCCGAAGAGCAGGGATATTAGCTGTGTCCAAATGGATTCTGAACTCTACAGACTCATCAACATGAGGCAAGCAATCATTGAAAACCACCTGTGTCTCCTTTGGGAGAATGACATATCCTTAGTATTTACGTATCATTATTCTTCTATATCTACATATGCAAAGCTTTCCTTAACAGTAAAGGGTACATATGCATGGTGGGAGGAGATCAGATCTTTAAAAGTGAAGGAAAGCAACTTCAGAAATGAATTATTTTCTTTGCTTTTTATTTTTACCAAGACAGAGAAGTATTGTATTGAGAGATAATCTATTTTCATAGTCAATATGTGCCTAAATTATATTTAAATCATTTCACTCACTCTATACTATATTTTCAGGAATTACAGAATGTGTTATTCATTCACTTAAAGGTACCTCTGTAGAAATAACCTAAAACTGCAGAAGGATCTGAAAGATCTAAACATAGTGTGCTTAGAAACTGCAGATTTTAGATCTAATGGATACTGCATTAATAAACAATAGAAGAAGAAGAAGAAGAAGAAGAAGAAGAAGAAGAAGAAGAAGAAGAAAGAAGAAAGAAGAAAGAAGAAAGAAGAAAGAAGAAAGAAGAAAGAAGAAAGAAGAAAGAAGAAGAAAGAAAGAAGAAAGAAAGAAGAAAGAAGAAGAAGTAGTAGTAGTAGAAGGAGGAGGAGGAGGAGGGGGAAAGGAAAAGAAAAGAAGGAAAAGAAGAAGAGAAAGAAGAAGAAGGAAGAAGAAGAAGGACGAAGGAAGAAGAAGAAAGAAGAAGAAGGAAGAAGAAGGAAGAAGAAGAAAGAAGAAGAAGGAAGAAGAAGGAAGAAGAAGAAAGAAGAAGAAGGAAGAAGAAGAAAGAAGAAGAAAGTCAGCACCTGTTCACAGGAATACTAGGTGATTGTAGCTGGTCTTGAATTCCCTAAAAAGCAGAAATCTGATTCCCAGGGCTGACCAGGAAGAATGTTGCAAGGGGCAAAATGATTGTTGTCTGCATCAGACACACTCCTGCCTTCTCACTCCTTTGAGGGATGATGCTAAATGATGCTAAGTGTTGGAGAAGGAACGCACTTGACCACCCAGGTCAACCCAGCACTGCATTCTAGTCTCTGCCTTTCTCCAGCAACTGGCTGTGTGGGATCAAGGACGTCACCTCTCCCTGGGCCTGTTTTTCTCCCCTTAGAATGAAAGGTGCACTAGAGATCTAATTCAAAATGCCAACTTTTATAGCCACACACCCAAATCTTTCTTTGTATTCTCTTTGACAGCAGACCCCTTCCTTGTGTCTCTCTGGAGGGCATTCATTTCATACAGATTTCTTGCCTTCTTAGGTTTCTGGCCAGGTGGAGTTGAGCACATGGTTGCAATGCCTCTCTGCTTTCTGTCCGCCTCCCCCAAACCCCGAGCCCCTAACTTACTCCCTTATTTAAAATCTCTTTTCACTGAATACCATGATAATCTTAGTGATCAGTTTCCATGATGAAAACAATTGCATTCTGTTTCTTAAAGACTTGGTCCCGTTCATTTTTAAATTCCAGTCAATATTTGATCACGTCTCTTTCTCTTGTGGCTCCTGTGGCTGAGGGTGAGAAGGTGAGGGATGCTGTAGGGGACACAGTCTGTTCTCACGCACCTCCCCTTCCCTCTTTCTCTTCCTTGTATCTGCTCCTTTGGTCTTGGGGTAAAAACAGGAGCAAGAGTGAACTTGGCATTCCCTCCCAAGGCCATTAACTGCCCTCCTAGATCTCTGGTCTTTAGTGTAAGGTAGGGGGGTAGATGCTCCACAGGCCCCTTGGAGAGAGGGCTCATTCCCAAACAGATGGGCTCTTAGAGTAACTGGGCCAATTGCTGCTGGCTTTAATGTGCATTAATTTAACCCATAATGTAGCAGCCCAGGGCCTCTGTAGCCCCAATCGCTTCTTCCCTCATGGCCAATTCTTCAGCCAGTAGGCCCTTGTAGTATCCAACTTCCATAGTTGGCAATAACCTGAAGCTTGAGGCAAGGAAACACTGACTTCCTTCCCACCTGCCACAGATCTCTCCCCAGAAAGCCTTTGTCCTGTTCCAATAACACAGCAGCAGCCCAGCAAGTCTGCTAGATAAGCAGATGCCTGCTTAGAGACCCTACTGTATGTTACTTCACTTGTTATTAACTGAACTGTTTGTAAGAATATAAGGCAGCTCCTTCACTAATGGTTCTCTTGGGGGCTTGCCTGCCTTGGCTCTGGAAAGAAAAAATCCCCACTTTCCCTCCAGCTTGAGGAGGAGAAGGACAAGAATAGCTTCACATCTCAAACACTGCTGTCCTCCAACAGGCAGCATTCCTCTTCCCCCTCCAGGTCCTCTTCTCATATCCAGAGGAGGGGGGGTCAGGTGTTGTGGGAGGCAGTTGGGTCTGTTCTCTGAGTGCTTCCCAGGAAGCCCTGAATGGTGTGGCTGGTCCAGAGCACTAACTGTCCCTCCAACTTAGAGTACAGAATGCTTGCTGTAGTTTTTCCTCAATGTGAGCCTTAGTAATCAAATTGAGAAAACAGGATCACGTTCAGCACCCTGCAGCATCTTGTTACATATTCCTGTATGTTAATACTGCATTAATATCTGGCCAGGCCCACACTGATAATCCCAACACTTTGAGAGGCCAAGGCAGGAGGATCACTTGAGGCCAGGAGTTGGAGACCAGCCTGGGTAACATAGCAAAACCCTGTCTCTACAAACAAACTTAAAATAAATAGTGGTCCCAGCAGTAGTCCCAGCTACCCAGGAGGCTGAGGCAGGAGGACCCCTTGAGGCCAGGAGTTCAAGACTGCAGTAAACTATGACCACATCACTGCACTCCAGCCTGGGTGAGTGAGACCGTGTCTCTAATAAATAATAATTTTTATAATATTTCATTAATATCCGTCTTCCCTGCTATACTATAAGGCCATGACAACAAGACCCATGTATGTATGCTTTGCTCAAGATTGAACTCCAGCTGCTTAGAATACCTAGCCAAAACAAAATTTTTTAATGTCCAATATTTATTGAATGAATGAGTGAATAAAACTCCTCTTAGTCATTTTGCCCCCATGACCACAGCTGATTGGACCAGAGCTGGGGACATGACGGAAGAAGAACCAATACATGCCAATACCAATACTATGAGCCAAGCAAATGATATCAGGAGAGAACTGGATCCAAAAGACAGGAGGACTAGACAGCCTGTATTGAGTTATTATTGAGTATCTAGAAGGCTGCATGCAGCTCAGATGGGACAGCTATGTGCATGATAAAATAGAAAATGCTGATCTAGGGCCAGGCACGGTGATTTATGCCTATAATTTCAGCACTTTGGGAGGCCAAGGCAGGAGGATCACTTGAGGCCAGGAGTTCTAGACCAGGCTGGGCAACATTACAAGACCCTGACCCTATAAAAAATAGAAAAAAAAAAAAAAGGTCTGGGCATGGCGGTTCACGCCTGTAATCTCAGCACTTTTGGAGGCCGAGGCAGGCAGATCATCTGAGGTCAGGAGTTCAAGACCAGCCTGGCCAACATGACAAAACCCCATCTCTACTAAAAATACAAAAATTAGCCCAGCACAGTGGCATCTGCCTCTAATCCCAGCTACTCGAGAGGCTAAGGCAAAAGAATCACTTGACCCCAGGTGGAGGAGGTTGCAGTGAGCCCAGATTGCACCACTGCACTCCAGCCTGGGCAACAGAGTGAGACTCTGTCTCAAAAAAAAAAAAAAAAAATCAGCCAGGTGTGGTAGCACATGCCTGAGTAGTAGTTTCAGCTCCTCAGGGGGCTGAGCCAGGAAGATCACTTTAGTCCATGCATTCTAGGTTACAGTGAGCTATGATCATGCCACTTCACTCCAGCCTGGGTGACAGAACAAGACCCTATCTCAAAAAAAAAAAAAAAAAAAAAAAAAAAAAAAAAAAAAATTGCCAATCATGAAACAGGGAGATTAGGAAAAGCAAAGGAAATAGACTACCTGGCCTCAGACAAGAAAAGAGAATTCTCTTTCCTGACCCTCTAGTTGTTGGTGTTAGCATCTATGAGGCCCATATCTACTTTCTTATTCCCTGAGAGAGTCCAGTATCCTTCCAGTGATTTCTCTTTCAACCTAGTTTGATGGAACTACAGTCCTTGCAACAGACTGTGACACTGAGAAATGGTGCTCCATGCCAGTGAATTCTCTAGGTTATTTAACTTGTCATTACTTGACTTGTTTGTAATAATCTGGTCTTTGTACATGCATCCTATAGATGTATTCTCAGAATTTGTAGAACATAATTTAATATTTTTCTTAATGACTCAGAGTCACCTGTTATATTAAAGAGATGGTCCTTCGGTCTCCAAATTTGCTGCCAGCTGTCACCAGCAGAGCACCTTTTCTCTTAAAATGGTCCTTCGAATTCATTGCAAAGCTTTTTTGAGGAACCAGCTCTTCAAACTGATTCTACATGGGTGGAGACTCCAACAGGCCACTCTGAGGAAGGGTTTGCTTCCAAATGGATGGTGGTTCTTGGCAACATTGGGCTACCAGCTTCACGCTACAGCTTTAAAGCCACACTATCACTGTTCTAAACCATGTCTAATTACCTCCTTCTAGTCCTTCTTCCATTACAAACTTGTTACCTACATGCTCTTTTGCTTTGACTATTAAGAACTCACATACTGGCCGGGCATAGTGGCTCACGGCTGTAATACCAGCACTTTGGGAGGTTGAGGCAGGAAGATCACTTGAGGTCAGAAGTTTGAGACTAGCCTGGCCAACACGGTGAAACCCCTAATTTACCAAAAATAATTAGCTGGGTGGGGTGGTGCATGCCTGTAATCCCAGCTACTTGGGAGGCTGAGGCAAGAGAATCGCTTGAACCTAGGAGGAAGAGGTTGCTGTGAGCTGAGATCATACCACTGCACTCCAGCCTGAGTGACAGAGTGAGAATCCATCTCAAAAAAAAAAAAAAAAAAAAAAAGTATTCACATACTATTAAAGTTCTTTTCTTCAATGTCAACCTCCTTTCAATGAAGAGTTGATCTCACTTTCCCAAGGGGCCACCTGGTTGTCTACAGAGAATGAAGCCCAAACCCAAATGCTTCCCTTTCGGAGTCCAAGCTTGATGCCAGCTGGCCTGCCATTAGGTTGCTCAGGTCAGAGATTAATTTTCCCTCCAACCAGCATGCAACTAAGTCTACTAGACATGCTTGCTTTTTTAAACAAACAAACAAACAAACAAACAAACAAACACCTTAATAGAGATGTCAAATCCAAACAAATCCTCAAGCTTCTAGGGGCAAAATTAAGCCAAGCTCATTAGCAATGAACCAGGCTCATCCCAACAAGTCTCCTGTTTTCTGATGAGTAGCTTGAGGAAATAAGCTCAAGGACAGTTCAGGACCACCAGGGGTAATCTGAAGGCCAGGCCAGGATGCTGACCTCTAGTGTGGTCCTAAAGTCTACCCTCCTTGAAGATCTGGGATATCAGTTATCAGAACCAAGGGCTCCAGGACCCAGGGAAATTAGGATAACACCAGTGGCCCATCTTAAAACACTCCAGAAACACTTTTACCAGCATCCACTTTCCATAGGATCCACGATAATGTGAAAACAGGGCTGGTCCCCTAGAGCCCCAAATCAGCCACCATTTTCAGCAGTGTCTGTGCACAAGCTTATACTCCTAGCTGAGCTGCATTTTCTGCTATCTAGACCATAGGGGGAAAAGTCAGGAACTCATTTCTTCCAATATCACAGCACAATCTGGCCACATCAAGTGAAAGAAAATTCAGAACCACTAATTGGAACTAAACTGCAATTCATACATATTCCCGTAAACCCCCGAGTCACCGGTCTTAAATCCCATACTGTCACCCTCCAGGTCAGAACTGGCTCTGTATAAGCAGCTGGTACAGACAACCATAAGCAAAGGAATAAGCCTCAACGCGCTCAGGACACCAGAAGACCCGGGACAATCTGAAACCTAGACATGCCAGTTTTCTGAAGTAAAATTTTGAGCTTCCTCAAGGCCGAGGATAAGGCCTCATTTTGCCCCTAAGTCCCAGTCTGGAACACTGAAACAAATCAAGAGTAACTCGATGGACCAAGAGCCAAAGTTTCTGCCTGCTGTAATCTTGAAGTAGAAGCCAGAGTTGCAAATTTCTCTACATATCTAGGTATTTTATAGGATAATTCTTGTCGACTAATAGATCAGAGATATACATGGGCATATATAGAATTTTATTGGTGTATGTAGAATTTCCTGGAGGAATTTTCCCATCAGACAAGGCTGAAAAGGATAGTGTAACTGACATGTGAACATGGCATCATGATGGATGCCAAATAGATTATGGGATCCACAAAATAGTGCAACATGGGAAGAGAGCCTTCCAGAATCAAGGGTCTTGGGCCCAGAAGACAGATAGAATCAAAGGCATCAACAGGACACTTGAGAAATTAACACCAGAACCTACAGAGATGGGGTGTTGAAAAAGCTCTCCCAGAAGCCATCTGGAGCAAAGGAAGGGACACCTGTGTCAGGCTTGGTGTCTGCTATAGAATCTTCTACTGACTATGTAGGTAGATTTCTCCACTTAAGAACTTCTGAAAATCAGGAGCCCTCATAAATAAAAGTGGACCAGGTATGGTGGCTCATGCCTGTAATCCCAACACTTTGAGAGGCCAAAGCAGGTGAATCACCTGAGGTCAGGAGTTCGAGACCAGCCTGGCCAACATGGTGAAACCCCGTCTCTACTAAAAATACAAAATTAGCCAAGCATGGTGGTGTGCACCTGTAATCCAAGCTACTCGGGAGACTGAGGCAGGAGAATTGCTTGAACTCAGGAGGCGGAGGTTGCAATAAGCCGAGATCATGCCACTGCACTCCAGCCTGAGCGACAGAGCTAGACTCCATCTCAAAAAATAATAATAATAAAATAAAGTGGATTAGTATAATAAAAAGATACAGTATTAAAACATGTGATGAAATTATTAAGTCTGGGCATCACCTCTAAACCATGAACTGCTACTTATTTTACTTTAAAGTATTATATAGCATTATGTGCCAGGCACTGTTTCCAAGTGGTTTACAAATGTTAACCCATTTACTCCTCATAACTGTGGAAATAAACAAGACCACCCAAATGAGAAAGCAAATGTGATTCCTGGGATTTGAATGTCGCCTCCAAAACTCACGTTGAAATCGTATTGCCATCGTAACAGTGTTATGAGGTGACACCTTTAAGAGGCTATTAAGTCATGAGGGCTCTGCCCTCCTGAATGGATTAATGCCCTTATGGTGGGAATGGGTTAGTTATCGCAGGAGTTTGGCCCCTTTTTCTGTCTCACCCTCTTTTGTCCTCCTTTGCCATGTGCTGCTTTCCACTATGTTATGATGCAACAAAAAGGTCTGTCCAAGATGCAGCCCTTCAAACCTGGGCTTCCCAGCCTCCAGGACTGTGAGCCAAATAAACTTCTATTCTTTATAAATTACACAGTCTGTGCTATTCTGTTATAACAGCAGAAAGTGGACAAAGACATCTACTTATTCAAAGCTTGCTATAGCAAAGGAGTCAACCACTATCACTTGTGTTTTGGCAGAGACTAAAAGGCATGCAGAAAAATGGCAAAGCTTCATAGTAAAAAGAAGGGACAGCTTCTGGTATGCTCTGATTGGAGGACGTTGGTATGGGGAAGCTATGGGTGGGCTGACTAGGAGCAGAGCATCCTATGGGGAGCATATTTAACTTTCCTTGGTTGGTTGCATATTGGAAGCAGGAACAAAACCTGGGGAAACTGTCAGTCATTTATCAAGTCCTGGCCACTTGGGGCCAATTGTTACGGGGTTATTGTTTGACTTCCTGGACTGTCTGTTAAGAGATTGTGGTCTGATTTCACACAAAGCTGACTTGCTTCATGGGCCTAATCGGTTGGTTTTGGGGCTGGTTGCTGCAGACTCTAAGGGTGCTATTTCTGCATATGGTCTGGCCATTGCCTATTTGTACCTTCGGTCTCTCATAACCCTATAGAGGAAGTACTACTACTGTGCTCATTTTACAAATGAGGGGAGTGTGGCACGGAGACACAGTAAATAGCAGAGCCAGAATACAAACTAAGGCATTCTGTCCACAGAGTCTATCCCCTTAGCCCCTGCATGAAGGTGCCTCCAATGTGACTTGGTACTGAGTCAGTTCCAGAAATTTATTTTCTATGAGAAAGCTGAGTCTCTGTTCTTCTACTCAGTTGTTTGGGGTTCTACCCACCCATTTTTGTAGCCCAGCCAAAGAGAATCAGAACTTGCCCTTGGCATGCTAAAGCACCATCCTGTGTAATGTATTGTAATGCCAGTAATTTATGAGACTTTTTCTGTTTAGGGGTTTTTAGTTTTGTGTATGATTGACTTCCCTGGCAAGATTAAGAAAAAATAATTTTCACAGGTTGGGTTCCCTGGAGAGACTCTGAAACAGGGATTCATACGCAGTATGTTTATTAGAGAATGCTCGTGGGATTAAGCCCTGTGAAAGGAAGGAGAAAGGACCAGGACTGAGAGAGAAGCTGAGCAGCGATGCAGCCTCAACAAAGGCTTCAGCCCACTCCATGTGTTACCGGTGGAGGGTGTCCAGGTTCTTGGCATTTTGAACAAAGAATTAGACAAAATGCACAAAGCAAGGAAAGAATGAAGCAACAAAAGCAGTGATGTACTGAAAATGAAAGTACACTCCACTGAGTAGGAGCCAGCCCAAGCATAGAGGCTCAAGAGTTCTCTTCACAGAATTTTCTGGGGTTTAAATAACCTCTAAAGGTTTCCCATTAGTTACTTGGTGTATGTCCTAAGTAAATGAAGCAGTGGTCTGCAATCACTCTGATTGGTTGCAGAAAGCAACCAAAGGCTGCAATGAAGTTATAAAGGTTACACCGTAAACAAGAGGCTGATTGGTTGTAGAAAGCAACTAATCAGAGGCTGAAAAGTTACAACGTTGCAATCCTAAGCAACCAATTAAAGATACTTTCAATTTTCCATCTGCCATGCAGAAAAAGGGGTGGGGGGGCAGCAGGGGTTGCGAAGGAAGTAGCCTCTGGTCCTTTTGTTACTTAGGTGTGGAAAATTGGGGCTTTTCTTTGGATTTATTTCTAGGAAGTTGGCGTGAATTGGTCTTGGTTTCTGTGCCTCCAGACCCTATTGTCCTGCCTCACATGGAGGTACAATAAAGCCAAAATGGACCTTCAGAACTGTCCTGCGTGGCAGCAGGAGCACCTGGCCTGAGATTCCTCCTAAATTAGTCACTAATGCAGGCTGCCCGCACCGAGAACAGCCATGGGCAATTTCCAGAGGGAGCTGCCAGCTGAGGGCTGTCTTCTGACAACGCTACAGAAAACAGGTGTGGAGTATGTTTATGTGCTGAAAACATCATTCTCAGAAGGGAAAAGCTTTAATTACTCCTCAGAAACTACAACTAATAAAAAAGAAAGTGCCAATTCCTAGTGGTGTGATTTGGCAGCACTAAGACAGAATCTTTGAGTGCTGTTGTGGTAACCTTTGGGGTTGAGTGAACCAAGAGAAGTATGAGCCCCAAAATGTCAGGGGTGGTGGAGCGGCCAGTTGGCTTCTTGCCCCAGCCTGTTCCAAAGATGCCTTGGGTACCAGTTTAATCCTCATTCACACCACAAACGTGGTGATTTCCTTACGACCAGTACAAGTGCATGAGACTTAGTTCCTAAACTGGAATTAGACCAGAGCATGAGCCAATCAATAATTTTTTGTAATTTGTGTATCTTATCTGTGATCACATTGAAGAGCCACTTTTCCACCTGCTCTGGGTTTAAATTTGTGATCTTTGAGCCAGGGTCCTCTCCTTTGAACTCTGGCCAACTCAGGGGCAATCTGAAAAGAGGATGAGAAATTTCCCTGAGAGGAAGGAGAAAGGACAAGGAAATGGCAGAAGAAGGATGGAGCTGGGGGACTGAGAGGAGAAAAGGAAAAGGAGAACAGAAGGAAAATAAGACATTAAAAGACGATGCTTATGCAATGTTCTACCTGAACACAGGGGCAGATTAGAAGACATTTCAAGTTTCTTTCCTCCTAGTAAGTCTAACAGTAAGTAGGCTTTGCAAGTAATTTCCAGTAGAGACCATATACCTCTCTCTCCATCTACCAAGGCTGGTTGTGTATTTGGGAAACAAAGCATGTTTCTACCCACCAGTGTCCTCCCACTACAGAACACAGCAAAGCTTTATAATACTTGCTTCCTGTCCCTTTTAGCAGCTAATCTGCAGAAAAATACAAATTACACACTGATAACAAACCCTCTCCACATATAATAAAGAAAATGGGCCAGGTGGTTCGTGTCTGTAATCCGGGCATTTTGAGAGGCCGAGGCAGGCAGATCACCTGAGGTCAGGAGTTCAAGACCAGCCTGGCCAGCATGGTGAAACCCTGTCTGTACTAAAAACACAAAAAAAATTAGCTAGGCGTGGTGGTGCACGCCTGTAATCCTAGCTACTCAGGAAGATGAGGCATGAGAATCCCTTGAACTTTGGAGCCAGAGGTTGCAGTGGTGCAGAGCCAAGATCGCACCACTGCACTCCAGCCTGGGCAACAGAAGGAGACTTCATGTCAAAAAAAAAAAAAAAAAAAGAAGAAGAAAAAAAAAAAGAAAAGTAAAAGAATAAGAAAACGGCTGGGAGACAAACCAGAAAGAGTGATATCCCGTAACAACTGAGTAGTGAAAACTGAAAGTGTTTTTCAACTCATACCGCAAGTAAAACTATGAAAAAGAATCCCCTTTTCAAGTGATCTGCTCTTTATAACAAAGTGTTAAACACACACATAAAATGCTTAACAGATCAGAAAATAGCTTTGAAAGTTCATATAGGAGTATTTTCATTTTCTCAAAACATTATCTATAAAAAAACTGTATACCATTTGTTGGAGAAAACAGGCTATTTTCAAAAGTTGCAGAGCCTGACATATACATCTCACTTTCTAAGTATCCTGATAGAAAATCCTTCTATTTTCTGACAGATCCTTTCAAAATGTTAAGCATATGTGTCTTCCAAAAGCACATTACTTTGAAATTGGAATTTTTCCAATCTCACGGGTCTTTTAGCAAAACATTCAGGTCCTCTCGGCCTCCTGCTGACGTAGACAGCTGAAGCCTATAGGCTAAGGCAGGTTTTAGAAATTTGCTTTTTGCACTTACGAGACAGTTAATCCCATATTAATTTGTAATATGTCATTCTTACACAGATTTAGCTAAAACTCAGGAAACCTGAAATTCACACACTGGAAGGATGTTATAAAGTATAGAAGAACCATTTATAACTATAACTCATTTTATGCAACAGGATAATTTCTTCCTTAGTTTTATTGTTTGGAGTTCAGCTTATAAAAGCTTAGAATATATGATGAGTCCCTACAACGATTAAAAATAACTCAGATGGTTTCCAGCTGCATCCATGTCCCATCTGAGTTATTTTTAATCGTTGTAGGGATTCATCTTAGCAAACTATCACAAGAACAGAAAACCAAGCACCGCATGTTCTCACTCATAGGTGGAAACTGAACAATGAGATCACTTGGACTCGGGAAGGGGAACATCACACACCGGGGCCTATCATGGGGAGGGGGGAGGGGGGAGGGATTGCATTGGGAGTTTTACCTGATGTAAATGATGAATTGATGGGTGCTGACGAGTTGATGGGTGCAGCACACCAACATGGCACAAGTATACATATGTAACAAACCTGCACGCTATGTACATGTACCCTAGAACTTAAAGTATAATAAAAAAAAAAAAAAGAAAAAAAAAAACTCAGATGTGTCAAAGATGTGGCAACCAATTAAATATTACTTACTTATACCAAGTTGTTCATTGTGGTCACCTCTGGAGAGAAGGTTTTTCATTTTCCTTTATTTTGGTGTTAGAAGTCTATTTGTTCATTTTCACCTTGCTATAAAGATACTACCCAAGACTGGGTAATTAATAGAGGAAAAAGTTTTAATTTACTCACAGTTCCATATGGTTGGGGAGGCCTCAGGAAACTTACACTCATGGCAGAAGGCGAAGAAGAAACACGTACCTTCTTCACAAGACGACGAGAGAGCGTGACGGGGAAAGAGCCCCCTTATAAAACCATCAGATCTCGTGAGAACTCACTCGCTATCACGAGAACAGCATGGGGGAACCACCCCTATGATCCAATTACCTCCCACCAGGACCCTCCCTCCACATGTGGGGATTATGGGGATTATAATTTGAAATGATATTTGGGTGGGGACACAGAGCCAAACCGTGTCAAGACCCTCTTTCCTTTTTGCAGGGGAATTTGGATTTTTCTTATTAAGCCATTGAAGTGTTCTTTACATACATGAACTGGAAATTTCACTAAAGAAATTCGTAAGGTTAAACCATTTAGCTAAGAATATGCTCTAAGTTTTCACTGAAGGGGAAAAATATCAACAATTCATAATCCCCTTTTCTTTTAACAGTATACTTTTTTTTTTTTTCCTTTTTTTCCTTGAAACAGAGTCTTGCTTTGCCGCCCAGGCTGCGGTGCAGTGGTGCAATCACTTCTCACTGCAACCTCTGCCTCCCAGGCTCAGGTGACCCTCCCACCTCAACCTCCTCAGTAGTTGGGACTGCAGGCACATGCCACCATGCCCAGCTAATTTTTGTATTTTTTGTAGAGATGGGGTTTCGCCATGTTGCCCAGACTGGTCTCAAACTCCTGAGCTCATGTAATCCACCTGCCTCAGCCTCCCACCATCCTTTATTTCTAACACCATCACTAAGTCAGCCTCAGCTGGGGATAATACCATTACTTTCCAAATGTAGCACATTTTGCTTCTCTTTATTTAGAGTTAGATGAGAGTTATGTTGCTATTCCCCTAGACATAAAAAATGAGTTCACTTAGGCAACTCCATTTCCCAGACACCGTAAAATATTACATAAGAAAAACACACTAGTTCCATCCATATTCTGGGACCCTGGGATTTCACATCCTGGTGTCTCCAATTTAGCAACTTCTCCATCTCAACAACGTCCTGAAATTTTATATGACCTATAACTTGTTCCATTTTGTGCAGTATTATGGATCCCCGGCCAGATATCCCCTGGCAGGAAGGGGCCCTCAGAATAAAATGAAATACTGTCTCACCAGGAAGGCAAGCTCTGCAGAAAACGCAGGGATGATCAGCGCATGCAGTCTGTCACAGGCAGGGAGGGTAGAAAGAACCGTTGTTTCAACTGTGGTCCTGTTTTCTAAATGCCAGTCTCACAGAGGGGTGCACCCTTGCTGGGTGGTTTGTGATTTTAGTTCCTGAGGATAAGATTTTAATTTTCTTTTTCATCAAGTTTTGAAATGGTATTGGTCCACTTTTCCCAAGAGCACAGAGACGAATATAGATGCAAAAGAGAGAACGGGGCTGGGTGTGGTGGCTCACACCTGTAATCCCAGCACCTTGAAAGGCCAAGGTGGGAGGATCACTTGAGGTCAACAGTTCAAGACCAGCCTGGACAACATAGCAAAACTCTGTCACTACATAAAAATTTAAAAACTAAGCCAGGCACGGTTATGCACACCTGTAGTCCCAGCTACTCAAGAAGCTGAGGAAGGAGGATTGTTTGAGCCCAGGAGGTTGAGGCTGCAGTGAGCCTTGATCGTGCCAAAGTTCCAAAACTTAATTTAGCCTTAGATTTTTCTCCATCCCTCAACTTTTACTGGCTTCTGTTTGGAGGTAGGGAAGGGAGTGTGTGGTTCCTCTGTCCCCTTCTCTCTCCCAGCCTACTTCCTCCCCCACTGGGAAGCTACAGTTCCAGACCTCTCCATGGTCAGAACCACGTGGTGGCGAGTGAGGAAGTAAGGGATTCTTGCTGGCCTAGAATTCCCACGTGGGTCTGGCTGTTCATTGCACGTAGATTATGGTGGTGCTTTCCATGGGAACTTCAGAAGTTCCCACGACCTAAAGAATCTCTTACCCACTCCTCCTTCAACCCTTGGGCATCCTCTCTCTGCTGGTCAACCCCACCCAACAGGACCCAAGAGGATTCCATACCAGACCTCTCCCCTACTTGGCTTAAATGTGTCCACAGGAAATGACCCCACATCCCTTTCCCTGACATTCTCTAGGAAGGCAGGCTGCACCCAGCATGGCAGCAACCCTCCCTGCTCTGTCACCAGAGCAGCTCATTGGCCCTTCTCTGACCCTCTGGAGTTCCCACACAGGTGTGAGACCCCAGTCTTCTGGGTCTCCCTGCTGTGGTAAACACATTTCAAAATGATTCCATTGGCCTCATGGAAGCCCTCACAGGTTGGTGTTAGAAAACAATACCCTCTCAGCCCTTCACCGAAGGGACCATTGATCTGTGCACATGTGTCCACTGATGGATGAATAGATACAGATGATAGATGGATAAGTAAAAGAAACGACATTTACTTAAATGGGATCACATCATTTTTAACAAAACATGCTTATTTAATTTCACTTGAATTTCACAGAAGGAAAATGAACTGGAATTGTGAACATCAACTCAATGTTCTTTAGATATTATTTCTTAAAATAGCCTTCAAAGGATGAGAAAAAAGATTGAGGAAAACTTAGTTTTCAGTCATTAGGGTCTTTTTTCTTACGTGTTTCCATTTTAAAGATAATTAACTAACTCCCTACTATGAAAGAACACATCCTCCCATATCCTCTCTCCAAACTCCTTAGGCTTTTTTAAGATATATTGTTATTTACATTGTTTAGATTTATGTCACTTACTCCATATTCTCTAATCATGACTCTTAGTGATTTTAGTAAGAGATATATACTTAAATGGATTCAATGAACCTCCAAATCATTTTATTACAGCTTCCCTATTCTTTGTTTTGAATCAATTCTTATTTTTCTAGATTCATTGGGAAAAAATTTTCATAGAGGTTGTATTTTCTTCATGCTTTTATATTTATATTTTTAAGGTAACATATGCCAGAAGTCTTCAGTTAAAGGACATCTTTGCGGTGGCTCAAGCCTGTAATCGCAGCACTTTGGGAGGCCGAGACGGGCGGATCACAAGGTCAGGAGATCGAGACTATCCTGGCTAACACGGTGAAACCCCGTCTCTACTAAAACATACAAAAAACTAGCTGGGCGAGGTGGCGGGCGCCTGTAGTCCCAGCTACAGGGGAGGCTGAGGCAGGAGAATGGCGTAAACCTGGGAGGCGGAGCTTGCAGTGAGCTGAGATCCGGCCACTACACTCCAGCCCGGGCGACAGAGCAAGACTCTGTCTCAAAATGGCCAGACGTGGTGGCTCATGCCTGTAATCCCAACACTTTGGGGGGCCGAAGCAGGTGGATCACCCCAGGTCTGAGGTTTGAGACCAGCCTGGCCAACATGGTGAAACCCCGTCTTTACCAAAAAGAAAGAAAAAATTAGCCAGGTGTGGTAGTGAGTACCTGTAATCCTAGCTACTCAGGAGGCTGAGGCAGGAGAATCACTTGAACCCAGGAGGCAGAGGTTGCAGTGAGCCAAGATCGCACCACTGCACTCCAGCCTGGGAGACAGAGGGAGACTCTATCTCAAAAAAAAAATTATTTTAATAAATAAATAAAGGACACCTTCACTGAGTATATATTCTTGAGTTAAAATGTCTTCCCTCAGAATTTCATGCACACTGGAATTTCATTCCATTGTCTTATGGCATTCAATATTGGGGGTAGTGGGGATGTGGGGAGAGCAGCGGGGACCAGTCTGACTTTCCCTTTGTAGGTGATTGGCTTGTTCTGTTAGGATGCAAAATAGAGATAAAGAAACAGGCATAAAGTTTGTCTGAAAAGAATAATTTGAAAGTTATCACAGGAGCTGGGAAAGACAAGGGTCTTCACACAACAGCATCACCAAGGAATGGCTGTTGGTCTAGGCAGGCCCGAAGCATCCTCCACCTCTGTTCTAGGCTGTCTTCCTACAGAGGAGCAAAGGCCTGCGGAAGTATCACCCCAGGGCAAGGCAGTGCCTCTCAGACCCTTCTGGCTGGTGGGGACAGCCCAGATAGAAATCTGTCCCTTTCTGAAAGTTCTTACACATGCAACTACTCTAAATAGAATTTAAAAAGAAAATGAAGAACATTTCAATCAAGGCCTATTGGATATCTCTCAGTGGGAATATCCAATTCATCAGAATAATACAGTCTTTAAACATTTGGGACAAATATCACTAAAACTAAAGCAGAAGTTTCTTTGATTCAGGCT
The DNA here is from genome assembly GCF_047675955.1 of Chlorocebus sabaeus. Lineage (NCBI taxonomy): Eukaryota > Metazoa > Chordata > Mammalia > Primates > Cercopithecidae > Chlorocebus > Chlorocebus sabaeus. The sequence continues at coordinate 30,845,765 of NC_132911.1, read as the reverse complement.
TGATTTGAAGAAAATAATGCATATATACCCTCACAAGCCTAAAATTTACCAGTACATTTTATTTAAGGAAAAAAAAACAAGGCCAGGTGCAGTGGCTCATGCCTGAAATCCCAGCACTTTAGGAGGCTGAGGCTGGAGGATTGCTTGAGGCCAGGAGTTCAAGACCAGTCTGGGCAACAGAGTGAGACCTTGGCTTTACAAAAAATAAACAAAATTAGCCAGACATGGGTGGTGTGTACCTATAGTCCCACCTACTTGGGAGGCTGAGGTGGGAGGATCGTTTGAGCCCAGGAGTTGGAGGCTGCAGTGAGTTATGATCGTCCCACTGTACTCCTGGGTGACAGAGCAAGACCATGTCTCAAAAAAGAAAAAAGAAAAGAAAACCATGAGATCTAGGTAGTAGTAATTTTTAGTAAGATTTATAAATTGAAATATTGTAATGGATTTCTAATGCAGCTCAAGAAAAATATCAAGATTAAATAAAAATTGATTCAATATCTACAGTGACAAATTATTATAAAAGTAAGTCTAAGTTGGCCGGGCACAACTTAGGCTTATAATCTCAGCACTTTGGGAGGCCGAGGTGAGTGGATCATTTGAGGTCAGGAGTTCAAGACCAGTCTGGCCAACATGGTCAATGTTTTCCATATACTTGTTTTAACCACTCAAGCTGATCCTCTCTGGAGTTACCTGTAATTCCTAGTTGTGGGTTTTCTGTTATCAGGCCACCCTTGCCCAGTCATTTGGCCAGGAGGAGCAGGCTTTTCTTGGAGCTTTTTTCTTCTATGCCTGTTGGTGACTGCAGGTTGGAGCGTCCTGCAGCTCCATGTCCAGGATATAAGGGAGGTGATAAAGAAATCCAGGGAATTCCCCACTGTGTTGTTTTTCCAAGTCCCGAGGTCCCTAAGCAGTCCACCTTCTTCTTTCACCTTTCAGAGCCTCCCACAACTTTCTGTGTTTTGTTCAGAATTTTTTAGTCATGAGGAAGAGGACCTGAGGAGAATAGGGTCATTCCTTCTTTGGAGCAACCAGAAGTCTGAAAATTTTTGATGTGTAAAATTTAGTTGTTGATATGGCTTTTATATAAATAAGCATTGGTGAGAAAAAAAAATCCTGTGAGCGAAGATGTATAAAGTTAGGAAATAGCATATCCTCTGCGAAATATTCCAAACAATGAATTCAAGGAATTATAAGTGAATGGAATACTACTCAGTACTATAAAGAAATTATTTATCAAGCCATGAAAAGAAATGGAAGAATCATATTACTAAGTGAAAGAAGTCAATTTTGAAAGGCTACCTATTTTATTATTCCATCTCTGTGACATCCTGGAAAAAGCAAAACAATGGAGGCAGTAAAAATCTCAGTGATTGCCAGGGCTTACACAGGAAGGAGGGATGAATAAGGTGAGCACAGCGAATTTTTTAGGACAGTGAAACTGTCCTGTATTCTATATGATACTGTAATGGTCAATACATTTAATCATACATTTGTCAATACCCACAGAACGTAAACACCAAGAGCAAATCCTCATATAAGCTATGGAGCCTCGGAAATAATGCTGTGTTGACATAGGTTCATCGATTGTAACAAACATACCCATCTGGTGGGGGATGTTCATAGGGAGTGTATTAGTCCATTCTCACACTGCTAATAAAGACATACCTGGGACTGGGTAATTTATACAGAAAAGGAGGTTTAATGGTCTTACAGTTCCACATGGCTGGGGAGACCTCACAATCATAATGGAAGACGAAGGAAGAGCAAAGGGACTTCTTATCTGGCACCAGGCAAGAGAAGACCTGTGCAGAGGAACCCCTCTTTATAAAACCGTCAGATCTCATGAGACTTATTCACTATCATGAGAACAGCATGGGAAAGATTTGCCCCCATAATCCAATTACCTCACACCGGGTCCCACCCACAACACGTGGGAATTGTGGGAGCTACCATTCAAGATGAGATTTGGTGGGGGACACAGCCAAACATTATCAGGGAGATACTGCATAGGGGTACTGTTTTTCGAGGAGCACTCTTTACTTTCTTCTCAATTTTGCTGTGAACTTGAAACTGCTACAAAAAATAAAGTCTAGGTGTTTTTTATTTTTCATTTTTAAGTGAGCAATAAACAGATGTCAACACTAAGATGAATTAGATACCGGAATTATCTGACAAGTAATTTAAACAGATATTATAAAAGTGCTTCAGCAAGTAATTACAAATTCTCTTGAAGTGAAGATTTCAGCAAAAATGGAAGTTATTGAAAAATAACCAAATGGAAATTATAGAACTGAGAAATACAATAATCAAAATTAAAACTGTGTGGTTGGGCTCAATAATAGATGATAGAGGATAGAATCAGTGGACTTGAGGGTAGATCAATGGAATTTACCCAGTCTGAACAACAGAGAAAAGAAAGACTGAAATAAAATGAACAGAGAGTCTCAAAGACCAGTGGGACCGTAACAAAAGAGAACATGATATCATTGGAATACTTTAGGAAGAGGAGCAAGACCACAGAATTGAAGAAATTCAGTAAAATTTGGTGGAAGACATAAACCTACAGTTTTAAAAAGCTGCGTGAACTATCATAAGCAGGATAAACTCAAAGAAATTCACACCAAGACATATCATAATTAAACTTGTAAAAACTGAAGACAAAGTCTTGAAGGCAACTAGACAGAAAGCATCCATTACTTATAGGGAAATATCAGTTTGAATGAAAGTGAATTTATCTTCCGAAACCATAAAAGACAGCAGAAAGTGGCATAACAGTTTTCAAGTACTTAGAGAAAAAAGAACTATCACTCACAAATTCCATATTCAGTGAAAATATCCTTCAGGAATGAAGGGGAAATAAAGACATTCTCAGATGAAGAAAAACTGAGAATCAGTTGCTAGCAAATCTTTCCTTAGAGAATGACTAAAGGAAGTTCTTTAAACAGAAAGGAAATGATAACAGAAGAATGCTTTAAACTTTAGAAAAGGAGGAAGAACATCAAAACAGGCAAAGATAGGGGTAAACATAATAGATGATCCTATTCTCCTGAGTGTCTTAAATTATATTCGAAGGTTAAAGACAAAATAACACTATTGGTGTGATGATCAATGAATGTAGAGGAAATAGTTGAGACATGTGTTTTTAAAATGGGAAGGGTAAAGGAATGTAAATGGAGGTAAGTTTTCCACACTTGCCTTCAACTGGAAAAACACTGACACCAGCAGAACGTGACTCTTGACATGTGTATATGGTAACACCTAGAGCAACCACTAAGAAAACTGTACAAAGAGATGTACCCAAAATGCTATAAATAAATCAAAATGAAACCTTAAAAAATTTTAAATAATCCACCCAAAGTGAGAATAGAGGAATAAGAAGCAGAGAAAATAAACAGAAAACAACTAATAAAATGGCAGACAAGCTTTAACACATATGAAAAGACAAGCTACAAACTAGGAGAAAATATTTACAAACCATGTATCCAACAAAATACTAGTATCTAGAACATATTTTTTAAATTCTCAAAACTCAACGGTGTTTCAGAAATCCCAGGTCTTCTTTAAAGACATGAAGTATTTCACCAAGTGGATATACAGATGGCAAGTAAGTATATGAAAGATGTCCAATATCGTTAGCACTAGTGAACTAAAAATTAAGACCACAGTGATATTGCACTACATACATATTGGATTAGCTAAAATTTAAAAAAAAAAAAAACTGAGGACATCAAATGCTGGCGAGGATGTAAAGAAACTAGATTATTCATACACTGCTAGTAGGAATACAAAACCATATAACCACTCTGGAAAACAGTTTGGCAGTTTCTTATAAAACTAAACATACCATTGCATTCTTTGGCATTGATTCATCTCAGAGAAATGAATAATAGGTTCACACAAAAACCTGTACACAAATGTTCATAGCAGCTTTATTCACGATAGTTAGAAACTGGGAACAACCCTGATGTTTTTCACCAGGTGACTGATGAAACAAGCAATGCGGCATTCATACCATTGAAAACTAAGTGACAATGAAAAGAAACAAGTTATTGATACGTGCAACAACTTGGATGAAATCTCCAGGGAATTATGCTGAGTGAAAGAGCCAATCTCAGCCGGGTGTGGTGGCTCATGCCTATAATCCCAGCAATTTGGGAGGCCAAGGCAGGTGGATCACCTGAGGTCAGGAGTTTGAGACCAGCCTGGCCAACATGGTGAAACCTTGTCTCTACTAAAAACACAAAAAAATTAGCCAAGTGTGGTGGCAGGCACCTGTAATCCCAGCTACTTGGGAGACTGAGGCAGGAGAATTGCTTCAACCAGTGATTGGAGGCAGAGGTTGCAGTGAGCTGAGATATCACTGCACTCCAGCCTGGGCAACAGAGTGAGACTCCATCTCAAAAAAACAAAAACAAACAAACAAAAAAAAACAAGAAAGAGCCAATCTCAAAGATGAGAAACTGTATGATTCTGTTTATATAACATTTTTGAAATGACAAAATTGTAGAAATGGAGAACAGATTAGTGGTTGCTGGGGTGAGGGATGGAGGTGGGGAGAAGGAGGCAGGTATGGCTATAAAAGAGTAACACTAGGATCTTTGTGGTGATGAAAATGTAACTTGACTGTATCAAATGTATCAGTGTCAATATCCTGGTTATTATACTTGTAAAATGCCTCCATTGGAGGAAACTGTGTAAGGGAGAACACAGGATTTGAATCTACAACTGTCTTAAAAGTAAAAGTTCAGGCTGGGAGTGGTGGCTCACACCTGTAATCCCAGCACTTTGGGAGGCTGAGGCGGGTGGATCACAAGGTCAAGAGATTGAGACCATCCTGGCCAACATGGTGAAACCTCGTCTCTAGTAAAAATACAACAATTAACTGGGTGTGGTGGCACACACCTGTAGTCCCAGCTACTCAGGAGGCTGAGGCAGGAGAATCGCTTGAACCTGGGAGGCAGAGGTTACAGTGAGCCAAGATCACGCCACTGCACTCCAGCCTGGCAACAGAGCAAGACTCGGTCTCAAAAAAAAAAAGTAGGCGGGGCATGGTGGCTCATGCCTATAATCCCAGCACTTTGGAAGGCCAAGGTGGGTGGATCACGAGGTAAGGAGATCGAGACCATCCTGGCTAACATGGTGAAATCCCATCTCTACTAAAAATACAAAAAAAATAGCTAGGTGTGGTGGCGGGCGCCTGTAGTCCCAGCAACTCGGGAGGCTGAGGCAGGAGAATGGCATGAACTCAGGAGGCGGAGCTTGCAGTGAGCCAAAATCGTGCCCGGGCACTCCAGCCTGGGCGACAGAGCAAGACTCCATCAAAAAAAAAAAAGAAAGAAGAAAGAAAGAAAGAGAGAGAGAGACAGACAGACAGAGAGAGAGAGAGAAGGAAAGGAAGGAAGGAAGGAAGGAAGGAAAGAAGGAAGGAAGGAAGGAAGGAAGGAAGGAAGGAAGGAAGGAAGGAAGGAAGGAAGGAAAAGAAAGAAAGAAAGAAAGGGAAAGAAAGAAAGAAAGAAAGAAAGAAAGAAAGAAAGAAAGAAAGAAAGAAAGAAAGAAAGAAAGAAAGAAAGAAAGAAAGAAAGAAAAGAAAGAAAGAAAGGAAGGAAGAAAGAGAAAGAAAGAAAGAAAGAAAGAAAGAAAGAAAGAAAGAGAAAGAAAGAAAGAAAGAAAGAAAGAAAGAAAGAAAGAAAGAAAGAAAGAAAGAAAGAAAGAAAGAGTGAGTAAAAGTTCAATAAAACATTTTTCTGAGGGATGGGTTACCCATTCCTATTTATTGGCCTATAGAAAAATTAATGATTAGTTTCTAACCTGGGCACACTGCAATTCCAACGAGGCTGTTATTCTGGTCCCAGCAAAGGACAGTCAACTTGTTTCAACTCCACAATTGCCAAAATGAATATATATTATAAATAAGTTTTATGTAATGCTTCCTAATCCTAATGGAGCCGCATGAAACCACCACCAATCATAAAAAGACCAGGAGGCTGATAGCTTGTTTTCATACTCTCTTCCTAAGGTCAGGAAGAGTAACACCCTCTAAAAAAACATCATTAGTGTGCAAGAAGACAACATTCTGCTCTCGGCTGGGTGGCACTTTCGGCAGCACTCAGCTGATGGCTTCTCCTGAAGCTGTTCCTGCCTGGCATCGTTCTCTCATGGTTTTTGTGTGCCTCACTGGTGCTCTTCTCAGTGTCTTTTACAGGCTCTTCCTCTTCTGCCCAACATCTCCATTATGGAAATCTCAGAGCCTGCTTCTGTACACAGAGCTCTTCTCTACACACCGTCTCTGCCTGAGTGAGCCCATCTATTTCTCAGCATGTAGATACCACCCTTATGTTGATGGCCTTCCAATTTTCTATATCCTCCCCATACGCCTCTAGCCTGAAGTCCATACTCATATCTCCGGCTTTCTACTCAATTATTTCACAGGCATCTCAACTTTCACATGTCTAAAACTGAAGACGTAATTTACACACACAGAGACACATACACAAACCAGCCTGACCAACATGGCAAAACCCTATCTCTACTAAAAATACAAAAATTACCTGGGCATGGTGGTGTGTGCCTGTAGCCCCAGCTACTCAGGAGAGTGAGGCACAAGAATCGCTTGAACCCAGGAGGCAGAGGTTGCAGTGAGCCAAGATCGCACCACTGCACTCCAGCCTGGGTGACAGAGCAAGACTCCGTCTCAAAAAGAAAACAAACAAACAAGGAAAAGAAAAAGCATGAGGGCCCATTCTGCTTAGGGGAAGAACCTAAAGTTCCAAGGAGAAGTGAGGGTACAGGAAGAAGGAAAGGAAGCTTAAAGCAGAGCACAGCGTACACACACACCCCTGGGAATGTGATGGCCTGAGGAGACTCTGGGGAAAACAGGAATAGCAAGGAGATGGGATTACTTGACGAGGAGTGTGCAGTGGAAATGTCTACATGTGAATACACACCTCCCTGTGGAAATCTTTAGAAAAGTCCACACGGCTCTTACATTCTTACTGTGCGAATACATTCTCTTGAGGGATAATAAGTTCTCTATTCAAACTAATGTGTGGGGCAGGTGGTGGACAGAAGATTCACGTCTTTTTTTTTTTTTTTTTTTTTTTTTTGAGACAAAGTCTTGTTCTGTCACCAAGGCTGGACTGGACTGCAGTGGCACCATCATAGCTTATTGCAGCCTGGAATTCCTTGTCTCAGGCAATCCTCCCACTTCAGACTTCCAAGCAGCTGGGAATACAGATGTGCACCGCCATGCCTGGTTTGTTTGTTTATTTATTTATTTATTTATTTATTTATTTATTTAGAGACAGAGTCTCATTCTGTCTTCCAGGCTGCAGTGCAATGGTGCCATCGGGACTCACTGCAACCTCCGCCTCCTGGGTTCAAGCGACTCTCTTGCCTCAGCCTCCTGAGTAGCTGGAATTACAGGCACACACCACCATGCCTGGCTAATTTTTGTATTTTTAGTAGTGACAGGGTCTCACCATGTTGGCCAAGCTGATCTCAAACTCCTGACCTCAAATGATCCACCTGCCTCGGTCTCCCAAAGTGCTGGGATTACAGGAGTGAGTCATGGCAACCAAGCCGAGGATTGGTGTCTTGACACAGAAACAAAGTATATCATGAGAACCTGGGATTCATAAAAATAAAAATAAAAATAAAGTCATGGGGAAATTTCTCCAGTTTTCCAGCATGCACTCAGCAGAGAGTACAAGTTAATTACATTGAGATTATTGAGGAAACGCAGAAGGTAGTGATCCACCAGCATCTGGGATACACTGTGTGAAGGGAGGAATTTGAAAAAAAAAAATCAAAAAAAACCTTTCCATCTTCAGGATTAAATTAAAAGAATTTAATCATATTGGCCGGGCGCGGTGGCTCAAGCCTGTAATCCCAGCACTTTGGGAGGCCGAGACGGTCGGATCACGAGGTCAGGAGATCGAGACCATCCTGGCTAACAAGGTGAAATCCCGTCTCTACTAAAAAATACAAAAAACTAGCCGGGCGAGGGGGCAGGCGCCTGTAGTCCCAGCTACTCGGGAGGCTGAGGCAGGAGAATGGTGTGAACCCGGGAGGCGGAGCTTGCAGTGAGCTGAGATCGCGCAACTGCACTCCAGCCCGGGCGACAGAGCGAGACTCCGTCTCAAAAAAAAAACAAAAACCAAAACAAACAAACAAACAAACAAAAAAAGAATTTAATCATATTTAGCAGTATCCACATATTTAACACTGTTTGTTGATAGTAAAGTAAAAATTCAAATTATCTGAGGCCCAGCTGAAGTCCTAGCATTCACACAGAGCAAGAAATGACCCAATACACTTCAGCACAACAGAGAGGACCATTCTTCCTGAGAGCAGAGCCACAGTCCTGCTAATAAGAGAAATATTTTTTCTTTATATAGGATTCGACTAGGACGTTTATTTAAAAATTGCCTTATAGGCTGGGCACAGTGGCTCAGGCCTGTAATGCCAGCACTTTGGGAGGCCGAGGCCGGCGGATCACCTGAGGTCCGGAGTTCATGACCAGCCTGGCCAACTTGGCGAAACCCCATCTCTACTAAAAATACAAAAAGTACCCGGGCGTGGTGGCACATGCCTATAATCTCAGCTACTCGGGAGTCTGCAGCAGGAGAATTGCTTGAACCCAGGAGGCGGAGGTTGCAGTGAGCCGAGACCGTGCCATTGCACTCCAGCCTGGGTGGCAGAGTGAGACTCCGTCTCAAAAACAGAAAAAAAACCCTGCCTTATATACAGTTGATTTGTTGATTGCCTAGCAGCTCTCCACACAGAAAAACTACACTGCAAGTGAATCATTGTTCACCTTCCCTGGACTCCAGCCTGAAAACTTCCGCAGAAGCAAACATCTTTCTCCCTAGGCTCAGGGACATGAAAGATGTACTCAGGTAGGAACCAGGAAAGATCTCTTCTTGTGGAATGGGTATGGATTTCGTGAGGGAAGACAGGGTGTTACTCAAATAAGAATCATAAAGAAGGCAGTATATAAGGCCTAGGGTAGGTCAGGCATTGGCGGCTCATGCCTGTAATCCCAGCGCTTTGAGAGGCCAAGGTGGGAGGACTGCTTGAGGCCACGAGTTTGAGACCAGGCTGGGAAACAAAGTGAGACCCCTGGCCGGGCGCGGTGGCTCACACCTGTAATCCCAGCACTTTGGGAGGCCGAGGTGGGTGGATCACCTGAGGTTGGGAGTTTGAGACCAAGCTGGCCAACATGGCGAAACCCCATCTCTACTAAAAATATAAAAATTAGCCAGACGTGGTGGCATGCACCTGTAATCCCAGCTACTCGGGAGGCTGAGGCAAAAGAATCCCTTGAACCCAGGAGACAGAGGTTGCAGTGAGCCAAGATCACGCCACTGCACTCTAGCCTGGGTGACAGAGCCAGACCCCGTCTCAAAAAACAAACAAACAAAAAAACACAATAAACAAAGTGAGACCCCGTCTCTATAGAAAAGACCCATGGTAGCAGTCCAAGGGCAGGAGAGGCAAAAGACAGGAAGACCCAATCTTTGTAGGACAGCAAAGGTCAACCTTTGGGAAGCGAAAAGGAAGGGGATCAAAAATAACAAAAAAGAGAAAAAAAAAAAAAAAAGAAGGAAAATAAAGAGGATCAGCAACATCTGGAAAACACTTGACACCACATTAGAGTTTTCCGTTTTATGTCTGCCTTTGGCACTCACTTCTGCCAACAGGCTCTAATCAAACACAAACAAAATCCTCCAATTCAGAGAGGCCGGAGCTTACACTGATGGAACAAGGACTCAAAGCTTGGCCCTACAAGCAACTTAGAAAACAAAATGTACAAAGAGAGAGACACACAGCCAACCTCACCTATCGTGGGCCAAGTAGAGTTGTTGCTGTGGGAGGTTCCTAATGGGGGTGGTCCAGGCACTTAGAGCAAGAGGTACAGCCTCTGCTGGCCTTGGCTGCCACAATAAACATGGAAAAGAAGTCACTTGGCTCAGCTGTGAAGTTCTGGGCCATGCAACTGCCTTGAGCTATAGCTCTCTTGATGCTTCTCACAGTCACCTAGAAATTAAACTGGCAAAATAAAACCACAGAAAAGACAGGCGGCCCTATTTCTCCTTTTGCTAGGACTGAAAGATTAAAACAGAGACTCATAGCTCTCTGAATCTCAAATTCTAACACTGGAAATACTAAAAATTATATACCTGTAAGATTAAACTAACAAGGGAAAGTGCCCATGCTTGTGGCTTAAAAGAAGTAGACCACTGGGAAATGGAAGTATATATCCCCCTATGAGATAACTTTTCTATAGGAAACATACAGAAACCTTCCAAATACCCTATTGCATTATCACTATAATTCAGAAGGATGTTGCATCTTAGATATAGGAGCAATTGGTTTTAGATATAAGGGAAATTGCACATGACAGGAAATATAATGGAAGTAGTAAATGAAGGAGTTAGATATCACAGGCAAATCCTGTAGAAAATTGGCAGTTCAACTTGAGAAACTTCCCTGGAACTCAGAGGAGAAAGATATCATGATGATAGAAGAAAGAAGAGATGTGAAAGGCCATATCACAGTGGCGTGGACTAGTCTACGAGTCACTCAGGTCTGGGTTTGAATCCTGGCTCTGCCGCTTGCTAAATAAGCAATCTAGGAAATTATGTAGCCTTCTTAAGCCTTGTTTTCCTCATCTGTAAATTTGAATCAATAATAACAGGACAGGGGGTAGTGGTCACACCTGTAATCCCAGCACTTTGGGAGACTGGAGCAGGAAGACCACTTGAGCCCAGGAGTTTGAGGCTGCAGTGAGCTATGGTCACACCACTGCACTCCAGCCTGGGCAACAGAGCAAGATCCTGTCCCTAAAAAAATAAAATAAAATAATTTTAAAAAAGAATAGTATCTGAGCAATAGGGATTAGTGTAAGATTTAAATGAGAAAAACAGGGTCTGGCACTTAAAAACACCCAAAAAATGTTACTGATAATGCTGTTGTTGGTGCTGATGAAAATGATGATGTGAATGACAATAAGCTTGTAAATATACTTGTAATAAGGATAGCAGAATGAGAGAACAAAGTAGATGGTGCCATAATAAATAAGATGTTTTGGCTACAAGTAATAGCAGACCCACTAAAGCAACTTAACAATAAGGAAACTTGTTAACTCACACACAAAAAAACAAGTCCCAAGGTAGGGAAGACTCTCAACCATATCAAGATCTAAATTCTTTCCATTTCTGTATTCTACCAGCTCAGAGAGTCAGCTGCTCCCCTCAAGTTTGTCAGATGGCTTCAACAGCTACAGGCTTTGTATACATCCCCCTACACCAAAATCCACACCAAGACAGGGACTTTTTCCTCGCATTCCTCTTTTAGAAGCAAAGAAACCTTGCCCAGAAGCACTCCTAACCCAGTGGACTTCCCGCATTGCCTCATAGGTCAAAATTAAGCTCCATGCCTACCCCTAAACAAAGAGAACAGAAAACTGGACTGCCGTGATGTACATTTTGCAGTCTAGGTGCTATAGCACTTGGCATATCATGATTTTTTCCTTCCTTCCTTCCTTCCTTCCTTTCTTCCTTCCTTCCTTCCTTTCTTTCTTTTTTGAGACAGAGTCTTACTCTGTCGCCCAGGCTGGAGTGCAATGGTACAGTCTCTACTCACTGCAACCTCCTCCTCCTGTGTTCAGGAGATTCTCCTGCCTCAGCCTCCTGAGTAGCTGGAACTAAAGGCAGGAGCCACCACGCCCAGCTAATTTTTGTATTTTTAGTAAAGATGGGGTTTTGCCATGTTGGTCAAGCTGGTCTCGAACTCGTGACCTCAAGTGATCCGCCTTCCTCGGCCTCCCCAAATGCTGGGATTACAGCTGTAAGCCACTCCATTCGGCCAGCATATCATGATTAATATACAAAAGTAGACTTTTGGCAAGCCATATTCTCTGGCTGCAAGGTAATGTATACATTAGCAATGCATTCAGCTGCAAATAACAAAAAACACAGCCAACAGCAGCTGGGCATTCATTTGACTTACATCATCATCAGTCTTGCTGGTACAATGATGCTATCGGGGACATAGATCTTTTCTGTCTTTCTGCCCTGTCATTCTTAGCCTGTTAGATTTTATCCTTATGCTTTCCTTTTCTCGTACCTCCAGACGTAACACTCGGATGTCAGTGAGGAGGAGGGGGAAAGGGCAAAAATGGGTTTTCTGCTGGTAACTCTTTGCCTTTTTAAGAGGGGACTCTGTCTCCAAGGACCTGCATCTCCATCTCTCTAGACAGAGCCAGGTAACATGCCCTAACTAGCTGCAGGGAATACTTGAGCAATTTTAGCAGGAAAACATTGAGAAGTTTTAGCTAGGTAGTTTGCTGCCTTCAACAAAACCCGAGTTCAGTTACTAGAGAAAAACAGAAGAAATGGGTGAGACTCGACATCAAAAAGGAGCCTAGCACTTTTAGAAGTCAAACCTCTTGCAAATTTAAAATCAGTCTCCTTAGTAATCCCTGGATGTAAGAGGGAGTAAGAACTGTAATACCATCTATACCGATTGCAATAGTCATACTATATGGCCAAGTACACAGAAAGAATCCTACAGTACTCAGAAAAAGATTTGGGACTTTAAGTATTTTTATTGTTAAGTTTTTAAAAAATGAAAATAAATAAATTAATTGAAGAAACTAGAAAAAGAACACAAAATTAATCAATGAAAGCAGTGGTGGGAATTAGTCATGGTAAAAGCAGAAAACAATTAATTGTGAAATTGAAAAGAAATAGAATTGATAAATAAATACCAAGGCTATTCTTTGAAAAGAACAGTAAAAGACACAAATCATAGGAAAGGCGAACCGAGGAAAACTGGAATGAAATGAAAATATGATGAATGAGAAATGGAATATAGTCACAGAGCTAAAGGAAAAGTTTTAATTAGGAGAAATATCATTATACAATTTTTAATAATAAATGAAATGATTTTGATCAAACTAGTAATCTCTATACAGGTATAAATCATCACAACTGACTCAAGGATAAATTATTTTTGAAAACAAAAAAAGTACGAAATATCAGTAAAGAAGAAAAACATCTCAATTTTTTAATAGAACTGTGATAGCCATATCCCAGTTTCTTTGGTTTGTACATATGTGCATACATATAAATATGTATGGTTTATTTGGTTTGTACATATGTATAAATATGTACATATGCACAATGATCATTACAAAATATATCAAAATATCACATAAATATAATTTCAAAAAATATAAATATAAATATGTGATATTTTGATACAAGCATAAAAGTTGTAATGATCAAATCGGGATAATTAGGGTAACCATTATCTCAAGCATTTATCATTTATTTGTGTGAGGAACTTCCAATTCCACTCTTTTCATTTTTTTGAAATATACAGTAACCAGGCACAGTGGCTCCTACCTGTAATCCCAGCAACTCAGGAGGCTGAGGTGGGAGGATTGCTTGAGCTCCAGAGTTTAGGATCAGCCTGGGCAAAGTAGTGAGATCTTGTGTCTTAAAAAAAAAAAAAAAAATTAATTAATTAATTAGCTGGGCCCACCTAGAGTCCCAGCTACTTGGGAAGCTGAGGCAGGAGGATTGCTGGAGCCCAGGAGTTCAAGGCTGCAGTGAGCGATACTTGCACCACTGCACTCCTACCTGGGGGACAGAACCAGACCCTGTCTAAATAAATAAATAAATAAATTTAATTCAATTACATACAATAGTAAGAGACACTTTTTTACGTCAGTTTGGCAAAATGCAAAAAGGTGATAACACCCAAAACTGATGAGGGTGAAGAAAAGACCACTTTTTGGAGGACAATTTGGTAGTACATTTCAATAGTCTTCAAATGGGAAGGCTTGACCTTGCAAGTCTATAAACAGGTATGTATATCAAGATGGTTTTTGTTTTTTAAAAGCATTTAAAAGGATGTTCATTGCAGCATTGCTTATAATAGAGAAAAGAAATAGAAAAATTCTAACTATCCAAAAATAGGACATGAGTTGGATAAAGCATGGTACATCATACAACAGAATGCTGTGTGACCATTACAAATGGCGTTGGGGACATGATGAGATATCAAAACATTTTTCAAAGTTGATTTCAAAACAAAACAGCTAACGGGTGCAGTGACTCATGCCTGTAATCGTGAGGCTGCCTGTAATTGGGAGGCTGAGGAGGGCAGATCAACCCATCTATACTAAAAATACAAAATTAGCCAGGTGTGGTGGTGCTTGCCTGTAATCCCAGCTGCTCGGGAGGCTGAGGCGGGAGAATCACTTGAAACCGGGAGGTGGAGACTGCAGTGAGCCAAGATCACCCCATTGCACTCCAGCCTGAAAGACAAGAGCAAAACTTTGTATCAAAACAAAACAAAACAAAACAAAAAAAAACACCAGCAAAACCCCTATTTGAAACCATAGTTAATTCTGAGTAGGGTGATTATAGAAACTCATTTTTCTAATTGAACTTTTAACTTTTTATATTGTATTGGCAACTTTTCTTTTCATTTAAGGAAAATTAATGAGTACATGAACAGAAAATCCTGCTCAGAAAAAGCCTGTGGAGTCAGTTTTACAGGATGATTTGAACAATGAGAGACTCAGGGTGTATTCATCTGTTAGGGCTACCACAACGAAATACCACAGGCTGAGTGACTTAGACAGCAGACATTTATTTTCTCACAGATGCTGGAAGCCCAAGCTCAGGATGTCAGTAGGGTTGGTTTCTTCTGAGGCCTCTCTCCTTGGCTTGCAGATGGCTGTCTTCTGCCTGCATCCTCACTCAGCCTTTCCTCTGTGTGTCTGTCTCTGTCCTAATCTCTTCTTCTAATAAGAACACCAGGCTGGGCACAGGGGTCACACCTGTAATCCCAGCACTTTGGGAGGCTAAGGCAGGTGAATCACTTGAGGTCAGGAGTTCGAGACCAGCCTGGGCAACACAGTAAAACCCTATCTCTATTAAAAATACAAAAAAAAAAAAAAAAAAAAAAAATTAGCTGAATGTGCTGATGCGTGCCTGTAATCCCAGCTACTCAGGAGGCTGAGGCAGGAGAATTGCTTGAACCCAGGAGGCAGAGGTTGCAGTGAGCCGAGATTGTGTCACTGCACTCCAGCCTGGGTGACAGAGCGAGACTCCATCTCAAAACAAAAACAAAAACACAAAAACACTAGTCGTACTGGATTAGGACCCACTGTAATGACCTGGTTTTATTTATTTAATTTGTACACATTGATGGAGTACATGTGCAATTTTGCTGCATGCATAGATTGTGTAAGTGGTCAGGTCTAGGCTTTTAGTAATGACCTCATCTTAATTCACTCTTTCAAGAATCTACAGTTGCATCCTGAGGCACTGGGGGCTAGCACTTCAAGATCTGAAATGGGGGGAGACACAAGTCCAACCGTAACTCAGGGGTTATCTTGGGAGTTCTGTTATCCCGGGAGTTCTGTTATCCCACCTAGGGATGGGTGACCTGGTTCCATTCTAGGATGGTAAAGCAGCATGGCACTTACCCTGAGCTTCGGAGGCACTCTCTGCAGAAGTGCAGTTCTATCTTCAAGACGCTTTTAAAAAATATTATTATTTGAGGCAGAGCAGATTATAGTAATGCAATCTCCACTCATTGCAACCTCCACCTCCCAGGTTCAAGTGATTCTCCTCCCTCAGCCTCTGGAGTATCTGGGATTTCAGGCATGCACCACCACGACTGGCTAATTTTTGTATGTTTTGTAGAATCAGGGTTTCGCCATGCTGGCCAGGCTGGTCTTGAACTCCTGACCTCAAGTGATCCACCCTTGCCTCAGCCTCTCAAAGTGTTGGGATTACAGGCATGAGCCACTGTACCCGGCTTTTCAAGGCACTTGGAATCCAAGTTTGCAGACTAGAGGAGGCCATGAGATTCATTGAACAAGAATTAAGCATTGCTCTCATTCTGTCTGTGAGGCTGTGGGCTGAGCTCCCTTCGTTGGTTAGGGGACAAGGGAGTAGGGAGGAAAGTTAAAATGACAACAACAACAACAACAACAACAAAACCCTTTTTAGACTAGAGGGAGCCATAGAATTTTCTCACTACAGGTCAAAGGAAGATTTCCGGTTGAGAGCAGAGAAGTCACTTCAATTACACCCCTCACATAGGGACTGACAGACAGACTTTGATTCCAATTCCTGTTCTTCTAATAAATGAATTGAACAAATTCCAGCTTCTCAGTGGCTGGAAGAAACTGGCCCACAGTGGACACCCCTCCCATCCCCTGCAACTCTCAACGCATCAGACATGCCCGAAGCCCAGAGTCTTCTAAAGCTCTGGGTCCTAGACTTGCCTCTGTTGCCTTGAAAAGACACTGTTTCCTTCTATATGATGCAAAGTAGTCATTTCAGGCAAAAATATCATCCTTAATTGCATACTGCTTTCAAGGCTTTGAAATGGATTCTCAAAAACAAAATCAATTATTGACAAGGCGAAGCCAGTCCTAGAACAGGAAACATTCACTTACTGTCTGTTTCCCCACAAATCAATACATTTTCTCTTTCCCCCCAAAACAATGAATTTTCTCTTTCCCTGCAAATCAACGAATTATCCTTATTGCATTCTGGGTTTTTTCCTGCGTGTGAGCAACACAATGAATGAAGTCCACGACGTGAGAGTCAGGATTCTATTTAACATAATAAAGATAGAGACAGGCATCTACGAATATGATTTCCCCAAAGCCTGGAGTGTGTTTGTCTGTGTGTGTATACATCTGTGCACATGCAGGTACACACACACACACACACACACACACACAAATGCCGATAACTGGAGAATGCTACAACAGGGTGAATTTGAACAATGAGTCCTGTGATCCTGGGCCTGCAGTTATTCAGGAGAGCATTTTGTTCAAGAGTGAAAAGAAGCCACTACCCTAAAGCAAGGAGATGCTAATTCTGTCCAGATTCCCAAACCGCCACTCATCTTTCTTTATCTTGCTATAATGACAACCTCACTCTGATTCACTTTCCTGTTCTTAGGAGGCAGCTCTCCTCCAGTGCGGGAGGAGATCCTACGGCTGTCACCAGGAGCATCGCATTCCCTCCTCTCCATCTTGAGGCCGAGTCTTCCCGGTTGTGATCTGCTTATCAGGTGTCTCCTCTAACAGCTCTGAGACCAGCTTCCTCGACTTGCACTGTAATACCAGTGGCTGGTCTGTTTCCATTGAGTGGGGGTCCCCTTGACTGACAGTTCCTTGGCCCATTCTTTCCCCTTCCCTTGAGAAGTCTACCGTCTAGGGCAGGCATCCCCAGCCTCCGGGCCATGGACCAGTACCAGTCCATGGCCTGTTAGGAACCAGCCGCACAGCAAGAGGTGAGCGGCTTCAACTATATTTACGGCAGCTCCCCATCCATCACATTACCGCTTGAGCTCCGCCTCCTGTCAGATCAGCAGCAGCCTTAGATTCTTATAGGAGCACGAACCCTATTGTGAACTGCGTACGTGAGGGATCTAGGTTGCGTGCTCCTTATGAGAATCTAATGCCTGATGATCTGTCACTGTCTCCCATCACCCTCAGATGGGATTGTCTAGTTGCAGGAAAACAAGCTCAGAGCTCCCACTGATTAGACATTATGGTGTGTTATATAATTATTCTATACTACAGTGTAATAATAATAATAAGGTACACAATAAACGTATTATAACACACTTGAATTTTTCCAAAACCATCCCCCCCCTCCCCACCCATGATCCATGGAAAAATTGTCTCCCATGAAACCAGTCCCTGGTGCCAAGAAGGTTGGGACCGCTGGTTTAGGGAATCAATGGAGTTCTCTCACTGAGATTACTGCAGGAGGACATCACCAAGGATGGGAGAGAGTTTCCCACAGGATAGTGCAAAGGTGGCCGCGATGGCACCCATAGGTTCCTGGATCCTCCAGGGTCAGCTAGGACTGCACTTGAAGCAACTAAACAGCTATCAACTCCCTTCCCATGGTCCAGCAGATGAGAACTGATTCCTAAACATACATGTGCACTCCTCGGGGGTCTGGAAACACTTGGGAAGGAGAATTGCAAAAAATGACAGAGTTCCTGCCAGTAAGTGCTGGCTTTCACACCATTGCAATGGCAACAGGGTCGTATTTTCTCATTTGTACTCATGACCCGCGAAAGCTGTGCATGGTATTGTATTCATTCATTCATTCATACATTTGCTCACTCTACAAAAAATTACTGAGTTACTACTATGTGCCAGAACCAATTTGTCTCAGTCTGTTTGTGCTGCTTTCATAACAAAATGCCACAGACTGCGCAATTTATAAGCAACAGTTTGTTTCTCATAGTTCTGGAGGCTGGAGGTCCAAGATCAAGGCACCAGTAGGTTCAGTGTCTGGTGAGGGCTGCTCTCTGCTTCCAAAATGGAGCCCTGTTGCTGTGTCCTTCAGAGGGGACACATGCTGTGTCCTCACATGGCAGAAGGGAAGGGAAGGTGAACTCGCCATTCCTTATAAGAGGACTCAAGTCCTGTTACAAGACCCTAATCCCATCCATGAGGACTCTGCCCTCATGGCCTAATTACCTTCTAAAAGGTTCTTCAACTGTTGCATAGGGGATTAAGTTTCAACATAAATTTTGGGAGGGACACAAACATTCAAAATACCTATTCCATTCTAGGTATTCGACTGTGAATAAGTCCAAATCCCCACCCTCATCAAATTACATTCTAGTGGGAGAAACAGAGCTATGCTGTCCAATACAATAGCCACCAGCCACCTGTGGCTCTTTCTTTCTTTCTTTCTTTTTTTTTGAGACAGAGTGTCACTCTTTTGCCCAGGCTGGAGTGAAGTGGCACAATCTCAGCTCACAGCAACCTCCACCCCCCAGGTTCAAGTGATTCTCCTGCCTCAGCCTTCCGAGTAGCTGGCATTACAGGTGCCGAGTAGCTGGCATTACAGGCACATGCCACCACACCCGGCTAATTTTTGTATTTTTAGTAGAGATGGGGTTTCACCATGTTAGCCAGGCTGGTCCCGAACTCTTGACCTCAGGTGATCCACCCGCCTCGGCCTCCCAAAGTGCTGGGATTACAGGCGTGAGCCAAACACATTGCTATTTCAATGTAAATCAATTTAAGTTGTATTCAACTAAAATTGTAGTGTGTCAATTGAACTAGCCACATTATATAGTGCTCAATAGTGACTATACGAATACATGTGACTCGTGGCTGCCATATCAGACAGCACAGAATTATAGAACATTATCACAGAACCTCAGGACCACAACACATGAGAAGATGGGCTGGGATAGATGGTAGTGGCACTGGAACTGTTTTTGTTATGGTAGTCAAGGACGGTTTCTCTAGAGAGATGACATTTGAGTGAAGGCCTGAACGATTACACCATTAAAAAAAAAAAAATCTAATGATAACCTTAGCAAGAAATGTCAAGGACCTACATGAAAATAATGCTAACATTTTCCTTATTGAACTGAATTTTGAAGGCCAAAGAAATCAAGAAGTGTGTCTGGTAGACCTGAAGTCTGGGCAAGGGAGAAAAATGAGTGGAAAGAAAATGAAGAAGTGTGCAGGTGGGTAGCAGGGTAGCAGGAAGGCCTGAGCCCCAGATCCCCGCCCAGGACACCCCCTGTGCTGCTCGCTGATTCCTGATCTTGACACACCCCACCCTGCACACCACACTCTGGTTCAATCAGTACCTTGTTACTAGCTGGGCACGGTGGCTCATGCCTGTAATCCCAGCACTTTGGGAGGCTGAGACAGGCAGATCACTTGAGGTCGGGAGTTCGAGACCAGCCTGGCCAACATGATGAAACCCTGTCTCTACTAAAAATACAAAAATTAGCCGGGTGTGGTGGCGCACACCTGTAGTCCCAGCTACTCGGGAGACTGAGGCAGGAGAATCTCTTGAACCTGGGAGGTGAAGGTTGCAGTGAGCCAGGATCATGCCACTGCACTCCAACCTGGGCGACAGAGCGAGACTCTGTTTAAGAAAAAAAAAAAAGAAAAAACAACCTTGATACTCCCCCACATGCCATTCCATGCCTTTTACGCCCCTGCTCTTCTGGCCTTTCCCCTATTCTCCACCTGGCTATTTCTTTTCTTTTTCTTTTTTCTTTTTTTTTTTTTGAGTAGAGTCACTCTGTCATCCGGGCTGGAGTGCAGTGGTGTGATCTCAGCTCACTGCAACCTCCGCCTCCCGGGTTCAAGCAGTTCTCTGGCCTCAGCTTCCTGAGTAGCTGGGATTACAGGCGCATGCCACCATGTTCAGCTAATTTTTTTAAAAAAATTTTTAGTAGAGATGGGGTTTCATCATGTTGGCCACACTGGTCTCAAACTCCTGACCTCTTTTTTCCTTCTTTCTTTCTTTTTATTAAAGATAGGGTCTCACTCTGTCGCTCAGGCTGGAGTGCAGTGATGCCATCACGACTCACTGCAGCCTCAACCTCTCAGGCTCAACTGATCCTCCCAACTCAGCCTACAGAGTAGCTGGGACTACAGGCATGCACCACCATACCCAGCTGATTTTTGTATTTTTTGTAGAGACGGTGTTTAATCATGTTGCCCCAGCTGGTCTCAAACTCCTGATTTTGTCAAGCGACCCACCCACCTCAGCCTCTCAAAGTGCTGGGATTACAGGCGTGGCTGTTTCTTATTGACACTCCTTAGATGGTCCAGATATCATCTCCTCAGAAGCCCTTCCTGCTCCAACAGGCTAGGTCTGAGTTCTCTTTCCAGAAGCTGCCCTAAGCCCCAGAGCTACCAAATTTGGAGATTTGGGGAATTTGCATATTTGTTGGAACCAGAAAGCCCATCTATGTAACCGGAATGCCCAGCACACTACACAGGCAGAGCTACTTTCTTCGTGCCGGTTGTCAGGTTTGCTCTTCTCCAGACCAGCTGATGTTAGAAGCTTAAAATCGACTGAGCTCCCCATCGTCTATGGCAGAAAGAGACATCCAATGCCCTCACCTGATTCCCCTGATTTTCACATTGTTTTGTCCCCCAAAAAACCTGTATTGATAAGTGAATGGACCAAAACCAAACACAACCAAATCAAAATGCTCTTTGATTTTCCAGTGCCATAAAACCCGAAATTTCCAAATCTGACCAGCAGATGGTGCCCTTGAACCAAAGACGTAAAATGTTCACTTCCTCCCCATGTGAGAATGAGTCTAATTAGGGAAAAAGCCGAAAGGCTTTTGGTGGATGTTTAAAACAGTATACAATTCACGTGAGTCACTAAAAATAATAAACTGTCCCTATTAGGACCCAAAACAAAGAGGGTCTGGGGGCTTGCCAAATCCCATCCACATTTTCTGTAAGGGTTACAGAGTTCCAGCAGCTGCCTTCCTCCTTGTTCTTCTTTCAAGTTTAGCGCTTCCTCTGCATCTTAAACGTCCCTCCCCTTACTCAGTAAGCTTTGGAGGAAATTTAAAGTGATTTGTATTCTGTGACTTAGTTACCAGATAACTAATTCATGAACCAGAATATTTTATGAACTTCCGGTTATTTCATTATTCCAGTTATGTTCTTTAAAGATCCTGCAATGCCCATGCCTTGTATCCGTTGTTCATGAAAAGCAAGCATTAATAACCCCGTGCCCTTGAACATGAAAATTATCTAACTCCCCTTTCTTTAACCAAACCAGTAGGCAGCCTTCAAACTGTAACGTGGCTTTTCTGATAGCTTTTCTATGCGCAAAGGATGAGAACAGCTGGCTTTTATTATTCCTATGCTGTGCTAAATGCTGCATCACATTCGATTCTCCAACGACTTTAGCTAAGCCTCTATTTCCTCTTCCACACAATGGTGTTAATAAAAGAGACTTAGAGTGGATCGACTTGCTTAAAGCTGCAGTTACATGTGGTCAGACTCAGGCTAATTCCACAGCTCAACCCTCACCTTCTCAGCAAGGCGTCTCCTGTCCCAAATTGAAATAGTCCAAACCCCTTCCCTGCTGTGTCCTCTATCATTTTATCACCATCTAAAGAAGACTGTTTCACTTTTTTTGTTTGCTGCTGTATTCCAGCACCTACAACAGTGCCTGGCACATAGTAAGTGCTCAATAAATTGAATATTTACTTCCGTCTCTGTCAACTTGGATAATGAGTCTGAATCTGCACCTGTATGAAGGATCCACTGGGGGTGCTGACACCACAGATTTTTAGCCAAGGTCAGTAAAAGGCCACACACCGGACTGCTGTGATTTTGCCAAGTAGTTGCCTGCCAAGTATTATCTAGAGAGAGAGGCTGCTTCTCTCTGGACACCCAGCCACTGACGCTGTGCAGTTTCTGTCTGCTATTTCCCTAGCGACAGCTGAGGGAATACCAACCATGTGTGACAGCCATTGTTAAACGGTCTACAGGCATTGTGTCTAATCCCAGCAATGTCTCTGCGTGTTACAAACGAGGTTCAGAGTGTCTAAGTAACTTGTCCAAAGTCATCTAGCTAGGAGATGGCAGAGCTGTGGACTTTACTGAAAGTGTGACTGACTGCTAAGGTCCAGGGTAGTAATAAAGGGATGCTATGTGGTCCGTAGGATTGGAGACCAGATACAACCTGGACATCTTAACAGAGGCCAACATGAAGGGTAACTGGTCCAAGGACCAGATGGGATTGCGGATCTCAGTGGATACCTGCATAGGAGGCAGAGATGATGAGGGTCCCTGTGCGTCCCTAGTTGCCAAAGCTTTGACCAGAATCCCACAGCACTTAGGCGTCCCCATTCATTGATTTATTCATGTGTTTATTTATTCAACAGATACTGACTGAGTTCCTGCTGTGTGCCAGGCTTTTTTCCAGGTGCTAAAGACACAGCAATGAACAAAACAGACAAAAATCCCTGCTATCAAGGAGCTTACAGTTTAGTAGAGGGAGATCATATATCAGCATCATAAATAAGTATTGGAACAGGTAAAAGAATGGGACAGGGCATGAAGATTTTAAGTAAGTTACTCATGGTATAGTTCATTTGAATAGACTGGAAGGAGTTGGCGGAGTTTGCCTGTGGTTATCTGGGGGAACAGCACAGCAGGTGAAAAGACAAGTCAGGGCAAATGCATGTCACTTGGGGGGCACTACTTGGCGAAATCACATTCTCCCCTAAGACGTAGCATGTCTGGTGTCTTCTAGGAACAGTACAGGGTCTGGTATGGCTGGAGCAGAGGGAAGGACAGGGAGATGGCGTGAGACCAAGACGGTAGGAGATGAGTGCAAGAGGGACTGAGGACAGATCCCAGCAGGGCCTGGAGGCCTCTGTCAGAGCTTCAGGTTTTACTCACAGGAAAAGGAGGAGGAAGGGGAACCTTGAAGTGATCCAGCCTACCCAAAATAAACCAAGATGACATTTTTTTTTTTTACTATCAGGAGGAATTGGGGTTTAAAATAGAGATTTCTGGGCAGGTATAGTGACTTACAACTGCAATCCCAGCACTTTGGGAGGCCTAGGTGGGAGGATCACTTGAGGCCAAGAGTTCAAGTCCAGCCTGGGCAACACAGCAAGATCCTATGTCTACAAAGAATTTTAAAATTAGCCAAGAGTGGTGGTATGCACCTGTAGTCCCAGCTACTCAGGAGGCTGAGATAAGAGGACTGCTTGAGCCCAGGAGTTCAAGGCTGCAGTGAGCTATGATTGCATCACTGCAACTCTAGCTTGGGCAACACAGCAAGACCCTATCTCTAAAAAATAAATAAAAGTGACTTCTGAGATATGGAAAGTCAAGGCAACATTTCTGAGTTGTTGAATTTGAAGCTTGTGGAATTCTATATACCATGTACATAAAGATAATATTTTACTTTTATTTTGCAAAATGTCTAGGAGGGAAGAAAATCTTTCCCCCTATAAAATCCACACATGGCTCTGACAGGCAATTCTAATAAGCTTGTTAGTCACAGTGTTCACCAAATTGCTTTTCGTTGTTGGGTTGTTTGGGTTTTTGTTTTGTTGCAATTTCATAAATTTAGCACCACTATGGGAGGCTGGCACCAACATGTGATAAAAACATTGACAAGTTTCTTTTCTTATGTCTGCTCTTGCAAAGTTTAATAGTTTGGAATGGACACCAAATGAGTAATTAATGGATAAGTAGGGATCTCCCTCTCTGAAGAAAATGTACATGCCTATTATTTTGTAACAAATGAACAACGAAAATGTACATGCCTGTTATTTTCTCATGGAGAAAAACATATTGCTATGTGGCTGTTTGTCTACCACTGGGTCTCACCACCTGTTGAGTTGCTATTGGATCACCTGAGCCCAGGAGTTTGAAACCAGCCTAGGCAACATAGTGAGACCCTGTCTCTAAAAAAAAATTTTTTTGTTATTAATTAGTGAGGCATGGTGATGTGCACCTGTGGTCCCAGCTACTCAGAAGGCTGAGGTAGGAAGAACATTTGAGTCCAAGAGTTTGAGACTGCAGTGAACCTTGATCATGCCACTGCACTCCAGCCTGGGTGACAGAGTGAGACCCTCTCTCCAAAAACAGCCTGGGTGACAGAGTGAGACCCTCTCTCCAAAAACAAAAAAACAAACAAACAAAAAAAGAGTTGGTATTGAATGAACGGTGTGTGGCTGTAGTCAAACTTAGTGAGAAGACAAGGAAGGCAAAAAAAAAAAAAAAAAAAAAAAGTAAGCAAAAATAAGGGTAAGATATATTGGTCCACTATATCAATATTGGTTAAAAAAAATCATACATTTTAGTCTTTAAAAAGTGGAAGTAAGATTGTATATAACAGGAAACCAGGAAGGAAACATACAGAGAACAGTGGAAGCTCGCTGAGGTCCTTGTGTCCAAGAGAACAGACAGGGCCACCTCTAATATATTTTTGGAACCCAAGACAAAGGAACAAATGGAAGCCCAAATATGAAATATTTAAATATGTCAGGCTAACCCCATTTAAATACATTCCATCCTCCTACCTAGACAAATATATAACAACCTGGAAGACTAGATTTGAATTGCAGATTTGAATGTTTGTATTCCTTAGGATTCTGTCCTGTTGGTGCAGGGAGAATCAGCCCATGGACACAACCCACTCCCCCTCCTCTGGTTTCACTCTGCACCACCAAAAGGCTCCTGTGCCTACGGACACTCAGCCTGGACATCAAGCCTTGTCCATAACCTCCACAAACAGCCATTCTTTGACCATCTTTTGGAGGCCGAAAGAGTGAGGGTCATGATCAACTCAGTAAACCACTGGAGGCTGTATGAGTAAACAGCAGACTGTTCTCATGAAAGCAAGTTGTCAGCAAACTGACAAACTGTGTCTGCCGCCTGGAAGGAATGCCGAGGGCAGTCATGCCTCAGGCGCAAGTGTTGCTTGTGATCAGGCACATCTGAAGCCTGTTAGCAATAATGTGAACCTGTGATCAATCCAGCAGCTGACCAATCGTTACCTCTTCCTCCCTGCTCTTTCTACCCAATAAATACAAAGGGCTGTAGAAGCTCAGGGCGGCTGCCTTTGCTCACTAGAAGCAGCGAGCCCTCTTCTTCTTCTTCCCTGGGTCCCTTTCTTTAAAACAGTTACTTTTGTCTTAAGTTTTCATTTCTGCCTTCATCCCCCTTTGTTCAGTTTCATAGTAACTGTCACAGTCTTTCAGACCAGAAACGAACTTATCAGATGGGGAAACAAGGCCAGAAGCCCCTGCAGCCCCTGGAGGCAAGGCGTGTTTGGGCCAGGCATTCTGGGGTCCTGTGTACTGTGAGCATGGTCTAGAGAACAGAGACAGGTGTGAGCCAGCGAGCACATCCCCTGGCTCCAAAGATTCTTCGCCTCATGGAAAAGGTGGAGGACGTCCTCTCATGAAGGCTCAGCTGCTGGGGAGTTTAACGGAAGTAGGTAGTCAGGTCCATGGCAGCACCAGGATGAGCACCCACTGGTGTCATACAGCTCTCCCAGCCTCAGGGCTGGAAAGGATTCGGTCCACCTCTGCAGCTTTTCCTTAATTATTTGGGGGCCAAGACATCTAACATACCCCAGAAAACCTAGACCAATAGTTCCCTTGAGGTCGAAGAATCTCCTTAAAATCCTTCACATTCATATCCTTGCCCTGTGGCTTTCCAGCCCTCCAGCCAGCACCCTAAGATCCTGGTTGCCTGCCAGTTCATGGCTCAAGAGAGGTGTATGGAGGTTGACATTCAGAACGGAGGGAAAGCAAATGTAATGGTTGCCCATCATTCCAGAAAGCCCTGCCTACTTTATATTTTATAAAAGCAGGGCCATGTGTTGTGGCTCATGCCTGTAATCCCAGTGCTTTGGGAGGCTGAGGCAAGAGTTTGAGACTCATCTGGGCAACACAGAAAGACCCCATCTCTACAAAAAAATTAGCTGGGTGTGATGGCACATGCCTGTCATCTCAGTACTCAGAGGCTGAGGCTACTTGATTGCTTGAGTCCAGGAGTTTGAGGCTGCAGTGAGCTATGATCACACCACTGCACTTCAGTCTGGTGAGAGTGAGATCCTGCCTCTAAAAATAAGTAAACAAATCAATAGGTTGGGTATGGTGGCTCATGCCTGTAATCCCAGCTCTTTGGGAGGTCAAGGCGGGAGGATCACTCGATCCCAGGAGCTCATGACTGGTCTGGACAACATAGGGAGACCCTATCTCTATTTTTTAAAAAGTTTTTAAAACTTAAAATAAATGCAATATATATTTAACAAATACAGAGACTACAGAAACTTAAACAGCTGGCCCTTCTGCCCTTCTGATTGAGGCGGGAGGATCACTTAAGCCCATGAGTTAGAGACCAGCCAGGGTAACAAATGGAGTCCCTGTCTCTATTCTTTTATAAAGTTCTTAAAATTTTAACTAAAAGAATAAATGCAATATATATTGATTTGATTTAAAATACATGGAGATTATAAAAATTTAAATCTCCCTTCCACCCTTCCAATTCCGCTCCCCTGAAATAACAAATGTTAATGATTAGGAATGTTTCAGTCTATAACTTAAAAAAAAAAAAAAAATTGTGCAAATCCTTCACAGGATCTCCTCTTTTTTTCATTCAGAGTCATTTTTTCTCATATCTTATTATGTGAAGTAAATGTTTTCTTTAAAATGTTTTGTTTCTTATAGAAAAGGTTTTTTTGTGGATGTTTTTCCACTGAATCTTCAGAGTAAATCTGTCTCTTTTAAGCATGAGATCTGTGTTGAGTTTTCTTCTATTTATTCCATCTTTCATGCATCTAGCATGTTGTCTTGCATGCTACAAATGCAAATGTTTACTGAATGAAGACATAAATAAGTATAATACATACTTGTCAATTTTAAACATTGAGTTAGAAAATATAGCTGATTGTGAGGCTAAAGTTTAATTAATTTTCTAAGACACAATTAAAGTTCTGGGTTTAATGAATCGATATTAATAGAATTAATATAGTAACTGTAGTAATTTAGTACTAATTAAGAGTAACCTATTAGATACCTTTCTCTTGCAAGTGAAATCTGTTTAAATACTTCTATGCAATAACACAGTTAAACATTCATATGAAATATCTCCAATAGTAAAGGCGAATACCTTTCAAATGGTAGGGTCTCTACTTAAAAATCACAAGCAGATACTAATTTTTCAATGATACGTTTTATACACTGGAGTCACAAGAGTAATCTGTTACTTGAGTAAGATAAATTATCTCAAGCATTACAAATGCTTAAATATCAAATATGTACTTATTATTCCTTAAACCTAAAGCATTACTACCAAAGGCTTAATTTATTCTATATTCTACTTATGTCTACATTTTCTCAAGGTTTAAACACATTTACCCAGTAAGGAAACAAGTACATTATCTCAAATGATTTCGGGATTACGTTCCCAACCAAAATCTGGTAAATACCTTCTCAGATAGCTGAGACTGCTGAAGGCAGCTACCCCATCAAGGCTGTAACTAACCTTCTTCACTGTTTCTGTGGTTTTGCAATTCTTTTCCATAAGATATTTAAAGTCTATTAAGCTCAAAAACTACTTTGAGTTCATTCCATTGGATCTTTCATGCTCTTAATTGTATGCAAGCTATTTGAACAGGAAGAATCCTATATTCCCATTCTGTCTGGTAGGGCTACAGCTTTTTTAAATTCCAGGTAACAGTCAGGGCTTTGTCTGACTCTATGGTCACAGGCTACACCTGGGGATTTCGCCTTCAGCTCACCTGTTCCTGTATAAATATTCCGTAACGTGCCGAGGTGGTTCTGGCCCAGCTACTTGCACCTGGAGATGAGGCAGGTACATAAAGACAGAACCTCCAAACACACTCAGGTGGTAGGGAGCGAGGGGAGGGAAACTTGGAAGGTAACAAGTTGGTGCAAGTTATTGCTGTTTTTACCTTTACTTTTAAGCCCTGCCCCCACCGGACCTGGGAAAGGAAGGAGAGGGGGCCTCTTCTGACTCCGCTCCCCAAGGGGAGGGGGGTTTGCCTCTGAACGTGGGAAGCATGACCAGGTTTGGATCTAGGGTGCCGGGGTCCTGGTGGTGCTCCAGTGGGCCCCCTCCCTACCCCTGTGACTTGTCCAACCTCCCTACACCTTCAAATGACAAGTTCGGCCCCCCAAAGTCCCCAGTGACGAATCCAGCCGTGCTCCCATTCTTCACACAGCGTGGGGACGGACTTTCAAAGACTCGGAGATCCCACGGGTGCGGGTTGGAGACCTCACTCTGCCGGTTCCCAGTTCCCTTACCCTGAGTACACGACTTACGCTCCATTTAATTTTCCCTAAGAAATTGCTCTCATGTACTTGTTCTGTGTCATTACTTCTAATGGCAAAATCACCAATTACTTTTGTTACCAGTGCAGGGGTCCCGGTTCTTGGTGTCTTGAACGAAGAATTGGACAAAATGCACAAAGCAAGGAAAGAATGAAGCAACAAAAGCAGGCATTACTGAAAATAAAGTACCCTCCACAGGCTCCGGGACTCAAGAACCAATGGGAGGCTGAAGTGAAACAACCAATCAGAGGCTGAAGTGAAGTCACAAAGGTTACCCCCATGCAAGCATCTGATTGGCTGTGGAAAACAACCAATCAGAGGCTAAAGTGAAGTTATAAAGTTACATTTCTAGGCAGACAAGACTTGGCCTGCAGTCTGATTGGTCACAAAGTTACATTCCTACGCAGAAAGCAACAGAGGTACTTTCAATTTTCCATCTGCCACGCAGAAATGTGAGGGGGAGGAGCGGTTGCAAAGGGAGTAGCCATCTGGTCCTTTTGTTATTTAGGTGTGGAAAATTGGGGTTTTCCTTTGGATTTAGTTCTAGGAAGTCAGTGTGAATCGGCCTTGGTTTCCCTGCGTCCAGACCCTATTCTCCTGCCTCACTTTTGCACCAACCTAACACAACCACCCATACAGAACTTAAAGATCCAGGAAGCCTCTGCCTCCATCCAGGAGCTGCTTCATCCTCTACTCTGTGTAACTACCTCTGAGATTCCATATCCTTTGAGATTAAAAACACTTTTACATTTTCTATGTCTGTTGACAGGTCTTTCTACCAGTCACATCACTGTGCTTCTGTGGCAACTGAATACAACTGGAAGTGAAAAACAACTCCTCATTCAAATGTTTCTGAAATATTCAGAGGTAAGGCTCATTTCAGGAAAGGCATGAACCAGCAGTTCAGCAGGCCACACACCGACTCCAGATCCAACGCTGTTACTAGGGACTAGCTTAGATGAGGTCACAGGTGCCAATCCAATATCCAGGTGGGAATTATTCTCCTTGGAATGAACCCCAACAAAAATCAAGAGCCATAAGAAATGGGGAAAGAGAGAATTTATGCTGGTAAGGCATAAAGTCCACTACAGATAACATCAACAACAACAACAACAACAAAATTCTCTCTCTTCCCCTATGGCTATGTATATGGCAAGAGACTATACCATATTTCATTTCAAGAATGTTCAAAGCAGCTGGGCATAGCGGTGCATGCCTATACTCCCGCCTACTCAGGAGGCTGAGGCAGAAGTATCACATGAGCCCAGGAATTCAAGGCTACAGCATGCTATGATCATGCCTGTGAATAGCCACTGCACTCCAACCTGGGCAACACAGCAAGATCCTGACTCATTTTTTTAAAAAGGTCAAAGCAGTGCTGTTTAAAACAGAAAAAAACCTGAAAGCAACTTTAATGTCCAACAATATGAAGTAAGGTACATAATTCATGGTATACCTTTATAATAAAACATTACATCAGCATTTCTCAATCTTTTAGGTCTGAGAACCCCTCTATACTCTCACAAAAAAATCACTGAGGACCCCAAAGAGCTTTTGTTAATGTGGGTTATATCTATCACTACCACTTTTGTCTGGCTTAACAGAAGTGGCTGGATTCTCAGATCTGCTTCTGCATTCGATCCATTTTGATATGCTGTTTTGGCTGAAGTATATGAAAAAGATCTGACTTTACACAGGCACGTAGTTGGAAAAGAGAAGAGTATTTTAATAGCCTGTTCAGAAAATGGTGGACGTTCTTCTCTAAAATTTTACCAAAACCTGGACAAGTGATAGTTTCTTAAAGATTAGTTGCCGTGTGCAATCTGAAACTATCAAAAACTTTTTCATACTCTGTTATATTCAAATCCATTGGTCCATCTTGTACTCTGAACAGATCTTTTACAGAGTCATGATTTCTTTTTTTATTTTTGAGACGGAGTCTTGCTCTGTCGCCAGGTTGGAGTGCAGTGGCACAATCTCAGCTCACTGCAATCTCTGCCTTCTGGGTTCAAGCAATTCTCCTGCCTCAGCCTCCCAAGTAGCTGGGATTTCAGGCGTGTACCAATACACCCAGCCAATTTTTGTATTTTTAGTAGAGACAGAGTTTCACCATGTTGGCTAGGGTGGTCTCGATCTCCTGACCTCATGATCCGCCCGCCTCAGCCTCCCAAAGTGCTGGGATTACAGGCGTGAGCCACCACGCCCGGTCTCAGTCATGATTTCTTAACATCACATATTAGTCATCCATAAGGATCTTCTACACACAGAAAAAAATTTATATAATATCAAAAACTCACATTTGTTAATTACTATCCATCTCATTAGAAAAGCTTTTATGTAAGACTGTGCACGGTGGCTCACACCTGTAATCCCACTATTATGGGAGACTGAGGCGGGAGGACTGCTTGAGGCCAGGAGTTCAAGACCAGCCTGGGCAACCTAGAGACCTCATCTCTACAAAACATAAAAAGAAAAAATTAGCAGGGCATGGTGGTATGCACCTGTAGTTCCAGCTACTCAGAGGCTGAGGTGGGAGGATAAGAAAGAAAGAGGGAGAGACAGAGGGGGCAGGGTGAAGAGGGGAGGGGGGGGGGGAGAGAGAGAGAGAGAGAGAGAGAGAGAGAGAGACAAAGAGAGAGAGAAGTCTTTATGTTACAGAAAGCTGTCAAGCTTCCAGTGGAGGAATACAACTTTTCCAAAATCATACATTTTGCTAGAAATCTCCAATTTTATCATTGGCACAAATACCATCAGTTGTTTTCCGTGAAGAGGCCATCTTAGTTCAATTTTGAGAAAATGTCTGCCAAACATCCAAATCTAAATAACCAATCATCGTTTTTCGTCATTCTTTTCAGTGAAAATGGCATTCCATGAAAAAAAGCAGCAAATTCAATTGGCAACTCAAATAATCAAACAAGTGCTTCTCCTGGAGACAGCCTCATACCTAGGCATGCAGCAGATGTGTCTGTGCGTACTTGCTACTCCATCACACAGGATATTCACAGGGTACTGCAGATGCACACACAACAGCATGCAAATGCAGAAGCCATGGCTGGAGAACTACATATCACATATTTAATAGGTGCCACTACCTTCTGGTAATGGAATGCAGAAAAATGGGAATATACGAGACTTTTATATTTTACCTAAAAACAAGTGAATATAAAAAAGTCTGGTGGGATACACAAAAGAGGTTGACTGTGATTAGCTACTAGTAAAATTATGAATGATTTTTATTTTCATTTTTCTCACTTCCTTGGATTTTCTAGTTCTTCTATGACAGATATATTTGTTTCTTAACAAGATATTTTTATTTACAAAAAAGCCAATCAAAGGCTTTGAAATGTATAGTGAACTGCTTAAAGTTAAATAACCATAGTTTGCCCAACTCTGTGTCACAGTATAGGTTTTAAATTAAGTCACGTGTGCTACATAAGAGAGATTAGAATCAAATTCTGACATCCTTGAAAAATAAAGGTACTTAAGTAAATGAAAGCTAAAAAATATATATCTATAATATTCAGTGTGAAAAACATTGTTTTATTATTTGAAAAATAGAAATTGTATATAAAATACAAAATGTACAGTTGCCTAGTACAATTGGTATCCATTTTACATTTTTTACATTTTTTAATGGCACCCAAAATGTGGTTTCATTTTCACTGGCCTGGTTAACTAATACCATTTAACAATGTGTTTAAGAGCTTCTTCAAAAGATAGTAAAGACAATTTGTAAAATAACTATGCTTTCTTACATTTACAAAACAGAATTTTGATAATATATGAATATTTTATATCACATAATTACCATGTAACTACTAATCTGTTGTCTATATCAAATCACAGCACATAACATTTTCCAAATACACTGTTTTAATAAAGAGATTAGAAAATAGGACAGTAACAGTTTCTTAAAGCAATCTTACAGGAAGTCTAATTTAATATTCTGTTAGGTAATGTACTCACGTAGCCTCCCAGAAGACCCAGAAACTTTACGTGAATTGCGGAAGGCTGATTTAAGATGCTAGTTCTTCAATAAACAGTGAACTCTGTAATCAGAATCATTTTTAAGTCAAAATACTATTCCTTACTCTTCAGAAATAAAATATAACTCTTCTCTTGTAATACAGCAAGAAACATAATTGTTCCGGTAATTGCCAGCTTAACTAAAAAGGCCTCCCCTTTTCGTTTTGTCCATTAATTTCTTGCTGGTGTGACTTCCTTTGGCAAACCACATAGGTAATCGTCTCTTTCTCTCTGCAGATGAAGTCTATAGGAAATAGAAAGAAAAAGAAATCAAATCTTTGTACTACTGAGAAGGGGTATTAGTTGCAAACAAGTAACATAGGTTCCTGAATATACACCCATCCTTTCTCCTCCATCCAAAAAAAAAAAAAAACCAAATTAGTGGTTATCTATATAATTTATTTCTGGATCAAAAAGTAAATAAATATAAGAGACATAAAATCACTACATCATTTCTTTAGGCAATTACTTGCCATCTCATCACACAGTCTTAGACACTCAAGACACCTCATTCAGTAAGTAAAAATCTAGACATTATTTCTGATCTATATCCCATGGTGTACTTGCTTTGAGTTGACCAAAATGGTGAATTTAATGTTTTGAGGAAGGAACATGCCTGGGCATGTATACACACACAAAGAGTTATATTATGCATGTGAAAAGAATATAGCTTCTAACATCTACAATGGGAGGTAGACAGACTTATCCAATCAGCACCCTGTAGAGTGGCCAAGGCATAGTACGCTTAATAAACATTTGCTAAATAAATGGAAAAAATAAAAGTTTCTTGTCTCATAGACTCGTCTGAGAATCACTATAGATCCACTTCCCAGAAAAAAAGAGAAACATACACGTGCACACTTTTGCACACATTTCAGCAGCTCACATGTCAAAGAGCCTCTAAACCTCAGGTTAAACATCCTTGAAAAAAAATAATTTAAGGCTGGGTGAGGTGGGTCATGCCTGCAGTCCCAACACTTTGGGAGGATCATTGGAGCCCAGGAGGTCAAGGCTGCAGTGAGCTATAGTCATGCCACTGCACTCCAGTCTGGGCTGCGTAAGACCCTGTCTCAAACAAAACAAAACAAAACAAAACAAAAAACAAAACAAACAAAAAAGGTAGTGTTTGGGTACAATACCATCTGCACATGAAAAAGAATTAAATAATTTTAAGTAAGTGTTTCATAAGCCTAAAGTGGCATACATTTGTGTTATCTCAGAGTACTAGATCCTCAGAATAACATAACAGAGAAATCATTCCATCATGAGTACATCCTGGAATCCAGAGTTAATTTGGGGTTATTATTAATAAAAGTAATTGAGAGATTTTATGAGAAGTTTGGCCTTATCTAAGGTACAATGTGTCTGTCAGCCTAAAATACAAAAATACCATTTATTCCATTTCAAGAAGGAAGACTATCTAGATATTGTTCATCAGCTGCTTGCTATGTTTGATTATATTTTCTATGTTTAAAAAAGGCTTTGAAATAAATTTAACAGTAGGAAAACAGCAAAAGATCCTTGGCAGAACACTCTGAAACTTCATATTTAAAAAAGGTAAAAACTTAGCTGTTCCAGCTTAAGTAAAAAAATCCAGGGTAGAAAAGAGGGCTTTGTACACATCAGCAAAGGCTAAAGAAAAAACTGGCTAAGATTGCAACTTTGTTCCTAGGTACCCAACTGCAAGCAGGGAAGAGAAAATCAAAAGAATGGATGAGACTTATACACACTGTAAGATACTATGACTTAGAAATAATAAATATTGGGGATATAAGGTGGCATACAGAAAAGGCATTTTGCATTTTTCTAATGATCCGTGATGTTGAGCTTTTTTTCATGTTTGTTGGCTACATAAATGTCTTCTTTCGAGATGTGTCTGATCAAGTCCTTTGCCCACTTTTTAATGTTTTTTTTGTTTTTTTTTTTCTTGTAAATTTGTTTAGGTTCCTTGTAGATCCTGGATATTGGACCTTTGTCAGATGGATAGATTGCAAAAATTTTCTCCAACTCTGCCAAAAGAGGAGGACATATGAACAGTAATAGAGCAGAGGAAGAAACCCTAAGTCATGTTGTATGTAGCCTAATACCATGGAGTAGCATAGACTTTGAAATCAGGCAGAACCAGGTTTGACCTTTAACTGAGCCACTTGCTAAATGTATGACCTTATTATGCATGTTACTTAAGCTTCAACGTCTTCACAGAGAAATGGAAATAATAGAACATAACATCACTGAATTATTTGGAGTTAAATAAGAATAAATGTAAAATAGCGAAATCCTGATTTCTTCTTCACACTCATTAATTGGTAGCTAGTATCATTTCAAGTCTTCTGTATTTCTATAAACATGATCATCAGCATTTATAATGGAATTATAATAATTATCTCATTTCATTGAGAAAAGGGAGAAATACACTGAGTGTGTCTTTTGAGTGTCAACAGTAAATATTTGAAGAAGCCTTCAGTATGAGATCTAAGTTACCTAATAGAAACAATGTCTTCCAGTGTCTATTTCCTTCATCAGTAGACTACTAAAATTCCCAGCAACAAAATTTTAAGGGCCTCTTTACATCTTTTTAATACTCCCAACTCTGTTACCAAGCTATTACCATTAAGTTATGAACAGGAAACATCAACTCATTTGCTGATTATATGTGCACATACGGATGAAGCAAATACAGAAATATGTAAGTTACGTTCACATTTAATTTCATTTATAAACAAGGTCAATCCATATATTTAGTTACCAAGCCTGATGCATTTGTCATGAAAACTATTTTCATAAATCAATTTTACCTGTGAATCAGCATCTGTAAATAAATCTTCTACAAAACAATTTGTATAAAATATTGTGTATTTTAATTTGTAATCAAATTCAGTGGTCAAGCAGGAAATGTCATACATTCTCTCTTATACAGTCAAGAAAAATAAGAAGAAAAAAAATGACACAGGAGGAGAGGGTACTTGGAAGACGGTGGTAGCAGCAGCAGCAGCAGAGCTTTTAATCTTTCTGAATTCCAGAATTAAGACAGAACTAGATAGTAAAACCCCAAATCCATTGTCGCCATTTACAATAAAACCAAGTGTAAAAGTATCCTTGGGAAACTAAAACTGTAACAATATAGGGGCAAACCACCAACAGCAATTAAGACCTGCACAGTACTGACATCTGTACCGGAGAAAGCAGAGGCAAGGAGGGAGGTGTCTGATAACAAGAGAACCCCAAGATAGCCCACAGGCAAACACTGGGAAGACAGATTAATGAGAGATTAATCTGATAATAGCATCTGAAAATGGGAGAGCTTTTGTCCAAGCCAACAGCGAGTACAACGAATCCACAGTGATCTCTTAGGTGAAGAGCGCAGCTGGCTACTCTGAACCCTGGGACTAGCCGAGGCTGCCTTCTAGGAGAAGGCTCCACATTCAGGAGAAATCACTGGGGTTAAATCAAAACCAAGCAGGACAGGTACAACAGAGACTAAAGGGAGACAAAGCCTAGAGAAAAATGGCAGAGTAGATCTCATAAACCAAGTTTCCATATTTTAGACATTATACAAAAACATTAGAGACAGATGTGAAATTGGGAAAACCATCCTGAACCATGCCTTCTTTTGAAAGTACAGGAAAACTAATCTCATATGAAAATGAGCAAAAGAAAAGTATCAAGGTCAAATCTTTACACCAGAAAGACTTGCTTAGATACAGAATAAAACTGTAGTCTTTCAAAATGAACTGGAAAACATTAGGAAAATTATCTAAAACACAAAAAGACGTCACAAATCAAAATTAGAAAAATTCAAAACTGGGAGAAAACTGAGGGGGAAAACTGAGGAAAGAATCAGAAACAAAAGAAAAAAATTACAGAAGTCTTCAGTTAATAGGATTGCTCCTTTGGTAAAATTAAAATAATATCTCTCTATATAAATAAACAAAAAAAGAATTTTTAAATCTAAAAACTTTAAAAAATAATTTAAAAATAAGTGAATACAAAGCTATGTGGAATACAGAAATCAATACAACTATGTTAAAAGAGAAATAGAAGGTGAAAAGGACGAAAAAATTTAAATTAAAGAGAAATGAAGAAATAAAAAGAATACATGAAAAGTGACAAATATTGAAGCTGAGTAAAGTAGATCCAACATACATGTATAACAGGAGTTCCTGAAGAAGAAATACAAATGGAACAAAATACTAAAAAGTATGATTTAAGAAAACTTCATAGAAAATTTTTTTAAAAACTATCATTTAAGAAAACTTTCCAGAAATAAAAGAATACTAAATATTTAAAGAATCCACCATGTACCTATGGATATTGAATCCGAATTATCAATGCCAAGACATCACCTTTCTGTTAAACAAAGACATGATTGAGCTTCTATCTTAATAGCAAACACAAGAGATGTAAACAGAACAATATGTCAACTAATAAAAAGAATTTGTTCTAATGACTTTATCCTTTGTCAGAAGCCTCATAATTATAAAATGAAACAGACTAAGGGATATAAATCAGGTCAGTAGAGAAGATGAACGTTAACATATGACAGACTCTGAAAGTAGGCCTCCAACACTCTACAGAAATCAGCTTTTCATAAAGGGAGACTGATGAAGACAGATGCTTTGGATGACTCACTCACCTCTACTTCCCAGCCCCAACACCGTTGTTCCCCTAAATGGGAAAAAGGGGCCAAATAAGGTAGACCTTTTAGAATCCAATAAGCTTAGTAAAATTTCTTCCCACCCAAACCCCCACAATATCCCCCATTCTCTTGTTGACATGTAATGTTACTGAAATAGGGGAAAAGCAAAAATGGCAATATATAGTTAAAATAATATTTTACTACAAATGTGCTTCAATATTGAGGAAAAATAGTAAGTTACACCTTTTCCTGTATTGACAGGTTGAAGCCGGGAAAAAATAAGAGGGTCTTAGGCATTTGGTATAGATTACAGAAACAGAAGGCTGAGCATTAGAAGCTAAATTTCATTACCTCCACCCAAAATATGTTTTCTTTAATGTTCCTCTTATAGCTAGTTCAGTTATGAACAATATAAAGATTTCCAACTAATTAAGTTTCATTAGATTATCTAGAACATGACTCTATATACAGATTTAACTCAAGTACAGAATTTAAAAAGACCAGCTCCCTTTATTTTTAAGCAATTCAAAAAAGTAGCAGTTTAATTGCCGAACAGCCTATAAAGATTACCATAGAACTAAAGTGTAATTCCTAATTCTCTAATACAAATAATCACCACCACCTACTGCCACATTGAATTTACCAACTAAGAATTTAAACAATTTTTTAGTTAATCATTCAAAAACATTTATAATGGAGTCATGTAATTTTAGACCCGGAAGATACTGAAGGTCAAATTTTTACATTTATGCCATTATTTAAGAGTCATATTACTAAATAATATTCTCTGATTGCTATTTATCTCATGCCATACAAAGAGCAATTATTTTTGAAGCATTTGATTTTAATAAAACATACCATCTAACATAATACTAAATTTGTAATCTATCTATGATCATGCAAAAGCACTAGGAAATGCTGAGAGCCACAATCAACAGTAATCCTTGTACCTCAGATATTCATATCATAGTTACAGACGATGATGAATGACAGAATGATAATAAACCAGTCTGGGAGGTATTTATAACACAATTTGTTTTCACTTTCATTAACTACATAAACTGCCATGCATTAACTATACATCCGAAAGGAAGATTTTTCCAGGCTATATGGTCAATATGAGGTACAGGTAAAATTTAAGCTGACATTCTACACAGTAAGCTAAACATCTCTTTTACTGTCTTTTTTTAAAAAATCACTTTTCTCAGATCATATTTATGAAAAGTAAAGGAAATGTGGCCCCTAGAGAAAGTAATCATATCAGAATTCGTAACAGTTCAAAAAATACAGCAATCTAGTACTAGGATATGCAAATTGAAGAAACTGACACTATATGAAAATTCTCTATATAATTAACAGCTTGGTATTGATGCCTACTTCTTCCTTGCTTCTCTTAGAACTTGAAGAGATCTCTTCAGAACTGGGAAAACATCTCCTTTTGTTGACATCACATGAAGGCTGAAGTCTGCTGTCAGTACCATGTTTAAGGATCCCAATTGCCATGTGGATAAGGTACGTGTCAATGTTTTCAGGAACTAACATTCTGATTAGGTTAATTTTACTCATATCTGTAAAAGATAAAAAAAACTCCATTTCAAAATAAATTACAGAGAACATTTTAGAAAACATATGAGCTAGAAATAGTGAAACATTCTGTAGAAAGGAAGGAGGAGGGTTGCCAAAGAAGTTTCCTCTTTCAAATGCCTATAGCCTTACGGAACGGAAATGGAGTAAAAACTCCACTTGGGTATCACTATCACCTGAAGCCCCTGCCTCCAAGGTCCAAAGTCAGGTCAGTACTATTGACACCGCATAAATTGTGTTTCAAACTGTCTTTTGTGGGCTGCCGTGAGAGTCAAAACAACCATTCATAGAATTGCTCTAAAGGAAATTGTGCTTCCAATTCCAAATATCAATTATAATTAGATTTTTCTTAAAATAATTTATTCTGATCACTTGTTGGCCTTTTGCCTAAGATCAAGTATAATAATGATTTATTCTTTAAGTGGAAGCTAATCATACTTGTAAATAAGATTCTAATAAAAAGGATTTTTTCAATGGCTATTATTGTAATAACAAGAGACATAAATGATTTTAAATGCACATTAACTAGATGAGATTTCTGGGAACATATTTCTTATTTTCAGAATCAAGAAACTTTACATTTTTTTGCAACTCAAAAGAACTAATTCAGACTGTGTCAATTTCTTGACACCTTCTAAAATTATGTAGCACCCTTCTATAGGCAAGCCAATAATTATGTTTCAGCACTTCCTTCCAACATCACGTTCTTCTGCAATGCTCCAGAGTACGGTAAACCCAAGCAGTTTAGAACCTACCCATTCACCTTCACCTAATTTACAAAACATATCCAACATTTGACACCCAACTCAAATCAGTGATCAGAAACCAAGTATTTTTCAAATAACAACCTGAAAAGACGTTCTTTAAATTATTAGTTTTCAGGTTTATATTTTCCTTTCTTCCAAAGATTAGCTTGCTACTCCAAGACTCCTCAAAACACTGGAGTTTAAAAAGCAAAAAACAAAACAAAATAAAACAAAAAACAGGAAAAGAAAGTTATGCAGCTAATATAAACTAGGTCAGTGGGTTAACTAAAGTTTCAAAATCTTAAAAAGGAAAAGATCACCTCTATACATAGTAAAATCAGCAACGTGACTATCTTATCTCTCAACCAAACTAAAATTGTATTTGTCCCTTGATCATTATATCATCCTAATAATGTCAAAATTCCCCCAATTTTACTATTTCATCATTTTTTAATGACTGAGGAGTATTCTGTTGTATGTGTGTATCCAAATTTACTTTGAGTTCTCTTTTATTTGTCTTCAAATTTTAAAATACGTTTGGAACACCTTGGGCACATTAGTCCACTTTGTTCAACGGTAAATTTTACAAAAGCTAAACACAGATCAAGTATTTCCAGTTAAAATTTAGCATCAGAAGATATGTTGTATATATAAAGTACATACCTGATTACAAAGGCTTATTACAGAAAAAAGTACATAAAGTATCTCATTAATAATTTTCAGATTGATTACATGTTGAAATGATAAAATTTTAAATATAGTAGACTAAATTATATTATCGAAATAAATTGCATCCATTTACTTTTTAAAATGTGGCTACTAGAAAATGTAAAATTGCATATGTAGCTCGCATTATATTTCTACTGATAGTGCTGTTTTAGAAAGACCATATAAATTTTCCCATACTCAAAACCAAGTAATATACCACTACATTGCATTAAATTCATTTTCTTCCATGGGTATTTAGAAATTAGATAAATAAACTATGGATGATTAATTTCTTCATACTATAAATGTGACATTTATAAACCAAGTTTTTAGAGAAAAATCACACAAGCTTGAGCTATTATCATGTAATGGGCTAAACAAATTAATTTTAAAAGAAAAAATAAGATATTTCATTCACTTTTGAATCACTTTATTTCTAAAATTAGAATGTGTTTTGTTCATAAAATGATGATGCATAAACATCCGCTTATGGTGTTAAACCACTATTGATGATTTAAAGTTAAACGTGTAAGGTTAATTTCTAGACATAAATTAAAAATTCATATATTTTTCTAATACATTTCTACAAGTACCCTTTATATTTCTATGGTAAATTCATCCTGCATTTTATACATATGCAAATAAGTGGCATTTAGCTTTACAGGTGCATCTCATTCTGCTCTAACTTCCCATGTAAATAAGTGCTGAAAATATCTACCGCAGAATTCATGACAACACTGGCTACACGCCTTCAGTGTTTTCAAAGAGATCATATTACCCTTACTTTTGTAGTAGATCCCTTGGAAGCCACTCTTAATTTTCCAGTTACATGCACATTAAGAATGGGAGAATAAAATTAATCAAAATACTACCTAGGTACCTCACTCAATGCCTTAATTTATTATTAAGCATAGTTCGAATCCCAAATCCATAAACAGAGTTTAAAATTATATAAACAAGGACAAACGAAAAGAATACAAAGGTACAAAGCTCCTTTAAATATGAACAGTTTTCCAGACAAACCCTACTTAACAAATAAGAGTATGAAATTAATAGCTATGTTTTCTCAATTCATAATTACTCTATTTTTAGGTAAAGATTGTGTCATAATAAAATACAGGAAACTTCTCAATTCAG
The DNA here is from genome assembly GCF_047675955.1 of Chlorocebus sabaeus. Taxonomy (NCBI): domain Eukaryota; kingdom Metazoa; phylum Chordata; class Mammalia; order Primates; family Cercopithecidae; genus Chlorocebus; species Chlorocebus sabaeus. The sequence goes on along the minus strand of NC_132911.1, from coordinate 30,804,245 downwards.
GATTGTACAAAGTTTAGATTTAATCAAACTTGTTCTTTAAAACTCTAAATTATTGTGGCATGGCTACAGTTAAATAAAATATGAAAATAGTGTATCTGAATCGTTATTATAGTATGTATATCCTCATTCCTTGTTATCATTTATAATCCAACAATGTTTTCTCCAGTAAGAGAACAAAAGGTATTTTATAAAGAAAAAACAAGAATCCAAAGCACAATCTCACATCCATAAATGATAGTTTAATGATTATGAGTGTACTATCAAAAGAAATAAAAGAGGGCTAGGCTCAGTGGCTCACACCTGTAATCCCAGCACTTAGGCAGGCTGAGGTGGGAGGATCGCTTGACACTAAGGGGTTCAAGACTAGGCTGGGCAATATAGTGAGACCCCATCTCTACAAAAAATATTTTAAAATTAGCCAGGTGTGGTCCCAGCTACTTGGAAGGCTGAAGTGGAAGGCTTGCTTGAGTCCAAGAGTTCAAGGGTATAGTAAGCCATGATTGTGCCACTGCACTCCAGCCTGGGCAACAGAGTGAGACCTTGTCTCAAAAAAAAAAAAAAAAAAAAGAGCTCATGGTTATCACAACCTTCTTAACCTCCTCTATTCTAGATTTAAAAGTAGGCTACAAAATGCAACCTACAGACAGTGTATTAACAGAACGATAAGTTTTTAGTAAGTATATCTTAAGAATTTTTCACTAATATATTCTGCTTGATTTTAATATTTCTTACTTTAAAAAGTTATCTAACATCAAAAATGGAAATTGCAAATCTTAAAATGTAGAGGGTACTAGATATGGTAAGGGGTAAAGACACTCAATAAATAAAGATATGAAACTGATTATAAATAAGTTAATTTGTTTCACTCATCGAGTTTATATACCCATATCCTATATCAGGATTAGAAATTGCATATTTCTTTCCTTTAAGTTAACTGGCAATACAACTTTAACATGAGTAAAAAGAGAAACTTGTTCAGTCATTAATCTTAGACAGGGTATTAAAACAGTTTTATAACTCTCTAGGCCTCACATTCCTTATCTCCAAAACAGGGTGGGATAGGAAAGGGAAAGTGTAATGATTTCCAATTTCATTTCTAAATCTAAAGTTCCATAACTTTGTGCCTACATGATTTAGAAAGCAAATTAACAGTGCTTCAATTCTTTACCGTGGGCAAATAAAACAGATGTTGTCAATACGTGGCTGAATAATATAATATGAAATTTTCCTTTACCATTTCCCTCTGCCCATAATGAAGTGATGTTAGAATGTCCATTTAGGACATTCAGGAATATATGCCCAAGAATTCTTTAGTGCGAATGAGCACACATGCGTGCGTGCGCGCGCGCACACACACACACACACACCATTACAACCGGTTTGAGTTCTTAAATTGTATGTCTCTATAAAATACATATTGGGGAACATTCTTTCTTATATACTTATTAAGTTCATATATTCTTAAGTGCCTGTTAAAAATGACAAACTATAAAAATAATCATATTTAAAGGGTATATTTAAGACACCATAAAACTTTACCATCTGTGTCTTCAGTCATCATCATCATCATCATATTCACCACCACCATTTGCTATTACCAGTGTGCCAAAGCTTTCTGAACAGTATCTAATTTACAGTCATACACCACATAATGTTGTTTCAGTCAACCAGGGGCAGCCAACAGGAACAAGTATCCATTAGATTATCACACAGCTGAAAAGTTCCTATCACCTAGTGACATCATAGCCATCTTAACATCACAATGCAAAGCATCACCCATGTGTTTGTGGTGGTAATGGTGTAAACAAACTCACTTTGCTGCCCGCTGTGTAAAAGTCTAGCATATACAGTACATAATACTTAAAAATGATAACAAATGACTATGTTACTATGTTTATGTGTTTGCTATATTACACACTTTATAAATATTTTTTAGAAGTTCATCGTAAAACAGGTAGGCCCTTCTGGAGGTATCCAGAAGAAGGCATTGTTATCATAGGAGATGACAGCCCCATGCATGTGACTGCCCCTGAAGACCTTCTGGTGGGACAAGATGTGGAGGTGGAAGACAGTGAGACTGATGATCCTGCACCCAGGTAGGCCTAGTCTAATGTGTGGGTTTGTGTCTTGGTTTTTAACAAAAAAAAAATGTAAAAAGTAAAAACGAATTTAACAAAATCAAAAACAGAAAAAAGCTTAGAGAAGAAGGATATAAAGAAAATATATTTGTACAGCTGTACAATATGTTTGTGTTTTAAGCTAAGTGTTATTACAAAAGAGTAAAAAGATTTTAATTCATAAAGAAAAATCATTACAGTAAGCTAAGGTTAATTTATTATTGGTAAAAGAAGCAAATTTTTTTAACTTTTATTTTAGTTTCAAGGGTACATATGCAGGTACATTATACAGATAGATTCGTATCACAGGGGTGAGTGTGGCCTAAGTGCACAGGGTTTATAAAGTCTACAGCAGTGCACAGTCCTAGGTCTTCACATTCACTCACCACTCACTCACTGACTCACACAGAGCAACTCCCAGGGTGCAAGCTCCATTTGCTGTAAGTGCCCTATACAGATGTACCCTTTTGTATCTTTTTTTTGAGACAGAGTCTCACTCTGTCTCCCAGTTTGGAGTGCAGTGGCACAATCTTGGCTCACTGCAACCTCCACCTCCTGGGTTCAAGCAATTCTCCTGCCTCAGCCTCCCAAGTAGCTGGGATTACAGGCACCTACCACCACGCCTGGCTATAGAGACAGGGTTTCACCATGTTGGCCAGGCTGGTCTTGAACTCCTGACCTAAGGTGATCCGCCCACCTCGGCCTCCCAAAGTACTGGGATTACAAGCGTGAGCCACCACGCCTGGCCTTTTTAAAAAAATCTGTTACACTGTATTTCTACTGGGCCTTTTCTATGTTTCACTATGTTTATATGCACAAATACCACTGTGTTATAATTGCCTACAGTATTCACTAAAGTCACATGCTGTACAGGTTTGAAGACAGGAGCTATACCATACAGCCTAGATGTGTAGTAGGTTACACCATCTAAGATTAAGTCCACTCTCTGAGGTTCCCATAAGATGAAATCGCCTAACAACACATTTCTCAGAATTCATCCCCATCATCAAGCGACGCATGACTATATTTCTCACAATTCTATAAGAGAGGCAATATTAATTCTCCCTGTCTTAGAGATGAGGAAATTGAGGATTAGGGAAATTGGATCACTTGATGGAGGTCACATAACAATGAAATGCTAGAGCCAAGGTCTAAATACAGATCTGTCTATTACCAAAGCCTTTGCTCTTACAGACTAGACCAACACCACCTGTAAGTTTCAGGATATAAAGAAGGCAGCTAAATAATAGCAGAAATGCCAATAGGAAAAAAAAAAAAAAAAAAGGTTGGCGGAGGGAACTACACAAATTCTTTTCTTTTTTCTTTTTTGAGACAGAGTCTCACCCTGTTGTCCAGACTGTAGTACAATGAGGCAATCTCGGCTCACTACAACCTCCTCCACCTCCCAGGGGGGTTCAAGGGATTCTCCTGCCTCAGCCTCCCAAGTAGCTGGGATTACAGGTGTGTGCCACCAAGCCCAGCTAATTTTGGTATTTTTAGTAGAGACGGGGTTTCACCATGTTGGTCAGGTTCGTCTCTAACTCTTGACCTCAGTGACCTGCCCGTCTCGTCTTCCCAAAGTGCTGGGATTACAGGCGTGAGCCACCGTGCCCGGCCTGCACAAATTCTTTCAGAGAATACTGCCTACCACTCAACATCTCATCGAAAGATGCAAATTGCTTTAAGTCCCGAGAGACAGTACATTTCTAAAGGAAAAAAAATTCCAGACTATAAGCATGAAGAAGACATTTAAGTCTTTGGCTTTCTCTAAAACGCTATCTCATTCTGTGCTGGAGAAACAGAGGTTTCGACAACCATAAATCTAATCCTACAAAGTAGTTACTATTTTCCTCTCTCTGCCTTGATTTCTGAAGTTAGGAAGATCAGAAGGTGACCAGGAAAGTTGGCCAGCTTTCTCATAAGATGCCTCTCTAACCTACCTTGGATGTTTTACAGCTTAGTTCAGGATTTGGCTAATTTAACCCTGAAATGCTAACTTATTAATGTACATGGTTAATTCATAAGTATCACATAGATAAATACTCAGATTAGCATGACTACATCCATTCCTTACATACACATCTGCATGGGAAGTTATCAGAAAACTAGGAAGTGATATATAAGCAGAATTCGTTGTTAAGAGTATTCCTCAAATATAAATTTTTCCCAATTTTTAATGTCTTTCATTTCTTCTTGTTGTTCAGATGACATTAGGTAATTTTTCTCCTTTTACCCTTATTGTGGTAACATTTAAAGATTTTTCCAATCTTGAGTCATTCTAGCATTCCTGCACAAACTAGAACTTGTCAGGGTGCAAGATCTTTTTTTTTTTTTTTTGAGAGAGAGAGTCTCGCTCTGTCACTCAGGCTGAAGTGCAGTGGCACGATCTTGGCTCACTGCAACCTCCGCCTCCCTGGTTCAAGCGATTCTCCTGCCTCAGTCTCCTGAGTAGCTGGGATTACAGGCACGTGCCAACACTGCTGGATAATTTTTGTATTTTTAGTAGAGACAGGGTTTCACCATGTTGGCCAGGCTGGTCTTGAACTCCTGACCTCAAGTCATCTGCCCGTCTCAGCCTCCCAAAGTGCTGGGATTACAGGTGTGAACCACCACGCCTGGCGCAACATCTTTTTTATATATATAATTTTTGGGGGGAAGGGATTTATTGTGTTTATGGGTGGCTTTGGTCTTGTAATTTTCCATCTCAGACCTTTATTTTCTGATTTTATCATAATTTTTTAAAATTATAACTTTTACTTTAGATTCAGGTAGTACATGGGCAGGTTTGTTACATTCGTATATTGCAGGATGCTGAGGTTTGAGGTACAATTGATCCCATCACCCAGATAGTGAGCATAGTACCCTTTCAACCACTGTCCCTTCCCACCTTTTCAACCATTGTTCCTTCCCTCCCCTCAGTCGTCCCCAGTGTTTACTGTTACTTTTTTTTTTTTTCTTTTTGAGACATGTTCTCACTCTGTCACTCACACTGGAGCGCAGTGGCATGATCACAGCTCATTGTAACCTCAAACTCCTGAGCTCAAGCACTCCTCCTGCCTCGGTCTCCCGAGTAGCTGGGACTATAGGTATACGCCACCACGTCTGGCTAATTTTCTTATTTTTTGTAGAGATGGGGGTCACACTATGTTGCTCAGGCTGGTCTTCAACTCCTGAGCTCAAGGAATCCTTCCATCTAGGTATCCCGAAGTGCTGGGATTATGACACAAGCCACCACACCCAGCCTGTTCTCATTTTTATATCCATATGCACCAACTTTAGCTCCTGCTTATGAGTAAGAACATGCAGTATTTGGTTTTCTATTTCAAACATGACATTGATATAACTTATAAACCGGTTATTTATGTACTATACTTGAAGTCCCCTGGCCACTCCCCCACATCCCTGGAACTTAGATGAGCACTACTCTAACTTGCCTCCGTGTCTCTCCTTTCCCTGTGCCTCCACCGTGATCAATGGAAGTGAAGGAGGTATTCGTTCTTTAGACCTTCAGTCAAGTCATGCTCAAGCCTGGAAATAATCCTGTCTTCTAAGTGACTTATTTTCGCTCAGATCTATTTAAGCACAGTATTCACTGTGCTTTCAGAGAGTGATTTTCCAAATTCTCAGGGGGAATGATTCACAAGTTGTTCACAAGTGGGAAAAACTTCAAGGTAGTAAAAAGTATCTGCACCGCAGCTTTGGAGATGAGGCTTTTGGGATGGCCACTGCTCTATCCTAACAGTCTAAAGAAATTTATCAGATTTATTGAGTTATAAGACCCCAAGTTTGTATTTACACATCTAGGAGAGAAAATCCTCTAACGTATCTCCTATTTATTTCTGTTACCAAAAAAAAAAAAAAAAAAAAGATAATAATTTAAAATATTTCTACAAGGCAAGCAAAGGGGCTTGCTCTCCGCAGCACAGCTGAGGTTCTGCAGCAAAGTGACAGGAAATCCTTCTACACAGCGGCCCACAGAACTTGATCTGTCCCTTCCACGTCACAGTAACTGACACCAATGACTGTGTTGATTAGAAAGGCTACTCAAGTGAAACCAATGACAAGGACTCAGAAAGGTTTATGGAAGAACTAGGAGTCAGGAAGCTACTGGGAATGAATGTGGAGAAAAATATGGTTTTTGCAAGTGATGAGGTAGAAATTAGAAAAAATGAAAGCACTGTTTTGGATGGCGGGGAAGGTGTAACCTTAAGCTGAAAAGGAAAATAAAAATTTCTCAGTGTATTGGCCAGGTGCCATGGCTCACACCTGTAATCCCAGCACTTTCGGAGGCTGAGGTGGGTGGATCATCTGAGGTCAGGAGTTCGAGATCTGCCTGGCCAACATGGAAAATCCTGACTCTATCAAAAGATACAAAAATAGTTAGGCATGGTGGCACGCGCCTGTAGTCCCAGCTACTCAGGAGGCTGAGGCAAGAGAATCGCTTGAACCCAGGAGGTGGAGGTTGCAGTGAGCCAAGATCACGCCACTGCACTCCAGCCTAGGCAACAGAGCAAGACTCTGTCTCAAAAAAACAAACAAAACAAAAGAATTTCTCAGTATATTTTCCTCTGAGTGGTAATGGGAAAAAAGACTGTTTTCCTAAAACAAGAAAAAGAATCACAAAAGGTTTTCATAATAGCATAAAGGATTAGTGCTGTTAAAAGTGAAAAATATTAGTAGATCGCTTGTTTACTTCGTCAAGTCATTAAGGGTGCAGAGGCAGGCCATGCTTCTCACCTGAGTTGACGGGAGGGTTTCGGATAACATCAGCAATAATCTTCTGAACCTCTGGAGTAAGACCTGCTCGCTCCAAATCAAGGGGGCAACCAGCTTTCACCGCTTGGGATAAGTGCATGCCAATCGTCATGAGAGGCAGAATCCTGCTCTCAGCTATGCTCTTCTAGAGAAAGAACAGCAAAAGAACCCAGTGAATTTTAAAAGTGTCCACTCTACTCATGGAAAGAAAATGTCCAAAACATTCAGGTAGTAAATGCTCAGTGTGAAATAAACAATGAACTAAACCTTTACTTAAACTTTTCATTTTCAGAATTTCTTTAAAACTACCCCCATTATAGCTCTCCATAGGTTCTACTTTTTATACTTATTAAACTGTATTGAATAAAACAAAATCACCCAGCTTTACTGAAGAATTCAATCCTCGCCCCTCTCTATGCACTTTAGAAAACCATTAGTGGCAGAGAAGTCATTCTCTGTAAGTCTAACAGTTGTTACGACCTTCTGAAAACACAGTAAACTGTAACCCAATACTCTATACACTTGAAATAACACATGATGGTTTGGTTACACGAATTTCCAAGAAGACAAATCCTAGAATGCTTAGTGATAACATAAGGCTCCAGATGCATTCTATAAAAGGTTCCTGAGAAGACTCTAATAGGTGTTTGAAATTGGCTCTATTCATAAAATAATAATAACCACAGTTCCACAAGGGGTGTCAGCATTTTCCTACCACTGAACTTCACATGAACAGTGCTACATATTTATATGGTTCTTTAAACAAATGTGGCTGCAAATACATTTCAGATACTTATTAGGTAAAACATTCTTTTAAACACCCAGAAAGCTTAGTCACTCAGCTCTTATTTCATGATCCTCTCTTTCAATACATTTTCAAAGTCTGAATTTAGACTGTATTTGCATGAATGTTGACACTTTCACAGAACAGAGCATTTAAGGCAAAGTTTTTCATCCTTCAAAGGGAGGTTTTAAATTACTTTCATTAAATGTCTACTAGAAAAGTGTGCACCATGTGTGCAAAATATCAGGGTTATTTGATAGCAGGTTTCAAATTACCTCCAACTAATTGTAGTATTGCTCCTGATTAATTAGTCCTAAGCATGTTTAATTCTGCGGCTAACTGGCAAGACTCTCTCAGACTCCTGGGAGGTAAGAATAATTATACCACCATATCACACAATAAAATACAACCAAATAATACCAAAAGCCACAAATGAAGATATAACAGTCTTCACATTTTTAACCATGAATACACAAACTAATACATGAAACCCTGTATTACAACTGAGCATTAGAATACACTTTATTCGGAAAATCAGGAGCCAATACCAAATTTTCTTAGTAACTGTTTTCATTTCTACTATACATACATGGTCAAATTAGATATATACAGGCATTTTTAACATGTACATAGAAGTTATTATTTACATAAGAAATTGAACTTAAAATTCCCATTTATTATGTGTTCTATTTCAAAAATAGTATAATGGAATTATTTGGTTTCTTGGGCAATGGTTTTTGTAAGGAACTTTAAGAAACATGACTGTCAAATTAAAACATTTATTCAGTAAGTAAGATAAGTTATGGACTGTTTATTCTTATTTATTTTAAATGATAAAACCTGAACAAAAGGTGTGTGATACAGGCACTAGTGGATGGAACCAGAGACAATAGAAAAGCAGGCATTGGACCATATCTGTTGTTACAAATCAACTTAATGTCAAGAGGATGAGAATTCAAATTAAACTTAACTGTAAGTCTCATTTTGTCACATTCCATTAAAACTTACTCTCCATTTTGTATACAAAAAACCTCAACAGCCTTAAAGATTTATCTTAGATCAATGAAGAAACATTATATATGGTCTTTTTTTTTTTTTTTTTTTCTGGAGACCAAGGCTTGCTTGGTCGCCCAGGCTGGAATGCAGTGGCACAATCTCAGCTCACTGCAACCTCTGCCTCTCGGATTCATGAGATTCCCGTGTCTCAGCCTCCTAAGTATCTGGGGTTACAGGCACGTGTAACTGCGCCTGGCTAATTTTTGTATTTTTAGTAGAGACAGGGTCTCCCTATGTTGTCCAGCTGGTCTCAATTCCCTGACCTCAAATGATCTGCTTGCCTCAGCCTCCCAAAGTGCTGGGATTACAGGCATGAGCCACCACACCCGGCCTACATATGGTCATTTGTTACAGCAATTAGATTGTTTTCAAAGAGCATCAAAACAGTACTAGAAGAGATAGAATGAAAAGCAAGTTTTTAAAAACATATTTCCAGTTGTTTGGCTATGCTTCCAGAGATCCAGTATGTATTTTTTGTACACATACAAGAATATGTGACTATATAAGCATGCATATGAACACACATACATTTACATTTGTTTTTCTCACTGTTTTGCACCTTCCCTTTTCTTAATGCATCTTGAGGTTGTTTCTTAATACTGTGAATATTTATAGTTTTTAAACTATCAGTCCCATTTTAAAATATGGCTGAGGCAGTATCCCTGAGCTATAAATGTGTTTATCAGTACCCCGATACAACCTCTAGAAGATATTCATGGCCAAACTAAACTTGCTGCTATTACTTAACAGGGAGGCTTAACAGAAAAAGAAAACGTTCTCTTTTAAAATTAAACGAGATTTATTGTAGAGTCGGAGGAAATTATCCCAAGTCAGAGTTTTAATACTAAACAGCTGATAAAACACAAGTTTAAATAAACTAAAAAAACTCCCTGTAACTTGAAAGTCACACTTACCAAAGGCATCTTCTTTTCTTGGAATAAAGAGTATGTGATGGCCATAGACTGTGAAAGTGTGCATATTTTATTTTTTGCTACCAGACTCATCTTCTGTTCTTCTTGAGGTTCTGTACTTGAAAAGAGGTCTGTCTACAGAATTTTAAAAGTAGCACAAATGATCAATAATATCAATATAACAATAGAATATAAATATGATCATTAGCCATTAAGAAAAAAATAAACACAAGTTAAACCTATAAGCAACAAATAATTCCCTTTTTATGGGGAGCTCAAAAAGAAGTTGGATTTTTAATGTATTGATTTAAAAAAGTAAAACAATGCTAGAGCACACAAATTTAATTTTTAACAAAATATTTGTAATAACAAACATTTCCTAGTCTTCTCTTTAACCAATAAGCAGGACTAAAAAAAGGAAGTATAATGGGAACCACTCTGCCTTTAAGTAAGTCCCCAATCCCTGGAAGTGAATATTGAATGAATGAATGAATGAATGAATGAATGAATGAATGAACGAACGAACGAACGAACGAACGAACAGAATCACTATTCAATTTTAGGTACTATAACCACTAATACATCATAAGGAAATATATCATAACACTCTCTCTGCATATCTAATTCTAAATGATACACCCCAACTAGAAATCTAAGTATTCTATAAAATCTTAAATATGGTTCCTTAAGAAATGTTTAAAAGAAAAAATGGGGAACGATTGAAAAACAAGATTAATGAAAAAATAATGGAATCTTTTTAAAGGCTGAAATAAAGGTAAAGAGACAGACTTTTTTTTTTTTTAACTTCACATAAAAGGTAGATTAAAACAACATACTATAGCCATAATAAAACCTGTAACAAACTAAATTAATAATTTAAAGAAGTGCCTCGTCTCTTGATGAATGCTATTGGTATCATTTTTATAAGGTTATTTATCATGTGGTCTACTCTATTATGTATATATATATGAGGAAACGTATCTATGAGCTTTTCTTTCAGAAAGAAATTCATTTTTTGTTTCCATACTCTGTTATTAGGGAGTTTAAGAAATGTATTCATTGAGTATTAATTTACTGCTTGGTGAGAAACATAAATGTTTCTGTTTTACTTTTTACATGCTATATAGATGATGTCTAATGTTAGAATTTGAATTATCTGACCCAAGGCAATAAAACACGCTTGCCAAACCTTTTGGGGGATTATATTTTACATGGGGAAGAATCTCAGAGCTAAACTCTCACATCAACACAAAAGACAGTTTCAATCAAATAACCCTAGCAGCGGAGATCTCATGTTCTGAGCATATGGTGGGCCTAATAAAACACTCCCAGGTGTTACATGCTTCTGTTTCTCTTTTACAGTTTCAGAATAGCTGCATTTTGCAATCTGTAGAAATCCTATCAAGACAAAATATGTATTTACTGAGGAAGCATTGTTGGCTCTTCAGACTGGTCACCCCACTATGGCAACGCCATGGTCTAGGCCAGCATTTCAGTCCTCATCCATGCAATCTCAAAAGTCTAATGTGTCTTATTACAAGGTAGTTGGGTTTTGGGGAGTAGAGATGCACTACCCATCTATTGAACTTGGTTTTATGTATATGTGTGTATAAATATCAGTGTATATATTAGAAAGCAAATTCATTAACTTATGAGGCATACAACTGGACAGTTTCACTTGCCCCAACCAGTATGTTCTGTCCTATAGAAGAGTTATATAGGAAGCCAGCTCACCTGAAAGTTTGAGAATATAACAAAGACACTTTTTTTTTTTTTTTCCTATCACTCAAGCTGGAGGATTGTGGCACAATGATGGCTCACTGCGCAGCCTCAAATCCCCGGGCTCAAGCAATCCTCCTGCCTAAGCATCCTAAATAGCTGGGATTACAGGCTAACACCACCATGCCTGGCTAATTTTAAAAAATTGTTTTTGTAGAGGTGGGGTCTCGCTAAGTTGCCCAGGTTGTTTTCTAACTCCTGGCCTCAGGCAGCCTGCCTGCCTTGGCCTGCCAAAGTGCTGGGATTACAGGCACGAGGGATTACACCTCGCCATAAGGGAACTTCTGATAGTGCCTTAAGTAGTCTCTTAACAAAGATTAAGTTGAGGCATTCTCCTTGCCAATTAAACTATAATATTCAAATCTAGTTAGCGAAAATGTCTTTTTATCTAAAGAGTGCTTAGGTAAGCTTTGCCAACTTTTGTCCTTATTGCCTTTTCTATTTATATCTTCCTATAATTGACCACTCATCTTTTTTTTTTTAAGGTTTATTGTGGGATATATCAAACATATAACACAAGTCGAGAGAGTAAGATGGGCATCACCCAGTTTCAGCAACTGTCATTCATAGCCAATCTTATTTCATGAACACCCTTAGGTATTTTCTAACTACCCTGCCCTTACCCCTGGATTTTTTTTAAATAAATAAAATTTGTACATATTTATGCAATATATGTTCATACAGTCTTTTTTATTTTTTTTGACACGGAATCTCGCTCTGTCACCCAGGCTGGAGTGCAGTGGCGCAATCTCGGCTCACTGCAATCTCCGCCTCCCAGCTTCATGCCATTCTCCTGCCTCACCTTCCCGAGTAGCTGGGACTAGAGTATGATTTGATTAGATTTTTGCTTACTAGAATCACATTGTAGCCCTTCCTTCCTAAGAGTATTATTTCAGATTACTTTGCCAAGTATTTTGGATATCCCTAAACCCTTTAATTGTACATTTGTGGATTGTATCATTACTTTCTTCCATAAATTCTCAAAATTCTCAAAAAATGTATTTATATAAAAATATTTTAGCATATTTTTCCTAAATGGCCATCTTAATGCGTTTAATATATGTGTCATATTTGTAATTTTTAAAGTGTATTGTGACAGCAAATTTTACTTCAAAATTTAAAAAATATATTAAAGGCTAATGAAACTCATGAATAACAAAACTTGCTTAATAAACATTAAAATTGACATTTTAAAAAATAAATGATTTCAATTTGCAGAATAACCCAAGTATAATTTCTAATCACAGAAATTAGCAGTCATCTTCTCTATCCAGAAGGTTCATAAAGGTTTCATACCTATCCCTTGGGGAATTTACCTTTTCCCCTACTTCAGTTTCCTCTCCTGAAGGGGAGTTAGGAGAGATCATTCATTCATTATTCAATAATATCACTAATTCATGAAAGAAGATACTACTGTCAAGTGTCCAAAGAGAGGGAACTTACTCAATTACCACTGGTAGGTATGATATTCTTTCCCAAACCATTAAGACATTATCATATCATTTCCAAAAACTCAGTCAGAAATAAGAATTTTCACATGATGTCTTATATAACAGTATGAAAAAGAAAATTTAAAGTTGCCAAAGATATTCTATATCAAAAGAGGGAAATGCTACATTCAAAAAGCAGAAGGGTTTTCTACTTATAGTTAGAGAAAGATTTTTCTAAAGTAGGATCCAACTGTGCCTGCCCAAAGCTTCCAGGAGCTTCTTGGAAGTAAAAAATAATCCCTTAATATTGCCTTGAATGTGTTTAACTCGTTCAACGTTTTATACTTATCCCATGTCTTCTACTTTTCTAATGTCATCTGTTGTTTCCCGGATGTGGGGGAGGAAGTGTCATTTCTATTGTGTAGCTGAGGAAATGGAGACCCAAGGAAATCAAAGGACATGTTCAGGTTCACCAGGTGAACAACTGTAAGGAAGAATTAAAGTCCTGATTCTGAGACTCCAAGTCCAGTAGTCTCCCCTCTATCCCTCACTGCCTCACCTTCTGCAGAGTACACACCATAGAGTCTGCTACGTGGAGTTGAGAGAAAATCCCAAATGATCTTTCTGGAAATGGTCACTTATGGCAGAAGAGGCAATAATAAAAGGATATGAAGGAAACACTATTAAAACTGAAGAGAATAATATGAAATCCATGTACTATCAAAAGACAGCATTACTGGAAGGGGAGGGAGATTAGAGAATATGCTAAACCAAAAGCAAGTGGCTGAGCTCCTGACCAACTCATAGCAAGGATAACTTTCCAGCTTTAATTTCCAACTACCACATTTGAATGTAAAATTATAATTTATCAACCTAAAATAATGTTTCCAATTTAAAAACAAAACCTCCCAATGAAATAGAAAGACATCAGCAGCCTGGACAACTACTTTTTAGTATCATCTTTAAAAGTAGATAACTGACATGTTTTTACGACAGATTGACTGTAAAAACAATCTAAATTCATTTTCTAAGTGTCCAGTATGGAAATGCAAAGAAAGTGAGAAAATGTTGCTTCTGAAGGGTACTTTTGAAATGGTTACAAAAAATGCTTATTCTCTAAGAGCTCCTGCAAACCACAGTATTTTACCTGAACACTATTTGTTTGGCAGAAATGTTTGATGACTTCCAGCAGAGGAGCCAACATGGCAGCTTTGCCTTCAGAAACACCATCAATCCTTTTTATGTTTTCAACTGTAGTTGGTCTGCGTTTAACAACAACAAAAAGGTCAAGAAACCACTGAAACAGTATCACTCCAGCAATATAGCTGATGTTCAGCTTCATAATGATTCTCTAAATGCATAGTTTTTCCAACAACCAAAACAATGTATAATACAATGTATAATCATGTTTTATAATTTCTTTCTTTGCTTACCACCATTTAAAGACTTGTGCTTTTACCAACTTATGAATAAAAACACTATTGTCCCCATCACCACAAAAACACACTGTTAACTGGTAAACAGGACATTATCATAAAGGAACAGGTTAACATATCAAATATTCATTTTATTACTGATTTTATTATTATCTTTATAGTCATGAAAAGGAAAAGCATGAGGCTCTAACTGGGAACAACTAAGAGGCTAAGAAAATCTCAAAAGAAAGTCTCATTCATTATTTTCTTCTACAAAGTGTTTACCAGTAACAGTGTATCTGCCAATTCCTTCAGACTTTTAACTCAATATTTCTTATTGCGTCCAATATCCAAGAACACATTCGATGCCCTCCTTCCTTCTAAAAATCTGCCGATCTAATGATTACTCTTTTTCATTAAATATCTCCTCTGGGCCAGGTGCGATGGCTCATGCCTGTAATCCCAACACTTTGGGAGGCCGGGACAGGTGGATTGCCTGAGCTCAGGAGTTCAAGACCAGCCTGGACAACACAGTGAAACCTCATCTCTACTAAAATACAAAAAATTAGCCGGGGGGTGGCGGTGCACGCTTGTGGTCCCAGCTATTCTGGAGGCTGAGGCAGAATTGCTTGAACCCAGGAGGCAGAGGTTGCAGTGAGCCGAGATTGTGCCACTGCACTCCAGCCTAGGTGATAGAGTAAGACTCAGTCCCAAATATATATATATATATCTCCTGAATAGTAAAGTATGGTCTTAGAATACTTATTAACAACAGAATTAGTGTCAGATATAGCACTGTGTAATGTCATTAGAAAATTCTGCACTCAAGTAATATCTATTGGA
Organism: Chlorocebus sabaeus; assembly: GCF_047675955.1. Lineage (NCBI taxonomy): Eukaryota > Metazoa > Chordata > Mammalia > Primates > Cercopithecidae > Chlorocebus > Chlorocebus sabaeus. Next base: position 30,789,155 of record NC_132911.1, on the reverse strand, counting down.
TGCAATTTAGTGACAGAAACAATTTTTTTTAAAATTATACTTTAAGTTCTAGGGTACACATGCACAACGTGCAGGTTTGTTACATATGTATACATGACAGAAACAATTTTTTTAAAGGAAGCAAAAGACGAATACAATTACCAAGCAACTATTCTTGGGAAATAACTTCTTCTAAATGTTTAATGATCACCCCGTGTTTACGAGGCATTGTGCTAGGTGCTATGGGAGACACACAAAAAGATGAGGAGCTAATACCTTTATTCAGAGTTTAAAATCTAGAAGATATAATGATACACGTTTACCACTAATTACAAAAAACTAAAATATAGCATTGTGTGGTAAGTGCCAGAGAAGCATCTTTAGAATTCATCTGAAAGTCCTCTATGAATTCAAGAGAGAGGAATTACTTCGCCAATAAGATCATGAAATACCTTCTCATAGTCTTTATAGTAATAAAACAAGACCTTAAAGAATTTCTTAAAAGGAGTTTTGAGGAATCAAGGAAACTACAAGGAGAAGCAACACTGTAAATAAATATACGGAAGTTGAAAACGGGTCTTCAACAAGTGGTAAACAATCCAGGTAAGATTGTTTCAAATTCTGTAACTTAGATGGAAAAGCAAGTTCATAAATGGAGGGCCTTGAATTCCAAGCTAGAAAGAAACCATTTAAGCAGAAGACATAATAAAGGAAGATTTAGTTTGGTACTCATATACTGGATGAAACAGAGAGAGAGAATGAAGGGTTAATAGTTAAGAGGCTTCTGCAACATGCCAAGGGAAAATAGTCAGAACTAATGAGGTGTCATTAAGGAGGAGGAGGAAGGCATAGACAGGCAACAAGGAACCCGTTTTACAAAAGGTATGAAAAGTATTTAAATAAGAAAAAGAGGTCAGGCACAGTGGCTTACACCTGTAGTGCCAGCACTTTGGAGACTGAGGCAAGAAGGCTGCCTGAGCTTAGGAGTTGGAGACCAGCCTGGGCAATACGACAAAACCCTGTCTGTACAAAATATACAAATATTAGCTGAGCAGGGTGGCATGTTCTGTAGTCCCAGCTACTCGGGAGGCTGAGGTGGGAGGACAGCTTGAGCCCCGGAGGTCAAGGCTGCAGTGAGCAGTGATCGCACCACTATACTCCAGCCTGGGCAACAGAGTGAGACCTGTCTTCAGAAAAAAAGGAAGAAGGAGAAGGAGAAGGAGGAGAAAGAAGAAGAAGGAGGAGGAGGAGGAGAGGGAGAGGGAGGAGGAGGAGGAGGAGGAGAAGGAGGAGAAAAAAGAAGAAGAAGGAGAAGGGGGAGGAGGAGAAGGAGGAGGAGGAGGAGAAGGAGAAGGAGGAGGAGGAGAAGGAGGGGGAGGAGGAGAAGGAGGAGGAGAAGGAGAAGAAGGAGGAGGAGGAGAAGAAGGAGAAGGAGAAGGAGGAGGAGAAGGAGGAGGAGGAGAAGGAGGAGGAGAAGGAGAAGAAGGAGGAGGAGGAGGAGAAGGAGGAGAAGGAGAAGAAGGAGGAGGAGGAGGAGAAGAAGGAGGAGGAGGAGGAGGAGAAGGAGGAGGAGGAGAAGGAGGAGGAGGAGAAGAAGGAGGAGGAGAAGGAGGAGAAGGAGGGAGAAGAAGGAGGGAGAAGGAGGGAGAAGAAGGAGGGAGAAGAGAGAAGGGAGAAGGGAGAAGGAAGAAGGACAAAGGAAGAAGAAAGAAGAAAGTAGAAGAAGAAGAGGAAGAGGAGGAGGAAAAGGTTTTATATTGGAGGAGAGAAAATTCAGATCAGAGGTTTTAAGCATTAGGAACCTCTGACTAGGAATGTGATGGTATGATAATCAAAAAGAATCCAAAAAGAGGAATTTCGGCATTTGAATAAAATGCAGGGTGGGTAGATAATGAGTTAGATTTTATATATATTGAATATGATTGCTGAAAACGTAACTGGTTTTTATTCATATAGAAATGTGGTACTAAAGCTTGGCAAAGAGATAAGCATCGCAGCAGGGGGAATTTGAGTCACCTCCCAGATGTGACAGTGGAAGCTATGGTCATATTATCAACTTGGATACATTTTGTTAGAAGGAAATAAATGAGAACACATGCAAAAGATAGTTTACCTCATTTTGGCCATATCCACCAGTATCTTGTTTGTTGCCAGAATAGCTGGGGGAACATCCATTTTATTGGCATGTTTCTGCCTAGCTTCTACCAATTTGCCATATAACACAGTCTGAACAAAAAACAAAGAAACAACTCAATACTTTTAAAAATGTACTTAAAAGATCCAGTCCTTTATTTTTAGAGCTTCAGATCCCACATTTTTCCTTAGAATGAATATAAACTGAAATATAAACTCAGATTCTTAGCTTAAGAACAATTTTTAAAATACTGGCAAAATACAGAATTTTAAGCATGCATAGAATCATAACTACCCTATCATAAACTAATTACCTTTTTACAAAAGCCTTACCTGAGTCTCCTGCTCTTGTGCCGAAATAACAGGTTCTGAGGAACTGTAAGATTTTTCTGGTGCCTGCACCATGATACTAAAATATTTAAAAGAAAATAAATAATAAAAGCTTTTCTTTCTCCTCATTTACTTTCTATTTCATCTCCTAAATGAGAATGTCTTTCCAAATCAGTACTAACATCTACTCTTCATGATACCAGTAAGGTAATTTGTTATTTAAAAGACAACAGCCTAGATTTTAAAAATTTTGGATCAAATACATTCATTATAATGGCAAAGTTAAAATTGCAATTTGAGTTCATCACAAAATTGCTGTGTTTTAAAAAGAGCATTTGTTCCATTCTCTTCCTCAACCAACTGCTTTTGAAAGAAAATATGACACGTTAACATCTTTCAACTTACTGGGATACAACAGGTTTTAACCAAGATTTCTTAATCTACTGGGATACAATTTATGATCCCTGTTATAACATCATAGATTTTTAGCTGGTGGGGAAGAAGAAACAAGAAGAGAATAAGAAGCATTCTTAGAAATTAAAAATTTGATAACTAAAATTAAAATGTCACTAGGTGGGAGGGGATAAAAGTCAAGCAACACTCCAAATGAGTAAACAAACAATGAGAGACTGAAATAGGAAAAAAGAAAATTAGTAAAAGGAACACTAAAAACCAAGAAAAGAACACAAAGACAATCACTAACACGAGGAAAAAAAATAAAGGTAGCGGGTGGTCATAATAACATGGCTGGGTTAGTAGTATGCATATAATATTTGCGTAGTTATAATAATATAAATACAATATTATCATATTGTTATTATATTTAAAAATATATAAACGAATTATTAATATGATGAAATATAATTATATTGGCAGAGGAATGAAGGAGGGGAAATCTACCATGATAGGAGGTGAGTAGAAAATTTCCAAAATTGGTAAGTCAAAAAAATAGTATTCTAAGCATATCATTCAGAAATAAAAAGGCACAGGCTAGAGAAATCAGCTGAAAGATTTAAAGATGACAGCCTCCATGAACAACAGCAAAGTGAGTTTGGGAAGAGTGTGGGCTGGTATGCTTGTCATAAGCCATTAATTTCCAATTAACTTTTTCAATCAAGTATTATTTTAAGGAAAATTTCAATACATTTTAAAATAATAGTTATTGATATATAAGCATCCTGCTGCTCACTTCGGTACACTAAGCCCATATATTTAAATTAATTTCTGGACTATTCCACAGGTATCCCAAACTCAGTATGTCTATCACTAAACTCTTGATTTTAATGAGAATCGACTTCTTCCAAATTCCTATTAATATTGATATTTTTACCTACTCTCATGAACCACAAATATTCTTCATGACATCCAGAATAGAGAATATTTTCCAGAAGGTTTTCTGGAAAACCTCTTAAAAACCTTTCTCTGATAATCACTATCTACGGAAGCTAAAGCATTACAAAATGTATTTCTTAAATAACAATACTAGAAAGGTTAATGTACTTCTTGATCCATGAGCTACAGAATGGATGTTGAGTTAGCAGGCATGAAGACAACATTAATCTCCTTGTATGTCTCCATTGCGGCTCTTGGTGACTAAGTGTTGTCAATGAGCAGTAATATTTTGAAAGGAATCTTTTGTCTAAGCAGGTTTCAACAATGGGCTTAAAGTATGCAGTAAACCATGCTTTAAAGAGGTATCATCAAGACTTTGTTGTTACATGTATGTAGCACAGGCAGAGTAGATATAGCCTAATTCTTAAGGGCCTTAGGATTTTCAGAATGCTAAATGAGCATTGGCTTCAACTTAAAGTCACCAGGTGTATCAGCCTCTAGCAAGAGTCAGCTTGTCCTTTGAAGCTTTGAAGCCAGGCATTAACTTCTCTCAAGCTATGAAAGTACTAGACAGCTTCTTCTTCTGATAGAAAGTATTTGGTCTACATTCAAAGTCTGTAAGTGCAGGTATCTTCATCGACGATCTTAGCTAGATCTTCTGGATAACTTGCTACAGCTTCTATACCAGCACTTGCTGTTTCACTTTGCAGTTTTATGTTATGGAGATGGCTTCTTTCCTTAAACGTCATGAACCAGCCTCTGCTGGCCTCAAACTTTTATTCTGCAGCTTCCTCACCTCTCTCAGCTTTCAGAGAATTGAAGAGAGTTAGGGCTTTGCTCTGGATTAGTCTTTGGCTCAAGGGAATGTTGTGGCTGGTTTGATCTCCTGTAAAGACCACTAAAACTGTCTCCATATCAGCAAAAAGGCTGCTTTGCTTTCTTATCATTGGTGTATTCACTGGGGTAGCATTTTTAATTTCCTTCAGGATCTTTTGCCTTTGGAAACTGTTCGGTGCAAGAGGCCTAGCTTTTGGCCTATCTCAGCTTTTAAAATGGCTTCCTCACTAAGCTTAATCATTTTTAGCTTTTGATTTAAAGTGAGAGACATGTGAATCTTCCTTTCACTTAAACACTTAGAGATGGGCCAGGTGCAGCGGCTCACACCTGTAATCCCAGCACTTCGGGAGGCCAAGGCAGGGGATCACTTGAGGTCAGGAGTTCAAGACCAGTCTGGCCAACATGGCAAAACCCCATCTCTACTAAAAACGCAAAAATTAGCCAGGCATGGTGGCAGGCATCTGTAGCCCCAGCAACTCAGGAAGCTGAGACGGGAGAATCGCTTGAACCCGGGAGGTGGAGGTTGCAGTGAGCCGACATTGCGCCGCTGCACTCCAGCCTGAACGACAGAGTGAGACTCAGTCTTGAGAAAACAAACAAACAAACAAACACTTAGAGACTATTATAGAGTTATTAATTGGCCTAATTTCAATTTTGTTGTATCTCAGGGAACAGGAAAGCCCAAGGAGAGGGAGAGAAATGGTGAATGGCCGGTCAATGCAGCACTCAGAACTCATATAACACTTAAGTTTGCTGCCTTATGTGGGCATGGTTAATGGTACCCCAGAACAATTACAATAGAAACATCAAAGATTACCAATCATAGATCACTATAATAGATATGATAACAATGAAAACATTTGAAATATTGCAAGAACTACCAAACTATAACACAAAGACATGACAACAGGACATGCTGTTGGAAAACAGGGCTAACACGATCTGTTTGGCGCAGGGTCGCCACAAACCTTCAATTTGTAACAAATGCAATATCTGCAAGTCACAATAAAGCAAGGCACAATAAAACAAAGCAGGTCTGTATATATTTCACACAAATAAAAATAAATAGTGTCCTGATGCTAGAGGTAGGCAAATATAGATTTGAAAGCCAGCTCGGCCATTAGCTGTAAGCTCTTGAACAAGTTAGTCAACTTCTTAACCCCTGGTATCTTCAACTATAAAATGGCGATAAATAATAACAGCTATTAGGCTCTTGTAGGAATTAAATGAGATATCATATATAAAGCTCTCAGCATTTAACATAATGCCTGACAAACAGTAATATCCAAGAAGTGTTAGCTATTAAATTAACATTATTATTTTGTAGCTCACTTTGATCATTCTAATACTGAAAGGCTTATGTTTTAAATTTAACTTCCTTTTGCCAATGAAATAGCCCAACACGTGACAGTCCTTTCTCTTTAGAAAAAAAGTACTCATAAAGTAAGTATAGAACATAGAAATATGGAACTCTGTACCTTTTTTTAGAAATGTTACTCCCAGAAGAAACCTTATCACATGGTTTGTAAGAATATAACTTCTCCAAGTTAGACTGCATTTAAACATATAAAGGTCCATTAAAAAAAGAAGTTTCAAAAACCTTTTAAATGTGAAGAAAATAAGAAACAAAAATCTCACAATCACAATTTTTTCTTTGCATAATCAAACCATCAAATAAGTCACCTGAGAACAACCTCCTAAATTATCCGTTTCTAAAGTTCTAAAGGTAGTTAGAAACGCAATCCGATGTCTTATCCCTCCCAAAACTATAGAAAATAAATCATCAAAAGAATGCTCTAAGATATAGCAAGTGCCAAAGTTATAAAAACAATTCAATTACATTCTGCATACTTCAATAAAGCAGAAAAGGTTCACCAGAAAATGTAATTCACTATACTTGCCTATTATTCCAGTGTTCTGATCAGCTGAAGTCTGCCAGTGGATTAGTATTTAATCTGTAATAGTTATCTAAGATCTTAGATCAAAAAAAGCAAGAAAGTATGTGAGTGAGTGCGTGTGTGTGTGAGACAGAAAGAGAGAGAGAAAGTGTGTGTGTGTGTGTGTGTGTGTGTGTGTGTAGCTCTAATAAGAACACTTAGGAATCAGGCTTATTTTTTGATCAACTATAAGTATTATAACGTGTGAACACTCTAAGCCAAATGAGTTAGAAGATAGGTTTAAAAGAACCCAAATAAATTCCTTTCTCAAATATTTCCAATTCTTTATTAGCCCCAGAAATTATATACCATATATTCTAGTCTGTTCACATCACTTCTCTTGCCAAATTTTATGTTTTGTTATATATGCAATTTTCTCTTTAATTGGAAGGGAATTAAAATATAAAATTTTAAACAGAAGTTGAATCAATAAAGAATGAAATATATAGGAACTATTTCTTTAAAACAAACCTTCTTCTCTGCAGTTAATTCAACTGGTACTTGATTGTAAGAATGCTCTTTGGTGCCTGAAGATACAGTTCTCGAGCTGAAAAATAATAAAATAAAATTATCTCAAATGTTAAGATACAAGTATCTAATTCATGAATCATCATACTCCACTCTCAGAAAGATGAATAAGATATTACCCTTTTAGAACTGGCAATTTTTAAAACTGACTTTTTTCCAGAAAAAGCTCTAGAAGCTTTAAAAAGTTTGAAAGAGAAAACTCACAAGTGATCAATGCATGTAAAGGTATAAAAAAGTAAGCAACAAATGTATTCCCTCCCTTTCCACTTCTACACGTGAGAAGTAAATACGATATATGGATTCCTCAGCATTGATTTCAATACTGCTTCTTTAATCAATGAGAAAGAAGCTTTCTAAATACCATGGTCAGCTACTTCCCATCAACCAAGAAAGTGTTCTGGCTGGGAGCGGTGGATCATGACTGCAATCCCAGTAGTTTGGGAGGCTGAGGTAGGAGGATCACTTGAGCTCAGGAGTTCAAGACCAGCCTAGGAAAGACCCTGTCTCTATACAAAAAATTAAAATATATTAGCTGGGCATAGTAGTGCATGTCTATAGTCCCAGCTATTCAGGTGGCTGAGGATTACTCGGGCCCAAGAGATCGAGGCTGCAGTGAGCTATGATCGCACCACTGCACTCGAGCTTGAGAGACACAGAGAGACCCTGTCTCTTAAAAAAGAAAAGTGCTCTATGACTTATCCTTTCCTCACAGATCCCTTCCCCCAAACTGACTAAAACAGGCATACAAAAACAAACAGGTAATTCATTTTACTTGTGAGAGGCCTATAAACTGGTGTAATTTGAATCACATAAATAGCAACAAAAAACCCAGAAGTTACAAGAAAAAAACTGAAAAATGAACCTAGGCAGAAGAAACTTCTTTGGACACAATTCTTCATTAGCTTGAAGGATGAGGCTCTGGGATTCTGTATTAGCTTTATGAAGCCAATTTCTACCCTATTAAATGCAAAAAGGATCTTTTAATACAGAGTGGGAAACAAAATTAAGTCAAACAGGCAGACTCCTATACTGTTTACCTTTTTCGTAAGGGTGCAAATCTTTATAAATTTGTTAGACCCAGAAACTTCTACCAAGAATCCCTCAATGATGAGCTGACGGGAAAAAGCCTTCCACCAACTCTCTGTTTGATCCTTGCCAGTGCCAAACAAACTGTGCTTGCGATATTGATCTGCAAGACGCTGAGAATTCTGAAATTAAAATAAAATCAGTATCTAAAAATGCTAATTTAAACATACAGGTTAAGTAAAACACAGACTTGTCTATTGATTCTTTGGATTTACACTAAATTTCAACTTTAAAAACATACAAAAATGTTATACCCATCGTGCTCAATCTGAACACTCAACTCACAAATAAATACATTATCAAAATAATGTTCCTTTTGTGTCTTAAATAATGGCAGGAAATTTCACATATAATTCAGATGCATTTCCCAGTGTATAGGTTTGGATATGTGTTTGGAACACTTAGCTTTTGTTATTTAGACCTCTTAGCAAACTCACATTATTGTTTGAAACAGTGATCAAAATCCTACAGTTCGAGACTAGAACCATGAGAATTATATAAAACGCAATGTGTCATGCCTGTAATTCCAGCACTTTGAGAGGCCAAAGCGGGCGGATCACAAGGTCAGGAGATCGAGACCATCCTGGCTAACATGGTGAAACCCCGTCTCTACTAAAAATACAAAAAATTAGCTGGGTATAGTGGCGGGCGCCTGTAGTCCCAGCTGCTCAGGAGGCTGAGACAGGAGGACGGCGTGAATCTGGGAGGTGGAGCTTGCAGTGAGCCAAGATCACGCCACTGCACTCCAGCCTGGGTGACAGAGCGAGACTCCATCTCAAAAACCAAACAAACAAACAAAAAAAAGCAATGCAAACCAATAGCTACTCATCCATGAGTGCAGTGCAACAACTCACAGCTTCCAATGCATTTTTGTTTTTACTGTGCTTTCGCATATGATACACTGTAAAGTTTACTTAATCATTTATAATTTAGCTGCTTCACTGAGATAGACCAGGAAAAGAAGGTGCATGCTAAATAGCTGATGGTTTTGACGTATGTTTTCCTAAGTGAAGGGAGAATTCCTATGGGAGGCTCTTCACAGCCATCAAGTTCTAGAAATGTTAAGAAAGCTAGTCTGTCACATGCAATTCTGTTTTCCTCTAACAGAGAGACCTCTCCAGCTTTCACTCCCTATAAAAGTACTTTTTCATTCACTTTGTCCTCTTACTGCCTCTTTCATTCATCCTACATTTAAATACTACTTTTAAATATATATACAAGTTTATGGGCCAGGCACAGTGGTTCATGCCTGTAATCCCAACACTTTGGGAGGATCACTTAAGCTCAGGAGTTCAAGACCATCCTGGGCAACACAGTGAGTCCCCTATCTCTACAAAAAATAAAAAATAAAAAATTAGCAAAGTGTGGTGGTGTGTACCTGTTGTCCCAGCTACTCAGGAGGCTGAAGCAGGAGCTGAGGCAGGAGAATCGTTTGAGCTCAGGAGATCAAGACTGCAGTGAGCTATGATGACACCACTGCACTCCAGACTGAGCAAAAACAAAAACAAACAAAAAAAAAGGAAGTATACAAACATAGAGCTTTATGGAAAATTACTCTTATTTAATGTTATTTGTGGTGAATGTGGCTGACTGTAATTCAAGGGTCATTCTACCTTCCATCCACTATGAATTCTTCCACTGCAGAATCTGGGACAGTACAAATACAAGTTCCCAAACTCCCTTTCAGCTAGGGTTCTGGGTTCTGTATATTTGCATGACAGGTATAAGCAGGAAGTGAGGCCAAGGCTATTCCTCTGCTGTTTCTGCTGGCATGCATGATTGTGGAGGTATTTAATTTTTACAAGAAAGTATTAGCAAAGAACCCAGCACACAATGACATGCTTCGTAAGTATCAACAGGCACCATTTTGTGGTTACAAATTATAGCAGGTTCACAATGGTTTACAGAGCATGCAAAGGTAGAACCTTCATGATTATTACAGCTTCCTACTCAATGCAGTTTGGGGTTACGTGCTGTAGTGGAAGCTTCCCAAGTTGACAGATGGCTTCTTGATCACAGAAGAGGCCACAGTTCCCTTGGTGAACTATTTTACAGTGGAACCTTGTCAACAATATTATAAGCCATTTAATACCGAGTAATAAATACCTTTCTGCTTAAATTCACTAGAATGATTATGAGCAACTTAAATTTCTATATAAAAATGCAATCTAAAATTTTAGAAAAAGGCAGACTATAACCCAACATTTTTACATTTCATATATACCCTAACAAAGGTTTAATAGTCAATTAAAAATCCAGGGATCAAAATTAAAAGAGTACATAAAATGAGTTGCAGCAAACTTAACTAAGGCAATTATAGGGCTATTACAAGCATACTGGTTTTACTGAATTGATGAAATCATTATGATTACAGGTTTATCTTTTGGAATGTTAAAAACGCGAATACAAGCCTTCTAAAACAGAACAAGAAAGATATACTTAAATGTAAACATACATTGCTTTAATATCTGAGAATCTTCCCAAGTATATGAATGAAAACAAAAATAAATCACATCATAAATATTAACATGCTTATGTCATTTATTACTATTTCTAAGGTGTAGGTTTGCCAAAAAATAGGCTAAATAAGGGTGATCTTTCACAAAAAGGAAGGTAGGATGAAATTAGGTAAAGCAGGGTAAGTTCTCAACAGAGACAAATAGAGCAGTGCCTATATATTGGATTTAAAACATAGGCTTCTGATAGGCATAGTTAAGAGAATCTGTACCATGCTCTCCTAAATCTTAACAATAAAAATAGAATAGACTTTTTTAATAGCTAAGGAATGAATTTTAGTGTCCTGATGATTCTATTTATTAAAATATGATCAGAACAAGATTTAGAGAAATATAAACACCCAGGTACAATCTGGCACCTTCTTCCTTGTTAACAAGACCCATCTGTGCTAACCCTGACTTAAGGTTGATTTGAGTAGAATGTTTAAAAGTCAACCACATGTAGCATAAACAAGTCTAGAGATCAAAAGTATGACATGAGAATTACAGTTAATACAAATGTACTGTATTTGGGATTCCTGCTAAATGAGTAGATTTCAGCTGCTTTTGCCACAAAAACAAAAAAATGGTTAACAATGTAAGATGATGGATATGTTAGTTTCATTATAGTAATCATTTTACTATATATAGGAAACCTGTAACATTATATTGTATACTTTAAATATACATAATATAATTTATTTTTATAAGTAAAATAAGATAAAACATCATAGAATTTCAGAGCTGGAGGGAATGCTGGAGCTCTTTGATCTATCTTAGTCATTTTTACCCATATTGTTAACAAATTATCAGAAGTTCAAAGATGTTAAATGGTAGTCTAATGTCTCACTGTGTACCTATACTAAAGCTAGGACTAGAACATAGGCCTCTAGATGACTAGTTCTAATTTTTTTTTTTTTTTTGAGACAGGGTCTCTCTTTGTCACCCAAGCTGGAGTGCAGATGTGTCATCATAGCTCACTGTAGCCTCAATCTCCTGGACTCAAGGATCCTCCCACCTCAGCATCCCAAGCAGCTGAGACTACAGATGTATTCCCCGATGCCCACTAATATTTTTTAAATTTTTTTTGTAGAGATGGGGTCTCGCTATGTGGCCTAGACTGGTCTTGAACTCCTGGGCTTGAGAGATCCTCATGCTTGGTCTCCCAAAGTGCTGGGATTACAGGCATAACAGCTAATTTTTTCTTCTTATACCACATGCATGCACAAGCATCCACACATACCACCCCCCACACCCAATATACATACATGTGGGGGCTCTTGAGCTACATTACCTGCATTCAAGCCATAGCTCTGGCAAGTTACTTATCTTCTATTTTATCATCTAATATGCATATATATTCATTTTTATCTCTTGAGGATACTATGAAGATTAAGTCCATAACCAGGACAAAGCCTGGCTCAGTAATATTAATCTGCTTTTTATTAGTTAACAGCTGATCCTTTAACTCAACCTGAATTTCTTAATCTAAGAGTAAAAAGCATGACTTGGTATCTAGTCGGGTTTCCTTCCCTGGAACACTTGGTAATGGTACTCTACATCTGCTAGGGGTTACCTCTGTAGTAGGAGATTCTATTCCTTGCAAACTAATAACACCAAAGGTATTAAGTTCCCTAACTAGAATCACTAGCTCTCTAAATACTAAAAATTACTCTTCTGGCTTTTCCTTTCCTAAGCATTAAAAACCCATATATTAGGATGAAACAATGAGGTTTTATCTGATCAGTAGGGATTAACTGTCCCTTCCCCTCATGATCAATAACTATGAAAACTGTGTACTATGTGAATAAATTTACATTGTCTTGTTTCCATGGCAATCACCATGAAAAGGATGATACACCTTTGCTTTAAAACATAGTATCTTTGTTTTAAAGGAATCATATTCCGTTTTCAACTAGGAATCCAAACTAAAACAAGTAACATTTTAAAAAATAATAATAATTAAAACATAATACAGTAAGAATTTTTAACAACAAATGCTTAATGATTTCTCACTCTGAACAAGGCCTCCTCTGTTAATTGCTTAAGTGTTGTAGTTAACTTAATTTTGTAGGTTGTCCACTGATAGAGTAAAAACTGCCTACGATGAGAAAGCTGCTATACAGAACACAGCTTAGGGATTTGGGCATTCATTCATTCATTCATTCATTCATTCGAGATAGGGTATTGCTCTGTCACCCAGGCTGGAGTGCAGTGGTGTAATCACGGCTCACTGCAGTCCTGAATTCCTAGATTCAATCAATCCTCCCACCTCAACCTCCCACAAGGAGGACGACATGCACACATCACCACTTGGCTTTTTAAATTTTTTTTGTAGAGACGGAGTCTCTCTATGTTGCCCAGGCTCATCTTGAACTCCTGGTCTCGAGCAATCCTCCCACCTCGGCTTCCCAAAGTGCTGAAATTACAGGTGTGAGCCACCATGTCCACTGGGCATAACAATACAAATTTAAAACTGCATGTTACAGCACAACAAATAGAAAAGACACTAGACTAGCAGGCAGGAAAGTCATTTGCTCATCCTGACTCTGGCACAAAGTAACAGTATGACCTAGGGCAGGTCATTCAGCTTTTACTTTAACTCTATCTCAACTACAGTAAAATCAGGCAATAGGGTTAAATAGTCTTTTTGCCAGTGTTAGCTCTAAGCAGGTATACTTCTGTGGGATGCCATCTCAAAAAGAGAAATTTTCAGGCCAGATGCAGTGACTAACGCCTATAATCCTAATACCTTGGGAAGCCAAGGTGGGCAGATCACTTGAGGCCAGGGTTTCAAGATCAGGCTGGGAAACATAGGAAGACCCTGTCTCTACAAAAAAGTTAGCTGGGCATGGTGGCACGCACCTGTAGTCCCACGTACTCGGGAGGCCAAGGAGGTAGGATCGCTTGAACTGGAAACTTTGAGGCTGCTGTGACCTATGATCACTCTACTCCACAGCCTGGGTGACATATCTCATTCTTTCCCTTTATAAACCAGGTGGAAAAATAAGGATCACTAAAACGGACATATCATGGAATGTGGAAATCTAATTGATCGGTGAGTGTTAGAATAAAGAGAACTGACTGGCCAGGGTACCTGACCCAACATATCAGTTTCTGGTAAAAGCGAAGTCTTTACACCAGTATCTGACAGAAAAAAAGAAGAAAAGGAGGAGAGGGGAAGGGAGGGGAGGGGAGGGGAGGGGAGGGGAGGGGAGGGGAGGGGAAGGGAGAAAAGAAAGAGAGAGGAGAGGAAAAGAAGACTTGCCACTTCTCCATATTAACCTCTTTAAAAGTCACAACTGCTTTCTGTACTGTGAATGCCACATTCTTCTCCACCCTTCTTCCCTCATTCTTCTCTGAATGAATGTCCAAATAGACAGTATCTCACCAAAATCTACCATATATTCCACAAAAACAGGAAGTTCTAGTGATACCATCACAAGTACTCTTCTAATTTCTCTAAACACCCTCTCTCTTCAGAACTTCAATAACATTTATATCTATTCACATGTCCCTTATCTGGTTCTCTGCTACATTACACTTATTTCTTCTTAAGTAACACCTTCCATACTAGACAAGGTGCCTCATCTAATTTAGCTTTGAATTCCCCCACAAAATGCAATACAGTGCCTTTTACAAAAATACATGTTTAATAACTAGTGGAAAAAATAGCCATAAACTCCAACTCAAGAAATTTTAAACTCAGCTTGGCACAGTGACTCTCAGTGCTTTGGGAGGCCAAGGGTAGGGGGATCACTTGAGCCCAGGAGTTTGAAACAGGCAGGGCAACAAGGGGAGACCCTATACCTACAAAAAAATTAAAAAATAAAAAAAACAGCTGGGTGTGGTGGCACCTGTGGTCCCAACTACTCTGGAGGCTGAGGTGGGAGGACTGCTTGAACCCAGGAGTTCAAGGCTGCAGCAAGCTATGATCACACCACTGCATTCCACCCTGGGCAACTCCTAAGTTTTTAAACTACAAAAAGTCCATAGCTACTGTTAAAAACACTTTAACTTTTTTGGGGGACAGGGAGGGCAGGGCGGGGGCACTTTTTCCCAGTCACTACAGGCCAAAGAAGCTCACAGTTGCAACTTTAGGGCTTCAGAAAGTCATTGTGAACTGTAATTCTATGTGCAAAATAAAACCAGAAGATAGTGATAATTATCTCTAGGAGTATATTTCATTCAGGTGAAATAGCTTGTCTAGAAAACAGGATGGATAATCCTCTCCTGTTAGATAGTTTGAAAATTACAAGAGTGATTAAAACTACCAATAGTTTCAACAAATGTCTATAGTCAAATCATGTATCATCAAAACTACCATCTAATTCTAGTGCCACGACAAGATTTGGCATTCTGCTAATGTGATCAGAAAAGAAGCTTCATTTAATCTCTCAGTTATGCAAATTAATGAGTGTGGTTTTATTTTCTAATCTATAAAATTAAGGTCATTGTATATCTTATCACATATTTATACAGAATGCTTAAAGATTTTCATATAGTAAGTTGTTTAGACAGCTAAAACAAAGTTCCTTAAGTAATACCTTTACTGTTTAATTTCTAACCAAACTTGCAGCTTAAAAACAAAATTTTAAACTCTATTCACAAACTCTTAGATAGGCTACATAACGGTTTATACTATTTAGAAAAAATCTTGTGTAAGAGAGAATTATACAACCGGGCGTGGTGGCTCATGCCTGTAATCCCAGCACTTAGGGAGGCTGAGGTGGGCAGATCACAAAGTCAGGAGATTGAGACCATCCTGGCTAACACAGTGAAACCCCATCTCTACTAAAAATACAAAAAATTAGCCGGGCATGGTGGTGGGTGCCTGTAGTCCCAGCTACTTGGGAGGCTGAGGCAGGAGAATGGCATGAACCCGGGAGGTGGGGCGTGCAGTGAGCCAAGATCGCACCACTGCACTCCAGCCTGGGTGACAAAGCAAGACTCTATCTCAAAAAAAAAAAAAAATCAAAAAATTTAAAAAAAGAGAGAGAGATAATTATATGCTGCTACTATATGTTACATATTTAATCTCTTTAAACTCCAATTATTCCCAGTTTAAAATGTTTATTTTACAGATCAAAATCACATACAAAGATATTAATTTTTCCTAAGTTGGTTAAAGGGAACATTTTACTAAATTCTCAAAGGAATTATAATGATAATTTTAAAAACAATATCCCAGGATACCAAGATCACTGAAATGGGGAGAAAAAAAAATTGCCTTATTTTCATTGCATTTAGTGTCTACAGATTTTCATTAAGTGGTACTTTTAGAAAAGTTTTACTTTTGTCTAGCAAGGGTACTATAATATTTCACAAAGGATAAACTTCTTAATTTGAGGACTCCCAGAAGAGACTGTCAGTATAAGTGGTCTGATTTGGTTTTTTAATAGGTGAAATCTGATCTCTCTTGTGGCCAGTTCAAGTTTGTCAAGGAGCCTACTTAGACTTATTTGTTGATACTGGATATGGCTGGATTATAGCAAATTAAAACAAAAATAATTTTTATAAATTATACATTCAACTGGGATACAAAGGTTTTGAAGGTGATAGAGACAGAATACATTTTCATAGATCTCAATTATATTTAAGCTGTCCCTTACAACTAAAATTCTTGTTATAAAACATACAGTTTCACTCACAGCACCTAAAATAGTTCCTTAGGCAACACTTCTACTATTAAATTTCTAATCCAACTTGTGATTTACAAACAAAATGTTAAACTCCATTTAGAATCTAAAAACATCAGTACATGAAAAATCAACAGAAGTTTTCAATATATTTCATTAAAAGTATTTCACAACTAATTTAATAAGTATGTTCCCTTTTAAAAATACAGACTCAGAAAGTATTTACACGAAGCATTCGAGTATTTCACAAATAAATGCTTACCTATTCTACATTAGAAATGAGAATTTTAATCTCTAAAGTATATTTTAATAAGTATGCATATTTGCAAAGTATCCTATCTCTCGCTCTTGATTTATTCAGCCAATATCAGTGCGTAATACTTAGCTTTGCTTTATATACTTCTAAATCAGGGGGAAAAATATCATATAAAGAAAAGGACTACAGAACAAGCTCTTGGACTGCAAGGGTCCTATCTTATTCACATTTGTACCTATGGTTGTTCAGGAGAATACTGGAACATCAATTACTCCAAAAAAAAGTAGCTGAATTTAACTGATTATTTATTCATTAGTAAAGGCAAAAACCACTATTTTCTTAAAACTTTAAATACTTCCAATAGGAAACAGAAGGAAAAATATGTCCCAAATATTGTTATTGAAATTAGACATTTACAAAATAATCCATATAACTAAACTTTTCCTTGAAGAATTTAGTAGTTTTCTGGACAAAAGGACAATTTTGTTTTACCTGTCCCTTGACACAATGAAAGTTAACTTTTCCTAATTATCCTAAGCAAGACGAGTCTAGGGATTCACACCGATGCAATGTGATAAACTAACACAATGCTTCTAGACTGAGCTGCAGAGCTGAACATAGACTTGGAACATGAAAACAGCAGAAGATGCCATACACACGGGTTTTATCCAAAGTAACAAATGTAGTGTTTAACAGGAACTTAGTAAGATTCTGTGAGTTCCTAGTAACCCATCTGAAGTCAAAGCTACAATCATAATACTGCAAACCTCTGAAGAAAGTGTAATATAAGTAAAAGAAGATCTATGAAGGGAATTCACAGGTATACTTACAGATCCTCGGAGAAATAAAATTGGAAGCCCAATTCCAAATTTCCCCCCTAAGATATCCACAGCAGACAAAAGCTGAAATGCTTGTGGACCAAAGTCCCAGGATGTATCCTCTGAGTCACCCATGGAATAGCAATGACCCAATCTAAATAAAAACAATAACATACGAAGAAAGCTTAGCCAAGGCATGTATCTTTAGAAATCAAAAGATTTAGCATAACAATTAGCCAAGAAAAAAATATCTCAAATGCGCCAACTGCTTCAGAAGCTACGAATAAAATTCATTATACCCGAGTATGTAAATATCAAAAATATGAACAATAAACTATTGTAGCATAACAGATATGTTATGTTGATGGTTCTCAATCCTAGTGCCCTAGAAGCAAGTTTCATGGGAGGTAACTCAGACCACAGAAAGGAATAATGTTAATAACAGTACAAGCAAGCACAGTTGCTGTATTTATAGCTAGAACAGCTGCACTTACTTGACCAATTATATAAATATTGGACTTTAGTGTTAAAGGTGTGTTGCAAAAAAAGATTTGTTGCAAACAAACAAACAAAAAGGCTTTCAGCTTAGAAAAAACACATCTCAGTTGCTGCCTCTTCTGCCACTCCTGGTGCTGTTCAGGGGCTCACTCATTCGGGGCAGACCTGGTACCTCTTTTGTGAAGCAGCAGCTGAGGAGACTGCCACACTCACCAGGGTCCACAAAAAGCCCAAGGAAAGAGTCAAGGCTGAGAACAAGGATACTGTTTATTTGAAGGTGGTAGAGCAGGATGGCACTGTGGTGCAGTTTGAGATGAAGAGCCGTGTACCACTTAGTAAACCAATGAAAGCCTATTGTGAGGGACAGGGTTTGTCAATGAGGCAGATCAGGTTTCAATTTGACAGGTAGCCAATCAACAAACCAGACACATCTGTACATTTGGAAGTGAGGCTTAAGATAAAACTGATGTGTTCCAGCAGCAGACATGGAGATGTCTACTAAAAGGGGGACGGGCTACTTTACTGCAGAACTCTGCTCTTCCAGACCAAGAATACAGTCTCAATTAGAAAGCTGTAATTTGGCCGGGCGTGGTAGCTCATGCCTGTAATCCCAGCATTTTGGGAAGTTGAGGTGGGTGGATCACCTGAGGTCAGGCGTTTGAGGCCAGCCTGGTCAACATGGTGAAACCCCATCTCTACTAAAAATACAAAAATTAGCCAGGCATGGTGGCATACACCTGTAATCCCAGCTACTCGGGAGGCTGAGGCAGGAGAATGGCTTAAACCTGACAGGTGGAGGTTGCAGGGAGCGAAGATCACACTACTACATTCTAGCCTGGGTGACAAGAGCAAAACTCCCTCTTAAAAAAAAAAAAAAAAAAAAAAAAAAAGGAAAAAAAAGAAAGTTGCAATTTGGTTCCACCACATCCTGACTACATAGAGTTTTCTCTATTCTTTCATTTCCCCCTTCCTCCTCCTCTTATTGCACATAAAGTATCTGGTGTATGTCCACAAGCATACATTGCTTTGCTTTTTTTCTTTTTAAACTAAATAGATAATAGTATGTTTAGATTGACTTCGAATAGGGATGGGGTGGGGAAAAGAAGCACTGGTTCTGTGAAAAGACTCCCTTTGTCCCCTAGTGGCCTGCTCATTCAGCTCTTACCTTTATACTCCAGGATGTTATTTTGCTGTCACGGTTTTAGCAAAAAACAATATAAAAATCTTTGCATACCTTGTTCAAAGATTTTAATTTAAATTTAATTTAATTTAAAACATTTTAATGTTTTTCA
Organism: Chlorocebus sabaeus; assembly: GCF_047675955.1. Lineage (NCBI taxonomy): Eukaryota > Metazoa > Chordata > Mammalia > Primates > Cercopithecidae > Chlorocebus > Chlorocebus sabaeus. The sequence continues at coordinate 30,769,995 of NC_132911.1, read as the reverse complement.
TTAATCATTGTAAACCCAAGGACAATTTTACAACCATTTTTATGTAGCTGTTACGTGTGGGGCAATCTGTCTTTAAGTAGAAATAAATTACTCTAGTAATAATAACTCCAAGATAGTTTTCCCTTAGTCAAGTGTCTTGTTTAAATAAACTTCTTGTTTAAAATGAAAAAAAAAACACCCAAATCCTATGCTATAAATTGTTAAACGCTAATGACTGTAAAATATGACACGAATATTATAAACCTTTCATTTAGTAGATTTATAAGTTAAATTCCTGAGTCACTCTTTGGGTAGATCTGAAATTATCATAAATTCAAGTAAGAATTATTTAAGTAGGTTGAGAACAAAAGGACTCATTAAAGAAAATCTACTATAGAGTTCAACTACCTAATTCAATTGCTTTCCTTAGAGTAAGTATCTTTGAAATAGCAGTAAGAATGCATTCAATATCCAGATATAATAATGTTTGGGGAAAAAACTACGCTTAGGTTTATTCTCCTATTCTAATCTCTTTAGTGAGATGCTTAGCTGATAAATTTTCTTTTCAATTATGAGTATTTCAAGCTATCAAACTCCCACAAAGTACTGTTCATGCTGCCTCTTACCAGATTTGTTGTTGTTGTTGTTAAAATTTTGTAGAGATGGGGTCTCATTATATTGCCCGGACTGGTCTTGAACTCCTGGCCTCAACTGATCCTCTCTCCTCAGTCTCCCAAAGAGCTGGAATGACAGGTGTGAGCCACTGGGCCCCTTTACCAGTTTTTTTTTGTTTGTTTTTTGTTTTCCTTTTTTTTGAGACACAGTGTCGCTCCGTTTCCAGGCTGGAGTGCAGTGGCCCAATCACTCACTGCAACCTCCACCTCCCGGGTTCAAGCGATTCTCCTGCCTCAGCCTCCAGAGTAGCTGGGACTACAGGCGCCTGCCACCACGCCTGGCTAATTTTTTGCATTTTTAGTAGAGACGGGGTTTCACCGTGTTAGCCAGGATGGTCTCGATCTCCTGACCTCGTGATCCGCCCGCCTCGGCCTCCCAAAGTGCTGGGATTACAGGCGTGAGCCACTGCGCCCAGCCCAATACATAAGTTTTTAGAAAAATTCCATGTATGTTTAAGGAGGGAAGTCTTTCAGGCTTCTCAATCAGTGTGCTTACAAACAAGTGAGTTGTAAGTGTGCTGAAAGGTTAATCACTCCAGATCTTAGGGTTTTGGACAGAAACTGAACTCTGACAATTAGCTCAGTGTGTTACATACACATATCATTTGCTATGTGGGTCATGAAGTAAAAACACTGGAGACACACTGCTATAGTTGCTTGGTCTAGGGCTCTATATACTATGTATCCGATAAATCAAACTTGTTACTATGTTGGCCAAATTTTCTATAGTGTACTAATCTTTGGATTGTTTACCCTAACAATAACTAAAAATTATATCAAATTCTTCCACTTTGATGGTAGATTTATTGATTTCTCCACCTCTTCTGTCAGTTTTGTGCTTTATGTATTTGCTGGATTTTTAAGGTTGTTTTTTTTTTTAATAGAGATGGGGTCCTGCTATGTTGCCCAGGCTGTTCTCAAAGTCTTGGGTTCAAGCAATCCTCCTGCCTCGGCCTTCCAAAGTGCTGGGACTACAGGTGTGAGCCACCACACCCAGACAAGTTTTTTTTAATTATTATTCATTTATTTTTTTATGTGAGACAGACTCCTACTCTGATGCCCAGCCTGGAGCATAGTGGTGCCATCACAGCTCACTGCAACTGCAGTCTTCACTTTTCAGGCTCAAGCGATCTTCCCACCTCAGCCTCCAGAGTAGCTGGGACTAGAGGCACATGACATGACACTATGCCTAGCTAATTTTATTTTATTTTATCTTTTACTTTTGTAGAGACACAGTCTCACTTTTTTGCCCAGACTGGTCTCAAAAATCCTGGTCTCAAGTGATCCTCCCACCTCAGCCTCCCAAAGTACCGATACTACAAGTATGAGTCACTGCACCAGGCAAGTTACTGTTCGTTGGTTGTGTGTGTGTGTGTGTGTGTGTGTTTCAAAGGTGCATAGAACAATTCTGTCTTCTTAGTGAAGGAACTATTTGCCATTACACAGAGAACAACTCCATCCCTAATGATGCCTCTTTTGTCTTACAGTAATGCAGCTATTGAACTTATGCATGTAGCTAACCCAACTAGGTAAATAATTTGTTTTTATTCTATTTTTTCAATTAACATAGGCAAATTGGTTGTATGTATGTGTTAAGTTCTACAAATTTTAAGACATCCATAGATTCATCTAACTCCCATCACAATCAGGGCACGACAAATCTATCACTCCAAAATACCGCCTTGTACAATCCTTTGGAATCATACCTTCTCCCTCCCCCTAATCTCTGATAACCACTGATCTTTTCTTCATCCCTCTAGTATAGTTTTATGTCTCAAAGAGTATTATATAAATGGAATCGTGCTATAGAATTGGTATTATTTTGTCTTCTGAATGTTTGGTAGAATTTGTCATTGAAACTCTTTGGGCTAGGGAATTTTATTTTCAGAGATTTTTAACATAGAATTCAATCCCTGTAATGGTTGTAACGCTATGTAGGTTATCTAATTCAGTGTAAGTTTAATTAGCTTGAGATTATCAAAAAATTGATCCATTTCGTCTAGATTATTACAGTTATGTTCTGAGTTTTTCAGTGTTCCCTTATCATCCCTGGTAATACCTGGGGGGTCTGTAGTGAAATTCCCTCTTTCATTCCTGGTCTTGGTCTTCTGTGTCTCTTCTCTTTCTGTCAGTCTTGTTAGAAGTTCATATCATTTTTGTTGATCTTCACATAGAATGAGCTTTTGAGTTCTTTGATTTTTCTCTATTGTTTTTCCATTTTCTATTCATTGACAATGAATGCTGCATGCTGCTTGGTTTGTTTTTATTTTCATTTTTTTTTTTTGACATAGGGTCTCACTCTGTCACCCAGGCTGGAGAACAGTGGTATGACCATAGCTTTTCTATTCATTGACTTATGTTCTTTATTATTTCCTTCTGTTTGCTTCCTTTTAATTTATTTTGCTCTTATTTGCCTGTTGCTTAAGATGGAAGCTTAGGTATTGATTTAAGACCTTTCTTCTTTTATAATATAGGTATTTAATACTATAAATTTCCTTCTCAGTATTGCATTAGCTGCATCTCACACATTTTGTATTTTCATTTCATTCAGTTCAAAACATTTTCTGATTTGCCTTGAGACTTCCTTTTTGACTCATGCATTTATTTAGAAGTGTGTTATTTAATTTCTAAGGTTTAGAGACTTTTTTGTTATTTTTCTGTTAATTGCTTTCTAGTTTAATTCCATTCTAGTGAAAAAATATACAAATACAAGATTCTTAAATTTGTTAAGGTTTATGACTCTGAATATGATCCCTGTTCATGAATATTGCATCTGCACTTGAAAAGAATGTGTACTCTACTGTTGTTGGGTAGAATGTTCTATAAAAGTCAATGAGATCCAGCATGTTGATAGTCCTGTTCATTGCTTCTGTCTTCTTACTGATTTTTTGGTCTGTTAGTTTTATTGATTATTGAGAGATGTTGGAAGTCACCAAATTTAACTGTAGGTTTCTCTATTTCTCCTTTTGCTTCTGTCAGTCTTTTTGTTAAGTAGATATATATACACACACACACACAAATGTGTATATATATATATTTAGGATGATGTCCTCTTGGTCGTGATGATTAATATTATGCATGAACTTGGCTAGCCTATGATGCTCAGTTGTTTGGTCAAACACTAATCTAGATGTTGCTGTAAAATACTCTGTAGACGTGATTAGCATTCACAATCAGTTGACTTTAAGCATAGATTACTGTCAATGTGGGTGGGCCTCATCCACTCAGTGGCAGGAATAAAGGGTAAAAACTAGGTTTGCTAGAGAAGAAATTCTGCCTCAAGCCTGCAACATCACCTCTTGCCTGAGTTTCCAGTCTATTGACCTGCTCTACAAATATCAGACTTGTCAACCCCCACAATTTCATGAGCTAATTCTTCAAAATCAGTCCCCTCATCCCTCTCTCCCTACATTTGTTCTTCCTCTCCCCCGCATATATAGCATATATATGTGTGTGTGTGTGTGTGTGTGTATATATATGTATATATATGATATCAATGGTCCTGTTTCTCTGGTGAACCCTGACTGATACATTGGTGAAATGATTCTTTTACATCATATAGTATCCTTCTTTATCCTGATAATATTCTTTGCTCCAAAGTCTCCATTGTCTGATATTAAAGTAACAACTCCAGCTTCCTTTTGATTAATGTTTTCATGGAATGTAATGTTTCATTCTTTTTTAAACTTATCTATATAATTATAGTGGATTTCTTGTGGACAACATATAGAACAGGGTCATGTTTTTAAACCAATTCTTACAACGTATGCCTTTAAATAATATTTTAGATCATTTACATTTAATATAACTATTGATATGTTTCGATGTAGGCCTACCATTTTATTGCTTTATCTATTTTTGAAGCAAAGTACTTTAATATTGTTTGCTTTCTCTTATATCTAAATATATTCCTTGTTTTGTTTAAAAAACTGAAATACTTATCATTCAACAAAAATTCAATTAAATATGAAAAGGAAGAGAAACAAAGACTTTTAGAATGTCCATCTATAATAAGAAATCTTTACCTGGATCTGCAATTATCACAGCATTTTTCAGTTCCCGTAATTCCCAAGGAGGCTTTTTGTACTTGTTTGTCCTCAAAATGAGACAAGATGATTCTACCCAAGACAAAATTTTAAATTAAAAAAAAGAACAGAAACATATATGTTAAGTTCATTCCTGAAAATAATGAGGTAAAATCATCATTAATTGATTCACTTGGGACCTCATTATTTGACTTCAGTTTATTCAGACACAAAGAAGTTAGCCTTAAAAATTCAGCACATATATAACAGCAACAAAATATTTTTTCAAAATATGGATAATTATTTAGCCAAATTGTTTTCTTAAAAGAGCATCATCCATAAATCCATGTTATTGGCATAAAATAAATAATACATACTGTCTCCTACATCTGCTAGAATGAAGATATTTTTCCATCTTTGCCATCATCTTTAATTTATATAATCGAAACTTCTCATTACGTATCTCAGTAAGGAGGTGCCTGTTGATTAAAAACATCACAGGAATATGTAAAACTGTATTGGCAACTTTCTTACTTTTTATTTACTTATTTATTACTATTTATTTTTCACTACCTACAAAACCCACACCCTATCAAGATAAAAAACATTTCTAGCATCTCAGAAAGTTCTGTTATATTCCTTTCCAGTCAATGCCCCCAACAAGAGGTAAACATTTTTCTGATTTTATAAAAATTATTTTTGAAAAAATTCTTCCTGTGTCCAAGTATCAATTCTTTAGCTGCTTTGAAAAAGTATCATAAACTCTAAGGTTTTTCATTTCAATTTACATGTCACACACTTTTTGGATTCAAACAAGGCTTCTACAATTTATTAATTTTTACCTTTTCCCAGTAAAAAAGTAATTCTTTATTTTAATTTATTTTGTATGAGAAACTAAAAGCATTGATGTAAGGAATACTGAAAGAAGCTGAAATTTGACCTTTATATCTATCAGCTCTTCAGGACTCCTTGCCCTCCAAAACTGTCTCTTAGTATTATGGGTTATTACGGGACACCAGTAAAGTATTAGAATTAAGTTCCTTTCTCAATCAATTAAAACTGATTTGTTTGCCATATCAAATTTATTCAAAATTGTTAAATAATATTAAAGAGGTGTTTGTGTTTTTTAAAGTCAATGCTGCCATAATTCATCATGACTGTTAATTTCTAGTCTTCTGTGAAGACAGCCCATGAATATCAAATATCAGATGACGACAATCTCCCAAACAGCTTTGCATATCTTTGCAGGAAAAAATAAAAGTCCATGTTAACTAGGTTTCAGATATTTCAAAAGAAAGCAATGATTTACTTGTCATATCTAAGGGACAGTGTTAGTAAAATCCTCATCAAAATAAACTTCACTCACTAATAATTTGACTATTCAACCTTCTGACTGATTAAATACCTCTGTATAATTCTCAAGGAGTTCTGGAAAGTCTGAAGACATAAATGATCCGTTATTCAAAAACATTCTTGTCATCTGAAACCACCAGCCACCATGCCCTTCCATGTAATTATCCCCAAAGTCTCTTCCAACTGTTGACTCTAGCTCCTAGGTTAACCATATACAGTTCCTCCTTATTCACAAGGGATACATTCCAAGACCTCCAGTGGATGTCTGAAGCCGCAGAATAGTACCAAATCCTGTATGTATTATGTTTTTTCCTATATGTATATACCTATGAAAAAGTTTAATTTATAAATTAGGCACAGTACTCTTGTGCTTTGGGGCCATTCTTAAGTAAAATAAGCGTTACCTGAACACAAACACTGCAATACTGCAACAAGTGACTAACAGACAGGGAGTAAATACAACGTGAATGCACCGGACAAAGGGATGATTCCAAGGGAGTCGAAGCTGATTGAGTCGGATGGCACAAAATTTCATTACACTACTCAAAACCACCACTGATTTAAAACTTTAAAAGAAATAATTAAACTGATTTAATTATTTCTGGAATTTTCTATTTAACATTTTGGACGTGGGTGTAACTAAAACTATAGAAAGTGAAAATACAGATAAGGGGGCCCACTGTAATCTCATTCTTTCTACCTCAAGGAATAAAAATCAGTTCTTTTTTGCTTTATTTTATTTGTTTTGTTCACCTAGTTTCCCTCCTATAGAAAAAAAACAAGAAAACAAACACCCACACTCTCAGAACTGGATCCTTCCCTGTATTTGGTTCAGACGACCTACATTTAACTAATCTCATCAGTGTCAGGACAAATTTGAGAAAACAAAACTGTAACTCTTAAAACAAATAAATAAATAAATAAATATGTATTCTTCTTTTGGGACTACAAAAATAAGTCTGGTATTCCACAGAATAAAAACAATTTGAAAATTAGAAAAATTCTAAACCATTCATAGAAATCATTTGGATCCAGTGAAAGATCTATTGGACCGAGATTATTTTGCAAATTATTCTCTCTTAAAAAAAGATTACAATAACTTTGGGGTTTGACTATTTAAGGTAACAACAAATGCAGACATTGGGACTTTGCCTATGGTATGAATTCTGCAATTAAAAATGCAAATTTACATGAAGATTACATGATGACTGGACAAGTTTCTTCTCTCAGTGATAAGAATTATGGCATAAGATAGACTCTAAAAATTTTCTGAGTAACTGACCTTTCCAGGTGAGAATGAGCAACTTCATTTATTCTTAGACTTTCTAGTTTTTTCTAGAAGAGTTGTCACCAGGATGATACAGAGCCCTCCTGAATCCTTGCTCAATTCTTTCTTATCCTGATTAATCCTGTAGTTTTAGTTTCCTCAGGATTGATGCAAAGGGTAACCTGTCTGTACTCAAAATTCAAGTCTGGGTTTCTGGCACCACTATTTGATTTGCATCACTGTTACTTCCTGTTAAATCTTAATGAGATAACCACTTAAAATATCTTTTAAGACCCAGAGAAACAAGAATTGTATTTATTGATGAACCTTCAAATGCACAATATAAAACTGGATATTAATGTCCTCAGTACCTTTAACAAAACACACAAATAAAATCAGAACTGGTAGGAATCAACTTATGTTTGATATATTCCATATTTAATAGTAACATGTACAGCTGTGTTCTATCCCAATTATTTAAATTAGTTCATAAGAAGCTTGACAGATACAACTGTCTAAAGGAAAACAAGAATTGTTCTGTACAAAAAAAGGACGGTTTTGTCATCTTCTATATTAAGGAAAAGCTACTGACTACTCAGAAGGAAAACCTTAAAATTTGCATCAAACATTTTTACCTAATTAATTCCTATTCTTCTTTCAGATCTGAACCATCACTTCCACAAGGAAGCCTTATCTGAACTTTTTAACTTGGGAAATACCACACAACATTATATATTCTTACTACTCAATACAATTTCCCTTCATAACACTTAACACAATTATAATTTTAAATATGTTGCATGATTCCTTTTTTAAAAACTTTTGATTGTTGACATTTTCAAACACAAAAGGAGAACAGTAAAATGAAGCCTATGTATCCACAGTTATGTGATTCTCTAAAGAACTACCATTCCCATTATACTGAATTCTGTGGAAGCAGGTACTTTGCTTTTCTTTACTATTATATCTCCCACACATAGCATAGTTCATGGAACACAGTGGACACTCAAAAACACATTGTTTAATAATGCATAAAAACAAAAACTGTAGTGAGAGGCACTCTCTGATCATTTTACTAAAATGAGCTAATATGTCCATTCAAGATCTCAATGTATTCAGCTACATAAAGGTGTACTCTGAAAATACTTCATCAGCTTGGCAGGCCCATTGGTTACCATGTATAGGTTTTTCTCCTGAGATTCTTTTTCCTATGGATGAAGGAACAAAGTTGGTAAATGCTGCCCTGAAATCTTTGCAAGATAATGTTTTCCTTTACAATAAAAATGTCATAGAACTTAAGTGCCAACAAACTACTTGTTGAGTACTTAAGTAGCATGGCTCTCCTGTACTTAGATATTGAACACTTAATATTGATTTATGGCAGTCTATCAGTACAGTGCAACACAATGATTCACACACAGTGTGAACTGTTATGGTCTCATGGAACTAACCAAGGAAACAAATAGTAACAAGAGTCAAATAGGGATTGAGAGAAGTCCTCTGGAGTAATCACCACTGTAGCATGGGAAGAAAGAATCAGTAACAAAATCAGTGGTCGCTGAAGTAACTATGGCTGAAGACATGGCAACTTGACAGGATCTGAGAAGGAGAAAAGAACTTGTTCATTAATGCACAATGGTAGGAAAGTATTCCATAGGATCTCTGTTACAGGCCCAAGTATTGTCCTGATTTAGTTAATTCCTCACACTAAGGCATGCTGAAATTAGCTCATCTCCTCCAAGTGGCAACTCTTACCACAAATGTTCTTCCTACATGTCCTCTGGATCTGGGGAGGTTTATTTTTTTCTTCTTTTTTTTTTTTACTTTAAATACGCTCACAAATTACTTGGAATACTGGAAATAGCCTGAAACACTTTCGAGGTTTATACGGAAAGAAAGAAATCTGCAAGAGTAAAAACAATAAATGCTTTTTCACCTATTTAAGTTAATGTCTGCAGGAGCCCAGAGGATGTGACAAGAACTTTGAAGTCCATCACGACCAGCTCTACCAATCTCCTGATAATATGATTCCATTTCCTTAGGAGCACCGTAATGAATGACTTGGCGGATGTCAGCTTTATTAATGCCCATTCCAAAAGCTATGGTAGCTATGACACACTGAGAATAAATCACAACACAGTTTGACAAACATATTTAGCGGAATGAAAACCTTACATTTATACCTTTTTGTAAGAGTAATTTGTTCATTAACTTAAGTCCCTGGCACAAACTGGAATTTAATGTGATTTCGACCATCATTTATAGATTATCTACCTGCCTGATTTACAGATTAAGGACTGGTGACTAGAAATGAGGTTTCTGTTCACTCTCTATAAAAAATAGTAAATAAAGTGGTTTATCTGAACTTCTATGAACACAAGACACAAAAGAGCCTCAAAATATTTATTGTATTAAAGAAAACTTTTGCATTATAATGAAGTTGCAAGTGTCCTTACCTGATTGCAGAGCATCTTAACATTCTCTAATATTAATCTAAGATGGAAGTCTCTCATTAAAGATGGTGGGATGAAACATGATGCATTATCTCTGCATCTTTAAGAGGGTAAAATCGATAGAATGTCTCATATCTATGAATATACTGAGGTAAGTTTACACCTTTGTGGGAAATTTTAGGGAAGAATTAGTGAGAAGACATAGAAAATTTTTTTCTTAGGTATTAACAATAAAAATACAAATAGATAAGAAAAAAATAGCCATAATATACTACATGGCTTAGAGATTATAAAAAGCATTTACAGAGTAACAATTATGTAAACCGTATACACTGATCTAGACAAAATCATGACATAAACATATTAGGAGGAAAGGGGGTTAGAAATACATGGACAAGGTAAGAAAAAAGGGCAGTAAAGAATGTGAAAGAGAGCTAACCTTTCATCTTTCAGAGAGAGGAGTCAATAGATAATGCCTACAACTAACACACAAATAAACAAAAAATTAAATAGGAGCCATGTATGTAAACTATGGCACGATATAGTGGTAAAGTACCGAAAGAATCAGCTAAAAAGGTTGGGAGTTGGAAATAGAAGTGGGAAAGACATGAGGCCTTGAAGCTTTTCACTGTAAGCACAGTAGACCTATTTGCATGCCATTTCATAAAGAAAGATTACATGCTAAGATGGACCAGGAATACGAAAGGAAGAAAAAAGAAGGAAAGAAGAAAAGAAAGGAGGGAGGAAAGGAGGAAATGCTGAATAAGTAAAAGAAAGTATGACAAACATGAGAAAAAAGTAAATATAGAAATGAGTATCATACTAAGTAAAAGCTCTGGCTGTATGAGACTCGGCAATTTTGCTATATTTAAGGGTCAATAAGCAACAAAATAATAATTCTAATTTTAATTATATAATATTATTTTTAGGTGAGATCCACCTATTTTACAGACATGATTTTCAAACTATCCTTATAAACTCTCAGGTGTAAAGATATTTTATCAAATAATTTATTCACAACATCATTCCTAAAAAGAAAGGACTCAAGGCATCTTGAAAGGGGAAATTAAATACAAAAAGATACAAAACTAATAAAAGTGAGGAGTAAAAGTAAAAATGAATGGTTAAGACTAAAAACGTCTATCCGCATGCAAATGTGGTTGGATCTGGTTATAAAAATAAGAAAGAAAAGTATACTTTTTTCTAAAATTAGAAAATCTAAGATTCTAAGCATCACTCAGTCTAAGACATTAAGAGCTACGGGGGTCACCTCCACTTTTAGACCCACACTAAGGTATATAGCAACTGTAAAAACACACCAAAGTGAACATCTAGAATTCTCTACATTATGCACTCAGTAGGTATTCAATTCTCGGTAGCAAGTAATCAATTGCAGGAACACCTGACCTTTCTAGATAGATGATGAAACGTATTTTCATCATCTTTACAAAGTGTTTGAGAACTTTCAATGCAAATATGAAGCTTCTGAATTCTTTATAACGGCCAAGTAGGAGTACATTGGGCCAGCTGTCAGATAAAACAGAGTATCTGATATCCACGTAGGGATAAAAAAACAGTATCAATTTTTAAATTTTCGTAATGTGGATAAAAATTTGTGGAATCCTGCCACAGAAAGGGAGAATACCATGACACATACACGCATGTACTCTTCCAGAAAATGATCACTGTGAAGTTTCCTAAGCCATTTTTCAAAGCATTAATGTTTTAATGAAGCTGTGTATTGGCAGGAAAATCAGGCGCGTCCAACAAAGTCTCCTGTCACAACGTAACATGAATAAAGATTGTACTCTTTCATGTTCTGGGAGATGTTTTACTTTAAATGAATAATTACTAATATATTAAGATAGAAGAAACCATTGGTCAGTTAATGGCTTGAAGACTGATTAAGATTCAGTAGTAGCAATAGCAGCTAATAAATGTTATTTGACAATATTCAAGACACTGAAATAACAGAACAAAAATATAAACACTGAAGAATTTGGATAAAATTTCTATTCTAAACAGCTGTGAATGGTATTCCTATCCTTGGAAAGAAGGGAAAGAGAGACTAGATGCTTTCAGGCGGGTATGCATTACAGTATGACTATGTGTAGTGAACTTTAGAGACAGTGAATATGAACCATACTTAAGCTTTTCAACAACATTAGCTGAGGGTGGATAACAACTAGATATCAGAAAGAGAGATGGATAGAGAGGAAATGGATGACCAGTGGGACAGAAAATGCGAGAGCTGACTTTAAATTCTTAACTTCAGGGGAAGGCTCTTACCCGGACTTATAGTGACAGAGTGAGGATTTCATGTTGACAGTGTCAAGTTGTTGACTTAAACCTACTCATGTGCCTTGAACTTAAATCCTCCCAAATAAATCCTCTATGACACCCACTGAGCCACTCCAATCAGGACAGGAACTATAGAATTTCACAATAACTGCATCGATACCCTCTCCCTTCTTCAGTGTCTCTTCTTCAAATCAATCCAACTTATTGCTGCCAGTCTAACGTTTTTATAATCCCATTATCTTGTTTAAAAACACAGAGTAATACATCATGATAATCTTCAAATGATTCTTCAGCACTCCAAGAATTATAAGACCCCAATAGGCAGTGTCTTCAAGGTCTGGAGACTCTTGGACCTCCTTTTCCCTCAAATTAACTTCAGCCAGAGTTATTCTACTTTAATCTGTTTTACCTATTACATAAAATTGTATTTAAACTAAAAATTCTAAGGCTAAAGTAGTCAGGGAAAACTAACAGGTATATGATACTAAGCCGAGACTGCTTCTTTGCAAGTTTTAAAGCCATCTATAACCTGGCCAACCAACCCACTCAACTGTTCTCTCAAGTCTCCAACTGTTCCACCCTGCCTCTTTGTCCATACTTTGTGCCATTCCTACCCCACATTCTGTTTCCCTCCAACCATTCCAAACCAGTCACAATTTCCTGAACCCAGTATGTGTTCTCATATCAAAGTGTCTTTGCACCTGTTAGTCCTTCTTCCTGGAATTCTATAACCAATTCCTTTCCCCTCATCACCTACAGGTCTGGCATACTTGAAAAACTTCTATTTACATGTTTGGACTCTAACTGATTTTTCCTGGATGGACCACCCCCATTACACAACTACCCTGACAGAGCTATTCCTCCCTCCTCTGTGCACCTAAGCACTAGGTACAGATGGCTATTTACACCAATCTGCAAGTTTGTTCTCCCACACTTATCAGAGGGACTGCTTTATGTTCAACACAAAGAAAGTATTCAATAAAGATCTGGTAAATAAACATTTGAGAAATATCTACTTCCACTATGAACAATGGAGAGCAATGATGATTGATCCTCATACCTGAATTTCATCTCTCACAAACCTATGATGAACGTCTTTCCTTCTGCTAAAACTCATGCCCGCATGGTATGTTTCACAGGATAGATTCAGTTTCCTAAGTTCAGCTGTAACTTGTTCTGTCATTTTTCTAGAAGGACAGTAGATGATTGTTGGACCTTCAAATTCCCAGTGGGAACTAAAGAAAAAGAAGAACCAAAGAGCAAACATATAAATTGTATATATGCTTCAGACCAGTTTGGGTTTTATCTTATTTTTCTACTTTCTAAAGAAAAGACTAAAGTAAGAAAGCCTATCAAAAATAATGATAAAATAATGATATATTTAAGTGCATGAAAATTTAAAACACTATAGAGAATCAAATGTCCAAATGAATGGTGTGAAGTCCCCAAAACTCAGTTTTGACAGTTTCAGTTCAAATTAAAGCTAAAACCAGAAGCAAATTTATTTGTTTTAGCTGAAACCTTGATAAAAACTTATAAACAACAGATACAAATACTTTGAGGAATGCAAGGCACCAGATTAACAATTAGTCTGGTGAGGGTTTACAAAGGAGTATGCATAAAACTTGTTACACTGTTCTTATTCTCTCTTATGATAATAAAGTTGAGTTTCTAAATATTTACTAAAGCAAGAGCTTTCTTATAATATTGAAAGATTGCTTTTACAGTTCAAAGAAGTATTTACTAGTAATCTTGAGACAGAATGTTATAGAATACATCTATTAGAATGTATTTTGTAGAAACTTATGCTTCTTTATTAAAAGTGTAAACAATTTCCATAGAAGTATAAACAACTTAAAAGTTCAATTTCCATGGAACATTTTACTTAATGCCTAAAAATATTCATTTACATAACTGCATTCATTTATGCTGACAATATAAAAAAGACTATAGTATTTTAGATTTAGGAAAAGTTATTCAATTTCAATTGCATATAACTTTTGATCCAATTTCAATTTTAGGATTCTGATTTACAAAAATATTTGCTTATTGGCCAAAAGATACATGTAAACAAATATTTACTGCAACACTATAATAGTAAAAAGTAATCTAAATGTTCATCATTATCTATATTCATACGATGAAATATTAAGCAAACATTTAAAAATTAAACATTAAAAAAAATTGTAAAACCTTTAAGGACTATGGCAAAAGTCACTGAAAACTTAAGCAGAAGAAAAAAGGCAATAATTTCACTACAAGAGTCATACTGAATAATCTGCTCAAATCTACTTTTGACAGCAACCAAATGGGCTTCAATATCAAAAATTCACAATAAACTACTTAATGGAGTGAAAAAATACAAGGTTTTTTTTTAGTGTATAAAAATCTTATTTTAAGGCCGGGCACAGTGGCTCACACCTGTAATCCCAGCACTTTGGGATGCCAAGGCGGGTGAATCACCTGAGCTCAGAAGTTCGAGAACAGCCTGGCCAACATGGTGAAACCCTGTCTCTACTAAAAATACAAAAATTAGCAGGGCGTGGTGTCATGCGCCTGTAATCCCAGCTACCCAGGAGGTTGAGGCAGGAGAACTGCTGGAACCCAGGAGGCGGAGGCTGCAGCGAGCCAAGATCCCGCCACTGCATTCCAGCCTGGGCAACAGAGCAAGACTCCATGTCAAAAAAAAAAAAAAAATCTTATTTTACAAACATGTTTTCAAAGAAGAAAAAACTACTCACCAAAACCTAGATATTGTAATATTCTATATATTAAGGCTTTAATTTAAGAAAAGGCAATATATTGAAATATAGGAAAGAGAGCAAAGATACTTTAAATGAAAAAAAAAATTGCAGAAATAATGGATATAGTATGCAACTATTTCTGTATCAACTTAACAACAAAAAAACTACAACTGTATACATGCACAGCAGTAGAGTCAGAGAAAGGAAGTCTACATAACTAAATGTCAAAATACCAACAGTGATCAAAACTGAAGAATGGAACTGGAAAATTGGAGTCCTTTTCAATTTATATGCACAGTGTTGTTCAAATTGATATTGACTATATACCACTCTTTTTTTAAAAAGGTGGAAATATGTAAAAATTTGAACTTATGTAACAGATAAATCAAAAGAGTAAAAATTCCTATTACAAAAGGAGTCATTACTTTGCCAAGTGATTTGGCTAAAGACTGTTATTTCCTCTTAATTTTCTGAGGGGAGAAAATTCTAATATAATCTAACCACTAAATTATATGAGAGATTCATCTATCTCACTTAAATGTATTATGAATATATTATAATTAAGATTTTAACAAAATAGGGTTAGTTTAAGAAACACCTTAGCTCAATGGATTAAAAAACATGAATACTGATAAACAAATTACAGGAATTTGGCAGAGTTAAAGTAAGCGAAGAAGATGGAAATAACGGACAATGTTCCGAAGCCTTAATTACCCTCTATCTCACTGCTCATTAAAAGGAAAGTTTCTGTTCACTTAAGATCTGTAGAAAGTGTTCTGACTCTCAATGGTTTCCGGCTGTCCTAAGTCATCTTGGAGGATTAAAAATGGGTATAAAAATCTTTCTTGATTTGCTTCAAAAAAAAATTTCATACTAAATATCAAGATCTTCGACAGTGCTGAATGTTACACTGAATCTGCTCTTTATTTCCTAGTAAAGAGTTCCAGAAAGGTATTCCAGACTGAAGGATGTGTTTGCAAACAATAATTTGTATGCAGACAATAATTTGTAAACTGTGCATAGAAAGCAACAAGGAGCACCGGGGAGAGGGATATCTTCAAATAAATTATAATAGTCTTGGCTAAAGAGTAACAAAGACCTCAATTAGCAGAGTCAACATGAAAAACAGTGAGAAAGAAATATTTGCACAAGATATTATAAGAGGACCACGATGCCAGAAAAACAGGAGAACAATATTACACACAAAAAAGGTAAACTGCTTTAAAAAGGAGAGTGTTATTATAAGGGAAAGTGCCATAGAGACTGAACAGGATCAAAGATTAGGAGGAGCTAATGATCTGACTGTGGAGACTAACCTAGGACAAATAGCCTTCTTCAAAAGAACTTTTCCTCTTTGGGATGAAAGGGAAGTGAACCATAACGAGTACTCACTTCAGAGAGCACTGGAACAGCCAGAACACTCAGAATATATTCAATCCATTCTTGTTTTATTTTGAATACAGGACAAGAAAGCCAGGAGCAAATCCTACATTTAAATTATTCCTTAAGGTCCTCAAGAATAACTCCTGGATTTTCTTGGCCTAGCATCAATCTTCCCTTTACAGGAAAACACCCATGATGTTCTTTAAACTCTATTTGTCTATGCTTGTTTTGTGTTTGTATTGGTAGAAGAAGTTTTTTTTTTTTTTTTTGAGATGGGGTCTTGCTCTGTCACCCAGCCTGGAGTACAGTGATGTGATCTCAGCTCACTGCAGCCCCAACATCCTGGGCTCAAATGATCCTCCCACCTCAGCCTCCCAAATACCTGGGACTACAGGCATGCACCACTATGCCCAGCTAATTTTTGTATTTTTTGTAGAGACAGGGATTCACCACGTTGCCCAGGCTGGTCTCGAACTCCTGGTCTCAAGTGATCCTCCCACATCTGCCTCCCAAAGTGCTGGGATTATGGGTGTGACACACCACGACTGGACAAGAAGCATTTGTTTTAATGTTTAAAATTATAAACTGGCCGGGTGCAGTAGTCAACAACTGTAATTCCAGCACTTCGGGAGGCCAACACAGGTAGATCACTTGAGCTCAGGAGTTCGAGATCAGCCTGGTCACCATGGTGAAACGCCGTCTCCAGTAAAAAATACAAAAATTAGCCTGGCATGGTGGTACACACCTGCAATTTCAGCTACTTGGGAGACTGAGGCAGGAGAATAGCTTGAACCCAGGAGGTAGAGGTTGTAGTGAGCTGGGATCGCGCCACTGCATTCAACCTGAGTGACAGAAAGACACTGTCTCAAATAGTAAATAAAGGCTCATAAAAAGTAAAATAAAGGCTTTTGAAAATTTCTTAACATACATATTTAAAATGCCTTTAAACAAAATAAAGAGAAAAAAAGTACTAATGTCAGTTTCCTCATCAGTAAAATGAAAATAATAGGTAACTTACTGATGAGCAGTTATAGGGATTAAATTAGATCATTTATATAAAGCGCCTACAATAGTCCTTGGAACACAATACAGGCTCCAATGTGTTTGTAAGATAACCTTTTCTAAGCTCCTTAAGACTGAAGTCATGTAATTAGTAAACTAGGCAGAATTCAGATGAAAGAGTCATTTTATGTTTGCTTGTTCACTTGTCAATCATTAAGAGTATATGTCCTAGCCAGGCATGGTGGTGCGAGCCTATACTTCCAGCTACTTGGGAGACTGAGGCAGGAGGACTGCTTGAACCCAGAAGTCTGAGGCTGCAGTGGGTTGTGATCACACCACTGTACTCCAGCCTGGACGACAGTGAGACACTGTCTCTATAAATAAATAAATAAAATTTTTAAAAACAAAAATAAACAGTATTTGCCCTGTTTAAGCAACAGAATGGGGTATTAAGATATTAGAAGAATTAGTTTCTCCTTTTAAAAATAGACTATTCTCAACCACTGAGTTAATTATATAACATCATGCTTGACTTGAACCAAAACTAGGTGGAATTTGAAATACGTTAAATATGCATTAGAAGAAAATCGTAAAATACGTAAGTTGTTAAAAAAAAAAGGAAATCATTACCAAAATTCATCAACCATTAAATCCTTACCTTGTTGTTTTGACAAGAAATGGCTGCAGATCCTGAAGGATATTCCCTGTTTTTCGCCTAACTTCTAAATACAGGTTTGGTCGATCAAAACCAGTACAGATGATCTGAGGATTTCTCAGATTTAAGCAACGTACAATGTCTTCCCGGATTGAAGAAGTTGCAGTGGCAGTAAGTGCAACAATTGGAACCTGAATGATGTAAAACTGTTATTTTAAAAAGGAAAGAGCTCACTCATTCCCGACATGTGTATTGCTTTCTTACAAAGAGACTGGTAGGACAACAGTCCGAAGTACAATGTCAAAGACGCAACTGTAAAATTTTTGGTAAAGAAAAAAATCTCCCTACTAACTTGTTTCTCAGCCTTCTGGATACAATATTTACTTTTTAAAAATCAGAAATCATTTAAATAAAACATTAAATCCATGAGGTTTCCAAATGCAATTTACCTTGTCTTATTAAATTAAGCCTACCTATTAGCTATCTACTTCTCCATTTATTATTTTTTAACATTTATTACATTTGAAATGGTGCTGATATAAACAGGAGGTAAATTATGCCTTATATTTGATTAATGTATAATTACAAATTATAAGCTCTCAATTCACTGAAAATCTAACTATATAAAGCAATGGTCTTTTTTTTTTTTTTGCCTCCTATTTTAAATATATAGGTTTATGTCTTCACAAATCTAGAAGCAAAGCTCCAATGACCCAAATAACCTCTCTTCAGTGGTACTGAGATAATCAATAACATACTATATATAGGAAATATGTATAAATGAAACATGTATTATTAATTGATTGCTAGCAAAGACTTCTTGACTGGATTAGCAGACAGAGCAGGAGACTCAGCAGTTATCAGGAAAAACACGAATATGTCATCTTCCAGAAATCCCCTAAAACTAGATCTCATAGTTTTATCCTATTATAGGAAATTACACTTAACTATGGTATTACTTCATAATCAGAAAAAGTGGACTGTCTTACAGCTGTTTCTAAATTATCAGCTGTTCTATCACCAACAATATAACTTTCTTAAAAATATTCTTTTTGGCTCATGACAGGTACAGGAAACAATAGTCTCACAAAATAGCTCTTCAGATGCACTGCATCTATTTTACAAACCAACTATCACAATTATCTTGTATATAAGTGGAAATGTATGTGTAATATACCAATTTGCAAAGAAGCAATTCTAGAATATGACTCAAAATTAAAACAAGATCAATTTATTAAAAATTATAAACTACTTTTTCAATCACTATAACTTTACTGAATTAAAAACTCGATCTCCAAACTCACATTAAAAAAAATCTCCAAACTCACATTAAAAAAAAAAATCAATTAAGTTTGAGAGTAGGTTTTTTCAAATTAAAAAAATTAAATCAAAATGAATGTGACGAGGTAATTGGCATCATTTTTGCATTCTTTATCCTTAAATTTTGTGACACTATTTGAAAAGGCAACCCCAAAATTAATTTCATTGGTTTGTGGCTTAAAATCAGATTGTTCACTGAATTTACAGTGCCTGCCTAGCAACTTAAAGATGAACAAGCTAATCTATAAAGAGGCTGGTTTCTCTAATCAACCCCCAACATGGGTGTATCCGTGTTAACACACAGGTTTTAACAAATATAAGACTGAAACTAAGGGAAGTTTAAAAATTAGAGGTTCTTAGAACATGCACATTCTCACTCTCACAGTAAAGCACTTTCACCATTTTTAGTGTTTTGGTCAAATAATTTATATAAATGCACTAATAAAATACTTGTTTAATTGCATATTAAAAACAGTGATTTTCAGGATACAGTCCATAAGAAAAGAGGGTTGAGTTTGTTTCTAAGCAATATAATGTATAAGTGGGCAGGTAATATATTTATGAAAATGAGGAAGTAAGCATGAAACATGACATATCTTTAAGAAGTTAACAGAAAAACCAGGCAAAAGAATGGCACCACAGTGGAAAATATCTGTTTTGGAATCAGATTGTTTGAGTTGAAATCCTGTTTTTGCCACTTACTAAATGTGAGATTTTTGAGCTCTTTATTTAACTCTCTAAGCTTCAGTTTCCTCATCTATAAAATGGCTACAATAACAGTGCCATCTCATAAAGTTATGAATATCAAGTGAGATAAAACATGCAAAGTGCTATAATGCATCAAATATAGTAAGCGCTCAAAAAGTTTCAACTTTTACAAATATTGTCATTAAAATAAAACAAAAGAATTCTATATAAGAACTTCAGAGACATGAGTACTACTCCCCGATTTGCGACTGACATTTGCAAGGGCTGCTCTTTCAGCAAAAAAAAAAAAAAAAAAAAATGAGATGGAGAGGGCTGTATGATGTGTTAGACCCATCTTGCTACCAGAAATTCCCTATTCCAGCAATCTGGTAATGGTGAAAATCACTATAAATTTACTCTTTTGCCTCAACATTCTAGAAAGATATAGCTCAGAATGTTGCTTCTAGAATTAGAAAATAAAGTAATAGAATATATTAAAAATGAATGATAAACTTCCACTTCAGCAATGAATAGGACCTTTTCTCTTGTAAGTATGTGGCATTTTATGACATTTAAAATATATAAACTAGAGAGAAGCTTAAAAACAACACACAGTCGGGCTACGAGAAGGGTGACAATACATCCTCATTTGCCGGGACATTCCCAGTTTATGCCTGCAGTCATGGCATAATTATTATAGCTTGAACTCTTTAATTTTCTGAAGCAAACTACTTCGGGTAATAAATTATACTGTCACTTAGTTCTTAACTCACAAAACGTATTCTTTAAGTTGACAGGTCTTAATTTCTTTTTAACAGGCAGCAAGTTTTGCTAAATCAAACAACCAAATATAAATTAATCTTTCTAAATTTATAGTAACAGATTTATGACTACAAATTTAGGAAGATCTTAGACATATACTTCAATGGTGTAGTGCCCACAGATTGAGAAAAGTATAAGTATTCCACCTGCTTCTAAATTCAGGTCATGTTGCTAATTCTAACTTTGTACTCCATAACATCACACATACTTCATTCATTCATGCACTCATTCTAAATAGTTACTGAGTACCTACTATGTACTGATCTTTGTAATAGGTACTGGGGAGAAAGTAACAGAAAAACCCCACATGTCTCATGGACTTCACAGTTCCTCTTACTTGAAATGTAAATAGCTTTAAGACTGATGCAAAGCTTTCTGCCTGCCTGTTCTTTCTCAACACCCACTTTGTCTGATTCCCTCCAAATAGGAATTTTTGTGCCAAACAGCTTAGTGATCTCTGCTGTTTTTGAACTTATTGAAATAATATGGTGTGAAACATTCCAGGTTTCTAGTAGTTATCCTCATATAACTGGAACCAGAAGAAGAAAAAAAGCACCAAGAACAGTGAAAAAAAATGATAGTGCTATAACCACCAGGTGGCATGTCTCACCATTTAGCTAATAAAGAGGGTTCTTGAAAACACCAGGGGAAAAAGGTTTTCTCAGCCATTGCTCAGCCAACACGCTCCCTG
This sequence comes from Chlorocebus sabaeus, assembly GCF_047675955.1. NCBI lineage: Eukaryota > Metazoa > Chordata > Mammalia > Primates > Cercopithecidae > Chlorocebus > Chlorocebus sabaeus. The sequence continues at coordinate 30,748,639 of NC_132911.1, read as the reverse complement.
CACTAGAGGCCCAACAGAAGGAATGTGCTTTATTAATCCTCCCAAGAAACGAAAATGATCCAATGACATCCATGGCCAGACATAATACAAGATTTAATTCAAGCTAAAAAATGTTTAAGAACTGTATAAAATATTTAAAACTCCTTTAACACAATCCTTCTAGAATCAAAGGCCTAGGAAAGGATTACAGCAAGTAATCTTCCTAGTTTCCAAAAGCTTACTTTAAACCATTCTAAATTAATGTAAATCAGTCCTTCAGGTGCACTGTGCCTAGCGACTTTCACCACAGAAATCCCTTCTAAACATATACTACTAACACTGTTAGTCCTTTTGTATTATTTGTACCACTTCCCAATACCATATTTTGTTTGGTACTATTACTTCTACTGTTGTAGGTATGAATCTAAACTCCTTTACTGAACTATGAGCTACTTGAAGGCAGAAATTACATTTTATGCCTCTTTCAAATCATTTGCTTTAGAAACTAGCAGGATGTCCTATGGTGTAGCTATTTATGGCCCAACTCTATATGGCCCACTACCTGTTTTGGAAAGTCACTTTGCTAATTCTCAGCTTTCTCATCAGAATTCATTCATTCATTCACCCTGTTATATATTGAGCACCTCCTATAAGCCAGGTATTGTTCTAGATTTTATAAACCAATCAATCAAAAACTCCTCCCTACAAAGAATATTCTAGTGAAGAAGGACTCACAGAAAACTAACAAAATATAACACAGTAAGTTAAACAGTGATAGTGCTATTTTTAAAACAGCAAAGGTTTACAAGGAACCTTGAATGATGGGGGAGGGGGAACTAATCTGATATTTCAAATATGGCGGCCCAGGAGGCTTAAATGCAAAAGATCTGAGAGAAGTAGGGAGGAACATCGCACAGATAATGTGGGGGAAACGTACTCAGGGAAAGGAAGCAGCAGGCACAAAGCCCAGGCGCTGGAGCATGCCTGGAATATCTGAAGAAAAACAAGGAGGGTGGTGTGGCTGAATCCGGTGAATGAGGAGACAAAGAGTAGAGAACGAGGTCAGAGGGAAAATGGAAGGGACTTTTGCCTTTATTTAGAGGGAAATGGCATGCTACTAGGTGGTTCTGAGCAGAAGACATGATCTATCTGACTTCATTTTTAAAGTATCACTCTGGACGCTGTGTTGAAACAGAATGAGGGATGGGAAGAGTGAAAGCAGGAGGCTCTAAGGAGATGGTGGCTTTTACCTGGGGAATGGCAGGGATCAAGAGAGAAATGATTTAATCCTGCATATATTCTGAAGACCTCATGAGATTTCCTTACTGTTTAAATAAACACTGGAGTGTGAGAAAAAGAGAAAAAATTGAGGAAAATTCCAAAATTTTGGCCAATGGAGCTGCTGTTAAACAAGATGGAGGAGAGTGAGGAAAGAGCAGATCTGGAGTGCTATGCAGAAGTCAGTTAGGAAGAGGTTAAGTTTGAGACACCTTTTGGTCATCTCACCAGAGGCATGTTGAGTAGTTACATAGATGTGTGCCTGTGTGTACACACATATATATGTACATACATTCTACTAAATGGCTAAAATGAACAAATAGTGACAACACCAAATGCTGGCAAAGAGGCAAAAACAACTGGATCACTCATATACTGCTGATATCAGTCTATGATGGAGATAAAAATTTGGGAGTTCTCAGCATAGGCTTGGTATTTAAAACTGCAGGCTGGGCGTGGTAGCTCACATCTGTAATCCCAGCACTTTGGAAGGGCAAGGCAGGTGGATCACCTGAGGTCAGGAGTTCGAGACCAGCCTGGCCAATATGGTGAAACACCATCTCTACTAAAAATACAAAAATTAGCTGGGCATGGTGGTACGTGCCTGTAATCCCAGCTACTCGGGAGGCTGAGGCAGGAGAATCACTCGAACCCTAGAGGCAGAGGTTGCAGTGAGCTGAGATCACGCCATTGCACTCCAGCCTGGGCAACAAGAGTGAAACTCTATGTCAAAAATAAAAAAATAAATAAAATAAAATAAAACTGTATGTTAGGTGAAATGACCAAGAAAATGAGTACAAAGTTAGGTCCAAAAACTAAGGTTTCTGGAAGGCCAACATTAAAAGGGCAGGGAGATGAGAAGAAACAGGAGACTGAGAATAAAGAGACAGTAAGGAAAGAAGAAATCCAGGAGTGTGTGCTGTCCTATGTGACTACTGAAGAATTATTTCAAGAAGTAGTATGAAGATTTTAATAGCTACCTTGTTGAACCATGATACAAAAATCTGACCCGAGGTCAGCCACATCACTGGAGCTCAATTCACATGGCTTGATTTTCCCTCAATATAAACTTGCTAACTAGTATATTTAATTTCTTTTTGGTTTGTTCTGTTTTAATATCTGCTCCAACCAAACTCTGTGAGATAAGCTAACAAAAGACACTATTTTTGAGATTCCTCTCAATTTGCTATCTATAAGCAAGATTAATGAGCAATGAAATTGAACTAGACAATCTACCAAAAGAATAACAAACAATTTCTAACACAGTTTACTCACAAAACTGGGATATCCTGGGCTCAGAAGGCACCACTGCCTCACTACTACCAAGAAAACTTAAACATAAGTCAACTTTATTTATTCATTCAAAATTAATATAACAGGCTAGAGAACCCAGAAATAGACCTAGACAAATACACCCAAATGACTTTCAACAAAGGGGCAAATGCAATTTAACAAGGGAAGGACAGCCTGTTCAACAAAGGGTCTGCAGTAATTTAACATCTATTGGGAAAACAATGAACCTTGACTTAAACCTCACATCTTATGCAAAATTTAACTCAAAATGGATCACAGACCTAAAACATAAAACTGTAACAATTTTAGGAAAGAACCATAGGAGAAAATCTTCAGGATCTAGGGCTAGGTGAAGAGCACAATCCATAAACGAAAAAATGATAAACTGGATTTCACTAAAATGTAAAATATGTACTCTGTGAAAGACATGATAAAAAGAATGAAAAGACAAGCTACAAAATGAAAGAAATATTTGAAACCATGTATCTGACCAAGGACTCGTTTCTACAATGTATTTTTTAAACTCTTAAAACTCAACAGAAAAAAACAAGCACTCCAATTATATAAGGAATTTCACCGGAGGCAAATTAGCATATGAAAAGACATTCAACATCATTAGCCACGAGAGAAATGCAAATTAAAAGTGAGATACCACTCCACACCTATCAAAATGGCTAAAATAAAAAACAGTTGCAACAACAAACGGTGGCAAGGATAACTAGATCATTCACACACTGCTGACAGGAATGTAAAATGCTATAGCCACTTTGGAAAACAGTTTAGCAATTCCTTAAAAACTAAAAATACACTCCTGGCCATTTATCCCAGAGAAATGAAAACTTTTATATTTTCAGGTTGTTTAGCCATTCACCTATTGAAGAACCTTTGAGATACACACAAATGTTCATAGCATCTTTATTCATAATAGTCAAAAACTGGAAAACAACCCAAAAGTTCTTCAACAGGTGAACACTTAAACTGTAGTACAACCATACCATGGAATACTCTGTAATAATAAAAAGGAACAGACTTCCGAAAAACAGTCACGTGGTACTTAATGGCATTTCTGTCAATGACAGACCACATGTAGAACAGTGGTCCCATAAGATTATAATGAAGCTGAAAAATTCCTATCACCAGGTGATGTCATAGCCGCCATAATGTCTTAGCACAAGGCACTGCTCACGTTTGTAGTGATGCTGCTATCAATAAACCTACTGTACTGCCAGTCATTCAAAAGTATAGCACATACAATTATGTACAGTATATAACTTGATGAATAATAAACAAGTATGTTACTGGTTCACATATTTACCTATACCCTTTTCCATTATTTTAGAGTATACTCCTTCTACATATTCATTTTCTAAAGTTAACTGTAAAACAGCCTCAGGCAGGTCCTTCAGGAGGTATCTAGGAGAAGGCATTGTTATCACAGATGACAGCTCCACGAGTGTTACTGCCCCTAAAGAACTTCCAGTGGGACAAGATGTGGAGGTGGAAGACAGCAATACTGATGATCCTGACCCTGTGTCGGTCTAGGCTGATATGCGTGTATTTTTTTTTTTTTTTTTTTTTTTTTTGAGACGGAGTCTCGCTCTGTCGCCCAGGCTGGAGTGCAGTGGCCGGATCTCAGCTCACTGCAAGCTCCGCCTCCCAGGTTCACGCCATTCTCCTGCCTCAGCCTCCCGAGTAGCTGGGACCACAGGCGCCTGCCACCTCGCCCGGCTAGTTTTTTGTATTTTTAGTAGAGACGGGGTTTCACCATGTTAGCCAGGATGGTCTCGATCTCCTGACCTCGTGATCCGCCCGTCTCGGCCTCCCAAAGTGCTGGGATTACAGGCTTGAGCCACCGCGCCCGGCCGCGTGTATTTTAGTTTTAAACAAAAAAGTTTAAAAAACAAAAATAAAATTTTAAACTAAAGGCTTATGGAATGCATTAATCAAGGAAGAAAAAATTTTTGTAGAGCCGTACAATGGTTTATGTTTTAATCTAAGAGTTATTACAAGAGTCCAAAGTCAAAAAGTGTTTTAGGTTTATGAATCAAAGTTACAGTAAGTTGAGATTAATTTATTATTAAAGGAAGAAAATTTTTAAAGAAAAATTTAAAATAAATTTAGTGTAGACTAAGTATACAACATGTATAAAGTCTACAGTAGTGTAGAGTAATGTCCTAGGCCTTCACATGCACTCACCACTCACTCACTCAGAGCAACTTCCAGTCCTACAAGCTCCATTTGCAGGAAGCACCCTATACAGGTATACCATCTTTTATCTTTTATACTGTATTTTTACTGTGCCTTTTCTACATTAGATATGTTCACATACACAAATGCTTACCACTGTATTACAATTGCCTGCAGTATTCATTACAGTAACATGCTGGACAGGTTTACAGCCTAGGAGCAATAGGTTCTACCATACAGCCTAGGTATGCAGTAAGCTTTATCATGCAGGTTTGTGTAAGTGCATGTTCAGATAACCACGAAATGTCCTAAGAACACATTTCTCAGAACATATCCCTGTTGTTAAGCAACACATGACCACAAACAACTTGAATGGATCTCAAGGTAATTATGTTGAGTGAAAAAAACTAATTCCAAAAGGTGACAAATTACATGATTCCATGTATACAACATTCTTGAAATAAAATTTTAGAGAGTGAGACCAGATTTGTGGTTGCCAGTGGCTAGCGCCAGGGGTGGGAGGAACAGCTCCAGAGAGCTTTGTGGTAAGGGAACATTTGGTATCCTGACTGCAGTGGTAGTTACACAAATGTACATGAGATTAAACTGTATAGAACAATACACAGACTATAAAAAAGAATACTTACAAAACTGGAGAAATAGGAATAAACTGTAGATACTATACAAATGTCATATTCCTAGTTTTGATACTGTACTATAGTCATGCAAGATGATACTGTTCAGGAAACTGGGTGAAAGGTACACAGGACCTCTCTATACGTTTTTTTGTTTGTTTGTTTGTTTGTTTACAACTTCTTGTGAATCTACAATTTTCAAAATAAAAAATAAAACAGTGCTAGTATTGTGGGTTTTAAAACCATTCATGTAAATATGCCAATCATGTAGAATATTCATGTAAAAATTTGTTTTGTTTTGTTTTGTTTTTTTGAGACAGAGTTTCACTCTTGTTGCCCAGGCTGGAGTGCAATGGCACGATCTCGGCTCACTGCAACCTCCGCCTCCTGAGTTGAAGCGGTTCTCCTGCTTCAGCCTCCCGAGTAGCTGGGATTACAGGCACCTGCCACTACGCCCAGATAATTTTTGTCTTTTTAGTAGAGACAGGGTTTCACCATGTTGACCAGGCTGGTTTCGAACTCCTGACCTCAGGTGATCCGCCCACCTTGGCCTCCCAAAGTGCTGGGATGGCAGGCATGAGCCCCGGCGCCTGGTCAAAATTTGCTATTTTTTATAATAGGGAAGAAAGGGAAATTCTAATACTGAAAGTTTTAATAAAATCTCTGTAGAACAGTTCAAACGTTAGGTTTTCAATGTGACAGAAAAAGGGGTAACCGGGATTTCACAGTATCCTACAGTAAAAGGACATACGGATGAAAGATCACTGAGAAGACATTTGGACAAATATGGCCCACAGCCTGTTTTGTTATGGCCCACCAGTGAAAAATGTAACCTTTACATTTTTAAAGGGTTACTAAAAGAAAAAACAGAGAGAGAGGAATATGTGATACAGACTACATGTGGCCTATAAAGCTTGAAATATTTATCACCTGGTCCTTTCAGAAAAGGTTTGTCAAGCCTTGTCCTATTGTATTCCTCAATAGATTATATGCCAACTTTAGAATTTTTTAAAAAGTAGTTCTCTTTTTACATTATCCATTTGCTCTTTTATAGTGAAGTCTTCAGCTTTTTTACCACTCCCCAATCCTGAATGCTCTCCTTAGTAAGAATGTAATTTCGGGACATCAGACTTGGCAAAGCTTACCATTGGGAGTGCTGTCTTTAGGGAGCCCAACTTCCTGAATGAATTCCTAAAATCATGCCCCCACTCAGAAATACAGTGAGCCTCATCCACAGCAATGAGTGTGATACCTATAAAAAAGAAAAACACGTAAAGGAAAAGATAAAGCTCAAAAGGAAAAAATAAACTCATCTACACCTCTGAAGGAGAACAAATAACCAAAATCAAAGTATTTGGTTCCTATAAAAACAGAAGCATAAATACCATCATATTAAGACAAAAAAATCATTATTGGAAATAGGGAGAGGGGAGATATATGAATAAAAGGCTTAAGAATTTTAAAAGGAAATATTTATGTATTAATCCAAAGAAGACATTTATTGGATCTCAGCTTTCATCACTATTCCTTGGAGAGATGAATTGCTTACTGTGACTTTGTCTCCAAAACTATCCACCTGCATTTCTCTTTGGTAATACCTTCAATTTTGTCTCATGTGTTAGCTATTAAAAGAGATAAAAAGAACCAGCAAATTTCTACTGAAATTAACTGCATCGCCATCCATGACTGATCACACATCATATTGCAAAGAGTCCTCCGAAATGCCAGTATCAGAGCACAGGAGGACAGCCACATTTTCTAATATAAAATGGTATGGGAAGAGCTAAATCACATGATGTACAAAGTAGGTAAGAAGAAATGTAATTTGTTCTTTCTTCCTGTAGTAGCCTCTCTGCTCTGCCCCCATACCAGACACACACACTGAAGCGGAATCAACAGTGTGTTGTAATGCATGTCAGAACAATGTCTTCAGATTTTTCAAAGTAGTAACAATCGTGCTTTTGCCCTCAATTAACAAACTGATACATAAGAATAATTTTTTCCTTCAATGAGTATGATCATTCTTTGATACTTCTCTGAGCATTAATAATATTCGGACACTAAGAGGAGGATGATTAAAAAGCTCTAAAGTCAGACTGCCCAGATGCAGAACTTGGCTCCACCACCTGCCATGTGTATTACCTTAAGCAAGTTACTTAAGCTTTCCAAGTCTCAGTCCTCTCACAAGTAAAATGTGGATAAGAATATTACCTAACATTTTCTAGATGCTCTAAAGATTAAATTATATCATTCACATAAAATGCTAAAATAGAGCCTGACACACACAAAAAAAATTGCTACTACTCCTATTGTGGTTAATAAATATCTATTATTATCCAAACACTTTTCTAGCAATAAAAAGACTCATAAAATACAATCCATGACCTGAGGAGTTCACAATTCTAAAAGAGGAGACAGACATGCAAATAAACAATTACAATTCATTGACATTACAAGTTACAACAGTCTTAAGACAGTGTGGAGGAGAAAGAAAGCCAAAAAAAAAAAACTACTAAACATGGGGGCAAGGTCAGTTATTTGTATCAAAATTCTCTGGGTACTACTGAGTGGCTGGAAAAAATTCAATATTATCACTATAATTATTTTGGCTTTTGAAACTAAACCTGAGTGACTGATTGATTTTTCCCTCCTTCCTTCCTTCCTTCCTTCTCTCTCTCTCTCTCTTTCTTTTGTAACTAGGACTATAAAAGGTACCATGCTTAGCTCATTTTTTTTTTCCAGAGATGGGGTCTCACTGTGTTGCCCAGGCTGGTCTCGAACTCCTGGGTTCAAGCAATACTCCTACTTCAGCTCAGATTTTAAATTAAATAGGTTGAAACAGAGATGATGGTCTCTTTTACTTTAAAACTTTCCTTTTTTTAAAAGCTTTAGTTACAGGTTTGACAAAGTAGCTTTTAATGGAGCTAAACCTTATCCCTCAAAATCAGTTTAGACAAGCTTTTGCCAACATTCAGTTAAGTTAAAAGTCTGGTTGGTAAGGAGTCTCCCTATAAAACTATGTTTGCTCTTTCTGTTAAAAATCCAGACTACTTAAGTAATTTAACATTTACCGAAAAATGAGGAATCTGATTAGCTAAATGTCACACTGCTGTACAAATAACATCCTGCGTATATTCATTTTTGCAAGCATTGTACAATTTCCCGCAACAAAAGGCAAAGGAAAATATTTCAAAAATAATTTTTATTTAATTTATCCCTTTTTATTCAACACTGAGTCAACCAGAGAACATTTTCATCCATCATAAGCAAAGTACACTGCTCTAATAATTGCAGTGTTCAACATTCATCCATTACAAAAAAATAAAAATAGAGAGTTTTAACTACTTGTCAAAAGTATTAAGTATTTGTTTAAATACTTAAGCTTATTATTCATTTAACACTATCACAGAAACAAAGCAAACAGTAAAAATGTACCCAGACCACTATGGACATAGACCCTAGCTTTTGCAATACAACCGTGAAATTTATATATAGGGTAGTTATTCTTAATTCAAAGTGAAATATTCACAAGAACTTCATACAACCTAATAGGAAACATATCAAATTCATTGTCCATTAAAGGCAAAAAATATAGTATGTCAATAAGGGAGTTTAAGAGCTCATAAAGGTACTCGTTGCTAATATATTTAAGGAAATGTTAATTGCTGCCCTCATTCTGTTATTGGTTTTAACACATACCAAAAAAGATACAAGTTTGCTTTCATTATATTGTTGGAAAAATTATCAAATGCTTTCCTACAGTTATATGAAAGTAACCGTTAAACGAGACGTTGCAATTTGAAAACCTAACCTATCTGGAATTATTTCAATACATAATTATACAACAAGATCATATGATATTGAAAAATTAAATTTGGTTAGGTCAACTGAAGGTGTGAAATAGGGGCATTTGCAAGAGAAGCCATGATTGCAATTCTTGGATAGTTGAGCCTAACCACCAAGAAGAAAAAAAATTCTTTTTTGAGGCATGGTCTCGTTCTGTTGCCCAGGATGGAGTGCAGTAGTGTAATCTCGGCTCACCGCAGCCTCCATCTCCCAGGTTCAAACAATCCTCCTACCTCAGCCTCCCAAGTAGCTTGGACTACAGGCATGCACCACCAGGCTCGGCCAATTTTTTAAAAAATTCTTTGTAGAGACGAGGTCTCACTATACTGAGGCTTAAAATATTTTAAGAACAAAAAAAGTGCTATCAGCTTTTGACTAATTCTATATTTATACTTTCTAGGAAATAAACTCTGACTTATCCAAGTTTTTGGTTTTTGTAATAAATCAAACTCACTAGTGGCAACTAATCAAAGGTACTGTGGTTTCCAACCCTGGCTATGCATCAGAATCACCTGTGAGAAGCCACCAATGCCAGGTGCCACCCCAGGCCTGTTAAATCAGAATTTTCAAGGTTGGGGGTTGGTTACCTACATCTTTTTTTAAGTTTGAAAAGTGATTCTTATGAACAAATAAGGTACAAAACCACTACATTGACTTAATTTAGATACAGAACATGAAAAACAAGTAAATTAAAATTCCACAGAACCTAGGATTCAACATTCATTCAACAATATGCTTAAGTGCCTATGTGCCAAGCACACTGCATTGGGGAAACATAAATTCTAAAAAGTAGTATTTTTCCCTTGAAAAGTTTAGAGCCTAGCAGAATAAAACAGATATATAAACAGGTAATTATGCTAACAGAACCTAATTTCTGTAGCAAAAGGAATTACAGAGTATCATGGGGTAAGATAGGTGAAACGCCAAGTTAGAGAGTCAGATTTCCTGGAGGAAGTAATGCTTGAAATAAATTTTAACAGAAGTGAAATCCAGTGTCCATCCATAGGTTTAACTTTAAAGATTAACTCAGTAAGTATTTACAGAGATCTTTCTTTACCACTTACCAATATCAGCCTCAAGTTGCTGGAGTAGGCCCATGTTACCTGAACAGTATTCTGGAGTTATGTATACAATCCGGTATTTGCCTCTGCAAAAACAAACAAAACAAAAAGAAAAAAAAAAAAAAAAAGGAAAGGAAACATATTAACAATAAAGAAAACAATCATCTCAAGGAATTACAACTTAAAATCAAAATACCTGATGAATGTTTAAATACTTTATGTCATGAAAATCTAAAAGATTGCTATATACATGCAGAGAATGCTTACCTCTTCAGAGAGAAAAATGAGGATGACTCACTAAAGACTACAGATAAAAAGAAAGCCCTATTGTATTTTCCAAACCCAATTCCAGTCTCTTCCTAAGGGCTGGCTAATTTCTTTTAAGTGGGATCTATGAGACATTCCTTTATCCTTAATACAAAATTCAATATACACTTAAGCTAGCTTGAGTTAATTTCTATTCTGGGCAGACAGAATCCTAATTAAGACACTGTTTGTAATAAGGCTAGGTCTGGGGCAAAATATTTACAGAGTCTGTGCTCCATTCTATGAAATGAAGACCTAGATCAAGCCAAATGTAATGAAACTTAATTTTCTATATGGAAAGACTTTAAAAGCATTCACCTGTCCATTCAACAGATGTTTAAGTGTCTACTGTGCGCTAGGCACTCTGCTTTCACAAGGAATCAAATATTAACAAAACAGATATGCCTTTACCTTTATGAAATTAACATTGTATTCTAATTAACACAGGAAACAGTATAAAGAATAAGCTCTGATGTCAAACTGCCCAGTTCTACTTCTTACAAGGTAAGTGATGTTAGCCAAGTTACTTTAGCATGCCCACTTTCTTTGGTATAAAACAGTGACAATAATTATCAAGACAGCTATTGTTTCGATATCTAGATTCAAGGTAAACGCAATCAAAATCCCAGCAAGCATTTTGGTTGAAACGGTGATGCTGACATGCTCACAGAAATACAAAGGACATAGAATAGCCAGAAAAACTCTGAAAGAAAAGAACAAAGCTAGAGGCCTTGCACTATCTGATTTCCAGGTTTATTACAAAGCTACAGTAATCAAGACACCAATCAAGACAGACATAGATCCACCAAACACAGAATAGAGAGTGCCGCAAATGACCCACATATATGCAGTCAATTTATTTTTGACAAAGGTACAAAGTCAATTCAGTGTAAAAGCATAGTCTTTTTTAAAAATGGAGCTGGAACAATAGGTGAAAAATATATAAACTGTAATCAATATCTCCTACAATAGACAACATTTACTAAAAATGAATCATAAATCTAAATGTAAAACTTAAAACTATAAAACTTTTAGGAGAAAACATAAAAGCAAATCTTTGTAACCTTGGGTCAAAACACTAAAAGCAAAAATCCCTAAAAGAACAAATCGACAAACTGGACTTTATCAAAATGAAAAACTGCTGCTCTTCAAAAGAACTGTGCGGAAAGTATGAAAAGTCATAAACTAGGAGAAAATGTTTTTAAAGCATATATCAAATAAAGAATTTATATTCAGAATATAGAAATGACTATCAAAACTCAATAAGTAAAAAGAATAAGCAGAAGATTTGAACAGACACTTCCTCAAAGAAGATATACAGATGGCCAGTAAGTGTATGAAAATATGTTCAATATAATTAGTCATTAGGGAAAAGCAAACTAAAAATAAAATGAGATACTATTAGAATGGCTTAAAGATCAGCTAGACTAAGTGATGGCAAGGTTGGGGAGGAACCGGACCTTTCATACACTGCTGGTGGGAACATCCCATGATACAATCACTCTCGAAAGCTTGGTAGTTTCTTAAACAAAGAATTAGCATATAGTCCAGTAATTCCACTCTTAGGCATATATGCAAAAGCCTTGAAAATGTATGTTCATAAAAAAATTGGCACACAAATGTTCATAGCACCATTATTCATAATAGCCAAAAAGGAAACAACCCAAATGTCCACCCCTGATGAATGAATTTTTTAAAATGTGTATGCCCATACTATGGAATATTATTCAGTCATAAAAAAAGACTGAATGAAGTACTGATATGATTATGCTAAGAAGCAGCCAGACACAAAAGACCATGTACTGTATGAGTTCATTTACAGACATATCCAGAATAGGCAATCATAGAGACAGAAAGTAGACTAGTGGTTGGAAGTGGGTAGAACAGAGACAAAAGGCCAGGCAGAGTGGCTCACGCCTGTAATCCCAGCATTCTGGAAGGCTGAGGTGGGACAATTACTTGAGCCCAGGAGTTTGAGAACAACCTAGGCAACAGAGCAAAATCTCATCTCTATTAAAAATAAAACAAATTAGCCAGGCATGGTAACTTGTGCCTACAGTTCCAGCACTCAGGAGACTGAGGTGGAAAGATCGATTGAGCCCAGGAAATCAAGGCTGCAGTGAACCATGATCATGCCAGTGCACTCCAGCCCAGGCAACAGAGGGAGACCCTGTCTCAGAAAAAAAGAAAATAAAATAAAAGGGACAATAGAGAATGACCACATAATGGGTACGGAAATTCTTTTGGGAGTTAGGAAAATGTTCTGGAATTAATATATATTAATATTATATATAATATATATTATATAGTATTACTATATATTATATAGTAATAATGTTATATATTATATATTATATATTACACTATATATTATTACTACACCAAAACCCACTGGACTTTAGTAACGATTAAAACGGTAAAAGTGGCCCGGCACAGTGGCTCATACCTATAATCCCAGCACTTTGGGAGGCCGAGGAGGGCCGATCACGAGGTCAAGAGATAGAGACCATTCCTGCCCAACATGGTGAAACCCCGTCTCTACTAAAAATATTTTTAAAATATATTAAAAAATTAGCCAGGCGTGGTGGCAGACGCCTGTAGTCCCAGCTACTTGGGAGGCTGAGGCAGGAGAATGGCGTGAACCTAGGAGATGGAGCTTGCAGTGAGCCGAGATCATGCCACTGTGCTCCAGCTTGGGCAACAGAGCGAGACGCCATCTCAAAATAAAATAAAATTTAAAAATGGTAAAAGTTATGTTCTGTGAATTTTATCTCAATTAGAAAAAACAAAGTTAAACATATATCCATCACATGTTCCAGTCATTCCACTCCTTCATATAAAATCAATAAAATGAAAACATATGTCCATACGAAGACTTATATATGAATGTTCACAGCAGCTTTATTTGTAATAACTCAAAACTGGAAACAATCCAAATGTCTATCAGGTGAATGGATAAACAACTTGTTGGATATCCATAAAATGTAATCCACTTAACGATAAGAGGAATGAACTATTACTCAATGTAATAACACGGATGAATCTCAAAATAATTATACTGCATTATTTAAACCAGACAAAAAAAAAAAGAGCACAAAAAATATGATTGACTCCATGTATACATAATTTTAGAAAACGCAAACTAGTCTATGGTAACAGGAAGAAGATCAGCAATTACCTGGTGACTGGGATTGAAACAAAAAGGTAAACTTTGTGGGTGATGAATATGCTCATTATCTGGATTATGATGATGGTTTCGTAAGTCCATAACTGGGCCAAAACTTACCAAATTATACTTTCTCAGGATATAAAACGTATTGTAAGTCAATTACACCTCAATAAAGGTGATTTAAATGCTTAGAAAAAAAGAAAACATGTTCACAAAAAAGATTTTTACAAGGATGTGTATAGCAGCTTTATTAGGAACAGTCCAAAACTAGAAAAATAGCCTAGGTGTCTATCAGTAAGAAAATGTAAAAACAAACTGTGCTATATTCAATGAAATACAATAAAATAACACTCAGATATTTAAAAAAACAAACAAACAAACAAACAACTATGCCAAGTGCAGTGGTTCACGCCTGTAATCCCAGCACTTTGGAAGGCCAAGGCAGGAGGATCGCTTTCTCATTTTATCTCAGAAAAAAGCAAGTTAGGTAGTGGCTTCGTCCTTCGCTTCTCTGTTCCTTCGCTGACGTCTCCTAGCTCTCGTCAGCCTCCCGCCGGCAGTCTCCTTAACACCGAACACCATGCCTTCAATTAAGTTGCAGAGTTCTGATGGAGAGATATTTGAAGTTGATGTGGAAATTGCCAAACAATCTGTGACTATTAAGACCATGTTGGAAGATTTGGGAATGGATGATGAAGGAGATGATGACCCAGTTCCTCTACCAAATGTGAATGCAGCAATATTAAAAAAGGTCATTCAGTGGTGCACCCACCACAAGGATGACCCTCCTCCTCCTGAAGATGATGAGAACAAAGAAAAGCGAACAGACGATATCCCTGTTTGGGACCAAGAATTCCTGAAAGTTGACCAAGGAACACTTTTTGAACTCATTCTGGCTGCAAACTACTTAGACATCAAAGGTTTGCTTGATGTTACATGCAAGACTGTTGCCAATATGATCAAGGGGAAGACTCCTGAGGAGATTCGCAAGACCTTCAATATCAAAAATGACTTTACTGAAGAGGAGGAAGCCCAGGTACGCAAAGAGAACCAGTGGTGTGAAGAGAAGTGAAATGTTGTGCCTGACACTATAACACTGTAAGGATTGTTCCAAATACTAGTTGCACTGCTCTGTTTATAATTGTTAATATTAGACAAACAGTAGACAAATGCAGCAGCGAGTCAATTGTATTAGCAGAATATTGTCCTCATTGCATGTGTAGTTTGAGTATAGATTCCAAACCTATGGCTGAGTTTCTTCTAGTATGATCGAAAGTTTCTTTTTTCTTTGCTCTGAATAAAACTGAACTGTGGGTTCTCTATACGTGGCATTTTGGGCTTTCCCTCTTTTTTGTAAAGCAATTTCTGCCTAGTTTATTGTCCAGTTAACTTTAATGACCTTTTGAAAGTTGGCATTGTAAATAAAACAAGTTGCAAAAAAGTTTTTTGGAATAGAATTAACAAAATATTCTCTTTATTCATGAGTTGGAAACTGGAAAAAGGCTTCTTGAGGTAAATGTTCTGAGTGGAGTTACTAGGATGTCTTCCAGCCTCCTGCGTTAAGGAGTACCACTGTATTGATTAGCCTGTATGTAGCAGGGCTCCCTTCATTGCATCTGAGGACTTGTTTTCTTTTTCTTTAATTTTATTTTTAATCCTCTTAGTTTTAAATATATTGCCTAGAGACTCAGTTACTACCTAGTTTGTGGGTTTTTGGGAGAAATGTAACTGGACAGTTTGTTAGCTTTTCAATTAAAAAAGACACTTAACCCATGTGGGATGTCATCTTTTTATAATCAGTGTTCCCATGTGGGGAAAATTATTCACACTACTTGCATGTAAAAAAAATTTAACTTTTATCATTAAAATATGTGGTAAAACCCAGAAAGCATCCATCATGAATGCAAGATACTTTCAATAAAAAGTAAGTTATATAAAAAAAAAAAAAAAAAAGAAAAAAAGAAAAAAGCAAGTTAAACATATATCCACCACAGGATCCAGTCATCCCACTCCTTGGTATGTATCAATAAAATGAAAACATATGTCCATACAAAGACTTATATGTGAATGTTCATAGCAGCTTTATTTGTAATAATCCAAAACTGGAAGCAATCCTGAGGTCAGGAGTTCAAGACCAGCCTGGGCAACCAAGGAAGCTCCTGTCACTACAAAAAATTTAATAATTAGCCAGGCATGGTGGAACATGCCTGTAGCCCTAGGAACTTGGGAGGCAGGAGGATAGCTTGAGCCCACAAGTTAGAGGCTGCAGTAAGCTATGATTGCACCACTGTACTCTAGCCTGGGTGACAGGACACGGTGTCTCTGAAAAAACAAAACAAAACAAAACAAAACAAAACCAAAAACTACTGATACATGCAACAGCATGGAAGAATCTCAGAAACATTACACCAAATGAAAGAAGTCTCACACAAAAGAGTTCATATTGTGCGAACACATTTATATGGCATTCTACCAAACTATGGCAGAGAAAATCAGAGCAGCAGCTTGCCTAGGATGGAGGATGGAAGGACAGACTGGGGAGAGACATGAAGAAACTTTCTAGAGTGTCAGTAATATTCTGTATCTTGTTAGAGGTTTGGTTTACATCTTTGTATGTATTTATCAAAACTCAGTAAATACATGTGTATCTCGTGTGTATATATATACTAATATGTATGTAAAGAAAGCAGCTGCTTAATGGGCAGGGGTGTTCTTTTGGGAGTGATGAAAATGTTCTAAATTAGAACATGCATATATATTAATATATGTGTATGTATGTATATGTATGTGTATATATGTTTGTGTGTGTGTACATATATATACACACAGGCACACAAAATGGGTGTGTGTATGTGTGGCTGAGATGATATTCTCCTTAGGAATTACATCATGATAGAATTGGTTGGGCAAGAGACCTAGAATCCAGTCCCTGATCAGTCAGTCATTGAGTGACTTTGGGCAAATTACTTGTCTCTGATCCTCAGTTTTCTCATCTATAAAATGAGATAAATCTTGATACTCTCCAACTTCTCTTCCAAAACCAAAATTTTTATAATTCTATGACTAAATGCGAATCTTATAGCCCAAGAACTGAGAATAACAGATTTCTTCAAGTTTGGAGGATTTAAAAAGTAACAGTCCCGCAAAGGTACTATAAAAAGAAAGTGCATTTTAAAATCATGGACTTTTTTTCAGGCATTTAATAAAATTTGTTTGTGTACAAAAGTCTCTCATATACCACAGACATCTGACCACATGATTAGAAATCACAGAAATTACTCACAACTTCCTCAGCAACATGTAATTCACCCATGTAACAAACTTGCTCATGCAGCCCCATGAATCCAAAATAAAAGTTGAGGGAAAAAAATTACTCACAATTTAATGTCTGTTAGAACATTTTCTGACTGTGCTGATCCAAGGAAGCAAGTTGGAATGTTGGACATTCTATAAGAAGAAAAACAAATATTCTAGCCCCATGTACACATTACACATATCAATTTGATTCTTACGTGAGCAAGAATAAAGAAATATAATAATGTATATTCTGGTTCTTTGCTAGAACCTATTCCTTCTATCTAACTGTATGTTTGTACTCATTAACCAACAGTAGGGTAACTATAATTAACAACAATAATACTGTATATTTCAAAGCAACTCGAAGAAAAGATTAGAAATGTTCCCAGCACAAAGAAATGATAAATGTTCAAGCTGATGAAGATGAACAAATGCCCTGATTTGATCAAGTGTATTTGATATGAGTGTATCAAAATACTACAGTACCCCATGAATATGTAAAGATATTATGTATCAATTTAAAAACAGATTGCAAGCTCAGGTTGAAGAAGCTGAAAAATTTTTCATAGATAAAAAATATACTTCCATGTATACACTTCTTATCAGGCTAAAAAGCAAGCATAATAGAAACAGAAAATAATTTTGAGATATTCAATGTAAACCAGCATAAAGTAATAATGTTTTTTAAAAGAATTTTATCAGGGCCACCTGGTAGCTTTGAATTACAGAGAACACAAGAAAGAAGATAAGCTCTTCCACTAAAGTGTCATTTATTACTAATAAAGATAAAGCAATACCTGCAGAAATGTGTTATTGTGAACTAGATTTTAACA
Source organism: Chlorocebus sabaeus (assembly GCF_047675955.1). Lineage (NCBI taxonomy): Eukaryota > Metazoa > Chordata > Mammalia > Primates > Cercopithecidae > Chlorocebus > Chlorocebus sabaeus. The sequence continues at coordinate 30,730,755 of NC_132911.1, read as the reverse complement.
TGCATGATGGATCAGATGTTTCATCCGCAGAAGAGAAAAAGAGGGTGATGTTGCAGCAATGATAACATGACTTACTTAAGCTGTAGCACTTGGTCTTCCATCAGAGAAATAAGGGGAGAGATGACAAGGCCAATCTTGCCTACATAAACAGGTGGATACTGGAAGCACAAACTCTTTCCATATCCTTGAAATGAAAAAAATATGCTCATAGAAATAAAAATAAACCTTTGATGCTTTCATTTCTTTTTACAATGTACTTATACAGATGAATGGTCAATACTAGTATGCTATCTTTCTAAAAGCTAATTGATACATAAATCTGAGTATCTGTTCTCTGTTCACTCTCTTCTATATTTTACATCATTTGTAGTTGCATTTGTATTATGAGAGTTTAATGAAAGATTATTTCAAACTCTTCATGCTTTATTTTTAAAGGATTAGGTTATTTGCTTAAATACAACTTACCAGTTGCCATGACAGCAACATTATCTCTTCTTTCTTCCAATACTGAATGAATCACTTTCCACTGAACTCTTGAAGATGAAAAGCAAAAAGTTATTTTGTTTTATTAATAAGAAACCCAAGGTACAAATTAAAATCCATTCAATTTTTCATTTCCTTTAATAGAATTTATTTTCGAACTTCATACATAAATCTGCACAAACCTGGAACTTTAAAACAATGAATGCCATTTGACCAACCTCCCATTCAAGCTAACTAACAACTACCATTTGGTATATGTATTAAATTTCATTACATACATCTAAAGTAAAAAACAGATTCTAAGCTTCATACTAGATATCCAAAAGAATCAATACTTCAAAATAATAAGAGAAATGCTCCAGGCACAAGGACTGACTGAAAAGGGAAATAAGGGAACTCTGTGAGGTGACGATAATAATATCTCTTGATAAGAATTTGGGTTACATGGGTATGCACATGTATACTTAAAATTTGCAAATGTACACTTAAAAAGTTTTATATTTCCTTATGTGCAAATTTTACATCAAAAGAAAAAACTGTAAGTAAATATTTAACTCGTTAATAATTTACATGCTGAAATCCTTAGGTGGAAGTGTAATGGTGTCCTCAATTGACCCTGAGATGCATATTAAAACTGGAATGAATTAATGGATGGATAGAGAGTTGATACGTGATAAAACAAGTATAGTAATGATAGTAGAGTTTGGGTGGTGGGAATACAGACATGCACAGAAAAAAAATTATTTCAACTTTACTACATCTTAGAAAATTTTCTTAATATCATGGGAAAAACCAATTGGAGAGGTGGTCTTCTGGCATGCTGTTAATGACCTATTCTTAACTAAGTGCTGGCTACAGGGTGCCCAGTTCATGAAAATTCATTGATCTCTACACCATGCACACTTTTCTGTATGTAAGACATAAATAAAAAATGTTTAAGATCAAAAGAAAGGAGGAAAGAAATACTTTAGTGGATTACATTTTAAATTCTCAGAATAGGAAAAATCCAGTCTAGATTTTCACATGCTTATTAGTTTTACTCACATTTACTTGTTCATCTCATTCTTATTCATGTCATTTAATCCTTACAAAAATGTGCCCGTTAGATGTAAACATATTTTGAGTACATTAAAATAGATAAGATTATCACTATTCCTCAAATTGTTGTATTAAGAACTTCTAGTACATCTACATGTTCTGGGTAATATACACAAAACAGGCACATAGACACTCGTTTAATGAAAAACAAGTCAGTATTAAATTAACACTTTTTTGTAAGTATCTTTAAACAAGTTTCTACTCAGAACTGCTCAGTTAAAGGAAAACCATTTCTCCTCACTTATAAAAAACAATTTGCAGAAATGAATTTTATACAAATTATCACTTTGAAATAATTTTGTAGTCACACAGAAAAAACAGTGTGGCATGTATAACCATAAAGAGAATACTAAATACGTGATTTGATTAACTGAGATTATACTCACGGTTTAAAACTAGAATGGCCAAAGTACATCTTGAGGCAAGTAACTTGCTCTTCATTGGGTGCTGGCAACAAAGAGTCTTGAAATAAAATAAAATGGGCATTTATGTTCAAATAGAAAAATACCACATAGAGGGAGAAAACAGGTCATTTCATTGGCTTCTTTGAAAGAATACAGTGATAGCTACCATGGGTTAATGTTTTCTATTTTTCAATTTCAATATAAATTGGTCTTCTGGGTACCATATATGACACTTGGATTACTTTTAAGTATTAGAATTTTGTTGTGATTCACACTTTGCCAGGACTATTAAAAAAAAAAAACAAAACTGATGTTTTAGAATCAGGAATACTTCTAAAGGCTAACATTTAAATGTTATAACATAACAATCCAAATGTTATAATACAACCAACCTTCAATTAATGGTAATCAGAAATTACATTAGTGCTACACTAAAAAAGTCCACAGATAAAATAAAATCTTCATTTTAGTTACCTAAAGCTAAATGTAGTTACACCTAAATTTAGTTACCAAAATCTCATCTAGTTTAGTTACCTAAATCTAATTTAGTTAGGAAAAGATAGTTAACTACATCTTTGGTCAAAATTCTAACTGCACAGCACAATGAAGTTATGTTAGCTCTGCCCAACTCACTTTCCCTGTCCACAGTGAGCTTGAAAGATTCCTGAGTAGCCAAGAAAGGGCAATACAAAGAATCAACATAATTTACCACAAAACAATGAAGGTTCATTATTAGAGTTCTCAGCTTTAATAATTCTAAATGAGAACTATAATGATTTGGAGAAATCACATCTGTATTTAATACAAAAAAACAAAGAGAAAGGTATTTTTATCATCATAATGCAACTATTACTCTATTTTTGTAAGTAGTAAGATTGTGCTTTATGGAGACAAAAGCACTAAGGAGACAAAAGCTTATAAGGATCCAATAATTAATTATATGCCACAAAATCCCTGACCTCCAAACCATCCAAAACCGGATCCTAAGTTAAATTCAGTGGTAGGAATCACAGGTGAGTCATTTCAAACACACTCCAGTGCTTACCCTTATCATCATCTTCTTCTTCTTCATTAGCTTCATTTTCATCATCTTCTTCTTTAGTTGGAAGACCCAGATTTCTTTCCATATCTAAGCATTTAGAATGAGTTGGTTCTACCGTGCCACTGTTGAGGTTTTCTAAAGACTGAAAGTTTAAAAGAAATTTTAAAAGCAAAACCACTGACAGTGTCGTATCTTTTTCACCAAACACAAAAGGACTATTATTAACAGGGCCTACAATTTTGTTGAAAGCTGGCAGATGTGCAAGCCATACTACAAAAGAACATGTGTGCTCCAGTTTAAATATGTGCTCATGAATGGTTTCTAAGGCGCAAGGCCAAAGATGGAACATTTCCAGCATAAACAAGGCTCATTAATAGCATATAATAAACTGCCCCTGGGGAAAGCTATCATAAATTTTACATTTGGATAATTTAAAACATTTTTTCTTTATTGCACTTCAATATTTTCGATTCCCAAGTAGTAAATGTGGATTTTAATGTTATTTTTGTAACAAGTTTCTCTATATCATGTGTCAGTCACATTATTTTTGAATAAGGCTGAAACTATAAGCAAGCAATAAACGTGTTTTGGAATTCTCAAAACAACTAAAGATTCCAATCATTTTAGAAAAGGAATTTTACAAAAGTGAAATAAAGTTATTTGTTTTTATTTTGGCTTGACAGTATCTGACATTCTCCCCTAAATAAAGATTATCTATTTCAAGAATATTTCAAAATTGTTCCATCTATAACATTTTTTAACCATGAAGAGACAGGAAGACTTTATTAAACTACAGTTTTTGCTTTCTCTTTTTATTAAACCTTTTATTTAATATTTTCATTTCGAAGGTTTTTTTTTTAAAAAAGTATGTTCATTTCAAGCCTGAAGGAAAAAAAAAGAAGTGCTTCTGTTTGTTTGTTTTATTTTATTCAAGTCCACAAACATACTTAGAATGCATTTTTAAAACAGAGTTCTCTAATATGGGCATCCAGGTTGCTTTCTAAGAGATTTAACGTATATGTTTATAGACGTCCACAAGTTTCCTATAAATGTACTATTGGAACAGTACTTCTCAGAGAAATGGATAATTAATAACAAAATACAATTCAGTATTTATGTTCTAGTTTTACTGTTAGCTAATATTTATTAAACACTTACTAAATGTCAGGCTCTATACTAAACTCTTTACAAGCAACATCTTAAATAATAATTATAAAACTGAGTATCAAAGATGCTAAGAAACTTCCCCAAAGTCACACAGCTACTAACTGGAAAAGCAGGGATTCAAACCTACATCTGAATTCACAATCTAGTCTTTTTTTTTTTTTTAATTGAGACAGGGTCTCACTCTGTCACCCAGGCTGGAGTGCAGTGGCATGGTCATGGCTAACTGCAGCCTCAGCCTCCCCAGGCTCAGGTGATCCTCCCACCTCAGCCTCCCAAGTAGCTGGGACTACAGGCGCACGCCACCACACTCAGTCAATTCTTGTATTCTTCTGTAGAGACAGGGTTTTGCCATGTTGCCCAGGCTGGTCTCAAACTCCTGGAATGAAGTGATCCTACTGCCTCGGCCTCCCAAAGTGCTGAGATTACATGACTGAGCCACCATGCCTGGCCCTAGAATACATATTCTTACACTTGGCCTCAAAACTATAAAAGTCAGGAAATTAATCTCATTTCATAAAAATAAAAAAACTCATCAACCTAAAGATTAGGAATAAAAAAAATGCATAATGGTGAACCTCTGTGTTTTTCTTCATTTTTTACTTAATTTAGCTACACTGGCTTTTCTTATTATACATCTTTGGTTCATAACACCTGACAAAGAAATTAGAGGTAAAGGAATAGAAAATATATAAATTATAAACTAGTATGTTCAATCTCGATAATAAATGAGAGTAAAACTGAACCATTTAATCCATTTGAAAATTATATAAAATACCCATAGTAAATAATACCAAAGGAAGAAAAGATGATTATTGAATGTATAAAAACAAAACTTCCAAATAAAAACGGATACACATGAATTGGAAGAAAGGAAATGCAACTTCAATACTGGAGAGCTGAATCGCTACCCATATTCCAGGAAAAAATTACAAGAAAGTAACACAAGAAGGAACACAGGGCTGGATGCAGCGGCTCATGCTTGCAATCCCAGCACATTGGGAGGCTGAGGCCAGGGGATCACTTGAGCCCAGGAGTTTAAGACCACCCTGGGCAACATGGTGAAACCCTATCTCTACAAAAAATACAAAAATAAGCCGGATGTGGTGGTACATGCCTGCAATCCCAGCTACTCGGGAGGCTCATGCAGAAGGATCACTTGACCCCGGAGGTGAAGGTTGCAGTGAGCTGAGATGGCACAACTGCACTCCAGCCTGGGTGACAGAGTGAGATCCTATTTCAAAATAAAAAACAAGAAGGAACAAAGAAAGCACATTTAAAATTAGTATATTACCTCTAACCCATTATTCACAGACTACGTAAAAGAAACATGAACTGGAAAATGTGAAATCTAATGTTACATAATTACTAGCGATTTTATGGTGGTGGAACCTGGTTTAGAATTAGTTAATATTTTACTTAATTACATGTGCTTTGGAAAAAACTTGAAGTAATGTTTTTGTAATTGTAAACATACCTTAAGCATCTCCATTTCTAAATCTTCATCACTCTCAATTACATAGGATGTATCGTTTTCATTATTAGTGGGAGATAAATGCTTTAAAAAAAAAGTATTAAGCATTAATTTCCAGTATAATTGACTTCATATCCTCTTTTCTGCAGAATAAAGCTCCTAGGTACTAGATATCTTTAGACAACTTCCTCTTCCCTAATGAATATATAACATATATTTACATGTTTATATGATAGATAAAAAAAGAAGAGAGAGAAGAATGAGCAAAGAAAGAACCAAAGAGAAAGAAATACAGTTAGGAATACAAAGTTAGATAAAGAGACAAAATAAAATCCCTGCTCTAAACAAGAATACAAAATGACAAGTTCAACTCAGGTTAAACAATGTCAAACTGTGTCTTCCAAACTTTTTGAGTATAAGAACTCTTCACAACGTTGAAAAATGCCGTACAAAGAACAACAGTTGTTCTTTGACATCCACTGATTTAAAAAGATTGCAAAAAACTACTATGATTGTAATATCTTTAAATAAATCAGTATTTTACCAATAGCATTCTCTATATCATTGAAAAGTAGTGTTAGAGATGTTATTTATTCAGTCTATTGCCAATGTTTGGGTATGAGGAAACTTTTCAGTAATTTGGCAATCTCCAGGAACTAAGTGTCCAACAAGATGGGATCCCCCACAAAAATCCATAGAAAGAAAACTCTCAAAAAATGCCAAACATTTAAACAGAAAGTAGGAAAAGGAAGTACAGCCTTCATTAACCTGCAAAATGTAAGCAATAAAAAAAATTGAAAATAAACTTTTTACTAGGAAGAAAAGTTTTTTTTTAAAGTTATTTTACTTCTTATTTAATAAGGAAAACAATACTAATAATTAGTACCCAATAAAAATGGCAATAATTGGTGTAAAAGATGGCAGTCAAATCATGAAATCCAAGGCCAGGTGCAGTGGCTCACACCTATAATCCCAGCACTTTGGGAGGCCAAGGCGGGTGGATCACTTGAGGTCAGGAATTCGAGACCAGCATGGATAACATGTTGAAACCCTGTCTCTACTAAAAATATAAAAATTATCCCGGCATGATGGTGCATGCCTGTAATCCCAGCTACTCGGGAGGCTCATGCAGAAGGATCACTTGAGCCCAGGAGGTGAAGGTTGCAGTGAGCCGAGATGGCGCAACTGCACTCCAGCCTGGGTGACACAGTGAGATCCTATTTCAAAATAAAAAACAAGAAGGAACAAGAAAAGCACATTTAAAATTAGTATATTATCTCTAACCCATTATTTATAGACTACGCAAAAGAAACATGAATTGGAAAATATGAAATCTAATGTTACATAATTACTAGCAATTTTATGGTGGTGGAACCTGGTTTAGAATTAGTTAATATTTTACTTAAATGTGCTTTGGAAAGAACTTGAAGTAATGTTTTTGTATTTGTAAACATACCTTAAGCATCTCCATTTCTAAATCTTCATCACTCTCAATTACATAGGATGTATCATTTTCATTATTAGTAGGAGATAAATGCTTTAAAAAAAGTATTAAGCATTAATTTCCAGTATAATTGACTTCATATCCTCTTTTCTACAGAATAAAGCTGCTATGTACTAGATATCTTTAGACAACTTCCTCTTCCCTAATGGATATATAATATATATTTACATGTTTATGTGACAGATAAAAAAGGGAGAGAAGAATGAACAAAGAAACAGAGAACCAAAGAGAAAGAAAGAAATATAGTTAGGAATACAAAGTTAGATAAAGAGACAAAATAAAATCCCTGCTCTAAACAAGAATACAAAATGACAAGTTCAACTCAGGTTAAACAATGTCAAACTGTGTCTTCCAAACTTTTTGAGTATAAGAACTCTTCACAACGTTGAAAAATGCCGTACAAAGAACAATAGTTGTTCTTTGACATCCACTGATTTATTGCAAAAAACTAGTATGATTGTAATATCTTTAAATAAATCAGTATTTTACCAATAGCATTCTCTATATCATTAAAAAGTAGTGTCAGAGATGTTATTTATTCAGTCTATTGCCAATGTTTGGGTATGAGGAAACTTTTCAATAATTTGGCAATCTCCAGGAACTAAGCGTCCAACAGGATGGGATTCCGCGACAAAAATCCATAGAAAGAAATCCCTCAAAAAATGCCAAATATTTAAACAGGAAGTAGGAAAAAGAAGTACAGCCTTCATTAACCTGCAAAATGTAAGCAATAAAAAAAACTGAAAATAAGCTTTTTACTAGGAAAAAAAGTTCTATTTTTTAAAAGTTCTTTTACTTCTTATTTAATGAATAAAGAAAACAATACTAATCATTGGTACCCAATAAAAAATGGCAACAATTGGTGTAAAAGATGTCAGCCAAATCACGAAATCCAAGGCCAGGTGCAGTGACTCACACCTGTAATCCCAGCACTTGGGGAGGCCAAGGCAGGCAGATCACTTGGGGTCAGGAGTTCGAGATCAGCATGGCCAACATGGTGAAACCCCGTTTCTACTAAAAATACAAAAATTAGCCAGGTGTGGTGGCGGGTACCTATAATCCCAGCTACTTGGGAGGCTGAGGTAGGAGAATCACTTGAATTAGGGAGGCGGAGGTTTCAGTGAGCTGAGATTGTGCCACTGCACTCCAGCTTGGGTGATAGAGCTAGATTCCATCTCAAAAAAAAAAAAAAAAAATCATGAAATCCTGGTAATTCTATAATACTATATGAAACATATCACTTAAAGTGTATACCTAATAAAAATACCTAGAATATCAAAGGGAAATGCAGATGTTAGCAAAAACTGGTATTTCCCAGAAGGGGAACATCCTTTACGAATGGTTGGTATGAGAATATTTTGAAAATCATTTTAAAATGAAATGCATGTATATACTGACGGAAGTGATTACTAATAGTTACCAAAATATAGATAATTGCTCAAATACTAAAATTACTGTTGCCATTAGAAAAATGATGGTGAAATAACTCTAATTAAATGGTCAAATCTAACCTTTTTTTTTTCTTTTTTTTGAGACGGAGTCTTGCTCTTTCGCCCAGGCTGGGGTGCAGTGGTGCAATCTCAGCTCACTGCAAGCTCCGCCTCTTGGGTTCACACCATTCTCCTGCCTCAGCCTCCTGAGTAGCTAGCGCTACAGGCACCCACCACCACGTCCGGTTAATTTTTTTGGATTTTTAGTAGAGACGGGGTTTCACCGTGTAAGCCAGGATGGTCTTGAGCTCCTGACCTTGTGATCCGCCCACCCTGGCCTCCCAAAGTGCTGGGATTACAGGCATAAGCCACTGCGTCTGGCCTCAAATCTAATTTTTAAAAAACTTATTTATCGTGAAATAAAATATAAAATTTCAGAGAATATAGGCAACTTAAGTAATTTTGTAAACTAATGAAAAACAAATGAGAAATTAAGAAATTAATTTAATGAAGAAGTTAAGGAAAAAAAATCTGATTCTGAGATGACAGTAAAACTACAGTGTCAAGCAAAAGCATCAGGAGTTTATTAGAAACCCTCTTACATGAGCAAGTAAAGAAATTCTGGACCAGGCACAGTGACCCACACTTATAATCCCAACACTTTGGGAGGTCAAGGAAGGTGGATCACATGAGTCCAGGAGTTGGAGACCAGTCTGGGCAACAGAGCGAAACCCCATCTCTACAGAAAATTACAAAAATCAGCTGAGTGTAGTGGCCCAGGCCTGTGTTCCCAGCTACTAGGGAGGTTGAGGTGAGAGGATCACTTAAGCCCAGGAGTTGAAGGCTGCAGGGAGCCAAGATCGCACCACTGCACTCCAGCTGGGGTGACAGAGCAAGACCCTGTCTCAAAAAAAAAAAGAAAAAAGAAAAAAAGTCTGTATAAAGAAATAAAATACACCCCCAAAAATCAAAGTCAGAAGAGTAAACACTAGTAGATATAAAGAGAATCCACAAAAAGCAGAGATATTATGAAAAAAGCATACAAAATTATAAAATAGTGAACTACTACAAATGTCTGTTGACACTATAAAATCTTTCCACTACACAATGCTGCACATCATACTAAGTCAGGATCAGCAAACTATGGCTCACAAGCCAAATATGGCCCACTATCTGTTTTTATAGATAAAGTTTCATTGAAACACAGACAGGCACAATTGTTTACATTTGTCTGTGGCTGCTTTCACACTACAATAGCAGAACTGAGTAACTGCAACAGAGACTGAATGTCCCACAAAGCCTAAAATATTTACTATCTGCCCCTTTACAGGAATAAAGTCAGCCAGACCCTACTAATAACTAAAAATGTGCTTCTTCTTTATTTAGTACCTCAGTAGATTTATAAGCAATATCACTAAGATATTCTTCCTGAGCCTGCTGTTCCAAAATTTGGAGTTCATGTTCTGTAATATCTAATGACATCAAACAAGCTCTTTCCATATTCTCTTTCAATTTATTGTCTTCTACTCCTTCTTCAAATCCATCTTCTTTTCGTTCCACTTTATTTCCAAGTACATCTTCTCCACCATGTTTAGCTAAATGATCAAGTGTTGGGTCCCATGTTTCATCTTCAACATTAATAAAAATTTTATGTTCTCCAATTTGTTTCCGTTGTACTCCCCCAGTAGTTGAATCTTCAAAGGATAATAAGTTTAAATTATTGCTAGGCCTCAGTTCAGTCTCAATGTTAGTAGACCCAATTATCATCTTCCTCAGTGAATACAGATTTTCTGAAATATCCTTTAGTAAGATAGAAACTCTAAAAAAAATAGAAAGATTAATTGAACTTTAATTGCATTAACTATAAGGACAAATTGTGAAGCATTTTAATAAGTAAAAGCTTTCTAAGTTGACCTTCACTTAAAAGATCAATAGTATTAAGACTGTTCTTCATTCCCTAATGCCCACATATAATTACAGCTTACAGGCTACTCTCTAGCATCGAGGCACTTCCGTACCAACAGTTGACTTGTATGTTTACTAAGAGTCAGTAGTCCTTGATCCCAAATTTGTTTATGCCAACTATAGATTTTTTTGTTGATTAATTTGATTAATTTAATTAATGTAAAGTAAGTTGATGATACATGATCACCAAAAAAAAAAAAAAAACCCTATTTCATTAAATTCTAAGTTGAATATACAAAAAGATTCTGTAAATTTCTTTTTTGTTAAAAAGAAAAAAAAAAAAAAGGTGTTTGATAAACTATGATAAAAGAACCCTAAAAGTCTCAAGGAAAATCATAATGCCTAAGACTCTACACTAAGATTACTTCAAGTGTCTTAATTTTTCACTCTGTCTTAAAGAATTGGAAATTGTAGATGGTACACTATAGGTGTGGTTTAAACAAGAAACACCATGCAGAACTCCAAAGAGCTGGCCTGTATATAACGAAAAAGCCTTGACATATACAAAAAGATTGGGAACAAACAAACATTAACATTTTAAGTTAAAAGAAAATTTGGGGCGGGCGCAGTGGCTCACGCCTGTAATCCTAGCACTTCGGGAGGCTGAGGCAGGTAAATCACTTGAGGTCAGGAGTTCGAGACCAGTCTTGCCAACATGACAAAACCCTGTCTCTACTAAAAATACAAAAATTAGCCGGACGTGGTGGCACGTGCCTGTAATCTCAACTACTCAGGAGGCTGAGGCAGGAGAACCGCTTGAATCCCGTAGGCAGAGGTCCCAGTGAACTGAGATAGTGCCATTGCACTCCAGCCTGGGCAACAAGAGCAATATTCCATCTCAAAAAAGAAAGAAAATTTTGATGATCCCGTTTTGCCTAATTGTTTCACTTCACTGATCAATTACTAGTCCCAACTGGAACAAGTAAGAGTGTTTGTGCTCTAATTTGAAAATGATGCTGTTTTGCATCTCCAAAAATCTTGAAACTCTACATTTTTGGAACAGAAAAAATCAATTTCCCATCAGTAGGCAAATATAACAAGTGAGAAAATATGGATAGGATGCATATAAATAAATATGAGCTGAATTTCTTAGCTCCTTAATTGCAGCTGCTAATGTATAACATTTTAACTAAGTAAGTTTAAATGACTATATTATAACCCAACCTAGTTAGTTGGAATGGAAAACCACTGCTAGAGTGTAAAATGAGGCACAACATCTTGTCTATTTGTTGTAGAGCTTATTAAAGTACTTCATAAAAGCAGAAATTAGTGGAAGTGAAGGGAATATGATAGGCAGGGACATGTTTTACTCCTTAATTAGTGATTTTGTTTAGGTCTTCTAATATTTATATATTTAATATCAATGCTTAATAAAATCTGACATGCCTTTTAAAATTTTATACTAATGACTCAAGTAAAAATTTGATCCTTCATGGGAATAAACTATCAAAAGTGCTAAGTGGTTTCATGAGTTATTTCCAGTTACTTCTATCACTGAAAACACCACTCCAAAGTTGGGCTCAAGCTTAAGTAGACAAAGTCTACATTAACACAAACAAAATCAAGAGCAAAATTAAATTCAACAACTAAAAACACACTAATGTTATCTAATTTAAACATTCTAAAATTCTATAAATCTTATAAAGAACTTTTAGCCTTACATGCAGCCACTCAAATGTTAAAATTACATGCAAATAGTTTAGTAGGAACAGGTATGTGATACAGTTTAATTGTTACATGGACAGGAAATGGTGTCACATACAAAACAGCAACAGTGGCACAGATTGACTATCAAGAGTGTAAGGGCTCATTTATCAGGCCCTGACATCAGGGAATATACCATGCATTATGTAAGATAACTAATATTTACTCTAACAAATAACAAAGCTGTCCTGCCTTCTTCAGTAAGGCACAGTGTACTTTTCCTTCTTCTTCAGGATTGTTATTATGCATATTAGTAGCCTGCAGACAGCCTTAGCACCCAGGAGAATGTCAAGTACATGACAGCAATAGAAGAGATATATACTGAATTTAAATCAGTGACTAAGCAGTACTATACACTGCCAATACCTTCAGAGTCCACTGAAGCATAAAGCTGCTCCCTTCTGTAACAAACTTCAAACCGTTCTATTTTAAGAGTTCTTAGTTCTAATTTTTATAGTTTTGTTCACTCTTTCACAGATTGTGAGCTGTCACTTCCACCTACTGTCATGTGCATATCATTAGTTATTTACACCATTTTCACTTTAACTCGGTACCCAAGCTTGTCAAACAAAACGTGGCCTCATGCACTCCACTGGAAATGCAGAAAGTAAGCTGGAATACATGCTTATAGCATTATTTTGACTGCTCAGAGGTCTTTTTCGTTCTCTCCTGGTTCTGAGGTGTCATCTAGATACATTAGATATTACTGTGGACTTGTTACAAAGAACATGAAATAAGAGACTAATTATTGTTTGCACACTAAAACTTCACAAGACCCAGTATTTCCCATTCCCAAGTTTTAAGAAAACCCATTTAGCTTCAATATGTTAAAAAAATTATATAAATTGATAATTCTTGTCATACCCAACTAAATCAGAGCCAAGGGCCAAGAGAAAAAAAGCACTCAAGGCACATAACATTACTTTAAGAATGTAATTTTCTGGGAGCCTACTTTCTGAAACTGCCTATTATAACCTAAAACCAGTTTTATCTAATAGATACTGAAACAACCTGCTGCAACTCTAAGACTAGTTTTACCCACCATAGTCACTAACCAATTCAGAGCTTCCAACTCACCAAAATTTACTAGTGCCAAAGAACTTTCTGGAAAAACAATACATAACATTTTCCTTTTTATATAACCTCCAAACTTCTCTTCATTGTTCAGAGATACCAAAGACCACCCAGTCTGTGTAAATGCCCCAAATTTAATTCTTGCTTCCCAAATAAAACGTTTTCAATTTAATGATCTGTCTCTATATTTTACCTGACTTCAACAGATATTATGAAGCAAAGCATTAAGCATATGTGATTTACATCCAGTAGATATTTTAATTGCTAGTACAAAAATCTGAAATGCATGTAAAAGTCATGTAAAAGGTGACTGCTCTAATTTTATGGAGGGAAAAATGTATAAATGAGTAAGAAATGGCTTTACTAGTATCCTCCCCCATTTGAAAGTTATATCTTTCAGGCCGGGCGTGGTGGCTCACGCCTATAATCCCAGCACTTTGGGAGGCTGAGGCGGGCAGATCATGAGGTGAGGAGATCGAGACCATCCTGGCTAACATGGTGAAACCCCGTCTCTACTAAAAATAAAAAAAAAAATAGCCGGGCGTGGTGGCGGGTGCCTGTAGTCCCAGCTACTCGGGAGGCTAAGGCAGGAGAATGGCGTGAACCCGGGAGGCAGAGCTTGCAGTGAGCCGAGATTGTGCCACTGCACTCCAGCCTTGGCGACAGAGCAAGACTCCGTCCCAAAAAAAAAAAAAAAAAAGTTACATCTTTCAGAAATTCTCCAAGTTGCATTAAAAATTACCAAAACAGGGCCAGGCGCGGTGCCTCACGCCTGTAATCCCAGCACTTTGGGAGGCTGAAGCGGGTGGATCGTGAGGTCAGCAAATTGAGACCATCCTGGCTAACACGGTGAAACTCCATCTCTACTAAAAATAGAAAAAAATCAGCCAGTCATGATGGCGGGCGCCTGTAATCCCAGCTACTCAGGAGGCTGAGGCAGGAGAATGGCGTGAACCTGGGAGGTGGAGGTTGCAGTGAGCTGAGATTGCACGCCACTGCACTCCAGCCTGGGCGACAGAGCGAGACGCCATCTCAAAAAAAAAAAAAGAAAGAAAGAAAGAAAAAGAAAAAAAAAATTACCAAAACAAATTCTAGGGGGACAAATTACTTTAACAAAAAAGCTAAATTTATATATCATGGTTTTAAATCTCAATCAAACCTATCACAAATCTTATCCAGAAAAGCATACATTAACTGCCCTTTTTCAGTCAGAATTCTTTCTATTTCAAGTAAGAGTTTCACATTTCTACAAAGTGTTTTTTGGCCCAAAATTACATTACCACATTCTAATTGTTCATCGTTCCAGAGCATTCCTGCTTTTAGAGAGTTAACAAGGAAGTCATCCTGCAATTAAGGCCAGGACAAGGTCTGATTCCAAAAAGACACAGCACCTGTATTCCAAGATCTATTCATCTGTATAACATTTGATCCAACTTTTTTAAGTTACCTAGTGCTTTAGCTATAAAAGAATCTCTAAAATTGCAATGTCTTCTGTTCTAATAATCTATTTAATTAAGTAGAATTCTTAAGTAATAATCAGATAATAACAGAAAATGAGGCTACTAAGTATGAAGTTGCTTTTGGTCACTATAGATTTCAAGTGACCAAACTATAAATGTTATCAAATGAAAGATACTCATTAACAGAAAGAAAATGACAACTTTGAATCTTAAATATTTTCCTTAATGTATACTTATTTTGCTTTCACAAAAAATATAATATAGATATAATTTCAAAATGTATAATATGAATACAATTTCTATTCCTTTGTTTCATAAAACATCGTACAAAGCAGACATAATTTCAAAATGTATAATATGAATACAATTTCTATTCCTTTGTTTCATAAAACATCGTACAAAGCAGACAGAAAAGGCTTAAACCTTTGGATTCAGTATTTAACAACTGGAAAGATAGCTCTCAAATTTATGCATCAGTCTGTGTGTGGGTATTCAAGCAAATTTCTATGAGTCAACCTTAATGAATAGTATTCTTCACATACAGGAAAATGTAATTTAAAAAAAAAAGAATTGATTTAAATTCAAAAAAAAACGGTAATATTTAACCTCTGTGGGTTTTCCAATTTACTGAAAGCATCAGGAAGATGCTTAGCCAGATCCATCACTTCCTCAGAGATTGAAGTCAACTGTTTGTTCATGTCGCTAAGTAGGATTTCTTCCTCTAGGAGAAAAAAAAAAAAAAAACATCAATATTAATTTTCAAACCACAAAGCAGAGATATTCATTTAGCCACTTCATTAAATAATATAAGGGCTCAAATTTTCATTTTCTTTCCTTAAATGAATTCCAACAAAAAGACCTTCTTATTCAATCCCCAAATTGCCTCAGTTGCTCTCCCTCTCTTTCAAATTTGTACTGTTTCAATTTAAAGTAAATTCCAAATGATCTGCAGTCATATGTATTATAACCCAGCAGTTATTGGCCTAGGCAGAAGGAGAAGGTGGAAATGAGAATCTGAACCCGTCTGTACTATTGCAAAATCAGAAGTCAGTATACCACCATGTAAACTGCTACTTAATAATACTGTTTAGTAAGCACAGCCTTCTCCAACAGTCATCCCTCATGCCTTCATTCCCAGTCATCACCAAAATAAAATGCAAGCCCTTCCTTTTTTTTTTGAGACAGAGTCTCACTCTGTCGCCCAGGCTGGAGTGCAGTGGCGCGATCTCCGCTCACTGCAACCTCCACCTCCCAGCTTCAAGCGATTCTCATTCCCTAGCCCCCGGAGTAGTTGGGACTACAGGCACGTGCCACCATGCCCAGCTAATTTTTTTTTTTTTTTTTTTTTTGTATTTCTAGTAGAGACAGTGTTTCGCCATGGTGGCCAGGCTGGTCTCCAACTTCTGACCTCAAGTGATCCGCCCACCTTGGCCTTCCAAACTGCTGGGATTACAGGCATGAGCTACCAACCCAGTCAAAATAAAATGTAAGCCTTCCTAATCAGTGATCATCTTCCAAATTCTCAACTTCATCCTGCCTAGTACATCATTTGCCATCAACAGCACAAAGCCTGCCCTGCTTTACCAAACACTTCCCCTGCTTAGAATTGATTCATCATCATTTCTCTTGTCCTTCAAAAGCCCATCTCCTCTGAAGCCTATGAGATAGAGCTACATAACCTGCTATTTGTGATTACTACAGTTATCTTGTCATCTCCAAACTGCATCCTTTCATCCCTTGGAGATCTTAACGCCTGATTCATTAACTGACTTTCCCTCCACTACTATTCCTGTGATAACTGCCAGTGACTTCAACACCCACAGGCCAGTTCCTTGACCCCTGCATTTCCGACAATCTTTTCTTCAACAGACCTTAGTCACTCCATTCCATAGTCATACCGTTGACCTTATAATTGCCAATAAAATCACCACTTCCAGACTTCAACTATAAGCCTTCCACCCTGAGAACACCAGCATACCTATTTTTCCTTCCAGCATGCTTTCCCCAACAATACTTTGACACTTGCAGAACCAAATGCATTGATCCTATCACCTTTTCCTTACCTATCGCTCTCCCTACTCCCACTCCCCACTGAGCCTTCCATTTCTCTCTTACCCACAATACAGTAATCATTCCTTTGTATCTATAGACTCTCAACCTCTCCCTCCATGGTAATTACCTGGCAAAACCTCTACTCTTAATAAAACCCACTTTTTTTTTTACCTACCTGATGCCTACACCCAAGCAGTGGAATATAGTTGAAAATAAAGCACATCGATGATGACACAAGTTATTTTAAACTCAGGACACAGATTTCAAACGCACCCTCAGCCCTGACTGTTAATTCTTCTGTTTCCCACTCTCAAAATGACTATTTCAAACATCTTCCTTTCTTTGTGAACCTCCAACACCTGTGAGAACAACTTCACCTCTTATTTCACTAAGAAAAATGAAACAAGAGAATTACCTCATCTTCCCACTTTTCAATTTGCTATTCAGTCTTCAGATCTCTACTCCCATTTATAGCGAAATTCCTTGAAAGAGTTGTCTATACTCACTCTCTCAAATTTTCTGCTCCCATTTCCTCCCAAACCAACTCCAACTAAGTTTTCACTCAAATCAGTAGAGCAAAGCTGCTTTTGAAAAGGTTACTGATGAGCCGGGCGTGGTAGCTCACGCCTGTAATCCTAGCACTTGGGAGGCCAAGGCGGGGGGATCATGAGGTCAAGAGATCTAGAGCACCCTGGCTAACATGGTGAAACCCCGTCTCTCCTAAATATACAAAAAAATTAGCCAGGTGTGGTGGTCGGCGCCTGTAGTCCCAGCTACTCGGGAGGCTGAGGCAGCAGAACGGCGTGAACCCAAGAGGCGGAGCTTGCAGCGAGCCGAGATTGCGCCACTGCACTCCAGCATGGGCGACTAAGCAAGACTCTTGTCTCAAAAAAAAAAAAAAAAAGAAAAGAAAAAGTTATTGATGGCCTCCACACCATCCAACCTAACTTAATTCTAGACTCTCATCTTACGCAACTTCTCCAAATGATTTAAAGCAACTGACAACTTCTTCCTATTTAAAACATTTTCTTCAGGTGGCTTCAGAACTAAACACCTCCTGTACTTCCCTCCTTCATTAGTGGTCCTCCCAGTCCTCTTTGCTGCTCTCTCCTCATCTTCCCAACCTCTAAATGCTGGTGTGCCTTTGAGGTCAATATCACATCTATTCTTTATTTCATTCACTCCCTATTTTATCTCATTCAGTCTCACTGCTTTAACTACCATCGGATCTGAATTACATCTCCAACCTCAACCTTGAACTTTGGGATCATATTTCCAACTAAGATATTCTCTTGGATACCAATAATCATCTAAAACTTAGGATATGCAACACTGAAATCTAAAGTTTTCTCACCCAAACCTGTTCTTCTCATAATCTGTCCACTATAACTGACCTTTCCATTCATCAGATGATCTGACCAAAATATCTTAACGTTCTATCAATCTTCACACCTCACCCCTTACAGGGAATTCATCAGCAAATCCCTCACAATATATATCTTCCAAATATCTACAGAAGCTACCACTTCTCATCACCTCTATTGCTACCAGTCTAATCCAAACAATTATTGTCTATTGCCTGGGCTGTTACAATAGCCTCCAAACTCTCTGCCAAAATGCCCTGGGGCTAAACATTTTTCCTTTTACACCAACCAGAAAAATCTTTCTAAAATAAAATTTTAATTATATAATTATTCTGCTCCAAACCCCCTATGGGTTTCCCATCACCCATCATCGTATTTATTTTCATTAATAAGAAATGAAGTCAGATCCACAGCCTACAAGGCCCTACGTGATGTGGCCCAAGTTCCTTTTCTAGCCTCATTTCCTGCCACTCTTACCCTCACTCATTTCATTCAGTTATATGCACTGTTCCTCCAAACAAGCCAGCCAATCACCCTAGGAGGTTCTGCACTTTCTTCCCTCTAATCCTGCTATGCTCTTCCTTCAGATGACCACAGGGCTCCCTCACTTCACCCAAAGGAAATGAAGGGGTGTGGTTCGTTTGGCTTGTAAATTTTCCCAAGCAACTCTAACAGTGCCTGACACATAAGCACCCAACAAATAAGTGTTATATGAATCAATAAACGTTCCCTTTCCAAACTAACCTTCTAGAAGAACAGTTGTTTACACATGCCTTAGTTATTTCTAAAACAACTAAAACAAGCTTCTAAGAAAATGTTGTTTTCAAGCCAGACGCAGTGGCCTGAAACCCGAGGTATTCAGGAGGCTGAGGCAGGAGGATCGCTTGAGGCCATGAGTCTGAGCCAGGCTGGGCAACATAATGAGAACCTGTCACTGTTTCCACATTCCTTAGATCTAACTTACTCCTCTATTCACGTTAATATGATTCCTCCTACCTCATTCTCTTGCTATGGTTATAGGACCTTCATGTTACCAAAGCCTGTGGACTCTTCTCTGTTTGAATAGCATATGCTCCAAATGACCACTCCTCAAAACACTCCTTTGCTACCCAGTACAGCAAAGCTATTGTTTAAAAGATTACAAATGATTGGCGCATTGCCAAATCTAATGATGAATTCTAAGTCCTCAGTTTCTCAAACTCTCAGCAGAATTTAAAACAGTTGATAGCATCCTCCTACTTAAAACATGTTCTTCACTTGGCTTTCTGCACACCACACCTCCTAATTTCCTCGATGTCTATGGCAACTCCTTTGGTGTCCCCTCCTCCACACAAATGTTCAACACTAAGAGTTCCTCAGGATTCTCAGTCCAAACTCTCTTAACTCAAACTGTCCTCTGCGCTACAGCCAACACAACTAATTCTTGCACCATCTCCACTTTGCTATCTTACAGGTCTCTCTCCCTTAACATACCTAAAATCAACTGTGTGACAATGCATCCCAAAATCTTGCTCTTCCTCAATGCTTTTCATTCCCGTTGCTTATGCCAACAACACAGGAATGATCCTTGACGTGTGTCTTTCATCATTACCTCAAATTCCGTTGGTTTATTAAACGTATTTTGAGGCAGGGCATAGTGGCTCAATACTTGCTCTATTAAATGTATTTTGAGGTCAGGTGTGGTAGCTCACGCCTATAATTCCAGCACTTTGGGAGGCTGAGGTGGGCGGAGGACTTGAGACCAGGAGTTCAAGACCAGCCTGGGCAGCATGGCGAAACCCCATCTCCACTAAACATATAAAAATTAGCTGGGTGTGGTAGCAGGTGCCTGTAATCCCAGTTACTCAGGAGGCTGAGGCAGGAGAATCACTTGAACCCAGGAGGTAGAAGATGCGGTAAGCCGAGATCACATCCAGCCTGGGTGACAGAGCAAGACTCAAGAAAAGAAAAAAAAAAAAATGAATTTTGAATCTGTCAACTTCTCTCCATTCTCAACACAATTAACCAATTCAAGTTACCATTACCTCTCACTTGGATTATTGTCACAGCCTCCCAAAAGATATTCCTACTGTGACTCCTGCCTTCCTCCTACCATTCGTTTTTTATTCTAGAGCCCAAGTTCTTCTTTTTTTTAATGTAATTCATTGCTGTGTTTAAAACCCTCAGTCATTTCAATTGCTCTTGGGAGGAGATATAAACTTCTTACCATGGCCCATCTGCTTTCCTTTTTCTGCTTCGCCTTCATCCGCCCAGTCCTATTCAATGTTCTACTGAACTACTTTCAATTACCTATAGACACCATAATTTCTCTTACCTCTGAAACTTGACGCCTGTAATTTCCTGTACCCATTCTTTCCTATACTCTTCAGCTAGCTAACTTTTTTTTTTTTTGAGACAGAGTCTCACTCTTGTCATGCAGGCTGGAGTGCAATGGTGCAATCGCGGCTCACTACAACCTCCGCCTCCCAGATTAAAGCGATTCTCCTGCCTCAATCTCCCAAGTAGCTGGGATTACAGGCGCCCATTACCACATCCAGCTAGTTTTTTGTATTTTTAGTAGAGATGGTGTTTGACCATTTTGGCCAGGCTGGTCTCGAACTCCTGACCTCAGGTGATCTACTCACCTTGGCCTCCCGAAGTGCTAGGATTACAGGCATGAGCCACTGCGCCCGGCCTTAGCTAACTCTTGCTCAGGTTTCAGGTCTGGCTTTTACCTGCACTTTCTCCAGGAAATACTCTATAATATTTCCCCCAATATGTGTCAGATGCCTCTTGGTGTGCTAACTACTGTACCTTGTTTTCCCATGACGTAAGACTCATCTCCCTGCAATTGCTTTTTTCACTCATCTATATTCCCAATAAAACTGTAGGCCCCTCAGGAAACAGACTATGTCTGGCTTGTTCACTAATGTATTCACATATCGTAAAATGCTCAACAATATTTAATAAATGAGTAAAAGTATCTTTAACTACTATATCATTTGGTGTTTATTAGCTACCATCTTGGTAATAAGTCAATGGGGAAACAATGTGTAAACATTCTTTTATGTTCTAATCTTTTTATCCTTTAACAAGAAGAAAAAAACAGTCTAATAATAAAAAGCGAAAGAGAAAAGTGATCATTTGAAAACATCATCCATATGTACATGAAGAAAATTAGAGAACAGTGATGCTGATACTTCTGGCTGAATAACAGAAAGGAAGGGAGGGAGGAAGGAAGGCAAAAAGATGGTATTCTTGGTTATTAGGTTGGTGCAAAAGTAACTGTGGTTTTTGCCATTAAAAATTACCAAAACCATAATTGTTTTTGCACCAAACGAATACAATTCACTGGAATCTGAGTCAAGATGTCACAATATACTCACATATATGATGTAATAAAGGGGAAAAAAAAGTGAAGGTCAAATAATGTAGTATTACAATGTAGCATTACAAAGACAGGTACACAGATACCAGGACTTCCAGTATTGTGTTAT
Source organism: Chlorocebus sabaeus (assembly GCF_047675955.1). Taxonomy (NCBI): domain Eukaryota; kingdom Metazoa; phylum Chordata; class Mammalia; order Primates; family Cercopithecidae; genus Chlorocebus; species Chlorocebus sabaeus. The sequence continues at coordinate 30,709,061 of NC_132911.1, read as the reverse complement.
TAATATGTATTACTTTAGTGAAAAATATAGTAAACATTCCTTGGAAGCACTTTCATCAAAATTGCACATGTAACAAAATTGTACATGTAACCTACATGCAATTCCACAAACCATAAAGCCAAAAATTCATAAATCTCCTCTGTTGAATTTTAGTTTTATTATGAGTTAAATAAGTTCTTACATACTGTTTCCCTAATCAGCTTAAAAAACCTATCACCTGCCTCAGTTAATTAACATACAGTCATTCCTCTGTATCCTTGAGGGATTGGTTCCAGGAACCTCCCCATCACTGATATCAAATCCATAGATGATCAAGTCTCTTACATAAAATGCTGCAGTATTTGCATATAACCTATACACCTTGTCCTGTATACTTTAAATCATCTCCAGATTTCTTATAATACCTTATACAATGCCTACACATCACTTCATTCATATGGATTCAGTGTGGTACTCCACGCAGTGAATTCAACTTTTCCTTTTTTAAACTGTGAATTTTTTTTTTTCTTTGGCTGGAATGTTCTCAATCTGCGATTGGCTGAACCCACAGATGCAGAACCCAGGGATATGGAGGCTGACTCTAAGTTACAGCCACAAGACCTCTGACTACAGAGAACCAGCAGGCATTCATCAGAAGTGGCTCTCCAGGGAGGGGAAGTAAGAATAAAGACTCTTCTACCTTAAAATATAAAGGAGGACCTGCCACCCACAGAGGCTCTGAATCCCTTCTCAATGACAATTATAAAGAATATCATATCATTTTATATGAGGCAGTCATGCCATATTTTTAAGAGTATTTAGCAAAATGGTCTAATTTAATTAACATCTTAACAAACACAATCATTTAAAATCACCAAAAGGAAACTACAAGAATAGTGATAACTTTATTATCAATACAGATGTTTTGAATAGTTTGTCCCTTTAGGTGTTCACAATTATTCTATAAAACAGACATTATGCTAGTATCCACATTCCACCCTTGGAGAAACAGGTACATCCCAGGTCACACGGCTGGGATTCACATTGGTCTGTGCAACAAAAAGCCTGGGCTCACCCACTCCACTACGTGGCTCCTTCTGCTCTCACTGGCCTATCAAGACCTCTAAAAACAGCACTGAGTTTGGATGGCATGTCCATTATTTTTAGAGAAAAATCACAGAAAAAAATTAGAAATGTAAACCAGTATGTTAGAAAGCACTGGAAAATGCTCAACAATATTTAATAAATGAATAAATATATCATTACCCACTTTCTCATTTAGTGTTTATTAGCTACCATCTTGGGGATAAGCCATCTCATATGTTTTAAAGTATTATATAGAAAGCATTTCAAATACTTATAGCAAGGACGTATCATCTCCAGACTGGGAGAAAGCTGGCTGTGTCACTGCTATTATGAAAGCCACAAAGCCCCAACTCTAGAAGCCAAATACATGGCAATGCTACAAAGTAAAAGAAGTAAGGGCTGCTTTGCCACAAGTAACAAAGATGAAACACTAATCTTGGGCCCTGATGGATCCCACCCTAATGTCAGGAATACTCAGACATTCAAGAAGTTATAGCACTAAATGCTTTGCAAATATGTGAATATTGTCTTTTTGGAGATAACCCTCACAAAAGAGTGAATTCACATTTTTTATTTATGGATCTTAACATACCTTTATTTATAGCAAACCTTTGCACAGCATCATCCAAAATTTCTAAATTTCGGTAAATAATAAAACCGGCCTATAAAAAAACAGAAAAATTTAAAAAGTGTCCTAAAGATCACTGAAATAAAACAGTAAGTCCCATCTTCAGAAAAATCGAAGAGAATGATTCGCAAAGCACCCAAACATGGAATTCAACCTATTATGTGACACAAGTATCAATATGTCCTCATTCAATAATCATACCAATTGTGAAAATTGAGAAAGTAAGCTGCCTAAGCCTTAAAAGTTTGTTTTCACTTTTTCACACTCAATATTACACACAATATCCAAATAAAATAACCTATAACGGAATCTAACAAAATGCAATCTAGTGAGAGAAATCCTATTTAAATCAGCTGAGAATGTTAGTCAGTATATGAAGAGTCCTCCTTCTAAGTCCTGTTAACAAGAACAATCAAGTCACATTGATTTTTCATGAATAAAAATGCTACAGAACTTGTGCTAGCTCTCAGCAAGTTTGGGGATATCTTTTAAAGGAAAATTATCATCCAATTTTCCTTACAAAAGTGAATTGTTGCTGGTTACAATTCAAAGGAGTTTCCATTCCTTTGATAGATGCAAAGGAGAAACAATGAAATATTCATCTACAAATGATAGCATGAATTAGGAGAAAACAAATTCACTGTGGAATAAAATACGTTTCTTAAAAAACACACAATAGTGCTAGATATAAAGAAAAGCCCAGATTTCACTACATACAAACATGTAAATATAAAAATACATCTAATGGCAGCAACAAGCTAAATTTGGAGGCAATTTTTCTAAAATTTCACCACATTTTATGTATAAATATAGGAAATAAGGCCAGTTTCAAAATGGAAACTGTACTATAATTATTTTCATTCTGAATTGTTTATATATCAAATTCATCATCAGTACTATTTGTGCTTGCTCAGCCTGGGTTTCTTAGCCTTTCATGTTTTCAGCAAGTTCACATTTTTTTTTACATACAAATTAGACATTAATTTGGCTTCATGACAATGAAAATAACTAGCATTGAACAATCTGTTGATTGGTACTTGCTAACTAATATCGAGAATGAACAGTTTCACTAAATGTCTTCCTAAGCATTTTTCAACGCCAAATTGATATAAAATATTTTGGTAGAGTTTCTGCCACTACTACAATAAAATTTTTCTAAAGTCATTTATAATAATGTTTTTAAAACACATCACAATTTCTAAAGATCTTTAAGCACGTACATAAGCATCAGTGGCTGCATACAGTTTCTGATCCTCAGTGAGAGGAAATTTACTCCAATTGCTACAGCGGATAGACTTGTCTTTCAGAAGCTGTTTACCTAAGAGGTGTTTAACCAGACCGCTGAGGCTCCAGGTCTCTGTACATTTCAACTAGAAATGATGAAAAAGCAACACAGTAAAAATCAGTTCCTGTTTTCAGGTATTAACAAATGACATCAAATGAACATACCACAGATAAAATTAGGAAATGTTATACCAAAATACAACCCACAGACAGCCTTCAACCAATTCCCTGTCACTAAAAGCCTCATATGCAGTCCACATTGTAAGAATTTAATTCTAGAATTTCCCTAATGTAGGTATTAAAATTCTTGGACTTTAAAAGTACTGTTCATGAAAAAAAGCTGGTTAGTAGTCTTTCTACCTCCCAGCCAAATGAATAGTTGGCTAAATATGAGAATTTAATTTAATGACTTCATTAATAAAATATGTGAAATATAGGTGATGGAACTGATAGCCAAACTTCCACTAAGAGCACTGTATCACAGGAGCTCCATTATGCTCTCCCTTAAATTAAAAAAAAATTTTTTCTTGAGTTACTGGTATAAATGTATTAAAAATACACACCTAAAACACAATTTTACATTTGCAAATATATGAATGTGAAAGAGTACCAAGAACTGGGAGGAAGGGAAGAAGGCTTGCTTAAATAAACTGTATGTAATCCCAGCACTTTGGGAGGCCGAAGCAGGTGGATCACACGGTCAGGAGATCAAGATCATCCTGGTTAACATGGTGAAACCCCGCCTCTACTAAAAAAAATACAAAAAATTAGCTGGATGTGGTGGCACGCCTGTAGTCCCAGTTACTTGTGGGGCTGAGGCAGGAGAATCACTTGAACCCAGGAGGCAAAGTTTTCAGTAAGCCAAGATTGCACCACTGCACTCCAGACCAGGCAACAGAGCAAGACTGTGTCTCAAAAAAAAAAAGAAAAAAAAAAGAAAGAAAGAAAGAAACTGTATGCCGGCCAGGTGCGGTGACTTATGCCTGTAATCTCAGCACTTTGGGAGGCCAAGGCAGGCAGATGACCTGAGCTCAGGAGTTCGAGATCAGCCTGACCAACATGGAGAAACCCCATCTCTACTAAAAACACAAAATTAGCCAGGCTTGGTGGCGCATGCCTGTAACCCCAGCTACTCAGGAGGCTGAGGCAGGAGAATCACTTAAACCCGGGAAGTGGAGGTTGCAGTGAGTCGAGATCGTACCATTGCACTCCAGCCTGGGCAACAAGAGCGAAACTCCATCTCAGGAAAAAAAAAAAAAAAGAAAGAAACTGTATGCCAAGACAGTGGATTAGAACTAAAGGTTTTCCATTGAGGAAGTCTGTGTAGCAATTCCTCAAAGACCTAAAGAAAGAAATACTATTTACCCCAGCAATCCCACTACTGGGTATATACCAAAAGGAATATAAATCATTCTGTTATAAAGACACATGCATGCATATGTTCACTGCAGCACTATTTACAATAGCAAAGACATGGAATCAGCCTAGATGTCCATCAATGATAGACTGCATTAAAAAAAAAAAAAAAAAAATGTGGTACATATGCACCATGGAATAGTATGGAATAGTATGCAGCCATTAAAAAAAAAAAAAAAAAAAAAAAAAAAACAAGATCATGTTCTTTGCAGGGACATGGATGGCATTGGAGGCCATTATCCTTAGCAAACTCATGCAGGAACAGAAAAGCAAATACCGTACGTTCTCACTTGTAAGTGAGATCTAAATGATAAGAACACATGGACACATAGAGGGGAACAACACACACTGTGGGAGGTGGAGAGTGGGAGAAGGGAGGAAGAGAATCAGGAAAAATAACTAATGGGTACTAGGCTTAACATCTGGGTGATAACCTGTACAATAAACCCCCATGACACAAGTTTACCTATGTAACAAACATGCACATGTACCCCTGATCGTGAAACAAAAATTTAAAAAAAAAAAAACTAAAGGTTTTCATCATAGAACATTCACTTGGAACTTTTTTATTGCTACAAAAACATTATATAACTTAAACTATTTTTTCAAAAACTCTAACATTCAGATAGAAAGTACATTCTGTGCAACACAAAATTATCTTCATTATGAAAATTGTATATATATTGATTTTACCTTTTTATTGGCAACATCTGTCAACTCCACAAAATTCTTCAATTTGATATCAAAGTCACGTAGAAGTTTCCACTGATCTCCTTCAATTCCTACACCTGCCTTTTTAATTGCTTTATTTTCAAGCAACATTTTTAATCCCTGGGGGAAAACTGTAACATTTTCTTGTTATTTCCGTAAGTTCTGTCAAGTATGATGGATTTATGTCCTACTTCTTATACATACCAGGTTTATGTTTAAATTTGTATTTAACAGTAATCTTAAATTCAGAAACACATTCACCTTGAGTATGTCTTAACTAAAGCAAATGGTCCTGATTGATAAATGACAAGAAAAAATAATCAGTTTCAATGCCACTCCTGCTAGCAATAGCAGTATATATCCTGGTCAGTTAGCCCCTTAAAATTTCAGTTTTCTCTTCTCTAAAACAGAAAAAATGTCAATGCCTCACAGGTATGTTGTGAAAATTAAATAAAACAAGGAATGCGAGTGAATCAGGTAGAACATAAATACTTAAATAAATTTAAGATAATGAGAGAATGGCCAGCTAATAAAAGAACTTAATTTTATAGGGATAAAGTTGACATATTACAATTATCAGCCATAAAAAAATGAAATGAAGAGACACCAACCTGACATGGAAGAAATGTGGAACAAGTAACATTTGCTCTCAGAAACACACAACTGAATTAGCGCAACTTTGCCAAGTTTCCCTTTATTGTATAATGGTGGCCACTCCATGTCAAATCCCACGACATCCCCATCTGATAGACTCATGCTAAGGGGGGAAAAATCGTGTAAATTAATTATGTTAAAAATTTAAACTTCTGTATAATTAAAGACATAATTCAAAAATTAAAAGGCAATCACAGACAAGTTATCTGCAGCACATACAACTGATAATGAACAGCCAGAAAATATGTAAAATTGCTTAAAAAATAAGAAAAGACAAATTATTCAGCAGAAAAATGGAGAAAAATATGAACAGGTAATTCCCAAAAGAAAATCCAAATGACCTATAAATCCAAAAGATATGGCCAGGTACGGTGGTTTGCCCCTGTAATCCCAGCACTTTGGGAGGTCAAGGCAGGAGGACTGCTTGAGACTAGGAGTTTAAGACCAACCTGTGCAACACAGCATGTCTCTACCAAAAAAAAAAAAAAATTAAAAATTAACTGGGCGTGGTGGCACACACCTGTAGTCCCAGCTACTCAGGAAGCTGAGGCAGGAGGATCACTTGAGTCCAGGAGTTCAAGGTTAGAGTGAGCTATGATCACATCACTGCACTTCAGCCTGGGTAAAAGTGCAAGACCCTGTCTCCAAGAAAAACAAAAATAAAAAATAAATTTTAAAAATCCAAAAAAAATGTGAAGACACTGCTTCTCACTAGAAGTCAAAGAAATGCAAATTAAGTCTACATGATTTCACATCTATCTGACTGGTAAAAATTAAAGTTTCAGAATACCAAGTGTTAAAAGGATATCTATCAGTGGGGAATGTATAAATTGGTAAAATCCTTTTGGAAGAAAACTTTGACAATGACAATATCTAGTTGAAGGTGCATAAACACTATGGCCCGGCAAGTTTTGTCACAAATAAATGAAACCCTCAGATGTGTACAAACAGACATGTTTAAGAATGTGCATTGTTGGCCGGGCGCGGTGGCTCAAGCCTATAATCCCAGCACTTTGGGAGGCCGAGACGGGTGGATCACGAGGTCAGGAGATCGAGACCATCCTGGCTAACACGGTGAAACTCCGTCTCTACTAAAAAATACAAAAAACTAGCCGGGCGAGGTGGCGGGCGCCTGTAGTCCCAGCTACACGGGAGGCTGAGGCAGGAGAATGGCAAACCCGGGAGGCGGAGCTTGCAGTGAGCTGAGATCCGGCCACTGCACTCCAGCCTGGGCGACAGAGCAAGACTCCGTCTCAAAAAAAAAAAAAAAAAAAAACAAACAAACAAAAAAAAAAAAAACAAGAATGTGCATTGCAACACTGTTCCTACTGGCAAAACTTAGAAACAAACTAAATTTCCATTAACAAGAGAATGGACTGAACCAGCTGTTGCATAAGGAAACATTGTAAGATATAACAGTTAAAATGTAACTACACAGATCAACAAGAAAAATTCTCAAAAACATAGTGTTGAGTAAAAAAGACAAGTTACAGAGTACACATAGTTTGTTAACATTTTTTAAAGTTTTTAAATGGGCAAAATAACATTATATAATATTTTCAGATATAAAATTATTAAGTACTATTATAAAAACCATGTGAGCAGCCAGTGGCTCACGTCTGTAATCCCAGTGCTTTGAGAGACCAAGGCAGGAGGATCACTTGAAGCCAGGAGTTCAAAACTAGCCTAGGCAACATAGTGAGACCCTGTCTTTAAAAAATATAAATAAATAAATTAGCCAGGCATGGCAGCACATACCGGTAGTTCTAGCTACTTGAGAGGCTGAGGCGAAAGGATCACATGAACCCATAAGGTTGAGGCTGCATTGAGTATGATCTCACCACCGCACTCCAGCCTGGATAACAGAGCAAGACCCTGTTTTTATTAAAAAGGAAAAAAAAAATGCACAAAACTCATAGAAGTTATCTCAGAGGGGCACAAGGGGAGAATCAGAAAGAACAAACATGGGGCTTCAGCTGTATTTTAATGTTTCATTTCTTGATAAAGAACTGAAGAAAACAGGCCAGGCGCAGTGGCTGACGCCTGTAATCCCAACACTTTGGGGGGCCAAGGCAGGCAGATTGCTTAAATCCAGGATTTCAAGAGCAACCTGGGCAACATGGCAAAAACCCCATCTCTATAAAAAAATACATATAAAAATTATTCGGGTGTGGTGGTGCATGCCTGTAGTCCCAGCTACTCAGGAGGCTGAGGTGGGAGGATACTTGAGCCCAAGAGGCGGAGGTTGCAGTGAACCAAGATCACACCACTGTCACTCCAGCATGAGCAACACAGTAAGACCCTATCAAAAAAAAAAAAAAATTGAAGAAAATTAAGATTTGATAAACAAAGTGGGAGGAATATGCATATTTATTATATTGTTATCTATTGTTGTTGATACTTGCTTATTTAACAGTTGTTAAAAATTGAAAATATATTTAAAAAATAAAAGAAACTCAACTTCTGCTTCAGGCCAACATTATAACAAGGGAGGCCAGACTCACCCTCCCACCACAAACAAATCTAAACTTGAACAAAACATATAAAACAACTGTTTCGGATACTAGACAACAGGCAGTACAGGACTATGATCTCCAAGGAAAAGGAAATGAAGGGTGAACCTTATAGTTGCCCCACGTTCTTCCTGGGACCCACTGCAGACAACAGAACAGGGAGAAGAATCACAAGGAGAGCACTGAGTTGGGGAGACAGAGTTCAGAGCCCTGGAAGCTGAAGGACCTGGAACTGCTGGGGTAGAGTTCTGGAGAGGAGGAAGCTAGGCAGGAAAAGAGCTCCGGAAATCTTCCTAGGGGACTCCTTTGGTCTTTGCAGAATACTAAGACAAGCATGCATAGACCATTACTCTATGGGGCCGGGCAAACAACCATAAGCTGAATGATTCTCAGGATGGACTTACACAAAGGTAAGAGGCATTAAAGCTCTGAAAAGTCAGAGAACAGATGGCTGATCACCAGAGGCAATCAACAAAGACTCCAGAAGGGTCACATCTTATTAGAAGGCTAAATTACCTTAGACTAAAGGCAAATGTGGACCTTCCCTGATCAAGCTTGAAAACAAGCTTCAAAACATAAAGTTGATCTTCAAGTAACTTAGATGTCTGACAAAGTTCCTTTCTTTAAAGGAAAACAATAAAATCTAACATTCTGCAAAGTAAAATCACAATGCCTAATCTAAAAAAAAAAAAATTAACAGCTGTAAGAATAAACAGGAAAATATGACCCAAAACCAGGAGAAAAATCATCCAACAGAAAGAAAAAAATCCTAGAATAATGGAATTAACAGACAAGTACATTAAAACAGCTATTAAAAATATGTTAAATATATTCAAGAATTTCAAAAGAAACATGAATAATGAGAGCTAAAATGGAAAAAAAAAAAAAAAAAAAAAAAAAAAGAACCAAATGGAACTTCTAGAGATAAACAAAATAATGTAGTATCTAAAAAAGAAATTCACAGGATGGTATAAACAGACCAGACACTATAGAAGAAAAAAATATAAGTGAACTTGAAGACATAGGAAACAAAACTATTGAAGCTATTCAAAATGAAGCACAGAAAAAAGAAAAGGAAGAAAGAAAAAAAGACTAAAAGGAAATAGCCTCAGTAGCCTGCAACACAGTATCAAGCAATCAAACTTGTGTGTACTAAGAGTCCCAGAAAGTGAAAAGAATAACAGGATAGGAGGAAAAAAGATCTGAAGACATTTTTCAAATCTGACTAAAGGTATAAGTCCATGGATCAAAAAAATTCAATGAACTCCAAGCCAAATAAACACCAACCACGTTACACAAGGGCACATCATAATCAAATTGTTGGAAATCTGTGGTAGCAAAAATTTAAGGTATCCAGAGGAAGGGAAAGCAAACACAAAAACTCTGCCTGCCTTTTATAAAATACATAGAAGTCATCAAAACTACAATTCTTCAAGTCACTTTTGCTAATTGCCTTCAGAAATGACATACTGTAGCAAGGCTGAAGGTAAAATGGTAGAGTTAATATGTAATCATAAACAACAGATTTTACCTCCTCTGTGAAACTAATTCAGTATAATGAATCCCAAAGTGGCCAGATAACTATAGTAGAAGTAAAAACACTTGAATGTTATTTCTAGCTTATATCTACACCAGTAGACCATTAATAAATAGCTTAACTTACCTCTGCCTTTTGTTTGTTTGTTTGTCTGTTTGAGACAGGGTCTTGCCCTGTTGCCCAGGCTGGAGAGCAGTGGTGTGATCAAGGCTCACTGCAGCCTCAACCTCTTGGGCCCAAAACCTAGGCCTCCTGAGTAGCTAGGACCACAGACACCTGGATAATTTTTACCTTTTTTTAATAGAGATGGGGTCTTACTACGGCTGGTCTCAAACTCCTGGGCTCAAGCGATCCTCCTGCCTTGGCCTCCCAAAGTGTAGGGATTATAGGCATTAGCCACTGTGCCCAGCACCTCTGCTTTTTTAAACCCAATATGTAACAAATTTTTTCCTTTTTTTAAAGAAAAAAAAAGGTATAACAACTTCAAAAAAGATCTGAATGAATTCCTTATTACTTCTGTTTTATGCTTTGAGAGCCTTGGATTGCATTATTGCAGTCCTAATTTTACAAGGCAACCTTTAAAAACACTAACAGACATTTCTGTTTTTTGTTTGTTTGCGGGTTTGTTTTTTGTTTTTGTTTTTTTTTTGAGATGGAGTCTTGCTCTGTCGCCCAGGCTGGAGTGCAGTGGCACAATCTTGGCTCACTGCAACCTCCGCCTTCCAGGTTCAAGCAATTCTCCTGCTTCAGCCTCCTGAGCAGCTGAGACTACAGGCGCCCACCACCACACCTGGGTAATTTTTTGTATTTTTAGTAGAGACGGGGTTTCACCATGTTAGCCGGGATGGTCTCGATCTCCTGACCTCGTGATCCACCCGCCTTGGCCTCCCAAAGTGCTGGGATTACAGGCCTGAGCCACCGTATCTGGCCTCTAATGTTTAGTGAGAACATTTTTTAAGGATCATTTGTTAGAATTGTTGCTAATTAAACACAACAGAGCCAATCACAGCCATTATTCAATATTACTATGTTGATATTTTTAATGAAATATAAAGGTGCATTTAAAGGTTAAATAATTTTTGCATTTTTTCCCTAAATTGGTAAAATAAACACAATATGTTCAGTAGCTCTATATATAACATCTTAAGTACTAAAAGTTAAAAAAACTGTCATGCTCACTTCAGCAGCACATATACTAAAAAAGTTAAAAAAAACTGTCTAAAGTAATAGAAAAGCATATGCATGAACAAACTGACAGATTACAAATTAATTCAGTGACTATTTTTTATTTGAAACGTAAAACTTGTTGATAGTCTATACATAGAAATAATTATCTATTGAACACACCTCAACTGTAAAACTCAGTATATTCACAAATATTACAATATTACCACAATAGTACCTTCTAAGGATCCAAATTCAAATGAAATCAGGAAATTCAAATCACTTACCAAATATCTTCTGACAGGAAAGAGCAATCACTAGCGTCATAACTATACACAATGGATCCAGTGAATTCTAAGAAGGGGAGGTCGTCTTCAAAAACACTCTTCCGAACACATGCCTTGAGTTTAGTAAATTTCAAAACAGGCACAAAGTTCACATCAAATAACAAATGTTCACTGAAATAATCAAGTTCACTGAAGCATTCAATTTATAGTTCTATCAATTAATGTTTCATAAACTAATGAAGTCATAAAGAAAACTAAACAAAGAAAAAGCCATCCCATTGTAAAATTATTTCTCCTAACAAGTTTATCTTTAAACCTCTAATCCCATTTTCATAAAAGCATTTATTTTCCTGAGTTTTTTTTTTTTCTGGTAATTATATTCATATTGTAGCTGTAAGAATAATGTTGCCTTAAAATGCTTAAGGCTGGCTGGCAAACAAAAAATTCAACAAAGGTAATGTTGTCTAAATTATCTGAACTAGAACAAACTGGTAAAGTCAACCATGCAAACTGAATATAAAAAGAGAAAATATACAGTAAGAATTCTCATTTTGTAAACCCAATTAAAGTTTATTCCAGTTTACCCTTTCAACAACTAGGTCCTGGTGCATTTAGACAACAGTAACTCTGACCTAAACAATGACTTGAAGTTTACAAGTAACAACTGACTCTTTGCACAGTCAAATATGAATTAAATTTCCCACCTGAAAGAATAGTCAATAAACAACATACCTTTCTTTCTTCTACAGCACATCTTTTATTCTGCACATTCATCCATTCAGGACATTTCCGCTGCCGTGAAGTTGTTTCCGATTTTTTTTCATTCATCTTTGAAATGTCCTATTTGCAGAGTCCACAAAAACAATGTCTTCATGGGTAAATACAAAACAATATCTGAAAAAAACTGAGAGGTAGTACTGTCGATATGAATGAAAACCAAACATACATATTTAAAGTAAGTTATGACACCTAGGTCCAAGCATAAGTTATAAGAGCTAGAATTACAAAAGAAAACAGATACAATATGCTGCATCTAATAATTATACATTTAGTATTTCTTCCTCTTAAAACAAATCAGCCATTTTAATTGACTTGTATAATTCTGACAGTTTCAAAATTCTATTATTCTATGACTTCGATTCTTAAGAATAACCTCACCTCACTATGAACGAAAATCCTTGGGTATATGAATTATTATGAATTCTGATATTTTAAATTTTCTACATGATTATTCTGTCTTAAGATCTAAGTAAATTCAGCAAAACTATTAGATTTATTCACAAGTCTACTTAAAGATTTAATTTTGAAGACAGATAATAGCTCTTCTACATTAAGGATTTTTATTTTGCTCCTCGCCTAGTAAGTGAACAAATTTCCCTAAGAATGAGTTTTTTAGAGGATTTTTTAAAAATCTGTTAATATCTTTGAGGGCACCCCTCAATGTAAACCAAAATTCAAGTACAATTAAAGAAAATACAGTGAATAAGAATCTCCCAAAGGTGGTGTGTGCATTAAAAAATAATAATAATAACATATTTGTTTTGTTAATAGTAAAATGGATCCGTACCCTGATATGACCCATACTAAATTGAAAGAGCCTTAGCTCAAGGCTTAGTTCTTAGTAAATTCCTCAAACTTCAACCTTAGTTCCTATTACTTTAGCTTTCTAATAAGGAGGTAGCACTTTTTTTGTTTTTTGTTTTTTGTGTTTGAGATGGAGTCTTACTGTGTTGCCCACGCTGGAGTGCAGTGGCATGATCTCAGCTCTCTGCAAGCTCTGCCTCCTGGGTTCATACCATTCTCCTGCCTCAGCCTCCTGAGTAGCTGGGACTACAGGCGCCCACCACCACACCCAGCTAATTTTTTGTATTTTTTAGTAGAGACGGGGTTTCACCGTGTTAACCAGGATGGTCTGGATCTCCTGACCTCATGATCTGCCCACCTCAGCCTCCCCAAGTGCTAGGGTTACAAGCGTGAGCCACCACGCCCAGCCAAGGAGGTAGCAGTTTTTAACGTAACACTGAAGAGTCTCATGATGAAACAGGATGTTAATGTTAACTACACTATTTATGATTTGAGAATAGTCTGTTGTATTTGATATTTAACAATATAAATTCTGACAAAATTAAACAATATGCAGCAACTACCCCAAGCATGAATCAGAAACTGAAAATACCGATAATTTATGGAACAAAAAATTTTAAAGATGACTTTATCAAACAAATTTTCCATTTAGAACAAACTCCATCGCTATTGTGCATTGGGAAGGAAAGGGTTAACAGAGCAGGTTTGTAACTCATTCTTTAACCACTGGGGGAGAGAGAATGAAAGACCTCCACCAAAGTTCCCAGTAAACATCCCAATGACATCAAACCAGAAGGCAGCTTACTAAGGGTCTTTATTAGTAGAAAAATACCAAACAGTCCATATCTAGAAAATGTTAGCAAGAAAGAGTTCAACTATCTAGATTGTTTATTGTTAATGAGCCTGGAGATTGTTTATTGTTAATGAGCCTGGAATTATGGATTTATTAATTTATGCTTGAAAATGTGGGGTAGTCAAATAAAGCACATAATTAAAAATAATAATACAGGGGTCCCAATATCAAAACAACTTCCTTTGCGCAATGTTTTTACATATATTGCTTGCGTGTTAATACAAAACTACAACGTGTCCTAATGCAGAAGAAAGGTACATTTTTGTAATTTATTTCTCACGGTTTGGGACTCAAAAAAAGAATGTTCTATCTGCGATTGGTGCTTGCTTATATTCACTGAATTATGATCAAAGTTTGCCCATGGGTACAACTCAACTCTTGGGGTTGCCACATGCATCATATGTACTGAAAAAATATGTCAAATACATATGCTTTATGAACTGTAAAGCATTTTATATATGTCACTGGTTATCAATAAGTGTATATTTTGTCACAAATTCAAAATCCTTGACAGGAGAAGTCAAAAGTTGATCCCAGATTATATATGTAAAATCAGTTCTTAATCTTAAAATATATATTTATAAAACTGGAAAACAAGTTTCTGCTATACGTAGAGTAGATCTCATTGGCAAAATGCCAGAAAACTGAGGTTTCCACAAATAACACAAACTTTATAAAAACACCTGTAGACTTCTGAAATTTTGTAAGTAATTCATTTACACTGCCAAAACAGAAATAAACTTCAATAACTCTTTCCTTCTATCTATAACACTAAAATCATTTTAATTCAAAATATGTAATTTTTAGATGTAAATACTTTTTTGCATGCAAAATTCTATCTAGATACTTCCAGGCAAAGAACTTGAACGTAAATTTGTTTACAAACCTAACATCTTTGTCAAATTTACTTATATCTTGGGATAGATAAAAAGCACACCAAAAATTAATGTTGTGGAATAACTTGCAATAGGGAAATCCTCTGCCATACATGAGGATTGTAATTCCTGATGAGGTAAAGGTTATTCCTGGTCAAATTCACAGTATAAAATAATTTTTTATTTACATACGTACTCACTATGTCGTTCAGCATGTATGACTTTGACAGGTCTTTTTCTACAATCATGTGTTTTAGCTTCTGCACAGCAAATCAGTGTGAACAGACAACCTACAGAATGGGAGAAAATTTTTGCAATCTATCCATCTGACAAAGGTCTAATATCCAGAATCTACAAGGAACTCAAACAAATTTACAAGAAAAAAAACAATCCCATTAAAAAGTGGGCAGAGGACGTGAACAGACACTTCTCAAAAAGAGACATTTATGCAACCATGAAACATGAAAAAAAAAAACTCAACGTCACTGATCAGTAGAGAAATACAAATCTTTTTGGTATACAAATCAAAATCACAATGAGATACCCTCTCATGCCAGTCAGAATGGCGTATATTAAAAAGTCAAGAAACAACAGGTGCTGGCAAGGCTGTGGAGAAATAGGAATGCTTTTACACTGTTGGTGGGAATGTAAACTAGTTCAACCATTGTGGAAGACAGTGGAGCAATTCCTCAAAGACCTAGAACCGGAAATACCATTTGACCCTGCAATCCCATTACTGAGTATATACCCAAAGGAATATAAATCATCCTATTATAAAGATACAAGCACATGCATGTTCACTGCAGCACTGTTCACAATAGCAAAGACATGGAAACAACCCCAATGCCCATCAATGACAGACTAGATAAAGAAAATGTGATACATATGCAATGGAATACTATGCAGCCATAAAAAGGAAGAAGATCATGTCCTTTGCAGGGACATGGATGGAACTGGAACCCATTATCCTCAGCAAACTAACAAAGGAATAGAAAACCAAATACCACATGTTCTTACTTATAAGTGGGAGCTGAACAATGAGAATATATGGGGAACGACACACACTGGGTCCTGGAGGTGGGACAGCATCAGGAAAAACAGCTAATGTATGTGGGGCTTAATACCTAGGTGATAGATTAATAGGTGCGGCAAACCACCATGGCACACATTTACCTATGTAACAAATCTGCACGTCCTGCATGTGTATCCTGGAACTTAAAATTAATTTTTTTAAAAAACATGTATTTTATCATTTCATAATGCTTCATATTGTACCTTTAAAGGATTTTAAACCCCCCTTCAAAATAACGTATTATGATTTGCTTTGGTTTGGACTTTTCCTGAAATCTTATCTATCTACCACTATCTACAATTTTTCAACCTTTATCATTATTTTAAAGGCTGTCCGTAATTTTTGTTGTTGTTGTTTTGTTGCCTAATTTTGGTTTTGGCCACAGTGGCTCATGCCTGAAATTCTAGTACCTTGGGAGGCTGAAGCAGGAGGACTGATTGAGGGCAGGAGTTCAAGACTAACTTGGTCAACATAGTGAGATCCCATCTCATATTAAAAAAAAAATTGTTCTTTATTTTGAATGGCTTAATCAGAATATGTTTGTCTTTCAGTACGGAAATGAAAATTAATCTCATTCACAGGTGGTATAAAAAGTTGTTTTCCCTTTCACCTTACTTTCATTACTTTCTTCAGTTTCCTCTTTTTCTTTTTCCATTTGTTTCTGACTTGATGAAATTATCATGCATTCCCTTTTTCCTCATTATTCATGTTAAAATGCACTGGGTTTATGCTACACTCTACTCCTGACCAAGATTTTTTAACAATGTTTTCTTCGAATTCTACATAGCAACCACTACAAAGAAGCAAATGGCAAAAGAGAAGGCTTTGCTCTCATAGACTGAAAACTCCTTTTTCACCATTAACCAGTATTCCAACAACTCAGTCTCTTCAAATTGTATGTATTTCAAGGGTGCAAAAATTATTTAAGTCTAATAGCTTCTCCTTTTCTTTAATTAGGAAATATGTGAATTTATTCAGATGATTTAAGCTTTGAGTAAACTTGAACTTTTTTACATCAAGTATTTCAAAATAATACTAAAGCTTTGTCACAGACGCACACTGACTTTCCTCAACTAGCACTATTAATCTTCTTTAGGATTCAAATAACACCAATTAAACATCACTTATAAAACCATTTTAACTTCACTTTTCCAAAGCTGATTTTTTGCTCTGAATCCATAAACTCTGTCATATACCTTAATGTATTTTCCACATGATCATTGCATTTTTTTATAGAGTGAATTCAAGCACTCAAAATGTCAGCTAAGGATACCACTTTTTGAAGCCAATAACTACACTTCAACAAATCTGCAAAGTAAGAATCACTCACATGGAATAATTTAAATGTTTCCTTTTCGCTTATAAACCTTCCTTTGGACCGTCCACATAATCAGTAATAAAATAGTTCATCGCATTTCTTCACCTAAAGGTGAAAAGAAGGTACTGTAGGAGCTTAGATTTAGTTAGGCTCACCATTTGAATTTTTAATGTAATCATTTAATGTAAAATTCCAAACCACAGGCAAGTTTTAATTTACAACTGCTTCTGCATGAATAAGACAACCTGTTACTTGGAATAAAGTTTTAGACTGAACTTAATGTAAAGCTTTTATATCTTCCTGTCATTACCTGTCCCAAACTTCCACTCTGTTTCTATAGTATCTTGTATGTTTCAAAGTATTCATTTATCTCTTCGAATATTTCATTCCCAGTTGGTGTGGGAACTTCTTTGCCAAGCAAATAATGTCTTCCAGTTCTTCAGGGATTCTATACAGTCTTCAAACTGAGAATCATTACAAAAGTTTATGAATTCATATCTGAAACGAATGCCTTTTTGATTAAATAATCTTCTGGATTAGTGTTGTGTCTATGTCATTCCACAAATCTTCAATGTATCTTCTAATAGAATAATTGAAAATGGCAGCTCTTCAATTTCCCTTGCCTCATTGGTCTCAAACATGGTGTTCCATACAGGCAGGAAAAAAATAGCAGCCTCAGCAACCCAGCAGGGTACCTGGGATTCATTAATTGTGCAACCCTATAACTAGCTTCTTGAGCTCAATCTGATTATCATGTCTATCAACCTCATAATAATAAATTACGGCTAAATAATTAAGTATGGTACATCCATAAAACAGAACACTACACAATCATTAAAAATAATGTTCTTATAAATATTCAAGTGAAAAAAGCAAATTAAAAAATTAAGGAGCAGGAGCTCATGTGTGTAATCCCAGCACTTTGGGAGACCAAGACAGGCAGATGATTTGAAGTCAGGGGTTTGAGATCAGCCTGGGCATATGGCAAAACCCCATCTCTAATAAAAATACAAAAATTAGGGGGACATGATGGTGCATGCCTGTAATCCCAGTTACTTGGGAGGCTGAGGCACAAGAAGCACTTGAGCCCAGGAGGCAGAGGTTGCATTGAGCTGAAATCTTGCCACTGCACTCCACCCTGGGCAACAGAACAAGACTGTCTCAAAAAGAAAATTAGACTCTAATTGTATAAACTAAATACGCATGTATGTTTGTATGTAAGTCTGGAGCAATGTATACCAAAACATTAGTGGTTATCTCACAATTGCAAATGGTTTTTCATATTCTTCTTTATACTTTTCTATATATTCTAACTTTTCTCTAAGAACATGTGTTCCTTTTAACAATCAGGGGACAAAAGTATGTCAATAAAATGAAAAAGTAATTTTTCAATGAATAATCAAGGCTACATTTTTTCATACTATAGAACAAGGGCCAGCAAATTTTTTCTCTAAAGGGCTATATGGTAAATATTCTAGGCTTTACGGGCCAGATGATCTTTGTCAAAACTACTCAAGTTTGTCACTATAGCACAGAAGTCATAAACAATACTTAAGCATAACAACGTTACAATGAAATTTTACCTACAGACACTAAAAGCTGGATTTATTTAAATTTCATAAAATATTATTCTTCTTTTGACTTTGCAACCACTGAAAAATGTAGAAACCATTTAGTACATAGTACAAAAACAAGCAGCAAGTCAAACATGACCCACTGGACACCTTACCAACTTCTACTACAGAACACAGATAAAATGC
Organism: Chlorocebus sabaeus; assembly: GCF_047675955.1. Taxonomy (NCBI): domain Eukaryota; kingdom Metazoa; phylum Chordata; class Mammalia; order Primates; family Cercopithecidae; genus Chlorocebus; species Chlorocebus sabaeus. Next base: position 30,690,340 of record NC_132911.1, on the reverse strand, counting down.
TCTAAAACTGAAAGTTCAAGGCTGGCGTTATTAACAACCCAATGTAGTGATTTTTAATCTCCATAATGCATTCTAAAATATCAATAAGATATGAAACTTCTCGGTGAAGGCTTTTTGATAAATTAGTTGCAAAATGGTCCTCATGACAGCTAAACGAGTGGACCTACTCCATAAGGTTGGTAATATCAGTCAATTAAATGCTAAGAGATTATCTGTCAAAACTGTGAACTCTGTTTTGGAAGAAATTCATCTTAAGTGATTCTATTTGACAGCATTTAGATATTGGGACAAGTTGTCTGCTGAAGTCATTTCTAGTTCATGTCAACAGAAATCACGCCAGTAAGAGTTTAGTTAGAACAAATTTAGAAAAATTAAGACCAATTACATTCCAAATTAGCTAAGAAAGGGTAGCTTTTTAATCACTTAACTTTTGAACCATACTCTACATCACTCTGATAAGAGTAGAAATTCACCTCAAGAGAACCGCATTTTCCACTTAGAATAGTGTCATCTTCTAGAAAATAGACAGATTTAATACCAGTCTCAAGAGGCCAGTCTCAAGACAAAGTTGGGTTTTGGTGGATGAACTCAGATATTTCTTTGTTCATAAAACCTCTAACTAGGTAAGGAAATTAATACCTACTGTTACCATGGTAACTGACTTCCCTAATTGCTTGAGGGCTAAACTGAATAAAGTATCCCACTCTTTTTGAAAAGCACTAAAAAAAAAAAAAAAAAAAAAATTGTCAAGTTACATGACACATACGGATAATAATCTGAAGTTGAGGAAAAAATTATTAGTTAAATAATGCAATGCTTAACTGTGCTAGCCAGTTAAAGGGTTTAATGTGGAAAAATTTCCACTTACTATTTAAAACGGTTCAATTCTATTTTATTCAAAATATGTAAAGGTTAATGTGATGAAATACACTGTTTTATAAATACTTATTACAATAAAAACGCAAGAATATTTATAATTACTCTGAAATTTGCTAACAAAATATTCTAAAAGAACAGTTGCAATACTTAAGTTATAATTTCAATTTTTCACACTGGGCATGTATGCAAATTTTACAAATATCCATTGAATTTCACAATGTTTCTCTGAGGAAGAAAGCTGTATCTACATCACTTTGCACAAAGGAAAACTAATAACTAAGACTAGCTGATTTTGCCAAAGTTATGCAGACTGCTCTAGCGTTGAAAATTATACTATGAAGAAGCAGGAAGTAGAGTGGAAAGAAGTCTGGACTGAAAGTCAGAAAACCTACGTTCCAATGCTGCTTTGTGTCAAAAAAGAAAAAAAAAAAAGTATCCAAAACTTAGACAAAGAGAGGGCAGTATGTCATTTCAATGTCATATAGGAGCACAAGCTCACCCAACGATTATCAGTATTTCATTAGGAGACATATCTTTATTTGACTGGTTATTTATTAATAATTTTAAAACTCAGACTCTAATATCCACATGTTAAATAATAAATTTTGGTCTCATAAAGGTGTAACTGAATCTTGTTGAGTAAAAAAGATAACCTCAAAGTCTATGGTTTTTATTGCCCTATAGCACAGCTTTGTATCTAACCTAGCAATCTTATTCCCAACTTTTTCCTCCAAAGTCTATATTTATCTTTGCACCTCTCTGAACCAAAGCTGTCATCCTGCTGGTTCCCTCATTAACACGACACATATGACATGTGTTCTTTCTATATTTGTACAAGAATTATCTTTAAATTATTTGGAAAATTCTGCTTTGACACTTGGTCATTTAGCATCCATGTGACCTTGGACAAGTCACTTTATTTTTCTAAATTTTCATTGCCTCATTTGTAAAATGGGATTATGTTCCCATTATTATATTACCTGTCTTATATCATATCATTCCTATATATTATAATATTTGCTTTCTTGACCACAAGATTAACGTAAAGACGACAGCAATACACATGATGTCACTTCTTTTCAACTATAATTACACATGAGTTGGAATGATGACAGGACTAGTGATAGGTCTTTTACTTCTATTGTACCTCATTCCCTATAGTATACTGGGATCCCATTAGAGAGGTCAAGAATCTGTAGGTACAGATAAAAATAGCCAATCCATATGAATTAGATAAGATATATAAATTCACTGACAGCTAATTAAGCACTGAAGTACTTTATAGGTAGAATATTCTTTTAAATTACAAATTCAAACAAAGAAGAGAAAATGGATTCATTTATCCAATGCTTCTTTCTTACCCATTGGACCTCACTCAAAAAAAGTACTGAATTTCGAAACACATCTCTTTTTTTTTTTTGAGACAGAGTCTAGCTCTGTTGCTCAATCATAGCTCACTGCAGCCTCAATCTCCTCAGGCTTAAGCAATCCTCCCACCCAAGCCTCCCAAGTAGCAGGGACTACAGGACTACAGGCACATGCCACCATGCCCAGCTAATTTTTATATTTTTTGTAGAAATGGAGTTTCACCATGTTGCCCAGGCTGGTCTTGAATTCCTGGCCTCAAGCAATCCTCCCTACCTCAGCCTCCCAATGTGCTGAGATTACAGGCGTGATCTACCGTGCTGGGCCTATTTTCTTTCTCTTTAACTATACTGCACAAACTATATTTAGGAGGTTTCCAACTATAGTCTGACAACAGAAATTCATATACTTATCTAACTTTTCATGTGTGTGGAAAAGAATATTAAAAAGAGATTTCAAGGATAAGTTACAAGATTGGATTAATAAGTGTTTTCCAAATATTCTGACACAGAAAGATTACAAAACCAAAGCAGCTTAAGTACTCCAGCAATTCAGTTTGGTGGTCAACATCCTAATTTTGATTAGAATCTTTCGGTTTCACCAACACAATTATGTTATTTTTACTGAGAAGCAGCTTCTAGTCAAAAAAGCCTTTCATTTTTAACAAAAAACGCAATAAACTTTAAAAAAATTCTAGGCTTGATTTCTTTTATTATGTTACATATTTTCTGAAAATGTAACCTTGCACATTGAGTTTTTATACTTACCTATATACTAGTAACTAATTTATACATATATATACCCACACATGCATATATACACACATACAGACTGTGTATCTAGATACATAAACATGTAAATAATCTATAGTTTATTGCAGAAGATATCATTTATAAGGTATTCTCCTGTATGGTTTTTGAGAATTTCTTTCTACTTTTCTATGAACCAAAAGGAAGAAGAGGTAGAGGAAAATAGAGAAACACCAAAGAATGCATGCCAAAGCCCTCATTAAATTCTCTAATTAAAGAAGCTTTCAAGGCTTTCATGAATCTACTACTACATTTCTGCTCATCTTAATTTCCCTCCAAACAGCCCAAGCAAGCAAACCAGAAAAGCTAAATAAAACCACCCATTCATAGCTTGGTTAACCATAGTAAGATGATGTAATATTTAAAAGTAGTAGAATGATTTTTGAGAGACCTGTTTCTGTATAGGTATCTAACAATTTTTCCTAACTGTCAAATATTATATAAAGCACAATTTTGTACTAATAAAACCAAGTGAAATAAACTGTAAATGGAATCAAACAAATAAACACAGTAAAACACCATTAATTTTGGTTAGCAACAAGGGTAAAGGATAAAAGCCACGTTCTTTGCTGTGTCATAGTGCGAAGCCGCACTGCTCATAAACCAGGAACATCACTTGACCTGAACTGAATCCATGGCACAGCGAAGTGCTGTGTAACTGGATTTCACTACCCAACTGAATAATTCATTATTTTTAATGAATTTCCTCTGTTCTCTAAGTAGCTACAGCCAGTCAGCTGAAATCAACCATTATAAACTGGGAAACTGCAGAGAAAGTTTTCAAGTAACTCAATTTAAAAACTTGCTTAGGCTGTCTATTTTTCCTTTTATATTTATTACTGTTACTTTGTATGGCCCGAGATAAAATTTTATAGGACTCATTAGTAAGTGGATGTTGACAGTTGCCTTGCCAGCATCCATTCCACCCTGGACCCTTTCTACAGTACCTATAAATTTCATTCAGGTAAAGATCAGTTACCCACAAAGCCAATGTTCAGTATGTTTTAAGGAAGGTGTCCCAGTCCCAGCCCACAGTAGAGCCAGTGGTCTAAAGGTAATCTAATTCCTCTTGCTGCAGTGATGATTCAGAAACTCAGTCCTGGCTGAATGTAGTGGTACGTGCCAGTAATCTCAGCACTTTGGGAGGCTGAGGCAGGAGGATGGCTTGAGTCTAGGAGTTCAAGACCAACCTGGGCAACATGGCAAACCCTGCCTCTACAGAAAGTACAAAAATGAGCCAGGTGCGATGGCACACATCTGTAGTCCCAGCTACTTGAGAGATTCAGGTGGGAGGATCGGTTGAGTCCAGGGGTTCGAGGCTGCAGTGAGCCATGATCGCGCCACTGCACTATAGCCTAGGTGAGAGTCTCAAAGCCTTTGTCTCAAAAAAAAAAAAAAAAAAAAAAAATCAGCATTGCCAGGTAGAAAGAGAAATGCATAAATTTTACAATAAGACCAATTTAAGTATAGAAGGAAGAGAGAAAGGTAAAAGTGGAGACTGGGTAAAAAAGAAACTGGAAAATTAACACACAATTCTGTTAAGCAGTCACAAATTTACCTAATGCAAATCTTCCATAGTAAGTTCCAATATAGTCTCTTCGGACGGGATAAGTTTATGCAATATGAATAAGAAGAAAAATCAGCAATTTTGTGATTGTGAAATTCCTGGAAGGAAAAATGTTATCCTCCAGTCTAACTATTTTTCTACTGTACTTCAGAGACTCCATTTTATGAATGAACAGCAAAAGCAAGTCAGGTACCAATAGATGATGCCTCCTGCTTCACATCAAAACTTCCAGGAGGAGCTACAAAGCTTTGATATTTTTTTCTGATGGGTTCTATTATTCTTACTACAGACTACGAAGATCTCATACCTCTATCTTCTTGGTTTCAAACACAGCTAAAAAGAAGGTGAATTTCTGCCCTCTGCTGAGGAGCTAGCCTAAAACACTAACAGTAGAAGAGATCAGAAAAATGCAGAGATAAGAACAATAGAGTCAGAAAGAAACGGAGGCTTGAAGTAGGCTCAGAAGGGAAGGTCATTGTTCTGCTTTTTTTGGAGAACATTAAATTATTCTAATTTCTTATTTCCCCATGAAGAAACTGTTCAAAAGCCATCCTCTAACCAGCTTTTACAAAAGATAAGCCTAATGTTTATCAAAGTTCCAAAGTCTCCTAAAATAAATAATTTTTCCACAGTATCTCTTTGAGGACAGGTAATTTTATCTATTTGTTTAACAAGAGCAAATAAGGTAACCAGATTCAAAATAAGGATACTCAAATTATTTTTATCCTAAGATAAATTATTATCCTATCTCATTTTTATGTATGAGACAGAATGGAATACAATTATATCCAAGTCCAAATTATACAATTATATCCAAAATTGATATCCAAAATCAGTAACAGCAAAAATGACAACCTACCTGGGAATAAACCTAACATAAAATATATAAGATCCATTTTAAAGACAACTAGCAAATTTTATTAAGACAGTTAAAAAAGGACTGGATAAGACACACTGAGTTCCTGCATAGCCAGACCAAAAACTGTAAATATATTAATTAAATCAATACACTCAAGAAGCAATACCAAGAAAAAATGTCAGCAGAATTTTTCATCGAACCACATGAGTTTACATTAAAGTTCACTGGGAAGAGAAAATACTCAAGAGCAGCAATTTTTTTTTTGAAAAACAAGACCGACAAGGGAAAATTCACCCTACTAAATACGAAACTTTTAAAACTACAGTAATTAAAATAGTGTGTACCAGGCGAGGTGGCTCACACCTATAATCCCAGCACTTTCGGAGGCTGAGGCGGGCGGATCACCTGAGGTCAGGAGTTCGAGACCAGCCTGGCCAACATGGTGAAACCCCGTCTCTATTAAAAATACAAAAATTAGTCAGGTATGGTAGCGGGTGCTGTAATCCCAGCTACTAGGGAGGCTGAGGTAGGAGAATTGCTTGAACCTGGGAGGCGGAGGTTGCTGTGAGCAGAGGTCGCACCACTGCACTCCAGCCTGGGCAATAAGAGCAAGACTCCCAGTCAAAAAAAAAAAAATTAGTGTGGAATTAGTGTAAAAATACAAAAACAGATCAGAACATAACATGTCTAATGCCATATTGAGAAAACCTTGAAGACTTCAGAGACTATGGAAGGTGGTGAATACGTTAATTTGTTTGACTGTAGGAATGGTTTCACTATGTATACATGTATCAAAACATCACGTTGTATACCTTAAATACATATAATAAATAAAACTTGCCATGTTCAGAAATAGATCCATGCGAATATGGAAATCTGACATATGATGAAGGAGGCAGGTCTTGTCTTTGAGAAAGAACAAGTTATTCAATAAATGAGGCCAAAAAACTGGTTATAACTTTGATATATCATTATCAGCAAAAATTTAAAAGACTGACCATATGCAGTAATCACGAGAGAAGTCACCATTTTGAAAGATGTTTCATAGAAGGCATCAAAATTTTAAATCTGCATAACCTTCAAGTTAGTAATTACATCTATCCTATGGAAATATTTGCACATATGCACAAAGATGTACATAAAGGATGTTCATTACATCCCTTTGTAAAAGCAAAAACACAGGAAGCAGTTATAGGGTAAATTAACAGGTAAATAAACAATGACACATCCATAATATGGCACATACTAAGCTGCCAGTAGAAGAATAAAATAGAACTACACGTATTAAGATCATTCTCTAAGATAAATGCTAAGTAAAACGGGGAAAACGAAGTGTCAGTGGTAGTTTAAATTTTAAAATAGAAAATGAAATTGGCCGGGCACAGCGGCTCACACTGTAATCCCAGAACTTTGGGAGGCCAAGGCGGGCAGATCACAAAGTCAGGAGTTTGAGACCAGCCTGACCAACATGGTAAAATCCCATCTCTACTAAAAATACAAAAATTAGCAGAGTGTGGTGGTGCGCGCCTATAATCCCAGCTACTCAGGAAGCTGAGGCAGGAGAATCACTTGAACCCGGGAGGTGGAGGTTGCACTGAGCTGAAAACATGCTACTGCACTCCAGACTGGGTGACAGAGTGAGACTCCATCTCAACGTTTCAAAAAAAAAAAAATGAAAATGAAATTCTATGTATATATAAATGCAAAGAACAATCCAGGAGGACCCTCAGACAGGGTAAGTTTACATAATACAAAGAAGAAGAAAAATCAGATATTTTGTAATTATGGATTTCCTGGAAGGAAAAAAGTTATCTTATAGTCTAATTATTTTTCTACTGTACTTCAATGGCTCAGTTTTATGAATGAACAGCAAAAGCAGGTCAGGTACCAATTAATAGGGGCCCCTACTGGTAAGTGAATGGGATTGAGGTCAGGTATATGAAGGAGGAGTTTTAATACTCTATAATTTCTCAGTAAGCAGGATCCCCCCTCCCCTACTTCCTGTCTACATCTTTCTTGCTATCTGAGAGTACTACGAAGGGCTTCTGTAAGTAATAAAGTAAATAACAGTCTATATTTTTTCAAATTGGAGTCCTGAGGTTAAACATACCTCAGGGTTTTAGTAAAGTCAAGCATAGGAGGAGGAAAAAGAGGCTGATTACCTTAACACTAAGAAAGAAGATGGTAACGATCCATTGTGTACAATAAATTTCAATAGCATCCTAATCTCTATTCAGCCCTCCTCACCCTATCCCAAAATGTGTAACAGCAAAGTTTTATGGATGGAATTGACCTCATCACCAAGACTACAGGTGAAATCCAAGTGTCTTAAGGCCAACAGGAAAATCCAATTCCCCTTGCTATACAACTGAATCAAGGATAGGAGCTATGACCCAGGTCTCAGCTCTCTAACCTCCACCTCCTGGCCATAATTATTGGTTCCAAGGCAGTTCAAGTGCAACAAAGCTCAGGACTCTCCTTCTCTGGTGAGGGAAAAGGTGCTTTTGCTCCTGTTAGATGTAGTCGTGGTTGGTGCAAGTAGCCATCTTACAAGCATACAAGAAACCACCCTGAAGGTGGTTTCATAGAAGAGGGCCAAGAATAAGGCCAAAAATTGGTAGATCCCTGAGTGAACTTGCCTGAAGTCCACTCTACCTCAGATGTCTCCATTAAATAGACCAATAAATAACCTTTTATTGCTAAAGTCAGTTTGACTTTGGTTTTTCCATTACTTGCAACTGAAGCCACCCTTGTTGACAGGATGGGATAATTAAAATGTAATACCACTTCTTGATCTGATTTTTTGAAGATTGTATAGAATTCCATTTTCTTTATCTATTATAATTTATTTAACAATTCCCTATTGATGACAATTAGCTTGCTTGTGAATTTCACCAAAAATAATGTTCAATGAATACCCTTGTAGATATGTGGGTATTGTTAGGCATTCCTATTATTGCTATTAGGACAGATTCCTAGATAAGAAACTACTAGGACATAGAGTACTTCTCTGCTTACCTTCTCACCAATAAATTATTCACAATAGTATGCTAACCCCAAAAGGTAAAACTAGACAAAGCAGCAGCCCACACAGAAAGCCAAGAGAAACCTCCACAGTAGCAGGGTTAAACTAAACCACTGGTGAAGGATTTCAATCTGACAACTATGAAAAGGCGCTTTAAGGCACCTACTACTCCTAAAGAAGAGTCTGATCAAAGAATAGAAGTCCATGAAGGGTTGACTATTAGTTCCAATATAACCACATGTAACTCAACACCTAACTTTGTGGTGTTAGATATAAATGAAATTGATGGTATTTGAGTGTTAATGGACCACCATCATCACCATGACCATCACCATCAAAACTATAGCCATTAATATCTACATCCTACCCTTTCCCCACTCCTTGTCTAGTAGATCACAATCTTTGACGTATAATATCCAAGGGAGATAGTGCCTCCCAGTCTTCTGACCAGCTCTCCTCCAGTGATCTCGTCTGTATCCTGCTCCACCCATTTATTCCTACAAAGATACTATGTTATTACCAACAACTAAATCCTTCCATAATCTCAATTCCATATATATCCCACTCTCCAACCAACACCTTCTGTTTTTCAAGTTCATTCCCTCTAGAAACTCAATTCCAACAATCTTTTGACCTAACTGGGACATTTAAGGGTCCTGCTACCATATCATTGTCTTCATCCACTTGGGCAGTCCTTAATTCTCTTCTCGACCAGTTTAAATTCCAAGTTAATAGCCACTTCCTTGCATACTCCCTCAAATTCATTGTCCTTCTGGCTTTATCACTATGTCCTGGCAAAACTCTAATCCTGAATATAAAAGAACCCTTTACCTACTCTGCCTGTACCTATGCAGCTGAATGAATGTAGCAGGTGAAAAACATAACCATTTTGACTGGTCTCACCTTAAATTTGTGACCACTAGCCCCAGGTGGGCCCTTAGTGCTTCCTAGCAATCCTACAACTTTTCCCTAATCTATTTACTATCCTCCCCTCCTAAGACTATTTTATACCTTCTCTTCTCCACTTAAACTTCATATCTCCTCCACCGATCATCACTCTTAGCTGATGATCTTGCTTCTGGTTTCATTAGAACCAATCAAAAATGAATTTCCACAAGCTCTTACCCTGAAATCTATTCACATAATTATATCTGTACCCACATACTCTACTGTGGTGGTTAATTTTATGTGTCAATTTGAGTGGGCCATGGGGTGCCCAGATATTTGGTTAAACATTATTCTGGGTGTATCTGTGAGGGTGTTTCCAGGTGAGATTAATATTTGATTCAGTAGACTGAGTAAAGCAGATTGCCCTCCCTAATGTGGGTGGGCCTTCGATTTGTTGAAGGCCTGAATAAATAAAAAGGCTAAGTATGGGAAGATTTGCTCCCTCTGCCTGCCTTTGAGCTACGACATTGGTCTTCTCCTGCCTTCAGACTTGGACTCAGACTGGAACTTACACCATAGGCTCCCTGGATCTCAGACCTTCACAATTGGACTGGAATTATACCATTAGCTCCCGTGGGTATATCTCCTGGCAGATCTTAAGACTTTTATAATCTCTTTATAGATACAGAGACAGAGATACAGACAGAGATGGACACAGAGATATAAAGATCTCCTATTGGTTCTGTTTCTCAGGAGAACCCTAATATATCTACCTTTTCTTATGTAACTATGGATGAACTATCTGTACTCCTACATCCAACCTCTCCATGTGTGCAAACCTCTCATCTACTCAAAGACATTTTCTCAAAGACATCTACTCAAAGACATTTTCTCAAAGACATCTACTCAAAGACATTTTCCCATCTCCTATATCATCAACTTTTTCCTCTCTACTAGTCTGCCAGAAAAGACCCATCAACATACATCTAATTTTTCCCAACTAAAAAAAAGAAAAAAGAAAAAAAAACTTAACTTTTGGCTAACTGCTCCATTATTATTCTCCCTATTGTAGGAAAACTACTCAAAAGAGTCATCTACACTAGCATCTCCGTTTCCACTCCTTTAATCCTCTCCTAAACCCACTGTAACCACTCCACTCCACTAAAAGGGCTCATGTCAAGGTTTCCAATGACTTTTATGTTGTCAAATCCTATAGCCAATTCTCAACTCTCATCTGAGTCAATGCACTAGCAGTAAGTGACACAATTAATCACACCCATCTTCTTGAAACACTTTACCAGGCCTCTGTGATAATTCTTGAGTCTCCATCTATATCAGTAACAACCCCTTTTCAGTATACTCTGCTTGCTGCTCCTTCTTACCTCCCTAATCTCTAAACATCACAGCATTCCAGGATACAAGTCACAGACCTGTTCTCTTCTCCCTCTGCACTCACTCTTAGAGAGCACAGTCAGTCTGCTGGCTTTTAAATTAGCTGTTATACACAAAACTTCCAAAGTTATATAAATAGTCTAGACCATTCCTCTTAACTTCAAACTTTGATAGCCAATTATTTACTGGATATTTGAATCTCTAATTGGCATATTCCACTCAACAGATATAAAGTTTCCCCAAACTGCTCCTTTTGTATATTTCCCATCTTAGTAAGTCACCTACATCTTTCTGGTTGCTCATGCCAAAAGCCTTGGATTCATCCTGACTCATCTCCTCCTTTCACATTCTGCATCTAATCTGTCAGCAAATACTGTTGGTTCTATCTTCAAAACAAAGCCAGAATTCTACCTCCTCTCACCACTTCCGCTGCTACAATGCTGGTTCAAGCCATATTACCTTTTACCTGCTTTTCTGTCTGCTCTATGCTCAAAACAGCAGCAGTGATTCCATTACAAGGTAACTCAATTTAAAAGACTATATAACATGAGCTACTGAAATTTACCCCAGAAAGGCAAGGGTGGTTCAATATAAGAAAATTAATCAATATAACACATTACATTAAGATAAGGGAGGCAAAATATCACATGATCATCTCAATTGACACAGAAAAGGCATTTGACAAAATCCAACATAATTTCATGAAAAAAACTCAGACAACTAGGAATAAAAGCGTATTTCCTCAACATGATAAAGGGCATTTATGAAAATCCACAGCTAACACCATACTTAATGGTAAAAGACTGAAAGCTTTCCACTTAAGATAGGAAGCAAGACAAAGATACTCACTCTCACCACTGCTTTTCAACATCGTATTGAAGTTCTAGCCAAAGAAATTTGACATGGAAAAGAAATAAAAGGCAACCATAATGGACAGGAAGAAGTAAAACTATCTCTATATACAGATGACATAATCCCATATAAAAATCTCAAAGAAAGCTACTAGATCTAATAAGTAAATTCAACAAAGTTTCAGAGTACAACATCAACACTGAAATATCAGCTGTTGTTATACACCAGAAATGAACAATCTGAAAGGAAAGTAAGAAAGTAACTGCATTTACAATAGCAGCTAAAAGAATAAAATACCAAGGAATAAATTTAACCAAGGAGGTGAAAAACGTGTACTCTGAAAACTATAGAATGCTGCTGAAAGAAATTAAAGAAAACACCAATAACTGGAAAGATATCCCATGTTCATGCATAGAGACTTGATATTGTTAAGATGTCAATACTACCCAAAGTTACCTACAGATTCGATGCAATCCCTATCAAAATGCTTTTCTGCAGAAATGGAAAAGGTGATCCTCAAATTCAGAATTGCAAGGGACCCCAAATAGCCAATATAATCTTGAAAAAGAAGAATAAACTTGGAGGACTCATGTTTCCTAATTTCTAAACTTACTACAAAGCTACAGTAATCAAAACAGTGTGGTAGAGGCATAAAGACAAATATAAATAAAATAGAATAGAATTGAAATTCCAGAAGTAAATCCATACATTTACGACCAATTGATTTTTGACAAGGGTGCCAAGTCCATTCAGTGGAGAAAGAATACTCTTCAACAGGTGGTGCTGGGACAACTGGATATCCATATGCAAAAGAGTGAAGCTGGACCCCTACCTCACAGCATATACAAAAATAACTTAAAATGTATCAAAATAATATATAAGAATTAACTCAAAATGCCAATAGAAAAACTAAAACTATAAAACTATTAAAAGAAAACATAGCAGAAAATCTTCATGGCCTTGGATTTGGGAATTAGGTATGACACCAAAAGCATAGGCAACAAAAGAAAAAATAGATAAACTGGACTCTATAAAAATGTAAAAGTGAATCAAAGAACAATATCAAAAAGTGAAGAAAACCCACAAAATGGGAGAAATTATTTGCAAATCTTATATCCAATAAGGGTTTAATATTCAGAATATATAAAGATGTCCTACAATTCAAAAGAAAAAAAAACTCAAATAAAAAATGGCAAAGGACTTAATAGACAGTTCCCCAAAGAAGATATATAATGGCCAATAAGCACATTAAAAGATGCTCAACATCATTAGTCATTAAAGAAATACAAAACAAAACCACATTAAGATACCACTTCCCACCACCTACCAGGATAGCTATAATTTTTTAAAAAGGAAATTAATTTTTGGTGAGTATATGGAGAACTGGAACACTTGTACACTGCTCCCATGGAAAACCAGTTTTAGCAGTTCCTTAAAAAGCTAAACCAAAAGCTTACCACATAACCCAGTAAGTCCACTCGTAGCTATATTCCCAAAAGAATTGAAAACAGGAACTCAAACAGATTCTTGTACACCAATGTTAATAACAGCATTATTCACAACAGCCAAGAGGTGGAAACAACCTAAGTGTCCATCAACATATGAATAAACAAATATGGCATATATATAATATAAACAGTGGAATATCATTCAGTCATAAAAAGAAATCGAGTTCTGATACATGCCACAACATGGGTGGACCCTGAAAACATTATCCTTACAAAAGACCCTGAATAGCCAAAGCAATCTTGAGCTAAAAGAACAAAGCTAGAGGTATCACACTACCTGACTTCAAAATACACTAAACTCTAGTAATCAAAACAGCACAGTACTGGCATAAAGAGACACACAGATAATAAAACAGAATACAGACCCAAGAAATAAAACCACACATTTATAGCCAACTGATTTTTGACAAAAGAGCCAAGAACCCACAATGGGGAAAGGTCAGGCTCTTCAATAAATGGTGTTGGGAAAACTGGATAACCATATGCAAAAGAATGAAAGTAGTCAATCATCTCTCACCACATATAGAATCAACTCAAAATGGATTAAAGACTTAAATGTAAGACCTAAAACCATGAAGCCACTTGAAGAAAACACAGGAAAAAAAGCTCCCTAACATTGTTCAGGGCTAGCGGTTCCCAAACCTTGGGCCACAGATCAGTACCAGTTCGTGGCCTGTTAGGAACCAGGCCACAAAGCACTAGGTGAGCAGCAGGTAAGCATGCGAAGCTTCATTTTTATTTACAGCTCCTCCACATTCCTGAGCTCCACCTCCCCTGTCACATCAGCAGTGGCATTAGATTCTCATAAGAGCGCAAACCCTACTGTGAATTGCACATGCAAGGGATCTAGGTTGTACACTCCTTAGGAGAACCTAATGCCTTATAATCTGTCACTGTCTCCCATAACTCCCAGATAGGACCCTCAAGTTTCAGGAAAACAAGCTCAGGGCTCCCACTGATTCTACATTACAGTGAATTGTATAATTATTTCATTATATATTACAATGTAATAATAATAGAAACAAAGTGCACAATAAATGGAATGCACTTGAATCATCCTGAAACCATCCCCTCCCTCCTGTCGATGGAAAAATTGCCTTTGATGAAACCAGTCCTTGGTACCAAAAAGGTTGGGGACCGCTGGTCTGGGCAATGATTTTTTGGATATGACCTCAAAAGCAAAGGCAACAAAAGCAAAAATAGACAAAGGAATTACATCAAAATAAAATGCTTCTCTGTATAGCAAATTCAACAGAGTGAAGACAGAATCTACAGAATCGGATAAAATATTTGCAAACTATACATTTGATAAGGGGTTAATTTCCAAAATGTTTAAGGATGTCAAACAACTCAATAGCAAAAAAAAAAAAAAAAAAGTATTTAAAAAATGAGCAAAAGACCTGATTAGACATTTCTCAAAAGGAGATATACAAATAACCAACAGATATATTAAACATTGCTCATCAATAACCATCATGGAAATGTAAATCAAAATCACGATGAGATATCACCTCACACCTGTTAGAATGGCTATTACCAAAATGACAAAAGATAAGTGTTGGCGAGGATGTGGAGAAAAGGGAACTCCTTCCTCACTGTTGGTGGGAATGTAAATTACTACCATCATGGAAATAACTCAAAATATTAAACATAGAACTACAAGCGAGTCCAGCAAATCCACTAGTGGGTATATATGCAAGGGAAATGAAATCAGTATGTCAAAGAGCTATCTGCACTTCCATGTTTCCCGCAGCACTATTCAACAATAGCCAGAATATGGAATCAAGCTAACTGTCCATCAACAGATGAGTGGATAAAGAAAATGTGATATACATCAATAATGGAATATTATTAAGCCATAATAAAGAATGAAATCCTGTCATTTGCAGCAACATGAATGGAACTGGAAGACATTCTGTTAAGTGAAATAAGCCAGGCACGTAAAGACAAATATCGCATGTTCTCACTTATATGTGGGAGCTAAAAAATTTGATGTCACTGAGGTAGTAAGTAGAATGGTGATTACCAGAGGCTGGGGTGGGTGGGTGGTGGGAATGAAGAGAGGTTGTTAATGAGTACAAAAATACAGTTAGATAGAAGGAATGTTATAGGGTTTGATAGCTATATAGAGACAAAAAATAGGTAAGTGATTGCCTAGGAAAGCAGGTGGGATTGAGTACTAATGGTTATGGAGTTTCTCTTTTGGGTGATGAAAAAGTTCTAAAGGTGATAGTGATAAAGGCTGTACAACTCTGAAGACAAACTAAAAACCATTGTATTGCACACTTTAAATGGGTGAACCGTATGCTATATTAATTCTATCCCAATAAAGCTGTTTAAAAAAAAAAAAAAAAAGAATGCTAAGTGGAATTTGCCAGATACAAAAAAGACAAATATTATATGATTCCACTTATGTAGAATATCTAGAATAGGCAAATTTGTAGAGGAAGAATGTACATTTGAAGTCACTAAGGGCTGGGTGGATGAGGCAATGGAGAGTCAGTGCTTAAAAGTTACAGTTTCTGTCTGAAGTCATTAAAGTCTTGGAAATAGCGGTGGTGATGATTTCACAACATGATGAGTGTAACTAATGTCACTAAACTGAACACCTAAAAATGGTTAATATGGCAAATTTTATGATATCTTACCACAATTTTTTAGAAACATAATTCATATCACGTTTCCCTAACAACTCTCCAACAGCTTCCCATCTCCCTCAGAATGAAAGCCCAAATTTTCAATATAGCCCATAAAGTCCTACATATTCTGGCCCCGTTCCCTTTCTGGCCTGACCTCTGACCTCCTCTCCGCTGGGCTCCAGCTCACTAGGCCTCTTAAGTTGCTCTCTGAATATAAAGAGGCAGGTTCCCCCAGGGCCTTTGCACTTTCTTCTCCTCCAGAGAGCCTCAAGGTAAGTTCTCTCACTTCCTTGAGCTCTGGACTCAAAAATTCCCTTCTCAGTGTGGTCCTCCCTGACCACTTATTGTACAACTGCAGCTCCCTACAGCCCTCCACCCCCAACACACACACACTCTTCATCTCCCTTTCCTTTTTAATTTCCATTTTCACCTTATGTCACCCTATACATTTTATTTTTTGCCTGTCTCTGTCCACTAAAATGTAAGCTCCAAAAGGAGAGAGATGTTTGTCTATTCTGTTCATTGTTGGTATCTCTAGTGCCTAGAGCAGTCCTTAATAAACATTTGTTGGATTAATAAAGGGAGACCACTGTGGGTAAAAAAAAAGTAGAAAATAAAATTTTAGCTGAAGAATGGAAGCCCCTTTAAATTATCAGGCCCAGAGAGGCATTAGAATGAAAAAACAGTCCCATCTCACTCCCTGCTTGAGCTGGAAAATTATCTCTTAAAGCCCACCTGCTATGTGTGCTCTACACTGGTACCAAGTAGCCATAAAATGCCATATGCTGGACACGATAACTCATATCCTATGAGTTACAGTGTACAGCCAATCACCAAGCAATGGTATCTCTGTAAACCAATAACAATTCCTGACCAACTTTGTCTCAGCCCACTCCTTCCCTTCGCCTTTAAAAATCTGCTTGTAACCAAGGCTGAAGGAGCACTCCCCAAGGCAACTGGGATATGAGTCCTGGGCAACTGCCCTCATTTTGGCTAAAGTAAACACTTTAAACTAAAATTTTGTGCCCCGGCCTCTTCCTTTTAGGTCGACACCACCATTCAATGACATCAAGATCTGAACTGTCCTACTTATCCCAATCTTCCACCCCTAAAAAGAAATGTACCGAACCATAAAAAGCCTGAAGTACTCCGACTTACAGACTCCTGTATTAGCATCCTAAGAATTATATCACCCTCTTCAATAGGGAGTAGTATTTTTCATATCAAACCTAGCCGGAGAACAACTGACATTCAACTAGGAAAAAAAAGAAAATCCATTAAGGACGGAGCGATGTGAACTCAAAAATATCCATCATCACTTGCTAAATCATAGACAGCAGGTTATTTCCCTAGACTTTACTGTGCAGACCTGGAGTGGCTCAATTTCTACCATAAGGCCGTACCGGAAAGACAGCAACCTACGCGCGCAGGGTAAACATCAGGCTGGGGCCGGGAGTGGCGGGGAAGCACTTTTTGAATGGCGGAAGCTCCGACAGACGCCTTTCCTGGCTGCTCCCAAGGGGAAAGGGAAAGGTAGAATGTCTGTTTTTTCCGGAATCTCCCAAACACAGCCCAGGGGCCTGCTCCGCGGGCCTAAGCACCTCCACGTGTCTCAGAAGCCTAGCACGATAGATACCCGGGGAACGGAGCTGGCAAAACGGAAATGGGAAGACACTTTACCCTGAGAAGATAAAGTCCAACAGGTCTTCTCCTTCAGCCGGATGACTGTGGAGCGCCACCACAAGCAGGGCCTGCAACCCAAGCATCCAGGCTAGACACCAAATCAGCAAACTTCATTCCCGCGCTGCACAGTACAAGCCGGCGCGTCCCTGGCGCACACAGTACACATCAGCTCCGGGAGACCGACCCGACCCGCCCCTCCAGCCCCGTCCCCGCCCCCGCTCCTGCCCCACCCCTTTCCCCGCCCCCGGCCTGGCTCGCCTTTCGCGCGGCGCTGCAGCCCTCCCACCACAGCCCATCCAGCCCCGCCCAGCGCGCCGCGGTACGCATGCGCGGAGGCCCTCGCTGCCGCTGAGCTCCTCGGGAAGTGTAGTCTCCTTGCAGGTGCCGCTGGGCCGCCAGAGTCCCGCATCCCGGTGGAATCCGGAGAAGTGAGAACACTCCCTCTACCTGGTCCTCATTCGCACCTCTTCACACCTGTCCAGTCCCCTCGCACTCCTGCTGCACCCCACGCGCCGGGCTTCCGTCAGGGCGTGCACTGAGGAAGAGCGGAGACCCCCTCTTCCCCTCAGCCGCCTGTGCCGGGGGAGGCGGGGTCCACCGCCCGCCCCCCGCCGTAGCTCTCCCCGCCTCCCCTCCCCTCCCCTCCTGGCGGGTGTGGGGCCGGTGTCCGAAGCCCGGCAGCGGCCCCCGCAGCGGCCGCAGGAGGGGCGGCGGCGGTGGGCGCCGCGGGCGATGCCCCTGCCCGGCTGCTCCGGCGGGGGGCAGTGCGAGCGGCGGCGGCGGGGGAGGAGGCGGGGGGCGGCGGCTGCGGCGGCTGCAGCAGAGGGGCCGAGAACTGGCGGCGGCGGCGGCGGTGGTCGTGAAGGGCATCGGCGGCGGCGGTGATGGCAGAGATGATGTGAGTGCCCGCCGGCTGGGGACCCGGGGTCGCGGAACGCGGGACGGGCGGCGGCGGCGTGCAGGAGCGGCCCCGGGGGCGGCGGAGGGATGCGGGGAGCGCGGGCAGAGCCGGAGCGGCGGCCGCCAACCGGCCGGCAGGAGCTGGAGCCCCGCGCTGCGGCGCCGGGGGAGCCGGGCCCGGCGTGGGGGTCGCGGGCGGCGGCGGGGGCGGCCAGGCCGAGGGGCGTCTGCGATTGTTCTCAACACCCCTCCCCCACCCCACCCCGTGTGTCTGTTTGTCACTTGCAGCTGAAGATGGAAAGAGCCAGGCGAAGGGGAGGCGGCGGCGGCCGCGGCCGCGGAGGCAAGAATGTAGGGGGCTCTGGCCTAAGCAAGAGTAGACTCTATCCCCAGGCCCAGCACTCCCACTACCCCCACTACGCGGCCTCAGCCACCCCTAATCAGGCCGGGGGCGCAGCCGAAATCCAGGAGCTGGCCTCCAAACGAGTGGACATCCAGAAAAAGAGGTTTTACCTAGACGTGAAGCAAAGCTCCCGGGGCCGCTTCCTAAAGATAGCCGAAGTCTGGATAGGGAGAGGCCGGCAGGACAACATCAGAAAGAGTAAACTGACCCTCTCCCTGTCTGTGGCAGCGGAGCTGAAGGACTGTCTAGGGGACTTCATCGAGCACTATGCCCACCTGGGCCTGAAAGGCCACCGGCAAGAGCATGGCCACAGCAAAGAGCAAGGCTCCAGGAGGAGACAGAAGCACTCGGCACCCTCCCCACCAGTCTCGGTGGGGTCCGAAGAGCATCCTCACAGTGTCCTGAAAACTGACTATATCGAGAGGGACAATAGGAAATATTACCTAGACCTAAAGGAAAATCAGCGGGGTCGCTTCCTACGGATTAGACAAACCATGATGCGGGGGACTGGCATGATAGGATATTTTGGCCACAGTTTGGGCCAAGAACAGACTATTGTCCTCCCAGCACAAGGAATGATTGAGTTTCGTGATGCCCTGGTTCAGCTGATTGAAGACTATGGCGAAGGAGACATAGAAGAACGAAGAGGTGGAGACGATGACCCACTAGAACTCCCAGAGGGGACTTCTTTCAGAGTGGACAATAAAAGGTTCTACTTTGATGTGGGCTCTAATAAATATGGAATTTTCCTGAAGGTAAGTGAGGTGAGACCACCTTACCGTAATACTATTACTGTTCCATTCAAAGCTTGGACAAGGTTTGGGGAGAATTTTATCAAGTATGAAGAAGAGATGAGGAAAATTTGCAACAGCCATAAAGAAAAGAGAATGGATGGCAGAAAGGCCAGTGGTGAAGAACAAGAATGCCTCGACTAGAGTGAAATTGAACTCCATCAGGCAAAATTTAAAATCACAAATTGGCTAAAAGTACTGATCCATTATCCTTTGAAGAAGTTTTTCCTCTTTTTTGGCCCGTTGTTACTAGTAATACCTCTAGTAGTTGATACTTCAAGAAGTCTGATTCTCATGTTATGTTACACATAGATCACTATAATTCTTACGGGAATTCCTACTTTCCCAGAGCTAAATAGTTTAGCTGCTTCAACTGCTCCAGACTATTGAAGTATGCAAATCAGCACAAAATGTGACATTCTGACATTCTAAATACCATAACTAAGATTTACATTGCACTATGACATAATCCTGAAAAAAGATACATATACTTAAATGGAAGTGTGACTTTCTATTTAACAAATTCCCCTAAAAGTATTTCAATCCCACTTCATTAAAAGCTGCTAACTTACCTGTAGGGCAGTTACCACAGAAACAGAAATTGACCTCCAGTATATATAAATATATTTACTTATAAAAGGACAAGTAGATGTATATTGTCCATTGGATAACTGAATATTTATACCATCAAAGGATCAAATCTTATTATCTAATTAAACCTTAAAAATACAGTGTCATAATATTTCTTAAGAATACTATAGTGTTCTATAATTTCAAACTTTGTGGTAACCCTACATTTTATAGTTACCATATCAAAGCCATGGGAGAGTTTTAATTGGTTATTCTAAGTTTAGTTACAATCCCTTCTTTACCTCTACTTAATGTTCTTTATGTTTTTATTGACTTTCCAAAGTTTCAGGAATTACTTTTATGCCACATTGAGTGGGAGGCTTCATCCAATGGCTTTGCTATGGAAATCTTGGTGTTTTAGCTTTTCATGCTAATTTGAAGATTGCGAGAGGTTTCTTCCCCAAAATAGATCATGGACTCAAGGTGTTATACTTTATGCTTCTTCTTTAACACTATTCCAGAAGGGTTGGTGCACCAATTAACTGATATAAAAATATATCTGTAATAATATATTTTAGTAGCACTTTTGCAATTGCTACCTTTAAAACCATGTCAACACTTCCAGTATAAACCTGTATTTTACAGGTGTTTTAATTCCGGAGGGGGTGGGGATTTTTTTTTCTAAAAAGAATTTAGAATACAAATTTCCAGTCTGAGAAAAATATTATTTGAAGATTGGTTATAAATATATTTGAAAGGAAAATTCAGGCATTTTCCAAGGTGCTCTTTCTGACTTTACACAAGACTCACCCATTTACCTGTATTAAAAATTACTTTCCAGGAAGTGCCACAGCAATTTTTCAACACCTAAGCAATTTTTTAAACAAGTGGGTATAGTGTTATATGTGTACCAACCCATCCTGTATTAACTGACTGAAATTACATCTATTCAGTTATATCTTCTTCTGAATGAAATTATTGTCTTTTATCTTGGCTTTATTCACCTCCTACACAGTAAGTCCATCTAATCATATTTAAGAGCCAGAACACTGATTTCAACCCCCAAATATTACTCTCATTGATGAGAGCTGGCTGCATGGATTCAAATCAGAATGTAGCTCTTCTTTTATATGCCAAAAGTAATTTAAAATTATATCAGCAATTTTTTTCTTCCAGAGGTTTGTCCCCCAGTACATTTACGTGAGGTCACTAAGAAAACTTGATGGTATGAATTAAGAAAATTAATTTCATTGGTTTATGTTACTTAAGAATAAGCAATCAGTAACCCCGACATATATTCTGGTGTTGGTTTACAGATCGTATTTCACATTTCCTCTAGTAGCGTGAAGGAATCTCATTAGTTCATTATAATTGTGGACCATCTGGATCACTATGGAACAACTGAAGGTTAGGAGATAATGTTAGTACTAGAGCTAATAGCACATGGTGGGTGTTGAGACTCTAAAAGTAGCAAGGATTTTTAAACAGTCCTAACTGTAAAATAACTATGTAGGCTTGCTAAAAAAAGTAGTTTTTGGTCTATGAAGGAGTGATGTGCACTTGAATTACTGTACTACTGATTGTTATTGCTGCCCATCATAGTGCCTATTAATAATAATCAACCTGTCAGATTTTGGCAAACTGGAGCTGTGAATATTCTAGTATTTGATTGTTCCTATCGCTATTGCTATGAGTGTATACTCTCTCTTAAAGTCTTCCTTTCTAAAATATTTATATCCATTAGGTCTAAATGATTTCCTTTTACCTTTTGGGTCTGATAAGATTTGAGTATGTGTCTATATCTATATATATACACACACATATATGTATATGCATATATGTGTGTGTATGCATACATACAATACCATGTCAGACTTAAAGATAAATATCTTTAACTCATTGTATATAAACACTATTAAATTTAGTTTTCCATTAATTATTTAAGTAAAGAATTAGTTAAGCAGCCAGATTTTCTACCTTGTATGTATAGTTCAAAGTTTTTACCATCTCAAAGCTGCAGATTAAATAGATGCATATACACTGGCAATTGAATATACTCTAAAATTATTAAGCCTTCTGCCAGTCCTTTTGTTTCATTTTTTTCATAATCATTGAAAAATGAGAAGATGCTATGATTTTTTGATACTTAAAATTCCCAAGAATTCATTAGCCATAATTAAATATGATCCAGTTCAAAACTCTGGTCTTAGGACATGTATTGCCATGTATCTTATAAAATAAGCTACTATTCTTATCTGTGCAATATTCACTTTATTTATTGTCATTTGTAACATACATGGAGCTGCAAGTGTTCATGGTATCCTTCAAAATAACAGAAACCCTGCCTTGAAGACATTAAACTCTTAAGGCAACTGGAAGTTAGAAGTTAAAAAATGAGCATGAAAGTTAGTAACCAAAAGTACTAGTTCACTGTATAATTCTAAAACACTGATGATGTTTGCACATAATAATCCAAGCATAATGTGGTGCAGGCTCAAAACTGTAGTAATATAAGCTAATAGTATGAAATTTGGAAACGGGTTCCTCTTGATAGTTGGCAGTGTGCTCCTAGCAATTGAAAGCAGCACTAATCTGTTGCTTATATGCAAAAGATGCAATGTATTATAAAGATATTAAAGTTCTGCTACATTTTATAATTTTCCTTGTTAAAACCCCAAACTGCCATGTCCCTGAAACTTGAGTCAAACACAAGCTTATTTGCACTAAAGAGCATGGCCAAAAAAATAAATGACAGGGTGGAAAAGCTAGTTGGAACCTCTTGAAATAATTGGTTCTGATAGGAGAATTTCACATTTGTCTATTTGAAAGCTATATGGTCCAGGCAGACAATCTGTCAGTTCACTAATTTAATAATGCACTTTACCTTTTGTATATAGAAGATGTACATTTATGCCACTTGACAGGTGGGATGTGTTTCAATAATTATGTAGCTAGAATCTATAAGGTGATCTCTTGCATGCATATGTTTGTGTTGGAACTGTTGTTGTAACAGGTTTCCATTAAATCAGTATAATGGAGAAGGGTAGAAGATGCTTTTGAAACAAATCCCAGTATATTTAACAAATAATTTTAAAGTAGAGTTCACATTTGATGTCTTAAGAACTAGAATAAATAAAATACTATTTCCAACCCAAATTCGTATTACAGTTGAGACTGTATTTAGTTGAGATTCCCCATAATGCCCTGACAGTTAATTTGGGGAATTTGTCCAGACCAAATTTTTTTTCAATCATTGTTTCATTGTTGATATATGTTTAAGTAATGAATAAATATGCAGTACATAATATTATACTCAAATTAAAAGTGTGGTTAGCTGATGTGGCATTATTTAAAGAACACTCAGACTAAAGAAATAACGTTTCAAGTTAAGGAAATGCAAGGAACCTATGAACAGTCACTAACACAAATATGATATCTCAGAATTCACAGAAGTACTAACCTTCACCAACTAAAAAGGGTATTGGGAGATTTAGTGTATCCTTCCATCTTAAAAGCTTCTTAAGATGTACATTTGAAAACTAGATAACTGTTACTTAATAATACTTTACTGAGAAACACTGTGTACTAACAATTCATCAAGAGTGTGCTATATTTACTGCGTTCATTTTATATCTATAGATAAGAATACATTATATAGTCATCCTACCTTAATATAATCATGTATTTATATTGTAATTTTGCAAATATTTTCCATAAAATAAACATTTATCTGAGCTGCACAATTTGAAGAGGATGAAATTGGAATACACCCTCAGATGCTCATTTTAAATAAGCAGCTACCATTGAAAGCTGATGTATGTATTATCATTCCTTTAAATTTGGGTTTGTGGTATATATTAATATTTAAATGAATAGGACTTAATTTGAATTTTAAGTGGTTTTCTGAAAATAATTTTTTCATAAGTGTGAGCTTTTTTTCCTGCTTATCTCCAAATGTTTTTCATTGGAACTATTTATGAAATCCTATTCAAAGCTTTATGTAAGGGGTTTGCTTAGTCACCACTTAGTTTGAAGTCTGTCTTTACTAAAATACCAAACATCTTTGACAACATACAAAGAGGAGTTAACATTGATTCTATGCCTACAGAATAATACAGGTGTAATATTTATCACTGCCTGAAAAGGATCTTAAAATCCTTCTGAAATTTCCTTAAATGCTTCTTGAATTTCAAAGAGAAATGGTGGCTAATGGCTAGCCCATCAGAGAAAGAGAGTAAGTATGATAACATGGTGTTGATACAACCCATAGTCCACCATACTGTAGCAATGAAGTTCAGGGAAAATGTGCTTTTCCCTACTTAATATCATGTGAAAATTGGGTTTTCAGATCACAGTAACTCTGTCATAAAGAAAATATACCCAAATTTAGTAGGTAGAGCTTAGAAAAATAATATATGTATAAGTATATATTTTCATGTATAGTGGAAAAAAAATCCATAGTTGTTATTAATTTGACATGCTATTTTAAATCATTTAAATTTATTTTGGTAATGAGATTTTAATCAATATTTTTGAATGGGGAAAAACATACACATAGTACAAAATGGAAACAGTACAGATGGGTAGAGGGTGAAAAGTAGCAACCAATGTTAGCAATTTCTTGTGTATCCTTCTAGGGTTACTCTGCATATACAAGTATATGTGTATTATATATATATATATATATTCTTTTTAAAAACATACAGATGAAAACGTATTATATATACTATGTTGTACCTAGTAGGTTCAATTTCAGATCTGTCATTTTAAGTGACTTTTTTTTAACTTAGATATCATACTTGAGCTAGTTAACATATCACTTAATTTGAAGTATATTACTATGCCAAGGAAATATCAAGGAAATTTTGAATGAATCCCATTGGTATTTACTTAAAATGCAAATATATGTGTATTTTAAATATACAAATATTCAGTTTATCCTACTAGTTTCCCTTCCCTCTTCCTAGCCATCTTGCCTTCCTATATTCCCCTCACAAATATATTAGTCTTTTTCCTGAAGTAATGCAGTTCAGGAGTGCCAGGATATTAAATAATTTAACCAAGTGTTATCTTAAACCGTGTTCTCTAATGAAAAACACCCATATTTAAAAGCTTTAATAAAGTATCACTTTCAGTCAATTTTTACTAATTCTGTTACTATTATCTTTATCCAAAGACCTTGCCATTATAAAAGCAAATGAGTATCAGAACTTAGTGAAAAGGTATGTTATAATTCTTTTGAAACACTTTATTAACATGAAGCCTTTATCTTTATGAGAAAGGTATAACGTTCATTTAGCAACCTCATCAAATCCAAGTTTAAGCAAATAGGTAACTCTAGACCCGATTGTTTAAAGCTTAGATTTTTCACTGAAGGACCAAGAGTCTGTCAGTAGTCTTGGGACCAAAGGTGCTGGGATGATTTGGGGAATGAGTAAAAATTGGGGTGCTATGAGGTTACAAGTACAGCTAAACTGTCTCCACTGGAAGAATCTGAAATGGTCAATATAATTTTTAATGAAGTTAGCATTATTACTATTCCTATAAACATAAACAAAGCTGCTTTAATAGTTTTGTGAGCACTCCTCCCCCAAAATCATAATTCTCTTTTCATTCCCATCAAGAGTGCATTTTGATATGACTTTTCTGTTGACCACCAAGAAAAAATTATCTGAAAAATGGAAGATCCCATACGTGAGTCCTGAAAGATGCTATCTAATTATGAATTAAAGCAACCAGAGTAAAAGATCAAATACAATTGTAAATATCTTTTAAAATGTGGGTTGAGGAAGAAGAATTTTTTCTCATGGATTGGTATCCATGAATTTTATGAACATGTCATAAGGTTTACAAATTTAAAGCATTGCTTTAAACTTTAGAATAATAACGCTATATTTGGTAGCATAATGTCCTGTTTACAAAATGAGAGAGGTGTTAAAAGATAAGATCCTCTTAAACATATTTTAAAAGCATAAAAGAGTTTGCTCCCTTTATTTTCATGCTGAATAATTTATTATAAAATTCATTAAAAATTCATCTTTAGGAATGAATTTTGCTTAAACTTAGGCTGAAAAATGTTAATAATTTCCCATCCTTAATTGAAGAACTTCCCATGTTGGTGCTTTCTGGTAAATTATATTTTTCAAACTTTATGTTCCTTTGAATATTTCTTATGAAAAATTACATATTTTTATTAGAGCCAGTGACATCCACCAGTAAATAAAAACATAATGAATTAGTGCTGCTATAGTGAAGTTACTTTGTGATATGAATATGAAGAAGAAAAACTCATTTAAATGAAATACATACTTTCCTGTTTAATATTGTTAACTTATTTATGATTAAGTAGCAGTTCTCTGTCTTCACACTTCACCCTCTTAAACTTAATTTTTGCAAAAAAATTGTTCTATTCGGTTTTCATTTTCCTAGGGAAAGGTAAAAATAGTCCCTAATGAAAAGTGTTTATAGTATTTAAAAGAGTTGCTCAAAGTGTAAGATTGGGGAAAAAAAACTTATGTTGTTTTTTTTGTCTTTATCAAAATAATGGTATAAATCTGATTATCTTATTTGATCTGATTAAAGTCAGGATTTATTTTATCAGAAACTTTTATATTCAAAACATATTTATTATTTTATTTTTCTTAAAGAAAATGATTCTCTTGGATAATACAGAAATCTTCAGGATTTTGTTGTGGATTCGATGGGTTGTTGCCTAGAGGTAGCAAACAGAAAATAAGAAATAGAAAAGAGAAATATAGTGGCTGATTATTTTGCCTGTCCATCACAAAATTCATCTAAGAGAAATAAGTCATTGTTAGAACTCAATCTCTGTTTAACCTTTAAAAAAGCATTTGAGAAAGAATAATAAGATTAATTCTGCCAAGGTGTGGCCTGACCCTGAGTAAATCACTCAACTTCTGTTGGATGATTTCCTCATGTGAAAGATGAATAGCATTGTGCTGGAAGCTAAGGTTCCCTCCTACTCTAAACATTTAAAATTCTGTATCAGTGGACTGTGAAAGGAAAAATAGATGGATAATACCAGAGTTGGGAAGTGTGAGAGTTTATCTGTTTACATTAAAAACAACTATAATGATGCAGCAACCTGTGATGATACCCAACGGAACAATGCAAAAGATGTCAGTTTTATAATATGTATGTATTTCTTTAGCCACGCAAAATAAAATTTTGTTTCTAGTCCTTACTAAGACCAAGTTGTTGTATACTAACTACATAACTATCCTAAACTTTAATTTTTTAAAAGAAATATTTTTAAATATTGATTATGTCCCATCTCTTTATTATATCCAATATCTCATTATTTGAAAGGAGCATTGCTTGTTTCTGAATATTCTGTAATCATTTTTTATATTCTGCATGGCAAAGGAATTTTACAGATGAATATCACTTCCTGAAATGCCATTGTTCCTAAAATAACCATAAATCACATTGCCACATAATACTGCAGCTGTCATGGTAGTGGTCCCTACTGTCTTCGATTCCTTCTTGTTGATCCTGTCGAATATCCTATGCTAGAAATAATGATGTCTGACAAAGGCCTTCGGGAAGGATACTGACCTGTGAACAGTATGGTTCTGTTTTAGAGGACCTGTAACTACTAGGGTATGCAAAGGTTAACCATCTAATGGTTTGGGGGTTTTTTAAGCCTTAAGAAACGTCAAAGGATGGTGATTGGAAGAGAGAAGCAGCAGCACACAAGGTTTTTGTCTTAGAAGCATTTATTTATTTATTTACTTATTTATTATTACTATTTTGTTTTTTTTGAGATGGAGTCTCACTCTGTCACCCAGGCTGGAGTGTATGTATTTAAGCAGAGAAGCATGTATTTAAGCACCCCAGTCCTCAACTATGCAGTGCCCCACCACTGCCAGTGGAGAGGATTAAAAAAGAGTGACCCATTTCTCCCTAGACCTCTCTTTTGGTGCCTGTTTATCAAAAACTCCATTTAAGAGTAACTTAAGTGTATTTTGAAGTGCGTATGCATGTGTATTTTGCTAATTTCAAAAGTTTCTGTGCACATAAATTCCATTACGGAAACATTCCATATGATAACTAATCTTTGCCCTGGTGATGGTTCAAAATAGCAATTTGGTTGGTCTGTTTTCAACAAATTCTATAGAATGAATTGGCTGTTGTTAGAAAATGTTTTCTGTCTTTTCTCCTCCCTCTCCTCAAAATAGCAGATACATTCTAAATCCTTGATTGCTTCTTTTTCAGTGGTGTTTGAAATCTAAGTGGAATTTGAGAGAATACTTTCTACAAAAGTGCCATTTTGTAGAAACTTTCCTCAGCTTCCCATCAGATATTCTAAGCAACTTTACCAAAAGAACTCACCTATGTGCCAAAACTACTGAGCAAAATAAAACAACAGAACCATAGAAAAATGATGTAGGAATAAGAATAAAGATATATACAGACACCTAAATTCTCAACATTCCTTATCATTTGCTAATTTACTTCAGAGACTACTGTATTTTATTTCTAGGTTCTTCAAACTATGAATGTGATTTATTCCAGTGATTTGTCAGTCTAGAATTTCAATAGAACAAAATCTTTTGCTGCTTAGTAAATGTGCCAAAAAGGGCATCTCATGTTATACAGTTGTAAAAATAGAATTCTAAAATTCCATTCATTATAATCCTCTTTCCTTCTTCCCTCCTGCACACTGTACCCTATTGAAAGTGGGTAAAGGCATTAATTTCGTTCACTATCACATGGACCCACTCCATCCTATTTATTTGTTCAGAAGACAATTGAAAACAATAGAGACCAGAGCTGCTCTTTGAAAATCTAGAAATTTCCCTGTGAGCTAGATCTATAGACTCTAAGAAAGAAGGGCTACTACTTCACTGAACTATTCTCCACACTCTTGCCATGTTTCTATATAAGAGTTTAAGATGAATAGAAAACCGATTTGACTCGGGATGACATGAACTGAAAGGTCAGTTACTCCAACTTTTCAACACACAGTGCATCTTCAGAAAAATATTTTTTACTAGCGTGATTGACAGGTAATTTCAGAAATGAATTTAGGCTGAGCGTGGTGGCTCATGCCTGTAATCTCAGCACTTTGGGAGGCCAATGCGGGTGGATCACTTGAGGTCAGGAGTTCAAGATCAGCCTGACCAACATGGTGAAACCCCTTCTCTACTAAAAATACCAAAATTAGCCAGGCTTGGTGGTACACTCCTGTAAACCCAGCTACTCAGAAGGCTGAGACAGGAGAATCACTTGAACCCAGGAGGCGGAGGTTGCAGTGAGCTGAGATGGCACCACTGCACTCCCGCCTGAGCAACAGAGTGAGATACCATCTCAAAAAAAAAAGAAAAGAAATGAAATGAATTTGGTCCCTAGAGAAGCTTCAATACCATCTCAAAAAAAAAAAAGAAAAGAAATGAAATGAATTTGGTCCCTAGAGAAGCTTCACCATGACCATTTTAATAGAGAAGGTGGTAAGAAAAGGAAGAGTCGATTAAGATTTATTAGTAGTAATAACTATTACTTATTGACCACCCACTGTATACTAGACATAGCTGGGCCCCTTATAACTGCTATTCCTAATCCTTATAACAACCCTATTATCATCCCCATTTTCATTTTCATATGATTTTCCAGAGGTTTTTAAACTGGTTCGGAATTTCAGAATTAATGTATTTGAACGCAAATTTACACCAAAGCCAGATTGTGCCCATTCAGTTAGGCCAAACTGCCTTTCAGACTTCCTATGAAGCTGATCCTTCCAACTCTAATAAAGCACAGTCTGTCCCCGGTCGCCACTATACATCTGCCTCAGCTTACTAGGAATTATTTTATCCAAAACCATCCCCCTGTATGTGGGACTAGTCTCACCAAAGAGACGCTTGGCTTATGTGAGGATTCCGTTGGTTAAAGTTGGTGCTAATACATACAAGTTATTTGATCCTTAGTTTACAGATAAAACCTCTAATTCTGATCAACTATTTCCAATAAATGTCATAACTTTTTAAAGGGATCAGATCACAAGAATGTGGAAGAGCTTCACAGTCTCATCCCTAGGGGCAGAGAGGAGGCAAATTACTATTCACCATGGGTCTACAATTTCATTTTCATGAACCAAAAACAACTGGTTATCTTAGTTTCAAAATAAATCTTACCAGTATTTTTGGAAGTTTTATTGATTTCTTACAACTTTTTCCTGCCATCTTATTGATGTCTCACAACTTTTCCTGCCATAGTCCTCCCTACATCATTCCTCTCATTTTCATATTTAATTACCAAATTTCCTCCTCTTTCTCTTAATTCCAGTGGAATAAACAGATAATTGCTCCATTTACAGATACATATTTTTCCCCATTACTATAGGGCACTAATTTTCAAACTTCAGTGTGAATACAAATCACCTCAATGGTTTGTTAAACCACAGATTGCTGGCCCCAGCTCAGAGTTTCTATTCAGTAGGACTGGTAGGGTGGGGAGAAGACCAAGAATGTGAAATTCTAACAGTCCTGAGGAGAGTGGATGCTATGATCTCGGGGGACCGCACTCTAAGAACCACATTGCTCTTAGCTGATGAGATTTTTACCTTAGCTACAAAAGATAGTGATGGAAAAACTCAGTCAAAACAACTAGGGTATCTGGGTAGAAAGAGGAGACTCTGAGAGCTACTCCTTCTGCCTTGACAAGCTTACAAATCTTGAAACAAGCAACTTTTTAAATAAGTTGACCATGGTTTTGGAAAAAATTATTTTCTTGTCTTTTTAATAACCTTTCTGATTCCCTCTCATTTTTCAACAGCTATCTTGAGAGAAATCAGATAGGAATTAACAGTTATGAAACCTCATGTGAAAAGCTCAGCTTTTAAATATATGGAGACTGATGCATATTTTTAATTTATTATGTAATTATGGTATATAAATCTTGGTAAAGCAAAGTGAACAATTTATCTACTTAAGAATTATTAATACAAGTTTAATGACTATTAAATATTAGGACTTGAAAGATCTTGGAATTAATTTAGTCCCTTAGTTTTCCATTTTGCAACATACATCATGTAGCTCAAATGGTTCATAATTACTAGAATAAGCTAAGTAAACAGAATTTAAAGGCTAGAGCTTAAAATGCTGATTATGTCTTAAGATATATAAATGGTGAGAAATATACTAATTTCCTCTAAAAGCATGTAGTGTTTTTACCATCTTCATGTATCCTCTCTGTACGTATAGAATGGAGGAACTATATACTGTAGTGTGTTTACAGTACCTTTTTTTGTCTGCAATCTCTGCCTCCCAGGTTCAAGCAATTCTCCGGCCTCAGCCTCCTGAGTAGCTGGGATTACAGGCGTGTGCCACCACTCCCAGCTAATTTTTGTATTGTTAGTAGAAACAGGGTTTTGCCATGTTGGCCAGGCTGGTCTCGAACTCCTGACCTCAGGTGATCTGCCCGCTTTGGCCTCCCAAAGAGGTGGGATTACAGGCATGAGCCACCACCCCCGGCCTACAGTACTTTTCTTTAGATTAACAATTGAACTCATTGCCTTAAAATTAGAGACATTGGCTGGGCCCAGTGGCTCACGCCTGTAATCCCAACATGTTAGGAAGTGGAGGCAAGCAGATCATGTGAGGTCAGCAGTTCGAGATCAGTTTGACCTACATAGTGAAACCCCATCTCTACTAAAATACAAAAATTAGCCAGGCATGTAGGCAGGCTCCTGTAATTCCAGCTACTCCGGAGGCTAAGGCAAGAGAATCACTTGAACCCAGGAGGCGGAGGTTGCAGTGAGCCAAGATTGCCCCACTGCACTCCAGCCTGGGCAACAGAGCAAGACTCCCTATCAAAAAAGAAAAAAAATTAGAGGTGTTTCACCTGAACACTCATTGAGCCCACTTTCTATAACTAACATATTTTTAAATAATTTATTCTATGCTTGCCAACCTTGTAGATATTCTGTACTATAATTAATATGTTGATCAAAATTAATAAAACCATATTTTTTTGAGATGGGGTCTCGCTGTGTCGCCCAGGCTGGAGTGCAGTGGTACAATTTTGGCTCACTGCAAGCTGCACCTCCCGGGTTTATGCAATTCTCCTGCCTCAGCCTCCCAAGTAGCTGGGACTACAGGCGCCCACCACCACGCCCAGCTAATTTTTTCTATTTTTTAGTAGAGATGGGGTTTCACCATGTTAGCCAGGATGGTCTCGATCTCCTGACCTCATGATCCGCCCACCTCGGCCTCCCAATAATTAAACCATATTTTGTATTGAAATCTATATAATATCTATAACTATATATAAACCTTAATGCTATCATTCTAGTGGATTACATCCTATTGAAGTATTAAATTAATTCATACGTAGACATTTGGCAGTTCTGCAAGTTCATTGACTTCTCTTAACAGCTACTACCTTTGAATGATTAGCACTCCAGAACACTGAATTAGTTCCTAATTGTGAAAATGATTAACTAACTGCTGACATAACAGAGATAGTCACAAACTCAAATGGATCATTATAGGTAATGTAACTTTTTTAAGACTTCTCTATTCATTTGTATTATGGCTACAAGATACATTTTAGATTAAAAAAATTAAGTGTTAGAATTATACTTTGAGTAGGCTTCAGGCAGAATAAATTTATAGTAGACTTCAGCTCAACATTAGGGCAAACTTTAAGGATTGCGTGACTTCTCTGCTCCTGGAATTATTTAAGGTAGAGACTAGGCACGCACTGAATGTGGGATGTATAAAGGGAATTAAAAAATCAGAAAAGGTGAATTGTTATGGCTCAAAGATTCTTCTCCACTCCAAGGGATTCAGAATTTATTGGAAATAATCATTGGAACTTTTGCCTTCAGGGCCTTCTGTTGATTTACTGGTTTGGATAAAGAAGTGTGATTTCAAATTTTCTAATATTATTGTGAAAACATATAAAGAAAAAAGTCCTTCTTCCCATCCTTTGTTATTGCAGAACAATGTAAGAACTAGGTTTTAAATTTTCATGAACTTTATTAATTACATGACTAGTTAAATAGTATTTATGAAATTTATTCTGCAAGATTAAGTTTACCTTTTATAATTTTCAAAGAAACTTTTCACTTTCAGTCTTTTTTCAAAAAAGATTGTATGAAGGAATAAATTTAGTATTTGTAGTGCTATTTCAAAAGTACCTGCTATAGATTTATTTAGAAAGACATAAGAGGCAGTAGGGTAAATTGGAAAACCAAATTATTGGATATTATCAAATTTTTTCTTTATACAAATTCAGATTAAATTCTGTTTAAAAGTCGAAACATCTGTAATATCTTTCTGCATTTTTTCTTGCACTGCTCAATTCAGTTGGAAAGAAGCAACATCGTTTGCTAATTTCATCTTAAATTTTTTGTTTTAAACAACAAGTTTCCAAGTAAGTTCGTTATTGCTACAAACGCAATCATATCTCAATTCAGGACCTTGTGAATTAATATGAAACTCGATACTGTCCACTTTTTTCTTGTTACTTCTTCTAATCATCTGTGCTTTCTTGTGATACTGTAACATTTCCAGATTTCAAGTGGGCAAATAGTAGCTTTTATGGAGAGATCTGAGTGGTTTAGATGTTATCACACAAACATCTATAAACTATATTGCACATTTCTAAATATTTGGCTAAGCAAATTTTAGTCCTCCACATAAATATTACATACATGTTATATATAATAGATATGGATATATAGTCTCTCTTATAGAGAGTATGTGTAATATATGTTAAGCATATATATTGCACATGCATATATATACAATTTTTTACATATATGTAAAAAATTTTAAAAGAGATCCCAATCCTATTCACCTTTTTCTTGTCCCTCGAGAAGTAGTGGCAAATTGGTTTCATCTCGCTTGTATCTACAATTGATTGGCTGCCCTAAAGTGCTGTGTTCGTATCTACAGGGAGAGGGAAAAAACAGCATTCATGCCAAGTATTTGCTATTTGTCATTCCTGCTTTAGAGACGTGAAAGTTCTCATTGTAGCTCTAAAAATTTCTAGCTTAGCCAGATAGCTGGCAGTTGCAGCACAAAACTACCATGTGACTCACCTGGAATGTGTCTCTTCTAATATGTGAAAGAGATTGTTTGAAATCTCTTTCCTTTTTTCTTTTTTTCTTTTGATCATCTCTCCTTTAAAAGAGCAGAGCATCTCCACTATGCCTCTGAGAAACTAGAATGATGGCCATGATGATGTCATCAAAGACACTCTTAAGTATTAAACTCTACATTTGCTTCTAATAAGTTCTGACCCCCCATTAAGATGACAGCAGTTGCATCCTTTAAGATTTAGTCCAGTGATTCTCAAATATTAGTGTGCAGGTGTATTAAATAAAAATATAGGTTTGGTCCCCATCCTCGGATATTCTGATTTGATTGGTTCAAGAGAGGGGTTCAGAAATTGGCATTTTTCGTTGTCTTACTCATTCTGATACAAGTGGTCTGGAAGCCCCTCTTTGTCATTGACTTAGACTGTGGACTTGCATTCTTTTTTTGTTTGTTTCTTGTTAGACTTGCATTCTTTCTTCCATATCATTTTTCCAACAGAAATTGCTTAAATTTTAAATACTCTCAGTCATAACACCATGGGATGATGATTTTTTGGTTACAATATTAATAAGTAGTATCTGGGGCTCACTTTATTTTATGTATTTATTTATCTGCGTATTTATTTATTTATTTTTGAGACAGAGACTCACTCTGTTGCTCAGGCTGGGGTGCAGTGGTGCGATCTCAGCTCACTGCAACCTCCACCTCCCAGGTTTTTTTTTTTTTTTTTTTTTTTTTTTTTTTTTTTTTTTTTTTTTTGAGACGGAGTCTGGCTCTGTCGCCCAGGCTGGAGTGCAGTGGCTGGATCTCAGCTCACTGCAAGCTCCGCCTCCCGGGTTTACGCCATTCTCCTGCCTCAGCCTGCCGAGTAGCTGGGTCTACAGGCGCCCGCCACCTCGCCCGGCTAGTTTTTTGTATTTTTTAGTAGAGGCGGGGTTTCACCATGTTAGCCAGGATGGTCTCGATCTCCTGACCTCGTGATCCGCCCGTCTCGGCCTCCCAAAGTGCTGGGATTACAGGCTTGAGCCACCGCGCCCGGCCACCCTCCCAGGTTTAAGTGATTCTCATGCCTTGGCCTCCTGAGTGGCTGGGACTACAGGCATGTGCCACCATGCCTCGCTAATTTTTGTATTTTTGAGAGACAGGGTTTCACCATGTTGGCCAGGCTGGTCTCAGACTCCTAGCCTCAGGTGACCTGCCCGCCTTGGCCTCCCAAGTGCTGGAATTACAGGTGTGAGCTACCACGACCAGCCTTGGTTTGCTTGTTTGTTTTTGTTGTTGTTTGTTTGTTTGTTTGTTTGTTTTTTGAGATGGAGTCTCGCTCTATCCCCCGGCTGGAGTGCAGTGACGCAATCTCACTGCAAGCTCCCCTTCCCGGGATCACGCCATTCTCCTGCCTCAACCTCCTGAGTAGCTGGGACCACAGGTGCATGCCACCATGCCTGGCTAATTTTTTTTATTTTTTGTAGTGACAGCATCTCTTTATGTTGCCCCAGCTGGTGTTAAAGTCCTGGGCTCAAGCATTTCTCCCACCTCAGCCTCCCAAAGTGTTGGGATTACAGGCGTCAGGCACTGCACCCGGCCAGGGCTCACTTTAAACACAGAGAAGCTAACTGCATAAATCCAGGTGTTTAAGATTTTGTATACTATCGTATTGGCCAGCTTTCTGGGCAGTGATTCCTGGAAATGCCAGTTTCTCACCCGCCTCGTAAACTCACATTCTGTCTATCTGATCTTACTTGACATCAGTCCACTGGTTTCATACTCCCTGGATTTCACAACCAAACATTCAGCGTCTCTAGAGCCAGGCGACTGGTCTTTCAGTCTCAAAAGTTGACCCTGTAAGTCTCAAATGACATTTCTCAGCCTCTTTTTTTAAAATATATATACAGTATAAACCTATTATTTATCAGGAGTCGAAAAAAATTGCCTTAGTCCATCTAGTCAGTCTTTGAATGCCTCACTTCTGGTGGTTGCGTGTTTGTTTGTTTGTTTGTTTGTTTGTTTGTTTTCAGTTGTGGTAAAAAAAAAAATGCATAGCATAAAATGTACCATCTTAACCATTTCTAAGGGTTCAGTAATGTTGTGTTCAATAGCGTTCAGTGTATTCACCTTGTCATGCAACCAATCTCCAGAACTTTTTTGTCCTCCAAAACTGAAAAGCTATATCCATTAAACAACTCCCCATCTTCCTTTCCCCCAAGCCTGGCAACTACCATTACACTTTCTTCTCAGCCTTTTCTTTAAGCAAGATATTTTCTTAACCCTTCTCCCATCCATAATGGGTTTACAGTTATTGCTATTTAGCTCTCCAAGTATAAACCTTATCTCCTGTATTGTTAGAATTCTCACATACAAAAAGATTTACAATTACAAAGCAATTGTGCTTGTATTAAGATAAGATATGCTTATAATCTTTGAGTGAAGGTATTTTATCCTGGAAGCGTTTCCACTGATGTACAGTGGGAGGTAAGCCTTTATTCCTCTTGAGACCTATGGAACTCACTTTATGCTTCCTGGCTGGTTTGTTATTTTATTTGTTTGTTGAAGGTTTAAGGCTAGAGTTACCGGGACAATTAGGCTTAAATCCTAGAATTTCCTTGGCTTTTTCCTGTGTACATTCTAAGACTGTTTTACCATAACACATTATAACGTAAGTAGTAGATTGGAAGTTTTTCTGGAAGTTGACAAATTAATGTTTACTAAATGATTTCATAATCTTTGTTTATTCAGTATAAAACTGTTTACCTTTAAACAACCTTATTAGAAACACAATTTGGGGGAAATAGGTAAAAAATAAAAATGTATTTTTCTGCAAATGAACTGTTTCAAATGTTATTTTCAAAATCTTTGGCAGTAAGAAAATACTCAACCTGAGCAATACATTTTTTAAACTCTTATTCTGTAAAAGTTTTTCTTTTGAAATGTTTCTCTTCCTCTGTTATTAAAATTTTTAAAGAAATGAATAAAAGCTTAAAGTCTTATAAGCAATATACATCTAAATAACCAAAAATGCTATAATTATGAGTATGCTGCTTATGATCTTCCCATAGGGAAAAAAGTCTCTCTTTTCTTAGCCTAAATTATTTTAGAGCTAGCACAAAAACTGATTGATCATGACTCTTGGATAATGATAACTAAGTCTTGGTTTCATGAATTTAACAATTTATATCAATGCTACCTTATGAGTTTTTCACACAAATGCTATTTGTATTGAACCATTTTAAATAATTCCATAATCTGAAATAATTCAGATTTTTTTTATTTTTTTTATTTTTTTTTTGAGACGGAGTCTCGCTCTGTCTCCCAGGCTGGAGTGCAGTGGCCGGATCTCAGCTCACTGCAAGCTCCGCCTCCCGGGTCCAAGCCATTCTCCTGCCTCAGCCTCCCGAGTATCTGGGACTACAGGCGCCCGCCACCTCGCCCGGCTAGTTTTTTTTGTATTTTTTAGTAGAGACGGGGTTTCACCGTGTTAGCCAGGATGGCTCGATCCTGTTAGCCAAGATAGTCGATCTCCTGACCTCGTGATCCACCCGTCTCGGCCTCCCAAAGTGCTGGGATTACAGGCTTGAGCCACCGCACCCGGCCTAATTCAGATTTTTTTAATGATCTGCTGCAACATATTGGTATTACTGAATCTCATTTTTTCTTTGATTTCCATTATATAATTAGAAATATTTTCTGGGGGAAAAAATACTCCTTGAGTTGAAAAGATTTAGTGAAGGTGTTGTGTTGCAGCTGATTCAGTAATGTTCCAGGCAATTACCTTTTTTTGTTTTCAGTGTTCCCCTCGCTGTTTAAGATCTTTCCTCACTGATCACCATATCACCCCGAAATCACAGAAGTTTATTTAATGTCATGCGTTGGTCAGAGCACGTGATGCCCGAACTTAACCTCCCCTCAATTTACAGCTTCTAACCTAAGCTGGACACTAATATTTTGCCAGTAGGAACCTTTTTTTGAGACAGTTTCGCTCTTGTTGCCCAGGCTGGAGTGCAGTGGCATGATCTCGGTTCACTGCAACCTCCACCTCCTGGGTTCAAGTGATTCTCCTGCTTCAGCCTCCTGAATAACTGGGATTACAGGCGCCCACCACCATGCCTGGCTAATTTTGTATTTTTAGTAGAGACGGGGTTTCACCATGTTGGGCTAGGCTAGTCTCAAACTCCTGACCTCAGATAATCCGCCTGCCTCAGTCTCCCGAAGTGCTGGGATTACAGGAGTGAGCCATGGCGCCTGGCCAGGAACCTTTATATAGTACAATGAATTCCAGCCTGAAAACTCCCCAAGTTCTGAGCCTTTATTTAATAAATATTTACCTAATATATCAACTATTATATTAAACTTACTTAGAATGAAGAATGCCTGTAAGATTTATAATGACTAAAGTTAGTATGCATTATTGTTCTTCAAGCTTTATTCAACTGTACTCCTCTTTAAGCAAGTTTTTGGGTCACTAGGTAACTGTGATTTGGTTTGTTGATCACCATTTATTGTTTGACTCATTTTTTCAAAGACCCGAGTATTATATTTAATGACATACCAAGCTGTAATTCAAGCAGTGCCCTCTATT
Organism: Chlorocebus sabaeus; assembly: GCF_047675955.1. NCBI lineage: Eukaryota > Metazoa > Chordata > Mammalia > Primates > Cercopithecidae > Chlorocebus > Chlorocebus sabaeus. Next base: position 30,651,571 of record NC_132911.1, on the reverse strand, counting down.
AAGGTGATTTGCATCTGACTTGAGGCATATTAAATAAAATCTACATTTTATTTGATGCAAATGTTTTCAATTTTATATAAAAAAATCAATCTTAGGTAAACACAGAACTTGATTCTTAAATTAGATTCTTAATAACTCAATTCTAAATGATTAGGAAATTTGTCACAAAATAACTATAAAGTGAATGTGAATGATAAATTACTCAGTATATCTATGCTATAATAAACCCCCCAAAATTAGTTGTATATTATTTGGACTACTATTTCAATCATTCAGAAAATTGTGTTAAAAAATCCTTGCAGTCTTGCTGCTGACCTCATGGTGTGCAGTAGTGTGGTACAGAGGTGATGCACTGTCTTTCAGAAGCCTTGGATCTATGCCTTCTAGGTGGGCCTGGGGCAAGTCATTTAACCTCTGTGGACCTCAGCTTGCTTATACATAAATTGAGGAAACTGGATCAGAGTGACGATCTCTAAGAACCCCTTCAATTTCTGTATCCCTGAAGTCAGTGAAGCGTCTCTTAAAGTTAGTTTCTACTTTCTTCTTTGGCCTTTTCTCATTTTCCTCCCACTCTCCTTGGTTTCATCTCTCATCTGACATTTATTGACCATCCTTTCCTTCTTGGCATAGTTCATATTTAGTTATGGCCACTTTACAGTGTTGCAGTATGCTGCTTCTCTGCCTAATTTGCCCGGTTCCCTTTTTTACCCTGCCATTTAATTTTACATATAAATTATCTTGGAACTAACACAAAAGCTAGTTGATCGTGATATATTGTATATATAATCAGTAAGACTTATCTTTTGGCCCTGTACACAAAAGTTTTAAATAGGCAATTCTTCCAGTTCCAAGAGATTTTTTTAGACACAACCTAAAACTTGATAGAGTATATTTTAAACTTGTTTCCCATATGAAAAATCCTATCTCCTTAACTTGAATTTAAGTTTAAACGCAGAGACTGTTTCTTCCTCTTTTGTATTCGCCTCTCAACCTTGTGCTGGGCTGATTACTTAAATCATCTCTTTTCACTTAATCACCAGTATTCCTGTTCCTGTTTTGTCTTTGAAATCTCATTGCTTCAGGATCACAGTACTTAACAGACAAATCTAAATGGCAACAATTGTTAATGAAAGTGATAGTTTTAAAATGTAACAAAAAATGCTATGTCATCTTTATTTCAAAGATGACTCACAATTAAGGGATGATTTGTTGCCTGCACACCCTAAATTTTATTTCAGAAATATTATTTCCCTTGCTTAATGGGTAAGTGATGCTGTTCCTCTACTCATTCAAGGGACATTGAGTGGCTACTTTTTGCCAGGCTCTGTGCTAGGGACTAGGGATACAATAACTTAGGAAAGACAAATATTTCACTGCCATTAGCTCTAAGTGTGCCATGTCCAAAGTTATTTGATTCAAAGCAGTTTTTGGAGCCTAATTACAGTATCATTTTGTTCATTCAACAGATAAGTATTTGATTATCTGCCATGTACCAGACAGTGTGTTGGTATATATGGAAGTGTATTTGACGCTATCTAGTATAAAATGCTGTGCATTATTTTTCCCTTAACAATTTATCCTTTAAATATGATTAACTATCTACGTACTGTCATAGTGCTCAAAATATATTTCATTGATGCAGATTTACAGAAATACAATGATACTATTTTAAACAATAATTCTGTCTTCCTCATTCCAAATCTGCCTTGATGTCCTAGGGTGAAAATAACTATTCTGTTTCGTCTCATGTGCCATTGTGTTCAAGTGGTAATGACTACCTGAGTCCTAGGTTGGAGATGATTGTGAAGCTCCATTCAAGCCCATGGTAAAAGACTGTGATGATTTCTGTATGTTGATGGGCAGTTAGATGAGGAAAGGAAGGAGTAGTTATATACATGTCACATGTTAGCCCTTCCTACCCCAGGCTTTTGTATTCATCCTCACTTTAATTTTATTTCACTCTCATTGCATATGCAATATATTCACAAATTCTTTTTCTGCTCATATGTTTGGATTGACAAAAATCCATCAGTGTTCTCAGCTATGATGACTATCTCACCAATGTCTTAGCCAACCAAATGAGATATTACTAACACCTCTGTGTTAGTAAATCCACAGTTGTAATAATTTTCACTATAGAGACACTGCAATGAAGACAATTAATAGATAAATTCAGTTAATCATGAGTACAAAAAATGTGTCCTGAAAGTTTTCCATAACTGGTCATTAATTATGAAATATTTTCTAATTCAATAAATATAAAAAGAATGTGTAATTTTAAATTATAATAATTTACATATAGGTTAAAATCTTTTTCTAAGTTCTTTCATCTATTATACCTCATTGTACCCTGATGAAACTCCTGATTTAGATTAGTTCAACATGACTATCCCCACTTAACAGTTGAAGAAAACCAAAGCCCAGCAGGTGAAATGATTTGCCCTAATCACTTAGCTGCCTAATGAAAATACCAGGGTTTTAACAAGCCCACTGCTCATTGAAGCCTTTTATATTAATAATAACATAGAAATTTAAAGAGGTAAACTTGAAATCAAAATTTGGCAAAATTAAGCATATATGTTTATAGCTCATTTAAAGAGTTTTTTGAAATGCAATCTCAGTATTTTTTTTGCTTTCATCACATCTTTAGACTCAATTCTGCACTCAGTACACTGTTGGTTTTGGCCCTGGCAGAAGGCCTAGCAACTCATTACATTGGTGCTCATGTCTGTGCACCAGCTGCTTGCCATCCTCAGCCTCTGCCTCAAACTCTGAGCCTTTGTCCTCTGTGCTTAAGACTCCCTGCCTGAGCTTCCCACCATAGCTAATCTTCCAGAATTTGACCTTTCCTCACCTGTTAACCCAAATCTTGTCATGGCACCTGCATTGAAGAATAACCCTCCAAAAGTGATATCGTTTAGAGGATTTAAGAGGTAAAACTACTTCATTTGCATAATAAGTTTGGTTAATTAAACATCTAGTAAATCTTTTCCCTGCATTCTTTTTTTTATTTTTTTTTATTTTTTATTTTTTCGAGACAGGGTCTTGCTGTGTCACCCCGGCTGGAGTGCAGTGGTGCGGTGTCGGCTCACTGCAGCCTTGACTTCCAGGGCTTAAGTGATCTTCCCGCCTTGGCCTCCTGAGTAGCTGGGACTACAGGCGTGCACCACCACACCCAGCCATTTTTTCTATTTTTTGTGGACACGGGGTCTCACTATGTTGCCTAGGCTGGTTACCCTCTACATGCTTATGAACAAGAGATAAATGACCACATGATAAGTTAGAAGCAGACTTTTTCAGAAACCTGTTTGAAAGCAATGATCCAGGTTTTATGAAACCTGCTCAAGAACCCACTGTTCTTCGTCTTCATCAGTACCATGATTACAGTTGTTGACAGTGAAGGCCCTAGAGCACTGCAGTGTTCTCATTTGCGCATGCAAAATTTAATCATGTTTATTAAGCTGTATTTATTAAAGCAGAAAATCAAAATAATACATATTAGAAATATTTCCGTTTCAATAGGATTAAAAGCATACTGTTACCTAGGAATTGCTGTTAAGTAAATGACTTCGCTCCCTGACATTCCCAGTTAACCATGGTTTTGTAGCAGTACTGAGGAACTAGCAGGCTAAATTCTGAATTCTTACATGCAGATTGAATTATTCTGGGTTTTTTTGTGTGTGTTTTTTCGTTTTTTTAGAGACAAGGTCTCTGTCACCCAGGCTAGAGTGCAGTGGTGCAATCTCGGCTCACTGCAACCTCCACATCTGGGGTTCAAGTGCTTCTCCCACCCCAGCCCCCCGAGTAGCTGGGGCTACAGGTGCATGCCACCACACCCAGCTAATTTTTGTATTTTTTGACAGAGATAGGGTTTCACCATGTTGGCCAGACTGGTGTTGAACTCCTGACCTCAAGTGAGCCACCCATCTTGACCTCCCAAAGTGCTGGGATTACAAGCGTGAGCCACTGCGCCTGACCGAATTATTCTGTTTCTGTATTTATGGCCATAGAAGTTTCAGATTGACTTAATCTGCACAAATTATCATATAGTTATAAATATAAAAGTCTGATTGATACGGCTAAGATTATCAAGGAGGAGCCTGATAGGAGTGCCACACTTGCCTTTTGCCAGGAGAAAAAAACAACAATGATTTTAATTGACTTCCTCTACCCCCTTAAGCAATAGCAGTAATTTCAGCTGTATTTTTAGGTATTGGATCCCTGAAAGTTATCAGGCAATCTCAGTGGCCTACTATAAAGTGTAAATAGAACAGACCTTGGTGTCAGCCAGTCCTGGGTTCAAGTCCAAATTCTGTCCTTTATTGTATAATTTGGAGCAGTTTATATAACTGTATAGAGTTGTGAGAATTTATTCATTCATCATTCATTGTATATTGATCAATCACCTACTGTGTGCTGGGCAATCTTCAAAGTTCAGAGGATTATATTGATAACAAAATGTAAGGTTCCCTGCCCTCACAGAACCTAGAGTCAACCAGAATTCTCTTTAAAATGTTAAATGCTACCGGGCGCAGTGGCTCACACCTGTAATCCCAGTGCTTTGGAAGGCCGAGGCGGGTAGATCACCTGAGGTCAGGCATTCGAGACCAGCCTCGCCAACATGGTGAAACCCCATCTTTACTAAAAATACAAAAATTAACCAAGCGTGGTGGCACGCATCTGTAATCCCAGCTACTCGGGAGGCTGAGGCAGGAGAATCGCTTGAACCCAGGAGGCGGAGGTTGCAGTGGCAGCGAGCCGAGATCCTGCCACTGTGCTCCAGGCTGGGCAACAAAGCAAGATTTCATCTCAGAAAAAAAGAAAGTTAAATGCCTTCAGGTACATAAAGCTGTTAACAAAATGTCACGTAATCAAAGCATTTAGTAAATATTAATTAACGTCATTATTAATTCTTTCCAACCCACAGAACGGATGGTTCCCTGGAAAGTATAACAAAATTATGCAAAATTCAAAGGGAGCCTCATTTTACCATCAGAACCTTTAGTTGTAGCAGCTGCAAGGGAATTGGGCTGCTTATAATCTCACGAAACTGTTTTCAGTCAAATATAAAAGTGCACAATTGTGCAGGCAAAAATTTCTTGCACAGGAAACAAAAAGCACTAATTACAAAAGAAAAAGACAATACATTAGACTCCATCAAAATTAAAACTTCCTACTCATCAAAAGACACCATTAAGAAAATGCATAAACTATCCACAGACTGGAAAATAATTGAAGCATAGTTTTATTCCTAGAGGAAATCAGAACAGCTTTGTTTTTTTCTTTTTTAAAAAAACATGATCATTACGCTGTCTGCATGATTGGGGGACCAATTGCTCCAGCGCTGAAAGGATTACATTCACCTATTTCCTAGTACCTACAGTTTTTCTCATCTAGATCTACCATCGACTTTGATCGTTTTTTCCCTGAAGGTGTGTTTGGGGGTAATATAACATTCTCATTTTACAAGAGATAGAACAAGTATTTGTATGACTTTGACGTCAGTTAACTAGTCGTTTCAGAACTTGAACTAGACGTTATTAAGTAGTCCTTCCACTGTTCAGTGTCTGTTTCTCTGATTACACTGATTTGGCTTCAAAATCAGTGAGATTATATAGGCGTCATTCCGAATATTTGTTTTTATCCTTCAACTAGAAGAGTTTTCTCACCTCTTTATTTTCAAGTTGAAAGCATTATTATAAGAGTATGTTTATGGGTCATTTGACTCTGAAAAAAAATAGCTTTTTGAAGGTTGATGCACACTTTAATCTTCAATTTCAGGATAGTAAAGAACCATTATAATTTAAGCCCCAGTGACTGTCATAAACAGCTTTTACCCGACCACCATCTTAATACTGAGATTTTCCTCTTTCGTATTTGAACATATTTTTTCTATCATCTAGCTCTTAGAACTCGATTTTCCTTTGATACTAATGATTCCTCTCGCTCTCAGAAATGTTGACATGAAATACCACATGACTGTCCTTTTTGTTGATCCCAAAACTTTTTATTGTTCACTCTAGAGAAGCAGATAATGTCCTTTAGTGTCACTAATTGAGTTTTTAAAAGGAAGATTTGATAGCTAAGAATCTGTAGTATCAATTTATCATTTTTACAATTGGGTCAAGATATATTTATGCAATTTTTTATGTTAATAGCATAATAGCAGTAGCAATATAATGTGTGGCTTGGGAGTTTCAGAGCTTTTTAAAAAAAACTAATTAAGTATGTGCCTATGCTTTTCCTTTTTAACCATATTGAATGTGTAATGTTGAGTTAGAAGACACTGTGAGGTAAGAAATGGCAATTCAAGGGGAATGAGAACATTCGTTTATTTATTCAACAAATCTGTATTGAGTTCCTACCATAGGCCCAGCATTGTACTAGGGAAATTGCTCACTACTTTTATTTTTCCCCTCTAACCTAAGGTGGAGATGATAATGAATAATAAAATTACATGTTTTAGATGTGTTTGTATGTTATAGGTGGATTTGGGATAGCAAATGCCTTTGGCGGGTTTCACTTGGAATTACAAAACGAAGTAAATTAGAGAAATAATTGTCTGACTTCTGATGATAGGGTTTTTTTGTTTTTTTGTTTTATTTTGTTTTTTGTTTTTTTTTTGAGACGGAGCTATTCTCCTGCCTCAGCCTCCTGAGTAGCCGGGACTACAGGCGCCCACCACCACACCCAGCTAATTTTTGTATTTTTTTAGTAGAGAAGGGGTTTCACCATGTTGGCCATGGCTGGTCTCGATCTCCTGACCTTGTGATCCACCCCCCCCCCCTCGGCCTCCCAAAGTGCTGGGATTACAGCCATGAGCCACCGCGCCTGGCCTTCTGATGACAGTTTTAATTTTGTAGATGAATATTTGGCATGACGTGGATAAATTCTGTCGAGGTCATTACTGTTTTCTTCTCAAAACCAATAGAATTTTCTCACTTATTTATTTTTAGAATTGTCAGATAGAATTGTCAGATAAGTTATTTCTGTAGGAAACTGGGAATTCATTGGATATTTGACTCTGAATGTAACCTCTGTAAAGCTGATGAATGAGTAGCCCCTTAGATTTGAAGTGGTAAGTTAGTCATAAGTTAGGCTCCCAGACACTGGCATTCAACATGATTTTGAAGTGTGATAGACCATATATACACTTGACTGTGCACCAAGCAGCATAAAGTAAAATCTTGTTTCCTTCCCACCTAAAGTTTTAAGTGCATCAGTCTCCTTTCTCTACTCATGGTGTCTTATTGCTCCACTAGTAGCCCCTGATATAAAACCCGTGTCCTCCATAGAGAATTAGTCATGAATCCCTTTCCAGAGCATGTTGTTCTCTACATGGTGGTTTGAAGGGAGAAGTTTTGAAATGAAAAAAAAAAAAAAAAAGAAAAAGAAAAATGCCAAGGAGCTTCTGATGCCTTAGAAGGAATGTTGTGTTTCATTGTAATGCATTTTAACGTTTTTTATTAAGATATAATTTAATGAAATGCTCAGATCTTAGCATGTCATGCAGTCAGATTCGATGAATTTGAAGACACATTTCTGTCACCCTAGAAAGTTCCCATGTACCCCTCCCTGGTCAACACTCCCCCAACCCTGACTTCCAAAAGCAACCACTGATCAGATTTCTGTCACCACAGGTTAGCTTTGTCTATTCTGGAATCCCCTGTTAATTGCATGTATTTTTCTTTTCTTTGTTTTGTTTTGTTTTGGTGACAGGATCTCACTCTCACCCAGGCTGGAGTGCAGTGGCACGATCTCAGCTCGCTGCAACCTCTACCCCCCAGGTTTAAGCAATTCTCATGCCTCAGCCTCCCAAGTAGCTGGGACTACAGGCACATGCCACCACGCGCAGCTAACTTTTGTACTTTTTGTAGAGATGAGGTTTCATCATGTTGCCCAGGCTGGTCTCAAACTCCTGAGCTCAGGTGATCTGCCCATCTCAGCCTCCCAAAGTGCTGGGATTACGGGCCTGAGCCACCATGCCTGGTCTGCATGTATTTTTCTCTATTTGGCTTATTTCACTCAACATAATAATTTTGAGATTGTCCATGTTTTTGAGTCCGTCAGTAGAGTGTTTCTTTTATTGCTGATGATACTTTTTTAAAACAGGCAAGAAATAAGCAGATCGTCACTGAATATCTTGATTGACACGTAACTACTATTAAAATCATGGCAGCAAACCTGTAGTAAGAATGCAGGGGGAGAAAATATCCTCTTATATTAATATTAAGTGACAGTACTTCTAACATCTGAACAACTTTCCCACCTTAATTAGCGTTATATGCATCAAGAGCTACTCTTTTGAAAGACTGAATTATTAAAAACGGAACCTGAGTTCACATCAGCAATTGTAACAGCCATAAAATTAATACTGTTTCCGTCGCTTTATAGTTCTGCTTTGACTTCAGAAACTAGTTGTGAAAAATAATCCCATTTAAGGATATTCTTTCTTTTTTTTTTTTTTTTTTTGAGACAGAGTCTTGCTCTGTTGCCCAGTCTGGAGTGCAGTGGCACAATTTTGGCTCACTGTAACTGCAACCTCCGCCTCCCAGGTTCAAGCAATTCTCTTGCCTCAGCCTCCCTAGTAGCTGGCACCTGCCACCACGCCCAGCTAATTTCTGTATTTTTAGTAGAGATGGGTTTTCACCATGTTAGCCAGGCTGGTCTCCAACTCCTGACCTCAAGTGATCCACCCACCTCAGGCTTCCAAAGAAGTGCTGGAATTACCTGCATGAGCCACTGTGCCCAGCCAAGGATATTCTTCTTATAGTATCTCCATTATCAAAACATGCTGGAAAGAATGCTTTACTTGTTTATCAATATGATGATGCCTTAGGAGGTTTTATGCCCCCTTAAAATTATGTAATTTAGACCTGATGAACTCAGTTTTATTATTAGAAACTCATTTTGATCTGTAATTTCAGGCAAATATTATATAAATGAAACAAGAGTAGATACAGTAACAGCAGCATCCACATTGCATTTTTGTTCTTCTGAAAGTCCTAATTAAATCGTTTGTCATGTTATGCAAAGATTCACTGAGATTCTGGGGAGTGGCAGTAAATTTAAGCAAAGATTATGCTGTGATTCTGGGGAGCCATAGTAAATTGTATACCAACAAATCTAAAGGGTGAATTTTTACTTTCTGCTTATTGTCTTTTTCAAGAAAATTCTATAGTTACCAAAAAAGTGGCTGAATTTCGACATAATAAAGGAGAAGATTGAGCTGGCCTTTTGCTAGTCCACCCCCATTCTTACCATCTTCACCTTCAAGACTGAAATAAGGAGCTGCAGGAGTACAAAGGGATCCCAAAACATTGTCACATACCAGTAGCCATTTTCTTACTTTTACAAATAGTTAATATGGCCTTTTTTTTTTTTTTTTTTTTTTTTTTGAGATGGCGTCTTGCTCTGTCACTCAGGCTGGAGTGCAGTGGGGCAATCTTAGTTCATTGCAACCTCCACCTCCAAGGTTCAGGTGATTCTCTTGCCTCAGCCTCCCAAGTAGCTGGGATTACAAGTGGGCACCACTATGCCTGGCTAATGTTTGTATTTTTAGTAGAGATGGGGTTTTGCCATGTTGGCCAGGCTGGTCTCAAACTCCTGACGTCAATGATCTGCCCGCTGTGGCCTCCCAAAGTGCTGGGATGACAGGTGTGAGGCACCGTGCCCGGCCAGTTTTCTATATTTATACAATTATTCAGCCAGAAAAAATAGCAGCCATATAGTACTATAATGCTTATATCACTTCAGTGGGAAAAGAAAAATAATGGTATGCAAAAGAAATAAGAAATGTAGCCTGATTACTGAGAGAACACTGATAAAGTTTCAGATTATTCCCGTTGTTGAAACACTTCTCATTCGCTTTTCTCATTTCCTTCACCTCCCACTGAAATACCTGCGCTTTCCTTTTCCCCTGTCATACTTAACTTTTTTCTTCAGGTTCCTAAGTTGTTTCACCATCTTCATATTTCATTCTGATAATTCCAAAAATACTTAAATGAATCTTCCCTTTAACATGACCTACTTTAGTGTAGAATTTGGCCTAAGTCTCATTTCTCATACAAAAGCAGTTACATTTGAATTACCAAGAGAATCTTGTTGGTATAATTTAACCCAGAAGGGCAACTTACAGTGCTGTCATACTAAGCCTCAAGGATATATCTTCTCAAGATTGATAAGTGCTTTTGAGCAATCGCTCGAAAGTATGAATTGAAGTCTCTAAACAGTTCATTATCGTTTGGGTTGTAGTAATTAATTTTAATTAACTGCTGACAATGTTTGTTTCCAGATGAAAAAATGAGGATATGGTCTTTGTTCCCATTTGAATATGAACAGTGCTATCTATTTAATGTTAGAAAGGTAAAAGAGATCTCGGCCGGGCACGGTGGCTCATGCCTGTAATCCTAGCACTTTGAGAGGCTGAGGCAAGTGGATCACCTGAGATCAAGAGTTCGAGACCAGCCTGGCCAACATGGTGAAGCACCGTCTCTACTAAAAATACAAAAATTAGCCAGGCATGGTGGCGGGTGCCTGTAATCCCAGCTACTTGGGAGGCTGAGCCAGGAGAATCATTTGAACCCAGAAGGCAGAGGTTGCAGTGGGCCGAGATCATGCCATTGCACCCCAGCCTGGGCTTCAGACAGAGACCCTGTCTCAAGAAAAATAAAAATAAAATAAAATATTTTACATGGTATCTTTGCAAAAGGAGTAATGGTGGTTTAAAGAAAATGTTTAATACAGTTGTTCAAGAGTTCCAAAACATCAAACTTTTTGGATTCAACTATCCTTTTCTTTAAAAAAAAAAAGAAAATCTATTTTGAATACTGTACAGATTCCCATCTTATCAGAGGAAGAACTAGTTAGCATAATATAGAATTTTAGAGCTAGAAGAGACTTTCAACATCATCACGTCTTACCTCTCAGTATTCAATAGTTCAATATAATTATTATCTTTTTACAGGTCTTAACTTTCCTGCCCTAATTTCCAAAACAATGAAGAACCAGTAGTCCCCAGATCCACTTCGTGTATATGTGTAATTGTCTTTTAATTCCCTCTGATATTCTCCATATTCATGCTAACGATTGCAGCTCTGAGGATTATTTCCTTGATTCATTATGCCTGAATTAGCTTAAGAAAAGAATAGTCTACCAGATGCACAACTTTTAATTTAAATGCTTGGCAAAGGTAAAGATGAGTAATTCAGAGTTTTAGAAGTAGTTGTAGTAATAGTCAATTGTGTCATTGGTACTCTGGAAAATATATCATATGGTTTTTGCCATAACGATTCAGGAGTGAGTAATACTACCCTATTCAAGAGTAATACTACCCGATTCAAGAGTACCATTTCAAGAGTGAGTAATACTATCCTATTCTTTAAGACAAGTAATACTACCCATCCCATTGTATGGGTGAAGCCAAAGTGAACCAGCACAGCTTTTTGTGGGGGTTAGGGGTAGGAGAGTGTTACAGTGAAGTTCTTTGTTTCTGTTTTCTCACTCTCATTTCTCATTCATTCTTTAAATCAATAGATATTTATTTTGCCTGTGGTATGAGCTAACAGTTTCTCTGGGTCTGGATAATATAGCAGACAACAAGATCCAGTCTTTGGTCCCAAAGAGCATACAGTATAGGTTCTCACAACATGGACAATGCTAGATAACTGCCCAGAGAGCAGAGAAGTTACATAGGATCATTATCAACCTGTGCACCTGAACCACTGCACAAGCAATGTATTAACTTTGCCTTGTTCATTGGGATACAGTGAGAAATAACTGTTATAATTCGTTGTGAAGCATTTTGGAAATGGAAAGAGCTACAAAGCAGCTGAATAAAAGAAAACAATATTAAATTATAGGGTGGAAATGATTCTCATAGGTATGTTCAGTATTTATGTCAACACTGTAGGACCACTACCACGGAAAAGCTATTTTAGGTAAATACAGTTGCCTAGCTTTTACAAAGTTGAGAAAATACCTGTGTGTATTAACAAGATAAACTGTGGAATCTTATATTATTTTGGGTATTACGTGAGCTAAATATAGTTGGAATATCACACATACTATGAAGTTTCTATAAATCTGCAGCTTCTATTAAGAGTTTCTGTATTTCAATGTTTATCAGAAGTATTTCTCCAATATTTAAATGCTGAAACTATCCAAGACTATTATTCACAAACAATGGATTATATTCTAATACTCAGAAACTGTAGGAAGGTTTGTTAAATAAGATGAATATCTGTCCTGTGATTAACCTACCAGTATGTTGGGTTCGGGGGAGCTATCAGTGATTTATTATGCCTGATCTTTTCTGATTTTAGTTATGTTTTTAAAGTTTGTTAATTCTCTCAGAAGATGAGGATGCCAATTTATATCCCATTGTACTCCCTCAAAAGATGAATTTATAGAATGGGCCATGTCTTTAAGATGCTTTTATATAGTCATTCTTATACCTAAGATTCAAGGAAGGGACCCATTTAGACAGTTATTTAATGTTCTTTGACTATGAACTAATCCTAATTTTAACTTTAGTACTTTTATGTTCTTACCAGCTTTCACCCTAGTTAAATGGGGCACTACACCGCAGAGTTTAGCCTGTGGCATAGCAGAGCCCAAGTCATCTGTCACAGAGAATCATAATCTTACATTCTGTCTCTCCTCTGAACAATAGAACTTTGGGGTGGGGGAGAATCTTAATTTATAATGAGGCAACTCTAGTTTTATCACACTCAGAAACAACAAAAATATTCAAAATTTAACTTTCTGTGCATTCCATTTATTTGCAAATATATATCAATATGATTATTACATGAGTAAGAGATCTTCATTTTTTATTGTCATCCCTGATTTGCCAAATTAGGTAATATGGAGAACCTCCACACAGTTGCATATTATTTTACTTGTTCCACATGTTGGTGCTTTGTTCTCTACTGTCCTTTTGTCATTATATTATCTCTGAACATTTCCATTTAGTGTTTCTATTTAGAGTAAAGAAATAGAAGCATGAAAATTAATAACCCATGCATCAGACATTTTTGCTGGACTTTATAGGAATAACCAGTTAAGGCTAGAAACTTCAGTGTTTAATACTGTTTTCAAAACTTGATTGTTACATATATTGTCAGTTCAGTGATTGAAGACAAGATGTATATGTAGACAAATAGATAAAAACAGGGTAATTAAACCAGTGTGGGGTTTTTTTTTTAATTTTAAAGGAAAACACATGTGACTTATGTGCATTGCATGGCAGAGTATTACTAAAATTTGCCTAAAGAAACCATCATGATGTGTTCAGGTTGTATGGTAATGCTTTGACTATAGAGTACTTGGATTTGAATCCTCATAATCACAAAGGCTCTTAACAGCTGTTTAAAACAAAAAACAAAGACTATACTGTTTCTAGAAAGTATCATCTTCTTGGTTATATTTGTGCTAAATGTATGAACCTGTACTATACCGGTATGAAAAAGTAAACTGTATATGTATTTAGATTTTGAAAAGTAGCATTGTGCATTTTAGAAAAACATTTGGCAACTTGTGGCACTTTGGTAAAGGAATGTGCAATTATAAAGGTTAATGCCATTTGATTTTTTTTCTAATTCCCAGTAATTATTCTTACTAGGCTTTAGAGTCAAAACCAAACCCAATTTTAAGACTAGCACTTTTTTCCTACTGGTAATTCCTGTTTTTGTAATTACATGGAACGTTTAACTTAAACCATTCTTTGCAATGAGTTTTAGCTTTCCTCCTCGATCCTAACTTCAAAACCTTTAACTTAAGAACCATTTTAAATTAATCCAGTGGTAACCAGAAGAATATTTTAAGTATCATGACCACTTAATCTTGTGCCTGATTTTAGTAATTTTCTGATAAAAATAACTGAATTCCTGGAAAAGAATATTCAAACATTTTAATTAGTTTTCATTGGTCATAAATAATTGAGTAGTTGATGTCCATATAGTCATAATTTATCTAAACTCTGGAGCTGCCAAGGCAACTAAGTACACAGAAGTGCTTAAAACACACCCATATCCCCTAAAGAGAAATGACAAGACTTGGAAGAATCAAAATTCTGTATTATTATGGGTATCACATATATATAAGCTATTTTATATATATATATACACATACACGTACATTCTATTAGGTTACCAGTATTTTACTGTCATGCACCCATGGGTAGTAGAAGCAAAATAAAAATAAATATAAATGCTTAACTTTAGATGTTGGCACCAATATAGATTATGCATAAGCTGTTGCAATAAAAAATGTTCATTGTGCCTGTACCTGAAAAATTTACCTTAGGTTTTCTCTGGCCTTTTTTGTTTAGGCCTGCATGATCATTTTAAATGTAAAGATAGCAGGATATATGAATGAATGGATAAAATGATGGCTCTGTTTGCCATGGGATTAAAAATTCTGTTGAATTTTCTGAGGGGCATTGGCTGCTGTATATTACGTCATAAACTTATTGTTCACAAGCAACATGAGTCTATCACAGCATTTAGAAATTTTTTTCCCACAAAAAGAATTCAGAATTGACAATTCAAATTTGTAATTTTAAGCTGCTAATTATTAAAATTTATTAATATCTTATGGATTGAAGATTACATGAAATAAAAGTTACAAAAGAATGCTAATTAATAACGTAACTCCATATACTATCAAACTTCTGATAGCATTGAGTTTCTTATAAAGCCTTAAAATATTTTAATGATAAATTAATTACCTAGAAAAGAAGGCACTTTATTACCTTGAACTAGCTATTCGTCTGTATAGAATATGTCAAAAATCCCTTAAATTATTCTTTATCCTTTTATAAATTTATCCTAGTTACATGTTTTTCTAAAGCCTCTTATAGTATAATGTGTTAATTCAAACTATTGTAAATTAACAGAAAAATTGTTAACGATATAACCAATGAACAATACAGACATAAAACTCAAGAATAACAAAAGTACATGTGATAATAAGACTGTTAGTCTAAGTTAGTCTACAATCATTTGAGATTTTAAAATGTCAAATTTGAAGAGTTTTTCATTGAACAATTTTTGGACGGTTTTTATTTTTAAATCTTACTTTTAATTGGTACTACCTTGTCTTGAAATGTTGATCAAATGTAAAGGCAATCATTAAGCCGGTCCATTATAATTCAATTTTGCTTTAGTTGAGATTTTTTAGTGTAATTCTAAAACATTAAAACATCCGTTTGTTTCTTTTTTGCTCAAGTCAGCCACACCTGGTGAACTATCAAATTTAAATCATCAACATGGATGTGCTGCTGTGTATAGCTGTTTCCTCTTCAGAAAATTAGTACTTGATTTATACAAAGAATTTAGTTCAGCAGAAAAAGCATAGGATAATTTTTTCAAAAGGGTTCAACCCTCTCAAGTTAAACCTTAACATCTTTCTGACATTCATAAGGATAGGCTTTTATCCAAGAAATGTTTTCAACAGAAAAATATTTCAAAGTGGACAAACTCCACTTTCTTTTTTGCTTGAGGGGCAGTACACTTTTACAAAAACACATTTTTCTATAAGTTTCCTTATCTTTAAGTCGTTCTCTGTGGTGGCCATTTTTCCATCTCTAATTTTAAATGTTTTGCTAACTGTACATGCAGTTTCCTAGACAGTCTGATCATTACATGATATAGAAAGGAGTCAAGTTTAGCAGAAGTCTGTCCTTCAGAGGTCTGTCCTTGTGAAGGGGAGAGACCAAACACAAATTCCATGTCAGTTGTTTTGGTTTGGTTCTTTGTTTTCTTTTAAAAATAGGATATATTAACCCAAAGGTGTGTTAATGTCATGGCATGAACAATCTTCAATGTAGACCTATTGAGTATTTTGTAATGCTGAGTAACAGACGTTTCTCAACTCTCTGTGATGCTAAATATTTTCCTTAGGAAGTTTTGTTTAATGTTAGATTGTTGTTCTGAAAGATGTTGGTCCTAGTGGGATTTTTTAAAACTTGGAAAACAAATAAACGCATGTATTACAAATATAGAAATGGTGAATTGTAAACTTACCATATAGTACTGATTTCTATTTTCAAAAATGTTTCGCTGTTAAATATATACAACATAAAATTGCTGCCATACTGTAATTGAGTACTTTTTCCTAAATGACCCTGTTATCACTATTCCAGAATTAGAAGTTGGGCAGATACATGATTGATTCATGTGTCTGCATAGATGCTTCAAGGTATATTCTTCTCTTGGTGAGTAAAATTATATTTTCCTTGGCATCAATGCATTGAGATCTGAATATACCTGTATCTATCAATCCTTATAACACATTTCTTATGCAGTAGCTTCAAATATGCCAAAATTGGCCTAGACACAACTAAAAATTGAGGGTTTGTTACATGCTTTCTAACAGAAAGGTTTTCAACGAGTTTAATTATGGGTTTGTACTGTGAAAATAGTGGAACTCCCTTGAAAACTTCATGTTTGCTAAATTCAAATTAATATTTTTTCTTTAGCTCACAAATTACCCCAAATCCAGAGAGAATATCAACCTTTTTCACTGTTGTCAAATCAAGCATAAGGAACAGCCCCATGATACTACAAAAACAGTTGAGGAATAAGGAATAAATCTCTTATGTTACACCTCAGAATAAAGGCATTCGGTGAAAGAAATGAACTGAAGTTCATCATGAATGCAAGGCCTCAGTACTTGACATTCCTCCACGGAAGGGAAGACAAATATCAACACCACTGGCATCATTTCCAAACTGATCTTATGTGGAATAATTTCCACCACATTGAAGTACTTTTTGACTCTATCCAGTTTTTGGGTTTTGTTTTTTTTAATTCATCAAGCCTTTCTGTTTTCAAACCACCATTTGTCAGCCTTGAGGTAGAGAGACGTATAGATTTGAAAATACTTTCTTAAGAGATCATGTAACTATATAACTCTGAATTTAAAAATTGAGGGGGAGGGATAATTTCAACCCACTGCCTCTTACCAGAAACATTTTTTTAAATCTGTAACTGCTTTAGTGTTAACAGGGTACAAGGTGGTTTTTGTCCCGTATTGTTCTTAAAAGATTCTCATTTATTGTGATTGTATCGTACTGTATGAAAACAAATCATAAATTGCCTTGTATTGTTTATAATAGACCATACCACGTACTACTTCAGTTTTTATGTTCCAAGTTTTTCAGTGATGCATGTTAACAGTTAGGTCCTAAAATTCTGTGGTGCTAATTCTCCCATACCCAATGGTGCTTTTGTGGATGCTAACTGCACACATGCTGAACAAAGCTTGAAGTTTAAAACTTTCCTCCCTTCCTCTGTTTATATGAAGTAAAATAAAATAACTTGAATTTGTCTCAAAGTATCACTGACAATCTAATAAACTTGTTTATATGTGTGATTAGTTTGGATTCTTAATTATTTTACAGAAAGCATCTCAGCTCTGTTGGACCCCAAAAGTTGATTTTGTGTTTATTTCATTATATCATTTGTGCCCCCCAATTCATGGTATCTTTATAAATTTAAATGCAGTTTGTCTGGCTTCCAAAATCATGTTTAGGTAGGATCTACAGAAACTAGACCTATCAGAACTGGAAATGAGTAAGTTGAGAAGATCAAAAATGTGCCAATCCAGTCTATTACAGTGCCTTTATCTATTTTGTAATTTATTAATAAGGTTTTAGCACCTGGTTGAGCCAGGAGATAACATTTGCATGAAAGCAAGTATGCCTTCAAAACCTTTATTGCAACTCAAATGACATTGAAAAGGCCATTTCTATATGCTGATATTAAAAGTTCGCTCCCCATGTATGAAAATAGTGACAAAAAATTAATTTTGAATTTTCCAGGACAAACTGACATCATATGCCAGAATGTCATAATAGATAAACTCATGGCAATGGTTTTAGTGGATTTTTAGCTTCTGCATCTCTATTAAACCACAACAGAAGGCCACGTGAACCTGCCAATATCTTCATGAGGGCAGAGGGCTGTTTCTCCCAAGCCAGAGATAAACTCAATATAAAGGCACTATGTAAATTTGCATTCCAACCTTGGTACTTTGCCTAACTCATGGGTAATGTTAAAATTTGAAAAGAAAAAATGGAAACAAATGTATTAAAGCTCCTTGAGCAACAATCACTGACCTTAAATAGAAGATGATCAAACCTATTGATCTAATAATCTAGCAGGTATGATGACTGAAATGATATTCCCATACTACTATGGTTCTTTATTATATAAAGAGTTTCAGGCCCAGTAATTTTTGCCTCAACTAGCTATTAAATTGTGTCTAACTTCTAACATCAGAAAATGAAGTTTAGAGAATAGTGCCAATGTGAACTTAAGCTTACTTCTGTGACTATCTGAAATAAATGCAATATTTACTAAATCACAGCCTCTCACCAAAGATACTTCTACAATATATTTTTGTAACTACCTTAACTGTATTCCATTTTATGAAAACTGGTAAATAATAAATGTGCTACAAATTAATTCCACATTTTCTTTTGGAAGAAAAATCTGTTTAATCTACATGAAAATATCTCTAATTTTATACCCGCAGTCAACCAGATTTCTGTATTAATTTTCATTGTTTGTCCCATCAAAAAGATTAACCTGAAAAATGCTTCTCAGCTTTCATTGGTAGTAGCGAAATGTTTAAAAAATCTTAGCCTTAAATAACATGAATATACTTTGTAAGTTTAGTTCCTCTATAAAAATAATGTAGTCCCTCTCTAAGTGAAACCATTTTTAAATTACATAATTATATCTATTTTTATAGCATTATTAGCATTATTTTGGTAAGTTGTCCTTTCTGTTCCTAAAACAGTAATTTTCCCTTAGAGATCTTATGCTCAAGGTGTTTTCCCTAAATCCTTACAGGAAAGCATTTTCAAAAACAGACCTAAATGTTCTCTTTCCAGTAAGGAAACTCTTTTATAATAAATTCCATGTACACTAAAAGCATAACAGTACTTGTATTAGGGAAGTAATTTTTCTCATCAGAAATTGCTTTGAGTTTAAAAATGGCCAATAAAAAAAAAAAAAAAAAAAAAAAAAAAAAAAGGCCAATCTGCAGTCTACATCGTTTCAGATTTGTCTTCATGAGATCTTTTTTAAAAACTGTTGAACTAGGTGCATACTGACTTACACCAGGACTAAAGTTATTTTTCTTAACTCCTACTTTATCCTTTATCCTTGGCAGGGATTCAAGGGAGGTGAAAAGACTCTTGGAAAATAACTAAAAAGTAATACAATACACACAAAATAAGGGAGTGGTAGTTCATAGGACTGAATAAATCATGAAATGCAGTGAACTCAGCGCAACACATATTCTGCCAAATTGTTCTCGTCTTACACTTTTCGTGAAGCAAGTTTCCCATCATAAAAGACTTAACGGAACACTGGCACCTGAAGATCAAAAGGACTGAATGAAAAGGCTGGCCCTCAGTTTTGTGTATTTGGAAGTTCAGGGTTTTTTTGTAGCTAAGAAGACTTTGATGAAGGAAGAAGTAAAAAAGAAAAAGAAAAAAATGAAACTCAGTTTTGTTAGTTCATTCTGAGTGAATTCACAAGAGATTCCTTTTAAACAAGGTCATAAAGAAAACATCTTGAATATCAGATATTCAATGGAGAAACCAATTAACTTACAACAAAAAATAAAGTGGTACACCCAGGGAGTGGATTGGAAAGAAGATGTGCATAAGAAGTGAACTTTGAAGTTTGCTTTTATACTTTTTGAATGTTATTTCATGATAAGCTTGTATTATTTTATAATTTATAAAAGACTTTTTTTTTAAAGGAAAGAAATCAAATGCTAGACAGACTAGAATACCTATGTCAACTGGTCAGCACATTCTCTTTCCAGTAGGAAAATCTGCTTTTTTTTTTTTTTTAGACAGGGTCTGACTTTGTCACTCAGGCTGCAGTGCAATGGCAGGATCACAGCTCACTGCAGCTTCAACCTCCCAGACTCAAGCAATCCTCTTACCTCAACCTCCCAAATAGCTGGGACCACAGGCACATGACGCTATGCCTGGCTAATTTTTTACTTTTTGTAGAGACAGCATCTCCCTATATTGCCCAGCCTGGTCTTAAAGTCCTAGGCTTGAGCAATCCTTGCAAAGTGCTGGGATTACACGCATGAACCACTGCACCCAGCTGGAAAATCTACTTCTAAAACCTGCTGAATGTCAGAACATTGATTGGCAAGTATAAAATCAGATAAAGGAAAATGACTACTATTCATGAATTGAATCATGCTATGATGCGCTTCATGATACAGACCTGCCAAGAAAACAGGAATAACCCCATCAGCGTATTGGCTCAGAGCACAGTCACCCCAAGTCAGAGACAGAAACCACTAACCAATCCTTATGCTTTAAATCTTTTTTTTTCTAGATTGCATGTGACCCACCATCATTCAGTGTGAAAATTACTGCTTATATGATTAAGTCACATATTATCTTGCATTTAGTATCACCTTAGGATTTTCAATGATAGACTACTGTTTTATAAATATCATTCATCATTAAGCATTATCTTTAATCATATTACATAATCATATCATTACACTATTGTATAATCATTGTTATTATTTTGTTTGTTTTTGAGAAATAGAGTCTCACTGTACCTCCCAGGCTGGAGTGCAGTGGCGTGATCATAGCTCCCTGCAGCCTCAAACTCCTGACCTCAAGCAATCCTCCTGCCTTGGCCTCCCAAAGTGCTAGGATTATAGGCATAAGCCACTGTGCCTGACCTTTTTTAAATAATCATTATTATTAATCATTAAGTATCATTAATCATTCACTCTCATTATAAATATCATTCATCATTAACAAAAGTTTTACATACAATAGCTCTCTGACCATGACCCTTCTTGACAGAGATTTAGGGAACATCCAAATTCAGCAGAGGTGACTGGTGAAAGATCAAGATGTTCCTCCCTTAACCCTCAATGGTAGACCTTGTCAATAAACCATAGCAGCTGGGAGCAGCTCACACCTGTAATCCCAGCATTTTAGGAGGCCGAGGCGGGCAGATTGCTTGAGCCCAGGAGTTCAAGACCAGCCTAGGCAACATGGTGAAACTCCATCTCTAGAAAAAATTTGGAAATTAGGTGGCCTTGGTGGCATGTACCTGTAGTCCCAGCTACTCAGGAGGCTGAGGCTGGAGGATCGCTTGAGCCCAGGAGGTCGAGGCTTCAGTGGGCTGTAATCATGCTACTACACTCCAGCCTGGGTGACAGAGCAAGACCCTGTCTCAAAAAAAAAAAAAAAAAAAAAAAAAAAAAAAAAAAAAAAAAGGTAGGCCGTAGTATTTATTTCAAATGGCCAGATACAGCTCTAGAGTCTTTCTCAACTCAGCACTCTCCTGGCAGCTGCTCCCAGTTGACTACACTTAGCATGCAAGATTGACATAGTTGCCTTTCTGCCTTAGACACCCATCAGCATGTATACATGCCATCTGTGTTAGTCTGGGTCCTCCAAGAAGCAGATGCCAAGATGGAATTAGATGTGCAAGAGATTTATTAGAGGAAATGCCAGTGAGGGAAAATGGAGAAGGAGCCTGTGGAGGAGACATCAGACTCAGATGCAAGTCCGCCCCCTGTAAAGGAGAAGAGAGGAGGAAAGGGGAAGGAGGTAGGAAGGAATTATTTGTTAGACTACAGTGCAATTATAAGCAAGTTTCAGCCAGGCCTAGGGGAGTCCTTGAGCCAAAGTCACTCTTCAGAAGAGGCCAGCATCTTGCGCGTTCAACCTGCTTAGTATCCCTGTCACACTCAGTTATTGGCTGGGAGCAAACGTGATGATAGATTTCAGAGCACCACAGCTGGACCTGTGGGCCATTTAGGTGGAGACATAGAGCTGTTCAGTGCCAATAGGAGTCTGTGGTGGCCATGAAAATGCATCTCTCAGATTTCCTTCTACAGGGAGCATAACTGACTCACAGGCTCTTTCTCCATTCTGCGATGCTAGTTTTTGGATGGTGTGGTTTTCATGTTCTACCTACACCATCCACCTCCTCTGCTGGGAAGTGGTCCCTTAGTTGGATGCCTCTGTCTCTGCTGCCATGGCCACTCTGTTGATGTGCCCATCCTGCCAATTCCAAGGTGGCCAATGGCAGTCTGAGTCAGGTCAACTGTCTGAGTCACTTTGTCAACTTGGTTGTTCAATACCTCTCCCATGATGGATGGCTTCTGGTGGACATTAACATGTGATACAAAACTCTTCACAGTCTGGGCCAGGTGTGGTGGCTTACATCTGTAATCCTAGCACTTTGGGAGGCCGAGGTGGGCAGATCACTTGAGGCTGGGAGTTGGAGACCAGCCTGGGCAACATAGTAAAACCCCATCTCTACTAAAAATACCACAACAAAAATTTATCCAGGCGTGGTGGTGCACGTCTGTAATCCCAGCTACTCGGGAGGCTGAAGCAGGAGAATCACTTGAATCTGGGAGGTGGAGGTTGCAGTGAATCAAGATTGCACCACTGCACAGCAGCCTGGGTTACGGAGTAAGACTCTATCTCAAAAAAAAAAAAAAAAAAAAAAAGTTTTCATAGTGTATGCCTGCTCCCATATGTGCACCCACAAGCCTCTACCCCAGGCCTCTTAGACCCAATCTTCCAGTCCTTTTCCTTCCAGGCTCCTGGCCAGATAGCCAGGCCATTGATCACTGCCCAGGAACTATAAATATGCTTACCCAGGCCACTTCCTCCTTGCAAAGTAGATGACCAGGTGCACTGCTTGCACCTCTGCT
The DNA here is from genome assembly GCF_047675955.1 of Chlorocebus sabaeus. Classification (NCBI taxonomy): domain Eukaryota; kingdom Metazoa; phylum Chordata; class Mammalia; order Primates; family Cercopithecidae; genus Chlorocebus; species Chlorocebus sabaeus. The sequence continues at coordinate 30,628,831 of NC_132911.1, read as the reverse complement.
CATTGGGAAGATTCTCCCTCTCCACTGTCTTTCAAAGCCACCTCACCAATTTTCAGTTTGCATCTACATACAGACCCACCTCATCTATCAACCAAGTTCAGGCTTTTCCCTTCTCCTTCAGTTGTCCTATGGGAACTTCCACATGGCCATACATGTGAGATGGGAGAGGGCGCTGATGCATCTATTGAAGCTGAAAGGAATAAGGCAGTTTGGACTGCCTATGTGATCATAGCTCACGGCAGCCTCAACCTCCTAGGCTTGAGGAATCCTCCCACCTCAGCCTCCCAAGTAGCTGGGACTACAGGCACACACCACCATGCCTAGCTAATTTTTTTTTTTTTTAATAGACACAGAGTCTCTCTGTATCACCCAGGCTGGTCAAACTCTTACCTCGACTTCCCAACGTGCGGGGATTACAGGCGTGCAATAGCAACTTCTCAAAAGGTGTGTAATTCTCTGCAGTGGTTTGCATGATCTTCCTCCAGAATCCCAGGGGCTGCACGGTGATTCTCTCCCTGGGGCTTGATACAAACTCTGTCTTTTCCCACTGCTTCTTTTCCCTACAGTGACATTCCAAAGGCTTGGATCTGCCCAGTCATGCAGACTAAGAACTAGGGCCAGTTCACCTGCCGCAGTGCCCTTTCCTGCTCTGAGACCTGCTCAAAGCTGGCAGTATATGCAGCAGAGCAGTATTCTTATCTGTGGAATGTGTTATCTCCTGAACCCAAAGAGGTTTGCTGGATGCTCAGCTTCCTGTATGGAATAGAGATACAAGTGGTGCCTGCTTCTTTTTTTTTTTTTTTTTACTTTTGAGAAGAGGTCCTGGCATGCCCTAATAAACCTCCTAAAAAATGTCACTGAAGTGGCAGGAGCCTGAATGTTCTTAGGGTACATTCTCAAGCCCCCACTTCCCTCAGCCTCTTTATCCCTTCCTCTGATCCTATGGACCAATGAGCAGTGTTGCTTGCACTGCAGCCTGGACCTGTTGCAGAAGTCCTTCCTGCTAAAGGCAACTCGGAATTTTCCACTTCACTGTGCATTGGTCATCACTCTTCCCAGACTTCTAAGAACCACCCTCACAGTGAGTTTGTCCTATTCCCTGGGGTCCTGGCCAACGTGCTAGATCTCAGTTTCTGAGAAACTTCCATTCCAAGTCCTTTGATCAAGCACTCTCAAAGTACAGGCCAAGGTGCCCTCCTCTGGTTCCCACTGGCTCATCCTTGCAACTCATCTGGTGTATAGTCTCCTTTTTACTTAATCGTCCCCAGCATGTACCCACCCGCGTTATGCCGGGACTGAACCTTAGTTATCAGGCAGGAGAGATGAGGACACCTACCAGGGGAACATGTGTTGCCTTGTGAAGGAGGGGCCTCTGCAGCATCTTCTTACACAATAGAAGCACTAGGTCTTACCAGAAAGGATGGGGCACGTTTGCAAGCCCAAAGGATTGGGAAAGAAAGCGGCAGTCTGCCTAGACAATATATTCAAGGGCCTCTGTCTACATACCCTCATCCCAGTTTTCAGGGTCCCAAGTTTTCCCAGGGTCCCAGGTGTTCCCCAAACTCCCCCAGTCCCCACCACTGGCAACCTATTCTTCACTGATTATTCAAACATCTAGGGATCTCTGCAATTCTAACTATCTGATTTTCACCCGTTCAACCACGTCTGCTCTCCCACATTGCAGGAGGTAAGGGCCTTCTTGTAAAATGCCAAAAAGTCTCTTGCCTCCCACACTTAGCCATTTATTCCTTGCTTAACTGCTCTCATTATCCCTTAGCTAGCAGCAATACAACTTCGCAGTAAACAGCCAACAATTCTGCTGTCTTTGAGGACATTTTTCTCTCCATAAGTTTCAAATGCTTCAATCATCACACCTGCAACATCTTTCCTCCCCACCAGGACATCTTCCCAGGTCACCATCGATGAAACTTTCACCTTTGACTCACCACCTTATGCTACCGACTATCCATACCCCACCTATCAACCAAGTTAATATCCTCTTTGCCCACTGGAGTGTTAGTAGGTTAATTCCAAATCACAATCTTACCACCTGTTTTCTTGGATCATTCTTGGTACTACTTTTGCTAGCACAGGACATCTGAGAAGCCAAAGCCAAGATAGGATTAGACACATAAGAGGTGTACTGGTTCAAATGTTGGTGAGGGAAAATGGGGGGCTGGAGGAGGCTGGTGAGACGTCAGACTCCATTATGATCCCACCCCTATGAAGGAGAGAACAAACAGCTTAGCTTGCAGCATTGCAATAAGGAAGATTCAGCAAGGCTAACAGGGAATGCTCAAGCCAAAGGTGCTTTTTAGAGGAGTCCTCTGTCTTCAGAAATGGGCCTGCCTTTGTATCCTGCCATGAGCAGTCAATGGGAACAGTGCAGGGGAAGCAGAGCCCTGGCCTGAACACAGTAACGGAAGTCAGTACACAACAGTTTGTGCCTTTAGTTACTTACCCTCCCTGAAGCAGGAGGTCGGAGAGGCACATTTCCAGGGCTGCCATGCCGTTGCATGGAGGCATTTGAGATCACAAAGCGAATATCAGCCATTAATGAAATGGTCAGGCTTATTTTGCTCAGTTTGAGAGGGAGATAATTTGTATTCCTATACTCGAAATTGGGGGAAAAGAATCACCCTAATTAGAATCTGAACTGTCCATAAGTAATAAACATAAAAGTAATATTAAAGTATTAGTGAATACTCTTAAGCTCAATTGTTAGTTTTCTATTGCAAAAAAATAAAATACTTTAAAACTTTAGAGACTGTTTTGGGAGGCTGAGGTGGGAGGATCCCTTGAGCCCAGCTGTTCAAGACCAACCTGGGCAACATAGCAAAACCCTGTCTCTACAAAAAATTAAATAAATATATTAGCTGGGAGTGATGGCACATGCCTGTGGTCCCTGCTACTCAGGAGGCTGAGGTTAGAGGATTGCTTGAGCCTCCAGAGGTCAAGGCTGCTGTGAGCTGTGAGTGCACCACTGCACTCCACCCTGGGCAACAGAGCAAGACTCTGTTTCAAAAAGAACCAAAAAAAAAAAAAAAACTATTTTAACATACCAATATCTCACATATGTATCTTATCTATTGAATGAAAACCATTTCTTTCAATAAACAAAAAGCTACGTTTGTACAAATAGTAAGTATAAAATGATTTTCACTTAAAAGGTGATTTTAAAATGATTTTGATATGGCATATTTAATAGCAAAACTCTACTATTCATTGTCCGCAGTTCAGTGAATAGTCCTCCAAATTGTATACATGTATTAACATGTGTATATAATTTTAAAAATCTTTTTGTATGTCTAAGCATATATATGTATGTATATCAATTAATTTGGAATATATATATACATTTTGAGACAGAGTCTTGCTCTGTCACCTGGACTGGAGTGCAATGGTGCAACTTCGGCTCACTGCAACCTCCACCCCACAGGTTCAAGTGATTCTCCTGCCTCAGCTTCCCAAGTAGCTGGGATTACAGGCATGTGTCACCACTCCCAGCTAATTTTTTTTTTTTGTAGCGGAGATGGGGTTTTGCCATGTTGGCCAGGCTTGTCTCAAACTTATGGCCTCAAGTGATCTGCCCACCTTGGCCTCCCAAAGTGCTGGGATTACAGGCATGAGCCACCACACGGGGCCTTAATTTTTAAATAAAATTATGTTTACTATACCCAATTATACTAAATCCAAATTTCTTTTCTTAACATTGCAACTTTTGCTCTTCACAGCTTTTCAAAAATGATACTTTAAAAAATTGATTAGCCAGGTGTGGTGGCGGGTGCCTGTAATCCTGGCTACTCAGGAGGCTGAGGCAGGAGAATCGCTTGAACCGGGGGAGCAGAGGTTGCAGTGAGCCGAGATCACGCCATTGCACTCCAGCCTGGGCAAAAATAGTGAAACTCCATCTCAGATAATACATACATATACACAAAAATTAGCTGGGCATGGTGGTGGGCACCTGTAATCCCAGCTGCTTGGGAGACTGAGACAGGAGAATTGCTTGAACCTGGGAGGTGGAAGTTGCAGTGAGCCGAGATCACACCACCGCTACACTCCAGCCCGGGTGACAGAGCTAGACTGAAAAAAAGAAAAAAAAAAAAGATAGAATGTGGAGAAGATGTTAAAGCAATTTCAAAAGATGAAGCAGTGATGTTGGTGAATCATCAGGCTACAGCAGATGTGTGCACACTGATGATGCGCGTCCAGGACAAAGGACTGGTTGCTGCTCAGATGATGTGGTTGATGGATCGTATTTTTAAGTACATCAACTTTGGAATTGTTTCTCCAGTTCACGGAGACTTTTTTATAAGACAGGGAAGATCTTATTGTGACCAACAGCTGCTGCTTCTCAAGGAGCACTTAGAAAGTAATTACAGGAGCAGAGATTGAAAATGGATTATTTTATTTCCAGAAAGGGGCTTCCTCAGGAAGAGGCGAGAAACAAGTCGGGCATTTGCAGAGAAAAATAACTTGCCATTTCATACTCATGTTACTCTGCCAAAGTTTGGGGCAACAAAAATTATTTTGAATGCACTTGTAGCACAAGAGGGAAATGGAAGTCCAGCAGGAGGACGTGCTAAAGAATTAGCAAATCAAAAGGCCTCCAGTGGATAGTGGATACGATAGCTTATCCTAAAGCTGAACCTCTCAGTATTCAAACCTGGATCCTTGGGTACCGGAAACCAACAGTCACACACAAACATTACAGGATCTTTCCAGTTAAAGATGTGCCCCTGGAGACTGATGACCTTACCAATGGGATCTATCAACAGTTTATTGAAAAAGAGGACCTCTTATCACATTTTTATGAAACAGGAGTTTTTCCACCTTCCAAGGGCCATAAGGAAGCTGTTTCCAGGGAAATGACCCTCAGAAACATGTGGATATTCCTTACACAGTCTTTAGCATTTTTGTCAGGCTGTATGTGGTACAACATCATTCAGTATTTTTACCATTGCCTGTTTTAGGAATTGACTTGGACTTGTGAAGGTCACCATAGATGTTCAGACTTTCTTTCATAAGCATGCATTATTTACATGTGCAAATCAGAATATATTTAAAACAGCAAAAGAAATTCTGTGGATGGATTAATATTTATTCCCCTTTGGAATATTTTAAAACTCTACTGAAATGGGGATTTGTAATAAAAACAAATTGATATATACTTCATATAACATAAAATTCACTGTTCGAAAGGATGTATTTGGTTGTTTTAGTATATTCACTGTGTTATGTAACCATCATCACATCACCTAGAATATTTTCATCCTTGCAAAAAGAAATGTCGTATCTATTAGCAATCAGTCCCAATTCTTCCTCTCACTCAGCCTCTGTTAGGCATTAATCTACTGTCTCTACGGGTTCCCCATTCTGGACATTACATATCAACGGAATCATATAATATGTGGCTTTCTATGTCTGGCTTCCTTCAGGTTAACCCAAGCTGTAGGATACACCAGTACTTCATTCCTTTTTATTCCTTTTTATGAATAATATTCCATCATATGGATAGAGCACTTTTTGTTTATCCGTTTATCAGATGGACATTTGGGTTGTTTCCACTTTTTGGCTATTACGAATAATGCTGCTATGAGCATTCATGTACAAGTTTTTACATGAACATGTATTTTCAATTCTCTTGGCTATATATGATAATGGGAAGTGGAATTTCTGGGTCATATGGTAACTCTACGTTTAATTTTTGGAATAACTGTCAAACTGTTGTCTGCAGTGGCTGTACCATTGTATATCTCCAGCAGCAATTTATTTATTTATTTATTTATTTATTTATTTATTTATTTTGAGACAGGGTCTGGCTCTTTCACATTGGCTGAGGTACAGTGGCATGATCACAGATCACTGCAACCTTGACCTCTGGGGCTCAAACAATCCTCCCACTTCAGCCTCCTGAGTAGCTGGAACTACAGGCATGTGCCACCATGCCCAACTAATATATTTTTTTTCTCTTGTAGAAACAGGGTTTCACCATATTGCCCAGCCTGGTCTTGAACTCCTGAGCTCAAGCAATCCGCCCACCTTAACCTCCCAAAGTGCTGGGATTATAGGCATAAACCACCACGCCCAGTCTATTTCTTACATTTAAAATATCTTGAGTATCTTTCTATGTGTAGACATGAATAAAGTTCTTTTTAGTATTTTATAATTCCATTGTGTGAAGGCATCAAAAGTTACATAACTAATCCCCTAATAATGGGCATTGCATTGTTCACAGATTTTTACAGTGTCAACCAAGGCTATATTAAACACATCTTACAAATATCTTAAATGAAGTATCTTGGTCATAAAAGATGCACATTTTAATTATTTTATTTTAGCATAAATGACATACAAACCACTGTGTATATTTCAAATGTACTACTGGATAAGTGTTCAGTATGTATACAACCATGAAACCTTCACCACAATCAAAAGAATAAGCATATCCTCAGGATCTAGAAGAATTTGAAAAATAATAATAGTAATAAATATATTCATTACCCAAAAAAGTTTCCTTCCCTGGCCAGGCACGGTGGCTCACGCCTGTAATCCCAGCACTTTGGGAAGCCAAGGCAGGCATATCATGAGGTCAAGAGATCGAGACCATCCTGGCCAACCAACATGGTGAAACCCCGTCCCAGCTACTCGGGAGGCTGAGGCAGCAGAATCGCTTGAACCCAGGAAGCAGAGGTTGCAGTAAGTCAAGATCACGCCACTGCACTCCAGCTTGGGCAACAGAGTGAGACTCCGTTTCAAAAAAAAAAAAAAGTTTCCTTCCCTCTTTGACACCCATTATGATCCTATCACCAGGCAACCACTGACCTACTTTTCATCAACATAGATAAGTTTGCATTTTCTAGAGTTTTAAATTGACTCATACAACATGTACTCTTTTTTATCTGGCTTCTTTTACTCAGCGTATTTATTTTGAGGTTCAGACATATTGTTGTGTGTATCAATAGTTCATTTCTTTATATTAGCCCATGGATATGGATATGCTGATTGTATATGGGTGCTGAATGTGTTCATTTATTCATTTATTGATGAACATTTGGTTTAATTCAGTCTTTGGCTATTAAAAGTAAAGCTCCTACAAAAAGTTGTATTCAAGTACTGTTAACGTACATTTGCTTTCACTTCTCTTTGGTAAACACCTAGGAATAGAATGACTGGATCACATGGTAAGTATATGTTAACTTTTTACAAAACTGTCGAACTATTTTCCAAAGTGCTTGTTCCGCTTTACATTCCCAGCAGCAGTCCTTCAATATCCCCACCAATACTTGGTATGGTCGACTTTTTAAATGTTCACCATTCAAATAGGATGTTGGGGCATCTGTTGTGGTTTTAATTGACGTTTCCCTAATGACAAGGGATGTTGTGAATCTTTTCACATGCTTATTTACTATCCATATATCTTCTTTGGCCGAGTGTCAAATCTTTGCCCATTTTTGGTTTGCCCATTTTTTGATCGCCTTGTTTGCATTTTAAGAGTTTTTTAAACAAGTTCTTATATAGGATTTACAAATATTTTCTCCCACTCTATGGCTTGCCTTTTCATATATATATATATATATATATTTTTTTTTTAGCAATGGCTTTCAAAGAACATTTGAATTGGATTTAATTTTGGTAAAGCTCACCTTATCAATTGTTTCTTTTGCGAACTGTGCTTTTGGTTCCACAGCTAAAATCTCTATGCCTAACTCGAGGTCACAAAGATTTTCTCCAACGTTTCCTTCCATAAATTTTATAATTGTATGTATCATGTTTAGGTCTATGACGCATTTTGTACACAGTTTTAGAACATGGTTTAGGATATAGGTCAAAGTTCTTTTTTTTGCAAAAGAATATCAAATAATTCTAACACAATTTGTTGCAAAAACTTTTCATTTCCATTGACTTACCCTTGCATCTTTGTTGAAAATCTGTTGTCCATATATGCATGGCTCTATTTCTGGACTTTCTATTCTACTCCATTGATATATTTATATATCTAGGTGCCAACACTCCACTGTCCTGATTAATATGTCTTGAAATCAGAAGCATTAGTCTCTCAACTTTCTTATTCTTTATAACGTCATTTTGGCTATTCTAGGTCCTTTGCATTTCCAAATGAATTTGAGAGTCAGTTTCCCAGTGTCTAAAATAAAACCTGATGGAATTTTTGAAAGGAATGCATTCAATCTATATATCAATTTGGGGAGAATTGAGATTTTAACAATATTGAGTCTTTTGACCCACGAAAGTTATATACCTCTCCATTTATTTAGCTCTTCTTTTTATCTCATGAGCTGTAGTTTTAAATTTACACATCTTGCACATCTTTTTCCAGATATATTCCTAAATATTCACAATTTTGATTTTACTATCACTCATGTTGTTTTTATAATTTTTCTTATTGTTCATTCCTATCCTATAAAATATAATTGATATTTATGTATACAATTGATTTATTTTTGTATCTTGCAAACGTGAGTATGTGTGTATGTATGCATGTATTATTGGACTAGACATACTTAATAGTTGGCAGAATACTCTATATTTGTTACTCGGTTTGGGGTGAAATTTAACAAAATGGGAACTAGAAGTCTCCCCTACCACCTTCGAATGATAGTAAGTTAAAAAACAATATCATATCCAGGAAGGAATGGCAGAGATTAATTCTATTCTTAGAGACCTAAAGGATGCAGGGATTAGTGGGTCACATCAAACATCCACTTACTTCTTCAATCTAGCTCCTACAAAAAATTGGATCTTGGAACATGACAGTGGACCACCTCAAACTCTACTAAATAGTAGCCAAAATTGTACCTGCTGTGTCAGATGTGGTATCTTTGTTGGAGCAGATTAACCGTGCTTCTGGTACATAGTATGTGGCCATTAAACTATCAAATGCCTTCTTTTCTGTCTCAGAAAGACAGATTAGAAAGTTTACATTCGCTTGAGATAGACTATATGTTTACTGTATTGACACAGGGCTATGTCAAACTACGGCCCAGAGGGAACTGAATTCTCTGGCCATTCTGCAGAATATCACCTTGGCCTATTGGATTGATGACACTATGTTGGTTGGCCCAGATAAACAAACAGTGGCAAGTGTGTTGGAAGCTTCAGTAAGACACACATTCCAGACAATAGAGAAAATAAAACAGCAAAGTTTCAAGGGCCTACTACATCAGCAAAGATATTCAAGGTCAATGGTCTAAGGCATGATGGGATATCCCCACAAAATTGAAGGACACACTAATGTATGTCACACTTTCCACCAGTAGCAGGGAACCAAAACACCTAGAAGGGATCTTTAGGTTCTGGAGCTATCATATTCTACACTCAGAAATACAGCTCTGGCCTATTTTTTTACCAAATAACAAGGCAGCTTCCTGCTTTGAGTAGGCCCAGAGTAGAAAAGGGTTCTGCAGCAGATCCAGCCTGCAGTACAAATCTGTCACTTTGCCATTTGACCCAGCTAATCCTATGCTATTAGAGAAATCTGCTAATTTCTCTAATAGGCAAAGATGCCATATGGATTTTATTCCAACATAAAAATCACAATGCAGATCCCTAGGGTTCTGGGGTCAAATCATGCTGTCTGTAGCAGGTAATTATAAACCATCTGAAAAGCAGCTCCTGGTATGCTATTAGGTTCTGGTAGAGAGGGAATGCTTGGCTGTGGGACAGGAATTGACCACGTGTCCAGAACTACCCATCATGAACTGGATCTGTCACATCCACAAAGTTATAAGTTCAGGTGCATTCAGCAGCATTTCATTCTAAGATGGGAGTTACACATTCAGGATCGAGTACATGCAAAGGGAAAAAGGGCAAAAATAAGCTGTACAAGCAGGTGCCCCAGCCCCCATGTCATTCACCACTATTGCACCAGCACCTCTCCCTCAGCTCACACCTGTGGCTACATAACAGGGCCCTTGTGAACAGTTCACAGAGAAGAAAAGAGACAGGGCTTGGTTCATGGATGATTCCGCTCAATATGTGGGTACAAGTGAAAACTGGACTGCTGCTGCCCTATAACTCCACTCAGAGGTGACTCTGAAGACCAACGGAGAAGGGAGATCCTCCCAATGGAGAGAGCTTCTGTTGGTGCACCTGGGGTCATCCACTTTGTGCAAAAGAAAAATGCCCCAAGCTAAAACTATGCAGACTCATGGACAGTGGCAAATGGTTTGGTTGCTTGGTCAAGACCTTGAAAGGAGAAGGACTGGAACACTGGGAAAAAGACAGTCTGGGGAAGAGGTTTGTAGATGGAAAGACTGGAGTAGTCAAGACGTGTTATCCACCAGAGAACATCAACCAAGGAAGAGGCACTACAAGACCAAGTGGCTAGAACAATCCACACACATGTCTCAGAGACCCAGAACCTTTTCCCCAAGGAGCTTATCTATGACAGATACACACACTTTGGTCCTTTATCTGATTGTATTCAGTACCAAACAGTGCATTTTCTCCCAAATTGCAATTCTGATCACAGAAGAACTTCAATATTTTCCCCTCCATATTTACTATGGTACCATTTACATAAAAAGAGAAAAAATACTACTGCATAAACTTGTATTTGCTTTAGAACTTGTATTTTAAAAATACTACTGCATGTACTTGTATTTGCATAATATCTGATATGATTTGGATCTGTGTCCTCACCCAAATCTCATGTTGAATTGTAATCCCCAGTGTTGGATTACAACACTCCCTGGTAGGAGATGATTGGATCGTGGGGGTGGGTCCTGCATGAATGGTTTAGCACCATCCCCTTGGTGCTGTTCTCATGACAGAGTTCTCACGAGATCTGGTTGTTTAAAAGTGTATAGCACCTCCCCGCACCTTCTCTCTTCCTCCTGCTCTAGCCACCTAAGACGTGCTTGCTTCCCCTTCACCTTCCACCATGATTGTAAGTTTCCTGAGGACTCTCCAGAAGCAGATGCTGCCATGCTTCCTCTACAGCCTGCAGAACTGTGAGCCAATTAGGCCTCTTTTCTTTATAAAGTGCCTCTCAGGTATTTTTTACAGCAGTGCAAAATGGACTACTACAATATCCATGGAAGGACATACAAGAAACAAATACAATTGGTGCCTTAGGAAAGAGTAACTGTGTGTTAGATTAGGAAAGAGACATTTTTTACTGTATACATACTTACTTTTTTCTGAAACCAAGTATTATCAATTCAAAAATAAATTTGACCAAAAAGAAAATTCCAAAAGAGTGAGTCACTTATTCAAACAAAATATGTTTATCCTTTTTTCCCTTCTTATGCCTTCTTTTTCTAATTCAACACTCACAGAAGTTGGCATGAAAGCTCTCAGCCGTCCATCTTCAAGATCTTCACAATTAGTTTTAGGCAAAGGCAGCTTTTGCAAGCTCTTCTCTCTCTCTTACTACTTCCCTTTTACATATCTATTCTTTTTCATCCTCCGGTAAAGCTTTCTTTTTTTTCTGATGCAATCCTACTAATCTCTCCATGTTCTCTAGTTTGTTTATATACTTCTTTGTTTGTTTCTTTTTTTCTTTTTTTTTTTTTTTTTGAGATGGAGTCTTACTCTGTCGCCCAGGTTGGAGTGCAGTGGCGTGATCTTGGCTCACTGCAAGCCCCGCCTCCTGGATTCATGCCATTCTCCTGCCTCAGCCTCCCAAGTAGCCGGGACTACAGGGGCCACCACCACGCCCGTTTTTAGCAGAGACAGGGTTTCACCGTGTTTGCCAGGATGGTCTCAATCTCCTGACCTCGGGATCTGCCTGTCTCAGCCTCTTTGTTTGTTTCTAATTTGACCATTATCCCTATTAACCCGGGTCAATAACAATCTAGTCTTCCTCATTTTCTTTCCTTCTTTTTACACCTCCCTCTCAGCATCACTGTCAATTTTAAATATCTTCATTTAATAGAGTATCTCCACGACCTAAAACAGAGTCTGGCACATAATAGACGCTCGTTATTCATTGAGCTGAATGAAATTAGTGAGTGAATAGATGAATGAATGATACACCCTGCCCAGAAGAGGTCAGCTCATTTTTTTTCTATGCAACCTTAAAACAAATGCTGCTACTCTCAGATTTTGGAAGGCTACAGACGTTGTGTCTGTCCTCAGAACTCCCTTAAAAGTTGAGTTAGAGATTCCCCACTCCTGGCTGGAGGAACGTGTTGTTAGTTGCTTTCCCACTCTGGGGATATTTAATGAAATTGTAGAGGTGGCTTGCTGTGCTTCATGTTTTCCTTGAATTCTCTAATCCCTCTGTCTCTCATTACTGTTGCAGGTCAAAGCAATTTGGCATGGTGTCTGGGCACTCAACACCTCTCTCAAATCAGCTCGAAGGCTGAGGCTACTGAGTTGAAAAGTGTCTTTGTCTCTCAGGACATACTTCTACCTCTTCTTGATTCATGGGTCTCAAAGCAGGAGAGTGAAAATTAAAAACTTTCCTGACAGTTCTCCAAGGAGGCCAGAGAGTAAAAGGTTAAAAACAACAAGAACCACCAGATGGAATGTTCTTTTCCCCATACTCACAAAGTGTAAGCACTAACAAAAAAAAGAGCATCTCCTTTCTGCATTCTATCCTCTTGCCCCTGCCCCAATAAGCAAAAGCCTAAATACTGCAAATAACTAATTATATTCTGAATCTCTCACATAGTGAAGTAGTAATCATGCATTAGTGAAGAGCTTCAAGCTGAAGCCTGCTCTCTATTTAGCAGGAAACAACCCCCTCCTATTTATTAAGAAACTACTGTATCATTTATTTATCACATACCCACCATATGCTAGACACTATGTTATTTTCTTTCACATATGTGATCTCCTTTCATGTATCTTTTTGTGTGCATTTATTCATTCATTGCTCAACTGGTAGCAGGAGGAAAAAAGATTCCAACAGACGAATTATCTTCCTGACTTGCCTGGGTCCTCAACAACGAGGGCATAGAGAAAATGAAGGGTTAGAGTAATTGGCTTTGATTTTCTACAGATGGAGCATTGTTATTTAAATAGAATTTCTTTCTTTATGTTGTAGTTCCTGGTTTTAAAAGATGGTTTTGTGGTTGAGCTAAAACTAGACACACAGCATCAGTCATTTACATTCTCACTTGTTAATTACACCAGAAAACATCGCACTCTGTGTATGGATTTGAAATCACTGGCCACCCTCCAACTCTGTGAAAGATGAGATATAAACAGTAGCATGTCTCACCGCTGAATAACTCTGAATGCAACTATGTGATTTTGCTATGTCAATACTTAAAGTGGCATGTACTCCCACATGCAAATTTGTTGGGGTTTAAGTGGAAATAAAAGAGGATAGTTCACAAACATCCCTACAATCTAATTTTAGAACATTTTCATTCCTCATAAAAGAAACCCCATCCCCATTAGTTGTCAGTCCCTGGGTCCCCACTTATCAGCCTTAAGCAACCGCTAATCTACTTTCTGTCTCTATAGATTTGCCTGTTGTGGACATTTCATATAAATGGAATTAAAGCTCATCCATGTAGCATAAATCAATACTTAGTTTGTAAAGAAGGCTTTTTAAACATCCAAACATCAAACAAATTCTGTGTGAGGTAATGAATAAGGTATATTGAAGATAAACATGTAATTTAGTTATGTACTTAAATATCTCATTTTGTTTGTGTCAAAGTAGGAATTTTTTATTTGCACATTTTGATAGATAGTCATATAATTTACGTTCAGAAAATGATAATTAAGAGAAAGGCTAAATTAAGTAGAACATGTTTTACACTTTATGTATATAAGTAGGACATATTTTATACTTTAAATTTGGTGATGTATTTCTCCATTTTGGCAAATTCATAGATATGTGTCAAAAGACAAAACTACAATAATTTAACTTGAATATTGTTTTTTTTTTTTTTTTTTGAGACGGAGGCTTGCTCTGTTACCCAAGCTGGAGTGCAGTGGCACGATCTCTGCTCACTACAAGCTCCACCTCCCGGGTTCATGCCATTCTCCTGCCTCAGCCTCCCAAGTAGCTGGGACTGCAGGCGCCCGCTACCACGCTTGGCTAATTTTTTGTATTTTTAGTACAGATGGGGTTTCACTGTGTTAGCCAAGATGGTCTCGATCTCCTGACCTTTTGATCTGCCTGCCTCAGCCTCCCAAAGTGCTGGAGTTACAGGCAGGAGCCACCGCACCCGGCCTCACTTGAATATCTTGTCAGCTGCTCCTGAAATCCCAGCACTTTGGGAGGCTGAGGCAGGCAGATTGCTTGAGCCTAGGAGTTCAAAACCAGTCTGGGCAACATGAAAAACCCCATCTCTACAAAAAATACAAAAATTAGCCAGGTGTGGTAGTGTGTACCTGTAGTCCCTTCTACTCAGGAGGCTGAGATGGGAGGATCACTTGAGCCCAGGAGGTCAAGGCTGCAGTGAGCCATGATTGTGCTACTGCACTCCAGCCTGGGAGACAGAGCAAGATCCTTCCCCCCCCCCAAAAAAAAGATCTTAATTGGTTTATTTGCAATTCTAGAATCAAACAACACTTCATTCCATTAAATAGAATAAATGTTCTAATGATCCAGAAAAGTTTGGTTTTATAGACAGGGCTGAAGAAAACAGAAAGAAAGAACAAAAAGCAGATTGGTCATTTCAAAGTTACTTTCCTTGTAAGGCAGGAACAAAAAAACAGAACATTAGAGAAATAACTATTGGTTAACATCCAGTTACCTCAGTTTACCTTTTGTTGTGAGAATTAAAGCAGAGGGAACTTTATCATCATGCTGATTAAAACTGACCTGTCTGGAAAATTACACTGTTACATCTCCTTCCTGATTTCTCAAAAGGTCAGATAACAATTTAATTTGGTTTGGTGATGTGGAACCTCGGGCGTGAGTGACACCATTTTGATTTTTAGTTTGATCTGTTGGGGCTGAGTGCAGGAGCTTAGTCCAAAGCAATAACTTCCCATAATTTCTATTTAACAATAGTTTTAATGTATTCCCGAAGAAAAAAAATTTGGAAGGACTGAAAAATTGGGTGCTTGAAAACTGAAGAGATTGTTTTTCTTTAATCAAATACCAGAGGTCTGGAAACTCATTTTAGAAATAAAAATATTCAGTTGCCTCATACATAGAGCAGAGTCATGGGTTTTCCATTGTGTAAAAAGAAAATGGAAAATATGCCAATTGTCAGCTGCTCTTGGGGCACCACGCAGCGGTATCTTTCAACAATTTGCTCCTAACTCTTCTCAGTTTTTCATAGGTCGCTTCAAGTTTCCTGGTTTTTACCCTCCTTTGACTTTCAGTTGCCTTCTCTCTCTATCCATGAACTGCTCTCTCAGCATCAGACACATCTTACATAGAGAAAGATAATACAAGTAACCAGGCACAGAACACCTAAGCAACTTTTTCTTCAGAAACCTACAGAGACAACCACATAATTGTTGGCTTTGCTTGACTGTACAATAGGTAACTGAGTGAATTCAACTGCTCTAATGAAGTACAGTATTCAGGAAAAAATGAGTTATTTAAATCTAAGGCGTGTGGGGTCTATGTCATTATTAGGTTGTTAATATCAAGTCACATGTTTTCCTAAGCATTTTGGGAACTCAAGTTTTAGCAAGGATGAGCTCTTCCACAGCATGTCTTATACATGGCTTTGAGGTTCACCAACCTGGGTTCAAATTCCAGCTCTGCCTGCATATTAGCTGTCTGATCTTGGAAAAAGAACTTACCCTAGTCTCATTTCCTCATTGTATTGGGTTGGTGCAAAAGTAATCATGGTTTTGCATTACTCTTTTTTTTTTTTTTTTCTTCCGAGATGGAGTTTCACTCGTCACCCAGGCTGGAATGCAATGGTGCCATCTCGATTCACTGTAACCTCTGCCTCCTGCGTTCAAGTGATTCTTCTGAGTAGCTCAGCCTCCCGAGTAGCTGGGATTACAGGCGCCCGCCACTACACCCGGTTACTTTTTGTAATTTTAGTAGAGACAGGGTTTCTCACCATGTTGGCCAGGCTGGTCTTGAACTCCTGACCTCAGGTAATTCACCGCCTTGGCCTCCCAAAGTACTGGGATTTACAGGCATGAGCAACCATGCCCGGCCTGCATTACTTTTAATGGCAAAACCACAATTACTTTTGCATCAACCTAATACATTGAACACAATAATAATGCTCACTTCATTAGCTTCTTGTGGGATTAGATGTGGAATAATGCCTGGCACATAGCAAACATTTAAAGAATAATAGTTTCTGTTACCACCAGCAGCACCACTGTCCATCACTGGGCTAGCAGTCTGTTCATTGGCAAATCTTAAGTTGTTCCAGCAAAAACAATTATTCATTGTAGTCAATTCATTAACAAATGATTTTTAGAAACAGACAAACACCAGTTGTCTGTTAGGTTTTTTTCCCCTTACTACTGTTTAGCAGACTATTTTTGGCTTTACAGAGGAATCGCAATGAAAATGAACTTTTCTTTCCTTCCCCCCAGTGTTTTCTCTGTTTGTGAAAATTGCTGCCAGCATGAATAGTCACTTAAACAGCAAGGGATGGTTCTTGTGTTTCAAGCAATGCCTGCCTGTTCTGGACATTATTGGTCCACTGATTAGATAGCGGTAGAAACAGGTCAGCCTAAGAGTTTAGCATTTCCATTTGAGTTTCCTTTCTCATTCTTATCACTATATGGCAGAAAGTTGTTGGAGTGAAGCAAATTTATTCATTAAAAAAATACTTCCATCTTTCATTTCTGCCCATTTGTACCTTGATAGGTTAATTTCAAACAAACTTCACTTTTTCTGTGAAGATGGAGCAAATTTGTTATGCTCTTTGACCTGTATGTCATATTTGACCTGTATGACCTGTATGTCTTCCTTGCACAAAATCCAGGCTACATCGTCCATCTTGTTGTTGTCGTCGTCATTGTTGTTGTTGTTGTTGTTGTTGTTGAGACAGAGTCTCACTGTTGTTGCCCAGGCTGGAGTGCAGTGGCACAATCTCGGCTCACTGCAACCTCCACCTCCCTGGTTCAAGCAATTCTCCTGCCTCAGCCTCCCTAGTAGCTGGGATTACAGGTGTGCACTACCATGCCTGGCCAATTTTTGTACTTTTAGTAGAGATGGGGTTTCGCCATGTTGGCAAGAGTGGTCTCGAGCTCCTGGCCTCAGGTGAGCCGCCCGCCTTGGCCTCCCAAAGTGTTGGGATTACAGACATAAGCCACCACACCTGGCCTCATCTTGTTTTTAAATTTAAGGAATGCCATTCTTTGTGTGTTGTATGTTATAAACAATGTTCCATGTTAGGGTGAGGGAATAGCAACCTTTCTAAAGAATGATGCTTTTAATCCCAGACATGAGCTTCTTGACCACAGAACTTCCTGCATTTTCAAGCTTGTGGAAGTAAGAGTGAATGCCCTTCCTTGGGAAATCTCACCTTAAGTCTTTATTCCTCACTTCTCTGCATCTTTTCCCCAAAAGCAAAATCTCAGCTTGATGAATTTCTCACTTGGAAACTGTTCATTTACAATATGTGCAACTTGTTTTTAGGATAAGCTTGTTGATTTTTCACTGCTATATTCCTGACACCTACCACAGAAGTATTTGTTACATGAAAATAATAATGCTGAATGATTTATTATGTTTTAAAGAAAGATACATAAAATGTAGGCATTTGACCAAGGAGAATTCTGAGAGAGAAATCAGTTGAGTACTTGTAAGTAACACAATCCTGCAAATTACCACTCTTCTACTTGCTCAGGTGAAGTGATGATTTATTAAAGACAAATGTAAGAGGATCAATTAGTAGCTATGCTAAGCACTTGCTAAAATAGGAGATGACTCCCTGTTTTTGGACTGGGCCTAATTTGGATTCTTTAAAATAAATTATAGAAAAATTTTTAAAATGCTGAAAGACTCAGAGACCAGTAAAAAAATTTTTGGACCTATTTATTCTCTAACCAAAAAAAATAAAGTAACCAACATTTAGGTATTATCACATTATTTTAGCCTTCTGCCTAAGGGAATCTTTACTTTTTTCATATGTTCAGTTAGATGTAGGTCTCTCTACACTCCATCAAGAAGACAAACACAGTTTTGTTTTGTTTTGTTTTGTTTTGTTTTAGATGGAGTCTTGCTCTGTCACCCAGGCTGGAGTGCAGTGGTGCAATCTGGGCTCACTGCAATCTCCGCCTCCTGGGTTCAAGCAATTCTCCTGCCTCAGCCTCCTGAGTAGCTGGGACTACAGGCGCCTGCCACCACGCCTGGCTAATTGTTTTGTTTTCTTTCTTGTTTGTTTTTTGGTTTTTTTTGGAGACGGAGTCTCGCTCTGTTGCCCAGGCTGGAGTGCAGTGGCCGGATCTCAGCTCACTGTTTTGTATTTTTAGTAGACACAGGGTTTCACCGTGTTGGCCAGGCTGGTATCAAACTCCTGGCCTCAAGTCATCCACCCCGCCTCAGCCTCCCAAAGTGCTGGGATTACAGGTGTGAGCCACTGCAGCTGGCCTAGTTTAACAAATTTATTGGCTGTATATTGAGTTTTTTCCCCAAGAGAATTTTTCAATGGATAGACAAATTGTGGTTTACTATGGAATGGTATAATACGTTCAATGGAATGCTACTCAGGAATGAAAAAGACCAAATTACTGATTGAGAAATTACTTGCTCTGGCAATATCCCCATAAAGGACTGTTACGACAGTTTGACCACAAAAAGACGTTGTTCCTGGCAATGGCTAGCCACAGAAAGCCCTCCACTCCCAACACTGAAAACTCTCCTCTTTTTTTCTGACACAGGGTCTCACTCCGTCACTCAGTCTGGTGTGCAGAGGTGTGATCAGAGCTCACTGCAGCCTGAAATTCCTGAGCTCAAACAATCCTCTTGCCTCAGCCTCCCAAGTACCTAGGACTATGGTGCATCACCATGCCTGGCTAATTTTGAAATTTTATGTAGAGACAGGATCTCATTGTGTTATCCAGGCTGGTCTTGAACTCCTACCTTCAAACAATGTTCCATCCTCAGATTTCCAAAGTGCTGGGACTACAGGCGTGAGCCACCATGCCCGGCCTTCCTCTTTTGAAATGTTCCTAAACTGCTCCAATTGGCTCCCTTTCAGCCGACTGAGAACAGCCAAATGTACCTGAAAACAAATTAGAAAGTCTCCCTTGCTTCCAAAAATCCCACTCTAACAGAATATTTGCCAATCAGAGACTGTGCGAAGATTTCCTCTTTTTCCTCTATAAAAACTTACTTCTCTTTCTAACACCTTTGAACCCTTGCTGACACAAAAGTGATGGCAGATGGGTTCCCTTGCCACAAGTATATGAATAATGAGCCTTTGCTAATTTTGTCTCAGACTTAGTTTTGTCTTTGACATAATACCAACAACATAGATGAATCCCAGAAACATTAAGTTGAGCAAAATAAACCAATTCCTGTATAATTCCATTGATATAAAATTCTAGAACAAGAAAAACTAAGCTTTGATGATGGAAATCAGAATAGTGGTTGCCACTGGGAATGGAATTGACTGGAAAGGTGACGAGGACCCTTTCTGGGATGATGGAAATGTTCTATAGATTGGCTGGTATGGTACTTACTTCAGTGCAGTATATATGTTTTTCAAAGCTTATTGATCTATATGATTAAGATGTATGCATTTTATGGTATGCGAATTGTACCTCAATTTTGAAAAGTGAGAACACCTCTGGTTTGGAAGAGTCAGAGATTATGGCATTTGGTGTCTAACCACAATCAACTTAGATAACCCAAAGCTCTTTCTGTGCCTTATAAGGAAACCAACCATCTCTCTAATAAACCAAGCTTTTGTACCTGAAAGTTGGCAATGGAGAAGAAAATTTTTTTTTAATAGAAACTGGGGTCTCGCCATGTTGCCCAGGCTGGTCTTGAACTTCTGGGTTCAAGGGATCCTCCTGCCTCGGCCTCCCAAAGTGCTGGGATTACAGGTGTGAGCCATTGCACCTAGCCAGAGGAGGAATTCCTAGACTTAAAATCGTGATTACTACTGTTCTTAAATGTTTACCATGTCCTTGATATACTTTAATCTCATTTAATCCCCTCAGTAACCCTCTAAGGTAATATTGTTCTTAAATTAAAAAAAGGAGAGAGAGAGAGAGCGCCAAGGCCCAGGGAGATTAAGTAAACTACTCAGTTTATTAGTAAATTGAAACTAGTAAGCAGAAAAGCTATTGTTCAAGCCCAGGTTGTTTGACCACAAAGCCTATGATTTTAATCATCACATCGTATTGAAGAATGGGCCAATTAGACATTGCAGCCCTGATATTGACCCCGAAGGCTCATTTCTTTAGGATCTCTCATTAGTCTGTTGTTACAAGACACCAAAAAATAACATGACATTTTTTAAAAATTTATTTCTATCCCTCACAACAGTCCAGAATGGTGGTCTAGGTTGACGTGCAAATCTATCCACAGGATCCTTTAGGGAGTCAGGCTAATAGCTGCCCTGCAGCCTCAATGTGTGACTTCCGAGGGCACTCTGGTCTTCACCATATCAGGCAACTGGCAGGAGGAAAGAATAATTCACCAAGGCTGGGAATTCCATCATAAACAAGTGAGGAAGAAGTTGCACAGACCACTTTTGCTCATTCCACTGGGAACATTTGAGTCACATGGTCATACCTAGCTGCAAGGGAAGCTGGAAAATGTGGTCACTAACTTCCCTTGTGTAACTATGGAATAGCACATCTTTTTTTTATTATTTTTATGGAAGAAGAAAAGAATGGATTTTGTTGGACAGTTAGTAGTCTCTGCCATATTACCCTATCTGTATTAGGTTGGCACAAAAGTAATTGTGGTTTTTGCCATTAAAAGTAATGGCAAAGGAGGCCAGATGCAGTGGCTCGTGCCTGTAATTCCAGCACTTTTGGAGGCCAAGGCAGGCAGATCACTTGAGATCAGGAGTTCAAGACCAGCCTGGCCAACATGGTGAAAACGTATCTCTACAAAAAAACACAAAAATTAGCCAGGCATGATGGCAGGCCCACTATAATCCCAGCTACTTGGGAGGCTGACACATGAGAATTGCTTGAACCCAGGAGGCAGAGGTTGCAGTGAGCTGAGATCATACCACTGGACTCCAGCCTGGGTGACAGAGTGAGACCCTATCTCAAAAAAAAAAAAAAAAAAAAGTAATAGCAAAAACCGCAATTACTTTTGCACCAACTATACCTACACACACACACACACACACACATACATACATAATTTTTAATTTTCCTAAACACCTAACATGTGGCTGGCTGGAATATTAGTAGACTAACTTGGGGGAACAATAAAAGAGAAAAAATAAATGCTCAATATACCACAAAATAACATATCCTGCAAGATACGGTTTGCTTGCTGAAGCCCTCAGGCCCCATCTTTTTCCACCCCATAGTCTATTTCATGAGGTAGGTATTATCTCAATCCAGGCTTTTTACAATTGTCAGAGGAAAAAAGAACCACAGTCAAATTAGCTCTAGTCAAAAGACTTTTTTTTTGGAAAGAACACACAGGTGCTCAAGAATGCATTCACAGGCAGGAAGCAAAGCTGAGCTGATTGAACTACATAGGAATTGGAAAAAGAAAGATCTGAATTATACTCATTCATTCAATAAAGACTTATTGAGCATCTATCCCAAGCTGCTGGCAACTGTTCTAAATGAGGCAGATACAGCAGTAAAAAAATGTCCATGAGCAAACCTTTATCAGAGCGTTTCTATTATGTGGTGGAATCAGACAAAAATCAAAATAAATAAATAAAATATATATCATATGACATGGTCTTAAATGTCATGAGAAAAAGAAAAGAATTAGAAGTAGAAAATATCAGAGTGTTTGTCATAAAAAAAAAAATGCTCCCCAAACTCACCTTCCTTTACTTCTGGCCACATAGCTAGATTAACCTCCTCAACCTCCCTTTGTAGGTAGCTGTAGCCAAGTGACTAACTTCTGCTCAAGGAATGGTAAATATGTCATCCCCATTTTGAAGGCCTAACCCACAAAAACCACCTATACACAATCGGCTTCTCTTATCCCATGTGATCACTTAATGAAGAGCACTCTTGAAACTGTCTTTGCAAAAATTATGACAGTGAAAGAAATCTGACGTTGCTGACTCCGTGTTGCTTCTAACCTCACAAGCTCACTGTCTTTGTTAACTTTAAAACAAAGATAATAACAGTCCCTTCCTGATACTAACTTCCTTCCTGCTTCGGGATGGAAATCACTTTTGTAAGACTAATGAAAAGCCACAAGATTAGGATTCTAGGAGGGGCCAGAATTCTGCTAGAATGTAGGCATAGTTAAATGATAACCAGCCATTGCTCCCTAGGTTGCCTTTCTGTAATCACTTACTGCTCAAGAGTCATGTAGCCAGAGGTCACAAGATTTGTAACTTCCCCAGTTGTTCCTGTAGAGTTTTCCTATTGTCAGAACCTAAGGGCTGGGAGTAGTGGTTCATGCCTTTAATCCCAGCACTTTAGGAGGATTGCGTGAGGCCAGAAATTCAAGACCAGCCTGGGCAACATGGTGAAACTCTATCATAAACAAAAAAACAAATATTAAAAAACAAATGTGGGGCCAGGTGCAGTGGCTCATGCCTGTAATCCCAGCACTTTGGGAGGCTGAGGCGGGCAGATTACGAGGTCAGGAGATCGAGACCATCCTGGCTAACATGGTGAAACCCCATCTCTACTAAAAATACAAAAAATTAGCCAGGCGTGGTGGTGGGCACCTGTAGTCCCAGCTACTCGGGAGGCTGAGGCAAGAGAATGGCGTGAACCTGGGAGGCAGAGCTTGCAGTGAGCTGAGATCATACCACTGCACTCCAGCCTGGGTGACAGGGCAAGACTCCGTCTCAAAACAAAACAAAACCTAAGTTTGATCTTTGAGATATTTTTCAGCCTTTTCCATTCTGGTGACTGGCTGACCCTGCCCAGATCTGTAACTCATACCAAGGAACTGATCTCACCCAGAAACTCCCACCCAGAAACTGACTCAGCACACAAAGACAGTTTGGACATGCCTAAGATTTCATCCCCAACCAATTAGCAGCACCCATTCCCTAGCCCCCTGCCCACCAAATTATCCTTAAACACGTTAGCCTCTCAGTTCTCAGGGAGGTGGATTTGAGGATTATCTCTCATCTTTCTGCTTGTCTAGCCTTGCAATTATTAAACTTTTTCTACTGCAACACCGCCATCTCAGTGTATCAGTTTTTCTGTGCAGCTAGCAAGAAGAACCTGTAGGGTAGCTGCACTCCAAGGCCTTAGAAGGAGGTGGAGCTATAAGATAGAAAGATTCTGTGTCTCAGAATGACCACAGGGATGGCTGTTCCCCACCCAGAAATCCCAAATTGGAGTTTATATGAGCAAGAAGTAAATTACTATTTTGTCAAGCTGCTGTGGTCAGAATTTATCTGTTACAGAGCATTATTCACTCTACCCAGTATAGGAACTGATATCAAAAATATAATTATGAGCCACAAGAGGAGAATAGAGCTTCAAGACGAAAGGACCTTAGGTCCCTGAATGATTAAGTGGAAGGCCACCCACCAACCTAGAGCACCCAGTTGGACCTTGTATAGCTAGAAACAAACTTCTACTATGTTAAACTATGGAAATGCATCGTTAAACTCTGAGTTTTTTGTTTCTTTGTTTTTTTGAGATGGAGTCTCACTCTGTCACCCAGGCTGGAGTGTAGTGGTGTGATCTGGGCTCACTGCAACCTCTCCCTCCTGGGTTCAAGTAATTCTGGCACCTCAGCCTCCCCAATAGCTGGGATTACAGGTGCTTGCCACTGCGCCTGGCTAATTTTTGTATTTTTAGTGAAAATGGGTTTTCACTATGTCGGCCAGGCTGGCGTCAAACTCCTGGCCTCAAGTGATCCACCCACCTCGGCCTCCCAAAGTGCTGGGATTACAGGCATGAGTCATTGCACCTGGCCTGGGTTTTTATTACAGCAGCTAGCGTTGCTTCCCCTAAGCAATTGGGATGCTGTTTAATCCCTGGTCTCTTTTTGCCTGCATTGCTATGCCATTCTCCTGCTTCTCTTTGAATACTACCTTTAAGGCTCTCTACGATTTTCGCTGCAACAGGGATTTGCCCCACCCTGAAAGCAATTCCAGCCCTGAGTGGATATGACCTTTTTGTTCAAGTACACATAATCATCTAGTTGACTCACACTCTCATTGTTACAATTCCAACTTCTCTAAAGCAAAAATATAACTGACCCATCCACGAGTTAGTTACCCACATTCATGCTACAGCTGTGGCAGAACAGTGTCTCAAAAAAAAAAAAAAAAAAAAATACACCTTAAATAGGAAAGTGATAAATGCCAAATTTCCTATAGATACTATCTTTGCATTTCTTAACCAGTAGTCCACACCCAGGCACTTGACTACCTGAAAATTCTGTTTAAAATCTATCTGTAAAAAAAGCAAACACCAAATGGGACACTCTTTAGAGAAAACCCTCACTCTTCACAGGAGTGTGGTCTACTATTCCCCATTATCTGCAACACATCAACCAAATCAGAATTCCACACACTGACACCAACATCACAGAACTGTAGAGTAGGCCAGGCACGGTGGTGCACACCTGTAATCCCAGCACTTCGGGAGGCTCAGGCGGGAGGATCACTTGAACTCAGGAGTTTGAGACCAGCCTGGGCAACATGGGGAAACCCCATGTCTACCAAAAAACAACAAAAAAAAGGTGCCTGGTGTGGTGAATTATACCTCTGGTCCCAGCTACTTGGAAGGCTGAGACAGGAGGATCACTTGAGACCATGGAGGTTGCAGTGAGCCAAGATTGTGCCACTGCACTACCACCTGGGAAACAGCAAGACCTTGTCTCAAAAAAAAAAAAGAAAAGAAAAGAAAAGAAAAACAAATTGTAGAGTAGCAAGCAGGACAGATATTTTAAATCATTGTGAGTTACTTTTAAATGCCTTTGATCCCAGTTCCTGCTGTTATCCATAAAGACTTCGAAAAACATTATGCTTACATTATACTCACTGTTAATAAAAACTCTTAGCTAGAACCATTATCATTTCTCCTGCATCTTCCACTGAGGGATGGTTGAGGGCTTGAAATACCAGAACTCCTAAAATCACAACAATCCAATATCTACAAGACAATTTCATGTACATATGATAGAGAACATGATTTCTGACCTCCCATGCAGTTAGTAAATCTTGAGTTTCTTTGAGAAATTAAGGTGATTCCTGGCCTAAATGGGCCAACTTTGGATTCTAAGGAGCTTTCAGAACATTTGTACGTGGTGCCTATCACTGCCTCTGGTAGTGAATATGGAATTGAGGCAAAGGAAAGGAAGAAAGAAAAAAGGACACATGTGGAAGCAAAAATTGGTCAGAAGATAGGAGGAGAGGGACAATAGAAAGAGAAAAGGAAAGAGACGTATTTGAAGGTTGGGAAGTGAAAAATCACCTCCAATAATTCCCTGAAGATTCTAAATGAAGGCCACATTGATCTGTCTACCCAGATAAAATCTGAGCTGGTTCCCTTATCAGCTTTCTCTAAATACCGCTCCCCTACCTGTCCAGCACACACACATGTACTCACACACACGAGGCCATCTTACTACATTCTAGTATGTATTTCCCAGCAACAGTTCACTTCAGTGTCTTGTATTCCCCATTGCTCCAAGTTTTTATGTGCTTTCAAAGTCACTGTTTAAAGACTCCAAAGGGTAAGATCAAAGAATTAAGTACTTACAGTCGTTTGACTTGCCGATGCAAAGTCAATGGTGTTTATACATCCATTTGTGTCTCTGACTTTGAGTCTTAATGTAGTTTCATAACTTAATAATGCTTTCTTTGTATTGGGTCCTTCTACAATACTAACATTAGACTAAGAGGTATTCAGGGTGTAACAAGATTGTGTCCACTCAATATGTATCTGGGAGAAATAGCTCCTCTGTGACCTGTGGATGGGTAATTTCTTTGCTCCCACAAGCATTGTTTTTGTAAGTTAATTTCACGTAATGGTTTTGATCCAGCATTACTGTAATTGACTAAGCCTCTTTGGAAATAGATTATAAAGAGGAAAATTTAACTGAAATATTGCTTCTTTAAAAAGGCTGAGCTAAATGGATAATTATGATGGTTGTACAACATTGTGAATGCACTCAATGCCACGAAATTGTACACTTAAAATAGTTAAAATGGTAAATTTTGTTACGTATATTTTATTACAATAAAAAAGCTCAGTTTATATTAAAAATATTCATACAAGCCAAATAGAGCAATGGAAAGGAGAAGCCATTGATTAATAAAAGATTATATTAGAACTCTGGTTCTCAAGCACAAGAAAGGCAACTCAAATTTGTTTATAGAAAAGATAAAAGAAAGAAAATGTACGGGATCATGTAACTGAAAAGTCAAGTAATAAATGTTATATTTCAGGCATGACTGGATTCAAATATTCAATGTAATCATAACTTCTTCTGTCTCTACCTATTAGTCATGCTTTCCTCTATGATAATTTCATTCTTATATGGGTTCATCCCCAGATGATATAAAAATGGCTACCTGCAGCTCCAAGCTTACCTCCTATCCCCTTAGTAACTACTTCAGAAAGAGTGACTGTCTCCCAGTTGCCCCAAAATTTCATTGGCCTGACTTTCATTGGCTGGAAATTGGCCAATTCGTGAGCCAATTCTGATGACTAGGAGGATAAACTGTTCTGATTACCCAGGCAGAGTAAACCCCACCTAACCCACATAGACTGAGCATAGAGTACAGTAGAGACTGGGACATTTTTGCCAAAAAAAATGAAAATCAAGGGAAACATTTGAAGAGTAAAGACATGAACAAAATATCCTGACTTTATTTGATAATATCCCAGTAAGATGGAGTGAGTGCTTGCTTGCTTGCTGGTTTTTTAATGCTGCATTCCTTTTATTATTATTATTATTATTATTATTATTATTATTATTTTTTTTTTTATTTTGGTGACAGAGTCTCACTCTGTCATCCAGGCTAGAGTGCAGTGGCACAATCTCAGCTTACTGCACCCTCTGCCTCTCGGGTTCAAGCAATCCTCCTGTCTCAGCCTGTCGAGTAGCTGGGATTACAGGCACCCACCACTACCCCTGGCTAATTTTTTGTATTTTTAGCAGAGATGGGGTTTCACCATGTTGGTCAGGCTGGTCTTGAACTCCTAACCTCAAGTGGTCCGCCTGCCTCGGCCTCCCAAAGTGCTGGGATTACAGGCATAAGCCACCACACCTGGTCTGATGCTGCATTCCTTCATAGCTACCATTCTACCTCTCTCCTTTCCTTTTTGGCCAATATTTTTGAGAAACTAACGTGCCCTTGTGATTTCCATTTAGAATTGTTTTCTAAAGTGATACAAGAGTACAATTCCATTCCCTTTCTCCTTTCCCCCACCCCAATAATAAATGGACCACCATTTAACATGGGAGCTATAAGTTGAATTTATGTCTTTGGCTCCATACTTCATAACCTCCCCAGATTGTTTCAATGAGTGAAGGGGGAAATTGACTTTCATTGATTACAACTATGTAATTATACCTTCTGTGTCTTTTCTTCATACCTTCTACCTTCTGGTTACCTTAGAAAAAAGCTACCAAACCAAATAGATGTGGCATTAGCTCTCAGCTTTTGGAGTTCCTAAACATAGTGTCAATAATGCAAGATGGCTAATGCACTCCAGACTCATTGACTTTGTCTTTGTGTTATCACCACACACACACACACACACAAACACACACACACGAACACGTTTTTCCTCTTCCTCTTCCTCTCTTTCTCCTTCTTCTCCTTCTCCTTCTCCTCCTCCTCCTCCTCTTTCTCCTCCTCCTCCTCCTCCTTCTGCTTCTTCAAGAGGTAGGATCTTGCTCTGTTGCCCAGGCTGGAGTGCAGTGGCTCGATCACACTGCAGCCTCAAACTCCTGGGCTCAAGTGACCATCCTGCCTCTACCTCCCAAGTAGATAGGACTACAGGCACATGTCACCATACCTGGCTAATTTTCTATATATATATATATATATATTTTTTTTTTTTTGTAGAGACCATATATATGTGTGTGTGTGTATAGTCTTTTTTGTGGAAACCAAATATATATATATATATATTTATCTGTAGAGAGGGGGGTCTCACTATGTTGCCCATAGTGAACTCCTGGCCTCAAGTCATCCTTCTGACTCAGCCTCTCAAAATGTCGAAATTACAGGTGTGAGTCACTGCACTCAACCCTTAATAGTTCTCAATGTCTGACTGTGACCAGAAAGCACACAGGTGCCCAAGAGGAGAGTTGTACAACAGTCAGCAGACACTACCCGACTGTTAATAGAGATAGGACTTGAATCCTTCTCAGCATCCCAAATTGCTTTCTTTCCCTTCTTCACAAAACTATCTGGAAATGTAATCCAAGTGATTTAAGTACAGAGCAGAAAATAGCCCCATGCGTAGATAGCCTATCACCCTTGCCTCCATGTTAAACTGAGGATCTTGACATCATTATTCCATTCGGCCAAGCAGTGCTCAGAAATTGAAGGCTGACTCTGGAGAGTCGTGTTTAAGGTATATAAATGCTCCCTGGGATGCATTTGTCAGGCAGAACAGACAGGGGCTTGTCCTTTCTCATCAACAACCTGCTAACCCATGGAAAAATTTACCTAGCATCACCTTGGAAGCCAGAAAAGAGCACAGAATTTTGGGATTATATAATAATATCAGTAAATTTTAATCGAGACCAGAAATCATCAGAGAACAGGGAAGGAAAGCCCCAAATGAGCTCGCAATCATTGGAAAGATTTTTACAAAGGAGAATCAGGTTGGAAAGAGAAAAAGCAGGCAAAGTAGTTAACAAGAAAGAAGAACATATATTTGTAAATCAGTTTAGAAGAGATGGAGAAAATGGAAGCCAATATGGTAACAGGCTATGGGCAATATAGCCTGTCTATACTATATATATGTGTGTGTGTATATATATATAGTATATCACCCAGACTGGAGTGCAGTGGCACAATCTCAGCTCACTGCAACCTCCGCCTCCCGGGTTCAAGTGATTCTCTTGCCTCAGCCTCCCTAATAGCTGGGACCACACATGCCTGCCACCAAGCCTGGCTAATTTTTGTATTTTTAATAGAGATGGGGTTTCACCATATTGGCCAGGGTGGTCTCGAACTCCTGACCTCAAGTGATCTGCTTGCTTTGGCCTCCCAAAGTGCTGGGATTAAGGCGTGAGCCACCATGGCTGGCCAACAGAAAATAATTTTAAAAAAAAAAAATTGCCAGGTGTGGTGGTGCACACCTGCAGTCCCAGCTACTGGAGAGGCTGAGGCTGAAGTGGGAGGATCCCTTGAGCTCGGGAGGTGGAGGCCACAGTGAGCTATGGTTGCATCACTGCACTCCAGCCTGGGTGACAGAGGCAGACCCTGTCTCTAAAGAAACAAAAAACAAAACGAAACAAAAAACAAAAAACAAAACAAAAAACTTCCTTGCCAGTTCTGAGGTCCAGCGCCTCACATGGATAACAGCTGTGGGTAATCGGCTGTATCTGCTGAGACTCACAGCTGTTCCCCATGTAAGGAACCGGTTATGAACTTTCATCTCTTATTTCTCCATCTCTTCAACATGCTTCCTGGGATAACCTCTGAATAAATTACTTACACCCAAATCTTTATCTCAGAAGTTGGAGGCTGGAAGTGGTGGCTCATGCCTATAATCCCAGCACCTCGGGAGGCCAAGGTGGGAGGATTGCTTCAGGCCAGGACCTTAAGACCAGCCTGC
Source organism: Chlorocebus sabaeus (assembly GCF_047675955.1). NCBI lineage: Eukaryota > Metazoa > Chordata > Mammalia > Primates > Cercopithecidae > Chlorocebus > Chlorocebus sabaeus. Next base: position 30,599,080 of record NC_132911.1, on the reverse strand, counting down.
ACAAAATAGTGAGACCTCATCTCTACAAAAGAATGAAAAACTTAGCTGGGCATGGTAATGCATACACCTGTAATCCCAGCTACTGGGGAGGCTGAGGTGGGAGGATTGCTTGAGTCCAGGTGTTCAAAGTTGCAGTGAGCCACAATTGCACCACTGCACTCCAACCTGGGCAACAGAGTAAGACCTTGTCTCAAAAAAAAAAAAAAAAATTGCTCATAACCCATTTAAACCAACTGACTTTCTCTTATTATTACCCCGATCTTGTAATTCCTTTCATAGAGTCCTGGGCTCTAAAGTTATTAGTCGGAGAGGAATGTGGATTTAATTCCCATGAGACAAATTTTGTCATTCATCATTCAGGGTGAATAAAACCTGAATAATAATCAGATTCTGTTGGTTATAAAGCCAAAGTAAGATATTCATTTATTAAAATTTTTTGAGACATCTGAACACCAAACTGTGTTGAACCAATCATTTATAACTCATTTCCAAGGGATTTGTATTAATACTAGTTATGAATTCACTATATAGACTCAACCTATTCTCACCCAAATCACTTATCATCTCTGTGGCTCCATTTTTCTTATTTGTAAAAGGGAGATAATCACGCTCACCAGCTCCGTCACAAGGACATTGTGAGGATTAATGAGTTAATGCTGGAGAAGCATGTTTCTGCCTTAGATGAATGTTGCTATATAAATGCAAATTATTGCATTACAGCTGGGCTTACATGTAAAAATGCAATGACTTTTAGATCCTAGATGCTTTCATAACGTGGAGAGGTAATTCTAATGTGAACACAGCTTCATTAAGAGGAAAAGCAATCCGTGTGAAGGGTAGCCAGGAATATTAGAATTGCTTCTCATGCCTTCCCCCACATTCTCCCTGTCTCTTAAGTGCTGGTTAGTTATGCATATGTTCTTTCTTCGGCCACTGATCAAGTCATCCTTCCATTACCTTTTTGCTACTAGGTGCTCTTGTCATTCCTAAAACCCTTTGAGGCTTATGCAAATGAGCTTCTATTAAAACAAAAATATTCTAAGGCCAGGCACAGGGGCTTGAGCCTGTAATCCGAGCACTTTGGGAGGCCATGGTGGGAGGATCAGTTGAGGTCAGGAGTTCAAGACCAGCTTGAGTGTCATAGTGAGACCCCCGTCCCTACAAAAAATTAAAAATTAGCCAGGTGTGGTGGTGTGCCCCTGTAGTCCTAGCTACTGGAGAGACTGGGGCAGAAGAATCACTTGAGCCCAGGAGTTCAAGGTTATGGTGAGCTATGATCATGCCACTGCACTCCAGCCTGGGTGACAGACTGAGACCCTGTCTATAAAAAAAATTTAATAATTAAAAATAATAAAAGACTGTATATATACTACTTTTTCAATTCTTAAAGAATCCTTCTTTTATAGCCTAAAAGTTGATGTCCCCCCAAAATGCATTAGTTTCTCCCTATACTAGTTTGTAGGGCTGCTAGAACGAAGTATCACAGACTGGGTGGCTTAAACAACAGAAATGTATTGTCTCCCAATTCTGAAGGCTAGATGTTTGAAATACATTGGAACCTAAAACCCAATGTAACAATATTAAGAGGTGGGGCCTCTGGGAAGTGATCAAATCACCAGGGCTACATGCTAATGATGGGGTTAGTGCCCTTAAGCAGCTCCCTCGCCCCCTTCCACCAAGCAGCAATAAGGGGTCAGCTTTTAAGCAGAATGCACTCACCAGACACGGAATCTGCTGGCCAGTCGGCCGCTGCCTTGATCTTAGACTTCCCAGCCTCCAGAACTGTGAGAAATACATTTCTGTTGCTTACAAATTACCCAGTCTGTGGTATTCTGTTACAGCAGCCCAAGGGGACTAACAGTCCCTCTTCTTCCTAATTCACTCTTTGGAATTCTGACTGGGTAGATTTCTGGGCAGCGGTCAAAAGAGAAAAGGAGACAAGTCCCTAATATTACTCTAATCAAACTCCCCCTGGATAAAACTTGGGCCACTCTTTGTGATCTGCAGGCTGACATTCCCACCCCTTTGCCCAACACTCTGCCTAACCCATTCCCAATCCAACCATGAGGCTCTTTCCATCCCTGCTTCTCACTACCATCCCATACGAAAAGAAACCCCCTTCTCTTATTCATCTTCACATACTGGGCTAATGAAAAAAAGCACTGGGCTTACACTTCAGAAGACCTGGATTTAGTCCCCTTTTGTAATCCCTTACTAGCAGTGTGACCTAGTATAAATTATTTTCTAAGCTAAATTGTTTTTGTTTACGTGCATGCATCTGGTACAAAATTCAAAAGTACAAAATACAAAATGTGTAAAAGCAAGCATCCCCCCCACATTGCCCATTCCTCTACCCAGAAGCAACATATTGTGAGAAGTTTCTAATTAATCTCTCTAGCTACAGTCTATGCATATGCAAATGCATATATATATATACATAAAATGACTTGTTGGGATTGCATTGAATCTATAGATCATTGGGAAATTGATCAGTTGGAAATTGAATCAGTTGGGGAAGAACTGACATCTTGATAATATTGAGGCAATCTTTCTATCTGTGTATTTGGGATATTTTCCCATTTATTTATATCTTTGATCTCTTTCATCAGATTTTTATAGTTTTTCTCATAGATTTTATACATATTTTGTTAGCTTCATCTTTTTGGTGCTGATGTAAATGCATTGTATTTTACATTTCAAATCCCAGTTGTTCTCTGCTGGTATGTAAGAAATCAGTTCACTTTTATATATTAACCTTGTATGCAGAAACGCTGCCATAACCACTTACTCTTTACAGGAGTTTTTTGTTGTTAATTATTTGCATCTTCTACGTAGAAAATCTTCTCACCTGCAAAGAAAGACAATTTCATGTTGTCCTTCTAAATGTGTATACACTTTATTTCCTTTTCTTGTCTTATTGCATTAGCTAGGACATTCAGTGAGACGTTGAATGGGAGTAGTGAGAGGGGACATCCTTGCCTTGATCCTGATCTTAGTGAGAAAGCCTCTAGTTTCTCACTGTATTCATTTGCTAGGGCTGCTGTAAGAAAGTACCACAGACTGGGTGACTTAAACAACAGAAATTTATTTTCTCCCAATACTGAAGGCTAGAAATTTGAAATCAAGGTGTCAGAAGGGTTGGTTTCTTCTGAGGTCTCTCTCCTTGGCTTGTAGATGGCTGCCTTCTCCCTATGTCTTCTCATGACCTTCTCTTGGTACTTCTCTGTGTCCTAATTTCCTCTTTTTATGACACTAGTTGTATTAGACTGGGGCCCATCTTAATGACCTCAATTTAACATAATTATTTCTTTAACAACTCTATCCCCAAATACAGTCACATTTAGAAGTGCTAGGGATTAGGACTTGGCATGTGAATTTAGAGGGGACTCAGTTCAATCTATAACACTCATCATTAAGTATGATGTTAGTTTCTTTGTAAATGTTCTTCACCAAGTTGAGGAAATTCTCCTCTATTCCTAGTTTCCTGAGAGCATATATATACATATTGTTAAAAATAACATAAATGGCATCATCACATGATTTTTTGTTTGTTTGTTTGAGACAGACTTTCACTCTTGTTGCCCAGGCTGAAGTGCAATGGCACGATCTCCGCCTGCCTCAGCCTCCCAAAGGGATGAGATTACAGGCGTGAGCCACGATGCCCAGCCGATTACATGCTCTTTTAAAAATGGAAATCTGGGCCAGTGCAGTGGCTTATGCCTGTAATCCAGCACTTTGGGAGGTTAAAATGGGAGAGTCACTTGAGCTCAGGAGTTTAAGACCAGCCTGGGCAACATGGCAAGATCCTATTCCTAGAAAAAATTTAAAAATTAGCAGGGTGTGGTGGCATGTGCCTGTAGTCCCAGCTACTTGAGAGGCTGAGGCAGAAAGATCACTTGAGGCTGGACGTTTGAGACTGCAGTGAGCTATGATCACACCACTGCACTCCCGCCTGGGCAACAGAGCAAGACCCTATTTCTAAATTAAAAAACTCATGAAAAACAGAAATCTGCTCTAATCACTCCCTTGTATAAAACTCTTCAGTATTTCTCATTTCTGTTAGAAAAAGCATGGCATCCTAATTACATCCTTCATGGCCCTGCATGCTCTGGCCTTTCCTTAACTCTCCAATCTCATCTTGTTCAACTTTCCCCTTCCCTCTCCACTTGGAAACCTATGGTTTGAACGTGTTCAAATTTATGTTCGAAACCTCATCCCTAGTGTGGCGGTATTGAATGATGTACATTTTAAGAGGTGATTGGATCATGAGGACTCTGCCTTCATGAATGGATTAATCAATTTGTAGATTAATGGGTTATCATGAGAGATGAGAGATGAACTGTTGGCTTTATAAAAGGAAGAAAGACCTGAGCTAGCCCATTAGCACACTTAACTGCCCACCATGTGATGCCCTGTGCTACCTTGGGACTCTGCAGAGAGTCCCCTCCAGCAAGAAGGCCCAGATGCACCACCTCGACCTTGGATGCCTCAACCTTTGCAATTGTAAGACATAAATTCCCTTTTTAAAGTAAATTACCCAGCTGTAGGTAACAGGAAACAAACGAATATACTGAGCTTCCTGACCTGCTTCTGCTTCCTCTGAAAGAAGGGCTTCTGTGTCACACAGACCAGATCATGGCCTCCCTGCTATATACTATGCATGCACGCTATTAATCATAGTTGTGGTTATGCTTTTAGGATTTTTTATTTAATGTCTTTCTTGCCCTCTACAGCATAAACAGCATGAGTCAGGGATCATGTCTGTTTCGGCCATCATAATAACTTGGCAATTATGTGATAAATAAATCTGTAAAGTTAAGCTAATTATGATTGACCTACTTATTTTATCAAGTTCTCTAGCTATTGAATTCTTATTGTTCTCTACCTTCTGAATTCTGTTATGTGACTATGTTTGATGACATATTATGCAAATGAAAGATAGCAGGCTGGCCAGGTGTGGTGGCTCACGCCTGTAATCCCAGCACTTTGGGAGGCCAAGGCGGGTGGATCATTTGAGGTCAGGAGTTCAAAAGCAGCCTGGCCAACATGGTGAAACTCCATCTCTACTAAAAATATAAAAATTAACCAGGCGGTGGTGGTCCGCACCTGTAATCCCAGCTATTCAGGAGGCTGAGGCAGGAGAATCACTTGAGCCTGGGTGGCAGAGGTTGCAGTGAGCCGAGATTGTGACACTGCACTCCAGTCTGGGTGACAGAGTGAGACCCTGTCTCAAAAAGAAAGAAAAGAAAGGTAGCAGGCCAGGCATAGTGGCTGATGCCTGTAATCACAACATTTTGGGAAGCCTAGGCAAGTGAACCATTTAAGCACAGGTGTTCGGGACCAGCCTGGGCAACATGGCAAAACTCTGTGTCTACAAAAAAATACAAAAATTAACCAGGCATGGTGGTGCACACCTATAGTCCCAGCTACTCAGGAGGCTGAGTTGGTGTGAAGCTTAAATGAGCTGTGATTGCACAACTGCACTCCAGCCTGGGCAGCAGAACGAGACCCTTTCTCCCTTCTACCCTTGAAGAAAAAATGAAGGAGACAAAGACAGACAGAAAGAAGGAAGGAAGGAAGGAAGGAAGGAAGGAAGGAAGGAAGGAAGGAAGGAAGGAAGGAAGGAAGGAAGGAAGGAAGGAGAGAGAGAAAGAAGGAAAGAAAGAAAAAGAAGGAAGGAAGGAAGGAAGGAAGGAAGGAAGGAAGGAAGGAAGGAAGGAAGGAAGGAAGGAAGGGGAGAGAGAAAGAAGGAAAGAAAGAAAAAGAAGGAAGGAAGGAAGGAAGGAAAGAAAGAGAGAGAGAAAGAAAGAAAGAAAGAAAGAAAGAAAGAAAGAAAGAAAGAAAGAAAGAAAGAAAGAAAGAAAGAAAGAAAGAAGAGAGAGAGAAAGAAAAAGAAGAAAGAAAGAGAGAGAGAAAGAGAGGAAGGAAGGAAGGAAGGAAGGAAGGAAGGAAGGAAGGAAGGAAGGAAGGAAGGAAGGAAAGAAGGAAGGAAGGAAGGAAGGAATATTGTGGCCTGAATATACCTTGCATTGGTGTGTTTCATTTCTACAATGTCACACGTTCTTCCCTACTGCCCCCTAATGTCCCAGCTTTATCTCAGGAGTCCCTCATCCTTACTCACTCTTCTCCAGCCACTTTGGCATTTTATTGTTTAATTTTTATTTTAATATAATAAAAATAAGACTTTATAGCTTGTTTTTTTTTTTTTGTTTGTTTGTTTTGTAAAGTCAAGTAGCATTGCAAGTTTCCCAAACTTAAAACAGCAGTTTCCAATTCACTCTACAGTCCTATTCCACTTTTCTGGTAGTTTACCTATGTAAAGAATTTTAGGTTAAAAACATTTTTCCCTGAAGATTTCAAGACATTTCTCCCCTGCTTTCTTGCTTGCAATGTTACTGCTTCTAAATCTGACACATTTCTGCTTCTTGATTCTTTCTAAACATTTTAGGGTTTTATCTTTGCTCCAGTGAGAGGGATTCTGGGAAGATAGCAGCAGAAACATGGTTTCTGAATCTCCCCATATCCCCACATATAAACAGTCAGAATAATTATACAGTAAATTCAAAAGCAAAAGTAGGTAACAAGATATCTCCATAAATCTGAGTGCACCAGGTGAGGACAAACTCCCAGCAGCTATAGGCCTGCATGGTGTCTGCGTTTATGCTGGAGCGCAGAGGGAAGCAGCAGGCGTCTAACAGGCCTCGAAACAAGAGAACCTCGGCAACCGACAGGTACTCCCTGGAAAGCACAGGGGACCCAATTTACAACAGCTTCTGAAACTGGGAAAAGGTTTACAGGGCCTGCCCCTGTAAAGCAAACTGGACAGAACAAATATTAAAATCTTTCATTTAGAGCCGGGCGCAGTGGCTCACGCCCGTAATCCCAGCACTTTGGGAGGCCGAGGCAGGCGGATCACCTGAGGTCAGGAGTTCGAGACCAGCCTGGCCAACGTGGTGAAACTCTGTCTCTCCTAAAAATACAAAAATTAGCTGGACCTGGTGGTGGGCACTGGTAATCCCAGCTACTCAGGAGGCTGAGGCAGGCGAATCGACTGAACCCGGGAGGCAGAGGTTGCAGTGAGCCGAGATCTCACTGCTGCACTCCAGCCTGGGCGAGAGTGAGACTCTGTCTCAAATAAATAAATAAATTAAATTAAATCTGTCATTCAGGAAATCTTGCCTAAAATTAAAAAAACACGGTCAGGTGCAGTCATTCACGCCTATAATCCCACCATTTTGGGAGACCAAGGCAGGAGGATTGCCTAAGCCTAGGACTTTATAACCAGTCTGAGCAACATAGTGAGACCCTATCTCTACAAAAATAAAAAAAAAATAGCAGAGTGCAATGGCACACACCTGTGGTGCCAGCTACTTGGAAGGCTGAGGCAGGAAGATTGCTTGAGCCCAGGAGGTGAAGGTGACGGTGAGCTGTAATCATGCCACTATACTCTAGCCTGGGCGACAAAGCCAGACCCATCTCCAAAAATAATTTTAATTAAGCTAAATTTTAAAACAATTTAAAACTACGTGTTGAAAGAGCACACCATGTTCCTAACTCTATCAACCTGAGACTCACCAACACCAAGACACATTCTTTAAAAATTAACAGACTTTAAGAAAAAATTATTTGGACATCGAGGCAAAAAACAACAAGGGACAGAAAGGAAAGAAAATTAAACGACCATCTAACTTCTGTCAGCAATGGTTTATACCTAAAGAAAATGGAATAACATGTTTAAAATACTCAAGGAAAGAAAATGTGAGTCAAATAAATTTTTTTACAATAAAGCTGATTTTTTAAGTATAAAGGAATATAGGCAAACTATTATTAACACATAAAGATTTGGAGTTTCTTGCATGTTATTCTCATGGGCCCTTCCTGTAGAATCTACTAAAGAACAAGCTTCAAACACCCAACATAACTAGAAAGACACAGAGAGAAGGACTGGGAGGACTCAAACATCCTGTTGTTACACTTCAAGTAGGACTCCTCATTCATTATCCTAGAAACTTAGAGGATGGTTTCAATCTTGAAACTCAGTAGTTCAGAACATTTTTGTATTATTCATTTGAAACTTGCCCCTTTTTTTTGTTTTGTTTTGTTGTTGTTCTCTTTCTGAAACTCCTAAATGTCAGTCCCAACATTACTGTTGGGATGCCAAGGGCAAGCCTCAGGTTGTGGCCTGGGCTTCTGACTCATTGGCTGTGAATCAGGGTTCCTGTGACTCCCTCCTCAGGCTCAATTAGTTTGCTAGAGCAGATCATAGAACTAAGGAAAACGCTTTACTTGCATTTATCAGTTTATTTTATTTAATTTATTTTATTTTTTGAGACGGAGTCCCACTGTGTTGCCCAGGCTGGAGTGCAATGGCGCAATCTCGGCTCACTGCAACCTCTGCCTCCTGGGTGCAAGCGATTCTTCTGTCTCAGCCTACCAAGAAGCTGGGTCTACAGGCACCCACCACCATGCCCAGCTAATTTTTTTTTTTTTTTGAATTTTTAGTAGAGATGGTGTTTCACCATGTTGGCCAGCCTGGTCTCGAACTCCTGACCTCAGGTAATCCACACAACCTAGCCTCCCAAAGTGCTGGGATTACAGGTGTGAGCTACTGCGGCCCGCCCATTTATCAGTTTATTATAAAGGGTATTTCAAAGGATACAGAGAAACAGCTAGATGGAAGAGATGCACAGGGCAAGGTGTGCAGGAAGGACTGAGGAGCTTCCATGCCCTCTCTGGGTGCATCATCCTCCAAAAACCCCCATGTCTTTAGCAATCCAGAAGGTCACTAAACCCAGGCCTTTTGGGTGTTTTAGGAGGTGTCATTATGTTGGCAGGACTAATTACATCATCGACTATTAAGCATCTCTCCCTTCTCTGGATGAGACTGCAAGTTCCAACCTTCTAATCACATGGTTGGTTCCCCTAGCAACCAGCCGCCATCCTGAGAGTATGCAGGAGTCTGCCAAGGGTCACATTTTAGACCAAAATATGCTCCTGTCATCTAGGAAATTCCAAGAAATAAAGGAGCTCTGTGTCAGACACTCCTGTCACCTCCTATCACTCAGGGAATGACAAAGATGTTAGAAGCTCTGTGTCAGGAACTGGGGATCAAAGCCCAAATATTAAAACCAAATATTCTCCTAGCATCCCTATCTACAAGGGTTTTAGGAACTGTATATCAGAAAACAAGGACAAAGACCAAATATATATTTCACAATGTCAGGGTAGTATTACAAGATTTTTCATTGTATAGTTACTTGTGTATTTCTTTTGTATATACCTTTCATGAAGGCAGAAATACAGTCATTCACTTGTATATCTTCAGGCACTCACACAGGGCCTTGCATATAGTAAATCCTCCATTCATTCATTCATTCATTTATTATTTTGAAATGTCTTCCTTCATTTTCTGTAATTCTACCCATCCTTGATAGTATAACTACAAAGCATTTCCTAATTATTCTAACTATGTTACTGATGACCTGGACATGTAATATTATAATTACTTTTTATGAGTACATAATTTGTCACTCCAACTCCACTGTAAGGTCTTGGGATTTCATTCACTCCTTCACTCGTCCACAAACATTTGGTAAAAACCACCTATGTAAACTGTAATACCAGCCACTGTTAGAGAGACAAGGATACATGATACATGTCTCTATATCCCAAACTCTGCCACTTGAGTTAAAGAGATAGCACAAATTGTAGTATAATATATAATGTGATAAATGCTGTGGAAGAGGTAGAATGTGCAAGAAAGAAAATTTAGCTGGAGAGACCAGGAAAGCCTTTGTAAAGGAGGTAAACTTTAAACTTCTATTCCACCATAGCATCTATCATGGGGGAACAAATATTTGTTGGTGGTGATGGTAATAGCTCCTTCAAGGGTTAGCAATAATTTATCAGCACTGTGGTTAAGTTGTCTTCTCTGTCATAAGCCTTGGGAGGCAGTCAGAGCAGAGGCAACATAATTCTCCCACCTCATCTCTACTTGGGGAAAGATCAGTGACTCTGGGGTCTTCTGTGTGTGTGTGTGTGTGTGTATATATATATATATATATATACATATATATATATATTTTTTTTTTTTTTTTGAGACAGAGTCTCACTCTGTCACCCAGGCTGGAGTACAGCGGCATGATCATGGCTCACTGCAGCCTCAACCTCCCAGGCTCAGGTGATCCTTCCCATCTCAGCCTCCTGAGTATCTGGGACTACAGGCATGCACCACAAAGCCCCATCTTATTTTTGCATTTTGTAATGTTGGTACAGATCAGATTCCACCATGTTGCCAGGGCTGGTCTCAAACTCCTGGGCTCAAGCAATCTACCCACCTTGGCATCCCAAAGTGCTGAGATCACAGGCATGAGCCACCACACCTGGTCTTGTGTCTGTAACTTCTTTTCTTTTCTTTTCTCTTTTTCTCTTCTCTTCTCTGCCTTCTTTTCTTTCTTTCTCTCCTTCCTTCCTTCTTTCTTTCTTTCTTTTTTTTTTTTTTTTTTTTTTGAGATGGAGTCTCACTCTGTCACCCAGGCTAGAGTGCAATGGTGCAATCTTGGCTCACTGCAACCTCCACCTCCTGGGTTCAAGCAATTCTCCTGCCTCATCCTCCCGAGTAGCTGGGACTACAGCCACGCGTCACCATGCCTGGCAAATTTTTTATTTTTTTAGTAGAGACGGAGTTTCACCATATTGGCCAGGTTGCTCTCGAACTGCTGATCTCGTGATCTGCCCGCCTTGGACTCCCAAAGTGCTGGAATTACAGGAGTGAGCCACCGCGCCGGGACTTTTTTTTTTTTTTTTTTTTTTTTTTTTGGCAAAATCTCGCTCTCTTACCCAAGCTGGAGGGCAGTGGCATGGTCTTGGCTCAGTGCAACCCCCACCTCCAAGGCTCAAGCGATCTTCCCACCTCAGCCTCTGGAGTAGCTGGAACTACAGGTGCATGCCACCATGCCCAGCTAATTTTTGTCTGTATTTTTTAACAACTGTTTTATAAAGTATTCCTGAGGCTGCAGCAAGGCATCCTCTAAGCAGCTTACTCTGTACCTTTTCTGAACCTGTATGTACCTCTATTTTTGCATGCATACAAAAATACAGTGTATGTGTTATTAATTCATAAGCTCCATGGAAAGGACCATGTACTATTCACCATGATATGTCTCTCCCTAATGAAATGCCTGGCAGATCATAGGTGTACAGCATACGTTTCCTGAGTAAGTGAAAGTCACTTATCCAAATGTGTCTTAATACAAAAGTTATTTCTTATTCTGGATAATTTCTAAGAGTTGACCTTTGGTTTTGTTGTTTTTTTATAAAACTTTGGTTATATTTGCGGTCATCTGGGGTATCTATAAATCAGGCCTTAAACTAGATGGGTGCTCATAAATTCTCAGATCTGTATTCACTGTTCTGTTAATATTTGCTTTGTGTTTCTGTAAATAAGCATGATGTGACTATTCATCCACTGTGAAGCAAAGGACAGAATTGCTACACCCTTCCTTTATACCACTGATATTGACAGGTGGACACATTAATCATGATGGCAGTAAATACCAGGGAATACAAGCATGGGCCCATAAGAAGGCTGCCAGCACTGAGGAGTCACAAAACACACACACACACACACACACACGCACGCACACGAAAGACCCCTTATCACCTCCAATTCCAAAAGTGCGAGGCAAAGATCTACTGGCTTAATGTTGCTGTTGTCCATATGTCTCTCATTTGTTCTCCCCCCTCATCCAGAGGACCAACTGCTCAATTAATTAGGGAAGTCTCTTGGAAGAGCTGACAGATGCACCGCTATGATAATCACCCTCTTTGGTCATGGTAGTGGAAATTTTGGGGTTCTCCTCTCAGATCCCTTTGGATTCTTTTTACCATTTCTAAGGACACTCCCCCCAGCTTCTGTGTCCTTTTGCTTTTGACGGCCCACTCCAGTGATTCTCTTTAGAGCACTGCCCAAGGACTGCAAAAGCTGATTTGTCCACATTTACAGAGAGACAGTAGTGCCTGGGAGGTTACCACTCCCTGGAGGGGCCTATAGCCAATGACTGGTGTGGTATGAGAGTGTGTGTGTGTGTGTAAGCCCATCTTCCTAGTCTTGAGATGGTTGACCTTCAAAGGTAATTTTCACACCAGTGGTTCCAACAGGGACATGCTGACGCTGAGGCTTTGCCCCTGATTACACACTTGCTTCATTTCTTCCACTTGCATGTCCTGCTTCCCCATTTTCTTATGGGTTTTTCCTGGGAGCACCTCAAAATTAAATCATTTACTCACAATCCTTATCTCAGTGTCTGCTTTTGGGGAACTGAGCCTAAGGCAATTGATTCTAACAGGGGCCCTAGGAAGCTGATTCTGGCATGGACTTCTGGAGCTGGGCCACTTGCCTGCTATGTGGCAACTGGGACTCCCTCCCTAGTGGGCTAAGTGGAGGGTTGATAGCCCCTGCCACATTGTAGAACTGCAAATACTTTCACTGTGGTGAAATGGAATGTGACACAGAAGGACATGAGGCACTGGTGCCTATAATGTCTCTGTTGTTTGAGGAGTATGAGGGAAATGGTGACTGAAAGAACTGTGAAATTCGTTGATTGTTTCTGGGCATCTGATCTGGTTTTGTATCCCCACCCAAATCTCATCTTGAAATGCAATCTGAATTGTAATTCCTACGTATTGGGGAAGGGACCTGTGGGAGGTGATTAGATCATGGGGGCAGTCCCCCCAAACCATGCTGTTCTCATGATAATGAGTGAGTCTCACAAGATCTGATGGTTTTATAAGCTTCTGGCATTTCCCCCTGCTGACACTTCTCTCTCATGCCGCCATGTGAAGAAGGAACTGTTTGCTTCCCCTTCCACCATGGTTGTAGGTTTCCTGAGACCTCCCCAGCCATGTTGAACTGTGAGTCAATTAAATCTCTTTCCTTTATAAATTACCCAGTCTCAGGTATGTCTTTTTTAGCAGTGTGAGAATGGACGAATATAGTATTGCTGAGGCATTGAGGAGAAAATGATAGCCTCAGCTTTGAAAGTCAGAAGGGCTCTGAAACACCACGTAAAGGCACATTCATTTCCAGAAACCAGAAGACACAGTGTGCTGAAGACCAGACCCTGAATCGTAGGAACAACAGAACTTCAGAGAAGGCTGAATTTGCAGCCTCATCAAGTCTCCTAAGCCACAAGCAAGGCCTTGTCAGGGAAGGAGTGTGAACTTGAGATTTGGGATGACAATATCCAGGTGAATGTACTTGAGAACCTTGGAACCATCTGGGTCTGCAGAAGGGACCACTTCCCCTTGCTAGAGGATAGAGACACTGCCCCCCACCCCCACCCTTCCCATTGCTTGCCTGGAGACTATCTAGAGGCCTCAAATGAGGCAGATGACTTGTGCTTCTTAAGACAATACTTACCCTCCTCAAGTTCAGCAGCCCCCTCCCCTCCTGGCCACTAGACCAATAAGGCGGCATGATTCTCACTCTGGCCTGTTTGGGGCAGTGCTGACCCTGCCAGGAAAAGAAAGGCAATGGTACCCAAAGGAGCCTCAAGGCTTGGCAGATATGTCTAGGAGTGGGTCTTGAGGGTGGTAGAACAAGTTGGGGGCAGTCTGCTAAGCTGGATAAAGGAGATTTTTAATATTAGGACATTATTCTGTGACTTGGGATTCATGTTCAATCTCTCAGCAAAGTGATAAGGGTGGAATTTTAAAAGCTTGGAGACTAGGCACAGTGGCTCGTGCCTATAATCCCAGTGCTTTGGGAGGCCGAGGTAGGAGGATCACTTGAGACCAGCAGTTCAAGACCAGCCTAGGAAACAAAGTGAGAACTCATCTCTACAAAAAAAAAAAAATGTTTTGAAATTAGTCTGGCATGGTGGCACATGCCTGTAGTCCCAGCTACTCGGGAGGCTGAGATGGGAGGATCGCTTGAGCTCAGGAGGTTGAGGCTGCAGTGAACGGTGAGTGTATCACTGCACTCCAGCCTGAATGTCCGAGCAAGACCCTGTCTCTAAAAATTACATAAATAAATAAAAAGGTCCAGAGAAGAGAACCTATCAGAATGAGTTTATTTAAGATGCATGGACCCACCAGCTGTCTTTGTTCCTTGTAAGGGCCCAGAACACTCTCCAGTCACTTACACCATAAGGAATGTGCTAATCAGAGGGGCACCGCACTCTTGAGACACTCAGTTGTGGGTCCCTCCATTGCCTAGAGCTGATAGTTATGAAACTCTTCTCCCTTATGGGGATAAGACTGTGGAATAATAGATGCCAACTGGTAGCTCTTAACCACCAGAGACAAGGTGAACTTAGTTATCATATTGGTGGACAAGATTGGAATCATTCATGGATGGGCCAGTTCATTGGCACGAACCACAAATGGACTGGGCTGCACTATAGTTTCATGCAGGAGTGTTCTGAACGACAGTGATAAAGGAAAATCCTCCCAGTGGGCTGAGTTTCGTGAGTTCATCCTATTATGTACTTCGTGTGGAGGAAGATTAAGGGTTCTGGAAAAAGGATATCAAGGTCTCTCGGGCAGAGAGATACCGTGTTGCAGAAAAGGGCAGTAGAAAGAGTCTACTCCAGCATGGAGGGATAGTTTCATATTGACATTGTTTAGAATTGCCACTGCTCAGTAATAATAACACGCTAGCTGACTTGTAGGCATTTTTATTATTTGTAAATTCTCTGCAAACAATACACACCTTTCTTGCCTGCACAAGAGTGGACCACTTCCATCACCATCCCCCTGGCTCACCGCTTGCTCACAAGCTCTGGTGAATAATTAACTTGGTTGGTGAGAGGGCTGGAAGAAGCAAGACTGGGAACATGAAAGTTTGGAGGCCTATCAGAGTAGGCTCAAAATGTGAGGATTTTACATGCCTGATGAACGCCCACCAGCGTGGATCAGTTGCAGAAGAGGCGTTAAACAACTCAGGGCTTCCCTAGACAACCTGTATTCCTGACCACCTGTGCCTGAACAAAGATAGACTCCCCTCTTCAATGCTGATTTACTATTGTTGTTGCTAAATGTCTTGTCTATCCGTGGCAGAGACTGACATATCTCTTAATATAATATGGTACTTTCCCTTAAGGAGACTAGCCAGCCCCATTGTGGCAAGTAGATCACCCCAGATTCCTTCTACCCTGAAAAGGGCAGTGATTGATATTGACTAAGATTGACAGTTCTCTGGATCTGACTTCCTTGCCCATAATACCACAGGATCCCACCTAACAGAGCTACAGACCAAGGAACTCACCTAACAGTGAAGGAGTCACAGCATGGGCCCATGACCACAAGATCCATTGATCATACCACAGACTACATCATCCAAGTATGGCTGGCTTAGGGCACTGGAATGCTCTTAAAGATGCAACTATGGGACTGGGTGTGGTGGCTCACACCCATAATTCCAGCATTTTGGGAGGCCAAGGCAGGAGGATGGCTTGAGCCCAGGACTTTAAGACCAGCGTGGGCAAGATAGCAAGACCCCATCTCTACAAAAGAATGAAAAAAAAAATAGCCAGGCATGGTGATGCACGGGCCTGTAGTCCCAACTACCAGGGAGACTGAGGTGAGAGGATCACTTGAGCCCGGGAGATTGAGGCTGCAGTCAGCTGTGATTGTACCACCTCACTCCAGCCTGGGACAGAGCAAGACCCTCTCTCAAAAACAAACAAACAAACAAACAAGCAAAAACAAAAGATGCAACTATGGCACTAGCTAGGAGATAATTGGCAAGATCAAAGTTCTGTTTTTCAGAAAATGGTATATACCTTAAACTAGTGGCCAGTATATGATATTATGCCCCATAGGTAGAGCAGAGGGGCCCAGAAACCCAAGAGTGAACATAGAAGTAGTACTGCTATCAGTTTTCAGTGAACCCCCTGGGGAATTTATCTTTCTTGTCTCTACAAGTTTAGATTCTGTGAGTCTAGATATCCTAGTTGCCAAGAGTGGGAATGTTTCCACCAGAGGACACCATAAGAGTCCTAATAAACTTAAAGCTGTGGCTGCCACATGGTCATATAGGGTTTGCTATGGTTTGAGTGTTTGTTCTCTCTAAAACTCATGCTGAATTTGGTTGCCCTTGTGATGGTGTTGGAGGTGGAACCTTTAGGAAGTGATTGTGTCATGAGAGTTCCATGCTTATGGTGGGATTAATGCTGTTATAAAAGTACAAGTTCAGTCCCCTTTTTGCTTCTTAGCCCTTCGACCTTCTGCCATGTGATGACACAACAAGAAAGCTTTTGTCAGATGCTGGTACCTTGATCTTGGACTTCCCAGAATCCAGAACTGTGAGAAAATAAATTTCTATTTATTATAAAGTTTAGTCTCAGGTATTCTGTTATTCACTATGTCAAACATAGTGAGACTGAGTTCCTCTTGTAATTACTAACCTAGCAGTGAATAATCTAGCAATCAACGCTATTCATCATAAGGAGATCAAGCTGCTGCTAGAGTGAGGCAAGAGGAATATCTCTGGGACTCAAAGGACCCATTGGGGCATTTCCTGGTGCTCCTATGCCAAATCTGAACTGTAAGTGGGCAGTTGCAGCAAAAATGGCCTGGTAAAGTTCTGGTAATCATGTGCTCAGACCCTGTGGTTCACCTCATCAGATAAGCCACCAAGACCAGCAGAAATACTCATAGTATGAAAGAATCTAGAATGAATGGAAGAAGAGCGATGATGAATAACAGTTATGACCTAAACCAGCTTCAGCATTGGGAGCTTCAGCTGATCTCACCAACATCCCTCTGGTAAGTTTCCCGCCCCTTGCAGAAATGTGATGAGCAACCACCATCATGAAGGACTTGTAACAGGATGGAATGAACTTAAGTGAAACTCAAGTAGGTCCATTAGAATGAGTGACTGGTAGTGATTATTGCTGGTGGTGATTTACCCAAATCCCTTACGATTCCTTTTTCTTTTCTTTTTCTTTCTTTTTTTTTTTTTTTTTTTGAGACATGATCTCGCTGGAGTGCAGTGGTATGATCAGGGCTCACTGCAGCCTCAACCTCCTGGGCTCAAAAAACCCTCCTGCCTCAGCCTCTCAAGTGGCTGGGACTACAGGTTCACACATTTACACCTGGCTAACTTTTGTATTTTTTCATAGAGATGGGGTTTTGTTGCTGCCCGGCTGGTCTTGAACTCCTGGGCTGAAGCAATCTGCCTGCCTCAGCCTCCCAAAGTGCTGGGATTACAGGCATGAGCCACCTCACCTGGCACCCTATGATTCCTTAATTCTGTGTGCTCCTCTCTCATTTTCTGTATTCTTTTGTTCTTAATGGCTTATGCCTGCAACTTTCTTAATACAACTGCCTGACAGCTACTGGAGCCACTGCCCATTGGAAAGCCCAATGCGCCTGGGAGTTTTCATCCTAGGAGAAGCCCTTAACCAGTGACAGACTGGTGAAAGAATGTGAAAGTCAACCTTGCCTCAAGTTTCCACAAATTCTTAGAGCTCCCTATGGGATCATGCTGAGGCTAGCAATATATTTGTGGTAGGCAGAATTCTAAGATGGCAGCCAATGAATGATCCACACCCTTGTATGATCCGCTTCCCTTGAGTGTATGCAGGACCTGTGCATAGGATGAAATACCACTCCTGTGATTATGTTGCAGTATATGGAAAGAGGGAAAAGATTTTGCAGATGTAATTAAGGTCCCTAATCAGTTGACTTTCAGTTCATAAAAAAGGAAACCATCTGGAGCAGGCCTGACCTGCTCAAATGAGTCTTTCAAAGAAGGCTCAGGCCTTTCCTGAGATTAAAGAGATAATCTTTTGCCTGCCTTGAAGAAACAAGTCATTGTGAGTTCTACAGCTGCAAGGAAATGAATACCAACAGTCATGTGAGCTTAGAAGAGGACCTCTAGCCTCTGATGACACCTTGATTACAGCCTTGTGAGACCCCATGTGGAGAACTCAGTTACACTGTGCCTGGACTTCTGACCTTCAGAAACTGTGACTTAATACACCATTATGTCAACCACTAAGTTTGTAGTGCACAGCAATAAGAAATTAACATAGTACCTGAATTCTTGCCTTTTCTCGGCTTTCCTTTCCCTGTCCTGTATCCACCACTCCCTCACCAGTTTCTCCTGGAAGCATTTCTTTAATAAATCACTTACACATGAATCCCTCACACAGGATGTGCTGCTAGGAGCTCAAACCTATAACAGTTACCTCCCTTCTCAAGTATATCTTCAGCCACTGCTCAAAAATAGCCTCATCTCATTTTCCTCTCTCCATTCCTTTAATTTAGTTTTTGTCCTCAAATGCCCTCTTCTTGAAAAGTGTAGCTTTGGAAGTACAGTTAGCTAAGGTCACTTGCTGCCTCATTTAGAATCTGTACAAAAGAAGGACATGACAGTGGAGAACTCTGTCCAAGTTCCTTTTCTTGGCAAAGAGTTCTAAGGCTGAATTGAAAACAGGCCCATCTGAACCAGGCACAGTGGTGTCTACCTGTAGTCCCAGCTGCTTGGGAGGCTGAGGTGGGAGGATTGCTTAAGACTAGGAGTTGCAGACCAGCCTGGGCAACATAGTGAGACCCCATCTCTAAAAAAAAAAGAAAACAAACCAATCTAGTCTGTCCCAAGGGCAAAGGCAGAGTTCCATTTGATAAAAATATGAGGTACAGGAGGTAGACATCAGAATTGTGTCCAGGGAAATTTTTAGTTTGGGCTGCATTTTACATCTGAAATGGGACATTACATCAGTGACACTTGTGGCAAAAATCAGAATTCAAGAAACTGAGCAAAGCAGAAGGCAGACACCAATGAAAGGGAGCTTAAGGAACACCCCATCAAAATTGGCCAAGCAAAAGGAAGTAATCTGAGTCAGGCATGATGACTCATGCCTGTAATCCCAGCATTTTGGGAGTCCAAGGCTGGAGGATCACTTGAGTTCAAGACCAGCCTGGGCAACATGGCCAAACCATGCCTTTACAAAAAACACAAAAATTAACTGGGCTTAGCGGCATGTGCCTATACTCTCAGCTACTCAGGAGGCTGAGGTGGGAGGATCACTTAAGGCTGGGAGCTTGAGGCTATAATGACCTGTGTTCTCGTCGCTGCACTCTGTCTCAGCAATAACAACAACAAACAGGAAGTAGTCTGAGTAAATTACATTTGTAGTAGAAGCCAATTTTCTGAAGTTGGTTTTTACCCACTCCTGGCACATCCTGTGTGGGTTAGTTTGATTCATTAAAAGGAGCCAGAATAGGATAAAAAGAAAAACACAGCTGACCTGACTTTTTCTGACTTCTATTTCTAGTCCAGTTTCCAACTCAACATTGGAGTTCCTTCAGTAGCATCCCTCATAGATCTTCAAACAACTAATTCAATATTGAAGTAATGAAATATTCATTTTGGGACAACTCTGATTAGCAGAACCCTATTCTCCATAGTGAGCCAAGTCGGCCTCCTATGACAGCCATTTAGTCCTCATTCCAGTCTTTGAAATGGTTGCAGAGAAGTCCATTCCCTCTTCCACTTGCCAAGTGGCAGTCATTGCTTACTCAGGTCCTACCCTTTGCTGACTCAGCCTTGCCCATTTCTGAAATCCATGAAAACGCAGTCTGGCAAGAAATGGGATGCTCTCCCCACTCATGAGTGGACTTTGGAAATGATAAACCAGAGGTGAAGAGAGCCCTGGATGTCTATGTGAGCACTGAGCAGCAGCCTGCCCATGTCCCTTGCCCCCAGCAAACAGACAGCAGACACACTCACACACTGACTGCTCCCTGGATAGCCAGTCTATCTGATTGGTCTACCGAGGTTCTCTGTCTCCATGCAGCTTCCCCGCTGGAAACGAAGCTTGGTGCTGTTCCCAGCTTGGTAGACTACAATCCAAATTTCCTTCACCAAGTCTATTCCACCCTCTTCCCTTTAGGACTGTTTGTATTCCTTGCAATGGTTCTATTTGGCAGTCCTGCTTGACTGACAATCCTGGAAACCTCCCTGAGCTGAGAGTCACTGCTGCCCAGACATCTTGCCATGACGCTGTGCCCATTGCTCTCAGAATCAAATTTCCCCCACAGGGTGTACTGCGAATGTAGATTCACCTGGAGGTACCACATCCCTGTGGACTTGCTGCTGTGTCTGCACACCTTTTCCCCAGGGGGAGTTAATGCACCTGCTGGGTCCTCCACGGCACTGCGCTCTCAGCCCCTGGGTCATGGATCCCACTAGTTGAAATGTTCCAGCGTGCCATGCAGCTCCGACTGTGAGTTATGACCCAGGAGTGAGAGGAAGTTAGAACTTGAAGGAATCTTAAAGATCATCTTATCCAGTGGTTTTCAACTTATTCTCTGAATCACATACCTCAAGGAAAAATACAAACAATAGTGGGGTATACTGAAACCAGTGAGTTAAAGAAACTATTGACAAACAGAAATTCTTGAGTTTACAGGACAGTAGAAATTCTTGAGTGTAGAGGATGGCAAAAACAAAACCATTTACTAAAACACCAAAACCCACTCTGCTTGTGAGATTTTAAAAACTGGCTGAAATTGGTTGGAACCAATATGGCCAACTAGAGTCTGCACAGAATGAGCTTGCTGATGTCACAGCCTAAATTTCCATCACTTATTTCATGCTAACTCCTCCCAAATTTCGATATATGATCCATGAGGTAGCATGAAGAGATAACTGCGTGCCTGAGGACTTTCCTGACCTCTACCCTTTCCTTCCACCAATCACCTATGAATCCCCAAATGCACCCCTATACCTTTTCTTTTCTTTTTTTGTTTTGTTGTTGTTGTTGTTGTTGTTGTTTTGTTTTGTTTTTTTGAGACAGAGTCTCGCTCTGTCGCCAGGATGGAGTGCAGTGGCACGATCTCAGCTCACTGCAACCTCCTCCTCCTGGGTTCAAGTGATTCTCCTGCCTCAGCCTCCTGAGTAACTGGGATTACATCCATGCACCACCACACCCAGCTAATTTTTGTATTTCTAGTAGAGATGGGGTTTCAACATGTTGGCCAGGATGGTCTCAATCTCCTGACCTCATGATCCACCCACCTCGGCCTCCCAAAGTGCTGGGATTACAGGCTTGAGCCACGGCACCCAGCCTAAACCTTTTCTAATAATATTACTATCTTCAAGTTATCACAGGGAGATAGATCCAAGCTGGACTCCTGTTTCTTTGCTGGTCACCCTGCAATAAAAAGCTTTTATTTTCTCGAAACCCTGGCGTCATAGTACTGGCTTCTAACACATCTGGCAGCAAGCGCTTTTGCTCAGTAGCAATGTCTTCTTTTCATAGACAAGGAAACAAACCCAGAGGCTAAGTACCCTGCCAAAAGTCTTACGGCAAGTTTTGATTAAAAACTAATTACAAGACACACAGCAGCATTTTGGGTGTCATTACTAGTAACATTCATTTGGATCTTTTTTCTATCAACTTATACAAGGAAAACAATGCAAATATATACAGACACTAGGGCATTTTGGCAATTTGGTTTTAAACCAGTGTTATAAGCTGGGGTTTTTTTTGTTTGTTTGTTTAGATGGAGGCTTGCTCTGTCACCTAGGCTGGAGTGCAGTGGCATAATCTCGACTCACTGCAACCCCTGCCTCCTGGGTTCAAGCGATTTCTCCTGCCTCAGCCTCCCAAGTAGCTGGGAT
This sequence comes from Chlorocebus sabaeus, assembly GCF_047675955.1. Classification (NCBI taxonomy): domain Eukaryota; kingdom Metazoa; phylum Chordata; class Mammalia; order Primates; family Cercopithecidae; genus Chlorocebus; species Chlorocebus sabaeus. The sequence goes on along the minus strand of NC_132911.1, from coordinate 30,577,443 downwards.
TACAGCCACACACCACTACACTTGGTCAATTTTTGGTATTTCTAGTAGAGACAGTGTTTTACCATGGTAGCCAGGCTGGTCTCAAACTCCTGACCTCAGGTGATCCACCACTCGCCTTGGCCTCCCAAAGTGTTGGGATTACAGGTGTGAGACACTGCACCAGGACTGAACTGTATTTTTCTTAATCAGTCTTTTTCAAAGAACAAAATCACATTGTACTACATTTTCCTCATGTTCTTATCTAAAGAGCATAAGATTCTATTTTAATTAAAGCTAGAGATACAGAATGACCAGAAATTACTGAGAGAGAGCAGGACTGAGACTGAAAGATAGAGGTGAGACTGGAAAGTTGAGCAGAATTCCTTGAAAGAAGATAGCAGGAGATCTCGGTTGAATGCAAAGAGGGTCTTAAGGAAAATGCAAGAGCACCGATTATCCTGCGAGGGCTGCCGTAACAAAATATCACAGACTGGGTGGCTTCAACAACAGAAATTTATTTTCTCGCAATTCTGGGATCTGGAAGCCCAGGATCAAGGTGCCTGCAGGGCTGGTTTCCACTGAGGCCTCTTTCTGGCTTCCAGATGACCACCTTCTTCCTGTGTCCTCACATGGCCTTTCCTCTGTGCTTGCAAGGAGAGAGCTCTAGTGTGTAGAGCGCAGGGCATGATCGTGGTTCACTGCAGCCTCAAATTCCTGGGCTCAAGCGATCCTGCTGCCTCAGCCTCCCGAGTGGCTGAGACTACAGGAGCATGCCACCACATCCGGCTAATTTTTTTGTGTTTTGTAGAGATAAGGTATCACTGTGTTACTTATGCTGATCTTGAACTCCTGGATTCAAGCAATCCTCCAGTCTCAGCCTCCCAAAGTGCTAGGATTACAGGTGTGAGCCACTATGCCTGGTATTTTCCTCTTCTTATAAGGACACCAGTGTTATCAGATTAGGGTCCCACTCTTATGATCTTATTTAACATTCTTTATCTCCTTGAAGGCCCTATCTCCAAATACAGTGGCATTTGGGGTTAGGGCTTCAACATATGAATTAGCAGGGGCGATTCAGTCCACAGCAGGCACTCTTTCTGCTTTTGTCAACATTATGCACTAGCCTCACTTCTTTTCTTGAAAGTTGTCTTCTGCGCTCATAGGAGAGAGGCAAAAAAGAATTAGTGTTTGCCAGGGCAAGAACTGTGCCACTATGACACAGCATACATTGTATGAGTACTGGACTTAGCAGCCTCCAGGGAGCGTGCAGTGCCTGAATTCACCTCCTATTCCGTTTAAAATGCAATATAGAGGCCTTGGCCACTCTTCATCTTCTTGTGACAACTCGCTCTGCATTTGACCAAATCAATTATTAACAAACTCCCAACCTTACTCATAATTTTGATCAGACTTTGCTGTCACTGGATAAATTGGTTTTATTTTCTTTTTTGGCAGTACTGCAGTTTTCCTACATAGGGTTACATTGACAGCATATATATTAAAACCAGACCAACAGATTGTTGATATCTGATACAAAAGAAAAATGATAATATTATGAAGGCCACTTGTAAATGTCGGATTAAATTTCTCCTTTGGACACTAAAGTTTATAGCAATAATTATGTTCGTTAATTTTATCAAGCTATTTATATAGAATATTCTTCTTCTTTTTTATTAAAAAGTTTAGTGGTGAAGGGTGGCAGAACATGCCACTCCAAAATATGCCACTTTGGGCCAGGTATGGTGGCTCACACCTGTAATCCCAGCACTTTGGGAGGGAGGCAGGTGGATCACCTGAGGTTAGGAGTTCAAGGCCAGCCTGGCCAACAGGGTGAAACCCTGTCTCTACTAAAAATACAAAAATTAGCCAGTCATGGTGACGCAAGCCTGTAGTCCCAGGTACTCGGGAGGCTGAGGCAGGAGATTCGCTTGAACCCGGGAGGCAGATGTTACAATGAGCCAAGATCGCGCCACTGTACTCCAGCCTGGGCAACAAAGTGAGACTGTCTTAAAAAAAAAAAAGCCACTTTGGCATAAGAATTATTTTGAGCTGAAGGCACATGAAAAGTAGCAGATATAAAAGGGGCACTCTGAGGTCACTCTTTTTTTTCTGTACAGGAGAAAAAAAAATTCTTATCACCAGAGGCAGGGAGTCAAGGCCGACAAAAATCTGTATAAACAGATCTTGTTAAAATAACTCTTGTCTGGCCGGGCGCGGTGGCTCACGCCTGTAATCCCAGCACTTTGGGAGGCTGAGGCGGGCGTATCACCTGAGGTCAGGAGTTCGAGACAAGCCTGGCCAACATGGTTTAAAAAAAAAAAAATTGGCCGGGTATGGTGGCAGTCGTCTGTAATCCCAGCTACTCAGGAGGCTGAGGCAAGAGAATTGTTTGAACCTGGGAGTCGGAGATTGCAGTGAGCCGAGACAGTGCCATTGCCCTCCAGCCTGGGTGACAGAGCAGGACTCCATCTCAAAAAACAAAAACAAACAAAAACAAAAAAGCAGCTCCTTGTTTCTCCCAGGAAGAGGTTTATGCTATGCATCGAGTATCCAAACTGTTACAGCTACCTCCCAGAGGACTCTATCCTGAGCCTCTTAGTTCTGGGAGCAGAAGGGATTAGGCATATATGAGTCTCCCTAGATCATGGAACAAAGACGGGATTTTAAACAGGCATGCAAACACTTCCAGGGGCTGCATCCTGTTGGAGTAGTGCAGAAGAGAGGTGGAAATGTGCAGCTCCCATTTTCTCTTTGGAAGGGGCTTACAGTATATACCTCCAGTGGCTACTTGATGGCCAGGCTTCTAATGAGCTTGCATCACGAAACTAATAGGACAAACAATAGCCCTTATCAGCCAGAGCCAGATCTTGGCATTTCCTAAGCCTTCCTTCTGGCCCACCCTAGTGATAAATCCAGGCCTATCAATTCTTCCTGGAAGGAGTTTGGCCACAGACCGAGTGTCACAACTTCTATAACTTCTCCTTATTTGAATTTATGTATTTATTTATTTTATTTTATTTTTCGAGATGGAGTCTCACTGTGTTGCCCAGGCTGGAGTGCAGTGCTGCAATCTCAGCTCACCCCAACCTCCGCCTCCTGGGTTCAAGTGATTCTCCTGCATCAGCCTCCCAAGTAACTGGGACTACAGATGCACACAACCATACCTGGCTAATTTTTGTATTTTTAGTAGCGACAGGGTTTCACCATGTTGCCGAACTCCTGACCTCAGGTGATCTACCTGCCTCGGCCTCCCAAAGTGCTAGGACTATAGGCATGAGCCACTGTGCTCGACCTATAGCTTCTGTTTAATGACCTGGATCTGGGAGTCAATGGGCTTTGCATTTCTGAGTGACCCTAGACCACACACTACCTAGAGGTGGATATACAATGGACCCACTTGCAGCAGCTCTGTTCCCAGGATCAGAGGGTGCACCCTGAACGTGAATACAGGCATTTGACACAAATTCTCTCCCCATCTTAGTGCAGAGAGAGTAAGAGGAAAATGCCTACGCTCAGTTTCACCATGAAGACAAAAGGAACTAGAACACATATTCAACACTCCAGCTACCTCTAGAGAGTCTAGCTCTTACCTTCTTACCTCACCAGTCTTGAGGTACTGACAGAAAGTAACACATCCTAAGTTCCAGGGGGGGCCACCAAAAACAGAGATAGTAATCTGGACAAACACAAAGATTTGACCGGCACTGAGACCCAATCTCTACAAAAGAATAAAAAATTAACTGGGGGTGGTGGTACATGCTTGCAGCCCCAGGTATTTGAAAGGCTGAGGTGGGAGGATCCCTTGAGCCCAGGAGGTCAAGGCTGCTGCCATGAGCTACGATTGTGCCACTACACTCCATCCTGGGCAACAGAGTGAGACCCTGTCTCAATCAATCAATCAATCAATCAATCAAATATCTGGTACCTTAAAATATCCTGCATGAGGCCAATCTGACAAGACTGGGAGACATAATTGTCTTATATAATATGTAGTAACCAACACAGAGAGTAAAGGAAAATGAAGAAATAACACAATATATTTCAAATAAATGAAGAAGATAAATCTCCAGAAACTGACCAGAGTGAAGTGGAGATATGTTATTTATCTGACAAGGAATTAAAAATAATGGTTGTAAAGATGCTCACCAATGTCAGGAAAGCCACACAAGAACAAACTTGTGAGAATTTCCTTTGTTTTTTGTTTTGGTTTTTTGTTTGAGATAGGGTCTGGCTCTGTCACCCAGGCTGGAGTGAAATGGTACAATATTGGCTCAGTGCAACCTCCACCTCCCAGCCTCCAACTGTCTTCCCATCTCAGCCTCCCCAGTAGCTACAGGAGCATGCCACCATACCTAGTTAATTTTTGTATTTTTGGTAGAGATGGGGTTTTGCCATGTTGCCCAGCCTGGTCTTGAACTTCTGGGCTCGAGCAATCCTCCTGCCTCGGCCTCCCAAAGTGCTAGGATTGCAGATGTGAGACACTGTGCCCAGCCCAAACTGAGAATTTTAACAAAGAAATAGAAAATATGAAAAAGTACCAAACAGAAATCATGGAGTCAAAGAATACTATAACCAAACTAAAACATTCAATAGAGGCATTCAACAGCAGACAAGAGCAAGCAAAGGAAGAATTGATAAACTTGAAGACAGGTCACTGGAAATTGTATAATCAGAGGACCAAAAAGAAAAAAAAATTTTTTAAGTGAGGATAGTTTAAGAGACTTATGGGGCACTATCAATCATAACAACATATGCATTATCAATGTACCAGAAAGAAAAGAGAGAGAGAATGAGACAGAAAATATATCCAAAGAAACAGTGATAGAAAACTCCCCACACTTGAGGAGGAAATAGAAATCCAGATTCAGGAAGAACAAAGGACACAAAATAAGATAATTCCAAAAAGACCCACACTGAGACACGTCATAATCAAATTATCAAATTAAACACAAAGAGAGTTTTGAAAGCAGCAAGGGAATAGCAAATTGTTACATACAAGGGAACCAACATAACATTATCAGTGGATTTTTCAGCAGAAGCCTTATGGGCCAGAGGGAGTGCGGGGTGATATATTGAAAATCCTGAAAGAAAAAAAAAAGTCAACAAGTAATATTATACCTGGCAACCCTGTATTTCAAAACTGAAGAGGTGATAAAGACTTTCTCAGACAACCAAAAACTGAGAGTTTATCACCACTAGCGCTGACTTACAAGAAATGCTAAAGGAGTTTTCAAACAAAAGAAAGAGGATGCTAACTAGCAACATGAAAACAAATTTGAAAGTAAAAGTAAGTACATTGTCAAATTCATAACACTCTAACACTGTAATGGCACTGGGTAAATCAATTATATCTCTAATATAAAGGTTAAAAGGCAAAACTGTTAAAAAAAAAAAAAAACAACTAAAGCTGCGAAACTTTGTTAAGGATATAAACGATCACAACTGCAAATTGTAACATCAAAAACACAAAATGTGGGCCAGGCTAGGCACAGTGGCTCATGCCTGTAATGTCAGCAATTTGGGAGGCCAAGACAGGAGGATCATTTGAGCCCAGGAATTCAAGACCATCCTGGGCAACACAGTGAGACTTTGTCTCTACAAAGAAAATCAAAAACTTAGCCAGGTATGCCTGTAGTCCCAGATACTCAGAAGGCTGAGGTGGGAGGATTGCTTGAGCCCAGGAGGTTGAGGCTACAGCAAGCCATGACTGCACCACTGCACTCCAACCTGGGCAACAGAGCAAGACCCTGACTCAAAAAGAGAGAGAGCGAGAAAGAGAGTCAGGAACGGTGGCTCATGTCTGTAATCCCTGCATTTTGCGAAACTGAAGCAGGAAAGTCACTTGAGGCCAGGAGTTCTAGATCAGCCTGGTCAACATAGCAAGACCTTGTCTCTACAAAAAAATTAAATATTAGCTGGGTGTGGTGGTGTGCACCTGTAGTCCCAGCTTCTCAGGAGGCTGAGGCAGGAGGCTTGCTTGAGCCCAGGAGTTCAATACTGCAGTGAGCTACAATTATGCTACTGCATTCCAGCCTGAGTGACTAAACAAGACTCCATCTCCAAACACAAAGAAACAAAAACACAAAATGTGGGCCAAAGGGAGATAAAAGTGTAGAGTTTGTGTATGTGATCCAAGTTAAATTGTTATCAGCTTAACATACTAGTTATAAAGTGTTGCATGTAATTTTCAGGGTAACTACAAAACAAAAGCCTATAATTTAAAAAGTCCAACAACCCAGGAATATAAAGTAAAAAATTAAATCTTTTGTATAAACTTTTAAGTTCAAGGTGCATGTGCAGCTTTGTTAAAAGAATTAGATCTTACCTACATTCCCTACCCTTAACTACTTCACTCTCATGCACTATGGAAAATTATTGTTAATTATTGTATTTTCTTCTAGATTTCCTACTAAGGGCACACACACACACACAACACACACACGCACAGAGACAGAGAGAGAGAGACAGTTTAGAATGTTGATAATCGTTGAAGCTGGATAATGGATACATGGAGGCCCATTATTCTCTTTATGGATTTAAAAATATTATAAACATCCTTCAGTGTGCATGAACACAAAAATATCTATCAATGTTTTTCATGATTATATAGCGTTACATAGTATGAATGTGTTATTTATTTATTTTGAGACAGAGTCTTGCACTGTTGCCCGGGCTGGAGTGCAATGGTATGATCTCGCCTCACTGCAAACTCCACCTCCCAGGTTCAACAGATTCTCCTGCCTCAACCTCCTGAGTAGCTGGGATTATAGGTGCCTGCCACCAGACCTGGTTAATTTTCTTTTTTTTTTTTTTTTTTTTGTATTTTTAGTAGAGACGTGGTTTCACTATGTTGGCCAGGTTGGTCTCGAACTCATGATCTCATGATCCTCCTGCCTCAGCATCCCAAAGTGCTGAGATTACAGGTGTGAGCCACTGCACCCAGCCTGTGTTAGAATTTTTATTCTCCTTCTAGTGAGTGTTAACTTTTTCTCCCCCCTCCTTTTTTTTGTTTTTATAAATTATACCATGATTCTTATTCATATATTCCTTCATTAATTCAAAAATATTTATGGAGGGCTTACAGTCTGTTAGGCTCAGATTTTCATCATATTTTTCTATATATACATAAAAATATTCTAGTCTTTACTCAGCAAAGTAAGAACTATATTACTATTTATATTTTGGTATAATAGATAAATTTATTAGTTCTATTATCAATGTATTTCAATGTATGAATTAAACATTTAGTTATTTTTAATAGAAATAATGTTCCATGTATAGCACCATTTACAAAGGGAGGCTTACAATAGGATAATTGGGTTTCCATATATTATGTCAGATTATGCCTGGTATCCCTCCTTCCTGCTACCAACCTTCTACCCTAAATCAGGAGACACTGCATCAGTAGGGTTAATTCTAATTTAGGAAGAAGATATTCAAGGGATTCTAAGCCAAAAATACTGAATTTGATATCATTACATCTACTATTTTGCACCTCTAATATTTTACCTAAGTTGTAATGACTAGCATTCTTCTCTCTTGTTCCACATTCCTGATTCTTATCTTGGTCACCTTTCCAGGCTGGCAGTCTTTTTTAGGACTGGAGACCTGAATTGTTCTCCATTGTTGGTTCCAGTGACTGACGTACCTACTCGAATCTGTTTTCCATTGCCTCCAGAATTCACCTGTATTTACTCCACAAGCCTCTTAAAGCACAGGTTACTCTGCATTTGGACTATCCTGAGATCAATCCTGTTGGATTTTCCAGCTGTCTTAAAAACGTTGTTCTGCCTACTGGTCTGGTCTTCTTCCCACCCTCCCAGCCATGCTGTTGCATCTGTTATTGCAGTGTAGCAGGATTGATAAGCAATTAGAGAGACTGACAGGGTTGAGGAGGATATTTATTATTTAGGTGTACTGGCCCAGTCAGATTAACATCCAAAGGACTGAACTCTAAACAAAGAGTTAAGTTACCTTTCAAGCATTTCGTGGGGTGGTACAATATTGGCTCAATGCAACCTCCACCTCCCGGGCTCCAACTATCTTCCTATCTCAGCCTCCCCAGTAGCTGGTACTACAGGGGCATGCAACCATGCCTACCTAATTTTTGTATTTTTGGTAGAGATGGGGTTTTGCCATGTTCCCAGCCTGGTCTTGAACTTCTAGGGGGAGATCTGTGCAGGGGGAAGCATATTACAGATGCAAGAAACAAAGACAGCTATTCAATTAATTGAGACATGCATTACATCATTTCTTACTTTTCAAGGAGAAATAATATTTTATGACTTGAGTTTATCTGTCTAGTGACCTTGCAGCTGCACAGCTAGAGAAACAGGGTCTTCACAATGCCTGGGAAAGGAGGAGAGATAAGGTTTATGAGCCACAGAAAAACAGGCAGTTAATTTTTAAAGAATTCCAGCTTTTTCTTTTTCTCAGGGGGACTTGGGTTTTTTTTTTTTTTTTACATACAACTGAGTTTTTGCTTACACATTCTTTAATTTCTTTTAATTCCTGTTCCAGCAGGGCCTATGCCACCTTTCAGATCTAGTTCTAGGTCTGTACAGCTTCTCATCTAGCTGGGGTCTGGATCCACAAAAAGACTCTAAAAGGCTCAAAAGATCATTCTCCACATTTATCAAAACATTTCATACATGTTTCTGGAAATGTAAAGAAAGTGTAAAGGAAAAGTGGTTCTGAAGAAAGAGAAGTCAGTAAATATCAAATTACAGCAGTTCAGGTGAGGCTGGGAAAGACTTCATCTGTAAACAGAGATAATGACAGTCATGAGTGATCTCATGAGGAAGGTTAATGATGAGTTTTCCAGAATAATTGCACTTGCATCATGTTGTTAGTAAATAATCAATTCTACAAAGTAGAGATCCTTGACCAAAATAAAATTTAAAATAGAAGCTATCAACAAAAAGATAGCTTTTTAAAAAAGTAATTGCCTGGAGATATTAAATTAACATCTCTAGCTCCTGGATAAAAGATAAATTAAAACTGAATTTACAGATTATTTAGAAAAGCAACAATTATAGCTCTCCTTATCAAAACTTTTGGGATACAGCTAAAGCCATATTCAGAGAAAAATTCAAAGCTGTATAAAACAGGAAAATGTGAAAATTGATCAATTATCTCAAGAAACAAACAAACAAAAAATCCTAACAAAAGTAGAGCCAATGAATGTTCTAAGTATTACACTAAAATCAGAAACCATAAAGGAAAATATTGACAGGTTTGACTACAAAACTTATTTTTAAACTCTAAAGCAAAATATGCCATACATAAAAACAAAATACAAATGACAAACTGGGATAAAAACTTGCAACATATGCCAAAAATGCAACAATACACTGAATATGTACAAATATATTTTAAATCAATAAAAATGAACAAACATGTCAATAGAAAATAAATAGGGATTAAACAGAAAATTTCCAAGAAGAGATGCTAAGAAGCAATCACACAGATGAAAAGATACTTAACTTCACTGGCAATCAAAGAAATACAAATATAAATAACATTTTTTAAATGTATGAGGCTAAGAAAAATTCAGAGGAGGGATTCCACCCAGAACTGGCATGAGAATGAGAAAACTGGCACTCTCCTCTGCTGTTGATAGAAGTGTAAACTGATGCAAATTTTATTTTGTAAGGTTGATTTTGACAATATGCCTTAAAATTTAAAACTTGCGTATTAACTCATTGAAGATAGTGGTCTAAGCAAATGTGTTTATCTCATACCTGTCAAAATCTCATTCAAGTGATAGAAAATACATAAAAGGAAGTTCCTTGCCCAATGTAGAAACTGTAACTAGAAACCTGCAGCCCAAAATAAAGGCCTGATGCACAGCTGAGCACCACTCCCCACAAGGGTTTCTAGGAGAAACTCCAAGTTCACAGTGAGTTGGAGTCGGAGTGAGTCATGAAGTAAGATAATTAATTATACTGTTTGCGTACAGAATACCTGGTTGAGGCATTTGCTTCTAAGTTAGGTATGATGAGAATAAATTTCAAAATGAATTGGAAGACTAACGGAGACAGTGAGACTTTGCAACTCCACAACAGACACAAAGGAAAAAAGGAAGTGAGGCAATGTGCTGGGTGAAATATACTATACACTCTGTCTCCAAGTTAATGTCTTACTACAGCAAATGAAGGGCCTGAGCTTAGCTGGTCTTTATACACCTGTGCAATCTGCACCCACTCTGAAAGGAATCCTGTCTGTCCGCACATTGCTGCCCACTCTCCTCTAGAACCCTGTCTCCCCTCCTCATCATGAGAAAAGCTATCATGGAACAGACCTCCACAATTGGAGGCGCTCCAGGCCAACTTGTGTACTGCACAATCTCATCTGTCATTGAAATGTATGCACGAACAACCTAGAGTCCCCAGACGTTCAAAACGAAACAAGAGCATACATAAAATATTTATGATAAACAAGCAGAGGAACCCCCTCTAGAAGAAAGAAGTATTTCAGGAAGAGAAGAGACCTAAAAACTTCTAATTACTGTCCTCAGGGAAATTTGAAAACTCAAAGAACCTGCCAAATACACAACCTGCTATTAAAAATAAATAAATAAAGGATTAAAAAGATGGGTCATACACATATACCCATTTAATAAGAACCGGGTGTAAATAAAATCAGAACACATGGCCAGGCGCGGTGGCTCACGCCTGTAATCCCAGCACTTTGGGAGGCCGAGGCGGGTGGATCACGAGGTCAGGAGATCGAGACCATCCTGGCTAACGCAGTGAAACCCCGTCTCTACTAAAAATACAAAAGAATTAGCCGGGTGTGGTGGCGGGCGCCTGTAGTCCCAGCTACTCAGGAGGCTGAGGCAGGAGAATGGCGTAAACCCGGTAGGCGGAGCTTGCAGTGAGCCGAGATTGCGCCACTGCACTCCAGCCTGGGTAATAGAGCGAGACTCCGTCTCAAAAAATAATAATAATAAAAATAAATAAATAAATAAAATAAAATCAGAACAAGTTATTCCAGATTTAAAGGAAAGGATCTGAACTCTGAGTGAGAGAAACTGTAGCTGGGGCAAACAGAATTGCTTTTCGGGAAAGGAACGAAAATAACTCCCAAGGAAGCATACCTAAGGCATTTATTTTTATTTTATTTTATTTTTCGAGACGGAGTCCTGCTCTGTCACCCAGGCTAGAGTGCAGGGACACCGTCACAGTTCATTGCAGCCTCGACCTCCCGGGCTCAAGTGATCCTCCCACCTCAGCCTCCTGAGTAACTGGGACTACAGGCACATGCCACCACGCTGGGCTAATTTTTGTATCCTATGGCATTTTTAAGAAACTTGTTTTCTGAAGGGTTTCAGTGTGAAATCTACCCCCCAGAGTTTTACTTTTCACTTGAAGAATTTGTAGCATAGTAGAGCTAGATAATATTTGCTGAAGAACCAGAGGATACATCAAATGCGTCCATTGCCGCCTTCTTAGATTTACATTTATTTCTCAGATCTCTTGCTTCTTAGGCATAAGGTCAGTAATTTATGGGTTGGACTAGGATTGGAGTATCAATCCCTAAATCAAAATATTTATTCAGTGCCATATATATGCTTAGAACTCTGTATAACAAAAAATGTATTCAGCTAGCAGCATTAATACAAGTACATCTCTTTCCAAACAGGTGCAAAAAAACCCTATGAACCCTATGGAAGAAGAAATCTTGTGCTAAAAGTAAGTCTTTTTTTAAAAGTATTTCAGTGTGTAAGTCTTTTGTATTATTTTATCATGATTTTGTAGGTAAAAGAATAACATGCCTATAAGACTAAGAAATGTAATCCTTTAAACCTATTTTTTAGATAACATTTACACACTATAAAATTCAGCCTCTGAAACTGTGTATTTCAGTGGCTTTCAGTATATTCACTATGTTGTGTAACTAACAACACTAATTCCAGCACATTTTTATCATCTCAAAGAGAAACATATCCATTAGCAGTCATTCACCATCCTCTCCTCACCACAACCAGTAATCTACTTTCTGTCTCCCTGGATTTGCCTATTCTGGACATTTCATACAAATGGAATCATACAATATATGATCTTTTGTGTCTGGCTTCTATCACTTTGTGTAATGTTTCCCAGGTTCATTTATATTGTAGCAATGTATCAGAACTTCATTCCTTTTTATGCCTGAATAATATCCCATTATGTAGATACGCCACATTTTTTTTTTTAATCGGTTGATGGACATTTGGGTTGTTTCCACTTTTTGGCTACTATAAATAATGCTGCTATGAAAATTCACGTACAAGTTTTGTGTGGATGTATGATTCCAATTATCTCAGATGTACAGTGGGTATATATTGTGGGGTCATATGGTAATTTTACGTTTAGCTTTTTGAGGAACTGCCAGACTGTTTCCAAAACACCTGCACCATATATTTCTTTCTCTCTTTTTTTTGTAGAAATCAAAATATTTATTCACATAATTTTAAACTAAAGTTGAAACTAACAAATCTTCCGTGGTAATGATTTAAGTGCAAGTAATACTTGGCTTTCTTTCACATTCATTTCTTTTCTCCTGAGTGGAGGCATATCAGTTATTCTTGAACAAGTCAATGCAGCTCTGCAAAAGGGAGACATTGTTCCTGGCATGTTTTATTTCCAGTTCAGACATTTCAATTAGATTCTTTCTAAATGCTGCCACTCTCTTCCGTTTGAAATTTATCAGTTCTTTTACAGATTCAGAAAGTTGTTCAAATTTCCGGCAGCACTCCTGCCAGTGTGCCTCAGCCAACTTGACATCTTTGCTCTTTAACTGGGCCTTATCCAGAGCTTTGTGTGAGTTCTCATAGTCAATGAGGGCTTTGGCACCTGCACCGTGTATTTCCAACCAGCAGTATATGAGAGTTCAAATTTCTCCACACCCTAACCAATACCTGGAGGTTTTTTTGTTTTTTTTTTTTTAAACTTTTATTTTAGGTTCAGGGTTACATGTGCAGGTTTTTTATACAGGTAAACTCATCCACAGGGGTTTTCTGTACAGATTATTTCATCACCCAGGTACTAACCCTAGTACCCAATACTTATTTTTTCTCATTCTCTCCCTCCTCCCAGCCTGCACCCTCAAGTAGACACTAGTGTCTGTTGTTCCCCTCTTTGTATTCATGTGTTCTTGTTACTTAGCTCCCACTTATAAGTGAGAACATGCTGTATTTGGTTTTCTGTTCCTGCATTAGTTTGCTGGGGATAATGGCCTCCAGCTCCATCCATGTTCCTGCAAAGGATATGACCTTCTTTTTTATGGCTGCATAGTATTCCATGGTGTATATGTACATTCTCTTTATCCAACCTGCCATTGATGGGCATTTAAGTTGATTCCATGTCTTTGCTATTGTGAATAGTGGTGCAATTAACATATGCATGCATGTGTCTTTATGACAGAATAATTTATATTCCTTTCTTACCAATACTTGTTACTTAATGTTTTTTATTAAGGAATTTACACTTATTGTATATAAATTTAAGTTGAAATTTCAAACTGTGATCATGCAAATGCTCTGCAGGTACAAACTACATTCCTCATAAAGACAGGATTTAGAAATAAGGAACCCAAACCCCTTGAAGGAGACAGTCAAACTGATCTTTAAACTGACTTTGGAATTACAGATCTGAGTTTGAACTCTGCAAGCTCTGTGACTTGAGGTAACTGCCTGAACCTCCATTTTACTTCCCTAATATGATGACAATAATAATTCCTATTTCCAGAATTGGAGCCAGGATTTTGGCTACTGAATCTCATACAATTTGAGGACCCATATTTAAGGAAAAGAATAGAAAATCATGAATACAAAATTAGGTATACATTATGTCTTAGCCAGCTCAGGCTGCTATCACAATACATCTTAAAACGGGTGGTTTAAACAACAGACATTTATTTTCTCATAGTTCTGGAGTTTGGAAGCACAAGATCAGGTTGTCAGCATAGTCAGGTTCTGGTGAGGGCCCTCCTCCTGGCTTACAGACAGCTGTCTTCTCACTGTGTCCTCTAACGGCAGAGAAAGAGAGCACTTTAGGATCTCTTTCTTATAAGGGCACTCTTCTTATAAGGGCACTAATTACAAAAATTAGCCAGGTATGGTGGTGCGTGCCTGTAGTCCCAGCTACTTGGGAGGCTGAGGTGGGAGAATCAACTGAGCCCAGGAAGTTGAGGCTGCAGTGAGCCATGATCACACCATTGCACTCCAGCCTGGACGATGGAATGGGACTCTGTCTCAAAAAAACCAAAACAAAACAAAAAAAGAAAACTACAAAAAGTATAACACCCATAAAGAAGTAATCATGCTTTTTTCTCTTTCATACAGTGTATATTAACATGATTACTTCTTTTTTTAGTTTTATTTGTCTCTGGTAGGCAGCTTAATATCTGATATGAACCAAAAAATCATATGGAAATTTTTTTAAAAGATTATATTAGTGGAATATATTAAAGGGTAATGGCAATGCCTAGAATATTTAGAATTCTACATAGATTTAGGTCGGGTATGGTGGCTCACACCTGTAATCCCAGCACTTTGGGAGGCCGAGGCAGGCAGATCACGACGTCAGGAGATCGAGACCATCTTGGCTAACATGGTGAAATCCTGTCTCTACTAAAAATACAAAAAATTAGCCAGGCCTGGTAGTGGGCACCTGTAGTCCCAGCTACTCGGGTGGCTGAGGCAGGAGAATGGCGTGAACCCGGGAAGTGGAGCTTGCAGTGAGCCGAGATCGCGCCACTGCACTCCAGGCTGAGTGGCAGAGCGAGACTCCGTCTCAAAAAAAAAAAAAAAAAAAAAAAATTCTACATAGATTTATCAATCTACATTTGTTATTCAAAAAAAAAAAGAGATCACCTGGTTGGATCTGTTTTTTCTAGTATTTTCAGGTAAGAGAGTTTCTGCATTTCTAAAGAGAAGAAAGGATGGGTTGAGATTGGATTAAGCTTTTCAACAGAACAATAACAATAAGAATCCTTGACACGGACATGGGGTTGGGGACCACACTGCTGTTGAGCGGGGAGCTGGAGGTAATAGATTTTTTCAAGTTCAAAAGGCTGCTTCACTCAGCACTGATGTGGGGCTTGTTCTCTGCAGTACTGGGTACACAGCTGCCCTCTACTGGATGAAGTGACAATTTACCCAAGTTCATCGGCACTGGAATTAATTTACTCAAGCATTCATTTAGCTTTCAACAAATATTTATGACTATCTCAGGCACTGTGTTGAGCTTCAGGGATACAGAGGTGGGGAAAACACATTGCCTGCCCTCAAATATCTCACAGGGAATTGAGGAAGGCTCATAAGAAAATCAGTGATTGCAATGGAGAGTGTTAAATGCTTTAATAAAGAGTGGTAGGCACAGATACTATTGGATTACGAAGAAAATACGACTTACTGTCTTTGACTTATTAACTGGTGTGACCCCTATGTGAGACCTCATCTGACAAAATGATTGAAATATTCAATAATTTTACCTTGAGATGAGGTTGACAGATAAAAAAACTAGGCATCCAGTTAAATTTGAATTTCAGACAAATACTGCATGGAATATACTTAAAGTTTAAAAACTGTAGTAGTTTTATTTACTTATTTATGGATCTGGTAGTCCCACATGAAGCCTGTCTCCTCAACCCTGAATTGTTTAAGAACCCCAGGTGGGCTTAATAAGTACCAAGGGACCAACTTGGCTTTCCAAAGGCTATGTGAAGTAAGAGCAGGAGTGATCCATCTACTACCATGCTGTTATTTTCTGCAGCTGGTGCACTTGTTACTGCCATTCTCACACCTGTCATTTCATCTTACCATTGAAACAGCAGACCCTGCATTATCTCTGCACCCTTGCTTATCTTTATGACAGAGCTACAGATCATCCAGCTTCCTGCAGAGGCCACAGAGATTCTTCTAGGGAGAAGAGTCTCTTTCTCCAAGCCTGAGTTTGTAAGGTTATAGCACCATTGATTACCCATGCTGGAGTGGCTGGTTTAGGAAGAGCTTCTGGATGCAGCCTGGGCTGAGTACCGATGCTGGCCACCATTGCCACACTCTCCCTGACTTCACAGTGTGCCCATTCATGGGGGTCCTTCGGGGAGACATACTGCCAGCTTTTCCCAGTGGGGATCATCTTAGTTCATCAGAGAAGTTTTCATTATATTGACCCTAAAGTCAGTCAATGTTTCCCTCTCTTTGCCCTCAGAAGCTCATTGGTTCTGGAGTAAATTTGCATATTTTCTCCCCAGTCTCAAGATTTTCACACCAAGAGACGACTGGGAGATGAAGCCATTTTCAAGTTACAGAAAAGTTACCACTACATCCTTTCCCTAGGAAATTGGGTGCATATGTGCCTTTCAATTATTCAAGTGAATATGTAACTATTCAAGTGATTCTTCCTACATCACTTACTATACAGAGATGATGCTGGAAAGGATTAAATGGTAGCTTTCTCATCAATAAATTAACAATTAACCTCTCAACTGAAGATATCTTTTATTTGGATTTAAGTCAACAGTACTTGCTGAGCAGCACTTTTTAATGTGCCCAGCACTGCCTGGAACTACAGCAATTCGCTCAAAAAAAAATGTTGAAGACATGAGCTTGTGAAGGTTACAAATTGCTAGGAGCTTAAAATTTGACAAATAAATTATCTGTGCTCTTAGAGTTTGATAAGAAAATTGTTTATTCTTTTCACTTAGCATAGTACAGTGGGAAAAAAGTGAGGTTTAGAGTCAAAACCCTTGGATTTGAGTTCTCATTCTACCATTTGTTACCTATATGTACTTCAGAAATGATTTATCTGTGCTTCAGATTGTTCAACTGCAATGTAAGATTAATGGCATTGCTCAGAACTGTTCTGAGGATTAAATGAGATATTAATTTCTTAATGTTTGGGTCTAACATTCCAGATGACATCAACAATTGATATGAAAATTATGCTAATTTCTTTAATCAATTGAGGAATCAATAGATACTGTTTTCATTTGTATTGATAATTAGAGAGTATTGGTTTTAGTATTATTTGGTTAACAAAAGTATCCATACCTGCCAAAACACTAGAGGAAAGCAAAAGTAAATATAGCCCACATGACAAAAGATATAAAAGAAAAGAAACAGCAAAGATGCATTAAAAATAGCTAAACCAAGATGACTAATGTCAGATATACCTATAAAAGCTTTTGCACTCCTGTTAAAAAAGAAATTAAGCCAGGCGCGGTGGCTCATGTCAATCATCCTAGCACCTTGGGAGGCTGAGATGTGAGGATAGCTTGAGCCTAGGACTTCGAGACCAGCCTGGGCAACACAGGGAGACCTCATCTCTATAAAAAAATACTAGCCGAGCGTGGTGGCGCATGACTGTATTCCCAGCTCCTCGGAGGCTGAGGCAGGAGGATAGCTTGAGCCAAGGAGTTCTAGGCTGCAGTGAGCTATGATCACACCATTGCCCTCCAGCCTGGGTGACAGAGAAGACTCTCTCTCAAAAAAAAGAAAAAGAAAAAAAAGAAAAGAAAAGGAAAGGAAAGGAAAGGAAAGGAAAGGAAAGGCAAGGAAAGGAAGAAGAATGGAAGGAAGGAAAAAAGGAAGGAAGGAAGGAAGGAAAAGAGATTAAAATGGAATAACATTTAATTGTACACTGTTCATTAGAAATACATGTAAACCAAATGGCACAGAAAAGTCAAAAGCAAAAGGTTGGACAAAGAAACAAGAAGCAAATGCAAAGACAGAAGGGGGTAACAATAATAATTCCAGTTAAAGTAGAATTCAACAGAGGGAAAAAACATTTAAAATCTGATAAAGGGATTCTCTTTATTTTAATACAAGATCCAATATACACAAAACATTTAGTACATACATAAAGCTGTATGTACTAAATAATATAGCTATACATATATGAAAAAAGTGACCACAAATTTGAGGATAAATGGACATTTGTCTAAGACTTAGAAAGATAAAAAGACAAAAATAAAAGTATGCCAAAAAATAAGATTTGAATGGTCCGAATAATACAATCAATAAGATAGATATAATGTGCATATGTTAAACTTTATATGCTACAGAAAGCAGCAATGGGAACTCTAGAAATATTAACACAATTTAGGCCAAATTAAAAACCCCAATAAATTCCTACAATGAAAATTACGCAGATCACACTTTGTGACCATGTTGTAATTAAACTGGGTGATAAGAACAGGAAAAAAAAAAAACCTAAATCACATGGAAATTAAAAAGCTTTTTCTGGAATAACTGTAAACATAAAGAAAAAATTAAAAATGCAAATACAAATTATTTCTAAAAAACAATCATGAAAATAATACTATTTATGAAAACTCATAGGATGAAGTCAATGTATGACCTCAGAGGTAGAGCTATAGTCTTAAAAATGTTTTGTTTTCTAAGAAATGAAATGAAAAAGAAAATAAAACATTAGCCAATCAATTTAAGAAAAGAATGCAATGAAACCCGTCTCTACTAAAAAAAAATACAAAAATTAGCTGGGTGTGGTGGCACATGCCTGTAATCCCAGGAACTCGGGAGGCTGAGGCAGGAGAATCACTTGAACCAGGAGGCGGAGGTTGCAGTGAGCTGAGATCACACCATTGCACTCCAACCTGGGCAACAAGCAAAGCTCCGTCTCAAAAAAAAAGAAAGAAAAGAAAAAGAAAAAAGTAAGGAATGCAAAAGAGATGAACATTAGCCAATCAATTCAAGACAGTAATATAAGAATAAAGTAAATCTAAGAAAATGATGAGGCATACAAATTAATGTTTTAGAAAATAAATTGCAGATTATTATAGTTTTTGTTTCTTTTGGAATGTTAAAAAGAAAGGGATGGGGATAAAGGAAATAGGAGTAAACTGAAGTTATAGATTTGGTATAGTTTTATAGTGTTGTTCACAAGATACCTCTTTTTTTCAACTTTCTTGTGGCACTCGACCTTGATCCTTTTTTATTTATTTTTGAGAGTAACATCTAGTTTTCCCCTGCTGGTTATAAAGTAACACATGTTCATTGTAGATAATTTGGAAATTACAGAAAAGCATTAAGAAAAAATAAAAATGACCTAAAATCCTGTAATACACTGATGACAATTTCCTCTAAAAGATAATCACTACCCTGATTTTCATGAAAATCGCTTCCTTGCTTTTCTCTATCCTTTAGACACATAAGTATGCATACTTACATACCAGTTTGGTTTTGTCTATTTTTAAACTATACAATTGGCAACTCACAATATACATTCTCTTCTGTTTGACTTATTTCCCACAATATTGCTTAGGCAATCTATGCATGTTGTTGCATGTAACTGTAATTTACTCTGGTTTTCATTGCTGTTAAATATTCCAATGAATGAATATGCCACAATTTTTATTCAGGTTAATCCGGTTGTTCCTAGTATTTTGCTATTATGAATAGTATTGCTATGAAATTTTTATACATGTCCCTTGGGTGTAAATTCCTAGGAGTACAATTGCTGGGTACCCTAATTCTTAAGTTGAAAAAGACAGATAATGGTCATGAAGAAGAAAATGAAAAATAGATAAATTTTGAACATTCAATTTATTGTCAAAAATAGATTTTTTGAATTTTTTATTTTTAGATGAAGTCTCAGGCTGGAGTGCAGTGGTTTCGTTACAACCTCCGCCTCCCAGATTCAAGTGATTCTCCTGCCTCAGCCTCCCAAGTAGCTGGGATTACAGATGCATGCCACCACACCCAGCTGATTTTTGTATTTTTAGTAGAGACGAGGTTTCGCCATGTTGGCTAGGCTGGTCTCTAACTCCTGACCTCAAGTGGTCCACCTGCTTCGGCCTCCCAAAGTGCTGCGATTACAGAGCTTGAGCCACCTTGCCTGGCCAAAATAGGTTATTAAGAGGAAAAATAAAATTTTATTTCACACACAATAAAATTGGAACTTAAAGTAAGTTTTTAAAATACCATTGGTTTATAGGAGCATAAACATAAAACAGAAATTCTGACTGTGTTTTGGTGGGGTAGTATCATTGATATTAGAATTTGATGATAGTTACAGAATGTCTTTCCACTAAATTGAACTTATAATAAAAGAAACATTTTAGTCCGGGGGCAGTGGCTCACGCCTGTAATCCCAGCACTTTAGCAGGCCGAGGCGGGAGGATCACGAGGTCAGGAGATCGAGACCATCCTGGCCAACATGGTGAAACCCCGTCTCTACTAAAAATACAAAAATTAGCTGGGCATGGAGGCGCATACCTGTAATCCTAGCTACTCGGGAAGCTGAGGCAGGAGAATCGCTTGAAGCTGGGAGGCGGAGGTTGCAGTGAGCCGAGATCGCATCACTGCACTCCAGCCTGGCAACAGAGCTAGACTCAGTCAAAAAGAAAAGGAAAGAAACATTTTAATTCTCATACAGATTTAGGGTATTCACAAATCCCTGAAGCTCCTCTTTCAATCCAGTTGTAAAATACCTTAAAACTTGCCTTATAGTAAGTGATTATTGGAAAAATGGGATAGTGCATCTGTGTGTGTGTGTGTGTGTGTGTGTGTGAGAGAGAGAGAGAGAGAGAGAGAGAGAGACAGACAGACAGAAAGAGACAGAGGGAGACAGACAGAGCCTCACTCTGTTGCCCAGGCTGGAGTGCAGTGGCATGAGCTCCGCTCACTGCAACCGCCGCCTCCATGATTCAAGCAATTCTCCCGCCTCAGCCTCCCGAGTAGCTGGGACTACCGGTGCATGCCACCATGCCTGGCTAATTTTTGCATTTTTTAGTAGAGACTGGGATTCGCCATGTTGGTCAGGATGGTCTGGAACTCTTGAACTCAGGTGATCCGCCTGTCTCAGCCTTTCAAAGTGCTGGGATTACAGGCGTGAGCCACTGTGCCCGGCTGAATACTGCATCTTTTAAGCTGCGTGTCTCCAACATCTTCACCCCTAAAGGATTCACCCATCGAAGGATGCAGTGACTCTCAGGCCTGCAATTGTAAAATTAAATCTGAGCGACTGGACTGGAAGACTTTGATTCTATAATCTATATAGCCCCTGAATTAGGCTTTCATAAGCCGCGCTATGAAGTAGAATTAATTTTCTGAGTGCAAGAATGAATTTATTTATTTATTTATTTATTTATTTATTTATTTATTGCAGAGGAGGTCTCACTATGTTGCCCAGGCTGGTCTTAAACTCCTGAACGCACCTTGGCCTCCCAAAATGCGGAGATCACCGGCGTGAGCCACCGCGCCCAACCGAATGAGTCTGGTTAAAATCTTCATGCTTTAGATCCCTGAAACTTGGATGTACTTGTTAGCTCCAAGCTGAAGCCTTAGCTAAGGGATTTGGCCATTAGCTGAGCCACATATAAAGTCCTCCCTGATCTTCTAACTCCTTTTGAATTAAATTAGAAAGCCATGACGAAATGATCGTTTTGTTGAAGGCCTACTACGTGTACACGGAGTATGCACGGAATACATAGTTCGCTTCAGGACATGGAAAAACTCTCAGGAGTCAGTTCCTGCGCAGGCCTCACCTACCGGCTTCGAGCTTCCACGTGCAGGGCCTCTGGCTCCGCCCCCGGCGCAGTACGCAAGCGCGACTGCTTGCAGGGCTTCCCGCTCCGTGTGCGCACCTCGCTCGGGGGTGCTGCTGTGTTCCCGAGGCTTCCAGGGAAGACAGTGGGCGAAGTTCTGTACCGTGCTAAGATTGAGTCTGAGGAACTGACTGAGCAAAGAAGACAGCTCAAGGTTTGTGGGGAATGTGGCGGATGAGGAGAGGAGGTTGAGCAGCTCGTTGGGTGTGAGATAAAATTGAGTGAAGAATGTTAATTATGGGGAGTCTCAGACGCTACTCTTCTGGCTCAGGGGGGCTTCCCGATTAAGTTTTTTTTTAATAATAAATTTTAAAAATGTTAATTATCATTGATTCAGGGACTCTGGGGCCAGGGCAGCCAACTCTACAGGTGAAATGTTGAGCTTTCCTCAGATGCGCGGGTTCCCGCGCTTTCGCTCTCCCTCTGCCCCAGCTGAGCCCCACGGAGCTGGCCCTGCGTCCTCGTTTGCAGCTGAGGAGAAACTCGCTGCTCTGAGGCAGCGAGAGGAGAAAGCCACACAACTTGGTGGTGGCCTCAGCCTCGCCCCCGGATCCCTGGAGGCACAGTTTGTAGTCAGCAGAAGGCAGCGCTGAGCAACCGGGTTGCGCTGGGCGCGTGGGGGATGTCCATGGCGCGCGTGGGAGTCTCCATGGCGCGCGTGGGAGTCTCCGTGGCGCGCGGGGATCTCTGCGGGGGCGGGGCTTCATGGAGGCCCCGCCCCGCCCCGCCCCGCCCGGGACCGCAATTCGGGACTCGTGCGGGACTCGCGACCCCAGAGCGCTGAGTCAGGGAACGCCGACCCGGTGACTGGCGGTCCGCGCGCCTCGTCCTCCCCTGCAGAGCCCGCGCTCGGATGATGCCCGCCGGCCGCCGGCTGTCTCGCTGCAGGAGCCGGTGGACGCGGGGGAGCCTCGGTAGGTGAGGGCGGCGCGGGGGCGCGGGGGTCGCTGGGCTCCGACGCGGGCGCCTGAGGGGAGCGTCCCCCGACTGCATGAGGACTGGCGCGCCCGGGATGCGGTGCCGCGTGTCCCGGCGCTGTGGCGGTTGTAAGGCTGAGTGGAGGTTTTGCGGGGCTGCTTCGCCCTGGTGGCTCTTGGCTTCCTGGCTCGGCTCTGGGAAGGGAGTGAAACCCCTCGGGTCCCGGCGTAGTGCGGGTGCGGGTGCGGGTGCGGGAAGAGACTCCTGCCTCAGCTTCGTGTGAGCCGCCGCGTCCTAAGCCCAGCCCTGCGCAGATCCTTTCAGGCAGTTTCCATCCTCTCCTATTGCGCTCGGGGTTGAGTTTCCGCGTTTGCAATGCTGGGTTTGAGGCGCACGGCCACCGCGCTGGCTGTGTCGGGTGACAGTGCCCAGGGATGATGTTCGAGAAAGTGGAGAAGCTGAGCTCGTTGCTCCAAGGGCAGTGTGAAGCACCCCGACGCCCTAAGTGCACGGATTGCTTTTGGGGGTGATGGGTGAATATAGGACTGTTTCAAAGTATGAAGTAGAAGTGGTACCATTATTCGCTTGTTTTAATTTTTGAATTTCCTTTTTGACGAGTCTGTGTGTTGGTGGAGAGGGAAGAGAAGTGATAAAAGCTTTGGCGAGCGCGGTGGCTCAGCGCCTGTAATCCTAGCGTTTTGGGAGGCCGAGTCGGGCGGGTCGCGTGAGCCCAGGAGTTCGAAACCAGCCTGGGCAACATGGGGAAACCCCTTCTCTATCAAAAAAAAAAAAAAAAAATAGCCGGCGTGTCGCCACGCGCCTGTAATCTCAACTACTCCGGAGGCTGAGGCACGAGAATCGCTTGAGTCTGGGAGTTTTAGGTTGCAGTGAGCTGAGATTGCGCCACTGCACTCCAGCCTGTGCGACAGAGAGAGACTCTGTCTCAAAAAAAATAAAAATAAAGTGGTACAAGCTTTAATTAAAATGTCATTGAGTTCACATTGAGAAAATAGTTAAATTTATTGGATATTTTTAAAAGGTTTTAGGGTTCATCCAAAATACATCATCGCTGCTTGAAAGGAAAAGTTCGTTTTAACGTTTGAAGTTAAGGGAACTGGAGGAGTGAAATCAGTATTTAGAGATACGTATAATGCTTTGTTATTGCTCACTTTTTAAAAAGTCTTTAATTAAAAAACAAAACGTAAATCTTTCTTTATCTTATTGTACGGATATTTAAAAATCTGAACCCTTGCTAATCATAAAGATGTCAGAATTTGAGGGAGAGTGTTAAGCATCAAAACCCATGTATGTTTTCTTTTTTAAATAAATTATTTGGGTGGGTGCCAAATAATGCCTTGTAATCCTAGCACTTTGGGAGGCCAAAGTGAGAGATTGCTTGAGGCCAGGAGTTCAAGACCAGCCTGGGCAACATAGTCCCCGTCTCCACAAAAAAAGAAAAAGAAAAAGAAAAAACAGCCAGACGTGATGGTGCAAGCCTGTGGTCCCCAGCTTTTTGGGAGGCTGAAGTGGGAAGATTGCTTGAGTCCGGGTGGTCAAGGCTGCAGGAAACCGTGATCCCATCACTTGCACTCCTGTGCGACAGAGTGAGACCCGATGAATTCTATAAAAGAATTCATGGAACTAGGCACACATAAGAGATTACCTGTAGGAGTCTTATCGGCCAGTAGGAAGAAAGCATAAGAACTTCCATTGATACTTTTTGAAATTTTAATCCTAGCAGCTAGTGATAATTTCCGCTTTAGTATATGGCTTTAGTATGTTAAAAAATGTTTGACACAATCAATAAAGTATAATTATAGTGCTTTTACTCAATTTCAGGAGATCCGAAGGTCACTTTTTCTCCCAGCACACCTACTAGTGTACTTGGGCACTTTAACGGTTTTTTTGTTTGCTTGTTTGTTTTTAATTGTACTGAAGGATGATATACTATACTGGATTGCAAAATTTTTTTAAGATAGAGAAAATCATGATTTTCACAATACCCAAAAATTTTGGAAAATTGGCAGTTATAATTTTTGGTAAATGTACTGCTTTGGTCTGCTTTTGCTATGTTCTTCTTTCTCATTTATTTCAAAATAGCTTGGCTTTATGAAGGATGATATAGGGGATTTGAAGTGCCTACGTGTTATCCTGTTAGGTCTCATGGAATCTCATTAAATCTCCAGCCCCTGAATGTGTTGCGAAGTTGGGATTAGTTTTCCTCTAAATCTATTAAATGTGATACCAAAGGTGAAAAATAACCTAATCTTCTTTCCGTTTGTATTTTGTTACCTGTCTTTATCAAAGAGGAACTAATTTTTTGGTTCAATTAAGCATGTTTAAAATTGATGTTCTGTGGTGATTTACTCTCGCATTGTAATAATACTTCTAGCTTTATAAAGTTAGTCAAATAGTAGGGCGAGATGATCAGAAATTAACTTTTCAGAAATAGCTCTATTTCACAAAGGGAGGTAAACTTGCATGACAAACTGAGCAAAGTTCAGAAAATTTAAAACTTATACATAAATTTGATGATTGCTTTAATGAACAACTTTGCTTATTAGGATAGTCCCCGACGTCTGGTAGCAATCCTATATCCTTGGAATGTGTAATCCACATAATGCAAAGCCTTTGTAATTACTGCCCTTTGAAAGTAATGATAGCTAGCTGCTCCTGATGGGGGTCGGGGGAGGGGTTGGAGGGGGGGCCGTCTGTCTTTAATTACAGCAGCTGAGACTTTGGCACAGATGGAGTTACTGCTTTCACCAGTGTGACTGTGAATATATGTGGACAATTAAATCCTTATCCAAACCTAGTTTTGCATAGCTTTGTTCGTGCCTATTAGACCCTAGGTATACAAAACATATTTTGATTTTTAAGGTTTATCTGAAGTTTAATTAAGCTGCTGTATTTAAACTTGAAGATTTTTGAGCATAATGATTAATAAAATCACTGATTTGAGTAGCTCATCCTGATATAAATCTAAAACTACACACAATCACTCAACGTGCCTCAAGGGGGGACACTTTGCCAATGAAAATAAAATTTCATTTATTTTATGTGTTTAAAAGTGCAAGCTTGTGAGCTCTGGTACATTTACAGTTTGCACAGCAAGACTTTAAGGGTGTGTGTGAGAGAGAATATGAATGTGGAAATGGCATTTTTATATTAAAACAACAGGAACCATGGTAATCCAGTTTTCTAGAGGGTTCTTAGGATACATGGACTTCAGTGATTACTTGAAGCCCCTAACTGTATGCCAAAATGTGTGGATTGTGTTAATTTTTGTTGAAGAAAAGATGTATGACTTCATCAGATTCTTTAAAGCATGTGAGACACCCCTCTTATCAAAAAGTTAGCAGTAATATCGATAGAGGATCACATTTCAGTTTTATGAACTGAAGTAGCTAAATAGTGAAAGAGCTAGGATTCAAACATGTTTTTAACTGCCAATCCTTCACTTCTTTCGTTAGTTCACATTTATTGGACCTTGTAACCTCTTTTCTGGATGGGGCCGTGTTCACTCTGTGGCTTACAGTAAAGCCTTGTTTAGAGAGAAACTTCAAGCTCATGTAAGCATTTAATGTAGGATCATAGCAAGAACTATGAGAAAAAAATGAATTATATGTAAAGGAGACATATAGGCAAATATTTTCTTGATATATATAGATGAAAACATTTCTATAAATTTTGTGCCATTAATATAATAGAGCAAGTCAAAAGGGAGAAAGCAGGCCAGCACAGTGGCTCACACCTGTAATCCTAGTATTTTGGGATGCCGAGGCAGGAGGATCGCTTGAGTCCAGAAGTTGGAGACCACCCTTGGCAATATAGCAATGCCTTGCCTCTACAAAAACTTTAAAAATAAGGTCAGGCACAGTGGCTCACGCCTGCAATCCCAGCGCTTTAGAAGGCCAAGGTGGGAGGATCACTTGGACTCAGGAATTCAAGACCAGCCTGGGCAATGTAGTGAGACCCCCATCTCTGCAGAAAATTTAAGTATTAGCATGACGTGGTGGCACATGCATGTAGTCCCAGCTCCTGGGTAGAGGGGGAAGGTTGCTGAGGTGGGAGGATCACTTGAGCCTGGGAAGTCAAGGCTGCAGTGAGCCATCATCGTGCCACTTCACAGCAGCCTGGGTGACAAACGGAGACGCCTGTCTCAAAAAATAAAAAAATATATATATATGTATATAAAAATTAGCTACGCATCCTGGCATGCACCTATCGTCCTAAGTACTCAAGAGGCTGAGGTGGAAAGATCGCTTGAGCCCAAGAGTTGAAGCCTGCAGAAAACTGTAGGCAAAATTTGAATATTATCCAGTCCCCAGGAGAAATAAACTGGAGTACTACTGATCACAGCATTCTAGGCAGAGAAATGAACTTGTCTCTTGTGATGCTGTCAGGCACACGATGAGCCATGATTGCACCACTGCACTCCACCCTCCAGCCTTGGCAACACAGCAAGATCTTGTCTCTAAATAAGGAGAAAGCTTTTATTAAATCAACAACAAATCTTCGGTGGTATAATTGCATAAGGTAATGGTGATCAGGAAAGTCTATAAACTCTTTGAGTTTAGAATGGTATTCTTGTGAAGATTTATACAACCTTTACATCTATGTGATATGTTTTGTATAAAGTCACATTTGGCCAAGGAATAAGAATCAGCTTAAGTGAAGATCAAAGGAAAAAAAAAATTTTAAGTTCCTCAAATCCGTTTTTCTCTCTAGAAAATGCAATTTTTGTGTGTTTTTCAAGCCCATGCCAATCAATTAAACCTAGTGTCTTTCTGTGTCTCGGTTTTTTCATGTGTAAAATGGAAAATTTTCATACGTAAAATGAGGAAATCTGATTATAATTTATTTCGGTTGACTGCCTTCTGCAGTATTGTCTTTTTCATGGGTCTTTCAAGCCTATTCCCAGCAGTTAAACCTAGTGTTTTAGTTTTTCCTAATGTACTACATGCTTGCTTATCCAAGGTACAGATACAGGCACTTTAATATATGCTTGTTCCCTTTTTTTTTTTTTTTTCTGTTGAGATGGAGTCGCCCAGGCTGGAGTGCAGTGGCACAATCTCAGCTCACCACAAGCTCCGCTTCCCGGGTTCACACCATTCTCCTGCCTCAGCCTCCCCAGTAGCTGGGATTACAGGTGCCCGCTACCACGCCCGCTAATTTTTTTTTTTTTTTTTTTTTTTTGTATTTTTAGTAGAGATGGGGTTTCACTGTGTTAGCCAGGGTGGTCTTGATCTCCTGACCTTCTGATCCGCCCACCTCAGCCTCCCAAAGTGCTGGGATTAAAGGCATGAGCCACTGTACACAGCCGCTTGTTCTCAAAATTTTAAGGCTAAAACAGAAACAAAGACTTCCTATTTGAAGATGAATGGAGGAAATGTTAGATGATTAAGATTAAACTGTGTGGATTAAAATATTATGCCTCTTTATTTTATTAAACACATATTAATAATAATAGCCAATACTTATATAGCACTTTACCATAAATGAGTCACTGTTCTGTGTGTTGTATTAATCAATATAGCAAAAGAGTATTGATTAACTGAATTAACCTACTAAATACTGTTCTTTTTCCCCATTTTACATATGAAGAAACCAAGACACAAAAGAATAGGTAATGGCTCTAACGTTGCACAGTCAGTAACGGGCAGATAGAATTTGGGTTTTCGGGGGTTTCTTGTTTGTTTTGTTTTTTGAGACAGGGTGTGACTCTCACCCAGGCTGGAGTGCAGTGGCAGGATCACAAGGCTCATTGCAACCTCCTCCTTCTGAGCTCAAGCAATCTTCCCACCTCAGCCTCCTGAGCAGCTGGGACTATAGGTGTGCCACCATGCCCAGCTTTTTTTTTTTTTGTATTTTTTGTAAAGACAGGTTTTCGCCAAGTTGCCCAGGCTGGTCTTGAACTCCTAAGCTCAAGTGATCCACTTGCCTCAGCCTCCCAAAGTGCTGGGATTATAGGCGTGAGCCACAGACTAGGTGGTCTGGCTTCACCAAACTGCCACCAAAAATATCTCTTATCCATGGCATGAATAAGTGAAATAATTTTCTCTTAAAAAAAATCTATATGAATTATGCTAAAATTTTTAGAGGAAAATTATTTGCTTGCTACAAATTTGCAGAGTCTGAAAATTACTCTGTTTTGGTGATCTTGTATTTAATATGACAATTCAAAAGCAGGACTAAAATTTTTAGTCTGACAAAAGAATAGCAGCATCCCAAGAGTTCATTCTCTGCCTAGAATGCTGATGACCAGTACTCCAGTTTATTTCTCCTGGGGACTCAGTAGTATTCAAGTTTTGCCTACAGTGGTTTTTTGGTTTTTTTTGGGTTTTTTTTGTTTTTTTGAAGTCTCCAATTGGTCTATTTAGTATAATCCCCACCAGGTTTGTTGCAGTACTTTGACACGATCAGTTTCTGAAGAATTTTTGAGAAGCCTGTTTATTACTAAAGTCAGGTAGAATCTTAAAATGAATATTAGAAGTAGACAAGTTATATTAAAATTCATTCTTGATAGGGAGATTAGTAAGAAGGCACCTGAATTGCTAGTTGTTACCTTTGATACCCCCACATTTAATATAAGTACCTAAAGAAAATGTTTAAGTAAACATTCTTTCATGAGAAAGATGTGTAATTAGATACATTTAGAAATTTATAATTGTGTATTAAGTGTTTTTCTGGGCATAACTCCATTACAGTATTAATTAGGCGACTTGTTTTAACCTTATCTAGCAACACTTTTTTAAAATTTTAGGTTCAGCAGATCATGAAAGGTGAATAATGGTCAGCAGCTATGTTTCTCATACTAAAATGTGGAAAATAAAGCTGTTGACTTCTTTGAATTAACACCAAAAGATAGTTTAATGTTTTAAAATGGGAGGAATATTTTATATGGCAAGATGACTTCAAGCACACCTCATTGACATTAAAACAGAAGCTGAGGAATACTTGTGGTTTTTAACTGGAAAACAATTCACAGGGGGAAGAAAAGTTGATTCAGTGTTAGTCCTAGTTAGAAATTTATAAATTTCTAGTTAAAAATGTATTACCTATATAGCTATTTTCCTACATTAATCAAAATGAATCATGTGAATATTTAGATATGACCAATCAGAAATTACTTTGTTGTTGGGGAAAGAAACTGATGTTTTCTACAAGGATTAAATAAGGTTCTTTTTTTTTTTTTTTTTTTTTTTTTTTTTTTTGAGATAGTCTCACTCTTGTCACCAAGGCTAGAGTGAAGTGGCACCATGTCGGCTCACTGCAACCTCCGTCTCCTGGGTTTAAGCCGTTCACCTGCCTCAGCCTCCCAAGTAGCTGGGATTACAGGCGCCCACCACCACACCCAGCTAGTTTTCATATTTTTAGTAGAGACGGGGTTTCCCCATGTTACCCAGGCTGGTCTTGGACTCCTGACCTCAGTTGATCCACCCACCTGAGCCTCCCAAAGTGCTGGGATTACAGGCGTGAGCCACTGCTCCTGACCTAAATAAGGTCCTTTTATTATTCTTTCCTTCCCAAGACTTGTATGTTATTAATTCCCTTGAAAATTGTGTCATTATCTTTAATCATCTGATTATTTCTTTGTATTTCCCTAATGTCTTTTAAAAAGCCTCATAACCATAATAGATTAGCAACTAATTCCTGTGCTTTTATGACAATTCCCAACTTCTTTTGCATTTAATTTCCATCTGTTTGAGCAGAGAATGCACTCAGTTTGGGGTTGTACATGATTGATCTATCCTCATCTTTCACAGCCTATTAGCACAGTCATCTTCCATGTTTCATACCCTTCTAACACCATATCTGATTTCAAGGACCTTGGCAAGGTAATTATCTCTCTGTTTATATCTGCATAGGAAAGACAAGTGGCTTTAAGCAGGCAAAGTGGTGACTTTTTTGCCATTCTCAGTTGCTTTTCGCTATCAGTAACATAGAGGATGGCATTTGTTATATTTAATGCTTGGGCTGAAAAAAGAATGCTGATTTGTAGAAGGGTAGGTAATCCAGGTAATCTTCCTTGTGGAATAAGTTGCAAGTTATCCTGTGCTAGCTTACTTTATATGGTAGAGTGGATCTGTTTCAGTCAAGCCAGTCAGAACTTACGAGAAGGCTGAAGGAAGGAGTAGGACTGAAGGATTGATTTCAGTGAGAAGTTGAGCTGTTTCTCACCTTTCTCTGCAGCCAGGATGACCTTGGCCTTTTTGTGGAACTCAATCTGTTTGTACCGCAGCTCCTAGACTCCAAAGGGAAAGAAACCAAGCGAGTCCTAACCCCTGGGGGCCCCTTAACTTTGATTTTTTCCCCATGATGAAAAGCAGCTGGACTGGAAGTACTCCTCTCCATAGCCTGGGCTCTTGGGACAGTCTTTTAAACTTGTAAATTATGTTTAAGTCTACTCTCATTTGACTATGTAATTAGATAGATACAGGATCCTTCTTGGGCTTAGAGGAGAGCCTGCCCCAAATTTTTAGAGAAATACATCCATACAGCATAGGTCATAAAACAAGATTATAATTTGAGTCATCACAAAATCATGGAAATCTTTAAGTGCCAATTTGGCTTCTCATTTGGGAAACCCTTCATATTGGAGGTTGTTTGATTCAACATAGACTATATAATATGCATTATCAAAATAAAATAGTTGAACCACATAGTTTAAAAGCATCGTCGCTCTCTTGCCTTTGCCCTGAGAGGCAACAGACAAAGTCTATGCGATAAATATGAACACCATGAGAAATGTACTGGTAATCCTCAGACATTTCCTTCCGGGAATACTTAAATTCTCCTGTGCCTCATCATCTAGATTGGTGATTCTCAAACTGTGGTCTGTCTTCACTATCAGTGTCACCTGGGAATTTATGAGAAATAAAAATTCTTGGGCCTTAAACATACAGAATTAGAAACTCTGGAGGTGGGACCCAGTAATCTGTATTTTAATAAGCCCTCTAGGTGATTCTAATACACACTGAAATAGGAGAATCACTAATGCCTTTGATCATCAAGGGTGAACCATAGTCTTTTGCTTTGCTGGTCTGTTACTTCACTATAAATATTTTATTGCCCATGTGGATATTACTGCATGTATATACCAGGAATTGGCAACCTGTGTTGTTAGTGCTACATCGAATGATACCCAAGTTAAAATGGTTAGTGACCTTCACAGTTCTTTTCTACTTCCTTGTCTTCCTTCTTGCAGAGCGCCTGAAGCAAAGTAGCCACTGGATAATTTGTTAATTGAATGCCTACCTTCCCCCCTTCCTGCCCTCCCCCTGCAAAAAGCAAAATCACGTTTTTGTTTATCTTTTGGTTTCTTCCTCTGTGGGAGCTTTAAGCCTGAAAGTGAAGTTCCCAGTTACAAATATGTCTTTTTCCTAATAGTGACTCTGGCTAAAAGAGATTCCTGATACATTAAGGAAAAAGAAAAAAAAGAAAAGGAGGAAAAAGGAAGAAAAAATAGTTCTTATGTACCTGATTAGTATGCCTTCCTCAGAATTATCTTAGACCAATGGATCTCAAACTTATCTTACATCAGAATCACTGGAGAATTTGTCAAACCACAGATTTCTGGGCCCAGCCTCCAGATTCGATAGATCTAGGATGAAGCCAGAGGATTGCATTGCCAGCAGGTTCCCAGGTTGTGCTGATGCTGCTGGTCTAGGGACCACAGTTTGAGAACCACTTCCTCTAGTTTACTAGACCAGAAATACAGGTAATTTCGTGATGTGCTTGTTAGGTGTCCCCCAGCTTGCGTAGCCAGTGATTTATAATGAGGAAGTATGGGACATGCCCAGGTGACAAACTTTGTCAGTAGTAGTTTTTTCTAGCTCTGTGCCTTTCCATATTCCAGAAGTTAAGATCTTCTCTTTGAACATAAGACTTTTTTCAGACTTTGACAACTTACTCAAACTTGCTTGTCTAAATAATTGAGTTTGAGTGGAATAGATTTTTACCCAACTCTTGCCACACTGATTACTTCATTTCTCTGCTTCTGTTTCTTTTTATTTCAAGCTTAATTTTTCCAATATTATTATATACTCAAACATACATTGCTTAAGTTGATATTGTTTATCTGTTTTCTGTCCTCTCATACAATTTTCTGAAGAATGGGAAATGGGCATTTCTTCTGGATTTTTTTCTCACAGCTAAACACAGTTGTTACAGACTTGACTCCTTGTCACTTGAATTCTTATTATGAAACACATCTTTAGCATCTCCTAAAACAGAGAATAAAAAGAGATGAAACTGAGGCTTTTTTCCAAACTCTTTTGTAAGCCTTTTTTTTTCTTGCTAAACAAGTGGTTTTGAGGAAAAATTGAAATATTGATCAATACAGATTTCTTGTATTTAATAGGAACTTTAGTTAAATATTTTCAGCCATACCTATGCAAACACTATATTCCTGTGCAGATTAATTTCCTGCAGATTAAATTTATAGTTACTCTACTGGATAGCTTCTGGTAGAGAAAAAAACTATTGAAGACCATTTTGGTTTTTCTTTTCCTTTTTTGTTTGTTTGTTTGTTTTGAGACAGTCTTTTGTTCTGTCAACCAGGCTGGAGTGCAGTGGCGCAGACACAGCTAATTGCAGCCTTGACTTCCCAGGCTCAAGTTATCCTCACACCTCAGCCTCCTGAGTAGCTGGGACTACAGGCACGCCTGGCTAATTTTTTAATTTTTTGGTCCCACTATGTTGCCCAAGCTGGTCTCGAACTCCTGACCTCAAGCAAGCCTCCTGCCTTGGCCTCCCAAAGTGCTGGGATTACAGATATGAGCCACCATGCCTAGCCCTAGTTTTTCTTTTCATGGAATATCACCCATGAATTGTAGAAAGATTTACCAAATGAGTACCTTTTTGTTAAAACCTGTGGTTGGTGTGGCTCTGTAATTTGTGTCCTGTAGTCAACTTTTCTTTTTCCTATTGCAGAGATTTTGTTTGCCACTCTTTTGCCATTCCAGAAAGTCTGGAACAGCTCCATGCAAGTGTCTTTGTGTTGACATCCTCCCTTGTGATCAAATTAAAAGACAGTTGGTAACATCCTCAAGCATATTTCCTTTTTTATACATGACAGTTGTGTTAACTTACAAGTTTGCTTCAGATTCTCATTAATGTACTAACTTAAAAACTATCTTTCCACTTACTATAATTACAATAGACATAGCAATGTCATTAGTCATCAGTTTTCAAATTATACATATTACCCATATAATTGTTGCTAAATATTTCATGTTATTACTGATATCCTTATGTGAATGCTGGTGAGAGAGATGGACCATCACTATCACAGTACTCAGAATTGCTGGTTCCCAAATTATTTGGCATTTTATTTTTATATGCAGTCTCTCATTTTAATTACCCTGATATTGCATGGTTATATTTGTCCTTGATTGTTTCTTTTTATTCTCTACGTTTACTTCTTTGGGTCTCTTAGACAGTGACACTTAATTAAAGCACTTGAGTAAAATATGCACCAACTAGTAAGTCAGTAAAGGATAAGATGTTCTTTTATTTATATGATGAGTTCTAAAATATTTTCAAAGAGCAATCTACAGTGTCTACTTTAAATACCCTTTGACGTTTTTTTGGATGCTTAACTTGGAGAAAAGAAAAAAGATCTAGAATTCGGAGTAAATCTCAAGTTTTGCTAAATGTTTCACCAATAACAGTTATCTTTTCTTGAAAATGCATAACATAGCATTTTAAATATATTAATTAGTACCATATAGAGATATATCTTATAATCAGTAGTATTATCTTGAAATCAAGAAATAAGTTAAAAGTTGTCTAGCTTCACAGGAACATGAAAGCTAATTATAATAGGTCATTAGGATTTGGACTAATTAGTTTTTTGTTGTCTCCATGGTGCATACAGAGTTAAGGTTTAAATGCCTCTAGAAAGAAACTTAAGAACTGAGTTGGGGCCAGGTGCGATGGCTTATGCCTGTAATCCCAGCACTTTGGGAGGCTGAGGCGAGCAGATCACTGGAGGTCAGGAGTTCAAGACATGGTGAAACCCTATCTCTACTAAAAATATAAAAATTAGCTGGGCATGGTGGCACATGCCTGTAATCCCAGCTACTCGGGAGACTGAAGCAGGAGAACAGCTTGAACCCAGGAGGCGGAGGTTGCAGTAAGCCGAGATCATGCCACTGCACTCCAGCCTGGGTGACAGAGCGAGAGAGACTGTCTCTCTCGCTCTGTCACACACACACACACACACACACACACACACACACACACACACACAAAGAACGGAGTTTGAATAGTGCAGTGATTTAGATCCATAGTTAAGCATCAAGCCTGAACTTGAAAACCAACTTACCAGTTTGGTTACCTCAGATAAGTTTCTTAAACTTTCTGAGTCTGTTGTTCTCATCTGAAAATGAGAGTAATACCATCAATCTGTAAAGATAAAATGAGATATTATATATAAGCTACCTATACTGTGTGTAGTATGTATCATAACTACAGTGATTGACTAAAAATCAATGTTTTGTGCTGTGTGTAAAAACACTAGAGCAAGCTCATCTGCTGTGTTACAGGTGGTTTTCCCAACTAGAACTGCGTAAGATTGGTGAGCTGACACTGGGACTCTGGATAGCAGATGAGAATGTACTGAAGGGAAGAAAAAGAGAAAAGCTTATTGAGAAAAGAGGAGGGAAAGAAGAGGGAGGAAGGGAAAGGCATGAGAGAAGGAACTGAGATATGCAGAAAACAGACAACTCCCTCCCCTAGAATGAAACAGGAGTGAAAGGGAGGCAGAAACCAGGAAGAAAAAAATGAATAGAGAGGACAATGAAGAGATAATTATTGGGCAGGGGGAGCTTCTGATCATAATTCTCTACATGTTTCTGTTTTTATTTTTATTTTGTAGATATTCCCTTATCAGTTTTCATGTATGGACTGAGTAATGATCATAACTGTATGATGCTAGATACCATTGAAGAGTGGTAAGTATTTCAAATAATGGCTTTGTTACTGCTTTATTTATAACTTGTTGATTTCTTTTAACTACTTTACAATTGACTTATAAATAATTTGGCAATAAAGAAGATAGATGAAGAGTGTCTTTTATCACACTTTGGAATACTTTAAAGTATGTAAATATTTATTCTTGATGATAATACTTATTGGGTACTGTCTTAATCTACTCGGGCCACTACAACATAATATAAACTGGGTAACTCATAAACAACATAAATGTATTTTTCACAGTTCTGGAAGCAGAGAAGTCCAAGATGAAGGTGCTGGCAGATTCAGTGTCTGGGATGATGGGTGCTTTCTCATACGTGGTGCATTTTCATTGTGTTTTTGCATGGTGGAATTAAAGACCCTTGAGGGTCTTTAATAAGTATGCTAATCCCATTCATGAGGGGTCTGTTCTCAAGACTTAATCATCTCAAGAGGCCTCACCTCTTAATACCATCACTCTGATGTTTAGGCTTCAACATGTGAGTGTCGGGGGGCACGAGCATTCAGACCATAGCAGGTATTTATTTTGTAAGGAAGTATACTTTGTGCTGGAGATAGAAAAATGGGTAAATTGTACAGTACAGAATATTGTCCCGTACATAATTGACCTTAATTTAGGGTAAGTATTGAAACTTTCAATAATAATTTGAATAATAAAAATGAATAATTTTATTTGAATAATAGTAAAATTTCAGTAATAATTTGAAAGTCAAGCCAATATGCAAATATTGCTTAGAACATTTGTGGTATTCAAGGTTTGGAATTACTTTTTGAACCAATACATAAGCAGGGCAAGAAAATGAGGCCCAGCTTAGTGGCTCATGCCAATAATCCCAGCACTTTGAGAGGCAGAGGCAGGAGGATTGCTTGAGGTGAGGAGTTTGAGACCAGCCTGTGCAACATAGCGAGACCTTATCTTTCAAAAAATAAAATAAAAATTAGCCTGGTGAGGAGGCATGTGCTTGCAATCCTAGCTCCTTGGAGGCTGAGGCAGAAGGATCGCTTGAGCCCGGGAATTCAAGGTTACAATGAACTGTAATTGTACCACTGTACTCCAGCCTGGGTGAGATATCAGAGTGAGATCTTGACTCTTAAAAGAGAATTAATTGCTTTTTAGATTCTTAAAATTTTTATACTTTTAGTCAATAGTGGTATTGTCGCATTTAGTTACCCACATATTAATCTTATGATTTTTGGTTGATTCTAAAGATGAAATTCACTCTCAGAGGATGGGAATTGGACCCACTATTGGCATTTAAAAAGCAAAAATACCATGGTCATGGAAGGAAATACTCTAGGCAAAGAAATGTTCTAAGTAATTGGAAAGGTAGAGGAGGAATTGGGACTGTTCAACGTACTGAGGCTATCTAACTTTTAAGGCATCGACTTGCATACAGTGTACAATTTCTTGCATACGCCTATATGTGAAACCACAGAGAAAATGTAGATAGAGCCTGAAAGTGGTAGGAAGAGGGGTAAGTGTTAGGAGGAAGCAAAACATTTTACAGTTTACAATACAGCTTTAAACCTTACCGAAACACAAATGAGCAAAGTAAAGCTTAGGAGCAGACACCTAGTGAGTGGCAGAATCAGGACAAGAAACCTATGTCTGCTGACTTCTTGTACAGAATACTTTCTGTTATTTCATAAATCCTTTCACAATTTTTTTTCAACCCGATTTTGTAAAGACAATTTGGAAGGGAAGTGAAAGGTTGGTTTGTTAAATCAAAAGGGTGTGAATTTCCTAGCCAGGTTATGTTTAGCTACTTGTCACTGGTTGACCCTGATAATTTAGATACCCTCCCACCACCCCCCTTACTTTCTTTAACTGGTCTCTATGATCAGTTCTAGACTTTTTTGCATTGGGGGGAAAATTGCTTTCAGTCTTAGAGTCTTCAAAACAAATCTGGAAGAGGCTTTATTTGTTAGCACTTGATAATATATTTGTTACTTTTATCCAGATACTAAGATTTTTATTCTCCCCAAATAGTTTAAATTACTACAGTTTTACTATAAACTTTTAAGGATTTAGAGATGTGTAGTGCAGTCTAATTGTGAGGCTTTCTTTTGATACTGCATATCTTTCTGAGGCAGTGGTCAATATTGGCACTGATTCTAAGAAGCACACAGGTTCTGCTTGTCTAAATCTTTTAAACCTAAGTAAAACAAATATCAGCAGAATGGAGGCATTCTTTTTGGGAGTTATGTTGACTTTTTTTTAATTGTGTGGTTCTGATAGTGAGCCCAGGTAACTACTGGAATTATTATATAGTTGCTATGAGCCTTTGTCTCTGGATCACACTAATGCCCTCTAAGGAAGTAGACTGAATAGATAGTTCATCTTCTCCAGCAGAATTTGTTAATGTCTTTCTAAAAGACTCAGATTTGACAGTGGCAAAGTAAACAAGATGAGTGAAAACAAATGAAAAATGGCCTAAGTCCTAATAGCCTTTTAAAATAAAATTAAAAGCTTGATAAAACTGCCATGCATTCTTTGCTCTTTTGCTTTTAGTTTTCTATTCATTTACTATAAAGAGGATGGAGATAACCCAGAAACACTCTTTTAAAATAACTTCTACCTCATATGTATAAGATTGAGGGGAAATTTTAAAAAACTTTATGGGTCATTATTGTCTTGCATTTAGGCATTCCAGATGTTCCACTCTTCTCCCAAGTTCCAAGGTACCAATAGTCAAACTTCACCTTAAAGGATTTGAGAAAAAATGAAAGATAGAACTTCACAAGTCACTGTGATGAAATTGAACTTTCTTTAAATGTGTGTGTGTGGCTGGGCATGGTGGCTCACACCTGTAATCCCAGCACTTTGGGAGGCCAAGGTGAGTGGATCACGAGGTCAGGAGATTTAGATCATCCTGGCCAATATGGTGAAACCCTGTCTCTATGAAAATACAAAAAATTAGCCAGGTGTGGTGGCGGATGTCTGTAGTCCCAGCTACTTGGGAGGCTGAGGCAGGGGAATCGCTTGAACCCAGGAGGCAGAGGTTGCAGTGAGCCGAGATCGTACCACTGCACTCCAGCATGGGGACACAGTGAGACTCTGTCTGAAATTTAAAAAAAAAAAAAAGTATGTGTTCAAAAAGTGTTGACATGTAAACCCTTGAATAATCTATACATTTACCTAATGGAATGTCACATAATGGCTTCATAGGTGTTGAGTCTGAGCTCCGTTTAAAAAAACAACAACAACAAAAAAATAACTAATACTTAACCAGATGCTCCTGCCTTAATTGGTAGAGAAAGGTCAGCAACATTCTTTAAGTCCAATAAGAGGATTATTAATAGATGGATTTTACTGGTAACCTCTTAGGGGCATCCTCTAACCCTTCAACAAAGCTTGGTTTCAAACTTCGAGTCCATGAAAAGCAATGTGTTATTTAACTTTACCCCTTTGGTACCACTATCACCAATTCAACAGACATTTGTTGACGGTCATTTTTTTTTTTTTTTTGCGACGGAGTCTTGCTCTGTCGCCCAGGCTAGAGTGCAGTGGCGCAATCTTAGCTCACTGTTGGCAGCCATTTTGTGCAAGGTTGACATCTAAGTCATTATACTACATATATTTTTTGATATGGGCCTTTTCCAGCTTACCATACAGATTATGCTCTTTTGATTATGCTCTTGCTGACCAAAGATCAGTTCAAACTAACCTATAGGAGATCTTCTAAAAATCCTCTGTCTTGGTGCATTTAGGCTGCTGTAACAAAATACCATAAACTGGGTAACTTATAGACAACAGAAATTTCTTTGTCACAGTTCTGGAGACTGGGGAGTCCAAGATCAAGGTGCTGCCAGATTTGGTAGCTGGTGAGGGACTGCTTGCTGGTCCACAGACAGCTGTCTTTTCCCTGCATCTTCACATGGTAGAAGCAGTGAGGGAGGTCTTTACAGTCTGTTTTGTAAGGGTACCTTCATGAAGGCACCACCTTTAATACCTATTCAGCTTCTAAAGGCCCCACCTCCCAATACCTTCACATTAGGCTTTTTCTTTATGTGTTTTTTTTTTTTTTCTAACAGTTTGATAGTTTTAACTCTTATCTTTAGTCTTTGATCCATTTGCAGTTAATTTTTGTACGTGGTTTAAAGTAAGAATCCAACTTCATTCTTTTGCACATGGATATCCAGTTTTCCGGCACTATTTGTTGCAGACTGTCCTTTCTCCCACTGAATGGTCTTGGCACCCTTGTGGAACATCATTTCACATATATGTGAAGGTTTATCTTGGAATTCTTTTTCCTATTTTATTGTTCTTAGATGTCTGTCTTTATGCCTGTTCCAAGGTTTAAGAAATATGAGTTACGGAAATAGTGAACGAATTAATGATATATATAAATCATACAGGAAGCCAGGTATTATAAGTAAATGATAACACACACACACACACAAAATAGGAGAATCAGAGTTGAGACTTAAGACTTTGGAATTATCAAATACAGCAATTTTTTTAGAGACAGAGTTTTTTTTTTCTTGCTACATTGCTTTGTTGCCCAGGCTGGAGTGCAGTCATAGCTCACTAGAGCTTTGAACTCATAGGCTCAAGCAATTCTACCACCACAACCTGCCACGTAGCAGGGAGTACAGGTGTAAACCATCACACTCAGTTTAAATACAATTTATTTTTAAAGAAATGAGAAAGGCTTTAAAATGTGAGAAGCAGATTTTTTTAAATAACCAAATATAACCCTTATTAATGGAAATAGTAATAATTAAAAACTCAATGGACTAGAAGCAGATTAGACCTAGCTGAAGAGAGTCAGTGAACCAGATGTTAGATATGAAGAAACATGATATTATTTTTAGATATGAAGGAGGGTTAAGAAACATGAAGAATAAAGGTAGAAATTTGAACATAGGTAAATAGAAGTTCTATACTGAGGAAACAGAATGATGTCACAGCAATATTTAACAATAAAGTTTCTGAGAATTTCACATAATTGTTGAAAGATACCAAAAGTTAGATATAAGAAGTTCATCAAATACTTAGCCTAGAACATCATGATGAAAATGCAGGACATAAGAGACAAAGAAGATACTAAAAGCTGCCAGAGGAAAAGATTACTCATAAATGAATGACAATTATATTGGAGGTGATAACATCTTCAGAGTGCTGAGAGAAAGTAGCAGTCATTCTAGAATTTGTACCCAGGAAAATTAAGCCTGATGGCAGCATGTCTACTAAAAAATAGAATTTATCATATTAAACTGTAAAAGATTTAAAACATTCCCTTTAAAATCAAGGGCGAGATCAAGATACCTGCCATTATCACTTATATTCAACATTGTACTAGGTACAAGAAATAAATAGCATAAGAATCAGATGGGAAGACACAAAACCATAAGTCATTATACAGTCCATTATTCGTAGAGGATATGGCTGTTAATGAAGATAAATTATTAGAATTAATAAGAGCTTAACAAGGTTGCTGGGTAGCCAATATATAGAAATTGGTTTTGGAGAGTCATTTGCCTAGTGATTGAGTGCATTCACTCTGGTGCCACACTGCCTAGCTTTGAATTCCCGATTCCACCCTTCCTAGCTTTGTGTCCTTGGACATACTATTTAACTTCCCTGCACTTTTGTTTTCTAATTTAAAATAAGGGTATCTGATAGGGATATTGTGAAGATTAAATGGATCAGTATATATCTAAAGCATTTAGAAAAGTGTCTGGTACCTGGTAAGTGTTATATATGTGTTAGCCATTTTTATTATCATTATCAACATCATTTTAAACATAGTAGTGAATAAAATAACTTTTAAAGATACTGTATATAGTAACATAAAAATTATAAAGTACTTTAGATTAAATACTTTAAAAGAAGTGTAAAAACTCTCAGGGAAAAAAGTTATAAAACTTTTGAAAGACATTAATGATCTGAATACCATGTTCACAGATAGGAAAGCTAATATAACAACATGACTTATCTTAAGATTGATCACGAGGTTCAGTGAAGTTCCAGTTAAAACCTAAACAAAATTTATTCTTAGATAGGCCTAATTTAAAATGTGTATATAAGTGCAAAGAGGCTGTGGAAGAACAAGATTTGTTTTGTTTTTTTTCTTTCGGTTTTGCTAAAGCATGTATCAAGATTTGTTACAGTATGGTGTTGATGCATGAATACAGAAAGACACTGATGAAACAGAGCACAGAGCCCAGAATTCATACATATGTAGAAAATGGGTTTATGTCAGAGATGGCATTACAGATAAGGAGGAATAGGAAAGGTTGTTTAAAAAAAAAATGCTAGCAGTTTGATATTCACATGGAAAATTTGAACTTTTATTTTTTACCATAGACAAAAAATGAATTTGAGGCAAAGTAAAGACTTAAAGGTAAAAGACACAACTATGAAAGTTTTAGAAGAAAATATATGGGATATCTTTATGATCTTGGGAAGAGGTATATCTTTTTTCTTTTTTTGGAAACAGAGTCTTGCTCTGTCGCCCTGGCTGGAGTGCAGTGACGCAATCTCTGCTTACTGCAAGCTCCGCCACCCGGGTTTGCACCATTCTCCTGCCTTAGTCTCCCGAGTAGCTGGGGCTACAGGCCCCTGCCACCACGCCCGGCTAATTTTTTGTAGTTTTAGTAGAGATGGGGTTTCACCGTGTTACCCAGGATGGTCTCAATCTCCTGA
This sequence comes from Chlorocebus sabaeus, assembly GCF_047675955.1. Lineage (NCBI taxonomy): Eukaryota > Metazoa > Chordata > Mammalia > Primates > Cercopithecidae > Chlorocebus > Chlorocebus sabaeus. The sequence goes on along the minus strand of NC_132911.1, from coordinate 30,535,352 downwards.
CCTCGTCATCCACCCACCTCAGCCTCCCAAAGTCCTGGGATTACAGGCATGAACCACTGTGCCCAGCCTGGGGAGAAGTATTTCTCAAAGTTAATCAAAAGCAAAAAATGAAAGCACAAAATATAAATAAAAATATTCATATTTGGGACTAAAATTAAACATACCTCTTTTAGAAAATGAAAATACATCTTTTAAAAGTGGGGGGAATTATTTGCAGTAAATATAATTAGCAAAAAAGATAATATCTCATATAAAGATTTCTTGCAAATACATAGACTAAACTAATAGAAAAGTGGGTAAAAAGCTTGCATGAGTATTTCCCAGATGTGGAAACATGACCAATATATATACTCAGTACATGATCATTCTCAAAAATTGGGGGCTGGATTCAGTGGCTCACGCCCACAGGCACTTTGGGAGAATGAGGCGGGCAGATCACTTGAGGTCAGGAAGCTGAGACCAGCCTGGCTAACATAGTGAAACCTTGTCTCTACAAAAATTAGCAACGCGTGGTGGCACGTGCCCATAGCCCCAGCTACTAGGGAGGCTGAGCCAGGAGAATCGCTTGAACACAGGAGGCAGAGTTTATAGTGCACTGAGATCACGCCACTTCACTCCAGCCTAGGTGACAGAGCAAGACACTGTCAAAAAAAAAAAAAGAGGTGAGGGGAGAGAAAATGCAAACTAACCACAATTAGTTATCATTTGCTCCTGTCAGGTTGGCAGAAAGTAAAGACTACCAACATGAAGCTTGATGAGAATATGGAGAAACTGGAACTCTTAGATATTCCTGGTGATGATGTGTAATAAAAGATTGAGAAATTAGCCAAGCACAGTTGGCATTTGCCTGTAATCCTAGCTAGTTAGCCATTTGGGAGGCTGAGGCATGAGGATCAAAAATCTGTGTGCAGTTAGCTGGCATGTTCCCATGACGGCGCTCTCACTCACCCCACACAGTGCAATGAGGACAAACCAGAATTCCCCATGTCATAATTGATCGCTAGAGCTCAGGAATTTGAGACCAGCCTGGGCAACACTAGTGAGACCTAGTCTCAAAGGAGAAAAAAAAAAAGATTCAGAAATGAGACTATACAAAAATTAGTTTTTCTATGTGAGGAATCTTCCTCACATAGAAACAAACAAAATTAAAAGGCAAAAATATTAAAATACATATGACAGACAAAACTAATTTATTTGTATATGGAGTCCTTATAAATCATTAGCTAGAATACTATCTTCTCTGTGGGAAAAAAATGAACAAAAAGATAAGAACGAGTGATTCACAGAAAAAACAAAATAGCTCAATGTCACTGATAATGAATTAAATGCTAACTAAAACCACAAGTTTCTATTTTTATTTGCCATGTTTTCAAAGGTTAAGTTTGATGAAATATTAAAAAATAAAAATGGAAAGAATATTTTCTTTAAAGCAAAAATTAGTAAATAATAAAGGCTAGATACAGAAAGGTGAGTTACTAAGAAACCAAGAAAATCAGGATTATGAAGTCATAGAAGTCTGGCAAGCTGTGTTATTTCAAGAACAGAGTGATCAAGAGTATCAAACAGAGAGAGGCCAAGTAAGTCATGAGCCACAAATGACTGATGTGGATCATCATTGATGACTTTGAAGATCACTGTTTAGGTGGAGTAATGGAAGTAGAAATCAAAGTAGATTGAGGAGGGAGTGGGAAGTGAGCTAGAAAATGGCAAATTTTTGCATTTCTGAGATGAACTCAGCTGATTTATGATGTATTATCATTTTTATTTAACTTTTGTTTGAATTTCTACTGATTTAATTTCCTCCTAATAATAACAGGATTATTCATTGTTTTTGTTTCTTCTTGAATCAATTTTGGTAGCTTTTTTCCTAAGAATTATTTTCTCTAATATTTAAATGTATTGGCCTAAAGTTGTTCATAACATACATTCTCTTAAAACCTATATAAATAGGTGTTTAAATTATTAGCAAACACTTGTCTTTGGTTCCTTTGTTCTTTAGTTATTTTGAATATCTGTTAAAGTATATGGTATGTACTTTATATATATTATATATTTTATATATATACTTTATGTATATTGCCATGTACATTAACTATTCATGAATGATTTATAATTGATTTCTTTTTCTATCTAGAATAGCCCAGGACTCCAGAAGACAGCCTCAGCATGAATCCTCAGAATTCAAACTTCCTTATTTTACTTATATATATATGTATATAAATAAATAATACATAAATATATATATAATTGTAGGACTATTTCATATAATATAATTTGTAATATGTAACATATAAATATAAAGGTTATAGGTCTGTGATACATGAGCATAAAGAAATATATATCAAAGGTCTAATATCCCACCCATAAAAAACCCAAACAAACAAAAAAAATACATGAAGTTATCACTTTAACGTGGTTGAAGTTAAAGAGACGTTATTCCTGCTTAAAAGATAATAACTGAAAAATTGCTGAGCACAACTTATTTAATGAAGGATGTTGAATACCGTTGTGTCCTGATTATTCATCTTTCATTAGTTGTAAACTTAGCTTTTTGTGGCAAAGTATTATCCTAAGTAAGCCCTGAGGAACAGAAGTGAACTTCATAAATCTTTCCTTTATTAGTAAATTATGCTAGAGAAACCCTATAGCTGAAATCATCGAGCTTTCTTGAATATGTAATTTTTTTTTTTCTTTGAGCCAGAGTCTCACACTGTTGTCCAGGCTGGAGTGCAATGGTGCGATCTCGTCTTGCCGCAGCCTCTGCCTCCTGGGTTCAAGTGATTCTCCTGCCTCAGCCTCCAGAGTAGCTGGGATTACAGGCGCACACCACCACACCCGGCTAATTTTTTGTACTTTTAGTAGAGACGGAGTTTCACTATGTTGGCCAGACTGGTCTCAAACTCCTGACCTCGTGATCCACCCACCTCAACCCCCCAAACCGAATATGTAATTTAACTGTAGTTAAAGGCAGTTTTGAGGATTGTGCTTTGAGGATTGTCCCAGCACTTGACTGTTCAAGTAAAGTATATTCAACTGATTGTTCTTTACCTTTATGTGCTGTTGTTACAGATCATGACTAATTGAAGAGATTTTTATTGCATAAGGCATTCTAAACTATTTTCCAATCTTCCCCTTACTAAACTGTGAGGTGAACGTGGCAGCCTTGACAAGTATCTCTAGAGCTGGTGCATCTTAGGAGTATTCTTGTTAGAAAGCAGTACTCCACTAGTGTCTTTGTGGCTGAATGGAAGAAGGGCTGCCTGGCTTCTCTTTTTTTCTAGAGGTCTTTTTCATTCCCTAATCCATGTTTGATTGGGAGATTGCAAGATCACCTTTCATAAAGAACAGGAGGGCATTAAGAGGGACATCCTTGTGAACCTTCTTAGAACCTTATCCTTTGTGATCCTTCTGTAGAATTTTGGCATCTTTTAATTTGGATTGTGATCTAATGTTTGAACTAAGCCGTTGATAGGTGTCAGGAGGGCCATCAACCATCTTATGAAATGGTATGAAAAATACCTGCTTATATATATTTCCTTGTGTGTATACTCCATAGCTGTCTTTTGAAATCCAGTTTGAATTCTACTTAAAGAGGTTAAGAATCAATATTTGGCAGGGGATGGAGGTTGCAGGGAAGTTTGGGGAGAGAGAGAAAGGAGAGGGAAAAAGGAAGGGAGGAATATTTTTGATATTTCTGGTATAGCAATATATGATGTTGTCTTAGGCATTTATAGAACGATACTATGCAGCAGTAGTCAATAAGCAATTGGCTGTTCTTGGCCATCAACTGTAGGAATAGTCAGCAATAGTTGGTTTACAGCTTTTTGAAGTTTCTTCTGAAACCAGAGATTTTGATTTAAAGAGAGTATCATTTTTGTCACAGAAATGTATAGGAAAAAAATGCTTTCTGAAAATAGAATATTTGAGCTGGGCATGGTGGCTCACGCCTGCAATTCCAACACTTTGGGATTCCGAGGCAGGAGGATCACTTGAGCCCAGGAGTTCAAAACCAGCCTGGGCAACACAGAGAGACCCTGTCTCAAAAGAAAGAAAGAAAGAAAAAATGTAGTATTTGGTAAGAATTTTACCAAATGTGTATAAAAATTGTTATGGCTGTAAGTTTTTGAGCTTTTCAGGAGCAGGGAGACTTTTGGTTACCTAATTGCAGTTACATGAATTACAAGGAAAAATGCGTTAGAAACAAAAATTCATATATATATATGAAATATATATGTGAAATATATATATATGAATATATATATTGAGATAGAGTCTTGCTCTTTTGCCCAGGCTGGAGTGCAGTGGAGTGATCTCAGCTCGATGCATCCTCCACCTCCTGGGTTCAAGCTGTTCTCATGCCTCAGCCTCCCAAGTAGCTGGAATTACAGGCATGTGCCACCACACCCAGCTAATTTTTTTGTGTTTTTAATAGAGACGGGGTTTCGCCATGTTGGCCAGGCTGGTCTCAAACTACTAGTGTCAAGTGATCTGCCCACCTCAGCCTCTCAAAGTGCTGGAATTACAGGTGTGAGTCACTGTGCCCAGCTGATATTTTTGATATACAAAAACCAAAGTTGTAAATTCATTTTCTTTTTTGGGTAACTGGCAAATTGAGATGGAAACTTTCAGATAGTTGACTAAGAACATTTTACTATTACTTTTGTTGAACTTTTAAATGATTGTACTGCCATTGCCTTTTATGTATTTATTGACCTTTTGCTTAATAACCTTGGGTTGATTTTAGGCCACCAACAAAATGGAAATGAAAGAAACTGCTAAACAGAATACACTGTGGCAAATGAACTCAACTAGCGAACCCATGTTAAATACTCGTGAAGTCAATCCTTTGAAGAAATTCACCATTCCTAAGATCAGGAGGACAGCTGAGAAAGGTAATATTTCTGTGGAAGTTGGGAACTTTTTTAGTAACTATTACTGTATTTCTCTGATTCTTATTTTATGTTCATCTTTTATTTTGACTCTATATAAAATTAGGTTAATTCAGGTCTCTAATTCCTTAAACATACATGTACTTATGTTTCCACACAAAATAAAATAGATGCATGTTCTGCATCCTTCCCACAAAGTACACCTAAAATCCCTGGACATTTTTATAAAACAAATATGAGAAGACTTTCAAAACTGGAGAACACACACCAACTAGGGAATTTGGAACTCAGGGAATGACATAGCAGTAAGTTCCCTGGATTTTCTTTTTGTTTCCTCCATATCTCAGACTGGATGCCCCCAGTAAGAGAAATGCCGCCTGGTACAGACCTCCCCCAGAAGCCCCAAGAAAAACCTCTTCTTTCTTGCCAGTGGACTAAGAAAGGGGCAGCCTAGAAAGTTGGAAACCTGTTTGACATTAAATATACCCTTCCCATTTCCCACTGGGGTGATGTCAAAGGAAGTTGAGTGGGGATCCTGGACTCTGACCCCCTACCCAGCAGGAACAAGGTACCCCTTTCCTTCCCTATGATGCCAGTGGTGATCCAAGTAGGATCACACAGCAATAACGCATTCTCTTCCCTGCCATCATCCTGCTCCTGCAATGTCAGTTGACATCTACTCCTGCTTTGTGGTGATGAGTTGCCCTTTCCACTAGGGTTAGAGTCAGTGAACAAAGTGGAGAACCTGGACCTCCACCACATCCAGCAGTAACAAGGCCTCCCTCTACAGTATTGGTGGAGGATAAGTGGGGACCATGGACTTCCAGCCCTTTCCAGTGGTAACAGGATACTCCCCAGCGTGTACATGGAAGCCCTGTGGAAAGCCAGAACTTCACCTCTGCATAGTAGTAAAGAGTCAGTGCTCCCCTTTCCCTGCCAGCCATTGTTCCTGCCAGCATAGTTTTAGTAAAGTCTTGCTGAAGTGCAAGATTAAATATAATCCAGAGTCTCATAAAAATGCCCCAGTTGACCAGGATATAATAAAAATCGCTCATCTTAACACACACCAAGAAAATCTCAACTTGAATGAGAAAAGATAACAAATGCCAACATCAAGATTGACACAGGTGTTGGAACTATAATTAACTGAGAGACTTTTAAAGCAGCTACCATAAAGATATTTGGACAAGCAGTTACAGACACTTTTGAAACAAACGAAAAGCTAGAAAATCTCATCAAAGAAATGAAATATGTAATAATCAAATAGAAGACTTAGAACTGATAATTTAATTAAAATAAAAACTCAGGCAAAAACTAATAGAACTACAAGGAGAAATAGAGAAATCTACTATTATAGTTGGAAATGCCCCATTATCAGAAATGGGCATATTGCCAACAGACAGAAAATCACTAAGGACATAGCTCAGCAACACCATCAATCAACTTGATATAATAGACATCTGTAGATTATTTCATTCAACAGTAGTATGTTAGACATTCTTCTCAAGCACACCCAAGAATCACCAAGATAGACCATACCTTGGCCATAATACACATGTTAAGAGATTTGAAATAGTAGAAATCATACAGTCACCTCTCAGACCATGTATTAATCCAATCCATTTTCACACTACTGATAAAGATATACTAGTGACTGGGCAATTTACAAAAGAAAGAGGTTTATAATGGACTTATAGTTCCACGTGGCTGGGGAAGCCTCATAATCATGGCAGAAGATAAGGAGAAGCAAGTCACATCTTACATGAATGGCAGCAGGCAAAGAGAGAGCTTGTGCAGGGAAACTCCTGTTTTTAAAACCATTAGATCTCATGAGACCAGTTCAGTATCACAAGAATAGCACAGGAAAGACCTGCCCCCGTAATCCAGTCGTCTCCCACTGGATCCCTCCCACAGCACATGGGAATTATGGGAGCTACAAGATGAGATTTGGTTGGGGACACAGAGCCAAACCATATCAGACCACAGTAGAATTAAGATGATCAAGTAGGGGGCACTAGATATAAATAACCCAAAGATAGCTGGAAAATACCCAAATTCTTTGAGATTAAACAGCACACTTCTAAATAATAAATGCATCAAAGAAAAAATCTCAAGAGAAATGTTAAAATACTTTGAATTAAATGAAAAGGAAAACAAAATTTGTAGGATGAAGCAAAAGCTGTACTTAGGAAGAAATTTATAGCATTGAATGCGTATATTAGAAAACAAGAAATATCTAAAATCAGTAATTTAAGTTTACACCTTAGGAAACTAGAAAAAAGAGGACAAATTAAATCCAGAATAAGCAGAAGAAAAGAAATAATAAAAATTAGAGCAGAAATGAATGAAATTAAAAACAGGAAATTAATAGAAAAAAAAATCAACAAAATGAAAATCTATATCTTTGAAAAGATCAGTAAAGTTGATAAGCCTCTAGCCAGGATAACTAAGAAAAAAAGGGGCACAAATTACTGATATCAGAAATCAAAACATCACAACAGATCCTATAGACATTAAAAGGATAAGGGATACTATGAACAACTCTAGGCCCATAAATTTGGTAACCTAGGTGAAATGTACCAATTCCTTGAAAGACAGTATCTGCAAAAAGTTACACAAGAAGAAATATATGATCTGAATAGGCCTAAATCTATCTATTAAACAAATTGAATCAATAACTAATAACCTTCCAAAACAACACCAGGACCAGATAGGTTCACTGGTGAGTGCTACTAGATATTTAAGGAAGAAGTTATACCAATTCTCTACAATCTCTTTCAGAAGATACAAGTAGAAGGAATACTTTCTGACTCATGCTTTTAGAGGAGCATTATTTTAATACCAAAACAAGATAAAGAACTTAGAAGAAAACTACAGAGCCAAGAAAAGCTCAACATCATTGATCATTAGAAAATGCAAATCAAAACCACAAGGAGATACCATCTCACGCCAGTCAGAATGGAAGTTATTGAAAAGTCAAGAAATGATAGGTGCTGGTGAGGCTGTGTATAAATAGGAATATTTTTACACCATTGGGCACTGTGGTTCATGCCCTGAGGCTAGGAGTTGGAGATCAGCCTGTGCAACATAGCAAGGCCCTGCCTCTAGAAAAATAAAAATAAAAATCAGCCTGTGTGGTGCATGCCTGTAGTCCTAGCTACTTGGGAAGCTGAGGTGGGAGGAACGCTTGATCCCAAGAATCAAGCAGAAAAGTAAATGTAAATTAGTTCAACCATTGTGGAAGACAGTGTGGCGATTCCTCAAGAATCTAGTACCAGAAATACCATTTGACCCAGCAGTCCCATTACTGGGTATATACCCAAAGCCTGAATCATTCTACCATAAAGACACATGCACACATATGTTTATTCCAGCAATATTTTCAGAAACAGAGACATGGAACCAACCCAAATGCTCATCAGTGATATAGACTGGATAAAGAAAATGTGGTATATATACATCATGGAATACTGTGCGGCCATAAAAAGGAATGAGATCATGTCCTTTGCAGAGACATGGGTGAAGCTGGGAGCCATCATCCTCTGCAAGTACAGGAACAGAAAACCAAACACCACATGTTCTCACTCATACGTGGAAGTTGAACAATGAGAACACATGGACACAGGGAGGGAAATAACACACACCGGGATCTGTTGGAGGGTGGGAGTCAAGGGGAGGAAACCTAGATGACAGAGGTCAATAGGTGCAGCAAACCACCATGGCACATATATATCTATGTAACAAACCTGCATATTCTGCACGTATATCCCAGAACTTAAAGTAAAATAAAAAATTTTTAATAAAGAAAATACTGAGAAGGAATAGCCAGGAATTGTTATCTCCTGGATATTCAGCTATGGTCTCTGAATCCATAGGGTGAGAGTTGGTTACATTTAAAGAGCTGCCTACACTTACTGTCTAAGTTCAGCATTATTTGGGAAGCTGAAGCAGGAGGATGGCTTAAGCCCAGGAGTTCAAGGCTGCAGTGAGCTATGATCACAGCACTGTACTCCACTCTGGATGACAGAGTGAGACCCTGTCTCTTAAAAAAAAAAAAAAAGAGAGAGAGAGAAAAATAAAATTGGCATTAAAAAAAATAAAATTGACATTAAAAAAAAAAAAAACTACACTGCCAGTCATGGTGGCTCATACCTGTAATCCCAGCACTTTGGAAGGCCAAGGTGGGAGAATTGTTTGAGCCCAGGAGTTTGACATCAGCTTGGCAACATGGAAAAATCCCATCTCTACAAAAATACAAGAATTATCCAGGCATGGTGACATGTGCCTGTGGTGCCAGCTACTCAGGAGGCTGAGGTGGGAAGATCACTTGAGCCTGGGAGGTCAAGTCTGCAGTGAGCCATAATTGTGCCACTGTGCCACTGCACTCCACCGTGGGCAACAGAACGAGACCCTGTCTGGAAAAAAAATAAAAACCACAGACAAATATCACTCAAGAAGATAGATGCAGAATTTTTCAGCCAAGTATCAGCAAATCAAATTCAATAATGTAAAGAATTTTATAGCTGGGCATATGCCTGTAATCCACACTTTGGGAGGCTAAAGTGGGAGGATCACTTGAGGTTAGGAGTTTGAGACCAGCCTGTGCAACACAGCAAGGCCCTGTCTCTCGAAAAAAAAATTTTTAAATCAGCCTGGTGTGCACACCTGTAGTCCTAGCTACTTGGAAAACTGAGGTGGGAGGATCGCTTGATCCCTGAAGGTTGAGGCTGCAGTAAACCGTAATCACACTTCTGCACTGCAACCTGGGCAAGACTGTCTTTAAGAAAGAATTTCACACCAGTACCAACTGGAATATATCCCAGGTATGTAAGGCTGGTCTACCATTTGAAAGTCAATTAATGTAATCCATCATCTAAAGAGGAAAAATCATATGATCATATCAATAGATGCCAAAAAAAAAAAAAAGGATTTGACAAAATCTAACACCCATTCATGTTAAAAAGCTCTCAGTAAACTAGGAATAAAGAGGAATTTCCTCAACTTGATTTTTTTAAAATCTACAAAAAGCCTTCAGCTAACTTAACAGTGAAAAATTTAAAGCTTTCACACTAAGATCAAGGCAAGGATGTCTGTCACCACTGCTTCTCAACATTGTACTGGAAGTACTAGCTAATGCAGTAGGACAAGAAAAGGAAATAAAGAAATAAAAGGTATACATATAGGGAAAGAAAAAAGAAAACTGTACTTTCTTACAGATGACATAATCATATCTATTGAAAAATCAAAACCCTCCTGGAACTCATAAGCGATTATGGGGGAAGTTGTAAGATAAAGGTTAATATATGATACTGCTTTTTTATATACCAGCAATGAACAAGTAGAATTTGAAATTTAAAACATACCATTTATATTAGCACCAGAAAAACGAAATACCTAGGTTTAAATCTAACCAAATACATACAAAGTCTACATGAGGAAAACTACAAAACTGGTGAAAAAAGTCAACCCAATAGAGAGATTTCACGTTTATGAATAGGAAAAGTTGGTATTATCAATATACCAGTTTTTCCCAACTTGATTTACAGATTCATTGTCACCCAAATCAAAATCTCGGCAAGTTATTTTGTGCATACCAACAAAGTGATTCTAAAGTTTATATGGCACACAGTTTCTGATATGGAAGGAACAAATTTTAAGGTCTCTTGCAGAACGGGTTGACTATGATTAATAATTGTGTATTTCAAAATTAAGTATTCAAGGCAATACAGAAAATAAATATTCAAGGCAATGGATGTGTTAGCTTGATTTAATCATCCTGTGTTGTATGCATATAATATCACATTGTACTTCCTGAATGTATACAATTACAACTTTACAATTTGCAATAAAATAAACATTAAAATTAAGTTTATATGGAGAGGCAAAAAACTAAGAATACACAACACTGAAAAACAACAGAGGACTGACACTACTTTACTTCAAGACATACTATAAAGCTACAGTAATTAAGGCAGGGTGGTGTTGGCAAAAAAAAAAAAACAGACAAATCAAGCAATGGAACAGAATAGAGAGCCCAGAAATAGAGCCACATGAATATAAACTGATCTTTGGCAAAGAAGAGGCAGGAAAATAGAACAAAGTCTTTTCAACAAATATTGCTGAAGCAACTGGACACCCACATGCAGAAAAGGGAATCTAGACACAGACATTAACATCCTGCACAAAAATTAATTCAAAGTATTCCACAGACCTAAATGTAAAACACAAAACTATAAAAATTACAGAAGATAACATATGAGAGTATCTAGATGATGTTGGGTTTGGCAATGACTTGAGCTGCAATACCAAAGATATAGTTTGTGAAAGAAAGGACTGAATAGCCAGACTTTATTCTCTTGACAGTGTCTTTTGCAGAACAGAAATTTTTAATTGTAATAAAGAGAAAATATTTGCAAAACACATTTCAGATAAGGAATTGTTATCCAAAATATATTAAAAAATTCTTGACAATAAAAAGGCAAACAAGTCAATTTAAAAAAGCGAAGAAGTCAATTTAAAAATGAGCCTGCCAACTGAGGCAGGAGAATGGCGTGAATCCAGGAGGTGGAGCTTGCAGTGAGCTGAAATCATTCCTCTGCATTCCAGCCTGGGAGAAAGAGCAAGACTCTGTCTCCAAAAAAAAAAATTAGACTGCCGGGCATGTTAGCTCATGCCTCATCCCAGCATTTTGAGAGGCTGAGGCAAATGGATCACCTGAGGTCAGGAGTTCGAGACCAGCCAGGCCGACATGGAGAAACCCCGTCTCTACTAAAAATACAAAAATTAGCCAGGTGATGTGGTGGGCATCTGTAATTCCAGCTGCTCAGGAGACTGAGGCAGGAGAATCACTTGAACCTAGGAGGTGGAGGTTGCAGTGAGCCAAGATCACACCACTGCACTCCAGCCTCACCACAAGAGTGAAACCCTGTCTCAAAAAAAAATCAAAAAATTAATAAACACAAGCCAAAGACTTTAGCATACACTTCACCAAAGAAGATACACAGTTGGCAAGTAAGCATATGATGAGATGTTTCACATCATATGTCATCAGGAAAATTCAAATTAGAATAGAAATACCTGTACACACCTATTAGAATGGCCCAAATCCAGAACGCTGATGACGTTAAATACTGGTGAGGGTATGGGGCAGCAGAAACTCTGATCCATTGCTGGTGGGAATGCAAAATAACGACTTTGGAAGACAGTACAGTGGTTTATTACAAAATTGAACATACTGTTACCATATGCTCCAGCAATTACACTTCTTGGCATTTACACAGATAGGTTAAAAGCCTGTGTTCACATAGAAACCTGCACACAGGTGTTTATAGCAGCTTTACTCATAATAGTTAACACTTGGAAGCAACCAAGATGTCCTTCTGTAGATGAACAGATAAAGTGGTACATCCAGACAATAGAATATTATTTAGCACTAAAAAAGAAATGAGCTATCAAGTCATGAAAAGAAATGAAAGAACCTTAAAAGCACATGTCGTCTTTTTAGATTGGCTAAGTGAATGCAGCCTGTCTAAAAAATTTACATACCATATGTTTTCCGTTCTGGAAAAGGCAGACAGTAAAAAGATCAGTGGTTGTTAGGGTTTGGGACAGGGAAGAGGGATGAAAAGGCAGAGCACAGAGGACTTTTAGGGCATTGAAACTATGAGCCTAGGCAGTGTAGTGAAACCCCATCTCTACAGAAATTAGCCAGGCATGGTGGTGCACACACCTGGTGGCATAATCCTAGCTACCTGGGAGACTGAGATGGGAGGATCACTTGAGTCCAGGAGGTCGAGGCTGCAATCAGCCGAGATTGCACCACTGCATTCCAGCCTGGGCGACAGAATGAGACCGTCTCAAAAAACAAAACAAAGGAAACTACTCTGTATGATACTACCATATTCTGTATGATACTGTGGATATTTGCTTTGACATTTTTTAAACCCATAGAATGTACAACACCAAAAGTGAACCCTAATGTAAACTGTTGACTCTGAGTGATAATGATGTATCAATGTAGGTTCATCAGTTGTAAAGAAAAAAATGTACCACTTTGGGGGAAGACGTTGATTGATAATGGAAGAGGCTGTGCATGTCAGAGGGCAAAGAGTATATGAGATATCTTTGTACCTTCCTCTCAGATTTTGCTGTGAACCTAAAACTATTCTAAAAAGTCTGTGAAGTCTGGGTGTGGGGGCTCATGCCTGTAATCCCAGCACTTTGGGAGACCGAGGCCGGTGGATTGCTTGAGGTCGAGACCAGTCTGGCCAACATGGTAAAACTCCATCTCTACTAAAAATACAAAAAAAAAAAAAAAATTCACCAGGCATGATGACTATTCAGGAGGCTGAGGCAGGGGAATTGCTTGAACCAGGGAGGTGGAGGTTGCAGTGAGCCAAGATTGCGCCACTGACTGCACTTCAGCCTGGGTGACAGAGCAAGGCTCTGTCTCAAAAAAAAAAAAAAAAAAAAAAAAAAAGTCTGAAGAAAAAAAAAAAATACTCAGTGTGTTCAAGAGAAGAATAGAGATACTCTTCTGTTTCTGTTTTTCTAAGAATAGAAATTACTCAGACTGAACAACACAGAGAAAATACAAAAATGAACAGAACCCAAGAGACTTGTGGAACAATAACAAAAGATCTAACATCTTTGTCCTAGTGCCAGAAGGAGAGGAGAAAGAGTGTGGGGCTGAAAAATTATTCTAGAAAATATTGGCTAGAAATTTCCCAAACTTGGCAAAAGGCATAAACCTATACATTCAAGAAGCTGAAAAACCCCAAACATAAAACCCCCCAAGAATTCATACCAATGCACATCGTAATAAAACTTTAAAAGCTAAGAACAGAGAAAAAATCTTGAAAGCAACTAGAAAGAAACCACATTATTTATAGGGGAAAAATTATTTGACAAAATATGTCTCATTAGAAACCATGGAGTCTGGGGGAAGTAACACTGCATTTTTCAAATGCAAGAAATAACTTTGAACCCAGAGTTCTTTCAAAATATCTTTTGAAATATCTTTCAAATATGGAGGTAAAACAGATATTCTCAGATAAAGCAAAACTAAGAATTTTTCATCAGCACACATACCCTTAAAGAATAGCTGAAAGAATTTCTCCAAATAGAAGCTAGTAAAAGAAGGAAACTGGGAACATTAGGAATGAAGGAAGAAAAAAAGCTTAAACATGTGGGTAAATATAATAGATCATCCTTCTCTTGAGTTTTCCTAGTTATGTTTGACAGTTGTAGCACAAATTACAACATTCTTTGATGTGGGTCTCGGTGTATATAGAGGAGGTATTTCAGGTAATTATAACGTGAGATGTTACTATTAGAAGGAACTAAATGAATGGTGTATGAGATCTCTCTGCATTATCTTTTACAAGTGAATCTAAATATCTCAGAATTAAATTGTTTTAAACAATATAGGCAGATCAAAATGAAATTTTAAAAATGTTCAGGCAACCCACAGGAAGGCAGGAAAAATGAAATAGAAAATCAAACAGAAGGAAAAACAGAAAATAAATAATTAAATCACAGGCTTAAGCCCTAACATATCATTACTTATATCGAACATGCGTGATCCAAATATACCAATTAAAAGACACGTTGACAGAATGGATTAAAAAAACACAACCCAACTACTCTTGGCAAACTCATTCCAAACGTAGTGATATAAGTTGTTGGAATGTAGACATATGAAGAAAGGCCATACAAATAATAAGAGTGACTATATTAATGGTGGATAAGTAGACTTCAGAGGAAAGAAAATTGTCAAGAACAAAGAGGGATGTTACTTAATGATGAAAAGGTCAGTCCACCAAGTAGATACAGCAGTCTTAAATATGTATATTTCAGACATCAGACCTTCAGAATATATGAAGCAAAACTGATAAAACTGAAAGGAGAAATGGACAAATTTAGAATTATAGTTGGAGACTTTGTACTCTCAGTTGATAAAACTAAGCAGAAAATCAGGAAGAATATTGAATAATCTTTAACAGTGGCAATCAACAGGATCTAATTGACAGTTATAGATTATTGTACCTAACAGTAGCAGAATAGACCTTTCAAGCACCTGTAGAACATGCATTAAAATAGACAATATCTTGGGCCATGAGATACATATCAACATATTTAAAGGAATTGAGGCCGGGCACAGTGGCTCACGCCTATAATCCCAGCACTTTGGGAGGCCGAGGCGGGCAGATTATGAGGTCAGGAGATTGAGACAATCCTGGCTGACACGGCGAAACCCCATCTCTACTAAAAATACAAAAAATTAACCGGGCGTGGTGGCAGGCACCTGTAATTCCAGCTACTCGGGAGGCTGAAGCAGGAGAATGGCATGAACCCGGGAGGCGGAGCTTGCAGTGAGCTGAGATTGTGCCACTGCACTCCAGCCTTGGCAACAGAGGGAGACTCTGTCTCATAAATAAATAAATAAATTGAAATCATATAGAATATGTGCTCTGACAACATGCAAACAGAAAAGTAAATCTCCAAACACACTTGGAAAGTAAGTCGAAGGCACAGGGCTTCCTTGAGTCTAGGAATTTGAGACCAGCCTAGGAAACATAGTGAGACCTTATCTCTGCAAAAAGTAAAAGAATACATTTTGAAATAGTCATGGAGAGGAAATAAATACATAACTAAAATGAAAATGCAACATACCAAAATTTGAGGGACATGGTTAAAGCATTGCTAACAAGGAAGTTTATAGCACTAAATGTTTACTTTAGAAAAGAGGGAGTGTTTCAGATAAATAATCTTAAGCTACCAACCTTTAAGAAACCAGAAAAAGAAAGGCTGGGTGCGGTGGCTCATGCCTGTAATCCTAGCACTTTGGGAGGCTGAGGCAGGTGGATTGCCTGAGTTCAGGAGTTCGAGACCAGCCTGAGCAACACAGTGAAACCCCCGTCTCTACTAAAATACAAAAAATTAGCCAGTCGTGGTGGCATGCACCTGTAATCCCAGCTACTTGGAAGGCTGAGACAGGAGAATTGCTTGAACCCGGGAGGTGGAGGTTGCAGTGGGCCGAGATCACGCCATTTCACTCCAACCTGGGTGACAGAGCAAGAGTCTGTCAAAAAAACAAACAAACAAACAAACTGTCAAGATGAAAGGATAATTAATGAAACTACAACAAAAAGATGGTTGTTTGGAAAGATCAATTAAATTGACAAACCTTTATCAAGTCTGACAAAGGAAAAAGAAGCCATAAATTACCACTATCAAGAATGAAATGAGTTATGGCCCACAGGTTGCATCAAAAGTACAAATTGTTGAACACATGTAGTTCTAAATAGATCATTTAAATAGTCTTACAACAATTAAATGTAATTCATGGTTAGAAAAGAAATTTTAAGGCCCAGATGGTTTCACTGGAGAATTCTAAAGATTTGAAGAACAGAAACTCTATACAATCTCTTCTAGAAAATAGAAATTGAGAGAATAATAATATGAGATTAATATTAAGATGGTTCCAAGATGAGACCAATATAATATGGAAAATACCCCATGGACCAATGTCCATGATAATTGATGCAGATATCCTAAACAAAATATAAGTAAATGAAGTCCGATATTTAAAATGAATTATTGCACACAACTGAGAGATGAATGTTCTCTTCTGCCACTCTTATTCAGCATAATACTGGAAGTTGTACCCAGCACAAAAGCCAAGGAGAGGAATTAGTAGGTATTCAGATTGGAAAAGAAGAAATAAAATTGTCCCTATTTGAAGAGAACATGATGGTCTGCATAGAAAATCCCAAGGAATCTTAAAAAAAAGGAAAACTTGGAACTAGTAAGTTCAGCAAGGTCACTGGATATGATGAAAACAAAAAAACAATTGTTCATTTGACTCTTAAACAACCCAGCCGGGCACTGATCCGGCCCCCGACCCCTCCCCAAAACACATAGCAGAAAAATCTGCATATAAGTCACTCCCCCAGAACTTAACTTTTAATATAAATAGCCTACTGTTGACTGAAAGCCTTACTGATAACATGAAGTCGATTAACACATAATTTTATATCTGTATTATATACTACTGTATTTTTACAATAAGTACAGTAGAGAAAATGTTACTAAGAAAATCATAAGGAAGAGAAAATATGTTTACTATTGCTTAAATGTAAGTAGATCACCATAAAGGTCTTCTTCATCATCTTCACATTGAGTAGGCTAAGGAAGAGGAGGGGTTGGTCATGCAGTCTTAAGGAGTAGCAGAGGTGGAAGAAAATCCAAGTATAAGTTGTCCCACACTGTTCAAACCCATATTGTTCATGAGTCAACTATATTTTTAAATACTAGCAAAGAACACATGGAAATAAACAATTTTTAAAATACCATTTAAAATAACTTTAGGCAGCCGGGCATGGTGGCTTGCACCTGTAATCCCAGCACTTTGGGAGGCCGAGGGAGGTGAATCACCTGAGGTCAGGAGTTTGAGACCAGCCTGGCCAACATGGCAAAACCCCATCTCTACTAAAAATAGAAAAAAATTAGCCAGGCGTGGTGGCGGGTGCCTATAATCCCAGCTACTTGGGAGGCTGAGACATGAGAATCCTTTGAACCCAGGAGGCAGAGGTTGCAATGAGCTGAGCTCACGCCACTGCATTCCAGCCTGGGTGACAGAGCGAGATTCTATCTCAAAATAAAATATAATAACTTTAAAATGAAATACTTAGGTACAAATATAACAAAATGTGTAAGGTTTCTATGCTATAAACTATAAAACAGTGATGTTTTTTAAAAAAGGAAATCTAAATAAATGGAAAGATGTAGTGTGTTCATGGATTAAAAGACTCAACATAATGACATCATGAATGGGCTTATCAAAAGATGTTTAATGGCTAATCATAGCCATTAAAGAAATGCATATGAAAACCACAATGAGATGTAACTATACACTTGTTAGAACAGCTGAAAAAGAAAACAGTAACAGTGCCAAATGCTGGTGAGGATGGGAGACACCAACTCACTCATGTATTGCCATTAGGGAATGTAAGATAGCACAGCCGCTCCGGAAAACAATTTGGCATCATCTTTAAAAACTGAACATGCAGCCATGCACAGTGGCATGTGCTTGTAGTTCCAGCTACTCAGGAAGCCAAGGCAGGAGGATTGCTTAAGCCCAGGAGTTCAAGGCCATCCTGAGCAATATAGCAAGACCCAATCTTTAAAAAAATAAGCATGCAGGCCAGGCACAATGGCTCACGCCTGTATTCCCAGCACTTTGGGAGGCCGAGGCAGGTGGATCAACTGAGGTCAAGAGTTCAAGACCAGCCTGACCAACATGGAGAAACCCCATCTCGACTAAAAAAGTACAAAAATTAGCCAGGCACAGTGGCGCATGCCTGTAATCCTACCTGCTCATGGACTGAGGCAGGAGAATCACTTGAACCCTGGAGGCGGAGGTTGCGGTGAGCCGAGATCGCGCCCTTGCACTCCAGCCTGGGCAACAAGAGTGAAACTCCGTCTCAAAAGTAAATAAGCATGTAACTTCCATATGATCCAGCCATCCTTCTCTTGGGCATTTTTCCCTGGCAAACAAAAAATGATGTTCACACAAAAACTTATACATGAATGTACACAGCAGCTTAATTTGTAATAACCAGAAACTAACAACCACCCAAATTTCTAATGAGTAAGTGGTTAAACAAATGATGGCACATTCATATGATGGTATACTACTTAGCAATAGAAAGAAACAATCTATTCATACAACAACTTGGCTGAATCTCAGAGGCAGTATGCTAAGCGAAAAAAAAAATGCAATCTCTACAGGTCTCATACTACAAAATTTCATTTACAAACATTCTAGAAATGACAAAAGTATGCATACGGAGAAGAGATTAATAATTTTCAGGATTTAGGGACAGGGTAGGAGAATGGGGGTGTGTGAGAGTTTCAGCATGAAAAAATATATAAAGGAGTGACACAGGGATGTTTCTGGTGATAGAGCAGTTCTGTATCTTAGAGTGATTGTTACACAAATCTACATGTGATAAAATTGCATAGAACTACACATGCAAGTGGATGTAAAACTGGTTGGTAAAGTCTTAATAAGGTCTGTGGCTTGTACCAGTGTCATTTTCCTTGTTTTGATATTGGATTATAGTTACATGTTTCCACTGGAGGAAACTGGGTTAAGGGTACACAAGACCTCTGTATATTGTTTCTGCAACTTCCTGTGAATCTGTATTCATTTCAAAATAAAAAGTTACACATCCACAAAATCATCATATGTTATGAAACTATCAAAATTTGTACGTCATATATTACAAAACTATTAAAATTTGTAGTGATTATTACAAATATTAAAATGAAAATCATTTTGGGAGTCAATAGAATTAAAAATGGGAATGAGGAATGAGTTGTTACTGAAATCAACTGGTTATAGTATTTTATATTGGTTTTGTCATTATGTTCACTTCTGTTGATTGATAAGCTAAATTTAAGGGGCGAATTGTTAATTAGGTTCATTTATATGGAAATGGCCTTAAACCTTCTATATAGTGAGTCTTCATGATTTGAGGATTCCATGTTTGTGAATTTCCTACTTGTTGAAATTCACAATCAACAGTCAGCAGTGCTTTTTTGTCCGAACTTGATACT
Source organism: Chlorocebus sabaeus (assembly GCF_047675955.1). Lineage (NCBI taxonomy): Eukaryota > Metazoa > Chordata > Mammalia > Primates > Cercopithecidae > Chlorocebus > Chlorocebus sabaeus. The sequence goes on along the minus strand of NC_132911.1, from coordinate 30,515,838 downwards.
CAGCAATGCTTTCACAGACATGCACGTTGGGGTCAAGAATTTGAGTCACCCAATGTATGCATTCTCATCTAAGGTCAAATGAGGCCATGCTTTGCCTTGTTGTTTCAGCTCTCATACTGCAATAAGTGTTCTTTTCCTAGTGATGGTGCTACATTGTTGTATTAGTCATATTTTTTTTTTTTTTTTAAATAAAAGAGAGAGATTTAATTGACTCACAGTTGCCCATGGCTGGGGAGGCCTTAGGAAACTTACAGTCATGGCAGAAGGGGAAGCAAACATGTCCTTCTTCACATGGAGTCAGGAGAAAGAAGAGCTGAGCAAGAAGGGCAAGGCCCCTTATAAAACCAGCAGATCTCATGAGAACTCACTATCTCAAGAACAGCATGGAGGTAACTACCCTCATGATTCAGTTACCTCCCACTGGGTTTTGGGAACTATAAAATGAGATCTGGGTAGGGACACAGCCAAACCATATCAATTGCTAACATCTTTGTTGGTGATTTCACTACTTTAAATGGTCTCCACGTGTAATGCTGAAGTGTGGTCTAGTGTTCCTAAGGTCAAGAAGGTTATGATATGCCTTACAGAGAAACACATTTTAAGTAAGCTTCACTCAGGCCTGAGTTCAATGTTAATGTACTTCCAGGGAGAGGAGGAAGAAACTTGCCAATCTGTACATCAGGCCTCACCAAAAAGTGCTAAGGTAACATCTATAGTGCCTGATGAAACTCTGGGAAAGATAGAAAAGCAGCTAAATTTATAGATTAATGAGATTTCATTATGGCTAATTAAAAAAAGCATAGTGGGCAGCATTGTTGTGAAGCTAAAAGCCAGAGGAACTTAGGTCACATTACCCAGAGTCAGGGAAAAGTTAAACTCTTCTTGGCTAGTGCTATTTGACTCAAACATTTCAAAAGGTGATAGATGCAACATGAAAAATGTTGAGCTTGCAGGCAGATGGGTTCTGCAGATCAGGATGTTAAGGAAGAATGTTTTAAAATAACCAGCTAAATGTCATATCGGAAAATGGAAGAACAAGTTTTCAAAACTGATGAGATTGGTTTGTTTTACAAAGATGTTGGCAGAATCTACATAATGCAAATGGCATTTTGGTGGTCAAAAATTTGACCAGGATCAGCACAGTGACTCTTGCCTGTAATCCCAGCACTTTGGGAGGCCAAGGTTGAAGAGGATTGCTTGAGCCCAGGGATTTGAGACCAGCTTGGACAACATAGCGACCCCATCTCTACAAAAAATAAAAGAAAAACTAGCTGGGCATGTTGGGCCTGTGCCTGCTGTAGTCCCAGCTACGCAGGAAGCCAAGGCAGGAGGGTCGCTGGAGCCCAGGAGTTAGAGGTTACAGTGAGAAATGATCATACCACTACACTCCAGCCTGGGCTACAGAGCGAGATCCTGTCTCTAAGGTGGGGAAAAAAGTTGACCAGATGCCCACAGTAAGTTAACCCTTTCCTTTCCCCCAGGAACAGTAGTTTGTGACACAATGTTTGTGACTCAGTGTTGATGGGAACTTTGTAGAATATAACTACCACAAATGACAAGAGTCAATTGTATTTGCTCCCTGCTTTCCTCTGAGTTCACTTCCATAGGATTAGGATTTTATCCTTTTATGCATCTATTTACAACAATGCTGGAGACGCTCATTGTCCTAAGAAAGTCTGTTTCCTCTTTCACATGCCACTATATCAGGCAACATCTTACACACATGTTCTTGTACTTTTGCAAATCAAAATAACCCAATCGTTTTCTAATGTGTAGTTTGCCTTATCATTACTTGTCAAACATGCATGCACTAACAGTAGCTGCCAGGTTTGTATAATGATGTGCATTGTAGAGTCAGAGTTGCAACATCCTAAATTGAATATTCTGGGACTGTCATATTTGTATGTGTCAACTTTTAAGAACTCTTAATAAGTATGTGGAGAAAATCATGGCTCATATTTTCATTTATATAAAGTATAGGAGGTCTATATTACTGTTGTAGAACCTTAAATATCAATTGTTGCCTTACGTTGTTTATGAAAATTCAGTACTTGGTTATTTTGTGTCTTAGAGATACAGTTGTCATTGTACAGATATCCAGTAATGTCATTTTAAATGCAAACAACTGCTTTCTCTTTTTCTACCTTTAGTTTACTTGTCACCTTGTTACACCAATAGTAGAGAGTATAGTTTTATACATGATACTCTTAACCAGTGCAGGCTTGATGTAAGCTGTGATCTGCAGTCATTATGGCAGTTTGGGGATACAAAACTGGTTCACAATGAGGAGCTGGAAAAAAATTTTACTACTAAGAGGTAAGTTACTATGATCTAAACGTGTTTGAGATTTTGTTGTGTTTCTTACTATGGAGTTTTATGCTAATTTATTTCTACCATTTGAGATTTAGTAAGTTGTTACTAAGAAAACATATTGTTTTTTGTTACATTCTCATAGTCTTTTGTAACATTGAAAGCTAAGTGTGAGATTTGATTAGTTTTATGTATTAATGTAGTGAGATTTCAGACACCCCCTTCCAATTTTCTAACCTTGATAAATTTTTCAGAAACATGCATCAGCACCTTTATTAAGCAGCCAGTTTGTAGATCCCTCACACCTCCTAGATAATGTAAAACAGCAGTCGAAGTAATCAAAAAGTAACTCCTTTTTACTCTTGAACCCAGCCCTTAAGAGACTGGGTTGATGTTTTAATTTGGGAGGATTGTAGCTGGCTTTTTCCAGCTATTCCACTAGAACTATCCTTTCTATGTTGATGCCATTTCTCACACAGTTTTTTAAAGTACTTCTCCAGCTTCTTTGGACGGCATATTATTGTCATTTTCATAAGAATAAAATCATATGCAAAGTTTTCATTGTAAGCATTTTTTATTTATAGGTATAGATTTTGTTTGAGCACAATTTAGCGTTTCTTTATTTTCTTCTAACTTGTCTCCTTTGCCATTTCTCACTGTTTAACTTAAAACCTAACTAGAGCTTGATAGACCTACATGTGGAACTCGTTTTGGAATGTTTCAACTTGTTTATTTTAGAATTGATTCCTCTTGACTCAAACATGCCGCCACACTTGGTGTCAGTTTGGAGATTTGCAGTTAATGGGAATGATAGAATTTGTTAGCCGGGCGTGGTGGTTCATGCCTATAATCCAATCCCAGCACTTTGGGAGGCTGAGGCGGCTGGATCACCTGAGGTCGGGAGTTTGAGACCAGCCTGACCAACATGGAGAAACCCCATCTCTACTAAAAGTACAAAAAATTAGCTGGGCGTGGTGGCGGGCATCTGTAATCCCAGCTACTAGGGAGGCCGAGGCAGGAGAATCGCTTGAACCTGGGAGGCGGAGGTTGCAGTGAGCTGAGATCGCGCTATTGCACTCGAGCCTGGGCAACGAGAGTGAAACTCCATCTCAAAAAAAAAACAAAACTGTTGTGGCATGTTGCCTTTCCTCTAAAAAACACAGTTTTGTGGGTAAAAAGGGCTAGGTATATCCAGTGACTTCCAAGTTGAAAAACAGTTTGATCCAAAATGAATTCCTGACACTGTTCTTTGGTTTTGCTTATTTTGGACATTAAAATTTGTGTCCTTTCAAACCAGTTATTTCTCCCTGTTAGTGTTACAGAAAAGTTAGAACAAGTACCCAGTGATAGACAGGACATGTTAGAACATTGTAAATGACCAACATGTATAGGATTTATTGTTTTCCTGGCTGTTTGCCCAATTAGACAAAAACTCATTTGTTTCCCATAGTTATTTATACTCATTTTATGGTACTTACTACAATATATTGATTTGTGTCTCATTCTCCTAGTATATTTTGAGTTTTATCTTGTTTTGTGTTCAAAGTGCAAAACTGAGTCTGGCAACACAAGCCAATTTGAACGGGTTTCTGTACTTGAAGTCAACAGTAACCCAACTGAAACTGAATTTGGTACTGGGAAAGGGGTACTTGTAGGAAAGACATTCTAAAATATGGATTTAGTTCAAGGGAAGAGGGCAATGAGGACCCCCCTCTCCGCCCCACTGCAGAATTCCCAAATGGGAAGTTGGTGATAATCTGTACCTTGGGACACAGAACCTGTGTTTCATGAGGCTGTAGTTTTTGAGAAAAATTCTACCGAAAACTCAGCATATTAGAGTGCCTTCACCATTTCCCGTTTAGACCCAAGAAAGATCATTTTTTCAATCATAGAAAATTCAGATTCAATAAAAAAGAGTCACTCTGTTTGTGGCCTAGTTTCACAGTTCAGCTTTGCAAGATTAGCTTGAAGTAGAGAATTAATCGTTTCCAAAGTTAGGGTGAATATGGGTTTAAAAGAAATGAGATTTAACAGGGGATAAGGATGTGGTAAAGCACGAATCTGTTGCCTGAACCTTTTCCCAAATACCTCCTTTCTCCTATTTGGAGAAAATACCTCCTTTTGAGTATTTCCTGCCTAGTAAGTGGAACTACCTCAAGTTTATACAGTAAAGATACACGTTGCTTAATGACAGGAATATGTTGTGAGAAATGCATCATTGGGCAATTTTGTCATTGTGTGAACATCATAGAGTGGACTTACACAAACCTAGATGGTGTAGCCTACTTATACACCTCAGCTGTATGGCATAGCCTGTTACCGCTGTAGACATTATAAACACTGTACACTTAGGCTACACTAAATGTGTTTTTTTATTTTCTCAATAATAAACCTTAGCTTACTGTAATATTTTTATTTTATAAACTTTAAAAGTTTAACTTTTTGACCCTTTTTTACCCTTTTTTAATAACATTTAGCTTAAAATACATTGTGCAACTGTACAAAATATTTTTATTTTATCCTTATTTTATACACGTTTTTCTATTTTTTTATTTTTTTTAACTTTTAGAACTCTTTATTAAAAAACTTAAGACACAAACACACACATGAGCTTAAACCTACACAGGATCAGGATCATCAATATCATTGACTTCCACCTCCGCATCTGTCCCACTGGAAGGTCTTCAGGTGCAGTAACATGCATGGAGCTGTCATCTTCTGTGATAACAATGCCTTCTTCAGGAATACTTCCTGAAGGACCAGCCTGAGGCTGTCTTACGATTAATTTGCTTTAATAAGAAGAGATAATCTACTCTAAAATAATAATAAAAAGTATAGTATACTAAATACATAAACCAACAACATAGTCACTTATTATTATCAAGTATTGTGTATTGTACATAATCATACATGCTATACTTTTATAGGACTGGCAGTGCACAACTATCACCACAGACATGAAAGTAATGCATTACGCTATGACATTATGAGACCTAAGATATCACTAGGCAATAGGAATTTTTCAGCTCCGTTGTAATCTTATGGGACCACCATTGTATTTTTGGTTTGCCATTAACAAAAATGTCTATTATAGCACATGACTGTATTTTAAATGCAATCTGGGGGTAGAAATTGATGGTTTCAAATTGAAATTCAGTACATGAAGTTCATTATAGATTGTGGGCCTTGGATGATGGGGAGGTCCCAGAGACTTGTTGCCAAGAGACGGATATTCTTAGTCTCAACCATTGTCTGAACAAGATCTCCTGCTATGGTTACTAGCCTTTGGAATTTTGAGAGCAAGAAATCCCAGCTGCTTCTTTACAGAAGGATATATATGCCAAGGACAAGTTAATACTGACAATTGTTAGCATTCTTTACTTTTTAGAATTCAGGTTTTTTTTTCCTCCACCATTGTATTTTGGGTTTAGATAATTTAAACTTAGCCATATGTCACCTAAATGAATGTTGGTTATTTAGGTCTATATCCAGAACTGTTGGAAACGAAGGTATTTCATCCATGTGATCATCATGGATCTGGAGTTGGATGTAGTAATTCAATGAGACTTTGGGTTGTTCCCTCCTTGTGAGGTAGATTGAAAGTACTTTGTGTAAATGAGCACTTTTGAAAGTATATGTGTTAGAAGTAGGGTATGTAGGAAAAAGGGTAGCCAAATGAGTAGACTGCAGTTTTCCTAACAATTCTAGATCATCTTTTATAATTAGCCTAACCATTTTTTGTCCAGTTCCCCTTGCTTTGTGAGTTTATTGATGTACAAGCCTAGTCTTTTTTTTTTTTTTTTTTGACACGGAGTCTCACTCTGTCGCCCAGGCTGGAGTGTCGTGGCACGATCTCGGCTCACTGCGAGCTCTGCCTACCTGGTTCAGGCCATTCTCCTGCCTCAGCCTCTCAAGTAGCTGGGACTACAGGCGCCTGCCACCACGCCCGGCTAACTTTTGGTATTTTTAGTGGAGACAGGGTTTCACCGTCTTGATGAAGATCAAGATCAAGATGATCTTGATCTCCTGACCTCGTGATCCCACCACCTCAGCCTTCCAAAGTGCTGGGATTACAGGTGTGAGCCCCTGCGCCTGGCAATAGTCATTATATTTAAATAAACATAGGATAAGACTTGCTTGGAAATCCTCTTGTGGCTGTGAGCAAGGAAGCCTAGTTGCTACCAGCTTCCTTCTTGCGACCATGATGGGAGCCGGATGGGGATAAAGATAAAGCTCTGCACAGCAGAGGGAGAGTTGTGGGGAAAAACACGTTCCTCATATCATTGAGGGGCCAAGTTCAGAATCTGCCTGTGGTGAGCAGCATAATACTCCCCCAAAGATGTCCACATCCTAATCCCCAGAAACTGTGAATATATCACCTTACATCCTTACATGGCAGAAAGGACTTTGCAGGTGTGATCGAGGTTACAGACCTGGAGATGGGTGAGTATCCGAGGTGATCTTAGTGGGCCCAGTTTAATCACAGGAGCTTTTAATAACAGAAGAGGGAAGCAGAAGAATGGATCAGAGAGCAGAAATGAAAGAAAAAAGAGATATGAGGGGGACTCAGCTTGCCTTTTCTGGCTTTGAAGATGAAAAAAGGAGATTATGAGCCAAGGATTGTGGATAACTTCTAAAAGCTGGGAGATGTCCTTAGCTAACAGCCAGCAAGGAAATGGAGACCTCAATCCTACAACTGCTGGTAATTCAATTCTGCCAGCTTGGAAAAAGATCCTCCCCTAGAACCTCAGAAAGGAACACAGTCCAGACAGATGACACCTTGATTTTAGCCCAGTGAGAGTCATGTCTGACTTCTCTATGTAACTAAAATAATAAATTTATGCTTTTTAATCTATTAAGTTTGTGAGAATTTGTTATAGCAGCAAAGGAAACGAAGTCTTATATCTGAAGTTGGGTGGCATTAGCACATTTCTTAAATATTGTGGAATCCCAATTTCTCTTAGCTGTCAGCGTTTTGGTTCTTATATTGTACTTTGGGCCAGCTGGGTACTGAGTTCTTATCACTAGCAATCTGATGGATTTGAAAATTATTAAGTTCTCTTTAAAGATCTCCAAAGAAATAGTTTTATTTTCTTTATTATAAAAAAAAAACTTACTTGAATACTTTTAATCTCTACTTTAGGCAACCCCCACCCCATAGCTAAATACCTTGTATGAACTTGTGTTTCCACTTAAACTTAGAGATAAAATACTTTCCAGAGTTTCATTTACTGAACAAAAAATTACCTACTATATGTAGGTTGTCTTGGAACCTATTGTAAATGATGTAATTAACTATGACATAGGCATTCCATCCAAAGCACTTATACTTTGTTGTAGTTGGCTTAAATGAGACAGCATGTTAGCACAGAGTAAATTAAGAGTTCCTGGTCTACAGAAAGATATACAAGATTCCAATTCTATTTCATCCACTCAGCTTCTCTATCATATGAGTTTTCTCATCTGTCTTTTACATTTATTTACTTAATATTTAATAAAATATTAGTTAAAAAGTAATGACCAAAATTAGAAACCCACAAGCAAGAGTATAACTACAAATTCTAAGACTTGAGTGTTGTGTTGATTTTGAGCTTTCCACCCCAGAGCTTAAAGTACATGCAGGCTTCAGAGGTGACAGACTTTGACATCTATCCCTCGTTAGTATTGCTGCAGAAAAACATGGGGAAACATTTCTAGAAAATTATTTTATATATTTTTAAAATTTAAGATAATATAAATATTAGCACAGATTCTGATGCTTATTAATGTCTTTTGGTAAAAGAGTACTTTGTATTTGCTAGTTCTTCAGATTCTTACCCAGTTATTTATCAAGCAGGTGAAACTCCCTGCCTGATGCACTAGAAGTCAGTACTGGGATACTGGGTTTTTGAGAAAAGAAAAGCTTTTATTGCAGGTAGACTCACAAGGAGACAGGAGGTCAAGCCTAAATCTGTCTCCCCATGCTAGCTTCAAAGCAGTAATTTTATTAGAAATGGTTTGGGGGTGAATTCTAGGATCTTTAGGTGATTGGTGGAAGGAAAGGGAGGTGTAGAAAGTCCTTGGGCATGCATAGTTGTCTCTTTATGCCTCCTTATGGGTCCCATGTGCAAATTTGGGGAGAGTTAGTATAAAACACACAGTGGAAATTCAGGCTGTGATGTCAGCAAGCTCATTCTGTATAAACTTCGTTTGGCCATATTGGTTCCAAATGATTTCAGCCAGTGTTGTTACAAGCGGAGGAAATTTGAGTATTTCAGTAAGTTTTCTTATATGCCATCCTGCAAGCTTAAGAATTTCTACTAGTCAATGGTTTCTTTATTTCTTGGGGACACAGTTTCAATTACATGTTACTGGGCACAGAAAAGAGTCTTTAGGCCCATTTTACCTATTGTTTCTGAAATGGAAGTCTTGAGACTCAGAGTTTCTGTCATTTAAAGTCATGGTTTAGATCATGTCTGAATAAATTTGGAAAGCCAACCTTTTATGAAATTTTTAGAGGCAGAAATGGATCAAAAACTAACTTTTCTATAGGTCATTTTTTTACTAACATATTCAGGCCCTTTTTTTTTCCAAATATAATTCTGAAGACACACTGAAAAATAAAAAGTATTAGTAGTATAATTACCAATACAAAACTCCAGGGAATATTTTCTACTTCAATTTACAGAGGGTTTTGTGGCCCTGGATCAGATTTTTATTGTTACATTTGTTTCATTCCACTGAAACCCTTATGATATAATGGTTGTCAGGGAGATGACCAGGTTAAAAAAAAAAAAAAAAAAAGAATTTGGCCCAAAATACCCTGGTGCCACTGTGGAAAAACCCTGCTGTAGAGTTTACATTATACATTTTTAATTTATTCTGGTGTACCTTCAAATGTTACTTTTATGTGTAGTGTAAGAATCTTAGACAGTAATCTTAGTGGTTCACGGAATTGACTGATGTCAAGTTGAAATCAAGAGCAGGAAATGCCAATTTGTGGAGCCAAGAGTTAAGGCTGACATTTCCAAGAAATAGAAGTGATCATTATCTAATCGGTCAGTCTTGCTTTTGTAGTCCTGCCTACTGTTAATGATGAGTCATTCTTGAAAGTAAGTATTAATATACTTATTAATACTTATGTGCATGGTATACTTTAAACAAATTCTGTAACTGGTGTTCCAGGAAATAAATCTTGGAACCTTGTGGTTCTCAAGAACAATTTTCCTTTTGTGGTATATACATTCCTTTGCTAGGTTCTGTAGATTCTCCATTGCAGATAATCATTTGGACCCTAGTGTCTGAACCACTCTATTGTACCACCTGGTGTGGCAATTTCTGCTGCCACTACTCCTGAACAAGCCATATAGAATGTCTAATCTGCCAATTTTAGGGAAGGGATATATATTTTATATGTTTAAATGGGTCTCGTAGTGGAAGTAGTAGAATTGGGGCTTTCTATACTTCAGATTATAGTCTTTTCTGAGGTTGATTCATAATTTTCTTTACCTAAGATAAGATCCTGTAATCAAATATTAGCTTGTTTCTCCCAGCTGTTACCTAAATCCCTGAAGAATGGAGAACGTCCCTAATAATTGACTATGTGTGTGCATATGTGTGTGTGTTTGTGTCTATAGATGTGTAGAGATACATAGATGTAGACAAGGTATTTTGTTTAGAAAATGCATGTTCTTCCCTCCATAACACAATTAACAAAAATGTGAGCTCTGGAACCTGACAGACAAGAATTGGCATATATAATTCCAACTCCTTTGTCATTTTCCTACTTTAGCAAGATTTAACTTTCTGAACCTATTTTCCTCATTTTAAAAATGTCGATAGCAACAAAATAAACTATAAAAACTTCTTGGGAGGTTGAGAATGAAATGAGAAGATGCATGTAAAGTTTAAGACTTTGTACTGGTTACACTAGCAGCATTTAAGAAATGTTAGCCCCTGTTATTTTAGACCAGGGATGATAATAATGTTCATAAATCTTGGATAAATAATCCTGAATTTGTTTCTAAGATGATTTTTCAACCTAATTTATCATCATAGTATAGTAATACCTCTGAATATCAATACTTCTCTTATGGTCAGTGGAAATATGTATCTTCTTGAAAATTTTGTTGATATTTATCTTTAACTGTATACATTGTTTGTTTTACATTAGGTCAGAGATGCGTGAAAGTGGAAGACATTGCAGAGAACTTGAAGAAAATTTCTGCTTTTTAGCACTTCCGCAGAGTGATGTAGCCCAGATATATCAGAATGGAATAAGTACCAGAGCATCTACATTGAAGATACTAGGAAATCCTCTTCTTGGAATTTATATGTTTAGACATGTTGATATTGCCTTGAATTATTCTCATAGTCGAAGCATTACTGTAGAAAGTATTTTAATTTTTAAGGTAGGTATCATAAAACAAATATTAAGTATATGGACAGTTTGGTTTAAATTGACCTGAACATATTATCCTTTCCATATAAAGTGTTAATGTTTTTAAATTCCAGTCTATTAAATAAGTAATAATTATTTTTATTATTTTTGTCATCATTATTCAAAATTTTCTCCTTTCCTCTTTACTTGCGTGTGCAACACAAAGCCAAAAAAAAAAGCAAAGGCAGCCTCCATCTTTGTCTTCCCAATATATATATTTTTCTGTTCTAATTGACCCACCTTTTACTCTCTTGTTTCTATCATCATAAGTATTACAGTGTTTTACATACCCTCCTCTAAAGCATTATATTATAATAATTTTGGTTTAAGCTAGTTATTTTTAAACTCCTGCAGTTTATTTTAGTTAATAGTATTGTATCAATGTTAAATTCTTAATTTTGATGATTTTGCTATGGTTATGTAAGATGTTAACGTTAAGAAAAGCTGGGCACATGGTATATGGGACCTTTGAACTATTTTGTACATGTGTGCGTGCATGCGTGTGTGTGTGTGTGTGTGTGTGTCTCAAAGCCTTATTGAAGAAAATTGGCCACCACATAAATGTCCAGCAATAGTGTATTATGAATGTATCACATATTATGTCTCTGAAATAAGAGGTATCTGTTGCAGTTAGATTTATGGAGAATTTTTAAAGATGTGGGAAAATGCTTATGCCATCATGTTTAACTTTTTAAATTTTTAAAAAATGAGATATCAAGACGATATAAAATGTGCTTAGTTATAAGTGATGATCTTCGGATCATGACAGTATAGTTTTCTGTACTTTCTAGTTTTCCAAATTAGCATTTTCCAAACATCAGTGGTAAGTGTTCCTTCCCTTCCCTTCCGCTTCCCCTTCCCCTTTCCCCTTTCCTCTTTTTCCTTTCCCCTTTCCCCTTTCTCCTGTTTTCTTCTTTTTTCTCCCTTTCTCCCTTCCATTTTTTTTCGTTTTTTTGAGAGAGTGTCACTCCGTCACCCAGGCTGGAGTTCAGTGGTGCAAGCTCAGAGTGCAGCATTTGTAACTGTAGTAAATGAGATTGCTTTCCTGATTTCCTTTTTAGATCAATAACTATTATCATATAGAAATACTACTGATGAGTGTTTGTTGATTTTGTGTCCTGCAACTTTACTAAATTTATCAGTTCTAAGAGGGTTTTTTTTAATGACACTAGGTTTTCCTAAATATAAGATCGTGTCATCTACAAACAAGGATAATTTGACTACTTCTTTTCCCATTTTGATGCACTTTATTTTTTTCACTTGCCTGATTGCTCTGGCTAGTACTTTTAGAGCTATATTGAATAGAAATGGTAAAAGTGAGCATCCTTGTCTTCTTCCAGATCCTTGTAAAAAGGCTTTCAATTTTTCCCCATTCAGTATATTAGCTGTGGGTTTGTCATATATGAGTTTTATTGTTTTGAGATATATTCCTTCTATACCCAATTTGTTGGGACTTTTTGTGAAGGGGTTTTACTGCTTTTTTCAGCATCTAATGAAATGATAGGTTTTTGTCCTTGATTCTCTTGATGTGATTTATCACATTTATTGATTTGCATAAGATGAACCATCCTTGCATCCCTGGTAAGAATCCCACTTGGTCATGATGAATGATATTTTTAATATGTTGTTGAATTCAGTTGCTAATATTTTGTTGAGGATTTTTACATCTCTGTTCATCAGGAGTATTGGCCCATAGCTTCTTTTGTTGTCTTTGGTTTTGGCATCAAGGCAATACTGGCCTTGTGGAATGAGTTTGGAAGTATCTCCTCCCCTTCAATTTTTTGGAATAGGTTGATTAGAATTGGTATTATTCTTTAATGTTGTTTAGAATTTAGTGGTGAAGCCATCAGGACCTGGGCTTTTTTTTGTCGGAAGACTTTATTACTGTTTTGATCTTGTCACTCGTTATTTATTTGTTCAAGTTTTCTGTTTCTTCATGGTTCAGTCTCAATAGGTTGGATGTCCAGGAAAATATCTGTTTCTTTGGGGTTTTCCAATTTATTGCTGTATAGTTATCATACTAGTCTCTAACGATCCTTTTTATTTCTGTTGTTTCAGTTATTATGTTTTCTTTTAGTTTCTGATTTTATTTATTTGGGTCTTCTGTCTTATTTTCTTAGTCTAAGTAATAGTTTATATATTCTGTTTACCTTTTTTAAAAAAATAACTTTTTTGTTTCAGTGATTTTTGTTTTTAGTTTTAATTTTATTTCTTCTCTGATCTTTATTATGTATTTCCCCCTACTAATTCTGGGTTTGGTTTGCTCTCACTTTCTAGTTCTTTGAGGTGCTAATAGGATTCTGTCAGCTTACGATGTTGTTGTTGATAGGTAACAACTTACTACTGCCATTTTGTTGCTTGTTTTCTAGTTGTTTCATAACTCTTTCTTCCTGTCTTCCTTTGTGTTTTATTTTCTCTGGTAGTATGTTTTAATTCATTGATTTTTATTTTTAGTGTTTCTGCGTTTTGGTTACCCTAAGGCTTACATAACACATTTTGTAGTTATAGCAAGTTATTTTAAACTGATACAGCTTAACTGTAATTGCAAAGAAAAAAAACCTATACACACCAGTTTCCTTTTCTTCCCACATTTTGAATTTTCGATAATCACAATTTGTATTATGTATATTGCTTGTCTTTTAAAAATTGTGGTTAAGTTTTTTTCATTTTGTCTTTTAAAAAGATACAAGTGGTTTATACATCGTGATTACAGTATCAGTATAGCAATCATATTAGCATCCTTTTGGTTTTGAACAGCTCCCTTTAGTATCTCTTGTAGGACTGGTCTGATAACAATAAATTCCTTCAGCCTTTTTTTTTTTTTGGTCTGGGAAAGTATCCCTTCTATTTCTCCTTCATTTCTGAAGGATAGTTTGCTGGCTACAGTAAAAACTTTCTTTTCTTTTTTTCCCTGAGGACGTAGCTGCAGACTCCCGGGCTCTAGCGATCCTCCTACCTACTTTTTAGATGTTTATATATATGTCTTTCATCAGATTTGGGAAGTTTTCAGCCTTCGTTTCTTCAAATACTCCCTCTGCCCTTTTTCTCTCTCTCCTTCTCAGATTCCCACAGCGTATATGTTCTTACGCTTGATGGTGCCCCACAGGTCCCTTAGGCTCTGTTCACTTTTTTTTTTTTTTTAGTCTTTTTTCTCTTTGTTCCTCAGACTCAATAATTTTCATTTTCCAATCTTTAAGATCACTTATTCTTTCTCTTGCCTGCTCAAATCTGCCTTTAAACCCCTCTAGAGAGCTTTTCGTTTTAGTTACTGTACTTTTCAGCTATAGGATTTCTTTTTGGTTTTTAAGTTTTCTCTTTATTGATATTTCCATTTTGTTCATACATTGTTTTTTACTATCTGCACATACTTAGCTCTTTGAGCATCTTTAAGACAGTTGTTTTAAAGTCTTTTTCTAATAGATCAGCCATCAGGTCATTTTCAGGGACAATTTCTGTTTATTTTTTTCCTTTGAATGGGCTATACTTTTCTGTTTCTTTATACGCCTGGTGATTTTTTTTTTTGGAAAACTGGACATTTCATCTAATAATGTGATAACTCTGGAAATCATCTCCTCCCAGGGTTTGGTTGTGGTTTTGTGTTTCTGTTTTTTGATTGTTGTAGGCTATCTCTGTGCAAAGAATCAATCTGAGGTATAAACTTCTCAGACTTTTCTGAGCTTGCACCTTTCCCTCTGTGTGCTGATTTTCTAATTTGTCCTGCATCTGTGGTTGCTTTTGAGTGTAGTATTTTTTTATGTCTGATTCCAAAATAGGGGAAAAGAAAAAAATGAAGAAGGGAAAAAAGGCACTGGCTCTTTAATCCCATGGGTGTCATTTCAGCCAGGCCAAGAGGGGCTTGCAACAATGGTATAGATGCAGCCTGCCACTTCTGGCTACTCCTCTGTTATTAATAGAAGCAGCACTCAGTGATGAGAACACATATCCCCTATATTTATTATTGCCCACTCTGGCCTTCAAAAATTATGGCCAGGAACACATGTACAAGCTGCTCCAGGAACACTGTACAGCTGCCTGCCATGGGGCACCAAGAGTGACTGCCACTATGCTGAGAACTGAAATTGACTGAAATTAACCATAATACAGGTTGAGCATCCCTAATCCAAAAATTTGAAATCTGAAATGCTCCAAAATTTGAAATTTTCTGAGTGCCAACATTACACTCAAAGGAAATACTAATTGGAGCATTTAGAGTTTCAGATTTCCTTATTAGGGATGCTTAACTGGTAAGTATAATTCAAATATTCTGAAATT
Organism: Chlorocebus sabaeus; assembly: GCF_047675955.1. Taxonomy (NCBI): domain Eukaryota; kingdom Metazoa; phylum Chordata; class Mammalia; order Primates; family Cercopithecidae; genus Chlorocebus; species Chlorocebus sabaeus. Next base: position 30,500,837 of record NC_132911.1, on the reverse strand, counting down.
CAAAAAAATTCAAAATCTGAAACACTTCTGGTTTTAAGCATTTTGGATAAGGGATGCTTAACCTGTATGCTACCCAAGTGTTCCCCTGAAAGTTGCAAGCCTTCAATAGGCTCCAGAGTTCCAAAATAGTTACACCAGACAGATTTTACCAGTGCAGTTATTGTCTATGTGGGGAGACAGATTTCTGGTACCTCCTACTCTACCACCTTCCCAATTGACCTCTAAACTATTTTTACAACTTTTCTGAAATTGTAAAAGCTCTTCAGAATCTTAAAAATAAGTCTCATAGCAGAATCGCAGGCATCCACAGATAAATTGGTTAAGATTTACTCTGGTCGTTTTTCTTGGAGAAATAAGCGTAAAGAGAAATCTAAGGGGGAGGAAAAGAAAAAAAAATTTACTCTGGTTAAGCTTTGCCAGGACTATTAAAATCTCAGTAGGTATCCTGATTTGCATGAAAACAGCTTGGAATTGTGTATATAGCTACAGAAGATCAATGGTTCCTGTGACATAATTCCTTACAATTTTTTTGATATCAAATATCAAATTAAGCATAATTTACTTTTATGTTAAAAAGTAATAGATAAGGATTTTAGAAAATTTGAAACGTTGTAAAGGGTCCAAAACGCCCAGCAGTAACCACAGGGTTTTTTGTGTATGTGTGTTAGTCATCTATTCATGTATATAGACATGCAGGTATAGTTGTAATTAAAGTTAGTTGTTGCTTTGTATTTTACTTGCTTTTCTCAGTGATTATATTACACAATAAACATTTTCTAAGCCCTTAAGTGTTCTTTTGTAATATCCTTTTGAGCAGCTGCATAGTGTTATACTATAGACCTGCCATATTTGCCCAACAAGTTCTGTAATGTTAGGATATAAGTTATTTGGTGTTTAGTTTGTTTTGTTTTTATATTCTTAAATACTACATAGATTGTCCTTGTTGGTACATTTTACACACACAAATGATTCTTTGCTGAGAATTAATTGGTTTATTCCTAGGTGTCAAATTAGAAATCAAAAGTATGTACATTTTTACATCTTTTGATTGTGTAATGCTCAACTGTCCTGAGAAAGGTTGCACTAATGGACATTTCCATCCACAGTGTATAAGAATGCCTGTTTTTTGTTTGTTTGTTTTAATTTCTTTTTTTTTTTTTTTTATACTTTAAGTTTTATACTTTAAGTTCTAGGGTACATGTGCACAACATGCAGGTTTATTACCTATATATGCCTGTGCCATGTTGGTGTGCTACACCCATTAACTCGTCATTTACATTAGGTATATCTCCTAATGTTATCCCTCCTCTTCCCCCTCCCTCCTCCCCACAATAGGCCCCGGTGTGTGATGTTCCCCTTCCTGTGTCCAAGTGATCTCATTGTTCAGTTCCCACCTATGAGTGAGAACATGCAGTGTTTGGTTTTCTGTTCTTGGGATAGTTTGCTGAGAATGATGGTTTCCAGCTGCATCTATGTCCCTGCAAGGGACACGAACTCATCCTTTCTTATTGCTGCATAGTATTCCATGGTGTATATGTGCCACATTTTCTTAATCCAGTCTGTCACTGATGGACATTGGGGTTGATTCCAAGTCTTTGTTATTGTGAATAGTGCCGCAGTAAAAATACGTGTGCATGTGTCTTTATAGCAGCAAGACTTATAATCCTTTGGGTATATACCCAGTAATGGGATGGCTGGGTCAAATGGTATTTCTAGTTCTAGATCCTTGAGGAATTGCCACACTGTTTTCCACAATGGTTGAGCTAGTTTACAGTCCCACCAACAGTGTAAACGTGTTCCTATTTCTCCATATCCTCTCCAGCACCTGTTGTTTCCTGACTTTTTAATGATTGCCATTCTAACTGGTGTGAGATGGTATCTCATTGTGGTTTTGATTTGCATTTCTCTGATGGCGAGTGATGATGAGCATTTTTTCATGTGTCTGTTGGCTGTATAAATGTCTTCTTTTGAGAAGTGTCTGTTCATATCCTTTGCCCACTTTTTGATGGGTTTTTTTTTCTTGTAAAAAAAAAGTTCTGGTGCTATGTTGCACAACAGAATGACTATAGTTATCAGTATTCTATTACATATTTCAAAATAATTAGAAGAGGATTTTGAATGTTCTCACCATGAGGAAATAAAGGTTTGAGGTGATGGATATACTAAATACCCTGATTTGATCATTACACAATGTATACATATATCAAAACATCACATTGTACCCTACAAATATGGACAATTGTTACATATCAATTAAAAAGAAAATAAAACATTTTTAAAAAAAGAATGTCTGTTATCTTACAACCTCAGTAAACCTATATATTATACTGAACTTTTTTTTTTTTTTTTTTTTTTTTGAGACAGAGTCTCGCTGTGTCACCCAGGCTGGAGTGCAGTGGCCAGATCTCAGCTCACTGCAAGCTCCGCCTCCCGGGTTTACACCATTCTCCTGCCTCAGCATCCCGAGTAGCTGGGACTACAGGCGCCCGCCACCTCGCCCGGCTAGTTTTTTGTATTTTTTAGTAGAGACAGGATTTCACCATGTTAGCCAGAATGGTCTCGATCTCCTGACGTCGTGATCCTCCCGTCTCGGCCTCCCAAAGTGCTGGGATTACAGGCTTGAGCCACTGCACCCAGCCTATACTGAACTTTTAAAAAAAACTTTTGCCAGTCTAATGTGTGGTAGTTTCTCATTATTGGTTTAATTATTTCTTCATTATGATTATTCCTGAGTTTAAAGTTTCTGTTGAATATATTTGCTGACTGTATTTAGTGAACTGCTTATTTATATTCCTTGACAGTTTTGGGGTTTTTTTTTTTTTCCCTTTTTTGCGTTGGTGTGTGAGCATTATCTATTGCCTAAAGCATATTTTAAGAGCTAGGCTTCTCTCTATATAATGTTTTATCATTTCACGTTTTTAATTTTTTAGTATACTTAGAATAATGTTAGATTTATGGAAAAGTTACAAAGATAGTAAAGACAGCTCTTGTATATAATGCACCCAACTTCTTCTGATGTTAAATTTTACATAAATACAGCATGATTGTCAAAACTAAGAAACTGACATTGTCACACCGTTAACTAAATTACAGACTTTATTTGGCTTTTGCTAATTTTTCTGCTTATGTATGTTTGCGTTCCAGGATCCAATTCAGGATACCACTTTATTCTTAGTATTGTTTTGATTGTTGAGTGAACGTATTAATCTATTTAAAATAACAGTAATAAAATACTGTCATTTATATTCATGGTTTTAGTTTTTAAATCATTTGTTGTTTATGGGCAGAAATTTTAGAATACTGTGTTGTGAAGTTTACATGTTTTTGTTTCATTTTATTGGCACATATTCTTAGAAAATACTTACCACTTCGAGATTGAATAAATATTGGCCTATGTTTCTTTCTACAGTATTTTCATTGTATTTTTAATACTTAAATATTTAACATGATAAGAAAAGAATTTAATTTTTTCTGTTGTCCTACATCATTAATTGAATAATCACTTCTTATTTCAAATGGTGTTTTTAATACAATATACTGTATTTTTAGTATTTTTAATACATCTGTGGGCTTACTCCAGGCTTTTTCTTTCATTCTGTTTTTTATTCATTTTGGTCTTTTCTCTGCTTTTTCTTGTGGTAGTACCATCCTTTTTAAAAATGTTTCTATATCCAGAATTGCAAGTCACTTGTCCTGTTCCATCATTGTCAATTACTAACCCAGACTTTAAAAAAATTTCTGAGCTATTCTTGTCTTCCAAGTACATTTTTAAATTATACCCCATTTTTAAAAGTAGATTCTCAGTCAGGTGCGGTGGCTCACGCCTGTAATCTCAGTGTTTCCGGAGGCCAAGGTGGGCAGATCACCTGAGGTCAGGAGTTCGAGCCCAGCCTAGCCAACATGGCAAAACCCCATCTCTACTAAAAATACAAAAATGAGCCGGGCATGGTGGCACATGCCTGTAATCTCAGCCACTCAGGAGACTGAGGCAGGAGAATCGCTGGAACCCAAGAGACGGAGGCTGCAGTGAACCAAGATCACACCACTGTACTCCAGCCTGGGTGACAGAGTGAGACTCTGTCTAAAAAAAAAAAAAAAAAAAAAAAAAAAAAAGATTCTCTGAAATTTTTATTGGAATTACTCTAATCTTAGAGTTTAGTTTGGGGGAGAATTGGCATAATTGCCACGTTGAGTCATCCCATTCATCCAGAAAATGGATTATCTTTCCATTCATATTTCTACTTCTTAAAAAAATCACGCCCTGGCACTGTGGCTCATGCCTGTAATCCCAGTGCTTTGGGAAGCCAAGGTAGGAGAATCGCTTGACCCAGGAGTTCAAGACCAGCCTGGGCAACATGGTGAAACCTGTTCCCTACAAAAATTAGCTGGGTATGGTGATGTGCACCTATGGTCCCAGCTACTCAGCGGGGCTGAGGTGGGAGAATCGCTTGAGCCTGAGAAGTCAAGGCTGCAACTCCAGCCTGGAGTGAACAGAATTAGACCCTGTCTCAGAAAAACAAAACAACGTTGGCCTTTTATGTTTGAAATGTGACAGTTTAGAAATGTCTTGGTATATTTTTACGTACTTTTTTTGGCTTTTTTTTTTTTTTTTAAGGTTCTCTTTGGAAAAGTGAAGAAAATTCAGCCTTCTGTGGATAAAAATAAAGTTTCTTTGGATCCTTCTCCTAACTTTGATTGCCATATGTCAAGAAATGGACCTTCTTTGAAAGATACCATTGAACTGCAAGCCTACAGTTCAGCAGTATGTTAATGATTCATTTGATTTCTTGAAAAGTACATGTTTCACATTGTATGTTTCAAGACTTACATTCCCAAAATGTTAAATGAAAACCTGTTAATTCATTCAATATAAAACTTAAGCAAACAGCGAAAGCCATTTTAATATTTGTTGTATGAGAATATTAGTGAAGAAGTTTGAAAATTTACATTTAGCTCTGTTCAAAGTACAGTGGCTACTTTTATTTAGATATTATATAGATTATTTACTAACTTTCAAAATATGCCAACTTCTCTTTTAAACAAGGCTGCACAGCAGGGTGACTATACTTAATAATAATGCATTATTTCAGAATTACTGAGAGTAAATTTCCAGTGTTTCACCATAAAAAGTGATGGGTGAGGTGATGGACATGTTAATTACCTTGATTTAATTACTCCTCATTGTATACATATATCAAAACACCACATTGTGCCCCATAAATATATAGTTAAGATTTATCAATCATAAATAATATTAATTTTAAAAAACAAGGCTATTTCAAAACAAGATTTTGATCTTCTATACTTTGCAAAAGTAGGAAAAAAGAAAAGTCTTATGTATTAGTCATTAGATGAAACAGTAATCTATCGTATTTCACTTATTCTGTGGACCTTTAATTTTATAAAGAATATTAAATTATATATGGATTATATATAATCATGATTAAATGAAGATAAATCTTCTCTATGAAAGTATATCCATGCACCCACATGTAAAACATACTACCTATTGTTATTTTCCTAATTTTTTCTACCAAATAAAATATAATAGTTGAGACTGTATGGAAAACATTTAACTTTTAATGAAAAAATATTTTTTATTTAAAAATAAATTGTGCCCTTTTCTGCAGACATTGGTAGCCTATCAAGAAAAAAAAATTGTGGGGGAAAAAAAGGAATTCTGTACATCTTCAAAAACATTAGGGTTAAACAAGGCAGCTAGAGAAGTTTATATAGAAGTAGATAAATAATATGCAATTATATTGATTTTTTTAAAATATGAGCTTATTCAAGTCTGATTGCCAAAATTAATCAGCATGAACCTGTTTTCTTTTTTATCTTTCAGGTGTACTTCTATGAATATAGTGTCCTTTCAAAGCCTGTAGATAAACCTAGGCAATGTCTTCCATATGCTGTAGTAACAGTAAAATTTCTTGGTTCAAAAGTAGATAATGGATATCTTATGACATCTTTGAGATTCCTCTCAACAGGATTTCCTAAGAGAACTGGTAAGATACACATATGATTGTACTTGATTAGCATTTGTGCTGGTCTTAAAATTTCTCAGTATTATTTTCTGGCTGTGCACAATGGTTCATACCTGTAATCCCAGCACTTTGGGAGGCGGAAGCGGGCAGATTACTTGAGGCCAACCTGGCTAACACGGCAAAACCCCGACTCTATTAAAAATACAAAAATTAGCCAGGTGTGGTGGCGTGTGCCTATAATCCCAGCTACACGGGTGGCTGAGGAAGGAGAATCGCTTGAACCCAGGAGGTGGAGGTTGCAGTGAGCCAGGATCACACCACTGTGCTCCAGCCTAGGTGACAGAGGGAGACCTTGTCTCAAAAAAAAAAAAAAAAGTGAATCTCCAGGTAAAATAGTTGTGTTTTACCTGTTTCATAGATCTAGAATCATACTGCAGGTATTTTGCTCAGTATTAGGTTTGTGTGATTCTTCCCTATTGATATGTGTAACTGTAGTTTGTTCATTTTCGTGGATGAATGGATGGAGAGAGTATTCCATTGTGTAGACACACTGTACACTATACTACTGAGGATATTTGGGCACTTTCCAGTCTTCTTATTCCAAACATTGCTATTTTAAATATTCATAAAAGCGTCTCATTGCATATGTGCCAAGAATTTTTCCATAGAATATGTATTTACAGCAGGAATGTTCAACTGAAAGACAGCATCAAATGATTTTCCAAAGTGGTTTGCATTAGATTACATAATCACTCTATATTCTTGCCAACACATACTATGCTTTTTTTTTTTTTTAAGTTTTGTTTCTGCCAGTCTAATGAGTGTGATATGTTATTTTCATTGTGGTTTTTAACTTGTTTTTCCCTAATTAATGAAGTTGAGGATTTTTGTGTCCTCACCAAACTTAGTGCCGTCAGACTTTTTCAGTGTTTTTGCTACACTAGTAGGTGCAGGATTTATTTGCTTTTGTATTTTGCTTTTCCTCAAACGCTAAATAAGTTAGGTTCGTTTCTGATAGGTGTATTGGCCATTCGTTTTCCACTTTTCTGAAATTCCTGGTCACATCTTTTATCTACTTTTTCTAATTGAGCTAATTTTTATTTCATTATTGGTTTGTAGGAATTCTTTTACATATTGGATATTGGCTCTTGGGTCAGTTGTATGTGTTGCGAGTGTCTTCTCTGAGTTTGTGTCTTTGTATTCTCATTTTTGTCAAGTGTTTTTTGATGAACAGCGGTTCTTGATGTCAGATGTGTCTTTTTATTATAAGTACTACTACATGTGTCTTTCATAAGAGTGCTTTTCCTAGGACATGAAGATATTTTTCTATGTTTTTTTTTAACTTTATAAGTATGTTTTCCCATTTTTGTTTTACCTACCTGGAAATGACTTGTGTGTGATAGGATTCTTTTAAAGTCCCAATTTATTTTAGTTTACATATGCTAACCTGATTGTTGTCTCAGTACAGTTTATTGGAGAATCCAGTTTCCCCACTGATCGATAACTGCAGTACCACCTCTGTAATATATCAGTTGGCTGCAGTGCTGCAGAGATCTCTTAACTGGGCTTTCTGTTCATCTCTTTGCCTATTGTTTTGCCATGAGCATCTTGCCTTAATTATTGTAACTTCATTAAAAATACTAATACCGGACTTTGTATGAGAGAAAAAATACTAATACCTATATAACTGATCCTTCATCTTTGTTTTTGGTCCTTTTGGTGCTCATAGAAATTTTAGAATCAACTTCTCAAGGTCTGCCAACAAATTTATCAGAATTTTGATTGAGATTGATTGAATCTATATATTAATTTGTGGAAAATTGTCTTCTTTATTGAGTTTTCTAATCTATTAACATTGTATTTCTCCCATGTCAGTTATCTCTAATGTATTTCAATTTTATAATTTTCTGTGTAACATCTTACATGCCTTTTATTTTTAAACATTTGATATTTTATGTTATTTTAAATAATAGCTATTTCGTTTTATTTTCTATTGTTGGTGTATATCAATTCAGTTGATTTAAAAGTGTAAGATTCAGTAGCTTTTAGTATATTCACAAATATGTGCAATCATCACCACAGTTTTAAAATTAAGGTACTTCGTTTTGTTTTTGAGACAGGATCTCACCCTGTCACCCAGGCTGGAGTGCTGTGGCACAGCTTGGCTCACTGCAGTCTCCGCCTCCCAAGCTCAAGCAATCCTCCCATCTCCACCTTCAGTTGCTGGGACTACAAGTGCACGCCACCGCACCCAGCCTAAGCTCACATTTTAAAGAAACTTTGTGCGGTGCACCATGGCTCACGCCTGTAATCCCAGCACTTTGGAAGGCCGAGGCAGGTGGATCACCTGAGGTCAGGAGTTTGAGACAAGCCTGGCCAACATGGTGAAACCCCATCTCTACTAAAAATACAAAAATTAGCTGGGCGTGGTGCCAGGCGCCTATAATCCCAGCTACTCGGGAGGCTGAGGCAGGAGAATTGCTTGAACCTGGGGGTCGGAGGATACAGTGAGCCCAGATGGCACCACTTCACTCCAGCCTGGGCGAAAGAGCAAAGCTCTGTCTCAAAAAAAAAAAGAAAAGAAAAGAAAAAGAAACTTTGTGCCCTTTAAAAGGTATTATATCCCTGATCCCCAGCCCTAAGCAACTACTAATGTACTTTTATGCCTAATCAGGGCATTTCATTTAAGTAAAATCATAATTTTTGGACTTTTTTGTGCCTGATTTCTTTCACTTAACAGTGTTTTCCTGGTTCATCCATGTTGTAGCATGTATCAGTACTTTATTTTTTTTTATGGAAACCATTTTGTTGTATAGGTGCACCATATTGTATTTATCAGTTGGTCAACATTTGGGTTGTTTCCATCGTTTGACAATTACAAATTCTGCTATGAATGTTTGCATACAAGTTTTTACATGGATATGTGTTTTCATTGCTCTTGAGTACAATAAAGCTAAGAGTGGAATTGCTGGTTTATATGAAGACTCTGTAGTAACTGATCGAGGAACTGCCAAACTATTTTCCAAAGTGGCTGCACCATTTACATTCACACCAGCAGTGTCTGAGAGTTAGAATTTCTTCATATCCTTGTCATAGCTTATTTGACTTTCTGATTATAGCCATCCTAGTGGATGTGAAGTATAGTTTTCAGAATATGAGTTTTGCACTTCTTTTGTTAAGCTTATTTTTAAGTATTTTATTCTTTTGGTGCTATCATAAATAGAATTATTTATTTTATTAGTGTATTGTTCATTCCAAATGTACAGAAATATAATTGACTTTTGTGTAATGATAGTGTATCCTGCAGCCTTGCTGAACTCATTATTCTAATAGTTTTTTTAGTGGTCTTTGGGATTTTCTATATATAAGATCATGTCATCTGTGAATAGAGATAATTTTACTTTTTTGTTTCCAGTCTTATTTTGTGTAATTGCCCTGGCTAAGTACCTCCAGTAAGAGAAGTGGCAAGAGCAGACATCTTTGTCTGTATTCCTGAATTTAGGGGGAAAGTATCCAGTCTTTTACCAGGAAGTATGATGTCAGTTGTAGGGGTTTTATAGAAGCTCTTTATCATGTTGAGGAAATTTGCTTCTGTTTCTAATTTATTGAGAGTTTTTAGATTATTGGATTTTCTCAATCGATTTTTCTTTGTTGAGATGGTTGTGTGTTTTTTTGTTGTTGTTTTTATTGATCTAATGTATTACATTAATTGATTTTAGGTGTTAACATTGCAGTTCCTTGGTTTGGTCATGGTGTATAATTCATTGTATATGTTCCTGGAATCAGTTTGCTGCAATTTTATTGGGGATTTTTGTGTCCACATTTATAAGAGATACTGGTCTACCGATTTTTTTTGATATTTTTGTCTAGTTTTGGTGGTAGGGTAATATTGTTCCATAGGATGAGTAGGGAAGTATTCTATTCTCTCCTCTTTTATTTTTGGGAATAATGTATGAAGAATTGGTATTATTTCTTCTTTAAACATTTGGTAGACTTCACCAAGGAAACCATCTGGGAATGGGTTTTTCCTTGTGGGTAGTATTCAATTACTAATTCAGTTTCTTCACTTGTTGTAGGTCTGTTCTGATTTTCTGTTTCTTCTTGCATCACATTCAGTAGTTGCTGTTTTTATTGGAAGTTGTCCATTTCATTTCAGTTATCTAATTTATTGGCATACATTTGTTTATTGTATTCCTTTAATAGTCTAATAGTCTTTTTATTTCTGTTAGTGGTAATGTCCCCTCTTTTATTTCTGAGTCTACTAGTTAAAGTCTTCTTTTTTTTTTTTTTTTTTTTTTTGGTCAGGCTAAAGGTTTATCTTTTTTTTTCCCAAAGAACCAATTTTGATTTTATTCTTTTTGCTATAATTCTATTTCATTAATTTCCTCTCTTTATTTTCTTCTGTTTGCTTTAGATTTAGTTTGCTATTTCATGTGTATGTGTGTCTTAAGGTGGATGGTTAGATTTTGATTTCAGATATTTCTTCTTTGCTAATATAGGTCTTTATAGCTGTAAATTTCTAGAAGCAACTACTTTAGCTGTGTCCCATGACATATATTACGTTGTAATTTTCATTTATCTCAAATTTATTCTCTAATTTCATTTTGATCTGTTATTCTTTAATTCATTGGTTTTTTTCAGACCGTGTTTTTTATGTATTTGCAAATTTCCAAAATTTTTCTGTTGTTGATATCTATTTCATTCCATTGTAGTTGGAAAACCATTTGTATTATCTTTTTCCTTTAAGTTTATTGAGGTTTGTTGTATAACCTAGCATATAGTCTTTCCTGGAGAATGATCCATGTGCAACTGAAAAGAATATACAGTAGTCCTCTAGTATCTGTGGGGGAGGATTGGTTCCAGGATGTTCCATGGATACCAAAATTTGTGGATGTTCAAATTCCTTTACAGACTGGCTCAGTATTTGCATATAACCTACACACATCCTCCCATATACTTTAAATTATCTCTATATTACTTATAATACCAATAACATATTTGTTCTATGTAAATAGTTGTTATACTGTGTTTTTTATTTGTATTATTTTTATTGTTATATTGTTATTGTTATTTTGTGTTTTTATTTTAATTTTTCACCTATGATTGGTTGAATCCATGGATTTGGAACTAACCAATACATAGGGCCAACTGTACTATATTCTGCTGTTGCCAGGCAGGGTGTTCCATAGGCTGTTAGGTCTACTTGTTTTATAGTTTGTTCAAGTCTTCTGTTTCCTTGATGATTTTCTACCTAGTTGTCCTGTCCACATTTCCCCTCAACCAGAAGGCTTATATTAGAGATAACAGATAGGGACCTTTCCCCACTTCTACTGCAGCCCATCCCCAATGTATTATAGCTTATTACTTTAATCAAAGGATGATGCCGTTCAGGGTGATTAACTTTAGAGAATACCTGTATTATGCCAACAGTCATAGCCACATGTGTTGGCTATCAGCATACTCATCTCCCTCTAGAGTACACCAGACCTACAGTATCTAATATAGTAGCCACTAATCACATGTGGCTCTTTAAATTTAAATTAATTAAAATTAAATAAAATTATAAATTCAATTAATCAGTCACACCAGGCACATTTCAATGCTCAGTAACCATATGTGGCTAGTGGCTACCGTAGATAACGTTTCTGTCATCACCAAATATATGGTACTAATAACTATTTGGTAGTATACTTTATTGATTGTAATCTGGTTTTGTTAGTTTCCATATTCTATTGAAGATGTTGGATTTGTTGGGGGTTTTTTCTTACTACTTTTTAAATTTTTTTTTATTTCCATAGGTTTTTGGGGAAACAGATGGTATTTGGTTGCATGAGTAAGTTCTTTAGTGGTGATTTGTGAGATTTTGGTGCACCCAGGATGTTGGATTTGTTCTGCAATTAATTGTCATTTGATGAGAATGCCAACAAAAAGGGAATAAAGTAAAAATGCCATTATCAAGTTTAAAGAGATAGCATAATATAGATTAAGATTCTATTGTTTATAAGCTGTGTGATTCTGGGCAAATTGCTCTTAATTTCACTTCCTCATCAATAAAATGGAAATGTTATGAAGATTAAATTAATGTACATCAGAGACTTAAAACAGGACGTGGCATCCATGTATTATAAGGTTTTGTTAATATTACATGTATGTTAATATGCATTTGTCACACATTTGTAAGAGTGAAATTATTAAACTTAAGCAATTAGGGTTTTTTTGCTTGTTTGCCTGTTTTGAGATGGGGTCTTGCGCTGTCACCCAGGCTGGAGTGCAGTGGCACCATCTCGGCTCACTGAAACTTCCGCCTCCTGGGTTTAAGCAATCCTCCCGCCTTAGCCTTCCAAGTAGCTGGGACTACAGGCAACATGCCACCATGCCTAATTTTTGTATTTTTAGTAGAGACAGGGTTTCATCGTGTTGGCCAGACTGGTCTCGAATTCCTGACCTCAGGAGATTCACCCGGCGTAAACTTAAGTAATTAGGTTTCTTTTCCCACATTGGTATATATTAACCCATTTTTTCCCCCTTTTCCTTGAAACAGAGTCTCACTCTGTCGCCCAGGCTGGAGTGCAGTGGCATGATCTCAGCTCACTGCAACCTCCGCCTCGCAGATTCAAGCAATTCTTCTGCCTCAACCTCCTGAGTACCTGTGACTACAGGCACACACCACCACATCCAGCTAGTTTTTTGTATTTTTAGTAGAGACCAGTGTTTCACCATGTTGGCCAGGCTGGTTCCAAACTCCTGACCTCAAGTGATCCGCCTGCCTCGGCCTCCCAAAGTGCTGGGATTACAGGCGTGAGCCACCTTGCCCAGCCATATTAATCCACCTTAATCTTTGTAATAGCTGCATAACATTCTGTCTTCTAGGACATTTGTTATAACGTATGTTCATAGTAATTTTATCATTTTTGATATGTCATTCATTTAGCCAGTCTCATATTGATGTATAGTTAGGTTTCTAGCTTTCAACTGTCTTGGGTTATTTTACTGAAAATCCTTGTCCATAGAACTTTGGGTATTCGTACAAGTTTATCAGAATAGTAAATGAGCAAGAATGGATTTGCTTTAAATGATTACATATAACGTATCAATGAATACTGTCAGCTTGTTTTCCAGGAAATTTGTATCAATTTATACTTCCACGAACCATATTAAATAGTGCTTACATTTGTATAGCATTAATCATCCTTTCAAATTTTTGCCAGTTTAAAAAGTTTTTTTAATGGATCTTATTGTTTATTTAGTGGAGTTGGGGCATCTTTTTGTGTTTGTTGATAATTTTACCTATTTTTTCCTTTGAGTATTATTTATCATGCATTTTGACCTATTAAAATAATTAATTTATATGTAATTGACATCATGTTTTACTTTCATGTTTTCTGATTTTCAGTCATGCTTTAAAAGTACTTTCCTATGCCAAGATTATAAAAACATCCATTCATGGTTTTTTTCTAGTAGTTTTATGGAGTTTTTTAAATAGCAAATTTTATTTTGGGATAAGGTGGTGTAGGAGTCTACATTCCCATTTTCTTCTCCATTATACTCCCTACTCTTTTAAGAACTACATCTCTTCATATGTGGTCGTATTTCCATGATAGCTTACTGTGAGTAATAAAATCACAAATGGTAGTAGAATTTAGAAATCTTCAACATAGCTCTCTTACTGTGAAAAAGAACCTTGTGGTACTCGTCAGTGACATGATAACTTCATATATTTTGTAGATGTCACAAGCAATTTCTCATTAATTCCTGTTTTAGTAAAGGTATTTTTAGTCTGTTACTTAGCTGTGAATGTTTGGTGAACATTTATGAGAAATTATTATTTACTTGTTAAATATGCATTTTGTAAGTTCATGATTACATGAGGTTTCTTAGGAAATTTTAGAAATAATTTTTATAAATTATTTTTAAAGTTTGCTTTTATTTTCCAGGTTTTTGTTTACATAAATTATTTGCAGGAACATTTATTTTACTGCAAAAGAGGAATAATAGTTTGCTTTGGCTCTTGGGAAAGATTTTATGGAACTTTTTGGGTTTTCCTTTCCCTATTTTTCCACCTCACTTCCCGTTCCTTTCCTTTTTTTTCTCCCATGGTAGAGGGAGAAGCAAGGTAATGATAGTAGATAGAGGGAGATTATTTTGCCTTCTTACATGTAGATACTAATATTAAACATCTGAATATAGAAAATTAAGAGAGCTGTTATCTATTGGGAAAATGTTTTTATTCCTATTTAGTTTTATTCTTCCCCACCTCTGCCCCCAGCCCCCGAGATGGAGTCTTGTTCTGTTGCCCAGGCTGGAGTTCAGTGGCATGATCTCTGCTCACTGCAACCTCTGCCTCCTAGGTTCAAGCAATTCTCCTGCCTCAGCCTCCTGAGTAGCTGGGATTACAGGCACCCACCACCACACCTGGCTAATTTTTTATTATTATTTTTAGCAGAGACGGGGTTTCACCATGTTGGCCAGGCTGGTCTCGAACTCCTGACCTCATGGTATGTCCACCTCGGCCTCCCAAAGTAATGGGATTACAAATGTGAGCCACCGTGCCCGGCCCCTATTCAGTTTTTTTCTATTATTTGTCAGAATTAAATTTTCATGGCAAATATTCTTTATTAAGGTTTCTAGACTAGGAGAATTTCATGCTACATCATTTATATTTTATTTGTTAATCATCCCCTTCTCTGCTTTTTCTGTTGAAAACACATTTTAATCATCATTAGGTTATTAGCTGAACTTTCAATTAAAATTACTTGACACAATGTACCTGTATAAAAGTTGTCTATAGAAACACTTTTTTTTCAAATTTGTCTTATTATTTCCACAGAAAGAACATGCTCTCTGAATAACTGTACAGTGGCCAAAAGAATTGGAAAAGGAAAAGATGCTACTGTCATCTTTGAGCATTTCAAGAAACCTGTAGATCCATTTGTTCAAGAAAACTGTTTATGCAATGTACTAAATTCAGAGATAAATCCTTCCAACTCACATATTTCTAACTCCTATGGAAATGTACAAAATGGAAACATTTCTATACCTGAAGCATACAATGGACAGACAGAGCACAATTTAGCAGAAATTAGAGACACTTCTCAAGTACTTGCACATGATTCAGACCTTTCACTTATGCCCAGTGATGCCAAAGAAAGTGTTAATGGTGACCTTTTGTTAAATTGGACAAGTCTTAAAAATATTTTAAGTAGTCTTAATGCTGCTTATCCTCTTCACAACAATACTGGCTCAAGCACAGTTACTACTTCAAAATTCATCAAAGACCCAAGACTGATGAGGAGAGAAGAAAGTATGGGAGAACGGAGTAATACTGCAGGCTTAAATGAGATTTTGCAATTTGAGAAGAGTTTAGATAATGTTAATTCAGAAATAAAATCAACACCATCTAATTCTGCCTCCTCCTCAGAAGTTGTCCCTGGTGATTGTGCTGTTCTTACTAATTGTTTGGATGCCCCTTGCTTTAAAACTTGTGTTAATGATTCACAATCTTGGGCTCACAACACAGGCTCTGAGGACTATGACTGCATACCTCCCAATAAAGTTACCATGGCAGGGCAATGTAAGGACCAAGGCAATTTTTCCTTCCCAATTTCTGTGTCAAATGTAGTGTCAGAGGTTGAGAACCAAAACCACAGTGAGGAGAAGGTTCAGAGAGCCCAACAGGAGTCAGGTAATGCTTATAAAAAAGAGTATAATAGTCGTATTTCTCAGGAATCGCAGTCTTCTGATTTAAAAACCATTTATCAGACTGGTCACCAAATGTCTACAATTTTTCCACTCAAAAAGAAAGTAAGCATTGATGAATACCTTCAAAATACTGGAAAGATGAAAAACTTCACTGACCTGAAGGACAATTCCAAACATGAAGAAAAGCAAACTTCGTGGAAAGAAATTGATAATGATTTCACTAATGAAACAAAAATCAGTCCAATGGATAATTACATTGTTTTGCACCAAGAATACAAAGAGAGTGAGAGTCATAATTCTTTCGAGAAAAGCTGTGATAAAATATTAATTACTCAAGAGTTAGAAATACCAAAATCATCTACATCTACCATAAAGGATAAGGATGAACTAGATCATCTAACATTGGAATGGCAAATTACTCCAAGTTTAGAGAGCCTGTCACAAAAGCATCCTCAGCACTCTGTGGAGTATGAGGATAACATTCACACAAGTTTAGCCGTTTCTCAAAAGCTAATGGAACTGAAATTGGAGAAAATAAATGCAAATTGTGCTAGCATTATAACTGAAGCTTTCCCGAAACCAAAAGACATACCCGAGGCCAAAGAAATGCTCATTGATACAGTTATTTCCTCTTATAACATAGAAACAGCTCATGGCAATTCAAATTGCAGCATAACTAGAGAACATATATGTGTCCACAGGAAAAATGAAAATGAACCAGTGTCATTAGAGAACATTCAGAGAGACTATAAAGAAACTGCTTATGTTGAAGATAGGGGTCAGGATCACAGTCTGTTCTGTAACTCACAGTTAAACGATATATGCCTGAATGTTAATTTCAGAGAACAAAGAGATAATTATAAAGAAAGCCAAAATGAGGCTAAAGAGAATAATGCTTCATCTGGAGACAGAAAGCAGGATTCTCATACAAATGAAAATTTCAGCTATATAGATGAAAAGGAGGACAAAAATTACAACAATATAGAAATTTTGAGTTCTGAAGAATTTTCTGCCACATTTAACTTGATTTGCAGAGAAAAATATGTGTCAGCAGCAACTGCATTATTAGAGAGTGAAGAAGATACCATTAGTGCCATGAAACAAAAAGATACTGAAAATACTGGAAGAAGTGTAGAGCATTTGGCTTCCACAGCGTTTCCCGAAATTGCAAGTTCTTCAGTGTGTGTAGCCTCAAATGCTGCAGTACAGATAGCTAGTGCTACTATGCCTGTATTAAGTATAAGTAATGACGAACACCAAATATACCAGTTTAAAGAAACTTGTTCTTCTGAAAGTCCAGATTTTGGTTTGTTAGTAAAACATAGGGTTTCTGATTGTGAAATTGAAAAGGATAAAAATAAATCACAAGAATCATTTCATCAATCAATAAATGAGAACTTAGTTCTTCAAAGCATTGAATTGGAAAGTGAAATTGAAATAGAATTAGAAGATTGTGATGATGCTTTCTTATTTCAACAAGATACACACAGCCATGAAAACATGCTTTGTGAGGAATTTGTGACCTCATATAAGGCTCTGAAGTCTCGTATCAGTTGGGAAGGTATATTAGCACTCGATAATGGAGAGATGGAAGTTTTGGAAAGCACCGCAGGAAGGGAAAATAGTGATCAGCATTATTCTGAGGAAAGTAACTATTTTTATTCCTCTACACAAAGCAGTGAAACAGAGCTTCCCAGCCCAATTTTACTTCCAGATCTACAAATTAGAATTACTAATATATTTAGGCCAGGATTCAGCCCGACAGTTGACTCCCTTGCGTTGAAAGATAATTTCTGCACACATGTAACTGAAGCCACAAAACCAGAAATAAATAAGGAAGATGGAGAAATTCTAGGATTTGACATTTATTCCCAGCCTTCTGGTGAAAATTCGGATTATCCATGTGAAGATAAAGTTGATAATATAAGGCAAGAATCAGGACCAATGAGTAAATCTGAAATCTCCCTTTCTTTTGACTTGAGTCATAATACAGATGTGAATCATAGGTCTAAAAATCAAAACAGTGAATCTTTGTCTAGTGAACCTTCTAATGTCACAACAATAGATAATGGAAGCAGATGTTTCTTTACAAAATCAAAAACTGACTACAATGATACCAAAAATAAAAAGGAGGTAGAATCAAGCATTAGCAAAAGGAAGCTACATACATCTTCCAGGGATCAGAACATACATAAAGATTTAAGACAACATAAAATTTATGGGAGAAAGAGGAGGCTAACCAGTCAAGACTCATCTGAGTGTTTTTCTTCATTATCCCAAGGACGAATTAAAACATTTTCACAGTCAGAAAAGCACATTAAGAGTGTCCTAAATATCCTAAGTGGTGAAGCATCTTTATGTAAAAGCAAATGTCTTTCCAAAAAACTAGACAAAGCAGTTACTCACTTAAAAAAAGCTCATAGAAGAGTTCACACATCTTTGCAGCTTATAACTAAAGTAGGAGAAAAAAGAAAGGGCCCATTACCAAAATCATATGCAATAATATGCAATAATTTCTGGGAAAGTTGTGACCTTCAAGGTTATAGTTCTGTGTCTCAAAGAAAATATTATTCTACTAAGCATTTTTTGTCAAAAAGAAAATATGACAAACGGAGAAAGAAAAGAGCTCCAAAAGCTGATATTTCTAAATCGTTAACCTATGTGTCAAAGCACAAGTCTTGCAAAACAAGTGGAGAGGAAAAATGCCTTTCTAGGAAAAGTATGGCTAGCAGTGTCTCAAAAAGTCACCCCACTATTCACGTGGGAGAATTTTGTAATCAGGAACATCCTGAATCACAGTTGCCTGTATCTTCCACATCCCAAAGTACAAGTCAGTCAGTTTATTATAATAGCAGTGTAAGCAATCCAAGTTTATCAGAAGAACATCAGCCCTTTTCTGGAAAAACTGGATGTCTGTTTTCCCCAGATCACTCGGATGAGAAACTAATTGAAAAAGAAAATCAAATTGATACAAAGTTTTTATCTAGCACTAGTAAATATGAAAAGCTTGAAAAACATTCGGCAAATCATAATGTTAAAGATACAACTAAAGAAAACAGTTGTGAGGCTAATCAAGTAATAAATGAAAGTAATTCCATATCTTTAAGTTGCATAAAAGAAAATATAAATTATAATACAGGCAACGATTATGATGCAACTTGCATAGGTTGCACAAAGGTGAAAACTGATGTACTTATTTCAGTGTTAGATTCAAATGTGAAGCACTTTTTGAATGATCTCTACCAAGAAAACCTTATTTTATCTGATTATAAAAGAAACCTGGAAGTAAAATGGACAGCTCCTATTGAGAGATCCAAGCAAAGCATTATTACAGGAAACTTCCTTATGGACCCATTAAACCTAACTTTGATAGCAAGTAAAAAGTACAGTATTCCTCAGTTATCAGCCTCTGCAGTGACAGATAGTGAGGGAGAATCTTCAAAATCTTACTTGGATAATCAGAGAATTCTTACTATAGATTCTTTTGCAGCATCCGCTACTATACCATGCTGTGAGCAGAGCTGTAGAGGAAAAGAGCTGCTTAAGACAGAGCAGTGCTCTTCAGGTAATTGCCTCCATACAGATGGGAATGAAACAAATGTCACTGAGAATTATGAGTTGGATATAGCATCAGTAACTGAAGAAAGTAGAAGTTATGGGGAAAATATAGTGAAATTATCTTCCAGTGATAGTTCTCTGCTTTTAAAAGATAATGTAAAAGGCTCCTCTTCAGAAACATGTATTGTGAAGAAAGACACTGAGGACAGAATAATGTGGAAAGTTAAACAAATGGAAAAAGCCAAAGATTCTGTTTACAAAAGTAGCATGACTGAAGGATCAACTGTTAATACTGAGTACAAAAATCAAAAGAATCAGATCTCAGAAGAATCCTGCTTAAATGAGAAAATTATTAAAACTAATTTGATTGATTCCCATCTAAGCACTAAAAATACTACTACTGAGTCAGTCTCTTTGAAGAACACAGTTTCTAATCCGCTTAACAAAAGAGAGAAGGTGGAAATTAAAGTTAGCAATGACTCGCAGTCTGACTTGACATTACATTCAGAAATAGCCTATATTTCCAAACCAGGGATTCTAGGAGTTAATCATACACCTGTTTTACCTGCCCACTCTGAAACCTGTAAAGTCACTACTCTTCTGAAGAAACCTGCATCATACATGAGTGAACTTAAAGAAAAACATTGCTCAGCTAATCATACGGCCCTTATAGCTAATCTGTCTGAAATTTTGCAGAGGGCAGATGAAGCATCATCTTTGCAGATTCTACAGGAAGAAACTAAGATTTGTCTAAATATTCTCCCTTTATTTGTGGAAGCTTTTGAAAGAAAGCAAGAATGTTCAGTTGAACAAATCCTGATTTCAAGAGAACGGTTGGTAGACCAAAACCTATGGAATAATTGCAAACACACGTTAAAACCATCTGCTCTTGACACTTTGGTAGAACTTCAAATGATGATGGAAACAATTCAATTCATTGAAAACAAAAAAAGGCGCTTAGAAGGTGAACCAACATTCCGAAGCTTGCTTTGGTATGATGAAACACTGTACGCTGAGCTTCTTGGAAAACCACGTGGATTTCAACAGCAGTCTAATTTCTATCCTGGTTTCCAAGGAAGATTAAAATATAATGCGTTCTGTGAGTTACAGACTTACCATGATCAATTAGTTGAATTACTTGAAGAAACAAAAAGGGAAAATAATTCATACTATGTATTCTTAAAGTACAAACGACAGGTTAATGAATGTGAAGCCATAATGGAGCATTGTTCTGATTGCTTTGACTTTTCTCTTTCTGTTCCATTTACTTGTGGAGTTAACTTTGGAGATAGTTTAGAAGACCTGGAAATCTTAAGAAAAAGTACTTTAAAGTTGATCAGTGCATGTGGGGACTCTCCTAAAGTTCATTCGTATCCAGGAAAACAGGACCATCTGTGGATTATCATAGAAATGATCTCCTCAAAGGTTGATTTTATTAAGAACAACGAGGCGGTACGTATTAAAATATCTCTTTATGGTCTGGAACATATCTTTTTTGATGCTGCAAAAAGTCTTGTTTGGAAAGAGAAAACACAATCCTTCAGCAAAAAATACTCACAAAAGGAGGACAAAGAAAGGCTACTCAGAGTGAATAAATGTGCTTTTTCTAAGTTGCAGAAGATATATGATACTTTGTCTAAGGATTTAAACAATGAACCAATTTCCCCTGTTGGGCTTGAGGAGGATACTATAATTGCCTCCAGAAAATCAGATCATCCAATAAACAAAGTAACTATTAGCATAGAAAATTCTAAGTTTAGCAGTAGTTTGCTTGCACACCCAGATATTTATTGTATTAGTGAGATATTGGATCAAGCTGAATTTGCAGACCTTAAAAAATTACAAGATCTCACCTTGAGATGTACAGATCACTTAGAAATTTTAAAAAAATACTTTCAAATGCTACAAGATGATAACATGGATAATATTTTTATCACAGAAGAAAATGTTTTAGACGTGGTGAAAAACCACAGCCATGAGGCTATACTTTTAAAGCCTGAAGCTATTGAAATGTATATTGAAATCGTCATGGTCTCAGAAACAATTCACTTTCTTAAAAACTCAATAGCAAAGAAACTAGGCAAACAGAGGTTTCGAGGTATGCTTTGGTTTGATTTGTCACTTCTTCCTGAGCTGGTTCAGTGCCAAGAAAAAATGACTTCTTTTTCATTTCTTAAAGATAACTCAACAGATGTTTGCCTTTGGAAAGTGATAGAGAGTGCTATTTCCAAACTTAAGAAAGATCTGGATATTATCTACAAATATGATGAAGCTGTTAATCGCTCATATGCTATTCATTTGCTCTCAAGAGAACTTCAAGAACTTTCAGAAATAAAAAAGCTTCTGAAGAACTCCAAGTATTTTATTTCCACATATATTGACTTTGTGCCATATATAACATCCATAAATTATGGAAGCACCATGATGGAGTTAGAATACAACTACAGTCAATTTTCTACACTGCTGAAGAATATAATGTCTGCCCCTAGGAAAGATTTAGGAAAAATGGCCCATATTATGAAAGTCATGAAAACGATTGAACATATGAAGATTATATGTGCTAAAAATGCTGAACTAACTATTTCCTTTTTTCTATGCCAAATGCTATATAACGGAAGGAAGATTTTACAGCTGAAGAGAAAAGAAAAAATGAATATTCATGTTGTAAAACCTGGGGAAAATAACAATAAATTTAGTATTTCTATGATGGTGCCCCCAATATCAGAGTGCATAAACAAAAACATTTCAAAATCCTCTAAAAAACGACCTAGCACTGTAGACAAATGTGAAGACTCTCAGGAACAACAGAAGAATACTACTATTTCCAGTTGTAAAAAGCTAAAGGTATGAATGATTTAAAACATAACTTTTACAAGTATTCTTTTTGAAAACAAGTCTACTCATAAGCAAACAAGTAGTCTGCAGAATTCTAAAAGTTGAGAATGGTAAATTGTCTGGCAAAATGAATTTACTAACTATAATACTGATTTAAACAATTCATATTATCTATAAAATGATACATAAATTATATGTATAGGTGATACCTTGCAAATGTCTACTTCTTAAACATAAATGTTTTAACTTAGAAAACATTTTTTGGAAGGATGTGAATTTTAAAAGCTTCTTAAGGGAGAGTTCAATATTGCGAACACTGAGTGAGTGACCAATATTTATTGAGTAGCTTTTCTGTATAGCAAGCCTATGCCCAGTGTAGTGAATATTCAAAAGTGGCTAACGAAGCCTGTCTTCTTGACCATTATCATCCGAATGGAGAAATAGGACAGATATTTTTTTCAAAAGATAATTATCAAGGAGTTAAAAGTCCTATATTAAATACATTTTAACAAATTGTCCAAAGCATTTAATATGTACTTGGTACTGATTTATTTTATACAAAACCCCTTATGATGTATTTCCTATTATCTTACTTAAAGATAAGGAAACTGGGACATAGAGGAAATTACTATCCCAGGGTCACAGAGTTTAGTAAATGGGAGCACGCAGATCTAAACCAGGCAGTCTGGCCTCCAGAGCCCTTACTGACAGTTGTCTCAGCTCTGCTCTAAGAGGTTTCTCTTACAGCTGTTCAATACGTCTTAGTTCAGAAGTTTAAAAAAGAAACCTATATGCAGCTGGGTGTGATAGCTCACGCCTGTAATCCCAGCACTTTGGGAGGCCAAGGGGGGCGGACTGCTTGAGTCCAGGAGTTCAAGACCAGCCTGGGCAACATGGTGAGACCTCATCTCTACTAAAAATAACAAAAAGTTAGCCAGACATGGTGGCATACACTTGTAGTCCCAGCTACTTGGGAGGTTGAAGTAGGACTGCTTGAGCACAGGGGCAGAGGTTGCAGTGAGCCAGGATTATGCCACTGCACTCCAACCAGGGTAGACAGAGTAAGACTCTGTTTCAAAAAAATTTTTTTATGTCTATATATATAATATTTTTAAATTAAGTCTGGAACAATTTAACTTAGTGGGTAAGAATAATCTATGGATGGAGAAGGTTTTTTCAGGTTATGGAATATCTTAAATTAGACCTAAGGAGTTTGACCTTTATTCTGTGCACATTGAAGTGTGCTGTCATATGAAATTCATTTTTCCAATGATTTAACAGATAGATTCTGAGTATATAAGTCATATACATCTTCTATAGAAGTATATATAGTAGTACGTAGTAGTACTGTATATAGTACTACTTATAGTAATAAGTCAGCCATGGCTTAGTAAAAGGTGTTAGAAAGGAAAATTTTTATTGACAGACATGACTTAAAAGAATCGATGGGGCTTCACAACTGGTATACAAGAAAGGACATAAAAGAGGGAACAGTCATAAATGGACTTCAAGATTAGTTTTAAGGGTCAGGTGTGGTGGCTCTTGCCTGTAATCCCAGTACTTTGGGAGGCTGAGGCAGGTGGATCACCTGAGGTCAGGAGTTCGAGACTAGCCTGGCCAACATGGTGAAACCCCATCTCTACTAAAAATACAAAAATCATCTGAGTGTGGTAGTGGGCACCTTTAGTCCCAGCTACTTAGGAATCTGAGGCAGGAAAATCACTTGCACCCGGTAGGCGGAGGTTGTAGTGAGCCAAGGTCATGCCACTGCACTTCAACCTGGGTGACCGAGTGAGACTCTGTCTCAAAAAAAAAAAAAAAAATTGTGAAGGTAAGAAGAATGTTGCAAATTTCTTTTTTTAAAAGTTACTCCAAACATATGTGAAATATGGGAAGTCTAGGAGAGTCACTACTTTCTGCAGGGAAGTGATAATTAATGAGTTTAACTTTAGATGATGGTCGAACAAACAATTACAGATATCTAATATTGAAATAATTACTTTTATTACAGTTTGTCATCACTAATGAAGATTTTCTTTGTATCTTTTAAACACAGGTAGACATGAAAGATGTCACAAAAATCAACAGAGAAAATGCAACATTCAAGCATCCAAGGTAGGAGTTCCTATCAGCCCTATGTGGAAAAAAAAAAATTGAACAAAATTGGGCAATTTTGTTCAATTAGAATAACAATTAGAATAACACAATTAGAATAAACACAATTATTTATATAATGTCATTGGATCATACATGTAACTTAGGGGATGAGAATAAGCTAAGGAAAAAGAAATTTGTTTGAAATTATACAGTTTCTTAAATTCAGCTTAAGGAATTTGAACTTCATTCTGCAAATATTAAAGGCTAAAGTCATGTGAAATGTGCTTTTTCAGTGATTTAAAGGTTAAGAATATTCTGAGAATAGTTAGAAGTCAGCCAAGGGTTAGAAAAGGGTGATTGTTTCACAGAATAAGAAAGATACGATACAATACTTAAAGAATTGATGGGGCTTATAAGTGGTTTACCAAAAAAGGACTTTTAAAACCAAAAAGGGACTTTTAAAAATAGGACAAGTGATAAGATTACTTTTTTTTTTAACTCGTGCATTTTGAAGAACAGCAAATTTCAAAACTGGCATTTCAAAACTGGTAGTTTTGAACTACAGCTGGTAGTTTACCAGTTACTTATAGCTATTTACAAGTAATGAAGATCATCAGCAGGCAGGAGGCGTATGAATTAAAAAACTACACTGCACAGTTGACTAGTGATAGTTTTCTACTTTTAAAAGCCTCCATTAGAAAATGTCTAAAGCACAAAATAGTTTATTACAATATTGGAAATACATTTAAAATGTAGAGCATATCATCTTCAGTAGGAAAAGTATCTAAATCCAAACCACGACAGTCGAGCTAGGAAAATGTTACTTGTATAGTGCCAATAGAATGGGAAAACGTAAATAAGAACTCTTCTCCTGGATAAAAATTTCAAATATATATTTCCATTAGAATTTTGTGACACTATATATTTAAAGTCATTTTTATGTATGTATCCATATTTATAGGACTACAGGATCTCATCCCCAAAGCGAAAACAAAATAGTATCAAGTTCATCTAACAATCTGAAAAGAAATCATTTAACGTCAAAAAAGGTTGAAATGCAAAGATCACTACCTGGCTCACTTTTACCCTTAGAGAACCCAAAAGACACTTGCACATCAAAGTCAGAAAGCAAAATAGACTTAACTGTTTCATCTGATGCGCCAGACCACTTCACTGGACAACAGGAAAATTTAAATAGCATGAGGAAAAGAAATGTGAACTTTAGTGCTGTGGAAACAAAAAGTAATGAGAAAGATTGTGCTGCTTTTGCAATTTGTGACCAAAAAAGTGCACATGGCACATTTTCCCCAGACCGTGAGATACTTTTGCAGAAATTTCTTAAAAATTCCCCAGATCCCTCCCAAAAATCCTGCCTTTCTGATATAAACCCAGGAACTGATGTTTCTCTTGTGCCTGATGCATCGGTGCTCTCAAAGCCAATTTTCTGTTTTGTGAAAGATATCCATACTGATCTAGAAATGAATGACACAGTCTTCGAACTTCAAGATAATGATACAGTAAATTCATCTATTAAAAATTCCTCATGCATGACTTCTCCAGAACCCATTTGTATCCAGAACAAAATTCCTACTCTGCAGATCAACAAACTACAGCCTGCAGAAACTGAGTCAGAGGACAAATACATGAAGAATACATTGAATCCCAATACTGTGCATACTTTTGGAGCATCTGGACATATAACCCTTAATGTGAATCAAGGAGCAGAGTACTCTCTTTCTGAACAACAGAATGACAAAAATTCAAAAGTCCTAACTCAGAATACTGCCACATATTGGAATGAACTTCCACAGTCTGCATGTACCCCAACATATAATTCTTCTGAGCATTTATTTGGAACTTCATATCCATACTCTGCTTGGTGTGTTTATCATTACAGCAGCAGCAATGGCAATGGCATTACCCAGACATACCAAGGGATAACATCATATGAACTACAGTCACCTCCTTCTGGGCTGTTGACCACAGTTGCAAGTGGTCAGGGTGCACAGTGTGCCCAGGGTGCACATTCTAATCTTCTGTACTCTCAATATTTTACTTATTTTGCTGGGGAGCCACAAGCAAATGGCTTTGTGCCAGTGAATGGGTATTTTCAATCTCAAATACCTGCTTATAATTTTCAGCAGCCAGTTTTTTCACAATATGCTTCTCATCAGCCATTACCACAAACCACATACCCTTACCTTCCTAATCAAGATGTACCTCCAGAAGTTCCTTGGGTTTATGGTGAGTTTCACATTTTAATGCTTGCTTTATTGAGTTGTTACTTTTAACTGTGTCCATTTATGTGAGTGAAATTCACAGTAAGTGATGAGTTAGAGGGAGAGAGAGCAGTCATTTTTCTGTACAGATTTGTAGAATTGCCCATGGGTTGGGCAAAGAGGGTGGAAATCTAGTTGTCAAAAATTCAAGCAAAAAAACTGTCAATATCACTAATATATCCTTCATGTGTTCTTCAATAAAACCCAACTGTAGGGAATAGTTAAGTAACTTATAGTTAATCGATACAGTGAAATATGATGCAACCATTAAAGGGTTTTTAATGATGTGATTTTTTTTAAACTATATCATGAAAACTTACCTACATAAATATGGAAATAGAAATACTGAAATAAAATATACCAACATTTTAATTTGTCTATCTTCAGGTAAAAAAATTTGGGGTGTGTAGAGAATTTTTTCTTGCATTTTCTAGATTATCTACTGTGAAACATACATGATTTTGATAGAGGAAAAACAGAGTAAACTAAAGTGGGAAAATAAATTTCAACTAGATAAAACAACCGTTCTCTTTCTTTCAGTTATCTAATACAGTATCTTGGTGTAAGTGAATAGGGTTAATTAAAATGTATTGGTAGAATAACTTGATAGTTTGCTCTGTAACATGAAAATTTTTCTTTCTAAAATGCTCAATTCTACTTCTAAAATAGCATGATTAGAATATAGGTGTTTTAATGAAATTGAAATGTGCGTTTATCAGAGTTAAAGCAAAATATAAAAACAATTATCCTGCAGAAAACGTTACCCTAACAACCAAATATTCTACCATTGAAGATAAAAGGTACTTTAAATAAAAAATAACCATCTTTTAATATCTTATACAGAGAAATGCAAGATAATTTTTTTAAGGCAGGGTCTCATTCTGTTGCCTAGGCTGGAGTCCAGTGGCACATTCATAACTTATTGAAACCTCAAACTCCTGGGCTCAAGCTGTCCTCCCATTTCAGCATCCCAAGTAGCTGCAACTACAGGCATGCATCCCATGTCCAGCTAATTATTTTTAATAATTTTTAATTTTTATTTTTAATTTTAATTTTTAGTAGAGGCTGAGCACCTGTAATCCCAACACTTTGCGAGGTGGAGGTGGGCAGGTCACTTGAGGCAAAACATGGCGAAACCCTGTTCTCTACTGAAAATACAAAAATTAGCTGAGTAGCACACACCTGTAATCCCAGCTACTCAGGAAGCTGAGGCATGAGAATCACTTGAACCCGGGAGGCAGAGGTTGCAGTGAGCCAAGATCACGCCACTGCACTCCAGCCTGTGTGACAGAGGAAGACTCAGTCTCAAAAAATATATGTATATTAGTAGAGATGAGGTCTTACTGTGTTGCCTAGGGTGGTCTCGGACTCCTGGCCTCAAGTGATCCTCCTGCCCATGCCTACGAAAGTGTGAGATTAGAAGTGTGAGGCATCAGGCCCAGAGAATTTCTTTTAAAAAGTTTCTAAGCCCTGGATATTGTTACAAATTGATACGTAGGAAAAAATTGAGGGGCGGTAGGCCATAGATCTGAATTGAGCAAGAAGCAGCCTGTTGACATAGTTCTGTTTCTAATTGAGAAATCTGATTACATCAGCACCTCTGCATTGGAGTTATATCACTGATTCACTATAACCTGTCGGATAAAATTCAAATACTTTAGCCTGGAATGCAGAGCTACACAGTCCTCTATATCCAACCTAATCTCCCACCACTTCCACCTCTGCATTCAAGCCACGTTGAACAACTTAACGTTCTCCCATAGGACCATAGGACAATCTCTGTCGTACTTCTGTAGTACTTTTTGTGTGCTTTTCTCACATAAGGGATGTGAGTATTAGGTGGTATTGTAATAATCTCTGTATCTTTCCCTTTCTTCCCTGCCTCAGTAAATGACTTTACACAGGGCTAGAACTTTTTCACCCAAGACAGAACATACGGAAAACGATAAAAGACGGGGAAAAAGGCCGGACGCGGTAGCTCACGCCTGTAATCCCAGCACTCTGGGAGGCCAAGGCAGGCAGATGACTTGAGGTCAGGAGTTTGAGACTAGCCTGGACAACATGGCGAAACCCCGTCTCTACTAAAAATATAAAATTAGCCAGGTGTGGTGGCACATGCCTGTAATCTCAGCTACTTGGGAAGCTGAGGCAGCAGAATGGCTTGGACCTGGGAGGCGGAGGTTGCAGTGAGCCGAGATCACACCACTGGACTCCATACTGGGCAACAGAGTGAAACTCTGTCTCAAAAAGAATAAATAAATAAAAGGGGAAAAAGTAAAGAGGAAAAAAGTCTATGACTCTGCTTTTTCCTTTTTTATTAATTTGATATCATTGCTGATGCTGTAATCATAAACACCAAGCATAGTAGATGGGACAAACCTATGAATTAAAGTGGACACTTTAATTTCTGAAATAGAAAATCTTGATTGTAATTGTTTCAGAAAGGTTCTCATAGTTTGGGCTTTCTTTTGTTCTTAATAGTTCAGCTATTTGTGATATTAAAAAAGATAGCTTTGGAATCAAGTCCAGCTATGACTCTCAATCCTGTTTTGTTACCTCTTTGGTTATATTAGTCCAATTAAAATAAAAGAAAAAGAAATAGTCATTTACTTATATCCAAAAGTCACTCTAAAAAAAATTAAGGAGGCAGTTGCAATGTTATAATCACATCTTTGAGTTATCATGATTGTAAATATTCCACAGAAATCACCTCTCCCACTTACAGGAACTGCATTCTTAAAAATGTGAAAATCTCTTGGACCCATTTGTCGCTATATTGTTTGTGGTGCTTGTATTCAACACCAGAAAATGGAACTAAAGGACAGTGCTCGAGTGAGCCCTGTGTCCCAGTCACATTTTGTCCTTTATTACATTTAATTTCACAGGATACCTTAGAGAGATGCAGAGATGCTATTCTTCTACAGATGGGGAAACTACTCCTCAGAGAGCCTTAAATAACTTTCATAGGATCTGATGATCCTGTGGCTACTTAAGGGCAGATAAGCACTTTGATCTCTTTAGCTGTAATTTAAACTCAGGTTCTTTCCACTATACTATCATGTACCATTAGTCTAAATTTTTTGTTTATTTAAATCTTTGTGGTGTTTTGTCTTCCAGCTCCATGGCACCAAGAATCCTTTCATCCACAACACTGAAAATAGTCTTCTGTCTATTGAAATAAAGAAGACATAACAAGTTTTTCCAAATTTTTTTTACTTATATATTTTTTAACATTTAACGATTTTTAATGTGTGTAAATGTGGTAGGAAATATAAATCATATGGTCCTTTGTAAAATATACAAATAATCTTAACACATATCACACAGGACATCAATTTCTAACTTCTGACATACCAGAATTATTTCCATGCAATTATAAGGGGAGGGTAATATGATCAAGGTTAAGCAATAGTGGTAAAATCTTTAAAACTAGATTCTTGCTTCTGATATGTTTCAATACATTGTTGATGGGATTGTGCCATTTGAGCTGAAAGCAGGATTATTTTTTTTCATTAGTCATCAAACCAAGAATTTTATAATTCTTGACACTTTATTATATAATTTACAGTTCTATGCCAGATATGGCAGATTCCTTCAATTTCAATATTTTATAGTTTCTTGTAAAATATTTTTAATAAGAAAAATTGGTTTGCATACTCTCAGTGTTTCCTTGAGGAGAGATTTTTTAAATTTTTATGTTGGAAGCAATTGTAGTTAATTATATTTCAATGCCGTTTTCTACAAGAGCCATTTCCAGAAGATTATTTTGTTTTGGGATTTCACAATTTAAATAGGTTTTTAATGACTTTTTAGCAAATAATAGAGAATAATGTTTATGCTTATGCAGTTAGTCTTTTTTACAGTAATTTAAACAATGTGGCACAAATAGTTTTTTCATGCTCTTGTCATAGATTTTTCTTTTTAACCTTCTGCAAAAGTAAAAACTCTCTTAGTAATAATCATCGTAGTGCAACAGGATATAGCATGTAACTGCAGTCTTGAGCGGTCTCTTTTCATGTATTACCTTTCCTGCTCAACAGCTGTTCCTGTTTTCTGTAAGATCCTAGTCAGACAAAGTCCTCACAACTGGATAGACCTTTCTCAAGGGTTAGCCCTAAAATGTGACAAGAGAATTGGTTTGGCCAAATCTCAACAAATAACTAGCAAAGCTTCAGTGTTTTTGCAAACTTTTTATGTAAGCAAACTTTTTGTGTTATCTGGCACAGACCTTTGAAAAGACTATAATTCTACTTTGTTTAGTGTAGAATAACTAATTTTTCAATTCAGAAAGACAGACTCCGCAGGATAAGCCTCTTTATACTCACTTAAACCAACTAGGATGGAATTCAGAATATCTAAGCTGCTTAACATACAGACCTTTAAAAAGGGAAGGTCAAGCAAAGAACAGTAACTGAAAGAAATAAGAGATTTGAGAAGACAATAGAGTTAAAACAATATTTTTAAAACATTTATATTTTGTCCATGCAGTTTTATTTGTAAATAGTCTGTGAAAATCAGAACTCCTGAACAATTTTGAAAGCAGTAATATTAACTGGTATTCAAAAATGAATAACAGCCAAAAATGAATAACAGCCATTTGATTTATGTTTCCCTTAGTCATTTGGTTTATGTTTGGTTATGGCAAAATGTTATGGCATTTATTGTTAATACTACTACTAATATGTAAACCAAAAGTTAAATATTCTAGTTAAGGACTCTTCCTTTAAACAACTTCCAGATTCCGTTGACATTGTCTTTGTGACATTTTTATTTCTTGGGTTTTAATTTTTCTTAAAGACTTACCTAAATATTCAGTTACGTATTTTAAAAAATCTGTACTTGACAGAATATTTAAAAATTGAGTATTTTTCCCCCAAGTGTGTGTTTCGATTCTAAATGTTAGAACAAATTAAAATTGAGCAAATTTTATAAGCAAAACCTGTTTGTAAATATTGTTAAAGAAGAATTATTTGAATAAACTGGATTCCTTCTAATTTCAGGGGGTTTTTCTTTTGTATTTCTTGAATAATAAGCATAAATATGGGCCAGGCGCAGTGGCTCATGCCTGTAATCCCAGCACTTTTGGAGGCCGCAGCAGGTGGATCACCTGAAGTCAGGAGTTCGAGACCAGCCTGAGCAACATGACAAAACTCCATCTCTACTAAAAATACAAAAATCAGCTGGGAGTGGGGACGGGCTCCTGTTATCCCAGCTACTCGGGAGGCTGAGGCAGGAGAATTGCTTGAACCCAGGAGGCAGAGGTTGCCATGAGCCGAGATCGTGCCATTACAGTCCAACCTGGGCAACAGAACAAGACTATCTCAAAAAGAAAAAAAAAAATGTGAGTGGTCCTTGGTTTACACATACCCATTACATTAAAAACAGTCCACAAGGAACTGACCTCATGATGTTCTTAGTTCATTTTCTGTTGCCATAACAGAATATCACAGGCTGGGTAATTTATAAGGACAAGAAATGTATTTGACTCACAGTTCTTGAGCCTGGGATGTCCAAGATCTAGGGGGCTGCATCTTGTGAGGGCATAAAATGGTGAGAGAGAGCAAGAGATTGAGCTCATCCTTTATAAGGATGCACTGCCACAGACTAGCCCATTCCCACAATAACGGTATTAATCTATTCATGAGGGCACAGCTATCATGGCCTAATCACCTCTTAAAGGTCCCACCTGTTGACAATGTTGGCATTGGGGATTAACTTTCCAACATACGAACCTTGGGGAACACATTAAAACCATAGCAATTAGATAACTAAATAAACTGCTGGAGCACCTTTTCCACCCCAGCTGTGTTTGCCTTCACCTCTATCCCTATTTGCTGTCATTCTTAAAAACTACATTACAGCTTGAGTTTCATATGACAAGCCAAAGTCCCTGCCCTTATACAGTTCTCATTCCAGTCAAGGGAGACAAGTAATACATATATAATTAAGTAATTTTGTATCATGAGAAGTGATATGTTAAAAAAAAAATAAGTAATGGACTAGAGAATGGATGACACATAAGCTGAGATTCAATGATGGCATCTTTGACAAGCATTCATGAACCTAGCAAAGTAGGAGGCTATGCCCCATTTTTCCAATAAGATTTCACTAAAACGATATTTTGGTAAGATTATATAAATCGTTAGAGATATAGATGAAGTATTATAAATGTCAATTGTATGTTATATAAGAACGTTGTAGCATCTCTTTGCATATGTTTTGTAGGATAATTTTGTCCTCTCCGTCTTTGACATCAATCTCTTGGTCATCATTAGAGACTTCTTTAGCTCTCTGACTGTGTTTTCCAAAGCATGTCATCCTGTTATCAAAGTTTGAAATAATAGCTTTTTTAAAAATGTATTTTAAAAATCTGTATGTAGATATATGCAAAACTGCTATTAATTGAGGTCATTTCAAACTAGTATCTTCCCCAAAGACATTACCTAGAGTAGTGGTGGCTTAAGGCTTCAAAATAAGATTAAGGTTCCATACCCTTTTCAGTGGGGTAGTTTTAGGGGGGAATATAACTTATATTCAGGCATATATGGTATTTTTAAACTATTTGTTGTTGCTGATGCTGTTTTTGAGGAGTCTCACTCTGTCACCCAGGCTGGAGTGCAGTGGTGCGATCTTGGCTCACTGCAACCTCCACCCCACGGGTTCAAGCGATTCTCCTGGCTCAGTCCCCTGAGTAGCTGGGATTATAGGTGTGTGCCACCAAGTCCAGCTAATTTTTGTATTTTTAGTAGATTTGGGGATTCACCATGTTAGCCAGGCTGGTCTCAAACTACTGACCTCAGGTGGTCTGCCCGCCTCAGCCTCCCAAAGTGCTGGGATTATGGGTGTGAGCCACCGCGCCCGGCTGCTATTAAATGTTTTTGCAGGCATAGTTTGCTTTCAATTCATACAATATTCATATTGCTTGAATAACATGGTAAACTCACAATTATCCATGCAGTCTTTAAAATAGTATTGCAGAGAAAGGTAAGTTGTTGATTCCTTTAAGATCAGTGTTTTAAAATTAGTTTTGATTAATAAGATTCTAAGAGCAGCAGCTACAGATTCCTACCTAGCAATTGCTAATAAAACTGGGAAATTAAGGGGTTATTGATTACTGATGCAATGTGGACAGTAAAATTTTGTAAGAATATAAATCCTACTCCTTTCTTGTTCTCTAAGCCCTGCTGTCTGCTTTATTATTACTTTCAAGAATTATTTATAAGAAATCTCCTTTGGGTTTTTTTTAATTTTTTTTTTTTTTTAGAGACAGGGTCTTACTCTGTCACCCAGACTGAAGTGCAGTTGTGCAATCATAACTCACTGCAGCCACAACCTCCTGGGCTCAAGCAATCCCACCTCAACCTCCCAAGTGGCTGGGACTACAGGCACTTGCCAACATGCCTGGATAATTTTTAAATTTTCTGTAGAGATAGAGTTTTACTTTGTTTCCATGGCTGGTTTCAAACTCCTGTTTCAAGCAATCCTCTTGCCTCAGCCTCCCAAAGTATTGGGATTACAGGTGTGAGCCACTGAACCCAGCCAAAAGACTTCTTTAAGATATCCTGTAGAGCTATTAACCTCAAAATACTGCATTCTGGCCAGACTTTGTGGCTCACTGCTGTAATCCCAATGCTTTGAGAGGCCAAGGCATGAGGATTGCTTGAGCCCAGGAGTTCAAGACCAGCCTGGGAAACATGGCAAGACCCCGTCTCTACCAAAAAAAAAAAAAGAAGAAGAAAACTACATTCTAATTTATTGTCATGGAAAACACCATTTATCTTCGGATTCATAACTTTGTATGTTCGAGACAGTCCTTCTCTGTGACCCAGGCTAGAGTGCAGTGGTGCAATCTCGGCCCACTGCAATCTCAGCCTCCCAAAGTGCTGGGATTACACATGTGAGTCACTCTGCCCAGCCAATAATTTTTTTTTTAAAGACTATTTACCTTTATTAAGTAACAATTTAGGGCGTTGACAGGTTTCTTTTTTCAAATGTGAATGAGAGTCCGAATTGAGAAGCTGGTCTAGCCAACTGAATATATTTGTTTAATTAAAGATTACAGCTAGGCGCGGTGGCTCACGCCTGTAATCCCAACACTTTGGGAGGCCAAGGTGGGCAGATCATCTGAGGTCAGGAGTTTGAGATGAGCCTGGCCAACATGGCAAAACCCTGTCTCTACTAAAAATAAAAAATTAGCCGGGTGTGGTGGCACGTGCGTGTAATCCCTGCTACACGGGAGGCTGAAGCAGGAGAATTGCTTGAACCCAGGAGGCGGAGGTTGTGGTGAGCTAAGATCATGCCAGTACACTCCAGCCTGGGCAACAAGAGCAAAACTCCATCTCAAAAAAATATATATATGCAGCCAAGAATCATACGAAAAAAAAGTTCCATGTCACTGACCATTAGAGAAATACAAATCAAAACTGCAATGAGATACCATCTCACACCAGTCAGAATGGCTATTATTAAATTAAAAAGTGAAAAAAAAAATAACACATAATGGCAAGGTTGTGGAGAAAAGGGAACACTTAATACACTGTCAGTGGAAGGATAAATTAGTTCAACCATTGTGGAAAACAGTATGGTGATTCTTCAAAGAGCTAAAGGCAGAACTCCCATTTGACCTAGCAATCCCATTACTGGGTATGTACCCAGGAAAATATAAATCACATGTGAATGTTTATTGCAGCACAATTCACAATAGTAAAGACATGGAATCAAACTAAATGCCTATTAATGACAGACTGGATAAGGAAAATGTGATACATATATGCCATGGAATACTATGGAGCCATAAAGAACAAGATCATGTCTTACGTGGGAACATGGATGGAGCTGGAGGCTATTATCCTTAGCAAATTAAGGCAGGAACAGAAAACCAGATACCACATGTTCTCACTTATAAATGGGAGCTACATAATGAAAACTCATGAACACAAAGGCGGGAACAACAGACACTGGAGTCTACTTAGGGGTTGAGGGTGGGAGAAGGGAGAGGAGCAGAAAAGGTAACTATTGGGTACTGGGCTTAATACCTGGGTGATGAAATAATCTGTACAACATACCCCCATGACACAAGTTCATCTATGTAACAAACCTTCACATGTACCCCCGAACCTAAAATTAAATTTTAAGTAAATTTTGGCCACAAAAAAACATTGTTCAGATTTGCAGTGATACAAAGATGGAAAGATAGTTCTTGCATGAGATTGATTAGTAGTCTTTTTGAAACACCTTGCAAACGATAGTAAATGCTGTATGTATAAGTCTGTTGTGCCAAACCAAGCCTGGTGTGATAAGGGCCCTGCCTAGAGGGTGGCCATAGGAGTGGAGGATTGGATTCTAGAGGCATTTGAGAAGGAAAGAGTTGGCAGGATTTTGTGACTGATTGAATATAAGTCATAACAGAGAGGAAAGCGGCCCAAATGACTCCTAGGGCACCATAGTTTATGTTTTTAGTGTATGAAGAAAGAATAATTTTTAAAAACAACTTACTCTTCACCAGAACTCAATAGTTTGAATTTATATACTTTGTTCTGTATATTAGAATGATAATAAAAATTGTAAAAAAAATTTTAAAGGGAAAGTAAGGAGTTAATTTCCTTAGCAAATTATGAAAGCATATAAATTGCATGCATTAACAAATTATCATGTAATATGGCAACTTAAAATTCAATTGTATTTATTTATTTAGTTAGTTATTTATTTACCCTGAGACAGGGTCTGGATCAGTTGTCCAGGCTGGAGTGCAGTGGTGCAGTCATGGCTCACTGCAGCATTGAACTCCAGGGCTCAAGCAATCCTCCCACCTCAGACTCCCAAGTAGCTAGGACTTCAGGCTCATGCTACCGCATCCAGTTAATTTTTAAATTTTTTTCTAGAGACAGGGTCTTACCATGTTGCCCAGGCTGGTCTTGAACTCCTGGCCTCAAGTTATCCTCCTGCCTTGGTCTCCCAAAATGTTTGGAATACAAGTATAAGCCACCATGCCTGGCCAAAATTCAACTGTTTTAAAAAGTGTTATATAAAACTCAACTGTAGTGCTAACCAGGACTGTAAATGTCATAAATTCAGCTGTCAAAAGATTTATTAAAGCTGGGAGCGGGGCTAAAAACTTTTATTCTATTATAAGAGGAATAAAAAAGAACGACAAACAAATATTGGAACCTTTTTAGTAGGTTTATTTTTCACAGTGATAAATAGGCATAGCAATTCTGAAACCATTTTATGTGTATGATAGAACTGAACAAAGGAGTAAATGTCATTTGATGTTTTGGGGAGTCAGAGGTCTCATTGTGGAAGAAGGAAGGATAAGGAAGAATCTTCAAAGGGATGGAGATTTCAAAAGTAAGATATCAGTGCTGGGCACAGTGAATCATGTCTGTAATCCCCCAACACTTTGGGAGGCCAAGGCAGGTGGATGACTTGAGGTCAGGAGTTCGAGACCAGCCTGGCCAACATGGTGAAACCCCGTCTCTACTGAAAATGCAAAAATTAGCGGGCATGGTGATGCATGCCTGTAATCCCAGCTACTTGGGAGCTGAGGCATGAGAATCGCTTGAACCCAGGAGGTGGAGGTTGCAGTGAACCAAGATCACGCCACTGCATTCCAGCCTAGGCAACAAAGTGAGACTCCATCTCAAGAAAAAAAAAAAAAAAAAGGTATCAGTATAAATTAAGCCCCCTTGAGTATTTCACTAAGTACTAATCTATGCATTAAGATAATTACCCAGACTGGGGAAAGAACCATCAGGAAGCTTTGGTGAAACAATCCCCAGGGCTCATCTAGGGCTGGAAATAGTGTGTAAAGGGTAGAAAGGCCTTGTAATATAGAAAACATACAGTAGGGTCTTCGGAAGGATATCATCTTAGTATGGGGCCACATTAGCCCTTGACTAAAAGCTGTTCTGAACCCTCCTCCTTTAAAAAGCTCAAAAGCAAGCCTTGCCTTGAAAAAAACCAACTAATTCCAAGTAATCACACACGAGAACAAAGCTCAACACTACTTAAATAACCACGACAAAATTCAGCAATCAACAGTGTAAAATTCATAGTATCTGTCATCTAATCAAACATCACTAGGCAGACAAAACAAACGACACAAAAATACGACCCATTACCAGGAAAATAAACAGTGAAATGATAGAAATGATGAAATTACCAAACAAGGATATAAAATCAGCAATTATAAATATACTTCATATATCAAGAACATAGAGGCAAATAGGCCGGGCGTGGTGGTTTTATGCCTGTAATCCCAGCACTTTGGGAGGCTGAGGCAGGTTGATCACCTGAGAACAGGAGTTTGAGCCCAGGGTGACCAACATGGAGAAACCTCGTCTCTACCAAAAATACAAAATTAACTAGGCTTGGTGGTGCATGCCTGTAATCCCAGCTACTTGGGAGGCTGAGGCAGGAGAATCGCTTGAACCTGGGAGGCGGAAATTGCAGTGAGCCGAGATCGCACCACTGCACTCCATCTGTTTGCCAGAATGGGACCCCCTGGCCACTCCTAGGTAATTTTTCAAGCAAGGCATTTTTTCACTCCAAACAATTGTTAATAAAGAAGAAATGCGCAGTGGATATTGGCTAAACTACTAATTGTGCTATACCAGTACTATCTCAAATGAAAAATATGGTATCCAAAAAGCTATATATGGTATCCAAATAATAATGAAAATATAAATATACCTTTTAAAAGAAAGAGTAGATGAAGAAAATATTGAGGCCTTCCTTAATGGGGGGCCAATCCTAAGCACTGAAAACAATCCTTTTAGTCATACTGCTAGTTACCATTTATTCTTATGGCCCCTGCTACTTTCCTCAAATTTACTTAAATATTTACTGAGCACCTACTCTCTATAGATGTGTTTTGATATTACAAATCTAATATACATATGTATCTTGTGGTCAAGAGATTTATAGTCTAATAGGAAAGAGGAGAAATGCATGCAAATAACTAACATGAGATAGAAAGTATGTGGTAGAAAAAGGGGACTGATCCAAAGGTATGAAATTTTAAAGTGTGCAGAGATGAGTTTCTTCTGGTATAAGAGCAAGGATAAAGGGCTTCTTGGAAAAAAACAAAAAATAGTCCTGACACTTGTCCTTCAAGATTGGGAAAGATATCCCTACATGGTGGCTTACCTCTGTAATCCCATCACTTCAGGAGGCTGAGGTGGGCGGATTGCTTGAGGCTAGTTCAAGGTCAGCCTGGGCAAGATAGTCAGACCCCAGCTCTAAAATAAATTAAAAACCCAGCATGGTGATTCATATCTGTAGTCCCAGCTACTCTGGAGGCTAAGGAGGGAGGATCACTTGAGCCTGGGAATTTGGGGGTATAGTGAGCTCTCATCAGGCTGCTGCTCCCCAGCCTAGGTGACAGATTGAGACCCTGTTTTTTTGTTTTTTTGTTTGTTTTTTGTTTTTTGTTTCTGTTTTTGAGATGAAGTCTTGCTCTGTTGCCAGACTAGAGTGCAGTAGCGCTACCAAGGCTCACTGCAACCTCTGCGTGCTGAGTTCAAGTGATTCTCGTGCCTCAGCCTCCCAAGTAGCCTGGACTACAGGTGCCCACCAGCATGCCCGGCTAATTTTTGTATTTTTAGTAAAGATGGGGTTTCACCATGTTGGCCAGGATGGTCACGATCTCCTGACCTTGTGATCCACCCACCTCGGCCTCCCAAAGTGCTGGGATTACAGGCGTGTGCCATCACGCCTGGCCTCAAGACCCTGTTTATTTAAAAAAAAAAAAAAAAATTGGAAAGGTTTATTTATATACATATATATAGAAGAGAAAGAGAAGCGTTTCATGTGGAAGTAAAGCATGAATTAAAGGATGGTGCCAAGAAAGTGGGGGACAAGTGAGAAAATAGTAACTGATTGAATAAAATAGATTAAAGCATTTCCCAAAAGTTATTATGATGGGGCAATAAAGTGGCTATCAGGAGTGAAGTGACTAAAGCTTCTTCTGTGGTGGAGAAACTGGAGCCTTTGCTGTGACTGAGAAATCAGTACCTGAGCTGTGTGTCAGTCTTTAGAAAACCATGGCCTCAGCTTTTTGAAGGCCTGTAGTGGCTCCTGGAACTGATAAACGACTTCAGTAAAGTTTCAGGACACAAAATCAATGTACAAAAATCAGTGCCATTTCCATACACCAATAACATTCCAGCTGAGAACCAAATCAAGAACACAATCCCATTTACAATAGCCACCAAAAAAGTAAAATACCTAGGAATACAGATAACCAAGGAGGTGAAAGATCTCTGTAAGAAGAACTACAAAACACTAGTGAAAGAAATCACAGATGACACAAATGGAAAAACATTCCATGCTCATGGATCGGAAGAATCAATATCATTAAAATGGCCATACTGCCCAAATCAATCTATAGATTTAACACTACTATCAAATCACCAATGTCATTTTTCACAGAATTAGAAAAAAACTATCTAAAATTCATATGAACCATAAAAGAACCTAAATAGCCAAAGCAATCCTAAGCAAAAAGAATGAAGCTGGAGCCATTACACTACACAACTTCAAACTATACTATAAGGCTATAGTAACCAAAACAGCATGGTACTGGTACAAAAACAGACACACAGACAAATGGAACAGAATAGAGAACTCAGAAATAAAACTGCATACCTACAGCCATCTGATTTTCAACAAAGTAAACAAAAATAAGCAATGGGGAAAGGACTCCCTGCTCAGTAAATCTTGCTGGGATAACTGGCTAGCCATATGCAGAAAAATGAGACTGGACCCCCAGCTTTCACCACATACAAAAATTAACTCAAGGTAGATTAAAAATTTAAATGTAAAATTTCAAACTATAAGAATACTGGAAGAAAACATAGGAAACACCATTGTGGACATTGGCCTTAGGAAAAAAGTTATGATTAAGTCCTCAAAAGCAATTGCAATAAAAATAAAAAATTGACAGGTGGAACCTAATTAAAGGCATCTGCAGAATGAAACAAAACAAAAAAACTGTCAACAGAGTAAATAGACAACTTACAGAATGAGAAAATATTCACAAACTATGCATCTGACAAAGCTCTAACATCCAGAATTTATAAGGAACTTAATCAACAAGCAAAAAACAACCCCATTAAAAAGTGGGTAAAAGTCCAGGCATAATGGCTCATGCTTGTTTATTATTATTATTATTATTATTATTATTATTATTATTACTATTATTTGAGTCAGAATCTCACTCCATCATCCAGGCTGGAGTGCAGTGGCATGATCTCAGCTCACTACAACCTCTGCCTCTCAGATTCAAGCGATTCTCCTGCCTCAGCTTCCCAAGTAGCAGGGATTACAGACACCCACCACCACGCCCAGCTAATTTTTGCATTTTTCATAGAGACAGGGTTTCACCATGTTGGCCAGGCTGGTCTCGAACTCCTGATCTTAGGTGCTCCACCTGCCTGGGCCTCCCAAAGTGCTGGAATTACAGGCGTGAGCCACTGCACCCAGCCTATGGCTCGTGCTTATAATCCCAGCACTTTGGGAGGCTGAGGAGGGAGGATTGCTTGAGGTCAGGAGTTTGAGACCAGCTAGGACAATGTAGGGAGACCTTGTCTCTATTAAAAAACTAAAAATTAACTGGCCATGGTGTCACATGCCTAGAGACCCAGCTACTCAGGAGGC
This sequence comes from Chlorocebus sabaeus, assembly GCF_047675955.1. Taxonomy (NCBI): domain Eukaryota; kingdom Metazoa; phylum Chordata; class Mammalia; order Primates; family Cercopithecidae; genus Chlorocebus; species Chlorocebus sabaeus. Next base: position 30,459,724 of record NC_132911.1, on the reverse strand, counting down.
TGAGGTGGGAGGATCACTTGAGCCCAGAAGTCAGAGGTTGCAGTGAGCTGAGATTGCACCACTGCAGTCAAGCCTGGGTGACAGAATGAGACCCTGTCTCAAGTATAAATAAATAAATAAATAAAAATAAAATCAACAACAACAAAGTGAGCAAAGGACAAGACATGAACAGACACTTCTTAAAAGGGGACATACAAGAAGCCAACAAACATGAAAAAATGAAAAAATGCTAATCATCACTAATCATCAGAGAGATGCAAATCAGAACCACAATAAGATACCATCTGATATGATTTGGCTGTGTCCCCACCCAAATCTCATCTTGAATTCCCATGTGTTGTGGGGAAGTAATTGAATCATGGGGGCAGGTCTTTCCCGTGCTGTTCTCCTGATAGCGAGTAAGTCTCACAAGATCTGGTGGTTTTAAAAAGAGTTTTCCTGCACAAGCTCTCTCTCTTTGCCTGCTGCCATCCATGTAAGATGTGACTTGCTCCTCCTTGCCTTCCACCATGATTGTGAAGCCTCCCCAGTCATGTGGAACTGTAAGTCCAATAAACCTCTTTCTTTTGTAAATTGCCCAGTCTTGGGTATGTCTTTATCACCAGTGTGAAAATAGACAAATACACCATCTCATACCAGTCAGAATGGTGATTATTAAAATGTCAAAAAAGCAACAGATGCTGGCAAGGCTGCAGAGAAAAGGGAGCACTTATACACTGTTCGCAGAAATGTAAATTAGTTCCACCACTGCAGATGTTTGGAGATTCTCAAAGAACCTAAAACAGAACTACCATTCATGCCAGCAATTCCATTTCTGGGTATATATCTCAAAGAAAATGATTTGTTCTACCAAAAAGACACATGTACTTGTATGTTCACTGCAGCACTATTCACAATAGTTAAGACATGGAATCAACCTAGGTGCCCATCAACAGTGAATTGGATAAAGAAAATTTGTTATGTATACACCATGGATTACTATGCAGCCATAAAAAAGAATGAAATCATGTCCTTTGTAGCAACATGGATGCAGCTGGAGGCCATTATCCTAAGCAAATTAACACAGGAACAGAAAACCAAATATTGCATGTTCTCACTTATAAATAGGAGCTAAACATTGGGTACTTATGGACATAAAGAGGGCAATAATAGACAGTGGGGGCTCCTAGACGTGGGAAGGAAAAAGGAGGGAAATGGTTGAAAAACTGTTGGGTACCAAACTCACTTCCTAAGTGACAGTTTCAATCATATCCTAAACCTCAGCATCACATAATATACTATATAACAAACCTGCACGTGTACCTTACCCTGGAATCTAAAAGAAAAGTTGAAATTTTTTAAAATAAAGAAATAGGCCAGGTACAGTGGCTCACGCCTGTAATCCCAGCACTTTGGGAGGCCAGGGTGGGTGGATCACCTGAGTTCTGGAGTTCGAGATGAGTTGACCAACATGGTGAAAGCCCATCTCTACTACAAAAACTTAGCTGGGTGTGGTGATGCATGCTTGTAATACCAGCTACTTGGGAGGCTGAGGTGGGAGAATCGTTTGAACCTGGGAGGTGGAGGTTGCAGTGAGCCAAGATCACGCCATTGCACTCCAGCCTGGGCAAAAAGAGCAAAACTCCATCTCAAAGAAAAAAAGAGAGACAGAGAGACAGAGAGACAGAGAGAAAATAAAATAGAAAAAAAAAACTGACCCCTAAAAAAACTTTTTTTAATAGCCCATAGTGGGAGATTATGAAAAATTACATTACATAGAAGAAAAAGTATCAACATGAATGTACAAATCAAATTTTTATTATTTATTTTAATTTATTTATTTATTGAGATGGAGTCTTGCTCTGTCACCCAAACTAAAGTGCAGCAGTGTGATCTCGGCTCACTGCAACCTCCGCCTCCCGGGCTCAAGTGATTCTCTTGCCTCAGCCTCCTGAGTAGCTAGGATTACAGGCCTGTGCCACCATGCCCAGCTAATTTTTTTGTATTTTTAGTAGAGACGAGGTTTCACTATGTTGGCCAGGCTGGTCTCGAACTCCTGACCTCAGGTGATCCACCTGCCTCAGCCTCCCAAAGTGCTGGAATTACAGGCGTGAGCCACCATGCTTAGCTGAATTTTTAAATATTTCCAACATAGGAGTCTCACTTCCAGTGTTATGAATGTTCAGGAGCCCTGAGGGAGCTGCCTACTTCAAAACTAGACCTGGGATAGGACACATTTTCTGAGGTTTCATTGGTCTCACAAGGGTAGGATAGCTCTCCACAGATTAGACACACACACACACACACAAACATGAATTTAGCCCAGACCAGGCAGACACTGGAACTGAAATGGAAAGGATCTGGAGCTTAAGCCATCTGAAGATTTGAGAAGAAACTGGAAGCTTGGGACAGAATCACTGGAAACTACGGTCAGGAGGCAAAGTAGGAGGCAGCTAAATCAACAGAGAGCCTGCCTAAACAATCTGGCTGCCAGAAGGTGTGAGATTGCTCTGAGATTGGATTCCTAAAGCAACATTGCTGTAGGGACACTGAGCCTTGAAACTCAGTGAGTTAGGGGATCTGACACTCTCAGTGTGAGCCAAAACTGGCTGAAGTATACTGGAATAAGACTATGTCTTAACTGCCAGAGAGAGAGATGCAAACTTTCTAGAGGAAAACCTTCCCAAGGTAGGCCCACAGGACTCCCACAAAATCTGTTCAAGCTGTCAACTCATACATACTAGAAGGAAAACCACTATGAGTAAGAGTCAGTGGAAACAAGAAAAACATCTTCAGTCACTTAAAAATTGTCAGATACATAACATAGAATAGCTGGGTATAAAAATGTTTAAAGATATAAAGGAATCCACTTTTGTAGTGTTTTAGTAAGATATTTGAACCAACCCTTTTACTGAGGTCAACAAATGACAAAATGTTCAACATGGCATCTGCTCTAATTCCTTTGCCTTTGAATAATTCCATCTCTTGTCTGATAAATCTCAAAATATTTTTCAGAACTACGTTTTTGGGCAGAAGGGTGAGAAGAGAGGATGAGAACTATGATCTTTTTATTGATCGTGATTTGTTGCTTTTAAATGCAAAGAAAGCATTTCCAATTTGATTTTTTCTATTTTAATTTTAATTTTTGTAATCATCAATAGATATTCTCATGCAGAATTCTCTGTGACAATTTTGATAATATCATATTCACATTCTAAGTATCAGAAGGTATTTGAACTGGAAGTGAAAATATTTCTTTAATCATTGGAGGATTACAGTGATGTAGAAGAATCATTTTTAGACCCACACAACGTATAATTATAGCATATAATTATCTGGATACATTACAAGATATAAATGATTCATATTTCATATTTTAAATGGTATATAGTACATTAGGAAAAATATCGTTTATATATTTTAAAAGAGCCTAGTCAATTGGGTAGGAAGAAAATCTCACAGGTACTTTTAAGGCAAATGATCTGTGGAAGTTTTTTTTTTTAAATAATTTGACCAAAAGGAGAGAGGTAAACAGAACAAAAATAAGAAAAATTCTGGGTCAACAAAGAAAATTAGATCTGGCCTATAAACCTAAGATGAAATGCAGTTTAGCATGACAAGTAATTTAGCAAGGATTGGAGGTTGATGGTTATGTTCTCCAGGAGAATACACACACACACACACACACACACACACACACACACACACGTACATCTGACAGAAGCAAAAAGCAAAAAAGAAATAAGTTTAAGAATTATTGTTCTTCCAGCCTGTCTCACAAGGTGAAACCCTGTCTTTACTAAAAATACAAAAATTAGCTGGGTGGTAGTGGCATGTGCTTGTAATCACAGCTACTTGGGAGGCTGAGGCAGGAGAATTGCTTGAGCCTGGGAGGCAGAGGTTGCAGTGAGCCAAGATCGTGCCACTGCACTCCAGTCTGGGCGATAGAGTGAGACCCTATCTCAAAAAAAAAAAAAAAAAAAAAAAAAAAAAAAAAAAAGAAATTATTGTTCTTATTTATAATTAAAAGACCGTCACAACCAAAATAGCAAAAACTGATATTATCGTCACCAAGTCCCTTGGCCAATCTACCATTCTTGGGCTTTCCATGTTCCCATCCACATTGCAGGGACCATAGAACATAAAGCATGGAGTAGATCTCATATGTGGGTGTTAACCTGTACTCTACCAGTACTATCTGTGTGAGTTGAAAGTGTATTTAAACCTCTACATGTCTTTTTTTCATCTGTAAAATGGAAAGTATAATAACGCCAGCCTCATGAGGTTACTGGAGCATTAAATGAGAAGCTACATGTAAAAACATTAATATATAGGAACCACTCAAAGAAAGTATTCTTCTTTGTTCTGCATCACTACTTGACTAAACTTCTTAGAAGTACTATTTTCACAAACACCTGCTCACCTCTAACTCTAAGAACATTGTCTCACACTCATTTCAAACACATTTGCTTCTATTTCCAGGACCTCCCACCCTAACTACCATCCACAGTTCCCACTTGCCCTCAGGGTATATTTTGTTTTCAGTCCATCTTCTCTCGGAACGCTGAACATATTCTCATTCTCACTTTTGTTATGAGCTTTCCAAGCTTAGCCAAAAATCAGCTTCCTTTTTTATGTATGTATGTATGTATGTATGTATGTATGTATGTATGTGTGTATTGAGACAGGGTCTCACTTGTTGCCCAGTCTGGAGTGCAGTAGTGCAATCTTGGCTCACTGCAACTTCTGCTTCCTGGGCTCAAATGATCCTCCCACCTCAGCCTCCTGAGTAGCTGGGACTATAGGCATGCGCCACCATGCCTGGTTATTTTTTTTTTTTTTTTTTTTTTTTTTTTTTTTTTGAGACGGAGTCTCCCTCTGTCGCCCAGGCTGGAGTGCAGTGGCGTGATCTCGGCTCACTGCAACCTCCACCTCCCGGGTTCACACCATTGTCCTGCCTCAGCCTCCCAAGTAGCTGGGACTGCAGGCGCCCGCCACCATGCCCGGCTAATTTTTTGTATTTTTAGTAGAGATGGGGTTTCACCATGTTAACCAGGATGGTCTTGATCTCCTGACCTAGTGGTCCGCCCACCTCAGCCTCCCAAAGTGCTGGGATTACAGACATGAGCCACCACGCCTGGCCTTGCCCGGCTAATTTTTTGTAGAGACAGGGTTTCGCCATATTGCCCAGGCTTGTCTCGAACTCCTGGGCTCAAGTGATCCTCCCACCTCAGCCTCCCAAGGGCTGGGATTACAGGTGTGAACCACTGCACCTGGCCCAGCCTCCTTTAAAGCCTTATAGCCTAACCTCCTCAGAGAATGTAATATCTATTGCAATGATATCTCACCAGTATTGTTTCATCACCTTTTGTGTTTTGTTCAACTGGTTTGCTACTATTTACAAGTTGTGAGAGCAGGAGCTCTTCCAGCCTTATTTCCAACAATATGATCTATTTCTGTTGCTAGGAGAATTTATAGCTTTCCAAACAGACAATGAATGGTCTTTCACTCGTTTGTCTTCTGGCACACACACAAAAAAATTCCTTAGACCTTCTTTCCTCTTCTCCAGGCAACTTCAAGGTTTTGCCTTGGGAGAAAGTTGAAAATTCAGTTCAAACACCGCCTTTCTAAAGCTTTCTGTAATTGTTCCCTAGGAGGGATAAGGTAACTAACATATCGCTCCCATATGGTACTATTGGGCAGGCACTTTTAAAACTTAATCTTCACAAAGGTAGGCCTTTTACTGATTTTATCAGATGAAGAATTTGAGGCTTAAGGAGGTTTGATGATTGCCCAAGGACATAGCTAGGGGGTTAGCAAACACAAGAACCCTTGCTTTCTGATACAGGATGTTACCTTCCGCTTGGGTCCAGCTGCAGTAGTATGTACCTTTAATAGACACAGTATGATCATTTAGCACTTGCTATTCAAGGTGTCTGGTAGCTAGCAGTTGCTCATGCTACGTAACTGAATTTAGGTCCTCCCACCAGCATAGCAAAGCCAAACACTGACACTGGGGTTTGCAGTGAAAATGAGGCATTTATTGCATCACACCAACCAAGAAGAATCAGGCAGCTCATGCTTAAGACCCCAACTCCCTGATGGTTTACAGATAAGAGGTTTTTTGTGTGCTTTTTTTTTTTTTTTTTTGAAACAGTTTCGCTCTTGTCACCCAGGCTGGAGTGCAATGGCGAGATCTCAGCTCACTGCAACCTCCATCTCCTGATTTCAAATAATTCATCTACCTCAGCCTCCTGAGTACAGGCGCCCGCCACCATGCCCAGGAAGTTTTTGTATTTTTAGTAGAGAAGGGGTTTCACAATTTGGCAGGCTGGTCTCCAACTCCTGGCCTCGGCCTCCCAAAGTGCTGGGATTACAGGCATGAGCCCTTGCACCCAGCACAGGTAAGGGTTTTTAAAGGCAGGGAGGCAGATGTTACAGGCAAAGTCATAAATCAATACATGGAGGCTATACGTGGGTTTGATCTAAAAAGCCAGGATATCTGAAGTAGGGACCCACAGGTCATAGGTGGATTCAAAGATTTTCTGATTTGCAATTGGCTAAGGAGGCAAAGCTTTGTGAATTCTTCCAGGCTCCTCAGGAAGAAATTTATAACAAAGATAGGTAGTTTGAGATCTCCATGATAGTGGACACCATTTTCCATTTGGTGAGGTCCAGGTTTCTGAAAAACAACTCAGGGACATATGTTGTCTCCAATTTATATAGGGAAGCAAACATTTTGTGAATCTAACGTCCTTGGCTACTGTCTTAAGCTATTATTACCTTCTTGCTTATCAGGTTGCTCATTGACTTATTGAGGAAGTTAGGTGCCTGGAATGTCCCTTCAGGGAACTCAAGATTTTCCTTTATTTCCATGCTTGGGGAGGGTGGTCGGGGGGTGCCTAGAAGGCCCCTAAGAGGGGTCCCTGCTGTGTCTCACTCAATAAATATTTGTTGAATGAACAAATCATTACAACTCAGTACACATTGCAGAAAACACAGCCAAGAGCGCTGGAGCTAGAAGGGCCACAGATTATCCTACAGAGCAATCATTTCACTTTTCTAATGTTGAAAGGGAGGATTCAAGATGTTAGGGCTACAGGCGAGCCTGGAAATAATTAATTTATTCCATCATTATTGAATGCCTACTATTGAGTGCTAGACTCTGGGGAGACAATGTTAAGGGAAGCCCAAGTTTTCCAATTCCCTGTTCCGAGTGCTGAAAAAGCACTGCAGGAAGCTAAAGTGAGGACAAAGTTCCCAGAGATCAGGATATCTAAAGGGAGAACCAGCAGAGCTTGGTCTGGGGCAGGGTTGGGACAGGAGGGATCCTGGCCTCCTCGGACCGTTTCTCCGCCAAGCCACGCGAGGGCGCCGTTCTGCCCCTAGCGCGCCGTGACCCGGCGGCGCCGCCGCCTGCTCGCCTTTTCCCGGCGGAAATGCCCCAGCGATGACGGAAACCCGGAGGGAGGGGAGAGAAAGAGCGAGAGAAGGGGAAAGATACCCGGGAGAGGCCGGCAGGCGTGAGGCGGGCCTGAAGCGGTAGCTGGCGGCCTTCGTCCGGCGAGAGCTAGTCCAAGGGCCCGCGCCGCCCTCCCGGCACCTCCCCGCGTCCTTCACCGACTCCTGCGGCGCACGGCCGGGCGGGGGTCTCCTACAGGCCTCGCGCTCGGAGCCGCCTGCTGGGCTTGGGCGGGGCGCGGGGACCGCGGCCGCCCTCCCCGGCTCGGTCCTCCTCCTGTGGGATCTGGCGACGGCGGCTGAGGGAGAGGGGAGCGGCGCCCGGGCCGGGGCCGGGGGCGGGTGGGGAGGGGGGAGGGCGGCGGCCGGGCCGGGGCTCGGGATCCGCATCGGGATCGGGCCGCCATGGACGACAAGGCGTTCACCAAGGAGCTGGACCAGTGGGTCGAGCAGCTGAACGAGTGTAAGCAGCTGAACGAGAACCAAGTGCGAACGCTGTGCGAGAAGGTGAGGGCGCCGCGGGGGCGAGTGCGGGAGCGCGGAACTGGGACGGGCCGCAGCTTTCCTGCCCGCCCCGGCCCGTCCGCCCGCTGGCCCCTGGCCCGGCACGGCCCACCGGGGACCCGCGGGGATGTGGGTCCGGCTCCGGCGTCCACCCGGGCGGCCGGCCCAGTCGTTCCGGCCCCGGGGCGTTGGGCTGCCCTCGCCCGGCCCGTCTGCCCCCGCGTGGTACACGCCCCACGCCCCCAGCCCAGATCCTGGTCGTGGGAGGCTCGAGTGCGGGCGGGCGGGGAACCATAGCCCCCGGAGGCAAGCCGGAGGTGGGTCGGGGTCGCCTGCGCTCCACTGGAGTTCCTGCCACTCTGGCTTTTCCCGAGTGGAATAACGAAAGCGACATCCGAAAAGGACCATTTTCAGACCAGTTTCTGAAAATGCGCCTAAAATTAACCAGAATGTCGTGCCTATTAATGAACTTGTTAATAAATGTAGAATTTTTGTCAGGTGAACGGGGCACCTCAGAAATCACTAACTCAAGCCGGGCGCGGTGGCTCACGCCTGTGGTCACAGCTACTCGGGAGGCCGAAGCGGGAGGATTGCTTGAGCCCAGGAGTTAAAGACCAGCCTGGAGCGCAGAAGTTAGAGACCAGTGAGGCCCCGTCTCCACAAAATTTTTTTTTTAAAAATTAGCAGGGCGTGAGGGCGGGTGCCTGTAGTCTCAACTATTCGGGAGGCTGAGGTGGGAGGATCGCTTGAGCCCAGGAGATGGAGGCTGGCTGCAGTGAGCCGAGATCGCGTCACTGCACTCCAGCCTGGGCGACAGAGCGAGACCTTGTCTCAAGAAAAAAAAAAAAAAAAAAAAAAAAAATCACTGACTCTTGAATGTGTCAAGCGTTTGTTTGTGGATAGGTAGGCGTGATGGCCAACTGTGATTTTTAAAATAGAGGTTGACTTTGGTGGAAACAGATGGTGACTGATCTTTGCGTTGAGTGGCTCTTGCAAGTAAAGCGTTGATTCAGAAACGAGAGCTGGTCTTAAGTTTGGGAACAGTGTTTGCTGGAAATAAATGGGATGTGTGTTTTCATGCACGATAACACTTTGCAGAAAGTTATTTTTGTTTTTAATATATATAAAGTTTTTTTCTTTTCCAAAGAATAATAAAACATGCAGGTGATCAATTTCGTTCTTGTACATCGTGTGTGATCTTCACTTTCTGAATTCTGTATCCATTGTTTTCTTAACTCCTGGAATTATTTCGATCTCTCCATCTTTAAAGTCTAGAGTTTTCCAAATTCATCCTTTACAAGGTGGACTAAATAATTTTCATGTATTTTTATGTTAAAAATTCTCACTTGAAGTCCATGAAGAAGTACCGATGTTATTTTAAGATGTAATGTATACAATTTTCTTAACCATAATGTTTGGAAGTCATGATGTCGCAGAAGTAGGTGAAGAAAAGATTTTGTTAGTCTAATTTTAGGGCACTCTTAAAATCATGAAATTTACTTAGGAAAGGAGCACTAATAGATGGTGTTAAGTTAAAATAGTATTTTTAACGGGTATAATGTTGGCTGGGGCCTTTGTGTATTAAGTAACTGTTAACACAGGAGGATTTATTTTTGTATATAGAAGTGCCAAGCAGGTGGTATTTTTCTCTTTCTGAAACAAACTGCTTACTTGTGACTTCAGTCGATGTTCATTTTTATTGTGGTAACCTGTAATTTCATGAGGCTTATATGCTTTAAACATCTCTCTCAAGCTGTAATGCCAAGTGAAATGTACAGGTTTGAAATGAGCTGAGTCAGTTAACCTGACTATGAGCATCAGAATACAGACTTGAAGTTATGGGCAAAGTGTTAGTTGAATCAGTTTTTTTCCATTCACTCTTTTTTTTGTTTTATTTTTGTTTTGAGACAGAGTCTCACTCTGTAGCCCAGACTGGAGTGCAGTAGTGCCATCTATGCTCACTGCAACCTCCACCTCCTGGGTTCAAGGGATCCTCCTGCCTCAGCTTCCCGAGTAACTGGGATTACAGGTACACGCTGCCATGCACTGCTAATTTTTGTATTTTTAGTAGAGATGGGGTTTCGCTTTGTTGGCCAGGCTGGTCTAGAACTCCTGACCTCAAGTGATCCCTCAGCCTCCCAAAGTGCTGGGATTACAGGCACGAGCCTCATGCACAGTCCCCATTGACTTTCTAATAATTTTAAGGTGAACTCCTAGAGAAGAATATTGTACCACTGCTGTACTTTGAAATAATCACACCGGAGTGTCAACGATCACTTGAGGAAGCTTTCTGTATTTGTCGAGAGAGATTATTTTTACTTCGGCTCCTAAATAAATCAAACTAACAGTTCCTAGGACTTCACAGGTATATTTAAGATTATCTCTTGTATCTTACTAGCTTTCTTTTTTTTCTTTTTAAGATGCAGTCTTGGTGTATCAGTCAGGCTGGAGTGCAATGGGGCAGTCACCGCTCACTGCAGCCTCGACCTCTGGGGCCCAAGGGACCCTCCCACTTCAGCCTCTCAAGTAGCTGGGCCCACAGGCATGTGTCACCACACCGGGATAATATTTTTTTGTATGGGGTCTCACCATGTTGCCCAAACTGGCCTTGAACTCCCAGGCTCAAGCGATCCTCCCGCCTTGGCCTCCCAAAGTGCAGGGATTGCAGGAGTGAGCCATCACTCCCAGCCCTTTTTTTTTCTTTGAATATTTGTACTCACCCACAAAACATGAATTTGTTAGTGAAATTCATTCATCTTTGTTCTCTACCCCCATTGATGGAGTTGCCAGTGGGGTGGAGAAGTGTGATAATACTCGTATCTCTACTCTTTTGAGCCGTGCTTAGTTTTGCAGCCCTCTTCTGGCAGCTATGACCTAGTTTTGTGGTTTGTGTGTGCATGTGTATATATACATATATGTGTTTTCTGACCTTAGTTTCTAGTTCCATTTTATATCCCTACCCCTATCCTCCTCATTGATACATAACAAGTGTAGCGTTCATCCTGTCTGAGTTCCAGTCCTGCTTCACAGCTTGCTAGCTGTCAGTCTTTCTGCACCTCTGATTCCTTATGACAGAGATGATATGTCCCAATCCTCCTGGGTTGGTTGTGAGTGCTGAGATACTATCCATTGGCCGGGCACAGTGGCTCACGCCTGTTATCCCAGCATTTTGGGAGGCTGATGCAGGTAGATCAACTTGAGGCCAGGAGTTCGAGACCAGCCTGGCCAACATGGCAAAATCCTGCTTCTACTAAAACAAACATACAAACAAACAAAAATTAGCTGGGTGTAGTGTTGCACTCCCAGCTACTCGGGAGGTTGAGACACAAGAATCCCCAGGAGGCAGAGGTTACAGTGAGCAGTGATCATACCACTGCACTCCAGTCTGGGTGACAGAGTGCAGTTTTCTCAAAAAAAAAAAAAAAAAAAAAAAATACTGTCCATGTAAAGTCCTAATGAGAAGTAAGCACTCAGTGAATGTTAAATAAAGGAAGGCTGAAAGTTTTAATCTTAAATGTCACCCCATTTTCTTTTGTAAGAAATGAAAAATAAATAGATGTGCCGATATGGCTTTTCTGTGGTAAATGTACTTCAAAGGAGTTTTTTTTATATAGTGGCTATAGAACCCTGAAAAGGAGTGGTCCCTGTTATGTGAACCACACAGTACTGGGATTAATAGCAGTTGTGTGAAGTATCTTTACTCCTGACTTGGTCTGCTTAATACTTGAGCTTCCTTTCCAGGGCAAGAGTAGCAGGCATGTAGAAGGAATATATGAGAAAAATAAAAGTCAAACCTAATTATATAAATTATCTTTATTTAATTCTTTGTGATTCAATTTTTGGGTTTTTTTAAAATACCATGATTTTTTAAATTCTATTGGAAATACTATTCTATAGAAAGTTACATCGTATGGTGGTGGTTTTTCCTTAAATTTCTATTCTAATTCAGATTGCCTAAAAACTGAAGGAGTCGACTGGGCATGGTGGCTCACCCCTGTAATCCTAGCACTTTGGGAGCCTGAGGTGGGTGGATTGCCTGAGCTCAGGAGTTTGAGAACAGCCTGGGCAACATGGTAAAACCCTATCTCTACTAAAATACAAAAAAATTAGCCAGGCGTGGCAGCGTGTGCCTGTAGTCCCAGCTACTTGGGAGGCTGAGGCAGGAGAATCACTTGAACCCAGGCGGTGGAAGTTGCAGTGAGCTGAGATTGCCACTGTACTCCAGCCTGGGCGACAGAGCGAGACTCCATCTCCAAAAAAAAAAAAAAGACTGGAGTCCACTGAAATCAAGACCAGAGTAGTACTAGTAAAGGCCTATTTTGAGGTAGTAGCAAAAATAAAACTATCCTAGTGCCAGTGGGTGAATGACTACAAAAAATAAGAGTATGAATGGTATGGTGTGTCTGGCTTCCAAGGTTAATTTCTGCCTAGTGAAAAATTGTTTGCATAAAATAGTAAGGCCTGTCTTCTGAGAAGACTAGCTCTTAACACTAACTTAAATTAGCAATCCAGCTTTTGAAGCTAATTGTGAATTTGACTCCTCTTGTGTGTGCAGAGAAATTGCTTCTGTGATTCATTCCTGCATCAGCAGTATGCAGTTATTTTAGAAGATTGTGTGCCTAGAGAGCCAGGCTGGCACTGCTCAGGACACTCTGTGACTAGAATTATATTTAACTCTTGTCTCAGAAAGAATAAAAATTTTAAGTTCTTTGATCTGATAAATTTTATAACTGAAGAACCTTAGTGATGATTCTTTTGGGGGGGGGGGGAATTCAGCCAATTTGTGTGCTGGCAGATCTTTATTCTGATGATTGATTATAAAGTACCTATTGAGAAAAATGTTGAGGCTTGTGTAGAAGTATAAATATGTAGATTTTATATTGAACTGATGGCAATGTTTCTGAGTCCTGGCGTTAGCCTCAAAATAAGCAGAAATATCTTTAGGATATGACTTCATTCCTAATGTGAAATAGTATGCTTGTTCCTGAATGCCCAAAACCATCTTAATGAAGATTAGATCCTGGTAAAAATGAGTGATTTTTGTGAATTGAGAAAAATTTTTTAGATTACTTTCTGTGACTGATTACAGCTTAAAAAATAAAAATAGTGGTCTTGACAGGCAAAATGCCTAACTGGTACTTCCATTTTTAATTTCCCTTGAGCAAAAATTAGTACCAGCTTTGGTGGTCCATTGATAAAATCTAAAATGCAGTGATAAAATAGCTCCTTTCTTACTATAACGAAGAGTGGCATGATTACAGCGAAATAGAGGGTCAAGACCCAATTCTAGTGACTGAACAAATCATTGTTTTCCTTGCTAAGCCAGCCTCTTAGTGGACAGGTAAAGAAATTAAACCAAACTAGACTAGCATGAACTATTGCTAATGGCAGGAAAGTGGACTTTGTTACATTTCTCTGCTTTATATATGATGTGTCAAATTGTATACCTAAGTAGATAAAGTGAAGATATTTACAATGTAAAATTTCTTTTCATTGCCTACCTTTAATTGCTGTGTGTGCCTTTTATTCTTATTTGAAGATCTTGTAGAAATTTTTTCTTCACAGTCTTTTTTCTTCAGTACAAATGTTATAAAAGACTTGGTGAATGAAGCCCTTCCTTGGTAAAAGGAAACAAAAATGCCAGAAATTGAGGATGGAATTAATGCTTAATTTATTTTCTTAGATTGTTTTCTGAATGTAGTTTTTTCTAGAAGAATGATATTAAAATTACAGACATAATCTGTTTGAGAAATCTGAGTCTGTGTTATAGAAATTTTTTATTGTTTTGGACTGATTTCCTTCAAGTAAATGTAATGAAATGTAAACCTAATCCAGATTGTTTAAAGAAACTTGTATGAAGACATCTTTTCTTCCTTAATGACCAAATGTGATCTAATAGTTCATGTATGTTACTTTTCAACTCTAAATTTCATTAATAATCATATTAACGGCTGGGCACGGTGGTTCACGCCTGTAATCCCAGCACTTTGGGAGGCCGAGGCAGGCGGATCACGAGGTCAGGAGATCCAGACCATCCTGGCTAACATGGTGAAACCTCGTCTCCTCTAAAAATACAAAAAAAAAAAAAAAAAATCAGCCGGGCATGGTACGGTGGCGGGCACCTGTAGTCCCAGCTACTCAGGAGGCTGAGGCAGGAGGATGGTGTGAACCTGGGAGGCTGAGCTTGCAGTGAGCCGAGATCACGCCACCACATTCCAGACTGGGCGACAGAGGGAGACTCTGTCTCAAAAAAAAAAAAAAAAAAAAAATCGTATTAACCCTGGGAAGGAGTTCTGTGTATTACAGATTTCATTTCCTTTCTGGAGAATGGGAGAGCTCAAGCGCTCAAGCTTAGAACTGGTTTGCTGTTGTGTCCTTTGTAATTTAGAAATATTTATCATCATTCCTTGTAAATTGTTTTTTGACTGAGATACTTTTGCGATCAAATGAATTAAAACAATCCTGAGGTGCAACCTGAGATTCCTGACTTGCATTATAATAGCATCATGTTACACCAAAAATGTGCGAAACTCCATTGGAGGTCTATTAAGTGAATATTTTATGCAAAGACAATCATTTTTATTTTGAGACTGGGATACAGTGGTGAATTTAAGTGTTCTCACCTATTCAATCTTAGAAAAAAGCTTATTTGAATTAACTTTTTAGCATTTTTTTGACGTGTAAGATACAGTATGTAGGCTGTAGTTTAATTCTGCTCAAAATCCCTTTTTTGTTTGTTTGTTTCTGTTTTTGTTTTTGTTTTTTGAGACGGAGTCTTTCTCTCTCTGTTGCCCAGGCTGGAGAGCAGTCTCGGTTCACTGCAAGCTCTGCTTCCCAGGTTCACGCCATTCTCCTGCCCCAGCCTCCTGAGTAGCTGGGACTATAGGTGCCCGCCACCACGCCCGACTAATTTTTTGTATTTTCAGTAGAGACGGGGTTTCACTGTGTGAGCCGGGATGGTCTCAATCTCCTGACCTCGTGACCCGCCCACCTCGGCCTCCCAAAGTGCTGGGATTGCAGGCATGAGCCACCACGCCCAGCTCAAAATCCCATTTTATAGAGAGGGAAATAATTAAGTTTCATCTTCCTTTAAAAGAGTTCCACATGATATTTATGTTCTGGATGATGAGGACTCAGAATTGGTTCAGTGTATTCTCGGCTTGATTAGCAAAAGAGGCGCTTGTTCCTTTAGGCAGTGAAGAAGAAAGGAGAAGACTGGTTGACAGAATACTGCCACTGTGTATTTATCCCATACATTCAACAGATTTTAGTTGAACCACTATGTACCAGACTGTTCAACGTGCTAGAGATTCAGCTGTGAAGAGGGAACACGATTAATGAACACCAGACAGTGATTCTTGCTGGCTAGAAAAAGCAGAAGATGGGGACAGTGATGGGCTTGAATTCAAAAGACTCTTTTTTTTTAACAGGGTGGTCGTAGAAAACCTTCCAAACTATTTATAATGTGGTTTACTTTTGTAATAAAAAAGGATTTTGCAAGAGTTAGAAGGCACAGTCCCTAACACTGTTCTCACCTCTGACACCATCTTCAAAAGTTTAGTCATGATATACCTTCAGAACAGCAGACAAATAAAAAATAAAGTTTAGTGAACTATAAATTACAGGGAACACTCCCCAGAACTGCCTCACTTCTGGCACCAATTACAAGTTCAGTGGGTTCCGCAAACCACTCTTAGGTTCAGTGATTCACAGGAATGACTCACAGAACTCACTTAAAGCTGTTATACTCATGATTACGGTTTATTACAGGGAATGAATACAATTTAAAGTAAGCCAAGGGAAAAGACTCATAAGGGCAGAGTACAAGAGGGGCTGACATCTGTAGTCTCCAGTCCTTCAGAGACCAAACTGATAATGGCATCACCCAAAGCCCGCATCATAAGTCACATTGTTAACAGCCCCGCAGGTCAGAACCACCCCCCCACCCCCGCAGAGAGAGACTCTTTACCAAGCAGGAAATTCCAGGGACAAAGGCCAGACCTCTCCTCGGATGAGGTTAATTCTTCACTACACAGACTTTTATTCCATAGCAAATTCTAAGGGATGAGAACCTCAATAAAAATAAATGGCAATACCAAAATACATGAAGAAAACAAGGCTAGATTTATCAGGATTGTGTGCAATGAGTTGGCATATTCTTTTTTTGTTTTAATTTTATATTTTGTTAGCTGGGCGCGGTGGCTCATGCCTGTAATCTCAGCACTTTAGGAGGCTGAGGCGGGCGATCATGGGGTCAGAGGTTTGAGACCAGTCTGGCCAACATGGTGAAACCCCATCTCTACTAAAAATACAGAAATTAGAGGGGCATTGTGGCACGCGCCTGTAATCCCAGCTACTCAGGAGGCTAAGGCAGGAGAATCACTTGAACCCAGGAGGCGGAGGTTGCAGTGAGCCGAGATGGAGATCACACCACTGCACTCCAACCTGGGTGACAGAGCAAGACTCCGTCTCAAAAAAAAAAAAAAAGAAATTGTATTTTGTCTTTTCTTGGTTGTATAAATTCTTTGAAATTAAAAGTTAGCCATTTAAAAATGTTTATTATTTTCTACTTTGTATGTGATATGTGTGTGTAATTTTTACTGTGCAAGTTTTAGCATTTTTATATAGTCTGCTTGTCCATCTTTTCCTTAAATTTTAAGTGTACGTAAGAATCACTTGGGAAAGAAATAAGAAATTCAGGGTCCTTGATTCCATTCCAGAGACTGGTTGACTATGTCTTGGGCAGGTCCAGGAAGCTGCTGTTTTTTTTTTAAGGCAGAATCTTCCTGTCACCTAGGCTGGAGTACAGTAACATGGTCATAGCTCACTGCAGCCTTGTACTCCTGGACTCAAGCTATCTTCACGCCTCAGTCTCCTGAGTAGCTGAGACTACAGGAATACACCACCACACCTGGCTTTTTTTTTTTTTTTTTTTTCCTTTCATTTTTTTGTAGAGACAGGGTCTCCTCATGTTGTCCAAGGTGATCTTGAACTCCTGGGCTCAAGTGATCCTCCTGCCTTTGCCTCCCAAAGTTATGGGATTACAGGTGTGAGCCACTGCCCCCGGCCTCCTTTGTTCTTTCAGTGTCATGAAATACCTGTATTTGTCAAGAAGATTAAGACCGTGTCTTTTAAAAAAAAAAAAAAAAATAGCTAGTGAGATACAAGAGATAATCTTAAATATACCTATAAAGTCCTAGGAACTATTTGATATTTAGGAGCTGAAGTAAAAGTATCTTTCCTGACAAATACAGAAAGAGATTTTTGCTAGCATCACTTCTTCTGGTATATCTTCATCCTCTCATCAAAACCATTTTCCTCATTTATGCAATAAGTTTGCATTTTCACTACTTTATGTCACTGAGTTTCTGCATGTTGCTAAGTTCCTAGCTGCGTATTTGTAGTCTCTCCAACAGCAGCATTGTCAGCATTCCCACAGTCGGTTCTTCTGTGTACTTTTGATTTGAATTTCATTTCCAGGGTTATGTCTTTTGTGTTTGGCTTCTTTCTTTTAGCATAATATTTCCAAGATACCTCCATATTGTAGCATGTATCTGGACTTTGTTCCTTTTTATTGCTGAATAAAATTCCATTGTGTGGATATAACACTGTAGTGGTTTTTATAATTACTGCCATCTGGAATTTGTTTTGAAGTTTAAGAAGCCAGGTTTTTTCCATTTGAAAAAGTAATATAGAATTTGTTTTTTAAAATTTTGAGCATTGGCCAGTCACAGTGGCTCAGACCTGTAATTTCAGCACTTTGGGAGGCTGAGGTGGGAGGACTGGGTAAGCCAGGAGTTTGAGGCTGCAGTGAGCCATGTTCACACCACTGCACTCCAGCCTGGGCAACAGAGTGAGACCCTGTCTCAAAAAAATTTTTTTGCAAGCACCTCAGAAAGGTAGGAAGAAAAGCAAATGCACTCTACCCACCATCCCTATCGACTGCCCTCCTACCTCCCAGACAACCATTATATTTCTGTTTATAATCTCCTTGGCCATGTTCTTCATATGCAAAAAACATGTGGAGTGCAGAATGTTTGTGGTGTATTGGGAGCTGTCTTGTGGAATAAACTTGGCTTCTGGTAAAATTATTGTTTAATTTGTGATCTTAGGAAAAGAAACTGAAGGGTATAAAGGCCTTAAGATTACACAATTAGTTTAAAACTGTGAAGAGAACCCATGTTTTCTGGAAGACTTCAGTGCATATAATCTCATTCTAATTAATTACAGGCAAGGAGAAGAAAGTATGGCTGTATTGTCCATAACTTTTGGGAATCCTACCAGGCTATAAGCAGAAAAGGCATTTGTAGAAGAATACATGGTAGCCTAGAATCAAAAGAAAAGCTGGAGAACCAAGCATGAGCATTTTGCTGAAATTAAGGGAGGTTAGAGGTCAGTCAGAATCATACCTTAGAAATGTTTTAGAACACTGGAGAGAACACCTCTGTTGGAATAGAACTTGCCATTGTCTCTGCTGTTTAGAGTTGCTTCAAATTAAGAGTCTAGGCTGGGTGCATCTATTTGGCATAAGTAATCTGGGGCTAGAATAACTTCATGTTTCCTACAGTGTGTATGCAAACTATTGTGTGTGTTGAAAATCGCTACAGGTTGAGTATCCCTCAACTCAGTGCTAAAGTCTGTTGACAAAAATGCAGAGTAGCAGGAACATAAAATGAAACTCAAAATCCATGATTTTAAATACTCTTCAGATTATCAGAGAATTGTCTGTCCCTAAAATTGTGCTCTCTCCCACCAGTCTGAGCTGTCATCTGCTTACTGGACTCGACTCTAAACTTCATCCTGCTTGACTTTTGTGTGTGTGTGTGTGTGACAGTTTCTCTCTGTCGCCCAGGCTGGAGTGCAGTGGCACGATCTCGGCTCACTGCAAGCTCCGCCTCCCGGGTTCACACCATTCTCCTGCCTCAGCCTCCCAAGTAGCTGGCCACAATGCCCGGCTAATTTTTTGTAATTTTAGTAGAGATGGGGTTTCACTGTGTTAGCCATGATGGTCTCGATCTCCTGACCTCGTGATCCGCCCGCCTCAGCCTCCCAAAGTGCTGGGATTACAGGCGTGAGCCACTGCACCCAGCCCTGTTTGACTTTTATTGTGCTGTGTTGTTGCCTTCTTTTTCTTTTGTCTCACTCTCACCCAGGGTTAACTGCAAAGTGGTGCGACCATGGCTCACTGCAGCCTTGAACTCCCCAACTCAAGCTGTCTTCCCACCCCACCCCACCCTCCTAAGTAGCTGGGACTATAGGCACACACCACCACGCCTAGCTGTTTTTTAAAGGTTTTATAGAGACCAGAGGTCTCACTATGTTGCCCAGCCTGGTCTCAAACTCCCAGATTCAAGCTATCCTCCCCCCTCGGCCTCCCAAAGTGCTGGGATTACAGGCATGAGCCACCGCGCCCAGCTCCCCTGTGTTTTAGCTATGCTAGCCATCCGGTTGTTTCTTCCTCTCAGTTTGCGTTCTGTATTAGTCCCAGTGCTCATCTCTTACCTTTCTTGGTTTTCTATTTCTAATTTTGTTGTGGACCTGGAAACTCGGTAAATAGCTTGTTGGAATTTTGTAGATAACAGTAGGCCCAGAATAAGGCGTGAGAGACTCTTTTGGTGGGTTAGTGGGGAGGTACATCATTTTTATGATGTCTGTTTTGTTACTTCAGAGGCTTTTAAATTTTTCTTCCTGATTCTGGGGTCTTTTGCTATTAGGCAGAGGCCAGATAGACGAGCCATTAGTGAACTTTGATTTAGTCAGAACATTTCATTTGCCAGTGGTTAAGCGTAAATTCTGTACTTCAGGACCACCTAATGGTATGTTCTAACTTAATTCTGTAAATACAGAATAATTGGAATAAAGAAATTAAAGGTTGGCCTATGAATTGGTGTAAGAATGTTTGTTTACACAAGAATTTGCATAATTTTGACTTTTTTCTTTTGTTGACCTTTTTAAACTTGTGAATAATAAGATTATTCTTTTTAAAACACAGACCTTCTGCCTTGGAGATTTGCCTATTCTGAACATTTCATTTAAATGGAATTGTACATTATGTGATCATTTGTGACTGACTTCTTGCACTTACCATAATGTCTTCAAAGTTGTAGCATGTATCAGTACTTCATTTCTTCATGGTTGAATAGTCCATTATATGAATGTATTATGTCCATTCATCATTGGTTGATCAGTATCTGGTGGTTTCTACTTTTTGGCTGTTATTAATAATGCTGCCATGAACATGTATAACTGGATTTCATTTCTCTTGAGTGTATACCTAGGAGTGGAACTACTGGATTATATGGTAATTTTAGGTTTAACTTTGGAGGAACTGCCATACAGTTTTCCATAGCAGCGGCACCATTTTGCATTTCCACCAGCGGTGTATAAGGGTTCCAGTTTATCCACATGTTTGCAACACTTTCTAACTGTCTTTTTTATTATAGCCTTTCTTGTGAAGTGTTATCTCATGGTTTGGTTTTCACATATGCTTTGATAAGGCACATTTCAAGTGTTTTTTTCCCCAAATTTTCTTTTAATAGATAAGAAATGATACTTTTAACTTTGTAATTGTTGATTTCACTTTTCTAACAGGCAAAGGAAATTTTAACAAAAGAATCAAATGTGCAAGAGGTTCGTTGCCCTGTTACTGTCTGTGGAGATGTGCATGGTCAATTTCATGATCTTATGGAACTCTTTAGAATTGGTGGAAAATCACCAGATACAAACTACTTATTCATGGGTGACTATGTAGACAGAGGATATTATTCAGTGGAGACTGTGACTCTTCTTGTAGCATTAAAGGTATGATTATTGAAATTCAATTTTTTTTTTTCAAGACTTAAACCAGGCAAAAAGCAAGAATGACAGTATTGCATATCATCTGTTTTATGGTCTTTCAGTTTA
Source organism: Chlorocebus sabaeus (assembly GCF_047675955.1). Lineage (NCBI taxonomy): Eukaryota > Metazoa > Chordata > Mammalia > Primates > Cercopithecidae > Chlorocebus > Chlorocebus sabaeus. Next base: position 30,438,877 of record NC_132911.1, on the reverse strand, counting down.
TAGCCCCTTAAAATAATAATTGGTTTTACATCTTTTTAAAGGAGAGGTGAAAAGGAAAACTTCTGTATATTCCTTGTAAATGTATCATTCTCTTGAATAGCTTAAGTCTTGGAATCATATTTGACTTTATCACTTAGCCGTCATATTGACTCAATAAACAAGTCTTTTTAAATCCTTGCTTTGAAAAGTCTGTTGTTCCTGTCTCTTTCTATTTTTACCACACCGTTTATCACTTCACAATTCGATTGTTGCAATAGCTTGGTAACTAATATTGGTGCCTCCAAGATCTGATCCCCCCCCCCCAAATCCACCTGGCATATGCTGGCCGATGAAATCTCTTTTATTTAACAATTTTTTATTGTTACTTCCTGTTGATTGCCTGTTGCCTGTAGAAACAAACTCAAACTCCTTGCCTGGCCTTTTATAGTCTAGTCTGAATTTTTGCCTGCCGGCAGTTGGTAGCATGAACTCTGGCTCAAATCAAAGTTTCTTCTTCATCAGTGCTCTGGACTCTGTGTATTTCCATATTCGATTTCCCCCACGAGGTTACTCTGTCCCTGATTTCTTACCTTTCTGCCAAGACTCAGCTCAGGTCTCACTTCTTTCATGTAACCTGCAACCATTTTAGCCTTATTCCTTCTACTCTAAATGACTATGAGGAAACTTATTCTCCCAGCTCTTATTTATGCTGCAAAAGTGGCTTACTGCCTTGTATTACTTACTTTACATATCTCCTTACTGAAGTTAGTCCCTCAACAGCAGAAGCCATATATTACACAGTCATGGGTCACTTAACGACAGGCATACATTCTGAGAAATGTGCCATTAGGTGATTTTGTCATCTTTGGAACTTACACAAACCTAGGTGGTATAGCCTACTGCACACGAAGGCTATGTGGTGTAGTCTCTTGCTCCAGCCAACATTGTACATGTAATCTGTTGTTAAGAAAAACGTTGCCCAGCACATGACTGTACTTGTGTAGACCTGGCATCTGGCTTTCTAGCACCAAACTTACGTTAGACACATAACGGATGCTTAGTAAAATCTGTATGAATTGAAGTATATACTTGCAGCTTTTTGCTTAATTTGCAGAATCCAATGCTTTTTCATATTTCTTATCAGACACATTGCTAACTAAATAGTCGCTTATGTTTTTGTTTTGTAATAGAAAGGAAACTATTAATACATTTGAATTCTTGCCCAGTTTTGTCAAGGGCCTGTTTTTGTGTTATTATTGGCAAATCCGATCTTCCTGTGGGAAATAAAAATTGAAAAGGGAAGAAGTTAATCTGTAGAGTAGTTGGTCTCAGCTTCAAACCTGTGATTTACACTACTCACAGTAAGAAGTCATAGTGTTCTAAAAGATTTAGGAAAGTAATAATTTGATGATTGAAAAGATAATAGAAACAAAGTATCAGATACAAGTTTATTATAGTAATATGAGTATTACTTAAAGGTTCTGATGAGGGTGGTCAAAACATGAGGAAAAAGGATGATTATAATAAACATATCAAATGTTAACCAGTAATACCTGGTTATGAATAAGCCAGTTTTTTATTTTGAAAATGAAATTAACATTTAATATACTTGGCCAAAAGCACCGTGTTTAACAATGGGTCGGAGACTAATGTACTTCACATGACACTAGTAAAAATGGGATTTTACCATGGGTTTTACTCCTTTTCTTCCAGGTGCGTTATCCAGAACGCATTACAATATTGAGAGGAAATCACGAAAGCCGACAAATTACCCAAGTATATGGCTTTTATGATGAATGTCTGCGAAAGTATGGGAATGCCAACGTTTGGAAATATTTTACAGATCTCTTTGATTATCTTCCACTTACAGCTTTAGTAGATGGACAGGTATGTATGTGTGTGCTCACATCTTGGGAGGAGGGGAGGTAAATGAAGGCAAAGATTGACTATTGGTAAGCTAGGGTCTAGATTCATATGACCTGTGTTTCTGCATCTCCTTGGCCTTTTCCTCCTTCCCTTATACTTAAAATTTCAAAGCAGGGAAGTGGATAAGTTTCACGTACATTTGTACCAGCAAATTTTCCTGTTCTCAGATATGTATGTAAATCTTTTGACCAAAGAATATGCTGTGCTTTTTAAGATATCGATAAATATTATAAATAAATGCTTAAGACACTGATGTGTAGTACTAGTAAAGCAAGATGTTATTTAAAACTATCTCTGCGTATACACACAGTTTTTGCTGGTTACCATGAATAACTTTGCATTTCTATTTTCATGGTAATTGCAAATGTTATATTGTGTATTACACCTTCTTCCCTGAGAAGTGAATGCTTGTCTGGGCACAGTGGCTAGTACTTTGGGATGCCAAGGCAAGAGGATCGTTTGAGTTCAGGGGTTCAAGACCAGCCTGGGCAATGTAGTGAGACCCTGTCTCTACAAAAAAATTTAAAAATTAGCTAAGCATAGTGGCACATGCTTGTAGTTCTAGCTACTCAGGAAGCTAGAGGTGAGAGGATCTCTTGAGCCCAGGAAGTTAAGGCTGCAGTGAGCCGTGATCACAGCACTGTGCTCCAGCCTGGGCAGCAGCAAAACTCCATCTCAAAGAACAAAAAAAGAAAATAGAAGCAAATGCTATTTCTGCAGTGCGGACAGATCATGAAACATTCAAAAGTATAAGAAGAAATTATGCAAATTTCCTATTTCAATTTCTAGAGATAATCACTGTAAGCATGAACTGATTTAAATTTAAATATAAAACAAAGGCTGGGCATGGTGGCTCATACCTATAATCCCAGCACTTTGGGAGGCCAAGGTGGGTAGATCACCTGAGGTTGGGAGTTCAAGACCAACCTGGCCAAATGGTGAAACCCATCTCTACTAAAAATACAAAAATTAGCCAGGGATGGCAGTGCATGCCTGTAGTCCCAGCTACTTGAGAGGCTGAGGCAGGAGAATCACTTGAACCTGAGAATGACAGAGGTGGCAGTGAACCGAGATCGTATCACAGCACTCCAGCTTGGGTGAGAAAGTGAGACTCCATCTCAAAAAATAAAATAAATATAAATGTAAAACATATAATAAAACTCCATAATTCTTAAATTATAAAAGCCCAGAGTTGTCAAGAATGTGATGAATTCTCTCTTAGACTGCTTGTGGGAATATAATTTGGTTATAACTTTCTCTATGTAATCCTGACAGTCTTTTTTTCTCAGCCGTGATTTTGGACACTGCCATGATTAATTTGAAAGGACAATACTTTGCCTGGACTTGTTAAAATAAAATGTGAATTTAAAAGATGTTAAATTTTAATTAAAGTTGTTTTAAATTGTTTTGAAGCACACAGTCCTCAATAAAAAAATTGCTGGACAGAATGATTTTTAAAAGACAGTCTATCAGTTTTAATGAAGTATCTGGTTTTTTAAATGGGTGCATTAGTAGAGCTTTTATATATTTTTTCCTTCCTCCTCCCTTCCTCTCTTTCTGAAAAGTTACCAGAAAAGAAATAATAGTAGACAATACTGATCTAGAAGAAAAGGGGGAAGGCACATAAAACACTAAGAATGAAATAAGGCATAATTATAACTGTGCAGGAGTTTGTGTATCACAAGAACAGGTGCAGCTTTAGTGCACTAAATTTAAAAAGTTGAATGAAGCTTACTATATTAAAATACCAGTTATTAAAATTGGCTTGCAGAAGTTCGTCCAATATAAGTAAACTACCAATAGCAACCAGGTATAAATAGTTTTATAGGCTAATTCTATCAAACCTTTAAGGAACATATAATTTCTGTATTCTAGAACTTGGGAAAAGATGGAGAGTTCAAAACTGACACCATATGCCTAGTATAACCTCAATGCCAAACCAGACGTGGCATGCACAGAAAAATAAAATCAGACCAAAATCATTTGGAAAAAAAATTCCTATATGATTCAAAACTCAGTTATTTTATAAAATAATAATATTAAGTGGATAAAGAAATACTGGTTATACTATCAGCTAAACATTAGAAACCTTCTCATCAGGCCAGGCGAGGTAGCTCACGCCTGTAATCCCAGCACTTTGGGACGCCAGGGCGGATGGATCACCTGAGGTCGGGAGTTCAAGACCAGCCTGACCAACATGGAGAAATTCCGTCTCTACTAAAAATACAAAGCCAGGCATGGTGGCACATGCCTGTAAACCTAGCTACTCGGGAGGGTCAGGCAGGAGAATCACTTGAACCCGGAAGGTGGAGGTTGCGGTGAGCCGAGATCACACCATTGCACTGGGCAACAAGAGCAAAACTCCGTCTCAAAAAATAAAAAAATAAAAATCAGAAAGAAAATGCTTGTTAAAACATATTATTCTCTCTGATTCAGAATACCTAGAGCATGGATTTGAAACTAGGTAGTTGACAAAAAACAAAACAGAAACATTTGTATTATTCCATTTTATTTTAGAAGTCCTGGCTAATGCACTAAGCAATAAAAAGAATTAAAAGGTGTAAACATTGAGAAGAAAAAACAAAAATACTTTTGCAGATGACTTGATCATGTACTTAGAAAATATGAAAGAACTGAAAATGTATTGTAGCCAGTAACAGGAATCAGAGTATTGGCTGTAAGAGAAACAAAAAATTGTATATATCAGCAATAACCAACAGAAGCTGTAACGACAACTGGGTACAGTGGCATGCACCTGTAATCGCAGCTTCTCAGGAGGTTGAGGCGGGAGGATTGCTTAGGCCCAGGAGTTCATGGGTGCATTGCATAGTGATCATGCCTGTGAATAGCCACCGCACTCCATCCTCAGCAACACGGCAAGACTCCATCTCTACAGAAAGAAAAGAAAGGAGGGAAGGAGGAAGGGAGAAAAAAAAAGAAATTTAATGGTAGGTCCCAAGGATGGAGATACCATTGGCCAGAGAAAAGGAAGGGAGGAACGGTGGGAGTGAGGGGGGAAAAAAAAAAAAAGAAATTTAATGGTGGGTCCCCAAGGTTGGGGATACCATTGACCAGAGAAGGGGTAAAGAAGAAAAAAAGATGAACAAAATGTGTTTAAATGTTGGCATTATTTGGACTGACACTTTTAACCATTATTTACTCTTTGTTAACTGTTAGCAGTTAGTAAAACAAATACATTCTCTTTTGTTAATTCATAAACAGATATTCTGCCTCCATGGTGGCCTCTCTCCATCCATAGACACACTGGATCATATAAGAGCCCTGGATCGTTTACAGGAAGTTCCACATGAGGTAACCTTAGTTTAAAAAAGAAGAAGAAAGGAAAAGAAAATATAACCACATTTTGAGGACGATAAAGTATGACTGATAATAATTTGTAACATGTACTTATTTTTCTTGGTCAGGGCCCAATGTGTGATCTGTTATGGTCAGATCCAGATGATCGTGGTGGATGGGGTATTTCACCACGTGGTGCTGGCTACACATTTGGACAAGACATTTCTGAAACCTTTAACCACGCCAATGGTCTCACACTGGTTTCTCGTGCCCACCAGCTTGTAATGGAGGTATGTACTTTCCTTACAGAATGATCTTTATTTCAGATTAGCATATACTTCTGTAATAAGGCATTTTGACTTAACTAAGAAACACTCCTCACCATTTATTACCTAGGTGAAAAGAGGAAAAACTTGCTGGTTTTAGCAAGTAGGGAAAGCACTAGTAGACCGGAGCAGAATTATAACTCATTTTTGAAATTGAGACTTAGAAAAAGGTTACAAAAATAGTACCCCAGAATTCCGTGTATGAGTCATTCAAATTCCTGACTGTAAATGTTTTACTATATTTGCTTTATCATTTTGTGTCTCCCTTCCTCTTCACCCCCCACACTTTCTTCTGAACCATTTGAATATCTATTGCAGACAAATACTCCTTTACTACCAACTTTCTATGTGTATTTTGTAAAATTAAGGACATGCTGTTGCATAACCACCGTATAGTTACCACAGTTGGGAAAATTTGTGTTCATATAGTACTATTATTTAATATGAATATTCAGATTTTACTAATTGTCTCACTAATGTCTTTTATAGCAAAATTTAATTTTGTGCATACTGTATGTGCATAATCTAATCCAAAGATTAGGTTGTGTTCATTCTACTTTGATGTGGAAATCCTCCGATTTTCTTTGTTTTCCACATTCTTGACATTTTGGAAGAGTAGGAGCATTTTATTTTACAAAAATATCCCTCAGTTGGGGTTTGATGTTTTCCTTGCAGTTAGGGATTCACTGTATGCATTTTTGGCAGTCTTGCCGTAGAAAGATGGTGTGTCCTCCTCCGTGCATTTTATCAAGTGGTCCTAAAATCTGCTTGTCTCAGTGCTGGTGGTGGCAACTTTAATCACTTAGTTAAGATGATGTCTGCCAGATTTCTCCACTATAATGTTAACTGTTTTACAACTACTAAGGGAATATAAACAACATAATCCCTCCAGACCAGTAGGGAGTGGCTTCAAGACGTTAGAGAAAACTTCACCAGCCCAGTAGAGACAAGGGAGCATGATAAAAAAAACAGAAATTTATATAGAAAAAATAAATTTAATTATATCAGTGATTATAAGAAACAGACTAAAATTTTAGCCTGAGACTCTTAGATTGGATAAATAATCAAAATGTAGCTGTTATTTGGGATGTACCTAAAACATAAATGACTGGCTGGACAAAGTGGCTCATGCCTGTAATCCCAGCACTTTGGGAGGCTGAGGTGGGAGGATCTCTTGAGTCCTGGAGTTTCAGACCACCTTGGGCAACATAGTGAGACCTCATCTCTATTAAAAAAAAAAAAAAAAAGTCAAAAAATTAGCTGGGCATGGTGGCATATGTCTGTTGTCCCAGCTACTCGGGAGGCCGAGGTGAGAGGATCACTTGAGGCCAGGAGGTTGAGGCTGCAGTGAGCTGTGATCATACCACTGCACTCCAGCCTGGGCAAAAGAGTGAGACCTTCTCTCAAAAAAAAGGGGGAAAAAAAAAGACACTACAGACTAGAGGTAAAAGTTGGAAAATGGTATATTGGTATATCAAGTAATCAAAATATCAAAAATACAGCTAATAGGCTGGCGCGGTGGCTCGTGCCTGTATTCCCAGCACTTTGGGAGGCTGAGGCAGGCGGATTGCTGGAGCTCAGGAGTTCAAGACCAGCCTGGGCAACATAGTGAGATCCCGTCTCTACTAAAATACAAAAAAATAGACTGGTGTGGTGGCGTGCACCTGTTGTCCCAGCTACTCAGGGGGCTGAGGCAGGAGAATTGCTTGAACCCAGGAGGCAGAGGTTGCAGTGAGCCTAGATCATGCAACGGCACTCCAGCCTGAGCAACACGTGTGTGTGTGTGTGTGTGTGTGTGTGTGTGTGTGTGTGTATACATACACATATACATGTATATACACACATACATAACACAACATGTATATATATATACACACGCTATATCTAATACTAATTATAGCCAATAATATGAATGAGATAGGCTCTAATAAAAGGTGTTGTTAGAAATAAAGAGGTTATTGATGAAATAATCTGTCCCAGTTCTCTAGGAAGAAAGTATTCTGTATTTGTATTTACGTAGTAATAGCTTCAAAATATATAAAGAATAATTGGCATAATTCATGAGGGAAAATTGAGGATTGTGGGAGAAATTCAGTACACATCCTTGCCAAGATTTCAAGCATGGTTAAGGCAAAACAACAATTAGCGAGCTGCATTTAACAGAATCCTAGGCCCACGAATTGCACAGGGTTCTGTACAGGTACACAAACTATTAAAGATGGAGACCTTATAAAGTAATATAGACGACTACATTTCCACAGAGAGTGCCTGCAGTTTTTGAGTTTAGTTTTTTTTAAATGTATCTGTGTCAGAATCATAATATTATAATGAAATATTGAATTTGTTTTTATCCTGCAGGGATACAATTGGTGTCATGATCGGAATGTGGTTACTATTTTCAGTGCACCCAATTACTGTTACCGTTGTGGGAACCAGGCTGCTATCATGGAATTAGATGACACTTTAAAATATTCCTTGTGAGTAACTGTAAATTTTAATTGTATATACTTACTTTCAGAAGGAAAATTTAAATGTTAAAAATAGAAGTAGAAGATTTGTGTTTCTGAAATGGTGGGATGAGTATAGCAAAGTGCCTACCCAGCAAAAACAACCATTAAATAATTTTTCAAAGCTTTTGGAAATTCTCCTAAGGGCATACAGCAGATGGAGAACAGTTAATTCAAGAAAACCTACTAAATCTCAGTAATAATAGCCGTTGTCTGTGGCATTTGAACTATGACTTGCTCCCCCCAACTCCTTCCAGATCCCTCTCACAGAAACGACTACAGGGGCTGTAGTCTGGGTTGGTACAGTCAGGAGGCCAAGGGATTCCCCCTCTTTACCAGCTCCCAGCGTTGGGACTGTGGTTTCACTCGCAGAGGTCAGATACCAGCATATATCACCTCTCCTGGTCTGGAGTTACAGAAGCTCTACTCTTGGTGGACGCAGTCAAGCAGGCTGAGGCCCCCTTCCCTGTCCCAGCTCCTGGGGCAGAAGCTCTGCTCCAAGCATGCATAGCAGATGAGAATGCTGGGTTTCCCAATGCTCTTACCCCAGCACCTGCTTGTAAACCAGGTGGTGTCACTGAGCCCGCACTGGCACAGAAGTTTGCAGGAGGAAAGGCAGGTCACAGAAATTCCTCAGTTCTTCCTCAGTGGACTTACCTTACTTAGGTGATGGAGAATTCCAAATCTGAGTGCTTTGTGGAAAACAGTGGATGTCATGATGGAGACCAATTAAGAGGGCTGTAATAGCTCCCATGATACTAGGAGCAACATACAAAAGAGCAGAGCAATAGATTGTTCAACAAATAGCACCAGGGAAGAAGCCAAGAAGAGCCCTTCTGGGATCACAGTCAGCCCTGGGGGACAAGAAGGCTGTGCACATGCACTAGCCATACCCACTCAGGAGCAGTCAGAGTAGGATGTGGGGTATTCAGATAATATTTTCAGGCCACACATAGATTGTACTGAGTTGAATAGTGTCCCCCCTCCCCAAATAATTCATGTCCACCCAGAACCTCAAAATGTGATGTTATTTGGAAATAGGATCTTTGCAGATATAATTATTAAAGATGAAATTGTATTGGATTAGGGTGGGCCTAAATCCAATTCAAACGGGATTTAAGTAAGAGGAAAAGAAACACACACACGGGAGAATGCTGTGTGAAGCCAGAGATTCCAGTGATTCATCTACCAGCCAAGGATTGCCAGAGCCATCAGAAGCTAGGGAGAGGCTAGGAAGGATTTTTTCTAGAGTCTTCAGAGAGAGTGTGGTCCTGCCAGCACCTTGGTTTCAGACGTGTAGCCTCCAGAACCTCCAGAACTCTGAGAGGATAAATCCCTGTTATATAAGCTGTACAGTTCGGTAATTTGTTACAGCAGCCCCAGGAAACGGATAAGTGGATTGATCAACAAATGGTGTAACCGTCAGTGGTATATGAGGCTTAAACACAACCTCTAATCATTGACTGAACATTCAGTTACTCTGACCCAGGAGCACCTCCTAGGAAGTCAGGCTTTAAAATAAAATCACACTCATCCCTGACAGTCTGGCAGAATATGTACATGCCCTCTCTGGACTGAGTGGAGAATGAAGATCCAACTATTAGTCCCTGACTGAATGGGAAACTAAAATGTAAACTCCTTCAGCTTTGATAGCAATCTGCAAGTCACATAACATTTCTGGTGGTCATTAGGGTGGGCTTTAAGATCTTAACTGGCCAAGGGGGCTTAAGTCCAATCTTTGATCAGTAAGTGGCTTATGCCTACCCAGAGACAGCCTCTCAGTAGCCAGGCTGTGAAAGATTAAAAGAAGTAAAAACAGCCAGGCACGGTGACTCATGCCTGTATCCAGCACTTTGGGAGGCTGAGGTGGGCGGATCACCTGAGGTCGGGAGTTCAAGACCAGCCTGACCAACATGGAGAAACCCAGTCTCTACTAAAAATTAGCTGGGCATGGTGGCACATGCCTGTAATCCCAGCTACTTGGGAGGCTGAGGCAGGAGAATCGCTTGAACCTGGGAGGCGGCGGTTGGAGGTTGTGGTGAGCTGAGATCACGCCACTGCACTCCAGCCTGGGCAACAAGAGCGAAACTCTGTCTCAAAAAAAAAAAAGTAAAAACATCTGAGCAGGGCCACAGGGGCTGCACACTATGGGGGAAGTAGACTTTACAGTTAGTTCAGCTAAGTCACTAAACAAAAATAGTAAACCACCAAAAACACAAGATCAGTCCCCAGGGACATGAATTCCAGAGTTACTGCAATGTATTATCTATAATGTCCAATTTTTCAACCACAGATTATAAGACATGGAAAGAACAAGAGAGTGTGACCTCTACACAAGAAAAAGCTAAGCAACAGAAACTGTTTCTCTTGGATAGAACAACTAGGCAGGAGATGAAGGCAGTAGAAGACTTGAGCAACACTGTAAACTGACTGTATACCTCATGTCTATAAAACAACACCCAACAACAGCAGAATACATTCCTCTCAAGTAAACATGAAACATAGTCATATGCTAGACTATAAAACATGCCTCAGGCAATTTAAGAAGATTGGATTCTTACAAAGTATATTCTCTAAACACAAGGAAATGAAATTAGACGACATTAACATGGCTCGATGCTGTGGCTCACGCAAGTAATCCCAACACTTTGGGAGGCCAAAGTAGGAGGATCATTTGAGGCCAGCCTGGGCAACATAGGGAGACCCTGTCTCTACAAAAAAATTTAAAAATTAGCCAGGTAAGGGCTGGGCGCAGTGGCTCAAGCCTGTAATCCCAGCACTTTGGGAGGCCGAGACGGGCGGATCACGAGGTCAGGAGATCGAGACCATCCTGGCTAACACGGTGAAACCCTGTCTGTACTAAAACATACAAAAAACTAGCCGGGCGAGGTGGCGGGCGCCTGTAGTCCCAGCTGCTCGGGAGGCTGAGGCAGGAGAATGGCGTAAACCCGGGAGGCAGAGCTTGCAGTGAGCTGAGATCCGGCCACTGCACTCCAGCCTGGGCGACAGAGCGAGACTCCGTCTCAAAAAAAAAAAAAAAAAAATTAGCCAGGTATGGTGCCAAGCACCTGTAGTCTCAGCTGTGTGGGAGGCTGAGGTGGAGGATCACTTGAGCCCAGTTGATCAAGGCTGCAATGAGCTGTGATCACAGCACTGCACTACAGCCTGGGCAACAGAGCAAGACACCTGTCTCAGAAAGAAAAAAAAAAAGGTGGTTTAAAATCAGTAACCTGTGTTTATACTTGAGGACCTAGAAAAAGCAGAGTAAACTAAACCTGATGTAAGCTTATGAAATGAGGTTTAGAGTGGAAATAAACAGTAGAAAATCATTAGAGAAAAAATCAACAAAACCCAAAGTTGATTCTTTGAAAGGCCTTAACTAGACTGGCAAGAAAAAAAGGAGTAAAGACTCAATTACCAAATCACTAGAGACCTTACTTAAATAAAAAGGATTATAAAGGAATATAATAAATAACTATATGCCAGCAAATTCAGTTACTTCAATAAAATGGACAGATGCCTAGAAAGAAACTACTGAAACTGACTCAAAGAATGTGAAATCTGAATGACCTTTCAAATGTGAAAATATTGAGCCAGCATGGTGACTCACACCTGTAAATCCCAGGTGTGGGAGGCCAAGCTGAGAGGATTGCTTGAGACGAGGAGTTTGAGAACAGCCAGAACAACATAGCAGGACCTTGTCCCTATTTAATTTAAAAGAATATAACTAAATGAGTGAAAAAATTAAAGCTCCCCACAAATAAAAGGCCAGGCCCAATTGGCTTCACTGATGAAGTCCACCAAATGTTTAAAAAAGGAATTGGCCAGATGCGGTGACTCTAACCAGTAATCCCAGCACTTTGGGAAGCCAAGGCAGGCAGATTGAGCCCAGGATTCAAGATCAGCCTGGGTAAAACCCTGTATCTATAAAGAATACAAAAATTAACTTGGTGTGGTGGCTCAGTCTATAGTCTCAGCTACTCAGGAAGCTGAGGTGGGAGGATCACCTGAGCCCAGGGAGGCTAAGGCTGCAGTGAGCCATGATCACACCACTGTACTCCAGCCTGGGCAACAGAGTGAGACCCTGTCTCAAAAATAAAAAAGAGTTAATGCCAGTCCTTCACAAACACTTCCAAAAAACAGAAGAGGAGGACTACTCCATTCATTCTGTCATACCTGCATTATTATCCTTGATACCAAAAGTAGACAAAGGCAAAAAAACACAGACCAGCATTGTTACGAATACAGATATAAAATTTTTCAACATACATACCAGCAACCTGGATCTAGCAATATATAAAAAGATTATACATCATGAGCAAGTGGGATTTATCCCAGCAATGCTAGGTTGGTTCAAACATGAAAATCAATATAATAAACCATATTAATATTAAGGGCTTAAAAACCTGATCATCTCAATAGAGGCACAAAAATAATTGGAAAAACCCACCAGCGTTTCATACCAGAAACACTCAAGAAAATAGTGATGTTAGGCCGGGTGCAGAGGCTTATGCCTATAATCCCAGCACTTTGGGAGGCCGAGGCAGGTGGATCATGAGATCAGAAGATCGAGACCATCCTGGCTTACACGGTGAAACCCCGTCTCTACTAAAATAAATACAAAAACAAAATTAGCCGGGCATGGAAGCGGGCACCTGTAGTCCCGGCTACTTGGGAGACTGAGGCAGGAGAATGGCGTGAACCAGGGAGGCGGAGCTTGCAGTGAACTGAGATCGCGCCACAGCACTCCAACCTGGGTGACAGAGTAAGACTCTGTCTCAAAAAAAAAAAAGATATTATTATTAAATAATATTAAACAATTGTTTAAACTTAATATTTCTTAATCTTTAATTGTTTAAACTTTTAAATAATAGTAATATTTAGAAGTTGTTATGGCAGGCACCAGACCAGACATTCTGTCTTCTTAAATTTTCACCATAGCCCTATGAAGCAGTTAGTTGGAATGGGAGCATCTGCAGTGATTTGCCCATGACCTTTCCAGCCATAAGTGATGTGGTCATGGTAGGAAAGCAGGACTGCTCTTTCTACTACAGTGTCTTGTTCTTTATTCATTTGTTTGCTTTGCAAAGTCAAATCCTTTATTTGCTTCCTTTTTTGCCATTTACAGCCTTCAGTTTGACCCAGCGCCTCGTCGTGGCGAGCCTCATGTTACACGGCGCACCCCAGACTACTTCCTATAAATTTATCCTGGGAAACCTGCCTTTGTATGTGGAAGTATACCTGGCTTTTTAAAATATATGTATTTAAAAACAAAAAGCAACAGTAATCTATGTGTTTCTGTAACAAATTGGGATCTGTCTTGGCATTAAACCACATCATGGACCAAATGTGCCATACTAATGATGAGCATTTAGCACAATTTGAGACTGAAATTTAGTACACTATGTTCTAGATAGGTCAGTCTAACAGTTTGCCTGCTGTATTTATAGTAACCATTTTCCTCTGGACTGTTCAAGCAAAAAAGGTAACTAACTGCTTCATCTCCTTTTGCGCTTACTTGGAAATTTTAGTTATAGTGTTTAACTGGCATGGATTAATAGAGTTGGAGTTTTATTTTTAAGAAAAATTCACAAGCTAACATCCACTAATCCATTACCCTTTATTTTATTGAAATGTATAATTAACTTAACTGAAGAAAAGGTTCTTGGGAGTATGTTGTCATAACATTTAAAGAGATTTCCCTTCATTTAAACTAAATTACTGTTTTATGTTGATCTGCATATTTCTGTATATTAGTCATGGCAGTGCTTGCATCCTATTTGGTGTACTCAGCAAATAAACTTTTCATTTTAAACAAAAACGTTCATTTATTGTGTTGTGCATTAAATGAAAACTTTTTTTTTTTTTTAAGACCAGGTCTTTCTCTGTCATCCAGGCTGGAATGCACTGGCACAGTCATAGCTCACTTCAACCTTGAACTCCTGAGCCTAAGCCATCCTCCTCCCTCAGCCTCCTGAGTAGCTGGGACTACAGTCAACATACCACCACACCCAGCTAATTTTTAAAATATTTTGTAGAGATGGGGTCTTGCAATGTTGCCCAGTTTGGTCTCGAACTCCTGGCCTCAAGTGGCCCTCCCAGAGTGTTGAGATTGCAGACATGTGCCATCACACCTGGCCTGCTATCTTGAAACAACATAAAATCTTTCAAAGCAGGGCAGTGGGACATGGCTATAGTCCCAGCTACTCAGGAGGCTGAGGTGGGAGGATAGCTTGAACTCAGGAGTTTGAAGGCAGCCTGGGCAACATAGCAAGATCTCTAAAAAATAAAAAATAGGCTGGGCATGGTGGCTCATGCCTGTAACCCCATTGCTTTGGAAGGCTGAGATAAGAGGATTGCTTGAACTCAGGAGATTGAGTGATCCTTATACTGGTCAACATAGACTCCATCTCTATTTTTTTTTAATAAATCTCTCGACTTGAAATAAACAGTTGTGTTGAGGAAATTTGATTGTAATATTCTTTGTTACAGGACTGACTTTCGGAAGAAATTCAAATAGCTGATAACTTTTAGACCATAAAAAAAGCCATTCTAAAAAATTTATTAAGTAATTTATATTAATGTCACATTTTTAAGTACAACTATGGATTTACTAAAACTAGAATATAACTGGGAAGAAACTTTCAAAAACTAAAATATATGGGGTGTATATATATATATATACACACACACACACATACACACACACATTTTTTTTTTTTTTTGGGACAGGGTCTCACTTTGGGTTGCCCAAGCTGGAGTGCAGTGGCCCAATCACAACTCACTGCAGCCTTGACAATAAATCAGTTTTAGAATATTTTCATGATTTCAGTCTCTCTCTTGACCTGTGTTAATTTCCGTTGCCACCAACCAGCCCCAGGCAACCACTAACCTGCTTCTGTCTACAGATTTACTTCTGGCCAGCTCATATCAGTGGAATCACATAAATAGTTTTTGTGCAGGTTTTTCACTAGCATGTCCTGAAGTTCCTCCATGTCGTATTTAACAGTTCATTCTTTCATTCCTAAGCAGCTTGCCATGGTGTGAATATAACACATTTCTGTCTATGCATTCATCAGCTAATGTGTGCATTTGAAACATTTAGGCTATTTCCAATTTTTAGTTATTAAAGTATTGTCATTGTTGCTCAATTTGGTAAATTTACCAAGAATCTTTAAATTGTACCCTTGAAATGGGAAAATTTTATGATTTGTAAAATATACCTCAGTGAAGCTGTCTTTAAAAAGAAAGAGATGGGCTTGGCTGGGTGCGGTCGCTCACACCTGTAATCGCAGCACTTTGAGAGGCCGAGGCGGGCAGATCACGAGGTCAGGAGATTGAGACCATCCTGGCTAACACGGTGAAACCCCGTCTCTACTAAAAGTACAAACAATTAGCTGGGCGTGGTGTCGGCGCCTATAGTCCCACCTACTCGGGAGGCTGAGGCAGGAGAATGGCGTGAACCCAGGAGGTAGAACTTGCAGTGAGCTGAGATCGTGCCACTGCACTCCAGTCTGGGCAACAGAGAGTCCGTCGCAAAAAAATAAGACGGGTTGGGCATGCTGGCTCATGCCTGTAATCCCAGCGCTTCAGGAGGCCAAGGCAAGAGGATCACTTGACCCCAGGAGTTTGAGGCCAGCATGGGCACATAGTGAGACCCCATTTCAAAAATAATTATAAAGTTAGTTGAGTGTGGTGGCACATGCCTGTCATCCCAGCACTAGGGATTTGGGGCTATAGTGAGCTATGATCATGCCACTGCACTCCAGTCTGGACAACAGAGCAAGATGCTCAAAAAAAAGTCTTGTGCAATACCACCAGAGCAGTCTTTAGAGGAAAATTTTTAACTAAATGCTTGTAACAGAACAAAAGCTGAAAAGTAATGAGCTAGGTGTTTGTTATGTAAAAGTTAACAGATTAAGAGCAAAAATCGAAAGGACAAAACCACAAACTGTTACTTGAAAAGACAAAACAGAAATTGCAAAAAAAAAAAAAAAAAAAAAAAAAAACAAGGCACAAATAAAAGCATGATTTTGCAAAATAAAATGTAACAAAAATCAAAAATTGAGGATAGGCTGGGCACAGTGGTCATGTCTGTAATCCCAGCGCTTTGGGAGGCTGAGGCAAGAGGATGACTTGAGCCCCAAAGTTCAAGGCCAACCTGGGGCAACATGGCAAAACCTCATCTCAAAAAATACCAAAAACTTAGCCAGGCGTGGTGGCACACACTTGTAGTCCCAGCTACTCGGGAGGTGAAGGGGAGAATCACGTAAACCTGTGGAGGGCAAGGCTGCTGTGGTGAGTCATGGTCTTGCCACTGCAGTCCAGCCGAGGTGAGAGTGAGACCCTGTCTCAAAAACAAAAAAACTGAGGATACTATGAATAGCATTTGCCATTACATTTGAAAACAAGAAATTACAGAAGTAATTTACTAGAATATTTATCAAACTGACTCAAATATAGTCTAATTCTGTCATTATTAAGATGAAATAAGTTGAATCACACATTTACATCTTATAAAGAATACACTAGGTGCCAAAGTTTACAGCAGCATTCCATAGCCAAAAAAGGTGGAAACGAGCCAAATTCCATCAACAGATTAATGGATAAACAAATGCGGTGGCTCATGCTTGTAATTCCAGCACTTTGGGAGACCGATGGGTGGATCACTTGAGTTCAGGAGTTCGAGACCAGCCTGGTCAACATGGCGAAACCCCATCTATACTAAAAAGACAAAAATTAGCCAGGTGTGGTGGAACATGCCTGTAATCCCAGCTACTCAGGAGGCTGAGGCAGGAGAATCGCTTGAACCCAGGAGGCGGAGGTTGCAGTGAGCAGAGATCACACCGCTGTACTCCGAGGCAGGTGGATCACCTGAAGACAGGAGTTCGAGACCAGCCCAGCCAACATGGTGAAACCCCGTCTCTACCAAAAATACAAAAATTAGCTGGACGTAGTGGTGCACGCCTGTAATCCCAGCTACTTGGGAGGCTGAGGCAGGAGAATAGCTTGAATGTGGGAGGCGGAGGTTGCAGTGAGCCAAGATCACGCCATTGCACTCCAGCCTGGGCGACAGAGTGACAGTCTGTCTCCAAAAAAAAAAAAAAAAAATACAGTTTAGAATCGGCTTGTTATATTTACACACACACGGATAAAAGAAATTCTGCTGGGATTTGGGTATTATATTGTATTGAACCTCTATCAGTTTAGGAAGAACAGGTTATTTTACATTATTGAACCTTCTAGTCCATGGAGATGGTATAAAATACCTCTTTGATCAAATCCTCAATTTCTCTCAACAATGTATTATAATATTTGGTATAAATGTCTTTCCATCTAACCATAACATTTGATTTTAAAATGCTGTCATGGGTAATACCTTTCTATTTTCTGATTGTTTAATTATGATAAATTGAAATAAAAGTGATCTTTTAAAATACTTTATTTATTTGTTTGTTTTGAGATGGAGCTTCACTCTGTCACCCAGGCTGGAGTGCAATGGCGTGATCTCTGCTCACTGCAACCTCCTTTTTTTTTTTGAGACAGAGTCTCAGTGTAGCCCATGCTGGAGTGTAGTGGCACAATCTCTGCTCACTGCAACCTCCACTTCCCAGGTTCAAGCGATTCTCCTCTGGAATAGCCAGGATTACAGGCACCCACCACACGCCCAGCTAGTTTTTTGTATTTTTAGTAGAGATGGGGTTTCACCATCTTGGTCAAGCTGGTCTCTAATTCCTGACCTAAGGTGATCCACCCACCTCCGCCTCCCAAAGTGCTGGGATTACAGGCCTGAGCCACCGCGCCTGGCCAAAATATTTTCTTCTATCCAGTAGCTATCCTAAATGCACTTAGTTCTTATATAAGTTGAGTATCCCTTATTCAAAATGCATGGGACCAGAAGTGTTTCAGGTTTAGAATTTGTTCTGATTTTGGAATATTTGCAGATAGATACCTGATTGAACATCCCTTTTCCACAAATCTGAAATGCTCCAATGCGCATTTCCTTTGAGCATCAAGTGTACCTGCTTAAAAGGTTCTGGATTTTGGAGCATTTTGTATTTCAGAGTTTTGGATTAGGGATACTCAACCTCTATTTATCAGCAAAATTACTTTGGATTTTTTAAAATTACAAAGTCACATAGTCTGTGAATACAAAGCTTTTTTCTTCTTTTCTAATCTCTATGACTTTTTGTATGTTTCATATTGCTTTGATTAGGACAACTAGTATTTCATGTTAGTGGTAGGGGTTTTTGGAGGTACTTATTCCTTACCACTGTTTCTTGTAGGCAGCAGTTGTTGTTGTTGTTGTTGTTGTTGTTTCAATTCTAATCTAATATTCTCTACTTTTTTGTTGTTGTTGTTGTTTTTGAGACAGTCTTGCTCTGCCACCCAGGCTGGAGTGCAGCGGGGGCGATCTCGGCTCACTGCAACCAACCTCCGCTTCCCAGGCTCAAGTGACTCTCATGCCTCAGCCTCCCACATAGCTGGGATTGCAGTTGTGCACCACCAAGCCCAGCTAATTTTTGTTTTTCTGTTTTGTTTTGTTTTTTGTAGAGACGAGATTTTGCCATGTTGGCCAGGCTGGTCTTGAACACCTGACCTCAAGTGATCTGCCCGCTTCCCAAAGTGCTGGGATTACAGGCGTGAGCCACCGCACCCGGCTAATACTCTCTACTTTTCATTTGGGGATATTTAGACTATTTATATTTAATACAATTATTGATATTGTTAGGTTTAAGTCTGTCATCTTGCTATTCATTTTCTATTTGTCCCATTTATTTCCTCTTTTTCTGAATTCTTTTGGATTAATTGAATATTTTTTATTCTATTTATCTCTTTTGTGTGGCTTATTAGCTGTACCTTTTTGTTTCGTTCCTTTAGTGGCTGCTTTAGGATTTGTGGTATACATCTTTAACTTCATTCCGTCTACCATCAAGTGGCATTACACCACTTCACATAGAGTATCAGAACCTTGTAATATACATTCCTAACTTTGTGCTATTGTCATAAATTTTGGTTTTATAAGCCCCATGCAATATTTCTATTATATTATCATCACTAAAATATCCCTTAAAGGGATTTAGTAATAAGAAAAATGTTTATTTACTCTTATAAATCTGTGTTATTTCTAGTGTTCTTCATTGCTTTTTATAGTTTTGTATTTCCATCTGGTATAATTTTTCTTCTGCCTTAAGACTTTAACATTTTTCGTAGTGCAAGTTTGATAGTGATGAGTTTTTTCAGCTTTTGTATGTCTTTAAAAGTATTTCTTTCATGTTCATTTGGGAAAGATCATTTTACTAGGTATAGGCTGAGCACAGTGGCTCATACCTGTAATCCAAACATCTTGGGAGTCAGAGACAGGCAGATCACTTGAGGCCAGGAGTTCAAGACCAGCCAGGCCAACATGGTGAAAACCTGTCTCTACTAAAAATATAAAAATTAGCTGGGCATGGTGGCCTGCGCCTGTAATCCCAGCTACTGGGAGGCTGAGGCACAAGAATCACTTGAACCCAGGAGGCGGAGGTTGCAGTGAACTGAGATCACACCACTGCACCCCAGCCTGGGCAACTCTTGTCTCAAAAAAAAAAAAAAAAAAAAAAAAGGAAATTTTTTTAAAGATTATTTTACTAGGTATAGAATTCTATCATTACCCATGGAATCACAGCCCCTTAGCCTGCAATTCTACTAATTTAAGTTTGACTGCTGTCACCTTGTGCTTAGGTGCTGGGTTTTTCTCAGGCGCTCCTGCTCCCCATTCAGCAATCCTTGCATGCCTGCGTCCGAGGGAGGTCCGTCCCCATGCTCTCACCCCCTCCCCAGCTGGAGACTGCTGCTGTGTATCACTCAGTGCTGGGCTCATGGCAGGAGCAGGTGAGGTTCTCTGTTGTCCCAATTCAGCCTCAATCTTGAGCTGGCTGTTTGTGCTTTGTGTTTTTTGGTTTTTTGGGTTTTTTTATCTTTTGAGACGGAGTCTTGCTGTGTCGCCCAGTCTGGAGTGCAATGGCGCAATCTTGGCTCACTGCAACCTCTGCCTCCTGGGTTCAAGCGATTCTCCTGCCTCAGCCTCCTGAGTAGCTGGGATTACAGGCACACACCACCATGCCTAGATAATTTTTGTGTTTTCAGTAGAGACAGGGTTTCACCATGTTGGCCAGGCTCGTCACGAACTCCTGAACTTAGGTGATCTGCCTGCCTCAACCTCCCGGAAGTGCTGGGATTACAGGCATGAGCCACCGCACCCAGCCTGTGTCTTTGGTTTTCAAGGTGAGGTTTTCTGAGCATTCTTGCTCCTTCTACCTGTGGCCGCCAAACTTCTCCTTGTGTCCGTGGTTGGTGTAGGCTGGGCGTTTTCGGCCCCATTCCTAACAAGAGTAGACATCTGTTTGATATCTGTATCCACTCTTCCCTCCAAGGTAGAGAGTTTTTGCCTCGACTTTCTGCTGGCAGCAATAATCTTTGCCTGAGTCCTGGGAGAAGCAGATGGGTTTTGTTTTGGTTTTGTTTTGTTTTGTCTGCCTCTGTTCCTTTTCCAGAGACAATAGATCTGCCAGTGCCTGGCAGGCCATAGTACTTGCTGTACTTTCCCCAATGGTTAAGACCTTGGCTTGGTAGGAGAGAAGGGTCTGCGGAAGCCAGTGGAGTTTTGTGCTTGTTCCCCTACAGCCACCAGTCCCCTCCTTGTTTGCTCTGAGATTGGCTTTCTCTGGTCTCCTGCCTTGCCTCACTCCTCCTGAATACCTACTGAAGGGTGATGAGGAAGAACTCTCTAGAGAATGGGCACTCCGTTTGTGTCTGAAGCCCCCAGCCAGGACTGGCTTCATGGCATGGGACCTGTGCAGGGCCCCGCACTTAGAAGGCTTCAGGTTTAGGTTTATTACATTGCTGTTGCCATCTTGAACTTCTTCACTTTTGAGTAAGGGTTCCCACATTTTCGTTTTGCACTAAGGCCCACAAATTAAATAGCCCGTCTGGTTCCAAACTGATGCAGTAGCCCATGAGTGACCTTTACAAACATCAAAATCTTAGCTTGTATAGCAGCTGCCTTTTCTCCCATGTTTTGCCAAAGGGAAGACAGTTTCTGTGTCCCGTCTCTCCTTGGAGAGGGTTATCTCTTTTTGGAATTCAGTTTACATAATTGCTTTGCAGCCTCAGCTCACTGTGGGCTCAAAAATGTTATGATTTTGTGTATCATCCAGCTGTTTCTTTTTCTTTTCCTTTTTTTCTTGAGACAAGGTCTCAGTATATTGCTGAGGCTAGTCTTGAACTCCTAGGCTCAAGTGATCCCCCGACCTCAACCTCCCAAGTAGCTGGGACCACAGGCATGCACCATGCACCCAGCTAGATCCAGCTGTTTCTTGTCGCTAGGGTGAGAGCAGCATTCTTTACAGATCTCTGTGTCCTAAGTGGAAGTCTAAATAAGCCCTGTGATTTAGAGCTTGTTATTTTTAGAATGTCAATTTCAGCTAGCAGAGCAATTACCTGACTAAAGCCTGTTCCCTCCCTTTAAAGGGAGATTTCACATGTTTTAATTTAAATCTTTCCTTCAGAAAAAGGTCACTTTATTTTCTTTTATCCCCACAACAAAACACCCCTTAGTGTCACTGTCACAATAGAACAACCTAGAATGACTTTATTATTGTCTTGTGATAATAGCTACTGTATAATTAAGCTCAAATGAGCAGAGCTCCCATATCAATCCATGATAGTGAGGAAGAGAGTTTACAAAGTGAAATACAGAGATGAAGAGTAATAAAATGAGGGGAAATTCTCTAAGACCATGTAGGGTGGTGGCCCACGCCTGTTATCTCAGCAGTTTGGGAGGCCAAGGCAGGAGGATCACCTGAGTACAGGAGTTGGAGACCAGCCTGGGCAACATAGTGAGACCTGATCTCTACAAAAATAAAAAATAATTAGCTGGGCATGGTAGCACGCACCTGTGGTCAGTCCTCAGCTACACAGGAGGCTGAAGCAGGAGGATCAATTAAGCCCAGGAGGTCGAGGCTCCAGTGAGCCGAGATTGGGCCACTGCATTCCAGCCTGGGCAACACAGTGAGACCCTATCTCTACAAAAATATTTTAAAATAGTTGGGCATTGGTACTCTGAGGTTTTGTAATAAAAAAAAAAAAAAGCTAAAGATAAAAAATGAAAAATAAGTAAAATAAAAATTAGCCAGGCATGGGAGGCAGATCAGCAGCAGTGGAGGGTCCTGGGTGGTGCAGCCTGCGCCAGTGTGGGCTTGCTCCCGAGGGCTGCACCTCGTGTGGGCGCTGGGGTTGCTGGTAACGTCATCGGGAGCACGGTCCCGAGGCCCTTCCCCTTCTGGTCTCAGCCTCCTCCACCTCTCCTGGGCCATTGGGTTTTGTCGTGTTGGAAACAAGGTCTGAACTGAGGCCAGTTAACTAAGATCAAGGTACAAACTAAGATCAAGGTACAAGACCTGTTTTGCAAGGAACAGCAATATGCCCCCTTCAAAGATGACCGCTGGCCGCAGGACTAAGCTTGGCAATAAGATGTGAGTGGAAGCTCCCAAAGCTCTCTAAAGAGGCCTCCTCTTCTCTGATTCTTGGAGTGTGGACAGGATAGCTGGAATCTTAGCATCCAGTTTTGAATACCAGGTGACATTGAAGATGAAAGCCTTGAACTGAGATAATGTCCCTATAAGCTTTTTGTTTGTTTTTTTGTTTGTTTTGAGATGGAGTCTCACTCTATCACCCAGGCTGGAGGGCAGTGGTGCAACGTCAGCTCACTGCAACCACCACCTCCCGAATTCAAGCGATTCCAATGTCTCAGCTTCCCAAGTAGCTGGGATTACAGGTGCAAGCCACCATGCCTGACTGTTTGTGTTTGTGTTTTTTTAGTAGAGATGGGGTTTCCCCATGTTAACCAGCCTGGTCTCAAACTCCTGACCTCAGGTGATCTGCCCGCCTCGGCCTCCCAAAGTGCGGGGATTACAGGCGTGAGTCACCACCCGGCTCCTGTAAGCTTTTACATGACAGAAATCAACTATGTTGTGGAGGCTGAGGCAGGAGAATCACTTGAACCCAGGAGGCAGAGGGTGCAGCGAGCCAAGATTGTGCCATTGCACTCCAGCCTGGGCAACAGGGTGAGACTCCATCTGAAAAAATAAAAATAAAAATAAATAAATAAATAGCCAGGCATGATGGCACACACCTGTGGTCCTGTGGCAAGAGAATAGAGAATTAGGATAACGGTGGTTCGGCAGGTGCAGCCAGTTCTGATAAGCAAAAGAACAGCAGGTGCAGCCAGCTCCGATAAACAGGAGAGCAGCAGGTGCAGCATATAGGCCACATCCTCCCTCCCATGATAACAAGCCGCTTCAGCCTCTGATTGACTGTGGCTGTCTCCAGTTCAGCGTCTGCTGGGTTGCAGGCCAATCCTTCATGGGGTGCTGCCAATTGGAGGCCTCTCTAGGGCACTGAGGGGTGTTGCCGGGTTCCTCGGGCTTGATAAAAATCTTAATTAAGGAGGCTCTTGAGCCGCTTGTTCGAGCTCATTCTCGCTCTGTGAATTGTCTTCAATAGGTCTGTTTTCCCTAGTCTGTTCTTCTATTGCTTTGTCTTCCCTTGCTTTGTTCTTTTGTTACTTTGTGCGTTTTGTTCAATTCTTTGTTCAGCACGCCAAGAACCTTGACAACTCCATCAGGTAAAAGTCCCAGTTACTCGGGAGGCTGAGGTGGGAGGATGGCTTGAGCCTGGGGAGGTTGAAGCTGCAGTGAGCTGTGATTGTGCCACTGCACTTCAGCCCAGGTGACAGGCACTGTCTCAAAAAAACAAAAACTAAAGCTTTTTAAAGTCAGAGCTTTCTCATAGAGCACTTGACAAATTTACAAATCAGCCTCCTTCTAATCTTCAGCCTGCTGATACTTTTCAACATTTAATCATTAAATATTATACAGAAGTAGAGAGAAAAGTATAAAATATACTCATGTACCTGTCCCTTAGATTTTTTTGAGATGGAGTCTTAACCCTTGTCTCCCAGGCTGGAATTCAATGGCGCAATCTCATCTCACTGCAACCTCTGCCTCCCAATTTCAACCGATTCTCCTGCCTCAGCCTCCCAAGTAGCTGGGATTACAGGTGCCCGCCACCATGCCCGGCTAATGTTTGTATTTTTAGTAGAGATGTGGTTTCACCATGTTGGCCAGGCTGGTCTCGAACTCCTGACCTCAGGTGATCCACCTGCCTGGGCCTCCCAAAGTGTTGGGAATACTGATGTGAGCCACCATGCCCAGGCAATCCCTTAGCGTTAATATTTACTCATCTGTATCTGCATGTGCTGCCCCAGACGGTGATGATTATTACTGAGACAGGATCTCACTCTGTCACCCAGGCTAGAGAAGAGAGGTGAGATCACGGCTCACTACAACCTCAACCTGTTGGACTCCAGTGATCCTCCCACCTCAGACTTCAGAGTAGCTGGGACCACAGGTGCAGGCAACCACGCCTGGCTAATTTAAAAAAAAAAATTGTAGAGATGGGGTCTCACTATGTTGCTGATATTGTTTGGCTCTGTGTCCCCACCCAAATCTCATCTTGAATTGTAATCCCTGTGTGTAGAGGGAGGGACTGGAATCCACACATGTGGAGGAAGGTAGGTGATTGGACTATCGGGGCAGTTCCCCCATGCTGTTCTCATGATAGTGAATTCTCACAAGATCTGATGGTTCTATAAGAGGCTCTTTCCCCTTCCCTCCTCACTTTTCTCTCTCCTGCCACCTGTGAAGAAGGACATGTTTGCTGCCCCTTCTGCCATGATTGTAAGTTTCCTGAGGCCTCCCCAGCCCTGCAGAACTGTGAGTCAATGAAACCTTTTTGTAAATTACCCAGCCTCGGGTAGTATCTTTATAGCAGTGTGAAAATGGACTAATACAGTAGCCCAGACTGGTCCCAATCTTCTGGGCTCAAGCGATCCTTCTGCCTCAGCCTCCCAAAGTGTTGGGATCACAGGTGTGAGCCATCTTGCCTGGTTTTAATCATATGTTTCTAATTTTTCCATCTCATTGCAAGAGGGCTACAGTACAAAAAAAAAGTATAATTAACCAAGAACCTAAAGATCAGTAGTTCCTTTCCCTAAATGCAGAGGAAGAATGCTGCTTTTCTAACTAAGGAAACAAGCATCTCTATTTTTAGCCCTTTAGTTATATACGCAACTGATGTTTGTCCTTTCTGTTGAAGAAAAGTATCTGCATTACCATGTCAAGAAATGGCTCTAATGATTTTTATGTTAGGAACTGGGGAGGAGGGCAGAGGAGAACCATTATTCCACAAATGTCATGAATTACTGAAATTTTTGCTGTATAAAAGACCAGTTTTTTGGTGATAATCATTTTCTGTACTCAAAATCCTTGAAAATGGATGTGGAGGGACAATGGAAAATAGAGCCTATAATACGAATGATACAATGGATTTTGGGGTCTCCAGGGAAAGGGTGGGAGGGGGGTGAGACACAAAAGACTACACATTGGGTACAGTGTACACTGCTCAGGTGATGGGTGCACCAAAATCTCAGAAACCACCACTAAAGAACTTGGCCAGGCATGGCGGCTCACGCCTGTAATTCCAGCACTTTAGGAGGCCGAGGCAAGTGGATCACCTGAGGTCAGGAGTTCAAGACCAGCCTGACCAATATGGTAAAACCCCATCTCTACTAAAAATACAAAAATTAGCCAGGTGTGGTGGCCAGTGCCTGTAATCCCAGCTACTTGGGAGGCTAAGGCAGGAGAATTGCTTGAACCTGGGAGCTGGAGGTTGCAGTGAGCTGAGATCATGCCATTGCACTCCAGCCTGGGCAACAAGAGTGAAACTCTGTCTCAAAAAAAATAACAAAAAAAAGTATTAATGTAATCAAACACCACAAACCTATTGAAATAAATAAATATATATATGGAGAGAGAGACAAATACATCTATAAGGAAAAAAAAAAATAGAGCCTATGAAAGTCTGTGGGCTATGTGCAGTGGCTCACACCTATGATCCCAGCACTTTGGGAGGTCCAGACAGGTGGTTTGATAGCAGCCTGGGCAAGAAGGCAAAACTGTCGCCACAAAAAATTTAAAACCTTAGCTGGGCTTGGTGGCATGTGCTTGCAGTCCCAGCTACTCGGAAGGCTAAGGCAGGAGGATCATTTGAGTCCAGGAGACCAAGGCTATGGTAAGCTGTGATCACCTCACTGCACTTCAGCCAAGGTGACAGAGCAAGACCCTGTCTCAAAACAAAAAAGAGAGATATTAAGAGATATCAACAGCTCCTGTAATCCCAGCACTTTGGGAGGCCGAGGCGGGCGGATCACGAGGTCAGGAGTTCGAGACCAGCCTGGCCAACATGGTGAAACCCCGTCTCTACTAAAAATACAAAAATTAGCCAGCAGTGTTGGCGCATGCCTGTAATCCCAGCTACTCAGGAGGCTGAGGCAGGAGAACTGCTTGAACCAGGACCCGGGAGGCAGAGGTTGCCATGAGCCAAGATCACCCCACTGCACTCCAGCCTGGGCAACAAGAGTGAAACTCTGTCTCAAAAAAAAAAAAAAAAAAAAAAGATATCAACAGCTAGAGAAACCAAACCATCTACCCAGAAAAGTAAATGTTATTTCATTCCTAAGGGCCTTATATTGTTGGGGAAAATACCCTGAATACTTCCTATAATAGTTATCTATTGCCACATAACACATTTTCCCAAAACATAACAGCTTAAAGAGAAACTGCCTTTGCAAAATTAAGACAGTAAGAGAAATCTGACATAGTTGACTTCATCTTGCTTGTAACCTCCAAGCTGTCCTTGGTCATTCCTGGCATAGGCCCAGTTAACCTTGGGAGGAGTTTAGTTTATTTAAGCAAGGATGATGCTAGCCCTTCCCAAAACTAAACTGCCTTCATAAAACTAATAAACAGGCCACAAGGTTAGGATTATGAGAGCGGCCTGAATTCTGATAATACGGAGTTATTAAATGATAACCAGCCATTGTTCTGAGGTCACATGATTTGCAACCTCCACAGTTGCCCCTGTAAGTAACATCACTATTGTAGAACCTAAGATTGGTCTTCTGGGATGTTTTTGCAGACTTTTGTATTCGGGCAACTGACTGACCACACCTGGGCTTGCAACTTGTGACTCAACAGGTCCTGTGGCCCCACCCAGAGGGGGACTTAGTCCCCAGGACCGTTTTCCACACCCCTATGATTCCATCCCCAACCGATCAACATTCCCTGTTTCCTAGCCCTCTGCCCACCAAACTATCCTTGAAAAACTCTAACCTACGAGCCTTCGGGGAGACTGACCTGAGTACTAACTCCCTCTTGTGCATGGTTGGCCTCATATCAGTTACACTCTCTTTGCTGCAATGCCATGGCCTCAGTGAATTGATTTTTGTCTGTGCAGAGGGTGGGAGAAAGCCACTGGGCAATTACGAAACAACATTTATTATCTCCTGTAGTTTCTGTGAGTCTGGGCTCCAGGAGCAGCTCAGCTGAATGGTTCTGGTTCAAGGTCTGTCATGAGGTTGCAGTCTCTAAAGATACAACTGGGGCTGCAGGGTTCACTCCCAGCTAGCTCGTGGAGCTACTGGCAATGAGGCTCCAGTTCCTTAGCATGTGGTCCTCCCCAGTGCACTAACATGGTTTCAGCCAGAGCAAGTGATTAGACCAAAGACGGGAATAGAGAACCAAAAGAAGTGCAGTCCTTGATCATCTCACCTAGGAAGAGACATACCATGACTTCTGTTAATTCTGTTGTTTTTTGTTTTTGTTTTTGAGACAGAGTCTTGCTCTGTCACCAGGCTGGAGTGTAGTGGTGCGATTTTGGCTCACTGCAACCTCTGACTCCTTGGTTCTCCTGCCTCAGCCTCCCAAGTAGCTGAGACTACAGGCGTGGGCCGCCACGCCCAGCTAATTTTTGTATTTTTAGTAGAGATGGGGTTTCACCACATTGGCCAGAATGGTCTTGATCTCTTGACCTCTTGATCCACCCACCTTGGCCTCCCAAAGTGCTGGTATTACAGGCGTGTATTACCTGGTATTACTGGTATTACCGCGCCTAGCCAATTCTATTGGTCTTAAAGATTTATCTCAAATATTTATCTTGGCACACTGCGGGAAGGGATGATGGCATAAGGTCTGAATATCAGGAGAGAGGGATTGTTGGGGTCTATCTTGGAGGCTGGCTCCCACTCTGCTCTCTAGCCCCCGTAAATCCACAGTCCTCCCACATGTAAGTACATTCACCCCCTCCCAAGGAACAAGACAGTCCCATCAGCTCACAGCATCAGCTCAGAGTTCATCTTATCTGTGTTAGGTGCAGGGGCAGATGACGACCCTAGGCTGTGGTTCTCAGGTACAGCTCTAAGACAGTTCTTCCTGATCTGCAAGGCTGAGAACTAGACATGTTATCACCCTCCCAACACCCAGCATGCAGTGGTGGGACAGTTACATGATGCCCAGACGCTCCTGTTCAGAAAGGCTGCAAATGAAAGGCACACACATTGCTGGTCCATAGGCAGTTCTGAAATCCAGCTGGGCAAGCACTGAAACCCAGTGCTATTCCTGCCAGGAAATGACTTTCCAGACTGTTGACTCTGCCCTGGGAGGACTTAATTCCATCTTAGTAGTCAGACTTTTACATGAAAGGGGGTGTGGATTTACAGCAAAGCATTTTTCTCACCTTGTTTCCTGCCTGTAGAATCTTGGAAATCTCAAGGCCGGTTTTGTTTTTTTTTTTGTTTTTTTTTTTTTACTTTGTCTCTTTCAGTTCAAGTTGACCAAGTTACTGCTGATGTAATTATTTTTTTAAACTTCGTCTTCTGTGAATCATATTGAGGTATCACCTTTTGATTTTTATTTTTTATTTTACAGACAAGGTCTCGTTCTGTTGCCCAGGCTGGAGTGCAGTGGCATGGTCTTAGCTTACTGCAGCCTCAATCTCTGAGCTCCAGCAAAACTCCCACCTTAGCTTCCCGAGCAGCTGGGACTACAGGCATATGCCATTGTGCCAGGCTAATAATTTTTTGCAGAAACGGGGTCTTACCATCCTGCCCATGCTGGTCTCGAACTCCTGCACTCAAGCGATCCTCCCACCTCGGCCTCACAAAGTGTCAGGATTACAGGCATGAGCCACTGTGCCTGGCCCACCTTCGTCTTTTCTCCGGTTTTAACAAAGGATTTTATAGTTACACCCTCACTTTAATCTTTAAACCGTATTTTGAGTGTTCTGAATTTAATCTTTGCTCTGAAGCCACTTTTAAATGTTAGTGTAATCATTTGCCACCTGGAGAAGCTGTGAATCTTCTAAACCAGTGAGCACTGGTTTCTTTTTCAACAGTTCTTTCTTTAGCTTATTTCATTCCTGTCTTATTTTATTACAAGTGGCAAGAAGAAACCAATGGCATTTTCACTCTAGTTGGAAACAGACTTAGCTAGATCGCTCACTCCTTAGCTGTATTTTCCACTTTCCACACAACTGCAGGTGATAGCATTGCTGAACTTACTGCCTCTAACCAGGACTTCCCTTTCTGCAGTGCCCAGGAATACTCCCAGGTTCAAGCAATTCTCTTGCCTCAGCCTCCCAAGTAGCTGGGACTACAGGAACTTGCCACCACACCCAGCTGATTTTTGTATTTTTAGTAGAGATAGGGTTTTGCCATGTTGGCCAGGCTGGTCTCAAACTCCTGGCCTCAGGTGATTTGTCTGCCTTGGCCTCCCAAAGTGCTGGGATTACAGGCATGAGTCACCATGCCTAAACAAAAAAAAAATTTTTTTAGAGATAGGGGTGTTGCTATGTTGCCCAGTCTGTCCTCAAATTCCTGGACCCAAGCAATCCTCCTGTGTTAGCCCTCCTGAGTAGCTGGGACTACAGGTGTGCACCACCATGCCCGCCTCCAACTGTGAGGCATTTATCAGTTTCAAAGCACTATGGGCTTTCAGCAGCACTCTCCTCAAAGCCCACTGCCTGATTCCAAAGCCACTCCTGCATTGAAGGGTTTTGTTATGGCAGCACCTTGCTAACCGATACATAAATCTGTGTTATATATTGCTCCATACATTACAAATGAACTCAAAACTTAGCTGCCTCACAAATCCTCAGAGGTCAGAATCTGGGAGCATCCTAGCCCGGTGGTTCCAGCTTCAGGCTTGCGTGCAGTTATACTCAAGCTGTTGGCCAGAGCAGCCAGCTCTGAAGACTTGGCTGGGACCTGAGGGCCACCTCTAAGCTCTCTCTCATTGCTGTGGGCAGGAAGCTTCAGTTCCTTGCTGTGTGGGCCTCTCCATGGGGTCACTCACAACAGGACTTCTTCCCCTCCCCCCAGAGCAAGGGACCCAAGAGAGACCACCAGGACAGCCATGGTCTATTATAACCTAATCTCAGAAGTGATGTACTACCACTTTGAGACTCAAGTGATCCTCCCACCTCAGCCTCCCTAGTAGGTGGGACTACAGGCACGTGCCACCATGCCTGGCTAATTTTTGTATTCTGTAATTTTTGTATTTTGTATTCTTTGTAGAGACAGGGCTTCACCATGTTGCCCAGGCTGGTCTTGAACTCCTGGGCTCAAGCAATCTGCCCATCTTGCCCTCCCAAAGTGCTGGGATTATAGGCATGAGCCACTGCGCCTGGCCTCATTTTTTTCAATGTGAGGTATTCTAGAACCAACCTGCCCTCCCACCCCAAATTTAAGGTTGAGACAACCTACTATTTATTTTCAAAGAAGTATTAAGTATCTAACATACAGTAGGTACTTCGGAGGGCAAAAAAACACAGTCCTTGCCTTTGAGAAAGTGCCTATTTGAGAAAACAAAACACAGCTACAATACAGTGTGACAAATTCTACAGAAGGGGATAAAGGGAATGCCCAAGAGAGCCAGATGAGCAGATTTTTTTTTTTTTTCAGATGGAGTCTCGATTTGTCGCCACGCTGGAGTACCGTGGTACGATCTAGGCTCGATGCAACCTCCGCCTCCTGGGTTTAAGCTATTCTCCTGCCTCAGCGTCCTGAGTAGCTGGGATTACAGGTGCACACCACCACTCTCAGCTAATTTTTTTTTTTTTTTTTGAGACGGAGTCTTGCTGTCACCCAGGCTGGAGTACAGTGGCGTGATCTCAGCTCACTGCAAGCTCCACCTCCCAGGTTCATGCCATTCTCCTGCCTCAGCCTCCCGAGTAGCTGGGATTACAGGCACCCGCCACCACACTCAGCTAATTTTTTGTATTTTTAGTAGAGACGGGGTTTCACCGTGTTAGCCAGGATGCTCTCCATCTCCTGACCTCATGATCCGCCCGCCTCGGCCTCCCAAAGTGCTGGGATTACAGGCGTGAGCCGCTGCACCCAGCCAATTTTTGTACTTTTAGTAGAGATGGGGTTTTACCATGTTGGTCAGGCTGGTCTTCAACTCTTTTTTTTTTTTTTTTTGAGACACAGTCTCACTCTGTCACCCAGTCTGGAGTGCAGTGCCATGATCTAAGCTCACTGAAATATCTGCTGGCCAGATTCAAGCGATTCTCCTGCCTCAGCCTCCCAAATACTTGGGAATTACAGGCACCTGCCACTGCACCTGGCTAAATTTTGTATTTTTAGTAGAGATGGGGTTTCACCATCTTGGTCAGGCTGGTGTTGAACTCCTGACCTCATGATGCACCTGCCTTGGCCTCCCAAAGTGCTGGGATAATGGGCGTGAGCCACTGTGCCTAGCCTGGTCTCGATCTCTTGACCTCATGATCTGCCCGCCTCAGCCTCTCAAAGTGCTGGGATTATAGGCATGAGCCACCACACCAGGCCTGAGCAGACTTTTAAAACAGAGCATGAGACAAGAAAAAAGGAGTGAGCAGAACAAAGTTAAAAGCCTTTTATAACCACACTTGGAGTCTGAACAGTGCATGACTTGATCATTATAACCTTATAAGCAGGAGAGGGAAATGATCAGATACATTTTTTAAAATTCACCTATATTTTAATGCTTTCATAGTTTTATTTTTAAAAATACTGATTCATTTGGAACTTTGTAAATATAACATTTAATACAAGTCAAAATTATATAAATCGCAAACATGAGTTAAGCCAACTGTAATGCATACCCATCAGAAAGAACTTTAAAGCCTCCAAGAGCTTTGAAGCTTCTTCCAAGTTTTTAATTTCACAGAAATACAGCAGAATAAACACTCCTGCTTATAAGACTTTGAAGAATTTGACTGAATCATGAAATACTGTGTGGTAAGATGGATTGAAGAGGCAGAAAGCAAAGTTCTATGGGTTTGTTTTCTAATGCTGAGAAATCATGTCAGCTGGGGAAAAAATAGCAATTACGGAGTGCCTTACTGCATACATTTTTACCTCGTTCTCATTTGGTACATTGTAAAATGGCACAGTCCACAGATTATTATATGCAGAAAGCAATCCTTTTCTAATCCTATTCCCATGGATATCAATGTTCAATGTTTACTGCCATGAGCTCAATCAAGGTATGGTGTGGTTTTAACGTGAAGCCTTTATTGTGCCAGGAGGTGATGGCATAGCTGACTTCAAGCAGAACAAGGAGCATGTAGAGACTGGGTTTTGCCATGTTACCCAGGCTGGTCTCAAACTTCTTTCCTAGTTGGTCTGCTCCTTCTCTTCCAGGATGAGCACAGTGTCCACAGTTATTCCTACGTCCTCCAGTGACTGGCCCCGTTCCACTGCCAGAGGCCGTCTGGGAAAGGAAGTAGAAAGGCTGTATAGAGATGTGTGGTACCCAATTCTCATCATCCAGTCAAGTAAGACCTAGAAGATAAAAAGCTTGGCTTAGTCATTATCAAAAACTTTACACACCGTGTCCCTTTAGACCACCATAACATTTTATAATTTTGTCAATGTAAAATCATATCCCTAGCGGTCATGAGACAGAATTTTCATACCTTTCAAAGAAACTTTCTAGAGCTTAAAGGAAAATAGCTTGCTATGAGTTTTGAGATAGGAATATTCTTTTTTTTTTTTTGACATAGGAGTCTTGCTCTGTCATGCAGGCTGGAGTGCAATGGCACGATCTCGGCTCACTGAAGCCTCTACCTCCTGGGTTTAAGCGATTCTCCTGCCTCAGCCTCCAGAGTAGCTTGGATTATACAGGCGCCTGGCACCATGCCCAGCTAATTTTTGTATTTTTGGTAGAGATGGGGTTCCACCATGTTGGCCAGGCTGGTCTTGAACTCCTGACCTCAAGTGATCTGCCTGCCTGCGCCTCCCGAAGTGCTGAGATTACGGCCATAAGCCACTGTGCCCAGCCAAAAATTAGCCAGGCGTGGTGGTGGGCACCTGTAATCCCAGGCCCTCAGGAGGCTGGGGAGGGAGAATAATTTGAACCCAGGAGGTGGAGGTTGCAGTGAGCTGAGATCCTGCCACCGCACTCCAGCCTGGGTGACAGAGCAAGACTCTGTCTCAAAACTATATATATACACACACACACACACACACACGTATGTATACATTTTTTTCCAAACATATAATGGCACAGAAGTTTGAGACCAGCCTGGGTAACATGGCGAAACCCAGTCTCTACAAAAAATACAAAACTTAGCCAGGCCCGGTGGTGCGTGCCTATAATCCCAGCTACTCAGGAGGCTGAGGTGCAAGGATCACCTGAGCCCGGGAATGTCAAGGTTTCAGTGGGCTGTGATTGTACCACTGTGCTTCAGCTTTGGTGACACAGTGAGAACCAATCTCACAAAAATAAATAAAAACAATTGTAAATTATCTGTCAGGAACACTGATCCTATTTACATTCACATTAACAAGTTATGATGGCCAGACACAGTGGCTCACACCTGTAATCCCAGCACTTTGGAAGGACGAGGCAGGAGAATCATTTGAGCCCAGGAGTTGAAGATTGACCTGGTCAGCATAGTGAGACCCTGTTCTATTTTTAAAATATAAAAAATATTAAAGGTTTTCTGTGTTGTTTTTTGAGACAGTCTTGCTCTGTCTCCCAGACTGGAGTGCAGTGGCACAATCTCAGGTCACTGCAACCTCCGCCTCCCGTGTTCAAGCAATTTTCCTGCCTCAGCCTCCTGAGTAGCTGGGACTACAGGCGCCCACCACCATTCCTGGCTAATTTTTGTATTTTTAGTAGAAACAAGGTTTCACCATGTTGGCGAGGATGGTCTCGATCTCTTGACCTCGTGATCTGCTTGCCTAAGCCTCCCAAAGTGTCGGGATTACAGGTGTGAACCACAGTACCCGGCCAAAAAACTATTAAAGTTTTAAGCATCCCTGTTTTCCAATCTGGGTACTATTTCTTTTTAATCTTTGACAGTCCAGTTAGGTAGAAAATATGGTTTCATTTTATTTGTACTTCATTGATTCTATGTGAGGCCAAACATTTTTTTCATATATTTATCTGTCACTGAGTCATCTTTAGGAAACATGATATTCATATGTTTCTTTCCCTCTCTGTCTACTGAGGTGTTTATCTTTTCCTTGATTTAAGCTCCTTATAAAAAATGACTGTCACACATAAATAGTAAAATGGGCTGGTTGTGGTGGCTCACGCCTATAATCCCAACACTTGGGGAGGCCAAGGTGGGCGGATCACTTGAGCCCAGGAGTTTAAGACCAGCTTGGCCAACATGGCAAAACCCTGTCTCTACTAAAAATACAAAAATTAGCCAGGAACAGTGGTACGTGCCTCTGGTCCCAGCTACTTAGGAGGCTGAGGCACAAGAATTGCTTGAGGCCGGGAGATGGAGGTTGCAGTGAGCTGTGATTGCACCACTCTATTCCAGCCTGGGTGACAGGGCAAGATTCTGTCTCCAAAAAAAAAAAAAAAAAAAAAAAAATCTAAACTTTATGAACAGTTTCTTTACGGAATTTTTAATTTTTTTTTTTTTTGAGTGATCTCAGCTCACTGCAAGCTCCGCCTCCCAGGTTCACGCCATTCTC
The DNA here is from genome assembly GCF_047675955.1 of Chlorocebus sabaeus. Classification (NCBI taxonomy): domain Eukaryota; kingdom Metazoa; phylum Chordata; class Mammalia; order Primates; family Cercopithecidae; genus Chlorocebus; species Chlorocebus sabaeus. The sequence goes on along the minus strand of NC_132911.1, from coordinate 30,403,928 downwards.
CTGCTTCGGCCTCCCGAGTAGCTGGGACTACAGGGGCCCACCACCACGCCTGGCTAATTTTTTTGTATTTTTAGTAGAGACGAGGTTTCACCATGTTAGGATGGTCTTCATCTCCTGACCTCATGATCCGCCCGCCTTGGCCTCCCAAAGTGCTGGGATTACAGGCGTGAGCCACCGCACCTGGCTGGATTTTTTATGTAGTCAAATCCAGTATTTTCCATTACGATTTACAGCATTCTTGTCATTGAAGGTTAAATACAACAAACAGGACAGAAAATTATTTACATATATTTTTAATGCACACATAATTTTATGTTTAAATGTAATTAGAGATGGAAATATACCAAAATGTTAGTAACTGGTTTTGGCATGAGACTACAGATCAAATTTTTTTCACTCTACTTTTCCATATTTTCCAAATTATCACTAACAACCACAGTATTGTTTTTTATTATTTCTTATTTTTGAGACAGAATTTTGCTCTGTCACCCAGGCTGGAGTGCGGTGGCACGATCTCGGCTCATTAAAACCTCTGCCTCCCAGGTTCGAGTGATTCTCCTGCCTCAGCCTCCCAAGTAGCAGGGATTACAGGAGTCCGCCACCATGCCCGGTTAATTTTCATATTTTTAGTAGATATGGGGTTTCACCATGTTGGCCAGGCTGGTCTCGAACTCCTGACCTCAAGTGATCTGCCCGCCTTGGCCTCCCAAAGTGTTGGGATTATAGACGTGAGCCACTGCACCCAGCCCACAGTACTGTTTTTAAAAGAAGAAAAAGTCTAAAGTTAATAGTGGCTACTTCCTAAGGATTTAAAAGCATCTTGCCCATCAAATTATGAAAATGTAATGAAAGCAAACAACAAAGGAAAAATACACCAAAGGGAAAGAATAACTAAAATGTGAATGCAGAGATCACAATTCAGAGACATCCGGCATGCATGCCTAGTTAGCCAAATTTCTGCAATGTGGAGTACCTGGAAATGTCCTTTATCCATACGTGATGGGAGGTGCAGGATGACAGTGTGATCACACCTTCCCAACGGCATGTGAATAAACTACTGCCAAATTCAACAAAGATATTTCTCAAAATGCGAATTCCTTCACTTACCTGTGAGCTGCAGGACTTCAAAAACCTTCTCCTCAGGACATTCCCACTGGGACATCGGAGAGCAACAGTAACTACCTGAGGAAGAAAGATTCACGTAAGAACTCTGATCCATTGCTCTTTGCAATTCCTTTCATTCTATAAAACAGCTAAGCAGCTAAAAAGGACTTAGATGCTGCTTTGCTAATTATTAAAAGACATAGGTAGGGCATGGTGGTGGCTCACGCCTATAATCCCAGGACTTTGGGAGGCTGAGACAGGCAGACCACTTGAGGCCAGGAGTTTGAGACACCCCCCCCCAAAACAAAAAAATAGAAAAATTAGCTAGACATGGTGGTGTACTCCTCTAGTCCCAGCTACTTGGGAGGTTGAGGTGGGAGAATTGCCTGAGCCCAGGGAATCTGAGACAGCAGTTAGCTGTGATCACGCCACTACACCCCAGCCTGGATGACAGAGCAAGATTGTCATCCAGTCTTTAAAAAAAAAAAAAAAAAAAGACATTATAAAATGAGATGACGACAAATTAGTGTTTATTTTTCAACTGTCAAGAAACCCTTTATGACTAACATGATCATTAACTGTGCTGGGAGTTATGTGGGCATCATATTATGCATAAGCGGTAGTTTTAGAGCAGCACCCCTCCCTCTCAGAAAAGCTATGTTAGAATATATTTCCAACAGGCCAGGTGCAGTGGCTCAGGCTGTAATCCCAGCACTTTGGGAGGCCGAGGTGGGCAGATCACTTGAGGTCAGGAGTTCGAGACCAGCCTGGCCAACATGGTGAAACCCCATCTCTCCTAAAAATACAAATATTAGCCAGGCATTGTGGCACACACCTGTGGTCCTAGCTACTCAGGAGGCTGAGGCAGGAGAATGGCTTGAACCCGGAAAGCAGAGGTTTCAGTGAGCCGAGATCGTGCCATTGCACTCCAGCTTGAGCAACACGGTGAGACTTGGTCTCAAAAAAAAAAAAAAGCTTTCCCATCAGTGACTCACACCTATAATCCCACCACCTGGGGAGGCCAAGGTGAGAGGATCACATGAGACCAGGAGTCAGACCAGCCTGAGCAACACAGTGAGACCCAATCTTTACCAAAAAAAATTTTTTTAATTTAAAAATTAGCCAGGCCTGGTGGCATGTGCCTGCAGTCCTAGTTACTTGGAACGCTAAGGTAGGAGGATCACTTGGGCCTGAGAGGTTGAAAATGCAGTGAGCTATGATCGTGCCACCACACTCCAGTCTATGAGACAGAGCAACAGCCTGTCTCAAAAAAAAAAAAAAAAAAGGTTTCCACGGGGTATAGCTGTTGCCGAGTCCCAAGAAGTGGGTTCTCCTGGATTTATTGCCCAAATGACTTAATGGCTTTCAAGACAGGTGTGTACTCCCCATACATGAGGAAGTGTCTATAAGTAGGGTGGCCAGTGACAGGAAGGCACCACGGACTATGACTCAGCAACTGGGAAGAAGGCAGCTTGACACAGCTGGGGATCAGTCCTAGCCCAGCCCCCAACAGCAAACCACTCCTAAATTAAAACATCTACAACGTAGTTGCCCTCTTCATTTTCTCCTTTGAAAAGGAGAACTGCAATTTGAAGTCATTTGCCTAGTTTTTTTCCTTTTTGTAGTGACAGGGTCTCACTATGTTGCCCAGGCTGGTCTTGAATTCCTAAGCTGAAGTAATCCTCCCCTCTTGGCCTCCCAAAGTGCTGGGACATATGCCTATTTTGATTCTGTTTTAGTAAGCCATGCATTATCTGACCTAAAGTTCTGGAAAAGCCCACGTGTATCCTATGCCTGAGGCAGTGGGTGGGTGTAATCCCAGCACTTTGGGAGGTCAAGACAGGCAGATCACCTGAGGTCAGGAGTTCCAGGCCAGCCTGGCCAAATTGGTAAAACCCTGTCTCTACCAAAAATACAAAAACTAGCCTGGTGTGGTGGTAGCTACTTGGGAGGCTGAGGCAGGAGAATCGCTTGAACTCGGGAAGCGGAGGTTGCAGTGAATTGAGATCAAGTCATTGTACCCCAGCCTGGGCGACAAGAGCGAGACTTCATCTCAAAAAAAAGACAACTCAGCACACAGCAGGCTTGCAAAATCGGACTCATGCTGAGGAATTTGATACTACACTGCATTCCAAATAAGACTGACTGACTAGGAGGCGGAGGCAGGTGGATCACTTGAGCCCAGGAGTTCAAGGCCAGCCTAGGCAGCATAGTGAGACCCTGTCTCTATGTTCTAAAAAAGACCTAGTTACAGTATAATCACGTGAACACTTACGCTATCATATCTTTCTAAACCCAAGCTTAGATAAGACATATTTAATGGATGTTAAGCAAGGAAAATAGAAAATAAGTTTACTTTTCAAAGAGAACAACAGACTTACTTCTGCCGTTTGAGAAGGTTCTTCAGGTAAATCAGGAATCTAAAGAAAAGGATTGGTAAGAGGAATGTAAACATTTTCAAGAAGCAAACAAAAGTGTCAGCGAGAAGAGTTCCCCTCAATACAGGGTTTAGACACACATCTAAGCTTACTTAAATCTTTACACATCTATAAAAAGTTTATAATGCAAATAGCTCAATTAATAAACATTTTTGGGCAAGTATGCTAAAATTAATCATAAAAATAGGATTTGAGATAACAGCTCCCAAGCTATACATATTTAAAGGATTTTGCTTCTATTATGTTCCAAAATATTACTAATATATAAAAATGTACTATTTTTTTAAAAACAGCCAGATACAGTGGCTCATGTCTGGAACCCCAGCAACTCAGGAGGCTGAGGCAGGAGGATCACTTGAGCTCAGAAGTTCAAGGCTAACCATTGCAACAAAGCAAGACTCTGTCACTTTAAAAAAAAAAAAAAACATGATGTGTATGCATATACACATACATTTACATAAAAACAGGATAAATATTAACATGAATCAGCCAGGCACAATGGCTCACGCCTGTGATCCCAACACATTGGGAGGCCGAGGTGGGTAGATCACTTGAGGTCAAGAGTTCATGATCAGGGTAGCTAACATGGTGAAACCCCATCTCTACAAAAACACAGAAATTATCCAGGCATGATGGCATGTGCCCATAATCCCAGCTACTCAGGAGGCTGAGGCAGGAAAATCACTTGGAACCCAGGGAGCAGAGGTTACAATGAGCTGAGGCTGTGTCACTGCATTCCGGCCTGGGTGACAGAGCAAGCCTCCATCTTTAAAAAAAAAAAAAAAAATTAGACCCCAAAATTATTTTGCTTCAAACATATACACATTTTATTTTATTTTATTTTATTTACTTATTTTTTTTCTGAGACGGAGTCTCGCCCTGTCACCCAGGCTGGAGTGCAGTGGCGCAAACTCGGCTCACTGCAAGCTTCACCTCCCGGGTTCACACCATTCTCCTGTCTCAGCCTCCCAAGTAGCTGGGACTACAGGTGCCCCACACCATGCCAGGCTTATTCTTTGTATTTTTTAGTAGAGACGAGGTTTCACTGAGTTAGCCAGGACGGTCTTGATCTCCTAAATTTGTGATCCACCCGCCTCAGCCTCCCAAAGTGCTGGGATTACAGGTGTGAGCCGCCGAACAAATTTTAACATGAATATGAACTTATCGTCACTCACACTCCCAGGTGACTGCCAGAAACCATTTACTTTGGTTGCTTCTGTCATTTACTCATTTCTCCCTATTTCCATTAATCTATTAAGAATCCAGATATTGGGTTGGGTGTGGTGGCTCACGCCTGTAATCCCAGCACTTTCGGGGGCTGAGGCAGGCAGATCACCTGAGGTCAGGAGTTCAAGACCAGCCTGGTCAACATGATGATACCCCATCTCTACTAAAAATACAAAAATTAGCCAGGCGTGCTGGTGCACGCCTGTAATCCTAGCTACTTAGGAAGTTGAGGCACGAGAATCTCTTGAACCCAGGAGGCAGAGACTGCAGTGAGCCATGACTGCGCCACTGCACTCCAGCCTGGGTGACAGAGTGAGGCTCTGTCTCAATAAAAATAAAATAATCCAGATATTTAGACCATTTTCTTTCATTAAAACATTTGTTACCAATGACTTCATCTCCAGGAACTCTCTTTATTGATTAATACCACAGAATGTATTTTATAACATGTAATCTAACCTTACTTGCATTTACTAAATAACTCATTTGTTTTCCTTTGGTATCAAAAGCATATGTGACTGTCAAGTAAAATCTGCCATCAGCATAAGATAGTGTTATTAACAAAACACAAACATGTGTTTTTAATCAGTCCGCGTAGTTCATATTGACCTTTTTCAAATGTCAGTGATAGTTCAATAATCGGATTCCTCTGCTTAATCTCCACTACGGGACCAGGAAATCTCAGATTGAGAAGCAGTATCTTAGAAACTATTTTCAGGGAACAGACAGCTTCCCAGCTTTCCCTAAGGGCTGGTAAAAACAGATTTCTTATTTCCAATCTTTTCCAGCTCCAATCGGAATTACATTAGGGATTGAAGATTTGAATGAAAAACATGTATAATAAACCTGGGCACTAATCCGAAGTGACTGATTGCTAATCTATTCCCTAGAAGGGCCAATAAGGAAAATGATACACTCATGTTAATGACAGCTATTAGCCACTCACAAGACAGGGCTTGATAATGTCTTAGGTCAACAGGAATGCTTCCCCTCGTAAGCATTATATTTTTCATTTTTACATAATCAAATTCCTTAAAAAGAATTGAGTATCTTTGGCCAGGCACAATGGCTCACACCTGTAATCCTAGCACTTTGGGAGGCCAAGGCGGGAGGATCACGAGGTCAGGAGATGGAGACCATCCTGGCTAACACGGTGAAACCCTGTCTCTACTAAAAATACAAAAAAATTAGCCTGGCACAGTGGCAGGTGCCTGTAGTCCCAGCTACTCGGGAGGCTGAGGCAGGAGAATGGTGTGAACCCAGGAGGTGGAGCTTGCAGTGAGCTGAGATCTCGCCACTGCACTCCAGTCTGGACGACAGTGTGAGACTCCGTCTCAAAAAAAAAAAAAAAAAAAAAGAATTGAGTATTTTTTTTTCTGAGACACAGTCTCACTCTATCACCCAGGCTGGAGTGCAGTGGCTTGATCTAGGCTCACTGCAACCTCCCCTTCCCCGGGTTCAAGAGAGTCTCCTGCTTCAGCCTCCCAAGTAGCTGGGATTACAGGTGCCTGCCACTAACTTTTGTATTTTTAGTAGAGACGGGGTTTTACCATCTTGGCCAGGCTGGTCTTGAACTCGTGACCTCGTGATCCACCCACCTCAGCCGCCCAAACTGCTGGGATTACAGGCATGAGCCACCACGCCCAGCCCTTTTTTTATTTTTTTGAGACAGAGTTTCACTATTGTCATCCAGGCTGGAGTGCAATGGTGCAATCTTGGCTCACTGCAACCTCCACCTCCCGGGTTCAAGCAATTCTCCTGTCTCAGCCTCCTCAGTAGCTGGGATTACAGGCACCTGCCACCATGCCCAGCTAATATTTTTGTATTTTTAGTAGAGATGGGGTTTTACCATGTTGGCCAGGCTAGTCTTGAACTCCTGACCTCAGCTGATCTGCCTGCCTTGGCATCCCAAAGTGCTGGGATTACAGGCATAAGCCACCATGTCCGGTCAATAATTGAGTATTTTCTAGACCTATTATCATTTGTCTTTATTGCTTCCAAGTTAGATTCAGAGCCTTAATATTGAACAAGGAAAAGTCTTTTTTTTTTTTTTTTTTTTTTTTTTTAAATAGAGATGGGGTTTCACCATGTTGGCCAGGCTGGGCTCAAACTCCTGGCCTCAACCTCCCAAAGTGTTGGGATTACAGGTGTCAGCCACGGCGCCCAGTCTATTCTTAATAAAGGTGATCGCTTTCTAAGGTAGCGGGAAGACACCATCTGGATAAAAGGCCAGTCCTGATCTTCACCCAGTACACCCACCTCACCCAGAGTTTGACAGTCCTACTGCACACAAACACAATTCAATGACAGGCATGAAGTACTTTACCTCCTTGCATGTGGGCTGTTCAGCAGGAGATGGAAATTCATTTAAAGGTTTAGGCAAGTTCTGGCTCTTTGCTGCTTCTCTATTTGATGTTTCAAAAGATGTCTGACTTGTACTTTCATCACCCTGGTCAAACACAACAGACAATTTCTAAAGAGATGTTTTCTATCAACTTTATTATATTCACAATTGTTTTTCCTTTTTCTTTTTTTTTACCCTGATGGCATGTCAGTAGAAAAATATTAGCAAGCCATTATGAGACCCAAAAAATTAAAGCATTATCTCCGTCAACAAGAAAACACGAGGCTTTAGCAGGGTGATGTGGCTCACACCTGTAATCCCAGCACTTTGAGAGACTGAGGAGGGCAGATCACCTGAAGTCAGGAGTCCAAGACCAGCCTGGCTAACACAGTGAAACGCTGTCTCTACTAAAAGAATACAGAAATTGGCCGGGTGCGGTGGCTCATACCTGTAATCCCAGAATTTCAGGACACCAAGGTGGGCAGATCACTGGAGGTCAGGAGTTCGAGACCAGCCTAGTCAACATGGTGAAACCCCACCTCTACTAAAAAAAATACAAAAATTAGCCAGGCGTGGTGGCAGGCACCTGTAATCCCAGCTACTCGGGAGACTGAGGCAGGAAAATCGCTTGAGCCTAGGACGCGGAGGTTGCAGTGAGCCGACATCACACCACTGCACTCTAGCCTGGGTGATGGAGTGAGACTCTATCTCAAAAACAAAAATTAGCTGAGGCAGAAGAATCCCTTGAACCTGAGAGGCAGAGGTTGCAGTGAGCTGAGATGGTGCCACTGCACTCCAGTTTGGGCAAGAGAGCGAGACTCCGCCTCAAAAAAAAAAAAGAAAACTTAAAATTGTAAACTTCTGTAGAAACTGACAAAATTCATATTCAATGCTGAAGGAAAACATAACCAAAGTTTAATTTGACTTAAAAATCAGAATATATAATATATATAACATGAGCTTAATACCTTGGAGATCCTGACTTGAGGAAAGATCAGAATGTTCTTGCCCTCATATAAGACAATAGCAATTTATTCGACAGTTTTAAAGACTATCTTATGTCACAGTTTTTGTTTGTTTGTTTGTTTTTTGGAGAAACGGTCTTGCTCTGTCTCCCAGGCTGGAGTGCAGCGGTGGTCACAGCTCACTGCAGCCTTTTGACCTCCTCGGCTCAAGTGATCCTCCTGCCTTAACCTCCCTAGTAGCTGAAACTATAGCCACACACTATCACATCTGGCTAATTTTTAATTTTTTTTTTTTTTTTTTTAGAGACAGGGTCTTCCTATGTTGCCCAGGCTGGTCTCAAACTCCTGGTCTCAAGCAATCTGCCTGCCTTGTCCTCCCAAATTGCTGGGATTACAGGCGTGAGCCACCACAACAGCTTTTTAAGGAACCAAGTTATATGCTCTTTAGGCACCAAAAAACACTTCACCAGCCAGATGCAGTCCGTGGTAGGGTGCACCTGTAGTCCTATCAACCTAAGAAGCTGAGGCAGGAGGATCCTTTGAGTCCTGGAGTTTGAGGCTGCAGTGAGCTACGATAGTGCCACTGCACCCCGGCCTGGGCAACAGCAAGAGACCCTGTCTTTTAAAAACAAAGACCAACCCCTTAACCATGCGATAAACAAGTATGCTGAACAAAAACTGATATACAATCATTATCAATAAAAACTCCTAAAAACAGACTAACATCAGTTTCAATTACAAATCAATCATGTAATAGGAAACACAGTAAGAGGATTCAAAATATAAAATGAGAATATTTTCCAACCCCAAGTTTGTGACCACTGCTTAATTTCCAGGCTTCACCCGTCATTTGATAAAAGCGCTCCTCCAGTTTTCTCAATTTCATTTCCTGGTGAGGTTTTAAAATGTTCTCTATGTATCTGCTGGCCTGTTCAAAACAACAAATTAGGCGTTGTTACTATACATTAATGTTCCTTAAAATGTACGCTATCTATAAAGTTGTAAATAAGAAGCAAGTAAGAGCCCTGCTGGCTGAATAGAGCCACTGCCACCCTGTTTGGCTGCTTGGTTGCGGGGAGGCTCGTGCCGACAGGTAGACAGCAAGCTGGACAGACATTGGTTTTTGACCTGCCTGATTATGAAACTATCAACCAGGTTGTGGTTTTCATGCTGGGAACAATCCCATATCCTGATTCAAATGGAATGCCAGTATGGTAACTCCAAGGATTTGTCACAAATGGGAAACCAAGTGTCATCTTCAGAATTTCAGGTCTTAAATCTGGAGAGGGAAGCCAACATCCTTCGTTTTTGTTTTGTTTTTGTTTTGAGACGGAGTCTCACTCTGTCGCCCAGGATGGAGTGCAGTGGTGCAGACTCCACTCACTGCAACCTCCGGCTCCTGGGTTCAAGTGATTCTCCAGCTTCAGTCTCCCAAGTAGCTGGGACTACAGGTGCCCATCGCCATGCCCAGCTAATTATTGTATTTTTAGTAGAGATGGGGTTTCATTATGTTGGCCAGGCTGGTCTCAAACTCCTCACCTCAAGTGATCCACCGGCCTCTGCCTGCCAAAGTGCTGGGATTACAGGTGGAAAACACCAAGCCTGGTGAAATTTTTTGTTTTTTTAAACGGCGTCTCACTCTGTCGCCAGGCTGGAGTGCAGTGTCACAATCTTGGCTCACTGCAACCCCTGCCTCCTGGGTTCAAGTCATTCTCCTGGCTCAGCATCCCTAGTAGCTGGGACTACAGGCACATGCCACCACACCCAGCTAATTTTTGTATTTTTAGTAGAGACGGGATTTCACCATGTTGGCCAGGATGGTCTTGATCTCTTGACCTCGTGATCCACCCGTCTCAGCCTCCCAAAGTGCTGGAATTACAGGTGTGAGCCACCATGCCTGACCCAAAATTTTTAAAAAATTAGCTGAATGTGGCGGTGTGTGTGTGTCTATAGTTCCAGCTACCCGGGAAGCTGAGGCAGGAGGATCCCATGAACCCAGGAATTTGAGGTGACAGTGAGCTATGGTTGTACCACTCCACCCCAGCCTGGGCAACAGAGAGAGGCCCAGTCTCAAAAAAAAAAAAAGGGGGGGGGTATATCTATTCAATGGAATATTATTCATCTACAATAGGTAAATTCATACCAACAGAAAGCAGATTGGTGGTTGCCAGAGGATGGGAGGAGGGGAGAGTGGGGAGTGACTGTTTAAAGAGTATACGGTTTTCTTCATGGGAGATGGAACAGAGGTGGTAGTTGTACAACCTTGTGAATGTACTAAATGTCACTGAACAGCCTGGTTAATTGTGGCTGGGCACAGTGACTCATGCCTGTAATCCCAGCATTTTGGGAGGCCAAGGCAGGCAGATCACCTGAGGTCAGGAGTTTAAGACCAGCCTGGCCAATATGGCGAAACCATATCTCTACTAAAAATACAAAAAATAGCTGGGTGTGGTGGTGCATGCCTGTAATCCCAGCTACTTGGGAGGCTGAGGCAGGAGAATCGCTTGAACCTGGGAGGCGGAGATTGCAGTGAGCCAAGATCTCACCACTGCTTTCCAGCCTAGGTGACAGAGTGAGACTCCATTTCGAAAACAAATAAGTAACATAAAATGGTCAAGTTTATGTCACATGAATTTGACCTCAATATATATTTTTTAAATCTTAGCACAAACACAGAAGCAACAGACGTTATTTTTAATTGCCTCAGAGATTTCTGTATTTCTCTACGCATAAAGTCTCTAAAAATTCTGGCTTACCTTCTCTCCTTGTGCCTCTTGTTGTTTTTTTCTCACAAGTTTTTGTTTTTTCTCATTCTTTTCTTCTTCTTCTAAGACATCAAAACATGAAAGTGCTTTTTACTTCCCAAATATCTCATTTGAAGTATAACCAATCAAATAATTTATCAAAAGAAGGAAAAAAAATCTGAAGTCTACGGTTGGGAGACCCTAATATATCACACTGTCATTTATGTTTGGGTTGAATAGTATAACCTTTTAGGATTATGGTTTTATTCATAGTTAATTTGAAAGGGCTATACACTCAACACTGGTCACTTTCCTTTTATTTACTTACATTTAAATAAACAGTGAAAACACAATGTACCAAATTCACTAATGACAAGCTTCTTCCTAGTAGCATAGAAAATATGTAGTTTTTGGTTTTAAGATTCACCTGTTCTGAGGCTAAGTACAATATTATTTTAAAAGGCTTCTAGGACTCACAAACTTTTGCTTATCAAAAATGAAACAGGCTGGGCGAAGTGGGTCAAGCCTGCAATCCCAGCATTTTGGGTAACTGAGGCAGGTGGATCACTTGAGCCCAAGAGTTAGAGACTAGCCTGGGCAACATGGCGAAATCCCACCTCTACAAAAACTACAAAAATCAGCCAGATGCAGTGGCACACACCTGTAGTCCCAAAACTTGGGAAGCTGAGATGAGAGGATCACTTGAGCCTGGGAGGAGGAGGCTGCAGTGAGCCAAGATCATGCCACTGCATTCCAGCCTGGGTGACAGAGCGAGACTCTGTCTCAAATTTAAAAACCAAAAGCAAGCATGATTTTCTAAAATTAAAAACATTTACATATAAAAGACAAAGGTGTCTAAGTAAAAACTGCTAGAATGGAACAAAAAATGAGGATGAAAAGCCTTTCAAGATTAATGGTAGATCGGCAGGGCGCAGTGTCTCATGCCTGTGATCCCAACTTCGGGAGGCTGAGGCGGGCGGATCACGAGGTCAAGAGATCAAGACCATCCTGGCAAACATGGTGAAACCCCATCTCTACTAAAAATACAAAATTTAGCTAGGCATGGTGGTGCACGCCTGTAGTCCCAGCTACTCAGGAGGCTGAGACAGGAGAATCGCTTGAACCCAGGAGGCGGAGGTTGCAGTGAGCCAAGATCGCGCCACTGCACTCCAGCTGGTGACAGAGCGAGACTGCATCTCCAAAAAAAAAAAGGTTAATGATAGATACATTCACTCTGTAGAACAGCTCATAAACTATAGGTATCAAATGGCAGTTAAGCAACACAAACACACAATTTAAAATTAGGTAATTTACCGTATAACAACTTAGAAATGATATAGCTTAAAAACACATATATATGAGAAAAATGTACAATTTCTCATAAAAATGTTGGGATATAGTCCATGCAAAGCAATCATCACTAATTTTTAAAAACCACACACAAAAAAATCATTACTAAAGTTGTGATGATTACTCTCCCTGAAACTACACATCACAAATTAATAGTAAAATGGCTCTTACTGTGCAAAGTTCTAGAATAAATAAAGGAAAGAAATTTGAGTAGAATGGCATAAAAGGGTAGCATAAATAATAAACTTACCCTTCAGATAAACTTGGGAAGATTTAAATGAGTTAAGCCATGAGGTAGTCACAGAAATAATTAAAGTAAGAAGAGCAAGCAGTAAGAAAATCCGGCCACAAAGCAAAAGAAAATCCTTGATTCCTGACAAAGGAAAAAAACTAAAATTAAAATTCAAAACTTTTTGTTTTAAGAGATGAGGTCTCACTATGTTGACTAGGCTGGTCTCAAACTCCTGAGCTCAAGTGATCCTCCTGCCTTGGCCTCCCAAAGTGCTAGCTAGGATAACAGGCGTGAGCCAACGCGTCCAACTCAAAACATTTTTCTTGATACTCCTAATAAATTATAACACATTAGAAGATTATCTGTACTGGGAAAGTAAAGTTATATAACTGTCTTATGATTTTGTTCATATATAGTCATCCCTTAGTATGCATGGGGTATTGATTCCAGGACTCCTGAGTATACCAAAATCCACAGATGTTCAAGTACCTGATATAAAATGGCATAGTGTTCGCATATAGTCTATGTTCCCACATACTTTAAATCATCTACAGATTATTCATATACTACCCAATACAGCGTAAAGGCTCTATAAATAGTTGCTATACTTTACTGTTTATGGACAGGGAAAAAAGTCTGTACATGGTCGGGACAGACAGACAAACATCCATTTACCCCATTTTTTTTCTGAATATTTTCTTTTCTTTCCTTCTTTAAGAGACAGTGTGTTGCTCTTCTTGGTCTTGCTCTGCCACCCAGGCTGCTGGAGTGCAGTGCTGAGAACACGGCTCACTGCAGCCTCAACCTCCTGGTGCTCAAACGATCCTCCTGCCTTAGCCCCGCCAAGTAGCTGGGACTACAGGCACGCACCACCACACCCGGCTAATTTCTGTATTTTTTGTAGAGATGGGGTCTCGCCATGTGGTCCAGACTGGTCTTGAACTCCTGAACTCAGGCAATCTGCTCCCCTCAGCCTCCCAAGGTCCTGGGATTGTAGGAGTGAGACACCACACCCAGCCCTTTCTGAATAGTCTCAATCCACAGGTGCTTAAATCCTCGGATGTGGAACTCACAGATACAGAAGGCTTACTGTGTTCTCCTTTGGGCATTAAAAAACTCATAATGGTTGTCATTTCCAGAACAAATGTACAGAGCATAATTCTAGAATAAACACTATCTTGGGAATACAGTTATAATTACAGCAATCAGCTACACTAAAAATATGAATGTCAGTAATGTATAAGTTGTAGTTTCCCATATAGAAAAAATTACATAACTAGAAATAAAACTGTGAAAATATCGTGTTGGTCGGGTGTGGTGGCTCACGCCTGTAATCCCAGCACTTTGGGAAGCTGAGGTGGGCAGATCACGAGGTCAAGAGATCAAGACCATCCTGGCTAACACGGTGAAACCCTGTCTTTACTAAAAATACAAAAGATTAGCCGGGAGTGGTAGCAGGTACCTGTAGTCCCAGCTACTTAGGAGGCTGAGGCAGGAAAATGGCATGAACCCAGGAGGTGGAGCCTGCAGTGAGCAGAGATCGCACCACTGCACTCCAGCCTGGGCGACAGCGAGAGACTCCGTCTCAAAAAAAAAAAAAAAAAAGAAAAGAAAAAAAGAAATCATCCTGTCAAATTCAAATTCTAGTTCTATGATAAACATTCTCACTGAAACACCAAATCCTTATTTCTCACAATTGTGCAACTGTGTGCTTCTGTATTTCTTGACATTTAGTCACTTGTAAGTAAAGTTACAATTTACATGCTTGCCGAGGAAAAAGTAAAAATTTAGTATTTGGTCTTCTTATTTATTTATTTATTTATTTATTGAGACGGAGCCTCACTCTGTTGCCCAGGCTGGAGTGCAGTGGTGCAATCTTGGCTCACTGCAACCTCTGCCCCCCGGGTTCCAGCTATTCTCCTGTCTCAGCCTCCTGGGTAGCTCGGACTACAGGCATGCACCACCATGCCTGGCTAATTTTGTATTTTCAGCAGAGACAGGGTTTCACCACATTGGACAGGCTGGTCTCGAACTCCTGACCAGGAGTGGGTGGTGATCCGCCTACCTCAGCCTCCCAAAGTGCTGGGACTACGGGCATGAGCCACCACACCCAGCCAGTATTTGGTCTTATATTAAGAACCAAAGTGAAAATTATTTGAGCAAAAATCTACTACCTACTTTGCATAATACAATTTGGCAAATGTTGAGGGACAGAAGACGAAGCTGGGTTAAAAATGATTTCCATCCTTTCGGAATTTTTACTCTTGTTTTGTGTTTTTAATTCTCAAAAGATAAATGGCAGAGATACAGAGGAATCCAATGTGATCAAGGCTGGTAATTAGTCAATTAACTAAAACTTAAAGAAGGAATTAGAAAAACACATATATAGGCTGGGCGAGATGGCTCATGCCTGTAATCCCAGCACTTTGGGAAGCCAAGGCAAGCGTATCACCTGAGGTCAGGACTTCAAGACCAAACTGGCCAACATGGTGAAACTCCCATCTCTACCAAAATATAAAAATTAGCCAGGCATGATGGTGGGTACCTGTAATCCCAGCCACTTGGGAGCTAAGGCAGGAGAATGGCTTGAACCCGGGAGGTGGAGGATGCAGTGAGCAGAGATCAGGCCATTGCACTCCAGCCTGGGCGACAGAGTGAAAACTCTGTCTCAAAAAAAAAAAAAGAAAAAAAGAAAAAGAAAAACATATAGAGACTTAAATGTTTTATTTTAAACTGAAAACAGATGTATATTCTTGCCTGTTTTTTTTTTTTTTTAGATGGACTCTCACTCTCCTGCCCAGGCTGGAGTGCAGCAGTTGATCACAGCTCACTGCAGCCACGACCTCCAGGGCTCAAGCAATTGTCCCATGTCAGCCTCCCAAGTAGCTGGGACCACAGATGTGGGCTATCAGATTTTATATATATATATATATATATTTTTTTTTTTTTTCCCCTCCCCAAATGATGCCCGCTTCTTGGCCTCCCAAAGTGCTGGGATTACAGGCGTGAGCCACCATGCTTGGCCTAATATTATTCTTTTAAAAACCCTACCAATTTAAAGTTGTTTAGAGAAGAAGTATGACTTAAAAAAAAAATCACAGCTCTTCCAACTTGACAGTATTAACTATTCATTCAGGTGTTATTCAATACGACATATAATTTAATTTATTTTATCTCTGGCCAGTACAAAAGTAGTTTAACGTCTAGAGTATTGGTATGTAAACAAAACACTGAGGCCAGGCGCGGTGGCTCACGCCTGTAATCCCAGCACTTTGGGAGGCTGAGGCGGGAGAATCACGAGGTCAAGATATAGAGACCATCCTGCCTAACATTGTGAAACCCCATCTCTACCAAAAAATACAAAAAATTAGCTGGGCATTGTGGCGGGCGCTTGTAGACCCCGCTACTCGGAGGCTGAGGCAGGAGAATAGCGTGAACCTGGGAGGCGGAGCTTGCAGTGAGCTGAGAAAGAAACCACTGAGGCAAGGCGCAGTGGCTCACACCTATAATCCCAGCACTTTGAGAGGCTGAGGTGGGTGGATCACTTGAACTCAGGAGTTCGTCGCCAGCCTGGGCAACATGGTGAAACCCCATCTCTACTAAAAATACAAACATTAGCCAGGCATAGTGGTGAACACTGGTAATCCTAGCTACTTGGGAGGCTGAGGCATGAGAATGGCTTGAACCTGGGAGGCGGAGATTGCAGTGAGCTGAGATTGCGCCACTGCACTCCTGCGTGGGCAACAGAGTAAGACTCTGTCTCAAAAAAAAACAAAAAAAAACCATTGAGGTGTGGGATTTATGTTTCAATGTTTCATACTACTGCTGTTTGTTCTAACAAGCAATCTGCAAACATCACATGGGAATATGAAAGAACTCTATTTGTGTGTATATCTTTCGAGAAAAAAACTTTCTAAGGTCTTTTTTTTTTTTTTTTTTTTGAGACAGTCTCGCTCTGTTGCCAAGCTGGAGCGCGGTGGTGTGATCTCAGCTCATTGCAACCCCTGCCTCCCAGATTCAAGCAACTCTCCTGCCTCAGCCTCCCGAGTAGCTGGAACTACAGGCGTGCGCTACCATGCTCCACTAATTTTTGTATTTTTAGTAGAGACAGAGTTCCACCATGTTGGCCAGGATGGTCTCAATCTCTTGACCTCATGACTCGCCCACTTCAGCCTACCAGAGTGCTGGGATTTTTTTGTGTACTTAAACTACAGACCCCATAAACAGTGTACTTCAATGGATAACAAACGTGAGGAACTGGCCTTAAAATATTTAGCTTAGACCAGGCATAGCGGCTCACACCTGTAATCCCAGCACTTTGGGAGGTCGAGGCGGGTGGATCACAAGGTCAGGAGTTGGAGACCAACCTGGCACAACATAGTGAAACCTTGTCTCTACAAAAACTACAAAAAAAAAATTAGCCGGTCATGGTGGCACATGCCTGTAGTCCCAGCTACTCAAGAGGCTGAGGCAGGAGAATCGCTCGAACCCTGAAGGTGGAAGTTGCAGTGAGCTGAGATTGCGCCACTGCACTACAGCCTGGGTGACAGGGTAAGACTCCGTCTTAAAAAAAAAAAAATATTTAGCTTAAGTACAAGTAAAATGTATTGACAACAAAGGTTTTTTTACACAGTAGAAAAAGACAACACAGGCCGGGCACAGAGGCTCATGCCTGTAATCCCAGCACTTTGGGAGGCCGAGGCAGGTGGATCACCAAGTCAGGAGATCGAGACTATCCTGGCTAACACAGTGAAACCCTGTCTCTACTAAAAATACAAAAAATTAGCTGGGCATCTTGGCGGGCGTCTGTGGTCCCAGCTACTTGGGAGGCTGAGGCAGGAGAATGGTATGAACCCAGGAGGCGGAGCTTGCAGTGAGCCAAGATCGTGTCAAGATCTGTTGCCTGGGCAACAGAGCAAGACTCCGTCTCAAAAAAAAAAAGACAAGGCTAGTTTTTCAATATATGTCTGAATATTAGTATAGGCATAACCAGCCCTGTTGTTGGTATAAAGTATGATATGTAAAACAGACTTAAATAGTGTTAACAAATAATTATTGGAAGCTCACTATCAAGAATCCAAAGGTAGCAAAAACAAAAAAAAAGGAAAAAAATATATATTAACAAAAAAAACTTAAAAAGGGAAAACAATCCAAAAGAAACAATCATTCATTCAGAATTCTGAGAAAGAAGCTAATTCCATGAAAATTTCAAGAACTAGATAAAGATGCTGCCAGGAGCCCAGGTGCAATTTCTAGAACCCTTGTCCCTAGTTCTATTAAACTAGACACCGGTAAGTGCTGGGAATACAAAAACAAATTCCATTTGGTCTCTGCTTTCAAGAAACAGATTTCTGGCTGGGCATGGTGGCTCACACCTATAATCTCAGCATTCTGGGTGGCCGAGGTGGACAGATTGCTTGAGCCTAGGAGTTCCAGACCAGTCTGGGCAACATGGCAAAACCACTTCTCTGCAAAAAATACAAAAAATTAGCTCGGCATGGTGGTGTGGCACCTGTAGTCCTAGCTACTCAGGAGGCTGAGGTGGGAGGATCACTTGAGCCGGGAAGTCCAGGCTCTGCAGTAAGCCATGATCGTGCCACTGCACGGCAGCCTGGGTGACTGAGCAAGACCTTGTCTCAAAAAAATAATAAATGAGCAGAGTAGGGGTGGATGTTGAAAAGACAAGGGAACAGGTGAATTCTGGAAATGGTGAGTGTGAATTCAACATTTGTGATCCTTTGGATAAAAGTCTTGTTACATTCTAACACAGCTTGAGTGAGTAGGAAGCATCAGGAGAGTGTACATCTTTTTTTAAAGCATTTTATTTTCATTTCTTATTGCAGGCAACTTTTCTAGACATCTGACTCCTTGTGAGCAGGGAGAAAAGGTGGAGAAAGAGAGGGAGTACACAAAGCCAAGTTTCATTATGGTCTCTAACTTTAGAATTGACCTTAAAAAGGGAGACAGACATGTAAACTGATCACTGAAATGTCCAAAAATCAACTCATGATTCTCAGCATCTCCACTGTTTTTCTTTCCATTTTCCCTTCACCAGTAGCACTACCAAATACCTAGGTTTGTTCAATCCCCTATGAGGCAGTCATCCTCGAATCCTTCCTTTCCCTTGCCCCAAACATCAACCCATAAACACAGCCTGTTGGTTGATCCTACTTCGTCAATATCCCAAATCTGTCTACATTTCATCTCCTCTTTTATTGTCCTAGTCCAGGCCATCATCACCACTTGTCAACTTCCAAAGCCTGACGTGCCTCACTGCTTCCACCATAGCTTCGTCCAAAGCATTCTCCATACAGAATCGAATGACCTTTTTAAAGCCTTAGGGAAGTCACTTAATCTCCCTAAATTTCAGTTCCCTCAGCTGTAAAATGGGGATTATAATAGTGCTTACCCTCCTCTGACTGCAGTGCAGATTAAATGAGATAATAACCAGCACCTGGTATTTGGCTTATAATAGGTGTTCGGTAAAAGTCATTATCTTGAGCCAATTCCTCCTCCTCCTCCCAGCTCTCCTTGATTCACCTTTTCCTCCAACATGTCACAATCTTTTTGCCTAGAATACTCCTCCCCTCCCCAACCCATTCCCTGCCTCCACTGGCTTTTCACGGGTGTGGCCCCTTATTTAAATCCCAGGGCCAGGCGCAGTGGCGCAGGCCTGTAATCCCAGCACTTTGAGAGGCCGAGGCAGGATGATCTCTTGAACCCAGGAGTTCGAGACCAGCCTGGGCAACATAGTGAGACCCTGTCTCTAATTTAAAAACAAAACAAAACAAAAAACCTCTCAGCCTAAATTCTCAGAAGGCCTTCATCTTATCAACCTGTTGATTTCCAGGATACGGAAGCACTGTCTATGATTGCCCCTGTGCTCTTTGCCGCTACTCTCTTACACGCAAAACCATCACACCTGGAGGCAAAAAGCTCCCCCGAAGTCGGCTCCGGAAGTGGGAGGCAGGCACCATGCAGTCTGGGAGTTGTAGTCAAAGCCGCTCCGAAGCGACGCAGCCGAAGAAGCGGTCATTCTATGCAACATTCCTGCGAAAATTACCCAGCTGTAACTGTCGAAGGGAAAAAGTCAACACTTACCTATATCCGGGATTCCACGCTGGAGCTCCAGACACACAAGAGGGACAGCAGAGAGGAAAAAAACACCAACAACCCCACGTGCAGCCATGGTGGCGGAAGCGCCTGGTCCAGGCGGAAAGCCCGCCCCTTCCGGCCGTGTTTTCTGGGGGAGGAAGTGGAACTCTTACTGCGGCGGGCAGGCTGGGAGAGGGTATCGTCCTACGGCTGTGTCGTTATTGAGGGGGAGCTAAGCCCAGTGTTTTTGACTCATAGTCTGTAGTCGTGTTTCAGAAGAAAGGCAAGTAGTCCCCAAGGTCACATGATGTCCAGAGGAGCGTGAGCTCTAGAGTGGTGGCTCCTTGGAGGGTAGCAGGGCAGGGGCTGCCCCTAAGGTCTCTGCAGCGTCGGTGAGGAAGCGCTTTCCAGAGGGAAATGAAGCCGAAGAAAACGCTGATGCTGTGAGAAGGCGGCCTGGCCCCCCTGACCTTGTGGCCGTAGAGGATGGATGTGGGCAGTAGCACCTTCCTTATCTCCCTAACGGTTCCTGCTTCCTGTTCCCGACCTCACTCTCTGGTTCTTGCGGAAAGACAACTCGAAAATGGGGCCTGGTTCCACATACCTGCCCCTCAACATGCACGTCCTAATGCCACGTCCTGGAGACCCGCTACCCCTTGTTGCGCCACTTGTCAGTTTTTCCCGTATGCGTTATTGTTAACCTTGACTTCATAGTTCTGTGACCTCATTGCCATCCTGTAACTCACCGCTGTGCACTTCTCCCAACCTACTGAGATCCTCCCAACCTACAACATTTCATACTTAGAAATTCTTTCCTGGCCTGGCTCACGTCTGTAATCTCAGCACTTTGGGAGACCGAGGCGGGCGGATCACAAGGTCAGGAGTTCGAGACCAGCCTGGCCAATATGGTGAAACCCGTCTCTACTAAAAATACAAAAATTAGCCGGGCATGGTGGCGGTCACCTGTAATTCCAGCTATTCGGGAGGCTGAGGTAGGAGAATTGCTTGAACCCGCATGCGGAGTTTGCTTTGAGCCGAGTTTGCACCACTGCATTCCAGCCTGGGTGACACAATGAGACTCCGTCTCAAAAAAAGAAAAAAATTATATTTCCTTGCCGGGCGCGGTGGCTCACACCTGTAATCCAGCACACTGGGAGAAAAAAAGGAAAATTCTTTTTCCTGACCCATCCATCTATCCTCCCACCTCACTCCAGTTTAGTCGATCTGACATTGAGCTCCACAGTTTGGTACTCTACAACTCTTGGAGATTGAAATATATACACGTTACTGAATTTGTCCTCAAGAAACTCAGCTTACTCTACTTTGGTTCTGTGGAGAAGAAAAAAAAAAAAAAAAAACTGGGAAAGATAGCCCTGTAAGCAAATAAATGCAGTGCCTGAGTGCTATGATAGAGATATACACAGGGTGTTGCAGAACCATACCCGGAAGGCTTGCAGAAGGCTTTCCAAAAGGAAGTCCCTTTCAACATTGTGTTGAAAGGTTAGGAATCTTGGCAAGGGTGCCCGGGAAGGGTGGGATTTCAAGGTTAGGAAACTGAGTGCAAAGGAACTACCAGTGATTACTGCTGCAGTTTAGAGCTTGAGGCCGGGCTCGGTGGCTCACTCCTGTATTCCCAGCACTTTGGAAGGCCGAGGGAGGCAGATTGCTTGAGCTCAGGAGTTCCAGACCCCTCTGGGCAACATAGCTAAACCTGTCTCTCAAAAAAAAAAAAAAAAAAAAAAATAGCTGCGTGTGGTGGCGTAGCCTGTGGTCCCAGCGACTCAAGAGGCTGAGGTGGGAGAATCCCTTGAGCCCAGGAGGTCAAGTCTGCAGTGAGCCAAGATCATGCCAGTGCACTCCAGCCTGAGCAATATAGCGAGACCGTGTCTCTAAAAATAAAGCTGAATGAAGGCTTTTAGAGGTAGATTTTTGCTAGGGCTGCAGAAGCTTTCCATTGTATATAGGCTAAGAACTTTATCCTCCAAGTAAAGGTGCAAAATATTAGGGCACAGTCTCAAGATCAGTAAGGGTGAGGTAATATAAATTATAGCATGACATACCATAAAATAATAAATTATATTGACTAGTTCAGATGTTCCCATAGTTGTCTGTATCTTGTGTTCATCATGCATAAGGAGGAAGACAGGAAAGGAAGTTCTACAGTTCTTAACCACCCACCTCTTTTATTTTTTTCTTCCTCCCTGGACTTCCATATTACCTAATTTAATATGTTGATGGTGCCACTGAATCTCTGGACTGCAACAGGAAGTTCCTAACCATTCCAAATTTACTTTGTCTTAACGTGGGAAGCCAGCATTTCCCAAACTTAGTTGTTTGTGAACTCTCTTCACTGCAACTGCCAGCTCTCCCCACCAAAGACCACCGGAATAACCTGTCACTAAGTAAATCTGAGTTTCTTACTGCATTAGAAAAGAACATGGCAGCCGGGCGCGGTGGCTCACGCCTGTAATCCCAGCACTATGGGAAGCTGAGGTGGGTGGGTCACCTGAAGTCGAGTTTGTGACCATCCTGGCCAACATGGTGAAACCCCGTCTCTACGAAAAATACAAAAATTAGCCGGACATGGTGGTCACACCTGTAGTAACAGCTGCTCAGGAGGCTGAGGTACCACAATCGCCTGAACTCAGGAGGTGGAGGTTGCAGTGAGATCATGCCACTGTACTCCAGCCTAGGCAATAGAGTGAGACTCAGTCTCAAAAAAAAAAGAAAAAAGACTCTTGCTTTGACATAATCTTAGTGTCTCAGAGGGGACATCACGGGTGATTCTTATTTGTTTATGAGACAGGGTCTCACTCTGTCACACAGGCTGGAGTTCAGTGGCACAAGCATAGCTCGCTGCAGCCTGGGACCCCGGGACTCAAGCGATCATCCCACCTCATCCTCCCGAGTAGCTGGGACTACAAACACATGCCACCATGACTGACTAATTTTTGTTCTTTTTTTTCCAAGAGATGGGGTCTTACTATATTGTCCAAGCTGATCTTGAACTCCTGGTCTCAAGTGATCCTCTAGCCTTGGCCTCCCAAAGCGTTGGGATTACAGGCATGAGCCATGGCACCTGAACATATGTGTTTTTTCTTGTAGGAATTTAGAAAATTGCCCTGCCAGCTCTGCTCTAAACCCTCAACAAGTAGCTGACTTTTTGTTTCCTTAATCTTAGGGTCCATCTTAGTTGATAAAGGGGTAAATAATTGTCTATTTTAGTCTCTCAGATCACAATTTTTTTTTTTTTTTAAGAGAGATGAGGGTCTTACCATGTTCCCCAGGCTGGCCTCAAACTCCTGGGCTCAAGCAATCCCCCCACCTCAGCCTCCAGAGTAGCTGGGAGTACAAGTGTGCACCACCACACCCAACTATTACAGAATTTTTGCATTTAAAAAAGTCAATTATTTTTTCAATATTTTATAAAAATTTTCAGACCAACAGTTGAAAATATTTTTACTCACATTTTATTCTCCTTATTTGATAACATACCTATCAATCCTTCCATCCTTTCATCAGTCTTAGTTTTTGATGCATTTCAAAGTTGCAAACATTAGCAGACTTTCCCTGAAATACTTCAACATGTATATTGTTAACTATGTCACAAGTATATAGGTAGAAGAGGCTAAAGATCACCTCTCCCCATCTTAGGTCTTAGTTGAGACTCGTATAATAAAAGACGGATTAACAAGAAGAAAACAAGTTTATTAACGCATACTGTGTGCATTAGACAGGAGAAATCTCAATGAGAAGTAGCTGAAAGCAATGGCTTAGAATTCTGTCTTATGAGAGTTTAACAAAGAGCAGTGAATTTAGGGGGAAATGACAGGGCAAAGGAAGGTGGTTTTAGGCTTCAGAAGGTGGGAGGCTGTGGGAAGGTAAGCACTGTATATGCAAGGAAACTAATGGGGTAAGTTTTGTTTGTAGATTCTTCTGGTGCCACTTTGGGCTGGTAACAGTCTTGAGCTGCCTCCAGTAAAGGAGAATGTCCTGTCTTTAGGCAGAAAAGTGAGAGGATAGGGAGAGCTTTTACTCTGTTTTCTGCTGCTTTATTTATTTATTTTTATTTATTTTATTTTTTATTTTTTTTGAGACGGACTCTCGCTCTGTGGCCAGACTGGAGTGCAGTGGCACCATCTCGGCTCACTGCAGCCTCTGCCTCTCGGGTTTAAGAGATTCTTCTGCCTCAGCCTCCTGAGTAGCTGGGACTACAGGCACGTGCCACCACGCCCAGCTAATTTTTGTATTTTTAGTAGAGACAGGGTTTCACCATGTTGGCCAGGATGGTTTCACTCTCTTGACCTCATGAGCTGCCCGCCTTGGCCTCTCAAAGTGCTGTGATTACAGGTGTGAGCCACCGCACCCGGCCTGTTTTCTGCTCCTTAATTGCCTTTGGCCAAAAAATAATTTTTATGTCAAAGAGGCATATTTTGGGGTGGCACCTTCTGGTTTCCTTCACATACTTCATCTGATCTACATACTTCATCATGCATATCATTAACTACAATGAAATGGACATATCATGAGCATACCATTCCTTGAGTTCCAATGTATGCATGCCTAGTGCAACCTAAATCCCAAGCAAGGTACAAAGCATTGACTGACCATGGTGGCTCATGCCTGTAATCCTAGCACTGTGGGAGGCTGAGGTGCCCAGGAATTTGAGACCAGCCTGGACAACATGTGAGACCCCATCTCTACCCAAAAAAAAAAAAAAAAAAAAATTTTAATTAGCTGGGTGTGGTGGCATGCACCTGAGGTCACAGCTACTCCAGAGGCTGAGGCAGGACGATCACTTGAGCCCAGGAGGTGGAGGCTGCAGTAAGCCGTGTTTGTGACACTGCACTCCCCCCTGGGTGACAGAAAGACCCTGCCTCAAAACAAAAAACAAAAAACAAAGCATTGCACAAACAGCAAGCATTGCTCTGATTTTTTTCCACCGTAGGTTAATTTTGCCTCTTCTAGGACTTTTGTAAATTATACAAAATGTACTCTTTGGATAAGGCTTTGTTCACACTGCATACTTTTCAACATTTTATGAGATAATTATAGATTCACATGCTGTTATAAGAGGTCATGGAGGTTGCATAAATCCTTTACCATTTCCCCCGATGTTAAAATTGTGCATAAGGACAGTACAATATCATAAATAGGAAATATATATTGACACAATCCAGTGGCTTCATTCAGATTTTACCAGTTACAGATACTCATTTGTGTGTGTGATTTAGTTCTATGCAATACTATCACCTGTGTCAATTCCTCTGAGCACTACAGTCAAGATATAGAGTAGTTCCATCACAGGAATTCCTCATGCTACCCTTCCACAGCCACCTCACTTTCTACCCTCACCACCATCAACCCCCATGAAACCACTCATCTGGTCTCCATTTCCTTTTTTCCCCTCCATCTTAATTGAGGTGTAATTGACAGATAAAATCCATCTCTTCAATTTTGTCATTTCAAGAATATTATATAAATGAATCATACAGCAGCAACAACAACAAAAAGCCTTTTTTGAGATGGAGTTTCACTCTTGTTGCCCAGGCTGGAGTGCAATCTCAGCTCACTGTAACCCCTGCCTCCTGGGTTCAAGTGATTCTCCTGCCTCAGCCTCCCGAATAGCTGGGATTACAGGTACCCACCACCACGCCTGGCTAATTTTTTGTATTTTTAGTAGATATGGGGTTTCACCATGTTGGTCAAGCTGGTCTCAAACTCCTGACCTCAGGTGATCCACCCACCTGAGCCTCCCAAAGTGCTGGGATTACAGGTGTGAGCCACCATGCCTGGCTTTTTCTTTCTTTCTTTCTTTTTTTTTTTTTTAACAGAGTCTTGGTTGCTCTGTTGCTCAGGCTGGTCTCAAACTCCTGGGCTCAAGCAATCCTGCCTCAGCCTCCTGAGTAGCTGGCACTACAGGAATGTGTCATTGCACCTAGTTCTTATTGACTTTTTGATGAGTAGAAGTTTTAAATTTTGATGATAATTTATCTAAGTTTTCTTTGTTTTTTTTTTTTTTTTTTTTTGACAGAGTCTCGCTCTTGTCGCCCAGGCTGGAGTGCAGTGGTGCAATCTCGGCTCACTGCAAGCTCCACCTCCCAGGTTCATGCCATTCTCCTGCTTCAGCCTCCGAGTAGCTGGGACTACAGGCGCCCGCCATCACGCCTGGCTAGTTTTTTGTATTTTTAGTAGAGACGGGGTTTCACTGTGTGAGCCGGGATGGGATGGTCTCGATCTCCTGACCTTGTGATCCGCCTGCCTCAGCCTCCCAAAGTGCTGGGATTATAGGCGTGAGCCACTGCGCCCGGCCTAAGTTTTCTTTTATGATTATTGCTTTCTGTGTCCTAAGAAACTTTTGCTTATCTTGAAGTCAAGAGATTCTCCTTTTTTTTTTTTCTTTTTTTTTTTTAATTTATTTTTATTTATTTATTTTTTTTGAGACGGAGTCTCGCTCTGTCGCCCAGGCTGGAGTGCAGTGGCCGGATCTCAGCTCACTGCAAGCTCCGCCTCCCGGGTTCACGCCATTCTCCTGCCTCAGCCTCCCGAGTAGCTGGGACTACAGGCGCCCACCACCTCGCCCAGCTAGTTTTTTTGTATTTTTTAGTAGAGACGGGGTTTCACTGGGTTAGCCAGGATGATCTGGATCTCCTGACCTTGTGATCCGCCCGTCTCGGCCTCCCAAAGTGCTGGGATTGCAGGCTTGAGCCACCGCGCCCAGCCGCTTTTCTTTTTTTTAAAAAAATAGACATAGGGTTTCACCATGTTGCTCAGGCTGGTCTTGAACTCCTGAGCTTAAGCAATCTGCCTTCCTTGGCATCCCAAAGTGCTGAGATTACAGGTGTGAGCCACCATGCTGGGCCTCCTATGTTTTCTTCTAAAAGCTTTGTATTTTAACTTTTACATTTAGGTTTATGAAATTACTTTTTTAGTAGTCTCTTTTTCCCCCCTAAAAAAATAAGGTGGCTGTGTGTGTGTGTGTGTGTGTGTGTGTGTGTGTGTTTTGGTTGTTGTTTTAACAGGGTCTAATAGCATTACCCAAGCTGCAATGCAGTTGTACAATCACGGCTCACTGCAGCCTCCACCTCCCAGACCCACATGATCCTCCCACCTCAGCCACCTGAGTAACTGGGACCACAGGTGTGCACTACCATACCTAACTTTTTTGTTCGTTTGAGACAGAGTCTTGCTCTGTTGCTCAGGCTGGAGTGCAGTGGTGAGATCACGGCTCACTGCAGCCTTGACCTTCTGGGCTCACATAGACTTGAGTCATCCAATGAACAATAAATATGATACACCTACCATGCCCCAGGTGCTGTTACAGATGCTGGAGATATAGCCACAAATGAGACAGACAAGATTCTTGCACACCATGGAGTCTGTACACTAGTGTGTGATGACTAGTTTTAGATGTCAGCTGGGAGGGTGTTTTAGGATGAAATTAACATTTAAATCGCTGAACTCTGAGTAAGCAGATTGCCCTCCATTATGTGTGTGGGCCTCATCCAGTCAGCTAAATGCCTAAATAGAAAAGAGCAGCCTCCCCGAATAAGAGTGATTTCCCAACAGACTGCCTTTAGACTGGAACTGCACCATCATGCCAAAAAGCAGAAGGTAACACAAGCAGGAGAAAAAAAATCAATCAATAGAAAAAGACCCAGAAATGACAGAGTTGATGGAATCCACAGACACAACTTTAAATATGTCAACAAGGAAAAATGGTTATGTCAGACTGGTGAAATTATGATTTTTTCTTATTTTTCTAAATGTATGAAAATTAAACAAAAAGAACATTAATCCCTTATATGAATATCTATTTTTTGATGGACATTTATTCCCAAGAACAGATAAATGAAGGAAATAAAACACCACATTTAAGACATTGATTACCTCTTGGGGGAGGGAGACAGGGAGAAGGATGCAACTGGGGTAACTGTAGAACTAGACAGTGTGGTAGTACTACATTTCTTAAGCTAAGAGGTGTGGATGTGCCATTGTATTATTCTTTATACAGGTACTTTGTTTATCTTAAATATTGCAAAATACAATTTAAAAATAAAGAGAGGGCCGGGCGCAGTGGCTCAGGCCTGTAATCCCAACACTTTGAGAGGCCAAGGGAGTGGATCACCTGAGGTCAGGAGTTCGAGACTAGCCTGGCCAACACGGTAAAACCCTGTCTCTACTAAAAATACAAAAATTATCTGGGCATGGTGGCGGGTGCCTGATATCCCAGCTACTCAGGAGGCTGAGGCAGGAGAATCGCTTGAGCCCAGGAGGCGAGGCTGAAGTGAGCTGAGATTGTGCCATTGCACTCCAGCCTGGGAGACAAGAGCGAAACAGTCTCAAAAAAATAAAATAAAAAATAAACAGTTACAGAAAAAATACCACATATTTATATTCAGAATAGGAATAGTAGTGTTATTTCCAAAAGTTTTTATGATCTCCCGCATGATCTTTCAAGATATGTTACTGAAACAATCAGATCAAAAGCGTGAAAGAGATCTTCAGTGCATGTGTCATTTCCCTTTAGATGTTGTCTTCTGAGGTTGTATCCAGTTTTTTCAACAAGGCAGACTTGCTATGTCCCTCTGAAAATTTCTTTCCCTTTACTGTATAACTTGCTTTTTGTTAATTCCATATTTAGTTATTGTTCTCTGCCTCTTCAGTGTTTATCTTTCATTTCGATATTAAATACTGATATTGGGTAACTGAGTAATATTCAGTTATTCCTTTCCTCATGTTATTTTTATCCTTCTAAGTGACTGCAGTTATCTTCATACGTGGAACATGAAAAATTTTATTGAGCAACCTGTATTTGCAAAGTTATTTCTGTACCACTATTTCCTGCATAGATTTCTCAAATTGTTTATAGAAGTACTATCACCACCTTTCTGGTAACACAATATCTCTTCACCTACAACCTCAACACAGAGTTGTAATATGAATTAGTCACTATTAGTGGGAAAGGATTTTTTTGTTTTGAAACGGAGTCTCACTCTGTCCCCTAGGCTGGGGTGCAGTGGCGTCATCTCAGCTCACTGCAACCTCTGCCTCCCAGGATCAATCGATTCTCCTGCCTTAGCCTCCCGAGTAGCTGGGATTACAGGCACACGCCACCATACCTGGTTAATTTTTGAATTTTTAGTAGAGACGGGGTTTCACTATGTTGGCCAGGCTGGTTTTGAACTCCTGACTTCAAGTCATCCACCCACCTTGGCCTCTCAAAGTGCTGGGATTACAAGCATGAGCCACCAAGCTCAGCATTGTTTTTCCTTTTTTCTTTTCTTTTTTCTTTTCTTTTTTTTTTTGAGACAGAGTCTCACTCTATTGCCCAGGCTGGAGTGCAGTGGTGCCATCTCAGCTCACTGCAACCATGGCCTCTTGGGTTCAAGTCTCATGTCTCAGCCTCCTGAGTGGATGGGACTACAGGTACCACTCTGGCTAATTTTTGTATTTTTAGCAGAGACCGGGTTTTCCTCTGTTGCCCAAGCTGGTCTTTTATTTTCACCTTAAGACATACTCAGTGATGGTTTCTTTCTAATAATGGTTAATAGGCTTCTGAGTTAGGCCTTCAGGATTTGAATTCCTGCTCTGCCATTCACCAGTTGTTTAATTTTTAAATTTTTTTATCATTACAGAATTTTTATTTGACTATGCTAGAAAAACACAAGTCACCAACTGTTTAATCTTGTGCAAGTTACTTAACCTCTTTGGACCTCAGTGTCCACATCTATAAAATGGAGACAATAACGGTATTTATTGGGTTGAGGGAGGATAATATATAAAGCTCTTAGCACAGTGCTTAGCTCCATACATATTAATTATGGGTTTATTATTTTGAGAAATATTTCATGGTGTCTTCATAGAAATCACCTACGTTTGTCCAGAGGGGTTTTGAGACAGCGTCTGTGTTGCCCAGGCTAGAATACAGTGGTGTGACCACATTTCACTGCAGCCTCAACCTCCCGGGTTCAAGTGATCTGCTACCTCAGCCTCCTGAGTAGCTGGGACTACAGGTATGCACCACCACACCCGACTAATTTTTAAATTTTTTGTAGACACCAGGTCTTACTATGTTGCCTACACTGGTCTCAAACTCCTGGGCTCCAGTGATCCTCCTCCTGTGGCTTCCCTTTCCAAAGTGCTGGGATTACAGGCATGAGCCACTGTGCCTGACATCCTCTAGTGTTTGAAAGAAAAAAAAAATTTTTTTAAAGAGACAGTGTCTCATTCTGTCACCCAAGCTGGAGTGCAGTGGTGCAATCATAGCTCACTGTAACCTTGAATTCCTGGGCTCAAGTGATCCTTTCACCTCACCCTCCAGAGTAGCCGGGACTACAGGTGTATGTCACCACACCCAGCTAATTATTAATTTTTTTTGTGGAGATGAGGAACTCCCCTGTGTTGCCCAGGTTGGTCTCGAACTCGTGGGCTTAAGGGATCCTCCTGCCTCAGCCTCCCAAAGTGCTGGGATTACAGGTGTGAGTTACTGCACCCAGTCCAAATTGGTGTTTTTTCTGTGTTCCGTCTCCATTTATTACATGTCAGCCTGTAGGAAGGAAAAACTTTCCCTTCTTCCCTTACATTTTGTAATCAGAAAAAAATTTTTGTAAAAGAATTGGATCCCATTCTAATTGGGGTGTGGTATGTTCCCATTCTCCCTCGTTGTGCTGGGCCTGGCTGCCCTGTGACCTGGATCTTCCTTCCTTTGCCTACCGGGCTCAGCTGTGTGCTCGGATGACCTGTGCACGGTCCTTGTGGGCACAGGATTGTGGCCTACCACAAGACAAATTCGAAGCTGCACTTACTACTTTGTTGTGCAGTTGGTAGTTGTAGATATTCCCAAAGGAGACATCAGTCTCTACAGCTTGGGAGGTCAATGTTTTTGTGTCTCCATCTCTATCCTTTTCTCTGTGCTTCATCTGTGAATCACAAAAACCGCTACTCCAAATTAATCCACTCTTCCAATGTTTCTCAAATTTATGAGTCACCTGAAGGCAAGAAACAGTGTTGGTGAAAATGCAGTTCCCAGCTGGGCACATGCACGCCTGTAATCCCAGCTACTCAGGAGGCTGAGGCCAGAGGATCTCTTGAGCCTAGGACAGGAGTTCGAGACCCCTGACTTTAAAAGGAAAATAAGGCTGGGCACGGTGTCTGGCACCTATAATCCTAGCATTTTGGGAGACCAAGGTGAGAGAATCGCTTGAGGCCAAGAGTTCCATACTAGTCCTGGTAACATAGCGAGCCCCTATCTCTACAAAAAACAACAACAAAAAATTAACCGGGCGCTGTGGCGGACACCTGTAGTCCCAGCTACTGGGAAGGCTGAGGCAGGAGGATCGCTGCTTGAACACGGGAGGTGGAGGATGCAATGAGCAGAGATCACATCACAGCACCCCAGCCTTGGGGAGAGTGAGACCCAGTCTCAAAGAAAAAACAACAATCAAAAGTGGTCTCTGGAACAAACCTGGAGAAACAACAACCCCCCGAATAGAGGCATATTTTTCTTCCTGGAGAAGCCGGTGCCAATGGCAACTCCCCAGGGGGCCAGCTCGGGAAAAGCCAGCTGAAACGAGAGAACGAGGGGACGAGAGGACGTTCACCGTCCCCCGCCTCGCTCCACCGGACTTCAGAAAGCTAGACGCTGCAGGCGCCGCTCGGGATCCGGGTGCCGGGGTGAGGACGGAGGCGGAGAAACCCCTCAGGCTCCGCCACCGGGGCGGGGAACAGGGAGGCGGCCCCGACTCTGGGCACCCTCCTGGGTCTCGCCTAGCGGCGGGCGCGTGCTTAGTCACCGTGAGGCTGCGCTTGCCGGAGGCCCGCGCCCCCCTTCCCCAGGGACCGCCCCCGGGCCGCCCGCCCCCCTCGGCGCGCCACTTCCGCGTGCATGGCACTGCTCACTCGAGCCGTGAGCGCCCGCGCGGGGCCGAGCTGGCGGCGGGCGGCGCGCGCCTCCGCAGCCTTCCAGCTGCCTCTGCTTGAGCCCGCGGCCGTCACACGCGCCCTCTCCCGTGCCATGGCCTGCAGGCAGGAGCCGCAGCCGCAGGGCCCGCCGCCCGCCGCTGGCGCCGTGGCCTCCTATGACTACCTGGTGATCGGGGGCGGCTCGGGTGGGCTGGCCAGCGCGCGCAGGGCGGCCGAGTTGGGCGCCAGGGCCGCCGTGGTGGAGAGCCACAAGCTGGGTGGCACTTGCGTGAGTACCGCCGTTTGTTCGATCAGGGGGCGCCGCTTTGTCTCGGCCTTTCGGGGGACAGCCTGTGCTCGTTCGTATGGCGATCCCGTCTCCCCGAGCTGCGCTTTCCTCTTTTCCACCCCTGCAACTCCCCATTCCGAAGCCGGGACCCCAGCAGGTGGAGAAGAGAGAAGCGTCCAGGGGCTTCTTTGCGGCCCCCAAAGCCAAGGCAGCGTCTGCTTCCGCAGGGATGCGATATTGACCATGGCCGGGGCGGGTTAGATTAACCTTCCTCCATCCTCACTTGTCCAAGTGGGAGAGGATTGGATTCTATACTTGACCGCGTCAAACACAAAACTGCATCTGGGAACATTGCTGGTGGCCTGTGTGTAGGGACGAGGGTGACGGTGTCGTTGATGGTGGAGGGTACCCTTGAAGAATGTAGATCCTGGTTCTCCCGTTTCAAGGGCAGAATGATTTATAGCGGTTGTTGTCAACCTTGGCTGCACATTCGAATCACCTGAGGGTGCCTGGATTCCCGACTTAATTGGTCTGAGGTGCAGCCTGGGCTTTGGGATTTTCAGGTGATCTGAATTGCAGCCAAGGCGACCTTGATTAGGTGAGTTCTCAGAGCTTTTGTTTTGTCTTGGTTTCATGTGGATTGCAAAACTAAAAACAGGGATGTAAATCCTGAGATTTACAAACTTTATAATTTTTGAAAATAAGGGTTTTTGTTTGTGTGTGTTTGTTTTTTGAGACAGGGTCTTGCCCTGTCACCTAGGCTAGAGTGCAGTGGCCATCATAGCTCACTGCAGCCTCCAACTCTCAGACTCAAGAGATCCTCCCGCCTCGAGCCCCTGAGTAGCTGGAACTACAAGGGGCGAACCACCAGGCCCAGTTAATTATTATTATTTTTTGTAGAGATTGGGGTGTCGCTATGTTGCCCCTGCTGATTTCAAACTCTTGGACTCAAGCTGTCTTCCCGCCTTAGCCTCCCGAAGTGCTAGGATTACAAGGCTGAGCCACTGCACTCATCCTAAAAATAAATGTTGTTTCCAAGTTATTGGTGTGCCCACCCTTTTCTATCACAAGATTTGGGTGTTGACGATTAAAATGCTGTATCCAAGAGGAACCTGGGATTCGGGATAGGTTCTCTAAATTCCTTTGGAGATTAATATTTAAATTATGTCAAAATGGGAACTTAAGAACAGGGATGGGCTTCTATGTTTGTGTATCTCTTATCACCTTAAAATCCCTTACTCAATAAGCACTTGTGCAATGAATGAAACTAGAAATTGACAGTTATGAAAAAGGCTGACTTCATTGTTAAGTGCCCTTTTTAAAAAATGAACATGGAGTTGAAGAGGAAGGAAAAATCCCTATTAATTATCAACTTGCACTTTGACACCATAGTCCAGACTGAAGGTTAGAAGTCTGTCTCTCCAGAAGGCAGATTGTGGGGTCCCACTGAGTGCCCCCTCCCACACCTCGTGAGAGTACTTGATCACTGCTCACTTCGGTTCTGCTTGCCACATTTTTCTCTTCCTCTTTCTCTGCTTATGTTATAATCTGCTTCAGAGGTTCACCCACTTTACCTTCCTGTTACGATTTTTTTTTTTTTTTTTTGAGAGGGAGTCTCATTCTGTCACCCAGGCTGGAGTACAATGGTGCAATCTGGGCTCGCTGCAACCTCCACCTCCTGGGTTCAAGCAATTCTCCTGTCTCAGCCTCTCGAGTAGCTGGGAATGTAGGTGCACGCCACTATGCCCGGCTAGTTTTTGTACTTTTAATAGAGATGGGGTTTCGCCATGTTGGCCAGGCTGGTCTCAAACTCCTGACCTCGGGTAATCCACCCACGTTGGCCTCCCAAAGTGCTTGGATTACAAGTATGAGCCACCACATCTGGCTAATTTTTAATTTTTAAATTTTATTTATTTATTTTAGTTTAGTTTTTTGGATGGAGTCTTGCTCTGTCACCCAGGCTGGAGTGCAGTGGTGTAATCTCGGCTCACTGCAAACTCTGCCTCCAGGGTTTAAGCAATTCTCCTGCCTCAGCCTCCCAAGTAGCTATTACAAGTGCCCACCACCACACCCAGCTAATTTTTGTATTTTTAGTAGAGACGAGTTTCACCGTGTTGGCCAGGCTGGTCTTGAACTCCTGACCTCGTGATCCACTCACCTTGGCCTCCCGAAGTGCTGGGATTACAGGTGTGAGCCACTGCACCTGGCCTATTTTCATTATTTTTATTTTTTTAGAAACAGGGTTTTGCCATGTTACCTAAGCTGGTCTCTTACTCCTGGGCTTAAGCAGTTGGGCTGCCTTGGCCTCCCCAAATGCTGGGATTACAGGCATCAGCCACCACTCCTGTCCCATTTTTTTGTATTTTAAGTGCTTGGATTGGGGACGGGTAGGGAGAAAACGGTAGATATAATTGTTTGTGAGACATGTCCCTTCCCTTAAGGAATTTTGTGGTTGTGAAAGAAAAAAAAATCTTGGAATCCCAAACTATGCCATAGGGAAAGTTCGGTTTGGGAACTGAATCACGCAAAAACTGCTTTTCCTTTTGTTCCCAAACAGACAGCTGTAATTTCACAATCCCATGTCATAGCCTCATCTCCTCTACTCCCTGTTTTCACTTTATCTTATGTAAAATGTAGATTTGCTGAGGCTCATAAGAACCTCACAAGAATGTAGCCATCTAGGTTGGGCGTGATGGCTCACTCCCATAATCCCAGCACTTTGGGAGGCCCAGGTGGGCAGATCACCTGAGGTCAGGAGTTCGAGACCAGCCTGGCCAACATGGTGAAACTCCGTCTCTACTAAAAATACAAAAATTAGCTGGGCGTGGTGCGGGCACCTGTAATCCCGGCTACTTGGGAGCCTGAGGCAGGAGGATTGCTTGAACCTGGGAGGCGGAGGTTGCAGTGAGCCGAGATCATGCCACTGCACCCCACCCTGGGCAATGGAGTGACACTTCGTCTCAAAAAAAAAAAAAAAAAAAGAATTTGCCTTACTGACTATGCTTCTCTCTTTTCTTTTTCCTCCTCCTTGTTCATTCCCCTTTAAATGCTAACATTCCCAAAACCTCGTTTGGAAAAAGCATAGGTCATAGGTACTCCTGCGATCTGTATTTTTTCCCATGTGCATCTTCAACCTTGGCTAAATAAATCTCTGTAGATTGAGACCTGCCTCAATCACATTTTGGTTTGCAGCGGGGAAGACAAAATACAGACAGTCAACCCCGAAGGGGAGTGGTTTGTGTTAATTGCTGCAAGTAATAAGAAATTATGGTAGTCCAGAGAACAGGTGAAGTGATCACTTATGTGTGGGCACTATGGGAAGATTTCATGAAGGAGATGGTATCTTTCAGGACCTCTAAAGATAGGGTCGGGCGTAGTGGCTCACGCCTGTGATCCCAGCACTTTGGGAGGCTGAGGTGGGCCAATCACTTGAGGCTAGGAGTTTGAGACTATTCTGCCCAACATAGTGAAACCCCGTCTCTACTAAAAATACAAAAATTAGCTGGGTGTAGTGGCACACGCTACTCGGGAGGCTGAGACACGAGAATCACTTGAACCCAGAAGGCAGAGGTTGCCGTGAGCTAAGATCATGCCTTTGCACTCCAGTGTGGGCAACAGAGTGCGATTTTGTCTCAAAAAAAGAAAAGAAAAAAAAAAAAAGGTGGGGGGTTAGGTAGTATTCTTTGACATTTGGAACCTTAAAAGATGGGTCCCAGGCCTAGGCATGGAAACGGGATATGTTGTGTAATCAAATTTGGAGCAAATGGTGTCTCTTTAATAGAAATAAGAGATGAGAAGCTGATGGGTAGGTTGTGGTTTGAAAAATGTGGAGTTTCTGGACACACAGTGAACTGGGGGCGGGGGCGGGTTTGAGCAAACCAGTGACTCAGTGAAAGTAGTTTTGTAGTAAGCCATAGGATTGAGATCTCACCCTTGGTGATGCCCAATAGAAGAATTTTGTCTTCCTTTTTCTTTTTATTTTAATTTATAGAGATAGAGTCTCAGTACATTGCCCAGGCTGGTATTGAACTCCTGGACTCAAGCAATCCTCCTGCTTTGGTCTCTGAAAGTGTTAGGATTACAGGTGTGACCCACTGTGCATGGCAGAAGTTTAAGATTGGTTCTCCTATGAGTTATTTCCTAAATAAAATCCATTAATTTGTAAAGCTTGGGGAAATTTTAAAGTTGTGGTGAATGAACTCACACGGAAGGTTCAAATTAGAATGTGTGTCTAGCAGGGGTCATTTACAGGTAGTGAAATTGGTTGGTTTTTCATCGTTTTATCAGTGTTCCTTCATTTAATTGTTCAACTGTTAAAGTTTATGGGAGGCCATTGTTTTGAACCAGCCTCCTGTACTACGTCCCAGCAGACCTGGGTGTGTGTGTGTGTGTGTGTGTGTGTGTATGTTGCTCTGTCACCCAGACTGGAGTGCAGTGGGGTGACCTCGGCTCACTGCACCTTCCATCTCCTGGATTCAAGGAATTCATGTGCTTCAGCCTCGTGAGTAGCTGGGACTACAGGCGCACGCCACCATGCCTGGCTAATTTTTTGTATTTTTAGTAGAGCTGAGGTTTCACCATGTTGGCCAGGCTGGTCCCGAACTCCTGACCTAAAGTGATCCACCTGCCTCGGCCTCCCAAAGTGCTGGGATTACAAGTATGAGCCACCGCGTCTGGTGTGTTGTTTCATTTTTAAGAGACAAGGTGTCCCTCTGTTTCCCAGGCTGGAGTGCAGTGGTGTGATCTCAGCTCACTGTAGCCTCAAACTCGTGGGCTCAGGCAATCCTCCCACCTCAGCCTCCTGACTAGCTGGTTCTGCAGGTAGATACCACTGAGCCTTGCTTGAATTCAGTATTTGAAGTCTCCAAAAGGTTAAATAAATTGCTCCTCTCATGATCACGTGTAGACTGGAGAGAAACGCAAAGATCGCCCAAAGCCAAGGTGAATTAGAGCCTTCTGGGAGCTTTGCCTCTGTGGTTCGCTTCTCTGCCTACACAGGTGTTGGGAGAGTCAACTTAAGGAAAAGTTCTTTCTGAATTGCCGCTCCCTTTGCCCCAGGGCCTGGGGAGCTTGTGGTCCCGGGTTCCTGCTGAGTGTACTGATTCTGTGATAAGAATAACCAGGTTCCTGTGGTTTTGGCGAGTAGTTCTCACCAGTGAGAGTAGGGTAGTGAGGGTTGATCATGTGACAAAAGTTCATGATCGCCAAGTCACAGTGAACTGTGCTGCATAGCCCCAGTTGGAGAGGCCTGCTGGGGAGAGAAGTAGGGGCTTCGAAAGATCCGTGAACAACAGGCTGCTCAGTGAATCATTGTTCATCTAGGCTGAAAACAATTACCCAGCAACAGGTAAATCATAACCTCACTTGGAAGTGATACTGTGTACTTTGATATTATGTCTATACCCTGAGAAAGCTGAACACTGGACATGCTTTTTTTTTTTTTTTTGAGACAGGGTCTCACGGTGTCACCCAGGCTGGAGTGCAGGGGCATGATCATAGCTCACTGCAACCTTGAACTCCCAAGCTCAAGTGATCCTCCCGCCTCAGCCTCCCTAGTAGTCAGGACCACAGGCACATGGCCACCACCCTGCCCCGGCTGATTTTTTAAATTTTCAGTAGCGATAAGGTTTTGCTTCGCTGCCCATGCTGGTCTCAAACTCCTGAGCTCAAGCAGTCCTCCCACATCACCCTTTCAAAGTGCTGGGATTATAGGCATGAGCTGCCGTGCCCGGCCTGAACATGCATTATTAAATGTTTTAATTTAAACATACATTATTAAATATTAAATTACTAAAAGGAGGTCAGTTTAAAGGAACTCTGTCATCAGTTCCTACAATATTGACAGATAGCTTTCCGAAATAGAAGGGTACCCTAATGTGTCTCCCGGGTTTAGAATTTCATAGAATGGGGCCCACTCATATTCATAAGTGACAAATAAAGGAGTAGCCATAAAGGGTGGGGCTAAAGCAAGCAAATGCTATTGTTGAAATTTGGCTTTTAACTTACCTTGTTGGCTGCTTAGTTTTTTTGTACTAGTCTTCGTATACTGTTGCTTTGCCATCTGCCTCAAAACCCACTAAATCTGCAGGGCTAGGAAAAGAAAGACTGCCTCTGAATCCTCAGGGTGTCTATTTCTTTGTAAAACATACTTTGAAAAGTAACCACAGAGAATGCTTTTTTTTTGAGACAGAGTCAGGCTGTTACCTAGGCTGGAGTGCGGTGGTGCCACCTCGGCTCACTGCAACCTCTGACTCCCGGGTTCAAGCGATTCTTCTGCTCAGCCTCCTGAGTAGCTGGGACTACAGGCACGCGCCACCACGCCCAGCTCATTCTTTTTTTTAGTAGAGATGAGGTTTCACCAGGTTGGCCAGGCTTTCCTCGAACTCCTGACCTCAACTGATCCACTCGCCTTGGCCTCCCAAAGTGCTGGGATTATAGACATGAGCCACCGTGTCTGGCCAAGAATCCAAGAACTTTTTTTATAGAGCGAAACTACAGGAATGACGTGGAAATACTGATACCTTTTGGCTTTTTTTTTTTTTTTTTTTTTGACACAAAATCTCACTCTGTCATCCTGGCTGGAGTGCAGTGGCACGATCTTGGCTCGCTGCAACCTCTACCTCCCAAGTTCAAGTGGTTCTCCTACCTCAGCCTCCTGAGTAGCTGGGATTACAGGTGCCCGCCACCACACCTGACTAATTTTTGTATTTTTAATAGAGACAGGGTTTTGCCGTGTTGACCAAGCTGGTCTCAAACTCCTGACTTCAAGTGATCTGCCTGCCTCGGCCTCCCAAAGTGCTGGGGTTACAGGCCTGAGCCACCATGCCCAGCCCACTTTGGCATTTGTAAGTGGATTCCAATCAGTGACAAATAATTACCTTCTATTCACTAGGTGTTGCAACATTAAATATTATTGCGGTTACTTTTGCACTAGCCTAATAGGATGTAGAGGTCCCAGGTCCTTTTCTTTTGGGGGGAACGGGAGATGGTGGGCATCAGGTAATAGTGGGGACTGACATCCCTGAAAGAGTTGTCTCACAAAACTATTTGTTGTTCTCCCTGAATGCCCCAGAGTAACAATTCTTTTTATTTAAAACAAAATTTTTTTTTTTTGTTTTTTGAGACAGGGTCTCACTCTGTCGCCCAGGCTGGAGTGCAGTGGCACGATCATGGCTCACTGCAGCCTCAATCTCCTGGGCTCAGGTGATCCTCCTGCCTCAGCTTCCCAACTGGCTGAGACTACAGGCTATTTTTTTTTTTTTTTTTTTTTTTTGAGACGGAGTCTTGCTCTGTCTCCCAGGCTGGAATGCAGTGGTGCGATCTCTACTCACTGCAAGCTCCGCCTCCCGGGTTCACGCCATTCTCCTGCCTCAGCCTCCCGTGTGGCTGGGACTACAGGCGCCCGCCACCGCGCCCGGCTAATTTTTGTATTTTTAGTAGAGACGGGGTTTCACCGTGTTAGTCAGGATGGTCTCAATCTCCTGACCTCGTGATCCGCCCATCTCGGCCTCCCAAAGTGCTGGGATTACAGGCGTGAGCCACCACGCCTGGCCTACAGGCTATTTTTTATGGTGACTAGGTCTCGCTGTGTTGTCCAGGCTCCTCTCAAGCTCCTGGGCTCAAAGGATCCTCCAGTCTTTACTCGCCAAAGTGCTAGGATTACAGGTGTGAGCCACTGCACCCAGTCACACTTAAAAAATCTGGTGATTTCCTGAGACTGGAAGGTTCAGGTTAATATAATGTTTTACTTAGTTAAGAATTGAACAAAAACAACCTTTGTTAATATCTCTTGCAAATGTATCCATTGATTTTCTTGCTTTAGATTCTGCTTCACACAGAGTGCTTTTCTTTTTTCTTTCTTTCTCAAGCTTGATGCCCCACTGAACGAACCTTCATCTGAAATGAAAAAAACACTTTGAAGGTGGAGACATGGATGTTGAATAGCGAATATGTGCCAGGGGCAGGGCCGTATCCAGACAGCATTCTATTTAGTCATGGTTGGTGTAAAGCTCATGAAATGCAACAGAGACAGGGATCTTTATCTGTTTAAGTCATCAGTATAGTTGAAGCCCCTACAACAGTGTTTTGCACATAGCAAGTACTCAATATATAGTTTATGAAATAATTGAGTTGATGAATCAATACTGTTTTGCTTTGGAAATTATGACTCGTCTATTTTCTAAGTAGTTCTGTCATTCTGGTCTTGAATTAGATTTTAGGCAGAAAAGGATGACAGAGGGAGGAAACTAGGCAATTCTGTGGTGGGGGGTTTAGGGGAACCAGAGGAAGGAAGTTAACAATTTTTTTTTTTTTTTTTTTGAGACGGAGTCTTGCTCTGTCGCCCAGGCTGGAGTGCAGTGGCCGGATCTCAGCTCACTGCAAGCTCCGCCTCCCGGGTTCACGCCATTCTCCTGCCTCAGCCTCCCGAGTAACTGGGACTACAGGCGCCCGCTACCTCGCCCAGCTAGTTTTTTGTATTTTTTAGTAAAGATGGGGTTTCACCGTGTTAGCCAGGATGGTCTCGATCTCCCGACCTCGTGATCCACCCGTCTCGGCCTCCAAAAGTGCTGGGATTACAGGCTTGAGCCACCGCGCCCAGCCAACAATTTTTTTTTTTTGAGACAGGGTCTTGCTCTGTCACCCAGTCTGGAGTGCAGTGGTGCAGTATAGCTCACAGCAGCCTCAAACTCCTGTGCTCAAACGATCCTCCCACCTCAGCCTGCCATGTAACTGGGACTACAGGCATGCAACACCACACCCGGCTAATTTTTAAATTTTTTATTTGTGGAAACGAGGCCTTACCGTGTTTCTCAGACTGGTCTCTAACTCCTGGGCTCAAGCAGCCCTCCGGCCTCACCTCCCAAAGTTTTGGGATTACAGCTTGAGCCACCACACCCAGCTGGAAGTTCACTATTGAACACAGATGATGTTCTTGGCAGGTGCAATTGCAAATTAACCAAGTTCTTGTTTTACTGCCAACATGGGCAATGTGAAGTTTCTACCTGGCTAGGCAGGATTGAAGGTAATGAGGGAGGCCCTAGGAAAAATGGTGAAGCTTCTGAATTTTGCCACCTGTTATCACCAGACTCTATACCTGCTCAGTCCCTCCTTGGAGGGGGGCCCTGTCCTCACTGTAAGCTAATGCCAGCAGGCCCACTGATTGGGATTCTGAACACTAGATTGGTGGGAAGAGGAAGCTCTCAGGAATGGATCATCAGTTTGGAAAGGGAGGCTGAGTTACAGGAGTCTCCTTGATGATGTGTTTACTGAATGGCCTGTGAAATTTGTTTCTTAGCTGGGTGTGGTGGCTCACACCTGTTATCCCAGCACTTTGGGAGGCCGAGGTGGGTGGATCACTTGAGGCCAGGAATTTGAGACCAGCCTGGTCAACATGGCGAAACCCCATCTCTCCTAAAAATTCAAAAATTGGCCAGGCGTGGTGGCTCATGCCTGTAATCCCAGCACTTTGGGAGGCCGAGGTGGGCAGATCATGAGGTCAGGAGATCAAGACCATCCTGGCCAACATGGTGAAACTCTGTCTCTACTAAAAATAAAAAAATAAAAAATAAAAAATTTATCTGGGCGTGGTGGCACACGCCTGTAGTCCCAGCTACTCGGGAAGCTGAAGCAGGAGAATCACTTGAACCCAGGAGGCGGAGGTTGCAGTGAGCCAAGATCGCACCACTGCACTTTAGCCTGATGACAGAGTGAGACCCCGTCTCAAAAAAAAAAAAAAAAATTAGCTGGGTGTGGTGGCAGGCACCTGTAATCCCAGGTACTTGGGAGGCTCAGGCTTGAGAATTGGTTGAACTCAGGAGGCAGAGGTTGCGATGAGCCGAGATCGTGCCATTGCCTGGGCAACAATAGTGAGACTCCATCTCAAAACAAAGCAAACAAACAAACAAACAAACAAAAAAAACAAACCTTAGCAGGGCATAGTGGTGTGTGCCTGTAATCTCAGCTACTCGGGAGACTGAGAATCACTGGAACCCGGGAGGCAGAAGTTGCAGTGAGCTGAGATTGTGCCACTGCACACTCCAGTCTGGGTGACAGAGCGAGTCTCTGTCTCAAGAAAAAAATAAAATAAAAGAAACTTGTTTCTTCTCCCTCATTAATGCCCACTTGGAGAACTAGGGAATCTGCCAGTGTTGTATGCTTAGGGTCTCAGCAGTGTGCAACTCTGGGCAACCAGAGCCCTGAGAACTTACCTGGATAATGCTCCAGTCTGGGAGGCAAACTTCCTTTGTGATCAGCTGATGTGTTTTAGGTAGGAAGGCGCCTGGGGAATTTATCTCCTCCTTTCCATGTGCTTCATGTGCATGTGAGGAGCCAGTAGACGCAGAAATAATTCAGAGGTGTCAGAGTCACCATCACATCTCTCATAGATTAGAAATAGATGATTTGTATACCTTACCTCTGACCTGCTCAAAATCTCCATAATGGAAGCATTGTTTTCTTAACTGAGCTAGGAGAAATTTGGAAACTCACCCACCTCTAGCCACTAAATGGGAGAGCTGAGAGTCAAATTCCTATCTGTCTGACTTGAGGCCTGTGCTCCCTCTGACAACCTGATGCACAGGTCAGCTAGAGCAGCTGTCCCTAACCTTTTTGGCACCAGGAACCAGTTTTGTGGAAGACAATTTTTCCACGGACCAGGGGTGGGGAGATGGTTTCAGGATGATTGAGGAATGAAGTGAATCACATTTATTTATTTATTTATATTTTTTGAGACGGAGTTTCACTCTTGTTGCCCAGGCTGGAGTGCAATGGCGTGATCTCGGCTCACTGCAGCCTCTGCCTCCTGCTCGGTTCAAGCGATTCTCCTGCCTCAGCCTTCCAAGTAGCTGGGATTACAGGCACCCACCACCACACGTGGTTAATTTTTGTATTTTTAGTAGAGATGGGATTTCACCATGTTGGCCAGGCTGCTCTTGAACTCCTGACCTCAGGTAATCTGCCCGCCTCCGCCTCCCAAAGTGCTGGGATTACAGGCTTGAGGCACCATGCCCAGCCTGCATCACATTTATTGTGCACTTTATTTCTATTATTATTATGTTGTAATATATAATGAAATGATTATACAACTCACCATAATGTACACTCAGAGGGAGCCCTGAGCTTGTTTTCCTGCAACTAGTTGGTCCCATCTGGGGGTGATGGGAGACAGTGACAGATCATCAGACATTAGATTCTCATAAGCAGTGTGCAACCTACATCCCTTGCACGTGCGGTTCACAATAGGGTTCATGCTCCTATGAGAATCTAATGCCGCCACTGATCTGAAAGGAGGTGGGTGGTGCTCAGGCAGTAATGCCAGCGATGAGGAGCAGCTATAAATACAGATGAAGCTTCGCTCACTTGCCCGCCACTCATCTCCTGCTGTGCAACCTGGTTCCTAATAGGCACCTGGGGGACAGGGACCCCTGAGCTAGAAAAAGGGGAAAGAAGGCCGAGTGCAGTGGCACATGCTTGTAATTCCAACCTTTGGGAGGCTAAGGTAAGAGAATTGCTTGAGCCCAGGATTTTGAGACCAGCCTGGGCAACATAGTAAGACTCTGTCCCTAATTTGTGTGTGTGTTTGGTTTTTTCCTTTTTTTTTTTTTTGAGATGGAGTTTCGCTCTTGTTGCCCAGGCTGGAGTGCAATGGCGTGATCTCCGCTCACGGCAACCTCCACCTCCCCGGTTCAAGCAATTCTCCTGCCTCAGCCTCCCAAGTAGTTGGGATTACAGGCATGTG
This sequence comes from Chlorocebus sabaeus, assembly GCF_047675955.1. Taxonomy (NCBI): domain Eukaryota; kingdom Metazoa; phylum Chordata; class Mammalia; order Primates; family Cercopithecidae; genus Chlorocebus; species Chlorocebus sabaeus. Next base: position 30,360,499 of record NC_132911.1, on the reverse strand, counting down.
CTACCACGCCCAGCTAATTTTGTATTTTTAGTAGAAACAGGGTTTCTCCATGTTGGTCAGGCTGGGCTTGAACTCCCGATCTCAGGTGATCTGCCCGCTTCAGCCTGCCAAAGTGCTGGGATTACAGGTGTAAGCCACCATGCCCAGCCTCCCTCTCTAATTTGTAAGAAATTGAAAAAAAAAAAAATGGGGGAAAGAGAAGGGAGCAGCAGAGGGGGTGGGTAAACGAGACTATGCCAGCTTTTCACCCCTGGCCTCCCCAGCTCTCAGTGGAACTAAGTGTGTGTATCTGTGTTTTGAGATAGGGTCTCACTGTGTTGCCCAAGCTGGAGTGTAGTGGTGCTATCTCAGCTCACGGTAGCCTTGACCCACAAGCTCAAGTGATCCTCCTGCCTCAGCCTCCCCAGTAGCTGGGACTACAGGCTCACACATCACATCTGGCTAATTTTTGTATTTTTTCTAGAGATGGTGTTTCACCATGTTGCCCAGGCTCATCTTGAACTCCTGGCCTCAAGCGATCCACCTGCCTTGGCCTCCCAAAGTGCTGGAATTATAGGCATGAGCCACCACTCCCAGCCTAAATGTGCTTTTCATTCCTTCCAAGTCAGAGGTGCTGAAGTCACATCATGTTGCTGGCATGTAAATAGTTCTCTAAAAGCAGTGGAAATCCCTGGAGACCTGTTCACAGGAGCTGCCAAAATAGGACGGTGGCATTTCAGGATCATAGGCTTCCTTTCAACCAGTGCCCCAGGCCCCAAAGTGTTGTGCTGGGGCGCAGCTCCTATTACCCAACAGGGCCACAATTTTCCACCATCCTCTTCCTCTGGTTTCTGGCCCAGTGCTCTTCAATTTTAGGGAATGTGGTGATACTGCTGCTGCCCCTTGAGTCAGTATCTTGGATAGGCTCAGAACCTCTCTCTGGCTGGCACTGTAGGCCAGGATACTGATACAGTCCGCAAGAGCAGGGACTATATCTGTTTAGTGCCTTACCTTGCATAATGCCTGGCACAAGTGGGTGCTTACTCAGTACCTCTGAATGAATGACTGCAAGCTAAGACTATGTAGAAGCGAAAAAGGCAGAAACTTCTAAAAAACAAACCAGAGTTACAGACACCAGGCACCAGTGAAAGCCCACCTTGGCGCTTTGAAGAAACATATTCCAAAAAAAGAATATGTTTTAAAATTAAACATATTTTTAAAAAACTTTAAAAACATATTTTTAAAAGACTTAAAAAAAGAAGTCTTAAGTAACTTTAAAGTAGCTTCAAATATACATGAGGAACAAACTCATGGTATGTGAGAGTAGTTTAGAACATTGAGTGCTTTATGACACCCTTGGATTGCTTTTAATGATTCTTGGGAAACAAGAAACGGTGGCTGGAGGACCAGCAGTATTTATTTAGCAGACAAATCATCTCTACCTTTGGGAAAATTGCTTTTGGAGTCTGCCCTAGTCGAAGCCACTTAGTAAACTTAAATGGTGAACTGCAGGATATAAAGGTCTGGGTGGAGGGCGCTGGGAAGCACGTTGCCTGCCAAATAACTGGAAAAGGCAGGTTGGAAGAGAAAATCATTCCCATTATGGGGCCAGCGTTGTACTTCCCACAGAGTTTCGACCTCCTTTCTCTGCTCTTACCTTTAAGAAATCCCTGCCGTCCTCCTTTCTTCAAAATGGCTTATTCTATTTATCCCAGTAATGTCAGGTACTTGGGGGTTGAGAAATAGCATATCCTCAGCTTGGCCAGATGAAAGGCCACTCTAGATAGAGAGCCATACATTTATTATTATTATTATTATTATTATTATTTATTTTTAGAGGTAGGGTCTGCCTCTGTTATCTAGGCTGGAGTGCAGTGGTGTTATTAGAGCTTACTGTAGCCTTCAGCTTCTGGGCTCAAGAGATTCTCCTGCCTCAGCCTCCTGAATAGCTGGAACTACAGGCATGCACTACCAAGCCCAACTTATTTTTTAATTTTTTGCAGAGATGGGGTCTCAGGGTCTCACTTTGTTGCCCAGGCTGGTCCCTAACTCTTGGGCTCAAGCAATCATCTTTCTTTTCGGCCTCCCAAAGCATGAGGATTATAGGCGTGAGCCACCACGCCCAGCCCATAAATTATTCTAATTTTTAATATGAAGTACTTTCTGAATAGTGTGCTTGCGCTTGTTGTAGGTATTGATTCTTTTATGAGGCTTGAATTCTGTACCCTTTTCTCAATCCCATGAGTTCCTGTTTCTGTTGCCTTTAGTATTCTTATTGTAGCATAATTGCATTAAAAAAAATCCAAGTCCAAAACTTGACAGTGTATGACCTATCTCTTTCCAGGAAAAGAAAAAAAAAAAAAATCCCATGTAACTGATAACTTGAGACTGTATGGAAACATAACTCATTCCTTTATTTTATTTTATTTTATTTTATTTTATTTTATTTTATTTTATTTTTTGAGATGGAGTCTCACTCTGTTGCCCTGGCTGGATGCAGTGGCGGATCTCAGCTCACTGCAACCTCCACCTCCCAGGTTCAAGCGATTCTCCTGCCTCAGCCTCCCGAGTAGCTGGGACTACAGACGTATGCTACCACACCCGGCTAATTTTTGTATTTTTAGTAGAAATGGGGTTTCACCATGTTGCCCAGGCTGGTTTCGAACTCCTGACCTCAAGTGATCCACCCGCCTTGACCTCCCAAAATGCTGGGATTACAGGCATGAGCCACTGCACCTGGCCATCACTCATTCCTTTATAATAACCGAGTGCAGGATAATAACAAATAATAGGATTATAATGAAATTGTAGCAGGTACGCTATTAGAATTTTGAAACAACTAAAGGAATAGAAGATTACTGTTCAGGAAGACCATCTGTTTCAAACATTAGTGATCTTCATAAGCTTTGGGCAGGTTTCTTTGAATTTAGCTTTTTGTATGAAGTGCCTTGGCTAGTATGTATGTGGTTCAGGATCCACCACAGAAGGATACCCAGAAAGCATTCTATTATGAGAGCTAGGCTAGTATTACTGGGGCAAACAGAAAGCCAGTCTAGTTTCCTATGGTCATGATTGGCAGAGCTACAAGCCCCTAATATAAATTATGTCTAGAAGGCATTCATTTTAATATAAAAGAATAATTGTGTTATAGATGAAGGATTGAAGAGTCACTCACCAAAATTCCACTTCCCAAATTAAATCATTTTAGTGTATTTTTGGTTATTCTGGTTTATAAATGTCTAAAAACAATTATACAAGTGACAAATGACTATTTCCCATTATAAAAAGCATGTAGAGTCTGGGTAGCTCGGGGTTTCGATCTCCTGCCTCTGACAACGCCGTGATCTCCTCTCCCCTCCAATCCTATCGGCGATGGACAATGCCTGCGAGTCATCTACGGACAAAGGTGGAGAGACAGGGGAGCCAGATGAGACAGCCGCTGCTCCCGGGGACACGGGGGCTACCGACGTGGGTGGAATCCCAGAGGAAACTGATGGAGACGCAGATGCGGACTTGAAAGAAGCTGCAGTGGAGGAAAGCGAGCTCAAGAGTCAGGATGTCTCAAATTTAACAACAGTTGAAAGGGAAAACTCATTGTTATTTACTCCTGCAGCCAAAAAACTGAAAATAGATACCAAAGAAAAGAAAGTAGATGAAGATGAGATTCAGAAGATGCAAATCCTGGTTTCTTCTTTTTCTTTTTCTCTCTGTTGTTTTTTTTTTTTTTTTTTGAGACGTAGTCTCTCTCTGTCGCCCAGGCTAGAGTGCAGTGGCATAATCTCGGCTCACTGCAACCTCTGCCTGCCGGGTTCAAGCGATTCTCCTGCTTCAGCCTCCTGAGTAGCTGGGATTACAGGCGCATGCCACCACGCCCGGCCAATTTTTGTATTTTTAGTAGAGATGGGGTTTCACCATATTGGCCAGGCTGGCCTTGAACTCCTGACCTCATGATCTACCCGCCTCGGCCTCCCAAAGTGCAGGGATTGCAGGCATGAGCCACTGTGCCCAGCGGTTTCTTCTTTTTCTGTGGAGCAGCTGAACCATTATGAAATGTATTGCCACTCAGCGTTCCCTAAGGCAGCCATCAAAAGGCTGATCCAGTCCATCAGTGGCACCTCTATGTCTCAGAATGTTGTTATTGCTGTGTCTGATCTTTCCAAGGTTTTTGTCTGGGAGGTGGTAGAAGCAGCACTGAATGTGTGTCAGAAGTGGGAAGAAATGCCACCACTACAACCCAAACATATGAGGGAAGCTGTTAGAAAGTTAAAATCAAAAGGACAGATTCCTAACTCAAAGCATAAAAAAAATCATCTTCTTCTAGATTGAAGTCTAGAAAGGCCTATTACTGACAGAAGAAGTATTGGTTCCAGACTTCCTCTAAGACCGTCTGCACTGTTGCTTTAGTGTCTCAGTCCTCCAAGGATTCCATGATGATTTTAATGTCTTTCTCAAAACTCTGAGATTTGTCACACCTAGTAAGTGTGTAGCCTGTTTGATACTTGCCTTGACTAAATTTTTGGACCTCTTGGGGCATTTTGAAGTTTTTAACTGTCTTGGCCAGTTGGAAGAAGATGTGTGGGCTGTAAGCATCTTCTGGACAGGGGAACTGCTTTCAGAGAGAAAACAATTCCAAGAGAGTTTTTTTTTTTTTTGGAGATAGGGTCTTGCTCTGTCACCCAGGCTGGAGTGCAGCGGCATGACCGCAGCCTTGAACTCTTGACCCTCCCACCTCAGTGTCCTGAGTAGCTAGGACTACAGGCACACTACTGTGCCCAACTAACTTATTTTTATTTTTTATGGAGATGGGGTCTTGCTTTGTTGCCCAGGCTGGTCATGAACTCCTGGCTTCAAGCAGTCCTCCTGCCTCAGCCTCCTAAAGTGCCGAGAGCTTTCGTGATTTTTTTTTTTTTTTTTTGAGACGGAGTCTGGCTCTGTCGCCCAGGCTGGAGTGCAGTGGCCGGATCTCAGCTCACTGCAAGCTCCGCCTCCCGGGTTTACGCCATTCTCCTGCCTCAGCCTCCGGAGTAGCTGGGACTACAGGCGCCCGCCACCTCGCCCGGCTAGTTTTTTGTATTTTTAGTAGAGATGGGGTTTCACCGTGTTCGCCAGGATGGTCTCGATCTCCTGACCTCGTGATCCGCCCGTCTCGGCCTCCCAAAGTGCTGGAATTACAGGCTTGAGCCACCGCGCCCGGCCAGCTTTCGTGATTTTACATTGAAGCCTAAAGTTGCTAAGACTTAGGTTGTTTCTTATATCTGGTTTTAAGTAGATGAAACAACCGGAAACTTTTACTTGTGATACTCTATGAAACAGCCAGAAACTTTTACTTGTAACACTCTACCATGAAGGATGCGGTGCTGACAGGAATAGTGGAATAATTGCTGCTTGTAAACATCTAAGATTCTCCTGTGAATTTTGGTGAGTGATCGTTAAACTGTTTTCCAAAAGCATATACAGGCCAAGCGCAGTGGCTCATGCCTATAATCCCAGCACTTTGGGAGGCCGAGGCGGGAGAATCGCTTGATCTCAGGAGTTCAAGACCAGCCTGGGCAATATACTGAGACCTTGTCTCTATTTTTGTAAAGTAGTTTTAATTTTTATTTATAAAATAAAATAAAAAGCATATATAGGCCATGTATGGTGGCTCACACCTGTAATCTGAACACTTTGCGAGGACGAGTTAGGAGGATTGCTTGAGCCCAGGAGTTTGAGACCAGCTTGGGCAACATAGTGAGACCCTGTCTCTGTATTTTTAGAAAAATATTTTTTTTTTTTTTTAAAAAGTATATCCAGGCATGGTGGCTCATGCCTGTAATCCTAGCACTTTGGGATGCCAAGGTGGGCGGATCACTTGAGCTCAGGAGTTTAAGACAAGCCTGAGCAATGTGGTAAGACCCTGTCTCTACTAAAAATACCAGGCATGGTGGTGAACGCCTGTAGTCCCAGCTACTCTTGGGCTGAGGAGGGAGGACTGTTTGATCCTGGGGAGCGGAGGTTGCAGTGAGCTGAAATTGCGCCGTTGCAGTGAGCTGAAATTGCGCCATTGCACTCTAGCCTGAGTGACAGAGCAAGACTGTCTCAAAAAGAAAAAAAAAAAAAGAATATAGAACAAAATGTGAAAGTTTTCTCCCTTTCCAGAGAAACACTGTTGATTGCTTGGAGTATAGCCAAATTGTGTTTACACCCATATATATATACATACACATACTGCGTATAAATATGAATTGGGTCATGGCATAACTACTATTCTGCAACTTTCTTTTGATGCATAACAGTATATGTTAGAACTCTTTCCATATAGTGCATAGAAATCTACCTTGCCCTTTTTAAATGGCTGCAGAATATTCCACAGACTCAATGTATAACAATTTATTTGATACTTCCCTGCTGATGGATTTTTAATGTGTCTGTAGTTACCCATTATCACCAAGCTTCAGGGAATATCCCTATAAATGCATCTTTCGACACAGGAGCATAATATGTGACTACTTTTCTAGGTTACTCTAAAAGGAGAATTGCTGGGCCAATCAGGATGTGTTTGCTAACACTAGTTATAATCAACCTTTAAAATTTTTGCCAATCTGACAGATGAAAAATATTTCATTATTTAAATTATCTGTTATCTTTACTTTTAAAAAATGTAGCTTTCGGCTGGGTGTGGTGGCTCATGCCTGTAATCCCAGCACTTTGGGATGCCACGGTGGGTAGATCACTTGAGGTCAGGAGTTCGAGACCAGCCTGGCCAACAAGGTGAAACTCCATCTCTAGTAAAAATACAAAAATTAGCCAGGCAGGATGGCAGGCGCCTGTAATTCCAGCTACTCGGAAGGCTGAGGCATGAGAATCGCTTGAACCCAGGAGGCAGAGGTTGCAGTAAGCCGAGATATTGCCACTGTATTCCAGCCTGCACGATATAGTGAGACTCGGTCTCAAAAAAAACCCAAACAAACAAAATAATGCAGTTTTCTGACTGGGCACAGTGGCTCACGCCTGTAATCCTGGCACTTTGGGAGGCTGAGGCAGGTGGATCACCTAAGGTCAGGAGTTTGAGACCAGTATGGCCCACATGGCAAAACCCCATCTCTACTGAAAATACAAAAATTAGCTGGGCGTGGTGGTGCACATCTACAGTCCCAGTTATTCGGGATGCTAAGGCAGGAGAATCGCCTGAATCCGTGAGGTAGAGATTGCAGTGAGCTGTGATCGCACCATTGCACTCCAGCCTGGGCAACAAAGGGAGATTCTGTCTCAAAAAAAAAAAAAAAAGTAGTTTTCTGGTCTTGCTTTTCCTACTTTTATTCCGTAAGTATTTTTCTATATATTAACTAACAGTGAAATGGAAATGATTGTAACCAAATATATATTTGTACATAACATGATATAATCTGTGCATTTGTGCGTTTCGCTTTTCTACATCTTTGGTTACTTCTTTAGGCTAAATGCCAAGTAGTTATAAATCAAAGTCATTTTATGAGATCTAATATTTATTTAGGTTTTCTCAAGTTTCTTTACTAATGGTTAATCAACATCCCAAGTTCCATGCCATGTACTTTAAATTTTTGTGCCTCTGGTGACTATTCACCAGTATCTCTGTGTTCAACCTTTGTGTGTGTGTGTGTGTTCTTTTTTGAGGTAGAGTCTTGCACTGTCACCTAGGCTGGAGTGCACTGGCACAATCATAATCATGACTCACTGCAGCCTTGTCCTCCTGGGCTCAAGTGGTCCTCCCACCTCAGCCTCCTGAGTAGCTGGGACCACAGGTGTGCACCACCACACCCAGCTAATTTTTTTTTGTAGGGACGTGGTCTCGCTTGTTGTCCAGGCTGATCTCGAATTCATGGGCTTAAGCAGTCCAACTGCCTCAGCTCCCAAAATGCTGGAATTACAAGTGTGAACTACCAGGCCTGGCCCATCTTGGGTGTTTATCCATGTATTCTGCAGTACTTTCCCCAGAAGTCCTCTTAGACAGCTGCTCAGATGGGCTGATTGTCCTTTCTCTGTCTGCTTTCCTTGAGAAAATGCTGATGAATAAACTTCTCTCCCTCATCACAGAAGGAAAATAATGTTCTTATCCTTTTTTAACAAAGAAAGTAACTAGAATTTAGTGTACTGTGACTTAGAACCCAAGGAAGCCTCCTCTCTTGATGCTTAGTGTGCATTTCTTGCAGATTTGTTTGATGGTTTGAATTCAATATTGTTAAAGTCTGTCTTTTTTTTTTTTTCCCCAGGTGAATGTTGGATGTGTACCCAAAAAGGTAGAATTTTTATTTCTCTTTCCCTTTACAATCCTTTTTCTATTTGTAAATCATAATCCGAATAAGAATGTTTCCAAATGTATCCATTAAAATTCATTCTGCCAAAAAAACCCTAGACCCCACTAAAAGTGGCTTAAGCAATAGGATTGTTTTTGTTTGATTTGTGTTTAAAATTTTTTGTTTATTTTTAATTACTTTTTATTTTTATTATTATTATTTTTTTGAGACGGAGTTTCACTCTTGTCGCCCAGGCTGGAGTACAGTGGCGCGACCTCAGCTCACGGCAACCTCTGCCTCCTGGGTTCAAGTGATTCTCTTTCCTCAGCCTCACAAGTAGCTGGGATGATAGGCGCGCGCCACAGCACTCAGCTGATTTTTGTATTTTTAGTAGAGATGGGGTTTCACCATGTTGGCCAGGCTGATCTCGAGCTCCTGACTTCAAGTGATCCACCCACCGTGGGCTCCCAAAACGCTGGGATTACAGGCCTGAGCCACCGAGACCGGCCACGGTCTAGTAATTTAGTTTGGTCATCTACACCGCAGGATAGTTTTTTCTCAGCAGGAAGACCCAGCCAGCAAACCAAACTGTTGAATGGAATCTTCTTACGTGGATTCATGGATTTTCTGTATCATGCTGGTGATTTTTTTGGTATTAATATCTGTGGTGCAGGTCACATTGAATGATTTCATTTTTTTACCCTTGACAAAGAGGAAAAAACAGCAGCTCTTATTTCTAAAGCTGCCTCTTGCTTATACTTGCAATGAATGCCACTCATTTGAATGAACTTTCAACATATGTTGTAATCGCAAGCTTACCACCTTTATTAATGGCATTCCATTTTAACTTGTCATCTTTTTGGTATTATGTAAGCAAATCTCTTAATCTCATCAGTGATGCATACCTGAGTTTAATTCCAAAAAGCTTTTTTGAAATCTGTTGCCTGGTATAGGTGATGTTTTTCTTTCTGTCTTAGGAAGACTTTTTTTCTCTGGTACGTTTTCCCTCAACTGTTTCCTTTCCTATTAGTCATACTTTTTGGAATCTGTTCTACTTGGAACCATGCAATTATGACTGTATGAATTATATAAATTCATTATAAGGTGGTTTTATGTAGTTTAAACCAGTTATGGTAGTAAATTTCGTGTTGATTGGTGCAAGTTTATTTTTTAAAAAATATATTGCTGGGCTAATACTGTACAGTAAACTGATTTTGTAATGTTTTATTCTTATATTTACTTATTCCTTCTGATCATATGTGGTAGACATTTATGTATGTTCATTTATATATGTTTTTGTTTCTTTTTGTTTGTTTATTTATTTATTTATTTTTTTTGAGATGGAGTCTCACTGTTGCCCGGAATGCAGTGATGTGATTTCAGCTCACTGCAACCTCCACCTCCCAGGTTCAAGTGATTCTCCTGCCTCAGCCTCACGAGTAGCTGGGACTACAGGCGCGCACCACCATGCCTGGCTAATTTTGTTTTTGTTTTTTTTTTTTTGAGATAGAGTCTAGCTCTGTCGCCCAGGCTGGAGTGCAGTGGCCGGATCTCAGCTCACTGCAAGTTCCGCCTCCCGGGTTTACGCCATTCTCCTGCCTCAGCCTCCCGAGTAGCTGGGACTACAGGCGCCCGCCACCTCACCCGGCTAGTTTTTTGTATTTTTTAGTAGAGATGGGGTTTCACCATGTTAGCCAGGATGGTCTCGAACTCCTGACCTCGTGATCCACCCGTCTCGGCCTCCCAAAGTGCTGGGATTACAGGCTTGAGCCACCGTGCCCTGCCTTTTTTTGTATTTTTATTAGAAATGGGGTTTCACCATGTTAGCCAGGATGGTCTCAAACTCCTGACCTCGAGTGATCCACCTCCCTCAGCCTTCCAAAGTGTTGGGATTATAGGCATGAGCCACTACACCCGGCCTTGTTTTTGTTTCTTTTTAGTCTGTTTTTAATATCTTTCCCCTTATCTCTTAAAAAAAAAAAAAGTTTTAAGTTAGCAAGATATAGTAGATTTTATTATTATTATTATTATTATTTTATTTTTATTTTTTGAGACACAGTCTCTCTCTGTCACTCAGGCTGGAGTGCAGTGGTGTGATCTTGGCTCACTACAACCTCTGCCCTCATGGTTCAAGCAATTCTCCTGCCTCATTCTTCCAAGTAGCTGGGACTGCAGGTGTGTGCCACCATGCCCAGCTAATTTTTGTATTTTTAGTAGAGATGGGGTTTTGCCATGTTGGCCAGGCTGGTCCCAAACTCTTTTTTTTTTTTTTTTTTTTTTTTTGAGACAGTCTCGCCCTGTCGCCCAGGCTGGAGTGCAATGGCACAATCTCAGCTCACTGTAACCTCCACCTCCCAAGTTCAAGAGATTCTCCTGCCTCAGCCTCCTGAGTAGCTGGGATTACAGGCGTGTGCCACCACGCCTGGCTAAGTTTTTTTGTATCTTTAGTTGAGACGGGGTTTCATCATGTTGGCCAGGCTGGTCTCGAACTCCTGACCTCGTGATCCGCCCACCTTGGCCTCCCAAAGTGCTGGGATTATAGCCGTGAGCTGCTGCGCCCGGCCCGAACCCTTGACCTCAAGTAATCCACCTGCCTTGGCCTCCCCAAAGTGCTGGGACTGCAGGTGTGAGCCACCGCACCTAGCCAGGTTTGTTTTTAATTTAAAGGGCAGTATTTTATCTGCTGTTACCTAGTTACCATTCATTCATGATTTCTTTTTTCCCTCAGGACTCATTTACTGCTGTTTTTGATCCTTTTTTTTTTTTTTTTTTTTTAAACAGGTAATGTGGAACACAGCTGTCCACTCCGAATTCATGCACGATCATGCTGATTATGGCTTTCCAAGTTGTGAGGGTAAATTCAGTTGGCGGTAAGTGTCAACACTGAGAGGGTTCAGTTTCCAAGTATAGATATTTTTCTTTCTTTTTTTTTAAGTACAATTTCCATTTTATTTTTCTCCAGAGAATAGTCTGTCTCAGTCTTTAAGGACTCAGCTCCTTACACGGGCTTTGGTGGGGGACGTGGGGCAGCACCCGCAAGTCTAAATCGGGGAGGGGGTGTTCGGTCCTTGCGGGCTTCACGAGCTCGATTCCTGACTACTTTGCTGTGAATTGAACGACTCACACAGTAACGTAGCTTCACATACAGCTTGGGAAGCACATAGGCATCGAAGACACTCGCTTCAGAAATGTCCCTGACTGCTGTGGCCTCCACTATGTTTCAAATGACGAATTTCTTAATGGCCTTGTCCTTGGGCACGCATCGGGCACAGTTAGTGCAGCGAATAGGCTGCACACGGCCGCGGCCCTTTTTGGCACGACCATTGTTCCTTCTTTTCTTTGTCATCTTGGATGTACGGACCGAAGAGATAGTTTTCTTTCATAACTAAGTGAGCCGCAAACTTTTTTAGGGATGGAGGAGGAATTGTGGTAAATATTTACAGTATGAGATTTACAGTTTAGCCATTTTTAAGTATACAATTGAGTGCCATTAAGCATATTCACATAGGTGTGCAGTCGTCACTACTATTACCACTTCCAGAACTTTCCTGCCATCCCAAACAGAAACTCTATTCCATTAAATAATAACCCCTCATTCTCTTCTCCCGCTGGCCCCTGGGAACCTCTATTCTGCTTTCTGTCTCTATGAATTTGCCACTTCTAGGAAACTCATATAAGTGGAATCATACAGTATTTGTTCCTTTATATCTAGTGTATTTTGTTTTCACGGTTTGTCCATGTTGTAGTATGTGTCAGAACTTCATTGCCTTTTTTGTTGTTGTTGTTGTTGTTGTTGTTAAGACAGGGTCTTGCTCTGTTGCCCACGCTGGAATGCAATGGTGCAATCATAGCTCACTGCAATCTTGAGCTCCTGGGCTCAAGCTATCTTCCCACTTCAGCCTCCTAAGTAGCTGGAACTACAGGCATGTGCCAGCATGCCTGCCTATTTTTTTTATTTTTATTTTTAGTAGAGATGAGGTCTCACTGTGTTGCCCAGGCTAGTCTTGAACTCCTGAGCTGAAGTGATCCTCCCGCCTCAGCCTCCCAATTTGCTGGGATTTCAAGTGTGAGCCACTGCGCCCAACCTTCATTCCTTTTAAAGGCAGATTAAGATTTCATCATATGGATAAAACATTTTGTTTATCCATTCATTCGTTAGTGAATTTTTGGGTTGTTTTTACCTTTTTTTTTTTTTTTGAGACAGAGTCTAGCTCTGTCACCCAGGCTGGAGTGCAGTGGCGCGATCTCGGCTCACTGCAAGTTCCACCTTCCGGGTTCACGCCATTCTTCTGCCTCAGCCTCCTGAGTACCTGGGACTACAGGCGCCCGCCACCACGCCTGGCTAATTTTTTGTATTTTTTTTTTAGTAGAGACGGGGTTTCACCGTGTTAGCCAGGATGGTCTCGATCTCCTGACCTCGTGATCCACCCACCTCAGCCTCCCAAAGTGCTGAGATTACAGGCGTGAGCCACCGCGCCCAGCCTGTTTTACCTTTTGGTTATTATGAACAATGCTGCTATGAACATTCGTGTAAAGGTATCTATCTGTTTGGGTCTCTGCTTCCAGTTTCTTTTGGGTCTGTACTTAGAAGTGGAATTGCTGGGTCATATGGCAGTTTTGTGTTTAACTATTTAAGGAACTGCTGTAAATCTTTTGAAGCCGTAACAGTTGTGAAGAAATTTAGCAAATTTATGTAACAGGTATTTATTAAGTACCCACCACGTCCTACGCACGCCGTGTTCTAGGGACTGTGCCAAAGCATTTCTCCTTGTCTTCTGTGCAGAAAGATGATGCCAACTGAGTGCGTTCTCCACTGAGTGGCACAGAGTCTTTTAACACATGGGGCAGCAGAATGACACAGGGAAGGGATGACTGTCTTCGGAGACCTTCACTCACTGTGGTTCCTATTGACAGTCAGTGATTCTCTGCTCGGGTGTTCAGGGACAGATGCCTTAGTTACTAACTGGAAGGGGAAGATCCTGTTTCTGAGTACTGACTTGGGTTTCATTGCAGTGTTATTAAGGAAAAGCGGGATGCCTATGTGAGCCGCCTGAACACCATCTATCAAAACAATCTCACCAAGGTGTGTATGCTGGGTTTTTAACTTTGAGAAAAAGCTGTTCCCTTGTTGAGTACTCAGCGAAGTCTTGCCAGACTGCAGCTCTATTTATTTATTTTCATTATTATTATTTTTTTGGAGACGGAGTCTTGCTTTGTTGCCCAGGCTGGAGTGCAGTGGCGTGATCTCGGCTCACTGCAAGCTCCGCCTCCTGAGTTCAAGCAATTCTCCTGCCTCAGCCTCCTGAGTAGCTGGGACTACAGGCTACATGGTGTGCCACCATGCCCAGTTAATTTTTGTATTTGTTAATAGAGACAGGGTTTCATCATGTTGGCCAGGCTGGTCTTGAACTCCTGACCTCAGGTGATCTGCCCACCTTGTCCTCTCAAAGTGCTGAGATTACAGGCGTGAGCCACCGCGCCTGGCCCTATTTTATTTTTAATGACCAAGTCTCTATCTGTCGCCAGGCTGGAGTACAGTGGTGCAATCATAGCTCACTGCAGCCTCCAAATCCTGGGCTCCTCCCGCCTCAGTCTCCTTAGTAGTTAGGACTGTAGGTACGCACCACCACACCTGGCTAATTTTAAAAATATTTTGTAGAGATTTCTTACTATGTTGCCTAGGCTGGTCTTTAAACTCCTGCCTTAGTCTACCAAAGTGTTGGGATTATAGGCATGAGCCACTGTGCCTGGCCTCTTACTTTTTCTCTTATTGAAATTGACCTGTCAGAGCAGAAGCCTCTGACCCAGCTGGCCAGTCTCTTCTGCAGAGAGAGGGTGGCATGTGCCAGAGCTGGTAGACCAGGCCTCACCTAATGGCTGCACCTTGAGTAGATCTGGCCTGGCACTTAGATTCAGAAGTCACATACGAGAGACTTTGTGCACCAGTGTGGCAGTTTATTAATTAAAAAGAGGAGTGCCATCTAGCTGAAAACCTGCCATTGTGTGTTTGTTTGTTTGTTTATTTGTTTGTTTGTTTTTTGAGACAGAGTTTCTCTAGTCACCCAGGCTGGAATGCAAGAGCACAATCTCAGCTCAGTGCAACCTCTGCCTCCCGCCAGGTTCAAACAATTCTCCTGCCTCAGCCTCCCAAGTAGCTGGGATTACAGGCGTGCACCACCACGCCTAGCTAATTTTTGTATTTTTAGTAGAAACAGGATTTCATCATGTTGGCCAGGGGTCTCGAACTCCTGGTCTCAAGTGATCTGCCCACCTCGGCCTCCCAAAGTGCTGAGGTTACAGGCATGAGCTACTGTGCCCGGCCAAACCTGCCATTGTTTATTTGCCTAGAGTAAGACCTCTTTAAGAGACCAAATTAGGATTCAGAAGGTGGTTTTTATGAATGACATCTGATCAAGAAAACTGGGTTTTCCTGTGTGTTTGCCTCCAGCAACTGTATGTCATCCTTCACTATCCTGATGGTTTCCCCCCTAGTGCTGGGATGTGACACCTTTCCCACCAGGAACATGTGGGTGACATTCACAACCTGTGCATCACTTAACTCTTCTTTTTCTTGACAGTATCTTTCCACCACTCTTCGTTTGTCTTTGTGGTCTCACTTTGCTGTTTCTAAGACTTCTTAGGTTTTGTTTGTTTGTTTGTTTGTTTGTTTGTGAAACAGAATCTTGCTCTCTCACCCAGGCTGGAATGCAGTTGTGTGATTTCAGCTCACTGCGACCTCTGCCTCCCAGGTTCAAGCAATTCTTGTGCCTCAGCCTCCCGAGTTGCAGGGACTACAGGCACATGCCCCCACACCTGCCTATTTTTTTTTGTATTTTTAGTAGAGATAGGGTTTCACCATGTTGGCCAGCTGGTCTCGAACTCCTAACGTTGAGTGATCCGCCTGCATCAGCCTCCCAAAGTACTGGGATGACAGGGGTGAGCAACCACCCTTGGCCCTCTTAGGTTATATTTAGATCAGAAACTTTTTTTTTTGAGACAGAGTTTTGCTCTGTTGCCCAGGCTGGAGTGCAGTGGCGCGATCTTGGCTCACTGCAAGCTTTGCCTCCTGGTTTCACGCCATTCTCCTGCCTTAGCCCCCCAGGTAGCTGGGACTGCAGGCGCCTTCCATCACGCCTGGCTAATTTTTTGTATTTTTAGTAGAGACGGGGTTTCACCGTGTTAGCCAGGATGGTCTCGATCTCCTGACCTCGTGATCCACCTGCCTCGGCCTCCTAAAGTGCTGAGATTACAGGCGTGAGCCACTGCGCCCGGGCCTTTTTTTTTTTTTTTTTTTTTTTTTTGAGAAGGGTTGGCCGGGTGCGGTGGCTCAAGCCTGTAATCCCAGCACTTTGGGAGGCCGAGACGGGCGGATCACGAGGTCAGGAGCTCGAGACCATCCTGGCTAACACGGTGAAACCCCGTCTCTACTAAAAATACAAAAAACTAGCCGGGCGAGGTGGCGGGCGCCTGTAGTCCCAGCTACTCGGGAGGCTGAGGCAGGAGAATAGCTTGAACCTGGGAGGCAGAGGTTTCAGTGAGCTGAGATCCGGCCACTGCACTCCAGCCTGGGCGACAGAGCTAGACTCCGTCTCAAAAAAAAAAAAAAAAAAAAGAGAAGGGTCTTACTCTGTCACCCAGGCTGAAGTGCAGTGGCATGATCTCAGCTCATTACAGCCTGGACCTCCCAGGCTCAAGTGATCCTCCTGCCTTGGCCTTCCAACATGCTGGGATTATAGGCATCAGCCACTACACCTGGCTTAGATCAGTAGATTCTTGATGATAATTAGGCCACTGTGATCTCAGTAGCAGCATATTTATAAACCAATTTTTAGGACAAGCTACTTCATAGGTAGCTAACTGTATGCAGTTTTATATTCTTATTCATTGGGTTTATTTTTTGGAGGGTGATCTTTTCCAACCTTGATCCACAATCCGGGGGAAAAATATTTAGAGGCCTGCAGTCCTTATGCACAGGAGATTTTAAGACTGAGTATAGAGTAACACTGGCAGTACTAAAACACACCACGTTTTTTATTTTTTATTTATTTACTTATTTTTTATTTATTTTTATTTTTTGAGACGGAGTCTCGCTCTGTCGCCCAGGCCCAAGCTCCGCCTCCCGGGTTTACGCCATTCTCCTGCCTCAGCCTCCTGAGTAGCTGGGACTACAGGCGCCCGCCACCTCGCCCGGCTAGTTTTTTTTTGTATTTTTAGTAGAGACGGGGTTTCACCATGTTAGCCAGGATGGTCTCGATCTCCTGACCTCGTGATCTGCCCGTCTCGGCCTCCCAAAGTGCTGGGATTACACGCTTGAGCCAACGCGCCCGGCCCCACATTTTTTTTGTTTTAATTATTTTTTTGAAGTCAAGATCTCACTCTCTTGCCCAGACTGGAGGGCACTGGCATGATGACAGCTTACTGTAGCCTTAACCTCCCAGGCTCAAGCAATCCTCCCACCTCAGCCCCCTGAGTAGCTTGGACTATAAGCACTGTCCCACCACACCCTACTACTTTTAGAAGATTTTTGTAGAGGCTGGGCGTGGTGGCTTACGCCTGTAGTCACAGCATTTTGGGAGGCCGAGGCGAGCGGATCATGAGGTCAGGAGATCGAGACCATTCTGGCTAACACGGTGAAACCCCGTCTCTACTAAAAATACAAAAATTAGCTGGGTGTGGTGGCCTGTAGTCCCAGCTACTCGGAAGGCTGAGGAAGGAGAATGGCGTGAACCCTGGAGGCGGAGCTTGCAGTGAGCTGAGATTGTGCCATTGCACTCCAGCCTGGGCGAAAGTACAAGACTCCATCACCAAAAAAAAAATTTTTTTTTTTTTTGTAGAGATGAGGTCTTGCTATGTTGCCCACACTGATCTTGAACTCCTGGTCTCAAGCAACCCTTCTGCCTTGTCCTCCCAAAGTGTGGGGATTATAGGCATAAACCACTGCATCTGACTTTTTTTTTTTTTTTTTAATGGAGCTAGCTGAAATACTTTTGCAAAAGAGGTAGGAAAATTATTCAGGAACCAGCATTTTGTAATACTTAGAAATCTTGGTGTGTGCTATAGCTTATGGTGATCTTATGGGGAAGGAATTACTTACAATTGACCCCGAAATTCTGTATTGCAAAGGAAACTTTCTTTTTAATATCCTAGAAAATGAAAGTAAAAATCTCACTGCTTCTTCCTCTGAACTAGTGTCTGTCCTATTGCCATGTGGGCCACACTCCTTTTTGTCTAGCATTGCAGAGGACGTCATTACGACCTGAGGGAATGGTGTTCTGGAGGCCTGTGGGTTTTGTCTTTGACCTTGATTCAGCTTGATTAAGCCTGGCACCTGCAGAAACAGGCCTGGAGGGTGCAGGGAAAGGAGAAGATAACTCAATTCAGAATCAAGCATGTTCCAAAATGTTAAAGCATTCCACTTTGTAATCATGCTTACATGGTTCCATTATTCTTATAAGTTGACCACATTTGCATGCCCCTGCATGTATCGTGGCTGGCAGAAGCATGCCAGCACCCCCTAAGTGAAGGCCTTGGTGCAGAGGATTCCAGTAAGAGCACATCCAAAAGTAAGAGTCTGAGTTCTCCCTGTCTCCAGCATAGACCTTCCGTGTCATGTACTTTTGTGGTATTTTTCCCATTTTACGAAAGCACAAGCATTGCGTTTCCCTCCCTTGGCCAGAGTATTCCTGTCTTGGTCTTGCCTCTGCTTATTTCAGCTTTATCCAGTTGTCTTTCTCAGCCTTCTGTCTCTCCTCCAGACACACCAGTCTTTTTGAGAGTCTTGGCTCTGTCGCCCAGGCTGGAGTGCAGTGACGTAATCTTGGCTCACTGCAACCTCTGCCTCCCAGGTTCGAGGGATTCTCGTGCCTCAGCCTCCTGAGCAGCTGAATTACAGGTGCCCGCCACCACTCCTGGCTAATTTTTATATTTTTATTAGAGACGGGGTTTCTCCATGTTGGTCAAGCTGGTCTTGAACTCCCGACCTCAGGTGATCCCCCTGCCTCGGCCTCCCAAAGTGCTGGAATTACAGGTGTGAGCCACCACGCCCAGCCCAGACACAGCATTCTGTAATGTGTTCACATTGCACATAAGGAACTTTCACCTACAATTCTTGGGGGCAAAGATGTCATCTTTCTTATGGGGGTGCCTCGCATATACTTTTTTGTCTCTGGGTTTCGGCCCAAGGTAGCACTTGTATTTCTTCTTCTTTCGTCTTTCTCCTCCTCCTTCTCCTCCTCCTCCTCCTTCTCCTCCTCCACCCTCCTCTTCCTCCCTCCTCCTCCTCCCCCTCCTTTTTCCCTCTCCTCCTCCTCCCTCCTCCATCTCCCCTTCTTCTCCTCCTCCTTCTCCTCCTTTTCTTCCTCTTTTCTTCCTCCTCCTTTCTCCTAACTTCTTTCTTCTTTCTTCCTCCTCCTCCTCCTCCCCCCCTTTCTCCTCCTCCTCCTTCTTCCTTCCCCTCCTCCTCTTCCCTACTTCCTTCTTCTTCTTCCTTCTCCTCCTCCTCCTCTTCACTTTGTCATCCAGGCTGGAATGCAGTGGCGCCATCTCAGCTCCCTGCAGCCTCAACCTCCCCGATGCAAGCAATCCTCCTGCCTCAGCCCCTCAAAGAGCTGGGACTACAGGTGTGCAGCACCATGCCTGGCTAGTTTTTGTATTTTTAGTAGAGACTGGGTTTTGACATGTTTCTCAGGCTGGTCTCAAATTCCTGAGCTCAAGCTATCCACCCACCTCTGCCTCCCAAAGTGCTAGGACTACAGGTGTAAGCCACTGTGCCCAGCCTATTTCATCTTACTGTGTACTTCCAGCATCTAATGGCAACCCCTTTCCTAAGTATAGATTGCCAGTTAGGAGTTCTACAGAAACTTGAACAATGGAGAATTGTGTTGGCATCAGCAAACCAAGAATCAAAATGTTCAGTAGATAAATGAAAGTTCTGATAAGTTGCAGCAGGTGTCTTTGTTTTTATTCTAAGAACAGGCTAATGTCATGGTTCCTTCTCTAGTCCCATATAGAAATCATCCGTGGCCATGCAGCATTCACGAGTGATCCCAAGCCCACGATAGAGGTCAGTGGGAAGAAGTACACCGCGCCTCACATCCTGATCGCCACAGGTGGTGTGCCCTCCCTCCCTCATGAGAGCCAGATCCCGGGTGAGTCATACAGCAGGTACTCATTAACAGCAGTCAGGAGTTTACCGTTGCTTTCAACCTGACAAGCCATGCCAAGGGATCTGCCTAAACCAGTTCTCTCTTTGGAGCCAGGCCATGGGAGAAGGTCTTTGCAGAACCTAACTCCAGTTGGCCTAGTGGTAGCTTATGATGCAGGCACCCAGGCTGGAGTGCAGTGGCACAATCTTGGCTCACTGCTACCTCTGCCTCCTGGGTTCAAGCGATTCTCCTGCCTCAGCCTCTCGAGTAGCTGGGACTATAGGCACGCCACCACCACACCTGGCTAATTTTGGTATTTTTAGTAGAGATGGGGTTTCATCGTGTTGGCCAGGCTGGTCTTGAACTCCTGACCTCAGATGATCCGTCCACCTTGGCCTCCTAGAGTGCTGCGATTGCAGGCCACTGCGCCCGGCCAAGAGATTTCATTTGGCCCCAGGCTCAGACATATTGTAGGTAACAGGGAGAGAAATCAATGAAAGCCTCATTCTTTCCTTCTCAGCTTAGCATACATTGTTTCCAGCCTCAGTTTGTCAGATGGGTTGTTATTTATAAGACACGTGATAATTTATTGTTTTGTTCCAGAGAGAGAAATCTTCTAAGGATGTAGCTTAAGTAGCTAAGTAAGCTTTTATATACGTATTTTCTCTTTTAAGTAGAGAATTATAGAAGATTAAAGCTGTAAGGAATCTCAGAGATGGTCATAACTGCTTTTGCATTTTATTATTTATTTATTTATTTATTTATTTATTTATTTATTTATTTTGAGACGGAGTCTGGCTCTGTCACCAAGGCTGGAGTGTAGTGGCACAACCTCGGCTCACTGCAACCTCCGCCTCCCGGGTTCGCACCATTCTCCTGCTTCAGCCTCCTGAGTAGCTGGGATTACAGGTATCCGCCACCATGCCCAGCTAATTTATGTATTTTCATAGAGACAGGGTTTCACCATGTTGGTCACGTGGCTCTTAAACTCCTGACCTCAAGTGATCCGCCCGCCTCGGCCTCCCAGAGTGCTGGGATTACAGGCGTGAGCCACTGTGCCCGGCCTATTATTTTATTTTATATTACTTTATTTTTTTGAGACAGGGTCTTGTTCTGTTGTCCAGGCTGGAGTGCAGTGGTGTGATCACAGCTCACTAAGGCCTTGACTAGGAGATTTAGATGGGAGATTGCTCAAATGATCTCTTTCTTTCTTCCCAGCTAGATTGTAAGGACTTTATGGATGGTGAACGTAGTTTATACATCTTTTGAATTCTCCATGGATTGGCTTCATAAGATACATTATCAACGTGAATTTTTTTTTTTTTTTTTTTTTTTGAGACAGAGTCTTGCTCTGCCACCCAGGCTGGAGTGCAGTGGCACAATCTCCACTCACTGGAACCTCTGCCTCCTGGATTTAAGTGATTCTCCTGCCTCAGCCTTCTTAGTAGCTGGTAATATAGGCACATGCCACCATGTCCAGCTAATTTTTTTTGTATTTTTAGTAGAGGTGGGGTTTTGCCACATTGTCCAGGCTGATCTCAAACTCCTGACCTCAGGTGATCTGCCCACCTCGGCCTCCCAAAGTGCTGGGATTACAGGTATGAGCCACTGTACCCGGCCAAAATGCAACATATATATTTGTTTGTTTGTTTAGAGACAGAGTTTTGCTCTTGTCACCTAGGCTGGAGTGCAATGGCAGGATCTTGGCTCACTGCAACCTCTGCCTCCTGCGATTCTCCTGCCCCAGCCTCCTGAGTAGCTGGGATTACAGGCATGCGCCACCACACCCAGCTAATTTTTGTAATTTTAGTAGAGATAGGGTTTCACTATGTTGGCCAGGCTAGTCTCGAACTCCTGACCTCAGTCGATCTGCCTGTCTTAGTCTCCCAAAGTGCTGGGATTACAGGTGTAATCCCTGCACCCAGCCTAATATATTTAATAACTGATGAGAAATGAAAGTAGGAGGGCTACTGAGAGAAGGAATCAGCAGTTGACAGCTGAAGGCTTTGTCTGCATTATTGGGGGCAGATGGTAACTGAAGTGGTAAACTGGAGAGAGATACAGGTTGGAAAATAAAATTAAGGTTCAGTTCTAAATAGACTAAGCTTGAAGCCAATGTAAAATTGTGTGGCGAGATAATTAGAAACATGGAACTGCAACCTGGGAAGAAAGTCAAACCTGGAATAATGCATTTGGAAGTCCTGTAAGATAGGACCTGCTATCCTATATCCAAAGGTTTCAATCTGCTTTTCACTACATGTTTATTTCACTATATAGGTTGTACCTCTTGTAATTCAATGTATATACCATATAGGTTGAAACCTTTGAAAGAATAAGCAGAGAGGAAAGGGCCACATCTTTTTTTTTTTTTTTTTTTTTAATGAGACGAAATCTTGCTCTGTTCCCAGGCTGGAGTGCAGTGGCACCATCTCGGCTCACTGCAACCTCCGCCTCCCAGGTTCAAGTGATTCTCCTGCCTTAGCCTCCTGAATAGCTGGGACTACAGGTGCACACCACCATGCCCAGCTAATTTTTAATTTTTGTATTTTTAGTGGAGACGGGGTTTCACCACATTGGCCAGGCCACA
This sequence comes from Chlorocebus sabaeus, assembly GCF_047675955.1. Lineage (NCBI taxonomy): Eukaryota > Metazoa > Chordata > Mammalia > Primates > Cercopithecidae > Chlorocebus > Chlorocebus sabaeus. Next base: position 30,338,537 of record NC_132911.1, on the reverse strand, counting down.
TAGATTTTGAACTACATAGAAATTTGTCTTTTCAGGCGGGAACGGTGGCTCATGCCTGTAATGAGCTAAGCCCCAGGGTTCCTCCTACCCTCGGGGTGGGAGGGTGAACAGATCCAGCAGAGTCTGTTCATGACTGCTGAGATCTTCATTCTTCAGAGAAATGTAAAAGTTATTTAGCCATCATGGCTTCTGTTTCTAGAGAGAAAATAAAAATGTTGACTCAGGGAGGATTTGGTTGGCAGCTTTCCAAGCAGAGACTTTAACAAAACTTGTCAAAACGGAGACTCTGTTGGCTGTGAAAGTGTTTGGTTTTTGCATAAAATGTTGTGATTATTTTGCAAGAGAAAGAGCAGTCTTATGTGATCTATGTTGCCTTTTTCTACATAGGTGCCAGCTTAGGAATAACCAGCGATGGATTTTTCCAACTGGAAGAATTGCCTAGGTAAGCCGACCTGACCTGACTTCAGTGACTCACTCTTCCTTAGTGTCTCCTGGTGTCTTTTCTTCGTCCTCTCCTCCCAAGCATTTGATGTAGGCCTTTCCTGAATTCCATCCTCTTACCATGACCTTGTATATCTCATTCCTAGAACTCCTCAGTAGATCCCTCAAATCTTTCATGCTTTCAATCAGAGGCCAAAGTCAAATGCAGAGTAATTTGAAGACTGCATAACAGAGTCCTAAAACTGTCTGCTTTCTTCAACTTGATACAGCATCAATTAAGAATGTGTCTAAAGGAGCTTGTATTTTAGAATAGAATAGCTGGTTTTGGCCAGATGTGGTGGCTCATGGCTGTAATCCCAGCACTTTGGGAGGCTGAAGCGGGCAGATCATCTGAGGTCAGGAGCTTGAGACCAGCCTGGACAACATGGTGAAACCCCATCTCTACTAAAACTGAAAATTAGCTGGGCGTGGTGGTGCGGGCCTCTAGTCTCAGCTACTCGGGAAGCTGAGGCAGGGGAATCACTTGAATTCTCAAGGCGGAGGTTGCAGTGAGACAAGATCACACCAAGAAAGAAAGAGAGAAAGAGAGAGAGCGCCACCACACCCAGCTAATTTTGTATTTTTGGTAGAGATGGGGTTTCTCCATTGGTCAGACTGGTCTTGAACTCCTGACTTCAGGTGATCTGCCCGCCTCGGCCTCCCAAAGTGTGTGAGCCACCACACCCGGCCAGATTTTCTTTTCATGAAAAAACGTTTATTTTTTTTAGAGACAGGGTCTTCTTGCATTGCCCAGGCAGGAGTGCAGTGGTGCCATCGTGGCTTGCGGTCGCCTTGAGCTCTTGGGCTCAAGCAGTCCTTTCACCTCAGCCTCCCGAGTCGCTGGGACTCCAAACGTACAGCACCATACTTGGTTAACTTTTTAATTTGAATTTTTGTAGAGGTGGGGTCTCATTCTGTTGTCCAGGCTGGTCTAGAATTCCTGGCCGCAAGCAATGCTCCCACCTTGGCCTCCCAAAGCAGTACACATACAAGCGTGGGCCCCCGTGCTGAATGGATTCAGATTCATGGGGGGGGAAAGATCATGGCAAAGGCTGTTTCTCTGATTTGAAGTTGCTGCACACTGCAGGCTTTCTAGTTTAGAGGGATCCTCCTGTCACTTGTAAGAAGAGGTGGTGCCTGGAAACAGGTGGAGGGACTCAACGTGTTGGCACAGGGTCTGGCCTTCATTCATCTTCTGAGTGGCACTCACTGTGGAGTTCGAATTGCTCAACTCTTCTGCTCCCTCAGGGGCTGTGCTAATCCAGTTTGAGGTCCTAATCCTATGCTTTCAGAAAGTCTTTTAGGGAGAGTGACTAATAGACCATGAGCCTGTCTTCACTTTGAATCACTCAGAGTCACGGACAGTTCAGACAGCACGAGGCAGTTCAGAAACGACCGGGGAGCCACTTTGCAGTTCCATAGGATGGTGAAAATGTCCCTTGAAGATACTCAGACCAGGGAGGCTTCTGACTTGGAGGAGTTCTAAGAAAAGCATACAATCTTTTTCATTTTGCTATCAGGTCACAGAAATGTGTTAGAGAACAGCCTTCCTTCCCTGTGATCCACCCTGCATTGTTTGATTTTTAGGGTTGAATAACATGACATTTGTGAGGATGTAGTGAGACATGCAGTCATGACTCATTACGTTTGGATAATGTAATTTCATTCCGGACTCACCCTCAAAGAAGTTTCATTATAGATAGTTGTTCATTAGCGATTTTAAATATTTACATTGATGTATGTCATCAACAAAAGGCTCTGAAACACAAGAAAATGAATTTACAATGGATATGTGACTTTTCAAGTCTACTTTATCTTTGTTTCGTTGTTGGTGAATAAGTAAATAACTGGACAAGTAAGTAAATGATGTAGGGAAGAGAGCATGGTTTAGTTTTTGCGCTGAGGGGCTTCTGGTTGGATGGGGCATGAACACCGTGGAATACTGTGGCATGAGTAGTCCTGGGGCTGTATTGAGGTAAAGAGAAATCTTTTAGGGATTCAGCCGCCTGAAAGGTCAGTTCCAGAAGCCAGGCGCAGTGGCTTATGCCTGTATTCCCAGCACTTTGGGAGGCCTGAGGCGAGCGAATTGCTTGAGCCCAGGAGTTTGAAACCAGCCTGGGCAACATAGGGAGATCCTGTCTCTACACAGAACTTTTTTAAGGCAGAGTTTCACTGTTGTTGTCCAGGCTGGAGTGCAATGGCGTGATCTCGGCCCATTGCAACCTTCACCTCCCAGGTTCAAGCGATTCTCCTGCCTTAGCGCCTTGGCCTCCCAAAGTACTGGGATTACAGGCATGAGCCACTGCGCCCAGCCTCTACACACAAATTTCAAAATTAAAGAAGAAATTCCACACCCAGGTACGGTGGCTCATGCCTGTAATCCCAACAGTTTGGGAGGCTGAGGCAGGCAGATCACTTAAGGTCAGGAGTTTGAGACCAGCCTGGCCAACATGGTGAAACCCTGTCTCTACTAAAATACAAAAATTAGCCAGCCATGGTGATGTGCGCCTGTAATCCTAACTACTCAGGAGGTTAAGGTACGAGAGTCACTTGAATCCGGGAGGCGGAGGTTGATGTGAACTGAGATCACGCTACTGCACACCAGCCTGGGCAACGCAGCAAGACTCTGTCTCAAAAAAAAAACAAAAACAAAAACAAAAGGGCCGAGCACAGTGACTCGCGGTGGCTCACGCCTGTAATCCCAGTGCTTCAGGAGGCCGAGGCAGGTGGATCACCTGAGATCAGGAATTCGAGACCACCTTGACCAACATGGAGAAACCCCATCTCTACTAAAAATACAAAATTAGCTGGGCATGGTTGACGCATGCCTGTAATCCCAGCTACTCGGGAGGCTGAGGCCAAAGAATCACTTGAACCCAGGATGTGGAGGTTGCAGTGAGTGGAGATTGCACCATTGCACTCCATCCTAGGCAGCAAGAGCGAAACTCCATCTAAAAAAAAAAACAAAATTCCTCAAGGATGGGGGCCATTGTTCATCCAGTGTAGTGCAAAGCTTAGCTCAAAGTAGAATGTACATAATAAATGTTTGGGGAAGAAAGAGAAGACACAGGAAATAAGGAGGGAAAATTCAGAGGAAGGAAAAGAGATCAACACATTGTTAGGAAGGAGGGAGTGGAGATAGAAAAAGAGCGATTTCACAGTTTTGAACTACATAGAAATTTGTCTTTTTAGGCCGGGCGCAGTGCCTTACGCCTGTAATCCTAACACTTTGGGATGCCGAGGCGGGTGGATCACTTGAGGCCAGGAATTTGAGACCAGCCTGGCCAACATGATAAAAATCTCATCTTTACTAAAAATGCAAAAATTAGCTGAACGTACTGGTGAACGCCTGTAGTCCCAGCTACTCGGGAGACTGAGGCAGGAGAATCACTTGAACCCCAGAGGTGGAGGTTGTAGTGAGCCAAGATCATACCACTGCACTTCAGCCTGGGTGACAGAGCGAGACTCTTAAAAAAAAAAAAAAAAAAGGAGAAAATTGGTCTTTTCTTATTGTGCATTGCAGGATGAAAGAGTCATCACTTCTAACCTGTAGCCATTTGGGTTCTTACTTTATAATCCATCCTGACCTTAAGCCCTCAGAACTCCGAATACCTTGCCTATGGGAGGTATTAAAGAACAGTTTCCTTCGTCTCTGATTAGCACTGTAGCAATGGTAGAGGTCAGTGTTTGAAACTTTAGAAGACTCCAGTCCCTGATGGGACAGCTCCAGCCGAAGGTACTTATAGCCTGGGCTGTAGTATGGAAGTCAACATTATTGCTCTAGGGCAGGAACCAGAGCTTCTCCACCAGCAATTTAGACCCAAGCATTTATCTAGTACTTAAGATTATTTTACATATTTTATTTTTTATATTATTTTTTGTTTTTAAAATCGTTTTAAATCTTTAAAAAATAAGACGGGGTCTTACTCAGTTGACCAGGTTGGTTTTGAACTCTTAGCCTCAAGCAGTCCTCCCACCTGGGCTTCCTGAAGTGCTGGAATTATAGTTGTGAGCCACCACACCTGGCCAAGATTCTTTTTTTAGACCAAAATTTATTCAGGCAGTTTAGCTTGACTACAGTTTTGTCCTACAGATTACAACTGGCTTGTGTAAATTGACCTTTGAGCATATTGCAATGATTGATAGAACTAAATAGCAAACAAGGAGGTACACTGAATAGAGGAGAGTGATGGTGGTGAGATCTGTGGCCCTGATTTCAGTTTTAGGTGTGAGGATCTTTGCATAAGGAATCATTCCTTATTTCCAAAGGTTTTGTGTCCTCTCTGAGGAAATGAGGCTAAAGAGCTTTAAAAACAGTGAAAAATATATTTCCCTTCTTCTGTGAGGGAATATTAGGGATTTTTCTTTTCTTTTGAGATAGGGTCTTTTGCTTTGTCACCCAGGCTACACTGCAGTGGTGCAGTCATAGCTCACTGCAGCCTCCATCTCCCAGACACAAGTTATCCTCCTGCCTCAACCTCCCAAGTAACTGAGACCACAGACACGCACCTTCATACTTGGCTAATTTTTGTTTTTACTTTTAGGTGTTTTTTTTTTTTTTTTTTTTTGAGACAGAGCCTTGCTCTGTTGCCCAGGCTGGAGTTCATTGGAACAATCTTGGCTTACTACATCCTCTGTCTCCCGAGGGCAGGCGATTATCCTGCCTCAGCCTCCCAAGTAGCTGGGATTACAGGCATGTGCCACTGCGCCTGGCTAACGTTTTGTATTTTTAGTAGAGATGGGTTTCACCATGTTGGCCAGACTGGTCTCGGACTCCTGACGCAGGTGATCCACCCATCTCAGCCTCCCAAAGTGCTAGGATTACAGGCATGAGCCACCATGCCTGGCCTTACTTTTTCGTTTTTGTAGAGATGGGGTCTCACTATGTTGGGCAGGCCCAAAGGGATATTTTCTACTTCAAGTTGTGGTGGTATCCAGGATTGGATCTTGGAACAGAAAACAAGAGATTAATAGAAAAACTGGACTGGGCAAGGTGGTTTACACCTATAATGCCAACACTTTGGGAGGCCAAGGCCAGAGCATTGTTTGAGCCCAGGAGCTGAGACTAGCCTGGGCAACATGGTGAGACTCTGTCCCTATTAAAAAAATAATAATTTTATTTATATATATATAAAAATTAGCTGGGTGTGGCAATGCATGTCTGTAGTCCCAGCTACTCGGGAAGCTGAGGCTGGAGGATCGCTTGAGTCCTGGAGGTTGAGGCTGCAGTGAGCCGTGTTCACAGCACTACACTCCAGCCTGGGTGACAGAGTGAGACCCTGTCTCAAAAAAACAGGGGAAAAGTGGTGAAAATCTGCAGTCTAAGGTTTAGTCATTAGTAGTGTACCAATGTCAATTTCTTATTTTGACAATGGTACCCTAGTTAAGTAAAATGTTAACTTTAGGGAAAACTGATCAAGGGGTATAATGAGGGAAATCTCTGCAGTATCTCTGCAACTTTTCTGTAAATGTAAAATTATTCCCAAATTAGTTTATTTAAAAGTTCTAACCCTGTGCTTGCATCTCAGCCGCAGCGTCATTGTTGGTGCAGGTTACATTGCTGTGGAGATAGCAGGGATCCTCTCAGCCCTGGGTTCTAAGACATCACTCATGATACGGCATGATAAGGTAAATTCCACCTTTTCCTTTTCCCTTTTCTTGATGTTAATTTAAAAAATGAAGAATTTTTTCTTATGTTGTCATTAAATACTAGGGTGCAAAACAGGTGGGGGTCAGTTGGTTGGTTTCACATGGTGCTGTATCCAAGTTACCTGAATTTGGCCAATATCCCTCCCAGTTGCTGGTTGATGATGATTTTGAGTTGGTCAAATTGGCTGGTAATTTCATCACTAAGTGGTAGATATGAGATGCCCTCATAGGGAGATGTGGGGGCCTAAACATAACTATTAGCTAAGTTAAACACACTGTTAGGTTAATTTATTTTTTTAATTAATTAGAGTCTCACTCTGTTGCCCAGGCTGGAGTGCAGTGACACCATCTCAGCTCACTGCAACCTCTGCCTCCTATGCTCAAGTGATTCTCATGCCTCGGCCTCCCGAGTAGCTGAGATTACAGGTGTCCACCACCACGCCCGGCTAATTTTTGTATTTTTAGTAGAGACGGGGTTTCACTGTGTTCACCAGGATGGTCTCAATTTCCTGACCTGCTCGCCTCGGCCTCCTAAAGTGCTGGGATTACAGGCGTGAGCCATTGAGCCCTGCCAGGTTTATTTATTAATTTCTGGAAATCAATTTTATATGATCAAGTAATGTTAGATTGGTTGCCACTCATTCCAAACAATTTACTAAATTCTTTGCATTAAAGCAGGGGTGTCCAATCTTTTGGCTTCCCTGAGCCACACTGGAAGAAGTAGAATTGTCTTGGGCTACATATAAAATATACTGACACAAATAATAGCTGATGAGCTAATAATAAAATAAATTGCAAGCTGGGCACAGTGGCTCATGCCTCTACTTTCCAGCACTTTGGGAGGCCGAGGCAGGCGGATCACTTGAGGTCAGTAGTTGGAGGTCACCAGCCTGGCCAACGTGGTGAAACCCTATCTCTACTAAAAATCCAAAAATTATCCAGGCATGATGGCAGGTAACTATAATGAGTGAGCCGAGATCGTACCACTGCACTCCAACCTGAGCAACAGAGCAAGACTGTGTCTCAAAAAAAAAAAAAACTGCAAAAAAAATCTCATAGCAGTTTAAGAAAGTGTACAGATTTGTGTTGGGCCACATTCAAAGTCATCTTGGTCCGCACTCTGGCCTGCAGGCTGCTGCAGATTGAATGGACTTACATTAAAGGCAATCTTGTAGATCATACACTTGAACTTCTTTTTTTTTTTTTTTTTTTAGAGACAGAGTCTTGCTCTGTCACCCAGTCTGCAGTACAGTGGCGTGATCATAGCTCACTGCAGGCTTCTGAGCTCATAGGATGTTCCTGCCTCAGCCTTCCAAGAAGCTGAGGCTTCAGGTGTGGGCCACCATGCCCTGACTAATTTTTTTTTTTTTTTTGAGACAGGGTCTCACTGTGTTGCCCAGGCTGGAGTGCGGTGGCGCATCATGGCTCATTGCAGCCTCAGCCTTCTGGGCTCAAGCGATCTTCCCACCCCAGCCTCCCAAATAGCTAGGACTACAGGAGCATGCCACCACACCCAGCAAGGTTTTGCCATGTTGCCCAGACTGGTCTCAGACCCCTGAGCTCAAGTGATCTGCCCACCTCGGCCTCCCAAAGTGCTTGGAATTACAGGCATGTGCCATCTGACTAATTTTTATCTATTTTTAGAGATGAGATCTTACTATGTTGCCCAGGCTGGTCTCGAACTCCTGGCCTCAAGCTATCCTCCTGCCTCAGGTTCCCAAGTAGCAGGGAGGAGTTCAAGACCAACCTGGGCAGCATAGTGAGACCCCATCTCTACTACAAAAAATTAAAAAATTAGCAAGGCGTAGTGGTATACGACTGTAGTTCCAGCTACTTGGGAGGCTGAGGTAGGAGAATCATTTGAATCCAGGAGGTCAAGGCTGCAGTGAGCAAAGATGATTGCACTCTAGCCTGGGCAGCTGACTGTTCCTAACAAATTTGTGACTTAGGTAAGCCACATAATGCCTTTGGGACCTAGTTCTGCAGGGACAGAATTTATCAGATCCCTAACTACCAAGATGCTATGATTCTAATTCTTTTTTCTTTTTTTTTTTTTGAGATGGCGTCTCGCTCTATTGCCCAGGCTGGAGTGCAATGATGCCATCTCAGCTCACTGTGAGCTCCGCCTCCTGGGTTCACACCATTCTCCTGCCTTAGCCTACTGAGTAGCTGGGACTACAGGCGCCCGCCAGCACGCCTGGCTAATTTGTTGTATTTTTAGTAGAGATGGGGTTTCACCATGTTAGCCAAGATGGTCTTTCAAGTTCAAGACCAGTAAAAATGCTGGACTGATGGTGGAGGCTACCATCATAACCATCTTAGGACCTTCAGTATATTTTCTCCACTCTCCCAACTCAAGTCTTACCTCCCTTCATTCCACTTAAGAATATACAGGGATCCCGGGCAGAATGGCTCACACCTGTAATCCCAGCACTTGCAAGGCCAAGGCAGGATGCTCACCTTGTGATCTGCCCATCTCAGCCTCCCAAAGTGCTGGGATTACAGGTGTAAGTCACGGCACCTGGCCTGATTCTAATTCTTATGTGAGCAGATGGAGGGAGACAGGGATTCTGAGAATCCTAGGCAGTATGTACTTCAAGGAACTTTCTCTGTGACTTTGAAACTGATTATATAATTAGTTCCACGAGGTTTAGGTCCTGAAAAATTTTTTCACAGGTAAGTATTGGGGAAAGGCAGAGGAGTTCCTGGCTTGAATTTATATGTAAATACGTAAATAAACTGCAGCAGTCTGTCAATAAGAGGGGGCAATTCCTGCATCTGTCAAATTGGCTGCTTTGCAGAGAGCCACATCCGACTTGGGCTTCCTGCCGTCTCCCATCCCGAATGCACCAAGTTCATTCTCCTTTTTCCTGTCCCAGTGTTAACTCCATTTTAGAGCTACTCTGGCCGGGCATGGGGGCTCATGCCTATAATCCCAGCACTTTGGGAAACCGAGGTGTGCGTATCACCTGAGGTCAGGAGTTTGAGGTCAACCTGCTCAACATGGTGAAACCCTGTCTCTACCAAAAATATACAAAAATTAGCCAGGCATGATGTCAGGTGCTTGTAATCCCTTCTCCTCGGAAGGATGAAGCAGGAGAATTGCTTGAACCCGGGAGGTGGAGGTTGCAGTGAGCTGAGATGGTACCCCTGCACTCTAGTCTGGGTGGCAGAGCAAGACTCCCTCTCCAAAAAAAAAAAAAAAAAAAAGAAGAAAGAAAAAGAAAAGGAAAAGAACTACTCTGTGAAGAACTCATGACCTCCCACCTGAACTCCATATGTGGATGATCGTAGATATATCTTCAAGGACAACCTGTTGAGATTTATGGCTAGACAAGATTTTACTAGTGAACCTTCCCTTCAATCATATCAGAGAAAGCAGACCTTGAGATACGAAAAGTGGAAAGAGAATTTCTGTTCCCTGGACTTAAGGAAAAGAGAAGCAAGCTTTGCGAGAAGACAGTGGACAATGACTGTCCATTTAACTGTAAGACAGGAGTTGGTGAAGTCGTATGTGTTGCAGATGGTGATGGTGACGTAGGAAAGTAGGGAATTTATTAATACTCCATTCCCAATATTGACATAAGTAAGGAGGAAATAATTAGGGGAGAGATATGCTGAAGTTTCCCTGCTAAGTCTGTAGGTGTCTCTTTGCTCAAGGTTTCTTCCTCTCCCATTACCCATCCCTATGTTGATGTGCAGGTACTTAGAAGCTTTGATTCAATGATCAGCACCAACTGCACGGAGGAGCTGGAGAACGCTGGCGTGGAGGTGCTGAAGTTCTCCCAGGTACGATGCTGAGCCCAGGCACGCACATGGTCCCCAGTCGATCACACTTTCTGCCTGTGGCTTCGCCCAGTTAGTTTAAAACACAAACACTGTCTACCCCAGTCCGTATATTCCCCCTCTAGAGTACTCCCGATCATTTCCTTCCTCCTAAGAAGCTGTATTTTGGCCGGGCACGGTGGCTCATGCTTGTAATCCCAGCATTTTGGGAGGCTGAGGTGGGCGGATCACTTGAAGTCAGGACTTCAAGACCAGCCTGGCCAACATGGTGAAACCCTGTCTCTACTAAAAATACAAAAATTAGCCGGACATGGTGTTGTGCACCTGTAATCGCAGCTACTCTGGAGGCTGAGGCAGAAGAATTGCTTGAACCCGGAAGGCACAGGTTGCAGTGAGCCGAGATTGTGCCACTGCACTGCAGCCTGGGCGACAACAGTGAGACTCCGTCTCAAAAAAACAAAAAACAAAAAAAACAGAAAAACAAAAAAAACCCAGCTGGGTGCGTCGGCTCACACCTGTAATCCCAGCACTTTGGGAGGCCGAGGCGGGCGGATCACCTGAAGTCAGGAGTTGAAGACCAGCCTGACCAACGTGGAGAAACCCCATCTCTACTAAAACTACGAAATTAGTCGGGTGTGGTGGCGCATGCCTGTAATCCCAGCTACTCAGGAGGCTGAGACAGGAGCATCACTTGAACACAGTAGGTGGAGGTTGCGGTGAGCAGAGATTGCCCCGTTGCACTCCAGCCTGGGCAACAAGAGCGAGACTCCATCTCAAAAGAAGAAAAAAAAAAGCTGTATTTTACATTACAGCATTGAAGTCAAGGGTAAAATATTAGAAACCTGGCAATTGAATTTAGATGAACTTTGATTTTTTTTTTTTTTTTTCTTGTTGAGGCAGTGTCTCGCTTTGTCACCCAGGCTGGAGTGCAGTGGTGCAATCTCAGCTCACTGCATCCTCAGCCTCCTAGACTCAAGCAATCCTTCCATCTCTGCCCCCACCAAGTAGCTGGGACTACAGGCACATGCCACCACACCTGGCTAATTTTTTTGTATTTTTTGTAGAGATAGGGTTTTGCCATGTTGGCCAGTCTGGGCTTGAACTCCTGAGCGGAAGCGATCTGCCCACCTTGGCCTCCCAAAGTGTTAGGATTACAGGCGTGACTCACCACACCCAGCCTCTGATTTTTTAAATTTGGATTTTAAAACTGATTTTTGTGCTCAGTTGCCTTATTATACATCCTTAATTTTTTTAGATTTATACTTATTTTTTAGGAAATAATACGGAGTCTAATTTTTGTCTTTTTTTTTTTTTGAGATAGAATTTCGCTCTGTTGCCCAGGCTGGAGTGCAGTGGTGCCATCTCGGCTCACTGCAACCTCTGCCTCCTAGGCTCAAGGGGTTCTCCTGCCTCAGCCTCCTGAGTAGCTGGGATTGCGGTCATGCACCACCATGCCTGGCTAATTTTTGCATTTTTAGTAGAGACGGGGTTTCGCCATTTTGGCCAGGCTGGTCTGCAACTCCTGACCTCAAGTGATCCGCTCATCTCAGCCTCCCAAGGAGCACAGGTGTGAGCCGCTGTGCCCAGCCTATCTTTTTTTGTTTTTTGTTTTGTTTTTTTTTTGTTTTTGAGACAGGATCTCGCTCTGTCACCCAGGCTGGAGTGCAGTGGCACAGTCACAGCTCACTGCAACCTCCACCTCCCAGGCTTAAGTGATTCTCCTGCCTCAGCTGGGAATACAGGCACTGCCACCATGCCCAGCTAATTTTTGTATTTTGTTTTAGTAGAGATGGGGTTCCACCATGTTAGCAGGCTGGTCTTGAACTCCTGGCCTCAAGCGATCTGCCCACCTCAGCCTCCCAAAGTGCTAGGATTACAGGCATGAACCACCGTGCCCGGTCTCTATCTTTCATTTTTTAAATTATTTTTCTTGACACAAGGTCTTGCTGTGTTGCCCAGGCTGTAGTGCAGTTCCACGATCACTGCTCACTGCAGTCTCCAACTCCTGGGCTCAAACGATCTTCCCACCTAGCTTCCTGAGCAGCCGGGACTACAGGTGCATGCCACCATGGCTGGCTAATTAAAAAAAAAAAAAAATTGTAGAGATGGAGTCTCGCTATGTTGCCCAGGCTGTTCTCAAACTCCTGAGCTCAAGTAATCCCCTAGCCTTGGCCTCCCAAAGTGTTGGGATTACAGGTGTGAGCCACCATGCCCAGCCTAGAATCTAATTTTAAATCATACCCTTTGAATTTTGTAGATAGAATTACAAAGTGCTTTATTCCTCAAGCAATCACTTGAATTTCAGGCAGAATTTTCCTAGAGAATTAGCCTTTTAAAAATGATCTTCCCTTCCCCCACACAGCCTCACCTTTTCAGTATAGACCACATCAAATAAAATTGTGAATGTAAAAATGCTGGGCTGGTGGTGGAGACTACCATCATAACCATCTTAGGACCTTCAGTAGACTATTTATTTTCTCCACTCTCCCAGCCCAAGTCTTACCTCCCTTCATTCCACTTAAGAATATATAGGGATCCCAGGCACAGTGGCTCACGTCAGTAATCCCAGCACTTGCAAGGCCAAGGCAGGAGGAGAATCAGTTGAGGCCATGAGTTAGAGACCAGCCTGGGCAACATAACAAGACGCCATCTCTATGAAAAATTTAAAAATTAGCCAGATGAGGTAGCACGTGCCTGTTGTCCCAGCTACCCAGGAGGCTGAAGTGGGAGGAGAGCCTGAGCCCAGGAGGCTGATCTTGCCATTGCACTCCAGCCTGGGCAACAGAGCAAGCCCCTGTCTCTTAAAGAAAAATAAATAAATACATAAATATATGTTTTATTTACATATATATTTATTTATATTTTATTTATATATAAATGCGTATTTATATATTTATATTTTATTTATATATTTATATTTTATTTATATATACATATTTATATATTTATATTTTATTTATATATGTATTTATATATTTATATTTTACTTATATATAAATATGTATTTATATATTTATATTATATATAAATATGTATTTATATATTTATGTTTTAATATAAATATATGTATATTTTATTTATAAGTATATATTTTTACATATACATATGTGCATATTTATTTTATATATATACACATATATATATATCCAGGGAGAGGCACTAATTGTGCAGTTTGGAAAAGTTTCCTAGTGATGCTGCAATGGCCTGCTTTCGAAGCACTGTGCTTAGGTGTACCACTTAAAATGTTATTACAGGGCCGGGCACGGTGGCTCATGCCTGTAATCCTAGCACTTTGGGAGGCTGAGGTGGGTGGATCATGAGGTCAGGAGATCGAGACCATCCTGGCTAACACAGTGAAACCCTGTCTCTACTAAAAACACAGAAAATTAGCCGGGCATGGTGGCGGGCACCTGTAGTCCCAGCTACTCGGGAGGCTGAGGCAGGAGAATGGCGCAAAACTGGTAGGCAGAGCTTGCAGTGAGCTGAGACCGCGCCACTGCACTCCAGCCTGGGCAACACAGCGAGACTTCCAAAAAAAAAAAGTTATTACAGTTTTCCAGCAGTACACTTTAAAACACTTGTTTTTAAAGTGAGGCATTACAATGGTGTCATGAGCTGACACTCCCAACCTCTGACTAGAAGATTTGGATCAACCCAGGGAACAGGCTTGATTTAAGGGAGTTCTAGTGTTGGTGGTCTTTGCGTAAAAGTGTATGTCTATGTTCGTTTGTGGGATTCAGTGGGAATTTTCTTTAATGCTAAAAATTCTAGTTTCCTCAGTATTTGCTTTCCTTCTTCCCCTGTCCTCCCCCAGCCTCCACACACGTGTAACACATTTTATTTGCCAATAGGTCAAGGAGGTTAAAAAGACTTCATCAGGCTTGGAAGTCAGCATGGTTACTGCAGTTCCTGGTAGCCTACCCGTCATGACCATGATTCCAGATGTTGACTGCCTGCTCTGGGCCATTGGGCGGGACCCAAATTCCAAGGGTCTGAGTTTAGACAAACTGGTAAGCTGGCTTGGTCTACCCAAAACATTCGTGAATCTACTAGGAGTCCTGTGGTTTTATTTTCGCCCCAGACACTCAAAACTTGGGTGGATTCTGTTGGATTCTTTTCTCTTTTTTCCATGTATTCAGTTTGTGATCAAATTTCATTGCTTCTTCCTTTGAAATTAAAAAAAAAAAGGGGTTTTCTTTTCTTTCCTTTTCCTTTCTTTTCTGGTTTTGTTTTTTGTTTTTGTTTTTGTTTTGAGACAATTTGCATTATTACCAGCAGTGTATGAGTGCCTGCTGATTTATAACCAAGCTTGTTAATTAAATTTTTGGGGTTTTGCCAATCTGATTAGAAAAAAATGGTGTCAGTGTAATTTTAATTTGTATTTATCTGAGTGAGGTTGAGTATCTTTTCACTTGGTTAAGAGTCACTTGTATTTTCTTTTTTGTGGGTTATCTTTTTATGCTATTTACTCAATTGTTTATTTGGTTGTATATCTTTTTCTTATCATATTCTACATGATAGTTAGGTGTTAGATAACAAATCCTTGCTCTGTCACCCAGGCTGGAGTTCAGTGGTGTGATCAAAGCTCACCGCAGTCTCAACCTCCTGGGCTCAAGTGATCCAGCTACCTCAGCCTCTGGAGTAGGTGCGACTACATGTGTGCCACAATGCCCAGCTAATTTTTTTATTTTTTATTTTTTATTTTTTTTAGAGATGAGATTTCACCACGTTGCCCAGGCTGGTCTCCTCGGCTCAAGCGATTCGCCCATCTCAGCCTCCCAAAGTGCTGGGACTATAGGCGTGTGCCGCCACATCTGGCCTTTTTCTTTTCAGTTTTCTTTTCTTTTTTTTTGAGACAGGGTCTTGCTTTGTCACCCAGGCTAGTGTACAGTGGCATGATCATAGCTCACTGCAGTCCTGAACTCCTGGGATTAACTGATCCTTCTGCCTCAGCATCCCAAGTAGCTGGAGCTACAGGAGTGTGCCACCACACCTGGCTAATTTTTAAGTTTTTTATAGTGATGGAGTCTCACTATGTTGCCCAGGCTGCTCTTGAACTCCTGGCCTCAAGTGATCCTTCCACCTGGGCCTCCCAAAGTGCTGGAATTATAAACCTGAGCCTCCATGCCCAGCCAGCCTGCCACCTCTAACCTAGTTTCCTACTGGCCTCCCTCTTACAGACTTTGTTTTCGCTATGTGAATGTCTCTTTCAAGTCCTGTGCTGATCTCTTAGCATCTGCAGTAGGTAATCCAGATTGCTGGGTGGGTAACTGTCTTGTACATTGTACACAGGGATGGTAACAGATATGAAGCTGTCTCTCTTGGCTCTACCCACACTGTCTATATTTGTGGACAGTTGGCATTTTTACTTGTTCTTTTAAATGTCGAAGTAAAATCTAGAGTGGGAGCTTGGGGAGTGGTTCCCAGAGTTTGACCCGAATTTGAACCTTAGTTCTTGTGACATAACAGTTGCATGGCTTTGAGCAAGCAGCTTAATTTCTCTGCCTCAAGTGGTTCATATTCACAATGGGAATGAAAAAAGTCCTTGCCTCACTGGGTTATAGAGAAGAGTAAATGAAAAAGTGCATGCAAAGCAATTTATAACTGAGACCCTAGCTTACATTATGAACACAGTGAGTGTTCACCTGCTGTTGATAATGATGATGATTTTTCTGATGTGCTATACTACTCTATTAGTAATAATAGAATATTTTATGTTTGAGGTGCATATATTTATTTTGATTTTTTTGGGGGGGGGAGGGGGGACAGAGTCTTGCTGTGTTGCTGTGGCTGGAGTACAGTGTTATGATCTCAGCTGACTACAACCTCCACCTCCTGGGTTCTAGCGATTCGCCTACCTCCACCTCCCAAGTAGCTGGGATTACAGGCGTGCACTGCCACTCCCGTTGAAGTTTTGTATTTTTTTAGTAGAGACAGGGTTTCACCATGTTGGCCAGGCTGGTCTCGAACTCCTGACCTCAGATGATACACCCACCGTGGCCTCACAAGGTGCTGGGATTACAGGCGTGAGCCACTGCACCCGGCCTGAGTGTATGTATTTGATAGAGCTGCTTGAGCAGTGTATACCATTTTGATTTATGTTCTAATACTAAATTTCTGTTGTAATATGGATTCCTTTTTTGTTTCTGTAAAAGGTCATTTTTCTGCATGTTAACTCAGAAAATATTCAGGGAGATGTTTTGATTGTAATCTTGTTCAATGACACTTAGTAAAACTAGTTGCCTATTTTCATATTAACAAAACTCGTCGGCCAGGTGTGGTGGCTCATGCCTGTAATCCCAGCTTTTTGGGAGGCCGACACGGGTGGATCACCTGAGGTCAGGAGTTCAAGACCAGCCTGGGCAACACAATGAAATGCTGTCTCTACTAATAATATAAAAATTAGCCAGGCATGGTGATGCATGCCTGTAATCCCAGCTACTTGGGAGGCTGAGGCAGGAGAATCACTTGAACCCAGGAAGTGGAGGTTGCAGTGAGCCGAGATCACACCATTGCACTCCAGCCCTGTTGACAAAAGCAAAACTCCATCTCAAAAAAAAAAAAAAAAAAAAAAGTAAAAGGAAAACCAAAAGAAAACAACAACAAAAAACTAGTCATTCCGCTTTTTACCTTTCAAGAGACATTTTGCCATCGTACAGATATAAGCACTGGTAGGTCCAGTTTTCAACTAAATTTGCTAACTTCGTTTTTTTTTGGAACAGGGTCTTGCTCTGTCACCTAGGCTGGAGTACAGTGGTGCCATCGTGGCTCACTGCAGCCTTGCAGCATCAAACTCCTGGGTTCAAGTGATCCTTCTACCTTCATCCACCACACCTGGCTAATTTTTTAAAAAAATTTTTGTAGACACAAGGTCTTGCTGTATTGCCCAGGCTAATTTTGAACTCCTGGGCTCAAGTGATCCTCCCACCTCGGCTTCCCAAAGTGCTGGGATCACAAGCATGAACCGTTGCACCCAGCCTATATTTGCTAAATTTTTGAAGAATGAGGCAAAAAAAAAGGTTCAGTCTCATTTGACATTAAGATATATTTATATAATGCAAACTGAGTGATTACTATGTGCTAGGTCTTGTCAACATGTTACTAATCTAATTTAATCTTGCCAGCAACCAGCAAGGTATAAGGAAACCAGGAGCACAGAGATACTAGATAATTGACCGGGCTGTAAACTCTGTGGTGTAGGGAGAATGTCTGTATTGTCAGTGATGAAGTCAAAGTCTCATTTGTAATAGAAGCTCAAATATTTGTTGATAAATAGGAGGTTATACAAGGTCTCATAGTTGCAGAGCTAGAATTTGAATTCTGGTAGAATCCGTACCAAAGGTTATACTTTTTTTTTTTTTTTTTCCAGGCAGAGTCTCGTTCTGTTGCCCAGGCTGGAGTGCAGTGGCGCCATCTCAGCTCACTGCAATCTCCACCTCCTGGGTTCAAGTGATTCTCCTGCCTCAGCTTCCCAAGTAGCTGGGACTTCCCAAGTAGGTGGGCATGCACCACCACGCCTGGCTAATTTTTTGTATTTTTAGTAGAGACAGGGTTTCACCATGTTGGCCAGGCTGGTCTCGAATTCCTGACCTCAGATGATCTGCCCGCCTTGGCCTCCCAAAGTGCTAGGATTTACAGGCGTGAACCACTGCACCCGGTTGGTTGTACTCTTAAGCTCTATGGCTACTTACTTCCTACTTCTGCCATATCTCTACTGCTCACATGTGCTTAGGATTTGCAAAGCCACATGATAAGCATTACACATCTTCTTAAAGCAAAAATTTGACTCCATGAAGGGAAAGATTTTTGGTTAAGGGAAACATCAGTATGTGGTTTTTGTTTTGTTTTGTTTTTGCTTTTATTCTGGGAGTCTGGAAAAAACATCAGTATGTTTTAGAGTAGAATGCAAAAGTTGCTTGGATTTTTAAAGATAAAATGGTAAGCTTCATAGAGATGTGCTTTTGGCCCAGCATGGTGGCTCACACCTGTAATCCCAGTCCTTTGGGAGATCTAGGCGTGAAGCTCACTTGAGGCCAGAAGTTTGAGGTCAGCCTGGGAAACAGCAAGACCTATTCTATAAAACATATTTAAAAGGCCAGGCGTGGTGGCTCACGCCTGTAATCGCAGCACTCTGGGAGGTTGAGGCGGGTGGATCACGAGGTCAGGAGATCGAGACCATCCTGGCTAACATGGTGAAACCTTGTCTCTACTAAAAATGCAAAAAAATTAGCCAGGCATGGTGGCAGGCATCTGTAGTCCCAGCTATTTGGGAAGCTGAGGCAGGAGAATGGCGTGAACCGGGGAGGCGGAGCTTGCAGTGAGCAGAGATTGTGCCACTACACTCCAGCCTGGGCGACAGAGCGAGACTCCATCTCATATTTAATAAATAAATAAATGTTAAAAAATTATCCAGGTGGTGGCACATGCCTCTAGTCCTAGCTACTCGGGAGGCTAAGGCAGCAGGAGGATTGCTTAAGCCCAGGAGGTCAAGATTGCAATGAGCCATGATCACACCACTGTACTGCAGCCTGGGTAACAGAGTGAGACCCTGTCTCTAAAAAAAACTAAATAAACATACAAATATGCTTTTGGTGACTGCTTAAGTCAGTGTGCCTCAGGAGCAGTGCTTCCATGGGACAAGTTGAAAAGCTGGACTCCAGAGGGATTCCAAGTGGCACACCTGATAGTTGAGTGATTCCTCTTCATGTCTACCTGGCCAGTTGAATTGTACATTGCAGTGTCAAATCCCACTAAAATACCTCAAGGCCGGGCGCGGTGGCTCAAGCCTATAATCCCAGCACTTTGGGAGGTCGAGGCGGGTGGATCACGGGGTCAGGAGATCGAGACCATCCTGGTTAACACGGTGAAACCCTGTCTCTACTAAAAAAATACAAAAAACTAGCCGGGCGCGGTGGCGGGCGCCTGTAGTCCCAGCTACTCGGGAGGCTGAGGCAGGAGAATGGCGTAAACCCGGGAAGGGGAGCTTGCAGTGAGCTGAGATCCAGCCACTGCACTCCAGCCTGGGCGACAGAGGAGACTCCATCTAAAAAAAAAAACAAGAAAAAAAAAAAACACCTCAAAAGTGGATAAAATACTACCTTGTCCATTAAGAAAGATATGAAACTTGCCAACTTTTTTTTTTTCTAATTTTTAAGTTTTTAATAGAGGCAGGATCTCACTATGTTGCCCAAGCTGATCTCAAACTCCTGGGCTTAAGGGATCCTCCCTCCTCAGCTTCTCAAAGTGCTGGGATTACAGGTGGGGGCCCACTGTACCCAGCATGAAACTTGCCAGCTTTAAATGCCTTCCATGTTGCAGCTGAGTCTCATGGTTTCTTGGAGATCCTGGCTGCAGTTCCCATGTGAAATGAGGGAGGGAGATCCAGAGGTTTGATCTACCTTTTTTTGTAGATGGGCCAAGTGTTTACATGATGTCTCTTTGTAATTTTAGGGAATTCAAACCGATGACAAGGGTCATATCATAGTAGATGAATTCCAGAATACCAACGTAAAAGGCATCTATGCAGTGGGGGATGTATGTGGAAAAGCTCTTCTTACTCCAGGTAAGGTCTCTTGCCTTCTTGGTGAGGGAGGGTCTGTGTGTTACCTGATCCATTCAGCTCTTCACTGCCAAATCTGCAGTCTGCTTAAGCAAAGTTAAAAGGATGAGTGTCTTTACGTTGTCAAAATGGTACAATGTGTTGAAATAGATATTGGTTGGATACCTGACATTATCTGAATAAAAGACTTAAAATGCTTAGCAGAGACAGAAATTTTCATGCAGACAATATGATGACCCTTTGCGGAACTCTCTTAAGTTAGGAGCAGACTTGTGCTTGGTGGCAGTGGAAGGAAGTGGCATTTGGAAGAAGTAATTTAGATTGGCTTTTTTTTTTTGTAGACAGAGTCTCACTCTCTTACCCAGGCTGGAGTGCAGTGGCATGATCATGGGCTCACTGCAGTTTCAACCTTCCTGGGCTCAGGTGATCCTCCCACCTCAGACTCCCAAGTAGCTGGGATCACAGGTGCATTTTTTGTAGAGACAGGGTTTTACCGTGTTGTCTTGAACCCCTGGGCTTAAGCAGTCCGCCTGCCTCAGCCTCCCAGAATGTTAGGATTACAGGGATGAGCCACCACACACAGCCTAGATTGTCATTCTTGTATGACTGGTCTTGATGCAACCAAGGCTGATTTCCTTCTCTCCCGCATTCCATACCTCAACCCGCTTCCTAAGCACCATTTCAAGCTCTGTCCCATCTCTATCCATTAATGATGCCACTTGATCTACTATTAATCTGTACCCTTCTGGAACATCATCAGCGATTCCAGTACATCCCAGGGCCTTATATCAGGATATGAAACCTATGCCAGTCACACACTCAAACCGTTTTAGTTCCTTTAGAAAGTTCTTGCTCTTGGCTGGGTGTGGTGGCTCCCAGCACTTTGGGAGGTTGAAGGAGGAGGATCGCTTGAGTCTAGTAGTTTGAGACCAGGCTGGGCAACATAGTGAGATGTTGTCTCTATTAAAAAAAATAAAGATTTGGCTGGGCACGGTGGCTCATGCCTGTAATCTCAGCGCTTTGTGAGGCCGAGGCAGGCGGATCACGAGGTCAAGAGATCAAGAGCATCCTGGCCAACATGGTGAAACTCATTTCTATTAAAAATACAAAAATTAGCTGGGCGTGGTGGCTCAAGCCTGTAGTCCCAGCTACTCAGGAGGCTGAGGCACGAGAATTGCTTCAACCCGGGAGGCAGAGGTTGCAGTGAGCCGAGATGGCGCATTGCTCCAGCCTGGCAACAGAGCGAGACTCCGTCTAATAATAATAATAATAACAACAACAACAACAATAATAATAATAATAATAATAATAAAGATTCTAGGCACAGTGGCTCACGCTTGTAAATAATAATAATAATAATAATAATAATAATAATAAAGATTCTAGGCACAGTGGCTCACGCTTGTAATCCCAGCACTTTGGGAGTGCAGTGGCACAATCTCAGCTCACTGCAACCTCTGTCTCCCGGTTGAAGTGATTCTCCTGCCTCAGTTTCCCAAGTAGCTGGGACTACAGGCACACACCACCACACCTGGCTAATTTTTGTATTTCTAATAGCGACGGGGTTTCACCATGTTGGCCGGGCTGGTTTGGAATTCCTGACCTTGGCCCTGCAAAATGCTGGGATTACAGGCATGAGCCACTGCGCCCAGCTGAGAATAAACTTTTAAGTAAAAAAAAAAAAAATTACTGTTGCCAGGTGCAGTGGCTCACACCTGTAATCCCAGCACTTTGAGAGGCCAAGGTGGGCAGATCACCTGAGGTCAGGGGTTCGAGACCAGCCTGCCTAACACGGTGAAACCCTGTCTCTACTAAAAATACAAGATTAGCCGGATGTGGTGGTGCATGCCTGTAATCCCAGCTACTTGGGAGGCTGAGGCAGGAGAATTGCTTGAACCTGGGAGGTGGAAATTGTGGTGAGCTGAGATCATGGCATTGCACTCCAGCCTGGGCAACAAGAGCAAAACTCCGTCTCAAACAAAACAAAACAAAACAAAACTATTTACTCTCAAGTTAATACAGTTATAAAATAGAACTAAAGATGCTCAAAACTAATATAGTTTGTTCCATAAATATTGTATTGAAAAGCTAATATCTTAATTAAGTAGATTAACTGCCAGGTAAGTGAGAACTTGTGCATGTGTCTTTTGGGAGTGGGGCCAGACAGGTTGAGCATCCCTTATCTGAAATGCTTGGGACCAGAAGTGTTTTCAATTTCAGATTTTGGAATATTTGCATGTACATAATGGGATATTTTGCAGATGCGACCCAAGTCGAAACACGGAATTCATCTGTTTTACATACACCTTATACGCATAGTCGGAAGGTAATTTTATACGATATTTTAAATAATTGTGTGCATGAGACATAATTTTGCGTTTTTGACTGCAACCCTTCACATGAGGTCAGGTGTGGAATTTTCCATTTGTGGCATCATGGTGCTCAGACATTTTGGATTTTGGATTTTGAATTTCTGGATTAGGGATGCTCAACCTGTAATAGAATGTATAGAATTCTCATAAGCCAGTCATTTTGAGTTGTTTGCTGAGGCATGTATGTCTTCACTGTAGTCTAGATAGTGTAATGAACAATGGCATGAAACTGTCAGAACTAGGGCATTAAACTAGATGGATAAATGGCTAGCGGAACAATTTAGCTATATTAAAATAGACAGTAAGATAAACACTGATTTTAAAATATCTCCACAGTTGCAATAGCTGCTGGTCGAAAACTTGCCCATCGACTTTTTGAACATAAGGAAGATTCCAAATTAGATTATAACAACATCCCAACTGTGGTCTTCAGCCACCCCCCTATTGGGACAGTAGGACTCACGGAAGGTAGGTATTTAAAAACTGAAGGTAATTTGTGGTTTCCTTCCTCTTTCCCCTGCCCTCAGCTTTAAATTAGGTCGCTGTCAGCTGATGAAACCTATCTCAGTCCCAGATTACGTTGCTTTTTAGTTCCTCTCTTGTCATAGTTCCAGTTTTTTCACCTACTACTACTTCGAGTGTACAGTATCTTTCCTTCACACCACCCTATCTCTTTCATCTTTTTTTTCTAGCTTTTTTATTTGAACTAATTTTAAATTTAAAGGAAAGCTCTAAAAATAGTACAAAGGACTCCTCTCTAACCTTAATATTTTTGCTTTTTCATTTTTTCGCTCTACACACACACATCACACACACACAAATATATCTTTCCTAAGAACTGGCCCTTACGTAAACTGAGTATCATTTTCTTTTCTTTGTTTTTTTGGTTTTTTTTTTTGAGACAAGCTCTCCCGCTGTCACCCAGGCTGGAGTACATTGGCATGACCTCGGCTCACTGCAGCCTCTGCCTCTGGGTGCAAGCAATTCTTCTGCCTCAGCCTCCCAAATAGCTGGGACTGCCAGACCTGCACCACCACCATGCCTGGCTAATTTTTTGTAGAGACAGGGTTTCACTGTGTTGCCCAGGCTGTTCTCAATCTCCTAGGCTCAAGCAATCTACCTGCCTCCATCTCTCAAAGTGCAGGGATTACCGGCACAAACCACTGTGCCCGGCCTTTCTTTTCATCTAGAGGCAAAATTCCTCAGCCTTTCTTTTGTCTTATATGACACTGACATTTATTTTGTAGAATGTCTCTCATTTTGGTGTGGTTTGATATTTCCTCGTGGTTTGATTCGGGTTATGTTATTTCTGGCCATCTCCCTCTTTGATAGTTCAGTGTAATTATTTAGTTTTCTGATGGATGCTTTTTTTAAATGTGCATTGTAGATGAGGCCATTCATAAATATGGAGAAGAAAATGTGAAGATCTATTCAACCAGCTTTACCCCGATGTATCATGCAGTTACCAAAAGGAAAACAAAATGTGTGATGAAAATGGTCTGTGCTAACAAGGAAGAAAAGGTAAGGAAAAATCCAGCAAACTAAATAGTGCTCTGCAAAATGGACAGGGGTGGCAGTATTTTGCAGGGATGGAAAGGAGGGAGACCAAGCCGGTAAGCCTTCTGATTCAACTGGGCAGGCCCACTTTGATCTGTCTTATATGTATTTTGGGTTCTTCATAATATTTCATCTAGAAGGAGGTTCCACTCCTTTTAAAAAATAAGGATGATGCTGGGCATGGTGGCTCACACCTGTAATCTCAGCACGCTGGGAGGCTGAGGCAGGTGGATCACCTGAGGTCAGGAGTTCGAGACTAGCCTGACCAACGTGGTGAAACCCCATCTCTACTAAAAATAGAAAAATTTGCCTGGCATGGTGGTAGGCACCTGTAATCCCAGGTACTCGGGAGGCTGAGGCAGGAGAATCACTTGAACCTGGGAGGCAGAGGTTGCAGTGAGCCAAGATCATGCCACTGCACTCCAGCCTGGGCGACAAAGTGAGACTCCATCTCAAAGCAAAAAAAAAAAAAAAAAAAAAAAGAAGAGGAGAGGCCAGGCGCTGTGGTTTATGCCTGTAATCCTAACACTTTGGGAGGCCGAGGTAGGCAGATTGCCTGAGCTCAGGAGTTTGAGACTAGCCTGGGCAACATGGTGAAACCCTGTCTCTACTAAAAATACAAAAATTAGCTGGGCATGGTGGTGCCATGAACATTCCTCAGTAGCCTGTGATTTCTGGATATTGAATCATGAAGGCTCCTTCTTAGTTATTTCTTCATACCAGTTATCATTCATTCAGTTGACAAACATTATTAGTCCATTCTTCTCAAGACTAAGAAATGCGATATGGAGAGGAATAATATGAAGAGCCGGCCATCACCAGAGGCTCTTTATAGGTTCAATTAAGATCAATTAAGATCACAATATCGGTCAGACAACGTGACTCACGCCTGTAATCCCAGCACTTTGGGAGGCTGAGGTGGGTGGATGACTTGAGCCCGGGAGTTCAAGACCAGCCTGGCCAAAATGGTGAAACCCCATCTCTGCTAAAATTACAAAATTAGCTGGGTATGGTGGTGCATGCCTGTAATCCCAGCTACTCGGGAGGCTGAGGCAGGAGAAGCGCTTGAACTCAGGAGGTGGAGGTTGCAGTGAGCCGAGATCATGCCATTGCACTCCAACCTGGGCAACAAGAGCGAAACTCTGTCTCAAAAAAAAAAAAAAAGAAAAAGAAAAAGAAAAGAAGATGTTTCTCTTTTTTTCCCAGGTGGTTGGGATCCATATGCAGGGACTTGGATGTGATGAAATGCTGCAAGGTTTTGCCGTTGCAGTGAAGATGGGAGCAACGAAGGCGGACTTTGACAACACAGTCGCCATTCACCCTACCTCTTCAGAAGAGCTAGTCACACTTCGTTGAGAACCCAGAGACGCGTGTGGCTGGCAGTGGGACCCATAGATCTTCTGAAATGAAACAATCACATTGACTTACTGTTTCAGTTTTATGTATTTCTTTATTTTAATCAGGATCTTCTGATAGTGGAAATTTTTAGTACATAGTAGAACTTATTTATGGAGTTAGAGATTTGTAATGTTATCCAGGATTGATTTTCATTTGATCACATCTCACAATAATTAATATTTTCAAGTTTTTTTTTTTATTAACAGCTCTGTGCTAGTTTTTTTTTTTTTTTCTGTTTTAGCCTCATCCCAAATATAAAACTTTGTGAAGTACAATTAACTTAATGTACTTGAATGAACAGAACTTGCTATTTTTTTTTTTTTTTTTTTTTGAGACAGAGTTTTGTTCTCATTGCCCAGGCTGGAGTGCAGTGGCACTACCTCGGCTCACCACAACCTCTGCCTCCCAGGTTCAAGCGATTCTCTTGCCTCAGCCTCCCGAATAGCTGGGATTACAGGCATGCACCACCACGCCTGACTAATTTTGTATTTTTAGTAGAGATGGGGTTTCTCCATGTTGGTCAGGCTGGTCTCGAACTCCTGACCTCAGGTGATCTGCCCGCCTCGGCCTCCTGAGGTACTGGGATT
Organism: Chlorocebus sabaeus; assembly: GCF_047675955.1. Taxonomy (NCBI): domain Eukaryota; kingdom Metazoa; phylum Chordata; class Mammalia; order Primates; family Cercopithecidae; genus Chlorocebus; species Chlorocebus sabaeus. The sequence continues at coordinate 30,313,149 of NC_132911.1, read as the reverse complement.
ACAGGCATGAGCCACTGTGCCGGCCTGCTAATTTTCATAGAAGTTGATGGCAATTCTTCACATGTAAACAATACCAGTGCACAGAACCTTTATATATTTTTTGAAACCAGTACTGTGCTCTTCATATAACAAAGCTGCTTCAGGGATGTGACCTTTTTCTAAAGGTATGTAATGTGAGAAGCCGGCCTGCCTTATTTTCTTTTTTCTTTTTTTTTTTTTAATCATTAAAAATGGTTTGTGGCCAGGCCCAGTGGCTCAGGCCTGTAATTCTAGCACTTTGGGAGGCCAAGGCAGGAGGATCACTTGAGCCCACTTATTTGAGGCCAGCATGCACAGCAGAGCAAGACTGCATCTCTACAGAAAGTAAAAAAAATTACCTGAGTGTGGTGGTGTGCACCTGTAGTCCCAGCTACTTGGGAGGCTGAGGTGAGAGGATCACTTGAGCTTGGGTGAGGTGAGGCTACAGTGAGTCCTGATCGTGCCACTGCACTCAATCTTGGACAACAGAGCAAGACCCTGTCTCAAAAAAAAAAAAGTATGCATTATTTTTATGAGATGAAGTGCATCAAACTTGGGAAAGATTTGAGGAGGCTGGGACCCTCCTGGAAAAACCCACCTTGAAAACAGATACGAGAGACATTTAGAAGTGATTCCTACTTTCAGAAGGAGGTGGATTCAGATACTTCAAAAGTCCCTTCCTCTGCTCAGTGTTTATAGTTCAATGAATAATTTCAGTATTTGTATGTGTTCTTGTCATTTTATTTTTTTCTGAAAATCTTCCAAAAATTTGAAAATAAAATTAACAGCTTTTTCTTCTTATAAAATTTGTTACCGTGAGCTTTAACTGGTACACAGGAAATTGGTTCATTTTCTAAGGATATTTCACATTGGAGAATCGGTTGCCTGTGCTTACGGGGGTGAAAAGAGAGTTCTCGTATAAAAATAAAGATCAAAGATATAAACGCAACATTTAGCAGATTAATGGTCGAGTTGGAAGAAAAGCCTAAAAATCATTTAGGTCTTTAACACTTTATTTCTATTAGGTTTTACCAGCTAGTTCAATTTTTCCATGATTTTCATTAGTCATCCAGTGTTACTGAAATCTTTTTTTTTTTTTTTTTTTGAGACAGGGTCTCCCTTTGTCGCCAGGCTGAAGTGTAGTGGTGCGATCTCAGGTCACTGCAGCCTCCGTCTCCCAGGTTCAAGCAGTTCTCCTGCATCAGCCTACTGAGTAGCTGGGACTACAGGTGCATGCCACCACACCCAGCTATTTTTGTATTTTTAGTAGAGATGGAGTTTCACCATGTTGGCCAGGCTGGTCTCGATCTGTTGACCTCGTGATCTGCCCGCCTTGGCCTCCCAAAGTGCTAGGATTACAGGCATGAGCCACCATGCCGGGCCCACTGAATTCTTTACTATGTGTTCTGTTAAGCTTTTACTGATTATCTTTCTGGTTAGTGATGGCCAGTTACTGCACTGACTTTTTTTTTTTTTTTTTTTGGAGACCAAGCCTGACTCTGTTGCCCAGGCTGGAGTGCAGTGGCATCATCTCGGCTCACTGCAGCCTCCGCCTCCCAGGTTCAAGTGATTCTCCTGCCTCAGCCTCCCAAGTAGCTGGGAGTACAGGCACATACCACCACACCTGGCTGATTTTTGTACCGTTAGTAGAGATGGTGTTTCACCATGTTGGCCAGGCTGGTCTTGAACTCCTGACCTTAGGTAATCTGCCCACCTCAGCCTCCCAAAGTGCTGGGATTACAGGCATGAACCACCACACCTGGCCTATTTATCTTGATTAAATAACACTGGTATCTAGCAGTACACTAGGCACTGTGGAGATACAAATATGAATCTCCAAAGAGTTTGCCTTTCAATTAATTGCAATAGTTTACAGTTGTTAGTGTGACCCACAACATCCAGCCTGCGCTGACTTCTTAAGTAGGCCCAATGTCAATGAAAGAAAAATATTGTATTAGCAAGGAAGTTATATGTATTTGTGGTGGGATAAGAAAATAGGATCCCCAAACTTGGGCGTGGACAAATGTAGCCACTTCTCCCCTCTTCCCCTAGCCTAAAAGACAGTGGACCAAGGTTCTAGGCTCCATTCTGCTGGTGGATTTCTCACTCTGCACAGGCCCCAACCTTGAGATGTGCCTCTGTCAGGGAAATGGGAGGCCCTAGTAGCCACATCTATGTTAACATCATGTGTTCTTAATCTCACGTTTATCGTTTCTGTTGCCTGTGTGCTGGTTCCATAGTAAACCAAAAAGAAAGTACAGTACCCTTATCTGAGTTCCTGTCTGCTTTCTCATCGGTCCTTGAACTGGCCCAGCCCTTGAGGTGTTGTGGCTTAACAACCTCTATTACTGAAAGTGCCAAGAAATGTAAAGATACAGTGGCTCACACCTATAATCCCAGGACTTTGGGAGGCCAAGACAGGTGGATCACCTGAGGTCGCGGGTTCGAGACCAGCCTGGCCAACAGGATGAAACCCCGTCTCTACTAAAAATACAAAAATTAGCCAGGCGTGGTGGCTGGTGCCACCCAGCTACTCAGGAGGCTGAGATAGGATAACCACTTGAACCTCAGAGGTGGAGGTTACAGTGAGCCAAGATGGCACCACTGCACTCCAGCCCAGGCAATAGTATGAGACTGTCTAAAAAAAAAAAAAAAAAAAATACAAGGCAGCACGTTGTATAATATGGACCACGTTGTAGTTGCACAGTAGATGTTTACTGAAGGAAAGACGTGTTACTTGCTTTCAAGTAATCTTATAATGTAGAATGAGAGAGCATTTCTATACAAATAAAGCAATTAAGTACAGAATGACTATATGATTTATTGACTAAAATGGCACACTTTCAAGAGTGAAAGGGGTGTCACTGACAATTTACACAATTGGTACAGATTAGTACTGTCCTAAACAAATAGGAGATTGCCACCCTCATTACACATTATTAGAGAGGTAAAAGGATACAGGTTCAGAGGACCAGAAGCGCACTGTTGCTGGGAAAAGCGAGAAAGGGTTCATAAAGGAGGTTAGGTAAGATTTGAAATGTGGGGGCTGTAGAGGAAAAGGCCAGAGCAGGTAGAAAGTACAGTGAAGGAAGGATTGGATAAATTATTGTATTGCTGGATGGGCATGGTGGCTCACGCCTGTAGTACCAGCACTTTGGGAGGCTGAGGCAGGCAGATCACCTGATGTCAGGAGTTCAAGACCAGCCTGACCAACATGGTGAAATCCCATCTCTACTAAAAATACAAAAATTAGCCAGGCATGGTGGTGTGTGCCTGTAATCCCAGCTACTTGGGGGGCTGAGGCAGGAGAATCACTGGAATCTGGGAGGTGGAGGTTGCAGTGAGCAGAGATGGCCCATTGCATTCCAGCCTGGGCTACAAGAGGGAAACTCTGTCTTAAAAAAAAAAAAAAAAAAATTGCTGTATAACTAACTATGTTATAATAGAGACCATCTTAAATCTCATGATGTGTGGATCAGTGATTGGGGCTAGGCTCAGTGGCTGGTTCTTCTGTTGGTGTTGGCAGGGGTTATTTGGTGATATTCAACTGGCAAATGGGCTGGTCTAGAGTCCAAAAGAGAATTATTCAAATGTCTGACACATAGGCAGAGATGAGGGAAAGCCGTGCCTACATGTTGCCTCTTCAGCATAGCGGTCTCAGAGCGGTGGACTTAAGTGGAACCTTTCGGCCGTCAAAGTGTTCTGAGAATCCTGGGCAGATGCTACAAGCCTTATGACTTAACCTTGGAAGTTCTAGAACATCACTTCGGCTACATGATATTGGTTAAGCAAGTCACTAAGGCCAGCTCAGATTCAGGAGGAAGTGAATTGAACTTCACCTCTAGGTAGAAAGGAATAGTAAAGAATTTTCCCCTGTTGGCTGGGTGCAGTGGCTCACGCCTATAATCCCAGCACTTTGGGAGGCTGAGGCGGGCGAATCACCTGAGGTCAGGAGTTTGAGACCAACCTGAACGACATGGCGAAACCCTGGCTCTACTAAAAATGTACAAAATTAGTCAGGTATGGTGGCAGCCACCTGTAATCCCAGCTACTCAGGAAGTTGAGGCAGGAGAATTGCTTGAATCTGGGAGGTGGAGGTTGCAGTGAGCCAAGATCGTGCCACTGCACTCCATCCTGGGCAACAGGGTGAGACTCCATCAAAAAAAAAAAAAAAGAATTTGCCCATCTTTAATCTTTAATTGTACCTGGCAATCTCCTACTCATTTTATCAGACTGGACTAAAACATCACCTTTGTGAAGACGTAAGTAGTTTTGTGTGTTCTATTATGTGTTGCCATAAAATCTTGTCACATTGTAGGTCTGCACTACATATTCACTTTGTGTATGATATTTTTCACTTAGATTACTCATTTCCATCTTCCCAATGTTGTGTTTCACAGTATCATTCCTGGGATGTCAGGCAGCGACTTTGGATGCAAGGCAGCAGAGTGTGTTACTATGATTTTTTGACACTAAGATCAAAAGTATTGGAAAAGTCAACATTTTATTTCTTTACCTTTTTGAAAAATGAGTAAGCAGGCATATTTGGATTCTTCAGAATAATAGGATATGTGCACATGCAGAAACAGAGTTGTTATAAGGACTTCACTCATGCTATTATGGAGTTTGGGAAGTCTAAGATGTGCTGTGGAGGCTGGCAGGCTGGAGACCAGGAGAGCCAGTGGTTCAGACACAGTCTGAAGGTTGAGAGAGAGGCCCCCTTGCTAAGAGAAGTGGTCTTTTTGTTCTGCTCAGGCATTCAACTTACCAGTTAAGCACCCCACACATACACACACACACATAACGGAGGACAATCTGCTTTACACAAAGTTCACCAACATATTGTGAGATTAATATTTTATCCAAAAACACCCACCAAGTTGATACCATTGCAACCAGCCATTCCAAGTTCACCCCAGTCACCTTAGCACCTATATACATTATATATGTAATATAAATATATATAATATATGATATTATCTATTATATATAATTATATAGTATATTATATATTATATATTATAAATACATATAATTATATATTATATATAATATATACATTATATATAATATAATATACATTATATATAAATATATGTAATATATGCATTCCTATGCCTGTAATAATGGCATAGGAATACTAAGAGACATCCGTGTGTGTGTGTATATATAATTTTCTTTCTTTTTTTGAGACAGCGTCTTGCTCTGTGACCCAGGTTGGAGTGCAGTGGTGTGATCACAGCTCATTAAAGCCTTGGCTTCCTGGGCTCAAGCAATTCTCCCACCTCAGCTACCCAAGCAGCTGGGACTACAGGTGTACGCCACCAGGCCTGCCTAGCTACAATTTTTTTTGTAGAGATGGGGTCTTGCTGTGTTGCCCAGAGTGGTCTTGACTCCTGAGCTCAAGCAGTCCTCCCGACTCGGCCTCCCAAAGTGCTGGGATTACAGGCACAGGTAAGCCACTGAGCCCAGTCCCTATATACATTTTAAACCATACTTAATAACTGAGTAAGACATAACAAGGTCATACTTTCACCTAACAGATTACAACTCTCTTGGGTACAACCACAACACAAACCCTTTCCCCAGAAGAGGATACAAAGTCCTTGGTTGATGTTTGCTCTTCTCTTTGATATCCCATAATTCAAATTCTGTAATGTAAAGTTAATAACACTTAAATACTATAACATAAAATTAATACATTTTATGTCACATAGTAGATGGATAAGGGAAAAAACATCTGATACGTGTGTGTGTGTGTGTGTGCACGCGTGCCTGTGCACAAACATTCATAATAAAATGAGGAAATACAACAGTTATAGTCCTTGTTTCTGTAACTGGACACATGGTCATGGCTGGTATCTGTAACACCTTTCTTCACTACCAATTCCATTTTCCCTTTGCCTTCAGCAAGTGCCTTAGCTGCTTAACTGGTTGTGGTTCTTTGTGGGTTTTTTTGTTTATTTGTTTGTTTGTTTTGAGACGGAATTTCGCTCTTGCTGTCCAGGCTGGACTGCAATGGCGTGACCTTGGCTCACCATAACCTCCACCTCCCGGGTTCAAGCGATTCTCCTGCCTCAGCCTCCCAAGTAGCTGAGATTATAAGCATACACCACTATGCCTGGCTAATTTTGTATTTTTCTTAGAGATGGGGTTTCTCCATGGCAGCAAGACCCTGCCTCCAAAAAATAAATAAATAAAGACCAGGCATGGTGACTCACGCCTGTAATTCCAGCGCTTAGGGAGGCCAAGGTGGGCGGATCACCAGAGGTCAGGAGTTCAAGAGACCAGCCTGGCCAACATGGCGAAACCTCGTCTCTATTAAAAATACAAAAATTAGCTGGGCCTGGTGGCGCATGCCTGTAATCCCAGCCACTTAGGAGACCGAGGCAGGAGAATAGCTTGAGCCCAAGAGGCGGAGGTTGCAGTGAGCTGAGATTGCGCCACTACACTCCAGCCTGGGTGACAAAATAAGACTCCCTCTCAAAAAATAATAATAAATTAATAAAATGTATATATATAGTGGAATGGCTAAATCAAGCTAATTAACATAGGCATTACCTCGCATAGTTGTCATTCTTTTGTGGTGAGAAAACGTCTTTTTTTTTTTCTTTTTTGAGACAGGGTCTGACTTTGTCTTCCAGGCTGGTGTGCAGTAGTGCAGTCTTGGCTCACTGCAACCTCTGCTTCTTGTGCTTAAGTGGATCCTCCAGCCTCAGCCTCCCCAGTAACTGGGACCACAGGCAACCTGCCACCATACCTGTCTAATTTTAATATTTTTTGTAGAGATGGGGTCTCTCTATGTTGCCAGGCTGTCTCAAACTCCTGGGCCCCAGGGACCCACCCGCCTCATCCTCCTAAAGTGCTGGGATTACAGGCTTGAGCCACCATGTAGGGCCATTTTAAACAGTGAAATCGGCCGGGCGCGGTGGCTCACACCTGTAATCCCAGCACTTTGAGAGGCCGAGGCTGGCAGATCATGAGGTCAGGAGTTCGAGACCAGCCTGGCCAATATGGTGAAACCCTATCTCTACTACAAATACAAAAATTAGCCGGGCGTGGTGGTGTGCGCCTGTAGTCCCAGCTCCTTGGGAGGTTGAGGCAGAGGAATTGCTTGAACCTGGGAGGCAGAGGTTGCAGTGAGCCAAGATCGTGCCACTTACTCCAGCCTGGGCCACAAAGGGAGACTCTGTCTCAAAAAAAGCAAATAAAAAAATAAAAATAAAAATAAAAAAACTACAAAAAACAGTGAAATCAACAAAAGGCACAAAAATCGGAAAAATGCAGTGCTAAATAAACTTGGAAAAGGACCTTTGTTTACAGTGTGAGAGTTAAAATAGAAAGGCAGAGAGTTGCCTTATTCTACGTGCATCTTGGGCAACTCCAATTTTTTCCCACTCTGCACATGTCTACAAGTGACTATGAAGGTGCTGCAAGTATTGATTTCAGGCTTACAAATACATTTTAATGGGTAGGCAAATTGGCAAATATGGAATCCACAAATAATACAGATTAAGTCTATTTAAATATACTGAAACCAAGTTTTTGGTTATGTTTACTTTATCTTGATATGGCCTAAAATGTAATTCTTTTCTTTTGATTACTCTTAGTTTTATTTATCTTGGTTTTTTTTTTTTTTCTTTTTTTTTTTTTGAGACAGAGTCTCACTCTGTCGCCCAGGCTGGAGTGCAGTGGCGCGATCTCGGCTCACTGCAAGCTCCGCCTCCCAGGTTCACGCCATTCTCCTGCCTCAGCCTCCTGAGTAGCTGGGACTACAGGCGTCTGCCACCAAGCCCAGCTAATTTTTTGTATTTTTAGTAGAGACAGGGTTTCACCGTGTTCGCCAGGATGGTCTGGATCTCCTGACCTCGTGATCTGCCTGCCTTGGCCTTCCAAAGTGCTGGGATTACAGGCGTGAGCCACCGTGCCCGGTCTATTTATCTTGATTAAATAACACTGGTATCTAGCAGTACACTAGGCACTGTGGAGATACAAACAGGAATCTCCAAAGAGTTTGCCTTTCAATTAATTGCAATAGTTTACAGTTGTTAGCTCAGGCTTTAGAGACAGGCAGAAGTGGGTTTGGATCTTGACTCCTCCACTTAGAGTTGTATGTCCTTGGAAAAGTTATATAACACTTCTATGCCTCAGCTTCTCCGTCTGTAAAGTCAGAACATTTTTATCTATCTCATACCATTTTGGGAGGATTCAATGAGAAACCCCTCAGAAAGCTGTTAGTATTAATATTGGATATTAGTATATTATTATTTTCTTTTAGAGACAGGGCCTTGCTCTGTTGCACAGGCTGTAGTGCAGTGGTGTGATCATGGCTCACTGCAGCCTCGATCTCCTGGGCTCAAGCAATCCTCCCATTGAAGCCTCCTGAATAACTGCGACTACAGGTGTGCACCATCATGCTCAGCTAATTTTTATATTTTTTGTAGAAACAGGGTCTTGTTTTGTTGCCAGGGCTGGTCTCCAATTCCTGGGCTCAAGAAATCCTCCCGCCTCAGCCTCCCAACGTGCTGGGATTAGAGGCATGAACCACTGTATCTGGCCCCAAGCTTCCTTTATCTTTCCATTTCATTATCCTTACAAGGTAGCTTTCATGCTTGAGTTCATCACTTCATGATTGTAAAACAGGTCCTTTATCTCTAGTCTCATGTCTGTGTTCCAAAAAGGGTGAAAAAGGAGAAAGAAGTGGTATCTGAATCAGGAAACAAAAACTTACCCCAAAATTGCCAGGAGATTTCTCCTTATGTGGAAGCCATGTGTGTGTCACACAGACAAGCTAGCTGCAAGGAACCTGGCAAGGAAAGCATTTAAGCTGAATCCACTGCTATCTTGAACAAAGCCTTTAGCAAGAAAGTAGGGAAATTGTTGAGAAGGTAACCAGCAAAGTCTGATGCTTGCTTTAAAAATATAGGTTTTATTATTATTTAGTATGGCAAGGTCATTAGATGAGGAGCCAAGTGCCATTGAAAATATAGTTGTGGGCCGGGCGCGGTGGCTCAAGCCTGTAATCCCAGCACTTTGGGAGGACGAGACGGGCGGATCACGAGGTCAGAAGATCGAGACCATCCTGGCTAACACGGTGAAACCCCGTCTCTACTAAAACTACAAAAAAACTAGCCGGGCGAGGTGGCGGGCGCCTGTAGTCCCAGCTACTCGGGAGGCTGAGGCAGGAGAATGGCATGAACCCGGGAGGCGGAGCTTGCAGTGAGCTGAGATCCGGCCACTGCACTCCAGCCTGGGCGACAGAGCGAGACTCCGTCTCAAAAAAAAAAAAAAAAAAAAAAAAGAAAATATAGTTGTGGCTGGGCATGGGGACTCACACCTGTAATCCCAGCACTTTGGGAGGCCAAGGTTGCAGGATCACTTGAGTCCAGGAGTTCAAGACCAGCCTGGGTAACATGGTGAGATTGCCTCTCTCCTCAAAAAATACATAACTTAGCCACTACAACTTAGCCAGTTGTAGTGGCAAGTGCCTGTAGTCCCAGCTACTCCTAAGGCTGCGGTGGGAGGATCCCTTGAGGCCAGGAGGTGGAGGCTGCAGTGAGCCGGATCATACCACTACACCCTAGCCTAGGTGAAGAGCCAGACCCTACCTCAAAAAAGAAAGAAAAGAAAATATAGTTGTTACGCTCATAGATCCTATGAAGGGGTATATCACCCCAGGGAGGACGAAAGACACCCAGGAAGCACAGGGGTTGGTCAGGAGGCAAAAAGAGTGGAAGGAAAATGTAGGCAAGATAATTTACTGTGGTTTCTGTAGAAAGAAAGAGGCAAGGCTGGGTAAGCAAGTTTAGCATTGGCTTATTTGAATAATTTCTGTGGGCTCTGGGGGATAAGGGCTGGCCCTGGAGTGATTAGGGCAGGCGGATGGATAGTATGGGCCCAATAAAGAAGGTTGTTGAGGTTGTAGGCCCTGGATTGGTTGGCATATAAAGGGCATAGTCCCCTAATCATTTACTGTCTCTAGAAATTTGCTAGCACTGGGACTGGAACAGGCAGCCCTCCAGGATTAGCAAGGCTCCCAAATGTCAAAGTATCGGAATACAGAAAACAAAAGGCATAGCTAATACAACATGGTAGGTCTAATTCCCTAGAGCAGGAGCACAAAATCATGAGCCTCAATTTAAAGCAGGGATTTTTCACACTAAAACAATATTTGACGTTGATTCTGAATTGTCCCTCGATAACAAGAGAGGAGACTCCTTGTTTGAGTGCACATTTTATTGTTTTTTTTATTTTTTATTTTCTTTTTTTGAGACAGAGTCTTGCTGTGTCACTCAGGCTGGAGTGCAATGGTGCGATCTTGCCTCACTGCAACCTCTGCCTCCCAGGTTCAAGCAACTCTCCTGACGCAGCCTCCTGACTGACTAGCTAGGATTACAGGCATGCGCCACTGTGCCTGGCAAATTTTTTGTATTTTTAGTAGAGACAGGGTTTCACCATGTTGGCCAGGCTGGTCTCTAGCTCCTGACCTCAGATGATCTGCCCGCCTCGGCCTTCCAAACTGTTGGGATTACAGGCGTGAGCCACTGTGCTCAGCTGAGTGCACATTTTAATCAAGCACTTTTTTTATGTGCCAAATTTCTTTTAAAAATATATCAGGCTTTAAAATGTATTAACTTTAAGATATTACATTAAAAGGTATTCCTTTTTGTATATATGGCAATTACTTAACCTTTATGCTTAATTTTGGGCTTTAATGTTTGGTAAGCAGATCATTGTAGTCACCTAGCGCCATCTTGTGGTCACCCATTGGAAATAAAACTGTATCACCCTCTTCAAGAAAGTCCACAATATATGGCTAAAATCACATTGGTTGATCAAAATAGAGTCCAGAAATATATAATTATAATATATGATATGATTAAGGCAGCATTTAAAATCTTTGTAGCTTCAGAGCTGAGATTACTGAAAAGCACTCCCAGAGTCTTATCCAGCAAGTGGCTGAATTACAATGCAAATCAAATTCCCAACCTCTCAGGGCATCTGCTGTCAAAGTGAGGGCACTGACTGGGAAGGAAAAGAATGAGATCCTGAAAATTGGAATGGGGATATATGGGAAGATCCTGATGAGGGTGTGGACACTGAACCCCTAAATTCTGCTGAGTCTTCTGCCAGTAGAAGCAGCTATTCCATCTCTGCTTTGCCTGAAGATATTATAATGTCCTCTTCTGAGGTAATTAACTTGCACGACTCTGCTGATTCTATTCAGGACACACCCTCATCACCTGTCTTTGCTTCTAAACCTATGACTAGACTCGAGTTCCAGCCAGCCACAAAAGGTGAAGCACAAAACGTGACCCGTGAAGAGGTAAGCTGTACTCCAAAAGGAGTACATCGTTTTTCCAATTTACACATACAGAAATCCAGGGCGAAATGTGTGGGAATGGATATTAAGACTATGGGATAATGGTGAAAGAAAAATAAAGTTGGATCAAGTCAAATTTACTGACACGGGCCCACTAAACAGAGACTGTCGATGTAATGGTTTGTTTTTTGTTTGAGATAGAATCTTGCTCTGTTGCCCAGGTTAGAGTGCAGTGGTGCAGTCTTGGCTCACTGCAACCTACACCTCCCAGGTTCAAGGAATTCTCCTGCCTCAGCCTCCCAAGTAGCTGGGATTATAGGTGCCTGCCACCATGCCCAGCTAATTTTTGTATTTTTAGTAGAGAAGGGGTTTCACTATGTTGCCCACTCTGGTCTCAAACTCCTGACCTCAAGTGGTCTGCCAATTTAATGTTACAGCTTAGGAGATTAGAAAGTGCTCTAAAAGTTAGTTTGTTTGGCTAAAACATGGAACAAGGCCAGGGATGGTGGCTCATGCCTGTAATCCTAGCACTTTGGGAGGCTGAGGTCGGGGGGGGGGATCACCTGAGATCAGGAGTTCGAGACCAGCCTGGCCAACATGACAAAACACTGTCTCTACTAAAAATACAAAAATTAGCTGGGCCTGGTGGCATACACCTATAATCCCAGCTACTTGGGAAGCCAAGGGGGGTGGATCATGAGGTCAGAAGATCGAGACCATCCTGGCCAACATGGTGAAACCCTGTCTCTACTAAAATAGAAAAAATTAGCTGGGCGTGGTGGTGTGAACCTGTAGGCCCAGCTACAGAGGAGGCTGAGAATCGCTTGAACCCAGTAGGTGGAGGTTGCGGTGAACCGAGATCACACCACTACACTCTAGCCTGGCAACAGAGCAAGACTCTGTCTTGAAAAGAAAGAAATGCCAGTATTGCCTTGGTATACTCTAGAGAAAAAGATCTAAAGCCTTAAGGAGTATTATACTTAACAGCAAAAAGATGAACTCTATCTGAGTGTCCCTCAACAGATGAATGGTTAAAGAAAATGTGGTTTATTTTGGCCGGGCGCGGTGGCTCAAGCCTGTAATCCCAGCACTTAGGGAGGCCGAGACGGGTGGATCACGAGGTCAGGAGATCGAGACCATCCTGGCTAACACGGTGAAACCCCGTCTCTACTAAAAATACAAAAAACTAGCCGGGCGAGGTGGCGGGCGCCTGTAGTCCCAGCTACTCCGGAGGCTGAGGCAGGAGAATGGCGGGAACCCGGGAGGCGGAGCTTGCAGTGAGCTGAGATCCGGCCACTGCACTCCAGCCCGGGCTACAGAGCAAGACTCCGTCTCAAAAAAAAAAAAAAAAAAAAAAAGAAAATGTGACACATACACACAATGGAATACTATGTAACCATAAAAAAGAATGAAATTCTGTCATTTGCAGCAACATAGATATAACTGGTGTTCATCATCATAAGTGAAATAAACCAGGGACAAAAAGACAAGTACCATATGTTCCCACTCATATAAAGAGCCATGTGACCAGTTATAGAAATGAGGACTGTAATTGCCATGATTATGTGTGTATGTATGTGTGTGTATAAATTATCTTTGTTTTCTTCCCTCTCTTTTTCCTGCATCATATAACCTAAGATGTATTGACTCGATATCGTAGTATTTAAGAATTGTTTAAAAAGTTATGAGATTTCCCAAAAGAAAAAGCATTACATCGAAAAGATATTTACACTCGTTATGTTTATCACAGCACTATACACAAAAACAAGGATATGGAATCAACCTAAGTATCCATCAGTGGGTGACTGGATAAAGAAAATGTGGTAGGCCAGGTGCAGTGGCTCACGCCTGTAATCCCAGCACTTTGGGAGGCCAAGGCAGGCAGATCATGAGGTCAGGAGATCGAGGCCATCTTGGCCAATATGGTGAAACTCCATCTCTACTAAAATACAAAAAATTAGCCAGGCATGTTGGTGCACACTCATAGTCCCAGCTATTGGGGAGGCTGAGGCAGGTGAACCACTTGAACCTGAGAGGCGGAGATTGCAGTGAGCTGAGATCGCGCCACTGCACTCCAGCCTGGTGATGGAGAAAGACTCCATATCAGAAAAAAAAAAAAAGAAAAAAAGAAAGAAAGAAAACGTGGTGTGTGTGTGTGTGTGTGTGTGTGTGTGTGTGTGTGGGTGGGTGTAAATAAAACAGAATACTATCAGCTATAAAAAAGAATGAAACCATGTCTTTTGCAGCAACATGGATGGAACTGAAGGCTATTATCTTAAGTGAAACAACCCAGAAAGTCAAATGCCATGTGTTCTTATCTATAAATGGGATCTAAATAATGTGTCCACATGGACATAGTGTAGAGTGTGAAAGAATAGGCATTGAAACTTGAAAGAGTGGGAGGGTGGGAGGGCGATGAGGGATGAGAGATTACCTAATAGGTGCAATGTACACTGTTTGGGTGATGCTTACCCAAAAGCCCAGATTTCCCCGCTATGCAAAATATCCATGTGACAAAACTGTACTTGTACCCCTTAAATTTATACAAGTAAAAAAAAGTTATGGGATATCAAAGAGAAAACATGACCCAAGGACTTGACCTTCTCTTCTAGGAAAGGGGTTAAATGTGTTTTTGTTTGTATGCAGGATAGTGGTATCATGGTAGGTGGAATTACGACCTTCTTATTGTCTTTATTTGGTTATTCAGTATGGTTTAAGGAGGGGTCTGGGTGCCAAGTTGCCATGGTTACGTTTACTTGTCAACTTGACTGAGCCACAGGGTTCCCAGACATTTGGTCAAGCAGTATTCTTGTTGTGTTTGTGAGGGTGTTTCTGGATGAGATGAACATTTATTTATTTAATTTATTTTTTGAGACTCAGTTTCACACCGTCACCCAGGCTGGAGTGCAGTGGCGTAATCTCAGCTCACTGCAACCTCTGCCTCCTGGGTTCAAGTGATTCTCCTGCCTCAGTCACCCAAGTAGCTGGGAGTATAGGTACCTGCCACCACAGTCAGCTAATTTTTGCATTATTAGTAGAGACGGGGGTTTCACCATGTTGACCAGGCTGGTCTCGAACACCTGACCTCAGGTGATCCACTCACCTCAGCCTCCCAAAGTGCTGGGATTGCAGGTGTGAGCCACTGCTCCTGACCAAAATGAACATTTAAACTGGCAGATGTATCAAGCAGATTCCCCTCCCTAATGTGGCAAGGCCCCATCCAATCAATTGAATGCCTGAATGGGAGAGAAAAGCTGACCGTCCCGTGAGTAAGAGGAATGCTCCCCCTGCCTGACTGTCTAGAGCTAGGATAGCAGTTTATGTTCTGCTTTTGAACTAGAAGTGAAACATTGGCTCTTCCTGTTTTGAGCCTGCATGGCTTTAAACTGGAAGGACATCTTCAGTCATCTGTGCCTCCAGATCGGCTGCACATTTTGGGACTTGTCAGCCTCTATAATTATGTGAGAAATTCCTTATAATAAATCCCTCTCTGGCTGGGCGCATTGGCTCATGCCTGTAATTGCAGCACTTTGGGAGACCAAGGCGGGCAGATCACTTGAATTCAGGAGTTTAAGACCAGCCTGACCAACATGGTGAAACCCGATCTCTACTAAAAATGCAAAAATTAGCCAGGTGTGGTGGTGCACACCTGTAATGCCAGCTACTCAGGAGGCTGAGGCAGGAGAATTGCTTGAACCTGTGAGGTGGAGGTTGCAGAGAGCTGAGGACATGCTACGACACTCCAATCTGGGTGACAGAGTGAGACTGTGTCTTAAATAATAAATAAATACATCCTTCTCTAACTGTCTCTATTTCTTTTTTTCCCTCTCTCTCGGTCTCTCTCTCCTCCTGTCTACACATAAACACACGCACACATACATATCCTATTTGCTATTTCTCTGGAGAACTCTAATACACTGATGTAGCAAAAATCATGAATTATGTAAACGTTATGAGATATTATTTTCTTTATTATGATAATTACTATCGAAGTTGATCATAAACACTTAGTATTGCATGCGAAGATATGACAGTTATCAAAGAGAAAACTTGAAAGAAAGTTTGAATTATGGAACTACTTCTTATTGTTTCTGCAAGGTAAGAAGCTAGTTTCGTCCTCACTTTTTGAAGATGTGAGTTCAGTCTTTGCTCCCTCACGTGTTCAGGGAAGGCTACTCCCTCCCCATCTCCAGGAAGGTGAATCAAAATTTCTTTCAGATTGTCACGGTAGTTTCTTTCCCTTTCATGGGGATTGATTGATTTAGACGAGGTATGTGACTCCATCCTGGTCAATAACTACCTGGGGAAAGTCTACGTGTGTGTGTGTGTGTGAGAGAGAGAGAGAGTGTGTGTGAGAGAGTGTGTGTGTGTGTGTGCGCGCGCGCGTGCGCAGCAATGGGGTTGGGCTCTCTGGTAGAGGTTTTTTGCTTTTTTTTTTTTTTGAGACAGAGTCTCACTCTGTTGCCCAGGCTGCAGTGTAGTGGCACGATCTTGGCTCACTACAACCTCTGCCTCCCGAGTTGAAGCAATTCTCCTGCCTCAGCCTCCCAAGTAGCTGGGATTACAAGTGCCCGCCACCATGCCTGGCTAATTTTTTTTGTATTTTTAGGAGAGATAGGGTTTCACCATCTTGGCAGGCTGGTCTTGAACTCTGGACCCTGTCTATCTCGGCCTCCCAAAGTGCTGGGATTACAGGCGTGAGGCACCCCACCCGACCTAGCCTCAAAGCTTCTATCTCATGCGTACTATGTGTCATTGTGGATGGCCACAGCAACACTCCAGGTTATCTTTGCTCCAGGATCAAGTGCCCCAGTCTGGAATACTGCAGAGTCTTATGGGTGAGGGATAGGCAAGACAGTGAATCTCTAGCAAGTTCTTTATTTTATTTGTTTTATTTCATTTTGTTTTTGACATAAAGTCTCGCTCTGTTGCCCAGGCTGGAGTGCACTGGTGCAATCTCAGCTCACTGCAACCTCCACTTCCTGGGTTCAAGTGATTCTCCTGCCTCAGCCTCCGGAGTAGCTGGGAGTACAGGCGCATGCCACCACACCCAGCTAATTTTTATATTTTTAATAGAAACAATGTTTTATCATGTTGGCCAGGCTGGTCTTGAACTCCTGACCTCAGGGGATCCGCCCGCCTTGGCCTCCTGAAGTGCTGGGATTACAGGTGTGAGCCACTGCGCCTGGCCCGGCTAGTTCTTACATCAAAGCTTCTCCTTGGATGCCATATGTGTCCTGTTCATATTTTATTAGCCAAAGTAAGTCATATGCCACTCTTGTGTTCCACAGGGTGGGAGGCATACTCCTGCTTCAGGAAGAGGAAATGAATAATTATGAGCAATTATACAACCTGCCACAGAGGCCACTGGATATGGCAATTGGGAAATCACTGGTGACCTTTGAAAAAGAGTTTAACCTGGGCTGGGTGAGGTGCCTTATGCCTGCAATCTCAGCACTTTGGGAGGCCAAGGTTAGAGGAACACTTCAGGCTAGAGTTTGAGACCAGCCTGGGTAACATAGTGAGACCCCTGTCTCTACAGAAAATTGAAAAAGATTAGCCAGTTGTGGTGGCAGGTGCCTATAGTCCCAGCGACTTGGGAGGCTGAGGTGGGAGGATAGCTTGAGCCTAGGTGTTTGGGGTTATAGTGAGCTATGAGTGCACCCTGTCTCTAAAAAAAGAAAAACAAAGGTTAATTGGAGAGTTGGGTTCTAATAATAATAACACAGGTTCAGCATCCCTAATCTGAGAATTCAAAATTTGAAATTCTCCAAAATCTGACACTTTTTGAGCACCAACATGATACCACAAGTAAAAAAAAAAAAAATTCTACACATAGGCCAGGTGTGATGGCTTACCCCTGTAATTCCAGCACTTTGGGAGGCCGAGGCGGGCGGATCACGAGGTCGGGAGTTCGAGACCAGCCTGACCAACAAGGAGAAACCCCCGTCTCTACTTAAAAAAATACAAAATTAGCCTGGCGTGGTGGCGCATGTCTATAATCCCAGTTACTCTGGAGGCTGAGGCAGGAGAATTGCTTGAACCCGGGAGGCAGAGGTTGCAATGAGCCGAGATCATGCCATTGCACTCCAGCCTGGGCAACAAGAATGAAACTCCATCTCCAAAAAAATAAAAATAAAAATAAATTGGCCGGACGTGGTGGCTCATGCCTGTAATTCCAGCACTTTGGGAGGCCGAGGCGGGCGGATCACGAGGTCAGGAGATTGAGACCATCCCGGCTAACACGGTGAAACCCCATCTCTACTAAAAATACAAAAATTTAGCCGGGCATGCTGGCAGGCGCCTGTGGTTCCAGCTACTGGGGAGGCTGAGGCAGGAGAATGGTGTGAACCCGGGAGGCGGAGGCTGCAGTGAGCCGAGATTGTGCCACTGCACTCCAGCCTGGGTGACAGAGCGAGACTCCGTCTCAGAAAAAAGAAAGAAAAGAAAGAAAAAGAAAATGGCTGGGCATGGTGGCTTATGCCTATAATCCCAACACTTTGGGAGCCTGAGGCAGGTGGATTACGACCAGCCTGGCCAACACGGTGAAACCCCGTCTCTACCAAAAAATACAAAAATTAGCTGGGTGTGGTGGAATGCACCTGTAATGTCAGCTACTCAGGAGGCTGAGCCACAAGAATCACCTGAACCTGGGAGGTGGAGGTTGCAGTGAGCCGAGATTGCGCCACTGCACTACAGCCCGGGTGACTGAGTGAGACCCTGTCTCCAAAGAAGAAAAGAAAAAAGGAAAAAGAAAATTATTTCTAAACAGAAGCATATAAATTCAGAGTCAGGAATGTTGATGATGCCAAACAAACAACCACAGATTGTCCACATGGGTAGCTGAGTAACACCTTTGCCTTCTGATGGTTCAATGTACATGAACTTTGTTCCATGCACAGAATTATGAAAAATACTGTATAGGTCTGGCACAGTGGCTCATGCCTGTAATCTCAGCACTCCGGGAGGCCGAGGCGGGTAGATCACTTGAGCTCAGGAGTTCAAGAGCAGCCTGGCCAACATGGTTAAACCTCGACTCCACTAAAAACACAAAAAGTAGCTGGGTATGGTAACGCGCATCTGGAATCTCAGCTACTGAGGATGCTGAGGCAGTAGAATTGCTTGAACCAGGGAGGTGGAGGTTGCAGTGAGCTGAGATTGCGCCACTGCATTCCAGCCTGGGAGACAGAGTGAGACTCTGTCTCAAAAAAAAAAGAAAGAAAAGAAAATTGTATAAAGTTACCTTTAGGCTATGTGTATATAGGGCATATGAAACAACCTTCTGGCTGCGTATATAAGGCGTATATGAAACATAAATGAACTCATGTTTAGACCTGGGTCCTATCCCCAAGGTATCTCATTATATAAATTTTCCTAAATCCAAAAATTTCTGAAATCTGAAACACTTCTGGTCCCAGACATTTCGGTTAAAGGATATTCAACCTGTAACTATAATTTACTGACTACTTTAGTCCACACTGTGTTGAGTACTTTCCATTTTTTATCTCATTTCTAAGCCTCAGGCTTAGAAAGGTCGAATATTGGCTCCAGGTCATAAGACCAGTAGGGGTGAAGTAGAAATGCAAGTTAGTTCTGTTTGGCTCCAAGGACGGTATTTTAACCCTGAAGACTGAAAGTTACTAAGTGGAGGCAAAAACAAATGTTGGAGGCTGGGCGCGGTGGCTCACGCCTGTAATCCCAGCACTTTGGGAGGCTGAGGCGGGCAGATCACCTGAGGTCAGGAGTTCGAGACCAGCCTGACCAACATGGAGAAACCCCGTTTCTACTAAAAATACAAAATTAGCTGGTCATGGTGGTGGGCGCCTGTAATCCCAGCTACTCAGGAGGCTGAGGCAGGAGAATAGCTTGAACCCGGGAGGTGGAGGTTGTGGTTAGCCAAGATCATGCCATTGCACTCCAGCCTGGGCAACAAGAGTGAAACTCCGTCTAAAAAGAAAAAAAGAAAAAAGAAAATGTTGGCCCTTTAGAGAAAGTGTGATAGAGGACAAATGCTTGAGAAGGAATCAGGGTCTTGGGAAGATATTTTCAGGATTGGGAAAGTTGAATTAGAAGGCGGGGAAAAGGTTCTGAGGGGACAAAAACGGTTTTTTTGTGTTTTTTTGAGATGAGGTCTTGCTATGTTGCCCAGGCTGGCTAGAACTCCTGGGCTCAAGTAATCTGCCTGCCTCGGCCTGTAGGGGGTGCACAGCAACATACTCAAGCTTAGGTACATGGCATTTGAGGTCGGGGCATAGAAAAATGCTGAGGCACTGTGTGTATGTTATTTGTGCATAAGAATGTAACTCCTTGACCCTGAAAACAGGAGAAGGAGTGGAGTGTGTGATAAAGAACGCTGAAAACAGCCTCCTGAGAATGCGGTTTGAGGGCTCTTATGAGGTCATACGTGCCTAAAGTACCCAACCTCCAATGGCCATCTGGTGGATGTGTGCAGTTTAACAAACCCTTCAATAAATACTTGGTGGACGGATTCTGGGGCGGCACTCTTTCAGAAGAGTTGCTTCCCGCCCCGCTCAGCTGGAATTGTCTGAGAACTAATTCTTGGCGTTCACTGCAAGCTATAAGCTTTGCACGGCCTCCCAAGGTGCTAGGATTATAGGCATGAGCCACTGGGCCTGGCAGAGAGACTGTTAATGCTAGAGAAACCCAGAACAGGTGAAGAGTAATATATGCACACACTTTAACTCTTGGTTCGTGTGGGTGTGGACTAATTTGCTTTGTGGGGTATTTTGAGAATTTAGGTATCTATTTAGTTGGTTGGGATGATTAACAGGTGAGGGGAGTCAAAGGCAGTTATCACTTGATGGCAGAATGAAGTAAATTCATTACTGGTGGTGAAGTCTTACAGGTCTGCAGCAACCTCAGTTCTTGCCTCCTCAGAAGAAATAATTCGACTGAGGGGCATAAGGCAGAAAGAGACTCAGGCAACATTTAGAGCAGCAGTGAAAGTTTATTTCAATGTTTAGAGCAGGGATGAAAGGAAGGGAAGTACACTGGCAAGAGGGTCAAGCAGGTGACTTGAGAGATCAAGTGTACCATTTGACCTTTGACTTAGGGTGTAATATGTTTACATACTTCTGGGGTCTTGCGTCCCTTCTCCCCTGATTCCTCCCTCGGGGCGGTGTGTCTGCATGCACAGTGGCCTACCAGCACTTGGGAGGTGAGCATGTTCAGTGTGTTTACTGGAACTGTACCCCTGCTCCCTTGAGGCATTCTTCCCTTACCAGTTGGATGTTCCTGGAAGGTCACATACCAGTTAAACTTGGCCCGTGTGCCTCTTAATGCGCATGCTTGAGCCCTCTTACCCAGCTCCTGAGATCTTATCGGGAAGCTGCTGATCACCAGTTTCAGGTGTTTCTATTGGGAGACTGCCTTTCCCTGGCACCGGCTGTGACCAGTTATTATTTTAGAGATAATCTGACAACCGATGGTCACCTGACATTCCTGGTGGGGTGAGAGGAGCCCTCTCCTGCCCTGCTCATGCCTGACTAGCTACCTGCTGTAACAACAGCTTTCCCTAAGTTTTCTTCTTCCAAACAATGAATATAAAGTAAAAATTTAAAATAGGCCATGCACAGTGGCTTATGCCTGTAATCCCAGCACTTGTGGAAGGATGGCTTGGGGCCAAGAGTTTGAGACCAGCCTGGGCAACACAGCAAGATCCCATCTATATTAGTCTATCCTCACACTGTTATAAAGAGCTACCTGAGACTGGGTAATTTATAAAGAAAAGAGGTTTAATTGGCTCATGGTTCCATAGGCTGTACAGGAAGTATGGGTGGGGAGGCCTCAGGAAACTTACAATCATGGTGGAAGGCAAAGGGAAAGCAGGCATATCTTATGAGGCCAGAGCAGGAGGAAGAGAAAAGGGAGAGGTGCTACACACTTTTATTTTATTTTTATTTTTTGAAACAGAGTTTTGCTCTCTCAGGCTGGAGTGCAGTGGCACGATTTCAACTCACTGCAACCTTTGCCTCTCAGGCTCAAGCATTTCTTGTGCCTTAGCCACCCAAGTATCTGGGATTATATAGGTGCTACACACTTTTAAACAACCAGTGAGCACTCACTATCATGAGAACAGCAAGGGAGAAATATGCCCCATGATCCAATTACCTCCCACCAGTACCCTCCTCCAACACTGGAGATTACAATTCAACATGAGGTTTGGGTGGGGACACAAATCCAAACCATAGCACCATCTCTTCTAAAATTAAAAATAGGAAAACGAGCGAGGCATGGTGATGTACACTTGTAGTCCTGGCTACTCAGGAGGGTGAGGTAGAAGGATTGCTTGAGCCTACTTTTAGGCTGCAGTGAACTATGATCGCATTACTATATTCCAGCCTGGGCAGCACAGCAAGGCCCTGTCTCTAAAAAAAGAAAAAACAATTAAAATGTAAAATTAAGCCACTAAATGAAAAGGAGTGAAGTTCTGATGCATGCTGCAACACGGATGAACCTTGAACACATTGTACCAAGTGAAACGAACCAGACACCAAAGGTCAAATATTGTATTATTCCACTTATGTATGATATCTAGCAAATTTGTCTAGACAGAAAAGTAGATTAGAGGTTACCAGGGTTTGGGAGGAGGAGAGAATAGGGGGTTATTGCTCAATGGGTACAGAGTTTCTGATCAGGGTGATAAAAAATTGTGGAAATAGTGGTGATGATTGTGCAATATTGTG
The DNA here is from genome assembly GCF_047675955.1 of Chlorocebus sabaeus. Classification (NCBI taxonomy): domain Eukaryota; kingdom Metazoa; phylum Chordata; class Mammalia; order Primates; family Cercopithecidae; genus Chlorocebus; species Chlorocebus sabaeus. Next base: position 30,291,102 of record NC_132911.1, on the reverse strand, counting down.
AATGTATTAATGCCTTCAAATTGTACACTTTAAAATGGTAAACCATTTTATGATGGCAAATTTTTTTGTGTATATATATATATATTTTTACCACAAGCAAATGCAACAGTAAATTAATCTACCAAATTGGAATTAAACTATGGTTATATTGAGTTACTTTTTGAAGGTGAGGGTGAGAAGGGTTAGATAGGTCTGAACAGAATAACATTTTGTAAGATATACAAATTATATTTCCCTAAAGGAGCTACCACGCTTTCTACCAAAGAGTATGCAGGATATTACAAGCATTCGTGAGGTAAGACATAAATTGCTATTGCATTAGTTGCTTAGTTCTTCATATAATTTGACAGCCACACCCTTGTGGCCTGGAAATACTTAGACTGCCAACATTTAGGTGGTTATAATTATGATGGAGGTTTATTTAAACATCAGTGGTGGAGACTGTTTGCATTATAGAACATATAAACAGCTGTATTTCTCACCTCAGAGTGGGCTATTTTCCTCTCCTTAAACCTTGACTAGAGGGTGCCTCGGAAGGAACCCAGGTAATATCTAGGTTATATAATAAGAAAGAGAAGGCAGGATGCACACTTTATGTTTAACTCCTAATATTGAACTCTCTGAAATCAAGCCAATTTGGGATGCTGTTTGGACAATATTAAGTTGGTCATTATAGTCTACACTGCCAGCAGACAGAAAGAATTATGTTTTAGTTCATTTGTAGTGTGGTGTCCATGTACAAGTACCCCTGACATAATTACAAGCCATACAGTTATCCCATTTTTGTCTTCACTTGAGGAGTACCTTCAGGTTACAGGATATTACCCCAAAGTGTTTAGAATTGTTACCGGTGGAAGGTGTCCAGGTTCTGGTCATCTTGAACAAAGAATTGGACAAAATGCACAAACAAAGCAAGGAAAGAATGAAGCAACAAGAGGAGAGATTTATTGAAAATGAAAATACACTACACAGGGCGGGAGCGGGCCAAGCATAGCGACTCAAGATCCCAGTTACAGAATTTTCTGGGGTTTAAATACCCTCTAGAGGTTTCCCATTGGTTACTTGGTGTACACCCTATGTAAACAAAGCAGTGGCCCATGATGAGTCTTACTGGTTGCAGGAGGGGACCAGTCAGAGGCTGAAGTGAAGTCACAATGTTACATCCTATGCAAATATCTGATTGGTTGCAGAAAGTGACCAATCAGAGGCTAAAGTGAAGGTACAAAACTATACTCCTATGCAAATGAAGACTTGGTCTGCAACCAGTAAGGAGTCCAATCAGAGGTACTTTATTTTTAATTTTTTGAGATGGAATTTCACTCTGTCACCCAGGCTGGAGTGCAGTGGCATGGTCTTAGTTCACTGCAACCTCTGACTCCCCAGTTCAAGCTATTTTCCTGCCTCAGCCTCCTGAGTAGCTGGGATTACAGGCACCTGCCACCACACACTAATTTTTGTATTTTTTAGTAGAGACAGACTTTCACTGTGTTGGCCAGTCTGGTCTTGAACTCCTGACCTCAAGTGATCCGCCTGCCTCGGCCTCCCAAAGTGCTGGGATTACAGGCATGAGCCACCGTGCCCGGCCAGAGGTATCTTCAATTTTTCATCTGCCAGGCAGAAAAATGGGGATGAGGGGTTGCAAAGAGAGTAGCCTCTGGTCCTTTTGTTACTTGGGTGTGGAAAGTTAGGGTTTTCCTTTTGATTTAGTTCTTTCTAGGGAGTCAGCGTGAATTGGCCTTAGCTTCCCTGCCTCCAGACCCTATTCTCCTGCCTCAGAATGAATGAAGCCATTGCTTTCAGTGTTAAGACCTAGACACATGCAACAGGTAGTATCAGCAGGAGTTTGTATTGTAATAGGGTGTGCTGGGGTTTGTATGAGAGGGTTTCAATGATATTAACAACAAGAGCTAACTTCTGGGTAAAGGGGATGCAATTGAGACTTGAGAGTCTGGATTATAGATAGTACATTCTGATATTACCAGTAGCTTAGCTGTTTCAACTGGCTGAAATGAGTGAAGATATTGACATGAAATTAATCACTGTAAGCATTTACTGAGCACCTTCTATGTGGCAGATTTAATTCTGTAAAGGTTCTCTAATTGTTAGATTTCTAAGTCTCAAGGGAAGAGATAGTGAATATGTGTCAAAGTTTATTTAAGGCAAGAAATGCAGACCTCCCAAGTGAGAACAGAGACTATTCAGAGCTTGCTATAGCAATGGAGGCAGCGACCACACTTGAGTTTGGCAGAGACTCAAAAGCAATCGGAAAGAGGGGAGGCTTTGTAGTGGAGGAAAAAAGGGATGCTTCTGATGTGTTCTGATTTAGGGTGTGGGCAGAGAAGCTGGAGGTAATCTAACTTGAAGCAGGAAACTTAACAGGATTGGTTTGGGGGAGAATATTTGGCTTTCTCTGGTTGGTACTGGTGTCTGGGGACAGAGAGGTTAAAATAGAAAAGTTGGCAGCCTTCTTGAGAAAATCCTGACCATTTTGAACTGATTGCTGTAGAAGTTGTGGTTTGGCTTATGTGAGTTAGAGTGTTATTATCATATGCAGTTTAGCCATTGTCCATATGTTTAAGTCTCTCACTCATTAATAAGGGAGCCAGCAGAATCATAAAATGGATTTCTACCAGTTCTGAAAAATGAAATTTACACAATCGTTGGGGAAAGGAATGCTGAAATACAACTGCTCAGTTGATACAAAACTGGTTAATTTTTCTCAGAACAATGCAACCTTAACCTTTGAAATTATATACATATTTATACATATTTATATATATTTATATACAAATATATATTTATATATTATTTTGTATATTATACATTATATATATTTATATATTATATATGTATTATATATACATATATGTTATACATAATATATTTATATAAAATATATATTATATATTTTATATATTATATATAAATAATATATTTATATTTTTATATATATAAATTCAGCTTGGCACTGAATTCCCTGCCCCTTTCTCCCCTTACACCTCATCAGTTTCCTACCAATTAATCTTTGATTTCATCCTTTTGTAAATCTTCTGGGCCCTAATCAATTGTTATTCAAAGTTACATTTCCTGTAGGTGTCAGATGATCAAGTAGGCTTATTACAAAATTCTCTAGAATGAAACTAATCAAAAAGGTCACAAAATATTATCTTTTGACTTTTTTCCAAGTTTTGAATAAAATTTTAGGTATTTCTCATTTTCACCACAGTCCAATGCAAGTAACTCATTGTAGTAGTACAATGATTATCCCGATTTTCCAGGTGAGAAAACTGAGCCACAGTTTTAGTAACTTGAAGAGTAACCAGTAGTTAAGTAATTCAACGACAGCCACAGAATGGCTGAGCACTGGCTGTACTGGCGCTTTAGGTTATAAGAGTGAGGGAAGGCCTGCCACGCTGCAGGGTTCGAGCAACGACAATTATTTTTACCATTGCTTTATTTCCACCCATTTATCTGGCTTCTAAATCCAAAATCCTTTTCTAAGACAGTTCACAGGGGTGGAGGGTACAGCCTGGGCTGAGCTCCACATCAGGCTGCCTTTGCTAGCTGTGCTGTCTTGAGCAAGTCATTTATTAATTAGCTTCCTGGCCCTCTGTTCTTCGCTTGTAAAATAGCTGGAACCGCGTTCTCGGAGAGCAGGTGCTGGTGGGTGGCACTGGGGTAAACTCACAAAATAACCGTTGAGGCCGGAGGCGGTGGCTCACGCATGTAATCCCAGCACTTTGGGAAGACGAGGCGGGCGGATCGCTTGAACTCAGGAGTACAAGACCAGTCTGGGCAACACTGTGAGACCCTATTAATACAAACAATAACAATAATAACAAAAATCAGCCCGTCGTGGTGGCACTCGCCTGTGATCCCAGCTACTCCGGAGGCTGAGGTGGGAGAGTGGCTTGAGCCCAGGAGGCGGAGGTTGCAGTGAGCCGAGATCGCGCCACTGCAGTCCAGCCTGGGCGACCGAGTGAGAGATCCCGTCTCTAATAAGAAAAAGACAAAAAACACAAAGTAACCATTGAAAGATAGCGTCGCTGGTTGGGTTCACCACATCCCAGCGCAGGCGGGAGCAGGCTGTAGCAGCTTTAATTAAGGGTGCGTAAAGAAAGCTGTCTTCCATCTTCCTTGGCACCGCCTCCCACTTAAGTCCCCTCCTCGGCCCCGCCCCAGCCCTTCCCTCGTTGTCATGGAGGCTCCAGGACGCCACAGCGGGATAGTTCTGCTCCCGCGGCACCAGAGGCGGGGCACGCTATGACGCATGCGCTCGCTTCGCTGCCCTGGCGCCGCGGTGGCTGCCGGGACTGAGCTCCTAGCACCAGATCGGGAAGTGGCGGGCGGAGTCCCGGGTCGAGTCGTCGCCTCAGCCGCCGCCGCCGCCGCCGCCGCCAGTGGCGAGACCCCGACCTGGCGGGTCAGCGCTGGGCGTGCGTGCTGGCAGGCGGGGGCGCTGACGAGGAGCAGGAAGAGGCTGCAGTGCCGGCGTGGGCGGCTGGCCGAGGCGGAGGCGCAGGAACTGGGAGGCGAGTCGTGAGAGGCTGCCCTCCTCACTCAGGTAGGGGCTGCGGCCGCCGGGTGAGGGGCGCGGAGCCCCGGCCTGCTGTTCCCCAGGACCCAGGCGCGCCGCCGCCTCCCGGGAGGCTGAGCGTGACCTCCACCCCACGGGAAGCTGGGGCCGCCGTTCTGGAAGCGAAACACCGAGCACGCGAACCGTTCCCCGGAGCATTGTCTTTAGGCCGGAGGTTCGTGGAGCAAACTTTTGGGTTGGAAAGAGGGAAAATTCGCTGTTTGCTGCCTGATTGTGCCTCTTCCAAGCCTCCAAGTTCACGGGCGCGGTAGCCAAGCGAACCACGTGTGAAGTTTGAGGAGCCACGGGGTCCAGCCAGCTCAAGGCTGTGATTTAAAATGATGCTTGTACGCGGACTGCTTTCTGGGCTACCTTTTGGAGACTTGGTTTGTGATGATCCCTAAACTTTAACGATAGTAGTTGATTTCTGCAGTCTAAAGACGTTTTCCACAACAATGCTGCGGCCCGCTTTCCGCCCACCTCCTCACTTCCGTCATTTAGGGGCGAAGCAGCCCGCTTTTCATGGCCGGATCCTGAGGTGCCAGGGACACTAACGAGGCTGGGAACAAGTAAAACAGAGGGGAGGTAGGAAGGTTGAAAGAGGTCGAATGATGGCAAGAATCGTGGGCTTGGAGGCAGATTTCAGTTTAATATTTGGGTTTTCCATATCTGCCCGCGGAGGAACCTGCCAACTCCTTGAGTTGTGGTAGTTTTGTTTAATTGTAAGATGAACATGGTGATGTAACCTGTTTACTACATAGGTGGGTTCGGATATCTAAAACGTACTACACATATTGAGTAGTCTTTGAAAAAGGAGGAAAAGTTAGGCGGAGCACGTGAAGACATTGCGAAGCCTTCTGCTCTAGATGCCTTTGAACGTTCCCGAACCTCATAGGTGGCCTTTGTTTTAAAGGCCTTTACCAGCATTCCAGGTCTGTTGTAAGGAGCACTTGAGTTAGGAGTCAGGAGGTTTGGGTCCTGGCCCTGGCTCTTCCATCTGTGCGACCTTAACCAGACAGCTTCACTTCAGATTTCATGTATTAAAATAGGAATGACACTAATACCTGTTTGCTCCTGGAGTTGCGAGGGTCAAATACTGTAAGCATTTAGTTTGTTGTAAACTGTACGGCTTTATTTACATCTTTTTTTTTGGAGACGGAGTCTCGCACTATCTTCCGGGCTGGAGTGCAGTGGCTCGATCTTGGCTCACTGCAACCTCCGCCTCCCTGGTTCAAGCGATTCTCCTGCGTCAGCCTCCCGAGTAGCTGGGATTACAGGCGCCCGCCACCACACCCCGCCAATTTTAAAAAAATTTTTAGCGGAAACGGAGTCTCATCATGTTGGCCAGGCTGGTCTAGAACTCCTGACCTCGTGATCCGCCCGTCTCGGCCTCCCAAAGTGCTGGAATTACAGGCGTGAACCACTGCGGCCGGCCTATTTAAATCTTTTAGAGTCGTTTTTTAAAAGTCCAGATTAAGGTCCTGCCTTTGCAACGTGAAATAATAAGACAAATGTTTCCTGTTCTAGAAATTTACAATCAGCTTGTTGCCCCCACCTTCTCACTTAACAATTCTCCTTTCTTGTTCTTGGCCCCACGCTTTCCCTCCTCCCAAGGCTGTCTCCTACCTTCCTCAGCCCAGTAAATCATTCTCTTCTTTCAGATCCAACTAGAAATAGTAATACTGAAATGACATATGTTTTTATGACTTTACTATTTAAAAAATAACACACGTTTTCTCATTCTTACAATTGGGCTGGATGTGGATAGCTTTCGCAGCGTCCTCATTTTACTTATGAAATTGAATGTAGAGGCCTTGTGGGTTGCCTAGCCAGGTGGCTCTTAGGAATTGAAACCGAGGCCGGGTGTGGTGGCTCATGCCTGTTATCTCAGCACTTTGGGATGCTGAGGTGGGCGGATCACTTGAGGTCAGGACTTCAAGACCAGCTTGGCCAACATGGTGAATGAACCCCGTCTCTACTAAAAGTACAAAAATTAGCGGTGCGTGGTGCTTCGCGCCTGTAGCCCCAGCTACTCGGGAGGCTGAGGCAGGAGAATCACTTGAGCCCAGGAAGCGGAGGTTGCATTGAGCCGATTTTGCACTGCTGCACTCCAGTCTGGGCGGCAGAGCAAGACTCTGTCTCAAAAAAAAAAAAAAAATTGAAACTGAGAGAAGGCAGGTTTTTGATTCACCGTACAGTGGTTGTTCACGCCTTAATTGGAATTCACTCTGATTATTTCTTATTAATGCTTATATTTTAAATTTTTAGCTGAATGCTCCATTTCCTCAAATCTAAGCAGCATGCAGACAAGGATTTATCCTCCATAACCTTTCAAAGCTTAGAGCACAGTGCCTCACAAACAGAAGACATTTAATAAAGGCTTGTGAAACCAGTAATAATGGGACCAGAGCAATTTAAAGATGTTGTTCCATGTGTTGTTCATTTAACATTTATTGCGCTATCTGTGCTTAGAAGCTTTCAAAGTATGAGTGTTTTTCCTCCCAGCTGACAGTAGTCTTAACAGTGTCAAATTCATTTATATAGTCAGCTTGAGGTCTTCATAGACCCTCTGCAAGGTTCTAGCAGAGTTCAGAAGAGAGGAGTGTTTAGAATTCTTCTTGGTTGACCTGTAGCTTCCCTGGTTGTACTGAAGTTGCTTAGAGTTGTAATTTTAGAACTGGACAAACAACCACCACAACATAGAAGTTGCCTTAAACCACCTCCCTCCAAATTGGAAATTTTCTGTAGACTTTTTTTTTTAATTTTTTTATTTTTGAGACAGAGTCTTGCTGTGTCACCCAGGCTGGAGTGCAGTGGCGGGATCTCAGCTTACTGCAACCTCCACTGGACTCAAATGATTCTCATGCCTCAGCCTTCTGCGTAGCCAGGAGTACACGTGTGTGTCACCACGACTGGCTAATTTTTGTATTTTTTGTAGAGATAGGGTTTCACTATGTTGCCCAGGCTGGTCTCAAACTCTTGACCTCAAGTGATCGACCCACCTCAGCCTCCCAAAGTGCTGGGATTACATATGTGAGCCACTGTGCCTGGCTCCCTGTAGACATTTCTAACAAATACTATAATAATTCAGCCTCTTCATCACTTCATTATTAAGAGTTCACCAGTTTTAAAAATATGCTGTTTTATTTATAAGCAGTTCTGATGGTTCTCTTTTTTTGCAGTGAGCCTAAATCCACCTCCTTCGAATTTCTGCCCTGTAGTCCTCATGTTGTTTCTGCAGCAGTGTTGTCCAATAGAAATATAATGGGAGTGGGAAGTATGAGCCACACGTGTAACTGAAAATATTCTAGGCTGGGTGCAGTGGCTCATGTTTGTAATCCTAGTGCTTTGGGAGACTGAGAAGGATTGCTTGAAGCCAGGAGTTCAGGACTAGCCTGGGTAACACAGCAAGACCTTATCTCTAAAAAGTTTTTAAAAAAATTAACTGTGTGTGGTGGCGTGTACTTGTAGTCCTAGCTAGTCAGGAGGCTGAGGTGGGAGGATTGCTTGAGCCCAGGAGTTCAAGGCCACATTGAGCTATGATCACGCCGCTGTACTCCGGCCTGGGCAACACAGTGAGACACTGTCTCAATTTTTTTTTTAATGGCCATATTTTAAAAGAAAAATTGGTGAAATTAATGTTAACATTTTGTTTAACCCAGTATATTCAAAATAGTATCACTTCAACATGTAATTAATGTAAAAATCTTGTTAGTAATTAAAGTTTTTTTCTTTATACTAAATCTTTGAAATCTTGTGTGTTTTTACACTTGAAAGTCCATCTTAATTCTAACAAGCCACATTTCATGTGTTTAATAGGCACATGTAGCTAGTGGCTACCATATTGGACAGCACAGTTCTGGAGCTTTAGAGAATAATTCTGTTTCTTTTCCTCCTCCTCCTCCTCCTTTTTTTTTTTTTTTTTTTTTTTTTTTGGAGAAAGGGTCTTGGTCTGTCACCCAGGCTAGAGTGCAGTGGTGTTATCACGACTCACTGCAGCCTTGACCTCCCAGCCTCAAGTGATCCTCCCACTTATGCCTCCCGAGTAGCTGGGAGTGTAGGCACACATCACTATGCCTGCCTAATTTTTTGTATTTTTTGTAGACATGAGGTATTACCATGTTGTCCAGGCTAGTCTCCAACTCCTGGGCTCAGGCAGTCTACCCACCTTGGCCTCCCAAAGTGCTTGAGCCACTATGCCTGGCCTCTTTTTTTCCTATAATGGCTAGTACAGTGCTTGGCATATAATAAGCACTATAGAAATATTTATTTGAGTGTATGAATAAGTGAATAAATACAAGTGCTAGAGAACTAATAATAAAAGGTAATTTTGTTTGGGAAGTAACTTGTTGAGATCTGTGGATTTAGAGTGCAGGTTTGAGTGACTTGAATTTGTATTAAAGACACTTATTTTTTCTTTGTAGCATTATGGATCCAAGCTTGTTGAGAGAAAGGGAGCTGTTCAAAAAACGAGCTCTTTCCACTCCTGTAGTAGAAAAACGTTCAGCATCTTCTGAGTCATCATCGTCATCGTCGAAGAAGAAGAAAGCAAAGGTAGAACATGGAGGATCGTCAGGCTCTAAACAAAATTCTGGTTAGTAAAATTGGTTAGGACTGTTTGGTTTTTCTTCAGATTATTCAGGAGGAAACCATTTAGTTATGGTTAGTTCATTTTTCAGTTCAGCACTCCTGTTGATAGGCACTTTGTTGAATATAAAGGATGAGACAATAAGAGAATTTAAGCTCTTAGGATGTTAATAGTCTTGTGCTGTAGTTGAAAGTTAGGTTATTACCGCTTTAAAAAAAATTTTATTCAGGTTAAATTTATATACCATACAGTTCATTCATTTTAAGTGTACTGTTCAAAGATGTTTCATAAATTTACAGAATTTTGCAGCTGTTATTACAGTCCAATTTTAGAACATTCCCATCACCCCCGAAAGATCTGATGTGCCTCATTTGCAGTGACTTTTCCCACCCCTGCCCCAGAAAACCAATAATCTGCTTTCTGTCTCTATATGTTTGCCTTTTCTGGATATTTCCTATAAATGAAATTGTATAATAAGTGGTCTTTTGTGTGTTTTTTTCACTTAGCATATTTTTGAGTTCCATCCATGTAGTATGTGTCAGTACTTATTCCATTTTTATTGCTAAAGACTATTCCATAGTATGGATATATGTACCACAGTTTGTTTATCCGTTCACCAGTTAACGGTTATTTGGATTATTTTCACTTTTTGGCTGTTTTGAATAGTATTGCCATGAATATTCATGTACAAGTCTTTGTGTAGACTTATCTTTTTCTCTCTTATGAATAGAGACTTAGGAGTAGATTTCTGGGTCATATGTCGAATTTCTATTTAACCTGTTAAGAAACTGCTAAAATAGCTGTACCATTTTACATTTTCTCCAGCAATGTATCAGGGTTCCAGTTTTCTCTCATCCTTGCTATTGCTTGATATTCTTTGTCTTTTTTATCTTAGCCGTTTCTATAGGTGTGAAGTGCTATCATTGTGGCTTTAATATGCATTTCCTTAATGAGTAATGATGTTGAACATTGTTTCATGTGCTTATTGACTATTCATATATATTCCTTGGTGAAATGTCTATTCATATTTTTTTGCCCATAAAAAAAACTGAGGTATATTTCTTCTTCCTATTGATTTAATAATTCTTTATATATTCTGGCTATCATTCTTTGATCTGATATACATTTGCAAATATTTTCTCCAAGCAAGTGCTTGTCATTTTACCTTCTTAATGGTGTCTTTGTATGTACAAAAGTTTTTAATTTTGATGAAGTCCAACTTACCAGTTTTTTTCTTTTATCATTTGTATTCTTGGTGTCATATCTAAGAAATCTTTGACACAGGTCATGAAAATTTATTTCTATGTTTTCCTCTTAAGAGTTTTGTAGTTTTAGCTCCTACATTTAGGTCTATAGTATGTTTGAGTTGATTTTTGCCTGTGGGTTAGCATAAGGGTCAACATTTATCTTTTTGAGTGTTCTTATGGAGTTGTCCCAGCATCGTTTTTTGAAATGATGATCTTTTCCCCTGTTGAATTGCATTGCACCCTTGTTGAATATCAGTAGACCATAAATGAAAGAGTTTATTCCTGGAGTCTCAATTTGGTTCCGTTGACTTCTGTGTGTGTCTTTATGCCAGTATTATTTCTCTTGAGTGCTGTAGCGTTGTAATTAAGGTTTGAGACTGAGAAATGTAAGCCCTTCAACTTTGTTCTTTTTTATTTCAAGAATTGTTTTAGCTTTTCTGTATAAATTTTGGGATCAATCTATCAACACCTGCAAAAAAGCCTGCTGGGATTTCCATAGGGATTGAATCGAATCTATAAATCAATTTGGGGAAGAATTGCCATCTTAACAATATTAGGTCTTCCAGTCAATGAATGGATGGCTTTTAAAAATTTTTTTTGTAGAGACAAGATCTTGCTCTGTTGCCCAGGCTGGTCTCAAACTCCTGGCCTCAAGCAATCTTCCTACCTCGGCCTCCCAAAGTATTGGAATTATAGGTGTGAGCCATTGCACCCAGCAGTTATTTTATTCTGATTCAATTTCATTTATGAATAAAATTGTTTTCTTTGATTTTTTTTGATTGCTCATTGCTAGTATATAGAAACGAGTTTTTTTATACATTGATCTTGCATTCTATAAGCTGACTGAACTTGTTTTTTATTTCTAGTAGTTTTTTGTGTGGTTTCCCTAGGATTTTCTACGTCAAGATTATGTCATCTGTGAATAAGAACAGTTGTCTTTCTTTCCAGTGTGAACTTTTTAATTTTTATTTATTTTGCCTGTCTGGACTGGCTGCATGTTGGATATTTCTGCTGGTTTTTGTACATGCCCTTTCCAGTTGAAGAAGGTCCCCTCTATTTCTAGTGTGTTGAGAGGTGGGTTTTTTTGTTTGTTTTTTGTTTGTTTTCTTTTCTTTTTCTTTTTTTTTTTTTTTTGAGATGGAGTCTTGCTCTATCGCCCAGGCTGGAGTGCAGTGGCGCAATCTTGGCTCACTGCAAGCTCTGCCTCCCAGGTTCACACCATTCTCCTGCCTCAGCCTCCCGAGTAGCTGGGACTACAGGCACCCACCACCACGCCCAGCTAATGTTTTTTGTATTTTTAGTAGAGATGGGGTTACACCGTGTTAACCAGGATGGTCTCGATTTTCTGACCTTGTGATCCACCTGCCTCGGCCTCCCAGAGTGCTGGAATTACAGGCATGAGCCACCGCGCCCGGCCTTTTGTTTGTTTTATTTTGAGACAGGGTCTTACTCCGTTGCCCAGGCTGAAGTACGCGGCGTGATCATGACTCACTGCAGCCTCGAAACTCCCACTCGAGCGAGCCTCAGCCTCCCGAGTAGCTGAGACTACAAGCACATGCCCACCACATTTGGCTAATGAAAATTTTTTTTTTTTGGTAGAGGGTTTTTTTTTTTTGGTAGGGAGTTTTACTTTGGTAGAGGGGTTTTTTTTGGCAGGGGGTTTTACTTTGTTGCCCAGGTGGGTCTCAAACTCCTCGGTTCAAGGGATCCATCCCCCTTAGCCTCCCAAAGTGCTGGGATTATAGGCATAAGCTACCGCATCTGACTTGTCGAGAGTTTTAGTCATAAGCGGGTACTGGATGTTGTCTGATGCTTTTTCTGTATCTAATGAGATGATCATGTTCTCACCCTTTAGTCTATTAATATGGTATATTAACATTAATTGATGTTTAGATGTTCAAACAACCTTGCATTTATTCCTGGAATAAAATCCTACTTGGTTATGGTGTATAATCGTTTTTATTTGTTGTGGTATTCAATTTGCTGGTATTTCGTTCAGGATTTTTGCATCTCTGTTCCCAAGGAACTTGATCTGTAGTTTTGTTTTTCTCTGGTGCCTCTCAGGGTAATTCTGGCCTCCTTAAACGATTTGTGAAGCGCTCCCTTTTCGTCTATTTTCTGAAAGAGTTTGTGAAACTTTATTTTTTAAAATGTTTGGTAGAATTCACTGGTGAAGCCATTTGGGCTTCAGCTTTCCTTTGTGGAAAACTCTTTGTAGGAATTTTTTCTTTTCAGTTTACTCAGATTTTCTCTTTCTTTTTGAGTTAATTTTGGTACTTTGTGGCTTTTTAGGAATTTATTCATTTTATCATTTACCAAAGTATTCCCTTATAATCCTTTTGATTTCTATAAAGTCAGTAGTGATATCCCCTCTTTCTTTTTTTTTTTTTTTTGAGACGGAGTTTTGCTCTGTCGCCCAGGCTGGGGTACGGTGGTGCGATTTTGGCTCACTGCAACCTCTGCCTTGCAGGTTCAAGTGATTCTCCTGTCTCAGCCCCCAGAGTAGCTGGAATTACAGGCGTGTGCCACCATGCCTGGCTAATTTTTGTATTTTTAGTAGAGACAGCGTTTTACCATGTTGGCCAGGCTAGTCTTGAGCTCTTGACCTCAGATAATCCTCCTGCCGCTGCTTCCTAAAGTGCTGAGATAACAGGCTTGAGCCACCGCACCCGGTGCCCTCTTTCATTTCTGATTTTAGGAATTTGTGTTTTCTCCCTTTTTTCTTGATCAGTTTGGCTAAAGGTTCATCAATTTTGTTGATTTTTTTCTAAGAACCAATGTTTGGTTTCATTGGCTTTTGTGTGTGTGTGTGTGTTTTTTTTTAAATTTATTTCCACATCAATATTTATTATTTCCTTCCTTCTGCTTGCTTTGGGTTTAGTTTACTCTTACATTATTATCTTTTAAACAATGTCAGTCACTTAATTCACAGCTGAAATTATTTAGCTACTTCAAATTGTAATAATTTCTATTGATGTTAATTTTTTACATATCCTGCAAGCTGTTTTAATAACTGATTTTAAAGCAAAGCTTTTTTAAAAATCAAAGTAGGCCTGTCATTCTTATAATATATGTTAGGTTTGTCATTCCATTGAATTTTACTTAGAATTAACTCATCGTAAACAGAAATGTAAAAAACTGTTTTAAACATTAACATAGCCACTCTTAGGCTTAAGCCACTTGAGCCTTTGACCTGCTGAAGAATGTCTTTGCATTTTGTAGTTTAGGCTACAGGTATAGGGTAGCGAATTTCATCTTCCACACAAACAGGTCCTGGTTCAACAGCAGGAAGAGCCTTTCTAGGGCTTACTTCTCTTTGGTTGGCCAGGGTTTTCCCTAACAGTCAGGATAGGATAAACTGTGTTTTGGTAAGAGTCCCAAAAATCTCAGTTTCTTAAAACAACAAAAGCTTGTTTCTCCGTCATACTACATGTTTATCATGGTTTGGCAGGAGTCTTAGCTAGTTATAGTCACTCAAGGACCCAGGCTGATGGAGCAGCTGGTAGCTCAAATGTTTGTGAGCTCTGTGCTAGCAGGAAAATGAGCTCTGGAAGAGCTTGCACTAGCAGCTAAGTGCTGTGGCCTGGAGGTGACACACGTCATATCCTGTCACAGCTCATTGGCCAGAGTTAGTCACAAGTCATTCATTGGCCAAGTTATGTTCCCAACCATAGGGGGCTCTGAAGTGAGTGCTTTCCTTAATGAAGAGAGCTGGAAATATTGGGTGTAAACACTGAAGGCTACCATGCCACTCTAGTTCAGGCCACGATCATTGGATTGCTAGATTAGCTGTTGACCAGGTCTCCTGGTTTAGCTGCTTTCGTGTTCATTCTTCATACGGCAGTGATTTTTCTCATTAGATCATGTTGCTTTCTGCTCAAGCTAATCATTACTGTTTTTTAGATACAGTCAATGTTTTACTGCAGGCCACGTGTCTACCTGATCTGGCCTCTAATTATCTCTTAGGCATGGTATCATACTGTTCTCCTTGTACTCTGTCCTAGTGATACTGACTTGTAGCTCCTCCAACATGCTTTATTTTCTCTTGCCTCTTGGCTTCATATTAATATTCATATTATATCATAATATGCATATTATTTCCTCTTCCTGGAATATTCTTTCTTATCTCCTACCCTCTTTTGGTTCTGTCCTGTTAAAGTTTCAGCTTAAAAGTCATATTATTCTCATTCTTCAGTGTGAATTCAGTGTATAACCTTTGAGTTCCCATAGCACTCTTTCTGACAGAGCTCCCAATGTGCTCCATTGTAATGACATGGTTCCTTGTTTGCCATTCTGCCCTCAGTATCTGGCCCAATTGCTGACATGTAGTATGCACTCGATAAATATTTGTTGGATGACTAAATAAATTACAGCATAGGATGGGGGAGAGAGTTGATAATGTACACTGTTAAAAAATCTGGTTATTAAAAGACTTGCATACTTCCCATCTATTGCCAAGAATCCAACGTTCATGAAAATGTACGTGGTTTTAACAGTGCTCAGTTCCTGGTTACCAAAGTATTTTATATACCCAAGCTTCACAAGTCCTTTTAAAGTTGGTTACGTTATTTGTGTTTCTAATGTGAGAATAAATATTAAAAAAACTTTGTGGAAGAGTTATTTCAGACGGGCAGTTAAGATTCTTTTTTTTGTTGTTTGAGATGGAGTTTCACTCTTGTTGAGGCTGGAGTGCGATGGCATGATCTCGGCTCACTGCAACTTCTGACTCCCAGGTTCAAGTGATTCTCCTGCCTCAGCCTCCCAAGTAGCTGGGATTACAGGGGCCCCACTCCCATGTCTGGCTAATTTTTTTTTTTGTATTTTTAGTAGAGATGGGGTTTCACCATGTCAACCAGGCTGGTCTCGAACTCCTGACCTCAGGTGATCCACCTGCCTCAGCCTCCCCAAGTGCAGGTGTGAGCCACTGCACCCAGCCAAGATTCTTTAAATTGGAAATAACAGATTTCCTCTCTTTACCACACAGTTATTTATTATACACAAAAAATGCCATCAGTAATGGAGATTTAAAAAAAAAGTCTTTTATAATACCTAGTGCTTTTTTTGTCCCCAGAGCCCTCTTAATATACCAGCTATTCTAATTCTCCATATTTGTTTTCAAACCTTACTCATATGTATATTAATTTATAATATCATCAATAATTGTACTAAAACTTTTATATGCTGAATTTATTTTTTACTTTTAGATACTTTTCTATCTTGCCAGGATTTTCAGTTGCCTTTTTGTTGTTGTTGTTGCTGAGATGGAGTCTTGCTCTGTCACCCAGGCTAGAGTGCAGTGGTGTAATCTTGGCTCACTGCAACCTCTGCCTCCTGGGTTCAAGCAGTTCTCCTGCCTCAGCCTCCCAAGTAGCTGGGATTATAGGTGCCCCCCACTGCGCCCGGCTAATTTCTGTATTTTTAGTATAGACGGAGTTTCACCATCTTGGCCAGGCTGGTCTCGAACTCCTGACCTTGTGATCGATCCGCCTTGGCCTTCCAAAGTGCTGGGATTACAGACATGAGCCACTGTGCCTGTCCTTCAGTTGCTTTTTAATAATTCATTAAGTCGATATGCCACATTTAGTTAAAGGCTTAGTTAACTATTTTCCATTTTTTGTTATTTTGAGTAATGCTGTTGTAAAAATCTTTGTACTTTGAGCTTTTTATATTTGAACTAAGTGCTCAGGATACATTTCCAGGAGTGGCATTTCTGACTTAGGGGTAGTATAGTGGTTAAGAGCATGCTTTGGTTTGCTCATGGGTGATAGCAAAATAGTGTTAGGGTCACAAAATATATAGCCCTTGGAATTCAAAGAAATAAAACTACCATATTTCTCAACAGGTGTTGAGTGGCCGTATCTTTTGACCTTTTTTTTTTTTTTTTTTTTTTTGGTATTTTGACCTTTTTTTTTTTAGTCTTTCTGCCTTGGTTATCTTAGCCTTTGAGGTATAAATAAGAGAGGTAAAATGAAAGAACAAACTCAGGAAATGAAGGGGTGTAGTAGTAAGTTTTAGTTTGAAAATAGACTAGGCCTTTCCTATATCATGCATTTCTAACTAAACAGTAAGTCAGTTTTGTGATAATTTTATGCAAATATATATATAAGTGGAAGTATTTTACTTTGGGCTTAGAAACACATTTTAAATAGCATTTTTGTTACCAACACACTATTTTTTGGTCTACGTGAATTGGTTAGGTATAAAATTATCTTAGCATCATTAGCCTTGCTTGTGTTTTCCAGCTTACCTTTCTTTTGCTGTTTAATATTGAACTCTAGGAATCTTTTATCCAGTTTTCGAAGTGTCAGTATTAAACAGATTGATAAATTCACATTTTTGAAGTTTTACTGTATATTTAATGACATGGCTACACACAGAAGCAGTGCATATTTAACTTGTTTTTCCCCTTCTACTAGAAATCTTTTAACTTTTCAGTCAGAATTTGTTTTGTAGCAACAGTTGGCTTCAGAAGATTTTTTTTTCTCGGAAGAGGTTGAGCTGCTTTCAGAGATTTTGTTCATCTTCTGTAGAGTGTTAGACCACTTCAGTTTCACGTTTTCTGATGTTGTCCATCATGCTTCTAAGAGGGTTGGGTTCACTTTTCAAGTCTTTCACGGTTTTGTTTTTTACACAGCAGCAGCAGTCAAGCACTTCATAAAGGAAAGCCAGCACCACTAAAGATACCACTGTAAATATAAATAAAAGCAGGATGACAAAGCAGGCAGTGTTCCAGTTGTCATGGAAAGGGTAAATTTTTTGAACTTGAAAACCAAGGTACTGATAAACAGAGGTAGTGGTTTCATTCCAGAGGCTGGAAGCCATTCTTAGAGATTCCACTTCTTATATTGCTCTTTTGAATCTATAAAAAAGGTAGAAAATGAATTTATGTAAGCAAACTACAGATCTATTAATTCAAATCTCAGTAGTAAGATTTCTTAGTAAATTTGTATAGGCAAGATGAATCTTCCTTAATTAATGCCTAAATGGTCGTTTTGATTTTTTTTATATATCTGGGCCAACGTACTTAGTAAACCATACCCTGTTTTTTAATGTATATTATTTGCTAGATGAATATATATATATATTTAAGATTCAGGCCAGACATGGTGGCTCACGCGTGTAATCCCAGCACTTTGGGAGAGCGAGGTAGGCAGATCACTTGAGCCCAGGAGTTCAAGACCAGCCTGGTCAACATGGCGAAACCCGTCTCTACAAAACATACAAAAATTAGCCAGGCATGGTGGTGCGTGCCTATAGTCCCAGCTGCTTGGGAGGCTAAGCCAGGAAGATTGCTTGAGCCAGGGAGGCACAGGTTGTGGTGAGCCAAGATCGTGCCGCTGCACTCTAGCCTGGACAATGGGAATGAAACCTTGTCTCAAAAAAAAAAAAAAAAAAAAAAAAATTCTTATACAGAAATTAACTGCTAATGGGAGGGGAAAAGGCAGCTGAATTGATTTAAAACTTGATTAAAGCAGTGGTCAGTGAGCTATTATCTACAACAAATCTTGGCGTTTTAAGGTTATGTTCTTCAAACTGCCCCTGGAAAAGCTTTTATCATTAGCCTTGTGGATTCTTCTTACCTTTTTGGTTCAGTGTATTTCTGTCTCCTGTTTCCCCTCCTTTAAACTTTGATGACAGTTTATCTGTTGATCTGAATCAGGAAATAGTGGCTGAGTGAAAAATAGTAGAGAAAGAAAAGCCAAATAATGCCAGTTTTCAGAATGAGGATAATAAAATTTTAGCTTAGAGTTGTCTGTGAAGAGACCCTAATCTTGGGGTTGGAGATGTTAGTCTTAAATGTTTCGTATACCTAAGTGACCCATAGACATAAATATTTTTAAAAACAGACAAATTCAGCCCTCCCAAAGGTATCAGTTATTAAATTATTGTTCCATTTCACAAAATAAGCTAGTGAGTTCAAGTTTCAGTGTTCTTGAATTAAGTTTAGCTCTTGTTGACCTGGTACTTGTTAGCTCTTATATGGGGACTGTTAGAATCAAAGATTTGTTAGTATGGAACTACAGTAATGAGGAACTAAATTAGTTTTTACTATCTTGATCTCTAACAAATATTTTAACACTTAGGTTTTAAAAATTATAAAATAACCTGTGCACTAAGAACATTTTGGAAATAAGAGAAAAAATGTAGTTCCACTTCAATAATTTATCGATTGTCATTCTGTATGCTTTTTCTTTACTACTAAGTTGTAAACAGGATTTTATTTTTATAACAAATGCTTATTGATTACCTAATGTGTACCAAATATTTTTGTAAATTCTGGAGATACCTTGTGTGTGAGAGTGTTTCATTTAACGAAAACTACAAAGTAGTATGAACCCCATGTACTTTATTTTTTTTTTTCTTACTAGCCTTGTAGATACAGGGCCTCAAAAATTGGGTTAAGACTTAGAATTGTTCCTCTCCAAAGAAATCTTTAGTAAAAGGTGAGAGAGTTGTATGATCTGAAGAGAAACCAGAGTATCCCATGTGCTTTTTTTTTTTTTTTTTTTTTTTTTTTTTTGAGACAGAGTCTTGGCCTGTCCCCCAGGCTGGAGTGCAATGATGCGATCTCAGCTCACTACAAACTCTACCTCCTGGGTTCAAGTGATTCTCCTTCCTCAGCCTCCTGAGTAGCTGGGGTTACAGGCGCATGCCACCATGCCCGGCTAATTTTTGTATTTTTAGTAGAGATGGGGTTTCACCATGTTGGTCAGGCTGGTCTCGAACTCCTGACCTTGTGATCCACCTTCCTTGGCCTCCTAAAGTGCTGGGATTACAAGGCGGGAGCCACTGTGTCCCCGGCCTCCCATGCACTTATAATTCAACTTCATTCATCAACTCTTGGCCCATCTCTACCTCTACCCGTTTGTTTCCACCCCATTGGCTTTTTTAAAGCAAATTCAAGACATTCACCTAGAAATATTTCAGTGTATATCTCCCAATGGTGAGGACTCTATTTTTAAACATAACCACAGTATTATTGTCACACCCCAAACTCAAAGCCATAACAATATAATTCCTTAAATTTCTTTGTTTTCTTAATAAATAAAAAATTTTGGGTTGATAAAATTATGTTTTCTAAGGGTTTTGTTTTCTTAGGTTTACTTTGTGAATCACTTCACCTCTGGATGGACTTGCCTCCTTCCTTTTTTCCTGCATTTTGAAGGTTAAAGTGATGATCTGAGCCAGAAGTAAAGACTTAAATACATGTTTTCTTTTGGATTTAAGAATCCTGTTTTATCGTACTTGGTGATCCTTTGTCTTGAAGTTAGAGACAGACTGATGGGCAGTAATAGAATCAATTGCTTCTTTTAGTTCAGGATCATGCAGAAATACATGGTGTGGAACAGAGATGTGTAACTTCCTATTACATTACAGTTTTTTCAGACTATACTCAGCGTTTCAAAACTTATCCTTTGGCCGGGCGCGGTGGCTCACGCCTGTAATCCCAGCACTTTGGGAGGCCGAGGCGGGTGGATCACAAGGTCAGGAGATCGAGACCATGGTGAAACCCCGTCTCTACTAAAAAATAGAAAAAAATTAGCCGGGCGCAGTGGCGGGCGCCTGTAGTCCCAGCTACTGGGGAGGCTGAGGTAGGAGAATGGCGTGAACCCGGGAGGCGGAGCTTGCAGTGAGCCGAGATTGCGCCACTGCACTCCAGCCTGGGCGACAGAGCGAGACTCCGTCTCAAAAAAAAAACAACAAAAAAACAAAAAAACAAAAAACAAAAAAAAAAACTTATCCTTTTATCCTTTGTATTTCCTCTTCAGAGTACTTCTTATAGAAAGTAGGGATGCTACCTTGCACAGTTCCAGGGAGCACCATTTATATTGTGTTGTGGGGTGCCATTCATGTAGAATATGATATAAGTGGTACCCCTTGTGTAATGTGAATATCATAATAGGCTACAGCCCCTTCAACTTCTGGCTTGTTGCTGCCTCTAATTCTCATCAGCATGCACACAAATATTCAATTAACTCGTAGAAACTTATTTTTATTTTTTTGAGACAGAGTATCAGTCTTGTTGCTCAGGCTGGAGTGCCATGGCGTGATCTCGGCTCACTGCAGCCTTCCCCTCCTAGGTTCAAACGATTCTCCTGCCTCAGCCTCCTGAAGTAGCTGGGATTACAGGCGCCTGCCACCATGCACAGCAATTTTTTTTTTTTTTTTGGTATTTTTCGTAGAAATGGGGTTTCACTATGTTGGCCAGGCTAGTCTTGAACTCCTGACGCCAGGTGATGTACCCACCTTGGTCTCCCAAGTGCTGGGATTACAGGCGTGAGCCACCACGCCTGCCCAGAAACTTATTTAAATGGAGACAAAAGTTAGATCCTCTTTGACCCAGCTTCCCCAATAGAGTAGTGTCATGCATACATGCCCACATTCAAATGCCTTAAAAATGCTCAGCTTTTGGAGATCCTTTAAGATTTTTAGCACTGCCAAAATACAGATATTCCAGTGAGGGGTAGCATACATTATTTTTACTTAAGTGTAAATGAGTTTCAGGCCATTTTTGAAGAACAGAGTTAATGAGAGTTAGAGGGAGAAGAACAGACCTTTCGGGAAACCCAGTGCGCCGCACTTGTGTGGGTGGGCAAAGAGCAGAAGGAATTGCTTGAGCATCTATCCAGTCACTTTACCTGGGCTAGTTGAGGATCACCCCAGCATTTATGGAAATATTCCTTAGACTTTCTGTTAAGGCCTTCCAGGTCGAACCCTTTTTAAAATCTGGAAATTTCTTTTGAATCCTTCTCTTCTAAACCTGGCATTAGAAGTAACTGCAAGGAGAAGGATGATAGAGAAAAGAGAGTAGAGAGAAGCAGTTCCTACATTCTGCCTCTCAGATTAGTTTAATCTGCCTTATTGGTGAAGTTAATGTTAATTTAAAATGTTTACTATTGATTTAAGTAACATCATTATAGTCATTTTTTATTTATTTATTTATTTTTTAGACGGAGTCTCACTCTGTTGCCCAGGCTGGAGTGCAATGGTGCAATCTCGGCTCACTGCAACCTCTGCCTCCTGGTTTCAAGTGATTCTCCTGCTTCAGCCTTCCTGGTAACTGGGATTACAGGCACCTACCACCATGCCTGGCTAATTTTTGTATTTTTACTAGAGACAGGGTTTTACCATGTTGGCCAGGCTAGACTCGAACTCCTGATTTCATGTGATCTACCCACGTGAGCCACCACACCTGGCCTTATTATAGCAATTTTATTTTTATTTTTATTTTTGAAACGGAGTCTCGCTCTGTTGCCCAGGCTGGAGTGCAGTGGCGTGATCTCGGCTCACTGCAAGCTCCGCCCCCCCAGGTTCATGCCATTCTCCTGCCTCAGCCTCCTGTGTAGCTGGGACTACAGGGGCCTGCCACCACGCCTGGCTAATTTTTTTTTGTATTTTTAGTAGAGACGGGGTTTCACCTTGTTAGCCAGGATGGTCTTGATCTCCTGACCTCGTGATCCGCGTGCCTCGGCCTCCCAAAGTGCTGGGATTACAGGCGTGAGCCACCACGCCCGGCAGCAATTTTAAATAAATAAAAGTGCCTCTCAGTTGTGTCTCCTTAACATAATGTCCCTTTAGTGTTTTTTCTTTTCTTCTAGAAATTGGCTATATAAATCTATAACTTGTATCTGGTTGAAATTATGCTGAAGTCATTACTTTGTATTTTAATTTATTGTGAGTAGACCTTTTTTGTTTGTATTGACTTTTGGGGAGAAGTTATAAAGATCAAGTTGCCATTTCAAAATGGAATTTTAGAATGGGCCGGGCACAGTGGCTCACACTTGTAATCCTAGCACTTTGCGGGGCTAAGGCGGGCGGATCACCTGAGGTCAGGAGTTTGAGACCAGCCTGACCAACATGGAGAAACCCAGTCTCTACTAAAAATACAAAATAAGCTGGGCATGGTGGTGCAT
Source organism: Chlorocebus sabaeus (assembly GCF_047675955.1). Taxonomy (NCBI): domain Eukaryota; kingdom Metazoa; phylum Chordata; class Mammalia; order Primates; family Cercopithecidae; genus Chlorocebus; species Chlorocebus sabaeus. Next base: position 30,268,776 of record NC_132911.1, on the reverse strand, counting down.
GCCTGTAATCCCAGCTACTTGGGAAGCTGAGGCAGGAGAATCGCTTGAACCCGGATGGTGGAGATTGCGGTGAGCCAAGATTGTGCCATTGCACTCCAGCGTGGAGTGAAACTCCATCTCCAAAAAAAAAAAAAAAAAAGATATCTTATCTACTTTTGAGGTACAAGTGAACTGCTTAAAATATTTTCAGGTCCCCTGGCCTCAAAAATAGAAAGAGACAGTCAGGAAGGCAGACAGATACATAACTAAATTCAGTTATTTGAGGTTAACTACTTGTGTCCATTAATGAACTATTCTTCTGGTTAAATTAATATGGTATATCCACACAATTGAATCATAGGTAACTGAGTTTTAGGAAAGATATTTAGGATATGTTCTTAAGTGAAAAAAACAAGGTGTAGGACAATGTATATAGGAAAAGGGGAAATATATACTCTTATTTGCTTGTATCTGTACAGAAATCTTGGAAAGACCTACAAGAAATTAATCACAATGATGGTGTGGATGGGGATCCATAGGGAGGAGAGTGAGGCACAGGGATATGTTTGAGGCTTCTTAACCTGTACCTTGTGTTCTTTTGTTTTTTTCAACCATTTGAATATATTATTTATGTGAAACCTAAATAAATAATCAATTTTTAAAAGGAGAAATAAAAAGTACTATTCCTTATTCTTGGCTCTTTTAAAAGTCTATTGTTAGCCAACAATATGGAGTAGTATGGAGAAACCATTCTTTTATTCCTTTCCTTTTTTTTTTTTTTTTTTGGCTTTTCTCCTTTAATTCAAAAAGATAAAATCCCTTTGTACTTTCAAAATGTAACACATCTAGTTAAATCAACTATCAATATTGACTTATTTGATGCACTATAATACAAAACTTTAGCCTAATAAAACTTATAAAGTACTGCTGAGTATTCCTTTGCTTTCTTAATAAACCTGCTTTCACTTAAAGCCTGTTGTTTATGTATCTATTTAATGCATTTATTGAGTATTCTGGGTTCCAAAAAATTCAAATTGGGATTAGGAAACACTGTCATTTTTATTAGACTGTATACTTTATTCACACATAAAAATGCTTATAATAATTATGCTTGGCCGGATGCAGTGGCTCATGCCTGTAACCTCCGCACTTTGGGAGACTGAGGCAGGAGGATCACTTGAGCCCAGGAGTTTGCTTTCGGTTTGAAACAGTCTGGCTCTGTCACCCAGGCTGGAGTGCAGTGGCACAATCTTAACACATTGCAACCTCTGCCTCCCGGTTCAAGCGATTCTCCTGCCTCAGCCTCCTGAGTAGCTGGGATTACAGATGTGTACCATCACGCCCAGCTGATTTTTGTATTTTTAGTAGAGATGGGGTTTCACCATGCTGGCCAGGGTGGTCTTGAACTCCTCACCTCAGGTAATCCACCCACCTTGGCTTCCCAAAAGTGCTTGGATTACAGGCGTGAGCCACCGTGCCTGGCCAAGCCCAGGAGTTTGAGACCAGCCTGGGCAATGTGGGGAGGCCCTGTCTCTACAAAAATAAAAATTAGCTGGGCATGATAACCTGCGCCTGTAGTCTCAGCTACTTGGGAGGCTCAGGTGGGAGGATAGCTTGAGCCTAGGAGGTTAAGGTTGTAGCGAGCTGTGATTTCTCCACTGCACTCCAGCCTGAGTGATAGAGTGAGTCCCTGTCTCAAAAAAAAAACCAAAACAAAACAAATTACGCTTGTAATGACTATGGGTAACACCATAGGCCACCTCCAAAGGCACTTATATGCTTTGCTGGAAGTGTATAAGCAGTTTAAGAAAGTGTATAGGTCAGGTTTATGTTGTAAATGATGATGATTTGTCTTGTGAGTGTATTGATAACTGAACGGCTCAAAACATTGATTGATTGTTAGCTTCTGGGCATATCTGAAAAAAGTAAACACTGTAATATGGAGTCATTTACCACCTTAAATTTAGTGTGGCACGTCTTTCAAAGTATGGTAGAGCTCTAGTAATTTTTGATGTTTAATTTAGGGTAAAGGCTAAATCTTCCTTTCATGGATTAGGCATAATTAAGCATGCAGAAAGAAATATACCATTAGACCTGTAGTCCTAGCACTCTGGGAGGCTGAGGTGGGCAGATCACCTGAGGTCATAAGTTCAAGACTGGCCTGAACAACGTGGCGAAGCTCCATCTCTACTAAAAACACAAAAATTAGCGGTTGTGATGGCAGGCGTGTGTAATCACAGCTTCTCAGGTGGCCAAGGCAGGAGAATCTCATGAACCTGGGTGGCAGAGGTTGCAGTGAGCCACGACTGTGCCACTGCACTGTAGCACTCTAGCCTGGGCAATAGAGTGAGACTCCGTCCCCCCCCGCCAAAAAAGAGAAATATATCATTAGGATTTTCTCCTATCCTGAGACTTAGTTTTGAAATTAAAATGTAAGTTTATATTAAGCAAATGCTATAAACATTCTTTATGAAAAACAAGAGAAAATCGTGTTTTTGTAGAAAAAGTAAAACAGTCTTTTTCTGGACTTCCCTACCCATGCTTTATAATTTGATTACAGGAATGGGGAGCTTTAAAGTAAATCACATAATTTTTTTTAGTGTGTGTGTTTTAGTTTTGTTTTATGTTAATTTTGATATGTTTTCTCCCATTTCCAAAGGCCCTAGTGGAGTGTTGATGGGGATGGGACTTGGAACTGTTCTGGAATTTTTGGGTTGCCAGATGAGAATAAAATTATGCTCTTGCTGTATTTATGGTAAAAGCCTTTGAATTGAATTCTCAAGTGCTTTTAAGCATATCACTTTGAAATGTGATCAATTAATTGTAATAGCCTGTAAATATAGAGCAACTCACTTAATTTAAGCTCTGGAACTTAGGCCATGTCTCTAGTCAGTTTGGTGAAACAGCAATGAGTCTCCATCTGTGCTAACAATAGACATATTCCTAGCAAAATGTAGGCTGATGATAAGAGTGTTAAAACAATGTGGGTGGTAGGGGTTTCTGTTTACAGTTTACCTGAAATTTGAGTTGTAAGTTAACTGTTTTATTTGACAAAGTTATTTTTATTTTATCTGAGACTTTTCTTTGGTGCTTGTGTACTTTCTGTAGCAAGCACAAATGGTTTCTAGGTAATTAACCCCACTGTGCTGAACGTGGACAGATCTAATATCTTGTTACAGCAACCTCTGGATTTTGCAGGGGATACTTTGCTCAGGCTAACTGAATGCCGACTAAGAAAAGTAATAGAAATTATGAAGGAAAAAAAAAACCCTTTAAAGATTAAATAAACTTACTGGCAAGGTAAAAGGGCAGAAGTTGGCTCTTTAGGTCAGATATAGTATGTGTCCTGGAGTTCTAACATCTAGTAAATAACTAAATTTTCATGCTTGAATAGTATAAAATTAGAAATTTGGTCAGCAGTTGATACTAATTTTTAATAGACATGAACGATTGCTCTGAGCCACGAAGATAATCTTGTTACCTAGAACGGTACTTACTCTCCTTTCTTAACTGGTTCTTCTTAGGACATATTTTTATTTTAAAATGCAGCTTATCAAAAGGACTTACTTTATTTATTTTGAAGATCAGTTTAAGAATGACTGCAACATTATGTTTAAATGGTGTGATAAATTGATATCAAAAATGAAAGGCTATTTAAGAAGGTTTTTGTTTAATAGCATGACTTGTATATTATGAGAGGTAAATTTCACAGTGAAGAATTATTTTATTTAAAATGTTAAGGAAGTCTGAAGCTGTATAAATTATCTGGTTGTAGTATAATACAGCCCATTTTGCAATACCTTTTATGGTCTTTTATATAAAAATTGTGATAATTTCTTAGCGTTCTCTGCATCTACGTTCAAAGTAAAATAAAAATAATTTTGGAGTATATTCTCATATTCTAAAAAATGTAACAAAGTTTCTTATAAGTAACTGTTTTTTAGCAGCCAATATCATTTGCACATAGAATCAGAAAGCTTTAGTCTGGGATTTGCTTTTGGTCTAGGTTTTTCTTTAAGAAAAATCCTTTGTTAAGACAGACCAAACTGCAGAAATGAAATCTCTCAGAGAAAATGAAATTAGCAAGTAACCAGTTAAAATAAAAAGCTGTGGTTTACTGTAAGGTCTGGATATAGATCAGGTTCATGTAAAATGTAATGAATTTTCCATTAAGGCACAGATGGTAAGGGTGCTTATCAAATAGCACAAGGCAGTCTTCATATTTTCATAATAAAATCCTACCAAGCAGTGAAACGAATACATTGCTTTTTCTTGATATTTAGTAGTAGCAAAGCTTTCTGGTTGATTTTTCAGGGTAAAATATTTTCCTATTGCATCATAAGGACATGTACCACTAAATAAAAAAGATCATATAAACCTACCTCTTGTCTGAGAGGATGCTGTTGAAGCGATGGTATCGTCTGTTTGTAATGCAGTCTAGTGCACAGCCAAGATGGAGCTGTGCTTCTATTGGTCGAACCACAATGGAGCTGACAGTTTCCTCTATGTTCATTTGCATTAAGTCTTGCCACCCTTAAGAGTAAATCATTCATAAACTTGAATAGAACTGTCTGGGGTATCAACTGTCATCCCTTCTCCTTTATTTTTTTGTTCTTAATCTAAATTCCTATATAGGAATTTGTGAGTTACTAACAAATTGATGATTCTTTAGTTTTTCATTATAAAATTTCAGATCCTTCAGTGAATACTTCAGTGCTAGGGCTGGAAGGTAATGTCGGGAGAGGTAGTAACCTAGGAAACAAACAGTCCAGGTTTGCCAGCCTGATATTTCCTTCAGAAAGTGTGCATAAAATCTCATGTATTTTTATTTTCTTGTTCTTCCTTTTCTTTCGTTACTTGTTCCATATATAATTTTTGCCCTCTGGAAGTGGTTATTTCCATGTGGTGGTTTGATTTAGGAGGAATTATGAAGGGAAAGAATTGACTTTTAGCCCTGCAAGTTGGAAAAGGGCTCGTTTAGGTAAATACACTACGTGCCTTCAAAAAATAGTCTCTAAAATGTAGATGGCAAAGTGATCTCTAGGTTGGCTCTTTAGAGACAAGAGTATTTTTAGTTACTGTGTATTATTTAGAGTTGTGGTCTAAGCACAGCAGAATGAAGGTTTTTAATTATGGGAGTGGCTGTTACAACAGCAGCAGACCAGGTACATGCTATGTAGACTTGCTTTTTAAAATTACAGATGAAGGCTGGGCGCAGTGGCCCATGCCTGTAATCCCAGCACTTTGAAAGGCTGAGTCGGGTGAATCACAGGGTCAGGAGTTCAAGACCAGCCTGGCCAAGATGGTGAAACCCTGTCTCTACCAAAACTACAAAAATTAGCCAGGCACGGCAGCAGGCGCCTGTAATCCCAGCTACTCAGGAGGCTGAGGCAGGAGAATTGCTTGAACCCAGACGGCAGAGATTGCAGTGAGTTGAGATTGTGCCACTGCACTCCAGCCTGGGCGACAGAGACTCCATCTCAAATAAAGTAAAGTAAAATAAAATAAAACAAAATAAAATAAAATAAAATGAAATAAATAATCTGGCACATTAGTTTCTGGGACTATATAGGAAGTCATGGAAGTATCTGTATTATAGTCATTCATTCAACAAATATTTATTGAGTGTTTACTAAGCTTGACATTAAGTTAGTAGTAGATACTAGAGACATAAGCATCATGTCTCATAAGCACAACTGTATGTGATTCATAATTGGCCATTTGTGTGGTGTTTGTCCTTAATATATTGTCATCTCTTTTTTTCATAGTCTTCCCAGTTGTGTACAGTATGGGGTAAGCTTAATATTATTTTACTAAATTTAAACAAGGAAACATTAAATGTGCAGTCACAGATTTCTGTACTTGGACAAAATGGCCAGTTTCAGATGGAATAATCTGTGTGTAAAGGCTGTTTATCACAGGGTTTACACTGGATTTGAATCTACTCTGCTGCTTACTACCCTCAATTTTATTGTGTTTAAAAGGGGACAGTAATACTTCTTAAGTTGGATTTTTGGGAGGGATTACATATGAGTATTTACCATGGCGTTTAGCAGATAATAAAGTTACTTTTATTATTACAGATATGCTGAACACCTTTGGAAAATGAACTACATAGGCTTTATTTCATAATTGAAATAGTTTATGGAAAAGTACCTGTAAGGCATTCTTTTTTTTTTTTGAGACAGAGTCTCGCTCTGTCACCAGGCTGGAATGCAGTGGCGCTGTTTCGGCTCACTGCAACCTCCAACTCTCCGGTTCAAGTGATTCTCCCGAGTAACTGAGACTACAGGTGTGTGCCATTATGCCCAGCTTATTTTTGTATTTTTAGTAGAGATGGGGTTTCACCATGTTGGCCAGGATGGTCTTGGTTTCCTGACCTCATGATCTGCCCACCTCCGCCTCCCAACTTTAAGGCATTCTTAATGTTATTGTTACTTTTGGAAAAACGGTAGACTTCAGTATGCCAATTAATTAAGATTGTAACAAAGTTAGTTTTAAAGGAAAATTGCAAATGAATTTTCATTTTAGTCTCAAAAAAGCATACTCAATAAAGACTTCACTAATCTCAAAGGATTATTATATTGCCATCTAGAAACTGTTCTTTTGGATCTCTGACAGTTGTTACATTTGACTTGTGGTTGTTCTAATGCAATCTTTTGTTTAAATTATTATTACCAGTCTGGTGCCAGAGATTGGTTCTCCCCTCCCCTTTTACTTAACCTCTCTCTTTGTGGATCAGCCACATGGGAACTTTATAATATCTGATCTCATGCCTTGCTAATAGAATGTGTACTTCTAAAATGTTTTTCTAGTATTTCTGATGGATTTTTTACTGTTCCTGCTTATGACTAATGGAATGCGTTTGTGATGCAATGGTGACATTAGGGTTTCTTCCTATAAGAATGCAACAAAGTGATAGATGTTCTGAAACAAATGATTTTTTTGTACAGGTTTTTCCACACCAGATAGAGAAGGAGAGGGGGATGTTTCTCAAAGTGGGTGGGCAGTGCTGTGATGCTTTTTAAAGTAAGCATCCCTGTTTATGCAGTGGCAGTGCCTATGGCTTTTTATTCCTAATTTATCTGTAAAGTTTACTTTAAAATAATTGCGGTTTCTTTTTTTCTATTTGTTTCCATTAATTCCTTTTTTTTTTTTTTGGTCTTAAATTGGTAAGCAGAAATTGATGTAATAATTGAACTTTTCATCACTCAGAAGTAATCTACTCCTAGTGTTAGCTTTATGGATGGGATTGAGGTTTGTATTGTTCGCATGTTTAATAAACTGTACTTCTGATTATGGAGCGAGTCTAATCAGAATTAAGATAAGAATGAGATAAAGGGGAAAGGGGCCCGGTGCGGTGGTTCACACCTGTAACCCCAGCACTTTGGGAGGCTGAAGTGGGTGAATCTCTTGAGCCCAAGAGTTTGAGACCAGCCTGGGCAACATGGTGAAACCCCATCTCTACAAAAAAATACAAAAATTAGCCAGGCATGATGGTGTGCACCTGTAATCCCAGCCTCTCAGAAGGCTGAGGTGGGAGAATCACCTGAGCCTGGGAAGTTGAAGGTGCATTGAGCTGTGATTGTGCCGTTGAACTCCAGCCTGGGCAATGGGAATGCGACCCGTCTTAAAAAATATAATAAAAAAGAATATGATAAAGATACTTATAAAGTAATTGTGTTTTGGTGCTTTTAAGTTATTTATACTTTGTTTCTACCCTTAGTGAGAAAATTGTAGTTTAATGTATATACTCAAAGATTTTGTATTTTTCACCAAAATTTTACGGGGTAGAATATACTAGATGAAAAACTCAAGAAATATGTTATCAGCATGAAAATTATCTTAGCTGCTCAAGAGTCATAATCACGTATAATATGACGATGTTATTTTGAACTTCATTTCCAGATCATAGCAATGGATCATTTAACTTGAAAGCTCTGTCAGGAAGCTCTGGATATAAGTTTGGCGTTCTTGCTAAGATTGTGAATTACATGAAGGTAAGTACTTTTCTCAAATAAAAGTCCTATTTAACTTTTTGGCAAAAGAAGGGGATTAGGGTTTTCAGAAGTTAAATTTCTGTATACACCAAAATTTATGAAAATTGTGCATTTTCAATATGTGCGTTTTATTGTATGCCAATTATACCTTATATTAATTTGGTATTGTGGCAAGTTACCAAGGTATATTTAATCTGCATTAACTCAAGGGTACAATTTAAGCGCACCGTTTCACTTAGTAAGAGTGTACCTAGGCAGTAGATATATCACCTCTTAATGAATACCGTCTGGCAAAACCAATGGGAGAATGTGATTGATTTTTCAGGATATTGCTTCCATTGATGTGAGAAGTAAGAAGTACATAGTTCTGGCAGATGGTGTGATGGCTTCTCTGTATCTTGGAGGAGAAAATTAAGTCTTAGAAAAACAATGACCCACAAAAGAATTAGAATTTAATGTTTTGGTAGAAGATTTAGTATTTTTTGAATACTAAGTTTTGATCATGTAAGATTTTGTCTTTAGTTTCAATCTTTTTTTTTTTTTTTTTTTTTTTTTTTTTTTTTTTTTTTTTTTGAGACAGTCTTGCTCCATTACCCAGGCTGGAGTGCAGTGGTGCGATCGTCGCTCACTGCAGCCTTGAACTCCTGTTGTCGAGTGATCCTCCTGACTCAGCCTCCCGAGTAACTGGGACTACAGGCATGTACCACCATGCCTGGCTAATTTTCTTATTTTTAGAAGAGACGAAGTCTCACTGTGTTGCCCAGGCTGGTCTCGAACTCCTAAGCTCATGTGATTTTCCCACCTCAGCCTCCCAAAGTGTTTGGCTTACAGGCATAAGCCACTATGCCCGACCAAAACTTTGAACCTTTTTTTTTTTTTTTTTTTTGAGATGGAGTCTCGCTCTGTCACCCAGGCTGGAGTGCAGTGGCCGGATCTCAGCTCATTGCAAGCTCCGCCTCCCGGGTTTACGCCATTCTCCTGCCTCAGCCTCCCGAGTAGTTGGGACTACGGGCGCCCGCCACCTCGCCTGGCTAGTTTTTTGTGTTTTTTAGTAGAGACGGGGTTTCACTGTGTTAGCCAGGATGGTCTCGATCTCCTGACCTTGAGATCCGCCCGTCTCGGCCTCCCAAAGTGCTGGGATTACAGGCTTGAGCCACCGCACCTGGTCAGACCAAAACTTTGAATCTTAACTAAATTTATTAAAGTGGGATTTCATTTTTAGCTAAGATGTAATTTCAAATTTGCTCCCTTCTTCTGCCAAACTCTTAGTCACAATTAGTTACTAGTTGCATCTCTTGAAAAAGTCAGACAGTACTATATTTGTTATTTTAATTTCATCCATCTGTTGGTTAAAATATGTATCAGATTTTTAACTGTGCTAAGGCTTTCTTTTGTAATTTAATAGACTTGGTGTCTAGCTGAGTCTAAATTCTGTGGCTTGTATTTGAGTTATAGTATAAATATGTTAGTTTATAACTCCCCATTATTAAATAATATATTTTGACACTTTAAGTATTCACCATTCATTCATTTCATCCATTTATTCCCCCACATGGTAAGCAGTTACGAAAATCTATTTGCTATTTAGGGTACTAATGGTGGGAATACCCAGAAAAAAATGCACACCCTCAGGGCTGTCACTCTGTTGAGGGAGACTAACATTTAAGTGCCATGTTTTTGCTACTCTGTTAATATGGTCTTCACTTCCCTATGTGGCTTACTTATAACTTCATCTGTCTTAGAAAGTGAACTTCAGAATTTTTGCACGTGTTCCCTACAATTTGAAAAACTGTGTACCCCTTTGTACATATTTGAGATGATAACTACACTATATTAGCAAAGTTTAAATAGTGGCACTATTCAAGCAAAAATTTAAATGATGACCAGAAATATGGAATTTCTGGCATATTGTAGTATTTCAATAAAATGCATCACTTTTAAATTTATCTAATAGAATCTAAATGTCATTATTTAAAAGTATAAAAACAAACTCCTTTAGTGATTGGGAATTTTAATTATTTTTTCTTTGAATATTTATGTCCCATCTGTTATCCCTTTGAATTTTATCCAAATGTTATATATTTTTATCTTTAAAATCATTTATTGATCATCTGTCAAACTTTTCTGCCACAATAATATGTAAATAAATTGAAATTTAAAATGTTTTTCCTATGACCATAAAGCTCTTAAGTGTTAAAAATAACTTACGGTTTGAGTTACTTTTCCAATTATTACTGGTGCACAGTTGATTAGAATAACATACATAGATTAAAATTTTGATTAAATTCACTTTGTATCAGAAATTTATTCTTGAATGAAATGAATGCAGCTGTTTCCTCTCTTCCTCCATTAGTTCTTGTGTTTGGCAAATCGCTTCCTGTTTTGAGATTTTGTAGATTTTAAGTGCTTAGACATAAATGTTCAAATATATAAGTTAATTCTAATGGAAATTTTGTGGTATCAAAATCTTCCAAGTTATATGTAAAAAATCACTAGTGATTTTATCATCAAGCATCCTTCAGTTAATACTTCTGTTAGGTTCTTCTTCAGTTTTATTGAAAGCAAAAGAATGGAAACTACCCAACTTGCCAAAGGATTTGTTACCTAGTGCTTAACCATTTATTTTCTTAGCTTCTAGGAAGCATATCAAAAAGACTTTCACAAGGCTTACCAAATGTCTTATATCGGTTCCCCTCCCTCCCTTCATAGGTACTTTCTTTAAAAATCTGATATATTCAGAAGCAGTTGAGAAAATAGAAATACTATTAATTGTAATATAGCTTTGCTAATTTTTTTTATTACAATTATGCGTTTAAAATGTATTTTTGTGAAAACCTTTAGGATGAAGGTTTAGCTTGTTCAGTTTTTAGAAAATATCTCCTTGTTAACAAAGCCAGTCTCCATTGTCAAACCAACGAACCATAACAAACTTGCTTTGAATCATAAAATTTTCCTGTTTTAAATTTCAAATAAACAGATTACCAGATATTTTGGATAATATGAAAACCACTGAGGAATAAATTATAGAATGTATACTGAAAGATACTAAGGTATTTGAGATGAAAATTATGTGGCTTAAAAAGAATTACAGTAATTTGTCAATTTTTATAATTAAACATTTCTGTGCTGCTTGTCACATTAGATTAAGCTAAAATATGAAGCAAGGGATATGATAAAAGTTGTGTTATTTATTTATTTTTGAGACAGGGTCTTACTCTGTCACCTAGGCTAGAGTGCATTGGCACCATCCTGGCTCACTGCAGCCTCGATCTCCTAGCCTCAAGTGATCCTCCCACCTTAACCTCCCAAGTAACTGGGACTACAGGCACATGCCACCATGCCTGGCTAGTTTTTGTATTTTTTTTTTTTGTAGAGACAGGGTCTCACAGTGTTGCCCAGGTTGGTCTTGAACTCCTGGGCTCAGGGGATCCCTCAAGTGATCCGCCTGTTCTCAGCCTCCTGAAGTGCTGGGATTACAGGTGTGAGCCACTAGACCTGGCCTGTTACTCCCTTTTAAATGTGTGTTCCTGAATCTTCTGATCTCTGATTTCAGCTATTAGGTATAAATAAAAGGGAATGAATCAGAAATAACTTTACATTTTTATTTGGGTAATTAATGAAAGAGATACCTACTGCTTAAAACTACTCAGTTTGACAGCATATCTTTTTGTCAGTAGGAGGTAGAAATATTAAACTGTTGAAAAACTATAGAATTGACTAATTAGAATAAAACTTTAACGATATGATCTGACAACATAGATTTTAACTAACGTATTGAGTAATGCACACTCAATCTAAAGTAATTTCTATATAGTTTTTATCTGTGACTTTTATATAGCACAATTTGAATGACTTGGCAGTCCCGGAAAGTATTTCTGTTGTATTTAAAGGAATCAGCCTCCCTAATTGATATTGTTCTAGCTCTCTGAATATGCTTTTTCTTCAAGCTAATAAATATTCAAGGAATGAGTTTTGAGAATTACTTATATTTAAACTCTCGGCCCAGCCCAGTGGCTCACACCTGTATTGTCAGCACTTTGGGAGGCTGAGGCAGGTGGATCACTTGAGGCCAGGAGTTTGAGACCAGCCTGGCCAACATGGTAAAACCCCGTCTCTACTAAAAAATACAAAAAAAAATTAGCCAGGTGTGTTGGTACATGCCTGTGATCCCAGCTACTTGAGAGGCTGAGAATCACATGAGTCTGGGAGGTGGAAATTGCAGTGAGCCAAGGTCGCACCACTGTACTCCAGCCTGGGTGACACATCAAGACCTTGTCGCTCATAAAAAATAAGAATTCTTGAAAAAATATTTCTTTTTATCTATATTTTTTTAACTAGTGTTCTCTTTGCGTTGCTTTTATCGTACTCTCTCCCTAATAATAATGTGTTCTTGGACAATACTGAGTGGAGGTGGGACTGTCGGGGGAATGGTTGTTAAAGGAAACTTTAAACAACTGCTCACAGATTATGATATATTAGAATGTTCCAGCAGGGGCCAAAATATTTTAAACTCTTTGAAAAATACGTGACTGGAAAAGACAAGAAGCCCAGTAATGGATAGTTTATGGCACCTCAGTTATTCTTGAATGCTTCCCTGAAACCGTTTTTTTGGCTTATCTGTTTGTTTGGGTCCCTAGAGTTTATTATTCCTTGAGGCTGTGTACCATAAATTCTGAATGGAGGTGAGATTTGTACTTTTTTTGTGGCGGGCGTGGGAGCTGGAAGGTAAAGAGGGGAAGGGCTTATTTTGAAAGGGAAGGCGTACATGTGGAAGGTATCTGTAAACAGATTCTTGGAAAGTCTCCTACTGTCTCTTGTGTACCTTTAGAAAGAAAGCAAAAGACAGACAACAGAAATGCGCCTTATAGTTTATTTATTTAATAGGGAAACTGTTTAATTGCTAAATGAGAATGATTTGGAAGCTATGTGGAAAAAGTTCCATGGGAGGCATTAGATAGGTACAGTGAGATTTCCAGCAGATAGTGATAACTTTGGACAAAGTGCTAAATAGAAAGATGAAAGGCAGATACAGGAACTTCAGGGTCATAATACTAAGAACATGCAGTGGGCGGACAAACTGCCCCCCTCATCTCACCAGCTCCTGAGATGGTTACTGTAATACCATAGCTCAGTAATTTACGTTGGAACAGTAACTGAGACATCAAAAAAGATTAAATTATGTTCAGTGACCTGGTTAAGATGAAAGAAGAACTTCATGGTTTATTTTAGGAGGATTTTTACAGAAATAGTTGATGTAAAACAAATTTTATTGCTTAAAGGTGTAAGTTTTAAAAGCACTCCAAGTTATCTCAAAAATCCCCTTAGGATGCCTCTTCATATGAGACAGCACTTTAATTCTCAAATTAAGGGTATACTTTATTTTTGATAAAATGATTTTTCTCTTGATTTCAGCATTATTCCTTATGTCTGTTATGTAAAACACTGTGTTGAAAAATCTGGGTTAATTTGGCTTATTCTAGCTTAGTGTTCCTCCAGTGTCATTCTCCAACCAGTATCAGCATCACCTGGGAACTTTTTAGAAATGCAAATTCTTGGGCCTCTTTCAGACCATTGAATTTGAAACTCTGTGAGTATAGCTCAACAGTCTTTTCTTTTCTTTTTTTTTTTTTGACACGGAGTCTCGCCCAGGCTGGAGTTGCAGTGGTGCAATCTTGGCTCACTGCAAGCTCCGCCTCCTGGGTTCATGCCATTCTCCTGCCTCAGCCTTCCGAGCAGCTGGGACTACAGGCACCTGCCACCGTGCGTGGCTAATTTTTTTGTATTTTGTTAGTAGAGACTGGGTTTCACTGTGTTAGCTAGGATGGTCTTGAGCTCCTGACCTCGTGATCTACCTTCTTCGGCCACCCAAATGAGCAACAGTCTTTTTTTTTAAAAAGCCCTTCAAGTGCTTGTGATACATGCTGAAGTTTGAGAACCACTGGCCTAACTTCTGTCTGAATTACTTCTGACAGTTATTTTTGAATTGAGAAACTCTGGAGTCCATAGACATTAAATGAAATAGGGTTGGGTCAAGAATATGGATCTATTTCCAGTTTTAAATAAAGTATTTAAATTATATGACAGTATCTCTACTAAATACAGGTGTAAAAATTTTTAAAAAGATGTGAACAAATTTAATCTGTTCAAATATAAGATATGAATATATATGTCCATAGATCTGATAATACATTGCGATGGAGTAAAGTTTAGGAATGTATGAGTGGTTAATATTTGAAAATTAATTAGTGTAATTTATATTAACAGAATAAAGAAAAATCATGACCTTAGTGGTTGTAGAAAAAGTTGCTGGTAAAGTTTTTTTTGTTTTTTTTTTTTTGGATTTTCTTTTTTGAGTTAGAGTCTCACTCTGTCGCCCAGGCTAGAGTGCAGTGGCGCTACCTTGGCTCACCACAACCTCTGCCTCCCAGGTTCAAGCGATTCTCCTGCCTCAGCCTCCCAAGTAACTGGGATTACAGGCATGTGCCACCACACCTGGCTAATTTTTTGTATTTTCAGTACAGATGGGGTTTCACTGTGTTGGCCAGGATGGTCTTGATCTACTGACCTCATGATCTGCCCGCCTTGGCCTCCCAGAGTGCTGGGATTACAGGCGTGAGCCACTGTGTCTGGCCTCTGGTAAGATTTAATACCAATTTATGATAAAAACTTGTAGCAAATTAGTAGAGGCAAAGTTCCTCAATTGAGCCTTTCTCAATCTTCTTACTCTGGAGGAACCCTTAAGATAATTTTCAGGTCTCAGAGAACCCAGGCAAAGAATTGCTATACCTCCAGTTCACATATATTAAGCTTATCAGTAAGTTGTGGATATGATAAGTTAGTAATAATTGTCAGTGCCCTTTTGACAGGAGAATATTTTTGTATTTGCATTTATTTTGCCCAACTTATTAGCCTGCTGTTGTGTGTGTGGTTGCTCCCTACTCCCCAGAAAGGATCTCCACTCTTATGCAAGTCAGTACTTTAGGCAGAGGAAACCTCAGTTTTTTTCTTTTTAAAAATTTTCTGCTTGATTTCTTTTTTCACCTGATCAAAGTAGGCAACTTATTTGTTCTCAGTTGGGCAGAAGCTTGAGATAAGAAAGGAACCTTTACCCAGGTTCACATTTGTGTTGAAAGAGGGGTAAAGTATTGTTCAATTTTGTGTTTTAGTTCTTCCAGGTGGTTTTCGAGAATGCTTCAGAGTTGCTGGTATCCTTCCTCACTTTCAGGCCCAAACAGCATTACAAGGTTTCCTTTGCCACATGGTTTTTCCAGAGATTCAGTTTTCCTTTGAAATCCAAATGTCTTGTCGCTTGAAGTCAAAACATTTTTTTAAAACTTGTTCAACTGGTTCATATTATTTTTAAAAGTCTGCTAAGAGGCTAGCTCCTGCAGTCACTCTTCATCTTCAGAGCACTCAGTAAAGGATGGCCTACAATTTTCTTGAAAGTACTTCTGTAATTCAACTTTCAGCTTCAGCGTTCTGTTGAGAATACCTCCTATGCTGAGCCACTGGATTTCTGTATGTAGCAGGAGATTTAGGTGCTCAAGTCTACTGGTCTGTGTTTAATAAAGCGAATCATTTTTAAACATCATTCAAGATTTTTTTTTAATAGTGATGGGGTCTTACTATGTTGCCAGGCTGGTCTTAAATTCCTGGCCTCAAGCAGTCCTCCTGTGTTGGTCTCCCAAAGTGCTGGGATTATAGGTGTGCGCCACTGCACCTGGCCCATTCAAAGCATCTTAAATTTTATTTCCAAGGATTTTTGATGCTAGTACTGCTCTGAAAAAAGCAATGCCATGATTTTTTTTTTTTTTTTTTTTTAAAACAAGAGAGATAAAACCTTGCCGTGAGCCAGCCATTAATGGGGAACATCACTGTAGATGCCAACGCAGTTTCTCTAAGATAGACTTCTTGTTTCTAGATATGAAGACACCACATTGAATATGTCATGCCCTTTGTTTATGGTAGTTTTTTGCAGCACAAAAATTATTCTTGAAATTCAGCATTGTTTAAAAAAATTTACAAGACATATATCTTGAAATCTGTTGGTTTGTCAGCCCGGATAAACAAGCTGTTTCTCAGTTTATTAAACAAACCTCTTAGCATCATGTGACATGTCATCAATTTGTCAACTTATCATACTGTTTGAGAGTGGAACCTTTTCAGTTTCTCATGCTGTGCATTTTACTACCTGTCATTTAACATGCTGACATGATTAGGTTCCCATCAGTGGTGTGATTCTACCCCCTATGCCCCCTTTTTGGACAATAAATTCTGCTACTAATAACATGCTTTATGAGCCTTTTCACTGAATGTGATTTAAAAACAAAAACAAAAAAAATGAAGAGTTTTACTCTGAGATTCCAGTAAGTACTTGACTTGTCCAGTAGCTATGATTTCTGTTTCAGTGATTTTTCAGTTTTGCTGGAGTCATAAATTGTTTGCCACAGATGCTGCACATTGGAATAGGACACTTTGGATTACTAACCTATTGAAGTTCATTGATAAGTAGTTTTCACTGAAGTGGTGGACTGTTCTATATTTCTTGCTGTGTTGGTGCAGTAAAATGGCCCAGAAGATTATAGTTCTTTATTACTTGCCTTATTAGAATTGTTCCTGGGCCTAGGTTTGGAATTCTCTTCTCTCATAAATTGTATCTTCAGAAATCATCACACTGGACTGTCAGACATGTGTAAAAGACATAGATGCTAATATGTTATAAAACTAAAGGGAATAGTAACTGAGAAAGTTGAGAAAAATATGAAAACTTCACAATACATTTTACTTTTTTTTTTCTTTTTTGAGATAGAGTCTCACTCTGTCATCAGGAATGGAGTGCAGTGGCGTGATCTCGGCTCACTGCAACCTCCGCCTCTCGGGTTCAAGCGATTCTCCTGCTTCAGCCTCCCGAGTAGCTGGGACTACAGGTGTGTGCCACCACGCACGGCTAAATTTTGTATTTTTAGTAGAGACGGGGTTTCATCATGTTGGCCAGGATGGTCTCGATCTCTTGACCTTGTGATCTGCCCACCTTGGCCTCCCAAAGTGGTGGGATTACAGGCGTGAGCCACCACGCCCGGCTACATTTTACTTTTATTGCTACATAATCCATGTTTTGCAACATTTCAGAGTGGTAAGAGGCAGTTGAATCTTGGTGTGTAAACATTCCTTGTTTAGAATGAATGTTTTCCTTAGATTTTCTGTTATACCAGTAGAGCTTGTTTGGTCCTGTAAGTCAGTGGCACTGTGTGAAGGAAGGTTGGAGGATGTAATTTGGAAAGGGAGCTGCTGACATTGTCAGCCTACTGTGCTTTTGTTTGTGCCATATAGAGCTTACCAATTATCAGTGGCCTAACTGCCCCTGTTGCATCAAAAATGGATAGTGGCAGGCTGGGAACGGTGACTCACGCCTGTAATCTCAGCACTTTGGGAGGCCGAGGCGGGTGGATGACTTGAGGTCAGGAGTTTGAGACCAGTCTGGCCAACATGGCGAAACCCATTCTCTACTAAAAATACAAAAATTACCTGGGTGTGGTGGTGCACGCCTGTAATCCCAGCTACTTGGGAGGCTGAGGCACAGGAATCGTTTGAACCCTGAAGGTGGAGGTTGCAGTGAGCCGAGATCGTGCCACTGTACTCCTGCCTGGACAACAGAGTGAGACCCTGTCCCTTAAGAAACAAACAAACAAACAAAAACAGATAGTGCCTTCAGCAAAGTGAACATAGCCCTCGTTGCACACTACCACATGGTGCTAAAAGATTCCTTATGAAACCATTAGTTTGGCTGTTCAGTAGTTGCCTGTTACTGTGAGCACTAGCATCATATGGTGTAAGAAGTTAAAAAAACATTTATTTTTTAAAATCACGATTTCTTGTGAAACCCTAGGGTTTTGTGGAATGCTGGTTGAGAAACCCAGTGGTAAGAGGGTAACTACGAAAACCTAGATTTAACATCATACTTAATGATGAAATAGCAAATGTGTTTTCTTTAGGTCAAAAAAGACAAGGATACCAATTGTCAGAACTTTTGTTCTGTATTGTACTGGAAGTTTAAGGAAGTAGTAACATAAAAATTGGAAAGGAAGAAGTAAAACCATAGATGACGTGATTAAGTATGTAGAAAAGCTAGAAGAATCTGGGAACTGTTGGAATTAATAGGTAAATTCAATAAGGTTACCAAATAAAGATCAATCTACAAAAATCAATTTCTACAAATTTACAATAAAAAAATAAGAAAATGAAATAAAATACGAAAGGCAGCACACCAAAACTCATCCACTAATTAGGAAGAAATTTAACAAAGATGTTTTCTTTGCTGGAAATGAAATCAAGTCTTTAGTTGTATGGCATTATTTATGCACTCTCTATAAGCACTGTTTCATTTTTCTTTTTAATTCCTGATCTGTGAGGAAGGGATTTGCAGTTTCTCTTGATCTTTTGTTGCTCATCACTCATTTTGATCCAGTAGCTTCCCCTTGGCAACTTGATAGCTGCATTTTTGGCTTTTCTGTTTACAAAGCTCGGTGAAGATGGTTAGGCTTTCATACATTGATTATTACTTCTGTCATTGATTTTGTTCTGATTCCAATAATTCCATTTATTTTTAATTTAAAAACAGTAATACAAGGCTAGTAATTTTTTTTATTTTTCTTGAGCGGTAGTCTTCTTTGCTTATATTTTCAGGTTAGGTTGGCCTTTTGGTACTTTTGTGTTTGATTGTAATGGGGGAAAAAAGCTTTTAATGTAAAGGAAACAAAGGAACATAGATCAAATTTAGTAATGATAATAGAGAATATGGAATAATATTTTGAAAGGCTCATACTGGCTGTCCTTAGACAAGTAAAACTACACTAACCTCCATTATTCCTTCTAGTTTAGGGTTTAGGCTGTGTGCTTCCAGCTCCATATATCCAAAAGTCTACTGCACTGCTCTCCTCCTTCTTTTCCTAGGTACCTCTTTTTTTTTTTTTTTTTTTTTTTGAGACGTAGTATCACTCTTTCCCAGGCTGAAGTGCAGTAGTGCAATCTTGGCTCACTGGAACCTCTGCCTGCGGAGCTCAAGTAATTCTCCTGCCTCAACCTTGAGTAGCTGGGTTTACAGGTGTGTGCCACCACGCCTGGCTAATTTTTATGTTCTTAGTGGAGTTGAGGTTTCATCATGTTGGCCAGGCTGGTCTTGAACTACTGATCTCAAGTGACCCACCCACCTCAGCCTCCCCAAGTGCTGGGATTACAGACGTGAGCCACTGTGCCCAGCTTGGCTAACTCTATTAAAATTTTCTTAGCTTACTCTTTGTACATGTACTAGTGTATTACCATACCAATACATTGTATATGTTATAAGCTTACACAGAAATAAGAAATGAAAAAGAGATAAAAAGTAAAATATACTATTTTAAAATAATTTTTTAAAACAGTATAAGAAGCTCTTTTCCTGACTGAAAGCAGTATGATTGAATGAGTGCTGTGTCAAGCATCTTCATTTAGCCTTTTCTTACAAAGTGATGAAGGTCTCATTTTAAGTTTAATTTGTTTGGAACCTTGGTTTTAATTGATGTCTTAGCAATAAAGACCCTTACAAAGATTTATAGATCTCAAAGGAATGAATGTGTGTATGTATATGTTTGTGAATATATGTCGTGTGTGTGTATATATATATAAAAGTTTCCTATTGCTGCTGTAAATTACCACAAATTTAGTGGCTTAAAACAACACAAATTGGTTCTCTTCCAGTTTTGGAAGTCAGAGGTCCAAAAGGCAGACTCGCTGGGCTAAAGTCAGAGTATAGGCAGGTTTGGTTCCTTCTAGAGGCTTCAAGGGGAGCATCCCTTCCCTCTGTCAGTTTCTAGAGGCCACCTGCATTCCCTGACTCATAGTCCTTCCTCCAACCTCTCCTGTTGTCACATCTCTTGCTATTCACTTGGACTCTCGTGCCTCCCTCTTTCCTTTTTAAGGGACACCTGGAAATCTGCAATAATGTCTCCTATTTAAGGATCCTTGGTTTAATCATGCCAATGAAGTCCCTTTTGTCATGCAAGGTAACACAGCCACAGGTTGATTTGGATGTGTATGTTTTTGGAGGGAGGGTATGCATTCATTCAGGGGTTATAAATCATCGTTAGAAAATTATGACACTGATTTTTTTAATCCCGACAATTTGGCTAGTAAACTCCCATTTAAAACAAATCTGTCGGTGGCTCAAGCCTGTAATCCCAGCACTTTGGGAGGCCAAGACGGGCAGATCACGAGGTCAGGAGATCGAGACCATCCTGGCTAACACGGTGAAACCCCGTCTCTACTAAAAAATACAAAAAAACTAGCCGGGTGAGGTGACGGGCGCCTGTAGTCCCAGCTACTCGAGAGGCTGAGGCAGGAGAATGGCGTAAACCTGGGAGGCAGAGCTTGCAGTGCGCCGAGATCTGGCCACTGCACTCCAGCCTGGGCGACAGAGCGAGACTCTGTCTCAAAAAAAAAAAAATCAGTTTGGCCGGGCGCAGCAGCTCATGCCTGTAATCTCAGCACTATGGGAGGCTGAGGCGGGCAGATCACGAGGTCAGGAGTTTGAGACCAGCCTTACCAACATGGTGAAACCCCGTCTCTACTAAAAATACAAAAATTAGCCAGGCGTGGTGGTGCGTGCCTATAGTCCCAGCTACTCAGGAGACTGAGGCAGGAGAATCGCTTGAACCAGGGAGACAAAGGTTGCCGTGAGCCAAGATCGTGCCATTGTACTCCAGCCTGGGCAACAAGAGCAAAACTCCGTCTCAAAAAAAAGAGGCAGTTTATGCAAAATATATCAAAATGGATTATAATTTTTAAATTACCAACAATTTTGATTTTAAACTCATAGAAAGGTTTTGTCTGGAAGACTTTTTTAAAAATTATAAAACAGCACTCAAAGTACTATAAAACTATCGAAGTAGACTGGGCACAGTGGCTCACGCCTGTAATCCCAGCACTTTGGGAGGCTGAGGCAGGTGGATCATGAGGTCAGGAGATTGAGACCATCCTGGACAACATGGTGAAACCTCGTCTGTACTGAAAATACAAGAATCAGCCTGGTGTGGTGGCATGCGCCGTAGTCTCAGCTACTCGGAGGCTGAGGCAGGAGGATCACTCGAACCCGGGAGGTGGAGGTTGCAGTGACCCAAGATCGCGCCACTGCACTCCAGCCTGGCGACAGGGCGAGACTCCATCTCAAAGAAAATAATAAGTTTAGAAAATAGTTTATCAAATTTTTAAGATGTGCAGATATGACAGTTTTTATTCTTATACCTTTTAAACTCAGAAATGACATAATGATGGAAATACTTCCTGGTCTTTTTCAAAATGCTCTTTCCATGGCATGAATTTATTTCAAAAAGCAGTTACTTTTACACATCATTAAATGCCGGCTTTACTTTGAAGGAACACGTGGCTTATTTTAATTATTTTTAAAATAATTGTTAGCAAACTATAAATAGCTGCTATAATCGTAGAATATTGAGCAGATTTGAAACATTTTGCCTTTTTGTAAGGAGAAATTTGTAATTCATTTCTTACAGCTTTGTGAAACCATTGTACAATGTCTACCTTTGAAAGGTCTTTAAAAAAAAAATTCGGCACAATCCATCTGATAGCAGGCCAGTCTCACTGTGTTGCAGAATCCTGAAAGTGAAGGAATGAGTGAGGCAACGCCTGCTGGGCCCTTTGTCATGTCCCAGGCCTGCCTCAGGATTCCTCCATGCACATCACAATTGGAAATGTGGATGCCCTGACATGAAGTGAAGGAGCCACTCTTGTCAGTCCATATATTCACTATTAATAAAGCATAACTTTTTTTTTCCCCCAAGACAGAGTGTTGCTCTGTCGCCCAGGCTGGAGTGCAGTAGCGCAGTTTCGGCTCACCGCAACCTCTGCCTTCTCGGTTTAAGTGATTCTCCTGCCTCAGCCTCCTGAGTAGCTGGGATTACAGGTGTGTGCCACCTTGTGCGGCTAATTTTCTGTATTTTTAGTAGAGATGGGTTTCACTATATTGGTCAGGCTGGTCTTGAATTCCTGACCTCATGATCCACCTGCCTTGGCCTCCCAAAGTGCTGGGATTACAGGCATGAGCCACTGCGCCCAGCCTAAGTAAAGCATAACTTTTAAATGGAAATTAAAAACAATTTTAATAAGTATTCTTAAGAATCATCCTGAGGTACCCACTTTTGTGCCCCTGGGGTGTGTACACCCCATGTAGGAGACTACTGAGCTGTACTGTAGCTGCCCGGCGTTTCCCTGTATTCTAGTTATCATGTCATCATTCAAGGTCTGTCCAGTTTTCTCTTTCATTTCTTCTGATTGAGGATGTCTTCCTGACAGATAGTTGTATACTTAGCTTTTTTTTTTGAGACAAGATCTGGCTCTGTCACCCAGGCTGGAGTGCAGCCGTATGACCACAGCTCACTTGCAGCATCTGCCTCCTGGGCTCAAGCAGTCATTCCACCTCAGCCTCCCAAGTAACTGGGATACAGGTGCGTGCTACCACACTTGATTAATTTTTGTATATGTGCATATTTTTTGGTAGAGTCGGAGTTTTGCCATGTTGTCCAGGCTGGTCTCAATTTCCTGGGTTCAAGCAACCTGCCAACTTGAACCTTCCAATTTGCTGGGATTCAGGTGTGAGCCACTATGCCTGACCATATCTAACTTTGTAGCTTGTATGTTTAGCTTCTCCCCTCTATTGGGAGCTCTTAAAGGCAGAAGTAGTTTGCATTTTATTGTATGTCTCATTGCAGTACTCTCAGCACATAATAGTTACCGCTAAATATTTGAATGAATAAGTGAATGAATTAACAGCAAATGCTCAATGAATGGTTCTTTTGTGTGGTGTTAGGCTTATGTCTCTATCTGCTGTCTGTACCTTCTAGTTTGGAGAAGTGGTTATTTAGTTTTCCAGGGCCTGCCTGAAGCCCAGTGAGGTTCAGTAACCTGCTCAATGTGAGGGGAACTTGGAGCCTGGGTTTATTTTTTTTTTCTTTTGAAGAGTTATTTTTGTTTTGGATAAATGACATATCTTTTTGTACAAGAAGTAAAGTATAATAAGGTATAATGAAGGAGTCTTGTTCTCACCTGTCTTGCCACTCATTTTCTCCCCTCTTGTGCTTCCTAGAGGTAACCTCTTTTATTTGTTTCTTGTGACTTTTTCAGTGGTTCTTTATGCAGAAACAAAGTTCAAATGTATACTTATTTCTGCCCTTCCCTGTATACAAGGTTTCATAGTGTGTATGTTTTTTAACATACATATTTTTTTCTTATTTAAAAATACTTTATTTTTTAGAGGAGTTTTAGGTTCACAGCAAAATTGAGTGGAAAATACAGAATTCTCATCCATTCCCCTCCCATCCCCCTGCCCCCCATGTCTTCCTCCACTATCAGCATCCTGCACCAGAAGAGTACATTTGTGACAGTTGATGAACCTACGTTGAAAAATGACCACTCTAAGTCCATAGTTTACATGAGTTCATTCACTCTTAGTGGTGTTCTTTCTGTGGGTTTGGACAAATGTGTAATGGCCTATGTCCACCACTATAGTATCTTACTGAGTATTTTCACTGCCCTAAAAATTCTCAGGGCTCTGCTTGTTCATCCTTCTCTCCCCCGCAACCCTTGGCAGCCACTAAGCTTTTTTTAATTTTTAAATTTTTATTTATTTATTTATTTATTTTTGAGACAGAGTCTTGCTCTGTTGCCAGGCTGGAATGCAGTGGCTTGATCTCAGCTCACTGCAACCTCCGCCTCCCGGGTTTGAGTGGTTCCACTGCCTCAGTCTCATGAGTAGCTGAGACTACAGGCGCGTGCCACCATGTCCAGCTAATTTTTTGTATTTTAGTAGAGATGAGGTTTCACCATGTTGGCCAGGATGGTCTCGATCTCCTGACCTTGTGATCCTCCCGCCTCAGCCTCCCAAAGTGCTGGATTACAGGTATGAGCCACTGCATCTGGCCTGCAGCCACTAAACTTTTTATTGTCTCCATGGTTTTTGTCTTTTCCAGAATGTCAGTAGTTGGAGCCATACAGTATGTAGCCTTTTCAGATTGGCTTCTTTCCCTTAGTAATACGTATTTAAGGTTTCTCCATATTTTTTTTTCATAGCTTGATAGCTCATTTCATTTTAGCTCTGGATAGTATTCCATTGTCTGGATATACCACAGTTTATTTACCCACTCAGCTGCTGAAGGACATCTTGGTTGCTTCCAGCTTTTGGCAATTATGGATAAAGCTGTAATAAGCATCCTTAGTGGATTTTTTGTATGTACATAATTTTTTGGCTTATTTGGGTAAATACCAAGGATCATGATTGCTAGATTCATCAAATGGTAAGAGTGTATTTAGTGTTGTAAGAAACTGCTGAACTGTCTTCCACAGTGGCTGTGCCATTTTGCACACTCTTCCTGTTCCTTTGCATCTGCTCTAGCTTTTGGTATCTACGTGTGTGTGTGTGTGTGTGTGTGTGTGTGTATGTGTTCATTGGATAGGCATGATACATATGTATTTTAACTTATTACTTTGTCCTGGACATCTTTTCAGATTAGCACATAGAGAAATTTTACATTTACTTTGTGAACATCAGTATAGCAGAATGGATGTGCTGTGGTTAATCTATCTTCTGATTATGGACACTTGGGTTATTTCTAATATTTTCTCTTTATAAACAATGCTACAGTGACCATAAGTCACTTTTCTTTTCTTTTTTTTTTTTTAAATTTCAGTTGGAGTCTCGCTCTGTCACCCGGGCTGGAGTGCAGTGGCGTGATCTCAGCTCACTGCAAGCTCCGCCTCCCGAGTTCACGCCATTCTTCTGCCTCAGCTTCCCGAGTAGCTGGGACTACAGGCACCCACCACCACGCCTGGCTAATTTTTTATATTTTTAGTAGAGATGGGGTTTCACCGTGTTAGCCAGGACGGTCTTGATCTCATGACATCGTGATCCGCCCGCCTTGGCCTCCCAAAGTGCTGGGATTACAGGCGTGAGCCACTGCACCCAGCCCATAAGTCACTTTTCTATGTGGTACTGGTATTTCTGTAGGATAAGTTTCTAGAAATAGGATTGTTTGGTGAAAGTTGAGTATCTTTTCCTATGTTTAAGGTCATTTTTGTAATCTGCACATTTCTGTCTTTGGGTCATTTTCTGTTAGTTTTTTTTTTTTTTTTTTTTTGAGATCTTGCTCTGTTTCCCAGGCTAGAGTGCAGTGGCATGATCTCAGCCCTCTGCAGCCTCCTCCTCCCAGGTTCAAGCGATTCTCCTGTCTCAGCCTCCCAAGTAGCTGGGATTACAAGCATGCACCACCATGCACGGCTGATTTTTATATTTTTAGTAGACATGGGGTTTCACCATGTTGGTCAGGCTGGTCTCGAATGCCTGACGTGAAGTGATGCCACCGTGCCTGGCCTATTTGTTAGGTTTTTGAAGCTCTTGAAATGTTAGGAAGAATTAGCTCTTGGTGATATGAGTTGCATATATTTTTTGTCAGTTTATCTTTTTATTTTATAGAGCAATGAGTTTCAACTCCGTTCTGATTTCATAGTCTATAGCTCTTCGTCACTATAATTATCTACCTGGAATAATACATGTTTTCATTCCTGAAGATTTATTTACATGTAACTATGATTTAATGCATCTAGCATTTTAAAACTGTCTTCTAATAACAGTTTCTTCACTTGATAGACACGGCATCAGCGAGGAGATACGCATCCTCTAACCTTAGATGAAATTTTGGATGAAACACAACATTTAGATATTGGACTCAAGCAGAAACAATGGCTAATGACTGAGGTAAGAATTTAGTTGATTATCAAAGAGATTTCCTGTAACTAGAATTTTTTTTTTTTTTTTTTTTTTAGGCAGAGTCTTGCCTAAAAAAAGTGTCTTGCTCAGGCTGGAGTGCAGTGGCGTGATCTCAGCTCACTACTGACTTGGCCTACCGGGTAGTTGGGACTGCAGGCATGCGCCACAATGCCAGGCTAATTTTTGTGTTTTTAGTAGAGTTGAGGTTTCACCATGTTGGCCAGGCTGATGTTGAACTCCTGACCTCAAGTGATCCGCCCACCTCGGCTTCCCAGAGTGCTGGGGTTATAGGCGTGAGCCACCGTGCCTTGCCTAGAATGTTTTAATATGGTGAAATCTGATAATGCTTTTTACTTTTTCTTAAAAGAAATGTTGTAGGGTCTTTGTTTTTTGAATGTACACATTTGTAAGATTGATTTGTTGGTTTTCACTTAATTTTATGTATCTATTTCAAAATGTTAAAGGTAAGACTTCTGTGTAAAAGTTGTAAAGAAGTCATTGTACCAGTTCCACTTATGTTTTTACAGATTAATTAATGCTTATTTTGTATTGCCAGATTTATAATTTGTATGCTTGTAAATTGAATCGTTTTTGTTTTAGAAAATTTAAAGCATAAGATACTGCAGGGATAGGAAGATATTTTGTTGCACAATTACTGCTATTATGGCTTGATGTGGAAAAAAGTCGTGAATGCTGTATATGAACACACACCATTTGAAGAAACCCCAGCACAGTCAGTGACCATGCTAATTTGGAAATAAATAGCATTTAAAAATTCAGATGTTCACTGCGTTTGAATTTGAATACGAAGTGAAAACTAAGAAGACTACTTTCTAGGACCAGAGAGAGATTCTAGAAACCAAATGTAAAATTCCTAACATATAATTCATTTATTTTTTTACCATGCAAAATATAGGTCTTGACTTTTATAATGTAGCATGACCATTAATTAGCATAATTGTAGCTCATTGTCTTAGTGATATACAAACAATGGTAATCCACATTTAAATTTGCTGGTTTAGCTAACCTTGAGAGTTCATAGACTACCAACATATAGTTAACAATGACTTTGATCATTTTGCTATTCTATTCTCCCTTTTTTCTTCTTCCTGTATTTCTTCTCTCTCTCCTTTCAGGGTCAGGCTGGCAGCTGCAGAAGAAAATATATAGGGTTGCTCTTTTTGAAGAGCTTTCCTTCTGATACTAGCTGTACAACAGAACTGACTAGAAACATAATTATATTCAGTAATTCCTGCATTCCTACTCAGTTTCATTCTCAAGCTGACATCGGTAAAGTTCTTGTATGCACTAGTCTGGTCCTTTTCAGTTCGTTACACAGCTGCCAGTGCCAGTTGATAGCAGATGGGGAAGACCATTGACTAGTATGGGTAATGTCTCTCACTTTATAATGCCAATATGTGATAAGCTATACTTTGCAGGCGGAGTGGGCACTACTCAGTTCACTAGGTGTTTTATTGATTCCTACCCATTTTGACTTCTAGAAGAATATGGATTCAGCTTTTTTCAAAGTAGTTGTGATAAAATAGTTTATTTCTCTTCAAAGAATTTATGTAAAATAAACAGTTTCTTTTACAAAAAGTGAGCACCATGCTGATCTACTCTTCTGGAATCCTGGATGTCCAGGGTTTTAGGCCTGCCAGTTTGTATTCATAAGGTACTTTTAATTTGCCACTGTATTGGCTAGTGTTGTATTTTAAAATAATTAGTAGAATTAAGAATGTATATATGGGCTGGGCGCAGTGGCTCATGCCTATAATCCCAGAACTTTGGGAGGCCGAGGCAGTTGATCACTTGAGGTCAGAAGTTCAAGACCAGCCTGGCCAACATGTTGAAACCCTGTCTCTACTAAAAATACAAAAATTAGCTGGGTGTGGTGGTACGCGCCTGTAGTCCCAGGTGCTGAGAGGGAGGGAGGCAGGAGAGGGAGGCTAAGGCAGGAGAATCGCTTGAACCCAGAAGGTGGAGGTTGCAGTGAGCTGAGATCACGCCACTGCATTCCAGCCTGGGCAACAGAGCAAGACTCGTTTAAAAAAAAAAAAAGAACGTATTTATGTTTCCATTTGTTAATATACTCCAATTGTATCACTGTTACAGGCTTTAGTCAACAATCCCAAAATTGAAGTAATAGATGGGAAGTATGCTTTCAAGCCCAAGTACAACGTGAGAGATAAGAAGGCCCTACTTAGGCTCCTAGATCAGCATGACCAGCGAGGATTAGGAGGGATTCTTTTAGAAGACATCGAAGAAGCACTGCCCAATTCCCAGAAAGCTGTCAAGGTAATCTCTCTCTTCTTTCTAAAGTGTCTTAATATAATTTGAATGAATAATGACTTCTTGGTTTTAAAAATATCAAACATTTTACAATTGTTTTTAAAGCTTCCATTATATACACATGGGGTTACAGTGAGCCACTTGAAGGTTTGAAATTTGTCTTGTGCCACCAAGCAGGAAAGGGAGCAGCCATCTCTGTGTAACTTTGACGGGTTCCTGTTGCTGTTGCTATGTGATTGTTTGATTGTTCAGGATATTTCTGGAAAATTTTCCTCAAAGGCAGTAGAGTTTCTCTTATAAGCTGTGTTTGTAAATAAGAATGTCTTCTATAATAGTAGTAGATGTTCCTTACCTGAGGAACTAGAGGCATTAAAACACAAAAGTATTGGTTAATAACCTGGCTATTTTGAAGTCCTAAAGGGGCTACCTATGAAAGTCCTACTGGTACAGATTACATTTCCAGTTTAAATTTGAAACTCACTGGGGAAAGCTGCTTGTTTTCATTTGTCACAATTGCTAAGGATTAATGTTAACTTATTAAGCAGGTTCATTCATTTTGCTACCTGTAGAAGAAAACTTGGCCTTTTCTCTCCTCTGCTTCTTGGTAATGGAATTATACATGTCACATCTTCTGGTTTTGTACCACAAGTCCTTGAGGCTCTTTTTATTTATTTCAGGTTTTTTTTTCCTGTTCTATTAATCCATTGTCAAGTTTACTCACTTTTCTTCTTCACTTCCAACTTGTTAAGCCCAGTTGGTGAATTTTTTAGTTGTATTTTTCAGTTCTAGCCTTTCTTTTTAAATTGTTCTTCTGGTTTCTGTTTCTTTGCTGAATTTCGTTTTTTTTTTTTTCTGTTCGTGACAGGTATCTTTTATTACACCCTTGAGTATGATTTCTTATAGCTGTTTTAAAATTCTTATTCTAACAACTGAGTCATCTTAGAGCTGGTCTGCACTGACTGTCTCTTTTATGGGTCATATTTTCCTGTTTCTTCATATATCTAATACATTTCTGTGGGTCTTAGACCTTGTGAATTATATTAATATGTGTAAAGACTCAGGATTCTGTTACATTCCTCCAAAGAGTGTTTTTATTTGTTTTGTTTTGTGGTTAAGTGGGCAGTTACTCCAAACCTTGTCTACCCTACAGCAGGTAGCATATAATATGTCTCTTCTGTTCTTTTAGCCTTAGCCCTTTTGCTTGGAATCTTTTTCCATTCATGCATAGCCCAGGGTAGCTAGGCTGACTTTTTCCAAGGTTTCCTTTTTCACTTTCCAGTTGCTGTGGTTGCCCCACGCTCTGTTTCCTGGTTCTTCAATGCAGAAACACTGAGGATTAGCTAAAACACTGAGTTTTAGCTTCATAGGGCACTGACTGTGGCCTGCCCTCTGTGCTCTTTCTTTCTGAGTATAGACCCCTCCTCCTCCCCTTTTTGCCTGTTTTCTTTTGGTTGCTTTTCAGTTCCTTTAGGTAGTTGGATTTTTTTTTTTTTTTTTTTTAAGACAGAATTTCACTCTTGTTGCCCAGGCTGGAGTGCAAAATGGCACGATCTCAGCTCACCACAACCTCCATCTCCTGGGTTCTAGTGATTCTCCTGCTTCAGCCTCCTGAATAGCTGGGATTACAGGCATGCATCACCACACCCAGCTAATTTTGTTGTCAGGCTGGTCTCCAACTCCCAACCTCAGGTGATCTGCCCACCTGAGCTTCCCAAAGTTCTGGGATTACAGGTGTGAACTACCACGCCCGGCCTAGGTAGTTGATTTTTTAAAATGTCTTGTCCAGAGTTGATAGTGTTTTCTGTGGGAGGTTGGGTCCTTTAGGAGCTACTTGATCATTATCAGAAGCAGAGCCCTCCTAAGATTTTTAACTTAAAAAGTGTCTCAACTTAACCTGCACAAATGTTGTCAATAAAGACATGTCACCAAAGTTGATACTTTGTGTGCCTTATAGTGTGTTGAATTCAGTGGGACTACTGAATCCTAGACTAACAGTTGAGTGCTAGGTGTGTTTCCTGCATGGCTGTTTTCTCCCATTTTGATAGGGGCTTTCCTGTTACTATATGTGGTAGGCTTTTCATTACATTTTAAACTACAACAGTGCCATAATCTGATAATGGCTTAGTCCATCTTAAATAATTTTGTGATGTAAATTTAGTTTGACATCTGTCTTTACTGGCTCTGTTCCCTTATTTAGAATTAGAGTAGAAGGGGTTATGAAAGCACACAGTCTGTTTTCATTTTCAGGCAGGCTTTATTTCCAAATTGTTTGAAACCCAAAATTTTTGTTCTTCTTTAAAAAATGTGAAGATATGTTGTAACCTAAAAAATTCCTCAAGTAGTTCTTCGGCACATCTACATTAAATCTCATCTGTGTTGCTTCCTCTTCAGTTCTTGGTGGAGATAAAAATATTATTGTAATTTTGTTGATCATACAATGCTTTGAAGAAATGTGCAATACAGCACTAGCAGGGAACAAAAAGGACTGTGCAAAAGCAAGAAAACAAGAGAATGGAGAAAGCCAGTGACTGTTTCAGATTGCTTGTCCCTCCTTAATTGTTATGTGGGGGTTTTGTAACAAAGTAACTGCCAGTGCACTCCTGCTAGGCCAGTCTGCATTTGCGATGTAATACATTAATTATAAGGTGATGTATTGAATTAGCTACTTTTTAGGGTTCCGTTTTTTTTGTTTTTGTTTTTTTTTTGAGACAGAGTCTTGCTCTGTCGCCCTGCCTGGAGTGCAGTGGTGCGATCTTGGCTCACTGCAAGCTCCGCCTCCTGGGTTTACGCCATTCTCCTGCCTCAGCCTCCCAAGTAGCTGGGACTATAGGCGCCCGCCACCATGCCCGGCTTACTTTTTTGTATTATCAGTAGAGATGGGGTTTCACCATGTTAGCCAGGATGGTCTCGATCTCCTGATCTCGTGATCCGCCCGCCTTGGCCTCCCAAAGTGCTGGGATTACAGGCGTGAGCCACTGTGCCCTGCCTTAGGGTTCCTTTTTAAAATTAAAGTTTAGTTGTAAAAATATGCAACAAGAATTTTTTTTTTTTTTTTTTTTTTTTTGAGATGGAGTTTCACTCTTGTTTCCCAGGCTGGAGTGCAACAGCACTATCTCGGCTCGCTGCAACCTCTGCCTCCCAGGTTCAAGCAATTCTCCTGCCTCAGCCTCCTGAGTAGCTGGGATTACAGGCATGCACTACCACACCCGGCTAATTTTGTTTTTGTAGTAGAGATGGGGTTTCTCCATGTTGGTCAGGCTGGTCTTGAACTCACGACCCCAGGTGATCTGCCTGCCTCGGCCTCACAAAGTGCTAGGATTACAGATGTGAGCCACCGCGCCTGGCCACAGCCTGAAATTTAACATCTCAACCATTTTTGAGTGTTCAATTCACTAGTGTTAAGTATATTCACATTGTAGCGCAAAAGATCTCCAGAACTTTTACCCTTTGCAAAACTGAAACTATATATATTAAACAATGACTGCCCTTTTACCCTTCCCCACAGTCTCTGGTACCCACTATTCTACTTGAGTTTGACTACTTTAGATACCTTATGTAAGTGGAATCTTCCAGTATTTGTCATTTTGTGACTGGCTTATTTCACTTAGCATAATATTCTCAAGGTTCATCCATGTTGTACTTGCGACAGGATTTTCTTCCTTTTTAAAGCTGAACAATATTCCATTGTATTTATGTAATACATTCTCTTTATGCATTCCTTGATGGACATTTGGGTTGCTTTCACCTCCTGATTATTGTGAATAGTGCTGTTGTGAACATGAGTATGCAAATAACTCTGGGACTGTATTTCATTGTGTTTGGAGATACAGAAGCAGGAGTCCTGGATCATAAGGTTGTTTTGTGTTTTGAGGAACTGCCATACTGTTTTCCATAGTGGTGGTTGTCATGCGTGTCCATGTGAAGAGACCACCAAACAGGCTTTGTGTGAGCAATAAAGTTTTTTAATCACCTGGGTGCAGGCGGGCTGAGTCCGAAAAGAGAGTCAGCGAAGGGAGTTGAGGGTGGGGCCATTTTATAGGATTTGGGTAGGTAAAGGAAAATTACAGTCAAAGGGGGGTTGTTCTCTGGCGGGCAGGAGTGGGGGTCACAAGGTGCTCAGTGGGGGAGCTTTTTGAGCCAGGATGAGCCAGGAAAAGGACTTTCACAAAGTAATGTCATCCCTTAAGGCAAGGACTGGCCATTTTCACTTCTTTTGTGGTGGAATGTCATCATTCAGGGTGGGGCAGGGCATTTTCATCTCTTTTGTGACTCTTTAGTTACTTCAGGCCATCTGGGCGTATTGCAAGTCACAGGGGATGCGATGGCTTGGCTTGGGCTCGGGCTCAGACGCCTGACAGTTGTACCATTTTACAACCCCACCAACAGTACGTAAGGGTTCCAGTATCTCCACATCCTTACCAACACTTCTTATTTTCTTTTTTTGTTTTTGATACTAGCAATCTCAATAGGTATGAAGTGATTGTTTATTGTAGTTTTGATTTGCATTTCTCTAGTGATTTGTGATGTGAGCACCTTCATGGCTTGTTGACTATTGTATGTCATTTTTGGAGAACTATATATTCAGGTCCTTTGCTCATTTTTGAATTGGGTGGTTGTTGTTGAATTGTGGGAGTTTTAAAAAATATATTCTGGATATTAATTCCTTACCAGATACACGATTTGCAAATATTTTCTCCCATTCTGTAGGTTGCCTTTTTACTCTGTTGATTGTGCACTTTAATTTGCCGAAGTTTTTGAGTTTGCTGTACTCCTGTTTGTCTGTTTTTGATTTTGTTGCCTGTGCCTTTAGTGTCATGTTTAAATCATTGCCAAATCTAATGTCATGAAGCTTTTCTCCTCTGTTTTCTTCGAGCAGTTTTATAGTTTTGGGTCTTATATTTAGGTCTTTATTTAGAGTTAATTTTTGTATATGGTGTAAGAGTCCAACTTTATTCCTTTTCATGTGGATATCCAGTTTTCACAGTGTCTTGATGAAGAGAACCGTCCTTTGCCCTTTGAATAGTCTTAGTCTTGGTACTCATGTGGAAGATCATTTGACCATATATGTGAAAGTTTATTTCTGGACCCTCTATTCGGCCTGTATATCTTTCTTCATGCCAGCACTACTTTTTTTTTTTTTTTTTTTTCTTTTGAGACAGAGTCACACTCTGTCACCCAGGCTGGAGTGCAGTGATGCAATCGTGGGTCACTGCAACCTCTGCCTCCCAGGTTCAAGCAGTACTCCTGCCTCAGTCTCCTGAGTAGCTGGGATTATGGACACACTACCACACCCAGCTAATTTTTGTATTTTTAGTGGAGATGCGGTTTCACCATGTTGGTCAGGCTGGTTTCGAACTCTTGACCTCAAGTGATCTGCCCACCCTCAGCCTCCCAAAGTGGTGGGATTACAGGTGTGAGCCACTGCGCCTGGCCAGATTAATGTAGCTTTGTAATATATTTTGAAATCAGTAGGCGTGAGATCAACAATTTTGTTCTTTTTCAAGATTGTTTTGGCTATGTATTAGTCTATTCTTGCAATGCTACAAAGGAATACTTGAGACTGGATAATTTGTAAAGAAAAGAGATTCAGTTGGTTCACAGTTCTGCAGGCTCTCCAGGAAGCATGATGCTGGTGTCTACTCAGCTTATGGGGAGGTCTCAGGAAACTTATAATCATGGCAGAAGGTGATGGGGAAGCAGGCTCATCTTACATGGCCGGAACAGGAGCAAGAGAGAGAGGGGAAGGTGCCACACACTTTCACATGACCAGATCTCATGAGAACTCACTATCAGGAGAACAGCACCAAGAGGGAAATCCACCTTCATACCAGTCACCTCCCACCAGGCCCCACCTCCAACATTGGGGATTACAGTTTGACACGAGATTTGATGGGGACACAGATCTAAACCATTTCAGGCTTTTTGAGGTCCCTTGAGATTTGATATAAATTTTTGGATGGATTTTTCCATTTCTGCAAAAAATGCCATTGGGATTTTGATAGGGATTACATTGAATATGTAGGTAACTTTGGGTAGTATTACCGTCGTAACTGTATTAAAGTTTTTAATACATGAGTGCAGAATTCTTTTCATTTGTTCATGTCTTTAATTTTTTTTAGCAATGCCTTCAGGTTCTTTCATTTATTTTACATTTGTACAATTTGACTATCCTTCATCTGAAATGCTTGGGACCAGAACTGTTTTGGATTTTGGATTTTGGATTTTTTCAGATTTTGGGATATTTTCATTATGCCAGTTAAACATTCCAAAGCTGAAAATATGAAATCCAAAATGCTCCAGTGAGTATTTCTTTTTTCTTTTCTTCTTCTTCTTCTTTTTTTTTTTTTTTTTTTTTTGAGGCGGAGTCTCTCTTGCCCTGGCTGGTGTGCAGTGGCGTGATCTCAGCTCACTGCAACCTCTGTCTCCTGGGTTTAAGAGAGTCTCTTGTCTCAGCCTCCCAAGTAGCTGGGATTCCAGGCACCTGCCACCACATCCAGCTAATTTTTCTATTTTTAGTAGAGATGGGGTTTCACCATGTTGGCCAGGCTGGTCTCAAAACTCCTGACTTCGGCCAGGCACGGTGGCTCATTCCTGTAATCCTAGCACTTTGGGAGGCCAAGGCGGGCGAATCACGAGGTCCGGAGATCAAGACCATCCTGGCTAACATGGTGAAACCCGGTCTTTACTAAAAAGCACAAAAAATTAGCTGGGCGTGGTGGTGGGTGCCTATAGTCCCAGCTACTCAGGAGGCTGAGACAGGAGAATGGCATGAACCCGGGAGGCGGAGCTTGCAGTGAGCCGAGAGCCACTGCACTCCAGCCTGGGCGACAGAACGAGACTCTGTCTCAAAAAAAAAAAAAAAAAAAAAAAATTCTGACCTCAAGTGATCCTCCTGCCTTGGCCTCCCAAAGTGCTGGGATTATAGGTGTGAGCCACCGCACCCAGCCCCCAATAAGTATTTCTTTGGCATGTCATGTCAGCACTCAAAAAATTTTGGATTTTGGATTTGAGATTTTGGAATTTGGGTTGCTCATCCTGTAGTTATCACCTTCTACCACCTGGGTCTAGTGGACTATTATTTTTAAACTACTTTAAGTCATTTATGAACAATTTGTATAAGTAAGAATAATGGGATGATGAAAATAGCTTTATTAGAGGTTTTAGTAAGAATTTAACACAGCAGACTTCTGTATCAAGTAATTTTTGGAAAACACATCAAAAAGAAGAATACTGTCACATATCCTTTTAACAAAGTGAGATGATAAAAATTCTTGTCACAAAATACTGTATGATAATCTTCCTGTTGAATAACGGGATGAGAATATCATTTCCATTTTGTATTGAGAAGCATTTTTGTTCACTTGTTCATTCTTAAGCTTGAGATTATTCACTTGAGTTATAAGTCCATAGCTTGAGACTTTATTCCTGTGATGAATTTTTGCCAGATAGTCCAGAGTGCTTCTATTTGGCTTTTTGCGTTCATATTTTGATTCATCTAATAATTGTGAAATGCCTTTGGTCAGTTTCCTTGT
The DNA here is from genome assembly GCF_047675955.1 of Chlorocebus sabaeus. Lineage (NCBI taxonomy): Eukaryota > Metazoa > Chordata > Mammalia > Primates > Cercopithecidae > Chlorocebus > Chlorocebus sabaeus. The sequence goes on along the minus strand of NC_132911.1, from coordinate 30,233,164 downwards.
GTTTGCTCTCAAGGGTAGAAAATACAAAGTTTTTTTGTCAAGTGTACTCAGTGAAAGTTAAAAGACAAGAAGAAGACTCTTCCAATCTTTTATATCTTCTTGAAAAGTTGTAATGTAATCCTTTGGGCGATGCAGCAAGAAAACTGAAGGATGCCCATATCTTTCACTGTTGCATCACATTTTTAGGTAATTTAATCATTCTTCTATTTTCTTATTATTTTAGCATTTTAAAAGCACAATTGGAAATAATTGATGGGTAATGATGAGTAAGTAGCAACATATCTCAAGATAGAGGAAAAGTAAGAACGCCAAGATTCTATTTTGTGTCTTAGGTTAGTGAAAGAGTCCCATGGACCCAAATAGTAATTGCAACAAAGATTGAATTTTCTGTTTTAAGCGAAACACATTTTATTTTTGTTCTTTGGAAGACCTCTAAGAATACAAGTCTGGAAATACAATTTTTAAAAAATTGAACTGCTCAAGAAAGAAACTCAAAAACTAAAATTGGGGCTGGGTGCAGTGGCTCACAGCTGTATTCCCTGCACTTTTGGAGGCTGAGGTAGGAAGATCGCTTGAGCCCAGGAGTTCAAGACCAGCCCTGGCAACATAGTGAGACCCTTTCTCTACAAAAAATTAAAAACATTAGCCAGACTTGGCAACGCACCAGTGGTCCCAGTTACTCTGGAGGCTGAGGTGGGAGGATTGCTTGAGCCTGGGGGTGTTGAGGCTGCCATGAGCTGTAGTTGTGCCGCTGCACTCCAGTATGGGTCGAGTCTCTTAAACTTTTGGTCTCGTTTCAAAACTAAAACTAAAATTGGATCCAGGGGACCCTATGGTGGTACACTGAGTGTGTTAAGAAAATGAAAGTTCTTTATTGTTTAAATTTTTTTTTTTTTTTTTGGTGAGTTAAGTTGGAGTTAACTGAAAAATCTTTATTTTATCTATCTTTAAGGCTTTGGGGGACCAGATACTATTTGTAAGTCGTCCCGATAAGAAGAAAATACTTTTCTTCAATGATAAGAGCTGTCAGTTTTCTGTGGATGAAGGTGAGCTTTTCAGTATTATACTTTAGTTTGCAAATATATTACAATTTTAGGGTGATAAAATTTATGTTTATAATACAATTATAATTTAAATCTTATAATATTGCTTTTTTAGCATTATCATGTCTTAGAACACAGCCAGTAGCCCCTGTGTCTAACATATTTTTTCTTAGAATGCAATTTGAAATACATGATTTGAAAGATTTTAGGTTAATTATATTTACAATTGCAGTTTAGGATTTCTTATGTTTATAGCTCAGCTGTACCAAATGGGTTTATTTCTTTATCTTTAGACTTTTACAAATGTAAGTTCATATCCTGATACAAAAGCTTGATACAGGATGGGAAAAAGAATAAACTTTTATTGGTGAATAGTATTCTCTTACCTTATGAATCTTTCAATTATCAAATTGAATAAGGAAGGAGGTGATGTTTTTCTTTCTGGAAATTGTGGAGTTGGATGCTAAGCTGTATATTGAATCTCTTACTAAGTATATGATACGTATGTTTGGACTTTAGTTTTAATTTTTTGTCAATAATTTGTCATTAGTTTAAACAACGGTTTAGTGATGAAAATTTATTATTGAAGTACTAATTGCCATTTTAGCAAATGTGGTATTTTACTGTAAATTTGTATTACTTTTGAAGTTATATAAAATGGCAGGGAAACAATCGAACATCAATTTAATTGATTTTGTGATTTGTGCAGTGACCTTAAGTTTTCCTTTTGTTATCTGGCTATAGATATCCAGGCTTGTGGTTCTGGTAGATAGGGCTTTAGTTTCCCTGAACTTGTTTTAGGAAATTGCATTTTTGTGAAAATCTCAGTTGAGTACCTTACATGTAATTGGTTCACAATAAATGTTAAAATGTGCAGAATATTCCAGTTCTTTGATGTTGCTGTTTCTAATAAGCTCTTTTATATAACAAAGCAAATATTTAGTGAACTTATGCTATCCATTGTAGTGATAGGTGCCTATTGAACAAAGACTTCAGTACTGCCTGGCGATTTTTATATTGCTTTTAGTCTTCGTTACTTGCAATGCTGCCTTTAGGCTAATTTTTATATTTCCTGCTTTTAAAAACATTTAAGGCTGGGCATGGTGGCTCATGCCTCTAATTCTAGCACTTTCAGAGGCCAAGGCGGGAGGACTGCTTGAGGCCAGGAGTTCAAGACCAGCCTGGGCAAAAAAGGGAGACCCTATCTCTATAAAAAACTTAAAAATTAGCCAGGCTTGGTAGCACATGCCTATGGTCTCAGCTACTCGCAAGGCTGAGACAAGAGTATAGCTTGAACTCAGGAGTTAAAGGTTACGGTGAGCTGATTGTGCCACTGCACTCCAGTCTGGGTGACAGAGTGAGACTCTGCCTTTAAAAAGAAAGTTAAAAACCAGTTAAGATATTTCTGAGCTCAAAAAAAAAAAAAAAAAAAAATCTAAGAAATAACCAATTCCTTTATTCTTAGGCATAATTAACTCATTTTGAAAAATATTTGCAGTACTTAAAACCTATCACAAGTATTATAAGTTCAAATAGAGAGTAAGATCCTGTACTAAAAGGCAGATGTGCCTTTCCCTTCTCTAGCTGCAGTCCCTTTCTTTTGTGGCAGCTACTTAACTAGTTTTATTTTGGGTTCTTCAGTTTTTTCCCATTTGCTAATAATATGCTTATGCTATTGTTTCTTGATTTTTTTTTTTCAACTTTGAACAGTGTGACTTACTGTCATTTCTCTGTCTTATACCTATCTCTCTTCTCCCAATATAGTTGTATCACTAGTTAAGTTTTAGTTTCTCCGTCATTTACTTTGATGCCTTCAACAAACATATTTAAATGTTCTCAGTGGGAATTTTAGTGTTAAGTCTGCTCTGCAGATGGCAGCATAGCATAGCATATCTGTTGTGTAAGCAGATGTTTAACTTGAGGTGGGTGGTTGATAGGAAAGAGATTGCAGTAGCTCTGTAAGGGTGTACATGAAGCTCTAGAATTTCTTAGTAGTAGTTCTTTGGGGTTATTTTAGGAGTACATTGTGTGTTTAGCAGTGGGAGGCCCATGTGTTCTTGTAATCTGAACACTGAGCTGTCACTTTCTGTCCCTTGTGTGCTCTTTCTGTGGATACCGTTGTTTTAACTTTGCTTTTTCCTGTTTGTGTATCTTTTATCTATACTTCCTTAATATTACCCCTGTTTTCATTTGTCATTTTATATGGCCTTTGTTGGCCTAAACTCTTTTCTATTTCCTTATTGCATAGCTCATAAGGGCAAAATGAGAATTTTCACTTTTCCCCCCTAGAAAACAATAACAATATAGAAATATGTAGAGTAAAATAGTAATATTAAACTCCAGCATATGTGATGCAGAAATTAAACATGCATCACAGATATGTGATACGTGTCCTGTGATAACATATGCTTGGTAGTTAAATCTTACATAATCAGGAACGAGTTCTGTAAATAATTTGATGTTTGTTCTTTTAGTTTGCTTTCTCAGCATTACAGATAGTCCATAATGATGTATGGCTGGTTAGTATTCCACTGTGTGTACCTGATTAATGGGTTTTAAAATCGTTAATAATGCTGAAGCAAATATCTTTATATATTTTACACATTGGCTATGTATTTTTTTATTTTAATGAAGTAGCCATAGAAATCAGGAAGATAATGCAGAAGTAAATTGAGAAAATATTTTTGCATCTTTTCAGATCTTTGTTGTTGCTAACTTATTTACTATATGGTGAAATGTACTGCTAAGTTTCTTAATATTTAACCATCCTTACACTCCTAGGATAACCTTTCTTTGGCTTTATGTATTTCTAGATTTTTTTTGTATTAATATATTTAGGACAGTTGTTTCAGTATGGTCACTTTGTGTGTGTGTGTGTGCTTTGTCAGATTTTGATTATGGTTATTATGCTGGGTTCATAAAAAGAAAAGTAGTTTTTCTTCCTCTCCTCCCCATTCCTTATGAGAATAGTAGTTTCCTTAAAAATGTGCTAGTTGCTTTCTTGGCAACATTCTTAATGTTTTATTTGCTTATGTCCTTAAGTTTTCTATCTTTTGAGTCAATTTTGATAACTTTTGTTTTCTTACAAAATCATTCATTTTAAAATTTCAAATTTAATAGTGTGCAGTTTTTCAAAGCGTGGCCCTCGGACTTAATTTTCTCACTGTTATTTTCTCTCTTTATGGCGTGCTTTTTTATTTGTTCTTTCCTTATTCCTTTGTGAACTACTTATTTTATCTCTGTTGTTTGTTGTGTTTTCATTTTAACAGAAAATATAATCTGTCATATCACCATCTACATACATACTTATTTTCTGACTACTTAATCTAAGCAGTGATGGAGGAAACATCAGAATCTCTCACAACTTTTATGTTTTTGTTTATTTTTCCTGTAGTTACTGCTTTTTATATTTTCATGCAGTTTTTAGTTTATAAATGTTCTTGACAGTCATAGTTTAAGAATTGTGTTCAAAATCATTATAAAGTGTCCCCCTTGGTTGTATTTAACGTTCTTTTCCTTGATGTCCGGCTTTATCTCATCTGACTCTCATAACCTCTGGCTTTTTAAAAATTTGATATATTTTTGCCCATCTTTTACTTTCTATCTGTATTTTTTTGTTGTTAAGTATTTCCTTTCTAGATGGCATATGACTGGCCTTAACTTTTGAATCAGCTGTCATTTTACATTTACTGTCTTTATTATATGTTGTAATCTCCCCATCATTTACTTGGAAATGGTATAATTTATTTTCATTCTCTTATTCTCTGTTGCCTTTTAATTCCCTTGTTGACAATTTCTGGGATTTTTGTTACAGTTTATTAATGTTTATTCGTGAGCCTGTTTATTCGAGAAATATTTAATGATCTCCTGCTAAGTGCCCTAGTCATTTTGCTAAATATAGGGGTAAGATAGACCAGTCCCTGTCTTTTTAAAGCTTCCATTCTGAAGGGGGACAATAATACAAAATTTGAAAATCCATTCTGAAGGGGGACAGTATACAAAATTTGAAAATATTGCAGATTGTATGAAATGCTAGGAAGAAAATAAATGAACTCTTTGGTAAGGTGGGGGTAGTGAAGTTCAGATACAACCTCTGAAAAAAGATGAAGTGAGCCAAAACAGGAAAAATGAGGTGGAGCTAGCTTTGCCAGGGGTCAGAATAGTGTCCACATGTGGGACTGTAAGGCGAGTATCCAGGCAGAGGGAATAGAATAGCAAAGACAAAGACTGTAGGAAGGACTTTAGTTTTTTTCCTACGGTGGTTTTTGTTTCACCCAGATTCAGTGACCACCAATTTTTTTTTTTTTTTTTTTTTTTTTTGAGACCAAGTTTCGCTCTTGTTGCCCAGGCTGGAGTGCAGTGGTGCAATCACGGCTCACAACAACCTCCGCCTCCGGGGTACAAGCGATTCTCCCGCCTCAGCCTCCCGAGTAGCTGGGGTTACAGGCATGTGCTGCCATGCCAGGCTAATTTTGTATTTTTAGTAGAGATGGGGTTTCTCCATGTTGGTCAGGCTGGCTTCAAACTCTCGATGTCAGGTAATCTGCTCTCCTTGGCCTCCCAAAGTCAGTGAACACTTTTTATAACAAATGATTTGTAACATCATCTTTGCTCTTGTGAAATTAAGTTCATAGATAATATAACCTACTGATACATATACTTTCTTAAAAAGTCAGTGTAATAACCCTAAGTGTAATGTAAAGAATAAATTAAAATTTTTTTTATGCTTTAAAGTATATGTTTTATGGTTTAAAAATTTATTTCAGCCAGGTGCGGTGGCCCATGACTGTAATCACAGCACTTTGTGGGGCCTGCCTTAGGCGATCACTTGAGATCAAGAGTTCGAGACCAGCCTGGTCAACATGGTGAAACCCCGTCTCTACTAAAAGTACAAACATTAGCCGGACATGCTGGCGTGTGTCTGTAATCCCAGCTACTCGGGAGGCTGAGACACAAGAATCACTTGAACCTGGGAGGTGGAGATTGTAGTGAGCCTAGACTGTGCTGCTGCTGCACTCTAGCCTGGACAAGAGAGCGAGACTCTGTCTCAAAAAAAAAAAAAAAAAAAAAAAAAATTCAAAAATGTATAAATGCTCAGGCAGTTATCCTAGAATGTAAATGGAATGAAGTGAAACAGCTGTATACCTTTCTATTGTAGAGTCACCATGAAGATGATAGCCACCGATGGGCTAATATAGTTATGATGTATTGGCAACTTAGATTTCATAACTGGTCTCTTCCTTAAGTGGTAAAGAATTCTTCATAAAGTGCTGAAAATACAAAGTACATTTCTTCTATGATTTATCAAGGTAAATAATACTGTATTCTCCGTACACTGTATATTCCTAGAAAAGCGTATTAAAAGACTGCCAAAAATACTTTGTTTATATATGTTAAATAGAATTGGGTTTGTAGGCTCAGCTTACTTTTACAAACTGGTATTTTTCACTGATCTGTGTCCCTCTGAAGAAGGATGGTGGGATTAAAGCGGGGCTTTCGACCTTGGCAGTGTTAACATTTGGGGTTGAGTAATTTTATTTTTGGTGTGAGGAGTGGTCCTGTGCCTTATAGTACATTGATCAGCATTCTTGGCTTGTTTAGATACCAGTAGTTTAGCTTCCCTGCAGTGTGACAACCAAAACTATCTTTTTTTTTTTTTTTTTTTTTTTGAGATGGAGTCTCGCTCTGTTGCCCAGGCTGGAGCGCAGTGACTGGATCTCGGCTCACTGCAAGCTCCGCCTCCCGGGTTCACGCCATTCTCCTGCCTCAGCCTCCAGAGTAGCTGGGACTACAGGCGCCCGCCACCTCGCCCGGCTAGTTTTTTTGTATTTTTTTAGTAGAGACGGGGTTTCACCGTGTTAGCCAGGATGGTCTCGATCTCCTGACCTCGTGATCCGCCCGTCTTGGCCTCCCAAAGTGCTGGGATTACAGGCTTGAGCCACCGCGCCCGGCCCCAAAACTATCTTTAGACATTATCAAGTGTCACCTGGAGAACAAACTTCCCCTTGTTGGGAACTTGGTTAAAGGTCCAGTTTACGTTGATAGAATAGAGGAAGATTGAGACCCACTGTCTTCAGATTCCTTTTCCCAGCTCCTGTCATTCTGCACACTCGGTGGTGGAAGGAAGATCACAGTGAATGAGGTTGCTGTCTTTGGCCTTCCAGGCTGAGCGGGTAGAATGGCGTAGAAAGTGCAGTTCAGCTGTTTGCATTTTGTCATTTTGGTGTTCACACAGTGCTGTAGAGACACCAGAGGGAATAGCCACTTACAGGAACCTCGGGTAAGGTACCACCAGTCTTTTACTTGAAAGTGCCAGTATTACGTAAATCAGTAATAAAAAACAAAACAAAACAAGTTTTTGTTAATGATATAAGGAATGTGTGTTTCCAGGGAAGACCCATTGAAAATGGACACGTTTTAACATTAGTCTCTCCCTCCTCCTCTTGTTATGCCTCAGAATGCTTTATGCTTTGTGTGAAGATTTTCATTTTGTTCCACTAGGTGGCAGCCTTAGCCATAGAGAGGAACTCTGAATGCGCACACTTCCAGGCACACTGAGGGTTCTGTCTGTAATAGAAGCACTTGTCCTAAAATGAGATTTAGCTCAAGGAGAGAGTTGATTGTCTAGTAATTTTTTAATCTAGTGTAGGAGTGAACACAGAGTAGTTGGACCTAGGCATGCATCTTATTTTTCAAAGGCATTTATTTCCTTAAGTCAAGAGCTTATTTATTTAAAGGTGGTATAAATGTGGGGAAGAGGCTGGTGCTGAGGAGTTAGATTGTAGGTTTTATCTTTTTTCAATTTATTTTTTTTTACTCTAAAAAAGATTTATTCACTCCGTGTACGTTTTATCTTAGCTCGGTCCCTTATTAGCCAAGGCAAGATACTTAACCTCTCTCTGAGATTCCTCATCTGTTAAATAGAAATAATAGTATTGTTACCTCGTTGTCTTTGAGGATTAAATGAGTGAATATAAGTAAAAGTGCTTGGAACTTGGAACCGAATCTGGTAGAAAGTAAGAACATGGTAATGTTAACTATTATTAGTATCGGAAAAATAAAATAGTGCCCACGGTGCTAGTTGTTTCAGTCTTACTTACCTGGTTATTTACTTATCTGTCTGGTCACTGACTCAGTGGTCTTATAGTTTTGTATGTGTATTGTATGTATTTTGTATGTACAGCCCAGGCTGTAGTGCAGTGGCACAATCTCGGCTTACTGTGACCTCTGCCTCCCAGGTTCAAGCGATTCTCCTGTCTCAGACTGCCGAGTAGCTGGGATTAAAAGTATGCACCACCACGCCTGGCTAATTTTTTGTAGTTTTAGTAGAGACGGGGTTTCACCATGTTAGCCAGGCTAGTCTTGAACTCCTAACCTCAAGTGACCCACCTGCCTCGGCCGCCCAAAGTGCTGGGATAACAGGTGTGAGCCGTTGTGCCCAGCCAGTTATTTATTTATTTTTTTTGGTTTTATTTTTTGCTCTATGCTGTTATAAATGCTGTGTGTACATTTTCTTGAGGTTGAATTGCTGGATCAAAAGATAGACATATTTTTAAAAATACTAATGCCTTACCAAATGTCTATTGTAAAATTGGGCCAATTTATACCTCCACAATAGTGAATGAGAAGGAATCCATTTCTTCATGTCCTCACAAATACTGATTGGGTGTTTTTAGTTGACTTTGCCAACCTCATAGAACATGAAGAGTATCTTGTTTTTTATTTTATTAATTTTTATAAATAGAGACAGGGTCTCGCTATGTTGCCCAGACTGGTCTTGAACTCCTGGGCCAAACGATCCTCCTACCTTGGCCTCCCAAAGTGCAGGGATTACTGGCATGAGCCACCATGCCCAGCCAAAGACTGTCTTGTTTTAAAAATTCATTTTATTTCAGTCATTTTATAAAATTAAGGAAAGCCAGGTTATTTCTCTTTGTCAGCTGAACATTTTGTCCCCACATGTGTTAAAAAGTAATTAAATTTGAAATTCTGTGAGATTGTACCTCTAAAATACCCCTACGTTCCAGTATTCATCTTAAGTATTTATGCAGCTATAATACATTTACATAGATGTCATATTTAAATGATTTACATAGTAGATGTCATATATTTACATTTACATAGTAGATGTCATATTTAAATATTGCAACAGCATTGAGCTAAGGAAAGGCAGGGATTAAGTATAAATGTTTTATTGAAAAAAATTGAAGAGTTTTTATTCAGGGTTTTTCTCTGAAAATAGCTCAAGTGACTTTAAACAAAAGGAAATAGTTAAGTCAAAAAATTTTAAGTGTACTTTCAGTTCCATTCTGCCATGAAAATTTATAGCGTTGTGTATTCTTTTTGTATATTAATATACAGATCAGCTTTCTAGGCCATTGCTGCTACTATTTAAGTAGGTAATATTACCTCTGCGATTGTGTCATAAGAGGCCTGCAATATGTAAGCTTCTGTGCATATCAGGTAGAAAGGCAAAGTAATTTCAGTCTTCAAGGAACTGAAATTTTGCAGTGGTAGAAAGTGAATGAAATTAACCGAGTAAAAGGTATGTTTTTCATATGTACTTTTTTTCCCATTTTGCCTTTATTATACAGAGAGAAGTACACAGTTGGCTTGTTAGATATGTCATACCTATTCTAAAGAAATGAATACAGTTTTCACATGTTGATAAATTAGAATTTAACAAATTGATGATCAGAATACCAGAACTGTTCTTTGGTATGATATAGTTTCTTCCACAGCTATAATAATAAATTTGACATGTAAAATTCTAACTATTGCATACATTTTAAAACAGTAATTTTGCATGCTTTATTGGGATTACAGAGGTATTTTTATTGCTGAGTTGGAAGTTTGATCTGAAATTATTTTCTTTCATATATGCCTGTAGTGGGCAAAGCTGGCCATATTCATTACATAGCCTTTAAAGTTTGGCTAAAAAGCAGATAGTTGGGAACTTCTAGCTTTTACTTAGAATGGAGAAAGCTAGAGAGCATCGTTCCTACCCTTACAGCAACAACAAACCCCAGAAATTTGTATGTTGATATCTTCTTGAATTCATCAGTGAGCTGAGGTTGCAGGTTAACCACCCAACCCAGACTGTAAGGAGAGACAGGCACCCCCATGGAAAGGTAAGACATGAGCACTTGTTTACCTGAGACAGACAAAGTGAACAGCCTGTAGGAGAATTCGGTTAAAATTTAATGAACTTAGTGTGGACCAGCAAGAAAACAGAGATCGCCTGGGGGGCTGCAGACACAGGGAAATTTGTATCCACTCACAGGCTCTTCACAGATTTCACTGGATGCTTACAAAAAAGATTGAGGCTAGGGTATGGGTACTGAGAAAGTGTCCATTACTCTTCCCCCTGGAGGAGGGGGACAGTAGATCCTTTTGGAAAGGCATGAGTTCTGTCTCAGTCCTCCTTCCCTTCTTTGCTCTTATGAGATAAGAGCCTTAAGCCACTGTGGAAAGAGAACAGAAAAAAAGTCTTTCGTCCTTGGCGAGGGACAGGAATATGTGCTAGCCCCAGAACTTTAGTGGAGGAGAAAAGGCAGGAGCACTGAGAAGGCCACACCCCGGCCACCAAGGAAAACAGCGTTTGCCCAAGACCAAGGCTTAATCCTAACGTCAGAATCTTCCCATCCATACGAGGCTAACAGCTGTGGACTGACAGGTGACACTGGAGATCTGTGAGAGGCGCAGGAACATGGAGGCAGGCCAGCTCAGATGCCGTGTAAAATGAACACCAAAAAAGCTGAAGGTCGAACAGACACTGAGGAAAATATCCTCTGGCAAACCAGCCACTACCCTACGCGGTTCGAAGCTGGTGGTACGTTGTGGGTAACCATGGCAGCAACAAATTCCAAACCACGTTCCTGTCCTGACAATAGATTGACTCAACCTCCACACACTAAAGATCTGGCAGAAGGAAAGGCGGGCCCATTTCCTAGGCATAAAAACTATTTACCTCAGTCTCAGCTGTCTTACAGAGGATATCCTGCTTTCAAAAAAGTTTTTGAGGCATAAAAAGAAGGAAGGAAGAACAACACACTATTGAGACAGGACATTTTTAAGACCAAATTCTTTTGAGCTATCAGACATGGAATCGAAAATAACTGTTTAGTATGTTAAGATCTCTAGTAGAAAAGGCAGGCAACTTGCGTGGTCAGGTAGGATATTTCAGCAGAGAGATAGACACTGTAAGAAAATAAAATAAATGCTAAAAATGAAAATGACAGTAACATAGGTGAAAAATGTCTTCAACAAGCTCATTATTAAACTTGGTGTAGCCAAAGGAGTCTGTGAACTTGAATACAGCTGAAGTGTGAAAAAAATAGGGCAGATCGCCCGTGAGCTCTGAGACAATATCAAGTGGTCTGAATTTGTAGTTAAAGTCTGAGAAGGAAAAGAAAGAAAACCGGGCAGAAGAAATACTTGAAGATGTGATGACCAAGAATTTTCTAAAATTAATGATGGATACCAAAGATCTGTGAAGCTCAGAGAACACAAACCAGATCATCCCCTAAACCAGGCAAATGACAGAAAAACACCAAGGCTTGTCATATTCAGACTGCAGAATATGAAAGATAGCAAATACTGTAGGCAGTCAGAGGAAAGAGACTAATTCCAGAGGAAAAAAAGAATGCAGGATTCTTATTAGAACCCATGCAGACCAAAGGATAATGCAGCACATCTTTAGAGGGCCAAAAGGGAGAAAATCCTTAGAACCCGGAGTTCCGTACACAGCAAAAATCATCTCTCCTCTTCTCTCCCCTCCTCTCCCCTCCCCTCCCCTCCCCTCCCCTCTCCTCTCCTCTCTTCTCTTCCTTTTTTTTTTTTTTTTTTTTTTTTTTGACACAGTCTCACTCTGTGGCTCAGGCTGGAGTGCAGTGGTGCAGTCTTGGGTCTCTACAACCTCTGCCTCCAGGGCTCAATTGATCAATTTTTTGTGTTTTTAGTAGAGATTGGGTTTCACCATGTTGCCAAGTCTGGTTTTGAACTCTTGGGCTCAAGCGATCTGCCCTCCTCAGCCTCCCAAAGTGTTAGGATTACAGGTGTGAGCAACTGCATCTAGCAAAAATAATCTTTCAAAAATGAAGAAGAAATACTCTCAGAGAAAGAGAAATGGAGAGAATTCATTGCCATCAGACCTGCACTACTGGAAATATTAAAGGAAGTTGTTCAGGAAGAAGGGGTATGACATTAGACATTTGGATCTATACAAATAAATTTCTTGGAGATAGAGTTTTTGTTATTTAAAAATGTTTTTCTAATTTCTCTGAAAGATGACCATAAATCAAAAATATTAACAATATATTTTGTGTTTAGGGCATGTTATGTGAAATAAAATTTATGACACATTAGCTCAAAGGTCAGAAGTGATCAATAATTGGAAGTATATTGTTCTAATGTCTTTACACGACATATGAAATGCAGTGTCTTACGCTAAGCTAGGCTCTGATTATGTATGTTGTAAACCTAGGTCAACCACTAAAAACATTTTTTGAGAAAAGTATAATAAGCCAATAGCAGAGATAAAATGGAATCATACACATATATCCAGCTAACCTAAATGAACACAGAGACAGAAGGAAAACACGAGGAGTAAATGGAACAAATAGAAACAGTGGTGAAGATGATAGCCTTTATTCCAACTACATTCATCAGTGTATTAAATGTAAATGGTTTAAATACACTGATGGAGACAGATTTTCAGCTTGGGTGCAAAAGCAAGACTCTAGAATATACTTTTTTTTTGAGATGGAGTTTTGCTCTTCTTGCCCAGACTGGAATGCAATGTCGTGATCTCGGCTCACCGCAACCTCTGCCTACTGGGTTCAAGTGATTCTCCTGCCTCACCTCCCGAGTAGCTGGGATTACAGGCATACGCCACCACGCCCGGCTAATTTAGTATTTTTAGTAGAGACAGGGTTTCTCCATGTTGGTCAGGCTGGTCTCGAACTTCCAACCTCAGGTGATCTGCCCACCTCGGCCTCCCAAAGTGCTGGGGTTACAAGCATGAGCCACTATGCCTGGACACTTTTTTTTTTTTTTTTTAAAGATCAATTCCTGCAGCTGTCTGGTATATACTGTCTATAAGAAACCCACTTTAGGCCGGGCGTGGTGGCTCATGCCTGTAATCCCAGCACTTTGGGAGACCGAGGCAGGCGGATCACCAGGTCAGGAGTTTGAGACGCGCCTGACCAACATGGTGAACCCTCATCTCTACTAAAAATACCAAAATTAGCCGGGTGTGGGGGCCCGTGCCTGTAATCCCAGCTACTCAGGAGGCTGAGGCAGTAGAATCACTTGAACCGGGGAGGCGGAGTTTGCAGTGAGCTGAGATCGCGCCATTGCCCTCCAGCCTGGGCAACAGAGGGAGACTCTGTCAAAAAAAAAAAAAAAAAGAGAAGAAACTCACTTTAAATATAGACAGGCTAGGGGCCAGGTATGGTGGCTCATGCCTGTAATCCCAGCATTTTGGGAGGCCGAGGTGGGCAGATCGCCTGAGGTCAGGAATTTGAGACCAGCCTAGCCAACATGGTGAAACCCTCATCTCTACTAAAAATACAAAAATTAGCTGAGTGTGGTGGCATGCGCCTGTAATCCCAGCTACCTGGGGGACTGAGGCAGGAGAATCTCTTGATCCCAAGAGGCGGAGGCTGCAGTAAGCTAAGATTGCGCCTCTGCACTCCAGCCTGGGTGGCAGAGCAAGACTCCATCTCAAAAGAAAAGTAAATAAATAAATAAATAAATAAATATAGACAGGTTAAAAGTAAAAACATGTAAAATGATATACTTTGCAAACACTATCGGGAAAGCTAGGGTGGCTATATTAATATCAGACAGAGTAGACTTCAGAGCCAGGAAAATTACCAAGGATAAAGAAGGACATGGGCCGGGCATGGTGGCTCACGCCTGTAATCCCAGCACTTTGGGAAACTGAGGCAGGAGGATCACTTGAGGCCAGCCTAGGCAACATGACGAAACCTCGTCTCTACAAAAAATACAAAACAGCCTGGTGTGGTGGTGTGCACCTGTAGTCTCTGCTACTCAGGAAGCTGAGCTGGGAGGATCACCTGAACCGAGGAGTTGGAGGTTGCAGTGAGCCATGATTGTGCCACTGCACCAGTTTGGGTGTTGGAGCCACACCCTGTCTCAAAAAAAAAAGATAAAAAAAAAAAAAAAGGACATTCCATAATGGTAAAGGTATCAATTCTCCAAGAGTATGTAATAGTCGTAAATACCTATGTATCTAACAGCAGGCCTTCTAAATACATGAATTAAAAATTGATAAAACTAAAAGGAGAAATAGATACATCCACAGTTAGACTCTACAGCATTCCTGTCTCAGTAGTTGATTGAACAAGTAGTTGGAAAATTAGGATATAGAATTACGGAGGAGCACCATCAACTAATTTGACCTAATTGGGATTTCTAGAGCAGTGTGTCCCACAGCAGCAGAATACCGTGCATGTATTTTCCTTTTGTTCTTTTTTGAGACAGCATTTCGCTTTCGTTGCCCAGGCTGAAGTGCAATGGCGTGATCTCAGCTTGTTGCAACCTCCACCTCCCAGGTTCAAGTGATTCTCCTGCCTCAGCCTCCTGAGTAGCTGGGATTACAGGCATGCACCACCACAGCTGGCTAATTTTTGTATTTTCAGTAGAGATGGGGTTTTACCATGTTGGTCAGGCTGGTCTTGAACTCCTGGCCTCAAGTTATCCACCTGCCTCAGCCTCCCAAAGTACTGGGATTACGTGCATGAGCCACTGTTCCTGGCCCTGTGCTTATATTTTCAAGTGCACCTGGAATATTCACCAAGATAGCTGGTATTCTAGCCCACAAAACAAACTTGAATTGTATTTGAAAGAATTGAAAGTACCATTGGCCCTCCATGTCTTTTGGTTCTACATCTGCGGATTCAACCAACTATAGACTGAACATATTTGGTAAAAAATTGTGTCTGTATTAAACACATACAGACGTTTTCCTTGTCATTATTCCCTAAACAATACAGTATAACTATTTACATGGTGTTTAAATTGTGTCAGGCATTATAAGTAATCTAGAGATGATTTAAAGTACATGGGAGGATAGGCATAGGTTATATGTAGATACTGTACCATTTGATATCAGAGACTTGAGCATCTGTAGATTTTGGTATCTGTTAGGAGTCCTGGAACCAATCCCCCATGGATACCAAAGGCTAACTATACATGAATGATTTGTGTGGGCCATAATGGAATTAGGCTAGAAATCAATAACAGAGCTAGCTATATTTGGAAACTGTCCATTTGGAAATTAAATAATTTTATTTATGTATTTTTTGAGACAAGAGTCTCACTGTATAGCCTGGAGTGCAGTGGCATGATCACAGCTCACTGCAGCCTTGTCCTCCCTGGGCACAGGCGATCCTCCTACCTCAGCCTCCCAAGTAGCTGGGACTACAGGTGTGTGTCACCATGCCTGGCTAATGTTTGTATTTTTTTGTAGAGATAGAGTTTTGCAATGTTGCCCAATCTCGTCTCGAACTCCTAGGCTCAAGTGATCTGCCTACCTCGGCTTCCCAGAGCGCTAGGATTACAGATGTGAGCCACCACACCCAGCCTGAAATTAAATACCTTTAAGTAACATGTGGTTCGAGGAGGAAATCACAGGGAAGTAAAAATGTTGTTGCATTAAATGAAAGTGAAAGCACAGTGTATCAAAATTCATGGGATGCAGCTATAGCAGTGCTTATAGGGAAATAAAGAGCATTAAGTGCTTTTAGTTAAAAAAAAAAAAAAAAAGGTGTATGACCATACACAGTTCATGTATCAGTTGATGGATATTTGGGTTTTTCCACTTTTCAGCTGTTACAAATAATACTGCTATGAACATACCTATACAAGATTTTGTGTGGACATGTGTTTTCATTTCTCTTAGGTATATACCTAGGAGTGGAATTGCTACATCATATGGTAATTCTATGGTTAACTTTTTGAGAGATTGTCATACTATTTTGCAAAGCAGCTACATTAATTTACATACATTCTCACCAGCAATGTAGGAAGGTTCTGCTTTCCCCACACCCTTGCCAACACTGATTTTAGCCATCCTAGTGGATGTGAAATGTTACTGTGATTTTGATTTGCATTTCCCTAATGACTAATGATGTCAAACATCTTTTTGTGTGCTGATTGGCCATTTATATATTTTATTTTTATTTTTATTTGTTTATTTATCTATCTATTTATTTATTTTGCTGTAGAAACAGGGTCTCACTCTGTTTCCTGGGCTTGAGTGCAGTGACGCGATCATAACTCATGGCAGCCTCAAACTCTTAGGCTCATGCAGTCCTCCCTTCTCAGCCTCCTGAGTAGCTAGGGCAACAGGTGTGTGCCACAGTACCCGACTATAATTTTTTAATTTTTTGTAGAGACAGGGTCTTACTATGTTGCCCAGGCTGACCTTGAACTCCTGGCCTTAAGTAATCCTGCCGTGGCCTCTCAAAGTGCTGGAATTATAGGTGTGAACCACCATACCTGGTCCATCTGTATATTTCCTTTGGCACAATGTTTGTTGAAATCCTTTGTCCATTTAAAAAATTGTTTTGTGCTTTTATTACAGAGCTGTAAGAATTCTTTATTCTGGATACAAGGCCATTGTGAGATACATGCTTTACAGATATTTTCTTCCATTCCGTGGGTTGTCTTTTCACTTTCTTGGTGGTGTCTTATGAGGTATAAAAGTTTTTAATTTTGGACCAGGCACAGTGGCTCACACCTGTAATCCAAGCACTTCGAGAGGCCGAGGCGGGTGGATCATCCGAGGTTAGGAGTTCGAGACCAGCCTGGCCAACATGGCAAAACCGTGTCTCTACTAAAAATACAAAAATTAGCTGGACGTGGTGGTCCCCATCTGTAATCCCAGCTTCTTGGGAGGCTGAGGCAGGAGGATCACTTGAACCTGGGAGGGTGAGGTTGTGAGCTGAGATTGTGCCACTGCACTCCAGCCTGGGTGACAGTGCAACTCTGTCTCAAAAAGAAAAAAAAAGTTTTTAATTTTGATCAAATCCTTTATCTTTTTTCTTTAGCTGCTTGTGCTTTTGGTGTCATGTCTAAACCATTGCCTAATCCAAGGTCATGAAGGTTTACTTCTGTTTTTTCCTCTAGGAGTTTTTGTTTATGATATGAGACATGGGTCCAGTGTCCTCCTTTAGAAAGCTAAATAGTAGGTATAGATCTCTACATTGTACTATATACTACTGTATGAGCCAGCCATCCCACTCTTGGGTGTTAACCCAAATTCATGTAAAATTCATGAGTATTTATACTGGCTTTCTTCATAACCAACAATTGGAAACAATTCACGTCTTTAACTGTCCCTTAATTTCCCCTTAACTGTGGCACATACTTACAATGGAATACAACTCAGCAATGAAAAGGAACAAAGGACTGACATTCCAACAACGTGGATGAATCTCAGAGGCATCGTGCCTAGTGAGGGAAGCCAGATTCCAAAGGGACATGCTGTGTGATTTTATTTATATGTTTATGACATTCCTGGGAAACAGAACCATAGAAACAGATCAAGGGCTGCCCGTGGAGAGAGAGAGTGACTGCAGAGGAGAATAGGGTGGTTTGCGGTTGTTGAACTGTCTGTATCATTATTGTGGTGTTAGCATGACCATATGCTTGTCAAAACTTCCGGAATTGTACACTAAAATGTGCAGGATTTTAATTTTCATAAATTATATATTAGTAAAATAAAAGGACAGTTTAAAGTAGTTGTTCAAAAGAATATGGTGTTTCTCCCATTGTAAAGCTGTTTTCAAGATAAAGAGTTACCCCATGGCTTCACCCCTTCTTGTTTTGGTGTCTGGTGTTTATCGCAAGTAAAAAGTGCGATTGCTCAGTGTAGATTTTAGCAGGATCACCAAGAACAGCAAGTGCTGCCAAGTTCTTCTCATCCTCTCTAGCCACAGTTAGCTCTCGGCATGATTCTGTCCAGCCTCTGCTGCATGTATTTGGGCAGACGATGCCTGTTCTTTACATATGTCCAGATAGCAGGTCATACTGTGGTAGTGACAGAATTCTCAAGAAATACTTGTTGAAATGTTGAGGATGAAGTGGCACTTGTCTTATGTAATCCTGCCTGCTTAAGTCATACTTAAAATTTATTTTTTATTTTTAAGACAGGATCTTGCTCTGTTGCTCAGGCTGGAGTGCAGTGGCACAGTCATAGCTCACTGCAGCCTTGAACTCCCCTGGACTCAAGCCATCCTCCCACCTCAGTCTCTTGATTAGCTGGGACTACAGGCATATGCCTCCATGTCTGGCCAATTTATTATTTAATTTTTTTTTTTGTAGAGGTGGAGGTCTCGCTTTTGCCCAGACTGGTCTTGAACTCCTGGCTTCAAGTGATCCTCCCACCTTGGCCTCCCAAAGTACTGGGATTACAGGTGTGAGTCATTGCACCAGGCCAATACTTTTTTGTTTTTTTGAGGTGGAGTCTTGCTCTGTCACCCAGGCTGGAGTGCAGTGGTGCCATCTGGGCTCACTGCAACCTCTGCCTCCTGGATTCAAGCAATTCTCCTGCCTCAGCCTCCTAAGTAGCTGTGATTACAGGTGCGCACCACCACACCTGGCTAAATTTTTGCATTTTTAGTGGAGACGAGGTTTCATCATGTTGGTCAGGCTGGTCTCAAACTCCTGACCTCGTGATCTGCCTGCCTCAGCCTCCAAAAGTTCTGGGATTACAAGCATGAGCCACTGTGCCTGGCCAGGCCAGGCCAGTACTTTTTTAAAAAGAAAAATTTCAAGCAGTGTGTATTAGTTTCCTGTTGTTGCTGTAAGATGTTACCACAAACTTTGCAGCTTAAAACAACACAAATGTAGTATCTTACTGTTCTGGAGGTCAGAAGTCTTAAATGGGTAAAGAGGGCTGCACTCCTGCTGGACACTCGTGGGGAAATTCATTTCCTTGCCTTTTCAGCTTCCAGAGGCTGCCCAGATTTCTTGGCTCATGTCCCAGCATCACTCTGATCTCTGCTTCTGCCTTGACTCAGGCTCTCCTGCCTGCCTCTTTCCTTTATAAGGAGCCTTGTGATTACATTGGGTCTGCTCAAATAATCCAGAATAACCTGCCTCTCAAGATTCTTTTTTCTTTGGACCAACACCTTCTCATTCCCCTTCTCCTAGCCTCTAGTAGCCATCATTCTACTCTCTGCTTCTGTTGAGTTCTGATTGTTTTAGATTCCATGTAGAGGTGAAAACATGCGGTTTTTGTCATTTGGTGCCTGGCTTATTTCATTTAACAATGTTCTCCAGGTTTATTCATGTTGTTGCAAATGACAGAATTTCTTTCTTTTTTAAGGCTAATAGTATTCCATTGTGTGTGTATATATATATTATATTTTTGTTATCCGTTCATCTGTTGATAGACACTTAGATTGAGTCTTTATCTTGACTGTTGTAAGTAATGGTGCAGTGAACATGGGAGTGCGTGCATCTGTCTCCTCAACGTACTAAGTTCAAGTCCTTAGAATAAATACCCAGAAGTGGGATTGCTGGATCAAATGAGAATCCAGTTTTTAGTTTTTTTGGGGGACTCCATACAGTTTTCCATAATGGCTACACCAATTTACATTTCCACCAACAGTGTACAGGTGTCCCCTTTGCCACATCCTCATCAGTGCATTTTATCTTTCGTCTTTTTGATGATAACCATTCTCACAGGTGCGAAGTGATGGCTCATTGTACTTCTCTTTCTCCTTTTTCCTTTAAGTCTCTGACCCAATTGGAAATCATTGTGGTTTTGATTTGCATTTCCCTAATGATTAGTGATGAGGAGCCATATATCTGTTGGTCATTTGTATGGTTTTTTTTTGAGATGGAGTCTTGCTCTGTTGCCCACGCTGGAGTGCAGTGGCGCAATCTCGGCTGACTGCAACCTCCATATCTTGGGTTCAAGTGATTCTCCTGCCTCAGCCTCCCGAGTAGCTGGAATTACAGGTGCCTGCCACCATGCCCGGCTGAGTTTGTATTTTTAGTAGAGATGGGGTTTCACCATGTTGGCCAGACTGCTCTAGAACTCCTGACCTCGGATGATCCTAACACCTTGGCCTCCCAAAGTGCTGGGATTATAGGCATGAGTCACCGTGCCTGGCCTCATTTATGTATCTTCTTTTGAGAAATGTCTGAATATTTCTGACATTTCAGGATTTCTGAATATTTCTGAACTTTCAGACAACATTTAGGTCTTTTGCCAATTGTTTAAATCAAGTTGGTTTTTTTTTTTTTTTTTTTTGGCTATTATTTTGAGTTCCATATATATGGAAAAATATATATATATACACATATATCTTTCTTTTTTGGAGGCATCATCTCATTTTGTCACCCAGATTGTAATTCAGTGGCACAATCGCGGATAGCTGCAGCCTCCACTTCCCAGGCTCAAGTGATCCTCTCAGCCTTCTGAGTAGCTGGGGACTACAGATGTGCACCGCCAAGCTTGGCTAATCTTAAAACATTTTTTGTAGAGACGAGGTCTCACTATATTTCCCAGGCTGGTATCGAACTCCTAGACTCAAGCAATCTTCCTGTCTCAGCCTCCCAAAGTGCTGGGATTATAGGCATTAGCCGTGGCGCCTGCCCTCTATTTTGTATATTAACCCCATATTAGATGTGTTGCTTGCAAATATATTCTTCCAGTCTGTAGGTTGTCTCTTCACTCTGTTTACTTTGCCATGCTCAAGCTTTTTGGTTTGTTGTAATCCCAGTTGTTTATGTTTGCTTTTGTTGCCTGAACTTTTGGGGTCAAATCCAAAAAATGATTGCCCTAACCAGTGTTGTGTTGTATTCCCTCTGTTTTCTTGTCGTATTTTCACAGGTTCAGGTCTTATGTTTAAGTCTTTAATCCATTTTGAGTTGATTTTTCTATATGGTGTGAGACAGTGGTCTCATTTCATTCTCCTGACACCCTTTATTGAAGAGACTGTCCTTTTCCCATTGTATGTTATTGGCACCTTTGTCAAAGATCAACTGATTGTAAATGCATGGGTTCATTTCTGGGCTTTTGTTTATGCCAGTCCCATGCTCTTTTGATTACTGTAGCATTATAATATGGTTTGAAGTAGTGTGGTACCTCT
The DNA here is from genome assembly GCF_047675955.1 of Chlorocebus sabaeus. Classification (NCBI taxonomy): domain Eukaryota; kingdom Metazoa; phylum Chordata; class Mammalia; order Primates; family Cercopithecidae; genus Chlorocebus; species Chlorocebus sabaeus. Next base: position 30,211,986 of record NC_132911.1, on the reverse strand, counting down.
GATTTTATTTGTTTTGCTCAAGATTGCCTTGGCTAATCAGTTTTTTTGTGTGTGTTTCCATTAGACGTTTAGAATTATTTTTTCTATTTATGTGAAAAATGACATTGGAATTTTTAAAGGGATTGAATTGAATCTTTGGATAGTATGGACATTTTAACAGTATTATTAATTCATCCAATTCAGAATCCAAATCTTGAGATCTCCTCATCTCAAGATTCTTAGTCACCAAAGTCTTTTTTACCATATATGGTAATGTATTCATGAGTTCTGGGGATTAAGATGTGGACATCTTGGGTGGGGGTGCATTTTTCTTTGTAGCACACAAAAGAAATTATTTTGATAGTTTCTCAAATGTAAGATCACTAGAAGGTGAGGTAAATCGAGAAATGTCCTATTTTCTGGAACTGCAAAGTGGATATAATGACACTTTTGAGGATAAAAAGTCATGTTAATAACACGTGTTGTTAAAGGAAAAGGGAGGAAGGCATGGCATGTTGCTGCTTGAGATTCTGCATTTGGTTTTGTTGTTGTTTTAGAGACAGGGTCTCTTTGTCTCCCAGGCTGGAGTGCAGTGGCACAATTGTAGCTCACAATGTGGAACTTCTGGGTTCAAGCTCCCTTCCCACCTCATTCTCCTGAGTAACTGGGACTACAGGCGAGCACCACCATGCCCGGCTCATTTTTTTAATTTTTGAGATGAGGTCTCGATATATTGCCCAGGTTGGCCTTAAGCTCCTAGGCTCAAGCAATTTTCCCACCTCCATCTCCCTAAGCTCTGGAATTACACGCATGAGCCACGGGGCCTGGCCTACCTTGTTTTTTAAATGGCAAAGATGTACCTTAATGCTAACACTAGAACACCACAGCCTAATGTGGGGCTGAGAAAAAGTGGCAAGTGCGTGAATTATTAGTAAATATGATCCTCCTTATTTTTAGGTTATTTATGTGAAATTTTACACTAGCAATACACAAATATTTCTGCATATTGTTAATAAAACCTTTGTCAAGTCTGTAGAGCAAAAAATTGAAAATTCTCTAAGTAAACTATATTCTTTTCTCTGGGGATACCTATTGGTGTGTATTTTCCACATCTTCACGATGTATTTAATATGTATGTGTTTTTGCTTTTTAAGAAATTTGTAGAATTTTTGTTTCTTCTACTTGACATAAATGAGATCCCTTTGTTTTAAGAAATTTGTAGAATTTTTGTTTCTTCTACTTTACATAAATGAGATCACTTTGTGTCTAGTAGCCAATCCTCTTTTTAAATGTTTTATATTGCCTTTATTAAAGACACCAGCACCCAGAAAATGAGGATGGGTGTTAGATGTTGATGATAACAGTAATAGGTGTAGATAATGTTGTTTCATTTGCAGGCATTATTCTCAGTGCTTTATTAACTCCTCTAATCCTCACTATTCTATGAGGCAGGTATTATTATTGTTACTATCAATATTATTATTTTTGAGATGGAGTTTTGCTCTTGTTGCCCAGGCTGGAATGCAGTGGCGCGATCTCAGCTCACCGCAACCTCTGCCTCCCGGACTCAAGCGATTCTCCTTCCTCAGCCTCCCGAGTAGCTGGGACTATAGGCATGTGCCACCACACCCGGCTGATTTTGTATTTTTAGTAGAGATGGGGTTTCTCCGTGTTGGTCAGGCTGGTCTCAAACTCCCGACCTCAGGTGATCCACCTGTCTTGGCCTCCCAAAGTGCTGGGATTGCAGGCGTGAGCCACCGTGCTCAGTGAGGCAGGTATTACTATTATCTTCACTTTATAGATGAAGAAATGGAGGCAGAAAAATTAAGTTGCCACTTTGTGCAGGAAATGGGGTAACTGAGGTCACCGCCAGGCCGTCTGGCTCTGAGGCCTGGACCACACTGTTGTGCCACTTTTGCATTTACAGGAAAGGGCTAAGCACAGGCAGAATGTGAGTGCGTTATTTGGGAATTTTAAGCAAAGCCTCATTGGTAAGTTGGCTCATTTTCTTCCCTTCTGTGGCAGTTACACAGTTTTTTATTCTTAACTCATGTGGGACAAGGAAGGGTCTTTTGAAATGAAAGGATCAAATCTGAACTTTTAAATTCTAGTCTGTTTTCTCCTCTTTTCTGCTAAGAGAGTAGATTTCTAAATCAGTTCTGATTTTATTTACCCTTACAGTTTAGAGGGTACCTGACTTTCATGATACTTGGCTGTCTTCTGCCGTAATGAAGTGTCTGCCTTTAAATTTGATGTCCCTTGATCATTTTGTTTTCAAAAAAGAGATTGCTATTTTTTTAAAACCCAAAATACGTAGATCTTGGTTTTTAAATACCATTCTATAATAAAATGAGTCAGGAATCCTTGAAGAAATGATTGATTCCAAATGAGGGGAAATACAAGATGAGCCTGGAACATCTTTTAGTACCAGAAAATGAGAGAAAGAAGAAAAACTGACAAAAAAAAAAAAAAAAAAAAAAAAAAAAGAAACAAGTCAGGGATATAGGAACCAACATGAAGGAAATTTTAGTGATTAGAGCTGGGATGTTTGAACCACAAAATAAATACTGATTGTCATGGATTATCATCTGTGTAATAAATATGTAGATATAAATCTATACAGTAATATCCACGAGTCTCTGCTAAATTAAATAATTGAAAAACAAGCTGGAGGTTGGGCACAGTGGCGCAGGCTTATAATCCCAGCACTTTGGGAGGCTAAGGCAGGTGGATCTCTTGAGTCTAGATGTTTGAGACCAATCTGGGCAGCATGATGAAACCCTGTCTCTATTAAAAATACGAAAGTTAGCCAGGCGTGGTGGCACACGCCTGTAGTCCCAGCCACTTGGGAGGCTGAGGGACAAGGATTGCTTGAGCCCAGGAAGTTGAGGCTTCAGTGAGCCGAGGTTGTGCCACTGCACTCCAGCCTAGGTGACAGAGTGAGACCCTGCCTCAACAAACAAACAGTGAACTGAAGAAAGAGCAGCTCTTTGGTTTTTTGTTTGTTTGTGAGATGGAGTCTCTTGTTACCCAGGCTGGAGTACAGTGGCACGATATCAGCCCACTGCAACCTCTGCCTTGCAGATTCCAGTGATTCTCCTGCCTCAGCCTCCTGAGTAGCTGGGATTACAGGCACTCACCGCCACGTCCAGCTAATTTTTGTATTTTTAGTAGATATGCGGTTTCGCCGTGTTGGCCAGGCTGGTCTTGAACTCCTGACCTTGAATGATCCACCCTCCTTGGCCTTTCAAAGTGCACGATTACAGGCATGAGCCACCGTGCCCGACCTATTATAGTAGAATTCTAATTAGTACATATGGAAGGAATGTTGGAAATAATTTGCCAGTAGGTACTTAGAAGTAATCATTTTTGTAGGTAAGCACTACCAATGGATGCTATGATAAAATTAGTGATAATATGAGAAACAGGGTATTTGTATAGTCTGAAAATCTCTCTCCAATTAATTATTAACTACAAAGGAAAAACTGATAGCTTCATGACAGAGAAACGTGAGAGATAACACCTTGCCTGATGGTCTGCGTTTACTGGGTCCATGTTGACACTATGTAGCTTGCTACTGTGCCCCAGAAGGGCACAAGCTTGTTACTGTGTTGTTCTCGCCAGAATTGCATAACCTCAATCTAGTAATGAGGAAATACTAGACAAACCCAAATGGAAGTTTCTATAAAACAGCTGACTAGTGGGAAACAAAGACTGGCCACACTTAGAGAATGGAGGAGACCAAAGAGATGTGGCAGGTGATTGCAGGATCCTGGGCCAGGAAAAGGGCATTGGTGGTCAGACTCATGAAGTTTCAGCAAGGTCTGTTGATGAATTAATAGTAATATATCCATGTTAGTTTCAATAATTATACAATTATGTAAAGTGTTAACATTAGGGGAAGCTGGGTAAAGGGCATATTGGAACTCTGTGTACTCATTTTGTAACCCTTTTGTTAGTGTTAAATTATTTTTAAAAAGTTTAAAAATGTAAAAGGAAAAATATAAGCCAGACATGGTGACTCGATGCCTGTAATCCCAGCACTTTGGGGGGCCAAGGCAGGTGGATTGCCTGAGTTCAGGAGTTTGAGCCCAGCCTGGGCAACATGGTAAAACTCCATCTCTACACAAAAGCCCCCCAAAAACAACTTAGCTGGGCATGGTGGTATGTACCTGGGTCCCAGCCCCTCAGAAGGCTGAGGTGGAAGGATCACTTGAGCCCAGGAGGTGGAGGTTATAGTGAGCTGAGACTGCATTCACTGCTTTCCAGCCTGGGCAACAGAACTAGAGCCTATCTCAAAAATAAATAAATTTTAAAAAAAGAAAAACAGTCTGTCTCATCTAGGGTGTAATAGACAATGATGGTATTTCATACATTCAGTAGTCAAATCATTGATGTCTTGGCTGTAGTAGACAGTGATGCTGTTTCATACATTCAGTAGTCAAATCACTGAGGACCTGTCATGTGCTAGGTACAGTGCCAAATGTCATGGAAACCAGATGGAAATAGAGCTCCCTGTTCTCAAGGAACTTACAGAGGCTGAGACAATCATGCACACAGTTATCAGTTAGGTCATGTCCATAATGTGTGCAGATGAACGTTCAGTGAGTGTGTAGAACCCCTAATGTAGAAAGAACCCCTAATGTGTCTATGGAAATTAAAAAATCTTATTTAGAGACATTTTGGATTTAAATAACTTTGTGCTCAGGTTGAATTATTTGTAGTAGATTTTGCCACTTTTGCCATTGGTCACCTGCAATGAAAAGCTTCAGGGTAGGTGGCAGAAAACAGATTTCCACAGTATCACCAGAGTCCTGCCTGTGTGGGCATCATTTGCTTCATGCAGCGTGTAGTGAAATGAAATAGAAGGGAGGGAGGAAGGAAAGAGGGAAAGGAAAGAAATCTGGCCCAGCACAGTATCGGGTGCCTACTTCATTTATCGTTTGTGAACGGACCGTGGGAAGTTCATGACTCTGGAAGAAAAGGAGGGCAGTGCCGGGTGAGGGTCTGGGTTGGGAAGAAAGGAAGGGAAGGTGTGTCCCCTCAGTGTGTGGGGCAGTTGTAAGCGGGAGGCTCTGTGAAGTCTCGGGACTCAGAGAGCTTTTCCTTTTTTCATTCCTGAGTGCGTCTTAGGATTTTGTGTCTGAAAGTAGCTGCTGATAATTAAACCAGTGATCAGAACCTGTCTTCAGGAGCAGAATGTAAGATGTAAATAATGTTCATTTGGGATGCTTCCCAATTGTGGTCTCTCTTGGTTGCAGAAATGTGGCAGAGGGACCACAGGTTTCTGAAGACAAGATGCAGGCAGGACTTTTTCTGCTTGTGTTACAGAGCGGGGGTGAGACAGTGCTTCTATTTCAGCCACCCCCCCCTTTCTCTTTCATGCCTCCTTTGTCACCAGTTCCCAGGGTTATTTGATTCCAGTAGTCTTTTTTGCAGATAAATTGTTGAATAACCTCATTTCTGTGAAACTTAAGTTCCCATCTCCCTCCACGTTTCTTATTTTCAATTATCAGTGAGAGAGGAATGAGTGTATCATGCTTAGGGGAGCTGAGCAGGAACTAAGCTGTTAGCCCCAAATAGAGGAATTAAAGGAGGTTGTCGACGGCTTTCCTCCCCAGAAAAGCAGGGCGGCTCCATCACAGCAGCCCTTATTTGCCGGCCTCTAGAAACATCCCCACTGTCGGGGGCTGCGTGGGTGCAGTTCTGTCTCCAGGCCCTTCCCTGCACCGTGTCCCACACGTGGATGTTTTGCCCTGACTTGTTTCATGATGACATCTCAGATGTGCTCATTTGGATCCAGAGGAGATAACACTGAAGCCTGGATTTTGTTCATCAAGATGCTGTAGTTTGTAAAAATGTGTTGTAAAATAACTAGTGTCTCTTTGGTACAGAATTTCAGAAATTGTGGAGGAGTGTCACTGTGGATTCCATGGACGAGGAGAAAATTGAAGAATATCTGAAGCGACAGGGTATTTCTTCCATGCAGGAATCTGGACCAAAGAAAGTGGTGCGTAACCTCTAGCAAAGCAGCTTAATCCCCTGCCCTGGGAACTGTTGCCTGCTCCGCTTTCTGCCCTCTGAAGAGCCAGGAGTCGTTCCCTGCCATTGTTTTTCAGTGTGGGCAGCCCAGGTCATATCTAAGGTATTGCAGGGCTGCAGACCCGCCTTCGGTGCTGCTCCAGGCCTGTGAGTGCCTTTCCACACCCAACTCTTCCCAAGCAGTCCTGCTCTTGAGGTCCAGCCATGTGGAACCTTCCAGGGCCTGCGTGTTCCCCACCCTCCGACTCTAAGCTGCTACAGGCCCTTTTTCTCATTCTTAAAGGGAGGCTGCGCCTAGATCTGCACAACCTTTCAGACTTGAACGGGGGGCCCTCCCCTGCTCTGTGAGCCTCGCCGTCCTGGTGCCTGGTTCTGCCGTTGTCACTTTCAGGTCCCTTAGGAACCAGATATTTTGTCTGTATAGTTTCTAAATCCTGCGCTCAGGGGATGTTAGTCATTAAATGATGACTTTTACATTGTCTTGTACCAGCAAATAAAATCTGTAGTCCAAGAACAAAGCCCGGGAGGATGATTCACCAGCACCCTTGTTAGCAGCGCTGTGCCCCTCCCCGCTTTCCTTGTCCACCGTCATGCTTTGTAGCTTGTCACCTGTGTCTTTCTGGGGTGTGGGGTGGGGATGTGTGTTCGGTGAATTTTTAGGACTCACCAAAAGGGAAGCTTTACTGTCAATCTCTTTCCACAAATGAGTTTAATTGTAGCCCTTCATGATTTCCTATTATTGTCTTATTTGTTGATTTTTTTCATTGTGTGATGCTAATATTTGAAATATATAGAAAAGAATAAGAGAATATTACAAACCTTCATGTGCCCCTCCTTTCTCAGGATTTTGCCATGTTTTCTTCAGATCTTTTTAAAATTGGTAATGGTGGATATGTTTTTAAACCTGATGACAGAGACAGCTGAAGGGCTTCACCGCCCCTTTTGTTTGACTTACTGCCTAGAATCGTTTTGATAGGTTTTTGTGCCTGCTCCTTCATTTCTGATGGCGTCTGTATCTCAGGGGAACAGAGGCCCGGGGTCTGGTCAGGGCGTGTGCTGTGCCCTGTGTGTGCTGCTGGGCGGCAGAGCAGGAGCAGGGTACAGACCCAGCATCCTCAGCCGCTGGCATCTGGTCATGCTCAGAACATCCTGACCACACCACCCCTCGGAGCAGCTGTGGTTTCTAACTGTTTTTACCTTTTCCTTTAGGCCCCTATTCAGAGAAGGAAAAAGCCTGCTTCACAGAAAAAGCGACGCTTTAAGACTCATAACGAACACTTGGCTGGAGTGCTGAAGGATTACTCTGACATTACTTCCGGCAAATAGGAAACAGCTTTGCCCTGGAACAGAGTCACAGATACACAATCAAGAGCGTTCCTGCTGATGCTCGGGGTCTGAAGACTGTCTTCCCATCTGCTGCTTGCGGCTGCGGAGAGGAGCAGTTCAGTTTACAGAACAAGTGCAAATTACCAAACTCAAAGCTTATTTGAGTAGAATGGGCTCATGGGCAATGTGACGTTCCCTGTTAACCTGTTACTTCCTGGGAGAAAGGCGCTGTGTGTGGCATGCAGATGTCTTTGCTGTATTTTTCTTCACTTCTAAATGGTTCCTGGTTCCTTTCTTCCTCGTTTGTTACTTTAGAGCAAGTTTGCCCATAGTCTTGAATGCAGTATTTGTTTATTCCAAAATAACATATTTATAATAAAATCATTGTAGAAGGATTTTTAAGATGTTAGTGAATTCTGTTTCTTTTCATTGTTGGAAATGTCAGGAAGCAGCTCCGGTCTCTGATTTCCACAGGTCCCGTGCTGGGGATGTGATGAAGCCTGCAGCCTGCACTGTGTTGCTGAGTACACGGATTTCACCACTGGAACACAGGTGTGCCGCTTGTTAGCAAGCTGAGCAATAAAGATGTGCTGGATGTCACTGTTAATGTTTTATTTTAAAAAGAAGCATCAGCGTCAGCCGGGCAAGCTGGTTCACGCCTGTAATCCCAGCACTTTGGGAGGCTGAGGCAGGCGGATCACGAGGTTAAGAGATTGAGACCATCCTGGCCAACATGGTGAAACCCCGTCTCTACTAAAAATATAAAAATGAGCTGGGTATGGTGGTGCACGCCTGTAGTCCCAGCTACTTGGGAGGTTGAGGCAGGAGAATCAGTTGAACCCGGGAGGTGGAGGTTGCAGTGAGCTGAGATGGTGCCACTGCGCTCCAGTCTGGGTGACAGAACGAGACTCTATCTCAAAAAAAAAAAAAAAAGCATCAGTGTCCAGCTTCTTGGGTTGGTAAATTCCAGGATGGCAAGCCTGGGTAGAGTCTCCTTGCCAGCCTGAACGTCAGCTATACCACGTCCCCACCCTCATGTGGCCTGACCCGAGGTTCTTCTGGTGGAGATGCCCTCTGTCACCCTGCCACTGGCCCAGCTCATGAGAGCCATTATCAAATATGTGAGCGTTCTTTAAAGGAGTGAGGGTGACTCACGGGAAATTCACGTGGTTCCTGCTTTCCACAGCGAAGTTCGCATTTTCCTCACCTGCACTCTTTATGTTCTGCTGTGGTCCTTTGCGCTGGTGGTCATGGTCCTCCTGTCACAGCATGGGACAGTAGTGGATCAGGAAACGAGGTGGTGGTTCTCAGAAAAGGCATGATGGAAACCCAGAGCAGGAAGTGCTTTGTGCAGATGACAAGGAGCCTTTTTGCTTTTTCAGTTGGTTTCTCTTTTCTACTTACCTTTCATCCCTTTACAGCGTCATCTGTTTACTTTACCTCTTTCTTACCTCCAAGCTCAAAAACGTGGCAGGAGAGGATGTAACTGAGGTTCCCACGATAATTTAGAACACAGGAAATACAACCTGTCTTGCTTTGTATCAGGTTTTTTCTGGTAAGGAAGAGCTTTAATATCTTATGGCATGAAACTAGCTTTCCTGTGAAAAATCTAGAGTTAGCTTATCTCCAGGTAGGTACCTACTTTTGTGATCTCCACACTCCATCTCATTTTATGGGCCAGGTCTGGAAGTGCAGTTTGGAGATATCACCTGCTCTGCAGGGAGATGGGCCTCGGGGCCTCCCTCTCTGTGGTAAGGCGCTTACTCCCAGTTGTGTATTGGTTGTGACTTCTAGCAATGCCTGTGCTCAACTGTACTTCGTGGGCTGGCCTGATAATTGATGTCAGTTATTTTGTCTAAAACTCATGTCAGAAATGAAGATCTAGCAAAATGAAGTGACTCACTGAATTGCTGTACTCACAAAATTCCGTAGCTTTATCTCATTCACTTACAGTTTCTTTTATTAAGCTTCGATCCACTTTGTCTACTAATGGAAGAGCAAATCCTCCGTGTACCCCATCTCAAGGTACTGGGGTTGCCTCCTCTGGTGACGTGTTGAGGATACAGTGTTTGTGGGAACATTGATGGAAGTTTAGTTGTGTTGGACGGTCATATTACAGGCACACCTCATTTTATTGTGCTTTGCTGTATATGTCTTCACGGATACTATGGAGTTTCTTTTCCATATTGAAGGTTTGTGGGAACCTGCTTCAAGCAGATCTGTTGGTGCCGTTTTTCCAACAGCATGTGCTCACTTTGTTGGCATTTTTTTAAGCAATAATACATTTTTAAATTAAAGTATATAATTGAGTTCTTTAAGACATAATGCTGTTGCTCACTTTCTACTATCATGTAGCATAAACATTTTAATATGCACTGGGAAACCAACACATTTGTGTGACCCAGTTTACTGTGATGTTTGCTTTATTGCGATGGCCTGGAACCAAGTCTGCAGCATCTCCGAGGGATGCTGTACGGAGAAAGCTGTCTCTTCGCAGTTCTTCTGGGTGTCTGAAAACATATCCACCAGAAACACCAAGTTGAAGTCATGTTCTCCCCTCTGCCTATTTCTGCTGGCTCTGCTGTCCATTTAGAAGCACGTGGGAATGGCACGGCTGGGTGAGTTAAGAGGGTATGACAGTCAGGAGTGCATTTGATCTATAATTCATCGCCATGATGTGAGGCTTTTAGGAGATAGCTAAGAGAAATGTAGTCAAGCCTGGACAGAGTGTAAAAAACGAACATTTGGCTGCTGCTGTCACAGCCTGTAAACGTGGCCGGATGATGGTGGGACCCAGGGGACAGAACGGCACTTGACGCCTGTTGAGCAGAGGCTTAGTGGGAAGGCGGCGGGGGGCATCCCATCCTCCCAGCCCCAGCGTTCAAGGGACCGCGAGTGGACAGCCCCAGCTTCATCTGTGAGCTGTTTGAAATCTCTAGCAGCAGAATGGGATTCTGAGTGGGGACGGTTTTGTGGGATGAGGGTATTTGGTTTATCAGTTCCCTGATTCTTAGTTAATAGTGATTTTCTGAGGCATAGAAGATGAGACTGATTTAGGCAGGACCAGCTCTAGAAGCGCCGAGAGCAGGTTTGTCTCCCGAGTGGTGACTGTGAGGTTTTGAAGTGCCTGCCAAGCCCCCATGCCAAGGCCTGTGTTCTGGTTTTAAGAAAAAAGCACTCTTTGGCCAGGTAAATCTTTTATTTACAAACTTGTGCATCATTTCTCATTGCATTTAGGCCTTCCTTTTTGCTCAGAAGTTTGGGTTGACTTTAAGCATTTGGCCCGAGTTTCTAACTTGGAATTAACGACCATGGGCAGAGTTCCACAAGAATTTCTCAGCTGGACAAGTGGAACACAAAGGACCCGAATTTTCTCTTCCCCTCAGATCGTCCATAGGTGAGATGTATGTGGACAGTGGAGAACGGAAGGCCTGTCTTGTTTATATTTACCAGCAAATTATTATGGTTTGTAGGAAGAGCTGCCTCCTCCCCCACCCCCCAAGTAGCAATGAATGTGGTTTGAACTGAGGGTCAGGAAGAGGAAAGTGGCAGGTTCACTGGAAAGCTGCAGAGGGGCCTAGTTCTCACAGCGCACTGGCACCTCTCAGGACTGGGTAGCTACAGAACCAGGCCAGTTCGCACAAGAGTTAATATTAGTTCCACCTGGGATGTTCTGCAGCAGGGACACAAAGCTTTACAGTGGCAGTTACTGAAATTTCCTAGTTTAGGGCTCTTGATCAAATTGCTGACAACATAGTTTTTCAGTATCATTGTTATTAGAGTTTTAGGAGAGGCAGTTTTTGAAGATGAGTGTTTTAGATAACACCTCGCTGGTAATGAATATTCTTTGGTTTTCTATGTAGGCTGTAAAGTTGTTTTATGCCATGAGGGTGTGGAGAGAATGGTTTAAGAATTGGAGAGGAGAGCAACTGTGTGCCAGAACCTTCCAACTGGGTGGGTGAGAGTGCTTTTGGGAACCTGTCCATATTCTTAGCACACATCATGTCTTGCCCAAAGTGCTCAGAAACTACTAGTTGAAGTTGGGCACGGTGGCACGTGCCTATAGTCCCAACTACTCAGGAGGCTGAGGCGGGAGGATGGCTTGAGTCCAGAAGTTTGAGGCTGCAAGTGAGCTATGAATCTGCCACTGCACTCCAGTCTGGGCAACATAGTGAGACCCTGTCGCTTAAAAAAAAAAATTCTTTATGTTACCTTGACAGACACCAAGAATTCTTGTCTATTGGAACACAGAATTCAGGGGAGGGATGGGGCAGTAACAATTGCAAGCTAGTCCATGAAAGTAGGGCGGACACACACACACGCACGCCCTGGGTCCAGGTGAGTCTGAAGCCCAGGTGTGATTAATTGGCAATATAATGTTCATTTTGTGAACTGTTAAGATTCTTTTCAAATTCCTTTGTCATTTTGTTATAGACATGGAAAGCATGGTATTTAATTTCAGATGCCACTTTTATAGTTATGTCAGTTCGACATTAACAAGGAAGGGTTCATTTGGTAATCACACAAAAAGATGGGCTTAGTTACCATCTTTCTGGAGCCTACAAATTGGGACATTTTGCATGGGAGCCAGAGCCAACAGCCTGCCTTTTTCTTATTCCAAGTTCTTGATTCCAAAAGACATACTGCATTCATTCCTGTTCAGTAGTGACAAAAAGGATAACTTTGCACAGACCCTGATGAAGCTGGTATTTGACTGGTGAGTGGAAATATATTTGGAGGTCACACTAGGTTAGTAAATGCCATCCAGACTTGTCACTTGCACATCACGAATGACTATCATCAGCATGGGGAAGATCGGAGCGCTCATCCATCCCAAGGCTTCCTGTAAAAAATCACAGGTGACTGTGTTCAGCCAGTGACTGGCTGGGATGGAGTCCGGGCAGTCCTGAGGCAGCAGAGCCCCTTAAGAGCTCACTAGCCTCTATTCCTTAGCTGTTTGGCCAATCTCTGGCGCCTGAGTTGGAGCTCACAGGTGGACCAAAGGCAGATCAGGCCGGCCTGAGAGCCATGCTGGCGTGGCCTTCTAAGCCTGGGCCCAGGAAAGCTTTTGGCCTTCTAGTTACATGAGTTGGAAGGCAGTGGACACAGCCTGCATGTGGTGGCTAGGCCCTTCTGCAGGCGGGCTGTGAGAGCCTAACTGTGAGTCATCTCAGTGCCCAGCAAGACGCAGTAGTGGTTGTTGCCACTGCTTGGATGTAAGCACTATTTTTTTGCTTTCTCCTTTTGAGGGAAAAAGAGTAGGTGAGAGTGTATATAAAACACAATTGTCTTGGCAATTGGTGCCTAATTTTCCACTTCCTTTTTTTATTTTTTTAAAATATGGTTTTAGAGACAGGGTCTTGCCCTGCTGCCAAGGCTTGAGTGCAGTGGAGCAGTCATGGCTCACTGCAGCCTTGACCTCTTGGGCTCAAGCTGTCCTTCCTTCTCGGTCTCCTGAGTAGCTAGGACCACAAGTCCTAGTGCACCTGGCTAATGTTAAAATTATAGAAACAGGGTCTTGCTACATTCTCCAGGCTGGTCTCAAAACTCCTGGGATCAAGCAAGCCTCCTGCCTCAGTTTCCCAGTGTTGGCATTACAGGTGTGAGCCACCATGCCTGGCGTAAGATATATTTAAGTCAGCAGAATGCCTAAGTGACATTTTAATATAACTCAGAAAATCCTGAGTCAAGCTTTGTAGGCTGAGGTAGATGAGGGACCTCCCTTGAGGTCCCTCTGCCTCTGGTGTCCTTGTAGCTCACCAGCCGCTGTGGTCGTGCCTTTGCAGGCTTACTCTCTGGCTCTCCCCGGTGTCTCCTTCCTCCTTTAATCTCTTTGTGCCTAAGCTCAATGGCCAGTGCTTAGCTCTGCCGAAGCCTGAAAATGGGAAGGAAATCTGCTGGCCTCTTGTCTGCAGTGTGGGATACATGTAGTTGGTCTTGCTAAAAAAGAATTTGTCAAGCAATGGTGTGAGGGCTGGAATAAACACTTTATTTTTTAAAAATGACAATAGAAAAGTACCTTTAAACAGTTATGAAAGCGGAGGAGACTGTGCAGAAGCAGCCCTCTGCCGTAGAGGAGCACAGGCATCTCACCAAGACCAAGTGGCACTGAGGGCATAAGCAGGTCCTTGAACACCAAAGTGGATCTGTCACAAGTCCCCGAGCTAACTGCCCTTTCCCCTTATTTACGCTAAGAAAGAGCCCTTCACTCCTGGCCTTGGTTTTTTTGTGGTGACCTTTAAAAGGTTCTTGACATCTTTATTTCCAATGGAAAATAACAAAACAAAAACCCAAACCAACCAGGTAATCATGACATTGAAATTTTCAACATAAGCCGAGCAGATCAATAGGAAAGACTGTGATTGTGTTTGGCAGCTGAATTTAGGTCAATGTGATTTTACAAATGGCTTCTGTACAAGGGGAGAGGTTGAGCTGTCATGAACTCTGGAGATGTGTCAACTGACAACACCAGACTGACTTTGGCTTTGACGAAGTCTGAACAGAATTGGTTCCAAATGCCCACTGCCTCCGTCTCCTGTGCGGTGTGGCGTCTCGTCTCACAGTGAGCAGACGCCATTTGGGAGCTCATGGGATGTGGTCGGTTTGGCCTAGTGCCGCAAGAGTTGGGAATACCAGCTCAATTCAGCCAATGTTTTGCAAACATCACTTTGGAGATAGAGACATGAGCTGCCCACTGCAGCCAAGTGGGTTGGGCACAGCCAGCCCCTTCATGGGCCAGGGCTGGCCTCCCAAGCCAAGGTTTCCCGTTACCAGTGAGGCAGGCTCTGCACTTCCACTGGGGGAGAGGGGTGCGGGGCTGGCTTGTGGAAGGTGGGTGAGGCATCGAGTGGCTACATGTACAGGAGAGTGGAAACATAAAACTGTACAAACTCACACTTGGCACACCGTTGATACAGTCACAGCTGGAGCTGCCAGGGCTTTCTAAGGGCACACTCCGCAGTTCTTACCAACGATGTTTTCTTGCCCAGTTGTGAATAAGCCATAGGTAGAAGCTCCTGGAGGCTTCTGGTTGATTGTCTTGCAGGGCTGTCCTACGAGAACTGGGATCCTAGACCTAACACTGCAGGTAACAGTTCTGTTTCTAACACCTACCACCACGCTACTAATTTACCCTGGACTTTGGCCAGGCACAGATTTCTATATATTCACAATACAATTCAGGAAATTTTGATATTTGGAAACATGCCTCAAACATGCAACTTACTTCAGAGGAAAAAAATAGATATTTTTAATTACAAGCATTCAAAAGTCAAGCACAAAAACTGTGATCCAACCCAGTGTAAGATTGTCCATCCCAGCATACTTAAAATGTTTGGTATAAAAATACTCACTTTTCTTGGTTTTATTGTTGACTTCTCTTACGTTTCGTTTGAAAATATCTCCAAACTGTACAGAAATTTCAGACCATGCATTCACAAATAACACGCTATTTCTTATAATTATACAGTGTAAAAGAGTAAAACATTTTTATTATATTTTTTCTTCGAGAAAAACAGATGTGTGATAGAGGCTGTGGCAAAGTCTTGAAGGGATCAAAACTGGGCAAGGTTTTTTCAAGCCTGAAACAGAAAGAAAACATGTTAGGAGAGCAGGTGTCAACCGCTCCCTGGTTGTGATGGCTTCGTCCTGGAGATGCTGTGGATGGGAGAACGATGGCTTGGATGACAGTGTGCAGACGTGTGTATACAACATATTTACTGACCACACACACACGTGTCAGTGGTCTCACCTTGGTGAGATACATGCGGCAAGTCCTTGACTCCCACTCACAGAGCCCGACCCCGGCCCAGAGGTTTTCTTGAAACACATCTCAGCTATATTGTATTATTCGGTCACTCCTTTTCCTGCCATCTTACCAGCATGTCTCACACGTTTGAGAAATTGTAGAAAAGGTGTATGCAGAAGGCAATCAGCTCAGCATATGCATGGTGTGCAGAAAGAGGCTATAAAGAAAAACTGATAATTACTGATAACCTATCTAAATGTCCCAAGTTAGATTTGGGAAAATGTGTTTAAAGTCCTGAAATAAGAATATTTAGGAGACCACTGAAACATAGTGTACGGGATGAGCTTGTAAATGTTCCTTTCTATACAAACCAAATCTGTCCAACTTGGATCTGACCTGTGACCCAGTATACCTTTTTCACTTCCCAGTTTTTGGACGACAGTACGAGTGGATAGCGGTAGTAACGGCCAGCGGAGCAAGGGCAGGCCAGGCAGAGCTTGCCACAGCGGGCCATGGATACTCCAGACCTCTGTGACGGGAAGCTAATACTTGCCTGTCTCTCTTCAGGTTGTGGCAAATAATATAGTTCTAGCACATCTGCTTAAGTATGCTTACTGTAGACAGCCCTCAAGGCAGCCCAATCCAGACTCATCCCTGTGCACCCCTGCCCTGTCCCTGCCCTTTTACACCGACCTCCTCTCCTGTCCTCTCGGCTCATCTGCTCCTTCCACTCCACCATCACCATCTTAGGGCTGCTGGTGCGGATGTGTGCTTCTACCTTGAATCTTCATCCACTTTGCTTCAGGCAGCAAGACAACATTCCTAAATCAATCACTCTCCACCTCTGCTTATCTTTCCAATGGCTTCCAAATCCCTAACACATCCTTCAAGGCCTTCAAAAGCCTGGCCGCGGGCTACTTTCAACAAGAGCGTGCTGTGCCTCTTCTTACTTCCTCTCTTCTGTTCTAGTCCCCTCAGCACATACAGGCCCCACTGTCTTTCAGAACTCACGCCTCCGATCTCTCTGGCCTAAGGGCTTCCTCCTCTAAGCTCCTCGCAGGGGTTCTCACTGACCAGGGCACTTTGGCTTCCACAGGGATGATCTTGTATTATTTTCCTGAGACCCTCTCCTCCTCCTAAAACCCCAGACACAGTCACTTGCAGGTGGCCCAAATGCAAACCCTCCAAACACTTAGACTGTAGGACACACAAAACAGGAGTGATGGGTCATTTATGGCATGTGGCACCGAGACACGGGCCCCTGGGGTGGATGACATCTGGCCTGGGAGCAGGAAACTAAGGGTGGGGACCCACTTTGGGTTCTGCACACCAGCCCAGAGGCACCCTGAGCCCTCCATGGGTAGGCATGGCCCTGATGAGGGGGATGTGGAGCCTCCAGCTTTCCTGGATAATGACCCACGCGGCTTCCCAACGGCTCGGCCCCTGAGCAGGCGGAATGGCTGCCTAGGAGGGCTAATCTGAAGGGAAAAGGAACATGGGCAGGAGGAGGGCGGGAGCAAGTCTAGTTTTCTGGCCCTTCCATAACTGCTGTGTAAATGAGATCCTCGTATGGAAAGGAATGTAGTCACACTACCACAGATGATCCCAGACTGAACAGAAGGTCAGAATGTGGCTATTTCAGTCCCTGTAAACAAGGAAGAGGTTTAGCTAGGAGCGGAGTTCAAACCTTGGAATGTCTTAACAAGGACATTTTAAACAGAATCCAGACACATCCCGGAACACAGCCCCGCGGAGGGATGGCGGGGTCAGGGTTGGGAACACATAAGGCTCTGATTAGGAGCAGGTTCTTCTTGCGGGGTCTTCCTGGAAGGGGCCGACTATGACATACAGGTGATGGGATGTCAAGACAGGAAGCAAATCTCCTTATCTCAGGTAAGTGGGAACAGTCCCAGTTTGAAGACACTGAAGAATGTCTCCTGGTCTCTTAAGGAATATTACACAATTCTAAAACACTGCATTTCGGGTCTCTGCTAGAACTCAGAACGCAAGGGCAGATGGGCCTGGGGTCAGGATGCTCGCTACCTGCCCCTCCCTCTGCGGTCTCTTCGCACCCAGTCAGGGTCTCGGTCCAGTGCCTTAGGAGATTGTTCTCCCAGAGGAAAGACTCTCTTGATCCATCTGTGGCTCCTTGACCTAATTCCTGAGGATTCCTTCCCCAAGAGTTTCCAACGATTCCTCATTACCAAGTCAGATAAGGAATATTCTCCCCCAACTCCAAACAAACATGGACTATCATGTGGCAAAGGTTCCTAGTTAAGAGTGCTTCCGTTTTCATTTAATACCTGTCAGCTTCATCTTCAAAAACATCAGGCACTGATAAAATTTGTAACAGAGATTTTCAAACATGTCATTGAAAAAGTTCACGCTCTCTGAAGCCTCTAAGGGCACAGTGTTCTGCAGTTTGGAGCTCCACTCCAGCCCTGGGGGCCCATGGAGTGGCCCATCTCTGCTCTACAAGGGTAGGTCACATAAGCAGTGTCGTCTGACCTCAGATTTGGGAAGAGAAAAGCCCCCTCCAAACTTGCCCCTGTATCCCAGGGAAGGCCCCAAGAAATGGTGAGCCCCACCTTAACACATGGTGCTGAGAAGGCCACGGCTGCCGCCGCGCTCTCAGGCACATCCGGGGCATCTGCAACCTGACCCTCAGCTGCCCCAGGACTGTGACCCAGACCTGCCCTCTGTCACTAGGCCCTTCCATGGCCTGCCAGGAAAGCTCCCCTGCTCCTTGCATTGTTGATACTTTGGTTGACTTGCTGCATTTAAAAATCATGACGTCAGCCAGGCGCGGTGGCTCATGCCTGTAATTCCAGCACTTTGGGAGGCCGAGACGGGCGGATCACGAGGTCAGGAGATCGAGACCATCCTGGCTAACACGATGAAACCCCGTCTCTACTAAAAATACAAAAAATTAGCCGGGTGCGGTAGCGGGCGCCTGTAGTCCCAGCTACACAGGAGGCTGAGGCAGGAGAGTGGCGTAAACCCAGGAGGTGGAGCTTGCAGTGAGCCAACACAGCGCCGCTGCACCCCAGCCTGGATGACAGAGCGAGACTCCGTCTCAAAAAAAAAAAAAAAAAAAAAAAATCATGACATCTAACCAGCATTCAAAACTTGCGTAAGCGGAAAAAAATGTGTAAGTGGCTTAACTGACTTTTAAATATCCCCAGGAGGAAGAACAAAATCTTGCATGAGTGATGACTGTTAAGAGCCATGACAAAAGGAACAGCTAACACGCTAGAAGGCCGTGGGCCTGGTGGGATAGACCCAGCTGCCGTATGTGATGTGAAAAAAGCTTGGGTTAGTGCAAGAAACAGGAGCCCCAGGAAAAATGCCCCAAGTGCAGGGTCCAGCTCCCTGTCGGAAAGCTGCCTGGGGTGGTGGGAG
This sequence comes from Chlorocebus sabaeus, assembly GCF_047675955.1. Classification (NCBI taxonomy): domain Eukaryota; kingdom Metazoa; phylum Chordata; class Mammalia; order Primates; family Cercopithecidae; genus Chlorocebus; species Chlorocebus sabaeus. The sequence goes on along the minus strand of NC_132911.1, from coordinate 30,193,490 downwards.
GCAGGCTTCCCAGTGGAGCACACACCTAACGCCTGCTCCTGGTTCGGCACTGAGAGGTACCGTCAGAGTATGAAGTGACTTAAGCCCCTCAAATGCAGTCCCACCTCCTTGGCCAGAACTGCTTGGTTCTCTGTCCGTAGCAGGAATCTTGTTCCTTTCGGATCCATCTTTTTTTACAGGCCCCTCAGAGGGATGCAGCCTGCCGCTTTATTTAGGCTGAGACATAAACCGCCACAGACTTGCCCCTGGCGTTCCCGCCGCTCTAAGCCAGGTTTTCCAGAGACCCAGCAGCAAGGTCACCTCTGGGGATGCTACATGAGGATTTTTTTTAGACTACATTTCTGCTAGTAGCTAATGAACTGAGGAGTGACAGGTGATACCAACTGAAAAGACAGATCACCAAAAAATCATGACCTACTAAAAGGCCCACAGTCTGGAGAAATTCACTGAGAATTCTATGATTCAGTCATGCCCAAGGGTAATTATCCTGTGTCCCCAAGTCATCAAGAAATGGCTGATCATACTCAGTATAACTGGATTAATAAGATGGGGGGATATACACATTACAACTGAAACAATTTCCAACAAAATGATTAATTTCCCCCAAAAAAGGTGACACTTAAAGGGAAAAGCTTCATTTCAGTAACATTTCCTTAAGTGGAATCCCTCACTCCAGGTGCTGCTGGATAGCCACATGTTCATGGTACCCAAATACTGGGGCGATGTGCTTTAAAAACGTATTAGCTGCTGTCCTGGGATGACCTTCCCTCGGCAGGCCGTGTTGGAGCAGATGTTAAAGAGCTCCGGGCAGAATCACCCGGGGTGGAGGGGCAGGAGCACCTGGAATGCCAGACCCCACCCCCAGAGGCCCACAGTTCCCATGTGTTCACACTGGCCAACACCGCCGTGCCCCACCCAGGCCATGCCGCCCCTCTGAGGGCTGGTGTAGCCCTGACTCTGTTACTCACCAGCATGCTCCAGTTCTGTAGAACAGCTAGAGAACAGTAGCCACCACTGAAGATTGCATTAATACCCACAAGACAGATTGCAGCCGCCATCACACACCTGGGACCTGGGATGGAGAAAGATCACCTGTTAACGGTGCACAGTCAACTCCACTTGGGGCTGCCTTGGTCTTGAACACCGGCCTGTTCTGAGGGCAGAGAGCCGAGAGGCAACGACAAAAGAGATCAAAGGCCTCTGCTGCTGAGCTGAGGATGAGAGGCTGCTGCAGGATGGCCTGGGATATGCGACATGAAAAGCTCTCAGCCAGGAAAACACACTGAGGAGTTGGTGGAGCAAGTGAGAGGAGGCTCCTGGGGGTCAGCAAGGAAGGATATTCCAAGAAAAGCATGTGACTCTTCACTGAGGGTGCACTAGGAGGCTGCGGGCCCAGCAAGCAGGACTCTGCACCCACGTCCCTGTGGTTGCATCCCAAGGGCTGTGGCCTAGACCCCGAGGACCGTCCAAAAGCCCTGCAGAGGAAAGGCATGGGACCTGAGGCGCCACACAGCAAGATCCAGAAACAACTGCCTCCAGGAGGCTTCGAAACACAGCCGTTTTGGTCAGCCCAAGGCCGTAAGAAATCCCTGTCTGTCACAGGCACCAAGGACTAAACTTTGCGCCAAGCACCTCCTGGAAAACAAAAACTAAAAGGATGCACATTTGTGAACCCATCTGGCTACTCCCTAGGGTCTAAGAATTTTGAAATACGAAGGTGCAAAGACCCAGCAAAGAATCAGTTTCTAATATTCCCCCTGCAGGCACAGCTGTCCCCAAGCCGGCTGGTTACAGCAAGGATTCCAGCCAGGGAAGGAAGCCCAATTCCCTGCATGTGGACACCAGTGGTCTATTTCCCACTAGCGTTTCTCAGATCTCCCTTACTGCAGACAGACCGTGTCCACTATGCGAGGCTTTGAGAACTGGAGCGCATAACGCACTGCTGTGCACCGTCCGGGTTCCCCAGAAACACCTCCGAGTGGCCCCACCAGGACTCTTCAGGGGGAGGGGACTGCCTGTGCTGAAACCCAGCTCTGGAATCAAGGGTGAGCCTGAAGACTACCTCCCTAGGACATCTCTCTCCTCAGATTTAAGGAAGAAAATATTCTCCCCAGAGCTTCACTATACAACATTAGATGTGATTCTAGTTTCCTAGTAAAAGTTGGGTTATGAGAACAGGAAAATAATTATCTTTGCACATGAAACCTATCAGCTCACCCAACCTCTCCAGGCCCCCTCCACATGGGAGGGAGAGCACGAGCCACCCAGAGCTGCAGAGCCAGGCCACGCTTCCTGGGAGGCTGCATTTTTAGGATTAAGAAGTCTCGGCTTCAGCTAATCAGTGCGACTCATACAAGTACTGGGATCTTGGGACCCTCCCTCTCCTCCATGTCCCCAGGAGCATAGGGGACAACCTGCTTCTGGGACCTCAATAACAGTTGTCTGCACCCCCGGGGTTCCCTGGGGTGGGGCAGTGCCATGAGCCAGAGTCCGGCCAGGAACTGCTCTCAGGAGTCGTGGAGCCCCTGGGCCCCATGGCCTGGTCTGAACTTGTGGCTGCCCTCTGTGAACTTCTTCCAGGGAAGAGTCAGGCAGCTCTGCTGGTGCACATGCTCAGGAGTCTCCAAGGACTCCAGACAGAGCCACAGAAAACAGACAATGGGCAGAAGCAGGTTGGGGGGGCTGCAACTTTCACTGCATTTGGTTGTCACGTGGTTTGCAGAGGAGCTTGGTAAGTGCTTGTGATGTGGCACAGTCCAGAGGACAGTGGTGGTTGGAGGGGCACCCACTGCGTCCACAGGACTGGCAGCATGGGGGGTCTTCAGGCCCACCCCAACTTTAGAACTCAGATGGGAACTGTAACAGACCCCAGAGCTGGAAGGAATCGCAGAACCAGGCTTGCGTCTCCTCACTGGGGAAGTGGAGAAAGGTCTCTGAGGGCCCTGCACACTCTCCCAGTGATCCCTTAGTGCCGCACAGGAGCCATGCCTGCTGCACTTCCAGTCCATTTACTTTAAGATTACAGGAGTTAAATGTTTTCCAGACTTCACTAAAGGAGTGTGTTCTGACAAAGAAACCCCGTATAAAGCTGGTGAAGTTCTAGGTCTTTGCTGAGATGTTACCTTCTCAGGCGGACCCTGACTGCTCTGCTACCTTGAAGCAGAAGGCACCAGAAGTGCCGGTCCCACCACACAGCACTAAGCTGCTTACTGGCCTTACTATTTATTCCCTGAATACTATCACCACCCAAAATATTATGTTTATTTGACTACCTATTACCCATCTCCTCCCTGAGACGCTGCAGCTGCTCACTGTATCAGCCTTAGGTGTGACGGACACTTATGGCGTTCGTAGCCTTAGGTGTGATGTGCAGACCTCACAGCCTCATACTGGTTGCTGGGTGCACCGCAGTGTGACAGCGTGACACGGACACGAGGCTTTCTTCTAAGGGGAGGCCAGGGTGACAGCAGGAGCCACCGCAGCTGTCTGGGCCTCCGGAGCCCCAGTGCCTTTCCTCCTTGTTAAGCTCTAAGCTCTACCCGGGCACCAGCACCTGGGGCTCCACTGAGGATGACTCCAAGCTCACGGCCAAAGACAGGCAAGGCCGTTCCACCCAAAACAGAAGAGAAGGTTAAAACAGCTCCAAATTCCGCTGTGTTCTCTGTTCTCTCTTGCCATTTCCTTCTCCAGTTTGGGGAGGCTGTAACTACATGTGCTTATAATTTCTGGGCTCCGGTCCCAGTCCATGGCCAGGAAAGTTTCAAGAGTCCTGAAAGAAGACCTCCCCCTACATCCCATTTGGCTCCCAAACGTTGGTTCTTCCCTTTCATGAACAGTTCAATTCTATTTGAATATCCTTCAAGGAAAGTTGCCTCACTCTCACTGCACGTAAGGAGTGACGACAGCATTGCTCATGCTCTCCTGTTCTCACTCTATCTGGGAAACTGACTCTTTTCAATGGCGATTCTGTATTCTGGGCTCTCTGGCACATGGCTGGACCATCAGCAAAACTCCAGTGATGCAGACAGAGCCTGTGGCCAGACTCAACACCATCCGTCAGCAAGAGGCGGAGCAAATTAAAACACCAGTAACACCCTCTCCCCCTCTGAACACCCCTCTCCTGATGGCCTTGCTTATGCCACAGCGACAGCATGCACATGGCCTGTACCTGCTCTCAGCTTGGCTGTCCTCACAGCAGGCTGGTCTTGCAGGATCGTGTGCAGTAACTCCCTCTCTTGTCCATGTGTCCACAGTTCTCTGTCATTAGAACTCAGCCTCCTGAGGGGCACAGGCCTGTTTTTTCATTTTCCTATCTTGCACACAGCAGACACAACACGTTTGTCTAGAGAATAAAGGGCTTATTTACATTTCTAATCTAGTCACTGATTTCTCTTGAGCACTAAGAAGTCCAAGTAGATAAATGAAAAATCCTTGAAGGGCCTCTGGGAGTGCAGGCCCTGGCCTTTGAGGATTTGGAAGGACGGCATCACTCCTGCTCGTCTTCTGTTCTTTCCATGCTTGGAAAACGAGCTGGGGAAGAAAGCCCTGTCCGCCGAATGGAGACAGCCACGTGAGCCTCTGCCAATGAATGGTATGTGCCTTTCATTTGGCCTTTTTGACAGACTTGTTCTAGTTTAAAAATGTTTATATTAGCTCATCAGCACCACTGTTTCCAATTCTAATTTACTTTCGCCTAAGATTACACAGCTTGGATTATAGGGCATCTTGGAAAGGACTTGATCCAAGAGGCTAGAAGGAACTGAAATAGCAGATCTGCACTGAGCTGGTCTAACTTTAGATGGGCTGGGAGACTGGACTCTCCCGCGGGCAGGAATAATGGGCACCATTATCCATACTCCTTCCTCACCTGCTCCCCACAGGCTCTGAGGAAGGAGTCTGGCCCATGGCCCAAGCTTAGCTCAGAACAAATGATTCATCCACGGGAGACATTACATATTCTTTTTTTTTTTTTTTTTTTTGAGACAGTCTTGCTCTGTTGCCCAGGCCAGAGTGCAGTGGCATGATCTTGGCTCACTGCAACCTCCACTTTCCAGGTTCAAGTGATCCACCTGCCTCAGCTTCCCAAAGTGCTGGGATGACAGGCGTGAAGCACTGCGCCTGGCCCATTACATATTCTTATTCGGATCTTACAGGGTTTTATAAGCCGTACTTCGAAAGGAGGGCAATTGTTCATCCTTCTAGTAGCCATTGCTGAAGGGTCTGTGAGAAATGATTTGGAAAAAAATTAGGTGAGCAGATACAAATGAAACCCAGGATCTCTGTCACTGGAACCCACGCAACTGCTTCACAATGGATGTCTTCTCTGTGGCCTACATCAATTCTTAAGGGGAAAAAAGCCCTTCCTTAGGTCCCAGGCCAGCATCCTTTGCCAACTTCTCTACCAACTGAAATCGCCAAGTCGATGGTCTTCTCTCACCACGCTTGATTTTCCTAGAGCATCTGACAGAAGTGGCTGGCGCCCCCTGCTCCTCCAGCTCCCTCTCCACTCTCTGGGGGATGCTCTTTCTCTGTTGACACTTGGCTCTCAGATGTGCTCGGCGAGTGGCCTCTCTTCCAGTTTCATGAACTTCCTCAACGGTCAGTTTATGCCGAGGGCAAGGTCCATGTTTCAAGCCATACCCTCTCTTGTGTGCTTCAGAATTTCCAGTTACCTCATCCTAGACACCTCCAGTTGAGCACCCTACCAGCCTGACAATGGAGAGCTCCACACACTGTTATGGAAGAGGGAGGTGCTCTCAGCAGGGTCCATGTGAACAGTGCCGTCTGGAGTCGTAAGGCAGTGCTGGGCACCATGGTAACGGAGAGGTTCCTATGCAACCAAATAAGGCTTTGGGATCTGTACTTAAAAGTTAATTATGGGTACACAAAGACGAAACAAGGACTTACGAAATTCTGGACTTCACAGACCCTAGACTATATCTGAAATATAGTCTTATAGCTTAAAAATGGTATTCCCTGGAGCAAAAAAAAATCTTTTAAAAAGCAAACTTTTAGAATTCACAAGTATTTTAAAATAACATTTTATCTATCACGAAATGTTAACTAATAAAGGACATTTAAGAGACAATTACCATTTCCTAACACTACCATTTAAAAAGGGTACTTATGCACACACACACACGACATGTAATTTCAAAATAAGGGACAAACAAAAGTAGCTACAAGAAAAGCAGCTAGTACATTGTCTGGGTTTTTAAATATCATCACAGATTAATGTGCAGTATCACACATGAATACTCATCCAAGGATCTCTATATGTGGGAGCCTCTGGTTTCATTTCTGGCTAAGAGGTTAGGATATGGTTCCCCCAAGCATGAAATATTAGTCTCCTAAGATTCCGTGAAAAAAGGATGACCTGGTTTCAAATAAGCTTGAGGAACACTGTGTACCAGAGCCCCTCCTCTTAAATATTCATGATGTTCATATGGTAATAAAGGCTCCGAGAATCTTTGGGTAAAGAAATTTGTTTCACTGACCTTGGAAGGATTTGTGTACTTCACCTGCGATCACCCCTGAGAACTATTATTATTTGGCTACACTCGAATATGAAGTATTTGGGTTAAAATATGAAATACATTGGGTTAGAGGAAGAGTAGACACAATTTTAGCTTACTGATGCTGATGTCCTAAAGCACAGAGCGCTCGCTCTCAACTTTCCTATCCCTACCATCAGAGAAAGAGCCGTGAATGGCCTGGTGGCTGCTGGGCTATGACTGGCTGCTCTGAGAATCGTCTGTAAGCTTCTGACACTCTCATGCCCATTACTCATCTCTCTACTGTCTGGTGAGACCTCTCCTTTGCGAACACAGAAGGGGTCTTCTGACTCGGACCAGAGCTCATCCAAAAGGGCCGGCCTCCTGTGTGATGAGAACTTCAAACGTGAAGTCCACACCCAGCAGTCCCCCCCAGATCTTGAAGGTGACCTGACCCACCAACCGAGACTTCAGGTCAACAGGGCGACTCACCTGTATAAAATAAACCCTAACACTTTTTACAAATCTTATTCAATGCTCTCTTTCTTCTTCACTGACAGGGCATGGACCTGCGCAAGGCCAGCTCTAGTGAGGGTCTGAAACATTTCTCCACGTAGGTGGAATCTAAGTCGACCAGGGGCCTGTTCTTTCCACAGAACGCCTCTCCAGAAGAGTCTATCTAAATGGCTTCAAATGATCTAACAAAGGCACATGGACTCAGTGTTAAGGTGGAAAAAGAAAAGGAATGCTAGTTTAGTTTGGAAGTATTTTTATCTTAGAACAGAAGGTCTCCAAGGAAAGGCCCATGACACTGTTGTAAAATCAGGTACACAGGTTTGCCATGATCTCTTCAGCATTTCTAACAGGACGAGGATCAGGCCCCTCCCTCTTCTCATTTTCCTTCCTATTTCGTGAAGGAACTATGTAAACCAAGAGAAGGCTGATGGTGGAACTATAACATTGTAAAAACTTAACTCGAAGTATTAGACTCTCCAAATTCACATACTAAATTAGAGTTTAGAAGAACAGTGCCTTGTACTTCACAGAAATTCAGAATTTCTGAATTACAGAAGGCATTTGGTATTCTGTAGAAATGGAGAAAAGGCATTTGGTAGTTCTCTGAAGCAAAGTTAGGCCTAAAATGGCACAAAAATGCCCATTTAGGATACCGCTTCCTTCATGATGAAAACCTTAAAGGAAAGCCTGCTGGAACTGTGCACTGCACCTTTGGTAGGAAAACGAGGTACTTCAGAACGATGAGAACTTTGGACATGAGGTAATGCAGGGAAACTCATTCTAATAAATCTCTCATAATCAACTACTGTGTAAACGAGTGGATGACTCCTCCTGTAGATTAAGGTTTTGGTTTCATGCTGGCAGCAGGTGAACTACAGTTACGTAATAAAACGTTCTGACAGCTGTTCCACAGAAACTAGCACTGGCTGCTTATTTCTAAGTGGGGAGGCCAGGTACTGGTTTCGTAAGTTAGACTCAAACAGACTAGCACCCATACCTAGGTGAAAACTTCCTCTCGGAAAAGATGCACCGCTATGTAGTTCAAGTGAGTTTAACAAAGACGGACAATCAAAGGAGGTGCATAACGTGTGGGTGCAGAGAAAGGAGGAGAGCCGCATTCATGGCACATCCACCACGTACGGATGCGTACCAGGGGCTTCACACATTCCATAGGAAACCGAGTACTTACATAGTATTCAGCAGAACTGACGGGACTTCCAGCCCTGAGAAGTAGCCTCGGAGGGAGGGAGCCAGCGCATCTGAAAAGACATGTGGGGAGAAGGCCGTGAGCCAGGGCTCCCCAGCATATCCCCATTCTCATGGAGGATCCTGCTTGGCTGCCACTGCCCCACTGTTGCAAGATGGTACCCACTCACACTAGCCTGTGAGGGTCTCTTCCCCAAGGGGCTGAAAAGCATCAGAGCAGTGTCCTGAGAGGCGTTCCACACACCCTTATGAACACACGGGCAAGCTCTCCAAGGAAAGCACCCACCTCGAGAAGCGCCCGAGGTTCCACCAACTCCTCTGCTCTCATCCTCCTTTTAAAGGTTAGCAGCCATTTTGAGGCTAACATCCGGCACAGCGAACTCCTTTGCCTGGGCCTAGGCTGGTGAAAGGCTATCTAAGGGCTTTCTAAGCAGAGTGTGGAAACAGCTGCTTTGGGAAGGAAGGGGCAGTTCATGACCCCATCCACGCCAGTGGCTGGCCAGGACTTCTTTGCGATACTGTTCCTGTTCTTTTAGAAAAAGGGTTCCAGCTTCTTGGTACTGTGGGTGTCTGGTACCCCAGGCTCTCTGCTCACCCTGCTAAGGAGATGGGCCTACAGCCTTTAGCAAGTAGCCCCCCAGGTGGGACCAGCAGCCCTGTCTCTTCCATTAGCTTTCCAAAGTGGAAGGCCAGCCGCAAACACAGGTGGATTGAGCAACACTTTGTCCACCTGGCAGCATATTCCAGGTCCTATGCCAAGGAAAACATGGAGGGGGGAAAAAAATGGTTGGGCGCAGTGGCTCACACCTGTAATCCCAGCACTTTGGGAGGCCAAGGCGGGCGGATCACCTGAGGTCAGGAGTTCGAGACCAGCCCAATCAACATGGAGAATCCCCATCTCTACTAAAAATACAAAATTAGCTGGGCGTGGTGGCGCATGCCTGTAATCCCAACTACTTGGGAGGCTGAGGCAGGACAATCGCTCGAACCCGGAGGGCAGAGGTTGCGGTGAGCTGAGATCGTACCACTGCACTCCAGTTTGGGAACAGAGCAAGATTTTGTCTCAAAATAAACGAAACAAAACAAAAACCAAAAGGGCAAGCACACTTAGTCCTTAACGGCATCCATCACTGGCCATGTCAGTTTCGGACACAGGAAGGAGACGCCCGCCTGTCACCGCTCTTCCTTTCACAAGGAGGCGGCATGGTCTCCCCATGACCACCATGAGCGGCCCAGAAGCACGGCTGGAGTGGAGAAGGCGAGGCCTGCAGGGCCAGGTGAGGCAGTGCCCTCCTGCAGGGTGGCAGAGGAGAACTTACTCAGATCTCCAAAGCTTCACGATGAAGCAGGAGCCATTCTGGCCGAAAGGGAGGTGCAGGGGGGTCTGGGAAGCAGCGCTGCACAACGCTGGGCTCTGAAGGGACTGGTGGAAAACTCCTGCCTCATCTTGTTTTACAGGTGTGGACACCAACTGAGGTCTGGGGATTCTCAATGACCTGGGTCACAGGGCCCAGTGGGGTCAGAATCCAGGATGAGGTCCCATGAGATCCCCCAACTTGATTCTAAAAGCAGGGATGTCTAGAAATTGGGTCCTAGGGAAATCCGACAGCACCCTGACCTTGCCCCTGGTCCGAGCACAAGAAGGCCTGGGAGTCTCTTCCCCACGGGCCTCCTCATGAGCGGTTCTTTCCTCGCTGGCCTCACTGAGTCTGGAAATGCAGGCTTAGGACACGATGGAGCTTCTGTCTGCACGACTCCCTCAGGCCGCCTGTGCATTGGGTCTCCTCTGGCGACCATGGCAGATATGACCAGAGATCAGATGACCAGCACGAGCAGGCTCCCCGGTATCGGGGAAAGGCAAAGTTGCTGTCCTCAGGGCCACCAGCTGGTACCAAAGCTCATTTAAGGCAGGGCCGGGGTCACTCCCAGCACTCATTGCAATTACAGGGACAAGGGTCAGAAACTTCCCATGCAGGGAGGCTGGAGAACACACTCCTCTGGGAAATTAGAAGTGTGTTCAGAACAAAAGGAGGGCAATAATGGGGAAGATGGGAGTGAGGTAGGGACGGGCAGGGAGGGGGACAGAAGAGTCCAGGGAAGAAGAAGGAGAGCAGAGGTGGGGAGAAGAAAGAACTCATACCTACCCATGGCTCATGGCCTGGTGCATCTGAATCCACTTGCTCACTAAGCAAAGAGCAGAGTTGGAGCTGCCTTCCTGAGACAGGTGGGAAAGGATGGGGCGGGGACACAGAGCCCCCATGGCAGGTGGGGGCTGGACACCTAAACACACAGTAGAGGGTGATGGGTCTGTGTGCACTGGGTCAGTGTGGAGCGCAGGGGTGCGACTGGTGCGGCCTGGGTGTGGGTTGGGGCACTGAGCCCCAACGAGGCCAAGACACAACGGTGTTTCACAGGAGACACAGGAAGGGGAGAGTCGCACAGTGGATGGCATGGTTCTGCTTTCGGTGCAGGTGACTGCGAGAAGGAAGCCCGGCCCCAGCCTCTCTGACCAGCTCTCGCACACAGCCCTCACGTTCTCACTCGCACAGGTGCCTGCGGGGTTGAGGACGAGCGTGCGGCCCGTCGTCAGGCTCTAGTCAGCCTGGTCGAGGCGCACTCCAGAGTGATATGAAGGCGGGTTCCGAGCTGTGGGGTCCGGGGGGGCTGTGCTCAGCTGAGGAGTGAGGACGCCAGTGATGCAATAGGTGGCTGCTCCTCAGAGTGGATGTGGTGGCGGGTGACGGACACACAGAGACCCCTGAATTCATTGCTCTTGTGTCTCAGGCTAGGACACTACGTGCTTGCCAAGTGGGGGGCTCTTCTCACCGCATCCACAGACACCCAAGGCCGCCTCGTCTTCCAGCCTGAGAGGCTGCGCTGCGCCCAGCTTCCAGCAGAGGGCAGTGCCCCCCAGGCCAAGTCTGAGCGGCTCATCCAGGTTCCTGCACTGCAGCCAGGGAGAGTGGCAGGGCTCATGGTGCACAGCAGAGTTCGGGCAGCTGGCCCGGGTAGGGGGAACAAGCTCCTCTGCGCTAATCACTGTGCGGGGTTAATGAGGAGAGGGTTCTCTCTTAGCCCCATTCGGGCTGCTTGTTCTGCTCGGCTTTTGGCCCCAGGTCACTCCTGCCCATCCCATAAGGGCTGCTTTACAGTGCTTAACGGGAAAACCTACAGTTCCCTCCAGACTGCCTGCGTCAAGGTCCCCTCCAAACAGTTCAGCAGGCTAGTTTAGGGCTCCTCATTAGAATAATGTAGGGCTGGCCTTCCATGCAAGGCAGTGGCCCCTGACATTTCTTCATGCCATGTGCAGAAAACGTATGTGTACACACACGCGCGTGCGCGCACACACACACCCTTTCTCTCTTCCCCCATAGTTCTCTCAAATGTGCACACTCAGTCTTGCACACAATTCCAGGGGCTTCTCAAGACCCTGTGAGAAACTTTAACACAATATACTTAACCAAACTGGCCCTGATACTTAGTCTGTGCCAGAGACTGCGCTAAGCACTTCACACAGCCTGTGACATCTAAGGCAACATGGACCACCCTGGGAATCTTCTCCACTAGAATTTACAATAGTAGTAACAGTTGTCACTATGTTAGAGTTCACTACCCAGGGTCACACTGTTTGGGATTCTACCATCACTCTTCTTCAGGAATGCTCTAAAAATGCAGTGCCCCTGCATGGCTAACACGGTAAGTCTCCAACACTTAGCACGGTGACGGACTGGACAACAGGAGAGCACCAAGACACCCAGGAAAAGCAGCAGCTCAGAGTAAAAATCAAATGGAATGCTAGAGAAAGCGGCAGCCACCCATAAAAATAACTTCCATCCTTTCCCATTTATAGATGAGAAAATGAAAGGCCAGAGGATTAAATACAGACAGAATTTATGTTCCTAATACTGATGCCAAGGACAGGAAGACCTTGACTAGTCTCGGGAGGATGCCCTGCCTGAAGCACCAGCCCTTCTGCAGTGGTGAGTGACTGGCACAGGGTAAACCTCTAACACTACAGTAATGATTTCCACTGCACTGTCCCCTCTCTAGGGGCTGAATCCCACTACCATACCTGCCCTTAGAAGAAGTCACAAGAAGTGCTTAGCAAGTGACTGGCTCAATTAATAGTCACTACTGAAAGTAAACACTCTCTGGTTTGACTGTTTTCTTCTCTGGGGAATGAAGGGGTAAACCCAGACAGTGGTTCTCAGGTTCCTGGACCATTGGCATCACCTGGGAACTTGTCAGAAATGCCAAAACTCTGGGAGGGGCCTCCAGTAAACAGCACTGTAACCAGCCCTCCAGGTGATCGCCAGGTACATGCTCAAGTCTGGCAGATGCTGCTCTTAAAGTTTCGAAAAGTATGGCTGGACGAACATTGGTCTAGAAATGCTCTATGTCGAGGACATTAGAGAGAAATGCACAGTTTGGTCCCTTCAGCAGTTTCCTGATACATATCGGCAAAGGAAGGGCTCCGAGAAGTTCCGTAAAGAAACCTGTTTGACTTGATCTAGACCTGTGCTGCCCAAGTTTATCCAACTGCAGGCTCTCTGGATTATGGACAGCTGTGCATCCCTGTGGGTGTTGAGAAATGCTCGTCTGGAAGGCCCCTTGCAGTGGCAGCATTTGGCGGATCTAAGAGGCTGGGCTGTGCCATTGGCATGCTTTGAGCTGGAAGATAGACCGCCAAACCCGCTAGCGCTCTGATGTCTCATTCACATGGAGCAGCTAAAGATTTTCTCTTACCTCCCCTTGCGCAGGTGCTATACCTGAATGCAGGTTTCCCCTGCACCACATTCAGAAGTCAGCTATCCCTCTTTGAACAAAATAGTTAATGACAGTAGCTTGGGCAGGGTGCAGTGGCTCACACCTATAAACCCAGCACTTTGGGAGGCCGAGGCGGGCAGATCATGAGGTCAAGAGAGAGAGACCATCCTGGCTAACATGGTGAAAACCCGTCTCTACTAAAAATACAAAAAATTAGCTGGGCGTGGTGGTGCTCGCCTGTAGTCCCAGCTACTCAGGAGGCTGGGGCAGGAGGATTGCATGAACCTGGGAGGTGGAGGTTGCAGTGAGCTGAGATCGCGCCACTGCACTCTAGCCTGGCAACAGAGCGAGACTCCATCTCAACAAAAGACAAAACAAAACAAAACAAAACAAAACGAAACCCACAGTAGCTTGAAGAAGTTGTTTTATGTACACGACAGGAATGTTATCTCAAACTAATGGGTTAATGTTTTGAAGGCATGGATATTCTCAGGCAGGTTTCCATGACTCTCCCCAGAATGGAGCCCTGAAGTCCCCTGGAGGGCCAGTTCCCAAAACGGAGCAACTGCAGGGAACCACTCACACAGTGACTAACTGCCATCAACTCCGCCCCGCCCACTCCAGACCTCAGGACCCACTTTTGGGTGGCACCACCAAATAAAGCACGTTAGGCCGTGACAGCAAACTCTGTCAGAGGATGCCAGGCGAAGAGAGGCCGCCAAGCCCAGCATAAGCTGGTCCAACAAACTCCAAACTCATCGACCAGGCTGGAGGGATGATGTGCAATACAAAAAGACTGTCTTCCTTACTTCACAGCGCTGACTGCAAGATTCTTTTAAATAGCAACCCTCACCTCTATTTCTAGTAAAGCACTCACCAAAACTGGAAGAACACTTTTTAGGAATTTCACTGCTGCATGAAATGAGGCCCTCCTGTAAAGGAACCACTCCTCCTCTCCCAGAACCCCAGAATCGGCAGCCTATACTCTTTCTCAGCAGACTCAGAGGCATGAAAATGCCATCAGCATTCTTCATTACCTGTCTGGCACCTAATACTCCTTGCCTAGGGCAATTAAGTTGCTATGATCTAGGCAGAATGTCAAGATTGATATGACTTGGTCCTTGGCTAAGGCTGCCATCTCACCTGCCTCAACAGCTGGAAAGAGGTGAGCAAGAAAGTCCTGGCTGGAGGAGGCCATGCTCCCCGCTGGCCTGTGCCCTTGCAGGATCTTCCAGTCATGATGGCAGGTGCTACTGAGGTCCGAGCCCAGGCAGGGACAAGGTCTAGACCACAAGGACAAGGTCCTAGGACTCTGAGTACATCCTGGTAAGCCCGATCAAAGCGGGGTTTAATTAAACAAAAGCCTCCAGGGAGAATTTTCTCTCCTGGGCTCTTAGACTCTTTTCCCGTCTGTCCTAAGCACAAGCTAGGCTCTGCTTCCAAACAGGCATGTGAAATGTGCCCAGACATCTCAGAAGTTCACTCGAGATGCCACTTGGGTTAAAGGCACCCAAGCGTGTAACACCCTGTGTCAGATGAAGTCCACAGTGGTTGCTTGTCATCCATATTTAATTCTGTCAGTCTGTTAATTTTTAACTATGTTTGCTATCAAGGGCCATTAGAGGTCCCCAGGAGCTAAGCTCAGTGAAGCGCATAGAACTTCGTGGCAGAACGCACAAAGCTTGAAGTTGGGGCGCCCCACTTTCCCATCCTGTCTCTGGGTCTGGCCTTCCCCACCGGCAGCACAAACCCTGAATAAAACATGATTCCATTTGGAGTTGATTTTCCTTTTCCCCTACTGTCACAATTGGTTTTCTTCACAGAAAAGTTCACTTTCCCCTTTTATGAAGGCTACATTTTATAATTCCAAAGTTTCTCTGCAGCCCTGGTTTTGTTTCCAAAGCAGTTAGAGTTCACATACTTTCCGGATGGCATCCAGGTACCTATGCCTATAGAAGGAAGACAAAAACCTTGGGTGCACAGCCAGCTGACCCAACCAGAGAGCCTCGTCTCGGTATACGCCACAGCCACGGACCATTCTCGCCCTGGCTCCAGTGCTTCTCTTCTTTACCAAAGTAAAAAGCCCGGGCCCTTAGGTTTCTCTTATCGGGGTCCTGGTCAGGAGTCCCTGTGTCCTAAGTGCTCCTCAAGCCTACAGGGAGGGCTCAGGAGCCTCTGGGCCACACCAGATCAAATCCTGACAAACGGAAGGCATTGGAAGAGCTATTTTAATCATAACTATGACTTTAAGCCAAACGTGTTACTGTTTCCTGCAAAATAAACCCATGGAGATGTTCATTCTTCCCATTTATAGATGATGAAACGAAGTCTCAGTGCAGTTAAAACCAACTTGCCTAGGATCCCAAATTTAGTAGAGTGGGTAGAACTGTCATTAATATCTGGTTTGATTTTAAAAACTGAGTCCCAGTTAGGTGCCAGGCCCTCAGCAGCACCTGACTGTGACAGTTGGGCCACACGGCTGTTAATCCCAGGGAACAGCCGAGTGCAGACGGCACTTCCAGGTGCAACTTGTTGGGACTCAGGGTTGGGCTCTTACTGCTAATAAGGACAGGGGAGAAGGTGTGCAGGATCTGGGGAGTTTAACCTTCCGCAAAGGACAACATGGAACACACCTAGAAACCTGGAAAACAGTGTACCAAATGGAGAGTACTGGAGTAATGGAGAGTACTGGAGTAATGAAGAGTACTGGAGTAATGGAGAGTACTGGAGTAATGGAGAGCAATGCTGCCCCCAGTCAGGAGGCGGCCCATGTTGAGATGTTCTGCCCATCCTGATTAATACTGTGATTTCTAGGGAAGTCTCCTTGGGGTGAGTGATCCTGGCCAAAGTCACACAGCCATATACTAGGGGACTGACTCTGGTTTCTGAACAGCATTTCCTTCTAAAACTGCTCAACATGAAGAGGTCCGGGCCTCAGTCGCAGCAGCTCTGGACAAAAGCACACCTCTCCCTAACACCCTGCATGGATGCTTTTGGAGGACTGCTTCTAAAGAGGCCAGCTGGGGTGGAGGACAAAATGCTGATGTCTGTCTCACTGCAAATGAGGGAAGAGGCGGAGAGGGTCGCCAGGGAGACAGCACCTGCCTGGCCGGGGGTGGATTCTCGGGTTTCATGGCAGAACTGTGAAGAGAACCATCTCCCCAAGTACAAGATGTAACTCAACTGCCTGGAAATGAGGCTGAGGAGAATCCTAGCAAAAGGACTGTGGGAAGAAAGTGCCAGAAAGTCCAGGGAGGAATGGGCTGGGTGACCTGTGGTTCCTTCTCCAGTTTCTCCGATAGGAAAGTGAGATAAGGCCACAGCTGGAAAGGTCAGGGACAGCGGGTTTGTGTGAAGTAACTTGCGAGGGCAAGGGCCATTCCGTCTCTGGGATTTCAGCTGCCCAGCCCCCTCCACCCCGGATGTATTTCCTGTCAGAAGGGTGTGCTGGTGGCCGTGTCCGGCCTGGTTTGGGGAGGCCCCTCTTGGGGATAAGCTCTCCCAGTGCTGGCAAAAGCTGTGGAGATCACACTGCCAGGAGCAGGGCAGGTGCTGTCAGTCGGTGCTGTGGGTGGCGCTCCCACTGCAATGCCTCATCTTACTCCCGTCATTCCTTCATGCTTTCCAGTCTTCCATTTGGCTCCAGCTGTGAGGCCTCTGCAGCCCCCGTTGGCGTCATCCACATGTGCTGACCATCCTGTCTTAACTGTCACTGCCTTGTGGGTAGCTAAGGCTTAGTCTGGGCTTCCTTCTCCTTACTGAAAATTCAAGTGCCCCTTACAAGATCCCTGGGAAGGGCTACCTTTAAAGCAAACATTTATGAAGCCCTTCTAATATGCCGGGCACTCTCTTAAGTGTTTACATGAAGGATTATTGGCCCTTTTCCTGAAGCCCAGAGAGGTTAAGAAATTTGCTCAACTGAGGTAGCACAGTGTGTAAATGGCAGAGCTCGTGTCTGGCCAGGGAGTTCCAGAGCCTGTCCTTTCGACCCTACATTCCTGCCACGAGCTTAGAAAGGAAATGAAGCCCCACAGAGCTCTCCTGAAAGGCACAGCTCAGAGCACAGGCCCTGCATCAGGAGGCAGGCATAGAAATCAGCCCAGGAAGGGCCTGGGAAAGGAAAGGAGACCCAGCCCACTTTCACAGGAGGCTGGCGCTGTGAGCATGAGGCCTGGCCTCCCCCTCCTCCCCTCCTCCTGTGAGAGCTAAGCCAGGTGCTCCTAGAAAGCCTCACCAAACAGGAAACCAGGCCAGGCTGGCACTATCAGGAGACGGAGCGCTAGAGGGGTGGCTTCTCACAGCCTGACCTTCACAGAGCTGCAGGTTGAGAGGGAAAGGTAAATGTCAGAGGATTAACAGTTTCATTTATGTCTGAAAACAATGGAAGGCCTTGGGCAGAACAGCCCCAAAGGCAAGCTCTGCAGTCCTTCAAAGCCGTGGTTTTCCGGACAGTCACAGCCACAGCCACAGCTCTGGAGTAGACAGTATGTATCTTAGGAAGCCCAGGCCTCAAGGACCAGGCAGTCAGGGGTCAAGTGCTAAAGTGACCTGAGATTCACAGAAGCAAGCACCAGGAATCTCCGGACTCCTGCCTTACTTTGGGGACGCAGGACTGCCAGGTGAGGTGTTGAAGCCATCTCCCTGGGGCCCCAGACATGGCTCTGTTCACAGGTTTCCCTGTGGGGCCAACGACCCTTACAGCACTGGCCACTGTACAGGAGGTGGAAGCCAAAACCATCAGAGTCCTTGCCCTGTGAGCCGCCCATGCACCTGGAGGGGATCCACAGCTGTCTCGCTGCTGGGAGACTCCTAAGGAGCCGCGTGCACACTGAGGTCCATACGCAGCACTGCCCTCGAGACACCCCCCAGTACCCTATGTATTCAAAACATACCTGACACCAAAGCAGAAGTCCTTGTGTCTTTTGCCTCAGTGTTTCCTACAGGGCATAGTGATGCAGATGCTTCACACAATTTGCTTTTCTTAAAATCTAGTTCTCGAAGTCCCACCCTGCTGATGAGCAAATGCTCAGATAAGGGGTGGTGGGGACAGCCCTGCAGTTTGGGTAGTCCGCCCACTATTCCCAGGCCCATCTACTCCTCTCTGAGGTCCCTTCCTGGTTAGCCTATGTCTCTCTTCCCATGGTCCACTTCTGTATTTATTTTGGGTTTAACCTTTAAAATTTTTCCAGTGTGTCACAGGGCCATCCCAAGGGACGTGCATGCCTTGTCCTCAGGCAGTCTGTGTTATAATTTTAAAACCTTTGGTTTATGTCCAGGTAAGCCGTACAACAGCCCTATTAGAAATCCGAGAGAACTGCTGTTAACCCTGGACAAATGAGGCCTCTGAAGAGGAATCAGGTAACCAGGACTTTCTCTCTCAGTCCTACTTACCTACAGAAGCTTCTGGCCGCACACTGTGACTCTGCCTGAAGTAGAGGGTGCATGGTGTTGTGTTTTGAGAATGTGGTAAGGACAGTATACTTTACCAACTTTCTCTCTGCCCCATCACAAGACAGAAAGCAAAACATGAGCTCAAACCTAAGAAGCGCAAGTGTGTGAATGTGAGGTGACAGAACAGCTGTGTGCTCTCTTCAGTGTATAAGCTTTTTGAAAGCAACAGATGAAAGCTTCCTCTCCTAATTAATACATTTCAAATACCAATGACCTTGAAAGTAAACTGGATGATCACTTTTAAAAACGTTAACGATCTTCTTAGCAATCCAACGTCTGCTGCACAAGGTCGTTCTTTCATCTCTAAACATTAAGTCAGTACTGAGGCTTTCAGTCCTATTACCTTATCCAGTAATTTCTAAAAAACGGGATCTGACGGCAAATAAGTATCCTTACTTTAGAGATGGGAAATCTGAACGGGTACCAGACCACAGCTGAAGCCGGGGCAGAGCTAGAAATGTGACTCAACTTCTTTTCAATGACACTTTGTCTCCTGGTCTTCCTTCCTGTGGATCCCAGTGGGCAGACTGGACACTGCACCCGTACATTTCACAAGGGCTCCCCTAGCTAGATGCAGCATCCCTGCTGAAGTGAGGTCTCCTGGTGGATGAGATGCTTCCAACATGCAGCTCTTGGTGGCTCTTCCGGGAGCCCAGGCAGAGAGAAGCAGCAGTGGTGTGACCTCGGCTCCAGGACCTGGCCTCTCCAGCAAGCTCGTTCTGAGTCCTTCTATGTAAAACAGACTTGGTGTCACAGGCCCAATTCTCCCAAAACCTCAGTCAGAGAGTAATACCTTTGCTCCAACATTGCATCACCATGAAAACAAAACGCTGCAGTCTACTTGAGATCATTTTTGCTCTGATTAAAATTTTTATTGAAATCTCTCAAAGGTCGTCAAGAAATAGTTTTTGCGAAAGGGGGGAAAGATAGCTAACAAATTCAACATGGGAGCTCCCTCTGCTGGTCTGCAGTAGGTTGGTATGTTACAAACACATTCCCAGAGACAAATCTAATTTGCTGGAGAAGTGGACAAAAGACAGGTGTGTTGGGCTTTGCCTCAGGAGAGAAACACTAGAAGAAAAAAAAAATCCACGTCTCAAAATAGAGCATAACATTGCTAAGAAAAACAAAATTATTTAAAGCCTCTCCAAAGACATTATAAGATTTCCAAAACAAAAACTGAATTATCCAATATGGGGAGATGCCCCGTAAAGGCTCCAGTCTGCTCTACCTCCAGTTAATAAAGATTCTCTTGGGCCCTTTGGGTGAAGGTTAAGTGCTGATTCCCTTTGCTTTGCCTCCAAGTCTCTTCTTACAGGCTTCCCATCTACTTAGAGAAGAAAGATCCAAGGAGTCACTGGAGTGAGGCCTTTCCAAAATTCCATTAAAGAATAAGTCTGTGGTGAGCCAGCACCTCGGAGTGGAAAGAGCCAGGCCTGGGAGGCAGGTGACCTGGGTCTAGTCATGGTAGAGCCACTTCAGATTGTGGGTAGCTCCCTCCATCTTCTCAGGCCTGTTTCCTCATCTGTCAAATGGGTCAGACCAGCTGATCTGTAGAGCCTCTACTAGCTCATTCTGATTCTCATACTGCACAAATAAATTTAAATAACGGAATTTGTTCACAGAGTCCATGCCTGCACTGGGAATGACTCCAAACAAGAAGTGGCGTTGAAAACTGGTATCAGATGAGAGTCCCACCAAATCTGGGACCGATGTGGCAGAGCTAAGTGGATTCCAGTTTGGGAAAGTCTCAAGATCAAGAACTCCCAGGGGAGGGTGCCACTATGGGCAATGCATCCCATTAAGTCAAATGGCTGAGTCCATCTAATCTTGGCACTGTCTCTCCCCATCCTTCCTTACAATGGCATATGCTTTCTAATCTCTTGAGACTCTTTAGGCCCTTCCCTTACCATACCGTATCTCCAGAATTACTTCTGATTTTACCCATTACATGAATGAAGAATGGGCAGATGTCATATCCAAAAGCCACCATTCCCAGTACTTTCTGGCCATTGTCAACTCTTGATATGGCTATTCAGAAGACTATGCAAACCACTGTTTCATGGTATTTATTAACATTTGCCTTAACTGCCACGTGATCTGTACCCGGCAGTCTAGCAAGAGGAGACACCATCCAGAGCAGGGGTGGGAGGTGGCAAGCAAAAGGGGCTCTTAGTTGCCCCATTTCATCCACACATTTATCTGCAGCCTGCTACAAAGATCCTAATGACTCAGCAGAGAAACCCACAGGTTGACATTTTATCCCCTCACCCCGTTACCTGCCAGTTGTGAGGGTTCTCAAGCACTGACATGGAAAAAGGAAGAAAAAGCAGCAGGGGAAGGAGAAGCCAAAGGCACAAGTAATCCTGGCTCCTTTATTTTCTGTGCCATGTACTCTCACCACCACCACCACCTACATTTTTTTCTTCACTACTTGTACTACTTTCTCCCTTCTTCTCCCAACACAGAAGGCAATCATTACTGGGGCTCAGGCACCAAAGGCAGCCCAGGAAGCCGGGTCGTCAATGCACGCACAATGTGTTGGTAACTCAGCGAAAAGAATTAAAAGATGTTCAGCCAACAACAATCTTGACCCCATGACTTTCAAGAACCCTCACTGAGGGCTGCTTCTAGGTGGTCTTTATCAAGACAGTGAATTCTGTACAACATAAAAGAGTTTTAAGTCAGAAGGAAGTTTTCTGGGAAGCTGTTTATTTCATCCAGCCTTGTAAACAAACACTGAGCAAAACAAGCAAATGAAAACTCCGCCTGTCCAGCCTAATAATTTTTGAAAATTTAAAATTTAAAGGCTGAATTACACATGCAGAAAGATAAATGAAACCTACATACGTACTTTCTATTTGTTACTGGTCATCAATCTTTGCAGGCCAAAGAATGAGTGATCTCCAAAGGTGAATCTTTACACTGATTACTACCACTTGCGCTAAAAGCAAAGCTAAGAGAGTATTTTCTCCAAGGGCAGAGGAAGTGTTAGTATGTAGATAGTAACCTTTGTGGAGAAACAGGAAGTTTGTTTATAAAAATCAGGCTATTGTTAACTAAGAAAGCAAGCTGGTCAGAATAGAGATCTCTACCTTGACCTGTAATTCCATCTTAGACACTATCTTGTACCTCCTGTTCTACAGGGTTTCCTGAAAATGGAGAAAAGGAACCCTTAATCTTTCCTGTAACATATTTAAGAAAGTATAGCCTTCCCCCATGGAAGCTTTCCCTTTGGTCAGAGATTCTTCTCACAGTACACGAGAGTGGAAAACTCTCAACACACAGAAACACGCACAGACGCACATATCCCCTGCTCCTAGCACACACCTTCCTCTGTAGCCCTTCCACACAAGGCACACACGTGTACGCTCCGGTGATGCCCTCTAGCTAGCTGGGAGCCAAGTGGATAAACTTGCCCCAGTCTCTTATGTGCGATATGAGGTGAGATCATTAAGGAAGAGAGAGGTGTCATTTGGGGCAAACATCAGGCAGTGGGTGATATCATTGCTGTCAGACGATCCTCGTAAGTCCTGAAGGAGTGTCAGCTTGATTTAGAGGGGATCATTAATCTCTTGAAGGTGGATCTGTTAGCTGGATAGGTGTTAGTTGTATGGTGTGCTCTGGGGAACCAAGTTTGAAAGGACTGGAGGTGGAGTGAGTGAAGTCGTGGCCGATGGGTATCAATTACCTGGGCATGCAGTGAAGCGGGATAGGTGAAAGCAGGAGGAGGTAGAGCAGGCGCTAACTCCGCTGGGTACAGAGGGTACGGGGCCCACACTTCAGGGCTACTGGGGTAAAGTGCAGGCACTGTGAGCTCATCTGCAAGAAAAGAATAAGGCGAGAGTTAGTGGTTACCAAACAGCTAGTTTCATATCAGAAAACAAAACACCCAAAAACCCCGAGCCCCAATCAATGTCAGAAGCCAAATGACTCTCATTCTTTTCACAACCTGTTGTTTGTTGGCTTTGGTCCCATAAGTGCTAAGCAAGGAACGAAAAATATAACAAGAAAAGCAACAAGCATCTGCTGTCTGTCTGGCCTGCTGAGATCTCAGGCCTGGACTCCGCCTTGAACACTCTGATGTCTTTCCAACTGTAGCTGGGGAACCCAAAACAGTGGGAATTTCCTGCACAAAACAGAAAATGTGGCCCTCTGAGGAAAAGGGAGAGAAAGAACCAATGAAAGATATCCCATGAGAACCCACTGCAGAGCCTTTGGGAAAACAATGGCTTAACGGCAGGGCCTCAACAGACCAGAACTGGAAGGCTTTTCTGTTTATTGGCATAATTACTATTGACAAGTCAGTCATGATCATCAAGCATTTTCCATGTAGCCCCCAGAAGTACAGGGCCAAATACTGTGACCACAGGGCATTTAAGATCTTAAAAATTCAGAGAATTGAGGTGAAAAACCTTGAGAATCCTGATTAAAATTACACTCCACAAAGATGTAAACATTTCCAGTTGCTCTTTACAGACTAACTTTTAGGGGGAAAAAGTGAGTCATATTGCCAAGCGCCTGGTCTAAGTGTTCCTCAGGCAGCTCCAATTCCACCCAGGTCAGGCTGCAGTTGGCCAGATTGAAGGGCAAGTGCCTGGGCCTCCTATGTATCAGGAAGCAATCCATTAAAAGTAACAGCAAACACATGAGGAAGCTTCTCAGGAAAGGCAAAAATAACATCAGTCAATAGCAAGGAATCTGGGCCCTGTGAAGCAGCAATCTCAAGATGTGCTTTTATCACCTGTCAAAATCTGAAATCAAGTATGCCAAGGACGCTATCCAGGACTGCCACGGGAGTCAGCAAAAGGTGATTTGATAGTCATTAGTAACTCTGCCATTCAGGACTTTCCCTAAGTCTACAGTGCATGTGACCCAAGGTCAACAGAGTCACTTTATTCCTTCCCACCATCTAAGGAGCCATTCCAGGCCCAGTGTCTCTGCATCCTTCCCATCCCCCAAAACTTTTCAATACAGAAAGGGGACTAGCAACAGAAAACTGCTTTGCTCGGTGTGATGTGGGACTGCTCTACGGAGAAACCAGAAAGTAGCAGAGCCTGTGGGTGAATGTGGATCTGGTGGGCAGGGGGTAGGTGAGGCTTCCCCACAGCCAGCTTGCATGGCACGAGCTTCTCTCAGGATGGTAGTGAGTCAAGAGCTGACTGCTAATGATACGTTCAGAGGGCAGTTTGTACCCATTTCCAGATGTGATGGGACCCCAACAATGTGATTTAACATACTGTTGCTGGTTAGCCTTCTCGACTCCCTCCTCTCAACAAGGCAGTAAAAGCTACCTCCTCAGGACTTGGTGATGGAAAGACAGACTGCCTGTGTATCTAGGTGGGAGAAATAAGCCCCTAAGAGTGGACTGATCATTATTATTTAGTCAGGGTAACAACAACATCACTACAGTCCTTAAAATGATCAGGTCTACAGCATCTACTGTGTTCTAGGGTGTGTAGGTGCCTGTAGCCCAAGGCTTAGGGACCACCCTGAGAAGGGCTGGGAGGAGCTTAATAGATCCCTGTGCTTCCTGTTGTGATGAGACTGTGATTTCCAGAGTAACTAATGTGGGAGCCCAGCTAGTGGAAACTAACTGCTACCAGAACCGATGCCTTGAATTTTAAACAAACAACCATTCTCAGGAATGCCAAGCTATTATTGTTGTTTAGCCACCAGGCTATTTTAAGACATTCTGAGTCTTTTAAATCCTCATACACTCATCTGTGGCCTATGCTTGTCTGTTCCCACTGTGACAGCGGAAGACTATAAAGCTATAAAGACTATAAAACTGATACATACAACTGATTCCAAATGACAGAGCCCTCAGGGGGAATGTGTTTGGCCTGCAGCCTGTCAGTGGTCCTTCCTTATCGTCCTGGCTAACTGGGGTGGGGTGGGTAGAGGTGGTTACCTGATCAGTGGGTTCTTCCTTTAGAAACTTAAAAAAAATGAAATGAATATGTCCTTTAAGATATCGGATCCTAAAGAGATAAGCAACAGAGATAAGCTGGAATCAGATTTCAATGTCAGCCTGACTGCTGGAATTTATGATTTCCAGACCTTTCTCTATTTTTATCCTGAAGCATTACTTCCCATTAGTTCTTTACTGATGCTTAGAGACAATTCACCATTAACATTTGCACAAAACCTAGGCCAGCAGAAAAGAGGATTTGCTCTGAAATCCCCTAAACTCAAAATTGCTGAGTAATAGTAAAGTAGTGGTAAGGCAGAAGTCTAAAAGAGATTAAGGTGAACTTACACTTGATAAATCCCTTGATACATCTTATCATCCGTCTCCCTTCTCCCCTCATGAAGGAATGTGGAGTTACCATAAACATCAAAAGATACATGGCCTGACCAGGTCAGGATTGCACCTGAAGCAGGCCTCACAAACACCTAACTTTTCAGTAGAAGCCTGAGCACTCTCCTAACACACACATACACTCCCCTTTGATGGAAGTGGGTATTAAAGCAGAATGAGCTTTCTGCATTTGTTTGCTTTTTCGTTGCTTGAGAAAATTACAAAAGCTAGAGAGACTGGTTTTCCACAGCGCAAGCCCTTCACAAGGACTCCCCACTGAAGCAGGAGGCAAGGCCCTGATGGGTTTCACCTTCCTGAGTCACTGCCCATCATCCTGCTCAAACTTTATAGGATGGAAGGCTGAAAAAAGAAGACAAAGATTGCTGCCCAAGGCCCACTGGGATGAATTGGAGTTTAGGGAGGGGGTGAGATTCCTCTTGACAAAAGAGGCTCTTGACCACCCAGAGTGAGCCAGGCCCCAGTGAGCAGAAAGAGGGCAGATCAAGAGGCCAGGGCTTTTTTGTCTGGGCCTAATCCGTCCCTCCTGAGAGGCTGGGCAAATCCTTTCCCATTGCCCCAATCTGGCTACATCTTTTCTTTTTTGCACCTTCTGAGGATAATGTTGTTGAGGGTTCACAATATACATCTGAATAGGCTTTTTTTCTTAGCATGAGAATATGCAACCAGAAGAGCTCAAATTGGATTCTGAAAAACAAGGACTAGAAACTTCCAACTCTACCCTGTAATCCCTCTGAAACCAAAGAACTGCAGAGCTTCTGATGAAGGTTTAAACCTACAGAGTTTGGGAAGATCATCTTCTGCCTTTTCGTTTTAGATGAGGAAACAGATGCAGAAAGGTGCAGCTTCCAGTCTACGGTCACATTGAAAGAGAGATAAACGTGAATGACTCTTAGAAACAACTGAGAGACGGAAGAACAAGGAGAATCTTTAATGGACTTAAGTATGGCCATATATCTCTGAGTTTAGTTGGTAACACAAGGTTTAAGAACTTTTTTGAGGCCGGGCGCGGTGGCTCATGCCTGTAATCCCAGCACTTTGGGAGGCCGAGGCGGGCAGATCACAAGGTCAGGAGATCGAGACCATCCTGACCCATCTCTACCAAAAATACAAAAAATTAGCCAGGTGTGGTGGCAGGCACCTGTAGTCCCAGCTGCTCAGGGGGCTGAGGCAGGAGAATCTCTTGAACCCGGGAGGTGGAGCTTGCAGTGAGACAAGATTGCGCCACTGCACTCCAGCCTGGGCACAGTGAGACTCCATCTCAAAAAAAAAAAAAAAAAGAACTTTTTTGCCTCTTGAAAACATCTATTTGGAAATATTCCACAGCAACTTCATGCTCGACATACCCAAAACTAAACATGCTCCCTCAATGACCTGTCCTCGTTGGCTCCAGATTTCAGTAAGATGCTACCTTCCACTCAGCTGCCCAAGCCACAGACCTGGTGGTCACTCTATTCTCCCTCTCATTCATTCTTTCATCAAGGTCCTGCTGAATCTATCCCATGATCCAGCTTGATCTTCACCAACACTACTGGATTACTGAAAAGGCCTCCTAAAAGCCCTCCTGGCTTCCACACTCAAGTCATGACAACTTTAAAAATACACATTTTGGCTGCATGCAGTGGCTCACACCTGTAATCCCAGTGCTTTGGGAGGCAGAGGCAGGAGGAGGAAGATCAATTGGGCCCAGGATTTGAGACAAGCCTGGGCAACTTTAGCGAGACCCCGTATCTTAAAAAAAACAAAGTATTAGCCAGGCTTGGTGGTACATACCTTTAGTTCCAACTACTCGGGAGGCTAAGGTGGGAAGTTCACTCGAACCTAGGACTTATTTGAGGTTGCAGTGAACTGTGACTGTGCCACTGCACTTCCAGCCCAGGGCAACACAGTAAGACCCTGTCTCTTAATTTAGTCATGCCACTTAAAACCCTTCTGTGATTTCCTCTTGCTCTGTGGATACTGCCTGAACTCCATGTAATGGCCTATAAGATCCCAAATGATCTGGCCCTCATCCTCCTCCCCAGCCCTGATTCTCATCTGGTTCTCCCTCATGCTCTGGGATCAGTCACTTCCATTGCATGACTATGCCTGCCTCTCTCCCACACAGTGCTCCCTCTGCCAGGGGCACTTTTCTCCCCCTCCTCCTGCCTGGCTTAACTCTTACTCATCAGTTACTTACTCCTTCCACCCAGCTTAACTCTTCACTGTGCTCTACTTAGACGCCGCTTCCGGGGATGGGGAGGGGCCTGGCCTCGCACTTCTAGTCTAAAAGACTGCTTTCTCTGTGCTCCACCATATCCTGCACCTCCCCAGTCACAGCAGTTACCTCCTGGACGGCAAGCTCTTATTCTTGCTTACCAATGCCTACCACCATATTATAAGACAGTATCAAGAAATCAATCATTTGGGCCAGATGCAGTGGTTTACGCCTGTAATCTCAGCACTTTGGGAGGTGGAGGTGGGTGGATCACTTGATGTCTGGAGTTCGAGACCAGTTTGGCCAACACGGTGAGACCCCATCTCTACTAAAAAATACAAAACTTAGCTAGGTGTGGTGGTGCACACCTGTAATCCCAGCTAATTGGGAGGCTGAGGCACAATAATTGATTGTACCCGGGTAGAGATTGCAGTGAGCCAAGATCACACCACTGCACTCCAGCCTGGGCTACAGAGTGATACTCTGTCTCAAAAAAAAAAAAAAAAAAAAAAATCAACCATTTGCTTAATACTTGAGAAAATGAAGAAAAAATATACTTCCATCCTGCCTTCAGGTGAAGAAATAGCCAGACTGAGGGTTAATTCTGGGTGGAAGAGAAATATGCACATAAAGGCACCAAGATCTATCTAAGGTCTCATAGATAACTTATAATGTCTGAACTGAGACCAGAACTCAAGTCTCTTGTCTCACAGTTCAGGGTCCCTTCTATATACCATCCTCTCCTCCCTGGGGTGGGTGATGCCCCCACTGCTGCTGGTGGTGACAGGGCCCCATTTGGAATGCAGGTGGTCTTTATGTCTGGCTTTTTAGCATACTCAATTTGCTATAAAAAAACTCAGGGACAGAGTCTTCCAGGAGAGCTTGCCTCGAAGATGAAGAATTTGGCCAGGAAAAACAGCAGCCATGACACAGAAAATCCAAACATGATGAAAAATTCCATTTTTAATAGGAATAATATAAATTTTGAAACAAGAAAAATAAATCAAGGATTCTGTTAGCAGTCAACTCCCACTCACATACCTCAGCAAGTAGTTGATCCATGTCTGTTAAGTAAGCCTTTTAAAAATCAGCCACACAAGGCCCACTCTTTTAAGTACTAGCCTATTGAGACATGCTCTTCTGCCACAGGACTAAGAATATAGCCCACACCAGCTCCCGTGGCGCAGGGCAGTGCACACTAGCTCCTGTGATAGGGTGAACGGCATTTCCCCAAATTCACATCCACCTGGAACCCCAGTACGTCACTGTTTTTGGAAACAGGGTCTTTGAAGATAGATTTAGGAATCTTCAGACAAAGACAGGGACTGGAATGGTATGTCTACAAACAGAGGAATACCTCAGAGCCTCTAGAAGATCCAACACTGCTGACACCGTGATTTCAGATTTCTGGTCTCCTAAACTGTGAGCGAACAGACTTCTGTCCATTGAAGCCACCCAGTTTCTGGTAATTTGTTGCGGCAGCTCCAGGGAACTAATACGGTTCCCATAGAATGTCAAACACATCACCGGCTTCCCAAGAAGACAAATGTAGATGAAGATTTTTATGAAAGAAGCTAATGAAAAGACTGAGTGTTGCCACGCATGGTGGCTCATGCCTGTAATCCCAGCACTTTGGGAGGCTGAAGCGGGTGAATTACTTGAGGTCAGGAGTTCGAGACCAGCCTGGCCCACATGAAAACCCATCTCTACTAAAGATACAAAAATTAGCTGGGTGTAGTGGTGGGTGCCTGTAGTCCCCGCTACTTGGGAGGATGAGGTAGGAGAACTGCTTGAACCTGGAAGGCAGAGGCTGCAGTGAGCCAAGACTGCACCACTGCACTCTAGTCTGGGCGACAGAATGAAACTCAGTCTCCAAAAAAAAAAAAAAAAAAAGTGGGTGAATAGCTCAAAGGAGGTGTTTTTCCACCACCCAGCACTAATTACCATGGCGATTTTTGTGTTCTGTACAGGGAACTAACTGTACTATGTGCTGCAGTCATGAGGAGAAATCAAGTCTCGGCTTAGCTCTCTACTATTTCTATTTTCTCTCTATCATGGACCTTGGTCATTTCCATTGCTTCAACTACTAATTCTATTTAGGATGACTCATAAGCCTATAGCTTTGATTTCTACTCCAAAGTAAACACCCTAAATTCATCAAACTCAACTCATCGAGAAGTGAACTTACTGTCACTCATAAACCAATTCTATTCTTACCGCCAACACTTTCCTTTATCCCTTTTCCTCAGTCTAGAAGCCTTCATCACTTCCCATGTCCAAACAATTGCTAAGTCCTAATAACAATAGAGATGACAAAGATAATGATAGTGATGACAGCAGTATTAAGGACAGTAGGAGCTCGTGTTTACTGAGCACATTCTGTGCACCAATCATCCTCATGGGAGACATCAGCAGGAGCTCCTTTTACCTTATGAGAAAGCTGAGACACAGCAAGGTTAAATATCCAGCCCAATGACTCTCACAGAGCCAGGATGTGAAAATCAAGATCATGAGTCCAGACCCTTCACTTCTGCACTTCACTGCCTTTCTCCATGTTCATTATCTCCATCTACTGATGATAAAGATATCTTCTCTATGTTTTTCTCATTCCCATCCCTACTTCTATTACCCAAATGCAGGTTCTTAGCCGGACCGACTTTAACTTCCACTGTCTCCCCACTCCACTATTTCTCTAATACAAACTGCAGAAGCAACAAGTTGTCTGCAAAAAAGCAAACAGACCCCAAAATACGTATGCCAAGGAAATTTCAAAAGCAGGTGGTCATGATTCAACTGGCCCAGAGTCACTTCTCCATTTAATGATTTTCCGCCATTCTTTTGACCAGTCACTGCTTTGATGATTGTCTTCTTCCTTTACTGCCCACCTGCTCTTCGAGGCCAAGAAATCATGCAATGCAATCCAGGATTTTAAAAGGATCTGCTGGCCGGGTGCGGTGGCTCAAGCCTGTAATCCCTGCACTTTGGGAGGCCGAGACGGGCGGATCACGAGGTCAGGAGATCGAGACCATCCTGACTAACATGGTGAAACCCCGTCTCTACTAAAAAACACAAAAAACTAGCCGGGCGCGGTGGCGGGCGCCTGTAGTCCCGGACTCGGGAGGCTGAGGCAGGAGAATGGTGTAAACCTGGGACGCGGAGCTTGCAGTGAGCTGAGATCCGGCCACTGCACTCCAGCCTGGGCGACAGAGCGAGACTCCGTCTCAAAAAATAAATAAATAAATAAATAAATAAATAAATAAATAAATAAATAAATAAAAGGATCTGCTTTCTAATCCGAGAGTTGAAGGGAACCCTGAGCATGAGCGGGAAGAAAACTGTTTCTCTGGGAACTTAAGCCACTACTATTACCTACTCTTACTCATCACATGGGGACATTTTCATTCCTCTTCTTTCCTATGACCTGCAGCTGCTGGGATGAGGGTTACCCAGAGTTTCCTCAGGAAAGTCCATTCCCTGTCATTAGCAGACTGAAGATTCAAAGTGTCTGCCAGCCTCTCTGCGAGCCTGAGTTTCTTGACAAATGCAATCGAGTCTGGATGTTTAACAGAAGCTGTATTTTCAGAACGTAATGGTTTTGTGTCATATGGACAACCTAAGAAAATCAGTCCCACTCTGCCAGAGACCTGGGTAAGCTTCATAAGAGCAGCATACTGTTCTGTTAGATTCACTACTGTGCCCGCCACAAAGGAGGTCCACAAAGGAGAAAGAGTAGAAAAGGAAGGAAAATAAATTTCTTCTAACATCAAAAAAAGTGTTTTAGGAAGTATATCTTCAGGGCAACGTGAGTCTATGATTCAGGTGGAAATTAATTTTTTTTAAATAAAAAAATTATAAACAAAAAGTGTTTTAGTAAAACTTTCATTTCTCATTCACACACCTCTTCTGGCATACATCTCTGTTATGTGGTGAGGGAGGAAAGGGAGCAAGGGAGAAGGATGGTTATGACAGCAAGGGGAGGCAGAGGTGTCTTTTTAATGAAATTGCTGCTTGGGTTCATCTCTATCTAGTCCATAAAAAGAGATGATCTCTTATTGAACTAGAGGGTCCCTGAGTGCAGGGCCTGTGTCTCTTGTGCTTACTGCTGTATCTCCAGTACCGAGCATAGTGCATGTTGCACAGCAGACATTCATCCATGCATTATTGATTGATTTACTTAGAGACAAGGTCTCACTATGTTGCCCAGGCTGGAGTGCAGCGGCTGCTCGTAGGCCTGATCATCAATGTGCACTACAACTTCAACTCCTGGGCCCGTGTGATCCTCTCTCCTCAGCCTTCCAGATAACCTTTGCCAAGCTTTCAGAAATGAACATTTTTAAGGACCTCAATACACCTAACTGTGCTGTTTGAATGTGTAATCCCCAAAGTAGCAACATTTATACCAATTTTTAATATAACAACACTGGGAATCATCCTTAAAAACACAACGGGGCACATGCTTGTAACCCCAGCTACTCCAGAGGCTGAGGTGGGAGGATCACCTGAAGCCAGGAGTTCAAGGCCAGCCTAGGCAAACATAGTGACACCCTATATTTAAAGAAATGTTATTAAAGTCTATTATTTTAATGTAGATTTCTTTGATAATTAATGAAGCTGACCTAATGAACTTTCCATTTCTTAGGTGGGACTCTTAGTAGGGACAGGTGCTGCCTAAAAGAGTGTTCATCAAGGCACGGAGCTCTCATGAAAATCCAGTATAGACCAGATATCCTTTCTTACACCTCCCAAAACAGCCTATGCGTACCCTGAACACTGCACCTACTGCTTACATGAAAAATTATCTTTTTCTGTGTCTATGTCCTTCACAAAACTGTAATCTCCTATCCTCAGCACATATGTCTGGCACACAGAACATATTCAAGAAAAGTTAGTTAAAATTAACGATATTACAAAGTGCCTACAACTAACTTACAAATAGCAAGAGGATATAAACTTCAGAATTATGTAATTCACCCAATGATTTACAGTTTAGCACATTTCCTTGACTTTTAAGAAAACGTCAGTTTTCTTAAATCTGCAAAGGTTCCAGTCCTTGAAGAAAAAAGGCAGAAACTAGTAACTTGTCATCGTTATCAGTTTTAAAGAGATTGCCACTGGCCTAGGAAACCGATGAGTCAGAACCCCAAAATATACTCCATAGCACAAATAACACAAATCTAGAAACACACATAAGCAAACTCTTCTATGAGCCACGTGAGGAACTCCAGAATGAAGCTGTGTGTCTGAACTGAGCTCCCACTCTCACCCATGGCCTTCTCCTGTTCTAGGAACTCAGCAACTCCACCACCCCCGTTCTTCTGGTTCCCCATCTATGCTGGCTAGCCGTGGGCTACTTGCCCTTAATCCATCCACAGGGAATGCTGAAAACATCAATGACTGAAATCCTATTTTAAAATTATGTTAATGTGTCCCTAGAAACCAGAACAAGTATTTATTTTGTGCTTACGTGTATAGTATCTTTCACAAGCATAAAGTCTCAATCTCCCCTTAGTCCTTTGAGCTAGATACAAATATTTCCATTTTACAGATGAAGAAATTGATGCTTGGAGAGTTTTAGTGACTTGTCCAAGGTCATATACAGCTTATAGGTAGAGGGATACAAATCTAAAGAATCTGTTTCCAGAGTCTACATTCCTGACAAGGCATCACTGCCTTCAAACTGAGTTTCTGTGCTTTTCAGAAGTCAGAGTGCAAATTGTAGTTTTAGGCTAAAAACAAACAATTTTTTTTTTTTTTTTTTTTGAGAGTCTCATGCTGTCACCGGGCTGGAGTGCAGTGGTGCAATTTTGGCTCACTGCAACCTCCGGCTCCCGGGTTCAAGCGATTCTCCTGCCTCAGCCTCCGGGGTAGCTGGGATTACAGGCGCCCACCACCACGCCCAGCTAATTTTTTGTATTTTTAGTACAGACGGGGTGTCATCATGTAGGCCAGGCTGGTCTCGAACTCCTGACCTCGTGATTCACCCACCTCAGCGTCCCAAAGGGCTGGGATTACAGGCGTGAGCCACTGTGCCCGGCCAAAACAAACAATTTTTATAGACTTGAAATAATTTAACCTGGCCTTCTGGTGGGGGAAATAACCTGATTTGTGTACAAGAAAAAATTACACTGTTATTAGTCCTGAAAAGAAATTCCACAGCAACTGTTCTACACTTCTTTGAGTAATGAGTACTTATTCACTAGCACCAGATATATCAGGCACCACAATGGCAATGGATATGAAGAAAGCTGCTAAACATTTCTGTGTGCCAAGGAATTTGATCATCTCTTTAAGCCAGGCTAGATCAATCACTTAAGTAAGAAAAGTCTGTTACTGCCAATTACTGTGAAACAAGAAAAACCTACAGGAGCAGAGCCACCCATGGACTCAGAACTGTCTCTCCACAGGTAACAAAGCTGCTAGCAACAAAGTGTGGAAATCTCAAAAGTGTCCTCCTTTTCCAAACTCTCCTACTTTGATTCATTCATGTTTTAAAAATCTGATGCCCTTGGATTAAATTTTCAGTGCAAAGCAAAACTCCACTTCTGGAAATATCTGTTGCCTGAGAGTTGCTTTCCTTCACCTCCCTTGCTTTCAGAGGCAAGCTAGTTCCACACTACCACTGAAGGATAATCCCCCTGCATACTTCATGATCACAGTGAATAAAAAATGTTTTCTGAGAGTGTTAAGCCATGAGGCCACAAGATGGATGAAATAATTGGGCAGTCTCCAGTTACAAAAAACAAAATGAGGCTAATTTTTAAGTGAAGTTATGATTAGCATGAATAAATAAAGTCCACAAAATCCAAAAATGTTCATTTGGTCGGGGCCACTCTCACATTTTAATTCATCTTGGTTAACAAGTGTTTGTCTTCAACAAACACTTACTAGGCACCTGCTGTGAGGCAAATGCTAGTTGAGTATCATCAGCATTTATTTTTCCGGCCCAGATTTGGGGCAGTAATGCTGAGTTACAAAAGGACCTGATTCTCTACAGGTAATTCCTGTTTAACTGAATGTATCTTGGCGATGCTGGGTGGGAGTGGGTAGCAGAATGTACTAGAAACTATTTGGAAATGGAACTCCTTATTTCACAGTGGCAGGTTATTAAGGAAGATGTGGTGTGTCATCTGAAAAGTGCCCAAAGACCTGGGAACACTTTAGAGGGTGAGGAGATGGTCACTGAAAAGGGTATGGACAAGAAAAGAACAAATGACCTCCTTGTATCAGTATTATAGATGAGGTAATTCCGGAATGTACGTGTACGGTGGTGAAAGGTGACTCAATAATCTTCATCTGAAAGTCAAACCGGCGTTTCTCCCCTTTAAGTCCTTTAGTTGTAAATGTTACCAGCCGTGCAACACTGGATAACTTACCTAATCTTGCCAGCCTCCGATTCCTCAGATAAAAATAAAAACAAAAACTAACACATAGTTCATTATAAAAACTGAATGCGAATTTGACATGCATATAGTAAGTGCACAGTGTCAAACAACAACAACGTTAATAAGTGACATTAATATAGGAAAAAAGGTAAGGAGTACAATCTGGGGGTATAAATAATGTTGTCTCTGCTATAGGAAATCTATCCTCAGTACAAAAACAATCCCTTGATTCATCAGATGACCTGCAGTCATTACCTACCAGAGGGAGGTGGCAGGGAGTGGTGCTCTGGAATGTATGCCCTCACCACTTCTCATGTTTAACTGTTTCTTCCTCATTCTTCATGCCTCAGACACATTGTTCAGCTCTTTTGTACTAAGAATAAATTAATGATCACTAGAAGATAGAGCTTTGTTAATTATATTGGTGTTCATGTACTTATTTTTAAAATAAGAACAATGCTCTTCATTTAAGAACAGAAGACTTTCTTTAAAAGAAATCTCACAGCCCTCCAGCTTCACCAGGGAAATGTGATCTGCTCCAAAAAATCTACTCAACTTTATTAAACAAAATTGGCTGAGTACCTTGGGAGACTCTGATCTACACAATTCCCTTATCATTCATTCCACCGGCTGCAATGAACCTGCCAATTTACAACGAACAGCTCCAGGTGTCCATGGACCTCAGTTCCCCTGAATGGTCATATTTTATCTTCCTTTTACTCTCCATCTCTTTGCCTTCTAAAAATCACAAAGATTTAACCACAAGTTTAAGAACAACCATAACAAGACGCAAATTTTAATTATGCAGGAGGTTAATAGTCACACTGTTGACCTTCCGGTAAGATAAACAGTAAAAACTTGGCAAATGCTAATGTAAACAACTCCCCCCTCCTGCCCTCTCATTCCTGAAGACTGTACTCATTCTTGGGAAGTGAATGACAGGCAGAGTTCATATATGAGAACAGGGTATCCTAACCTGGTTAGAAGCACTGAAATACCAAAAGAAAACTGCAAGAGTTTAGACTGAGCTTCTTCGTTCTGCGGAATAGTAAGTAATTCTATCTCATGAGGATCACTGGTCTGGGATGAACTGATTACCTTCAAACACTAAAAAGGTTGCCTGTCAGTCTGAAATCTTTTTTTCAGTTGCACTGATGCAAAATCAAGGAAATCTGGGCATTAGGGTCAGCAGGAAGGCTGGTTGACTCTGGAATGACTTTCAGATCTTTGCCAACACAGGAACCAAGAAGTTTCTGGGGTTTCTTCCCTCCCTAAAGCTTCAGAACATTTCAGAATGAAGGTGTCCAAGCCATCCCAGTGCAGGCAAGGTCCCCTACAAATCTAGAACCGACTGCTGGTTAAGTATTATGAAGATGGTCATATAAAGTTCTTTTTAATTAGCGAAGGGGAAATACCTTAATGTTCAAATCTATGGGCTAGTTCAATAACTACAAAATGGTCCACTATTATAGCCACCGAAAATAGTAACGTAAAAGACCTGTCTATAAAGATGGAAAAAGGTACATAAACAAGTGAAATAAATATGTGTGTGTGTACATATATATACATAATACAAGCACATACATATATATATGGTTTGCATGAGGGATTGGTATAATGCTTTGGTAGGTAGATCTAGGTTTGAAGTCCTTGGTCACTTACCACCTATGTGACCTCGGCCAAATTTCCTTATCAAAAAAGGAGGAGGAGGAAGACTAGTGGTAGTAGTAGTACCTGTTCTCGTAGGTTGTCATGATAATTGAAAAGGTAAAGTGTTTAGGAAAACTTCCCATGAATGGCTGGGCGCGGTGGCTCACGCCTGTAATCCCAGCATTTTGGGAGGCCAAGGCAGGTGGATCACCTGAGGTCGGGAGTTGGAGACCAGCCTGACCAACATAGAGAATCCCCATCTCTACTAAAAATACAAAATTAACTGGGCGTGGTGGTGTGTGCCTGTAATCCCAGCTACTCGGGAGGCTGAGGCAGGAGAATCGTTTGAACCCAGGAGGCGGAGGTTGTAGTGAGCTAAAATCACGCCATTGCACTCCAGCCTGGGAAATAAGAGTGAAACTCCATCTCGAAAAAGAAAAGAAAAAAAGAAAACTTCTCACAATAGAACACATATTCAACCGTATTGTTGTGTTTACCTGTCTGGATAGTAGAGACTGAGAAACCCAGAGTCAGAGAAGTTAAATAACTTGGCCCATGCCCCACAGCTAATGTGACAGAGACTTGTATTTCAAAACTCAGGTCAGCCTGACTGTCAATACTGAGGCTACCAGTTCTCTGCAACATGGTGTGATGCTCCAGCTTGAAATCAGGAGATCTCATCCTGGGGTGGTTCTCAGCTTAAGTTGTAATATACATGCCAGCTAAAACTTGGGCTCTGTACGATAGGCAAATGGTGGAAACAACTCAGGTGTCCATCAACAAATGAATAACCAAGATGTAGTTTACAAGATATCCATACAATGGGTCATCACTCAGTCATAAAAAGGGATGGAGTTCTAGTATATGCTACAACATGGATGAACCTTGATGACATTATGCTAAGGGAAAGAAGCCAGACACAAAAGGACAAATACTGTATGATTCTACTTATATGAGGTATCCAGAGTAGGCAAATTAACAGAGACAGAAAGTAGATTTTCAGCTACCAGGTGACAAGGAAAGGAGGGAATGGGGAGTTACAGCTTAATGGTTAGAGTCATTTTTCTTTCTTTCTTTCTTTTTTTTTGAGATGGAGTTTTGCTCTTGTTGCCCAGGCTGGAGTGCAATGGCACCATTTCAGCTCACTGCAACCTCCGCCTCCCGGGTTCAAGCGATTCTTCTGCTTCAGTGTCACCAGTAGTTGGGATTACAGGTATGCAGTTAGAGTTTTTAAGGTGATGAAAAAGTTTTGGAAATAGATAGTGGCGACGGATGCAAAACACGGTGAATGTAATTGATGTCACTAAATTGTATACTTAAAAAATGGCAGGTTTATGTCAAATATATTTTACCACCTTTTTTTTTTTCTTGAGACGGAATCTCGCTCTGTTGCCCAGGCTGCAGTGCAGTGGCGTGATCTCGGCTCACTGCAAGCTCCGCCTCCTGGGTTCCAGCGATTTTCCTGCTCAGCTTCCTGAATAGCTGGGACTACAAGGGGGATGCCACCACACTTGGCTAATTTTTAATTTTTTTAGTATAGACGGGGTTTCACCATGTTAGCCAGGCTGGTCTCGAACTCCTGATCTCAAGTGATCCACCCATCTCAGCCTCCAAAAGTGTTGGGATTACAGGCGTGAGCCATCGTGCTGGGCCTTACCACAATTTAAAAAAATTAATAACATACAAAAAATACTGAGTTGCATGCTTTAAATTGAATGGTATGTGAATTACAGCTCAATAACGCTGCTAAAACAAACCAAACAACCCCACCTTAGGGTCTGTGACCTGACAGACTTGGCTTTAAACCTCAGATGAGCAGCTTACCAAATGTGACCATGGGCACATTTTAAAAACTCTGAGCTTAATTCCCTCTTTGTAAAATGAGAATAACAACTGTATTTACGTAACAGGGTGTTGTGAAGATT
Organism: Chlorocebus sabaeus; assembly: GCF_047675955.1. Taxonomy (NCBI): domain Eukaryota; kingdom Metazoa; phylum Chordata; class Mammalia; order Primates; family Cercopithecidae; genus Chlorocebus; species Chlorocebus sabaeus. Next base: position 30,155,580 of record NC_132911.1, on the reverse strand, counting down.
GAATGAGATAACGAATATAACGTGTTTAACAGAAACGTCTTGAATGAGTAACAGCTGCTGTCATCATCATTCTTGAACTTCTCATTCCTAAAGATGCCCAAAGGTCAAACAGGCACCATCTACTGACCCCAGGTTTCACCAGTTCCCAGAACTACGTAAGACCTAATGACCCACCACGGTCACAGGTATGTCCCGGCTCCCCATCTGGAGTCCATCAAGCAAACATACTTGCAGGAGTTTCCCCCATCCTATGTGTCCTGTCCACCCACCCCTCTTTCTCCAGTCTCTTTACCAGTAAAATCTCAAGACTGATCAGACAAGGGATAGAAAAGACAGGGAACTAAATCCTACTGCAGAGGCTGCTTGAGCACCTTAGTACCTCTCCGAAAGCAATGTGACATCCCACACACACACGAGTCCACCACTAAACAAGGATTACCATTTTAAACCTGTCTTTATGGATATTATAACCAAGGTGAAAGTGAAATAATCTCTCAACATATGTCTCATTCTCCATCTCATCTCAAGCGCTAAACCTACCCAGCTCCTTCATCCTTTTCTCACAGACACTCCTCTTCCCAATCTTTCATTTTTTTCATGCTGGATCCCCTCCAAGTTTTCCTTTTCTCACACTGTGCTGAGGCCCAGCACAGGATGCTGGGGCTGGGAACAGTCTGGTAAACGGATCATGAAGCCCACAGCACACAGTGTGGGGCTTAGATGGTAAATTATGAAAAGATTGGGCTGTGTATGTAACCAATGGCTGTGGGCCAGCTAGTGGGTGATGAGACGGTAGTTTACAAATGTCTCAGAGGGAATAGAAACTGTTGGGAGAGTTGTCTCTGGATCTTCAAAGAGAATTTATGAGAAAAGACGAGAAGAGAAAATTTAATTCAGAGACCTGAGGAACCGGCAGTTGAGGAAAGAAGAACAAACTCCACCCAGAGTGAGACTGGGAGACCCCAGAAAAGGCTTCCCAGGGTAGCTGTGTGATTAGGGACGAGAGGAAGGCCTGTGGTGTGGACGCTCACACCAGCTTCCAGGGCCGTTTCGTCTGGTAATTCCTCTGATCCTGCTACAAATATAGAATGAGTAGCCTGTCTGAGGGTTTACAAGAACTCACTTCAAGGTTTTGTCAGAACGTTATTTTTCTCAGGGTGTATTTACTTCCCATAATAGAATATCTTTAGATGAGAATCAGATCCAAAGGGGCAAATGGTGCTGGAAATAGAGGTGGAGAGAGAACTGGGAAAGTTTTCTAAGTACGTATCAGAAGAACAGGCTAGCATGCCCTTTTTAGGATGGAGCTACAGAGCGCTATCTGAATCATCACCCTGGCACTTTTGGTGATGCATTTTTAATCATTCTCTTAAATTTTTTTAGATGAGAAAATACGTAAAACAAAGCCACATCTCCTTTAAAATTTGTTGCTGAGTTCTTTCTGATAATGTAAATTCTCCTTCTTCCAGATCTGCAATAGCTCCCAATACCTTTTGAATTAAAGAAAACTACTAACTGTAATCCAGGATTCCCATTTCCTTCTTCCCAAATTTATTGCACACCATCAACTCACCCCTAGCTTGGTAAAATTAGTTATGATTTCCTGAATGAAGTCAGTCTTGTCATTACATTTTCAAATCTGTTCTTCCTTTTGACTGGAATGTAATTCATCCAAATCAAGGGGTAGCCACATACATCCAGAATTGCTTTTCTCCAGGCTGTGTGTGCTTCAAGAACCAACCTCAGGGCTTCCCAGCCTTCAGTAAAACAAAATTGGGCTCAGAAAATTTATCTCAGTGGATTGTTTTCACTTTGGGGAACCTGTCTTCCACCAACGGTCCCACATAAATGTAATCAGTATCTATGCTGCTGCCTGAATAAACACAGTTCTACAGCAGTAACCAACACAGTAGAGCAATTAACCTACATTTGGAAACATTTGGAAAGCCTGGCAAGCTTTATGAAGGAAGCGATGGTGAAGGTGACTTCTCAAGGACAAGCAGCTAATTTGTAAAGGTATTAAATTTATGGCCAGGGAATGGGTACTTTAAGCAAAAAGCCTGAAGGCAAAGAAAATACATGATGGACTCTCTTTGGACTCCCAGAGCTGAGTATTGTTAGAACACAGCTTTCAAGGAGACCTAATGGCTGGAGATCTGGGGATGAGGAGTGGGGGCGCAGATCATGAAGGGCCTGCACAGTGTGCTAAAGAGGTGGACTCTACAAAGTGGGAAGTGAATCTCTTCTCATGTCACTATGGGATTCCCCCATCTATTAGAAATGGCTTTTCATCAAACCATTGATGAAAATGCTATCTGTTAGCATAATTGCTACTAATCTGGGATTTAAGTGCATCAAATATTTTCAAATGCATCTATACATTTCTCATGAGTGGCAAGGAATTCTTTCACACACTATATAGGTATTCAGAGGAGAATTCAAGAGAAGCAGCTTAGGGCTGGAAGCCTCAGAGTAATTGGTCAGGGCTAGGAAGGCCAGCTGGAGGAGCTGCAACCCGCAGACAGCTCTACAGCATGGGTCCTGACACCCGCCACCTACCTGGCCTTAGGTCTGTGCCACATCAAATGCCTTTCTCTGTACTAGAGTCACCTACCTCAAATGCCTTTCTCTGTACTAGAGTCACCTACCTACGTTCCCCCGCAAGCAGTTTCCATTCTCCTGACCTAAAACGTCATTATTGATTCACTGAAAGGAGTAATTCCTTGCAGAAACTGCAAAAAAATGTTCTTATGGTTCTATTTCAGTATAAAGTCTCATACTTTTATCTGATGGTTTGTTTTATGGCTTCTGAATTTTAAATGACTTCAGAGAGGAAGCTAGTGAACTTTGAAAGGACATCATTTACATGTGTTTGCTGTATCAGGTAGCACTTAACATATATAAATAGGGGGTTGTGGGGAAGAAAAACAGAAAGATTTCTAAAGTTTCTACAGGATTACTGTAGATTCTTTTTATTGCGGAGGAGGAGGAGGAAGGAGAAGGGTCAAGTGGAAAAATGATTATATGATGTAAAATATTTTTTAAAAGAATCACAGTTTCCTGTTTGCATATCTCTTTTGGCATTTGTTGATATCTGTGTCTAGGTCTTGAGAGAGGCCAGTATATTTTAGACTTCTAAAAGTTCACTTGGATTTGAACTAGAAGTAGGAGACTGCTAATTCCTAAATTTAACCTCTACTAAAAATTATCACATTAAAAACTTTGCTAATCTTTAACTGTTTACCAGAAATCAAGTTAAACTGCTATTTTAGAAGAACTTAAGTTTGAAAAACATTTATAATAAAATAATTTTTGAAATAACTTTTAATGATACATCAAACACATCTAGATTAAATTTTTTTGTAAATATATCCACTGATGGAAGTGCTAGCAAAAATGGTATGATAGACTAAACTTGGAATATTCCAATAGGATCCCAGCTTTGGTACTTTTTATAAATAGTGCTAATAGTGGTCTTTAAAGGGCTACAAAAAAGTAGTTTTACTGGAAAAGTTCGAAATTAAGTTTCCAAAGTTATTAATGTGATCAAATGTTTATTTTGAAAAATACAAGCCGGGTGTGGTGGCTCACGCCTGTAATCCCAGCACTTTGGGAGGCTGAGGCAGGCAAATCACAAGGTCAGGAGTTCGAGACCAGCCTGGCCAACATGGTGAAATGCCATCTCTACTAAAAATACAAAAAATTAGCTGGGCATGGTGGCAGGCACCTGTAATCCCAGCTACTCCTGAGGTTGAGGCAGGAGAATCGCTTGAACCTGGGAGGCGGAGGTTGTAGTGAGCTGAGATAGCGTCACTACACTCCAGGCTGGGTAACAGAGCCAGGCTTCATCTCAAAAAAAAAAAGAAAAATACAAAAGATTAGGGAATGAATTAGTAGACCTAAGTAATGACAATCAATGGCTGGATAATTTTAAGCACTAGAGAATTAGTATGAGAGAAGAAAGCGCAGAATGTTCTGGAAATCACATTTGGGTCTTTAACCCTTCTATGTTAACTGCTTAGTTCCCTTCTTTTCATCTCACCTTGCCCTACTTATATCTGCCTTTCTATAATTTTTCAAAAAATGAAGATGGGCAATAACAGTGAAAGGAGAGAAGAAAACTGGTGTTATGTCTGAGATTAACGCAAAATTTACATATATAGAGCTGAGTGTTGTATATCTATAAAAAAAATGGATATTCTGGTACATGGCTGTTGGCTGTGTACATTGGTATAATCTTCAGACAGCACTGTTTGATAAATACATATTTTTTAATTTAATGAAATACATTAACATAACCAAAAGACAAGTAAATAAACATAAAAAGGAATGGGCAATTGGTAGATCCTGATAAAGATAATCAATGGCTGTAAACATCACAATGTGCCTCTTGATTGAAGCACACACTACCAGGTATTCTTGCATGATAAAAAAAAATATAAAAGATAACTACTAATTTGCAGATAATTTTTTTTTTTTTTTTTTTTTTTTTTTTTTTTTTTGGGACGGAGTCTCACTCTGTCGCCCAGGCTGGAGTGCAGTGGCGCAATCTCGGCTCACTGCAAGCTCCGCCTCCCGGGTTCACACCATTCTCCTGCCTCAGCCTCCCGAGTAGCTGGGACTACAGGCGCCCACCACTGCGCCCGGCTAATTTTTTCTATTTTTAGTAGAGACGGGGTTTCACCATGGTCTCGATCTCCTGACCTTGTGATCTGCCCACCTCGGCCTCCCAAAGTGCTGAGATTACAGGCGTGAGCCACCGCGCCCGGCCATTTGCAGATAATTTAGAAACAGAATCATGCTAAACAAAACCACAGAGATACCTAGGAAATTGAACGTTGATTCAAACAAACTTAAAGCAATAAAATGTTATGCTAAAAATCCTTCAACTTTTATATATGTTTGAAATTTTCCATAACAAAAAGTTAAAGTAAAACTGAGTAGACCATCATTAAAAATGGTAACACTGGAAAGCAAGATAATCCACTTATAAAGTCTCTTTTCTTATCTATCCATTTGGTTATTTGATTACTAACCCACTCAGCAGAAATTAACATGCTAATGCAGCTATGAGATCACAAAATGGGTCTATATCAAGTATAATGCAATTTATGGAAATCAAGAAAAGAAAAAGCATCAAGGTTAGATTTGTTTTCACAGTTACAATTTTGAGGAATTCTTCCCCTGCCATGTGCTCACCCTACAGCCCTGGCCTCCCCTGCACGCTGGATTTCTAGAGGAATCTTACTCAAATGATACTCCAAATGAAGCTGCTTAAGCCTTGGACTGTATTTGCAACATGCCATTATGTAGTACTTAACATATTTTAAAGCACATTATCTCATTTGATTCCTATTACAGCTCAGTGAGGTAAAACAAAACAGGAACTTCATCATCATTATAACTTTTTTTTTTTTTTGGAGACAGTTTCACTCTCTTGCCCAGGCTGGAGTATAGTGGTGCGATCTCAGCTCACTGCAACTTCTGCCTCTTGGGTTCAAGCAATTCTCCTGCCTCAGCCTCCCGAGTAGCTGGGATTACAGGCGCGCACCACCACGCCTGGCTAATTTTTGTCTTTTTAGTAGAGACGGGGTTTTGCCATGTTGGCCAGTCTGGTCTCAAACTCCTGACCTCAAGTGATCTGCCTGCCTCAGTCTCCCAAAGTGCTGGGGTTACAGCATGAAGCACTGCACCCAGCCTAATCCATCATTATTTTAAAGAGAAACCATCAGCTGTGGAGGTGCTCATACTATTAATTTTGAGGGAGAGGAAAAAAGAAAATAGAATCACCAACTTCTCCTTCAACCAATGAGGAAAGCATCCACCTGAAAGCAAACCACACTAGTCAAGAAAGCATTATTCTTCTTATATAGACCTATCAATAAGGAAAACAAGAAATTGACAAATAACTGGAAATTACCATTCTCAAATTAAATGGTCAATAAGTATATGACAAAAAACTTTATTAATCAACTATTAAAATGTCATGCCATTTCTGCCTATCAGAAAGGTAAGTATTTTTTTAAAAAATCACCTGAGAAATGACTGATATACAAAGAGCTGTACATAGTTAATGTCTACAACTTGATGAGTTTGGAGGTAAGTATATACCCATGAAACTCTCACTGCAATCAATATCATAAACATATTCATCATCTCCAAAAGTTTCCTCCTATCCTTTTTAAAAATTATATAAAATTAACTTATAGTTTCAATTGGCAAATTAAAAATTGTATATATTTATGGTGTACAACATTACACATGTGTGTTTGTGTTTTGAGAAAGGGTCTTGGTCTGTTGCCCAGGCTGGAATGCAGTGGCTCCATCATGGCTTACTACAGTCTTGACCTCCCGGGCTCAAGCAATCTGCCCACCTTGGCCTCTCCAAATGTTGAGATCACTGGCATGATCCCCTCCACCCAGCCACATGTTTTGTTTGTTTGTTTGAAGTGGAGTTTCGTTCTTGTTGCCCAGGCTGGAATTGGTTTTTTGTGTGTGTGGTTTTTTTTGTTTTTAATAGAGATGGGGTCTCACTGTGTTGGCCAGGCTGGACTAGAACTCCTAGGCTCCAGGGATCTACCTACCTCAACCTCACAAGTAGCTGGGACTATAGGCCTGTGCCACCAGCCCTGGCTCAATGTGATGTTTGGAAATATGTGTACACTGTGGAATGGTTAAATCAAGTTAATTAACATTATGAATTACTTGACATACTTAGGTTTTTCTGGTAAGAACACTTAAAATCTACTCTCCCAGCAATTTTCAAGCATATATTACATTATTAACTACAGTCACCATAATGCACAATAGATCTCTTGAGCTTATTTCTCCTGTCTAACTGAAATTTTGTTTCTTCTGACCAACATTTCTCCAATTCTCTCATTCTATCTTCTTTATTTATTATTTTGGAGGATGTGGTAACAACACAACCTAAGATTTACCGTCTAAACAAATATCTGTACTCCCATGTTCACTGTAACATTATTTACAAAAGACAAGACATGGAAGCAATCTAAATGGCAAATGACAAAGAAAATGTGGTGTATACATGAATTGGAATATCATTCAGCCTTAAAAAGGGGGGCGGGGAGAGGATCCTACCATTTGCAACAACATGGATAAACATGGAGGACGTTATGCTCACATTATACTCACATAATTTAGATTACTCACAATTATATGAGTAATCTAAAATAATTTTATATAACAACCCTGAGAGAGAGAAGCAGGGAAATAAGCATTCCCACAACAAGAGCCTACTAAGTTTCAATCTTTCTGCCAGGCACCATCTTTGTTGACAAAGTTCATCTATTCTTCATAAACCATAAACATACAATGAAAAAGTCAATTAAATTCAACCTCAGATTCAAGTGTGTCTAGTCCTTTTGGGGAAAACGTGAATGAACCCAAACCAATCATGACATAATGACAGAACCATACTGTCTTGGTCCTAGAAAGCCACTAAATATTCAATAGTATTAAGAAACAACTAAAGGGCTTATTCAAACAAAGAGAAAATGTCAAACAAACCCGCCCATATCACTGTCTTCCTGTCTATACATTCCATTTCAGGGACCAAGGTCAGGTGTTAAAACAAGCAGAGAAGACATGTTCCAGGAATACTCCATCAATGGCACACTACTATAAAGCTAACATTTTGAACTAATCTAAATATTTAACTTTCTGCCCCTTCTGCTTATTGTAAAGCATCTAGTCAATATCAGTGCTCAGTCTGTTTTATGTTTATTTTACGTGCAAAGACACACTTTTTACAAGATAAATTTTTGTTGTTGTTGATGAACATTCTGGCTATTACATGTCCCACCTTTCCACTTTTAGCTTAATTTCATGTTCTGCTGACACAGCCTTACAATTGGGAAGAAAATAAAAAATAATGTATAGTCACTAGTAATCCCAGTCTTCTACTGTAGTTCCTAATTAAAGAATCTTAGTAATTTTTTAAAAATCTGTTTCCTTTCTAAAAATTTTATCCTCACAAAGCTGTAAAAGTGGGCTTTTCTGTGGATAAAGGAGTTGCTTTAACCAGACAAATAGCCAAAGAAGTGCATTATACTCTAACAGTCATAGGTCATACTGGGCACCCAGGGAAGTACCTCTAATGGTTCTGAACCATTAGGAAGTGAGACCGCATCACTCTTACAAATGATGGACATTCCAAAACTCAGTCCACTGAGGGAGTCCTGGTATATCCTTCTATCAAAAAGATACTGTCCCTTCCCTGCCCCTGGACATCAGAAAGAATAATGACTGCGGTATTCTGAAAACCTTGAAAATATACTAAAAAACACGAGTTCATGATAATACTCAAAAACAGGGAAAGGGGAAATAGTAACGACGACGATGCAACAAACAACCCCCCACGAAACAGTGATCACCAATGGAGATTACCAGGCACCAATGTCTTAGGCTGAAAATTTGCACTAAAAGGAAAAGAATTAAGCATTTGTCCTGCTTTTTTGGATGACCTATATTTCAGGGTAAACAACCAGTTAGAAAAATCAACATTTTTCAGTCACTAATGAAGTAATGAGGAAAAAGATCAATACATGAAGTCGTTAAAATGAAGGTGATAGGGACCTTACAATGGAGGCTTGAATCCACAAACCCCTCTTAGTTTACACCAAACATGGAATAGCCCCCAAATTAGTTATTTTATAAAGGGATGTCACATAAAGTACACAGTACAGCCTATGATGCACTCATACCCCAAAATGGCAAGGCTGAATTTAACCAAACCTTGCAAATCTAATCAAGCTTTTATATTTACAGTAAATAGAGGGGACACAAGAACAAGCAAAAGGACATCTAAAAGAAATCCAGCAGATAATCTTTTCCCAGGAAGGCTGGCACTTTTTTCAACAATCCAATGGCATAAAAAAGAGAGATCCGCCCACTCCAGCCTCCCAAGTAGGGTGAGAGAAACTGCTCTAGATTAAAAGGCACTTAAAAGATATAACTAATGCAAATATATTGACTGACCAATTCAATCATAAAGAGACAAATGAGGAGGAGGAGAAAGAAGCAGTCAAAAAGTTGTGGCTAAATCTTGATAACTGTTAAAAATGAATGATGAGTTTTTGGGATTGGTCATACTATTCTCTCTATATTTTGGTATATTTACCAGCAGTATGAGAGGGAAAAAGAGAATTAGACACATACCCTCCAAGCAGATAAAACCCAAGCCATAGAAGACACCAATCTCTTCTGCATTGTGGCCTTAAAATCAGGTTTCTTTGTAAAACTGCCGAGAAGATACTGATTCCATGAGATAGGAGTCCTACGATGGATGTGATTTAACAGGGAAACGTTCATTAGCAGTGTTTCCTTTGCAAACATGCCCCTCCTTCTTCCTTAAAGTCACAAGGGAGAGACTTTTTAATAAAACTTTTCCTTTCCAACTAAATTCAGGCTTCTGGGTGGGGGACACTAGCAACATCACCTGAAAAACATCATTTTCTGCTCAGGGTGTAAGGTGTGATCAGCATTCCACTTACTGTCTGCTCCATCTATCAAGTGTAGGTAATACTGGCTTACACTGAGGTCAGGAGGGGTTAACGATCATGTATGTATGTGCCTGTATTTGGCATGTGGTGGGGGTTCAATTAAATGACAGCTAAAAATCATACTCCTTTTCAGAAAAAAAAAAGTCATGCTCGGCCGGGCGCAGTGGCTCACACCTGTAATCCCAGCCCTTTGGGAGGCTGAGGTGGGCGGATCACTGGAGGGCAGGAGTTGAAGACCAGCCTGGCCAACATGGTGAAACCCCATCTCTACTAAAATACAAAAAAACTAGCTGGGTGTGGTGACGCACACCTGTAATCCCAGCTACTCGGGAGGCTGAGGCAGAAGAATTGCTTGAACCCAGGAGGTGGAGGTTGCAGTGATCGAGGTTGCAGTGAGCTGAGATCATGCCACCGCACTCCAGCCTAAGAGACAGAGCAACACTCTACTCTGTCTCTAAATGAATGAATGAATGAATGAATGAATGAATGAATGAATGAAAAAGTCATACTCCTAGTTAACTGCCTACAACCTCAAGGTCCTGGATTCTACCACAACCACATGGGAATGGAAAAACATGAGATGAAATCGCAACTCAGCCAACACACTTATTTCAGCCATGTGGGACCACAAGCAGGATCCAGTTAACCTGTGCCTGGAATTCTGCCCTACAGAATGTGTAACACAGTTAATGTAAGTCATTTTAAACAAAACAAAGAAAAAACACAAGAAACCTCTCCATACTCCTTTATCAGTTTGCCTATTCCGTACATGCTACTTCTGAGATGAATAAAGCAGCATGCTGATGAGATGCGTTCTGTGAATCCTGAAAAGCTTCCTCCTATTCACAGAACAAATGGTATCTAGATTTCCTAAATGCGGCACAATACCCCTGTCCAGCGCTGCTGCTTTCTGTTTCCTTCTGGGCATCTCTTCAGCTGCACTGGATCATGAGCTCCAGCTCTTTTGTGATTTCTTCCTCCCTACACTTTCAGTTTTTGATCCTCACGCTGGCCACCCCTTCAGTCTGTAGATCTGTTTCCACAATTTCTACTTAACTGAAATCTTTCTCATGTTCAGCTAAAAGAAGAAGACTACCAGGTCTTTCCCATGCACTAAATAATTATTGGCTTCATCAGTTGCACAAGCATTGTCTGTAACTTCAACTGAACACTTGCTCTACCTTACACGGCAGTTCCTTACAGGCCTGTTTCCTCTCCTATGTGTAAACACTCCAAGAGCAGAACTGTAACTTATTCAGCTTTTTAATTTCTCACCTCCCCTCAAATGTTTGCTAAACTCAAGTGAGAAAATTAGAACAGGAACTCACCATAATTTCCTGTACAGAACTGTTAATGTTTGACCAGTATGATCTCCTTGACCTTCTGAGGGCTATTTAATTAAAAGACAGAAAGACACCCCTCCACCTTCAGCCACTAATTAAACTATTTTGTTTAAGTAGAGACACTGCTGCTCCTCCATTATATCTCAGTATAGCTAGGATCCTAGTAGCTACACGAAGTGCAGAATGAAAAGGATAAGGGACCTGAGTTTGCACAGATTACATTATATGTACTCCAGAGATTTAACTCTCCAAGCAATCATCACTTCTGCCAATGTTTTCCCAAAAGAAAAGAGCTTTGGTTACATGGTATTCCACTGTATGGATCAGACACAGACACACAGACACACAGACACACACACACACACACACACACTCTCTCTCTCTCTCTCTCTCTCTCTGTTTCTCTCTGTCTCTCTCTCTCAAGATAGGGTCTTGGCCTATGTATCTACTGAGAAACAAAAAAAATAAGGTCTAGAGCTGAGAATGAAAGCAGATACTAGAGCAGGATGTAATGTCAAATCCCATTCATGCAATATCTATCTGTATATTCGTCCAAAATGTTAAAATATTTATCTCTGGGTAGGTAACATAACTTTCAGCACTCAATTTTTAAAACATACAGATTTAAATAAGTTATATTATTAAAAAAATCAGTTCACATGAGGAAAACTCGTGTGTGTCTGTATTTAGAGATGGAGTCCTGCATGCTATGTTGGCCAGGCTGCAGTGCAGTGACTATTCACAGGCAAGACACACTATAGCCTTAGATTCCCAGGCTCAACTGATTCTCTTGCTTCAGCCTCCCGAGTAGCTGGGACTACAGGCACATACCACTGTATCTGGTGGCACATGCCACTGTACTTGTATATACACGTATAATAAAAACTATGTTTCTGGAATGCCTTAAATCTTTGTATTTAAAAAAATTTGTAATTTTGTAAATGCCTTAAATCTTTGTATTAAAAAATTTTTGTTTAATTTCCACATTTCTTGGAATAAGTTTGTACCACATTTGGAACTGGTATTGTGGTGGGAGAGAACTGGGCATTTGTGAAAGATACTTGGTGTGGGCAGAGTCTCCCAAAGAGGTACTATAAGAATGAATGGGTGGTGTGTTATTCAGCTCCTCATACAACCAGTTACTCTTGGGCTAGTCACTACAGAATATACAGTAGAAATAAAAGACCCATTTTACAGGAGAGGCTGGCACAAAAAAAAAAGCTTGCAGGTGTTTTTTCTTTTTTGAGGTATAGTTCCACTCACTCTGTCCCCCAGGCTGGAGTACAGTGGCACAATCTCAGCTCACTGCAACCTCTCCCTCCTGGGTTCAGGCAATTCTCCTGCCTCAGCTTCCTGAGTAGCTGGAATTACAGAGGCCCCACCCTCCACCACAACTGGCTAATTTTTGTATTCTTAGTAATTATGGGGTTTCACCATGTTGGACAGGCTGGTCTCGAACTACTGACCTCAAGTAATCCGCCTGCCTCAGCCTCCCAAAGTGCTGCAATTACAGGTATGAGCCACTGCGCCGGGACAAAAAAAATGTTAATCTTAAATGAATAATACCAGAGGTTTTTAAACGTTGGTTTTAGGACACCTTTACACATGTAAAAATGATCAAGTCAAAAATAACTTTTGTTTGTGTCGTTTTTTACCATATTATAAACTTTTGAAGTTAAAAAAGGTAAGTGGCCAGGTACAGTGCCTAAGGCCTATAATGGCAATACTTTGGGAGGCTGATGAGGACGACTGCTTGAGCTCAAGACCAGCCTGGGCAACAGAGCGAGGCCCCGTCTCTACAAAAAATTAGAATATTAGACAGGCAAGGTAGTGCGTGCCTGTAGTAGCAGAGGCCCCGTCTCTACAAAAAATTAGAATATTAGACAGGCAAGGTAGTGCGTGCCTGTAGTAGCAGCTACTTGAGGCTGAGGGCAGGAGGATCACTTAAGCCCAGGAGTTGGACGCTGCAGTGAGCTGTGATGGCATCACTGCACTCCAGCCTAAAGAACAAAGTAAGACCCCCATCTCTTAAAAAAAAAAAAGTTTATTAATTCATAGTTTTTTTATTTTTAAAAAACCCATTACCTATTACTACAAATAAGATATTTTAATGAAATCTACCTATTTAGGGGAAAAAAAAAAAAAAACAAGATAAAACTTTAGTTCTACATTTTTGCAAATCTCTTTAGTATCTAGTTTAATAGAATACAACTGATTTCTCATATCTGCCTCTAATTAAATCTACTGTAACATATTGTATTGGCTCTAGCATATGAAAAAAATATGGTCTCACAGAGATATGCACCTAGCTGGTCAAACGAGTAATATTTCAATACTCTTTATGGGTAACTGGATATTCTTCTCTGCTATTACACCAACGCTTATTAAGGGGTGGTTATTAAAGATGTCTTGGATTATGGAATCTGAAGCCTTATCAATGAGCTTTCCTATTATGTTCCATTAAAATCCATTGTCCTGGCCTGGTGTGACGGCTCACACCTGCTATCCCAGCACTTTAGGAGGCTATGGCAGGAGGATGGCTTGACCCCAGGAGCTTGATACCAGCCTGGGCAACAAAGTAAGACCCCATCTGTACAAAACATTAAACAATTAGCTGGGTCTGGAGGCACACACCTGTAGTCCCAGCTACTCTGGAGGCTGAGGAGAGAGGATCGTTTGACCCCAGAAGGAGTTTGAGGCTATGATCGAGCCACTGGGCAACAGAGTGAGATATGGTCTCTAATAAAAAGCAAAAACTAAAAAAGATTTTTAAAAATCCATTGTTCCATTTTATATGACCTTTACCCATGCATGATTTTGGAATATGATACATTGGTCATTTGGAAGATAACGGTTCAATGAGTTATGTGGATCTTCCAAATGTTGACCCATTTCATTGTGCAATTTAAAATTTCATTAATATGGCTGGGAGTGGTGGCTCACACCTGTATTCCCAGCACTATGGGAGGCCAAGGTGGGTAGCTCACTTGAGGTCAGGACTTTGAGACCAGCGTGGACAACATGGTGAAACCTGCCTCTATTAAAAAAAGAAGAAAAAAAAAAAAAAAAAAAAAAAAAGCCCAGCGTGGTGGCTTGCACCTGTAGTCCCAGCTACTGGGAATGCTGAGATGGAGCTGAGATCAAGCCACTGAACTCTAGTCTGGGTGACAGAGTGACACTTCATCTCAATTAAAAAAAAAAAATTCATTAACATCACCACCAATCTGTTGGGAAGCTGTCAAAATCATTGTGGTAGATTAGTTTCCAAAAATTCTAATTTTTGCCTTAAAGCTAAAATTTTATCATTTGGAACAAAAACTGTCACTTTCCATGAAGTGACAGGCACATCTCACAATTTTTCATGAAAAAGTTGGCCAAAATCCAAGTCTGAATAACCATAGTTTATGAGTGTTAAGTAAAAATGGATTGAAGAAAGCAGCCATTTACCTCATACCTTAAACAACTACAGAACAGCTTTATGTACACTCCCCATTCTGTCACACTTAATCATAAAACGACTTGCACTGAAGAGTTGAGATTACATAACATTAATAATTTTTACCTGTTTATCGAAAACATTCTCAGGTAAAATTGTTTTTTTTTTTTTTAACAAAGTGTGCAGGAGTGAGGATGCACACTTTACTGCTGCACACTTTTTACTAATGCTCACATTGGTAAATGATTACTAATGTATTTTGGTGCCACTGTCTTGATATGTATGAAGGTGCCAGTAGTTATGTCCACTACTACACATGAAAATGGCAAACTATTCTTGTGAAAATAATATAGGCCTCATGTACTCCGTGAAGGAATCTCAGAGACCAACCAGGGGTGCGTGGACCATGCTTTTGAGAACTGCCATACTGTAGAAGAAAAGATAGCTCTTTATTTGAGGATTACAAAAGGGAAGTAAAAAGGAACCTGTATCAACAATATAAGAAACACCTTCCTTCACAATGAGCAAGTGAGGTAAGCAATGGTCTTCAAATAATTGTTTTTATTTCTTCTGGATTGTCCCAGTAAATCAACTCCTTTTACTCTTTCATCTCTAAGAATATAATGATTAATTTGAGTTTATAAAACAAAAGTTGGGGCAATTATTTGCATTACAATGTAATTCTGTGATATCCAAAGAGATTTGAGTCCCTGAGTTGGTTTTTTTTTTTTTTTTTTTTTTTTGCATTCCAGCTCTGTCGCCCAGGCTGGAGTGCAGTGGCGCGATCTCAGCTCACTGCAAGCTCCGCCTCCTGGAGTTCACACCATTCTCCTGCTACAGGTGCCCGCCACCACACCCGGCTAATTTTTTGTATTTTTAGTAGAGACACGGTTTCACCGTGTTAGCCAGGATGGTCTTGATCTCCTGACCTCGTGATCTGCCTGCTTTGGCCTCCCAAAGTGCTGGGATTACAGGCATGATCCACCGTACCTGGCCCCTGATTTCTTGTTATTTGTTTACAGCTGCTCAATGATTTAATAAAGAAACAGAAATTCAGCTGGGTGCTATGGCTCATACCTGTAATCCCAGCACTTTAGGAGGCGGAGGCAGGTGGATCACCTGAGGTCAGGAGTTCAAGACCAGCCTGGTGAAATCCCGTCTCTACTAAAAATGCCAAAATTAGCCAGGCAAGGAGGCACGACCCTGTAATCCCAGCTCCTTGGGAGACTGAGGCGGGAGAATTGCTTGAACCTGGGAGGTGGAGGTTGCAGTGAGCCGAGATTGTGCCACTGCACTCCAACCTGGGCAACAGAGCAAGACCCTGTCTTTAAAAAAAAAAAAAAAGAAAGAAAGAAAAGGAAGAAACAGAAATTCAAGGCAAATGTTAATAGCCTTGATATTCAAAGATAGACTACCATTAAATCATAATGTATATTAACTGAATCAGCTTATCTACACTGTGCTGCAATTATGTATCTCCTACATAAAACAAGATATATCTATATTTGAAAACCATTCCTACCAAATCCATTGCCTAACATTATTATTAAATTATTAAAAACTAAAACTATCCATGCTAAGCAATACCAAGGAACACATGCAGATTTGTAGAGGAGACAGGTGTTGATCAAATCAGATGTTTGATCTTTCTTCTTAGAAAAATGGGGTTTTGCTTCATTCTTGTATGTGTCAGGGTGGGATATGGATAGAAATGAACATTAGGTCTCTGGTGTCCAAGAATATTCTGCTGTCCTCCTTTTCTGTGGTTTTGAATCATGTTTTTATTTCTTAGAATACCCAAGGCCATGGCACCTGGTGCTTTTTGTTGTTGAGACAGTCTCATTCTGTTGCCCAGGCTGGAGTGCAACGGCACGATCTCTGCTCACTACAACCTCCACCTCCCAGGTTCAAGCGATTCCCTCACTTCAGCCTCTCAAGTAGCTGGGATTACGGACACCCACCATCATGCCCAGCTAATTTTTGTATTTTTGTAAAGACAGGGTTTCCCCATATTGGCCAGGTTGGTCTTGAACTCCTGACCTTTGGTGATCCACTGGCCTTGGCCTCCCAAAGTGCTGGGATTACAGGTGTGAGCCACTGTGCCTGGACCCTGGTGCTCTTATACATATTCAGAGTGCCAAATACGCATCGAGACTCTTCAGAAGAGTCTCTCTTATCTGAAGGGAAAATCTGGCCCACAGATGCCTGGAGCGGTGAGGGTGTTCAGAGTTATGAAGTCTAAATACAAAGAATGGAAATCATCCGCGTGTTTTTGTGAACGCTGCTTATAGCAGCTTCAAACTGGTCCACAGCAAGGACAGAATCGCTAGGATGGAGTCCCCCCACTGCAGAGCTGCCTCAAAGGGCATGGGCACAAGTCAAGTGAGCACACCCCTGCAGGCTCGGCTGCCACAGTCTGATGTCTTTCTCCTCTGTGTCTCACTTCCTGGCCTCTTTCTTTTGCTATCACCCGATGGCTCTGACTGCCCCAGGACTCTGCATTACTTTGTCTCCAAAACCTCTTCTTCACACTCCTATCCCTCACCAGCAGAGACAGGAGGCTAGAAAAAGGTGTGAAATAATGACGTGTGCCCTCACTACCACCTCTTCCTACTTTCTAAGTGTACCTCTAAATGCACCCACCCAGTAGCATTCCAAGTGATATCTCGAAGAAAATTCAGGGCAGGCCCCTTCCCCTTTTTATTTATCACTACTGTACTGAACTCCTCCCTTTACACGAAAGAGATCGTATGGAGTTCTGCTCTTATGTCTGTCTCCTCAACACAGTTTCCTAGGGCTTAAGGAGGCAGTCTTGATGAAATCTACCTGGATGGAAAGGTGTTAATGAGGTGAGAATTGGTGTAAGTATGGTCAGTGGCCAGGTGCAGTGGCTCTTGCCTGTAATCCCAGCACTTTGGGAGGCCCAGCGAGAAGGCCCAGAATAACGAGAGCCCGTCTCCACAAAAAAAAAATTTTTTTTTAACTAGCCAGGAGGCTGAGGCAGGAGGATCACCTGGGCTTCAGCCCAGGAATTGGAGACTGAAGTGTTGAGATATGACTGTATGATTGCACCACTGTACTCCCGTCTGGGTCAAAGAGCAAAGACCTAACCTCAAACAACAACAACAACAAAAACCCAAACAACAACAAAAAAAACAATGCTCTGGATACACAGTCCTGGATGGAAAGGGGTCCACGAGGTGAGAACTCATGTTAAGAGTAGTATAACCATATGTTTTATCTAAATTAAAACTAAACCAAACCAAAAAACCTGCCATATGCTGTATTTTTATACAGTATGTATACATGCATAGATATATATGTATAAACAAAAAAAACTACACAAGGAAATAAAAACAAAAAATAATAAAAAAGGAAATACATGAAGAAATGCCAGGCAAGGTGGTATGTGCTTATACTCCCAGCTACTCTGGAGGCTGAGGCAGAAGGATAGCTTGAACCCAGGACTTTTAGGCCAGCATGGGTGACAAAGCAAGGCCCAATCTCCAAAAACAGAGAGAGACTGACTGACTTGAGGCATGTTCTCTTAACACGGACTGAAAATTTTATCTCCCTGAATAACCATCCCAATATCATGTAAGACAGTCCCTCACATTTCTATGTTAGTTTTATTTTCTATGTTAGTTTTAGTTTTCCCAGAGAGTACAAAGTACACCAAACTAAATATAAATGATCTGGTGGCTTAACTTTAGGATACATTTTACAGTTAATACACCTTGGTCATCAAATTTGATGCTACTGAATTATAGTGAAGCTTGATTTTTTTTTTTTGAGACAAGAGTCTCACTCTGTTGCCCAGGCTGGAGAGCAATGGTGTGATCTCAGCTCACTGCAACCTCTGCCTCCCGGGTTCAAGCAATTCTCATGCTTCAGCCTCCCAAGTAGCTGGGATTACAGGTGCACACCACCATGCCCAGCTAATTTTTTGTATTTTTTTTTTAGAGAAAGGGTTTTGCCATGTTGCCAAGGCTGGTCTCGAACTCCTGAGCTCAGGCAACCTGCCTGCCTCAGTCTCCCAAAGTGCTAGGATTACAGGCATGATCCACTGCGCCCAGTCTGAAGCTTGATTTTTTGTTTTATTTTATTTTGAGGCAGAGGCTCGCTCTGTCACGCAGGCTGGGGTGCAGTGGCATGATCTCAGCTCACTGCAACTTCTGCCTCCTGGGTTCAAGTGATTCTCCACCTCAACCTCTGGGGTAGCTGGGATTACAGGTGAGCGCTGCCATATCTGGCTAATTTTTGTATTTTTAGTAGAAATGGGGTTTCACCATGTTGGTCTCAAGCTCCTGACCTCAAGTGATCCACCCACCTCGGCCTCCCAAAGTGCTGGGATTACAGGCATGAGCCACCACGCCCAGCCTTGATTTTTTCAAATAAGTAGCTGACTATCCCTGAAATCCTGACTTTATATAATATGATGTAGGCCTCTGGTGACTTTAGTAAGCGCATTTTCAAAGGTCTGAGTGAGTTTAAAGCACTGTCTAAGGAATTATCTTCGAAAGAACTGTAGCTGTCAGCAGCCATGGGCTACTTAAAAAAGAAGTGGGTCATGGCTCACACCTGTAATCCCAGAACTTTGGTAGGCCAAGGCAGGTGGACTGCTTGAGCCCAGGAGTTGGAGACGAGCCTGGCCAGTGTGGCAAAACCCCAACTCTACAAAAAATAAAGATTTAGCTGGGTGTGGTGGCACGCACCTGTAGTCCCAGTTATTTGGAAGGCTGAGGTGGAAGGATCACTTGAGACGAGTTCAAGGCTGCAGGGAGCCATGATTGTGCCACTGCACTCCTGCCTGGGTGACAGTGACTAACCCTGCCAATCAATCAAGAAATGGACCATAAGGTAGGCAATGTTGAAGGGCAGGAGGGGGAGCAGGTCGGGAAGTAAATAATAAAAACATAACTGGGGAAAAAAAAGGCAGTGTGGTGATTTAAGACTAGCAATGGGTTTTAGAGCCAAGCAGGCCTTAAAATGAGCTATGTGACTTTGGGAAAGTTACTCAAACTGTGAGTTTCAGTCTCCTTAGGGGCAAAATAGGTATTTTACATATAGTTCTTAAGGAAACAAAGTAGTTGCTCAATAAACGTTTCCTTTCTTCCCATCCATTAAATAAAAGGCCTATGAATCATTCAATCAAATGCCAGAATTCAAGCAGCTCAGGAGCTGGTTTGGGCTTACTTGAGACATCAGAGAGTTAAGAGAGACATCTATCTGCTATTACTCCTTCTTGCTCTGATTCTAGTAATCTGTGTCACATGAATACACAGTGCTCTACAGCAATGGCAGCAGAAGACTGAGGTGATGTTTTGTGAGAGCCCAGGTTTTATTTTCAGCCCTACTGGGCCACTTAGTCTCACATGCAGCAAAACTTTGTCCTAAAGATAAAGGGGTAAGTTAAATGATTTCAAAATTCAAAATGCAGGAAGAGATACATTTTATTACGCATATTAAAAGGTGTGTAAGGAAAAGCACCGAAGTGTTAATGGTGATTGTCTCTGGGTAGTAGTAGAATTTAATGACTTTTATTTTTTGCTGGACTGCCTGAAAATTTTTCTTCTAAGCATATAGGATTTTGGTTATCTGGGAAAAATAAAATAGAAAGTCCTGCCCTCAGAACACCTGCAACTTTTAGTCATCCCCTTGTGTCCCGTTCCTTCTGCCCAGATTGATTAGGTATTCCTCCTGCCCAGTCTTCATAAACAATGCTGCTGGAGGAGAGCAAGCGTGAAACTGACAAGACATCTGCCAGTCTTTCTAATTGTGCACGCCATGCACTGCTGCCTTGGAAAATGCAGGCACCAGGGCTCTGTTCCATGGGACATAGGAAGCTTTAGATAGGTCCTGGATGACTTCATCCCACAGAGATGAATGTTAAGAGATTTCCTATTTGCTCAGTGTTGTCTCTGGGAGGGAATGTGTGAGATATTTTACAGGCTTTCCTGAACCTTCACAGGGTCTCTTAAGACATGAGATAGAGAACTCACCTCCAGTTAGCCTAGGACAGTATTGGATAAATGGGAACTTCCAGGGACATGGCAGGTAAACAAGGAAGTAATCTGATTATTCATCAAGAGGTTATGCACTGATCAGGTATCTAAGAGTACCAATTTAACAGAGCAAGCTTTTGTCTGAGAGAGGGAAGGGAGGAGGGAAGAAAGGTGCAGGGGCAAGGGAGAAGAATATGAAAGTAGGAAGGAGGGCCGGGCACGGTGGCTCACGCCTGTAATCCCAGCACTTTGGGAGGCCGAGGTCGGCGGATCACGAGGTCAGGAGATCGAGACCATCCTGGCTAATACGGTGAAACCCCGTCTCTACTAAATATACAAAAAATTAGCCGGGCAAGGTGGCGGGCGCCTGTAGTCCCAGTTACTCAGGAGGCTGAGGCAGGAGAATGGCGTGAACCCGGGAGGCGGAGCTTGCCGTGAGCCGAGATCACGCCACTGCACTCCACCCTGGACGACAGAGCGAGACTCCGTCTCCAAAAAATAAAAAAATTAAAAAAATAAAGTAGGAAGGAGAATTTAACTTTAAAAATTCCTTGATTTACCAGTGACTCTCAAACCTAACTGTGTATCGAAACTTCCCAAAGAGCTTTTAAAAGCCCAGAGGGGAGGAAAATAAGAACAATTACAGTTTTTTAAAATACAGGGCCTACGTCTTAGCCCAGACTTGCAGAACCAGACTCCTTGGGGCTGGAGTGTAAGAATCTTCATTACTGCAGAGTTCTGGAGCCTTTTTACATCTGCTTCATAAAAACTGAATGGAAAGGACAGGATCTGTCTAAATTGAGTAAAGGCTCATTCAACTTAATAAAGTGTTGAATGCCTCCACCTTTAAGGGCACTATTATAATAAGGTATATTGCAAACAGTATAAACTCATCAAGAACATTTATTCAATCATTTCCATATGTATTATGACAAACTAACCAAATGAGCCATCTTAAATATGTGCATTTTAATCACATCCCAATCAGACCTCATTACACTGTAAGTTTAAAAAGTACTTTGAAGGGCACCTCTCTCCACACTTGCTGGGAATCAGGCAATTATGATCAACTGAAAAAACATAAAAATAAAACTATGGTATGTTACAAAAAAAATCCATTATGTATTTCTAGATGTGAGATGCGGAGTATACAAACACAGAAAAACTATAGGTCTCTTAATTATGAGGGACAAAAGGCACATGAATGTGTCCATTTTTACACATGCACACTAACAGCCACTGTGTACTGACTCTGTGGCCCTTATTATTGCTGTTGCGTAGCTGAGAAAACTGAGACACAAAGAGGTTAGGTAACTAAACCAAACTTACAAAACTAGTAAATGACAAAAAGCCTAGAATTTAAGCCTAGGCTCTATCACTTGATGTACTGTTTTGCTAGGGCTGCCATAGTGATATACCACAGAGTGAGTGGCTTAAACAACAAATATTTACTTCCTCACAGTTCTAGAGGCCAGTCTAGAGGTGTCTGTAGGGTTGGTTTCTCCTGAGGTCTCTCTCCTTGGTCTGCAGATGGCTGACTTGTCCTCTGTCCGCACACGGCCCTTCCTCCGTGTGTATACGTACCTGGTGTCTCTTTTTCTTCTTATAAGGATAGCAGTCATAATGGATTAGAGCTCCACCCCTAAGGGCCCCATTTGAACTTAATCATCTCTTTAAAAATCTTATCTCCAAATACGGTTACATTTTGAGGTATTAGGAGCAGAGACGTCACCATATGAATTCTGGGGGACACTATTCAGCCATCACACTTATTGACGGTGTAACCTCAGGAAAGTTACTAGACTTTCCCAGGCCTCAGTTTCTTCAACTGGAAAACAAGTGCTATTGAGAATCAAATGAGATAATTCACGTAAAAATGCTTAGGAGAGCATCTGGCACACAGCATCATCACTTTACAGATGAGAAAAACAAAAATCAGTTAACAGTGACTTACTCTTTCTTCATCTCCAAAGCAGAGTTCTTATTATAGAATACTACCTTCCTATACAACTTAATGCACAATCTAGGAGAATTTAATGTCATTTATAATTTTTCCTCATCTTTTTTTTTTTTTTTTTTTTGAGACAGAGTCTTGCTCTGTTGCCCAGGCTGGAGTGCAGTGGTGCAATCTCAGCTCACTGCAAGCTCCGCCTCCTGGGTTCACGCCATTCTCCTGCATCAGCCTCCTGAGTAGCTGGGACTACAGGTGTCCATCGCCATGCCCGGCTAATTTTTGTATTTTTAGCAGGCGCCCATCGCCATGCCTGGCTAATTTTTGTATTTTTAGCAGAGATGGGGTTTCACCACATTAGCCAGGATGATCTCAATCTCCTGAATTTGTGATCCGCCTGCCTCAGCCTCCCAAAGTGCTGGGATTACAGGCGTGAGCCACCACGCCCGGCTCTTCATCATCTCTTAATTCCCGCTTTCTCACAGTTCTTTTCCAACTTTATTACATATAAGAAAGAGAAAGAAAAGCTCAAATTAATGATCAATTCTATTAATAAAAATTTAGGCAGGTAGACATACTACTTTCTTGAAATTGTATGACAATTTCACTCATCCTTTCTCCTAACTTGCAAAGACAATTGGCTATACTCAAACTGTGATGACAACTCAGATCAATACCTGCTGTAACTATTAGGAAAGAAAGGCAACCCAATCCTCTTTATTAACAAATTATGATTGTACTTTACATTTGCCTAGTACTCTAAATACACTATACCTATTTAATCCTCAGCTCAATCCTAGGATATTGTTTTATTTACCTCTCCTAACAATCAGAAAGTATTATTCTTATTTTATAGCTTAGAGAATAGGAGCACAACTAAGTTAAAAAAATTTTTTTTCTTAAAGGTCACAAAGTTTGTCAATAATTGGCAAAATTATCGACAGGATTCTCACTGACATCTTCTGGCCTGAAGCCAAAGTTCTCCACCGCAGGCCACCATCTACCCAGGTTAAGTTGCAACACCTGGTTTTCTCACTCTTCATCCCTGGCACAAATGCAGTAGGTGCTCAGCAAATATGGAGTCTGATTGGGGCAATCTCAACCAAGCTGCAGAATCTGTTTTATGTCCTTCATATGAGACCAGGTTTTTCTGACAACTTTGACCATCATCAACTCCTCAGAATGACAGCTCTTTAAAGGCAGAAACCAATTTCCTTCTTCTCCAGAGTCTAGCACACTGGGTGCTCGTTTAAGTTCATTAAGTTCAGATATTTATGAAGAATTGAGAGTTCAAGTATGTTTGTTGTATAAGTAAACCACAGAACATTCTTCTTTTAGCGATGGCAACGAGTGCTTTTCAGCCACTACCATAGAAAAAATTAACAAAAAGAAACATGTACAAAAAACCTCTATGGCCTACAACAAAGATTAGCCTTCAGGGCCTTTCCAAAAATCCCCAAATTCTACAATTCCATTATAGTCTACACCTGATTAGTTAAACCGACCACCTTGAGTACCCAATTCTGAGTACAATGCAACTGGGTTTGTCCGTGTAAACCCAACACAGTGTTCTTAGTCTTGCGGTGTGCTTCCAGTTAAGCAAGTTTATCTGACGGGCAAGATCCCAGTTCCCAGAGGGAATGGCAATGGATAATAAAGTTGACCTGAGCCACAGTGGACTTGCTCTTATCAAGACGCTGTGTCGTAAAAATGAGCTATATTAAGATAAATCATGCTGACTTTTATTTTCCTCAAGAATACACTGCTGGCTGCTTGGATTTATTTATATATATATTTATTTATTTATTTATTTTAACTTCAAATTTGTGTTGCTGTGAACAGCTGAGCAAGTTTTTACCCTGTCATGGAAACTATCTGGCCATTTTTGCACTGTTCTGTATGCTGGGAAGGGAGATGAGTAGAGCTTGCCAGAAAAGAGTTCTAAGCTCAGTTACTATGCTCTCCTGTAACTTCAGGGACTTGTGAATGTTCAGTTTGTTCCTATTTGTTGCTTTTGTATAGCATGTTGTGACCTGGCTACAACCTTCCTGGCTACCTATGTCACAGGGCTGTTGTAGGAAATTCACAAAAAGTTTTGTGGGCCTGTTAAAAAGAGCACTTAGCAATGAATTGAGGATGTAAAGTTAAGTATCACCAGCATTACATTTCCTGTCTGAATTAATCTTTTCAAAGAACTCTGAGATCTGAGGTTGGCAAATTCACTAAAAAGGCAAAGAATTACTTTAGGTTATTTTTACAAATTCAGGCATCCTAAAAATACTCTTTTTTGATGCCTTTATCAAGAGAGAAGAAATTTCAGAGAGAAGAGGCATAGAAATCCATCTGTAGTTCTACAGGTAGCCCAATTTCAGTATCAATTTATCCACTCACTATAATAAATATTAAATACATACAATATACAAAATATTAAGCTAGATACTCTAAGGATGAAGAATTATGTAAAGGATGTTCCTATATTCTCCTGTATTACAAGTACACTGTAAGATGTAACTTTTGTTTAGATTTCCTTCCCAAACAAGTAAGCAAAGTTTTCTCGTTTCCCTGGGACAAAGAAGGTGAAAGAACAAAATAATTTTATCATCTATTATGACTTTCTGGATTCTTAGAAACATTTATTTTAGAACATTCTGGAAGACTTATCTATTAGTTTCTACTGATGAGTAGCAAGCAAGAGTGACTGAGCTACAGAATGGCTGTGACTTCCAAAGATAACCTGATTAAATCTGACATGCATGTGACATAGGGGGAGCAAGGAATCCATGTGTCCTTCAATTTCAGTAAGAAGAGTTAAAATGTATTATCAAAGGAAGAAGATCACAATCGTGTGGTTTAGAAAACAGACCAAAAATGACAGGACAGAAATATTCCAAATAACTTGGAATCCAAGTCATTTGGGTTTCCTTGAATGCCCTGCCATATTAAATCACATATGGCTCTGTAATGAAAGGAAAAGTTAAGGCCTGTCTCATGCCCCATTTCTGCCACTGACTGAGCTTGAGAAAGAAAATTGAATCTTTTAAAGTTATTCAATGAAAGGGAGAAATAATGAAATAAGCTTATTAATGTGGGGTAGAAGACGTCTTGAGCAATTAGCCAGTGTCCTTATCCAATTAAGTTGAAACAGGAAGCCCCAAATTTCCTTAAAGTTTTGCTGGTATTAGTTTGCTAGACTGACTGTTCCAATATATAAATTCTTTGTGTGTGTTTACTTTTCCCCCTAGAGTTATGGCTAAACTGAATAGAACCAACTTCCTAAGATCCGCTTCTTTCACTTTTAATATCCTATTTTTCCAAAGCCATCGAGCTGATGTCCTTCAACAAATGGATTAAAGTGAATGCTGAGAACCAGCTCTCATGTCTGAGCATGGAGAAATAAAGGGTTTATACCCAAAGCAACTAGGGGCATACTCACAATGGTCAATATCACATTAAGGAAATCTGTAGTACATCAAATGAAATTCTGAAGTTATGATTCTGTTCAAGCTGAACCATCTTTTGGGACAGCCCATTGCAAACAAGATTGCTGTATTTGGAATTCTGACACCAAGAACGCCTAGGCAACCTCTTCACAGAAATGGAAAATAAGACTCAGCCAGCTCCATGTCCCGTGGTGTAACCTCACATGCAGCACACGAACGGTTCTTAGTTATTATTATTTTTAAATGAAAAGTAGATCGACTTACATGGCTCTCTGGCAATGAACTGAGGTACAGTGTTGGGCAGAGGAGTACTGGGGTTTGGAGTCCCTACGAGTTTGTTCTTGGCCATCTTCGTGTTTGCCTTAGCAAACTCTAGTCGTAGTGTTTGCGGAATTTCAGGATCGAAGCGGATGCCCTTTGGAAATAGAGAACAAATGGAAGATGTTTTCATTTCCTTAGAGTCAAACCGGAATGGTGACAAAATAAACACACCAGTAAACCCTGGTCTATCAGGAAAAAAGGTCAGCAACCACTGTCATTCTTACTACTTACACAGGTTACAGGAAAAATGACAACACAAAGTGTCCCGAAAGTCAGTGGTATTTAATTTACTTAAAAAATGTAGTTACACAGATTTTCAACTATTCCTTTTCTTTTTAGACAAAAACTTTCCAGTTTAAAATTTGAACCAGGAAATTCCTAGCACAGTTATACACTTTAATGTATAGTAATTTCAGTTACCTTTGACCCTATTCCTGCAGTTTACCTAAAACAGATTATATTCAGTAAAATAAATCACAGACACTATGAAAGACAAGTTAGGGCAAGACAAGTCTATTTGGAATCCTTCCACCATTCAAGAATGCCTTCATTATTAAGCATCCAATACCATGAATTCTGGACCCTACATGTCAAAAAGCTATCCCAAGAGAGTGTATTTTAAATATGCACCCATGGGACCCACTCAGTTCCCATGTTTTCATAGTGTGGTCTGGAAAGGGACTGGAGTCCTGAAAATGAAAAGACCACAGTTGCCATTTAGTGTTCTGAATGTATACACATGGGCCTGAGGGCTCCAAAGCATCCCCCGTCCCCTCGCCACCGTTCTTCCTAATGAGCTTGAAGAAAAATAAGAGCAGGCAGGGTGCTGTGGCTCATGCCCTAGCTCATGCCCATCATCCTAGCACTTTGGGAGGCCAAGGCAAGTGGATTGCCTTAGTTCGGGAGTTCAACACCAGCCTGGGCAACATGGTGAAACCCCGTCTCTACTAAAATACAAAAAAAAAAATTAGCTGGGCGTGGCGGCATGTGCCTGTAATCTCAGTTACTTGGAATGCTGAGACAGAATGGCTTGAGCCCGTGAGGCAGAGGTTGCAGTAAGCAAAGATCGCGCCATTGCACGCTAGCCTGGGTGACAGAGCTAGACTCTGTCTCAAAAAAAAGAAAGAAAAAGAAATATCCACAAAAATAAGACTCTCTTACTTTAGAGACCAGGATGAACAACTCAGAACTTCAAACTTCACAGGCTCAGCTTCAAGGATACAAGGAAGAGCCTGTGGCTGGATAGTAATGGCATTAACAGGAAATAAGGGGGGAAGGGGAAGGAAAGAGAGGTCCTTAGGGAGGCCTAACAAAAGCCACAGAGCCCTGACCCAGAAGTCTTGGAGTGGGTGGAATTTCTTCCCAAGCATGACTCACTCATTCTGAGAAGAAACCAATTGAGGGCAGTAGCAAAAGGGATGTGGAGAATACCCTTGTGCATACCTAATCAACACCGAAAAGTGAACAGATAGTGCCCGTTCTGGGAAACATAAGAACATTTTCTTTAACTGGTGTTGTGTTGTTTTGTTGTTTTTTAAATTTGGGAAACCTCAATACTATTTTGCCCAAAAAGTACATAAGGAAAAACAAAAACAAAAAGCAAAGCTGCATTGTGAAGCAGGCTGAGGTGAGGTCACAAAGGATCTCACTGAGGTGGACCAACTTCAACCCTAACAAAGCTAATACTACAACAGAATAAATATTTCCAAGAATGGAGGTAAGAACTGTGGTCTCTGCTGGGAGACAAGCACAGTCCCTGGGTGTCAAGTACAGGTATGCTGTGGAAGGACTTGCTCAATCGCATCACACTCCATCAGACACACATAGTACCGACTTGCCATCAACTTCAGGACGTCCTCCCTGGCACTAAACCTGACCAACCTTCCTGTGAAGAAGCAACTTTCCTAAACCTGAGCTCACATTAAGATGAGTCCTGTGGCCCAGGCCACTGGGGATAACATGAAGAGTATCCTGGGACCTGGTCGTGGTCTAGAGCATCTGGCCTCAGAAAATGAGGCCGTACATGTGAATTCTATGCCTCGGTTCTTTCTCTGGTGGTTCCAGAACCAACTGAAGCTCCACATAATGTGTTTGCCTCTTACACAACCTGGGCTGGTGGCTTGAGTCCTAAAACATGCTGAACTAAGTCTCCCCTACTCCCTGCCCCCTTCTTCATGCCCCCTCCATTTGAACTAAAATAACATCATGTTCCAAATCAAAGTTCCAGCATCCTTATTTAAAAAAAAAAAGCTCAGAAGTTAAAATGACCTAATTTGTTTGGCAGCTTATTCAGAGGCCGGAGGCTTAGAATACAAGCCACATTCCTCTAACATCTTTAGCAGCAATACCATATTTGGTAATCAATATCCTGCTCAGCTAAGTTTCCATCCATAGGGATTAGCCAAGCCAAAAACATTTTAAATGTTAAGGGATGATGAAGAGGAGAAAAAAGAGGGGCAGGAGAAGGGAGAACACAGAAATGAAGAGGGAAAAAAGAAAAAGAGAAAGATGAAAAAGAGGCAGATAGGAGGAAGAATATAAGAGAAAAAAATTCCTTGTGTTTTTAATTAAAGCCTACTAAGATTCTTCTCTGGTTACCATTACTTCACATTAAATGCTGTCAGGATAAGATTACTGCCAAGTGAAAGGGTGAACCTGTGTCTTTCAAAAGCAACCTTTTCCTCTCTTGCTCATAATTCACCGTTCTTCTCACAATAAACAGAGAACCTTTCTCTTCCAAATGTAAATGGTGTCCTATTTATTACATGGACCAGAAAGGATAGTTTCTGAATATTAGTATATTAATTTGAATATAAACAGTTACTTACAAGCACCCCAATCTGACTGGCTACAGGACAGTCAATAGTCTCAACCAATCCAGGTTCCATATAATCTACAGAGCCTGAACTCCCTACTCAGAGCAAATTCTGGGAGATAAAAGGACACTGCTGAGAAACAACATATTCTTGTTTGTCCAGTATACTTAAAAGTATATCAGGGCAGTTTCATGCCAGGGAGCCAGGGAAGGCACCCAAGGAAGTGATGGAAGAGTAGAAGTTCACCAGGTGCAGTTCAGGAAAGGGCTCAGCAAATTTCTCTGTAACAGGATGCAGAAAGGGTGTTGGGATGGGAGAGGTCGGGAGTGGGGTGGCTGAACAAGCAGACTGGGGCGAGATCACAAAGGACCTCTTAGGCCATGAGTGAGGACTTTGGAAGTGTGTGCTCAGCTGAGCCATTAGGTTTTAAAAATGAGGGGGATAATATCAGCTTTATGTAGTAGGTCTGTGACCCTCAAATGTTAGCAGCATCAACTTGGAGGACTTGCTAGAGTTTCTGGTTCAGTAGCTCTGAGATGGAATCTGAAAATTTGCATTTGTAACAAGTTCAGGGTAGTGCTGATGCTGTTTGTATGGGCACCACATTTGAGAATCACAGTGGTTGCTGGTAACTCTAGGGGTGGTAGGAAAGATAGACTCAATGAAGAGACTACAACAGATCAGACATGAAATCATTAGAGCAGCCCTGGGAAGAGTAGCTGGGATGACATGGCTACTGCCTTCTAAGTCTTCTTCTTTGGGAAGGGTACTCAGGGGCCAATGTCTGTGTTCTGCGCCCTTATTCCCCTGACCACAAACCTGTTTTCTCTTATAAAGATTTCAACCTTGAGCCTATATAGAGACACAGAAAATGATGTTGACCAAAGCTGAGTCACCGTAACAGCCTCTCACTAGAACAAAAGTCTCCAAATTCCTGTCACTGAGGTCTTCAGAGCACCCTCATGCCTGACAGAGTCTTGGTTATCTGGTACAATAAACAGAGTACTTCAATTCTGTTAGCTTCAGGCTCCCGGTGTTGTTACAAATGGTTCTACACTAAAGTTAGTCCATCAGTCCTTGACAATGAGTTTCAGGGACAATGGAATGACTCATTTAGGGAAAAAAAAAAATCGTTACAAACAAAGCAGAGCTATATACACATATTGAGAAAGATGTCCATGGCTAGATTAGGCTGGGGAAAAAAAAAAAAAAAGATACTCAACAATGTTTAGTAGTATGGAGGTAGAGGAGTCTGTATATACATGTGCATGTATACTTCTCTATCTGTGTAAGTCCAGAAAGGTTTAGAATGAGACAACCAACCGGTTAATAGCAGTCCACTTGGTGGCAGGGGTGAGAGAGGGCACAGACTTTTGTACAATTTTCCATCATGTGAAATTTTTACAAATATGTGTAATTTATAAAATCCAATAAAGAGTTTAAAAGCAAAAGCAGAGAGGTGGAATAAGGGATTTCCTACTGGGACACAGCATTCAACCAGCTATGTTTTTAAAACTAGTTACTTTTAAAAAAGAACTTTATTCTGAAATAATTGCAGACTTACAGAAAAATTGCAGACATAGTATAATTCCTACATACCCTTTACCCAGATTTCTTAGATGTTAGCATTTCACATTTATCAAACACACACACCATGTTTCCCCTGAACTGATTAAAAGTAAGTAGCAAGCATGATATTCTTTTACCCTTTACTTCAGTCTGATTTCTAAAAACAAGAACATCCCTTTGTTTCCCTGATCCAAGATCTAATCCAGAATCACACACAGCACTTAGTTGTTATCACTTCAGTCTCCTGGAAGAGCTCTTCAGTCCTTACCTTTCATGAGCTTGATATTTTTGAAAACTACAAGCTACTTATTTTGTAGAGTGGCCCTCGATTTGGGTTTATCTAATTTTTTTTTTTTTGGTTTAGATTCAGGTTACGCATTTTTTGGCAGAAGATCACAGATGTGTGTCCTGCACAGTGCATAATATCAAGAGGCACATGATGTCACTTCTGTCCCATTACAAGTGACATTAGCTTTGATCATTTGCCAAGTTTCTCTATTGTAAAGATGCTATGTTTTCCCCTTTTAACTGGTTTCTTATAGACAGGTATTTCCAGACTATATAAATACGTTGTTTTTCAAAAAATCTACTAATTTTAACATCTATTAATAATTATTACCTGAAGCATCTGTTACTATTGTAGTTGCCAGATGGTGCTTTAGTAATCTCATTGCTCCTCCCCACTGCCACCAGACGGAGACTTGCTCTGTCACTCAGGCTAGAGTGCAGTGGCATGATCTCGCTCACTGCAACCTCCACCTCCTGGGTTTAAGCAATTCTCCTGCCTCAGCCTCCCGAGTAGCTGGGATTGCCTTCATTGTTCCTTTTATAAACAGTGTATCAATTTTCTACTCCATGGAAAAGCTCTCCCTTCTGCCCTGTTAATTAATTACTTACATCAGTAATGACTTAGACTTATATTTAGCTCTATGCTTTATAATTCATTACTATCATTATTTATTTTGCTGTTCCAAGTGTCCCAGTTGTGTACACACACATGCTCTCACATTCAGATCTACTTCTCTGCATCATATCTATTTAAAACATTTTTAATTTTCATTTTAATAAAAATATTTTAATATATTTAAAATATATTTAGATGTATTAAAGTTCATACTGATAGCTCCAATTCCAATCTAACACCATTTGGTTAATTCTATCCCTCTCCTTTGCATGTGTAACTCCTCTAACAGTGAGAATCCTAGCTCTCATTATCTACTATACATTTACTTATTTGCTCAATACAAAAACGCACATTAGTTTCAAAATTGCTAACCGATACCACTATAAAAAGTCTATTAACTACAACTTATATTTATTTACAGTTTTTTGTCTTTAGTCTAAATGTGAATTGTCAATATGTGTATTATTTGGATTATCTGTGGGTTAGTTTCCCCATGCCCCCCTACCTTCAGTGCGGTTGTTATTCATTTGTAATACAGTTAGATTCATTTGTTTCTGTTTGTCTTCAATTTGGAGTCTCTCCCCATCCTTGTTGTCTCTACTTTGCCTATGCATTCACAACAAGTAAAAACTATTCTACCATTTCAAAAGTGAAAGCTGATTCATTGACCCATTCATCTTTCTGCTAACTCACTTATGAATAAGTATTATAAATGTTGACTAAAAGCTGAGGATCTAGAATTCTAACTCCCCTCCCCACCTGCTTTGACTTTCTGAGATACTGAACCTCTCCAAGGAAGCTTCTAAATAATCAAAGACTCTACCTCCTCTGGGATACAGCCACAAGTCACTTCTTTAGGAGCTTCCTATCAGATTCTGCTAGAGCTTCCTATACTCCCATTCTGACCTGCTGATCCAGTAGATGTGAGCCATATGTACTGATCTAGATGAAACTGCCTTTTACTATAGGATACAAACAGTAAGGTAGTAATAATATACGATCCCATCTAGTAAGGTGAAAGACTTCTTCAATTGATTCTAACAACCTTTATACTGCCCCTTTTCCCATGGCCGACTCCAAAGGAAAACCCACAGCCAATGAAACTCAAAGTCAAATTTGCTACTATCCCTCTCTGACCTTGTGGCCAGGTGCGGTGGCTCCTGCCTGTAATCCCAGCACTCTGGGAGGCCGAGGCAGGCGGATCACAAGGTCAGGAGATCAAGACCATCCTGGCTAACATGGTGAAACCTCATCTCTACTAAAAACACAAAAAATTAGCCAGGCGTGGTGGCAGGCGCCTGTAGTCCCAGCTACTCAGGAGGCTGAGGCAGGACAACAGTGTGAACCCAGGAGGCGGAGCTTGCAGTGAGCCGAGATCGCGCCACTGCACTCCAGCCTGGGCAACAGAGCAAGACTCCATCTCAAACAAAACAAACAAACAAAAAACAACAAAAAACATTTTCTAGAGAGAGCTAAGAATAAAAGTCTTCTACCGTTTCATTTTTTTTGAGACAGAGTCACTCTGTCACCCGGGCTGGAGTGCAGTGGCATGATTTTGGGTCACTGCAACCTCTACCTCTTGGGTTCAAGCGATTCTCATGCCTCAGCCTCCTGAGTAGCTGGGATTATAGGTGTGCATCACCATGCCTGGCTGATTTTTTAAATTTCTAGTAGAGATGGGATTTCGCCGTGTTGGTC
The DNA here is from genome assembly GCF_047675955.1 of Chlorocebus sabaeus. Classification (NCBI taxonomy): domain Eukaryota; kingdom Metazoa; phylum Chordata; class Mammalia; order Primates; family Cercopithecidae; genus Chlorocebus; species Chlorocebus sabaeus. The sequence continues at coordinate 30,122,573 of NC_132911.1, read as the reverse complement.
AAGCTGGTCTCGAACTCCTGACCTCAAGTGATCTGCCCGCCTTAGCCTCCCAAAGTGTTGCAATTACAGGCATGAGCCACAATAAAAGCCTTCTACTATTTTCAAAGAGCACTTTGGTCACAAGAAAAGGAAATATCCTAGGGACCACAAATGTTTCAACAGGAGAAAAGGAAATGAAGCAGAAATAATTGACTTTTTTGCCTTTTTAGAAGTTAAAAACGTAAGTTAGGAATATCAACTGTTTCTTAAAATTGATAGCCATGTCATTTCCATCAGAAACTAGGAAGTAAATACATACTTTAGAGAGATTCTGAGCTCTCAAATATTGGTCCAAGATTAAAATATATTTACAGTTTTTGAGTATTGTCAGCTTTCTCTGCCACAGGCATCATAAAACATTCGGTTATATTAGAAACAGAAACTAGGCAAGGTATATTCGAAAGTCTCCCCAGGAGTCTGTGAAAACAATTGTTATACTCAGTTGGAGCCTGAAATGACTCCATGAGATGCCACAGACAAACCCGCATCTGGGTAATCTATTACAGTGGAGAGCATAGGACTCACTGAGAGACAACAGTGTGAAGGTGAGTTAAAAATGAAACAGCAGAAGTTTTCTACCATTTATTAATATATCACTATGTTATAAGTGAAAACTTGTGACACTCAAACATTTTTAAAATACCAAACTATGAGTGAAGATCACAAGAATGGGAAGCTGGTAGAGAACTGGGTCAGGTTCTCTGACGGTAAGTAATACAGGTTTGTCTACATAAATCATGCAATTCACAATTAGTACTGAACTTTTGGGGTCATCAAACCCAGTTCTCAGCCATGGTTAGTACTCCTCATTGCCATTTCCCCCTACTCCTTAGGGGTATTTAGAAATGTACGAGGGTGGCCGGGCACGATGGCTCATGACTGTCATCCCAGCACTTTGGGAGGCCAAGGCAGGTGGATCACGAGGTCAGGAAACCGAGACCATCCTAGCTAACCCGGTGAAACCCCATCTCTACTAAAATTACAAAAAAATTAGCCGGGTGTGGTGACAGGTGTCTGTAGTCCCAGCTACTTGGGAGGCTGAGGCAGGAGAATGGCGTGAATCCGGGAGGTGGAGCTTGCAGTGAGCCGAGATCGTGCAACTGCACTCCAGCCTGGGTGACAGAGTGAGACAGACAAGAAAGAAAGAAAAGAAAGAGAAGGAAGAGAAGGAAGGAAGGAAGAGAAGAAAGAGAAGGAAGGAAGGAAGGGAGGGAGGGAGGGAGGGAGGGAAGGAGAAAGAAACAAAAGAAAGAAACAAAAGAAAAGAAAGAAAAAGAAAGAAAAGAAAGAGAAATGTGCAAAGGTATCTGAAGGCTGTTACATGACTGAATACCGTACACGCATTCATTAGGCAGGAAGATAAAGTCCTGAATGGAGCAGAATAGTCCCACACAATGTTAGAATTCTCATCCAAAATGCCAACAGGCTTCCCAACACAGATGAAAAAAGATTCAAAAAACTAAATTAATGTGCCTAAATTCCCAGCTAACTACCGGTAGAATCCATATCACAATCCAATTTTTTAATTCCCAATAGAGCATGTGTGTGTGAGGACGTTACAGTTCTGCAAAGATTTTTATTTTATAAAGACGACATTGTTTTCAGATAATAACTGAGGCTGTTGTTCAGTTTGCATTGTGATGAAACTTAGGTAGATATGGATTCCAACAGAGAATGAACAAGTGAGGGAAAGAATCCGTCAGATGTAAACCGTATTTCATACTTTTCCTAAATAAGGGCATTGCTTGCAAAGACATCAGGACTGTTAATACAACAGCCTGCGCTGCTGGGTTATTGCCCAATGAGAAACTGTATCACACCAATTATGCCTCATTCTTTTTCTTAATCCAACTACCTCCCAGTGCTTGCCCTGGCTTTACCTTAGAATAATTTGATTTAATACTCCTTTTTCCCCTTGCCTAAATCAGTCATTTGAAAGCATGTTTCCCTTTCCATTGGTAAAACAGCTATATTGCACTTGGAGAAAGAGACCCCTTTCCCAAGGCTTCCTGTCGTATACGTGGCCATGGAGCCTTTAGAGGTGATGCTGGGCCATGAGTCTGGGTACAGGTTCCTCACTTGATGGCCTAATTGAACAGTCTTCCAGGAAGTGTTAGGTTACCACATATCTTGAAGCCAGTTTTGATTTTTAACCCCTTGAATTAAAAAAAAATCTTCATAATTGTTTCTAAACCAGATGTTCCATAAAACGCAATAAAATTTTATCCTCTTTTGAAGGTTTTAGTTACAGAAAAGAATATGTTTCCATGTCTAGTCTAGAATGTTTCCACAGGTTTATCTTTGATTTCAAGCCCGTGTAATTTCTCCTCTCATAATATCTATAACAAGCCAAGTGTTATAAAAGAATAATATTGGCCATGATAGAAAAAACTAATCTCATCCTCATTAACCTTATTAACTAGGAAATCCTGGTGACTAGGCCACTTCTTAAAATACAATTACATTTGGCTTCACTTTTATTCCTGTGAATAAACTGTGGCACTCAAACTCACACCCTCCCACCACTAAGCCAAATTCCTATGGTGAAAACAATACATTGTTTAAGGTATGAAGTATCTGCTCCAATAACAAAATGGGGAAAACCTCATGTCTGCTCCCAAAACCTAGAAGGATTAGAAAAGCAACCAGAAGATGGTCTTAGTTAATCAATCCCCTTCTACAACTGGCAAAGGTATCAAGAAAACTAGTTGTCTAGGAGTACCATCAGCTACAGTTAATTATAGTCACAATTATAAAAGAGAATCCCAACTCAGGGTCACAATCAATTTTGTGTAACCTCGCCATGAACAAGAGGCTTACACTGTGAGAATCAGGGGTGTGGACTTCAGAGTCTGACTTCCTAGATTCAGATACTACTTCACTATTGACCTTGGATATACTGTTTAACCTTTCTGTGTCTCAGTTTCCTCTGCTGTAAACTGGGGATGAATACAGTCCATATTTCATAGCATTCATTGTAAAGATTAAATGAGATCTTGTAAATGACCAGATTAATGCCTGACATTTGATAAACACTAATCCCTATGGCCCAGTGCTTATCAGCTATGGAGCTCCTCTTCCAAATACGAACCAATAGGGATTCTTCTCCTTTGGCCTTTTTGGAGAGGTTCTTCTATTACTTAGAAAGAGAAAAAGAGGAGATTCATACTCTGCTCTGAGACTGCCCCAACTGGGAGAAAGCAGCAGGACACCTGAGCTGCTATCCAGTCTGATGCTGTGTAGTTTCCTTTATTCCCCATGTTTCCCCCACAGGGAGCTGATGTGTGTCCTGCTTCTCCTGCCCCATGTCTGTTGGTTTACACAGTCTGAGTAGGTCTTAGGGGCCTGGCTGGTAATTGGAGAGACTGGATTCCCTTTGCAGAAGGAACTAGGCAGATATACTTCGAAGGTATCTAGAATCTCCATCTGACTTGACTATCCACCCCAGTTCAATTAATTTCTTTTCTACAACACACACTTACTTTTTGTGTTAGCCAACCATCCCTATGTACATAACCATGCCCTAGGAGAATCTGCTTTGTATAGGATGACTATAAAGTCATGACAGGGCCTTTGAAGAAGCTATAAAAGCAATCTTTAACATGTCAAGAGAATCAGAGTCAAGCAGAGTTTATTTTCCAAAGGGTTGAGAGGGCATGATTGTTTGAACTTTAGCCACTATGTTCTCAAACCATTCTGAAAAGCATGATTGAAAGACCTGAGCCCTGACAATGATAGGAAGGGGCTGTTTCTAAGCCAAACACGGTCAGTTACCCATTAAAGCAATATTTTACCGTGACACTTTGCAATAGATATTATTACATGGAAAGAAACATAGGCCAGAGTGCAGATGGTACTCTCTTACTCAGGAATCCTGATGCTCACATTTTTACACCGAGGACTTTGAAGGTGAACAGAAGGTAAAGCAGCAGGTCAACTGCTCTGGTCGGCACAAAAACATCCCTTAGAATCCTTAATGCACAAACACCAAACATGGCTGGTGCTGGCAGCAGTCCCTTTCATTGCAGAGTCCTTACTGCCTCCTCCTCTCCTGTCTCACTGTTAGGACAATGAATAAACCCATTGGCATACGTTCTTTCCCCTTTGCATCAATGTCTTTTACTCCTGCTACCTGCTAAATGAAGGCACTCAAAAATGAAAGCTTCAAGGAAGCAGATCCTAGGCAATAGCTCTCAATTCAGTTAAATTTTCAACTCTGATAGAGGATTTGGGGAAAACCTAGAAACAAACTTTTAATGGTCCATATTGGCTTAATGTTGGCCCAAGACATTCCAGTCTGATGTCTGTCACTGTGAAGTGACACCAAAGAAACTTGAGAATTTTGATGGCCAACTTCACTGACTTGGGAAATCAATAGTGGGTCTACCTCAACAAAGCACTTCCCTGTATTTCACTAAAGCCTTAAGGGTGCCACATCAAAAATTTCAGAAATGTGGCATAGAAATCATGCCCTGTCAATGTGAACATGTAAATGATTTCCGGATTACGTGATTCATCTCTGTAAAGCTCAAATCATAGGCTTAAATCTGTGAATTTGGCACCAAAAAGAAAAAAAGAAAAAGAAAGAAAAAAAGAAAACAACAATAAAACAGACAAAAGAAATCACAACCTTATTCTTAAAGAAGCCAGTCTATATTGCTGAAACAGGCCAGTCTAGAAAATACACACCCAGTTACAGAGTGCAGCCAATGAAAAAGTAGGGGGGTTTATATGCAAATTCATTATCAATTACAACTTTAAAAATAGCTTGTATCTCTTTTCCTAGTGACAGCAAATTGAGAGAATCACTTTCATTCATAAGGGCCACATATGTGCCTACACAGCTTCTGCCAAGTACAAAACCCAGGATTAAACTGAGAAGGGATGGGTTTTGAAATACTAATTTCGTATCCAATTAGTAGATGACGATATAGATCCTTTAAAGATAAAAGCGGTATTTTTTTTTTAGTCAAAGGGTTACTGGTGTTGACAAGTGTGGTGTCAGCTATTTAAAGAAAGGACTAATTATACGTAATTGCACATTAATCTTCTAATTTATTGAAAAGGAGATCAAGCTACTTTTGCATCTAATACATATTATGCACATATCAGGCAAAATGAGACAATGGATGCATGCATGTGTGAAAGTGCTTTATGCACTCAAAGATAAGCTGAATGATTAACACTGTGTAACATAAAAAGTCTCAGAGAATTATTTTAAAAAACAAGTGTAGGCCGGGCGCGGTGGCTCAAGCCTGTAATCCCAGCACTTTGGGAGGCCGAGATGGGCGGATCACGAGGTCAGGAGATCGAGACCATCCTGGCTAACACGGTGAAACCCCGTCTCTACTAAAAAATACAAAAAACTAGCCGGGCGAAGTGGCGGGCGCCTGTAGTCCCAGCTACTCGGGAGGCTGAGGCAGGAGAATGGGGTAAACCCGGGAGGCGGAGCTTGCAGTGAGCTGCGATCCGGCCACTGCACTCCAGCCTGGGCGACAGAGCAAGACTCCGTCTCAAAAAAAAAAAAAAAAAAAATTTAAAAAAAAAAAAAAAAAAAAACAAGTGTGTCGGCTGGGCATGGTGGCTCACACCTGTAATGCCAGCACTTTGGGAGGGGCAGGTGCATCACCTGAGGTCAGGAGTTAGAGACCACCCTGACAAACATGGTGAAACCCCATCTCTACTAAAAATACAAAACTTAGCCAGACATGGTGCTGCATGCCTGTAATCCCAGCTACTCAGGAGGCTGAGGCAGAAGAATTGCCTGAACCATGGAGGTAGAGGTTGCAGTGAGCCAAGACTGTGCCATTGCACTCCAGCCTGGGCAACAAGAGCGAAACTCTGTCGGGGGTGGGGTGGGGTTGTCTGTGTCTACATGGAAAAGCACATGAAAAGTAAGTCCCACTTGTGAGGTAGGCAGACTAAGAGAATGCATTTAATGTGCTCTTCTTTTAGCTTCACCTTAAGTGCTTGTTAGGTCATTTGAGGACCTATCTTAACTTTCTGTATATGTTTAAGGATCATTCTGCAAAGTTTACTTTGAGCTTTTATTAGTGGCTGGTGCAGAAGAAAAAAAAAGAGGTAGGAGGAGGAGAGAAAGCAGTACTCACATAAACTCAACAATTGGAAAAACAAAACAAAACAAAACAAAACACAGTTGCCTAAACTTTCCAAAACCATTTTGAGAAGGTTTCTATTTAAAGATCAGACATAGACCACACTAGGCCTCCAAGTATATTTTCACAATCCTGTTTCTGCTCTCCATTATTTTAGTAATGAACCCCCCAGCCCCCAAGAGGATCCAGTGAAGCCTCCCACCCTGTGTGTGCCCAACCAAGTTTGGGTAACGTTAATGAAGTTAAACACCAAGAGCAAGTAGAAAACGTGCATTTTCTTGTTTTCTTCCCCCTCCCCCAAAGATAATCACTGTCTCGATCTAGTTACTAATTTTCAAACTGTACAACTTGACAATAACAAATATTTAGAAAGAAAAAGCTGTATTACATTTAAAAAATACAAATAATTTTATAAGTCAATGGTTTTATATCCTTAATTTCACTAAGGATAAAAATGAGCCATTTATACCAATATATTATTTACTGGTCCTCAACATCATTTACTAATACCATTTACTAAATTAATCAGTAGGGTTGGGGGAGATGTCGCTGACGAATTTCACAAAAATACAGAAATAAGGAAAGCAGGTAAATTTGCTCCTTAACCCTATTGTTAAAACACCTCTAACACACACCATCAAATGGCTTGCAAGCTCCTTCTAACCAAGAACTTGGGGCTGAAGGGACAAGTTAATTGAAAAGAATGTAAACAATCAAGTCCAAACTTAGGAAGTTCACTGCAAAGTACTTCCTGTGCTGCACAGGGAGCCAAAACAAAGTGAGGCAAAACCTATCTCGCCTCTAAACAACTGAAATCAGTGTTCTTCCTCTAAAGAATCCTTGCAATTAGATTACTAGTGATCTAACCAAACTGAGGCTGAATTTCTCCCTTTCTGCAAAAAGGCTTATCTATACAATAAACTCTAAGTCTGTTGGGAGGCCGAGGTGGCCACATCATGAGGTCAGGAGTTGGAGACCAGCTGACCAACATGGTGAAACGCTGTCGCTACTAAAAATACAAAAATTAGCACTGCGTGGTGGCGCGCGCCTATAATCCCAGCTACTCAGGAGGCTGAGGCAGGAGAATCGCTTGAACGCTGGAGGAGGAGGTTGCAGTGAGCCAAGATTGCACCACTGCACTCCAGCCTGGGTAACAGAGCAAGGCTCCGTCTCAGGAAAAAAAAAAAAAAAAAAGAAAAAAAACCCCTCTAAGTCAGGAATCTCACTGGCTGCTAAAGAAACATCATAATCAATGGATGTTGGGTCTTTGAAATAGAGATTCAATTAGAATTTGAAATGGAGAAAGATGTGCACAATTAAGATAGAATAAAACGGAGATGAGGATGTGTTTGTTTGGCTTACAATATTTCATTGGCTTGAGAATATTAAGGATAACGTTGCAACTGTGTTTCCCTGATGAGCTCCAAGAAAGGAAGGATGAATAATTTTGCCATTAACTATAAGTCAATGTTTAGAAATACTCTGAATACACTGGAATTTGGGGTTCCACCAAAATTATTTTAAAAACCAGTATACAGAAAAAGAGACTTTAGCCGGGCATGGTGGCTCACGCCTGTAATCCCAGCACTGTAGGAGGCCGAGGCAGGCAGATCACGAGGTCAGGAGTTCAAGACCAGCCTGACCAACACAGTGAGACCCCATCTCTACTAAAAACTCAAAAATTAGCCAGGTGTGGCAGTGCGCTCCTGTAGTCCCAGCTACTCAGGAGGCTGAGGCAGAAGAAAAGCCTGAACCTGGGAGGCAGAGGTTGCAGTGAACTGAGATCACACCACTGCACTCCTGTCTGGGTGACAGAGTGAGACTCCGTCTCAGAAAAAAGAGAAGAGAAGAGAGAAGAGAGGAGAGAGAAGAGAGAAGAGAGAAAAGAAAAGAGAAAAGCGAAAAGAAAAAAGAAAAGGAAAAGAGAAAAAGAAACTTTAGGAATAAAAAACAGTCCTTTGTGAAGGTTGTCATTATCATTAATTATCAGCATTTTTACCATTATTGAATGCCAATGGCTTCAAAAATACCCATCTTGGTCAGGCGCAATGGCTCACAGCTGTAATCCCAACACTTTGCGAAGCTGAGCTGAGATATCACTTGAGGCCAGGAGTTTGAGACCAGCCTGGGCAACACAGAGAGACACCACCTCTCCAAAACATAAAAAAATTAGCCAGGCCTGGTGGCATGTGTCTGTGGTCCTAGCTATTCGGAAGGCTGAGGTTGGAGGGGCACTTAAGGCTGGGAGGTTGAGGCTGTAGTGAGTCATGATCGCACCACTGCACTCCAGCCTGGGCAACAGGACAAGACCCCGTCTTAACAACAAAAAATCAAAAACCAACGAAAACACCCACCATCTCATTTAATTTGATCCTCTTACCCTTTGAGGTGTCCACGATCAACAGCAAAGGAAGGAAAATCAAGGCTTGAAGAAGAGCCCCCAAATCAGTAAAGTGACAGGGCCTGGATATAAATCAGCTTAGCTGGATTCAGACACCCTCATGACTGGTTATCAAGAAGATAGACTTCCATTGTTCTCTTCTTAGCTTCGATTAACAAATTTAGTGCCTTTTTACAGTACAAACTCACTAACACTTGATGTTATGCAGAAATACATAAAATCACCCTACCATCAAATACACACTATGTTTTTAATGTCAGTGTATTAAAATTTTTAAGAATAGTTTCAAGCGTGTTTTCAGAATTTGGTAAACACCTCTACAGATAAATCAAGGGGACAGGGTGAAATTTTGTTAAAATCAACATCTTCCTGCTAGAGTTACCTAGGGTCATCCCTAAGCCTAAAAGCCTTTCCTCCATTCATTTTGTCACTCATTTATAGAGCATTCTAAGATGTGTGAAGAGTCAGATTCTGTTTCACACCTGGTTGTTTGCCTTTTCCACAGAGGTGTATCTATGACCTATAATCTTAAATAACTGTTTCTGCCTTATATTCAATGTTCTTTTATTTGGACATCATTATATCTGACTTCTAAGTGAATACCTAAATTCTGTGACACATTATACAGAAATTACTTTGGATGGATTGTATTTTTATTTTTATTTTTGACAGTACACATAGAAATAATGCTTTTATACTTCACGTTTTTGTTCCTTTGTTATAAAGTAATGTGATGTGAATTCCTTTTCCATCTAAACTTATTTTCATGTCCTATGTTTACAAATTTAACTCTTTAAGTACTCTGTGTATGTATTCATTCATTTACATATGACTGATGTCTTGTGTAAGGCAAATAAAGGAGAAAACAGATTTAAAAATTCAAAATATAAGAGAACTGTTGGTCATAAGTTTATAGTAGAAATTTTCTACCCCACTGCTTTTCTGGGGAAATTATTTTCAACTTCTGATTATAAACAATAATCCTAAAAATTAACTTGCTACACAATGACCAGGAAAAAAAAAATCGTATCCTTTTATGCAATGACCAGGTTACTCAAAGCATCACTTAGTTTTTCAAAATGTTATCTACTGAAACTTAACACTAGATTTTTAGAAGAGAAATTTTAGTCTTGAAAATATACTTCATGGTGTATTTTTCTATAAATATTAGTTTTGTTAACAGATTTTATTATCTTTTAGATTCTAGATTAGTCTAATCATGTTCACTAAAATTTGGTTTTATTTATTTCTCCTAGTTTCATATTTATTATGTATTATACAATTTTTCACATTCTATAAACATTTACTCTATTTCTTCTCCCTCACTTATTTTACACATAAAAAATTTTGACTATTTGTAATTTTCATTAAAAATTTTTTAACGCATCCATGTAATTATTAAATGTCTATAAACAGCAAAAAAAAAAAAGGCTGCATTTAATTATAAAGAAAGAAAATACCTCATATTGTGTACACTTGAAACAGTACAATAATTAACCAGTATCTATCAAAACACCTTATTCGATCTTTGAGATGGTTAAGTCCTACCTGGCTCCCCAAGGTTTTTTTTTTTTTTTTTGGTTTGTTTTTTTTTTTTTTGAGACAGACTCTCGCTCTGTCCCCCTGGCTGGAGTGCAGTGGCGTGATCTCGGCTCACTGCAAGCTCCGCCTCCCAGGTTCCTGCCATTCTCCCGCCTCAGCCTCCCAAGTAGCTGGGACTACAGGCGCCTGCCACTGCGCCTGGCTAATTTTTTGTATTTTTAGTAGAGACGGGGTTTCACCGTGGTCTCGATCTCCTGACCTTGTGATCCGCCCGCCTTGGCCTCCCAAAGTGCTGGGATTACAGGTGTGAGCCACCGCGCCCAGCTAGGTTTTAAAATGTTTTAATGCATTCCAGTTACAGAGTAAGACCAAGGGTTCTAGCTTTGTGCAGCGAAAGTTCAAATCCTTATGGATTATCAGGAGCATTAAGCCAGTGTGTGAAAGGGAACTCTGAAGACCTCAGTCATTGTGATGATGTGATCATTCACTAAAAGTAAAAGAGAACAAAGACGACAGTGATTTAAGCTGCCAAAATGTGCTGCCCTGCAGAACCATCAGTAATGTCAAGACAGTCACGACATTAAGACTTCTTGGTTCTAAAACTGGCTTGGCATCTTAGCAGCCAAAACAAGATCTAGCAAAAGACTCACTCTACACTTCATGTTCCAAAAACACTAACTATATTTTCTATTTACATTTACAATAGAGGCAAATTAGATCCACAACACTTTCTGAAATGTCTGAAAAACCATGGAGAAAGGGTGAGGTCAAATGGGGTATCATTTTTAAAATGGCATGAGTTTTAAAATGATGTAAGTTTAAACAAATAGATCCTCAAAAAAGGTCTTAAGGAAAATTCTGAAAGCTATTTCACACAGTAATGTAATTATCTGATGAAGTGTTCTACCTAGAGAAGAGGCGGGTGAAGTTGAGATTTCCACATATACTTGTCATTGGAATATACACTGGTTTATGTGTGAGAAGGTGTGGTTCTTCCTCCCTATTTCCCCAGGGAAAGGATGCTACTAATATTTCTGATTACTTTTCTTTCTTTAAACTTCCTTGAGATTCTTTTCTTTGAGACAGTCTTGCTCCATCACTCAGGCTGGAGTGCAATGGCACGATCTCAGCTCACTGCAAGCTCCATCTCCTGGGTTCAAGCGATTCTCCTGCCTCAGCCTCCCAAGTAGGTGGAATAACAGGCACCCACCACGGTGCGGAGCTAATTTTTTGGTTTTTTTCTTTTTGTATTTTTAGTAACGTCGGGGTTTCGCCATGTTGGCCAGCCTAGTAAAGAGTAGGAGCACTGGATACAGACCTGGGGTGAATCCTGTTTAATTAATTAATTAAATTAATTTTTTTTTGAGATGGAGTCTCGCTCTGTCACCCAGACTGGAATGCAGTGGCGCGATCTTGGCTCACTGCAACCTCTGCCTCCCATATTCAAGTGATTCTCGTGCCTCAGCCTCTGGAGTAGCTGGAATTACAGGTTACCACCATGCCTGGCTAAATTTTGTATTTTCAGTAGAGACAGGGTTTCACCATGTTGGACCAGGCTGGTCTTGAATGCCTGACCTCAGGTGATCCACCCAACTCGGCCTCCCAAAGTACTGGGATTACAGTCACGAGCCACTGGGCCTGGCGAGGTTCTTTCACTAGTGTTTTATTTTCTAGTTTCCTAAGTAAATGCTTCATAAATTCAAATAATCAACTTACTCTTCTTCAGGAAAAACCTGAAGACTACTTAAACAAATGCATCTTCATTTGTTTTTTCAGAACTTTTAACTTATGTGCTATTATAATCGTAGGGAGGTTTTATAACATCCAAAAATTGCAGGGCCACCATGAAGAAAACAGAGCCAGAACAAAGAAAATCTGAACAGATTCTAGAACTAAATAATCACTCAGTGGGCACTTGTTAACTAGTGCTTTCTTTCTGAATTGTACATGGGTTAGGAGTCACTTTTGGTGGTATGCCTTTCATGGTGAGTCAATTTCAAATTTCTTTGCGGGGAGTTCACTGGATACGGCCGTTTGTCAAGCTCCAAAGTGCATGCACAGAGCTGAGAAAAACAACAAAAGGGCCCAATGGCCCCACATCACAGCAGCTTTATACTGGCACAAGCCTAGTTCCCAACCCTGTGACATCAAATGGCTGCCTTAAAAGTCTGCAAGTCAAGAGTTAAGCAGTTATAAACAGATTTAACAGATAAACACTAGATCAGGCCCATGATCTCATCTGGCAATCCTGCATATTTCCCATCTAAAAGTCCCAGCTGGGATCTTACTAATTGGGCCTCTTTAACCCACTTTCGGCAATATGCTAAATGAAACTTAAGGAGAAAATTTCAAAACTGATAAGAAACATACTGATATAGTGTCTAGTGGGGGCCAGTGGAGTTGAGCTAGGCCATCTGGACGCTTATATTTGTAAAAAGTTTTGTTTGGTGGAAATAATTCACCTAACTCACAAGCTGTACAAATATTAAGATCAAAAGTCCTAACTTGCACAGGCTGTCAGGGAAACCTGTAACACAGGAAACAGAGACTGTCTAACCAAGCTGAATGAAATGTTTGTGTAGCCAGTGCAGGTCTTGACTGCCCTGGTATCCCCTCCATACTTAACGGTCTGTCCCAGTACTTCTGGCCAAGAAAATATATTCATGGTATAGGTTTACTTACAGAGCATTTGCAAATGCTTTTGCTTGTTTTCCCTTTACCATTTCGAAGTAAATAATACCTCCACCTCACAAATGAGAAACTTGGTATAGAACTAATGAATTAATTATATCTAATTATAAAGAACCTTGGTAGCTGGAAAGTTCAAACGATTTAATATAACAAATTATGTACGAGACGGTAATCACTGTGATATTTATAAATAACTGTAGTGTTTATTTGAATGCCAGGAATTTATGGAAATGAAAAAAGGGCTAAGGTTTCCTGATCATATCAGCTGTTTTTTCAACATCTGACACTATCAAGTCTTTTCTCAGCACATTTTCTTACAAATTATTAAAGTTTTCTAAAATTCTCTCAACTGCAAATACTATTGAATCAAATTTTTTCAACAGTCAAGAAATAATATTTTATATATTTTTAGTTTAGATACAAATTTTCCATTTATTATTAAGGTTTCTTTGCAATGGAAGTCTGAGTGGCAGCCATTTTACCTCTTTTAAACAAAACTGCTTTTCAACTCTTTATTCCAAAATCTATTTAGACCTTGACAAAATACCTTTCCTTCAAGTTCTGTCTCATTAAAAGAGCAATACAAGGGTTGAGTTTTTCCCGTTTCTGTTATTTATTAATAAGTAAAACAAACGCAGTTCCATTACTTAGAACTGTCACAGAAATGTTACTTGTCCCTGCTAAAAGAAACATTTTAAGTCATGTGAAATTCCTACAGAAATCAAATCTACTATTAAAATCAGTCAAAAAGCATTTAGCAAGAATCCACGATTGCTTCATATCTACTAGAATGGTTATAATTTTAAAAACAGAAACAAGTTTTGAATGCAAAATGGTGCAACCACTATGGAAAACATTACAAACCAAAGTAAGTAAAAAGCTAACATAATGATCACCACATGACCCAGAAATTCTACTCCTAGGTATACCCAAAGGAATTTTAACAGATTCAGATACTTACACATCAATGTTCACTGTGGCCTTATTCGCAATAGTCAAAAGGTGGAAACAATCTAAGCATCCATCAACAAATGAATGGATAAACAAAATGTACATATCCATATAATACAATTTTATCCAGCTATAAAAAGGAATTCGATTCTGGTAAATGCCACAGCGTGGATAAATCTCAAAAATGTTATGCTAAGAAAGAAGAGCCGGAAGCAAAAAGAAAAATATTTCATTATTTAGAATAGGCAAATTCACAGAGAAAGCAAGCAGATTAGAGATTACCAGGGGCTGGGGAAAAGGGAGAATGGGGAGGTATTTACTGCATGAGGGCTATCGAGTTTCTGCTTGGGTTGATGAAAAAGTTTGAAAATAGTGGTAATGACTGCACAACATGGTGAATGTAAATAATGCCAAGAAAGCGTACATTTAAAAGTCATTAAAATAGCAACATTTTAAATGTATTTTACCGTAATTTTAAAAAATAAGGTAATATACCAAAAGCCATTATATTTTTAAAATGGGTGAATCATATGCAAATTACATCTCAAGAGCTATCTGGAAGAAAAACAACACTGAACTTGGAGGTTCACTGATAATTAGAGATCACTTAATGAGTATAGTTTGAGAGTAAAGCTAATTACTACACTAGCCTAAGCAATTTTGGTTAGGAAGGCAATTTGTAGTGATGTACACAGACTTCTCTAGTTCTCACGTGACTTAATTCAGTCTAAGATAAAACCTAGCCCAATAACAACTATCCAAAATCAGGAAAGGAAGGATAACAAATGAATGGCACATATACTAAAGAGTTCACAACTTTTTAAAGTAATGGACAATTTCCAGACACCAGTAAGACAAGACAACGCCATAACAGGTCATTACAGAGATCTCTACATTAGCAGAGATCATGCGTACGCCTGAATTGAAGGTTAACTACAAATCATTCTTATTTATAAAAACAAGATTCCTACTAGACAATAATGACAATTTGAGGTCCTCACAGTTGCTGGGAATAGCCAGATGGTTTACTCCCACATCTGTTGGGGATCTTTACCCTTCCACATGCTCTGCTTCCGTATTCCTTTTAAAAATTTCCACAAGTCAGAATTTCTTCTACATTTAGCTAACTCCCTATAGTAGTGCATCTGATTTACCTTCCAAAATTATAAACAAGTCCTAAAAATAATTTGATACTTAAGATTTTCAGTGCCCCCTTCCTTTAGCTTGGAAATTCAAAACAGGTACAGAAATTACAAAGTGAGTTAAAGACAAAGAACAGGTCAAATATTGTGCTGCCAGGTTAAAGAATGGATGGGGCTTTTAATGATGTGGATTAATGAGACCAAAGATAACCTGAAAAGAAGTCTGGGTTTGAGTTATTCTTTGCCTAACGTGGGACTTTTTGCTATAGAAACAAAACGTGCTGTATTTAACTTTAGAAGGTTTGAGTAGTTCCCTGATAAAAAGTTCACTGTTACAACTTAATTCAATCTGAGCATGTTTTTCCATACAATTATCAAAATGGCTGAAGCCCAGTCCAAAAATGGAAGAAAATAGATTTTAAAAATCAGTCATTTTGAGAAAAGACTAATCATTAATACTAACAACTGAACCAGATAGCAATCAAGACAGAAACAACAAAAAGAGAAAGTAAACATGGAGAAGTGATTCGTAACACTAAACTATTCTACACAGGGAAACTTACTGGATTCAGGCATATGTTTCTCAATAGTGGAATAAAACAAAACATTACAACATTGAATTCTCTCTCCAAAGGAAAATAAGAAAATGTTGTTAAGAGAACCCTGGACAGATGACATGAGAGGAGGAAACTGTTAATGGCTACAAGCATCATATGTTTTTAACTTGTCAATTAGAAAAGATGACCCTGAAAAGAGCCTAATATGTTGGGTCACAAAGAATACACCTATTGAGCTTCATGATTAAATACATGACCTTGAATGGGTCTGCTCCATAGTCACACACTGAACTTTACAGTAGACATTTGTCCTGGACATTGTGAATTCAACAGTCTTTAACTGCCACAAGGAAAAATGCAGCAACATACCGTGTACAAAGCAAGCAAAAAGATGTATAAAATGGACAAGGCTTAGATGCAAGAAGTTTACTTTTAGTTGCCTCCTAGTTGCAGCTCTAAACCTACACATGATAAGTGAATCATCCATCCCCTCCAAGTCTATTTCCCTAACTATAACATCAGGAAGATTTCTAACATCTCTACTACTCTACATAGAAAAGTTCAAAATGTCAAGAGATCAGCCAGGAGCTCAGTAAATGCCTTACACTCTTACATAAGTCAGCTCTGGGCAGCAGTGGGATCATTATTCCACAGGTAAATATGGATTTTCCCTTAGGCCCACAGAACAGGACAGAATTAGACCTGTTTTATTTGGGGTTCTTCCCAAGTTATTAACACACAAGTAGCAAAGAGTATTAATGATTAAAGGAGAAGATACAGCTGAAGAAAGCCATACTGCCAGTGAAAAAAAACGAATGGAGAGCCTAGTGCAAGAGTAACCTAAAACCAGACCTCAGGACCAGACAACAGTGATCTGTGGCCAGCTGGCACAGGGGCAAACAGGGTTAAACACTTCTATCATTATATTACAGTAGGTTCATTACCTGCTATTTGTAATGATAACCTTTGGGCATCAAGAAAAATTGAAATTATGTTCACTGTATTCAGTAGGGCGAGGAAACACAGTTTTTTGACTACTATCATTTAAACATTTGAAAAAAAAAAAAAAAAGCAAAAAAAACTTCGGGCTGGGTGTCGTGGCTCATGCTTGTAAACTCAACACTCTGGAAGGCCAAGGTGGGAGAATCTCTCTTAAGTCCAGGAGCTGGAGACCAGCCTGGGCAACACAGCAACACCCTGTCTGTCTTTATTCTTTAACAAACTAACAAACAAAACCCTTCGGTTATCTCTAAAAAACAAAAACGCAACCCACTGCCTAAGGGAACATTGCCTTGTCAGATGAGAGGTCACTATAAAAGCCTATTGTTCAGAAAATGAGTCAGTGACATCTTTATACACATAAGAGAAATACAGTAAAGCAATGAGAGCCAAGTCTGTGAAGCTTCAACTGCTTGTTACTTCCTTTGTAAGAACAATGAAAAGAACATGGTGAAAACTTCATCTAACATAACTTAAAGGACCCAGAATATTTCTGCATTTAGAAGGTGCCCACCTGGTTAAAATAAAACACTGCTAAATTGAAATTGTGGTTCTACTTTTAAGTTTAAAGTATCATTATACTGAGAAAATTCTGGTTTTATGTATTTAATGCAAAAATCATAAAACAACTGTTACATCAAAACATTCAATTATATACTGTGCTTCGGTGTATACTACTGGTGCTCAATAAATAATTGGTTTATATTTTGTTCTATAGGAGAGGAACAGAGTGAGTAGGCAGTTATTCTGACCAGGTCATTTATCCAAATCCAGAAAAATTCTGGACTCTGGAATTCCTGGAATCCTAAGATGTTCCTACATGCTTTATATGAAAAACCAACAACAATTAAGGTGTTTCTTCTCAGAGTGTACACATTTTTGTTCCAAAGTCTAAAAACCTTTCAAGGTTGTGTATCAATGACACCATTATACGAAGTATGAAGACTTTTCCTTGGACCTCAAAGTCATCACCTATACCATGTCTCTCCAACAGCACTCTGCATGGTCTACTCGAAGGAGCAGCTGCCAGGGGTACCTGCAGGTACCACAGCAACACAAAGGCCAGACACAAGTTCCCAGAAGCCTCCAAAATGGTACCTGTATTACAACCAGTCAAGTGGCTGCTTGCTTTCTAGGAAGCACCCTAAACACTCTGAGTGCTTCAATCAGCACTTGTTCACAGCCACTTAGGCCAACTGCCTAGAGCATGATGGAGCCAGCCTTCACTGAGACTCCTCACCTGAGGATTCATCCTCAGCATCTGAAACTACATTCTGCTTCCTTTCAGCTTCTCTAACTTAGTTCCCCTTAAGTTGTTTAGTTTTTCAACATATTAAGGAGGAAAAATATTCACCAAAACAATACTGGTAAAAGTCTCAAAATACACAGCAACAACACCTACAAACCAAATACAGATATATTTACTCAGTTACAAATGACTGTAATTTATTCTATTACAACACACATCTTTTGGGAAAGCCTTATATGTAAATTTTTAATCAACCAGAATAAAGACTATGAGCAGTTTTTCTTTTTTTTAAATGCTGCATATCTAAAAGGAAAGCCTCATGACATAAAAAAAGCCAGGATTTCAATCTATTCTGAGCATAGTCATTTAGAGTATAATGCTGAGCAAGCTAACATGTCAAATATCTCCTCTGGAAAAAACAAAGCAGCACTACACACCACCATGGGATGGGATGGACTGGATTAAAATAAGACCCACATCATCAGATCTCAGATATTTTGAGCATTTCATTCAAAGCAATCAAAAAGCAGAGTGCTATTTAATAATCTGCACCTCTGATCACAATTCTTGGAAAAAGCTCTTTAGAGGGCTAATTAAATTGATGAATCCCTCCCTCTTAGATTGTGCAGTCATATTCTTTCCACTTGATTTCCCGTCCAAAGAGATTCCATTACTTCCCACCACCTCATATGGAAACCCCCTACAATTACATCATTAGTACTTACATTCAAAGCATTCTTTGCAGCTTCTGCTTCTGAGCGACTGTCAAAACTGACAAAACCTACAGGCTGGGGAAAAAAAGAGAAATATGAAGAAAAAAAAATCAGACGATGTCTATTTTTCTAGGTCAAGGGTGACGTCAAACTGAAGAGCTAAGATAAAGAAATGACCACAGGCAATGGGCAGAAATAAGAAAGCCAAGTCCCGAAGAATCATGACTCAGTGGCTTAGCCAAATTTCTAACATGAATCAAAGGGATGGTGAGGGTAGTTCTTCAAGGGCACAGCTGGGGATTTAGAGAATCATAAAAAAATCTAGAAGTGGTTGAAAGGTGAACAGCAGTGAACAAGGGAATAGAGGAAAACTTGGGTTGGAGAGGCTCTACTTTCCTAAATCAAATTCACTGTACCTCAGTTTCTTCATCTTTTAAAATGGAAAGAGAACCGAATCACCTTTTGGTACACTGTAAGTGCAAGAATACAATGACACAATGATAAAACCCCTGAACTCTCACTGCATGACCAAAATTACAAAGTGAACATTCCTATCTCAAATCCTAAGGGATGCCTTAAAAAATCCTGTGCTGGCTGGACAGGGTGGCTCACGCCTGTAATCCCAGTACTCTGGGAGGCTGAGGCGGGCAGATCATGAGGTCAAGAGATCAAGACCATCCTGGCCAACACGGTGAAACCCCGTCTCTACTACAAACACAAAAACTAGCTGGGTGTGGTGGTGTGCACCTGTAATCCCGGCTACTTGGGAGGCTGAGGCAGGAGAATCGTTTGAACCCGGGAGGCAGAGGTTGCAGTGAGCCAAGATCGCGCCACTGCACTCCAGCCTGGCAACAGAGCGAGACTCTGTCTCAAAAACAAAAAAACAAAAAAACAACAACAAAAAATCATCTTCTTAATTAGGCTGTTCAGAGTAAATACAGAAAGGCCATAATCCCTTTGGACTCCCTATCTTTCAGTAGAGAAGGCTGCCTCCAAGATCATTCTTCTCATGAGCCAGAGAGATGAATAGTGATTGGAGAGGTGTGTATGCCAAGTGTTTAGCTTTAAAAAAAAAAAAAAAAGTATACAGCTACAATCTCTAAGCTTGTATGAACTATCAGAATCACCGACTACCACTTCCATTTTGTACATTCTCTGCTCCATTCTGGACTCGGGACTCTGCCTTAGTTTAGGGGTTTGACAGACAGCATGATCCTTCACTATCTGATATTCACAGATTATACACGTTTGTTTAACCTCATAAAAAGAAATGGGAAAGACTTGGGAATAAAAGTGAATTTAAATAATAAACCACTATTTTCATTGAACATACAAATCAATCTCAGTATACCACTGTGTTTATCTTCCTCTAGGACAGTCCCTGAAATTCCAGCTGATGATTATAGAATTATGAAGCATTTTCCTGTGCTAATTCCTAATACATCTCACTCTTTTACTTTAAAGACAAGAAAACCCTCAAATTCTAATGGGAATAAAAAAAAAGAATGTCAAGCCCCAGTAACATTACTGAAGAAAGTAAAAAAGTGATCTTTTTATGCCAGTTTGAAATTCTTACCTGTTTAGATGTGAGCTTTATAAGAGAACCCTCATAGCCCTGAAAATAAAGAAAAACCAAGTTTAGCCAAGAGTAACTGTAGTAATACCATTTTGTTCATGTAAAAGTAAGTTCTTTGTTGATTACCTAACTCCTCTTACGAATGTCTCCTAAGTTATCTGGGAAAGCAAATTACACACATGCATGTGCACGTGCACACACACACACACACACCTGTTTGCATTCTTGGGGCCTTTAAAAAAATATAAATCTATGGATTCATCTGTGTGTGTTTCTCTTCCTTCTTTTTTTTTTTTTTTTTCATGAAATTACACAATGGTAGAAAAA
Organism: Chlorocebus sabaeus; assembly: GCF_047675955.1. Taxonomy (NCBI): domain Eukaryota; kingdom Metazoa; phylum Chordata; class Mammalia; order Primates; family Cercopithecidae; genus Chlorocebus; species Chlorocebus sabaeus. Next base: position 30,102,270 of record NC_132911.1, on the reverse strand, counting down.
TGAGTGTGTCTGTTAAAAGCAATCTTTTTGTTTTCTTGGTCTAGATAAGAATAGGGATTTTACAGAACTAGGCAAGGAAAGAAGGTAAATTTAATACAACAGGAAGGTCAGAGCATATATTGATTTGGTCATGTATCTGCTATAAAATAACAACAATAAAACATTAAGAATATAGTTGGGGCCTAGCACAGTGACTCACGCCTATAATCCCAGCACTTTGGGAGGCCAAGGTGGGCAGATCACGGGGTCTGGAGATCCAGACCATCCTGGCTAACATGGTGAAACTCCATCTCTACTAAAAATACAAAAAAATTATCCAGGCGTGGTGGCGGGCGTCTGTAGTCCCAGCTACTCAAGAGGCTGAGGCAGGAGAATGGCGTGAACCTGGGAGGCGGAGCTTGCAGTGAGCCGATGGTGCCACCGCACTCCAGCCTGGGAGACAGAGCCAGACTCTGTCTCAAAAAAATATACCTGGTAAAACTCCCTGATCACATTTTCAAAACTGCCAGGAAAGGTTAAGCAGGCAATGATGTTGAATTTTGTTGAGTTATTTTGCTTACTTACTGAAGGAACCAGTTTTCATGTTGCTATTCTGATTGGGACATGCAAAAATAATCCCTTTGGATTTTTATTCCAGCTCATGCTCAAGAAAGACAGAAACACTCCCTCCCTTTCACTCCCTCTCTTCAACCCTCCCGGCTCCTCAAGATAAGCATAACAAAATGTGTTTATTTCTGAAAATAATCAATAGCTGGTGGCTTGCATTAATGGATGACACAGGGGAAAAACACACCACTTGACATGATTGACCACTACACACATCAGTGCAGAGACAGATTTGCAGACTTGGGTCAGCCTCCAGGGACTTTAATTAAAAGAGGGTTGTCAGGAATGTACCAGGCTGCTGACTTTATCATCAGGGTTTCTGGGCAGGATGCTGAGATTGATTCATCCTTACATCTTCCCAGCAGAGAACTATGTTGCCAATTAGCTACTATAAACATTTCACCTCAAAGGCCTTGAGCTCTTATGGCCAGAGAGGTCATGACTCATAGCTCTGCCTCTTCCTTTCTTCAAGGTGTTCTATTCTGAAAAAATTGGAGGTTTAAACACCATGAAGGTCTCGAAGGCAAAGGACAAGTAGATATTTCACTCAAGTAAAACACCACTGGTAGGGATATACTGTGTTCTCAAGTCACAAACAGAAAAAGCAGTATAACATAATAGTTCAGAACAGAGAGGACAGAGTCAGACTGCTTGGGTTTGAATCTTGGCTCTGCCATTTTTTACGTGTGTAAACTTGAGCACAATTTATTCAACTGCTCCAAGTTTCATTTTCCTCATTTGAAAAAATGAGATTCACCCATTTGAAAGGACTGTGATGATACTTTAATAATTCATGTAAGGGGCTTGCTAGTGAATGTCTTTCTCTCTATACACACCAAAACATAACAGTATTTTACATACTAAGAAGATCAATTTGCTTTAAAAGTTTTCATTCTATAAGAAGGATAGAAAAATGGTCCCTTTTATAAAAGTACAACCCGGCAGAAGAAACTCAGGAAATTCTATAAAAGGTGGCACTCTCTTCACACCACCTTCTCTTCCTTTCTCACTTCCTCCCACCTGACCTGGCACCTGACCTCTGTTCCCCTGGGCCATCATCATTATTGTTGCATTAAAGGGACAGCTGTCAGGTGGAGTTATGTCCATTATGACATGGTGCCCTCTTGGCACATAAGCTAGACTGTTTTATCTTTGTTGGGTCTAACTGGCTGCCCCAGCAACCCTCCTTCCTCCTCCTCAACACAACAGTTTTTAGTTGTCATATCCTATTCTCTCTCCCTGAGAAGCTGAATCCTATCCTTCAACCTGTCATGCCTTTATCACTGGGGACCTGCTTCAATGAGGATGAACTTTAACCAGAAATCAAGATAGTCCATCACCTAATCATAAGTGCGGTCCCTGCCAGGCACTGCTAACACATCCACACTGACCAACTTAAGACTTCCTGAACATAGGCCCTTCCAGGGAAGGCACATATACCTTCCAGGGCCCTGATTCGATCAGCTCCAGCTTTCTCCTATCCTCCAAAGGCCAACCTTCAAAAGGTTTCTTCTAGGCCGGGCGCGGTGGCTCAAGCCTGTAATCCCAGCACTTTGGGAGGCTGAGACAGGCGGATCACGAGGTCAGGAGATCGAGACCATCCTGGCTAACATGGTAAAACGCCGTCTCTACTAAAAATACAAAAAACTAGCCGGGCGAGGTAGCGGGCGCCTGTAGTCCCAGCTACGTGGAAGAGCTGAGATCCGGCCACTGTACTCTAGCCTGGGTGACAAAGCGAGATGCCGTCTCAAAAAAAAAAAAGGTTTCTTCTTGGCAGCATGGTTATTTCAGCATAGTTTCTAAGTGCTTGGTGTCTAATTTACTATGAAGTTTTCAATCCTAGCAACATTAAGTATCTATCGAGTGATCTTATTTCCATAGGAAGGACAGGTAACTGCACTAAATATTTCAATAAACAACAGGAAATATGACCCTCAACTCATAACTAGGTATCCTTTAAAATTTTGTTTTACTTTGTTTGAAAGTTTTGCCATGGAAAAAATAATCGTGGTTAGGTTCTTAACCCAGTTCATAAAAACCTATTTACATTTCTGAAGAACAGTATCAACAGTACTATTTCAAATAATAAGGTATGAAATTAGGAATAAATCTTCACTAACATTATTGCATTTAAAATATAAATATGTAATTATGTAATTATCCTAAGTGAGACTATACATTAGAACTCAGTTGTTAAATCTCCTTTACTCATTAACCTTTTAAAAACATCTCTTTATGAAGTGCTTTCTCAAATATTTCATTTCTTGCTCCAAAAAGCCCTCAGGAAGCATACAGACTTTTGTCTCATTTTATAATTTCTGAAAGATAAAAAAGGTACCTTAAATGGTCTGAAAAGCAGATAGAGCTCCCGAGGTTTGATATCCAGAGGAAGGCCACTAACAAATAGGGTCCGGACCTGGAAAAATAAATTTAGGAAGTGATCAAGGGTGTGGACACTCCAGAGAGTTAACTCTCACCTGAAATCTCAAAAACATGTTATTCCAAATGTTCCACAACTCATACTAAATTCATGCTCTTTCCATGATACAGTGAATACTTCACTGTTAAGATGCCACTAAACCAACTCTTTTTTTTTCCCCTTTTTAAATTTTAGGGGAGACGCAGCTTTCTGTGTAATCTTAAGGTACATTCCCTAAGCCAACACTTGAATATTTCTATGTGAATTATTCAGAGTGAATTACATCTAGTTGATTTAAATTTACAAGCTAACTTTTCCCAACTAGCCATTGCACAGTTATAAAAATGTGAAGGATGGGGGAAGGTTCCATATAATTTGAATATTAGCTTAAGAAAAAAATGACATGAGCACAGTAACTCTGCCACTCCCCTGCCCTAAATATATGGTCAATATAATGTGCTTCAAAAATAATACAAAAACAATTTGTTTCCTCCTGCTTGTTTCGTTGCTGCTTTCCTCATAGGCATTAATTACAATATCTTTAATAAATGTAAAAGTACAGTTAAGCCCAATGCACCTAAATAGTAACCAAAATGCATTAATTCTGCATCTGTTCGGTTCCAAAACAGCAGGGCCAACCTCACTGACTATTGTTCCCACTGCGTTTTTTTGTTTTGTTATTTTTGTTTTAAAATTTTAAGTACTGGGGTACATGTGCAGGATGTGCAGGTTACAAAGGTAAACACATACCATGGTGGTTTGCTGCACAGATCAACCTATCACCTAGGTATTAAGCCCAGTAACCATTAGCTATTCTTCCTGATGCTCTTCCTCCCCTCAAGCCCCTGACAGGCCCAATGTGCTGTTTCCCATCATGTGTCCCTATGCCCTCATCCTTCAGCTCCCACTTGTGAGAATATGTGGTGTTTGGTTTTCTGTTCCTGTGTTAGTTTGCTGAGGATAATGACTTACAGCTCCGTCCATGTCCCTGCAAAGGACATGACCTCATTCCCTTTTGTGGCTGCATAGTATTCCATGATGTATATGTACATTTTCTTTCTCCAGTCTATCATTGATGGGTATTTGGGTCGATTCCGTGATTTTGCTATTGTGAATAGTGCTGCAGTGAACATACACGCACATGTATCTTCCTAGCAGAATGACATATATTCCTTTGGGTATATATCCAGTAATGGGATTGCTGGGTCAAATGGTACTTCTGCTTCTACATCTTTGAGGAATCACTATACTGCCTTCCACCCATTGTGTTTAAGGCACAATCAACACATAGGCCTACCATGACCAAGGTACCTGGCCACGGTGCCACTAATAAAAGTCATTCAAGACACATATGTAAATACATATAGTGCAAAGTGTAGGGTGTACACTATGTGCTTAGTGTCTACTAAAATACAGAACACAGGGGAAACACCAGAGAAAGCATCCAAATAAGAATCTAAAGGATGGGCATTTACCAAATAGAGCCAAAAGATGAGGTGGGATGCCTAAGAATCATAGGCAGAGAAAAGCATTCACCAAGGCAGTGAAGTAGAGGAAGAAAAAATACATTCTCGGGAAAGGGCAAGCCAAAACTAAACAAGAAGCTTGGGGTCAAACCACACAGAACATCAAAAGCCACTGGCTCAGGAATTTGATCTTGATTCAATAGGCAAGGAGTAGCTACTGAATTATCATCATATTTTCTATTTCTTTTTCTCTACTCACACGGATGCAACAAAACTGAAAACTTGATGCTCAACTGTTCAATTGTTAACCATGTATATACATGGAAAATTTTTCCTCAGTGAAAGACAGGGAGAATATTAGACAGACAGACAGACAGTGTGCTACCATGTCTGGCTAATTTTTTGGAAAGATGGGGTTTCACCATGTTGCCCAGGCTGATCTCAAACTCCTGAGCTCAAGAGATCCGCCCATCTTGGCCTCCCACAGTGCTGGGATTACAGATATAAGCCACCTCGTCTAGCTTTAGGCTTTTTGTGAGATTCCCAACACTTTTAATTGCTTATTGTTATACAGAAGTGCGAATCACCAAGCAAGGCCTGTTTACTGACCCAGCACAGCACCCAGTAAAATGTCATGCCATTTGCATGTGTTTGATAAACACGATAATGATGTAAATAGCCCCAGAATTCTGAATGCCTTATTTTATGATTTATAAACAGCTTTATTGAGGTTATGATTGATATATAATAAACTACACATCTTGAAAGTGTACGATTTTATGTTTTGAGATATGTATAACCTAAGAAACATCACAACCTAGACAATCTATCACCACCAAAAGTTTATTCATGCCCCTTTAATCCTTCCTCTCACTCTGTCCCACCATTCTCCACCCCTAGGCAATCACAGATCTGGTCTCTTTATATATATGCTTCAAACACTTACACAGAGGGAACCACAGAGTATGTTTTTCATCTGGCTTCTTTCCCTTAGCATGAAGTGAAATTTACTTTGAGATTTATCTATGTTGTTGAATGTATCAACAGTCTATTCTGGAGTGTGGATACACCACAGTTTGTTTATCCATTCACATGCTGACAGACATTTGGGTTATTCTAGCTTTGGCTTTTACAAATAAAATGGCTTTGAACATTCATGTACAAATCTTTGTATGGATGTATACTTTCTTTCTTTTTGGATAAACACCTAGAAGTGGAATGCCTATATATGAAAAGTACATGCTTTTTTTTATGCCCATCAATTCCTTGTCTTATGGTTCAGAACATGGTAAATGTTCTGTGTGCACTTAAAACAAATGTGTATTCTGCTGGGGCTGGGTGGAATGATCTATAAGTATCAATTAGGTGAAGTTTGTTGTTCAAGTTTTCTGTATCTTTTGCATCCTCACTTCCAATACCCCCAACTTTGTCACCAGATAAACAAGTTCCTGGGGGTCTTTATGAAGTTGGCCGAGGCAGAATTGCTGACAAGTGTCAAAGATACAAACAGTGAGGAAATCCTGCTAATCCAGTGTGCCCTCCCTGTCACCTGCAACTCTCCTCCCAGAGTCCAGAAAGTGAACACCATGTGTTCCACTTGGTTGTTCTGGTCAGGACAACCTGGGCAGAGCGAGAATATCATCTCCCATTCATTCACAGTGCCTGTTTTCTCTCTGACACTGTGCCAGGTGCTAATGGATTACAGGGATTTCCACAAAAATGATACGGTAAGCAGAACCTACGTTCTAGGTGTCATGGTGCCATTTATCTAGTGGTGCATCTTACCATGTGATAAATATGAATTAGAATTTGAGGAGTTAACCTAGAAAATAAACTATTATTTATGACATTGTTATAGAGAAAAGAGCATCATAAACGTCAATTTACCAACAGAGGTTACTTGAAATCTGGGGATTATCAACAAAAGGTTACTTAATATAAATTAAAGTTCATCTGTATCATACAATGAAATACTACACAGCCAATAAAAATGCTGTTCAAGAAAAAAGTACATATAGTTCCACTTTGTTTTATAAAGTAGCCAACATATAAGTATTGATAAAGGAAAAAAATTTATCTTATAGTATGTGTACTCAAATATTTCTATCATTTAGCTCTCAATGGTATAGTAACTGATTTTAATGTTTATTAGCTTATTTGTATTTTCCATCTTTCTAAAATAAATATGCATTAAATACTGTAAGTTTATTTTATTCGGTTGAGAACTACCTCAATTTATTACCTCCCTTTCTTTAAGGGACTAAAGACAAAGTCGATATTTATATCAGTATTATATTATAAAGTTTATGGAGGAACTTCTTTCTTAGGTAAATATTCCATAATGGAAAGTGAAGAGATTCTTATCTTAGTGTTTCAATAGAAAATTGCTATACATAGGGAAAAAGAATATCCGAGCTCCTGTCAGGCCTAAGTTTGCCATTCACCCATAGATGCCAAGAGGCTCAAAGCAACTCTGTTTTGTTCATCAAACTGGAGACAGATCAGATGTTTGGCATTTTATTTAAACATGGACGAGACTTAGGTTTCCTAGAATCTCATGAAGTCCACTATTGTTTCAGAAATCTACCAGAATATCTCATCTCACTCACTGAGATTCTTTCCTCCAGCAGAACAGACTGACAAGGGGGAAATAATTTCTGAATACTTACATTATGTATTTGATTCCAACTAGAGGTCACTTAAATCCAAGAGCATAATGTGCTTGGAATCCTAGAGACCTCCTCAGACTAGGAAAGTCATCAAGCAAGTTTTTAAAAAATCATGAATAATGAATGGAAAAAACAGCTTCCTGAAGATCAAATTCATGCTTTTCTATGGTGATTGGGATCTAGAATCACAGATTTTTTTCTTTTTTTTTTTTGAGATGGAATCTCGCTTTGTTGCCCAGGCTGGAGTGCAATGGCGCAATCTTGGCTTACTGAGACTTCTGTCTCCCGGGTTCAAGCCATTCTCCTGCCTCAGCCTCCCGAGTAGCTGGGATTACAGGTGCTCACCACCACACTCAGCTAATTTTTGTATTTTTAGTAGAGATGGGGTTTCACCATGTTGGCCAGCCTGGTCTCGAACTCCTGACCTCAGGTGATCTGCCCGTGCTGGCCTCCCAAAGTGCTGGGATTATAGGTGTGAGCCACCGTGCCTGGCCTAGAAACACAGAAAAATTTTAAAATATTTTAGTTTCCCTACTCTAAAAAGTATATTACCATCATACTTTTCATCTGAGCCACTAAAGGGCACTTTAGAGTTTTGCCTTTGCTAAGCCTACTGAATTCATAAAGACATGATTCCTGCCTTCAGGGAACTTACTGTCAGTGAAATGAACTGAATATGTAATGGCTGCCTGTGATCACAGAAAGCTTAGCTCATTCACAAAGTAAGTAAAAAAACCCCAAGAGTAAGATACAAGCATAAGCAGCATGTAAATCCATGATGAAATACTCATTAACAAAACTGTTCCCCAAAAATAACAAATGAATTACTACGCCAACTGAACTTTGCAGCAGGTCAAAGCATTATCCAGAGCAGCCCTTAGTTTACCAGCAATGTCTATGGACACAGATGTGCCTGGCACTATGCCTTTAGCATCCGCAGATGTTTATTTTATGGAACACATGGGGAAACATATTTCTTAGACAAGTACACAACATGCCTCATAGAAGTTCAAGAGATGAAACTGCTGACAGTTTTGTCCCAAAGGGACTCAAAAAGATTTGTAGATGTACCTTCAACTTCCTTTTTACCCCAATAGGACTGAAAGAATAAATGCTAGTAAAAATCATCCTGTGCTGGGCAGAAGAGCAAGAGTGTTCTCGGCTTAGCCATTATCCAGCATTCCTGCAGAGGCTACAGTCAGATTTGGATAAACTGGCCACGTGTTCTTAAATGGCATTGCCAGCTCCCACTAGGAAAGGCAAGACATTTTATTGACCAGCTTCTCATGTAATAAACTCCGATTCAGTAAGTAAAGTCATTTGTGGCAGTCTTGAGCTTCCCTGGAGAGAAAGGCCAAAAGCAGGCCTTGAAATGGCCCTCTCTTTAATAAAGAGCGTATCTAATCTTGTTGGTAATCTAGGCATGAAAATAAAAAGCAATAGAAAAATGCTCGACTTCAGTACACAACAGAGAATAATCACACACTTTTCAACTAGCAGCCACATCTGGTAAACACATAGTATCCAAAGACTATGAGCATTTTCTGTGCATGTTCTAGTTTTTCATAAAAGTTTTAAGGTCATCCATCTAGTTGCTCTGAGCTGGCCTCTTGAGGTTCCTCTTAAATTCATGGCACTGGGAAGGATAAATATCTTCTAATGATTCAGGAATGACTGTGTATAGTTACTTATTTGAAACACTCTGAGTAAACCCATGGTGTTAATGGTTATATTCATCTCTCTCTCTGCTAGCTCTCTCTTAATCTACCCATATTCTTAAAGATATAAATGAACACCCCCAAAGCAGCTTTTAAATGTGCTCTATGTTTGAATCATTCTTTTGGAGAAACCATTCTTGAAACACACAGCGGATTCACAGATGAAACCTTTCTCTGGGCGTTTTAGAGTTTGAAGGCTGTTTTTTGTAGTGTATAACACAGTCCTAGACACAGAGTGTATGTTCTATAAGTATCTCTTGACTGATTTAGAAATATACATAAATCCAAAGATTCACATAATCCCGTATTCATGGAGATATAAGTATTTGCTTGTAAACAGTTCAGCTGATGACATGGCAAACAAAATAAGATGGCATTTCCCAGTCACAGTTGTATCAACAGAGTTACATAACATCAACTGACAAACACCTATATATGGCAAAAAGGCAGGAGAGATTAGTATTATAAGATAAAGGTATTTAGAACGGGGGAAAAGGGAAGTAGGATAAAAATCAATCTGAATCAAGGAGAAAAATGTAAGACATAGACTGAAATGGAGATAGACCCAAAAAGAGAAAGTGCAAAAAAACTTCAGGACTATATAGACCAGAATAGTGATCAATATATGGTTACTAGGAAAATTATTCACATTTTAACTTATGATAATTAAAACATACTTACAAATACGTATGTCCAATTTCAACAAATGCAAATTCGTAATTAACAAAGTTTTTTGCGGGAAAAAAAAAAGCCCAAATTCATTAACTTGCACATTTAAAAAGCTGAGTAAGCAGATATTCAGACTTACTGACATAGAACAAAGTTCATAATTATTAAGGGAAAAAGCAAACAGCAGGAACTGCCCATATCCCCGGTTTAATTCTCTTAGGGTTTTTATAAGTTAGTACATGCTCAAGGGGGAAAAAAAGGTATTAAAGGAATACATACCAAGTTATCTATATGTTAATAGTAGAGAGGAAGGTAGAATTATAGATAAACTTCATTTTATGTATTTATACATTTTGGTATTTAAATTACAAGCATAAATAACTATTTTAAAAATAAGAACAAATCCAAGCCCAAATGTATTTCCTTGGTTTGGAAATACAAACTCAGCGTGTCCACTGTCCTTAGAAATATTCTTTCTCATTTTCCTGCCTGTCCTTGATCCTCAGGGACAAGCTTGATCTGGCAAAAATATATTCATGTAACTTGCTTCACATTTCAATTCTGACCAACAGTCAGTATTTACTTCTGAAAAAATAATCCTAACCAAAAAAGGGAAGCAGTGACTAAGGTTGCCCCAGGAGCAGAAACATCCTGGTTTCAGTCAAAGGAGTATTCTTGCTTTGTGACTGCTCTTCTGAGACAAGAACAGAGGGATCACTCCCATTCCAAGACCTATGGCAGTGCCATCCCTCTTCTGACAGACCATGTAATATAAACTTGGGTTTCAGAAACTGAGAAGTTAAGGCCTCCACACAACCGTGCAGCACAAATCTCATAGAGCTGGGTTGTTTTAACACACAAGAGGGGCATCAGAGCCGAGTCTGTAAATTTTACACACTGGTTAAATTCTTTTACTCTTTTTAAATAATCTATAAGTTAATTTGTTTACTTTGTAACCATGAGCTGAAACACCAAGTTGCAAGACTCAATCCTGCTGAGGACTGCTGGTCATCTCATTTCCAAAGAAGGCTTTGTTGTCTTGGTATGATTTCCCATTCAGGCCTTGCCACCATGAAAATGGATTACTGCAACCATTAAAATGGTCTGCCAGGCATTTAATTCTGATTGCAGCTCAGCAGAAGTGAACTGGCTTTGGTCAAGCTCCAGTTTCTAGTTGGCACTGACTTCAAGAAAAGCAGGTGGTCAGGTTCTTACTTCCTGAAAATGGTCACCTATTGGACTTAAAGACTTGTTCCTTTTCCGTGCCCTGGGAAAGCATGCTTTGGTTCAGGAGATCACATTGCTATAGTCACCAAGGATTCACTAACCATAGGATTTAAAAAAGGGCCACTGGCCAGGCATGGTGGCTCATGCCTCTAATTCCAGCACTTTGGGAGGCCGAGGCAGGTGGATCATCTGAGGTCAGGAAATGGAGACCAGCCTGACCAACATGGTGAAACCCCATCTCTACTAAAAATACAAAAATTAGCCGGCGTGGTGGTCGGCACCTGTAATCCCAGGTACTTGGGAGGTTGAGGCAGGAGAATCACTTGAACCCGGGAGGCAGAGGTTGCTGTGAGCCAAGATCGCACCACTGCACTCTAGCCTGGGTGACAGAGCAAGACTCCATCTCAAAAAAAAAAAAAAAGCCACTGTGCTGTTGTTATGAACTCCCAGGTTCCCAGGTTTGGGTCTCACTCTGGTCAAGCTGGAGTGCAGTGGTACGATCATAGCTCACTGCAGCCTAGAATGCCTGGGCTCAAGTGATTCTCCCACCTCAGCCAACCAAGTAGCTAGGACTAATGGTGTGTGCCACAACATCCAATTACTCTTACTATGTTTATTTTTTGTAGGGACGAGGTCTTGCCCAAGCTGGTCTCAAACGCCTGGTCTCAAGTGATCTTCACACCTTAGCCTACCAAAGTATTGAGATTATAGGTGTAAGCTATCACACCTAGCCTATTTTAGTATTAATCATTGCTCTTTCCTTTCTAAAAGAAAAAGCCGTCCATATATTAATAATTACCCACAGTGCATGACTCCCTAGTTTTGAGGAATCCACTAGTATTTACTGTAAGTAACAGTTACTGACTGACACAATCTGTAGAATAACCAAATTCACACCCTGATTTAGGGCCTATGGAAACCAAGGTCCCTTTGCCAAGGTGATCACAAAGTTTTCGGCAGGATGATGCAAAGAAGGAAGACTAATGGGAGCACAGGTGGAAAAGAGAAGAACAATGATGTTCCATAATTCATAAAGGCAGAACCTGAGCACTGCTCAGACATGCTTGGGGAATAGGGACAGCAAGTTAGCACTGGGTACACCACACCACTATGTTCAATCTTTGAGGAGTCAATCCCAGCCCAATTCAATGCTGACTTCTAATCAGAATGTTTCATAGTCTGACTTTGATAGGACTTCTTTTTTTCTGAGACCGAGTCTCACTCTGTCACCCAGGCTGGAGTGCAGTGACACAATTTCAGCTCACTGCAACCTGTGCCTCCCAGGATCAAGCGATCCTCCTACCTCAGTCTCCCGAGTAGCTGGGATTACAGGCGCCCGCCATCACACCTAGCTAATTTTTGTATTTTTAGCAGAGACGGGGTTTCACCATGTTGGCCAGGCTGGTCTCGAACTCTGACCTCAGGTGATCCACCTGCCTCGGCCTCTCAAAGCGCTGGGATTACAGGCGTGAGCCACCACGCCCCGCCTGATAGAACTTCTTAAGAAGCAAACTCCAACTCAGGCCATTCCTCATGTCTGCCATACATCTAAAAGGGAAAGAGAAAAGGTGAGAATTCCTAGGGTTTTAAGCTGCCAAAGAATAGGCAAGAGAAGTGTCTGTACATGTTAACACTTAACCTCGTTAAGAAATTCCCTTAGTACTCTCAGACACAGAGGGAAAGAGGTATATCAGATACAAATTAAGAATTTAAGGTTTGAATTAGACTAGACAGGAAACTATATGTGTGTATATATGAGAGAACTTAACCTCAGTATTAGGAAATTCACTGAATGCTGTCAAACAAGAAATATGGTTGTCAAATCCTTAGAGTTCAACAAAGAAGTTCCTTATAAAGGCAGGATGCTTCATCCCTTAACTCTGGTCCTGTTCTTACTCCATCCTTTTAGTTCTTCTAACTAATTGTTAGGTGGCTTGCTCTATTTCAACCCTGATCAGCCTATGAAATGTTACTTTTCACACAATTTCACTGCATACATGCTAAAACATTAAGGTTTTTAATGTATACATCAGTCCAGTGTATTATGAACATAAAGTTGCATTCTAATGCCCTAAGGTGCACAGGCCCTTATGGTTTAATCCTAAGTACCCTGAAGTTTAATGTCAACATGATTACCACAATAAAGACTTTTCTACGAACTGACAAAATGAAATATAAGCACAGAATATGAAAAAGATCAAAATTCTAAGACCTCTCTTCCTTTCTCCTTTAGCATAATTTGGTGACTCATTTTACAAAGCAGAGTTCTTCAAAGAAACGAGTCATTTCACTTCTCTCAACCTACCTAGTTAAAACTAACCCAGACGACACAGAGTTCTTCGTGGTCATTTAAAGTACCAGGAAAAAAAAAATTAGACAGTGGCAGTTCACAGTTCCAACACTGCCCAGGACTCTCAAGTATTTATTGCTTTTGATATTAGCAATATACAAACTCTGAGGAACTTCATCCCATTGCCAACTTCAGTTTACAATGCATTCTTAAAACTATGCACCGTGCTTCTAACAATTAGAGAAGGTGTGAACTAGAAAGCTGGGGTGGGGGGAGGTTTATTTCCCAATATTTAGTTATCAGAAATTGCCCAATATATAGTTTAAATTTCTTGGTGCCAGGTCAGTTAGTTCATCTTTAAACTGAAAGTTATTTCCCTGAAATAACTGTCATACTTTAAACTGAAAGTATGACAGTGAGCATCCCAGTACTTGGCAGGAGGTGATCAGTATCTATCAACTAAATGAGTGAATGTAAAAATTGGGTCAAAGTACTAAACCAGATATAAAAAGAGAGGGCCATATCACTCATGAATATCTAGATATGAACACGTTAGTATGAAGAAAGTCATTAAAACTTTTTTTTATTTTAAAGAAACAGGTTGTACTGGCGCAATCATAGCTCACTGCAGCCTCAACCTCCTCGGCTCAAAAAGATCCTCCTGCCTAAGCTTGCCAAGTAGCTGAGACAACAGGTATTCACAGCGGGCCTGACTAATATTTTGTTTTCTGCATTTGTGGAAATGAGTTCTCCCTATGCTGCCTAGACTGGTCTTGAACTCTTGGGATCAAGTGATCCTCCTGCCTCCACCTCCCCAAGTCCTGGGATTACAGGCAAGGGGCCACCAAACCTTGTGAGTTCGAATATGTACTCAAGAGGTTAAGTGCTCAAAGTATATGGTTCACAGAACCACCAAAAACACATGGAGTCTGCTGGGATTCAAATCCAGGTTCTGCAACTCACAAGGTATGCACTTGGACAAATCACTTAACCTTTCCGTTCCTAAGTTTCCTCATATTAAACTATGTCCTCAATTTCTTTGATATTCCTCCCTTAAAGAAGTGGAGCTTAATCCCCTTCACCTTTAGCATGGTGAAACCTCATCTCTACTAAAAATAGAAAACTTAGCTGGGCGTAGTGGCAGATACCTATAAACCCAGCTACTCAGGAGGCTGAGGCAGGAAAACCACTTGAACCCAGAAGGAGGAGAATGGAGTGAGTCGAGATTACATCACTACACTCTAGCCTGGGTGACAGAGCAAGACTCTGTCACCAAAAAAAACGAAAAAAAGTATAATGTTACTTAATTTTATAATATTACTGATTTGTTTAATCATCACTTTTTATTGTAGTATATGATATTTTAGCTACTTTATATTTACATTAAAATCCATACCTGATTGTATCTCATATGACACAAAAACAGTGATAATACTGGTGCTGGTGAAGATGCAGAGAAACAGAAATCTCTCACATATGTTGCTGTTGGGAATGCAAAAAGGTACAACCACACTAGAAAACAGGTTCTTATCAAACTATGCAATTTCCAAACAATCTAGCAGTTGTACCCTTGGGTACCTAGTCTAAGGAAATAAAAACTCATGTTCACACAAAAACCTGAATGGTTAAACAAACTAGATATATTCATAACATGGGCTACTAGTCAGCAATGAGAATAAATAAACTACTAATACAAGCAACAACTTGAATGACTCTCAAGGGAATTACACTAAGTAAAAAAAGCCAAACCTCTAAAGATTACATAAGCCATAATCCCACTTATCTAACAAACTTGAAAGCAACCTTAGGGATCTTTGTAGTGGGGACTTGTTCCCCACTAACTTGACTGTGGTGGTGGATCCATGAACCTACACATATAATAAAACTTCACAGAAACAAAATTAGTGGATTATATCAACTTCTTGATTGTGACATTGTGCTACAGTTTTCTAAGATGTTACTACAGGCAGAAACCAGGCAAAGGGCACAAGTGATCTCTCTGTATTCTTAGAACTGTACGTGAGGCAGGATGCAGTGGCTCACGTCTGTAATCTCAGCACTTTGGGAGGCCAAGGCAGATGGAAAACAAGGTCAGGAGATCAAGACCATCCTGGCTAACATGGTGAAACCCCGTCTCTACTAAAAAATACAAAAAATTAGCTGGGCGTGGTGGCGGGGGCCTGTAGTTCCAGCTACTCAGGAGGCTGAGACAGGAGAATCACTTGAACCCAGGAGGCAGAGGTTGCAATGAGCTGAGATAGCGCCACTGCACTCCAGCCTGGGCGACGGGGCGAGGCTCCGCCTCCCAAAAACAAACAAACAAACAAAAACTATATATGAAACTACGATGAGGTCAAATTTAAAAGTTTAGTTAAGCAAATTTCAGTACACGTTAAATAAATTTTAATATTTAAAACTTTTGAAGAAAAATTGTCCCTAAAAGTTATCAAGTCACTTTTTATTTGGAGCCTATTTAGATTAAAACTATATAAATCACTTGTTTATGATGCCATAATGCTGTCAGGAATAAATAATTATATCATCATCAATGAAGAGATTGGTATCAGTTGGTAAAGCTAGGCAGTAGAAGCTATGCAGTTAGGGGTGCATATGCATTTCTATTTTAAAGTCCCACCAGAACACTGGTCTTTTCCCTGTTATTTTCTTTTTTTAGATGGGCTCTCACCTTCACCCAGGCTGGAATGCAGCGGTGTGATCGCGGCTCACTACAAACTCCACCTACCAGACTCAAGAGATCCTCTCCCACCTCAGCTTCCCAAGTAGATGGGACCACAGGTGTATGCCACAATGCCTGGCTAATTTTCCGTATTTTTGGTAGAGAAATACAAAATGTCAAAACATTTATTGAACTCCTGAGCTCAATTGGTCTACCCACCTCAGCCTTCCAAAGTGCTGGGATTACAGGCGTGAGCCACCACACCCAGCTCCGTTGATTTTTAATTTACTAGATGCAATAATCTAAAAGGCAATAAAATAAACATGACTCTTTTAAAAAAAAAAGAGGTATTTCAACTTAAAATTTTCCTGATTTGTTTCATCACTACTTTTTATGGTACTGTAAGAAATCTTAGCTATAGTCTGCTTTAACATCTAGACTTAATTCCAGATGTATCTCACGTAATATAGAAAATAAATAGCAAGAATATAAATGTAAAATATTTTGAAGCTAATACCAGGAAAAAGATTAAGAGGGTCAAGCCTAGGGACGTTCACAGAGCACAGATGTTTATGTAGCCTAATGGGGCTTTGGTGAGCTCTCTACTAAGAATCACCCACTTTTCTAAAACTGTTTCTACAGAAAAATCCCATTCAGCCACTATTTAGACCACCACATGGCTGAAATACAAGTTTTTAGAACATAACATAATTTACATTCGTGCCTTTCTCTAATTCACAAACTAATTTACTTAATACTATAAAGCCCAGTGCTGACAATGAGTACTTCCAGTAAAAGAACAAACTTCCATTTTTAAGTTTAGATATTTGTAAGTTTGGATTGTTAGTTTAGATTAGCTTCTCCAATTGTATGCATTTCAAATTTCAGAATACATTCAGCACATTTAGGCTACAATTAATATGCCCCAGCCTACTTAGTACTCTCCACCAAAGACATATTTGTTTGATCTGATAACCACCTAATTATGTCTGTTAACTATTTATGTGGTTGTATGAATCAAGTCAATATTAAGTTTATATGCTACTTGTATGCATGTTTAATTATGTAGAGACACAGATCTTACAAGACTTGCTATGATGTAAAACTAGCAATGTTATGTGCCTGCTGGAAACAACAAAAGACAACAAATGTGAGAGGAAAAAAAAGGCGAGGTTTGCGGTTGAGAAATAACCTAGGTTAGCATGATTATATGCACTTTTAAATTGATCTAAAGTATTTTGTTTATTGAGATATTTTATCTGGCATTATATAAATTTTCAATGACTATAACGGGAGGAAAAGACCGTTAAATTGAGGACTGTGGTTTAAATCATGCTTCTGTTTTAAAACAAACTGTTGAGGCCTTCGGGACTGATCTTGTTGGGCCTCAGTTTCCTTATTTATGAAATGAAAGTGTGTAAGAGTTGATCTCCAAGTTCCATTCCAACTCCACAGGTATAACGAAAGGCTTTTGTTAAAACCATACAGAGGTCACAAAACACCAGGTGGGAAGACCTAGTTCTTGCCATTGAGAACCTGTCAATCAAGCCACTTTTCACCACACATTTATTTAAAATGTACAATCTATTTATGGTTCATGTAATAATTAAAACAGAATGAAGCTGGGCAGTGTTCATGCCTGTAGTCCCAGCTACTCAGGAGACTGAGTTCAAGGAAAGCCTGAGCAACAGAGATCCCATTATCTAAAAACAAAGAACAAAACAAAAAAACCCCACTTGGTGCAGTGGCTCATGCCTGTAATCCTAGCACTTTGGGAGGCCAAGGTGGGAGAATCGTTTGAGGTCAGGAGTTCGAGACCAGCCTGGCCAACATGGTGAAACCCCGTCTCTACTAAAAATATAATAGCCAGGTGTGGTGGCACACGCCTATAATCCCAGCTATTCAGGAGGCTGAGGCAGGAGAATCACTTGAACCCAGGAGGTGGCGGTTGCAGTGAGCGGAGATTGTGCCACTGCACCCCACCTTGGGTGACACAGAGCGAGACGTCATCTCAAAAACCAAACAAACAAAAAAAGGCCAACATGCTGGGTGTGGTGGCTCATGCCTATAATCCCATCACTTTGGGAGGCAACAAAGTGAGACCCCATCTTTACAAAAGCTAGCTCTGGATGTGGTGGCCCATGCCTTTGGTCCCAGCTACACAGGAGACTGAGGCAGGAGGATCACCTGAGCCCAAGGAGGTTGAGGCTGCAGTGAGCCATGTTTGCACCACTGCACTCCAGCCTGAGTGACAGTGAGATCTTGTCTCAAAACAGCAACAACAGTGTCTGAGGCCACAAATTTAAAGAATTTAGCACAGAATTGCCAGTGCAAAACAAGGTAAATGAACTGCAGAATTACTGATGTGCAACCAGTTCATCACAGACGCTGACCTAACAGCCATGACTAAATCTACTTGTTTTTGTTTTTTTTTTTTTTTCTTGTGAAAGAATTACTCAGCAGACCATAGTGTTAAAGCTATAAACTCTGGAGTCAGATTGCCTGGGTTTGAATCCCAGCTCCAACACCAATTAGCTAAGCAATCTTGGACCAACTATTAATTAAATGAGTGCTTAGTGCCATCTGTAAAATAGGAATAACAAAACCTTCCTCATAGGGTTGCTAAGAGGAATAAATCAGTGAATATTTGTAGAATCTTCAGAAAAGTACCTGACAGGCAGACTAAGTATGACCCAAGGTTTTGTTAAACAAATTCTGTAGGCCCTCCATATCTGTGGGTTCCACATCATGGATTCAACCAACCACAGATCAAAAATATTCTGAGGGAAAAAAAAATGCATCTGTAGTGAACATGTACAGACTTTTTTGGGTCATCATTCCCTACACATTATAGTATACCTATTTACATAGCATTTATATCATATTAGCTATTATAAGTAATCTAGAGATGATGCAAATATACAGGAGGATGTGCATAGGTTATATGCAAACACCATACCCATTTTATATCAGAGACTTGGGCATCCAGGTTTTGGTATCCTCAGAAGTCCTGGAACTGATCCCCCACAAATACTGAGGGATGAATATATAAATTCCTCAAGTGCTACCCCGTTACACTTTCTGCTAGCAGGGACAGAAAAAGTACTTAAAGAATGTAAATCAAGGCCAGGGCGGTGGCTCATGCCTGTAATCCCAGCACTCTGGGAGGCTTAGGTGGGCAGATCATGAGGTCAGGAGTTCGAGACCAGCCTGACCAAAATGGTGAAAACCTGTCTCTACTAAAAATTAGCAGGGTGTGGTGGTGTGCGCCTGTAATCTCAGCTACTCAGGAGGCTGAAGCAGGAGAATCACTCCAACCTGGGAGGCAGAGATTGGAGCCGAGATCGCACCACTATACTCCAGACTAGAAGACTCGATGACAGAGCAAGACTGCCTCAAAAAAAAAAAAAAGAATGTAAATCAAATTCTAAAACTTAGGATTTCATTTAGCTAGATATTTTGAGAAGTTACCCATAACACTGCTTCAATTGCTATCAAAGAAAAAGAACATTACCTCTTAACAAACTGCATATCACTAAACAAATTAAACACAAATATTTCATTATTAATACTGAATTTCCAGTCTGAAATGCTTATTTATACTACCCCTACCACCACCACCTTTCAGGAATTTGGAATTACTTTACAAAGTTTAACCTGTGACTGAAAATACAGATTTGTAATGTATCTGTAAAGAGCACAAATAAAATAGCATATTTTATAGAAACCAGCTCAATATTTTCCATTTTGTGAATTTCAAACATCTTGGGCAGTTCCCAAAACTATTCTCAACTGAGAAAGGATTCTCTCAAAATTGTCAGAACCTAGGGGCATACGAAGGATCTTTCAGAGCAGACACGACCCAGCCTGTCAGTGATCTTTGGAACCTGGTATGACAGGCCAGCATTGGCCAGAACACAGGCAATGATATGTGCAGGCAAGACAGTTCTCACAGTGCCAGAGAGTCTGTGTTTTAGTACGACCAAATAAAGATACGACCAACATCCCAGATATGCAGTTCTATTGTGCCAAGGTTCTGAAAGTTCTTTTTTTTTTTTTTTCTGAGATGGAGTCTCCCTCTGTCTTCCAGGCTGGAGTACAGTGGCATGATCTTGGCTCACTGCCACCTCTGCCTCTGGGGTTTCAAGCAATTCTCTGCCTCAGCCTCCCAAGTAGCTGGGACTACAGGCGCACACCACTGTGCCCGGCTAATTTTTGTATTTTTAGTAGAGACAGGGTTTCGCTATCTTGGCCAGGCTGGTCTTGAACTCCTGACCTCATGAGCCACTGCGTGTGACCCAAAGGTTCTCAATCACTCTTGCAGGGCCACATCTAAGCTACTGTTAATTACAGGTCATTTGTTCCGACCCCAGTGAAAGAATTTCCAAATATTCTAAATATAATAAAACCCAACATCTCATCAGAAATCTTAAAAGACTGTATATGTATATGCCAAACTACAACATAACCATGATTTTTTAAAAAATCTTTTCAGTGTGGTTAATACCACACACCACATACAATACTTTTTTGCTAACTGAAACTGTGTCAAAAGTACTATGGACCCAGAGAATAAGAATATGGACCCTTAGCCTTACACCTCATCCCTCAACACCATCAAGTGTAAGCAGCACCTACACAACTGGCTCACAGCCCTTAGATGACCCTTTAAGGCTAGCACAAGTATCACTTTTTTTGCCCAAATATCTTTCATCTTTGCTGGAGAGTATACTATTCATCAGAAATTTTCAATTTTATTTGCAGTGTCACCTTAGATGACAAAAATTAGAGATGTTAAAAAGCAACAAACATCAGATACATATATAACATACACACAGAAAGACACACATCTGGTTTTCGAAATGCATTAAAAAACACACACACAACAAAATTATTGCTCTTATGACCTCACACTCAACACTGCTAGAAGGGATCAGTTTCTTTCAACTGTATCAAAACAAAATCCCCAAACCTCTGGCCTTCAAATGTTCCATACATTACTTCCCTGGGTTCTACTGGGTCAGTCTTAATACCACACACTGCTTATTCCCAAATAAAAGCACTGTCATTTCATGATTTTTATTTAATTTTTTTTTGAGACGGAGTCTCGCTCTGTCGCCCAGGCTGGAGTGCAGTCGCGCGATCTCGGCTCACTGCAAGCTCTGCCTCCCGGGTTCACACCATTCTCCTGCCTCAGCCTCCCGAGTAGCTGGGACTACAGGCGCCCACCACCATGACTGGCTAATTTTTTTGTATTTTTAGTAGAGTTGGGGTTTCACCATGTTAGCCAGGATGGTCTCGATCAACTGACCTCGTGATCCATCCGCCTTGGCTTCCCAAAGTGCAAGGATTACAGGCATGAGTCACCACTTCCGGCCTGCATTGTCTTTTATAATTATTCTTTACTTTCAGAGAAGGCTCTCTTCTACTCTTAGAAGCCCAAATTAAACTCTCCTTCCCCAAAGCAGCTTTCTCCACTGCGCCAATTCTTTCTTTTTTCTCTTCTGTACTCCTACTGCATTGTTTATACCACAGTCAGGACTTACTGTTTTTTTAATTGTTTCACAGGTTTTAGTTAAGTCCTTTACAATTTAATTATAAATTCCTTGAGAGTAGGCAAGGTATCTCATTCACCTATCATTATAACTTTGAATCACAGATTTAAATTTCCTCAGACTGGGGATCTAAGTTTCCTCATGCATTGGAATGACACGCTCACTTAGAAAAAGCCCTAGCTGGAGAGTATTTAAATTATTTCACAGAAATGGTCACGAATTTAGTTGTAAAACGAAAAGACTCCCTTCTCACCTATCCATCATAAGCAAGAATTTAAACCCATGAACTGATTTACAAAATGCAAGAATTTGAGGCCCGGCGTGATGGCTCATGCCTGTAATCAACACTTTGGGAGGCCAAGGCAGGCAGATCACTTGAGATCAGGAGTTTGAGACCAGTCTGGTCAAAATGGAGAAACCCTGTTGCTACTAAAAATACAAAAATTAACCAGGTGTGATGGTGGGCACCTGTAATCCCAGCTACTTGGGAGGCTGAGGCAGGAGAATTGCGTGAATTAGGAGGTGGAGGTTGCAGTTACACAAGTTCACACCACTGCACTCCAGCCTTGGCGACAGAGTGAGACTTTGTCTCAAAAAACAAACAAACAAAACAAGAATTTGATAACTCAAATTAGATAACACTACCTAATTTAATCATGGATTGACACACACAAATAATAGATTCAACAATGTGTAACACAGTAGTACCCTAAAGTATTGGATAATTTATCTTTTTGTCTGAGACACAAGGATTACTCCAATACTAAATTAGAGGCCAACACATTTATTTCTTTACAAGAAACAAATCCTTTTGCTAAGTTCAAAAAGGATGGTACATAAACTATGTAATTATAAAGAAAAGAATGCATAATTCATTTCTCTAAATAACAACAATTTGTCCCTGAGGTTGAAGCACATTCACAAGTTTAATATTAAGAAAAGGAGTTGCAGCCAGGCGCGGTGGCTCAAGCCTGTAATCCCAGCACTTTGGGAGGCCGAGACGGGCAGATCACAAGGTCAGGAGATCGAGACCATCCTGGCTAACACGGTGAAACCCCATCTCTACTAAAAAATACAAAAAGCTAGCCGGGCGAGGTGGCGGGCGTCTGTAGTCCCAGCTACTCGGGAGGCTGAGGCAGGAGAATGGCATGAACCCGGGAGGCGGAGCTTGCAGTGAGCTGAGATCCGGCCACTGCACTCCAGTCTGGGCGACAAAGCGAGACTCAGTGTCAACAAAAAAAAAAAAAAAAAAAAAGAAAAGAAAAGAAAAGGAGTTGCAAAATAAGACATGGCAAATCACACATATAACCTCTCCCCGTCAGCCCCTACACAAACACTCCTAGCGTATTTTGAAGGAGTGGCCTGCCCCTCCACACCTGTGGGCGTTTCTGGTTAGGTGGAACGAGAGACTTGAGAAAAGAAATGAGACACAGAGACAAAGTATAGAGAAAGAAAAAGTGGGCCCAGGGGACCAGCGCTCAGCATACAGAGCACCCACGCCGGCACAAGTGCCTTCAGGCACTTGTTTAACAAAGCACACCCCGCACAGCCCAAAATCCTTTAAACCTTGAGTCACCACAGCACATGTCTCTTGCAAGGACAAGGTTGGGGGTAGGGTCACAGATTAACAGTATCTCAAATACAGAACAAAATGGAGTCTCTTATGTCTACTTCTTTCTATATAGACACAGTAACAGTCTGATCTTTCTTTCTTTTCCCCACATATTTCATGACAGTTCACCATTTTACTATTTTAGATCTTGTTTCCTCTACATGCAGACTAAATGTAACACTTGCCATCTTCAGGACACTATCCATGGAAAAGACAAAATAGTATGCATAAGTTAATCAATAAGTTAATAAACTCATGCTAAGTTAATACTTATTAATCAAGTATGTTTAAGTCCTGGACAAACAATATTATGCAGTATTTAGTTATACACACTTTCTGGTTTTCAATACTAAGCTACCAATCATGAGCTTCCTCTTTACTGCTCTTGGGGTAATGTATGTTCAAGAAAACAAAAGGAATGATATCAGCTAAAAAATATAATCAGAAAGGTAATCTGCTGGGGGAAGGATCACATAATTCAGTATTTATTAAATATGCCTGATCACAAGACTGTCCAGGATATCTGTTAAGAGACTGCTGGGGCTCCCTCCCAGAAATTCTGATTCAGTTGATCTGGGGATGAGGCTTAGGGGTACGAATTTTTAATAAGCAATACAGATGAATTTCCTGATCAAGCACATTTGGGAAACATGACTAAATCCACAGGAAGGTTTTCTAGTTTTAGTACCTACTCCCACTGAGATGAGATTGTGGCCCTTGAAAGCTCCTATTGCCAAGTGCCACTGAAGATTGTTGAGAAGATGTTCTTGATCTTGGAGCAGAGGCCTTTGAGTCAGGCCCTGAGTGAATCTCAAACAGGCAGAGAAGAATTAGACCCTTTTGTATAAGAAACAGATTTGCAATTGGATTTTATAAGGTACTTCTGCAGTTATTTAGGAGGAAATAACTAAATCTATGCTTATACTAATGATAGCATGAACTTTCACTATTATTCTTCACTGCAAATAATGTAATAAGAGAACAATTCTTCTGAGACACCCCCAAAATTTCCAAGAAGCTAAAAGCTGTTTTTTGGGGGGGTTTCTTTTTGGAAAAGTAGAATATACGAAAAGCAGATCCACAAACCAACAGTGATTAATGAGTGCTTCCTACTTATAAAGAGTTACAAAGCAATTTGCATCCTTATTTTCATGTAGCGTTTTACTAAAATGTAGATTCTAATTTAGCAGATCTAATGTGGGGGCTGAGATTCCGCATTTCACACTAGCTGTCAGGTACACAGACCATATTACAAGATTCTTCATGAATGGTTACCCAAACATAAGGACCACAGGGAGAGTATGATGGCTATTTAAAGTGAAGAATCCTGGATACTCTAAGTAAGGTTGCGCCCCTGGAATTTGCCTCATTAACAAGGGCTCTAAATGATACAGATATAGGTAGCCCATAGAACACACACTGAGAAATACTGCTACAGAGGCCACAACGAATCCACAAGGAAGGGGAAAGAAGATATTTGTATCAAGTAACCATACTTCAAGGCAGCATGAGACGCCTGTTAAGAACAGTAACCCTCAATTTGCTCTGAAAGTCAGGAGATACTGACATTTTTGGAAGGAAATCTCCAAGGAAAAGATTTTGGAAGTTCTGACTAGCAAACAGTAACAAATGTGAAAAGGATAGTTTTTAGACAAATAGCATATCTCATATGACACAAACAAGTGCCAGGAGCCAGTCTCCCACATTCTCTGATACGATAAATAGTTTTGAACTAAAGCTAATTGTCCTGGTATATCCCCTGTAGTAGAGAATACTACCAACAACTCAGTGATTGGCAGGAATTTGAGGGCTAAGGACCATTTGGCACTCTTCCCTACCTAGGCATCATTATAGAAGTCAAAGATGACAGAATTACATGAACCACACTGAAAGGTATGAAATGCGGATCATCCCTATGCACTCACTAGTAGTATTTCTAAAAATTATTGTAGGGAGTGGAGGTAGGACAGATAATAAATATACTGGCAAAGATCATGTTCCTCTGGTGTCTGGATAAAATGCCAGCAATGAATTACCTATCACCTAGTGATATTCTACTTCCCAATACCCCCCAACCCCAGCCCTGCCCAGTGACATCTAGTCTAGCATTTTGTTTATTATGGCTTGGATGCCTTCTCTGTAAATGGTAACACTGCGTACAATCATCTCTGTACCTCAAACATGAGTTATTCATTGCTTCCAGCTCTCCCGTACCTTGGACTTTATAGACCCTGATTTCCGGCCACTTATGACAGCCCTCGGGTTGTCGCCCCGAGGGGCGCCCATATTTTTCATAACTATAAAATATGACGCCCATATTTTTCATAACTAAGGACTGATGATGTAAAATGCCATGTTTGATCATCACCTTCTTCTTACAACCTGTTCGGCCTTAGAACCTGTACTGATGATCTCTCAGACATGCGAATGCAGCCTTGTGAAGAAGGCTCTCGTGAAGGAAGGCAGAGTGATATGGAGGACAAAGCACTTGACAGGAAAGGCCTGTGTTCTAGTACTAATGACCCTTGACTGCTGCTTCCTCCCTACAAGGTGCCATCTATGGATGTGACATCTTTCTGAGGGACACTTGAAATGATACTGTGACTGAAATATGATAGAAAAGAAACACAATCATTATATAATAGTTTCAGGCTAATGACAATTCCTGGAATAACACTGTTCTACTTGCCTACCGACCCCCAGTTCCTAAAAGATGAAGAGAGATTTGGCAGATTTGTTACAAACAAATGGGCTAAAGGTCTCAATGAATGAAATTTGCCCCTGAAGCCTGTGCAAGTATCTGTAGTTTCTCATTTTTCTCTATTCTTAGCAGTATATCCATCACCAACAGACTGTTTCCTGATGGGAAAAAAATCAGTAAAATGGCAGTTTTCCCTGAGAAAGACACTAGTCTCATTCACACTCCTAGAGAGCCTGAAATAACGTGAGCTATTCCAAAGAGAAAACTGTCTGGGGTGCAGGAGACAGCGGAGATAATAATCCGTATCTATCAGAATTTCAACTCAGTTCCTGTGCAAAGCACTGTTGCTTTGCTTGACAGACAGCATTCACGTGACCTATATCAAAACACCCACTAAATAATGAAAGACATCTCAGTCTTGCCTAAACAACAAAGCCCCATGAGTACAGACACTGTGTCAATAGCTGAAGCAATTTTTTATGTCATTTTACACATAAAGTTTATTATAAACAGAACAGTCAATGACAGGATATGATTAAACGATTTTAGCTTGGAGAGACAGGAGAAAGAAATCTTCCAAGTCTTAGGGCACTGAAATGGCAGGTGTGAATCTGAAGACCTCAGAAGCCCAGGAGAGTGAAATGTGTTGTTGTCCACCACGTCTACTACAGTCAGTTACAAAAAAAAGAAACACTGTTATAATCCAGCACCCTCAGCCTGTACAAGACCCCAGGATGGAAATATTTCTTTTGGCATGCAAAGTAATTAAATTTTCTACCTCCAGGGCTTTTCAAGGAGTCTATTTTTTCAAAAATATTAAGACACTGGCTAGTCACCCTATTTTTTTTATTTTTTACTCATTTTAATATACATTGTAGGATTTTTACCAGATATTTTATCTGCCTTTCATCAGTCAGTACCATAAAAGGCAAAGGAGAAGTAACTTTATTCTGAAGCTTCTTTATTTTTAAATGAAAGCCCTTCCTTTAGTTTTCAAAAACAACACACATACTTTTTTTTTTTTTCTTTCAGGCAGTGGGAAACCAAAAGCCACAAATAAACTGGTCACTGCATTTACCTGTTGTTATAAAAGACTGTGCCAGCTTTTAGAACTCCAGTTATGTTTTCACAGCCATGCAGCTCTGGAAATACTACGCAGCACTTTATGAGATGACTTCTTCTCTTTCAAGTGTCATGAATTCCAAGACAAGAAGTGGGACTGAAGGCCTGGACAGCAGTGGAGGCATACTACCAAGGTTGCCATTCGCTCATGACCTGGGAGCTGCCAGTCAGTATCACAGGGACTGACTCTACCTGAAGTGACCTCCCATGATGTCCTTCCCACCCTCCTCCTCAAAGTCCAGTTGTGGGTTTAGGGAGTAAAAGCAAACAGATACCAGGTTGAAACCATCCAGTGTTTCCACCAGACTGAAAATAAGTCTGCCTGCTACAGAGTACCAAATCTAAGATAGTCCATCTATAAATCCATCTCATGCTGAATTGTTTCATTATGAATTCTTAGAAACTAGCATGCAAATGATTAAATAGTCTACCTCTAGGGTCTTAAAGTAACTTACTTTTAAATGAATATTAAAACGCTGACTAGTTACTACGCCCGTTGATTATTATAAAGTATCTATATGTGGCAATCTATACTTTTAATCCACTCTCCCATACCCTCACTTTAAGAGGAAAGTTATTTGGGAAAAGGAAACCATGCACTAATTTATTTTAATGTGGCAACCTGCCTTCCATCTGTGAGCTGTGTAATACCTTCATTTGTTTAAAAGAAAGATAAACTGTTCTTTAAAAAGGCTTGGAGCCTTGCTTCTAAACAGGACATCCTAGTTGACCTGAAGTGTAACTAAAAGTAAATTGTAATTTTTCAAGATTTTCTGTTGAAACCAAGTTCTAACCATAAAACTGTGGAATCTGGCCCTGAAGGAGGTCTTTACAAAATAATGGAAAAGTACTCTGTGAAAGGTAGAATGCCTAAGAGGCTATCAGAGAAGCAGAAAACCTGGCCTCAAGCCTCATAGGAGCAGCAATGCACCTCCACTGAATCACCTTGAGGCCCAGTTTCTCCTTGTGTGAGGTACAGGTGACAGTGCTTGCTTCTGTCTCCATTTAAAAGGAAGTGTGGGACAGGCACAGCGGCTCACGCCTGTAATCCCAGCACTTTGCGGGGCTGAGGCAGGCGGGTGACCTGAGGTCAGAAGTTTGAGACAAGCCTGGTCAATATGGTGAAAGCCCATCTCTACTAAAAACACAAAAATCAGCTGGGTGTGGTGGCAGGCGCCTGTAATCCCAGCTACTCCAGAGGCTGAGGCAGGGAGAATCGCTTGAACTGGGAGGCTAAGGTTGCAGTGAGCTGAGATCATGCCATTGCACTCCAGCCGGAGCGACAGAGCAAGACTCTGTCTCAAAAAAAGAGGTGTGAGGAGAAGGATCCAATCAAGGGCTGGGTGGGGGCAAGAAACAGGACATTATTCAAGTTGCTTCAGGATATCTGAATATAAGACTAAGTCAGAAAAGATCACGTTAGAGTTTCCTACTATTTTAACAATAGCAAAATCCAAGTTTAAAAACATAATAGTTTTCCTTTTTGTTTCTTCTTTTCTTTCATTCTCAGTCAGGTACAACAAAGCACTGAAGGAATACATGCCACAATGGAAACTGTTCAAAAGCCTGAGAATGTGCAATTAGTGGGTTCTTATCACTGTTTACCCTTGCAGAAGTTACCTGTCATTCTCCAGTACTCCCAGCTTTCATCCCAATTTAACATGCCAAACTCCCAAATTTCTAGTCCTGACTTCAATCCCAGAGGCTAAGTAAAAAGGCTAGCCAGGACAGCAGTTAAAAGAAACAAAAGACGGCCGGGCGCCGGTGGCTCACGCCTGTAATCCCTGCACTTTGGGAGGCCGAGGCGGGCGGATCACGAGGTCAGGAGATCGAGACCATCCTGGCTAACACGGTGAAACCCCGTCTCTACTAAAATACAAAAAATTAGCCGGGCACGGTGGCGGGCGCCTGTAGTCCCAGCTACTCGGGAGGCTGAGGCAGGAGAATGGCACGAACCCGGGAGCGGAGCTTGCAGTGAGCCGAGATGGTGCCACTGCACTCCAGCCTGGGCGACAGAGTGAAGACTCTGCCTCAAAAAAAAAAAAAAAAAAGAAACAAAAGACAGAAAAGGTCCCCCCCATGGGTATGGTCTCGCAACATTTTAATAATCTCGACACAGAGAAGAAATGAAGTGTATATAGAGTTGTACAATAGTTGCCAAACATACTACCAAGCATTTTATTACATGAACTCTTTATTTAACCCTGAATCTAACAGATACTACATTCTATTTCTGTCCCCATTTTATAGATAAGGAAACAAGTTCAAAATAACTTGGTTCAATATAACTAGAAAGTGACAGAGCCAGGATTTGAATCTTGAACAAGACATGACTCCTGGGTCCAACAGCTGTCAACCATTACACCAATTTGTACCCACTGCTCTCTGTATACTTTCTCTAGTTTTTACACATTTCTACTGGTCTTTTTCTCTTCTTCATGCACTGCTGCTTTCATTTTGAAAGTCCATATTTGATAGAAAACACGCCTTGACTTGAATTTGAGAGGCAACCTAGTCAAGATGGGAGGGAACGGAAAAGGACCTGGTTTTAAGACTGGTACTGAAATCCTGAAGCCAATGGCAGGAAGAGCAAAAAGAACACATAGCTGGAATGCAACTGCCCTGCCAACATCTTGGTGTTTTCCACCTCAGTTAGGCTATACATCCAAATATGCATACAGGAAGACCTCACACATGCTTAACGTTAAGGGCATGTGAAAAATGTCAAATACAGGTTGACTCTTCCAATGCTTACCCAACACAGAACTAGTAAGTTACATTCTAGTATTCTAAAAGAATTAGGCAAACATTATTTAGAATGAGAAACCTAATTTATTTTCCAAGTTCCATTCTGAATTAAACAATGGGAATGACAATTGTAAATCATCTCAACAATTTTTGTTATGTTTATTTGCTTTCCATGTCATAGTCCTCTTAACTTTTAACAGCACATGTATTCTCACAGAGAAAATTCAGGGAACACTGAAAGGATGGACTATAGATTGCTGAGGCAAGAGGACTAAGAGGCTTTTAGAAATCTCCTGTTTATATCAGAGAGCTATCTATAATCTATCACCCAGCAAAAAAAGTAATCACAAATGAGATATGTGAGTTATGTATTAACATTGTTTTAAAATTCCCCAAATTACAACATATCATTTTAAAAATGAGTTAGATCTACATTACTGATATAGAAAGTCGAAGATTCATTGCTAAGTTTAAAAAAAAGATGCAGATACAATTTTGTACAGACACAATAAAGTTCTGAAAATAATTATTTCAATGAAAGTTGAATAGACGTTTACTTTCTCCCCTTTGTTATGGAATTCATATTTCTTTTTATCGTATGTTTCACTTCTTAATATGGTAATATCTCCTTATAAAGTCTTTCCTAAATTAAGAATTAGGAGATCTTTTTCTCCATGGGAGACAGGCTGGAAGGAAATATTTTGCAGGGATGCTCAAGACTGGTGATTCACAGAACCCAACAGCTCTATAATGCAGTTGAGTCTTTTTCTTTTGTCAGATGTTTATAATGGTGAGTATCCAAAATTCACAAAACATTGCACGATTACACACTTTACTATTATAACCACTAACTTCCTCTAATATCTTCTCTATTTTATGTAGTAATAAATTTCTGTTGGGCACATCATTTCCTAAATTCCCTTGCTAGTTAATACTGTACAGGCTGAGTACCCTTCATCTGAAATGCTTGGGCCCAGAAGTGTTCAGTTTTTGAATTTTTCCATATTGGGGGATATTTGCAATTACACTCTCTGTTGAGTATTCCCTTTGGGCATCATGTCAGTAATCAAAAAGTTTCAGATTCTGGAGCACTCTTTTGGATACTCAAACCATACTAGTAAACTCTGGCCTATGGTATGGACAGAAGTGATACCTGTAACTTCTAGGTGGTGCCTTTAAAAGAGAACAGTCCTTTGGTATGCAACAAAATCAAAATTAAATAAAAAGAGCCTTTTTTCCTGCTTTCTTCTTGCCTAGAAGATGACTGTGGGAACTGGAGAACCCATCTTAGATCATAAGATGACAGCTGATGAAGATGGCAGAGAATCAAAATATAAAGTCAGCTTGGGCAATAAATTAAAGTCCCATCTCTACACCAACTACCCTCCACCGCACACACACATGCACACAAAAGCCACGTGTGGTGGCATGTGCCTGGAGTCCCAGCTACTTGGGAGACTGAGCTGGGTAAATCGCTTGAGCCCAGGAAGCTGAGGCTACAGAAAGCTAGGATAATGCCACCGCACTCCAGCCTAGGCAATGGAGCAAGTCCCTGTTTCCAAAAAAAAAAAAAAAAACACACCAAAAAAGTCTGCTAAATATAGATAACTTTTCGGACTTTTACGTGAGAGAGAAATAAATGCCTATTATGGTTAAGCCACATTACTTTGGTTTTCTGTTGCCGCAGCCACTATTATACTGCACCCATGTGCATGCACACACATACACGCACATATTAGGGATTCTAATGCTGTAATTATTTATCATCTCATTTTTAAGAAAAGCTTATTTTAACTGACGGCTGAAAAAGCAGTCTACCTGTAGTAAGCCTTAAATAGAAAATACAGAAGTTAGTTTTTGAGTATCAAGTATGAAACAGAACAGCCTCACCCTTACTGATTATTGGCCTTCATTCTTGTATTAAAGGCAATAAAATACAAGAGTTAAAACACTGTGAGACTGCTAAAAATAAAATGTATTGCATGACCAAATCTACTTCACAGATTAACCACAACAAAGGGGAAAGTGAATGAAGAAATAACTACCATAAAACGATAAAATCATCTTTAAAGTTAATATCCCACACATCAGGGTAACATGAAGTTGCAAAAGAGATAAGCATATACAAAGAAACAAGCCTTACACTTGAAAAAGGTGAGCTTTGGCAATTTTGATTTAATGCTCCAAGTTGTGTTTCATGTACCGTATTGGTGTCTTAACTGATTTCATTGTCTCTTTCTTTAGCAAAGTCTTCACCTAAATGTATTTACAGGCTGGGCACAGTGGCTCATGCTTATAATTCCAGCACTTTGGGAGGCTGAGCTGGATGGATCACTTGAGTTCAGGAGTTCCAGAACAGCCTGAAGCAACATGGTGAAACCCCATCACTACAAAAAATACAAACATCAGCCGGGAGTGGTGGTCTGTAGTACACGCTACTCAGGAGGCTAAGGTGGTAGGCTCGCTGGATCCCGCACAGTCGAGGCTGCAGTGAGCTGTGATTGTACCACTGCACTCCAGCCTAGGCGACAGTGCAAGACCTTGTTTCAGGAAAATACATACATATATCTGTGTATATATCTATATATGTAACAGACTAAAGATAACTGACGAAGAAATGTCAAGGAGAAAGATGAAAGACTCCAATGTCAGCTTTCCTTCTACAGAGAATTAAAAGAAATTAATAGGTTACTAATTTATGCATAAAATGGAATTTATAGTTCTTCAGATAAGCCAATAAACTAAAGATGTAATTCTTTTGAATTATCTAAATAGCTCTGTATTATAGTTACTTTTGTCAATCTGTCTATCTTGCAGACACAAGGACAGTAAGATTTACCTTCAGATTTTAACTTTGTCCTTCAGAGTTTCTGCTTCCAGCATCTGGTTTATCTTTTGAAAAGCATACATTATTCTTTCAGGCATTCCCACCATTGTCCTTTTGATCAGGCTTAGACTGGGTAAATATGTGTATTAAGTAGAAAGAGAGGATGAAATAGGTCTAACTATTTTTTACTATAAGAGCTATAGTGTATTTTCAATAGATATTAACAGATCACAGGATAAAATATACCAGATCACTAGATTTTCAGGCCAAATGTAATGCAGCCATGAACTCACATGAAACATCAAACCCACAGTCCTAAACTCAGAAGCCACCTCTCTTTGGTAAGAAAAAAAAAATCTTACAAGCATTTAAGTTGCCTAAAATTTAAGAATTTTCTACATCATCATGTTTTAGAAATAATCCACTGGCAGCAAAGCAGATTAAAAGATTTAAGATGCACAGGGTGGCTTTCAGTTCTTACCGTGTACTTAAGAGTAGAGGCAAGTCAAGGCTGAAGTCACAAGTCACAACAAACGAATACATTTTAGAACTTATTTGAAATCTTTGAAATAGATATCTTAAACTGTTCAATTATTTTGGCTAGGCAAGATGGAGTGAGGAGGAACATGGAACTTTTCTCCTCTGCCTTCTTTGTTCTGTCTTTCTTGTTCTTTTACCATGGGAAAAACAGACCTGAAACCCAAATGAGATAATATGCGAAAAATACACACAGAGAGTTATGTTGGCCTTCGTTACATCCACTTTAAACCACTATGATTTAAACTACTCTTTTAAATAACAACAATCTAGTTATAAAGTATAAGAAGAATTCCGTTTTGCACATAACATTTATAGGGTGCTTACTATACGCCAGGCCCTGTTCAAATGGTTTACATACGATTCCACAACCTTTAATCCACAATTACAAAATCTAAATGCTCTGAAAGCCTATAGTGGTGAGTCTGGGAGGAGGGCGGTGCAAACTCACTTAGTGGCAAAACCTGATCTAAAGTGATGTAAAACTATTTATAGTTTTAATTTATCTCACTTAGTGTAGTATTCATGTTTCACTGAAGAAAAATTAATGTGATTAATTACTATGTGCTACCTTAGACCTCACTGTATTGTTACTTATAGGTTATGTACTATGTTATCTTTCACAATCTGAAAGAGGCTGGGTGCGGTAGCTCACACCGGTAATCCCAGCAATTTGGTAGGCCAAAGCTGGAGGATCACTTGAGGCCAGGAGGTCAAAACCAGCCTGGCCAATATGGTGAAACCCTGTCTCTACTAAAAACACAGAAATCAGCCCGGCATGGTGGTGCACCCCGTAGTCCCAGCTACTCAGGAGGCCGAGGCAAGAGAATCGCTTGAACCTGGGAGGCAGAGGTTGCAGAAAGCTAACTACATTCCAGCCTGGGCGACAAAGACAGACCCTATTTCAGCCAATTAATCAATCAATATAAAATCTGAAAGATTTTTAAGCACATCCAACACCAAGGATTTCAGATAAGCAACTGTAAACCTGTATCTACCCAATTACCCTTACCACAAGCCTATAAGATAGGAGCTATTTTGCAACCTAGGAAAGTGAGGGTTAAAGAACCTGTCCAAAATTAAAACAGCTGGTGTTAGAGCTTGATTTGAACTCAAGCAGTTCAAAGCCTGGGCTCTTAACCACTATACTACGCAGCCTTTTTGTTTTTACATCATGCACATTTAAAGGTTTTTTTTTTTTTAAAGCCATAATTACGAAAAACAATAGTGCAGGACACCTTTTTAAAAAACTATTTAAAACAGAATTCAGAGAAAAAAACATTAAGTATTACAGTTTAGGAGTACATAGACCTTGGGCCAATGGATTCTAATATTTTATAAAAAGGCAATATCCACGCAGCATATTCCAGATTCGGGTTGTGGAGAAGCTGCAGGGCTTGAGTGACTGTCACAACTGCCTTCCGTACGGAGGAGCCACTGCCAGCTGTGTGGACAAGAATACTTAAGCATGTGCTTTGTTTCATTGCTCCATTGCCACAGGTGGGTATTTCAGGGGAATTATTAATTATTAATTTCACAGTTTTTTAAAAAGCTATCATGAGTAAATAAAAGTAATGGTAGGAGTCATGGCCCCAAGAGGGAGAGCTTATCGCCAAGTCTTTCTCTAGCCTACCCCTGGAAGCCCCAGTTCAGGCATCGGTCACCAGAAATGTCACCCTCTGACTTTTCCCCCATCCCATCTGAGGAAGTTTAACTGAGAAAGTTTTACAGGTACCGTGGCTCTCAGTACCCTCGGACTTCGAACAGCTGGTTCGGGCCCAGGAGACTCGCTCGGACCTCCACCACAATGGCGACCGGTGTGGGCCGCACGACCGGAAGTGCGGCCGCGCACCTGATCCAGCTTCCGCCTGCGCCTAGGGCTCAGCGCTTCAGCAGGACTCAGCCAGATGAAGGCAAAAGAAGAGACGCAAATGCGGATCCCTGGAGGACTGGCCCCACCGAGAGCAAAACAGGAAGCATTCCAGGAAGACCGCGGGGGTGGGAGAATGCAATTAAAATGGAAAAGGCAGTGACTGGCGGCGAAGGTTTACAGAAACAGAAGATAAAGGGCCAGAAACCCTCATTCTGGAGCTGCCACGG
This sequence comes from Chlorocebus sabaeus, assembly GCF_047675955.1. Lineage (NCBI taxonomy): Eukaryota > Metazoa > Chordata > Mammalia > Primates > Cercopithecidae > Chlorocebus > Chlorocebus sabaeus. The sequence continues at coordinate 30,067,327 of NC_132911.1, read as the reverse complement.
GGAGGGTGAAAGGAGTGGGAATGAACTGAGAAAACCCTGCTAGGCTCCAGGATCCCAGGAGTGCAACAAAACGAAGGGCCAAGGTGAAAAGCGACTGAGACCTGGAGAGGCAGGGAAGGAGAAAATGGAGTGTAAAGAAGCCTAAATGTTTTATTTTATATTTTGGCTTAATATCACCAGAGGGAACATCTAGCACAGTAAAGGCCCAAGAAATACTGTTTAGAATTGTTAATCAATAGCCACGCGCTGTTAAGGTCAGACATTTCCTATGCTTGAGCCCAGGAGTTTGAGACCAGCCTGGGCAACCTAGCAAGACTCTCTATACAAAAAGAAACAACAAAATAAAAAATAGGCCCAGCGCGGTGGCTAACGCCTGTAATCCCAGCACTTGGGAAGGCAGAGGCGGGCGGATCATGAGGTCAGGAGATCGAGACCATCCTGGCTAACATGGTGGAACCCCATCTCTACTAAAAATACAAAAAAATAGCTGGACTTGGTGGCACACACCTGTAATCCCAGCTACTCGGGAGGCTGAGGCAGGAGAATCGCTTGAACCCAGCAGGCAGAGCTTGCAGTGAGCCGAGATTGCACCACTGAACTCCAGCAAGACTCCGTCTCAAAAAAAGAAAAAGTTATTTCTGATATGGTATTAAGAGAATCCACAAATAAAAAATATTGATGGCAGATAAATCAGAACATTACTTTTTCCCTTTTTAATTTTTTGGAGGGTTTATTTTTCAGATTGAACAATAAGGAAACATATGTTGATACTACCCAGCGTCTGTAACAGAGGAAGTTCGGCAGTATGAGGGAAAAAAATGAATCAAGGGAGAGAGCGGAAAGAATCTACCACCTTATCCATCTTCTTGACTGTACAGTCTCCGGAGCATTTCCATTAATGGGCAAGAAATATCCCAGTGCATTGTACACCTGTTATTTGTAAACTCTTGCGACATGAATGATGCTTTCCTCACAATCTGTTCTACTGAACTTTACTTTTCTCTAATAGTTCTGCCAAGTTTGAGATCTGCAATTTTCGCTACCATGATGTTCCACTGCTTTTTCTACCTAGGTTAAAAATACAGACTATGCTGAAAATCATGAAGAAACAATGATACACTGTACCAGACCCATTGTAAGTTTAAAAACCCCAAAACAGTGTTTAGGAGCAAGTGAAAGAAAAAAATTTTAACTCCAGCTTTGCAGACCGCACACAAATCTCACATTTATTCAACCCTAGGCGCTCAAAGTTATTTGATCATTACGGTTAATGTTAAAAATGGACAATTATAGCTACTATCAAAAATCAAAATAGTCCAGGCAGGGTAGCTCACTCCTGTAGTTCCAGCACTTTGAAAGGCTGAAGCGGGAAGATTGCTTGACCAGCCGGGCATCATAGCAAGACCCTGTCTCTACAAACAAATTAAAAGCCAAACAAAAAAACAAACTAGCCGGAGGAACAAACTAGTTGGAGGGGGGTGATGTGGGGGGCGGTGGTGGTAACGTGTGACTGTGGTCCTAGCTAGTCAGCTACTTTGGGAGGCTGAAGCAGGAGGATCCCTTGAGCCCAAGAGTTTGAGGCTGCAGTGAGCTATGATCATGGCACTGCATTCCATCCTGGGTGAGATAGTGAGAACCTATCTCTTTAAAAAAAATAAAATAAAATAAAATTTAAAAAGTGCTCTCAAAGATGTGGAAAAAACTGGAACCTTTATGCACTGCTGGTGGGAATGCAAGCTGCTATGGGGAACCTCAAAAAAATCCAAAACAATTACCCCGTAGTAGTAGACCCAGTGACAACGAAAGCAGTATCTCAAAAAGATATTTGCACACCCATGCTCATTGCAGCATTATTCACAATAGCCAGGTGGTGGAAGCAACCCAAACATCCCTTTGACAGAAGGATGGAAAAATACGATGGAAGCCTTAAAAAGGAAGGAAATTCTGGCACATGCTACGACATGGATGAATTTTGAGGACATCAGGTTGACTTAAAGCCAGTAACGGACCATACTGAATGATTCTACTTATATGATGTATCTAAATAGTCAAATCCATAGAAAAAGGGAGTAAGAATGCTGGTTGCCAAGGGGTTAGGGGTGGGGTGGATGCGGAGACAGCAAGCTGTCGTTTAATGAGTATAGAGTTTCTGTTTTGCAAGATGTAAAAGTTGTGGAGCTCTGTTGCACAGCAACGTGAACATACTCAACACTACTGAACTGTACACTTAAAAAAAGGCTAGGGCTTGGCACCTGTAATCCTAGTACACTGGGAAGGAGGATTGCTTGAGGCCACGAGTTTGAGACCCGCCTTAGTAACAGAGTGAGACCCCATCTCCAAAAAATAAAATAAACAAATGGTTATGATGGTAAACTTTTGTTCTGTGTTCTTTACTACAACTGATTGATCGAATGACTGAGTGACTGAGTGACTGACTGACTGTAGAGACGAAGTCTCACTATGTTGCCCAGGCTGGTTTTGAACTCCTGGACTCAAATAATCCTGCCTCAGCCTCCCAAAGTACTGGGATTACAGGCGTAAGCCACTGCACCTGGCTTTCATCTTTTTTTAATTATATAAAATAAGCACAGCCTAGGCAACATGGTGAAACCCTGTCTTTACAAAAAATACAAAAATTAGCTGAGCAAAGTGGTACATGTCTATAGTCATACCTACTCAGGAAGCTGAGGTAGGAGGAATGCCTGAGCCCAGGAGGCCAAGGCTGCAGCGAGCAGTGATGGTGCCGCTGCACTCCTGCCTGGGCACTGTACTCCAGCCTGGGAGACAGAGACCCTTTCTCAAAACAAAAGGGGAAAAAAAAAAAATCAAAAAACAGGCAATTAGCAAGAGGGAAGCAAGGGGGGTGGGGGGTGGGGGAGTCACACTCTAAGAAAGAAGTTTTTCCTCCTAACCTTTAGAAGAATGTATCATCAGAATGTCAAAAGATTTTCTCACAGCATTCCTTCTTTGAGACCCTCACTGCAAAGTCAGCCTATTTAAGTTTCTTGTAGGTGCTAAGCTATGGGTTTCCTTGTAAATCATGAATCAAAGGAAAATATTTTGCTTTATGAACAAAATTACTTTTGTACTTCTTGGAAATTGCCCATTCATGACTTCCCACTCACCTGTAAGATCTGCCAAGAAACATGGAAGAAAGAGAACACATCCTTTCCTTTTGGCTTTTATTAAAGAGGTTTGCTTTTAAATGATACTATGAAATGTACAGAGAGCACAAAGTTTATCTCCAAACATTATTTCCTGAGCATAGTAACTGACTACACCTGTTAACTCAGTCTGAAATAGGAACAAAAGAACAACTAGTACCATAGTATCAGATTATTTTTGACACTTAAAGGTAAACTCAGATATTCCCCCTCAGCAAACAAACATTTAAAATAAATCACATCTTCTTGTAATCCCAGTATTTTGGGAGGCCACGGCGGGTGGATCACATGAGGTCAGGAGTTTGAGACTAGCCTGGTCAGCATGGTGAAACCCCGTCTCTATTTCTAAAAATACAAAAATTAGCCAGGTATGGTGGCACACACCTGTAGTCCCAGCTACTAGGGAGGCTGGGGCATGAGAGTAACTTGAACCTGGGGGGTGGAGGTTACAGTGAGCTGAGATTGCACCATTGCACTCCAGCCTGGGGTGACATAGCAAGGCTATTTCAAAAAAATAAATAAAAAAAATAAGATTGCATCTTCCTATCTCTCTATATACATACCATACAAACTTGATGACAAAAATCATGGGATATCAAGCCTATCTAATAATATCATTATTGCAAAGATGAAGAAAAACATTTATTAAGGTAGAGTATAGTATCTGCATTTCAAATGCCTCTCTCATTCTGCCCCAGTGTTAGAATAAGAGCTGAAGACAGTGATCACACACAGAATTTAATTCCAGTGCAGAAGTAAATGTGGTAATTCTCACATTCCTCAGTATAGAGGTAGTCAGTTAAGCTTTTGCTTGAGCAAGTGTTTCCTCAATCAAGTCACAAGTTTCACATAAATGGCATTTTTGCCTGCTATTTTTCCTCCTTCCTTGCAGTAATGACCACGTCAACACATCCTGGTTCCACTTACGGTCAGTCTCCTTTGTTGTGCAGGGAGGACAGAAGGGGAAAATCCACTTGGTTATACTCTGTACCTGATAAAAGTTATGACCATCCTAAAACATGGAAAGTAAAAGGCCAAGACAAGCAAATGACTCACTCTGTTGCCCAAGCTGGTCTCGAACTCCTGGCTACAAGTGATCCTCATGTCTTGGCTTCCCAAAGTGTTGGGATTACAGGCATGAGACTATGTTATTTAGAGAACCCTGCTGATTAGCTTGTTTTACCAAAAACTACCAAGTTATTTATCAGAGGGAAGAGGAAGACAGGAATGAATAATAAGTAATAAATAGGTATAACTGTGCTCTGAGATTAACTTGCGAAAATAGATAAATCATTTCCTAAGTAAAAATAACTTTTTTTTTTTCTTTTTTTGCAACGGAGTCTCACTCTGTCACCCGGGCTGGAGTGCAGTAGCGCAGTCTTGGTCCACTGCAACCTCCACCTCTCAGGTTCAAGTGACTCTCCTGTATCAGCCTCCTGAGTAGCTGGGATTACATGCACGTGCCACCACACCCAACAACTTTTTTTTTTTTTTTTTTTTTTTTCCTGGAGATGGAGTCTTGCTCTGTCACCCAGGCTGGGGTGCAGTGGCATGATCTGGGCTCACTGCAACCTCCGCCTCCCAAGTTCAAGTGATTCTCCTGCCTCAGCCTCCCAAGTAGCTGGGATTACAGGCAAGCAATACCATGCCTGGCTAATTTTTGTATTTTTAGTAGAGACGGGGCTTTGCCATGTTGGTCAGACTGGTTTCGAACTCCTGACCTCAGGTGATCCACCTGCCTTGGCCTTCCAAAGTGCTGGGATTACACCAAGCGTGGCCTAATTTTTGCATTTTTAGTAGAGATGGAGTTTCACCATATTGGCCAGGCTGGTCTGGAACTTCTAACCTCAAATGATCCTCTCGCCTCAGCCTCCCAAAGTGCTGGGATTACAGGCATGAGCCACCATGCCCAGCCAATAACATCATTTTTTTAAAAAGCCTTCAAAGAGTTCAATACAAAATTCTTCTAAAGTAAAGTTATTTTTCCAAATGGCAGCCTCGGATAAGATCAATTTTAACATTTTGACTTATAATCCCAACAAATCTAGGTCAAAATGCTACCTATATCAGGACAAGGGAGTGTAAACATGTAAAGGTTCAATACTTACTCAGTTACATTCAGGACATATTTATTACGTGCCCATAAGCAAGAACCTCTTTTAGAACAAAATCCAACTCCTTTATAAATGTGACACAATGAATTCTTTTTAAAACAAAAACACAAGCAAACCACAACTGCACGGAAGAATGCAAGGGCACCAGCAAGCTCAGGCACACCACATACCCTAGACTCGGAGAAGCAGGGAAACAAGGTGACGTGTGTTGAGAAAACTATTGCAGTCCTAAGTGATATTAGTGTTAGATACAGGAAAGTGATAGTCCTGCCCTGTTCTTGCATAGAACAGCTATGCCCAGAGCACAAGATTCCATCTGACAACTGGCAGGGTAAAGTTGGAGATTCAGAGAAAAGCAATCAGGCTAGTAAAGGAACCGGAAACTATGACCTATGACAGTGGTTGAGGGAAGTAGAGATGGTTAGCCTAAGGGAGAAATAAGCAAGGCTTAAGAGAAATTAGACAGCAGCTTTCAAATATTTTTAGAGAAGTAGGTTAATTATGGTAGTCATCCAACAAGGTAGAAATCATACCAAGCGTGAAGTCACAGGAACGTCCTGAGAGTATGCGACCATTGGAACTGTCCATAGTAAAATGGGCCAGCTTGAGCAATAAAAGTCTCCTAGTACCAGGAAATGTTTAGAGGTTGGGGAAAGTGAAAAAAAAGACCTGATTAAAGGAGGAGGCTGATGTTGTTACTCTGAGAAAAGACAATTGTTTCACTGGAAAGAAAAAGGAGCTAATTACTGGAAATAACTGAATTCCACATAAGGACTAAAAAGAGTCAGAAAAAGTGTTGTTGTCTCCCTGTACTTACCCATATTCCCCCAACTCTTTATATTTCAGATCAATATAGTCCTAATTTAAATAATCTAACCAGGCCAGGCATAGTGGCTCACAACTGTAATCCCAGCACTTTGGGAGGCCAAATCAGGAAGATCACCTGAGGCCACAAGTTTGGAGGCTGCAGTGAGCTATGATCACACCACTGTACTCTAGGATGACAAAGCCAAGAACCTAGCTCTTAAAAAAGAATAATCTAGCCAAAGGTTGTTTCTTTTCCTTCCAGTCACTGATTTATCTTTGAAGACTCTTCAAGAGTATGCTTGATGTAGAGTCTTCCCTAACTCATCACTCCATTGGCCCATCCACCGCCACATAGGCTTGTGCATCTATCCCCATCTGTTGCTGTTTCTCTTCTCTAAGCTTCCACAAGTTAGTTGTCTGTGTATATCACCAACACAGAACCCTCTGACCTACAAGGATTATTGATATGAATGGAATCTTAAATTGTAGCAAAAGGTTTTGAACCTATGTCATATATCATAGAATACTGGTACCATAAGATTACAAAGATCTGTGATTTATGAAAGAGAATTAACCAAATCAAAGGGCAACATATCCCAAGAGGCCTCCAGAGACTATCTGTTATAGCTTAGCACCTCCACAAGTATTGCAGGTTCAGCATCCCTTATCTAAATGCTTGGGACCAGAAGTGTTTTCAATTTCAGATTTTGGAAGATTTGCATATACATAATGAGATACCTTGCAGATGGCACCCAAGTTAAAACATGAAATTCACATACATTACACACACACCTCATATATGTAGACTGAAGGTAATTTTATATAATATTTTAAATAATTGTGTTCATGAAACAAGTTTTGACTGCAAAGTTTTGACTGTGTTTGACACATAGGGTGAGATGTGACACATCACGTCAGCACTCAAAGTTTCGGTTTTGGAGCATTTCAGATTTTCAGATAAGGGATGCTTAACCTGTAAGCATTTAGATCGGATGGATGGATGGGTGGGTGGATGGATGGATGGATGTCTTCTTTGGAAGTTCACCCTTCAAAAATATGTATTTGAACACTTCCATTTTATGTCTTTCTGCTGATCACAGATTATAAATTCCTTGAGGACAATGATGTCTTCCTTTCCCTGTCCCATGAGAACCCTTAGTTGCTGATCAAACGGAACTCCCTAAAATCCTTGCTGACAGAGAAAACTATACTTGAGAACTAAATGTGTGTGTGTTTTATGTGGGAATAACTCCTGTATTTCTGCAAATCTGGACTGACTTCTTTTTGTTGCCTTTTTTTTTTTTGAGGCGGAGTCTCGCTCTGTCTCCCAGGCTGGAGTACAGTGGCGCCATCTCTGCTCCCCGCAGTGGCCACCACCCCAGTTCAAGTGACTCTCCTGCCTCAGCCTCCCAGGTAGCTGGGATTATAGACACCTGCCACCATGCCCATTTAATTTTGGTATTTTGAGTGGAAACAAGGTTTCCCCACTTTGGCCAGGCTGGTCTCGAACTCCTGACCTCAAGTGATCCACCTGCCTTGGCCTCCCCAAGTGCTGGGATTACAGGTGTGAGCCACTGTGCCCAGCTTGCTGTACTTTTTTTTTTTTTTCTTTTGTTCTTGTTTGGTCTTGTTCACAAAAGACCAATGATAGTAACTCCCCTGCCCCCACTCTCCTGTAACAATCTTTGATACTCCTCATTTCCTAGAAGTTGTAGAAATTTTAAAAATCACAGATGCCCAGTATTGAGTCTAATATCAATCACAGAATTTCAGAGTTTGAAGACTGCTTAGAGACTATCTACTGTAGCTCCTTCGTTTTATAGCTTAGAAGGATAAAGTCACACTATTGACCCAGGACTCTAAATAATTTTTTCACTTTTTCTTTTTAAACTACAAATGAAATGTAGGTGCATCTACCTCAGAGAATTTACTGCCTTGGGTTTAGGACCACCTGAAATTAATGACTGTTCAGCCATTTAATTGTTGAAATAGCTCATATTTGAAAGTCATCAATTAGATAACACATGTGTATAATCATGTGCGATCTAAGAATCAGGACATGGAAGTTCCAGGTCAAATTAGTAATTATAAGAAGAACAGCTACAATTTCATGGATTCCTACTATGTACTAGGTGGTGAATCAGATCCTATGTTCATGCAATTCTCCCAGTGACCCTGCCAGGTAGGTAGAATTCACCTTCTTTTTCTTTTTTTGTTTTTAAGACAGGATCTCGCTCTGTGACCCAGGCTGAAGTGCTATGGCCATGAATACAGTTCACTGCAACCTCTGCCTCACAGGCTTAAGCGATCCTTGCACCTCAGCCTTCAGAGAAGCTAGGACCACAGGCATTCGCCACCACGCCTGGCTAGTTTTCTGTAATGTTAGTAGAGACAGGGTTTTGCCATGGTGCCCAAGCTGGTCTGAAACTCCTGGGGTCAAGCGATCCTTGATCCTGGTACAACTTTTGGGTGGAACCTGGTAAATTACTCCAGACTACATATGACAACCCAACAAAGAAAATGAGCCCCTGATAAAAAGATATTTGAAAAATCTAAACATAGGGAATGTTATATTTTGCCTCCCTTGTGAATGTTTATTTTGTTACACAATTAAGTGGCCATTGAAAGAGTAAGTTTTCTCAAAGTTCTGGAAAGTCATCATAACTTAGGCCCCGGAAAGAAATGGAATCTCTTTTAGTAATGACTCTTATTTTCTTTGAAAGTTCACATTTGGGTCAGCCAAGTTTTAAACGGTAAAATTATATTGCTGTGTTGTTAGTCAAGTTTGGGGGGAATGAGGCCGCTGGCTATTTGGATCACTGTAGGATAGCTTATCTGGGTTTTTAGCCTGAAAGAAGGGTCTATTCTTAGGCAAAAGACATCACTTTTGAGGAGCAGAAGCTTGCATTGGCTTTCAATTGAACGTACTCAAGTCTAGTTCTCCAAATAAAAGTTGCTTCCAAACCCTGTGTGGTTTTTCTTGGGTCAATGGAATGTTTAAGGGAAAGGAATCTTTCTTTTGTTGCTTCTTTATGTTGCAATTTAGGCAAACAGAAAATAATGTGGAATCATTTTTTTTTCATTTGTTTATTCCCTGCCTTGTTCTAACAAGAATAAAGTGGTCAGTAATAACAAAGAATAAATGTAAACTATTGCAGTTATGAATGAGCCAGAAATTTTATTTCGTTTCATTACACCAGCTATTACCCTGACTTTAAACTATTTATTAGTCATAGAAACCTACACACTACACTTTATTAATAAAGCCTATCTGATTTTAATATAAGCAGCTTTTTTCAATATAACTACTTCCATGTAGGTAGTTGTGACAGGAAGGTAAAACTGGTAAATGACACAAATTAAAACGATAATTCCCAAAGGATGAAATCATTCCCCTCTGAGGAGGATTTAAGTAGCCTTTGGCAACAACATCCTCAAGGGACACAGAAAGAAGTCATGGGCACCTCTATGGTCACGGCTCTGTGTCAGCACCAGATCACAAGAGGACCTGGTGAAGATTTCTTGCTTAAGAGTAAAAAATACTACGTAAATGAGATGCAGGGCTAACTTGTCTGCAGTCTTCCATCTAATCAAAGACTCAGAGCGTCTCATCAGACAATGGGATAGAAAATAGTTACTTTCTGGCCCGGTGTGGTGGCTCACGCCTGTAATCCCAGCACTTTGGAAGGCCGAGGTGGGCGGATCACGAGGTCAGGAGATCGAGACCATCCTGGCAAACACAGTGAAACCCCGTCTCTACTAAAAATACAAAAAATTAGCCTGGTGTGGTGGCGGGCACCTGTAGTCCCAGCAACTCGGGAGGCTGAGGCAGGAGAATGGTGTGAACCCGGGAGGCGGAGCTTGCAGTGAGCTGAGATCATGCCACTGCACTCCAGCCTGGGTGACAAAGCGAGACTCCATCTCAAAAAAAAAAAGAAAATAGTAACTTTCTGTTGGGAGAGTCGGTTTATTTAAACAACTGCAGGATCACTTCAAACTTTGTTAAAAAGTCAGAGATTGGTTCAAAAGAAAAAGTCTTTGAAATGTCAAATTAAAATTTGTTTTTGGTTCTTTTTTGAGACAGGGTCTCACTCTGTTGTCCAGGCTGGAGTGCAGCATTGTGATCATGGCTCACTGCAGCCTTGATCTCGGGCTCAAGTGATCCTCCCACCTCAGCTTCCCAAGTAGCTGGGACCTCAAACATACGCCTTCATGCCTGGCTAACATATTTTTTTTTAATGTTTTTATCGAGACGGGGTCTCCCTAAGTTGCCCAGACTGGTCTCCAACTCTTGGGCTCAAGCAATCCTCCCACCTCAGCCTCCCAAAATGCTGGGATTACAAGTGTGAGCCACAACGCCTGGCCCAAAAAAATGTTTTAAACTCTTACTTGACATAGCAGACTTGTATAATCAGTAATAAATATACTGATAAGTACTATTATTGAAAGAGACGGCCGGGTACGGTGGCTTATGCCTGTAATCCCAGCACTTTGGGGGACGAGATGGGCGGATCACCTGAGGTCTGGAGTTTGAGACCACCAGTCTGACCAACATGGAGAAACTTTGTCTCTACTAAAAATACAAAAACTAGCCGGGCATGGTGGTGCACGCCTGTAGTCCCAGCTACTCCAGAAGTTCAGGAGAATTACTTGAATCCAGGAGACAGAGGTTGCAGTGAGCCAAGATCACACCACTGTACTCCAGTCTGGACGACAGAGTGAGACTCATCTAAAGAAAGAGAGACGGAAAGGAAAGGAAAAGGAAAAGGAAAAGGAAAAGGAAAAGGAAAAGGAAAGGCATGCAGGGGAGTGGGTATAGGCCTTGACTCTAGATTCCAAGTCAGGCAATCTTTCCTACAAAATTTGAGTTGTCCCCTTGCTATGTGACACCCTATATGCCACACAATACAATCAAGAACCAACATGCTATTTTTTCTCCCCCAGATACACTCTGCCAGTTACACCATGTGCTCCCCAGTATATGTAGAATAATGCACGCTTCCCGGTGAACCCACCGGAACCCAACATCTTCCTCCTCTCCCATTCAATTCAAGGAAATGCAAGTGATTGAGACTAATAAAGAGTACATCTGAAAACCACTTCATACATTAAAAATACACTCACAAATAATTACTTATACTATTGGATTTTAATCATCTGCTTCACTTTTCATCAACCTCACCAAATAAGGTCTTGTTTTATTCGTCTTTAAATTTTAGCAACTTGCATAGTGCCTACCACATGGTAGGCATTTAATATATCTTTTTGGAATAAATGAACTGTAAGACATAGGTATTTTTTAAATTAATAGCACTTTTATCCATTTCTAAGTAAATGAACATGAGGCTATAATTTTGGTCTTTAGCAGAAACTACTAAATATGGTGTTAGTACATGTCCCTCAAAGCCATACATGTAACTCAAACATGTATAAAACGATTGCCACAATGATTACTCTACCACAGCCAACACGTAAGTGAGATAGCTACTAGGAACTTAAGCACTACTCTCTTCATACAGCATTTAAATAGCAGTGATTTTGACAATGCTGGAATTACTGCATTTTTGTTCTTTGATGTACTGTACAATGGGAAATGGATCAAAAGTTATTAAACAACTCTGTACAAGATTTCTTTATAAACTCTGATAAATGTACCAAAAAATACAGTGTAGGAATATGTACAATGAAGCCTCTTCTTTGCTGTCAGCTTGCAAATACCTTGGTTCCATGTTGCAGAATAGAACCAAGACGTACAACTTGTTTCTCCTCCAGAGATATTACGGGTATATAGTAGTACGTTCTCTTCTCTACTGACAACAGGAGGGCTTATGAGATTTCAGATTTTTAATTTATCCACCCACCCACCCACCCATCCGCCCACCCATCCACCCATCCACCCATCCATCCATCCATCCATCCATCCAAGACAGGGTCTCACTCTGATCCACCCATCCACCCATCCATCCATCCATCCATCCATCCAACCATCCAAGACAGGGTCTCACTCTGCAACCCAGGCTGGAGTGCAGTGGCATGACCATGAGTAGCTGGGACTACAGGCGGGCGCCATGATGCCTGGCTAATTTCTGTATTTTTGTAGAGACGGGGTTTCACCATATTGCCCAGGCTGGTCTTAAACTGCTGGGTTCAAGCAATCTGCCTGCCTCGGCTTCCCAAAGTGCTGGGATTACAGGCATTAGCCACTGTGCCGGGCCAGATTTCAGATTTTTAAAATTTGCCAAGTTTCTGGATAGATGCTATAACTGTATGGCTATAACCAAAAGTATTTTTCCATAAATCAAAGTTACTAGGCTTGGGCATCTAATTTTTAAATTATTTAACTTCTTCTAAAACATTCTCTCTCTTTCACTTTAAAAATTAAACAGTCACAAATTGAACTACATTTTGAAAAACGAGACAACAGCAAATGTACACCATATGTAAGACATGGAAACCTGGAGATAATAGCACAATTTATTGGAAGGCTGATCTTAGAAACTATGTAGACACCAAGAAGCCAAAACATGAAAGGAAATGGCTCCAAGGAAGTCAATGACAGGTTTTTGGTGGGTGACTTAACAACCCATTGCTAAGGACTTTTTGAGACCTACTATAACTGGTTAGACCTTGATTACAAAATCAGAATGTAGACTGTTTTTATATTTCACTACAAGAATTTGGGGGCATGTGTATCAATCACTGGATGGGGTAGTTGGGGCTTCTAACACTGTCATTAGCTTAATTGTTCTGCTAAAAAGGAAAACTAAATACCCTTCCAGGAGGCCTGGATTTCATTGCTTTTAATTTAGTCAAAATTTAGTTTAAAATGCACAAAGGAAATACTGCCTGAGGAGTCCAGAAAAGCTTTCTAGAAGCAGCCATGTGCTTGAAGACAGACAGGGGCTCCTGTATAAAGATGGAATACAAAGTCCCCTCTGAGGCCCCCGAGCCAGCCACATGGCCATCCACGTGATGACAAACACCCCTCTCCACATCCCCAGCACAATGTTACATCACTCCACATTTGGGGACCTCAGTTTCCCCATCTGTAAAGCAAGAAGGGGCTGGACTAGCCAAGCTCCTTCTAATTCTAAAATACTATTCTCTTTTATGACTTTAGCAGGATACTTCTACCCTGCCTACAAATAAAATACAGTATGGAAAGAGCTCCTTCAATGACATCTTTTTTCTCACCACCCTTGATAGGGCTTAGAAGCAGAAACAGATGCTTCCGTGATTGTTTCTCATGGATTCCCATGTGCTTTGCATGTGCCTAGTGGAGCTACAAATGGCGATGCCACTACACACATAATCCCCAAAGCTTATTGGGGCTACTCTGAAAAGGGATTTGAAAAACACAAAGTTTTTGAACACATTTAAATCATACTATTAAAAGAGTGTACATGAGTTTTCCTACCCTTTAAAAACAAACCAAAAAAAGGCTTATATTCCCACAGTACCTACTTGTAAATGGCTTAAGGTCCTCACATAGATGACAGTTAACTTTAATATGAAGAAATGAATAGTAGATTATAGAGTGTCCTACCAAGCCTCTCTGGGAGCCCTAAAAATTTAAATTTCTTTATTTTATCTAGGCTGAGATTAAACTTGGAGAATGCAGAATTAACTCAATTTCTGTACATCTAAATAATGTTCTCTCCAATTATGCTGGGTTATTTTTAAGAGTTTCTCCTTCACTCAGTAATATGCTTAATGTTATGATTAAATATCAAAATGGTTAACAACTGATTTTTTTTTTTTTTGAGACAGGGTCTTGATCTGTTGCCCAGGCTGGAGTGCAGTGGCATGATCACAACTTACTGCAGCCTCCAACTCCTTGGCTCAAGCGATCCTCCCACCTCTGTCTCCTGAATAGCTGGGACTACAGGCACGCACTACCACGCCTGACTAATTTTTAAATTGTTTTTAAATTTTTTGTAAACATGGGGTCCCATGGTCAGGTGCAGTGGCTCACGCCTGTAATCCCAGCACTCTGGGAGGACGAGGCAGGCGGATCACAAGGTCAAGAGATCAAGACCATCCTGGCCAACAAGGTAAACCCCGTTTCTACTAAAAATGCAAAAATTAGCTGGGTGTGGTGGTGTGCGCCTGTAGTCGCAGCTACTAGGGTAGCTGAGGCAGGAGAATCGTTTGAATCTGGGAAGCGGAGGTTGCAGTGAGCCAACATCGCACCACTGCATTCCAGTCTGGCAATAAAGACTCCATTTCAAAAAAAAAAAAAAAAGATGGGGTCTCATTTTGTTGCCAAGGCTGGTCTCAAACTTCTGGCTTCAAGTGATCCTCCCACCTCCCACCTTAGGTAAACTGCTGGGATCACATGCATAAGCCATGGCACCTGGTCTAGTTGCTGAATATTTCACCATGCACTAGGTACTATTCCACTTTACTCAGACTCTCCCCCCCTCCCCAACAAGCGTACACCTGAGGAAACAGAGGCACAAAGAGATGGCAGTCACAAAGCTAGAATCTGCATCCTCTGTTCTAACCCCACAACCCACTTGTATAAACTCTGAATGGCAAACATATCTAGCACCTGACACCATGCTGCATGATCAAAGACGATTAAGACAAGCACTTGGTTTACAGGCGGTGGAGTCTGCCAAACACATAAAAAATAATTACAACATGATATGTATGCTGTAACACAGACCTTTAAAAATTGCCATGGAAACAGAGGAAGAGAGAGAGTTTGCCAGGGGAGTTCAGCGAGGCTTCCATTTGATCTGGGTACTGAAAGACGAGCAGGCATTCCTGGGGTGGAGGAAGAATGGAAGGGCATTCCAGGTAAAGAACAAGATTTGCCGAAGTACGAAGTAGGTAAAGGTGAGTGAACTCGGGGAATTCAGTGTGGTGGTAAAGAGAGACGGGGACGGGACAGCACTGAGAAGATCTGACAGGCTAGCTACCTGGGCCCCTTTCAACAGCAATGCCCATTTGGCTAAGAGTGGCCAGTAAAGCAGGGTCCCCTTTACAGTTACCTCCTGAAGTGATCACATCTGATAGAGCTGGAGTGGGTATGGAGTTCTAAAGACTTTTAAATGCAAATAATTCGGGGGTACAAACAAGACTGTAAGAACAATAGCTGAATTCACCGTTTAGCTGAATTTTAGAGCCAGGAGGCCCAGGCTGAGGACTGCCCACAGAAGGGGAGGTCAGCCTGGCGTGGTGGCTCATGCCTATAATCCCGGCACTTTGGGAGGCTGAAGCAGGGGAATTGCTTGAGCCCCAGGAGTTTGAGACCAGCCTGGGCAACAAAGCGAGACCCCTTCTCAAAAAATAAAAAAGGGGAGGGGCAGTAAACAAGTTCTGATGTTGAACTGCCATATACGCTAAAGCCTAGGTGTGTGGCCCTTAAAGAACCATGAACAAAACATTGTGTGTGTGTGTGTGTGTGTGTGTGTGTGTGTGTGTGTGTGTTTGTTTTCTGGGGAGGGTGCCCATAGGCTTCACCAGACTCTCAAAGGGATCAACGATCCCCCAAAACATTAACAATCACTCCTTTCAAGCAAGCTGGGAGCCAGACCTCCAGGCAACCTCTACCACCTGGAGAAACCCCAGGACATAGTAAGCAAAAAAAAAAAAAAAAAAAATTCACTGCAAGCGAAGTGACAAAGTAAACTCTTTCTCCCTCCCTCGCTCCCTTGACTTTTAGAAACTACGACACTTTAACCTCAGCCTGTTCAACGCCTTTAAGATCAGAGATAGGCATGTTTGCCTAACTTTATTCAGGTCCCATTATGCAAGCCTGCTACCTATTCAGGACTCCAAACATTCATGATCTGCCGATAAGGTATTCATTCACCCTTCAATTTGTAATCTAATTTTCCTAAGCAAAGCCTCCGTCTAAATAGTGAAAACAGTAAGAAAATGCAGGAAGCTGGATCCACCGGCCAGGTACTTAATTAACTTCTCTAAACTAATAGTTAAAAGAAACCTTAAAAATCCAACCACACTTCAGTGAAACTCACTTTAATTTTCTACCACAAGATTAAAAGGATGACTGGCCCCTGCGGAAAAAAATAATCACCAGAGTCTGAAGACAAGAAACCTTACTTGCAGATGGGCAATTTGGCCCCCTGATGGGACGTGAACCTTGAGCCAGCATCTCCAGCATCTGTCAGCATCCTTACATCTTTCAGCACCAGCACTGCCAGATTTCACTGCTGAACTCCGTGCTGCATCTTTAAAGCAGTGCAGTCAAGGGACCGTAAGTCACTTTTCAGGAAGGAGAGAGAGAAGCCTTCAGGCACTCTTTGGGCACGGTGGGAGGCAGCATACAGTGGTGGTTAAGAACAACACCATCGTTACAGTCAGCAGCCGCGTGGTCTCAAAGGCCAGCCTTGATCACATTAGAGCCATGTGACCTCAGGCAAGTTAATTTCCCCCTCTGCTGTTTCTTTACCCATGAAATGGGGCTCAGAACTGTACCTCCTCCTAGGATTGTTAGGAGAACTTAGGAACTTAATGTCTGTAAAAATGTTTAGAACAGTATCTGGGACGTAGGAAGTACTTGACAAATGGTACACTAATTCTTACCAAAATCCTTTAAGAAAAGTAGCCAATGGCCAGGCAAGGTGGCTCATGCCTATAATCCTAGCACTCTGGGAGGCCGAGGTGGGCAGATTGCCTGAGGTCAGGAGTTCGAGACCCACCTGGCCAACATAGAAAAACCCTGTCTCTACTAAAAATACAAAATTAGTGGGGCATGGTGGCACATGCCTTAATCCCAGCTACTCGGGAGGCTGAGGCAAGAGAACCGCTTGAACCAGGGAAGCAGAGGTTGCTGTGAGTCAAGATCAGGCCGTTGCACCCCAGCTTGGGCAACAAGAGTGAAACTCCATCTCAAAAAAAAAAAAAAAGAAATTAAAATTACTCTATATATCAAATATACACATATAAATACTTAAATCATGGATGCAGAGAAGACTCATGCTATATATACGTTTCAATATATGGAACCTAGCCTTAGCTTTTGAAGGAAGATAGGAATTTCCATAAAGGTAATAATAATGGAATAAATGCCTATAATCTCAGCACTCTGACTGAGAGGCCAAGGCGAGAGGATCACTTTAGTCTAGGAGTTTGAGACTAGGCTGGGCAACATAGTGAGACTTTGTCTCCACAAAAACTACGGAAAATTAGTTGGGCATGGTGATGCATGCCTGTAGACCCAGCTACTTGGGAGGCTGAGGTGGGAGGACTGCTTGAGGCTGAGGCTGCAGTGAGCTGAAATCGTACCACTGCACTCCAGCCTGGGTGGATAACAGAGTGAAACTCTGTCTCTAATTAAATAAATAAATGGAATAAAAAGTTAATATTTAATAATGGGCTAATGCTAATTTGTGTGTGTGTGTGTGCGCGCGCGCATACCCAAGAAAATAAAATGCAAGAGTGTCAAAAACCTTGGAAATGCAACAGCCATGCTTCAAAGGACTAGAGCACAAAAATGTAATCGTCACCGAGTACTGCTTTTAGCATGCTTTAAAGGTTACTGTCTAATAATAAGGGCCTTCTAGATCAAATTCTGCACCAGGCACTGTGTAACATTTTACATATCTCCTTTAATCCTGGCGACTCCACGAAGTAGGCATTATTATCCTCATTCTCTTCTTACAAACAGATGAAAAAACTAAGGTCTAGAGAGATTAAAGGTCACCCAGCCAGCCAAATGGAGCAGAGTATGAACCTAGTTATGAATCCAGTATCACCATGCACCCTTAGTAACTGATTTATAATCAAATTTCCAATGTCACAAAAGTTGGGCTTATTGACCGACTGCTCTATAACCTGCTCTCATTTCATGTCTCAATGCTATCCCCTTTCAAATAATAATAATAATGATAGCAACTTTCCACCTGTTGAGCACCTATTTACATTCTGTTGAGGCATGATCTCTAAGTATCGCCACCATCCATATGCAACTCTATGTTGTGGATTTTGTTATTCCCAATTTACTCAAGAACTAGCTTCAAAGAAAGTAAGTAACTTGCCGAAGATAGCACAGCTAATAAGTGTCAGAGTCAGGTTAGGAGACAAGGATGTCAAACCTAACACTGGCTGACCCAAAACTCATGTGCTATGAAGACACCAAAGCCCATCCAAGGCCCAGCATGGTGGCTCATGCCTGTTCCCAGCACTTTGGAAGACTGAGGTGGGCAGATTGCTTGAGGTCAGGAGTTAAGAGAACAGCCTGGTCAACATGGTGAAACCCCGTCTCTACAAAACATACAAAAATGAGCCGGGCGTGGTGGTGCACGCCTGAGGTTGCAGCTATTTGGAAGGCTGAGGCAAGAGAATGGCCTGAACCCGGGAGGCAGAGGTTGCAGTGAGCCCAGATTGCACCACGGCACTCCACAGCAAGACTCCGTTTCAAAAAAAAAAAGCCCATCCAAATTTTCATAATACAAACCCAGTTTAAACCCTGCACCATCCTGCCTTTCTTCCTGAGAGAGAGATCTTCTCTCTTGGCAAGGGACCCACGTGACTCCTTGTCTCTGAAAACTAAACTAAGATTTACTATTTCCAGGAGGTTCTCCCTTCCCCACCCCTAGCCCTCAACTTCCTCCCCACCAATTCACCCTGCAGACTGTTTGGTCCTGAGACACAAGCAGAAATAAAGAACTAAAAGAGAGAGGAAAGAAGAAATGGATGGGAAGTGGCCGTTACTCCTACAATAGATGGCCCCTGAGCCCCTGGAAGCCCCGCCCATACTGGAGAACAAGCACAAGCCTAACTCAGGCTTTGCCAGGCCTTCCCTTCTGCAGCCCAGCCCTCACTGCCCCCTCGGAGGTAGCTAGGCAACTAGGCCCCGCATACACAAAGGGGAAAGAGGTGCCAAGCCCTGCCAGACAGGTATTCAAGCAAAAGCAGAACTGGTGACCTATAAATATCCACAAGGTGCCGGAACACATGAACAAAGAGATAAGGGACAAATATTACAGATGTTTGAGAGTCTGGATCTCCGGTCAGAGTAAGAATAAAAAGAGCCCTGGTGCAACACTGGTAGACAGCGAACTGGTAGGCGAAGCTGGGAAACCAGATAACGAAGCCCATGGTGACTCAGAATACAGAGTAAACAGGCTGGAAGTGACGCTAAGCAGCTCTCCTGCCTAAGGCATGGACTTTGCAAGGTACATTTCAACTGCTCGGAGACCTGAAGTCAGGTCCTGGTTCTCAACCCCACTTGGGATAGCTGCAATGAACATGATGGCTACAAATGAACCTATATCAGAAAGGGACTTCCTGCGATCACAGAATTCCCTGCTTCACCCATTTCCCCAGCACATGTAGTAGATAAAAAGAAGTATTTACTGAAAATGCAACTCTGTCTCAGTAAAACACATCCATCCAATACCATGAATTATAAACTTGGGATATTTTTTTTAAAGGTACATTTGTTATGTATCTTTCCTATGATTTTCTTGGGTGTGTTTATTTACATAAGAAAAAGATTAAAACAATGAGCCCAAATAGAAAGTTTTCTAAAATCCACCCTCAGATATCTATTTAAATTTGTTCGGAAACATACATTTGGGTTTCCCTTGCACATTAAGTTCCTACAAAGGAGGTGCTATGGAATACTCTCATGCCTAAATGAGGTGCAGGTTTCTATATAAAATAATAGCAGGCCAGGTGAGGTGGCTCACGCCTATAATCTCAGTACCCTGGGAAGCTGAGGCAGGAGGACTGCTTAAGCCCAGAAGTTCAAGATGAGCCTGGGTAACATAGCAAGACCTCTATTATTAAGAAAATTTAGTAGTAGTATTATTTAAGAAAATTTCAGCCAGGCGCAGTGGCTCAAGCCTGTAACCCCAGCACTTTGAAAGGCTGAGGTAGGTGGATCACCTGAGGTCAGGAGTTCAAGACCGGCCTGGCCAACATGGTGAAACCCCGTCTAAACTAAAAATACAAAAATTAGCCAGACGTGGTGGAGGGTGCCTGTAATCCCAGTTACTCAGGAGGCTGAGACAGGAGAATCACTTGAATCCAGGAGGTGGAAGCCAAGATCGCACCACTAGACTACAGCCTGGGTGACAGAGCAAGACTTGTCTCAAAAAAAAAAAAAAAAATTTAAAAAGTAAGTAAAAGAAAAACAGTAGATAATCCTACCCATCCCAGCCCCCTGCTGCTTTTAAGAACTTTTCCTCAATTACCTACCAGGTTATTACTTTATTCTTATCTCTATCATAGCAATCAGCTTTTTTTTTCCTCTTTTTTTGAGATGGAGTCTCGCCATGTCACCCAGGCTAGAGTGCAGTGTTGCAATCTGGACTCACTGCAACCTCCACCTCCCGGGTTCAAGCGATTCTCCTGCGTCAGCCTCCCGAGTAGCTGGGACTACAGGCACGTGCCACCACACCCAGCTAATTTTTGTATTTTTAGTAGAGATGGGATTTCACCATGCTGGCAAGGATGGTCTCGATCTCTTGACCTCGTGATCTGCCTGCCTCGGCCTCCCAAAGTGCTGGGATTACAGGCATGAGCCACCGCACCCAGCCAGTCATCAGCCTTTTTAATCTTGTGTGTAATACTTTCCACCTAACCCATAAAGCATGTGAGGGTATGACATTATCCTTGGCACACAGTAGGTACCTAGAAAATTTGTAAAAAATAATTTTTGATGTTTGCCTTTCAAATGTAGGAATACGAAATATGATGTTCGCACTTAAGGAATTTTTAATAAGAAACACAAACATAACAAAACACTACAGAGGATTCATGGAAACATCACCAGAAAGTAGTCAAATAATTCCTACATGTTCTTTAAGAAATTTACTTGAAAATGATTGCTGCACAATTGCCTGTCCAGAACTAAAGTTAAATTATCCTGGTGGCTGCTGTCTGGTGATAATTTTCTTAGTGCCAGGAAGCTGGTGAGAATGTGATTAAACATGTTTCCCCCTCAGCCCCTCCCTAGATGCTATCAGGTTTGCTAACCAGAAGGTTCTGCAGCTGACCAGCTCGCGCGCGCACTCACACACACACACACACACCCCTCCCTAAGAAAACAAATTTTCACAAGAGTAATTACATACAAATTCTAAATCTCTAACCTGTACTTTTAAACTCATCATCTTCACAATTGAGCACAAATAAATTTAAAGCATGGGATGAAAATCAATCAAAATTAGCCATTTTCATGACTTCAAATAGGTATTTTAAACTTTTAACTGATAATGTCACTAAAATACTAACTAGCCTGTCAATTGATTGCAAGTTTCTAAACCATTCCTAACTACTGTTCCTAGACAGACCCTGGACTCTCTTCATCTTCTGCCCTGATGACCCTTCAACTCTGAACTACTCTGCTACAATAGAGCAAGTATTTACAGGGAAAACTCTACAACATGAAACACAAAAGCTTGACAGATTTGCATTAGCATTTTCCTTTTGTCACTCTATTCAATGTCCAATAGGTTGACTCCCTGCATATCTTTCTAATTGGGCAATCAAGAAGCCTCCCGATGAAATCTACAACATTGCTGAAAGTCAGAATCACATGCAATCAGTCCAGCCACTGAGAAACACAACTGACCTGCATGAAAAATGTCCATCTAGCTCTGTGACCTTAAACTAGTAACTTCACCTCTGCGGACTTCAGTTTCATCTGGTGATTTGTCTCTTTTAACTACAATATTTCAAAATGGGTTTTGATATCCGGTGTGGAAAGTCCCCCCAAGAGTTCTTTTCCAAATGTTCTTGGTTTTATGTATGTTTATAAGTCCAACTGACTTACAGATTAGCTTGTCAAATTCTGTTTAAAGTACTTGGGAATTTTTATCAGAATTTCATTTACTGTTTAAATTAATTTGGAGAAAAGAGACAACTTTACAATATCCATCCACAGAAATACAATCTATTATCTCCATTTACTTGGTATTTTCTTTTTTTCTTTTTTTTTTTTTTTTTCTTTTTGAAGCAGGGTCTTGCTTTATGGCCCAGGCTGAAGTGCAGTGGTGTGATCACAGCCCACTGCAGCCTCAACTTCCGACGTTCAAGTGATCCTCCCACCTCAGTCTCCAGAGGAACTGGGACTACAGGCACATGTCACCATGTCCAGTTAATCCTGTGGGTTTCTTTTGTTGAGATAAGGTCTCGCCACGTTGCCCAGGCTGGTCTCGAGCTCCTGGGCTCAAGCAATCCATGCATGTCGTCCTCTCAAAGTGCTGGGATTACAGGCGTGAGCCACTGCGTCAGACCTATTCAGGTCTTTTTTGTCCTTCAGAATGCAGTATTCTTTAAGTTGTTCTTGCAAATTTGTTTTTCATTGCTGTCAGGAATGGTATCTGTTTTTCATTATGTGTTCTAATTGATTAGTACAGGGTGAGAATCCCTTATGTGAAATGGCTGGGACCAGAAGTGTTTCAGATTTTGGAATATTTGCATATTTTAAAAATAATGAGATATGTTGGGGATGGGAACCAAGTCGAAACACAAAATTCATTTGTTTCATATACACTTTATAAACATAGCCTGAAGGTAGTTTTATAAAACATTTTAAATAATTGTGTGCATGAAAACCAAGTTTTGACTGAAATCTGTCACATGAAGTCAAGTGTGGAATCTCTCACTTATGGTACGTCAGTGCTCGAAAAGCTTCAGATTGTGGGGCATTTTGAGATTAGAAATGCTCTCAACTTGTACTACTTTCCTATGCTGACAAACACACACACACACGTACTTACTTTTTTTTTTTTTTTTTTGAGATGCAGTCTCACTCTGTCGTCCAGGCTGGAATGCAATGGCACGATCTTGGCTCACTGCCACCTCTGCCTCCCAGTTTCAAGTGATTCTCCTGCCTCAGCCTCCTGAGAGCTGGAACTACAGGCGCACGCCACCACGTCTGGCTAATTTTTGTATTTTTAGTAGAGATGGGGTTTTGCCATGTTGGCCAGGCTGGTCTTGAACTCCCGACCTCAGGTAATCCACCCGCCACAGCCTCCCAAAGTGCCAGAATTATAGGCATGAGCCACCGTGCCCAGCTATATTTTTAAAAACAAAATTAAAACCCTATGATTTTTGTGTTTATCCTGTCTGGTCATCTTACTGAAGTTTATTCGTTCTTTTTTTTTTTTTCCAACTGATAATCTTGGATTTTCTAAGCAATTGATAACATTTTGCAAATGATAACAGGGGCCTATCTTTAAAAGGACAAGCAAAAAGACTAGGGAAAATATTTCTAAAATATATTAAAGACAAAAACAATTAATGTTTACAACACATAAAGAGTGCCAAGACTGGGAGCGGTGGCTCACACCTATAATCTCAGCATTTTGGGAGGCCGAGGTGGGTGGATCACTCGAGGTCAGGAGTTTGAGACCAGCCAGGCAGGCCAACATGGTAAAACCCAGTCTCCACTAAAAATACAAAAATTAGACAGGTGTGGTGGCACGCACCTGTAGCCCCAGCTACTCAGGAGGCTGAGGCAAGAGAATCGCTTGAACCCAGGAGACAGAGGTTGCAGTGAGACAAGATCACGCACTGCACTCCAGCCTGGGAGACAGAGTGAGACTCTATCTCAAAATTAATAATAATAATAGTAATAAAGAGTGCCTACAATATCAAAAATGCAATCTAACAGAAAAAGAGACAAAAGATAAATAACCATAGTGTGGAAAAACTAAAAATAGCCAGTGAAAACTTGAAAATGCTACACTTCTTTAATAAGAAAAATACAAAATACAACAATGAAATGCCCTCTTATAGCCAATGATTACAGAGTAAGAAGGGCAATGTCTAAGCCAGGCAAGGCGGTGTGCACCTGCATCCCAGCTAATGGGGAGGCTGAGGAGGGAGGACCCCTTGAGCCCAGGGGTTTGAAGCTAGCCTGAGCAACATAGCAAGATCCCGTCTCTTAAAAAAAGAAAAAGAAACAGAAACAATCTCAAATGTTAGAAAGGGTACTGAAAAATGGACAAGCTAGATGGGACTATAAATTGATGTCATTGTAGAGAGCCATTCAGCTTTATCTACTTAAAAATTAAATGCACATCACTTTCATCCAGAAATTCCATTTCCAGGAATCTCAATATTAAACAAGTTCTAGAATTAAAGAGTAAGTTATATTATAAAATGACATATGGTTAAAAAAGATCTTTAAATAGCACTTAAGTTGTTCCAGTATATATGTAGTTATTCTACATATATATGTGTTACATATGGTAACACATATAAATATAAACTATACCAACGTACCTCTCGTGTTTCATGAAGAACACATAGGCAAAACAAAATTCACGTTTTTAATTACAAAAGTACACATAGTTGAATTCTAAAAAGCTAAAATCTTACAGCAGGAAATGGTTAATGTATTTGGGAATATCCACACATTGAAACACTATGTGGCTACTAAAAAAAGAATGTGTTACAGCTGTACATACTAACATGGAAGATCTAAACTTTAATGTCAAGTTAAAATTTAAGAGGGAGCAAAAAAGATAAAAGACACATTTACAGACATGTTAAGTACATAAAAAGATGCATATTAAACCGTTAACTGTGGTCACACTTCTGGACAGCAAATGGGGATGGGGTTAGGAAATTGAGGTGCAATACACTGCATTGTTTACCAGATGTACTTCCATACTTTTGCATGTTTAAAAGTCACAATTACTTAAAACTTCATAATTTTTCAAAAACAGAAAAATAAGATGATACAATGACATTCTTTTTTTTTCTATGAAACTTTTTAGAAGTTTCTGAAAAACAGGTTTTCTGAGACGTCTCCACATTGATTTCAACCACTGATAATCAGTTATCTGGGACTAAGTAGTGAAGGTTCAATGTGTATCAGTACCATGAAGGCACTAAGAAAAAACAGAGGGCATCAGACAATTCCAAACGTTCTGGTAAAAGCTTAAACACCCAGTAATCGTAATATATTCGGATTTCTTTCTACAGAAGTAAAATATTTGAACACTGTAACAAACTTACCAGTGTTCACAAACACAATCAGAAGATTTTATTGTATTCTTAAACTAGCTTTAAAAAAAAAAAGGTCTATCTGTCGCTTGGAAGAACAAACTCCCCCAGCAAAAAACAAAACAAGGCCAGGAGCAGTGGTTCACACCTGTAATCCCAGTACTTTGGAAGGCCAAGGCGGGCAGGATCACTTGAGTTCAGGAGTTCAAGACCAGCCTGGCCAACATGGCAAAACCCCGTCTCTACTAAAAATACACAAATTAGCTGGGCGTAGTGGTGCATGCCTGTAATCCCAGCTATTCAGGAGGCTGAGGCAAGAGACTTGCTTGAACCCGAGAGGCAGAGCTTGCAGTTGAGTCAAGATTGTACCACTGTACTCCAGCCTAGGCAACTGAGGGAGACTGTCTCAAAAACAGAAAAAAGGGCAGGGTGCAGTGGCTCACTCCTGTAATCCCAGCACTTTGGGAGGCCGAGGCAGGCGGATCACAAGGTCAGGAGATCGAGACCATCCTGGCTATCTCGGTGAAAACCTGCCTCTACTAAAAATACAAAAAATTAGCTGGACGTGGTGGCACACACCTGTAATCCCAGCTACTCGGGAGGCTGAGGCGGGAGAACGGTGTGAACCTAGAAGGCGGAGCTTGCAGTGGGCCAAGATTGCACCACTGCACTCCAGCCTGGGCGACAGAGCAAGACTCCATCTCAGAAATAAAAATTAGCCAGGCATGGTGGTGGGCGCCTGTAATCCCAGCTACTAGGGAGGCTGAGACATAATAATGGCTTGAATCCGGGAGGCAGAGGTTGCAGCGGGCAGAGATCACACCACTGCTCTCCAGCCTGGGCAACAGGAGACTCTGTCTCAAGCAAAACAAAACAAACAACAACAAAACAATGAAAATCAACAAGAGGGTAGGATAAGGGGCCAAAGAGTCTGTTAGACTGGAAAGCAACACTGTATTTTTGATGGATTAACATTTACACAAACATCAACTCCACTAATGGACAGCCTTTTCTACTCTTTATCATTTTGTTTAGTTTATCTGGCAAGGGGGATGAAAAACAAACCCAAGAAGAAACAGGGAACATGGCTAGGATATACACAATTCTCCCAACTCATAAACCACTAGGGTATTGGGAAACACCACTCGACATCCTGGCTCTCAGGGATTTCCCAATTCTGAAAATCCCACATTGCAATGGGACATACCACTTGGAATGTCACAAAAGGGATTCATTGTGTTACGTTAAAACTTAGTTCCCCGTACACAGTAATTTTAAGTGTAAGGCTAACACAAAAACAAATTGACCAACTTCAGAAGCATTTCTCTTAGATGAAGACATCAGGATGTCTTTTCTTCTATGCAACATGCTCCTGGAATAACTCTTTCAAGGAGGCATCCTTTTCAAAGACCAGAGGAAAAGCTGCCAAACATCACACAAGGCAGAGTGTGTACACACACCGCCTTCTAACACACCAAGCGGTCTTATTCCAGGTTTTCCCAAAGCCAGTCAAAACAGCCTTTCCAGCCAAGCCTATACTCCCAGGTCTGTCTTGGTCTCTCCCCATCCAAGACTGAATTTCCTGAAGCACCCTCCCAGAACCTGGTATCTGACAATTGATTATCCATAAAAATGCTTAGTGGATAGATGAAAGAGATGATGCATTATCAGAAGTGAATGAAGCTCTATGTGACTAAGTATAGGGTCTACTGGAGAAAGTTGCAGATGAGACTATCTGGCAAGGGGACACAGTTAAAGGTTTTAAGCAGAATGACAGGGTGTATTTCCATTATGTGAAAGGTTAGCTGGCTCTCCTGAAGACAGCAAGGACTGAAAGGCAGACAAGCTTGGAGACAGGAAAGTGGCTTAAGGCTGTGCAAAAGCTTTGCTGGTTGCCTGAAATAGGACAGCAGCAGCGTAGAGGTAAGTCAACAGATTTGAGAGATACTTGGAAAGTAGAATTGTTGAATCTGGTGATGGATTAGTCAGGGAGGGGAGGGGAAGGGCTGGGCACCTAGGTGAAGGCTGTGACTCCTACAGAGGAGGAACACAGGGGTGCAGGTCAGATAGTGGGGATAATGGGATCATTTACCAGACACATTAGCATCCAACTAGAAGTGGTGTAGACACTTGGATATTTGCATCTGGATTTCAGGACAGAAGTCTGGGACAAAGGACACCATCCATGGGAATGCAGGACAATGAGAAATGAAGAGGCAGGATGGAGTGCCAAGGAACACTACCATTTACAAACCAAATCCAGGGGGAAAGGGGAAGAGGGGAATGTAGGGGTGGGGTCAGGGAGGAAGAGGAAAGTCAACCAAGTGTGGTGTCATGGAAGCCAAGGGAAGGGAACATCAAGGATGGAAAAATCCAAGATGTCAGTCCTGACATCTCTGTCAGTCCTGGGATAAATCGTGAATTTCGTTTCCTTCCTCATACTTTATTTTCCCAGGATCCTCAATAACATGCATTTTATTATTAATCAGAAAAAAAAAATCTGTTTAAGAAAATTATAAAAATCTGTTATGATCCCCTCATAAATTAAAGAGCCACAGATAGTGTACTATCCACAGGACATGTGTTTTGAATTTGTTTTCTGGGTCTGGTGATGGAATAGTACAGATCTTTCTATCTGCTCCAGCCTCATGACCAATGATACACATTGCCCAGCCTCCTGGCCAAGGTCTGGGATCCCAGCAGAGCAGAGCTGGCTAACCCATACACAGATGGCCCAGTGACCTTGGGTTCATTAGCATACTGTTCTAATCAAGTGAGCTAACCAGCAACAGACCTGGCCTACTTTGTCCCACTTCCCACCACTAGTGAGGCCAAAGTTCCTCAACTCTGCGCCATTTCCTATAAACAAGAGATTGCCTATAAACATCCACAGATCCAGGAGGTCCAAGGCTCACCAAAAATATTTGTTCATCGTTTCTAAATAGGATTTATGTTTACTTACAAGCTATCTGCCCTGGCGAACAGAAGTGTATCATTAATAAAAATGATAGTAGCCACTGAGCCAGCATAGATAGCAATCAATGACCCAATGCCTGTTGTTCTGATGACATTAAACGGGGAGGAGGGAGTGGGGGAGGGGACACAACAAAAAAAATATTTCTAAGGTCAACAAAGATTTAAGAAAAAAACATTCTGGCCAGGTGCAGTGGCTCACACCTGTAATCCCAGCACTTTGGGAGGCCGAGGTGGGTGGATCACGAGGTCAAGAGATCAACACAAGCCTGGCCAACATGGTAAAACCCCATCTCTACTAAAAATACAAAATTAGCCAGGCATGGTGGCACATGCTTTTAGTCCCAGCTACTCAGGAGGCTGAGGCAGGAGAATCGCTTGAACCCGGGGAGGCGGAGGTTGCACGGAGACCAGATCACACCACTGTATTCCAGCCTGGGCGACAGAGTGAGACTCTGTCTTAAAAAAAAAGAAAAAAGAAATAACATTCTAACATTCTAACCTTGTGCCACTTTCTTGATGCTCCCCACTGCACCAAATAATTGGTATTTATCTTACAGGATTCACCTGTGATAACACTCTTCTTGGAGTTGGCTGAGAGTAGCTATCATTCTCTCTACTTAAAAAATTTGAAAAGTATAGGGGTTATTTTACTTGACCTCAAGCGATCCAGAAGGAGATGCCAACTCTCCTTCCAGAGAGAGAAATAGGGATCAATTAGAACAATGCCGGCCAGGCATGGTGGCTCATGCATGTAATCCCAGCACTTTGGGAGGCCAAGGTGGGAGGATCACTTGAGGCCAGGAGTTCGAGACCAGCCTGGCGAAAACCTATCTCTATTAAAAAATACAAAAATACAAAAATTAGCTGGGCATAGTGGTGCATGCCTGTAATCCCAGCTACTCCAGGAGGCTGAGGCAGGAGAATCACTTGAACCTGAGTGGCAGAGGCTGCAGTGAGCCAAGATGGTGGCACTACACTCCAGCCTGGGCAACAGAGCGAGGCTCTGCCTCAAATTAAAAAAAAAAAAAAAAGAACAATGTCAATTAGAAAAACCTGCAATGTGTTCCAGACACAACCTTGGACTTCACTGGCCCCATCTTTTTATGTGAAGGTGTTGAACAAATACAGTTCTTGGGTGACTTTCCAGCTCAAAAGGCCTATGATAGCCTAAATCGATGTCATTATACTGACAACCCGGGTAGGAGGGAGAAATCTTTGAAAGTAGTTTTTGAGTATGTAAATGTCCATGTTTACATACTATTATTAGAAAAGAAATGTCTATTTCATGAGAAGTTAACAAACTTTTATAGACCTCTCTATTGAATATTTGTGCATTTTAATTCATTGGTTTTAAAAAAATGAAGTACTATTGGAATATTATATCTACTATTTTTCTCTCCTCCTCAATACAACACTTAAAAAAGAATGAACTAACTTCAAATAATTCTTGGGATAAGTAGCCTATCTTTCCAGGAAAAGAAAATGTAAGAACTTAACTTGGACTGGAGTATCTCTGTTCAAATGGATTTTACTATAATTGGTTTTGAGAGGGCAAGAACCATGGAGATGGGGTGCTAAAAATAGATGTAGTAAAGTTGGGGGGAAAGTACGTGCAAGACTGACACTAATAATTACAAAAAAAGTAGTGTCATTCCTATTAAAATAAGAAATCTGAGCCCATTCTGGGAACAGTCATGGACTGCCACGGTCATCTGGGCTCAGGGCTGGCCCCGTTCCCCACAGAGGTCCCTCAGCCTCAGTGGACAGCCTTATAAGGCAACTGAGCTCAGAGAAAAGATAAGAACACCAAGCACTTAACATTTCCAGAGGCCTCTGCAAATATTAACTCATTAATTCTCACAGTGTTCTGCGAAAGCCCTGCTACTATCAGTTCCAAAAGACACTGGGGAAGAAAGATGCCTAATTACCACTAATTATAGCAAGATGTGTAAGGAGCTGGCAGCCCTTCCTAGTAGGCACCATGTTCATCACCAGATAAGCCTCAACTCTGTCAGTAACTGAACAAACAAACTCTTGCCTACTATGGGACACAAAGGAGGAGAAACATTTCCTTTTTTTTTTTTTTTTTTTTTGAGACAGGGTCTCGTTGTCACCCAGGCTGGAGTGCAGCCGTGTGATCATGGTTCACTGCAGCCTCTGCCTCCCAGGCTCAAGTAATCCTCTCACCTCAGCCTCCCAAATAGCTGAGACTACAGGCGCATGCCACCACGCTCAGCTAATTTTTAAATTTTTTGTAGAGACGGGTTTTCGAGATGTTGCCCATGCTGGTCTCGAACTCCTGAGCTCAAGTGATCCACCCACCTCCACCTCCCAATGTGCTGGGATTACAGGCGTGAGCCACCATGGCCAGCCAGGAGGAAAATTTCTCAATTTTGACAGTAAGTAAGGAACACACACCACCCTCCCTCCTCTATCTTCCACAGAATCTCCAGAAGATTCCAATCCTTAGAATAAGACTCCTACTTAACAGCCTCCAGGAGGAGCAAAGCACAGGCCAGGGTCTAGAGTCAAGACACATACAGAAGGAAGTGAGATGTGCTTTTCCCAAGTTTGTTTCTATTCACCAAGACGACACTTTCACCTTCATGAATAAACTCGACAACTGTGATTACAGTGCCAGTATGAAATAAGACAGAGATCTTTACAGTCTGGAGAGGACTGAGTGGCTTCATTAAAAATTATTAAGAAAATTTCATGGCCAGGTGCAGTGGCTCACATCTGTAATCCCAGCGTCTTGAAAGGCCAAGGCAGGATGATCACTTGAGCCCAGGAGTTAAAGACCAGCCTGGGCAAAGTAGCAAGACCCCATCTCTTGAAAATAAATTTTCCTTAAAATAGCCTGGCATGGCTTGCATGTGTAGTCCTGGCTTTCCAGGAGGCTGGGGTAGGAAGATGTCTCGGGCTTGGGAGTTAGAGGCTGCAGTGAGCTATGATCGCATCACTGCATTCCAGCCTGGCTAACACAGTAAGATCTTGCCTCTAAAAAAAACAAAACAAACAAACAACAACAAAAAAAAAAAAAAAAAAAAAAAACAGGAAAAAAGATAAAGAAAATTTCAATGTCAGTTATCAAATAATGTTTACTGACCATCTATACCATATGACATTTCGTGGTCAGGTGCTAGAAATATAAAAGATTAGCAGTTAATTTTATTTTTACACACACACACATATATATATTTTAAAGTCACCCAGAAATATAAAAGAGTAGCAGTTGGCCAGGCACGGTGGCTCATGCCTGTAATCCCAGCACTTTGGGAGGCCAAGGGGGGCAGATCACGAGGTCAGCAGATCAAGACCATCCTGGCTAACATGGTAAAACCCCATCTCTAAAAATAGAAAAAATTAGCCGGGCATGGTGGCATGTACCTGAGTCCCAGCTACTTGGAAGGCTGAGGCAGGAGAATCGTTTGAACCCAGGAGGCAGAGGTTGCAGGGAGCTGAGATTGTACCACTACACTCCAGCCTGGGCAACAGAGCGAGACTCCATCTCAAAAAAAAATAATAAATAAAACAAAAGAGTAGCAGTTAAATGTGTGTGTGTGTTTTAAGTCCTCCAGAATGTAAGCTTTGCCAAAATGTTTAAGTCTCCATGGAGGTAGGGCTCTTAGCTTTGTTCAGTAATTTATTCCAACTGCCAACTAGTGCCAGGCACACAGTAGGTATTCAATATATACTTGTTGGATGAACTGTCTTTTGAAAAACAGAGCTCAACATCCAAATGAATACATGTAGACACATAAAAGAATGTAAGTAAGGCTGGGTGCGGTGGCTCATGCCTGTAATCCCAGCACTTTGGGAGGCCAAGGCAGGCAGATCACAAGGTCAGGAGATCGAGACCATCCTGGCCAACATGGTGAAAACCCGTCTCTACTAAAACTACAAAAATTAGCTGGGCGTGGTGGTGTTTGCCTATAATCCCAGCTACTCGGAAGTCTGAGGCAGGAGAATCGCTTGAGCCAGGGAGTCGGAGGTTGCAGTGCGCCAACATCGTGCTACTGCACTCCAGCCTGGCAACAGAGTGAGACTCCATCTCAAAAATAAAATAAAATAAAAAATAAAGAATGGATTAGGATGCATATTCACTGTGCTAAGTCAGTAACTGACTCAACAGTCCTACTGGGGGAAAGCCCAAAAGATAAGCTTGGACAGAAATAAGTTGAAGTAACTGGAGAAGATTAAAGAAGACACTCTAGGCCGGGCATGGTGGCTCACACCTGTAATCCCAGCACTTTGGGAGGCCGAGGCAGGCAGATCACCTGAGGTTGGGAGTTCGAGGCCTGCCTGACCAACATGGAGAAATCCCTTCTCTACTAAAAATACAAAATTAGCCGGGCATGGTGGCTCACACCTGTAATCCCAGTTACCTGGGAGGCTGAGGCAGGAGCACCGCTTGAAGCCAGGAGGCAGAGGTTGCAGTGAGCTGAGATCACACCATTGCACTGTAGCCTGGGCAACAAGAGCAAAACTCCATCTCAAAAAAAAAACAAAAACAAAAACACTCTAGGCACTAGACATTGAGGGACCCGGAGATGGAACGCTTTGTAAGAACAGACGGCCATCTAGAAAGTGTCAACAACCCAAATACATGTGAACAGATGAATGGACAAACAAAACATGGCACACCCATACACCGGTGATACCACTCAAATAATGGGAAAGGTACCAACTCATGCTATAAGATGGATGAGCCTTGAAAACATGATGCTAAGTGAAAAAAGCCAAAAGACCAATCTTGTATCATTCCATTTGCGTGAAATGTCCGAAACAGGCAAATCCATAGAGGAAAAAAGGCAGATTCGCAATTGCTTTGGGTTAGGGAGAGGAGGAAATGGTGACTGATTGGTTAATGGATTTGGGATTTTTTTCAGGGGTTGACAAAATGTTCTAAAATTAGATAGTGGTGATGGTTCCACAGCTCTGAATATTCTAAGAACTATTCAATTACACACTTTTTAATTTGAATTTTAAGAGATGAGATAATTATTTCTCAAAATTGGATCTTACTATCACCAAAACATGGTGGTGTGCAACTATACAGCACTCTACTGTCTTCAGAACACTTTCACATACCTCAAATCTTTGATCAAGGAGCCTCCAAATGTTTTCCGGTGAAACTGATTTATGGAGTAGAGTCTTTGATTTTTATTTGTTTTGTTTTTGAGACAGAGTCTTGTTCTGTTGCCCAGGCTGGAGTGTAGTGGTACGAGCTTGGCTCACTGCAACCCTCTCCTCCCAGGTTCAAGTGATTCTCCTGCCTCACCCTTCCAAGTAGCTGGGATTACAGGCACCTGCCACCATACTAGGCTAATTTTTGTATTTTTAGTAGAGACAGGGTTTCGCCATGTTGGCCAGGCTGGTCTCAAACTCCTGGCCTCAGGTTATCTGCCTGCCTCAGCCTCCCAAAGTGCCGAATTGCTGGCATAAGCCACCGAGCCCAGCTAAAGTAGCGCCTTTGGAAAAGGAATCTGCCATTCGTGTTAGATGGACTAAGGGTGGGCAGAGTCCATTGAGGTTCTGGGGGTCTAACTTAAGGGTCTAGACAGGTAGGATGGAAGAAGCAGAAAAGACTAGATTTTGGCAAGAGGAAGCCCAAGGCCATTTAGATTTTCTTAAACTAGGGATCCTGTAACTGGTCATCTCCTTGACAAGATTAGTTTCCACATTACTGATCGCCGAAAGCTTACACAAGTCCTGTGTTGCAAGCTCTTCTGCTTAGGGAGGCAGGATCCTGAGCAATATGGGCCTAAGGAAGAGAACTCTTGTTCCCTTGAAGTAAACTTCTCTAGTACCTCTAAACTGGCAGTGAGGTCTAGTGAAATTGATGGATTTTGAACTAACTGACTGGGTTCAAATCCAGGCTCTGTTATTTATTAGCTGTAACCCATGGCAAGTTATTCAACTCACTGAGCCTCAGTTCCTCCTCTATTGGGAGGAGCGGTGGTGGATAACTACCCCACAGCACAGTGAAGATGACCGAGTTCACACCCAGTGATGTGAACAGTGCCGAGAATAAAGTCAAAAAGGTCCCCTTGTGACCATCAACTATCGATCTCACATCGACTGCACTCTTCCTCCCTAGCACTTATTACAGTCTGTTATTCTCTATTTATCCGTGTTTAACTGTTTAATATACACTTCCAACTACACTGTAACTTCCAGGATGATCAAGGACAATGTCTGTCTGCTTCTCACTGCACCAGCAGGGACTAATCCAAGTAGGAGTTGAGTACCTTTGGGATGACTAGATCATCTAGGAATTACACATTCAGCTAAGAGTCACCATGGCTGATAAACAGCCATGCTGTTCTGAAGAGGCAGAATGAATGAAGAAGCACTCCCCCACCAAAAAAAAAAAAAAAAAAAAAAAGGAAAAAATAAGCAAAGTTATGGAGTAAATGGCTTCATCCAGAAAGTTAAGGCCGGGCATGGTGACTCACGCTTGTAATCCCAGTACTTTGAGAGGCTGAGCAGGGACGATCACTGAGCTCAGGAGTTCAAGACCAGCCTGGGCAACATGGTGAAACCCTGTCTCTACTAAAAATACAAAAATTAGCTGGGTTTGGTGGCACGCGACTGCTTTTCGGGAGGCTGAGATGGGAAAATTGCTTGAGCCCAGGAGGCAGAAGTTGCAGTAATAAGCCACTGCACCCTGCTGGAATAAAAAAGAAAGTTAAGGAAGAATAACCAAAGAAAAAAATCCTTATTTTTCCAGTATGGTAATCTGAACAGCTTGCATGGCCTTGCATACCTAGGACCCAAAATGAGTTGGAAAAAAAAAAAAAGACTTAGCTCACTGGCATTGAGTTCTGCAGGTGTCTAACTTCTTCCCTGGTTGTACATCAATCACCTGTGGAACAGGCCTGATTGGAAAACCAATGACATTGACAAATAATAATAATTATTATTATTTTTTTTCTTTTGAGTCAGGGTCCTGTTCTGCAGCCCAGGCTGAGTGCAGTGGCGCAATCATGGCTCACCGTGGCTCTGACCTCCTGGGCTCAAGTGATCCTGATCCTCCCATCTCAGCCTCCTGATAGCTGGGACTACAGGTGCACGCCGCCACACCTGGCTAATTTTTGTATATTTTGTAGAGACAGGGTTTTACCATGTTGCCCAGGCTAGTCTCGAACTCCTGGGCTCAAGCAATCCTCCCACTTAGTCTCCCAAAGTGCTGGGATTACAAGCATGAGGACAGTGCCCAACCTAAAAATTCTTTAAAATATCCCCAAATACAGGCCGGGCGCGGTGGCTCAAGCCTGTAATCCCAGCACTTTGGGAGGCCGAGACGGGTGGATCACGAGGTCAGGAGATCGAGACCATCCTGGCTAACACAGTGAAACCCCGTCTCTACTAAAAAATACAAAAAACTAGCCAGGCGAGGTGGCGGGCGCCTGTAGTCCCAGCTACTCGGGAGGCTGAGGCAGGAGAATGGCCTAAATCCAGGAGGCGGAGCTTGCAGTGAGCTGAGATCTGGCCACTGCACTCCAGCCTGGGCGACAGAGCGAGACTCCGCCTCAAAAAAAAAAAAAAAAAAAAAAAAATTCCCCAAATACATACAATTCATTCATCAAAAAGTAATAGAGACAGCTTTTCCCTGCTCCTGTAAATGTGCTACATTCATTCCTACTTTCAAACCTTTTTTTTTTTTTTTAAGTGATAGGGCCTCACTCTGTTGTCCAGGCTAGAGTGCAATGACATGACCACAGCTCACTGCAGACTTGACCTCCTGGGCTCAAGCGATCTTCCCACCTCAGCCTCCCAAGTAGATGGGACTACAGGCACACACCACTATGCCTGCTAATCTTTTTTTTTTTTACTTTTTATAGAGGCAGCATCTCATTATGTTCCCCAGGCTGGTCTCGAACTTCTAGCCTCAAGCAATCCTCCCACCTCAGCCTCCACCTCCCAAAGTGCTGGAATTGCAGACATGGGCCACCACGCCAGGCCCCAAACTTTTATGATGGTGAAACTCTCCTAACCCAGTACCCATTTCTATTTAAATATTACCAGTTCCTCAAGGTCCACCTTTCTTTCTCAAAGCCTTTTATTCTGGTCCACACTGATCTCTTACTGAATTTCTAAGCCCTCTCCACCCATATTACACAATGTTGTCCATTTAAGTAGGATCAAATGTTATTCTCCCATTGTTTCCTGTGTTGACTGAGGTCTTTCCAAGAAGGCAAGAAAACTGCTTCTCAGTAACGACTTCTCCATCCCCCAGAAAGGCCAAGAAAACAGACTCTCAGCCTGTCTTTAACAAATATCAATGACTATACCCAAGGGAGTCATACATACCTCTTCCACAACTAATGTTCTCTTCACCTACACCATCTGCCAAACAAAACCAAGGGCTAAAGGAAAAGAAGACATCTTTTATTTTGCAAAAGAGTTCCCATTCCTTTGAGAAAGGTGCTATGATGCATATAAATTTAGCACTCCATGACCTCAATTGGAATCTACTGAAATAAACACTAAATGAGATGCAAATTCCACTCACATGTAACAATCAGATGAGTCAATACTGAGGTTTCCATTACATCTGCTCATTTCCTAGAGTCACACTCGAACACATGTGTGTAGGCTTTGTGGAGGGCGTGTACTTCTCAGAATGTCTGTTAACAATTAAGGAGGCCTGTGGGCTGGGGTTAATGGTGATTGCCCTGCCCACACGGGGAGACCTGAGCTACACTCCTCAGATAGGATTTGACTCTTGGTATGTTGTGGGCATCCACAGTGAAAACAGCCCCTCCAGGGAAGATGCGATTGCCCTGAATGGTCTCTCCTCCATCCTGAGTAATACTTAAGGAGCTGCAACATGCTGGAGCGCCAAGGCGACATCCTCAATTTGAAGGAGAAGGAAAAGGATCATTTTCACAAGGAGATATACACCACGGCCTCTACCTAATAAAAGGCATTGTGGGGCAAAGCATGGTAGCTCATGCCTGTAAGTCTCAACACTTTGGGACATCAAGGCAAGAGGATTGCCTGAGGCCAGGAGTTAGAGAAAAGTCTGAGAAATGGAGTGCGACCCCATCTCTACAAAAATATTTTAAAATTAGCAGGGTGAGCCACGCGTGGTGGCTCAAGCCTATAATCCCAGAACTTTGGGAGGCTGAGGCAGGTGGATCACCTGAGGTCAGGTGTTCGAGATTAGCCTGTCCAACATGGTGAAACCCCATCTCTACTAAAAATAGAGCAATTAGCCGGGGATGGTGGCAGGAGCCTGTAATCTCAGAACTTTGGGAGGCTGAGGCAGGCAGATCACTTGAACCCGGGAGGTGGAGGTTGCAGTGAGCCAAGATGGTGCTATTGCAGTGAGCCAAGGTGGTGCCATTGCACTCCATCCTGGGTAACAAGGGTGAAACTTTGTCTCAAAAAAAAAAAAAATTAGCAGGGTGTAGTGACACAGCTCTGTGGTCCCAGCTACTCAGGAGGTTGAGGTGGGAGGATCGCTTGAGCCCAGGAAGTTGAGGTTACGGTGGGCTCTGATCATGCTACTGCACTCCACACCCTGAGTGACAGAGAGAGACCCTGTCTCCAAAAAAAAAAAAAAGGCATTGTTGATTCAACTGTAATTATAAAATTCTTTCCAAGGATGTACTTGGCTCACTGTCCACCAAAACTTATGTCAAACTGACCAGACTGTCTCTGTTCTCACCTCAAGAGCAAACCAACCTTGTGAACAGAAAAGCAGATAAGAGAATAATATATGCACCGATTCTGAGACATGTTTCCACACTGTAACATCTGTGAAAACAGGATGCATCTAAAATAAAGTTTTAACTGGCAGTGTTATTGCTCTACCTAACAAATGTTAGAGCTGACTCAAATTCTGTACATGCACTCAGAACACCTAAAATACTGGCCTCATCGTCAGACATTAATAGCCAGAAAAATATAGCAAGCACCTAACACACAAAAATCAACACACTTCATGGTGCCCGATAAACTCAAGAATGACACCGCCAGAAATTATCTGCTAAGCATTTTTGTACCCAGTGAAGTATGAGAAACAACTGGGATATGTCTTCAAATGAGGTTAAAAAAAAGTCACTATGTAACATCCAGGTGTTGTACAGATGAGGCTGGAATATTAATTCTGAATCACAGATGGAACACAAATATGAAAAACTCCACAGTGAGGGAGCAATCTTCGGACATTTTTGAATGGCAGGGGCAGAGGATGCAGGGAATGGGCCCGCTGATTATCTTAGTACGAATGGGAGTTAGTACAGTGTTCTAGAGAAGATTTGGCAATAAACATCAAATATCTTTAAAAGAATGCATGCCCTTTGACCCAGAAATTCCACTTCTAAGAGTTGAAGCTAAGGAAATCACTAAGGGTGTATACACAGATTTAGCTAGGAGGATGTACAGCACTGTTTATATCACTTAAGCTGGAAATATGTTCAATAATAAGCCCAATAATAAGGGGTGGGTCAAATACATTAAGGCACATCCATAGTGTAGCACAATAGGAAGCATTTAAAATTTGGCTGCAGAAACGTATCCAATTGGCCAGATGCAAAGACTCATGCCTGTAATCCTAACACTTTGGTAGGTTGAGGCAGGAGGATCACCTGAGGCCAAGAGCTTGAGACCAGGCTGGGCAACATAATGAGACCGCGTCTCTACAGAAAAAACAGAAAAACTTAGCCAGGCATGGTGGTGCACACTTGTAGTCCCAGCTGCTTGGGAGGCTGAGGTGTGAGGATCGCTTGAGATCAGGAGTTCAAAGCTGCAGTGAGCTATGATGGCATTGCGCCACTGCACTCCAGCCTGGAGGACACAGCAAGATGACAAATCAAAAAACAGAGAGAGAAATGTATCCAATGACAAGCAAAGATGTTCATAACATACTTTCAAGTGAAATAAATGGAAAACTTATTATGATCTCATTTTTGTTCAAATAGATGCATGTGTGCACACACAGAGAAAAGAACATGTAAAAGACAGTGAGGTATTAACACTGGTTGTGGGGAGTTATAGAATTGTTTCCTTTTTTAATCTTTTTTTTTGCTTACTTGTGTTTGCTAATGGGGGTGAGGAGAGAAAGGGTAACTAAGATTGTATTTTAAAAAACAAAAACAGTGAATAGAAACTTGAACACAATGTGATCCAATTAGATGAACAAACAGCTTACGAATCTTGGTAGTTTCAATTTAAAATATAAAATGAATTAAACACCTCATACATTTATCATTCTTTTAATCCCTAAAATAGAAGCAATACATTACTATCCTTCCTTTAAGAAATGCTGGGAGAAATGACCAACAGAAATAAGCGTAAGACAGGGCTTAAAATAGGCAAAAATATCCCAGGAGTAAACTTTCTGCTCCACACAGAAGCTCTGCTAAGGACCACCTGGGGTAGAAGGTAGTTCTGCACATTTTTAGTACAACGAAAGACCTGCGAAAATACCCTAGAGCTTTTGATAAAGGCAAACTATTTCAGGGCTTTACATGAACAATAACACTTACTCTTTATCTCAGCCCTATATGAGAAATTTCCTAATTTATAAGACTAAAAATTAATCCATTAGGTGTGGGGAGGGAGGAAAGGTATTTACGGCAAGCGTTCTAAAGACTATGATTGCAATGTCAGTTTGGAAAGTACAGGGCTTTGGAGTTATGTGGCGAGATGTCAGAGTACTGACATCTCTTTCAGGGAGGAGGGTCCCAGGTCAATCTGCTACATTTCCATTCCTGAGTCTCCTGCACGGAGCAGCACCCAGGCTTTGCCTGGGCTGACTTTAGTATCAGTAGACAGAAAAACAACACTTTTCTTTGGGAGGCCAAGGAGGGCAGATGACCTGAAGTCGGGAGTTCGAGACCAGCCTGACCAACACGGAGAAACCCTGTCTCTACTAAAAATACAAAATGAGTTGGGTGTGGTGGCGCATGCCTGTAATCCCAGCTACTCCGGAGGCTGAGGCAGGAGAATCGCTTGAACGAAGGAGGCAGAGGCTGCGGTGAGCTGAGATCGTGCCATTGCACTCCAGCCTAGGCAACAAGAGCAAAACTCCATCTCAAAAAAAAAAAAAAAGGAAAAATAACAGTTTTCCATTGACTTCAAGGTAAGCTCACACCAATAGGACTCCTCTATCTATCTAATCATAATCACAATCCAGGATATCACAAGAGAAATTCTCATGTTGATTAAAGGCCAGTGGGGTTTAATGGAATGTAGAAGAGGGGACAGTTAATGGTTAAAACATCTTGGATGTACATTGACCAAAATCAGAAACTCACAGTATTCCAAAGCCCCACAGCACTTTAGAGTCTTTGCTCCCTCCCTACTGGCTTTTGTTTTTGTTTTGAAGATACAGAGTCAGCAGGCTGGGTGCACTATGACCAAATGGCAACAGATGCCGGTCTTGCAAAGGGCAAGAACTTCCCTTTGATGATTTAAGAACATGGAGAGAATGGACAAACATGCCTGCTCAGGACATTTTCACTCTGATTCGGGGTTAACCATCAGTTACATGAATACCAAGAGCTATAGAAAAAGCAGTTGTTGCACCCAATAAAATCAGACAAACTACATTCCTGAATCCATCTCAACCACAAATGATCCCAGGAAACCTGTCTCCACTGCATATGTTGTCTTATTCGCCATGCTTTAGAAGGCTGATTCACAAACAGTTCTTAATGCACAGGATCTGAGAGCCATTCTTCTGACTCTCAATATTGCATGGTGGCAAGCAGCTTAGAGAATGGATCACACTTTTTTTTTTTTATCTCTTAAAAATACAATCAATGCGACTGGGCGTGGTGGCTCATGCCTGTAATCCAGCACTTTGGGAGGCCAAGGCGGGTGGATCACCTGAGGTCAGGAGTTTGAGACCAGCCTGGTCAACATAGTGAAACCCCATCTCTGCTAAAACTACAAAAATTAGCTGGGTGTGGTGGCAGTCACCTGTAGTCCCAGGTACTCGGGAGGCTGAGGCAGGAGAATCTCTTGAACCCTGGAGGCAGAGGTTACAGTGAGCAGGGATTATACCACTGCACTCCAGCCTGGGCGACAGAGCCAGACTCCGTCTCAACATCAACAAAAATACAAGCAATGTTACCACAGATAATAACAGGAAAATAACTGATACTTTAAGAATGAAAAACATATGCTAATTGTATACCCTATACCACCTCCTCTAAATGAATCTAAATTAATATATATTTCCATATTTGTAAATTGGTATCTTACCAATTGTTATGTTATACATTAACCTTTCTCAAATCAGGAGTTTAAACAATGTATTAAGAAAATGAGGGCCGGGCATGGTAGCTCAGGCCTGTAATCCCAGCACTTTGGGAGGCTGGGGAGGGGGCGGGGAATCACTTGAGGTCAGGGGTTCAAGACCAGCCTGGCCAACATGGTGAAACCTCATCTCTACTAAAAATACAAAAAAATTACCCAGATGTGGTGGCATGTGCCTGTAATTCCAGCTACTTGGGAGGCTGAAGCAGAACAGCTTGAATACCCAAGGCGGAGGTTACAATGAGGTGAGATGGCACCACTGCACTCCAGCCTGGGAAATACAGCAAGACTTCATCCCCCCGCCAAAAAAAAAAGAAATGAAGAAAATGGCCGGGTGCAGCGACGTGTGTAATCCTAGCACTTTGGGAGGATGAGGCAGGTAGATCACCTGAGGTCAGGAGTTCAACACCAGCCTGACCAACATAGTGAAACCCCGTCTCTACTAAAAATACAAGAGTTAGCTGGGGGTGGTGGCATGCACCTGTAGTCCCAGCTACTCGGAGGCTGAGGCAGGACAATTGCTTCAACCTGGGAGGCAGAGGTATACCACTGCACTCTAGCGTGGGTGACACAGCAAGACTCTGTCTCAAAAAAAAAAAAAAAAGAAAATGAAGAAAACCTACCAACACTTCAGACACTGGGATTTTCAGTGAGAATAACTTTTCCCTATCAACTCTGGAACTTAAAATAATCACATCTCTTTTGAATACTGCACTGCTGGCTTCATATCTAAGATAAAGAGTCTTCCAAGCCTTTAATATATAAACAAAACTCTTTCATAATGGGATCTGAGTTGCAGCTTTAATCTTATCTTCAATTCTGTAAAGCATCTGGTGCTGTGAAGTAAATAAACCAGCCCCCTACCCTCAACACACAGTCCCCACCAAACACATGAGCCAGCCTTTCTAAAAATAGTCACAATGAAAAGCCTACAAACAGTGGTGGTGTAACAAACAATGCTTTTTCTTAGAAAAGACGTTTGTCGATTTCAAGTTCTGAAAACGAAGTAAACCACAAAACTATTTTCAACAAGACGTGTGTTTCTAATTATGAGTGATTTATATTCCTTGAAAAAA
Organism: Chlorocebus sabaeus; assembly: GCF_047675955.1. NCBI lineage: Eukaryota > Metazoa > Chordata > Mammalia > Primates > Cercopithecidae > Chlorocebus > Chlorocebus sabaeus. Next base: position 30,024,967 of record NC_132911.1, on the reverse strand, counting down.
AAAAACTGCAGTGTCCCTGGAAGAGCAGAGAAGCTCATCGCTCCAAGACAGCAAGAATTTATAAAAGCAAAATAATTTTGATAAGACCTATCCCCTTTTCTAGCATTTTAAATCTGGGATCTCCTTGCGCAAATACTGACACAACGAATGGTCACTTTGAAGTGAGGAGAGAAGGGAACATTCCACTGTAGGGCAAGGCCCGACATTTCTTCATCACAGGCCCACTACCTCGCTCAGCAATGATTACTAATTCCCTCTTCAGCTTAGATTTAGAAAAGAAGTTGATAGAAACATAAAAGGTGAGGCAAAATTAATATAGAGTTTATTTCGGCCAAGCTTGAAGATTGCAACCCAGGAGCATGGGTGCCCTGAATATACATTCCAATTAAAAACCAGTGGCTTTTTAAAGGCAAAAAAAAAAAAAAGGAGGAGGGACAAGTGAGTGGGCTGATATAAAGTTGTTTACCAGGAATTCTCATTGGTTTACACAAATTACACTGATTAGTGATTGGCTATCTACATTGTTAAACTATAGAGTGAGTTACAGTCTCCAGTGCGGCATTATTAGGTTAATTTACAGCTACTTGTAGCAACAGCAAACAGTGAACACAGAGAGGTGAATATGTAGCTCTAGCAGGGAGCAGGACGTGACTGTGGTCTCATTTTAAAGTCCCTCTGGACCTGATCATTTAAAGGGACCTGCATTCCTCAAAGTTCATTTTCTCATTAACACAGCAATTCAAATCTTTGATTTATTTACTGGGCATTTATTAGAAAATCATAACACTCTAACTTCTACCTATGGATAAACAGATCATAAAGATATATATAGTAAATCTATCACAAACATATATACGGGCTGGGCACTGTAATCTCAGCACTTTGGGAGGCCGAGGCGGGCGGATCACTTGAGATCAGCAGAGTTCAAGACCAGCCTGGCCAACATAGTGAAACCTCATCTCTACTAAACATTAAAAAAAAATTAGCTGGGCACGGTGGCAGGCACCTGTAACTCCAGCTAATCAGAAGGCTGAGTCAGGAGAATCGCTTGAACCCAGGAGGCAGAGGTTGCAGTGCACTGAGATCACACCACTACACTCCAGGCTGGGTGACAGAGCGAGAGGAAAAAAAAAAAAATACATATGACAAATAGATCCTACAAAACCCCTCTGATACTTTCTTCATTTTGTACTTACTTCTACATTCTGTTGGTCATGAGCTTTTTCAAACAAATTCTGAAAGTCCAGGTTAAAGCTGATACCCAGAACATCACATTGGGTATCATTCTGCCCAACCTGGTTCTTTCTTTCCTACAGGGGACTTGAAGCCATGCACTCCTGAAGAACCACCTCGGCTCCCGGGGTCTTTTTTGCACTTCTTTGGATCTCACAGTACGTGTCCCCTGGTATTAGATACTTGGGAGGGCGTGCAGGGAGACAATGTTCTCCATTCTCCCTTCCCCCATTCGAATGGCTAATGCAGAGATTCATTTCCTAGCTCTGGTTTTCTGCATAACCCCTCCTCAAAACACAAAGACTCAGGATAGGCCTTAAAGAGTCCTTTTGTTTAGAAAGGGTCATTTCCTGCCGTTCTCTCACACCCAGAGACTCCCACCCAGTTCTCAAGGAGAGGCACTCATTTGCTTAGGAAAAAACAAAACAACTTCAGGTAAGGAAAGCAGTCTCAAGAAGATCTTTTCAAATATACTGGAAAGAGTTTCCAAAGTCTAGTGCTTCACTCATTTTGGCTTATTTTGTTGGAATCGTAATTTAACAAAACAGAGGCAAGGTCTCAGGGTTTTCACTTAAAAGGCTTAAAATTAAAACCATTCCCCCTAAACAGCCCACCCTGGATGTGTCTTGGCACGCCACGGCAGCTTTCTGCATCACAATGAGGAAATGGAAAGTGGAAAAATGAGATTTATGGTTCTTTTAATGCACAACAGGCATTGTCTATACAATCCCTACCTTTTAGTTAAGGTAACAGGTTAAAATGACTTGTCAAAGACAAGCACCTTCAGTGGCTTGTCCTAGATCCCTCAGAAACAAAGATGAGATAATGAGAGAGAAAAAAGAATACTCATGAATTGCTTGGTCAAGAACTAACTTCTATAAGGATTTATATACTATTGGTTCTAAGACTATCAGGTAACTGATGATGGTAAAGTTAACCAAGTTTGTTGAAAGTCAAGTGTGACATAAATGCTATAAATGAGGATAATCCAATGGTCTGCATTTTCATCAGTGCACTAACTAGTCTGCTCAACTAACAGGTGACTTGTTAGCCTGATGCCCTATGTAATGACGACTTATATTTCTTTCATCCTGAAATGTCATCTGGTCTGCTTTACAATGAATAGAAACAGCTCCTGAGTCTGTAAGGCTGACACACATGGGCATAAATTGTGGCTGTGAGGTGGCCCCATAAAGGCTCACAAGGCAGATTAGAAGGTCCTTCATGGCTACACATACAGATGGCTTAAAGGCTGGATTCTTCCGGCTACAGCCGGCATTATGCTGAGCTTCAGATCTTTTTCCTCTTGTAGGCAAATTGAGGAAGGTATATTGAGTTGGAGGCTAGACCCAATCACAGGATCAGAAGTGGTAAGTCTATCTCCAAATCAATTCCACCTGGGTTATTAACATTAACCCTAACAAGCTAACAGTCACATCTGGAAAACAGGAATCAAATTCACCTTGCCCTACTTGTACTTACGCATTCCCTATACACCAGACCCACATCCCTCTCCTGGTTCTGTGGAATTTGTAATAGGTTTCCCATTCTAAGAGGACAAAAGGAAGGATTCGTTTCTGTGTGAAAAACTGCTGCATTCTTCTACAAGGGCTTTATCACTTACCTTCTGAACAACACTTCCAGCTTAAAGGATACGAGATGACAACTGTGGTTTTGTTTGTAATAAAGTGGGGATGGGGACCAGAAATGATCATCTTCAAGGCAGAAATACAAAGTTTAATCTGAAAACTGCTGAAAAAGGTTTATGATGACACAGTGTATCGGACAGGCTTTGGTCTTTGTCAAGCAGATTTACATTCTAGTCAATTCACCAAAAAAAAACCGTATTGGACAGTTCTGGGCATCGTCCTAGGCACCTGAGGTTTGCACAGTGTTAAACAAGGCAGGCAAGTCTCTGCTGCCAGGGAGGTACATTCCAAGGGTACCAGGAAAGTACAATAAGCATATAAGGCAATGTCAGGAGGTAAGAAGTACTATTTGGAAAATAAAAGGGTTGGGAATATAGGGCTACCTTAAACTTGGAGGTCAGAGGTCTCTCTGAGGTGACATCTGAATTGAGATCTAAATGAATGGCAAGGATGAGGCTGGTAAGTCTGAGTGTAGGGCTTTCCGGGCACACAGAATGGCTTGCACAAAGGCCCTGAGGCAGGAACAAGTTTGGCAAGTTGGAGACACCTAGCGAAAGCCCAGGCAGCTGGAGCATAATGAATGAGGCTGTGATTCTTGGCAGATGAGGTCAGAGAAACCAGCAGGGCCCGGATCACATGAACCTCATATGCCACTGGAGAATTTTAAGCTCCTGTCCACCAGCTGTAAAACCTCAGACCAATTATTTAATCTCTCAGAGCCTCAGCTTTCTTATCCCAAAACATGGGATGGCAACACTTCACATGGTTTGTCAAAGAACAATGTTAAAAGCAGAGTAGACACCAGCTCCATAAATGTTTAATCCATCCGTTAATATGCAAAATCCATTAAGTGTTTTTACAGGTTTGATTACATCTGGATACGCACCTGGTCTTTTTTTTTTTTTTTTTTTTTGGAAACTGAGTCTCACTTTGTCCAAGCTGGAGTGCAGTGATGCGATCATGGCTCACAGCAGCCCCAACCTCCCCAAGCTCAGGCAATCCTCCCACTTCAGCCTCCTAAGTAGCTGGGACTACAGGCACACGCCACCATGCCTGGCTAACTTTTTTGCAGAGACAGGTTTTGCCGTGTTGCCCCGGCTGGTCTCGAACTCCTGGGCTCAACTGATCTGCCTGCCTCAGCCTCCTAAAGTGCTAGCCTCATGAAGTGCTAAGTGTGAGCCACTCGGCCCAGTCACTGCACCTGATCTTCAAGATCAGTGATCCCGCTGATTTTCTTATGCGTATTAGGAAAAGACTGACAAGGAAATTTGTGCAACAAAAATGGTCTCCTCTGTAATCCCAGCACTTTGGGAGGCCGAGGCAGGAGGATCACTTGAACCCAGGAGTTTAAGACCAGCCTGGGCAACACCACAAGACTCCATCTCAAATAAAAACAGGTTTAAAAAAAAAAAAAGAAAAGAAAAGAAAAAGAAATGTTAAGAATGGTCTCAGGGTTCACTCTAATAATTCTTTTACTTATTACTGGGAAAAGTCTTGGAGGTCCTGGAAAAAGAATTCGGCGTGGGAAGGTAAGAGGAGAGCAGTGGATGATCTGGTCTGGGAGTAGCTGACTAGATTCCAGCCCTTTGCTGATTTTCTTCCTTCTACTCAGATAAGCAAGACCCTGAGGGGCAGCAAGTACCAGCGGTTTCAGTCCCGTCACCAGGCATCCTGCAGCAGGCACAGGACGGAAGTGCATGTCCTCACTCCCACCTCCCCAAACACATCCTGCCTGGCTGGGAGGGATACTGTATTTAAAAACAGATGCCTCTTTGGAAACTCACACATTTTAAGTCCCGTAAATCACACATGCTGGGTAAAGTAATTACACTTTTGTAGCACTTCCCCTCTGAGCACAAAGGAAATTCTGCTGCTTCTGTAATTAGATAGCACTTTCTGTGTACACTTTCTCCCAGGGGGGCCTCCACTGTCTATCCTATAGGTGGGCGTAAGAGGAATTTTCACAAAACAGGATCCTGTGGATTCAAGAAAAAAAAATGGGTAGTCTTTAGGATTTCTCTTAGAAGAGGATCTGGGAAATTCAGAGGAACGTCACAAAAAAATCAAGTCATGAGAAATAAAACTTAATTAAAAGTAAAGTTGTCCTATAACTTATTTGCAGAGGTTGGTGAGCCAGACCTCATTTTGGAGATTCTCAGATGTCTCATACCTTTGCAAAATCCTAAAGGCTGACACAATGGAACTGCCTAAACATTCCCTTTGCATTTTAAATTTGTGTTAACAATACTGTATTACAACCTGGAATTTGAATCCATCTTCCTGGTGCGATTGGCATTTATTACTGCCATTTCCTTTTTCTCTTTAGCATTTACACAATATGCACCATAATAGGTGCAGCGGAGTTAAAACCTAAGAGAAACACAAATGCAAGTTGTTTTCTTTTTAAGTTCCTGGACTACTTTGAGCTGACACTTAGCTGGGCTGAAAAAGGCAGCAAATTTTTAAAGTATAAATTGAATAAAATGAAAATATGGCCGGGCATGATGTCTCATGCCTGTAATCCCAGTACTTTGGGAGGCCGAGGTGGGTGGATCACCTGAGGTCAAGAGTTTGAGACCAACCTGACCAACATGGTGAAATCCCCGTCTCTACTAAAAATACAAAAATTAGCTAGGTGTGGTGGTGTGTGCCTGTAGTCCCAGCTACTCAGGAGGCTGAGGCAGGAGAATTGCTTGAATCCAGGTAGCAGAGATTGCAGTAAGATGGCACCACTGCACTCCAGCCTGAGTGACAAAGCAAGACTCCATCTCAAAAGAAAAAAAAAAGAAGAAAATGAAAATATGACCCACAGATTAGATGTCTTTGGGCTGCTGGCCAAAGGCTCATCCTACTCTTCTTTTTCCCCAATAAAGTCAAAAAAGATAAAAGCAACTTAGAAATTTTATCTTGTAAAAAAACTCACGCCTCTCCAGATTTTATGGTAGCTTGATCTTTCCTTTTAGGTACAGGGTTGGCAAATGAAGAGTTGGAGAAGTAAAAGCCTGGGAATTAATGGCAAGTTTGAGAGATAAACAGATTCCGGAGTTTTGATCAAAGCAAAAAAAAGCATATGAGAAATACCATATACTAGATTTTTCTAAGCTCCCCTTCAGGCTTTCCAATGGCTAAGTATACCAAACCCTTCAGAAACAGGCAGATTATATGTAATACATTTTTATGTTCCTAAATTAATTTTTTTAAGTTTCCCCATTTTTCCTGATTATTTTCAATTCTCTCCCTTTCTCAAACACTTTTTAACATTACTCCAAATTTTCACTAAATTTTGTATCTCTTTCCTTGCTAACCCTCACAAGGTTTCCTAAAAAGTATGAATTCCATTTTCTGGGTACTCACTCCCAGTATGCACATTTTCAATTATCAGCTCCATGTTCTTGAATTGTTCTGAAAATTGTATTTCAAGATCAGACCTCTCCTTTGCACCCCAGACTCAATAACATCTTCATCTCTTAGGTACCTTCTTTTCTTACCCTTTCCCCATCTCTACTTTCTATTCCTACAAATACAAGCGCCACTTAGCTAGTCACCCGAAGGAGAAACCCAAGAGGCTGCCAGGCTGTCTCCTTGCTTTCTCTCCCGTACATCTGACAGTTATCAAGGCCCCAAACACCTGGCATCTCTGCCTCAGCTGTCATGGCCAGGCTGCTGCCTCACTTTGAGACCAGGACTCTTGCAGCAGAAACCTCACTGTAAGAATGGTTCTCAACAACTTTTCCAAAATTTGCTGCAACCCCCTGCCCATTGGGACATCCTAGAATGCTGCCTTCTGGGGCACATCCACCCCGGTGCCCCATCAGAGGACAAAGTCCAATTCCCTAGTGCAGAGGCAGCTCCTCTACCCACTGTGGGCCAATGCCCCCTCCCCCTTCTTCCCTCCCCTTCTTCTCTCCTGCCATGCCTTGCTTGCTCTTCCCCAAAAGGGTCTTTTGAAGCCTGTGTTCATTCACAGAGTGAATTTCTTGCCTAGTCCATCTTTTCCCCACTGTCTGAATCCTTTTCTCATCAGTCAGAATCTTAACTGAGGTTTAGCTCATACATCGTCTTTAAAGAAGAGACTCTTCAAACTTCTTTAAAGCTTTCTATGACACAGCTCCATCCCTTCCCTTGCAGGGTTGGCTGTGCTCAACTCAAACAACTACCTCTACTTGAATCCCGTGCTTGTTTATCCACCTGTTTGCTTACACAGAGGCATCACCATTAAACTGTGAGCCACTTTAAGACAGGAACTGCCTCCCTCAGATCTTGGCATCCCTAGAATCTGCACATGAAGACCCTGGCTCCATAGCTTTTCATTGCTTCAGCCACTTCCCCATCAAAGGAACACAATCATCATCATCCCTTCATCAGCTTGTTGTGAGGCTGAAATAAGATAATATATGAAGAGTGCTTCGCACATAGTAAATACCCAATAAAAGGCGATAATTATTTATTTAGTGAATAGATAAAAAGATTTCTGACAATTCTGCAAGATAAAGATTTCAGTATTTCCTTTTTCCAGCTATTGGCAACACTGACAAGCCAGGCAGCTTTCTTCTGTGACCACAAACATATCCTCTTTACTCAGCTTCACGTTTCAGATACTATCAAGGACCTCCCACCTCCACCCCCAAACATACACAATACAGTGCATTAAAACTGTTTAAAATAATCTCCTGGTACACTTTTAAAGATAGGAATGTGAGTGCGAGGAGTTATCCCCATATGACAAATAAGCTCATCCCCACCAGTGGCATGGAATTGACACCTTCATACCAACATAGCATCCATTTTAAATACCTGGTCCCAGATGGCCTCAAGCCCACTGAGCTATGCAGCCACTTCTGCACCAGCTATTAAGGTTCATTCTCCTCATTCCTTCCTAAGTTTTTTCTTTGACCAAAGCAAGCACTGTTCAAGAGGAACATTTGCATTCCCTTTCCCCTACCCCCAGGCAGACACTAAGGTGCCAAATGAAACTGAACACAAACATTCCAAAGTGGCTGTCACACAGAGCAGGCTTGTTTGGGAACACAGGGAGCTCCGTGCTCTTCCACCTAACCAAGGTTTCTAGAAGCCCTCATCCAAAAGGTCAAATGGAATTCCACAGCAGAAACCAAATTCTAATGGTGAAAATTCAAATGCACCTTGGGACAAGCAGTCCCACACTGACAGTGGCTATCTGATGGACCAGGCAGGCTCACCTGTGCTGGCAAATGGAGGCTCCTGATGACAAAGGGATGGAAGTAATTTTCCAGCCGATCCATCCACGCCTTCTCTAATTCCCAGTGCAGAGTGCAGAAGGGATCCTCAACATTAAACGAGTGGCTGCTTCTTAACTGATTACCTATACAAACTCAAAATCACCAACCTCACCGATTAAGGCTATTTCATATACATTTACAAAGAATTATATATGTGTATATATGTAAGTGTGGATGTGTACAGAGGGGATTTACCTGGTGCCGGGGTAGGTGTTGAACATTGGGAATACTGTAAAATGGCATAGACCCATACAAAATAAATACCTGAAAAAATAACCAGGAGTTAAATGGACATAACAGAATGTAATTTACTGAAATTCTAAGGAAAAATCATCTCTACGGGATGGGACATTCAGGCGAGGGGGATCTTGCAAAAACGTAGGCTGAAAAACTTGAATCCTGGCTTGAAAGCAGCTCAGACTAGATTAAGAAAACAGAAGACGAAGACCGAGGCTGAAGCAAAGGGATCACAGTATACAGGTAGGTGAGGGCAATCCCAAAAGCCATGTGTGCACTTGACTTTGTGGAGTACCAAGTAGCACTGAAGGATTCGTGGCATTGGAGGGCCCAGCAGTATAGTGTAAGGATGGACTCCGGAAGAGCATCACAACAGCAGAGCAGCTGAAGATCACTAACATAATCAGGATAAGGCAATGAGTAAGAGAAATACTAATAGTAGTAAGGAACACTATGTCTGAGGAACAAGGCAGGCCTGATTCTCGCCACTAGGCTTGTGAGCAAAACTAAACGTGACCAACCTTGGTTTTGTGAATATCACAATTTCAAGGAAACCCTCAAAGCAAAAACATTTAATTCTTTTTGTTCACATGGTCATTTTAGAAAACTTAAACACTAAAAAGCATCAGAAAGTAAATAGCAATGATCTGTAATCTACCAGATACATTTTATTAATGTTTGCTTTTATGAATATATATTTATTGGAGAACTGGCATCACACAGTATAAAACTTTAAAATCAGTTCTTTTCATTTAATATTACAACATGAGAATACAAATATAGTCTTCAGAATGTCTGGAGTCACTGAAGCTCAGAGGTAAGGACAGGTTCTCCTCTCCAGCCTTTAGAGAGCATGCTGGCCCTGCCAACACCTTGACTTCAGGTTTCTGACCTCCAGAACACAGAAAATAGTATGTAACTACATATGTATAATACATAACAAATATGTATTTATATATAATACATATTTTGTAACCCATGTATTTTTCTCTTTAAAAACTGAACCTTTAGTGGCTGCATAATATTCCCCTTCTGGAATTACACAATGATTTCGTTAGCAATTTCTGTATGTTAGATACAGAGTGCCTCTGAATTGTCACTGTCGTAAGTCACTCTGCAAAAATCATTCCTATATATAAATCTTTGATACTGTTTCCTTAGGGTAAATTTCTAAAAATAAAAGTACTAAATCAAAGGGCCTGAACACATTTTGATAGTGTCAGTCCTTTCTGAAAAGCTACACTAATTTATATCACCACTGCTCTGCACAAAAGTACCCACTTTATTGCCTTATCACCAGCACTGAACACTTTCATCTGTAAAGCAAAAATTAATATGAACCTACAAAAATCATATGAAAGCATGAAAAGAGCTTCCATCCCTTCCAAACTACCCATCTGAAAACTAAACGCCACTGGCAACGAAGACGCCTGCAGACGCACACAAAGGTTTATCAGGGAAATGTTTAAACCGCTACTGAAAAAATAACTCAAAAGTGCATGCCGTACTGGCAGGGGTCACGGAGCATCAGTTGTCACCAAATCCTATTCTACAATTGAAATACATGTTTATTGCATTGAATTGGACTATTGGACTCGGAATACAGAGATCCCCAATCTTGGTTAAATTGTATAAAACCATTCTGTACCTTCCTGAAGTCATAATGTAGACTGACTTTAATGCTCAATGAAAATTTGAGGTTGCCTGATACTGACATTACCCTCTCTGTAGCAACTGTAAGAAACAATTTTCTTTACAACCCCAATATTTTGGCAAAATTAGTAAACACTTTAAAAGAAGGAATGCAAAGTAAAGGTTTGTATTAACCTCTGAAGAACTGACTTTATATGATTTCTGCATATCTTTTTGATCAATATTCCAACACTTCCATGTTTTTTGCTTCTTTAGTTTTACTATAAGTACAAGTCAATTCAAAGCAATTTAAGGAGAAATTAACACCAGAGCTTCAATATAATAAAAGGCCTTTTAAAGATGTTTTATAATCGGCCTGAAAAGTACTCAATGACATGCATAAAAGTAGAAATAAAAACCAAATCACATATTTAATCTAAATTTCTATTTTGAAAATTCAGTGACCAACAAATAAGTTACTTCTAGCTATAAGACAGAAAAGGTCTTCATATATTTGAAAATACTTTAAACTCAAATTATAACTGATTAGCCAAGACAATTATGGATCTATTACTTATACATTACTTTTTATAAAGTCTGATTGCAAAATTAGAGAAATTCTAGGAATCATTTTATCCATTGTAAAATATAAGAAATGGTATGATACTCTAAACATATATAAACAAACCTTGTAAATCTGAGATTTTGACAACTGATTAGTCTGTACAGGACAACTTGCTTAGGGGACACACACGCATAATACATTTTACGTGTATTATACACGTATTTAATGTAGTAATACATTAAAAACCAAAAAGCTAAATGTATCATCTCTCTTACACAACTGGCTAGCCAAATCCTGAAATTATTTTTCCTCAAAGTTTTCAATCCTATCTAAAGTAGAAGTATTAATACATGTTCTGCCCAAGTTCTCAAAAACGTCCAACACTAAAAAGCTGCAAAAATTCTCCTAGATCCTGAACTGTTCATTCTATACAATTAGAACCAAAGAGGCACTTCAGCACAATTATTTCAGGGTAAGCATTAGAAACTCTCAAAAGCAGCTAAAATACACTAGTTGATAAAAGGAATTCGTTTCAAAACTAGAAACACAGAAAAAAACAAACCTGGATTCTACAATATGGAGAAAGCCAAAACCACCCTCATGGTCTGTGAAATAAACTATTTTCCCTTAATGACGATTGGACTCATTTTTCCATGTCAGTTCAATGGCCACCAGAAATTACAACAAAACACATTTTTCCCCTCTTGTCATTATGTGTATATATACATAGGTTGTATGTGTGTGTTCTGTTTACCGGAGTCCACTGCCAAGGTTTTTAAATGTGTTTAAGAGCAAGTTGCTGATGCGATGGGTGGGCAGGGAAAGGGTCAATGTAGTGGTTTTGTGTAATGCCGGGCTCATTAATGGCACTTACCAAATACCCTATTTATTTTAATTGTGGCTTTCAGGGTTAGAAAGAAAAAAAACCAAAAAAGAGGTTAAGAGTTTTTCAAGAACAAAATATAAACCAAAAATAGGAAATTAAGGCAAAATTACCCGGATCATTCAGGCCACCTTAGTTTCTTTTCCTGAATTTCTGACATTATAAACCCCCCTCTCTTCACAGTCTTATCTGTTTTGTACACGATATCTCTTGGACAACTTGGGTTCTGGAATCTTCCTACCAGTCCCCTTATTTTTTACATAACAAGTGTTTTGCTAAAAATATCGATACTTTCTAGAGCCACATGCCATTCCTACCTGAAAAAGAACACTGTCAGGTAACAGGACAAGTAAGAGGCAGCAGCCGTACTGCAATGGTCCGCGATTATACAGCAATTATTACACACAACCTCGCAAGGACAGAGGAGCGTCCAGGAACAGGGCAGGCAATCCCTCCGTCCTGGCAGCTGTTAAGATGGGTCAAGCGGAAAAATGTGACTTTTCTATACTTAATTTTAAGTGGGTATGATTTTTAGGACATTGAACCTCTTTTGCTACCTACCAAAAGGAAAAAAAATAAAAAGTTTTCTCAACTGGGTAAATAAAGAAAGATGGTTTGATATAATATTCTAACCCTGAGAAGCAAACAGATTGCACATTTAGCTGAAATAGGAAGATTTCTGAAGCGATAATTATTTTGATATGGTAAGTGAATTAGTTAACTATAGTAATTCCTAAAAAAGCAAATTTAAAAAAGCATTATTTTTAAATTTTTTTAAGTGGTAGGGAAAATAAATAGCAAAGCAGCCAGTAAAGTTCAAGAAAAAAAGTCCGAACATACCATTCAACTCTCCATTGCTTTGAAAAAAGAAACGCCAGTAGCATTCCTACACTTGTAATTAGAAAACATGCATGTAAACAACTCTTCAAATAGTCTTTTATAATAAAATAGAAAATGTCCTCGGGTGAGAAAGCAATTTTTGACTGACTGCAACTCATCTAGGTTTTCACTACCATACAACTGGGTAAGAGAGTAAAATCTCCTATTTTGCACTGTTTGGCATAGTCTCGCTCCTTTACCTTCTCCACCTAAATAGTTCCCATTTTCCAAGTGGACAATGTGCAGAGAACTTGTATATATTAATGAATTCCTCTGCAATTTTGGTTTCACTATCAGAATTGAAGTTTGCACACAACAGTGTCTCAACAATGATCTCAACATCCTAACGCTTTAGAATCCGTTTACCTCCTGTGTTCACCTATATCAGGATGCAATACCTGTGTGAATCTTTTCGGGTCATATTGAGACATGCACTTTCCTCCATCTGCACACACTCTCAAGTTCCTCTAGAATGTTAAGAACTCAACTGTGTGTGATATTGAAAAGTACGCCAGAAGTAATTTCTTGGACTCCAGATAATGTACCTGCAGAAACAGTCATTTGGTAGGATACCACAAATATCCTACTACCGAATTCTGAAACGTTTGTTCCTGAGTCCGACTCCCCTTCTGACCACATCTACTCAATTTTGTTTCCACCGAAGGAACGCTCCGCAGTCACAAAACTTTCATCGTGAGGACGCACCACCTAAAATGCGTGCTCAGAAGTCAAAGTCCTATGAAAATATCCTCGATGAGCATTTGGTGAATTGCTGCGTTTTTAACCCTCTTATTCTGCTCCCCTCATCTGCACGGCCCTAAATTCGCAAGCGTTCACCGCCCAGGTTCGGGGTCTTTGACTCAGCAGAGAAGAATGTGGCTGATGAGTTATCTATTAATCCAAAAACCCTCGGCTAGAAAGATATTTCACCAAGAACTTTTAACACGGAAAGGGAGGGGGCAGGGAACAGAGGTATCTTTTAATGAAAACTTTTCCCCGAGTTTCTTCCTTAAACTGCTCCCCCCCCCCCCCCCGCTACCCTGAATCCACATACAATTTCCAGCCCCAGCCCTAAGTCCTGACCCTCCGAGTCCCGATCATCTGAGGTCACCCAGGAGTCAGCTCTCGGTTCCACTTTTTAAATCCCGGGCAAACAAAGCTGAGCATTATACTTACAAAAGTCTCCGAAAAGTCCTTAGAGTTACGCAATTTGGGGCCCGCAGACGCGCGTGGACACAAAAACACACTCTCCCGAGATCCACCCTTCCCGGGCCACACTGCGGGGCTGCGTCCGGGGCACCGGCCATGCCTAAACCTTCCACCGCCGCGCCCCGGGCCCGCGCCCGCGCCCCGCCGGCCGCCCGCACTGGGTCCCGGGTCGCCCCCGCCACTGCACCGAGCCGCCCAGTACCTCCTCCTCCTGAAGGTTGGCCTCGCTCGGGGTGTTCTCCTTCTCGGCTTTGCCGCCGTTGTTCATCTTCCCGGTCCTTCCTCGCCGGGCCGGGCAGGGCTGGGGCGCGGGGCTGGGCGAGGGCGCGCTCGCCCACTGTAGCCTTCCCCGGGCGCCGGGGCTCCCTCGGGCGGGCGCCGCGGGCTGCGGGGCTGGAGCTGGAGCCGGGGCAGTGGCTGTCGGGCTCGGGCTCGGGCTGGGCTGGGGCTCCCGCGGCGAGACTGCGACGGCAACGGCTGGCGACTCAGGAAGTGCGAGGGAGAGACGGGGCAGGGCGCGGGCCGAGAGCGGGGCACCGAGACAATCGGGCCCCGGGAGGGCGACCTGGATAGGGAGGGCGGGAGCCAGGGGAGGAAGGAAGAAGGAAGGAAGGAAGCAAAGGATGGGGCGAGGACGCGCGTCCCAGGAGGAAGCGCAGAGAGTTGGGGCTGGGGGCTGCAGCCGCTGGAAGGAGGGGACCGGGGTGCCTAGAGAGGAGGAGGAGGAGGAGGAGGAAGAGGAGGAGGAGCGGGGCGGAGAGGCGCGGGCCGCGGCTGGGACGCTGGGACCCGAGAGCCGCTGAGTGCGCGCTCCAGGCAGGCTCTGGGAAGTCCGGGATAGAAGCAGCTCCCTTTCTCTCGTCTTCCTCCCTCCCCTCTCCCCTCCCTCCTCTCCGCGCCTCTCCTCCTCCCTCCGCCCTCCCTGGACGTGGGCTGCCGGCTGCAGCCCGGAGGGACGGGGCGCGGGACGGAGCCCCCCGCGGGAGGAGGGGCCGGCGGCCGGATGGCGCGCGCCGGGGAGGGGCCGCGGGCCGCGGGCGGAAGCGGCGACCCCAGCCCCCGACTCGGCGGCTGGTCGGAGGGCGAGGGCCCGGGAGGCCGAGGGCAGGGGAGGTCGGGTCCCGCCGTTCCCTCGGCCCCCGGGGGCCCCGGCGTCTGCGCGCCCCGGCACTTCGGGGACCCTGCCCCGCCGGGGCCAGGACCGGGAGCTGGGATGTGTGCGACTTTTGTTTGCCGGCTTTTACCAAGGGATTTGCACCCCTGGCCCTAAGCCCACCCTTCCCGAGCCAGACCCGGTTCTTCCCCTGCTGCTTGAATGACAGGATGAGAACTCGAGGGACACCGGGGACAGCCCACTCCGGGCCGGCTTTTTCAGGACAGGGCTTCAAACCCATCTCCAGCGCGGGTCCTGCGACGCGCCCGGAGCCTTCCCCGCTTCGCTTCCTGGGCGTCCCGCGGCCCCCGACTCCTCTCCCAACTCTCACCCAACTGTTCTGGGATTGTTTACCTGGCCTTTCCCTCACCCTTCAGAAAGCTCCTTCCTGGAAGAAAAACCACAAACTTATCCTATTTATCTTTTTAATCCCACCGCTATTTAAACGAGCTACCGGGTGTATAGTAGGCACTCAATAAATATTTGCTGGCAAAGTGAATATTCCTCATTGCAGGCAGAGCTCGGGGTCCACATGGAGGAATGTAAGAGGCTGGAAGCACGCTTAAAGAAGAAAGGGGGCCTGGGCTTTGCACCAACTTCAGGATTGCGTACTTGTTTCCTCATCCGTTAAATGGGAGCAGCTGAATGTGTCTCCTAGCGTTTTCGAGATTTTAGGTTGATAGAGCTATGTACAGCACCCAGTATTCATTCTTGCTTCGTTTAGGTTTACAATACATGGAAGCTAACATTATTATTAAGGAAACTTCCATTTTTCCCGGGCCTTAGAAAGCTTTTCCAATACTCGATCGTTTAAGCTTCTTGTTTTAAAAAAAAAAAAAAAAAAAAAGAGAGAGAAATGAGGGTCTCACTTTGTTGCCCAGGCTGATCTCGAACTCCTGTCCTCAAGTGATCCTCCCGCTTTTGGCCTCCCAAACTGATGGAATTGCCGTCTGGAACCACTGTGTTAAACTCTTAGATTTGACTGCTACAAATGTATAAATGTGGAACTCCATGTATCAGTGGGTTCTGCCCCACTTCTTACTCCCAGGAATTCTCCGTCCCAGCCTGCTGCTCCTGTCCTGCACCAGTAAGTTTCTAACTAGGGTATTTGCTTAACTGTTTCTCCCCACCCCCCCCCCCCCCCAGCAGACATTCTTTATACTGATTTAAGTGCTGCTGGGGATAGGGTGGGGGCGGCTGTGGGCGTTGCAGATAAGGACCCTCCCTTTAGGGAGTTTAAAGTAGTAAGTGGCTCGCACTGGAATCTCAGCACTTAGGGAGATAGAGGAAAGAGGATTGCTTGAGCCCAGGAGTTCAAGACCTGTCTGGGCAACATAGTGAGACCCTGTTCTCCATAAAGAGGGGAAAAAAAGAAAGTGGTATGGAGCCAAGATACTCTCAGACTCCTCTTTCCGATTATAGAAAGCGAGGAAAATATTTGCTTTAAGGGCATTATGAGAAAAACAGTAGTGATACTTGGATTTACATACTGGGTTTATCTTGGGGGTTTGGAGATTTTGAAACAGGAAGATTTCCATAGGGAAAAGATGTTTTTTAATTGCTGTCATAATGTGATTTCTCTCTAAGGGGAACAAACATGTATCCTGGATGAAAATAAACCAAGTCTATTGAAACTGCAACCCAAGACATTCAGAAGAAACAAGGCTACAGTGAATCTGGAAAGTTTGCACGTGTTTGGATGTATTGATTGCCTTAACTGGCAGCCCTTTGCACTGCCAGCTTCTCCCTCAATTACATGAGGAACCACGAGGGGGCAATGTCTTCCCGAGCAATATAGGTGAGTGGTGGTCTTAGGACCCCATGGTGGCCCATGATGCTAGCACTGTGTCTTTGGCTATTCTTGCCTGTCATGGAGCATAGTCCACAGAAGGGCATGGTCTTCTTGGAGCCTGGCATGGGCCCAACAAAAATGACAATGTAGTCAATAGTTCCACTCAGACTTCACTTGGGAGCAGGTGGACTATGTTGTGTGATATCAGGATGCCTGCAGAACCTCTCCTATCCCCACCCAGGGAAGCATGGCTTAATTCCAAATAAAGAATCTGGTTCCTTTGTCTTTAAGCCAAGCCAGGACTTTGTCCATTGTTAAAAGTCAAAAATCTCTGGGATAAGAAACAAAAATAAGTTCCAGCTGGGGCACAGTGGCTCATGTCTGTAATCCCAGCACTTTGGGAGGCCGAGGTGGGCTGAACACATGAGGTCAGGAGTTCAAGACCAGCCTGGCTAACATGATGAAGCCCCGGTTCTACTAAAAATACAAAAAAAATTAGCTGGGTGTGGTGGCACACACCTATAATAGCAGCTACTCGGGAGGCTGAGGCGGGAGAATTGCTTGAACCCGGGAGGCAGAGGTTGCAGTGAGCCGAGATTGCGCCATTGCACTCCAGCTTGGGCAACAAGAGTGAAACTCTGTCACAAAAAAACAAAAATAAGTTTCAGGAGAGGATCCTTGTCTGGCTTATTCACTGTTGTATTCCCAGCATCTAGACAGTGCCAACACATAGGAGGCACTCAGTTATTTTTTAATAAATGAGCATTTTAAGTCTGATGGGTTACTGATACTCAGGCCTGAATGTTATCACTGGATTTTTCCAAGATCCAGCAGGAAGGACTAAATCAGTGGAGATGTCTTAGAACAGGTAGTCACAGCAATGGCATTAGGCAGGGTCTCGGCAGTGTTTTTTGTTTTGTTTTGTTTTGTTTTTTTTTTTGAGAGTCTCACTCTGTTGCCCAGGCAACATTGTTTAAGAAAATGTCTCACCCAGGCGAGAATTGTTCAAGCAATTCTCCTGCCTCAGCCTCCCCAGTAGCTGGGACTACAGGTGCACACAACCACACCTGGCTAATGTTTTTGTATTTTTAGTAGAGACGGGGTTTCCCCATGCTGGCCAGGCTGGTTGGTATTGAACTCCCAAACTCAGGTGATCCACCCGCCTCAGCCTCCCAAAATGCTGGGATTACAGACATGAGCCACCGGCCTAGCAGTGGTCTTTAGTCATGCTTTTGCAGGGAGGACCCTAGATAGAGACCTTGTGCAGAATGGAACAACTGATAAGGTTTCAAACAGTAAAAGATAAAATCCCACCATTGAGGCCAGGTGCAGTGACTCATACCTGTAATCCTAGCACTTTGGGAGGCCGAGGTGGGCGGATCAGCTGAGGTCAGGAGTTTGAGATCAGCCTGGCCAACATGGTGAAACCCCATTTTTGAAAATACAAAAATTAGCCAGGCCTGGTGGTGGGTGCCTGTAGTCCCAGCTACTCAGTAGGCTGAGGCAGGAGAATCGCTTGAACCCAAGAGGCAGAGATTGCGGTGAGCCAACAAACATCACACCACTGCACTCCAGCCTGGGCAACAGATCAAAACCCGTCTCAAAAAAAGAAAAAAAATCACACCATTGAATGTGACATATCAGACAATAAAATCGACACTGATGCAGGAATGACTATACTATATAGTCAGTGGTGAGAGTGACATTCAGGGTGTTTTCAGAAAAATGTATGGGGTTGGGATAATACGTCAGGAAAAGAGAGATTCCTGCTTTTGGTCCTTTCCATGAAGAATAGAGTTATTTGAAAGAGCAATAATGTATTACCAATAAAACTCAAGGAAAATCTGTAAACAGACTTTTGCTATTTATAAAACTTTGTGATTGAAGGCAAAGAGTTTGAGTTTGGGGGAGGAAAATGTACCTTCAATCAGGGTATAAATGATAATTACAACTTGCTTATGACTTTAAAGAAAGATTCCAAAGTAAGATCTCCTCAGTAGCAATAGTTCCCCGGCATCCTGAGAATTATAAGACAACAAAGGGATTTTTTTTTTTTTTTTTGAGACAGAATTTCGCTCTAACCAAGGGATTTTATATCCTGTAATAGTTGTGCTGAAGACCAGAAAAGTCCGCTTTCTCCCCAGCCTAACACTCTACCTACCGTATTGCCTGACCTTCGAGATTACCTTGAAAGGGTAATATTGTACACACACCTGTAGTTTTTTATTACTCACTGCTGTTTCTCTGGCAGTGTTCATTTCGAGGCTTGCCTTAAGAAATCCAAACCTATAATTATGTCTTAAATGTTTGCCTTTGGGAACTGCAGACATTAAAGGTCTATTTTGAGGCGATTTGCATGGCATGAGCTTTGTACCTATGTTAGCTTTGCAGCAGAAAGCTGCAGTATCTACCACGTGTGTTGTGATTGTCTCTTAACCCTTCGGCTGAGCCAAAGAAGTTCTTGAGGCCAGAGGGGCTGTATTTTATTGGTTTTTGTCATCCTTGACACCTCTCTTTCCCTCACCCTGTGCGTGTGTACTCACCTCCAGCTCCTCTCCATCTTCCCCTGATTTTTTTATTTATGAATTTATCATTGTGGCAAAAGACACATAACATGAAATTTACCTTCTTCACCACTATGGGTTTTTTGTTTTTTTGTTTTTTTTTGACATGGAGTCTCGCTCTGTTGGAGTGCTGGAGTGCAATGGTGCCATCTCGGTTCACCACAACCACCACCTCCCAGGTTCAAGACATTCTCCTGCTTTAGCCTCTTGAGTAGCTGGGACTACAGGCATGTGCCACCATGTCTGGCTAATTTTTGTATTTTTAGTAGAGATGAGGTTTCACTATGTTGGCCAGGCTGGGTTTTGTTTTTTTTTTTTTTTAGAGATGGGTTTCACTGTGTTGCCCAGGCTGGTCTCAGACTCCTGGGTTCAAGTGATCCTCCCACCTCAGCCTCCCAAAGTGCTGAGATTACAGGTATGAGCCACTGCACCCAGCCTACTTGTTTGTTTTTCCAGATTTCATTCTGTTGCCCAGGCTGGAGTATAGTAGCATGATCATAACTCACTGCAGCCTCGAACTCCTGGGCCCAAGCAATCTTCCTGTCTCAGCTTCCTGAGCAGCTGGGACTGCAGACTCTTGCCACCACACCCGGCTAATTTTTAAATTTTTTTCCCAGGCTGGTCTCAAATTCCTGCCTTCAGGGAATCCTCCTGCCTCAGCCTCCCAAAGTGCTGAGATTATAGGTATAAACCATTTCACCTAAGCCTTCCGTTTGAACCATTTTTAAGTGTAGTCTTAAGTATATTCACATGGTTGTGCAACAGCTCCCTGATTTTCAGCTCTTAAAGAATTCTGAGGTTCACTGGCTTCCCCCTGACCATGATCAGAGGCCCACATGGAGGAGAATCCAGGTGTTTGGCTTACGGCCCCAGCTGGGCTCCGCAGACAACCAGTATCAATTTGCCAGCCCTCTGAGTGAACTATCTTGAGAGAGGTTGCTCCAGCCCTAGTTGAGCTGCGGCAGCTGATACCATCTGGAACAGAGATGAGCTTTCTGCAGCAAACCCTGCCCAAATTGCAAAATTGTTAGCACAAAAAAAAAAAAAAAAAAAGTGAATGTTGTTGTTTTAAGTCACTATGTTTCAGTGTGGTTTGTAATACAACAATATATAACTGAAACATAATTACATACCTAGAAGTGGGGTAATAGAAATCAACAGGGTAATTCCTACTGTAATAGAAACCAAACACATGGCAGGGGCTTTGGGATCAGGTGGAGGACGGAAGCTGGAAGAACCTTGAGGAGTCTGTCATTGAAGAACACTATTAAAGAACAGTGAGCAGGGCTGGGCCTGGTGGCTCACGCCTATAATCCCAGCACTTTGGGAGGAGGTCAGGAATTCGAGACGAGCCTGGTCAACGCGGTGAAACCCCGTCTCTACTAAAAATACAAAAATTAGCCGGGCGTAGTGATGCGTGCCTGTAATCCTAGCTACTGGGGAGGCTGAGGCAGGAGAACTGCTTGGACCCAGGAGGTGGAGGTTGCAGTGAGCTGAGATCCACCACTGCACTCCAGCCGGGGCGACAGAGAGAGACTCAGTCTCAAAATAAATAAAATAAAATAAAAAATAAAATAAAAATAAAGAACATTGAGGATACTGTTATTGCAGGCTGGAGAAAAGGGGGATTGATGTAGGTATTGGAAGAACAATTAACTAAACTAGTCTGCAGTTATGTGAAAGCTAGAGAAGGTACCTAGTGAACATGTGGATCTGGCTATGGAGATTTCTGGATAGAATGGTGAAAGGGCGGAATGGTTCCTTTTGCACGCCTATGATATAGTACCAGAGAAGTGCAGTGAGCTAAAAAAGAAACTGTTCCATTTTTCATCAGGATTTAGAAGAAGCAATAAAGAAACCAGGACTTGCAGGATTTGAAATAAAACTACTTTTCATTCCTAGTTCTCCAGAGGACAAAACTCTCAAAATAAGAAATGGCTTAGGGGCAAAAGTCAAATCCCAGGTACTATCAGGAAAACATAGTCATAAGTAAAGTTCAAGACAAGGACAGGTGCAGCAGCTCACAACTGCAATCGCAGTGCTTTGGGAAGCCAAGGTGGGAGGATTACTTGAGGCCAAGAGTTTGAGATCAACTTGGGCAACACAGCAAGACTCCAAGATTCCTTCTGTGAAAAAGAAAGAGAAAAAAAAAAAAAAGAAAGAAAGAAACAATTTTGAGACAGAATCTCGTTCTGTCACCTGGCTGGAGTGCAGTGGCATGATCATGGCTTACTAAAACCTCTGTCTCCTGGGTTCAAGCAATTCTCATGCCTCAGCCTCCCAGGTAGCTGGGATTACAGGTACGCACCACCACACTCGGCTAATTTTTGTATTTTTAGTAAAGACGGGGTTTCACCATGTTGGCCAGGCTGGTCTCGAACTCCTGGCCTTAAGTGATCTGCCACCACGCCCGGCCTCTGCAAAAAATTTAAAAATTAGCTGAACATAGTGGCACATGCCTATAATCCCAGCTATTTAAGAGGTTGAGGCAGGAAGATCACTTGAGCCCAGGAGTTTGAGGTTACAGTGAATTATGATCATGCCACTGCACTACAGCCTGGGCAACAGAGTAAGAACCTGACTCTTAAAAAAAAAAAAAGGCCAGGCGCGGTGGCTCAAGCCTGTAATCCCAGCACTTTGGGAGGCCGAGACGGGCGGATCACGAGGTCAGGAGATCGATACCATCCTGGCTAACACGGTGAAACCCCGTCTCTACTAAAAAAATACAAAAAACTAGCCGGGCGCGGTGGCGGCGCCTGTAGTCCCAGCTACTCGGGAGGCTGAGGCAGGAGAATGGCGTAAACCCGGGAGGCGGAGCTTGCAGTGAGCTGAGATCGCGCCACTGCACTCCAGCCTGGGCGACAGAGCCAGACTCCGTCTCAAAAAAAAAAAAAAAAGATGGCCGGTCGTGGTGGCTCACGCCTGTAATCCCAGCACTTTGGGAGGCCGAGGCAGGCAGATCACAAAGTGAGTAGATCAAGACCATCCTGGCTAACACAGTGAAACCCCGTCTTTACTAAAAAAAATACAAAACAAGAAATTAGCCAGACGTGGTGGCGGATGCCTGTAGTCCCAGCTACTCAGGAGGCTGAGGCAGGAGAATGGCGTAAACCCGGGAGGCGGAGCTTGCAGTGAGCCGAGATCTGACCACTGCACTCCAGCCTGGGTGACAGAGCGAGACTCCGTCTCAAAAAAAAAAAAAAAAAAAAAAAAAAAAGATAAGGCTGTAGCTAGAAGACACTGGGTAGGCAGCCTCTACAATGGGCCCCAATGATCCCTACCTCCCGGTATTCAAACCCTCTGTAATCCCTTCCTTAGTGTAGGCTGGACTTTGCAACTTGCTCTTAAGGAATACAGCATGGCAAAAGTGTTGGATAGCACCTCTAAGATTAGATTTTAAAAAAGATGATGGCTCATGTCTTACATGCCCTCTCTTGCTTTCTCACTTGCTGCCTTTGAGCTGCTGTATGGAGACACTCATGTGGCAAGGAAGGAAGGCCTCCAGCCAAGAGCCACCAAGGAATGGGCTTTCAGTACAACAACCAGCAAGGAGCTGAATCCAGCCCACTACTGCATGGGTAGACCTGGAAATAGATTGTCCCTAAGTGGAGCCTTCAGATGAAACCTATTATGGACTGAATGCTAGTGTCCCTCTGAAATTCACACAAAATCCTAACCTCCATTGTGGTGGTATTAGGTAAGGCATTTGGGAGATAATTAGGTTCAGATGAGGTGACAAGGGTGGGGCCCCCATAATGGGGTTGGTGCCCTAGAGAGGGGAAGCCAGCTGGGCTTCTGGGTTGGGTGGGGACTTGGAGAACTTTTCCGTCTAGCTAAAGGATTGTAAACACGCCAATCAGCACCTTGAATAGCTAAAGGTTTGTAAATGCACAAACCAGCACTCTGTAAAAACGGACCAATCAGCAGGACATGGGTCGGGCCAAATAAGGGAATAAAAGCTGGCCACCCCAGCCAGCAGCCACAACCGGTTTGGGTCCCCTACTACAGCGTGGAAGCTTTGTTCTTTCACTGTTCAGAATACATCTTGCTGCTGCTCACTCTGGGTCTGCACTACCTTTATGAACTGTAACATTCACTGCCAAGGTCTGTGGCCTCGCTCCTGCAGTCAGCAAGGCAAGGAACCCACCCGGAGGAACAAACAACTCTGGACATGCCACCTTTAAGAGCTGTAACACTGCGAACGTCTGCGGCTTCACTCCTGAAGTCAGCGAGACCACGAACCCACCGGAAGGAAGAAGCTCCGGATGCATCTGAACATCTGAAGAAACAAACTCTGAACACAACATCTTTAAGAACTGTTAACACTCACCGTGAGGGTCCGCAGCTTCATTCTTGAAGTTCCCACCGGAAGGAATAAATTCCGGACACACCCTTATAAGAGGAGAAAGAGGCTGAGTGTGGTGGCCGACACCTGGAATCCCAACACGTTGGGATGCCAAGGCAGGAGGATTGCTTGAAGCCAAGAGCTTGAAACCAGCTTGGACAACACAGTGAGATCCCCATTTCTATGAATAAATAAATTAGCCACGCACATGGCTCACTCCTGTCATCCCAACATTCTGGGAGGGCAAGGCAGGAGATTTACTTGACACCAGGAGTTCAAGATCAGCCTGAGCAACATAGTGGGATCCTGTCTCTACAGAAAAATTAGCCAGGCGTGTTGGTGTGAGTCTGTAGTCCCAACTACTACTCTCAAAGCTGAGGAATGAGGATCATTTGAGCCTAGGAGTTCCAGGTTACAGTGAACTATAATTGTACCACTGTGCTCTAGCCTGGGGGACAGCGAAACTCTGTGTTTTTGTTTTTTTTTTTTAAAAAAAGGACGAGAAACAAAGCTCCTTCTCTCCCTGCCAGGTGAGGACACAGTGAGAAGGTGGCTGTTTGCAAGCCAGGAAGACGGTCTCCTCATGAGGAAATGAATTGGCTGGCACCTTGATCTTGGACTTCCCAGCCTCCATAACTGTGAGAAATAAATGTCTGTTGTTTTAGCCACCCAGTCTGTGTTATATTGTTAGGACAGTCTCAGCTGACTAAGCAATTAATGCCAAGAAGCGGTTTGCTGCTGTAACAAGTAACTAAAAGTGTGGAAGCAGCTTTGAAACTGGGTAGTAGGTAGAGGCTGGAAAAGTTTTGTTTTTAGAGACGGGGTCTGCCAGATGCGGGGGCTCACGCCTGTAATCCCAGCATTTTGGAGGCCGAGGCGGGCAAATCACGAGGTCAGGAGTTCAAGACCAGCCTGGCCAACATGGTGAAACCCTGTCTCTATTAAAAATACAAAAAAAAAAAAAAAAATTAGCTGGGCATACTGTCAGGCACCTGTAATCCCAGCTACTTGGGAGGCTGAAGCAGGAGAATCGCTTGAACCCAGGAGGCGGAGGTTACAGTGAGCCAAGATCTTGCCACTGCACTCCAGCCTGGGTGACAGAGTGAGACTCCATCTCAAATAGTAATAATAATAGAGACAGGGTTTTGCTCTGTCACCCAGGCTGGAGTGCAGTGGTGCAATCATACCTCACTGCAGCCTTGAACTCCTGGGTTCAAGCAATCCTCCTACCTTAGCCTCCTGAGTAGCTGAGATTACAAGTGCAGGCCACCATACCTAGATTTTATTTTTTTTAAAAGATGCAGTCTCACTTTGTTGCCCAGATTGGTTTGTAATGATCCTCCTGTCTTGTTCTCCCAAAGTACTGGGATTACAGGCATGAGCCACCAAACCCAGCCTGAGGCTGGAAGAGTTTTGAAGAACATGATAGAAAAAGCCTAGATTGCTGTGAAGGGAACATTAAAGGTGATTCTGGAGAAGGATCAGAAAGAAAAGGGGAGCTGTAAAGAAAACTTGCCTCTTAGAGAATACATAGTCATGTACAAGATGTTGGTAGAAATATAGACAGTAAAGACCAGTTACAGTCTCAGGTGGAAATGAGGAGTATGCTATCAGAAACTGGAGGAAAGGTGGCTGGGCATGGTGGCTCACGCCTGTAATCCCAGCACTTTGGGAAGCCGAGGTGGGCGGATCACTTAAGGTCAGGAGTTTGAGACCAGCCTGGCCAACATGGTGAAGCCCCATCTCTACTAAAAATACAAAAAATCAGAAGAGCATGATGGCAGGCACCTGTAATCCCAGCTACTCGGGAGGCTGAGACGGGAGAATCACCTGAACCCGGGAGGCAGAGGTTCCAAGGAGCTGAGATCGCTCCACTGCAGTCCAGCCTGGGTGATACAGTGAGACTCTGTCTCTGAAAAAAAAACAAAAAAAACAAAACAAAACAAAAACTGGAGGAAAGGCCATCCTTATTATACAGTGGCAAAGAACTTAACTAAATTGTATTCATGCTCTAGTGTTTTGTGGAAGGTAGGCCTTGCAAGAAATGAAATGGAATATTTAGCTGTAGAGATTTTTCTTTTTGAGACAGAGTTTCGCTCTTGTCGCCTAGGCTGGAGTGCAATGGCACAATCTCGGCTCACTACAACCTCCGCCTCCCAGGTTCAAGGGATTCTCCTGCCTCAGCCTCCTGAGTAGCTGGGATTACAGGCGCCCGCCACCTCACCCAGCTAATTTTAGCTGTAGAGATTTCTAAGCAGTTTTGAGGGAGTGGCTTGATGCCTCCTGACCGCTTTAAAGTAAAATTTGAGAAGCGAGAAATAAATTGAAGAAGGAATTGTTAAGCAAAAAGGAACCACAACTTCAAGATTGGAACATTATCCGCCTGTCCATATTGTAAAAAATGTAAAAGGATATTCAGAAAAGAACACCAAGGGTGTGGATAACTGACCTTTTGATAAAGAGATTGGTGTGGGTGCAAACCACAGACCTAATCAACCATCTCAACAGAAGCCACGGGATTGTACCAGCAGAAACCCTGCCAACTGGGATTAAAGGAAACAGAAAGCAGGATGGAATGAAGGAAAGCTACAGACATGCATTATCCTTCAAGAAAAGGGAAGGAGGACTCCAAAGGTGGTTCAGAGATCATCAGAGCTGCTTCTCCCACCACAGGCCCAGATTGCACAGGCTGAGAACAAAGCTTGTCTCCACCATGGGTGGGTGTGACATTCAGCAGAGGTGGGTGGGTAGGCCCTTGCAGAGAGCCACTTGGGTGGTACTCCACAAAGCCCAAAGGGGCATACTGCTTGCAGAGCTGCACCCCAGTGGATCAGTCGGGCACAGCATTGAACCAAAGACAATTATTCTTTCTTTTTTTAGGAGACAAGGTCTTACTCTGTTGCCCAGGCTGGAGTGCAGTGGCATGATCATAGTCCACTGTAGCATCGAACTCTTGGCCCCAAGTGACTCTTCTGCCTCAGCCCCCCAAGTAGCAGTGACTCCAGGTGTGCACATCCACACATGGCTAATTTTAAAATTATTTTTAGAGATGGGGGTCTCACTATGTTGCCCTGGCTGGGCTCAGACTCCTGACCTCAAGGGATCTTCCTGCCTCAGCTTCCCAAAGTGTTGGGATTACAGGCATGAGGCACCACACCGGGCCGAGTATTATTTTTGAGACTTAAAATCTCGTGGTATTTGCCCTGGTAGGTTTTGGACTTACTTGGGATCCATCACCCCTTTCTGTCTTCCAATTTCTTCCTTTGGAATGGGAATGTATATCCTATGCCTGTCCCACCCATTGTATTTTGGAAACACATAACTTATCTGGTTTCACAGATTCACAGCTGGAGAGGAATTTTGCCTCAAGATGAATTGTACCTCGAGTCTCTACCATATCTGCTCTAGATGATATCAGATGAGACTTCAGAGTTGATGCTAAAATGAGTTAAGACTTTGCGGGCAGTTGAGATGGAAAGAATGTATTCTGCATGTGAGAAAAACATGAATTTGGAGGGACAATGGCACTAAACAGGAGGCCGTGCTGTAATCTCTACAGGAACTGTCACATTTTATTGTTTGAAAACGCCAGGTTAAACATAAGCATTTCCATCCCTCTCCCCAAACCTCTAATAACAATTCAAAAAAGATTTGTTGTCATCAACATTATTTTAAAGCATAAACTAACAAGGATAAAGAGAATGAAAGAAAGGTGTAGGCCTGTGGCTTATACCTCTAATCCTAGCAGTTTGGGAGGCCAAAGCCAAAGATCACTTGAGTCCAGAAGTTTGAGACCAGCCTGGGCAATATAGCAAGATCCTCATCTCTACAAAAAGAAAAAAAAAATTAGCTGGATATGGTGACACATGCCTGTAGTCCCAGCTATTTGAGAAGCTGCAGCAGGAGGATTACTTGAGCCTAGGAGTTTGAGGCTGCAGTGAGCTATAATTGCACCACTGTACTCCAGCCTGAGTGACAGAGTGAGACCCCATCTCCTAAAAACAGAAAGAAAAAAAAAAGAGAGAGACAGAGAGAATGAAAGAAAACAACAGTAATAAAATCTGGGAAGCTGTGAAGCAGATTAATATTAAGAAAACTAAATCCTAAGCTTGATGGCAAAAAATTGAGAAGCTACAGAATCCCCAAAAGACTCAAGCCTTGGCACTAGCTGGCACCTCAGAAGTGAGAGTGAAAATGGGGCTGTAACCAGGTGGATTATCGAAAGGAAAGCAATACATTCCTAGATTCCCCCTTTTTATTCACAGTTTACTGTGAAATTTACTTTTTTTGTTGTTTGTTTTTTTGAGACAGAGTCTCACTTTGTCACCCGGGCTGGAGTGCAGTGGCACAATCTCAGTTCACTGCAACCTCCGCCTCCTGGGCTCAAGTAATTCTCATGCCTAAGTCTCCAGAATAGCTGGGATTACAGGGGTGTGCCAATGCACCCGGCTAACTTTTGTATTTTTTGTAATTTCGTATTTTTTGTAGAGACGGGGTTTCTCTATGTTGGTCAAGCTGGTCTCAAACTCCTGACCTCAAGTGATCCACCTACCTCGGCCTTGCAAAATCCTGGGATTACAGGTGTGAGCCAGCGCACCCAGCCAAAATTCACATTTTAAATTTGTCTCTTCTCTTTTTGGGAATATCTAAATGGAAAAAGAAAAACAAACAAAACAGACATATCTTCCTTTTTTTTTTTTGAGACGGAGTCTCGCTCTGTCACCCCAGCTGGAGTGCAGTGGTGTGATCTTGGCTCACTGCAACATCCGCCTCCCAGGTTCAAGCGATTCGCCTGCCTCAGCCGCCCTAATAGCTGGGATTACAGGCATGTGCCATCACGCCAAACTAATTTTTGTATTTTTAGTAGAGATGGGGCTTTACCATGTTGGCCAGGCTGGTCTCGAACCCCTGACCTCAGGTGATCCACCTACCTCAGCCCCCAAAGTGCTGGGATTACAGGCATGAGCCACCAGGTCTGGCCCCCATATCATCATTTTTATGAGAAATTTATTTCTCTTCATATGAGTAAAGTTTTATTAAATCAGCTTAACTATAAAATAAACATATAAAAATTTTAAAGGCAAAAACATGACTAATGAGGTAAACATCAATGGCTGAAAATTTGGAAAATTAGGGGTGTGTGTGTGTGTGTGTGTGTGTAAATTTAGGCTTCCAGTAATAATAAGCATTACTGTAATTTTCACCCTAAGTGAACCACTTTAAAATGTGTGCCTTTCTTGAGTAACCATTGTAAATATAAATTGGACATTCACAGACTGAAAAGATTTAAAACTAATGACTGGATGTTATGGCAAACAGTATGGAGGTTCCTCAAAAAATGTAACAATAGAACTGATCTAGCAGGCTTGCTACTGAGCATATATCCAAAGGACATGAAGTCAGTATGTCAATGACATATCTTTCTTCCACGTTCATTTGAGCGTTATTCACAATAGCCAAGAAATGGTGTATCTATACCACATTTTCTTTATCCATCTATCAATAGATGAATAGATGAAGAAAATGTGGTATAGATACACCATGGAATACTATTCAACCTTAAAAAAGAAGGAAATCCTGTCATTTGTGAAAACATTGATGAATCTGGAGGACGTTATGCAAAGTGAAATAAGACAGGCACAGAAAGACAAATACTGTATGATCCCATTTATATGTGGAATCAAAAAAAACCAAACTCGGCCAGGTGCAGTGGCTCATGCCTGTAATCCCAGCACTTTGAGAGACTGAGGCGGGCTGATCACTTGAGGTCAGGAGTTTGAGACCAGCCTGGCCAACGTGGTGAAACCCCATCTCTACTAAAAATACAAAAATTAACTGGGCATGGTGGTGGGCACCTGTAGTCCCCAGCTACTTGGGAGGCTGAGGCAGGAGAATTGCTTGAACCTGGAAGGAGGTTGCACTGAGCCAGGATCACACACTGCACTCTAGCCTGGGCAACAGAGCGAGACTCCATCTCAAAAAAAAAAAAAAAAAAAAGCAGAAATAATAAATAATGTATGTTATGGACGTGTACCGATATGAAGGCATCTGGATTCTTCCAACCTCATCCTTTTTAAAAGCTTTGTATAATTTTACTATGGGTGTACAAGTCCTATATTGTTGGACATTTAGGGTTTTTTTTTTTACAGTTTTTTAGTATTTAACAATGCTTTGATGACCATTTTTGTGCAAACATTTTTATACATTGCCTGATTATTTCTTTAGAATACGTTCTAAAGAAGTTATTAGGTTAAATGTTAAGCATATTTTATGCATTGATGTTTCTGGTTAGAAAGATGATAGAATTTGCACCACTTGCTTCTACATTACATGAGAATGTCCATTTCATTACAACATTCTCAACACTGGAAAAATCTTCATTTTATCAGTTGGTGGTGAAAAATGATAAAACATCATTCCTTTAATTGTATTTCTTGATTATTAGCAGGACTGACCATCTTTTCCTCAGTTTATGACTATTTGGAAATTGCCTATTGTGTCTTTGTGCATATTTCTAGTGGGAAATACAGTTTTTAATTTTTTGGTTTGTTTGTTTGTTTTTTTAGACAGAGTCTCACTCTGTCACCCAAGCATGATCTCAGCTCACTGCAACTTCCACCACCTGGGTTCAAGAGTTTCTCCTGCCTCAGCCTCCAAAGTAGCTGGACAGGCACGTGCCACCATGCCCGGCTAATTTTTTGTATTTTTAGTAGAGATGGGGTTTCACCGTGTTAGCCAGGATGGTCTCGATCTCCTGATCTCGTGATCCGCCTGCCTTGGCCTCTCAAAGTGCTGGAATTATAGGCATGAGCCACCATGCCCAGCCGGTTATTAATTTTTAAATTGACAAACATTGTACATATTTGTAATGTACAACATGTTTTGAAATATGTTGTTTGCCTTTTTCTAATTGATCTTTGAAATTATTTTGCCCCCAGTATCCTACAACCTGTTTATGTGTTCCACAGATATGACTGCCACATACCATGATAGGTTCTTAGAATAAAATGATATGCAAGAGAGTCACAGACCCTATCTTCACAGGCTAGGCAAATTGGTAAGGAGTTACAACAAAGTGGGATCGGTGCTATACCTATGGAAGTTCACTATTCTAGAGAGTTCAAAAATGTGACAAATACACACTCTGGGAGGTCAGTAGAGGCTTCCATGAGGAAGTGATATTTCCCTGGATGAGGATGAGCGTAGTGGCCAGTTAAAGTAGGAGTGGTAAGAGCCAAGAGGGTTCCAGTCAGAAATGAGGCTAAAGGGATTAGAGAGAATTTTTGACTAGTGAATTGAAAACACTGAAGAGTAGAAAATAGAAAAGTGCTGGGAGATAAGCTTGGATAAGTAAAGAAGGGACAGATTATTAAGAGTTTAAGAGGCCAGGCATGTTGGCTTATGCCTGTAATTCTAGAACTTTGGGAGGCCAAGGCTGGCAGATCACCTGAGGTCAGGAGTTCGAGACTAGCCTGGCCAATGTGGTGAAACCCCATGGCTACTAAAAATACAAAAAGTTAGCCAAGCATGGTGGCACACACCTGTAATCCCAGCTACTTAGAAGGCTGAGGCACAAGAATTGCTTGAACCCAGGAGACAGAGGTTGCAGTGAACCAAGATTACGCCACTGTACTCCAGCCTAGGCAACAGAATGAGACTCTGTCTCAAAAAAAAAAAATAGTGACTTAAGCAGAACTCTGAAAATTTTACATAATGAGAAGTGTGGTACCTGGGTTGGTTCATCTTTTCATCTTTTCACTCTGCCATTCTCAATTTTATGATACCTCTTTTTCTGGTCCTGTGATATCTCCCCTTATACTCACAATAGCTGTGGCAATTCTAAGCATTGCACCCTCACACAATCATGTTCAGTGGCTTGGAAAAAATAGGCCTTATCTCCGTTAAAGAGGAAAGTCTTTCCCAGAAGCTTCTGTAAGAATTCTTCATCTCTCATTGGCCAGAACCCAAACACAGGGGCCAAGCTGCACTGACTGCTGGGAAGGTGAGCATCTGGTATTTCATTATCTGTGGTGGGAGGCACTTCTATCTGCAGGGAAGAGTGATAACCTTGGGATAGGAAACCAACAGTGTTGTTCTCTGCATTTGGAAAGTTTTGAGCAAACAAATGATGTGATCAGGCTTATATTTAATTCTGTATTCTTCCAGGTCTTCTTCCTCCTTTCGCATTACTCTCCATCACCTCCTTCCTCTACTCTCAACCACCACTTTTTCACCTAGTTCTCCTACAGTTTGAAAAAAAAAATTCGGCTGAGGTAGGAGAATGGCGTGAACCCGGGAGGCGGAGCTTGCAGTGAGCCGAGATTGTGCCACTGCACTCCAGCCTGGGCGACAGAGCGAGACTCCGTCTCAAAAAAAAAAAAAAAAAAAAAAAAAAAAAAAAAAAAATTCTTTTTTAAAGAGAAGAGGTCTTACTATGTTGCCCAGGTTAGTCTAGAACTCCTGAACTCAAGCAATCTCTCCACTTCAGCCTCCTGAGCTACCATGCCTGGTTCCTTTTTTTTTTTTTGTAATGGAGTCTCACTCTGTCACCCAGGCTGGAGTGCAGTGGCATGATCTCAGCTCACTACAACCTCTGCCTCCTGGCTTCAACCAATTCTCCTGCTTCAGCCTCCTGAGCATGTGGGACCACAGGCATGCACCACCACACCCAGCTAATTTTTGTATTTTTAATGGAGATGGGGTTTTACCGTGTTGGCCAGGGTGGTCTCAAATTCCTCACCTCAGGTGATCTGCCCACCTTGGCCTCCCATCTAGTTTTTGTATTTTTAGTAGAGATGGGTTTCACCATACCGGCCAGGCTGGTCTCAAACTCCTGACCTCGAGTGATTTGCTTGCATCAGCCTCCCAAAGTGCTGGAATTACAGGCATGAACCCCAGCACCCAGCCTGCCCTAAATAGAAGGTGCCTGACTTGATGTTTTAAAATGTCCTAAAATAACTAACATTTTGGGTTACAAGGACGCTCAGTATGCTTGGTATTGCCACTGGTATGTTAACCAAGACTTACTTAATTTCCACTATTAACATAAATAATGATACAGTCACTTAGATTGTGTGCCTTGCCTAACACTTTATTGGTAAAATGTTTGTAGAATGAATAGCTTTTAAATAAATAAGTCTCCAATCCACATCATTCACTTTTAAAGACCAAAAAGTGACATAGTCACATCTGACACTCCCATTATGTCTACTTGTGCCATATTAAAAACATGTGAAAACCGTGGCAGGCCGACTTGGCTAGATGATCCTTTTTTTTTCAAACTGTGATGCAAATCCACTGAATTTCTTTCAAGTTTGATGGCCACATCAGTTAAGCATTCTAGAAAATGTTTTTTGAAAGCGCATTGTTTGTTCTGAAGCTGTCTGGAACTTATTTTATGAGTGCTGATTTGGACTTCTAGCTGACCAGAGATAATCAGACTTGCTCTCACATATTCTGGGCTATAACTTGGTCTGATTTTACCAGTTTTCCTTGCATCCTGAATGTCAGTCTAAACTCAACAGCAGCTAGTCAACAAAAGTTGTAGAGTGTGTATGTGGAGATTATGGAAGAAAGTTTGTGCTTCAGCTCATGTAACACAATCAATAACAAACCTTTTTTTTTTTTTTTTTTTTTTTTTTTTTTTTGGTGAGGCAGGGTCTCTGTTTCCTAGGCTGGCATGCAGTGACGTGATTTTGGCTCACTGCAGCCTTGACCTCCCAGGCATTGATCCTCCCATGTCAGCCTCCCAAGTAGCTGGGACTACAGGTGCACACCACCGTGCCTGCTAATTTTTGTATTTTTAGTAGAGACAAGGTTTCTCCATGTTCCCGAGGCTGGTCTCGAACTCCTGGGCTCAAGCAATCCACCCACCTCGGCCTCCCAAAGTGCTGGGATGATAGACATGAGCCACCATGTCTGGTCAATAACAAATATTTTAAGCACCTTTTAAAATTAATTAATTAATTAATTAAATTTTGAGATGAGTCTTGCTCTGTTGCCCAGGCTGGAGTGCAATGGCATGATCTCAGTTCACTGCAACCTCTGCCTCCCGGGTTCAAGCAATTCTCCTGCCTCAACCTACCGAGTAGCTGGGATTCAGGCACCCACCACCACACCCAGGTAAGTTTTGTATTTTTTAGTAGTGACAGGGTTTGCCATGTTGGCCCGGCTGGTCTTGAACTCCTGACCTCAGGTGATCCACCCACCTCGGCCTCCCAAAGTACTGGGATTACAGGTGTGAGCCGATGCACCTGGCCCTTTTTTTTTTTTTTCTAAGATGGAGTCTCACTTTGCCGCCCTGGCTGGAGTGCAGTGGTGTAATCTCAGCTCACTGCAACCTCTGCCTCCTGGGCTCAATTGATTCTCTTGCCTCAGTGTCCCGAGTAGCTGGGATTACAGGCACCTGCCACCATGCCCAGCTAATTTTTTGTATTTTTAGTAAAGAAGGGGTTTCACCAAGTTGAGTCTTGAACTTCTGACCTTAAGTCATCCATCCAGTTCAGCCTTTCAAAGTGCTGGGATTACAGGCGTGAGCCACCATGCCTGGCCTAAGCACCTGTTGATACTTCAAGAAAAGTTAAATGTTTTAGAAACGGGTTACATATGAGTACTTTATGCTAGTGATTATTGAATAAATGAGTTTTTGTGCCGTACGTGAAAGATATGAACAATGGTTTGAGATCGTGGAGTTACAGATTAATGTTGGTTCATGGTTGTTTTGAGTGAGCCTGGAGTCAGGGAAATTGCAGGGAATTTAAGATACTCATGTTGAGTCTAAGCTCTGCCACTTGTGTCACCTTTGGGAAGGGTATTTCACCTTGCTTAGATGTGGTTTCCTTATTTGTAAAATTGAACTAGTGACTATGGCTCTTTCCTCCTCTCTGAGCTGGTATCAAGACCATATGAGAGAGTACGCATGTTATTTTCAATGGAAGTACAGTAGTCGCTCCTATCCATGGGGGTTACGTTCCAAGACCCCAAGTATCTAGTAGCCTGAAACCTCAGATATAGTACTAAATCCTATATATAGTATGCTTTTTCCTATACATACATACCTATGATAAAGTTTAATTTATAAATTAGGCACAAGAGGTTAATAACTGATAATAAAATAGGACAATTATAACAATATACAGTAATAAAAGTTATGTGACTGTGGTCTCTGTCTCTCAAAATATCTTATTATATTATACTTACCTATTTTACAACTGCGGTTGACTACAGGTAACTGAAACCATGGGTAGCAAAACCACCGACAAGGGAATACTGGTGTTCAATCTTGAGTTACTACATACATTGTCAAGTTTTTTCTTTTTGAGATGGAGTTTCACTCTTGTCACCCAGGCTGAAGTGCAATGGCACACGATCTGGGCTTAATGAAATCTCCGCCTCCCGGGTTCAGGCGATTCTCCTGCCTCAGCCTCCCAAGTAGCTGGGATTACAGGCATGCACCACCATGCTTGGCTAATTTTTTATTTTTTAGTAGAGACAGGGTTTCACCATGTTGGCTAGGCTGGCCTTGAACTTCTGACCTCAGGTGATTCACCTGCCTTAGCCTCCCAAAGTGTTAGGATTACGAGCATGAGCCACTACACCCGGCCATACATTGTCAGTTTGTAAGCTCCTTGATTGATATGTTTGCACATGACTTACCACATGAAATAAACGTACCATAAGCAATGTCTCTATAGTATACTGTGCAATTTTGAAATAGAGTCTGTTTGTCTCCAGATTAACTCAGCTAAGGGCATGGCATACTTTCTTCTATCTTTATGATGAAACACAGATTTCTTATTAAAAAGCATATCTTTTATTTGAAAAGGTTGAGTAGGATGATTCTTAAGAAAAAAAAAGTGCCATATGGATAAATATAGGTACTAAAACCCATTCTAATAATACCTCTGGCTCTAGGCCCACAATGCTATATTTTTATTAGATTTTGAACTGCAAGTGATTTTACCCACTTTAAACTCTTGCTTTCCACCTATAGTTGTTTATGAGATGGTGGCAATAATCACATTGACCTTAGTAGACCCGCCTCCTTTCCTGATTGATCTATTTCTGTTATAGTTTTGCTAACTAATAAAAATTTTACTTGCTGAAATATTTTTCATTAAAGGCCTGTAAAAGAGATGCTGATATTTTACAGCCATGGTTACCTTCTTTTTCTACTTTAGTTTAAAGACGTTTCTTTCATCCTTCTGCCACAAAGAAGAGATTAAGCATTCTGTCCTAGTTCTGCATCTGCCTATAAATCAAGCACTCTTCTGGCTTTCCTCTGCCTGTATTTTGTTTCTTTTTACTTTGTAGTTTGAAATAATTTCAAATTTACAGAAAAATTTCAAGAATAGTTCAGGGAACTCCCATTTCCTGTTTGTCCAGAGACAACATCAAGTTTTGCTATCTTGTTACTGTCCTTAATAGCAAAAGGATCTAATCCAGGGCCACACGTTGTACTTAGTTGTTGCATCTCTGTAGTTTCCTTCCATCCAGAATAATTGCTTAGTTATTTTGTAGACTGTCTCTCAGTTGAGCTTGTCTGATGTTTCCTTCCTCATGATTAGATTAAGCTATACTTTTTTTTTTCTTTTCTGTTTTTTTTTTTTTTTTCTTCACAGACAGGATCTCACTCTGTCACCCAGGATGGAGTGCAGTGGCATGATCATAGCTCACTGCAGCCTCAAACTCTTGGGCTCAAGCATCCTCCTGCTTCAGCCTCCCAGGCCACTGGAACAACAGGTTCCATACCACCATGCCCAACTAATATTTTTTAAATTTTTTTATGTAGAGATGGGGTCTCACTGTGTTTCCCAGGCTGGTCTCGAGCTCCTGGCCTCAAGCAATCCTCCCTCCTTGGCTTCCCAAATTGTTGGGATTATAGGTGTGAGCCATCGCACCAGTCAAGGCTATGCATTTTTGGCGAGAGTCATGGTGAGAGCTTTACTGACTGCATTCCCCTTAGGTAGCATATAATGTTAGTTTGTCCCAGAATGAGGTTAATAGTGTCTGATGGCAAAGCTACTCTTTTTTCTTCGTTTCGTTTTTTGAGATAGTTTCGCTCTTGTTGCCCAGGCTGGACTGCAATGGCACAATCTCTTTTCACTGCGACCTCTGCCTTCTGGGTTCAAGCAGTTCTCCTGCCTCAGCCTTCCAAGTAGCTGGGACTACAGGCGCCTGCCAACACACCCAGCTAATTTCTGTATTTTTAATGGAGATGGGGTTTCACCATGTTGGCCAGGCTGGTCTCAAACTCCTGATCTCAAGTGATCCTCCTGCATCGGCCTTCTAAAGTGCTGGGATGACAGGCATGAGCCACTATGCCCGACCAAAGCTACTCTTTTGCATTTTATCATGAATAACTACTTCATGGGGAGGAACTTTGAGGCTGTGTAAATATCCTGTTTCTCATCCAACTTTCACCTTGCAGTTTTAGCATTGGTTGATGTTTCGTGCCTGAATTATTAGCATAATGATTGACAAGTGGCAGTATTCCAATTCCATCACTCCTTTTACACTTACTAGCTGGCATTCTACTCCAAGGAGAGTTTTTGTCTTCTCCCCCTCTGTATATCTATTTATATAATATGGATTTGTAAATTTCTGTTTTATTCAGTGGGATGTCATATGTTGCTATCATTATTTGTTTTGATGTTCAAATTGTCCCAGATTTGGCCAAAAGAAATTCCATTCAAGCTGACTTTTGGGTCTTTTTGATATGGGCCATCAGTCTATGAGCACTTCCTTATCTGGTACAACAGGATGTTGCAAACTCATCTTGTGGTTTTCATGCCCCAGACCTGGAACCAGCCATTTCTTCAAGAGCCTTTTTGGTGGAGAATGATACTTAGATACCAAAATCTGGGCATTAGGTATGCTTATTGCTAAGGGGCCCTCATAGTGGACAGAGCTAGGGAATATATAAATACACATAGACATATAACAAGGAAAGAATGTATGACATTTGTAGAATTCTGTGAGACGTTGTTCTTTGTAAGGAAAGAGTGTTTGCCTGGTATTAAATAGTTTTACTACAGAACAGAGGATTCTCCATTCGGTATCTGTATCAGAGATAACAAAACTGTAATTGGATTTCACCATTTCACAGGCTTATATGAGCTAAGAGAATGGTGTTTGCTAGTTTCTACCTGAGAAAAGGTACTAAAAGTGTATAGACCATATCCTCATCTTTTTTTTTTTTTTTAATTGAGGCAGCATCTCACTCTGTTGTCCAGGCTGGAGTGCAGTGGCGCAATCTTGGCTCACTGCAACCTCTGCCTCCTGGGTTCAAGCAATTCCTCTGCCTCACCCTCCTCAGTAGCGGGGACTACAGGTGCGCGCTACCACACCCGGCTAATTTTGATATGTTTAGTAGAGATGGGGTTTCACCATATTGGCCAGGCTGGTGTCAAACTCCTGACCTCGTGATCCGCCTGCCTTGGCCTCCCAAAGTGCTGGGATTATAGGCGTGAGCCACCTCACCTGGCCTTTTTTTTTTTTTTTTCTTTAAATTGAGATGGAGTCTCGCTGTGTTGCCCAGGCTGGAATGCAGTGGAGTGATCTCAGCTCACTGCAATTTCCGCCTCCCTGGTTCAAGCGATTCTCCTGCCTCCGCCTCCTGAGTAGCTGGGATTACAGGCATCCACCACTATGCCCAGCTAATTTTTGTATTTTTAGTAGAGACAGGGTTTCACCATGTTGGCCAGGCTGGTGTCAAACTCCTGACCTCAACTGATCTGCCCGCCTCTGCTTCTCAATGTGCTGGGATTACAGGCGTGAGCTACTGCGCATGGCTTACATCCTCACCTTGAAGCAGAGGCTTGGCCATACTAGTGGAACTTGGCAGTGGGTCTGTGTCTGCCCCTCAGATCACATGGGCCACACCAGCTTGGAGGTCCTATGTGTAGGAGGAAACCCCACCTATAGCAGAGGGCTGGAAGCAGTGGGGGTAATGTTGGAAAGGTCCTTAGCATCGTCAGTAAAATGACCCACCTTTGATGGGTCTCTGCCTCTTGGTGGTAAAGTTCTCTAATTTGTTTTCACTTTCTTTAGCTTTTTATCTGCTCCCTGATTTTTAAAAATTAGAACACACTACATTTCTAATCAGAAAAAAAAAATACTTTTCATTTTGAAGCCCAAGAATGTTTTAAGAATGCTCAAAACTCAGTAATAAGAGAGCAACTCGATTTTAAGATGGGCTAAAGATTTGACAGATACATCAGCAAAGAAGATATATGAGTAGCAATTAAACACATGAAAAAATGCTCAACATAATTAATTACTGGGGAGATGCAAATTAAAACCACAATAGATAACACTACACACTTGTCAGAATGGCCAAAATTTAAAAAACAGATAATACCAAGAACTGATAAGAAAGTGGGACAACTGGAACACTTTTACACTGCTTTTTGGAAAGCAACTTGTCAATGTCTTATAAATGTATCATTTGACCAAGCAATCCCACTCCTGGGTATTTACCCAAGTGAAATAAAAACTTATCATTATTCACACAAAAACCTGTATGGAATGTTTGTAATGACCTTATGTATAACCTCCAAAGACTGGAAACAACCATCATGTCTTCCATCTGGTGAATGAATACACGTAGTACATGACATATCCATGCAATAAAATACTGATATGCTTGGGGTATGTGTGTGTGTGATTTATATATTCCCTAGCTCTTCCACTATGAGGCTCCATAACAATGAGCAGGCCTAATGCCCAGATCTTCGTATGTAAGTACCATTCTCCACTAAAAGGGCTCTTTGTAGAAATGGCTGGTTCGAGGTCTGGAGCATGGAAAGCACAAGATGAGTTTGCAACATCTTGTTGTACCAGATAAGGAAGCGCTCATAGACTGACTGGCCATATCAACATGGATGAGTCTCTAATGCATTTTGGTAAGTGGAAGGCGCCAGACTCAAATAAACTAAGAGGCTAAATAGTGGAACGATTCTGTTTATATGATATCCTGGAATGAAGATCAGTGGTTATGAGGGAATGGTAGCGAAGGTGGAGGAGTTGAATACCAAGGAATTTTTGGGGCGTGGTGATAGGTAGTTGGTGGTATTTACACAACTGCTAATCAAAACTCATAGAACTGTACTCTAAAAAATGTGACTCTTACTGCACGTAAATTATGCCATCACCATTATTATCATGTGTTCATTTGAGTTTCCCTGAAACAGTTCCTGAGATCAGAATTTGGGTGCAAGCAGTTTATTAATCAATGGTTAGTATGGTGAGGAAGTGGAGAAGTGCAGGGAAGAGAGGAAACTGCTCATTCCAAAGGGGCTCTTTTTGAGACTGTAAAACGCACCTCAGAATTGTCCTGTCCTACCAAAGGGAGAGATATGTTTATCCACCAATTCCCATTCCTCATGAATTAAAGTTTCTCTTGGGGGTTTCCACTCCCTGGTACTCCTCTGCAGCCAGAGAAATCCCTCAGGGAAGGAGACTCAGGTATTGCAGGTGATCTCGAGGGTGGGCTGAAGGGATGTGCGTGGGCATCAGTAGCATCTGCTGCAGTGTTTTCATTGATTATAAAACATTTAAAAGAAAACCCTCTCCTGCTGAAGTAGGACTTTGATAATTGTGTGAACCTTGATGTCCTACTGATTTGTTCTCAAAACAGTCTCATCGAACCCATTAACACCACACAACCAGCCTGCTGTTGTGTTTCCTCTGCATGGCTGGTTTTGTGCCTTCAGGGTCCCTACTCCTTTCATTTTCCAAACCATTCTTTTTGGTTCTATGGAGCCAAATTCCATGTATCTCTTTTTGACACAGTGGCAGAAGGTGTCTGATAGGAACATATATGACTGTGGATCAGGGCATCTCATTGACTTAAGGAGCATTACCACTTGGGGGGCAACCTTAGAGACAAACAGTTTTCCACACTCCTGGTTTGTTGGTTTGAGGATGCTTCTGCAGGAGAAAGAATAGACAGACATCAGCTGGACTTGCTAGGTTGCAGGTGACAGACCCTGGGTAACAGACAGTCCAAGGCACCTAACTCAAGCTGGGCTTTGCTGCCTCTAAAAGTCCAAGAAAGGTTTGGCACATTAAAATGAAGATTTAGGACATGTGTAGGCCTCAGAAACAATCAGAAGTAGGGTCTTAAGTGTCTCTGCAGCCTTGTGTCAACTCAATCCTCTTGCAGACCTGCTTTCCCCACAGGTCAGGGCATGGCTGCTGGCAGCTGCTGGGATTATATCCTAGGCCTCC
The DNA here is from genome assembly GCF_047675955.1 of Chlorocebus sabaeus. Lineage (NCBI taxonomy): Eukaryota > Metazoa > Chordata > Mammalia > Primates > Cercopithecidae > Chlorocebus > Chlorocebus sabaeus. The sequence continues at coordinate 29,984,336 of NC_132911.1, read as the reverse complement.
AAATCACTAGAAAAGTCTGAGTTGACTCTCTTGGTTCCAAGTCAAAAATCATGGGGAGGAGCTCACTGGCCTGGCTTGGGTCAGATCCCTCGACTGGTCAACTGTGGGGTGTAAGAACATAACCAGTCCCACAAAGATCCCTCTGGAATAAGGGGTATTTTTTCAGAGGATGGGGTGGCGATGTTTGGCAGGCAAAAATAATGAGTAAGAGAAAGAAAAAATAATGTCAGAGTCAAGACATAATCTATTAACACTTTTATATTGTTCAAATGAAAGGAGATCTGCATGAAGAAGGATAGGTTAGTCAATGCTGCAGACATAAATCGATTCTCAAAGTTCCATGGTTTCTCATTCACATAATGTTCAACGTGGGCAGGATGGTTCTCCTCAGTATTGTAGCAATGCCATCTAGAACGTGCAGTTGCCACAGTAGTGAAGTAAAGGGTAGAGGAAAAATATTCACTCTTAAGTGCCTTGGGCCCAGAAGTGCCACATGTCACTTTTTTGGTCTCCTGGCTAGAGCTAGTTTCACAGCCCCAACGCAACTGCAAAGCATGCTGAGAGATGTGGGGAGCACATCCGAATCTGGTGAGGACTGTCAAAAGGCATCATTGGTTGGGCGCAGAGGCTCAGGCCTGTAATCCCAGCACTTTGGGAGGCTGAGGTGGTTAGATCACTTGAGTCCTGGAGTTCAAGACCAGCCTGGCCAACATGGCGAAATCCCGTCTCTACTAAAATTACAAAAATTAGCCTGGTGTGGTGTTGCATGCCTGTAGTCCCAGCTACTTGGGAAGCTGAGGCGGGAAGATCACCTGAGCCCAAGATGTGGAGGTTGTAGTGAGCTGAGATTGTACCAGACCATTGCACTTCAGCCTGGGCCACAGAGCAAGACCCTGTTTTTTTTTTTTTTTTTTAAAAAAAAAAAAAAAAAAAAAAATCATTGTTGCTGCTCCACAGTCAAATTGTTCACAAGGGACAGGAAGGGTCAGAGGACACTTCAGAGAGAAGGGAGAATTTGTCTCAGGTCTCAGAGGAGACTTCTGGCTTGGATAATTGGAGGGAAGAGGCAAGACAGCAGCATTTCTTGGTGCTCTTAAAGGACATGAAAGAGTTCAATTTAGTAGGATGGAGATTTATATAAAGGTGAGATCAGAGAACCAGATTGGGACAAGATTGCAGAATTCCTACCTACATTAATAGGTAGGAATTGAGGTATGACTGCAAGCTTTTCAGCCAGAGAGTAACATGAACTAGGTGAAAATGTCAAGAAGATTGATCTAGCCGCAATGTGTAGCTTGGCTTATGTTATTCTATGCGCAGTCTAATGGTAAGCACTCTGTTGACCTTAAAACATCCTTTAGAGGACTTCCATTTCTGGTAAAATGGCAGGCTAGATAGTCTGAAAAAAAGATCCCATTACAAAACACCTCAGATACAAGGAGACACAAATCCAGATGGCATTGGAGGCTCATTTTCTCTCCCACACTTAGCAAGAGGCTGCCTCAGCAGGTCTGTGTTTGCTCAGCAGAAGAACAGGTTTGCTGGTGGCTGAGCTCCAGAGCCTCTTCCTTTAGAACAAACTAGTTTCAATGACCAGGAAGCTCCTATTGTTATAGCCTAATTTCTCAGTCAGTTAGAGGTACCTTGTACAAGCACATGGATCCACAAGACAGCAAGATGACATGGGATCCATGTAGACTGCTGATGTTCTGCCTGTAAGTTTCCCAGTAAATTTCACCTTACGTTTACACCACATGTTGCTAGTGGTGTGCATATCTGTGTCCTTTACATGGCAAGATAAACATCTTTTAATTTAATTAAATTTATTTATTTATTTATTTGAGACGGAATCCTGCTCTGTTGCCAGGCTGGAGTGCAGTGGCACAATCTTCGCTCACGGCAACCTCCACCTCCCGGGTTCAAGTGATTCTCCTGCCTCAGCCTCCCAAGTAGCTAGGACTACAGGCTCATGCCACCATGCCCAGGTAAATTTTTGTATTTTTAGTAGAGACAGGGTTTCACCATGTTGGCCAGAATGGTGTCTATCTCTTGAGCCGCCTGCCTTGGCCTCCCAAAGGGCTGGGATTACATGCGTGAGCCACCGCACCTGGCCAAACATTTTTTTATTTTATTTTTATTTTTTATTTTTAGACATAGGGTCTTGCTCTGTCACCCAGGCTGGAGTGCAGTGGAATGATCATAGCTCACTGCAGCCTCAAACTCCTGGGCTCAAACAATCCTCCCCCCTAAGCCTCCCAAGTAGCTGGGACTACAGATGTGAGCCACCATGCCTGGCTAATTGAGTTCAAGACCAGCCTGACCAACACAGTGAAACCTCGTCCTACTAAAAATACAAAAAAAAAAAAAAAAAAAAAAATTAGCTGGGCATGGTGGCATGCACCTGTAATCCCAGCTACTCAGGAGGCTGAGGCAGGAGAATCGCTTGAACCCAGGAGGCAGAGGCAGAGGTTGCAGTGAGCCGAGATGATGCCATTTCACTCCAGCCTGGCCGACAGAGCAAGACTGTGTCTCAAATTAATTAATTAATTAATTTGTAGAGATGGAGTCTCACTATGTTGCTCAGGCTGGTCTTGAACTCCTGGCCTCAAGCGATCCTCCCACCTCAGTTTACCAAAATTCTGAGATTACAGGCATGAGCCACTGTGTTCGGCTCATCTTTTAAAAGTGTATATCCAAATTGGTAACAAAGTAAGGGAAAACCTCAGAGGCCAAAAGTTGAATGCCACAAACTGGAAGAAGATATTTACAACCAACAAATAATTCATATCTAAAATATGTGAACAATTCTTAAAAATTAGTAAGAAGAAGACATACAATCCAAGGGGAGAAATGGACAAAAGGTAAGAATAGGCAATTCACAGCCGGGCGCGGTGGCTCACGCCTGTAATCCCAACACTTTGGGAGTCCGAGACGGGTGGATCACAAGGTCAGGAGATTGAGACCATCCTGGCCAACATGCTGAAACCTCATCTCTACTAAAAATACAAAAATTAGCTGGGCATGGTGGCACATGCCTGCAGTCCCAGCTACTCAGGAGGCTGAGGCAGGAGAATTGCTTGAACCCGGGAGGCGGAGGTCGCAGTGAGCTGAGGTTGCACCACTGCACGCCAGCCTGGGGACAGAGCAAGACTGTCTCAAAAAAAAAAAAAAAAAAAAAATGAATAGGCAATTCACAGAAGAAAAAGAAAACATGGGCCGGGCGCGGTGGCTCAAGCCTGTAATCCCAGCACTTTGGGAGGCCGAGATGGGTGGATCACGAGGTCAGGAGATCGAGACCATCCTGGTTAACACGGTGAAACCCCATCTCTACTAAAAATACAAAAAAATTAGCCGGGCGTGGTGGCAGGCGCCTGTAGTCCCAGCTACTCGGGAGGCTGAGGCAGGAGAATGGCGTGAACCCAGGAGGCGGAGCTTGCAGTGAGCCGAGATAGTGCCACTGCACTCCAGCCTGGGCGACAGAGCGAGACATCGCCTCAAAAAAAAAAAAAAAAAAAAAAAAAAAAGAAAACATGGAACATACGATGATTTCACCAGTAAATCAGAGAAATGGAAAATTAAAACCACAACATCATTTTATATTTTATACTGATTGAAAATTGAAAGTCTGGCAGTTTCCTGTATAAGCTACACCTCATGGTAACCAAGTAATTGATAATGAAATATTTCTCTTCAGATACATAGTCTGCTAATATATTGAAAAAGAATGACAGAATCTCCAAAGAAATAATGAACTAAGCAGTGATTATCAATAATTGCTGCCTTAACACACGAAACAGACATAACAAAATGTCATGTGCCTCCTAATGGAAGAATATACCACCACTTAAGAAATGTTCTTATTGGAAATTTGATCAGTTCTCTGGATGTAACACACACATTGCTGGAACATGTTAAACAGCACCTTGTGACTGCATTCAACAAAACCCGGACTGGGAAATTGCAGAACACACCACCTGGTTTGTTCACCAAATAAATTGCCTGAAAGGGGACAAAGATGGTTTTTATTTGGATCCTGATTTGAGTGACAATAAAACAAGCAAACAAATTTTTAAAAGTGACAATTGAACTTAGATCATTTAATGGATATTTCATGATATTAAAGAATTATTGCAATTATTTTAGGCATGATAGTGGTGTTGTTCTTACGTTTTTAAAGAGTGCTACAAAGGAACTTTCTGGAGGAGCTGGAAATAGTCTAGATCTTGATCATGATGGTGGTTTCACAGTTGTGTACATGTATATGTAAAAAAAAACAAATCACCATTCACTAAATTGTACTCTTAAGATTTGTGTACAGGTTCGGCTCATTCCTGTAATCTCAGCACTTTGGGAGGCTGAGGATGGTGGATCACTTGAGGTCAGCAGTTCAAGACCAGCCTGGCCAACATAGTGAAATCCTGTCTCTACTAAAAATTCAAAAATTAGCCGGGCGTGGTGGTGCATGCCTATAATCCCAGCTACTTGGGGGGCTGAGGCAGGAGAATCACTTGAACCCAGAAGGTGGAGGTTGCAGTGAGCTGAGATCGTGCCACTGTACTCCAGCCTGGGTGACAGAGAGAGACCCTGTCTCAAAAAAAAAAAAAAAAAAAAAAAAAAAGATTTGTGTACTGTATGTTTTACCTCAAATTTTAAAAGGCAGAGTCCTTATTTTTTAGGGATACATTATGAAATGTTTACAGATGAGGTAATCTCAGATATCTGAGATTAGCTTTCAAATGTTCCAAAATAGCCCATGATAGATTGGCCATGAGTTGGTAAATGTTGAAGCCAGGGGATAGTTTATAATATAATTCTTGTACTTGTGTGAAATTTTCCATAATATAAAGTTTTTAAAAAATGTCTGGTGAGATAATGTTGCTAAGTATAGAACAATGGAAACACTCTTAAACTGCTGGTGACAATGTCAATTGTCAATTGAATGACAATTTCATATTCTCTAATAAAACTGAAGATGGGTGCTATAACCCAGCAATTTCTCTGAGGTTATAACTTACACAAACACTAGCAAGTGTGCTTATACATGTCTGTGCATGTAAAACACTTCAGACATGGTTTATACTAAACCAAAAGAAAAAGAGAAGGTGCTATAGTCTGAATATATCTTGACAAATTCATGTGTTGGAAACTTAATACCCAATGCAACAGTGCTGGGATGTGAGGTCTTTTGAGAGGTATGTGGGTCATTTGGGCTCTGCCATCATGAGTAGATTGATGCCATTATGAAAGAAATTGATGGTGGGAGTTCAGCCATTTTCCCCCTTCTCTCCTTCCTTCAACCATGTGAAGACCCAGTAGCATCAAGGTACCATCTTGGAAGCAGAGGGCAGCTCTCACCAGACAAGGATCCCACTGGCACCTTGATCTAGGCTTCACAGCCTCCAGACTGTGAGAAAAAAAAATTCTGTTCTTTATAAATTACTCAGTCTCAGGTATTTTGTTACAGTGATGGACTACAACAGAAACAACTCAAAGATCAATTAACAGAGAATGAATAAATAAATTGTGATGAGGCCAGGTGTGGTGGCTGACGCCTGTAATCCCAGCACTTTGAAAAGCTGAGGGGGGCAGATCATGATGTCAAGACATCAAGACCATCCTGGCCAACATGGTGAAACCCTGTTTCTACTACAAATACAAAAATTAGCTGGGCATGGTAGTGTGCACCTGTAGTCCCAGCTACTTGGGAGGCTGAGGCAGGAGAATCGCTTGAACCCGGGAAGTGGAGGCTGCAGTGAGCTGAGATCGTGCCACTGCACTTTAGCCTGGCGACAGAGCAAGACTCTGTCTCAAAAAAGAAAAAAAAAATTGTGATGTATTCACCCAATAATAGTCTGTGTAGCAATGAAAGAGTTACAGCTATACTTAGTAACATTGACGAATCTCAAGAAATTAATGAGCAAAAGCTTTGCAAGTTGCAAGAGAATACTACAGTAATACCATTAATTAAAGGTTCAAAATGTGTCAAATAGAATAATGCATTTTAGGGATCCGTCTATGTAGTGAAACTATAAAGAAAAGCAAAGCATGATAATCACAATGATAAACACAGGGTGGTGTAATTGGGGAAGGGCCTACAAGTTGCTTCCAAGTTTCCAATAATATTCTCCTTCTTAAGCTGGGTGATGATACACAGGTGCTTTTCTTTTCTTTTCTTTCTTTCTTTTTTTTTTTTTTTTTTGAGACGGGGTCTCGCTCTGTCGCCCAGGCTGGAGTGCTGTGGCGCGATCTCGGCTCACTGCAAGCTCTGCCCCCCAGGTTCACAGCATTCTCCTGCCTCAGCCTCCTGAGTAACCAGGACTACAGGCGCCCACCACCACACCCGGCTAATTTTTTGCATTTTTAGTAGAGACGAGGTTTCACCGTGTTAGCCAGGATGGTCTTGATCTCCTGACCTCGTGATCCACCCGCCTCGGCTTCCCAAAGTACTGGGATTACAGGCGTGAGCCACCGCGCCCGGCCTGCTTTTCTTAATATTGTTTTATGCCATATGTTTTATGCCAAACATATAACATGTCATAAACAACATATTATGTAGATAAATATTTTATAATAAAATTGTGGGGTTTTTTTGTTGTTGTTTTTGAGACAGGGTCTCACTCTGTCACCCAGGTTGGAGTGCAGTGGCATGATCATGGCTTATGGCAGCCTTGACCTCCCAGGCTCAAGGGATCCTGCCACCTCAGCTTCTTGAGTAGCTGGGACTACAGGCGCATGCCACCACGCCTGGCTAATTTTTGTATTTTTTGTAGAGACGAGGCTTCACCATGTTGCCCAGGCTGGTCTCAAACTCCTGAGCTCAAGCAATCCTCCCACCTTGGCCTCCCAAAGTGCTGGGATTACAGGGACGAGCCACTACAGCCAACCAATAAAATTACTTTTAAAAGCCATTCCCTATTGTTTTTCAGCAGCCTTACTACCTGGCTTATAGGTGACGACGTGGTACGATGCAAAAATACTGGACCATTAGGAATTTGGGAACCCTGGGTTTTAGACCCAGTTGTATCACTAAGTAGTCCTGTTACTTGACACAAATCACTTAACTCACTTAACGCAAGTTCCCTTATCTAGAAAATGAGCAAATCCACATTTCCTAACTATGTGCTTCAGAACACTAGTTCTAAAATATGTTAATAGATATTTTGTGGCAACCAAAAAAGTTGTGTGATCTGAGTAACTCCAGATTAAGCAATAATAAGAGTGTTTCCTTGTAACAGGACTTCTCAGAGCCTTGAATATACAATTGTGAGTTGTGAATCTCTGAGAGAGGAATATAGAATTGTTTTTTTCTTTTTTGTTGAGACAGAGTCTCACTCTGTTGGCCAGGTTGGAGTGTAGTGGCACGATTTCAGCTGACTGCCACCTCTGCCTCTTGGACTCAAGCAATTCTCCTGCCTCAGCCTCCCAAGTAGCTGGGATTACAGGCGTGTGCCACCATGCCCAGATAATTTTTGTATTTTTAGTAGAGACAGGGTTTCACCATGTTGGCCAGGCTGGTCTCGAACTCCTGACCTCAGGTAAACCACACGTGTTGGCCTCCCAAAGTGCTGGGATTACACGTGTGAGCCACCACACCCGGCCAGGAATACAGAATTTTCAGAAGTTAGTTTGCAACACAGAATCATGTGTATCTCTCTGTGTGGTTTTTAAAATTTGTTTGTTTTGACACAGAGTCTTGCTGTGTTGCTGAGGCTGGAGTGCAGTGGTGTGATCTCGGCTCACTAAAACCTCTGCCTCCCAGGTTCTAGTGATTCTCCTGCCTCAGCCTCCCAAGTAGCTGGGATTACAGGCACCCACCACCATGCCTGGCTAATTTTTGTATTTTCAGTACAGATGGGGTCTCACCATGTTGGCCAGGCTGGTCTTCAACTCCTGACCTCAGGTGATCTACCCGCCTTGGCCTCCCAAAGTGCTAGGATTACAGGTGTGAGCCACCGCACCCAGCCGACAGCATGTACCTTTGATATGATGAGATGAATATGTCGCTTTCTGTCTGTGGTCTTTCTCCCTGAAACCTATAACTTCAGTCTCAAATAAGAAAAACATCAGAAAAATTCTAATGGAGAGAAATTCTAAAAAAAAAACCTTATCAGAACTTCTTAAAATTGTTAAGCTCATCAAAAACAAGGATGCTTTGCAGATGCTGGGGCCACCCATAGCCCTATGCCACAAGTCACGGTCAACCCCACCATGTTCTTTGACATCGCCATTGACGGCGAGACTTTGAGCTGCATCTCCTTTAAGTTGTTTGCAAAGTTCCAAAAACAGCAGAAAACATTCATGCTCTGAGCACTGACGAGAAATAATTTGGTTATAAGGGTTTCTGCTTTTACAGAATTATTCCAGGGTTTATGTGTCAGGGTGTTGACTTCACGCGCCACAGTAGTGCTGGTGGCAAGTCTGTCTACAAGGAGAAATTTGATGGTGAGAACTTCATCCTGAAGCATACGGGTTCTGGCATCTTGTCCATGGCAAATGCTGGACCCAACACAAACAGTTCCCAGTTTTTCATCTGCACTGCAAGATTGACTGGTTGGATGGTAAGCATGTGGCCTTTGGCAAGGTGAAAGAAGGCATGAATATCATAGAAGCCATGGCGTGCTTTGGGTACAGGAATGGCAAGACCAGCAAGAAGATCACCATTGCTGACTGTGGATCATTCTAATACATTTGACTTGTGTTTTATTTTAACTACCAGGCCTTTCCTTCTATAGCTCAGGAGAGCATCTCACCACCCCATTCACTCGCAGCTTTCCATAATCTTTGTACCCTCACTGCAGTTCTTTGGGTTCTATATTTTCCTTATTCCCTTTTACATCTAGCTGAATTGCAGAGTTAAGATTATGAAATAAAAACTAAGTAAAAGGGCCGGGCGCGGTGTCTTACGCCTGTAATCCCAGCACTTTGTGAAGCTGAAGCAGGTGGATCACTTGAGGTCTCACAGGAGTTTGAGACGAGTCTGGCCAACACGGTAAAACCCCGTCTCTTCTAAAAATACAAAAATTAGCTGGGCATGGTGGCGGGCGCTTGTAATCCTAACTACTCGGGAGGCTGAGGCAGGAGAATCACTTGAACCTGGAAGGCAGCCAGAGATGGCAGTGAGCTGAGATCACGCCACTGCACTCCAGCCTGGGCAATAGAGTGAGATTCTGTCTCAAAAACAAAACAAAACAAAACAAAACAAAACAAAAAAACCCTAAATAAACAAAAACAAAAAACAAGGAGAGTTTGAGAAACTGTCACAGCTAAGAGGAGCCTAAGGAGACAAGGCAATTAAATGTAATGTGGTATTCTGGATGGAATTCTGCAATAAGAAAAGGACATTAGGTAAAAATTAAGGAAGTCTGAAGAAAGTATAGATTTTAGTTGATAATAATGTGTCGGTATTATTCATTAATTTTAACAAATGTATCATACTAATCTAAGACATTAATGGGGAAAATGGATATGCAGTATTTGAAAACTATGCCATATTTTCAATTTTTCTGTAAATCTAAACCGTTCCAAAAAATTTACTCTCTCTTTTTGGGAGGCTGAGGCAAATGGATCACCTGAGCTTAGGAGTTCGAGACCAGCCTGGGCAACATGGCGAAACCCCATCTCTACCAAAAATATAAAAAATTAGCCAGGCGTAGTGATGCACACTGTAGTACCAGCTACTTGGGAGGCTGAGGCACAAGAATCGCTTGAGCCCGGGAGGCAGAGGTTGCAGTGAGCCAAGACTGCAGCATTGCACTCCAGCCTGGGTGACGGAGTGAGATTCCATCTCAAAAAGAAAAAAAAAATTTACTCACTCTCAATCCCTACCAGAAAAGTAAATAAATAAATATGTAAAATCAGGCTTAGTTTCATTGGAGAGTTCCATCACACACTTAAAGAATAATCAGCACACATTTTACACAATCTCTTCCAGGAAAGAGAAGAGGCGCAAACACTTCCCAACTCATTTTATGGAACAAGTGTTACCCTGATCCTAAAATCAAAGACAGTAAAAAAAAAGAATACAACAATATTTCTCATAAATTTAAATGCAAAAATCTAAACTAGATATTAGCAAACTGCATCCAACAATGTATAAAAAGAATTAGGTACCACAGCCACGTGGGACTTCTAGGTATATAAGGTTGGTTTGATATTTGAATATCAATCAGTGTAATTCACCATATTAACAAGCTGAAGAAGAAAAATCATACAACTCTATCCATTTGATGTAGAAAAAAATGTTTGACCGGGCACCGTGGCTCACTCCTGTAATCCCAGCACTTTCAGAGGCCAAGGCAGGCAGATTGTATGAGCCCAGGAGTGTGAGATCAGCCTGGGCAACATGGCGAAACCTCATCTCTATGAAAAGTACAAAAAAATTAGCCAGGCGTGGTGGCATGTGTCTGTAGTCCCAACTATTTGGGAGACTGAGGTGGGAGGATCAATTGAGCCCAAGAGGTGGAGGTTGCAGTGAGCTGAGAGTGTGCCACTGCACTCCAGCCTGGGTGACAGAGTGAGACTTCATCTCAAAAACAAAAAAGTGTAAAATCCAACATTGATTCATAAAAAAAATCTCAGCAAGTTAGGAATAGAAGGGAAATACCTAAACTTGATAAACAGCATCTACAAAAACAAAAACAAAAATCTAGAGCTAGCATCATACTTAATGATGAAAGAATGAATGTTTTTCCACTAAGATCACGACAAAAAGGCAAGGAAGTCTGCTCTCACCACTTCAACATGGTCCTGGAAGTTATTGCAATAGGCAAGAAAAAGAAAAGTATACAGGTTAGAAAGGAGGAAGCAAAACTATCTCTGTTTGCCGATAATATAATTGCCTGTGTAGAAAATCCCAAGAAGTCTACAAAGAATCTCTTGGAACTAAATGAGTTTAGTGAGGATTTAGAATACAAGATCAACACACAAAAAAACTTTTGCATTTCCATATGACACTCAGACAAAATGAAATATTTAGATAGATAGCTTTTTTTTTTTTTTTTTTTTTTTTTTTTTTGAGACAGAGTCTCATTCTATTGCCCAGCCTGGAGTGCAGTCATATGATCATGGCTCACTGCAGGTTTGACCTCCTGAGCTCAGGCAGTCTTCTCACCTTACAGCTGGGACTACAGGCATGGGTCACATGCCTGGCTAATTTTTCTGTTTTTTTGTAGAGGTGGGGTTTTACCATGTTACCCAGGCTGGTTTCGAACCTCTGGGCTCAAGTGATCCACCTATCTTGGCTTCTCAAAGTGCTAGGATTACATGCATGAGCCACTGCACCTGGGCTAGATATACTTCGAAATATATTTTATTTAATATATGTGCTGAAAATTACAAAATCCTGATGAAAGAAATCAAAGGAAACAAAAAGTAATGGAGACACCTACTATGATTATAGATTGAAAGATTCAACATAATAAAGATATTCTTCCGAATTAATCTACAGATTTAATACAATTTCTATTACAACCCCAGAAAGCATTTCTGTATACATGGACAAACTTATTCGGAAATTTATGTGGAAAGGAATGGGCTCTGGAATAGCTAAAATAATCTTGATATATAATAAAGTGAGAGGAATCACTCTATCCAATATTAAGGTTTACTATATGCCTACCACAATTAAGACAGTATGGTATTGACAGAGTGATAGATATACAGATCAGTGAAACAGAGTAAATATTCCAGAAATAGACCCACTGAAATATGCTTAATTGATTTTTGACAAGAAGGATAACCTTTTCAACAAATGGTACTGGAGCAATTGGACAACCATAGGCAAAAACGCAAACCATGACCTAAACATTACACCTTAAATGAAAATTAATTTAAGGCCGGGCATGGTGGTTCATGCCTGTAATCCCAGCACTTTGGGAGGCCGAGGTGGGCGGATCATAAGGTCAGGAGTTCGAGACCAGCATGGCCAATATGGTGAAACCCCGTTTCTGCTAAAAATACAAAAATTAGCCAGGTGTGGTGACATGTGCCTATAATCCCAGCCACTTGGGAGGCTGAGGCAGGAGAATCACTGAACCCAGGAAGGCGGAAGCTGCAGTGAGCCGAAATCGTGCCACTGCACTCCAGCCTGGGTGAGAGTGAAACGCCGTCTCAAAAAAAAAAAAAAAAAACCAAAAATAAAATCAATTTAAAACGGATCACTCCTTCCTTCCTTCCTTCCTTCCTTCCTTCCTTCCTTCCTTCCTTCCTTCCTTCCTTCCTTCCTTCCTTTTTCCTTCCTTCCTTCCTTCCTCTCTCTCTCTCTCTCTTTCTTTCTTTCTTTCTTTTCTTAGATAGGGTCTCACTCTGTTGCCCAGGATGGAGTGCAATGGTGTCATCTCGGTTCACTGCAACCTCCGCCTACTGGGCTCAATTAATCCTCCCACCTCAACCTCCTGAGCAGCTGGGACTACAGGTAGGTGCATGCCACTATTCCCAGTTAACTTTTGTATTTTTTTTTTTTTTTTTTTTTTTTGCAGAAACAGGGTTTCACCATGTTGCCCTGGCTGGTCTCGAACTCCTGGGTTGAAGTAATCTGCCTGCCTTGGCCTCCCACAGTGCTGGGATTACAGGGATGAGCCACTGACCCTGGCCTTACCACTGATTTTCAATATTGTACTGGAAGTCCTAGCTAATGCAGTAAGATAAGAAAAAGGAGGGAAAGGCTATACATATTGGAAAGAAAGAAAAAAATCTGTTCACAGATGATCTGGTAGTTTATGTAGAATTGACCAGGGTCAGGCGTGGTGGCTCATGCCTATAATCCTAGGACTTTGGGAGGCCAAGGTGAGCGGATCACTTGAGGCCAGGAGTTCTGCCTGGCCAACATGGTGAAACCCTGTCTCTACTAAAAATGCGAAAAATTAGCTGGGCGTGGTGATGCAAGCCTGTAGTCCCAGCTACTTGGGAGGCTGAGGCAGGAGAATCACTTGAACCTGGGAGGCAGAGGTTGCAGTGAGCTGTGATCATGCCACCGCACTCTAGACAACCTTTCCTGGAGCTAAGAAGTTGTTATAGCAAGACTGCAGGACACAATGTTAATATATAAAAGTCAGTTGCTTCAGCTGGGTGTTCAGCTGCAGCATGGTGGTTCCTGCCTGTAATTCCAGCACTTTGGGAGGCTGAGCCAGGAGGATTGCTTGAGGCCAAGAGTTCGAGACCAGCCTGGACAACATGGTGAAACCCTGTCTCTACTACAAATACAAAAATTAGCCAGGTTTGGTGATGTGCACCTGTAGTCCCAGCTACTTGGGAGGCTGAGGCAGGAGAATCACTTGAACCCAAGAGGCAGAGGTTGCAGCAAGCCAAGATTGTGCCACTGAACACCAGCCTAGGCAACAGAGTGAGACTGTCTCAAAAAATAAATAAATAAATAAATAAATGTCAATGACTTCCTATATACTAGCAATTAACAAGGGAAATCTGAAATTAGAATACAATACCATTTACATCAGCACCTTGTCTTAGTCCATTTTCTGTTGCTACAACAAAATACCCGAGTCTGGGAAATATATAAAGAAAAGAGGTTCTGGAGACTAAGAAGTCCAGGATGGGTGGCTGCATCTGGTGAGGGCCTCCTGCTGCTTCACAGCATCAGGGAAGCACGCATATGGAAGCATGAAACATATTTGGAGGCATGTTTCAAAAGTGGAAGGGAAAGTGGGTGCATACAAAGAGTCCAAACACAAGAGACAACCTCGCTTTGTAACAACCCACTCTCCTGGGAACTAATCCATCCCAAGAGAACTAACCCAGTTTTTTCAGAAAAAAGATTGATCAATCTTAATGACCTGATCATGCTTTAAAGGCACTACCTTCCAACACTGCTACATTAGATGTAAATGTTACATCAAGTGCAACATTTTCTGGGGAGACAAACCATATTCAAATCATAGCACACCCTCAAAAACAAAATATTTAGGTATAAATCTAACAGAATACATACACAATCTATGTGAGGAAAACTACAAAACTCTGATGAAAACAATCAAAGAAGTAAATAAATGGAGAGATATTCCATGTTCATGGATAGGAAGACTCAATATTGACAACATGTCAGATCTTCACAACTTGATCTGTAGATTCAATGTAATCTGACTCAAAATTTTAGCAGCTTACTTGGTGGATATTGACAAACTGATTCTAAAGTTATATGGAGAAGCAAAAGACCCAAAACAGCTCACAATACTACTGGAGGAGAAAATTGGAGGAGTGACACTATCCGACTTCCACATTTGCTATAAAGGTACAGTAGTCAAGACAGTGTGGTTTGATAAAAGAATACACAAAGATAGATAAATGGAACAGAATAGAGAGCCCATAAATAGATCCACATAAATATAGTCAACTGATCTTTGACAAAGGAAAAAGGCAATACAGTGGAGCAAAAAGAACGTTTTCAACAAATGGTACGGGAACAACTGGACATCCCCATGCAAATAATAATAATCTAGACACAGTCTTATACTCGTCACAAAAATTAACCCAACATGGATAACATAAATGTAAAACACAAAACTATAAAAATCCTAGAAGATAACATACAAGGAAATCAAGACGCCCTCAAGTTTTGTGATTATTTTTTAGATACAACATCAAAAACATGATCCATGAAAGACAGAATTGATAAGTTCGATTTAATTAAAATTAAAACTTTTCTGTTCTGTGAAAGTCACTCTCAAGAGAATAAGGAGAAAAGCCACAGGCTAGGATAAAATACTTGCAAAAGACAAGTGTGATAAAAGACTGTTATCTAAAATATACAAAGAATGCTTTAAACTCAACAATAAGAAAAAGACAACCTCATTAAAAAGGAGCCAGTGACCTTAACAGACACCTCACTAAATAAGATGGTAATCCCAGCACTTTGGGAGGCCAAGGTGGGTGGATCATGAGGTCAGGAGATCAAGACCATCCTGGCTAACACGGTGAAACCCCATCTCTACTAAAAATACAAAAAAAAAAAATAGCCGGGCGTGGTGGCAGGCATCTGTAGTCCCATCTACTCGGGAGGCTGAGGAGGCGGAGCTTGCAGTGAGCCGAGATCGCACCACTGCACTCCAGCCTGGCGACAGAGCGAGACTCCGTCTCAAAAAAAAAAGATATACAGATGAAAAATAAACTTATGAAAATAAACTGTATCATATGTCAACAGGAAAAAGGCAAATTAAAGCAACAATAACACACCTATTAGAATGGCCAAATCCATTTGTTTGGCCAAACAGTGGCCAAAATCCAAAACACTGACAACACTAAGTGCTGACAAGGATGTGGAGCAATACAAACTTCCACTCATTGATGGAGGGAATGTAAATGGCACAGCCAGTTTGGAAGACATTGTGGCAGTCCCTTATAAAACTAAACACACTCTTGGCCAGGCGTGGTGGCTCATACCTGTAATCCTAGCACTTTGGGAGGCCAAGGCAGACTGATCACTTGAGGCCAGGAGTTTGAGACCAGCCTGGGCAACATGGTGAAACCCCATCTCTACTAAAAATACAAAAAATTAGCTGGGTGCGGTGGTGGTACACACCTGTAGTCCCAGCTACTCAGGAGGCTGAGGCAGGAGAATCATTTGAACCCAGGAGGTGGAGGTTGCAGTGAGCTGAGATCATGCTATTGCACTCCAGCCTGGGCAACAGACTCCATCTCAACAAACAAACAATCAAAAAAACTAAACTAAAAACCTTTATCATGCCATCCAGAAATTGCAGTCCGTGGTATTTCCCCAAATGAGTTGAAAACTTCTGTCCACAAAAAAAAACCTGCACACAGATGTTCATAGTAACTTTACTCATAATTGTCTAAATTGGAAGCAACCAAGATGTCCTTCAATAGGTGAATGGAAAAATAAATGGTGGTACATCCAGACAATGGAATAGTATTCAATGCTGAAAAGAAACAAGTCATGAAAAGACATGGAGGGACCCTAAATGCATATTACTAAGTGAAAGGAACCAACCTTAAAAGGCTATCTACTATATGATTTCAACTGTATGACATTCTGGAAAAGGTAAACTATTGAGACAGTAAAAAGCTCAGTGGTTGCCAGAGATTGGGAGGAGGGAGGGTTAAACAAGTAGAGCACAGAGAATTTTTTTTTTTTTTTTTTTTTGAGACAGGATCTCACGCTGTTGCCCATGCTGGAGTGCAGTGGTGTGATCTCGGCTCACTGCAACCTCTGCCTCCCATGTTCAAGCGATTCTCCTGCATCAGCCTCCTCAGTAACTGGGACTACAGACACCCACCACCGCGCCCAGCTAATTTTTGTATTTTTAGTAGAGATGGGGTTTGGTCATGTTGGCCAGGCTGGTCTCGAACTCCTGACCTCAGGTGATCTGCCCACCTTGGCCTCCCAAAGTGCTGGGATTACAGGCATGAGCCACTGCGCCCAGCCGAATTTTTAGGGCAGTGAAACCACTTAGTATAATACTATAATGATGGATATATGTCATTACACATTTGTTCAAACCCATAGAATGTTCAACACGAAGAGTTGACCCTAATGTAAACTATGGACTCTGGGCGATAAGGATGTGTCAATGTAGGCTCATCAGTTGTAGCAAATGTAACACCCTGTGGGGCATGTTAATAATGGGGTATGTTATGCATGTAGAATTCTCCATAGCTTCCTCTCAATTTTTCCATGAACCTAAAACTGCTCATTAAAAAAAAAAAAAAAAAAAAAGCAAAGTATTTAAGAAAACCACAACGAGATATCCCCCCACCACACGGCTATCAGAATGGCTAAAAGTCTGAGTGCTAAGGGCTTATGGTGTTACAGAGAAACTGGAGAACTCATTTATTGCTGGCGAGAATGTAAAATAGTACAGCCACTTTGGAAAATAGTTTGGCCGTCTCTTATAAAGCTAAACACCTGCCGGGCTCAGTGGTCCATGCCTGTAATTCCAACACTCTGGGAGTCGGAGGTGGGAGCATGTCACTGCACTCCAGCCTGGGTGACAGGGTGAGACCCTGTCTCCAAACAAAAAACAAAAACCAAGGAACCCCCAAAAAACTAAACAGGCAATCACCACATGACCCAGCAATTGTACAACAGGACATTTACCCCAGAGAAATGAAAACTTATATTCACACAAACAGTTGAACATGAAGGTTCACAGCCTTATTTGTCACAGGCAAAAATTGAAATCCACTCATATGGCTGGGTGCGGTGATTCAAGCCTGTAATCCCAGCAGTTTGGGAGGCCAAGGCTGGCAGATCATGAGGTCAGGAGATCAAGACCATCCTCGCTAACGTGGTGAAACCCTGTCTCTACTAAAACCACAAAAAATTAGCTGGACGTGGTGGCGGGCGCCTGTAGTCCCAGCTACTCGGGAGGCTGAGGCAGGAGAATCAATTAAACCCGGGAGGTGGAGGTTGTAGTGAGCAGAAATTGCACCACTGCACTCCAGCCTGGGTAATAGAGCAAGACTCCATCTCAAAAAAAAAAAAAAGAAAAGAAATCCACTCATATGACCTTCAACAGGTGAATAGTCAAACTGTGAAAGACCTGTACAATGGAGTACTGCTCCTTAGCAATAAAAAGGAACCAACTACTGATACGTGTGACAGCTTTGATGAATTTCCAGGGAATTGTACTGAGTCAAAAAAGCCAGTCCCAAAAGATTGCATGATATGTGATTCAATTACAAAACATTTTCTAAATGGCAAAATTTTAGAAATGGAGGACAAATGGATGCCAGGGTAAAGGATTTAGGGCCATAGGTGCATGGAGCAGGAAGAGGTGGATGTGGTTATAAAAGGGCAACCAAAGGGGCATCCTTGTGCCGCTAGAACTATTCAGTATCTTGACCCTGTTGCTGGCCACCTGGACCTACACAGGGGATAAAATTGAATAGATATTAATAAGCAGTCACACACATGTCCATCAATGAGTATCAGTAAACTGAGGAAATCTGAATAAGATTAGTGGATTGTAGCATTGTCAATAACCTGGTTGTGATATTGTTCTGTAGTTTTTCAAAACATTCCCCTTGGGGGAAACTGGGCGAAATGTAAGAATCTTTCTATGATTTCTTACCACTGCATGTACATCTACAATTATCTGGATAAAAATTGTAATTTAAATTGTGTAACCCTGGCCAGGCCTGGTGGCTCATGTCTGTAATCCCAGCACTTTGGGAGGCTGAGGTGGGTGGATCACATGAGGTCAGGAGTTTGAGACCAGCCTGGCCAACATGGTGAAACTCCATCTCTAAGAAAAATACAAAAATTAGCTGGGCGTGGTGGCACATGCCTGTAATCCCAGCTACTTGGGAGGCTGAGGC
This sequence comes from Chlorocebus sabaeus, assembly GCF_047675955.1. NCBI lineage: Eukaryota > Metazoa > Chordata > Mammalia > Primates > Cercopithecidae > Chlorocebus > Chlorocebus sabaeus. Next base: position 29,966,048 of record NC_132911.1, on the reverse strand, counting down.
AGAATTGCTTGAAGGTGGGAGGTGGAGGTTGCAGTGAGCCGAGATCGTACCACTGCACTCCAGCCTGGGTGACAGAGTGAGACTCCATCTCCAAAAAAAAAAAAAAAAAAAAAAAAAAAATGGTGTAAATACGTAGGTGCCATGCTTAATAGTAGCAGGGATGGTTTTGCAATACCTTAGAAGAGTGAATGACAGTATTCAAAATGAGGAGAAAGGAATTTGGAGAAGGTAATTATGAGAAAAACAAGGAAGGCGGCCAGTGCAGTGGCTCATGCCTATAATCCCAGGACACTGGGAGGCCTAGATGGGCAACATAGCAAGACCCTGTCTCTACAAAAGATAAAACATAGCAAGACCAGCCTGGGCAACATAGCAAGACCCTGTCTCTACAAAAAATAAAAATGAAAAACTTAAATTTTTGCAATAGCTTATTGCTTTGTAATAGCTTAGAAGAGTAAATGACAGTATTCAAAAGGAGGAGAAAGGAATTTGGAGAAGGTGATTAAGAAAAATCTGGCTGGGCATGGTAGCTCCTGCCTGTAATCCAGCACTTTGGGAGGTCGAGGCAGGTGAATCACTTGAGGGCAGGGGTTTGAGACCAGTCTGGCCAACAATGTGAAACTCTGTCTCTACTAAAAAAAAAAAATTAGCCAGGTGTGGCTGCGGACGCTTATAATCCCAGCTACTTAGGAGGCTGAGACATAAGAATCACTTGAACCTGGAAGGCGAAGGTTGCAATGAGCCGAGATTGTGCCACTGCACTCCAGCCTGGGTGACAGAGTGAGACTCCATCTCAAAAAAACAAAACAAAACAAAATAAGAAAGGTGGCCAGTGTAGTGGCTCATGCCTGTAATCTCAGGACATTGGGAGGCTGAGGAAGGAGGATTGCTTGAGGCCAGGAGTTGGAGACCAGCCTGGGTAACATAGCAAGACACCATCTCTACAAAAAATAAAAATAAAAAACTTAGCCAGACATGGTGATATATGCCTGTAGCTCTAGCTACTCAGGAGGTTGAGGCAGGAGGATTGCTTGAGCCCAGGAGTTGGAGGCTGCAGTGAGCTATGATTGTACCACTGTACTCCCATCTGGGTAACAGAGTAAGACCTTGTCTCCAAAAAAGATAAAAAGAAAAAAGAATAAAAAGCAAAACAGGGTAGGGAGAAGCTATGAAAAATGTCTGACAAGGCACCTCTGAAGTTCGGATGTATGGATGACATACTAAGCAGCTAAAAGTACTAAAATTCCCTCTTTGTGTTGTCTACATTCAATTTCTGACCATTAGAGAAGCTGGTCTAGTTGTCATAGACAGGTGTGCTGCTCTAAATGCACCTGGATCAAATTTGATGGAATTCTTCATCTTATGATGAATATATCTCATTCCCTGGAACCTTTGGAAAGTACTCAAGCAGTTTTAAACATTTCTGACAATGATTAATTTTTTCCCTGTGATTAAGGTCAGTGAAAAAATGATTAATTTACTTTTGATTTGTCATGTGAAATCCTGTAATTTTAGGTTTTTCTTCTCTCTTGACTTTGTGCTTCCTGATGTTCAATAGTTTACCTTGAAAATTGTCCAGTGTTTCATAAATGTATCCATATAAGGAGTGATCAAAAAGTAATGCCTCCTAATTTTCATCTTTCTTGTCAGTGTCAGGAACTTGCCAAAAATTATTCTTTGATGTCCCTGAATCTCCTGTTTCGACTTCTGAAATTACACTACAGACCAATGGTTGGATGCTAATTAGAAATAGTTTTGTATCAAAGTGATTCCTCAGCTGGTCAGTGTCTCATGATCAGCAGCCTTTTTAAAAATACCTACCAAATTCTAGGCCCTGTGCCTTGCTTAATAACAGTAACTCATTTCACCCTGTTAGCCCCTCTGCCAGGTACTGTTATTATCCTAATCTTATAGATGAAGAAACTGAAGTGCAGAGATCATAAGTGACTTGCTTACATGCACACATAGTAAGCCAGGGAGCTGGGATTGGAACCAAGGCAATCTGTCTCCAGAATTTATACTCTTGGCCCCTACGCCTTTCATACTTCCTAAATCAGAATCTCTAAGGAGTTGGTATGTGAGAATCTCTTATTCTAGAAAACAAATGAATCTGCGCAGATGATGGATTGCCAGGTTTTGGACCTCTAGGTCAAAAACCCTCCTGAAGATGCAGTAGTGATAATGTATTAGAGAAGAGAAAAGAGGCCAAGGTAGACAGTTACACGTACCAGTAAGCGTCAGAGTCCTGGGTCACGGCATCTGTCTTCAGGCTCTCTAGAAGAAACAGACCTTTCTCGGTAGAGTCTTGGAGCCACATGCTTTCCCTGTTCTCTCCAATCTGCCGCACTTTCATCTGTCCCTGGCAACATCAGACCCAGTGTGCAAAGATGAAAGTGGCCAAGACCCCTGATGACTCATGGGCACCAACCCTTCCTGGAGCTAGAAAATGAATATTAAAACCTATCCCCTAAGGCTGGGTGCGGTGGCCCACACCTGTAATCCCAGTGCTTTGGGAGGCCTAGGCAGGAAAAGTGCTTGAGACCAGCCTGAGCAACATAGTGAGACCTCATTTCTACAAAGAAATTAAGGGTGTAGTGATGCATGTCTGTAGTCCCAGCTACTTGGGAAGGTGAGGTGGGAGAACTGCTTGAGCCCAGGAGTTCAAGACTGCTGTGAGCTATGATTACATCACTGCACTCCAGTCTGGGCAACAGAGATTCTGTCTCTAAAAAACAAACAGGCCAAGTGTGGTGGCTCACGCCTGTAGTCCCAGCACTTTGAGAGGACAATGAGGGAGGATTACTTGAGCTCAGGAATTCGAGACCAGCCTGGCCAACATGGTGAAATCCTGTCTATTAAAAACACAAAAAGTTAGCCAGGGGAGGCTGAGGCATGAGAATCGCTTGAACCCTGGAGGCGGAGGTTGTAGAGGACTGAGATAGTGCCACTGTACTCCAACTGGGGCAACAGAGAACAAACAAACAAACACACACGCACACACCTCTTCCCTAGGCAGAATTCTCTAGCTGGTGAAGTTTCTTCTGGGAACCCTCCCATTTAGGGCCCCTCTCCAGTCTCCCAGGATACCAAGATTGCGAGGGTGTTGATTTCATGGAGGTGAAGTCGGATGTTAGAGGAGGTGCTGACCTGGTCCACCTAGGCATCCCTTCCCTACAGCTCACAGCTGGCAGGGAAGTAGGGTTCCCAGCAGTTGGAAATACTCTCCCCAGCCCACCTGCTGGGATGCACCTGAGCTGAGGGAGGCGCACATGCTCAATGAAGGGCTAACAGCTGCCTTTCAACCCACCTGTTGTCCTTAAATGGGGACCATCTGTTGTGGTTAAGTGTTTTCCATGTGTTTTTTTGTTTCCTTTATGACTGGCCTTCCAGGTAAATATTATTATCCTTCCTTTATAGATGAAGAAACTGAGGCTTAGGGAAGATAACTTGCCTCAGGCCACTCTCAGCAGAGGCAGGGATTTAATCTCTGAAGCCCGAGATCTTAACAGTGCTACTGCCTCTTCCGGAAAAGATGCACCAGTCAAGCTTGATCAACTGGTTACAGCCCCTGCCCCAAGGGATTAGCTAAGAAGGGTTCCTAGAGGTGCTTTGCAATCTTCAAAGTAGAACTGTAAACATAATTAACCTTCAAGACTATAGGGAAAATTCTGAATGGCAGAACCCCAGGCACTGTGATAAATCTACAGGAAAGATCTGTGGGGGCTGGGAAGTCTGTTTATCATAACCTCAGAGTATAGCACCTCAGTGCAATCTGTGGGTGCTCACCCGAGCCCTTCCCACAAAGCTGCCCCCTAATGAATCCAAGTTGGTCCTATCTTGATCCTTCAGGCTACCCAAGGGTCTCGTTTCTTACTCTTTCTTTCTTCCCATCTACCATTAAACTTTGCCATGTGCCATAAATAGCGTAGAGAGGAATTTTTAAAAATGTTCTGTGCATTTATGTTAATGTATGCCCAATTTAAATAAACACACTGTTTATTGTATCGTAAATAATGATGAAACTCATTAACTGCATAATGGCTTCATGCTCCCTGGTCTAAAATATAGAATATACTCATTATTAAAAATTAAAATCAATCCATCAAAATCTAATGGCTAAATAAGGATATTTAAAAGTAAGAGGAATTATTTGGACCCGTGTAAAATTGTCATGGGATTAATGAAAATAATCGGCAAGTTTTGACATAGGACAGAGTCCGGGTAAAAATAAAATCCCTTGCAGATCAAATCACAGATTTGTGATGTCCATTTGGTATAAAGGTTCACCTAATTACACCTGAGTCTCAGCTTGATTGAGTCATCGGCTTCTCCCCATCTCTCAGCCAGTTTTGTCCCAGGGTCACCTGAGGCACAGCCATCAGTCTGAAGACACAGTGATCCAGATGCTTAAATCAGTCATGGGCTTCCTACACCAATTTTGTCTTCAGCTCTTTCTGATTTTTACTTTATTATTTTATTTGAGACAGGGCTTCATTCTGTTGCCCAGGCTGGAGTGCATGGCAACATCATAGCTCACTGCAGCCTCAAACTGCTGGGCTAGAGTGATCCTCCCACCTCAGTCTCCCAAGTAGCTGGAACTATAGGCTCATGCCACCAGGCCCACCTAACTAAAAAAATTCTTTTAGAGACCAAGTCTTGAACTGTTGCCCAGGCTGGTCTCCAGTTTCTAGCCTCAAGCTATCCTCCCATCCTGACTTCCCAAAGTCCTGGGATTACAGACATCAGCCACAGCGCTTGGACCTTTATGATATTTTAATCATTTCAAAATTTTATCTGGCTGGGTCTCTGGCTAACTTAGTGAAGCCTCTTTTGCTGTCAGTTATTGAAACTTGTTTCAGTTTCACAGCATTGATATACTGAGCATGTCTTTACAAAACAATAAATGAGGCACCGAATATTCAGTTTGGGTAGATTTCTGTGACTTTTTAAACGGTATTTTACTATTAATCTCAAGGCTTGAGATTTTCTCCTGATACATCAGGGAGCAATATTTGATGACTCATGAATTCTTGGTCATTTATCAGTCTTTTTAATCACACCAATGCCCTCAAGACAAACTAAAAAAAATACCATCTTTGAAAGTGGAAAAAGAAAATATTTTATTTTACTCAGTAATTTGAAAGAGGAATATGGATTTGGTATTTTTATTTTTATTATTTATTTATTTGTTTAAATAGAAACAGGGGTCTTGCTATGTTGACCAGGTTGGTCTTGAACTCTTGGCCTCAAGCAATCCTCCCACTTCAGACCCGCAAAATGGTAGGATTATAGATGTGAGCCACCACAATCAGCCAAATTTGGTCTTTTTAAACCATACCTTTCTTTTAAAAAACAGTTTTTTAATTTTACAACTATAAAGTAATGCACACTCACTTTAGGATAAGAAATGGATGGCCAGGCACAGTGGCTCATGCCTGTAATCCCAACACTTTGGGAGGCTGAGGCGGGCGGATCACCTGAGGACGGGGGTTCGAGACCAACCTGACCAACATGGAGAAACCCCATCTCTACTAAAAATACAAAATTAGCCAGGCATGGTGGCATAAGTCTGTAATATCAGCTACTTGGCAGGCTGAGGTGGGAGAACGCTTGAACTTGGGAGGCAGAGGTTGCGTTGAGCCGAGATCGTGCCATTGCACTCCAGTCTGGGCAACAAGAGTGAAACTCCATCTCAAAAAAATTAATTAATTAATTTTTTTTAAAAAAAGGAAATGGATGAAAGAGGAAAGAACTGTAGAATTCCACTACACAAAAATAATCTCATATTTATATTTTTGGTTTAAAGTGATTTTTTTCTTCTGTATATTTTTACTGAATTATACTTGCACTGGACACTCAATTTTATATGTAGTTTTAAAAACTTAACATTGTAAAAAAGTATTTCCTCATATTACATAAGTAGATATTTTAAAGAAATATGATATTCCATTGAATAAATATATAATAACTTTTATAAGCATTCAAAAATTGACAGTTTAGATTTTTTATTTTTTTGCCATTTTATAAATAAAACTTCAATGAACACCTTTGCATAAAAAATTTCTTTCTGTACACAGTATCTAGTTTAGAACCCATTTCCAGAAGTAAAACTACTTTGAAAATGAATGTTTAATAATCTGATATATATTGTCCAGGCGCGGTGGCTCACGCCTGTAATCCCAGCACTTTGGGAGGCCGAGGCGGGTGGATCACCTGACGTCAGGAGTTCGGGACCAGCCTGACCAACATGAAGAAACCTCATCTCTACAAAAAATTTAAAAAATTAGCCAGGCAGGTGGCACGCGCCTGTAATCCCAGATACTCAGGAGGCTGAGGTGGGAGAGTCGCTTGGACCTGGGAGGGGGAGGTTGCGGTGTGCTGAGATCGCGCCATTATACTCCAGCCTGGGCAACAAGAGTGAAACTCCGTCTTAAAAAAACAAAAAAACAAAAAAACAACAACAAAAATCTGGTATGTATTGCCAAATATCTTTCTTAAAGGATTGTATCAAGTTAAATTGCCAAATTGTTGTTCAAAGGTTTCTGATTCATTAATCCTGAAAAACATTGCTTGTCATGTATTTTTAAAATTTTACAATTCCACAAGCAAAAACTTGTATTTTAGTGTTGTTTGAAAACCACATAATTGTTAGTCCTATTACTATTTTCTTAAAAAGAATTATTCTCAAATACAAACTTTAACTTCAACCAAAAATAAATAAATAATAATTCCTTTAACTTCCAATTAAGTAACTTGAAATCATTTTAGTTTTGAACTGATTATTTACCAGCTTTGTGACCCTGGGAAAATTATTTAACTTCTGTAAGCCTTAGTTTCCTTATATATCACATAAGGCTAATAATACATGCCCCTTATAGGGTTCTTATGAGGATAAATAAAATAATCCTGGTATAGCTCCTGGCATGTAGGAAGCACTTGATAAATGATAGCTATGATTATTATGTTTAATTAATAGTGAAAGGAATCTTCTTGATTTTCTTGTGGTAAAAGATTTGCAATTCTTAAAAAAAACTTTTTTTGGAAGGAATCTTGCTTTGTCACCGAGGGTGGAGTGCAGTGGTGTGATCTTGGCTCACTGTAACCTCTGCCTCCCAGGTTCAAGCGATTCTCGTGCCTCGGCCTCCTGAGTAGCTGAGGTTACAGGCTTGCACCACTATGCCTGGCTAATTTTTGTATTTTTAGTAGCGACAGGGTTTCACCATGTTGGCCAGGCTGGTCTCGGAGAACTGCTGACCTCAGATGATCCACCCGCCTCGTCCTCCCAAAGTGCTGGGGTTACAGGTATGAGCCACCACACCTGGCCCCAGTATTCACAATTTTAACCATTTTAAAATGTAGTGTCATGTTGTGCAACCATCACAACTCTATTTCTAAAACTTTTTCATCACCCTAAACAAAATTCTGCACCCATTAAGCAATAACTCCTTATTTGCCCTTACCGCACTCCTTAGGAGCCTCTGTTTGACTTTCCATTTCTATGAATTTATTTATTCTAGATATCTAATGCAAGTGAATCATGCAAGATTTGTCTTCCTATGTCTGGTGTCTAGCTCTTTTTCTTTCTTTTCTTATTTTCTTTCCTTCCTTCCTTCCTACTTCTTTTCTCTCTTTCTTTCTCTCTCTCTCTCTTTCTTTCTTTCATCTTGCTTTGTTACTAAGTGCAGTGCCACAGTCATAGCTGACTGTAGCCACAAACTTCTGGGCTCAAGGGATCCTCCTGCCTCAGCCTCCCGAGTAGCTGGGACTACTCGTGTGTGCGCCACCACACCTGGCTAATGTCTGACTTATTTCATTAACGTCTTCAAGGTTCATCCATGTTGTAGCATGTATCAGGATTTCACTCCTTTTTAAGGCTGAGTAATATTCTATTGTATGTATATAATACATTTTAAAAATCCATTCGACTCTGTTGATAGACACTTGGGGTGCTTCTGCCTTTGCCTATTGTGAAAAATGCTGCTGTAAACATTGATATACAAGAACCTGTTTGAGTCCCTGCTTTCAATTATTTGGAGTATGTACCAAAGAATGTACTACAGAATTGAATGCTTGTGTCCTCTCAAAATCCATATGCTTGTATCCCACCCCATAATGTGATGGGGTGGGATTTCAGCATATGGATTTTGCAAGGAGGTGGGGTCTTTGGCAGGTAATTAGGATAATTAGGTAATTAGGATCAGATGCACTCACAACAGTGGAGCCTTTATGAATGGGATTAGTGTCCTTACAAGAGTCCCAAGAGAGCTTGTGTCTCTTCTCTGCCATGTGAGGACACAGCAAGAAGACCGCCCTTTATGAACCAGGAAGTGGCCCTCACCAGACACTGAACTGCCAGTGCCTTGATCTCAGACTTCCAGGCTCCGAACTGTGAGAAATAAATGTCTGTGGCTGGGCGTGTTGGCCCATGTCTGGCCTCCCAGCACTTTGGGAGGCCAAGGTGGGTGGATCACTTGAGGTCAGGCATTCAAGACCAGTCTGGCCAACCTGGTGAAACCCCATATCTACCAAAAATACAAAAAATTAGCCAGGTGTGGTGGCAGGTGCCTATAGTCCCAGTTACTTGGGAGGCTGAGGCAGGATAGTTGCTTGAACCTGGGAGGCGGATGTTGCAGTGAGCTGAGATGGCATCACTGCACTGTAACCTGAACGACAGAGACCCTGTCTCAAGAAAAAATAAACAAAAAAATAAATGTTTGTTGTTTATGCTACCTAGTTTATGGCATTTTGTTATAGCTGCCAGAGCTGACTAACAGAGTGGACTTACTATATCATATGGTAATTCTGTGTTCTACTTTTGGAGGAACTGCCAGGCTGTGTTTCACAGTGAATATACTATTTTACATTCCCACCAGCAACACCACAAGGGCTCCAGATTCTCCAAATGATCTCAATGCTTGGTTATTTTCAGTTAAAACAAACATTTATGGCTAGGCCTGGTGGCTCACGCCTGTAATCCTAGCACTTTGGGAGGCTGAAGCAGGCAGATCACGAGGTCAGGAGTTCGAGACCAGCCTGACCAACATGGTGAAACCCCATCTCTACTAAAAATACAAAAATTAGCCAGACATGGTGGCATGTGCCTGTAATCCCAGCTACTCAGGAGGCTGAGGCAGGAGAATTGCTTGAACCTGGGAGGGGAAGGTTGCAGTGAGCCAAGATCGCGCCACTGCGCTCCAGCCCGGTGACAGAGCGAGACTCCGACTAAAAAAAAAAAAAAATTTATAGCCACACTACTAGATGTGAAGTGGTATCTCATTGTGGTTTCAGTTTACATTTTCCTAATGCCTGATGATGTTGAACATGTTTTCATGTGCTTTTGGGCAATTTGTATGGAGAAATGTCTAGTCAAGTGCTTTCCTCATTTTTATTTATTTTTTATTTTATTTTATATTTTGAGATGGAGTCTTGCTCTGTCACGCAGAGTAGCTGTCTTCCGAGTAGCTGGAATTACAGGTGCAGGCCACCATGCCCAGCTAATTTTTGTCTTTTTTTTTTTTTTGTAGAGACAGGGTTTTACCATGTTGTCCAGACTGTTAACTCCTGACCTCAGGTGATCCACCTGTCTTAGCCTCCCAAAGTGCCGGGATTACAGGCGTGAGCCACTGCGCCTGGCCTCTTTCCTTATTTTTAAATTGGGTTGTGTGTCTTCCTGTTGTTGAGTTATAAGAGATTTTTATGTATACTCTGGATATTAAACCCTTATCAGATACAAATATTTTCTTTGCAAATATTTTCCTGTTTTGTGGATCATCTTTTCACTCTCTTGATAATGTCCTTTGATGCACAAAAATTTTTAATTTAATTTTAAAGTTTTTAATTTTAATGAAGTCTAATTTATCTATTTTTACGTTGTTGCCAGTGCTTTTGGCATGACATATAAGAAACTACTGCTAAATCCAAGGTCATGAAGGTTTGCCTCTATGTTTTCTTCTAAGAGTTGTATAGTTTTTAGCTCTTAAATTTAAGTCTTTTTTAAATTTTTTTATTTTTATTTTTTTTAATAGACGGAGTCTTGCTGTGTAGCCCAGGCTGGAGTGCAGTGCAGTGGTGAGATCTCAGTTCACTACAATCTCCACCTTCTGGGTTCAAGCAATTCTCCTGCCTCAGCCTCCCGGGTAACTGGGATTACAGGTGCCCACCATCACGCCTGGCTCATTTTTTGTCTTTTTAGTAGAGACGGAGTTTCACTATGTTGGCCAGGCTGGTCTTGAACTCCTGACCTCAGGAGATCCGCCTGCCTCGGCCTCTCAAAGTGCTGAGATCACCGGCGTGAGCCACTGCGCCCAGGCAAATTCAAGTCTTTGATCCATTTTGACTTCTTTTTTTGTATATAGTATAAGGTAAGCATCCAACTTCATATCTTCAAATTGTAGATATCCAATTTTCCCAGCACCATTTGTTTAAAAGACTGTTCCTTCCTTACTGAATATGGTTTCTGTATCCTTGACTTTTAAGTGTTTAACCCATTAAGTAAAATGTATTCTTGCGTCTGGATGAGAAAACCATCTTCTTCCGTCTTCTTGTCTCCCACTCTTGGAAGGTATATTAAGCTTATAGATGCCTGAAGCCACTTACATCAACAGTCTCTTTAGGAGTCCCTACCCAGAGAAGCTACGCTGTAGCCATAAAAGAAAGTTAGGCTGGAGTCATGTCCTGACAGATAGGCATTCAGTGTCAGCTCCACATGCTGAGACAGCCACTTATCTGTCCCTCACTTTGTCCTCTGTCCCCTGTCACTGACCCCTTTCTGGTTACAGACATCAGGGTCTTCTTTAGGAATCTCAGTCGCCCCTTGCCCTGGGAAGACTGCATCTCAAGCCAAAGTGGCGAACAGAGCCTTCATTCTTAAATCATTAATTCACAAGCATGACAGAGCTCCTCATGCATGTTAGGCACTGGAAACTCAGATGGGAAAGGGGACGTTGCAGAGGGGTTTTCCTTTTCTTCCCCATAGGGTAAGGGACCGTTTCCCTACAATTGTAAATCCACATCTTTCTCATGCCCAAAAGCTTACGGGACATTTCCACCTGGATAGCCCTCTTCCATTCCAAATTTAGTGCGCCTAAGGCCAAATTCATCATCTTCCTCCTGACATTCCCATGCCACTCCCATTCTCCAGGCATCGAGGCCACAAACCCTGCAGCCATCTTGGATTCTTCTTGTCCCTCACTCATTCCATCTGACCTTCCAAGAAAGACCTGTGAGTTCTTCCTTCACATGTCTGCATTTATCCCTTCATTATCATTGTCACACTAGTTCAGGACCTTGTAATAATCTCCTGACTGGTTTCTGTGCTTAATCTACTCTACACACCACAAGTTGTTTAGCTCATGCTGCCTACTTGAAAACCTTATAGTAACTTTCCTTTGCTTATAAGATAAGATCCATAGACTCTAGCATGGCCCTCTGCACCTTCCATAACCTGAATGCAACCATCTTTCCAGCCCTACTTTAACTTCCTCACACACATCTTCAGCTCTAGTTGGATTGGTTCATTCCGTTTTCCACAGTCATACTTTGTATGCTTTTCTGTCATCTTGCTTCTTCTTTTTTTTTTTTTTTTTTGAGACAGAGTTTCACTCTTCTGTTGCCTAGGCTGCAGTGCAATGGTACAATCTCAGCTCACTGTAACCTCCACCTCCCAGGTTCAAGTGACTCTCCTGCCTCAGTCTCCAGAGTCCAGAGTAGCTGGGATTACAGACATGTGCCACCGTGCCCAGCTCATTTTGTATTTTTAGTAGAGACGAGGTTTCACTATGTTGGTCTCGAACTCCCAACCTTAGGTGATCTGCCCACCTTGGCCTGCCAAAATGTTGGGATTACAGGCGTAAGCCACAGTGCCCAGCCATCTTGCTTCTTTACTTATGTTGTCCCCACACCTGTGATGTCTTTCCCTCCATTTCTATCAAAATTGTATTCCTCTGGGTTTCTGTGGTTGGGGAAGTAGGAACATCTTGCTGGGCTCCTGGTGGTTTCTGTCTGCTTTGCAGCAGAAAGCCCTTTCCCCGCAGTACATCAATGCAAGCTTGAATAACAAAGGCAATTTTTTGGCCAGGTGTAGGGTCTCATGCCTATAATCCTACTGCTTTGAGAGGTCAAGGCAGGAGTATTGCTCAAGCCCAAGAATTTAAGACCAGCCTGGGCAACATAGGGAGACCTCATCTCAAAAAAAAAAAAAAGATAAAATAAGTCAAGCATGGTAGTGTGTGCCTTGAATCTGGGAGGCAGCGGCTGCAGTGAGCCATGATGGTGCCACTGCCCTCAAGCGTCAGTGACAGAGCAAGACTGTCTCAAAAACAAACAAACAAGCAAACAAACAAAAAAGCTAAAAGGAAAAAGAAAGGCAGTTTGAGCAATTTTTCCTAAGCCATGGCATATCAATTATACAGAAATACTGCTTTGGGAAACAGTCTTCAGGTGATCCTAGATGAGCTCATACAGTCTCAACAGACCACCTACAAATTCTACCTCAGTTTGATAAGGCTATAAATTCAACATTGGCTCAGAGGGTTAGGAACAGAGTCAATTTCAGGAGCTTTCTAAATACGTACAGATTCTGTGATAATCTGTGGACTTTTGTATTGAATGATGTTGAATTCAGAGAGGTGACAGAACTTATTAAAGTGGATGAAGCAAAAATAGTAGACTGTGATGGTAAAAATACTGGCTCCAATACTACAGAATGATGGGGAAAAAATGGTTTTTTAATGCTGTCTTCTGTTATTATTCATCACTTTTTGAAGAGAAGCAGAGAAGAAACTTAAAACAAATTATTTTAGCATTGTAGAAATGACTATACTGTGCTCTCCCAGAGAATTCCAGTAGGAAGAAGCTTGTAACTCATAGCCTCTTACACATTACCTTTATTATACAGCATGAAAAAAACATAACATTTAAAAAATGATAATTCAAAAGTTGTTGGCTTCCTAAGAATATTCTTCAATAAACTCCTTTTAAAACTTAAAAAAAAAAATCTTATCCATCCATCAAGCCCCATCACCCATATCCAATCTGTTTGGAGTCTCAAGAAGGGCCAGCCACGATGGCTCATGCCTGTAATCCCAGCACTTTGGGAAGCCTCGGTGAGCGGATCATTTGAGTTCAAGAGTTTGAGACCAGCCTGGTCAACATGGTGAAACCACCATCTCTACTAAAAATACAAAAATTAGCCAGGCCTGGTGGTATGCACCTGTAGTCCCAGTGACTCAGGAGGCTGAGGTAGGAGAATTGCTTGAACCCAGGAGGCAGAGGTTGCAGCAAGCCGAGATCATGCCACTGCACTCCAGCCTGGGCAACAGAGCAAGATTCTGTCTCAAAAAAAAAAAAAAAAAATACTCTGTAATAAATAGCGTCTCTCTCTTCTCTGCCCAGAGTTAGAGAAATAAACCAAAGAGTAAATATGGCGGCCAAGATATTAGCTTTACCGATAAAGAAGTGTTAAGGACTTAATCCAGTGTGAGGGCCAAATGGACCTGCATCCAAACTACAATAGAAGACAGAGATCCACTCACCCACCCACTCCTGGGCAGCACTCCCAGCTCCGTCAACGCCAGGAGGACCTGCAGAGAATTCTTCTCTGTGGCAGCTCACTCTCAAGAGGAAGAAGAAGGGCTGAGACAAACTCCTTTCTAGGAAGGAAACACTGGGATTGAGGAAAACACCTTCCATGCTCTCAAGATCTGTTCCTAAGAACCGATACCAGCTTTCTGTTCTCAAGTATCTGACGCGTACATCCACTTTTCTCCTCCAATCCCACCATTATCTGCTGCCTGGATCAGTATAACTGCCTACAGTTGATCTTTTGCAACTACTCCAGAGCCCTACAACCAATCATTCCCCACACTGTGGCCAGAATAATGTTTCCGTTTTGTTTTTTGTTTTGCTTTGTTTTGAGACAGGGTCTTGCTCTGTCGCCAAGGCTGGAGCGCAGTGGTGTGATCGCGGCTCACTGCAGCCTCAGCCTCCAGGGCTCAAGTGATCTTCCCGCTTCAGCCTCCTGAGTAGCTGATACTACAGGCACACACCAACACACTCGGCTAAATTTTGTATTTTTTGTAGAGAAAGGGTTTCATCATGTTGCCCAGACTGGTCTTGAACGCCTGACCTCAAGTGATCTGCCAGCTTTGGCCTCTCCAAATGCTGGGATTACAGGCATGAACTGACATGCCTGACCTATTTGGTTATTCTATTTTTTTTTTTGTTTATTTGGCTGGTTTTCTTTTTTTGAGATGGAGTCTTGCTCTGTTGCCAAGGCTGGAGTGCAATAGCATGATCTCAGCTCACTGCAACCTCCACCTCCCAGGTTCAAGTAATTGTCCTGCCTCAGCCTCCCAAGTAGCTAGGATTACAGGTGTGTGCCACCATGCCTGGCTAATTTTTGTATTTTTAGTAAAGATGGGGTTTTACCATGTTGGTGAGGCTGATCTCAAACTCCTGAGCTTGTAATCTGCCCACCTCAGCCTCCCAAAGTGCTGGGATTACAGGTGTGAGCCACTACACCTGGCTTGTTTTTTTTTAAATTTAGACAGGGTCTCTCTTGCCCAGGCTGGAGTGCAGTGGTGTGATCATGGCTCACTGCAGCCTCAAACTCTTGGGTTCAAGTGATCCTCCTGCCTCAGCCTCCAAAGTAGCTGGGACTCAGGCATGTGCCACCACGCTCAGCTTATTTATTTAGTTTATTGATTGATTGATTGATTGATTGATTGCAGAGACGGGATGTCATGATGCGGCCCAGGCTAGTCTCAAATTCCTGGGCTCAGGCGCTCCTCCCTCAGCTTCCTAAAGTCCTGGTATTACAAGCATGAGCCATTGTGCCTGGCCAGGATATGTTTTTAATATGCAAATATGATCATTTCTCCTCTTATTAAATCCCTTCAGTAGATTCTCATTCCTCTTGGGATCAAGACCCAAGTCCTTACCAGGGCCCACTAGATCCTGGTGGTCTGGCTCCAGTCTTCTCCCCTCCCTGTCATTTTTGCTCCTCACACACAGAGCGTTTCTCATTGTTTAAATCGCCATGCTTACTCCTACCTCAAGAACTTTGGACGTACTGTTCCCTTTGTCTGTAATGCTCACTCCCCTCTCCCTTTCCTTTCTTTTTTCTTTTCTTTTCTTTTGTGGCCTGGTTAACTCCTACTTATCTACAGATCTTAGCTCCCACATCCCCTCCATAGGGAAGTCTTCCCTGACCCCATAGGCCCCCGTAGGCTCCTCTACTTCCTTCAGATAATTTAGCAGGTGGTATAATTATATGATTGTATGATCATCTGGTTAATATCTTTTCCCCTATAGGTTCTCATCAGAGCCACAGATGATGTCTGTTTTGCCCACTGTTGTGTTCCTTAGCAATTGGCACGGAACTCAGTCCAGTCCTCAGAGACACCCCATAAATATTTATTGAGAAAACAAAAGGCCAACTAGATTCAAACTTCCTCTGTTAAGCCAGACTTCTTCTCCGCCTCCTCTGAAATCCTACGGCACTTGAGATCCCACCACTCATGTACACGGCATTTATGGCAACTGCCTGATAGTGGCTGATAGCCATGTCTTATCTCCCCAGCTAGACTGCAAGTAGCTGTGGGCCAGGGATCGTGGCTTCCTTGTGACTGTAACTCTCACAACGCCTAGCCCAGCTCCCACCACTTGATGTGCGCACAATAACAATTTATTCAAAGAGTTAATAAAGATGTTGGCTTTTCTTTCTTGGTCTGTAGCAGTGTTGGTGGTGATGGAGGGAAGTTATAATTCCCTGATGCTTGGGAATGCAATAGAGACTGCGTTTTATAGGGCAGAACTAGGAAAGGATATTAGAATGTTGTGTCCTTTTATTGCAAGAACACTTTCTCTGCCAATTTGCTTGGCAAAGCAAAGCAAGCCTTTTCTGTAAACACAGCAAACTAGTTCTAATTTTATGCAAAAAGAGGCAACTATAACCAAAAAGCTGAATAGCCACAGAAAATGAACTGCTTTTACTTATTCATTTGAGTTATATTTTATTATATTTTGTTTGCTAATGACCACATACATTCTAATCACAATTGGAACGGTTTCAACCCACAACTTTTCACTCATCTTCAGAGCAGAAGATATGAGGGTAAGATTGTCAGAAATGTGGAATTCACAGGCCAGAAGGGAGGAGATAGACAAACACTAAATGACCAGATCTCTTTCTGGGACACATTGAGCAGGGCCTGTTTGCAGGGAAAGTGCAGAGATCCTAGGGTCAGGTTAAGCATGTGCTCCAAAGCATGGTTTTCTGAGAGTGCTGAGTCAAAGAAGAAAGATGCAGACATTGCCTAAGGACATCAGAAGATACTGGATGTGAGGGATAAGGAAAGCAAATAACTAGATGGAGAGTGAGGCGGTTGCCTGGCAGAATGAAGGGAATGGTGTCAGGAACAAAGTAAAGCAAGGGCAACGCCCTTGTGATGTATGTAGTAAACCAAATTCTTAAATTTGGGACGTCCTTAATTCAGACCCAGGTAGCAGGAAAACTGGAGTTCCTCCAGTGTTCCAGGACAGGCCATGAACAGTGGGCTTCTGCTTCATCCCTGCCTTTGAGAAGCTTACAATCTGGTTATTCACAGACAGCCAAAACCACAGCTGACTTTAAGGAAAGATAGTAAAGTACACAGAGCGCTGTGGTTTGAATGTTTGTCCCTATCCAAAGCTCATGTTGAAATTTAATTGGCATTGTAATGGTATTGGGAGGTGGGACCTCTAAGAGGTGTTTAGATCACAAGGGCCCCACCTCAAGAATGGACTAATGTTGTTATCAAGGGAGTAGGTTTGTTATTATGGGAGTGGGTTTGTTATTGTGGGAGTGGGCTTGCCTATCCCTTGCCCTCTCTTTTTGCCCTTCCACCATGTGACACCTTCTGCCATGCTATGATGCAGCAAGAAGGTCCTCACAAGATGCCAGCCCCTTGACAATGGACTTTTGAACCGTGAGCCAATAAATGTATATTCATTACAAATTACCCAGTCTGTGGTATTCTGTTATAGCAGCACAAAATAGCTGAGATGCATAGGAACACACATGCCCTTAGGCATATTCCAAAGCCTACAATACAGGGTGAACTGTGAAGAGACTGTGTCAGAATGGTGCTGGGACAGGAACGTGGAACTAGAGGGCTAGAGGTTAGGGAAGCCGTCATATGTTATACCTTTCCCCCTTATTCATTAGACCTGGTGCCCTCTTTGTCTAACCCATTCCATTTGCTATCTTGTGGTTTCCACCAGGCAACCACATACCTTCATAGGTGCTGCCTTCTGAGCAAGGCTTTCTTTTCTTTCTTTCTTTTTTTTTTTTTGAGACAGGGTGGAGTGCAGTGGCACGATCTCAGCTCACTGCTATCTCCGCCTCCCGGGTTCAAGCGATTCTCCTGCCTCAACCTCCCTAGTAGCTGGGATTATAGGCATGTGCCACCACGCCTGGCTAATTTTTGTATTTTTAGTAGAGGCAAAGTTTTACCATGTTGGTCAAGCTGGTCTCAAACTCCTGACCTTGGCTGGGCACGGTGGCTCATGCCTATAATCCCAGCACTTTGGGAGGCCGAGGTGGGTGGATCATGAGGTCAGGAGATCAAGACCATCCTGGCTAACAAGTGAAACCCCATCTCTACTAAAAATACAAAAAATTAGCTGGGCGTGGTGGCGGACGCCTATAGTCTCAGTTACTCGGGAGGCTGAGGCAGGAGAATGGTATGAACCCGGGAGGCGCAACTGGCAGTGAGCCGAGATCGCACCACTGCACTCCAGCCTGGGCGACATAGCAAGACTCTGTCTCAAAAAACAAACAAACAAACAAAAACTCCTGACCTCGTGATCCACCCACCTCGGCCTCCCAATGTGTTGGAATTACAGGCATGAGCCACTGCGCCTAGCCTGAGCAGGGTTTTCTTTGAAGCCCTGCTTCTACACTTACCCTTGGCTCCATGCTTTGTATCCTGGAGCCAGACCCTCCATCTCCAAGCTTAGGCCAAACCAACTCATGTTGGGTAAGAACTTTACACTTGTAGAGCCTCTGTGCCAGTGATACTGAGTTCTCTACTGTTCAAAGTGAGTTAAACAGATACATTCTTACTTTTGGAAGTGCATAAGCTAAAACAAACAAACAAAGGACAGAGAAAAGGCAGACATAGACAAGACCTCAACAATTGACTATGTACTGGAGAAAAAGGCAGTGGAAAGATTTATATTGTGAAACT
This sequence comes from Chlorocebus sabaeus, assembly GCF_047675955.1. NCBI lineage: Eukaryota > Metazoa > Chordata > Mammalia > Primates > Cercopithecidae > Chlorocebus > Chlorocebus sabaeus. Next base: position 29,947,818 of record NC_132911.1, on the reverse strand, counting down.
CAAAGGGGTTGTCATCATTAATGATGTTTCCTGTCCACATTCCCTTATTTGCTCAAAGACTCAAACATCACCCCTATGTGATGACTCCTAAATCTGCCTCCAGGTGAGCTACCTTACTCAACTTCCAAGTGGAAATCTTTCACTGTGTCTGGTACATCTCTGCTTAAATACTTCACTCTTAAAGATGGGAAGTTCCCAGCTGAACTCATTGCTCTTGTTGCTAACCACATCCACCTTTCCTAGTTTTTCCTCTCTGTGTTCTTGTACCTATACCAATCACGGACATTGTTGTAGCACTTTGCAGATTATAAAACCTGTCCTCTCACTTTAACTCATTCATTTCCCCAACTGCTTGGGCTTGAAAGCTATAGCATCCACACTGACTCTGATTTCTCTTCCATCCCTCTCTTCACATTTTTAACCTATGTACTTGGTTTGATCTACAAATAGTGTGATTTTCATTTTCTTTTTTTTTTTTTAGGACAAAAAAATATCTTTCTTATTTATTTATTGAGATGGAGTTTCGCTCTGTCACCCAGGCTGGAGTGCAATGGCATGATCTCGGCTCACTGCAACCTCTGCCTTCTGGGTTTAAGGGATTCTCCTGCCTCAGCTTCCCAACTAGCTGGGATTACAGGCACGTGCCACCATGCCCTGCTAATTTTTGTATTTTTAGTAGAGATGGGGTTTCACCATGTTGGCCAGGCTGGTCTCGAACTCCTGACCTCAGGTGATCCACCCACCTCAGCCTCCCAACGTGCGGGATTACAGATGTGAGCCACTGTTCTCGGCCTCATGTATTTTTAGAGAGAGAGCCAAAGGGCTTTTGGAAATGGAGATAGCTGCCATTGAGTGTAGGCAAGCACTGCAAATTTGAAACCAGGCCCCAGTAAAATGCTTGGCTTATGAATATAATGGAACACAAATGAGTAATTTGAAGCTGTTCTCCTTTATTGTTTTGTTTTGTTTTGTTTTGTTTTTTTGGAGACAGGGTCTCACTCTATTGCCTAGGCTGGAGTGCAGTGCCAAGATCACAGCTCACGGCAGCCTTGAACTCTTGGGCTCAAGTGATCCTCCCACCTCAGCTTACCAAGTAGCTGGGACTATAGGTGCATGCCACTATGCCCAGCTCATTTTAATTTTGTGCTTTTTCGTAGAGTTGGGGGTCTCACTATGTTGTCCAGGCTGGTCTTATACTCCTGGCCTCAAGTGAACCTTCCACCTTGATCTCCCAATGTGTTGAGATTGCAGGTGTTGAGCCACCCCACCTGGCCCCGTCTGATTTTTTAAATAAAAAATAGTTGTGTTTTAGTAGACTCTTTTACAACTTAAATCACACCTGTCAGATATTTATTTACATTTATAGCAATACACATATCTACAGCTAGATTAATTCCTTGCATTACCTTACCTTGCCTTTTTATGGTTGGGGGATATTTTGCTGCAAGAATCCTTCCAAACAGCACAGAGAAGTCACGTTAAATTCACTATTTACATTTCTAACCACAGAGCTAACCAGAGAAGGAGAAGGATTAAACCCTTCTCCTTCTCCAAATATATTTGGTGGAGAGATTAGGGAAGAATCCCAAGTAAACAGAATTTCGAAGAAAAGGCAACCTGTTAGGCTACAAGATTGATTCATTTATAGATAATTTCCCATGGAGGAAATGACTTGAACCAAAAAAAGAGGAAGTGTGGTGAAGACAGTGACTGCTTCTACAAACATGTTGGTTATTTTTGGAGGGAATCTGGGTATCTTTCTACCTTCCTCAACCCTGTGGTCAGCACTAGCAGCCAATAGAAACATGAGTGTTGGTAGCACTAAGCAGGTTTAATTCATTCAAGGTGTCTCACATTCAAGGCAACTAAAGAAAGTGTTTTGAATGTTTTCTTAACTGGGAAGCTCTGCTTAGTGTAAAGAGTGTAAAGTGTGACAAGAGAAGGACAGAGATACAAAATTACTGATAACAACGTCTAACAATAGAACACTGTAATATAGTGTACTTTGCTTACAAGGCCTATACACTTTTTTGTTTTGGAAGATCCAGTGCTATCTGATTAATCTATCTATCTATCTTCCTTCCTTCCTTCCTCTCTCCCTCCCTTTTTTTTTTGAGACTAGGTCTCACTGTTTTGCTTAGGCCAGTCTTGAACTCCTGGGCTCAAGCCTCCTAAAGTGCTGGGATTATAGGTGTGAACCACCCCACCCAGCCTGCAAGGCTTATACTTTTTTTTTGAGACAGTTTTTTGCTCTTGTAACCCAGGCTGGAGTGCAATGGCGTGATCTCAGCTCACTGGAACCTCCATGTCCCGAGTTTAAGCAATTCTCCTGCCTCAGCCTCCTGAGTAGCTGGGATTACAGGCACGTGCCACCACACCTGGCTGATTTTTGTAGTTTTAGTAGAGATGGGGTTTTACCATGTTGGACCAGACTGGTCTCAAACTTCTGACCTCAGGTGATCCACCTGCTTTGCTTTGGTCTCCCAAAGTGCTGGGATTATAGGCATGAGAAGACTTACATTCTTAATATGCCTTAGCATATTCACATGAATATTGCATTTATAGCAATATAAATTGGGTAACAACTGATCTATGTGTACCTATGTTTCAGCAGCAATTCTGAACCCATGAAACATACTATACTTTGATTTTTGCTAAACTGAAGTTTTATGTATAATATTTGGTTTAAATTCATTCAGTTATCCAGATTCTTACATATTTAGTAACAGCTCACTTCCCGTTTTCTTCACTTTTGGAAAACACCCTAAAAATCCATTTGGTTCTTTTTGACCATGTTAAAAATGGTGAAAATAATTCCCTTTTTTTGTCAGAAAAAAACAGCAGATGCACTTTTACACTCAGAGCTAAAAGAATGGCTTTGTTTTTAACGACTTTGGTATGCGCTGTATTTGGTGCTAGATGAGGAGCAAAGCCTTATTTAAAGAAAGTGGATTTTGAGTATCTCTGTGAAAGTTTTCATAATGTCTGTCTGCACAGACCCAGTGCAGTCTTCTTTTTTTGTTTAAACGTTTCTCTCCTCTCCTTCATTGTAAACATGACTCAGTGAAGCCTTGTTTCTGTAAACAGCATTTGAAAAGTATGCTATCTCAGTCAATATGAATATTTAAAAATTAGGTTCCACTTATATTTTATTAATTCTGAAGCCAGTTTAAAAAAAAAAAAAAAAAGGACATTAAAACCATAAACAGAAAAAACAGAGAAAGATGTCTTTCTAATGGAACCAGGAATAGTAGAGACACTTCTAATATATATAAAAATGTTGTCACTTCACAGTACTATAGAAATGTAATTTTAGTCATTTTCAGTAATTGTTTATGAACTTAAGCCAGGTAGCAACCAAATGTGCCAAAATTCAAGGGATGGATTCTTGCATATTTAATATCATTTGTCATATATATGACAGTAGTCCTTCTTTGAGACGAATTTGTGGGACTAGGTTATAAATCATCACAATACTTTTGACTAACAGAGAGAAAAAGGAGTCATTTAAATTATAAAATTTGAATTACAGAACACTTCATTATTAAGAGATAATTAGGTTTATCATTTAATAAGTATACAATAGCTTGAACTGATGACTATTACAGTGATGTCAAATATAGGGCTTCTATAGGATAAGCACAGACCATATTAATTGTGTACTTCTTATCAACTCAATGTGGCTTAAGGTATCATTTTATGGAACAAACCGTGCCTGGTTACAACATTCAGCCATTAGCCCTACTCCATATACCGCATCATTAGCACTCTATTTTCAGATTGTCTTTTTTAAAACAAACAAACAAAAAACCTCTTTATGCTAAATTTGTAGCCCATTAAAAATTCCCTGAGTTGTTTTTCTGAAATCAAAGTTGATATTGGGTTAATTCTCCTCTAGGCTACCTTTGCATACTTTATTTATTTTTAATTAATTAATTTATTTTTTTGAGTCAGAATCTCCCTCTGTCACCCAGGCTGGAGTGCAATGACGCGGTCTTTGCTCACTGCAACCTCCACCTCCCGGGTTCAAGTGATTCTCCTGCCTCAGCCTCCCAAGTAGCTGGGATTACAGGTGCGTGCCACCACACCTGGCTAATTTTTGTATTTTTAGTAGAGATGGGGTTTTGCCATGCTGGGCAGGCTGGTTTCAAATTCCTGAGTTTGAATGATCAACCCACCTTGGCCTCTCAAAGTGCTGGGATTATAGGCGTGAGTCACCACGCCCAGCCTCCCTTGGCATACTTTAAAATAAGATGTATATTTGTCCTATTACATTTCACTGTGGAGTTTTAATCTATCAGTCTCAGTTATTGAGATGATATTGAATCCTGGCAGTTTCTGACACTAGAAGAAAGTCAACATTTATTGACACTCTCTTGGTATTTTACTTCTGTTGTGTAGTTTAATTTTCACAAAGCCTCTATGAGGTATTCTCATTTGACCAACACTCAGAGAAGGAAATTGAAGCTCAGAGAAGGTCCAGCAGCTGGTGAGTGGGTGAGTGGACCCCTGTGTGGCACTTTCCAATATGTCAGCAGTTGCTTAAGCATGTGGTCAGTCATAAACCTGATCAGCTAGTCTTCGTTTCCATTTAGAAGGTGGACAATATGATCAAAATGGACAGGACTAAGGATAGACACTTGAAGGCTTCTGGGATCTCTCTGCAGGCTCGTATGGGGCCAAGAGCCCAGTTTAGCTGTTCTATCAACTATGGAAGCTATTACCTCTCCGTGGAGGCTGCAGACCTCCTTCAGACCACGAGGAGACCATGAGAGATTTTGTTAGATTTCTATCACAAATCATGGTCCCCTGTTTTATTTTGATTAATCGATGTATCTTGCACTCGTTCCTTTTCTCAGTGCTTACTTACCACCTGTTATTTGTCAATTTTGGGGATTTGCTAGAGATCAAAATCAAAATCAAAAGAATATTTCCTGGAATATATTCTTCTTCCCTTGAATGTTGTCACATTTGGTTGCTACCTGGTTTAATTTCATAAACAATGATGAATATGGCTCAAATTCCATTTCTGTAGTACCATAGGCTGTATTTCATGTTACTTTGAAGTTACGTGTTTATATTAGAAGTGTCTCTGCTATTCCTAGTTCCATTAGAAAGACATCTTTCTCTATTTTTTCTGTTTATGGTTTCAATGTCCAATTTTTTACTGGCTTCAGAGTTATTGCTCTGTAAACAAAGTTAAGGGACTTTCCTCCTCACTGTTTTTTCATCGGAGACATTCAGAACAGAAATGAGTGTTAACTATACTCCTGGGAGCTGTGCTTATGGGACTTGGTCTTCCACAAGACTCTATAATGTGAGGCAAGTTTGACTTTCAAGGGCAGATTTATAGTTTTCATGTTCAATCTAAAATGTGTACTGGGTGATTTCTCTTCGAGGTTTCTTGTCATCTTAGTGCATGTAAAAAGCAAGTGAAATTAAACAGCAAATGGCAAGTGTTTTGGATTCCAAACTTCTGAGGGTTAAGTGAGTTCGCAGACTGCTCGGTCACTGTGCCCTGTGTGGAGCTGCCACCGCAGTACCTGCGGGGCCATCTGGAGTCACTTAAAACGTCATAACCACTTTTTCGCTCCCTCACTCAGCAGAGCTCTTCCTCAAATTCCTGACAGCACTTAGCTCAACCTAATGGACAGAATGTGATTCCCAGATGATGCTGATCATAAATCCAACCCACCCACCAGACATTAACGTCTGTGGTGGACCTGAAACTTACAAAGTGCTCATTCCAGAGTCTTACATTTTGAGAAAGAGCAGGTGCCCTGGCTGGGAATTTGAACAACTTTGAGCAGATAGATGCACAGTTTTCTTTGATACGTCCAGGTGTGGGTTATGGTAACCCTGATTAACTAGGAATGTTCACCATTGGCAGAACTAGGGGGCGGCTTGTCTAGAGCAAGGTTTTTATTTTTTTAGACATTCTCATTCTGTCACCCAGGATAGAGTGTAGTAGTACCATCTCAATTAACAACAACCTTTGCCTCCTGGGTTCGGACCTCAGCCTCCTGAGTAGCTGGGATTAGAGGTGTGTGCCACCATGCCTGGCTAATATTTTTCTATTTTTAGTAGAGATGGGGTTTCGCCATGTTGGGCAGGTTGGTCTCAAATCCTGACCTCATGTGATCTGCTCCCCTCGGCCTCCCAAGGTGCTGGGATTACAGGCATGAGCCACCATGCCCGGCCTCTTCTTACTTTTGTGTCATCCACAAGAGTTCCCAGGAAGCTGTAACTAAGAAGAGGGGCTTGTACATACACACTGAATGTGGTATCAATTGCCCAACAATAAGAAAGCTATTCTCAGAGCCACTTGTCTGTTCACTCCATGTGTACTGAGCACCAAAAATGAGTAAAGCTCTGCTCTAGACTCTGTAGGGGGCATTTTAAATAGACACGATGAGCTCCAAAGGCATCTGAAAGATGAGTTTAAGTTTGCCCTCTGGTTTAGAGGATTTTTGGTGTCATGCTTTGTGTCTGGCAACGTGCTGTTTCTCTCTTTCCCATCTTCTGGGTGGCAGTCTCTTCTCTGTCTTCAGCTTTTGGGAGAAATAACACTCCCCTGAGAGGCCTGCTCTGAGCATCTGATTTAAAGAAGTCACCTCCCTCCTCCCTTCCCCCTCAGTCACGTTGGCTTGCTTATTTACTTCATAGTACGGATCGCAATTTGCAGTTAGGTATTTGTTTGCTTGCATGTGTATTTTCTGTCTTATATACTTGTTTATTATCTCCACAAGTTCAGATCCTCTGACTTCATTTTTCATCGTGGCTGGCGTCATGTATGTTTCTTGAAGGTTGGGATCATGGCTTAGATTTTGGATTTCTCAGAGGGCATAGCATAACTACTGGAAAACACAAATAGCTGACTGATGGTTGTTTGCTTTATTAATAAGGTCAAAGGGCCAGACGCGGTGGCTCACACCTGTAATCCCAGCACTTTGGGAGGCCGAGGCAGGTGAATCACCAGGTCAGGAGTTCGAGAGCAGCCTGGCCAACATGGTGAAACCCTGTCTCTACTAAAAATACAAAAAAATAAACTGGGCGTAATGGTAGGTGCATGTAATCCCAGCTACTTGGGAGGCTGAGGCAGGAGAATCGCTTGAACTCAGGAGGCAGAGGTTGCAGTGAGCTGAGATCACGCCACTGCACTCCGGCCCTGGCAACAGAGTGAGACTCCTTCTTAAAAAAAAAAAAAAAAAAAAAGTTGCCTGTTCTGGGCCAGGCATGGTGGCTCATGCCTGTAATCCCAACACTTTGGGAGGCTGAGGCAGGCAGATCACAAGTTCAGGGATTCAAGACCAGCCTGGCTAACATGGAGAAACCCCGTCTCTACTAAAAAAAATACAAAATATTAGCCGGGTATGGTGGCAGGCACCTGTAATCCCAGCTACTCGGGAGGCTGAGGCAGGAGAATCACTGAACCCAAGAGGCAGAGGTTGCAGTGAGCCCAGACGGTACCATTGCACTCCAGCCTGGGCAACAGAGCGAGACTCCATCTCAAAAAAAAAAAAAAAAAAAAGGGTCAAAGGTCACAGATGCTGCTCAATGCCACACAGTTAAATTTTCATTGAAAATAAACAAACAAAAAATCAACAGATTGTACCTCTAGTTGTCTGTAGTTCACCACCACATCACTCTGTAAACACTTCTGACCAGTCCTGGGAAAACAGCTCAAAATGGAATTCCCATGCACAGTGGGTCAGTAGAACTATCTTAGCATCTGGCAAACAGATAATTCCATTTTTACCATATGCCTTTCCCTCAGAGCCTCATGAATCAGCAAAACTATGTCCCCTGGTAGAAGCATAAACCCGTTTAAGTTGCTGGAAGTCAAATTGGAGGGTTACAGAAAAAGAGACCATTAGTTGTTCATGTGATAGAATCTTTCGTGCTTTGCTTACACACTTCTAGTAGTGTGGATCCCACGGCCTCTTTTGAATAACCCTGATCCTCATCTTGACTTAAACTCTGCTTCTCCATAACTTCTGTACACAAGTCTTGGTGCTTGTGTACCACCAAGGGCTGGTACACGAATCCTTCCCAAGGCCTACACAGAAGCTTCTTGGGTCTCCAAGAGGTTTTTCTGCTGCAGACTAGACATCCTCAAGTCTTTTCAAGATTTTCTCATGGTCTTTAGTCACTATCATCCTTGAAATGAGCTCTAGTTTGTCAGTCTTCCCTGAAATATGGTGCCTACAACTATATGTACTTTTCAAGACGTGACCTAGTGGGTGTAGGGCCAGATGTTTTGAAAGCTGTATTTATTTTATTTTATTTTATTATTATTTTTTTTGAGATAGGGTCTACTTCTATGGTCTAGGCTGGAGTGCAGTGGCGCGATCATAGCTCACTGCAGCCTCAAATGCCTGGGCTCAAGCCATCCTCCCACCTTGGCCTCCCAAGCGCTGTGTTTCTGTTAGGTAGATTAACACAGAGTGGGCTGTTCTTGCAGACACATTACATTGTAGATGCACATTGACCTATCAGATGAGGAAATCCCCTCTCTTCTCACCATGAGCAAAAGATGATGGATCTTTTTTCCACTCTCTTGCTCCACACCAAAAGTTAGTATTTTCATGGTACTGTGAACTTTAGAAGAAAAAACAATGCTATAAATCTAGAGTACCAGCTATTTGCAGCACCGTGTTCATTTCTGATCCTTATCAATGAGCACGCCGACTGATTTATATTTGTAGCCCAAGCATACTTTTTTTTTTACATTCTTTTCTCTTAATATCTTATGCACGTACTTTGATCCATCCACAGAATCTGTAAACTTAATTCCTTTTAATAGCAACTTAACATTCCATTGTCTTCAAGTACCATCGTTTGCATAACCTTTTCCCAATTTTGGGCATTGGGTCATGTCCCATGTTTCCACTGTTATGAACGGTGTTACCGTAAACATCTTTGTGCTGTTTGCTTTCTTTTCTCTTCTGCATATTTCCTTGGGGTATATTCCAAAAGCAAGACGATTGGGTCAAAGGATAGGAACAATTTTATAACTCTTTTCATATATTGCCAGACCGATTTCAAGGGGATGGATACTTTTTGAGAGCACCAAATAAGAGAGTGCAGGCCTGCAGAAGTTGTAGTTTAACTGGAAAAGCTGGGCCTGTGTGTGGCCATCAGGTCCCTTCTAAGTGACCCTTTCTGAGTCTTCTACTGTGAGCTCCAGTTATCTCAATGGTTGGAGAAAACCAGCACCCCCAGTAAACCTCTCTAAAAATACCCAGAAATGCATCTTGCTTCCTTTTCATGAGAGGATTTTTATCTCTGAGATGGAGTTGCATGGCCTGACCTGGGTCCTGAGCCCAGATTTGCCACCTCTTCGCTGTGTGCCTTTAGACAAGTTACCTAACCTCTCTGAGCCTGATTCCTTCCTTATCTGTAAATGAGGTTCGGTAGTGCTGCACTATTATTGTTACCTATGAGTCACTTAGTGTGTGGGGACTGACCATGTGTTTCTTCCTTCTCCTTTGTACTGCCAGCATCCAGCTCTGTGCCGCCCCAGGCTTGGGGGTAATAAATGTCTGTTGTGGACTGGACAGATTGTCTTTACCCATGATCTTGCTTCAGTGTTTAGGAATTAGAAAAACAGAAAAGTTTCTGGGCCGGGAGCCGTGGCTCACACCTGTAATCCCAGCACTTTGGGAGGCCAAGGCCGGAGGATCGCTTGAGCCCAGGAATTTGAGACCAGCCTGGGCAACATAGCAAAACCTCATCTCTACCAAAAAAATTTTTAAACACTTAGTTGGGCATATTGGGGCATACCTGTAGTCTCAGCTACCCAAGAGGCTTAGGCAGGAGGATCACTTGAGTCCAGCCGGTCGAGGCAGCGGTGCCGGTTGAGGCAGCAGTGAGCTATGATGTAAGAGGAGAGGAGAGGAGAGAGGAGAGAGGAGAGAGGAGAGAGGAGAGAGGAGAGAGGAGAGAGGAGGAGAGAGGAGAGAGGAGAGGGGAGAGGGGAGAGGGGAGAGGGGAGAGGGGAGAGGGGAGAGGAGAGGAGAGGAGAGAGAGGAGAGAGGAGAGGAGGAATTTCTGAACTTGCACATGCACTTGAGTGTTGGTAGGATGTGCCAGGTTCAAGCCTAACCTGTTGCTGAAGGAAGAGCAGCTCCAGTTTTCAAGACCTCCAAAGATATAAAAGGTTTGTAGAAGAGATGGACTAGGAGCTTAGGGGGACACATCAGAGAAAGTGGTTCCTTACAGAGAAAGCTGTTCCCAGAAGGCCATCCAAATCTCCAGGGATGTTTGCAGCATCCCCTGTCTCTAAGAGGGCTTGGGAGGATGTGTTCAAGACCTGCCTGGGATCTCTCTGGTCTCCTTCCTGCTGCGGAAGGAGGAGCTGGAGAAGTGAAAGGATGTATGTGCAGGTGGTCCACGTCTGCTCAGTAAAGTTTCTTCTGCTCTGCAACGTTCCAGGCCACAGTTTCATACTACTTCTCTCATTGAGAAGTGGCACCTAATGCTCCTGCTGTTGGAGCTGGGCTGTTCTTAGTGACTTCCTAGACCAGTCAAATGCTACAGAAGTGACATTCTAGAACCTTTGAGGAGAGGACATAAAGAAGTTTTGCAGCTTCTACTCAGGTCTCTTACAACACCTTTTCTGGGAGCCCTAGGCCACCAGTCTGGGCCACCTAGACTACCCTGAGACTGCCGTGGCTTAGAGGCCCTGGGAATGTCCTCTGGTCGATGGTTCCAACCAGCCCCACTGAAGCTTGAGGGATGTGAGTGGAGCCATGCTAGATACTGCAGAGGAGGCAGGCAGCTTGTTGAACACCGCTGCCTGACCCCAGCTGATACCATGCACAGCAGAAAAATGGTCCAGTTGAACTCTGGAATTCCTGACTCACAAAGTCATGAGCTACAATGTTGTTGATTTAACCCACTAGGTTCTGGGCCATTGATTACACAGCAAAAGGTAACTAAACGCCAGGGCTCCCTAGGCTGTGCAAAGCCTCTGCTGGGCTGCATTTCCGTCACTCAGCTCTGCTTAGCGGAACCAACACTGGGAATTGTGAGCTCTCTTCTTATTGTTTGAAGTAAATATCAGAGGCCATGCAGAAGTCATTGACGTCAGTGATTCTATTGGACAGGATTCCCCAAATGTATTTTTGGACTAGAGTCTATTATTTATGATCCCTTGTTGAATTTTACAGTCAGATAGGGCAGGAAGAGCTGGCAGAGTTCCAGAATCCTAGCTAAATGGATTTTTTCTGTTGTATTTAAAGAGGAAATGGCGACGCAAAAATCCCTAGAGCTTTTCCTGTTAAAGCGAGCTCTCCAGTTACGTGTGGGGCCACTCTGTTCTACGGCAGTACTGTCCTGAGGGCTCAAATCCTAAAATTTAAGGATCTGTTTAGGGCACCCAGATTTTTTTGGCAGTCAGTATACCTTCTTTTTTAATTTTATTTATTTTTTTTGAGATAGAGTCTCATCCTGTCACCCAGGCTGGAGTGCAACAGCACGATCTTGGCTCACTGCAACCTCCGCCTTCCAGGTTCAGGCGATTCTCCTGCCTCAGACTCCCAAGTAGCTGAGATTATAGGTGCCTGCCACCACGCCCAGATAATTTTTGTGTATTTTTGTAGAGACAGGTTTCACCATGTTAGCCAGGCTGGTCTCGAAATCCTGGCCTCAAGTGATCCACCCACCTCTGCCTCCCAAAGTCCTGGGATTACAGGTGTGAGCCACCGCACCCAGCCTAGTACACCTTCTTGACAACCCGCATTACTCTTCAGGTAAGCGAGGAGATTGTATTTAAGTTATTTGAATTTTAGTTAACTATACCAGAAGGTTAAAAATGTACCTTCCCTGCTAATGTTTCCAGGTTTGTCACCTGGTGACTATCACCAGGACCTAGACATACAGGAGAATCCAAAACGACGAAATAACTGACTTATCAGTTTTCAGCTTTCTTTGTTATGATGTGTCAATTATTAACTAGGAAACTAATCATTAAAGGTATTAACAAAATTGGTCTGGTTGGGCCACATTGCTCCTTACACAATGGGGCTGGTTAACATCTGGACTTTCACTGCTTCTCTAGCGACCTTGTCTCTCTCTTCTGTGTATTTTTAAGGGAGTCCACTCTTTTATTCCCACTTACTTCCATGGATATGCTAGTGACTGCTAGAGACATCAAAACTTGCCTGGGTACAGTGGCTCATGCCTGTAATTCTAGCACTTTGGGAGGTTGAAGTGGTAGAGTTGTTTGAAGCCAAGAGTTTAAGACCAACCTGGGTAACAAAGCAAGACCTTGTCTCTACAAAAAATAAAAAAAGTATCTTGGTGTGGTGGCACACGCCTGTAGTCCTACCTACTGAGGAGGCTGAAGCAGGAGGATCATTGAGCCCAGTGCTGCTGTAAGCCATGATCATACCATTACACTCCATCCTGGGTAACATGAGGCCCTGTCTCAAAAAATAAAAAACAGGCCAGGCATGGTGGCTCACACCTGTAATCCCAACACTTTGGAAGGTCGAGGCGGGTGGATTACCTGAGGTCAGGAGTTCGAGACCAGCCTGGCTAACATAGTAAAACCCTGTCTCTACTAAAAATACAAAAATTAGCTGGATGTGGTGGCATGTGCCTGTAGTCCCAACTACTTGGGAGGCTGAGACAGGAGGATCACTTGAACCTGGGAGCCGGAGGTTGCAGTGGGCCAAGATCACGCCACTGCACTCCAGCCTGGGCGACAGAGCAAGACTCTGTCTCAAAATAAATAAGTAAAAAAAAAATTTTTTTTAAATAAAAAATAAACAAACAAAAACCTAAAGGTTCATCTTTACCTCAACTCTTCCAAGAAGATTTTCAAACCTCAGTGCTTCTATATTGATTCATTTCTTCCTCTTCATTCATTTATTTTTTCCTCACCCATGCGTTTATTTACTCATTCCATAAGCATTGGTTTGATGTTTAAGATGTGCCAGATACAGTGCTAGGTGCGTTGTGTACAAGATGAACACATGGCTCTGCTTTACAGGGGCTCCTTCTTCTCAGTAGCTGCTCAATAAACAGTTGCTGAATAAACGACCCTTCCCTGAGAGGCCGTGCTGGGAATCCGTGGAGAAACAGAAGCTCTGAGTGAAAAATGAACACAAGTCTTGATGGTAACAAAGCAGGGAGGAACTAAGGGGTATCTGCCTCAGCCTCCTGGTCACATCACTCTACGCCTTTCTCTCCGCCTTGCTCTCACTTGTTCCTCCACTGCACTTAGTCACATACTGATTCAAAGTTCGATGCTTCTGATGTTTGTGCTGAAAAGAGTCCTTCTCTGAATTCTACTACACCAGTGTCTCCTTGCTTCAAGGCCATGATTTTTGGAGGATCCTACTGCAGTCACAGAGCATTCTCTACTAACCAATTATGGAAAAGCAGCAACTGTATTCCAATGAAAACAAAAGATGGCTCAGGAGAAATTTTAGTCCACAAAAGATTCCACAGCCCTAATCAGAGGGCAAGATAAGGCAAACCCTTGCCTTTGAAGCCAATAAGTTGGTTGGCACTGAAAGCTTGCTCAGGGGTACCACTGTGTAAAGAAGCTGGAGGTCCTGAAGCCCAAAACATGACTGCACTGTGAGTAGGCCTTGGAGACCTCGGGACAGAAGAATAGTCTGAAACCCAGCTGATTCAGTAGCATCAAGTGCATTGCCATTAACTCTACCTCTCACCCAACCTCTTATTTCATGATGATTCATCCTTTCTTTAGAGCATGTATTGGTCCTTTCTCACACTGCTATAAAGATACTACCTGAGACTGGGTAATTTATAAAGAAAGGAGGTGTATTAGTTCATCTTCACGCTGCTGATAAAGACATACCTGAAACTGGTAACAAAAAAAGGTTTAATTGGACTTACAGTTTCACACGGCTGGATAGGCCTCAGAATCATGGCAGGAGGCAAAAGGCACTTCTTACATGGCAGTGGCCAGAGAAAAATGAGGAAGCAGCAAAAGTGGAAACCCCTGATAAACCCATCAGATCTTGTGAGACTTATTCACTATCACAAGAATAGCACGGGAAAGACCGGCCCCCATAATTCAATTACCTCCCCCTGGGTTCCTCCCATAACACGTGGGAATTCTGGGAGCTACAGTTCAACCTGAGATTTGGTTGGGGACACAGCCAAACCGTATCAGGAGGATTAATTGACTCACAGTTCCACATGACCAGGGAGGCCTCAGGAAACTTACAATCAGGGTGGAAGGCGAAGGGGAAGCAAGGTACATCTAACATGGCAGCAGAAGAGAGTGAGCACAGGGGAAAATGCCACTTTTAAACCATCAAATCTCATGAGAACTCCCTCACTATTAGGGAAAGAGCATGGGGGAAACCACTCCCGTGATCCAATCACCTCCCGCTAAGTCCCTCCCTCAACACATGGGGATTACAATTCAAGATGAGATTTGAGTGGGAACACAGAGCCAAATCATGTCAGAGTCCCCTTTCCCTTTTCCATTCTAAGCAGAGACAAGGCCAATCGAGGCCAGGTTTCCCAAAGAGAGGGGAAAGCTTGACCCACAGCCAGGCAAACAGAGTGGGGCAATAATTGAAGCGATTCCCAGAAGCAGTTACTAAAGAAGTTTTACATAGCAAGCATTTACCATGACTCACTTTCAAACTGTGCTTCAGCAGCTCAGGACACATGAAGTTATACACACTGCAGGCTGGCAGGTGAGAAAGTTAAAGCACAGAGAAATAAAGTCCCTGAGTTTCAGGATAGAGGCTGGAGGTCCCATCGGTCAGATCTGCTGGACAGTCAGCCTAGGTGACTGGTCTGAGTGGACTCTGAACCTGGGCTCACCCTCTGCCCAGGTCCTTGGCTCATCTCTTAAGAAGTACTCAAACTCCCTTTCATCTTGGATTCCTGGTCCTAATTTTTTGAAATAAGAGTCAGGTGTTCCAATGGACGAAGCATTGCTGGTCCATTCTGCACTGGTGCCGACCTGCTCTCTCGCCTAATCCCAACTAAAGCTTCCACTTGTTTTTCTGCTATCTCTCTTTGTGATGACGGCTGCCGGCTGTCTAGGGCTCCTTCACAACCTGTTCTCTACCTGATGTCCTGGACCCCATCGTACCACTCCCCAGAGCACACAAATAGCATCTTCCTGCAGTGGTAACTTGAATCATTACAAATTGGTCTCAATCAAGTTGATTAAGAAATATTGGACTTGTAGAGTGAAAACAGCCTGTGCCTATTAAAAATCATGTTTTTAGTGAGAAAAAAGCAGAGTGTAAAATTGTACAACATAACATAAACTTAGACTTAAGTGGTGACTTTGAAGAAATAACAATCTTTAATGTGCACATACCTAACAACGGTGTCAAAATGATGCAAAACTGATAGAATTGCAAGGAGAAATAGATAAATTCACTATTATAGCTAGAGACTTCAAAATCCCCCATTAGAAATGAACTGATCCAGCAGACATGAAATTTGTAAGGGCCCAGTTGAAGTCAACACCGCCATCAATCAACTGAATATAATTGACATTGAAAGACAGCAGAATACACATTCTTCTCAAGTTCATGTGAACCATTCACCAAGATAGATCACATTTTGAGTCATAAAACTCACCTTAAAAATTTAAAAGAATAGAAATCATACACTGCCCTCAGACCACAACGGAATTAAAACAGAAACTAATAACAGAAATATAGCTGGAAAATCCCAAAATACTTTGAGATTAAGCAGCACCCCTTTAAATAACACATAGTTCAAAAAAGATATCTCAAGAGACATTTTAAAATATTTTGAACTAAGTGAAAATGAAAATACAGCTTATTAAAATATGTGCGATACAGCAAAATCAGTTCTCAGAGGAAATGTTATAGCATTAAATGCATATATTTAAAAAGAAGAAAGATTAAAAATAAACAATCTAAGCTTTCACTTTACAAAATTAGAAAAAGAAGTGGAAATTAAATACAAAGTAAGCAGAGAAAAGAAATAAAAATTGGAGCAGAAATCCAGGAAATTGAAAACAGGAAATTGATAGAGAAAATCAACAAAACCAAAAGCTGATCGTTTGACACTATTGGTAAAATTAATATGCCTCTAACTAGGCTTAAAAAAAAAGAGAGAAGACACAAATTACTAATCTCAGCAATGAAAGAGAGGACATCACTAGAGATCCCACAGACATTAAAAGTATAACAAAGGAATACTATGATCAACTCTATGCCCACAAATTTGGTAGCAGAGTTGAACCAATTCCTTGAAATTCACAATCTGCCAAAATTTACACAAAAAGTAATAGACAATTTGAACAGGTTTACATCTATTAAATAAATTGAATTCAAACAAAAAACCTTTCAAAACAGAAATCACCAGGCCCAAATGGGTCCACTGGTGAATTCTATCAAATATTTAAAGGATAAATTATACCAATTCTCTACAACCTTATCCGGAAGATAAAACCCTAAGGAATGCTTCCTAACTCATTATACGAAGCCAGCATTTCCCTCCAACCAAAACCAGAGAAAGACATTACAAGAAAAGAAAACTATTAACTCACATCCCTCATGAATGTAGACTTAAAAATCCTCAACAAAATATCAGCAAGTTGAATCTAACAGTGTATAAAAAGAATTATACACTACAACCAAGTGAGATTTATCCCAGCTGTGCAAGGCTGGTTCAACATTCGAAAATCAATGAATATAATCCATCATACCAACAGGCTAAAGAGGCAAATCACGTGATCATATCAATAGCTACAGAAAAAAGCATTTGACAAAATCCGACACCCATTCATGATCAAAACTTTCAGCAAACAAAGAATAGAGAGGGAACTTTCTCAACTTGATAATGGATATGTATAAAAAACCTACAGCTAATATCATATTCAATGATGAGAAACTAAAAGCTTTCCTACTAAGATCAGGAACAAGGAAAGAATATCTCACCACTCCTTTTCAATGTAGTACTGGAAGTACTAGCACCATAAGACAATAAAGGGAAATAAAAGGTATACTGATTGAAAAGAAAGAAATAAAACTGTCTTTGTTTGCAGATAATAAGATCATTAATGTAGAAAATCCAAAAGAATTGATAAAGAAACTCCTGGAACTAATAAGTAACTATAGCAAGGTTGAAGGATACAACATCAATATACACAACTAAATCGCTTTCCCATATACCAGCAATGAACAAGTGGAATTTGAAGTAAAAAGATAATTCCATTTACATTAGCACCATATTTATATTCAGGTATAAATCTAACAAAATATATAATATATGTAATATATATAATATATATTTCCCATATGTTTTGTTTTATGTATATAACTATAGAGTTTTATATATACATAACTATATATAACTATACATAGCTTTATATGTAACTATATATAACACTATATATAACTAAATATATAACACTATATATATCTCTCTATATATAAAACTATATATATAGCTATATATAAAACCACAACACTCTGATAGAAAAAGTCAACATTGTCAAGATGTCAGTGCTTCCCAACTTGATCCATAGATTCAATGCAATCCCAGTAAAAATCCCAGCAGGTTATTTTGTGGATATTGAAAAACTGATTCTAAAGCATATATGGAGAGTGAAAAGACCCAGAATAGCCAACATAGTGTTGATGGAGAAGAACACATTTAGACACTGAGACTACCCAATTTCAAGACTTACTATAAAGATAACATAATCAAGGCTGTGTGGTGTTGGTGAAAAATAGACAAATAGAGCGATGGAGCAGAAGAGAGGGACCAGAAATAGACTCACATAACTATGATCAACTGATCTTCGACAAAGGAGCAAAATAGTCTTTTCAACAAATGGTGCTGGAACAACTAGACATTCACATGCAAAAAAAAAAAAAATGAATCTGAATACAGACAATACATCCTTTGCAACAATTAACTCAAAATGGATCATAGACATAAATGTAAAACGTAAAACTATAAAACTCCTAGAAGGTAAGAGAGGAAAATCCAGATGACCTTGGGTTTGGCAATGACTTCTTAGATAAAACATTAAACACATGATCCATCAAAGAAAGAATTGATATGTTGAATATCACTAAAATTAAACATTTCTGCTCTGTGAAAGCCACTATCAAGAGATTGAGAAGAAAAGCCACAGACTGGGAGAAAAGATTTTCTAAAGGCATATATGATAAAAGACTGTTATCGAAAGTATACAAAAAACTCTTTAAACTGAACAATAAGAAAACAACCCAATTTTAAAAATGGGCCAAAGACCTTAACAGACACCTCACCAAAGACATACAGATGGAAAATAAGCATATGAAAATATGCTCCACACCATATGTCACTAGGAAAAAGTAAATCAGAATGACAATCAGATAGCACTACACACCTGTTAGAATGGCCAAAATCCAGAACACTGACAACTCTAAATGCTGGTGAGTATTTGGGGCACTAGGAACTGTCATTCATTGCTGGAGGGAATGTAAAATGGTACAGCCACTTTGGAAGACATTGTGGCAGTCCCTCACAAAACTACACATACTCTTACCATACCACTCAGGAACTGCACTCCTCGGTATTTACCCAAATGAGTTGAAAATTTATGTCCACACAAAAACCTGTACATGTATGTTCATAGCAGCTTGACTGATAATTGCTAAAACTTGGAAGCAGCCAAGTTGTCCTTCAGTAGGTAAATGGATAAACTGTGATGCATCCAGACAATGGAATATTATTCAGTGCTAAAAACAAATGAGCTATCAAGCTATGAAAAGACATGGAGGAAACTTAAGTCCATTTCAGAAGCCCATCTGTAAAGGCTACATACTATATGATTCCAACTATATGACATTTGGAAAAGGCAAATCTATGGAGACAGTACAAAGTTCAGTGGTTGCCAGGAGTCGGGGAGGAGGAAAGGATGAATAGATGGAGCACAGAGGATTTAGGGCGCTGAATCTTCTTGGTTTGTTACCATGATGGTGGATATGTATAATTATACATTTGTGCAAATCTATAAAATGCACAACACCAGGAGTAAACCCTAATGCAACTATGGACTTTTGGTGATATGACATGTTAATGTAAGTTCATTGTAAAAAAGGTACTGCTCTGGTTTAGGAATGTTGATAACGGGGGAAGTTATGTACGTACAGGGGGAGTGGATGTATGAGAATTCTCAATAGCTTCCTCACAATTTGCTGTGAACCTAAAGCTGCTCTAAAAAATAAAGCTATTTAAAACAAACAGGCTGGGCCATGGTGGCTTATGCCTGTAATCCCAGCACTTAGGAGCCCGAGGCAGGCAGATTGCTTGAGCCTAGGATTTCGAGACCAGGCAGGCAACATGGCTAAACCCTGTCTCTACCAAAAAATACAAAAATTAGTTGGGCATGGTGGCACACACTTGTAGTCCCACTTACTCAGGAGGCTGAGGTGGGAGGATCACTTGAGCCCAGGAGGCGGAGGTTAAGGTGAGCTGAGATCGTACCACTGCACTCCAACCTGGGCGACAGAGTGAGACTCTGTCTCAAATAAATAAATAAATAAAACAAATAACCAGAGCAACAACAAAAAGGAGGTCATCTGCATTCATGGATTCAACCAACCTCAGATCAAAAATACTCAGAAAAAAAATTATGTTTGTACTGAACATGGACAGATTTTTTACTTGTCATGCTATCCTAAATAATAGAGTATAGCAACTATTTACATGGCATTTACATTGTATTAGATAATAGGAATAATCTAGAGATGATTTAAAGTATACAGAGGATGTATATAGTTTATATGGAAATACTGCACCAATTTATATGAGGGACTTCATATATGGATTTTGGTATCCACGGGGTCCTGGAACCAATCCCCTGCAGAGAATGAGGACAACTGCACTAAAATGTTAATGGTTGCTATTTCTAGATGGTAGAATTATAGGTGGCTAATTTTATATTTTATGTTCTCATTTCTAAATTATTAATAAAGAACATATATTACTTAGATATTCAGAACAACAACAACAACATTTATTTTTAAATAAAAGGAAATAAAAGAGCACAGACTTTGGGCTCAGAACTGAATTCAGTCCAGGCTCTACCTCTTACTAACACTGTGACCAGGTGAGGGACTTAGCCTTGAAAATATCAGTTTTTGCATCTATAAAATGAGAAAAATAAAACCTACTCCACAGTGGGCTTTGTGGTGTGAAGATAAAACTATACAAGAAGTATGAATGTGCAGGGCTCAGTGTGGATTGGTTTCTGAGCACTTTAAGTATATTTGGGTGTGTCTTGGTTCCCAGGAGACTTTGCCAGGCACAAACAAGGCCTTTTGTTCATCCTTCTCCCTTTATCATCCATCTGCTGAAACAACAAACCAGGCCTAAATGGCCCATTTCTCACCTCCACCAAGCTCCTTTATTTTGGAGGAGAGAATGGAGCTCTAGAAAGGAAGCTTTAGGCCAGACGCGGTGGCTCAGGCCTGTAATCTGAGCACTTTGGGAGGCTGAGATGGGAAGATCATTTGAGGTCAGGAGTTCGAGACCAGCCTGGCCAACATGATGAAACCCCGTCTCTATCAAAAATACAAAATTAGCCAGGTGTGGTGGCACATACCTGTAGTATATGTGGCACAAACCAGCTACTCGGGAGGCTGAGGCAGGAGTACTGCTTAAACCCGGGAGGCAGAGGTTGCAGTGAGCCAAGATCGCACCACTGCACTCCAGCCTGGGTGACAGAGCGAGATTCTTGGGGAAAAAAAAGAAAGAAAGAAAGGAAGCTGTAAAAAAATACTTCTCCTGTGAAACCCCCAGAAGATGTCAGGCTCTGAAGTCGGCTGGTGTTTGTGGCTTTTCTCCCTCCGCTGTTCTTCGAGTCTGTTTCTGTGCATCCTGTCCCTAGAGAGAAGCCAAGGGCATATGTCACCAGAAAATAGCTGCAGGGCCAGAGTCTTACACAAGGATTTGGATACGGAACAGGCTTGGACAGACAAGGAAGAGACTGTTACAGACATAGGGCAGCGAGCAAGGACGCCCACAGCCACAGGGAAGATAGGAACAAAGGACTGAGTCTCACGACAAGCCCGGCTAGGTCAAGCAGAACTGGAGAAGTCAGGAGGGGAAAACAGTCAGGCCCCTTCAGCTAAGAGTGAGATATGGAGTGTGAGAGGAAGGTGAATGGAATGGAACGAAGCGGTTTTGCTGCTGCTTTAAAAATTCCTGTTACGTTTTATTTTAGATTCAGGAGGTACATGTGCATGTTTGTTACATGGGAACATTGCATACTGGTGGGACTGGGCTTCCAGGGCACCCATTATGACTTTGCTTCTTATACACAGCTTTACTCTGAACTATTTTGAACGTGGTGGGAACAAAGCCTGTTTGAAAGTGATTTTTCTCTGAGGCCAGGGCAGGATGGAGGGACGGGGGAGGCGTTTGGGGTGCGGGTGATGGCTCACAGCTCAGAGACCACTCCAACTCGGAGATAAGTGGAGGCAGAAGGTCAGAGATGATTCCTTGGAAGTCCAAAGAACTGCTTATTTGCCTCCTGAGGGGAATTAACATGAGAAATCACAGAGAACTCTTGAGGCTACAATGGTCCTTTCGTAATGCTGAAATAGATTAGTAGCTGCCAGGTTTCCATTAAAGGAAGATCCTTTTCATCCAAATTTTAATTATAGAGGCCGGGTGCCGTGGCTCACACCTGTAATCCCAGCACTTTGGGAGGCCAAGGAGGGCAGGTCTAGAGATCGAGACCACCCTGGCCAACATAGTGAAACCCCGTCTCTACTAAAAATACAAAAATTAGCTGGGTGTGGTGGTGGGCGCCTATCATCCCAGCTACTCAGGAGACTGAGGTATAAGAATCTCCTGAACCTGGGAGGCAGCAGAGGTTGCAGTGAGCCTAGATTGAGCCACTGCACTCCAACCTGGGCAACAGAGGGAGACTTTGTCTCAAAAAAAAAAAAAAAGAAAAGAAAAGAAAAGAAATAAAGGGGAAATTTGGACACAGAGATAGACATGGACAGAGGTAAGACTATGTGATGACACAGAAGGACACCTGTCCTCTACAAGCCAAAGAAAGCCTGAGGCTGCCAGGAGCTAGGAGACAGACGGGGACTGATTCTCCCTCACAGCCTCAGGAGGAGCAAACCTGCTGAAACTTTGACTTTGGGCTGCTGTGACACAATGAACGTCTGTTGTTTAAGCCACTTAGTTTGTGGCAGTTTGTCACAGCAGCTCCAGGCAACCAATACACCTTCCTTGACCAGCATTATTGAAATCATATGCTCTGTTTCCCTTCTCTTTTCCAGAGTACTTATTACTGCTAAACACACTATATATTAGACGATTTATATAGCATCCCACGTACTTGTTTGTCGTCTGGCTCCATGCACTGAAATGTAATCACCATGAAAGTGGAGAAGCTTGTACGTTTCCTTCCTGTATTCTCAGCACCTAGACTTAGTACTGCCTTTGCATCCAGTCAAGCTTTAGGGGCCCTCTCTGGTCCTCACCTGCCGCTGCCCCATCTCTACAGCTGCAAACTTTCTGTGGCCAAGTGGATGTGCCACAGGAGCCCCACTCCCACCCCGGACGACATTCCAGGAACTCACTCCTTGCACTTACTTGCACAAATGGCCCCAAGCCAACCTCAGGGTCTCATGGGCCACTTCTTCAGGTCCATCTTGCACTTAGCCTTTAGCCAAGGAGTATGGACAGAGCTTAGGTTGGTTGGCTGCGGCGTCCATACAGTTTGCACAAGGCCCCTCCTGGTATGAGATAAAGCAGAGGCAGAACTGGGAGAGATGTGAAGGAGAATGGGCTACAGGTCAGGGTCTCCATTTGTCCTCTTCCTCCACGACCACAAAAACTAGGGGATTATGGGTGGGTCTGACTCGTACGATGCCTGGTGCATGGTGAACAACATGGGCAAATAATCAAATACTCACATGTGTAAACATACAATTGCAAGCTGAGACAGGGCCTGGTGGCGTGCCTATAATCCCAGCACTTTGGGAGGTTAAGGCAAGTGGATTGCTTGAGCCCAGGAGTTTCAGACCAGCCTAGGCAACAAAGGGAGGCCCCACCTCTACAAAATATAGAAAAATTAGCCAGGCGTGGTGATACATGCCTGTAGTCCCAGCAACTCAGGAGGCTGAGGTGGGAGGATCACCTGAGTCCAGGAGGCTGAGGCTGCAGTGAGCTGTGATTGCACCACTGCACTCCAGCCTGAGTGACAGAGTAAGAAGACCCCGTCTCAAGTAAGTAAGCAAGTAAATAAATAAATAAATAAATAAATAAATTGCAAGCTGGATGCTGTGACTCGCATCTGTAATCCAGCTACTAGGGAGATGGAGGCAGAAGAGTTGCTTGAGACCAGGAGTTTGTGACCAGCCTGGGCAACATGGCAAGACTCTCTCTCTAAAATAAATGAATAAATATATACATACATAAAACTAATAAAATGGAAAATATGACAAATACTGTAAAGGAGAGGCAAATGGTAGCATGTAAGTCCATAAAGTTTGGTTTTAAAAATTCTGATATTATTCTATAATTGTTTTATGTGTGTGGGTCTTGTTACTTAACAAAATGCTAAACTCCTTTTAATTAGAATTGGATCTTAGAACTGAACTTAGAATTGAATCTCCATTGTGCTTGAGCACCCAACAGATTCTCCAAAACTGCCTGCTGGGCTTGGGGGAAATAGTCTTTTCCATCTTTGTAATCTAAACCTTTCTCATTAAATATCCTAAAGTATAAAGAATGGTTGCTCAAGTTCTGATTGAGTGTTTCCAGTGGGTGGAAAAATCAGAGCTGAAGACAGATTTCCTGGTGCTATTTTGTGAGTCACGTTGTAAGTCTAAGTTCAGCCATCCCTACTCACTTCCACATCTGTTCCTGGAATTACTTCCTAGTTCAGTTCAGCAGAAGCATGGAGGAGGGTGTGAGCCTGGCTTCAGAAAGTGGGTTGGGATCTGAGCCCTCTCAGATAAATGATTGGAGTGTGGGTACCCTGTACTAAGGGAGATCTAGCAAAGGATACTTGTTCTGTCTCATCTTAGCGTTCACTGAATTCTTTCTTCTTACATCCATATTTTTATGGCACTTGTTACCTCCCAACGTAGTACATATTTATTTGTATTGTCTGCCTCCTCTGACTAGAGTATAAACACCCTGAGAGTAAGAACTTGTTTGTTTTGTTTCTACAAACATTTTTACTGAAGTAAAGCAAAGATGCAGTGACTGCACAAATCATAAGTGAATGACTTGATGCATGTTTGCAATGTAAACACACCCATAGAATCAGCACCTGGCGATATGAAGTGAGACATTACCAGTCCCTGAGAGGTCCTTTCAGGCCACCCACCCGCAGCAGTGACTTTGCTTTGTACGTTGCTGTAGTCCAGCACCTTCTTCAGAATCTGGCATACAATAGGTGTTTGATACTTCTTGTATAACTCCAACATTTATTTATGCATACTTATTAGGTGCCCTGTCTGTGACAGGCACTGTTCAAGGTGCTGAATACACAAAGAGAAAGAAGATACTTTTTCTTTCTGGAAAGACTCCCTGGTTAGGGGAACTTCTGAGTTTGAGGACCCTCACAGGGCAATTGGGAAAACATGGACCTGGACCCCTGTGGAAAACGGGCAACGTTGAGGGACATTTGCAGCTGGAGAGAAGGAAGGAATGTACCCTGTGGCTCTGGAGAATTTCTCTGGGGTCTCAAGGTTGGGTATATGGTCAACTCTCTTGACGTAGGTGTTGTTGCAACGTGGTTAATACTGACTTATCACATTTCATATTAAAATTATTATACTTTTTGGTGGATTTCTGTTGCCCAGGCTAGAGTGCAGAGACACGATCACAGCTCACTGCAGCCTTGATCTCCTGGGCTCAAGTGATTCTCCTACCTCAGTCTCCTGATTAGCTGGGTCTGAAGGCACGTGTCACCATGCCTTAGAGAGTCTTTAAGCTCTTCTATTAAGAACTCCAGTCCAAGAACTGCAGGTTCTAATAGAATCATTGAATGTTAAAAGCTGAAACGGGGCCGGGTGTGGTGGCTCACGCCTATAATCCCAGCACTTTGGGAGGCCGAGGCAGGCAGATTGCAAGGTCAGGAGATCGAGACCATCCTGGCTAATACAGTAGAACCCCGTCTCTACTAAAAATACAAAAAATTAGCCAGGCATGGTGGTGGGTGCCTGTAGTCCCAGCTACTCGGGAGGCTGAGGCAGGAGAATGGTGTGAACCTGGGAGCCGGAGCTTGCAGTGAGCCAAGATTGCACCACTGCACTCCAGCTTGGGCGACAGGGCAAGACTCTATCTCAAAAATAAATAAATAAATAATTTAAAAAGCTGAAATGGGCCGGCACGGTGGCTCACGCCTGTAATCTCAGCACTTCAGGAGGCCAAGTGGGGCAGATCACCTGAGGGTACAAGTTCGAGACCAGCATGACCAACATGGTGAAACCCCTATCTCTACTACAAATTAAAAATTAGCTGGACATGGTGGTACATGCCTGTAGTCCCAGTACTCTGGAGGCTGAGGCAGGAGAATCGCTTGAACCTGGGAGGTGGAGGTTGCAGTGAGCCAAGATCATGCCATTGCACTTGAGCCTGGACAACAGAGCAAAACTCTGTCTCAAAAAAAAAAAAAAAAAAAAAGCTGAAAGGAGTCATTATTGATCATAATGTCTACACCCCAATTAAATTAGGATTCTTTTGGTTGCAAGTAACAAAAATCCAATCCAACCACCTCACACAATAAAGGGAAGTTACTGGCTCATGCAACTGAGAAGTCCAGATACATGTTTCTCAATAATCTCGACAATGATCCAGTTTATTTTCGTCTACTTCTCTGCTTTCCAAGCAGCCTGTTGTATCTTAAGGTTGGCTTCTTTGTGGTCACAAGAAGACTGACGGCAACTTTCATAGACTTTGGACTTTGCAGAGTCTCCCTCTGTCACCCAGGTTGGAGTGCAGTGGCGCGATCTCGGCTCACTGCAACCTCCTTTTTCCGGGTTCAAGCAATTCACTTGCCTCAGCTTCCCGAGTAGCTGAGACTACAGGCATGAGCCACTATGTCTGGCTAATTTTTGTAATTTTAGTAGAGGTGGGGTTTCGCCATGTTGGCCAGGCTGGTCTTGAACTCCTGACCTCAGGTGATCCACCCGCCTCAGACTTCCAAAGTGCTGGGATTATAGGCGTGAGCCAATGCCCCTGACCAATTTAGGTTTCTTTATTCATATCAGGGGAGAAAAGAGCGTCATTGTCCATAGCACCCACAGACGAGTAACAAAGTTTCTTTCCTTAAAATCTCCAGCAAGCGTCATCTCATCTGGAATTTCATTGGCTTGGAGCAGGGAACCTGCCCATCTTTGACCCAATCCCTGGGGCCAGGAGGATGATAGAATGTCATGATTGGTCTAAGTTAAACAGGATTTGCCCCTGGAGCCAGAAGTAGGTTCAGTTTTTCCCCAAAAGGTATAGATTGCCTAGGTAAGGAATAGATAACCAATAAAAATGTAGAGTCTGCCATTGAGAAGTAGGAAGAACAAACACTGGCAACATGAAAAGAACAAGCATCTGCTATACTTGAGTTTTCCCATCTTTAGAGGCAGAGCCAGATCTAGCATTAATATCTGCACTCCATGCAACCTCTTATTAATTATTGCCTGTGATAGGCAACTCACTGTGCTAGGTACTGCGGTGAAATAACACCAGATCCCAAGAAGCCAGAAGTTCAGTATGAGATGGAAGGCAGACACACAGAGCTAGAGTGAAAGACAGTGTATAGGCCAGGTGCAATGCCTCACACCTGTAATCCCAGCACTTTGGGCGGCTGGAGCACGTGGATCACTTGAGGTCAGGAGTTTGAGAACAGCCTGGCCAACATGGTGAAACCCGGTCTGTACTAAATACTAAAAATACAAAAATTACCCGGGTGTGGTGGCACGGACCTGTAATCCCAGCTACTTGGGAGGCTGAGGCAGGAGAATCACTTGAACCCCAGAGGCAGAGGGTGCAGTAAGCCGAGATCACACCACTGCACTCCAGCCTGGGCGACAGAGCTAGACTCTGCCTCAAAAAAAAAAAAAAGAAAAGAAAAGAAAAAAAGACAGTGTATAATACACACCATCAAAGAGAAAGAAACAGAGTGCTTTTTCTTGCAGAAATACCTCCCCATGTGGACACACGTGCTTCCTTCCCTAGCAGACTTGCATGGCACTTTTGTTCTGTGTTCTGAGAATCCTCTTCTCATGTACAGTGGGTTTCATAGAAACAACACGTTGTACAATCTTGCCTTAAAGTTAACATGCAAGATGAACTACTATGGAGAAAATGCAAATCTTTTATGTCGAATACTCTTACCACATTCTTCAGAAAAACTAAGGATGTAATTGAGTGGTGTATTATTCAAGTTTGAGCTTTAAAATGTGCCCTTGAGCCTCCGGGAAATATTTCTGAAATATTTTTCCCTATATGGCATAATGTCTTTTGAAAACCTTCCTTCCTTAGTCCTAAAATAGTTTTCTTTTTTCACATTTCCCTGCTCAGCACCAAAGAAGGGGCATAATTCTTTTGTTCTGAACTTAATGAGTTATGCCTTTTAAAATGCCCAGCCTAGGCCAGGCACAGTGGCTCATGCCTGTAACCCCAGCACTTTAGGAGGACGAGGCAGAAGTTTTTTTTGTTGTTTTTTTTTTGAGATGGAGTCTCACTCTGTCACCCAGGCTGGAGTGCAGTGGCACGATCTCCGCTCACTGCAACCTCTGCCTTCTGAGTTCAAGCAATTCTCCTGCCTCAGCCTCCCGAGTAGCTGGGATTATAGGTCCCCACCACAACACTGGGCTAATTTTTGTATTTTTAGTAGAGATAAGGTTTCACCATGTTGGTCAGGCTGGTCTCAAACTCCTGACCTCGTGATCCACCTGCCTCGGCCTCCCAAAGTGCTGAGATTACAGGTGTGAGCCACTACGCCCGGCAGAAGATCTCTTGAGGCTAGGTCTTCCAGACCAGTCTGAACAACATAGTGAGATGCCCTCTCTACTTTAAAAAATAAAAAGTAAATAAAAATTAAAAAATCAAAATGCCTGGCCTAACGCCTCCTGCACGATAGGTCTTTGATAAATGCTAGTTGAACTTGAATCTGTAGCTGCAAATGATTATCATGACTGCCTTCTCGTTAAGATACTCTACTTAGGCAACATCTCACTTCAAAGTCTTCCTGGCTAAAGATTTCATTCCCCTGTGCCATTTAAATGAAAGTTCCCATCTCCTCATTGGGTTAATTCTCTTGGGTATCTCATATGATCATCATCATCCAGGGTTGCAAGTTCCAATAGCTACAGGGGCCAAACAGGTAAACAATTAAGTAAAGCAGATATGCTCAGCTTTCCATGGGCGGTCTCAAACCAATCATGACATCATATTCATTAATTTTTTTTTCATCTTCACCAGAGACCAATTCAACACAAGTTAACCATGAGAAATGATTAACTTGCTCAAAATCCTATGGAAAGACAGGGAAGGGCATTTGAACACCAGGAGCAGAAACAATCAAATTCTCTATCTTCTCCTTACCAACTATCTTACCTATGTGCCTTCTTTTTCCCACACAGCCTCGATATATGTCTTAGTGTGTTTTGTGTTGCGATGATAGAATACCACAGACTGGGTAATTTATTAATATAAACAAAAGAAATTTATTCCTCACAGTTCTGGAGGCAGGGAAGTCCCAGATCAAGGTGACGACAGGTCTGGTGTCTGCTGAGGGCTGCTCTCTCCTTCCAAGATGGTGTGTTGATGCTGCATCCTCTGGAGGGAGGAATGCTGTGTCCTCACTTAGCAGAAGGCAGAAGAGCAAGAAGGATGAGCTCCCTCTGTCAAGCCCTTTTAGTAGGGCACCTAACCCCATTCATGAAGACAGAGCCCTCATGATTCCATCACATTCCAAAGGCCACACCTCCCAATACTGTTACCTTGAGGATTAAGTTCCACCATGAATTTTGGAAGGAATAAAAGCCCCAGAAATATGGATGTAGCCAATTCAAAACTGAAACAAGGACAGAACTTGACTTTGCGAGGTGCAAGTGCCCCTCTTTCTTGAGGCAAATTCCACTCATGAGGAATGAAGTGTGAACGCGCCATCTATCTACCACAATCGGGGCCACAGACCATAGGGGAAAGTCTACTATAGGTAGGTCACCCACCAGATGCTTCCCCTTTCCAGGTGTGGAATTTAGATGTGGAGGGAGCCCTTTTGGTGCAGGATGGAAGAAGTATTTTAAAGACTCCAGAAAGAAAATTCTGGCCACCTCCAAGTTTTTTTATTTTTATTTTTATGTTTTTAATTATTTGCCTCAAGACAGTTATAAACCTCTAGTCTTCCAAAGATCACTAAACACTTGATGGATGCAGAGTTGGTAGCTTTGCCTCCCAGACGAGGATGCAGTGCTAATTTCCCATAGTGAGGTTAAACTGGCTGAAGTGTTCACTCTATGTGTTCAGATGCCTTCTTCACGAGCTACTCTTCGGTGAAGAATATTTAAAAATTAGGACAAGGCTGGTGCAGTGGCTCATGCCTGTAATCCTAGCACTTTGGGAGGCCAAGGTGGGTGGATAACCTGAGGTCAGGAGTTCAAGACCAGCCTGGCCAACATGGTGAAACCCCATCTCTACTAAAAATACAAAAATTAGCCAGGTGTGGTGGTGCGCACCTGTAATCCCAGCTACTTGAGAGGCTGAGACAGGAGAATTGCTTAAACTTGGGAGGCAGAGGTAGCAATGAGCCAAGATCCTGCCACACACTCCAGTCTGGATGACAGAGAAAGACTCCGTCTCAGAAAAATAATAATAAAAATAATACAAATAATGACAAAAATTTTTTAAATCTTCATAAAATTGATCAATTTTTTTTTTTTTTAAATATTGGGTTAAAAGCTAAGAAAATGCAAAAAATCCAGAGGCCAGCAGAGCACTCTGAATTACTTTTGTCCTGACAGTGTTTGCAAATTGGTCTGAGAAACAGACCAGTGGTTTTCACAGACCCTCAGTGTGAGAGGGACAGAAGCCAACGTGCAGTCCCCTCTGAAGACAAAGATTTAATGGAAGCCTCTGCATGGAAAGGGACTCTCAAAGGTAAATCCACCTTCCTGCTTCTACCCTTGAGATGTTTGGGTCAATTTAACTCGGCCAGAAGGAGCAAGGGATAAATATAAAATCCATGGGAAGTTGTAATTACAGTTCCTCCCACGAATTCAAAAGATGTGGGTGGTCTAAGGAACCTTAAACCGTGAATGAAGCTTACAGTAGTACCAGACAGAAAGGTACCTCTGTACCTAAAAGAGGCATATACAAATTCTCCTAGAAGAAGGGCAACTTCATCTTAGGCCACAGAGCATCTCCCCAGATCATTTTCTAAGGCCAACGGGCAGCACATAATTAAAGATATCCAAGGCCACAAGGAAACCAACAGAAACAAAAGAAAGCCAAAAAAATTCATGTAGACTTTATATTATTGAATGAGCAGCTATAAGCTACAAAACATCTCTGCTGACTGTGTCAAAGATTTTTAAAATAACTAAGGATTTTAAAAATAGCTAAGGATCAGCTGGGTGTGGTAGCTCATGCTTGTAATCCCAGCACTTTGGGAGGCCGAGATGGGCAGGTCACCTGACATCAGGAGTTCAAGACCAGCCTGATCAACATGGTGAAACCCCATCTCTACAAAAAATACAAAAATTAGTCGGGCCTGGTGCCTATAATCCCAGTTACTTGGGAGGTTGAGACAGGAGAATCACTTGAACTCAGAAGGCAGGCGTTGCAGTGAGCTGAGATCACACCACTGCACTCCAGCCTGGGCAACAAAGTAAGACTTCGTCTCAAAAATAAATAAATAAATAAAATAAATACAAATAAAAGTAAAAATAAAAAGCTAAGGATTTAAAAAATAACTAAGGATTTTTTAAATAACTAAGGATTTTAAAAATATCTAAGTTTAGGCTTTTGCCAACATTAAAGGCTCAGGTGATGGGTTAGACACAACTGAAGAAACAATTAGTGAAAGAGCAAAATTAATTTTTCTGAAGGCAACAAAGAATCAAAAAATGGAAAATATGACAGAGAGGTTAAGAGACATAAAAGATAATGTTAAAAAGGAATTTTAGAAGGAAGGGGAGAAAGAACTGGCCAGAGGCAGTATTTGAAGACATGGTAACCAGACATTTTCAGAGCAGAACCAGATACTGATCTAGACATCCAAGAAACCCATTGAATCCCAAGTAGGATAAGTAAAACATCTGTAGAAACGTTGTATTAGTCTATTCTCACATTGCTATAAGGAAATACCTGGGACTGGGTAATATAAAAAGAGGCTTAATTTGTTCACCATTCTACAGGCTGTATACCATCACACCAGTTAGAATGGTGATCATTAAAAAGTCAGGAAACAACAGATGCTGGAGGGGATATGGGAGAAATAGGAATGCTTTTACACTGTTGGTGGGAGTGTAAATCAGTTCAACCATTGTGGAAGACAATGTGGCGATTCCTCAGGGATCTAGAACTAGAAATACCCAGCAATCCCATTACCCAGCAATTCCACTACTATATACCCAAAGGATTATAAATCATGCTACTATAAAGACACATGTACATGTATGTTTATTGCGGCACAGTTCACAATGGCAAAGTCTTGGAACCAAGCCAAATGCCCATCAATGATAGACTGGATAAAGAAAATGTGGCACATATACACCATGGAATACTATGCAGCCATAAAAAAGGATGAGTTCATGTCCTTTGCAGGGACATAGATGAAACTGGAAACCATCATTCTCAGCATAGTAACACAAGGAGAGAAAATCAAACACTGCATGTTCTCACTCATAAGTGGGAGTTGAACAATGAGAACATATGGACACAAGGAGGGGAACATCACACACCAGGGCCTGTCGGGGGATGGGTGGCTAGGGGAGGGATAGCATTAGGAGAAATACCTAATGTAAATGACGAGTTGATGGGTGCAGCAAACAAACATGGCACATGTATACCTATGTAACAAACCTGCACGCTGTGCACATGTACCCCAGAACTTAAAGTATACTAATAAAATATTTTTAAAAAGAATAAGCAAAAGAGGTGGCTATACAGGCTGTATAGGAAGCATGATGCTTGCATCTGCTTGGCTTCTAGGGTGGCCTCAGGAAACTCAGGAAACAATCATGGCGGAAGGGAGAGGGAAACCAGGCAGGTCTTACATGGTGGGGACAGGAGCAAGAGAGACAGGGGAAGGTGCTGCACATTTTTAACCAACCAGATCTTGTAAGAACTCACTCACAATCATGAGAACAGCACCAAGGGGATGATGTTAACCATTCATGAGAAATCCACCTCCATGGCGAGGCACGGTGGCTCAAGCCTGTAATCCCAGCACTTTGGGAGGCCCAGACGGGCGGATCACGAGGTCAGGAGATTGAGACCATCCTGGCTAACACGGTGAAACCCCGTCTCTACTAAAAAATACAAAAAACTAGCTGGGGCGAGGTGGCGGCGCCTGTAGTCCCAGCTACTCCGGAGGCTGAGGCAGGAGAATGGCGTGAACCCGGGAGGCGGAGCTTGCAGTGAGCTGAGATCTGGTCACTGCACTCCAGCCTGGGCGATAGAGCGAGACTCCGTCTCACAAAAAAAAAAAAGAAATCCACCTCCATGATCCAATCACCTCCCACCAGGCCCCACTTCCAACACTGGAGACTGCAATTACAATTTGACATGAGATTTGGTGGGGACACAGATCCAAACTGTATCACACATCATTGTGAAATTGCATAAAACCAAAGAGAAAAATCATAAAAGTAGCCAGGAAAAAGAGAGAGAAGATTGGTTTCAACGGAGCTGTAGCTAGACTGACAGCAGATTTTCTTTATTTTTTATTTTATTTTTATTTTTATTTTTTTCCATAGGTATTGGAGGAACGGGTGGTGTTTGGTTACATGAGTAAGTTTTTTACTGGTGATTTGTGAGATTTTGGTGCACCCATCACCTGAGCAATATACACTGCACCCAATTTATAACCTTATATCCCTCACCCCTCTCCCTCCCTTTCTCCTAAGTCCCCAAAGTCCAATGTATCATTCTTATGCCTTTGCATCCTCATAGCTTAGCTCCCACTTATGAGTAAGAGCATACAATGGTTTTCCATTTCTCCGTTACTTCACTTAGAATAACAGTCTCCAATTCCATCCAGGCTGCTGCAAATGCCATTATTTCATTCCTTTTTATGGCTGAATAGTATTCCATTATATATATCTCTCTCTCACCATTTCTTTATATTTCATTCCTTTTTATGGCTGAATAGTATTCCTATATATATATATATCTCACAATTTCTTTATCCACTCATTGATTGATGGGCATTTAGGCTGGTTCCATATCTTTGCAATTGCAAATTGTGCTGCTATAAACATGCATGTGCAAGTATATTTTTCATTTTTCATGTAATGACTTCTTTTCCTCTGGGTAGATACCCAGTAGTGGGATTGCTGGATCAAATGGTAGTTCTACTTTCAGTTCTTTAAGGAATCTCCGCACTGTTTTCCATAGTGGTTGTACTAGTTTACATTCCTATCAGCAAAAAGTGTTCCCTTTTCACTGCATCCCGACTAACATCTATTTTTTAAAAATTTTTTTATTATGGGCATTCTTGCAGGAGTAAGGTAGTATTGCATTGTGGTTTTGATTGGCATTTCCCTGATCATTAGTGATGTTGAGCATTTTTTCATATGTTTGTTGGCCATTTGTATATCTTCCTTTGAGAATTGTCTATTCATGTCCTTAGCCCATTTTTTGATAGGGCTGTTTGTTTTTTCTTGCTAATTTGTTTGAGTTCTTTGTAGATTCTGGATATTAGTCCTTTCTGAAAGCAGATTTTCAATAGCAACAGTGGAAGCTAGCAAAGCAGTTATATGATATCTGTGATATACTGAAAAAATAATTTACCAGCCTAAAATTGAATACTGAGTAAAAATCTCTCTCAAGAATAAGGTCAAAATAAATGTTCCAGATAAATAAAAATTGTTAGTTCATTACTAAAAAACCCTCCTAAAGGAAATGATGAAGGATATACTTGAGGTAGAAAGAAAGTAATCCCATATAAAATGTTTGAGATACAAAAAGGAGTGAAGAGCAAAGAAAGTGGTAAATGCAAATAAACTGACAATTTAAGATCATAATTAGGAATTTTTAGTTGTGTGTTAAAAATTAAATTAAAATAAAGTAATAAATAAGTAGATAAGGGGGAATAGAATTTAAGTAGTCCAAGGTTTTTGTATTGGTTGGGAAAAAGCACAGATATTGATTAACTGAAACTTTGGCATAGTAAATATGCAAATTGAAATTCCCAGGGTAACCAACAAAAGAACAGAGACAGAGTGCATAACTTCCAGGTTAATGGTTGTGGGGAAAGGTAGAGGGCAATCTTTTCTTGTCTCTTTCTCTTTCTCTCTCTCTCTTTTTTTCCTGGCTGCTTTTTATAATTTTTCTCTTTAGTTTTATGCAATTTCACTATGATGTATCTAAGAACGTTTTACTTACTCTGCTTGGGATTCAGTGGACTTCCTGGATGTCTAGGTCAGTACCTGATCAGTTCCGAAAATGTCTAGTTAATATGTCTTCAAATATTGCTTCAGCCCAATGGAATGGAATGAGGAAAATCTTTCAGTTAATCAAAGAGAAAGATACAACAGTGCCGTAGTTTAGATATTTGACCCCTCCAAATCTCATGTTGAAATCTGACCCCCAATGTTAGAAGTGGGGCCTAATGGAAGGCGTTTGGGTCATGGGGGGTTGATCCCTCGTATGAATAGATTAATGCCTTACCTGGATGTGTGTGGGGAGGGGTGAGTGAATTCTATTAGTTCCTATAAGAGCTGCTTGTTAAAAAGAACCTGGTCCCACGCCTGATTCCTCTTTCTGCCTTTCTTGCTGTGTGATCTCTGCACACACCAACTCTCCTTCCCCTTCTACCATGAGTGGAAGCACCCCGAGGCCCTCACCAGATGCTCAGTCTTGAACCTGCTGAACAACAGAACCGTGAGCTAAATAAACTTCTTTTCTTTAGAAATTACTCAGCCTCATGTATTCCTTTATAGCAACACTTAACAGACTAAGAGAAGCAGAATAAGCATCCAAGATTACACTATTTCCCTTTAGCCATGAGATAGGTGGGAGACATGAAAGCAAGAGACTGCCCAATCAATCAATCCCTCCATGGGCCACTTCTGCATTAACTGTTCTCAAGGGGTAGAAACCTCTGACTCAAGCTGTACTCTCACACAAACTTGAAAGCATGAACAAAGATGTTAACTAAGTAGGGCTGAAACACACGATGGCAGCAGCCCAGAAAAATGTCTACAAGCCCCCAAGGCCCCTAGAGGAGCCGTGTTCCCTGTCACCCTTTCCTTCCCAAGGCCTTGCTGTCCAGCATTTCCTTTGAGTCTGTGAATTACTCCATGTAATTTCAAGATGTTCTACCAGCAATCTCTTCTCCCTACATCCTCTTTTTTCTTGCCTAACCAGCCTTGGTTTGCTTGCAACAAAAGAAACTTAATGATGCCAAGGACCACTGTGGCTCATGCCAGGCTATTTTCCTCCTTACACAAAAATCCAGATATTTGGCACAGATGATGAGATTGTCTTCTTAGCAACTTAATCTGAAATGCAGCTAGATTTCTTGTCTCTCTTCGGGGAGATGAGGCTCCCCTTGATGTAACCCAGATAGGGTAGGCCTCCCACTGAAAGCCTTGGCTTTTACTTTACACCCACTTTGAGACCATACTCATCACTTTGTCATATCATCCAAAACATGTTCAATCTCATAACACATTTAAGAGAAAATTAATGTTTTATTGAGGAGCCTATGGAATCTGCGAAAAAGAGGTTACATCCCATGCTTACCACCAAGCAGAAACTTAATCTATTACCTTGTCAGTCATCTTTTCTCTGCCCACCAAAAAGCTCACTTCTGCTAGTTGCCTCTTCTTTCCTCTTTTATCCAACTTAACATTTTCTCATTGTCATCTTAAGAAATTTAGCTTGATCAATAAATGTGATTCATCACATAAATAGAACTAAAACAAAACCATGTGAACATCTCAATAGATACAGAAAAGACTTTTGATAAAATTCAACATCCCTTCACGTTGAAAACCTTCAACAAATTAGGCATTACAAGAACATACCTAAAAATAATAAGAGGTATGACAAACCCACAGCCAACATCATACTGAATGGGCAAAAACTGGAAGCATTCCCCTGAGAACCAGAACACAACAAGAACACCCACTCTCACCACTCCTGTTCAACGTAGTACTGGAAGTACTAGCCAGAGCAATCAGGCAAGAGAAGGAAGTAAAAGGCATTCAAATAGGAAGAGTGATAATTAAACTATCCCTGTTTGCAGACAATATGACTCCATACCTAGAAAACCCCACAGACTCTGCCCAAAACCTCCTAGATCTGATAAACAACTTCGGCAGTTTCAGGATACAAAATCAATGTACAAAACTCAGTAGCATTTCTATACACCAACAATGTCCAAGCTGAGAACCAAATCAAGAACTCAATCCCATTTACAATAGCCACAAAAAGAATAAAATGCCTAGGAATACAGCTAATGAGGGAAGTGAAAGATCTCAACAATAAGAATTACAAAACTGCTGAATGAGATCAGAGATGACAGAAAATGAAAAACCATCCCATGCTCATAGATAGGAAGAATCACTTAAATGGCCATAATACCCAAAGCAATTTATAGATTCAATGCCATTCTTACCAAGCTACCAATGGCATTCTTCAGAGCATTAGAAAAAACTATTTTAAAATCCATATGGAGGCTGGGTGCAGTGGCTCACATCTATAATCCTAGCACTTTGGGAGGCCGAGGCCGGTGGATTGCCTGAGGTCAGGAGTTCGAGACCAGCCTGGCCAACATGGCGAAACTCCATCTTTACTAAAATACAAAAAATTAGCCAGGCATGATGGCGCACACCTGCAATTTCAGCTACTTGGGTGGCTGAGGCACGAGAATTATTTGAACCCAGGAAGCAGAGGTTGTAGTGAGCCAAGATTGTGCCACTGCGCTCCAGCCTGGACAATAGAGAGAGACTCTGTCTTAAAAAAAACAAAAAACAAAAAACCCATATGAAACCAAATAGGGGCCCAAATAGCTAAAGCAATCCTATACAAAAAGAACAAAGCTGGAGGCATCACATTACCTGACTTTGAACTGTATTACAAGTCTACAGTAACCAAAACAGCATGGTACTGCTATAAAAACAGACATATAGACCAATGGAACAGAAATAGAGAGCCCAGGAACAAAGCCATACACCTACAGCCATCTGATCTTTGACAAGGTTGACAAAAACAAGCAATAAAGGATGGGACTGGAGGTTATTATTCTAAGTAAAGTAACTCAGGAATGGAAAACCAAATATTGCATGTTCTCACTCATAAGTGGGAGCTAAGCTATGAGGATGCAAACGCATAAGAATGATATAATGGACTTTGGGGACTTGGGGGAAAAAGTGGGAAGCGGGTGAGGGATAAAAGGCTACAAATTGGGTTCAATGTGTACTGCTTGGGTGATGGATGCACCAAAATTGCACATATCACCACTGAAGAACTTACTCATGTAACCAAATACCACCAATTCCCCAAAAACTATGAAAAAAGAAAAAACCAAAAACAAAACAAACAAAAAAAAATAAGCAATGGGAAAAGGACTCCCTATTCAATAAATGGTGCTGGGAAAACTGACTAGCCATATGAAGAAGATTGAAACTGGACCCTTTCTTTACACTATACACAAAAATCAATTCAAGATGGATTAAAGACTTAAATGTAAAACCTAAAACTATAAAAACCCTAGAAGAAAACCAGGAAATATCATTCTAGACATAGGAACTGGCAAAGATTTCATGAGGAAGATGCCAAAAGCAATTGCAACAAAAACAGAAATGGACAAATAGGACCTAATCAAACTAAAGGACTTCTACACAGCAAAAGAAACTATCAACAGAATAAACAGACAACCTACAGCATGGGAGAAAGTATTTGCAAACTATAACTCCAACAAAGATCTAATATCCAGAATCTATAAGGAACTTAAACAAATTAGCAAGCAAAAATCAAACAACCCTCATTAAAAAGTATGCAAAGGACATGGACAGATAGACACTATTTTTATTTTTTATTTTTTTGAGACGGAGTATCGCTCGGTCGCCCAGGCTGGAGTGCGGTGGCGCAATCTCAGCTCACTGCAAGTTCTGCCTCCCGAGTTCACACCATTCTCCTGCCTCAACCTCCCCAGTAGCTGGTACTACAGGCACCCGCCACCATGCCCAGCTGAGTTTTTGTATTTTTAGTAGAGATGAGGTTTCACTGTGTTAGTCAGGATGGTCTCGATTTCCTAACCTCGTGATCCGCCCACCTCGGCCTCCCAAAGTGCTGGGATTACAGGTGTGAGCCACCGTGCCTGGCCCAGATAGACACTTTTAAAAACAAGACATATATGTGGCCAACATACATATGGAAAAACAGTTGAACATCACTGATCATTAGAGAAATGCAAATCAAAACCATAATGATATACCGTCTTACATCAGTCAGAGTGGCTATTAATTAAAAGTCAAAAAATAACAGATGCTAGTGAGGTTGTGAAGAAAAGGGAATGCTTACATACTGCTGATAGGAAGGTAAATTAGTTCAGCCACTGTGGAAAGCAGTTTGGTAATTTCTCAGATAACTTAGAATTATCATTCAACCCAGCAATTCCATCAATGGGCATATGCCCAAAGGAATATACATCACTCTGCCATAAAGACACATGCACATGCATGTTCACTGTAGCACAATTCACAATAGCAAAGACATAGAATCAACCTTAATGCCCCTTAACAGTAGACTGAATAAAGAAAATGTGGCACATATACACCATGGAATACTATGCCACCATAAAAAAGATGAGGTAATGTCCTTTGCAGGGACACAGATGGAACTGGAGGACATTACCTTTAGTAAACTAAATCGGGAACAGAAAGCCAAATACCACATGTTCTCACTTATAAGTGGGAGCTAAATATTGAGTATACATGGACACAAAGAAGGGAACAACAGACACCAGGGCCTAGTTGAGGGCGGAGGGTGGGAAGAGGGTGAGGATCAAAAAACTTTTCAGGTACTATGCTTATCACCTGGGTGATGAAATAATCTGTACACCAAACCCCTGTGATATGCAATTTACCTATATAACAAACCTGTACATGTACTCCTGAACCTAAAATAAAAGTGAAAAAAAATTTAGCTTGTATATTCCATTCCGGAAAATTAAACCCAGGCAGTTAGCAGAATAGCATGTCCTTTGGGGTCAAGGATCTTGGTTTCTTCCACCACCCTCTCTGATGTGTCCTCCTCAACTCCCTTGTTCCTCAAGGGTGGAAACTCTTTCACACTTCTAACACCTTGAATAATGCCTGGCACCATAGGCTCAAATACAGTCATTGAATGAAGTTTATAAATCTTTGTATGCCCCATACAGTCTAGAAATATATGCTTGACAAATGGTCCTTGAATAGAAGACTGCATCACCATTATTTAGGAGCATAAAAGAGGGTGAAAGGTTGTGACTCTGGACTAAACACTATGATGCACTCAAAGTTAGAGGCAAATTAATAAAGGGCACACTAACAGAATAGAGCATTAACTCAACTTATCCATTATTAAACCACGCTTTAGCGCCCCATGCTGAGGCTGTGCGCTGTATCAAAGAAAAGCTTGGAATGAAGAAGAACAGTCTAAATTTCAATTTCAAAGACAGTGGATAAACCATGGGAAGAACTTAGTTTCTATGGATATATAGCTTTAACAAAGTCATTATTAGCTTGAAAGTAAAATTCAGACTGTGTCTATACAAGGCCAAAATATCTGATCTTTGCAGAGTTGCCAGATAAAAGACAGGATACTAGATTAAATTTGAATTTCATATAAACTACAATTTTCAATTACAAATTTATTTTTTTAGTATAAATATTGTATTCATCAAGGTTATACAGAGAAACAGAACCAATAGATCTACTATATATCTATCTGTCTATCTACCTACCTACCTACCTATTTTAATTAACTGGCTCACATGATATGGAGGCTGAGAAGTCCCAAGACCCACAGTTCAAAGGCTTGAGAATCAGGAGAGCTAATGGTGTAAGTTCCAGTTCAAGTTTCAAGGCAGGAGAAGATCAATGTCCCAGCTCAAAGACTGCCAGGCAGAGAGGAGGTGTGAATTGTCCCTTGCTCAAGACTTTTATTCTATTCAGGTCTTCAATGGATTGGATGTGGCCCACCTACACTGAGGAGGGCGATCTGCTTTGCTCAGTCTACTGACTCAAATGTTAATCTCATGCAGAAACACCCTCACGGGAACACAAAGGATAATGTTTAACCAAATATCTGGTACCCTTTGGACAGTTAAACTGACATATAAAATTAACCATCACAGTATGTTCCAAGTATTGCTAAACTAAACTATGGGACGTAGTTATACTAATGTCTGTCTGTCTGTCTGTCTGTCTATCTATCTGTTATAAAATGGTTTATTTCAGATTCGAATTTAACTGGGCATTATTATTTTTATCTACTAAATCTGGCAACCCCAAATCTATGGGGAAACAAATTCAATTCATTGTCTAGATATTTGGACTATGTGTCATCTGGCTAAATTAATTTCATTTTCATATATTAATAGATGCTTGGCTTTTGTGTAAAGTGCTTCCTTCCTTTCTTCCCTTGCTTGTAAGTGTTTGGCTGATACAAAAGATTTTTCTCGCCATCCCTCCAACCCTCAAGGACCCAACGGCCAGAAGTTCTGGGTAATTCATTTATTTACTTTCCATGGAGAGGGCATTGATAAAAGGGGTCAAAATGTGTGCCTTGGCTTTCAAAGAGCTCAAAGTGTAAAAAAGCTAAAAATGACAAAACTAACTCATTCCTCGACACACTTTCCAATCTGAGAGTCACACAGCCCTGGCCGTAAGGAACCAAGCTAGAAAACCTAGTCTTAGGGAACATGCTCATAATTTTTCATAACAAATAATAATGTGGGCAAAAGAAACAGAGATACCCTCCCATATAGCAAATCAAACCCACAAATGCTGGGGTTCGAGGTATAAGATGCCCATAGACTTGGACAAGAAGAAATCAGTAAAAATAGAAGGAATTTGTGCAACAATAAAAAGTTGCAATTTAAAAAGGCAACAGGGGGCTTGATGCCATTTTTAGTCTGATATACCTACATGGAAACTTTACCAACCCATGTTAGCTGGAGGTTAGATCTCCAGCTAAAGTTTCATGTTAAGAGTTCTTTAAGAAAGAAGCAAGTTTATTCCTTTCAAACATATATACCAACTGGAATTAAGTTGATCAACTAGAACTATCAGAAGTCCTGTGTTATGAATGGGCAAGAATAAGAGATATGGTTAAAATGACGGAGGCACCCCAAGCAGTAACTGACCCTTTTTTTTTTTTTTTTTTTTTTTTTTTTTGAGACAGAGTCTTGCTCTGTCGCCCAGGCTGGAGTGCAGTGGCACGATCTCAGCTCACTGCCAGCTCCACCTCCCGGGTTCACACCATTCTCCTGCCTCAGCCACCCGAGTAGCTGAGACTACAGGTGCCCACTAGTAACT
This sequence comes from Chlorocebus sabaeus, assembly GCF_047675955.1. NCBI lineage: Eukaryota > Metazoa > Chordata > Mammalia > Primates > Cercopithecidae > Chlorocebus > Chlorocebus sabaeus. The sequence continues at coordinate 29,906,101 of NC_132911.1, read as the reverse complement.
GACTTCTTATAGCACAACTACATAATTAATGATAATGCAAACATTAATGACACATATTTATTTTACATTTATTGGGTACAAGTGTGTTAGAATTCCTGGGGTGCTCATGAAGATTCCCTTTTTTCTTTTTTTTTTCTTTCTGATACAGAGTCTTGCTCTGTAGCCCAGGCTGGAGTGTAATGGGACGATCTCAGCTCAGTGCAACCTCTGCCTCCCAGGTTCAAGCGATTCTTCTGCCCCAACCTTCTGAGTAGCTGATGCTATGGGTTCCCACCACCATGCCCAGATAATTTTTTTGTATGTTTAGTAGAGACGGGGTTTCACGATGTCGGCCAGGCTGGTCTTGAACTCCTGACCTCAAGTGATCCACCTGTCTCGGCTTCCCAATACGGTGGGATTACAGGTGTGAGCCACCGTGCCCAGCAGAAGATTCCCCCTTTCTAAAAGTGACCCCAGAACTCAGGAGTGGGCTGTGCATAGACTGAGTCACCCAATCCCCTGGCCATAGCTGATGGGTCTAGAGGCAGACATCTGACCCACACCGGACCCATTAGAGCACTTCTCTAAGATTTTTATTGTATTTATTTTTTTTTCTCTAAGATTTTAAAAGAGGAACTAAGAGAACACAGTCCATATTCTTTGGGGCTGGAAACCTGGTATATGTGACCTTGGGGTCCTCAAGCTACATGGGGGGATCCTGGCTGCAGCAGAATGACTCCATACGCAGAAAGAAATAGTGATAGAGCAGGAACATGCGTCCTGTTGAATTTCAGCCTCTGGCTCCAGGCTTCTCTGAGGCCCAGCAGTCCCTGTACTTCCTACTGCTGTGTGTGAGCAACTGTGTGTGTTTATCTAATGTACTCTTTTTTATTTTTTGCCTTTGTTAGAAAAGCACCCTGGGCTGGCCATGGTAGCTGACGCCTATAATCCCAGCTCTCTGGGAAGCCAAGGTGAAAAGATCACTTGAGGCCAGGAGTTCAAGACCAGCCTGCATAACATAGGGAGCCCTCAACTTTACAGAAAAAAAAAAATGGCCAGGTGTGGTGGCATGTGCCTGTAGTCCCCAGTACTTGGGAGGCTAAGGTGGGAGGATCTCTTGGGCCCAGGAGGTCAAGGTGGCAGTGAGCTATGATTGTGCCGTTGCATTCCAGCCTGTGTAACAGAGTAAGACCCTGTTTCAGAAAAGAAAAAAAAAAGTTAATGAATTAATTAAAAATAAAAATAGAAACATCCTGAATAGACTAGCATTGTGGCTCATATACTGTGCTGCTGCTATGGGGTCTGTACAGATGTATAGAATGGGCCCTGCTCTTAAGGAACTTACTGTCCTGTGCGTTAACTGGAGGATAAGGTGCAAGGTTATAAATGCTGCAAGAGCATTCAAGACCTGTAAGAAAGCGAAAGTGGGAGCAGTCCCTTCTAGCAAGAGGGTTTAGGGACAACTTCTTGTCCAACATGGGTTTTGCGCTTGCCTCTGAGGTAAGATAAGATTTGATCATGTGGCAATTGGGAGAGAAGTCCCTGGAGCTAGAGAAAATAATACAAGCAAAGATTTAGTGGCAGACAAAATGGGGTATGTGGGGAAAACAGACATGCTGGCAGGTCAAGGCATTTAGATTTTGTTTGGTGGCCAGGAGACATCTGAAGATTTCCTTCCTTCCTTTCCTTCCTTCCTTGACAGAATCTCGCTCTGCTGCCCAGGCTGGAGTGCAGTGGTGCAATCATAGCTCACTGCAGCCTTAAACCCCTGGGCACAAGTGATCCTCTTGCCTCAGCCTCCCAAGCAGCTGGGACTACAGGGATGCACCACCATGCCCAGCTAATTAAAAAAAAAAAAAAATTATTTTGGGGAGGGGCAGAGATGGGGTCTCACTATGTTGTCCATCTGGTGTTGAACTCCTGGCCTTGCGTGATCTTCCCCTTGGCCTCCCAGAGCACTGGGACTAGAGGTGTGAGCCATCATGTCTGGCCTACCTGAAGATTTTTAAGCAAGGGAGGAATGTGGTCTTTGAGATAATAAATCCAACAGTGCACTGGAGCGAGGAGAGAAAGAGGTCATGTGGTCAGGAGGTTATGACGGTGTTCCAGGCTGAAAATAAATATTCTAACCAAGAGAAGGCTGGCAGGGAGATAGAAAATGAGGCAAACCCTTACTTCAGATAATCACAATATTTTCAGTAAAGACGGGTATCTGAGGAGAAGAGGGCAGAAATGGGCTGGGAACTCAGAGCAATGTGAAGGAGCCAGAGATGCCTAAGCACTACTATGAGTTATTGAAACCTTCATGGAAGTTAAAATAGTACAGGCACAGTGGCTCATGCCTGTAATCCCAGCACTTTGCGAGGCCAAGGCGGGCAGATCACTTGAGGTCAGTAGCTCGAGACCAGCCTGGCCAACATGGTGAAACCCCGTCTCTACTAAAAACACAAAATTAGCGGGGTGCAGTGGCGGGCACCTGTTGTCCCAGTTACTCAAGTTGAGGCAGGAGAATTGCTTGAACCCCAGAGGCAGAGTTTGCAGTAAGCCAAGATCGCACCACTGCACTCCAGCCTGGGTGACAGAGCAAGACTCTGTTTCAAAAATAAAATGAAATAATTAAATAAGAACTGGAAGTAAACCCAGCGACCAGGAAGGACCCTCTGTCGGTGAGCTCCCAGCAGAGGAGACAAAGTGGAAGGGGCAGGTTACCCAGAGTGGGGTCCACATAAGGTTTGGGAAGGAGAAAGTGTGAAAGATGAAGCAGGGAGGCAGGAGGGAGAGCCTTACAGAAATGAGGGAAGCTGGGGTGGAGGTTGGGACTCACCAGGGAAGGGTGGGATGGCTCAGAGGCGGAAGTCTCTAGGCTGGGTGAGCGCACAAATAAAGACTGGAGACATAGAGGAAATAGTGAGAGGGGAGTGATGAGATCTCTGGTTAAGCAAGAGGAAGACAGTGTGAGATGGTGCAGGGCAGAGGAGAATTTCAGGAATTTAGAGCGTGGGGCTGGAGCAGCTCTGCCTGGTCATCTGTTTGTGTCTTGATGATGTGGAATGAGTGGAGATAAAGGTCTCTAGACCTGTGGAGGCTGAAGAACTGCAAGGAAACGAAATGTATGGATGTTTCTAGAATGGAGAGGGGAAAGACCAAGACCTCTGAAGAAGATCCTAGAGCATGTTGAGCAGGAAGGATTGGGAAAGGAGAGTGAACAGAATGGTGTGGACATCCATGGAGGCTGCTGAGAGTTGATGAAATAAATAGTCGGAAAAAGGGACGAGGACTCAGAACAAGGAGAGGCCCCTAGGAAGGTGGAGAGTGAGAGGAATGTCATGCCAGGGGAGGAGGGAGCTATTGTCCAGCAGATAAAGTAGATTTTGATTAAAATGAAGTGTTACAGAAAGGAACAGGGATGGTTTACTTCCCAGGATACCCCAAGGAGAGCTCAGACTGAGCTGAGAGAAGCAAGAATACAGACAAAAATGAGTGCAATTGATCATTTTCCACGGTAAGTCTAATGAAGTGAGCGGTGGGTCAGGACTCACACAAGTGATGAGGACACAGATATATGATGATAGCTTCTCCCCAAATTCTCTTTAACAGATTGTTTCTGGGCAGCTGAGTTGACTCATGCCTGTAATCCTAATACTTTGGGAGGATTGCTTAGGAGTTTGAGACCAGCCCGGGCAACATGGCAAAACCCTGTCTCTACAAAAAAAATACCAAATTAGCCAGGTGTGCTGGTGCTTGCCTGTAGTCTCAGTTATTTGGGAGGCTGAGGCAAGAGGATCACTTGAGCCCAGGAATTCAAGACCACAGTGAGCTGATAGTGTCACTGCACTGCAGCCTGGGTGACAGCAGGATCCTGTCTCAAAAATTGTTTTTTAATTAAAAAAATAATAAAACAGTCCAGGCGCGATGGTTCATGAACACTTTAGGAGGCCAACACAGGCAGATTGCCTGAGCTCAGGAGTTCAAGACCAGCCTGGGCAACATGGTGAAACCCCATCTCTACTAAAATACAAAAAATGAGCTGGGCATGGTGGCGCACACCTGTAGTCCCAGCTGCTCGGGAGGCTGAGGCAGGAGAATTGCTTGAACTCAGGAGGCAGAGATTGCAGTGAGCCGAGTTGGTGCCACTGCACTCCAGCCTGCGTGACAGAGCAAGACTCTGTCTCCAAAATAATAGTAATAATAATAATAATAATAATAATAATAAAACCTTGTTTCCAAGTATAGTATCTCCCCTCCCATCTTGCATCCTTTGGCAAATCGTGTGTGTGTGTGTGTGTGCGCGCGTGTGTGTGTGCTTATGCATATATGTGCACATACCTGTGTGTGCTCATGTGAGGTCACGAAGACTCACCTGACTTTTTGACCTTTGGTGTTTGGGTGTAGAGGGCCTATGTCCCCTTTTTCCATCACTGCAGTGGACGGTTGAGTATTAAAGACTCCAGAGTAAATAAATCCCTTCCCTAACTCTCTTACTCCATCTTCTGGAACAGGGAAAAAGACAAAGGGATGCCAGGACCTACTGTGAGTTGAAAGTGGAGGCAAAGGTTATCTGAGGGTGGTGTTCTGAGATAAGCCCGTTTTCCACTGGGGCATGTCTTTCCCAAAGCCTCAACATCTGAAGATTGTCACCTCTTTTGTTTTTCCCTTGCCTTCAGGGTGTATGGTAACCCTGCTAAGCTCATTCGCAACCTCACGTGGCAGCACTTTGGGGGCCCTGGCACCCCAGCTCCAGTGCCCGGATGCAAGGAATCCTGTTTGGTGAGGCTGGAGTCTTACATAGAACAGAACTAGGTACAGGTTCCAGAACTGCGCCCAGAGTCCACAAAGGTGCCCACTCTTCAGATCTCTGGGCATTTGCCACCTGTGCTCCTAATGAGGCACAAGCAGGGTGCCATAATTAGAGTCATCAGCTCACTTCCTGGAAACTCGGTGTCCTTCCTTGGATTGCATTATGGCGGCCACACACCCCATCTGTGATGATTCACGTCAGCACAGTGGCCGGCGCAGAATTTAGCAGGTGGGCAATATTACTATTACAGATCAATAAGTTTCCATGGGAAGCAGGAGGAAGGCAGTATGTGTGGGGTCACTCAGTCCTTGGGTCTGCCCAAGAACAGAACAGAGACCAGGAGGGCCAGGCGTGGGGGCTCATGCCTGTAATCCCAGCACTTTGGGAGACCGAGGTAGGTGGATTGCCTGAGCTCAGGAGTTCTAGACCAGCCTCGGCAACATGGTGAAACCCCACCTTTACTAAAAATACAAAAAATTTGCCAGGCATGGTGGCGCACACATGTAGTCCCAGCTACTTGGGAGGCTGAGACATGAGAATCGCTTGAACCAAGCGGGAGGAGGTTGCAGTGAGCCGAGATCATGCCACTGCACTCCAGCCTGGGGGAAGAGCAAGACTCCATCTCACCAAAAAAGAAAAAAACCAAAAAACATAGACCAGGAGTACCAGAGCAGCCAGGAGAGCTTGAGTCCATGGGGAGGAAGGGGAGCTTCACAAAGCTGGACAAAGTCCGCAGGTGTGCTCTGGACATGCAGCGCTTCTATAACGAGGTCCTCCGGGCCTTGCTTTTCTTCCCTTTTCTTTTTTTCTTGTTTTTTTGTTGTTGTTGTTGTTGTTTTTTGAGACAAGGTCTTGCTTTGTAACCCAGGCTGGAGTGTAGTTGCACAATCGCGGCTCACTGCTACCTCCACCTCCCAGGTTCAAGCGATTCTCCTGCCTCAGCCTCCCAAGTAGCTGGGATTACAGGCATGCCACAATGCCCAGCTAATTTTTTTTTTTTTTTTTTTTTTTTTTTTGTATTTTTAGTAGAGACAGGGTTTCACCATGTTGACCAGGCTGGTATGGAACTCCTGACCTCAGGTGATCCACCCACCTCGGCCTCCCAAAGTGCTGGGATTACAGGCATGAGCCACCACGCCTGGCCTGCTTTTCAAAGTGTTGTTTGCACCAAGCCCTGGCATCCTCTGGGAGCTGATTAGAAATGCTGACTCCCAGACCAGGAGCTGGTCCCGGCTACTCGGGAGGCTGAGGCAGGAGAATGGCTTGAACCCAGGAGGCAGAGGTTGCAGTGAGCTGAGATTGCGTCATTGCCCTCCAGCCTGGGCAACAGAGTGAGACGCCATCTCAACAACAAAACAAAACAAAACAAACAGACAGAAAAAGCTGACTCCCAGGCCCCAGCCAGCCCTCCTGAATCAGAATCTGCGTTTTAAACAAGGTGTACGTTGGAGTTTGAGAAACCTTGCTGTTGAGAGCTATGGAAGCCTACAGCAGACTTCCAACAAAGGTGAGAAGAAACGTGCATTTCTCCTGCTGCTTCTGGGGAGTTACTAAGAGGAGGTGAGAGTCAAAAAGAAACCTCTGGGCTGGCTGCCACTACTTGGAGACATTTCATAGACCCCTGTCCGGTAAGGCCACTAATATGGCAAAAGAGTGGGACCGACCCTTTAGAACACCTTTACTAGTGACCAGTGATTGGAGGCCTCAGACAAAACAGGGAAACACTTTAGGGAAGCAAATTAATGTCCTAGCCCAGGTCTGCCCTGAATAGGCACATGTTTGCAAAGTGCCTAGTGCTGCACTCATGAGTGTGTGTGCGTGTGTGAACAGTCCTCCCCCTAACATGCACGGCCAGAGACAATGTCTGCTTTCTTTTATAAACAGAAGCCATGTGTCTGCATAAAAGAGGAATACTATTTTATTAAGATCTCATTTGAGAATACAAAAACTTCTATCTTAAAGAAAAAGCCATTTCCAAAAATCAAGAATTTCTTTTTTTTTTTTTTTTGAGACAGTCTCGCTCTGTTGCCCAGGCTGGAGTGCAGTGGCACAATCGCGGCTCACTGCAACCTCCACCCCCCGGGTTCAAGTGATTCTCCTGCCTCAGCCTCCCAAGTAGCTGGGATTACACGCCTGGCTAATTTTTCGTATTTTTAGTAGAGATGGGGTTTTGCCATGTTGACCAGGCTGGTCTTGAACTCCTGACTTCAGGTGATCTGCCCGCCTTGGCCTCCCAAAGTGCTAGGATCACAGGCGTGAACCACGGCGCCCTGCCAAGAATTTCTTCTTACTGTGAAATATGACAGGTTCCTCTGAATTCATCTCTCTCTGTCTCTTTGCCCTTTCCCCAATAGACTTCCTTTCTCTCTCTCTCTCTTTTTTTTTTTTTTTAACAGAGAACATGAGTTTCTAGTTGACAAAATCTGTGCTCAGCTCCTTCACTGAACATTGCTCTGAGCCAACACATGTCAGCGAGAGGACACGGTGACACAGACCTGTGGTTGCATCCAGAAACAAACAAGGTGGGGACAGCAGCCCCAGTTCTCCAGAATGACCTCTTCCCTCGGAATCCCACTCCAGGCAGAGAGTCCAGCAGGCACCCCTGAGCTTGGGGCTGGTCCTGTGCGCTGTCAGCAGAGACCCCTGTCCATCAGCGCTCTGCATGGGTCTGTCCTGCTTCAGTGGGGAATGTTCCTCAGATAGAGAACTGAGTGCAATGCAGGGACGCCATCGGAGTTGGCCAGGGACAGCCTGGCTTTGTCATGGGGAGGGGCATAGATGGGCATGCAGTGCTCAGGGTTCGCACCACACACAAAGGTTAACACTGAGCTCAGAGGAACAAATCGCGGGGAGAGAATGTACCAGTGGTGCTTTCTCCAAGACACCTCTGACCTGGAACTGCAAACCACCGCTGATTCCCCTGCCCAGCTCCTCTGTTAGAATGACCCCGTGGGGTTGCAGATGACTTAACAGTTATATTTAGCAAGTCATGGGAGGGATGGGCCAGTTCCAGCCAGCTAGCCTGCCTTCAGAGGCCCTGGATTCCTTTGTCCTTCCCCTCTGCCTCCCCTCCTAGTTCTTCCCACTGGCTGGCTCTTAACCCCTTCATGGCTTGAGGACTCCCTTCAAATATGGGCAAAGCAGATAGAATGTAAGGGAGGCCCCCCGAGTATCCCAGCCCCCAAACTTCTCACTCAGCTGCCTGGAATTCTGCTTTACAAACTCCCTTTCTTCAGTCCTGAACTTTTTTTTCTTTTTTTTCATCATTAAGTGTTTCCTAATAAAATTATGCAAGTACCCTTGGGAAGGGGATGACTCAAGCTTCTCTTTGATCAGCTCACAGACTCTGCAGAATGGGCACAGTCGGGGCTTTGGAGGGGACGGGATTGACTTACAGAGAAAATGGAAGATGGTTATGCCCCCAAAATCAGTTAAACAAAGCAAAGTGATGCAAAAGGGCAAAAAGCACGGAACAAGACACAGAGGAGTTCTCTCTCGCTGGTTCTGCCAACCCTGAATGAAACTGACGGTTAGAATAATGGAAACCCTACATACTGATTTAATCAAAATCTGTGAGAGGAGGAGTGTTGGTGGGAGCTGGTGCAGATGAAACACTCTAGGTCTTCATCTTCCATACGAGAAAGATATTGAAAACTGAAATACTGAGAGAGCTTGAAATATTCAGACAACTGGATATGCTTGTATTTTAAAAATAAGGAGTAAGGCCGGGCATGGTGACTCATGCCTGTAATCCCAGCACTTTGGGAGGCCAAGGCAGGTAGATCACTTGAGGTCAGGAATTTGAGACCAGCCTGGCCAACATGGAGAAACTCTGTCTCTACTAAAAATACAAAAATTAGCTGGGTGTGGTGAAGGGTGCCTGTAATCCCAGCTACTCAGGAAGCTGTGGCACCAGAATCACTTGAGCCCAGGAGGCGGGAGGCAGAGGTTGCAGTGAGCTGAGATCGCACCACTGCACTCCAGCCTGGGCCACCGAGTGAGATTCTGACTCAAAGGAGAAGAAAAAAGACACTGAGTTTGGGGGTGGCTTTTTATGCAGGATTCTTGTGGCAATGGCTAACTGACATACTGCCTGACCGCAGAGCTGTGTTCTTGAATGCTGCCATATTGTCAATATGAAATTGGAAGGGGAATAAAAGAAAAAGAAAAAGAAAAAGAAAAATAGAAGAGTTTTTTTTTTTAAAGGAGCAAATAGCAGGAAAAAAAAAACAAAAAGGAGGAGAATTAGAAGTGAAGAGGAATGCACTAGGAACCCTTTTTCTTTACAATTCTAGGAGTATTTAGCTTCGAAACTATTTTAAAAAGAATTAAAAAGAGGTCAATGCCTCTTATTTCAGATTTCTACATAGAGTTCTCAGCTGGGTTTTCCTTTTTTTTTTTTTTTTTGAGATGGCGTCTCGCTCTGTCGCCCAGGCTGGAGTACAGTGGTGCGATCTCGGCTCACTACAACCTCCACCTACCAGGTTCCAGCGATTCTCCTGCCTCAGCCTCCCTCAGCTGGGTTTTTCTAAAGCCTGTGCCATTCAGAGGCCCAGCACTTTGCTGAATAAGTTGAACGAGATCCACCACACCCTTGAGAGGACAGCAGAAATCACTGCCAGGGTCTTTCCCAAGAAGCAGGACTCATTAAAGTTGGTCTTTTTTGTGATGAACCCAGTAGCTTTAAGCAGAGAACCAGCTTTGTGAAATGTATTTAAAAAAAAAAAAAAAAAGAAGTAGGACCAAGTAGACAGAATTCTTTGTCCTGGTTTGGTTTGAAAGGGGGCAAACCTGGGTGAATCCACAGGTCTTGAAGCCGCAGGTTTGTCTGTGTGGGGGGCTGCGGGGAAGAACTTGTAAATGGGCAATTCCAGTGGAAGAATTTGCACACCCTTTACCTCCCAGGGCTTTAGAGTTTCCACGCTCGCTGATCTGTTGTGCAGAGAAACCACACAAACAGATAGACCTGGCCTTCCTGTAATTCCTGTCCTTGTGACTGTACTCTTAGGGGGCTCAGCCTGCCATATGCAGCGGGCACTTCTTAGCTGATGTTCAGATGGCAGGGTCCATGCCAGATAGGAGCCCCAGTGCAGCATGGCCCCTTTCCACAGGTGTCTGGGAATCTGGGCTCCTATAGCGCCTGTCCCATGGGTAAACCGGGCTGGACGGTGGAAACCCACTTCCCTGGTTTCTGTGTGCAGTTTTCTTCTCTTCATTGCATCAAAACCTGGAACTCAGCTGCTAGCATCCCTAAACTATAACTCAGACATCACCATTTCACAGTGGCATTGTACCCAACTCACAGGTGCAATGCCTGGGAGAAAAATGGACTGAAATGCAGTGTATGGGTGGGATTTGCAAAATGAGATCATGCAAAGCACTTAAAGCCTTTCCCCATGTAGTCAGCACTCAGCATTAAAATAAAGCAACACGATAGCATGCAGCTGTAATCCCAGCTACTCGGGAGGCTGAGTCCAGGAGTTCGAGACCAGCCTGGGCAACATATCGAGACCACGTCTCTAAATAAATAGCCAGGTGCGATGGCTTGTGCCTGAATAATGAATATTAGTCATAACTACAATAATTATTATCACCTACTTTGATCAGGAAATATGCTAGGAACTGAGATAAATTTACATGTATTCTTCTACCAAAGTACAAACTTTTCATTTTTAAATTAAAAAATAGTTTAATAAAACCATTGTTGGATGATAAATCTCTGAATTCCAGCTTTGTAATAGTATGTGTAACAAAACAGTGAATCCTACTCAGCAGGTTTGAAGGGAGACTTGCATTCTTTTCTTTTTCTTTCTTTCTTTCAAGACAAGGTTTTGCTCTGTCATCCAGGCCGGAGTGCTGTGGTGTGATCATAGCTCACTGCAGCCTCAAACCCCTGGGCTCAAGCAATCCTCCCATTTTGGCCTCCCAAAGTGGCCTCTTTTGGGATTAAAAGCATGAGCCATTATGTCCAGCCAACTTGCTAACTTTCTACAACTTTCTCAGTCTTTGCCCTCCAACTAATTAGATGTGATCATTGCCAGTCTTTTAAGACAATATAATATTGTACTGGTGAACTTACTGCACCTTTTATAATTATTCCCCCAAGTGCTGGATATTTAGGTGGTTTCTTACTTTTCTTACTATTTAGAATACTGGATGAGCATCTTTGTTCAAAAGCTCTTTTCTATCTTTAAAATTATTTCCTTACTTTAGAGTCACAATCAGGGAAATGTTAAAGGGGAATGAAGATTTTTAAAGGCTCTTGAATTTCATTCCTTAAGAATTTGAAAGTTCCCATTTTATTGAACTTTTGCTAGCATCAAATATTTTCATGTAAAAAATAATTTTAGGCCAGGCATGGTGGCTCACGCCTGAAATACCAGCACTTTGGGAGGCTGAGGCGGGTGGATCACTTGAGGTCAGGAGTTCGAGACCAGCCTGGCCAACATGGCAAAATCCTATCTCTACTAAAAATAATGAAAATTAGCCAGACGTGGTGGCACATGCCTGTAATCCCAGCTACTCAGGAGGCTGAGGCAAGAGAATTGCTTGAACCCAGGAGCCGGAGGTTGCAGTGAGCTGAGATCATGCCACTGCACCCCAGCCTGGGTGACAGAGTGAAACCCTGTCTCAAACAAACAAAAAATAATTTTAATTACTTAAAATACTTAAATGGCATTTTCTTTCAGCTTGTACTTCCTGGATTACTAGTGAGATTGAACCTTGTCTTACTTGCCTGCTAATTAGTAAGATGTCTGTGTTTGCGATTTTTCTTCTGGTCATATCCTTAAGGCAATTATGCATATTTAGGACCAAATGTGGTAAATATAAATACCGAATATCCTGATTATCAAAAAAATCACATCTTTAATTACTTGGAGTTTTTTGCAATTTTTTAACTCCTGGGAGAAAGTGGTAAACTGTAAACTATAATCTAACAACATGAATGAAGCTCATGGAAATGATGTGGAGGCAAAGAAGCCACACAGAAGTGCATATGCTGTAGGGTTTCGTTCAGATGAGCTCCAAGGACAGGCCAAACAAATGTCAGTGATAGAGCTCCAGGCAGGAGCTCCTGAATGAGGGCATTGACTGGGGGGTGGGGGTGGGGGTGGGGCAAAAGGAAGCAGTTTGGGAGGCTGGAAATATTCTACGTCTTGATCTATATATACATGTATACACACACATGCACACTCACATATTTTTCAGTCCCCCTAAGATGAGAACATTTTACATTTTACTGGGTCTCTATTCTCTCTGTATGTGCATATGTATGTATGACATGTACATGAACATATACATAAACTTTTTCTCTCGTAAACTTACTTTAATAGCTTCCATGAGGCTTCCTAGGGTCAAAACTCTGAGGATCCAACGATGGCCCAGGGGTTGTCAGTTCCACTGCAGAGTCTGGGGAAGAGGCAGCAGAGTGCCCCCCTCCCCCAGCTCCATGTGAGAAACCAAGAGAACAAAAGTCCATTGTGAACACAGAGGGGAAAAAATGCTAGATTTCATGAGGCTCTGAACTAGGAAGTATTATAAGGTCTACAAGACTCCAGTACTGGAAGACTACAGATAATATGGCCCAAGATCTGGAGCTATTGTTAAGTCAGAAGAGACCAGAAATGGTAGGGAAGAGAGTTAGGAAGCTGTGCTGACATTTTGTCAGAAACCAAGATGTTTATGAAAGATCTCAGGTTGGTCTTCAAGGACACCTCCTGAAAAGAAACAAATGATACCCTGACACTCCTCTGAGATGTGAGAATTAATGTTTAGAAGGTGACCCTGTGTCCCTGCAAGACTGCACTAGAAGAAAAGATCCATTTGACTGGATCTAGACAGGGAACGTAATATAAATACGTTACAGGGTTTTCATTGATAAGTATTGACTCATATTAACCTGAGTGTTCTGTTGGCAAGGCAGCCAGAAGGCACCCCTCTATAGGCATTTGGATTACCAAGCTCTGTGTCTACACTCCCTCATCCATCATTAGTGTCACATTCAGCAGATGCTTCACACCTGAACCTCCTTACCTCCATGTAAAAGGAGGGGTTTGGACTACACGACCTCTCAGGTTTTCTCAATCCCTTACTGTATTAGTCAGTTCTGACACTGCTCTAAAGATACTACCTGAGGCCAAGTATGCTGGCTCATGCCTGTAATCCCAGCACTTTGGGAGGCCGAGGTGGGCGGATCACTTGAGATCAGAAGTTCGAGACCAGCCTGGCCAACATGGTGAAACTCTGTCTCTACTACAAATACAAAAATTAGCCAGGTGTGGTGGCAGTCACCTGTTATCCCAGCTACTTGTGAGGCTGAGGTAGGAGAATCGCTTAAACCTGGGAGGCAGAGGTTGCAGTGAGCCAAGATTGTGCCACTACACTCCAGCCTGGGCAACAGAGTGAGACTCTGTCTCAAAAAAATAAAAAAACAAAATGAAGGTACTACCCAAGACTGGGTAATGTATAAAGGAAAGAAGTTTAATTGACTCCAGTTCCACATGACTGGGGTGGCCTCAGGAAACTTACAATCATGGCAGAAGGCAAAGGGGAAGCAGACCTTCTTCACAAGGCAGTAGGAGAGAGAAGTGCATTTGTCAGCACAGAAGAAACTACCATTTATAAAACCTTCGGATCTCATGAGAATTCACTCACTATCACGAGAACAGCATGGGGGAAACCGCCCTCATAATCCAATCACTTTCCACCTGGTCTCTCTCAAAACACCTGGGGATTACAATTCAAAATGAGATTTGGGTGGGGCCACAGAGCAAAACCATATCACTTACCATTCTATTATTTTATGCAACACAAAGACCAGGATGTGGTGTGTCAGGGACTGCAGTGTGTTTTACAGCTGTGATCCAGGACCACTTGAGCCCAGGAGGTTAAGGTTGCAGTGAGCTATGAATGCACCACTGCACTCCAGTCTGGGTGACAGAGCCAGACTTTGTCTCAAAAAAAAGAGGTTGGGGGGAGCAAAAGACTCCTCTACTTTCAGATTCCGCTGAATATACATGAGATTCTATTGTTCTCACTTCCCAGGTTTTGAGCATGAAAGTATAGCAGGGTGCAAGGACCCCATTAAGAGATAGGCAGCATCTTACTCCTTTGTTGCCTAGCTCTCTTCCCCTAGCCTAGAAAACCATTATCTGGCCTCCCCGGGTATAGGGTATCTATTCTCTCTTCAGCCTGTTTATGACCTTAATTTTATGATTCCTTAATGATTTCCTTTTGACACTTAAAACCAAGCTCTTGGAACTAAAAACCACTTTTACCATAAAAAATCTTTCAATTAAGAATGGGGATTTCTATTCATTATCCATGGAATACATGCACCCCAGGAATGGGTCATTGATTTAGTTTCCTAAGGCTGCTGTAACAAATCACCACAAATTTAGTGACTTCAAACAACACACAGTTATTATCTTGCAGTTCTGGAGGTTAAAAGGCCAACACAGGTCTCTCTGCGCTAAAGTCACGGAGCCAGCTGGGCTGTGTTTCCTCTGGAGGCTCTGGGGGAGAATCCTCTTCCTGGACTTTTGCATCCTCTAGAGGTCGTCTGCATTCCTTGGCTCGGGGCCCCTTTCTCTGTCTCCAAAGCCAGTAGCGTGCAGCCGTGTCTCACACACTCTGCCATCCCTCTGGTTCTTTCTCTTCTGCCTCCCACTTCTAAGGACCCTTATGAAGACTGTGGGCTCACCAAGATGATCCAGGATAATCTCCTCATCTCAAGATCAGCTGATGAGCAAGTTTAATTCAATCTGTAACTTTCCTTGTCCTCTGTCATGCAGCCAAATGTGTTCATGGATTCTAGAAATTGGGACATGAGTATCTTTGGAAGGAGACATAATTCTGCATACCAAAGTGATACCCAACTTTAGCTGATTGGCACAATCCATACCTGCGGCTAAGGTCACTGGTGTAAAGTCACAGACATAGAGCCGGAGCCCGGTAAAGATTCGCTGGCATAGTCACGGGCACGTAGCCTAACCCGCTCCAATCAGAGTGAATGTGAACTCTAGCTGAGAGTGTGGGGACAGAACCACGTTCCTTCTTTCTCTAGACCTGAGCTGTCCAGGACAGTAGCAAACAGCCACATGAGGCTATTGAGCACTTAAAATGTGGGCACTGTGGGCCAGGCATGGTAGCTCACCCCTGTAATCTCAGCACTTTGGGAGGCTGAGGTGGGCACATCACCTGAGGTCAGGAGTTCGAGATCAGCCTGGTCAACATGGTGAAACCTCGTCTCTACTAAAAAAATAATAATAATACAGAAATGAACCAGGCTTAGTGGTGGGCACTTGTAATCCCAGTTACTTCGGAGACTGAGGCAGGAGAATCGCTTGAATCTGGGAGGCAAAGATTGTAGTGGGCCGAGATCATGCCACTACACTCCAACCTGGGTGACAGAGTGAGACTCCATCTCAAAAAAAAAAAAAAAAAACAAAATGTGAGCAGCGTGAATCAAGATGACCTGCACGCATAAAACACATACTGAATTTTTTGGAGGGGGAGGGGACAGTGCTTTGCTCTGCCAGCTAGGCTGGAGTATAATGGCATGATCACAGCTCACTGCATCCTCAGTTTCTCAGGCTCAAGTGAATCTCCTGCCTCAACCTCCTGAGTAGCTGGAACTACAGGCATGCACCACCATGCCTTTCTAATTTATTGTATTATTTGCTGTAGAGATGCAGTCTCACTCTGTAGTCTCCAACTCCTGCGCTAAAGCAATCCTCCTGCCTCGGCCTCCCAAATTGCTGGGATTATAGGTGTGAGCCACTGTGCCTGGCCCACACTGAATTTTGAAGACTTGGTACAAAAGAAAAGGAATGTAAAATATCTCATTAATTTTTATATTGATTATACATTGAAATAATATTTTATATACATTGGGTTAAATAAAAGGTATTTTTAGGATTAATTTTACCTTCTTACTTTTTTTTTTTTTTTCCTGAGACAGAATCTCTCTCACCCAGGCTGGAGCGCCGTGGCACGATCCCGGCTCACTGCAACCTCTGCCTCCTGGGCTCAAGCGATTCTCCTGCCTCAGCCTCTTCAGTAACTGGGACTACATCTTCTTACTTTTCAAGAATGTGACTATTAGAAAATTTAACATCACACACAGGGCTTATGCTATGGTTTGAATGTGCCCCCTCCAAAACTAAGGTGTTACCAATGTGATAGTGTTAAGAGTTGGGCTCTCCATCCTGGCTAACACGGTGAAAGCCTGTCTCTACTAAAAAAATACAAAAAACTAGCCGGGCGAGGTGGCGGGCGCCTGTAGTCCCAGGTACTCGGGAGGCTGAGGCAGGAGAGTGGCGTGAACCCGGGAGGCGGAGCTTGCAGTGAGCTGAGATCCGGCCACTGCACTCCAGCCTGGGTGACAGAGCGAGACTCCATCTCAAAAAAAAAAAAAAAAAAAAAGAGTTGGGCTCTTTAAGAAGTGATCAGGGGTCGGGCACTGTGGCTCCCACCTGTAATCCCAGCACTTGGAAGGCTGAGGAGGGCGGATCACTTGAGGTCAGGAGTTCAAGACCAGCCTGGCCAACATGGCAAAACTGTGCCTCTACTGAAAAAATACAAAACAATTAGCCAGGTGTGGTGGCACATGCCTGTAAGCCCAGCTACTGCGGAGGCTGAAGCAGGAGAACTGCTTGAACCCAGGAGGCGGAGGTTGCAGTGAGCCGAGATTGTACCACTATACTCCAGCCTGGGCAACAGCGAGACTCTGTCTCAAAAAAGAAAAAAAAAAAAAGTGATTAGGCCAGAAAGTCTCCTTATTTGTGGGATTAAGGCCCTTTTAAAAGAAGCTTCACCCTCCTTTAAGAGGAGGGTTTAGTTAGCTCGTTAGGTTGCTCTGTTCTGCCTCTGCCCGATGAGGACTCCGTGTTCCTCCCCTTTGGAGAAGGCCATCTTCACTATACAACGGAACCTAGCAGCGCCTTGTTCTGAGACCTCCCAGCCTACAGAACTGTCAGAAAATAAATTTCTGCTCTTTATCAATTTCCCAGTCTGTAGTACTGTGTTATAGCCGCCACAAGATGGACGAAGACAGCTTACATTGTGTTTCTCTGGAGGGCACTGTTCTAGATGGTGTAGTGAATAGATATGAAGTGTGGAGCTACTATAGAACTATTTTTATCTGTATGTGGGAAGTCAGTTTAGGATGAAGGTGAGACCAAAGAAGGCAGAGAGAAAAAGAAATCAGCTTCCTTAAAAAAAAAAAAAATATATATATATATATATATTTTAGGCTGGGCGTGGTGGCTCACACTTATAATCCCAGAACTTTGGGAGCCGAGGCAGGCAGAACTGAGGTCAGGAGATCGAGACCAGTCTGACCAACATGGAGAAACCCCGTCTCTACTAAAACTACAAAATTAGCCAGGTGGGTGGCGCATGCCTGTAATCCCAGCTACTCAGGAGGTTGAGGCAGGAGAATCGCTTGAACTTGGGAGGCGGAGGTTGCGGTGAGCTGAGATCGTGCCATTGCACTCCAGCCTGGGCATAAAGAGTGAAACTCCATCTCAAAAAAAAAAAAAAAAAATTATTGTAGAGAGACAGAGTCTTGCTCTGTCACCCAGGCTGGAGTGCAGTGGTGCCATCATAGCTTGCCATAGCCTTGAACCCCAGCCCCAGACATAGACAAACCATCTCCAGAGCGCTTGGCTAGAGATTCCCTTTCCTAGGGAATCATAGGTTGTTCTGATAAACACCTAATTAGAAAGCTTTCTGCTTTTCTTTCTCCATAATCAGAGGAAAGCAGTAGGTGCCTGGTCCACATGGGGGCTCAAAGATAATTGTTTCTGTCTGCCTATCCATGGTTCTGTCTCTGCCATCAAGTAACCGGGATGCTCGCATTGAGTCCAGTCATTTCAGCAAAAGTCTCTCGCTGCTCTGTTCCCTTCTTTACATCCTGTACGTGTACCTGCCTTAGACATCCAGTTTTTCTATTTATGCCCACTGCTTTGAGATGACACAAGTTGGGGGGAAAGCTGGGTTTCACAGTCAACTCAGCTGTTTTCCTGTACATCACCTTCTCAGATAAAAAACACTTCACTTCTGGGTGCGGTGGCTCACGTCTTTAATCCCAGCACTTTGGGAGGCCAAGGTGGGTGGATCACTTGAGGCCAGGAGTTCAAGACCAGCCTGGCCAACATGGTGAAACCCTGTCTCTACTAAAAATACAAAATTAGCTGGGCATGGTGGTGTGTGCCTGTAATCCCAGCTACTTGGGAGGCTAAGGCAAAAGAATCGCTTGAACCTGGGAGGCGGAGGCTGCAGTGAGCTGAGATCGTGCCACTGCACTCCAGCCTGGGTGACAGAGTGAGACTCTGTCTCAAAAAAAAAAAACAAAAAAGAAAAAGAAAAAAAAAAAGCATACCCCTAATTATGGTTCCTAACCACAGGAGTTATAGGGGCTGGGAAGTTCCAAGGGAGAACTATGAAACAAGATGTGAAATAGGATTTTTCCCATCAGACTGGAATTGTGGCTGAGGCTGAAAGCTGAGGACAAGAGTTGCTGATACCATGAGAAGTTGCTAATAACTGGGAACTAGAAGCATTCCTCACAGCTTACCAAGAAGTGGAAGAACGGGCTCTGCTACCATCACCCTCCTCACTGTGGATTCTATTAGAGAACACTGGGGTGGGGCTCTGGGCTCATAATGAGGGGAGAATCTCTCCCCATCCACCAAGGAAAGAAATGCTTCCCTTTCATGAACCCCAGTGAAGATAGGGTGCTTCTCAGAGAATAGCTTCTAGGAAATGAGGGTGCCCACAGAGGCTGTCGTTGGGCACCTCATTTCCCAGTTGGACACTGACTTAAGTCACAGATTTACTTGCCGACAGCCGCTGTGCTGGTGTGAGCAGGAACAAGGGAGTTGGGAAGAGGTGGCTGGACTCCGGGAAGGGGTAGGCAAGGAGCAGCCGCAGTCCCAGCACTGGGAAGGGAAGGTAGCACCGCCACCACCCATACAGCATCAGTTTTGTTGGGGGTGGCTTTGTGGTGCCAACTCAGCTGGGCTGAACTAGGCTCCTGTCATTCCCTTTCTTATACGTTTCTGGTTAGGGTTGGCCACAGGAGGAATTTGCATGAGATTTGGATCATGGAAGCTCAGCAGCACCTGTGTTTTTGTCTCAGAAAGTCCAGGTAGGTCAGGTTTTAGCAGACGCCATGGGTCCATTGTTGGTGTGGGAAGCAATCTGGCCTAAAGCCCCAGTTCCCACGGGATCACTTCCTTCAGCTTTTCTGAATCCTGGGCCTGGTACAACTATGGCTCCGGGCAAGACAGCAACTTCTCCTGCAGATAGTCTGTGGGCCCGGAGTTGGAGGCTCTGAGATGGGAAGGGGCTGACGTGGATGCTAGTGAGACACAGACAGAGGTCCAGCTGCCTGCCTTTCTCCCAATTTGTGTTCCCCTTTCCTTCCCATCCCCTGCCCTGTGACTTTGAGCTTGGCACCAGGCACAGGAGAAACAGCCAGACTGAGACTGCTTTATAGCTGTCTCGAGTTGAATCCCTACAAGAAATACCTTGTTCTATCTGCATCACACTTAGCAGTTCTGCTTCTTGGACTCAGTGCTGATTGATACTTCCAGATTACATGGAGAAACTTGGTACGGTAAAAAGAACATAGTCAGATACATGTTCTAATTTCATTGTTTGGCTGGGTGTGGTGGCTCATGCCTGTAATCCCAGCACTTTGGGAGGCCAAGGCAGAGGATCACTTGTGTCCAGGAGTTCAAGGCCAGCCTGGGCAACATAGTGAGACCCCATCTTCACAAAACTTTTTTTTTTTTTTTTTTTTGAGACAGAGTCTTGCTCTGTCACCCAGGCTGGAGTGCAACTGTGCAATCTTGGCTCACTGCAATCTCCACCTCTCGGGTTCAAGTTTTCTTCTACCTCAGCCTCCCAAGCAGCTGGGATTATAGGCGTGTGCCACCATGCCCAGCTAGTTTTTTTTTTTTTGTATTTTTATTAGAGTTGGGGTTTCGCCATGTTGTCCAGGCTGGTCTCGAATTCCTAACCTCAGGTGATCCACCCGCCTTGGCCTCCCAAAGTGCTGGGATTGCAGGCGTGAGCCACCACGCCCAGCTCACAAAACATTTTTTAAAATTAGGTGAGTGTGCTGACATGTGCCTATAGTCCCAGCCACTTGGGAGGCTAAGGCAGAAGACTAGCTTAAGCCCGGAAGATTAAGGCTGCAGTGAGCCAAAATCACACCACCGCACTCAGCCTGCACAACAGAGTGAGATGCTATCTCAGAAGAAAAGAGAGAAAGAAACAATTTCATCTGTTCATCTTTTCAGCTAATTTGCTGTGTGACCTTGGGCATGTCACTTTGCCCACCGAGTTCCAGTTTCATCACTGGTTTAAATAAAGGAGGGTTGGATTAGGTGGTCTGTAAAGATGTTCCCAGATTTACACATATAAGCAGACACATGATATTCCATTTTATATTTAAGAGTTTCTGAACTCTTGAAAAGCAGCTGTGAAAATTATACCCTAACAAAACTATTGCCTACTGGCTAATTCCAAACTTTATAACAATTCTTCCGCTGCTCAGTTATGGTCAACACTTTTTCAGGTGTGGGCAAAACTCACAGTTCCTCATTCTCTGGGAACTGCCACCAGCTGCACTGGGTTAGGGCCCTGGCAGCCATGCTGATATTACAGGGTACTCTCTGCTCTTGCCTATTGCTGACTGGACCAGAGGTGAACACCTGCTCCAAGGTGGCCTCAGGTCCTCTCCCCTGGGAAATTGAGAATTGGGACTGGGAAGCTGCTCAGTTTTTCTGGGCTGGTGCCTCAACCTCTGGAAACAGTGAGGTGGCCAGAGAAGCAGAGAAAGTGGCTAAACTGAGAAAGACAAAAGAATGAAGCACACGCTTCAGAGAAAAGCAAAGAGATGAGCTAGAGAGAAAAAATATTCTACCCGTTTCTATCCGCATTCCTGCCCCTTGTTTCCTTGCCAGGATCTGATTTTATTTCTTCCTTTCTGTTTATGTGAGCCCGGGTTCACCTGTATTACTTGTCTCTAAAGAACTTTGATAAGCCAATAGGAAGATCTATTTTTCTTGATAAAAACTGGTTAACATTTGATTTTGGGGGAAACAGGGTGTCACTCTGCTCCCTAGGCTGGAACGCAGTGGTGTAATCACAGCTCACTGCAGCCTTGACCTTCTGGGGTTCAGGAAATTCTCCCACCTCAGCCTTCTGAGTAGCAGAGATCACAGGTGTGTGCCACCACATCTGGCCAATTTTTAAATTTTTTGTAGAAACGGGGTTACCCAGGCTGGCCTCAAACTCCTGGGCTCAAATGATCCACCCACTTTGGCCTCCCAAAGTACTAGGATTACAGGTGTGAGCCACCTCGCCCTGCCGGATTTTATTTATTTATTTGAGACAGGGTCTTACTCTGTCACCCAGGCTGGAGTACAGTGGCATGATCTCAGCTTACTGCAACTTCCGCCTCCTGGGTTCAAGTGATTCTCATGCCTTAGCCTCCCAAGTAGCTGGGATTACAGGTGCGTGCCACCATGCCCAGCTCATTATTATTATTTTTTTTTTTTTTTTGTATTTTTAGCAGTGGCAGGGTTTCACCATGTTGGCCCAGCTGGTCTTGAACTCCTGACCTCAAATGATCTGCTCATCTCAGCCTCCCAAAGTGCTGGGATTACAGGCTTGATCCACCATGCCTGTCCTCTGATTTTTATTATTGTGCTTCTTCATTCAAAACACAAATTTTGGTTTTGAAAAAATAGCCTAGCTCTATTAAAAAGTGGACATTCTTGGGCTGCTGATAATATTATATTTGATAGCAATAGTAACAATGACTTCCATTGTCAGTCTCAGTCTCTCTTTCTATGGCAAACAAAAATTAACCTTCCAACTGAACACTCTCACACAAAAGTTTACTGAGTTGCCAATGGCCCCATATTGGCACACTGGGCCTGGCTTATTAAGGTAGGGTTCAAGTCCTACTTCTGCCATTTACTATGTGTGTGCCCTCGGAAAACTGTGCAAACTCTCTGACCTGCAAATATGTCATCTATTTGTGTTAGTCCATTTTGCATTGCTCTAAAGGGGAATAACTGAGGTTGGGTAACGTATGAAGAAAAGAGGTTTATTTGGCTCACGGTTCTGCGGGCTGTACAAGCATGGTGCCAGCATGTGCTTCTGGTGGGGGCCTCAGGTGTCTGTACTCATGGTGAAAGGTGAAGGGGGAGCAAGCATAGGGAGCAAGAGAGAAAGGAGAAGGTGCCAAGCTCTTTTTTTTATTTTTATTTTTTCCTTGAGATGGAGTTTCACTCTTGCTGCCAGGCTGGAGTGCAACAGTGTGATCTCAGCTCACTGAAACCTCCATCTCCCAGGTTCAAACAATTTTCTTGTCTCAGCCTCCCAAGTAGTTGGGACCACAGGCATGTGCCACCACATCTGGCTAATTTTGTATTTTTAGTAGAGATGGGGTTTCACTATGTTGGCCAGGCTGGTCTCAAACTCCCAACCTCAGATGATCTGCCCACCTCAGCCTCTCAAAGTGCTAGGACTATAGGCATGAGCCACTGCACACAGCCTGGTGCCAGGATCTTTTAAGCAACCAGCTCTCACGTGAACTGATAGAGTGAGCACTCACTCATCACTGCAAGGACAGCCCCAAGACATTCATGAGGGATCTTCCCCCATGATCCCAACACCTCCCACCAGGCCCCACCTCCAACACTGGGGATCACATTTCAACATGAGATTTGAAGGGGACAGACATCAAGCTATCTCACTATTAAACAGGGACAATGCTTTCCACACACAGTTATTGTGACATTTACATGAATTGCTATATGCAAAAAGTGTTTTATAAACCATAAAGCTCTTTACACACATGAATTCTGGATACTGAATATTTGAGTGTGTTGAAATATAGTAGAAAAAAACTCACAAACAATAAGAGGAAGAGAAAGGAATTATTGTCAGACAATGGACTTCCAAGTGGAAGGCCAAAACCCCAATGGAAAATTCCTTTTTTTTGCCCCAATTAATCTAAAATTAGAGTAACAGAAATAACATAGAAATGAGCTCTTCAAGTCTACACTAAGGTAGAACTTCTTTATCAAGAATGTTTTTTAAACATTTTCTTATATTTTTGTGGGTACATAGGTGTATATACTTATGGCGTACATGAGATGTTTTCATACAGCGTGCATGTGAAATAATCACATCAGACAGAATGAGGTATCCATTCCCTCAAGCATTTATCCTTTGTGTTACAAACAATCCAATTACACTCTTAGTTATTTTAAATTGTACAATTAAGTCACCCTGTTGTGTCTACCAAGAATGTTGTTCTCTACAAGAATGTGGTTCTTTCCCACAAGCTAATTTTGTGAACATGGGCTTGAACAGAAACTCTAATATAGAGACTCAAAAACGTGCTTTTTGTTTTTCTTTTTTTTTTTTTTTTTTTTTTTTTTTTTTTGAGACAGAGTCTCATTCTGTCACCCAGGCTGGAGTACAATGGTGCAATCTTGGCTAACTGCAACCCCCATCTCCTGGGTTCAAGCAATTCCCCTGCCTCAGCCTCCCAAGTAGCTGGGATCACAGGTGTGCACCACCACACCCAGCTAACTTTTGTATTTTTAGTAGATGTGGGGTTTCGTCATGTTGGCCAGGCTGGTCTCGAACTCCTGACCTCAGGTGATCCACCTGCCTCAGCCTCCCAAAGTGCCAGGATTACAGGCATGAGCCACCATGCCTGGCCCTCAAAAACGTGTTTTTATAACTTTAGCTCAATGAGATGTAGCATGTCATCTATATATACAAACACTTCTGTGAATGTTTATAATTCCCCATATAGCACATAGACCTATTTACATAGAATCGTAAGGATTTCAAAGTGAGAGCCTCACCAGGGAATCCACTGGGAATTCTGACATGTCCAGGTGTGGCTGCAGAGCCACAATGTGAGATCACCCAGGATCACCCAGGATCTATTTACATGAAGACCTGAGATGCCGCAAGTATGAGACAATGGTGGGAAATGCTGAGACAGAGAGTGGATTCCCCCAAGAATAAGCTCACCTGCCTTTGGGGAAACAGGGAGATCCGTTACCAGCTCTCTGCTCCTGACCAGTGTGCCTGAGAGGAAGAGGGACTAGACACACAGTACCCTGAGTCTGGAGCCATAGTTTAAGGTGCAAGGAGGTCTAGTTTCCCACGGCACCAATATGCTGCATTGGTGTCACCCAGATGCCCTCAGTATCCCTCTCTCGTGACCAAGAACGAAGCTATGCGGGCCAATTAAGACAGTGTAAGGAGATGCGGGTGGAAGTCATTCCCTCCCTGCTTCAATATGGTGTCTGTCTATTAAAAGTCAGTAAGGGGCCAGGCACGATGGCTCATGCCTGTAATCCCAGCACTTTGGGAGGCTGAGGTAGGCAGATCACCTAGGTCAGGAGTTTGAGACCAGCCTGGCCAACATGGTGAAACCTCATCTTTATTAAAAATACAAAAATTAGCTGGGTGTGGTGGGACATGCCTGTAATCCCACCTACTCGGGAGGCTGAGACAGGAGAATCGCTTGAACCCAGGAGGCGGAGTTTGCAGTGAGCCGAGATTGTGCCACTGCACTCCAGCCTGGGGGACAGAGGGAGACTCTGTCTCAAAAAAAAAAAAAGCCAGTAAGGACCATGAAAACAAGAGATGTATTGCAGGCAGCACCTATCTACCATGACATGGACCAGCTGACCTCTCCAGCTCACATCCCTCATCACCCCTCACTCTGTGTATCTGTCCCATGCCTGTGGCAAGTTTCTCTCCATCCAGAAATGAAGCTGTTTGCACCCTCTAAAAAAACTCCTGTGACTCAACTCAAATGCAGATGTCTGTATTTTCCATGTCACCGCATCCTGGTGTGCCATGAACCCCTCACAAAGATGATGCAGCCTTAACAGGGCAGAGAGAGTGATCTTTTATTTAATTTTAATTTTTGTAGAGAAGGGATCTTGCTATATTGCCCAGGTTGGCCTCTAACTCCTGGCCTCAAGCAATCCTCCTGCCTTGGTCTTTCAAAGTGCTAAAATTGCAGGCATGAACCACCACACCCAGCCAGAGCAACCCTTTAAAATGTGTCACGTCACGTCACGTCACATCTCTGCCCAAAACACTCTACTGCTCCCTGTCCTACTCAGAGGAGAAGCCCAGCCACCTCCTTGTCTTCATCTCTACTTCTACCTTCAGCATCAGATCCAGGTTTTGTGGAGCCCGAAGCTTATAAAATGGAGAGCTTTTTAAGAGGCATCATCCAAAATAATGTATGAACTTGAATATTTATTAGAGCAAGAAAATAAACCAGAACAGATGAAAAATCTCCCTGTATTCATCGGGGTTCTCCAGAGACACAGAACCAATAGGGCAGATATGCAGTGTAGATAAATAAGAGGGATTTATTAGGGGAATTTGCTGACATGATTATAGAGGCTGATAAGTCCCATGACAGGTGTCTGCAAGCTGGAGATCTTGGAATGCTGGTAGCATGGCTCAGTGCAAGTCCTCAGAACCTCAGAACCCAAGGGGCCACTGTAAGTCCTGAAGCCAGAAAGCCTGAGGTCCAAGGGCAGGGGCAAGGGAGTGTATCCCAGCTCCAGGAAAGAGAGCAACCAATTTTCCCTTCCTCTGTTTTTGTTCTGTCCAAGCCTCTAGCCAATTGGATGGCATCTGCCCACATTGAGGGTGGATCTTCTCCACTGAGTCCACTCAGGCTAACGCCAAACTCCTCTGGAAACACCCTCAAAGACACACACCCACATAATGGAGTATTAGTCTGTTTTCACGCCACTGATAAAGACATACCCCAAACTGGGCAATTTACGAAAGAGGTTTAATGACTTACAGTTCCACGTGTCTGGGGAGGCCTCACAATCATGGTGGAAGGCAAGGAGGAGCAAGTCACATCTTATGTGGATCGCAGCAAATAGATTGTGCAGAGAAACTCCCATCTTCAAAACCATCAGATCTCATGAGACCCGTTCACTATCATGAGAACAGCACAGGAAACACCTGCCCCCATGATTCAATCATCTCCCACCAGCTCCATCCTACAACACGTGGGAATTATGGGAGCTACAAGATGAGATTTGGGTGGAAACACAGAGCCAAACCATATCAAATGCTTTACCAGTTCTTGAGGTATTCCTCAGTTTAGCTAGGTTGACATTTAAAATTAACCATCACACTCCCAACTCAACTTCCTCTTAGTTGGATCCAGAAAATGTCAAATGCCAAATGACCAACACCATCCAACTCAGGGGATGTGCAACAGAGGGGAAGTGGTAGTGGAAGGAGACAGCAGTCCCAATCATTTGCACTTGAAATATCTTATTTCTGCAAAGTTTGCAAAATGTATGACCACATGAGCGCACTGCTAGGGCTCTCTCAGGACTTGGAGGGCACCGTGCAAGTGAGGTGTCCTGAAACGTTGCAGTGAATCCACCTCTCTCTACTTCCTTTTCTATTTTCTCTTCTGTCTAGCCATGTTGGCTTCCTCTGCAGGAAAATACCAAGTCTGTTCCCTCTCTAAGGCTTTGCTTTTGCTGATCTCTCAGCCTGCAATTATTTTCCCTAAGATATCTGAATGGTTCCCTTCCTCATTCCCTTCTGGTCCCTGCTCAAATATCACTGTGTCAGAGAGTCCTTCCCAGACATCCTACATGAAAAATTACCCCCACCACTCTCCACCCTTCTTGCCCTGACACATTCCTCCCCCTGGTACATGTCAGCACCTGATAGGACTTCTAGCTATTTGCTGTCTGTTTTTCCTCACTAGAATGTGAGGCAGGCAGAGACTTAACTGTTTGACTCATTAATTTATCTCCAGTACCTATAATGATGCCCGGTCTATAGTAGATGATTGGTAAATACTCATTGAATCAATAAAGGTAAATGTTTTATGTTGCAGGTGTTACTTTGCAAATACTTATTGAATCAATAAACGTAAATGTTTTATTTGTTGCAGGTGTTATTTTGCAACTACTTATTGACAGGCCTTGGTTGGATGGTATAATTCTGGGGAGCAGGGGGCTTATTCCTCCTTTCATTTATTAATTCACCAAATCTGAGCACCTCATGTTAGGCAGTGGATAGGCAATGATAACAAAAATGGTCCTGACCCCAACATCAGGGAATCTGCAGCATATACTACAAAAAGTAGATTTTGGCTGAGCGCAGTGGCTCACGTCTGTAATCCCAGGACTTTGGGAGGCTGAGGCAGGCAGATCACTTGAGGCCAGGAGTTTGACACCAGCCTGGCCAACACGGTAAAACCCCATCTCTACTAAAAGTACAAAAATTAGTCAGGCATGGTAGTGCACACCTGTAATCCCAGCTACTCGGGGGCGCTGAGGCAGGAGAATTGCTTGAACCCAGGAGGCGGAGGCTGTAGTGAGCCAAGATGGCTCCGCTGTACTCCAGCCTGGGTGACAGAGTTGAGACTTTGCCTCAAAAAAATAGATTTTCATACAAATGTTCATGGGAGGCGGGGTATGTTGAAGATAGAGTCTGAAAGCACTGTGGGAAGCATGGGATCTTAGCAAGAGCAATCACAGCTAACATTTGTTTTGCACTTCCTATGTGTCAGGCACTGTTACCTGAAAGCAACAGCACTGTGAGGTGGATGACACCACGATCCTCATTTACAGATGAGGAAAGGAGGCACAGGGAGGTTACACACCTCACCCAGGGTCACGCAAATAGTACCTGGCAGAAACAGGATGTGAACACAGGCAACTTGCCTCCAGAGCCACGCTCTTAGCATTCGGCTATAGAAGGTTTAAGAACCACCCCATCTCCCTCACCTTGCAGATGAAGATCACAACTTTTCTTTCTTCCATCTCCAGCATCCGACGCATGTATGTTAGCTGGGTTGAGCTGACACTCCAACCCTCTGCAGAGCTTACAAGCTCTGGTACTGCCTCCTCCATGCTATTCAGTTACCCATGGCCTTGATATTTGTCATAATCACTAATATTAGTTCAGTAGTTAATCAGTTCACAAAGCATTCTCACATGCCTTATGTATCAGTCTGTTTTCACGCTGCTAATAAAGACATACCCAAGACTGGGCAATTTACAAAAGCAAGAGGTTTAATGACTTACAGTTCCACATGGCTGGGGAGGCCTCAAAACCATGGCAGAAGGCAAGGAGAAGCAAGTCACATCTTACGTGGATGGCAGCAGCAAAGAAGTTGGGCAGGGAAACTCCCCCTTATAATACCATCAGATCTCGTGATACTTATTTGCTTTCGCGAGAACAGCACGGGAAAGACCTACCCCCATGACTCAATTACCTCCCACCAGGTCCCTCCTACAACACGTGGGAGTTCAAGATGAGATTTGGGTGAGGACACAGCCAAACCATATCACCTTATCACACTTAATCTTCATAGTCATACTAATTGGTAGGTATCATGATGCCCATTTTACATGAGAAGAAATTGAGAGGATGGGAGAGGACATTGCCAAGGACGTTGCCTTAGAAGGAGTGGGACCTGGCCAGGTGCGGTGGCTCATGCCTGTAATACCAGCACTTTGGGAGATCGAGGCAGTCAGATTGCCTGAGGTCAGGAGTTCAAGACCAGCCTGGCTAACATGGTGAAACCCCTGTCTCTACTAAAAATACAAAAAATTAGCTGGGCGCTGTGGCGGATGTCTGTAATCCCAGCTACTCGAGAGGCTGAAGCAGGAGAATTGCTTGAATCCGGGAGGCAGAGGTTGCAATGAGCCAAGATTGTGCCACTGCACTCCAGCCTGGGCAACAACAGTGAGACTCCATCTAAAAAAAAAAAAAAAAAAAAAAAAAACAGAAGAAGAAGGAGCAGTGGGATTTTTAGAGTAGCCTCATTGGGATTTCTGGTCACAGACTTGGACTTTACTAGCACTGAAGTCTTGAGCAAGTTCCTCTGCCGGGGACAGATGGGCAATGCAGGGTTTTTTTCTGAAGCCCAGCCTTGTTACTTTAAGCAGGTTTCTCACCGTTGGCACTCCTGACATTTGTAGGGGGCTATCCTGTGCGCTGTAGGACATATATCAGCATCCCTGGCTTCTACCCACTAGATGCCAATAGCACCCTTCTTCCAGTTCTAACAACTAGAAATGTCTCCAGACATTGGCAAATGTCCCCTAAGGATAACATTGCTCCTGATTGAGAATCACTGCCTTAAAGACAGGCCAGGGAGGTCAAGAGTCATTGAAGCTCCTCCCTAAGGATGTGGGCATATATCCAGATAGAGCCACTGGGTCCTCCCAGCCTTACAGCCGATCAGAGTCTTCCCGATATGCCAGACAGGAATCTACACTTTGCATTTAGCAAGTGTCTTATTATTTAATACTATAATTTTTGTTTGTTTGTTTCGTTTTATTTTTGAGTCAGAGTCTTACTCTGTAGTCCAGGCAGGTGTGCAGTGGTATGATCTTGGCTCACTGCAATCTTTACCTTCAAGCGATTCTCATGCCTCGGCCTCCCAAGTAGCTGGGATTACAGGTGTGTGCCACCATGCCCGGCTAATTTTGGTGTTTTTAGTAGAGATAGGGTTTTACCATGTTGGCCAGGCTAGTCTTGAACTCCTGACCTCAGGTGATCCGCCCACCTCGGCCTCCTAAAGTGCTGGGATTACAGGCATGAACCACCATGCTTGATCTTAACATTAGAAATCTTTATACTGGGTTCTGCCACAGTTCACCTCATCAGGTATTGCCAGTATGCAGTGATGAGCCTTTCACTGCAGCTGGGAGCGAGGTGAGGCGCGGATCCAAGACAGAGTTTACAGAGCCAGCAACAGGCTAAAGGTCTGGCTGATCAGGTGGTTCCACGGATCACCTGGCCGCATAGGCTGGTGGATTGGGCCCTAGCAAAGCCCTGTGTGCCTGCTTGAATATTTAATTTAGAGACCTGGGTTCTAGCCATATTTTAGCCATCTGGCTCTGGTGTGGCCTTCATGAAGTCCTAGTTTGCTCCCCACTAACTTAGGGTCAACTGTACCTGCCTTGCTCAGCTGAGATGAAGCAGGCAGAGGCTCTTTTAAACTGTGTTGCATGTCAGCTATTAATACAAAAAGCATCTGCCCTTTTCCTACAGGCCTACTGACTGTTGCCAGAAACTGTACCATCAGGACATTTCCTGGGGGCTCAGGCATGGTCTGGAACTAATCTGAAATCTGTACTAGCTTCCTGGAGCTCTGGCCCAGCCTTTCTGAATTTGCTCCCATTCAGGCCTGCCTGTATCAGCTGGCTTGTCTACCTACCTACAGGTTTCCCAGGAACGAAGTCCATGTGAGCTGCAGACCATCTGGAAGAGGGCCAGTAAAATCTGGAACAAGGACTGGCTCCTAAAGTCTCCTGCCAGCCACAAACTGCCCTGGTGACTGGAAGACTGTAGGGAGCCCTTACCAGCTTTACTTTAAACAGCAGCTGGGGAAACTAAGGGAATGATGCTGTCCACTTGTGAATTAGCACACGTGGCATGGACTTTATAGTATTGCCTGTGGTTTCTGTAACACTGAATTAACAAGAAATAGTTTAGCTGGGTGCAGCAGCTCATGCCTATAATCCTAGCACTTTGGGAGGCCAAGGTAGATGGATCGCTTGAGCCCAGGAGTTCAAGATCAGCCTGGGCAACATGGTGAAACCCTGTCTCTAGGAAAAATACAAAAATTAGGCATGGTAGCCTGTGCCTGTAGTCCCATTTACCTAGGAGGCTGAGGTGGGAGGATGTCTTGAGGTCGGGAGCTCAAGGCTGTAGTTAGCTGAGATCACACCACTGCACTCCAGCCTGGGCAACGGAGCAAGACCCTGTCTCAAAAAAATTTTTTAAAAGGTAAGAAATGGTTTGAAATACACCTCTCTTCTTTCTATATTTTATATGGATGTTAAATTCCCACTTTAAATCTGTGTTTTTAGAAATAATCAAAAAAAAATCTGCCCTTTCTGATGAAGGTTCATATTTTTTAACATAGAAAACATCAACATTTCCTAAATATACCATTTACAAATAGCTGGAGATTCCGCATTCAGTGTGTAAATTTCCGTTAAATTTTTGTTTGTTTTTTTTTACTATTATTTTTTGTAAAGACAGGGTTTTGCCATGTTGCCCAGGCTGGTCTCAAATTCCTGAGCTCAAACGATCTGCACACCTCGGCCTCCCAAAGTGCTGGGAATTTCTGTTACATTTTTAAAGTTAATTTTTAAATTTAATGTTTGCTTCTTTCCTATCTGCCACTGTGCACAGTATCACCAGAGTCAGAACGCTCTGTAGTTCAATATCTCCGGCGACAAAACCTGTCAACTCCAGTGGTTTTCAACAAAGTTTCTTCAAGGAAATTTCCTTCCAATTGTAGAAAAAATTTAAATTCTTGACATCAGTGCTGAAAGGGGTAGACCAAGCAAGTGGAAAAAAGGCTATGCGGTGTGAAACTTCCCTGTGGACTTTCAAAATTGTTGATTAAAAAAAGAAGAAAAAAACCAACAAAACAAAAAAACAAGCAGAATTGGTTGAAATAGAAATTTTCTAAATTAAAAATTGACAAAGATATTAAAAGCACAAGTCAATTTTAAGCTAGTTTTGTTAAGAAGTTTTGACTTTTGTTGTTGTTGTAGTTGTAGATACAGGATCTCAATATGTTGCCTAGGCTGGGCTTAAACTTCTGGCCTCAAGTGGTCTTTTTGCTTTGACCTCCCAAATGCTGGGATTACAGGTATAAGCCACCATATCTGGCATCACCTATTTGTTTAACCAAAATGTCTGCTTCCATGAACTACTTGTTCTTCAAATAATACTTGGTCCATTTTCTGCTGCTGTAACAGAATACCACAGACTGGGTGGTTTACAAAGAACAAAAATTTATCTGGCTCATGTTTCTGGAGACTGGAAAGTCCAAAAGCATGGCACTGGCATCTGGTGAGGGCCATCCCATGGTGAAAAGCAGAAGGCAAAATTGAGCACGTAAGATGGAGAATAGGGGCCAAACTTATCTTTTTATCAGAAGTCTACTCCTGAGATAACTTACCCACTCCCATGCTAACACCATTAATCCATTCATGATCTAATCACCCTGTAAAGGTGTCACCTCTAAATACTGTTATAATGGCAATTAATTTTCTCTTTTAAAAAAATAGAGACAGGTCTTGCTATATTACCCACACGGATCTCAAACTCCTGGGTTCAAGCAATCCTCCTGTCTCAGCCTCCAATGTGTTGAAATGACAGGAGTGGGCCACTGCATCCAGCTGGCAATTAATTTTCAACATGAGTTTTGGCAGGGACATTCAAACCATAGCAAATACACAATTCATTGGTCATTCCATTTAATGCTTTACTCCCTAGTTATTTATTGATTCTCCTCAGGGTCCCTGGCAAACAGTGAAAAACTTCATCTTTGGCCTCCTTGTCCTCTGCTAATTCATTCATTTAACAGACATTTGTTGAGAACCTGCTGTGCCTCAGACAATATACAAGCAATGTGAATCCAGACAAGGAAGAGCTCATAATAAACGGTGAACCACAAATAGTACACAGGTAAGAGCTATGACTGAGAATTACGTATGAAATATTGTGTGACTACAGCTGAGAAACCATCGAACTTCCAGTGACAGCATGAGTCAGCTTGGCGAATGAAGTGACAGTTGAGGTATTTTAAAATCACTTTAGCCCATATCATCTGGCTCACTCATCTTCTCCACTACATGCAAAAGAAAATAAAACCTATTGTGTTTTCCATTCAAATGAAAACATAGGTTGAAGTTCTCTCCTGAGTTGTCATCTTTTTTCTACCTGTGTTTTCCCAGAAGACTGTGATACGGTGAGAGGTCACAGAATTTGGAATCAAAATTAGACTTTTGTGCCACTTAATTGCTATGACCTTTGGACAAGTTACTTGACTTCTGTGGATCTTAGCGTCTTCATCTGTTAAAACAGGAGTCCCCAACCCCTGGGCCATGGACTGGTGCTGGTCCATGGCCTGTTAAGAACTGGGCCACACAGCAAGAGGGAAGTGGCAAGCAAGAGAAGCTTCATCTGTATTTACAGCTGCTCCCCATCACATCATGGCTTGAGGTCCATCCACCTGTCAGATCAGTGGTGGCATTAGATTCTCATAGAAACATGAACCCTATTGTGAACTGCACATGGAAGGGATCTAGGTTATACACCTCTTATGAGAATCTAATGCCTGATGATCTGTCACTGTCTCCCCTCATCCCCAGATGGGACTGTCTAGTTGCAGGAAAGCAAGCTCAGGGCTCCCACTGATTCTACATTATGGTGAGTTGTATAATTATTTTATGTTCCAAGGTAATAACATTATAAACAAAGTGCACAATAAATGTAATGCGGTTGAATCATCCTGAAACCATCCTTGCCACCCCTGGTCCATAGAAAAATTGTCTTCCATGAAGTGGATCCCTGGTGCCAAAAATGTTGGGGACTGCTGAGTTAAAAGAGATGACAGATGCTGGGCACGGTGGCTCACACCTGTAATCCCAGCACTTTGGGAGGCCGAGGCGGGCAGATCACAAGGTTGGGAGATCGAGACCATCCTGGCTAACACGGTGAAACCCCATCTCTACTAAAAATACAAAGAAAAAAAAAAAAAAGCCAGGTGTGGTAGTCGGTGCCTGTAGTCCTAGCTACTCAGGAGGCTGAGGCCGGAGAATGGCGTGAACCTGGGAGGTGGAGCTTGCAGTGAGCCAACATCGCGCCACTGCACTCCAGCCTGGGTGACAGAGCAAGAATATGTCTCAAAAAAAAAAAAAAAAAAAAGACAATAGGCTGGGTGTGGTGACTCACACCTGTAATCCCAGCACTTTGGGAGGCCAAGGAAGGGGGTATCACTTGAGGCCACGAGTTGAGGCCGACATGGTGAAACCCTATCTCTACCAAAAATACAAAAATTAGCTGGGCGTGGTGGTGCATGCCTGTAATTCTAGCTACTCAGGAGGCTGAAGCAGGAGAATCGCTTGAACCCAGGAGGTTATAGGTTGCAGTGAGCTGAGATCGTGTCACTGTACTCCAACCTGGGCAACAGAGCAAGACTTCGTCTAAAAAAAAAAAAAAAGAAATAGCAACTATGTAGCAGGCTGCTGTCAGTATTAGCAATAATGTATACAAAATTATATACTGTTGTACTGATGGCTCCCATTGAATCAGACCTACTGATGTTCCTGGTTTTCATACCCTTGGGTAGCCTCGTCCCATATTGACTCTGGGCTTGGTCATATGACTTGTTGGCTAATGAGACATAACTGTGACCCAAGCAGAGGCTCAATAAATATTTGCACATTCAGCCTGGCCAACATGGTGGAACCCCGTCTCTACTAAAAAT
The DNA here is from genome assembly GCF_047675955.1 of Chlorocebus sabaeus. Lineage (NCBI taxonomy): Eukaryota > Metazoa > Chordata > Mammalia > Primates > Cercopithecidae > Chlorocebus > Chlorocebus sabaeus. The sequence continues at coordinate 29,871,956 of NC_132911.1, read as the reverse complement.
GCAAAAATTAGCTGGGCATGGTGGCGGGCGCCTCAAGTCCCAGCTACTTGGGAGGCTGAGGCAGGAGAATCGCTTGAACCCAGGAGACAGAGGTTGTAGTGAGCCAAGATCGTGCCACTGCACTCCAGCCTGGGCGACAGAGCCAGACTCTGTCTCAAAAAAAGAAAAAAAAAAAAAATTGTGCACATTGAGGCTTACACTCTTGGAACTCAGATGCCATGTAAAAACATTTGGGCTACCCTACGTAAAGAGAGAGGCCCCAATCTTCCAGCTGTCCCCACCAAGTGAGGCCCTCTGGGACCTTCCAGTTCCAGCCAACCCACCAGCTGAACGCAGCTTCTTCAGTGAGCCCAGGAAAGCAAGCTCAGGGCTCCCACTGATTCTACGTTATGGTGAGTTGAACCACGCAGCCAGACCACCAAATCATGAGAAATTACTGTTTTGTTTCAAGCCACTACATTTTGGGATGGCTCGTTAAGCAAGAATATATAATGGACACACTAATATTTTAAAAATACTCACATATACCTACTATGAGCCGAACACTATGCTAGGCTTTAGGCAGACAGCAGTGAACAAGACCAACAAGGGCCTCCCTCTCATGGAGCTCACATTCTAGTGGGGAAGACAGACCAGAAAAATCAAACGATTATGCTTTGTTTTGTGTACTATAAAGGGCAAGGTTTATGAGCTGAAGCAGAGAATAACAGGGAACAGCAGTTGCTTTTGATAAGGTAATCAGGGAAAACCTCTCTGAGATTAAATTCAAGCAGAAACTTACAACATGAGAAGAAAGCAGTGAGGCAAACAGTAATAGACTAGGTCCTCAATAAATCACAGCTGTAACTAGTAACATAAAATTATTGATATTTATTATTTGTATACTTGGTACACAGAAGACACACATATATATATAAAATCTTCATCTATATATAAAATCCACATATCTATATACTTCATGTATCTATATATATAGATATATATAGTTTCCTGCCCTTTCCCTTCCCCTGTGTCATCAGTCAGGGTCCAATTAGAAAAACAGAAATCACAGAAGGGATTGTATTATCCTGTTCTCACACTGCTATAAATAAATACCTGAGACTGGGTAATTTATAAAGGAAAGAGGTTTAATTGACTCACCGTTCCACAGTGCTGGGGAGGCCTCAGGAAACTTACTATCATGGCGGAAGGCGAAGGGGAGGCAAGGACCTTCTTCACAGGGCGGCAGGATAGAGAAGGGAGAGTGCAGGACAAAAACTGCCACTTTTGAAAACCATCAGATCTCATGGGACTCACTCACTGTCGCTAGAACAGCATCATCTAATCACTTCCCTTCTCCAACACGTGGGGATTACAGGGCCCTTCCTTGACGTGTGGGGATTACAATTTGAGATTTCGAGATGAGATTTGGGTAGGGACACAGATCCAAACCTTATCAGGGATTTAATATAGAGGATTTGTTTCAGGTGTCAGAAAGCTGAAAGAGCAGAAAGCAATACTGAGGTAGCCTAGAGGGCTACAGAGAGCAACTAATTCTTGTAGTGCTGGAATAACTAAAGGGAAGAGGTTGGGAGTCACCACTGCCTAGAAACTCGGAGGAGCGTCTATGAAGAGAAAGCATCACTCAGCTGCTATTGATATTTCTGAGAGGGCTCAATGAGGTTGGTTCTCAAGGAGCACCTAAAGTAGCTGGAAGCCGGAGCCAACTATTTGTAAAGTGAAGTGTTGTTTTGGGGGTAACACTGGCTGAAAGAGCAAGTTAGAAGGAAGAAAGTCCCTTCTTCTTTTCTGTTACCTTCCAATTTTCCTCTAGTGCCCACTATTGACAGAGCTTTGCAGGAATGCAGCTAGCAAAGAAATCTGTTAAAGGAACAGTGCAGTGTCCCAGACACAGCATAAAAGAGAGGAGCATGCACAGGCAGATTTGGAGCTGAGAAACGGCAGGCAAAGGGCTAAGAATGTCCAGGTTACTTTTCCTAACTCCTGTTTTTCCAGCATCTGATCCAGTATAGCATTTGTTCTGACTCTCTGTTGTTATTTTTAAGAAGGAATTTTTCTTTTAAAAAAGTTTCTGAATAAAACTGGTTTTGGCCAGGTGCAGTGGCTCACACCTGTAATCCCCGCACTTTGGGAGGCCGGGGCAGGTGGATCGTTTTGGTTCAGGAGTTCCAGACCACCCTGACCAACATGGTGATACCCCATCTCTACTAAATACAAAACAAATTAGCCAGGTGCAGTGGCACATGCCTGTAATCCCAGCTACTCGGAAGGCTGAGGCAGGAGAATCGCTTGAACCCGGGAGGTGGAAGTTGCGGTGAGCTGAGATTGCACCACTACGCTCCAGGCTCTGTCTCAAAAAAACAAAACAAAACAAAACAAAAAACCTGTTTTATATATATTAATGTAATACAATGACGATCAAGTATGTATTAGGTTGTGCAAAAGTAATTGCAGTTTTTGCCATTGAAGGTAATGGCAAATATGTCCTTCATTAGAACACGATGGCAGGAACTTCTATCCTTGCCTGTCTCAGTAGAAATGAATGAATGGGTGAGTGACTGGATGAATGCAACTTACAAGATCTGTCTTTCCAATGGCCGGGGGGCATTTGGTCCCCACACTAAGGCTATTGGACATCCGCACAGGACAGTCCTATTTTTGGTGTCCTTTCCTTTTGAAAATAAAGTTGTGCTTTGTAGAATGAAAAAAAAAAAAGTGATGGCAAAAACCGCAATTACTTTTGCACCAACCTAATATATAAACTACCTACAGCAGCCACTAAAACCTAATCAAAGAGATATACTTAAAAACACTAATAAAAAAAAAAAAAGGAAATCTGAAAGATGTTCAAATAACCCACAGGAAGACAGGAAAAAAAAACCCATAAAGACAAAAACAGGGGAGAAGCAACAGAAAACAAAATAGGAGACATACACCAATATATTAATAATATCATTAGCTGCTACAGCCCCTGCCTTGAGTGCATGGTACTCCAGCCTGCATGAATGCTCCCCACAGCTGCCACCACCCATTGGAATGGCCAGCAGGGTACCTGCATGTGGCCTGAGCCAGGAGGTGCAGCAGAAAATTGAGAATCCGTATGACGCAGACCTGGAGCAGATCAATGGATCACCATCCAGTGCCAAAAGCATGTGGGCTGGCCCCAGCCTGGACACGAGAACTTCCAGAATTTCCTCAAGAAGGGCACAGAGCTATGTGAGCTCATTAACGCCCTGCACCCTGAGGGGCAGGCCCCAGTAAAGAAGACCCGGGCCTCCACTATGGCCTTAAAGCAGATGGACCAGATTACCTCAGTGCCTGCAAGCAGCTGAGCGCTACGGCATTACCACCACCAACATCTTCCAAACTGTGCACCCCCGGGGAGGCAAGGACATGCCCTGTGTGCAGTGGATCCTGATGAACCTAGGTGGGCTGCCAGTAGCCCAGGATGATGGGCTGTTCTCTGGGGCTCCCATATGGTTCCCTAAGAAACCCAAGGAGAATCCTTGGAACTTCTCAGACAACCAGCTACAAGAGGGCAGGAACATGATTGGGGTACAGATGGGCACCAACTGCGGGGTGTCTCAGGCTGGCATGACCGGCTATGGGATGTCACGCTAGATCCTCTGATCTGAGGACTAAGCTCTGATTTTTTTTTTTTTAATCTTGCCCAAATTCCTATCTGGGGAGTCATGCCCTACAAAGCACAAATTCTCATCAGATGGGTTTTATTTAACCCTGTATATTGTGACTTACTTTCCAATCTGACTCTGGAATAATATTACGAGACAAGGAAGGAAATCAAAATATTTTACCCCAAGACATGTTTCTCTGCCATATCTTCATATGGCCCTGCAAAGCTGTCCTTTTGGGGGGAAATTTTGCATCTGTAAATAATCTCTATCAACACAGCTAGATCTTTTTTTTTTTTTTTTTCCCCAGGCCTTCCCAATCCTAAAGAAATTGAAAGTTTTGCACCTTTTGTTTTTGAGATGGAGTCTCGCTCTGTCGCCCAGGCTGGAGTGCAGTGGCGTGATCTCGGGTCACTGCAACCTCTGCCTCCTGGATTCAAGTGATTCTCTTGCCTCAGCCTCCTAAGTAGCTGGGACTACAGGCGCGTGACATCATGCCCAGCTGATTTTTGTATTTTTAGTAGCAACGGGGAAACTCAGTCTCAGGTAACCTCTGCCTCACAGGTTCAAGTGATTGTCACTTGATTCTTGTGCCTCAGTCACTCAAGTAGCTGGAATTACAGGTGCCCACCACCATGCTAGGCTAGTTTTTGTATTTTTAGTAGAGACGGAGTTTCACCATGTTGGCCAGGTTGGTCTCGAACTCCTGACCTCAAGTGATCTGCCTGCCTCAGCCTCCCAAAGTGCTGGGATTACAGGCGTGGGCCACTGCGCCAGGCCTGGCATCAGAGTTTTTAAGGACAACTTACTGGGAGCGGGGAAGCCAGTGAGCTGTGAGTGCTGATCGGTCCGGTCAGAGATGAAATCATAGGGAGTTGACGTTGTCATCTTGTGCTGAGTCAGTTCCTAGGTGGAGGCCATGAGATCGGATGAGCCAGTTTATGGATCTGGGTGGTGCCAGCTGCTCCATCAAGTGCAGGGTCTGCAAGATATCTCAAGCACTGATTTTAGGAGCAGTTTAGGGAGGGTCAGAATCTTGTAGCCTCCAGCTGCAGGACTCCTAAACCATAATTTCTAATCTCGTGGCTAATTTGTTCATCCTATAAAGGCAGTCTAATCCCCAGGCAAGAAGGAGGTTTGTTTTGGGAAAAGGCTGTTATCATCTTTGTTTTAAGCTATAAACTAAGTTCCTCTCAAAGTTAGTTCAGCCTTGGCCCAGGAAGGAACAAGGACAGCTTAAAGGTAGAACCAGTATGGAGTCGGTTAGGTTAGATCTCTTTCACTGTCTCAGTTATAATTTTGCAAAGGCGGTTTTACTTCTCCCACAGCTGTGGCTACAGGGACTTAATTTATAGGGAGGGGCCTGTGGCAGCTGCTACCCCAGCCGCTGCTGCACCGTGCTCACCACACATCTAGGGTAGCCTTCCCTGGCAGAGGCCCTCCTGGCTTCTCATTTTCCATTCCCCTCACTGTGGCTAGGGAGTGGGGGTGACAGAACAGAGGAAGGAGGGCTGCCTACCATGGTCTGGGGCTTGAGGAATAAAGAACCCCGGGCCAGGTGCAGTGGCTCACGCCTGTAATCCCAGCACTTTGGGAGGCCACGGTGGGCGGATTACCTGAGGTCAGGAGTACAAGACCAGCCTGGTCAACATGGCGAAATCCTGTCTCTACTAAAAAAATACAAACCTTAGCCAGGCATGGTAGCGGCGTCTGTAATCCCAGCTACTCAAGGGGCTGAGGCAAGACTGCAGCCTGGGCAACAAGAGTGAAACTCCATCTCAAAAATACAAAAAATAAAAAATAAAGTGAGTCTCCCCTAGACAGCATATAGTTTGATCTTGTGTTTTTTATCCTTCTCTCAATATTTCCCTTTGATTGAAGTGTTTAATCAATTTATATTTAATGTAATTATTGTAGGATTTTTATCTGCCATTTTGCTATTTATTTTCTATATGTCTTATGGCATTTTATTGTTCCTCTATTCCTTTATTACTGCCCTCTTTTGTGTTAGATATTTTCTCATGTACCATTTTAATTCTCTTGTCATTTATTTTTTCTTTCTTTTTTTTTTTTTTTTTTTTTTTGACAGAGTCTTGCTCTGTCGCCCAGGCTGGAGTGCAAGGTCACAATCTCGGCTTACCGCAACCTCCGCCTCAAGGTTCAAGCGATTCTCCTGCCTCAACCTCCTTAGTAGCTAGGATTACAGGCATGTGCCACCAGGCCTGACTAATTTTTGTATTTTTAGTAGAGATGGGGTTTCACCATGTTGGTCTCAAACTCCTGACCTCATGATCCACCCGCCTCAGCCTCCCAACTTTCTTTTTTTTAGAGATGGGATCTTGCTATGTTGCCCAGGTTAAACTTGAACTCCTGGGCTCAAACAATCCTCCACCTCAGCCTTCCTTCCAAGTAGCTGGGACTATAAGTGTTTGCCACCACACCCAGCTCTTATCATTTCTCTTACTATATTTTCTATTTATGTTCTCTGTTGCCCTTGTGATTACAGTTAACATCTTAAGTTATAGCCATCCACTTTAAATTAATACCAACTTAATTTCAATAATATACAAGAGCTTTGTTCCTATATAGTTCTATTACTTCACCACTAGTTTGTGCTATTATAGTCATACAAAATAAGCCCAATACAGTTTTATAATTATTGCTTATTCAGTTATCTTTTAAATCAGGTAGAAGGAAAGACTTATACACACACAAAAATCATTTATGTCTTTTACATTTACCTATATAGGAGGTACCATTACTAGTGCTTTATTCCTTGGTGTGGGTCAGAATTACTGTCTATTTCCTTTTGTTTGTTCAGGGTCTCAGTCACCCAGACTGGAGTGCAGTGGTGTAATCATAGTTCACTGCAACTTCAAACTCTAGTGCTCAAGTGATCCCCCTGCTTCATCCTTCCGATGTGTTGAGATTACAAGCATGAGCCACCATGCCTGACCCACAGTTTTCTGTTTTTAACCAGTGAATGTCTTTATTTCTCCTTTACCTTTAAAAGATAGCTTTACTGGATATAGAATTATTGACTGACAGTACTTTTTAATTTCGGCACTCCATATGTCACCCCAGTGCCTTCTGGTCTCCCTGATTTCTGATGAGAGATTCTCTGTTAATCTTATTGAGGCCTTACTGTATGTGATAAGGCACTTCTGTCTTGCTGCTTTCAAGATTCTCTCTTTGTTTTTGTCTTCAACAGTTGGATTAGGATGTGAGTTTATCTTACTTGGAGTTTGGTGAGGTTCTGGGTGTGTATATTAATGTTTTTCATCAAATTTGTGAAGTTGTAGGTCATTATTATTGAACATATTAATTATGCCCCATTCTCTCTCTCCTCTCTTCTGGGACTCCCATTATATATAGGCTGATATGCTTGATGGTGGCTCAAAGATCTGTGAGTCTGTTGTTTATTTTTATTCATTTATTTTCCTTCTATTCCTCAGATTGGATGATCTCAATTGACCTATCTTCAAGTTTGCTGTTGTACCCCTCTAATGAATTTTTTATTTCAGGTTTTGTACTTTTCAACTTCAGAATTTCTATCTGGTTCTTTTTAAAATATAATTTCTATATCATAATTGATGTACATACAGTGCATGTTGTTCTTATGCTTTCCTTTAGTTCTTTAAACATATTAGTTCTTTGAACATATTTTTAACAGCTGATTTAAAGTCTTTGTCTAGTAAGTGTAATGTCTGGGGTCCGTAAAGGACACCGAAAGTTTACTGGCACCATATGACCTTTTTTGACCTAGTCTTTTATTTTGTTTAGGCAGTCACACAAGTCCACCCAATTTCAAGTGGGGAGTGGCAAGGCTCTGGAAGAGCAGGTGACACCAGAAATGCTTGTGTGACCATTTGTGGAAAATATAATCTGCCATATTTACTGTTTTAGAAAATCAAGTCACTAATGGCAGCACTGCTTATAGTAGTCAAGTCACCAGTTCAATACACTTGTCTCAGCCTGCATTAGTACCATAAAGCACATATATGAAGATGATTTTTTTTTTTTTTTTTTGGAGACAGAGTTTCACTCCTATTGCCCAGGCTGGAGTAAAATGGTGCAATCTCAGCTCACTGCAACCTCCCCCTCCTGGGTTCAAGTGATTCTCCTGCCTCAGCCTCCCGAGTCGCTGGGATTACAGATGACCACCATCACGCCCAGCTAATTTTTGTTATTTTTAGTAGAGACGGGATTTTGCCATGTTGGCCAGGCTGGTCTCGAATTCCTGACCTCAGGTGATCCACCTGCCTCAGCCTCCCAAAGTGCTGGGATTACAGGCATGAGCCACTGCACCCAGCTGAAGATGATTTTTAAGATGTGAGCCTTAAGCTACTTCTTGGGTCTTCTGGAGTTGTAGTGGTCAAGCATTTTTATATTAAAGTACCTTTCATAAATTAGCTTTATTTTATTTATCTTTTATATAACAATTATGACATTACATTTATTTTCTGCATTAAATAATTATTAAATTTGATAATTTTTTATTGAAGTATAACATATATGCTGAAGTACCCAAATCTTCAGTGTATAGCTCAAGAAATTTTTTTCAAAGTAAGAGTACTTATTTATTATCTCACAGTTTCTATTGGTCAGGAATTGAAGAGCAGCTGAGTTGGTGGTTCTGGCTCAGAGTCGCTCATCAGGTTGGAGTCATATGTTGGCTGGGACGGCAGTTATCTGCAGGCTTCACTGGGGCTGGAGGATTCACTTTCAGTGTGGTTCACGTGGCTGGCAAGTTGGTGCTGGCTGGTGGTTGGGGGCCTCAGATCCTTTCTCCATGGGGCTCTCCCTGGGTTTCTCTGAGTGTCCTGACAATATGGTAGATGGATTCCCACAGAGCAAATAATCCCAGATACCAAGGTGGAATTGGCAATACCATTTATGATCTAGCCTTCAAAGCCACATGCTATCATTTCTACCATATTTTATTGGCCACATAGAGCCAACTCTGATTCACTGTGGGAGGGGACTACACAAGGGCACGAATACCGGGAGGCTGGGATTACTGGATTACGGCTACTACATTGCCCCATAGATGGATTCTGTTCTGGGTTCCATAGACACATTAGTGTCTTGCATCACCTTCTTCTTCTTTTTTTTTTTTTTTTGAGATGGATTTTCACTCTTGTCGCCCAGGCTAGAGTGCAATGGTGCGGTCTTGGTTCATGTGAATCACTTCTTAACTTCCTGTGTTTTGAATGTTGCATTTGTATTTTCCAACAATCACCCTTGGCTCCTCAAGGCTGTGCCCTCCTTAGTATCTTTTGAGTCCTGAGAACACTGTTTGTTACTAGCCAAGCAATAATTCCCATTGCCAAAGCTCCAAGGCTCAGCTGCCTGTTTGTCTGGAGGTTTTGAAATAGACAAGGACATGTTAATGACCTAGTACATTATCTGTTAAGTTTTGGCAGGCAGCATGGAAATGTGACTTTTTAAATACGAAAAATAAAATTGTAATTGTATTTTTTTTTTATTTTTTTATTTTTTTATTTTTTTGAGACGGAGTCTCGCTCTGTCGCCCAGGCTGGAGTGCAGTGGCCGGATCTCAGCTCACTGCAAGCTCCGCCTCCCGGGTCTACGCCATTCTCCTGCCTCAGCCTCCCGAGTAGCTGGGACTACAGGCGCCCTCCACCTCGCCCGGCTAGTTTTTTGTATTTTTTTAGTAGAGACGGGGTTTCACCGTGTTAGCCAGGATGGTCTCGATCTCCTGACCTCGTGATCCGCCCATCTCGGCCTCCCAAAGTGCTGGGATTGCAGGCTTGAGCCACCGCGCCCGGCTGTAATTGTATTCTTAAACAACCACAATTACCTACTAATGGTATATGTGCCTGTTGGGCAGTGCACAGTTCCTCAAACCATGGAATCAAATTAGACATTGCCATTCACATTTCCTGTTCCACATCGATATTTACACACTACTTGCTTTTTTTAATAACAGGAAATATTTTTAATTTAAAAAAATTTAAATTAAACATTTTTAAATAAAAGAAAACACTGATGAACACTTTGTTTTCTATTTTGCACCATCACTAACAATATTCCAAAGAATGTCTCATGCAAATATCCTTGTTCATATGTGGGAGTGTTTCACAATAGTTTATTAGAACTGGAATTTCTGGCTCATAGAACATTTGCATTTCCAATCTTACTAGGTAATTCTGAGTTGTTCTCCATGGTAATTTACTCATTTATGCTCCTCAAATGTTTAAGAATTTCTCTTTTCTCCATTCCTGCGAAGTTGAGTATTATTAAACTTCTCCATGTCTGCCAATCTGATGGGTGTGAATTGCATCTCATTTTTTTAAAAATTAGGGTAAAATACAGGTAACATAACATTTACCTGCATCTCATTTTTTCCAATCTTAAACACAGTTTTATTTAAGACATTGCATTTTCCACTTACAATACAGTGCTTTTAAAGTGCAATGTTATTTCCTTCCCTTGTGCACGTGTTCCATATTTAAGTATTGAGAATGCCCAGTAATTTACTATAGCAGCTGAACCTTAAAGCTGCCATAGAATTTGCTACAAATTTAAGTCCTTCCATGTTTTCACTGTGTGGAACGATGCTACATCTTTTCTTGGGTTGGCTTAATTAACCTTGTCAATGGTGGGCCCTGAGGAAGCACCAACAGAGGGAGGAGCTCCCCCACCAGGGAATCCCGCAGGCATTCCTCCTGGTGTGCCTCTTGCACTCTGGTACAACTTGGTAATGATGGGGTTGCAGACTGTCTCCAGCTCTTTCTGCTGATGTTCAAATTCTTCCTTCACTGCAGTCTGATTCTGTTGATAATGTCATTACACTTGTCAAGAATCTTCTGTTTGTCTGCATCGTTAATCTTGCCTCGAAGAGTAACGATGCTTCAACAGTGCTTTCATGTTGAATGCATGGGACTCAAGTGAATTCGTGGATGGCACCTTGTCCCTCTGCTTCTTATCTTCAGCTTTGCACTTCTCAGCTTCCTGGACCACAACTCAGTATCTTCCTTGTCCAAATGGCTCTTGTCATTAGTGACAGTAATCCTGTTCTCTTTTTCTGTACTCTTGTCCACAGCAGAGACATTGAGGATGCCACTGGCATCAGTGTCAAAAGTGACTTCGATCTGAGGAACAGTGGAGTGCAGGAAGTAGGCCTGTGAGTTCAAACTTGCCTAGAGACAGAAAGTAGACTGATGTTTTCTAGAGGGAGGAATAGGTGAATGGAGAATGATGGCTAGTGGATATGGGATTTCTTTTCAGGTTGATCAAACTATTATAATATTTTTGTGGTGGTGGTTTGTTTGTTTTTGAGACAGAGTTTTGCTCTTGTTGCCCAGGCTGGAGTGCAGTGGCATGATCTCAGCTCACTGAAACCTCTGTTTCTGCCTCCCACGTTCAAGCAATTCTCCTGCCTCAGCCTCCTGAGTAGCTGGAACTACAGGTGCCCACCACCACGCCTGGTTGATTTTCATATTTTTGGTAGACACGGGGTTTCACCATGATGACCAGGCTGGTCTTGAACTCCTGATCTGAAGTGATCCGCCGGCCTCAGCCTCCCAAAGTGCTGGGATTACAGGTATGAGCCACCATGCCCAGCCAAACTATTATAACATTAGAAAACAGTGATAGTTGTGTATCACTGCATATATACCAAAACATGTCAAATTGTATACTTTAAAAGAATGACGTTTATTGTATTTACTAATATCTCAATAAATTTGTGATAAAATAAGATGAAAATGCATCTCAAAATTCTTCCTCTTATGTTTCTTTTACATATCACACTTAGAAATGGAAATTTCCAGTAAAAAAACCCATCTAGAGACCTTGTGATGTGGTTTGGATGCTTTCTATCACTAAACGTCATGTTGAAATTTGATTCCCAGAGGTGAAGCTGGGACCTGGTGGGAGGTGATTTGATCATGAGGGTGGATCCCTCATGAATGACTTAGCACCATTCCCTTGGCGATGAGTGAGTTCTTGCTCAGTTAGTTGATGTGAGATCTGGTTGTTTAAAAGAGTCTGGGATCCTCCTCTTCACTCTAGGGCCATGTGATACACTGCTCCCCTTCAACTTCCACCATGATTGTAAGCTCCCTAAGGCTCATGCCATAAATGAGATGTTTGCACCACGCTTCCTGTACAGCCTGCAGAACCACGAGCCAAAATAAACATCTTTTCTTCATTAAAAAAAAATTTAAAAAGCCCCAAACCTTGCCAAACAGGTTGTAATCCTTGGTCATGGAACGCTCATCTTTATAAACCTGAATAAGCACACCAGGCTGGTTGTAAGCAGTGAAATTCTGTGTCTGCTTGGTAAAAATGGTAGCATTACACTTAATGAGGACAGTTGTGACTCCGTCAGCAGTTTCAATACCAAGGGAAAGAGGAGTGACATCCAACAGAAGCAAATCTGGAACATTTTCAGACTTGCCTCCAGGTAGGGGGCTGCCTGGACAGCTGTGCCATAAGCAACAGTTTCATCAGGGTTGATGCTCGTATTCAGTTCTTTTCCATTGAAGAAGTCTTGGAGAAGCTTCTGAAGGTTAGGGATATGAGTAGAACCACCAACCAGGACAATATCATGAATCTGTGACTTGTTGAGTTTGGTGTCTCAAAGGGCTTTCTCTACGGGGTCCACAGTGCCATGGAACAAGTCAGTCCTTCAGGTCAATTCTTCAAATCAGGCATTGGTAATGGAGGTATAGAAGTCGATTGCTTCATAGACAGAATCAATCTCGATACTGGCCTGGGTGCTGGAAGACAGAGTTATACTTACCACATTCATAAACCATACGAAAGTGTGAGATAGCTCTTTTGTTCTCACTGACATCCTTCTTTTTTACTTATTTATTTATTTTTTAAATTCTATTTTTATTTTTATTTTTTGAGACAGAGTCTTGCTCTGTTGCCCAGTCTGGAGTACAGTGGTGTGATCTCGGTTCACTGCAAGCTCCGCCTCCTGGGTTCAAGCGATTCTCTTGCCTCAACTTCCAGAGTAGTTGGGACTACAGGCGCACACCACCACACCCGGCTAATTTTTGTATTTTTAGTAGAGATGGGGTTTCACCATGTTGGTCAGGCTGGTCTCAAACCCCTGACCTCGTGATCTGCCCGCCTCGGCCTCCCAAAGTGCTGGGATTACAGGTGGGAGCCATGATGCCCAGCCTCACTGACATCCTTCTTATGCTTGCCCTTGAACTCAGCAATAAGATGGTTGACTATTAGGTTGTCAAAGTCTTCTCCACCCAAGTGAGTTCTCCAGGTGTAAATTTTTTTTTTTTTTTTTTTTTTTTTTTTTTTTTTTTTGAGATGGAGTCTTGTTCTGTTGCCCAGGCTGGAGTGCAGTGGCATGACCTTGGCTCACTGCAAACTCCGCCTTCTGGGTTCAAGTGATTCTCCTGTCTCAGCCTACCAAGTAGCTGGGATTACAGGTGCACACCACTACACCTGGCTAATTTTTGTATTTTAGTAAAGATGGGGTTTCACCACTTTGGCCAGGCTGGTCTTGAACTCCTGACCTCAAGTGATCTGCCCACCTCGGCCTCCCAAAGTGCCAGGATTATAGGCATGAGCCACCGTGCCTGTTGTTCCAGCTATAGATTTGACTTCAAAGATCCCATTCTCAATAGTGAGGACTGACACATCAAAAATGCCACCTCTCAGGTCAAAGATCAGCATAATTATTTCAGCTCCAACCTTTTTCTGTCTAAGCCACAAGCAATAGCACCTGCAGTTGTCTCGTCGATAATTCTAAGTGCATTGAGACCAGCAATAGTTCCAGCAACTTTGGTAGCCTGACGCTGGGAGTTGTTAAAGTCAACTGACACTGTGACCATAGCACTGGTAACTGTTTTCCCAAGATCAGCTCCTGCAATGTCTTTCATCTTTGTCAGAACCACAGAGGACATCTCTGGGTAGAAGCTTTTTGTCTCTCCCCTGTATCCTCCTTGGACCTTGGGTGTGCCCGCTTCATTCACCACCATGAAGGGCCAATGCTTTACATCACACTGGACAACAGCATCATGAGATCTGCATCCAATCAGACATTTGGCACTGAACACTGTGTTGCTGGGGTTCACTGCAACTTGATTCTTTGTGGTATCATCAGCCAATCATTTGGTGTCTGTAAAGGCAACATAGCTTGGAGTAGTACAGCTTCCCTGATCATTGGCAACTGCCTCTACTTTTCCATGTTGGAAAACACCCACACAAGAGTAGGTGGTGCCAAGATCAGTACCAACTGTAGGTCCCTTAGACATGGTTGCTGGTGTGTAGGTCCAGCTCGGACAGCGAAAAAAGACACAGGAACCCCAAGAGCTGCAGGAACCCCAAGAACTGTAGGCACGTTCCATGAGCTGCATCTTTTTTTCTTTTTTCTTTTTTTGAGACGGAGCTTCACTCTTGTTGCCCAGACTGGAGTGCACTGTCGCTATCTTGGCTCACTGCAACTTCCGCCTCCCAGGTTCAAGTGATTCTTCTGGCTCAGCCTCCTAAGTAGCTGGGATTACAGGCACCCGCCACCACGCCCAGGTAATTTTTTGTATTTTTAGTAGGAATGGGGTTTCACCATGTTGATAGGCTGGTCTTGAACTCTGACCTCAAGTGATCCACCTGCCTCAGCCTCCCAAAATGTGAGCTGCCACACCCAGCCACATCTCATTTTTAGATTTTTCTGGAGATAATTGTAGATTCATATACAGCTGTAAAAACAAATACAGAGAGATCCCTTGTTCAAGCATTTATTTTAGAGAGATGAGGGTCTTACTATGTTGCCCAGGCTGGACTTGGCAATAAAAAATAAAATAAAATTTATATATCACTCATGATTAATAAACACAGTGTATTTATCACATTTGTATACTATAAAAGTATATTCATATATTTAGGGGAGTTGGGGCTGATGAGACTGAGAACCACTGTGTCTAGTAAGACTTCCTTAGGCTGGTAGGTTGGAGGCATCAGGAAATGTGTTTTTCACCCTTTGCTTATTTCCATTGTCTGTCCCAGTCTGTAGTCTCAGGCATTGTGCCTAGGGAGGCATTACATAAAAATGGAATGATTAAGTTGCTTATTTATTTATTTATTTTGAGACAGAGTCTCACTCTATCGCCCAGGCTGGAGTGCAGTGGCATGATCTCACCTCACTGCAACCTCCGTCCCCCAGGCTCAAGTCATTCTCTTACCTCAGCCTCCTGAGTAGCTAGGATTACAGGCATGTACCATCATGCCCAGATAATTTTTGTATTTTTAGTAAAGACGGGGTTTTACCATGTTGTGCAGGCTGGTGTCAAACTCCTGACCTTAAGTGATCCGCCTCCCTTGGCTTTCCAAAGTGCTGGGATTACAGGCGTGAGCCACTGCACCCAGCCAAATTGCCTTGTTTGAAAGTAATTGATGATAGTCTTAGAATTCGCCCAGCCCCACCCCTCGATGTGCTTTTTTTTTTTTTTTTTTTTTGGAGACAGGGACTCACTCTGTTGTCCAGATTGGAGAGTGCAGTGGCGTGACCTCAGCTCACTGCAACCTCCGCCTCCTAGGGAGGCTCAAGCGATCCTCCTGCCTCAGACTCCCAAGTTGCTGGGATTACAGGCACCTGCCACTACGCCCAGCTACTTTTTGTATTTTTAGTAGAGACAGGGTTTTACCATGTTTGCCATGCTGGTCTTGAACGCCTGACCTCAAATGATCCACTCTCCTTGGCCTCCCAACGTGCTGGGATTACAAGGGTGAACCACTGCGCCTGGCCTCGACGTCCTATTTCTTATTTATGTCCCCTTTTCTGTTTTTACTGGGAAAGGAGTAAGACAAACAGCATGGATTACCAAGAGGACGTCATCCTTGACCACCATGCAACAGGTAGATACCACAAGAACCCAGAGAGCAGGAAGTACAGGCAGACTGTGGCTGAGGACCGGGTCAGGAATTCTCTGTCTTATGGTTCACCAGTGGTTGGTTCCTGTTGGTTGCAGGAAGAAGAAGGGACTAAGAGTATCTGAGTATATGATACGCAATTTTATGCACAGGGAACTCTGTTGGGCACATTGTGTAGATGTCATTTAATCTTCACAACAACCCCGTGAAACAGGTGTTACAATTCCCTTTCTCTAGATTAAAAAGGGGGGGAAAAAAGATACCCTGTCTCTACTAAAAATACAAAAATTAGTCACAGGAGGCGGTCAGGTAGAGAAGAGGACAGAGTGAGAAAAAAGAGTGCATCTAGTACTTTCCGGCCAACCATTATTTGAATAAGTGAGCAGAAGAGGAAGGCTCTGCAGAGGTATGAGGAAGAGGCCAGGTCCACCGGAAGCCAAGGCATGGCAGCTAACATGATTCACCACTGCTAAGAGGGAAAGAAGAGGATGGAAACACGTCTGCTGACATTAGCAACAGGAGCATCTTGGGTGATGACGCTGATTGGGGTGAAGAATGAACAGGAAATGAGGCCATGGGACAGTGGGTATGGACCATTCTTTGGAGAAGTTTACTTGCAAAGGGGATACGAGTGGAGATGACGTGTTAAGGCTGTGTATGTGTGTTGTTTTGTTCTTACTGAACATGACTTGTGCATATTATGGAATCAGTAGAAAAGATCTGAAAGAGCTGGAGATTGAGACAGGAGAATGAAGGGATGATAGACAGTTCTATGTTCCTACCAAGGACTCTTGGCCAAGATGCAAGGCAAGAATGAGAGCCTCACCTTTGATGGGGGAAACAGCAACCCCTGCTATAACAAGAGGCAAGGAGAGGAAAAAGTGAGCCTTTCAGTTGGTGTTGGGAGGAAGAGGCAACTATTGGCTTAAACACTTTGATTTTTCTGAATCTTAGCAGCTAGGTCAGCCTGAGAGTGAGAGGATCTGAGCAGAATAGAGTGGGCTGGAAACTATGCTTGCATGAGTAAGAAAGTGAGTCAGGCTGGGCATGGTGGCTCATACATGTAATCCCATCACTTTGGGAGGCCGAGGCAGGAGGATCACCTGAGTTTGGGAGTTTGAGACCAGCCTGACCAACATGGAGAAACCTCGCCTCTACTAAAAATACAAAATTAGCCGGGTGTGGTGGCACATGCTTGTAATCCCAGCTACTCGGGATTACTACTCAGGAGGCTGAGGCAGGAGAATCGTTTGAACCCGGGAGGGTTGTGGTGAGCCGAGATTGCGCCATTGCACTCCAGCCTAGGCAACAAGAGCGAAACTCCGTCTCAAAAAAAAAAAAAAAAAGAAAGAAAAGAAAGAAAGTGAGTGGACTGGCAAAGCCTAATAGTGTTACCCTGAAGGACTAGTGGACTATTTGTGGGAAGGAACCAACCTGACTAGGGTCAAAGTGAAATTTGCCTCGTATCCATGGATATAATCTGAAGAAAGGGCACTAGACGTGCACAGATGAACAAGAATCAGTCCTTGCTCTTCAGGGCTGGTAGTCCATTGGAAAATTTCAAGGACACAGGTTGTAGGATAAGGATTAGGTTTGGCTAGGAGTAAAGGAGATCCCTCCAAAATAAAACAGTTTCTTTCTCTCTCAGAAATAATGTATGTAGTATCCCAGAGCTAGTATGTTGTGAACCAAGGCTTCTGTCTTATTGCTTTAACATGTATGGCTTCCACTCCCAGGATATCTCATGGTCTTAGGCAGCTGCCATAGCTCCAGCCATTACACTGCTATTCCAACCAAGAGAAATGTGGAAGAGAGAAAGAATTGGCAATGGGTGCATGCCAGCTATCTTTTATAGGGTTTCCTGGAAGCTGTCATCTCACTGGCCAGAACTTTATTATTTTTTTCTGAATGGAGTCTCATTCTGTCACCCAGGCTGGAGTGCAGTGGCACAATCATGGCTGACTAAAGCCTCGACTTCCCAGGCTCAAGGATCCTCCCACTCCAGCCTCCTGAGCAGCTGGGACTACAGGCTGTGCCACCACACCCAGCTATTTCATAATTTTTGCAGAGGCAAGGTTTTGCTATGTTGCCCTGGCTGATCTCAGATTCCTGGGCTCAAGTGATCCTCCAGCCTTGGCCTCCCAAAGTGCTGGGATTACAGGTGTGAGCCACTGCATCCAGCCCAGAACCGAATCATATTACCACACCTTGCAGTAAGGGAGCCTGGCAAATGTCAGCTTTATTCCATTTAGCAATGTGCCAAACATAACACGTGGGGGAGGGGGACTTAACTACCAAGGAAGTGGGAAGGAGCAGAAATTAGAGATCACTAACTGTCTCTCCCATATAGATAAATTAACAGATGAATGAGGCAAGGCACGGTGGCTCATGCCTGTAATGCCGACACTTTGGGAGGCCTAGGCAGGAGGATCGCTTGAGCCCAGGAATTAGAGACCAGGCTTGACAACATAGGGAGGCCTCGTCTCTACTAAAAACAATTTTTTCAATTAGCTGGGCATGGTGGCACATACCTATAGTCCCAGCTACTTGGGAGGCTGAGGTGGGAGGATTGTTTGAACCTCAGAGGTTGAGACTGCAGTCAGTTGTGATTGTGCCACTGCATTCTAGCCTGGATGACAGAGCAAGACCCCATCTCAACAACAACAACAACAACAACGAAACCCAACCAACTAACCAACAAACACATGAGCACAGAGCAGTGATACAGGCTGAGAACCACGTACAGAAAAGGGAGTCATCAGCTCAGCTTGAAGCGGTCAAGAAAAGCTACATGGAGCTCAAATGGGGGTTCTTTGGGTGCCATTTACAGAAACCATCAGGTAGACAGTGAATTGTTCCTTCATTATCTATTCTCTCCTTCTTCCATAAAATAGGATTTCAGCTGTCCAACTAAGACCTATATTCCCAGACTGTCTTGCAGCTAGGTGGGGTTATTATTAAGTTTTGGCCAATGAGTTGTGAGCAGAAGTGGTGTATGCCATTTCTGAGTCTTGCCCTTCTAAATCCCGAGCATATTCCTCCCTGGTATGTAGGTGTGGTGCTGGGAGCTAGCTTTGATCTTGCAGAGAAAAGCAATACTTTAAGACACGGACTGCTGGGAAACAGAGAGAGAAAAAGCCTGGTTTACCTGGATGTCCCAGTGCCTCAGAGCCCCCAGCCTCCCTGGACTGCCTGCCTACAGATGTAATAGGTAAACTATCCTGTTGGAGCTATATTTGGGGGTCTTTTGGGCAGCAGCACCCGTTTAGCCTATGCTGTAAATAATTTATTACTCAAGCTATTTGAAGGAAAAAAGAAAAGAGGACAATAAAGGGGTACTACGCAACCCAAGCAGCGGAAAATGCTGCCCAACCTTAGGGAGGAAAAGGAACTAGGAATTGGAGTCTGGGTGGAAACCCACATATACCTTTTCTGACTCTCATCCCTGCTTTGCTCTGCACACCTGCTTCGGTTGTCTGTCCCCTGCAGAACAGCTTTGTCTGATTCTGCACTTACACAGCTCTTAGGGCTGCCCCACCATTTCCAGGGTATTTGTTATTGTTCTAGACACAGGTCAGCAATAAGCAGTGGTTTCAATCCCATTTTCAGATTCCTGAGAGGAAGGATCAGATTTGCCTGTCCCGGGTGAGGTGTTCATCCGTGGAGCTGTCAGCTAACTATGAACAAGACAGTGAGGGTCAAATACTATCAACTGGGGGCTGGGCATGGTGGCTCATGCCTGTAATCCCAGAACTTTGGGAGGCTAAGGTGGGCCGATCACCTGAGGTTAGGAATTCGAGAGCAGCCTGGCCAACATGGTGAAACCCCCTTCTCTACTAAAAATACAAACAGTAGCCAGGCGTGGTGGTGGGCAGCTGTAATCCCAGCTACCCAAGAGGCTGAGGTAGGATAATCGCTTGAACCCAGAAGACAGAGGTTGCAGTGAGCCGAGATGGTGTCACTGGACTCTAGCCTGGGCAACAGAGTGAGACTCCATCTCAAACAACAAAAACAACAAAAACGCCTATCAGATGGCTACCTGGACCCCAACCCATGGAGTGACAGAATTTTTGGACATGGTCATGGCTCTTGGACTGGGAAGGACCTCCTGATATGGTTTGGCTCTGTGTCCCCACCTAAATCTTGTCTCGACTTGTAATCCCCATGTATCGATGGAGGGACCTGGTGGTAGGTGACTGGATCATGGGGGCAGTTTCTCCTGTGCTATTCTCACGATAGTGAGTCCTCAAAAGATTTGATGGTTTATAAGTGGTAGTTTCCCCTGTGCTGTCTCTCCTGCTGCCTTGTGAAGAAGGTACTTGCTTCTCCTTCTCCTTCCACCTTGACTCTAAGTTTCCTGAGGCTTTCCCAGCCAGGTGGAACTGTGAGTCAATTAAAGCTCTTTTGCTTATAAATTACCAAGTCTCAGGTGGTATGTTTATAGCAGTGTGAGAACAGACTAATGCAACCCCCAAAGCATCTACTCTGCAGGGTAAAATCCAACTTCCTTAGTTTGATGTATAAGGCCTGGTGCAACCTGATTCCACCCTATTTTCTCTCTCACCTGCCTTTCCTACACACATACCCACTCCCCACAATGAACATACCTTGTCTCCCACAAGACTACAGGTCTCTGCACATGCTGTTCACACTCTGGAATTTTCCTCCTTCTTTTCCGCTTGGTTAGCTTCTATGCATGCTTCAAGAGCCTACTCAAATGTTGCATTCTCTTGAGTAGACAACTTGATTCTAAGTTTCATTTTACTGGAATTTTATCAGCTCAATTGCCATTGTGATAACACTTGTCATCCCTGAGGAGGAAGTGATAGATGTCTCATTAACATGAAATGTGCACAGTAAACTGCTACAGGACGTCTACTCACCAGAAATTTCTATGAACTGGCATTTCTAAACTATGCAATTGCAATTGATGGCAACACTAGAAGATACAAAGTTGTTTCACAAATCAATTAAAAATAAAGTGAGGTGTGAAAGTGAGAGAGATGCTTTCTGACCAGACTGCTAGTTGCCCCGTTTTTATTTTATTTTATGTTTTATTTGAGAGGGTCTTGCTCTGTCACCCAGGCTTGGGTGTAGTAGTGCCATCATAGCTCACTGCAGCTTTAAACTCTTGGGCTCAAACAATCCTCTTGCCTCAGCCTCCTGAGTAGCTGGGACTACAGGCGTATACCACATGTCCAGCTAATTTGTCCATTTCTTTATTTTTGTAGAGACGGAGTCTTGCGATGTTGCCCAGGCTGCCTGACATTTCTAACTAGACTCATCACTGCCTAGCAAAAGGCTACATTTCCCAGCCTTCCTTGCAGCTATTTGTGGCCATAGGAGTAGGTCCATGCCCTAGAATGTGAATAGAAGTGCTAGGTGTGACTTCTGTGTTTCTTGCTTAAAAGCAAAATTGCACGCCCTCCACTTTTTCTCTTCCACTTCTCCAGGGTGAAGCATGGATGAGGTTATGACTCGGCTTTGACCATGCGGCCAAAGACAACATCCTAGGAACTGTGAGGCAAGGGGATGGGAGGAAGCCATGGCCCTGACTGACCCGATGGAGCTGAGTATTCCGACCAGTCTGGACCACCCACCCCTGGTCTTTTGCTGAAGAAATAAATTAATTGTATCTTGAGTAGCTTATCCAGTATCTTATGTACCTCTCATATGTATAATTATATCTTATAATTAAGATTAGCAGCTTAGCAGCTTAGCCAATGCTATGGATATGGATAATTTTATATATATAAATGTTAATAATTTTATATCTATATATGTATAAATAAATTTATATCTATATTATGTATAAATTTATAAATTATTTATACACAAATTTATACATAAGATAAACATAATTTTATATCTATATTATGTATACATTTGTTTATACATAATATAGATATCAAATTATAGCTCATATATAATTATATATAATATAAATATATACTTTATATATATAATTATCCATATCCATAGCATTGGCCATGAAATATATGTGTTTCATATATATTTAATATATAGCTGCTAATTAAGATTAGTAGTCTGGCCTCGATGGCTCACAACTGTAATCCCAGCACTTTGGGAGGTTGAGGAGGGTGGATGGCTTGAGCCCAGGAGTTCAAGACTAGCCTGGACAACATGGTGAGACGCCATCTCTATGAAAAATACAAAAATTAGCTGGGTGTGGTGGCCCGCACCTGTAATTCCAGCTACTCAGGAGGCTGAGGTGGAAGGATCATTTGAGCCCGGGAGGTCGAGGCTTCAGTGAGCTGTGATCGCACCACTGCACTCCAGTGTGGGTGACAGAGTGAGATTCAGTCTCCAAAAAAAAAAAAAAAAAAATTTAGCAGCTTAGCCATAGCAGCTTAGCCAATGCTATAAATATGAATTATATATATCATTTATATATAATTATATGCAATTAATATAAAATATCATATATAATTATATATATGAAATATAAGTATATAATTATCCATACCCATAGCATTGGCTAAGCTGCTATGACAAATATACATACATATATACACATGTATAATGTGTATATCTATACGTATATACTACATAATGTCTAATAGCATATATGTGTATACGTATGCACACATATTTGTTGTAGCAGCTTAGTCAATTTTTTTTTTTTTTGAGTCGGACTCTAGCTCTATTGCCCAGGCTGGAGTGCAATGGCATGATCTTCAGCTCACTGCAACCTCTGCCTCCTGGGTTCAAGCAATTATCCTGCCTCAGCCTCCCAAGTAGCTGGTATTACAGCTGTCCGCCACCACACCCAGCTAATTTTTGTATTTTTAGTTGGGGTGGGGTTTCACCATATTGGCCAGTCTGGTTTCTTGGCCAGGCTGGTCTCGAACTCCTGACCTCATGATCTGCCTGCCTCAGCCTCCCACAGTGCTAGGATTACAGGCGTGAACCATCGCGCCTGGCTGCCAACGTTTTAACATAGCAGCTTAGCCCTTTCCTAGGCAGAGCAAGCCATGCAATTCTCTGGAACAGAGGTGAAATCTCTGTCATCTTTTCATTTCCAGCCCCCGGATAGCCCCTTACAAATAACGAATGTTCAATAAACCTCTGCTGATTGAATGTGTGCCTGAACTGGCAAGAACTAAGGCAGTAAAACATGAGTTGGGCCAAATATGAAGGGCCTGGGATGTACCAGTTAGGAATTTGGACGTTGCTCTTGCCCACACACATTTTGGTGCCATCAAAGGTGTAGGGAAAAAGAACGTCACCTTTTTAGGCTTCTCTGAATCGTGTTGGCTGGGGTGACACCTGCTGGCAAATTGAAATACTGCAGCCTCAATCCGTCTCCGCCAGAGATCGAGGAAGCCGTTGTTAAATACTGTTAAGTTACAAATAGGAGGTGCTGAGGAAAATAATGGTGAATAGCAATAGTTTGGAAATACTCTGGGCTAGTCATGGTCATGGGTGCCATAGTGGGGATGCAGAAACCTTTTGACGTAGTTCTGTGATGGTGAGTTTCAGGGTTTGGTTTTGTTTAGAGATGGTCTCTGTCCTTTGATCTTGATAAGCTGTAAAATACCTCTCCCACCTTTTCCTCTTCCTGGAATTGATTCTTCGTTATCTATTTGCATAGCTTTTGATTTTTCTCATTTCTGCCAAAGGGGTTAATAACCATGACCATGTTATTTGAGTCAACTTGTGAATTTGATTAAAAACAACAAAAGGAACTACCACCCAGAAACCAACCAACAACGCCCCCCTCCGCCCCCGCAACACTTATGAAAACAGAGCAGTTGGGCTGGGTGCAGTGGCTTATGCCTGTAATCCCAGCACTTTGGGAGGCTGAGGTGAGAGGATCACTTGAGCCCAGGAGTTTGACACCAGCCTGGGCAACATAATGAGACCCCATCTCTATTTTAAAAAGAAAAGAAAGAAAAAGAAAGCTGAGCAGTCTTCCCAGGTGAGATAGTGCATCAGTGCTCCTTGGCTGGGCCCACTGGGGGAGATTTCTCTCTGTTCTCATTTTTGAAAGACAACAAGATGTGCTATTCCTAAACACCAGTGTGATCACTCCTAAGGCCTGTGCAGCTGCTGCAATGATCATTTGCCCTTTTGCTTTGGCCTCCCGAAAACTTGGAGAGAATCCCAGTCCTCTTCCAGCAACTGTAGAAGACTGTGCTTTTCCCAGCCTGGGCAACATGGCAAAACCCCGTCTCTACTAAAATACAAAAAATTAGCAGAGTGTGGTGATGCGTGTCTGTAATCTCAGCTACTCCGGATGCTGAGGCAGGAGAATCGCTTGAACCCGGGAAGGAGAGGTTGCAGTGAGCCAAGATCATGCCACTGCACTCCAGCCTGGAGACAGAGCGAGACTGCCTCAAAAAAAAAAAAAACAACAAAAAACTGTGTTTTGCTCAGTGCCAAAGACATAACCTGGCTTTAAATTTTTTTCTTCTCTCATTTTGCCCAATCCATTTAGTATTTTTGTAAGCCATCTGAAATCCCGAATACATTAGGACCAAACACTAGAACAAGCGGCCCAAGTAGTGCCTTGGTGGTGGGGCTGGGGAGTCGTTGAAGTGAGGGGAAGAAGCCAGGCGCGGTGGCTCACGCCTGTAATCCTAGCACTTTGGG
Source organism: Chlorocebus sabaeus (assembly GCF_047675955.1). Taxonomy (NCBI): domain Eukaryota; kingdom Metazoa; phylum Chordata; class Mammalia; order Primates; family Cercopithecidae; genus Chlorocebus; species Chlorocebus sabaeus. Next base: position 29,847,840 of record NC_132911.1, on the reverse strand, counting down.
AGGCCCAGGCAGGTGGATCACCTGAGATCCAGAGTTCAAGACCAGCCTGACCAACATGGTAAAACCTCGTCTCTACTAAAAATACAAAAATTAGCCTGCGTGGTGGTGGGCGCCTGTAATCCCAGCTACTCGGGAGGCCAAGGCAGGAGAATCCCTTGAACCCAGTGAGAGACAGGACTAGCTGGATTTCCTAGGCTGACTAAGAATCCCTAAGCCTAGCGGGGAAGGTGACCGCATCCACCTTTAAACACCGGGCTTGCAACTTAGCTCACACCCGACCAATCAGGTAGTAAAGAGAGTTCACTAAAATGCTAACTAGGAAAAACAGGAGGTAAAGAAATAGCCAATCATCTACTGCCTGAGAGCACAGTGGGAGGGGCAATGATTGGGATATAAACCCAGGCATTGGAACCAGCAAGGGCTTCCCTCTTTGGGTCTCCTCCCTTCGTAGGGGAGCTTTGTTTTCACTCTATTACATCTTGCAACTGCACTCTCTTCTGGTCCGTGTTTGTTACTGCTCAAGCTGAGCTTTTGCTCTCCATCCACCACTGCTGTTTGCCACCATCACAGACCCCCCACTGACTTCCATCCCTCTGGATCCGGCAGGACGTCCCTGTGCTCCTGATCCAGCGAGGCGCCCATTGCTGCTCCCTATCGGGCTAAAGGCTTGCCATTGTTCCTGCACGGCTAAGTGCCTGGGTTCCTCCTAATCAAGCTGAACACTAGTCACTGGGTTCCACGGTTCTCTTCTGTGACCCCACGGCTTCTAATAGAGCTGTAACACCGCATGGCTCAAGATTCCATTCCTTGTAATCCATGAGGCCAAGAACCCCAAGTCAGAGAACATGAGGCTTGCCACCATCTTGGAAGTGGGTTGCCGCCATCTTGGAAGTGGGCTGCCGCCATTTTGGAAGTGTCCGGCCACCATCTTGGGAGCTCTGGGAGCAAGGATCCCCGATATCACCAGGAGGCAGAGGGTGCAGTGAGCCAAGATCGTGCCATGCACTCCAGCCTGGGCAACAAGAGTGAAACTCCATCTCAAAAAAAAAAAAATAAAAAAGAAAGAAAGAAGTGAGGGGAAGACAGATCTGAATGAGGGATGGAGGTTAGGAAAGGGCCCATACCTGGGGAAGCGGGGCTTGATTAAGCATTGAAGGGTGACACCGATGGCAAACAATGCAAGGTGGGCTCACTCCCATCAACCCTGGCACCCTTTTCTGATAACACTTCTCCTGGCTTCTTTAAATGACAAAGGCCTGTCCCTTGAGTTCATTTTTAAAATACCTGGTGATAGCCTGGGCAACATAGCAAGACCCTGTCTCTACAAACAATGAAGAAATTAGCCAGGCATGGTGGCTCACACCTGTAATCCCAGCTACTTGGGAGGCTGAGGTGAGAGGATCACTTGAGCCCAGGAGTTTGAGGCTGGAGTGAGCTATGATTGCACCACTGCACTCCAGCTTGGCAGACAGAGCAAGACCCTGTCTCAAAAACAAAATCTCCCAGCTATAGATCCATGGCTTAGTCCTATGGGGAATGTGGCAGCCATCCTCCAAGATGGCACCCTGGAGCTGGTAGCCTGCCTCTGGGTTGGCACCCTCCAAAGAGACACTCTCACTTCCTGGTTTTGTCTGTTTGTGTGTAGCTCCCTCCCCCACTGAGAAGGGCCAACCTGTGTAACTTCCCTGGTAACTGGCCGCCTCTCCACCTCTGAGTTGATGAAACAGGACACCAGCATTTCCACTGTGGCTGTCATGCCATCCAGAAGCCCAGTTGAACCAATGTCTAAAATAAATACACTCAGCCCTGCTGAAAGTAAGAGGGGTACCCTTCGGTCATGGTTTGTACAGAGATTTTTTGGGGCACACAATTCCTACAGTGAATGAAGTTACAAAGAGCAGGCAGCTGCCCCTAGAAGGGGCCAAAGGCTTCCGCCCACATGTTGAGATGTTTTCATAACTACGCATGTCTGTGCATTGAAGAGGGACCTGGAGCTTTCTGGGTCCTTGGTTCCAGCTGCTGGACAAGGCCGGGCTTTCAGATCCAGGCAGCAACAGAGGCTGGAACGAAGTCTTCAGACTCAATGTCCAGCTCCTGACTGGGCGTGGTGGCTCACACCTGTAATCCCAGCACTTTGGGAGGCCAAGGCAGGCAGATCACCTGAGGCCAGGAGTTCGAGGCCAGCCTGGCCAACATGGTGAGACCCTGTCTCTACTAAAAAAAAAAAAAATGCAAAAATTAGCCAGGCGCGGTAGCTGATTTAGTAATCCCAGATACTCGGGAGGCTGAGGCAGGAGAATCCCAGATGCTCGGGAGGCTGAGGCAGGAGAATCACTTGCACAGGAGGTGGAGGTTGCAGTGAGCTGAGATCATGCCACTGCACTCCAGCCTGGGCGACAGAGCAAGATTTCGTAAACAAAAAACAAAAAACAAAAAGGCCCAGCTCCTTTGCACAGTCCCCGTCTGTTTTCTAGGCAGGCAGGTAGTCTACAGTTGCTGGGGTCCGATGCTGCTCCCTGGGCTCTAGAACCCTCAGATGGGCCAGGCCTTCAGCCCATCACTGGCTCTGTTAACTCCATACCTGAACCCGTCCTTCCTCTCCCTCCCAACCGCAGCGAGAAGGTCATTACTGCATGTCCTCAACACCCCAATGCAGGGAAGTGTGGCAGAACCGAGTATAAATATTTAGAGTGGCAAATAGGAGGTCCTTGCTCTCTGGAGCCAAGTGTGTGTTTCTGTCCTACCACCAAGTGATCAGGGAGGTTGGATGGGACAGTAGGAGCTTGGGGCTAGCCAGGAGGTCTACCAGGGGCAAGGTGCAGTGAGACTACAGAGCTCAGAGGGTTGTGGCTCTGCCTCTGAACATAGTATTTACCTGGGTGGGTTTCAGTAGCGCCTGTTTCACCCTATGATGGGAGAGAATTGATCTGAGTGTGAGGCTGCTGGTGTAGTGCGTGAGTGTGAGTGTGTATGTGAGTGCATTTGTGGGTGTGTGCGTGTGTCTGTGTCTGTGTGGCAGAAAGTGGTGTTTAAGCCCAGAAAAACTTCCCAGTACTTTATTGTTGAGGGAGAAGACTGAGGAGAGAGGTTATTTAAGCAGTTAGACCTAGCCACACACACACACACAAAATGAGGCAGGAGGACTATTTTCCAGTGTCTGTGGTACCCCAGGACTGGACAAGATCTTTCCTGCTCATTACCAAAGTTCATTCAAATGATCCCAGGGGCGGGTGCATGAGAGGGCACAGGGTGCACCACAGAGGGGTCGGGCACTGATAAAAAAGGAAGGAAAGTTCCTAGAAATAGAGCTGAAATCAGCTGCTCAGGAGGCGTGAGCAGGTTCAGGAGAGCTGGGTGGCTACCCAAGCTAGGGCACTGTGCACACTGGATGCCCAGGGAGAAGAAGGAGGTGGGGAGCAGGGGGGGAAATAAGGGAAAGACAAAAGAGGAAGGTCAAGGTCAGAGCAGTTGACCCTGTATTCCCAGATTCCACCACACTACCTACCACGGGTGCCTGCCCTTCTCTAAAGAACATCAGGAGAGTAATCCCAGCACTTTGGGAGGCCGAGGCAGGCAGATCACTTGAGGTCAGGAGTTCAAGACCAGCCTGGCCAACATGCTGAAACCCCATCTCTACTAAAAATACAAAAGTTAGCCAGGCATAGTGGTGGGTGCCTGTAATCCCAGCTACTAGAGAGGCTGAGGTATGTGGATTGCGTAAACCTAGGAGACAGAGGTTGCAGTGAGCCAATCGCACCACTGCACTCCAGCCTGCGCGACGAAGCGAGACTCCATCTCAAAAGAAAACACAAGACATTAGGAGAGAAATTGAACACAGATTCTATGTTGGACAATAATATTGTACCAATATCAAACATCTTAGGCATAATACTGGTATTGTGGTCATGTGGGAGTGTCTTTGTTGTTTAGAGCACGGACTGAAATGTTTAGGGATGAAGTGTCTTGGTATGTGCAACTTTCAAGTAGGTCAGTAAAAAGAAAAGAAGAGAGACAGAAAGAATGAAAGCCAGTATGGCAGAATGTTAACGATGTAGAGGTCTAGGTCAAGGGTCCAGGGGGCTTCACGGTACTATATTTAAGTTCTTCTCTAGGCTCAAAATTTCAAAAAAAAAAAAAAAGTTAGGGGAAACAAATTACTGGTGCATGACAACATGGATTAATCAACATGCTAATTAAAAAAGAAATCAGACAGCCAGGCGCAGTGGCTCATGCCTGTAACGCTTGTAATCCCAGCACTTTGGGAGGCTGAGGTGGGTGGATCACGAGGTCAGGAGTTTGAGACCAGCCTGGCCAACATGGTGAAACCCTGTCTCTACTAAACATACAAAAATTAGCCGGGCATGGTGGCAGGTGCCTATAATCCCAGCTACTTGGGAGGCTGAGGCAGTAGAATGGCTTGAACCTGGGAGGCGGAGGTTGCAGTGAGCCGAGATCATGCCACTGCACTCTAGCCTGGGCGACAGAGTGAGATTCCATCTCAAAAAAAAAAAAGAAAAGAAATCAGACAAAAAATCAATTAATTTGAAATTCTAGAGCATGTAAAACTCTACAGTGGAAGATACTAGAACAGCTGTTGCCTCAGTGTGTGAGTGTGTGGTGCAAGGGCTGGGGAGTTGACAGGGAAGGAGCATGAGGAAACTTTCCATATTTCTAAAGGGATTTAAGTCATGGTGTGTAAAGCATTATTCAAAACTGGGCAGATGTATACCTAAGATTTGAGCATTTCATGGTATGTAAAATTTATATCAAAAGGGAAAAATGATTTAAAAGAGTTGGGGGCATCCGGGTGCAGTGGCTCACACCTGTAATCCCATCACTTTGGGAGGCCAAGGCGGGCAGATCACCTGAGGTCAGGAGTTCCAGACCAGCCTGGCCAACATGGTGAAAACGGGAGGCTGAGGCAGGAGAATCACTTGAACCCAGGAGGCGGAGGTTGCAGTGAGCTGAGATTGCACCATTGTACTCCAGCCTGGGCAACGAGAGTGAAACTCCATCTCAAAACACAAAAACACTTTAGCTGGGTGTGGTGGCAGGTGCATCTAGTCCCAGCTACTCAGGAGGCTGAGGCAGAAGAATCGCTTGAACCCGAGAGGTGGAGGTTGCAATGAGCCAAGATTGCGCCACTGCACTCCAGACTGGGTGAGAGCAGGACTCTAACAAACAAACAAAAGAATTAGGGGGAAATGTTGAATTCCCCCTAATTCAGCATTTGTCTGGGCATGTTTTGAATGCTTCACTTTGAGGACTCAGAAAGAATATATTGTTGCTCAGGTTTTGGAAGTTCCCAGCCCCAGAGTTGGTTTCCCTGCATTCAGTCCCAGCCATGGATCCAATGATGAAGGTACACCCATGGCTTAGTTCTATGGAGAATGCGGCAGCCAGCCTCCAAGATGGCGCCCTGTGGAGAGTGGCAGCCGGCCTCCAAGATGGCACCCTCCAAGGACACCCTCTCACCTTTTGGTTTTGTCTGTGTTGTGTGTGTGTGTGTGTGTGTGTGTAGCCCCCTCTCCCACTGGATAGAGTCAACCTGCGTAACCAATAAGATACTGCGTAAGTGATACTCTGTGTGTGTGTGTGTGACTCTGAAACTAGGTCATAAAAGACATTGCAGTGTCCGCCTTGCTCCGTCTGGGATACTTGCTCTGGGAAAAGCCAACCCTATGGAGGCATCCACCTAGCAAGGAACTGAGGCCTCCTGCCAACAGCCAGCACATCTGCCAGCTGTGTGAGCAATCCACCTTGGAAACGGCTCCTCCAGTCCCAGTCAATTTTTCACATGATTGCAACCCTCGCTGACATCTTGACCAAAACCTCCTGAGAGACCTCAAGTTGGAATTATCCTGCTAATTCAATCCCAAATTCCGTACCTGCAGAAACCCTGAGATAATAAATGTGTCTTTCTGTGTTAAGCCAGTAAGTTTTGAGGTTAAGCCACCAGAGATAACTATTACAGAAAGGGACATTGGGACCTCCAGAGGACGCCGAAGGAGGCTATGGGCAGGTGTGGTCCGCCTTCTTGTGGTGAACCCCAGAGGCTTTCTCCTCTGCCCACAGACCTCCTCTTCCCTCCTGGTTCTCATTCACAGCAGCCTAAGAAAAGACTGAGAAGTATTTTCCTTTGCCGTTCTGGCCCATTGTCATACTGAGTCACCAAACTCTTTCAAGACTCTGCTGTCTCACACCACCCCCACCCCAACCTCGCGAGGGGAATTCAACCCTCTCTACACATTTGCCTCAGAACCTCATGGTACCCCACAGCACCTTAAAGACAATTACTTCTTGGACCTGAGAAGTTCCCAGGTGTCACACATTAAAAGTTATTGCCAACATCCCACTTACATTTTCCTCCCCAACTGGAGCCTCTCATCTACAGGGAATCTCTCCATCCACAATCAGTTTTTGTGGCAGACAGCATCTTCCTATAAAATAAAGTATATTTTTTTCTTTTTTTTAAGAAACAGGGTTTCACTCTGTCACCCAGGCTAGAGTGCAGTGGCACAACCACAGCTCACTGTGGACTTGAACTCCTGGGCTGAAGCCATTCTCCTGCCTCAGCCTCCTGAGAAGCAAGGACTACAGGTCCCTGCCACTACACCCAGCTAATTTTTAATTTTTTTTGTAGAGACAGGGTCTCACTACATTACCCAGGTTGCTCTCGAACCCCTGGCCTCAAGCGATTCTCCTGTCTTAGCCTCCCAAAATGTTGGCATTACAGGCATGAACGACTGCACCCAGCCTAAACATGTTTTTATTATGAAGGTAATACATGCTCATTTTCGCATTTCCATTAATTGGAAAATATAGCGATCACTGTTAAGGCTGTGTGCGTGTGTGTGCGCACACGTGTATTCCCAAAGCAAATCCACTATAAATAATTTAGGACTAAATGAAGCTCTGAAGTAATTTGCTTTGTCACAGCCAAAGCTTTAAAGCCAACATATTTTCAACCTGGAGGCTTTTTGTATTAAAGGTATATTCTGGCAAACAACTTAAATCTCTTAGAAAGAATATGGATACAGTTAAAAGTGGGGGGAAGTGGATCTTTGTGGTCCTTTCTCTGTCTGACCAGAAAGGAATGGCCAGCAGGTGGGGAGATCAAGAAGGCCGTGACCCCCTACACCTGCACACTGCTTGGCCCTTTGCTCGCGGCTTCGCACGTGGTCTCTGTGAATCCCCTCAGATGTCTGCTGACCCTGGCAGCCAGATCCACGGCCCTTCTATTCCACACAAGTGCCAGAGCTGTGCTCAGACCCAGGTCCCTCTGAGGCCACAGCCCATTGTATTTAGTTTGCAAGGGTTGCCGTAATGAAATACCACAAAGGGGCTGGGTGTGGTGGCTCACCACTATAATCCTAGTAGTTTGGAAGGCAGAGGCGAGAGGATCACTTGAGGCCAGGAGTTTGAGACCAGCCTGGATGATATAGCGAGATCCCATCTCTACAAAAAATTTTACAAAGAGTTGGGCATGGTAGCGCCTACTGTAGTTCCAGCTACTCGGAAGGCTGAGAGATGGGAGGATCCCTTGAGTCCAGGAGGGTGCAGTGAGCTATAATTACACCATTGCATTCCAGCCTGGGTGACAGAGTGAGACCCTGTTTCTTTCTTTTTTTTCTTTTTGAGACAGAGTTTCGCTCTTGTTGTCCAGGCTGGAGTGCAATGGCACAATCTCGGCTCACCGCAACCTCCTCCTCCCAGATTCAAGCGATTTTCCCGCCTCAGCCTCCCGAGTAGCTGGGATTACAGGCATGCACCACCATGCCCGGCTAATTTTGTATTTTTAGTAGAGACGGGGGTTTCTCCTTGTTGGTCAGGCTGGTCTTGAACTCCCAACCTCAGGTGATCCGCCCTCCTCAGCCTCCCAAAGTGCTGGGATTACAGGAGTGAGCCAATGCACCCAGCTGAGACCCTGTTTCAAATAAAAATAAAATCACAAAGAAAGTGGCTTAAAACAATAGAAATTTATTCTCTTGCAATTCTGGAGTCTAGAAGTTGAAAGTCAAGGTGTCAGCAGGGTTGGTTCCTTCTTAGGGGCCTGTATTTTTCTGTTCTCACACTGCTAATAAAGACATGCCTGAGACTGAATCATCTATAAAGGAAAGAGGTTTAATGGACTCACAGTTCCGCATGGCTGAGGAGACCTCACAATCATGGAGGAAGGTGAATGAGGAGCAAAGTCACATCTTACATGGTGGTAGACAAAAGACCGTGTGCAGGGGAACCTCCCTTTATAAAACCATCAGATTTCATGAGACTTATTTACTACCAAGAGAAGAGTATGGGGGAAACTGCCCCCATTATTCAATTATCTCCACCTGGCCCTGCCCTTGACACATGGGGATTATTATAATTCAAGGTGAGATTTGGGTGGGGACACAGCCAAATCATATCAGAGCTCTAAGGTAGAATCTGTTCCATGCCTCTCTTCCGGTTTCTGGCAGTGGCCACCATCCTTGGCTCTCCTTGGCTTGTAGACAAATGCATCACTCCGATCTCTGTCTCCATCGTCTCCATCTCCATTTGTGTGTATGTCTCTGTCTTCACATGGCCTTCTTATAAGGACACCAGTCACTGAATGTAGGGCCCACCCTAATCTAGTGTGGCTTCATTTTACCGAGTTACACATGCAGAGGCCCTAATTTGAAATAAGGTTGCATTCTGAGGTTCTGGATGAATACAGCTTTGAGGTGGGGTTGTTGGGGGCACTATTCTATCTAGTACATCAACGTTCAAACATTATACTTTTTAGCCATCAGCGATGACAGCACCTGGGTATCCCTAATGGATAAGTCCCTTTATTGTGAGCAATAAAGACAAGGGAAGAAGTAAAACAAAAAAAGAAAGTCTTTAAACTTGAACTCTGCTGAAATACACTTGACTAAAGTTTTGTGGAGGCCCCAGGAGAGCACGGATGAAGATTTTGCTGACTTCCCTGTTGCCCTGGAGAAAACAGAGGAGCAGTTCCTTGCAGGGGGAAACCCTTTTAGACATGGATAATGAAAGCAAATCTCATGGAAACATAAGGCCTGGATCACAGCTAATTTAGACAAGAAAATAGTGCAATGAATATTATGCAACCTATAAAATTGTCTTTAAGAAGAGTTCTTAAGTACATGGGAAAATGCTTATGCTGTAATATTAAACAACAACAACAAAAAGCCAGCATTCAAAATTGTCTTTGCAACATGAGCTTAACTATGCGTAAAGGGGAAACATTCCCAGAAAATAAGTCTGGTGCCAACTGAGACATGAGGAGATAGAAGCAGAGCACTGTTGCCTTTTATTTTATATGCTTTTGTATTGTTTGAATTTTGCCCCCAGTAATAATGTAGTACTTTTTGATTTTTGCTTTATTAATTTTTTTTTTTTTTTTTTTTTTTAAGAGAGAGGGTCTTGTTCTTTCACCCAGGCTGAAGTGCAGTGGTGTGATCATGGTTCGCTGCAACCTCCACCTCCTGGGCTTAAGCCATCCTCCCACCTCAGCCTGGCAAGTAGTGGGGAATACAGGCACCAGCCACCACACCTGGCTAATGTTGTTGTTTTTTGTAGAGACAGGGTCTCGCTATATTGCCCAGACTAATCTCAAACTCCTGTCCTCAAGCAGTCCTCCCACCTCAGCCCCCCAGAGTGCTGGGGTTACATGTATGAGTCACCACACCTAGCCATAGTACTTTTTAAAAATAAGCTTTGTACTTAAGAATAGTTTTAGATTTACAGAAAAGTTACAAAGATAATAGAGTTCCCATATGGTAATCCAGTTTCCTCAATTGTTAACATTTTATATTTGTCACAAGTAATGAACCAACATTGATACATTATTATTAACTAATGTCCATACTTAAATGGGGTTTCTCAAGTGTTTTTCTAATGTCCTTTCTCTGTTCCAGAATCCCATCCAGGATACCACATTATGTTTAGTGGTCATCATGTCCCCTTGTGACTGTGGCATTTTCTCAGACTTTCCTTGTTTTTGATGACCTTGACAGTTTTGAGGAATACTGGTCAGGTATTTTGTAGAATTTCCCTCAATTTGGATTTGTCTGCTGTTTTTCTCATAATTAGACTTGGGTTATGAATTTGGAGGAGAAAGACCACAGAAGTTAAGTGCCATTCACATTACATCATATCCAAGGATACATTACTTTTGTAATGAAACATATGATGAAATATTAAACAAGGCCAGCATTCACAATTGAATATATAAGTTTTATAATGAAACATACGATGAAATATACAATGAAAAGGATATATTCCATTTGTAATGAAATGTACAATGAAATGTCATTTCTTTTTGTTCGTTTTTTTTTTTTTTTTTTGGTTTTGTTTTGTCTTTTTCTAGAGACAGGGTCTCGCTATGTTGCTCAGGCTGGTCTTGAACTCCTGGGCTCAAGTGATTCTCCCACCTCAGCCTCCCAAAGTGCTGGGATTACAGGCACGAGCCACTGTGCCCAGCAAAACGTATTCTTAAATAGGATTATGCCAAAAAACTGTTTGACTCTGGGTGGTGGATTACAAGGATTTTCTAAATATTTTCCTTTACAGTTTTCTATAAAAAGCATACAATATATTTTATAATTTAAAAAATTAATTTAAAAAATCCTACCGTAAATACTCAAGCTGCCTGGCTGTGGAGACGGGAGGGAGAGAGGGAAGCATCCCGGGGCCTCAGCCTGGCCTGCGTAGGAGCAGAAAGTGTCAGAGTGATGGGGAACACACCAGGACTTGGCTGCATGCTGGGAGCAGTCAAGATTACTTATGGCAGGACAGAAAGTAACAGCAACAAAAGGAGAGCGAGGGCCAGGGCTGGGAAGACAGCCCTAATGAGAACATTGAGATGCATTCCAGGCGAAAGGGTAACCCAAAAATGTAAGCAAGCCTAGAGCAGAGATTAGTTACAGCCAAATAAGTCAGGCAGAACTCAGAGGGTGCAGGCGGCTTCGGGGAGGGACAGGCCACCTCTGTGTCTCCAAATCCAGCAACCTGAGGCTTTGTATAAATACTGACTTTTTAGGGAAGACACAGAGGAGCCTCTCTCTTTTTCCACTGGAGGGATTAAGAAGAGTTTATTGATTTTCAAACAGGCTGTTTCTAATCAGGGCTTATTTTAGATCTAATAAGGCTCTTCTTTTTTTTAATTGGGTACAGAGAAGGGAATTTAATGTCAATCTTTGGGTAAAGTATTTTTAATTACTTTGGATGATGTTACATTGAAACTAAGATTGTAGGTCACACGCAAATCCCAGGGAACTGGTCCTACAAGGACATTCTACTAGAATTAGGGGAGCCTTGCACAAGGTGTCTCCCAGCTCTTGGTCCAGCATGAAAATGACTGGGCAGATGGGCTGGCATCCATAGATGGGGTAAATGATGATAACTTCCAGAGTAAACAAACTTTTTTTTTTTGGATAGAGTCTTTCTCTGTTGCCCAGGCTGGAGTGCAGTGGCTTGATCTCGGCTCACTGCAATTTCCACCTCTCAGGTTCAAGTGATTCTCCTGCCTCAGTCTCCCGAGTCGCTGGGATAAGAGGCGTGCACTGCCACGCCTGGCTAAGTTTTGTATTTTAGTAGATGTGGGGTTTTGCCATGTTGGCCAGGTTGGTTTCAAACTCCTGACCTCAGGTGATCCGCCTGCCTGAGCCTCCCAAAGTGCTGGGATTACAGGTGTGAGCCACCGTGCCCAGCCTAAACAACCTTTTTTTCCCCCCCTTTAATTTATTTTTAAATTTTTTTTAAATTTAAATTTTTTAATAATAGAGATGGGGTTCACTATGTTGCCCAGGCTGGTCTTGAAATCCTGGGCTTAAGCGATCTTCCTGCGTCAGCCTCCCAAAGTGCTGGGATTACAGGCGTGAGCCACCACGCTCGGCCTTTTAATTATAACTGGCAAACTTCTACACATCCTTCAAGACCCAAATCAAGTGTTCTGTGAAGTCTGCTCTATGAGCCATCATAGCAGCTCTGACTTCTGCCCCCACTATGGTATGTCACAGCTACTTTAATTATTGCATTTGTCACATTGCACTACAATCATTAATTTACGGTTCTGCTCCCCCGGTAGACTATAAACCTCAGAGAGCAGAGGCTGTAGCTTATTCTCATCTTGTATGCCTTTCTCCTTCAGGGAAGCTCAGTTATTAGAAAACAGAAGGCACTCACATAAAAAATGCTTTTTTGGCCAGATACGGTGGCTCCTGCTTAATCTCAGCACTTTGGGAGGCTGAAGTGGGAGGATTGCTTGAGCCCAGGAGTTTGAGACCAGCCTGGACAACATTGCAAGATCCAATTTCTATAAAAAATAAACAAAATTAGCCAGGTGTCCTGGCACGTTCCTGTAGTCCCAGCTACAAGGGAGGCTGAAGCAGGAGGATCACTTGAGCCTGGGGAGTCAAAGCTGCAGTGAGCCAAGACAACACCACTGCTCTCTAGCCTGAGTGACAGAGCGAGACCCTATTTTAAAAAAAATTGCTGGGCACGGTGGCTCACGCCTGTAATCCCAGCAATTTGGGAGTTCAAGGCAGGTGGATCACAAGGTCAAGAGATTGAGAACACCCTGGCCAACATGGTGAAAACCTGTCTCTACTAAAAATACAAAAACTAGCTGGGCGTGGTGGCATGCACCTGTAGTCCCAGCTACTTGGGAGGCTGAGGCAGGAGAATTGCTTGAACCCGGGAGGCAGAGGTTGCAGTGAGCTGAGATCGTGCCTCTGCACTCCAGCCTGGTAACAAAGCAAGACTCCATATCAAATAAAAAAATTAAAAAAGCTTTTTCCTGAATAATAGACTTAGCTATCCTTCTGTAGATCTGGTGTGTCTAGATGTACTGTCACATGTGCATCTAGTCAATTTTTGATTTACTAACTTTATGAGGATTCATTGTTGAGCACTTCCTATGAGTGTAAGTTCTGTGCTAGACATAAAACTTCTGTGCAAGGTTATGTAATCATGCTGTGGTGTAGCCCTTGATCTTTAAAGAAATACAATGGAGGCAAATATTAAACCATTAGAGAATAGAAGAAGATGTAATTATAAAAAAATTCTAAGTCAAGTGTCCCCATGCGTGATGAAGATGGCACTTGTCGAGGGGCTGAGGCAGGGGAAGCGGCAATGGCTGGAGTCATCAGGAAGGGCTTTCTGGAGAAGTGGGGGTTGAGTTGACACATGGAAGACAGGGACAAGCAGCCAGATGGAAGGAATGGGGGAGCTTCAGACCTGCAGAGCAGCTTCCAGGATGAGATAGAGCACAGAGGGGAGGGGATGGTGAAGAGAACAGAGTGGGATTCCTGATTGCAGCTCGGAGTCTTTGAGGTCCACACCTAAGCTGTAGTGTAGGCCGGGATGACATCACGGACACTCGCAGTGAACCAAGAGGCCAAGTGCTGAGTGAGCACAGCTGACACCAGAAGCTCGCAATGATCTGAGTGAAACTAGGGCCAGGGATATGGCATCAGTAGGCAGACAGTGGGGGCCCTGGAGGCAGCGTCTGGATAACCAACAGGGATGGGGTTACAGGAATTGGCGAGATCTGACAGCGCAGGCACCAGAGCCCCAGGAAGCCGGATGATGCCACCGATTGTTGTGTCCCTATCCCTGCTCCTCCCTCCGAAACAGGCCTCTTCTCTCTACAGTGCTTCATGGCCCTAAGTTATTCCTGAAGACTAAGAAGGGGCAGGAGGAAAGGAAAGGATGGGTTGAGGTGATACCTAGAAAGGAAACAAAATTCTGAGTGGAGGGAATTCAGGAAGAAGCATGGCACTTGGGCAAGGTTTTGCTGGACACCACGCTATGGCTACCTGCTAGCACTGCGCCCTGGGCAGGCTGCCTGATCTCTCTGAGCCTTAATCTCATTTGCACAACTCAAATGCTCATCCTTCTCTCTGTTTGTAATTGATGGGTAAATATTGTATATATTCATGGTGTAAAATTCTTTCTCTCTCTTTCTTTATTTTTCTTGAGACAGGATTTCACTCTGTCATCCAGGCTGGAGTGTGACGGTGCAGTCATGGCTCACTGCAGCCTCAACCTCCTGGGCTCAGGTGATCCTCCTGCTTCAGCCTCCTGAGTAGCTGGGGGCACAGGTACACACCGTCACACTTCACTAATTTTAAAGATTACTTTTAGAGACAGGGTCTCGCTATGTTACCCAGGCTGGTCTTGAACTCGTGGGTTCAAGTGATCTGCTAGCTTTGGCTTCCCAAAGTGTTGGGATTACAGGTGAGCCTCTGTGCCTGGCTTTAAGCTATTTCACACTTGCATTACCTCGTATATTTATTTTTTGGTAGTGAGAACACATAAAATGTACTCTCGGCAATTTTCAAGAATACGATACATTGTTATTAACTGTAGTCACCATGATGTCTGATATGGTTTGACTCTCTGTCCCCACCCAAACCTCACCTCGAATTGTAATCCCCATGTGTCAGGGGAGGGGCCTGGTGGGAGGTGATTGGATCATGGGGGTGGATTTCCCCCTTGCTATTCTTGTCATACTGAGTTCTCACGACGACATCTGATGGTTTAAAAGTGGTTCTCTTATGGCCAGGTGCGGTGGCTCACGCCTGTAATCCCAGCACTTTGGGAGGCTGAGGCAGGCGGATCACCTGAGGTCAGGAGTTTGAGACCAGCCGGACCAAGATGGAGAAACCCCGTCTCCACTAAAAATACAAAATTAGCCGGGCGTGGTGGCAAATGCCTGTAATCCCAGCTACTAGGGAGGCTGAGGCAGGAGATTCACTTGAATCTGGGAGGCAGAGGTTGTGGTGAGCCGAGACCACGCCATTGCACTCCAGCCCGGGCAACAAGAGCGAAACTCTGCCTCAAAAAAAGAAAAAAAAAAAAAAAAAAAGCGGTCCTCTCCATGTACCCCACCCCTGCCCGACTCCTGCCACCTTGTGAAGAAGGTCCTTGCCTCCCCTTCGCCTTCTGCGGTGATTATAAGTTTCCTGAGGACTCCCCAGTCATGTGGAAGTATGAGTCAATTAAACCTCTTTCCTTTATAAATTACCCAGTCTCAGGCAGTTCTTTATAACAGTGTGAAAGTGAACTAATACAATGTCCAATGCATCTCTTGAATTATTCCTCCTGTCTGATATTTTGTGTCCTTTGACCAACACCTCCCCAATCCTCCCCGTCAACCTTATGGTACAGTTCTTGGGACATAAAGCAAATGAGGCACTTGGTTGCAAGCAACTCACTGGGATCATCTAAAGTGTGCGGAGGGTGATGGCCAAGTTAATTGCAAACAGTTCATCCCGGCATGGTCCTCCCAGCCTCATGGTGACCTGCGGCAGACACACAGCGAGGACTCACTATGTGTGGGATGAAGCTCAGATCCAGGGGTGAGACCGGGGTGCAGAGTGGCCCCGGCAGCAGGGCCACTTTTCTGTGCACTGAGGAGCAGGCGCTCTCATTGGCTGCCTGTCTGCCGTTGATTCGCCAAATCCTCTTTGAGGGCCTACTCTGTGCCAGACCCTGAGTGGGTGCTGGGGACGCGGTTTGGTCTCTGCCTCTCTGTGGTCTTTTGGCTTCTATGCCCTGTCCCTCACTGCTCAGCTCCCCCTGCCTGCATTAGTCAGTGGTCTTTGTTTTCGAGTGTCTCACTGAAACCCCACTCAAACTAACTGAAGTAAAGGGAGCCATTGGGAGATCCTAGTATAAATCATCCACAGAAAGAAAGGCAGGGGTGGGCATGGAAAATAGAGGGAGGCAGCGGAGAATGAGGCTGGCTTCCGGGTTGACAGACCTAGCTCAACAGGGAGCAAGCTGGGATTTAAAAATAGCTGCAGTTGGGTGCGGCAACTCAGCCTCTAATCTCAGCACTTGAGAAGCTGAGGCAGGAGGATTGCTTGAGCCCAGGAGTTCATGACCACCCTGGGCAACATAGTGAAACTCTGTCTCTACAAAAAATAATTTTAAAATTAGCCAGGCATAGTGGCATGTGCCTGTGGTCCTAGCTATTCAGGAAACTGAGGCGGGAGGATTACTTGACCCCAGGAGGTCGAGGCTGCAGTGAGCCATGATTAGGCCACTGGAATCCAGCATGGGTGACAGAGCAAGACACTATCTCAAAAAGAAAAAACAAAGAATTGGGTTTTTGTCTCTACTTAACAAAGGAAATGTCTTCCATTATACCTCCCCAAATTCCAAACTCTCCAATGTTTTAATAGTGTTATGCTCTAATTTGAAATTTACTGAGCAGAAACTCTGCTCTCATTTGAAATTTACTGAGGATCTGTATAACAATATTATTAATAAATAGCAATTGTTGGCTGGGTGCAGTGACTTATCCCTGTAGTTCCAGCACTTTGGGAGGCCAGGGCAAGAGGACTCCTTGAGGCCAAGAGTTTGTGACCAGCTTGGGCAACATAGTGAGACCCCATCTCTACAAAAATTTAAAAATTAGTCAGGTATGGTGGTGCACGCCTGTAGTTCTAGCTACTCAGGAGGCTGAAGTGGGAAGATTGCTTGGGCCTAGGAGTTTGAGACTTCTGTGAGCTATGATGTCACCACAGCACCCCAGCCTGGGTGACAGAGCAATGCCCTGTCTCAAAAAAAAATAAAAAATGCCAGGCATGGTATAACACCTATAATCCCAGCAATTTTGGAAGCCAAAGCAGGTGGATCATTTGAGCTCAGGAGTTGGAGACCAGTCTGGACAACATGGTGAAACCCCATCTCTGCAAAAAACACAAAAATTAGCCGGATGTGGCAGTGCATGCCTGTAGTCCAAGCTACTAGGGAGGCTGAGGCAGGAAGGGATTTTGCTTGAGCCCAGGCTGGGATTTCAAGACTTCAGGAAGATGAGATCACACCACTGCACTCTGACCTGGGCAACAAAGCAAGACTCTGCCTCAAAAAAAAGAAAAAAAATATCTGGTAGATACTAGGCAGACATTTTTCTGAGCATGGTTTTGATCTTTTGGTAGGAACATTCCAGGAGAAAAACAAGAAAAAAAACTTCTTAAGGATCTGCTGTTCCTTGGCTGAAGGATCGGGTATCAGGCTGATTGATGAAGGTCATGACGTGCAGCAGTTAGAGAAACAAAGCCGTCTTCTCATGATCAGAAGAACCGCATGGCGTGTGTGAGCCAGTTGCTATCCTGCTTCCTTCAAGGTTAAGTACCTCTAAAAACTACATGTGTCTGTTGGAAATTTTACTTAACCCAAGAAATAAGCAACAATATATGATAGGGCCATAAAGAGTTCTGCACGTATATTCAGATTATTTGCAGAATCATTTCTATTATGATTCTGACCTGTGTACAAACAAATAGACTTCTTAATGCATGGATCAAGTATGATAGTCACCTCTGAAGATTTTTAACATGGGAATGTGATGGGGTGGGACTGTTAACAATCATATTAACAGCTGCATAAGTCATTTTCTCATTTTTCTACTTTTCATAATAATCATGTAACTATATCTATGTTAGTATTAATGCTATTTCTTTGGTTAAATAAAAATTCCAAAGGACACAGGGCAGATTTTGGAAGTTCTTAACCATGAATGAATCAACATACGGTAGTGATTAGCCTTAGATAAATTCCGAGAAAATTACATTCATTTGGTGGATTGAGACCAAATGCAGATTTTTTTTCTTTCTTTCTTTTTTAAATAAAAAGGAGACTCACGCCTGTAATCCCAGCACTTTGGGAGGCCGAGGCAGGCAGATCACTTGAGGTCAGGAGTACGAGACCAGCCTAGCTAACATGGTGAAACCCCGTCTCTACTAAAAATACAAAAATTAGCTGAGGGTTGTGGCAGGTGCCTGTAATCCCAGCTACTCGGGAGGCTGAGGCAGGAGAATCACTTGACCCTGGGAGGTGGAGGTTGCAGTGAGCTGAGATTGCGCCACTGTACTCCTGCCTGGGCGACAAGAGTGGAACTCCGTCTCAAAAAAATAAATTAAATAAAATAAAACAAAATAAACATTTAACCCTCAAATTTTCTTTTAAAAAATTAGTATTTTCTATTTGATTACTATTGGAAATTGACCATGTCCACATTCCCTCTGTGTTAGTCCGTTTATGTTGCATAAAGGAATACCTGAGGCTGGGTGATTTATAAAGAAAAGAGGTACATTTTGGCTTATGGTTCTGCAGGCTGTACAAGTATGGCACTAACATCTGCTTGGCTTCTGGTGAGGCACCAGGGAGCTTACAATCATGGCAGACAATGAGAAGAAGGCAGTGTCACATGGTAAGAGCGGGAGCAAAAAAGACACGGGGGAGGCGACACACTTTTTTTTTCCTTCTTTCTTTTTTGACAGGGCCATGCTCTGTTGCCCCTGCTGGAGTGCAGTGGCACAATCATAGCTCACTGCAGCCTCAAGCTCCTGGACTCAAGCCATTCTCCCATCTCAGCCTCCCAAAATTCTGGGATTATAAACATGAGCCAGTCCACACTCTTTTAAACAATCAGATCTCACGTGAGCAAGAACTCACTCATTACTACAAGGTGGGCACCAAGCCGTTCATGAGGGATGCACCCCCATGATCCAACACCTCCCACTAGGCCGCCGCTCCAACACTGGAGGTCAAATTTCACCATGAGATTTGGAAGGGACAAACATCCATGTCACCCTTCCTTCCTTCTTATCAATTCATAAAACAGAAATATACTCCACCTATTGTTCCTCCCCTCACCCCAAATCCTCTTATTCTCATCAAGGAAGAGTTGCCAAATAATAATATTTGATGGTAGTTTCTGATACGAGAAAGAGAATTAGATAGAGGCTGAGGGCACATCCAACAGATGTGGGCAAAGGGCGAGGTCATGTGTATGGGGAAATCTGTAAGATATCATCTAGACATTTTTATTTTGACAATACATTCCCTTATTTGAAAAAGTAGTTTTCCAGTGTCTCATGGCTGTAATATCAATACTTCTTCTTCTTTCTTTTCCCCCCTCTTTCCTTCTGTGAATGGAATAATCCCAAAATTTTGGGAGGCTGAGGTAGGAGCACTGCTTGGAGTCAGGAGTTCGAGACCAACCTGGGCTACATAGCAATACCCCATCTCTACCAAAAATTTAAAAATTAGCCAGGCATGGTAGCAAGATCCTGTAGTCCCAGCTACTTGGGAGGCTGAAGTGGGTGAACTGCTTGAGCCCAGGAATTTGAGGCTATAGTGAGCTATGATCACACCACTGCACTCCAGCATGGGCAACAGAGGCCATGTTTCTTAAAAAAACCAACCAATCAACAAAACAAAAAGAAAAATCTGGACCGAACTCACAGCATTAGAGCCATTTTTGTCTGAATTCCTTTTTGGTTCTAATTCAGTTATTGAGTGCTTACTATGTACTATGCTGAGATACCTGGGGAAAGGTTAGGCTTTTACACACTACCTTCTGATATTGTCTTAGGTGAATCAAAGAATAAAATGGAACTAGGCGTGGTGCCTCATGCCTGTAATCTCAGCACTTTGGATCGCTTCAGTCTTGGAGTTCAAGACCAGTCTAGGCAACATAGCGAGATCCCATCACTACCCAAAATTTAAAAATTAGCCAGGCACGGTGGCATATACCTGTGGTCCCAGCTAGTTGGGAGGATTGCTTGAGCCCAGGAGTCTGAGGCTGCAGGGAGCTATGATCACACCACTGTACTCCAGCCTGGGTGACAGAATGAGACCTTGTCTCAAAAAAAAAAAAAAAAAAAAAAAAAAGAATGGCAGGATCTAAGGATTTGGAGGGAGGCAAAAGGGAAGAGCTACAGGAAGGCATAAAGAGAACCTTGGCCTTTAGGCCTAGATGGGATCTTCCTGTCTTTTTCTTTCTTTCTTTTTAAGACAGAGTTTCATTCTTATTGCCCAGGCTGGAGTGCAATGGCACTGTATTGGCTTACTAGTCTCCCAGGTTCAAGCAATTCTCCTGCCTCAGCCTCCCTAGTAGCTGGGATTACAGGTGTGCACCATCATGTCTGGCTAATTTTTTTTTTGTATTTTTAGTGGAGACACAGTGGCACCATGCTGGCCAGGCTGCTTTCGAACTCCTGACCTCAGGTGATCCACCCGCCTCAGCATCCCAAAGTGTTGGGATTACAGGCATGAGCCCCTGCGCCCGGCCTCTTGCTGGTTTTTTCCAAGGTCAGCAGTCGTGCTATTGACGCAAACCACTGTCTGTTGTAGCAAGTGAGATTCTCTCTCCACACCCCACACTTGGGCATTGCTGGGAGATGGGCAGCTCTGGGGTCTTAAGGGTGTACAAGTTGGTTATTGAGGGCAGTAATCTCAGATCCAGATGTGCAGTGATAAGAAGAAAATCCTGTTTGGTTGGATTCTGCAGTCTCTCTGACCTGCGCTGGAAATATTTTCTGAGGACCTTCTAGCTGAAAGCTTCCTTTATTGTTTCATCGTGTGATGAAATGATGAAACAATAGCCGTACTCTTTTTTCTTATTTGTCATGGCTACCAAAAATCACAGAGATGTTTTTCAGACCAATATACTGGGGACCTTATTGCTTCCAAATTTTCCAGGCAGAGAAGGAAGAACTAAACTTATGGTGAAAGAATACTGTGAGTTTAATTATTGTTTTTTATTTCCTGAAATGCAAGGCTCAAAAGTTCCTAGGTCAAAAGAATGCAGCTGGGCATGATGGCTCACTCACACCTGTAATCCCAGCACTTTGAGAGGCTAAGGTGGAAGGATTATTTGAGCCCAGAATTTCGAGACTAGCCAAGGCAACATAGCAAAACCTCATATCTATTAAAAAAAAAAAAAAAACTAAGAGTGGGCTCACACACTGTCCACTAGAACTTGATGCTGGACTGGGCTGGAGGGTCCACCCAATGGTGTCTTGTTCCAGAATTATTTTAAAGCCTTAAGAATGGATGTACTGGAAACAGTGGCTCCAGCCTGTAATCCCAGCACTTTGGGAGGCTGAGGCAGGAGGATCACTTGAGGCCAAGAGTTTGAGACCAGCCTGGGCAACACAGTGAGACTTCATCTCAAAAATTTAAAAAAAAAAAAAAAAAAAAAAAAGAATGAGTGTAGCTGCAACTTCATTTGGTGACACAACATGGGTGAGAAGCATAATATTGGTTGTGAAATATAATACTATTAGCTACCATTTATTAGCACCTCCTGTGTTCCAGGTTTTCTGCTAACTGCTTTGTGTACCTGGTCTCAAAGTCAAATCATTTCACAATCAGTCACAGTGGTAGGTTAGTCAGGGCTAGCACATCTGCTTCTCCACATTCCCTGTTGCTCTGTTCATTTCTACTTTATTAATCTTGATGTATACACATTCTCAATCTTAACCCCCTGCAAATTACTATTAGAAAGAGGAACATACAAATCAGGGAAACAAATGTTTGGCATGATTTTCTAAAGAGTGATCAATTGTGAAGGCTTTGTTCTTAAATTCTAAAGACTAGGAGGTGTATTTGTACTTTTTACTAGGAAGGAAAACAGCCACCATTCTTGTTGAATTATTCTGCTAATGTTTACTTTGTTGAAACAGTGGTATTTTATGCAAACAAAACAGAAAAGTCTCTTTTTGGGCGTGGCAGGGGGCAAAGGCCTTTCCTCTATTACTAGGAACTGGTTGAGCATCCCTAATCCAAAAAATACAAAATACAAAATGCTCCAAAATCCAAAACTTTTTGAACACTGACATGATGCTGAAAGGATTGGAGCATTTTGGATTTCAGATTTTTGGATTAGGGTGCTCAACTGGTAATTACATAATGTAAATATTAAAAAATAAAAATAAAAACACTCTCAAATTCAAAACACTTCTGGTCCCAAGCATTTCAGAGAAGGGATATTCAATCTGTATTCTGGAAGGAGGCTTTGTCATTTCCATCACTGCCCATGGATCGTAATGGACTTGTGGGGTGTCAAGTCTTCTAGAATGAAGTCTGACTTACTCTCCTTTTCAATATAAATCATGTGTAGTCATAGACACATAATCTTTGCACTTGTCTTCAGGAACAATGTATGCAGGTGTGTGTGAATATAAATAAGTAAACCAAAAATAGTATTCTAAGCCAACTGATGGACCCTGTCTCTTTGGCCAAGGGCATTCCAAAGTTAACTTGGAAAACTAGTCCAGTCCATGATGGGGAAGGGAACATGTCAGACATGCCTCCTCATTCCCTCCTCCCTTTTGCAATTCAGGCCCAGCTGACCAACATTAACATCAACACAGAGACCTGAAGACTGATAGGACAGACTCTTTAAGTCTGAAAAGAAACATTTACAGTCTATTCTTTCTGAAGCCTGCTACCTGGAGGCTTCATCTACATAATAAAACCTTCATCTCTACAACCCCTTATCTTCACCCAGACATTCCAGGTCTTTAGAAAAGAATTCTTTCAACCAATTGCCAATCAAAAAATTTTTGAATCTGCCTATGACCTGGAATGCCACCCCCACCTTCCAATGTCCCACCTTTCTAGATGAAACCAATGTACATCTTACATGTGTTGATTACATATCTCCCTAAAATGTATAAAAATATATAAAATTAAGCTGTAGCCTGATCACCTTGGGTACATGTTCTTAGGATCTTCTGGGGCTGTGTCACAGGCCATTCATTGGTCACTCATATTAAGGGAGGAGACCACCCCTCATATTGTCTTATGCCCAATTTCTGCCTCCAAAGAAAGAAAAAGTAAAAACTAAATGGCAGAAATGAAATCCACAAGCAGACAGCCCGGCACCACACCCTGGGCCTGGTAGTTAAAGATCGACCCCCTGACCTAATCGGTTATGTTATCTAGAGATTACAGACATTGTACAGAAAAGCACTGTGAAAATCCCTATCCTGTTTTGTTCCGATCTCATTACCAGTGCATGCAGCCCCCAGTCACGTACCCCCTGCTTGCTCAATCAATCACAACCCTCTCACGTGCACCCACTTAGAGTTGTGAGCCCTTAAAAGGGACAGGAATTGCTCACTTGGGGAGCTCGGCTCTTGTGACAGGAGTCTTGCTGATGCCCCCAGCCGAATAAACACCTTCCTTCTTTAACTCGGTGTCTGAGGAGTTTTGTCTGCGACAATATTTGGCTCAGAATAAATCTCTTCAAATATTTTACAGCGTTGGACTCTTTTTTTTTTTTTTTTTTGACAAATATGTAGTATATATGTAATCATTTCTTTTTTTCTTTTTTTTTTTTTTTGACACAGTGTCTCGCTGTGCTGCCCAGGCTGGGGTACAGTGGCATGATCTTGACTCACTACAGCTTCAACCTCCTAGGCTCAAGCGATCCTCTCACCTCAGCCTACTGAAGTAACTGGGACTACAGGCTTGCACCACCACGCCTGGCTAAGTTTTGTATTTTTAGTAGAGACAGGGTTTCACCATGTTGCCCAGGCTGGTCTCAGATTCCTGGGCTCAAGTGATCCTCCCTTTCAGCCTCCCAAGTGCTGGGATTACAGGCCTGAGCCACGACTGTGCTTGGCCTGCATCATTTCTTTAAGCTGTTTCACTTCTCCTGAGTAGCCCTACAAAACTACACAAAATAATTATGCACAATAACCTAATTGAAATATAAACTTTTAAAAGAGAATTTAGATTTCCAGAGAGGAGGACAGCTGCCCATTGACAAGAACTCTTGCCACTAGGAAGCCTTTTTGGTTTTTTTGAGACAGGGTTTCACTCTCATTGCCCAGACTGGAGTGCAATGGTGTGATCTTGGCTCACTGCAACCTCTCCCTCCCAGGTTCAAGGGATTCTCCTGCCTCAGCCTCCCGAGTAGCTGGGACTACAGGCATGCACCACCATGCCCGGCTAATTTTGTATTTTTAGTAGAGACACGGTTTCTCCATGTTGGTGAGGCTGGTCTTGAACTCCCAAACTCAGGTGATCCACTCACCTTGGCCTCCTAAAGTGCTGGGATTATAGGTGTGAGCCACCGCGCCCAGCAGGAAGCCATTTTCGAGGGGCTTTCCGAAATCTGAGAGAGACAACGTGACACCTTCACTGGAAAAGCAGGAAAAGCCACTGTCAGTTGGCAACTGGCTCCCATCACTTGGATGGTATTAAGTCCTGTGGTGCTCCCTCTGGGGCTGGGAACTTACCTCCTATTCTGGTTATACCACCTTTGGGAGAGACTTTGGGAACATCAGTGTAGGTTGGCCCTCAGAAATCAGGGGTATTAACTCAAAGTTACTCTCACAAATTTCCAGGTGCCTCCAGGCAAGGTTTAAAAGAAACTACACTTTGGGAGGCCAAAGCAGGAAGACTGCTTGAGGCCAGGAGTTTGAGGCCAGCATGGGCAATATAGTGAAACATCATCTCTACATAAACCTTGAAAAATTATCCAGGCATGGTGGCATGTACCTGTAGTCCCAGCTACTCAGGAGGCTAAGGTAGGAGGATCACTTGAGCCCGGGAGGTGGAGGCTGCAGTAAGCCATGATTGTGCTTAGGTAACAGAGTAAGACTCTGTCTCAATAAATAAATTAAATTAAATTATGGATAAGAAAAACACTAGTAGAAAATCTAGTAAGGTGAGGCCAGGCACAGTGGCTCATGCCTATAATCTCAGTACTTTGGGAGTCCAAGGCTGGCAGATTATTTGAGCTCAGGAGTTCAAGAGCAGCCTGGGCAACATGGTGAAACCCCATACCTACTAAAAATACAAAAATTAGCTGGGTGTGGTGGAGTGTGCCTGTAGTCTCAGCTACTCAGGAGGCTAAGTTGGGAGAATCACTTGAACCTGGGAGGCAGAGGTTACAGTGAGCTGAGATCACGCAGGATCACGCCACTGCACTCCAGCCTGAGCAGCAGAGCAAGACTCCCTCTCAGAAAAAAAAAAAAAAGAAGAAGAAGAAGAAGAAGAAAGAAAAGACAAAAGATAATCTAGTAAAGTGGTATCAGTACTTGTCTCTTGGCCGGGTGTGGTGGCTCACCCCTGTAATCCCAGCACTTTGGGAGGCTGAGGCAGGCAGATCATGAGGTCAAGAGATCGAGACCATCCTGGCTAACATGCTGAAATCCCATCTCTACTAAAAATAAAAAAAAAAAAAATTGGCTGGGCATGGTGGCATGTGCCTGTAGTCCTAGCTACCCGGGAGGCTGAGGCAGGAGAATCACTTGAACCTGGGAGGCAAAGGTTGCGGTGAGCCGAGATCACGCCACTGCACTCCAGCCTGGCAACGGAGTGAGACTCCATCTCAAAAAAAAAAAAGTAGTTGTCTCTTTATGTTGGGATGGTGAATGTGTTTTCCTTTTCTTTCCTTTTTTCCCAAATTTCATGTACTGCATGTGACTTATATTTATAATAAAACTAAAATCTGCAAAAAAATTTCTAGCCTTGTTTTGCAAATTCAAGTGTAATTATTTTTATGCTTTGAGGGGTATGTGCCACCTGGGAAACTTTTAAAGTTTTTCAGAGATTTTGAGGTCTGGCCTGGGGGTGTCAATGCACAGCCAAGGTCAAGGGCTTCCACGGACTCTCATAATCTGGATGTAACACTTCTGTGAGGTCCATGGCAAATGGGACCCTAGACTAGAATAATCACAGCTGAAGGGAGTGCTCACAGTCATCCACTACTGTATTGAGCACCCCTGACATAACTAACTCCATCTTAGAAAAAGACTCCGTTTTATATTTCACAGGGGACTCTGCCAACAAGGATAAGATGTTTTGTTTAACAAACAAATAAAAAGATAAAGACTGTATCCAACCAGATAAAGACACAAACAAGCACACTCTTCCAGGATCAGTTCTCACCAGAGGACTCTGTGACTATAAAAGGTCAGGCTTTCAGCAGCTCGAAATGGCTGTCTTAACCGACACCGTCTGGCAGTCACTCATGATAAGAACTTTGCATCTGCCTCTGCAGGTTCTGCCACCTAAAACACTCTACCTTTAAAGACCGACCTGGCCGGGCGCAGTGGCTCAAGCCTGTAATCCCAGCACTTTGGGAGGCTGAGACGGGTGGATCACGAGGTCAGGAGATCGAGACCATCCTGGCTAACATGGTGAAACTCCGTCTCTACTAAAAAATCCAAAAAAAAAAAAAAAAAAAAAAAAACACTAGCCAGGCAAGGTGGCGGGCGCCTGTAGTCCCAGCTACTTGGGAGGCTGAGGCAGGAGAATGGCGTAAACCCGGGAGGCGGAGCTTGCAGTGGGTCGAGATCCGGCCACTGCACTCCAGCCTGGATGACAGAGCGAGACTCTGTCTCAAAAAAAAAAAAAGGAGAGAGACCAACCTGGACCAGGCCCAGATTCCTTTTGTCTCTGCCACCTAAAACACTCTTCCTTGAAAGACTGACCTGGACCAGGCCCAGACTCCTTTTGCCTCTGCTCCCCTGGTCTGGTCCATTAACCCTTTCTCCTATCTCTTTTTTTCTGAAATTCGGGAATACTTAGACAAGCAAATTCCTTTTCAAATGAGTGGAGTAGGAGACATGGATGATTTCTCTAAGTTCCTGCCCCTCTTTCCTGAGAGCTGCCCCTGTTCAGGAGCAGTAGTTGTGCTTGCAATACAGGACCACACTTTCTGGATCCTAAGAGTTTCAAATTGGGACTGTGAGATGCTACTTAGTCATTCCTGCAGGGCAAGCAACAGAAGACACAAAAACCAGGGAGCTGAGAGCTGCCACGGTGGGTCTTGTGCATGCATAAGCAGTGACCACATGTGACTGCTGAGAGAGCTACAGAGCAGACAAATTTGAGAGAGAACAAAAGCACAGTCAGCCAGCGCCGGCTTCCTGGTCCAGCCGTCTGTGGGGCCGGCTATCCTCGGTGCTCTTGGAATCCATGAGCTATCTCCAAGGCCTCCCAGAAAAGGCCTTTTGCTTAAGCTAGTTTGAAGTAGTGTTTTTACCTCTTGACCCCCAAATCCTTAATTAGGAAAAATGGTAACCAAGGTAAAATGCATAACTTAAGCAATAATTAACATCGAGATAGAAATGCAAACGGAAGCAAACATTAAGGATGTATTAGTCATCTTTCCCTGTTGAAAATCTCAGAGCAATCATTCTTAGCTTTTTGAGGATGGCAGTAGTTCGAATTTTTTTTCTTTTCTTTTTTTTTTTTTTTTTTTGAGACAGGACTTGCTCTGTCATCCAGGCTGGAGTGCAGTGGTGTGATCACGGCTCACTGCAGCCTGGACCTCCCAGGCTCAAACCATCCTCCTGTCTCAGCCTTCCAAGTAGCCGAAACTACAGGCAGGTGCCAGCATACCTGCTAATTTTTGTATTTTTTATAGAGAGGTGTCTTCCTATGTGACCAAGGCTGGTCTTGAACTCCTGGGTTCCAGCAATCCTCCTACCTTGGTCTCCCAAAGTGCTGGAATTATAGGCATGAGCCACTGTACCCGGTCAGTTATAAATTTCTTTATAAAGGATAAGATTATTGTTACTCTGTAAATTTACTTTAATTTCTTTGCCTGATAGCTCAATTAGAATTATTACTGCTATCATTTGTTCAATAATCTGATATAAATTTTTAATACTTCAGCCATTAAAATATAGCATTGTGTAGAATTAGTTGAAATTTTATTAACATGTTGTGCACAATTAGTTCACCAAAATCAATTAATTTTACCTTGTGAACATTATTAAAATACTTTCCAAATGCAAATTGTGATGCGTGCCTCAAACTTCGTAAATTCTTGTTAAAATGGATTACGAATAGTTCACACAGAAATTGAAGAACTTCTTCTGTGGGTTACCCTTAGGTGGCCTCTACTGAACTTTTAATTTATCAACGAAGGGCCAGGTAGGTGTCAATGAAAAGAGTCAAACTCTGTAAAATATTTGAAGAGATTTATTCTGAACCAAATATGAGTGACCATGGCCCGACACAGCCCTCAGGAGGTCCTGAGAACATGTGCCCAAGGTGGTGGGGGTGCAGCTTGGTTTTATACTTTTTAGGGAGGCATGAGACATCAATCAAATACATTCAAGAAATACATTAGTTTAGTGCAGAAAGGCGGGACAACTCAAAGCAGGGGCTCCCAGGCTATAGGTAAATTTAAACGTTTTCTGATTGACAGTTGGTTGAGTTTGTCTAAAGACCTGAGATCGATAGAAATGAAATTTTGAGGTTAGAATAAAAAATTGTGGAGATCAAGGTTCTTCTGAAGTCTTCTAGTGGCTGCCCTGAGACACAATAGATGACAAGTGTTTCCTATTTAGATGTTTAAAAGGTGCTAGAGTTATAATTAATCTCTTCAGGATTGGGAGGACCTGGAAGAAAAAAATCTGGCTATGTTAATAGAGATTCTTTACGGATGCAAATTTTCCCCCAGGAAGAACAGCTTTGCTGGGCCATATCAAGATATGGCAAAGAAACATGTTTTGGGGTAAAATATTTTGATTTTCTTCCTTGTCCTGTGATGTTATGCCAGAGTCAGGTTGGAAAGTAAGTCATGATAGATAGCGTTAAATAAAACCCATCTGATGAGGATTTGCAGTTTGTAGGGCATGACTCCCCAGGCCCCTTAGATAGAAATTTGGGCAAGATTTAAAAAAAAAATCAAAGCTTCGTCTTCATAGGTATCCAAGTCAGACTGTCTGTATTTGAATCCAGGCTGTACTACTCACCAAATAACCTTGGGCTAGTTATTATATTTGTTTCCCTGACAAGATTTCTCCACTGGAAAATCAGGTATTAGTGGTATCTAATCATAAGGTCTTTGTGAGCTTTTAGGAAGACAATCCATTTAAAGCACCTAGGAAAATGCCTAGGACACAGTAGGTAACCATTAATTTCTTATCTCTGTGATTAACATAGAATATTAGTAACTATTGTTACGCTGCTTCTGTTGAAAGACCCTTTTCCTGACTTGTATTAATCAGGACTTTCTAGAGGGACAGAACTAATAGGATAGATATATATATGAAAGGGATTTTATTAAGGAGAATTGATTCATACAATCACAAGGTAAAGTCCCAAGATAGGTTGTCTGCAAGCTGAGGGGCAAGGAAGGTAGCGGTGGATCAGTTGAGTCTCAAAACCTCAAAAGTAGGGAAGCCGATAGTGCAGTCTTCAGTCTGGGCCAAAGGCCCGAGAGCCCCTGGCAAACCACTGGTGTGAAGTCCAAGAGTCCAAAAGCTTAAGAACTTGTAGTCTGATGTTCGAGGGCAGGAGGCAGCCAGCAAAGGAGAAAGATGAAGTCCAGAAGACTCAGCAAGTCTGCTCTTCCATCTTCTCCTGCCTGCTTTATTCAGCTGGCAGCTGATTAGATGGTGCTTACCCAGAGTGGGGGTGAGTCTGCCTTTCCCAGTCCATTGACTCAAATGTTCATCTCCTTTGGCAACACCCTTACAGACACACCTATGAACAATACTTTGCATCCTTCAATCCAATCAAGTTGACACTCAATATTAACCATCACAAGCCTTGTCCTGTGTACTTGTGCTCATAGAGTAAGGGCTAAGGTTGAGTCAAGGTCAAGGTCCGGTCAAGGCTTTCCTCTTGATGTGGTTTGACTGTGTCCCCACCCAAATCTCATCTTGAATTGTAGCTCCCCTAATTCCTACATGTCAAGGGAGGGACCCAGTGGGAGGTAACTGAATCATGGGGTGGGTCTTTCCCATGCTGTTCTCCTGATAGTAAATAAGTCTCATGAGATCTGACGGTTTTATAAAGAGGAGTTCCCCTGCACATGCTCTCTTGCCTGCCACCATGTAAGACATCTCTCGCTCTTCCACCAAGATTATGAGGCCCCTCCAGCATGCAGAACTGTGAGTCAATTAAACCTCTTTCCTTTATAAATTACCCAGTCTCGGGTATGTCTTTACCAGTGGGATGAAAACAGACTAACACACCTTTCCTGTGAAACTTCCCTCTGTTTCTCAAAGTGAGTATCCTCTTCAGGTTCCCTGGGCATTCCTCCATACTGAATTGGAATTAACTGTTTAGCTGGGCTCCCTCTCTAGACTGTAGGTACTCTGAAGACAGGAACTGTGTTATTCTCTTCTGAACCCCATAACAGTTTGTTGAATAAATACATGAATAAAAAAGAGCAGAGGCTCTCCTGAGGGAGAGCATAGAAGAGGTTATTGAAAACACGGAAGAAGTTGGGATGAGAATAAAAAGGGTCTCACAAATTTAGGGAAAGACTGATTGTTCTGTAGCCATGGTAACAAACAGCCACCAGAACCAATTTTAAATCTGTTCAATTAATTCGTGACAACTAGCCTCAGTGAACATGCTTTTGCAAACCAACCAATCAATGTCAGCCTTTGCTTATGAAAATCAGCTAATGAGAAAGGATTTGGGGCGGGTGTGGTGGCTCACACCTGTAATCCCAGCACTTTGGGAGGTGGGTGGGTAGATCACTTGAGGCCAGGACTTTGAGACCAGCTTGGGCAGCATGGTAAAACCCCATCTCTAACCTGTAATCCCAGCTACTCAGGAGGCTGAGGCAGGAGAATTGCTTGAACCTGGGAGACAGAGGTTGTAGTGAGCTGAGATCACACCACTGCACTCCAGCCTGGATGACAGAACGAGACTCCATCTCAAAAAAAAAAAAAAAATTAGCTGTGCATGGTGGACATGGTGGCGGGCACCTGTAATCTCAGCTACTCGGGAGGCTGAGGCATCATGCATGAGAATCACTTAAGCCAAAGAGGCAGAGGTTGCAGTGAGCCAAGACCACTCCACTCTAGCCTGGGCAACAGAGCGAGACTGTGTCTCAAAAAAAAAAAAAAAAAAAAAAAAAAAGGATTTGCTTCATTAGAAATACCTCCAAGTGACAACAAATTAATGTTATGTCTCACTTATGTGACCACACTTCTTCAGATGATGTCAACCTATGTATATCTGTGAACTTCTCAAAAACCCTAAATGAGATCAGATCAGCAGTCTGGTCTGCTCCTGGAGACCACGCCTGACCAGTGTAGTAATACAGTTCTCCTTCATTATAGAAGCAATAAATTCAGTTTTGCTCTTTTATTTCAGGCATTGAGTGCTAGTTTCATCATTCGTTAACAACTCTGATATGGAAATTTATTTTAAGGTAAAATTCACATAACAAATGTCTTAGTCCATCCAGGTTGCTATAAGAAAATACTTTAAGTGGGATAGCTTAGAAACAACAGAAATTTAATTCTTACAGCTCTAGAGGCTGGGAAGTCCAAGATCGAGGTACCAGCAGATTCAGTGTCTGGTGAGGGATCCTTCCTTGTAGAAGGTGACTTCTATGTGTCCTCACATGGCAGCAGGGGCTTGCAGGCTCCCTCAGGCCTCTTTGTAAGGGCACTAATCCCATTCATGGAGGTGGAGCCCTCATGGCCTAATCATTTCCCAAAGACCCCACCTCTTAACACTGTTGCATTGGAGATTAAGTTTTAGCATATGATTTCCAGGGAAACACAGGTTTTGACAATAGCAACAAAATTCACCATTTTAAACATTTTACAGCATACAATTTAGTGATATTTTAGTATATTTACAATATTGTGCAACCATTATCCTTATCTAATTTCAGAATATTCTCTTCACCCCCAAGGGGAAGTCTTGTACCTTCCAGTTTCCTTTTCTGTTCATTCCCTGTCAATGACTAATCTTTCTGTCTTTATAGATTTGTTTATTTTGAATAGTTCATATAAATGGAATCATACTGTATGAGGCCTTTTGGGTCTGCCTTCCTTCACTTAGCATGTTTTCAAGGTTCATTTATGCTGTAGCAAGCATCAGTACTTTGCTCATTTTTATGGCCAAATTATAGTCTACTGCATGAACACAGTACATATTTATTTATTTAGTTAGTTAGTTAGTTAGTTAGTTAGTTAGTTAGTTTTTTGAGACAGGGTCTCACTCTGTCACACTGGAGTGCAGTGACACTATCTTGGCTCACTGAAACCTCCACCTCCTGGGTGCAAGTGATTCTCCTGCCTCAGCCTCCCAAGTAGCTGGGATTACAGGTGTGCTCCAACAAACCCAACTAATTTTTGTATTTTAGTAGAGTCAGGGTTTCACCATGTTGGCCAGGCTGGTCTCAAGCTCCTGACCTCAGGTGACCTGCCTGTCTTGGCCTCCTAAAGTGCTGGGATTACAGGCATGAGTCACCATGCTGGGCCTATACTATGTATTTTTAACCCATTCATCTGTTAATGGACACTAGGCTATTTTCTACCTGCAGCTGTTGTACATAATGCTTCCATAAATGTTGGGGTACACATATTTGAGTTCCTGTTTTCAATTTTTGGGGGGTATTTTACTTATAAGAAAAATTGCTGGGTCAACTGGAATATCTATGTTTAATTTTAGAGGAACTGTCAAACTGTTTTTCACAGTGGCTGTACCATGTTTCTTCCCACCAGCAATGAGCAAGAGATCCAATTTTTCCACGACCTTGCCAACAGGTTATTTTTCATTGTTTTGAATACAGACATCTTAGTGGGTGTGAAATGGTATCCTGTGGATTTGATTTGCATTTCCCTAATGCCTAATGATGTTGAGAATTCTTTGGTTATTTGTATACCATCTTTGGAGAAATATTTATTCAAGTTCTTTGCCCACTTTAAAACTGGGTTGTGTGCTCTTTTGTTGTTGAATTGTAGTTTCTGTATATAATCTGAATGTTGTGCCCTTATCAGACATGATTTGCAAATATTTTCCCATTTTGTGCATTGTCTTTTCACTCTCTTGATACTTTGATACAGAAAAGTTTTTAATTTTGTTGTTGCCTATGCTTTAGCATCATATCTGTAGGTCTTACATGCTTTTTGTTCTTTCATCACTTCCTTTTTTAATTTAGTTGATTTTGTTTGTGTGTGCTACGATTTTAATTACCTTTTTCTTCCATAGAAAATAAAAGTTATTTTCTACTTTGGGCAGTAACTGGTTACCTTGAACAACTTAAACTTACAACAACCTACAGTAATTAACACTAACTAGTGTTAATAAACACCAGTTTGAATAGTATACAAAAACTGTGCTCCTATACATCTGTATCCCTTTCCCTTATATTGTTATTATCACAGATTACATCTTTATACATCATGGGCCCATTACTATAGATTCATAATTATTGTTTTATATATTTGCCTTTTAAACCATATAGGGAAAAAAGAGGAGTTACTAAACAAAACACAGTAATACTGGATTTTGTATTTACCTGTGTAGTTACCTTTACCAGTGTTATTTATTTCTTCTATGTCTTTGAGTTACTGACTAGTATTCTTTCATTTCAGCCAGAAAGATTCTCGTTAGCATTTCTTGTAGGGCAGATCTAAAAAAGTGTGGAAATATCTTAATTTATTCTTTATTCTTAAAGAATAGTTTTGCTGGGTTAGAATTCTTAGTTGACAGGTCTTTTATTGTTTTTGTTTTTATTTTCTCAAGACTTTAGATGTGTTACCCTACTGCCTTCTGGTCTCTGTGGTTTCTGACAAGCAATCAGTTGTTAATCTTGCTGAGGATCCATTGTATATAATGAATTGCATCTCTCTTGCTGCTTTCGGCATTCCATATTTGTCTTTCGGTTTTGACAATTTGCCTATAATGTGTCTTGGTGTGGATTTCTTTAAGTTTATCCTGCTTGAGTTTCTTGGATGTGTTTATTCATGTCTCTCCTCAAATTTAAGAAGCTATTATTTCCTAAAATATTTCCTTCAAATATTTTTCTTCTTTTACTAAATCTCTCTTTGGCACTCCTATGATGTGTATATATGTTGACATGCTTGATGGTGTCCCAGAAGTTCCTTGGGCTCTGTTCATTTTTCTTTCTTCTGTATTTTCTGGTCCTTAGACTGGTTAATTTCAATTGCTCTATCTTTCAGTTTGCTGATTCTTTCTTCCATCTGCTCAAATCTGCCATTGCATTCCTCTAATGAATTTTTCATTTCAGCTATTGTAATTTTCAGCTCCAGAATTTCTATTTGATTCTTTTTTACTATTTCCTTATTGATGTTCCCTATTCATTCATACATTATTCTCCTGCTTTCCATCAAACATTTATTGGTTTCCTTTAACCTATTGACTATATTTAAGAGAGTTAATTTGACATCTTTGGCTAGTAATTCCAGTGTCTGGGCTTCCTCAGGAATGGTTTCTGTCAAACTCTTTTTATCTTGTGAATGAGCCATACTTTTATGTTTCCTTGTATGCTGTGTAATTTTTTGTTAAGAACTGGATATTTTGAGTATTGTAATGTGGTAACATTGGAAATCAGTTTCTCCTCCTCCTCAGCAATTGCTGATTTTTGCTTTTTGAAGGCTGCTGCTGTCCACTTGCTAACTGACTTTTCCAAACTTTTTTTTTTTTTTGCAAAGTGTGTATTCACAGTTGTGTTCGGTCACTGAAGTTTCTGTTCTGTTATCTATCTAGTCATCCAGTGACCTGACAAAGATTTCTTGAAGTGGTTAGCTCCCAGAATGGAAAAAAAAAAATTGTCACCTTAAATATTCTAACGGATGCCACCAGGTAAAGCCATTACAGCTCATGAAGGCTGAATACAAGGCGAGTATTAGAGAGAGAAAAGCAGATTAGTGGTTGCCAGGGGTTAGGAGGAAGGGAGAATAGGAAATGACTGCTAAAGGATATGAAATTTTCTTTTTGGAGTGATGAAAATATTAAAAAATAATTTAGATAGAAATGATGGTTGCATAACCATCATTATTAAAAACCAGATAATTTTTAAAAAGGTAAATTATATACCAATGAAGCTGTTACAGAAAAATCTAAACTGGATATTTCAAAGGCATCTCAAACTCAGTGTATCAAACATTAATTTTGTTTGTTTGTTTGAGACAGTCTCGCTCTGTTGCCCAGGCTGGAGTGCAGTGGTGCAATCTCGGCTCACTGCAACCTCTGCCTCCCAGGTTCAAGCTATTCTCCTCCTTCAGCCTCCTGAGTAGCTGGGATTACAGGCGCATGCCACCATGCCTGGCTAATTTTTGTATTTTTAGTAGATATGGTGTTTCACCATGTTGGTCAGGCTAGTCTCAAATTCCTGATCTTGTGATCCGCCCGCCTCAGCCTTCCAAAGTACTGGGATTACAGGAGTGAGCCATTGTGCCTGGCAAACATCAAATTCTTATTCTTCAATATCAAACCTTGTTCTTTTCTGGTGATTTCCAATGCTTAGTGAGTGTATCACTATCCATCTACTTATGCAAAATAGAAACTCCTAGGGTCATGCTTGCCACCTGTCTCTCTCTTCCCTTAATATTTAGTTCATCCCTGAATCTTATCAGTTTCATCTCTTAGTTACATCTTTAATTTTTCCACTTGTCCATATCTTTATTGCCACATCCCAAAGCTGCCATTATCTCTTGTTAAACAAAGCTTTTTCTCTGGCCTCATATCTATGATCATGTGTCATTTAACAACAGGGATGAGTTCTGATAAATGTATCATTAGGCAATTTCGTCATTGTGTGAGTATCATAGAGTGTACTCACACAAACTAGATGATATATCCTACTATATGTCTAAGCTATAGCCTATTGCTCCTAGGCTGCAAACCTGTACTGCACGTTACTGCTCTGAATACTACAGGTGAGTGTAACACAATGGTAAGTACTATACTTTTATACAACTAGCAGCCCAGTAGGTTTGTTTACACCAGCCTTGCCACAACACATGAGTAATGTGTTGCACTATGATGTTCCAATGGCTATGACATCACTTGGAGATAAGCATTTTTCAGCTCCATTATAATCTTACTCATAAGACCACTGTCATGTATGTGGTCTGTCACTGACTGAAACATTGTTATGCAGTGCGTGACTGTACACGTATAATATGCTCTTGCCTCTTTTCAGTTAACCATCCCTACAGCAGCCAGCAATGTTGGGACCAGGCAGATGCTTACTGCATCAGCAGAGCAGGACACTAGAAAATTGAGGCAAATTTTTGATATTTTGTAACAGGACACAAAATTTCTGCAAGTCACAGAAAACTCAGTTCACTCTTGCTTAAACAGGGAGAAAATGTATTATCTATAAGAACTAAGCTCTGTGTTTGGGCTCAGCCAAGTCTTGAAGCATCTAGCTGTTTTATATCTTTGCATTCTGTTGCTTCCCCTCGTGGTGGTAAGGTGGCTGCCAGTTGCAAATAGGCAACATGTTCCCCTATTCACACCCAGTGGAAGAAGGAAAACCTCCCCCAACTGTGAAATATAAGTTCTTCCCTTAGCTTGTATTAGGCAAATTATATATGTGCCTGTGGATCAGGGAAAGGCCAAATATTCATTGGAATGGACCGATTAAAGTCAATCCATGGATGGGTGGATAGCTGAACAAAATTGAAGATCTGTTAGGAAGAAGAAAGTGAGGTGCTATGGTCTGAATCTCTGTCCCATCCCCCAAATTTACGTTTGAAATTCCATCCCCACGATGGTGGCATTAGAAGGTGGGGCCTATGCCAGGCACAGTGGCTCACATCTGTAATCTCAGCACTTCAGGAGGCCGAGGTGGGTGGATCACCTGAGGTCAGGAGTTTGAGACCAGCCTAGTCAACATGGTGAAACCCTGTCTCTACTAAAAATACAAAAAATTAGCCAGGTGTGGTGGCACATGCCTGTAATCCCAGCTACTTGGGAGACTGAGGCAGGAGAATCACTTAAACCTGGGAGGTGGAGGTTGCAGTGAGCTGAGATTGTACCATCGCACTCCAGCCTGGGGGACAAGAGTGAAACTTGGTCTCAAACAAAAAAAAAAAAAAGAAGAAGGTAGGGCCTTTTGGAGATGATCAGGTCATGAGGATAAAGCCCTCATGAATGGGATTAGCATCCTTATAAAAGAGACCCAAGGAAGATTGTTTGCCCTTTTGCCATGTGAGGGCACAGTAAAAAGATGGCCTTCACCAGATATCAAAACTACCAGTGCCTTGATCTGGGACTTCCCAGCCTCCAGAACTGTGAGAAATAAATTTCCGTTGTTGAAGTCCCTCAGTCTATGGCATTTTCTTACAGCAGCTTAAATGGACCAAGACATGGAAGACAGATGCTTGTCCTTGATCTCATACGACTCTTCTTCGGTGCAGAGCTTTAAAAATACAGAAGGGGCCACATATCTTGCAAAGAGGAAGGCAGCCTTAGCAAAATATCATTTACAACATGAGAGATTTCACCCTTAATTTTCAACATTCAAAACTGAAAATGCACTTGATTTTATGTGGGACAAACAAAATTTAATAATTGTAACTTAGTAAAGAGCTTTTTAATTTTTCTAATTGCATTATGATAAAGTTAGAATGTAAAGAATGCCCTCTGGGGCAGGGTGTTGTGGCTCACACCTGTAATCCCAGCACTTTGGGAGGCCAATGAAGGAGTATAGCTTGAGCCCAGGAGTTAGAGACCAGTCTAGGCAACACAGGGAAATCTTGTCTCTACAAAAAGAATTTAAAAATGAGCTGGACATGGTTGTGCGTGCCTATAGTCCCAGCTAATTGGGAGGCTGAGGTGGGAGGATCATGTGAACCTGGGAGGTCAAGGCTGCAGTGAGCCATGATAGTGACACTGTATTTCAGCCTGAGTGAGAGACCTTTTCTTAAAAAAAAAAAAAAAAGCCATCTGGGATTCAATATGGTCATTTTTTTTTTTTTCTGATTACAAAGTCTACTGAACATAGGGGCAAAAGTTCACTGGTTACAGCAACCAAAAGTGGAAGTCTTCCCTTTCGTGCTAAGCATTTAAGCAAAATATATTACACATCCACAGCAGTGCCAGGTAGCCTTAAGTAAAAAGGGAACATATTTTAGGCACAGTTGCAGGGTAAGTTGAAAGACTTGAAATTGTTCTTTGAACTAACAGGCGTAGATACTGACATGGTTTGGCTGTGTCTCCACCTAAATCTCATCTTGAATTGCAACTCCCACAATTCCCACATGTTGTGGGAGAAACCTGGTGGAAGGTGATTGAATCATGGGGGCGGCTCTTTCCTGTTCTGTTCTTGTGATAGTGAGTTGGTCTCGGTCTCAGTCTCATGAGATCTGATGGTTTTAAAAACAGGAGTTTCCCTGCACAAGCCCCCTTTTCTTGTCTGCCGCCATGTGAGATGTGCCTTCACCTTCTGCCATGATTGTAAGGCCTTCCAGCCATGTGGAACCGTAAGTCCAATAAACCTCTTTCTTTTGTTAATTGCCCATTCTCGGGTATGTCTTCATCAGCAGTGTGAAAGCAGACCAATACAGACACATTAATGATGATTAAGTCCTAAAAATCTATTCTATTACAGTCAAGCACAGTTAGCCTACAGATAAGGGATGCCAAAGTATAATCTTCATAAAAATGAGGTTATTCATTTGAAAGTATACATGTGTCACTGACACTGAGGATGTGTTGAGGCCCAGGCAATTCATTTCCTTATACCACTGTTTGGCAGCTCCTGGAAATGTACTGTAGAAATTCTGATTCTTCTTCTTGTTCTTTTTTTTTTTTTTTAAATAGAGATGAGGACTGGCTGGTCTCAAACTCCTGGGCTGAAGCAATCCACCCACCTCAGCCTCCCAAAGTGCTGGGATTATAGGCATGAGCTACTGCACCCAGCCATCCTGACTGCACAGTCAGAATCTGTAGTTGGTTGGTTAAAGAAAAAAGTCAGCTATATGGGGCTTCATAAAATTATAATATATATCTTCAAAATTTTATTTTTAACTTAAAACATAAACAGGTTGATCTACCCATCATTCCCTTGATGTCAGGCTAAAACCTCTGCTTTGCGTGTGGGCCTGCTGACAGGGGGCTGCACAGAGGACATTGATTAGCACAGCAAGAAGCATTATCAATTTCAACTTCAGTAGAATGAGGACTCAAGACACTTGTGAAGCAAAATGAGGGCAAAGTCCTATATTTTAACATTTCTCTCTCCCTCCCAAACATTCATGGCTGTTTTGCCCACACCTAATTCCACAGCATTTTTTTCTTTAACAACATGTCTTTATCAGGACTTTCCCAAGTTTTCAATTTATTTTCATAGAGATTATTCTCTTCACACTCATAATTGTTTGATTTTGGTAATACTGAATTAAATTACATCGTTAGTAAGTACAACTTGCATAAACAAGTTTTGGAACAAATACAACTGACTTTTTTTTTTCTTTTTTTTTTGAGACTGATTCCTGCTCTGTTGCCCAGGCAGGAGTACAGCGGCGCAATCTTGGCTTACTGCAGCCTCTGCCTCCTAGGCTCAGCCAATCCTCCTGCCTCGGCCTCCTGAGTAGCTGGGATTACAGGGACCCACTACCATGCCCAGCTAACTTTTGTATTTTTAGTAGAGATGAGGTTTCATCATGTTGGCCAGGTTGGTCTTGGACTGACCTCGAGTGATCCGTCCACCTCGGCCTCCCAAAGTGCTGGGATTACAGGCGTGAGCCACCATGCCTGGCCAAATACAACTGATTTTTGGAAAGCATACAACTCAGGGAGAGCAGTGATTAGCCTACCAAGGAGCAGACGACTTCCTAGTAGGGGAAATTTGGGTTCTGAGCATTAGGCATTATTTTTCACAGAGAGCAGAGACTGGCTCAAAAGTCTGAACCATACAGGTAGCTAACGAAAGCTGAGTTAGTTTAAGAAATGGAAAATCTAGGCGGGGCATGGTGGCTCACGCCTGTAATCCCAGCACGTTGGGAGGCTGAAGCAGGAGGGTGGCTTGAGCCCAGGAGTTTAAGACCAGCCTGGTCAACATGGTGAGTCCCTGTCACTGAAAATTTTAAAAAGGAAAAAAGAAAGTCTAAATTCAGGGACTTAGCACCACTCAAACTTTCATGAAGGTGAGCAATGCTGAAACCCTGTGGAGAGGAATGCTGACAATAAAGGCTTGGGCAATCCATTCTTGGCTGGGTCTCTAGGGGGCCTGACAATGCTTCTCTTCTCAAAGCCTGAGCCTCCATTTGCATGTGTTTAGTGTCATGAACCTAGTCCCAGCTAAATGCTCTAAAATATTTAAATACAACACCCTTTAAGGGAGACAGGAAAGGAACTGCTCCTAGTTTTGTTCAATAAAGTATTAAAGTCTAAAGTATCCTTAAAATGGGTCAGAAGGAGCAATGGCTCATGCCTGTAATCCCAGCACTTTGGGAGGCCCAGGCAGGTGGACAACTTGAGCCCAGGAGTTCGAGACCATCCTGGGAAACATAGGAAGACTCCATCTTCACAAAAAAAAAAATTAAAAAATTAGCTGGGCCTGGTAGCACAAGTCTGTGGTTCCAGCTTCTCAGGAGGCTGAGGCAGGAGGATCACTTGAGCCCAAGAGGTTGAGGCTGCAGTGAATCGTGTTTATACGCCTGCACTCCAGGCTGGGTAACAGAGCCAGCCCCTGTCTTCAAACAAAAATAAATAAAACTCTCCAAGAGCACCCATTTGCTAGACACTGTGGTGGCGGGAGGGGGGATTATACTGTCTACTGGTGCCCTCTTGTGTTAAAATAGCGGGTCTACATGGGGATTATGAAGCTTTAAGAATGCATCTATCTGACAGATCTTCATTCACCTTGGATTGCACGTTAAAAATTAGCCCCAAAACGATTAAAGTGGTGGTGCTCGAGGTGGGGCCATGGAATCAGAAGTGTTTTCTCCCCACCTCCTAAACTGCGTAAAATGAAATTATTAATGTATTACTTCTACCAGCAAAACACACACACACACACAACAGAACAAAACACCACCACAAATTACCACTACAGTTAGTTATAACAAGCAGACCCAGACTTGGCACAATGGCTCACACCTATAATCCCAGCACTTTGGGAGGCTGAGGCAGGAGGATTGCATGAGGCCAGAAGTTCAAGACCAGCCTGGGCCATATAGCAAGACCCTCTCCTCTATAAAAATATAAAAGATTGAGCTGGGCATGGTGGCACAGTCCTGTAGTCCTAGTTTCTTAGGAGGCTGAGGCAGGAGGATTGTGTGAGTCCAGGAGTTTGAGACTGCAGTGGGCTATGATTGTGCCACTTGCCCTCCAGCCTGGGCAACAGCAAGACCCTGTCCCTTAAAAAACAAAACAAAACCCCAAGCAGACCCAATTTAAAGTTTTGTATGGAATGACCTGGAGCCCCAGCATTGGGTACCCCTTTGGGTAATTCTTATTGAATTCAATGGGAAGATCAAACAACTCTTTAAAAATGTCCCTATTGTTTTGCCAGGTAGGAGTGAAGAGTACTTTCCTTCAGCCCTCCTGAAGTTTCAGTTAATCCAAGTCTATGAAATGAACTGACAAGAGACTGATTAAGAGAAAAGGGACACATTTAGTACATGTGTTACTGGAAAGGGATCCCCTTCCAGACCGCAGGAGAGGCTTCTCGGATCTCGCACAACAAAGAATGCAGGGTGAGTCCATAGAGTAAAGTGAAAGCAGGTTTATTAAGAAAGTAAAGGAATAAAGAATGGCTACTCCATAGGCAGAGCAGTGGCATGGGCTGCTCGACTGAGGATGCTTATAGTTATTTCTTGATTATATGCTAAATGAGGGGTGGATTATTCATGAGTTTTCTGGGAAAGGGGTGGATAATTCCTAGAACTGAAGGGTGCTCCCCTTTTTAAACCATATAGGATAATTTTCTGATGTTGCTATGGCATCTATAAACTATCATGGCACTGGTGGGAGTGTCTTTTATCATGCTAATGCATTATAATGAGCAGTGAGCACGACCAGAGGTCACTTTGGCCGCCATCTTGGTTTTGGCAGATTTTGGTCGGCTTCTTTACCACATGCTGTTTTATTAGCAAGGTCTTTGTGATCTGTATCTTGTGCTGACCTCCTATGTCACCCTATGACTTAGAATACCTTAACCCCCTGGGAATGCAGCCCAGTAAGTCTCAGCCTCATTTTATCCAGTCCCTACTCAAGATGGAGTCCCTCTGGTTCAAACACCTCTGACACATGCATGGAAGCTTCACAGGAAAGTGAGTCCTCAATACCCAGTGAGATTTAGAAGCTATATCCCCTTCTCCATAGGGGAGAGGGAAGTGGGGGATGTAGGCAACTTTTAGAGGAAAAGTAAATAGTTTTTAGGGGAGGTGAATGGGGACAAAGAACAGATAATGGTGTGGGATGAAGTTAATCTGGACTCTGGATGTGATGTTTGACTTTCAGTCTCTTCCATGACGAGTTTACTCTTCCTTGGTTCGTGAAAAAACAAGGGAGGGGATAGAATACAATTGTGTTCTCTTCTGGCAGATCTTTAGGTAGATAAGGAAACCTCAAAGAAAAGCCTCTTCTGGCATCTGCTGATTCCCAAGTACCTTCAATATAAAATAATCAGCATGCCAAGGTGCCATATTTGGGGGTGACATCCATATTTGGGGGTGACATCCCCTGGACTCTTTCAGTCTCATGTAGTTGAAGAACTTAAAGACAGGCAAAGCCTTTAGGAAAGGTGAATCCACATCTGTTTTCCCTATTTGCATTTAGAAAGCCCACTGAATTATAGAGTATCTACCTTAAAAGGTTTAGTCTTCCAATAAAGCCATGGAGAATGTGCTTAAGATCATGAACTCTGGAGGCAGAATGCCACTTACTAGTTGAGTGGACTTTTGGCAGTTACTTAACCTCTTTGTGCCTCAATTTCCAGTTCTGCAAAATAAGGATGGTAATATCACCTACCTCATTAATACAGTTAAAGGAAATAAAGTGCAATTAATGAGTTACATGTAAACTGCTTTTAACAGTGCTTGGTATGTAGTCAGCTCTATGCAAGCTTAATGCGATTTTTTAAAAAGTCAGACTTGACAAAGTATATTTGGGTTAAGAATAGTTCTTGTATTATTTCTCCCGCTCAGTATTCTTATCTCTCAAGGTTTTTGTTAATAATAGTTTCTGTTAAGCCTCAACAAGTTAAACTGATGCTTAATGAAATTTATGTTATATTTAAGGGAAAGTAATCTAAATTTCTAAGAAGATAGGTGCGGCAAAATAAAAAATATTTGGTCTTTGTCCCTGGTCCCTGGCACAGAGTTTCTCAAGCCCTTGGAAATTACTGGGTTGGTTGTTTGTTTTGAGATGGAGTCTTGCTTTCAGGCGGAGTGCAGTGGTGCCATCTTGGGTCACTGCAATCTCTGCCTCCCGAGTTCAAGCAATTCTGCCTCAGCCTCCCAAGTAGTTGAGATTACAGATGCCCACCACCATGCCTGGCTAATTTTTGTATTTTTAGTAGAGATGGGGTTTCACCATGTTGGCCAAGCTGGTCTTGAACTCCTAACCTCAAGTTATCTGCTTGCCTCAATCTCCCAAAGTGCTGGGATTGCAGGCATGAGCCACCATGCCTGACCAGAATGTACTGTCTTTTGTATGCTAATGAGAACATATGACTAGAGGATCAGAACTCTCAGCCCTGACCCACAAACTCCAGGGAGGTTAGAGGGACTACAGACTGGATCATAAAAACTCCTGAATGATTAGACTTGGAAAGCTTCCAGGCTGGTGCTGTGCTGGGAGGCTGACGTGCTCAAAGAAGGAATGGAAACCCTGTGCCATCCCATCCCATCTCATGGCCTTGGCATTTCTTCCTTTCAGCTGTTCCTGAGTTGTACCCTTGTAATACATCTGCAGTAGTAAACACACACTTTCCTGAGTTCTCTGAGTCATTCTAGAGAAATACTGAGCCTGAGGGATCATGGGAATACCCCAATTTGGAGTTGGCTGGACAGAAGTATGGGTAGTTTGGGCACCCTATTTGGTGCTGACAAATGAAGTGGGGGTAGTTCTATGGGAGTGTGGGGTCTGGGCTAACTCCAGATAGCATCAGAACTGTACTGAATAATTGCTGGACATTCAGTTGGTGTTGGAGAACCGGTTGCTGGTGTTTGAAAAACCACACATTTGGTGTCAGAAAACACTACACAATGGGGTTTCGAGTGGATAAGATGACCTCTGATGACGTCATGTGCCATGGCAATTAATATACAGCAGTCCTTCCCAAAGTCATCTTCCTCCCAGTGTGGAGACTCTCTAAAGAGATGCTGACAGTGCACTGGGAGAAACCCAGATGTAAATGGATGTGTGCGTACATGCTAGGGTTTAAAAATATAAGCATGGGCTGGGCACAGTGGCTCACGCCTGTAATCCCAACACTTTGGGAGGCGGAGGCAGGTGGATCACCTAAGGTCAGGAGTTCGAAACCAGCCTGGCCATAACATGGCGAAACCCTGTCTCTACTAAAAATACGAAAATTAGCTGGGCACAGTGGCACACGCCTGTAGTCCCAGCTGCTTGGGAGGCTGAGGCAGGAGAACCACTTGAACCCAGGAGGCAGAGGTTGCAGTGAGCCTAGATCATGCCACTGCACTGCAGCCCGGGTGACAGAGCAAGACTGTCTCAAAATAAATAAATAAATAAAATAAAAAATAAAAATAAGAGCATGAACTCTTTGATGCCATTCCCTTCAAAAGGTAGAGCCTAATTCCCCATCCCTTCAGTGTAGAATGGACTTAGTGACTCAATTCTAACAAATCAAATTCAGCGGAAATGATCGTGTACAACTTCAGAGACTAGGTCATGAAAGGCCCTGTGGCTTCCGTCCTCTCTGGGATCACTCATTCTGGAGAAAGCCAGCTGCCATGTCAAGAGAACACCCAGGTAGCCTTGTAGAGAGGCTCATGTGATGACGAACTAAGGCCTTCTGGCAACAACCATGTTAGTGCGCCATCTTGGAAATGGATACTGCAGCCCCAGCATCAGCTAAGCCACATACAGATTCTTGATTCTCAGAAACTGAGTGAGCTAATAAGATGTGTGTTGTTTTAGTTTTGGGGGTAATTTGTTACACAGCACACATAACTACTACAGTGTGTGCTTATGGATGTAGTGAGGTTTCATCACTGTTTCCAGACCTTACACTATTCAACTGGCGAGGATCCATCATCTTGACCAAAGAGCTAGTGCCAGATTGCAATGATTTGATAAAATGGTTTCTCTCTTTTCCCTGTCCAGTTACTACCTCATGTCACACGGATGTCTGGGTTCTCCTAATCACTTAGCTTATTTGTCTAGAATATTTGGGATGTAGTTTCAGTATAGTCTCAAGTGAGACAGAGTGCC
Source organism: Chlorocebus sabaeus (assembly GCF_047675955.1). Taxonomy (NCBI): domain Eukaryota; kingdom Metazoa; phylum Chordata; class Mammalia; order Primates; family Cercopithecidae; genus Chlorocebus; species Chlorocebus sabaeus. Next base: position 29,802,933 of record NC_132911.1, on the reverse strand, counting down.
ACTAGGAGAAGGCTGACAGCCTGGTTATGCAGAAGCCCCAAAGAGTGAAGTCTGCAGTCATCTGTCTGAGCTTTAGTTCTCTATCCTGAAGAATCAGAAACTATGTTTCATTAGAATATTCAGAAATTCATAGACTAAACTGACAAACTTGGGGGCAGAACCACACAAAACAAAATTCACGAGACTGATGTATAAACCAGAGAATTTCTCTAAATTTACTATGTGCAGAATGAAATTTTGGTGCCCTTATGCAGAATTCTCCCTCTTCCTGAATAATAGCTTAAAGGCCATATTAACAATCAGAAGCTGGTTCAGTTAGACTTGTAATTAGTGCCAAAAGAAGTGGCAAGTCTCAAGGTATGTTCTCCCTAAGCCACATACCTTGGGTCCTCATAAACTAGTCCTAACTGAAGTAGAGAACACTTTGGGTTACTGAATTACTCACATCTCTGGGATGCAGGACTTCCTTTTCATGGATAACACTGTATGCACACTGTCATATTTTGTTTCTTCAAATCCCATTTTGGTGAGTTGATAATTTTGGTTATTTTCTTTCCTCAAATGAATTAATATCATGTAACAACCTACAGTGTACCTGGGAAGCATTGAGACTCTCCTCACTATGTGTTGATTCTCTGGTGGTTTCTTCTTATCAAGTCCTTAGAAGGTATCTCACTGTTGCCCCACATAGTACCTGTGTAGTTTGGAAAGGCCATTTACTTAGCATATCAGAGCCTGTCCAGAGAGAATACATTAGAACCAGTATAGAATTTCAAAGACTGTCTTGTAATTTCTGATTTCTTTTATCTAGAAAATTTCCATGATCAACAACATTCTGAACTGATCACCAGGGGGTTGAAAAATGAATAAATAGCAGTTAACAGAAATAGGGCATTTATGTTCTCCTTTTCAAAAGCTCCATGTTTCATCCACTACAGTATAGTTTTCCAAGTTTAGTCGTGAGTATTCTTACCAAAATCACTCCAGTTTCGAACAATTGGGCTAATTTGTGCTGTCAGTTTCAGAAATTCAAAAATATATTTTTCTCTATTCACAATTAAAAATTAAATTTTGAGTCAGGAGTTTGAGACCAGCCTGGGCAACACAGCAAGATCCTGTCTCCACAAAAAGTTAAAAAACATAAAAAAGCCAGGCATGGTGGCTTATGCCTGTAGTCCCAACTACTTAAGAGGCTGAGGCGGGAGGATCACTTCAGCTTGAGGAGGTCAGTTGACCCATGCGAGCAAAGATTGTGCCACTGCACTCCAGCCTAGGTAACAGAGTGAGATCCTTGTCTCTAAAATAAATACATAAAAATTAAATTTTGAGAAAATATCTTAGTATTTTAGTATCTTACTATTAGTCAATATCTACTAATTCAAAAGTTGAGAAGTATGTTCCAGTAAATGTATACTTGAATTACTTTAAAAATTTGGAATTATAAAATTCTCAACATCTTGCTCACTACAGACAACAGAATAATAAAGCTCAATGATGAGTGATTAGTACTATGCTAAAATATTAACAATTTCAGAAATTTGTATAAATTTCAAAATTTCTTTTAGTTTCCTTGTCCTCAGAAACCCAAGAATGCCACTCATTTGTATTCTACTGAAGACATCTTTCTCTGATTACTTTTGTTTGACCAAAAAGAAAAAAACGGTATTTTTCTTAAAAACAAAGTGAAGTCTAAATTAATTCAATAGCTACTGAAATTTCACCTGAAATTTTAAACAGCTACAAATCCACAAGAGGAAAAAGTAAACACATTAGCTTTAATACAACTAGTACATAATAAAAATTAAGAGAAAAGATTAATTCAAATAGAAAACCTGATTATGCCCACTAAAGGTGCTGTTATCAGCCTTTTTATTCAGTTTAGTCTATGCTAGAATGTAAATACATAACAGTATGTCTTTTCTTGTCATGGGTAGTCTTTCACATAACTAAAATTTGTGGCAGCAGTTTATACAACAAAAGAAAAGCTAAATCTGTAAATTATCAGAAAAGCAGCAAGGATATATGAAAATAATACATTTATATAAATTACAAAGGACAGTTACAATGAAACTCCATTAGTTTCTTCTCAACCCAATTTTACAAAATACAGTGAACACGTATTATTCTGTGTGTTGTTAAGAGTGCATAAACACTGTGGGCCCATTCAAAAGACAGTGGTCAAAGACAAAATGTTATCTTCATGTCATATACTGTTCTTAGTTCTTTACTGGAGTTGAGCTTCCTTTCATAGTCTTCTTTAGGTGGTGGTAATTTGGCAAGATTTTCATCAAGAAATCCAGCTGTAGAGTCTGGGGCTAAAAAGATAAGGTAATTAAGGCTGACTGGCAGAAAGCAAAGTCAAGAGTACCACACAGCGACCAGGCGTGGTGGCTCAGGCCTGTAATCTCTGCACTTTGGGAGGCCCAGAGAGGAGGATGATTAGAGCCCAGGAGTTCCAGACCAGCCTGAGCAACATAGGGAGATCTTGTCACTACAAAAAATTTAAACATTAGCTGTGTGTGGTGGCACGCCCCTGTAGTCATAGCTACTCAGAAGGTTGAGGTGGAGAAGCAGGGCGGCGGGGGTGCAGGTGGATTGAGCCCAGGAGGCTGAGGCTGCAGTGAGCCATGATTGTGCCACTGCACTACAGCCTGGGTGACAGAGCCAGACCCTGTCTCAAAAAAAAAAAAAAAAAAAAGTTCCAGGTAGCAATGGTTATTAATAAATAAGTTGTGGAATTACAGGTGATTTTCATTAACTCATTTTTGCTTACCTGCTCTTTTTTTTTAAATTTATAATGAACATATGCTAAGTCTGGTTACAAGAAAAAGCCAACAGATTTTATATATTTATATAAAAATATACAGAAGTCACTTTTCAAACTAGCTTTTGTAGATTTCATCTTGGCTTCTGAAAAGTTAAAAAGTTCCGATTACAGAAGACCACATAAGTAAAACACCCAGAGTATTTTGTTTTCCACGTGACCTACAGAGCCACATAGCTGAGGTGTACTTGGATACACCTGTCTGATCTTCACTCTTCATATATTAGTACTGCCCAGATTTTCCTGATAGTAAAACTTACTGCAGTACTTGTAAAAATTAGAGCTTTTTAGGCCCCTGCCCTAGCACTGTGACTCAATAAGTCCGGGGAATCTTTATTTTTAATAAAGACCTCTATATAGTCCTTATGATCAGTGAAATGTGGAAGACAATATTGTGTATTATAAAATAATAAGTTTCAGATATTCTTGCTCACTTAATTCTAATCTCCCTTCCCCAACACCAGCTTCATTTCCCAGTCTTCAATCATTTTTGCTGTTATGTAGAAAGTAAAAAAATGACTAGATTTGGCCTTATTTCCTTTTTAGTCTATAGAGTAATACTTGCTTATAATAATAATAATAATGAAGCCAAACATTACAGAAATAGAGTAACCCAGAAAGAACTGGAGTTTTGATTCCTGATAAAATATGGCTAAGAATCAGAGGCATAGTTATGTTTTGAAACTATTCTTTTTTTTGTTTTTCTTTTTTTGCGCCAGATCCTCACTCTGTCAGCCAGGCTGGAGTGCAGTGGTACAGAGCTTACTGCAGCCCTGACCTCCTGGGCTCAAGCGATTCTCCCACCTCAGCCTCCCAAGTAGCTGGAACTACAGGTGAATGCCACCAGGCCCAACTGATGATTTTTTATTTTTTGTAGAGATGGGGTCTCATGATGTTGCCCAGGCTGGTCTTGAACTCCTTCCTGGGTTCAAGTGATCTGCCTGCCTTGGCCTCCCACAGTGCTTGAAACTATTTTCTTTAGTGGGAAGAAAAGGAGGCTAGGTAACTGAAGAAATATATATCCAATGTGCCAAGCAATGAGGCTCAAAACTGCAATACAAATGTCTTATGTCCAAAGGAAGCCCAAATGCCCTTTTTCATCTCCTACTCTAATATTTAACTCCAAATATTTACTCTACATTATTCTTGATCTGAGTTTCTAGGAGATAATTTTTCAAGCCAGGAAAATATCCAAACATACTTTCTTATTCACAAACTGTGTTTATTATGAAGCTATGGTGATAAACTAAATAGACACACCCCAGGTAGAGGCACAGGATAAATGTAGTATGGTCATTACTTAACTTTGAAGACTGATATTTTAGGAGTAAATCAATAGGGCTTGTACGGTTTGTTTATGCACTGTCAGTGACAATGCATGAGACCAAGAGTAACATTTCTGGATCTTTTTTCATAAGTGACTTGTCATCGTCATCCTTGTATATATTTTTGATATTAACCTAAAGACTAAATAATTGAACTGCAATTAAATCCTGGTTTCAGGGATTGAACTGTAATTAAATCCTGGTTTTTTGGGATGTTTCTCATTGTTTTCTTTTTATTTATTTATTTTTTGAGTTGGGGTCTCTGTTGCTCAGGCTGGAGTGCAGTGGCATGATCATGGCTCACGGTAGCCTCACACTCAAGCATTATCTTCCCACCTCAGCCTCCTCAGTAGCTGGGCTATAGTTATGCCCCACCACACCCGGCTAAGTTTTTCTAGTTTTTGTAGAGACAGAGTCTCACTATGTTGTCCAGGCTGGTCTTAAATTCCTGGCCTCAAGTCATCCTCCTGCCTCGGCCTCCCAAAGTGCTAGGATTCCAGGCATGAGTCATTGAGCCTGGACTCTTTTATTTTAATTATGTTCTTCTTAAATAGTGTACCTGCTGCCTCATGAAGACAATTACATTGTATTTTGGGAAAATTAACAGACAGAACTCTTTTTAAAGAGAGGTTCTAGTACCTGCGGTCGCTCGGTCTGCACCCGACGAAGGCAGTCTGCACCATAGATCACCGTATTCTCAGGGATGACTTCAAATGTATTTAGGTTGCAACAAGCCCCAATGATGCAGCCACTTGTCAATATTACATTTCTGCCTACATATGCTGCAATAAAAACACAGAAAGAACTGCAACTTAAGACATCAAATGATTGCAACACTTTTTTTCCTAAGATGATTTAGATATAAAAATGTAAACTGGCCTTAAGAAAAAAGTTAAAGAAAATACATCAGTTTGGAGTTTTTATGGACAACACAGAGGCAGGCAGTACAAGCCAGGGTCAGATGGATTCAAAATGGAGCTCTGCTGCTATCTGTGTGACCTTGGGAAAGTCACTGCAAAGTCTCTAAGCTCAAGTTCATCTATAAAACAAAGAGGCCACTCTACTTCACAGTTTAAGGAATAAATGCAATAACAGATGTAAAGTGATGAGCACAGATTTGAAACACAGTAAGCATAAAATAAACAGAAAATGCTGATGATAATAGTGATAATTGATAATCCAAATTAAAATAAAAGTCATTAAGTAGATTAACACAAAGTATCATTTTATTATTTAAAAAAGCAGCATTTTCTTTCATGCCACTCAGGACCAAGAAAGATAACCCACTATTCTAAAGAACTGTCATCATCCAGGTTCTTTCTGGACCTTGGTGGGACAAGCTCTTGAAGTTGCTTCCCAGTAGTGACACTGACTTTACGTAATCTCTTGTCTGGTCCACTTACAAGCTCATGATATTGGTTTCTGATTGGTTAGGGAAAAGTATTCCTGAAATTAAAGAAAGCAACTGCTAGAGACACTGTGATTTTTCCCCTCCTTTAATTCTACAACAACACTAACCAACTAAAATTTCAGAGACTAGTATTTAGTAGAAATCTTTTCCGAATCTTTCATTTAAACTTTATGGTTTAATTCAATCCTGTACACAGCTGATTTTAAATTTAATGTATTTAACATTACCAGACAACCACATAACCAGATCAGTTTCCTTAGTGGCAAAGAATTAGTTTGCCAGCTACTGTAGCCCCCTTCCAAACACACCACCTTGCCAGTTTGTATTCGGTTGTTTCCCAGGACAACACAAAGAGAAAGGAGCTCACTGCTTTGACAATAAAACTCTGAACGTAGCTTACCTTTTGATTCAATGACATTATTATCTCCCATCTTCATAGCTTGGGAATCTGTAAGCCAGAGTTAGGTGAATACTATAAATATGTTCACCTTTAGTCCCCACTAACACAGTATGTTTTTACATTGCACTGGGACAGAGGACGGGGTGTCAGATGGGCCATGCAGGCTCACCCTTGCCAGAACTCTTTGCTCTGGGCAATCTGTGGTAACGGTTTAATCTTTAAACATAAATATCGCTAGGTATAAATAAATGACTTGTGTTTTTGAAGAAACGAGTCCTTATACCCTGATTTTATGAGTATTTTCATAATTGTTTCAAGATAATTAAAATTATCCATCACCCAATCACTTAAACACTGTTAAAAGTTTGATATATCTTTATATAAATATATAGAATTTCCTGTATATAAGTGGGAATCAAACTGTATAAACTTTTATAGCTTATTCAGTTCACTTAAATTTGCAAGCATTATTCCACGCTGTTAAAATCTTTAGGCCAGGGAGGGTGGCTCACATCTGTAACCTCAGCACTCTGGGAGGCCAAGGTGGGAGGATTGCTTGAGCCTAGGGGTTCAAGGACCAGCTTGGGCAACAGAGTGAGACATCATCTCTACCAAAATTAGCTGGGCACGGTGGTGTGCACCTAAAATCCCAGCTACTTGGGAGGCTGAGATGGGAAGATTGCTTGAGTCTGGGAGCTGAGGCTGCAGTAAGCTATGATTGTGCCACTGCATGCCAGCCTGAGTGACAGAGCAAGATCCTGTCTCAAAAAAGATAAAATAAAATCTTTGAAAACATAATTTTAAATGACTGCTTAATGGTCCTACTGGTTTTATGCTCATAGTTCAATTTATTTAAATATCTTGCTATCGTTGGACATTTAGATTTTTCCTTCTAAATATTTTCTACTATATATTGTATGTTTTGCTGACGCCATAAGATTTTACTATCTTTTTTTTTTTTTTTTTTTTTTTAAATCTTTTTGAGACGGAGTTTCGTTTCACTCGTTGTCCAGGCTGGAGTGCAATGGCACAATCTCGACTCACCACAACCTCTGCCTCCCAGGTTCAAGTGATTCTCCTGCCTCAGTCTCCCGAGTAGCTGGGATTACAGGCATGTGCCATCACACCCAGCTAATTTTATATTTTTAGTAGAGACGGTGTTTCTCCATGTTGGTCAGGCTGGCCTCAAACTCCCAAACTCAGATAATCTGCCTGCCTCGGCTTCCCAAAGTGCTGGGATTACAGGCATGAGCCACCGCGCCTGGCCTGATTTTACTATCTTTTTAGAGTACTAAACTAAGCAAAAGCACTGGAGACATTCTGGGGGAGGGGGAAAGATAACACATGAATAATGGAATTTTTTCACACCCACACACCATTTTCTTGAATCAGACAATGTGTTGTCTACCTAAAACTATACAGGAGACACACTGACACGATTGGGATTCTTGAATCAAGAAGGAAGCCAGCATTGCTGTTTCTATGTTTATTATCACTCAGCCATTGCTACCTGTCAACCAGCAAAAGAAGTGGTTACTTTCAAAGTGCTGAGCTAAAGATACGTGTGTGTCTGCATTTCTCTAAAAACGGCATACTTACTTTACTCTATTGACTTATTTACAGGAAGAGAAGGGACCATTTTAAAAATATATACTATTCAATAAGTCTGTTCAAAGAGCTAGGTGACCTACTTTTATTTATTTTTATTTTTATTCTTTTTTGAGATGGAGTCTCACTGTCACCCAGGCTGGAGTGCAGTGGCGCAATCTTGGCTCGCTGCAACCTTCGCCTCCTGAGTTCAAGTGATTCTCCTGCCTCAGCCTCCTGAGTAGCTGGAATTTCAGGCATGTGCCACCACGCCCAGCTAATTTTTGTATTTTTTTTTTTTTTTTTTTTAATAGTAGAGATAGGGTTTCAACATGTTGGCCAGGCTGGTCTTGAACTCCTGGCCTCAAGTGATCTGCCCACTTCAGCCTCCCACAGTGCTGGGATTACAGGCATGAGCCACAGCACCCAGCCTGGATGACCTATTTTTAAAAATGTAATTATAATATATATTATGAATGTAAGTATATTTGATAGACAAATTGTGACAGTTTTACAATTTCTACAGAAGACTTAGGTACTAAAGGACAGCGGGAATTATTTATGGTAGATTATTGTAAAGGATACAACAGCCAACTTCAAACACATTATTGGTGCCAATGATCATAGGTTTTGGTTCTGGATCTTCAGTGTCAGGAGTGATATTATCTGGGTAACTGTAAAAAGAAGAAACAAATCATCCAAAAAGTCAGTAACATGATAAGCAATTTTCTTCCCATTTTCGAATTTGGGTTAATTCTTTAAATTTTACCTACATCAAGCTTAAAAGATGAGACTATGTAAGTTATTTATTTTTTTGTTGTTGGTTTTTTGTTTTTTTTTTTGATATGGAATCTCACTCTATCACCCAGGCTGGTGCAGTGGCGCCATCTTGGCTCACTGCAACCTCCATCTCCTGGGTTCAAGAGATTCTCCTGCCTCAGCCTCCCAAGTAGCTAGGACTACAGGCACGTGCCACTAGGCCCGGCTAATTTTTGTATTTTTGTAGAGATGGGGTTTCACCATGTTGCCCAGGCTGGTCTTGAACTGATCTCAGGTGATCCACTAGTCAGGGCCTCCCAAAGTGCTGGGATTACAGGTGTGAGCCACCACGCCCAGCCTATGTAAGTTATTTCTTAATTTAAGAAATTCGTTCATTCATCCTGTATGCTAGAGCAGGCTTGATTTTGAGTTGAAGAGAGCTACTGAAAAATGAAGAAGTCATTGGTGTGTAGAGAAGAACAGCCTTCCTTAGTTTATTTATTTTAGTTTATTTTATTTTTTGAGATGGAGTCTTGCTGTGTCGCTCAGGCTGGAGTGCAGTGGCACAATCTTGGCTCACTGCAACCTCCGCCTCCCAGCTTCAAGTGATTCTCCTGCCTCAGCCTCCCAAGTAGCTGGGACTACAAGGTGGGGTGCCACCATGCCTGGCTAATTTTTTTTTGTATTTTCAGTAGAGACAGGGTTTCACCATATTGGTCAGGCTGGTCTGAACTCCTGACCTCATTCATGATCCACCTGCCTTGGCCTCCCAAAGTGCTGGGATTATCCGTGTGAGCCACCACGCCCGGCCTACTTTAGTTTATTTTTTAAATTCAAAGTCCAGTGGGTCTTCTCCAGGACTAAGGAAAAAAGATGCTAGCTATCTTTTTAGGCTGTTAACTAGAATCAAAATCATGCCTAACTTGAAAATTTTCCACTCTTAATAATTATTTGGGATTGTGAAACAAAAACAGATATTCACATAAAATAATTATTGCTATTTAGCTAGTTCAAATACTTGGAAGATAAAATGTTTGTGTTCTAAGAGGAGGACGCCATTTTTAAATGGTGTTTTATCTCTGACAGTTGAGTTACTGCAGATTATAGCTGCTGTTAATTGACTTACACTGAACATGCCAAATGTATTTTAAATCCTAAGTAGGCATTAAATCAGTCTTTTTCTGACAGTTAAATATTTTCCCAAGGTCTTTCTTACAAATTCCATACATGGTTGCTATAAATTAGGTATAAACTTGAATTCCTTCCCAAAATTTTATCTAGAAAGAACTTATAAATGTTTATGAAAAATTCATGGGTTTTACAGTCTGGTTCACTATGATCATGCACATGTTCTAGTATTTTATTATTTTTTAATCTTTACACTTAAAAAATTGTCTCTAGGACTCCACATTTTTCAACTATAATTCTGGGTGTCACCTGTGCAAAACATGTGAAAAAATATATTAGAGTTAAATTCACATGTTTAGGCATGAGTAATAACATTTCGGCTAGAACCGAAAAATCCAAAAAAGCTTTCTGCAGGGTGGTGGGCATAGCACTTGGAGGCCTGAAGTGCTCAGGAAACGTTTGCTTAAGGAATGGATGAGAAAGCCACATGTAAGGGGAAGACGACCAGGCCCAGCATCAAAGATTCTAGGCAGCTACTCAGCTGTCTCATCTTGGACAGGTCTTTTCCCTCATATGGTTTTTGGTTTGCTTATTTACTTATGTTGAAAAAGACCCTTAATGTTTCTCTAGCTCTTAAATAGTAGGCCTCCTGGATGTCAGTTGAAAAGGTTCTTACAGACAGCTAAAATTAAGAAAAACCATTACCCATGGTCCTTGGTTCACAGTATGTATAAGAGTCTTACTCACGCATTTATGATGAGGGCCTGTTCTTCTATTAGGTTCCCTTCGCCAATCACTATTGGCCCAGCTTCTGCAATAATTCGTGCTTTAGGGTGGATCACTGTCCGAGGTCCTGTTAAAAACAGTTTGAGAAGAAATTAGTGGTGGAGGCTATGCTTCCAACAGGAGGGTGGAAGGTGACTGAGGATGGGTGAGGCTGTTGGGAGGAACATTTTCTAAGTATGTGCCAGGCACCGAGCTAGGTACTTCACAGATACTATCTCCCGGGCTTTATCATCAGTAGTCAGGGCCAAGTTACAAGCAAATGTGAGTGGAATGGCACAGGCACTACAGCCAGACAGCTGTGGCTCAGCCTCCACTTGGAAGCTTCCCGTGATCTCAGTGGTGAAACAGAGGTGATGACACCACCAGTCCCACAGGGTTGCTGTAAGGGCTAGAGATGATAATGTTGGGAGACACAGCATGTGACACAAAGTTGGCAATAAAAATTAATTCCTTCTTTTCCCTCAGCAAGGTAAGGTTCTCTTTGCTTAACATGTTCTGCTTTCTTATGTGAGTGTGCCTCCGAATTAGTCTTTTTATTACACAATTAAGAAGAAATATGGAGGCCGAGATGGGCAGATCGCTTGAGGTCAGGAGTTCGAGACCAGCCTGGCCAACATGGCAAAACCCCATCTTTACCAAAAAATACCAAAATGAGCCAGACATGATGGTATGTGCCTGTAGTCCCAGCTACTTGGGAGGCTGAGGCAGGAGAATCGTGTGAACTCAGGAAGCAGAGGCTGCAGTGAACTGAGATCATGCCACTGTACTCCAGCCTGGGTGACAGAGCAAGACTCTGTCTCAAAAAAAAAAAAAAAAAAAAAAAAAAAAAGGAGAAATATGGGTGGACAGAAGTCAGAAATTATGAGATCTAACACCTTTGCTCCTCTGTCAGTGTCCCTATTACGAGTACACCTACTGAAAGGAGGCACAGCTTCTGCTGTCTGGCCCAGGGTATGATTCAAACCAGTGAAAGCTGAAAAGGTTAAAGGGAGGCAGCAGAAGGACCCAAAGGTGATCACTGGAGTCCTAGGACTTTGGTGTGGGGAGCCCTGAGGCGATGCCTCCAGTCTCGAATTGAAGGGAACAGCCAGGGCCCTCATTACTCTCACTTCACCAGCACCGTACCCCGCCCTGAGGCTGGAATGCTAACACTCTCCCTCCCAGCTTTATCTACCACAGGCTGAGGGTTCTGGTGATAATGAAACCACTGATGGGAAAACATAGCCTCCTTCAGCCTCTCTCCAATACCCATCCCATGTACCTCCCAAGGCAATTTTTATAGGTAAACAAAAGCAGATGAAATAACTGACTCTGAAAGGAAGGGAGGGTGGACAGAAGTGTTGACAGAGGGGGTGGGGGATTAGGAAAGTGACACTGTCCAAGAAATTCAGTATTCAATTGGTTTGTTTTTTTTTTTTTTGAGACAGGGTCTCATTCTATCACCCAGGCCGGAGTGTAGTAGTGTGATCATAACTCCCTCCAGCCTTCAATTCCTGAGCTCAAGCAATCCTCCTGCCTCAGCCTCTTGAGCTGCTGGAACTACAGGCACATGCCACCACATCCAGCTAATTTTTAGAGATGGGGTCTCACTATGTTGCTTAGGCTGGTCTTGAACACTTGGCCTCAAGAAATCCTCCTGCCTCAGCCTCCCAAAATGCTGGGATTACAGGCTTGAGCCACTGTGCCCCACCTAATTATATAAATTGTCAATTCATAATTATTATCTGCCTGTGACAGTTGAGATACCTCACTATATGATATGGGGCAACAAAAACAAATACATGTTATTTTTGTCCTTTTGAACTTTGTATCTTGAAAACTGGGAATGCTTAATATACACTCATTCACAAATGTACTAAAAATAAGGAGGTGTTTCTGGTGCCCAGAGAATTGGAGAGAACCTCAGGGACGCCTATTCTTTTTCCTGATGAGGAATTGCTGGAGGTTGATAAGGAGGGTGGGGGCCTAAAACAGGCTGCTCAGTCCAACACCCCAGCATTTCTTATCAGGACGCACAATCTGGTAAGAAATAACAGGAGAGTGGCCTTGATCTCTCAGTCACTTCTGGCTTTCCATATCTTCAGCTTTTGAAGTAAAAATTCCCAGGCATATTCTCCTATTCAGGATGGAAGATTTCAGGATAGAAGATGAGATGGATCTCTGAGATCCCTGGGAAGCCTCTCAAGTTGAACATGAGTGTAAATGTGTGCATTTAATCTTTTATTTAAAACAAACAAAAAATATATATGCATATATACACACATATTCACATAGCTATATACATATTTATATAATAACATGATCATTACAAAAAATTCAAACAAAGCAAAAAGTGAAAGATCTTCTTATGCTAATCTCATTCCCTAGAGGTAACTATTCTTAAAAGGTTGGGGTATATTATTCCAGATGTAAGCTCCACTGTACACTTCAGATATGTAAATATTGCTGTGGGCTGTGGCTCATGCCTGTAATCCCAGCACTTTGGGAGGCCGAGGTGGGTGGATCACTTGAGGTCAGCAGTTCGGGACAGCCTAGCTAACATGGTGAAATCCTGTCCCTACGAAAAATACAAAAAAATTAGCCAGGCAGGGTGGTGCACACCTGTGGTCCGAGCTACTCAGGAGGCTGAGGTGGGAGGATCGCTTGAACCTGGAAGGCGGAAGTTGCCATGAGCCAAGATCACACGACTGCACTCAGCCTGGGTGACAGAGTGAGACTCCATCTCAAAAAAAAACAATAAAAAAAAAAAATCTGTAAATATCACTCCATATAAGCTATATCTCATTAAAAAGTTTAAAAATAAATATGATTTGGAGAAAAATATGCATTTCAAGCACACTTCTTTCAAACCAAGAAATAGTACCTATTCTTCTACAATTTGCTTATTTCATGGTAATTTTTCCAAGTAAGTATATCTAGATAGATATTCTTTTTAATGGCTGGAAAGTATCTCATTTTATATTAATATACCATAATTTATTTCACAGGTCCCTTAATAATGGCATTTTAGACATCACCACTTTCGGGGCTGAGGCCCCAAACGACAGGGAAACGAGCTGTGGATTTCTTTTAAAGGAGAAACTGTAAGGCTTCCAGCTGTGGGAACCAACTGAAATTTATAGTTTGCACCATACCAGGTCTATATTTTACGTCAAAATATTCTATGATAACAGGACACAATCTGCCTCTTTTAGGTTCTTTGTAATCAAAGCCCCAGCCAGCCCCACCCCCCGCCTTGTCTAGAAAGTCTAGACACCGGACTCTATCACCTAAAGGTGACGTGCTTACTCTCACAAAGGCGTGTTTTCTCATCTATAAAAAGAAGAGATCTGTAACCTACTTCATTGGGCTGAAATGTGGATTATATGAAATAATGTTTGAAAGAGGGATTGTAGGGTCTGGACCATGGTTCTTAAAAACTGGGATATTTATCACTATTTACTACTAAGAGCTAATGCATAACTTTTTCATAGTAAGCAAAATAACTAGTTCTGGTCTGGGACACAGAAGAAAAAGAACTGCTTTGCACCTCTACTCAGGTATCAGGGTAATACCTCCTGTTAGCCAAGGGGAAAAATTCCACACCACATGATCAGACAGTAAAAAGATTAATGAAAGTATTTTCCATAACTAGCTTTAAAAATCTTAGATATGGGGCTGAGCACAGTGGCTCACACCTGTAATCCCAGCACTTCAGGAGACTGAGGTGGGAGGACTACTTAAGGCCAGGAGTTCCAGACCAGCCAGGGCAATGAGTCACACCCGCTTCTCTACAAAATGAAAAATTTTTTAAAAATTGGCCAGTTATGGTAGGGTGCACCTGTGGTCCCAATTACTTGGGAGGCTGAGGCAGGAGGATTGCTTGAATCCAGGGGTTCAAGGCTACAGGGAACAATGATTGTACCACTGTACTCCAGCCTGGGCGACAGAGCAAGATACCATCTCTGACAATGTCTTTTTTTTTTTTCTCTGAGGGGGAAAAAAAAAAGATAGGAGGATGTGATCGTCACGTCTGTGACAGAAAGCAGATCCTTTGCCACTGCTAGATAAGTAGCCAGAGACACTAGATATTCTGCTGGTCATCAAGCTGTAGCTCTTGACAAGACAAAGATACCTCTGGGACCTGTGTGTTTCTTTAAAACTTATGAAAACAAGTGATAGTTTCATTTTTCCCTTTCAAAAATGACTAATCCATGTTTCTTACATAAAGAACCCAAACAAATAAGCACACTTTTAAAAAATTTTAAAACTTTTTTTTCACAGAAGATACCAGAAGCACACATTTTAAAAAATCAAAATAGGCCAGGCGTGGTGGCTCATGTCTGTAATCCCAGCACTTTGGGAGACCACGGCAGGTGGATCACTTGAGCACAAGAATTCGAGACCAGCCTGGGCAACATGGCGAAACCCCATCTCTACTAAAACACCAAAATTAGCCGGGCATTGTGGCGGGCATCTGTAATCCCAGCTACTTGGGAGGCTGAGGCAGGAGAGTCACTTGAACCCGGGAGGCAGAGGTTGCAGTGAGCTGAGATTGTGCCACTGCACTCCAGCTTGGGTGACAAAGTGAGACTCTGTCTCAAAAAAACAAAAAAAAAAAATTAAAATAAACCTAAGTCCTGTAAGACATCTTACACAATATTGAAAAAATAATATGTGAACTATTTCAAGCAAGTATTTTATTATTATTACTGTCTTTATCATTATTAATAATTATTAAACAAGCAACTGGAAAATGCCTGGTTAGAAATCTAAGGGCTGTGTCCAGAGAGGGAGAGAAAGCACCGCTGCATTTAGGTGAGACCAGTGATTTAGACACCACCTCCACCTGCTGGCAGCATTGCAAACTACAGGTCCCAGTGTTAAGCGGCTGAAATAAAAGTTTGAGAAACGATCAACTTTAAATTGTGAGGTGACAGCAAATGTCACAGGCAATAATACATCAAATAGGTTCTCTCAACTTCTTGTGGGTCTTTTCTGGGCACAGACTGAAGTGGTTAGCATAAGCGGACTTCAGAATATGTAACCGCTAAGATTTTGGTTTGGTGAACTTTTTTCTTTTTGGATACAGAATCTCGCTCTGTCGCCCCGGCTGGAGTGCAGTGGCAAGATCTCGGCTCACTGCAACCTCCACCTCCCAGGTTTAAGCAATTCTCCTGCCTCTGCCTCCCGAGTAGCTGGGACTACAGGCACCCACCACCACGCCCAGCTGATTTTTTGTATTTTAGTAGAGACGGAGTTTCACCGTGTTGCCCAGGATGGTATCGAACTCCTGACCTCAGGAAATCCGCTCGACTCGGCCTCCTAAAGTGCTAGGATTGAAGGCGTGAGCCACCACGTCTGGTCTGGTGAACTTCTTAAAGGAAGGCTGTGATTTCCGTGAATGATGCGGGTAATTCTGTCTGTGTGGTCTGATAATGGGAGGTTGGGCAGCAGAGTCCAGAGCCCAGCAACTCAAGCACCATTAGAAATAGCACACTGAAACGTGGCCACGGTTCACTTCATGCTTTTCTGATGCCATGAGCACTTTTATTATACCTAGATCGGGTCTGAATTCAACATGAAGTTTAAGGGTCTTCAGGTTCAAGTGCTTTAAAAATAAAACTCTGTCACCATGGAAAACACTGTTTGAAAGCTTGCTGTGAACCCTGGCGCTCCTTCTGGCAGGGTAGTTTGTGTATTTTCTTACCAAATGTGCTGAAGCCCTATTTGGCTTATCTCGGTGTTTGGATAAATGTGTCTAGAGTTGGAACTGCCTTACTGGCTGATGAATTTTTTTTCTAAATGGGTTGGCTGGGCTTGGTGCCACATAGCCAGAAAGATATTCCTTGCATCCAATTTCCATTTCCCTGGTAAAGGACACTTTTCCTGTCTATCTTTGCCACAGAAAGCAATCTTTGTGTACATTTCCATTTGTCAATAAATAATTCAAAAGGTCTTAAGCTCTGTTTTTGTGACAACTAAACAATTTTCTTGAACTGTAAGCTGAAGTACCTGTAAGAGTGCTTTATAGGTGAGAATTTCTCAAGTCAAAGCCACTGTTCTGCCTTACTGAAAAAGATTGCTGCAATGAAAGGGAAGCTTTTGGTCTGTATTAAAACTCTCCTAGAGAGACTAAGTAAGTGGGACAAAGTGCTTCCAGCACAAAACATTTCCACTGTGAAGAATTCTGCCTTCACATACTGATGTCCTTACTAAGTCCTGTCCCAGCCTCTCGCCCTGTAATGGACCATGGGACTGTGCTTCAAGGTACCTTTCAGAAAGGTTTTCGGCTCTCAAAGATTTACGGGAAATAATTCACGGCCCATGAATTAAGGCAGACTAACTAAAAATAGGCTTGATGCTATGAAACCTTATTTACCCAAATTATAATTAACAAGAGGGCTGTTACTTTTCCCAGGCTTTGTCTCTGAACAGCCTTGAATAAGGGGGTCAGGCTCCAGCAGAGTTTCAAGTTATAGGGTTTCTGCTTAAGGACCATACTTCCAAACATCCAGCTAGTTTCTCTGAAAAAACAAATACCTGCTTTTCTAGGAAAACAGATTCAGTTTAAAGTTCCATTAGCCTGAAACATAGCAAAGGAAAACATTACTTTCTTCCTAAAATATTTCAGAATGGAATAATTTGAAAAATATACATGACTAGAGGATGGAAAATTACACAAAACACCCTGAAAAAAATCTATGAATTAAACTACAGTTTATTGCTACTTAACTCAGATAAACTAAGCAAAAGCAACAATAAAAGCCCTAAGATGAAAAATAAAGCAGGGTGGTGACAGTTGCAATCAGATGACTTATCTCCACTCTTTGCTTTTATAATTATATCTCCCAGGAGCTTTTTAATCTGATACATTACATCAGAAAAATGAATTAATAGAAGCCAAAAGACTTGAGACATTTTATACCAAATACAACAATGACAAAAATGATTATCTAAATACCAATTCTGGAAAATTCCCATATTATACAGTTGAAGATAAGAAACATACATAACAGAAAGGAGACAAGAATTGTAGAAGACAGAACCATCGGTAACTGTAACACTCTTCTGAACCTTCATTTCTCCTCAAATTTTCCTTAACTTTTAAAATTCAGTTTTTTTCTCTTCAGTATTTGAGCAAAAATTTTCTTGTTTCAAAATACTGGGTCAAAGTAAATATAACAAGTATTCACTTGGAGGCCATCTGCTGTGAATCGCTAGGTATTTCTTTCCTTAAAAATGTATTACCACTTCTTATGTTATAATCCGTCACCGAAAATCTGTGTTAACTTTGGAGGCCGAAAAGGGCGGATCATTTGAGGTTAGGAGTTTGAAGTCAGCCTGACCAACATGGTGAAACCCTGTCTCTACTAAAAATACAAAAAAAAATTAGCCAAGTGTGGTGGCACATGCCTGTAATTCTGGCTACTTGGGAGGCTGAGACACGAGAATCGCTTGAACCCAGGAGGTGAAGGTTGCAGTGAGCCGAGATCACACCACTGCACTCCAGCCTGGGCAACTGAGTGAGACAGATTCTGTCGCAAAAAAGAAAAAGAAAGAAAGAAAATCTGTATTAAAATGTCATTTTAACAGAATTGTGCACCACCAGCTAGTGGTCAAAAACTAGTTGAAGGGCCAAGAGCAATGACTTACACCTGTAATCCCAGAACTTCGGTAGGCCAAGGCAGGAGGATCAGCTGAGGCCAGGAGTTTGAGACCAGCCTGGACAAAAATACAAACATTAGCCAGGTGTGGTGGTGCATTGCTGTAGACCTGGCTACTTTGGAGGCTGAGGTGGGAGGATCACTTGAGTGCAGAGGTTTGACACCGCAGTGAGCCATGATCACACCACTGCACTCCAGCCTGGGCAACAGAACAAGACCTTGGTTCTAAACAAACAAACAAACTAGATGGAAAGTAGCTTTAAACAATGTACCTCCTTATGTAATATTATTATTTTTTTGAGACATGGTCTCATACTGTCATCCAGGCTGGAGTGCAGTGGTGCAATTATAGCTCACTGCACCCTCCCAAGTAGCTGGGACTACAGGCACGCGCCACCACATGTGGCTAATTTTTCCCTTCCTTCTTCCCTCCCTCCCTTCCTTCTGCTAATTTTTCTTTTTTCTCCTTCCTTCTTCTCTCTCTTTCTCTTCCTTTTCTTTCTTTCCTTCCTTATTTTCTTTCTCTCTCTCTCTTCCTCTCTCTCTCTCCCTTCCTTTCCTCCCTCCCTCCCTTTCCTCTCTTTCTTTCTCTCTTTTCCTTCTTTCCTTTCCTTCCTTTCTCTCTCTCTCTCTCTTCTCCCACTATATTTTCCACACTGGTCTTGAACTCTTTCCGGCCTCTGCTTTCTTAAATAATTTCAACATGTAGGGAAAGTAGGAACATAAGAGGCATAAAGAAGGGGGAGGAGCACAATGTAGTGAAAACCAGAGGGAGAAACAGGAAAGTGAATACTGATCCCTGATACCCCTAAAACTCAGTCCTAGGCAGTGGTCCACCAATCATTGGCAGCTACCTTCCTTGCACAGATAATGCCTTTACAGCCCAGAAAATCTTCTGTAAAATATGTTATTTCAAATCTGAAATACATATCCCCCACCCACGTAATGTCTGTGTATATTTATGCCTGCAGATGTAGCTATACTATCTATATATCTATCTTATAGTAGACATTATATAGTTATTTAAAATGGGGTTGTTGTGGGGCCAGGTGTGGTGGTTCACACCTGTAATCCCAACACTTTGGGAAGCTGAGGCAGGAGGATCACTTGAGCCCATGAGTTTAAGACCAGCCTGGCAAAATAGCTAGACCCCGTCACAAAACAATAACAACAACAACAACAACAACAACAAAACAGGGTTGTTGTAACATTGGGGGATTTTTTTAAAAAAAGAAAAAATGTAAAATGGGGAAGAAGTAGAAATGCCAGGGAAAATCTACATAATTACTTCAGTCTTACTTTCCTTCTAACTGAAGAATGCGTTGTAAACTACTATAAGGTATTACTCCTAGAATATCATGATGATAGCCACAATTATAATGCAGTAAAATGATGAGTAAAAAGAACACAGAGGAGCATTTTGATAAATATGTGGTCTCAGTCTGCAGCAGAGATTGTAAAAAATTAAAAAACAAGGCCTTCTCATTTTCCTTCATAAACACTTTGCAAGTGGTTTAGGTAATACAAAAGACAAAGAGTTAACACAGCACTGAAAAGAAAAAGGGCCGTTTTCTACATTTTTAAAGTATCTCAATTTAAAATAATTAAATCAACCAACCTGGCAAATTCTTTTTTGTTTGTTTGTTTTTTTTGAGACGGAGTCTCGCTCTGTCGCCCAGGCTGGAGTGCAGTGGTGCGATCTCAGCTCACTGCAAGCTCCGCCTCCCGGGTTCACGCCATTCTCCTGCCTCAGCCTCCCAAGTAGCTGGGACTACAGGCGCCCGCCACCTCGCCCGGCTAGTTTTTTGTATTTTTTAGTAGAGACGGGGTTTCACGTGTTAGCCAGGATGGTCTCGGCCTCCCAAAGTGCTGGGATTACAGGCTTGAGCCACCGCGCCCGGCACCTGGCAAATTCTTAACAATGTTCCACAATACTGGCACAATCTCCACTGGTTTTATAAGACAAGATGCCTAAATTGTTTGGAGGCTTAGATATTTTTGGAAAAAAAATATGACATTACAGGGTTTTTTTTTTTCTATTAAACAAACTGTTCATTTAAGGAAATAAAGTGTATTTCCTCTCTGAAAGTGTAACAGTTCACTGAATACTTTAGTCTGGTAGCATACAGGTGACATGCGGCTGCTGGTAAGAATGAGCTCACACCAATAAAACCGCAAGGGCACCATATCCAGGCAAACCCCAGGTAAAAGAACAGAGTAAAATGTCTGAGGAATTTAGTCAAGTTCATGTAAGTAAAATGTTGGACTTGAGCTCTGGCAAGGCTACACTGAGAAGATCTGACCGCGTTAACAGCAAACGGTTATTGACAGCTCACTACTCACAATTTTCATGTTCTCTTTCAAGAAACCTAAGAGATAGACACTACTATTTTGCATGTTATGAAAATTGCTCATTGCCATCCAATATCTCTTCTCCTCTTTCTCCTTGTAATAGAACCCTGATCTCATTAGCGGCTGCAATGCAACCAGCTAAGACTACATCTCCCAAACTCCCCTGCAGCTTGGTCTCATGGCTAAGACAATCTCATGGACACATCAAGCTGCAGGGAAGGGTCGTGTGGAACTTTCAGGAAGGCTATTTAAAGGGAGCTGACTCACAGATGGGACACCTGTCCTTTTGCTTCCATGCCTCCCCTTTCTCATCCAAGATGACGGTTGGTGCTCTAGCCATCACTTCCTGGCCTACAGGACGGGAGCTCCATGCTGGACAATCAACTAATCAGCCCTGCATTACTTACCTCAAAACTTTTTATGTGAGAGAATAAACCTCTGCAGGTGTAAGCCACCCCTACATGCAGCCAAACCTGATCCTGATATACACAATTATATAGATGGGAAAAAAAAAAAAATCAAGGTTAGAGAGGTTAAGTAATATGTCCAAAGTAACCCAGCAAGAAAGGAGCAAGGAACAAAGCAGCCCAGGTCCGTTGACTCCATGGCCCACGGTCTCCACGAAGCTCCACAAAGGCAGCACCGTAGCACCGTGCCTGGCACATTGCAGGTACACAACAGATCTCTCTCAAATACACGAATGACTTTGTTATACAGCCTCATTAGTATTTCAGATAGGAGTTTAAACACAGCCTCTATCACACTATATTCCTTCAGAAATTTTAAACACATAGGAGAAAATGCATTGTTTTGTCAATAAAACTAGGACATCCGTGAAATAAACATGGAAGACAGTATCTAATTGTAAAGCACTAAAATAGATTAAATCACATCAATTCTTGAAAAACAGTAAATAAACTATTTTCTTACCGATAGTTACATCTCCTCTGATTTCACTTTCTACACATACAACTGCCCCAGGAGCAATCTTCACACTGTAGCAAGAAAAAGGTAACATTTACCAGAGGTAAGATTAAAAATACTGTTGGAGAAGCTACCCTGACACTGTAATGAAAACAAGGTTTAAAAAATGATGGAAAAAAAGACCAGGTGCAGTGGCTCACACCTGTAATCCCAGCACTTTGGGAGGCCGAGGTGGGCGGATCACCTGAGGTCGGGAATTCGACACCAGCCTTACCAACAAGGAGAAACCCCATCTCTACTAAAAATACAAAATTAGCTGGGTGTGGTGGCGGGCACCTGTAATCCCAGCTACTCAGGAGGCTGAGGCAGGAGAAACGCTTGAACTCGGGAGGCGGAGGTTGCAGTGAGCCGAGATCGTGCCATTGCACTCAAGTATGGGCAATAAGAGTGAAACTCCAACTCAGAAAAAAAAAAAAAAGATAGAAAAATGGAAAGTCAATGGTAAGAGGGTAAGGTTTTAATAGATTATAAATTTTCCAATCGGTATATTGTCCATCATCCCAAATCACATGTGCTATAGTATTAAAATGCTTGAGAAGAGTTTTGAACCTTTTCTTTTAATACGAGCATGTTTCTAAACAGCAAACAGCTGAAAACCACCTAGATATTCATCAGTGGAAGATTGGCTAATAAATTATGGCATACTATGGACTATTACATGGTCATCAAAAAGAATGAATAATCCCTTGTCAATATTTTGGAATGGCTGTGCATAGTGGCTCACACCTGTAATCCCAGCACTCTGGGAGGCCAAGGAAGGAGAATTGCTTAAGCCCAGGAATTCAAGACCAGTCTGGGCAACATAGTGAGACCTCATCTCTTAAAAAAAAAAAAAAAATAGAATGATCTTCAAGCTATATTGTTAAAAGTAAAAAAAGTGAGGTGAGAAAATGGACAGTATGTAATATGCCATTATTTTTGTAAAGGCAGGGTGAAAAAATATACATTTAAACTATTTAACAACCAGCAAAGTAATACTAACTTAGACATTTAAAATTTACAAATATTTCTATTTACTCTCATATATATACATACACACACACAAACATGAGAGAAACTTTTTACAAAGTAATATAAATTGTAGTACAAATTGTTCAAAAGACTCTAATAATTTCCATATAACTTATTGATGCTTTTTTATATTCTGCTGTTATCTTTTGTTTGACAAAGCTGTATGTAAACACCGACCCTAGCTGAACCATGAGCTGACATGAGGAAGTGCATCAAATGACTTCTCCATTACAGTGATGGTTATTAGGAAACTTCATTAAGGAAAAGAATTTTTCTAAATGGCAATGACATTCATGGTGTTAAATCTGCTCTCAGCTACTATGAAATAACACTAACATTTTAGATATTTTGTCTTCGTAATTTTGTTTGGATTTTTCAAAATTTTGATTTCCAATTGTCCCACTTTGGGCTGGGCATGGTGGCTCATACCTGTAATCCAGGACTTTGGGAGGCCAAGGCGGGTGGATCACCTGAGGTCAGGAGTTTGAGACCAACCAACCTGGCCAACATGGCAAAATTCTGTCTCTATTAAAAATACAAAAATTAGCTGGGCATGGTGGTGGGCACCTATAGTCCCAGCTACTGGGGAGGCTGAGGCAGGAGAATGGCATGACCCCGGGAGGCGGAGCTTGCAGTGAGCCAAGGTAGCGCCACTGCACTTCAGCCTGGGCGACAGAGCGATACTCCATCTCAAAAAAAAAAAAAGAAAAGAAAAGTGTAAATGTTTGTGTAAGAACACTTATGTAAAAATATTAAAACACTATTTTATCTATTCTATCTATGTTGAAATACCATATGCATACATCTAAGCAGAGACTAGTAAGTAACAAAGTAAAAACCTCTTCCCCCTCCCGGGCTAGACATCACTGAATGAGTAGAAGCATGAAAGTCATGAAGAGAAAGGGAGCAGGTAAGGCTGGGAGGAAAAGCAGGGCCAGCCCATGAACAAGCTTGTACACCATGACAAGGGATTTGAATTTGCACCCGTAGGCAAGAAGTCACTGAAGGATTCCCATTCCCAAGCCAACAATGTCACAAAATGGTATGCAGATAATTGACACTCTATGAAGAAGTACTTGGCGGTGGTGGGGGTCAGGAAGGCAGCTGGTCTAATCCTACAGAGATAATGCAGGTCTGAAATGCTGTATTAGTCCGTTTTCACACTGCTATACAGAATTTCCTTGAGACTGGGTAATTTATAAAGGAAAGAGGTTTAATTGACTCACAGTTCCACATGACTTGGGAGGCCTCAGGAAACTTACAATCATGGCGGAAGGTAAAGGGGAAGCAGGCACCTTCTTCACAAGGAAGCAGGACAGAGAGACAGTGAGACAGCGCAGGGAAAACTACCATTTATAAAACCATCAGGTCTTGTGAGAATTCACTCACTATCATGACAACAGCATGGGGGAAACCACTCCCATAATCCAATCACTCAGATTACTGAGTCCCTCCCTCAACAGGTGGGCATTATAATTCAAGATGAGATTTGAGTGGGGACACAGGGCCAAACCATATCAAATGCACTGGTAGCACATAAGAGAAGCTGCAGGTATGTCTAGGAAATAGAAACAAGACTTGGCAACAAACACATTTAACAAAAATCTGGTTTCTAGGCAACGTTGAAGGTAGGTACTTCCCATTCCTTGTTACAGGCCCCAAGGACCATAAAGTGTGTATAGTCACATCCCTCAGTATCCAGCATCTGTGGGAGATTGGTTCCCGGACCAACCCTCAGATGTTCAAGTCTCTGATATAAAATGCTGCAATATTTGCATAAAGCCTATATACACCCTCTCACACTTTGTCATTTCTAGATAATTTACAATACTTAATATAATGTAAATGCTATGTAAATAGTTATACTGTATTGTTTACAGGCACAATTTTTTTTTTCCTATTTTCGATCTGAGGTTGGTTGAATCCATGGATGTGGAACCCATGGATATAAAGAGCAAACTATATTTGCTTTCTTCTCTGTGGAGGGGAAATAAGTTTGACTAGTGTATTCTAGTTCTAGTGTATGTCTAGTGTATGTCTGTTCTCACACTGTTAATAAAGACATATCTGAGACTGGGTAATTTATAAAGGAAAGAGGTTTAATTGACTCACAGTTCAGCATGGCTGGGGAGGCCTCAGGAAACCTACAACCATGGCAGAAGGGGAAGCAAACACATCCTTCTTCACACGGTGGCAGGGAGGAAAATGAGTGCCCAGTGAAGGGAGAAGTCCCTTATAAAACCATTAGATCTTGTGAGAACTAACTCACTACCATGAGAACAGGATGGGGGAAACGGACCCCATGATTCATTTATCTCCACCTGGTCCCTCCCACAACATGTGGGAATTATGGGAACTACAATTCAAAATGAGATTTGGGTGGTGACACAGCCAAATCATATCAACTACAGAAGGATGGTGGTGAGGGGCATGGAGTGAAATAAGGAAACTGGTGCCATCCTGTCCCCTTCCTGGGAAGGGATGATTTCTGATGGAGAGGGAAACTCAAATTCCAGGGCTCAAAATCAGCTCCTCTGACTCACTCTGACTCAGCTTCATTTATGCCAGAAAAATAACCCAAACCAGCCTGGGTCACATGGTAAAACCCAATCTTTACCAAAAATACAAAACTTAGCTGGGTATGGTGGCTTACACCTGTACTCCCCAGCTACTTGGGGGGCTGAGGCGGGAGGATTGCTTGAGCCCAGGAGGTAGAGGTTGCAGTGAGCCGAGATCGCACCACTGCACTCCAGCCTGGGTGATGGAGTGAGATGCAGTGAAACCCTGTCTCAAACAAAAAAAAAAAAGGAAAAAAAGAAAAAAGAAAAGAAAAAGAAAACTAACCAAAAGTCAGGAGCCAGGAAGCAAAGTCAAAGCCTCTAGGTTTCTGATCTGGAAAACTAATGGCACCATCTGAGAATAGCCTATGGGAGGAGGAGCAGATTTCAGAGAAAAAGTCATTTGGCTAAATTTTAGATAAACTCAGTCTGAGGTATCTATGGAATAGTCACCAGATATGCCCAATAAGCGACTGAAAATACAGATTTTGAAGCTCATAAGAGAGTTCTAAAAATATAGCTGTGAGAGTCAGAAGGGTAAAGATTCTTTCATTAACATGTCTCTCCATCATTTCTATGCCAGAATCTTACCCCAAAGTATTCCCTAACACACATGCAAAGTAAGATGAAAACTATTTTTCAGATTGTACCAATTTCCCTACTAGTGTGATGAACTAAAAAGACATACACAAATTTTTCTTCCACAATTTAGGGTGGACAAACCTTCACACCGCAATGTATTTTTAAAGCTCTAAGTAAAGAAAAAAATAATGTATCAGATAGAAAAAACTAATAATCCCTGAGTCTATCTTCAAGAAATGGTTTTGAGAATAGACACAGCTCCAGCTGTTTCCATCATTTTGTCAGGCTCTGACTTTTTACAAGGCATAAGTCAATGAAATCCTACCAATGGTCCTTCTGGGTGATACAGCCTGTCAAGAGTCAATTTGGGCCAGGTGCAGTGGCTCACGCCTGTAATCCCAGCACTTTGGGAGGCCGAGGTGGGCATATTCCTTGAGGTCAGGAGTTCGAGACCAGCCTGGACAACATGGTGAAATCCCGTCTCTACTAAAAATACAAAAATTGGCCAGGTGTGGTCGTGGGCACCTGTAGTCCCAGCTACTTGGGAGGCTGAGGCAGGATGATCGCTTGAACCCAGGAGGCAAAGGTTGCAGTGAGCTGAGATTGCGTCACTGCACTCCAGCCTAGGCAACAGAGTGAGACTCCATCTCAAAAAAAAAAAAAAAAAAAAAAGGAACCAGGCATGGTGCAAAGCTTTCACTGCACTCCAACCTGAGCGACTCTGTCTCAAAAAAAAAAAAAAAAAAAAAAAGTCAATCTGCTGAAATAACAGAAAATATGTAGCCCTCCTACTGTATTGGAGAAGAAAGATTTTAGTAAGATTAGAAGAAATTAGAAGAAAGTAAAAGAAAGAAAACTTTAGTAAAAGCAGAAAAGCACCTGGTCTAACCCTCTCATATTACAGAAAAAACTGAAATTCAGAGACTAGAAATTTCTTGGAGCAGAGTTCATTCCTGGGGCATCACGGTCCTGAAATCAGTCATCTCTCTTCTAGTTGAAAGTTTTCTGGAAACATCCTGTCACTCCAGATGTTTTTCCATGATAAATGAAAGACACTGTCCTTGAATGTATCACCATCTGTAAATGTCATTTCTCTGATACTTTTCATTTAAAGTGGGTTTTTATGGTAAAATATGCAGTTTTATTAAGCCCTGGTCAAATAAATTAGCCTCTATAAAATGTCTCTTGTTTTAGACCTTATTTCTCATTGCAATTTTCCATTTCCTCAGCTTCCTTCTCATTATGAAAAGAGCATTATCTAACATTTAACTTGTCCTGGGCAACTGAGAGTTGGACTCACAAGTGCCCCCTGCCTTCAGTTTTATGCCCAAGGAAGAGATCCCAGGTAATGCTTGTATCACAATCAGCACGCTTCTCAGTGGCGGAGGGAAGAATTAATTCACCAACTAGGCCAACTAAAACGTGGTCCCAATATCTCTGCAAAGACCCCTCTGTATTTCGGAGTGGTGGGAGCAGAGAGGTGAGCCGGCAGATGGGAGGGCAAGACTTAACCTCAGACCTGTTAAAGTAACAAGTCAACAATACCTTCATCTTCACTGTAAGCTACTATCTACTGCACATAATACGATAACACATCTGTTCCTCTTTAGCTTACAAAAAAAAAAATTATAGAGTATCTGCTTAAATGGAAGAAAAATCTAAATTTTAATTTATGGCACCAGAAACAATGTCAGTTTTCTTTGTCAAAAAGAGTCAGCAGAGGGAGCTCAACACTGCTGCTGTTCGAAACGGCTTTACTTTTGCACTTGTGTCATCCCAGCCACCAACAGCCGCCAACAGCCCCCAGCAATGAAGACTACGGGAGAAGAAGCCAAAATTGCCCTCCCCATTGCCGTCCCCACATGTTTACAGAGGAGCTTGTTCACTCCACGCCTGGCAGAAAATGTCACAGTTCTAAGCTTATACACTATTGGTGGGAATGTAAATTAGTTCATCTATTGAAAATAGTGTGGTGACTTCTCAAAGGACTAAAGACAGAAGTACCATTGGACCCAGCAATTCATATAGAACTACCAATCCAAATGAAACTACCATTCGACCCAGGATCTACTCAAAGAAAACCATCGTACTAAAAAGACAATTAAACTCCTTTGATTATCACTGTACTACTCACAATAGGAAAGTATGGAATCAACCTAAGTGTTCATCAACGGATGACTGGATAAAGAAAATGTGTATCTATACGATGGAATACTACAGAGCCATAAAAAAGAAAGGAATCATGTCTTTTGCAACAACATGGATGGAACTGGAGGCCATTACGGTATGAAGTAACTCAGAAACAAAATCAAATGCACATGTTCTCACTTTTACGTTGGAGCTAAAATGAGTACACAGAAACATAAAGAGGGAAATAACAGACACTGGGGACTCTAAAAGCAGCGAGGGTAGGAGGGGTGTGAGGGCTGAAAAATTACCCATCGGGTACAACGTTCACTATTTGGGTGATAAGTACACTAGAAGCCCAAACTTCACCATTACGCAATATATCTGTGCAACAAATCTGCGCATGTACTCCCTGCATCTTAATATATAGTGTGTGTGTGTGCGTGCGTGTCACAGTTCCAGGCGCGGCCGCCCTTCTGACAGCGACAGTAAATCCCTTTACACACCCCACCCTCCAGAGACAGGAAGGGCCTGGGGTGCGGCCAGCACTGGCGTGGGGGTCTCGCAACATGCAGCAAAGAATCCAGCGCCAAGCCGTGGGGTACAGCCGCCCCAAGCACCGCCGATTATGCGGGAGAAGGGAGCCCGCCTCCCCCTGCGCCCCAAGAAAAAGCTGACGTCACCTTCTCGCAGCCCCGCCGGGAGACCCCCTCTGCGCAGGCGCCTGCGGGGAGGGAAGGACAGACAGGAACAAAAACCTTCCAGGCGGTGACTCCGTGTCCCTTCTCAGCCCTCCCCGCCCCCACTCCGTAGCCCCCTCCCTCAGTGGACGCCAGGTCTGGGCTTGAGGTACCTTCAGCCCGAAGGCCCAGGATGAGACACCCTCTGAGTCGCCACCATTGGCGACCAGGAACAGGTTCCACCCCTACGCAAAGCTGAGAAAGGGCTTTTCTCAAGCAGCAGACCCACCTCTTTTGAGTCTTCTCCGCCATGGTACGGCCCCAATTGGAGCGGAGATCGATACCACCGCCTGGGTAGAGCGATAATTCCACACGCGATTGGAGAGCCTGGCAGGGTTGGGAGAGGGGTGGGGCCGGGGTGGGGCGAGGGCTCTGCGGGGCGGGGTCAGGGAAGCTTGCGGCTCTTGTTTGCGTCGAGTCTGGGCGCACAGGACTGTGCGTGGCAGCGGTGCGGGGCCGTAGACCCTAATTTGGAACAGCCATTGGCTGGGCACAGGCCAGCACTTTGGGAGGCCGAAAGGCCGAGGCAGGAGGCTCGCTCGAGGCCAGGAGTGCGAGACTGCGAGACCAGCCTGGTAACATAGTGAGACCCTCTCTTCCTAAAAAAAAAAAAAAAAAAAAAAAAAAAAAAAGGCCGGTCACAATGACCTGCGCCTGTACCCCTAGTTACTCGAGAGGATCGCCTGAGCCCAGTGAAGCTGCAGCGAGCTATGAGCATGCTACTGCACTGCAGCCTGGGCTACAAAGCTAGATACTATCTCTGATAAAAGAATAAAAGCTGTTTATTGCAATCCAGTGCGCGTCATTTTGCCCTCATTTTACCCACTTGCGTAGGCGTGATCATACCCTAAAGATATTCCTCTGACCTCGCCGTTGCTTCTTTTCAGCCTCTGCCTTTCTCTACACATTAGGACTTTTCCTGGCCCTTTTCTCGCTCTATCCTTCCTATAGGTTAAGTGCCCTCCACCTGCTTGTTCTCTAATGAATGTCTCTGGTTCTGCCCGCGCTGCCGATCTTCACACCTGATATTCGGTTGATTGACATCTCCACTCAGAGTCCTATCGAACCTAAAACTTCCAGAACTTCGATTAACACTCCCGTCCTCCCTCCAACCTGCTGCTTTTTTGATCCACACCATTTGCCCAGTTGCTCAAGCCAGACACTCGAGAGTCACCCTGGCACTCCTCACCCCTACATCTGTAATAGACTTGCAAGTTCTGCTTGTCCTAGCTCGGGTCTCCTGCTTACACCTTACCCTGTCAACCCGACCATCTCTGTAATCTAATCTCAGCTGATGTCTCTCTCTCAATTGTTCGCTCCTTCCATACTTGGCCTCTGAAATCACACCCCCTCATCTCACCCCCCAACCCTGATCCAAGTAGTTCTCCTGTAGTCAAAATCATCCTTTAAAAGACAAATTGAGGCCGGGCACGTGTCTCACACCTGTAATTAATCCCAGCACTTTGGGGGGCCGAGATGGGAGGATCGCTTGAGGCCAGGAGTTGGAGACCAGCCTGGTCAACACAGCAAGATCCCATCTCTATATTTTTTTCTATAATGTATTTTTTTAAAAATGGAAAAATAAATAAGAGCCAAATTCAGTTATTTTATTTCCCCTTTCTCTTAAAATCCACACTGCTTTCCATAACCTATCTCTGAGCTACATCGAGCCCCTGCCTACTTCTCTCTTCTCTCATTTCGTGTTCCTCTTCCTCTTTCTATGTGTTGGATCACACCCTCATTCTCCAAAAAAGCAAAGCTGACTCTCCACCCTCAACTGCTTCCACTTGCCCCCACCCTAACACCTTCTGACCCTTTATCTCTCAGATGTCACATACTCAGTTTTCAACCAGAGAAACAGAACGAGTAGTAGATGTGTATCAAGAGGTTTATTGTAAGGAATTGGCTTACATGATTGTGGGGCTCCAGCTAAGCAAGTCCAAAATCTGCACACTACGCTGGAACTCTCATGCAAGGGGTGAGGCTATTGTTTACAGGAGGAATTTCTTCAGGGAAGCCCAGCTCTGTCTTATGGCCTTCAACTGATTGAATCAGGCCCACCCAGATTAGCCGGGATAATCTCCCTTCCTTAAAGTGAACATCAGTTCACTTTAGGAAGGATGGACTTTAATCACATCCACAAAAATACCTTTACAGCAGCATCTAGATTAGTGTTTGACTAATGACTTGGGAATGTAGCCTAACCAAGTTGACACAAAAAAACTGACCATCACACTCAGGGACTTAGTTCTTTCTGGCTGCTATAACAAAATACAGTTGGCCCTTTGTATCTGTGGGTTTGACATCTGTGGTTGGTTGACATCAACCAACGTTGGATCAAAAATTTGGGAGAAAAAAATTACACAAGTTTCCAAAAAGCAAAACTTGAATTTGCTGCATGCCAAGTACTACATTGAAGCCATGTGAATGAAGCGATATGTAGGAATTGTATTAGATATTCTGAATAATATAAAGGTGATTGAAAGGATATGGGAGGGTATGCATCAGTTAGTTATATGCAAATATTACACCATTTTATATCAGGGACTTGAGCATCTGCAGATTTTGGCATCAGGGTATCCGGGAACCAGTTCCCCAAGCATACTTAGAGTCGGTTAAACCTTAGACTGGGTACAGTAGTCCTTTCTTATCCTTGGGGGTTACATTCCAAGACCTCTAGTGGATGCCTGAAACCACAGATATTACTGAACCCTCTATATACTATGCACGCATTTCCTTTTCCTCATTAATAGTTTTATGGATAAAAGATTTATTCTTACCATAGATCTTAGCAACCTCAGAATATAGGTTTGGTTTCTTTCCTTTTTAAATCAAGAAATTTTCACATTTTCACTTAAAGAAAGCATTTTACAGTTTCTCTTTGGCAGATCCAAATCACCAGCATCGCTACTTTTGTGCTTTGGGGCCATTATGAAGTACAATAAGAGTGACTTAAACACAAGCACTGTGATACTGCAACAGTGTATCTGATAACTGAGAAGGCCTTAATGGGCAGGTAGTATCAACAATGTGGATACCAAGGACAAAGGGATGATTCATGTCCTGGCCTAGAGAGAGCAGGATGGTATGAGAGTTCATCACGCTACTCAAAATGGTGTGCAATTTAAAACTCACCAATTGTTTATTTCTGGAATTTTCTATGTAATATTTTTGGACTGACATTGACTACAGGTTACTGAAACCCCACAGAAGATGAAACCATGGATAAGGGCGACTACTGTTATTTATAAACAAAGACATTTATTGCTAACAGTTCTAGAGGCTGGGGAGTCCAAGATCAAAGCGTTGGAGATTCTGTGTCTGATGAGAGCCCTCATCACCTAATCACCTCCCAAATGTCCCACCTTTTAATTGCCAAGTAGTCAGTAAAATATCAGATGTGAAGCTCGGCAGAGAGGACAGAACCTCGAAGGTTTTATGTCAGCATATGAATTCTGGAGGGACACAAACATTCAGACCATAGCACCATTTAATAAAAAATAGGCTACCCTTCCTATTCTAATTATTTTCTCTACGGGGTAAGGATTGTACTCATCACCAGCTATACTTACTTATCTTACCATTCCCCCCAAAGACTTAAGTTCCACGAAGGTAGGACCATGTGAGTTTTTTTCCCACTCTTTACTCAGCACCAAACACAGTGCCTGGTATGTGGTTGACATTCCCATAAACTTGTTGAATAAGTATATGCATGAATTTAGAGTATTCTTATCTGGTTAACAGATAAGCCAATTTGGATAAAACGATGGCTGCTAAGTAAAGAAAAACTGGAGGCTTTAGAGGAATTAGTTACGAACAATTAGAAAACGGGCACATAGCTCCAACATTTTCCCCTTGGAATTCTCCAGTTTTCGTAATTAAGAAAAAATCAGGTAAATGGAGAATGTTAACTGACTCAAGAGCCATTAATTCGGTTATACAACTTTAAAATAATAACTTGGGGTCGAGGTTATGCTTGTGTTTCTCCAGGACTGAATCAACAGCCGATTTGGATACCATCAAGACACC
Source organism: Chlorocebus sabaeus (assembly GCF_047675955.1). Taxonomy (NCBI): domain Eukaryota; kingdom Metazoa; phylum Chordata; class Mammalia; order Primates; family Cercopithecidae; genus Chlorocebus; species Chlorocebus sabaeus. Next base: position 29,770,684 of record NC_132911.1, on the reverse strand, counting down.
TGAAACCTTATCATGAGCCAGATGCCGAGGAAGGGATTCTGGGAGGATCCCAAGGACCCCCCGGTTGCACCCATCTCAAGACTGGTGCTGAGGAGGACCCCAACTGTCACGAGCAACACCCCCAAACACAGTCACCCACCTGGAGACAGATCAAGAAGCTGTCACAGATGGTAGAAGAAAGTCTGAGGAAAGCGGGACCACCAGTCACAATGAGTAATTGAATGGTAGCTATGATCGCAGTGATCACCATTGCTTTGAGTATTCCTTCAACAAGGGCTGACAAGAGAACAATTATACTTATTAGGCATATTTATCAATCCTGGCTGGCAATAATGCCTGGATGTAATCACCCTATGACACAATTACACATGCTTTCTGACCTCAGTATTTACCATAATAAATCTGCTCCTATAATTGAGGCATACTGCCCTCAAAAACCTATTTGTAAACAGAATTGGACCTGGCCAGAAATAATGAACATACTCATTTGGGAAGATTGCATTACAGAACAGGCAGAGGTGCTGTGCAACGATCCCTATGGAATCATTATTAATTGGTCCCCTAAGGGGATGTTTAGCGTAAATTGCAACTCTCAGTCTGCATGCCACGGCCACACTATATTCAGCTGATCTGAACAAAATGGTCAGATGGTAGAAATGGTAAGAAGTATGGCAAGAGTTTCTATTATCTGGAACCATGGCAATATAGTGGCACCTCAACCTCAAATGATATGGCCCACTGTAGGAGCTAAACATAAGGATTTGTGGAAACTATTAATACTCTTAATAAGATCAAAATTTGGGAAAGAATAAAAAAAGCATCTAGAAGGACACTCTACAAACTTGACTTTGGATATTGCAAAATTAAAAGAACAAATATTTAAAACATCCCAGGCACACCTGACATTAATGCTAGGAACTGGAGTGCTTAAAGGAGCTGCAGACAGATTAGACGCTAGTAACCCATTAAAATGGATAAAAACACTTGGAAGCTCTGTGATTTCAATGATGATTGTGCTTTTAATCTGTGTTATTTGTCTTTGTATAGTCTGCATATGCAGATCCCAACTCCTGCAAGAAGTAGCTCACTGTGACAAAGCTGCCTTTGCTTTTATTGCTTTGCAAATCAAAGAAGGGGGACATGTTGGGAATAGGCCCCCAAAATCTGGCCATAAACTGGCTCCAAAACTGGCCATAAACAAAATCTCTGCAGCACTATGACATGTTCGTGATGGCCACAATGCCCATGCTGGAAGGTTGTGGGTTTACCAGAATGAGGGCAAGGAACACCTGGCCCACCCAGGGCGGAAAACCATTTAAAGGTGTTCTTAAACCACAAACAAGAGCATGAGTGATCTGTGCCTTAAGGACATGCTCCTGCTACAGATAACTAGCCAGAGCCCATCCCTTTATTTCAGCCCATCCCTTTATTTCCCATAAGGAATACTCTTAGTTAATCTGTAATCTATAGAAACAATGCTTATTATTGGCTTGCTGTCAATAAATATATGGGTAAATCTCTATCCGAGGCTCTCAGCTCTGAAGGCTGTGAGACCCCTGATTTCCCACTCCACACTCTATATTTCTGTGTGTGTGTCTTTAATTCCTCTAGCGCTGCTGGGTTAGGGTCTAACCAAACTACTCTCAGCATTCCCATTAACTGTTTTATTGTTGCCTAAGACTTTGTGCCTTCTGTGGCCTAGAATAAGCCACCCATCTGTTTGGAAACATCCTTTAATAGAAAGCCAACTTAAGCATTTCCACTCTTCCAAAATCCTTTTTGATTCTCTATTTCTGCAGGTGATTATTTATTTATCCCCTTCTGTACACCTGTGTACCTACAGTTCTTTAACAAAGGTATTTATTTCCATTTCTGTCTCTCCAGTAGACTGAGAGCCACATGAGTGCAGGGACCATGTCTTACTCATTCCCATATTCCTAGTGCTTAGCAAAGAGTGTCATAAAGTGGTAGCCCAATAATGCTCATAATGTTAATTATTGAATCACTTTACCTTCAGCTACATTCAATCAGGCAGCTTTATATGCCATGCTTTTACATGCTTTATCTGATTTTCAAAACGGTTCTGTTGAGACAGGCATAATTATGTCTAATTTTAAGGTGACGCTTAGTCCCAGAGAGGTGATGTGACTTGCTCAAAGTTCCCCAATCAATAAGATTCTTTTGGATTTTCTTCTCTGTGCAGAGCAGTCTCTGACATGTTCGGGTCTATGTCCCCACCCAAATCTCATCCCCAGTTGTAATCCCCACGTGTTGAGGAAGGGAAGTGACTAGATTATGGGAGCGGTTTCCCCATGCTGTTCTTGTGATCATTCTCACGTGATAGTTCTCACAAGATCTGGTGGTTTTATAAATGGCAATTTCTCTTACTTCTCTTTCCTGTCACCTTGTGAAGAAGGTACTTGCTTCTCCTTTGCCTTCCACCATGACTGTAAGTTTCTGGAGGCCTCTCCAGCCACGCAGAACTGTGATTCAATTAAACCTCTTTCCTCTATAAATTACCCAGTCTCAGGTAGTTCTTTTTTTTTTTTTTTTTTTTTTTTTTTTTTTTTGAGACGGAGTCTTGCTCTGTCCCCCAGGCTGGAGTGCAGTGGCACGATCTTGGCTCACTGCAAGCTCCGCCTCCTGGGTTTACGCCATTCTCCTGCCTCAGTCTCCGGAGTAGCTGGGACTACAGGCGCCCGCCACCTCGCCCGGCTAGTTTTTTGTATTTTTAGTAGAGACGGGGTTTCACCGTGTTAGCCAGGATGGTCTCGATCTCCTGACCTTGTGATCCACCCGCCTCGGCCTCCCAAAGTGCTGGGATTACAGGCTTGAGCCACGGCGCCCGGCCTCAGGTAGTTCTTTATAGCAGGGTGAAAACGGATGAATACAGTCTTTCACTAAAAGATGGTCCTTGCCCTGAAGATGCTCATGTAGGAGTTTCCTGTCCTTTATTGACAGCTTGCTCATGCACATGCCTTTGGAGAGGCAAAAGAGCTGCTCAGGGACAGCCCTGGAATGCCCTGGGCTCAGGAGACGGATCGCTACTAGCCAAGAGACGTCTTGCCTCTAGGAAGTCTCTTCTGTATTACTTGTCAAGAAAAGATTCCCTTGAAATGTTTCCCCTCTACACTTTGGTATCCTCAAAACCTTTGTTTTTTTTTTACCCTGATACGGAGTTTCACTCTTGTTGCCCAGGCTGGAGTGCAGTGGCGTGATCTTGGCTCACTGCAACCTCTGACCCCTGGATTCAAATGATTCTCCTGCCTCAGCCTCCTGAGTAGCTGGGATTACAGGTGTCCACCGCCATGCCCGGCTAAATGTTTGCATTTTTAGTAGAGACAGGGTTTCCCATGTTGGCCAGACTGGTCTTGACCTCCTGACCTCAGATGATCCACCCACCTCGGCCTCCCAAAGTGCTGGGATTGCAGGCGTGAGCCACCATGGCCGGCCTCCTCAAAATCTCTTAAACAAATATTTACTGGGTATATAGTATGTATTCAGCAGTGTTCTATGTGCTAGGGATATCGTAATCTATAAAACAAAGTCTTTCCCTTGTAGAGCTCACATTGTAAAGGGGGCAGGCAAATGAATTGAGAAATAGATACATAAGAGGTACTGATAGGAAAGAAAAGTAGCATAAGGAGAAGAGTTATGGTGAGGAAGAGGAATCTTGGTTTTTGCCTTAAGAACCTGCCTCCAGCTGCGTGCAGTTCCTCATGCCTATAATCTCAGCACTTTGGGAGGCTGAGGCAGGAGGATTGCTTAAGCCCAGGAGTTTGAGATCAGCCTCGCCAACTGAGGCAGGAGGATCGCTTGAGCCCAGGAGTTTGAGATCAGCCTCGCCAACATGGCAAAACTCCATCTCTACAAAAAAATATAAAAATTAGCTGGGTATGGTGGCACATGCCTGTAGCCCCAGCTTCTCAGGAGGCTGAGGTGGGAGGATCACTTGAGCTGGGGAGGTGGAGGTTGCAGTAAGCTGAGGTTGCACTACTGCACTCCAGCCTGGGTGACAGAGCCAGACCCTATCTCGGAAAAAGAAAAAGAAAATAACCTGCTTTTCAGCCCACAGTTGGGAAATGAGATTTTTCATGAACTTAGTGAAGAAAATATGATAGCATGACGACTGGAAAGGCAAATAGTATGCTATGTCAATGAAACAAAACCACAACTCCCAAAAGCAATGTTTTTAGTGCATATCATGATTAATGTTACACCAAAATGTGTTTTGGTTTCCATAGTGCAGTTCCTCAATCAGAAAGCCAGTTTTTATTCTGCTTATCTCCAGAGCTTTTGTTTGCCTTTTGCTCACCCTAGCCCCACTAAACCAGATAAAAAGACCAGAGAGCCTGGTTGAGATTACTCTTGGAGAAAGGCATCAGTTAAGGACACTGGAAAAGACAGGCTTTTTTGTTCTGGTTCCTAATGGAGTGGCTTCGGCTGTTCTTTCTCCATCCTGTATCATTTTACCAGGGGGCTGCATTTCCCTTTGCATTTCTGTTCAATTATCTCTGCATCATGGATTCATTCTCCACTCGTGCCAGGTAGGCTGGATGGCTAGTTTTACTCTTATATCCAGAAATACGATAGTGACCGGGCGCGGTGGCTCACGCCTGTAATCCCTGCACTTTGGGAGGTTGAGGCGGGCAGATCACTTGAGGCCAGGAGTTTGAGACCTGCCTGGCTAACATAGTGAAACCCTGTCTCTACTACAAATACAAAAAAAAATTAGCCAGGCATGGTGGCTCACGCCTGTAGTTCCAGCTCCTTAGGAGGCTGAGGCAGGAGGCTCGCTTAAGCCCCGGAGGTGGAGGTTGCAGTGAGCCGAGATTGCGCCATTGCACTCCAGCCTGGGCAATGGAGCAAGCCTCTACAAACAAACAAACAAACAAACAAAAAAGCCAGAAATACTATAGTAGGGCAAAAAGCAGAGTAGACTGCAGATGTGAAGATTACAATACATTAATTACACTTGTTTTTAACTTACTCTCACTGTCACTGATTATTGATTGCTTGATAATGAGTATGTGTAATAGAGTAAAACTAAATTGGAAATTCACACCCTGTCTGCACTGATGTAAGGTTTGCTGGGTTCACGTTAAATGGCAAATGGATGAAAATAAACTCTCAGGAGAGACAGTTGTTGTAATGGTACAGGAATTCTCCAAATGGATACATCTCTGTCAACCATAGATCTCAGATATTCTTGAATAGACCTAATTTTATGGAATTTTATCATTTTCAATCAAATTACATTTTATACAAAGTTACATCAGTGTAAGTTTTATCATAACTAAATGTGATTTTTAAAGTGCCTTTATATGAATTCTCAGAGAAATGAAATAAGTCAAAATGAATCTTGTTAGATTAGCTATATGATCATTTGAAGTTCAAAAATTATTGTCACTAGAGATGTGATGACTTGATTTTTTTTTTTTTTTTTTTTTTTTTTTTTTTTTGAGGCAGAGTGTAGCTCTGTCGCCCAGGCTGGAGTGCAGTGGCCGGATCTCAGCTCACTGCAAGCTCCGCCTCCCGGGTTTACGCCATTCTCCTGCCTCAGCCTCCCGAGTAGCTGGGACTACAGGCGCCCGCCACCTCGCCCGGCTAGTTTTTTGTATTTTTTAGTAGAGACGGGGTTTCACCGGGTTAGCCAGGATGGTCTCGATCTCTTGACCTCGTGATCCGCCCGTCTCGGCCTCCCAAAGTGCTGGGATTACAGGCTTGAGCCACCGCGCCCGGCCGTGATGACTTGATTTTAACGATTTTTTAATATCAAATAACCTCAACACATTAGAGACAGTACCTATCTTTTTAGATTGTTCATGTAAGATTTTATTTTTTTAACATAGACAAAAGGCAAGAACTTAACTGAATATAGAACAGAAATGGCAAGTGTATTGTTAACGTGGCTACATGATTTTCTGTTAAATTGAAAAGTCGCAAATACATTTTTTATTTTATTTACGTATATGTATTTTTGGAGACAGAGTCTCTCTCTGTCACCCAAGCTGGAGTGCAATGGCATGATCTTGGCTCATTGCAACCTCTACCTCCTGGGCTCAAGGGATTCTCCTGCCTCAGCCTTCCCAGTAGCTGGGACTACAGGTGCACACGACCATGCCAAACTAATTTGAAATACATTTTTAAAAATAATCCCAACTTTTATTTTAGATTCAGGGGGTATATGGGTAGGTTTGTTACATGGGTATGTTGTATGATGCTGAGGTTTGGTGTACAATTGTTCCCATCACCCAGGTAGTGAGCACAGTACCCAACAGTAAGTTTTTCAACCCTTTTCCCCTGACAGTCCCTATTTTTAACAAGGTTTTGTGGAATGTCCTTTCGTAAAGTGAAAATCTGTTGCCAAAGGGCCACTTCCTAATAATTCACTTATTTTGGGAATTAGGATTTTTATATATTGGGTTTCTTTCTTTTTTTTTTTTTTATTATACTTTAAGTTCTAGGGTACATGTGCACAACATGCAGGTTTGTTACATATGTATACTTGTGTCATGTTGGTGTGCTGCACCCATCAACTCGTCAGCACCCATCAACTCGTCATTTACATCAGGTATAACTCCCAATGCAATCCCTCCCCCCACCCCCTCCCCATGATAGGCCACAGTGTGTGATGTTCCTCTTCCCATATCCAAGTGATCTCATTGTTCAGTTCCCACCTATGAGTGAGAACATGCGGTGTTTGGTTTTCTGTTCTTGCGATAGTTTGCTGAGAATGATGGTTTCCAGCTGCATCCATGTCCCTACAAAGGACACAAACTCATCCTTTTTTATGGCTGCATAGTATTCCATGGTGTATATGTGCCACATTTTCTTAATCCAGTCTGTCACTGATGGACATTTGGGTTGATTATATTGGGTTTCTTAAATAAAATATAGCTGTATCTAGATCAGTTAGGATTGTGGAATTTGATTAAACAATAGTATGATCACGTGTTCATGACTGTCTAATGGCCCTTAACTTCACTTATGGAGACTGGAGTTGGGGAACAGCTGTAAAGAAGTTTCCTTTTGAGAAAGAATCTCAAAACAATAAAGCAACATGAGTGCAAAAATTAGGATTAATCCTCATGGAGTTACCTGAGGGTGAAGAGTGCTCAGTTTCTGGCCAGACGCAGTGGCTCACACCTGTAATCCTAGTAATTGGGAGGCTAAGGCAAGTGGATAGCTTGAGCCCAGGCGTTTGAGACCTGCCTGGGCAACATGACAAAACCCCTGTCTCTACGAAAAGTTCAAACAATTAGCCAGGTGTGATGGTACACGCCTGTAGTCCCAGCTACTTAGGAGCCTGAGGCAGGAGGATCCCTTGAGCCCAAGAGGTTGAGCTTGTAGTAAGTCGTGATCATGCCACTGCACTCCCGCCTGGGCAGCAGGGCGAGACTGGAAATAAATAAAATAATAATAAAATAATAATAAAATAATAATAAAAATAAAATAAAATAAAATAAAATCACTTTGGATTCAGCCTGTCAAAAAAATAAAAATAAAATAAAAAAGACTTCTCACTTTGGATTCAGCCTGTCAAAAAAATAAAAATAAAATAAAAAAGACTTCTCACTTTGGATTCAGTCTGTCAAAAAAATAAAAATAAAATAAAAAAGACTTCTCACTTTGGATTCAGCCTGTTGAGTACTGACTCCCTCACCTAACTAAGTGTCCTTGTGTATGTGAATATACTTCACCCAAATGCCCTCTTCTTATCTATAAAACAGAAAACATAATGCCTATCTCATGGGGTTATTTTAAATATCAAATAAATATATTTCTCATAAAGGATTATTAGCACAATGCCTAGAATGAAACAAGCAATCGCTAAGTCACACATTCTACATTGTCCATGTACAGACAATTTAATATTTATAAAACTCCTAGGGAGTTGCCTCTGGGTGGGAGGGTTGCTGTGTAAAGGATAAATGTTCCTCCTTTTGTTTTCCCATAGCAGGGAAGTGAAGGCTTGGACCACAGTGTTAACTGGGGTGTTGAGCAGGGAAGTTACCCCAAGCACAGGCTCAAAGAGAAGCACAGAAATGGCCCAGGCTTTTGAGTAATAGATGCTCTCACACTGAGACACTTAACGTTCTCCCCCAAGAAAAAAAGTGGGCTGGGCGCGGTGGCTCAAGCCTGTAATCCCAGCACTTTGGGAGGCCGAGACGGGCGGATCACGAGGTCAGGAGATCGAGACCATCCTGGCTAACACGGCGAAACCCCGTCTCTACTAAAAAATACAAAAAACTAGCCGAGCGAGGTGGCGGGCGCCTGTAGTCCCAGCTACTCCGCAGGCTGAGGCAGGAGAATGGCGTGAACCCGGGAGGCGGAGCTTGCAGTGAGCTGAGATCCGGCCACTGCACTCCAGCCTGGGCGACAGAGAGAGACTCTGCCTCAAAAAAAAAAAAAAGAAAGAAAAAAAGTGATTCTTGCTAACCTGTGCCTGGCACTGTGCCCAGAGCCGTGAGCCGTGACACACATTTGCCTTGCAATGGTGTTTCCTGGTTCTGAGTTGGTAGAGAAATTCTAAGCTTCTTTGACTCGCTTTCCCTGACCAGTCAGTCCTTTCTTCTTTTCTTTTCTTTTTTTTTCTCTTTTTCTCTTTTTTTTTTTTTTTGAGACGGAGTCGCTCTCTATCACCCAGGCTGGAATGCAGCAGTGTGATCTCAGCTCACTGCAACCTCTGCCTCCCGAGCTCAAGCAATTCTCCTGCCTCAGCCTCTCCAGTAGCTGGGATTACAGGGGCCCGCAACCACGCCCTACTAATTTTTTTTTTTTTTTTTTTTTTTGTATTTTTAGTAGAAACAGGGTTTTACCATGTTAGCCAGGCTGGCCTTGAACTCCTGACTTCAAGTGATCTGCCCACCTCAGCCTCCCAAAGTGCTGGGATTATAAGCATGAGCCACCACGCCCAGCTTTTCCACACTTTTTCTGACCCCTTCATTCAACTTTATTAATTTGGCACCAAGTAAAAAACAAGCCTCCCTATAATGCAGAAGGAAGAACCAAGTGTGCATAATGTGAACCTTCCCAGGCCTCTGCAGATCCGCATCTCCTTGGCTTCTGAGAGAGGCATGATTCACAAACCATTTCATCAATGTGGCTATTTTACAACATTAAAAAAACACTGGCCAGGCACCCTGGCTCACGCCTGTAATCCCAAGACTTTGGGAAGCCAAGGCAGGAGGATTGCATGAGTCTGGGAGTTTGAGACCAGCCTGGGCAACACGACAAATCCCCATCTCTACAAAAAATATTTTAAAAATTAGCCAGGTATGGTGGTGTGTGCCAATAGTCCCAGCTACTAGGGAGGCTGAGGTGGGAGGATTTCTTGAGCTGGGGAGGTCAAGGCTGCAGTGAGTCATGATCGTGCCACTGCACTCCAGCCTGGGCAACAGAGACCCTGTCTTAAAAACAAGACAAACACTGCTCTTTTCCTCCCTGGCCACCTGAAAATTGGCCACTGTGATGAAAGACACAGCAGCTATCCAGACAAAGGAGTTCATAATCAACTGACAACGTCGGTGGGAACATATGGTCGTGGTCATCCTTCACTCTGGGAAGGCAACAGTACTGAGAAAGAAATTTGGGAAAAACTAGCCAAAATGTACAAGATCTCCTGGACATGATATATAAGATGGAGGTCATCTTTGTATTTAGATTCTGACCGCATTTTGTTGTAGCAAGATAACTGGCATGATTTATGATTCCCTGGATTATGCAAAAAAAAAAGTGAACCCAAGCATAATCTTGCAAGACGTAGCCCAGATGAGAGAAAAAGACACCAAGAAAACAGCAAAAGGAATGCAAGGACAGAATGAAGAAAGTCAGGAGGCCCCAAAAGCCAGTGTTGGTGCTGACAAAAAGGAGCCAGATTCTGCAATGGCCGGGCGCGGTGGCTCACGCCTGTAACCCCAGGACTTTGGAAGGCTGAGATGGGCAGATCACCTTAGGTACAGTGTCTAACACTGTACCAGCAGTTTGAAACAGTGTCTAAGACTGAGGCCGGGAGTTAAAGAGCAGCCTCGCCAACATGGCGAAACCCCGTCTCTACTAAAAATGCAAAAATTAGCCAGGCATAGTGGCAGGTGCCTGTAATCCCAGCTACTCCGGAGGCTGAGGCAGGAGGATCGCTTGAACCCGGGAGACAGAGTTTGCAGTGAGCCAAGGTCGCACCACTGCACTCCAGCCCAGGCAACAGAGTGAGACTCCATCTAAAAAAAAGAAAAAAAGATTCTGCAATGATTTCATCTGCGGTGATTGTGCCGATTTTTCATGACAGGATATAATAAACTGTAACAAGCTTTTGTGTTTTTTTAGAGATAAGATCTTGCACTGTTACCCAAACTGGAGTGCAATGGTGCGATCACGGCTCAAGTGTAGCCTCTAATTCCTGGGCTCAAGCGATCTTCCCCCCTCAGACTCCTGAGTAGCTAGGACTACAGGTGTGCCACCATGCATGGCTATTAAAAAATTTTTTTGTGGAGATGAGATCTTGCTATATTGCCCAGGCTGCTCTCAAACTCTGGCCTCAAGTGATTTTCCCTCCTTGGACTCCCAGAGTGCTGAGATTACAAGTGTGAGCCACTGTGCCTGGCCTAAACTGTATAAACTTTAATAAAACAAAATCCTGACTTACAAGATCTTAAGGTACAGTAGTAAGGATGAAGGGTGGATATAAAGATTTTTCTGAGTTTTTACTTTTCAAAGGGAAGTATTGAGTCTCCTTTCTCTGTCAGCCTCTGGAATGCTTCTGGGTAGCGTAACCCTGTGAAAAGGAAGGCGCTCATCTTGAGAGGATGTCTTGGGTGCTCTTCTAGATCCTTTACACTAGGTTCACAGCACGTTTTAGTCAGACGACATACCAGGAGATGATCTCCAGGACTGTCAGGGGCAGGTGGTGGAATACCTTGGCTGGGAATCGCTTGAATGGTGGGCATCAAAGAGAGAGGTTCCAGGGCCACTAAGGCAGGAATTGAGATTTGTCTCCAGGCCAGGGATGTGGCTCATGCCTGTAATCCTAGCACTTTGGGAGGCCAAGGCAGGAGGATCGCTTGAGGTCAGGAGTTTGAGACTGGGCAACACACCAAGATCCCATCCCTAAAAAATAAAAAGTTAACAGGCATGGTGGTGCATGCCTTTAGTCCATCCCAGGTGGGAAGATCACTGGAGCCCAGGAGGTCAAGGCTGTGGTGAGCCATGATTGCAACTCTGTACTCACCCTGGGAGACAGAAAGAGACCCTGTCTCAAAAAAAAAAAAAAAAAAGATTTGTCTCCAAGGCGGAGGTTTACATATTTACCCTGGCTCTTTCTCCTGTGATTCTTTTCTTCTGAAGAACAAAAGGAAGGCCCCAGAGTGCTAACAGCACGGCTACTTTAGGTGTTATGTGGGGCCTACCCAGATGGGGTTCCCTGGAGTGACATCTGCAGTGATTCCTTTGCTGCGTGGTTCTAAGTCATTCTCCCCAGAGTGTCCCTTCTCTTTCAGGTACCTCTTTCTCCTGGCTGGAGGAGGTGCCCTGGCCGTGGCTGCCATGGGTCCCTATGCCGTGCTCGTCTTCACCCCTGCTGTCTGCGCCGTGGCTCTCCTCTGTTCCCTGGCCCCGCAGCAAGTCCACAGGTGGACCTTCTGCTTTCAGATGAGCTGGCAGACCTTGTGTCACCTGGGTCTGCACTACACTGAGTATTATCTGCATGAGCCTCCTTCCGTGAGGTAAGCAGCCTGTTCATTGGTCATGCTCAGCCCTCCCGCGGTTTGCTTGTACCATGGCGGTAGCAGAGAGAACCTGGGTGTTGGGTTGGAATCCTGATTCTTCCACATTTGACCAGTGTGACCTTGAGCAAGTCATTTTACTTCTTTCAGACTCATATCTTTTTCTGGAAAAAGACATGGGGCTAACAATAGTGTGTTGCAAGATTGTCGTGAATGTTAATTAACCACCCAATGGGTTCACCTTCTCCACTGCCTAGACAGACAGGGGAATTACAGAAGAGAAAGAGTAATTCCCAGAGAACTGGCTATGCGGGAGACAGGAGTTTTATTATTACTCCAAGCATTCAGGGTCATCATAATCAGCTTCCCCGAGCATTTGGGGATCAGAGTGTTTAAGGATAATTTGGTGGGTAGGGGGAGGCCAGTGAGTTGAGAGTACGGATTGGTTGGGTTGGAGATGAAATCATAGGGAGTCGGAGCTGTCTTCTTGTACTGAGTCAGATCCTGGGTGGGGGCCACAAGATAAGATGAGCCAGTTTATCGATCTGGGCGGTGCCAGCTGACCCATCAAGGGCAGGGTCTGCAAAATGTCTCAAGCACTGATCTCAGGCCTCAGAATAGTAATGTGGTCCCCAGGAGCAATTTGGGGAGGGTCAGAACCTTGTCATCTCCAGCTGCATGACTCCTAAACCATAATTTCTAATCTTTTGGCTAATTGTTAGTCCTACAAAGGCAGTCTAGTTTCCAGGCAAGAAGGGGGTTTGTTTTGGGAAAAGGCTGTGATCGTCTTTGTTTTAAACTATAAGCTATAAACTAAGCTCCTCCCAAAATGAGTCCCAGGAATGAACAAGGACAGCTTGGAGGTTAGAAGCAAGGTGGAGTTGGTTAGGTCAGACTTCTTTCACTGTCTCAGTGATAATTTTGCAATGGCAGTTTCATTAGAATGAATATAAATGTGATTCTGTATCTAATCATCGCTGCCACGTGTTGCCTACCTGGTGCCGTGTTTGGCACTGAGCAGTAGCTGTCATTGTGCCTGAGAGGGAGGGCAAAGCAGGAATCCTAGAGCCCACAGAGCAGGCCTGCCCAGAAGTGACTCAGCACTGTCTGCCAGCCTCAGCACAGGCTGAGTGGACACTCCGCTTGCAGGTATCAATCTTCCCATGGTGGCTGCTGGGAGAGGGAGCTGCTGTGTCAGTGTTTCTCTTCCTTCAGACTCAGCTGTTCCCATCTTGCTGAAGAAGAGTAGGCACCCCATCTAGAAAACAGAAATCAAGAGCTAATTACAGTCTAGAGAAGTGTTGTCATGAATCAGCAAGATCCGTGAGATGAGGGGAAACATTGCTTTGTGATCTGGAGATCTCATGTTCCTGGCTCTCTCTGGTGATCACAGGTCACTCGGCACACAGAGGCTGTGATGCTCCATATGATCACCCATCTGATTCTAGCCTGTGGTTGGTTCACTTGCTTTGCCATCCTGACTATACCCAGAATACTTTTTTTTCCTATGAAGACTATTTTCAGCCGGGCACAGTGGCTCACTCCCGTAATCCCAACATTTTGGGAGGACGAGGTGGGCAGATCACTTGAGGCCAGGAGTTCAAGACCAGCCTGGCCAACGTGGCGAAACCCCATATCTGCTAAAAACACAAAAATTAGCTGGGCATTGTGGCGGATGCCTGGAATCCCAGCTACTCGGGAGGCTGAGACAGGAGATTGCATCACTGCACTCCAGCCTGGGTGACAGAGGGAGACACTGTCTCAAAAAAAAAAAAAAAAATAGACTATTTTCACCAGAAGCTTCAGGTTGGCTGCTCTAAGGAAAAGGCAAGATGGCAGGTGGGTGGGGTGTAGGAAGTACCAAATGGGATGGAGTGAATCAGGATTTCAGTAGGGAGCTGGGGCCTGATGGGGCTGGGAGGGCAAGTTGAACAGGAGCTGGCTGGATGTGAGGGAGGCTGGAGCAGATCTGGAATGGGGGGCTCTGCTAGTTGAGCAGGGCTGCTGCCATCACACGGTGCCACAGACCGGGTGGCTCAAACAACAGAAATTCATTTCCTCACAGTTCTGGAGGCTGAAAGTCACTGATGATGGCGTCAGCAGGGCTGGGTTCTTCTGAGACCGTTCTCGTGGCTTGCAGGAGGCAGTATCCCCCTGTGTCCGTGTGATGGTCACTCCTCTGTCTGTGCATGCATCGGTGTCCTAATTGTCTGTTCTCATAAGGACTCTGTGCATGTTAGATTAGCGCCCATCCTAATGACCTCACTGAACCTTAATCACATCTTCAAAGACCCTAACTCCACATACAGCCGCATTCTGAGGTACTGGGGTCAGGCCATTAGCACAGGAATTTTGGGGACATATTCAGTCCATAAATGAGAGTGAGTGAGCAGGGTTTGGTGGCATTTGGAGGCTACCTTGCTTCCAGTGAGAATCAATCAAGTAAGCAGGTCAGTTTTTCTTAAATCCTCAGACACACGGATAGAGACAGCAGCAGCTGGAAGACTGTTGTTTCCTCTCCACAGGACAGCATTTCTGATTGTAGAGTGTGTCATTGTAATTTTCTTTCCATTTTTTTTTTTTTTTTTTTTAGACAGGGTCTCGCTCTGTTGCCCAGGCTGGAGTGCAGTGGCGTGCTCATAGTTCACTGCAACCTCGACCTCCCAGGCTCAAGCAATCCTCCCACCTCAGCCTCCTCAGTAGCTGGGACCACAGGAATGTGCCACCACATAGGGCTAATGTTTCATATTTTTTGTAGAAATGGGGTTTTGCCATGTTGCCCAAGCTGGTCTCAAACTCCTGGGCTCAAGTGATCAGCCCACCTCACCTCAGCCTCCCAAAGTGCTGGGATTACAGGCGTGAGCCACTGTGCCCAGCCTAATTTTCATTCGTTGTTCTCAATGATCTTGCCAGCAGGATCTTCGATGGTGAAGCAGTAAGAGCTCAGGTGATTGGTTAAGACCATATTTCAAATTGCTAATGGCTCAGCACACACCGTGATCCATTCCTCAGTACAAATCCCACATTAGGCAAAGTCTTACAGCCAGGACCCGGTTTGTATTTAAAATCTTCAGCTTCCTATCTTTTCTTCACTACCGAGTTTTTGTTTCCTCTATGGCAAATTTCTCCCAAGTCTCTGATCCTAATCGTTGTAGGCCTTTCTTGGAAATATTATAATCAACATTTCCCACAATGTTCCTCATCATTCTCTTATTTGCATCTCTGACTAATATTTAATTTCCCCATTTACTTGATCCTGCCTGATGTCACCCTAAATAACAAACAGAAGGAGGCTCCCTAAAAGAAAATGATGGGGCTGGGCGTGGTGGCTCACACCTATAATCCCAGCCCTTTGGGAGACTGAGGCAGGTGGATCACTTGAGCCCAGGAGTTTGAGACTAGCCTGGCCAACATAGCGAAACCCTGTCTCTACAAAAAAACCTCACAGAAATTAACTAGATGTGGTAGCACATGTCTGTAGTCCCAGCTTCTCAGGAGGGAGAGAGGGGAGGATCACTTGAGTCTGGGAGGCAGTGGTTGCAGTGAGCCATTATGGTGCTGCTGCACTCCAGGCTGGTTGATAGAGTGAGACCGTGTCTCAGGAAAAACAAAACAAGAAAAAAGAAAAGAAAAGAAAAAAACAATGTTTATGGCTGGGAGCAGTGGCTCACACCTGTAATCCTAGCACTTTGGGAGGCCGAGGCGGGCGGCTCACCTGAGATCAGGAGTTCAAGACCAGCCTGGCAGACATGGCGAAACCCTGTCTCTACTAAAAATACAAAAATTAGCTGGGCATGGTGGCGTGCACCTGTAATTCCAGCTACTCAGGAAGCTGAGGCAGGAGAATCACTTGAACCCAGGAGGCAGCAAAGGTTGCAGTGGGCTGAGATTGCGCCACTGCACTCCAGCCTGGGCAACAGAGCGAGACTCTATCTCCAAAAATAAAAAAAAAAAAAAAAAAAGAAAATGATACGTATTTAGGGATTGGGCATTACAGTGGGAATATGTGTGCCATAGTATGTGTATTCAGGTAGGTAAAGGAAGACAAAGTTTTTGTTTGGTTGGTTGGTTGGTTTTTTTGAGATGGAGTCTCACTCTGTCACCAGGCTGGCATGCAGTGACACAATGTCAGCTCACTGCAACCTCCGCCTCCCAGGTTCCAGCGATTCTCCTGCCTCAGCCTCCCGAGTAGCTGGGACTACAGGCACATACTACCACGCCCAGCTAATTTTCGTATTTTTAGTAGAGATGGGGTTTCACCGTATTGGCCAGGATGGTCTTGATCTCTTGACCTTGTGATCCATCTGCCTCAGCCTCCCAAAGTGCTGAGATTACAGGTGTGAGCCACCGTGCCCAGCCAGTAAGAGAAAGTGTTTTAAGAGAAAAATAAGGAGGATTACGTAATTGTGTTGAAATCATTATCCTTGAATACAGGATCAATGACAAGGGTGATGCCAGCCTGTGGTTGGGCAGGCAGTGGCTGGGCAGGTGACCTCACAAAAGTATTTTTTTGGGTAGGGTTGCAATGGTTTTTGTGCAAGGTTGTGGTTTTTGCAGTCTTTTGTGGTAGTTTTTGTTATCTGACATACAAGCATTGAGAACCCTCTCTTCATACCTTTCCCTGGCTCTGTTTGTCAGAATTGTTTTGTTTTGTTTTGCTTTTTAACACAAGTGACTTCGGTTTTTTTTCTTTTTCGTTTTCGTTTTCTTTTTTTTTTTTGAGACAGGGTCTCACTTGGATGCCTAGGCTGTAGTGCAGTGGTGCAATTCAATCATAGCTCACTGCAGCCTCGAACTCCTGGGCTCAAGCGTTCCACCCATGTCAGCCTCCCAAAGCCATGGGATTACAGGCATGACCCACTGCACCCAGCCATGATTTCATTTTTATTCCCACAGCTTTCAAATTGGAGTAGGGTGTGGTTCTGAATTAATTCAAGAGTCTTCAGCTTTTGAAGTAAAATTTCCCAGGCAAATTCTCCTATTCAGGATGGAAGATTTCAGGATAGAAGATGGGATGGATCTCTGCGATCCCTGGGAAGCTTCTCAAGTTGAACATGAGTGTAAATGTGTGCATCTTTTTTTCTTTAAAACAAACAAAATATATATGCAATATACATACATATTCCTACAGATATACATATACTTATTTATAAAAAACACACGATCATTACAAAAAATTCAAACAAAGCAAAAAGTGAAAGATCTTCTTATGCTAGTCTCATTCCCTAGAGGTAACTACTCTTAAAAGTTTGGGGTATATTAGTCTAGACTTAAGCTCCACTGTATACTTAAGATCTGTAAATATTGCTGGGGGTAGTGGCTCACACCTGTAATCCCAGTTTACACTCCCAAAGTGTAATCCCAGCACTTTGGGAGGCCGAGACTGGCAGATTGCTTAAGCCCAGGAGTTTGAGATCAGCCTGGGCAACATAGTAAGACCCCATCTCTATAAAAAATAAATAAGATTGATTTATTTTAAGATTTATTTTTTGTGGGGTCCTGCAGGCCATGAGATTAATCTTAGCTATACAGACCTATGTATTTCCTGTGAGATCATGTATGACAGACTGGAATAAGAGAAAGAGAATAAATACAGAGTGTTTTTATGTTTTAAAAAAAAATTATCTTGCAGGTTCTGCATCACTCTTTCTTCTCTCATGCTTTTGACCCAGAGGGTCACGTCCCTCTCTCTGGACATTTGTGAGGGGAAAGTGGAGGCAGCATCCGGAGGCATCAGGAGCAGGAGCTCTTTGTCTGAACATGTGTGTAAGGCACTGCCCTATTTCAGCTACTTGCTCTTTTTCCCTGCTCTCCTGGGAGGCTCTCTGTGCTCCTTCCAGCGATTTCAGGCTTGTGTTCAAGGGTCCAGTGCTTTGTATCCCAGGCACTCTTTCTGGGCTCTGAGCTGGAGGGGTCTGCAGATTCTTGGACTAGAATGCATAAACGTGGCAGTGAGCAGGATGGTGGATGCAGGAGCAGGACTGACCGATTGCCAGCAATTTGAGTGCATCTATGTTATGTGGACCACAGCTGGGCTTTTCAAACTCACCTACTACTCCCACTGGATCCTGGATGACTCCCTCCTCCACGCAGCGGGCTTTGGGTCTGAGCTTGGTCAGAGCCCCGGAGAGGAGGGATATGTCCCTGATGCGGACATCTGGACCCTGGAAAGAACCCACAGGATATCTGTGTTTGCAAGAAAGTGGAACCAAAGCACAGCCCGATGGCTCCGACGGCTTGTATTCCAGCACAGCAGGGCTTGGCCGTTGTTGCAGACATTTGCCTTCTCTGCCTGGTGGCACGGACTCCATCCAGGACAGGTGTTTGGTTTCCTTTGCTGGGCCGTGATGGTGGAAGCTGACTACCTGATTCACTCCTTTGCCAATGAGTTTATCAGATCCTGGCCCATGAGGCTGTTCTACAGAACCCTCACCTGGGCCCACACCCAGTTGATCATTGCCTACATCATGCTGGCTGTGGAGGTCAGGAGCTTCTCCTCTCTCTGGTTGCTCTGTAATTCGTACAACAGTGTCTTTCCCATGGTGTACTGTATTCTGCTTTTGCTATTGGTGAAGAGAAAGCACAAATGTAAGTGACATCTTTCCCTGGCTTTCATCTTATACACCCATGAAACAGTTTAGAAAGTGCCAGATGACGCATCAATAATGCGTACATCTGAACTTTTCCATAATAAAAATTTTTCTAAAGTTTTAGATGAATAAACCCAGTGACTTGCAGTAGGAATTTGTGTATCTACTTTAGCAAGCTATTCTGCTGGTACTGAGGATACGAAAGGGAAAAATATGTGGTTTCTTCCCATAAGCTTTACAGTCTAGATGGGGAAGCAAAGATTAAGCAAAGTGATACATAAAAACACAAGGTGCTGTGAACGAGATGGCAAACGCTCTACGTATAGACACCCCAAAATTGAGTGTTCAGTTGGCCTACCTGATCCTGGAATGGGAACTTTAGCAACACAAAACCAAAACAAAACCTAACTCATTATCACATTGGTTTGTTATGTGGACTACAGACTCATATCCATTATTAAGTTTGAAAATTTTTTTCTAAATTTGAAAATTTGGGCCAGGTACAGTGGTTCATACCTGTAATCCCAGCACTTTGCAAGGCTGAGGTGGAAGGATTGCTTGAGGCCAGGAGTTTGAGACCAGGTTGGGCAACAGAGCAAGACCTTGTCTCAAAATATATATGTGTGTGTGTGTGTGTGTGTGTGTATGTATATGTATATTTGGGTGGGCATGGTGTATGCACCTAAAGACCTAGCTCCTCTGGAGGCTGAGAAGGATCTCTTGAGTCCAGGAGTTTGAGGCTGCAGTGAGCTGTGATTGTGCCACTGCACCCCAGCCTGGATGATAGAGGAAGACCCCATATGCTAAAAAACTTTTTTGGCCCAGGTGCGGTGGCTCACACCTGTAATCCCAGCACTTTGGGAGGCCAAGGCGGGCAGATCACAAAGTCAGGAGTTCAAGACCAACCTGGCCGATATGGTGAAACCCCGTGTCTACTAAAAATACAAAAATTAGCCAGATGTGGTGGCAGGTGCCTATAGTCCCAGCTACTCGGGAGGCTGAGGCAGGAGAATTGCTTGAATCTGGGGTATGGAGGTTGCAGTGAGCCGAGATCACACCATCACACTCCAGCCTGGGCAACAGAGCAAGACTCCATCTCAAAAAAAAAAAAAAATTTTTTTTCGAAAATTTGAAAAAAAATTGTCCTAAAAATAAATGGCTGATATTATTCCCAGAGATATGTTAATAAAGTAAAAACCCACATGATAACTATTTACATAATTGTTAAATACAAAGCTGACTCATAAACATGTCTTACAAAGAGATCAATAACAGGAAGTAAACACTACGTTAATGTGACTTTGGGGGTGGGTTTGATTCTTTTTTTTCTTGGCATATCCTAAATAACTTCCTCTGTTTCTTCCTGTTAGAATTTAAAATACACAAGAGAAAAGTATCAGGACTTCCAAATTATGCAGTAGCAATGTCATTTAACTAGCACTTACAAATTACTGCCACATCTGCAGGTCACCTGTACTGTTATGCAATTACCATTTTTCTTCGATCAACTTTAACTTACTTATAAAACTTACCCTGCTTCTAAGCAATGGCAATGATGAAAATTGGGTTTGGTGTAGTAATTCTATTTTACTCCAGTACTCACTAAAAGAGACACATTCTTGTTCAAAACAAAACGAAACAAAACAAAACCTCTTTATTTGTGTACTGTGTAAAACCATCTGCTTATCTAGGGTGACATCTATCCCACCATATGAAACATTGGACAGGTATCTCAGCTTGAGTATTCCAAACCAATCCTTCTCACCCTTTTCAAAATGTAAAATTGCAAATAAGCTTTTTGATATGGTTTGGGTCTGTGTCCCCACCCAAATTTCACATCGAATTGTAATCCCAGTGTTGGAAGAGGGGCCTGGTGGAAGGTGATTAAATCATGGGGGTGGATTTCCCCTTTGCTGTTCTCATAATAGTGAGTGAGTTCTCACAAGATCTGGTTGTTTATAAAAGTGTGTAGTACCTTCCCGCTCTTTCTCTTCCTCCTGCTCCAGCCATGTAAAACGTGCCTCCTGCCTCTTCACCTTCCGCCAGGATTTTAAGTTGCCTGAGGCCTCCCCAGCCATGCTTCCTGTACAGCCTGTGAAACTGTGAGCCAATTAAACCTCTTTTCTTTGTTAATTACCCAGTCTCAGGTAGTTCTTTTTTTTCTTTTTTTCTTTTTTGTGGGAGACAGGGTCTCGCTCTGTCACCCAGGCTGGAGTGCAGTGGTGTGATCTCAGCTCATTGCAACCTCTGCCTCCCAGGTTCAAATGATTCTCCTGCCTCAGCCTCCCAAGTGGCTGGGATTACAGGCACATGCCACCATGCCCAGCTAATTTTTGTATTTTTAGTAGAGACAGGGTTTCACCATGTTGGCCAGGCTAGTCTTGAACTCCTGACCTCAAGTGATCCGTCCACCTTGGCCTCCTGAAGTGCTGGGATTACAGGTGTGAGCCACCACTCCTGGCCTCAGGTAGTTCTCTATAGCACTACAAGAACAGACTAATACACTTTTAATCGGTAAAACTTCACAAAGATAATACTAAGTTAGAAGTTATAGATAACTTAGAAAGTTATAGGTCAATGTCACTGATTAATGTGAAGGCAAACAACACGCCCAATCTTAGCACTCAGAACATAACACGACAAGCAGTGAGCGTCTTGATGAACAGAGACGGCAAGGATTTGTAGTGGCCTTGGTAGGGCGCAGTGGCTCACGTCTGTAATCTCAGCACTTTGGGAGGCTGAAGCGGGAGAAGCTCTTGAGCCCTCGAGTTTGAGACCTGCCTGGGCAACATAGGGAGATGCCATCTCTATTAAAAAACACACACACACAAATCCAAAACTTGTAGTGACCTTACCCAGAAGGGTTCTATACTTTCTCTCACCATACTCAGTAGCCCAGAGGAGACAAAGTAGATAAACGGGGTTTCCCAGAGTTGGGAATAGTCAAAGAGACTCTGTCTCAAAAAATAGTTTCAGACTCTGTCTCAAAAAAAGAAAAAAAGAGTGATTTTTATAGGGTCACTTCTGAGGAGCTGTCTATGGGTGTGTCCAATTGATGAAAATCCTTTGAGAGGTACACTTTAGATGTGTGTCCATATATATGTTACACTTCAGTATTTTTTTTTTTTTTTTGAAACAGTGTCTGGCTCTGTCACCCAGGCTGGAGTGCAGTGGCATGATCTCGGCTCACCGCAACCTCTGCCTCCTGGGCTCAAGCAATCCTCCCACCTGAGCCTCCCAAGTAGCTGGGACTACAGGAGCACACAACCATGTCCGACTAATTTTTTGTACTTTTTGTACACACAGGGTTTTGCCATGTTGCCCAGGTTGGTCTCAAATTCGTGAGCTCAAGTGATCCAACCTCCTTGGCCTTCCAAAGTGCTGAGATTACAGCCATGAGCCACCATGTCCAACCCCGTAATTTTTTTAAGTGACTATTCTTCATGATTGGGAAATGCTCATGAAGGAATGTTAAATTTAAAAAAGAACTTGGTTAACGAAGCCTTTTAAAATGCAATCCGGCCTCCAAATCTATCTCCCCACTGATGGCCAGGGGTAATTTCTACTCCTCTGATTGGTTAAACCAGAACGTTTGCTTCCTTCTTTTTCTATTTGCATTCTGTAGAGAATGATTCATTTCTCTGGACAGTAGTAGAAAGAACATTTCTCTGGACAGTAGAAAGTGATTTGTGGGAATTGATCTAAGGAAGAAGTTGGAGCCAAAGATGTAGACCGGAGCCATCTGTCTGCCCAGAGTACAGCCCGGATCCAAGATGGGCAGAGAACAGAGAGGAGGTGTCTCCTTCCAGTTCTGTTTCTTTTGTTAGGTCTTAACTTGTTCACTTCCTAACTCCTGCCCCCGCTGCTCCCTCCCATTTGGCAGCAGTTTCCCTATCCTTCATTACCCATTCTGTCACTTCCAAGACGCTGCCCATTGCTCCTGAATTCCCTTTGCCACATGACTGGTAGTACCTGCTTATTAACACCCCACCCTCTCTTTTTAAAAAATTCAACCACTACCCTTCTGGAATATCCTCTCGTTAATGTGCTCTAACCTCACTTCCAGATCTGGATTTGATGTTTTCCTTCTCTTGCTTGATCTAGAAGTAACCCTCAGGTTACCCCTGCTTTCTCTCTTGTTCCGGCCCATTTATTGGCCCAAGCAGAATATATATATATATATGAGAATGAATCATTCTCTACAGAATGCAAATATATATATATATATATATATATAGAGAGAGAGAGAGAGAGAGAGAGAGAGAGAGACTGTGTGTGTGTATATATGTATATTTTTTTGAGACAGGGTCTCACTCTGTCACCTAGGCTGGCATGCAGTGGCACAATCAGGGCTCACTGCAGCCTTGAACTCCTGGGTTCAAGCAATCCTGCCATGTCTGCCTCCCAAGTATAGAATAGTATTTTGACGAATTGTGCCTATCCTTACAAATGCAAGGATGAGGCCAGCTGTCTCTGTCTCGCAGGAAGTAACCCTGGACAAGTGAACTAAATTCTGTGGACCAAGTACTAGAGCTCAGTAACCCATGGAAACAGCGCCCAGTAGGCACATGCCTCCTGACCTCTGGCCTCCCACTTTCATCAGCCAAATCACTCTGAGAGGTTTGGCAGCTCTTTCAGGTCCCCAGGCAGGGGGGCCTCATTCATTTGTTTGAAAATAGTGTCTGAGAGTTTGGTGATTAAGAAATCCCTAAGAGGAGGGTAAGCTAAGCCATGAAAACCAACTCAGGATGCTGGCAAAGCTTAATAAGAAAATGTTTAGCAGAAAGCTATAGCATTAGTCTTTCTAAGAGCAGCAAGAAACTATAGCCTTCATTATTTATAGATTGAAATGGCATCATCACCTAGGAAGTGTCACGAGAACTCAGGTAATCTGTCAGCATATTATTTTGTTTTTTCTTTTTTTTCTTTTTTTGAGACACAGTCTCACTCTGTCACCCAGGCTGGAGTACAGTGGTGCCATGTCGGCTCACTGCAACCTCTGCCTCCCGGGTTCAAGTGATTCTCACGCCTCAGACTCCCAAGTAGCTCAGATTATAGGCATGTGCCACCATGTCCAGCTATTTTTTTTTTTTTTTTTTTTTTTTGTATTTTTAGTACAGATGGGGATTTGCCATGTTGGCCAGGCTGGTCTTGAACTTTTGGCCTCAAGTGATCCTCCCACCTCAGCCTCCCATAGTGCTGGTCTGGCCTGTCAACCTATTATTCTGAATAATCTACCCTCATAGTGCAGCCCCATCCTTCTGAATCATAGCAGCTACTAAGCTGCACTGGCCTCCTTCTTAATCTGTAGACAGTTGTTGTGATCAGCAGTCAGCCAGTGGCTTTAATATATGTCCCAGGTTTAGTGATCCATTCCAGTAGTTAAACTTCTCCAAAGGGGACAATCCAACCTTGGCCTTTTTCTTTTTTTTTTTTTTGAGACAGAGTCTCGCTCTGTCGCCCAGGCTGGGGTGCAGTGGCCGGATCTCAGCTCACTGCAAGCTCCACCTCCCGGGTTTACGCCATTCTCCTGCCTCAGCCTCCCGAGTAGCTGGGACTACAGACGCCCGCCACCTCGCCCGGCTAGTTTTTTGTAGTTATTTTTTTTAGTAGAGACACCTTGGCCTTTTTCTATTCATGTATTTTCATAAAGCAAACCACAGGAAGACTTCACTGATATACATTCAGTCTGTTGATCCATCTATACTGGATTCATCAATTCCATGAGAACTTGGAAAAGGAGGCTGGTATGCTTTGAATGTGTCCCCTAAAGTTCAAATGTTGGAAACTTAATCCTCAGTGCAGCAGTGTTGGGAGGTGGGGCCTAATGGAAGGTACGGTCATGTGTCACTTAATACGGGGACACATTCTGAAAGATGCATTGTTAGGCTATTTTGTCATTGTATGAACATCATAGAGTGGCCTTACACAAAGCTGGATGGTCTAGCCTACTACACATCTAGGCTATATGGTATAACCTAGGGGTCTCTGACCCCCAGTACTGATCCATGGCCTGTTAGGAACTGGGCCACACAACAGGAGGTGAGTGGCAGGCAAGTGATTGAACCTTCATCTGTATTGATAGCCACTCCCCATCGCTCACATTACTGCCTGAGCTCTGCCTCCTGTCAGATCGGTGGCAGCATTAGATTCTCATAGGAGTGTGAACCCTATTGTGAACTGTTGTGAACTGTTCTCCTTATGAAAATCTAATGCCTGATGATCTGTCACTATCTCCCATCACCCCCAGAGGGGACCGTCTAGTTGCAGGAAAACAAGCCCAGGATTCCCACTGATTCTACATTATGGTGAGTTGTGTAATCATTTCATTATATATTACAATGTAATCATAATAGAAATAAAGTGCACAATAAATATAATGCACTTGAATCATTTCAAACCATCCCCTGTCCACCACCTAGTCCGTGGAAAATTGTCTTTCACAAAACCGGTCCCTGATGCCAAAAAGTTTGGGGACCTCTAGTATAGCCTATCGTTCCTAGGCTGCAAACCCCCACAGCATGTTGCTATACTGGATAACGCAGTTCTAACACAGCAGCTACATCACTAGGCAATAGGGATTTTTAAGCTGCATTATTATCTTATGGGACCACTGTCATATATGTGTTCTGTCATTGACTGAAACGTCATTATGAGGAGCATGACTATATTTAGGTCATAAGAATTCCACTCTTATGTAAGGATTAATGTTGATTATAAAAGGGCTTGAGGCTGCAAGTTCCATCTCTTTTTTAAAAAAAATATATTTTTAGTTTCCTTTTTTTTTTTTTTGAGGTGGGGTCTCACTCTGTCACCCAGGCTGGAGTGCACTGGCTCGATCTCAGCTCACTGCAACCTCTGTCTCCTGGGTTCAAGTGATTCTCCTGCCTCAACCTCCCTAGTAGCTGGGACTACAGGCACACGCCACTACACCAGGCTAATTTTTGTATTTTTAGTAGAGATGGGGTTTCACCATGTTGGCCAGGCTGGTCTCAAACTCCTGACCCCAGGCGATCCACTCACCTCAGCCTCCTAAAGTGTTGGGATAACAGGCGTGAGCCACCACACCTGGTTGCAAGTTCGATCTCTTATTCTCTCTCATACATGCTCTCCTGCCTTTCCACCTTCTGCCATGGGATGGTGTAACAAGAAGGCCTTTGCCAGATGTGGGCTCCTTGACCTTGGACTTTCCAGCCTTCAGAACTGTAAGAAATATACCTCTGTTCTTTATAAATCACCCAGTCTCAGGTATTCTGTTACAGCAGTACAAAATGGACTAAGTTAGAGGCACACAGATGGAGAGTTCGAGGAATTCATATTGACAGGCATTAGGAAATGACTCAAACCAGAAAACTGCCAAGAGGTCGTGTTCTACCTCTGCCCAGAGGATGCCACTCAGCCTATGTGATCTCCCTTCTGCAGGTGATGAGCCCTCTCTCTGGTCACCTGAAAGGTCCTGGCAGCTGCCTGCCATAGCTGGGTGATGGGGGAAGAAGGATGAATTGATGAGGAGCATATTGATTTTGATGGTGAAGCAGGTCCAGTGGATGTGAAAGAACTGATTTGACCACCACATTCGTAGACATATCATAAAGACCCACAGATTATGGCCATTGCAATGACCAATTGCAATCGTTAGTAATTATCCTGATTAGAACGCCAACTATTAGATAGTACATTCAAGTCACTCACAACAGATTCTTCACAGATTTATAACATAGGAGATGGTTCAGGAAATTTGATTCTCCATAGTCTAAGAGCTCAGTACTAACAGGTGAAGGGATAGTGATTATATTTTATGTGAGCTTTTTTCAAAAGTCTAAATGCATCTATTTCCAAAGCATTTCAAAGGAAATGATAGAGTAAAATGACCCATGACTACTTTAGCATTTTCTTCCTGATAATGGCTGATTCCAATGTTGGCAAAGCCATCTCATGGGGGAAACAGTCTGAATCCCTTTCCTCTAGGCAGGAGTTCTGGCTCTGTCCCAGTTCTAGCACAGGCCAACTGGGCGACCCAAGCAATTCCCTCGGGGCCCCAAGTTTCCTAGTACGCCAAAATAGGATGTGGATAAAATATTCCTTTTAGAGTATTTAATTTTAAAAATGAAGGCATTATGATTGTATAAGTGCTCTATTAATTTTTCAACACATTAAGCAGAAAAAGTAAGGCACCCATCTCTCAACCTGCCTCTATTCATCCAGCAAGAATTTTATAGAAAGCAATGGAAGAAAATCTGCTGAGTGCTCAAGGTTCTTTATAAACAGCTGGCATTTCCTATTACGTTCCTTCCATTTGTTTTCTATTGTATAAAAAGAACAAAGTGATATTTTTGTGGCTCACCAAAAAGCTGAGAGTCGACAATAGTTCTCTCCTACTAAGAAAACACTGTTAACTTCTCTGACTCTTTCTTTCCTGAATAGTAGGTTTAATTTCTTAGTCTATATTGGCAGCTCATAACTGTCAAATAGTTATTGATCTCCTTTGGCTCGTTTCCAGGAACAATCATAACAACAGCTAGAGATACTAGATTATTTCTAGGGAAGTATTTTTATCTTGCTTGGTTCTTGCTGCACCTTTTTCTTCAGAAACACCTTTTAAGCTACAACAAGTGAGATAATTATGTATGTATGTTTTCCTTGTAGGGAATTTTGTGCAGTTCGTAAGATTCAAGTGATACTTTGATTTAGTTTCATGGCCAATCTGGGTATGTTACATCGAGTGCCTTAGGTGGATTCATTAGCCTGAGGACATGTGAGGTGATGTTTTCTGGCATTCTCAACTTACGAAAAGAATGCTCTCCACAACTTTGCTTCTAAATTGTTTAGAGCTTAGATGACATTTCCCCGTAGAAAGAACATTATGTTAACTTCTAATGGGTGACACTCATGGTAATGACCTGAATTCAAGGGAACATGTTGTTTAGGATTGAAGAGAAAAGCAAAGGTAATTTCTTCCCCATTTCTTAAATGTGCAGCTGACCCTAAGTACATTTTATTTTTATTATTTTTTCTGTTTATATAGTTATGTAAATAACTATATAATAAACTATACATATGAATTATATATGGACTTTGTTTAGATCTTGATCCAAATGAACCAACTTTGAAAGGATACTATAGGGAAATTTAAACAGTAACTGGATAGTAAAACTTTATTTTTAACTTTTTCAGGTGTAATGATCATTTTTTTTTTCTTAAGAATAAGGAAGGGTCACATTTTAGAGATACTCACAGATTAAATGATATGTCTTGGATTTGCTTTAAAATAATCTGAGTTAGAGAGAATGGAGAATACATGGATGAAACAGAACAGCCACGTGTTGAGAATTGTTGAAACTGGTTGATGGGGAGTTTAATATATTCTTCTATTTTTGTATAGGTTTGAAAATGTATATGAAAGCAAGTATGCAAGAGACTACTGGGTAGATAAGGAAGAGGGAAGTCAGGTACAGGAATTTCCATTCCCCAATACCTAATGAAAAGATCAAAAACTGCAAAAAAAAATAACTGTGGCCCCAGTGACCCATCCCCTCTTCCGGCATTCTCATCATCCCACATTGAATCAAGGTTGGTCTGTGTGATGAATATTACATAACAGAAGTGATGGTATGTCACCTCTGAGATTAGGTTGTAAGAGACAGTTGACAGTGTGAGACTACCAATCTTACCAACTTTGTGTTTTGGTAGTTTCTTCTTCACTGCACTCCAGGTACAATGGCCTTGCTATCTTCTGAAAAAAAAAAAAAAAAAAAAAAAGCCTATTCCTCTCTTTGAGCCTTTGAAATTGCTGGTCCTTCTATCCAGAATGTTCTTACCCAGATCTCCAAGGAGAGAGATGCTGCTTCTTTACATCATTAATGTCTCTGTTCAAATGACAGCTTGCCAGAGAGGAGCACCTTGTCTAAAATAAATCCCATTCCCACGCCGTCATTCCCATCTCCTCACTCTGCTCTATTTGGTTCATTTACTTTTCATTGATTGAAATTATATTATTTATTGTTTGACTAAATGAATAAATTATAGGTCTGGATAGAGCTTCCTAAGCAGGAATAAGGATAGACATGGGAACCATGCAAACATACTTCGTACTTGAAGTTTGTATGTGTGTATATGTATGTGTGTGTGACTGAGAGAGACAGCGAGAGAGAGGAATGCTAGTATGACATCAGAAAACCTGATATGTTTAGGAATAAATGTAGTAAATGACTGCAAGATCTGTACATGGAAAACTATGAAACACTGCTGAGAGATGTTGCAAACCTCAATAAATTGAGAGATATACCATGTTCATTGATTGAAATACTCAATATTGTTGTGGCAGATTGCATTTTCCAGAGATGGACACCATAATATATTCCTTCCCATATGCTTTTCTTACAATGTAACATTAACACTCTTCCCATTGAATGGTCTATGGTCATTCCCCTTGAACCTGGAGGGACATTTACACAACTGAGTTGACCACTAGAGTATGGCAGAAGTGATGTTTTGTGAATTCTAAGGTAGGTCATAAAATGTCCACACACTTCTGACTGGTTTTCTTGGGATGATTCACACTCTTGGAATGGATGTAAGAAAGCCACATTGCCATGGAGAGGCAAAGTTTTATATAGAGAGGAGCAGAGACCCCTGGCCTTCATACTAGCTGAACTCCCATTTAGACATCCAGCACCAATTGCCAGCTATGTAAGTGAACCATCTTGGGAGATGATCCACCAAAACCCAGCTGACACCATGTGGAACAGACAAACTCTTACTGTTAAGTCTGGACCAAATTACAGATTTGTGAGCTGAACAAATAATTATTGGTTTAAGTCAATAAGTTTTGGGTGGTTCGTTATGCTGCAATAGATAACTGTTACAATTGTTAAGATTCATTCTCCCCGAATTGATCTATAGCTTCAGTGCAATCCCAATCAAACTCCCAAAAGATTTTTTTGAGAGAGAGTCTTGCATTGTTGCCCATGCTGCAGTGCAGTGGCACGATCTCAGTTCACTGCAACCTCCGCCTCCTAGGTTCAAGGGATTCTCCTGCCTCAGCCTCCCGAGTAGCTGGGATTACAGGCATGCACCACCAAACCTGGCTAAATTTTTTTTTTATTTTTTATTTTTTATTTTTAGTAGAGACAGAGTTTCACCATGTTGGCCAGGCTGGTTTTGAACTTCTGACTTCAAGTGATCCACCCGTCTTGGCCTCCCAAAGTGTTGGGATTACAGGCATGAGCCACTGTGTCCGGCCCTCCCAAAAGTTTTTTAAATAGAAACTGACAAGCTAATTCTAAAGTTTATATAAAAATGCTAGACCGGGTGAAGTGGTACCCGCCCATAATCCCAGTACTTTGGGAGGCTGAGGTGGGAGGATTGCTTGAGGACAGGAGTTTGAGACCAGCCTGGTCAACATAGTGACACTTTGACTCTACATAAAAATTGTGAGTGAATTTTTGAATATAGAGTGAAGTAGGGATCCAATTGCATTCTTTTGCATGTGGATATCCAGTTATCCCAGCAGAATCATCTTGAAGAGATGATTCCTTCCGCATTGAATTACTTTGACAACTAAAGTTAATTTTTTTTTTTTTTTTTTTTTTTTTTTTTGAGAGGGAGTCTTACTCTGTCACCCAGGCTGGAATGCAATGGCATGATCTTGGCTCACTGCAACCTCTGCCTCCCGGGTTCAAGTGATTCTCCTGCCTCAGCCTCTCGAGTAGGTGGGATTACAGGCACGTGCCACCACGTACAGCTAATTTTTTGTATTTTTAGTAGAGATGGGGTTTTACCATGTTGGCCAGGCTGGTCTCGAACTCCTGACCTCAAGTGATTTGCTCGCTTTGGCCTCCCAAAGTGCAGGGATTACAGGGGTGAGCCACTGTGCCGGCCTAATTTTTTTTTTAAAGATAAAAATAAAACAAAAAAGGAATCACTGGAATGCTTGGGGCAGCAGAAGATAAGGAGCTTTCCACCAGCTTTCCTGTTAGTCCCCACACCCCTAATCCAGAGGTCAGGACATTTCTACTGCCATCCACAGGCCAAGAAACCACTGCCAGAATCAAATATCCTCGCATCGGGTAAAAAGCAGTGCAACGGAGTCTTGTGAGCCCCAGAAAAACCACACCAAAGCCCACATACCACTGCTGGCAGAGGAAGGATGTCTTTTGCTTTCCTTCAGGTGTCCAAGTCATTTCATGAGTTTATCTTATTAACAATATCTAGGCTGGGCATGATGGTTCACACCTGTAATCCCAGCACTTTGGGAGACTGAGGTGGGCGGATCACTTGAGCTCAGGAGTTCAAGACCAGCCTGGCCAACATGGCGAAACCCCGTCTCTACTGAAAATACAAAAAATTAGCTGGGGGTGGTGGCGGGTGCCTGTAATCCCAGCTACTTGGGAGGCTGAGGCAGGAGAATCGCTTGAACCCAGGAGGCCAAAGTTGCAGTGAACTGAGATGGCGCCACTGCACTCCAGCCTGGGCAACAGAGTGAGACTCTGTCTCAAAAAAAAAAAAAAAAAAAAAGAAAAAATCACAAAAGCAATAAACAGCAAAACACCCAAAACACAATATGTAGATGAAACACAGAACCCTGGAGGTAAGGGAATCAAGTAAATGTAGTTTCAAGGCTCCTGAGATAAAAGGGGATAGGAATCAGTAAATAATATACAGCTTATCAGCCAGTCCCAGAAGAACAAATTCTACATGATTCCATGTATAGGAGGTACCTAGAGGAGTCAGACTTATAGAAACAGAGTAGAATGCTGGCTGCCAGGGACTGGGAGGAGGGGGAAATGGGAGTAGAGTTTGTCATGCAAGATGAAAAAGTTCTAGAGATCTGCTGTATAGAATTATGCGGGTATATAACAATACTGAAGTGTACACTTAATAATTTAACATGGTATTTCAGCCAATCCTGCTTAAAAAGAAAAACAAAACAGTTGGGTGTGGTGGCTCATGCCTGTAATCCCAGCACTTTGGGAAGCTAAGGCTGGTGGGTCACTTGAGCCCAGGAGTTCAAGACCAGCCCGGGTAACATGACAAAACCTTATCTCTAAAAAAAATTATGAAGATTAGCCAGGCATGGTGGCTTATGACAGTAGTCCCAGCTATATGGAAGGCTGAGACAGGAGGATTGCTCAAGCCGGACAGGCGAAGGTTGCAGTGAACTGAGATTGCACCACTGCACTCCAGCCTGGGCAACAGAGAAAGAATCTATCTCAGAAACAAAATTAAACAAAGAGGGTAGATTTCGTGTCATGTATTTTGTTACCAGACTTAAAAATATATATACATATGTATATATGTATATATATATGCATATACAAATACATACAACTTAAGTGACCATTTATATTTTGCCCTCTTTATATTTTACAACTAAAAGAATATCATGTAACATCTTATGCACGTGCAGTCTTATGATAGTTCTTATTCTTCTGTTTTTCCCCAGATGGCTGGGGGAGATACGGATCCATGCTGTTCTTTTATGTTTGTTATAGAGGAAGCAACTGTTAACAGATTTTCCAGCTCAGAATCTGCTTCAAAGGGATGAGCTATTTGGACCCTTTTCAGAAACTTGCTTGGGGCAAAAATTATTAGTAATAATGATAATCAACTCTAATTTTATTATTGTATTTGAGGTAGTTTAATGTGCAGCATTAAAAACATACATTTATTTATTTATTTATTTAGAGATGGAGTCTCACTCAGTTGCCCAGTCTGAAGTGCAGTGGCACGATCTCGGCTCACTGCAACCTCTGCCTCCCAGGTTCAAACGATTCTCCTTCCTCAGTCTCCCTAGTAGCTGGGATTACAGGCATACGCCACCACACCCTGCTGGTTTTTGTATTTTTAGTAGAGATGGCATTTTGCCATGTTGGCCAGGCTGGCTCTGAACTCCTGTCCTGAAGTGATCTGCCTACCTCGGCCTCCCAGAGTGCTGGGATTATAGACATGAGCCACCAGGCCCGACTTAAAAGCTTTTTTTATAAAAATCGTTAAGAAATTCTCCATATTTTAACAAATATCTAGTTAATATTTTTGTATATAGCTGTTATGGGCTGAGTAGTATTCCCCTAAAATTCATATCCTAACCCCAGTACCTCAGAATGTGACTGTATTTGGAGAAAGGGCTTTAAAGATGTAATTAAAATTAAATGAGGTCATTAGCATGGACTCTCATCCAAAATGACTGGCATCCCTCTAAAATCAGACAATCGGGACACAGACACAAAATAGAAATTGACAAGTGAATTGTAAAGTTTATATAAAAAAACTAGATAGGGTGCAGTGGCAGCTCACACCTATAATCCCAACACTTCTGTGTGAGGACACAGGGAGAATGGACCATCTGCAAGCCATGGAGGGAGACTGTAGGGAAAAGAGAGATCGGACTGTTACTGTGTCTATGCAGAAAGGGAAGACATAAGAAACTCCATTTTGAACTGTACCCTGAACAATTGCTTTGCTCTGAGATGCTATTAATCTGTAACTTTGCCCCAACCTTGAGCTCACAAAAACAGATTATGTATGGAATCAAGGTTTAAGGGATCTAGGGCTGTGCAGGATGTGCCTCGTTTACAAAATGTTTACAGGTAGTATGCTTGGCAAAAGTCATCGCCATTCTCCAGTCTCGGTAAACCAGGGAGGGGCACAATGCACTGCGGAAAGCCCAGAGACCTCTGCCCTGGAAAGCTGGGTATTGTCCAAGGCGGTTTCTCCCCATGTGATAGTCTGAAATATGGCCTTATGGGATGGGAAAGACCTGACCGTTCCCCAGCCCAACACCTGTGAAGGGTCTGTGCTAAGGAGGATTAGTGAAAGAGGAAAGCCTCTTGCAGTTGAGATAAGAGGAAGGCCTCTTTCTCCTGCCCGCCCCTGGGAACTGAATGTCTCCGTATAAAATCTGATTGTATGTTTGTTCAGTTCTGAGACAGGAGAAAAACCACCCTGTGGCGGGAGGCGAGACATGTTGGCAGCAATGCTGCTTTGTTATTCTTTACTCCACTGAGATGTTTGGGTGGAGAGAAGCATAAATCTGGCCTACGTGCACATCCAGGCGTAGTACCTTCCCTTGAACTTATTTGTGACACAGATTCCTTTGCTCACATGTTTTCTTGCTGACCTTTTCCCTACTATCACCCTGCCTTCCTGCCGCATTCCTCTTGCTGAGATAGTGAAAATAGTAATTAATAAATACTGAGGAAACTCAGAAACCGGTGCCAGTGCAGGTCCTCCGTATGCTGAGCGCTGGTCTTCTGGGCCCACTGTTCTTTCTCTATACTTTGTCTCTGCGTCTTATTTCTTTTCTCAGTCTCTTGTCCCACCTGACGAGATATACCCACAGGTGTGGAGGGGCAGGCCACTCCTTCAGGAGATCTCAGAAAAAAACTGAACCTGCTGACACCTTACTGTTGGACTTTCAGCCTCCAACAGTGAGAAAATAAATGTCTGTTGTTTAAACTACCCAGTCTGTGGTACTTTGTTATTGCAGCCCTGGTAAATTAATACAATAACCTTCCAGCTTTTTCCACATGTACATATGTATCTGTATTTACATATATTAATATATTTATGTTTTTCTGGCCAGACACGGTGGCTCACACCGGTAATCCCAGCACTTTGGAAGGCCAAGGCAGTTGGATCACTTGAGGTCAGGAATTCGAGACCAGCCTGGCCAACCTGGTCTCTGCTAAAAATACAAAAATTAGCCAGGTGTGGTGGCCGGCACCTGTAATCCCAGCTACTTAGGAATCTGAGGCAGGAGAATCACTTGAACCCAAGAGGCAGAGGTTGCAGTAAGCCAAGAGTCTGCCACTGCTTTGCAGCCTGGAAGACAGAGCGAGACTCCATCTCAAAAAAAACAACCAACCAAAATTTTGTTTTCCCAAACTATATATATATATATTTTGTTTTCCCAAAGAGTAGATTCACACTAATTTCTATTTTGTAGCCTGCTTTTTAAACTTTACATCTATAAGCATTTTTCTACAATGTAATTTTTAATAACCACCTAATACAGTCATAGTTGATTTAATTGATTTTCTGCTAACTTTCAGATTTTTAAATTTTTTTGTAGAAACAGGGTCTCACTGTTTTGTCCAGGCTGGTCTGAAACTCTCGGCCTCAAGTGATCCTCCCACCTCCAACTCCCAAAGCACTGGGATTATAGGCCTGAGCCACCACACCTGGCCTTAAGATTGTTTTGATTTTTCAATACCATAATTAGTAAAGCGATGACAATCTTCTGTCTGTGACTAATTCCCTAGGATTACAATACAGGGAGTTAGTAGGTCAAATGGTATGCATATTTTGAAGGTGTATAGGGAAAACCATTTTTTTTCCTCTACTCACACATCTCTCAATACTTCTAATCACCAAATATATGGTTTTTTTTCTCCCCCATCCTGACCAATTCTCCAGCACCAGCTGGGTGTCCTATAATTCAGTTCATGTCTGATACTGACTACCTGGAGTTAGCATCAGATCCCACAGGGTGAGGGCCCAGTCCCACAAGATTGTCCCTCCCTTCAGATGCAATCACAAGTAGCAGGTCCCCAGAAAACCCACAACGTCTGTCTGACTTGGCTACAAATCCGAGGTTCTCACAACCCCCTTCTTAGATTTGACCATTTGCTAGAGCAGCTCACAGAACATAGGAAAGCGCTTTACTTTATTACCTGTTTACCCTAAGGGATACAACTCAGGAACAGAAGGACATTTATCACATAAGGCAGGGGTCCCCAACTCCCGAGCCCTACAACCCCCAGGCCAGAGGCCAGTATCAGTCCGTGGCCTGTTAGGAACCGGGCAGCAGAGCAGGAGGTAAGCAGCTGATGAGCGAGCATTACTACCTGAGCTCCACCTCCTGTTAGGTTAGTGGTGGCATTAGACTCTCACAGGATCACAAGCTCTATTGTGAATTGCACATGCAAGGGATCTAGAGATCTATGAGAATCTAATGCCTGATGATCTGAGGTGGAACAGTTTCATCCCAAAACCATCCCCCGCCTCCCTGTCCATGGAAAAACTGTCTTCCACAAAACCAGTCCCCGATGCCAAAAAGATTGGGGACTGCTGACCTAAGAGACCTCAAAGATGTTAGGAGCTATGTGCCAGGAAATGAGGGTAGCAACCAAATTTTTTTTTTTTTTTTTAAGACAGGGTCTCACTCTGTCACCCAGGCTGGAACACAGTGGCATGATCATGGCTCACTGCAGCCTCTACCTCAAGCCTTAGGTGATTCTGCCACCTCAGCTTCCTAGGTAGCTGGGACCACAGGCATGTGCCACCATACCTGGCTAATTTTTTGTATTTATGTAGAGATAGGGTTTTGCCATGTTTCCCAGGCTCGTCTCAAACTCCTGGGCTCAAGCAATCTGCCTGGCTTGGCCTCCCAATATATTTCTTATTATATCATAACATTATAGAAGGCTTTTAATATTTACTACCAAATTACATTTTAGAAAGTTCAGACCAACTACTTACACTCCCACCTAAAATGTATGAGAGTGATCATTTTCATATGTACTACCTGGGTATTATAATTTCTTAGAAACACTGGGTATTATAATTTTTACAGATCTTTGCCAAATTTGTAGGTAATATAAAGTATGATATTGATATTTAAATTTCATTTATTTGATTACTAATGAGAATAATGCCCCTTCCCGCACTCTTTATTTGCCACTTATGGGTTTTTATTTAGAAATTGCCTGTTTATATATTTTGCTATTTCTCTCTTGGGTCTTTTATCTTTTCCTTATTTATTTGTGAGGTTTTAAAGCATTCTCCTAAGCCTGGGCATCATGGTGAAACCCCGTCTCTACAAAAAAAAAAAAAAAAAAATTAGCCAGGCATGGTGGTGCGTGCCTGTAGTCCCAGCTACTAGGGAGGCTGAGGTAGGAGGATCCCATAAGCCCAGGTAGATCAAGGGTGCAGGATTAGATGAAGGTATGCATTTTTGGTAAGAATATCATGGAAATGGTGTGCTTTTCAGTACATCATATCTGGGGGTACATGATATAGATTTTTTTTTTTTTAATTTTAAGATGGGGTCTGGCTCTGCCACCCAGGCTGGAGTGCAGTGGTGAAATCTTGGCTCACTGCAATCTCTGCCTCCTGGGCTTCAGCGATCCTCCCACCTCAGCCTCTGGAGTAGCTGAGACCACAGGCCCGCAGCACCACATTTGGCTAATTTTTGTATTTTTACAGAGATGAGGCTTATCATATTGCCTAGGCTGATCTTGAACTCCTGATCTCCAGGGATCCACCCGCCTCTGCCTCCGAAAGTGCTGGGAATACAGGCGTGAGCCACCACTTCTGGGCCACACAGTATTTACATCAGAAAAAAGTCAAGTACTGTACATGAGTTTCAGGAGCAAGAAAGAAATAAGGGAAGAGTTGTATAAAGAAGGGTGGTCGACTGTCTTGCTGGCATTCACTTTCCCCCATGTCTTGAGATCAGGCATGGCTGTGTGACTTGCTCCGGCAATGAAAGGGGAGTAGAGGAGGAGCGTGTGAGCTCCAGGTAGGAGATCTAACAGCCACCATCGAGGCCTCCATGCTTATTCCCATGTCTGCCAGAAGATGGACAGTGCTACTGATAGCCCAGATTCCTGAGACAATACTCCAGTAAAGTCACAGCCAATCTGTGACGTAGTGAGAAATAAACCTTTGTTGTTAGCCCTGAGATTTGGGAGTCGTTCGCTGCTGCAGCATAATTGAGCCCATCTGGACTCCATCAGAGAGTTTTCCAACTCGAATAAATGTCCACAATGGGCCATGCAGGGTTCTAGGTGGGTATCCAAAATGTCATGTAAGCTGGGCTCAGTGGCTCACGCCTGCAATCCCAACACTTTGGAAGGCTGAGGCAGGCAGATCACTTGAGGTCAGGAGTTCAAGACCAGCCTGACCAACATGGTAAAACTCCGTCTCTACTAAAAATACAAAAATGAGTTGGGTGTGGTGGCGGGTGCCTGTAATCCCAGCTACTTGGGAGGCTGAGGCAGGAGAACTGCTTATGCTGGGGAGGCAGAGGTTGCGGTGAGCCAAGATCACACCACTGTATTCCAGCCTGGGTGACAGAGCCAGACTCCATCTCAGAAAAACAAAACAAAACAAAAAATGTCATGTAAGATATGTCATTCCGAGCATAACTTTTCCCTACCTTCCTATGCAAGCAGATGGCAGGTTCTGGGTTCATTGTCTCAGGACGAGTGTTAAAGGAAGGAGAATACATTGGTGAATAAGGTGTATCCGTATTAAGATTATACTATGTGTCTTTGAATCAAATTCATCTTTGTAATAAAACAAAGGGCCTCTGAGGAAAACCAAAATGAAGTGTTTTCCCTAGGGTTCAGTCCTGGGGCAGCCTAATTGGATTTGGGTGCAAAAAATGTAAAATATTCTCTAACTTTAACCCTGATCAGCTTGACTTTGTACAACAGTTGTTAGGGTCTTCCTAGGCCGGTGGGTGGCTCCAATACTTAAAACTGTAAAAACGGAGCTTTGGTGTGTTCTCTTGTTTCCTCAGTGGTGAGTTCTCCGAATTTGTTTTCTTCCTGCGCTGTTGAGTGATCCTCTTTGCACGGAGACCCCCTGGCTGGACGGCCAGACGTGCCTGCTTGTGGGTCTCACTAAAGGGAGAGGCACAGGATTTTCCCAGCATTAGGGATGAAAACGAGGTGCTGCTGAGCAGACGGCTCGGTGGCTGCTCTTCCAGACTTGGTATTCTTATCCTCGCTACTGCAGGAAACGTGTTCTCTCTGGCCCAGAATGGAGGGTGAGACGGAGACGCATGTGTACATGGAGCTAGGCAGGTATCTGCCGGCTTGGCTGCTCCCCTGTGGCCCCCTAAGTCCTCTCCTTGCAAGTTGCCTCAATAAGTCCCCTCCTGCTCCTGGATTCCACCACTTGTAGCGATGACAGGCTCTTTGGCAGGGCTCCCACCTTTTATGGTAGTATTTTTCCACGCTTGCTAGCAGCATTTTAGGCTGCAGTTTCCCTCTTCAATATGATCCCGTATGTTTTCGTTTTCTCAGAAATGTCTTAGTTTCAGATCCACCAAGGCTTCCCTTTCTTGTTTTAACTTTGCCAATGTATTTTTCTGTTCTTTTTTGTTTTGTATTGTTTTGAGACAGCCTTGCTCTGCTGTGCAGTCTGGAATGCAGTGGTGCAATCTCGGTTTACTGCAACCTCTGCCTACCAGGTTCAAGAGATTCTCCTGCCTCAGCTTCCAGAGTAGCTGGGATTACAGGCATGAGCCAACACACCTGGCTTTTTTTTTTTTTTTTTTTTTTTTTTTTTGTAGAGAGGGGGTTTCACCATGTTGGCGGGGCTGGTCTCAAACTTCTGACGTCAAGTGATCCACCCGCCTCAGCCTCCCAAAGTTCTGGGATTACAGGTGTGAGCCACCATGCCTGGCCTATTTCTCTGCTACACACACACACACACACACACACACACACAAAAGTGTATCATTTCTAAAATTTGGTGCAGGAGTAGGGATAGGGAGGATCACATGCTTAGTCCACTAGATCATTAAAATGTGTTTTTAAAGAGTTTGTCCACTTAGAAGAGGAAACTGCTTAGCAATACAGGTAATTGGTAAGGAACAGTGAAAGTAACGGCTAACATCTATCATTCACTCCCTATCTACGTGAGCTCTCTGCGGGTTACATTTAAATCTCACCACCACTTTATGAGGTAGATACTATTAGTATATTCACTTTACACATGTGGAAATGGGACACAGGTTAAATAACTCAGCTAAGGTTACACCGCTAGTATCAAGAAGAGCTAGAAGTTGGGTGGTCTGCCTCCAGAACCTGGTGTGTAGCCCTTATGCTGTGATGTGTGCTACAAAATGTAAACCCTCCAGGAATTTAAAAAATGGTTACAAAGGCCGGGCATGGTGGTTCATGCCTGTAATCCCAGCACTTTGGGAGGCCGAGGTGGGTAGATCACCTGAGGTCAGGAGTTTGAGACCAGCCTGTCCAATATGGTTAAACCCTGTCTCTACCAAAAATACAAAAAAAAAAAAAAAAAAAAAATTAGCTGGGCATGGTGGCGCGTGCCTGTGATCCAGCTACTTGGGAAGCTGAGGCAGGAGAATCGAACCCAGGAGGTGGAGGTTGCAGTGAGCCAAGATTGTACCACTGCACTCCAGCCTGGGCGACAGAGCAAAGACTCCATCTCAAAGAAAAAAAAAAAAAACGGTTACAAAGTTAGCGTACCAACTCTGAATAGTGTTTTGTTTGGCAAGGGTCTGAAACAAGGCAAATCGTGGCATGTCTAAGTAACGGGTGGATATGATGAACCAGTTTGTATCTGTGGTCCAGAACCTTGGTTTTTATTTTCAATCTCTCCCTCACTACGCCTTTACTCCTACCCAGGTGATACGGATGAGCAAAAACTTGGTAGTCATCACTGACTACACTCTCTCTTCCACACAACTCATCAGCAAACCTTTTATTTCTTTAAAATATAGCCTGAATCTCACCACTTTTTATATCTCCATGGTATCTGGGGTCTAGAGATCAGGGTGTCAGAATCAAAAAGCTGTCCCCACTTGCCTCTGAAACCCCAGGACGCTGAAGAACCCCAGACTGCTGCTCCAGAGGAACTCTCACATCCCTATGACCCTGCTGGCTGACACAGGACCCGCCAGAGAAAACGGCCCTCCACGCAACCTCTGCCTCTCAGATCTTTCCCTTCTGTGAACTCCACACTTCTCTCTTGGCTTGGAGAGGAATCAGCTTCCTTTGATATATTTCTGTGTCTCTCTTATCTCATTAGATTACCACTTCAGAGAGGGACTGTGCTCCAAGATTTTCCTCTTTCCAGTAGTACCTGGAATGCTGTCATGTGGCATGTAACTGCCACTGGGAACAGGGAAGTTTTCTAGAGGAAAAGCTGAAACCAAACGTGGAATTTCAGCATAAGTATCTCATGACATACCTGAAGCGAAATACAGAGATGTGAACACCAAGTTGTTTCTACCTAATTCACTGGAAATTTCTTAGCATCTGGGTTTTTAAATGTATTTATTTTTGAAATCACTGTTTTAATCACTGTTTTGATTTAGTTGATAATTTAATAAATTAAATTATTTAATTTAAATCACTAGGCCATTTACATGAGTAAATGACAAACATCATTTCTAGTATGAAGTAGAGCTTGAAACCACCTTCTTTTTCTTTTAATTCTCAGGGACTAACACCTTTGTCTTCACTGCTACACTCAGTTAATGTTTAGAGCCAATTCTTGCTTATGTTTTGGAAGTTGATGATTTAGACCCTGACAAAAATAAATCCATCTATACTTGGTTT
The DNA here is from genome assembly GCF_047675955.1 of Chlorocebus sabaeus. NCBI lineage: Eukaryota > Metazoa > Chordata > Mammalia > Primates > Cercopithecidae > Chlorocebus > Chlorocebus sabaeus. The sequence goes on along the minus strand of NC_132911.1, from coordinate 29,730,049 downwards.
AATCCTAGAAAGTTGTTTCAGTTGTAAACCCTTTTAGAAACAATCCTCACATAGCTGACATAAGTAAACCTAGCTTTCAGGAAAACATCTGTCCTATTTTGGGGAGGTTCCCAAATCTACACAAGTTCATTTACTTTTATGTCATAGTTGTATTTACATATTATACAATAAACTGATCTACCAAGAGAAAAAGATACTTTCGATATTAAATGCCAGACACACTACATATCAAGATAATTAATAAATACTAATGCTCTTACTAACAGACATGGAAACACTCAGGTTTAGTCTTTAGTATTTTATTCTATTTGCTGGTTTCTATGGTTGTAAACTGCCACCACGCTTCCCTTTCATACTATTAGACGTTCTACTTTTTTTTTTTTTTTTTTTTTTGAGACAGAGTCTTGCTCTGCCACTCAGGCTGGAGTGCAGTGGCACGATCTTGGCTCACTGCAACCTCTGCCTCATAGGTTCAGGCGATTTTCCTGCCTCAGCCTCCCAAGTAGCTGGGACTACAGGCACCACCACCACACCAGACTTAATTTTTTTATTTTTAGAAGAGATGGGGTTTCACTGTGTTGGCCAGGATGGTCTCAAAGGTCTGACCTCAAGTGATCCACCCACCTCAGCCTCCCAAAATGCTGCGATTACAGGTGTGAGCCACTGCGCCCAGCCTCTACTGTCTTTTGAAGTAAAAAAAAATTTCTGATTCTGCCCCCACTACACACACACACACACACACACACACACACACACACACACACACACACACACAGAGTACTGCCTCTAAATACAAAACTCCCCAGAATTACAGTTGAAAGATAAATGTTTTATGGTCATAATCTCTCACTCATAGAAACAGGTTTGGATTTTCTCTGTTCCCACCACCCTCTGCTGGAATTTACAAGCTTAACAGTAAATATTTGAATCGCTGTGACTAACCATGTGTATGGGCATAAGCCACATAAATCACAGATGAATTCAAATAATCTTCAAGAGACTGGAAGCAAACCGTACAGTCTAAAGTTTCTTGTAAAAATAATCTGTAAATCTGTCTTCATCCCTAAACTTTTAGTAACTAAACACAAAGGGTGAAGTGAGATATAAGACCCCAGAAATCAGATAAAGGTCTACGAGTATCTTGAGCTCAGAATAAGCCCTACATTAAAGCATAGTAAACTTAATTATAAGGCTTCTTCCGCTGCACAGCACGGGAACACCTCCCTTATGTAGTGCTCCTTTTGCAATCTCAGATTATCTAGTATACAGTTAAAAATTAATTTTTTTTTCTTAAAAAAGCCTTTCAAGAGGAACAATACCTATCACAACGCATTTCATTTGTGCAAGAGGTAGGAGGCACCCTAATTAAGTTCACTGACGTTGTACTGTGTACAGAAATGTTACATAATTGATTTAATAAGCTTGGTTGCCTTATTTTTTTCCTTGACCACTTTCCACTCTTCCTAATATACTGTAAATCAGCAACTTGGAAACAAAATAAGTTAAGGGGTCCTAGAAACAAATACTCAGTTGTACGAAAAGGATCAAAAACACAATTCCAGAAAACTACAGGTCTGCAGCCACTTACAATGCGGGGGGGACATAGTTTATGATGATAGTCCTAAATTACCAAGGCAAAATTAAAGTGGTTTAATATATTCTAAGAAAGCACAAGTGTACGATCCACTTAATACGTTCAAACAATTATAGTAAAACAAACATTAGTTCTTAGTAAGTTAAGCTTCATTGATCTGAAATATTTACCTACAGGAGATGTTTTCTTCCTTGGGAATGCCATAAAATGAACAGACCTGTAATAAAATCAGAGCTCCTAATCTTCAATGAAAGAAAGGGCAATACAAGCTTATAGGGAAGAAATATGAATTTCAATTTCCCACCAACGTATACATCATAAAGCATCATGAGACCTAAAACACACATATCACTTAACAATAATGTGTTGCTTGTTAACTTTGGTGCATTGATTAAAAGTTATCTGAAACTTAAGAATCTAGTCACATTCAATAGAAATATCCTAGACTTTAGAAATCTGGATTATTTTGGCCAAGTGTGGTGGCTCACGCCTGTAATCCCAGCACTTTTTTCGGGGAGGTAGTGGTGGTGGGGGGCGGTGGTGGTGATCACTTGAGGCCAGGAGTTTGAGACCACTGTGGCCAACATGGCAAAACCCCGTCTCTACAAAAAATATGAAAGTTAGCCCGGCGTGGTGGTGCACGCCGATAATCCCAGCTACTCAGGAGGCTGAGGGGCAGGGGGATCACTTGAGGCCAGGAGCTTGAGACCAGTGTGGCCAACATGGCAAAACCCTGTTTCTACAAGAAATACAAAAATTAACCAGGTATGGTGACCCATGCATGTAATCCCAGCTACTTAGGAGGCTGAGGCACGAGAATCGCTTGAACCTAGGAGGCAGAAGTTGCAGTGAGCAGAGATTATACCACTGGACTACAGCCTGGGCACAAAGTAAGTCTCAAAAAAAAAAAAAAAAAAAAAAAAAAAACTGGATTATTTTGACAATGCCCCCAAAATCATATTAGAGCAGACATTTAGTGTCCATGGCCTAACTTTTTAAAGTATATGATGAGATTATAGTTAGGACAATTTGGGACATGATTAATATCTGAAAAAAGAGAACAGTACTTGTCTCTCTTCATAGTGTACCAAACAGAAACATTTTTTGTTTAAAATGTTTGCAAAAAGTAACATGCTGTAATAATGAGTGGTAATAAATACATAGTAAGTAGTCATAAAAATGTTCTGAAAATTTAAGAACAGGTAGGACCTTGCCTTTAGATCAGTAGTAGTCTTAAATGTCAACAAAACCTTCTATGACTGTTTTTGTAAAAGATTTTGTAAAAATTCTACTTCCCAGATTACCAATCCTTTTACTAGAGCTCAAAATCACAGGGCTGCATGGTAATATCTGTTACTATGGTTTCCATTTTATTTTGGAATGGAAACTTCTGCAAGTCTAACATTACACCAATGTCATCTTGCTTTATATCACATTATTAAAATGGTTAATGCACTTTACAACGAAAGTGTGCAATATATTTTCATTTCAAAAACACCCACAAACTAAAATAGGTATTTAAAATCTTTATTGTTTCATCATCAAAAGTTTTCATTCCATAGAAGAATGGTAATGCTGTATCAGTGCATATTCTATGGAAAATTCATATCTCAAGTAACTAGCCTAGAAATCAGAGACAGCACTATGTCAAGCTAGTGTACAAGGTCAAAGACACAATGCTGCCAATGCAATTAGTATATAGAAAGAATATGCAGCTGTTAGAAAAAGAGTCTATGGCCAAGTGGATAAAACAGTAGCAGTGCACTGCACTGACATCTAGAACAGAAAATGGGGAAGGACTGGAGAATGTACTTCCTGCAAAAAAAAGTCCAGTAGATCACAGGCACAAAGAGTTCCCAACTGTCTCACCAGCTGTCTAATTCATGTGTACCTGCACCTTCCTCTTCAAGTCTCAACATTATAATACCACAAGCCACTTTCAGCCTCAAGTGCGAAGGCTCCAGCCACATGCCGGTATTTCATCCTGATATTTCATCCTGCTTCCCATCATCTCATATCTAAAAGTCATGGCTTAAGTTAGGCAATAAAACCTGTGGCTTTAGGCATCTTTAGTAAAAAAGGTGAACAAACCCCAAATTTATTCCCATTTTCTTGAGAAATAAACTTCATAAAACAACAAAAGATAGCTGTCATGATTACTGAGTTTTGGCTGATGGTGAAATAATTTTTATGTAAGTATACTGAATAAACATACAAACAAATATTCTTAACAAAATACTGTCAGACCAACTTGAATGTTTTTATAACCCACTCCCGAAAAAAGTCCTGATAATTGTTAGATGTAAACGACCACTACAAATTGATCATGCCTAGTTACTGGGAATTTTTTGGTCACGTATGTTTCTGAAGCTGCTATATAGCTGGACTTGGCTACTTTGCATTAACTCACACAACAAATGCCTTTTTTAAGGAAACAGCAGATCTATCATGATGAAATCAAAATCAAAACAGTTCAGAGGTATACAGGAGACTTGTCTTAAATACTTTTAAATTACATATGATATAACCTTAGAGAATAAGAACTACCCTTACCATGGTCTAAATCTTAAACTGTTAATGCATGAATTATCTGTAAGACTAACAAGTTACTTGTTAATCATGGCAAGGCCTTGTCGGGGAGGGGGCATTCTGAATGTATGGCATAGCAATTATTTTCCAGGTAAGTAAACACTTCTAAGTGTCATTAAACTATATTTGGAAAGTTATTTTATGTAATATATACAACATACAAAATAAGTCAAAAGGAGGAAGCAGAGGAAGGTTTTCTGGCATATATGATGCAAACATACAACTGTCCCTCATCAGTAGTGGTTCCCTGTATGTCCATTTTAACAGGGTAAAACATGAAAGGGTGATAGGAGATCACAAAATTCACTTATAAATAGAAACAGGATTCAAAAACTGGAATTTCAATGTCATTTCTTCCCACACTGCAACTCACTCTAACGATAATAAACATAAATAAAAACCTTATCTCAAAAATCTGTTTTTACACCCTTACCTTAAAGTTTAACATAAATTCTTCTAACAATTGAGAAGAAAAGTACTCCTCTGTAGTAATTCCATAAAATAATTTTCAATTCACAAAACACCTGTCATTAGTAAAACCAGCAACCCTTATGGAGGGCATGGGCATTAACACTTGGCCCCTCTGAGGTATAAATGCAGCTATATTTGCACTGAGTATATAGTCTATAACGTATGCCAACCATCTGCATGTTTGCATAACATTGGGAGTGATGTCATCCTGACTGACTGAAAACTTATTTTTACAATTTTTTGTAATAATGGAGGCTAAATAATTTTAAGAGAAAAGATGTACTTGCCCAGTAATAGAGCCGGCAGAATTCTGAATTCCTAACCAATGTAAATGATTACATTAAAAAAGTGTTTAACATTGCATATTGATTCCAAAAAAATCAACCAAACAGGAAAACCACATAAATATTTAAATTCAGCAGGACGCCACAAAAAGCATACTATAGATAAGTGTGAAATCAGTCAGGCTTTTCCAAAAGAGAAAATCCTTTTAATCCTTCAGCAAGTCTCTGTGAAAATAGTACGCTTACAATAAAAGTGAGAAGGGAGCACCTAAAATACCCCCAACAGGCTTGCTATATCATTCAGCATTAACTGCCCCGTCTCCTGTGTGCGTGAATGGCCAACGAATGACAGGAAGTCCATTTGACAATAGTTCAGTAATTTCTTTTCACCACTGCTGCCAGCTGAAGTCGTCGTTGCTTCCAAAGACCAAGAAAAAGCCTAGTATAGTTGCAAAGATGACTGTGTTTCCTGTGAGAACAAGTGCACAAGCTCCCCACTCAATCTATGGAAATAAGATACACTCAGTTAACAGGCATGAAAAACAAAAAAGAAAATGAAAAAAAAAAAAAAAAAATCAAGGCTCCAGTTGTATCCTAATCATGATCTAAAAGAAACATGGCTTGTAACAGTAATTGTCACAGTGCTGAACACATACTTAGTAGTACTTTTATACTATTGTTTTCATTTACCATTGGTTCCTTTAAAAAGAAAGTCATGAAATGACCATTCAAAAACAAGCTTGACTTCTGGGCTACGATGAAGCAGCATAAAATTCTACAAGTTTCTGTTTATAAAGGAATATGCTTACTCTTCCTTAATCTAAAAATCTGTCTAGAGTAGATTAAATTTTAGCGTATCACAGATGGAAACACACCCGTGTACATTCTTTTGAAGGGGTGGGAAAACAATTGCCTTCTCCATATGGCTGTCTTCTCTACCTCCCCAGAGATGAAGGCGCCAAGTGTGGATCAGTGAGTTTGGGAGGAAGAACTGAGTACCCACAGCCAGCCCCTTCCCCTCTTCAGTGCTCTTCCGCCTGCAGAGCACATACATCTTTTCAGGTCTTCCAGATTTTAAGTTTTACAGGATAGGCCTGGGTTGTTCAGCACCGGGGGAGTTGATATGCTCAACTCTGACAGTTAAGTATTAGCAAGCCAACAGCTGCTGCAGATCCAAGCCACGTTCTCAAATATCTCTTTTTTTAGTTAACAAGAACAAACAATAAAGTGAGATTTTAATCTCTGTCTTCTAGGCTCTTATGTCTTTCATCTCTTTTCATGTCATTAACAAAAACTTTGCTTGAGAAAAATTTAACACATGTTCAATATAAAATCATTAATGGAAGAAGATAATCACTTACCAGATGCGCTCTGGCAAATACAATAGGGAGTCCAAAAGCTGACACAACAATGCCTGTTGTAAGAAAGATGGCAAGTTCCTTACAAGCGTTACTCATCGCATCTGTATCATCCACTAATCTTCTTGCTATGCAGTATGGAATAGGTGAAAGGATGTAAAAAAATAGAACAAAGAGGGGCCAGTATTTGCTAGAAAAAGAAAAATAAGTTAATGTAATTTTTGCTATGTCATTTTCCTACACACAAAATATGGTCTTTTAAAAAAAATCAAGATTCATTCCCTTGACTTCTAATGGATGATACCCAAACTTAGCATAAAGCTGAAGCAACCCTAAACTTCCCTTACATCACAAGGAACTCCCAAATTACAGAAATCAAAATACAGAAAAGAAGCTAAAAGTAATTTTGAACACTTTCAGTCAGAATATAGAATTTATCACAATAAAAATAGATGGCTTTTACTCTACCATCTAGTTAACTGTATTGTACCACAGTCATTTCCTGGTTTTGTTAACTACAGTTATGTAAGATCTTACGACTCTGGCAAGCTGTGTGGAGGGTACAGGGGATCTCTGTGTATGATTTTTGCAACTTCTTCAGAATCTAAAATTGTTTCAAAATAAAAAGCTAAAAGGAAATAGATGCCCTTAAAACTACCATAGAATAAAATACATATCATGGTGGAGATGTGATTATACAGAGGCTAATGATAAGCAGCTATTTATGTTTCCTAAATTTATTTTTATTTTTATTTTTTTGAGACAGAGTCTGGCTCTGTTGCCCAGGCTGGAGTGCAGTGGTGTGATCTTTCCTGGGTTCAAGTGATTCTCCTGCCTCAGCCCCGCTGACTAGCTGGGATTACAGGTGTGTGCCACCACACCCTGCTAATTTTTGTATTTTTAGTGGAGATGAGGTTTCACCATGTTGGCCAGGCTGGTCTTCAACTCCTGAGCTCAGGGGATCCACCTGCCTAGGCCCCCCAAAGTGCTAGGATTACAGGTGTGAGCCACTGTGCCTGACCATTTCCTAAACATTTTAAGAAAAAAAATTAAAAATTGAATATATGCTTAAGAAAAATAATTCAAACAGTACAAAAGCACAAAAAGTAAAGACTAAAAGTTCTCCAAATCTCCTCTTGCCCACTTTCCTATTGAGCTTCTCGGGGACTCTTGCACATTTCCACATAAACTTTAAAATATGAATGGGTCCCTGCAGTTTCCTAACAGTGTGTCTTGAACATATTCACATGTTAGCACTTACAGCTCTTCCTCACTCTTTTTAAGACTGCCTAGTATTTCCATTAATAGATTTACTATAATGTAACCATTTTTCTTCTGAAGGACATTTAGGATGTTTCCAGAATTTTTTTTGGCTCTTATAAATAAGGCTCAGATGAACAAAACAAAACCAAAAACCAAAAAACAAGGCTGCTTGAACATCCATACTCTCCCCCACTAAATGTATCTATGTAAACATCTGCAAGTGGGTTTGCATGAGTGAAAGGGCTACCTCAAAGAATATATACTTTGAGAGCTACAGGCAAACTTATCTCCAAGAAAACTACCTATGTGTACTCCACCACATCACAAACGAGTGTCTGCTTGCACTGTCTCTTGTCTTTGCCAATGGATTTGGCTTAGTTTTGAGTGAAGCTGGGGATATTTTTATGTGCTTATTAGCAATTTGTAGTTCTCTTTTTGTATTTTTCTATTGAGTTGTCCATTGTTTTCTAATTTATCTAAATGTTAAAATGTTAACTTTGAGAAGTTCTTTCTATCCTAAGGAAAGCAATTTTTGTTTTTTGTTTTTTTGGGAAACGGAGTCTTGCTCTGTTGCCCAGGCTGCAGTGCAGTGGCGTGATCTTGGCTCACTGCAACCTCCGTCTCCTGGGTTCAGGTGATTCTCCTGCCTCAGCCTCCCGAGTACCTGGGACTACAGGCATGCGCCACCACGCCTGGCTAATTTTTTTTAATATTTTTAGTAGAGATGGGGTTTCACCATGTTAGCCAGGCTGGTCTCGAACTCCTGACCTCCGGCAATCCTCCCACCTTGGCCTCCCAAAGTGCTGGGATTACAGGCGTGGGCGAGCCACCGCACCCGGCCGGAAAGTAATTGTTTACAACTTTTTTTTTTTTAGTCAATTGTGCTTTGACTGCTTATGGCATTTTTTTGCAAAAAGACATTTTAAATTTTCTTGTAATTCGTATTATCAATAGGTGTTAAAAACTGAGCAGGAGGCTGAGGTACTGTGTAGCTATCCTGCCATTGCAGACTCAGCAGTAGTGAAAGAGCCGGTAACAGCCAAAAGTCTTATTTGCATTTTGGTGTCCTAAAATCTTTAGAAACAAATTTTAAGTGATGATTTTTACAAAGGTATGTGTTTGGTAAGAGAACATTTCTCTGCTTTACTTTTACAGTAGTGAAAAAAAACAAAAACTTTTTTTAAGCTTTAAAAGTAGAAAAATTTTACCCTTAAATATTCAGAAAGACAAACATTTTACATACTTGTATATTGGAAGGGCACATCCAAGCATCAAAAACATCAGTCCGATCGCTCCTCCAAAGGACAAACTAATCAAAGCTGCAAAGCAAATAAAAAGTGCAATAGGAATATAAATTAGTTAAATAAATATTTTTATTAATATCAGCAGTCTGAATATTATCTGTAACCTCAGAAACAAAAATCCCTCAAACGTATTAATAGCAAGGTGCCATCAAAAGTGTAAGTTATCTAGTCTTAGAATAAGTCTTCTGTGGTATCTTCAGGGCAAAATAAAGTGACATTGACTTTTCTTGTTTTGTTTTGTTTTTGAGATGGAGTTTCACTCTGGTTACCCAGGCTGGAGTCCAATGGCTCGATCTCGGCTCACTGTAACCTCCACCTCTCAGGTTCAAGTGATTCTCCTGCCTCAGCCTCCTGAGTAAGGTGGGATTACAGGCATGCACTACCACGCCCTGCTAATTTTCTATTTTTAGTAGAGACAGGGTTTCTCCATGTTGGTCAGGCTAGTCTCGAACTCCCGACCTCAGGGGATCCATCTGCCTTGGCCTCCCAAAGTGCTGGGATACAGGCATGAGCCACCACACCCAGCCAGTGACACTGATTTTTAAAGCTCTAACCTACTGCTAGTACCCCACCACAATCCCCAATTGCTGGTTCCCTTTCTAAAGAGTCACAGTCCACAGGCTCAATGCTCTTCTGGGCATTAGAATTATATTTACTTCACAGATCACTACAGTTTTGAAAAGCTGTATATGGAGAAACTCCACATTCTCAAGTTTACTGCACTTTAAAAGCCTCATACTATAGGAAAACTTCTTCTAATCAGCTCCTGTTTCTTGCATATATACTCTCAATGTGCATAAAACTGACCAGAAAAAATGCCTGAGGATATCTGTAGTTAATGATTTTAATCAATTAATTTTGTTGCAGATCTTTAAATCGTTTGCAAAAGTAGAGCTGGGTTTCCTTCCCTAATCTACATTAGAAAATCTGTAGGATAATGGGTTATAATTCCTCTGAGGTATCACTATTTTAAGGTGTTATTATAAGCAATAGATGCATTCTACAGGTGAAATATAGTTTCTAAAGCTACACACACACACACACACACACACACACAGAGCAGTACATTTTAAGGTGCTCTCACATGTTAGTGAATAGAAACAACTTTCTTGAATAGGCATAGTTAATCAATGACCTAGACTAAAGCAAAGAAATAAATGATAGCCGAGTGCAGTGGCTCATGCCTGTAATCCCAGCACTTTGGGAGGCCAAGGTGGGCAGATCACGAGGTCAGGGGTTTGAGACCTACCTGGCCAATATGGTGAAACCCTGTCTATACTAAAAATACAAACAATTAGCTGGATGTGGTGGCACATGCATGTAGTCCCAGCTACTCAGGAGGCTGAGGCAGGAGAATTGCTTGAACCCGGGAAGGGGAGGGAGGTTGCAGTGAGCCTAGACTGTGCCTTTGCACTCCAGCCTGTGCAACAGAGCAAGACTCCATCTCAAAAAGTAAATAATGATAAATTTATGATGAGTTCTATATAACCTGTATTTCTACAGTTACAGTGGCTAAGAAAATAACTAGTTTTGTTGTTGTTAGGCCATTTTATTAAAATTCAGAAGTTAAAATTCGAAACATTTGAAGAAGGTCTAAAAGTTACCAGGACAAAGGCTAACAAAGAGAAACCAAAATGAACAGGAAACAGGTTAAACTTTGCCAAGTACTACTGATATACTCTGCAGAACTAAAATGGTTGTAATCAAGGACGCCCAATGACATAGTGGCTTGGCAGATTTAGTTTTTGGTTAGATCGCTGATGCAGGTGATGTCAACCCCGAACACAGTCACTTAGTCCTGAACACCATTCTATTTCCAGCTATAGGAAAAGAATTGCATTTTTATTTTACAGCAAATGAGGCACTTCAAGTTTACAGGGGAATGCAATATAAACTGTAAGGAAAATTACAGAATTTACCATTTGTTTTCTTCAGTTCCAAACTGGTTCTCATGACCGGGCCCTGCCTGCCTCTCTTGTGATGTGTCACACCAGACTACTACAGTGTCCCTGAACCTTCACTTTAGTTACACTGGCCCTCTTTCCTTTCCTGGAAATCAGCAGTCTCGCTCACTCACGTGGCCTGTGCATACTGTGTCCCTTCTGCCTCGGACATTTTTTTCATTCACTGAAGAAATATTCACTGAGCACTAAATATGTGACAAGCACTGGGGATACAACAGTGAATGACACATGGCCCTTTCCCACTCCTCTCCACTTTCTTCCAACTTAACTCCTGCTTTTCCTTCAGATCTCAGCCTCCCGGATAGCTGGGACTCGAGGCACACGCCACCATGCCCAGCTAATTTTTTTTTTTTTTTTTTTGTATTTTTAGTAGAGATGGGGTTTCACCATGTTGGTCAGGATGGTCTCAATCTCTTGACCTTGTGATCTGCCCACCTCAGCCTCCCAAAGTGCTGGGATTATAGGCATGAGCCACCGCACCTGGCCCCAGTGAAGTTTTTCCAAACCTTCTGACTAGACCAATTCCCTGTTATATTCATTTATTCATTCCTCTAACAAACATCTATGGAGCACCTAATGTGTGTCAGATACTGTTCTTGCTACTGGAGACAGAGCAATGACAACAATCAAAGCTTTTGCTCTCACGGAGCTTATGTTCTAGTGGGAGAAGAAAATGATTTTTAACAAGCAAGCAAATAAATGTCAAGTGATGACAAATGTCAGGGAGAGTAAGGGATATTAGTGCTAGTCTAGACACAGTGGCCAGGGAAGGCATCTCTGATGAGGCATCACCTGAGCAGAGATCTGTGTGAAGGGAGGGAGGAAATCACATGGATATTTGGGATGAGTATTCCAGGCAGAGACCCATGTATGCTGAGGCCCTCTGTTCACTCCTTTGCTCAGTTATTAGCTGTGATTTCCTACTGGTTTGTATTTTGTCTTTCCTTCTCAACTGTCCATTTCATGAGAAGGGGGAGCAAGTTTTTCTGTTGTGATGGTCGTGCCCTGGCTCTTAACACTCAACAAATATTTGTGGAATGAATGTAGCAGAGTGGAAGCAGCATGGAACTGACAGTAAGGAGGGTCTGAGGCCCTAACAGCTACTAACTAGTTGTACAAGTAATTTATGAGTCTCAGTTCTTCCTTCTTTAAAAGGACAGTTGGACTAGATCTTAAAAGCAGATAATTTTCTGAACACTAAAGGTACTATTAAGACAGCTAAGTCCATTACTACAAATACTACCTAGTAACACCTCAATCATTCAGAAGCCATTTACATGCAACTTAGAACCCTGGAGAAAACAAAGGCCACTAAAAAAAGACAAAATAGATGTTACAAAGCCCATACACTAAAGCCAACATTCTCTATAAATAAAGACCCTTAAGTTCTTATTTATATTAATTCATTTTCATGACACAGTTGTTAGGTGAGAATTCAGAGGACAACACATTTTTATTTTAAAGAATCACCTATGCTCACTTATATATTTTTCAATACGTAAATCATACACCCAGAACAAAAATTAAGTAAAAACAAACTTTTCCTTCCCAAAAGTAATCACTATTACCTGTATACCTTGTGACACAAAATTTTCTAAGTTTGATTATCTTGCTTCCCACACTGAAACAAATGGGAACTAGGAGAAAGAATTGCATACAAGCAAGAATTGCCCTCTGACAGGAGGCAGGAAGCAAAAAATATATATATTTAAACCAGGAAGAAAAATCTCAAAAAGCATGTTTATGGTAATCTCTGCAAGAGGCAAGCCACCTTAGGACCATGATGGCCTCTGAAGGTGACTGTTCTGTGACAGAGAACAGTCATTCATATTCTTATCAAAAAAGAAAGTCTAAATTCTTTGACTATACTCTTGCAAAGTTAATGAAAAATGATTCCTTAAAAAAAAAAAAACAAGGTCTAAAATGAGATAAGGCTCAAGTATCATAAAACAATTTTAAAAACATAAATCAATATTGTCTTATTATAAGTGTTATGAATAGGAATACTGGAATAACTTTAGTAGCCTGAGATTCCAATTCCTTTTAAACGTTGTTGTATAATGAAAAAGTAAGGTCCTTGGAATTGTTTGGGGGAATTAAGATACCTTGAGATAATACTTCCATTCCATTAAATACTAAATATAATATATATACTATATATAATTATATATAATATATATTATTATATATTATATGTTACATAATATATAATGTATGTATAATATATATTACATATGTGTATAATATATAATATACGTTATATATTATATACATGATATATAAATATATAATATACATAATATAGATACATGATATATAAATATATAATATACATAATACATACATGATATATAAATATATAATATGCATAATATGTAATATATAATATATCCTAATATATAATTATATATAATATGTTAAATATATATTATATATTGTTATATAATATATAATTTTATTTCATATATAATTTAATATATAATTTTTTTTTTTTTTGAGAAGGAGTCTCACTCTGTTGCCCATGCTGGAGTGCAACAGTGTGACCTTGGCTCACTACAACCTCCACCTCCCAGGTTCAAGCAATTCCCTGCCTCAGCCTTCTGAGTAGCTGGGATTACAGGTGCCTGCCACCATGCCCAGCTAACTTTTTTGTATCTTTAGTAGAGACGGGGTTTCACCAACTTGGACAGGCTGGTCTTGAACTCCTGACCTCGTGATCCACCCCGTAGAGACGGGGTTTCTCCATGTTGGTCAGGCTGGCCTCAAACTCCCAACCTCAGTTAATCCGCCTGCCTTGGCCTCCTAAAGTGTTGGGATTACAGGCGTGAGCCACTGCGCCGGGATTAAATACTAAATTTTTAAAAAAAATATTCATAACACAGTTTGATGTGACATCTCATCTCCCAGTCATACCGAATAAGGTAGCCAATTAGAGGTTAAATAAATTGCTTATCAGTATTCTCAAAACTTGTAGTTTCTTCAATCTTATGAAATTGGCAACTAGGCAGATTTATATATACATTTCATCACTTGTATACAAACTGTTTCTTAAATGACACATCAACAAGGCAAGAATTCATATAGTAATTGTGTGATGCAACATTTGGAAGGCAAAGCTTAGATAAGTCTGGTTTCTACTCCCAAAGCCTCTAGGCTAGGGATGGAGCAGCCCAATTAGCTAGAAAAACTCTCTAGAGACAAGATGCTGACTCTGTGATTACAAAGAAATTAGAGTAGAAGGAGGGACCACTTCTCTAACCTGGGAGTCACCAGAAAATCCAATATATCAAAAAGTAATAGACAAATAGCTCAAGAAATGCCTAATGGTCTCTAATTATGGCAACACTCCTTCCTAATATAAAGATGATATTAGGCCAAGAGAAAGAAACATACTGACTCACGTCAACCAGAAAATCCTGCTGAAATCAAAAGTGCAATTCACCTGAGGCACCTTCGTCAGTTTAATGCAGTATTTCCCTAGGTCTGGAGAAGTAAATTACAGAGCGATTTTCTTAAGAGACTCCCGCATTAATGACACTGAAGAAACGGGGAAGAACAGGGAAACAGGCAACATCCTAAAAACCACAGCAATTCACAATAACTGCCTTTCACATAAGGGTTTAAAAGAGTCTATTATGGTTCAAAAGGAGATTACAAAAAGTATCCCAGTTGCTTAAATGACAAGGTTTTATATGGGAAATGAAATGTTTCCAGACATTGAAAATAAACAAGAAACAGTAAGACCGACCCTGAGAAAAAAACTTGATTAAGTTTTCCTTAGAGAAGAAAAAATACAAAGAAAACCACTGCTCCTAAAGTAGTTCCTGCTTCCTGCCTGACTGCCCTTCTACAAAGCGGCAGGTCAAGAAATCAATGTAATTAGTAAGCAGTAGTTGAAAACTTTGCTTCTCATCACACTGACAACAAAACTACCTAACATTTGGAACAAATGCGACATCCCTTTTTTAAAAAGAAAATACATGAATAAGCCAATAGTTTTTCATTAAGTTGTAACACTATTTTATCTTCTAAAAAAAAAAAAAAAAGAAATACTTTGCAATTTGAAAAAGCCTCAGGGTGCAACTGCGGAGAGGGAAGTGAGCCAAGAGCACTCTGGGGTCGCTACGGGATCCACTCTAGGGTCCAGACACCGCAGATGAAAATGCACCGGTTTCGGGAGCCTGTAAAGCTTCGGGCGCGGGGGGCCGGGGTGGACGTGGGGCTCGAGGTTTCGGGGAGACCCGTGCAGTGCCCGCAGCCCGCACTTGTGCCTTTCGGTGGGAAATGACTGGTTTTCCATAGCTGGCATCTCCAGCAGCCTCAGCCTCCTCAATCCCACGCTCTGCCTGCCTCTCTCTTGGATGCAAACTCCTGCAAAACGTGTGTGGCCGCCCAAGTCGCGACGGGACTCCTCACTGACCGCCAACCACTTCATATTTTGTCCGGGGTACGATGGGTGGGAGACAGGCTGCCGAAATCGGCAGAAAGTGGGGGCTGTCGGGGGAAGCCAGAGTCGCAACCGTCCCTTGCCTGAGGGCGCCGCGCCCACCTCCGGGCCAAGGGCAGGGCCGGGGCGGGGGTCGCTTCCCCGAAGCAGGGACCCCCACGCGCGCGCCCGGGCCCAGAGGGGAAGTGCGGGGGCCGCGTGGGACCCCCGGCCCATCTTCCCCGGCAGGCCTCAGACCTCCCGCGTCCCGCACCCCAGGCCCACCTTTGATGCCTGCCATGGCGGTGACGTCGCTCCTGGCTCCACGACCCGAGGCGGCGGCGGCGGCGGCGGCCAGGAGACCCAAGACGCTACCGCGGCCAGACAACACCCGGAAGTGCGCGACGCAGCACTTCCGCCGGCGGCTCTGGCTTGCGCGGGGGCGCGGGGGCCGCGCCGGGCTGGGCTGTGTGGCCGACCGCTTCCTCCCTTCTTGGCCGGTCTGCAGATCGCCGCCGGCCGAGGCTTATCACCGCCGGCCGAGGCTTGCCGCCGCCGCCCAGACTGGGAGAATGAGCCGGCGCCAGGTCTTGAATTCCCGTCAGGGCCGGTCTGGGGGCTCCCTGCTGAAGCCCCTGTCCCTACTCCCGCAACCTCCCGCGTGCTTTGGGAAGGGATCGCGGGTGGCGGTCGTCCTTTGGATGCACGTGTGATGGCTTTTGGCTTAATTTCACATTCTTTGTTTTGTTTTTTGACACAGGGTCTCTGTCGCCCAGGCTGGAATGTGATCACGGCTACTGCAGCCTCTATCTTCAGGGCTCAAGTGATTTTCTCACGTCAGCCTCGCAGTAGCTGGGACCACAGACATGAGCCACCATGCCTGGCTTTTGTTTTGTTTTTTTGTAGAGAGGGGGCGGGGTGTGAGACTCTCACCTTGTTGCCCAAACGGGTCTCCTGAGTTCAAGGATCTGCCCTCTTCAGCCTCCCAAAGCGCAGGGATTACAGTGTGATACCCTACCTTGTTTTAACCTGATTGACTCTCTTTTAGCTGAGAGAGCCAGACAGACTCCATTTTGGTTTCTTCGCTTGCAGACCCTTGGCCCCCTCCCTTAAGGACATAACTGGTGCAAGCTGACTCCAAGCACATCCAGGAATGCGCTTATTGATAAGATACTGAGGCAAGCTGTACCAGCAGCTCCTGGGAACGTGCTCAGTTGATGGTACCCAAAGCCCCTGCGTTTATCACTTTGTGATAATTTAAGACCCATGCACCTGGAACTGTTTATTTTCCTGTAACTGTTTCTGTAACCATTTATCTTTTAACTTTTTGCCTGTTCTGCCTCTGTAAATATTGCTTCAGCTAGACGCCTCCTCCCTGATTTAGACCAAGGTATAAAAGGAAATCTAGCCTCTTCTTCAGGGCCAAGAGAATTTCGAGCTCTAGCCCTCTCTCGGTCGCCGGCAATAAAGGACTCCTGAATTAGTCTCAAAGTGTGGTGTTTTGCTCGGTTACAACAGGTTTCACCATGTTGCCCAGGCTGGTCTCAAACTCCTGGCCTCAAGTGATCTGCCCACCTGGGCCTCACAAAGTGCTGAAATTACAGGCGTGAGCCACTGCGCCTGGCCCTCAAAAAATTTTTTTCTACTTATAAATATTTACATTTTCCAGACCAGGGAGAGGAGGCAACTCTTATGCCCCAGTAAACAGCATTTATTGGAGTCTGTGAAAACGTTACTAAAGTAGACCTTATCTTTCATTAGTTTTCCCCTATATATTTACCTTCTTACAATCTACTGCCCCTAGAAGTCCAAACCCTTTCCTTTGTCTACTTTTCCACAATACATCACCCTTTGTTAAAATGATGGAAGGTCCCAGGCCTAATTACTTTTTGAGTTTTCACTTCTTTTCTGTGAAGACTCCTTGTGCATGCAAAATAAACCTTTTTTTTCCCCCTGGTAATCTGTACTTTATTAGTTTAATTCACAGTTCTCAGCTTCTGAACCTAAGAGGGTAAAGGAAGTTTTTATCCTTTCCTACACTAGGAAAGATGGGTAAATAGTCCTATGAAAACTTTTGATTATGATCTGCCAGGGAAAATTTCCCCCAAGGAGAGAGAACACAGGGATGAATAAATGTGTTAATAGAGAAGGGAAAAGCCATCACAGGTGGCGAGGTGTGTTGTTTTTGTGTTTGTGTGTGTGTGCGTGCATGTGTTTGTGTGTGTACGTGTGTGCATGGGTGTTTGTGTGTGTGTTTGTGTTGTGTGTGTGTCCTTGTGTTTGTGTGTGCGTCCGTGTGTTTGTGTGCATGTTTGTATATGCGTGTTTGTATGTGTGCGTTTGTGCCTGCGTGTATGTGCGTGTGTATGTGTTTGTGTGTTTGTGTGTGCCTGCGTGGGTGTGTGCGCGTGTTTGTGTGTGTGTGCATGTTTGTGTGTGTGCAAGTGTGTGTGCGTGTTTGTGTATGTTTGTGTATGTTATGTGTGTTTTTGTGTGTGTTCGCACGTGAGCATGCATGTGTGTGTGGTGGGGAGTTAGGAACTTTGGCAGCAAATGGAGCAAGGAGCTTGCTTGGTCCCTTGGAGAGAAGAGAGGTGGCCAACGGGGTTGGTCAAGGTTGGGGTGGGGCAGCATGCTTATATAGTAGGGCCATACACAAGGAATTTTGGCTTTTCTCTCTGAGCGATAAAAATCTTTTGAAGTTTTTAAAAGTAAGTAGGTGGGGGTGAGCTACATACGATTTGAATTTTTAATTTTTTTTTAGTCATCAGACTAAGATAAAGTGGCATATAAGACTTTGTTGAGTGAATGTTTAGAAGAGATAATTCCAATATGCTTTTAAATGAGAGCAACTGGGAAGTTTAAGGCATTACCCCCTCTGCTTCTCTCTACTATTTCTAGAGTTGAATTACAATTTAAACAACAACAGCAACAACAAACAGGTCACTTCTTGAGTCTTAATGCACCAAATGAGTCTATGGGTGTTTTGTAGGAGAGTAGATTTTTTTCTGTTCAAGTTAGTGCAGAAAGATCTACCATCTCTTTCCTGTATCATGAAAAAAATTTTCATTCAAGGATGTGGTAACAAAACCACAAGGCACACTTGAACATATGCCATGGAAATGCACGCTGCTTACATGGAATCTATGAGCCACCAGCTCCTTTCCCTAAACTACTGAAGCAGGCATATGCGTCCTTCTCCCCAGCCATCTTGAATGGATAGGTAGAATTCCTGGAGAAGTGAATAATTCCATCTCACATGTCACCCACCACAACACCTTTTCTTGTTTTGTTCTGTGAACCCACAATATCTGAGACAGGTCTTAGTCAGTTTAGAAAGTTTATTTTGCCAGGGTTAAAGACGCACCCTTGACACGCCTCAGGAGGTTTTGATGACCTGTGTCCAAAATGGTTGGGGCACAGCTTGGTGTTATACATTTTGGGGAGACATGAGACAGCAATAACTGTATATAAGGTGTACATTGGTTCGGTCTGCGAAGGGGGACAACTCAAAGTAGGGAGGGGGCGTCCAGGTCATAGGTAGATAAGAGACAAATGGTTGCTTTATTTTTTATTTTTTATTTTTTTGAGACCAAGTCTTGCTCTGTTATCCAGGCTGCAGGCTGGAGTACAGTGGTGTGATCTCGGCTCACTGCAACCTTCAACTCCTGGGCTCAACCGATTCTCCTGCCTCAGTCTCCCGAATAGCTGAGATTACAGGTGTCCACCACCACGCCCGGCTAATTTTTTTTTTTTTCTTTTTTGAGGCCAGAGTGCTGTGGCACCCTCTGTCTTCTGGGTTCAAGTGATTCTCCTGCCTCAGCCTCCCAAGTAGCTGGGATTACAGGCATGTGCCACCGCACCCGGCTAATTTTTGTATTTTTAGTAGATATGGGTTTAACCATGTTGGCCAGGCTGGTCTCGAACTCCTGAGCTCGAGTGATCTACCTGCCTCAGCCTCCCAAAGTGCTGGGATTATAGGCATAAGCCACGGTGCCCAGCCTCTTCTGAGTTTCTGATTAGCCTTTCACTGAATACACAATTTACAGGTATAGTCACTTATGCTTTAGTCTGGTTTAGTGAAAAGACAGGGCAAAGGAAGCAATCAGATAAGCATTTGTCACAGTGAGCAAAGGGTGACTTTGAGTTCTCTCTGTCCTTTGTCCACAAGGAATATCCTTGTGGGCAAATTGTGAGGTGGGTATATAGCTTTATTTTTTCATTTGTTTTTATTATTTTTTAATTTTTAAATTTTATGATTTTATTATTTTGTTATTATTTTTATCTTTGTAGCTATCTTGTCTAGGATAACTACAAAGATACATTTTCTCCTTTTTTTTTCTTTTTTTTTTTTGGGGGCAAGGTGTTATCCTGTTGCCCAGGCTGCAGTGCAGTGGTGCAGTCACAGTCATGGCAGCCTCCTGTCATGACAGCCACCACCTCCAGGGCTCAAGTTATCCTCCTGCCTCAGCCTCCCGAGTAGCTGGGACCACAGATATGCACCACCACTCCCTGCTAATTTTTTCGTTTTTGTAGAGGTGGGGTTTTGCCATGTTGTCCAGGCTAGTCTTGAACTCTGGGGCTCAAGAGATCCACCCACTTTGGCCTCCCAAAGGGCTGGGATTACAGGTGTGAGCCACTACGCCCTGCCTGATTTCCTCTTTTCAGTACAAATGTGTTGGCATTACAGATGTCGTTGACAACATTCATGGGCAACTGGGATTACTCAGCAGGTTACAGGAATCTATATTCTTTTCTTCCGTGGTCACAGAATCCTAAGAGATTGTGCTCTTTATCTTTCCCATGAGATTCACAGTGTTTCCAGCACAAAAACACTCATTACTCTAATGACTATTTTTGGTTTACTGTTGTAGGGACCAGTCACTTGAGACCTTAAAAACAGTGTTTCCAAATGTTGTATTTCAAGGACCACCTAAAGCAGAGTACTTTGGGATGCTTTCCAAATTCTTGACTGCTACTCCAGACCTTCTGAATTTAGAACTCTTGTGGGTAAAGCCCGGAATCTAAAAATTTAACAAGCACCTCAAACGATTCCTATGCAAACTAAAGCAAAGCTTGAAAATCATTGTCTGAAAAAAGGTAGAACGTCAGTTTTCTTCACCAGTTTTCCAAGAGAACCCTGAATGCTAGTTAATGTCATATCCTTTAAATGTTCTCTATTGTTATGTAATAGCTAATTAGTGTTACCTTTCAGTTTTAATACTTCTTATACAGATGGTTTCCCATTCTCCAAAGTTAAATGGTAAAGATGAGAATGTGGATGAGAGGAAGGGAATTCTTACTTTTTGAGCAGGTGCTATGTGCCTGGTGCTTTAGCATTCATCTCATTTAATCCTCTTCACAATTTTGTAAACTGGGAATTACTAACACTTACAGGTTGATTCAGAGAAAACTCAGAGAAAAAAAATAATTTTTTTGAGTCAGCGTCTCACTCTGTCACCCAGGCTGGAGTGCAGTGGTGTGATTTTGGCTCACTGCAACTTCTGCCACCCAGGCTCAAGCTATCCTCCTGCCTCAGCCTCCCAAGTAGCGGGGACCACAGGTATGCACCACCATGCCTGGCTAATTTTTTTTGTAGAGACAAGGTCTTCTTACGTTGCCCAGGCTGGTCTCGAACTCTTAAGCTAAAGCGATACACCCACCTCGGGCCTCCAAAAGTGCTGGGATTACAGGTGTTAGCCACCACACCCAGCCCTTCCTGTATACTTTAAATAATCCCCAAATTATTTATAATACCTAATGCAATGTAAATACTATGTAAATAGTTGTTATACTGTATTGTTTACAGACACCGGAAAGTCAGTCACCAGAAAGACCATGTGATTAGAGTGTTAGAGGGTTGGAACTTTCAACCCACCCACCAACTGACAGGAGAGGTGGGAGGAGGGCAGCTGGAGATTAAGCTCTATACAAACGCTAGACAATAAGATTTCGTGAGCTTCTAGGTTGCTGAATGCAGGGAGGTGCTGGGAGGGTGGGGTGCCCAGCGAGGGCATGGAAGCCCCATGGCCTTAATTCTTATCTTTGCCCTATCCATCTCTTCATCTGGCTGTTCACCTGTATCCTTTATAAATCCTTTACAATAACAGTGGTAAACATAAAGTATTTTCCTGGACTGAAGCCTGAAGTGGGGGCAGTCTTGAGGATAGTGGGCCCTTAACTTGAATTGAGTTATAGGACATCATGTTGATGTCCTTTAGAGTTAGTTGGTGTGTGGTAAAATACTCCCCCAGGTTCCCTTCTGGTCACAGAACTGCTCTGTGTTGTGTGACAGTAAAAAGGAGAAAACAGTTTGTTTTTTCCTTTTATAGCCTCATCATTTAGCTCTCAGCTCAAATGGTAATTTCTTAGAGAATCTTTCTGGGCCATCCTACTTATTATAGCATTACCTGTCATATTGCTCTGTTTTTTCTTCAAGGTACTTATTATTATTTGAGATAGAGTCTTGCTCTGTTGCCCAGGCTGGAGTGCAGTGATGCAATCATGGCTCGCTGCAGCCTCAACCTCCAGGCCTCAAGTGATCCTCCTACCTCAGCCTCTTGAGTGTCTGGGATGACAGGCACATGCCACCACATCTGGCTTTTTTTTTTTTTTTTTTTTTTTGAGACGGAGTCTCACTCTATCGCCCAGGCTGGAGTGCAGTGGTGCGATCTTGGCTCACTGCAAGCTCTGCCTCTCGGGTTCACACCATTCTCTTGCCTCAGCCTCCCAAGTAGCTGGGACTACAGGTGCTCACCACCACGCCCAGCTAATTTTCTGTATTTTCAGTAGAGAGGGGGTTTCACCGTGTTAGCCAAGATGGTCTTGATCTCCTGACCTCATGATCTGGCTGCCTCAGCCTCCCAAAGTGCTAGGATTACAGGCGTGAGCCACCGTGCCTAGCCACATCTGGCTAATTTAAAACTTTTTTTTTTTTTTTTTTTTTTTTTTTTTGTAGAGATGGGGCCTTACCATGTTGCCCAGATTGGCCTCAAACTCCTGGTCTCAAGTGATCATGCACCTTGGCTTCCCAGAGTGCTAAGATTACAGGTGTGAACCACCGTGCCTGGCCCAAGGCACTTACTTATTTGCAATGACATAATTTGTTGGCTACCTCTCCCACTAGAATGTTTATTAGTACAACCTTTCATGTTTTGTTCATGACTGTCCAGAACTGTACATGGTGTATGGTGAGAATCTCAAATAACAAAAATTCTATTGTTAAGGTAATTAGTGATTTCTACAGTGTAACATTCAAAGACCAAATTTTGCTTCAAGTTTTCAGCAACAGTGGACACTGTTGACCATTCTTTCTTTCTCTCAATTACCATATTCTATTTTCCTAGTTCTTCCTCCTTCTTCACCAGAGGTTACTTCTCAGAGTCTTTCTAGAATCTTCTTCTGCTCAAGGTTCAAATGTTAGTGTTCCCATAGCGTGGGCCACTTCTTTTGTGGTATCTCAATTCTCTCCTTATGTTACGGTATCTCTTCTCACATGTCTCAGTTCATTTTGTGTTGCTATAACAGAATACCTGAGACTGGTAAATTTATGAAGAATAGAGATTTATTTCTTACCGTTCTGGAGGCTGGGAAATCCTAGGTCCAGGGGCCTGCATCTGGTGGGGGACTTCCTGTTGTGTCATTTCACGGTGATAGGCAAAAGAGAAAGCGAGCTGAACTCATCCCTTTTATCTGGAACCCGCTCCCCAATAACTAACCCACTCCTGTGATAACAGCATTAAGAGCTCTGCCCTCATAACCTCATCACCTCTTAAAAGTCCCCCCTCTCAACACTATTGCTTTGGGGATTAAGTTTCCAACACATGAGCTTTGGGGGACACATTCAAACCATAGAATCCTGACATTAAATGCTACCTTTATATTTACAACATAACTACCAAATTTACCTTAGTTTTGAACTTCCGACTTTTACAGTATATCTGTTTATTTGACATATCTACCTGGATGCCTAATAGTCACCTCAAACTTAAGAGAACAGAATTCTCTATGATGTCTATTTCAGTCCTTGGTCCCACCATTCCTTGATTCCACGCTGAGGTCTCACTGCTCTGCCACCTCTTATTCCACTCTTCCCCTAACTTACTTTGCTTCAGTTATGGCCTTGTTTGCCTCTCTTATCCTCCAAATTTTGTTTTATTCACTGCTGTATCCCCAATACTGATAACAGTGCCTGGTAGGTACTGTTAGGTACTAGTAGGTGCTCAATATAATAATCTGGTAAACATAAAGTGTTTTTTTGAGTTCTGTGAGCCATTCTAGCAAATTATGGAACTCAAGATGGGGGGGTCATGAAAACCCTAATTTATTTGTTGAGAGGGAGTCTCTCTCCGTGGTCCAGGTGGAGTGGGGCAATCTTGGCTCACTGCAACTTCCGCCTCCTGGGTTCAAGCGATTCTCTTGCTTCAGCCTCCCGAATAGCTGGGATTACAGGTGTGTGCCACCATGCCCAGCTCTTTTTCCTATTTGTAGTAGAGATAGGGTTTTACCATGTTGGATAGGCTGATCTTGAAGTCCTGACCTCAGGCGATCCACGTGCCTTGGCCTCCCAAAATGCTGGGATTATAGGCATGAGCCACCACGCCCGGTCTGGAAACCCTAATTTATAGCTGGTTGGTCAGAAGCACAGGTCACAACCTGAGACTTGTGATTGATGTCTGAAGTGGGGGCAGTCTTGTGGGACTGAACTCTTTATAGCATCTGACCGAATGACTCTTCCTCAAAACACAAAGCTAGGGCTTTTGCATCCACTCTTCCCCGGATGGGAAGATGAGTCCCCTGATCTTTGTAGGGCTAGTTCTTCCTCATGATTCAGGTCCCAAGCTTCAAAAATCACTTCCTCAGCAA
Organism: Chlorocebus sabaeus; assembly: GCF_047675955.1. Lineage (NCBI taxonomy): Eukaryota > Metazoa > Chordata > Mammalia > Primates > Cercopithecidae > Chlorocebus > Chlorocebus sabaeus. The sequence goes on along the minus strand of NC_132911.1, from coordinate 29,705,931 downwards.
GGCCCTCCCTGAAGTTGTGTCCCCAGGCTCCATTGTATCACCCTGTTTTTTCATCAATGTAGTTATCACTTCCTATATTTTTGTTGCTTAATTGGTATGTCGTTTGTCCTATTCCTTTTTTTTTTTTTTTTTTTTTTTTTTTTTTGAGACGGAGTCTTGCTATGTCGCCCAGGCTGGAGTGCAGTGGCGCGATCTTGGCTCACTGCAAGCTCCGCCTCCAGGGTTCACGCCATTCTCCTGTCTCAGCCTCCCAGTGGCTGGGACTACAGGCGCCCACCACCGCGCCCGGCTAATTTTTTGTATTTTTTTAGTAGAGACGGGGTTTCACCGTGGTCTCCATCTTCTGACCTCGTGATCCGCCCGCCTTGGCCTCCCAAAGTGCTGGGATTACAGGCGTGAGCCACCGCGCCCGGCCCATTTGTCCTATTCTATTTCAATGAGTACAGGGATCTTGTCTGTATCCTCCATGCCTAAAACAGTGCCTGGTGCGTATTAGGTATTCAACATATACCCATTGAATGAATGAATGAATGAATGAATGAATGAATGAATGAAAGAAACCCAGGCCTGCCAGACCTCAAAGTTCAGAGAACTGTTTTCTCTGGCTGGTTCTTCACTCAGATAATATTTTCTCCTCCTGACATTTTATACAGTCTTCCGGGCTCCATGAGTAAGGAACCATGTAAAGGTTCTGAGCCTTGAAACCAGACAATATATTTCCTTGCTACCTTTCGGCTGAATCTTCTCTGTATTTAGCAACAAGTCAAAGAACACTGACCATGCGCCAGGCGCTATGCTAAGTGCTGAACACATAGAGCTGAATAAAGCACAGAACTTCCCTTGATACAGTTATTGAGGTTTTAATAATACATAATTTGACTACATTTCTTAGATTTCGCGTCGTGACGTTTTCAGCCTCTCAAACTGCAGCGCCTACGCACAGAAGCTTCCCGAATCTCAGACCAGACACAACAAAGCAGCTCGCAGCCCTCGCCCCGCCCGCGGGCGCGGCAGCGTCAGGCCCTCGGCCCAGCCCACACTGTGGCGCCCCGCCTCGAACCCGCCTCCTGCCGCATCTCGCCTGGTCCTCGGCCCCGCCCACACGCCTCGCCCCGCCCCAAACCGCGGCGCGCTCTAGGGGCGGGGCCGGCGACGGCCACTCACGTTGCCCCACTGGCCGCGCCGGCAGTGACGTAGGGTTGGCGCACTGACCCATTGCGGCTGCGGCTGGGACTCTGCAGTCGGACAGTCCCTTCGCCGCCGCCAGAGATTTCGGTGTCGCTGCGAAGCGTCGCGCGCGCTGCCGTATCCGGGTTCGGCCCGCAGGCGTCTGACAGCCCAGCGCCATCTTCATCGAGCGCCATGGCCGTAGCCTGCGGGCCGGGAGCGGCCGGGCACTGCTTGCTTCTTGGCCTGCATTTGTTTCTGCTCGCCGCGGGCCCTGCCCTGGGCTGGAACGACCCTGGTGAGTGCTGCCGGGGCTCTCAGGCCGTTCGCTCGCCCTTTTCCGCCGCCGTCAGCCGGTGCAGGCTTCCCTGCGTTTCCGTGCGCCGTCTTCCCGGAGCCTAGGTGCCCGGATTCCCCATGTCTGGCCTGTTTGCTGTTCGTGCCCTCCCTGGTTCCGCTGCTCTTCCCAGGCGTCTTGGTAGGCGGGTAGGGATGGCTCGAGTGGGCGGGGCGGGACGGCTGGGGATCCTTAACGTCCCGTTTCTCCCTGCCCCGGACTCCCGGAATTTGCCCACCGTCTTCTTTCTCATCTCTGAGTATGACTGGAGAGCTGGACACTCACCTGCGCATCTGCTTTGTTGTCATGGCTGTGTGATTGTGTGATGTCATCGTGGCCGGCTGTTGTCATGGCTGCCTGTTGCTATCGCCGGCCCTAGCCTGCCACTCGCAGTCTCTGAGTCACTCTTAGTGGACAGGGCTGCAGACCTCGCAGGTCTGTTAGCAGAATCGCAGATTGCACTCTTTTTTTTTTTTTTGAGTCGGAGTCTCACACTGTCGCCCTGGCTGGAGTGCAATGGCGTGACCTCGGCTCACTGGAGCCTCCGCCTCCCAGTTTCAAGAGAGTCTCCTGCCTCAGCCTCACCAGTACCTGGAATTACAGGTGCCCGCCACCATGCCCGGCTAATTTTTTGTATTTTTAGTAGAGACGGGGTTTCACTATATAGGCCAGGCTGATCTCGACCCCTGACCTCGTGATCCACCCGCCTCGTCCTCCCAAAGTGCTGGGATTACAGGCGTGAGCCACCATGAGAACCGCTGCCTGTTATTCTGAAGATTGCAGTGAGTCAGTCGCGCGGCACCAGCTCTTCCCATTGGCTTTCACCTTAGAGAAGAATTTAAAAAATAATTTTCTGTCTCTCTCTCTTTTTTTTTTTTGGGTGGTGGCACATGCTCAGTGGATTCCAGGGAAGGTTCTTTTATGTCAGTACGGTATTAAAATTGTCTAAAGAATTTTCATGGGATCAGTAATATTCCGTGCAATTAATACGTGTATGTCTATATACTTAGATACAGATTTTGACTTTTTTCATTTAATAAATGATGCATGCTGTTACATTGTAATTTTGTAAAAGAAAAAAAAAGACATCATTTTTGGTTCGCGGAGTAAAGATGGCATGGAAAGCATATTGCCTTTGTGATTTGGTGATTGGAAATGCCTGCATTGTCGAATTTAAGCAACAGGTTTATTTCTGTAATAGCCTATTTTATTCTTACATGCTGAAGTGAGAGAGAAGGTGCTATTTGCAAGCACATCACATTGAGTAGTCATTTGATTTGGACGTTTTATTATCAAAAAATAAAAAGCTACCTTGTAGTTAAATGTCTGTATGTTTTTCTTTTGTATTTCTAGAAAGTTGTATATGAGTGGGAGACTTGATCAGAATTACAGTTGAAAACCTAGAATGAAACATTAATTTGTTGAATTTTGAATCAGTTCGTAAATAAATTTAAAAAGGAAGTTTACAGTTGAGTCAGAAGAACTATAAAAACTATAAAAGAAGAACCAGATTTAAAGATGAACCACTTCCTCGTTTTATCTAGGCTGTAAAACTATTGTTCTGGAACACAAAGCACCACAGTATTTTGCAGAGTAAACTCAATTGTTTTATGTAAATTCTACCTCAAAGTTTACTTTGAGGAACTTTTTTATGAAGTTACTTCATTGGCATACTTTTTATTAAGTCTTTTAGTAAAGCATTTTTTTTTTTTTTTTTGAGACGGAGTCTCGCTCTGTCGCCCGGGCTGGAGTGCAGTGGCCGGATCTCAGCTCACTGCAAGCTGCGCCTCCCGGGTTCACGCCATTCTCCTGCCTCAGCCTCCCGAGTAGCTGGGACTACAGGCGCCCGCCACCTCGCCCAGCTAGTTTTTTTATTTTTTAGTAGAGACGGGGTTTCACCATGTTAGCCAGGATGGTCTCGATCTCCTGACCTTGTGATCCGCCCATCTCGGCCTCCCAAAGTGCTGGGATTACAGGCTTGAGCCACCGCGCCCGGCCTAGTAAAGCATTAATCAGCGCCCTAATTTATCTTTTGTTTGACTTGGATGCCCTTTAGCTCACGTTGAGCAGTAATTTGTCTGGAAAAAAAAATTAGCACCGTTCTAAAGAGATTACCAAAGAATTTTCAAAATTCCTTATTGAATGTAGTCTTATGTTAAGTTACTCTTCAGGGTATTGGGGATATAGCAGTGAACAAAACAGTGTCTTGCCTCCAAGGACTTCACCTCTATTGGGGAGAAATAGCAATAAACAGATAAACATGTAAATAGCATGCTATATTGTGAAAATTGGTATGCACCGTGTATTATAAACAGGGTGAGGAGGACATGTTGTGCGGGCAGAAGTGGAGACTTAAAAAACGTACGTTGGTCAGGGAAGTCACTGTTAGGGTGACATTTGACTGGAAACCTGAAGTGGGGAGGAGGAGTAAATGACCTGAAATTACTTATATCTTTAAAGGGTCATTTGGGCTGCTCTGTAGAAAACGGACCGAAGAGGGTAGGAGGGAAGCAGGTAAACCAGTGAATTAATATATATTGGTATCTATTTTAATATTGTACAGTAAGTTCTTAGACTGGTGACCGCTTGGACCAGGGGAGGAGCAGTGGAGTTGGTTAGAGTAGCTGGATTCTCTTGTCACCTGTTTGGAAGGTGGAGCTAACATGATCTTCCGAAGGATTAGATGTAGGAGTGAGAGGAGAGAAGATGAGGAGAAATCCAAGGTTTTTGGCTTGAGCAACTAGAAGCATGGATGTGGAAGAATGTGGGATGATCAGGTTTAGGAGAGTTTGGTTTTGTTTATCTTGTTTGAGACCTGCCATGGATTTTGATTTATGAGTCTGGAGTTCAGGGAGCTCCTGTGTCCCTTGACTGATGTAAATAGTGGGGCGTGGGTATTAGAATTTTGTTCTTGGACCTTAAGAATCTCCAGGGAAGAAAGATGCTATAGGATTATGGTAATGCTATTCCATCTTAAAACTTTGAGTAATGTTTATCATACCTGATCACCTGTTATGCTTCAAGTACTCTGCCAGATAATAAATTACATCTAAGCTTCACAACAAATTTCAAGGTTGATAGCATTTTAATTTTGTAGGTGAGGAAACTTCTACACAGGTAAATTAAGTGCCTTGGCCAAAGTCATAGCCAGTTAGTGACACCAGCTTAGCTCAGTGTTCTTTGCATTATTGCAACTCTGTTACAATAAATTCAATTTATTATTTCTGTTATTTAGTTGATTAATACAGTCTGATTTTTCTAAACCATTGAACATTTTCATTGTTTTATTTTTTATTTATGAGCAGGTAGTAGTTTGTGTTTAATGTAGCATAGTTTATTTTAATATAGTTTTTGGAAATTTTAGATCCTTAGCCCATGTGGAATTAAGTTTTTATATAGCTTTAGGTGAATTTTCTTGTGGCTGCATAGTCAATTATGCCAGTGCTACTTATTAAAGAAGACATCTTTTATCCACTAAATTAAAAAGACCACTTCATCTTACCGAATTCCGACATGTATCTCAATTTGTTTCTGATCTTTCTTTTGTTTCACAATTTCCTTGTCTCTGTTCCAATTCCCTACTATTTTGATTATAATCTTTTTTTTTTTTTTTTTTGAGATGGAGTTTCACTCATGTCTCCCAGGCTGGAGTGCAGTGGCAGCAATCTCGGCTCACTGCAACCTCTGCCTCCTGGATTCGAGTGATTCTCCTGCTTCAGCCTCCCAAGTAGCTGGGACTACAGGCGTGTGCCACCACGTCCAGCTAATTTTTGTAGACGGGGTTTCACCATATTGGCCAGGCTGATCTCGAACTCCTGACCTCAGGTGATCTGCCCTCCTTGACCTCCCAAAGTGTTGGGATTACAGGCATGCACCACCATGCCCGACCGATTATAATAATTTTATAGTAACCTTTACTATCTGGTAAGCTATGTGTTCTTTTTTTTTAAAAGAAATTGTTCACAGGACCTTTAACATAATTTCTTTCCCCCAAAAACCCTAGTGGGTTCCTGGTTGGAAGTATATTTAGGTCTCTTTATATATATATTTTCTTACATAGATAGGGTATTGACCTTAAGTTTATTGGATTGATTAGATTCATATTAAGTACTTGTGGGAAATACATCATAGGATATGTTGTAATGTCAGTGTGTTCTACCATTAGCAAAGCGATGGTTGGCAAACCCAGCCAGACTTTTTCCTTTAGAGTTTTTTAATACATTTCTCCATTTTCTTTTTCTATCCTGTTGAGATATCTGAAGCTTTTCTAAGTCTTATCTTTTCTATATGGCTTGTTTTCCCCCTATTCTTCTGGCAATTAGTAGAATCTTTTTTCGTCTACGGTGTTCTAAAATTCACTTTTTGTGTGCCTCTGTGTGGTCTGTTTCTCAGGCCTGGGTTTTTGTTGGTCCCCTTCAGTATGACAACTCAAGTCCTTCAGTGTGGGAGTTTTTCTTGAATTACAGCCTGGAGTTTGTCTAATCAGATTCCTTTGTTCATTCTTTCTGAAACCGTTGTTGGATTTTTGGACTTTCTGAACTGGTCCTGAACTGGTAATTTTCTTTTTTTTTTTTTTTTCTTTCCTACTGTCTGTTTTCTTTTCTTTTCTTTTTTTGAGACGGAGTCTAACTCTGTCCCCCAGGCTGGAGTGCAGTGACGCCATCTCGGCTCACTGCAACCTCTGCTTCCCGGGTTCAAGCAATTCTCCTGCCTCAGCCTCCCGAGTAGCTGGGATTACAGGTGCCCGCCACCACACCTGGCTAATTTTTGTATTTTTAATAGAGACGAGGTTTTACCATGTTGGCCAGGCTGGTCTTGAACTCCTGACCTTGTGATCCGCCCATCTCGGCCACCCAAAGTGCTGGGATTACATGCATGAGCCACCGTCCCTGGCCTTTCCCTCCTACTTTCTTGTCTTTTTGCTCTACCTTCTTTTTTCTTTTTCTTTTCTTTTCTTTTTTTTTTCGGATGGAGCCTTGCTCTGTCGCCAGGCTGGAGTGCAGTGGCACGATCTCGGCTCACTGCAAGTTCTGCCTCCTGGGTTCAAGCAATTCTCCTGCCTCAGCCCCCCGGAGTAGCTGGGACTACAGGCACATGCCACCATGCCCAGCTAATGTTTGTATTTTTAGTAGAGCCAGGGTTTCACCATGTTGGCCAGGATGGTCTCGATCTCTTGACGTCGTGATCCGCCCGCCTCAGCCTCCCAAAGTGCTAGGATTACAGGCATGAGCCACCGCGTACGGTGTCTTTTTGCTCTATTTGCTAGAAGATTTACTTTTAGCTTTACTTTCTAGAAGATTTTCTTCTGACAGTTCTGTTATCTGTATGTATGTATGTATTTATTTCTGTTTTGAGACAGGGTCTCACTCTATCACCCAGGCTGGAGTGCATGGCTCATTGCAGCCTCGACTTCCCCGGGCTCAGGTGATTCTCTCACATCAGCCTCCTGAGTAGCTGGGACTGCAGGTGTGTGCCACCACACCTGGCTAATGTTATAATTTTTTTGTAGAGACAGGGTTTTGCCATGTTGCTTAGGCTGATCTTAAACTCTTGGGCACTGGTGATCTGCCTGCCTTGGCCTCCCAAAGTGCTGGGATTACAGGCATGAGCCACTGCACCTGGCAGTTTTGTTGTTTTTAATCTTAGCTGTCCTGTTTTTAATTTCCAAAAGCTCTTGTTTTTTCTCTGAATATTCCTTTTAAAAATGATTGTTTTATTAATGCAGTCTTTTTCTCTTATCTCTCTGAGGATATTACAGTGTTTTTTAAAAAGTTTTCTTCTTCTGCATGGTCTCATTTTTCCTCCTGCTTCCTTTTGTTGTTGTTCTATTCTGTCCTGGTTGCTATATTTCATGTTAGGGGCTGTTTTGTCTGTTTAATGTTACTGTAACACAATACCACAGACTGGGAAATTTATTAAAAAACTACATTCATTTCTCACAGTTCTGGAGGCTGAGAAATTCAATATTAAGGTGCTGGCATCTGGTGAGGGCCTTCTTGCTGTGTCATGCCATGATGGAAGGCAGAAAAGGGAGAGAGTGAGAGAGGGGAAAGGGACCTAACTCATCCTTTTATCAGGAGTCCACTCCTGCGATAACCCAGTCCTGCAAGAGTAGCATTAATCTATTCATGAGGGCAGAGCTCGCTTAAAGGTTCCATCTTTCAACACGGTTGCATTGGGGATTAACGTGAACTTTGGGGGACACATTCAAACCACAGCAGGGACTTTCGTCATGTTTTTAGTAATCCTTGGCTCCCTGCTCACGGTTAACCCTGGGGAACCAAAAAGCTCATTGGAAGCTATCAGTGTGCAGTTGCAGTTTTGATTTTGAACTTCACAACAGGGTGACCTAGGTTGCTCTTTTTTTGGAGGAAGTTCCTGATGTCACTGTATTTAGGTACTTCTTCTTGGTTAGATTACCAAGGGAATAGTCATCCAGTCTCCCACAGAGGACGAGGGGATGGCTGTTAGCATTTTGTGCGCCATGTGGGAAAGGAGAACTGTGCTTTCAGCTGTCAGAGTGCACACAGTCACTTGGGTTCCCTGTTTGGTTGTTTTTGTACTCATGCCTTCTACTATGCCAGATGGTCCCCAGTGCAAATCTCTTCAGTTTTATCCTCTCCAGAGAATACATATCCAGACAGTTTCCTTAGTGGGGAAGAGGGAGTTAGAACAGTGTGGAGTTGGGGAGAGGATCTGGGGATATGGCTTCTTCTCAAGTAGCTTTCACCCTGTAGTGTGTATTTCAGGCATCTCTCATTCCAGAGCTGCCATTTCCCATTTTTTGTTTTGTTTTGCTTTTTTTTTTTTTTTTTGGGGGATTCTGTTATGTACATCAGGTTGATTCTCAGTTTCCCCCCTTTGCTGTTCTGGCATTTGACTTTCACTTAGGTCTAGTCACCTACCATTAGTCTATTTGCTTTCTCCTTCCAAAATTCTGCTGTCATATCCTCTTTGGTTTTACCTGACCACAGTCATTCACATCATTAAAACAATGTATTTATTATAGTTTTAGTAGAATTTTGGGAGGCTGCAAATTCTGCTAATTTGACAGGTTGAATATAGGGAATTGGGTACTCACAAAATGATAGAAAGTGATGCCTATTACATCTGCCACACTGAAAAATAGGTTGCTCATGTCAAGCCTCTTGACAGCCAGGAAGCTGATTAGAGGATACTATCAGTTTGAAAACTCACGGTCTCCATGCCTGTGTTTGCTAGCTGAAGGACAGAGCACGGTATAAGTCTAGGGTCTGCCTTCCGGATTTTGCTGTAGTCCCTCAGGTTGGCAGAACTGAAATTGCTTTTGGCAACTACAGCTGCAAGAGGTTTTGGGATTCCTTTTGCTTTGCAGGAAGGCACACCTGTTTGAGGATGAAGTGGATCTTGACTGAGCCAATCCACAGCATCTTCCATCAATAATCCACAATATGATAAATAGGAAGATTTTGTCCTTATTTTGCAATAATGCATAGAAATTCATTTTTTTTTTTTTTTCGAGATGGAGTTTCATTCTTGTTGCCCAGGCTAGAGTGCAATGGTGTGATCTTGGCTCACTGCAACCTCCTCCTCTCAGGTTCAAGCAATTCTCCCGGCTCAGCCTCCCAAGTAGTTGGGATTACAGGCATGTACCACCACTCCCAGCTAATTTTGTCTTTTTAGTAGAGATGGAGTTTTGCCGTGTTGACCAGGCTGGTCTCGAACTCCTGACCTCAGGTGATCCATCTACCTTGGCCTCCCAAAGTGCTGGGATTATAGGTGTGAGCCACCTAGAAATTCATTTTTGTACATGAATGCCAGACATAATTTTATTGTTTTGACTCCTCCTTTCAAAGTCTCTCGTCAGTATGTTTTAAATTTTTTAGTTTGTGAAATAGTTTAAATAGTTTTGATTTTTAAAATTGTGAAATATCTAAAGTATTTAAACATACAGAAGTGTACAGTGAACATACATGTCGTCATCACCTAGTTTTATTGAATTATCACATTGTACCATATTTGCTACAAATCCCCCACTCCCAGTAATAAAACATTAGGAATAGAGATAAAATCTCTTACCTTTCTCTCTCCATAGACTAGATACTTACTTGAATTTGGTGTTTATTCCTTCCCATATGTATTTTCATGTTGTTGTTATATACATATATAGACATTAACAGTACGTAGTATTGTTTCACCTTTTTTAAAGGTTTATGTAAAGCTATCATACAAAACATTCTGCAACTTGTATTTTGTTTAAAATGTTTTTGCCATTTATCTAGTTTGATACATGAATTCTAGGTCACTCATTTTAACTGCTGTGGAATATTCCACTGTAATAGATCAGAATATATTAATCTCTTCACCTGTTGATGGACATTTAAATCATTAAATGTGCTTCAGGAACATGCTTATATTTTTGCCTTTTTAATTAACCACTGTTATTATTACACAGTAGTACAATGTTTCAGGTTAGTGAACTTTTTGTTCTTTTGATTTAGCAAAAATGATGTACAACTTGTGCTGTAGAAGCATCTGGCCTGAAATGCAGGGAGATCTTAAAAGTGTGACCTGAATTTTGTGCAGAAGGCCTGAATGTTGTTGGGATAGCTTTGAGAGATGGTTTCATCCTCTCTTAGCCATTCTCAGAAGGCGAGAAAGGCATTTCCTATGACGAGAGTTTTGTTAGGATGAACCTTTCTTTCTCTGACATGATATTTACTTTGTGTTCCTCTGTTTTCTTGCTATTTCAGACAGAATATTGCTGCGGGATGTAAAAGCTCTTACCCTCCACTATGACCGCTATACCACCTCCCGCAGGCTGGATCCCATCCCACAGTTGAAATGTGTTGGAGGCACAGCTGGTTGTGATTCTTATACCCCAAAAGTCATACAGTGTCAGAACAAAGGCTGGGATGGGTATGATGTACAGGTAATATCCACTACAGTGATGGCAGTCTAAATGGGGGTTTTTATTCAGTAAATTGTTTATTGGGACATTATTCAGTATTTTGAGGGAGCACATACAGAAATCTCAGATCAGCCTACAATATGTAAGTAAATCAGTCACTCTTCCTGTGGAAGAAATGGCCTCCAAAAGAAATGCACCGATTTTAAAGCCTGAAAATACTTATTGTAGTTTTTGTACCATGACCTCCTTCTAAGATACTTGTAAATTTTCACAACTTTTTATATACTTGAGGGTGAGGGATAGGGGATCTCTTGTGGTTGTCGTTTTCCTGTCATTCCTCAAAGAATACCAACCTACCCTTAAGGCAAAGTTGAGATAATTAGGAATTATAGATCGTAAATAGTAGGGGTTCATATATCTCTATTGTGCTTCTAGCACTTGATTTTAAAATTGTCTTATAACTGAGGGTGGTTACTTTTGAATGGAAGCATTTCAGCAGGTTTCATTTATTGTCTTTGGGACACTGGTATTTTGTATACGAGCAGAACATCTCCTTGAAGTTCCAAAACTGAGTATGCTTTAAATATAGATTTTGTTAAATGAATTCAGTTTAAATCACTAGTTACGCATTTCTACTTTGTATTCTGACTGCTTTCAAAAGGGATTTAAGACGACCGGTCACAAGGCAAGAAACTTGTGTTGACAATTTCCCCTCTCCATCAGAATGATATTCTTGTTTGATACAACCTTTATGCATAGTCTTTGCAATTCAGAGAGGAAGTTGATGTGTACTGGGTGATACTTACTTCACAATATTTTCCCCCAGTACTGCTAAGTTGAATCATAGAATCCTCTGGGTTATAGCGGAAGTCTGACTCCCACTTGACTTATGACTTTGTTACAGTCTTGATGGGAAAAAAAGGCAGTAATGGTGATGTCATTCATTAAATATGTATTAATTGCAATATACGAAAATGGATAAGGTAGAATGAAGAAGCTCTCTTAGTAGTAGAAGAGGTAAGACAAGTACTCAGATTACATGTAGGTCCCAACACAACATTATAAAGTCACATCTGGTTGGAGTCATTGGGATTTAAAGGATGAGGTATTTGTGCTGTGTTAGGAAGGAATGATAACATTTTTAGAGAGGAAAAGCTAGAGAAGGGAATAGCATGAGCAAAGGAGTGTTGAGCATATCATACATTGGCTTATGTGTAGTAGCTGGAGAGAGGCCATTTAGTAGCAGGAGAGAAACTCCTTCTATTCCAAGAGTTGAAATTTAAATACAGTACTTAGAAGCTACTTATAGTACGCATGATTAAGGAAGTGGTAGTTAACATGAAATACCAATATAAGGTTAGCTTGTTTTATTTACCTAAGTCAGCAAACTTATAAATCTTCCTCCAAATAAAATTATTTTAAAAACAGTGTAGTCACAGCAACAGCAACAAAAGAAAAACTGCACCTTATCCAAATGAAAAACTTTTGACTGTCAAAGGACATCATCAAGAAAGTGAAAAGACAGCCTACAGAATGGGAGGAAGCTTAGCAAATCATAGTTTGTGAGGGATGTGTATTAAGAATATAAAATAACTCTTACAACTCAATAAAGGCCGGGCGCGGTGGCTCACGCCTGTAATCCCAGCACTTTGGGAGGCCGAGGTGGGCGGATCACGAGGTCAGGAGATCGAGACCATCCCATCCCGGCTCACACAGTGAAACCCCGTCTCTACTAAAAATACAAAAAACTAGCCGGGTGTGATGGCAGGCGCCTGTAGTCCCAGCTACTCGGGAGGCTGAGGCAGGAGAATGGCATGAACCTGGGAGGCGGAGCTTGCAGTGAGCCGAGATTGTGCCACTGCACTCCAGCCTGGGCAACAGAGCGACACTCCGTCTCAAAAAAAAAAAAAAAAAGAAAACAACCAGGTTAAAAATGGCAGAGCGTCTGAATAGACATTTCTGCAAGGAAGATACATAAGTAACAAATAAACTACATGAAAAATGTTCCTTATTAGCCATCGGAGAAATGCAAATCAAAGCCACAGTAAGATACCATTTCACACTCAGTAGGATGGGTATAATAAAAAAGATAACAAGGCTGGTGAGGATGTGGAGAAAATGAAACCCTTATACGCTGCTGTTGGGAATGTAAAATGGTTCAGCTGCTTTGGAAAATTGGCATTTCCTCAAAAGTTTAAACATAGAGTTACCATGTATGCCTCAGTCATTCCACTCCAAGGTATACACCCAAGAGAATTGAAAACACATGTCCACACAAAAACTTGCATACAAATGTACATAGCAGCATTATTCATAATAGCCAAAAAGTAGAAACAATTCAAATGTCCATTACTAATGAATGATAAATAGAATGTGGTATATCTATGCAAAGAAGTATTATGTAGCGTATGTACCAATACATGCTACAACGTGGATGAATCTTGAAAATGTTACGCTAAGTGAAAGAAGCCAGTCACAAAAGACCACATATTGTATTATTACATTCCTGTGAACTGACCAGTTAGGGAAATCCATATAGACAGAAAGTTGTTGGGAGGGGTGCAGAGAGCAGAATGGAGAGTGACTGCTAATGGGTACAAGATTTCTTTGGGGTGACAAAAATATTCTAAAATAGATTGTGGTGATGGTAGCACAACTGTGAATATACTAAAAACCATTGAAATGGGTGAATTGTATGGTATGTGTGAATTATATTTCAATAAGGCTGTTATAAATGAAATAAAATAGTGTGTCTGAATTTTGAAAGAGGAAAATCATTTGTACAAAAATTTGCAGAAGGGCAACAGAACCATTAAATCTACTTTAGCTTGTATCTTTTCTTTTTCTTTCTTTGAGACGGAGTCTCCCTCTGTCGCCCAGTCTGGAGTACGGTGACATGATTTTGGCTCACTGCAACCTCTGCCTCTGGGTTCAAGTCATTCTCCTGCCTCAGCCTCTATTTTTGAAGTAGCTGGGATTATAGGCATGCACTACCATGCCCAGCTCATTTTTGTGTTTTTAGTAGAGACGGGGTTTTGCCATTTTGGCTAGGCTGTTCTCAAACTCCTGACCTCAGGGGTGATCCACACGCCTTGGCCTCCCAAAGTGCTGGGATTATAAGCATGAACCACTGCACCCAGCCTTTAGCTTGTATCTTAAGAGTTAAAGAAGCATATTGCTTTTTCACCACAAAATATAGAATGTAGACCAAACTTGGGCATATGTTTTTTTAAGGTGGACATTTTTGGGGCTAGCCTGGGTTCTTTTTGTGTTTTTCTAAATATCTTTAAAAAATACAAGAGAATTACATAGAATTGGACCCTGGAAAGTTAGTCCATGGTTTTATAAAATTTGTGTAGAAAGGTTTTTTTCTCAGAGGGTTATGTAATATCTCTGTTGCTTTGTGTAGCTAGCTACCAAATGTTCATATATGATGCTGTTTTGAGCCTTAGCATCCTTTAAGAACTCTGTATTTTTAAAGAAAGCTTCTTGATCAGTGGCAAAAAGTTGACATTTTGGCAGTTTGCTTAAATTGTATAAATTATGAAATACTTAATATGTTCAGATGGATATATAACATGTATGTGTAAAGAATGAAGAATAGTGATAAGTGAATACTCGTGTACGCACTATCCAGCATAAGAAGTAGAACACAGATACCACCATTATCTTTGAAGCCCCTCATTTTCCCTCCCTTCTAGACACGAATACTTACCATCGTGAATTTTGCAGATCATTCCCTTGCTTCATTTTGCAATTTTATGATGGATATATAGCCCAAGTAACAGTTTTTTTTTTTTTTGAGACGGAGTCTTGCTCTGTTGCCCAGGCTAGAGTGCAGTGGCACGATCTCAGCTCACTGCAACCTCCGCCTCCTGGGTTCAAGCAATTCTCCTGCCTCAGCCTCCTTAGTAGCTGGGATTATAGGCACCTGCCACTATGCCCGGCTAATTTTTATATTTTTAGTAGAGATGGGGTTTCACCATCTTGGCCAGGTGGGTCTCGAACTCCTGACCTCGTGATCCACCCGCCTCAGCCTCCCAAAGTGCTGAGATTACAGGTGTGAGCCACCGCGTCCGGCCCCCAAGTAACATATATTAAATGAAAACAAGTTTGTTTCTAATAGTCTGTTTCTATTTTTCTTCACAGTGGGAATGTAAGACCGACTTAGATATTGCGTACAAATTTGGAAAAACTGTGGTGAGCTGTGAAGGCTATGAGTCCTCTGAAGACCAGTATGTACTAAGAGGGTCTTGTGGCCTGGAGTACAATTTAGATTATACGGAACTTGGCCTGCAGAAACTGAAGGAGTCTGGAAAGCAGCACGGCTTTGCCTCTTTCTCTGATTATTATTATAAGTGGTACTCGGCAGATTCCTGTAACATGGGTGGATTGATTACCATCGTGGTGCTCCTTGGGATCGCCTTTGTAGTCTATAAGCTGTTCCTGAGTGATGGGCAGTATTCTCCTCCACCGTATTCTGAGTATCCTCCATTTTCCCACCGTTACCAGAGATTCACCAACTCAGCAGGACCTCCTCCCCCAGGCTTTAAGTCTGAGTTCACAGGTATGATTCCCTCGCAGTGGCCATAAATAGGGTGGGTGTGAGGTTAGTGCATCCTGTGCTTGGTTCTGAAATAGAAAATCGTTGCATTGGGAAACTAAAGGAGGTTTGTCTTCTCATTTTGTTTTTTACTTTCAACTTCTTTTACCTCTTCTGTTCTGCTCTCTGCCAAGGTATATTGTGATCGCTATGTTAAGAATGCCTGATTGGCCAGGCACCATGGCTCACGCCTGTAATCCCAGCACTTTGGGAGGCCGGGGTGGGCAGATCACTTGAGGTCGGGAGTTTGAGACCAGCCTGACCAAGATAGTAAAATCCCATCTCTTAATAAAAATACAAAAATTAGCCAGGTGTTGTGGCAGGCACCTGTAATTCCAGCTGCTTGGGAGACTGAGGCATGAGAATCACTTGAATCCGGGAGGTGGAGGTTACAGTGAGCCAAGATCATACCAGTGCACTCCAGCCTGAGTGACAGAGCGAGACCCTGTCTCAAAAAAAAAAAAAAAAAAAAAAGCCTGATTAAATTATAAGTACTCTTAATCAGAGAAACTTGATCAACTTTGCTAATAATCATTTGCCCTGACCCCTGTCTCACACTATACATAAAAATTAATTCTTTAAGTAGTATAATTCTCAATGTAAAAGGCAAAACAATTAAGTTTCCAGAATAAAACATAGGAGAATATTTGTTATGACCTTAGGATGGGTAAAGATTTCTTAAACAGAACATAAAAAGTACTGGCCATAAAGGAAAACATGGGTAAATTAGACTTTATTTAAATTAAGAACATCTAATCATCAAAAGGCACTATTAGGAGAGTGAAAAGGCAAGCCACAGACTGGGAAAAATTTACAAAACATATTTCCGGCATATATATGTGTCTAGAACATAAAATGAACTCCCATAAATCTGAGCATCAGGCAGACAAGCCCTCCAAAGAGGACTTGAATGGCCATTTTATAATAAGAGAAGACCTCTACTTCACCAGTCCCCAGCCTTTTTGGCACCAGGGACCAGTTTTGTGGAAGACAGTATTTCCATGGACTAGGGGGGTTGGGTTGGGGTGGGATGGGGCAGGGAGGGAAGGTTTTGGGATGATTCAAGCATATTATGTTTATTGTGTACTTTATTTCTGTTGTTAATACATTGTAATATATAATGAAATAATTAACAGCTCACTGTAATGTAGAATGAGTGGGAGCCCTGAGCTTGTTTTCCTGCAACTAGACAGTCCCATCTGGGGGTGATGGGAGACAGTGACGGATCATCAGGCATTAGATTCTCATAAGGAGCACGCAACCTAGATTCCTCGCATGTGCAGTTCACAGTAGGGTTCGTGCTCCTATGAGAATCGAATGCTGCTGCTGATCTGACAGGAGGCCGAGCTCAGGTAGTAATGCAAGTGATGGGGAGTGGCTCTAAATACAGATGAAGCTTCAGTTGCTTGCCTGCCACTCACCTCCTGCTGTGTGGCCCAGTTCCTAACAGGCCACTGACCAGTGCTGGGGTCCCAACCCATGATCTACATGGTCAATAAAAATAAGCAAAGGTGCTTAGCATCATTAGTCTTCAGAGAAATGCAGATGAAAACCACAGGGAGATTATTTTTAGCCACCAGATAACCACCATAATGACTAATGTTAAAAAGACAAGAGTACCAAGTGTGAACAAGGATGTAGAGTGACTGGAGCTTTCATACTTTGCTGGTAGGAGTTAAAATGGTAAAACAACCCAAACATATGCCTACCCATTTCTATTCCTACATAAATACCTGGGAGAAGTGAGTGCATGGTGCATCAAGAAAGATGCACAGGAGTGTTCATAGCAGTTTTGTTTATAACAGCCAAAAAATGGAGGTAGAATTTTATAGCAAGACCCTCCCCAGTCCTAAAATCTATTCCTCTCCTCCCATATCTATGGGAAATGCTCTTCTTCATTATAAACCAGTATTTTACAAATACCTTTTTGAATACAACTTGTTAATAACTTGATGCCTGAGTATTATTAATAGTTTAGTACAGATGAAATAATGGAAGTGTTATATTGGTTATATTATCTTTGCTTTTGTAGACTATGTCATGTTTAAGTGAGGATACATAATAAATCATTTTTATTTTAAGGACCACAGAATACTGGCCATGGTGCAACTTCTGGTTTTGGCAGTGCTTTTACAGGACAACAAGGATATGAAAATTCAGGACCAGGGTTCTGGACTGGCTTGGGAACTGGTGGAATACTAGGATATTTGTTTGGCAGCAATAGGTAAGCTTTTTGCATTTATCTCTCTTGCTCTTTAGTTCAAGAGACTTCTGCTTACAATTTAACTGCATTTAGTTTCGCTAAGGAAAATAAATTCTGGTGACATTAACCTATTAAATACGATTCTCTGGGAAGGGGGAAGGCACACTATATGTGTTTTGATCAGTATTGTATATGTTATTTTTTTTTCTTTGTGTTTCTTCCTATGTCACACTCATAGATATTATAAGATAAGAAAAAGACTGTTTAGTTGACATCTGAGAAAATGAGAAGGCAGGAAAGAATACAATATTTGGGGAACAGTTAGTCTGGTTTGGTAGGAGAATGATAAAAGTAAGGCTGGAAGAAGCTTGGGGCCAGATTTTGGAATATGAAATATTAATGATAGTTTAAGCTTAGATTTTATTTGAGTGCAAATTCAGAAAGAAAGCGCATTGACTCCCTGTCACTTTTCCCCCATAGCAATGACCATAATAATGGCAGAAATATGAAACAGTTTTTATTTCATGTTAATTCTGATATACCAGAACATTCAGGAAAAAATACTTGATAAAGGTATTTTTTTTTCTGACAGTTTAGGAACAGGAAGGTATTTAAAAATTATAGCCCACAAGAAAAAAATGCCTAACTTACTTTTATGCCTTTAAAGAGCGGCAACACCCTTCTCCGACTCGTGGTACTACCCGTCCTATCCGCCCTCCTACCCTGGCACATGGAATAGAGCTTACTCACCCCTTCGTGGAGGCTTGGGCAGCTATTCGGCATGTTCAAACTCAGACACGAAAACCAGAACTGCATCAGGTAAGAGCAAAAAATACAAGTTCATTTTTACCTAGGAGTAAAATACAGAAATAGTTTTGGAACTTTAGAAGATGATTGTCTATTTAGCCACCATGGTTTTATTTGGTATGTACCTACCAAAAATATTAACAGCACAATTAACTGAGATCCCACTTCTAAACATTCTTTAAAAATCAAACAGGGATTTGATTTGGGCTTAGCTCTACCATAGACCAAGGTTTTAACTTGAACCTTACTGGATGCTAGCTTCCACAAATATTTAATTCTGTGATCTCTAGAGATCCTTTAAGTTCTAAACTAGACTTTTCTAAGTAGAAACTTAAACTTAAAATTCAGTAACATTCAAAAAAGATATTGAGGTATATTTTAATTTTCAAAAATGTTTACTGGAATGCTGAGAGAATATTTTGTAAAAAGCAAAGATATATAAAAAAAAAGGAATAACTGGATTAAACATCAAATCTAATTGGCAGAAAATGGGAGCTGCTGGGTAAGGAGGCCATGAGAGATTGCTGTGGAGTAGATTTGTCTTTCAGGAGAAAGAAGTTCTAGAACAGTGATTAGTTCTTGAAATTGATAGAAAAATACATTTAAATATGTTTTAAAATGTGAGTAGAATTCTCATAATGCTAGTTTGGATATACATTGATACATTCAATTAAAAGAACTGGTACTACCTCCTAAAATTGAACCTATGCATACCTAGGACATAGCAGTTTTGCTCTCAGATATATAGCGACAGAAATGCATACACTTGTATGCTGGCAGATAAGCACAAGACTGTTTATAGCATCCCTATTCATAAATGCCCCAAACTGGAAACAGCCCACATATCCATCAGCTGTAAAATGGATGAATAAATTGAGTTATGTTTGCTGTATTGCAGTGGGTTACTGTGCAACTAAGAAAATAAGCAGTGTGTGCAATAACATGGATAGATCTACCAAATATAAAGAAGCCAGACACAAAAGAATATATACACTATGATGATAGCAGTTATATTTTATAAAATACACATGCAAAAACAGGCAAAACTGATCTGTGGTATTAGAGTATGAGATAGTGCATACTTCTGGGGAGAAAAAAAGGAGTTGGGAGAATATATAAAAATATGACTAGGTAAGGCCAGTCGTGGTGGCTCACACCTATAATTCCAGCACTTTGGGAGGCTGAGGGGTGGTCACCTGAGGTCAGGAGTTTGAGACATCAGCCTACCCAACAGGGTGAAATCCTGTCTCTGCTAAAAATACAAAAATTAGCTGGGTGTGGTGGCGCATGCCTGTAATCTCAGCTACTTGGGAGACCGAGGCAGGAGAATCACTTGAACTTGGGAGGCAGAGGTTGCAGTGAGCCGATATTGTGCCATTGCACTCCAGCCTGGGCAACAAGAGGAAAACTCTGTCAAAAAAAATATATATATATATATATATATATGTGTGTGTGTGTGTGTGTGTATAAAAATATATATAAAATGTATATAAATAACTATATAAAAATATAGATGAGTTTTCTTCTGTCATGATGTCTTAATATATATGGCTAGGTAAGACATGACAGAAGAAAACTCATTTATATATATTTTTTATATATCATATATGACAGAAGAAAACTCATATATAGATATATAAAATATATATATATATATGGCTAGGTAAGACATCATGACAGAAGAAAAATCCTTCTCAGTGGAAAGAAGACTTGCAAAAAATCATGACTATCAACTAGAAATGTATGGGAATTATATGAAAGAAAATCATAAAAACCAAATAATCTAAACCTGAAAATAATGGAGAGACTTTCCAGATAGGAAGACTTGCCATCCTGTAGCCTGTGTGTGTGTGCATGGTGTGTAAATAATGCTTAACCATCTGAAGTCCATAACCCTCCCCACATTACGTCTCTTACCACTGGAGTTGTGAGAGGTAGCAGGGCATGGCTTATGGGCCACTGGCCTCTGTCTTTTTGGCTTAGACTTTGAGTATTGCCTGTACCATGGTGGCTCCACTATAGAATGCATCTTCTTTTTTGGGGTCCTAACTGTCATTCCCAGCAACCATGTGCCAGTGTAGTAGGCTTAATGATTGGGAAGGTTGCTGTGGGAGGCGATGCACTGTCCTGCTCAGCCCAGTTCCACCTAGTGGCTCACTCTCTCCTTTCCTCCTGTCTCATTCATTTGCTAACAATAAACATGTATGACTTGTAATTTTATAAGCAATTCTAATGCATTTTTAAAAACTAATGTAAATTTTACCCCTCTCATTCTAGGATATGGTGGTACCAGGAGACGATAAAGTAGAAAGTTGGAGTCAAACATTGGATGCAGAAATTTTGGATTTTTCGTCACTTTCTCTTTAGAAAAAG
Source organism: Chlorocebus sabaeus (assembly GCF_047675955.1). Lineage (NCBI taxonomy): Eukaryota > Metazoa > Chordata > Mammalia > Primates > Cercopithecidae > Chlorocebus > Chlorocebus sabaeus. The sequence continues at coordinate 29,685,551 of NC_132911.1, read as the reverse complement.
TGCTACCTGTTAACAATTGGGAAAGGGGGATATTCAAAAGTTCTGTGGTGTTTTGTCCTGTATAGCTTTTTGTATTCTATTATTTGAGGCTAAAAGTTGATGTGTGACAAAATACTTATGTGTTGTATGTCAGTGTAACATGCAAATGTATATTGCAGTTTTTGAAAGTGATCATTACTGTGGAATGCTAAAAATACATTAATTTCTAAAACCTGTGATGCCCTAGGAAGCATTAAGAATGAAGGTGTTGTACTAATAGAAACTAAGTACAGAAAATTTCAGTCTTAGGTGGTTGTAGCTGATGAGTAATTACCTCATAGAGACTTTAATATTCTATTTGGTATTATATTATTTGATGTTTGCTGTTCTTCAAACATTTAAATCAAGCTTTGGACTAATTATGCTAATTTGTGAGTTCTGATCACTTTTGAGCTCTGAAACTTTGAATCATTCAGTGGTGGTGATGGCCTTCTAGTAAGTGAGTATTACCTTCTGTAGGAAAAGGTAGAAAATAAGCTCTAGAAGGTTGTTGTGAACGACTGTGTGCTGGCAGAAATGCTTGAAACCTCTATATTCAGTTCGTAAGAGGTAAAGGTCAAATTTTTCAAAAAAAGTCTTTTAATAACAAAAGCATGCAGTTCTCTGTGGAATCTCAAATATTGTTGTAATAGTCTGTTTCAATCTTAAAAATAATCAATAAAAACAAGGGGTTTAGTCTCATTCTTTCTATTAGCCTAGGCACAGATAAATGTTACTTTTTTTTTTTTTTTTAAAAAAACCATTTTCCCAAAGGGGAAAGTTCATGCAGAAAAGTTCTGTCTCCTTAAACAATAATTTTATGTGGTAGTCATACCTTAGTCTTTTGGTAAATGTTTTCAAAAAGCAATTTAGAAATGGTCTGGAATCCTCTGCCAAAAAATAGCTTTTTAAAAAAAATAATTAAATCCCCAAGCCTCCCAACCCATCAGAGATTGCATGGTTACACTTAGTTAAGCTTCATAACCTGAAAACCCCGGTTTTATATCTTATGTGTTTAATGATTTTTGCCATTTAAAACCACAGTTACTTTTCACCAACCAATAGGAACTAATTTAAAACAAACCCTTATTAAAACTTTAAAATATGATTTAGGGGATAGTTGCAAGGGTATTGCGATTAGAACTATCCTCTCTTCATCAGTGAAACAGTAGAAATTTTAACTGATAGAAGAAACACAGCTTTACTTTATGTATGTTCCACTAAATCCTTACTCCATTTCTCCTTAGTAGAAGGATATGGAGTAAAAGAGAATGTAGTTTGTTGCCTTTTTTTTTGAGACAGAGTCTCGCTCTGTTGCCAGGCTGGAGTGCAGTGGCATGATTTCAGCTCTCTGCAACTTCCGCCTCCCAGGTTCAAGCAATTCTCCTGCCTCAGCCTTCTGAGTAACTGGGATTACAGGCTCCTGCCACCAAGCCCAGCTAATTTTTTGTATTTTTAGTAGAGATGGGGTTTCACTATCTTGGCCAGGCTGGTCTTGAACTCCTGACCTCAGGGGTTCCACATGCCTCAGCCCCCGCAAAGTGCTGAGATTACAGGTGTGAACCACCGCACCCAGCTTACTCAAGATTGTTTTTGAACATAATACTGCAGATCATTGGGATTGTAAGAAAATAATGAGTTAATGTAAAGAGAGGTAACTAAAACTAAAAAAAAGTTGACTAATTGGTGACTTTCAAGCTACTCTGGGGAACCCTAGGGATGTTCTTATGAGGTTCTTTCAGAGGGTCCCTGGGGGGAAGGGAGGAAAAGAGGCAGAGTATAGGTTTCAAACCCCACCTGAGTGTTCCTCTTTTATCTGTTGTGTATTTGCACTTCCTTGTCATTTATTTTATTTTATTTTTTTTGGTAGAGATGGTGTTTCACTATGTTGCTCAGGCTAGTCTCAAACTCCTGGCCTCAAGCAGTCCTCCCATCTTGGCCTCCCCAAGTGCTGGGATTACAGGCATGAACCATTACTCCCGGCCCTTTGTTGTTTATGGAAAAGGTTCACATATATCGCCTTCCCAAATGTAAAACTCAGAGTAATAAGATAGTACAGGTAAGCCTCCTTATGGACCAAGATAAGGGTCACTGCCAAGGGAGACTGGGGCACTTCAGTGGAAGATTGGTGTGCCCTGTTAGGAGGGCAAAGAAAGGACAAAGAGGAGTGAAAGGGAACTGAAGACAAGCTTTGAAGTTTTATACACATGAGAGTTCACTAGAACCTTTGAATGTTAAGATGAGGTTTCTGGTATTTTAACCAGTTAGGGGTGTTTCTATAGATTCAAGCAGATTTCTGTATGAAGCTGCTTGATCTTTTCCATTCTGACCTTGTACCTCATTAAGACTGGTTTAAGTTTTTCTAATGTTCTTTTTTTTTCTTTTTTTTTGAGACAGGGTCTCTCTCTGTTTCCCAGGCTTGAATGCAGTGGTGCAGTCTTGGCTCGCTGCAACCTCTGCCTCCTGGGTTCAGGCGAGTAGCTGGGAGTACAGATGCACGCCACCATGTCCAGCTAATTTGTGTGTGTGTGTATATAAATATATGTGTGTGTATATAGATATGTATGTATATCTATATGTGTACATGTATATATACATATATACACATATATACACGTATATACATATATGTGTGTGTGTATATATATCTATACCTGTATACATATGGATATATATTTTTTTGAGATGGTAGTTCACTCTTGTTGCCCAGGCTGGAGTGCAATGGCGTGATCTCGGCTCACTGGGTTCAAGGGATTCTCCTGCCTCAACCTCCCAAGTAGCTGGGATTACAGGCGCCTGCCACCGTGCCTGGCTAATTTTTTTTTTTTTTTTTGTAGTTTTAGTAGAGACGGGGTTTTACCGTGTTGGCCAGGCTGGTCTCGAACTCCTGACCTCATGTGATCTGCCTGCCTCAGCCTCCCAAAGTGTTGGGATTACAGGTGTGAGTCACTGTGCCTGGCCTGAATTTTTGTAGTTTTTTTTTTTTAGTAAAGACAAGGTTTCGCCACGTTGGCTAAGCTGGTCTTGAACTCCTGACCTCAAGTGATCCACCTGCCTTGGCCTCCCAAAGTGCTGGGATTATAGGCATGAGCCACCGAACCTGGCCTTCCAATGTTCTTCTATGACACTCAGTATTTTGTGTCATAATTATCTTTTAAACACAGGTCTTTCTTGCTACTCTGCTCTTTAGGGGCATGGAGTACTCTTCCCTTTGCAGCTAGTGCATGGTCATGTGACTAAGTTCTGTCAATCAGATGCCTCCTTCAGGTCTTTGAGGGGAGTGGTGCTAAGAGCTCAGGGCAATTAGAAATTATTCTCAGCAGTGACAGAGTAGTCAAAGACTTAACAGAGGCATTGGTGAGTGCCTGGTGGTAGTTCACAGGGAGATGTTCTAACAGGACACTTGCTGTGGCATATCTTGGCTGGGTTGTGCTGCTTGGATGCTGATGGTGAAAACCTGTCTCTTCCCAAGCCTGCATCTCTAGCTTTCCCATCGACTCTGAGCTATTTGACACATATGTTAACAATTTCCCTTTCTGCCCACTTTTAATAGAGTCATTTTTTGTTGTTTGCTATTAAAAACTTCATACATATGGTGAATCTCCTAAGATTCTTTCATTGCAAGCAACAGATGTTGGCTGGCTAATGGTAGTGAAACATTGTGGTTGACTCCCAACATCTGTTCCTCCTGATTGGTTTGGTTTCTTTTTTTCTTTTTATATTTTTCATTAACATTTTGAAAGAAGGTAGGTAGATTGGTTTCTAAACCAGTGGTTCTCAAACTTGAAGGAGCATCGGAATCAATGGAGGGCTTTGGAAACACATTGCTTGGCCCCACCCTCAGAAATTCTGATTTTATAGGTGTAATGGTTGGTTTTATGTGTCAACTTTGTTAGGTTATAGTCTCCAGTTATTCAGTCAAACAGCGTTGTAGGTGCTGTGAAGATATTTTGTAGAGGTGATTAACATCTACATCTAGATTATCCTTGATGATTTGTGTGGGCCTGATCCAATCAGCTGAAAGGCCTTGGTAGCAGAACTAAGGTTTCCTGGAAGAAATTCTGCCTGTGCACTGCAGTTTCAGCTTGGGAATTAGCACCTGCCCTTCCTGGTGACCCATATTATGGATTTTGGACTTGCCTAGCTAACTTCTACAATCATGTAAGCTAGTTCCTTCCATAAATTTCTCCATATATGTTTCCTACTTGTTCTGTTTCTCTGGTTGAACCCAGACTGATATGGATTTTGGTACCAGAGGAACGGAATCTTAAGTATGAGTTTTCTGAATTGGCTCTGTGTTTTCTAGAATTTGTTTTCTAATCTGATTAGATTGAAAGGCACTAATGACTGTGTTTTCAGTGGTAAAGACGGTGCTGATGGTCCATGGCCTGATGTGCCAGTGGAGATGCACGAAATACCATGTTTAGATGCCTCTATGAAATACCTTATAAAATGCAAGGTTCTGGGTGACCATGGATCTGATATCTTAGAACATTTTAATCAAATAGGTACTATAATGAGATTGGCTGACTGTTCCTAATTGAGCTGGACAAAGTGGAGAAAGAAAAGGGTGAGCTAAGGGTTTCAAATTCCCAGCTGAAGTGTTGCATAAATGATCGGAAAGTGTTTTATGTCTGCCCTGGAAGCAACTCTCATCTTCTTAGCCACAGGACAGATTTCTGAAAACCAAACCCAGAGTGCATCCTGCAAGTGGCTGTATTACTATGTAAATGGAATTCTCAGCCTTGCAGAGTGTATACTATTGAAGTGAGAGCATTGGCTGAGTGTGGTGACTCATGCCTGTAATTCTAGCACTTTGGAAGTGTAAGGCAGGAGGATTGCTTAAGTCCAGGAGTTTGAGACTAGCCTGGGCAACATAGCAAGATTTCATCTCTACAGATTATTATTATTATTATTTTAATTAGCTGGACATGGTGGTGTGCACCTGTAGTCCTGGCTACTCCAGAGGCTGAGGTGGGAGGATCACTTCAGCTCAGGAGATTAAGGCTGCAGTGAGCTGTCATTTTGCCATTGCATTCCAGCCTGGGCAACAGAGTGAGACCTAGTCTCTTAAAAAGTAAGATGAGAGCATTGATTGAGAAGCAGTGGGATCCTGAAAAGTGGAATGGGGACATATGAGAGGATCCTGATGAAGCCAGCGAAATGGAACCCCTAAATTCTGCGTTGTATTTCTTGCCAGTAGAAGCTGCCCTTCTACTTCTGTTTGAGAAGGTTAATCCTACTTTGCCTGAAGGATCTGTAATGGTCTTTTCAGAGGGGTTCCTTACCAGGCATCACTGATCTTCCTCAGGGTCTGCCCTTGCTACCTGCTTTGCTCCTAGATGTATAACTAGACATAAGTTCCAGTAGGCACCAAAGAGTGAGGTATAAATTATGATCCATGAGGAGGTACCCTGCACACCAAAAGGACTCCATGATTTTCCCAGTTTATACAGACAGAAATCTGGGGAATATATGTGAGAATGGATCTCAGAGTGTAGGATATGGTGGTAGGACTAAAGTTGAGTCAGGACAACTTTATTGATCTGGATTCAATATTTAAAGGGTTAAAAAGGACTCTTCACAGTTTAGTTGGTTTGCTGAACATGGACTCAAATATGGCTTACACTAAAGTCAAAATGCCAGAACTGCCTCAGTGTACTGTGGAGGAAGGGATTCAAAGGTTCAGGGAGATTGGAATGTTAGGGTGGATTTATATAAGCCCCACCCACCCACCCTGGAGGAGTCAAGAGGACACACCTTTCACCATGACTGTGAGAAATAGATTTTTGAGGAGGCCCACAAATTTGGGTTCTCTTCTTTGTAGGTCAGAATGTACAGTGGGAACTGCTAGCATCAAACTGGAACCCCCTAGAGGCAGTGGGGTTAATTTGATCCCAGGGTAGCAGGGGCAAATGGTGCCAATCACCAAAGATAGCATGGCATGGTTATACTGTAATGGACAGCAGAGTCAAAGCAGCCATCAGAATTGTTGGACTCAGGCTAGGAACATTGGCACATGCCTGTAATCCCAGAACTTTGGGAGGCAGAGGCAGGAGGACTGCTTGAGGCCAGAAGTTTGAGACCAGCCTGAGCAACATAATGAGACTCTATCTCTACAAAAAATTTTATAAAGCAAAAATTAACAAGAATTTAACAAGAATTGTCTGACTCAAAGACCTATGGCATTGGCTGGTTGATCATTGTGTACATATGGAAGAGAGAGATGGCAGTCTTACTTGATTTATGTAAGTGGAAAAGCTCTAGGCTGAGTGAACAGAAGTCTTTTTTTTTTTTTTTTGAGACCAAGTCTCGCTCTGTCACCCAGGCTGGAGAGTGCAGGGGCACAATCTTGGCTCACTGCAACCTCTGCTTCCCGGGTTCAAGTGATTCTCTTGCCTCACCCTCCCAAGTAGTTGGGAGTACAGGCACCTGCCACCATGCCTGGCTAATTATTGTATTTTTAGTAGAGACAGGGTTTCACCAAGTTGGCCAGGCTGGTCTCAAACTCCTCACCTCAGGTGATCTGCCCACTTCGGCCTCCCAAAGTGCTGGGGTTACAGGCATGAGCCACTGTGCCCAACGAACAGAAGTCTATCTTAAGTCACCACAATTGTGTCATAGCCTCTGAATCATTTCCTAGACTTGAGCTAGTTTATAGGTCCAGGATCCCTTCAATGAAGGAGAGACTGGGTTCCCCTTGAGGAAGGACCCTACCACATTGCCAGATTTATATTGTTTATCTTTCTCCCAGTCTTCCCTCAATGGACCCATGAGTATTTACTGGGGTAACTATGCTCTGGGGAAAGGGAAAAGAATCAGACAGTTTAGGGATTACTGGACACTGAATTGATGCTAATTCCAGGAGGCTCAAAACATTACTGTGGTCCACCAGTCAGAGTAAGAGCTTATAGAGTTTTAGCTCAGATCAGTTTCACAGTGAGTCCCATGGGTCCCTTGAATGATCCTGTGATTATTACACAGGAATGGAACCTGCATTCTAGAATGCAGAATTAGAATAGACATACTCAGCAACTAGCAGAATCTCTACATTGGGTCCCTGACCTGTGGAATGAAGGCTGTTATGGTGGCATAGGCCAAGTGGAATTCACTAGAACTACCTCTACCTACAAGAATGATAAACCAATAGTGGCTGTGATATGGACGCTTGATTAAAGGGGCTGAGAGGACTTGTGGGGAATCCCAATTGGAAGAATATCAAAGTTAGAGATGAAGGTGACTAGGGAGAGTTGGAGTGGGGAAATAGTGTGAAATGGAGGGATACAAAAAGTGCCCTTTGGGAGGCCAAGACAGGCAGATCACGAGGTCAGGAGATTGAGACCATCCTGGCTAACACAGTGAATCCCCGTCTCTACAAAAATACAAAATCTAGCCGGGCGAGGTGGCGGCGCCTGTAGTCCCAGCTACTTGGGAGGCTGAGGCAGGAGAATGGCGTAAACCCGGGAGGCAGAGCTTGCAGTGAGCTGAGATCGCGCCACTGCACTCCAGTCTGGGTGACAGAGCGAGACTCCGTCTCAAAAAAAAAAAAAAGTGCCTGAGCTCTGTGCCTCAGAATATGATCTTATTTGGAAATAGAGTCTGTGTTAGTCCATTTGTGTTGCTATAAAGGAATACCGGAGACCAGGTAATTTATAAAGAAAAGAGGTTTAATTGGCTCCCAATTTTGCAGCCTGTACGGGAAGCATGGTGCTGTCATCTGCTCCTGGTGATGCCTTGGGAAGCTTCCAATCATGGTGGAAGGTACAGGGAACAAGTGTGTCACATGGTGAGAGTGGGAGCAAGAGAGAGCGAGGGAGGGAGGTCCCAGATTTATTTATTTATTTATTTTTTGGAGACAGAGTCTCTCTCTGTCACCCAGGCTGGAGTGCAGTGGTGTGATCTTGGCTCACTGCCTCACCTCACCTCTGCCTCCTGGGTTCAAGTGATTCTCCCGCATCAGCTTCCTGATTACCTGGGATTATAGGTGTATGCCACCATGCCTGGCTAATTTTTGTATTTTTTTTAGTAGAGGTACGGTTTCACCATGTTGGCTGAACTCCTGGCCTCAAGTGATCCTCCTGCCTTGGCCTCCCAAACTGCTGGGATTACAGGTGTGAGCCACCGCACCTGGCCAGGTCCCAGACTTTTAAACAACCAGATATTGTGTGAACTAACTGAGCAGGAATTCATTCATCACCAGGGGGATGGTGCTAAACCATTCATGAGGGATCCTCCTGTATGCTCCAAACACCTCCCACCAGGCCCTGCCTGCAACATTGGGAGTCGCATTTCAATGTGGGATTTGGAGGGGACAAACATCCAAACCATATCAGGATTACTGCAGATGAAATTACGATCAGGTTATACTGGAGCAGAGTGAACATCAATGATTCATGTCATTATAAAATGAGGAAATTTGGACACAGACACACACAGAAATCGTCACTTAAAGACTGGAGTTCTGCTAAAAGCCAATATATATGCCACAGATTGCCAGGAAACCACCTGAAGCTAAGAGTCGGGCCTGGAACAGATCCTTCCTCAGCACATACAGAGGGAGCATGGCCCTGCTACCACCTGGATCTCGGACTCACAGCCTCCAGAACTGGGAGACAGTTTTAAGTTCTACATTTCCGGAGGGATTGCAGAGATTAATGCCACCATCAAGGACTTGAAGGATATAGGGCTGGTGCTTCCTACCACATCCCCATTCAGCTTGCCTGTTTGGCCTGTGCAGAAAACGGAGAATAATAGTAGATTGTCATAAACTTACCCAGATGGTGACTCGAATTGCAACTGCTGCTCCAGATGTGGTTTCATCGCTTGGGTACATGAACGTATCTGGTACTTGAAACACAAGTGATTTGGCAAATGCTTTTCCTCCATACCTGTTAGTATGCACCACCAGAAGCAACTTGCTTTCAGCTGGCACGGCCAGCAATATACCTTCACTTTTTAGTCCTATATCATAATTTAGTCTGCAAGGACCTTGGTTACCTTTCCCTTCCACCAGACTTCACACTGGTCCATGACATTGATTATATTAAGCTGATTGGACCTGATGAGCAAGAAATAGCAACTACCAAGAAGTAACTACTGTAGATATATTGGTAAGGCATTTGTATGTTAGAGGGTGGGAAACAAATCTGACAAAGATTCAGGGGCGTTCTACCTCAGGGAAATTTCTAGAAATCCAGTAGTATGGGAAATGTTGAAATTTCTAAGGCCAAGGATAAATTGTTACATCTGGCTCCAGATGAAAAAAATGATGCAACACCGAGTGGATTTTGCAGGTAACGTATTCCTTAAGTGGTATGAGACTCTAGTCCATTTACTGACTGATCCCAAAGCTGCTAGTTTTAACAGGAGCCTAGAACAAAAGAAGGCTCTGTGATGGGTCCAGGTTATTGGGCAAGCTCAAGTGTCATTTTAATACTCATTTTTTTTTTCTTTTTTTAGACATAGTCTTGCTCTGTTGCCTAGGCTTTAGTGCAGTGGTGTGATCTTGGCTCACTGCAACCTCCGCCTCCTGGGTTCAAGTGATTCATCTGCCTCAGCCTCCAGGGTAGCTAGGATTACAGGTAGCCAGCCATCACCATGCCTGGCTAATTTTTGTATTTTTAGTAGAGACGGGGTTGGCTAGGCTGGTCACAAACTCTTGAGCTCAAGTGATCCACCCGCCTCAGCCTCCCAAAGTACTGGGATTACAGGTGTGAGCCGCCGCGCCCGGCCGGCGACCTAATTTTTCCTTGATAATTAGGATGAATTACCCGCTAGAGTGGCCCCTTACTTTGTCCATTTGTTCAGTAGCATGAGGAGCCCAAACTGGCCAAGGACAGTCTCAGAGTTTCCAATTCATCATGACAGTGTTTCCTGGTGGAAGCATTACTTCCTTGCGCACTGGAACTTCCAAATCCACCATATTAGCACCACTTGTGCACCTTCTCAGAGGCTCTTGACTGCCTCCTTCTTACACTTGGTTGGTGTCACACCCACACCAGGTCACCCCTCCACTTTGAGATTTGAATAAGATGCCACATTGCAAGGTGTGGGATATGGTTTCCTGTGTGGCTGCCAGGAGACCAGAGGGTGCAACTCAGAAGTTTAGGGCATTAGCTCAATTGAATGAGCAATGACCAATGGTAAATAAATTCCTGTCTTTTCAGGAATTACCACAAGGTGTGTTTTCTTTTGGCACTTCTTCTGGAGAAGTCCTGTGTGCAGAGTGAACCTGCCTGCAAAGCGACGTGCTGTGTGTCTGTAGCTCATTGTGAATCAGTGCTGCAATCCACTGCATGCCATTGCATCATGTCTTGTCTCACTTTTTTTCCCCTCACGTTTGTGTCTCTGGACATGCTTCTGTCCAAGTGCCAGAAACGTTTTTTTTTTTTTTTTCCTTGAGTTCTGCTTTCTAGAGGACTTGTGTTAAGACAATTGGTTCTGAAAGTTGTACAGGATGGAATTTTGGAATTGGATTGTTCACAGGAATCAGAAGACTTTGAACATTGACATCTTCCCAAGTCTGTCTTTCTGGCATAGTAGCCCCTTCCTTCTTACTGAAGGGGATTAGCCTTCCTTGTCTAGAGACCATGTAACGGCCTCACCTGAAGCAGATGCCTTGCAAGATAGCATTTATTCTTAAGACTGAGTCCTGCCACATCTCTGCCTCCAGGCCAATAACTAGAGTCAGATCTCAACCTTGACAGGGAAAGACAGTCCCTGCTTTGTGAGGAAATAAGTCACATAGCAAAGGAATGATAACTCTCTTGGAATTAGAGCACTTGGCTTGGGAGGAAGTAGGTCACATAGTGAAAAAAATCATGGTACCATACAGCTAATATGTACCAGTGAGAGTAGGGATAAACCAGGTGGAAATTCATCTGGAAGTTGTTGGGCTGTGGGAGGAGTGAAATATGGTGGAAAGAGAAGTCCTTTATGTACACTTGTGAATTGGGATTCAGTGTTCTGTCAAAGATATGAGTTACTGGTTCTAATACTCTTCTGGGATGGTTTCTTGATGGACGATGATGGTTTCCTGATTGGATGTTATGATGCCTACCATAAGTGAGGTGGAGATGACAGACTTTCTGTGGTATGGTATTGAGCACAGTATCCGAAGACTTAAGGAAGTGGAATGTTAGAATTGACTTATGAGACTGAATAATCCAACATTTGACTCCCCTCTGAGGGTTCAGAGCATCTCCCCTCATCCAAGGTAGTAAGGAAGGTACTGGTGAGAGAGTTACTGGCATTTTTAAGAGCTCAATGATGGCTGTCCTCTGTGGGCAAAGGCTAATAGTGGGAAATGCTGTCATGGAAATGGACTTCCAAAGATCAACAGAGATGGTGGGTTTCTGAAGTGGCAGATTGTATCTCTTCATTGTCAGAACTAAGGTGGACGGAGTTCCATACTGGGCAGCAAGTCAAGAGTAGCCTGATTTACAAATGGATCTGCATGATATGCTGATACCACCTGGAAGGACAGTGAAGGGAAGTGCCCTGAGGGGGTGGAATTTTGAGCTATGCATCTGAAATAAGAGATGGCAAGACATATGTATCTACACGTTTCAAAATAGACAGTGGTTTCTGGTTTGAATGGGTGATCAGCGGCTTGGAAAAGTGAGATTGAAAAATTGACAATAAGGGTGGGCAGGATTACTGGCTCACGCCTATAATCCCAGCACTTTGGGAGACTGAGGTGGGCGAATCACCCGAGGTCAGGAGTTAAGAGACTAGCCTGGCCAACATGGTAAAACCCCATCTCTACTAAAAATAAAAAAAATTAGGCTGGGCGCAGTGGCTCACGCCTGTAATCCCAACACTTTGGGAGGCTGAGGCAGGCACATCACGAGGTCAGGAGATCAAGACCATCCTGGCAAACATGGTGAAACGCCGTCTCTACTAAAAATACAAAAAATCAGCCAGGCATTGTAGCACACGCCTGTAGTCCCAGGTACTAGGGAGGCTGAAGCAGGAGAATCACTTGAACCCAGGAGGCAGAGGTTGCAGCGAGATGAGATTGCGCCACTGCACTCCAGCCTGGGCGACAGAATGAGACTCTGTCCCCCCACCCGCCAAAAAAAAAAAAAAAAAAAAAAAAAAGAAAAAGAAAAATTAATGATGAGGAGATCTGGGGGAAATGTAGATGTATAGTCCTCTCTTAACAAAAATGAGATTTTTTTTTGTTTTTTGCCCAATATACATGCTTACAACTACCTGAGTAGTAGAATATCACAGAAATTCTGGCATCTCCACCTCGCTTACTATAGGCATCATCACATCCAAGCAGGAAGCCATCATTCCTCAGGAAACCATCCACACAGAGTATCAGGATCAGTAGTTCATGTCCCCAACAGAACATTGAATCTTAAGTTACTTCACAAGATGACATTTTCTGTGGCTACTATTCAGCGTCTTTTTTTCAGCAAACCCTATTCCTGTTTCATTGGCTCATAAACAAAGTCGCTAAGGTGGTAGAGATGAAAGTTATCCATAGATTCAGCAAAAGGGTCATCCATTCACCAAAACCGATCAGGTGACAACCGCTGCTGAGTGCCTTATCTCCCAACAGCAGAGGCCAACACTGAACCCTGAATGTGTTTCAATTCCCTGGGGAAATCAGCACGCCACCTGGTGGCATGTTGATTACATGAGACCACTTCTATCACGAAAGGGGCAATGATTTGTTGTCACTGGAGTAGACATTTACTCTGGGTTTGGGTTGGCCCTTCCCAGTTGAAAAGCTGTTGTTGAAACCATGATATGTGGATTTACAGAATGCGTTATTGTGCATCGCAATGTTTCACATTGTTTCTAAGTAAATTATTTTATGGTAGATGAAGGGCAGGATGGGAATAATGCCCACATAATTTATAGGAGTTCCTGTCTTCACTGGATCCAGGAACAGTAAATCTTCATGATTTTGCTAGCTCTAGGATGCCTTCAGGAAGATGCCTTTTCATATTTTGCCCAGTTTTGTTAGTTTCCCTGTGTGATAGGATTGGTCCAAATCATCTTGCCCTCACAAACCTAAAAGTGGAATTCCCTTACTTTAGATATTTGAAGACAGCTCTATCTTTTATTCAAGTTAAAAATCCAAAATATCCTCAGTTATTTCTTACTTTACCTAGCTTTTGGATCCTCCACCATCTGGTCATCTACCTAGGTTTGATAATGTTTTTTTTTGTTTGTTTGTTTTTTGTTTTTTAAATCCCCAGCACAATCTTTCCTTATTAAAGGAGAAAAAACACATTTCTTTCTTACATTAAAATATTCAAACTTATGAATATTTATCAAATTTAATTATATTTAATTAAGTTATACCGATAAATCATTCACAACTATATATGTTAAAATAATATGCATATTTCATAATTGAAAAAGAAAAGCAATGCAAGTTCTTTGTAATACATTCAAATAGTTTAGAAGGATATAAAGAGAAAATAAAGAGTCTGTATCTGGCCAGGCATGGTGGCACATGCCTGTAATCTCAGCTACTCAGGAGGCTGAGGTAGGAGGATCATTTGAGCCCAGGAGTCTGAGGCTGCAGTGAGCTATGACCGTGTCAGTCATGACACAGCAAGACCCTCTCCTCCCAAAAAAGAAAAGTCTATATCTGCCCAACTCCCCACAGCCCCCTTCCTTTCATCCTCTCAGTGTGATCCCTCTACCTAGTAATAATCTCTGTTAACATTTTTTGGTTATTATTATAGAAATTATACACAATGTCCAGAATTTTTTCACAAAGAATAAATCTATTCTTTTCACAACTGCATAGTATTCCATCATATGGATATATTATAATTTAAACTGACCATTCCTTTATCATACATTTACCACATTTTCAATTTTTTCCCTATTTTCAACAATGCAATAATGAACATCCGAACATACCTTTTGTACATGAGTTTATGTTGTAGCTGCTCCAGCCAGTGGAGTCAGAGTCTTTATTATAGTTTAGATCTTTAATGTACATGTGTTTAGATTTATAAGATATATTTCTAGAATAAGATTTATGCTTAAATGTGGCACGCAGACTGTAATTAAGATATGGATATCAGAGAAGCTGCCATTTAAACTTGGCCTTTTATCTTCCTGCATGGGAGGATAAAGTGAATCATTCCGAAGCAGATCTTCTTTGTTCTTTGTGGTTCATAAGTAAACATAGGGTAAGCAGGCATCTGTTGCGCTTGGGGAAATGTACAACAAAACCTTTTAAAAAGGGCTTGATGAAGGCTGCTTTTTTAAATATGTAGAGATGAAAGTTTGCTTAAGTGAAAGTAAATTTTCATGGAAACCCAGGTGGCTACTGGAAGAGTATGCAACATCTCTCACACATCTCTTTTGGACTTACTCATAAATAGTACCTTTTGGATGGTTAGAGGCAGCTCTTAGGGGAGAGAAGGATGAGTGAAGACTGGGGATTCTGGCTTATTACCTGATTCCACATAGTCTTGGGGAAAAGTGGTTTCCGGGTTAGCTTGTGGCTCTGTCTGGAACTGGAATTGTCCTGGATCCACAAAGGCACAATGAGTGTGTTGGGAAGAATGACTGCATATGTGGGTTTAACCTGGAGAGCTATTACCTGGGAAGTGAGGGAGGAGGACACCACTGTGGCCTGCATAGGAATATGGACGAAAAAGAACAGTGGAAAAGAATATACCAGACTTGGAAAGACCTGTATTCATAATGTGGCAACAACAATGGTAGCTGAAAGTTAGGTCTGCTGGTGATGGACTGGATCCTCTGGATTACTCTCCAGAAGGCATTTCAGAAATATGTTCAGCCACTCTTGACAACATCCTGGGATTCTTGAATAAGTGGGCAGAAGAAGAGAAGTCTGTTGAAAGAAATTATACCTCCAACCTATCCAAAATATTGGGATTCTGCTTGGTTTAGTTAAGTAAAATAAGAGATGCAACCATATTTGTATCTTGATTAAATAAATTATACTGGTTGTGCCAGCATAATTATATGAAGTTCAGTGGATATATTACTTCCTTTTAGATAAACATTTCATGATTGCAGCCTTTTGGGAAGCTACATCTCTCTACTACTTCATATTGAGCTTATGAAGGTGACAAAAAAAATGTCACTCTATTTCACTAACCACTATTTCACGGAACTACTAAGAGGAAGTCTCCCACCATTCCTCATTTGTACAACTGGTTAAAAAACAAAGCAAAACAAAAAACACCAAGTTCAGGAATTATCAGTTACACGCATTAATCTTCATCCCCTTACTTGTCCCTATCTCTTATGGAAGACAATAAAATATTTGTGTTGTTAATATCACTGCTAATTCTTATACTCACAATAATCATGGCACCTTAACCAACAGAGATTCAGGATTCTCACTTTTTTGAAAATTATGGATAACTTTGAAGAGCAATGCCAGATTTTATCTTCTCAGATATACAGTTGCTCATGGTGTCTCCCAGTCAAAAGTTGTTAGAAAGCAACCAGTCTTGGCCCAAAGAGAACCCCAAATTTCAAACTGTGTGTTTTCCAGAAGCATTGGTTGTCACTTTCCTTTTCTCTAAGAACATTTTCTCTTTTATCACTAGAGGGCAATAATGCTCCACTATACAAGTCGGAAAACTCATCACAGACATAAAATCTCCTAATACTTAGTCGGTTGCTTATGCTGTTGCTTATGCTGTTGTAAACTTGCTAGATAGATTATTTATCTCCTCCCAGATTGTCACCAGACTATAAAAGATTGCCTCTAGTATGCTTCTCCTTTTTACACAAGTATTTCCCCTTTTTTACACAAGAAGTCTCTGACATACTATTAGAATCAATGTAGTCTTCTGTAACTGGTCTCACATTTTCAGTCATATAGGACTTAACTCTTTTCCATACAGGAAAATATTTCCAGATTCTGATGACTTGTCATCTCTTCTGCTATTGTCACTCAGGTTCAAGCCACTATCATCTGTCATCTTAGTGGGGTCTACCCTGACAACTTGCGTCAGTTAGGATAGGTCAGGTTATGCTACAGTAACAGACGAGACCAAAATCTCATTAGCTTAATCAATATGTAGCTCACACCAAGTGTCTAACGCAGGCTGGCAGGGACTTTGGCTTATGATGTTATTCAGGAATTCTGGTCAAGTGAAGCTTCCTATGGCATGCAGCAGTGGAGAGGCATGTGGAGAATCACATGCTGTTCTTAAAGCTTCTGTCCAGAAATCATACACATCATTTCTGCTCACATTCCATTGGCCAAAACAAATCCTATGGCTGTACTTAACTTTAATATGATAGGGAAGTACAATCCTAGTATAAGCCTGTAGATTGAAAATCATATGTATTTGGTGAACAGCAGAAAGGAAACCAAACCACTCTAATGATAATTTCACTTCCCCATTTCTGCCCTAGGACTTTGGATTTCCCTTATTCTGTTCTATTTTCTTCTATAACCCTTATCTTCTGACTTACTATATAATTTACTTTATTATTACTTTTCCTACCCCCTCTTTCTAGAATATAAATTCCACAAGGACAGGGATTTTTGTCTATCTTCTTCTATACTATATCCATATTGTTTGGAGCAGTGCCTGTCTCATACTAGGTATTCAATACATATTGAATGAATGAGTAACCAATTGATCATACAACAATTTTCTTCACCTTATACAATAGCCCACCTATATAGGTGGAATGATGACACAAATTAGAGAAATTGACACTGTGCTTGTTCAAAACCATGATATTTAGGTTGGACACCATGGCTCACACCTATAATCCCAGCACTTTGGGAGGTTGAGGTGGGCGGATCACTTGAGGTCAGGAGCTCGAGACCAGCCTGGTCAACATGGTGAAACCCTGTCTCTACTAAAAATACAAAAATTAGCCGGACGTGGTGGGCATCTGTAATCCCAGCTACTTGGGAGGCTGAGGCAGGAGAATCACTTGAACCAGGAAGGCAGAGGTTGCAGTGAGCCAAGATCACGCCACTGCACTCCAGCTTAGGCAACAGAGTGAGGCTCTATCTCAGTAAAAAAAAAAAAAACCAAAAATAAAAAACCCCAAACCATGATATTTAGGAAAGTCTTTGCAAGTAGGATGTCTTACTGGGAGAATGAAGTCTTTTGAATCCAGGACCTAATAAAGCATCATGACAACAAGCAGATTGGGAATATTGTTTACTGTACTGTCTTTACTATTGGATTCATAAGCATGATGGTAAACATAATGGTAAGTCAATTATTTTCTTTTCTTATTTAATTAATTACTTATTTGTTTTTTTGAGATAGGGTCTTGCTCTGTCACCCAGGCTGGAGTGCAGTGGTGTGATCATAGCTTGCCGCAGCCCTGAACTTTTGGGCTCAAGCGATCCTCCCACCTCAGCCTCCAGAATAGCTGGGACTACAGGTGTGTGCTACCATACCCAGCTAATATTTTTTCATTTTTGGTAGAGATGGGTCCCACTATGTCACCCAGGCTGGTCTCAAACTCCTGGCCTCAAGTGATCCTCTTGCCTCGGCCTCCTAAAGTGCTGGGATTACAGGCGTGAACCACTGTGCCTGGCCAATTGTTTTAAATATATGCTGTTATGGTCCCTGCAGAGGCAGATGGAGGCTTAAAAGCTGTCAGCAGTCAAGCATCAAAAAGTGGAGTCAGATTCCTCATTGCATATGCGTTCTTATTATTAGTTCGGTACTGCCTAACTTGATATTTTAAAGTAACTCACAATCATTAGTTACTCATTGGACTTCATGGAAATGAAAGGATCAGTTGTCATTTTCTGTGGGGAAAATGCCCATGTGGCGGAGCAACAGGCAAGGACGCTTCTCAGTTGACTTCCATCATTAAGTGTCTGTGATTCTGGGACATGACCATTCCAACACCAGCTTCCAGAAATCATCAAGTGAAAGGCGATAAAGAAATTGTTTTATCTCATTGCTTCCCTTTCTTGCCTTACGCTGTAAGCCTGGTCATAAGAAAGAAGAATAGGCTGGGTGCGGTGGCTCATGCCTGTAATCTCAGCACTTTGGGAAGCCAAGGCAGGCAGATCATTTAAGGTCAGGAGTTCGAGACCAGGCTGGCCAACATGATGAAACCTGTCTCTACTAAAAATACAAAAGTTAGCCGGGTGTGCTGGTACAAACCTGTAATACCAGCTACTCAGGAGGTTGAGGCAAGGAGAATCGCTTGCACCTGGGAGGCGAAGGGTGCAGTGAGCTGAGATCACATCACTGCACTCCAACCTGGATGACAGAGCGAGGCTCTGTCTCAAAAAAAAAATAAATAAATAAATAAAATAAGAATAGTCAAAAGATGGAGAGGTTTGATGGTTATTTTGATTTCAAAGAAGTTACGGAAACCTCGTTTTCTTTTTTTTGTTGTTTTGAGATGGAGTCTTGCTCTGTCATCCAGACTGGAGCGCAGGGGTGCAGTCTTGCTTGCTGCAACCTTGGCCTCCCAGGTTCAAGCAATTCTCCTGCCTCAGTCTCCCAAGTAGCTGGGATTACAGGCATCCCCCACCATGCCCGGCTAATTTTTGTATTTTTAGTAGAGACAGGGTTTTACCATGTTGGCCAGGCTGGTCTTGAACTCCTGACCTCATGATCCACCCACCTCGGCCTCCCAAAGTTCTGGGATTACATAGGCGTGAGCCACCATGCCTGGCCAGCAACCTCTTTTTCTTAGGGACAAAAGAATGTCAGGGGTGTGTGTGTTTTCAAATTAAGACCAGGGTCCATTGGAATAAGTGCTTGGATATTAAATGACCAGATTTCTTCAAATTAATGAACACCTTCCTTTACTACGTATCTTCAGCAACTGCAGGTTGCATCAGAAATGCCCATTGACTAAAATTTTGAATCCCAAGAGAAGAAGCTATTTTAAAATAAAACATCTCTTTTGCCTTTACTTAAAAGACTGTATGAGCATCATGAAAAGTATAGATTTCAATCTTCGTTTGTATAAGTAGCTTTCATTAGTGTTTTGAAAAAAATTATGTAAAATTTCCTATCCTAAACTAGCTTTGGCCCATCTGTTAGTCCCCTTTTTCCATTTCCCCAGGTTACTATGTCCCTTACATATATTTGTGGCCTCAGGGGCAAGGTCCACAGCCAGAGGACCTTCTCTTCTGTCTCTACCACCTTCCATTCCTGTTTCCTTCTCTATTCTTCCTGCCTCGGGTCACACTTTTTCTTCTCCTCTCATACTATGGTAGGTCAGGCTCTCAGGCGATTTAGATGGCTTGGACTGATAGCATAGCACAGGAGATGGAGAAAGGGAGAGGAGGCTGGGTGGGCGGTTCATGCCTGTAATCCTAGCACTTTGGGAGGCTGAGGTGGGTGGATCACCTGAGGTCAGGAGTTGGAGACCAGCCTGGCCAACATAGGGAAACCCCATCTCTACTAAGAATACAAAAATTAGCCAGGCATGGTGGCAGGAGCCTGTAGTCCCAGCTACTTGGTAGGCTGAGACAGGAGAATCGCTTGAACCTGGGAGGCAGAGGTTGCAGTGAGCCGAGATGGTGCCACTGCGCTCCAGCCTGGGTGACAGAGAGAGATTCCATCTCAAAAAGCAAAAAAAAAAAAAAAAAAAAAAAAAAAGATTGAGAGAGAGAAAGAGAGAGGGAATATGGAACAGTAAACTCTCCTGGCCATGCCCCCCTTCCCCACTAACCACTGCTGTTAGTGACTGACTCCAGCTCTTTCAATCCCTCAGTCTATTCTCATGGGTCCTAATTTGCCCTATTCCCATGCTTTCCTCCTCTGGGTTCATGATTTACTCTCAAAACTGCATTTGTGGGAGGGAATGAGAAGAAATAGTGAGGAAACAGCATAGGGTATCCAGACAGATGGTATCGCCAGTATCCACAACCATGCCCTAGACTAGGCAAGCCTGGTTCCCTGGTCTAGTTTGGTCAGGAGGTCAGATGTCCAATATCAATGACTTAGTGTTTTCAAACCTTAGGTCAGGGCTTTTGTTCCCTCCTGATATGAGGAGGAGAAAGAGGTGGACTTACATCTGGTAGACAGCAGATGATGACGCGGTACATAACCCATAGCTAATCTTAGCTCTTTAAAAACATACCTGCTTACTCTTGGGAGTAAGTTGCAGATGTGACTTTCATTTCTCAGGTATGCTGTAGAGGAAGCAGGGTTGAGAATCTCTGTCCTACTTTACACTATAACCACCTCCCTTAAGTACACTCTTATTCAATTTCCTCCCCAGTTCAGTTGCTAGGATGTTTTCTTGACCTATGACATCAGTTATGATGGAAATTTTGGGAAGGGTGGAACAAGGGTGGGTCATGTGGACTCCAAGTGCTTTCTTCTGTGTGTCAGGCCTCTGCAGAGACCAAAACAGGAGACTCAGCCTCAGTGCTCAATTATAGATTTTCTTGTGAATAATTATTAATTTTAAAATTTATTACAAAATACATCAAATATGAGAAAAGCATGGAGAATAGTATATCAAATATCCTGCTATCTTATAGCTATTTCAGATCCCTATATATATATATTTTTAAGACAGAGTTTTTACAACCTCTGCCTCCTGAGCTCAAGCAATTCTTGTGCCTCAGCCTCTTGAGTAGCTGAGATGGCAGGCAAGCCACCACTCCCGGCTAATTTTTGTATTTTTAGTAGAGACAGAGTTTCACCACGTTGTCCAGGCTGGTCTCGAACTCCTGACCTCAAGTGATTGACCCGCCTTGGCTTCCCAAAGTGCTAGGATTTTGATATTCTTCACATGGACACTTAGTATACCACAGGAAGGCATCTTTAATAACTTCCTTTCTGTGTTCTGCTCCTCCTCCTGTGCTTATCCTAAAACAGAGCCTTACAGGGTCATAATTTGGAGAAAGCACAGGTGTGAGCCACTGTGCCCAGCCATATCAGATCCCTATTCTTGTTTTATTTATTTTATTTTTTGAGATGGAGTCTTACTCTTGTCACCCAGGCTGGAGTGCAGTGGTGTGATCTTGGCTCACTGCAACCTCTGCCTCCTGGGTTCAAGTGATTCTCCTGCCTGAGACTCCCAAGTAGCTGGAATTACAGGTGGGTGCCACCATGCCTGGCTAAGTTTTGCATTTTTAGTAGAGATGGGCTTCTTCATGTTGGCCAGGCTGCTCTCTGACTCCTGACCTCAAGTGACCTGCCTGCCTTGGCTTCCCAAAGTGCTGAGATTACAGACGTGAGCCACTGTGCCCAGCCATATCAGATCCCTATTTTTGAAGAATCTAAGTCACTAGGTATAGTACCAGGCACTGTGTATCACTCCCCAATCTCATTAGTCTCTTTCTTTTCCCAGAGGTAACCACTATTCTAATTTTGGAGTTCATCATTCCCATGAATATTAAAAAATTTTAATTACAGACAAGTGCACGATTATGTGAAGAATAGTTTGAATATATTACAACTTTACATAAGTTTGTAAAGTTATGTTCATTCCTCTGGGTCATTCCTTTCAACTGCTTCATAATATTTCTCAATGGCTTTAACCCAGTTATTGTATTTATTTTCTTACTGTTGGATAGTATTTTAAAAAATAAATAGATCTATGTTGAGATTATTTTTAAAATAGTGCATATTAAGCGTCAGGCACTGTTCTAAACACTTGACAAGTACCGATTGATTTAATTCTCATATAGGACTAGGAGGAGCTCAATATTATTTCTCCATTTTACAGATGGGAAACTGAGGCACAGAGGGACATTAAGTCACAGAGAGAGGTTATTTGCTCAAGGTCACAACATTAGTAACTTGTGGGCCTACTTCCTAGAAGTGAAATTTGTGGATCACGGGCTATAGGCAGCTTCCACCTTACTAGATACTACACTCTACCAAGTAGTTGCGTAGATAGGAACTCTTGGAGAACAGAGCCAGAAGCCCAGAACTGTGAGGAATAATGGATTAGGAAACCATTCCCAGGAGGAAAACTAGGCCCTAAACTAGGAACATTCTCTGCCTCCAGAATAGGGGGTGTGACATGGACTGAATGATGTGTCCCCTCAAATTCATATGTTAAAGCTCTGTCCTTCAGTGTGACTATGCTTGGAGACAGTGCCTATGAGGAGGTAATAAGATTAGATGAGGTCATAAGAATGGGGCCCCAATCCAATAGGGCTGGTGTCCTTTGTAAGAAGAGGAAGAGACACCAGAGCTTTACAGCTATCTGGAAACCAGAAAGAGCACCCTCACCAGGAATCAAGTTGGCTGGCACTGTGATCTTGGACTTCCCAGCCTCTAGAACTCTGAGAAATAAATTTCTGTTGTTGTGATTGCTTTGGCAGCACATATACTAGAAAATTGGAATGATGCAGAGAAGATTAGCGTGGTGCCTGTGCAAGGATGACATGCAAATTTTTGAAGATACACTAATATATATGTGTGTGTGTGTGTGTGTGTGTGTGTGTGTGTATAGATGGAATCTCGCTCTGTTGCCCAGGCTGGAGTGCAGTGGCACAATCTTGGCTCACTACAACCTCCATCTCCTGGGTTCAAGTGATCCTCCTGCCTCAGCCTCCTAAGTAGCTGGGACCACAGACATGTGCCACCATGCCTGGCTAATTTGTTTTGTATTTTTGGTAGAGACAGGGTTTCACCACATTGCCCAGGCTGGTCTTGAACTCTTAAACTCAAGTGACCTGATTGCCTTGGCCTCCCAAGGTGCTGGGATTACAAGCGTGAGCCACTGCACCTGGCCAACATTCCATATTTTAAAATGGACTCTGGGGACTTGAGGGAAAGGGTGGGAGGGGGCCGAGGGATAAAAGACTACACATTGGGTGCAGTAAACACTGCTTGAGTGATGGGGGCACCAAAATCTCAGAAATCACCACTAAATAACTTTTCCATGCAACCAAACACCACCTGTTTCCCAAAAACTATTGAAAAATAAAAAAGAAGCTAGAAGATAGATATAATGGGTTGACTATACTATTCTCTGTATTCTTGTGTAAATTTGAACTTTTTTGCAATAAAAATTAAAGGCTGCTTAAAAAAATTTCTATTGCTTAAGCCATCCCTTCTATGTATTTTGTTATAGCAGCCCGAGTGGGTTAATCCAGGGTCTTAATCAAATTTGTCTGGCTATGGGTTGGTTGTTACTATATGCCTTCCATTACTCCTTTTTGTTTTTGGATGGAGGTGTCTATTGTAACTGTCCTATCTCTGCCTCACCATTGTATGCTGGGTGTGTGTGTGAGCAGATAACTCGTCTTTTTAGTTCATGGGTCTCTGGATCCAGAGAAGTTGGATTTGAGAAGCGTCATTTACGTTTGAATCTTGCAGATCATGTCGTCATGGACGTTGTCCCTGATGACATGATTGAGTGAAACTTCGGAGTCCTGACTGGAGATGAGTACCCCTTGCATGCCGGAGGGGTATCAACCATTGGGGTCAAGGGAAGACTGTGATAGAGATTGTTTCATATATGTGTGCAAGTATATATATTATATATATGTATTTATTGGCTCTATCGTGCAAGCTGGGCACCCAGGCTCTGTTGTCCAGGCCCAGTGGTATCATCTCAGCTCACTGCAACCTCTGTCTCCGGGGCTCAAGCCATCCTCCCACCTCAGCCTCCTGAGTAGCTGGGACTACAGGTGCGTGCCACCACACCTAGCTAATTTTTGTATTTTTTGTAGAGATGGAATTTCGCCACGTTGTCTAGGCTGATCTCGAGCTCCTGTGCTCAAGTCATCCGCCTGCCTGGGCCTCCCAAAGTGTTGGAATTACAGGAGTGAGCCACTGTGCCTGGCTGAGAGTGTTCTATATTAAAGGCCTCCCATGAATTTCTCTTTTAGTATCCAAACCCTTGCAGTCTTCCTGTCTTGATGCTGGAGTTGGCTATATGACTTTTTTTTTTTTTGAGATGGAGTTTCACTCTGTCACACAGGCTGGAGTGCTATGGTGTGATCTCGGTTCACTGCAACATCTGCCTCCTGGGTTCAAGTGATTCTCCTGCCTCAGCCTTCCAAGTAGCTGGGATTACAGGCGCCTGCCACCACACCTGGCTAATTTTTGTATTTTTAGCAGAGATGGGGTTTCACCATGTTGGCCAGGCTGGTCTCGAACTACTGACCTCAAGTGATCTGCTTGCCTTGGCCTCCCAAAGTGTTGGGATTACAGGTGTGAGCCACCGCACCCAGCCATGTGACTTTCTCTGGCTTGCAGGGCATAAGCAAATACAAGGCTAGCAGAGACCTGATAAGCACTTTGCACTGGGAAATTGTATGCCATGTGAAAAAGGCCAGTTTAGCCACCCTAAGGATATAAAATCAAATAGACAGAGGTCTAGCCATCCCAACTGAGCCCAGTCCCTGCCAACAAATGTAGCCACAGCAGGACATGCCGGTATCGTCAATGGAATAACTGCCCAGCCATCCTACAGATTCAGGAGAAATAATAAATTGTTACGTCTTTAAGCCACTAAGTTTCAGTCTAGCTTGTTACATAGCAATATATAATACACAGAAGTTTAGCTCCCCTATTGTCATTTTTATTTTTTCAATTATAATCCATGACATCTATGCATTTTTTTCCTAAGCACAACTTTAGCGGCATCTTATACATTTTGATGCATACTATATTCTAATTTCCATTATACTTTTTCTTTGACTTAAGAGTTACTCAGGAAGGGCGTGGTGGCTCCCACCTGCAATCTCAGCACTTTGAGAGGCTGAGGTGGGTAGATCACCTGAGGTCAGGAGTTTGAGACCAGACTGGCCGACATGATGAAATCCTGTCTCTACTAAAAATACAAAATTTAGCCGGGTGTCGTGGCATGCACCTGTAGTCCCAGCTACTCGGGAGGCTGAGGCACAAGAATTGCTTGAACCTGGGTGGCACAGGTTGCAGTGAGCCGAGATCGCACCACTGTACTCCAGCCTGGGCAACACAGTGAGACTCCATCTCAATTAAAAAGTAAATAAATAAATAAGAGTTATTTAGAAGTGTATTTTAACATTTCTTTATATAATTTTTTTGTTACTTTTTTGTTATTGGTTTCTAGTTTGAGTTTTGTTAGGATTGGGTTGTTAGAAGTTTTTGAGATTTACTTTGAGACAAAATACATGTTCAAATACTCTAAAACATTCTGCTTATGTTTTAACAGCACGCGTATTTGCTGATTTTTGGCTGTGGTATATATATACACATATATATACACAAACATAGTTTATATATTTTATATATGTTAATAAATAAAAAATTAGCTTGATATGGTACATATATGTGTTTGTGTATATAGACTACATATATCTATATATCTATTATATTTACTATGTATTATAATCATTCTATATCTATTATAGTATATTATATAATCTGATGTATAATATATTAATTATATATATATTTTTTGTTTGTTTGTTTTTCCTGTCACCCATGATGGAGCGCAGTGGTACAATCTTGGCTCACTGCTGTTTGGGTGAGGGAGAAGGGACAAAATGGAGGAAGGTGAACAAGAAGGCACAATCCATGTTGCTTCCGGGTTCTTCCTCACCAACTTTCCCGCGCGCGGGAAGATGCAGATCAACCGAGCATGCGCCAGGTGATGTCAATCCGAAGAGATCGAAACTTACCCGGCCACGCTTATGGAGACGCCCCTATCACGCCCTTATCCCGCCCACTGCCCTCCCCCTTCCAGTACCAATGCTTAAAGGTCCGCGGCGGGCAGGAGCCGGTGTAACTTCTTCGGCCCCCCACATTCGTGGACCAGAGAACATCACCCGAGAGCGCCGGCACGACTTCCCTGGCCCCCCACACCTGAGGACCAGAGAACCTCGTCTGAGAGTGTATGCATATTTGCAAATAAAAGACTGCCACTTTCTTACGTACTTTGGCCTCATGTTTAATTATTTAGCTCTCCTAAATTAAATTAAATGAAACAAAACAGTTGGTGCCGAAACCCGACTCAGGAGGAGACCCTTCCTCAACATCCCCTAGGGGTCTAACGAACCTCCTCCGCAGCGAACCGGCTCCCAACCCAACCAGCCACCAACACCGAACAAGTGTTCCAGCTTTCCACTGGTGCCGCTCTGAAAATTTCTTCTTCAGTGAGTACTCCCCTTTGTTAACCATCTCCATCTGTTTCCGTGTCCTTGGCCTAGAGTCGTAAGTACGCCCAAGGACGTAGCCACCCTGTGGCACAGTGAGGTCTTCAACCTGGAGACGTCCATCTTGAAGTTCCTCAATTCTCCGTTAGTGGCTCCAGGAGCCCCCGGTCTCTAGCAGCGGCAAAGGACGCTTTGCCACTGTGTGAGGTCGGTTTCCATTTCTGGTGGTTAAACAATGGGAACCTCACAATCCAAAATCCCTAGGAACACCCCCTTAGGGTGTCTCCTCCAAAACCTGGAAGCCTTACATTTAGCTCAAGATTTAAAACGAAAGTGGCTAATTTTCCTCTCCACTGTGGCATGGCCGCAATATAAATTAGACAACCAGTCTCAATGGCCACCAGACGGCACACTTGACTATAACATTCTATTAGATCTCTCTAATTTCTGCCAAAGGCTTGGAAAGTGGTCAGAGATTATCTATGTCCAAGGCTTTTGGGACTTGCGCTCTCGCCCAGACCTGGGCGCCCAGTGTTCAATGGCCCAGGTCTTGTTAGTTAAAACTGAGCCCTCGGCCCCCACACCAGAAGCAGAGGAAGATTCTACTTCCATCTCAGATAAGGCCGATGGCGGGGCACCTCCCTCCCGACCTTCCAACCCCACTCCCTATGCTCCTCACACCGCCCCTCCCTCAGCCACTCCTCTTACCTCTCCCATTTCCGCCCACACTCGCTCCAAGACCACGGTAGCGGCCCCCACTAGTCAGCCCTCTACCAGTCAGCCTGCCCCAACCCCCTCTACCAGTCAGCCGGTCTCAACCTACCTGACTGGTCAGTCTGTTTCAACCTCCCCTGTTAGTTTGTTGGCCCCCCTCCGAGAGGTCGCCGGAGCCAAAGGACTAGTTAGAGTCCATGTCCCTTTTTCCTTGGCAGACCTTTCCAAGATTGAAAAACGGCTTGGCGATTTCTCTGCTAACCCCACCCTATAGTCCAAGGAGTTTCAATACCTATGTCAGGCATATGATCTAACCTGGAATGACTTACAGGTCATTTTGTCCTCCTCCCTTAACCCAGAGGAAAGAGAGCGTATTCTTGCAGCTGCCAGGCAACATGCAGATCAATGGCATTTAACTGACACCACTGTCCCGTTAGGAGAGATGGCTGTCCCGTCCATAGAACCAGATTGGAACTACCAACCACAGCAGCCCGGCCGCCATAGGGGAGACATGATGGTTCAATGTCTCTTGGCCGGTATGCAGGCAGCCTCTAACAAAGTGGTCAATTTTAATAAACTAAAGGAAATCATCCAGCACTCAGATGAGAACCCGGCTTCCTTCCTAAATCGCCTTACAGAGGCACTAGCCCAATTTACTCGGCTAGACCCCACTTCCCCAGCCGGGACAGCTGTCCTAGCCTCCTATTTTATTTCCCAGTCAGCCTCAGATATTCGAAAAAAAGATAAAAAAGGTTGAAGATAGGCCTCAAACCCCCATACAGGACTTGGTAAAATTGGCCTTTAAAGTTTTTAACTCCAGAGAAGAAGTAGCTGAGGCTGCAGAGCTAGACAAGGAGAAAAGAAGGGCTGTGCTTCAGGCGCAAGCTCTAGTGGCTGCCCTCCAACCAGCGTTGCCCACTCTGCCGGCAGGGAAGACACAGGGCAAGTCTCCTAAGGGCGCTTGCTTCAGATGCGGAGACCCCAAGCATTGGGCTGATAAGTGCCCTCAGGCAAAGGGGAGTCTACCGTCCAATCCTTGTTTCAAGTGTGGCACAACTGGGCATTAGGAAAAACGGTGTCCAAATCCTCGCCTGCCTACCACGCCATGCCCAACCTGCCAACAGGAAGGACACTGGAAGTCTGATTGCCCCACCAGCAGGGCAGGCATTGCGCCTCAACGTGGTGCCTCTCCTCAAGGGTCGGAAGGCTCCTTCCAGCTCCTACACCTGGACGATGACTGATGGTGCCCACACTCGGAGACCCCTGTCACCCTCGCCGAGCCTAGGGTAACTCTACAGGTAGCGGGTGACCAGGTTCTACTCAAGGATCAACACCCTCCTCAAATTTTCCCGCTTCCTCACCATTCTTCATCTTAACTTAACTGACTTCCCTCATAAACCCCATAGACACCCTCCTTCCCGACCCATCCCCCAACCAGTAGGTTTCCCAACTTTTTACTCTCATAGAAGACCTAGCTTGGCAAGGTGCCCTTTGTGATTTCCTAATTCCCATACTAATCCTCTGCCTTATGTTATGTCTTGCTCCCATTCTAATAAAATTTCTCCGAGCCAGGGTCCAAGAGATCACCCGAGTCACCTTCAACCAAATGCTCCTGCATCCCTACACCCAACTGCCAACCTCAGACCCTGACTACGCCCCTTAACAGCAGGAAGCAGCCAGACTGACAACGGCACCCTAAATTCTTATAATCAATAAGAGGTTGGACTGTTTGGGTGAGGGAGAAGGGACAAAATGGAGGAAGGTGAACAAGAAGGCACAATCCATGTTGCTTCCGGGTTCTTCCTCACCAACTTTCCTGTGCGCGGGAAGATGCAGATCAACCGAGCATGTGCCAGGTGATGTCAATCTGAAGAGATCGAAACTTACCCGGCCACGCCTATGGAGACGCCCCTATCATGCCCTTATCCCGCCCACTGCCCTCCCCCTTCCAGTACCAATGCTTAAAGGTCCGCAGCCGGCAGGAGCCGGTGTGACTTCTTCAGCCCCCCACATTCGTGGACCGGAGAACATCACCCGAGAGCGCCGGTGTGACTTCCCTGGCCCCCCACATCTGAGGACCAGAGAACCTCGTCTGAGAGTGTATGCATATTTGCAAATAAAAGACTGCCACTTTCTTACGTACTTTGGCCTCATGTTTAATTATTTAGCTCTCCTAAACTAAGTTACATTAAATTAAATTAAATTAAACAAAACAACTGCAACCTCTGCCTCCCGGTTCAAGCAGTTCTTCTGCTTCAGCCTCCCAAGTAGAGTAACTGGGATTACAGGCACTCACCACCCTGCCTGGCTAATTTTTGTATTTTTAGTAGAGACAGGGTTTCATCACATTGGCCAGGCTGGTCTCGAGCTCCTGACCTCAAGTGATCTGCCCACCTCAGCCTCCCAAAGTGCTGGGATTACAGGCATCAGCCACTGTGCCCGACCTCTGTTTACTTTTTTTTTGGTTCATTTGCTTTATTAATTACTGAGGTACTTTTGTTAAAATTTCCCAGTTTTACAATGGATTTAAAAATTTTCCTTGTAATTTTACCCATGTTTACTTCATATTCTGATACTGTTATTAGTTGAGTACATGTTCTGAATTGTTGTATGTTTTTGGTGGTATACCTTTCATCTATTTTTTCATAATAATTCTTTTGGACTTAAAGTCTTATTTAAAATATTAATATAGCTCTATCAGTAGATAAAAAGGAACAAAGATTGGGACTCAGTCTCTGGGGACTGGAAGGTCCCCAGGTGTTGAATTTGAATTGCCCATTGGACATTTCTTCGGTTTTATTACAATTTAGTCAGTTTCAGCATTGCCTAATTTAGATAAAGTTTTGCCAGAAAGTTGCTGAAAAGTTATATATTTCAGGGTATTGAATAGGCCTATGTATTTGAAACAAAAATATCCCATTTTGGAAGTGACCATTAAGAATAGGAGACTTGGTAGGTAGCAGGAGGCTTTTAGACGGTCAACTCATTAGTGAGCTCCTAAGGTGGCCTGCCTAGTGATTAGGACAAAGAATTGGGGGCGGATTTGCATACTTCTGGATCTGATGTTCTTGTTAACACTGGATAGCTGATTAATAACTGTGAAGAAAATAAAGGTCCTGCCGGGTGGCCCGCAGGGAGCGATACATAATTAGAGGAAACCTCCCCTGCCAGACAGAGAGCTGCTGCTGCAGGGTTGATGATGAATAACCTTCTGAGGCCGGGAGTTGGAATTTAGCCGAATTCCTGTCACTTTCTTCCGTAATTTGACCGTGTGATTCACTGACAAGTAAAAGTGGCCCTGCGGAGGTGAGCCCTCCCCACACCAGCGGCTCTCCAATGCTGCTGATGCCTTTTGAATTCACTCCTCTTTTAACAGATCAGTCATGAGGTAATCTCTCTGATTTCACTTTTGTGATTTAGGTAAATTAGAAAATTAGCAACAATTAAGTCGGCTATGGGAGAGGCTTGAGATATATGGCCTGTTATTTTACAAGAGATAGTTACTACATTCTATAGCACTTCATATGATCTTTATGAGACTGGCTCACTCAGTTCTCTGTTGGGCAGCATTTTTTTTTTTTTTTTTTTTTTTTTTTTTCCCGAGACGGAGTCTCGCTCTGTTGCCAGGCTGGAGTGCAATGGCGCGATCTCGGCTCCGCCTCTGGGGTTCAAGCAATTCTCCTGCCTCAGCCTCCCAAGTAGCTGGGACTACAGGTGCATGCCACCACACCTGGCTGATTTTGTATTTTTAGTAGAGACAGGGTTTCACCATGTTAGCCAGGATGGTCTCGATCTCCTGATCTCATGATCTGCCTGCCTTGGCCTCCCAAGGTGCTGGGATTGCAGGCGTAGCCACCGCGCCCGGCTGCAGAATTTAATTTCTATTCCTACCCCAAAACTGAATTGGTGGCTGAATGTTGACCCAAAATGACAATGTAGTGTTAGATCCTCTCCAAGGATGCCGGAACTTTCTGATGACAACGGATTACACCTCCCTCTTAATTTCTTCCTTAAAAACGATGTAAGTAATCCATGATAGCTTCTTTTATTTACTATATTATATTGTATTTATTTATTTTTAGAGATGAGGGTCTCAATTTGTTGCCTAGGTTGGTCTCAAACTCCTGGACTCAAGTGATCCTCTCACCTAGGCCTCCCAAAGTGCTGGGATTACAGGCATGAGCCACCATGCCTGGCCCCATAATCACTTATGTAAAAGTTAAAAGAAAACCCCCAGATCACCATATTCACACCTTCGTGTGCGGCAAGGCCCTGAGTGAAAAGAGGATTCAATCTAGAGCAGAGATGTAGAAGTATAACTTTCATTATGGGAAAGGCATTTCTATGTAATAGAAGGAAAAAGAAGACTGTAGTTGCAAATGGAGAATTGGTGGCTAAAATACGAGGGATGACTTGGTACTTGATGGGTTCTGTATTCTTCATGAAGTGTGAGGAATGATCAATTGAGGCTACATGGAACGGGAAGTCAGAGTTTTAGTCGAGTGGAGAGGTATGAAATCCTAATGGAGAATGGGAGAAGGTTTTAATAGAGGATATTTAAGAAAATTTCTGGGCATGGTCGAGTGTACATTTGAGGATGGTCACTATTAATTTGACCTGTTACCATTCTGCCTAACTGGATGTTTTTCTCCAGTCATAACTAATGTTTCAAGTTCAAGGCATAGAGGAGGTAAGGTGGATATTGGATCTGTGCAGAGTTCAGGTTCTGCTTTGGAAGGAGAAGGTCATGGAGCTGAAGGTATTTGTAAGAGAGCAAATGTATTGTTAGACTATGGAATTGCAGCTTGATGAGATGGAATGTGCTGGGTAAAAAAAAAGTAGCAATGTCATTGTTTTTGGGATGTTGATGAGGTCAAAGAAATGTGGAAGGAAATGGAGAAAGTGATATCAAAGGAAAGAAGTTATGGTAGGAGACAGAGGTTTTTAAATTAGTGCCTTTTCTTTTTTAATATTTGTTTATTTATTTTTTTACAGAGATAAGGTTTTACCTTGTTGCCCAGGTTGGTCTCAAACTGCTGGGCTCAAATGATCCTCCTGCCTTGGCCTCCCAAAGCGCTGGGATTACAGGCATGAGCCATTGCACCTGGCAGTACCTTTTCTTTTTGCGTCATTTCTTTTTTCTTTTTCTGAGAAGTTCAGTGGAAGAGGAGGTATCTTCAGTGTGGGTAACTGGAAGGCTTAATTGAGATGAGATTTAAGTTGGTTTTGGAAATATTTGTATAGGCAAAGAGACTGGAAGTTAACATGGAGCTGTAATTTTGGCGAACACATTATGCAAAGTGGAAACTCATGACACTTGTCTTTCCTCGCAGCAAATAACTTGCCCAGCCACTGCTGATGCCATTGTATTATTATTATTATCATTTTATAGAGACGGGGTCTCACTATGTTGCCCAAGCTCATCTCAAACTCCTAGACACAACTGATACTCCCACCTCAGCCTCCCAAAGTGCTGGGATTCTAGAAATGAACCACTGCACCCAGCCATAGCTATCTATTTTCTGTGCATAATTTATGTGTTTGCTGAGAATTTATTACATTCTAGGGCGCATTATATGTTCTTTACTTTTGTTGGCTCATTTAATCCTAAGGACTCTATGAGGCAGGCATTATTATCTCCATTTTTGTATAGGACACTGAGACTCAGAGGCTAAAATTTTTCCCCTAATTCAAATGGTTGGATTTGGATTTGGTTGGAGCTGGGTGTTAAATCTGGTCTATGGACTGTTGTTCATAGGTTGAATAACATAATCCGATGGTACACACACACACATCTTAAATTGAGGTAAAATTCACATAACATAAATTCCCCATTTTAACCATTTGAAAGTATGCCAATTTAGTGGCTTCTAGTACATACACAGGTTGTGCTACTGCAACTACTATCTAATTCTAGAACATTTCCCTCCCTCCCTCCCTTCCTTCTTTCCTTTCCTCCCTCTCTTTCCTTCCTCTCTCCCCTCCTCTCCTCTTTCTTTCTCTTTCTTTCTATTCCTTCTTTTCTTTCTTTCCTCTTTTTTCTTTCCTTCCTTCCTTTCCTTCTTTTTCTTTTTTTCTTTTGCTCTCCCTTCCCTTCCTCTCTCCCTCCCCTCCCTCTTCTTTCTTTCCTTCCTTCCTTCCTTCCTTCCTTCCTTCCTTCCTTCCTTCCTTCCTTCCTTCCTTCCATTCTTTCTTTCCTTTCTTTCTTTCTTTCTCTCTCTTTCTCTTTCTTTCTTTCTTTTCTCTTTCTTTCCTTCCTTCTTTCTTTCTCTCTTTCCTCTTTTTTCTTTCCTTCCTTCCTTTCCTTCTTTTTCTTTTTTCTTTCACTCTCCCTTCCCTTCCTCCCTCCCCTCCCTCTCTCCTTTCTCTCTCTTTTCTCTTTCTTTCTTTCTTTCTTTCTTTCTTTCTTTCTTTCTTTCTTTCTTTCTTTCTTTCTTTCTTTCTTTCTTTCTCTTTCCTTCTCTCCCTCTTTCTTTCTCTTTTTTTTCTTTCCTTCATTTCTTTCCTTCTTTTTCTTTCTTTTTCTTCTTTCACTCTCCCTTCCCTTCCTCCCTCCCCTCCCCTCCCTCCTTCCTCTTTCTTTTCTCTTTCTTTCTTTCTCTCTCTTTTCTCTTTCTTTTTTTTATTTCCTTCCTTCCTTTCCTTCTTTTTCTTTCTTTTTTTCTTTTGCTCTCACTTCCCTTCCTCGCTCACCTCCCCTCCCTCCCTCCTTCCTCTTTCTTTTCTTTCTCTTTCTTTCTTTCTTTGCTGCTTCCCAAACACTTACACGCCAGTAGCATGGGTTGGCATGCTGGGCTGGTTAAGGCTGACAGTGGAGCAGAGCCAACCTGCAAAATCCACTTCCTCAGCATCAGATCTCTTGAGAAAAGCATGAACCATGAGTTGCTTCAAATCTACTCTCTCTGCGGGGTTTTTAATTAGGCATTTATTCACAAAATCTTGAAATTCCAGAGTGAACACTCTGGGCATTTTTGGAGGAGGCTCGTTGATTAGGTAATCCAACAACTCAAAAATTGCCATGGCAGGTCGGCTATCCATTCCTTATGAGCTAAGGGGCCTCCCTGGGGTCCTTGGCCTGGGTGGGGTCTCAGCCGCATCTCCCTCCACCTGGCACCCAAACATCAGCTCCAGCTCCTTGCCATCTGGAGGAGGGATGGGATACCTCCCAACTGCCAAATCTACCAGAGAAAATCCCATGCTCCAGATGTCTGACTGCACAGAGTAATGAGTCCCCTGGAATCTTTCTGGTGACATGTAGGACTTTGGGCCCATGAAGGAGTTGGCCATGGAGTTGATGAGCTGCCCACTGACCCCAAAGTTACAGAGCTTGATTTCCTCACGGGACTTGACTAGGATGTGGGAGGGCTGGACATCTCTGTGCATGATCTTGTGCTTCTCCCTCAGATATGTCAGGCCTCTTATTACAGCAACGCTAACTTTTTCTAAAATTTGTTCAGGAATTCTTCCAGCTTTCTTCAGGACTTGATCCAGAGAACCTCCATCCATGTGCTACATGCAGATACTAATCTCGCCTCTCACTGTAGAATGCACCACAGAAGCCCACGAGAGTTGCACTCATGCAGAACCTGCAACTCCCTTATGATCTGGTTCTGGATTGCGGGTTTGATCTCCAGATGAATTAGCTTTCTGGCCATGACCAGGCTGGAAGGCTTGTAGGAGACCTTGAACACTACACCGCCATTGCCAGCCCCCAGCTCGCTGATCTTCTCGAAGTCGTCATCCTTTAGTTCTCCCACTTTCTGCTTCTGGGTAAGAAAGGCCTCAAGGCGCTTTCGCTGCTGCTCTTCCAGCTTCTTCTGCAAGGCCTCCAAGTTGGTTTTCGCAGAGCTGGTCTCGTTAACCGCGGAGCCGTGGGGGGCCGGGGTCAGCTGGATGGGCGTCGGCTTCTTCTTGCGCATTTTGGACCCGGCCAAGGGGCTTCCAGCTCTGGGGAGAGGAGCACCTCTCGCTTCCACCCGCTGCGCTGACCCGCGCCCGCTGCTCAGGACGAAGTCCGGGCTGCGTCTGCCTTCGGCGGGTGCGCCCCTCGCGGTCCCGTCAGCGCCGAGGGGCCGGTGGCGGTCTTAGTGGACCCCCGCCCCACCTGCCCAGGACTCCCTGCAGGAGCGGATAGGGCTGAACCTGCGGTTGGGCAGCCCGGGACTCCCTCCCTCTCTCCCTCAACCAACCAGTCCCTCCGGCTCGGGCGGCTCAGCTCCGGAGCCCAGCTCCGAGCCCAGCTCCCCTTCCTGCCGTGAAAAGTGCTGCCGCCGCAGGGCTCCTAGCAGCTCCGCGAAGCGACCCTGGGAGGGAATGGAGGCCGCGGGGACGCGGGGGAAGGGGAATAACTCTTTTTCTATTCTGGATACTAGGCCTTTACCAGACATATGTTTGCAAATATTTCTCTCCCATTCTATAGGTTATCATTTCTACTTTCTTGATAGTTTCCTTGATGTGGAAAAGCCTCTTATTCTGAAGATCAATTTGTCTGTTTTTTATTTTGTTGCTTGTGCTTTGGGTGCCATATTTAAGAAAACTAGTTCGAGGTCAAGAAGACGTGTACTTATGTTTTATTTTTTATTCCAAAAGTTTTATCATTTTTATTCTTACATTTAGGTCTTTGATCAATTTCAAATTAATTTTTACATATAGTGTGAGGTAGGGGTTTGATTTCATTCTTTTGTATGTGAATATCCAGTTATCTCAACACCATTTGTTGAAGAGAGGATTCTTTCCTCATTTAATAGCCTTGGCAAACTTGTTGGAAACCAATCAGCCATAGATGTAAGAATTTATTTCTGGACTCTCAGTTCTACTCTGTTGATCTATCTGTCTATCCTTATGCCAATACCACACTGTTGTGATTACTGTAGCTTTGTTGTAAGTTTTGAAATGGGGAACTGTGTTTTCCTACTTTGTTCTTCTTTTTCCATCTTTGTTTTAGGCTATTCTCCATCTTTAGCAATTCCCTATGAATTTTAGAATCAGCTTGTCTATTTCTGCCAAAATGACAGAATTTGACAGAGGATCAATATGTAGATCAATGTGGGGAACATGGCTGATATAGTTTGGATGCTGTTCCCCCAGAATCTCACATTGAATTGTAATCCCCAGTGTTGGAGGTGGGGCCAGGTGGGAGGCAACTGGATCATGGGAGTGGATTTTTCATGACTGGCTTAGTGCTATCCCCTTGGTGTTGTCCTTGCAGTAGTGAGTGAGTACTTGAAAGATCTGACTGTTTAAAAGTGTGTGACATCTTCCCCCACACTCTTTCTTACTCTTGCTCTTGCCATGTGATGTGCCTGCTCTTGCTTCACCTTCTGTCATGAGTAAAAGCTCCCTGAGCCTTCCCAGAAGCCGAGCAGATGTGCAGCACTGTGCTTCCTGTACAGCCTGCAGAACCATGAGCCAGTTAAACCTCTTTTCTTTACAAATTACACAGTCTGAGCTATTTCGTTATAGCAATCTAAGCATGGCCTAATACAATTGCCATCTTAATAGTATTGTCTTCTAATCTATGATAGTGAAATGTTTTTTGATTTATTTAGGTCTTCTTTAATTTTTTTCAGCAATGTTTTGTGGTTTTCAGCATATATATAAGTCTTTGCCCTCCTTGGTTGCATTTATTCCTAGGTATTTTATTATTTTGGATGATACGGTAAGTGAAGTTATTTTCTTAATTTCCTTTTCAGAGTGTTCATTGCTGGTGTTTAGAAGCACAACTGATTTTTGTGTATTGTTCTTATATTCTGTCACTTTGCTGAATTCATTTATCATCTCTAAAAATTTTATTGTGTATTCCTTAGGGTTTTCTCTTTATATATATACGATCAGGTCATCTGAAAAATGTTTACTTCTTCTTTTCAGATTTGGATGCCTTTAATTGTTTTACTTGCTTAATTGCTTGGGCTGGAACTTCCAGCACAATGTCAAACAGATGTGGTGACAGTGGACATGTGTCATTTTCCAGATCTCAGGGAAAAATACCTTCACTATTTCATCAGTAAGTGTGATATTAGCTGTGAGTTTTTAATAGATGCCCTTGATCAGGTTGAGGAAGTTCCCTTATAGTCCTGGTTTGTTGAATTTTTTTTTTTTTCAGTGAAAGAGTGTTGGCTTTTGTCAAACATTTTATGCATGAAGGGGTTTTCATGTTTTTCTCTCCTTTGTTCTATTAATGTGGTGTATTACATGGATTTATTTCCATATGTCGAATCATCCTTGCTTGCATTCCTGGAATAAATCCAACTTGGTCATGGTATGTAATCCTTTTACTATGCTACTAGATTCAATTTGGTAGTATTTTGTTGAGAATTTTCTCATCGATCTTCATGAGATATATTGATCTGTAGTTTTGTTTTCTTCTGGTGTCTTTACCTGGCTTTGGCATCAGGGTGATACTAGCTTCATATAAAGAGTTAATAAGTGTTCTCATCTATTTTTTGGAAGAGTTTGAGAAGAATATTAATTCTTCTTTAGGCATTTGGTAGTATTCCCCAGTGAGGTCATCGGGTCTTGGAATTTTTTCTTTTGAAAATGTTTTGATTAGTGATTCAATGTCACTACTTGCTATGGGTCTATTAAAATTTTCTGCTTCTTCTTGAGTCAGCTTTGGTACTTTGTGTAGGAATTTGTCCCTTTCTTTTTTTCTTTTTTGCTTGAGACAGAGTTTCACTCTTGTTGCCCAGGCTGGAGTGCAATGGTGCTCTCTCGGCTCACCACAACCTCCACCTCCCAGGTTCAAGTGATTCTCCTGCCTCAACCTCCCAAGTAGCTGGGATTACAGGCATGTGCTACCATGCCTGGCTAATTTTTTTTTTTCTGGTATTTTTAGGAGAGACAGGGTTTCTCCATGTTGGTCAGGCTGATCTCGAACTCCTGACCTCAGGTGATCCACCCTCGCTGCCTCCCAAAGTGCTGGCTAAAAGTTTGTTAATTTTGCTTATTTTTTTAAAAAACCTAACTTTTTGTTTTGTTGTTTCTTTCTATTGTTTTTCTATATTTCATTTATCTTTGTCTAATCTTTATTGTTTACTTTCTTCTGATTCCTGAATTTAGTTTGCTTTTCTTTTTCTAGTTTCTTAAAATAGGAGGTTAGGTAACTGATTTGACATCTTTTTTTTATTTTTAAATGTAAGTGTTTAGAGTTATACATTTTCTTTGAGCACTGCTTTCACTGCATCCCAAAAGTTTTTTGTATATTGTGTTTTTATTTTTATTCATCTCAAAGTATTTTCTAGCTCCTTTTGTTACTTTTCTCTTTCACCTGTTGGTTAAGAGTGAAAATTAAATTAAGTGTTATTTAATTTTCACATATTTGTCAATTTTCCAGATTTCCTCCTGCTATTGATTTCTAATTTCATTCTGTGTGGTTGGAGAAGAAACTTTGTGTGATTTCAATTTTTGAGAAGTCTTTGAGATTTGTTTTGTGGTTTAAATATAATCTATTCTGGTGTTGGTCCATATACACTTGAGAAGAATGCTAGGTATGAGAAAAGTGTCTACTGTTGGGTAGAGTGTTCTGTAATAGAGCTCTATAGAGTTTGTTAGGTCTAGTTTGTTTATAGTGTTGTTCAACTCTTTTATTTCCTTGTTGATCTTTTTTCTGGTTGTTCTACCCACTACTGAAAGTGTAGTAGTGAAGTTTGTAATGATTATTATCGAATGATCTCTCCCTTCAATTCTGCCAATTTTTGCCTTATATATTTTGGGTCTCTGTTTTTAGGTACATATGTTTATAATTGTTTTATCTTCTTGATTGTAAATAATCAATATTGTATATAATATCATTATATAATTATGATTGTATAATATCCATTATTGTCTTTTGTAAACATTTTTATCTTACTGTCTATTTTGTTTGATATTAATATAACCACTCAAGTTCTTTTTTGGCTAATATTTGCTTGGAAAGTGTCTTCCTATTCTTTTACTTTCAACCTATTTGTCTTTGTGTGTGTGTATGTGTGTTTTGAGATGGGGTCTCACTCTGTCATCCAGGCTGGAGTGCAGTGGTATGATCTCAGCTTACTGCAACCTCCACCTCCCAGGTTCAAGTGATTTTCCTGCCTCAACTTCTGGAGTAACTAGGACTACAAGTGTGCGCCACCAAGCCCAGCTAATTTTTTTTTTTTTAAGATTGGAGTCTTGCTCTGGTGCCCAGGCTGGAGTGCAGTGGCACAACCTTGGCTCACTGCAACTTCCGCCTCCTGGGTTTAAGAGATTCTCCTGCCTCAGCCTCTTGAGTAGCTGGGATTACAGGCACTCGCCACCACGCCTGGCTAATTTTTGTGTTTTTAGTAGAGACGGGGTTTCACCATGTTGGTCAGGCTGGTCTTGAACTTCTGACCTTGTGATCTGCCTGCCTCGGCCTCCCAAAGTGCTGGGATTACAGGTGTGAGCCACTGTGCCCGGCTAATTTTTGTACTTTTTAGTAGAGACATGATTTCGCTATGTTGCCCAACTCCTGGCTTCAAGTGATTCACTCACCTTGGCCTCCCAAAGTGCTGGGATTATAAGCATGAGACACCATGCCTGGCCTCAACCTATTTGTCTTGGGATTTAAAGTGACTATTTTGTAGACAGCATATGGATGGATTATTTTTAAAAAATCTATTCTGCCAAGTCTCTTCCCTTTACTCAGAGAATTTAATCTCTGAGTTAATTTATGCTAATTAATTACTGATAAGGATAGGCTTCTGCACTTTGCTATTGTTTTCTATATGTCACATTGTTTTTGTTCCTCAATTCCTCCATTATTGCCTTCTTTTGTATATAATAGATATCTTCTAGTGTACATTTTTTATTCCTTCTCATTTCTTTTACAATATACTTTTTAGTTTTTTTCTTAGCAGTTACTCTGAGAATTACAGTTAACATCTTAATTTATAACAAACAAGTTCAAATTAATGCCAACTTATTTTCAATAATAGTCACAATGTTTGGTCTTATCAAACTCTATCCCATTTGTTGTTGTTATTGAGCATATCCATGATGATTTATAAGTATTGTTTTATACAGTTGTTGTGTTTTATTGATTGATTGATTGATTGATTTTTTGAGATGGGATCTCACTCTGTTGCCCTGGCTGAAGCAGGTGAAGTGAACATGGCTCACTGCAGTCTCAGTCTCCTGGGTTCAAGTGATCCTTCTGCCTCAATCTCTTGAGTAGCTGAGACCACAGGCACATGCCACTATGCCTGATTAACTTAAAAAAATATGTAGAGATGGCGTCTATGTTGCCCAGTCTGACCTCAAACTCCTGGGCCCAAGCAATCCTTCTGCTTTGACCCCTCAAAGTGCTAGGATTAAAGGTGTGAGCCACCATACACAGCCCTAAACAGTTGTGTTTTAAACTATGTAGGAAAAAAAGAAGTTACAAACTAAAATAAATGAATACTGACTTATAGTTA
Organism: Chlorocebus sabaeus; assembly: GCF_047675955.1. Lineage (NCBI taxonomy): Eukaryota > Metazoa > Chordata > Mammalia > Primates > Cercopithecidae > Chlorocebus > Chlorocebus sabaeus. Next base: position 29,645,381 of record NC_132911.1, on the reverse strand, counting down.
CCTATGTTGTTAGGTAAATATTTACGGTTGTTCATTATTTCTTTGGGTGGATTTGCATTACTTGTGTTCGTTCTCATTTCAGCTGAAGGACTCCTTTCAGTATTTCTTGTAGGTCAGGTCTACTAGCAATGGATTCTCTGTTTTTGTTTATCTGGGAATGTCTTAATTTCTTCTTTAGTTTTGAAAGATAGTTTTGTCAGATATAGAATTTTTGGTTAATAACACTTTTAATTTATATTTCAGCACTTCTAATATGTCATCCCACTGCCTCCTAACCTTCATGATTTCTGATGAGATACTAGCTCTTAATCTTACTGAGGAATCCTTTCTACCTCACAAGTTGCTTCTTTTGCTGCCCTCGGGATTCTGTCTTTGTCTTAGGCTTTTGACAGTTGATTGTAGTATGCCTTGTATGAATCCCTTTGGGTTTATCCTGTTTGAAATTTTTTGAGGTTCTTGAATATACGTGTGTGTGTGTGTGTATATATATATAGCATATATACACAGTTTATATATGTACATGATTTGTTTATATGCATATATATAACCTAGATAAACACATATATTATGTATATATGTATGTATATATAGTATATATACACATACATCACCCCTGCTTGGGTGATGGGTGCAACAAAATCTCAGAAATTACCACTAAAGAACTTACCCTCCTGGTTAACATAGTGAAACCCTGTCTCTACTAAAAACAGAAAAATTAGCTGGATGTGATGGCGAGTGCCTGTAGTCCCAGCTACTTGGGAGGCTGAGGCAGGAGAATGGCGTGAACTCAGGAGGCAGAGCTTGCAGTGAGTGGAGATCGCGCCACTGCACTCCAGCCTGGACGACGGAGACAGACTCTATCTCAGACAAAAAATAAAAATAAAAATAAAAATAAATAAAAAAAATTATCCATGTAACCAAACATGACTTGTTTCACAAAAACCTGTTGAAATTTTAAAAAAAACAAACAACAACTGTACTTCTGTACTTTAAGAATCAGTACAGAAGGAATAAGTTAAATAGAATTATTTCCTATATTTCAGGCCATGCTTTGTTATTCTTTTCATGGCTTGTAATGTTTTGTTGAAAACAGGACAGTTTAAATACTGTAATGTGGCAGGTCTGCTAATTACCTAGGGCATTTTGTTGCTGTTATTGTAGCAGCTATGGTTTGCTTAGTGACTTTTCAGAATTAGATATATAAAGTCTATTTTCTTTGTCATGTGTGGCTATTGAAATCTCTTTATTGCTAGCTTAGTGGTCAGCCAGTGATTTTACAGGGATTTCCTTAAATGCCTGGAACCAGAACAAAAATCTCACAGTCTTTGGAGATAGGCTCTGTGAGTGTATTGGGGCATGTCTTCAACTTCTAGTCAGATGATTTACAACCCTGTTTTAGCTTTCATTTCCTCCTGTGCAGAGCCTGATGATCAGCAAAGAGCTTTCTCAAAACTTAGTGATGTGGACAGGAGACAGGGAAATACTGGGTAGAAGAGGGCAGTTTCCCAGCAAAGGCCCCACCTTCAAACCTGAAGACCTGTGGTCCTAAATGAGGACAGGTATTCCTGTTTTCATGTCCAAAAAGTTTCCTTTTGGCCTGCCACACCCCCTATCCTGCACCCATATAAACCCTGAACCCCAGGCTTCAGAAGCCAACCAGCAAACCAGCAGATCAACAGAGAGATGGATGGTGGAATGATGCAGCAGAGAAAGGGAGAAGAGGAGGATCATCTTAACGCTGGGTGGCCTGACTCCAGGGGAAGATCACCTTCCCACTCCATCCCCCTTTCTACCTCCCCATCCATCCCACTGAAAGCCACCTCCACCACTCAATAAAACCTCACTTTCATCCTTCAAGCCCATGTATGACCAGAGTTTTCCAGGATGCTGAGCAAGAGCTTGGGATACAGAAAACTGTCACACTGGCCCTCTGCCCTTGCAAAAAGGCAGAGGGTCCACTGAGCTGATTGACACTCAAGCTGTCTGTGGATGGCAAATTTGAAAGAGCTTTGTAACACTGGGGTTGCAGACACCTACCCCTAGACACTATCATGGGGCCAGAGCTGTGGCCTCTGCACCTGCCTGTCTGCATGCTCTCCCTCCTGCTAGGGGTTTCAGCAGCAAGGCTCAAACCCCTTGTGAGCCATGTACCTGTTGCACATCCTGCGAGGGGGATCAGAGAACTCTCCCACTTCACTAGAGTTTTCTCAGGACTTTTCTGAGTGTGTTTCCTGCTCTGGGCTTGTGTGTGGTCTTCTAGATTCCTAGGAATATGTGGAAGCTTTACAAAGCCCTTATTCTCCAAAGCATTTCATTCCTCAATCTTTCCATCTAAGAGTTTCAGTTTGTCTATTGTTTATTCCAGCTTTTATTTCTTGTCCCAGGTGGCATCAGACAATACATGTGCCTTTAAGTGTTTTTAACAATCACCCTCCATCCCCATCCCTCAGGTAGCTGAATTATGTGAAATGAAGGCAAGCTCTTTGAGGCAGTCCCTCAGGGAACCACCAGAGAGATCAAAACAAACAACCACAACCCATTGTGGTTGTGAATGAGATCCATTCTGTTCCCTCCACTACAAGGTACCTGTACTGCGCATGTGGGCTGTTGTCTTCAAGGCCATCACCAAGCTGGGGAGTAGAAAATGGGTCCTGGGTAAGGTAAAAGGGTACAGAGCCTTTTTCTCAAGATTTAGCTTTTTTTTTTTTTTTTTTTTTTTTGATTGACTAAGCAGTCCTTTGGTTACTATAAGCTGATTAGTTTCCAGAGTTCTGAGGAAGTGGATTATCACAAATTTTGCCAGTTTATTCATTGCTTTTGTGGAGAGAGGGACTTTTCAATGTCTCTACACTGCCATTTTCACTGACGTCATTCGGTAATTGAATTCTATGGTATGTTGTCTCTCTAATGAAACTAAATTAATGCCAGATGTTTACTTAGTCTGCAAAGTCAGAGTGTGGATTTGAATGATTTGCAGGATCTGTCACTGATCCATGATAGCTTTCCCTTATTATGCAGATCACAATCTAGAAAGGAATGTCTATTCTTTGAAAATAAGATGCACACTTTTGAAATGTTTCATCCCTTTTCTAGATGGTTTGCAGACTACAACTCAACCAGTGACACAGGCACATCATTAGTATGTGATGAATACTTCTGTTATCTTTAGGTGGTGTCCTTCCATGGGGCTAGCAAGAAATATTTTCAATAAGATTGGGGTACTTTAGTTGATAATGAATGTCACCCATTTTGTGTTAATGTTTGCTAGCTTAATTTTCAGAATATGATGTTTTCTGACTTTGTTTTAAAGTCTGCATACTGGTTATCTTTCTAGTAGGGCCTGAAAGCACAAAAATATTTCTTCTACTGTGACAGGAAGGAGGAGAACATATAAGATAGCATTTTGATTGAGCATTTTCTTTTTCTGTGATTTATTCCATTGATTTGAGGAAAGACTCACTAATCATTACCTTCCAGGGAATTTCACCCAAAGAACAAACAACTTTGGCTGAAAGAGGAGACTTCCAGAAGAAGGTACAGTTAGAGGTGAATGGTTGGCTCACTGGTGGCTAGCTGGATTTTTCTCATCTGATAAAAGCCTCAGCCTGGAAATTCAACTTTTGTCCACTCTAAACGTCAAACAGATGTGGAAATGTTGGAGGACACTAAGTGAGCCCTTTGGGAGTTCATGATGTGAGGGCAGACCTACCTCTTGGCAAATAATTCATGCTTAGGGAAGAAAAAGTCATGTGTTCATGTTTATTTCAAAGCCAGGGAGTCAAAGGGGCAAAGAAAAAGGAATTTTGTGAGCACAATTTGCGGTCTGTTCTTTGACTTCTTACTCAAAGTCTCATGACTGGATGCTGGAGAGAGAGAGCAGCAACAGAAGGGCAAAAATCAGCAAACAAAAAGAATGATTTATCTGTATTAGTCTGTTTTCATGTTGTTGATAAAGACAGCATAGGTAATTTATAAAGAAAAGGAGGTTTAATGGACTCACAGTTTCACGTGGCTGTGGAGGCCTCACAATCATGGCAGAAGATGAAAGGCACATTTTACGTGGTGGCAGGCAAGAGAGAAATGAAAGCCAAGTGAAGGGGTTTCCCCATATAAAAACATCAGATCTCGTGAGACTTATTCACTACCTTGAGAACAGTACGGGGGAAACTGCCCCCATGATTCAATTATCTTCTACTAGGTCCCTCCCACAGCATGTGGAAATTATGAGAGCTACAGCTCAAGACGAGATTTGGTTGGGGACACAGCCAAACCACATCATCGTTCAATCAGTAACTGTGGCAAGTTATATAGCATCCTTGGGTCTCATTTCTCTCATTTGTGAAATGAAGGTGTGAAATTAAAACCCCTCCTAACTCTAACATTCTGCGATTCTATAATGTTATCTGTGAATATGCTCTTCTCCATTTCCTGGTTTTCTCTGGAGGAAATACCCTCCTCCCCTCTGCTCCTGGACCCTCCACACCTGCCTTACTGAACGGACAGTCACCTGTTCCAGTGGGAGCAGGAGGCAGGAGGAGCCATCATAATGCCTCTCCTCACCTTGGTCCTCCCATAAATTATTCTTTTCTACCTGTCATTGTGGTGTTTATTTGAGGGACAGTGCTAATCTACCAGACTGAGATTTGAAAGTAATTGGGTGTTTTTCATTGTACTTCTTTTTTTCCCCTTTTCTTTGACTCTATTATTGAAAAATTATAAGATTTATCAGGATTACATTAGGTTACAAATAACAGCAAACCCAACCAAAAATGATTTAAACAAAGAGAAATTTATCTTTCTCAGTAAGGAACAGTGATCTTGCTGTGTCGGCCAGGCTGGCATGCAGTAGCACAATCAGCTCACTGCAGCCTCAACCTCCCAGGCGCAAGCAATCCTCCCACCTCAACCTCCCAAATAGCTGGGACCACAGGCATGCACCACCACAGCCGCTAAATTACTTTAATTATTTTATTTTTTGTAGAGACAAGTCTCACTGTGTTGCCCAGGCTGGTCTGGAACTTGAGCTCAAGTACTCCTCCCTTCTTGGCCTCCCAAACTGTTGGAACTACAGGCATGAGCCACTGTGCCCAGCCTCCTCTGTGTCTATTTTCTTTTCTTTTCTTTCTTTCTTTCTTTCTTTCTTTTTTTTTTTTTTTGAGACAGAGTCTCGCTCTGTCACCCAGGCTGGAGTGCAGTGGCACGATCTCGTCTCACTGCAGCCTCTGCCTCCTGGGTTCTAAGTGATTCTTCTGCCTCAGCCTCTGGAGTAGCTGGAATTACAGGCAAGAACCACCACGCCCAGCAAATTTTGTATTTTTAGTAGAGATGAGGTTTCACCATGTTGGCCAGGCTGGTCTTGAACTCCTGACCTTTGGTGATCCACCAGCCTCAGCTTCCCAAAGTGCTGGGATTACTGCTGTGAGGCACCGTGCCCAGCTTGTGTCTATTTTCTTGACTGTGTTCTCCTAGGACATCACCAATTAATACCCAGGTAGTTTGCTGTGCCATGAGCCTCCCACAGTCTTTGGAAAAAAATATGTTTTTCAAGGATTGCTTCCTTCAGAAATCAAGATGGATTTTCACATAAACCGAAGGGTGTCTATATGTTTCATATGGGAAAGTTTGTGATCTCGCTTCTGCATGGGCCTTTATCTCAATTCCCAAGCGAAGTAAGAAACTCGGTAGAATCCTAGTATTTGCCAGCAAAATAATCTCTTTCTTGCTGCATGACTTCATTCTCTTCTAGTCCTACCCTGCTTGTTAGAGATGGCAAAGTAGAGAAGGATGCTATTGAATGTTCCCAATGCAAAGAAATGATAAATGATTGAGATGATGGATATGCTAATTACTCTGATCTGATCACTATACATTCTATGTATCAAAACATCACTATGTACCCCATGAATATATATTATTATTTGTCAATTAAAAATTTGTATACTTAAAAAATGGCAAAGCTAAGACATAGAATAATGCTATGTATCAAAACATCACTATGTACCCCATGAATATGAACTATTATTTGTCAATTAAAAAATGTGTATACTTAAAAAATAGCAAAACTAAGAATATGCTATGCCTCCATTATTTATGAGGAGAGATGGGATGGTATCTCCCAGCCTGTGAATTCACTGAGTTGGCTCAAAGATCCGTTTCTGCCTCTGTGCTTTCTTTGGCAGTGGGATCTATAGAGCCATGCCAGCTGGGATAGTTCCCAGCCTCCTCCTCCACCTCCCCTTGGCATCTGGACAAAAATTCCTGGTATATATACAACCATCTAGCTCTGGTAGTGATTTTACTGGCTGTGTGTTTATCCTGCAATTTAGTTTGCAGACCAGATAGCAATGGTATGCCTATAATTACCCAGATTGATTGATGCGTTGATCCATTTATTTAACAAACATTTGTCTAATGTCTGTGTGCCAGGTATTAAGATAGGTGCTGGAGCAAGAATCCACCATGAAAATATCACCTTCATTTGAATAGAGGTGAATTGTAATTAGATGAAAGGCAGAGTCCTTGTTTACTTGCTTGAATTGTCCAGGAGATTGTGTGATTCAGCAATGCTGACTTGTCTGAATTTGGACTATCTAGATGATTGTAGCTAAACCAATAATAGGCCTAATGGCCACTTACCTGTTGGATGCTTTCCAATGTGTTGATATCAAGATGCCTTTCTGGGATGGATGATAGTAAGTAAACAAGGTACTGTTACTGTTGACCAAGAGTTCTTGGGAGATGGCTTTACATCTAGATACTGGGGCTCTCAGATACAACAGGTGGCAAGATGTTGTCATAGACTGTCTGAGTCTATAAATTGGGAAGGGATGAATCATTCTGGCCTTGTCATTGGAATTTCCTTTTTCTTTTTTTTTTTTTTTGAGTTTCTGTCTCACTCTGTTGCCCAGGTTGGAGTGCAGTGGAGCAATCATGGCTCTCTGCAACCTGGACCTGCTGGGCTCACATGATCCTCCTGCCTCAGTCTTCTAAGTAGTGGGACTACAGGCATGTGCTAACATGCCCAGCTAATGTTTACATTTTTTGCAGAGACAAGAGTTTCTCTCTGCTGCCCAGGCTGATCTTGAACTCCTGGGCTCAAGCAATCTTACTGCCTCTGCCTGGATTTTACTTTTAACCTTTCTAAATCTACAAACATTTCTTTTTCATCGCCTATGGATTCTGCCTCAATAAAAAATTTTTGCAATCTGATGATGGCAATAAGTCTCTGCATTGTGAGAAGGTCTTATAGTGAGACTTTCTTTGCTGTTTTTGCAAGAAAGGCTTCAGCGTTGAAGTTCTTTGGAAAAGTGTGGTAGAGATTTCTAGTATTATACTAAATCATATCTAGTTTTCTTCTTCTTTCTGAACGTGTGGGAGGATTATTCTTTCTTGTGACCTTATAGTAAGGCAGGGCCTTTTGATTAGTTCTTGTCAATGGGCCATGAGTGAAAGCAAGATGTGTCATTTGAGGGCATTTGTCTGCTGCTGTGAGACACTCCATTGCTAAGATACATGTCTAGAAACAGACTTGCTAGATTGGATTTCAAGGTACGTCTTTGACTTTATTATAGAGTGTCCAATTTTGCTTTCCATAATGGGTGTGATAATTTACACTTTGACCAACCTGATATGAGAGGCCTCATTTCTCCACATCATTGCCAAGTTTATAAGCCTTAAAACGTTTTGCAATCTAATGGTATAAAATCACCTGTTTTTTTAGGGTAAAATTTTGCATCTCCATGATTACTAGTGACATTGATAATCCTTTCATATGTTTTTATTTTATTTTATTTTATTTTTTTAAGATGGAATCTCACTCTGTCACCCAGGCTGGAGGGCAGTGGTGTGATCTCGGCTCACTGCAACCTCTGCCTTCCGTGTTCAAGCCATTCTTCTGCCTCAAGCACCCGAGTAGCTGGGACTACAGGTGCGTGCCACCATGCCCGGCTAATTTTTTGTATTTTTAGTAGAGACAGGGTTTCGCCGTGTTAGCCATGATGGTCTCCATCTCCTGACCTCGTGATCTGCCTGCCTCGGCCTCCCAAAGTACTGGGATTACAGGCGTGAGCCACCGCACCCGGCCCCTTCCATATGTTTACTGGCTATTTGGGCTACATTTTCTGTGAACTGTTTGTTCCTTTCTGTAGGGATCGTGCTTCATTTATTGCTGCTCCAAGTATTTTCTCTACATCTTGGTAACTGTCCATATTCTGAGTCCCACTTTCACAAGAATGATGGCAGCAAACTTGCATCCCCCAGCTCCCCTTGCAGCTAGGGTGCAGCATACAGTCTAGATCCTTTCACTCACATGAGCCCATGAAAGACTTGTGAGTGGTTGTCCTTAGGGTGAGTCACAGCAGTTGCTGCCGCAGATCAATTTTACCTTCTCTGCCCTGAAGCACAATGTACATTTACTTGTCACTTTCCAGAGTCTGATGTGAGAGTTCCTTGTAGTGTAGCCTTCCATGTGGTCACTCAGGGGTTCAAGGCCTTTCTCATCTTATGGTTCTGCCCTTCTCTAGGTCCACAGAGTCCTCTCCATTCAGGCAGGGGAGGAAGCAAGAAAAGATGACTTGCAGGAGGCTTTTACTGGCTCTTCCTGGAAGTGATGCACTTTTCCTCTACCTACATTCTATTGGCTGGAACTCAGACAGTCACCACATTTAACAGTAAGGAAGGCTGGGAAATGTGATCTAGTCATGGGTGCTGGTGACTACACAGTAGTTTCTGCTGCATGCTGGAATTGATCTTCTAGCTAGCATGGGGACACATGGCTGGTCCTTGGGAAAACTCTTTTTATTTTTTTGGAGAGAGGGTGTCTCACTGTGTTACCCAGGCTGGTCTTGAATTCCCAGCCTCAAGTGATCTTCCTGCCTTAGCCTCCCAAAGTGCTGGGACTACAAGTGTGTGACATTCCACCCAGCTAAAAGCTCTTTAATGTTCGGTCTCTAGGGGCATAGAGAGTGAACAGTGGGGGCTAAGATAGTTCCTTATAAGGCCCCACAACCTAGCTGGGTGTTGTTTCTGCCCAAGTAGTTCCAGCAACTGGCTTTCTAGCTCTCTCAGCAATTGTGTGAATTGTCTAATATCCTTGACCAAGTTCCTACTCTGTTAAGTCTGAGTGGCTTTCATGGGTTGCAGCTAAGAAATCCGGGGTCATTTCATTTATTTTTTTTGTCTGTTTTTCTTTTGATCAATTGTATCTATCTTTGAGATTGGGCCTCAGGGAGACTATCTCTATTGAACTAAGTAATGGTGTTTACTTCTGTCTGCGTAATAACCCATAGAACAAGCCTAAGCTCACATGTGTACAAAAGCATATCTACAGCAAATCCATTCTGTAAGTTTCAGGCCCATCAGAACAAGGTAAATGTTTGTAGTTTCTATGCAGTTGAGGCAGGACAGTCTTATCTAATCTTTGACCAAAGAGAAGTTTATTTGAAATCCCATTATTGCCACCAGTGATAAAGGTGTGGTGTTAAGAATGCAATTCCAACTCTAGGAGGGGAGTGGTCACCTATGCTTCCCTCCCTGTTGGGAGGCCTTCAGACTGGGCAGCAGGTTGTGACATATAGCTGGGAATCCAACTGTGTGCATTTGAATATTGACCAGAGAGAGAATCAAGACTGACTTAGAGATCATGATTGATGCTTTATAGATTCCCAGGCTCAGGGAGGGATATGATTTGGCTGTGTCCCCACCCAAATCTCATCTAGAATTGTAATAATCCCCATATGTCAAGGCTGGGGCCAAGTCGATATAACTGAATCATGGGGGCAGTTTCCCCCATACTGTTCTCGTGGTAGAGAATACATCTCACGAGATCTGATGATTTTATAAAGGGGAGTTCCCTGCACAAGCTCTCTTGCCTGCCTCCATGTAAGATGTGACTGCTTCTCATTTGCTGTCTGCCTTAATTGTGAGGCCTCCTTAGCCATGTGGAATTGTGAGTCCCTTAGATCTCTTTCCCTTATAAATTACCCAGTTTCAGGTATGTCTTTATTAGCAGTGTGAGAACAGACTAGCACAGGGAAGGGCAAGAGTTGAAAGTTTCAGAGTGGAGTACAAATTCCCTGATCACTGAATCAGCTTTTCCACTTTTCAGTTCCTACTGGATTGAAACCATATCTGAGGGTAACTCATTTAATAATGACATTATTTCACCCTTTCAGCTTCGGCAAGTCACTTAAATTTGTTGAATCTCAACTTCATCGTATGTAAAAATAAAGAGTATCTTCCAGTCCCCACTTCTGGGACCTCATTTCTCTAGCAGATTTGCACTGATTCTCATTATTCTTTGTTGCTTTCAGCATTCTCCACCAGATGGCTCCAGTTTCTCGGTGTAAACCTACGCCCACAGCTTCCTTTGGAGCCCGGCTTGCTTTTGTGGATTCCTCCCCTCTGCACACTCAACTTCTACTCTTCTCCAAGTTTTTAAACGAAACACTTCATATGTTTGAAAGCATTTTCTTCCTCCTGTCTTCCATAGCACATTACTCCCCTTGTTTCAACCATAGATCAACCAGTTATTTTAATTCATTTTTGATGACACAAAGCTAGTCTGTACCATAACCCCTATTGTGGACTGTGGCCAGGGCTCACACTCCAAAGCTGATCCATTGGTGCAGTTAAAAATGGGATAGGAAATTCCTGCGAAAGTCAGTGAACTGAGATTCTGGGCTCTTTTGTCTTGGTAGGTTCCTTACTCTACTTGACCTGCTGAAGCCATTGAATTTTGGGGGACTGTACATAATTTTAGAAAGGCAACAGGGATGATTCTACTCATCCATATTTTTCTTTTTGTGTGTATCCTTTTTTTTTTTTTAAGAGCTGGGGGGTCTTGCTGTATTGCCCAGGCTGATCTCAAACTCCTGGCCTGCTGAGAACAGCTCCATCATGAAGACCCTAACCCAGCAGCACTAGCGAAATTGAAGACACACACATGGAAATATAGAGTGTGGAGTGGGAAATTAAGGGACTCACAGACTTCAGAGCTGAGAGCCCTGAACAGAGTTTGACCCACATATTTATTGACAGCAAGCCAGTGATAAGCATTATTTCTATAGATTATAGATTAACTAAAAGTGTTCTTTATGGGGAAACAAAGGGATGGGTTGAAACAAAGGGATGGGCTCTGGCTAGTTATCTGCAGCAGGAACATGTCCTTAAGGCACAGATTGCTCATGCCCTTGTTTGTGACTTAGGAACACCTTTAAGCGATTTTCCTCCCTGGGTGGGCCAGGTGTTCCTTGCCCTTATTGGGGTAAACCCACAACCTTCAGCGTGGGTGTCATGGCCATCATGAACATGTCACAGTGCTACAGAGATTTTTGTTTATGGCAGTTTTGGGGCCAGTTTATGGCCAGATTTGGGGGCCTGTTCCCAACACTGGCCTCAAGTGATCCTCCTGCCTTGGCCTCCGAAAGCGCTGGGATTGCAGGCTTACAGATGTGAGCTGCCACGCTCTTCTGTTTATATTATTTTCTTTTTCTTTTTTTGAAACAGAGTCTCATTTTTACCCAGACTGGAGTGCAGTGGCACGATCTTGGCTCATTGCAACCTCCACCTCCTGGGTTGAAGAAATTCTCCTGCCTTAGCCTCCTGAGTAGTTGGGATTACAAGTGTGAGCCACCACACCTGGCTAATTTTTGTAATTTTAGTAGAGATGGGGTTTTGCCATGTTGGCCGGTCTGGTCTTGAACTCCTGGCATCAAGCAATCCTCCTGCTTCAGCCTCCCAAAGTGCTGGGATCATAGGTGTGGGTCACCATGCTCAGCCTGTGTGTATTATTTTCATTGCTCATTTGCTAGTTGGATAGCAAACAGAAGTGAAAGCAACCTTAAGCCAAGTTGGAACTATCAGTCTGAAAATTATTGAATTCAGATCAGCTTTGTCATCTTGTCCAGCTCAGTCCCTTATCAACTCTATTCCTGCAAAATAATATTGACATCATAGAGATATCTGTATATATATGTGTGTATAATGGGTAATTGAAACATTAACTTGAGTTTTCTTCTTGTAGACTCAGCTAGAAAGAACCAACGATGCTTTTCCATTTTCCACATCTGAGATATGCTGCTTTTGAAGACCTAGGGCCATTCAGCATGGGGTTTGTTGGCAAAAGAATGTTTGATAGTATAAGAAAAGGAGGAGGTTTCAGTCTTGGCATATTAAGTTACTCATTCAACAGATACTTGTCCCTAGCTTGTGACAGGCACTTTTCTAGGCATTGGATACATATCAGCAAATAGGACTGGGAAGGATCCAGCTCTCATAGAATTTGTGTTCTTCTGAAGAACACAGTAAACCAACACATAGTCCACAAATCAGATTGCTTCAGCTAGCGATCAGTATGGTGAAGAAAATACGATAGGGCTCTGAGACATAGAATGTCAGGAGGTTTTATTTAAGCAGAGAGCTGCAAGGGCCGGGGAGACAGTGACTATATCCCCTAGGACTAGGAGGAGTGTGTGTTTCATAAACAGTGCAGAGCTGACCTCCCTTGAATTCAACATCTCAGTGATGGAAAGACATTCAAAGGCAATGACTTCTGGGCTGTCTGAGTTCTGGTTATTAAGGGACATTCCTCTGTGGCTGAACTTGGCATGGAGGGAATACAACTGCCTGACATTGAACACATGCAGCACACACCCTGGGCTAGGAGCAAGCAGTTCATCTTGGGGGCGATGAGCAGGTCCTCCTCCTTTGTTTTTTTTTTTTGATCATGTAAACCCTATGGGTTCTTATGCTTATGGGAAGGAGAAATAACTCCCCCAAATGACAGACATGAAACTTTTCATCATCTTTGGAAAGTAGGGTCTCATTAGATTCAATCTGACTAAAAAAATTAAGGAGGCGTTTCTTGTATCCCCAGTGTCACAGAGTGGCATGTTACACATATATTTCTGATAGTTGCCTGCCTTATTTTTCCTATTAGAAAGTAGGTGCCTTAAGGTCAGGCACTTGACTTCATACAAAGAAATTTCCAGTGATATAAATCTTAATATTTGGCCAGGTGTGGTGACTCACGCCTGTAATCCCAGCACTTAGGAGGCCGAGGTGGGAGGATTGCTTGAGGCTAGGAGTTTGAGACCAGCCTCGGTAACACAGTGAGATCTGTCCCTACAAAAAATAAAATAATTTAGCTGGCTGTGGTGATGCATACCTGTGGTCCCAGCTACTCGGGAGGCTGAGGTGGGGAGATTGATTGCTTGAGCCTGGGAGGTTGAGGCTGCAATGAGCTATGATTGTGGCACTGCATGCCAGCCTGGCCAACACAGCAAGACCCTGTCTGTAAAAAAAAAAAAAAAAAAAATGCTGGGTGTGGTAGTGTGTGCACTTGTGGTCCCATCTACTCAGGAGGCTGAGGTGGAAGGATGCCTGAGATTAGGAGTTTCCAGTTACAGTGAGCTATGATTGCACCACTACACTCCAGCCTGGGTAACAGAGCAAGACCCTTTTCTAGAATGTAAAAAAATAAAACAAACCTCCAAACCTTAGCATTCAGTAGCCACTTCAGCACAATTCTTCTCTCTTTTTTAACCAAACAGACCTGTGTGAATGTGGGGAGAGCTGTGTGAAAATGGAGAAGTGCTGGGCTGCCCCGGGTGGGACAAAAACATGATTAGTTAAGGAGATTTGGTTTTCAGAACGTGCGGAGTCCTCCTTTGCCGTTACTCAGTGATGATGATTTTCCTCCACGAGGTTTCTCCTGTCTGGGTCTCTCTCTTTACTTTGTGGCTGTGTGACCTGACAGGCTTCTGTGACTTAGAAAATGCAGGACCCTAGTCCTTTTGGGACGAGTGGCAGATCCTGGATGGTTATGCCAAAGGCCCGGATGAAGCACCAGGAAGCAAGCTCCCGGGAGGCGCTGGCTCCAGAAAGGCCAGAAGGTGCCAAGAAACCTACAAGGAAAGTGACATTGCCTCTGCTGTGAGTGCCTGCTGCATCTGCCAGTGAGGATGCTCACCACCTGTTTCTCTGTGCTCCACGGATGGGGGCCGGGGGTGGGGGCCCGAGGACGTGAATGCAAATGTGAGCTTCGGACCAGGCCATGTTGCCAGGACCCAGTCCACTGAGCTGTGTCCTCACCCTCTCCTCCTCAAACATCTTGACTACAACAAAAGGTGCTGTGTCAGAAGAGTCAATTGTGTGGCCGTCTCTTGGCTGCGAGCCAGTTTGCTGAGTGGGCGGGTGTTATCTGTTGGAGCTAGTGGCTAGGGTTTGAACCCAAACCAGGAAAAGGGTGGGAGTGAAGCAAGGCAGAGTGGAGAGGGAGGGCAGCTGCAGAGTGGGGGTGGGCATCAGCCGGAAGAGCCTCCCTCTCCTGGCCTGGCCACACCTCTGGCACTGCAACCCAGAGGCCAGTCTCATCTCCCAGTCCTGACCTACCTGCCCCTGACAGCCCAGACCTACTGTGCATGTCTCTGGGCTGCTGAGAAGCATCTTGGGGTGCTTAGACAAACTGTGCCCTGCCAGACCTTTTAGGTGTACATGGGGCATTTTCCTCCACCCCTTCTCCTTTTCTCTCCCTTTCTCTCTTCCTTTTTTTGGTGAGCTCCTCTTCCCCTAGAACCTATAGAAAGGAAACCTTGAGCTCAAAGCCTGACCTGCTTCCTTGCTTTGGTCTGCTGCCTTCCCTCTGCCCTTCAGCTCTGGGCTTTGTGCAGGGAGACAGTGACCCAGTGAACATGTGTTTCCTGCCTGACATCCTCTGTCCCATTGGGAAGTCACTCCTACTCATTGGAAGTCACTTAGCCCCATTCCCTCTTGTCTCCAAGTTTTCTTGGGCCCCCCGCAGGGCTCACAATGTTTTTTTGACAAGGCTGCTGAGTGAATTGATGAGTGATTTGGAAACAGACAAGGTTAGGTGGCAAGGAAAAACGCTACTCTCCCATCTGTCACCCTCTTTCTAAGAAGGAAAGTGGGGATGACTTTCTTTTGGCTGCAGGAGGTGTGAGGACTCTTCCTATCTGACTTCAAGGAGAGGTGGCATTAGCCCTGTGCCCTTGGATCTCTGGGTCTCTATTTCTTTACTTGTAAAATGAAGAGGTTCATAAAATGTAAAATGATGACCACAGTCTCTTCCATCTTTATTTATTTTATTATTTTTTTTGAGACGGAGGCTCGCTCTGTTGCCCAGGCTGGAGTGCAGTGGCCGGATCTCAGCTCACTGCAAGCTCCGCCTCCCGGGTTCTCGCCATTCTCCTGCCTCAGCCTCCCGAGTAGCTGGGACTACAGGCGCCCGCCATCACGCCCGGCTAATTTTTTTGTATTTTTAGTAGAGACGGGGTTTCACCGTGTTAGCCAGGATGATCTCCATCTCCTGACCTCGTGATCCGCCCGTCTCGGCCTCCCAAAGCGCTGGGATTACAGGCTTGAGCCACCGCGCGGGGCCTCTTCCATCTTTAAATTGCATGGCTGTTTCCTTGCAGGTGGGATGGCAAGAGCTCATGTGTAGCTGTCTGTGGTTTAGGAGAGGTCACCAAGCTTTGCTGGGATCTAGGTGGGGGCAGCAGATTTGGCCTGGGGAATAAGTGTTTCCAGCTCTGAGGTTGATAGCCCTGGAGGCTAAACCAGATTGATCAAGATGACAAGACACCAAAAGTGCCCTCTTGTAGCAACTGAAAAATTCATATGAGTCTCACTAAGACAACTCATATTTTCTTCCTTTTTCAGATATCTTTCAGTTATGGAAAAATACTTTGGGCAACATAGAGCAATTGGTTTTGCTAAGTGTGGTGCCTGGTGTAGTAATGAAACTGGCTAGCATAGAAAACAGATAGTTTTAAGTAGTTTTAGTTGTGATTTGGTTGTTGCAATGAAAGCTTATGTCATCCATGATACCTATTGTGCTATATCTTTGTGCTATTTTCTTGACATCCTAGCATCAAAATCACCTGGAATTTTTCTTTTTCTGTGTGTGCGTGCGTGTGTGTGTGTGTGTGTGTGTGTGTGTGTGTTTTGATGGAATCTATAGCTCTGTTGCCCAGGCTGGAGTGCAGTAGCACAATCTTGGCTCACTGCAACTCTACCTCCTGGGTTCAAGCGGTTCTCCTACCTCAGCTTCCTGAGTAACTGGGATTGCAGGTATGTACCACCATGCCTGGCTAATTTTTGTATTTTTAGTAGAGACAGAGTTTCACCATGCTGGCCAGGCTGGTCTTGAACTCCTGACCTCAAGTGATCCACCTGCCTTGGCCTGCCAAAGTGGTGGGATTACAGGCGTGAGCCACCATGTCCGGCCAGATTTTTCTTGAAAAGATCGCAAACCTACTCCACAGGTACTAAATAAAAATATCTGGGAGTGATGCTCAGGAATCTGTGCTTTAAATATGTTTTTCAGGTGCTCTTATGCATGCTAAAGAAACACTGGTTCAGAGCCGATGCCACATAATTTCCACTGTTACATGCCATGATGCTATTTATTTCTTTATTGTTTAAATGTGTGCCACCCTTGTCTTTCCTAACTTGATTGTAAGCTTTTGGAAGGCAACACACCAACCACTTCTTTTTCTGTAGTGTTCAGCACATATTGGTGCTATACACCTCTGAGGTTTACAGATGTTCTGTGGATTTGTAACCCCACAGCTTAACACAGCTCAGGGATTTGGGCAGTAGCTGCCCATCTTTATTAGTGTGTTTTCAGGTTGCTGATAAAGATATACCCGAGACTGGGTAATTCACAAAGAAAAAGAGATTTAGTGGACTCACAGTTGCATATGGCTGGGAGGCCTCACAATCATGGCGGAAGGGGAAAGGCATGTTACACAGTGGTGGCAAGAGAGAATGGGAACCAAGTGAAAGGGGTTTCTGCTTATAAAACCATCAGATCTCATGAGACTTGTTCATTACCACCATAACAGTATGAGAGAAACTGCCCCCATGATTCAATTATCTCCCACAGGGCCCCTCCCACAACACATGGGATTATGGGAGCTATAATTCAAGATGAGATTTAGTGGGGACACAGTGAAACCATATCACCATCCTAGGGAGGAGGATGTGGTGAGGGGAGAGGGAGGTCAGGTTTGATTCTCTGGATGCATTTTCCTCTTTCCCCTCTTTTCCTGGAAAGCATTTGGCCTATGGGATGTTTCCTCTCCCTGGAAGTTTGGATGGTTTGGCACTGGATAAAGTGTCCGTAAGGACTAGCTAGGCTCCTAGAGTGGCATGGAGGAAGGCAGGGATGAAAATGACAAATACAAGTCATTGGGCTCCCTAATGTAGAGCCCGGGGAGACTGTCTTGGTTCCTGCAGGGAGGGTGATGTGGGGAAGGGTGAGCTGGAGACGCTGAGGAGGTCCCCAGGTGAGGGAGGCAGGAAAATGCTGAGGCTCCAAGGACCCTCAACCCTTGGGAAAAATTAGCCACATCGCTCCTGGATGCACAGGTGTTTGCTTACATGGTGCAACTTTACAAGGTTACATCTTCTTTCTGCACATTGCAGAGAAAGAGAGAGAGAGAGAGAGAGAGAGAGAGAAAGGGAGGAGAGAGAGAGAGCGCTAGAAGTTGTGTTAATTTCTTGGTGAGGGAGAAAAGTCCAGCTGGATGGAGTGAGTAAGAGACAGAGCTCTAGGGATAGTGATTGTCGGGTAGGATGGCAGGCTGTGGGGTGGTGGTGGTGGCTCAGAAGCACTTTAGTGGCTGTGTCAAGGAGGGAATCAGTAGGAATGGGGATCTCTAAGCCCCAGTAGCGGTGGCACTAGGGGAGATAACAGCTTAGCTCTGTGGCACTGGCTGGCTCCAGGAATTGGATCACTCAGCACCAGATGCAGACCCAGAGAGTAGATGAGAGAAAACCATGTGGGGAGTTTTAAGACAGTGGTTTATTTGGCCGGGCTGTGGCTGGCTGATGGGGAAAGCAGACCCTATCGGGAAAAGAGAGGGCAAACATCAGAGTTTTTGGAGCCAGAGGAGTCAGTTAGTCTTCTCTTCCTCTTCCCCTCCTCCTCCTCCTCCCCCTTCTCCTCCTCTCCCTCCTCCTCCTCCCCCTCCTCCTCCTCCCCCTTGTCCTTCTCTTCCTCCATGAGAGGAGATCTCACTGCGTTGCCCAGGCTGCTCTCAAACTCCTGTGTTCAAGTGATCCTTCCACCTTGGCCTCTCAAAGTGTTGGAATTATAGGCATGAGCCACTGCACCTGGCCAGTCCTCTACTTCTTACATGGCTGCACTCATCTGCAAAGTGCATTGTAGAATCCATCAACTTTTGTAGGACAACTTCTTTCAATGCTTTAGGATTATTTCAGGAAGATTGTGCATGAAGGAGAATTCATTTGTGCCCCAGCATAAGCTAAGAAAGGGAGTGCATTACAACCAGAGCGTATGAACTGTGAAGCCTTGTAAGATGGCCATAACATAGTCACTGCAGGTGCAAGGAATGAGAGAGTACAGGACTCCTCTAAGTTAGCCCCTCTACCCCCAAATTTTCTACTAAACCTCTAGCTCATATTATAATTAGTTGAAATCTTGAAACTATATGAGACTAGTTATATGATACATATATTCAAGGAGTTTCAAGTTCTTTACTGCCGTTTGTTTTATCCTTCCTAACTCTAAAGGATGGCCAGAGGACAGAAATAGGATTCCTATTTATGTAAACAGGAAACTATTGGTTAGAGGAGCCAGGAGACTTCCAAGGTACACAGCAAGCTGAGGGTAGAAAGAGGAATCTACCTGTGTGTGGTCCATAGTTGTTGGGGATGACAGGAGTCCTCTCCCAGTCTGCAGCCATGGAAACTTCAGTCAAGGTGGGTTTGCTCTTCAGTTCTCAGATTTGCATCTTTTCTTGATGTGCCTCAGAGATAAAGCCTGACATCTGAGGCCACTGGGGGCAATTAACCAGGTATCAGCACCCCAAGATACTCAGAGAAGTTTTGCGGTGGTACAATGATGTTTGCTTTTGACATTTGCTTCCATTCCCTTCTTTGCTCCTCTCCATCTCTTGGGAGCTTAAGACCTGCCTTAAGGTCTCTGCCCCCTGCTTTATCTTGCTGTCTTGAAGACAGATGCTACCTCTTGGGCCTTGAGGCCAAGACTCCACCTCTGGGAGCAACAAGATAGAAGGAACCTGTCACTGTGGTTCCACAGGTTGCTGCTGTCACTGTGGAGCAACCTGTGATGCTTGGGTCACCTCCCTGGATTTGTAGAAGCCACTGCCCGTTTTTGTTTTTGTTTTTGTTTTGGTTTGTTTGTTGATCACTCCAAGCTAACTCCTAACAAATAGAATGAAATATCACAGGAGCCTGTGTAGATTGCTTCTAAACCAGGCCAACTGACATAGGGCCCTGGGAGAGCTTCTCTCTGGTTGCCCACCCCTCTGCTCCCATCTCTCCTGCTGCTGTGGCCAGTGGCCAAGACAAGCTTTTCTTCTCAAAGATCAGTTGTTGGTCGAGTTGTCATTAAAATTAAAATATACATTGGACCAACCCTCTAATCATCAGTCTGGCACTGATGTTTGTAGAGTCAATAAATATGCTGCCATACATTTATTTCCTGTTCTCCCTCTCTTGGAGAATCACTTCTCTGGATTTGTAGATGCCACTGCCATTTTTTTCTTTTTTTTGCAAGGGTGGAGGTTGTATGTTGATTACCGCAAGCTAACTCCTAACAAATAAAGTGCAGTCTCACAGGAGCTCATGTAGATTGCTTCTAACCCAGGACAACTTACGTGGGACCCTGGGAGAGTGCTCTTTCACTATTTCCCAGTGTGTGGTTTCTTCCAGTTTGTGATGCTGATGTGCACACAAACCCAAAGTGTCTGAAACAGGTCTCAATCAATTTAGAAAGTTTATTTTGCCAAGGTTGAAGACACACCCATGACATAGCCTCAGGAGATCTTGAGAAACTGTGTCTGGGTGGTTGGGACACAGCTTACTTTTATACATTTTAGGGAGACATGAGACATCAATCAATATGTGTAAGAGGTACATTGGTTCAGTCTGTTAAGGCGGCACAACTTGAAGCAGAGGCTTCCAGGTAAATAAGAGACAAACAGTTGCATTCTTTTGAGTTTTTGATCAGCCTCTTCCTTCCTTCCTTCCTTCCTTCCTTCCTTCCTTCCTTCCTTCCTTCCTTCCTTCCTTCCTTCCTTCCTTCCTTCCTTCCTTCCTTCCTTCTTTCTGTCTTTCGAGATGGAGTCTCACTCTGTTACCCAGGCTGGAGTGCAGTGGCACAATCTCGGGTCACTGCAAGCTCCACCTCCCGGGTTCAAGTGATTGTCCTGCCTCATCCTCCCGAGTAGCTGGGATTATAGGCGCTTGCCACCACGACCAGCTAATTTTTGTATTTTTGGTAGAGATGGGGTTTTACCATGTTGGCCAGGCTGGACTTGAACTCCTGGCTTGAAGTAATCTACCTGCCTTGGCCTCCCAAGGTACTGAGATTACAGGCGTGAGCCACCGCGCCCGGCTGACCCGCCTTTCACTGAATGAACAATTTAAGTGTCAGGGGTACGTGTAGAGGAATAGTCACTTATGCTTTAGTCCAGCTCAGCGAATCTGCATTTTTACATGAACAATAGGGCAGAGGAGAGCAATCAGATATGCATTTGTCTCAGGTGAGCAGAGGGATGATTTTCTGTCTGGCACCTGTGAAGATAAGCTGTCAATTCACATTGCCAGGGTGAAATTCAGCAGAACTGTTTTAGGGTAAAGATCTTGAGGCCCACAAGGAATTTCCTTGCGGGCAAATTGTGAGCAAGGTATGTAGTTTTTAAAAAAGTATTTGTAGCTATCTTATTTTGGAATAATAACAATAAAATGGGAGGCAAGTTTGCCTGATGCAGTTCCCAGCTTGACATTTCCCTGTGGCTTAGTGATTTTGGGGTCCCATGATTTATTTTCCTTTCATATGTAGAACCAAGAAAGGGTGTGTATGTGTCAGTTGCATGACTTTATTCCCTGGTTGACCAGTAGGAGAAGAAACAAGTCAACAGCCCTCAGAAGTCCAACTCATTCCTTAAGTACAGAAATCAGATTCATCATGTTTGTTCTTCGTCCAAAGCACAAATTCCTTGGAATTTTCTTTTGACCTTCCCCCTCAAGGATGGAGCCAATTAGTCTGCATGTAGAGTGGACTTACACTGCAATTTTCTTTCTTGGAATGTGTTTTTTTCTTACCCTAATGCAATTGCCAAAAGGAGGGCAGTGAGCTCCCAGGTCAGTTAACAGTGGACATATGCAGTTCAGCCTTAGTTGGACCCCCTGCTGACTTTTGAGATGACAGATGCAAATTTTTATTTTATTTTTTATTTTTATTTATGTTTTATTTTTGAGATGGAGTCTCGCTCTGTCGCCCAGGCTGAAGTGCAGTGGCGCGATTCCTGCTCACTGCAAGCTCTGCCTCCCGGGTTCACGCCGTTCTCCTGCCTCAGCCTCCTGAGTAGCTGGGACTACAGGCGCCCGCCACCATGCCCGGCTAATGCTTTTGTATTTTTAGTAGAGACTGGGTTTTACCATGTTAGCCAGGATGGTCTCGATCTCTTGACCTCGTGATCCTCCCGCCTCGGCCTCCCAAAGTGCTGCAATTACAGGTGTGAGCCACTGCGCCCTGCCGACAGATGCAAATTATTCAATAGTTCTCCTTTTTGTCTTTGTCTTTTTCCCACTCCCTGTCTCTTACTACAAGGTCTGGCTGTTCTGTTTGGGTTCTTCTAAATTTACTAATTTAACCCAATTTATCTCTGCTGGCTGTCTTGATGCCATTTTCTCTTCCTACAAAAAGGATTAACTTCTAAACTGTCTCCGATTAACACTCATTTTTGGTCTTGAGGCAAGATATGATTTGGCTTTTGTTCCCATACAAATCTCATCTTGAATTGTTAACTCAGGTATTGAGGGAGGAACCCGGTGGGAGGTGATTGGATCATGGGGGCGGTTTTCCCCAGGCTGTTCTTGTGATAGTGAGTTCTCATGAGATCTAATGGTTTTATAAGTGTTTGGCAAGTTCCTTCTTTGCTTTTCTCTCTGTCTTTCCTGCTGCCTTGTGAAGAAGGTGACTTCTTCCCCTTTCCACCATGAATGTAAGTTTCCTGAGGCCTTCCCAGCCATGTGGAACTGTGAGTCAATTAAACCTCATTTGTGTATAAGTCACCCAGCCTTGGGTAGTATCTTTATAGCAGTGTGAGAATGGATTAATACAGGGTGCCTGCTCTTCCATTTCCCCCATCTCACCCCATTGCTAACCACCTACCAGAGTTAGGACACCAGTGAGCTTTCAATAGTGTCATTTAAGGGCAATAAAAACAACTTTGAAAAGATCTGCGTCCTTGTTTAAGACTGGAGAGTGCCCAGTAACAACCCTGTCTGTGATTCCTTTCTTTTAAAAGTTTGGGGCCAGGTGCAGTGGCTCACGTCTGTAATCCCAGCACTTTGGGAGGCTGAGGCGGGCGGATCCTGAGGTCAGGAGTTCAACACCAGCCTGGCCAAGATGGTGAAACCCCATCTCTACTAAAAATACAAAACTTAGTTGGGCGTGGTGGCGGGCGCCCGCAATCCCAGCTACTCGGGAGGCTGAGGCAGAGAATTGCTTGAACCCGGGAGGCGGAAGTTGCAGTGAGCCGAGATTGTGCCACTGCATTCCAGCCTGGGTGACAGAGCAAGACTCTGTCTCCAAAAAGAAAAAAAGAAAAAAAGTTTGGATGTCAGAAGAGGAAAAGAGGACAAGGAGAGGGAGCTGCAATTGGAAGCTACGAGAGGCCACCCAGGACCCTGAATGCTGGTTCTGAAGTTGCATAATGGAATTCGTTCCAGGCAAAAGAAAACAAAACTTTATTTTCTCCTCAGTATAACCCATATCCAACTTTATATCATGAAGCTAAGGGCAACTCCAGCTCAGATACTTGACTCACTCTGCAGTGAGTTTCATATTGCGCTTGCCAGGATCTTAATGTTTTTTGTTGGCAAGTGGAATACATATCCTTACATGCTGAACTATGACTATTTCACCACAGGTTTATTTCTTTTATAATATGTTCAGCAATTTTTGTTGTTGTTGTTGAGATGGAGTCTTGCTCTGTCACCCAGGCTGGAGTGCAGTAGTGCGATCTCAGCTCACTGCAACCTCTGCTGCTCCTGCTCAAGTGATTCTCCTGCCTCATCCTCCTGAGTAGCTGAGATTACAGGCACACACCATCAGGCCCGGCTAATTTTTGTATTTTTAGTAGAGACAAGATTTCACCATGTTGGCCAGGCTGGTCTCGAACTCCTGACCTCAAGTGATTCACCCACCTCAGTCTCCCAAAGTGCTGGGATTACAGGCATGAGCCACCATGCCCAGCCAATATGTTCATCATTAGAAAGGCTATTCGTTTACTTTGTGAATTTTTGCATTTTTCCTTATGTTTCTACTCTCAAATTGATTTGTATACAAATTTCAGTGAGGAAATCATTTATGAGAAGATTAATATTATTTGCCAAGATTGATTTATTTGTCCCTGACTGGCCTGTTTTAAGAACATACCTTCCCTTCCTTTGTTCTGCCTTTGAATGGTTTGGCTGTTTCTGAAACATTCTCTGGGCTCTATCTTTATCCTCATGTCATATATTTGGAGATATTCAGATTGTTGTGTCGTTAATTTTGAATCGTATAGCCATGAGTATGGTGTGATTTCAAATCTGTTCTGTGACTGTTCCAGTGGCTTAGACCAAATCTTCAGTTAAAGACCAAAACCTGGCTAGAATTTTTATCTTTGTCACAAGTCCTGAACTGGATGCTACAAACACTCTCTGAAAGCCCATTGTAAAGCTGCATTTTAGACAATCACTTTGTTCTAGCTACTGCTTGCCTGGTTTTGAGAACACTCTTGGGTCACCTGCTAAATTGCTGAGACCACAGGAACTTCTTCTCCTGACTACAAGGGGAGGGCTAAGCAAAGCTCTACTTGACTCCAGATTTTTTAATCTCTAAGGTGAGTTGCCATGAAAAATTTTGAACCACAAGAACTTTATAGCAAAAGAAAAAATAACACTAACAATTTCATCAACATAAAGCACTTCAAACTTACTTCCAATCTATGTGATTAAACTGTTGCTAAGAGGTGTGAATGTACAATTACATGTTCTGATATTTTTATTAAGACTCTTATTCCAAGTTATTCGTGTCAACATTACATTCATATCCTTGATATTCATATAATTCATCTAACATCATATAATTCATATAACGTGGTTTTACTGATAGGCCATGATGTTTCTTGTAATTCATTTGTTGTGTATTCATTATGTCTTATTTCCAATTAATAGGATTCTTGGCTTTAGCAACAAAAACCACAAAATGATCATTTGGCCTCAAGCCACAAGCTGAGAATTACTTAATGGCTTAGCTTTGACTTGAGAAAGGTCTTGTGGACCTGAAATCCTTTTTCCAAGCTAGATACATGTTAGTAAGCAGTTTAAAGGCAGCCATAAAAAAATTAAAAACAAAACAACAAAACAAA
Source organism: Chlorocebus sabaeus (assembly GCF_047675955.1). Classification (NCBI taxonomy): domain Eukaryota; kingdom Metazoa; phylum Chordata; class Mammalia; order Primates; family Cercopithecidae; genus Chlorocebus; species Chlorocebus sabaeus. The sequence goes on along the minus strand of NC_132911.1, from coordinate 29,620,947 downwards.
GAATATACAAATAACAAATAGAATCTCTTACTTTAACACAAAGTGACCAAATATTATTTGTATTTATTATTTTACATTCCAACCTAGTATTTGTACATATCCATACAATGTACACATTTTACAACTTGTAATTACATTGTACATGCAATTTACAACCTGTTTTTTTCATTTTACATGAAGCCACACATAGAGGCTTTAAAATCATTATTTTAAGTGGCCGAATAATATAACAATAAGAAGCTATTGCAAATAAAGCTGTGGTTTACTTTCCTATTTGTATCATTTAAAAAATGTGGTTGCATTATTTCTTGGAATCAGGATCAAACAGTAACATATTTCATGATACCTAAACAGATTATAATGTTGCTTCCCAATATATAATGATGAGTTTAGCAAATATCAATATACAAAGTATGATCAGGCGGGGTGGCTCACACCTGTAATCCCAGCACTTTGGGAGGCCGAGGCAGGTGGATCACTTGGGGTCAGGAGTTCGAGACTAGTCTGGTCAACGTGGTAAAACCCTGACTCACTAAAAGTACAAACATTAGCTGGGCTTGTTGGCAGGTGCCTGCAATTCCGATTATGTACGAGGCTGAGGCAGGAGAATCGCTTGAACTTGGAAGGCGGAGGTTGTAGTGAGTTGAGATACTGCACTCCAGCCTGGGTGACAGAGCGAGACTCCATCTCAAAAGAAAAAAAAAATGTGCATATATACACACACATATACATGTATATGTGTATATATACATATATGTGTGTGTATATACACATATATGTATATATACACATATACATGTGTATATATATATATACACACACAAAGTATGAGTTTATCAGTTTTTTAACAATTTTGATAGCACTAGATGTTACCATCAAAACATATTCTGGAGCTTGCATGCTGGCAGGGGCCTGTAGCCCCAGGCACTGGGGAGCCTGAGGTAGGAGGATTGCTTGAGCCCAGGAGTTGGAAGCTACAGTGTGCTATGATTGCACCTGTGAATAGCCACTGCACTCCAGCCTAGTCAACATAGAGCTCGCATCAGTAAAAAACAAACAATCCCCCAAACCCTCCAAAACTAAAACAACATTTTCTAGGGTTAGCTTAATAGTTGTAAAATAACCCTGCTCCATGATCAAACATGGATATTATTGCTATTGGATAGTGAATAAATGACCCATGGCTGCCTTAATCTTGTATTCAGTTGGAATAATTTGTGAAAAGAGCAGCTTGTCTTTCTCTGTGTGGCCTAGACCGGTCATGGTAATACAAAAAAACATTAAGATGGTATAGGATGAACAATCCACTGTTTAGCAACGAGTTATCTTCATATTATTTTTATTTGGCTTGTGGGGTTGTGGAGGAAGTCAAGGCCTCTGACTGAACACTAGAGGGTACTCCTGGCTACCAAATAGCTCTGCCCTTTCTTCCCATTCATGTTTCCTTAGTATTGTCTTGGGGAAACTGGCGGTGACACCAATGCACGTGGCTTGATACATGCTGCTTGATTGACTTTTTTGCATGATAGTTTCAGGCGATCCGAAATGCAAAGGGATGTTTAGCCGTTGGAGACTCACGTTCCCTTTCCTTTTCTTCCAGTGATGCACTACTTGGGTGTTTTCAGCAACAAAAACATCAAAAGAGTTTTGAGGGGAGGATAGCCTGACGCTTACATAGAACCTCAGGCTGCTCTCTATGGAGGATTATGTGCAGCAAACCGAGGCAGCAAGGATTGCTGAAGGGCACAGGAGCTGAGCCGCAGGCCTTGGCATTCCGAGATCTTAATGCTTTTGTGGAATGGAATAGAGGCTGGGCCGGGAAGGGATCAAAAGGAGGTGGAGGAGTCCAGGCAGGTATAGTCACATTGGCTTCTGGGAGAGATGGAAAGCAAAGGAGAAGGAAGCAGTCTTGATCCCCCAGAGCCAACACCGACCATCGGAAGAGAGAAGGCAACGTGGCCCTGCTAAATAATTAGAACAAGAGTTTGTCCTAATTCTAGGTAGCGTGTTTTTCTGAGGAGCTCAGAAGATACTATCTCATTAGCCCTGAAAGTCAGGATAACTGACAGTTAACCTAACAGGATAACTTCTGCTGGTGCCATTTTGTCCCCTGAGTAGGACATCAAGTTCCCAACAGCGGAGGGTCATGAGGCTGCACAGTAGCAGGCACTGTGTTTCTCTCATGCAGTGAGTTGACTGTGGTGGTGTGGGGTCTTTCTTGGTCTGTCTGTGGGCTGAGAGGCTCAAGAGCACCACCCTCCCATAAACTCAGGTCTTCCCCAGAGCCTTGAAGCCCTTTCAGTGTTCGGTCTGAATTTCTCTTGGATCTATCTTTTTTTTTTTTTTGAGACGGAGTCTCGCTCTGTTGCCCAGGCTGGAGTGCAGTGGCCTGATCTCAGCTCACTGCAAGCTCCGCCTCCCGGGTTTACTCCATTCTCCTGCCTCAGCCTCCCGAGTAGCTGGGACTACAGGCGCCCGCCACCTCACCCGGCTAGTTTTTTTTTTTGTATTTTTTAGTAGAGACGGGATTTCACCGTGTTAGCCAGGATGGTCTCGATCTCCTGACCTCGTGATCCGCCCGCCTCGGCCTCCCAAAGTGCTGGGATTACAGGCTTGAGCCACCGCGCCAGGCCTGGATCTATCTTAAAACAAATTCAGGTTTTTCCGACATTAAAAACAAACAAAATCCCTTCAATCACTCTCCCCTCCACCTCCCATATCCTGGAGCTGACTTTCTGTTATCATTCTCCCCAACATCAAGGAAGATGGAGCTTTATAACATTAAGAGATTTGAAACAATGATTGCCCTAGCTGTTGACATGAACTGTGGTTTAGTTTTGCAAAAGTTGGGCTCAAAACATTGAAAACAGCATTTGAAAACTGTTTAATTACATATAAAAATTCTCCAGATATAAGTTCAGTGAAACAATCAGGAATAAACCTGCATATAAAGTGTGATTCCAATTAAAAAACCTAAACCTCCCTAATATATGCAGAGAAAAAATGTCTGGAGGGAACTATCCCAACATGTTCATAGTGTTTATCTCTGGGGGTGGGAGGATGGGAAATGTAAGGTTTCTTTATACTTTCTTAAAAACATTTTGCAATAAATTGCTATGAGTTTTTGTAATCAGAAAAAGACTGTATTGTTTTGAAGATATCTTATCTTGTCCACTTCCTCCCATTGACTGCGTCCTTAACTAACCCTTGCATTTCACTTCCCATTGCCACATCTCTGCAGAAATGGTTCTCTCCAGGGTCACAAATGGTCACCTGCTTATTTAATGTAGCGTGTGTGTGTGTTTTTTTTTCCTCCCTCAACTTCACCCTATCCCATTGAAGATCATTTCTACCTTCTTTACTGTCTTCTAAACATTCCCAGCCAGGTGGCACATGGAGCTAATTTTCACAATGTTCAAAACAGAACAAATACTCTTTATTTATCTGTCTCAGTCTCTCCTGTTCTCCTTCCCAACCCAAATATCCTTCTCATTTTAAACTTTCTGGCCTGGCGTGGTGGCTTATGTCTGTAATGCCAGCACTTTGGGAGGCAGAGGTGGGCAGATCACCTGAGGTCAGGAATTTGAGACCAGCCTGGCCAACATAGTGAAACCCTGTCCCTACCAAAAATACAAAGGAATCAGCCAGCCATGGTGGCACGCACTTGTAATCCCAGCTACTCGGGAGGCTGAGGCAGGAGAATCACTTGAACCCGGGAGGTGGAGGTTGCAGTGAGCTGAGATTGCGCCACTGCCCTCCAGCCTGGGTGACAGAGCGAGACTCCCTCTCAAAAAAAAAAATAAAATAAAATAAAATAAATGAAATTTCTAATGATGTCATTACCTTGTATCCATAGACCTGGACCTGAAGTAGCAGGCCGAGTCTGACACCTCCCTCTTCCCTGTTTTCTTCCCCATCCACTCATTTGCCGAATCCTCTGAATTCTACTTCTGTACTTTCTCTTTCATCCAACTCCCCGTTGTTTGTTCTCACTGTGTCTCTTCTACCTTAGAAACTTCCTGTCTGATCTCTGGATCATGCTGAGTATCCTAACAGTTTTCTTTGCCTTTAGTCTTTTACTTGCACCAATCATCACTCCACCCACTACAGAGGACCACAGCCCGGCTCTGAGCGGGCTTCTACTCTGTGCAGACATCTCCATGGTCCTCATGGCTTGCTAAACCCCGAACAGGTTTCTTATGTTTTCCTAGGCCTAACTATCTATTTCAGTTTTGTTTCCTGCCATCTCCGATCCAAGCCTGTTGGCCTAAGCAGAGTACACACTGTTACCCTGAGAACAAATGTGAACCTGAAACAGCCGTTTCTTCAAGAGGGATCCTGAGTGGCTAACTGGATCTATTTATTTTATGTGTTTATTTATTTATTTATTTACTTATTTAAAGGGGTTTTGCTACACTGCCTAAGCTGGTCTTGAACTCCTGAGCTGAGGGAGTCTTCCCACCTCGGCCTTCTAAAGTGCTGGGAGTTCAAGCATGAGCCACTTTGCCCAGGCTTATTTTAAATAGAGTCAGGCAGCCATTTGCTGACTACAGGTCATATGTGTACGCTGAGTTCCTCAAAAACCCACATCCCTACTTAACTTTAGGACTTTCAGAGTTTACTTGAATCAATCAATCAGAGCTCACCTGCCTTGGCCATTTGGGGCTTAGCTTTATCAACCTATCAGGATTCAGCTGTATCTACCAATCAGAACTCATGTGTTGACCAATCAGAACTAAGCAAGTTTGAATCCTTCATTTGCGTAAGTAGACCTGATTGGGAACCTGGGTGAGAAATTTGGCTATAAAATCTGAACTCTAGGCAGGGTGTTGTGGCTCACGCCTGTAATCCCAGGACTTTGGGAGGCGGAGGTGGGTGGATTACCTGAGGTCAGGAGTTCGAGACCAACCTGGCCAACATGGTGAAACCCAGTCTCTACTAATAATACAAAAATTAGCTGGGTGCGGTGGCGGGTGCCTGTAATCCCAGCTACTGGGGAGGCGGAGGCAGGAGAATTGCTTGAGTCCGGGAGGCGGAGGTTGCGGTGAGCCTGGGTGACAGAGTGAGACTATGTCTCAAAAAACAAAACAAAACAAAAACAAACAACCCCCCCCAAAAACAAAACAAAACCCTCAACTCTCCCTTTGTCCTCTGGGTCGCACCTTCACTTTAAATGGAAGGCTATGCCTCTCCTTTGCAGACTATTCAATGGAATAAAATCTTTTTCCTTCAAATTCCTTTTCAGAGAACTTCTGTTCAAAATCCAAACATTCTCTACCAAATGCTTGCTTTCTTGTGCCATTCAGAGAATCACAGATTCAGAGGGGACCAGGCCTAACATGTTTAATTCCTTCTATCATTCTTTCTTGTCCAATGTCTTCTGAGTAAACTCCAGCTTGTTCATGACCCTTTAAAATCTGGTTCCTAGAACTAATTTCAGCATTCTGAGTTCAACATACTTTTGTCTGGGAAGGGCATTGGAGATGAAGAGTTGATGCTGGAAAGGGAGACTGTTTATTCACAGACACTTCCATTTGGCACTGAAGTAGCTCCCCTGACGGACAGTATGGGACTCTGACCCCCCACAGAGGCGCAAGGATATAAAAACACGTCTAATAGTCTGATGTGGCTCAGACGAGAATAAGGTCCCTGAGAGGAACTCACTGTATGGACAAGAAGAGATGACCTTAAGCCACCCTCAGCATTGAGTCCACAGGCTTGGAGGGGTAGATAATACTGGTTATAGAATTCATCAGGACCTAGCCAGGCTGGCGTAGGTGGAGATGGTGGTGTGAGGCTGGTGATTCTGACTATGTGGATGTGAATTACATGAAGGTTAACATTTGAAGACACTGGCATCTTTGCTGTAGGATACCGCATGCGTAGGGAGGGAGTATTTTCTGTTTTATTTCGTTAAACAGGTCACAGCACCATAAAAATGAGAGACTGGCTGTGGTGGAAATTTCCTTTGCAATTAGTACTGAAGTCATTGGTTATAGAATCTTGGCTCTTGGATTGAGTATGAAAGTTCCCATCCTCTCATCAAGAAGTAAGAAGAGGCCAGGTGTGGTGACTCATGCCTGTAATCCCAGCACTTTGAGTGGCTGAAACAGGAGAATCACTTGAGCCCAAGAGTTCAAGACCAGCTTGGGCGACATGATGAGACTCAGTCTCTACAAAAAATTAAAAAATTAGGCCAGGTGCAGTGGTTCACACCTATAACCCCAGTACTTTGGAAGGCTGAGGTGGGTGGATCACTTGAGGTCAGGAATTCAAGACCAGCCTGGCCAACATGGTGAAATCCCGTCTCTACTAAAAATACAAATATAAAAATTAGCAGGGTGTTGTGGCACGTGCCTGTAATTCCAGCTACTCGTAAGTCTGAGGTGGGAGAATTGCCGAACCCAGGAGGTGGAGGTTGCAGTGAGCCGGTGCTGGTGCACTCCAGCCTGGGCAACAGAGCAAGACTCTGTCTCTTAAAAAAAAAAAAAAAAAAAAAAGTAGCTGGGTGTGGTGGCACGCATCTGTAGTCTCAACTACTGCTCAGGAGGCTGGTGCACTCCAGCCTGGGCAACAGAGCAAGACTCTGTCTCTTAAAAAAAAAAAAAAAAAAAAAAAAAGTAGCTGGGTGTGGTGGCACACATCTGTAGTCTCAATTACTGCTCAGGAGGCTGAGGTGGGAGGATCACTTGAGCCCAGGAGTTTGAGGCTGCAGTGAGCTATGATGGTGCCACTGCACTCCAGCCTGAATGACAGAGCAAGGCCCTGTCTCTAAATTAAAAAAAAAAAAAAAAGAAGAAATCCAGAGTGAATTCTGGACACTTTTAAGCTCACCTGCAGACTCTTGCAGATACCTAGGGAGAGAAATTCTAGAAACAGGCTGGACTTCTTGCGATGCAAACCTATGGAGATAAGGAACATTGAGATCTGGAGTGATACTGCAAGGTGGTCCTCATGTTCGCTTACAGGCTGGTGAAGCCAGAGATACCAGTTACATGAGTAACATTCTCCCAAAAGATTGTGAGCTCTGTGAGTACAGGGTTATGTCTGACTTCTCATTATAGCAAACCTAATGCCTAACTCTTAATAGGCACTTCATCAAAGTTATGAACGGATGAGTGAATCAGTAATTAAATGAATAAGGAGGCTGATTGACATAGAACAGGAGATATGGTCACCTTTTAAAAATAATAATTTGAGAGGGGTCTCACTGTGTTGTCCAGGTTGGTCTCAAGCTCCTTGCTCAAGCGATCCTTCCACTTCAGCCTCCCGAGTAGCTGGGACGACAGGCCTGCACCACTGTGCCTGACTAATCATTTATATTTTAGAGTCTGTCTTTCTATTCATGCAGCCCAAGACCACAAGGGTGTTTGTGGGTGCTATGTTACATTCATTCATGATTGACCCTGATCTTGCCGTAGACTGGGGTTTTTAAACTGAAGTGTATTTGTGAAGCACTTTAAAAAACATATGGTTGTCTGTCTACTGAGTCAGAATCCGCAGTGCATGGGGCCCAGGCTTGTATATTCCACTGGATTCCTCTAGTTAAACCTCTGCTGTGGCCTGAAGCACTGATGTAGTTTTCACAAGCATGGCTGCTACATCCTCTTTCCTTCCTTTCTATGTTTTTGTAGTTAAATTTTGGAACTCCTGCTAAATTTTGTCTTGTCAGTTTTAGCTCATTGCACTAGCTCATCAACCTCTTTTTGATCATGCTTCTGTCATTTATTATATTAGCTATTTCCCCTTGGATTTGTGTCACATGCAAATTAGATAAGCTTGCCTTTTTTAATCTTTCTGCAAGTCATCGAAAAACATGGGGAACATAAAAGGGTTAGGATTGCAATGGATTCATCAATTAATACCCAGAAAGAAAATCAGCTTAAACATTTTTTTTAAAAAACAACAATTTCTTCCCCCTTGCAAATGCAGTTTAGAGGAAAATAATGCTGGGACACAGTGTGGAGATTTAATCTGCATGTCCAGTTTTCCCAATATATATTTCTATGACCTTGGGAAAGTCACTTACTCTTTCTGGGTATTACTTTCTATCTGAGGAAAACAATGAGGAGGGGAGATTAGTGCTTTGGGCTGACCCAAGTCCTGTCATTCTATGGTTTCCTCTCTGAACCTGCCTCAGGTCCATTTATTCCTTCTAATACCTCAGCCTGACGTGGCCCCTGCTATCACTATGCCTGGCCATCGGGACATAATTTCCCTGCTGTCAAGTCTGGTGTAGACACATCACCTGTTCCTTCACACCAGCCTGGATAGGGTAGACGTTTTTCAAAAGAACTTTTTTGGTGGGGCGTGGGAAGGGAAGAACCCTAAGGAAATAGACAGGAAACTCTATGAATAGAGAAACGGGGGATATTATTCATGTGGCGAGGACTTGTGGAGTTTCTGTGATGTCAGTCACAGTGTCAATCACTGTTTCGCGTCCTGAGAATACAGCAGTGAAACAAAGTTCCCGCCCCGATGGAGCTGACATTCTGTAGTTGGGAGAGAAAGCTAACACATCATCAGATACACCAGGTGGTGGAACTGCTCCTGAGAAAACAAAGTCTGGTAAAGGAGTTGGGAGTGTGGGTGGGCAGTGCTATTTTATGTAGGGTGTTGAAGGAAGTCCTCTTTAATTAGCTGACATGGGTGCAGCGATCTGGAGGATGTGAAGGGGTGCTGGGGACGGAGTGTGATGGGCAGAGAGTGGGAACCTTGAGGACAGACCACACCTGTGCGGTCAATGAGCAGCAAGGAGGTAGGGACAAGGGGAAGACGAAACCTGGAGGGAGGAGATAGAAGAGGTGGCAGAGGACTGGGTTGCTTGTAGGGCTTTGGATTTCACACTGAGTAAACCGAGATGCCATTGGAGAGTTTTTGAATAAATAAGTATCATCTGACTTAGGCCTTTAAGGGAGACCAGTTAGGGGGCCAGGGAACAGAGTGGAGGTGGAAAGATGGTAAAATGGTTCAGATTGGGAATGAATTTGAATTTGGAAGGTCCACCAGTGGGATGCGCTGGTGGGTTTCATGTAGGAGATATATGTACACGTGTCTGTGGGAGGCAGGAAGGCAGAGAGAGAGAGAGAAAGAGAGAGGGAAACTTCAAGACTTTTTATCTGAGCAAGCGGAATGATGGAGTTGCCATTTGTAGGAAAGTTTGGGAGTGAGCATGAATTTGATCTTAGACACAGTAAGTTTGAGATGATTTTTCAACCTCTGAATGAGTCAGGGTTTGGTTTGGAAAACAGAAACCACTATGACTGTGTCAAGGAGGATCAGTATCTCCAAGGGGAGTGTTCTAAAATGAAACCTACACGTGCCCTATCTCCTGAAATCTGTCCTAATCTCCACGTATTCATTCTGACTCATTACTTTTGCACAAAACATCCTTATTTACCATGCATTTACCACCCACCAAAGGCCGATTTTCCCTTTAGAGAAGCCTGACTTTGTTCAGCTGTGAGGTTTTTTTTTTTTTTTTTTTTTTTTTTTTTAAATGAACGGGTCTCTATCACAAGCATTCCTGACAGAGGTAGGACCAATGTGATGGCTGATTGAAGACTTCTGGGCTTTTTCCTAATTCAAAACCAAAGTCTCTGCCTGCCTGCTAAACTCTGATTTTCTCTTAGAGGATTACTGCTGTCGCTACCTCATTTGCAGAGTAGAGGTGACTAAGATACCATGAGCCTGAGCCGAGTATCTTTGCAGAGGTAACTACCTCCCCAGGTGTCCTGTGGTGACTCAGAAGAGTGCTCCCATTTACCTGGGCATGGTGGCTCCTGCCGGTAGTCCCAGGAGGCTGAGGAGGGAGAATCCCTAAGCCCCAGAGATGGAGGTTGCTGTGAGCCATGATAATGCCACTACATGACCATAATCGTAATTCTGATTATGTGGATGTGAATTACACAAATGGTAACTACACTGGTAATTACACTGCACTCCAGCCTGGGTGACAGAGTGAGACTCCATCTCAAAAATAAAAATAAAAATAAAATAAAAATAAAAATGCTCCTTTATCCCTCTACCCCCTCCCATTGTCACCAGAATCTGGACACCACATGTTTCCAATAGAAAACTATTTTGAACAAGGTCTCAATAAGAATAGTGCCAGACATGGTGGCTCATGCCTGTAATCCCAGCACTTTGGGAGGCTGAGGTGAGCAGGTCACTTGAGGTCAGGAATTCAAGATCGGCCTTGCCAACATGGTAAAACTCTGTCTCCACCAAAAAAATACAAAAACGTAGCTGGGCGCGCCTTAGTCCCAACTACTTGCAAGGCTGAGGTGGGAGAATCGCTTGAACCTGAGAGGTGGAGGTTGCAGCGAGCTGAAATTGTTCCACTTCACTCCAACCTGGGTGATAGAGTAAGACTCTGTCTCAAAAAAAAAAAAAAAAAAAAAAAAGAAAAGAAAAGAAAAGAATCAGCAGATTTATATTTCATTCTATAAATGGGGGAGGGAATGAGCCGTCATTAGGATAGACAGTATCTCAGGATTTGAGTATCAAGGGTCATATAATCACACAAGCATTTAAGAAAAAAAGAGAAGGAAAAGAAAAATGTAAAAAAATAGAGAATATGATTTCTTACCTTGATTCTAAGGAGGACTCTGTAATTAGAGTAAGATTCTTATTTTAGATGATGCCTAAGACATCAATTAAACCATTTCTCTCACTCAGGTGAGGTTGGGATTCATAACATTTTACCCCCTACCCCTTTTGAGTTTTATTCCTTTAATTCTCTCTGAAAGTGTTAATGAACAGTGAATTGCTTAAGACTACACTTGCTGACAAGGAAGAATAAAGGCAGGAAACCAATGACAACAGAGAGTTTCAAAAACCGTTAGGAGCAAATTATAAATGAAACCTTCTGTAGAACCTCAGATTAAATAGATTAAAGTGGGGCTGTTTGTCTCGGGCTCCTACTAACTCTCCCACTCCTGCCCTATCCCATTTGTCTATTTTTGTAATTGTTGTTGGCCTTTTCCTTGAAGGCCTCCAGAGAAGAAGGTTCTATGTCCTCTTAAGCCGTGGATTATTAAGGGCAAAGAGATACTGGGTAATCTTGGAGGTGTTTTTCTTCCTCTAGAAGGGTTTCCTCCAAGCCTAGGGCCTTTCACTGAGAAATCAAGAGCCACATAGAAAGAACCTGGACTGAAGTTAAACATGGGTTTAGGATCTGTGGACCCAAGCCATACGTTGCCAGTACCAACTTGAGAGTGAGCGTTTGAGGTTCCATTCACCTTGTGACTGAGAAGGCAGTGTAGGAGCATGTAAGTAACAGAAGGAAACAGAGGGGATATTTACACTACACCCCTGACCTTTGCAGAAAGCCTAGTCTTTTTCTTCCCCTAATTCTCCAGAGTTCTCTGTCTTTGCACCCACTCTACCTTAGACTCATCATTCTATTAATAATTGTTTTTTACTATGAAAGTGCGCACATGGCCCCCAGATGGTGGTTTAAGCCTCACATCAACAGAGTGACCTGACAGTGACAGCTTCAGTTTTGAGTGGAGAAGAGGGTGATGGGCTGTGACTCACTCTAGGAGTTTCCATCATCTGCGCTGGCCAGTCAGCCCATCCATTATCTGTGGTTTGTCTCATCCTGCCTAGCCTATTAGCTCATCTCTCTTCGCCAACTTGACATTCGGTTCTCTTCCTTTGTTCGAGCCCCTGGGACTGTCTGCCGCATTACCTTCTTATGTGCTCATTGTCCCATACGGTGTCATTTGCAGATAATAGTAACATGCCATTTACGAGCTCCTGGATCACTAATAAAAATGTTAAATGAGTCAGAAGGTGACACCTTGCTTTTGCCATCTGCAGCATGTTGACATTTGTCATTACCTTTTAAGGCAGAAACCAGAGCCTACAATCCTAGCAGTCTAAACTAGACCCACCCAAACTTGACTGTCAGCATTCACAGTGATAACACCCTCATTAGCCATCATCATCAGTCTCATTCACCCACATTGGTGGCCTCTGGAGCACTCACGGAGCAGACCAGGGTGAAGAGGAGGGGAGAAAAGCAGGTTACGAGATCTGAGTGGATGGTGCCAGATCTGAGATTCAGTGGGTTTGGCTCTCTGGATACTTGGAGTCTGCAAGTAAATATCAGTGACATGTTGTCATGTTGTCACCGGGACAGCTTGGTGAAGGATGCACTGGCACAGGGCTAGCTCTGCTGGGTCATTTGAGATGCAAAGCAGATTATTTTTGGTTAGAATTATCTGGCTGCCCTGTCTACTGTGATGAATTGATACTTTAGCAAATACATAATCCAGAGACTTATAGGATATTAGTTATCTTATTTTCAGGGCTGAACTATTAAATACTGATTTAAACATCCTTATTTTTCAACTTTGTGGTTTGACTTTTCTTTTTCTTTTTTTTTTCAGACAAGATCTCACTCTATCTCCCAGGCTGGAGTGCAGTGGTGTGATCACAGCTCACTGCAGCTTTCACCTCCTGGGCCTGAGCAATCCTCCTACTTCAGCCTCCCTAGTAGCTGGGACCACAGGCATGTGCCATTGCACCCAGCTAAGTTTTAATTTTTTTGAAAAATAGAGATGGAATCTTACTATGTTACCTAGGCTCATCTCAAACTCCTGGACTCAAGTGATTCTCCCACTTCGGCTTCCCAAAGTGATAGGATTACAGACGTGAGCCACTATGCCCGGCCTGGTTGACTTTTCTCTTTTTCGTAAGTTATTCTGATTTTTTTTAAAATTGATTTTTGGTCTGGGTGCAGTGGCTCACACCTGTAATTCCAGTAGTTTGGAAGGCTGAGGTGGGAGGATCTCTGGAGCCCAGGAGGTCGAGGCTGCGGTGAGCTGAGATTGCACCACTGCACTCCAGCCTGGGTGACAAAGCAGACCCAGTCTCAAAAAAATATATATTTTTGGATCTTCTCGTTAATTCACTACTTTCCTTAATTATTAGCTTGACTTTATTTCTCAATAGGAAATTCTCTCTCTCTCTCTTTTTTTTTTCTGGAAAATTGAACTTACTGCCCCGTGTGTTTAACTCTGAACTGTATACATTGGTAGAACACAATCTTACACGTTTCCATGTACCGTTCATTTTTGGTGTATATTATGCTTTCCTCTCTATGGGTTTGAGCAACTTTGAAAGTTCATGCTGCGGGTGTTATTTCTCGGGGCAATTTAAATTTCACTTTGAAATTTTCTAGTTTGCTTTCTACACTTTTGATAGATTCCAGGGTGGGCTGTGAGTCTTTTCCTTTTTTTCACCAGAGAAGGAAATGAGACATTGACATAATGACAGAAATGGATGAGGCGAGATAACGGTGACATCATAATGACAGCAGCTGTGACAATGATGCAGTCCCCGTCATGGAGAATTCTGGCAAGCCACGGTCATCGGGTGGTGTTGCACTGGGAAAGTGAAGCTAGAGAAATTCTGAAATCAAGGACTGGTTTATGTGGAGCACTAGAACTTGGAATGTCTGTGCTGGGAATCTGAAAGCACGAAAAAAGAATTTTGGAATCAGCAGCCATACACATCACACTTATCATTTCTTGGATCAGTTTCTTGGAAAAGACAGTAACACAGGCAGGAAGAGGGTGAAAAATCAGCCTCTGTGAACTTTTAACCATTTATTTAACTACAATTGATTGTGCCAGGTATCAAATTAAATGCTGTCCCTGCATTAATAATAAATAATTTATTAAAAAGTGATGGTAATATTAATATTATTATTATGGAGAATAATAATTCTCAACAATCCTCCATCAGCTCATTCAGCTTAGAGAGGTTAAGTAATGAAAGCTTTCCAAGGTCGCACATAAGAGGAAGAGCTTGAATATGATCCTATTTGACTGCAGAGTTCAAGCTGTTACCATTAATCTAAATGGTAGATCTAGAGATGCAGAGATGAATTAGATGATGTCGGTCCTCAAAGATCTTATCATCAAATGAGAAGGCAACAGAGTTCATGCAAGCACATTTTAAGAATGGTGGGATGAGAATTATGATAGAAGTATGCACGGGGATTATTGGGGTACAAAGAGGTGCACATACAATTCTACATAGCGGAACATTGAGTCAAGGTATTAGGTTGGTGCAAAAGTAATTGCGGTTTTTGCCACTGAGGCAATGGCAGAAACTGCAATTACTTTTGCACCAATGTTCATAGAAGGAAGGGGCAATGAACCAGGTCTTTAGAGATGGCTTGGCTGGAAATTGCCCTCAGACCACCTTTCTACACTTTCCTTTGACTCCCAAGTCACCAGGCAATCCTGGATTCGATCGCACTTTCAGGACCGTGCTTTTAATTCAAGAAGTGTTTATCCAACACCCGCTCCATGAAACGCTCTTTGCTGGAAGCTGAGTGGGAATACATAGGAAAGAGAAGACTCAGCCTTAGCTCTGCAGTAGACAGCATCAGAGAAGGAGGAATGCAGATGTGCAAAGCTGCTGGTAATGGAGGATGTCAGTGTGAGGAGGAGGGGAGAAACCTGCTTATGGAACTCCTTCCTGGTGTCAGGCACAGGACATTGTCCCTTCTCAACTGTGTTGTCTGCCAGCTGCCTGTGCTGCTGCAGAGCAAGCTTTCTGCCCCAGTGGGGCTCTCACTTCTCCCCCAGTCTCTGCCTGCGATTGACTGACCTTCCCCCACCCACCCCACTGCCAGGTGGAGAGAGTCAGCTCCCTTTCACTCAGGTGGCCTGGTCACTGTCTTCTTAGCTAATTCCAGAGTGGCTTCAACATCTTCTGGACTTGGTCCTTCTTATTCTTTTTTAGAGACAGGGGTCTTGGCCAGGCGCAGTGGCTCATGCCTGTAATCCCAGCACTTTGGGGTGCTGAGGCAGGTGGATCACAAGGTCAGGAGATCGAGACCATCATGGCCAACACGATGAAACCCCATCTCTACTAAAAATACAAAAAAATTAGCTTGGCGTGGTGGCACGTGCCTGTAGTCCCAGCTACTTGGGAGGCTGAGGCAGAAGAATCAGTTGAACCTGGAAGGTCAAAGTTGCAGTGAGCTGAGATCGTGCCACTGCACTCCAGCCTGGGCGACAGAGTGAGACGCCCATCTCAAAAAAAAAAAAAAAAAGAAAAGAAAAAGAAAAAGAGACGGTGTCTCACTCTGTTACCTAGGCTTTGTAATGACTTTTGAAGAAAAGAAACAGGAGGCAATCTTGTTAGCAGCGTTGTGGGAAGTGGTTTTGTCTTCCTGATCGTCCAATCTTAGACGTTTAGGTCAACTTCCTAAGCACAAATTGAGTGCCCGTTATGGGTAACATCCTGTGCTGACCACTCGGGGCAAGGCCCAGGTGTATTAGTCAAGCCTCTGTTTTAACCTGCTGTAACACAACAAACTAATCATGTTAATATGGCAGTATAGTGAATAAGGGTGACACTCCAAAAGAAATGTGCACGCCCTAATCCCTGGAACTTGAGAATGTGACCATATTTGGAAAAAAAGAAGTTTACTGCCGGAGTGCAGTGGCATGATCTCAGCTCAATGCCTCCCAGGTTCAAGAGATTCTCCTGCCTCAAACTCCCGAGTAGCTGGGATTACAGGTGTGTGCCACCACACCTGGCTAATTTTTGTATTTTTAGTAGAGATGGGGTTTCACCATGTTGGCCAGGCTGGTCTCGAACTCTTGGCCTCAACTGATCCATCCGCCTTGGCGTCCCAAAGTACTGGGATTACAGGTGTGAGCCAAGGTGCCTGGCTATAAAAAAATCATTTAACATTTTAAAGTGTCATAATTTGTCAGGTGTGGTCATGTGCCCCTGTAGTTACAGCTACTCAAGAGGCTTAGGTGGGAGGACTGCTTAAGCCTAGGAGTTTGAGGCCAGACTGGGCAACCTAGTGAGATCCTGTCTCTAAAAAATATTGTCAGAATTTAAAATTGTTTATTTACAGAATTGCAAGCATGTGATGTATTCAAGAAAGATCTATACCTGTCCCAGCCTTAGCCTTGCTGTTATCCCTGGGATGGAAGGCACATTTTGCTTTCCTAGGTGCCTGGATCATTTTAAAGCTGACCCAGGCTCAGATCTTTGTCTATGAGTATCTTTTCTCTGAGAGGAACTAGCCTTCCCTTCCCTTCCTTCTTTTTTTTTTTTTTTTTTTTTTTTTTTTTGAGACGGAGTCTCACTCTGCTACCCAGGCTGGAGTGCCGTGGCGTGATCTCGGCTCACGGCAACCTCTGACTCCTGGGTTCAAATGATTCTCCTGCCCTAGCCTCCTGAGTAGCTGGGACTACAGGTGCACACCACCATACTCAGCTAATTTTTGTATTTTTAGTAGAGACGGAGTTTCACCATGTTGGCCAGGCTGGTCTCAAACTTCTGACCTCAGGTGATTCACCCACCTTGGCCTCCCAAAGTGCTGGGATTACAGGCATGAGTCACTGTGTCTGGACTCTTTCTTTTCTTTTTTTTGATTGTCATTTTTACCTTATTGGGAATTTATATTTTTAATTTTTAATTTTAATGGGTACATAGTAAGTATATATATTTATGGGGTATATGAGATATTTTGATCCAAGCATGCAATATGTAATAATCACATTAGGGTAAATGGGGTATCCATCACCTTAAGGCAGCAAACATTTTCTTGTTCGTGTTGTCTCTAGGTCGAGGCTGACTTCCTAGTCCAGAGGTGAATCTAAGAGCAGGTTCTTCCTTCTGACATAGAGAGCCGAGATTCCAAGCACATCACTCCTTTGTGCCACTCAAGGTCCAGTGGGAGAGGGAAGGGATCCCTGCCCACAGAGGGGAGGGGTCACGACTTTTACTGCCGAGGCTGGGTACAGGCGGCAGAGAGGAGGGGAGTGAGTGCTGCCCCTTGGTCTTTGTTGGGCCCTGACTGATGGGCCAGCTTCCTCTGGTCAGGGAAGGAACCACATTCAGAGATGGGTACAGCAGATGTATCAGCAAGGGCACCAGCAGAGAATGGGCCTCCCACAACAGCCTGGTGGGGAGGCAAGCAGGGTCGTATGGGATTAGCCCAGGAGTGCCCAAGATCATATGCGGTGCATAAGGCTCTGTGTGCACCACCACAGGCCAGTCCTTTCAGCGTGAGTCATCAAATGAACTGGACTCATACTTTACACTCAGCTTGGGCTGGGCACGGTGGCTCGTGCCTATAATCCCAGCACTTTGGAAGGCCGAGGTGGGCGGATCACCTGAGGTCGGGAGTTCGAGACCAACCTGGCCAACATGGCGAAACCCTGTCTCTGCTAAAAATACAAAAATTAGCTGGGTGTGGTAGCAGGCACCTGTAATCCCAGCTACTTGGAAGGCTGAGGCAGGAGAGTCGCTTGAACCTGGGAGGCGGAGGTTGCAGTCAGCCGAGACTGTGCCATTGCACTCCAGCCTGGGCAACAAGAGCAAAACTCTGTCTAAAAAAAAAAAAAAAAAAATTCACACTCAGCATCTGTGCCCAAACTCCATCAATTACTTTATGATAAAATCACGTCATGCTGTTTATTAATTAGTGCCTGTGGTCTCCAGTAGTTTAGGGGATAGGCGGGTGGCCAAAGGGAGACACCTCACAACATGGTAGCTATGGTTTGGTTCCTGGACATAAACACCAATACGTCAAGGTAAATTCAGCCAGGAAAGAAAAACGAGTCTACTGCCAAGTTCAAAGAGGCATGAATTGGGAGAGGATGATGTGGTGATGTTATCGCATGGTCTTTGAGCTTGTGGTCTGAACTTTCTCAGTAGACCATTTTATATTCTCTTGTCTTAAAAAAAAAAAAAAAAGGTCAACATTTCCCCTGGTGTTTGGCACTCTGCTAAATGCTTCATGTGCATTATCTCCTTTAATCCTCTCATGAACCGTATCAGTACTGTTCCCACTTGACAGATGAAGAAATTCCATGCTTACCCTGTACTTACGCATTCTTTATGCACCCGTTCCACTTGATGAAGGCCCAGAGACAACATCTTTGTGTTTGTACTTCCCGTGTGGACAGCCAGAAGGTCTGGCTGCTGGACCTCTGGGCTGTGGTGGTGAAGTGAGTACAGATAGCAAAGCAAGCCACAGGGCAGCACAGGCTGCCGCAATCCCCCCGCAGGATCCTGGAGCTTCGGTTATATTGAGCTGTGAGCACTCGTGGACACATGTGGCTGTTAGTCCCCCTCTCCTCCCAAGCTCTGAGGGAACCCACATTGTCTTCAGGGCCTGACGTCTCAAGGATCTCCTGTCTGGGAAATAACAAAGTGGCTGCTCCTGGCCAAGCACTGTGGCCCACACCTGTATTCCTAGCACTTTGGGATACTGAGGTGGGAGGATTGCTTGAGGCCAGGTGTTTGAGACCAGTCTGGGTGACATAGTGAGACCCCATCTCTATGAAATTTAAAGAATTAGCCAGGCATGGTGGCATGCGCCTGCAGTCGTAGCAACTTAGAAGGCTGAGGCAGGAGGATCACTTGAGCCCAGGAGTTCAAGTCTGCAGTGAGCTATGATGGCGCCACTGCATTCCAGCCTGGGAGACAGAGTGAGACCTGTCTTCAAACAAACAAAAAAAAACAAACACAAACAAAGTGACTGTTCCTCCATCAAGGAGTCATGGTTAGTGGTTAGTATGAATATCTTATATTCTCATCTCACTGCCACAAGTCACAATTTAGGGATCTCCTTTACATTCAAGCATGATCACATATTCCCCATATGGGAAGAAGGGCAGACAAGGCTGCTGAGCCTCAGAAATAAAAGGATCTGCCCTATAGTTTACTGGTGAAGGAAGGAGTTTCTTCTCAGGTTTGACTTCTTTTCACTCTACAAGTTCAATGTTTCTTGGTCAACTTGGTTCAGATCAATATGTGATGATTCAAGGTATCATTGCAGTAAGATGCCATTTGTGTGCTCTTGGGAGTGGAAGGATGGGATACAAGACACTGAGTGGAAGACAGGTTGAGAAAGACCCCTAGACAGCTGGCAGCCACCATCACCAAGAGAGATAGCGGAAAAACAAGTGGAAGCTTCAGTTGGGATTATGCAAGAGAGAGGTCAGCATCGGCACCGACTGGACCAGTGACACTCCTTCCATCTGCACACCCGGCTGTTAGCACAGAGAGTTAGAATCAGGACTCCAAGATGAAAAGAAGTTTGGGTGCTTCTTAAGAGATGAGCCAAGGACCTGGGCAGAGGGCGAGTCCAGGTTCAGAGTCCACTCAGACTCAACATCCAGGTAAACCCCACTTGCCCAGGCCAAGTTTATTAGTCAGGGTTCTCCAGAGGGACAGAACTAATAGGATATATGTATATATGACAGGAGTTTATTAAGGGGAATTGACTCACACAATCACAAGGTAAAGTACCACAACAGGCCGTCTGCAAGTTGAAGAACAAGGAAGCCAGTGATGGATCTGTCTGAGTCCCAAAACCTCAAAAGTAGGGAAGCCAACAGTGCAGCCTTCAGTCTGTGACCAAAGGCCTGAGAGTCCCTGGCAAACCACTGATGTAAGTCTGAGAGTTCAAAGCTGGAGAACTTGGAGTCTGATGTTTGAGGGCAGGAAGCATCCAGCACAAGAGGAAGATGAGGGCCAGAAGACTCAGTAAGTCTGCTTTTCCATCTTCTCCTGCCTGCTTTATTCTAGCAGTGCTGGCAGCTGATTAGCTGGTGCTCACCCAGATTGAGGGTGGGTCTGCCTCTCGAAGCCCACTGTCTCAAATGTTAATCTTCTTTGGTGATACCCTCACAGACACACCCAGGAACAATACTTTGCCTCCTTCAATCCAATCAAGTTGACACTCACTATTAACCATCACACAGAGTGTCTTGGAGACAAATACTCTAAGTTCAGTAAATCTCTCTCTTTCTCCTTCTTTCCTTTTCTCCCCCTTGTCCTCTTTTTTCTTCTCTGCTCCTTCTGTTGTAGTATTTTTTTAAAAAATGTATTTAGTTTTTGGATAAACCTTTCAGAAAAGAAACTGTGCCATGGATACCTGGACTAATTCATTTCTACACCTAACGGGTGTGAACAACTGTGGTCTACGAAGAACGTGGGTCTTCAACTCACCCTTGTGCAAAGTAAAAATCAAAGCAACCCTCTCACCTTACTTGTGCGCCACTCCCCCGACTAATAATGTTTAAAATCATCTCAGATGGACATGGTGGCTCATGTCTGTAATTCCAGCACTCTTGGAGGCCGAGGGGGGGGAATCTCTTGAGCCCAGGAGTTTGAGACCAGCCTGGGCAACATGGTGAAACCCTGTCTCTACAAAAAATACAAAAATAAGTTTGGTGTGGTGGCACCTGCCTGTAGTCCCAGCTACTTGGGAGGCTGAGGTGGGAGGATCTCTTGAGTCAAGGAGGTTGAGGCTGTAGTGAGTCATGATCACACCACTGCACTCCATCCTGGGTGACAGAGCGAGACCCTGTCTCAAAAACAAAACAAAAACAAAAACAAAACCCAACCTCAAACCCTTTCATTGAAATTCATGAGAAAGTAGACATTGTATCAATGTTTCAGGAGTCATAAGTATGATTGGCTGCTGGCCATTGATCAAGGACCAAAGAAGTCTTTCTGCATAAATCTGGGGAAATCTGGGGAAGAGGGCGAGGACAAATTTTCGTCTCATTTGGCTCAAAGTAAGAACCAGTCCCTGCTTCCATTGCAAAAGGGAAAGAGGAGCACTTGTCTGGGTGTAATCAGACCCTCAGGATGAACTGGGACTTGCTATGATGGAACACCAAATAGAAACATAGCCAGAGAAAACAGATTGTCTGAAAGCATCGTATGGAAGGTGCTATGAAACTGAGAGAGCCCTGTCTGAAATGTAGGAGCAGGGTTTGCACATAGGCTTATATATTAGAATATGTGAGCTGCTATTACAAACCGCCAAATATATAATGACTCTAACACAGTAGAAGCTAATTTCTCCCTCACTGTCATCTCAAACAGGTGTTCCTGGTCAGTAGGCAGCTCTCTTCTAGATAGCGACTAAGGGATGCGGGCTCCTCCGTCAAGGCTCCATCAGCTTGACATGCAACTCCTATGGTTTCCATTTTAGGCTGCCTGAAGCCAGGAGAAGAGGAAGGAAAGGGTGAAGAAGGTGTACTAGCTTGCTAATGAGCTCAGCGCAAAGGACATATACCCATTCTGCTCCTGCTCCTCATTGTGGAGTGGGACACTGTACCCCACTACACACCAGGAAGCAGGCAGTATAGTTTAGGCTGAGCAGTCACTTCCCCTCATAATGCCATGCCCTGGAACGGGAAGCGTCAGTTGGGGCGGATGCTTAACCTCCCTCCCAGAGGTTTGCAGTGAGATTTTCTCAGGGATCACATTGCCCATTTACTGCAGCATTAGTTTAAACTGGCTGTTCTATGGAGCAGAGCTGGTGGACAGTGGGACTCATGACAAAGGCAGTCAGTGGGACACATGGATTATGCTTCTCAGTGGTTTGGCAGCTAGGGTTGTAAAGACTGGAGGGTGTGGGAGTGACAGGTGCAGCAATCTCCCACTGATGCCATCCCTGAACCTTCCATCTCTATCCCTTGGTTTAGCAGCCCAGACTAATCTGGTTTGAGGTCTAGCTTTCCCAAATACATAGGGCCATTTCCCTCGAGTGTCTCCGGCACTTGCAATCTCTGCGTGTGTAGGCCCATGGAGGTCCTTTTGCTCTCTGCTTCCTCTGCCCCTCAACCCAACCCCCTACCTGCCAGTGTCCTGAGAAGGGAGCAGACAGGATGTGCTATTCCACATCAGAAAAGTGGTTTTCCTCTTCCTCAACCAAATGCAGGAGAGGAAAGGATCAACATTAACTTGGGCATCCGAACATGAACGGCAGTTGAAGAGATGTCAACTATGAATATTGTGAACACATTTTCAATGACTCTATAGAAGTATGGGAAATGGCTTTAAGTTTTAGAAAAAAATGGTTTATTTTCCATTTACTGAGTATCATTTTGTATTATACAAATAATCTATGGATGATGGTTTAATGCTGCTCCATGCAGTGCTAATTTGTTAGAGCACTATTTGTCTCTGGAGCATTTTCCTAAAATAGATGTGTGTGTATGTAAAATAATCAGTTACACAAAACACCATATAACTTGTGTTTTTAAATATAAAACTTCCATTCTCTGAATGTGTTTGAAGCTAGGAGCAACATTACAAGCTCTGAAAGAAACACCAAACTACAACTTTGAATCAATTCCTTGGACAAAATTAGAACTGATGGGTTCCAATTCTAACTTAAAGCAATGCAAGAATGACTTACATTCTTGGTAGGTTCTATCTTGAGGTGAGTCCTTTGAAAATTTCAGTGCAGGTTGCCTATTGCGTGTCTCAGCTAGGTAAACATGAGACAGGTACCATCACTGTCACTAAAGATGACAGTGAATTAAGATCCCCCTTATAGACAAGCCTGGTGGGGCCAAGGTCCCATTTAAAATTAAAATTAAAACTAAACATGCTTCGTTTCTTGTCATCATGATTGCAGTTTCTTTTTTTTCTTTTTTCATGTTCGCTGACATACAAGAAGCAGCAGCAAAATGTTTTCTAAGTAATTCCATTTTTAAATTATATAGTTTTAATTTTACTTCCTGGGAAAGCAATTCTTTAACTGAAAAGCTCATAATAACCAAAAATACTAAAAACTGTGTTTGTTTTAGGAAACCATAGTCATTTACTTTTCATTTTTATGGATGGAGTCTCATTCTGTTGCCCAGGTTGGAGTGCAGTGGCGTGATCTTGGCTCACTGCAACCTCCACCTCCCAGGTTCAAGTAATTCTTCTGCCTCAGCCTCCAAAGTAGCGGGGATTACAGGCGCCCACCACCACACCTGGCTAATTTTGGTATTTCTAGTAGAGACCGGGTTTCATTATGTTGGCCAGGCTGGTCTCGAACTCCTGACCTCAAGTGATCTGCCTGCCTCGGCCTCCCAAAGTGCTGGGATTACAGACGTGAGCCACTGCGCCTGGCCTGTGGTCATTTACTTAAACCACAAATTGTTTGTATAGAAAATTGAATTTGCTTACTTAAGCTGTGTATGAACTCCCCAGTCTCATGTTAATTAACCCACCACTCTCATAAATGAATTCACTAACTTTATGTTAATTGACTTTACACTGGATATACTGTGTGTATTCTCTTGTTAGTCAGAAAGCAGCCAATTCTAATCTAGTTTTCTCCCTGTAGGACTGTTTGAAATAATGGGTGGCTCATGCAGATTTTGACCCAAACATAGTGCAGAGCTTCATTCTTCAACAAATATGCTCTGGGACAGTAAAAGCTAACTCTTTAGATTATATTTTTTTTCTCTATATACATTGATTTTTCTATTTCAGGGCAGTGGTCATTAATGTACCACACTGCAAATATTTTCAAACAATGACTGCTTTATCATTCTGTCCTGAGTTGAGTGTATTTTGCAATGCATGTTGTTTACTCTGTCTGCCAACTATTTTGTGTTCTGAGGAATTGTCTTAACCTATAATAGTTCCCAAAGGTGCGTGGTGTGAGTGATAGTGCTGGACCACCAAGAGCCACATGAGAACATCCATGGCGTCTGGAGTTTATTCAAGAACATCGTGGAGGAAGCAGAGGGTAAAATTCAGGAAGCACTCATGACTCTGTGGATGTCCTTTGACATGATCAACAACACCATAAAAACAATTGCAACCTGGGAATGATTGGTTAATAACAGAACAAATGGAGGTCAGAAGAAACTGGGCAGACAGTCTCGTTTTGACTTTAGAGGATTAGAAGAGAAAGCACCATTATTACCAGTGTACGATTCCAGGGCTGCATCTTTACTAGTGTTACAACCACCTTGAGGGTCTGACAAAGTCAATGGTCTATTTCCAGTAATGTGTACCCCTCCCCAATACCTCCACCAAGTCAAAGTGGTTTTTATTTACGTTATTGAATATAGTTAAAAAAAACTAAGCATCGAGAGAGAAGACAATGAAAAATGCAAGTCTCTATCCTCTCTTTTCCAGTTCCATTCTCTAGGAGTGACCATTGTTAGAGTTTCAGAAATTTCTAACACCTATATTTGCATATAGATGATCCTAAACAGGGGCAAACTTCAGGCGGCAGGAAGTAGAATTATTAATAGCATTTTTTCCTATAACATAAATTACTTCTATTTTCAAGCTGCCATTGGGAAGCATGAATTTAAGCACAGACATTTCAGGGTTTACCCCCTCCGTTTCCTGGAGTTGTGACTGAGGGGTGGTGGATGAAGGGGTGATAGGGTGCAAGGTGCGAAGTGGATGAGGCAGGAGCTCCTTGGTGTCGTCTGCCACCCAGCATTTTGGGGCTCTTTCCCCTTTCAGTATCCAGCCAGTGGTTCGTGCAGAGAGCTGTTGCAGACTTTCTCATTCTGACTTCAAGGCCTCTGAGATCTGGCTGCTCAGCTACTTCTAGGACCCTTCTGGGTGCCTCAGGAAACACTTGATTCTCCCCATTCCTGAGTGGGTGTTGCACAGGGGAAGTGTGCGATGTCTCAATGTCTCAGGGCCACCCCACTCAGTTGTCTCTGCTCTTCTGCTGCCATGTCCTGCAGCACATGAGGGACTCTGGGATGTTTGCCAACTCCCTGTAGTGAGGCCCTATCTTCTCTGCTCTCGGATTTCCCAGTGTGTCTGGGGTTTCTACCATATCCTTCCCTGACACATGGTTGGGGAGGGCCCTTTCTTAGGGACCCAACTGAAGTTAACTTACTTCCCTTTCCTGGTCCATGGAATCTCCAATTAGTCTGAGAGCGAGCATATATGGGTTCAACTGAGCACACGTTCTTTCAACATGATGGCTTGTGGCATAAATGATGTGATTTCAAAAGCCAGCTTCTTATAACTCAAAAACATTAGCTTTTGAACCTCTCAAGGCTATCATCCTGCAGAATCAATAGCCTATTTAAAAATTCCCAAGCCAGGAACTGACACCTTTGTTCTCTGCGTAGTGCTGCTCTGAGGCAGTACATGTAGAATATTCTGACTGTAGCTGGAATGGCAGAAAGGTCACAGAGAAACAGGAAATATCAAGAACAAAGATTACATCACTATTCAAATAGTTCACCATTGTAAATGTTTATCCTTTGAAAAAATACGGGATCAATATTTACCCTTCTACACTTTGTCGTTTCTGTTTGTTGGTTAAATTGTATATTTTGGAGACATTCCCATATCATTGTATATGGACCAAACTTATTCTTTCAAACATTTGCTTGCAATTATTTTATATGGCTGCATCATAGTTTATTCAAATGGTGTTTTCTTGTTTCTTTCTTTCTTTCTTTCTTTCTTTTTTTTTTTTGAGTCAGGGTCCTGCTTTGTCACCTAGGCCAGAGTGCAAAGTTGAGATCATGACTCACTGCACCCTGAGCTCAAGTGATCTTCCCACCCAGCCTCCCTAGTAACTGAGACTACAGACACATGCCACTGCACCCAGCTAATTTTTAAATATTTGTTGAGATGGGGTTTTACTGTGTTGCCCAGGCTGCTCTCAAACACGTGGCCTCAAGTGATCCTACTGCCTCAGCTTCCCAAAGCACTGGGATTATAGGT
The DNA here is from genome assembly GCF_047675955.1 of Chlorocebus sabaeus. Taxonomy (NCBI): domain Eukaryota; kingdom Metazoa; phylum Chordata; class Mammalia; order Primates; family Cercopithecidae; genus Chlorocebus; species Chlorocebus sabaeus. The sequence continues at coordinate 29,595,438 of NC_132911.1, read as the reverse complement.
GTGAGCCACTGCACCCAGCCTGGTTTATTTGTTATTCCAAAACATGCTCTAGCTGGGCACAGTGGCCAAACCTATAATCCCAGCACTTTGGGAGGCCGAGGTGGGTGGATCACCTGAGGTCAGGAGTTCGAGACCAGCCTGGCCAAATGGCAAAACCCCAGTCTCTACTAAAAATACAAAAATTAACCAGGTGTGGTGGTGGACGTCTCTAATCCCAGCTACTTGGGAGTCTGAGGCAGGAGAATCACTTGAACTGGGGAAGTGGAGGTTGCAGTGAGCTGAGATTGTGCCACTGCACTCTAGCCTGGGCGGCAGAGTGAAACTTCTCAACAAAAGAATAAAAATAAAAAAAGCTCCAATGGGAGATGGCCTGCTGCAACGTTACACCTTCAGAGCTTCCCTGGAAGGGGTTAAGCCCTTTGAGTAAACAGTTTTCTACAAATAGTAAATTTTTGCCTAGCATTTCTGAGTGTGGTTATTTCTTTGAGTTAAATACAGAAAGGTCTGTCTGCCCAGGATGAATGTGGCCAGTGGTGCGTTAGGACCCCCCCACCGGAGGTCACCTGAAAACCATCCCAGGACCTGAGCCTACGGAAAAGGCTTGTATAGGTGGCAGCGCCTCAAGGCTTCCTGTTGGACATTAAGTTTCCTTTAACCATCAATGAGACATGGTGATCATCTGCTGGTGGTCTTCTCTAAGACGGCCCCCACGTTAGTCAAGAGTCAAGAGAACAACCCTGTAATTGTTCTACTTAGGATCTTTGAATTATTCCATGGGGTCCCCTGGGGAAAAAAAAAATAATTGGCCTGATTGAATCTTAGTACATAGCAGATGCTCTTAATACCAAACATAGGTAGCTATAACCAGCATTTACAAATTCCAGTTTGTAAAGTCAGGAATATATAATGGAAACAGTTATATGGCTATTTTTAATATTAAAATATGCTATTTAAATATCTTTAAAAAATTAAAATTCCTTCAGTAAATACCACTTCTGGGCTATAGTACTAAAATTTTTGTGCTAGTGACTCTGACTGTGTAGCAAATAGAGAGAATATCAGCTTATGTTGGAAAATTAAAAAATTTTTAAATTTATTCATGCATGCAGGTAAACGATGTTTATTGGAGACAAATGTCTACTGGGTAAGTGCTGTGTAAGACACCCTATGTTAGACTTCTATTATCATTGATCTCATCCATACTCCCATCAGCATCCTCACAAAATACTAATAATATTCCTTTTCTTTCCAGCATTTCATTTCCTATCCCCCTCTCTTCCAAGCTGCTATTAACATTAGTATGACACTGTGGGGTCAGGAGGGGACAAAGCACACAGCACATTTCCCAGTCCACTCCCCACAGCTATCCATTGTTCACATCAGGGCCAACTGAGAACCACCTACCTGGAAACAGAGGTGACACATTCTGGCCTCAAGCACAGGAGGGGAGATGTTGATATCAGGGAGGGGAGGACTTTCACTAAGACAGGAGAGACTAATATGTGTAAAATCCTTAGCATGTTGTCTGATCAATGATATGCACTCAACAAATGCTTCTGCTATGACTGCTGACCTCGTCTTTAGGTTGGCTGCATTCTGCAGTGTCCTTACGGCCCTTCCACATGTGTTCTTGCTGAGAGAGCAATATCTTTCTCTACTTACAGGGACACAGTCCTATTGAATTAGGGTTCCATCTTATAACCAACCTCATTTAACCTCGGTTACCTTCTTAAAGACCCTGCCTCCAAATATAGTCACAATTAAAGAAGAAATTATTCAATGATAATTAAAGAAGAAATTATTCAATGATATTTGTTAAAGCATGATAAGGATGACTTTATTCAGGACCATTGTGATAGCTATAGAGACCACTGCAATGGGTCTTGCAGTGAAGGAGAGAGATTGGGATCAACTTTGAATACAGCATGGGCATGTGGGACTTTATAGTCAAGGAGCAGGATGGGTGTCGGTGGATGGAAAATTACTAACAGGAAACATCAGAGATAAGGGGGATTGTGGCTAAACCCACTTAACAAAATTCCAGCTGAAGACAGGCCAGGATGATCATACATCACCTGGGGAATGAGGAACCTGATCAGATGTCAAGAATGATCTGATGTTGAGGATGGGGGCATGGGGTTCTTGCTAAACTGACTGATATGGTTAGGCTTTGTGTCCCCACCCAGATCTCATCTTGAATTGTAATCCCCATAATCTCCATAATCCCCACATGTCAAGGGAGAGACCAGGTGGAGGTAACTGAATCGTGGGGGTGGGTTTCCCTTATGCTGTTCTCGTGATAGTGAGTGAGCTCTCCCGAGACCTGATGGTTTGATAAGGGCTCTTCCCACTTTGCTTGGCACTTCCTTCCTGCTGCCTTGTGAAGGAAGTGTCTTGCTTCCCCTTTGCCTTCTGCCATGACTGTAAGTTTCCTGAGGCCTCCCCAGTCGTGTGGACCTGTGAGTCAATTAAACCTCTTTTCTTTATAAATTACCCAGTCTCAGGCAGTTATTAATAGTGGTGCGAGGCCAGACTAATACACTGACTTAGCAGGATTCTTTGCTGAAACTGGGTTTTACAAGGGAGTGCACAGATGGACTTAGGAGAAAGTTTAAAAGCTTGATTAAGTTTTGGGTCAATAGAGAATCTTTTTAAGGGGGTTAGGGCTTCAACATATCAATTTTGGGGGGCACGGTTTAGCTTATAATGTTACATAAGGCTTTTGTGCAAAATTTTTCCAAGTATATCGGTTTGCCATTGTTGCATAATAACTACTTCACAACACAGTGGCTTAAGACAACAGTGATTTATTAGCCTTCATGAGCCTGTGAGTCAGCTGGGGCTCAGCTGATATAGGCTGGCCTGCTACTCTGCTTCAGGCTTAGGCAGCGGGGACAGCTCTACTCCAGATGTCTCTCATCCTTCTCTGAGGTCCAGTGGGTTAGCCCAGGCATGTTCTTCTCATGGTGAAGGCAGAGTCACCACTGCACAGGGGCAAGCCCTCGCCTGTGACTTACCTACCAGCATCCCATCGGCCAAAGCAAACCACATGGCCAAGCCCCAAGTCAAGGGGTGGAGAAATGCTTTTATTTATTTATTTAGAGATAAGATCTTGCTCTGTTGCTCAGACTGGAATGCAGTAGTGCTATCATAGCTCACTGCAGCCTCAAACTCCTCGGCTCAAGTGGTCCTCCCACCTCAGCCTCCTAAATAACTGTGACTCGAGGCAAGCACCATGCCTGGCTAAGAATTTTTTTTTTGGTAGAGAGGTTTTACTGTGTTGCTCAGGTTTGTCTCAGATTCCTAGACTTAAGCAATCTTCCTGACTGGGCCTCCCATAATATTGGCATTACAGGTGTGAGCCACCATGCCCAGCCTACTGGACTGCAAAGTCACATAGCTAAAAGTCTGTGTGCAGGGAGGGATGAAGAATTGAGGTGATAATGAAATCTACAAGACTGTCTTCTTGGCCACAGTGATTTGCGTTTTTCCCACATGCAAAATATGGTCACCTCATCCAAACTTTCCACAGACAAGAAACAGGCTGTGAAATTTGCTAAGCTACTAAAATGTGCATATTTTCTAATATCCTCTTCAGATGCATCCACAGAAGTGATAAGACAAAAAAAGGACATTGCAGAGGGCAAAGCCAAGAGGTTTGGAGCGTGGTGGATAAGGAGCTACTCCAGGAAGCAGAATAAGGACTAAGTCAGGTAACATTGCCTACCCTCAGAATGGGGAAGACCTCACAACATTTGACTAGGAGATTTCAATTTTTTCGGACTGGTGGCAGCTGTATGCCTACAATTCTTCACTATCTCAAAAGGAAAGGCTTATTGCAATTACACTATTTCTCCATTGTGCCTCAGGAATATGGAGGTAGGTAATTTGTAAGTCTCCAAGTTAAGAAGAGTCACACCCAAATGTAATACAGATCACAAGATCCTAGACTTCAAGTCTGAAGTTACGGTGGAATGAGACTTTGGGGTTCTTGGGATGGCGGAAAGGAGTTGGGGTGAAAAGTATCGTTCAATGCTGCAGGGACCTGGGTTTGAGTGTGTTTTTTCTACTATGTAAACGCACAAGGGATCCTTCCCCTAGGAACCCATCCTTCCATTATCTGTGCTGGGAAAATTGTAAGCAATGGTAATACTATCCCCAATCTATACTCATCTGATGCCAAACAGGTAATTTGCTAATATTTATTTATTTGTTTATTTATTTATTTATTTATTTTTGAGACAGGGTCTCACTTTATTGCCCAGGCTAGAGTGCAGTGGCGTGATCACAGCTCACTGCAGCTTTGATCTCCTGAGCTCAAGTGATCATCCCACCTTAGCCTCCCAAGTAGCTAGGACTACAGGCATGCACCACCATGTGCATGGGATGATTTTTTTGATTTTTAGTAGAGATGGTGTCTTGCTGTATTGCTCAGGCTGGTTTGGAATTTCTGAGCTCAAGCGATACTCCCACCTCAGCATCCCAAAGTGCTGGGATTACAGGTGTGAGCTATGGCTCCTGGCATAAGTTTTAAAAAATTATATTTTATTTTATAAAAATCTTAGTCTTAACCAGCGAGAGATGCAACTTTGGCTTTTAACCATTTCTTAGGATAGGGCCTCATACCAGTCTGTTACTGAGCCCAGGGGAAACTCAGCATCTTGATTTTCCTTCTATACCAGGACTGTGAGAAGATGAGTAAAGAGAGAAGAATCTAGTGGGAGGTGGGTAGGGTGGTATGATCACATTCTGCAGCACAAGTTGGCCATTGTCTTGGTAATAATGACTAATATTTTTGAGCACATGCCCATATATTGAAGTGATTCTAAGCACTTTGCATATTTTAGCTTAGTGACTCTATGAGGCAGGTACTACTCTTACCCCAATTTTTCGGATAGGAAACTGAAACACAGAGTTTAAGGAGCTTTTCCAAGGTCCTGGAGCTAATAGGTGACAAGGTTGGGATATGAACCTGGGCAGAATGATTCCTAATCTGTAGGCTTGACTGTATTAGTCTATTTCACGCTGCTGACAAAGACATGGCTGAGACTGGTTAATTTATAAAGAAAAAGAGGTTTAATGGACTCACAGTTTAAAGGCCTCACAATCATGGCGGGAGGCAAAAGGCACGTCTTACATGGCAGAGGCAAGAGAGAAGTGAGAGCCAGTGAAAGGGGAAACCCCTTGTAAAACCATCAGATCTCGTGAGACTTATTCACCACCAGGAGAACAACAAGGGGGGAACTGCTCCATAATTCAATTATCTCCCACTGGGTCCCTCCAACAACATGCAGGAATTACAGGAGCTACAATTCAAGATGAGATTTGGATTTGGGTGGGGACACAGCCAAACAATATCCACCACTATGCTATTTTGTCCTGATGATTCAGGAAAATGGGCTGCACCTGAAATAGATTTACTACAAGAAACAGAGACCAATTTTAGAAAAATATCTGCTGCAACTGTTCAAAAGTATGTAAGGGGACATTTCCTCAGAGAAACAAGAGTCAGCTATTACAAAAAAATGTGAAAAATCCAAGACAAGGAAAGACTATAATAAAGCTAAATATAACAGTATAATGATACCAAGCTGCAGGCAGCAAATAGCAAACTTGAAACCATGGAAAGGGGAATTCATATGGTAGAGGACAAATTGAAGGAGGGTTTCAAAAGTGTAAGAATAAAAGACTTAAACTGATGAGCTAATAGTTGGATGACGGGTCTTGGAGATCCCAATTCTTTGGGAATAACAGTTTCTGAAGGAAAAAACAACAAAGAGAACAACATGTTCAAAGGAACAAAGGAAAAAAAAATATTCATTTAAAGAAAGTTTTCCGCTTGAAAATGAATGACCGTCGGTTAGAGGTAAAACTTATGAAAAGAGATTGTGTTGGTTGTCTATTGCTACAAAATATACTTCCCTAAAATTTAGCAGTGTTAAAACAACAAAACTGCATTTATCTCAGTTTCTGAGGGTCAGGAATCTGGGAGTGATTTATCGGGATGAGATAAGTCAGGCTGTCAGTTGGGGCTGCAGTTATCTGCAGGCAAAGTTCTAAATTTTATCATTAAAATATTCAACAATTATACTGGTGAAAATTTCAGAGAGAACACAAAAAACATACATAGACAATAAACACATGCAATAATTCAAAAAGAACTTTGAAAGAAATAATCTACATAGGTAAAAATAGAAAAATAATGAGAAAATAAGCAATAAAAACACATGCTAACTAAACAGTGTAAGAAGAAAAAGAGAATGATGTATTGATAGTATAATAGCAGATTTATATTGCTCTAACTGAACTTTAGGAACTAACTCATTTGTTAGCCAGGAGTTTTGGATTGCTAGTGACAGAAACATAAATTAATTTATGTAAAACATTTATTTACAGAAAAGTTAAGTGTGGTTCTGTTTAGTTGTGGCTGGGTTCAAGGGCTTCAATGTTGTATTCAGGACTCAGTTTCTCTCTCTCTCTTTCTCTTTATCTTTCTCTCTCTCCTCTCATCTCCCTCTGAGTTAATTTTATTTCCATTTGTGGTTCCAAAGATGTTCATTGCCTAGGCTCTAACTTACATCTTTGGAGCTGGTGATATCAGAGAAAAGATGGCAACTCTTCTCAGTAACTCCGTCTAAAGTTTTAGCATTGAGCCTTGTTACCCTGGCTTGAGGTGTGGGCTCCTATCAAGATGATGGCTCAATTCCTGAGCCAGAGAAGGTGCCCCAAAATAAATGCGGTGAAGGTGAATAAAGGGAGTCAATGGTCATTAGAAGTAACTATAACAAATTTTGTTGACTTACTACAAGTTAGGTGCTCTGCTACTAATATATGTTATCTCATTAAAACCTCACAGCACATTCCTGAGGCTCTATTATCCTCATTTTACATGGGAAGAATTTAAAGCTCAGAGAGATTAAGAAAATTTTCTAAGGTCTCATGACCAGTGAATTATGCATGCTCAATTCAAGGTCATGTCTGTCTAACTCCAGAATCTGTCTGTAATGTTAAAAAGTAAGGGAGGAAATCACTCACAATCCTGCCATCACCATCACAATCCTGCCATTTCAGCATGAGAAAACATTTTGGTGTATCGCTTTCTAATGCTGCTCTCGCTCGCTCACTCTCTCTGTCTGTCTTTCATTTAATTATGGGTTTCTGTTGCTGGTCTATTTATAATTGTAAGCCTTTCATACTAGATTGAACTGGACAGTAAAGTAGAATTCTTCGTTAATGTATATAATATTTCTGTCAATTCAAAGTATTTCCTTTTTGTTATGGCTTTTTCTTATTTAGCTTTCTAATAAACTATTTTTCACTTTGTAATAAACTCTCTTTTGTTGAAATAAGCTCACTTGCACCTTTTAATCTTTGCTTATGCAAATGCATTTCTTTCTTAATAATTGTCATTATGAAATATATCATACACGAAAAGAGTATATAACACATGTGCTTAAAGAATAGTAACAAAAGAACACTTACGTACCCATGTGATATGGTGTGCACCTGTGTCTCTGCCCAAATCTCATGTGGAACTGTAATCCCCAATGCTGGAGGTGGGGCCTGGAGGGAGATGACTGGATCATGCGGGCACATTTTCCTGCTTGCTCTTCTCATGATAGTGAGGGAGTTCTCATGAGATCTGGTTGTTTAAAAGTGCGTGGCACCTCTCCCCACACCCCAGCTCTTCTTCCTGCTCCAGCCATGTGACACGTACCTATTTCCCCTTGGCCTTCCACCATGATTGTAAGTTTCCTGAGGCCTCCTCAGCCATGCTTCCTGTACAGCCTGTGGAACCATGAGCCAGTTAAACCTCTTTTCTTTATAAATTACTCTATCTCAGGTATTTTCTTTTTCTTTTCTTTTCTTTTTTTTTTTTTTGAGACATAGTTCTTCTGTGTCATGCAGGCTGGAGTGCAGCTGTGCGATCTCAGCTCACTGCAACCTCTACCTCCCAAGTTCAAGCAATTTTCATGCCTCAGCCTCCCAGGGAGCTGGGACCACAGGCGCCTGCCACCATGCCCAGCTTTTTTTTTTTTTTTTCTTTTCTTTCTTTCTTTTTTTTTTTGTATTTTTAGTAAAGACGGGGTTTTGCTAAGTTGGCCAGGCTGGTCTTGAATTCCTGGCCTCAAGTGATCTGCCTGCTTTGGCCTCCCAAAGTGCTGGAATTATAGGTGTGAGCCACCATACCAGCCCTCAGGTATTACCTTATAGCAGTGTGAGAAGAGACTAATACACCATGATACACGTAAAGGAGGAGGATGTTTCCAGAACTCTTGACGCACCTCTAGTTTTATCTCCCTCTTCAAAGATAACCATAAACATGACTTTGGGCTAATATTTCTGTTGCATTTCTTTCTATTTTTACTGCACACATTATGTTAATTGTGTGACTGTGGGAAAGTCACTTAACCTCTCCGTGTTTCAATGCAGTCATCTGTAAACTGGGAATAAGAAGAGTACTTACCTCACAGAGTTGTTATAAGGATTAAATGAGTGCAACTAATTAAATATGTACAATGTTCAGACTAGTGTCTGGCATAGAGTAAGTACTATATAATAATTAGTTATTTTAATTAAGTCCTAAACAATATATTATTTATTTTGCCTATTTTTAAGCTTTATATAAATGAAATTATACTGTACATATTCTTCTGTGACTTGCTTTTTTGGTTCAGTATTGTCTATGAGGGATTTATTCCTATGGTGTGCGTGAACAGTTCTTCATTTTTACTGCTTTGTAGAATTCTATTGTAAAAATATACCCCAATGTATCCATCCTACACTTGATAGACATGTTTTTAAAATTTCTTGCTTTTTTGAACTGTGCTGCTATGCAAAGTCTTATATATAATTCCTAGTGTTCATGTGTTAGAGTTTCTCTAGGTAGAATATCTGGGATGGAATTGCAAGATCATACAATATGTACATTCTCTATCTTCTATGAATTTTAATCTTTTTTTACATTTTCCAATTCTTTGTCTCCCTGTGCTGCATTCTGGGTAATTTCTTCAAAATCACTATAGTGGATGGAGTCAGTGGTCCATCTGTATGTATCCCTCTGTCTTTACCACATCAGTATATCTGCCTAGCTTTTAACTGCCAACATCTGAATTTTTTTGCTCTGGTTTTCAGAGTCCACTTTGCCACTCCTGTGAATGTCAGAAGTGCCTGGCAATTAATGGCTTAGCGGAAACAGCCCTCAACCAGTGACTGATGGGTGAATGAATACAGCAGCTCAGGTGGGACAACCTTGAGGTATGTGTTCTAGATGGGCTTCTAGAGTGCCTCCAGCGTGATGAAGCTCCAGTTTCCCACAGTGGTAAAAAGCTCAGTATCACCTAAATTGGCTACTTTGCCTTCTCTGTGCCATTTACTCACTTCTTTACTGGTGTTTCTTTCCCCTCCCAAATTAACTACTTACACTGAAATCCTTGTCTTTCAGGGCTGGCTTTAAGAGAAACTCTGAGATATCTGTATATCTGTTCTTCTAGTTCAGTAATTCTCTCTTTAGCTGGGTCTAATCTACTGTTTAACTTTTCATGAAGTTTCTAATTTCAGTTATTGTATTTTCAGTTTTAGAATTTCTATTTGGTTTCTTAGTATATCTGCTTGGTCACCTTCCATAGTCCCTGATTCTATATCAATCTTTTAATTTATATTTTTTAAAACAATATTATGCATTCTTATTTTATAGTCTGTCTTTGATAATTCCAACATCTGCTGTCTTTGCCATTCTGATTCTGTGGTTTGTTGTTTCTCCCTCCTCTTCCTCATGGCAGTTTCTTTCCTGTTGTTTTAGTGATTTTTGATTGTGAGCTTTGTCTGTGAGATTTATTTGAGGCCTGGTTTAAAAATTTGTTTTTTTCAAGTAGGATGCTCATTTGGTTTTTCTAGGTGCCTGGGGGCATTTATCTACCTGGGACACTTTAAATTCCATTTTTGGCTTAAGGTTTCTTTTTTGTTACATAGGTGGTTTGAGTTCTTATTCTAAATCCTTTGAGTGTACATTTGTGGTTAGGAATTCTTAGGGTAGAATTTTTTCTTTCTTTCTCTTTTTTAGCTTCACCAAGAGCCAAGATGAGATAATAATGTATCCTACTAACTCCCTCTGTGGGATATGTTTTCCCCCTAGGTCATCCACTTAGAAAAGGATGTTTACCCTCTTGGGATCTCTGCTTTAAAAAGTGAATATCTTCAATTTAATCTCATATCCACTTAAGGCCACAGGCTTTATCTTCTTAGACCCCCAAAAGCAATTTCCAGCTTGAACACCACTTATTTCTTTCAATTTGAGCTTTCTTATCTTTTCTGGCCTTCAGAAAATACCTTTGCTTTCTTGGGAGCTCATTCATGTGTTTAAAAAGTTTTTATTTTGGAATGTATCCAGCCTTTATCAGTGTACCATACTGGGAGAGTTTTCTCTAAACATCTGATCCACAATATTGCCATTTAAGGATCCAATGTGCTTTGTAATAGTGATGTATCTTGCTGGCTTCTTAATATTGAACATTCTTATTTTCTCCCATGTATTTGATAATTCCAGTATCATTTCCTTCAACCAATATTGAATGTGCCCGATTATGTGCCAGGTATTCTTCTATAACTTTCTTGTGAACGAATCAGGCAAAGCCATGGTCTTGTGGAGCTCACATTCCAGAGAGCGTGTAAGCCCAGAATTTCATTGCTATTATGCCATTGGGGCAGCTTTGAAATGTATAATGTTAACAGTTATGCAAAGCTGAGAAAGATAGTGAGCAGTATTTTGTGTTTGGTTGCTGATATCTGCAAGTCAAAATAGGAAGAAATTATGGCATACTAATTTTTCTGCTTGGAAAGATTAATGAATTGTATCTAGGTCTGAAGATGCAAGGTAGACAAGAGATACATGTGAATAAGCTTATTTTTGTGCATACAGAGGATAAGAAGGAATGAGATTCTTATTCATGCAGCAGTACGCAAGGTGCTTTGCCTGTGTGTTCCCATTTAATTCTGACCCCTTCCCAAGTAAATTCCAGTAGATACTATTTCTATTTTCAGGTAAACTGTAGTTGAAACCGTTAGTTGTCCCTTAATATTTTTTTCCATTCATCAATACCAACAGGTATTTTTAGCTGGTTATATGACTGTCCAGCTTAAAGATGATATTTTCCATTATCCCTTGCAGTTAAGTGTGGCCATATCACTAAGTCTGGCCAGTGGGATTTAGAGTGTAGTAGGCAGTTGCTTATGAAAATTTCTCTAAGAGACAGTTTACATATGCCTTTTATTCCTTCTTTCATCTTGCTGCCTAGAATTGGATACTTCTTAGGGCTGTGACGATGAGGCCACATTCCAGGACAAGAAGATTGATAATGGAAGGAGTTAAGTCCCTGAGGACTTTGGTCAGCTAGATCTTCATACCAGTCTTAGACTGCATATCTTCAAACTTTTATAGTAGAGATAAATAATCTTCTATCCCATTTAAGGTACTGCTATTTATTTTTATTTTTCCCCTGAAATCTGTCATTGAACCTATTCCTAACTAATATATTGATTATGTAACTTGCCCACTAATATATCTGGGAAGAGATGGAATAAAGATTTGAATCTTGTGCCTTGTATTTAAGTTCAGTCATCCCCCTGGTACCTGTGGGGGATTGGACCTCCCAAGGATACCAAAATCCGTGGATGTTCAAGTGTCTGATATAAAATGGTCTAGTATTTGAATTTAACCTACGCACATTCTCCTGTGTACTTTAAATCATCTCTATTATTTGTAATACCTAATACTGTGTGAATGCTATGTGAGTAGTTGTTATACAGTATTATTTAGGCAATAATGACAAGAAAAAAAGTCTGTCCATGTTAGTACAGATGCAGTTTTTTTTTCCAAATATTTTTGATCCATGGTTGGTTGAATCCACAGATGCTGAACCCACAGAGAGGGAAACCCAGGTTTACGGAAGGCCAACTCTAATAATGGCTAAATAAATGGCTAGTATTTGGTAAAAGGTAACTACTGTTTTATTTACACCAAGCTTAATTACTTGGTTGTCTTTTAGGCCTCCTTTGATTTTTCCTCCATTTTACCTACCTATCCAAACTTTCCCTGCAGCCTGTAGCATACACTTCTTCATTGAGACTGGCCTCCTATGGCCCCTCATTTATACTGGTCTAGTCACAGTCTGTAGCATATGTAATTCCAATTTTGAAAGACCGAGGAAGAATATTTCAAGCAAGAAGGAGAGTTACAGTTGGACTTAAAGCTGGTCATGATGACTTGCATCTGTAATCTCAGCACTTTGGGAGGCTGAGGGAGGAGAATTACTTGAGCCCAGGAGTTCAAGAGCAGCCTGGGGCAACATGGCAAAATCCTGTCTCTATAAAAAATACAAAAATTAGGGCGTGGTGGTGTGTGCCTGTAGTTTCAGTTACTTGGGAGTCTGAGGTGGGTGGTGTGTGCCTGTACTTTCAGTTACTCGGGAGTCTGAGGTCAAGGCTGCAGTGAGCTGTGATTGAGCTTCTGTACTCCAGCATGGGCAACAGGACAAGACTCTGTCTCAAAAAAAAAAAAAAAAAAAAAGAGTTGGACTTAAAGATAAACATGATTTGAATGGATGCAGAGTGGGCAACAGGAATAAAGACATGGATGTACTATCAATTTTCCATGCAAGATGGGTCCTTGGGTAATATATTATGTCTCCCACTAATTAAATTTTATGTGCTAGGAAAATCACATTAACATTATGAAAGAGAATAGTAAATGGGCCCCTCCTTTAATGGTAATGAAACCTTTCAAGACTTAACTTTGCCTCCATTAAGTCATTTTAAAGGTTATGAGGACAGTGTAGATTATTGCTGTAGGATATCCTGGAGTTCGCCCTTACAATTAATTTCATGCTAAAATGAACAAAAGAGCAGTGCTAATATGAATTTTTCTGATTTAAAAAATCCTTTTTTCATACCTTATTTTAGTTTGTATCTATCATTCTTGTTTCTGGCTTTCAACACTGCCACACACATTGATAACTGAGCCTTTTGACTGGTATAAAAATATTTAGAAATGTAAGGAATTACTTTTGGAAAGAGATTTAAAAAATAATCTCCTGTTTCTTCTCTCTTGATACAGTTTCTTAAAGGACTGATTTTTAGAGACCTAGATCCTGAGAATAATGTATACGTCAGGTAGTGCTGAATCCTGAAACCTGACTCTAGTAATGTGTGCACATGGTTGCAGTTCTAAGTGGGTGGATGCCCCTGGCTCTCCAGGATTGTCGGTGGTGATGGGATGATTCTGAAAGTCTCACTTTCTTTACAAGCAAGCATAACCCAAGCCTATGGCTGTCTGATGGCTGTGAATCTTTGCTGATGGTGTGTTGGGGCTCATAGAGAAGAAAGCAAGACTGTAGGGTATAAAGTAACTGATTATCATTAATCCAAGTCATTGCTTCACAAAGTGTGACTCTTGACTGATATTTAGCACAAGGGATTATGATAAGTTTAAAAAATGTTCATCTGAACAGAGTTATACTGGTTTCTTGGTTGTTGGACATTTCAGGGTCCTTCACGTGCTAAGGTGCTAATATGCTTTGTGAATCTCTAAGAGCAGAATGGAACAGGAAGCATTCCCAAACTCTCATTCCAAGACCCAATTTTTTTTTTTCTTTGAGACAGGGTTTGGCTCTGGCTCTGTCACCCAGGTTGGATTGCAGTGGTGTGATCTCTGCTTATTGCAATCTTTGTCTTCTGGGCTCAACTGATTCTCTTGCCTTAGCCTCCTGAGTACCTGGGATGACAGGCATGAGCCACCATGTTTGGCTAATTTTTTTTTTTTTTTTAATAGAGATGGAGTTTTCCCATGATGCCCAGGCTGATCTTGAACTCTTGGGCTGAAGTGATCTGCCCACCTTGGCCTTCCAAAGCACTGGGATTACAGGTGTGAACCACCACACTTGGCCTTAAGACCCACTCTTTACTAATAATGTGACAAAAATGATGCTGCATGGAAATCCCACTGATCTAGGCAATGTAGAAGTTTCAGGCTGTGTTGTAATGAGGACCAGGAGGTCAAGAGTGTGACCAGTGCTCTCAATAATCTGATCTGTGAGAGTGAGACTGGGCCATTTCTGAACACAGAATTGTTTCAATTTTCAGCCCAAAGACTCCACAGAGATCTAAGTCCAACCTCATCATTTTATATATCAAAAAACTGAGGCCCAGAGAGGTTCACAAGTATGTTCAGGGTTGCATCCTGGTTAGTGGGAGCGGATGCTAGCACCACGGTCCTTTGATTCTCAGAGGCCACTGAACTGCCTCCTTGGGTGTGGCAGGCTGCAGGGCATACTGAGTTCAGTTAGTGGAACAGCCATTGGTGGTAGAGTGAGCAGTCCAAATGGGCTGGATCAGTGTTTTGTTGGGGATATCGCTGTTCCTTCAATCACGGCTTGGTGACATAGTCCAGATGCTTCAGCAACCTGGTGACTCTGGAAAAAGTCTAGTTTGTCAGTTTCCTCATAAAACGTGGAGCCCACATCTAGTTTTGACTTTCCAGCTGTGCTTTGACCAATGCAGCATGCATGGGGATATTCTCTTCTTGCATCACTATTGGTATACTATCTTTGAATCAATGAAGACCAAGAAAAAGATAATTTTTTTTTATAGGAACCATGTATCACTTTTGGCTCATTTTAAGCTGATTGTTGGCTCTAGCTCTGTTTTATATAAGTTAGTGTCTAATCAAGTTTCTCCTAAGCTTACTTGATTAATTTTTTAAACCTAAATGTAAGTCTTCACATTAACCCTGTTTCATTTCATTTTAGTAATTTTGGCCGAGAACTCTTGAGTGTTAGGATTAATTTTGAATCCTATGTTGAATAAATGAATGTTGACTCATCATTTATTCTTGCAGTTCTCTCTTCTAGTACTGCAATAATCATAGAGGTCGTATGCAAGCCTCTAATTTCTCTGTTTTTCAACCAGGCTGCTTCTCTGTAAGGAGAAGGAAGGGAAACTGAGGAAGATTTATTTAGCACCTATTGTTTGCCAAGTACTATGTCAGGTGCTTTATACATATTTTGTTATTTAATCCTCATAGCAACTGTATGAAACTGTAACTTCTTCTGTAAAAGGAGAATAAAAGTTCTTATCTTACAGTTTTGGACAAGAATAAATGAGATAATTTAAATTATGTACTTATTAATGTGCTGGGACACAGTAGGCACTTGATAAATATAAATTACAATTATCTCTATTCCTCTTCCTTCATCTTCTCTTTGGACAGAATAAGGACAAGGACAGAAAGACATCTGATGCAGTTTGGCTCTATGTCCCTATCCAAATCTCATTTCAAATTGTAATCCCCAGATGTTGAGGGAGGGACCTTGTGGGAGGTGATTGGATCATGGAGGTGGTCTCCCTCATGCTGTTTTCATGATAGTGAGTTCTCATGAGGTATAATGGTTTTATAAGTGTTTGACAGTTCCTCCTTCACGTGCTCCCTCTCACCTGTCACCATGTTAGATGCACCTGCTTCCCTTCCTGTTATGATTATATAAGTTTCTTGAGGCCTCCCCAGCCATGCAGAACTGTGAGTCAATTAAACCTCTTTTCTTTATAAATTACCCGGTCTTGGGCAGTTATTTATAGCAGTGTAAGAATGAACTAATACAACAGCCCATTAAAGACCCATCTCTCAGCTGCCACAGAAACACCAGTCAGCTCCTACCAGCATGGTCAGACAAATTCACAACATGAATTATTTATTATGCATTACAAATTACCCCAAAACTTAGCAGCTTCGAAGAATACACATCTATTTGCTCAGTTTCTGTGGGTCAGAATTCAGGCACAACTTTGGGATCTCTCATAAGGAGGCAACAGAAGTGCTGACCAGGGCTGCATTCTCATCTGAAAGCTCAACTGGGATGGATCTTCTTTCAGTCTCACTTTTGTAGTTATGGCCCCAGGCCAGTTCCTGGATGGGTGTTGAATTGAGGGCTTCAGTTTCTTGCTGGCAGTCAGGTGGAGGTCACCCTCAGTTCCCCACCATGTGTACCTCTTCAACTTGCCTCATCAGAGCAAACATGGAGAGAGTGAGAGCATGGATAAGACAGAAGTCAGTTTTTTGTAACCTAATACCAGAAGTGACATCCCATTACTCTTGCTGTACTCTATTCTTTAGAAGTGAGCCATTAGGTTCAGTTCATATACAAGAGGAGGGAGTTACACAAAGGAGTGGATACCAGGAGGGAGGGGTCATGAGGGCCCCACCAGCAGCTTCCAACCACATGCAATTATCTTCATCAGCTCACCCAATGCATTCATTACTGGCATTTCTGGGATGTAAATCCAGGTTTCTAGGCCCTTGCTCTTTCCCCAAGAGTCTACCCTGGGAAGGATACTGATTGATAGTTGTAGTTAGAATTGTAAGCTGATTATGTAACCATTTTCTACATTTTTTCCCTTGGCTTTGTTTTGGGGCAAGTGCAATTTAGTTGTGAACATATTGGAATGAGGGGACTTTCCTCATATTTACTTATCCTTGATCCCCTCTTTCTCATTTTCTCAAGTAGTGTTTCAACCTCTTCAAGACTTCAAATCTTTAACATTCCCACTCTCAGCAAATAGCTTTGTTTCCAGCTGCATAGAGAAAGTAGACAATATCAACTGTGAACACTTTCAACTCCTGTCTCCCATGCACATCCTTCTCTCCTACTTTTTGGTCTGAGAAGATGGGAAGTCATTTCTTCTGTTTGCTCCTTCTTTGTTAAAATTTCCTTGCCTTTCCTTCATATCTTGATTAATCAATTATCTACAATGTTGAGTCCATTGAGGACCAGTAAGCAGCCTTCTCTCTTTTCTACCTGAGTGCTGCACAATTCAGGAAGTAAATCAAAGAATAAAGACAGAAGCCACAGCAATATTATTGATAGAGCTGAGTTGGAAGATGTGGCTTTGTGTCTCTGTTAAATGGACCTGAGCTCTGAACCCCAGAACTGGTCAGTTCTCAGCAGTGTTGAATGAGAACCTTTACAGGTAAAAATTACATCGTGGAGAGCAGAGGCAAATTTGTACCTTCTGTGGGCAGGTTCATTTCTGGTAGGGCAAAGGGAAGACTTGAGCCAAGGTTGCCATTTTCTTCCTAAATTTGTCAATCAAATAAGATAGAAAAAGCAACATTAATTGAAGTCTTCCCACAAGAAGGCAATGTGTGGAATGCAGAAGCCTGCTTCAGAAACATCCGCCTGCTTCAGAAACATCCTCTCCCATGCACCTTTAACCTCTCTTTCTTTCTCAGTTCCTTTCTGGAGTTAAGATGGAGAAAACTGATGTATGCTTACTGATGTGGCCAACAAGCATACAACAAGTTTTTTCAACTCAACTCCAGTATTTTCCCCAATTCATCCTGAAATTGCTGCCCTATCCATTCTCCCACCTACACAGCCAAGATTCTTAAAAAACCAATCCAATTTTGCAGAATCTCCTCACTCATTTCTAACACATTTCTCAAGCCAATGAGTTTTGACTTCTACTCTCACTAGTGCATAGCAGTTGCCTTGGCAAAGGCCCCCAGTGACTTCCTGTTTGTCAAAGCCAATGGACCTCTGGTGGTTTAAACTTGACCTAACTTCTCTTTAATATTTAACCCTCTTGGCCACTTCATTCCTCCAGAAAGGATTACTTATTTCCAGGATTCATTGTTGATTCCTCTTGCCATATTCACTATCAGTGCTTTCCACGGCTCCTCTCAAATTTGATTAGTTTTATTCTGTTTACTCTTGGGTGAATTTTTTTTTTTCTTTGAGCTTTAACTGTCACCTCTTGCTAGTCACTCCTGAATATTCAGCTGGAGTCCAGACCTCTGTCTTGAATTCTAGACTCATATGGTACATTGCACAATCTGGTCAATGCCAACCTTTCTACTCTTGTATTTTCTACCTATCTCCCCTTTACCCACCCTGACCTAGCTATACTTTCCTCCATTATTCTTTGATCATTCTAAGCTTATTCCTACCCCAGGGCCTTTGCACTTACTGTAACTTCTGCCTGGAATGCTCTTCCCCTAGAGGTGTACAAAGCTCATTTCATTCATGTCTCTGCTTAAGTATCACAGATTCAGAGAGTTCTTCACTTACCACTCCCACCTCTGTTTACATATTATCATAGAATTTATCACTATTCAAGTGTGTGTGTGTGAAGTGTGTGTGGTGTGTGAGCGCATGTGTATCTGCTGATCCTAAAATAATTAAGTTCCTCAAGGGCAAGAACTTTGAAGTATTCACTGGCATATCACTAGTACCTATAATATAGATGCTAATGATGCTTGTTTAATGGACAAATGTTTGCTTGAAATTTGTTTTTATGACTCATCATCTCTCACTAACTCCTACAAAGTGGTTTGTTACTAATATACCTGTTTATGAATTTAATCTCAAATCTCTCTATTTAGTTTTCTCCTAAATAAAAATTTCAACAGTTGAGGCTGGAATTTTATTTTCTTATAAGATTAGCTCAAAAAGCTAAATAAAACTTTTTGGGTTTTCTCATCAGAAAAAAGAAAGCTCAGGTGCACTGAGACTGGCCCCACAGTGTTTGCAATCACTGTCATGCTTGGGTTTTTGCAAGCTGGTCCCATAGGACAACTTCATCTTTCCTTTTCTGCCTGATGTCTTGCAATTGGTATTCCCACTAGTACTGCCCTAAATCCTGGCAAGAAGACCACTTGCTTTGAGCCCCATGCTTTGGAGAGCTCCACTCTCATCCTTCTTTGTTCCTTTCCATCCCCATTAAACGAGAAGTCCTTGGGATAAGAGCACAAAACCATCTGGACCCCATATATCTTCCTTCTGGAACACATTCCTGATACTTGAGACCTCAGAATTCTCTGCTCAAATGGTCACAATTAAAATTCCAAGGCCTGTGGCCCTCTTTCTGAGGTCTTTCCTCTCTAGAGTGAAGTATGCTTACTGTGTGTGCCCACTTGAGCCAAGTGATGGCCAAATCATTGACTGTTTCTTTTTTATTTTTTATTTTTTATTTTTTTTTATTTTTTTTTTTTGAGACGGAGTCTCGCTCTGTCGCCCAGGCTGGAGTGCAGTGGCGCAATCTCGGCTCACTGCAAGCTCCACCTCCCGGGTTCACGCCGTTCTCCTACCTCAGCCTCCCGAGTAGCTGGGACTACAGGCGCCCGCCACTGCGCCCGGCTAATTTTTTCTATTTTTAGTAGAGACGGGGTTTCACCATGATCTCGATCTCCTGACCTTGTGATCCGCCCGCCTCGGCCTCCCAAAGTGCTGGGATTACAGGCGTGAGCCACCGCGCCCGGCCTGTCATTGACTGTTTCAAGGACCATGGGTGAAGCTTTAACTTACGTTCTTGGTTGTACACTGGGCTACTTGTGGTAGGAACTGGAGGTGGGAAGAGACCATTTTTCAGGAGTAGATTTCTGGAAGTCTACGGATTCTGAATTCAGGTATATTTGTCAAGGTAGAAGTAGCAATGTTTTAACTAGTGATGCTAGCTTGATATATAACTCATACATTGGATGTATAATCTACATGGGCCTCCATTTGTACTCTTGGCCAAGGCAATGCCAATATTAGGGGTGAACCTGGATCCACAACTGTCTTCATAGAACTGCTGCCTTAGACTTATGTCTATGTGGATGCACTGATTCTAGATGAGGTGTTTGCACTTTTTTTTTTTTTAAAAAAAAGAGCTGAGTTTTTAGACAACTGAAATCTTACCTGGAAACCCAGCATATAAATATAGACATAAAATGAATATATAAATATAAAGATGTGAAATGAGTAGATAAATATAGATGTAAAAGGACTCTGGCTAACCACAGGAATGAAAGGCTCAGAGCTCTGTTGGCTCAGGGACTCCCCATTTTCATCTCCTCCCTCCCTTTCTTGAGTAGCCTTGAGGCACAGCCATGGAACTTCAGGACTTCACGGGCAGACACAGTTCAAAAACTAGGGCTTTGATCACCTTCTCACATTGGCATTTAGTACACTTACGTTCCATGGAATGTCCTTGGAATAGTGCTATTTAAACAAGCTTGGCAGAAGCAGGGCACTCTTAGACCCCATAGGCAATCTCCACGTCCAGCAAAGTGAAATTCCTGCAGAAGACAGGCTGGTTTACCTTGTATAACCCAGAGTTTCTCAAGCATGTCTTACCACGAAATGCTCTGCTCACAGAAGTCCTTTTAATAACTTGGTGAAATGTTGTCTAAGACAATTCCCTAATGTGAAACAGAGCTACATTCCCATAAAATCTACTCACTTAATTTTTCCCCTATAAAAGCTTAATGAGTAATTATAAATGATTAATATAAAATTTAGATTTAAAGGAATATAGCCCTTATAGAAATATTGCGATAAATATCTCTATACATTAAAACCATTTATTTTTACTACCTTAATTTTGTGTTATGTATTTTAATGCTGTATTTAAAAATGCCTTTCAGCCAGGAGTGGTGGCTCATTTCTGTAAACTCAGTGCTTTGGGAAGCTGAGGTGGGAGGGTCACTTGAGGCCAAGAGTTCAAGACCAGTCTGGGCAACATAGCAAGACCCCTTCTCTACAAAATTTTAAAAAAAATTACCAAGGTATGGTGGCATGTACATGTAGTCCCAGCTACTTGGGATGCTGAGATGGGACAGTCCTTGAGTCCAGAAGTTTGAGATTACAGTGAGCAATGATTGTGCTACTGCAATCCAGCCTGGGCAACAGAGCGAGAGTCTGTCTGTTAAAAAAAAAAAAAAGGGTTTTTTTTTTTTTGCTCTACAGAGAAAGGTCTAGCTTTCACTCATTTATTAAAAAATTCTGTAAGCTCTATTCATAGCTCCTGGCTTATTCTTGTAACTACCTCTATAGCTGGAATTCTATGTCTTTGTTGCAAACTCTGATATAACAGCAAAAGATCTATTATGTTCTGATAATCTCAGGCTGCTAAAGTTCCTGGATATTGTTTGGATGTATGAGAACTAATTCTCCATTTAAATAACTACTGTCTGCTATCTTCAACTTGATGCTCAGCTGGAAAATAGAGACTAAACACTATATTAAGTTCGCGCAGCATTTAGATTGGCAGTGGGATGGGTGGTCCTTCCCTACTGTCTCTTTCAGATTAGAAGACTCTTAGTCACTTGCCTTCTTGTCATACCTGTATTGATATTCTTTGTTAATTTCATTTAATACTTAAATCAGACACAATGAGATATTTACCCTCCGGCTCTTCTCAGATGCTAATGGTAACTTCAGTATTTCATTTTTCATCTGACCCATGTTTTTTACACAGGAGGCCATGAAATAAAAGGCTTTTATTTCCTTTTGAGTTTTAAAAGGGTTATAGACAATCAAGAAAAAAGTACAGTTTATTTTGCTCGCTTTCAATAAGTTCTCAGAATATGACAAGATGCTATAGATCATCAGTTCCTTCCTGCAGATACTTCTGGCCCGTACTATGCCCTCTAAAAATTCCACCCTGGGCTTCTCTGCCATTGCAGCATGGGTGCCAGATACCCAGAAACCCACTGGGGCTCACACATGCATAAGCTGGAAGGCACTGGGGGTGTTAACACTTGGGGCATGACCTTTGATCAATGGGTTTTGGGAACTGGTGAATGTTTCTTCCTCTATTCACAGTTCTAAAACATATTTCATATGGCTTGTCAAATAGTCCTTCAGGACTGAGAAGCCAATTACCCACAGTGCAGGCCAACTTGCCAATGCCCATTTCTATAATTTTTTCACCCAAAAACCTGAAACAGCACTATAGAGTTTAAGCTTTTATCACATGAGGAGATGCCTATTTAATTGATATTGTGTCTAATAAGACTTAAAGTGTAGTCCCAGAACATACTCCAGGCTAGCCCAATTCTCATCAAAAGTCCACAAGGAAGAAATAACATTGTGGAATATTGCCTCAAAAAGTAGCTGGGCATGGTGGCTCACACCTGTAGCCCCAGTGCTTTGGGAGGCCAAGGCAGGAGGAGCGCTTGAGATCAGGAGTTTGAGACCAGCCAGAGCAACATAGCGAGATCCCGTTTCTACCAAAAATTTTAAAAAGAGGAGCTGTCCATCCCTTGCTCAATCAATGAGACCATCAGGGAGCTACCTAAGCAACACTGAGGGATGCTAAAAGAAACAGGCCTATTACATCCTCTGCCTGTGCAGCAGGGATGTCACGGAGGGTGTTAATTGGCCAGGCATATAATACGTCTCTGTGGAACCTCCTAAGAAACTCTTCTCAGATCTGGGTATAAGACAAGCTCTGAATCTCCTGGGAAGCAGGTAAATTTTTATTTCATGGAAACTGTGACTACTATACTAATTTTTCCCTTTGTTTTGGCTGGCAGGAAGCACACATCCAGTTGTAATGATCTTATAGTCATTACACAGAGCCTATGACATGTATTTGGGTATTATTTTTTTTACCCTCACTTTTCCTTCACCCTGCCTGAGTGTCAATTTTGTCCATCCTGTTTTATGATAAATAAACGGACAGATATGTATGTGGAAGAAGAGTTCTGCAGTCAAACTTCTCATTGAGGAATTTTTAAAACTGATTTTTAAGTGACAAATAATTGTGTATGTTTATGGGGCACAGTGGGATGTTTTGATCTATGTCTGCATTGCAGAAAGATTAAGTCAAGCTAATTAATATAGCCATCACCTCACCAATTTATCATTTTCTTTTGTGGTGGGAATGTTAAAAATCTATTGTGGCAATTTTGAAATATACCATACATTGTTATTAACTGTGGTCAACATTCAGTGCAATGGATCACTAAAACATTCCATTGAGGATTAAAATTTTTTTTTCCAAGATGGTTCTTTTCTTGACTTTGATCTATTGTTTTAAACCTTTCAAAACTAACTCTAATTTCAAATTTTCTGTAAGGCTTTCCCTGACCTCTTCTGATTGAGTACAAATTTTCTTCCTCCAAGTTCCAGTGGAGCTTTATGCAAACCTTTATTTTATAATTTATTATAGTTTCCTGCTATCATTCAATACTTGAGGTCAGAGACCAATCCTTTTCCATCTCTGTTTGCGTGTTGGTTTGCACAATATTTGAAAATAGGTCTGATAGAGCTCTTTAATGTGACCTGCCTGTAGTGATCAATTTATTCTGGAACTTTTCTTTTCTTGTAAGGGATTACCTTATATATAAGATCCTATTATAGAAACCAACAGTCATCTTTTGATAGACAATGAAAACCCCATTTGACCTTCCTTAACCTTCTAAGAAACCAAGAAATTTTCTGCTCATTTGAGAACCATACAGCAATAATAATGAAGTCATGTGTTTGTAATGGGATACATGATTCCATATTGCTCTTGTCTCTCCCGAATGATACCTTAAAAGCAGATATTAATAGGATGCAAGTATTGTGTTTCCAAGTAGCATTGCATTATTGTGCTGGATCGTTGTGTTGACAGTTGGAAACTCATGAAAAGCTACAGTCACTGCAAAGTAGCCCCTCAGCTATGCAGATGCTAAACGGACCTTGCCATAGGTGTATTCCAGCTATTGAGTGGCTTATGCCAAGTAGTAAAGATGCCATCTGTTGACAAGTAAAGCCATTGACCCTAAGTCTTTGTTCTGGAGTAGCTGTGTCCATCTTCTTCCTCTACTAACCTCTACTAACCGAGCTGTATCTATCTTCTTCCACTACTAACCGATAGCACAGAACTATAACCACCTGAGAGTTAACAGTAGGCTTAGAGGGGTGAATGATTATGATCTTTCAGACTGAGAAATTTGGGTGGATTAAGTGGCTAGTCATTGTCAGAAAATGAAAGGCTGGGGTTAGAGAGGCAATTTCAGTAAAGGAAAATTGAAAAAGACATTATGCCTAGGTGGGACCAAGTCTTAGTCTGTTACTTTTAGGGTTGAGACAGCTGAAAATAATCTAAGACATTCTCAAAATCAGAGCCACGTTTTTTTTTGTTTCATGTTTGCATCACTAAGACTAGCGGAGATTATCAAGCAGATGGTAGACGATGTGAAAGATGTATAGAATAGTACGGTGGAAAGTCATGCATTTTGCGTCAAATATATCCACGTCCATAACTTGGCTCTACCACTTGTCATCTCTGTGTCCTTGGGAAAATGACTTAACCTTTCTGATCTTCAGTTACCTGGTATGTAGAAATGAGAGTAACACATATTGCATAGATTTTTGTGAAGATTACATGAGATTTTGTGTGTAATGTGTTGACATAGAAAAGATGCTCAATGATTGTTTGAATAAACTTTTGATGAGTAAATACAGATTAATGCCTCAGTTTTTCCTTCTGTGAAATGCTTTTATTAACTTTTTTGAAGGATAGAGTAAAAATAGAAATATCTGCACAGAATCTAGAATAGCTAAAACAATTTCGAAGAAGAATAAAGTGGGAGAAATCATTTTACCTGATTTGAATATGTTAAATATCTACTCTAGATCAAAGCAGTGTGATATTGACAAAGAGATAGACGCATAGATCAATGGAACAGACTAGAGAATCCAGAATGAGACCCACGCAAGTATGCTCAAGTAATTTTTAAATTAACAAATTTCAATTGTATTAAAAACACAACATAAAATGTGTCATCTTAACTATGTTTAAGGGCATTGTTAAACATAGTTAAGCACAGTTTGCTAGTGTCAAGTACATTCATGTGGTTGTGCAACAGATTTCTAGAACCTTTTCTGCCCAGCTAGTTTTTGGCAAAGATGCAAAAAGCAATTCAGTGTAGGAAAGACCATCTTTCTAATAAACGGAACTATAGCAATTGGACATCTATAGGCAAAAGAAAAAGAACTTTACCTAAACCTCACACTTTACACAAACATTAACTCAAAATAGAACATGGACTTAGACATAAAATGCAAAATTATACAACTTTTAGGAAAAAAAGGTCCCAGGAGTTGGTGAGGAGTTCATAGACTTGACACTAGTAACATGATCCAGAAAAAGAAAAATTGGTAAATTGGACACCGTTAGAACTGAAAACTTTGCTCTGTAGAAGACCCTGTGAGGACAAAGAGACAAGCTAGTGGATAGGAGGAAATATTTGCAAACCACATACCTCATAAAGTACTAGCATCTAGATTAATAAAGACTCTCAAAAGTCAGCAGTGAAATAACACACAATCCAATTAGAAAATGGGCAAAAGGTGTGACAGACATTTCACAGATGAGGCTGTACAGATGGTAAACAAGCACATGAAAAAGATGACTGTTAGCCATTAGGAAATGCAAATCAAAACCATAAAAATACATCAGTACACACCTATTAGAATGGCAAAATAAGAAGTAGTGACAACACCAAATGCTGATGAAGAGACAGAGAAACTGGATCACTCATACACTGCAGGTTGGCATGTAAACTGGCCAGCCACTCTGGGAAAGCACATGGCAGTTTCTTTAAAAACTAAACATGCTTTTACCATATGATCCAGCAACTGCACTTTTGGGCATTTATCTCAGAGAAATGAAAACTATGTTAACACACAGATATGTACACAAATGCTTATAGCAGCTTTACTTGTAATAGTTAAAACTGGAAACGCAATGGCTCAGGCCTGTAATCCCAGCACTTTGGGAGGCTGAAGCAGGAGGATTGCTTGAGCTCAGGAGTTTGAGACCAGCCTGGACAACACAATGATACCTTGTCTCTACAAAAAATACAAAAATTAGCCAGGCATGGTGGTGCACATCTGTGTTCCCAGCTACTCTGGAGGCTGAGGTGGGAGGATTACTTGAGCCCAGGATGTTGAGGCTGCAGTGAGCTGTGGTCATGTCACTCTACACTGGTCGGCAAAGTGATCTCCAAAAAAAAAAAAAAACCTCAAAACAAAAAACTGGAAACAACCCATATGTCCATAAATGGGCTAATGATTAAACAAATGGTGGTAGGTCCATACCATAGAATAACACTTAGCAATAAAAGTAGTAAACTATTGAAACACTTAACAACTTGAATATATTTCAGGGGAATTATGTGAGTGAAAAAAGTTAGTCTCAAATGTTAAATACAGTATGATTCCATTCACATACCAGTCTTAAAATGACAAAATTACAGAGATAGGAGAAGATTAGTGGTTTCTAGGGGTTAGGGAGAGGAGAGGGAGGGCGGTGGTTGTGACTACAAAGTGGTGGCAGGAGAGATTCATGTGAATCTTGACTGTGATGGTGGTTCCTGAACCTGCACATGTAATAAAATTTCATGGAACTAAATAATACACATGTACACACAGAGACATATACCCACTTGAATGAGTGCATATAAAATTGGTGAGATCTCAATAAAGTAGGTAGATAATAGCAATGTCGATTTCCTGGTTTTGATGTTGTATTATATTTATATAAGATGTGACCAGTGGAGGAAACTGGGAAAAGGGGAGATGAAATCCTTCTGTATCATTTTTTTAACAATTGCATCACAATTTGCAATGATCTCAAAATAAAAGCTGAAAAAAATACTGGCCTAGGATGCAAAGTCCTCTGCTACAGATAAAATTTAGTGCAATCCCATTTTAGCTGGGGCCTAATAATCAATAATCAATTGTGTTTCAAAGTTGCGGTGTTTGAGAAGATGAAGGAATTCACAGTCTAGCTAGGAGGAAATCTGCAGCTTCTAGAGCCGCATTGTCCACTAGACATTTCTGTGACAGTGAAAATGTTCTCCATCTGTGCTGTCCAGTACTATAGCCACCATCAACACGTGTGGGTCATGAACACTTGACATGTGGTTAATGCAACTTAGAAACTGAATGTTCAATTTTATTTAATTTAAAATAATGAATATTTAAATTTATGTAGCACATGTGGCTGGTGCTACCATATTGAATGGTGTCATTTTATTTTTATTTATTTATTTATTTTTATTTATTTTTTGAGACGGGAGTCTCGCTCTGTCGCCCAGGCTGGAGTGCAGTGGCACGATCTCAGCTCACTGCAAACTCTGCCTCCCGGGTTCACGCCATTCTCCTGCCTCAGCCTCCAGAGTAGCTGGGACTACAGGTGCCTGCCACCTCGCCCGGCTAATTTTTTTGTATTTTTAGTAGAGACGGAGTGTCACTGTGTTAACCAGGATGGTCTCGATCTCTTGACCTCGTGATCCGCCCGCCTCAGCCTCCCAAAGTGCTGGGATTACAGGCGTGAGCCACCGGGCCCGGCTTGAATGGTGTCATTTTAAAGAAACAGTGGGTTCAGAAAGTGGGAAGGAGCTTTTTGAACATAGGTAGCTCAAAGGAGTTGACTCAAACCATGTTTTCTCATTGAAGGGGAAGTTTAGAATAGGAGAAAACTTTTGGTTAGGATTTTGGAAGTTACAAAGTCAAGTGACTTAAAAAGAAAAAACAGACTTGGAGACTGAGTGTGGTGGCTCATGCCTATAATCCCAGTGCTTTGGGAGGCTGAGGCAGGAGGATCGCTTGGACCCAGGAGTTCGAGTCTGCAGTGAGCTACAACTGGGCCAGTGCACTCCAACCTGGATGCCAGAGTGAGACCCTGTCTCTAAAAACAAACACCCCCACCCCTAAATAGACTTGCAAGGGAGAGGTGAACCTAAGAGATATGACTTTCCCTGTGGTCTAGCGTAATAACAACTTTGCACTGGAATTGGTGAGCATAATAGTAGACTCTGAAGGAGAACTACACCAGACTACATCAACATATTGTATAATATGGTTGGTGCAAAAGTAATTGTGGTTTTTGCCATTAAAAGCAATGACAAAAACCACAACCACTTTCGTACCAACCTAATAAATCATACTGGTCCAAGCTGAATGGCATGTAACTCTGAATCCCCCAATTAGTATAGCATATGTGTCCTGTGGTCCTTTACTCTTACCAGTGTCAGAAGTATGGAGCATGGAAAGGCTCGGGCTTGTGGCCCCAGTTGCTAATGGCTCTGACTATACCCATGAGAGGTGGGGCCTCTCTCTGGGCCTCAGTAGAGGATTGGACTTTTGATTCTTTCCAATTCCCAGGTTTTGTTTGCTTGTTTATCTATTTTAGCATGCATACTTCAATTCAGCACATCTGAGGATATTCTATTGGCAGAGGGCTTCCGTGGGCAAAGTGCCACAGGATGACTGTGACCTTTAGATGCAGAGACTCTTCTTCCATCTCAAAAACCTTGAAAGTGGAATGCTATGCTTTCAAGAAATCAGATGAAAAATCTTCTGTTTGGTATATGATCCGTATTGTGATACTATGAATGCAATATTTGATTAATTAAAAAAATTATAAGAAAACCCAGACTTAATCCCGGGATGATTTACTCTAAAAGACAATTTTTTCCTAGAGTCCTTTGGAGGGTCTTAGCTTAACAGAGAAGTGTGATGCTTATTAGACAGTTTGTATATGGGGGCATATTTAGTGTTTTTTTTTTTTTTTTTTTTTTTTTTTTGGCTAAGAAGCTCTGCTCTGTCCCTCTGAATGCCTGCAGCACAGCTCTAAACAAGATATTCCCTCAGGGTCTCTCACACTGACAGAACTAGGAGACATCTTGTATTTTCTTCTGGCTTCTGGAGTGACATTTCTAGGATTGGTATTCAAAGGAGAATGCTTTGCAAAAGAGAATACATGCATAGACCTCTTTTTCGCAGGGAGCTCAGATCACTTGTCACTTTTCTGTGAGTGGCATAAGCGGCGCTGAGGCGCCTCTCTCCCTATTATGTACTAAAGGGCCCAATCCCCTTTATAGACATGTTGAACGTCCCTCTGCTTTCTCTATGAATTAGATTTCCTCTCTTGAGTTCAAAGTCTCACATGTACAAATAGAATGGTGTGCAGATGGAGAAGACAGAACTCTTTGAAGGAATTAAGTCCTGGAGGTCCCCAAGGAAAGGTTGGTGAGATAGCTTTTGGCTGTTATTCAGGAGTTAGCAGACTTCAGTTGGAAAGTTTCATGGCTAAAAATCCTGACTCGATGGGTGGCTGCAAACATGGTACCAGCAAACACAGACCAGGGAACGAATGGATTTCACATGTACTGCTCGATTTGTGTTTACCTTTTCTACAGGTGAGCTGGGACCACCTCAAGAGCAGAGTACCGGGATGGCTGAGGGACCTGGCATAGCTGGCTTCACATTCATGTAATATCATGTATGTTACACGATGTCATTTAGAATTTAAAATTTTATTTTAGCTTCTGGAGAAACAACTGTTAGGTCAAATTCTTATCCACAAATGTGTATAACTTTAAGTAAAGGAAATTAACTACAAAGATTAATGTGGGACTTGACCTCATCTCTAGCCGCGTTTTTTAATGAGGCGCATGCTACCTAAACCCATGTCCCAGTCAGCTGAGACAGCTGTTGCTGCGGCTTTGTCAGTTCTGCTCTTGGGCTTTGAAGGTCTCTCTTGGTTTGAAGAGAGAGAGAGAGCGCGTGTGTGTGTAGTGTTTTGGGGAAAGGTAGAGGAGAGTAAGAGGAAATCACTTTGGGTTCTTCTCTCTGGGTTTGCTGGTTTGTGTCTCCTGATTTATTAATTTCTTCAGACCGATTTCCTTCTTGGCCAGTATATTATCTCTTCTCAGCAATTAATCTTTCTATGATATGGGGAATATAGCAGTGGGATGAAGGAATCCAGTTATTTTAATGGTACAGACAACTTTTTAAAGATTTGACTTGCTTTCATTAAGTCATTTTAGAGGTGATGAAGAAAGTATAGATTATTGCTTAAGATACTCTCAACTTGTGTCCTAAAAATGAATTTTATGCTGAAATGGACAGCAGTGATGTGCCATTAAGAATTGTAGATTGTAAGGCCGGGCGTGGTGGCTCAAGCCTGTAATCTCAGCACTTTGGGAGGCCGAGACGGGTGGATCACGAGGTCAGGAGATCGAGACCATCCTGGCTAACATGGTGAAACCCTGTCTCTACTAAAACATACAAAAACACTAGCCGGGTGAGGTGGCCGGCGCCTGTAGTCCCAGCTACTCCGGAGGCTGAGGCAGGAGAATGGCGTAAACCCGGGAGGAGGAGCTTGCAGTGAGCTGGGATCTGGCCACTGCATTCCAGCCTGGGCAACAGAGCCAGACTCCGTCTCAAAAAAAAAAAAAAATAAAAAAAAAAAAAAAATAAAAAAAAAATTGTAGATTGTAACATTGGAAAAAAAAAAAAAAACCCAGTAGAAAATATGCATATTTCTACTGGTTATTCTTTTATGTTACCATCATGCATTCTTTATTGTGTCACTAGAATAAAGCTGAGTGATTGTAGGGATCACATATCAAGCTGTTAATGTTAATTACCTTTTTCAGAAATGAATTTTCTCATGTCCGTTTTTAATCTTACAGAGAATTATAGATGAGGTTTTAGGAAAATTTGCTCAGTTGTTTGGGAGATATCCAAATGCAAAAACAGAAAAAGTATTTGTCAGCTATTCAAAAAATTATTCAGATCTTCTGTTGTACTCAGAAACCTTGAAAATAGATCAATTTACATATGACATTTATTATAGTTATTTATAGCTTGATTTACAAAATATGCTCAGCATGCAAACTTGCTGGGTGCATACTGAAAGAAAGAATACTTAAAGGCATTTTAAGCTAAAGATAAAGTTTAAGCTGAACTCACGCACATGTTGGTGGAATGTGCATGTTCTAGAATGGGATATGTTTTGTCTATAAAAAAGACAAATGAATATGCCTTTATTAAAGTAAATGATTACAGGTTGAAGGCTTCAAATGAAGGCTTTTATCTTTAATTCTATTATTCATCTGTTTAAATTCTAATTTAGATTGAGTAATACCAGACACTGTAGGAAATGTAAGATATAAGACATGATTTTTTTTTTTTTTTTTTTTTTTTTTTTTTGAGACGGAGTCTTGCTCTGTCGCCCAGGCTGGAGGGCAGTGGCTGGATCTCGGCTCACTGCAAGCTCCGCCTCCCGGGTTCACGCCATTCTCCTGCCTCAGCCTCCCGAGTAGCTGGGACTACAGGCGCCCGCCACCTCGCCCGGCTAGTTTTATGTATTTTTTAGTAGAGACAGGGTTTCACCGTGTTAGCTAGGATGGTCTTGATCTCCCGACCTCGTGATCCACCTGTCTCGGCCTCCCAAAGTGCTGGGATTACAGGCTTGAGCCACCGCGCCCGGCCAAGACATGATTTCTTTTAGGTTCTTGCAGTTTAGTTAGGGAGATATAAATAGCGTGTGTGAAACATTCATTGCTGTATACGAGGCAGCGTGTAATCAGGAGGTGCATTGTGAGGTATGGGTTCTAATTACCAATGAACTTTAGAAAAGGAAGAGAAGAATGTGGATTGGAATAATCAGATGGAAGAGCTGGTATACCAGTTGTGTCAACCTGAGTGATTTAAAATTCAAGCTTTCTAGATTCATTTGGGTCCTCCAATGAATGAATGAATGAATGACCAATCCTTTCTTCTCTTTGGTTGGATCTCCTTCTAGAACTCTTTTTCATTTTATCCTTTCTGTTTCTTTCTTTTTTTTTTTTTTTTTTGTGAGTTTTTTATTGAGGTAAAATGCACATAATATAAATTGGCCATATTGAAGTGTACAATGAAGTGGCATTTAGCACATTCCCAATGTACAATCAGTATCTCTATCTAGTTCCATATATATATATATTTTTAAATTATTATTATACTTTAAGTTCTAGGGTACATGTGCATAACGTGCAGGTTTGTTACATATGTATACTTGTGCCATGTTGGTGTGCTGCACCCATCAACTCGTCATTTACATCAGGTATAACTCCCAATGCAATCCCTCCCCCCTCCCCCCCCCCCATGATAGGCCCCGGTGTGTGATGTTCCCCTTCCCGAGTCCAAGTGATCTCATTGTTCAGTTCCCGCCTATGAGTGAGAACATGCGGTGTTTGGTTTTCTGTTCTTGTGATAGTTTGCTGAGAATGATGGTTTCCAGCTGCATCCATGTCCCTACAAAGGACACAAACTCATCCTTTTTTATGGCTGCATAGTATTCCATGGTGTATATGTGCCACATTTTCTTAATCCAATCTGTCACTGATGGACATTTGGGTTGATTCCAAGTCTTTGCTATTGTGAATAGTGCTGCAATAAACATACGTGTGCATGTGTCTTTATAGCAGCATGATTTATAATCCTTTGGGTATATACCCAGTAATGGGATGGCTGGGTCATATGGTACTTCTAGTTCTAGATCTTTGAGGAATCGCCATACTGTTTTCCATAATGGTTGAACTAGTTTACAATCCCACCAACAGTGTAAAAGTGTTCCTTTTTCTCCACATCCTCTCCAGCACCTGTTGTTTCCTGACTTTTTAATGATTGCCATTCTAACTGGTGTGAGATGGTATCTCATTGTGGTTTTGATTTGCATTTCTCTGATGGCCAGTGATGATGAGCATTTTTTCATGTGTCTGTTGGCTATATGAATGTCTTCTTTTGAGAAATGTCAGTTCATATCCTTTGCCCACTTTTTGATGGGGTTGTTTTTCCTTGTAAATTTGTTTGAGTTCTTTGTAGGTTCTGGATATCAGCCGTTTGTCAGATGAGTAGATTGCAAAAATTTTCTCCCATTCTGTAGGTTGCCTGTTCACTCTGATGGTAGTTTCTTTTGCTGTGCAGAAGCTCTTTAGTTTAATGAGATCCCATTTGTCAATGTTGGCTTTTGTTGCCGTTGCTTTTGGTATTTTAGACATGAAGTCCTTGCCAATGCCTATGTCCTGAATGGTATTACCTAGGTTTTCTTCTAGGGTTTTTATGGTATTAGGTCTAACATTTAAGTCTCTAATCCATCTTGAATTAATTTTCATATAAGGAGTAAGGAAAGGATCCAGTTTCAGCTTTCTACTTATGGCTAGCCAATTTTCCCAGCACCATTTATTAAATAGGGAATCCTTTCCCCATTTCTTGTTTTTGTCAAGTTTGTCAAAGATCAGGTGGCTGTTTCCTGATAGTTTCATCTTTTTATCTCTTTGAGATTCAATTGGGCAATTTCCTCAGATCTAGCTTTTTGAACACCAAATCTCTTTTCCTGTGTTGACCTTGCTGTTTGAGGCATTTGCTGAATTTTATAATTTTGATGGCTATATCTATTTTTTATTCTTAGAAATTTTACTTATTTTCTTTTTTTCTTTTTTTTGAGATGGAGTCTCACTGTGTAGTCCAGGTTGGAGTGTAGTGGTGCAATCTCAGCTCACTGCAACCTCCGCCTCCCTGGTTCAAGCGATTCTCCTACCTCAGCCTCCCAAGTAGCTGGGATTATAGGCACCTGCCACCAGGGCTGGCTAACTTTTTGTATTTTTAGTAAAGATGGGGTTTCACCATCTTGGCCAGGCTGGTCTTAAACTCCTGACCTTGTGATCCACCCACCTTGGCCTCCCAAAGTGCTGCGATTACAGGCGTGAGCCATAGCATCGGCCCACTTATTTTCAATGTATCTTTCTTCTCAGCTTTCTCTTTCCTGATTTTAATATTTAAACAGTGTATTACTCTGAAGTTTTTTTCCCATATCTTCTTTTAGGTCCTTAATCATTTTAAACATATTATTTTATGATTTAATTTAAATTGTTTAATTATCTGAATTTAATGAAGATTTAGCTCTGCAGTTTATTGTGCCTTGGGTGGATAGATTCCTGGTATACTTATAAACTATTACTCGTGATTTACAGTTATTGAGCTCCAAGTTCATCTTCCTTGGCACTTTATTCGTGGGACTTCTATGTGGCTTGTATTGGGGCATAGCCAATACAGAGTTGTTTTGCATTCACATTCCGAGGTATTAACAACCCAGGACAAAATTTTATGTTGGTTTCTTTTTTTTCTTTGTTTTTGAGGTGGAGTTTCACTCTGTCAGGCTGCAGTGCAGTGATGCGATCTCGGCTCACTGCAACCTCCACCTCCCGGGTTCAAGCAACTCTCTCGCCTCAGCCACCCAGGCAGCTAGGGATTACAGGTGTCCACGACCACGCCTGGCTAATTTTTGTGTTTTTTCGGTGGAGACAGGGTTTCACCATGTCGGCCAGGCTGGGCTCGAACTCCTGACCTCAGGTGATCTACTTGCCTCAGCCTCCCAACGTCCTGGGATTACAGGCATGAGCTACCACGCCTGGCCTATGGTAGTTTCTTAGATTGAGAGTTAGTACATTACATGGCAGCCCAGACTCAGATACATGAGTTCCTTGGGGAGATTGTTTTTTCTACCCCAGGCTAGGCCTGAGACAGACAACTTTTAAAATTTTATTTTATTTTTTTAATGTCTGCCAGGGCTGATGGTTGTTTTTTTCCCCCTTTTTTCAGCTTTTTATAAGGATGGATTTTAAAGGGTCCTAGCTTTACACAGAGGCCTGAATTCTAATCTCCATGTGGACAAGAAACAAAAATCCCCAGGGTACCAATAACAAGGCCCATCCCCCTTCCCTGCTTGGGAAGTGACATTAGCTTGAAGGCTTACTTTTTTGGATTTTGGCTCTTTTTTTGTGTCTGGAATTTGAGAATTTTGTTTTCTTGCACATTCACCTATACTTTCAAAGAATGATTTTATATTTTATCCAGGATCTTTAGATTATACTGTAGAAGAACTGATTGCTTACTATTCTCCCCAGGAGAAGTTTTTAAAACTTTCTTTCCCTGTTGCACTTCAGGTCCGAAACGATCCCTTTACTTTCCAAAATTATCAATGAATCACTCTTTTTGGGGCATCTTTCTGTCTGCCTAATCCAAGTACAGATCTCTTTTATTTGGAAAAAGTTTTCACTTGACTCTCTGCCTTTTCTTCTTTCTGATCTTATTCTTTTCTGCCTTTCACAATCAAAGCCACTGATAGTGTTCTAATAAGACATTGCTAGCTGTATTGTCTGATGATCAGCTCATTTCTGAATGTCTTATGACTTTCCTCTCTAGCACTCACCCAAAACCATTCTCTCCACTGTCATCAATGACAACATATATGCTATATCCAAAAGGTTTTTCTCCTCCTCCAGATCTCATATATTACTTTGCTTCTCCGAGGCTTCTGTGTTGATTGTCTCCTATTTTAAATCTTATTTCTCTGAGGCTTATGATGTAAGACTCTCCGAATTCTCCTCTGGTTCTCCTTCTACATATGTAGGTCTACTCTCCTCTGACTTCTTCCTTAAATTCTTTTCTTTTCCTCATCCGTTAAATAGGAGTGTCGTTTCTCTTTTTGATCTTATGTTCTTCTTTCTCTATGTTGCCTTTAATTCTATATCACTTTTTTTTAAACAGATGATTCACAAATCTCTATCTTGTATCTCTTGAGCTAAACTCCCTGTTTTTCAGTCGTCTGTCATATACTTTATCCTGGGTGTCCTGTTGACGTGTCAAAATTGTTGGATTTCATACCAAACTTATGCTTTTCTTTTCCAAAATAGCTCATTCTTCTGATTTACTTAATTCTGTCTGTGTTATGACTACTCTTCTCATGGGCTTAAAAGTGATCCGAAAACTCTCATTTTTGTTAATTTTTTCTTTCCAATTTATCTCTGATTTGTCCCTTATTTTCCAATTTTATTGTTTCTCTCTCTGTTTGAACCATAGGCACATTATTTGTCTGGTTTATCTACCCATAGAGTCACTTTTTTATAACCCATCCTGCCCATCATCTTTAGATTAGCCTATGTAATTCATCAATGGCCCCGTCATTACCTGGCTCAAAAACTTTAAATGATTACCAAATAATAACAGTATTAATGCCAAATCCCTAACCTGATGGTTGCAAAATCCTGGAGAATTCAGTGCTGTCGTTCTAAGTCTGACTTCTTTGTTCTATGACTAATTTGTTTTGTGAACAGTGTGAAATCACTAGTCACCAGGAAATAGTTCCTTTTGCTCTAAAATGAAGTGCTAGCAAAGGAAAAAATGGCCAAAAGAGATTTTTCCAAAAAAGCAGAACCAAATGGCCAATAAAAGATGACTAGATGCTTAACCACCGTGAAATATCACCATATACCACCCGAACAGATCATATAAAAAAGACAGGCAATACCACATTTTGGCCAGGATGTACAGCAACAGGAAGTTTTATATACTGAACAGACAACTCCAGACAAAGGTGTATTGTCACCAGAAATGTGTACATATATTCACCAAAGGGCACATACAAGAACGTTCACCACAGCACTACTCAAATTAGCCAAAAACTTGAAACTACCTCAATTACCATAGAAGGGGTAAATAAATGGTGGTGTATTCACAAGTGGATAGCAGTGTTTAGCAGTGAGAATGGACCAACTACACGATATGGATGAATCTCACCAACATGATGAAACAGGCCAGGCACATGCAAGTACATGCCGTGTGACATCATCTCTATAACGTACAAAAATGGGCACAACGAATCCATGCCATGGTTATCCTTGGTGAGGGGCAGGGGTGGCAACTGAGAGGGAACACAGGAGGGTTCCATGGTGCTAGAAAGCTCTTTTCCCTGGCCTTTGGGCTGGACACAACGGTGCTTGCAGTTTGTGAATATTTACTGGGATCTCCATCTGTGACACATACACTTTTTGTATGGATATTTTACTTTAATGAGCCATTTAAAAGTGGGGACTTGGGGACAGAGCAAGACTCTTTCTCAAAAAAAACAAAAACAAACAAAAACAACAACAAAACTGGGGACTCAGAGTGCTATAGACAAATGGTA
The DNA here is from genome assembly GCF_047675955.1 of Chlorocebus sabaeus. NCBI lineage: Eukaryota > Metazoa > Chordata > Mammalia > Primates > Cercopithecidae > Chlorocebus > Chlorocebus sabaeus. Next base: position 29,558,829 of record NC_132911.1, on the reverse strand, counting down.
AAGTGTAGTGAATTATTCACCTAGTCCCCTTCCCGAATGAGATAACTTTACATCTGTGAAAATGCTCCCATTGGCCTGGCACGGTGACTCATGCCTGCAATCCCAGCACTCTAGGAGGCCAAGATGGGTGGATTGCTTGAAGCCAGGAGTTTGAGACCAACCTGGCCAACATAGCTAAACCCCATCTCTTTGAAAATACAAAAATTAGCCAGGTGTGGCGTTGCATGCCTGTAGTCCCAGCTACCCAGGAGGCTGAGGCAGGAGAATTCCTTGAACCCAGGAGGCAGAAGTTGCAGAGATTGCACCATTGCACTCCAGCCTGGGTGACAGAGTGAGTCTTCATAAAAAAAAAAAAAAAAAGAAGAAGAAAAAGAAAATGTTCTGACAACCATCTCTCAACATTAAAGTCAACGAATGCCGAAACTATACAGTAACTGTGAGTAAAAAGAGAAAAGTCAACAAACACCAGAGCCGTGGTCTCACATGCTCCTGTATCACATGGTGGGGTTTGAAGAAGGCAAAGGCAGATGAAATAAGCTCAGGGAAAGATGAAGAGTGGACGCCAGTGAAGGGCCTGAGTGTGGAGCGACCCCTAGCAGGATGAAATCTACCTGAAATCTGAAAATATTCAGAGTGTGACAGCAGAGAAGGGATCCAAAGTATTCAGCCCTCTTGCTTTTTGAGTTTTTAATAATAACCATTCTGGCTGGGGTGAGGTGGTATCTCATTGTGGTTTTAATTTGCATTTTCTTGATGATTCATGATGTTGAACATTTTTCCGTATGTTTTTTGGCCATTTGTATATCTTCTTTGGACTAGACTTACAATTTAAAGGGATAGACGTTCTTTAAATGGAAAAATCTGATTTAAAAGGATGGTCTTTTGGGGAGAAAAGCTTCTGGGAGAAAAAAAGGCAAAAGGGAAGGAAGGAAGAAGCAAGCTTTGAAACTTGGGTGGTGAAGAGGAAAAGAAAAAAGGGGAATTTTAGTGTCCTACAAGACAAAAGAGAACTAAAAACTGGCAGTCTCCTAACCTGCCCACTGCCACCAAAATAAACAAACAGATGAAACCCCATTGAAGTACCTGGACTTTTCTAGACAGAAAATAAATTAAACGAGAAATCTTCTAAAACACTGCAGTATCATAAAAATGAATAAAAGGAAAGTTTTTAGAGAAATAGTTCAGAAAATTAGGGAATGCATTTGCATGCAAATCCACCGAGAAAAAGTCCCTTCCTGCAGAACAACCATGAAGCAGAAGAAAATTGTAGGTCTACGTTCCAAAATGAATTAACTATACAGTCATGCTTCACTTCACGATGGGGATAAGTTCTGAGAAATGCGTCATTGGGCGATTTTGTAATTGTGTTGTGTGACCATCACAGAGTTTATTTACGCAAATCCAGGTGGTATACTTACTACCCACCTTGGCTGTGTGGTCTAGCCTATTACTCCTAGGTTACAAACCTATACAGCAGGTTACTGTACTCAATGCTGTAGGCAGTTGGAACATAATGGGAAATATTTCTGTATCTGAACATAACTAAACATAGAAAAGGTACAGTAAGAATGCAGTATCACAGGGGTGTACCTGTGTAGGGCACTTCCTATGAATGGAGTTCGCAGGACAGGATGTTGTTTGGGTGGGTCAGTGAGTGAGTGGTGAGGGAATGTGAAGGCCTAGGACGTTACTGCATCTTTAGACTAAGCTAACTTTATAAAACAATGTTTCTTTCTTCAATCACAAAGTAACTTTAGCTTACTGTAACTTTTTTTACTTTACAAACTTTTAATTTTTTAAAGCTTTTTGACTCGTAATAATATTTAGCTTAAAACACAAACATATTGTATAGCTGTACAAAAATATTTTCTTTCTTCGTATCCTTGTTCTATAAGCTTTTTTCTATTTTTATTTTTAATTTTTTTTTCTTAAAAAGAAGACACAAACACACATGAACCTAGGCCTACAAAGGGTCAGGATCATCAGTATCACTGTCTTCTACATCTTGTCTCACTGGGAGGTCTTCAGGGACAGAAACATGCATGGAACTGTCATCTCCTGTGATAACAATGCCTTCTTATGGAATACCTCCTGAAGGACCTGCCTGAGGCTGTTTCACAGTTAACTTAAAAAAAAAAATAAGTAGGAGCACACTTTAACATGATGAAAGTATAGTACAGTAAATACACAAACCAGTAACAGTCATTTAGTATCATGATCGAGTATGATATATTGTACATAATTGTATGTGCAAGACTTTTATATGACTGGCAACACAGTAGGTTTGTTTATACCCACATTGCCACAAACATGGAATGCATTGTGCTATGACATTGCAATGGCTACGACATCACTAGGCCATAGGAATTTTTCGGCTCCATTAGAATCTTATGGAACCACTGTCCTCTATGTGGTCCATTGTTGACTGAGATGCCATTATGTGATGCATGAAGGTGAAGCAAGCATTTGAGGATCTAGAATTCAAAAATTAAGAGCAGAAATAGAACAAAAAACAGGGAGAAAAAAAGAGTTCATTAAACTCAGGAATGAAATGGTAGAAAAAGACAAAATTGTCTCAGAAATGAAGAATAAATTACAAGATGTACAAGGGAGAATGGAGCAAATGAACATTTAAGAAGGGGCAGGAAAACAGGAAGACATCAAAGAAATGAAAATGAATGAAGAAAAAAGCAAAAAGCCTCACAAAATAGTAAAAATGGAAAACAGGCAAAGAACAAATAATACTCATGTTATCTGAGTTCCCAAAGAAGAAAAATAAAACAATAGAACAGAACTAACATTTGAAACTGTAATCTAAGAAAACTTTCCAAAAGTAGAAAGAGACATAAATCCACACATTGAAAGAAGTCATCTGGCAAAATTAACCCAGAAACAATGAATTCTCAGACTTATCGTGGCACAACTATTAGTTCTCAAAAAATAAAGTTCTCAAGACCTCTCTCCAGGTAAAAAGATGAAATCACTTAGGCAAACAAATTAGACTAGTGTCAGATTTTCAAAACCAGTATACAAAGCAAAGCGACAATGGATATTTTCCTATTCCTGTAAATCTCCCGGAGCTTTGCTCTGGGAGGTAGTTAAGTCACTTAGAAACGCGAAGATCCGGCCGGGTGTGGTGGCTAATGCCTGTAATCCTAGCACTTTTAGAAGCCGAGGCGGGTGGATCATGAGGTCAGGAAATCGAGACCATTCTGGCTAACACGGTGAAACCCCATCTCCACTAAAAACACAAAAAATTAGCCGGGCGTGGTGGTGGGCGCCTGTAGTCCCAGCTACTCAGGAGGCTGAGCCAGGAGAATGGCGTGAACCCGGGAGGTGGAGCTTGCAGTGAGCCGAGATCACGCCACTGCACTCCAGCCTGGGCGACAGAGCAAGACTCCATCTCAAAACAAAACAACAAACAAACAAACAAACAGAAAAAACAAACGCGTAGATCCTTTCAGAGTTTGCTTTTTAGATTGTTATGTGGGTCTGAGCAGTGCTAGTGTAGGGCTAATTATTCCATACCACTGAGGCAAGACCTTCTTCCATCCTTCCTCTACATCACGCCCAGTGAGTTTTGAGTTTCTCCATTCTGGGTGATGGGAACAGGTACTCTTCTTGGCCCTGTGTGAGAGCTGCTTCCTCTAACCCTTTTGCCTGGTTCTTTCCCTTGTCTTGAGTAGTTTGTCCATATGCACCCATTGATCAATACTCTGGTAAATACTCAAGGGGAACCCTTTACAGGTTTCTGGGGTTCTCTATTAAGTTTGAGATAATGGCAGGATGAGGCTTGAGATAAAATTGGAAAAATGACAGATGTAATTAATTGCTTTGTATCCTGGGTTTGTAGAGTTATTAATTCAGGTTGTGTAGTACTGGATCTAAAATACACCAAAGCTGGGATGAAATGAGGAATAAAGGACATGACTTTGAAGATTTAATGGCCCTAGAAGTCTAGACATACTTTTTCTTGAATTCTGAGTGTTCAGATTCCCTGAGCATTTCGATCGAGTTGGGTTGCCTCCGTCATTGGAATGAGGTCTCTTTATCATCAGAGCTCCTATTCTGTTTATTCAGACTGTTTTTCTACGAAAGAGACCTGGCAATGTGTGTTTTTGTTATGGCTAATGTATTGCTTCCTTAGGACAGTGGCCAGAGAGATAAATTAGCCGAGTTGACTAAGCTGGAACTAGTGACATTTCCATGTAATCCTATGTTTTTCTGCTCATTCCTTCTTTCATTCACTTAACAAAGAGCAATTGAGCCCCTACTATGTGCTAGGAATTATATTAGGTATCAGGAGGAATGTGAAGAAGAATAAGACATGAATTGTACCCTCAAGATGCTGGCAGCATCCCATGCAGGGCCTGCTCACCTTATAAGAAAATGAGCACCCCCAGGTAGAAGAGGTGAAATAATGGAAGTTTTTATGGCAAAGAATGTTGGTTTGGGGTGCCACTGTGGTCAGATTTGATCCCTGTGTATTAAACTTTGGGGCTGAAATGTCCTACTGTTCTCCACACCAAATGTTCCCTCGCTCTATCACAGTGACCTTCCAGGACACCTCTTTTAAAATGCTACCCCTCCTAGCAGTTTTTGAAGCAATGAATTAAGTTTTCAGAGGTGATCAAACCAGGCCTTCCGGAAGTGAGACAAGCAGGAAGGAGGCCAAGATGAGGGCTCATCCTGAAGCAGGAATAAAATCAAAGGCAAACCCAGAACAGGTGGTGTTTGGGGGGCCTGGGGATGTTATGGACCCCAAGAGGGTGCTGGAAGGAGTATTAGGTGGGTGGAGAAGGAGGAATGGGGAAACTTAATAAATCTGCCCATTTCTCATCAGCTATGGCTAAACATTTTAGATTTCGATTTTGGTGTACTTCACTTTGGGTTCAGCCAGAAGGCAGGAATGGGGTGCTTCAGTCCTCTACAAAATTTTCACAGCATCCAGCATAAGGAATCAGGAAAGGATAGCTTAGGTTCTGCTTTCAGTTAATCAAGGCACAGTGATGCACTGAGTAAGATCTGCTTTGAAGCTTAAAAGATGTGTTCAAAATCCTGAGTTTTTACTTACAAACTCCGTAGCTTCTGACACATTACTTAACCTCTTTGAACCTTAATTTCTTCATCCATAAAATGGGAAGTAATAACCCATAGTAAGGATTATCTGTAAGAATTAAATGAGAGTGTCTCTATAAAGTGCCTTGTATGGTGCATATTTCATAACAGAAACTCAACAAATATTTGCTACATTCCTCTGTATACATCCAAGAGCAACTGAAGCACAAAACTGGTCTTGAATACTCCATACTGGCATCATCCATATAAAAATGTATATGGATGGGCTGGGTGCGGTGGCTCACGCCTGTAATCCCAGAACTTTGGGAGGTCGAGGGGTGGGGGGAATCACCTGAGGTCAAGAGTTCAAGACCAGCCTGGCCAACATGGTGAAACCCCGTCTCTACTAAAAAATACAAAAATTAGCCTGGCATGGTGGCGGGTGCCTGCAATCCCAGCTACTCAGGAAGCTGAGGCAGGGAGAATTGCTTGAACCTGGGAGGCGTAAGTTACAGTGAGCCGAAATCACTCCACTGCGTTCCAGCCTGGGCAACACAGCGAGACTCTGTCTCAGAGGGAGAAAAAAAGAACTTAAATGGATGAAATCAACTGCACACTGGTCTAGATTGTTACTCAGTCAAGTGGCTGTTAATACAAATGAGTTAACGGCTATTGTTTCCACTGGAAAGGACATCTTTATTATGGGGCCTTGTGATTTTCCAGATTAAATCAATCTGGATTATTTTCATTAGCTGTTCCTTTATTACCATTATGGGCATAAGATGCAGGGAGGTAGATTTGGACGGAATGCAACATAGCAGAGACTTTCAAATTATTACTGTTTTCTGAAAGTATAATGTCCTGAAGTAAGTTCAGAGTCCTAGTTATGTTCAAGGAGAGGTTGGATTACTACTCATCCAAAATGGAACGGAGAGTTCGTCCAAATTACTTTCCAAGTATGATGTTTCCTAGACAGATAATTTAAGATTTATTACATCCAATGGAGGCGGGGAAGTCTAGTTAGCTATTGAAAAGGTCTTTCTGTTATGTGAAAAAAAAATACAAACAGCCAATCTGTAGGCAATGGGTAGTATTTTTGGAATGTTGATGAAGAATGTAGATTTTTATCTTTGAAATGCATGAACATTGGTGAGAAAAAACATTTCTTCAAGTATTATGAAAATGTTCTGATGTTTCAACAACTCAGCCACGGCTACACATTTTGGATTTTTGCTTCTGATTTATTTCACTCCCGAGTTCACCCAGGAGGCAGGAATAAGATGCTTCAGTTCTCCACAAAATTTCCATAGCATCCAGAGTAAGGAATCAGGAAGGAGTAGTCAGAAGATAAATTTGGAAACAGGAATTTTGAAATTATATCTTGACTTAGTCTTTGGTAGGTCACCTAATATAGATACCTCACCTGTAAATATCACCTACCTGTAGATAATAATGAAAATTACTGTGCTACCTTACCCAATACGATCACTGTGGGACCAAATAGGCATTTTTTAATGAAAACACTGTGCCAATTGGCTGGAACTGTACAAATGTTGGTTGCTATTATCTCAGCTTCACACGTTCAGCAACTTAGGAACTAGACACATACTATCTTTCGGTCATGTTGCATTATCTTTAGAAACGCAGAGAGATAGTTTGATTTTGTTTCTTATATTTTATTGATTTCTTCTCACTTTTATTTTCTTTCTTCTGCTTGCTTTGGGTATAATTTGTCCTTTTTCTAGTTCCTTAAGTTAGAGGTTAAGTCACTGATTTAAGAACTTTCTTATTTTCCAATATTAGCATTTAATGCCATGAATTTTCCTTTAATCACTGCTTGACCTGCATCCCATTAATTTTGATTGTGTTTTCATTTTTAAACCAATACCAGATATTTTCTAATTACCCTTGTGATTTTCTTATTTTAAAGTGTGTTTAATTTTCAAATGTTCGGGGATTTTTGAGATATCTTTCTGTTACTGAGTTCTAATTTAATTTCATTGTAGTTATAAAACATACTTTGCATTTATTTAATTCCCTTTAAATTTGTTGAGTTTTTTTTGTAGCTTAGAACATGGTTGCTCTTGGTGAATATTTTATATACACTTGAAAAAAATGTTTATCCTGATGTTGCTAAGTGGAATGTTATATAGTATCAAGAAGGTCAAACTGGTTTATACTATTATTTAGATTTTCTATATCCATACTAATTTTCTGTATATTTGTTTTATTAATTACTGATAGAGGAATGTTGAATTCTCTAACTTGAATTCTCTAACTACAGTGTCAGCTTGTGGATTTGCCTATTTCTCATTTGAGTCCATTAGTCTTTGCTTCATGTGTTTTGGAAAGTTGTGTTAGGTACATTTAGGATTGTTAGGATTGTTAAGTCTTCCTGGTGTATTAGATCCCTTTATCATTATGTAATATTCTTCATATTTTGCAGTATTCATTTTTTGGAAGCCTACTTTGTCTGATCTATATTTCTTTTGATTAGTGTTATTTTGTTATATCTTTTCCCCCCTTTTCGCTTGCTTTTGTCTTTATATATAAAAAGTGGGTTTCTTGTAGACTGAATATATCTGGGTCTTGCTACTTTTGCTACTTTTCCAATTTGACAATCTCAGCCTTCTAATGAGGAGAGATAGACTTCATTATTATTTAATAAAATTGTTGATATGGTTAGATTTAAATCTACTGTCTTGCTACTTCTTCTTTTTTTTTTTTTTTTTGAGACGGAGTCTCGCTCTGTCACACAAGCTGGAGTGCAGTGGCGCTATCCTGGCTCACTGAAAGCTCCGCCTCCTGGGTTCACGCCATTCTCCTGCCTCAGCCTCCCGAGTAGCTGGGACTACAGGTGCCCGCCACCGCGCCCGGCTCATTTTTTGTATTTTTAGTAGAGACGGGGTTTCACCATGGTCTCGATCTCCTGACCTTGTGATCCGCCCACCACGGCCTCCCAAAGTGCTGGGATTACAGGTGTGAGCCACCGCGCCCGGCCGCTACTTATTTTCTAAATGTCACCTTTTTTGTTTCTTTATTCTCTTTTCTGCCTTATTTTGCATTGAGTATTTTTTTTGTGATTACACAATTGAATTATTAGTTATACCTCTTTTATTTTACTATTTATTTATTTATTTATTTTTAAATTATACTTTAAGTTCTAGGACACATGTGCACAACGTGCAGGTTTGTTACATACGTATACATTTGCCATGTTGGTGTGCTGCACCCATCAACTCATCATTTACATTAGGTATATCTCCTAATGTTATCCCTCCCCCCTCCTCCCACTCCACAACAGGCCCCAGTATGTGATGTTCCCCTTCCCGCATCCAGGTGTTCTCATTGCTCAATTCCCACCTATGAGTGAGAACATGCGGTGTTTGGTTTTCTGTTCTTGCGATAGTTTGCTGAGAATGATGGTTTCCAGTTGCATCCATGTCCCTACAAAGGACATGAACTCATCCTTTTTTATGGCTGCATAGTATTCCATGGTGTATATGTGCCACGTTTTCTTAATCCAGTCTATCATTGGTGGATCTTTGGGTTGGTTCCAAGTCTTTGCTATTGTGAATAGTGCCACAATAAACATACATGTGCATGTGTCTTTATAGCAGCATGATTTATAATCCTTTGGGTATATACCCAGTAATGGGATGGCTGGGTCAAATAGTAATTCTAGTTCTAGATCCTTGAGGAATCACCACACTCTCTTCCACAATAGTTGAACTAGTTTACAGTCCCACCAACAGTGTAAAAGTGTTCCTATTTCTCCACATCGTCTCCAGCACCTGTTGTTTCCTGACTTTTTAATTATTGCCATTCTAACTGGTGTGAGATGGTATCTCTTGTGGTTTTGATTTGCGTTTCTCTGATGGCAAGTGATGATGAGCATTTTTTCATGTGTCTGTTGGCTGCATAAATGTCTTCTTTTGAGAAGTGTCTGTTCATATCCTTTGCCCACTTTTTGAGGGGGTTGTTTGTTTTTTTCTTGTAAATTTGTTTGAGTTCTTTGTAGGTTCTGGATATCAGCCGTTTGTCAGATGAGTAGATTGCAAAAATTATCTCCCATTCTGTAGGTTGCCTGTTCACTCTGATGGTAGTTTCTTTTGCTGTGCAGAAGCTCTTTAGTTTAATTAGATCCCATTTGTCAATGTTGGCTTTTGTTGCCATTGCTTTTGGTGTTTTAGACATGAAGTCCTGGCCCATGCCTATGTCCTCAATGGTATTACCTAGGTTTTCTTCTAGGGTTTTTATGGTTTTAGGTCTAACATTTAAGTCTCTAATCCATCTTGAATTAATTTTTGTATAAGGTGTAAGGAAGGGATCCAGTTTCAGCTTTCTACATAGGGCTAGCCAATTTTATTTATTAAATAGGGAATCATTTCCCCATTTCTTGTTTTTGTCAAGTTTGTCAAAGATCAGATGGTTGTAGATGTGTGGTATTATTTCTGAGGGCTCTGTTCTGTTCCATTGGTCTATATCTCTGTTTTGGTACCAGTACCATACTGTTTTGGTTACTGTAGCCTTGTAGTACAGTTTCAAGTCAGGTAGTGTGATGTCTCCAGCTTTGTTCTTTTGGCTTAGGACTCTCTTGGCAATGTGGGCTCTTTTTTGGTTTCATATGAACTTTAAAGTCGTTTTTTCCAATTCTGTGAAGAAACCCATTGGTAGCTTAATGGGAATGGCATTGAATCTATAAATTACCTTGGGCAGTATAATGATTCTTCCTATCCATGGGCATGGAATGTTTTCCCATTTGTTTGTGTCCTCTTTTATTTCGTTGAGCAGTGGTTTGTAGTTCTCCTTGAAGAGGTCCTTCACGTTCCTTGTAAGTTGGATTCCTAGGTATTTTGTTCTATTTGAAGCAATTGTGAATGGAAGTTCATTCATGATTTGGCTCTCTGTTTGTCTGTTATTGGTGTATAAGAATGCTTGTGATTTTTGCACATTGATTTTGTATCCCGAGATTTTGCTGAAGTTGCTTATCAGCTTAAGGAGATTTTGGGCTGAGACAATGGGGTTTTCTACATATACAATCATGTCATCTGCAAACAGGGACAATTTGACTTCCTCTTTTCCTAATTAAATATCCTTTATTTCTTTCTCCTCCCTGATTGCCCTGGCCAGAACTTCCAACACTATGTTGAATAGGAGTGGTGAGAGAGGGCATCCCTGTCTTGTGCCAGTTTTCAAAGGGAATGCTTCCAGTTTTTGCCCATTCAGTATGATATTGGCTGTGGGTTTGTCATAAATAGCTCTTATGATTTTGAGATATGTTCCATCAATACCTAGTTTATTGAGAGTTTTTAGCATGAAGGGCTGTTGAATTTTGTCCAAGGCCTTTTCTGCATCTATTGAGATAATCATGTGGTTTTTGTCTTTGGTTCTGTTTATATGCTGGATTACGTTTATTGATTTGCATATGTTGAACCAGCCTTGCATCCCAGGGATGAAGCCCACTTGATCATGGTGGATAAGCTTTTTGATGTGCTGCTGTATCTGGTTTGCCAGTATTTTATTGAGGATTTTTGCATTGATGTTCATCAGGGATATTGGTCTAAAATTCTCTTTTTTTTTGCTGTGTCTCTGCCAGGTTTTGGTATCAGGATGATGTTGGCCTCATAAAATGAGTTAGGGAGGATTCCTTTTTTTTCTATTGACTGGAATAGTTTCAGAACGAATGGTACCAGCTCCTCCTTGTATCTCTGGTAGAATTTGGCTGTGAATCTGTCTGGTCCTGGACTTTTTTTGGTTGGTAGGCTATTAATTATTGCCTCAATTTCAGAGCCTGCTATTGGTCTATTCAGGGATTCAACTTCTTCCTGGTTTAGTCTTGGGGGAGTGTAAGTGTCCAGGAAATTATCCATTTCTTCTAGGTTTTCTAGTTTATTTGCATAGAGGTGTTATAGTATTCTCTGATGGTAGTTTGTATTTCTGTGGGGTTGGTGGTGATATCCCCTTTATCATTTTTTATTGCATCTATTTGATTCTTCTCTCATTCCTTCTTTATTAGTCTTGCTAGTGGTCTATCAATTTTGTTGATCTTTTCAAAATACCAGCTCCTGGATTCATTGATTTTGTGTCTCTATCTCCTTCAGTTCTGCTCTGATCTTAGTTATTTCTTGCCTTCTGCTAGCTTTTGAATGTGTTTGCTCTTGCTTCTCTAGTTCTTTTAACTGTGATGTTAGGGTGTCAATTTTAGATCTTTCCTGCTTTGTCTTGTGGGCATTTAGTGCTATAAATTTCCCTCTATACACTGCTTTAAATGTGTCCCAGAGATTCTGGTATGTTGTATCTTTGTTCTCATTGGTTTCAAAGAACATCTTTATTTTTGCTTTCATTTCATTATGTACCCAGTAGTCATTCAGGAGCAGGTTGTTCAGTTTCCATGTAGTTGGGCGGTTTTGATTGATTTTCTTAGTCCTGAGTTCTAGTTTGATTGCACTGTGGTCTGAGAGACAGTTTGTTATAATTTCTATTCTTTTACATTTGCTGAGGAGTGCTTTACTTCCAACTATGTGGTCAATTTTGGAATAAGTGTGATGTGGTGCTGAGAAGAATGTATATTCTGTTGATTTAGGATAGAGAGTTCTGTAGATGTCTATTAGGTCTGCTTGGTGCAGAGCTGAGTTCAATTCCTGGATATCCTTGTTAACTTTCTGTCTCATTGATCTGTCTATTGTTGACAGTGGGGTGTTGAAGTCTCCCATTATTATTGTATGGGAGTCTAAGTCTCTTTGTAAGTCTCTAAGGACTTGCTTTATGAATCTGGGTGCTCCTATATTGGGCACATATATATTTAGGATAGTTAGCTCTTCTTGTTGAATTGATCCCTTTACCATTATGTAATGGCCTTCTTTGTCTCTTTTGATCTTTGATGGTTTAAAGTCTGTTTTATCAGAGACTAGGATTGCAACCCCTGCTTTTTTTTGTTCTCCATTTGCTTGGTAGATCTTCCTCAATCCCTTTATTTTGAGCCTATGTATGTCTCTGCGTGTGAGATGGGTCTCCTGAATACAGCAAATTATGGGTCTTGACTCTTAATCCAATTTGCCAGTCTGTGTCTTTTAATTGGACCATTTACATTTAAGGTTAATATTGTTATGTGTGAACTTGATCCTGTCATTGTGATATTAGCTGGTTATTTTGCTCGTTAGTTGATGCAGTTTCTTCCCAGCATCGATGGTCTTTACATTTTGGCATGTTTTTGCAATGGCTGGTACTGATTGTTCCTTTCCATGTTTAGTGCTTCCTTCAGGATCTCTTGTAGGGCAGGCCTGGTGGTGACAAAATCTCTAAGTATTTGCTTGTCTGTAAAGGATTTTATTTCTCCTTCACTGATGAAATTTAGTTTGGCTGGATATGAAATTCTGGGTTGAAAATTCTTTTCTTTAAAAATGTTGAATATTGGCCCCCACTCTCTTCTGGCTTACAGAGTTTCTGCCAAGAGATCTGCTATTAGTCTGATGGGCTTCCCTTTGTGGGTAACCCGACCTTTCTCTCTGGCTGCCCTTAACATTTTTTCCTTCATTTCAACCTTGGTGAGTCTGACAATTATGTGTCTTGGGGTTGCTCTTCTCGAGGAGTACCTTTTTGGCATTCTCTGTATTTCCTGAATTTGAATGTTGGCCTGCTTTGCTAGGTTGGGGAAGTTCTCCTGGATAATATCCTGAAGAGTGTTTTCCAACTTGGTTCCATTCTCCCCGTCACTTTCAGGTACACCACTCAGAGGTAGATTTGGTCTTTTCACATAGTCCCATATTTCTTGGAGGCTTTGTTCACTTCTTTTTACTCTTTTTTCTCTAAACTTCTCTTCTCACTTCATTTCATTCATTTGATCTTCAATCATTGATATCCTTTCTTCCAGTTGATTGACTCGGTTACTGAAGCTTGTTCATTCATGTAGTTCTTGTGCCATGGTTTTCAGCTCCATCAGGTCATTTAAGGACTTTTCTACATTGGTTATTCTAGTTAGCCATTCATCTAATCTTTTTAAAAAATTTTTAGCTTCTTTGCAGTGGGTTCGAACTTCCTCCTTTAGCTCAGAGAAGTTTAATCGTTTGAAGCCTTCTTCTCTCGACTTGTCAAAGTCATTCTCCATCCAGCTTTGTTCCATTGCTGGTGAGGAGCTGCATTCCTTTGGAGTGGGGGAAGCACTCAGATTTTTAGAATTTTCAGCTTTTCTGCTCTGCTTTTTCCCCATCTTTGTGGTTTTATCTACCTTTGGTCTTTGATGATGGTGACACACAGATGGGGTTTTGGTATGGATGTCCTTTCTGTTTGTTAGTTTTCCTTCTAACAGTCAGGACCCTCAGCTGCAGGTCTGTTGGAGTTTGCTGGAGGTCCACTCCAGACCCTGTTTGTCTGGGTATCAGCAGCAGAGGCTGCAGAAGAGAGAATATTGCTGAACAGCAAATGCTGCTGCCTGATCGTTCCTCTGGAAGCTTTGTCTCAGAGGGGTACCCGGCTGTGTGACGTGTCAGTCTGTCCTTACTGGGGGGTGCCTCCCAGTGAGGCTACTCGGGGGTCGGGGACCAACTTGAGGAGGCAGTCTGTCCGTTCTCAGATCTCAAACTCCGTGCTGGGAGAACCACTACTCTCTTCAAAACTGTCAGACAGGGACATTTAAATCTGTAGAGGTTTCTGCTGCCTTTTGTTTGGCTATGCTGTGTCCCCAGAGGTGGAGTCTACAGAGGCAGGCAGGCAGGCCTCCTTGAGCTGCGGTGGGCTTCACCCAGTTCGAGCTTCCTGGCAGCTTTCTTTACCTACTTAAGCCTCAGCAATGGTGAGCGCCCCTCCCCCAGCCTTGCTGCCGCCTTGCAGTTAGATCTCAGACTGCTGTGCTAGCAATGAGGGAGGCTCTGTGGGCGTGGGACCCTCTGAGCTAGGGGCGGGATATAATCTCCTGATGTGCTCTTTGGTAAGAACCTTGGCAAAGCACAGTATTAGGGTGGGAGTGACCCAATTTTCCAGGTGCTGTGCGTCATGGTTTCCCTTGGCTGGAAAAGGGAATTCCCTTACCCCTTGTGTTCCTGGGTGAGGCGATGCCTAGCCCTGCTTCAGTTCTCACTCGATGGGCTGTGTCCACTGTCCTGCACCCAATGTCCGACATGCCCCAGTGAGATGAACCCGGTACCTCAGTTGGAAATGCAGAAATCATCCGTCTTCTGTGTCGCTCATGCTGGAAGTTGTAGCCTGGAGCTGTTTCTATTTGGACATCTTGGAGCCACCCCAGTTATACGTCTTTTAAATTGTTTAGTAGTTGATGTAGGATTAACAAAAGACATCTTTTCATATTACGGTCTATGGTTAAGTAATTATATTGCTTCCTTTATAGTACAACGGTATGTTTTATTTCCTCTGTTTCATCTTTTGTGTGATTTTTGTCATGTATTTTACTCCTATATATGTCATAAATTTCACAATATATTGCTATTATTTTGGCCAAGACAGTTTTCCTTTAGAGAGATTAAAAATAAGAAAAAAATACTTTTCTATATATTCTGATATTACCAGTTTTATTGCCCTCTATTTCTTTGTGTGGGTCGAAATTTCTGTCTCTTATCATTCTCCCTTTGCCTACGGAGCTTTCTTTACCCTTTTAATGCAGGTTTACTGGCAATGAATTTTCTCAACTGTTGTCTTTTAGAAAATATTTTTATTTTGCTTTCATTTACAAAAGATATATTTTTCTGGGCGTAGAATCTAGGTTGACTTTTTTTCTTTCAGCACTTTAAAGATGCCTCTCTTGTCTTGTCTTGTATAGTTTTTGATGCAAAGTCTGTCATTCTTATCTTTTTATCTCTGTATGTAATGTTTCTGTTTTCTCTGGTTGCCTTCAAGATTTTCTCTTTATCTTTGATTTCAGCAGTGTGAGTATGATGGGTCTTTGCGTCTGTGTCTATTTATCTAGCTCGTGTTTCTCTGAGCTATTCAGATTTGGTGTGTTGTCTCTCATTAATTATGGAAAATCATCTGTTATTACCTCTTCGAATATTTCTTCTGCAGTATCTTTCTCTCTTTTCCATCTGGAATTTTAATTACGTGTATGTTAAACTGTTTGATACTCTACCATAGTTCTTTAATGCTCTGTTTTTTCTTTATTCTGTTTTATTTTGGATAATATTTTTTCATTCATCTTCAGTTTTACTTGTTTTTTCTTAAACTATGCCTTATTGAAAGAATTTTGTATTTCAGATATCATGTTTATTGAAAGTAATATAGCAACAACAAATCCTAAACTCATTGTATCATGCTTTTTCTTTCTAGCTTTCCATGTGAATTCTTTTTAAATTTTAATTAATTATTATTATTTTTTTTAGATGGAGTCTCATTCTGTTGCCCAGGCTGAAGTGCAATGATGCAATCTCAGATCATTGCAACCTCTGCCTCCTGGATTCAAGCAATTCTCCTGCCTCTGCCTCCTGAGTAGTTAGGATTATAAGTGTGCACCACCACACCTGGCTGATTTTTGTATTTTTAGTAGAGATGGGGGTTCACCATGTTGGCAAGGCTGGTCTTGAGCTCCTGACCTCAAGTGATCTACCTGCCTGTCTTGGCCTCCCAAAGTGCTAGGATTACAGACATGAGCCACCACATCTGGCCATCCATGTGACTTTTTGATAGTATTGCTTTGCTAAAATTTCTATCTGTTCATGTAAGTTACCCACTAATTCAGCTAGATTATTTAAAATATTCTATTTTATTTTAGTTGTTTAAAAATCTGTCTGATAATGCTAATGCCCATATCATCTCTGGGTCTTATTAATCTATTGGTTGCTCTGTGTCTTCATAGTGGTTTGCTTTATATTGTTATTTTGTCTGTCTTGTTATTTTTGATTGACTTTTACACATTATATGTAAAAGAATAGTGATATCTGAGGTAAGTTGTATTTATGTTCTGAAATGGGCATGACTTTTCTTATTTCATCCTATTAGTGTACAAGCTTGAGTTACTCTTGTCAGTACATATGTTGAGCTTAGGTTTTGTGATTATTGTAGTTACCTTCAGTAGACCGTGAGCTTCAAATTCCTTTGGGGGTGAACTGCTTCTAACTTGCACTTGATATGGGGCCTGAGACATTGAGAATTTTTCTCTATATTTATGTTTCATCATTAGTTTCTAGCAGCCTCTGCATGTTTCCATCACAGATAGGATATTTATTCATATTCTCGCCGTTATACCCTCAGGTGTAGACTGCTGTTGTATGTTATTTGGTGTGAGGCTTGTGATACAGCGGGGAAGATCTTTGTTCTTCTGATTCAGCACTTGTCTTAGGTAAGTCCTGTGTCATTGAGCCTCAGTCGTGGCACTTTCTCAGTATTCTTATCCCTCCCCTCCATTTCAGCCAAACTCTGCCTTATATTAGGTTGGTGCAAAAGTAATTGTGATTTTTGCCATAGCTTTTAATGGCAAAATCCACAATTTCTTTTTCACCAACCTAATATCGATGGGAGCTCTTGTGTAGTCAGATTTTTCTGTTTTGCCTTCAGTGGCAACAGGCCACTGCTTTGTATGAGTGTAGGGTCCTGGGCCATAGAGAGTTTCTCACTGTTCCAGAAGTTTTCTTACCCTGTAGCAGAGAACTTATGCTTTCTTTCTCCTTGAGAAGCAGGGATCTTTGCCAGGGCTCTGAAAGCAGGAGGTTTTCTTGCCTTCTCTGCAGCAGCTTTAGACTTTTGCTTCATGTAAAAGAAGTGGGCGAGACCTTGTGCTTGTTCCACCGCAGCAGCAGATGTTCATGACTAGAATGTTGGCACCATTGAAGAGACTCACTCAAGTTTCCTATCCTGTCTGAAATCCTTCTCAAGAGTACCTGGTAAAGGTTTAAGAACAATAACTGGTGAGTGGGTGCAGATACTGCCTGTATATAAGGAGTCTAGGGATTGCACATTGTGTCATTAACCTACACTTGACCTTAAGAATTTGTTAAAATTGTAGCTGTTTTCTTTTTACTTGCTTTTATGGCACCTGCCTTTTCTTTTTGTGTTCTGCCAAAAGAGAAATAGTTTGTGTGCTCCATCTCTCCTTAGAGGGGTCTATGACTCACTGGAACTTACTTCACTTGGTTGCTTTGTGTTCTCAGCTCTCTGATGGGCTCAAGAATAGGTTCTTTGGCTTTTTCTCATTATTGGGGTGGGATCAATATTCTGTTGGGCTTTCTATATCCTAAGTGGAAGTGGAACTTGAGGAAAGTTTAGTAAAGGAATTATTTGTAGGAATGCAGATCAGATCCATGAAAACCACAGGATAATGCAGTACCCTGGGGCAAGTAGTAACAGGACTTTGTTACCATCATGTTATGGGTTAAATTGTGTCCCTTAAACAGACATGTTGAAGTCGTAACCTCCTGTTCTGGTGAATGTGATCTTATTTGGAAAGGGAATCTTTGCAGACATAATCAAATGAAGATGAGATCATTATGGTGGGCCCTAATCTTGTATGTCTAACATCCTTATAATAAGAGGAGAAGAGATATAGACAGAGATACAGGGAAAACATCAGGTGAAGCTGAAGGAGAGATTGGAGTGATGCATCTGTACGCTAAGGAATGGCAAGGATTGCCAGCAACTTTCAGAAACAAGGCATGTGCAAGGAAGGATCCTCACTTACACCCTGCAGAGAGAGCATGGCCATACTAAAACCTTGATTTCAAACTTCTGGCTTCAGAGCCATGAGACAAATGTCTGTTGTTTGAAGCATGGAAATTTCTTATGGCAACCTGAGGGAACTAACATACACCCTTAGGCCTGAAGGGGTAAAGAGACAGAGGGAAAGAGCTGTGTGGAGCTCTCATCTCAGGATGACACTAACATGGGGCTGAAGGGGACTCCAGGGAATAAGCAACCCAACCTCTCCATCCTCTATCCTTTCATCCTCTTGCTAGGGGGTCATCTTTGATTAAACTCAACTGGAAGTCAGGGGCAAGTGTGTCAGTTGAGGTAGTCCATATAACTCAGCCTCCTGGGGCAGACAGCAGAGTGGGGAAGACTGACTAGAAGATGTGAGAAATAAAAAGAAGATAGTGAGTCCAGCAGGGCTTTGTGTAATAGACAATGTAACCCTCTAAATTTGTTTCTGAGATGGTATGGTATCACTAGAAAGACCACAAAGTTGGTAGATCCGTGGTGTGTTCTGGCTCTGCACTGACTCATTGTGACTCGAACACTTCATTTAACCTTTCTGATATTCTATTTCCTCATCTGTAAGAAGGGATTAAGCTAGATGACCTCTGCGGTCTCTTCTCGGCCTTTTATCGTGTGTACAGGAATGAGTAATCTTATGTCAGACAAAATGAGGTCTAAAATAAATGGTCTGAGTTCATAACTTGGAATTTTTATGATTTTTCAACCCAGTTCAGTGAAGAAAACGATGATTATTGTTGATGATAATTATACCTTTACTTACCAGCTGTTTTTAAAAATGTGTTTTCATGTCTATTATCTCTTTTTAAGTAGTAGCTCTGTGAAAACCTTGCTACTTAGGGGTTAAAATTCTTTATGTCTTTGTGTTTACAGTCCAAATGGCTCAACTCAGAGAAAAGTTGAATTGCTTGTTAATGAGACTTGTTTTTGTCAAGGAACTCACCACTTACTCTTTGTAGTTCTTTCCTTTCAGGTACCCTTTCAGTATAGAGTTGCAGAGAGAGAGAGAAAAAGAGAAAGTTTTTGGGCCTTATGTATTCTCTAGTCACTAAGGAGCCAAAAGTTTTTTTTATTGATTCTCTTTCAGTCTTTGAAGTCAAAGGTCTTCTTTCACATGGGCTGCAGAATTGTTGGTGTGGGGATGCCTGTGAGGGCTCTGACATTGCCGGTCCAGATGCTAGAGTTAGCTTTGAGCAAAGGCAAAGACTAATGACCCAGTAATGTTATACATCACAGACAAACCAGATGGAATCAGTTTCAGACTTCCTGGTGTCTGCAAAGGGAGATTTTTCTTTTGTGTGAATCTCAACTCAATTGATACCTCATTCAGAATGGCTCCTCTTATCACACAAATCCATGTTTATCATTTTCCTTCTGCTCTCCAAATATTCTCAGATAATATTTCATCACAGATGACCTTCTGATGTCAACTCATTTCTCAGGGCAGGGATCAGGAAGACCTCCAGTATGGTGACATGGAGAAAGATATGCTGATTTAGGGACAAGCAAAGCAATCAAATTCATGATAGACACATACTCATGAGAATATATGATTATGTTCTTTCTTGAATATTGTAACAGGTCTATAACATGTAACTGTGCATTGGATGACTGAGTGGTAAGAGATGCCCTTGTAGGAAGCAACAGGGCAAGAGATATTAGCACCGGGTGGGGAAAAGGAATGAGAGTAAGTACGGAAATAAAAGAGAAAAAGAGACGGTAGTATTAGTTTATATTCATTCACTTTCCTTAATATAACCTACCTCTTACGATTTTGGCAATGGTTCATTCATCTGATATGAAGTAGCAGATTGCAAGCTAGCTAAGTGTGAGTCAATGACCACAGAAAGAGGCATCGAGGCAGAGGGAAGCCCAGGATTCAGAGAGACCAGCTGGTAGCAGCGGGTGACAGTTTGACCACTGGAGAGGGTTCGTGTTTACTTCTAAGAAGTGGTGTTTTTGGAACGTCTGGGGCAGAAAAGAAGTCTCAAGTAATCTTAGGTCCATAAACCAAGGGGTCTGTGGATAGAACTCAATTTTAATGTATTTGTTTCTTTTGTGATCCTATGTGTTTAAAAAACATTATTCTGCCAGAGAGGTCTATGGTACAAAAAAGGTTAAGAATTTCTGAATTGGTGGAATTGCAAAATACGGAACCAACCTAAGTGCCCATTGACCAACTAGTGGAAAAAGAAAATGTGGCATATATACACCATGGAATACTACTCAGCCATAAAAAGGAACAAAATAATATCTTTTGCAGCAACCTGGATGGAGCTGGAGGCCATTATTCTAAATGAAGTAACTCAGGAATGGAAAAACCCAATACCATATGTTTCCACTTATAAGAGGGAGCTAAGCTATGAGGGTGCAAAGGCATAAGAATGATATAATGGACTTTGAGTACTTGGGGAGGGAGGTTTGGATGGGGGGAGGGATAAAAGACTGCATATCGGGTACAGTATACACTGCTTGGGTGACAGGTGCATTAAAATCTGAGAAATCATCACTAAAGAACTTATCCATATAACCCAAAACCACCTGTACTCCCAAAACTATTAAAGAAAATAGAGGATACTTAATGGTTCAATGAGTGAGATAGATTTATGTATTTGTCAACTTTGTTTTGTAGTAAATACACTACAACACTTAAAAAAATTCTGAATTAGGAAAAGAATTCAGTAAAGAGGCACCTAGATGACTGATGTTGGTTCATTTACTAGGTTCCATGCCAGCAGGTAAACTGAGGTCTGAATCGGCAAGCTGCACACACTGCTAGGTCATAAAGGCAGAACAAACAGCTGGTCAAGGTTAAGGTGATCAATGAAATGTCAACATGTTGCACAGCCCTTACACATTTAATATATGATATGTGCATAACACAATTTTTTTGATATTTGAACTTAGCATAGTTTCCTGGTAAGAGTAACTCTTCCACCTGGTAAAGCTTGTTACTTACTTCCTTTCTTACATCAAAATAAATTCCAGAAGGATCAAATGCTTAAATGTTAAAATATGAATCTATAAAAACACTAGAAAAAACCTTCATGAATTACAAAAAAAAGATCTTAGAATGGGTAAGACTCTTTTAAATATGATATAAAACAAAGAATCATAAGGAAGAGGATAAACAGATTTGCCTACATAAAAATAAAAAAATTTACTTGAAAAAAGTACTATTGGAAAGTCAAAAGACAGCCTGGAAAAAAAATAATGGCAACACTTGTAACAAAAGGACTCATTTTCCACAGTACCAAATTGCTTCTAAAAACAGGAAAGAAAAAGACCAAAATTCAGAGAAAAATGTGTATAAAACATAAAGAGGGAGTTTGCGTAAAAAAGAATGAATCTGTCTTACAGAGACTCATGCTCACTGATAATGAAAGAAATACAAAATAAATGGACAGATTATCATATTACCCCCATTGAATTGGCAAAGATTTAATAGTTTGATCTCTCCCTCGGTTGGCTAGGACCTATGCAAACAAATATTCTTGCACACTGTTGTTCCTGGGAGAACAAATTGGTACAAGTGTTTGAAGATCAATTTGGCAATATCTATAAAAATTCTAAATGCTTCATTCCTTCGACTCACCATTTCTACTTTTATGAATTTATTTTGTAGATAAATTCACATAAATTTGCAAAGTTATGTGTACAGGCTGTTCCTTGCTGCTTTCTAATAATAACAAAAGCAAATATATAGACACAAAGAAGTAGCCTACATGTTCATCCAAGGTGGCAGTGTGCCCTCATGATGCTACATTAATATAATGGCTTATAGCTATTAAAATGGGCCACACATACTGTATTAATATGGAAACCTCTCTAACATATATTATATTAAAAAATAAGTTGCAGAATAGTATGTAAGAAATGATCTTATTTGCTTTAAAAAACATTCAGAATATTCACAAAGCTTGGAATGTTAGCAGTGGTTAACCTGGTAGTGCAGAATGGTAGGTTGGGATGGGGAGTGAAGAGGGAGCAGCGGAAGATTGGAGATTTGCAGAATCTTTGTACCTACTCCCACTCTATAGCTTCTGTATTATTTTAAAAATTTAAAGCAAATTTATAAAATATTTTAGAAAAAACATTTTTTTTTTAAGAAAAGGGATTACTTACTGCTATGGTTTGAATGTTTGTGCCCTCTGAACCTCATGTTGAGATGTAATTGATGTGGGGTCTTTAGGATGTGATTAGGTCATGGGGGCTCTGCCCTCATGAATGGATTAATGCCATTATTGCCAGAGTGGGTTAGTTATTGAGAGGCTGGGTTTGCTATAAAAGCAAGTTCATCCTGATTTCTTATCTCTGTCTCACATGCTGACTTCTGCCTTCTGCCCCCCAGCATGGGTTGACCCTTGCCTGATGCCAGTGCCATGCTCTTAGACTTCCCATCCTCCATATCTGTGAGAAATAAATTCATTTTCTTTATAAATTATTCGGCCTGTGGTATTTTGTTATGGCAGCAGAAAACAAACTGAGACACGTACCAAGAAAAAAGAATGCCTACCTAGATATTAGATATTCCCATTTATATGGTGTTGAGAGATTGGGGAGGGACATATTAAGGCAAGTTTGGTGGCTTTAGGAATGCCTCTAGACCCACCTCAGTGGTATATGTTCACCCTCTTGTATTTTTCTAAAGGTAATATTTCTGTGGGCCATGCAAACTCAGGGTACTAAATCCTCTGGGATGCTACTTGTGGTCATTATCTTTTCCTAAACTCCATATTTTAGTCTTGTACAGAGTGATGTCATTGCAGACCCAGAAGTTACCTACTTCCTTTCTTACCTGTGATTCAACCTGTGGTTGTGGCATTCCGGGTTGACCAGGAGAGGTGACGTTGAGAGATGCTCATTGAGTGTGCCTTCCCCAGTATCCCAGCATTGCAAAGCCTAGGAAGATCTGAGCAGGACAGCCCTAGCTGGGCCAGCCACACTTATCCTTCCCGCTATAGCAAGCCTGCTACAAGATGTTGTGAAATTTTAAAGATACAATGCTTCCCCATGCACACTTCACATCCATGCGAGCCAGGTCTTTACTCTCTCCCTTTTAGATTTAGATCTTTTGTTGTGTAAGTGGTGTGAGCTTCACCTAGAATGGTCTCTCTGTCTTCCATAATCTCCTGTCTCCTAGGAGAGGTGCCATATCTGAAGAGGTGCTGTTGCAAATGATCAGTGTATTTACTCTCCTCCTCACTGGTAAAACCTGGGCTTTACTGTGCTATTTACTCAAGTCTCTGTGAAGCAGCCCTGCTTCAGAGCTGCACGTTTTAGACTGGAGTTGGGTGAATGAATGAGAAGGCTCGGCTCCAAGGGCTCTGAATCCCATCCGATTTCCTTATTTTTCAGTCTGTGTCTCTGGATATTTCTTCCTTGATCCTTGGGAAGCATGATGAATGAGATTCAGAAGCCTGGCATCTGTAGGTTTCTCCAGGTTATCATGCTGAGACATCTGCTTCCAGGTGACTATGTGACCTGTGGGTTGTCCAGGGAAGGTAGCTGGGAGGTAGTTGGGCATGGGGGTCTGAAGATCCATTTGAGGTCCAGTCACATTTAGAGGGAGCTGATGTGAAAGGCCCAGATGAAACTGCCCAAGGAGCATCTGCAGTGGCAAGAGTCGAGGGTGGGGCTGCAACATCAGGGGAGCACCATGGGCCCAGAGGCTACTACCCCTGAACTTTCCGAAGGTCTAAGACAATATCAGAAGCCCTTGTGGAAGGATTCATGTGATATTGGGTATAGGGTTTCTGCATTCATAACTCCTTGAGGTCCAGTCCCTGCAAGGTCTGGTTCTGGGATGGAACTCATCTGGGATTGCCTCCTCTCTTGGGTGTCCTACTATGGACTTGGCACTGCTTGTCTGGTCTGGTCTCTATCAGCGTCTCTCTCCAGCCTTCTGTCATCTCCAGGCAATGGTCTGCTGTCTCCAGGCAACAGTGTCCCTGTACTGCCCTGCCCCAGCTTCTCAGAACCCAGCCTGGTTACTAGAATCACCCCCGCATACTGCCAGGAAAGGGCTCACTGTCAAAGGGCAGGCTCAGGAAGTATTGGACACATGATTAGACCTGATGTTGGCCAATTATTTTCCTCCTGATCATATGCTTTCCACTTCTCTCTTCCACCTTCTCTGCTACTTGTCCTGCAGTTTGCTGTGTGGTTACAGACGAGTTTCACAGAGAAGCCAGTTCCAAATGTAGAGGCTAATGAAGTCTGGCTGATCACGCAGGAGACGAAAGGAACAGACTGTTGAGGCTGAATGTCAGTTTGCCATTGTCTTGCATTCCCTATGCCCACCATGTTAGGCTTCCAGGAATCCACAATCCTGGCCCAAGAACTGTCACAGTAGTAGGGAAACCATGTCTCTAGGATGAGGTTTGTGAGCCCCCTACAGGTCTGGTTAGGGGTGACTGGAATGGGGGTGGAGGCTAGAATACAGAGGATTAGAAACTAGGGCTAGGAGGAGAAGTAGGGTGAAAAAGAAGGCAGTAGTGGAAATTGGGACCCTGATGAACATAATGGTGGCAAACGCACAGGTTAAAACCAACAGAGGAGAACTAGGCAGGGCAATCCTCAAGGTAGGGTAGTGGGCAGGGATGACGTTAACAGGTAAGGCAGAAATGGAAAAAGTTGGATGGAACAGGAGAGTAGGGTGCAACCTGAGAATTGAGAAAAAATGAGAGAAAGGGCTGGATGATGAAAGCAGCAAGGAATGGAAAAAAGTGAAGGCTGGGGTTGAGATGGAGAAATTCAAGATAGCTGTCTTGACATGTTTTCATATGAGAGCTCTAGTTACTCACTTGTCCACAGGGGTCAAAATGTGCCCCAGACCTACCTCAACATTTATCTCACACACCCACTCCTTGCGTCACCCCATGACTGAATGCCCATTGTGAAACTTATATGCCCTTCCCTTTTGATCTAGTGAATAGGCTCCACCAACCTAAAAATGTACCAGTTTCTAGGTTTAAGTGTAATCATGGGGGCCGGATGTGGTGGCTCACACCTGTAATCCTAGCACTTTAGGAGGCCAGGATGGGCGGATCGCCCGAGGTCAGGAGTTTGAGACCAGCCTGGCCAACATGGCAAAACCCCATCTCCATAAAAAATATAAAAATTAGCCAGGTGTGGTGGCAGGCGCCTGTAATCCCAGCTACTCAGGAGGCTGAGGCAGGAGAATCGCTTGAACCCAGGAGGCGGAGGTTGCAGTCAGTCAAGATTGCACCACTGCATTCCAGCCTGAGTGACAGAGTAAGACTCCTTAAAAACAAACAAACAAACAAACAAAAAAGAACAATCATGGGAAATAAAGAGAAGAAACGGGCTATAGTATTAGTCTCTGTTCTTGGGATGCCATGTAGTTTTGCCCCTCAGTAGGCAAATATTTACCAAAGGGCTAGAAAAGAGTTAGGAGGTTGGGGCCTAGGAGAGCAGTTCTGAAGCAGCACTTGGGAAACTGGGAGAAAGTCAGTGCTCTTTAACTTACCACATTGTTCAAAGCCCTTTCCCATCATTTACATCACTGCTTGAATATGTGGGATTAGAGAAGGGATATATATTATGTTCATTTTACCCATGAGGACACTGAAGACCGGAGAGGGAACTACCATAGGCAGGCAGTGGATGACAAAGCAGGTGGGACTAGAATTTGGGGCAAAAGGAGGCGCAGGTAGGAGGGAGTACAAATTGGCTGAAAGCACCGACCAGTAGTATTACCTCCACCTACGTCTCTGGGCTGGGTCCTGTAGGGAGGAAGTGCCTAAGAGCAGAACTGTACTTTTTGAAGCTTATCCCTTGCTCCTGGTGGTCCGTTGGTTTGATGCATTACTCTTAACCAGAACCAGAAACGTAGAGCTGAAGCTAGTAGAATAACTGCCCACTCCTGAGTGCCTAAAGACTACATTTAGGTTTCCTTGATCACTACCTGAGCCATGATTGTGTCACTGCACTCCAGCCTAGGTGGCAGAGTGAGAGCCTGTCTCACAAAAATAGTTCCTATTGGTATTGATTTCTAGCTTTATTCCACTGTAGTCTGAGAAGATACTTAATATTATTTTCATTTTAATTAATTAATTTATTATTTAATTTTTGTTTTTCTTTATTTCTTCTAAAAATAAAATGGGATACATGTGCAGAACACGCAGGTTTGTTACATAGGTATACGTGTGCCATGGTGGTTTGCTGCGCCTATTGACCCGTCTTCTAAGTTCCCTTCCCTCACCCCCTATCCCCAACAGGCCCTGATGTGTGTTGTTCCTCTCTCTGTGTCCACGTGTTCTCATTGTTCAACTCCCATTTGTGAGTGACAACATGCGGTGTTTGGTTTTTCTGTTCCTGTTAGTTTGCTGAGGATGATGGCTCCCAGCTTCATCCATGCTCCTGCAAAGGACATGATCTCATTCATTTTTATGGCTGCATAGTATTCCATGGTAAATATGTACCACATTTTCTTTATCCAGTCTATCATTGGTGGACATTTGGGTTGGTTCCATGTCTTTGTTATTGTAAATAGTGCTGCAATAAACATATGTGTGCATGTGTGTTTATAGTCAAATGATTTATATTCCTTTGGGTATATACCCAGTAATGGGATTGCCAGATCAAATGGTATTTCTGGTTCTAGATCCTTGAGGAATTGCCATACTGTCTTCCACAATGGTTGAACTAATTTACGTTCCCACCAACAGTGTAAAAGCATTCTTATTTCTCTGCAGCCTTGACAGCATTTATTGCTTTCTGACTTTTTAATAATCACCATTCTGACTGGTGTGAGATGGTATCTCATTGTGGTTTTGATTTGCATTTCTCTGATGATCAATGATGTTGAACTTTTTTCATGTTTGTTGGCTGCATAAATGTTTTCTTTTGAGAAGTATCTGTTCATATTTTTTGCCCACTTTTTGATGGAGTTGTTTGTTTGTTTTTCTTGTAAACTTGTTTAAGTTCCTTGTAAATTCTGGATATTAGACCTTTGTCAGATGGACAGATTGCAAAAATTTTCTCCCATTCCATAGGTTGCCTGTTCATGCTGATGATAGTTTCTTTTGCTGTGCAGAAGTTCTTTAGTTTAATTAGATCTTATTTGTCAATTTTGGCTTTTGTTGCAGTTGCTTTCAATGTTTTTGTCATGAAGTCTTTGCCCATGCCTATGTCCTGAATGGTATTGCCTAGGTTTTCTTCTATGGTTTTTATGATTTTGGGTTTTACATTTAAGTCTTTAATCCATACTGAGTTAATTTTTGTATAGGGTGTGAGGAAGGAGTCCAGTTTCAGTTTTCTGCATATGACTAGCTAGTTTTCCCAGCAGCATTTACTGAATAGGAGATCATTTCTCCATTGCTTGTTTTTGTCAAGTTTGTCAAAGATTAGTTGGTTGTAGATGTGTGGTGTTATTTCTGAGGTCTCTTTCTGTTCCACTGGTCTATATATCTGTTTTGGTACTAGTACCATCCTGTCGTAATGGAGTTTGAAGTCAGGTAGTGTGATGCCTCCAGCTTTGCTCTTTTTGCTTAGGATTGTCTTGGCTTTATGGGGTCTTCTTTGATTCCATATGAAATTTAAAATCATTTTTCCAAATTCTGTGAAGAATGTTAATGGTAATTTGATGGGAATAGCATTGAATCTATAAATTACTTTGGGCAGTATGGCCATTTTCACAGTATTGATTCTTCCTATCCATGAGAATGGAATGTTTTTCCATTTGTTTATGTCCTCTCTTATTTCCTTGAGCAGTGGTTTGTAGTTCTCCTTGAAGAGGTCCTTCACATCTCTTGTTACCTGTGTTCCTGGGTATTTTATTCTCTTTGTAGCAATGGCAAATGGGAGTTTATTCATGATTTGGCTCTCTGCTTGTCTATTGTTGGAGTAAAGGAGTACTTGTGATTTTTGCACACTGATTTTGTATCCTTAGACTTTGTTGAAGTTGCTTGTCAGTTTAAGGAGTTTGAGCTGAGATGATGGGGTTTTCTAGATATAAAACCATGTCATCTCCAAAGAGAGACAATTTGACTTCATCTCTTCCTAATTGAATACACTTTATTTCTTTCTCTTGCCTGATCGCTCTGGCCAGAACTTCCAATACTATGTTGAACAGGAGTGTTGAGAGAGGGCCTCCTTGTCTTGTTCTGGTTTTCAAAGGGAATGTTTCCAGCTTTTGCCCATTCAATATGATATTGGCTGTGGGTTTGTCATAAATAGCTCTTATTATTTTGAGATATGTTCCATCAATACCTAGTTTATTGAGAGTTTTTAACATGAAGGGTGTTGAATTTTATCAAAGGCCTTTTCTGTATCTATTGAGATCATCATGTGGTTTTTGTTGTTGGTTTTATTTATGTGATGGATTATGTTTATTGATTTGCATATGTTGAACCAGCCTTGCATCCCATGGTTGAAGCCAACTTGATCAACGTGGATAAGTTTTTTGATGTGCTGCTGGATACGGTTGCCAGTATTTTATTGAGGATTTTTGCATTGATGTTCATCAGGGATATCAGCCTGAAGTTTTCTTTTTTTTTTTTGTAGTGTCTTTTCCCAGTTTTGGTATCAGGATGATGCTGGCTTCGTAAAATGAATTGGAGTGGGGTCTCTCCCTTTCAATTGTTTGGAATAGTTTCAGAAGGAATGGTACCAGCTCCTCTTTGTACTTCTGGTAGCATTCAGCGGTGAATCCATTTGGTCCTGGGCTTTTTTTGGTTGATAGGCTATTAATTACTGCCTCAATTTCAGAAAAGCTTGTTATGTGTCTATTCAGGGATTCAACTTCTTTCTGGTTTAGTCTTGGGAGTGAGTATGTGTTCAGGAATGTATCCATTTCTTCTAGATTTTCTAGTTTATTTGTGTTTAGGTAGTTGTAGTATTCTCTGATGGCAGGTTGTATTTCTATGGGGTCAGTAGTGATGTGTCCTTTATCATTTTCTATTATGTCTATTTGATTCTTCTCTCTTTTCTTCTTTATAAGTCTAGCTAGTGGTCTATCTATTTTGTTATTTATTTATTTATTTTCAAAAAACCAGCTCCTGGGTTCATTGATCTTTTCGGAGGGTTTTTCATGTCTTTATCTCCTTCAATTCTTCTCTGATCTTAGTTATTTCTTGTCTTCTGCTAGCTTTTGGATTAGTTTGCTTGTGCCTCTCCAGCTCTTTTAAATGTGATGTTAGGGTGTCAATTTGAGATCTTTCTAGCTTTCTGATGTAGGCATTTAGTGCTATACATTTCCCTCTTAACATTGCTTTAGCTGTGTCCCAGAGATTCTGGTACATTGTCTCTTTGTTCTCATTGGTTACAAAGAACTTCTTGATTTCTGCCTTAATTTCCTTATCTACCCAAGAGTCATTCAGGAGCAGGTTGTTCATTTCTATGTTATTGTGTGGCTTTGAATGAGTTTCTTAATCCTAAGTTCTAATTTGATTGCACTGTGGTCTGAGAGACTGGAGACTGTTATGATTTCTCCCACAACCAAGGTTCTGTTGTGTTGCCTTTTGATTCCTTTCTCTTCCTCCCTTGTGTGATTGCTTTATAAAAACTGTTAGTTTTGTATTTCTATATGTTTTTGTGTGAATATCGACCTTTTGTTTCCATGCTTAAGACACTTTTGAACATTTTCTGTAGGGCTGGTCTGGGAAATACTTTATTTCTTCATTGGTGAACTTTATCTTGGTAGGATATACAATTCTTGGCTGACAGCTTTTTTTTTCTTCCAGTATTTTGAAAATTCCATCTCATTCTCTTCTGGTCTGTAAGATTTCTGCTGAGAAGATCTGCTGTCAATCTGATGGGGTTTACATTGTAGGTTACTACAAGCTTTTCTCCCGGCTAATTTTAAAAATCTTCCTTTCATGTTGACTTTAGATAGTCTGAATATAATATGCAGTGGTGAAGTCCTTTTTGTAATGTATCTGTCTGGAATTAGCTGTGCCTCCTATATCTGAATGTTTGACTCTTTTGCTAGACTTGGGAAGTTTTCATTGATTATTTTCTTAAATGGGTTTTCTAAACTTTTTGTTTTCTCTTCCCCCTTGGGAATACCGATAATTTGTAAGTTTGCTTGGCTTAGGTAGTCCCAGATATCTCAAAGGTTTTGTTGATTGTTTTATTTTTTTTCCTCATTTTTGTCTGACTGGTTGATATCAAAAAACCTGTCTTTAAGTTCTAAGACTCTTTCTTCTGCTTGGTCTAGTCTGTTATTGAAGTTTTTGAATGTATTTTGTATTTTCTTCATTGGATTTTTTAGTTCCAAAATTTTTTTTTAAAGATACTTTCTTGGTTAATTTTTCATTATATCCTGAATTGGTTTTCTGATTTCTTTGTATTGATTTTCAGATTTCTATTGCATCTCACTTAGCTTCTCAAAAATCAGTATTTTAAATTCTTTATCTGGATTTTTGAGGAATTATCTTTTATTGGAATCTGTTGCTGAAAAGTTGTTGTGATCCTTTGGTGGTGTCATATTTCCCTGCTTTTTCATGTTTTCTGTGTCCTTTCATTGGTATCTGCACATCTAATGTAGCAGTTCCTTGTTCCAGTGTTTTGAAGTTGCTTTTGTA
Source organism: Chlorocebus sabaeus (assembly GCF_047675955.1). NCBI lineage: Eukaryota > Metazoa > Chordata > Mammalia > Primates > Cercopithecidae > Chlorocebus > Chlorocebus sabaeus. The sequence goes on along the minus strand of NC_132911.1, from coordinate 29,528,569 downwards.
GGGAAGAATTTTTCCTGAAGATGTATGTGTGTTGTTGGTTGAGTAGGATATTTTGGCTTTTATTTGGGGTACCTACAATAGTGTGATTTTTAAAAATGACTTCTTTGGCAGTGCATAGGGTGAGTGATATCTGTTATTTCCTCGGTGGCTTAGGGTATAGTTATTAGCTTAGGTTGTGGCGAAGTTTTGTTGGAAACTTAGATGCTAACTGAGCCAGTCTTTAGGCCCCAGTAGTTGCAGCAGTGGAGTGAATGTTCCTGTTTTAAGCTCCAGAGCAGCATAAACTGGCTCTGTTGTTAGCAGATCTTGAAGGGCTAATCCTTGAGCCTCCATGTAACTTGCTTAGAAGCTAGTAGACGGAGTGATGTTTCATGTGTGTGGGTGAATTCTCAGGCCCCTGGGCATCTGGTGTGGTGTGGGTGATGGCAGTAGTGGTGATGGAGCAACCCACTGGTACTCAAGTAGTCCATGTTGGTGTTCCTAGCAGCTGTGATGGGTTGGGTGGGCTAGTTCCTGTTTCCACAGCCACTCATAGTACGATGGTATGTATTGTGCTAAGTGTGTTTAGGAAAGCTTGGTCTTCTCTGTCCTTCCCCTGGCTGGGTGTTGGCTGCAACCACATCTCCTTGAACTCAGCCTAAGGGTGGGTCACAACCTACAGTTAAACCCTCAAAATGATGCCAGTTCTGGGCTTGTGACCAGAGAGGGTGGGGCCCTCAGCCCTCCCTCAGGTAACCAGCATGGACAAGAAGCTGTAGGGAGTGTGATCCACTTAGTCTTAATCTCACAGCAGCATATAGCAGGATGGTGAGTATTGTCCTAGGCATGCATGCATAGGGTAGCCTTGTTCCCTGTTCATTCTTGGTCAGTTGGCAGCTGCAGTGATTCAGTCTGAACTCAGCCTGAGATCAGGGCACAGCCCAGTGTTAAACTCTCAAAATGGTGCCTTGGGGCCAAGACCAGAAAGGGCAGACTCCCTTCAGATAAGCAGCATGGGCAAGAAGTTGTGTGGAGTGCAGTCCACTCACGTCTCAGTCTCAACAGCACCCTGCAGCAGGGCAGTAGGGACCCTTCCAGGGAGGGGAGCATGGAAGTGCCTGGTCTCCCCTGTCTCTCCTTGGAGCAAGGCAATGGCAGCAGCCATGTCTGTAGATCTCTAGTATCTAGGCCTCAAAATGGCACCAAGCTGAGGCTGTGGGGATGCCTCTGAGATTCCATGTGGGTTCCCTTTATGGAGCAACATTTCTGTGCAATTGTTAGGCAGCTCTGTATGTCAAACACAAAGGCTTAGTGGGTCAAGGGTTTTTTCCATAGCTAAGATTGTAAAAGCCAAGACCTGGGAGTTTCTCTTTTACTGTTTCTTTGCATCCAGGAGCCTCTCCTGGCTCTCCATCAGTCCCCAGTTGGGAAAGCTGTCTCAAACCCTCTCCTTACTTACTTCTGGTCCTTCTTGTGCCTTCTCTGGTGAACCCGAGATGATCTCTTCAAAATGTCAGTATCTTCTGGTTCCTCTCCATGAAGGAGGCACATGCTACCTGTTAGTAGTGAGTCATTTTGATTTCTCTCTCTACTTCACCTTTCTGAGACTTGTAACAGGGAGAAAAATAATAAAGGCTGCCTGAACAAAACATGTAAAACAAATAGCAAAGTAAAACCTCTCCGGGTTAATCCCATGGAAAACTGGGAAACTATTTCAGACTCTCTCCACTGTATCTCAAAGCCTGTAGGCATTATTGGGCAGCACTGAATAAACAGAATGAGAAATTTCATGTAGTAAGAAGCCAGTGTGCCCTTCCTAGAGTGTTGGTGGGATGGTCTCCTATGGAGGTCCCTGGCAACTTCCCCTCAGCTTTATGAACTGTGAGAAGCCAGGTAAATGAACACCTTGAATAGAAAGCAGGTAGGCATCTTGCCTATTGTTTTAATTTGCCATTCCACAATGTTCCTGGACAGAATTGTTCCCTTCTGGATTCAGGGGTGGGTGTTTGATTTCACTGTGTCTGTGTTTCATGACAGATTCTGAGTCCCCAGCACCGGCATCTAAACCGGACTCTGGACTCTGCAGACTTTGGACTTGCTGGCTTCCACAACTGTGTGATCCAATTCCTTAAAATCAATCTTTCTTTCTCTCTTTCTTTTCTTTTCTTTCTTTTTTTCTTTTTCTTTCTTTCCTCTCTTCTTTCCTTCTCTCTCTCCTTCCTTCCTTCCTTCCTTCTTTCCTTCCTCCTTTCCTTCCTCCTTTCCTTTCCTTTCTTTTCCTTCCTTCCTTCTTCTCTCCCTCCCTCCCTCCCTCCCTCCCTCACTCCCTCCTTCCTTCCTTCCTTCCTTCCTTCCTTCCTTCCCTCCTTCCTTCCTTCTTTCTCCCTTTTCTATTTATCTATCTATCAATCATAAACCTACTTCTCTGGCTTCAGGACTGTAGACTAGTTTGGGAATAAGGCAGCGTAAGAAAAATTCAGAATTGGCCAGGTGTGGTGGCTCACACCTGTAATCCCAGTACTTTAGGAGGCTGAGGTGGACGGATCATGAAGTCAGGAGATCAAGACCACCCTGGCCAACATGGTGAAACCCTGTCTCTACTAAAAATACCAAAAAAATTATTTGGGTGGTGCGTGCCTATAGTCCCAGCTACTCGGGAGGCTGAGGCAGGAGAATTGCTTGAACCCAGGAGGTGGAGTTTGCAGTGAGCCGAGATTACGTCGCTGCACTCCAGCCTGGCAACAGAGCGAGACTCTGTCAAAAGAAAAAAAAAAAAAAAATTCAGAATTAACTTTCCAGAGACAGGATTGTGGTAGAAACAGGGCATATGGAAATGGGAAAAATCTTAGTGGCTTTTATGGTGGTGATAATAATTGTATTACATAGGCAAAAAGAATAAGAGTTTTGGGATGTACCATGCTTTAATAAGAGTCTTTGAGACAGACCTATGTGAATCTTTCTGAGCAAAGAATTACAATAAACTAAAACAAACATTCCTATTTTCTGAGTGAAAGGAAAAGAGAAAAGGCTGAAATAGCTTCTCACTCCATCCAAGTACCCCTTAAGCAGTTTTTGTCAAGCATCTGCAAGTTGACATAAGGTTGATCCGTTCAATCTGGTTCTAAATTGTTCTGTTAAATGCTAGACAACTTTTGTCACAGAAGCTGCCCCCACCTCCTTCAGGATGATTGTCTATAATTAAGGAGGAAACCAGAAAATAATGATAGGGTTCTCTTTTGCCTTTCTAATGGCTTTCTTATTAAGCATGTCTGAAAAAGCTACTGAGATGTTGATTTCCTACATAACCAAAAGAAGTCAGCCATTATATAATTACTTCTTTTTAAAAACGACAAAGGGAAATGTGTCAGAAATGCTTTCAGTGGGCTAAAGACACCATGAAGCACAATGAAAAAAAAATTTTCTCCAACAACAAAAAAGCAGTGAATAAATTAGTCATTAAAGAAACATTTTTGGGAACTCTTCTGAGGTGCCAGTTGCATATCATCCATGGGGTGATCTTTGGGGCTTGATTGTGGCAGGAAAAGCAAAATAGGAAGGAGGGAATGTGGAAGAGGGCAGTGGGGCTGTGGGTGGTATAATGCTATTTGTGCCTTTTAATGGTAAAAAGAGTCCTCACATTTTCTCTATTGGAAGAGACCAAGATGCTCACAAACTGAGACTTGATGTGGATCCCTGGTGTTATTGCTTGGAAAGTGGCAAGGTCCATGTTCCCAGTGCCCCTTGATTACCAGCTTAATTCCTATACTGGGTGCTCAAGGAATAGTGAAAAATATTTGGTAGGAGGGATTCTCTTCTCCCTTTGCTGCCTTCTTTTCTCTCCCTTTTTCTTCCCCCTAGACAGAAGAAAGAGAGAGACTGTTAGGATAATTACCCATCAAAGTCACTCAGTGAAAGCGGGCCAATATTAGAAGAACATGGTTTGTCTGTCTTGTAGGCATTTATTCTGTAGGGCGGAGAGGCCTATAGAATCCACAGGTTATTTTAGGCCAAGGCCACACACTATAAATGGCTGGGGATTCATTTCCAAATTCTGCTGTAATTTCCTCTCTGGTGACCTGGGCTTCTCTTTAAGTCTTCTTTCTCTAGAATCACACTGAGTGCTTTCAGGTTGAGGCTGACTCCATGCTAAGTAAAGGAGAGGTGATCAAGAAGAGCTTTTGTGCTGACCCAATATACACATCACCCTTTTATATAGCAGCTCCATTTTGTTCTTTGAGTTCATTTTATGCTTTACTTGTAAGGAGCTGCTCCTCTTTGAAGGTGGGCTGATGAACAGGGTGGAAATAAGCTTGGAATGGTATCAAGAAGTGAGAGTGTGTGGCTAGTGATTGCCTTGAAACATCTTGTTGGCATCTCAGATCACACTGTCATGGAAAGAGCCTGGATTGAGAGACCTGGATTTTAGTCCTAGGACAAGCCGTTAAACCCCCTCAAATCTCAATTTCTTCATCCATAAAATGAGAAGGGGGAGGATTAAATTTTTTAATATTTTAAATTTCTTGGAATTAAAAGTAGTTTGCATGAATTACCTGTGTCAATTATAAAATAATAGGATATTAGAATCAGAAGAACATGTAGAGGTCACTAGAGATCCTAATGTCCTGTGCAATAAAGTTATTTTCTTTGCAATATCCCTAATAGGTGATCATCCAACATTAATTTGAATATTCCTGGTACAAGGAGCACATTGCCTCACAAGTGAGCCATTTCAAATTTTTAAACAACCCAATTATATGGCAAAAATATGCATCCCTGTAATATTTAGTCATTGATCTAATTCTTGCTGTTCCAGGGGCCCTGTTTGTGATGGTTAATTTTACGTATGAACTTGACTAGGCCAGGTACCCGGATATTTGGTCAGACACCAGTCTAGATGCTGCTGTGAAGATATTTTTAGAAGAGATCAACACTTACATCAGTAGATTTTGAGTAATGCAAGTTACCTCCTCATAATGTGGGTGGATCTTATCCAATCAGTTGGAGGCCTCAGGAAAATACAGACAGATCCCTCAAGGAACAGGGAACTCTGCCTTAAGACAGTCCTCAGACTCTAGCTGTAACATTAACTCTTCCCTGGGTCTCTGGCTCACTGGCCTGCCCTGAAGACTTTAGACTTGCTGGCCTCCACAGTTGTGTGATTCAATTCCTGAAAAATAAACCTATATGTATGTATGTATCTATCTATCTATCTCTCTGTCTATCTATAATTATCATCTCCTATTGGCTGTGTTTCTCTGGAAAACCTTGATTAAAGCACCTAGTACAATACTGCAATACTACCTACTATAATACAATACACCAATACTTCAGGCCTTCAAATATTTGAAGAAAGTATTCATATCAGCCCATGTGAAGTTGGGTCCTGAGAAGAGATGGTTTAATGGAGCCTTTTCTAGGCAAAGAAAAGCAAACTTACCTCTGGATTCATGGGTTGAGGGGACACAGGCAACAACAAAATGCCAAGAGATAAATGAGAAAATAAAGAATGCAAAGTGCTGAAGGTGTTAGCAGAAAGCTTTGCACCTACTATATCCTCCTTTAATGAGAGCTGTTACGATGAATAAAGACATGCCAAGGCCAGGCAGACAATACAATCATCCCCACCAGTGTCCTCTAACATTTGTAGAGTTTGTGGGGCTATCACAATATTTGCTTTCACGCTTGGGAGATAATTGGCACTTAGCTGTTACAGCAGCAGCAGTAGGGGAAAAAAAACACACACACATGGGGAAGGGGGTAGGTCTGGTTTTCATCTGCTGGATCCGGCACATGCCCATGTGAATGAAAAATAACAGCTATAGATGGCTCAGTGCCTGGACATCTGTCGTCACCCTGTCTGGTAGCTGCGCTTTCTTCCTTAACCATGAATGAGGTGACTGTAGGGGAAATGGAAAATCTTTGCAATGTGGGAGCCAAGGACAGTGTTCCTGAGGCAGCACTGAAATTTGCTGCAGTCTGATTCTTTGCGTGGGAGCTTACTGTTGAATGCTTGTACTAGGAAGGGGAGCTGTGGCTGCTTTTCCTCGGGCTCCCATGATGGGCTTCTCTGGCCCCAGCTGAATCTGTGGAACCAACACTCTGAGAATCTTACAGAAACAAAATGAAAATAAACATCTTACAAGCCCACTACCCAAGCCATAACTGTTTTTGTTTTTTTTTTTTTTCAGTTTTTACCCACCTGCCAACATCCTTTAGCGTAATTATAATCAGTGTGTGAATAGAATTTTGTATAATATATATTGTTTTCCCTTAAAATTTTATGATAAACATGTTCTTACATTGTTTCTCTCCATCAGCACTATTTTATAGCTGTGGTATTATTTCAGAGCGGATGTACCGTGGTTAAGTTCACCCTCCCTCATTGTTAAACATTTCCAATAGTTGTTATAAAAAACCCTACAATGAATAACTTTTTGGATATAGCTTCTTTCCTCTTTTGAATAACTTCCTTCAGCATTTCCAGAGAATGAGTCAAGAGATGTAAGTATTTTTATGTCTTGATATAGATCGCTGTATTGTTTCCCAAAAGGGTTTGTATTGGTATAAATTACCAAAAACAAGGCACAAATAGGTCACTCTGCCAGAATATTCCCAGATTGGGTATTAATTATAGTGAATATAAAATGATATGATAGTGTAGCTTTTTTTCATTTTTAAAAAAATTAACAACCGTCATCTTTTTTTGTGTATTACTTCCCAATTACATTTCTTCTTGTGTGTATTGTTTGTGCCTGCTGGGGTCTATTGGGGTACTGATTTTTACAAATTAATTTCAATGAGCTCTTCCCATGTTAAAATCAATAGAAATAGTTTTCTAATCTATTATTTTAATTTTTAGTTTTATTATTTCTTTTTGTGTAAAAGGCGAATTTTTTTTATCTTAATGGGCTTTCCAATTGTTTTCATTGTCTTACTAAGAAAAGCCCTTTAATCAACCCTGTGTTATCTTGCACTTGTTTTCTGTTTTCATCTGTGCCTTGAACTTGGTAAAATATTGCCTAATTTCTGAGAACATTTTGATATTCAAGTTTAGTTCTGGTTCAAAATGGTTCTGGTTCCTCCAAACACAGTCAACCAACAACAAAAAATTCAAAAATAAGCTTTGGCTCATTTTATTATTCAGAATATGCAATTAATAGTTCCATTTCTGCATAGAAGTATGGTTCATTCCTATTTTTTGTTAAAGTCCTTGAACAGCTTTAGTATCTTTCATATGTGCTCCATATGTATTCTTTAGTAGGGGGAAAAGCCTTTGAAGGCAGGGTTTATGTACTCAGTTTACTTGGTGTGGTACCCTCTCCTCAGTCGGAGTAATTTTTAGCTTGTGTGTCTTCCTGGCTGTGTTGCCTGGGATGCCCTTTACCCTGGTTACCATCTGGATCAAGGTCTGTCATGAGCAACCATTGGTGTAAGGCTTATATTCTGACCAGTTGGTTTGTGGCTTGCCTGCCTCCCTCCCACATAGCAGCTGTGAGGTTGGACAGGAACTCTGTCGTCATTTGGTAGGCTTGCATATGGCCCTCCTCTGCTCTCTCTTCTGGGTTAAGGCCAAGTCCCTGCCATTCATAGCACAGGCTGTGGTTAATTTGCAAGTGGGATCTAGAACAGGAAGCTGAGAAACACTGTCCTATGGTGCATTGGCTCGTCATAGCTCTTTAATAAGTGGTATTTGATCATTTATTGACAATCTGGAGATTCTTTTATGGCTTAGCCTGGAGGCTGCCTTAGAATGGAAGCCATCCTTACAGGGTTAACAGGAATTCTGGACAGACATAGAGTTATAATTAAGCATTAATCAGGCTGCACTTTGACCCACTTCCTCGTAACCAAAAGTCACTAGATACTGACTGTTTGCATCCCCATTGTTCCTATAGATAGGATCGCTGATGTTAGCATCATAAGACTTTGGTTTAAGAATTGATTAAGATGTTTTTCAGTTCTTGAATTCCAGGGAGACAACTGATGTCAACCAATTTGAAGACCCCCACAGGGGAATGAATGGAATCAGCATGAGAATACAGTTTCTTCTTTTCTCTGTTTTGACTTCGCCATGCACTCTTTGGCCAATCAATGATCTCCATGCTTCAGCCCACTCCAGACCCCTTACAAACCCTAGCCCAAAACTCCTCAGGGAGATGAATTTGAGGTTCCCTGCCATCTCCTTGTTTGGCGGTCCTGTGAGTAAACCTTTTCCTCTGCTGTCCCAGTATCTCAGCACACTGACTTGCTGCAGACATTGGGCAGCAGACCTGTCGTGGTAACAGAACCCAACAGTACAAGGACAGAGCAAGGCAGAAGGAGCTGTAGCTCAGACTGAGAACAGGTTCCCCAGATAGTTCAGTAGTTCAGGTTAAAGTGTCCACAGACTGTAGCCATCAAGGGCGCAGCCCAGGCTGGAGGTAGTACCTAACACCTGGTAGGTGAAGACAAAGCCTCTGGGTTCTTTGGTGGAAAATTATATCTTTGACAGACAAGTTACTGAGTTATGGTTCTTGGCTCTGGGAAATGAGAACAAGGAACAGCTAGATGAAGGATGATTCAAGGTACTGTAATCACCTGACAGGGTTGATCTTCCCATGGATTATCTTAAAAGTGTATTTCCTGAAATTGCATGTTGGCCTGTCTTGCTAGATTGGGGAAGTTCTCCCGGATAATATCCTGAAGTGTGTTTTCCAGCTTATTTCCACTTTCCCCGTCTCCTTCTACTCCAGTCAGTTGTAGGTTTGGTCTTTTTATGAAGTCCCATATTTCTTGGAGGTTTCATTCATTCCTTTTCATTCTTTTTTCTCTATTCTTGTCTGCATGTCTTATTTCAGTAAAGTGGTCTTCAAACTCTGATATCCTGCTGCTTCGTCAATTTGACTGTTGATACTTGTGTATGCAAGCTCTTGTGCTGTTTTTCAGCTCCATCAGGTCATTTATGTTCCTCTCTAAACTGGCTATTGCAGTTAGCAATTCCTCTAATCTTTTACGAGGTTCGTAGCTTCTTTGCATTGGGTTAGAACATGCTCCTTTAGCTCATCGTAGTTTTTTATTACCCGTCTTCTGAAGCCTATGTCTGTCAATTCATCCATCTGATCCTCTGTCCAGTTCTGCACCCTTGATGGAGAGACATTGTGATCATTTGGAAGAGAAGAGGCACTCTAGCCTTTTGGGTTTTCAGCATTTTTACATTGATTCTTTCTCATCTTCATGAGTTGATCTAGTTTCGGTCTTTGAGGCTGCTGACCCTTGGATGGGGCTTTTGTCGGGGCTTTGTTGTTGTTGTTGATGTTGTTGTTGTTGCTTTCTGATTGTTTATTTTTCTTTCAATAGTCAGGTCCCTCTTCTGTAGGGCTGCTGCAGTTTCCTGGGGCTTTACTTCAGGCCCTATTCATGTGTTTCGCTCCCATGCCTTGAGATGTCATTTAAGGAGGCACCTCCCTTGGCTGTGGGGAGGGGCTTCCCTTTCCCTGCGTGGCTTTCAGGTGGGTCACCGCACCACACTCTGGGTCACGCCAGCCTTCTAGTCAATTTTGATGACAGAACCGGGATACCTTGGTTGCTGGTGAATGATTCACACACTTATTATGGTTTTTTTCTGATGGTAACCTCCAATCACTGCTGCTTGTTGTCAGCTATCTTGCTCCCGCCACCTATAGTACATTTTTTTATAGTAGCAGGAACAGAGTGAGATGGGGTCTTGTCCTGCTTCTCTGCTGTGGTGTCTGTCTTGCTCATCTGCTCAATAGAACTTCTTTTTTTTTGCAGAGATTCTGACTCACTCCTGGGGAAGCATTTCAGCTCTGGGCTTCCTAGAGGAGGCTTCAAGACCTGTTCTTTTTACCAGACTGGATTTTATGTACCTTCTATTACTCCCACAATATTCTGCATAATTTTTTCCTTCTTTCTTTTCTGTTTTTACACAGAGTCTTGCTATGTCACTCATGCTGGGGTGCAGGGACGCAATCTTGGCTTACTGCAACCTCTGCTTCCCAGGCTCAAGCCATCCTCCCACCTCAGCCTCTTGGGTAGCTGGGACCACAGATGTGTGCCACCATGCCTGGCTAATTTTTTTGTATTTTTGGTAGAGATGAGGTTTCACCATGTTGTCCAGGTTGGTCTCAAACTCCTGAGCACAAGTGATCCACCTGCCTTGGCCTTCCAAAGTGCTGGGACTACAGGCATGAGCCACTGTGCCCAGCCCTGTGCAAATTTCTAACGTCACTCCTAACACAGTTTTTATCATCATCATGATTATCATAATGATCCAGTTTTCAAAGCAATGTTTATATACTATTTCTAATATATAAGAAAAGCAGAAAAATAATATAGCACATACCAATGTACTTGCCATTTAGATTTTCTAAGTATTAATATTCTTTTTATTAGGTTTTATAAAGGAATAAAACATTACAAATACAGCTGAACTCCTGCCTTTCCATCACATTCTCCTCCTTCTTTCTTTGGGCAGAGGTAAGCTACTAACAATTCAGGATGTAAATCTCTGGAGTGTGTGTTCTTGGAGTGCAGCACTATATCTTATTCATCTGGAATTTTTACCTAATAGCAGTCCCTGACACTAGAAGAGATAAATAAATATTCAAACAATTAAAGAATAAATGAATGAGAGGGACTGTTTTTATAATAATAATAATAATAATAATTTTTATCCTTTGCCATATCTAATAGGGGTTCTGTAAATGATGAGTTTGAGAATTAATAAAAAAGTTCTGGTCTCTTACTGAGAATAATTTGCTCCTAGCTCCTAAAAAAAGCTTATGTTTTGGCATCTTTAGGCTTTGTGTACAATGTAATTTTTAGGTTTCGTATGCAAAATATGCAATGTAGAAGCATGATCTACCTTAAGAAACTTACAATGTATGTAGAATTAACTTCAGATGCAAGACACAAAAGATGTGTGATTGCATGAAATGTATTAAGAAAGAAGTCAACTAAATTAATGTCATTAGAAACCCTTCACATTTGATTTGAATGGAAAATATTCTGGGCCACCAGTTCACCGAAGCTGTTGTCAGGAAATGCCAGCCCCAATAACTTGATACACATGGAGGTGACATACACACACACGCCCTCTGTTCATTTGTGTCTCTTCTTCACTGTGCAGGTCCATGAAATCTCCTGGGGACTGTGAAGAACTGGGATGGATAGTGTACAAAATAGCAGTCCCCAACAATTTTGGTACCGGGGGACCGGTTTCATGGAAGACAATTTTTCCATGGACCTAGGCAGGGGGTGGGGGGTGGGGGGAAGGACTGGGGACGATTCAAACTCATTACACTTATTGTGCACTTTATTTCTATTATTATTACATTGTAATATATGATAAAATAATTACACAACTCACCATAATGTAGAATCAGTGGGAGCCCTGAGCTTGTTTTCCTGCAACTAGACAGTCCCATCTGAGGGTGATGAGAGATAGTGATAGATTATCAGGCATTAGATTCTCATAAGGAGCACACAATCTAGATCCCTCACATGCACAGTTCACAATAGGGTTTGTGCTCCTATGAGAATTTAATGCCACCACTGATCTGACAGGAGGTGGAGCTCAGGCAATAAAGCAAGTGATGGGAGCGGCGGTAAATACGGATGAAGTTTTCCTTGCTTTCCTGTCATTCACCTCCTGCTGTGCAGCCTAGTTCCTAACAGGCCACAGACTGGTACTGGTTTGTGGCCTGTGGGTTGCAGACCCCTGGTGTAGAAGAAGTAGAATTTTAGCTCTTGTTATAGGAAGCTTCTCATGGTAAGTTAATACAACCAACCACACAGTAGGCACACTTTTTATTTTTTTTCCTGCAGGACACTAGCAATCTCTTCCATGTTTCCATGTCTTCTTAACCACCTGTTTCCTTGATGGAAGGATATTGATGTTTCCACACAGATTTGGAGTAAAAAGCTTGGTTTTATTCATTTTCCCCTCTGAATTAGGGAAGCTTTTCAAAATGAACATACTGAACAGCAAATTATCATCCCATTAAGCGCTTAAAATTATAGGCAGCTGAGCCAAACCTGCTACCAGCCCCCGCCACCCCTTCCCTGGATACAGTCTAACAAGCCAGCTACAAATTCCAGATGATCAATTTGCTTAGCTGTGATGGTAATTTAGAAACTCAGTGTTTTGCTTCAAAGTCATTGAGAGGCAATCTCGAATGATAGGCTGTGCTTCATGCACTCTTTGGCAAGAAATTTACTTGGGCTCTTCCATGTTTCTTGGTTTGGTGTCCAGCAGTTCTGGGCATCAGAAGGGAGACCCGCACCGTTGGTTACTGCTGCACCATGGAATGACTTTCTGGTTCTCCTGCTGCTTGCACCACCACCACATTTTCCCTAGATATAGTTTCTCCATATGAACTGCAATTGTTTTCCAGTACTTTTTTGCATAAGTCAAGTGGCCATGATGAGTAGGGTGCATGCTCATATCTGTTAACTCCTTAATTTAATTAATCTGTTCAACATTTACTGAGCACCTTCTATGTTTTAGGCATTGTGCTGAGTGCTGAGGATTAAAAGTTGAGTCAGAAACAATCACTGCCCTCATGGAGCCCACAGTCTAACAAGAAAGAGAGACTTGTAATGAAAGAATGGCAATGCATTGGCCTATCCTGGAAACAGAAACAAGGTGCCACCATGAGATCTGTATTGATCAAGTAGGTACTAAAGAACACAAGGCACTTTTCCAAGAGTCATATTTCTTCTATCCTCCCCAGTTGGTGGGGCTGTGTAATTGTTGTCTACAAAGGTTAAATGAAAGCCCCTTGATATAGTTTTGCTGTGTCCCCACTCAAATCTCATCTTGAATTGCAGTTCCCACAATTCCTGCATGCCATGGGAGGGACCTAGTGGGAGGTAATTGAATCACGGGAGCAGGTCTTTCCCTTGCTGTTCTCATGATGATGAATAAGTCTCATGAGATCTGATGGTTTTATAAAGAGGAGTTCCCTTGCACAAGCTGTCTCTTGCCTGCAGCCATGTAAGACGTGCCTTTTGCCTTCCACTATGATTGTGAGACCTTCCCAGCCACATGGAACTATGATTCCATTAAACCTTTTTTTCTTTATAAATTGCCCAGTCTCAGGTATGTCTTTATCAGCAGCGTGAGAATGGACTAATACAGGCATTCATGATAGAGTCTCCAGGAATTCCAATTTCTCAGTACTCTCTGTTTGCTCCCCTACATAGTAGACTCCAAATGAATTGGATTCACTCACCACCCCCAAAGACACATTGCCCTGCCTTTCTTCTGTTCATGCTCTTGTCTCTGCCTGGAATGCCTCCTTCCTGTTGCTGTGTTTAGAAATCTTGGCAGTACTTCAAGGCCAGGCCCACTTTGCTCCAAGTTCCTGGAGTACTTGGTGCTATTTAGAGTAAGGAGCATAGAGCACGTGGCCTTGCCTGAATGCTTTAGGTTCAGCTGAGTCCCCATTGTGGACTGTGAACATCACAGGGACTCGCAGTCCCTTGGAGAACATAAAGCGCCCCCATACAATTTTCAGTAACCACTTGTTTACTGAATAGGAACATTTCAATACCAAGGATAGAAAACTCAGCTTTGATTTTCCTGGCTGAGCTGTTACCTGAAAATTCCCTAGACTCACAGTCTGAATTTCATCACCCCTAAAGTGAGGAGTATTTACAAGCCTAATGACAGAGTTTCATTATCTGGAGACAAGACCTGGAGAGAGATAAAAAAAAGTTTTGTTTCTCTGTTCTGTTTTCTTAGGGTAGAAACATTCCAAATAATTTTATGCTAGGCCAGAAAAGAAATATTCCAAAAAATTTTATGCCAGGACTCTGTTCCCAGGATAGGCCAGTGCATTGCCATCCTTTCATTACATGTCTCTCTTTCTTGCTAGACTGTGGGCTCCATATTTTGTATTAAATATGGAGGACCTACCTCCAAACACAGGTGTTAACTCTGATCTAAAGTCACAGACATTGCTGTGGAAATTCTCTTGTTACCAGTTTTATGCAGCTGTGGTGGGAGGGTCATTCTATCAGCCCAAGGGGGTTCTAGTCCCGCAGCTTGTCAGGAGAGTCTGGTGAGTGGAAACAGAATCCTTCATCCTATAAATCACAGATGTGATCTTGACAGTCATGTTGGTTGGAGTCTTGAGATTCAGGTCCTCAATACCTATTAACCTCACCAGGATATGGTAACCTTTGTCTTCTTTGTCATTTTCGTAGTTAGCATGGTAACAGTGTTTGATAAATGACAATGAGTAGTTAATTCCATTGTGGGATTGAAAGGGAATACACGTAGTTTTTAGCTTGAGAGTCCTACAACTTAACAGGACAAGACAAGAAAAACACACATTCCAAAGACATGAAGGCAAAGAACAAACACCCCTAATTCCACATGGTTTGGATGCTCTGCACTTTGCTCCTGGCTATGCCAGGTGGTTGCTCAGGTTGGTGGTGTCTCGGTTCCTGGGACACCCACCAGGAACCTTTTCTGTCTCGGCTCACTGCAACCTCCACCCCCCGAGTTCAAGCGATTCTTGATGGTGTTAGATTCTGCAGATAGTCCTGGTTCTGAGAATACCAAAAGGATCAAAACACAGTAAGTAGTCCAAGACAGTATTGTTGATACAAAGAAATCACTTGGTTAATTTTATTGGCATTTATAGGACATATCCAAGAGTTGGAAGTAATGTAAGTGACGTGGATATCTGGGTGTTGGCGAGTATGATGGGTGGGGATCCTGACTACATTAGGTTGGAGTAGTTGGATCCTGACTACATTAAAATCACAGCCCGATTTTAGGATGATGGTCCTGGTTCATGTGGAAGACATATGAAAAGTTAGAACAAAAGTCTACTGAGGGCCGGGCACAGTAGCTCACGCCTGTAATCCCAGCACTTTGGGAGGCTAAGGTGGGCAGACTACCAGAGGTCAGGATTTCGAGACCAGCCTGGCCAATGTGGTGAAACCCATCTCTACTAAAGGTACAAAAATTGGCCAGGCATGGTGACTGATGCCTGTACTCCCAGCTACTCAGAAGACTGAGGCAGGAGAATCGCTTGAACTCGGCGGGTGGAGGTTGCAGTTAGCCGAGATCATGCTATTGCTCTCCAGCCTGGGCAATAAGAGCAAAACTCCATCTAAAAAAAAAAAAAAAAGAAAAGAAAAGAAAAAAAGTCCTCTGATGTGAGGCTTAAAGCGTGAGGTCCAGGATTCTAGGCAAGGAGGTTAGGAGTCAGCTGCTGGGTCAATGGCTAGAGATTCTTTTCAGGTTTCACTGAGGCAGTGAACTTCAGCAGGGTTTTGGAAGACAAAGGAGCACTTCTTTACTGAGGGTATGAGTGTATGTGAAACAAGGGGAGATGGTGAGTGATTTCTGTCTGCTAACTGAGCAGACTGGTCCAGGACGCTACTCTGTCCTTCTGGGAAAAATCTGAAACATCAGCCTTGGTGTCTTACAAACCCTGCAGAAGTCAATGTGTGGGGTGGCACTGTCAACCTAAGAAATGGGCACTTGCCTCTCATTTTAAAACCACCATTAGGATTATTTATTTGGCTTCCTTGGCAGTCAGAGAGAGTTGGCAGCTAACTCCCTTGGCATGGCAGAGTCATGAGGCAGTCTTGAAAATCTGTTGCATTTTAAAAATTGTATTGGAAATTCTGAGATATTTTAATCAGTTTAGAATCAATCCACCTCAGAAAAAGAGGATGCAAGTCTGAAAACCATGCCAGTGTAGCTCTTTAATAGCTAATTATGCTATAGGCAGGGAAATGGTCAGGCGGTGACTCTTAGAATGAATAATGACATTAGATGAAATACAAAACAAATCCATATAGGTTTTATTGGATTGGAAGTAAGAGACAGAGAGAGGCTGAAAATTTACCCAAATCTGATTAGGGAAATAAAACCTCAGACAGAAAAATGATGGATGGTGTGAGCTGTTTAACTTGAGTCCCATAGAGAGGTAATGTCCTCAGAGAAGGCACCACAGAGTTTCAGAGCTGAAGGAAGTTCAGGCATTTAATCCAGATGCTCATTTTTATAGATGAGAAAACTGAGGCTTAAAGGAACAAGCAATGTGACCAAGGTCTTACTAACTGATAAGGGATGGAGTTTAATTTTTTTTTTTTTTTTTTTTTTTTTTGAGACAGGGTCTCACTCTGTTACCCAGGCTGGAGTACAGTGGTGCCATCTCGGTTCACTACAACCTCCACCTCCTGGTTTCAAGTGATTCTCATGCCTCAGCCTCCCAAGCAGCTGGGATTACAGGTACCTGCCACCACACCTGGATAATTTTTGTATTTTTAGTGGAGATAGCGTTTCCATGTTGGTCAGGCTGGTCTCGAACTCCTGACTTCAAATGATCCACCCACCTCAGCCTCATAAACTGCTGGGATTACAAGTGTAAGCCACCAAGCTTGGCCAGAGTTTAAATTTGAATCCAGATTTTTTTTTTTTTTTTTTTTTTTTGAGGCAGGCTCTCACTCTGAGGCATGATCATTGCTTACTGCAGCCTTGACCTCCCGGGCTCAAGTGATCCTCCCACCTCAGCCTCCTGAGTAGTTGGGAGAATAGGTGTGCACCACCATGCCTAGATAATGTTTTTTATATTTTATTTTTTGTAGAGAGAGGGTCTCACTATGTTGCCCAGGCTGATCTTGAACTCCTAGGCTGAAGTGATCCTGCCACCTTGGTCTCCCAAAGTGCTGGGATTACAGGTGTGAGCCACTACTCCCGGCTGAATCTAGATCTTATGACTGTTGAAAAGTCTGAGGCCATTTGATGAATCACAGTGCTCAGCCCGTTGACAGACAGACCTACCGGCAAAACGTGCTCAATAAATATTTATCAGGCTTCATGAGTCAATTTTCTTTGTCATCCAAGCCCCTGTGTCACCTGTCAGGCACGCGGGGATCCCGGTAGCCGAGTAGCTAATACCATGCAATGTACCATCTTGTGTCTTTTAGGCTTTTCAGTGGACAGCAGGACACTGGGCTGGATCCTGGTTCCCTTGTTTCTCAGATTAGGCTCTCAGTGTCTAGGTTGACTCATTTGACTCTGTTCCACGTGCATCTCCCTTGCAGACCCCTTAGTGTACCCGAACTACTGTCAGCTCAGCTCTACCCATCAGCGTCATCACTTTCCCACAGCCATAAGCCAGAGAGCCTGCAGAAACGTTTGTCTTCCTGTGTCCTTTATTTTGAACATGGAATCAGTCCTAAATTCAGGCTCTTCTTAAACTGTGCATTCAGCATTGCCTTTTCTACTATTTTTCAGGCCATGGTTGTACACCAGGAACTCATTGTTTTCCGAACTACCTCTTTTGCACTCTTTTTTCTCTGCTATGGATCTGATCAGAGCATCTTTTTTCATTAGGTCTGAATGTGAGTTTCCACTCCCTTTTGGATCAAGTCTAATATTTCATTGTGTACCTTTTCTTATCTTTTCATCTTTTATATTGTATTTCAATATCTTTCCACCTCAAAGAGTAATATTCTATGGAGGCACCTTGGACACCCAGAGAGTAAAATGTGGTGTGTTTATATACAAACTGGTCCTCCCACAGTGACTGGAGGATTTCTTCTCTAGTTCAAGAGACAATCATGTATCTTTCCTGACATTTCTTAAAAGGGACCTCTAGAAAATGACGAGCAGGTAACCTTCCATTTATAGTACTTTATCATCTTTGTTTTGATAAAAATGACTCATTTTTAAAAGGTTCAAAGTAGCATTCTATTTTCCATGCAGTCTGTTTTTGTGGGTTGAAGATGGTTTTGGATTTTTGAAAGCTTTTAAGTCCTCATAAATGTATGTTGGAATGTAACATGGCCATAGTTTTCCCAATATGTCACTCCTTTAATCATAATGATCAAACAAGAATTCTGAGGTTTTGGCTTCTGGTTGAAGATCAAGGATTGGATGAAGATCTATTAGAAGTTGGGCATGTGGAAGGTGGGCAGTGACTAGAGGTGAGTAAACCCACAATACTGTGTATGACATGCTCAGGGGAGATCTGTGATGTCACAAAGCCCTGACTTGAATTTTGCTTTCCCCTCTCAATTTCCCAAGTGCTTTCTCATTATTTAATTCTGACAATATTGATTAAGGATGAGCTGAATTTCAGGTGCTACGTTAGGTGCTAGGGATTCACAATTGAATAACATCCTATTTATACTGCAAGCACAAATCAATTCCAGATGGATTTCAGCTTTAATTATAAAAGGTAAATGAATAAAACTTTTAGAATATAGGTGACCATTTTATGAACTTGGAATAGGCAAAGATTTTTTATTTAAGAAAAGCAGGACCTGGCTGGGCATGGTGACTCACACTTGTAATCCAAGACTTTTGGGAAGCTGAGGTGGGCAGATCACTTGAAGGCAGGAGTTTGAGACCAGCCTGGCCAACATAGTGAAACCCTGTCTCAACTAAAAACACAAAAAAATTAGCCAAGTGTGGTGTCACGCACTTGGGAGGCTGGGGCAGGAGAAGTGCTTGAACCCAGGAGACAGAGGTTGCAGTGAGCTGAGATTGCACCCTGCACTCCAGCCTAAATGGCAGAGTGAGACTCTGACTAAAAACAAACAAAAACAAACAAACAAACAAAAGGAATTAAAAAATAAAAATAAAAAGCAGGACCTAAAAAGGAACGAATAAAGGAAAAAATTGACAATATTAAGATTTAAACTTTTTGTTTATCAAAAGATATCATAGAGAGTGAAGATATAGGTGAAGGAAACAGGAAAAGATTTGCCATACATATGAATCCTTTCCACAAAGCACTCATGTTCAGAGCATATAAAGAACTCTTACAAATCAATAAGAAAAAGAAACACAAATGAAAAATGGACAAAATACTTGAATAGGCACTTTGCAAAAGCACGTATCTAAGTGGTCAATAAACGTGAAAATTTGCTCAACTTAGTACTCAGGAAAATGCCAATTAAAACCACAGTGAAATGCTAGTACCTATACACTAGAATGGCTAAAATGAAACAAACCAAAAATACCAAAGGTTGGTGAGGATGCAGAGCAACTAGTTCTCTCAAACAGTGTTCATGGGAGTATACATTTGTAATTTGCAAACCACTTTGGAAAACTGGCCTTATCTACTGAAGTGGAAAAAATGCTGAATTCTGACCCATAAATTTCAGTCCTAGGCAGATATACATGCCCAACACAAAGTGTACATATGATCCATTGCAATGGGTTGAATGGAGAGTAACTAGGGAGAAAAGAAACAGAGACACAAAGTATGGATTATTCTTTTGAGACATTTGGCTGTCCAGGGTGGGAGAGATGGGGACACAAGAAGGAAACTCTA
This sequence comes from Chlorocebus sabaeus, assembly GCF_047675955.1. Classification (NCBI taxonomy): domain Eukaryota; kingdom Metazoa; phylum Chordata; class Mammalia; order Primates; family Cercopithecidae; genus Chlorocebus; species Chlorocebus sabaeus. Next base: position 29,509,277 of record NC_132911.1, on the reverse strand, counting down.
GGTTGAAGGAGGGCTTTTGTAAGAGAGATATGCTCAAAAGATAAAGGTTAAAAATATAGGAAAGGCCAAGTGTGGTGGCTCACACCTGTAACCCCAGCATTTTGGGAGGCTGAGGCTGGCAGATCACTTGAGCTCAGGAGTTCAAGACCAACCTGAGTAACATGGTGAAACCTCGTCTCTACAAAAATTAGCTGGGCGTGATGGTGCATACCTGTAATCCCAGCTACTCAAGAGGCTGAGGTAGGAGGAAGCTTTCAGCTTGGGAGGTTGCAAGATTGCAATGAGCCAAGATTGCGTCATCGCACTCCACTGGGCGACAGGAATGAAACACTGTCTCAAAAAAAAAAAAAAAAAAAAGACTAGAATTGACTTATGGATAAATCCCCAGATGAGAAGAGATTCTAAGTTAATAAACAAAGGTGTTTGAGTGAATTGGTAGAAGAACATGTCACCCGGCAGATTAGGAAGAAATGAGAATTAATGTAGATATGCAAACATGGTATGTGTGGAGGGAATTTTCTGTGGATAGTATCTATTTTAGTGAAGTAAGATGTGAGCTGATTTGCAAAGTGAAAGATACAAAGATTATGTTAGGGACTGAAAAAAGTGTTGATGTTTTGGAATAGCCACTATGTGAGAATGGGAGAGAGAAGTGATTTAGGAATGCAAGGTGGTTGAGTGTCCTACAGGATACAGTTGCGATGGGAGAGCCTGTGTTTGCAGTGGCACCAACTTAGACTCTGACATACTTTCCTTTAGGAAACCTGCCAAGAACATGCTGAAACACTGCACTGCCAAGTGTGGGAGATCAAAGTTAAGGGTTTGTAGTGAGGGTGCTACAGAAGGTCGAGGGGAGTTTATATGAGTTGAGCATTTTGGGAAAATAAAGATGTTTTTGGAAATTGGGTTGGATAAGAAAGGATCCAGCGAACAGGCAACCTACAGAGTGAGAGAAAATTTTTGCAATTTATCCATTTGACAAAGGTCTAATATCCAGAACCACAAGGAACTTCAAACAAATTTACAAGAGAAAAATAACCGTATTAAAAAGTGGGCAAAGGGACATGAACAGACACTTCTCAAAAGAAGACATTAATGCCGACAACAAACATACATAAAAAAGCTCAATATCACTGATCATTAGAGAAATGCAAATCAAAACCACAATGAGATACCATGTCATACCAGTCAGAACAGTGATTATTGAAAAGTAAAGAAAAACAGATGCTGGTGAAGTTGCAGAGAAATAGGAACGCTTTTACACTGTTGGTGGGAATGTAAATTAGTTCAACCATTGTGGAAGATGGTTTGGCAATTCCTCAAAGACCTAGAACCAGAAATACCATTTGACCAGGCAATCCCATTACTGGGTATATACCCAAAGGAATATAAATCATTCTATTACAAAGATACATGCATATGTATGTTCACTGCAGCACTATTCACAATAGCAAAGACATGAAATCAACCCAAATGCCCATCAATGATAGACTGGATAGAGGAAATGTGGTAAGATTGCACACTGGAGAAAATTCCACATTGGAAAAAATAATTCCACATACACCATGGAATACTATGCAGCCATAAAAAGGAACATGATCATGTCCTTTGCAGGGGCATGGATGGAGATGGAAGCCATTGTCCTCAGCAAACTAACGCAGGAACAGAAAACCAAACACCACATGTTCTCACTTATAAGTGGGAACTGAACAATGAGAACACATGGACACAGGGAGGGGAACAACACACACTAGGGCCTGTTGGGGGGTTGGAGTCGGCGGGGAGAGCATTAGGATGAATAGCTAATGCATGCTGGGCTTAATACCTAGGTGATGGGTTGATAGGTGCAGCAAACCCCTATGGCACATGTTTACCTATGTAACAAACCTGCAGATCCTGCACATGTACCCTGGAACTTAAAATGAAAATAAAAATAAATAATAAAAAAGGGATTCATAGCAACGCAAAAGATGATGAATAAATGGCAAAGAGACCAGCTGAAAAACTGAAGGTTTTGATGGGATGTCATGACAAGAAAGTAGACTGGACCTGAGGGAATGAGCTGGCCAGAAGGAATAGGGTCTTCAGTCAGAAGTGGGCATTTTGGCCTTTGCTTTCACATGATGATAAGGTCCAAGGTATGGCTGTGAGAATGGGTAAGAGTGGTGATTTTTTCCTTGAGGTCAAGAGGTCAAGGAACTTTGTACCCATTGTTGGCCAGGTCATCTTTTGGACACAGAGGCTGGCAGGATGATGATGGGAGCAGGACAGGAGAGAAAGACCAGGAGAAAGAGACTGAACTTCTCAGTTGAGTTAGGGACAGTGACCAGGTGCTCGGTGACAAGAGTGCAAGGAAAGTCAAAGGTGACAGGACTGGGAAGCAGGAGTTTCAGAAGAGGGAGTGTTTTCACCTGCAGGTACCAGGGGTGAGAGCTTGAAGAGCTGTAGTGAAGAGGAGTGATGCAGAGCCTAATGCCGGATCATGTGGAATGAAGGGGTTCAGAAGAAAGGAGAGTTTCTGAACTTAAGAGGATTCTTGTCCCCAGGATTTCTCCAAGGCTAATCCATAATCATGCTGGCATTCAGCACAAGAAGAAGGCATGTGACTTATGAGAACAGGTGACTTCTGTGCAGTTCACACAGCAGTAGGCAAGAAAAAAGCATTCCAGAGAAGAATCACATTTGGGGTAAGATCCTGGACATCACCACTTTTTTCAGTCCCCAACCTAATCTTTGTCCATTTCACTTTGCAAATCAACTCACATCTTACTTTACCAAAATAGATGCTATTTTCCACATATAGAGTGTATGCATATCTGCATTAATTCTCATTTCTTCCTAAATCTGCCAGGATGACATGTTCTTCCATCGATTCAGTCAAACATCTCTCTGTTTTTTTGTTTTGTTTGTTTGTTTTTGACGGAGTCTCGCTCTGTCGCTCAGTCTGGAGTGAAGTGGTGCAATCTCGGCTCACTGCAACCGCTGCCTCCCGAGTTCAAGTGATTCTCCTGCCTCAGCGTTCCGAGTAGCTGGGATTACAGGTGCCCACCACCACTCCTGGCTGATTTTTATATTTTTGGTAGAGACGGGGTTTCACCATGTTGGCCAGGCTGGCCTTGAACTCCTGACCTCAAGCGATCCTCCTGCCTTGTCCTTCCAAAGTGGTGGGATTACAGGTGTGAGCCACTGTGCCCGGCCCATCTCTGTTTTTCAACTTAGAATCTCTTCTCATCTTGTGCCTTAGCTGCTGTGCTCTACTGCAGTGCTTAGCACCAACCATTCTCCCAAAGGGCTTTTCCTCCTTATTCTAATGAAATGTACTGTGTGTAAAGTACAGTAATGTAATATATGTACAGGGTGCACATCCGCTGTGTGTGCGCATATGTGTATATGTATATACATATGTGTGTATACATGTACATATTTGCACACATTATATATGTATGTATATATACACACATATATGTATGACCTCATTGAGTTTCTTAACGTCATATAAGTCAACTAAGTATTGTACCCACTTTAGAGGTATGGAAAATGAGGCTTAACTAGGTGTCTTGTATGAGAGTGGAGTGGGTGATGGGGCCAGGGTTTAAACCTAGGCCTTCTGGTTCATCTAGGCTAAGTCACTAAATAACATTAAATGCATGTATGTTGCTTCAGTGGGCTATATTTTATGTGAAACAGGACCTTGATTATTTTGGCCATGTACTGAAATATATGTTAAAGTAGTCCTAAAATGAAAAGAACAAACCAACACAAAACCAAATCCATTGCCCATGTCTTTTTCTCTTTCTGGTGTCTCTGGGTATCTGCACTTGACTGGGAGGAAGCGAGAGAAATCAGTTTTCCCTCTGATCAGCAATAATTTATTGACCTGAAGATGCAGTAAACTGGTGTGAACACTTAATCCATACTATGCATCATTACACATTAATAGGGCCACTTTGCCACTTTCTGACATGCAAAAGTGGCTCGATTTGAATGAATTACAGTGATTTTAAAAGCAAAGGTTCTGCAGAGTGGCCTCTTTTGAAGTATCCTACGTAAATGGCTTCGGTTTTAAGGGAAATAAAATGCACTCTGAGAACCTGGAGTAGTATGGTCATTCAGTTCTGAATATATTGTGAAATAGTTTACAAGCTGATGGAGCAGGGATACCTGGAGCTATGTTCACTTACATTCCAATTCAATCCCTTTCCTGAATCTGCTGGAGATTTTATTACCACTTAGAAACCCTGACATTCTGTACATTGCATGGTGAACCGTTAATGATTTCTCAAACAAGAGTGAGGTAATCTTCACAGTAATTTTAAATATTTCAGAGGTCAAGGGGGGCATTTATGGTTTCCTTTATCATGGAGCAAAATGACTTTTTCAGTCAATCATTTAAGCCACGAGTTATGTACACTACGCATATTATCACATAGGAATCTGCCCTTTGTGCTGCTTTTCGTAGGTGCTTTGGGTACTTGTCAGGAAGACAAGAAAGTCGGACCAGATGGCGTGGGTTATTATTGGAAACAGATCTACTGATTCATGCATGCCTTTCTTCTTTTTTCCTTCCTCCACTCTGTCTTCGGTTCTATCAGCGAAAACAGTAATTGGCTATCTGGAAAAAAAAAAAATGGGGGAAATTGATTCTCTTGGAATGGTTGACTGAGTAAATGAAAAGGTGCTTCTCCTCTTTGAGATGTCCAGATGTGTGCTTTGTTCTGGGTTCATATTGAATGTATTAGCTTTTGTGCATATCGTGATGGGGTGCTGATACTGAGAAGGGAAATTTGAATGCAGTTTGGTGACTTAGAATTTCTGCGTAAGTGTCTCCAAGGGGGAAGCTTGGAGAGGTTAGGTGTCTTCTTTTTCCCTTTTTTGGGGGGAACCCTCTTTATGAATAGGAAGTGTTCATTAGGTCATTTTGTAAAATTTTGGAAAGCAAAAGTCAGGTACATGTTTGTACCTTACTCATGCGGTGCCTCCATGTGATAAGGTGCTTTTGGATAATAATGATATTGATAAAACAATCATTTGTATCACCTTTTGAGCACTAATATGATTGTGAGAGGGGCTTGAATTTTTCAGATTATTGTCAAGACAAGAAAGTGGTGTTGCTCCATGAGGCGGAATTCCATTGTCCACCTACACCAGAGGGTGGCTGAATTTGTAACTTTAGGAGTTGCTCTCAGAATCCCATCTCCACACACTTCCAACATCTGTATTTACAATAGTCATAACGGGAGGGTCAGAGCAAGGCCAGCAAAGTTGGGGACCTGAGTTTGCCTGCAGGTACAAAAGCTACTACCTTGGGGTACGTCTTGCCAAGGTTTTTTGGCCAGAGCCAGGAAGGAGGAGTGTGCTGGGATGGCTTAACACCATCTAAACATTTCCTAAATACTTTCTCTGCTAGGAAACATTCAAGAAATCAAACCCCCATTTCCCTGGAGTCTGAATATAATTTGAATAAGAGGGGAGAGGGAATTGAGATAGGGTAGTTGGGGGAGGACAATATTGTAGAAAAATACCTCTGCAATTGTTTTATCTCTGTCTAGCTTAACAGAAAGCTGACCTGTGAGGACTTCTTTAGGGTCCTCTCCGATTTAGATCCCATCTCCCCTCCCCTGCCCCAGGTTCTTTTTGAACTTTGAGCCATGTGTGTGTATACGAGCTACGGTGTCATCTTGAGTCAGTGGTGGCAAACCAAGCTTACCTGCCTTCAATCAGAGGACACTTCCTATTTGAACAACTCTCTAGGATCTCACATTATTTTCCTCCCTGGGTGGTACCATTTGCCATAATGGGGGCAGGCACACAATGGATCTCGGCCACTCTCCGTAGAATCAGCCAACTCCCCATATTAGAATGAGGTTTTATCTCCCTGGAGAATCTGCCTATGTTGGGGCAGCCATATGTGTGTTTTTGAATCGAGGAGGCCTGAGCCACTCATTCACATTTGTTTAATCCAAATGCAGGCCTCTCTGAGTAGGCGGTGGCTGCGGGGGAGATATTTGCATTTCTGACCTGCTGCATGCCTTTGCTGAATGAAATTCATATAATTACTACACACCATGACTTCCTCTAGAGTTGTATCCGTTCTGGTTGGCTTTTTTTCTTCCTCCACTTCATCATCATCCAATTAATTAACAGTTGCCATGGTGACTGTTGCCATGGCAGCATACAATTCTCCCAAAGGGATTCTCATTCATATTCTAATCAAATACATGCACATGGCTGGGTGGCTGGAAAAAGTGGTCAGGAGAATTCAAGAAGAATGGAGGAAGAAATAAAAGAGGATTGCTTTGTTCTTTTGCCCTGCCCTATCTAGCTTTGTCTTTAGCCTACTGTATCTTAGGAAGAGGATGATTGTTTTTCTTTATCGTTTTTCTTATAGAAATGCCTGGCTGTTCTCAGGGTGCATCCTATTTTTAGTAAAGTAGTCTTTTTCTGCCTTGGGGCCATGCTCTTCTCTCATTTTTTTCTTCCTTCACAAGGTGAGGGACACATTGATTTTCCTCTGCTGTTTAGTCTGGCAGACCTGCCGGTGAGATTTCTAATGGATTCTCTGTAAAGGAACCAAAGCTTTGTCGTTTACAACCATTAGCAGCTTCCACCTCTCAAACGAAGATCATATCTGTCACCTGTCCACATGTGACTTCCCAGGAAGCAATCGTTCTAATAAGATTCTGAACTACCCTTGCAAATCTGTTCATGGATTGTGTTATAGAGCCGAACCAGGTGTCGGCTCGCTGGGTACAGCAAGGCCAAACCCTGACATCAGGATTGCAGCAAGAAAAAGTGAGGCATTTAGTTGCCAGGTGCCAAGCAAGGAAGACCAGGCAGTTAATGCTTATGACTTCCCTGATGGCTTGCAGATAAGGGATTTTAAAGGCAGGGCTAAATTTCAGAAAGGAGAAGTTACAGGCAAAGTCATAAATCAATACATGGAGGTTATATATTGGTTTCGGCCTAAAAGGGTGGGATATCTTGAGCACGAGAGCTTATAGGTTATAGGTAGATTTCAAATTTTCTGATTTGATTAAGGAAGAGAAGATTTGTTTAAAAATTTGGGGTCAGCAGTAAAGAATGTTAGCTCTGGCTCCTGGTGTGACTTTCTCCAGGCCCCTCAGGAAGAAATTGCAAACAAAGAAGTGTAGTCAAAGTTTACTTTTTAGTTCCCCCCCTTATCTGAGGTCTACTTGCCAGCAGATCTCTTTGGTGGGGGTCTGGGTTACTGAAAAACAATTCAGGGACATATATTAAGAGGTTATCTTTAGTTTCTATAGGGAATCAAACCTCCCATGATTCTAGCTTCCTTGGGTATTGTTTTAAGCTACTATTACCTTCTTGCTTATCAAGTTGCTTATTTATTTCTCAAGGCCAGCTAGGTGCCTGGAATTTCCCTTGAAGGAACTCAAGATTTTCTTTTATTTTCATGCTTGGAGGCCCAGCAGGCCCCTAAGAGGGGGTCCTGGTTTTGTCTCAATTACTTATGCATGTGAGACAGCCAAGTGGAAAGCAGTCCCCAGGGAAACTCCAGCCGGCCTGCACACTGCAGTAGAGTCACAGAAGTTTGCGCCATTTGCAGTGGGGAGGAGCCTGGCCCCTCCTCTTCCTGGGTGGAACCTGGAATTTAATCTGTGAGGCGGGAAGCACACTAGCAAGACTTGGCTTTGTGGAAAGTTCCTGTTTTCCCTTTTGTTTTTCCTCCTTTTTGTCCAATAAGTACCATATTTATCACCCTTCAAAGTATCTGCAAGCCTAATATTTCATGGCCGTGTGACAAGGACCCCATCTTTAACTGAACTAAGGGAAAAGTCCTACAACACTTGTTTAATGTCTGACCATACTCATTCATTTTCTCAGTTCCTCCAGAAAGAATGAAAAATATCCAGGACTCTTCTTCCATCCATGTATCCCTGGCATGTTGACCTGACTAAGGTGACCTTAGCCCAGGACCACTGTTAGATTGGAATGCCTTCATTTTAGCCTGCCTCCCCGCTCAGAATCTCTGCTGCAGTTCCATTCTGGTTTGCTTCCCTCTGCTTCTCTTCCTGCCTCCAGGCCCTACCTCTGTGCAGGCATCTTCTACACAGAAGATGATGATTCAACATGAGATTTGGGTGGGGACAAACATCCAAACTATATCAGCTTCATTCCAAAAGAAATGCAATTGTCTTAAATGCCCTCCTTAGATGTCTCATCAAATAACCAGGAAAGATCAACCACCAAAAAAGAGAAGAGACTGTGAGTTGTCCTGTCCACACACAGATTTTTTAATCTATTCTTTTGAGGGTGACTCCAAGAGATTGTTTGGGGGACTTTATTTGCATTATAAGACAACTTTTGTTCCTGTGTAGCTCTGCCCTTCCTCTGCTGGCTGCCTCTTGCCTCTTGGATCTATGCACCTCTCCCCTGTGAAGAGAGTTGTAAGCATCAACCATCTGGCCCCTCTCTGAGTTCATATTTTCTATGACTCTCTATTTTTTCTCCTATTAATCTGCCTTTTGTCATTTGATTTTCAGTGAATCTTCAGAGGGCAAAAGGAAAGTTTTCTCCCTCATCTCCTATGTAGATAATCCATGGGCTCCATTTTGGGAAATACTGACCCAAAGAGAAGCCCAAATTCTTAGCATGGTATGCAAAGTCCATTACAATCTGATTCCAAACTGTTTTTGTCTTTTTAACTTCTAGTAATGATTCCTCCTCAGATTTTTCACCTCAGTGCCTGCCTTGTGTTCTAATTGTACCAAATTTTTCATTATTCTTCTCACCATACTGCACACAACTCAAGCTCTAAGCCTTTGCTCAAACTCTTCTTTTGTCTGAATGACCCCACTCTCCCTGATCCTGGTCAGACTTCTCCTCAACTCAATGCCACCTCCTTCCTGAAGTCTCCCAATCTTTCTCAGGTAAGACCATTCCTTCCCTGTGTCCCATAGCACTTTTAAGGCTGATGCTTGTCCTTACCACATTTTATTTTAATTATCTCTTTTAGGATCTGTATTTCTTGCCCTTTGAAGATTCAGGGCTGGGGAAAGAAAAGTAGCAATTATTTAGCACCTACTAAGTATTGTTTATGGTGCCAATGAGCTATTCTCCTCATCATAAACTTCTTTTTTATTAACAACAACAACAACAACAATGACAACAATATAACTGAAATGCGTCCTTCATTCCAGGTAGTGTGCCAAGAAATTTACATGCATATTCGCATATTCTCAATATTCATAGCAATCTTATAAAACTGCCATTATGATATACCCTTCCTTACAGAAAATGAAGGAGCTTAATGTACTCAAAGTTGATACTTAGTAAATGGTGCAGTTGGAATTTATCCAAAATTGTCTGACACTGGAGCCTGCTTGGGTGATCCTGTCATTGTTACCGAATTTTAAGGTGGAGAAACTTGCTTGAGGGTACCCAGCAGCAGACAGCCAGGGCTGCTGGATTCCCAGGCCTGGGGAAAAGATGCTCTTCAAACTTGGAACCTGCAGCTCCTCCTGTAATTCCTGACATATGGTTCATTGAATGGAACTAGACCTGTTGAGTATTAACATGACTCTCATTTTGACTCAGAGAAGTGACTTATCCAAGGTAATGTAGTTAGAGAGAGTCTTGGTTGAGAGTCCAACACAGATGTTTTTACAATCAAGTGAAATTCTCACCTTGTCAGTGATGCCTCCTCAATGCTATGGACAATTGGATATGTATTTGGGATTCTGGCCACCATTTACAGCATTGTTTCAAGGGAAAAAAATGTATCCTGAGGTCGTTTTCAAGACTGTTAGAGTCAACCCTTAGAACTTGGGCTAAGTCAGAGACTGAAATAGGCATGCCACAGCTCTGTCTCACCAGCAGTAGCATTTGTATCCAGACCCATGTAGGTATCTGCAAAATATTTATGGTCTTAGAATGGAGTTTCAGTCACATGTTTGGTACTTCGTCCAAAGAACAATATTTGGAAATGGATTCTATAGCACCAGGCAGCTGATGAAGGAAGGAGATGTTTTCTCACCTAATTTTCACAAATGGTTTCTGGAACCTCACCTTCAAACTCCTTGACAAACACAGTTCTGCCCATGCTCTCAGAGGACCTGAAAAAAAAAAAAATCATGCAATTAACCCCATATGTTCAACTTTGGAGAGCACCTGGGTAACAGCTCCTAGCCAAAGCTTAGTATGCCAGGAGCTCTCTGATGAGGGGTCTAACCATTTTCTTTTCCTAGGAATTGAATAAGTCGTTGATCCATCTGTCTATCAAGTGTCTGAAGTCAGCAGAACCCCTGATAGTGCCCAAACCTTTTTTCCCTTTGTCCCATTGCAAAGCAACTAACCCCATCCTGGGATAGCTGTGAGCTGTGGCTGCAGCTTTGCTGTGTCTGGTCTTCCGGGGGATGAATGGCTGGTGGCTCTGTCCCAGGGTGAAACTTGTGCTGGAGGGGGGCGGTCACAGGGTGCTGAGGAGAGAGAAGCCCCCTGTGTTTATAGTGAAGTACCATTGATTTCCACCTCATCCATCACTCCAGTGTGCCTGCCACCGGCTGCAACGTGAAAGTGTGCCCTGCTCAGGTGCGAGGGGACAGTGTTGTGAAAAATTCATCTCTCAGATGATTCACCGGACCCCTGCTTGCTAATCCACTCCTGCGCTCCTCACCCCACACGTTTATTGGCAGGAATATCAAGGTATCAGGTTTTAAAGAGGTGGAAGTCAGAGAACAAAATTATTAACCTCCACGTCAATTCTAATTAATGCAGCAAGCCACCTGGATATTTAGTGACTGGAAATGAAATCAATTTGAGTTTTCAGATTTAATTTACATACAGCTGGTATGATAAATCGGTAACACATTGCTAGGTAACTCACTTCTCTGTAGTTCAGGGGAAGGATTTCTGTCCTCATTGCTATCTGGGTATTTTACAAATCCTTTCATTAATCCAGAGCTTTGGCCTTCCAAGGAAGGGCATGCTGGTTGTAACAGCTTTGAAAAATTTAGCTTCTGCTGCAGCTTGGCCACGGAGAGAAAATGTCATTTCTATATTTTTTTTACTAGCTGTTTTAGTTTAATTTATGATTTCCCATCCCCATCTCCACCCCCACCCCCAACCCTACCACCAGTGAAAAGAAAAAGCTAAATTTCTAGTTTGACTTGAGTGAATGTCTGATCTGATCATTTAAACAGGGCCTTTGGGGGATGCTCAGTCTTTTTAGGAAAAATTGGTTTTGGTCTCAGATTACCTCTACCCTGTGACTGATTCTTTTGCTAAAATGGCATGTGGAGTATGGAGACAACTGGTTTGGAAGGGAGTGAGGGCTGTGGCTCCTGGACTTCATGGTGGAGGGGAGGAGTGTCCTCTCATATGAGGACTGTGGCTTTAGGTCCATGTCTCTTCATATTGGTTCCTGCCTCAAGACCATGGCTGGTGTCACTTAGGCCTGGTCAGGGGCTTCTCCTCTGGCTGACCTCCAGACCCTATGGCCACTGCCCATCCCAGCAGGCCCCTGGCTCTCGCCATCAGTGCCCAGCAGTCAGAAGGTGGCTTGGCAAAGTGAAACCTCAGAACCTCCCTCTGTCCCTCCTGCTGGCTTGCCAACTTGATGCGGCCTGGCTCTAGGCTGGTGTAAGGCATTCAGAGAGAGTTCTTTTCTCAGAAGTCCATGCAGGGAGCAGAGGCTGTGCCACCTTCTACTCTCTTAGGTTCACTTATTCAATGCCAAACACAGAGAGGGACATAGGGACATGCCTCAAAGAGCCTTGCTCTCCTCTCCTCAGCTCTTCCACCATCCCTCAGACTGGAAAAGGACAGGTCTTTCTTTTACCCTCCTGTGTAATAGTGTCCTCCTTCTACAGCAGTGGCAAACATTCCGGCCTTTCTGCCCTGGTGGAGAGTGCATATATTCTAAGTGGCAGTGGTATTTTTATGCATTAGTGTCATCTAGTCTTGGTCCTTAATGATTTAAAGCAGGGTGAGGGTATCTTCAGGGAGTGAAAGTCGAATTGGGAAAAACTGTTTTCAGGACAATGCCCTGGCTTCAAGGTGAATGCTTTGCTGTTTAATCCAATTTCTGAATGCAGTAAGTAGAAAACTACTCTAGCTGTTCTTTCTGCATTCTTTGAGTAAAAATCCTCCTTTTCCAACAGACGGGAGTTTCTGGATGCCTTTGGCAATCTGGGGTGATGGGGACATATTCAGAAATCCAGAAGAAAAACACACGAACAATTTTCATTACAATTTTACTTTCATTAAATCAATAATATGTGAGGCTTTGCCACATGGTCTCTGTCCAGACACACCTAACAGTAGTTCACAGGATGTGATCACTTAATCAACAACTTTTTTGCTTTTTTTTTTTTTTAAAGATGGAGTTTCACTGTTGTTGCCCAGGCTGGAGTGCAATGGCGCAATCTCTGCTCACTGCAACCTGCGCCTCCTGGGTTCAAGCGATTCTCCTGCCTCAAATTGCTGGGATTACAGGCATGCGCCAAGTAACTGGGATTGCACGCATGCGCCACCATGCCCAGCTGATTTTTGTATGTTCAGTAGAGACAGGGTTTCACCATGTTGGCCAAGCTGGATGGTCTCGAATTCCTGACCTCGGGTGACCCATCCGCTTCGGCCTCCCAAAGTGCTGTGATTACAGGTGCGAGCCACTGGGCCTGGCCTAGTCAACAGCTTTTAAGAAGTGACAGAAGCAACTTGCACGTGTGCATATGCATTTGTGTGTGTGTGTGAGAGGGAGAGGGGGAGAGAGAGAGAGAAGAGAGAGGGAATGGAGTGTGTTAGATTATGGGCTGAGTAGTGTGGAGAAGGATATCAAAGGTGTGAAAAATTTGAGATTAAACCTGTAGATAGAATACAAAAATTAAAATGTTTAAAGGCCACAGATAAGTGAGTGCAACTAATATAGCCCCAACTTACTACAGGATTTCTGAGGGACCACAGAACAAAGAAGTGATTACAGTTAGACATTTTTAACCAGAAAAGACTTCCTAAAAGAGGTGATTTTGGGATTAGACTTGCAGGCAAGGTTATTTATACCTATACAAATCGAAAAGAACAGAAGCAGATGGATTAGCTGACAGGAGCTGAGGCTGGCTGTGAAGGAAATAGGGTTGGCGAGATAGGAAGGGACCACTGTGAGTAATGGGCATGGTTTTGTGAGAACAGTTTTTGCTTAGAAATCAAGAGATGCTCTAAGGTGTTAATGGTGAGCTATGTGACCTGGTAAGCCCCCTGGCCTCTCCGGCCTCAGGTTTCTCTTTGGTTAGAAGAGGGACGAGGAAGTCTCTCAGGTTCCTTCCAGTTGCAGCCAGCTGTGATTCAATGGCAAGGGGAATGCTGGTCTAGGTTTTGAGAGTGGAGGGTTGTGGTGAAAATGACATGGACATGGAATTCTTCCAGTCATGGTATAAATTGGAGCCCAGGAGAGCAGGGGCACAGGCATGAAGTGATGTAGGGATAATGTCCTGGGGGTGAATAGTGGCCCCAAAATGATATGTATAAGTACTAATCCTCAGAGCCTTTGAATGGTACCTTAAATGGCAAAAAGGGACTTTGCAGAGGTGATTAAGTTAAAGGTTCTGAGATGAAGAGATTATCCTGGATTATCTGGATTGGCCCTAAATGCCATCACAAGTATCCCTCCAAAAGAGAGACAGAAGGAGTTTTGAGACAGACAAAGGGGAGACAGTGTGGCCACAGAGATTGGAGTGAGATGGCCACAAGCTAAGGGATGCTTGGAGCCCCAGAAGCCGGAAGTGGCAAGGAAGGATCCCCCACTAGCACCTCCCGAGGGAGTGTGACCCTGCTGATACCTTGATTTTGAACTGTCCATCCTCAGAATTGTGAGGAAATAAATTTCTGTTATCTGAAGTGCTGGGTTTGTGGTAATTTATTACAACAGTCGTAAGAAATTAATACAATTGTAGCTGAAACAGGGAAAGAAAGTGAAGGTTTATGAGATACTGGTCTTTTTCTCAGTTACCTTCTCAGGGAGTGACTGTGGAAGAGAAGGAAAGCAATTAAAAATGGCTCTAACCTGAGCCATGAGACTGTGGTGTTCCTAAGAATGCATATTTTTGACAGAGATTACTTTGTAGACGTATTCTCCTTTCATCACCTATGTGGCACATGTTTTTGTCTCCAATTTTAAAAGTAAATAATGTATCTCAGAGTCACACACACATAGGGAGGAAAACAGTCATAGAATTAAAAACCTTAGGATAAAAAACCTCAGTTCCCTCCCCTCCCCTTCCAGCCTCCAGTTTTGCACTTCAGAAACACTTGCTTTCCTCTCTGAGGCTTGTTTTTCTTGGCATTTACCTTCATCTATGATGATTTCTTGATTTATCAATCTTAGACCATGTCTATTAATTTCCTTTTCTGACCATTATGGATTTCCTTCTCTTCTGACCTCTCCTCTGTTGGCTTCCCCTCCCTCCAGCCTTCAGTATAGTTTAGGTGATGGAATGTTACCTTGGCTGTTTGGATCAAGTCACCACGATGTAGTAGCCTCTTAAAGGAAGTGACTGAACACTGGATAGTAGATTCTGAAGCCCATAAAAAGGACAGAAGGTTGAGAGTGTGAAGATGATATTGTTTGTCTCTGTGTCCCCACCCAAATCTCATGTTGAATTATGATCTTCAGTGTTGGAGGAAGGACCTGGTGAGAGGTGATTTGATTATGGAGGTGGATTTCCCCCTTGCTGTTCTCATGATAGTGAGTTCTCATGAGATCTGGTTGGTTAAAGTATGTAGCACTTCTTCCTTCACTCTCTCCTGTCACCATGTGAATATGTGCCTGCTTCCCTTTCTCCTTCTGCCATAATTGTAAGTTTCCTAAGGCCTTCCAAGCCATGCTTCTGGGCAGCCTGCAGAACTGTGAATTGATTAAACCTCTTTTCTTCATAAATTACCCAGTCTCAGGTAGTTCTTTATAGCTGTGTGAGAATGGACTAATACAGAGAACATCTTGTGAGCAGATTTTCTTCAGGGAAAGCTGTGCTGAGTCCCTGTCAGGGCTGTCTACCCCTCACCTCAAGCCTGTGAGGGTTTCTGCCAGGATTACAAGGAAGGCATCCCCTGCAATGAGGACCTGTTGTGACTTCCCCAGGATATCGGAAGGCTGAGAAATGGGCTTACTGCTTTGGTGGTAGAGCCAGGAGACCTGCTTCTGTTTGGGAGGGGCCTGCACCCTTGGAGTCTGCCAGGAACAAAGACAGGTGCTGGGCATCTCGCTGGTCATGGGAGCGGCTGTCTGAAGGGCCCAGTAAGGAGGTCTCAGAAGAACATGTGAAAACACCATTGAGAAAGAAGAGGAACCTTCAGAATACCATCCCATCAAGTGTGAACTTTCTGGAATTTCCTCCCCTGTCCTTTCTCCCATTCGCAAAGAGGAGGAGGTGAGCGAAAGGAGAGGCTGAACACACCTTCCACCCGAGTGTAAAGTGGCTGTCGTCAACTGGCTCTACCTGAGGAAAGAGAGAATATTTAGCACTAAATTAGTTTTGGAGACTTGATTGTTATTAATACATAGGAATGGGCACTCTAATGCTTAAATTGAGGCTCTGTCTCCTGACATAATGACTCTAGGACTAAAGTGGGAAAATCTTGGTACCTACCAGGGTTTTAATCTAGCCAAAAGGTGAAAATTTCCTCATTGAATACATTTTTCAAACTTAAAAAAAATCAAAACTTTTATTTCAAGATAATCATAGATTCCCATGCAATTGTAAGAAATCATACAGGGAGACCCTGTGTGTGTTTCCTCAAGAGTAATAGCTTGCAAAATGATGGCATGATATCACAACCAGGATGTCGACATCAGTATAGTCAAGATGCAGAACATTCCATTAAGACAAGGGACCCTCCTGCTGACCTTTTTAACCATAGCCCCCCACCTCCCTCCTTAACCACTGGCAACCATTAATCTGCTCTCCATTTATATAATGTTGTCTTCTTAATAATTCTATATAAATGAAAGTATATGTATAGTATATAATTTTGTAGGATTAACTTTTTTTTTTTCTCCTCAGCCTAATTCTGGAGATTCATCCAAGTTGTTGTGTGTATTAATAGTTTTTTGTTTGTTTGTTTGAGACAAGGTCTCCTTTTGTCACCCAGGGGAGTGCAGTAGCATGATCATAGCTGACTACAGCCTTCACCTTCTGGGCTCAAGCAATCCTCCAACCTCAGTCTCCGGGTAGTTGGACTTACAGGCACATACCACCATGCCTGCTAAATTTTGTTTTTTGTAGTAGTCAGGGCTTCTTATGTTGCCCAGGCTGATCTTGAACTCCTGGGCTCAAGCAATCCTCCTGCCTTGGCTTGCCAAAGTGCTGGGATTACAGGCTTGAGTCACAGTAGCTGGTCTGTTTTCTTTTTTTATTGTTCAGAAGTATTCCATGGTATGGATATGCCAGTTTGTTTAACCATTCACCCATTTAAGAACTGGGCTATTTCTTTTCTTTTCTTTTTTTTTCTTTTTTTTTTTTTTTTTTTTTGCTATTATGAGTAAAGCAGCTATGAATGTTTGTGTTCATGTTTTTGTGTGAGTTCATCTACATTTCTCTGGGAATAAACGCCCCGGGGGCATATAATGGTTAAGAGGTATAATAGTTGTAAGTTTATTTTTTTAAGATGCCACCAAGCTTTTCCCAGAGTGGCTGTACCATTTTCCACTTGCATCAACAATATACGAGTGATCCAGTTTCTCTATGAAAATATTTTAAAGGCATCGTGGGAGATAAAAATAAAGTTGCAGATGATATCCCCTAGGTGGTACCACTCTGGACTCTGTAAATAGCAAGTTTGATCTGCCTGACCCATTCAAAAGTGGCAGGTCTGCAGAGCTGGAAGCAGGCCTGGCCTGGGCTCTGGGCAGTGGTGCAGTACCAGGGACTGGCCAGAGAGGCGCCCTAAGGCTTGACAACCGCTTGCTGAGAGTCCTTTTAGTTAGCCCTGTTCCTCCCAGGGCTCTTCCACATTCATTGGTCAGGGCTATGGCAGCGTCCTTGGATTGGAGCTACTTTTCTGATTATGGAAACAACAATCTTTTTCATCAGAGCACAGTAGTTACTATTAAAAGCTGCAGTCGCATGGCAGGCTGGAAGTGGCAATTCAGAGAAACTTTTGTCTTCCCACTTCCCAGAGTGGTGCCAGCTGGAGGGGTTTTGCTGGGACTGAAGAGGGAAGAGTGGGGCTAGGATCAAAGCCAGAAAGGGGGATGCTTCCTAAAGAAAGCCGCATGCAGGCCAGTTTAACTCCTCAGTTACAGAGGGGGCTGTGGTGCCTTCTCTCAGAGCTCAGAGGCTACTAAAAGCTCAGCTCTGAGTCTGAAAGGCTTATATGATTCAGCTCTGGAGCTAAATGCCTCCAGAAATGCCAGCTCAATGACTTACTGCCTGTGTAGCCACAATCAAGTTACTTTAACCTCTTTAAGTCTCAGACGTTTCATCCATAATATAAGGCTATGAATAGCACCTCTTGGGTTTATTATGAGGATTATATGGGACAATATTTATATAAAGTCCATAGGACAATCATTTCAAGTTGACTGCACATTGGAATTACCCAGAGATCTTTAAGGAACACCGATGACTGGGTCCCATTGCCAGATTCTGGGATCATTACAATTGGCCTGGTGTGTGAGTTCTATAAACTCCTTAAGTGGGCCAGGTGTGGTGGTTCACGCCTGTAATGTCAGCACTTTGGGAAGCCAAGGCAGGTGGATCACCTGAGGTTGGGAGTTTGAGACCAGCCTGACCAACATGGAGAAACCCCATCTCTACTAAAAATACAAAAATTAGCTGGGCGTGGTGGCGCATGCCTGCAATCCTTGCTACACAGGAGGCTGAGACAGGAGAATTGCTTGAACCTGGGAAGTGGAGGTTGTGGTGAGCCAAGATCATGCCATTGCACTTTAGCCTGGGCAACAAGAGCAAAACTCTGTTTAAAAAAAAAATTTAATTAAAAATACAAATAAATAAATGAAAGCTCCTTAAGTGATGTACTATGTTTAATTGTCCCCCACTATGATCTCTCCCACCAAGTTCATGTCCTTTCTGGAACTTCAGAATGTGGTTTTATTTGAAAATAGATTTATTATGGGTGTAGTTAGTTAAGATGAGGTCATATTGGAATAGGGTGGGCCCTTAATCCAGTAGGACCAGTATCCCTATTAGGAGAGGAGAAGAGACACAAAACAGACAGGTACAGAGACAAAACAATGTAAAGAGACACAAGGAGAAGGTTGTGAAACAGAGGAGGCAGAGATTGGAGCGATGCGTCTATAAGCCAAGGAATCCCCATAATTACCAACAACTCCCAGGAACTAGGAGAGAGGCAGGGAACGAACTTTCCTGCAGAGCCTTTCAGAAGGACACTTTGATTTTGGACTTCAGGCCTCCAGAGCTGTGAGAAAATACATTTATCTTGTTTTTAGCCACCCAGTTCATGGTATTTTGTGACAGCAGCCCTAGAAAGCTAATGTGGATTGTCATAATATACAGCCAACGTTGTCAATCACAGCCATAGATGGTAAAATGTGGCAGAACATGGCTCAGAGAGCATCAGCTATTTTCATTATCTCAAAGCAGATAGCCTTAGCCATATTTAAGTGTCTACTGAGTCTCAGAAAAGCATCTTGGAGAGCAGTTGGTGCTGTTTGAGAGGAAAGAGTCCTAGGGAGCCCTGTTCTCTGAGGATGGGCCACTGTGTCAATCACGGGGAAGCAGTAGGTGTCACCACTGTCACGGAAACCCAGCCCATTCATAATAGTCTGAGAAAGCAGGGGCGCCACGTCAGTCTGGGTCTCAGAAGTTTGGGAAACACTGCATTCCATATTCCCTCTGTATTAGTCCGTTCTCGTGCTGCTATGAAGAAATATCCAAGACTGGGTAATTTATAAAGGAAAGAGGTTTAATTGACTCACAGTTCCTCATGGCTAGGAAGGCCTCAGGAAACTTACAATCATGGCAGAAGGCACCTCTTCACAGGGTGGCAGGGAAGACAATGAGTGCTGAGCAAAGTGGGAAGCCCCTTATAAAAGCATCAGATCTCATGAGAACTCACTCACTATCATGAGAACAGCATGGGGGAAACTGCCACCATGATTCAGTTATCTCTACCTGGTCCCACCCTTGACGCATGGGGATTATTACAGTTCAAGGTGAGATTTGGGTGGGGTCACAGAGCCAAACCATATCACCCTCCTTTGAAGAAAGACAGCATGCATTAGCATGTTCAAGTTTCTCCTGGAGTAAAGAAACCCCTTCGATTTTACTTATACCAGAATTTCCCAAGCCAGTCTGACTATGTCAAGCTTGACTTTTTCCATAACTTGCATTATCCCAGCAGAACCAGTGCTCTGGAATCTGACTTAGGAAATCCTGATTGAGGTCACACCACCACAGATGGGTACACACCTACCCAGAGGGAAAACTTAAAGGAAAAGGCTGGGCGTAGTGGGTCACACCTGTAATCCCAGCACTTTGGGAGGCCGAGACGGGTGGATCACTTGAGGTCAAGAGTTTAAGACCAGTCTGGCCAACATGATGAAGCCCTGTCTCTACTAAAGAATACAAAAATTAGCCGGGTGTGGTGGTATGCGCCTGTAATCCCAGCTACTCAGGAAGCTGGGGCAGGAGAATAGCTTGAACCCAGGAGACAGAGGTTGCAGTGAGCTGAGACCATGCCACTGCACTCCAGCCTGGGCAACAGAGATAGACACCATCTCAAAACCTTAAAGGAAGGCGATTCCCTTGTTTTGTCATCAGGCGGAGCTCAGCATGGGCAGCACTGAGAGATTTGGAAACTCAAAGATGTTTCCAGTTCAAGAGCACAGGAGCAGGTTGCACTTGGAAGTTGGCTATGTACACTGCATAGATTCTCTAGAATAAAAAAAATCTTCCCGGACAGGAAAGTGGTTCTGGGTCAAGTTTTAGAGCAGGGATGTCAGCACCCATTCAGCTTGTCATCCTTGAATGAATGGACAAGCTTGGTGGTGAAGGGTGGTTTTTAAAGAGCAGCATTGTTTGGTCTTCAGAAGTTTGAGGGAAGATGTAACAGCTATTGGAGGGTGTAGGGGGTCATAACAGCTGTTCTTCCTCTTCGTGGAAAGTGGAATGAGAGAAAATGAAGCAGAGAAGTCTTATGAGCTGTGAGAGAGCATTTCCCAATAATTCACAAAACTTTAGAGTGAGAGTCAGAACTCAAAGCCAAGTGTCAGATTCTGAATCCTGTGTTTCTTTCCCATCGCAGGATGCTGCGTAGAGGGTGAATCTGAGTTTATAGACTCAGTTATGCAAAGAATGAAACTGTCTTTCGCTATAACGTAACAACTGTTTCAGACCTCCATTGTGACAGAGTGGCAGAAATGTATTTTCAGTCAATTACTTTTGGGATTGCTATTACCTTTGGGATGGTACCCAGTTCTAGGGGTTTACATATGGACCATATGAAAGGGGATGAGCAGCGCTGTGGTCCCTGATGTCTTGCCTCTGCAGGTGTTCTCCGGAGTATCCATCTTCTTGTCTGGTTCTTGGCCATCTATTCCTGAAGATTGTCTCTGTCTCTGTCACCACAGCTACTTTAGTTCTGGTGGCTCTACTTGTGAGCCAGGTTAAGGCATGGAGGTCTCCGACAGGCTGTCTGTGCTCTTGTTGGTCTAGGTCACCTACATAGTCATTTTCTCTCTGGCATCTGGCTGCCTCCCTGAGACTCAACACAAGACAGGGTACAGGGGTTTGCTTTCTTTTTCCTCTGAGGCATCAGCTTTTGGAAAAACAAATGAGGAAGATCACTTTACTTCCTTACGTTCCATTCAATCATATCATCTCCTCTTCAAATGAAATGGAAGAGCCAGGGGAGGAGGATGATGAGGAAAATACCACAAGACCCTCAGAACTTCTGAACTACTGAAAAGAAAAAAAAACCCATCACCTAATGTAATACTTCAGTAGTAGTATTATTCCAGAACCTTCTCCCATTGCAGTGGGCCCCAGAGGAAGGGTGGAGTCTTTTCTTCCCCTGACTTATGTAGATGGATAAGTTCTGGGACTCTGGGGAGTCCAAAATATTTATGTTTTGGGGCTGGCCTGTTGCCTAATATCTTGACCTCCAGCACTTAGCGTGAGAGAACCAGCCCATGCTAGGAAGATCAATGTTCCGGGTTTGCCTGAGACTAAGAGGTTTCACAGGACGTGTGACTTTCATTGCTAAAACTGGTACAGGCCAAGTCAAACTGAATGGATTGGTCACTCGGTGAAGATCCTTTGATTGTTTTCCTCTGGGGCTAACTTTCTGAGCCTCTGTGTAGACTCACCCCTAAACTTCTCCAGTCCTGTATGTGTCTTCTCTTTGCTGAGTTAAAGGAGTAGGGACTCATGCATGAATTAAGAGCCTGCTAACAGTCAGGCATTTTATTTTCCAGATGAATCTCCAAGGATTATTCACCTTGGAGGGTGAGTATCATGGATCTGGAGCCTGTCTGCTGAGAGCCTTGGAGGTCCCCGCTTTATCGTGGCTCAATCTGACCAGCTTGCTATCAGCATCTCATTTGCTTTTTCTCAGATAATTATTAATTTCTGCATCTTATACTCATGCTAGTGGATACCTTTTCAATTAATCACGGATGATGGGAAAGAGACAGATTTCCCTATCAGTGAATTAACTGTCAGTACTGATAGGTAGTGGGGAGCTTGTGAAGAGTACAGTGTGAGTGTGTGTGCGCGCTCACAAGCAAGCGCACAATTGGATAGGTGGGCAGTAAGTGTAGGAAAGAGAGGAAGGAAGGTGGGAGTGCAGCAGAGAAGACCATCTGTTCTTTGCAGCCAATTTTAACTCTTTCCCCCCTTCTCCTAGTCTTTCTCTACTTCCCTGGTTACCATTATCTGAAGACAAACTTTCAGTGCTAGATATTTTTGATTTACTGAGCTATCAGAAATGAAAGGTGACTTCTGTTCCCAGTCCTTCACTCTTCAAGATACCCAACCAACAGCTGGAACACTAGAAGTACCACCACTGAAGGAAATCTGGATTCTGTTACATCTTTACACTAACATCCCATGCTCCATTCCCATTGATTTGCTCCCTAGCTTCGAGAAAATCAGTTAACCTCTGTGGTCATCTCTTGCTTTGTAATAAAATGAAAGTGAAGGCTCAGAGTCCCAGATATAGTGACATATTTTCAAAATGTATATTGGTGGTGCTGACTGTGGAATCTTTTTATTATACCATTTCTCTGCTCACAGGCCTAAAACATGGGCTAAGAAAGCCCCACAGCCTATAGAATAAAATCTAAACTCCTAAATATGCCAGTCCTTGACCTCCACAATCTGGATTCCAAAAGCCTGAGCTGTTAATCATCTGTTGCTTCATTTGGCCCCCTAGCATATATTAAAGTGCACTTCAGTTACTTTTAATAAGTATCTGTCTTATTTTAAAATTTATTTAAAAGTTCCTTGACAAGCAGACTGCTTTTTGCCCTTTAAAAAAAAATCCCCAGCACCTCACAACTGTTTTGCACCTAGTAAGTGTCCAATAAATGTTATTCAATTCAATTAATAAATTGAATTGAAACTTTTTTGGGTGGGATATACAAATCCTTTTTAAAACACAAGCAGGTTATGAATCTTTAAGTTTATCCTGTACTTATTCCCAACCATAAAAGGAACATTCAATATTTAATCAGTAAGTATGATTTTGGCTGCGAGTTTTTCATAGATGCCCTTAATCAGAATGAGAAAGCTCCTCCTACTCTCAGTTTGCTGACTGTTTTTATTAGGAATGAATATTGGATTTTGTCAAGTGCTTTTTCTGGACTGATTGAGATAATAATATAATTTCCTCCTTTATTCTGTTAATGTGGTGAATTAACTACATTGATTTTCGATTGTTGAACCAGTCTTGCATTTCTGGGATTGCATTTTATCATTTTTCTGTTATCCTTGGATATATACATTTCTATGGATAATGAATGGGATTAGCCTGTAAATTTTCTTTTCCGTAATGTCCTTTTCAGGTTTTGGGATTAGGCTTATCCTAGTTTCATACAATGAATTGGAAAGGACAGCTTTAGATTTATATGAAAGTTGCAAGGATGTAATAGAGAATACCCATATACTCTTGTACCCAGTTTCCTCTGCTGTAAAGAACTTACTTTCCTATGGTACTTTTCTCACAACTAATGTATCAATATATATGCATTATTATTATGTATTTATTTGTTTTTGAGATGGAGTTTCACTCTTGTTGCCCAGGCTGGAGTGCAGTGGCACAATCTCAGGTCACAGCCCCCTCTGCCTCCTAGGTTCAAGAAATTCTCCTGCCTCAGCCTCCCAAGTAGCTGGGATTATAGGCATATGCCACCACGCCCAGCTAATTTTGTATTTTTAGTGGAGACGAGCATTATTCATGTTGGTCAGGCTGGTCCTGACCTCAGGTGATCCACCTGCCTTGGCCTCCCAAAGTGCTGGGATTACAGGCATGAGCCGCTGCACCTGGCCGTGTTTGTTATTATTTTTAACTAATGTCCATACTTTTTATATAAGAAAGCAATAGACTTTTGCATATTAACTTTGTGTCTTGCAACTTTGCTGTAATCACTTATTAGTCCCATGAGTTTTTTTGGTTTGGAGAATTTCTACATAGATGATCATGTCATCTGTGAACAAAGATGGTTTTATTTCTTACTTCCCGATATACCTTTTATTTATTTTCCTAGTCTTCTTGAATTAGCTAGGATTTTCTTTCCTCTTTTTTTTTTTTTTTTTTTTTGCGGGGGGGATAGGCTCTTGATCTGTCATCCAGACTGGAGTGCAGTGGCATAATCATGGCTCACTGTAACCTCAGCATCCTGGGTTCAGGCAATCCTCTTGCCTCAGCCTCCTAAGTAGCTAAGACTGCAGGCATGCACCACCATGCCTGGCTAATTTTTAAAATTTTTTGTGGAGATGGGGTCTTGCTGTGTTGCCCAGGCTGGTCTTGAAGTCCTGGCCTCAAGCAATCCTGCTTCAGCCTCCCAAAGTTCTGGGATTACAGGTGTGAGCCACTGCACCCAGTCTTTATTTTGCTATTGACTAGGTGAGAATGGATATTCTTGATCTTAGAAAAGCATTTATTTCTCACGATTAAGTATGATGTTATTTGTAGTTTTCTTATGGATGTTCTTTATCAAGTTGAGGGAGTTTTTATCTATTTCCAGTTTGTTGAGAGTTTTTACAATGAATGGTAGTTGGATATTGTCAAGTGCCTTTTCTGCATCTATTTAATATGATTATGTGATTATTGTTCTTCAGACTAATGATGTGACAGATCACATCAATTGACTTTTGAATGAGGAGCCAGCCTTGCATACCTGAAATAAATCCCACTTGGTCATCATATATAATTATTTTTATACATTGTTGGATTCAATATGCTCAAATTTTGTTGATGATTTTTGCATTTATGCTCATAAGAGATATTGGTTTATAGTTTTTCTCTCTTGTAATGTCTTCAGTTTTGGTATTGGGGTAGTACTAACCTCATAGAATGAATTAGCAAGTATTTCCTCTGCTTCTATATTCTGGAGGTCATTGTAGAGAATTGGTATAATTTCTTCCTTAAATGTTTGATAAAATTCACCAGAGAACTCTTCTGGATCTGGTAATTTCTGTTTTGAAGGATTATTAGTTACTAATTCTACTTTTTAATAAATATGTGCCTATTCAGATTATCTACTTACCATTGTGTGAGTTTTGGTAGATTTGGCTTTCAAGGTTCAACCTCAGGTTACTAAATATGTCAGCATAGAGTTGTTAAAAATATTTATTATCTTTCTTAATGTCCAGGAGATTTGTAGTGATGGCTCCTCTTTCATATTTTAAATTAGTTATTTGTGCCTGCTCTTTTTTTTTCTTAGTAAACCTAGCTAGAAGTTTATCTATATAATTGATATATTCAAGGAAACTGCTTTGATTTTGTTAATTTTCTCTAATGACTTCTTGTTTTCAATTTCATTGATTTCTGCTCTAAGTTTTATTGCTTTCTTGCTTACTTTGAATTTAATAGGCTCTTCTAGTTTCTTTTTTGCATTTATATTTTTTATTATTTTATGAAGCGCATTTACTTGCTTTTCCAGTTTTGTAAGGTGGAAGCTTAGAGGATTGATTTTAGATATTTTAAATATTTCTTTTTTAATATGTGCATGTGATTCTATAAATTTCTGTAAGCCATACTTTCACTTCATTTGCCCTAATTTTGATAAGTTGTATTTTCATTTTTATTTACTTCAAAATATTTTCAATTTTATTTTGAGACTCTCCTTTGGCGTATGCGTTATTTGGAAGTATATTGTTCCATTACCAAGTGCTTTGGGGTTTTCCAAAGTTTGTGGTCTGAGGACATACTTTGCATAATTTTTATTCTTTTAAATTTGTGAGGGTGTGTTGTATGGCTCAGAATGTGGTTTTCCTTGATAACTGTTCTTTGTGAGCTTGAGAAGAATGTGTATTCTGTAGATAGATGAAGTTTTCTGTAGGTATCAATTATGTTTAGTTGATTGATGATGCTACTGAGTTCAGTTATGTCCTTACTGATTTTCTGCCTGCTGAATCTGTCAATATCCAATAATGGGGTGTCGAAGTCCAACTAGGACACTAGTTTCATCTGCTTCTCCTTGCAGTTCTATCAGTTTTTGCCTCACACATTGTGATTCTCTGTTCTTAGGTGCATGCATTGAAGATTGTTATGTTTTCTTGGATAATTGACCCTTTTATCATTAACATAATGCCTCTCTTTATCTCTGATAATTTCCCTTGCTCTGAAGTCTTCTTTATCTGAAATTAATATAGTAAGTACTCCATCCTTCTTCTGAATAGTATTAGCATGCTATGCCTTTCTCCATTTCTTTACCTTTGACCTATCTGTGTCTTTACATTTAAAGTGGGTTTCTCATAGACCACATAAATATTTGGGTTTTGTTTTGTGTTTCACTCTGGCAACTTCTGTCTTTTAATTGGTGTATCCAGGCCATTGACATTTAAAGTGATTATTGATATAGTTTGATTAATATATATCATATTTGTTGTTGTTTTCTAGTTATTTCTCGTGTACCTTTTTTTGTTAAATCTTCTCCTTTTCTGGATTCCCTCATTTTTATTAAACATTTTATATGATTCTATTTCTTCTCTTCTCTTCCAGTTATACTTAAAAAGCTTTTTTTAGTGAATGCTCTTGAGTGTGCAATATACATTTACAATTAATCAAAGTCCTGTTTCATATAACAATGCCATGTCAAGTGTAATGCAAATACCTCATAACAGAGCATTCTCAAATCCTCCTTTTCATCTCATATAACATTGCTGTCATTCATTTCACTTACCCATAAGCTATCATCACTGAATATATTTGTTGGTATTATTATTTTCAATGAATTTTATCTGTTAGATCAACTAAGAATAACAAAGAAAAAGATTTTATCTTACCTTTATTTGTTTATTCTCTTCCATTTTTCCATTCTTTATGTAGATTTAAGTTTATGACCTATATTAATTTTCTTCTCTCTGAACAATTTTTTAAAACATTTTGTGCAAAGCAGGTTTACTGGTGAAAAATTTTCTGAATTTTTTTTGTCTGGGAAAGTCTTTATTTCTCGTTCACTTTTGAAGGATAATTTTGCTGGACATAGAATTTTAGGTTGATGAGTTTTTTTTTCCTTACTACTCCAAATATTTTGCCCCACTGTCTTCCTGCTTGCAAGGTTTCTGAAGAGGAGTCTGGCTTTCCCCTTGCTCCTCTATAGGCAAGGTGTCCACCTCCTCCTCCTCCTCCTCAGCTTCTTTCAAGATTTTCTCTTTGTCTTTGTTTTGAATATGAAAAACATCTAGGTGTAGATTTTTTTGTATTTCTACTACTTGTTCTCTGAGTTCTTGGATCTGTGGTCTGGTATCTATCATTAATTTTAAGAAATTCTTGGTCATTATTGCTTCAAATATTTCTTCTATTTCTTTTTTCCCCGCCTGGCATTTAAAATATGCATATATTACATCTCTTATAATTGTCCCACAATTCTCGGATATTTTGTATTTTGTCCTGTTCTTTTTAGTTTTTTAATTTTTGCAATTCAGTTTTGGAGGTTTCTATTGACATTTCTTCAGGTTCACTGTTTCTTTCCTCGGTTGTGTCCAGTCTATTGATGAGCCTCATAAAGGCCTTCTTCATTTCTTTTAAAGTGTCTTTGATTGCTAGCATTTCCTTTTGATTCTCTCTTAGATTTTCAATTTCTGTGCTTATATTATTCATTTGTGCTTGCATGTTGTCCAGTTTTTCCATTAGAATCCTTAGCATATTAATCATAGTAGTTTTAAATGCACAATCATAATTCTAACATCTGTTGTATCTGAGTATGAATCCTGATGTTTGCATTTTCTCTTCATTCTATGTTTTTTGCTTTTAGTATGTCCTGTCATTTTTTTCTTGATAGCCAGACCTGATATATTGGGTAAATGAACAGAAGTAAATAGGCTTTTACATGAGTTATGTTTTTCTGGCAAGAAGTTAGGCTGTATTTACTGTCTGCCATAGCTGTAGGTGTCAGAGGCTAAAGTTCTTTTTTTTTGCTCTCCTTTTGTCTTTGTTTGCTCTGGAAACTTCTTAAATAAGGTCTGAGTTGTACAGTTATTTTAGTTATATTCTCCTTTTATTATACAGGAGCCCTACTGATGTGCTAACGAGTCAGGAGGGAGGAAGCATTCCATATTCCTATGGTTAAGTTTTAATTTTTTAGGGAGCAGGTACCCCTGAGCTATGACCTTCACAGGTGCTTCTCAGTTTTGTGGCCCCTCCTTTAGGTGAGGCAAGAAGGCTAAAGTGGGCTAGAGTTGGGTATTTCTCTTCTACCTCATGGAAGTCTAGAGCTGACTGAAGTTGGGTATTTTTCCCCACCATTGGTTGGTTAGGTTCCAGCAGAACTTCTGTTGGCTAGGCTCTGGTAAAATAATTTTTGCTGAGGGCTAGCCTTATTAAGAATAACAGAGTGCCCTGAGCTTATTTCACTAAAAGGGGCTACTTTCCCCCCTACCCTCTGCCAAAAACATGAGGAGATTGAATTTTTCTCTAATATTCATTGTGAGATACTAGTAGGGCTTCAGGAGCTAAAATACCCAAAAGTGCAGTGACTCCCACTAAGACTGTCTTCTCCTACCTCCTAGAGGTTTTTAACTCTCAGATTTGTCCAGGCTGAGCCGCCAGCAATTTGTCAATTACATTTTAGAGTTTCTTTCTTCAGTACTGGTTCCCATGGAGACTTCTGTTCCCTGGCTCCTGCTTCATTGAGTTCTGATTCTACGTATCTACCTGTCTGCCTTTTCAATTTTGCAGGGAATCAGTGACTTCAGTTTCCTGGTGGATATGGAAAGAGCTGTTGATTTATAGTTTGGTCAGACTTTTTCTGTGTGAGAATGGGAGTGATAACTTCTGAGCTCCTAACATGCTGGACAAGACTTCAAACAGTAGTCTTTTAAAACAAAATTTTGTGCGGAGTTTGTAACTGTTTTTGGTACAGTGATTTGTAGATTCAAGGTATTACATCATTACTGGTAACAAGTTGCTTTCAGTATTATTTTTTAATGATAGAATTTCATCATAATGTTCCAGTAGTTATTTTAATCAGTGTCTTGTTATTGAACATTCTGGTTGGCACCATTTTCACTGTTATACATACTACTTAGTATCTTTACATATAATGTCTAATTAAAAAATCATTTCTTAGGATAAATTCCTCAAAGAGGAATTGCTAGGCCAAATAATAAACATATTTTAAGGCTTTTGGAATATCGCAAATGAGACAGAGCACTTGACCCCTCCCAGGGATCTGTTGGACAACCCCTACAAACATGGAAATAAAGGAAAATCTTGAGTTTCTTAAAGGGAAATTACAGCTAGCCCTGAGAAGTAAAGGAACAACTTGATAAGCAAGAAGGTAATAATAGTAGCTTAAAGCAATAGCCAAGGAAGTTAGAGTCACAAGACTTTTGGTTTTCTATGAAAACTAAAGATAACATCTTAACATATGTCCCTGAATTGTTTTTAAAAAACCCAGACCCCTATCAAATGGGTTTGCTGGCACATAGACCATAGATAAGGAGGAACCGAGGAGTGACTCTGACTGCCCACTATTCTTTGCTCTAAATTTGTTCATAAGGGGTCTGGAGGAGGTCACGCCCATAAGCCAGAGCTAACATTCTTTTTTTTTTTTTTGAGACACTCACTCTGTTGCCCAGACTGAAGTGCAGTGATGTGATCTTGGCTCACTGCAACCTCTGCCTCCCAGATTCAAGTGATTCTTGTGCCTCAGCCACTGGAGTAGCAAGGATTACAGGCACACACCACCATGCCTGACTAATTTTTTTAATATTAATATTTTGTAGTAGAGATGGGGTTTCAGCATGTTAGCCAGGCTGGTCTCAAACTCCTGTCCTCAAGTGATCTGCCCGCTTCAGCCTCCCAAAGTGCTGGGATTACAGGCGTGAGTTGCTGCACCCAGCTGAGCTAACATTCTTTTCTGCTGATCTCAAATTTCTAGACAAAGCTTTGCTTCCTTAACCAGTTGCAAATCAGAAAATCTTTAAATTCACCTATGACCTGTAAGCCCCCCACTTCAAGATGTCCCAACTTTTTAGATCAAACCAATGTATAGCCTCCATGAATTAATTTATGCTTTATAACTTCTGCCTTTAAAAACCCTTACCTATACTCCATGGGGACTCTCCTTGCTGGTGCCCTGCAATAAGTGCCTCACTTTCTCTCACTTCGGTGCTTGCTTTGCTGCACTGGGTGGGTGGAACCAAATTCAGTTTAGTAATGCAAATTCTCTTCCTAAAAGCTTATACCAACTTACATTCCCAAAAACAATAAATGAAAATGCCTACTTTCCCATACTTTGGCCAATAGTAGATATTATTATTTTTATACTTGATAATTAAGAAAATATGATATCATATGTGCACTTCTTGATTACTATCGAGGGTAAATATATGTATCTATATTTGGTGTGTGTATGTGTATGTGTGACTTTTTCTTTTTTTTAATTGAAGATCATTTGTTGAAATGTACACTTTGCTTGTTTCTTCACTAAGTTGTTCAATTGGAATTATTTTAACTAAAAATTCAAATCTAATTAATTGGGTTTTATCTGAAGACTTCTTACTTAGGCTAGGGAGAAAAAGATATGCAACAATGCAGTTTTGATGCAGACCTGTAGGCTGCTTCGCCTGGTGGGTAGTTAATTAATCTCTGCTGGATCTCACGCAGTTTGACTTTGGAAACTCATGCTCCATGAAGAGTAGAGATGGAATATAAAATTTTGGCTGAAGTATTGCTTCTCCTGAGCCAAATAATCAGGCTATGAATTTCCTTCAAGTTCTCTGCATCCTTCCCACGATAATATTAACACTTTAGATCTTTTGCTAAGGAAGAACCTGGAATATTCACTTCCAAACAACCCCTTTTGTTGTGTCAGCCTGAGGCCCATCACTTGCCCTTTTCAATAAAGCATTTAAATATTTTAATGAATTCTAGGGTGGTTAACTTTCTAAGACTGTAGCAAGAAACCTACCTGTGGGGTGAGCATAGTTTTGGTACTAGTCCTGGCAACATAAGGATTGTTACTCCTCAGATTTATTTTCTGTGCACTACCAGGAACCAGTTCACCTGGCTCACTCAGTCTTAGATGTCAACACTGATAAATGACAGTGAGAAATGTCTCATCCTTAAAGATGAATTTAAAAGATGCTTCTTCCAGAAAATGCACTGAAGCTTGCTGCCTTGTTTGAATGACTGTAAATGAGGAAGGACTCATCAATCCCTCTAGGGTAGAAGGAGGTATAATCCTGAGAAACAAGCAAACAGGAAGAAGTTATGGATTAAAGGTTCTAAGGGCAGGGAAAACTTAAGAACAAAAAATATGAGTGATGCTGGCATAAGCATGCGGGTCTCCAGGGAAATATTCCTTTTTGGTCGAACTTCCCATGTCGGTACAAATATATACTCAAGAATTGTGATCAATATAGGGAGACTTTGTACACTCACCTGTTCTTCAAATCAGTCCTCCCTCCCCACTTCCCCTTCCGCATCCCAGGCCCCATGCCCAAATGATTCCCCCAAAAATCTTTCTGTGGAGTTCCTGGGCCAGGCCTCATTGTCAGGGAGAAGCCTGCAACTCACTCTAGGTTTCAAAGTTCTTCTTACCCCAATAGGTTACTGAGAGCTCTTAAGACCAGTTCTCTTCTCAGGTTAATAAAAGTAATCTCAGACTCTCAGGAGGTTAAAGGCAAGCCAGTCAAGGTGGCCTGAATTAACTGTATTCTAAGGTGGATATAAATCATTTTCGCGTAATGATTCATTTGGCATTTTAAGGTTGAGTCAATTCTCTTTAGCTTTGCCCTGAAGCTACTATGATGGAGAAAGAGGCTGCTGGTTGATCAGTCATTTACCTTCAAAGATGGTAAAGGATGTGCAGGGAACTCTAGACTTGATGAGCTACAAATGAAGGTGAAGACATGATACCTTCCCCTGAGTAGTTTATAATCCACTGGATGAGTAGGACAAAAATAAATAACAGCAAAAATAAAACCAACAATAGTATTAGCTAATCTTTACTGTATGTATACCTGCTATGAAGCAGTCATTCTATGTAGGTGTCTTTTCTTTATTATGGTAGATGCCTTGCCATAGATTAAACTGTGGGTCCCACTTCTTTAGTGAAAGAGATGCCAAAGAGTTACCTTTGTCACCCAAAGTTCTGGGCCTGAGACAGAAGGCAGAGAAAGAACACAAACAGAATCTGGTCTATAGGTTGCCAGTGTTCAAAGCATCCTCACCTCATGGGCCTAGCAGTCTGTAGTCTGAAGCAGTGCTGCCCAGTAGAAATAGAATGCACAGAACTAGAACATGAGCTGCAAATATAAGACAAATATGTGTTTTAAAATATTCTAGTAGCCACATCAAGTAAAGGAAAAATAAGCGGGTACAATTAATTTTAATAATATGTATTTATTTAACCCATGTATCTAAAATATTATTTCAACAGGTAATCAATATAAAAATCATTTATGAGAAATTTTACGTTCCTTTCTTTCAGCTAAGAGTAAATCTGGTGTATATTTTACACTTACAGCACAATCCAATTTGAACTGGCACCATTTTCTTTTCTTTTTCTTTTTCTTTTTTTCTTTCCTAAGTTCTGCCTCAGGAGCTAAAGGACTGGCACCATTTTAAGTGCTCGAGAGCCACATGTGACCACTGGCTACCAAATTGGACAGCAGACTTAGAAAGTGTTTGTGCCTATTCATTTGCATATCTATGCATATTCATTTGACACCCATTTCACAGATGTTTATTGGGCAACTACTCTGCCAACTACTGTTCTAGGTATTTGGATACATTGGTTCAATCTCAGAATTTATATTTTACCAGGAGAGAGAGAGACAAAAATCATAAACAAATAAGATATCAAAGAGTGATAATGATATAAAGAGAACAAAACAAGGTAATAGGAAGTCAGTGATGGGATGGGAGGGCTGCTATTCCAGATGGAGTGGTCATAGTGGGCTTCTTGGAAGAGGTGACATTTGGGGTGAGATCTGAATATCGTGAAGAAGTGTGTCATGCAGCAATGGAGGGACACACACTCTAAGTTGATGGGAGAGTATATGTATATATACTATAGTATATATGTGTATATATGTACATTTATACACATGCATACATCCAGAGGATGGAGATGAGCTCAGCATTTCAAGGACAAGAACAAAGACCAGTGAGGTGGGAGAGGAGAAAACGGCAGGTCCTGACTTGAGTAAGGTCTTCTAGGCCACAATACGGAACTTGGATTTTATTCTAAGAGCTTCTGGTCGACAGGCAAAGATTTTTTTTTTTTTTTTTTTTTTTTTGAGACAGAGTTTCACTCTTGTTGCCCAGGCTGAAGTGCAGTGGCCTGATCTTGGCTCACCACAATCTCTGCCTCCCAGGGTCAAGCGATTCTTCTGCCTCAGCCTCCCGAGTAGCTGGGATTACAGGCGTGTGCCATCAGGCAAAGATTTTAAGCAGGCAAAGACATGACTTGATGAGTCAGTTCTCCCAAAATCTGGGAGAATGGTCAGGAGGTGACCGCTGCAGTGCAAAGAGGTTCCTTGCAGGGACAGGGCAGTAGAGGTGGAAGTGGTAAGAATCTGCTAGTTCTACTGGGACAACAGAGCCAGCACTGCAAATGGGCTGTGGGGGAAAGGGAAGAGTCAGGGACGGCTCCAGTGCTGGGAACTGAGCACCTGGGTGAATGAAGCCATCATCTGAGATGGGGAAGAA
This sequence comes from Chlorocebus sabaeus, assembly GCF_047675955.1. NCBI lineage: Eukaryota > Metazoa > Chordata > Mammalia > Primates > Cercopithecidae > Chlorocebus > Chlorocebus sabaeus. The sequence continues at coordinate 29,475,938 of NC_132911.1, read as the reverse complement.
AGTGTATCCTGGGTTTAGGGGGAACATCAGAAGTGGGAGTGATCAGGGTGAGAACTGCTGAGAAAGACATCAACCAGGGCTTACATGAAAAAGAGAATAGAAACCAGCACAGAAGTTCAGGCCAGGACTTGTTTTTGGCCAGGCCTCTCCCAGGTAGCGTTACCACATGAAATCCAGGATGCTCAGTTACATTTGAATGTCAGATAAACAATGAATCATGTTTTAGTATACATACCATGCAATATTTGGGGCATACTTCACACTAAAAATTACTTATCTGAAATTTAGATGTAACTAGGCATCCTGTATTTCTACTTGCTAAATCTGGCAACTCTACTCCCAGGCCTGTTTTGCTAAATGCTTTGGAGTCTGGGGTGTGGTGAGAGCAGGCACCCTTTGTGCTGGGGCATATCTGTGCACCATGAGCTGAGGACAGTAGGAGAGACCAATCCTGTGTGTCTCTTTTGTATAGAACTTACAGTTTAAAAAGTGCTTTTATTTTCACGATCTCTTTTGATCCTTCTGTGGGCAGACATGGCTCTACTTTTAAAATTTCAATGCAAAAGTCAAAGGGGTCAAATGACTTGCTCAATATCATGTAACTAGCAAGGTATGGAGCCAGGACTAGCACACTGGAAACTGTATGTACCCAATGTTCATGATACAGTTTCTCTTTCCTATCAGAACCTTAGCTTATCGAGCTCTACTCATGAACTATTCACAGCTCAAAAGGAGAAAAGTGAGCAGTCTAAGCCAATCTCATGGGGGTATTGCCCTGGTGACTGTTACGGGTCAAGGTGGACTCATGACCTGAATCAGCTCAGTCAGCCTGAAAGGAAGGACATAGCCCATCGTCAGTGGAGACATTTCCCTGTTGTACTCTCCATCCAGACCTAAGTAAGGACATATGTAAAACTCATTTGGACTGGTAACTATCACACAATCAATTAAGAAACCAGCCTGGGGTGAAGTTGACTCTGAGGAAAGCTCAGCAGAGAAATGAAAAGAATTTGGGTCCATGATAATCTTTTTTTTTTTTTTTTTTTTTTTTTGAGACAGAGTCTTGCTCTGTCACCCAGGCTGGAGTGCAGTGGCACAATATTGGCTCGCTGCAACCTCCGCCTCCTGGGTTAAAGTGATTCGCCTGCCTCAGCCTCCTGCCTGAGTAACCTGGATTATAGGTGCACATGGCACCATCACGCATGGCTAAATTTTTGCATTTTTAGTGAAGATGGGGTTTCACCATGTTGGCCAGGCTGGTCTTGAACTCCTGACCTTAAGTGATCAGCCCGCCACCTCTGCCTCCCAAAGTGCTGGGATTATAGGCATGCGCCACTGTGCCTAGCCCATGATAATATCTTAAAATTTTTATTTTATTTTATTTTTTAGAGACAGAGTCTCACTCTGTTACCCAGGCTGGAATGTAGTGGGGCAGTCATAGCTCACTGCAGCCTTGAACTCCTGTGCTCAAATGATCCTCTGGCCTCAGCATGCTAAGTAGCTAGGACTACAGACACATACCACCATGCCCAGTTAATTATTATTTCTTACTTTTTGTAGAGACAGGGTCTTGCCATATTGCCCAGGCTGGTCTTGAACCCCTGACCTCAAGTGAGGCTCCTGCTTCGGCCTCCCAAGGCACTGGGATTACAGGCATGGGTCACTGCACTCGGCTTCCATGATGACATCTTGAGCAGCTGATTTTTGCCTGGCTTGCCGCCACTCACTTCTGAGCTCCCGGTTGTGTGAGCTAATACATTGCTTAGTGATGAAGCCATTTTGACCCAGAATTTTCTGTTCTTTGCCACCCAAACATCTTGACTGCTGCAATAAACACCTAGCTCTCTTGCCTCCAGGGTTTTCCCCACTATAGTCCATGGCCACTATACCCAGAGACAAAGGCTGAGGTTTTGCCACAGAGCTATTCAGAACAGGTTTCAAATACCAGCACCCTTTAAAGAAGAGTTTTTGAAGTAGGAGGAGACAGTCGCAATATGTGGGCAGATGAGCCTTTGTAGCTGCTCCCAGGCAAGAGCCAGGAGTGGCAGGAAGGTGACGTTCATGTGGTTTCAGAGCCTCCTGCTTAGGAGTTGAAATTGACTTGAGGCCACCAGGAAACCCGGAGAAAAAAAGTGATAGGATAGAAAAAAAGGTACAGGAAATGATCCTGGCTCATATGTTTCAGGAAGAGCAAACTTGCTTTATCCTTTCAGATGTGTATGAAGCTTTTGAAAAGCAAATAGAGTGGGTGTTCTTGAGATCATTACATTTTTTTTTTCTTTTTTCTTTTTTTTTTTTTTTTGAGACAGAGTCTCACTCTGTCACCCAGGCTGGAGAGCAGTGGTGTGATCATAGCTCATTGTGGCCTCAACCTCCTGGGCTCAACCCATTCTCCTGCGTCTGCCTCCCAAGTATCTAGGACTGTAGGCACACGCCACCATGCCCAGCTAATGACTGTTTTTTGTTTTTTGTAGAAATGGAGTCTTGCTGTGTTACTCAGGCTGGTTTTGAACTCTTGGTCTCAAGTGACCCTCCCACCTCGGTCCCCCAAAGTGTTGGGACTGCAGGTATGAGCCATCGTACCCAACCTTGAGATCATTACTTAATAGTTGGTGTTTTCTCACTTGATTGTCTGGAAGGAATCAGTCCTCTCTCAGTTTGCAGTGAGCAGTGCTCTGTGGCTCTCCCCGTTTGTGCAGAGGAATGGTTTGATTACATCAGACATCCATGCAGATCCTTCATCACCTTCAGGGACCCTTGAACTTTTGCTCAGCCTACTATTTGGGCTGATCTCTCAGAAAAGCCAGTGGGTTTTGTTTGTTGGGTTTCACTTGGTCATGGGGAAGGCAAGGCAGATGAAGCTGAGGCCTAAGGCCTTGACACTATTCCTTTCTAAGGTTGCTGTGGTCCTGATGTTGTGGTATAGGATGGTACAGTTTATCATTATAAGCAACAGAGCTGGATTTCAAGGCTCTCATATTGGTTTGCTAGGGCTGCTGTATCCAATTACTGTAAACTTAGAGGCTTAAAATAACAGAAAAGCATTCTCTTGCAGTTCTGGAGGCCAGAAGTGTGAAATCAAGGTGTTGGCAGGGCCTTGCTCCCTCTGTAGGCTCTGGGAGATTCTGTCTATCTTGCTTCTTTCAGCTTCTGGTGGCTCCAGGTGTCCTTTGACTTATGGCCACATCACTCTAGTCTCTGCCTCCTTCTTTACACAGCCTTTTCTTTCGTCTGCATAATCTCCCTCTGCCTCACTCTTATAAGGACCTCATCATTGGATTTAGGGCCCACCTGCATACCCCAGGTTGCTCTCACCATGAGATCCTTAACTTAATACATCTGCAAAGACATTTTTTCCCAAAAAATGCCACATTCACTGGTTCTGAGATGGGGACATATATATTTTGGGAGACCACTATTTACTCACTACACAGCTCTCTTTTGCAACTATCAAGTTATGCCATTGAAACTCTTTGAGTCTCACTGCTGTCACCTATGTTTTCATGGATATATAGCAACTGATTTTCTTATTTCACAGCTTGTGGAGATCCACACCTTCCCCTAAGTGGCTGAAGAGGCATGGAAGGGTGGGGCGGGCTGGAGCTGGGGAGTGGTCACTGTTATTATGGTAGGCATGTGGGGAGGCAAGAGGCCTGGGGGAAGGGAGAATGTGTTGTGTACTCCGCCCCCTGAGGGAAGGGAAACCATGGAAGAAGTAGCTGAAGCAGGAACTGTGGGTGGATGTGAGCAACCCTCACATCGACACATACTACGTGTGCTTACCTGGCTCCTTGACTGGGAGCGACAGCCCTGTTGATTTCAAAGCAGATAAAAATCAAGAAAAACTGATGAGTCGGGAGGAGGGCAAGAAGCAGGATGAGAAAGGGAAAACAAGAAATAAAATACTGTTAGGTTCTGTCTTAGTCCATTTGTGTTGCTATAAAGGAATACCTAAGGCTGGGTAATTTATAAAGAAAAGAGGTTTATTTGGTTCACGGTTCTACAGGCTGTATAGGAAGCATGGCACTGGCATCTGTATCCGGTTAAGGCTTCAGGCTGTTTCCACTCATGGTGGAAGATGGAGGGAGCTGGCATATGCAGAGATCACATAGAGAGAGAGAGGAAGCAAGAGAGAGAAGAGGGTGGGGAGGGACCAGGCTTTTTTTAACAACCAGCTAATTGAGCAAGAACTCACTTATGACCATAAGACAGCACCAAGCTATTCATCAGGAATCTGCCTCCATGACCCAAACACCTCCCCATCAGGCCTTACTTCCAACACTGGGGATCAGATTTTACCATGAGGTTTGGAGGCATCAAATACTCAAACTATAGCAAGTCTTTCTCTGGTTATGTGTGAAGATAAAACAGAAAACCTCTGTTCTTCTTTAGAATTGTTTTTTTTAAAACCCACAAAAAGAAAAAGGGGAGCCAGGACCCTGAGAGCTGCAGTGGTCTGAAAGGAGAGTGTCCTGGGACACTCAGATGTCCTGGGCAGGAGGAGCCTCAGCAAGGAGCCCTTGGATAGGATGCTCTGCAGTTAGAAGTGTGGAAGGATTGCACCAGGGACAAAGTCCAGGGGAGCCCAAATTCTGGGTTCTTCTGAGATTTCCCTTCTGGTGTGGTTTCACTGTGTTTCCACCCAAATTTCATCTTGAATTGTACTTCCCATAATCCCCATGTGTCATGGGAGGGACCTGATGGGAGGTAATTGAATCATAGGGGTGGTAACCCTCATGCTGTTCTCGTGATAGTGAGTGAGTTCTCACAAGATCTGATGGTTTTATAAGGGGCTTTTCCCCCTTTTGCTCGCACTTCTTCCTGTTGTCAAGTGAAGAAGGATGTGTTTGCTTCCCCTTCTGCCATGATTGTAAGTTTCCTGAGGCCTCCCCAGCCATGTGGAACTGTGAGTCAATTAAACCTCTTTCCTTTATAAATCATCCAGTCTTGGGCAGTCCTTTATAGCAGTGTGAGAACAGACTAATACACCTTCCCTCACACAGCACATTCTCCCTTTCCCTCAAACTCCTTGCCTCCCCCCATGCCTATGCAAATAACAGTGACCACTCCCTCACCCTAGTCCATTTGAATTCCAAGAAAGAAGGGAAAGCACTGTTGATGAATTGTTCACCCTGTGTGAGGACATGTGCCTTGTGATGACCCCAGAAAAGGATTATTTAAATAGATGAGGAAACTTAGACTCAGAGAAATCCAGTGATTTGCCTGAGGTCACACGGAGAAATTGATCTGCTCCAGGATTGAAACCGTAGTCTGTCTGGCTTCAAAGTTTCTGTTCTGTCTACTTTCACTGGCTGCCCTTGAGGCTTCAAAGGAAGTAGCCCCCAACTGGTGCTTACATACGGCACTTCTTTACTTCTAGTCTCAACTTTTGTTATTTCTCATTTAAAATGCAAGTAGTGATCGTTTGTGTTTCATAAAAGTACGTTATTTAATTGCAATCCTGTATTTCATTGCAAATGGGTGACTGGTGCTCCATGTGTGCTCACATTCATATTACAACAAGTGTGTAAATCACTGTGGGTGGTTCCCCAGACATGGTGACTTTGGGGTTATGCAGCTTGATGGAAGAGCACGTGCGTCTTGAAGATTCAACTCCATTACACATCTGCAAATCTGGTAACTAGGGAAACTCTAGCCTAGTTTTCTGTCTCTTCGAAATTTTGTCATTGAGGGTAGGGCCAAGATCAAAACACACAATTTTGCATCAAGGATAAATAGTAGCACTGTAGAAACACTGCTGCCAAATAGAGATGTCAAGAATGATTTTCTTCAAACCAACTTTTCCACACCAATGACGTGTTTTAAGGAAGTGAATTACCCACCTGAGGGAAGGACAGAAATGTCTTTTCCTTCAGGCCTAGGAAGATCAGATGGCTGAGTCACACCGACAGACGGTCTGTCAAAGTGCAAGCCCTTAAGTGGTTTCACATTTTAATCTTCTCATTGGAATTTCAAAGGTTTAGTTCTTTCAGAACCTCAGCCTCCCTGCTCTTTAAGTTTGTATCAGAGCAAAGGGAGGAATTCTGCAATTAGGGGCAAGTAACACATCTGAAATTTGAATGGATAGGCCTGGCTACGTAGATGGGTCCTGATTCCAGCATCTGAAAGCTGTGAGATGAGAACAAAGTAAGCCAATGAGGAGAGATCCCCCGGGCATGAGATTATGCCCCTGCCATTAACATTTACCAGACTGGAGAAGAAAAATAGCAATAACAGCAGTAATGGTGACAGATTCTATGTTTGTTTAGGTACCAGGCTGTGGTGTATCCTGTGTCTGAGTCACCTTAGTCCTTTCCTAAAATCCAATATTCAAGTGATATGGGACCTGAAGGAGTTAGGAGTAGTTCCCGGAGACAGACTGCTGGGCTCAAACCCAATCTTGGAAGAAGAGGGATAACAGTAGTACTTAGGATTACATATGTGAAGCGCTTACAGGGCGTCTAGTACATTCTAAGTACTGTACAAGTATTGGTGCTTATTATCCTCACTTCCTGTTTCTGAGGCTGGTGGAGCCTTAATGACCTCTCCAGGCTGAGAACTGACGGGAACTTTCCCACAGGGTTCCATCTCTTCACCCACAGTTTCTCCTGGCCACGGGCAATTCTTCATTTTGAGAATATGACCAGAGAAGGAAGGTTCTGGGAAAATGACTTGATTTTTATTCAGTGGTCTCAGAGGAGGACATTTATTCTGCCTACTAAATATGACACGATTCTGAGCTAGTCTCTCCCAGGCCCTCAGGCTTTTCTGGCCTGAACGGCCCTTGCAGTTGCCCAGCAAGTGTTGAGCTGCCCACCTGAGCTCAGGCCCTTCTCTGGCTCACAGAAGCCACAGTCTCTTAATTAATTCACTGATTCTCCCCGAGTCTCTTCAGGAACTCTATGATGTTTAACTAGATCATCAATAAACTCCCTTGTAGCTCTAAAATGCCGTAATTCTAATACCAATTAATATTTGGATGAACTCTGAGACTCCATATGAATCACCAGCGTTTTGCTTCTGCTAGGACTCTGTCAAGCTCAGCAAAGTACTTGTCTCTGAGGTTGCTGCCTTACTGGTTAAGTGTGGGGGAGGCCTGGGGCTTGTGGTTTGCCTGGTGGGGGCACTATTCTGATGAATCCAGAGCAGAGGGATCCATCTCTAGTGGATGCTGTTAATGGTCACAGACTTAACTTTTAACACTGCAGAGAAAGTGTTACAAAGAGAACAGGGAGAGAGTGTGGACAGATTAGAAAGAACCCCGTCCAAGATCCATGAATCACTCAGAGAGTTGTGGGCAGTCAGGCCATTTCCTATTTTAAGCATGAATTAATTTACACATCTGACTAGTAATGAGAATGTTGGAGGCAAAAAAAGCCATAGCCTTTTACATCTGGATGTGAACGCTACTAAAACCAAACATGGTCTTATTGAAGAATCCCAGGATTTTTTGGATTGTATTTTGTATTTTGGATGATTTATAAAGGAAAGAGGTTTAATTGACTCATAGTTCCACATGGCTGGGGAGGCCTCAGGAAACTTACAATCATGGCAGAAGGGGAAGCAAACACATCCTTCTTCACTTGACGGCAGGAAGAAGTGCCAACAAGTAAAGATGAAACAGTCCTGGATATTTGTATAGCAGTGACAGTGACCTAGAGGCAGACATCAGTGTGTTTGTGGACTCCCTGCAACATCATGAAGGAAGTCTCTAGAAGAAATATTATCCAGAACTTGCCCTGTTCCTTTGAAATGCATACCTACCAAGATACAGGGTTAACCATGGGCTGTTGCTTTGTCAGATGTTATTTCCAAACTCTATGCCAAAATCCTTCTTGATAAATTTGATAGGACAAAATGTTATTGTTATTTATATGTTGTCCCAGCTTTTTTACTTTTTTTTTCATTCCCAACTAATTTTTAAATTATTTTTCAAGAGATGGGGTCTTGCTATGTTGTCAAGGCTGGTCGCAAACTTCTGGCCTCAAATAATCCTCCTGTCTCAGCCTCCTGAGTAGCTGATATTATAGGCATGAGGCACTATACCTAGCAAGTTTCTACTTGTCAAAATGAGCAGATCCTGCAACTGGGATCTTTGTTATGTGAGTTTGGACAAGGAGTTATGTGAGTTTGTAGGATGCAATTGAAAAAAAAGGGTGAGATAGGGAGGCCCAGAGGAGGATTTTTGGAGCTGAAACACTGGAATCCTGAGGATGAGAGCTGCAAGAGAAAACAAGAGGCCCCTTGATGAAAGGCTGGGGAGAAATCAAATATTACATGAAGATTCAGAGCATTCACTGTGGTATATGTGATGGAAAAAAAAAGTTTCTCTAACTTCCTTATGAAATTTTCAGCACTCTAAGTTGGACTATTTTTTAGATGGGAGTAGATTCTTTCCAGAAAGTGGGAAGCTTTGCTGAGCCTTGCATTAAGGCAGGCAGAGAAAGCCAACGTGAGAATTATGGGTAGATCCCTATGGGTCACAATTGCTACTCAACCTGGCGGATCTTCTTCAGTGTGCATGCACACACACATATACACACAGACACACACAGAACTACATAGACCCCTACAGGGTGCAGTGCGTGCTCATTTGGGATACTAACTTCAGTTAACGCACACACACAATTGCATGAGTCCCTGTGGTCATGTGTTTGCTGTATTCGCTTTGCTCTCTGGCTTTGTCCCGTAGTGTTTACCTTTGTTGTGCTCTCTTCCCTGTTTCGTCTCTTATTATTTATCTGGAAGTTCACAGTGCATTTTAGAACCTGTCTCTAATCTTATTTGGATGGAGCTTCTATAACTAAGTGCATACTATTCAATTTCCATCATATTCTGCAGGTGCAAGAACCAATGTCATCGTGGACGATTACCCTGTCAACATGGTTGCTAGGACTGCTAAAATCACTTTCCTTTCAGCTTTATTGTAACTGGGAAAGGAGGGTGATTAAAAATACACATCAGCCAAAGGACTGTGATAATGACCATGTCCTGATATCCTGGCTGCATGATGCTGGACGCCCCTTTAGGTCTATGTTCCACTGTCGTGAGGGGTATTCCACGTGGGCAATGCTGTCCATAGTCTTAAGCATCCTGAGGCCAGGGCTTCCCTAATTTCCTTTCATTGGAACTCAGGCACCTTGATCAGAGAAAAGCTATTTTTTGCCCCAGCTCTGCAGAGCGAGATTCCATCTCAGATTATATTAAGGGAACTGCCATTATCCGTGGTTGCTAAGGAATAGTTTTTCCTCTCCAATTAATTTTTTTTCCTTCAAGAAGCCCCAACCTACACAACACTTGGTAGTAATTTAAAATGAGCCGAAGCGCTGCAGCTTCTATCAGAGGCATAAAGGAACCTGGTAAGAGTTATTAGGCGTCACCAGGGCCTGTCTTTTAACTAAACACCGAATTGCTATTTTAGAACAAAGGAGACTCCTTCTCTTTGGAAAACGCTGATCTACTGCTTGATTTTTCCAATTACAGGCTGAACTCCCCCGTGCCCACGAGCCCGCTAGTCAGACTTTCATTAATCTTGCTATCTCACGCACAGGGTTCCTGGCTGAATGCAGGCATCACAGAGAGAGGAGGGCATGCTTTCAGTGGAAGTCCGCTTCCCACCCTGATTTGTGAGTTAAGAATTAGATTGCACTGCTCACCTGCTGTGGAACAAAATGTGTTAAGCACCTGCCCCTCCAGATCCTGTGTGTGTGTGTATATGTGTGTGCGCACGCACGCGCGTGGCGTTCCCAGACCTGGATGGGCAGGTCTGTGGCAGGAAGCTGGGTTGCAGAACCAGTGTGGAACAGGTAACCCGGGCTGCAAATGCTGCTCTCACACTGGCTGTCAGTGGGTTGTTCCTGCCCTGCTTCTCCCAGGAATGCTGGATTCCACACCTACGACTGTCATCATCTTGTGTGGTTCTGGGGATCAAAGTGGGGCTAGTTTTGGTACAAATCTAATTCACAAAATTCTAGTGTCACTAAAAGAGCTTGTTAAATGTGAGCTGGGCTTTAGGAAGTGGCATGTTGGTAGACATGCCTCTCTTTCTGGTAGTGGACCTTGCCTGGTACTTACTCAATGATCAGGCACTAAGGAAACCTTTTCTGATCTCTCCATTGTATGTGGGCTCCTCCTGTCCTGTCTGTTCTGTTAGCAAGCTCTGCTTCCCTTGTTCACAGCATCCCCGTCACAATGGTGGTCACTGGACCCCTACAGTCTGGGTAAGTTTTCAGGAGCAAAGGTCAGATCTCAATCATCTCCACATCCCCTGGTTCTCAGGAAGGAGTTACCCAAGCTTTGCTGGATGTTTGGTGAAGACAGGGAGAGAACGAAAGATGTCAAAGCTAATTTTCCAATTAAGCTATTGAGACAAGTTTATTCAAATATTTACATACTTTCTGATGTTTTATTACTCCCATAAATAACCTAGTTCTTTCTTCACAAACTCCAGGACTTTCTTCTCCTCCCTCTTTGTCCAGAACCCTGGAAGGAGCCCTGGGGTCCCCTACCCTGTCCCCAACAAAGCTTACTCTTGCTCCCAGGGCTCTGGGCTCTTGTAGGGAAAGTCCAGCTTCCATAGATTGGGCATCAGGACCCTGGTGGGAGGGAGGGGCTGGGAGATGTGCTAAGCTATCTCAAACTGGAACTGGGGTTCCAACTGGAGGGCGCTCTTCCGCCGAGCTACCTACAAATGGTGCCTAGCAGGTTGCATGACTAAGTTACATGGTTTTTTGTTCGTTTGTTTGTTTGTTTTAACCAAGTCAGTTTTGAGTCAGTTTTGATTCAAAACACATATTTTTAAATCAATCTTTTTCCTCCTATATTGTATAAGAAACTGTGGCATTTGCCAAAGAATTAAAACACAGGAAACACCTCGAGAGTGCTTCAACTTGCAGAAAATACTAGATCCTTCCAGTTATTTTCCAAAGCTCAGCTAAGCTGGAGTTAAAAAAAAACACACACACACAAAAGTAAGAGCTTTTCTTTACAGTATCCTGAACATTATAGTGGCACATTATATTGACTAACTTCAGCTGACGCAAGGAAAGAAAGAAAAAAAGAAGTGGTGATGGGTGACTCATCGGCTCTCAGCAGAGCAATTACGCAGGGCACAAAGTGTGCGAGAACAGCCCCGCCACCAAGGAGGGAGTGAAAGGATGGAAACAAAGAACAGGGCGCTTCAGTGCAGAGGGTTTGTGTCTACGTGGCCAAATGGCCCTGCGTAGGACACTCATCGTGAAAGCTCAGCTGATGGAAACCTGAGTCCTTTGAAGTTTCTTATTTTTAAAAGTGATTTCAGTGACAGAGCAGCTCCTATTTTAACAGTGTTCTCGGTGCAACCAAGCTCTAAGATTTTGGAATCCTGATAAGTAGGAACTAGAAAATGGTTTAAAAGCTGCTAGCCATTTTTGTGAATGCATCAATTTACTTTTGGAGGAGACATCATTGTTTTCTAAAAGCCTCTGCATGGGCTCTTGGATTAAACCTGTGTGGAGACAGGTAGCCTGGGTCTGAGGGCCGAACTGGGAGGCAATCTAACTGGGAGGCAGATGTCTTAGACTTGAGACATGGTGATCTGCTGGGTAATGTTTATTTTGGGATAGGGTTGAGGGATAACTGGGTCTCTGAGTGTGGCTTTTTGGTAGGGGATGAAGGGAGAGGAAGCGTAAGTTACCCTCTGTCTTTGGCGGACCACAGCAGACTGGAAACTGAGCAGGAAAGCTGGTCTGATCCCCTCTTGTTGCAGTTGTATTCCAAGTGTCTATGTTATATTTCTCTCCTGTTAGCCTCAATACCATCAGTCAAGCCTTGTCCAAAATTTCAAACTCTGGTCTCAGCAATTGCTGCAGGGAGTTAAGGGAAGGGTCTTGGTCTATTTACAAGACAGTGAGTGAAGGGAGGAGCTCAGCTGCTGTAGGATGAGGTAACCTGCAGCAGAAGGCTGGTGTCCCAGGGCCAGAGAAGAGGTGGCATCTGAAGCTGGGCAGCCCACCTTGGGGACCGGCCACACCAAGACTCATTGGCAGGCGATCGGAGAACTCTTGCTGAGGATGGAGGGTGTTCCAGAAACATGTGAGAAGGGAAGCCTGAGTGGATTTTGGGAGCCAGTGAAGTGTGTGGTATCCACAGCTCAATTGACCATGACCGTCGAAGGAGTCTGGGGCCCAAGATTGGTTAACTAAGACCATCACAGTCACAGAGCAAGGTAACTCCATTCCTTTCTCAGCTTTTGAACTTGCTCTGAGTCTGCTAGCCATGGGCTTTGCATCAGGATTTGGTCTGGTTTTCTTGATGTATTGAAGCAACTCTCCTAGGTCTATTTAAACCAGTGACTGACAGAATAGAGTGTGACCACTGGCAATTCTTTAGCTCGGTGGCACATGATGTATTCCATGCCTTCTACTCCTAAGAAGCTCCACATGGGCTTAGCATTACAATGTGACTGTTTTGGTCCCTGAGTCATCCTGGAGAGCAAAGTTCCTAACCATGGAGATTCATTCCCAGCCATTGCCTCTGCCAAAATCACTGCATCAGAGTGGGGAGGTGCATTGTTACAGATGCTATATAACCACCTAATGTAAAATCGTCCTGTGAAAAACAGCACACGTATATTGAACTACTTCAGGGTGAGCACTGGGCCAAGCAACTTAAAAAGAACGCTCTCGCTTAGTCCTTACGAAACTCCTATTGGATTGAGACTGTGTTATCATGGAAAAACAATGAGGCTAAGGAGATTTGAGTACTTTGCTCAAGATCACACAGGTCATAGGTGGCAGAGCTGGGACTCAGGCCTGGAGCTGCTGAATGCTGGACTTGAGAATGATGGGAGGTCCTTGTGTCTTACCAGTGGCAAGTGGGGAGGGCATGGCATTGGCTCAGCATCTGGGAAGTCAGCAGAGGATGTTAGAAATCACACAGCCGCCCTGGAAGCGGGAGAGGCAGCCAATGGCAGCTGCACCATTAGAAAGACTACGAAAGAAGAGACACAGAACTTGCTAAAATACAGGTCTGAGTCAGCCACTGCATTTCTGCCATGTTCAGATAAAATTACAGTCTGATCCACACCTCGCAGGCACAGGATGTGACAAAGTTGGAACATGGCACAAGTTCACAAATTTCACTGATTTTGGCTGGTTGCTTCCTATCAATGAGTCCCTCACCTTTTTCTAATCCAACATTCCAGGGTCCCCACATCCCCATTGTGGATCCCAGGAATCTCTTTTCCAATCTACCTGGGCCTCCGCCCCATTTTCCAGTAGAAGGTACCTACTTGCAGCCCATCGCAGGAACAAGGTGCACCCCCAAGGGACTTGGTGAGGAGGAGGGATTCAGAAGTTCAGGACCACTATCCATGTCCTTAGAGTGAGGGGGAGAGGAACATTCCAGGATGAGCACATCATTCTGCATCCAAGGTTAAGGCCCCCCATCATGTACTGGCAAGTTCAGGGACCTGAGACTGAAAGCATCTCATGTCATTGCTTTGTATTTTCCCGGAAAGGGGTAGAAGATGAATATTATATATCTACCATATGGGAAGGTAAAAATGACTCTGCAACATGTTGTTTGTTAAAAAATATCAATGTTTAGCACCCAAATACTTACTGCAAGAGTCCCAGAGAAGAAAGTGACAAAGAAGTGTGACATAAGTGTAAGCAACAAAAGCATTAGCTTCTTAGCATCCTGTTGGGTTATGGGATGCTAGATTTTTTAGGGTTCTCAGGGACTGGAATAATGAAGTATAAAAACCAGACCCAGAATGGAAATTACTCATATTGATTACACATACACACTTGTGTGCACACACATATGCACACGTGTACGTCTCAATTTAATTCTTGGGAAGTATATTGATAATGAATGATACCTGTAACTGTAACTGCAATGTTTGGGACTCGTGGGCTGATTTAATTTCACCTGTCATCATTGGTCCTGTAGAGTCCCCCTGGGATGGTCTCTCAAAAGCCACAGGAACTGGAGGGTTGAAAATTTCTCACCTTCAAAGACCAGGGTCCTACAGGGTCTGATGGGAAGTCAGTTTGAAAAGTCTATGGTTTCAGAGATGTCTAGTGAGGTTCATATTTACCTTGCAGGGCAGTAGTGGCACCTGCTGTATGAGACTGAGAGGAGAGGCTGCTCAGATGCAGAAAGCCCAGTTAAAGTCTCCCCACACTTGCTGTTAAACACAAACTGTCCACACAAAGAACAGAAACCAATCAAGAGCTACGGTGTCAGTAGAAAAGTTAACTGATCGGGACTTTGATCAATTCAAAGTAGTGGGAGATTCACACATCCCAAAGTGGCCTGATCAAAAGGATCAACGAGTGATTCTTGTTTCCTCACCTGCTTTTGAAAATATTTTAAATTTTTAAAATGTATTTTCAGCCTACATCGTGCTTTGTTCCTTTCCTGCTTTCATGGTTGTCCTTGGCCCTAACCAGTCTTGTGTCACTCTTAGCTTATGCTGGACCTCATGGTTGACAGGTTTTGTTTTGTTTTGTTTTTAGGTCTATTCTCATTTCAGAAAGAAAATTGCCTTCTGTGATTGGCTTCACTCCCACGTTCACTGGGAAACCTTTCTGGCCTTTTGGGCGATCAATGCTGTCCTCTCAGAAGTCTCCCTTATGGGGAGTTTTGATTATTTAGCTCTGGGTCTCCCTCAATCTCTCCTGGACTGTGGGCTCCTCAAGGGCAAGGCTAAGTTTCACCTTTGAATCCCCAGCACACAGCACTTGATTTGGAACATAACAGCCTTTTAGGAAACATTTCTGGAAAAAATAATGGGTAATAATGAATAATGAATATCTCTGCCTCTGTTACAATTATACAACCCTAACAGGCTTTTGAAAGGGTTCTATTTTGGGCCAGGTGTGATGGCTCGCACATGTAATCCCAGCACTTTCAGAGGCCAAGTGGGGAGGATTGCTTCAACCCAGGAGTTCAAGACCAGCCTGGGCAACATAGTGAGACCCTGACTCTACAAAATAAAAAATGTAAAAAAATTTTAAAAAAGAAAGTGCTATATTTCTTTTATTCTGTACCTGCTACATTCTATCCATCTAAAGACACCACAAATATTTAGCAGTATGTTCTGCTACAGAGTCATTTCCAGAATCAGCCTTAGGCCCTGTTCAGTTAGAGTGGATGTGACCTTCCTCTGAGACAGAAACAACCGAATTTATTTCAACTGGTGTGGGAGTAGGAAGAGGAGAATGAATCTATGCAGTGTAAACCAATGAATTAAAATAAAAGATGGATTTACACCTACTCTTACAGTCCTTTAGAAGAAAGTTTCAATGCTGATTCAAGTTGCTTTTGGCATTAACTAAAAAAGCACTGAAATTGACCTTTGTAAGCTTGAGTTGTCACTTTGTTCTTGTCAGCAGCATCCTCTGGAACATCCTTCGATTATAGATTCACTCTACAGACCTCAGTTTAACAAACCACCTGAGATAACTGGTCTGACACCAAATCTTTAGACTCCTTCCTTAAATTTTACTTAGTAAGAAACAAAACCCAAGACAAAAAAAGAATAAATACTTAGGGATTCTCAGTGAGAGAAAAACATCGAGTCAGAATTTACAATGACAGAGGTTAGAAATACCCCACATCTAAACTGTCAGGATCTAGCTAACGAGTTTAGAAATAATCCCTGCTTCGTGCTTCACTTTTTTATATTCACAGAGGAGGGAAAGGAGACATAGATGTACCCAGATGGTTTATGTTTGTTTTCAACCTCTGCCTGCTCACACCCTGCGTGGAGACTCTGCACTCCTTGAGCTGCATATTTGCAGATCTCATCCCTTCACGTGGGCAGAGCTAGAAGCAGTATGCAACCCCTCAGCTTGATGTCTGGAGGAAGCTATGGGTGGCTGCCCATATCCTTCTATTGGATTCCTGCCCTGGTTCCTGGCATCTCAGTCTTGCCTTAATTGTGGAGTCAAGTGTAATGCACTTGCCAAGACCTTGCCATTCTGCTCACCCTAGAGGTCTAGACCTGACTCTGTACCTCTTTCCACTGCTTGGAGTCCTGCCTCAAAAGAGATGGACCCCCGCCTTGGTACATAGAATTTGCTGTCTATTTGACAAGATCTTTTTCTTTTTTTTTTTTTTTGAGGGGGGATAGAGTCTTGCTCTGTCACCCAGGCTATAGTGTAGTGGTGCTATCTTGGCTTACTGCAACCTCCACCTCCTGGGTTCAAGCGATTCTCATGCCTCAGCCTCCCAAATAGCTGGGATTACAGATGTGAGCCACAATGCCTTACTAATTTTGGTAGTTTTCATAGACACAGGGTTTCACCATGTTGGCCAGGCTGGTCTCGAACTCCTTACCTCAAGTGATCTGCCCACCTTGGCCTCCCAAAATGCTGGGATGACAGGTGTGAGCCACCACACCCAACCAATTTGGCAGCAAGTTCTGTGCACCAAGCTTAAACACCAAGCTCTGGGTACCCAAGAAGAGCTTTTGGGTAGTCGCATTGCCCAGAATCTCCAACCACAGGGAGAATTTCTATTTGCCTGGATGATATCCAAGTTGTCCCATTACCTTGAATGTTGTAACTAGGTTTGAGGGGGAGGGTCACCCTTCTCAGGGGTCAGCCACAACATTGGATCAGACCCTTACGCAAGCCCACACAATTGTGTTTCTTCTGGGTCTGTTATCCCAGTGGGGCCTGAAGTCATGTCAGTGTGTGTCATAATTGCTCTCTGAGTTGGGACAAACCAGCGATTAAATGAGATATTTTGATTATGTATTTACCTCAGTGAGCTATACCCTTTACATCTCATTTTTCTTGTCAGTATGGAGAACTTTTGTTGTTGTTCTTAATTGTTTTGCTCAAGATGTTGCAAAGAAGGGCAAAGGAATCTGCTGTTTTAATCTCAAATTGCCTGGAGCATGAAATCAAAGTCTAGTTTGCTGGTCTTGGTAAAGTTTAATTCTTGTGCTTTTGTCATGGCCCCAAACAAAGGATCCATCTGAAACAAAGAATGACTGAAAGTCCAGGACGCAACAGGGGAGTGGGGGGATGGAGGTCAAACGTGTTGCCAACACTAGACTTCATTAGCCCCGCAGGAAAGCCGTGGCTATGGGTGATGTGGGTTGGATGATTTTTAAAAGCAAGCAAACAATTGGAGCCACACAATTTGGGAGATTGAATTGTGTTTTGTTTGTTTTGTGTGCAAAATGAGATTGTGGGGGAAACAGAGACATTATCCATGAAGAGTGCTCAGGCAATTTCTGCTGCTTCCTTCCATCAGTTACCTTCTGTGAACTCAGGGTGGAATTGAATTCCATTGAGTTACAGTCTATGCACTGCCAGTCTCTATAGGGATAACTCTCTGGAGTAATTTCATAACCCGCACTGACAAAGATATAATTCATACTGTGCTGCCTTTTATAGGGGCCTTTAAAAAGTCATGTACCATTTCACAGTTGTGGTTGTATTTTTTTAAAGTTTGACCAAAAAAAAAAAAAAAAAAGGAAACATACTGTTTTTCTTCTTACTAAATCATAAAACCAATAGACTTAAAGGGAAAAGGCAAAATCAGGCTCCCTAGTCTTGCAGAAAAAAATCTATGGATATCATAGTTTTCTCATCTGGAAAATGGCAGGACAGAACTCAATCATTTCCAAGTTCCATTTCCACATCCGGAAAGTCTCAGAATCTCTGGCTGTAGGTTTTCTTTTTCCCTAGAAATGTGACTGCTGAAGGAAAATAAAGTTCCTCCAGAGGCTTTTCTTTAGATGAGAATTCCTCCATTGAGGATGACTTCCATTGTGCCTGGCTGGCTGACTTCCTCTGTGTGGCCGGCAGGAGAGATGGAGGTGAGGTTGAAGGAAAGGTGCCATTGAAGGAAGGCTTGGGCTTAGCAAAAGACTCCCCTGGCAGCAGGCAGGAGGCAAGAAGGTCAAGAGTCAGGGAAGAGCTAACAGGTTTACGTGACTGACAGCTGAGGTTAGAGTGCGGGCATCAGTGAGATCAAACAATGGGAAAACATCCCTAAGGAATAAGGAAGTGGAAGGGTCAGCCTAGCTGGCAGAAACTAGCTCCTATGGGCAAGGAGGCTGACAGGGCAGGCCGGGCCCAGGCACTGAACTGCCTGGAAATAACGTCGATAAGGGAGGCAGCATGCTGGTCGGCCTGGCTGCCCCAAGTCTACACGACACAACCAACGGCCAACCAGGAGGTTGTGCAGGAAATTGGCTACTCGTTTAGTTTAAAATTGGCCCTGATTTCTCAGTAATCAGCTGGCAGACTGGGAATTCTTTTGCAGTGAGATAATTAAATCTAACACACAAATTATTTTCAGAGGTCATAACATGTTATAGATTATAAATGTAATAATAAAGGAAATTGAGATAGTGTTATTTTACTTAGTATTTACCAATTTGTTTTCTAAAGAAATAGTATTCCTTTAGTATTCTGGGGTCAATTTTTTTTTTCAGCCTGCAGAGCTTATCAACGTTCTTTACCCGAAGCCCTCCAGGAACACACCTGTGTTTAAAGTAGTTGGATTTATGACTTGTTTCAGCAACGGAAAACAGGTACCATGGAAACCATGGGGCATCTCAGTAAGAGGGTGTGAAAGAAGACCTGTCATGGCATTTGGGCTTGTGTTGGGTGTCAGGTGATTTGAGAGAGAGTTCGGAGAAGTGAGGCTTTGCTCTGGATTGGATGCTGTCGGGAAGTGATTGGGTATCTCCACAAACCTTATCTGGAAAGAGAGTATACTAACGGAGGCTAAACCTGTGATTGATAAAGCAGCCCCGTTCACTCACTTTCATGAGAATAGAGGGTGGTGGGCGTGTCTGGTATGTTTCAGCTTGGACAAGTTCATGTTTTGTTTGTGTTTTGCCATGACTACCAAGGGGTCTTGTCTTGATGCAATGTTGTTATGCAATGGACTATATCTGATGTTGGTTTTCTGTGAAATTGTGTTCAGCACGAGAACACCAAGGCTTAGCTGATAGCACCAGGCCGGCTCCTGGATGTCAAGGGTACGTTTTTCTTTTTCAAGTGAAAAACTTTTTGCAGATCTCAAGCATTTTTGTGGGTCTCTGGAAAGTTTCTAGGCTATAGGAATTGAGCTCTTCATGCCTATGGAATAAAACAACTTTGTCTGCAGCACAGGTTCTAAGAAGGCCCTTCCTGTTGAAGCCATCCGTCACTCATGCCTCCCGTCACCCTTTGCACGGGTGAAGAGGATATGGATCCAGTGGGGAGAAATGGGAGGCCCAGGGATGCCCTGCTTTAGCTCACCCAGAAGCAGGCAGGGAGAAGTAAGAGTTGGTGGTATTTTGCATGCAAAGGGAAAGATGTGGGTCTGGTACATCCGGTGGCAGTAGGAGGTAGTTTAATGAAAGCTAAGATACAGCTAAGCTCTTTAAAACACCAGGGCAAACTTTTTCCTGTGTAACTCTCTTCTATTTTTAAAGAGAGCAAAGTGCAACACAAAGCAAGGCAAGAATAGCATTACAGGTCTGATCTCCAGCTCTCAGTTTCCATTCATTTCTCCCCCACATAAGAACTCCTAGAAACTTTGTTTACACTTTTTCTCATTTTTTCCCCTCTCCTTTGCTGTTTATTTAGAAACTTTTTAAGCCTCCAGAATGGCTGAAAGAATGAACCCAGCATACCCTTCACCCAGATTTCATCAAATGCTCACGTTTTGCTACCTTCTCTCTCTCTCTGTCAAATCATTTGAAGTAAATTTTAGACATCATATTTTTCCCCTAAATACTTCAGCATGTAAATCTCCCAAGAGCACAATTATATTTTCCTATATAATCACAATACTATGTATGTAGGGGTGTGTGTGTGTGTGTGTGTGTGTGTATGTATACAGAACAAAGACCTTTCTTTTGAACCATTGAAAATAAGTTGTCAACATGATGCCCTAGGCCGGATGTGGTAGCTCATGTCTGTAATCTTAGCGCTTTGGGAAGCTGAGGCAGGTGGATTGCCTGAAGTCAGGAGCTGGAGACCAGCCTGGGCAACACGGTGAAACCCCATCTCTACTAAAATAGAAAAAAACTAGCAAGGCATGGTGATGCATGCCTGTAGTCCCGGCTACTCAGGAGGCTGAGGCAGGAGAATCGCCTGAGCCTGGGAGGTGGAGGTTACAATGAACCGAGAGCATGCCACTGCACTCCAGCCTGGGCGACAGAGCAAGATCCTGTCTTAAACCCAAACAAACAAAAAATGTGATGTCCTATACTCCTGGACATTTTAGTGTGAATTTCCTACAGATAAGTGTCCACTACAGAACCGCAATTCCATCATCAAGATCAGGGAATTAACAGCGATGTATTGCTACCATCTGATACTCAGATTTCCTTCAAATTTTGCTGGTTGTCCCAAGTATGTGCTTATAGTAAAATGATCTAGTCTGGAACTACCTTTACATTCAGTTTTCATATATTTTCAGTTTCTTTCAATGTGGAACAGTTCCTTATGCTTTCCTTCACTTTCATAACTTTGACACATTGAAGATTACAGGCAGGTAATTTCATAGAATGTCCCTCAATGGGATTGTCTGCTGTTCCCTCACAATGAGATTTGGGTTACGTCTTTGGCAGTAACACCACAGAGGTGATGTAGGACTTGTCTCATTGCATGCTGTGAGATGGGGCATCATTTCAATTTATTTCATTACTGATGACATTTACCTTGATCATTTGATTAGATGAGTGTTTGCCAGGCTTCTCAAATTAGGTATACTATTTTCTTCTTTGTAATATTTCTCTCTCTCTATATATATATATATATTTGTGGGGAGATACGAGATACTTTGAGGCCATTTAAATATCCTATTCTTTATCAAAATTTCCATTTCTTCACTTCTTTATTTGTTCATTTTTATCAGTATGAACTTATGGATTCTTATTTTATATAACCCATTGCTATTCTCAATTATTTGATGCACAAATTACCTTTTTGAAGTGTCCCAATCATTCTTTTAGCCCTTCCTGTCACTCTGGCAGAGCAAGGTGTCCATGCACTATGTTACCTGCCCCAGCCCTGGAATCAGCCATTTTTTCCCAGAGCCCTTGCTGCTTTTTGGCAAATAATGGCATTTAGAAATCACAGTCTGGGTGCTCTGTGGACTAAATGCTCTTAGTAAGTCCCTGCTTCTAGGCCCTCTCAGTGGGCAGAGCTGGGAATACAACTATATATATAATATATAAAAATACGCACATTCATATTATTGTATTTCTATATCTACATGTATATATATGTGTGTGTGTATGTGTGTGTATATATACACAAATGTATATACACATACATATATATTTAAATACATACATATATATTTAATACATATATACATATATTTATATAAAAATACATATATGTATGTATATATGTGTGCATATGTATATACACACATATCTATACACACACACACACACACATTTAAAAACACAAATTCACACAGTTATATCACTCATTTCAAGACCACAGGATTCATTCTAGTTTTCTCCTTTACCATAATTGTAAGTCTCTTTACTGACCGTGAGAAACTTGCTCTAATTAAAAAACAAACACCTCCTATTTTATGCAGCCCCATTGTAACTAATCTGCTACACTGCTATTGCCATTTGCCCCCTTTGGGATGCCTTCTTCACCCAGATTAGGCTCTGGCACTTCATGCTGAGCTGCTCTAACATTGGGATGCCTTTTCCCTTTGCTTGGGGATCATACAGAAGCCATGACGTGCCCCTTCTCATGTGGATGACCCCACCCTGCCCAGGGCCATCCCTAGCCTCAGACGCCCTTCTCACCTTGCTTGGGTGCAGATACCTTGTGCCGGAATATCCTCCCCACCTTCCCTGGGCTCCTGCACTGAGTCTTATCCACACCTCTTAGATGACTTCCTCATTCTGCTTGGTTTCTGAACCCTGCACCAGGCTTCCCTCTGCAAAAATGACTTCCTCTTCATACTCAAATACCAGCACCTCCTGGCTGACTCCCTGTTCACTCTGATTAGGCTCCAGCACCCTGCTCTGTGCTGCCCTCCCACTGGTAATCTCTTCTTACCCTTGGTCTCCCATTCCTCAGCCTGGGATACTCCCTTCACCCTACTTGGGGTCTGCCCATGCTGGGCAGCTGGAGGTATAATCTCTTGATAGTTTCTTCCTGCACAGACAAAGTCAATCCACCAAGACCACAGCATTGTAGTAAAGAGTTTAATTGGCATGAAGTTGGCCACGCAGGACACAGAATTATTACTCAGATCAGTCTCCCAAAGGCTTGGAGATGAGGGTTTTTATGGAAATTTGGTGGGCAGGGACCTAGTGAATGAGTGCTGAAGACTGATTGAGTATGAAATTGTAGGGTGTGGAAACTGGTCCTTGTGGGCTGAGTCCACCTCTGGGTGGAGCCACAGGACCAGTTGAATCTGGAGTCAGGAGACTGGGTCAGGTCAATTGGAAAAACCTCAAAAAAACAATCTTAGGTTCTACAGTAGTGCTGTTATCTATAGGAGCAATTGGGAAAGTCACATATCTTGTGACCTCTGGCCACATAATGTTGAGTGCTAAGGGATAATAGAAGCCATGCTTATGTTTTAGCAGAACTCAAGCCACTCCTCATAATCCTAATCTTGTGGTCTTTCATTCATCTTATGAAGGCAGTTTCAGCCCCCAAACAAGGAGGGAGCAGTTTTAAGGGGGGACTATTATTATCCTTGCTTCAAAGTTAAACTATAAACTAAATTCTTCCCATGTTTAGCTTGACCTATGGTCAAGAATGAGCAGATAGCCAGCCTGTGAGGCTAGAGGCAGGATGGAATCAGCCGTGTGAGATTTCTCTCACTGTCATAATCTTTGCAAAGGCAGCTTCAGAGGGAGTAGAGGGGAGACATACGATAGCACAGCATATTAATGGGCCAAAGTCAATGCGATTAAAAAAAAAATCAGTGACTGGATATTGTCCAACACACTAATGGTGCAGCCCAGAATTTGTAGTGAAAACTGAACAGGACAGTAGTAATGGGGCACAGTGACACTCTGCATCTTCTGATATGATGCCATGGGAAGTGCCCAGCATCACCTGGTGATACTCCTGCCAAAAATACGCTAACCCAGACGGAATCATGAGGAAACAATCAGAAAAACCCAGCTTATCGACTTTATACCTGACTACTGGTTTCTACTTTTAAAAAATGTTAAGGTCGCGAAAAACAAAGGAGTCTAAAGGACGCGGAAGAGCTATGACTACCGACTCAATGCCGGGTTCTTGATTGGATCTTGGATTGGAAAAAACAAAACAGCTATGCAAGACATTTTGAGGATAATTGGAGAATTTTGAGTATTTGTGGAATATTTAGGTAATATTATGGTATTGTAAGCTATAATTGCTTTCTTGATGTGAAAGCTGTGTTGTGTTATGTTTTCTCGTTTCCTTTGAACAGCTCAGTCTAAAAGTCACTGGGTGGGGCCTGGGAGGTTAGCATCCTCAGAGAGGGGTGCCATGTGACTCAGAGTGAGGTGGCAGGCCCTGGGCTAAGTGAAGAGGACACACGTGTAGCAGGGCAGCCCAGCCTGGCACAGGGGATGGTGTGGGGAGGAGGGCATGTAGGCCTGGGTTATCAGGGCCTGAGAAGAGTAAGGATAATGTGTATGTGGAGGGCAAGCTGACATGGGGTGTGCTCTTCCAGGTTTGAGAAATAAGGGTCATTGCCTGGCCCTGGGGTGTTGGGGAGCCTGGTTGTGCCTTCTTGGCTGGAGTGGGAGAGAGTGGCCAAACTGTATTCCATTGAAAGTCAAAAGACCCTCCAAATCTGGCCCCCATCTCCCTCTACTGTAACATGGCTCCCTCCCCTCTTTTAAGCCAACTCTTGCTCAGTTTACACCTCGTGTTCTTAAACAACTTACTGGCTGCCTAGATTAGGGGTCATCCAACTATAGCCTAGATTGCAGTGTCGTCCCCTCATTTTGTAAATAAAGTTTTATTGGAACATAGCAATGCCTATTTGTTAATTGTCTATGGCTGTTTCTGCATTGCAATAGCAGAATTAAGTGGTTGCAACAGAGATGAAGTGGTCCGCGAAGCCTGAAATATTTATTTGTTGGCCCTTTATAGAAAAAGTTTATGTGCCCCGCCATAGATTAAGGGTTATTCCTTCTTAGTCTGTGCTGTTCTTATTGTAGCCTGTCGCCTATGGTAACAATGCACCTGCCCTCATTAGAGTATAGGCTCCATGAGGCAGTGGATGCCAGTGTTGCAGCCCTGGTGTCCAGAAATGCACCTGACATATGGTAGGTACTCAACAAATATTTGTTTAATAAATGGGACTTCTGCCTTATGCACACTGGGGGATTTTGGCGAGGAACTCATGACAGTGACCTCTGGAAGGCATTTCAGGGAGACTACTAAGCACAGGGATTAGGGGTTATGTCACCTCCTCATGTTGAGGCCTTGGGAAGCTAGTTTTTCCCTTGGTTTTACTTAAATCCCCTTTTCAGAAATGAATCATCAATCGTCTGCTGCTCAGTCAGCAGATGTGGAGGGTAAGCTGACATGGGGAGCACAACCAGGCTCCCCAACACCCCAGGGCCAGGCAATGACCCTTACTTCTCAAACCTGGAAGAACACACCCCATGTCAGCTTGCCTTCCACATAGACGTTCTTAAGAGTAGAAGAATTTTTTTTAAACTATAAGATAAGAATAATTCCAGATCATAGAACTATTGCAGCACTATTCACAATAGCAAAGACTTGAAACCAACCCAAATGCCCATCAATGATAGATTGGATACAGAAAATGTGGTACATACATACTGTGGAATACTATGCAGCCATAAAAACGAATATCAGGTTCTTTGCAGGTACATGGAAAGAGCTGGAAGCCACCATCCTCAGCAAACTAACACAGGAACAGAAAACCACAACACCGCATGTTCTCACTCATAAGTGGGAGCTGAATAATGAGAACACATGGACACAGGGAGGGGAACAGCACACAGGGGAACAGGGCCTGCTGGGGAGGTGGGGAGAGGGAGAGCATCGGGACAAATAGCTAATGCGTTCAGGGCTTAATACCTAGGTGACAGGTTGATAGGCGCAGCAAACCACCATGGCACATGTTTACCTATGTTACAAACCTGCACGCTCTGTACACATATTCCAGAACCTAAAATAAAATTAAATTAAAAAAAAAAGAATTAGAATCGGAAGGAAACAAAGTTCATCTAAAACAACCTCTTAGTTTATCAACTAAGAAATTGAAGCTTGGAACAGCAGAAAGCAATTGTGTGCTGGTAAATGTATAGCAATTAGCTCTTCAGGAAAAACATAGCTTCTATTGATTTAAAGGCTATATAGCACACAACAAATCAAAATAAAATATATAATACACTTTATTTGAAATTCCTTACAACTACTGATTTTCATATAATGCTTTTGTTGATTTTTACCAAATTCCTGTGTTCATACCTAACTTCTGGTTGCAAATGATGAACTAGTAGAGTTCCAACATGAAGATATTTTTGTTTACATTAGGAGTAAACAAAAGTGAAACAAGCAAGACCTCTATGGGCCCTTGTTCATTAATGATGCGAGTGATTTATTGGCCATATCAGATAATAGTTTTTAAATACTAGAAGAATGCTTTGTCATTTTTTGGTGCTGTTCATGATGTAATGGTTATAGATTTTTTTTTTGTACAAGCTTTTAAGTTTTATCTAGAGTATTAATATTTTTTTCCATCTTACCTTGATTTATGGTGTTTGCTGATTTCCATGGTCTAAATATACTCACTTTGGCTGACTTCAAGTCACCAGTATGACTTGCAAACATGTCATTAGAAAGGGATGCCTGGTAGTTAGATGCCTAAATACACTATATAGTGTTTCCATCATCCAGACACTATAGATGTAAATAGCTTCAAGAGTGTAGGCAGAGGTAAGATGCAACAAAATAATTTAATTATAATAAAATAAGTTGGGAGTACCAAGTTTTGAGCACTTACTAACTTTATTGAATATAACTGATTTAATTGCTAGTTTATATGATTCAATTTTTCAAAATGGCTGTGTTTAACATCCAGCTCATGACATTCCTGAAAATTTCACAACAGGCTCTCACAAGCCAAGTCAAGCCCACCACTGGTACAAAATTAACCAATGATCCAATCATGGGAAATAGCCCAGGCAGAGTGCCTAGAGGGGAGTTATTTCATGGGAGATTTCAGTACAAAGTGATCCCAGGGCAAATTGAAAAAGGAGTCAGACAAAGGGAGCAGGGAGGAAACACCCAAACCATCCAGTTCCCCACTTCATGCCCAGGGACGCTGACCTCGTTGTTTACTGTAAGGGCTGCATTGGTGTGTGCTTGAATTAGGCTGAAGTTCCTTGAAGTCTTGCTAGCATCTTAGTGCATAAATCAATATCACAGCCCTCTAAATATTTAATGTTATAGAAGGGCGAAGAGGCTTCTTTGACGAAATTTTGTTCTTCAGAGGCTTATGGACTGGAGAGTGAAAACACACACGTATTAGCCATGTGATTTTAATGCTCTGGCATCTGCTGACCCTGGAGAAACTACCCCTGCTTGCTCGTCAATTCCTAGAGGTAGTGAAGGACTGGCCTGTGGCGTGCATTTCATATGCGAATCAGCCAACCCACCACCTCCTCTACAGGGCTTTCACACTTAGGGCAAGGACTCCCTTGCTCTAATCACCCAGGACCACAGGCAACCAGGAACAGTTCCTATTCCCTAGAACCTGCTAAAGTTAGTCAAACTAGCCGATTCTAAGCCTGTTTGCCTTGCCTTTCCGATTCCTTCCAATGGAAGCCACAATAAAGGGTCTTGCCTGCATTTTCATCATTCCCTCTGCTTCCTGACTGACGCTGGTGCGTGTCCAGTGGAAACCCCCACTCCCAGTACTTTATGCCACCCCAGTCTTGGGAACTGTGAGTAACAAACTCTCATCAATGGCATTGTGTTCTCATCTGTTGGCCTCACCGTACCTGAATAATAACAAAACCTATATTTTAAAACAACATGCCCTCTGTCAAACCCATGAAGGAAATGATATGAAAAAGAAATACATTTATAAGCAGATAGTCATTTAAATTGGGTATTTCAGCAATTTCAGAAAACTGTCCTAACTGGTTGCTATACAACAATTTTGTTTTTAGTTTTGTTTTGTTTTAAATGAGAATATTCATCAACTTTGACAAGCATGCATGCAAATAAATGAACATTTATATCTTGCCTGACTCACTTGTTGATGGGACTGTTGAGCTCACATGCTACTGTGGTGGGCTGACTCCTATGACACTTTCTCTGAAACAGGTATCATCTGTCATGGTGTTGTTTCATTAATAAGCAATGAAACACATAAATGTCTCTGTCGTTTGACATGGTACCATGACTGACCTACATTTATCACTCTGTGAAACTTATACTAAGATTGCACATTCAGATAAAAGGGGAATGTAGAAAAGTAGACCTATAGAAGAGAGATTTTACAATAAATTTAGCTAAGCAGTTACTAAAATTCTATGTATAGCCTGTGATTGCTTGTCTAAGCCAGCCTGGGATAAGCCCAAGATTACAATAATCACCAGCAAACAGGCTTTCTTTGACTTTGCTCACTCCTATTCTACCTGAAAGATTCCCTCAAGGTCCTACTCCATTGTTCTGGCATTTTAGGAGGCTTGGAGGACCTAGTTACCCATGGCATCTGCCATCTGCTCTGTCTTTGCTCTGCTTGGAGATTTCTCCTGCATCTGCTGTGAACTGCAAAGATCCTGCCTCTGGGGCTACTGACACCTGAGTATTTCATCTCATGTCAATGTTAAAGTTGCTACAAAAGTTGTTGGCAACAGTGATGCTGTTCCCTTATACTCTTGATGTCTGAGAGAGATGGTAGCATGAGAAAGATTTCACTTTGCTCATCCTCTTTTACTGTAGTTTCCTTCTCTTGAGGGCTGACCAGGAAGACAATCTATGGGACACACACTGAGAATGCTGGATCATCTGTTCCTTCTGAGGCTGCTCCACTGTCCTTGAATCAAACTCTGGGGTCAACTCTTTCTTCCCTTGGATGAGTTGTTTCCAAAAGCTCCTTTTTAGGTAAAGTGGAAGTAAATGAAGATCAATCAAATGAAAACAAGCACAGATGATTTATTTAGAGCTTAGTATATCAAGAGAATCAGCCACCATCATTTGCTTTTGACAGAGACTCAAAGGCAGGCCAAGGAGTGGGAAATCATTTATAGTGGATAAAAGACAAGGCTTCAGGTGTGCCCTGATTGGAGGCTGTTGGCATGGAAAAGCTGTGGACAGGCCATCTAATAGTGGGACAATCTATGTAATTAGGGGAGCATACTGGGTGCTCTGGTTGGTCCTAAGTTGGAAGTGGGGACAATTATTAGGGAAGCTGTCAGATATAAACCAAATCTTGGCTGTTTGGGGCCAATTGTTACGTGGATTATTGTCTGGCTTCCTGGGATGGTTTCTAGAGACAGTGGTCTAATCTCTTACAATCTGACTTATAGAGAGCAAGCTGTCTTCCTGGGCTGGTTATTGTAGATAATGGATTAGGTTTCTGGAATAGTTGCTGTAGACTGTGGGTTAGGGTTCTATTCTGATATGTAGTCTGGCTGTTGTCTATTTGTATATTCAGTTTCTCAGCAAATTGACAGCCAGTGAGTCTATCATTCACTCTCCCTCTGCCTCCATATTAGTCAGGGCTCTCCAAGAAACAGAACCAATAGGAAATTGGTTCTGTTATATGTGTAGAAAGAGATTTATTATAAGGAATTGGATCACATGATTATGGAGGCTGGTGAGTCCAAATTCTGCTAGGTGCAGATGCGGGAGAGCCAATGTTCCAGTTCCAGTCTGAAGGCAGTCTGCTATAGAACCAGGAAGAACCAATATTGCAGATGGAGTCTGAAGGTAGTCTGCTGGAAAATTCCCTCTTGCTTGGGGAGACTAGTGTTTTTGTTCTATTCAGGCATCCAGCTGATTGAATAAGGCCCACCCACAACTGCTTTACTGAAAGTCCACCAATTTAGATGGGAATCTCATCCAAAATACCCTCACAGAAACACCCAGAGTAATGTTTGACCTGACATATGGGCACCACATGGCCCAGCCAAGTTGATACATAAAATTAACCATCACATCCCCAAACCCTCACTCATGAATCTCAAGGTGAGCCAGTGACTTTTACTTCCTCTTGTGCTGGACCCTTGCTCCATGGTTACTCATCAAAGTGGTAGAAAGTCTCTACTGTCCTTAGCATCTCTGGAAGCTCATGCAGAGCCATCTCTGTGTTTGTGGCAGGATTTGTGAGTGGAAATGCCTTCTGGAGCACCCTCATTCCAACTGGATGTGAGAAGAGGAAAACTCATTCAGGCATACAGAAGGACAAAGCTCCCAACTTGAAGGGGCTGTGGCATTCCACATGCCACCCCTGTAAAGAGTTTTAGTATGGTCTTCCAAACCACCCTATGGCCTCATTTCATCTCTCCAGGAAGGTCTGAGCCCATCTTGACAGTAGTGAGGTAGGTGTTTGGAAACCTGTCAGGATCCCTGAGATGCCTTCGATAGGGGAGTCTCCCAGCACCCCTGAGGGATCAAAGTGGTGAACAAAATTTCACAGTTCTTTTCTATCCTGATTCACTGGAACTGACAAGGTAAAGACTGAGCATCTTCAAGCAGGTAGGCAGCTAAGGTTGCAGGCTAGCATATTATCTACAACAATATCATGTCATTTTAAATTCATTCTTTGACTCTCTTATCAGGTCTTTTTATTTTTCTTGTCAGTAAAGCCCATAAAATGTAGAATCTTATCCATGGTATTCAAAGCAGATTTAAAATGTAATTACTCTTTGCTCCTTGCTAGTACAACCCAGCCTGAATCATCTCTTCTGATTTAAGGAAGAATCTTGTTGAGTTGAAAATGAAACTCTCCCAGTTTTTTCCTCCTCCCTTCGTCCCTTTTTTCATTTTTCCTTCCCTTTTCTATTTATTCACTCTGAGCTCCCTATCCAAAAGGCATTTGTTAAGCACTATGCTATTAATTGGAGGCATAAAGATTAATGAGAACCATCCTTGCTTTTGAGATGATCACTGTCTAGTGGGAGAGATAGAAATAAAAACAAATCTTTATAATGCATCGTGGTAAAAATGGATTCAAACTAAATAGTTCTGGGGAAATTGAGGCAGGGATTTCAAGAAAGGTCACATTCTGCAGGTTCTTGAAAGACAAGATAGAGTCTTCTAAACACACACAGGGCTGGAGATGGGGAAAGTGTCCAGGGAGTGAGACAACATGAGGATGATAAAAATAGGACTTCAAGGTGAATCCAAGTTAATGTCTACCTGGGGCTAGGCTGTTGGACTCCTTTATTGCATCCATTTCCTGCATGATCAAGCAAGAATTTTTATTCTCTTTTTCTATATTCTCAGAAATCCACCCCCACTGCCTTCCATTGCTTGGCCAACACTTGGGCTGATGTCTTTGTCCTCTGAAGCATCTTTCCAATGTACGGCAGCCTCTCTCCATGGGCATGGCTGACCTTGGCCTCATCCATCTCTCCATCCTAGCTCGGGGCTGAGGGCCATGAGCAATTCTCTGATGAATTCATATGACCCAGAAAGAGCTGCAGCAGGAGCCAGCTCCGTGTCTGAGGTTTAAGTGAAATATCGAGCTGTGATTCACCATTACTCAGAACCTTGTCAGTTCATAAATTTAAAGCAACTCCATTTCCTTTGCTTTTGAACAATCCAAACTGGATGGTGGATATACATTGGAACAAGCAGGTAGGAAGGATAGCAAGCTTAGGCTTGGGCAGGTTTGTTTCCCATTAGGCTGATAAAGAAAACTTATGCTTTTGTATACCTATGTAAAATACGCATGCTGATGTCCTTTGGGAGAAGTAGGAGTGAAAATGTGGCTGCACTGCCAATAATATGGAAGGAAGATGAAAATAGCAGATGTAAATTGTGATTATGGCCAACAGAAATAGGAAACTGCAGCTAGGTCATCTGCCTGTTACCCAGGACTGGCCTATTAGCTGTCATTAGCCCTTCTCCAGGAAACAATTTGCATCCTTTGAAATCCTTTTGAAATTGGATTTCTGCCCATAGCCCCATCATGCTGCTGCTTTTTCTCATGGATTAAAGAGAAAGTGGCCTGTGAACTAGTTCTCTTTGTGGGCACAGAGTGCTAGGGCCTGGGTGATAAAGGGCAGGGTCACTCTTCCTAGCAACAGTATGACCATGGGCTCATATTATCACAGGGTTAAGAGACTTCAAGAGGGTATCCTGTCCCGTATCCCACCCAGCAGATTTCACCATCCCTCAAAGCTGTAGACTTTCTATTGGAACTGGACAATCTCCCAAAGAAGTCCTTTCCAAGGACGGAGTAGTCTTCAAGTATAGAATTTCTTTGTATGATTCCTTTGGTTGTTTTCAGTCTTGAAGATGGCTCCAAGGCATATATAATTGGACATCCTGAGGATTAAGCTTCAAGACCTGAACCTTCTAGTCAAGGAGTATTAGCCATTTGAGGCAGGTCACCATGCTGAGTGTCCCTGTCCTAAAGCCCCTGGCTTCTGTCTGCTCCCAGTCTCCTATGGGTCACTCCGAATCCACTTCCTTCTGCTCAGCTTGTGTGAATTAATTAATTTATTTATTTATTTATTTTAGAGATAGGTTGTTACCTGTCACCCAGGTTAGAGTGCAGCGGCACAATCATAACTCACTGCAGCTCAAGTGATCCTCCTACCTCAGCCTCCTGAATAGCTGGGGCTACAGGTGTGCACCACCTCACCCAGCTAATTCTTATTTTTGTTTTTTTGTAGGGACAGGGGTCTTGCTTTATTTCCTAGGCTGGTCTGAAGCTTTTGTCCTCAAGCGATCTTCCTGCCTTGGCCTCTCAAAGTGTGGGATTACAAGTGTGAGCCACCAAGCCCAGCTTGAATTTTGATTTTTCCTTTTTAAGAGTAGTCTGGCCCGTTGCAAGAAACACGAGATCTGAGGCCAGAATGCCTGAGTCAGGGCTCTGCTTTTATGGAAGATGTGCCCAGGCCGGCTTCCCTAACATCTCTGAGCTCCAGGTTCTCTCTCCTTTCTTCCCTTCCTGATGGAATTACTATGAACCTATAAAACCCATGTTTTAAGAAATGCTGAGAACTTTTACAAATGGACCATGAAAGACATTTAAAGAGCTTTACTTGGTCTTCTGCAGTAAAGGTTAAAACTCAAGAAGGTGTCTCTTTTCTTCAACTCTGTCTGACATAAGAATCTCTAGATGCCTTCATTTAAACATTTCAGACAAAATCTTTCTGATGATTTACCACCTTCTCCTTCTGCCACTCCATTTCTGCTCACCTTTTATGGTCGACTCCCTCAAATAAGGCCTGCCTTTCATGTTTAACCTGCAGAAATCTTTCTCCTTCCTGATCAACACCACCAGAATGCCATCGTCCTTAACACATATTTTAGGACCTGGTCGTTTCTGCTTGCGTTAATAGTTGTCTCAGATTTTTAGTTTTCTCTCCTGTATCAGAGAGTGCAGCATCAGAGTTCACCTTTACAAAAGCACTTATGCTGTGATGGGGAACTTTCGTATTTGGGCTCTGTTTCCTCACTAGCATACAGGTGCCATGAGGGAAGGCATGGATGGGTCATATTCATTTTTATGTTTCTAGTGCCTGGTACACAGTAGGTGCCAACAAATATTTGTTGAAATGAACTTGTAAACTTCGTTTTGATCTTGCAAATTACTTTACCACCCTGAAGACAGATGTAAGTGAGAACGATTTCATCGCAAAATATCCTGTTGCCTTTGCATTGTGTAAACGAGCGAGGGTGGGCAGTTTGGATGAAAATCCAGGAACTAGCATAGCCATAGAAAACACAGCCCCAAATGCCATATATTTTGGTAGCGTCCAGATTAAGAGCCGGCCAGCTGGGAGTGCAGGAATGCATTACCCAGGAAGACAATCTGTATACAGGTGGTAGAAGCTAAATGTGTATGTTGCTTTAAATAAAATTATGCACACGCCTGATAACATGACCCATGCCTGTTATCCAACCACTTTGGGAAGCTGATGTAGGCGCACCACTTGAGCCCAGGAGTTTGAGGCTATAGAGAGGTATGATCACACCACTGCACTTCAGCCTGAGCAACAGAGACCCTGTGTCTGATAAAACATTATGCACATTCTCTTTCGAACTTTGAATTACCTTGCACATGCAAGTGTGGCAGTTGTAGTCACTGTCCCTGGAGACTCCTACAGTGTCTGCTTCTGCTGTGATTCTCATGGCCCCTGCCCTACCCTCACCCATGATCTCATAGACTCAGAATGGTACAACGGAGAAGGTCTATGGCCAACAATCCTAGGTGGCCCCAGTGTTCAATCTCCTCTTCTTATTTGTTAATAGAGTTTTTATCTGGTCACATAGTCTCCCAGCCACCCTGGGAGGCAATTGTGGCCATGTGTCCAAGTTCCGAGGCACCAGTATAATTTCCCTAAAAAGACAGAGTGTGGTTTCTGCTTCCTTTTTCCCCATTCCAGAGGACAAGACCAAACCTCTAGGATGACAGAGCAATATAACAGGTGCCGGATACTGGAGGCCCACCGAGACATCATGGAGTAGAGCCATTAAACCCAGCTTTAGCTTTTGTGTGTGAGACAATGGTCAAGCATTGTCGTCTCGAGTCTATTTCAGCAACCAGACTTATTTTTAACCTAATGCAGGGGCCATGGAGATGGTTTAGCCTTATCTGTTGCTTTAAAGATGAAGAACTGAGATCCTAAGTGGCCAGCCTGTTTTCACAGTGTAGTGGCGGGACACCTGAGACTAAAAGTCCAGATCCAGGGTCCAGTCATGGTTGTGAGCAGCTCACACTCAGGTGTGAACCACACGGTTGCTCCACCAGTGAGGACAGGGGAAGAAGAGGCTCTAAGATTTTGCAAACTACTTTACAACCCCAAAGACAGATGTGAGAATGATTTCATTGCATGATATCCTGTTGCCTTTGCATTGCGTAAATGAGCTGGGGTAGGGGGGTTGGATGGAAATCCAGGAACTTGTATAGCCATAGAAAACACAGCCCCAAATACCATATATTTCGATAGCATCCAGATTAGGAGCCGGCCAGCTGCGAGTGCAGGAATGCATTACCCAGGAAGACAATCTGTATACAGGCAAGACATTCTTAGAGAGAAGGGAAATAGATCATACGTCTTCTCCTAGGAGGAAAATAGGATTTTGAATAGCATTTAAGTTTGGGAGGCAATTTAGCACAGAGGTCACATGGGCCAGAGTTTTTGCTATTAGAGAGAGGGTGGTGGAGAGGGTAAGAGAGAAGGAATCTACTTAGGATGAGGTCTGAGCACCCGGACGAGGCCAGGCTCCATCCTGCAAAGACTCTTCTCTGGCTATTTCCTTGTTATATGATTATACCAGAGGTGAGTGTTTTCACCTGAGTATATTTCTATAGAGGATCTTGCAATTAGGCTCTTTTGTAAATTATAGATTCTGTATACAAACTGGAGAGATGTCCCATCACAAAATTATGTAATGATAGCAGGCTACATGTTAATAAGACTGAAAATACTTGAGGTGAGCCAACCAGGTGGGCAGACAAAAAGGCAGTGTGGTCTGTGGGAGCAGCTGTGACATGTGAATCAGTCTGAGGACTCAGCTGAGGTCACATGACCTCTCTGTGCCTGTAACCTTCTCTGTGGCTCTTGCCTTGCCCTGACATTGTTTGTTGTGCCTGCTGTGCACCTGAAACAGAGGGGCTTCCACAACAGCGGAAATCTAGGATTTGCTTTGACCATATAAAAAGCTCCTGGAACTACAAAGAACCTAATAACTCACCCATTCAAATCCCACTTCCCTCTTTTATTTTTTTAACATGGAAAAATCTCAGGCTTAGAAAAGTAATATATTCAGTTTCCAAAGCAGGTCAGTAGAAAATCAAGAAAGTCAAGGACTCCTGATGCCAAAGGTGGTTTTCACATAACCCTAAATACAAATAAGGACTTGGCCATCACCAACACAGTTTAGGGTTTAATTCTCTTTAAAAGAAGCAAACATATATGGTAATCTAGATTGGGACTGAAATAAAGGGGATAGATTTCACTTATACACCTGGAGAATACTCCCTTAAAGGGTTATGATAATACACTGGTTGAATGTAAACCTTGTAGAATTGAAGCCAGGTTGTCTTGGGCCATGGTTATGAGCAATTGTGATGTAGTGAAGAGCAGCTATACAAGAGTATATGCCAAAGGATAGTAGCTTTGCTTTATTGGGGTGATGAACTATGTGGGCTGGGGTGATCGTGCTCTCTCTCTCTCTCTCTCTCTCTCTCTCTCTCACACACACACACACACACACACACACACACACAGAGGCTTGACTCATTAACAAACTATGTCAGTTCCTCTACATGTAGGCCAATGGCTTTGGAAATGAGAATATAGTAGTCTAAAGAGAAAGGTAAATGTCTATATGGGAGGCTGAATATTAGTTTTAAAAAAAGGGTTTCAGTCTTAGAAACTCAGGGATCAAAGGGTTCTCGGGAAACCACTCATGCTGGACTAGGGATTGAGGCAGGTTAGAAACAGGTAAATGGTGTGGGGGCTAAGATAGGGTGTACTAAAGAGAACAGGAGGCTCAGTTATCTGGAAAAGAAATTTTGAATCAGGCAAGGAAAGCTTACTCTGGGCGTTGGTTAGATCTGGGGACTAGGATGGAAGAATAAATACTGTCATCTCATTAGGATTTTCCCCCACAGCTGGTTGAGATGGGACTGTCTCCCTCCTTGGAGACACATACGTGGTAACCTGTGTGTACTCTGCATCCTCAGTCTATACACATTGGCTACTTATAATAAGATAGGCTGATTATACCCAGGTGACATCTAGAATCCGCTGCCGCCACAATGGATTTTTTAAACACGCATTTCTTATTGTGGTAAAATAAACATAACATAAAATTTACCACTTTAACCTGTTTTAAGTGCACAATTCAGTGGCATTAAGTACATTCACAATGTTGTACAACCCTTACCACTATCTTTCTCCAAAACTTTTTCATCGTCCCAAATAGAAACTCTGTCCCCAGTAAAAACACTCTATTCTCCCCTCCCCCAGACCCTAGTACCCTTTAATCTACTTCTTGACTCTATGAATTTGCCTATTCTGGATATTGCAGGTAAGTGGAATCATATAATATTTTCCCCTTTGTGTCTGGCTTCTCTCACTCAACATAGCATCTTCAAGGTTCACCCATGTTGCAGCACGTATCAGAATTCCATTCCTTTTTATGGTAGAATAAGGTCCTCTATATGTACATGCAACATTTTATTTATCTATTCATCTGTGGAGGGGGTGTTTCCCTCTATTGTGAATGGTGCTGCATACAAGTACTTATTTGAGTTCCTGCTTTTAATTCTTTGGGGTATATACCTATAAGTGGAATGTTGGATCATATGGTAAATCTACGTTTAACTTTTTCAGGAATCATCAAAGTGTTTTTCACAGTGGCTGTGCCATTTTACATTCCCACCATCAGTGTACAAGGCTATGGTAGCTTATTTTTATGACTTATGTAGGTATCAGACAGGATTTGGTGAGGAACACAGAAGCCACTATATGTTCTGTGCATAAAGGGTTTTAAAGTCAAGTAGGAGCTTACACACAAGTTAGAAGATTTAGGAGAGTGCAGGTGAGAGAAACTACTGCCAGCATTTGGGGAATTGTCCCTGAAAGTCAAAGGAGTTACTCTGAAATCTCAGCCTGCAGCCCTAAAGCAGCTGGTTTTCAAAAGCTTGCCTGGAATTCTTGAGACTCCCTAGGAGCCCCCAACACCAACCGTCTCAGTCTGTGGTGATAAAGGGCTTTCCAGGAAGCCGTGAGAAATCTCTCATCTGTCCACACATCCAACTGCAACCATCTCTGAAGACTGATGGTTTCCACTTCCTTTCAGCCTTCCAAATATCACACGAGTTCCTCTCATTAAAAAAAAAGTCATATACAGAAGGTCTTGGGAAGTGTAGTTCCCATTCTCAGAAGGGAAAGGTAGTGGTGCCTGCTGACAACAGCACACATTATACTCTTCTTTATTCTAGAAGGCACTCCAGGGATCTTAGAACGATGCATCAAATTTGACCAACAGAAATTCGACAGCACACATTATACTCTTCTTTATTCCGGAAAGCATTCCAGGCAGCTTATTACGATGCATAACATTTGGCCAACATAAATTCAAAGTCGAGCAAATGAAGGCAAAAAGGCAGAAGGAAAGAGTGAAAATGGACCCGGAAATAGGGCTAAGCATGTCTGCCACACTTGTCTACCTGCTTACCACGGGTGAACCTCATTGTGAGCTGCTGACCACGGGATTCGCCACAGAATTCACTCTCCAGAAGACAAAAACTGCTGTGGAGATTAAAAATTTATCTTAAAATATTAAGGTCAGACAAGAACCTCTGTCAAGGAACAGGAAGGCATGCCCTGAGGAGGTAAGTAGAGGCTGTAGCCATGGGTGGCTTTGGGGTCGTAGCCATTTGCTGTGCCTAGAAAGACATCAGGAAAATTATAAGTGCTGCTAATTGATGTCCTCCAATTCATATGCGGAAGTCCTGGCCCCCAGTACCTCATGACGTACTTGGTTTTGGAGCTAGGGTCTTTAAAGAGGTATTTCAGTTAAAATGAGGTGGTTATCATGGGCCCCAATCCAATATGACTATTGTCTTTATAAGAAGAGCTGATCAGGATACAGACATGTAGAGGAAAGACCATGGGAAGATTGAGGGAGAAGGTGGCCATCTTTCAACCAAGGAGAGAGGTTCCCGAAGAGCCCAGCCCTGCTGACATTCCTGGCCTTCAGAACTGTGAGGAAATAAATTTCTGTTGTTTAAGCCACCCAGCCTGTAGTACTATGTCATGGCAGCCCTAGCAAACTAATGTACCCCCACATCTAAAATTGGCATCACTTATTGAGATGGGGTTGAGCCCAGATTTCTCTTGGTAGGACATTGTCTTTGGTTTCTGATTTGACAAATGTTTACTGAGTGTACAACTATGCAGGCCTCTGCAAGGCTCACAAGAAATACAAACAGGAGAAAGCCCAGGTCCCAGCCCTCAGGGAGCTTATAGCCACGCAGATGTTCTCGGGAGAGTAGCAAGCTTAGGTATAAAGGAAGTGCTATAGGAGCGAAGGCGAGGAAGAGACTCACGGCACTGAGAGGGACAGGGAAGGCTGCAGAGGAGTGGCAAGCATCTGACTCGGGTCTTGAAGGAGCATGAAAAGAAGGCCTTTCTTGTGTGAGTGTGTATGTGCATGTGTGTGGAGTGTGATGCGAGAGATGTGTGGTGTGTGTGTATCATCTGTGTATGATGTGTGTGTGTGGGGGATATGGTATGTAGTATGTGTGGCATGTGTGTTGTGTGTGTGTAGGATGTGTGGTGTGTATGGTACATGTGGTGTGCTGTGTATAATGTGTGTGTGGTGTGTGTATGGTGTGTTTTGTGTGTGGTATGTGGTGTGTGTTGTGTATATGTGTGTGGTGTGTGTATGGTGTGTTTTGTGTGTGCGCTATGTGGTGTGTGTGGTGTATGTGTGGTATGTGTTTGGTGTGTATGTGGTGTGTTTTATGTTGGTGGTGTGCTGCATGTATGGTTTGTGTGTAGTGTGTATGGGGTGTGTTTTGTGTGTGTGATATGTGTGGTGTATATGGTATGTGTGGTACGGTGTGTGGTGCATGTGTGATGTGTGGTGTTTGTGGTATGGTGTATGTGGTATGTGTAGTGTGCATATGTGGTGTGTGGTGTGTATGGTGTGTGGTACGTATGCAATGTGTAGTATGTGGTGGAGAATGTGTCAGTGGTGGTGAGTTGTGTGTGGTGTGCTGTATGTGGTATGGTGTGTATGTGTGTGATGTGGGTGTGTGGTGTGTTGTGTGAGTGGTGTGGGTGATGTGTTTGTCGTTTGTGTGTGGTGTGGTGTGTGGTGTGTTGTGTGGGTGGTGTGGGTGATGTGTTTGTGGTTTGTGTGTGGTGTGGTGTGGTAGTGTGGTATGTGTGTGTTGTGTGTATGTGGTGTATGTGTGTGATGTGGGTGTGGGTGTGTGTGGTATGTGTGTGTGCTGTGTGTGGTGTGTGGTGCAGTGTGTGTGTAGGTGTGATGTAGGTGTTGATGTGTGGTTGTGTATGATGTAGGTGTGTGGTGTGTGGTTGTATGCTGTGTGTGGTGTGTGGGGCAATGAGTGTATGTGATGTATGTGTGTGTTGTGTGCGGTGAGGTGTGTATATGTGCTGTATGTGTGTGATGTGGGTGTGTGGTGTGTTGTGTGGGTGGTGTGGCTAGTGTGTGTTTTGTGTGCATGGTGTGTGGTATATGTGGTGTGTGTGGTGCCTGTGGTGTGTTGTGGGGTATGTGCACATGGTGTATATGTGTGATGTGGGTGTGTGGTGTGTTGTGTGGCTGGTGTGATGGTATGCGTTGTGTGCTCATGGTGTGTGTGCAGTGTGTGTGTTGTGTGTAGTGTGGGTGTGTGGAGTGTGTAAGTGGTGGTGAGGTCGGAGGCTTTTCAGGACCTTATTGTGTGTGTGGTTGCACTCCCAGAGCCAACTGGCAGGACCTGAGACTGCAACCCTGGCACTGCAGGAGAGGGCGGAGTACAGCCCGGGTGTGGGTGGAGGGCGGCCCACCCCGGATCAACTCGGCATGCCATGCTCTGATGAGCGCTTTCAGCCCTGGCATTGAAAGTGCCAAGTTTCTCAGGAGCTACCAACAGCCTTTGGACATGCATAGCCCCTTGCCCACCATCCTGGCACAGTACGAGGAGAAGAACACAGGCCACTGGAAGACGGGGAGGGCAGAGAGGGCGCAGAGCGAAAGAGAGACCACTGCGGGGCCCACAGGGGTAGCTGCTCACAGCCCCGCACCAGGATTAGTCAAAAGGTATTGGTTTAGGCCATGACTACTGGTCAGGCAGACTAGCCTTGGCTCTGATGACCTTTTAGGGACCTCATGCTCCTTTTGGGATGGTACATAGGTGTCCCTGCCTGATGGAACCCTCCAGCACCGCAGGCATGTGTGAGAGTTGTCAGAGTGGGCAGCAGGCTGATGGATGGCCACACCAGCTGCTCACACAGCAGTAGTGCTGACTTCCTGCCCCTGGGGTAGGCCAGAATTCAATGAGGCTTGGAGAGAAAATCTGCCAGAATGGCTTCCCTTGCCCTTTTATGGGATGATGAGGCCAGGTAAGATTCAACCTTCTCTCCAGGTGTCTGGGGAAGGGTCTGCTTGGTCTCTTGATTTTAGTAGAAATAACTGCTGCGTTTCTTACTCTGGGCACAAAGACATGATGACCAGCCTTTGGCTGGGCTGACAAAGGATTTTGGGGGTGCATGTGCACACATGTTGGGGGGCAGTGAGTGTCTGTGTGGGGTTAAACCTCTTAATTTCTAGAAGGATCCCACTCCAAACAGATGCTGCAGGCAGGTAGTGTGGAGGGTTTGGCTGGACTGTAAATGCTCTGGCTGGGTGAGAGTGAGTTGAAGATCAGAAATATGTAGTTGTTTCAAGTTTAATTTTAAAATGCTGTCTTGTTTTGGGTGACAGGATTATGTCCTCTATGTCTTGAAACAGGGGCGGTAGAGGAGACAGAGAAACTGGCAGGAGAAATTTCCAAAATATTTAGTCATGTCTCTCCTTCTGGAAGCCTCCCTCTGCTCCTCAGTGACTGTTGGAATTCCACTTGGCCTCTCTTGCCAAGACCGAGTGATGAACAGAGGCGTCTGGTTGGGAGTTTATGGGCAAAGCTGGGATAGTCAGACACACAAGCGTGGTGATTGAGAGCTCCTCTGAGCATTTCAAGAGGCTGTTGGGGAATTTGAGCCCCAGCACACAGCTCTGTGTCCTGAGCTGGGGCTGGCCCCCCTAACCAGGCTAACCCCTTTGCTTGCAGGTCAGACCAAGGCAGAAAGTGGGCACAGGGATCTGGAGGCCAGGTGTCCAGACCTCCCATCAGTCTCCTTGCTCCTGAACAGGGCCTCATGGAAGTTCCCACCTCCCTACATCTCACCACAGGGATGGGCACCAATTCACTCCATGACTAGGTGACTCTTGTGAACCAATGCCATTTTAGAAACTAGTGAAAGGGAGATGACCGAAGACACAAGCTGTCACCCAGGCTGGAGTGCAGTGACATGATCTCGGCTCACTGCAACCTTCACCTCCCGGGTTCAAGCAATTCTCATGCCTCAGCCTCTCAAGTAGCTGGGATTACAGTCATGTGCAACCATGCCTGGCTAATTTTTGTATTTTTAGTAGACATGGGGTTTCATCATGTTGGCCAGGCTGATCTTAAACTCTGACCTCAGGGGATCCACCCGCTTTGGCCTCCCAAAATGCTGGGATTACAGGCATGAGCCACTGTGCCTGACCATTTACAGGGGAAAAAAAAAGCATCTCAAGCGAAGCATCTCAAGCCCTAAGAAAAGCAGCAGTTAAGGAGTGACAGGTGCCGCAGTGACCCAGGGGTGATTGTCACCATGAGTTGCAGGACAGCGGGAGAGTCGGGCCTCAGGAGGGAGGCCAGGCTGTAACCCCCACACCTGTGCAGCTTTGGGCAGGTTTCTCTACCTCTCCAGATTCATCTGAGAAAGGAAATGAGACCTTTCCCTCCTGAAGACAAAGGGCTGGGTAGCGACTCTGATGTCCCTCCCAACTCTGAGGAATTTGTGTCAGTGAATTATACTCACTTTCCTTCTGAGCAACTGACTCTTGTTTCACTCCAGTTTGGCTCCTGAGGGATGGGGATTATTCAGAACCATGAGAGGTGGCATGCTTTCCTTATTGAAAATGGAAGCAAATTTGTTTTAGTCTCTTTGGACTGCTATAACAGAATGCCACAGACTGGGTACCTTATAAACAGCAGAAATGGATTTCTGACAGCTCTAGAGGCTGGGAAGTCCAAGATCGAGGCAGATTCAGTGTCTGGGGAAAGCCCACTTTTTGGTTCATGGACAGCACCTTTTTGCTGTGTTCTCAACATGGTGGAAGGGCAATAGCTCTCTTTCAGCCTTCTTTTATAAAGGCACTAATCCTATTCATGAGGGCTCCACCCATGACCTGATCACTCTCCTAAAAGTCTCCACTTCCCAATGTCATCAAATTGGGGATTAGGCTTTTAACCTATGCATTTCGGTGGGATGCAAATATTCAGACTGTAGCAGAATCTAAGAATATCCCACATGACCAGGCAGCGGGGAGGAGAGAAGAGGGGGAGAGGAGAATGTAGGTGATAGGTGAGAATGAGAGGGGAGAGGAGAGGAAAGAAAGAAGAGGGGAAGAGGAGGGGGAGGAGGAAAGAGAGAGGAAGCATCCAGCATCCCTAACAGGGTTTGTCTGGATTGGGTAGTTTGATTGATGGAGTCCTGGGCTGATCAGTATTGGCATCTTATTCAATCTCTACCAATTACTGATTTTTCTCTGATCAGAGGAAACTATTCGCAGATATGCACTCTAGATCCCAAGGAGACACCAAGGAGAAAGCTCAGATGACTCTATATGAATTCATTTCTAGCACCAGAGAAACAGCTCAAAGTGTGTCTCTGCGTAGTCCTGAATCAGTGGCATGATCTTAATATAATACTAGTGATAGCTTCTATTTAATTGAACACACATAATGCATGATATTCTCTGCAGTCCCTTAGATAGCATTACCTCATTTAATCCTCACAACAACCCTATGAGGTAGGCATACTTATTGTCCTCAT
Organism: Chlorocebus sabaeus; assembly: GCF_047675955.1. NCBI lineage: Eukaryota > Metazoa > Chordata > Mammalia > Primates > Cercopithecidae > Chlorocebus > Chlorocebus sabaeus. Next base: position 29,433,163 of record NC_132911.1, on the reverse strand, counting down.
TTTAGATCTGGCTTGCCTGAGTAATATATCCAAAGTCACTTAACCAATAAGTAGTGACACCTGGATACACGTTTGTCTAACTGCAGAGCCCAAACTATTATTTATGACACACTGTGGGCTCCCTAAGCAAGGATCGTTGTCTCCCCAAGGCCAGGCCCAGGCCCGACATAGCATAAATGCTCATTGAATGAATGAATGAATTATGGAAGGGCAATGAGGTCAACGATTGTAAGGCTGGTAAGAAAATTTATATCCTGTCCCAAGAATCAAATTGCTTTAATAGATTTCCAAGGCAAGCCCTGAAAACAGAGAGGGTTTGTTTTTCAGCAATGTCCATGCATAAATGCAATTTTTTATTTTTAGTTTTGCAACCACAAAGGGCTCTGAGTTTCCCTCGTGAATGAGTTCAGCATCCTCACGTTTCCAAGTGGAATCAACACTGCAACTCCTCGGACTACGGTAGCTCTCTTCCCAGCACACGCTTGCTGTGACCTGCATCCCTGCATTGTCCTCAAAGACTCACTAAGAAAACATATTTCAGAAGGAAGGATGTAAAGGAGCCCAGGATCCAGTTCTGCGTTTGGCGTGGCCCCAAAGACACCGTGTGCGGAGTCAGAAATATGCTTCCCAGTTGACTCCATGGGCTGCTGTTTCAAAAGAGCTGTCATTCTTGTCTGTTTACCACATATCTTCTTGTAATAGGCTCTTCTTTTTCAGAAGTTTTTCATTTTCCCTGGCATTTTGTGTTTTGGTAATTGCCTACAAGAATAGTTCTATAACATAAATCAACAATGAAAACCAAATTACCCCTGCCCGCATCCTTTCATTCCTTTTTCTTCTCTAATGATATTTTCTGTATGATGACTAACCCAGACTGACGTAATTTATCAATTGATCTTGACGATGTACATTAGAAAATGCGTTCTGCAGGCCCCAGCAGGCCATCTTCCATGGGCACCACGTAGCTTTAGAAAACCTATTAGTGCAACAGAAATATCTAAAGCCCAGCCTTTTTGCTAAGAATATTAGAACCGGTGCTAATTACTTTATTAATCATAAAGTGAAACAGCAGTGCTGTGTCACCACAGCCATAAAATAAGTGGTTTTATGGCAAAAGTAGTTAAAGAGAAAGGACAGATAGGATTTATCATACTCAGCTGGTTAAAAAAAAGAAATTATGCATACTAGCAATTTTCTTTCTTTGGTTAAATGTTCATTAAATGTGTACCACTAAAAACCATTTGTAACTAATTCCCTAGTGGGTCCATGCCCTAAGAGAATTTATTTTAAAATACAAATTAAGGCTTAAAGTTGCCTTTTTATTAAAAATAGGTATAATAAGTCAACATATCTCCTGAGAGAAAGGAGAGTTGCAGACGTGCTGACGAGAGGAATCTGGTCACTGAAACCTGGAGGGCATACTGGTGTTGGGGATTTAGACTGTGCTGCAGGTGCCTGTCACCATTAAGGGCGGCAGAATTCAGAGGCTTTGGTCCAGGTTAAAGCCCAGAGGCACCACTGTCTGACAGGGATACCACAATGGCCAAGACCATCATTTAGGGTGATGTTTACACTTCCATTGCTAGGTTAGATAATTTCTTTTCTTTAAAGTCAGTATTGTCTCTGAGTAAATAAACATAATCTTGAGTTTCTGCAAGTATGCTTGGTTTTCACACACCTTGCAATGAAAAAAAACTAGGATTCATCAACATTTTCACTTTCTGTTACTGATTAAAGCCACGTGTGTGTGTGTATGTGTGTGTGCTTGCACGCGTGTGTGCATGTGATTAGATGGAAGAGAAAACATTAATGTTTGTTGAGTGCTAATACATTTCAGACACTTTATACATGAATCTATTAATGACTATCTCATTTAATATTCAAAACAGGTGTGTTATAGGTGGTCTATCTCCTGTTTACAGAAACCTGAGGTGCAATAATCTCTCTCTGAAAGTAACTCTGTTAGTGACAGATATGGAATCCTGACTCAAGACTGCCAAATCCCAAAATCCATGCTCTTTATTCTGTACCAGGGCGTTTCCAATTAAAATGAAAGACAAAATTACTAAATGCTGAGTGCAGGCCGATTTCACAAAGCAAAATGATGAAGTAGATAATATTGTCTCCATTTTAGCACTGGACACTCAAAAGAGGGTAAGTTGTCAGGGTCACATAGTGAATTCCAACCCAAATCTGTTTATGGGAATCTAGGACCCCGTGTCTATGGTCTCAGTATCCTCTTCCATCAGAAAATTTCCAGCCCTAGGAACTTTCTCCTTGTATTAAATATCTCCTGGCTCAAAGTTAAATTCATTTTCTTTTGCTTTGCCATTTATTTATTTATTTATTTATTTATTTATTTAGACAAAAATCTCTGTTGCCCAGGCTGGAGTGCAGTGGCACAATCTCAGCTCACTGCAACCCCCACTTCCCGGGTTCAAGTGATTCCCCTACCTCAGCCTCCCAAGTAGCTGGGATTACAGGCCTGCGTCATAATGCCCAGCTAATTTTTGTATTTTTAGTAGAGACAGGGTTTCACCATATTGGCCATGCTGGTCTTGAGCTCCTGACCTCAGGTGATCCACCCACCTTGGTCTTCCAAAGTGCTGGGATTACAGGCGTGAGCCACCACGCTCAGCCTGCTTTGCCTTTTGTGATCAACAGAAAAAATACTCACCACCATCGTTCAGGTAATCCTGTCCACATAGTGTGAACTCTTCAAATTACCCTTCAATGGGTTAAACAATCCCAAATTACTAAGTTTTCTCTTGTTGAAGACAGTATTCCTAGTTACTTCTGACCACACAGAATCAATAGAAAGAAACTAGACCAAAGAAACTGCCTCTTAAAATAGAACATGCCATCTTTTTATGTCACAGCTGGGACTAGTATTGTTTCAAAAGAACAGAGTGTGGAATTGAGGACTCAGCTTAGGCGAAGCACTGCCAGGAAGCAGGCACCTATCAGATGTTGGCTCTTTCCTCTTTCCTTGATGGGCCCACTGGCCCAGGATATGAGGCCTGAGAGATTCCTGTAGGAGGAGAGAATGGATGCTTTGACAAGCAGGTAACTTTAGGAAGATGCGGGTAGCAGATCTTAGGGATTGGTGTTCTAGAACAGTGGTCCCCAGCCTTTTTGGCGCTAGGGACCCATTTCGTGGAAGACAATTTTTCCACGATGGGAGCAGGGGATAGTTTCGGGATGAAACTGTTCCACCTCAGATCATCAGGCATTAGATTCTCATAAGGAGCCTGCAACCTAGATCCCTCGCATGCACAGTTCACAATAGGGTTCATGCTCCTTTAAGAATCTAAAGCTGATGCTGATCTAACAGGAGGTGGAGCTCAGGTGGTAATGCTCACTCGCCTGCCACTCACCTCCTACTCTGCAACCCAGTTCCTAACAGGCCATGGACCAGCATGGTTCCATGGCCCAGAGGATGGGGACCCCTGTTCTGGAGCAAAACTCCAATTGGAAAGTAAGGCAAAGAGACCAAGATAGGAACGTAGCAATAACTCTGGAGTATAATGTAGGGCATAAATTAAAGTACACATTCAAGCCAGGATTACTTTCTTATTCCACTGAGTCATTTGGATCCTTAACGTCCTATGTGGATATGATAGGTCCCAGGGCCTGGGTTAAGCTTGGGGCAGGACCAGTTGTATAATTAGTGTGGTGTCGTGCAAAATGAAATTGCAGGCTTCTTATTCAAAAGCTAGACAAAAGTGCTGTTAAAGGTTCCAAAATATTACACTTGTTGTTTTCTTTCTGGTTTCTTTCTTTATTGCGCTTTTTAAAAATTTGCTATTTGATATTGCACTCCCTCAGGCATGGGGATATTTGCAAGGGCCAGTATGGACTCTCACAAGTGCCTGAGGACCCCTATTTGTGACTTTGCAGTGTTGCCCACTGGCTTCCAGGGCAGGACATTCTCTGTCAGCCCCCAGATTGATGTTCTCTGCCCTGCCAGGTCATGGGAGTCCACCCTAACTCACAGAGAACTGGAGACTCTCAAGGGATCACAACTTCCACAGAGAAGTGGTTGGGACCTGGGTTGGGTAGGCAGAGGCTCACACCTGCCTGGATGTGTACTGAACAGCCATGGTATCGCCAGCCTGGGATGAGGCCAGCTGTCAGCCAGGGATGGGGACAGCTACCACCTTGCCCTGCCCTGAGACACCCCTGAACCTTCCAGCATCCTTGTCTATTCACAGGCTCTCACTGGAAGCAGGGAGTGATGAGAACAACAGCTTGCACCCCACCCCATCCCCAGCCTAGGTGATCTCACTGATGCCCCAGGCAGTGGGCAGGATCCATTGCAGGGTGGGGTGGGGGAGGTGGGGCAAGGGCAGGGCACCAGGACAAGGAGGCAGTGAGGAACCCTTCCCAGGGAATAGGGAGATGGTGGTGGTGGGGCCTGAGTGTGAAACAAGGCTCCCAGATCCTGGTGCAGTCTTCAATTTCCCGTCGAAAATAGGAATTCAAAGATAAAATTAAGAATTTCAAGATGGTGATCTTAAGAGCATCCCTCGCCAAGCTGGGAGCTCTGGACGCCTGCACCGATGTGTGCCCTCAGCCAGCCTTGATTTGAGGTGCAGCCTCAGTGGCTCCGGCTTAGATATTGGAAAACCACTGGGCTGGAACACCAGGCAGGTCACAGGGGCTTGCATTTGTAATTCAACATTTCTATTTATATGTGCCTTTTATAAGTGCTCCATGGCCTTTTAATAACTTGGTGTGTCATCTTGCCCAGGGTTTTCGTTCACTATTAATACTGGTTCTGTCACTGTTGAGGTATCTGACTCTGGACAGACTCTGCTCCTTGGCTTCCTCTTCTCTTTCAGTTCTCATTCTTTGTGGTTCTGCATACTTAGTTTTAAAGCCTCATAGTGGATATCAAGACAAACGACATCATACAGGGTAGTTCACCCTGTCCATTGATCTGTCTGGCTTCTGTGTTTAAACAAAAGCGGCTGGCAGTCTTGCCAAATCCCTCACTCACCCTATGTAGTATTTGAGATCATGTTTCAGGAAACGGAGGCCCCTGTGTCCAGTTATTGATTAACTGGGGAGGAAAAAAATGGCTTTGCCTCATTCTTGTTAGGTAGCAATCTATGTATCTTTCCAGTAGGCAGCATGACACTTCAGGGGGCTCTGGAAGGCATTTGACACTCTGGCATCAGAGTGCCAAAGCCTGGGAGGTATGGCCAGCAGTGTGTGTACCCAGGAAGCAACAGAGGAACACAGCATCTGACAGTTCTACCACTCCTGGCTGTGTGACCACAGGCTAGTCACTTTCTGTCTCTGGGCTTCAGTTTTTTCATCTTAAAATAAAGAGATTGGACTAGGTCATCTCCAGGGTTTCATCTAGCTCCAAAATCTAAGATTTTATGACTGTGAATCAACAAATTCCATATTCTCAGGGGCCTCCAGTCAAGTCATTCTGGAGATCACAGTCTTTCATAATCTCTGAAGCTTCATTTCTCAAAACAGCTCAGAGTGGGTCTGGCATAGTGGCTCACGCCTATAATCCCAGCACTTTGGGAGGCTGAGGTGGGTGGATCACCTGAGGTCAGGAGTTTGAGACCAGCTTGGCCAACACGGTGAAACCCCATCTCTACTAAAAATACAAAAAATTAGCTGGTTATGGAGGTGGCCACCTGTAATTCCAGCTACTTGGGAGGCCGAGGCAGGAGAATCGCTTGAACCCGGGGAGGCCGAGGTTGCAGTGAACCGAGATGGCTCCGTTGCTCTCCAGCCTGGGCAACAAGAGCGAAACTCCATCTCAAAACAAACAAAACAAACCAGCTTAGAGCACGGTTCCCATACTGTTAGAAAGAGGAGAGGCATTGAGGTACATGTCAGGCTCCGTCGTAAATGCACGTGAGTGGGATATGGACCCAGTGACTCAGAGCTCGCCAAAGACCCCAGTCCATGAGCCGTCTTCCAATGAGAATGGCATTGCTATTCTTGCCCCTTCAGGCAAGGGTGTTCTCAGCTCATTGCTGAGTTCATTATTGTAACAATACAAAGAAGTCAGCAGTTAATTATATACTGAAGAAGCTCCTTCACATCAGCCTCTACTCAGCTCTTTTTCATGTCCTCTGAAAAGACGTAATCATCCATTACAGTCATCACCAGCCTTGTTACTTTGTGTGCCTCTAATTGGCACTTTTCTTTTAGACAGTGAGGTATAGTGGAAAATATGCTCATCGAAGAGACAGCAGCCTGGCGTTGTGGTTCTGGGCCTATTAATACTCCATTGTGTAACCCTGAGTGAGTTCCCTTCACTTTTTTGGGTCTTGACCGTCCAATCAAAAGGAGAGGGTTGGAGCAGATCTAGCTAAGCTTTTCTTCTGCCAGACATTCTGTTACTCTCTCCCCAGATGTGCCCAGTAGCATGCCAGTTATCACGGGAGACATGGAAAAGTAAACATGTGCTCTAGCCCTGGCCCTCAGAAAGTGCTCAGGGTTGGGGACCAGGTAGAAATGGAGAAGTGCGTCGTTGTGCAATTCTTCAAGGGCTACAGGAGTTTCCAGCAGGAAAATTTAATTTGCTAGCTGGAACAAGAGGGAAGAGGCCATCCTGGCTCCACTGGAGAGTCTCATGTTGGGAACAAGGGTGGTAATGCTGAAGGAAAGGGAGAAGTCAGACTAACAATAAAGGCAAAAGAGTTTGAACTTCATCAGCAATAAGGGACCAGTGTCAACATTTGACTAATGTGGTTACAGCATGAGACAGACTCCTTAGAAAATGCGTCAGTTAGGAATGCGTTTGGCTGCACCAATCACTGTGGTCTAAACACACCTGGGCTGGTTTTTTCTTGTCTATGACAAGCATCAGGAAGTGGCAGGTACTGGTGTTGGCTTAGCAGTCAGGGTTACTGTGACATTAGAATGCAGACATTCTGATGCCAGCGATATTTCTGCAATTTCCTTAGCCTTTTACTCATGGTTGCAAGACAGCTGCTATGGTGCCTGCTCACATCTCTATATAAGCCAAAAAGAGAAAAGATAGAAAAAAAAAGAGTGACTGCAGGGAGGGTTTGCAGCAGTTAAGTTATTCTCTTTATATCACAAAAATCTTTCCAAGTAGCCCCCAATCCCAGACCCCCTAAAACAAAACTAAGTTTCTGATTTTTATCTTAAGGGCCATAGCTTGGCTACACGGCTATCTGTGCTGTGAAGAGGCTTCCCAGCCTCTCATAGACTTAAGTCATCCCCAATCCTGCTTTCCCTCACAGCCTCCTATTACACATTGTGCATTGATTTAAAAAAGATTTTTTGTGTGTGCTAGCTAACTGTGAGCATCTTAAGAAACTTCCCACCTTTGTGTCTGGAGCATTAGACGCCGTGCTGGGTTCACAGTGATCCTTCATTCATGACTGTGGGTGTGAATACAGCAAGAACAGCTCGGACGGGGAACTCCCTGCCTCTGTTACTTCTCTCAAATAACCAAACACCTGATGTCTTGGCCAGAATGTGTGTTAATATTCTGGCCCTATTCCAGCATATTTCATAGCAGCCATTAAAGAATATATTCTTAGGTTTGCATTTATAAAATTTTATTGGCTTAATCCATTTATTATCATACATTTGAAGTTGAAATCCTGAAGTGTAGCTTAGCTACATAGCTGCACCTACCCATTGGTACAACTACAGCATGCAAGATGGTGAGCTTCTGGCAACAGTTTTTTTTTTTTTTCTTTTAGATGGAGTGTCGCTCTATCACCCAGGCTGATACAATCAAGGCTCACTGCAACTTTTGCCTCCTGGGTTCAAATGATTCTCATGCCTCAGCCTCCAGAGCAGCTGGGACTACAGGCATGCACCAGCGTGCTCAGCTAATTTTTGTATTTTTGTAGAGATGGAGTTTCACCATGCTGGCGAGGCTGGTCTCAAACTCCTGACCTCAGGTGATCTGCCCACCTCAGCCTCCCAAAATGCTGGCATTACAGACATGAGCCACCGTGCCTGGTGACTGGTGACAGATTTAATTCCTTTACCAGCTCTGAACAACTTCTGTCCATGGTAGATAACTGTAGTGGTTTTTGCTCTTTCCTGAATGGCTATTTAAAAAAAAGTTCTCAGTTTGATCAAACAATTTGCCTTGCTTCATCCATAATTCTTCTTCATCTCCATTGAGCTTATTCTATTAAAGGGCAGGAAGTCCTCTGAATTTCTATTTCTGGACAGGTTTCTGTGGGAGTCTTTTTAATTTTTTTCCTGCTGCTTTTCTCCTTTATCTTTACAAGTTCCTGTTCTATAAAACCAGTCATTTTTACTGACCATTACTGCAGGCTGAATTTTTCCCTATAAACCCTAATTTTGCAATCTGGGAGCAATATCCATTGCTGATGCGACTTTTATTCCCTTCTCTCCTGAGTCTGGAAGAGTAGCCTTTCTTTTGTAGATTTATGGTGAGGTCTTGTGCTCAGCACTCTCACGTGGCAGATGAGTTTTCTGACTATAATGGACCATTTTACAGCCTTATGGTTTGCCTATTTCTCAATGAATTTAATATTTTATCCAATTTGTGAGCTAAATGCTAACTCCTGGGGTTTTTAAAATTGATCTAGTACTATTGTAAAATGCATGTTTCTTTATGTCTAGAGCCTATGGACTGCAATTACTGCATGTGAAGACTATGTACGGATTCTAATATGCATATTCATCTCACTATGCTATGGAACTGGTCCTTGCAGAGTTGTGCCTCATGAAGGGACACTGTAATCTCATATGCTTTCTAAATTGATGGCCCAAATACAGCAATGTCCCCCACACACCTACCCTCCCCTACTGGTGGCTGTCTTCATGGTAGTAGGGGAAGACAGGAAACATCCTACAGTTGTACATTTTGGAAGTGGAGCATGAAAAAAATAAAACTGACCCTTGTGAGATTCAGTTGTCTACAGAACAGGTTTTATGGTCTAAACCATGCCTCTGGATGCCCTGGGGGCGGCAGTAAATGGAAGCCTCAGGCTGGAGGGAGAAGCACAGCTCCCCAGCTACTCACATATTCATATATTCTCTCTCGCTTGAGGCCGGATATATTTCTACCTAGCAAGGAAGCCGTGCTGACACACAGCCCCAGCACAGAATTCCACGTTCCTTTGTGTTCAGGGAACAATGATTTAGGTTAGCTGGGATTAACCCACAGTTGAACCTCGGCAAGATGGGTTCCGAGTCTCTCAATGAATTCAGGAGTCACTGACAGCTTCGTGAATGGGATTCGTTGCCTGATGCATGAGCTGAGTTGTCACAGGCAGGGCGGGGAAGGGCAGACTGGAAAATCCCCATGCCTAGCTGCCTCCCAATGTGTTCCCCGAGATTGTGCTCTGGGGGTTCCTGTGAAGGGGAGCCCTCCCATTGCCAGCCTGCTCAGACCACAAAGGCACGTACAGCCCTGCCTCATGGAAGCATCTTACAATTTTTAAAAAGTCCTTTCTGCAGAGAGCCCAGAGCCTGCATGTTTTAACTCCCAAGTGGTAGCAGGCTTGTTTTGATAGTTGGAGCCAGACGTTCACATCTGTATAAAATAATATTCACTGGATGATGAGGAATATCCATGAAATCATCAAAATAAGCAGTAAAGGCAGATTTTGATAGCCTCCATCTAAATTGTTAAGGCTTTCTTTTTTTTCTTTTGAAAAGGGGATAGAAGGAAGAGCTGTGCATCTAATACAATCAGTCCTTTTTGGTGAAATGTGTGAATGGGCTACTGTCAGTCTAAACAGGTGTCATTTAGTGTCCATTCATCTTATTTCTCTCACTAACATATCAGTCTCCCTTGTCTTCCACTCACATTATTCAAGGTGAAAAACACCAAATAGGTTCTTGTTCTTTGTATTTTTTTCATTGTTCTAGGACTGTGCTGATACCGACAAGTCAAGTCTATGATTTGGGGGAGAAAGGAGTTAGGAGGAGAAAACCAACATGGATTGAACACCTATGGTGTGCTAGGCTTCATACCCATCATGTTATTTAACCTGCCCACATTTGAGATGTGGTGATGTCATCCCCACTTTCTGACTGAAGACACCACAGTTGAGACAGCTCCAGAAAGGGTCCCCAGATCTTGCAGAGGTTAGAGACAGAGGTTAGAATTCGCCTCAACACATCCTTGAAAACCCCATGTGGCCTAAAAAGCAAAGCATTTAATGTAGTATTCATAGCGATCTATTTCATTTGTATATGCTGACTTACATATGTCAATTGCTGTGTCTTAGACAATGACATTTTATTTCGGTAGTTTATAAGCCTCATGCTTCAAGTACTGAAAAAGAAAAAAAGAAATGCTCAAACAAGCTTTGAAAGTGTATTCATGGTCTTTAGTTTCCTAGATCTTTCTGTGACTTCTGGCTCACTCCATTCCTTAATGTGGCAGGGAGCTTCCACAGTTGGGTGGAAACAGGGTCACCACGGGCCCTATTGATTTCAGGCCAAACAAACATGTCCCTACTTCCTCAGAGGATAGGCTTAAGAACAAAACACTTCCCTGGGTTTACCTAGATGGTGGCATTCAGGGTAAGGGGAGAGGGGATGGCAGTAGAATGCCCAGGCTCTTTTGGGACAAACCTACCATGCTAGAATGGATGGATAAGGTCGCACATGTGCTCCTCGTCTTCAGGTTCCCTCCCCAAACTTAGGACTGTCTCAGATGCTTGGGCTCCGTCTGCTTCTCTATCTGGTGCATGTGCCCATTCACTCGGGCTTACCCCTACCCACACTCCAGCGCATAAGTAGATTATCTCTAGATCAAATGACATCTTTGACTCTCAGCTGTCATCAGTTGATGCAATCGGCGATTAATTAGGCATCAACAGTCTGGTGAATGACAACAGTGGGTTTACATTTAGAACGGACCTTTCTCCTATCCTGTTTTGGTCCTTAATTGCCTGTTTTGGTTCATCTTAGCAAGCACCAAGCTGAGGCTGGGCATGGTGGCTCAGGCCTGTAATCTCAGCCCTTTGGGAGGCTGAGGCAGGTAGATCACCTGAGGTCAGGGGTTTGAGACCAGCCTGGCCAGCATGGTGAAACCTCGTCTCTACTAAAATACAAAAATTAGCCAGGCATGGTGGCACGTGCCTGTAATCCCAGCTACTTGGGAGGCTGAGGCAGGAGAATCGCTTGAACCTGGTACGCGGAGGCTGCAGTGAGCTGATATCATGCCACTGCACTCCAGCCTGGGCAACAGAGCTAGACTGTCTCAAAACAAACAAGTCAACAAACAAACACCAATTAAAAAAAAAAAAACACCAAGCCGAGACGAAGCTGTAACATGTCTAGCTTCATTCATACACATGTGTAAGTATTCTCAATGGAGTACAGTGGATGGGCACACCCACAGGACAGCTCTGGGTGCAGCTGAGTTTGACTGCCAGAGAAGTGTGGGGTAAATACTATTAAGATGAGCTTGATGCTGCTTGATGGAGCTGAGTGAGTGGTGCCATATGGCAAGGCTGTCATCACGAATAGCAGCAGCTGGGCTAGGAAGAAAAAGGTGACTCTCTGAGCAGCAGCATAGGGGAGGGGAATTCGAAAGACATCACGAAATCCTCTGGGGAAAAGAAACAGAAATGGAGCCAACAGAGTCCTTGAGGTCAAAACACAGCTGGCTTTGTCTTTCCCTTACGATTGTGGCCACACTTCTCTTCCAAAAACAGATGTAGACTCCAACGCCTCTGTTTTGCAAGTCAGCTTTGGTGGGCGACATAGATTGGAGGTCAGGTTGTCATGAGGAGGTCCTCAGGCTGTAATATGGTTGATGAATCTGGAAGGTCTGAACACGCGGCTATGAAGGAAGGCAGGGGAGCAGAGGGGAGGCTGCAATGCAAGTGTTGAAGTGCTGGGTATCTCTGAGTTTCCCAGAGCAGGGGCTTGAGGTGGGCTTATCTCTAAGGGAGAGGTCAAAGCTCAGAGAAAATCATACTGTGGGCTCTTCCATGCTCCTCAGAATATTGCAACCTAGCTGGCATCTGGATAAAATAAGCCACCTTCTGCAAGAGGAGTAGCTGAAGCAAAGCTGTCATAAAAAGCCACATGTAGCCAGGGCAATGTGTGTAGAGGGAGGAGGTGGGGATTTTCCTGCCTGAGAGCCGGCTCTGGGCCCACCTGCATTGCCTTGGCAACGGTGATGGGGGAGGAATTTATAGGCTCATTCCTACGTGAGTACCTTAGGTCTTTTTAAATTCCTGCTGGCTTCTCTAGCCACCCACCGCTTCTGTGAATCACCGCATGGGGCTCCGGGAGATGCTCTGTCACAGTTTGAGCCTTGACACAGCTCACGGGATGCAGGGAGGTTCCGAGGGACTGGGGGAGCAGCTTTTCAACATTTTGCTTTGGTCTCTGGAATGTCAGTTCAAGGGCCTAGATGGAAAAAGCAACTTTGAACTGTGATTGCTCAAATCCGCTTCATTCACCCAAAATGTGAAGGGCCTTCTAAACAGCCCAGTGAGGTGTAAAGCAATCAGAAGGTTGGAGTTTCCGCTCTGAACTGTTTATCGGTGCCACGTTGGGTGAGCTGCAGGTCACATTCCTGTCCCTGGTCCGGTCTCCTCTCTAAACATGAGCACTGGATGACCTAGCCACAGTGGGCCTATACACTCCAGCATTTTGTGCACCCTGACTGGACTTCTCTTTGGTTAACCACAGCTGGTTTAAGGGCACAGCACCTGTCCCGATTACTGTCGCCAAGAACTTACAAAACCAAGCCAAGCTAGCTGCCTGTCAGCGCCAGCCAACAGGAGTCGAGAGTCAGGGCTCAAAAACCGAATTTGGTGCCAAAAATCCGAATACACTGAAGCAAATGCTCACCTCCCAAATTACATTAAAAAAACGCAACACCCCCGGTGCTTGTCCTAAATGCAGGTGACGCTTGTGTCATCCCCACTAGAGTGAACCCGGGGACGGGCAGAGCTGGGTCTGAATGTTCACAGCTGCATTTCAGGGCCTAGCGTGGAGTGCGGCAGAGAGGAGGTGCTCTCCGAGAATCTAGGCTCTAGAAAGCTCCATCATGAGGCTGTCACATGGAGAGGCATGGAGTCTGTTGTCACTGGCCCATTTTAAAGATGGTAACATTCCACGGTTAATAAGAATAGCTCATGTTTTATTGACCTCTAAATTGTGTACAGCATCATTATAGGTGCATAATTTTAAAAAAGATTTTTCTTCTATCAAAGTTACACATGCACATAATTTAAAACATCAGATTCTGAAAACACCAGTCTCCACGCTCCTCAAATTTTCTATTCCCCAGAGTCAGCCATTTTTAACTCTTTTAGTGCATTTTTTGGCATTAACCTTCATATCTTTATATAATGTGCTTGTCTTGCTATTTATTAGGATTTCTTGCTCTGCAAAGTGAGGATCCAGTTCCCTTTTACTTCTTTGCCACTGAGATACACACACACACATATACACAACACACTCCACACAAACTCCACAAGCATACTCCATGAACACACCCCCCAACACACACCATGAAAACACACACAGCCCCCACACACACTACACACACACCCCAAACATACATACACACCCACACACTTTCTGAACCTCCCATTTTGCAATATGGTTATATTGTAACTTTGGGTACAACAGTCATTGTTTGCATTTTATGGATATGTAGATGTTCTATACAACTGACTTATGTAGTAAACTATGATTACTTTCCTTTGCTGCATAATTTTTCTGTTTCTCTTAAGTTAATTATTACCTTGGGTTTTTCATCTGTGCTTGTGTGTTTGTGCTTCCTACTCTCTGATTTATCACTAAGTTGACTTCACACTCTCCTCCAGTTGCAAATCTCTCAGTATTTCTCAAGCAATTAGGTATTCTGGTAAATTTCACCATTAAAACATATTCAATCTCCTTTCTTGGTTTCATTTTGTAAGGTGGGGAATAAGAACAATTTTAGCTTTTATCTAAGGGGCCTACGAGGACAAATCAATTTGTAAGGTCCCAAGACCTGTAATTCTGAATGAGAGTTGGTCTATGTTCACGTATTCTTCTGTTTAATGTTGAAATTTTTTTTGTCCACTTGCCTCTAACACCTCCTAGTTTTCTACTGTAAGACCTAGCCGCAAAAACACTTGTGTCTTACAAGCTGTAAGTATAAAAGCATATGTATCCTGCCCACTTCATCCTCCTATCAGCTCACATGTACTGTGTCTTTTCAATCTAAGTAAGTCAGAGCTAAATTGAAAATTCAAATCTGGCTGGGCATGGTGGCTCACGTCTGTAATCCTAGCATTTTGGGAAGCCGAGGTGGGAGGATAGCTTGAGCCCAGGAGGTTGAGACCAGACTGGGGAACATAGTGAGGCCCCTGTCTCCATAAAAATAAAACAATTTTTTAAAAGAAAATAAAATCTTTAATATACGTATCACATTTGAGGTACTTGCTGCCACTGTCAAAGACTGACATTCTGGCATGGGATTTGATTCTAGAATGTAAAATGGCTTGTGCTCTATCTTAAATGCTATTTGCTATCTAAAATGTATAAGATCACCCTTGGAACAATAGGATTTAGAACCTTTCCCACAATCCTCTCAAAGGTAAGGATTAAATGCACTTTGGATTAGGATATCAGGAGGCAGAGCAGTATTCTGGGGGAGACTTAACCCAATGGCATCCTCAAGGTTAGAACCCTGGCCGGAGAGAATACAAGAAAGAATACAAGAAAACTGTATTCCTTCAAATACAGGTTTTGACAACCTCCAGTCAAAGGCTGTCTGTCTTTGGCATTCAAGTCCTTCTCTTTATTCTCAAACCACCCATGCCGATAGGGGGCCAGATATGTACTTCTTACTTTCAAATTAGCCACATCATTGTCTCACTAAGACAAGCAATTTAGATTTCAAGACTGGATTCTGGCTTTACTTTCACCCTTCCCCAATTTTTCCCTCCCTCTTTCCTTTCCTTCTTCCTCTTTCCCCATTTCCGCCTCTTGTGCCTCCTGTGCCTCCTGTGCCTCCCCTGCCTCCTTCTTTCCCTCCCTCCCTTCCTTCCTTCCCTCCCTCCCTCCCTCCCTCCTTTTTTCTTTTCTTCTTCTTCTTCCTGTCCTCCACCTCCTCCTCCTTCTTTCTCTCTTTCACCTACGAGGGCATGGATGTGAGAGTAAACTCATACTCTTGAGCTAAAATCTGTAGTTGACTGGCTGTATGACCTGAAGAAGTCTACAAAGGCTTGCTAAGCATTTCTTTATCTGTAATATGGGGCTACTAAGACAACCTGTCAATTATGAGAATCCAACAAAGTTATGCATGAGAAGTACCTGGCACAGGGCTTGCTATATGCTCATTGCAGAATAAATGGCTTCACAATCATATCTTAAAACTCACCTCCAAATTCAATGCTGCTTAAAAGAGATATCCCCATTCTAGGAAATTTTGGCAGTGTTTACCGTATGACTCCATCTTTCAGCTCTTTGGAATATTTGAATAGAACAAAATTTTGGTTTGGTTCAGAGAATATATTTTGGTCCAGTTTTATTCTGGCTTAATTATTTTAATAAATCTATAGATTTTGCTTGGGTTCATATTATGAAAATGTAAAATTGGGGCTGGGTTTGGGGCTTTTTATTCTGGTGTTTTAGATATTAAAATCTTGGATTCAAAGGCTGTCATGGGACTCCTACCCTTCTACTGAAGCCCAGAAAATAACATCCAGGGACTTGTGAAATAACAGACCTCTCACTGCTGGAACAAGATACTGCCCAGGTTAAGTGGCATAGAAAGGATTTGATGAGTCTGTTACCTAATTGCACAATATCGTAGTTATCTGGAACAAACAGTTCACGGGCCCATTGGCAAAGAGCCTCTTCATGTGGCTTCTCTTTGGCAGAATGGCATCTAGTGCTCACCTGTCAGCGGGAATGGCTGCGGTCGCTGACAGGAAAGGTGATGGAAAGGAAGCGTTTCAGGACTTTTATCTACAGCAGCATATCCCAGGTTAGCCTCTCAGCTGCTGTGCGTCATCAGAGGTCCTGAGTCTGGGTGCTCTGCAGGCTTTTATCTCAATGAAGCACTTGAGGCTGTTCAGGGTGCCTGATGAGAGAGAGGTGAGTGGTTGTCAAGGCAACCTTCTTTGGATTCATTCACGGAATGGAAGTTGGAGTATGTAAGAAAGTCCCAGGAATAACAGTGGCAGTGGAACTACCCACATCTAGCCAGTTCAGGAAATCTACGCACTTAAAAGAAGAAAATAAGATGAGAATATGCACAGCCAGGCTTACCTGGTGTCTGCATTTTTCTTCTGTGGCTTTGATTTGAAGAAAGAGTTTGGCTCAGAGAATACTGTGCCTCTTCACTCCATGATGTCACAAATGGGTGCTGTTGCTATGACAGTTTGCAGGAAACACTTTGTGTAAGTCTGTTTTCTGGGTAGAATCCTAAAGATGTGATGATAGCTGACTTTCCCCAGAATGCTTTAATGGCCTCTGCTGGGTGAAGTACCCAGTGTGTTCTGTGCCTGCATTTTAGTTACTTATTCATTCAGCCATTTATTCAACAAATACTGGCTGAGGATCTACTCTGTGCCAAACTTTGTGCCCACGTGAAGCTTATGTTGAACAAATATTTGTTGTTGAATATGGTGTTGGTATCATGTGCTGTGAACACAGGCAGGAAGGATGCCTGGGTACTTGGGGAGCCCTAGAGAATGCATGTCAGAGAGGCAACTTCCCAGGAGCCTTCATTCCGATAGCCCAACAGAAATGAAGCCCTGCTATTCTTCCATGAAACACTCTCACGCCACCCATTCTCTCAATCCAGGGCTTCTGTCCTGGACAGAGTCGTTACCAATATATGGACAGATTGTTGAAAGAGGCTCCGAATGGTTCTTCCTGACTCCCGTCACTAACCCATCTAATTCATCCTCTGCTGTCCTGACCAACACATTTTCCTTAGACACAATTTCCCTGAGAACCATCTCGATGGACCATCAAGTCTCATTATCTGTCTGGCTCCAATGAACACCTCTGGTTTTATTCCTTACTTCAGCTGCCATTTCTGATACGTTCATTTCTTTACTGCGCCTAGGATGGACCTCCCACTTCTTTATCATGTAGTCCAGCCTGCTTGGGATGCCCTCTGTTTCCCTTCCTGACCCCCAGATCACTGGCCCTGTGCCACCACCCACACTCCCACCCATTGCTCAAGGCTCAGCTGAGCCTCATGTATATGGCCAAGATTGCTGGTTATTCTCCAATATTCATTCTGTCGTCTTCCACGGTGACAGAATTTTAGCTGGGAATACGATTGGCCAGAACAAAGACCACAAGTCCCAGTTTCTCTAGTAACAAAACAAGATTATTCATGAACAAGTTTGTGCAACTTCTGGATCGTATTCTTTTTTTTTTTTTTAGATGGAGTCTCGCTCTGCCGCCCAGGCTGGAGTGCAGTGGTGCCGTCTCGGCTCACTGCAAGCTCCGCCTGCCGGGTTCACGCCATTCTCCGGCCTCAGCCTCCAGAGTAGCTGGGACTACAGGCGCCCGCCACCGCGCCCAGCTAATTTTTTTTGTATTTTTAGTAGAGACGGGGTTTCACCGTGTTAGCCAGGGTAGTCTCGATCTCCTGACCTCGTGATCCGCCCGCCTCGGCCTCCCCAAGTGCTGGGATTACAGGCGTGAGCCACGGCACCCGGCCTGGATCGTATTCTTAAAGGGAGGGGCATCCTCTTTACTTGCCCCTTTGTGGGACAGGAATGTGGACGGCGTGTGGAATCACTGAACTATGTGGATGCACATCTGTGCAATAGGAAGGCAGAAAACCACAGGAAGGGACGGAGTCTCCAACAGCACCGAGCTGCCCTAGAAGGTCCACGCTGTATCATCCCTAGGTGCTTATACTTAGACACATGGGACTAATCGCTTCTGATGTGTTTAAGCTTTTTAGAATTTGGGTTTCTGCTACAGTGGCAGAATTTCACGTCTCCTCCAGGAAGCCTTCCTGGCTCTTCCCTTCTTGAGACTCTCACCATGACCATAAAATCTGGTGTGTATTCGTTTTCACTTTATTGCTTCCTTATTTATCTCAAAATCTTTTCACTTTATTGTTTCCTTATTCATCTTCTCTTACCAGCTAGGCGTTAGGAGAGGGACCAAAAATTATACCATGTAATTTGTAAGTGCCAGTAAATACACTTTGGTGTGGCTGAAAGAACACTGAGCTAAAATTTAGAAGATCTGGTTTCTAGTCTTTCTGGACACTAACATGCACTATATATTTGGGTAGATGCCTTCCTCTTTCTGAGCCTCAGTTTTCTCAGTGGATTAATGGGAATATAAATTGTATCTCTAATGAGACAGGAGAAGTGAATATATTGTGTAAACCATGAAGTAATGTACATGCCAAGACGGTAGTATTGTCCTGCTTCAACATCTATGACCATGCTATGTATACAGTTGTTGTTCAAGGTGATGATGAGATTCAGGGCCAGTCCCATCAACAATGTCCATGGTGAGCTGTCCACTAGTCCCGGTTGGTCTGTTAGTAGATCACCAATGTAATTTACTAATTGTTCCAAGCCACCGTGGAACAATTCAGAATAGAAATACATTTGAACAATTTATGGGAAACTTTAGCAATATGGAGCAAGTTGAGTTATCTTGGCACCTGCTTGATAGATAAGGCGTCAAAATTAGAGACCCATCACGTACCGTGTAAGTTCCTTTTGGAGAGTTACTGACCTGATATTATAAAGCAGCAGTCCCCAACCTTTTTGGCACCATGGACAGGTGTCATGGAAGACAATTTTTCCACGAACAGAGTGAGAGGATGGTTTTGGAATGACATAAGCGAATTATATTTATTGTGCGCATTATTTCTATTATTACATTGTAATATATGATGAAATAAATTATACAACTCACCATAATGTAGAATCCATGGGAGCCCTGAGCTTGTTTTTTTTTTTTTTGCAACTAGATGGTCCCATCTGGGGGTGATGGGAGACAGTGACAGATCATCAGGCATTAGATTATCATAAGGAGCACACAACCTAGATCCTTCTCATGTGCAGTTCACAGTAGGGTTCATGCTGCTATGAGAATCTAATGCTGCTGCTGATCTGACAGGAGGGGTAGCTCAGTCTGTAATGTGAGCATTGGGAAGCGGCTGTAAATACAGATGAAGCTTTGCTTGCTTGCCCTCTGCTCAACTCCTGCCGTGCAGCCTGATTCCTAACAGGTCATGGACCCATAACGGTCAGTGGCCTGGGGGTTGGGGACCCCTCTTGTGGAGCACCCTACATAGATACACAGATATATGCAGGGACGGAGAGTGGGTTTACAGAGAACACACACGTGTGCATCTTTATCTACCATTTATTAAGTACCTTAATCACATCTCCTCCACAGAGAAGCAGACATCCGCCCTATTCAAGGTTAAGAGAAGCGTTCGTCTTTGAAGGCCCACTACAGCAGTTATCTCTAGTGAACTAGGGTTTTTAATGGCCTTTCACAGTAATTACAAATTTAATTAACCTCTCTGCTTTGATCAGTCAGGGCTGTTTCTCATTACCTTCCCCAATGCCTGTTTCTGAGTCAAGAGCTATTCCTGGGCCTTCCCTTTCCAGCTATAAAGTACTGTTTAGGTTTAATTTAGTCTGGCACAGCTGTAAAGAAAGCAACTCTCCTGCTCAACAGCCTCCAACGACTCCCCTGTGACCACTGAATTAAGTATAAACTCCTTAGCCCAGCACTTGGGCCTTCCATAGTCTGGCCCCAGACCCCCTTCTAATCTCATCCCAACTCTTCCTGCGCTTGCACTTCATAGCTCAGCAGGCCCTTGTCTTCCTGACTTGGGGTCTTACTTCTGTAGCTCCTTCTGCCCAGTCACTCAGCCACCTGCCCCTTGTTGAACTCTCAGCCTCCAGGAAACCTTCCCTGCTAGCTCCCTCTCCAGTTAAATCCAGACACCCACTCCCTGCCAATCACCTGGGATCATATTCCTCCCCATTCTGATTTTTCACAGAAATTCACACCTTCTCATAATCCTGTTCTGAATGATAGTTATTGTGCATTCATCTTGTTCTCTGTCTTTAGATTATAGATTTTAACAGAAGAAAATATGTTACCCATCTTTGTACTCATCAGCACTTAAAACATCACCTTAACAACACAGCCATAACCATTTCGGAGGGCCCACTTTGGTCCAAGCACTTTGCTAGACACTTTAAATAAACTGTTTTTCTTGTTTTCACCAGGCCAGATTAGGAAGTGGAATCTCAGACAGGTCAAGTGACTTTCCCAAGTTCGCAGCCAGGAAGCACCTATTGGGTTGTGTTGGGGGAAGGGCTGGGGACAGTGACATTGTGCTTGGCAAGAACAGATTTCTGTTGCTACTACTGACCACGCTTTTCAGAATGTTGGCCAACATTTCCAGGGAGAACTATGATAAATTGGCTTCTGAATCTCTGGCAGGGTATAATGACTGATCTTCAGTAATCAGCCATGGCCTGTGATGTTTCTATCAGGTCTTCTGCTTTGATGATGGTTTGCCAGGCAGTCCTCTATCACCCTGGAGTTGGAACTTTCACAGCTACTGGATTGTCCCAGAGTATTTGAGCTCTGTCCCTATCGTTGGTCATTTCCCAGGTTCTCCAGCAGTTCATGAAGCTTCTTTAGCAGTTAATGCTGGAAGTTTGAGACCTCTCTCTGGAGCTCCCTTCCCCCTCTGAGATGAGGTCTTCATCCTCTACTCTGGGTAGGAGAGAAGATGCGTACCATCCTGAGTCAGTCACACCTGGAAATAGCCAGGAACCAAAACTGCCTGGAGGCAAAGGAGATATGAAAGGGACTCCAGCAGAGCAGAAGGCAGACTTCACACCTCTTCTTCTTCTTCTTCCCTGATGCTTCCTGTGGGAGCAGCTGGGCATTCTCCAGATTCTGTTTCCTGATGCTTACCATCCTGGTCCAGCATCCCATGGTCATGACCCCCTAAAACTTACTGGAAATGGGGAGGAAGAGGGCTGGGCTCAGCTCAGGGCTACTTGCTTATGGAGTGTCTATGTGAAAACTAGTGGTGGGCGGAGCTAATGAAGGGAACTGTGGCACACACAGGCCAGGCAGGGTCCCCCAGTGGGCAGAGGAAGGTCAGGGATTGTGTTGGGGCACGGAGGTGTGGAAGCACGTAATGATGCATCAAGCTCGCTTGACTGACGGTCACATTCACTTGCTCCATACCACCTTCCCTTACTAGATAAAAATGTGCTTTTTTGGCACGGAGGGAAATAGAAAATATGAGATGGCCATTTGGGAGTGTCCTATGTTTCCCCACTCTTATGCTCCAGCTTTGTAATTTGCACTCCCCACCCACCCATTCATCTATTCCCCTTCCTCTGTTAACAGGAGTGGATCACAATGGGCTTTGGTGCTGCAAAGTGACCTCATGTAAGCCTCTGACATCTCTGCATTTTTGTTTTTGTTTTTGTAAAACTTTTATTTTAAATTCAGGGGTATATGTGCAATGTGTTGCATAGTTCAAAATAGAAGAGAGGACTTGAAAAGATCCCAACACATAGAAGTGGTAAATACTGAAGATGATGGACACGCAGATACCCTGACTTGATCATGACACATTCTATGCATAACTGATACATAATACTTTTATATATTTTTGGGGTACATGTGATACTTTGTACCCCACAAATATGTAAAAGTATTATGTATCAATCAAAAAAGTAAAAAACATAAAAAATTTCTAAAAATACACCATGATTCATGTCATGATCCTCCTATCATTGACTGATGAGTTTTTTTCTAAATTTGTGTTATTATGAATAACATTATAAGAAACTTTTTGGTGTGTAATTTCTTGCCTCTAACACTGATTTCTTCTTTGGGAAGGATTACTAGAAGGGAAATTAGTGGACTAATGATGTAAAGGTATAAAGATGTAAAGGTGTTTGATTGCTTTCCCAAGAGGATAAATCTCTACATATCTCCACCTACAGTCTGTGAGAATACCCATGCCAGACAAACAGAATTATTGCCATCATCAGTATTATAATTCTTTAAAACATTTGCAGTTTGAAAGGAGATGGAATACCTCTCTGTAATATTAATTCCTAATCCTTTGATTACAAATGAGAGCACCTGTATTTCTTTTTCTAACCATGGATTTTTAATGAAATGTCATTTGTATGTTGTTTTTATTAAAGAAAAATGTAATATTTTATTAAATAATTTAGGAATTGTTTATAAATTTTTATGTTGAGATTTTTAATTTCTTCCTTTATCCCTTTGTTCATTCATGAATAATCAGCAGGTGCCTACCATGTGCCAGACACTGCTCTGACTAGACCCTGGGAATACTGCTGTGAATAAAATAAAGTCCCTGCCCTGTAGGGGGGTGGTGGGAAGAGAATGGATAAATGATGGTTAGTGCTAAATCAAAGAAGGGGCTACTGAGTACTGGGGAATGCAGTTTACAGTCAGATGGTTGGATAACTCCTCACTGAGATGACTTTCTTAAAGAAAGGGAAATCACAGGGAAATTAACAAATAAGCCATGCAGGAATTTGGAGGAAGTGTTCTATGCAGGAGAAACACCAAGTGCAAAGTCCCAAGGCAGAAACACATCTGGCATGTTAGAGGAGGAACAAGGAGGATGGTGTATTTGCAGCAGAGTAAGAAGGGAAAGAAGTAGTTGAAGATGAAGTCAGAGAGATAAATGGAGCCAGAAAATGAGGATTCTTTTGAATCACTCTGAAAACTCTTGACTTTCTAATCAGAATGAGCTGAAAGACATTGGAAGTGTATTAGTCAACTATTATTGCCTAATGCTGCATAACAAGCAATTCCAAATTTTCAATAGTTTTCAAGAACCAACTTTATTTTTCACTTATGATTCTGTGGGTCAATTGTGGAGGCTCTGCTTCAAGCTGAAGATTGGGTTCCTGATGGCTTCAACTGCCTCTGCATTCTGAGATGGAAGCTACCAGAGCATGCTCTGGTAATGGCAGACAGCAGAAAGACAAGAGGGAAAGCCGCCAAACCAGCAAGCATGCTGAAAACCTCTGCTCACATCTATTGGTCAAAGCAAGTCATTTGACCAAGCCCAACATCAGTGGGGAAGAGGTAGAGGAGTAGAGAAGTGAACTGATTTTTATGTTAAAAAATTACTTCTAGACCCACAGACCATCACCAGTCTAAACCGTGTTTAGTCAATAGTCTTTTTCAGATGCAATATCCCACATTCTTCTTAAGTATTTAAAAATTGTTAATGATGTAGAAATAGCATAAGTCCTATCACAGTTAATATCCTCTCAAACAACTCCCTATCTATAAAAGCGGAACCCTGGAAGCAGGAAGAGAGAATCCTTGCAAACACAAGTTTTCACCTGGCAAGGAGAGAAATAATGCTTCCCTGCTAAAAACCACGTTAAAAAATTAGGAATCCCAGCATCCCACTTGGATATTTATGCAGTAGGTTTGCTGATTTGCCCCTTCTGCCCATTTGGGGAGTAGAAAAGTATAACAATTGGCATTATGTTTGCCTGAAAGTAACAAAATCCCAACTATAAAGAGCTTAAACAAATAAAGTATCCATTTGTCTCTGGCAAAACATATCTAAATAGGCAGTCCAGATTTCGCGATGTCATCGATATCCCAGCCTCTTTCTCTCTTTGCACTCTGCTATCCTTGGCTTGTGGCTTTCATCCTCAGAGTCACAAGATGGACATTACATCCACATTCTAGGCAAGATGAATGGAGAAAGGGCAACAGGCTAAAGGGGGTCTGCCAGTTCAGTCTGTGGCCTTTAAAAACATTCCCCAAATCCCTTCCCTATAGCCCTTATTAAAGCATGCGGGAAGGGGTTATGAGTAACTCTTGGGTAGCCAATCCAAAATGTTTTCAACAGAACAGAGGATAAGTGGAGGGAGATGATAGAACAGAGGGCCCATGCATGAAACAACCAGCGCTCCTACTACGGGGCATGGCAAAGATTATCAAATCTCTGGTGATCGATTGGCACCAGAGCTAGTGATCTTACTTGAAACTTCTTGCCTAGTGAAGGGCATAGGGCTGGTCTTGCTACCTGTGCCATAGTCAGGAATGATCCAATTTCATTTCCTTTTTTAAAACCAATTTAATTAAAAAATATTTTAATGGACTTTAATTTTTAGAGAAGTTTTAGATCCATAGCAGAATTGAGGAGAAAATACAGAGTTCTGTTCTGTCATCCTGACCGCCCCCATGCAGAGTCTCCTCCACTGTTGACATTCTGCACCAGACTGGGACATGTGTTACAACTGATGACCCTACATTGACATGTCATTCTCACCCAAAATCCATGGTTTACATTACAACTCACTCTTGGTGTTACGCTAACGAAGACTCCTGATCCTTGACCAAGCTGTGGTTATGTTCCTCCGAGTCCTCTTCTCGACTAGGCCTCGACCTGGGCCTGCGTCCTGTCCTTGCTGGGCTTGCATCACTCAGTAAGAATCTTGTGGCTGGGTGCGGTGGCTCACGCCTATAATCCCAGCATTTTGGGAGGCTGAGGCGGGAGGATTGCCTGAGCTCAGGAGTTTGAAACCACACTTTGCCACATGGTGAAACCCTGTCTCTACTAAAATACAAAAAAATTAGCCGGGCATGGTGGTGCATGCCTGTAATCCCAGCTATTGGGAGGCTGAGGCAGGACAATCGCTTGAACCTGGGAGGTAGAGGTTGCAGTGAGCTGAGATCGCACCACTGCACTCCTGCCTGAGCGACAGAGGGAGACTCTGTCTAAAAAAAACAAAAAGAATCTTGCTAGGTCAGTTTAGTGAGAATCCCTGCGCCTTTGAAATCTGATCACTCTGGATGTATGATCAAATTCCGCTTCCCCTACTCTTGATATCTGGTCACCCTGGCTTGCCTTTAGCAAGAACTCTAAGTTGGTTTAACAAGAATTCCTCTGCTCTTGATTTCTCCTCTTAGGAATTTTCCACCCACTGATTCCCTCATTCTATTCATGGGCTATGAGTCCTCAGCTGTCTTTGTTATATTGGAATTGAGCCTAAATTCTCTCATCTGTTGTTGTAAGTCTCAACACCTATCATAATAGCCCTGAATAAAATCTTTATTATTGTTTTAACAAGCGTCAGAATAATTTCTTCTTTAACAATATAATCTATGGGTTTGGACTATATAAAATGTCACATAACCACCATTATAGTATCATACAGGGTAATTTCACTGCCCTAAAATTCCACTATGCTCTGCTTATTCATCCCTCCCTCCCCACTAACCTCTGGCGACCACGGACTACAATAAAGACATCCCAGATACTCACAGATGTCCTGATCTCAGGTGTTCTATGGGAGTTATGGAGGCCTGTGACCACACTTTGACCTAAGAAGCTCGTGGGAGGGTGGAGTTTTCCTTGCCCAAGAGTCATGCTGGCAGTAGAGGGTAATGGTGCCCATGGGAGCTGTGATCTCAGGAAGATTGGGGGCTGCAGAGACAATGGTGGGAGACCAGGATGGAGAGGACCAGAGCCTCCTGAGCTCTGGTGTCATATAGCTGGGAAACTCAGAGAGCTGGGGGACACTTGGCATGGGTGAGTGTCTTAGAGCAGGGTCTAGTAAGCACTGACCCAGTTTATGAAAAGTTAATAGATTGCACCAAAACCATTTTTTGAGCAATCCTATCTTTCCTTACCATCTTTCAAATTTATTAAATTCTTGCATACATCAAGATTTACTTCTAGCTTGTCTATTCTCTTCAATTGAACTGTCAGTTTCAGTGCCAGCCCCAAGCTGTTTTACATATTATAACTTTACAATATATTTTAATGCCTGATGAGGCTAATGCTAGTATCTCCTCATTACTTTTATTTTGCCAAAATATTTGTCAATATACTTACCCGTTTATTTTTTTTAGATGAACTTTAGATCTGCTTTGTTACATTTCAAAAGAATATCTCTTGATACCTCAGTTATGATTGGGAAAGAACTGGCATCTTCGTTCGTACAAACCTCTGGACTATATGAATGAAATGAAGATGAGTAATCTGCCAGGAAGATTTGGAGATCAAATCCTAGACTTCTAACTCTTGGAAGTCTATGTGACAAGGAAGGTGAACAAATGGAAAAATTTAGTAGAAATGTTTTTCTCCTCACTGTTTTTCTTACATGTCACTGATCTCTAAGATTGCATGCCCTGCCTTTTCTTGATGCTTCCCACACAGCTGTTTTCTTTTTCCTCACCACCAGCCCCCAAGCACACACAGTGGAGGAAAGAGAGAAGCTTACATAAAAATAACTCTTGTTAATTAAAAAATATCACTGAGTTCCATCAGGCAAGTGAGGGATGCCACACTTAATTTGTCATGGTTTGCAGTACTAGGTCCCCCAGACTGATACCTTTCTTTGAAAGAAGAAGCTTGTCATCAAGCTGGTGGGTCTCTTAGGTCTGTTGTGGTTGTGATTCCAGATGTCAGATCTCATCCCATTGTTGGTGGAAGTCTGGGATGTCACCCTGCCTTACAGCTGCTCTGACTGTTGTTCTGTCATGGAAAATGGAAGCTGTGCTCCTGTGTTGGAAGATGGGAATTACCACTGGCGCATCTGTCAGCATCCAGCTCTTTCATGGGGATTTTGCACCTTTCACATTTGCATTGTTTCACATTATACATTTTGTAGGTCACTCCCCTGCAAGGCAGAGGGAAAAGGCCATTATTGGAGTACTTTTTTTTGTTGTTTTTTGAAGATTTACACTTTTTGCTTTTATTACAAAGTATTGTGAAATCTTCTGCTCCATCAGTCATGAGAGTAGGAAATTTAAGTCTATCACTTGAGTAATATTTTGAGTCTTAGTTTAGGGTTCATCCTTTCCCTAGGGACTGCATTGAGATGAGTTAGACTGAGTGGAAGGTAAAGACTAACACTTCGAACTGATGTCATTTCCTTTGTGAAGAACTAACTGCTAAGAGCAAGTTAACAGGCAGCAGGCTTGAGAGAGAGAAAAGTCATCCAGACAGGAGGATTGGGAACTTCCTCAATGACTTTGTCTTCCTCGTTTATTACACTCAGTGTGTCAACAATCTTGTTAATTATACATTTTAAAGGCAATTTTTCTGGCAAGCTCTAGGACACATTCAAAATATTACATACAAGTGTATGTTATCATAAATAATCCTAAAGTAAACATACATGTAACTACCACCATCTGGAAATTTCACATCAAGTTATAAAACACTTTCATCATCTGCACGACCTCTTGCTTCCCTCCTTGCTCCTCTCTCTCGGTTGTTTCCCTCCTCCAGCCCCTAAGGACTGGTGTCTTCTATTTCCCCAGACTTACTCAAAGCCTTGACTTGGTTTTATGCTTTGCTCTTTATTGTACAGATCTGAACAAGGACGGCAGCTGGGGTTACATCTCATTTATCCAGAGATGAAAAGTGATGAAGCTTGACATCCTTATTTGCCATCATGAAAAGCATTTGAAAGGGGGAAAGAAGAAAATTGATTGCAGAAAACCTTAGATTGATGAGCATGAGTAAGGGCTGCAGGGGGCACTGGAAAATTCAGGTGCTGGCTCTTTTCTATGAATTCTGCCTTTCCTCCCTGAGCTTGAAGACTCTTCAGTAAATAGAACACATCCGCTTTCCATATCAAGTGACAGAAAAACAATTTTCCATGTTGCTAGGACTTCCATTCTATATTTTATTTATTGTGATTATATATATATATATATAACATTTACCATTTTAAACACTTTTAAGTGTACAATTCAATGACATTGAGTATGTTTACATTTTTGTGCAAGCATCATGGTCATCCATCTCCAGAACTTTTAATCACCCCAAACAGAAACTCTGCCACTATTGAACATTAACCCCCATTCCTTCCTCCCTCCAGCCCCTGGGAACCTCTGTTCTACCTTTTGTCTATATGGATTTCCTGGTTCTAGGTACCTCATGTAAGTAGATTCATATAATATTTGTCCTTTTATATCTGGCTTATTTCCCTTAGAATGATGTTTATGGTTCATTCATGTTATAGCATGTGTCAGACCTTTATTCCTTTTTGGGCTTGAATAATATTCCATTCTATATATATACCATATTCTGTTTATCCAGTCATCTGTTGGTGGACATTTGAGTTGTTTCCACATTTTGGCTATGGTGAATAATACTGCTATGAATATTGGTGTCTGTTTGATACTCTCTCTTCAGTTCTTTTGGATATATACCTATAAGTGAAATTGCTGGATCTTATAGTAATTCTATGTTTAATTTTTTTGAGGAACTAGCAAAGTGTTTTCACCGTGACTGCACCATTTTACTTTCCCATCAGAAATGTACAAAGCTTCCAATGTCTTTATATCCTTACCAACATGTTTTTTTAAAAAAATTTTTTGTTTTTTTGATAATGGTAATCCTAATAAGTGTAAAATTGTATCTTGTTGTGGTTTTGATTTGCATGTCCCTAGTGGCTAGTGACATCGCACATCTTTTGGTACTTATTAGCCATTTGTATATCTTCTTTGGAGAAATATCTATTCAGAGCCTTTGACTAGGTTGCAATTGGGCTGCTCATTTTTTTTTTTTAATTACAGAACCTCTTTATACATTCTAGATATTAATTCCTTACCGGATACATGATTTGCAAATACTTTCTCCCATTTGGGTTGCCTTTTCACTCTCTTGGTAGAGTCCTTTAGGGCACAAAGTTTTCAATTTTGATCAAGTTCAATTTATCTATTTTTTCTTTTGTTGCTTGTGCTTTTGGTGTCACATCCAAGAAATCATTGACAAATGCAATATTATAAAGCTCTTGCCCTATGTTTTCTTCTAGGAGCTTTATGGTTTTATCTCTATTCCATTTTGAGTTGATTTGTACATATAATACAAGGTAGGGTAAGATAAGGTAAGGGCCCAGTTGGTTCTTTAGCATGTAGATATCCAGTTTTCTCAGAACCATTTGTTGAAGATACCATCTGTTCCCCATTGATGGTCTTGGCACCGTTACTGAAAATCAATTGACATTATATGTAAGGGTTTTCATTCTACTGACCACAAGTTGGTTTGGAAAAATTGGCCTCAGATAGTGCTAAAAAAAAGATATTACTGAACCAGAACAAGAAGTACGTTTTCTTGGGTAAATACTATTTTTTTTCAGTCTACATAATACTTTGAATTAGAATATCATGAACATGCTTTTATCCATTTGTTATTGATATTTACTTGTTGATGATGCTATCATTTTTCTAAATATGTGAGTTTCAATCCTTTCTCATCCTGCAAGGTGAACAGTTCGGGACTTCACTAAATAGTCCCGAAATTCTCAGAGGATCACTTAGAGGGGGACAGGGCTTTTGGAATGCTGTGACCTTGGTCTGTGGAGAAGGAGGTGCCTCAGAGTTGGCACCAAATGACTGCTGGAAGTGTAATTTCTATGATGTTGGCATTATTGTGACTCTATATGCCTTTTTTTTCCTTGACACATCTTTTGGGCATTTGAAAACCCATGTTTACTGCATCCTAATGTTTTCGGATTGTTTTCTTAAATGCTGTCCTATATGGTTCTCATGACCTCTCTGTGAAGTAAGCCAGTTAGACATATATTTTATTAATTAAAGACCCGAGACTCACAGAAGTTGAGTGGCCATGTCCAAAGCTCATAGCCAGGAAGTGGAGGACTTGGGTCACGCATCCTGGCTCCTGACCCTGAGGCTTTCCTTTTACAGCACACACCAGAATACGGCACCTGCTATTCTGACTACATCATTTCTAGAAATGGGTTATTGGCAGATGAGACACCGTCTTCTCCCTCTTCATCATGGAAGGGTGAGTATTAGGCAGAATGATAAAGGTGAACCCTACAGAGATTAAGTGAAATTTTTCTTGTTACATTCCCATTGTAAGTGGCTAGAAAAAATTATAGCCATGGAGAAGGAAAAGCTTTGCTCTGAAAGACCTTCTCCCCACAGAGAGAATTCTGGTTTCACATGGAAATGACAGGCAGTAGGATGGCCATTCTCATAAATCATGTCACGTGGTGAAGGCAGAAGCCTCCTCATTGAGAACAATGCTTTAATTTCCCAGATGAACAAACCAAGGACCAGGGAAGGAAGTGATTTCCTCATGGTCGAGCTGCTGAATAAAGACAGAGCAGGCACTGGCACCCTGCCCTCCTAGTTTCAGCTAGCAAACCTTGCTAGGGAGCATTCCTGTTTCACAGCATCCTCATTTTTGCACATGTGCTGTCATTTTTTCAGATATCAGGATGAAGCCTCAATCATCTTGAATAAAAAATATGAATATAGACTTGTTCACCAAATTCTCCTGAAATTCTTTTTATAAAAGGAAACAATTTGAATCTTGGATGGTGTAAACTGAGTGCAAATAGAAGGAAAAACTGCTTCAGACAACAGGTCATTGTATTAGGCCATTCTTGCATTACTGTAAAGAAACACCGGAGACTGGGTCATTTATTTAAAAAGGAGAGGTTTAATTGACTCATGGTTCTGCAGGCTTTATTGGAAGTATGATGCCGGCATCTGTTTAGCTTCTAATGAAGCCTCAGGGAGTTTTTAATCATGGTGGAAGGCAAAGCAGGAGCAGGTACATCACATAACAAAAGCAAGAACAAGCGAGAGAGAGTTGGGAGGGAGGTGTCACACACCTTTAAACAACCGGATCTCACAATAACCCACTAACAGAAAGACAGCACCAAGCCATGAGGGATCTGTGCCCATGACCCGAACACCTCCCACCAAGCCCCACCTCCAGCACCGGGGATTACAATTCAACATGAGATTTGGGCAGGGACAAATATCTAAACTGTGTCAGTCATCTAATATGGTGTATATATATATATATGAATATTAAAACAGGAAGAAATCTAAGAAAACATAACTTATTGATTGCCTAACTGATACAATCATTGTTATCATTCATTGGACACATTTTTATTGCATGTTAGTATGTGCTAGGCACAGTGATTAGTAGTGTGAATATAATGATGAGCAAAAGTGAACGTGGTCCCATCTTCAAGAAGCATATAGTCTGGTGGCAAAGATAGGCATCAAACAGATAAACACATAAATACATGTAACATTAATGCTTTAATGTTTTATGATGAAAAAGTATGTGGTGCTGTGAGGGAATTTAACAGAAGAGAGGTTCCTGGATTTGTGATTCAGTTTTTCTTGTAGTCAGATGGAACTTGGAATAGCCAAGGAGCTGAAAGAAAACCAGTGCAGTTGGAATTCAGAGAACAGTGGGAGCATGATGTGAATAGAGGCTGTAGGATGGGTAAAAGCTGCAGGGCGCAGGATATTTTATGGAGGATAAGGATTTGATCTTTCTCCAAAGAGCACTGAGAAACCATTAAACGACTTGGATGGGACACAGAGAAGATGTGGTGGGAGCCATTATCATATTAATCCTTTGAAAATATGTATTTTTTTTAACTGCAGGATAATAGGCTGGAAGACGGCAAGAATAGGTGCAGGGAGATCTGTTAAGGGCTTGTTGAAGTAGCCTAGGCAGGACACAATGGTGGTTTGACTTTGTGATATGGGAATATGGAAGAAGAGAAATGGATATATTTGAGAGGTATTTAGAGGTTAAGTGGACCGGATTTGGTAATGCATAAAATCTGGAGGGAGAGGGAGAGGAAGGCACCAAGAATGACTCCAGATCTCTTAAGTTGCACTACTGAATTGACGACAGTGCCCTTCATTGGGATAGACATTGGAAGGGGAGTGGCTCTAATGCATGGAGAGAATGCTTGGGCTTAGACTGCAAGGTAAATTTGAGACATCTGTAAGTAGAAGTGGACATACAGTACAGGACTGGAACTCAGGAGATGGTGTTGGCAGGAGATATAAATTTGGAATTTGTGAATGAGTGGCTATTGAAGCCACGAACACAGACAAGATGGACAGAAAGTGCAGAGAGAAAAGAGAAAAGGGCCCAGTATGGAGTCTTTGGTATTATGAGTCTTGATGGCCTAAACTGAGAGGATGAGCAGGTGAAGGACACAGAGAAGGGGCAGCCAGAGAATAGAAACTGTGAGATGCGATGTGATGGTGACCAAGGGAAGTTTGTGTTGAAGAAGAAAGCAGTGGTCTTCTAAGTCAAATCCTGCTTAGAGATTCTGTAAGGTGAGGATGAGAAAAGGAACCTTGGACTTAATAATGTGAAGATCATTGAAGAGGCTTAGCTACATCAGTGGACAGCTGTGAGGGGAAGTCTATTGGGAATGAGATGAGGAATGAACAGGAGGAGAGCAAATGGCATTAAAGTGGTACCTATGGTCTTCCTTTGTGCATCAGCTCATGAAATGTGCCCCAGGCTGGGTGCAAGAACAGGTCCCAGAAAAACCTGTGATTTGCAGTGTCACCACTGCTAAACTACCTAACCCTTCCCTGCCTCAGTTTCCTTAATCAATTCTATGGACTATAACCAGGGCTCATGAGAGATAGAAGAGCTTTGGAAATCCAAGCTTAAATTATTTCTTAAATTCACTAAGCTCCAAATGCCAATTATTTTAAAACTATTTTCCTGTTAGAGATGTGTCCTCCCTCACACTTCAAGAAGATTTTTGGTTTATTTTTGTTTGTATTAGAAGGGATATTCCCCTTTTCCGAATCTGGTCAACAATAGAAAGTACTTATGTATGTTCTCTTGTGATCTTGGTTTAGGAGACCGTATCAAATCTCCTATGTATGTATTGGCTAGTAATGTATTTTTTTACCCCTAAGACTTATATTGTTTGTATAACCCTAAGGCTGATGTGAAAGAGGAGAGAAACCTGTTTTTTGTTTGTTTTCTAAATGATCACTAGATACACTAGAGAGGATTATCCTTCAACGAGTATGCCACAGAGTTGAAGGAGGTGATCAGGAATCCCTTAGAGTCTTAGAAGCTCTCACAATGTGACTGATTCCATACGTTTAATGGTAAATATGATAAGCTCTTTAGAGTTCTTTTTTTTTTTTTTTTTTTTTTTTTTTTGAGACGGAGTCTCACTCTGCCGCCCAGGCTGGAGTGCAGTGGCGCGATCTCGGCTCACTGCAAGCTCCGCCTCCCAGGTTCACACCATTCTCCTGCCTCAGCCTCCCGAGTAGCTGGGACTACAGGCTCCCACCACCACGCCCAGCTAATTTTTTGTATTTTTATAGAGACAGGGTTTCACCATGTTAGCCAGGATGTTCTCGATCTCCTGACCTTGTGATCCTACCGCCTCAACCTCCCAAAGTGCGGGGATTACAGGCGTGAGCCACCGCACCCAGCCTGCCCTTTAGATTTCTCTATTAGCTTAATTTCCCAGACTGCCACAGTGGTGAGTAATTGAATATTAACAGATGAAAATGGAAGTTATGGACACATGCCAGTTGTCTCATACCAATGGCTCCCTAATGTGAAAAGTCCTGCTGATACCCACAACCTTACTGTAGCCTTTCTTGGAGGAGCAGATCTGTTGGAAAATAAAGTTATCATTGACTGGATAATTGATATTTGGTTTTTGTTCTCTTGAAGATATTTATAGGCCCCAAATCATTGGTATGGTAGACTGAGAGTCCTGTGAGAAGTACAGTCAGGGGATATGAGTGAAGTTTTGTTGTCTTAGGGCAATGGCTAGAGATTGGGCCAGGCCTGGACCCTTAAAATCTCTGCTCTATCCTCCGTGTTCTTTTTTTGCTGTTTATGTGTCTGGAAGTGAAGGACTCCAGGGTCTTAAGATATAACAGACTGATAAGATGGAATCAGTCTGGATCCCTGAGTCACCACTTGGTGGTGAGCCTCCAGGGGGAACTCTCCCATTAGACTGCTGCTTGAGCAAGAAATAGACTTTTGTGGTGTCAAGCAATGAAAATTTTTGAGTTGTTTGATATAGCAGGTGGTTTACCCTGGGAACACATCACAGATCTATAATACAATGTGAGCTGTGCTATAAGCGAAGCTTATATAAAGTGTTATAAGAAGAGACAAAGGCCTGATTAATTCTACCTGGGAAAGTTAGAGAAGGATAGAAAGATGAGATGATATTTAAGCTGGATAAACAGAGAAAAGTTTGCTAAATGAGACAGGTGGGGAGACAATTTAAACAAGTGGTCCAGTGTGGGCAAAGTCCATGGTGCATGGAAATATATTCTGAGTACGAGTCAGTGACAAAGCTCCTTTATGGGACCTTTGTAGGGAGCAATTGGAGAAGATGCTGAGGCCAGAGCAAGCACTGAGGGCTATACCTCTTTAGTTTTACCCAGAAGACAGGAACTGTCAATATTCCCAAGAGAAAAGCACATGTTAGAAGGATCCTCTGGCATCTGTGTGGGATATGGATGAAGAAGGTTGCCTGTGGGGGCTGGAAGTACATTTAGAAATTTGCTTCAGAGCTCACACCTGTAATCTCAGCACTTTGGGAGGCCGAGGTGGACAGATCACTTGAGGTGAGGAGGTTGAGGCCAGCCTGACCAATATGGTGAAACTCCGCCTCTACTAAAAATACAAAAGTTAATTGGCTGTGGTGCTGGGTGCCTGTAATCCCAGCTACTTGGGAGGCTGAGGCAGGAGAGTTGCTTGAATCTGGGAAGTGGAGGCTGCAGTGAGCTGAGATCACACCACTGCACTCTAGCCTGGGCGACAGAGTGAGAGAGAGAGAGAAAAAAAAGAAAGTTGCTTTAGAAATCTAGCAGGAACTTACAAGACAATATACGTGTAGCACATAAAACATAGTGCCAAACACTAAGAAATATTAGGGCCATTTTGTTTGTTTTCCCTGAATGAGAGAAATGACTGTGGGAATGAAGAGAAAGTGAGTGGATAAAAGAGTTTTTTTGAAGCTATAAATCCTTGACGAATAAGTGTTGAATAAATGATGCAGTATCTTCTGGGGATGCTGAGTGGTCTGTTAAACACCCCATGGTGGGGAGGAGGGTCACTAAATAACTGTGTCCCATGTCCTCTCCTCTCACTAGAAGCTCTTAAAAATCCAGACATCCAACAAGAGACCAATAGGACGCGCTGATGTTTTATGAATGGGGCCAGGACCAGGCTGAGTGTGGAGCCTCGTGGGCTGAGTTTCCCCTGGATTCAGAGCCCTGAGGTTGAGTTATCTACTGGTCAGCTGGATCAGGTAATCAGTACCCGTGGGTTGGTGGCGGCGGGGAGTAAGGGTCAGGCAAGAGGGATTGCGTCTCTGGAAGCCTTTTGTGCTGTCCCATAAAGGGCCCCTTTAGGGAGGGTGGATGATATGGACACCGCGAATGAGGAACAGAGGGTCATATATTCTCAGCTAGGCAGAGGGCAGCCAGCTCAGCTGAAGGAGGAGACAGCCCACGTGTTTATCATATCCAGATTCTTGTTTTTAGGTCTCCCCTCCTGCATGAGGCATGGATTGGTGATGAAGTAGGTTGGTGGTGAGCACTAAATGGGAAAGAGTAAAGGTATAGTTGCCTAAAGTATGGACCTTCTCAGGCAATTATAGGAGAGTGACAGTAAAGATGAAATTGATGGAAACTTGGTGCAAGGGGGGAAGAGGGACCCTCTGACAGAGACCCTGTCATCGTCAGTCTAGGCCTGGAAGGGACACTGAGATGTCATCAAATCTATTCCTGGAAATACAGGGCTGCATTTCCAGCCATACCCGAGAGGAAGCTGTCTGCTTTTTCTGAAAATATCTTGAGATTTCATTAACACACTGTCCCTTTTAATATATACCACTGTCTTACCACCCTAGGAAACGTTTTCTTTTCTTTCTTTCTTTCTTTTTTTTTTTTTTTTTGTGGGTGTCTAATCTAATTCCTTACAGCTGCAATATATTCTGTTTTTCCTTGCAGTTCAGCCGCTGTAAAGAGACAATGCCCGACCACCCATACAGCATTCCTTTGTGGCAGACAAGGGACTGGTGAAATGCAACGTGGATGGTCTAAGGACCCTGTGCAATGGAAACTCCAATTGAAATTGTACATAACCACTAACATTCTACCTATTCAAGGAGGCTGAAGATGGAGTGTAAGAAAAAGCTCCAAAGCCAGAGCGCTGTTGCAGCCTCGGCCTCATTTTCCAACAGGTACACTGGAGTTATAAATACATGCACGGGCCACAGGGATGGTGCAGGTAGACAGGAGCTGCGTGGGTGTTGGCCAGCTCCCGGACTCATCTTTGGCAGTGTGGAGTGCTGGCATGTTGTACTTGTTCCGTGAGAATCTGGGTCCACACTTCTATTCTGCATGCCTGGTTTCTTGAAGGGACAGTGACCTCTGCCAAGACAATAGCTAGTGGGGCTGTTTACATGGAATAATGAGAGTTGGTGTTGGTCTGGATCTGGTTAACTGGGGGAAAGGAAGGAAGTCACTATGACTTTATCTTACTTTGCTTTGTAGAAGTCTTTCATACAATCGGAGGGCTAGAAAAGAAATAGAGATACATATGCTGACTGCTATATTTTACAGAAGAGGAAATGGAGGCACTCAGAGATAAAGCCACTTATACAAAATCATGGTGAGATAAGGGTTCTCAAAGATTGTTTGGTTGTATGTAAGAGAAACCCAGTTGGATGAGGTGAGGGTCAAGGTAAGCCCAAGGCCTTGGGGCAAGAAGTGCCGAAGGGAATGGAACTGGGATCTTAAAACCTTTGGAAACTAAGATTTCTTATTCTCCTCTCTCTTTTCCTCATGGTATCTTGTATTTGTTTCTCTGCTCATCTCTTTCCATCTCCTTTTTCTCAATTCCCTGAGAAGGACAGGGAAATTGGCTACCATGTCTACTAAGTGATAGAACTGGAACGAGGTCTTGGACTCCTTTTCCTGTGCTTTCCCATTACATTGGCTGTGTCCACATGAACTCTCAGAAGTCAAGTACAAATTGAAATGGGAATTTGGAACTGGGTTTAGGACAAGAGAGAATTATCTGTTTCTTAGATCTGAAACCTCATGCTTTGGTCTGGGCCTTCCATCTGCCTCTCTTTTGTTTTGTTTCTCAGACTCTCTAGAGGGATGAGGGTGGCCTGTTTATTGAGTTCACCTGAGCTTCCAATGGCTAGCTTGGCATTATTTTAGAAACCTGGCTTCACTAAAATAAATAATAATGAAAAGAGTTTTTCGGCCATTCAGCAATCCTCTCACATCGACTGTAGAATTTAGAGCTGGAATTGAAAAGACACATTTGGTCTGACCTTCCCCCACCTTCACCTTCATTTTACAGATGGGGAAACTGAGACTCTGCGAGATCAAAAGGACTAATGCAAGTGATCCTAAAATCTAGTGGCAGACATGGGGCTAATGAAGACTCTGTTCCTGATCTGCGGCTGCCTGAAACAGCTGCTTACAACAGCTCCTTCCTCGGGCCTGGAAACCAGATGTGAAGACATTTGGGGAATGAGAATCCACTTGAAAAGCTGACCAGTGTCCAGGCCTTCTTTGCATGTTTCCAAAGAGCCCAGAGAGTCACTGCCTTCCTCAAGGACAGACAACATAGTCTGCCTAACCCACAGAGCTGCCAGGAGAAGCCAGGTGTCAGAGGCTTTAGTCCCTGGCGTGGCTCCTCCACTCCAGAGAGGAGCTGAAGGCAATTCTCACAGTGCCCCTGTAGCAGCGGAGACATCTTTCTCCAGCGCTCGTGTACATCCTTGGGACAGAAACACACAGCCATTCTCCCTGCTCACAGCCAGGCCCCACCAGCATAGAGTAGCATTTATGGCTCCTTTGTGAGGCGCAAATCCAAACATGCAGTGATTTCATTTTTCTAACAACAGCATTTCTAGTCTTCCCACAGCACTAATCAGTTGCCACTAGAGCATCTCTTGCTTCCAAACATTTTCCTTTTTCTTTGCTTCTGGGAAAGCACACAGTTCAGGAGCCTTATCCACATGGATGGCAATCCCATTCTTTGGCTTCTCTGGGGTAGATCAGATTTTAAAAAAAAAACAAAAAACAAAAAAATCAAGCTTCCTCACCTATACCTATCTCTTCACACATTCCTGCATTATGTTTGATTCATTTATCAGCCATGAGTGGATCCCACACTGCAGGACCCTGGGCAGTAATGGATCACCAGAAGGAAGAGACGCCCTTTGCAGGCCATTCCTGACTTTTCTCGGCAGCTAGTGGCCTTGGGGCAGAGTCATTTACCTCTCAGCAGGGCAGGTATCTCGCTTGTAAAAGCTGAAGAATAGAAATGGTGGGGCCATAGTGATAGTCATCAGTGGGTCTACTGTGCAGACTCAGGGTGAGGGTGGCAGCCACATTAACCATGAAGTCAATGGCCCCTGGAATTGTGTAACACACACCTGCACACCCATGCAAAATGGCCCAATTGGTACCTGAACTTTAAACGCAAGGTTTTCCCAAGAGTTTGCACTGTGGCCGAGGAAACCCAGGATCCTGACTGGCCTGGCTGGTGGAGTAATCGTCAAGAACCGGGGCTATGTGTCAGAGACTTTGAGTTCGAATCGCAGCTCTACCACTTCCCAGCAGTGAGGCCATGAACAAGTTAAATATAGTAAGTGTTCAATACATCTTTGCTAATTCATTATTATTGTTCCTACCACTACAGTGATCCTATCTTAATCAGGGGCTGGCTTACCTGTGTGGCTCTGGTTCTCCCTCTGGCTGAATTGCACACTTCTGCACTTGGTCTTAGCCAAGAGGCCAAGAATCAACTACCATTGCACACTTCTGGCCCTGAGGGGCATCTCTAGATTTTAGGGCCCTTTCCAACTCACCTTGTCCTTGGTTATCTGACACAGGAAATCTGAATTCCTCCTCCTAAGCCTCATCACCCACCTTTTCCGTAGCTACCTCATGTCTTTTCATGGAAAAGTGTTTGGGCAGCAATTTGAAGGATGAACTAGCCATTGAGTATTCACGAATAAATGAAGCAAATCTAAAATATCTTGCAATGAACACATTCATTGCAGCAATTGACCAAGGTGTCTGAGTCTTAAAACTAATCCAAGGTCTCCTGGAGATATTTTTTGCTTGTCTTTTGGTGAGATTTGCAGACAGGCCTTACTCCAAATATTTCTGAGTCTGTTGTTCGGTGCTATTTTGAGTTCTTTCACATGTGGAATTTATTCCTATACTTAGCTCTTACCCAGCACCCTGGGGTACTTGAAAATGTTTTCAATTTGAACAACTATAGTGTATTAACAAATCCTTGCATGTGCTTTGCAAAGCACTTAAATTCAGCTGACTTCCTATCTCAACCTCCTTTTCCAGCATAATCTCCAGCCCAAGCTGTGCTGACCACACCTTTTGCAAAACTTTGACCAAAGAATGTGCCCAGCTGAGGATTGCCAGATTCCACAGACAGCAACAGGTCCCTATTAGTGAGTGAGCCACAGAAATAAAATGCCTCTGATGCCAGAAAGTGGGCTCTCAGAAAAATTTCAACTGGAGAAAGATAACAGAAATGTATACAATTAGGAGCATTGCCCAGCGTCTGGGCAATGTAGAGTTTTTTACTCAAAGCTCTGTCCTTCTGTCTAGATAAGGGATATCTCTTGTCAAACAACACAATGGCAATGTTCTGACTTCCTTGACTTCCTTATGTCTAAGCATGAACAAAAAACCTAGAACTCATACCTCCACTCACCTTTCTTTTCTGATTGATCAAACTGAGCATTCTGACTCAGCATTGTCCCGTGTCTAGGAAAGGAGAAACAGTTACCCACCTGGGAAACAGGGAAAGAGTGGTGC
The DNA here is from genome assembly GCF_047675955.1 of Chlorocebus sabaeus. Classification (NCBI taxonomy): domain Eukaryota; kingdom Metazoa; phylum Chordata; class Mammalia; order Primates; family Cercopithecidae; genus Chlorocebus; species Chlorocebus sabaeus. The sequence continues at coordinate 29,393,515 of NC_132911.1, read as the reverse complement.
CTTGCAGTAACGCTCTTCATATCACAAGCATGCTATCTGAAACTCGTAAGCCCTAGAAGATGTAGCCCAAATTAAGGACCTTGTTAGCAGCTGCTTCCCAAGCCCTTCCTCTCCTCTTATTTCTTTTGTTGACTTGCAGCAAGTGACACAAAAGGAACCTCTTTCTTCTTCTGCCCACAGATTCCTTTCTCAAAAGCCATTCTAAGAAATAATCCAATTCTGTCTCAAATATAAGGGCTTTCATTCTCAGTCCATTATATTGTTTATCTTGGGAATTTCTTTCCAGTTTTAGGTTTTTTGTTTTTTTTGTTTCTACCCAAAGTTAAGCACATGGCTTGCACCGTGAGGAAGATTGCACTAGTGGTAGGAAATAGACCACCATCTTGGTATTGTGATCAAGCCGCATGGGTTCTGGGCCCCATGCTTTGTAAGCATACTTGGCAGAGAAAAATATATTTATACTAAGTTAAGAGGCAAATTATCCACAGTCAAAATGACTAATCATTGTTTAACTTAAATGTGAAAGATAATGGAGAGAGGAATGCAGCATTTGTAAGGAACTGAAAGACTGAATAATGTATAAGCAGGTGAGGTGCGGGCCTGTGAGTATGAACATATATCCATGGTGTGTCTGTGTGTGGGGTTTATGTAAAACATAGAGAGGCATATCTACTTCTGCAAAAATAAATCAAGAAAATATGATGCTATCTACAGCTACACTATCATCACTACAGCACCATTATTAGCTGCTTTAACAAACAACTCAAGCAAGCTCGGTTTTTCTTAATTCCTTTAAAAATGTTTTATATATTTGAAATACCATATAATGGTATTTTGCGGACAAATCATAGAAACAAATGGCAACATTTTTAAACACAGATAAAAAATAAAAACCACGATGCAACACATACACTATAAAAGCTCTACCTGTGACTACTTCACAGTTTAAGGTGGTGGTTTGTTATGTGAATAAAACCTATTTTGAATTTGCCCTATGAAAAAATGGCAAAGAGGTCAGTAGTAAACTTTTTGGTGCTTCAAATGGGCTCAAATACATCTTGTTAGAATGTAGAATATCTTAGGATGGCTGATAACACAAAGGCAAATGATCCTGGGGTGTACAGAAGGAAAATTGAGAGAGATTTTAAATTTGCTCATTCTGGTCTGGGAGAGGAACATTTGCCTGCTAATTTGCTCAAGGACTGACATTCATGGAGCAAATTTTTCGTCTTTCTGTTCCCATCTTAGGGAATTATTCTGGAGACATCATATGCCTCCACCTCCACATCAAATTGGCCATCAGATCCTGCAGAGTTCACCTCTGAGGAGCTCTGGGACTCACTCCTTTCCCCTTCGACTGCCACTGCCTTAGAATTGGCCTGTGGCATCTGCTTCTTGGGTTGCTACATTCTGTGCCTCTAACATCACTCTCAACCCATTCTCCCTGCTCCAGCCAAAGAGAGCCTTCTGGAACAGAGAGCTACATGCCATTTAACTGTTTAGAAACCTTCAGTGGGTTCTGGTTCTGGTCAAGGTGCGTGAAGCACATACCACTTCGTCTCTCCCACTGAATGCCGTGAAAATCCCTGGAGAAAATGCAGGGAGCAGCTACCGACAGACACAGAAAAGTAAAACAATAACAGACAGATTGGGGAAGAACTCCAAGTACTGCAGAACGGGTAGCAGATGTAGTTGCAGGAAGAGCACAACAGAACAGGGAAATTAAAGCCCTGGATTTCTAGCCTGTGTACCCGGAAGGGGACCACCTGCAAGCTGGAAAGTGTCAGGGAGATGCTGGAGAAGAGGGAGCTCAAGGAAGGGATCCTAAAAAGATGTAGATGAACTCCTGGGCTGCACATACCCCTGACTACTTAGTAAAAATCTCTGCTAAGGTGTCGGAACACCTGTGCACATGGCTCCCACCTCAGGGGCAGCCTGCAAACGATGAAGCAATTTCCAGAGCCCCTGACATTGGTGCCAGATGAACCAGGGTTCAAATCTCTGTTCTGTGGGTCATCCTCCTTACCAGCTGTGTAACCTGGAGAGCCATCACCCTCATCATCCTCTCTGGGCACAAAAAAAATTAACAAGAATTTGGGGACTGAGTGACTAGTGAGAGAAGAGATTAGAAAAGCATTCTATGAAAGGTGCCTGCTGTGGCTGGAATATGGTTTGTTTCGCCCACTAAATCTCATGTTGGATTTGATCCCTAGAGTAGCTGTGTTGGAAAGTGGGACCTAATGGGAGATGTTTGGGTCATGGGGGTGGATCCCTCAAGAGTAAGTTGATGTCCTCCATTGGGAGTGAGTGGGTTCCAGGGGTTTGTAGAAGAAGTGGCTGGCACATTCCCTGGGGCTGGAGGACAAAGGAAGGGAGCAGAACAAGACTGAGACTCTGGCTTGCCCACAGGCCACCTACATGTCCAGGACACAACTGGGCTGGTCAGGAATGGGGATGAATGACCCGCGATGGCAGCAGCAGTACTCTACTGGTTCTTCCTGCACAGGCATGCACTCTGATCAGGGACACGTGATGGTAGAACACACAGAGGGCCACATGGAGCTTTTGTGCTCTCTTTCCAATTTCTGCATGTATCCTCAGTCTTCACAGTAGAGTCTCTGTTTCCTTGGCTGACCTTCTAACTGCTCCCCAAACAGCCCCACCTGAGTAATCTTTCACATCTGTGCACCCAACAACCCACCTTCCCCAAAGGTTGTTGTTGGGGAGACCCATTAAAGGTTAGTGAACCTATTAAAGAGACCCATTAAAGGTTAGTGAAAGTCCAAGAACAGCATTTCTTCCCTTGTAGTGTGGCAGGAGATTCTTCACATGCATGAACTCTCTTTCTCTCTCTCCCATGAAACTTCATAGAAGCCTACCCCGCTGGCCCCTCATTTTCCTTCCCCTTTGACTTTCCCATCTTGGGTGTCTCTGCCAGTGCCATCTGGCTGCCTCAGGTCCTATTGTCCTTCCGGTTCACTCTAGACCCTGCTCTCCTGGCCACCTCATTCCAACATGTGCTTCTAAGTTTTTAATCATGGTTAGGTTGATGGTCATGCCATGTATGCCCTGAATGAAGATGACGGCATTGATGCGCACAGCCTATTGTTGAAGCCAACACATGTCTATTTTTAATGATAGAAACCAATGAATTTGAAGAATTGTGTTTTTTGTACGCAGGATGTTTCATTGTAAGTGGCTCAGAAATAGTGGCAATAAGTTTCGGTTTCATAGTCAGCTGTATACTTGTGGCGTCTGTAGGGCCTGGTGGTTGGAAGGACATAGAATGTGGAAGATGAAGTCATGCTTCTTCTGCCATTAGAAGGGACTCACCTCTGCTCTCATTTTTGCTGGTTTCCTGCCCACATCTCAGGCCCCAGCCCTCTGATCTGCTCTTAGGAATGGTTTCTTCAAGTTCCCTCTATGCCAAGCTAATCCCAGGGCCCTCGGGCACTGACCCCCACACAGTCCCAATGCCAGGAGAGCAAACATCTCTGCTAAGATACTGGAATACCTGCGCACATGGTTCTCACCTCAGGGGCATCCTACAAATGACTAAGTAGCTTCCAGAGCCCCTAGCATTGGCGTCAGATGAACCAGAGTTCAAATCTCTGTTCTGTGGCTTATCCTCCTCAGCAGCTGTGTAACCTGGAGAGCCATCCCCCTCATCACCCTCTCTGGGCTCAGTTACTTCATCTGTTGAATGGGGATAATCTGCACAAACCATCCACCATGAGCTTTGTGCACTACTGATGAATAAGAAAGGTTTTTAAAAACTTTCTGTCTCTATTTCCAGCTGTAACTATGGCCCCTCCTCCTGCCCAGCTAACCCAATCCTGACAGTGCAGTCTGGGCCACTCGCATTCCTTTCCCTCTCCTCTCGGGCAGGAGTGGGTTGGCAGTTAAGACTGTACAGTTCATTAGCAGGCAATTGGACAGGTGACACTGCCTGCTGGCAAAATAAACAGCTCAAGGGAAAGCAAATGTCTGGGCTTAGCACCTGGGTGAGGCAGCTGAGTGGGGCCTGTGGGCATCAGTTCCAATATAACAAAAAACCAAGGGGTGCTGTTAATATCACCACCATCTGGCAGCTTCCCAAACACTGAGACGAAGGGAAGTTGCATGGGCATGAGGCCAGACCGGAAGGTATTTCTCAACCTTCTAGATAACGCGCGGTTTGGTTGGGGAGGGGACTTTAGAGATTAAGTGTAGATAGGTAGATGGTGGCATAAAAAGTGAACATAGATCACAGAAAGCGAATTTAAGAGAGCGATGTTGCAGGATCTTCTTTGCTTGTGGCGTTTTGACTGCCCACTCACTCTCCTTGCTCTCAAGCAAAACTCACCAAACTCCACCCCTTGAAACCCCTGAAGGCCCAGGGGTGATGTGAGGAGTGAGCCAGGGTGCAGCTCTACCCACTGTGATATGGGTGGCCCGGGTTCAGCTGGGAGCCCCTCTCCTCTAGCGCTGGGACCCTGGCTCCCACTCCCTCTCTCTGCCCCAGGTCCCATCTTCCCGGGCCCACGTGGCTGGCCCCATGTGTCTGACCACCTGCTCTGCGGCTGCCCGCCGTGGAGTGGCTCACAGAAGCCCCTCTTCCATTTTGCAAGACAAACAGAGGAACAGATGGACGGGGCCGGCTGAGAGCCCAGAGCACAGCTGTCCCAGCTGCCTGCTCTCGTGTACTTTGCACCACCTGACATTGGCCTCTGTGAGCATTCGGGGGCGGGTGGTGGTGGAGGGGGCGTGGCAGGGGAACCGGAGGCAGGAGGACCCTGGAGGAACAGTAATCAGACTGCAAGTCTTGTCAACTGTCTCTCCTCCTTTCAGTTGAAGACATGGACTTCCCTGTCTGCTGAAGCAGGAAATAGGGGTGCAAGAAACAGGACAAGGAATGGGATAAGGAAAAATCTCAAACAGGAAGCCTACTGCCCAGCCCGGCAATGGCGTGGGTGTTTATTTTTCTCACCACGATCCTATCAGGAATTTCCCAGGTTATGTGAATATGTTGATCCTGCACATAATACTCAAGGCCCCCAGAGTTCAGGATCTTCAACTATTCCTTAAAGGGGCAGTCACCTGGAGTGGTGGGGGCGGTGTTCAGATGAAACATTTGCTCTGCCCAGCACTCCCTCTCCTGAAATCCTCCCAAAGTGAAGTGGGCTTCTTGCTGGTCATGGTCTCCTTGGTCTATGAGTGTTTTCTTAAACTCCACTGCCCTGGAGCAGCAGGCGAGGAATCTGAGTCAAAGGAAGGGAAACCCAGCATTAGTGTCAGGCTTTGATCCGAACAGTGAAACCTCGGCATTCCAGCCTCAAGCCCATGCATCCCTCCTTTCTCCTGGGAGATGTCTCCGTGGTCCTCTCTGTGTCTCATAGGCCCCAGCGGCAGTTCTCCTGGAGGTTTCTGTGGGTCACCAGCCCTTCACCACTCCCTGCAACCCCTTGTTCTGCCATGGGGGTATAGGTGAGTGGTCCCACTCCCCTGGTTCTCCTGACTGGGGGTCGTCTTCCTGTTGCTTTCTGTTGGCGAGGTTGTAGCTGCCTTTGTGGCTTCCTCAATAGATGTAGTGCTGAGTGGAGAAGGCAGAAAAGCCCTCTCCTTCCCTGATTACGCTCCAGCGCTAAGCCATAGAACTTAATGCCCTTGGAGGAAGTGCTGTTTCCTCAGGGCTCTTTCTGTCCACTTTCCCCACTCTTCCTCTCCTCCTCCCTTCCCTCTGCTGAGGTTTGTGGCAGAGCATCTGGGTGGCCCAACGAGGACTTGGCCGACACCAGGTTCTGCTCCCTCTTCATTGCTCCTTCCTCAGACACACAGCCAGTGTCCCAGGACCGAGCTTATCCTCACCGACTCTTGGTGCCTGCAAGTGAAGTGTCCTCCTGTTTCGTCCCTTGCCCCAGAGGTTAAGGGACAGCTGTAGCTTCCCAGCCTCCAGTGGCTCTTTAGACTGTGAAAATAAAACCATGGCTGACCTATCCCTGTGGACTGAGTTCTCAGTCAAACTACGGAAAAACTCTTGAGTATATATGAAATAAAAAACCACGGAGAAGATGATGGGTAGATTCTTCTTGTTTGGGAAGGTTTCCCAACTCCTTTACAACTTGGAAAATGCTTCCTTTCTGAGTAAAAGAAAAATAATCACCAAATTTAGGGTTATCTCTTTAGGTATCCTAAAGAGATAATAAAGCTTTTTCTTTATTATCTCTGCACCTTTTTTTTTTTTTTTTTTTTTTTTTGAGATGGAGTCTCGCTCTGTCGCCTAGGCTGTAGTGCAGTGGCGCGATCTTGGCTCACTGCAAGCTCCGCCTCCCAGGTTCACGCCATTCTCCTGGCTCAGCCTCCGGAGTAGCTGGGACTACAGGCACCCGCCACCACGCCTGGCTAGTTTTTTGTATTTTTTAGTAGAGATGGGTTTCACCATGTTAGCCAGGATGGTCTCGATCTCCTGACCTCGTGATCCACCCATCTCAGCCTCCCAAATCTCTGCTTCTATTATGTGATGAAGAGAGATAGAGACCCAGAAGGTTAAAAGAATAAGGCTGTCTTTTAACTAGCTCTATCCACTGATAGGACATAGAGCCACCAAAGCGTACATGAGCCACATTGTAACAGGTGGGGACAGCTGGCCTGAAATCCCAGAGTCATGCTTGGAAGACTTGGATGCCAGAAGTATCCAGGTGAGATAGAAAGGGAATCCTAATTAGGTCAGGGGAAAAACTAAGGCTAAAGAGGTTTAACTAAGTGCAAGGGTTGTTAAGTGTCTGAGTCATTTTCTGTTTGTATAACAGACTACCATAGACTAGGTCATTTCTAAAGAAACGAAATTTATTTTTTACAGTTCTGGAGGCTGAAGTCCAAGGTCAAGGTCAAAGAGCCACATCTGGTGAAGGCCTTCTTGCTGGTGGGGACTCTGCAGAATGCTGAAGCATTGCAGGGCATCACATGGTGGGGGAGCTTGAGCATACCAAACTGGCTTTTACTAGAGACCCACTCTCATGATAACTAACCCACTCCTGTGATAACCCATTAATTAATTAACCCACTAATCCGTTAGTCAACTAATAGATTAATCCATTGATGAGGGAACAGCCTTCATGATCCAATCACTAAAGGCCCTACTTCTTAATACTATTATAATTGGGATTAAATTTCAACATGAGTTTCAGAGGGGACAGACATTCAAGCCATAGCAATAAGAAAGCTATACAATTGTTCCTGTGTGCATATTTCTTTTCTTTTTCTCTTTTTCTTTTCTTTTTTTTTTTTTTTTTTTTTTTTTTGAGATGGAGTTTTGCTCTGTTACCAGGCTGGAGTGCAGTGGTGCAATCTCGGCTCACTGCAGCCTCCACCTCCTGGGTTCAAGCGATTCTCCTGCCTCAACCTCCTGAGTAGCTGGATTACAGGCACGTGCCACCACGCCTGGCTATTTTTTTGTATTTTTAGTAGAGATGAGGTTTCACCATGTTGATCAGGCTGGTCTTGAGCTCCTGACCTCGTGATCTGCCCCCCTCAGCCTCCTGAAGTGCTGGGATTACCGGAGTGAGCCACTGCGCCCGGCCTGTTTCTTTAAACCTTATTCTACTTGCATTGTTTCAATATATTCTTTGGTGAAACTATTAAACCCACTTTTTTAAAGATCTCATGTTTAAATATCTCAATTTTGTTTGTAAAAGGATAATAGGATAGAAAAGCATGTGATTATTTTCTACTCTTAACCATACCAAAATGATTAGGAAAGCCACACAGACATCATCAGCAAGGCACCGTTGGCTTGCATAATGCTGGCATGTCCCAAATGCAGGCAAAGTTCCGGAGAGGACATTACCAGTTGCTAACAGATTCTGGCTATATGACTCATCTCCAGGGAACAGGATCAGTGTTATTTGATTTTGCACTATCAGAGTGGTGGGTAAATGAACATGATTTTCCTCTCCTGCTTGTCCATATGTCCAAATAATTAATATCTTGTGAGAACAAAATGAATCCAATGATAGCTAGCATTTATCAAATACTCATTATGTACGTGGAACTGTTAGTCATTTTCAAAAAGTACATCATTTAATTCTTCACAGACTCTGTGAAGTAGGCATTATGGTCTCCATTTTGCTGAACAGGAAAATGAGGTGAAGAAAATGCTGAATCACTGCTTGAGGTCACAGAGCAGGTGAGTAGTGGGGTTGGGATTCTGTACCACATCTGGCCAGATTCCAGAACCTGGGCACAAGAACTCCTGGAAGTGAGGGAGAAATTTTAGGTTGTGCCTAAATCAAAAGTTGTCCTTTGCCTGCCAGAGTTTCTAATAGCTTCTTCTTTAATCAACGTACCATTTTTTCACCCTTTGATAAAGTAATAATTTTCACCCCCTGCAAATTTAAAAGTATACTGAATCAGGTTAGAATCATTTCTGTCCCAGGAATATCCAATATGATAAAAGGTTTGCTTGTTTCCCCAAGGATTTAGTGTTCCTGTAAGAAGTGTTTTTCCTGACATTATCAAAGTGTATGTTTTATTTTTGCATTGCCTTGACTTCTGTAAGTCAAGATTTTGTAATGTGGGACATTGATGGATTGACTGTTATAAACAAACTTGTGTATGTGAAAATGTATGTGCATTCACTTTTGTGAGGAACACAACATTTTTTAGGGTTGTCAGATTATTTCAACAAAAAGCTGAATGCTTTTTGATTTAAAAAAATGTCAGCCCCAAATATGTACATTATTAGGAAATTTATTGGTTACAATATATTTTATATTTTATACCAATTTTGCAACTTTTGTCAGTTTTACTGTTTAAAAAATTTATTTGCTTCTGTGATAGTGAATTTTATGTGCCAACTTGGCTAGACCATGGTTTCCAGCTTTTGGTTAAACACTGGTCTAGATATTGCTATAAAGGTACTTTTTAGACATGATGAACTTTTGAATCAGTAGACTTTGAGAAGGCGATTATTTTTCATAATATGAATGGGCCTCACCAAGTCAAACGAAGATTTTAAGAAATAAAAGACTGAGGTACCCCTAGGACGAAGAGATTCTGATCCAGTCTGCCTTCAGACTTGAGCTGCAACATCAACTCTTTCCTGGGTCTTCAGCCTGCCTGTTTGCTCTGCAGACTTTGGACTTGCCAGCCCCTATAACTATGTGAGCCAATTCCTTAAATCTCTCTCTGTCTATATATATATACACACACACACATACATATATATACACACACAAACATATATGTATATATGTGTGTATATGTGTGTGTGTGGTGTATATGTATACTACTTGTATACATATATAGATAGACACATACACACACACATTCTGTTGGTTCTATGAGTCTTATTCCTTGCAATATGCATACCACGCTGGGTCCAATAGTCCATATATTACTGATGACACTGAAAGTTATTTCACACTGTTATTTGCCAAAGGAAATGAAAAGAAATTCAAATCATTTCAGCAAATTTGGAGTAGCAGATTCTTTGTGAAAAATGTATTTTCACTTTTCAAGAAATGTGTTCCCTCAAAAATCGGGCATAATATTTAAGGGAAAATTTGCAAGCAGCCCTGTTCTCCATGGTGACAACATGCAGAGTAGAACTACTTCATCAAAACAAGATTTCTAGTGATTAGCTAAAACCCAAAGCTCCAAAACACAGTGAAGTGGATTTTTAAAAGGAAACTCTGTCTCCCAGTGTTTGAGAATTATATATACATACAGGGCCTCAGAGTCAATGAATTGAGTATATGAACTCTTAAATAGTCCTTCCACAATAGAAAGAGAAAGAAGTAGTGATGGAGCAGTTGCAGGTAAGAGGATTCTAGGATAGGGATTCCAGGAGAGGAAGGGGAAGAGCCCAGGGCTGGTGATGCGGTGTGGATGTGTGGTCTACTAGGGCTTCCATCAGAGCTCAGGCTGTCCTATCCCTTTGGAGCAAGATTACTGTTAAGTCCTATACCACCAACTTGGAGCATAAACAATGTCATTCCAAAGTAACATCTCAAAGCAAAACAATGAGAGGCCTAGACCTCACAGGTTAGCAGGAGACACATCTTACCCCACCCCATCCTTTAAACTTCCTCCAATGGCATATTCTACAGTTTTTGGGTTGTGTGCCATGTCAAAAGATTAGTTCTAGTCATTTTAATTTCTTGGTTGGTGCCAGAACTCTGTTTCACCTTTGAAGGTGCTGCTGCCCTGCTCCTGGAGGTGATATGGCTTGTTTTGCTCTCTCCCTTTGGCAGCCATCCTGACTGGTCTCAGTACTGCCTGCAGATATATAATGTGCTATGTAACGCTCGGTCAAGGGGAGCCTTGCGAGGGTGTGGATTTGCAGCATTACAACTCTTTGGGGTTGCAGTTCTTCTTTCCTTTCCCTCACTCAGCCATGCCCTTAGGGTGCAAGTCTGTTTCCGTGATGGCTCACCACTGGGGACAGAATCAGTTGCTGAGGAGGCCTTAAATCCTGGAACCACTATTCCCCCTTAATGCTTGGCCCTTATTGTTCACAGGTACTGTCTCCTTCTCCATATGGTGAATTATTTATTTTTCAGAAGCACATTGATGTGTAGTCAACAACCAGGAAATCTTGGTGACATATAATCCTGGTGTTTGTTTATTGCTTATAAGTCTACAAGCCAACTGTGGTTTGATTGATCTAGGCGTGGCTCAGCGGGGCATGGCTGCAGGTTGGTTTTAGGTCTACTCCACGTGTCTCTCATCTCTTTGGAGTTGGCAAACCACCCGGAGCACAGTCTTCTCATGCAGAAGTGCAGGTGGGAGAACACGTTCTAGCTTTTGCTAACATTGCATCAACACTGCAAATCACATGGCCGAGTGCAAGAGCAATGGCAAGGGGAAAGCATCTTATGAAATTTCACCCTAGAGGCTGTGAGGAGTGAATCTCCAAAATTCAAACTAGCACACCATCTAAGCAACTTTACACAGCCTTTTCCTAATTTCTGCCTTGCTGACAGTTACCCCACTATGTCTAACAGCCTTAGTAATTTTGAATCCTAAAAGAAAGTGTTTGGGTTCTCAGGCTTCTTCTCCCAGATGTCCACTCTGCTCCCCAAAACAACTGTCTAATCACTTCTCAGCATATTCTAAGCTGCTTATACCAACGCCCCTGTGGGTAACAAGCTATGAATCACCAACTCCCTACCAAGCTGAAGCTCAGGCCTGGTTCAGGCAAAATGTTGTAATAAAGAATATAGCTCAAAAGGGATATTATACTGAGTCTCAGCTCTTCATTCCTTTTTATTTGCGCACAAAATATCCATGTCATTCTGCTACTTTGCCGTTCACTTACTCAAATACCTTTGCTTGTTTGCCATTAATTAATATGGAGTTTATTAATGATAGAGAAATAAAAATTATGACAACCTAAGCATGTTCATTATCTGAATATTTGCCAGCTGTTATGTATAGAGAGCTGACCAATGTAAAATATTATTTTTAAATTGCATAATATTATTTTCTTTAATTATCTGTGATCAAGTTAGACATTAATAAATGCATATTTATTCCCTGTCGTCAGCCAAGACTCTCTCATTGGTTTAATTTAAATTTGGAAATGTTGAGTAGAGTAGGACATTACCTAGATGCACGACTGTAACAATTCATTTGGTTTAGTTAATTTTGAAGGCTGATATTTGCTAGCAAATAATTACACCATTTATACAAGTCTTTTCTCCCCTCGTGGCAAGTTTGGTATGTGATCAGCCCGTAGGTTAATCATTTGTGATATATTTTCAATTTTCATCCCTTATCATTTGGAGCAAGTCTCCCCCATCATTGTGGATGGTTCTACTAAGAAAGGCTGAGGAGGATTGGATGGTAGGAAGTGGGGATTTGGGGGCAGTTCTGCCTTAGTTCTCTCCTAACTGACAAATTAAACTTCAGCGAGAGCTCAGGCTTTTACCCCCAAACAGGGAGGCATGAGATGCAGTGTTCAAATCATAGCTCTGGTGTCAGAGACTGGGATGTTTGTCTTCACGACACCAATTTTGATTTCTGTGCTTTAAGTGAGTTACACAACCTGGCCAGTCCTTGATTTTGCCTCATAATATATTTGAAATAAGGTCATATATTTGAAAGGATTTTAGAAAAGTAAGGTACCACACAAATATTTATTTTTGTCATTCTCAATATTGTTAACATCCACAGGAAGTTTTCCTTCAATTACAGTTTTCAAAGGAATAAATGCATTTACCTCTCTTTTGTTTCTTTTGTATTTAATGGTAATGTTACGATGGCAAACTTAGGAAATGTGTAGTGGTTTGTTAATATCAAAGCTTTTTTATTTTTCAACACTCCCTGCCTGTTTATGTTAAAGATATTTTGGTCATGATTGATTTTTACTTTAGTCTTGGATTATGTAGTTTCATTTCTTTGATAATAGGAACACAAACAATTTCATATATTAATGGAAGAGTACTGTAAAGTAAAGAGCCCTAACTTTACTTTTTCCATCTTGGCTTCTCCACCTCCCACAATGGGTGGCCCATGGTCAGGCTCAAGTTCTCAGCCCACTCTTGCCTTCAACTACTGGATCAGGGGCTGGCCCAAGTGCCAAATTCCCCTAGGTTTATCTGACCCGAACAAAGCTCTGATGTTGAAGGCTGGCTTGACAGTTGTACCTTCCACTCCCCCTCAGCAATACTTTCCTCAAATTGGCCCTCTCTTGGGCCTTGGTTTTCAAACCAAAGCCTGTGATTCGGTTTCTGTTTTGGTCTGAGACCTAAGTGAAGAGCTCCTGTCAGTGCTCCTCCCTGGGGCCTGAAGCCCTGCCGCTAGGCTGGTCTAGGTCACCTGTGAGTCAACCTGCTAAGTATTGTGTGTCTAATTTCCACACTTCTAAGGGTGTTATTATTTTAGGAGGTGGTACTGGGTTTTCTCTTAGGGAGAGAAATGTCTTTGTTGCAGAAAATTCCTTGATAAATCACTGGAAGCAGAAGGTGACAGGGGGAGATGAAAATGTCACCAGGATCTCAAGACATAAAGTAGGCAAACCGGTCTGTACAGGGAACAGGTGCAGTGGGAGGGAGAAGAAAGGAGCTCCTGCCAAGAAGAGGTATGTGTGGATCAGGAGCCCCACAGGCAGGTGGTTTGTGTTCTTTCTGTGCAATGTGTGAGGTCCCTTCTCAAGTCAACAACATTTACTACATGCGTAACTGCCTTGTGTGAGTGCATTTTTTTAAAAAACAAAAATCAAGAAAGGACTGAGTTACACAAAAGGAGGCAACACTGCATGTATTCTTTAAAAGAAAACAGAGATGTTTCCTCTCAGATGACCCACTGGGACTAGGAAATGGAAGAAAGTGTAACAAAGAAAATATTTTCATGGAGGTGGACAGAATTAGGGGAAACAAACGCAGGAAGGCAAAGTATTTGCAGCCAGCAATAGGGAGCTGTTTCCCTGGCGGGTGTGAAGGGGAAAGGGGAGGGAACAGTTCCTAAAACCAGGAGGTGGTTGCTGGAGCTATCAGCTGCCAGCCATTGAGAGAGGGCTCCTACAGGTGGAAGGAGGATGGCTGCCTTGACCTCATCCTCTCTCCCTCTCTGATCTCCTGCTAGTCCCTCTCATTGGTCAAACCCAAAGGGACGCCAAAAGGCAAGGGGGCTCATGCATGTTAACCACTCAGGACACCCACCAGGGTGGAGAAGGATGGGACATAGATCTGGAGGGCCAATAAAAAAAATAGTATGCCATGGAGGCAAGGACCCTAGGCAGTGGTTACCTGAGAGCATGACCCTCCTAGGAATGCTCTAAAATACTTGAGATGGCTTTAATGGTCCACAGAATAGTGCTCAAACTAAATGTGTTTAGTTTTTGTGGGGTTGGAGCACCCCATGTGCGATGGAGTTATGAAAGTGTTACCATCTCAATTGCCCATCTATTGGCTTTGCTTGATAAAACCCATGATACCCTCCGGAAACACTTGGTTCTGGCAGTTCTTTTGAGCTGTGGCTGAGTTTTATCTGCCCCTTGGTAGCCATGCCTTGTTGGATCTTCATGATCAGTTGGGCCCATTTCCTGTTACTGGGCCTTGCATGGTGGTATACCCAGTGCCCTGTCTTGGCTGTTAGCCTCTGCACCTTGTTATGACTGAAGAGTCAAAGGTTCCAGGCAAGTCCTAAGGTACGGCCTTCTGGGTCTCTCATAAATTTTCAACATTCTTGGCCATCCATGGAGCAGATAGGCACTCATCATCCGTATAGAGGCCTCAGGATTTCTTTTTAGTTCTATAGCCTGTATTTGATTCCTGAATAAATATGCCTGCACCTGGTCCATTCATATCCATGAGAGGTACAGGTAAAATATCTGTCTCACCATGCACAATGGTGCGTGCATATAATCCCAGCTACTCAAGTGGCTGAGGCTGAAGGATTACTTGAGCCCAGGAGCTTGAATCCATCCTAGGCAACATAGTTAAGTTTCCATATCTAAATAAATAAATAAATAAATACCTGTCTGACATCAACCTTTTCAGGTAAATGGATATTTTGAAGTTGACTTTGTTAATTTCAGAGTTGCCACCGATCTTTTCAAAGAACTCAAATGTTCTCATTGCATAGCTGGTTTGCTCTGCGGGAAACCTAAGGGGAGATGCTTTTCTATGATCATGGGAAATGTGTTATTTTGAATGGGAATTTAATCGTCGTCCAAAATTTGCTCATTGGGGTTCATCATCAAAGTTGCACATTTTCCCCTCTGTCTACAAAAATCCCATTCTAATCTTTTTTGCTTCTGTCTGAGCAAACTGAATGCTGTTTAATTCACCTTGACCTTGTTGAGCAGAATCACAATGGTATTTCGCTTGAAGCTGTGTGTTCTGGCATCAGCTTACATAAGCAGAAAAACCTGCATTTCAAAGACAATACAAACACAAATGCATGCACCTGCTTCCAACGGAGAGGCTGTGAAAGAATTATCTAGGTGACAGGGCGAAAGTCAGCTGTAAAATGTGTGTATTGGCGGAGGCAGGGTAAGAGCTCATTTGCAGGTTTGTGGTGGGACCTAACTGGTCCCGTATATGTGCATGGCACATTGTAAGTGAATGTTATGTGGTGGCTCCCCGACCTTTATTTGTATATTATTCTATAAATATATGGTGCACCTTAGCCATTTTTGCTCAATGAGCATCTTTAGATGGGAGGGTAAGATTAGGAGAAAATGGAGTTGCTTTTTAACCCTAACTTCGCAATATGGTTTGTGTCATTACATATTTATGGAGAAGGGCTGTGCTAGATATTGAAGAAACACAGACAAAAAAAAAAAAAAAAAGAATAGGCTCTTTCTATTCTTTTTTATTTCTATTCATGGTAAGTGGTGCAGAAGTGAAGCATGCTAGCTGCTATGACGGCATAGGGCGGGCTACTGGGAGACTTCATGTAAGGGGGCACTTCCCAGTTTGGGAGGGCCAGGGAAGGTTTCCCAGAGAGCTGATAGTTAATTTGAGTGCAGAAATGAGTGGGCACTAGCCAAGCAGAGTGGCAGGAGAATTGGAAGAGAGAATTCCAGGCAGAGGGAGCAGCATATACACTTGCCAGAAGGGAAGAGAGAGAACAGCAAGTTCACATTTTTTAGCCATGTGCTCCACTCCCATCACCGTGGGTCAGGGTGATGGGAGTGGAGCAAATGGCTAAGAATGGCAGGAAAGGAGTCTGGAGGTGTAAGTGGCGTTGAGTCAGAAGTGACAGTGTCTGCCACGGGGCAGGATCTTGAATCAGCAGTCAAGGTGGTTTGATGGGGAATTGGCACACTTGGGCTCCAATCTTGGTTTTGCCAGGTGAACTTGAGCAGGTGCCTGTACTTCTCTGAGCCTCTGCTTTGTCACCTGTGATGGGAGGCTGTTGCACACTGGTCTCATGTTCCTTTTTATTCTGACTTGGTGGAGCCTGGATTCTTTCCCAGTTCATCTCCTAGGGGGTGTAAGCTCTCATGAGGTGCCATCCGCAAGGTCCTCAAGGTGATGCCACCACCAGTCATATCCGACTATGTGCTGGGAGTTTTGAATAATTGCTGGCTTTGTAGTAGATTTACTTCAGGTTTTCCTTATAGCCATCTTCAGCTTTCAATTCTACATTAGTGCAAATATTAAAAATCTATGTGAAGGCCCGTTAAGATGGGCAAATTTTTCACACTATTCATTCCCTAAGGACACCCACACTATTGGCCATCCCAGATCCCTGGAAATGAATGTCAAAGCCCCTGTTGTTTATTCCTGCAAATGCGTGGAACCTTCCCTGTATTTGCTATGTACTTTCACGCTTCCCTGATTTTTCCCAGGGGATCCTAACTTCCTGGAACGCCTTGTTCCCAACGCATGTGTTTGACCAACTCCAACTTTGACCTTCATAGCTTAGCTCTCATCTCTTTATTACAGCTTTCTCTGCCCACTCCAGGAAGAATTCAGTGCTTCTCCCCCTTTCTACTGACTCCTACTCCTGTCTCTGGGGGAGCAGGTGTTATGTCATCAGCATTGGAGAAAGTGTCCATAGCCCTGGCCGACTGGGAGTGCCACAGGAGCGTGACCACACCTGATTCTTCTCTGTGTCACCAGAGCTTGACCCAGGAAAATGATAGCTCCTCAGTAGATGTGTGTTGAGTTAATATGAGGTGAGCCAGTGTTATGGACTGAATTGTGTGCCCCCTAAAACTCATAGGTTGAAGCGCTACCCCACAATGTGACTGTATTTGGAGACAGACCCTTTATGGAGATCAATAAGGTTAGACAAGGCCATAGGATGAGGCTCTAGTCCAATAGAAATGATGTCCTTTTTTTCAAAAAAAAAAAGGAAGGGACCCCAGAGGGGTGCACGCATGGAGGAAAGGCCATGTAAGGACACAGGAGAAGACAGCCACCTGCAAGTCAAGAAGAGAGACCTCCCCAGAAACCAACCAGCCGACTCTTTGATCTTGGGCTTCCAGTTTCCAGAATTGCAAGGAAAAAAAATTTCTGTTCTCTAAGCCATCCAGTCTGTGGCATTCTGTTGTGGCAGCCCTAGCAGACTAATAGAGCAAGTAAATGAATAAATGCATCAACAATTCTTCCCCCAAGATTAACATAGAATGAAGTCTGATTTCAAGTAGGAAAGAAAAATGCAGAGTTGAGGAAAATCCATATGGGTTTCTGGGACCCATGAGGCTAAATAAAATAATGCATATGGAAATGCATAAAACAATACCAGCAACCAAACATGCACAAGGCAATCAGTTCATTTGCTTCCTATTATTACACCCCGGGAGACAAAAGGTGTTTCAGTTAAATTTGCGAGCAGTTCAGACGGCCAGAAAACTAAATTTTCCCAGGTTCAAAGCCTATGTTTCCTAAAGAGAAATTATTTTTAAAAATGGGAATATACTGTGGGCCTGTGGGATCTTAGACATCTGTCCCCACCCTGGAGGGAAAATGCTTACTATGTGGTAGGAAGTGTAAATGTTATCTCATGTGTACAGCAGCCCTCTGAGATGGATGTTACAATGCCTACTTTACATCAGTCACAGAGCTGGGTCTGTTAAACTGTGTTAAACTACTAAGCCCAAGGTCTCTGCAGGCCACCATGCTGCCTCCAGGACACGCGTGGGCCCCCAGGTGTGTGCTGGGAGAGATGGGATTGACTCTCATCAGATGGATCCTTTTATAGTATTGACATCGCTACAAATCAGTGTAGACACAGTCTTCCTCTTTTAGTGACTTAGAACAGCACGCTGCTTGTTATCTCTGTAATTAGTCCCTGCCACTCAATGAAAAGATGGTTCTGGGTAGTGAGGAAGCCCAAGGATGGGAGGTTACCTGGTTCTACCAGCTGTTAGGAGAGTGGCACAAATCACAGTAAATGGCTTGGCATATTCTTTTAGAAACTCCTAAACCTTCTTGATTTCTGCCAAAGGCCTTTTCATATGCACACACACACAAGCACACACACACACTGCTCCTGTGTCTGGCTGCTATCTGTCTGTGAATGCTCCTGCCTCCTATTTAAAATGAGTCTGAGTTTTTCGCTGTTGTTCATCTGGGCCTGAAGCAGCTCATTCACACAGTACTTTTTCCCCTTGAGATGGAGAAGGAGAGGGTTAGCAGTCTGTGAGCTGGTTGAGAAGCATTTGGATCATTCAGGAATTGGGTGATGGAATTTTTTGATAGGTCTGTGCAAAGAGAATAGATGTCTTTAGAAGTTAACTGACAGCATTACAATATGAGAACTGAGCAATTAATTTTCTTCCCACCTGAATTCCCAGCCTATATGCTCTCCTCTAGCTAATCTAGAAATTTTTCCTTCAGCCAGTACTAATCCATTACTATGTTTATAAGGCTTCAGTGCCCCTTGTGAATGCCAAAACCTGCCTGGCACAGAATATAGGAGTTAATCTTAAAGTCCCTTAGCAAAAATCGGTTTAATTTCTTCAATGAACTATCTGAAGAAGAAATTAGGAAAACAATCCCTTTTACAATAGCATCAAAAAAATACTTAGGAGTAAATTTAACCAAGGAGTTGAAAGATCTGTATATTGAAAATGATAAAACATTGATGAAAGAAATTGAAGACACAAATAAGTGGAAAGATATCCTGTGTTCATAGATTGCAATAATTAATAGTCAAATTGTCCATACTACCCAAAGCAATTTACAGATTTAATGCAATCTCTATTAAAATTACAATGATATTTCTCACAGAACAACAATAAAATGCCTTAAAATTAGTATGGAACCACAAAAGACTGAATAGCCAAATAAATTCTGAGCTAAAAGAACAAAGCTGGAGGAATCACATGACCTGATCTTAAAATATATTACAAAGTTACAGTAATCAAAACAGCATGATACTGATATAAGCACAGACACATAGGCCTATGTAACAAAACAGAGAGCCCAGAAATAAACTCATGCATTTATGACCAATTGATTTTTGACAAAGATGCCAGGAACACACAATGGGGAAAGGGTAGTCTCTTCGGTAAGTGCTGTTGGGTCAACTGAATATCCACATGCAGAAGAATAAGTTTGGACTTTCATATCATAGTATATATGACCATCAACTCAAAATTGATGAAAAACGTAAACATAAGACCTGAAACTGTAAAACTACAAGAAGGAAACATAGGGAAAATGGTCCACGACATTGATCTGTGCGTTGACTCCTTGGCTACGACTCGAAAAACACAGGCAACATAAGTAAAGATAGACACATGGGATTGCGTCAAACTAAAAAGCTTCTATACAGCAAAGAAAATAGAATGAAGAGACAACCCATAAATTGGGAGAAATATTTACAAACCATCCATAGATAAGGAGCAGATACCCAAAACATGTGAGAAACTCAATAGCAAGAAAATAAATAACCTGATTAAAAAATGAGCCAAAGACCTGAGCAGACATTTCTCAAATGAAGACACACAAATAGCCAACAGACATATAAACAATGCTTAGTATCACAAATCATCAGGCAAAGGCAAGTTAATACCACAATGAGATGTCACCTTATACCTGTTAGAGTGACTATTTTCAAAAATATGAAGGATAACAAATGTTGGTGAGAGTGTGGAGAAAAGAGAATCTTTATAAACTGCTGGTGAGGATGTAGATTAGTACAGCTAGTATGGAAAAGAGTATGAAGGTTCCTCAAAAACTAAAAATAGAACTATTATCTGATCCAGCAATCCCAATTCTAGGTGTATATCCAAAGGAACTGAAATCAGTGTGTTGAAGAGATATTTGCCCTCTCAGGTTCATTGTGGCACTATTCACAATAACTAAGATACGAAATCAACCTAAGTGTCCATCTACAGATGAATGGATAAAGAAAGTATAGTATATATTCAAAATGGAACAACTCTTCAGCCTTAATAAAGAAGGAACTTTTATCATTTATGAGAACCTGGATGAATATGGAAGGCATTATGCTAAGAGAGTAGACAATCCCTTCATTCTAAATTCTGTAAGTCTGTAAATAGAGCTTAGGACCGAATTTCTGGGTGGCACCCATGGTAGTACCTGAACTCCCTCAGAACTTTTCACAAAAACCACCATTTAGCCAGCTCCACCTCCTGCTGTGTTTGTGCAATTGCTCTTTGGGGCCAAGGGCAGGGTCTAACATGTATTCCCATTAAATATCTTCTTGTTACAGTCATCTTTTCACTTCAACTTGTCAAGAGGAGTTCAAAACATGATTCTGTCATCAAAATAGTAGCTATAATTTGCTCATAGATTGGATGAGATTGCCTTTTCTGTTTTTGTCAATGTCAGGATTCTTAACCTTTTTCTTCCCTAGCAACTGAGGGATACGATACTCTTCCTTCAATAACACTGGCTGATTACTCAAGGCATTGGGGTGAGGGGATTGAGAAGCAAGACTACCTAAATATTAGGTTGCAAGGCATGTATAAAGTGAAGCTCATCCCCTTCCTCCTCGGATTCGTGCTCATAGTTTTCTGATTAGCTTCTTAGAATGGCTGATTCACGCTATACTCATAATTATGTTGAAAATACAATGGCACATTATGAATCACTTCACTCCACGTTTGCCTCCGCCTGATCGTTTGAAAAATGATCTACTCACCATTTGAAAAATATGTGCGTGTGTGTGTGTGGTGTGAGTGTGTATATATATATACACATATATAAAAGATACATATGTATGTGTGTATATATATATCTGTGTGTGTATGTATAATCACTCGTAATTAATCTTCTTGGCTACTAGGTTATCATGGGACAACTTGTTAAATGCCTTGTTAAGATCTACATACACAACCAGCTCCTGATCCAAAGTTCTTTCATGTACAAGTCAGAATTCAGAACATTTGAAATTCAGTGCTTTTGAAATTTAGAATTCAAATACAGAGGATATTCAGACTTGGAAAGAGGCTAGACCTTAACATAGGGCTCTGTCACAGCACTGCATCGAGCTCTCTCTCACAACCAAAGCAGCATGTGTAGGCAATTTTGTAACTTCAACATAATGGCACGGATTTTCATATTGGAGGTATTTTACCTTAGATACACATTTCCTCAAGTCTTTTTCTGGCTTGGTTTATTACCTCTATTTCTTTTAGTCAATTATATGTTAGCCTTTTTCATTTCCTCTGAAAAGTCAATAAAAACATAATTAGAGAAAAATTCGGGTAGAAAAGGCTATCATCCATTTCATTGTCTGGGTTGCTTAAGAAATGTTTATTTGTGGACCGGGAATTTCTTATTTGCATTGGCCCTGCCTTTGTGTATATATCCACTGCTTAGCAAAATCCTCTTCCTGAGCTGGTGAGCCTGGAGGCCTGGAAATGAAGGCCCCTGGCAGACTTGGAACAGGTGGCCTTAACTGCCCCAAATTAACCCTTTCAGGCAGTGGGTTTCTTCTCTGCTCTCACCAGGGCAGGCAGCAGTATTTATCAGATGTCCACATGAAAAACAGGTGTTAGATGATGATTCAATATTTTAAAATATTTCACATATGCTTTTGGAAAAACAACAACAACAACAAAAACCCAAGAAGGAAGTTTGTTAATCAGAACGAAGTTTGTTAATACTTGTAAATATTTCTGTATTATCTACTGCATTTAAAACAACTACCTTTAAAACAGACTGGGCCCAAACCCCGGAAGGAAGCTGCAAACCTGTGGATGATGTGTTTGGTTGTATAAAATGCCCTTGAGGAACTTAAAATCTAGTCAAGAAAATTATATTTTTTTAAAAATGTGTTTTCTGTTTATAAAGATGACTTACGTTTGTTGTGAGAAATCTGGAAAATATATAAAAATGTAAGAAAGAAAATTCATATCACCCATATTCCACCACCTATAATCACTATTAACGTTTGGTATAACTTTTAAAAGAAATGTGTATGTGTTTAAATTCCTTTTTGCAAAGCTGAGATTATATTATACACATTTAAATGTGCCTTTTCACCTACTATAGTTGTAACATCTCCCAAAGTCACTAAGTATTATTTAAATCTATCTTATGGATAGGAAGTATTCCATCATTTGGATGCACAATACTTAATTTAGCAAATCTTTTTTAGGAATTATGTTGATTGAAACCATTGGCTATTACAAGTAACACTGAAGTGTATATCTTTGTAAATACATTTTAATGTACATCAATAAGTATTTCTCTAGGAGAATTTCCTAGATGTTGATTTAATGGTCTGAAAAATATAAATATAATATAGGGTTTTAAAAAATAGTTGGATGCAGTGGCTCATGCCTATAATCCCAGCACTTTGGGAGGTGGAGGTGGGAAAATTGCTTGAGCCCAGGAGTTCCAGGCTGCAGAGGGCTATGACGGTGCCACTGCACTCCAGCCTGTGCAACAGAGTGAGACACCATCTCAGAAAATAATAATAGTAATAATAATAATAATAATAATAAATACACATGGCCAAATTCTGTTCAAAATGCTGTAGGAATTTACACACACACCAATGATGAATGAGGACACCCATTTGCTTTAACCTTAGACATTTTCATTTGACAATTTGGTAGCTAAAAATAAAATCTTATTCTAATTTTTGTCTCTTTGCTTCCTAGAGAAGTTGAACATGTTCTCTTGTTTATGGATCATCTCTGTTTCTTCTTGGTTTGTAAATCGTGTTTTCATGTGTTTAGCCCCTTGTTCTTCCGGAGTTTCAGAGTTTTCTTAATGATTCTAAAAGGTCTGTATTGTCCTTTGTGTGTCATGTATATTGCAAATATTTTACCTGATTTGTCTATATCTTTAAAATTTTTTTAAGCTTACAGATGTTTTTAAATTTTTATGTAATCAGTACTATCAAATTTTTTTCTATAGGATTCCTCTCCCCTTTTATGTTAGCAATAACTTTGCCACAGTAAGATTAGCGGTTTGAATTTACATTTTTATCTTGTTCTGTTATTGTTTCTCATTCTGTCTCAAACATGTAACTCTTTAGTCTATTTGCAATTTAGTGTATGATACATAGAGTAAAATTTGGCTTTGTCTTCATTCCAAGTGATTCACCCAGTTTGCCGTCATCATTCTTAATTTTCCCTCCAGCCAGTTTGAAATAGCATCTTAATCACATGTTAAATTATTGCATAGACTTAGGCATGTGTTTTTGTTTTTCTTTTCTGTTCCACTCATCTGCCAGTTTGCTAAAATCATTCTGTTTTATTTTTTGCAGCCAAATAACATATCCTAATATCTGACCTTAGGAGCCCATTCTCTCACAATTCTTGCCTTTCAGAATTTCTTGTTTGGTCTTCTGTCTGGTCTTCTAAATACACTTTTAAATCATTTTGTTAAAATATCCACCCCCCTTTCTTGAGACAGCATTTTGCTCTGTTGCCCAGGCTGGAGTGCAGTGGTACAATCATGGGTCACTGCAGCCTTGACCTCCCAG
This sequence comes from Chlorocebus sabaeus, assembly GCF_047675955.1. Lineage (NCBI taxonomy): Eukaryota > Metazoa > Chordata > Mammalia > Primates > Cercopithecidae > Chlorocebus > Chlorocebus sabaeus. The sequence continues at coordinate 29,370,163 of NC_132911.1, read as the reverse complement.
GTTCAAGGAATTCTCCTGCCTCAGCCTCCTGAGTAGCTTGGACCACAGGTGCACGCCACCATGCCTGGCTAATTTGTTTTGTATTTTTTGTAGAGACAGAGTTTTGCAATGTTGCCCAGGCTAATCTCAAACTCCTGGGCTCAAGTGATCTACCCTCCTTTGCCTCCTAAAGTGCCAGGATGACAGGTATGAGCTACTGCACCCAGCCAAAATATCTCATTTGTAATGGCATTGAAACATCATTAATTACATTTTAAATTAACTTGGAAAAAATTGATCTCTTTAAAACTTTGAGAACCTTCCAGAAGAAACTGACAGACAGAAGACACACATCTATTTTCACTTGTGCTGCTCCCTTCACTGGGGCATTGCTGAGGATAAAGCACTAGAAAAGTTAGAGGCCACAGCAATTCAGATGACAGAAAGGGAATTCAAAGAACATGAAATTGCAACAAATCCCTGGAGGATGGACAAGAGGTGGAAGCTGCAGCCTGCACTTTTTGTCAGGGACAGCCCAGAGAACCCCTAGACTAGGAGAAGGCAGATGTCTCAGATGGTGGAGAAATAGTGGGGCTGAAAGCAGGGCATTATTGAAATTCTGTATGTGGAACAGAATAACTCCTCTGTCCTTTCCAAAACTCCACAGGGAGAAAAGCCCAAGGACAGACATTCATGCCAAGGAAAAATGGGAGGTTCCTTTTTGTATAATTGCATAAATTGTCTGGGAAAACCAGTGTGGTCATATGGGTTCTAGAAATGTCTTTTTAAAATTTAAGTTCTGTTTTCCTGCAGTGAATCTTTTCCACAGGTTATTATCTTGATGTCTCTTTTGAGGGTTATATTCTACTTCTTAGTTGCAGAATCCTTTCCTTGGCTAAATATTGGTGTTTGGTTTTCCCCATGAACAGGTGGGTGAATTCCCTCCATCGGCTTACTCTCAGAATCCCCCTCTCGTATCTTCCTTATGAGAGATGGTTGATATAAATTTACATGATTATCAACTCTTACTTTTTCTAGTAAGAGTTTCTGTCACTGTCTCCTCCAAGGCTGCTCTCTGACTAATGTGAGGGAAGGTAGGAAGCCGTTTTTCTTCAGGTCGGCTCTGTTGTCTACCAAATGTCTGGTACAGATGCCAATAACACAGTCCCTATGGTTCTGTCATGTAGATAACATCTATGCCCAGATTACAGTCCTGATTTCATCATGTTTCATGGGGGCATAGAAAGCAGACTGTCAGACATGTGGGTTTATCTCTTCTTACCTGGCAGTGTGAGTGAGATCATCACTTTTTTATTTTTGAATATATGCAAATTATGTGAGAATTTCCGCCTGAGTGGGAAAGGTCACCGTGAGTTGGAATGGTCACAGGAAATCACAGAATAAATTATATCTGAATGAGGACTTGAAGGATCAATAAGATTCAAATTGAGGCAGTAGATTTTGGAGGAGGTTCCAGTCTCAGGCACAAGCACAGAGATACAATGCATAAGGTTTATTTATCATGAAGAGAAACACCTTGCTCATATGGCATATTCATGGTAGATTTCTTTTGAAAGATAGGTAGGGACCAGATAGTCATGAGTCCTGGGCACCAAAAAAAGTGAATTTACGTTCTATAAATCATAACAAGCAGGCTGGGCATGGTGGCTCAGCCCTGTAATCCCAGCACTTTGGGAGGCTGAGGTGGGCGGATCACCTGAGGTCAGGAGTTCAAGACCAGCCTGGCCAACATGGTGAAACCCCGTCTCTACTAAAAATACGAAAATTAACTGGGTGTGGTGGCACACACCTGTAGTCCCAGTTACTCAGGAAGCTGAGGCAGGAGAATTGCTTGAATCTGGGAGGTGGAGGTTGCAGTGAACAGAGATCGTGCCACTGCATTCCACCCCAGGCAACAGAGTGAGACTCCATCTCAAAAAAAAAAAAAAAAAAAAAAATTATAACAAGCAGAAATTTCATATGCCAAAAGATGTGTTCCACAAGGATTGAGGCAACCCCCAAAGAGAAGAATCTGTCTTCCCAGTGCTAAGGACAGCCAGCCAGCTCAGGGCACCAGGGAGGCACCCACCTGTCGAAGAGCTGGTCCCTGCACATTATGGTCTCCATGGTCAACTCCATCAATAATCATCTAAGCGAGTGCCGCAAACACAGAGAGCAAGGCAAAGAAGAGCAAAGACCTTTTAGACAAAGGACACAACACTGAAGAGTATACAATGGATGAAGGAGACTGCTGTGCCCTGGCTCTCAAGAATTCAATCACTGATTTGGAGAAGAGGATATGGCTTCAAGAGCATCCTGGGGCATGTTAGAAGAAGGAACAGGAAGAAAGGCAGATGGCAAACATAGATGTCTGCTCCAGAGGAGGAAGAAGAGGAAGCCATGGAAGAAAATGTGGCTGTGCCCAGGCACGTGATCCAATGTCACAAGATTTCTGAGATTCCACAGCTAGTTTTGAAGCCAGGAACAATTACTCAAGGAAGTGATGCAGCAACCTGGTGTCATGAGTCAATCAGGCCCACTTTAGCCCTCAGGCCTTGGCTCATGTTCAGTGTAAGTGGAAACATGAGAGCCTCGTACTACGATTTCAGTTTGCCTTTTTTTAGTTTATTGAGTCCAACGTAAAAGCCGAAATCACAACGTAAAAATAATAGTCACATTCAAAAGGAACATTTTCTTGTTTCCCTATACTAGAAAACCGACCTTTAGCATGTGCCCAATTAAAACAAGGGCTTTTTCTTTTCTCTTTTTATTTATTTATTTATTTATTTATTTATTGAGATAGAGTTTCGCTCTTGTTGCCCAGGCTGGAGTGCAAAGGCGCAATCTCAGCTAACCACAATCTCTGCCTCCCAGGTTCAAGCGATTCTCCTGCCTCAACCTCCCAAGTGGCTGGGATTACAGGCGCATGTGCCACCCACCACGCCTGGCTAATTTTGCATTTTTAGCAGAGACGGGGTTTCTCCATGTTGGTCAGGCTGGTCTCGAACTCCTGAACTCAGGTGACCCACTTGCCTCGGCCTCCCAAAGTGCTGGGATTACAGGCCTGAGCCACTGCACCCAGCCTTTCTTTTTTTTTTTTTAAAGAAGAATGATTGGTGTTCTTCATATCATATACATAATATATACTTACTATGGAAAAAACAGTTGAATAAAAATTTTATTATTTTATCATACCCAAAGATTAGCCTATTGCTATATTCTTTATACATATATATGCATGTGTGTATACATATATAGAGATAAATATGTAAAATATAAAAATACATAAACATATGTGAATATATACACATGTACATTTATATGTGTATATATATACACACATACATTTGTATGTATATATATAAACACTATAAAAATAGGATTCTACTGCCCATTCTGTTTAGTAACCTTAAGCAGTGTAAATTCAAAGATGCCAAGATTTTATCTCTTTTTTTGCAACAATAATAATAACAAACAGAATGTGATTTTCTAAAATCCCTTTTCGGCAGAGATAATCATAAGTATTTGTTAAACTATATCAGTAACTGGGGGTGAGGGAGGTGAGTGAATACTAGTCCTTTGTAGGGAGTGGGCTTTACATTTCACCTTCACTGACTTGCCCAGCCTTACAGAAAGCCATGCAAGTATTTCATATGTCCACAGCTATGAGTCGGAAACTATTTGTCATCAGAACTGAGGAAGAAGAATGAGGTGAACAGGGTGGGCCTAATACAGGTACTGTAGGGATTATCCATTCGCAGAAGGGAGAGGGCAACAAACTCATTGTCACCTTCGGATACAGTCATGCATTGCCTCAGAGAAAGGCATCATTAGGTGATGTTGTGCAAACATCATGGATTGCCCTTACACAAACCTAGATGGTATAGCCTACTACACATGTAGGCTCTACGGTATAGCTTATTGCTCCTAGACTACAAACCCATACAGCATGTGACTGTACTGAATATTGTAGGCAATTGTAACACAATGGTAAGCATTTGTGACTCTAAACACAGAAAAAATACAGTAAAAATATCACATTATGGAACCACCATCATATCTGCAGTCTGTTATTAACCAAAATGTCATTACGCAGCACATGACTGTTTTTAAAGAACAAATGAGTCACTTAGGAAAGAACACATGAATCTTTTTTCATAATTACTCCCCATCACGGGTTCATTTTCCAATTCACTAGCTGTACTTTGAGCACATTCATTCAACAAATGGCAGACACGATGTTCTAGGTGCCGTTCTGGGTGCTGGTGACAGTGCAACACAGCAGAAAAACTCCCAGCCTCTTGGAGCTTACCTTCTAGTAGCGGGAGGCAAAGCAGAAATAAATACATGATATGTCGGATGGTAAGAATAATGAGGAAAATAAAGTAGGGAAAGGGATTGGGGCTGTCTGTAATAAGGGGTGAGATTTTAAACACTGGAGGTCAGAAAAGGCCTTACTGAGAATGTGAGCTTAAGCAAAGACCCAAAGAAAGTGAGGGAGTGGGTCGTGTGGCTGACTGGCCAATGACATTGCATGCAGTAAATAGCAAATGCAGAAGGCCCAAGGCAGGGCGTGCTCGGAGTATCCAAGGGATGTAAGGGAGCATCCAGCTCAGAAAGGCTGCCAGTGTGTTAGTACTCGAGAGAGAAGAGAGGGAATCAGAGAAGATGAGACTAGCCGAGAACAGAGGAGCCAGTCTGGGTAGGGTCTTGTAAGCTCCTGAGTGATTTGGGAAAACACTGAAAAGAGTTTGGACAAGAGGGCACCATGATCTGAGTTAGGGTCACTCTGGGAGCTGTTTTCAGACTGCAGCACCTGTAAACATAGATGGAAGGACCCCAGAAATAGGGACATCAAGCCTGGAGATGGCAATCATAATCAGGGAGAGGAGCCATTGGCGAAGCTGAATCTCCAGGGACAAGAGACCCATGGAGTGCAGTCTCCTTTACCCACGTGGTAATTCTCCTACACCACCAACCTTGGTTTGGACTCTTGGCAGCTGCGCATAACGTGGGCTCTCAGTCAGGCTTGTGGATAAATGGAAGAAGAGAGAGAGAACAAAAAGAATCCTGCTGATAGAGGCTGCTGGTCAGGACAGTGTTGGGCAGGCCTGGAAGGGAGACAGGTTGCAAACACAGGCTCCCTGTGCAGTGGGAAGAACAGCCTGCAGAGCTCCCATGTAGGGGAGAGCAAAGTCCTTGACCCCACAGGGGCCCGGGTGCCTGTTCTGATCATCTCCCCAACATGCATGCTTCATTCTGTCATCTGGACCCCTGGGGACATCCTCTTGGCTGCTCATTATGGTTTTACTTCTTTTTAATTCAGCTTCAGAGCTGTAAGGAGAGACATGGTATAATTAATGAGTTGAGCTTTTAGTTTTTGTCCCAGCTGCCAAGGCTACCTAGGTAAAGATGCTTTTGCAGTTTTTTTTCTATTGTTAAATATTGGTTTACTCTTCAAATTTTCCCCACTTTCCAATATCTATAGACTATACTTATGTATGCCCTTTAGGGTTTGCCATCTGTTGAAAAGCAAGTACAGATGAGGAAGGAGAGGAAGCAAAGATCAGCTAGGGCACGTTGTGGTTGGAAAATATGCCAGCTGTGATTCAATTCTAAATTTACTACAGGTTCATTGCAGAATTCAAGTCCCCTTTCTGTAAAATGGAGAAATAGTATCTTCTAATTTAACACAGAGAGATCCCATAAACACCCAGAGAGCAGTCGCTGCCTTCCTGTTATGAAGGCTATGTTTTCTACACTATTGGTCATCTATCTCTAAGGGCTTCTGGTGGGCCCGTAAGACTGTCCAAGAAACTATGATAGAGCCAAAAACACTTTCTACCAGTATCCCCACTGTGGTCAAATGATGGTCACAACATCTACTTACTGGTGAAGACTGCAACTTCCAGATTGCAACTGACTGCTGGTCTGTGGCATGACATATATATATCATCAGTCGGGCACGGTGACTCATGCATGTAATCCCAGCACTTTGGGAGGCCGAGGTGGGCCTCCCAAATATATATATATTACTTTTGAGATGGAGTCTCGCTCTGTCACCCAGGCTGGACTGCAGTGGTGCGATCTTGGCCCACTGCAGCCTCCACCTCCCAGATTCAAGTGATTCTCCTGCCTCAGCCACCTGAGTAGCTGGGATTACAGGCGCCTGCCACGAGGCCCAGCTAACATTTTGTATTTTTAGTACAGATGGGGTTTCACCGTGTTGTCCAGGCTGGTCTCCAACTCCCGACCTCAGGTGACCCGCCCACTTCGGCCTCCCAAAGTGCTGGGATTACAGGCATGAGCCACCGTGCCCGACTGATGATTAGTATTTTTATGTATTCTTAAACATATCTGTATTAATTTGCTATGGCTGGCACAACAAAATTCCACAGACTGGGTGACTTCAACAACAGAAAATATATTTACTCACAGTTCCAGTGGCTGGAAGTCTAAGATCAAGGAGTTCGCAGGACTGGTTTCTGCTGAGGACTCTCTCCTTGTCTTGTAGATGGCTACCTTCTCAGTGTGTCCTCAAAAGGTCTTTATTCTGCATACAACCATGTCTGTGACCAAATCTCCTCTTCTTATAAGAACACCAGTCATGTTGGATTAGGGCCTACTCTAAATAGCTTATTTCAGCTTAACTCTTTAAAGACTGATATGGTTTGGTTTTGTGTCATCTCCCAAATCTCATGTCGAATTGTAATTCCCAGTGTTGGAGGTGGGGCCTGGTGGGAGGTGATTGGATCATGGGGGTGATTTCTAATACTGTTTGAAAGTGCAAAGCACCTCCCCACTTCTCTCTCTCTCTCTCTCCTGCTCTGCCATGGGAAGATGTACCTGCTTTCCCCTCACCTTCCACCATGACTGTACATTTCCTGAGGCCTCTCTAGCCATGCTTTCCATACAGCCTGTTGAACTGTGAGTTAATTAAATCTCTTTGTTTCATAAGTTACCCAGTCTCAGGTAGCTCTTTACAGCAATGTGAGAATGGACTAATACAAAGACCTTATCTCCAAATACAACTATATTCTGAGATAACTGGAGGTTAGGACTTCAACATACGAATTTTGGGAGGACAGAACTCAGTCCATGATGAGATCTAATTTTCTATTTGACAAGCACCTGCTGAGTACTTGCTATGAGCTAGGCAGTTAGCCTAGCTGGTCAGGGCATAGTCAAAACTATACTGATTATGTTAATGAGCCAGTTGGCATAACCCTCCCCAAGGACAGGCAAGAGAGTATAGCAGAAGTGGAGTAATGCTTCCATCATTCTTGCTGAAGCAGCCCCAAGTACTTGTGGTAGGTGCACCAGGAGATCATTTTCAGCAATAAGAATGCTCCAGTTGGGAGACTGCTGTTAGACACAGTGGGCTAACCCAGGACTATAGTGTCCAGAGATGAGGGCTTCCTCTTTGAGCCACTGTAGGGGGCACAGTCCACTGGTGTTGGAGTCAGAATAGACTTGGGGAATATGGGCTTATAGGTCTTAAAGTGAAGGGGCCATATGAATACTTCAAAGATGTTAAGTGACGACATAAGTCAGTGCTTGGAATGACTCATCCATGGCCATATGACTAGCAGCTGTTGACCAAGTGTTATGGGAAGGTGAATGGAGGCAGGGGGATCAATATCTGACAGTTGAGGGTAAAAGACAGGACAGCCCAGACATTCGGTGGTGGATGAGAGGAATACCTAACTCCAAAGCAGAAGCCCATGAACACATTGAAACAACACTGGACACAGTCATGGGCTTTATTTTTGTATGCCTTAAACCTTTCATATTTATTATGTGATCTTATCCTCCCAACAAACTTGTTGAGTAAGTAGGGCAGGTATTACTAATCCTATAAGTTAAACAAGGCAATAAGGCCCAAGTCAGTCAAATGAGTGGCTAAGACCACACACTACATTAAATCAAAAGCTGTTTCCTGACTCCCATTCCTGAGTTCATTCAACTTTCAGCACTGAGACTGGTTGTGGGATTTGTCAGCAGTGATTTTTAGAAAAGCTCATGCAGTCCTTTTCGGCTTTGTGAGAGAAGGTGTTTTGGCTGGGTCTGAGCCCTGCCCAGCTGCTTGTCATATGTCAAGAATCATAATGCAGGGGTGAACCAAAGGCACCTCTTGTCCTTGAATATGCTGAGTGGTCATTAACTAGAATGGTTTTTGAAGGGAGACTTATGCTTGAGTCATGGCAAGGCAAAAGGAAGCTTTCGTCCCTCCCTCCCTTCGTTTCTTGTCTAGAGCTTAAAGGCAATGTCAAGCAGCCTACTCTATTCTATTTCACCTGGGCTACCTCTTTGGCCTTCCTTGGCTCCTAGACTCAAAGTCTCTCCCAAGCAAAAGATGCACCAACATTTCCAATCTAACTCCGAAGTCCTGAGGCTGCTTCCTCTGGGAAGCCCTTCTTGAGCCCCTAGACCTGAGGGAGCAGTCTATCCCTTCTGTTCCATAAACCCTAGCACTGTCATAGCACCAGAAGCTTTGACTGGCAATTGCCCATTGGCCTTTCTGGGTTTCCTATGAGACTGTGCTTCTCATGGACAAAGGCTAGTCCTTCTGGATCACAAATTTACTCCCAGGGTGACTACAGTGATCCAGGATACTCCCTTGAAGGAATGGAAAGAGGAAACAAAAAAGTGAGGTTTTACAAGATCTTCACTCCTGCCTCCCCCAAATTCCACTCCAGCTGTAGGTTGTCAGAAGAAAGAAGTAAGGGAGTGTTGATCATTCTTTGCTGAAGCTGATCTATGGTGGTTCCATTATCGTTATGATTCTCAAGAAACTTGGACAGAAAGGGTGTGTGGAGAGAGGCAAATAAGGGCCACCACAAAGATCGCTTTCTTGGAAGGAAAGGAAGGTGGAAACCAGAGGGATCCTTTCTCTGACCTTGGAGGATAAGTGAGGAAATGGAATTTCAGTGGAACGGTGGTAACAGCTATTGATCATGACGGAAGCTAAAAGGGTTGGGTCATGTCTGCCATGGCTCATCTTGGCAGTTGCACTCGGATATGGCCTGCACTATTCAGAATCTGAGTTTGGACTCTGAACCATTATCAAAAGCCTGAATGAACCAAATATAAACATGCAGAATGCAAATTCCAAGAAATAAAAAAAGTGATGATATTTATTAAAACCCCAAGGCAAATAGTATTTAAAGGGGACACTGATATACACAGGACTGCTGTCACTTCCTCACTCTAAAATAGAGCCTGTTCCAGCTCATCTCACACATGACTATTATGTAGAACAAGCCATAAAATATGACCATAAAGCACTTTGCACACATAAAATGCTACATGGCAAATCCTTACTACTACTTCCCATCATTTAATATCTGAAAATAAATGTCTACCAATCATAATAATTTTATGTGACTTTGATGGGTGCTGGCTCTTACCAAACATGGAAGTAGAAAATGGGCTATCTGTGGAAGGCACAGTTTTACCTTGTAGGTAAAACTGCCTTGCTAGAACATATGTTTGTGTCCTTCATATTGAAAAAAAAAAAAAGTTTGCCTGTCTGGAAGATTCTGTAGGTAGATAAAATGCTTTACTTGACATTTCCCCCCAGACCCTATCACACAGTAGGTAATTATTATAATATGTTCATTGAATGACTTAATGGTTGCATGAATTGATGATTCAAGATAAACTAAGGGTACAAGCTTCTGGGTAGAATGGGAGCCATCAAACACTGTCCCTAACCCGGACACACACATTGCTTTATGACTGGAGTAGGATCATTGGCATTGTTAGGGAACTGGTCCAACTTATTTCTATATTATGCATTTCTTCAGAGGTTAGGACTGTCAGGTTTAAATCTTTTCCTCTCATGCACTATAAAAACTGTTTTTATTTTGCATTCGTGACTCAGTTAGCCATATTCTTGGAAAGTGTTGGCACTATTTCATTGTTCAGATTAGGATCCTCTTCACTTTGTTCCCCACCCAAAACAAAACAAAAACAAAAACCACCACGGTTCATACTCAACATCAAACTCCTCGTCTCTAAAGAGTAGGGGCTGGTCCAAATGCCTCCTTTCTACTTAAGACTCCATGATTTTGTGAGGACACCTCAGTCTAGTGCCTGTCAATGGAATAGATTTATTTTAAGAAGAAAACAGGTTGGGGAAGGAGCTGCTGGGCAGCTTCAGTCATTTAATACTGTGCTTGACAATATAATTCACCTTGTGCTCCTTCCTGAATCACAGCCTCCAATATGCTGCGTGCCCCTGACAGCTGGGGCACCATTTGCTGAGTTGAGGCAAGATATGCATTTTGCAACCACTCTATCTCACCCACGCAGGAAACCATTCACCTTCTGGCTGACCTAGCAACCAAATCATAAGCTCAACAGAGAAGCCGGGTGTGACGTGGAAGCTTAGAGGGGGAAAGAACAAGATTGCTTTATGCAGGTTATTGTCCAGATTTATTTATGGCCCTTAAGTTAGACCCCCTCCACATGCTGTTGGCTGAGAAAGAGAGGGCTGCTATTTAGCAATAGGATGATTTTTTGAAAAATCCTTGAAATGATTACATATTCCCAAAATTCAGCTTGTAACTGTTTGACAAAACACAATGCCTGTATGTGTGGTCATTAACTACAACGATCTGGGGCATGAGGCAGGATGTGGACACACCACACACTCCTACTGAGATTACAGTCAGGAGCTAGGCATTGCTCTTCATTTTGAGTTTAAAATAAAAAAGACAAGACTGACAAATGAAATATTAATATGGAGCACCCGCCAACAGGTTCATAAAAATTAAGTACTCCTTTTGCCTTTTGCCTCCTCTGCATGGTTTCTTTTTTTGGAATCAAACCAGCTCTCCTTGTCATTATCCAATCGATATGGCCGATGGCAATCCTGGGCACTTGGAAACGATGTCCATGTGCTCTCCAGCAGCTGCCATCCATCTCTTGCTTTTCCTTAATTTCTGCTGACAAGCATGTTTGCTCCCACAAAAGGCTTAGATTTGTAGGATAAAAGCATTGGGATTGTGTCCATTTGACCTAAATTTGGGGATGTGGTGACATTTTGATGAGATTTGCTCGTCATAAATCTTAATTGATAGGACAAAAGCAAAACCTGAGTGACTGAACATTGACTGGCTCCATCTGTGCTGGGAAATACAGGTACAGAGGGGAGCATTCGAAGACTGCAGCTCTCTGATGTGTATGTTTATTGGAAAACAGTGTGGAGAAAAGAATGGTTATAACAGTAAGCTATAACAGTAAGCAGCCAAGAAAGGAGAGTATTGACAGAGGAAGGAGGTAGGTGAAGGAGATACTAGGTTTCCCCACTTTATCACTTCTCTCCTTCTCCATGCAGAGCAAGAGACATCACTGTGGCTTGGTTCCGTAGATGTACTTCTGTATGCTCTCCTACACTGCAGAGACATCCAAATGTCTTCAGCTGATTAAAGTCAATAGGTAAGTTTGGGGCCAGGTGCCTCTAATCCCAGCATTTTGGGAGGCAGAGGCCAGAGGGTCACTTGAGGCCAAGACTTTGGGACCAGCTTGGGCAACATAGTGAAACTCCATCTTTGTGGAAAAAAAAAAAAAAAAAAAAAAAAAAAAAAAAACTAGCTTGGCATGGTGGTGTGTGCCTGTGACGCTAGCTACTTGGGAGGCTGAGGTGGGATGATTGCTTGAGCCCAGGAGGTTGAGGCTGCAGTGTGCCATGACTGCACCACTGCACTCCAGTCTGGGTGACAGAGCAAGACCTCATCTCTAAAAAAATATTTTTAAATTTAAAGAAACAGGTAAGTTTGAGGTGTCAGGTTGTCAGCATCACACATGGTGCAGTAATTAACGAAGGTGACTTGTGAGCTGCAGAGTCCATCATGAGGCTCTTCTCGTGAGACTTGGTCAGCCACAGGCTCTCCCAGTGGGATGTGTTGAAGCCCCTCTCCACCCTGTCCCTGCCCTCCCAAACAATGAGAGTGCTGCTGGGCCATATGCAAGAAGCCCTGAATGGTAACGTCTGACATCATGTGCTGTCCTGGGCACCAAGGGGGTGCCTTGATGGTGTGTCCATCAGATTGGAGTCTTCCTTCAGCTATTTGACTGGATTTCTCTTCCAATTCCAACTTCACACTATTCATTTCCCCATTGGGCTTGAAGGTCTGTTTTGCACCCTAGGCAATTCGATGGAGACTGACAACCAGCCTGGTCTCACCCTGCCTGACCGATTCTCCTGGGGGAGCATAGTCCCTGAGATGACTGAGACTCAGGGCGTTTATCTCCACTTTGATGCTATTTCTACTTCATCCTGTGCCTCTAATGACCAAAACAGTCAGTAGACAGAGTCCTACTTGATCCAACCTCATGAGAAAAAGACTTCATTCTTCTTCAAATGTCTTGAGGACACATGTGTCAACTATCTGAGGTCCTTGAAAGAGAGTCTAAATTCAGGTATGGGATATATCATGGTGATCAAGTTAATCTGCCTAATTTCTCTTCTCCACATGTCAGCAGATAATAACTGGATATAAGTAAGGAAGACACTTGAAGGTTTTTAAGAGGACAGTGTGTGTTTCAGACATAGCCTCTCAGCTGTGGCAGGGGAGAGGGGTTAGGTGGAGGATAAAGGACAAGGCTTGGGAAGGTACAGATGGAGACAGAGGGTCCTGAACACAAAGTGAGAAGCCAGGCTGTTCCATTGCCCTTTTTAACCCTTCCCTGCTGGGGCACAGCTTCACAGGGCAGGGTACAGTGCAATTCTGACACCAACTACCACAGTTGGTGCAGACTTTCCTGGTTGAAAGCACAGGTCCCCCAAAAACCCCCACCCTTCAGACCCCAGCCACAAGCCCTGGGGTTTCCAGGCCACCCACACATGATTGAAATACAGGCTACATGATCGATCTTGTCTGCAGCCTTCCCCACTTCCCCAGCCCCTCTAAGCATATGATTGGCGTTTCTGGCCTGGATAGTCCCTATCCTGAAACTGTCAAGGGCACAGTCACCTTACCTCATCAGCATGAACTCAGGCCTGGCCTCAGGGGCCCACCATGAGTACCAAAGACACTCCTATCGCTCAGAACATTCCAAGGGTTTAGAAATTCCCACCCAGGAACGTAGACAAAGACCAGCCGCATTCTTTACTGTAGAACGTCTGCCTTTCTCCTCTCTGCAAAGCCAGATGGGCTGTGAAGCAATCAGCTTCAACCAGCGGCTCTCATCCCTCACCAGTTACAAATGGGCTTCCTTTTGCAAAACTGGAATTGAGACTTAAAAACAGGGGCCAAGTCACATTTTGTTTTACAAACTTGCTTTACCATGGGATTTCTTTTAGCTCAAACTCCCCAAGGCATTTAAAATCTAATAATAACTGCACTGCATTTGTGTGCTTGCCGAGAGGCCGTTCTGCACATGGAGAGCACAGTTCCAGTCCCAGCTTGTGGTTTCTTGGCAGAGGGACCTTGTAGGGGCTGCCTTAGGGTGTGTGGCCCTAGGAAAATATTTTTACAGCGTTTCATCTCTACACAGAAATTTGAGTTACCTTAAAATCATGGTGTCAGCACCATTCTAGTGCCTCACACAATCTCATGAAAGGATACTCTGCCGGCTGGCAGGCATGATCTGCTTAGTGGGACACCCTCTTGGATCTGGGTCCAACTGAGGACCCTGGAACAACCCCATAGGTGCAGGTCTTTAAGCTCCTTGGGTAGCTGGTCACCCCAGTGAAATGGGGTAAATAGAGTATTGGAGACACATGAAGACCAAGGCCCCCAGGGCTCCCACACTCCTTAGGGATGGGAAGGCCTAAGGCATGCAGCACAGCAGCCCCACCTCCACAAGTCCCTTGAGTTTGCCAGGGTGTCAGGATGTTTCTGGACATTGGACAAATTCCTTAATCTCTGTGTGTCTCTTTCCTCATCTGTCGAATGGAGGTTATAATAGCAATGACTCAGGGTTAATGGGAGGACAGAACCAAAGTAGAGCCTGGTGTAAAATAAGTGCTTTTTTAAGGTGTTAATTCTGATTCTGTTTTATGGTTTGTTTTTTGTTTTTTGTTTTTGAGTCTTGCTCTGTCACCAGGCTGGAGTGCAGTGGAACAATCTCGGCTCACTGCAACCTCCGCCTCCTGGGTTCAAGTGACTCCTCTGCCTCAGCCTCCCTAGTAGCTGGGACTACAGGTGCATGCCACCATGTTTTATGGGTTTTTAAAAAAATTAAATGTTAACCTTTAATCCACACAACTCTCTAAATAACTTCCTGTTTTAATTCACATTTCACTGATGAGGAAATTGGGATTTTTAGAAAATTAAAGTAATGTATCCAAGGTCACACATATATCTGGTAAGTGTCTGACTCAGAATTTGAGCCCAGTTAAATATGACTCTAACACCCGATTATTTTGTGATATGCTCCACTATCCCTCAATTGCTCAAAAGTCAAATTTATATTATCTTTAAAAAAATCATGGCTAATGCATACAAAGGCACGTTTGTGTGGCCTGATATCAGCATGGGGGTATTCTTTCTGGAGTGCAAGCTGCAGATAACTTTGGCTGCTAGAGGATCTTCTAGAAGCAGGAGCTGTGTGGCAGAATAGAGTCTATAATGCCAGCTTATTAGCAAGTATGTAAACACCAAGAAAGTGACACTACAAGTATTTCTCAACCCAGCACCCAGTGCCACAACCTGCCTTCCTTTAGGGACTAACAGAACTACATCCAACCTTCCCTGTAGGCTCCACTAAGCACTGGAGGTTCCTCTGTTCCTGCAATCCCCTGGGGGATGTTTGAACATCCTATTCTTCAGCCTTGGCTTTGGGAGTGTGGCATTTACAAAGGAGCTCCCAGCCAAGCTTAGGTATGGGGAGGAATCACTTAGCAGCCTGCCTATGAACAGAGTTAAAAAGGGAATAGATAATTCCAGGAGCAGCCTGAAGGCAGTTTCAGCCGAAGAAGGGCACATTAAGATATAGAAGAGAACAACTGGGTATATATCCGAAGGATTATAAACCATGCTGCTATAAAGACACATGCACATGTATGTTTATTGTGGCACTATTCACAATAGCAAAGACTTGGAATCAACCCAAATGTCCATCAGTGACAGACTGGATTAAGAAAATGTGGCACATATACACCATGGAATACTATGCAGCCATAAAAAAGGATGAGTTTGTGTCCTTTGTAGGGACATGGATGCAGCTGGAAACCATCATTCTCAGCAAACTATCACAAGAACAGAAAACCAAACACCGCATGTTCTCACTCATAGGTGGAAACTCAACAATGAGATCACTTGGACTTGGGAAGGGGAATATCACACACCGGGGCCTATTATGGGGAGGGGGGATGAGGGAGGAATGGCATTGGGAGTTATACCTGATGTAAATGACGAGTTGATGGGTGCTGACGAGTTGATGGGTGCAGCACACCAACATGGTACAAGTATACATATGTAACAAACCTGCACGTTATGCACATGTACCCTAGAACTTAATAATAATAATAAAAGAAGTTAGAGGAATCCACAAAAGTGAAAGAAGTCATTGAAGTTGGGAAGAACCCATTAGCTTGGGCCCTTGGGCACAGCTAAGAATATCTGTTCCAGGTGCAAATTCCAAGCCACATACTTAGAGATTTGGAGCAGACAAGCTAAGAAGAAAGGCAGGGAAAAGAAGTCACTTCTACAGCAACCAGAAGAAAGTTATCCAACCAGGGAACCTCCCTGTTAGAACTATTCCAGTTATACCAATGTCAAGGACATCGCCAGTGAGTTCAGAAATTTAGTAGCCAAGGAAATATCTAGAACCTCTAGAAAACTGACGTTCTAGATCAGTGAAACTGGAAGCACCTCAGTTGTGATTCTGACATAGGTAGGAAGGGATGAAAAAGACATATTTTTGTGACTTTGTGGGTCTGTGCAGAGCAAAACAGTTTCAAATGTTTCCACAAAGCAAAATGATTCCTCTTCTGAAAACTGAATGTGAGAAGCACCACCAACATCCACCTATGCAAACCTTCAGGCGATTGAGCCATGTCAGGATAAGTATAATCTGGCATTTTTATCTTTGATTCGGAGGTGGTCATAAAGACCTTTTCAAAGAGGTAGGAAATGAGGCTGGTGAGAGCAACTGTGAATGGGAAATGTCAGGATACCAGAGATAGTGCAAATGAAACAGAATTGAGCCAAGAGCTGCAGCAGGTAACTTCAAAAGTCTAAGGTCATCCAATCTCCCTCCATGGGGGTGTGAGCTTTTCAGCAACGAGAGACTTTGCAGCTCACATTTCCTGGGGAATTAGTCAAGGTCATATGGGCTGCCTGGAGGTAAAAAGGACGCTGATCACTAAATCTCCTTGCTGATGAGGAGCTGGATCTGAGAATGCAATCCAGCCATGAGTTCTGGAAGGTTTCTATGACTCTCTCCACTCAAAATTGGGTGCTGGCTATGGTGTCATTGACATTTGTCTTCACAGTTCTTTGCCCTTTCTCTTTCAGCTCCTAACAGGACCCACTTCTACCCCCCAAACACTAGGCTCTCTCACCATGCAAGGCCTCCATTCATGGAGCTGACTGAGAAGGCAAATAATTTATGCTCAATGTTTGGTCATTTAAAGCATTGCTTTCCTATCCCCGGAAATATCTTTGTTGCTGCTCTTGTTTTTGTTAATAATAGTAATTAGATACAAAAAACAATGAATGTATCAGGAGGGGATGTGAGGGAGCCTTCCCTCTTCCTTCAACCCCCACTGAGTTCTAGTGCTAATCACTCTGGGTTTAAAGCCAGGAAGCTCAACTTCTAGCCTCTGCCACTTAGGACACCGTGTGATCTTCAACAAATCATGTCACCTCTCGGGAGGCTCATTATTCTCATCTAGAATGAGGAGGAGAGGATGGTTTCCAAAAATCTGCTTCAGAAATCTTCTAAATTCTATGAGCTGCCTGTGAGTGAAAGCCAGACCTGTTAGCATGTCTTGGGTCTAATTCCACAGAACAGCCCAGGGGGTGTGCAGTGCCTTGGCCAATGTCTATTAGGTCTACAACCCATTCTCCCTGAGAGTGAGACAGGAAAGCCAGTGGGAAACGTTACAGAGCCCACCACGCTGGCCTGGATTGTATGAGACTGTGGCCAGAAACGAGGATTTCAGACATGGTCATTGACGTGAGCAAACTTTTGCCTTCTCTACTCATTGAGATAAAGGCAGCAGGAAAAGAATGGCCACGCACCCTGGGAGGCAGCCCGGCTCCACGTGGGCCCAGTGGAATATTTGCTGGCCTATTTGGAAGTTAGAGAGAAAAGATGATGAAAGTAAATACTATTTAAAATTTTTTTCTTTTTCTTTTTCTTTTTTTATTTTTTGAGACAGAGTCTGGCTCTGTCGCCCAGGCTGGAGTACAGTGACGTGATCTCAGCTCACTGCAAGCTCTGCCTCCCGGGTTCACGCCATTCTCCTACCTCAGCCTCCCGAGTAGCTGCGACTACAGGCGCCCGCCGCCACGCCCGGCTAATTTTTTTGCATTTTTAGTAGAGACGGGGTTTCACCATGTTAGCTAGGATGGTCTCGATCTCCTGGCCTCATGATTTGCCCACCTTGGCCTCTTGAAGTGCTGGGATTACAGGCGTGAACCACTGCACCCAGCCTAAAAATTTTTCTTTCAAACAAAGCCTAGTCCTCTCCCCAGCACTTATTTTTTATTGTTGTCATTATTATTATTATTAACAGCTCTGGTGACCACAGATTCCATGCCAGGAGTCGTTTTGCTCAAGAAGTACTTTCCTGGTCCGTGTTAGGTTTTTCATAACAGTCAATGATGAAAAGTCTTGACAGCTGCTGTTTGCATTGTAGGTGGGGACAGGTGAGTTGACATGGAGTTGTTTGTGCTTCTTTTGTGCAAACATTGAATAACAGTTACCTTCAGTTGAACTTTACCGGGTCAAGTAATTCCACTTTAATAAAACCTAACTCAGGCTTCCCATTAAAACAGAGGTGAAGAACTAGGGGCACCTTGAGCTAAGGAGGAGAGAGGCCTAAAGTTGGTTTTACTGGCACCCAAGAAACCATCATTCTTCCTTTCTTGAGCTCAAAGCACTTGTTTTTGCCCACTAATTAATTACTAGGAGGTGATTTGAACCCGTGGTCATGCCTATTAGGTATAAGGCTTCTGACACAAGACAGATTCAGTAATCACTGCCTGGCATTTCCAGTTGAAAAGGGCCCATCCCAAAATTAGTTATAGGATACCTCTCAAGGCGTCCGTGAGAGATCCAGGCAGCATCTCCGAGGAGAGCGTTCAATCTAACCTTAGGGCAGGGGAAGGGCCTTATTTTGTGATATTGTGCTTTGTCCCCGTGACGAGTCATTTCTTTTTCTCTGCTAATTTATTTCTGCTCTAGGTGAAATCCTCCAGTATGTGGCCCTTCCGGGAGGACCTTCCTGTTTGGCACGCACAGCCAATGAGCTGTGAAGCACTTGCAGAGCTCAAAATAGAAAGTCTGCAAGCACACTGCTCCCCAGGGCCTAGTCTGCGCCTGCTTGCTCAGATGCAGGAGAGTGGGGCTAGAAGGGCCGGCTCCTCCGAGAAGGCCAGGCACCTCTCAGGGGTGGGCCTCGGCGCAGAAGGAATATGACTGCTAAGTCACCACCCTCATAGTTCTAGAAATCATTTCAGATCTCTGCCAAATGCAACATTATCACTGAGCCCTGGATTCCCGCCCCAATCTAATATCAAGACAAAGTTGATTGCTTTCTAAGATTAAACAAGCTAAACACCCAAATTTTAGGATTTCTGAGGGTATGAAAGGTACTTGGTTATTATCACCATCAGAGAGAGCTATTAAGAGGAAAGAAGGGGAAGAGCTTTGAACAAACAAACAAAAGCCTTTCTCCTGCTCTGCTAATCCACCTTGAGATATGACTCATGTTGGGTTGCCCTGGTAACCATGACATCAGAAGAGGGACTGTGTGTGTACGTGTGTGTTGGCGGGGAATCCTTTCACACGTCCATCCTGTGCCTCACCCTGTGAGTGCCGTGAGCTGACCCCGCCTGCACAGACATCTCCCTTTTGCACCTGGAATCATTTTGCTGTTGCAGGATCTCACCACGGGCTGCTTGTCATTGATCATTTTCTTGGGGTGAGCAGTTTTGATGGACAGGGTGTCTGTCAGTGGCCCACGGGCACCCCGAGTATGATCAGAGGCTCTGCTAGCCTCTTTCTCTGTCCCCTCTCCAGCTTTCCTGATGGGGTCTGTGGTTTGTCCTCATCAAACGAAGACTGCCGCAGCCCCAGGGTGGTTTTAGTTTTGGGGAAGTCTGGTCTGTCCTCCCAGGCTGTGAGTCTGGCCCTGTATAATGACAACCAGGTGGGCACATTGAATCAGAATTAGAAAAAGCATCACCAGCTGGGGAAGGGGGTGTAGACTGTGTGGGTCCCTAGCCTGCCTTTTTTTTTATCTCTAAGTCCAAAGAGAAACTCCTCTAATCCCTGGTTTGCTCTGGAATGCCAGCTGCAGAGAAACAGCCACAATAGTCACTTGTAAAGAGAGGCCCTTTCTTTGAAGCGGAATTTGCAGCCATGGCTAAACATTCAGGTGAAATCACATTACAGCAAATCCTTTCAGGCCGAAGTGCCTCAGCAGAGCTATTCTATCCCCTGGGAAGACTTTGGGATTCAGCGAATGCTCTGCAATGAATGATCCTGTGCAGTGATGATTTTATGTGGGTCTAGTCCAATAACTGTTACCCATACTGTGAAAAGCTCTGTAAAATGAGATCTGTCTGAGAATAACTTGTATCCAAGAAGTGGTGTTATTAAAGGGCAATATGGGGACCAGGCACGGTGGCTCACGCCTGTAATCCCAGCACTTTGGGAGGCTGAGGCAGGCGGATCATAAGGTCAGGAGATCGAGACCATCCTGGCTAACACTCTGAAACCCCACCTCTACTAAAAATACAAAAAGTTATCCGGGCGTGGTGGTGGGCACCAGTAGTCCCAGTTACTCGGGAGGCTGAGGCAGGAAAATGGCGTGAACCCAAGAGGTGGAGCTTGCAGTGAGTCGAGATTGTGCCACTGCACTCCAGCCTGGGCGACAGAGCAAGACTTCATCTCAAAAAAAAAAAAAAAAAAGAAAAAGAAGCAACATTGAGCAGTTAAAAAATTGACCAGTTACAGGTAATGTGACTTTAGGAAAGTATCTTTAATTCTATGACCTCAGTATATTTTTAATAAGTTTATATTTAATGATGAGGCTAGTAGCACTTTTCAGGGTCTTGGTGAGAATTCAGGGAGACAGTGTGGGAAAGTGCTTCGTGATCTGGGATGGGACATTCCAACAGAGGCTATTACCGTTGCTTCAGATGAGATTTGAATCCCAGCCAATACAAGTACATCAAAATGCTGGATGTTGACATTGTCTTGTCATGAGAATTGTAATGTCTTCCATTATTCCATGAACACTATCAAAAGAAAATTTTGAATTTTTTTCTAGCTTCATTGAGGTATGATTGACAAACAAAAATTGTATGTATCTAACATGTACAGTGTAATGATTATATATATATGTGTGTGTGAATATATGTATGTATAGTGGAATTCTTACCATAATCAAGGTAATTAGTATTAATCTCACAGTTACCCTTAAATTTTTTCTTTGCAGTGAGAACACTTAAGATCTACTCTCTTAGCAAATTTCAAGCATACAATGCACTATTATTAACTATAGTCACCATACTGTACATTAGATCTTCAAAACATATTCATCTTATAACTGAAAGTTTGTACCTGTTGATCTCCTTATTTCCCCCACTTAAAATTTGTAATTTTATTTTGTTTATTTAGTTCTTTTGAGATGGACTCTCACTCTGTTGCCCAGGTTGGAGTGCAGTGGCGTGATCTCAGCTCACTGCAACTTCTGCCTCCCTGGTTCAAGCAATTTCCCTGACTCAGCCTCCCAAGTAGCTGGGACTACAGGCATGTACCACCATGCCTGGCTAATTTTTGTATTTTTTTAGTAGAGATGGGTTTCACCGTATTGGTCAGGCTGGCCTCAAACTCCGGACCTCAGGTGATCCACCTGCCTCGGCCTCTCAAAGTGCTGGGATTACAGGTGTGAGCCACCGTGTCTGACCCGAAATGTGGAATTTTAAATAGAATCTCACACATTATACTTAAGGTATGTGCTTTCTAGATCCAGTGCTGTCATGCAACTAGGAGCATGAAGTCATAAGTGGGGAAGGGAGGGTGAGGGAAAAGGAGGGAGGCACTCCCTGACACTTCTTGCAACCTGTTGTTACCAAGGCAGCAGAGTAGAGCAATAAAGTGCAAGGACCTGGAAATCAGACACACCTGGGTTCCTGGTGAGCTTCACTGCTTCCTGGTCTCTGATATCAGGCAAGTCACTTAACCTCTTTAATCTTCAGTTTCGTCTTTTTTAAATGAACCATAATAATGACTCATTAGTTTCTTGTGACATTTAAATAAGCCAATGTATGTAAATGCTTAATCCACTGACTGGAACACAGTAAGTGCTCAAAAATGTTGGTTATTAATAATTCCCATAATCAGTTGATGTTTCCTTATCATTGAATGTTTCTTTTAAATATGGAACTTAGAAAAAAATCACTCAACTCTGAGTTCATTTGCTGAAGGTTGAAAATATTAAGAGACACCCATATCTGTCACCATTTCCACTGATGACTTCAAAGTTGCACACATGTCATAATGCAAAAGCACCTGGCACAGTACCCGACATGGCACTTGGTGAGTGTTCTGGAAACTTACAAGAATGGGATGAGGACATATAAGCATCTGCAATGCCAGGCTCAGGAATTTGGAATGACTTTGATAACCAACATGGTGCCATCAATGGTTTCTGAGCCATAGAGGTGCAAGATCATATCCAGGCTTTAGGAAGACAACTCTGAGAACAGAATGCAGAATGAGTTGAGGGGGAAGATGTCTGGATGCTCGGAGATTATGGCTCTGCTGCCAGAGATAAGATTATGGCTGTATAAGAACAGAGAGAATGGGATACACTGAGAAGCGTGGCAAGTGTAGGACCTACAGGAAGAACTTGGAGCTGGGGCTCAGAGTAGAGAAAGGAGTGATGGTGAATGGAAGGTTTGTAGGTCAGGCAGGGTGGAGATGTGAAGTCAAGGAAGGACTGTCGGGGTGGGGAGGCCCTCATTCATCTGCACTGTTGGGTTTGAGGAGGGGCTGGTGAAGGGGCATGAATGTAGAAACATAGTTTAGAGCAAAGAAGAGAGGGCGGGGCTTGAGCTAAAGTAAAGGGGCCTTCTGCCTAAAGATTACTGCTGAGACCATGGGATTCTCTGCCCATATCCAGGCTAGGAGGGAGGAGTAACCCCAGGGGAAGAGTGGTCAGAGAGGCCACTGTCTGTGAAAAGGGGAGAGTGGAGTATCACAGACATCAATGTGATAGAGCATTAAGACTTGTTCAACCAGACTTGTTACAAGAGTCAAGGGAGGCTCCAGAGTCAAGGAGGCTGGATTTGTAATGAGGATACCCCTCAGAACCCTAAGCCATCCCCTTTAAGGAAATGGAAGGAATGAAATCATGTCCTTTGCAGCAACATGGGTGCAGCTAGAGGCCATAATCCTAAGCAAATTAACACAGGAATAGAAAACCAAACACCGTATGTTCTCACTTACAAGTGGGAGTTACGCATTGAGCATACATGGACATAACTGTGGAAACAATAGACGGGACTACCAGAGGGAGAAGGGAGAGGAAAGTGGGTTACAAAACTACCTCACGGGTACTGTGCTCACTACCAGGGTGACAGGATCCATACTCCAAACTGCAGCATTCCAACGTAACAAATCTGCACATCTACGCACTGAATCTAAAATAAAAGTTGAAATGTAAAAACAAAACAAACCAACAAAAAATAGCAATTGACGGGATCACAAAAATATAAGAAAACACAAGATAGAGGGGGTAGCGAATGCAGTAGCAGAGTTTTACACATGTGAAATGCTTAGGATATGCACGAATATGATAATAAATATGGTACTTTTTTTTTTTTTTTAATGCAAGAATGTGCAGTTAAGTAGTCAGGGAGGGGGCTGAGTCCAGAAGTGAGTCAGCTGCCCAGATAAGACCAAGCATACCTTGGCTATATATACCAACTGCTTTAGTTTCGAGCCTTGCCGAGAATAATACCCTCCCTTCTGGAAGCTGTGTGTAAAGGCTAATGTTTCAGGAGAGGAGCGGGAATCGGGAGGCTTGGTGGGAACCAGCTGTGCGACCTGGGGCAGGTTTCCTTTTCCTTTCAGGTCCTTATCTCTAAAATGAAGTGATTGATCTAGGTTATCTCCAGGGTGTCTCAATACACTCACTTCTTCTCCTTGTGGTAGGAACAAAATATAGTTCATTTTGATAAAAAAGATATCAAAGACAAAACCCCATCAAGTCTCTCAATTGTTTTCCTCTCTGGTTTCCTACCCAAGTCTAAGTCAATATCCTCTCCTGCTTCAGTGTACGATCTTGGCTAGGACATCACGATACTTTGCTTCCAAATCTAGAAGACAGAGGAGAAGGGAAAAGAGAAAAGATAATATGTCACTTTTCTTTCCTGCCAGTGATTATGTCTGGAGGGAAGGTGAGGCGCAGAGGATAAATCTTATTGGATCCTCATCTCACAATAATTCTGTGGAACATATAGAGCAGGGATGATTTTCCATATTTTGTGGTCAATAGAACTGAAACCAGAGAGGTTCAGTAGCCTCCCAAAATTCATGCGGATAACTAATTAAACATTTACCAGATACCTCCTGTGCTTGACTTCAGGGAAACAAAGATGAATAAGGCACTAGCTGTGTGATATGAAACAAATGACTTAACCTCTCTGGCTTTAGTGCTATCCCCTATAAAAAGAGGGGACTCCATTCTGTGATTTGCTAGGTCCTTACGTTTCACACATTATGGTTTGGTCTCTGCATCCTTCTGTTCTATCACAGGAAAAGGCTGAAGCCTTTGCCTGGGCTCTAACTGGGTCTAGGTTGTGTGAACCTCTAGATGCAGACATCTGGGGCAAGAGGTGAGGCGCTGGTTGCCTTCCAGGCAGATGTAGTTAAGAGAGTTGGCTGCAGACAATGATTTTGCTCTGTGTCTCCAAGATCGTGGGCAGGTGGGAGCCCAAAGAGAGGCTATTAGGATTCACATCAGATTGTTAGTTGGAGGGTTATTATTTTTAAGCCAGCACCACTTTAAGCACTGCCTTGCTTGCTTGCTGTCTGGGACATTCTTTAGCACCTTTTCAGCTTGCAGCTCCCATGAGCAATACAGGTCACTCTTCAGTCAGTTCCCCTGATCTGTCCTTGCTATTTCGATCCCTATATTTGTGGAGGATCAGTAGCAGAGGAGAAACCAGACTAAAAGAAGATAAAATGATCAATGTCAATGTGAACATACCTATTTGTATGCAAGTTCATAAACACACTTCGCTGTGAGCCCACGAGAATGTTCCGCATAACCACCTGCCATTGTTGTGGTGGGGTGAGGAGCAGGGCTGACTCTCTGGCTCTCACTTTCTTTTCTCTTTGATATGGTTTGCATCTGTGTCCCCACCAAATCGCATCTCGAACTGTCATTGCCAGTGTTGGAGGTGGTGCCTGGTGGGAGGTGATTAGATCATGGGGGCGCAGTTAACAATGGGTTAGCACCATCCCATTGTTCTCTTGATAGTGAGTGACTGAGTTATTGTGAGATCCGGTCCTTTAAAAGTGTGTGGTACCTCCCCATTCTCTCTCTTCCTCCTGCTCCAACCATGTGAAGTGCTGGCTCTTCACTGTAAGTTTCTGCCATCACTATAAGTTTCCTGAGGCCTCCCCAGAAGCAGATGCTGCCATGCTTCCTGTACAGCCTGCAGAATCAGGAGCCAATTAAACCTCATTTCTTTATAAATTACTCAGTCTCAGGTATTTCTTTATAGCAATATGAAAATGGACTAATACAGTTTTATTTTATTTTATTTTATTTTATTTTATTTTATTTTATTTGGAGACAGGGTCTTGCTGTCACCCAGACTGGAGTACAGTGGTGTGACCATAGCTCAATGCAGCTGGGCCCAAGGGATCCTCCTGCCTCAGCCTCCTGAGTAGCTGAGACTACAGGTTCATGCCACCACACCCATTTTTTTGTTGTTGTTTTGGAGACAGGATATTGCTCTGTTGCCCAGGCTAGTCTTGAACTCCTGCCTCAGCCTCCCAAAGTGTTGGGATTACAAGTGTGAGCCACCACCCCTGGCCAGACTCTCACTTTCTAGGTGGCATTGTGGGTGAAGTCTTAAACTCTGTGCTTTGGTTTCCTTGCTGTAGAGTAGAGATAATAATAGTACCTACCTGAAAGAGTTGTTTTGAGGACACAGTGTCCTTATTCATGTGAGGTGCTTAGAGCAGTGCCTGGCACACAGTGAAAACTTAAACTATGAACTGCTCATCAGTTCTCATTATCTATAGGCAGTTAGTTCACAGGCTCACACAATGTCTCTTCACAGCCTCTTTGAGGATCCATAATTCTAATCATAATTCAGCCTTTCTTCTTAGAGCAGCTTCAGATCCTGACATTAATTTCCTCAGACATTTAAGGAATCACAAGGTAATGGGTTGTTATTATCTCATTTTTTTTTTCAAAGTGAAAGCAAGTTTATTAAGAAAGTAAAGGAAAAAAAGAATGGCTACTCCATAGACAGAGAAGCCTGTTATCTCATTTTATCAATGAAAAGATTTGAATAAAAAATTAAGTATCAGTTTGTACCCAGTCTCCTTGGGCATCCATAACAGAGATAGTAGAAGTATCTATAATCTTGCCTGGCCTGGCTCATCTTACTGTCAGCCCTGCCAGCTCTAAGGGTGCCCAGTACGTTTCTGATCATGCTGGAAGGATCCTGTCCTACCCCCAGAAACACGGCTGGCCTTTTCAGCCAAAGCACCATCCCCAGAGACTTCAGTCCTAGAGTCCTCATGACATCCACGTCCTGAGGGACACTTACCATTAATCCCCAAGTTGAAAGTTTGCTAGGTTACAGCTGACCCTCAGGAGGCCGAGAGCAAAGGAAGGGAACATGTCCTTCCTCTCTGTAGCCACAGAGGGTCCCTGCATATCCAACCAGCCAAAGTGGTGCTGTCCTTGGAAGGCTGGAGTGGAAGTGGCGAGAGGGGTTTGTTAGGACTTGTATTATTTTTTTCATCAATCTAAATAAATGTTTATTATAAGGAAATAAGTTTAGATTATTGAGGTAAACAAAACTAAACCAAATATAACCTATATGTCCCCTAATATAAAATATTCACCTATAACTTTATTTATTTCTCATAAATATCCGAAGGAGTAGAGTACTAATGGAAGTATGCTATACAAATAGATCTCAGTATGCTATACAAATAGATTTCAGCATTTGGTAAAGTAGAAATTTTCAGTGGCATAAAAGCTGGAAGAACCGATGGACTGCCTTTAGAGGAAATAAGGTCCCAGTTTCTGGGGAGGCTTCACAAGATGCAGGGTAACTGTTTCACATGGAAAGGGGTTCCATTTTAACGGCCATCCAAGAATTAAAATAAGAATTTTGCAGTAATGAAATAGGCTCCTTCCAAAATAGCACTGAACACTCTCTCTGTGGTGTGTTCAATCAAAATAGCTGTCATAATTTTTTTTTAATTGCCCAAACACCTGGTTCATGATAAAACTCCTCGGGAATCTTTAAGAGGAAGGAAGGGTCTGTGTTAGCTAGGAGTGAATCCTGTGTGAGCAGATCACATCAAAAGGTCATGCTCAAGTATGTTGTATGTTCCAAGTACAGCTCTGGATGCTCTGGGAAATAAAGTGTCATAAGACAGGGGTCCCCAACCCCTGGGCCGTGGACCAGGACCAAGCCACAGAGCAGGAGGTGAACAGCAGGCAAGCCAGGAAAGCTTCGTCTGTGTTTTCTGCTCCTCCCCATCACTCGCATTACTGCTTGAGCTTTGCCTCCTGTCAGATCAGCAGCGGCATTAGATTCTCATAGAAGCATGAACCCTATCGTGAAATGTGCATGCAAGGGATCTAGGTTGCACATTTCTTATGACAATCTAAGGCCTGATGATCTGTCACTGTCTCCCGTTACCCCCAGATGCCCCAGATGGGTCCAGCTAGTTTCAGGAAAACAAGCTCAGCATTCTCATTGATTCTACATTATGATGAGTTGCATAATTATTTCATTATATATTATAATGTAATAATAATAGAAATAAAATGCACAATAAATGCAATGGGCTTGAATCACCCAGAAACCACCCCCCCCACCCCCCACCAGTCCATAGAAAAATTGTCTTCCATGAAACTGGTCCCTGGGGCCAAAGTTTGGGGACCACTAGTATAAGACACAACGAGCACCCCAAAGGAGCTTATAGCTATTTGGGATATAGAGAGGTCAAACCCATTCTCCTTGTTTCTAATGTAGTAATACTGAAAAATTACTTGCCCAGGTCGCAGGGAGTTAGAGGAAGAGCTGGGAGGAGAATCTGGAATTGGACATGAGGATACAGGAAAGGGAGAGTCCTAGGGAGCACAGGGGGTGCCGGGAGTGAAAGCTGACACTGGTGGCTCTGGTTCATAGAAAGAGATGCCCTCTGGATCATTTAAGGTCAGGAGTTCAAAACCAGTCTGGCCAACATGGCAAAACCCCGTCTCTAGTAAAAATACAAAAATTAGCCTGGCTTGGTGGTGGGCGCCTGTAGTCCCAACTATTAGGGAGACTGAGGCAGGGGAATCACTTGAACCCTGGAGGCAAAGGTTGCAGTGAGCCAAGACTATGCCACTGCATTCCGCTCCAGCCCGGGCAACAGAGTGTGACTCTTTCTAAAAAAAAAAAAAAAAAAAAAAAAATGTCTTCTGTACCCTCTACTACTCCTACTCCTGCTCCTGGTTCTAGTTCTAACTTTGAGTGGAAAACATCTCACTTTCACTGTCTTTCCTGCCGGCACCAAGACCTTGGCTCTTTTGGGCAGTGGCAGACATGGGATCTCTCTCTCTCCTCCCACACTCCACACTCCCACCCTCCCTTCCAGAAAGCTGAGGCCCCAAGGAGGGAGGGCCTCTGCCTGCAGCCTGGCTGGTACCCCAGTCCTTGCCTTTTCTGCGCTGGAACTGCACAAGGCCATTTCATGTCCCATTTAGCAAGTGTGGAGAGCTCTTTGATTTGGTAGGTGATAGCACAAGTCATCCTGCCTCCGATGGTGGGTGAAATACCATCTGATTCAGAGCTTATTTCGTGACTTCCTCCAGAACCGACTGCCTCATTTGTGTCTCCAAAAATAAAAATAGCAAGGGTTAGATCCTATGCCTCTCCTATTCCCTGGGGATGCTGTGATTGAGTGATGACTCTACCAGCAAAGTATCGAGGCTGTCGGTCTGTTCCCTTTTGATCAGAACCTAGAAAAAGCACGTGGAGCAAGTGATGTTATCCTCTGAACTTCACTGCAGTCCTCCCCAGGGGTTAAGGGCTCAAGACCCTGTTTGGCCCAGCACTTTCAGCTTGTTCATTTCATGTTGAGCTTTGCTTTCTACAAATCAGTGTGTGGACAGGATCAGTCTCTTAGCAAAGGAGTAGTTAAGGCAGTGCTATGGGGGAAGTATCGGGTGGGACTACAGTGCCTGGATTTTACCATCAAAGATCCCTTCCATTGGCTGCTTCTCACTAAGATCCTTTTAAAAGGTTCTTTAAAAAGAATACAAAGCTTTGTAAAGAGCCACACAAATGTAAACTAAGGTGTGGCAAGGTTATGTTACTCTAGGTCAGAGGTATGGGTGTCAGGAGGCTCAGGGAACCATTAGGTCCTAGAGACATTAGGTCTGAGACAAGAAGCTTCCAGAGTCTAGGAACTCAGTGGATAACAGCAAAGACACCAACCCCAGGACAAGGCAGTGCCTGTAACCCTGTTGTTATTGCCTATTTGCTCCAGGACACCATCCTCCCTCACCGAGGCTTAGTATTGGGGTTAGAATGGGTGCTCATGATAGAGTATGTATTAAAAATCAGTTGCCGTCCAGGCTGAGAGGCTCACACTTGTCATCCCAGCACTTTGGGAGGCCGAGGTGGGAGGATCATTTGAGGTCAGGAATTTGAGATCAGCCTGGCCAACCTGGTGTCTACACTAAAAACACACAACAATTAGCTGGGCGTGGTGGTGCATGCCTGTAATCCCGGCTACTCAGGAGGCTGAAGCAGGAGAATCACTTGAACTTGGGAGGCAGAGTCTGTAGTGAGCCAAGATCGTGCCACTGCACTCCAACCTGGATGACAGAGCAAGACTCTGTCTCAAAAAAAAGAGTTCCCTTCTCTTCCATTAAAAAAAACCTCTTCTCATCTATGCGTCCAACTATAGACCCCAGATCACATTTGAAGATAAAATATCAGGGATCTCCCAGGCCCCTGATAATGTGGAAAGGAACCAGATTACATACAGGGGCAGTGTGAGTCTCCTTCTTAAGCTCCCCTCCCACCCCTAGAGCAGCAGCCACTTGCCTTTGGAAGAAGTGGATCATGGCTGGTACTCCACACTTGGACCCCTCTTCATGGAAGCTTGGCTTCCATCATTCTTATGATCCCTTCTAATCACAAATAGCAGCCTTCCAGAGCAATAAGCTCAGCCCCTTCCATTGTTCCCACAGCCACAGACACAGGCATGCCTGTGCCCTCTCGTTGATTCTTGCCACGGACAATCCTAGGGACAAAAATGTAGTGTTTCATGGCGACTTTGAGATGACACGCACCTAGAGGTAAGTCTACAGACAAGGCCAGCATTAGGTACAAATTGCAGTGAGACTTGTCTATGGCACCCTCCATTGGCACCTTTCTGCCTTTTACATCTTTCCTGTCCCTTCTCTCCTGCACTTAGTGCTTTGATACACATAGGTCAGGGATGGTAAATACATTTGCCAACTGTGATTAATCAGTAGGGATCACTGTATTGAGAAAGAAAAAACAGTGGTATGTGAATTCTGGAATCAATTGCTAATGTCTGCCATGGAGACACTATTTGCATCTTCTCATTCATCTGTGAGCCTTAAAAGGCAAGACTGTGTGTTATTCAACTTCAGATCTCTAATTATTAGTGCCCAATTATGTATTATATTTGAACAGTATCTGTAGCAACTGTGGAATCTTTTTTGTCTAACTTGCTTGTTTTCAGCTGTGCCCGAATTTCAGCTGTCACAGAATGAGTGATGTAGTAAAATGGAAATGCACCATCTCAGTTTCCCCATGGCCTGAATGTCCATACAAAATGGGAGCCAGTAGAGAAGAAGAGAGGACGTGAGGAGTTTTTAATAACTGAGGAAAAGTGGAAGGAAAAGTTAAGGATGAAGGTGAAGATGAAGGAATATGTCAGAGATGCTAGCACTGGCATCCCCAACCACACAGTACCATGTCCTGCTAAAGAACTCTATAGAATATACATGTAAGTGCTATGCTACAGCAGACTTAAACTTGCAAGAGCTGCTTGTTAAATTTTCAGGAATTTTGTGAGTCAATTGACATCATGTTTGTAGATTGAAATTAGCTATGATGACAGTATTTATACCATAGGAATTGGCACAGGCTAAAACATTTACAGTACCACATTGCATTTATGCCCCCAAACTCTGGGTGTAGACAGGAGTGAAATCATTAGTATCACTCAATAGCATCCAAAATAGGCTAAGCTGTCTTCGGTTTTGAGTCTTGGTGGGAAAGTAGGACTGGCAATCTGGCTACTCTTCATGCCCAGTGGGGATCAGGGGTTGCTGTTCTTTTCAGTGTTCTGGGATTTGATTGGCCCTCTGATATGATTTGGATGTTTTGTCCCCTCCAAATCTTACGTTGAAATGTGACACCCAATGTTGGAGATGGGCTTACTGGGAAGTCATGGAGGTGGATCCCTCATGAATGGCTTGGTGCCCTGTCCTCATCGTAATGAATGAGTTCTCACTCTATGAGTTCACTAGAGAGCTGTTGTTTAAAAAAGCCTGGCACCTCCCCCGTCTCTCTCTTGCTCCTACTCCTGGTCTTGCTATGTGACTGCTGACTCCCCCTCTGCTGTGATTGGAAGTGTCCTGAGGCCCTCCCCAGAAGCAGATACTGACACTATGCTCCCTGTACATCCTGCAGACCTGTGAGCCAAATAAACCTCTTTTCTGTATAATTACCCAGTCTGAGGTATTCCTTTATAGCAACACAAACAGAGTAATACACCCTCTTATCAGAGGCTCACCTTGACATCAGAGTGGAAGAGTGGTGGCCTGTCAAACATGGATGGTGGGAAGGGCAGCTGCACAGAGGGGGCTCTCGGTGATTACACGATACTGTAAATTAGGTATCACATTGCATTCCTGCAATGGCAGTTTGAAGGGAAAATGACACAAGAACTCCTAGGTCATGTCATTGACTGAGGAATGCTTTTTCACTCCATTAAAATGAGCCCTGAAGGACAGGCCCAAGCCTACACAGTCAGGGTCCTGTAACCTGAGGTCACTGGGAAGAAAGGAGTTTCTCACCGGGGCTCAGAGAATTTCTCAATGTAACTCTTTCCTTCTCTGACTAACAAGGGTGTAGATGGCAGTCTTCTTGGGGAATCCATCTGAGAAAAAGAAGCTTCAGCATTGCAAGATTTCAGCTACTGTCTCTCCTTGGACAGGATTCCACCTTTCCCATGGCTGGAGCCCTTAACACACGTCACTGCACACTGCTGTTCTCGCTGGGGTAAGGAGGAGCGGGGAGTGCTGGTGGAGAGGGTGGGAAGGTCCTGGGAAAATGGCTGATTTGGAGGCCGTTCCTTCACTATACGATGCTGGTGGCAGTCTAGAGACCTCTTCTTTGCTAGATTGTGAATTTGGAGCCATGGCTGCATGGGACCACAGAAAGACTGTCCTGCCCATTAACACTGTCATTGATTCAGAGCAGTAGGAATGTGTTCGGTGAAGACAGGAGCAGGGCAAACTAGAGAAGCACAATAGATAAAATGAATGCAAGACGGACCAGTCTCAAGAGAGGGGAGAGGATGATAGAAAGATAACCGTTGAATAACGTCTGCTCACTTCCTGAAGTGTTTTCTGAGCTTTGGTGATATTCAGCGCTCTCTCATAACTTCTGCCCCCTCTCTTCCCTTTCCATGTACTTTATTATTTATTTAATATTGTCTTTAAAATTGCTCACTTAAAGAAAAACCTACTCAGCCTCATGTTAAAAATAGAATTCTTAAAATCATAGGTTTGATAGGTGAGTTTTAGTTTCTCTAACACATATGACTATAAAGACATAACTGTTAAAATGGAAAACTCTTAATTCATCCACCCCCGAAGTCATGGCGGGTCCCCGTGCTGCACCTGGATGGGAGGAATGGTCTCCATGGACACAGACAGATGTCACTTAGAACAAAACTTCAGAAAGTGCCTGAATCTGTATGTCTGTAATTCATCAATGCCTCCCCATCTCCTGCCCAACTCACACAATGTCAATTTAACAGTGGTGGCCATAGTTGCTGTGGCATTCATTCACTGAAGCTCTCATTTGGCATCAGACACATTTTTTTCCCTTTTGAAAGGCCTCAAGCACGTGAACAAGAGTGAGAGGTGCCTGTTCTCTGTCCAATCAGGTGTTGAGTTGCGGTGGTTTGTTTCATTGTCAAGAATAGAGTTGTTGCTTGTCTAATGTACTACAAGGTATTCCACTTAAAAACAGGGTCTCTGGAGGGAATTATTCTAGAATAAGCTATTTCCCTTCATCTAAAATGAAGGAAGAAAAATACCAAGAAGAAATCCATATTTTCATGTCATTCTTCCTGTTTCTGCTCTATCCTCTGTCTCCTCCTTTTCATGCCACTTCCCTTGTCTGTTCCTAATTTTCTTAATCCTTTTCTCGCTCTGTCTGTTGTCTCTTCATCATAACCCAAAAATACGAATCTAGGCCAGGTGCTGTGACTCACACCTATTATCCCAGCATTTTAGGAGGCCGAGGTAGGTGGATCACGAGGTCAGGAGATCGAGACCATCCTAGCCAACATGGTGAAACCCCGTCCCTACTAAAAATACAAAAATTAGCTGGAAGTGGTGGTGCATACCTGTAATCCCAGCTACTCAGGAGGCTGAGGCAGGAGAATCGCTTGAACCAGGGAGTCGGAGGTTGCAGTGAGCCGAGATCATGCCACTGCACTCTAGCCTGGTGACACAACGAGACTCCTTCTAAAAAAAAAAAAAAAAAAAGGAATCTAACTTCTTTTTGTTTATAACAATGTACATTTTCTTGGTAGACGCTTAAGCCTGATGTGCACTTTCTTGATGGCATAAATCACTTCTGGAAGGGGACTGTAGGGCAGGTCTCCAAACATGAACGTTACCCATCAGCTTTTAATGGTAGTCTTGGCTGTCTGATTGGATTGTATTTCCACTAGGGGGCACTCTTCCCTTTAAATGTCAAAAACTTTACCTTCCCTGGAATTCAATATTGCAACAGGAACAATGGAAATGTTGATTTCCTTTCTGAAATAGCTGCTACTGAGCACAACCCTGGAAGGAGATTATTAGAGATATGCCAGTTGCAAAGAAAATACTTGGTTGTAGCAGCAAATTCACCTACTATTGAAGACATAATGTCAATGAACAGTGGTTGTAGTTGCTGTGGGATTCCTGATGTAGTGACTTCTAGGAGATCCTTTCCTACTCCACGTGCCAGCTAGCAAATTTCTCTCTCTAAATTCAACCTGGAGTCAAGGGATCCTTCTCAATAATTTCACAAACTTTTCGGCCTGTAATCTTTCTAGGTTGAATTCTAGGTTTGATTTGGTGACTTTAAATCTGGTGAGATCTCAGCCATTTCGGTAGAGCAGTGTGTCTAGACCACACAGCACAAAGGCGCAGATCTTCTGATGCCATGTTTCCAATTACTTCAGTCCTTAGATGTCTGTGTCTTCATTACAAATACCTTCTTCCAGCTTTCCACAGTGTCTTTTGTCAATAGGATTTATTTATTGTCTTTTCAGACTTGACAGGGTTCATTGTAGCTCTGACCTTGTAATATTTTGCTATAGACATTAGGTTATGGTAGTTTTTATATACTCGGGGCTACTGCAGTTTTTTCACATAATTCACACATATTGAATTCTAAGTGAATGACATTCACTGGGCCCTTAACACATGAACCATCACATCCAAGAGGTAATAAAAGAGAATAAAAGAGCACGGACTTTCTCAGCACCCACGGACTGATTTTTGAGTTCTGTCCACATCTTAAAGAACGAGTTACTTTGGACAAGATTACTTAATCTTCTTTGGGCTTTCATCTTCTTTTCTGAACAGAGACTTTCTGTGCATTCTTTTGTTTACTCCTTGAAATAGCCCTCAGAGGTCAATACAATTCTCATTGTCCCCATTTTACAGAAAAGGAAACTGAGACCCAGAGATGACAAGTGAATTTCCCACGACTGTCTAGCTGATACGGAGCTGAGCTGGAAAGTGAGCCTGGATCTCTCTGGTTCTGAAAGCTTTGCTCGAAAGCACAGGATAACACCACCATTCAATCAATAAGCAGAGACCCTTCCGTGGACTCAGCAGGTCCTGTTGTCCCTGAAGCTTGACACTGTCATTTCAAACCACAGCAAGAACTCAAAACGGAAACAGTGCAAGGAAAATAATTTGATATTGGAGAGGCAGCGTGGGTTATTGGGGGACATGGGTTCATGCCCCTTCTCTCCCACACACGTGGCATGATGCTAAGCAGGTCACCTGACCTCTCCAGTGTTGTTTCCTCAACAGAGAAAATGAGGGGATTGAGATGAACGCCAGCCCTGGGGTGCTCAGTGCTGCAGTCTGGGGTGGCGTGGACTGAAATCAGAATTCTTTCTCCTCCGCTCTGGGTGCTGACACATGATCTCTAGCTCTCACTCCCCACCCCTAATCTTGCCCATCTGAGTTTCAGGTTATTTTTTCCTTCCCCCTGCTCTTCAATTTCCTTATTGAGGAAGCTCTTTCCTGCTGCCTCTGTCCCCGCTGGAGTTGTTTGATCCGATAGAGCCAGTTGAAGCCATGGGGACCCTGACTTGAATCTTGCTTTCTGACATGCTGCTTGTGGCTTGCTTGAGACCTTAATAAGAGCCTGCTTACTCCTGGTGTTCACCACGGCGGAACCATGGGTGCAGAAATGTAATTCTCAACCAGCCCAGTTTAATCAGCGAAAGACAATAGAGCTTGCAGGCGGTATCACGTTCAGTCTCTGAACACACCACGGCTGCTGTCGCCCTTTTCATTAAAATGATTGAAATGTATTTCTAAACAGAATTGAGGGCCCCTGTCTAAATCAAGCCACTGTATTGGTCTTATTGTCCCGATCTGAAGTGCTTCAGCTTCTAGTGCACAGTTGCTTCTCAATAGAAGTTCATTATTACAACGATAATAACAACTGTATAGATACACAGAAAAGAAGTTCCCATTTCATGAGGGAAAAAGAAACTCATTCAAACCAAGAGAGAATGAAAATTGCTCTTGTTCAGCAGCTCCACAATTCCTGCTTTCCCTTTCTTCTGGAAAGGAAGTTGAATTTAAAAGCTTATCTTGGTTTGATTTTCTTTTTCCCTGAACCAAAATAGAATAGCTATTTAGCTTGAAAATTTGTAAGAGCTCAAGTCAATTGGTTAACCAAACACACACACACACACTCACACACACTTACATGCACATCTTAATATCCTCATTATATAAAATCTCAATCACCAAAAATGACCCCCCAAATTGTAAGACTCCAATGTATGATTGGGCAAAGGACATAAACAGATAATTCATAAGGAGGAAAGACACATGACAAAAAATATGAAAAAATTTTCAACACACAGATAATAAAAGAAATTCATAGAATAACAAGATATCGTAGGTGCTAATCAAAGTAGCAAAGATTTTTAAAATTGTAGCAGAAGAGGTCCTTGCTTTTGTGTAATGAGTTCCCAGAAAATACATGAAATTCACTCATCCTCTTCCAAATCAACATTACTGTCTGTGAAAGGAACATTGCAACCAAGTACACAGATCCCAGCCTCTGCTGGGAAAATCCTGTGTAAACTCACCATCCTCTTTGTTTCTTAAGTTCCTCCTTGGTAAAAAGTTGTTTGGCTCATGCCTGTAATCCCAGCACTTTGGGAGGTCGAGGTGGGCGGATCACCTGAGGTCAGGAGCTCGAGACCAGCCTGGCCAACATGGTGAAACCCCATCTCTACTAAAATTACAAAAATTAGTTGGGTGTGGTGGTGGGTGCCTGTGATCCCAGCTACTCAGAAGGCTGAGGCAGGAGAATCACTTGAACCCAGGAGGCAGTGGTTGCAGTGAGCCAAGATCGTGCCACTGTACTCCAGCCCAGGCAGAAGAGTGAGAATCCATCTCAAAAAAAAAAAAGGTTGTTTGTATTCAGACTCTGAAATTTCACAATTCTCCTCAGGTACTGTTTTTCTTTGCCCAATGCCTTTAAGTCTTCACTGATGGATATGTAGACACCTAATAAATATTAGACCTGAAAGTGTCCTTCAAAGCATAGAATTCAGATAGTGATTTTACAACTGAAGAGAGTGAGGCTCACACATTCTGAAGGTGGGAGTCAGGCTCTTTTTACCATAAAAGTTTTTCTTTGGGGTAATGGTCAATATCCACCAAAATCCAGGTGGCACATGCTTGATGCCCTTCTGAAAAGACTTAGGCTGCTTCACCACTGGTTTTAGCAGGATAGAGCCAGGGTCTCAGTACACAGTGAGCTGCTCAGGTGAAAGAAGGTCATACTAGGATTTCTGCTTTCTAATGTGTCATCCTTTTTAAATTTTCATTTTTCTTACTGTTATCATGTATAGGTTAGTAGAGCACTTTACTTCTTGGGGATACATAATTAAAGTTGTTTTGCTGATGGGATAGTGTTACCAAAAAGTTTGCAGGCAGCTGGAATAGTGAGGGATGTGAATGTGTCTGATCTCGTACAATTCAGGAAGCAGGACCTTCAGAGTGAAGGGAGGAAGGAAGGCTAGGAGATGACCAGCAGCGCTCTTAACAGAGGGCAAGAGTCACCTCCTCACCCCGCAGGCTGCATGGAGACTAAGGCAACTGAAAAGTTCAACTGAATCACAAGGACATGCTGACATGCTGGGGAAAAGCCAAAAATTTTTAAAGGCCATCTTGCCAGAAAAGTGGCTACTGCTCAGGTCCTGTCCTGGCACTCTGGGCCCAGGATCCCAGGACTCAGTTCATGGGGCGCAGAGGGTTGTGGTATGCCAAACCAAAGGTCTCATGGAGATGGTTCCAACTGGGAGTCAATGGCAGAGAGGCCAAGACAAGCTAAGGGGCATGGCAATCTGAGGATCCAAGCCACCTAGTACAGACACAAGGACAGGCAAGTGAACTGGAGACCTTAGCAGGCTTATCAGAGGGAAAGTGGGAGGCAGCAGGGGCCCAGAAGCAAACTCCTCCCTATGTCAGATAGAGGTATGTGCAGTGAAAATGAAGGGGGAACCAGAACCCCTTACCAGAAATGCCCAGTGGAACTCCATGAAGTCCCTCGAGTCGTCTTTGCACTGCTGAGCCAGGATTGAGAGAATCCACAGTGCACTTCTGAGCCTCGTTTCTGTCTCTCTCACCTACCACAAACTCTGGACAATCAGCTCGCACATTTGTTCCTTTATTCCCAAGGAGAACATGAGGAAAAGATGTGGATATCACCCAAATGTATCATTTACCAGGTAAGAAAAGCCTGATGGCTTTCCAACTATTTCTGGGTGTCCCAGCAGCCTCTGTCAGGAATGCAGGTATAAGTAATCTCATGTGCCTTTGTTCCGGCCTCCTTGTGGGAGTCCAGTACCCCAACCCCATCTTGAGAGATGCTGCTGTTCCAACCTCAGGATCTCCTAATGGAGTCAAGAGGTAAGGCTGATTTGAATTCACCCTTCTTCTCCTTAAAGCTAGTGCAACTCACAGAAAATTGAGAGCCAAATGGAAAACAAACTGTCAGTTTTCCTAACAGGTAGGTAGGTGTATCTTAACCCCCAAGGCTTTCTGAGGGAGCCGGAGAGGAGAAAGTGACAGACCTGAGGACAAAGGAGATCCACCTGCTTCTCTAATTGTAGACCTTGAGCCTGCCTGTCACCTGGACTGCAGCGTACTGAGCACAGGGGTGGTGCCGGGCAGGTACAGCTCCCAGCACTCTGCTGTGGACATCCTAACTCGCTAGAAGGTGACTCAGTCACAATCTATCTAAGTTTATAGCTGAGGCTCTAGCACCTGTTCTAGAACAGGAGAATCCGAAGGAGGAGATGAACTGAATTTAGCACTGATTTTCTTTAAAAATATTTATAGAAGCTATAACATTTCTGAGTTATCTAGAAATGTTATTTTTGTTTAGTTTGGCTTTCTTTTTTCTTTTCTTTTTTTTTTTCGTTTTCATCTCAAAATTAAACATTTTGAGATAATTGTAGATTCACATGCACTTGTAAGAAATAATACGGAAAGAACCCTCTATCTTTCATCCAGTTCCTCTAACTTGGTAGATCTTGCCAAACTATTGTACTATTTCATAGCAGGATATTGACATCGATACCATCAAAATACAGACCATTTCCTTGGCTACAAGAATCCTCCACATCCTCTTCCCTCTGGCACCCACCCTTTCCTTAATCTCTGGCAACCACTGTTCTCCATATCTATAATTTTGTCTTTGCAGGAATGTTATATAAATGAATTATACAGTATGCAAACTTTTGGGATTGGCCTGTTTTTTTTTTTATTAGAAGCATAATCTTCTGAAAGTTGTTGCATGTATCGATAGCTTTTTAATTTTTATTGCTGAATAGTATTCCAGCGTATGGCGTACTACAGTTTGTTTAACCATCCACCTGTTAAAGCATATCTGGGCTGTTTCCAGTTTGGGCAATTGCAAGATGGACATTGATACACAGGTATTTTTGAAAACGTAAGTTTTTATTTTATTTCTCTGAGATGAGCATTTGCCCAGAAGAGCATTTGCTGGATCTTATGATAAATGCATATTGATTTTTTTTTTTTTTTTTTTTTTTTTTTTTGAGATGGAGTCTTACTGTGTCACCCAGGCTGGAGTGCAGTGGCACGATCTTGGCTCACTGGAATCTTCACCTCCAGGGTTCAAGCGATTCTCCTGCTTTAGCCTCCTGAGTAGTTGGGATTACAGGCACGTGCCACCATGCCTGGCTAATTTTTTGCATTTTTAGTAGAGATGGGTTTTCACCACGTTGGCCCGGCTGGTCTCAAACTCCTGACCTCAGGTGATCCGCCTGCCTCGGTCTCCCAAAGTGTTGGGATTATAGGCGTGAGCCCCCATGCCCGACCAGTTTGGTTTTTTTAAAGGTTGAGTTTTGAGAGTTTATATTCTAGATGCTAGTTCTTTGTCAAATATGTGATTTGAAAATCTTTTCTCTCAGTCTATAGCTTGTTTTTTCATCCTCTTCACAGAGTCTTTCACAGAGCAAAAATTTTTAATTATGATGAATCCAATTTATCAAGATTTTCTTTTAAGGATCACACTTTTGGTGTCAACTCCATGAACATTTTGTCTAGCCATAGATCCCCAGGAGTTTTTACTATGTTTTCTTGTAAATGTTTTAGTTTTATATTTTACATTTAAGTCTCTTTACATTTTGAGTTAATTTTTTAAAAAATAGGTTTGAGAATTAGGTTGAGCTTTTTGTTTTTGTTTTTGCCTGTGGATGTCCAATTGCTCCAGCACAATTTGCTGGAAAGGCTATTTTTCTTCCATTGAATTGTTTTTGTAACTTCATTGAAAATCACTTGGGCATACTTGTGTGGGTCTATTTTTGGGTTCGTTCTTCTGTTCTATTGATCGTTGTGTCTATTCTTCCACCAGCATCAAACAGTCTCAATTAACGTAGCTATATAATAAGTTGAAAATCAGGTAGACCAATTCCTCTCACTTTGTTCTTCTCTTTCAAAATGGTTTCAGCTATTCTAGTTCATTTGCCTGTCCGTATACCTTTTAGAGGAGCCTTGTCTGTATCTACAAAGAAATCTTGCTAGAATTTTAATAGGAATTTCATTAAACCTGTGTATCAGTTTGGCAGTGAATCAACCCTTTGCTA
Organism: Chlorocebus sabaeus; assembly: GCF_047675955.1. Classification (NCBI taxonomy): domain Eukaryota; kingdom Metazoa; phylum Chordata; class Mammalia; order Primates; family Cercopithecidae; genus Chlorocebus; species Chlorocebus sabaeus. The sequence continues at coordinate 29,330,089 of NC_132911.1, read as the reverse complement.
TGTTGACTGTTATGCCATGGTATGTCTCTCCACTTATTCAGATCTTTAATTTCTTGCAATATTTTGTAGTTTTCAGGATACAAGTCCTGTACATATATTAGATTTGCATCTGTATTAGTTTGTGATGGCTTCTGTAACAAAATACTACAAACCGAATAGCTTAAACAACAGAAATTTACTTTCTCACAGTTCTAGATGCTAGAAATCTGAAATCGAGATGTCAGCAGGGTTGGTTTCTTTCCAGAGCTGTGAGGAAGAATCTGTTCCAGGGCTCTCTCCTTGGCTTGTAGATGGCTGTCTTCTCCCCCATGTCTCCTCACATCACCTTCCCTCTGTGCACGTCTGTCTCTGTGTTCAAATTTCTCCGTTTTATAATGGTGTCGTCAGATTGGATTAGAGCCTACCCTAATAACCATATTTTAACTTTACCCCGGTAAAGAGTCTATCTCTAAATAAGACCATATGCTGAGGTATGAGGTTTAAGATTCCAGCATATCTTTTTGGGATGAGAGGGGCAAAGCATAATTCATCTGGTAGCAATACCTAAGTGATTTGTTTATTTATTTATAGAACAATTTTGAGTGGTATTGAATTTTCAATCATGGTGTCCATATATTGAATATGGAAGACACTCAACAATATTAGTCATCAGGGAAATGCAAATTAAAACCACAATATAATTTAACACCTCATATGTTAGCTAATAGTTTTTAAAATGATAATTACAATTGTTGGTGAGAATGTGGAACAATCGGATTACTCATATATTGCTGAAAAGAATTTAAAATCTTACAACCACTTTGAAACAGATTGGAAGTTTCTTATACATTTTAACACATACATTTACTACATGACCCAGCAATTCCATTCTTAGATATTTACCTAAGAGAAGTAAAGACATGTGTTCACATAAACACCTTTAAACATATGTTCACAGCAACTTTATTAATAATAGCCAAGGACTGGAAACAACTCAAATATTCATCTTCTAATGAATGGATTAACAAACTGTGGTCTCTCCATACGATGGAATCTCTACTCAACAGTAAAGAGTGGTGAACTACTGATACATGAAATAAATGGATGAAAATCAAAATTATTATGTTAAGTGAAAGAAGCCAGACACAAGTGCCTATATGACCATAATTCAATTTATATGACATCCTAGAAAAGGCAAAACTAGGGAGAGAAATGTTCAGTGCTTGCCAGGGATTCAGGGTAGAGGCAGGGCATCAGCTACAAAGGTCCATGCGGGAACGTTTTGGGAGTGATGCATATGTTCTATATCTTGACTGTAGTGATGGTTACATAGCCATATGCATTTGTCAAGACTCATCTAATATAGTACCCTTTAAACAGGTGAATGTTTTTGTAGGCATATTTTAAAAGCATTTTAAAAAATCACATCAGAAAATTTTGTTAAACATGATGGATTGAATAGATGTGTTATCTTTGCTTCCTTCTGAAATCCTGTGGAGATGATTGCAGATGAGGGATAGGAGAACATTTTGGACGACTGAAAGTGGATGGACCATTGGTAACTTAGCAAAGTAGAGAAAGCTTATGTTTAATCGCCAGTCAATAAGAATGTCAATAAAAACCAAGACGATATTCTCATTAGAACCCAAGAGAGCCCAAGGACTAGAGGTGCTGGTGAGCTTTGAAAGGCAAGACAAGAGAGGGGGTGGATATGAAGATGACGAACTTAGAGTTAGACTTCCAGATTCCGTCACTCACCTGCATACTCAGGTAGCATCTCCTCCCCCAACCTAGCAGGCAATGGAGATATATCTTCCTTAGCAATGGATCCAGAGAGACTCTGGATTTGGGGTTATCAGAGACAGTTGAGTAGGGAAGTGAGGACAGAGGCAAAACAAATGGTGAGCTAAATGTCTCTCTACTGAATTGTGAGACAATCAGCCCCAACCTCCTGGGCTCGAGTGATCCTCCCACCTCAGCCTCACAAGTAGCTAGGACCACAGGCACACACCACCACTATCCACATCCCTTAATCAGTTCCCAGACTTGAGTAGCCAGGTCTATATTTATACCAGACAGCAGATGAGATATTCCTTTTCTGGGCCAACAGAAAGAAAGTGCACAGAGATACTGACATGTCTACATCCCCCTAAGAAATGGGTAGGGATGCCCTATAGTAAGGTCCACTAGTCAGCGAGCTCCACCCACATGGTGTTTTTATGCCTTATTCCAATTACAAATGAATTGCTAGGAATAAACCAGACATCAGAGGAAATCCCCTGCATGAAAGGAGACCAAACTATTTTAATCAGAAAAACAGAACTTAGAATAAATAGTGGTAATGTTAAAAGACAAAAAAAAAAAAAAAAAAAAGGCAGAGTAAAAAGGAATTTTTGAAGACTCTAAAATATTCTCAGAGAAATGTAAGAGAATTTCACACTCATTAAACAAGAAAATATTATTTAAAAGATCATTTATTTTTATACTAAAAATGACAGCAGGCCAGGCACAGTGGCTCACATCTGTAATTCCAGCACTTTGGGAGGCCGAGGCAGGCAGATCACGAGGTCAAGAGATCGAGACCATCCTTGGCCAACATGGTGAAACTCTGTCTCTACCAAAAATACAAAAAAAAATTAGCTGGGCGTGGTGGCACATGCCTATAGTCCCAGCTACTGGGGAGGCTGAGGCAGGAGAAATCGCTTGAACCTCAGAGGTGGAGGTTTCAGTGAGTTGAGATCACAGTACTGCACTCCAGCCTGTCAACAGAGTGTGACAGACAATTCAAGATTTCGCTTTTAGGTTTTCACTAGAATTTAAGGTTACTAAGAGGTAAAAATTATAATGTACGTAATTCTTTATACAAAGTGGACAAAAAAGATGTGTTTTTAATTTAAAAATTATAAGAAAGGCAAAATAAATAAAACAATAACACTGACACAACTCAGAAAACTAGGAAAGGAGGTGGACTTCCTCAACACATTCAAGGGAATCTACAAAGCCCTACAATTAACATTATGCTTTATAATGGAAGAATGAATGCTTTACTTCTAAGATCAAGAATAAGGCAAAGTCCTTTCAACTTCATACAGGAAGTCCTAACCAGTTGAAATAAGCCACAAATAAGAGATTAAAGGTGTAAAGATTGTAAAGAAAGAAGTAAATCTGTCTTTATCTGCAATTCAAGAATTAATATATAAATGAAAAAAATTAGAACACTGTAAGTATACTTCTTAGAAATACAGTTAGAAATTCAAAAAGAAAAAAATTAAGACATTAAATGATTCAGGAGTAGGGAGTAGTGGCATAATAAACTGCTTTTTCTTTATAAGCTTTGTAGTGGTTTTTGATTTTTTTTTAAAAAAACCTCCATTTTACTTTGATAAAACATAAATTAAAAAGAGAAAGAGAAAAAGTCCTCAGCAGGCATTTAATATATTATTGAACTCCAACTATTTCTTCAAAGACAGTTTCTTCATTTAATAAAGCCTTTCCCTTATTCCCTGAGTAAATTAAAATGTTGATGAAGTTTTGCTGTCTTTGAAAACAAAACTTGAGAAATTCAGAAGTACTTAAAAATGCAAGCACATTTTCATTTATTAATAGACTGTAATCAAGGCTTGGAATAAAAATAAAAATGTAAATTTTTGGCATAATTAATGAGTTTTAAAATTGTTTTTCCCATGGCAAGAATTAATAGTTTTTGGCTGTTAGCCCCAAGGGCAAGCTACTGTTCTAACACAAATGGTTTGTCAATAAATAGTTCCTATGTACACGTAGACATATATTTTTACGGTTCTTTGCGTAAATATCTATATATGTGCATATGTTTATATCCTTTGCCTAAATATTTAGCAAAAGATGATTTTATAGGTATTTTTAGTTTTGTGGTTTGTTTTAAAAACTTTAACCAGAAAAATTCTACATTGGCTTTAGATTTATGTAACTTACCTTCACTTTTAGTATCAGTTATCTCTTTGTCAATACATGTTACATAAGTGGGCATAGTTCAAGCATCTTTCTGAGTATGCACATTCAGTTCATTCAATCTCAGGCCAAAAGAAAAATCAAGGAAAGGGAAGGAATAGCATGTTTTAATTGGGGGACCCAATACCCTTAGGTCTGCTTCCTTACTTACTTTGACTTGCCACAGTGCTTATATTATGAATAAATATATTGCTGCTCTTAGCAGACATAGTCCATGGTCCGTGCATTCTTCTTTGTATTTTCACAGATTAAAAGGTTGCCCCCAAATTAACTTATAATTAACATTTTATATAAAGTCAATAGATGGCAGTTACTCAATAACTACCAAGCAAAGCTGCTCATTAATGGGGACAGAATCATCCCTCCAAGGGAGTACATGTAAAACTCATGAACTGCTTCTCAAGGGAAAGGGGCAGAAGTGCTGTCATGCAGAGTGGATCTCTTTTGGAAGGGCAACACCCTCTTGGCAGAGTCTTAATTATTGTCCAGGGGGACCATTGTGAGTGGAAGACCTATAACGTTAAGTACAGCAAGTGACACTGAAGCAGAACTTTGAAAGGCTAAACAGGATGTCCCCTTTGACCCGTCTAATAATGGAGCTTTTCAGCTCAAATGTCTTCTCCTCAGATGCCAGTCAATCTCAAGTAGTCTCTTATTATCCTGGATTCCAGTACTATGTTTGCCTCTTTCCCAGCATTCATCACAATCTGCTATTATTGTATTTCCTTTCTTTGGGTTTGTGTCTCTGGCTAGAATTTAAGTTCCCTGAGGGCAGACCATTGTTGATTTTTCCCATCACTCCATGTGCAGTGCCTGGTATAGGGCCTGCCACCTACCTGGCTTGGCCTCATCCAGAATATGTGATTTATAAACTATGGCTCAAAATTGATATTTAGAATTTATTATTATTATTGTTGTGGTTTTATGTTCAGGATATAGGCCTATTCTTTTTGTTGTTGTTGTTGTTGTTGTTAGTTTGTTTGAGATAGAGTCTCACTCTGTCGCCCAGGCTGGAGTGCAGTGGTGCAATCTCGGCTCACTGCAACCTCTGCCTCCTGGGTTCAAGCGGTCCTCCTGCCTCAGCCTCCTCGAGTAACTGGGACTACAGGTGGGCACCACCACACACAGCTAATTTTTGTATTTTTAGGAGAGACTGAGGTTTTGCCATATTGGCCAGGCTGGTCTTGAACTCCTGACCTCAGGTGATCTACCTGCCTTGGCCTCCTAAAGTGCACGGATTACAGGCATGAGCCACCACGTCTGGCCTAGACCTATTCTTTAGAGGAAACTGCCAGTGAAAGTTTCACAAAGAAGCCAATTGTCTATAAAAATGCAGTGCACACTGCCTGGCAGGGAATAGATGCCCAGTTATCACTTGCTTGTTTAGTAATCTCCTCTAGTATAATCCAACAAGTACCCTCTAAGCGTGAAATGATTTGTCTTTAAACACAGAAATCAAAAGTTATGATGGCAGATACACACAATATGTGATTCATTTTCTTAGCCATTGCTTCATTTATGTACTTATTCATTCATTTATTCATTCATATATTCATGTGATTTATTTCTTCATTTTACATTTACCAAATATTTACAAGTGCTTAGTGCTATGCTGCAGTTCAGACAGAAATTTCTCAAGAAGAGAAAGATTTGATGGAAATCAGTGTGATTGATTAGAATAGTTCAATAGTCCTAGAAAAGTTTTTTGGAGATACTCGCTCTCTAAATTATCTTTTCCATAAGTTAGAATTTTAAAGCATTGTATTTCCCTAAAATAAAACCAGCTTTAAAAGAAATACTTTATTAGCTATCAGGACTTTTCAGGCATACAGCATATTATTGATTCCACCTGGGCTGCCTCTCCAATCAGCCAATGAAAAATGAAGAGTGCCCTGGTTTGGAGCAGATTGAGGCCTTGGGTGCCTTAGTGCACCCTGACTGGCTAAAAGTCAGTAACACGCTCTGCTTAAATGTTATTTTAGAAATCTATACCCTAAAATAAGATAGGGATCTAATTGGAAGAAGGCAATGCCCATCAGTAAACCATTATGAAATTTGCAGAAACCTGGGGCACCCACAAATGATGGGAGAGTATTGTCACACATAAGCTTCAAGGGGCAACTAACAGCTAAAAATACCCGCTTAGAGGAAGACTATTCACTCTGTAAGGAGAGAAAAATGAATGATCTCTCCAACTGGGAGAAGCCACGGAGATGCACATTCAGCCTGAGGGAGGCCTGAAGCCTGAAAGCCACAGCCATCCATGCTGCCTCCTGAGACCACATAATTAGAAGATCCATGAAAGTAGGAGGAAGAGAAAAAAGACTGGGAGTGGGAGCTAAGGCTCCTTCTCAAATCTAGAGTTCCATTCTTAGGTTGTTGAACTCAAAAGAACTTGAGTTGGAGGAGATGGTCTAGAGCCATGAAGGAAATTAAGAGCTTTGAGTTCTGAGTGAAGCTGAAGATAGCTGTGTACAAGTCTAGAGTGGGTGGGATAAAAAATTGGGGGTGTTTGTCTTTGAGACTGTGAAGAGAAAGTACAGAAAAGATCAAGAATCTGTATAAGAATGATAATTACTAAAGAATAGTATATTACAATATTTATTTAAAACCATGCACCTATTATTTAAAAGCATGCAACCATATTGCATGCATTATGCAGACATTTCTATACTCAAAGGAATATAAATCATTCTACCATAAAGACACATGCACGTATATGTTCATCACAGCATTACTCACAATACCAAAGTTACGGAATTAGCCTAAATGCCCATCAGTGTTAGACTGGATAAAGAAAATGTGGTACACATACACTATGAAATACTATGCAGCCATCACAAAGAATGAGATCATGTCCTTTGCAACAACATGGATAAAGGTGGAGGCCATTATCCTAAGCAAACTAATGCAGGGACAGAGAACCGAATACTGCATGTTGTCACTTGTAAGTGGGAGTTAAACATTGAAAACACATAAACATGTAGACACAAAGAAGGGAACCACAGTTATCAGGGCACACTTGAGGGTGGAGAATGGGAGGAGGGAGAGGACTGAAAAACTATCTTTTGTGTACTATGCTTATTACCTGGGTGATAAAATAATCTGTACACCAAACTCCATGACATGCAATTTACCTACATAGCATACCTGCATATGTATCCTTGAACCTAAAATAAAAGTTAAAAAATATAAAAGAATGCACTACAAGAGTATACACTCTTCAAATGAATTTCGATTCAACACAGACACATAGGCACAGAGAGAACCTACAATAGCTCACCTACAATGGCTAATCTGAGAGACATTGTTTCTGCCCTCATGGACTTTTCAGTTAACTGGGAGAAGGACATTAAACAATCTGTGAACAGGAGAGCAAATCTCATTAATGAAATATGTCAGGTAAAGAACTGCACCAGCCATTAGATTTTCTGTGCTGCCATGGGTGGTAAGTGGCTACTGGTGCCTTTAGGTGGGCTATGTTCTTGTGAACTTGTCCTGATCCCCACCAGGAGATCAAAACCTAGCAGGTTGCTTGTACCTCATGGGAAATCTTTGGGAGGCTGGTACATATCTCTCATTTTTTCTTTTCTCTACATCCTAGCCCCACCAACCTCTTTATTTTTTTTCATTGAAATACGTTATTTTAAAATTATTTTAAATTTAATACATTTTAAATTGTTTCCAGAGGCCGGGTGCAGTGGCTCATGCCTGTAATCCCAGCACTTTGGGAGGCCGAGGTGGGTGGATTACCTGAGGTCAGGAGTTCAAGACCAGCCTGGCCAACATGGTGAAATCCTGTCTCTACTAAAAATTTTGTCTCTACTAAAAATACAAAAATTAGCCAGGCATGGTGGCACGTGCCTGTAATCCCGGCTATTAGGGAGGCTGAGGCAAGCGAATCGCTTAAACCTGGAAGGTGGAGGTTGCAGTGAGCCAAGATTGCACCAATGAGCTCTAGCCTGGGCAACAGAGGGAGACACTGTCTCAAAAAAAAGAAAAAAACTTTTTATATTCTGCTTCTCTCTTAAATATAAGTTCCAGTTTTAGATTATCTCTTTGCTTATGCAGATGAGCATAGGCTTTTAGAAGCAGCCAGATCACACCTTGAACACTTTGCTGCTTAGAAATTTCTTTTGCCAGATACCCTAAATCATCTTTCTCAAATTCAAAGTTCAATAGATCCCTAGAGCAGGGGCACAATGCTGCCAGTCTCTTTGCTAAAGTATAGCGAGTGATTTTTTACTCCGGTTCCCAATAAGTTCTCATCTCCATCTGGGACCACCTCAAGCCTGGACTTCCTTGTCCATATCACTATCCAGCATTTTGGTCACAGCAATTTAACCAGTCTTTAGGAAGTTCCGAACTTTCCCTCATCTTCCTGTCTTCTTCTGAGTCCTTCAAACTGTTTCAATCTCTGCTCTTTACCCAGTTCCCAAGTCACTTCCACATCTCCAGGCATCTTTATAGCAACGCCCCACTTCTCTGGCGCCAATTTTCTGTATTAGTCCTTTCTCACACTGCTCTAAAGAACTACCTGAGACTGGGTAATTTATGAAGAAAGGAAGTTTAATAGACTCACAGTTATGCAGGCTGTGCAGGAGGCATGGCTGGGGATGTCTAAAGAAATTTAAAATCATAGCAGAAGGTGAAGGGCAAGCAAGCAAATCTTCACATGGCCAGCAGGAGAGAGAGAGAGAGTGAAAGGGGGAGATGCTACACACTTTCAAACAACCGGGTCTCATGAGAACTCACTCACTATCATGAGAACAGCAAGGGGGAAGTCTGCCCCCATGATTCAATCACCTCCCACCAGGCTCCTTCTCCAATAGGTGGGGATTACATTTTGACATGAGATTTGGATGGGGACATAGAACCAAACTATATCAGTGCTTCTTAAAGAGAATTTTGAATTAATTCTTCTATTATTTTGCCCCATTGTCACCCCAACTATCACTGCCAATTCTTGAGCCTTTACGGGTATAGGCCCAGTGTCTTCAGTGTAAATTCAGTGTAAATTAAGTTGCTTCTCAGCTTTTCCCATCACCTGCTTAGGTTCAGGGTTTTATTTGTTTGTTTGTTTTGCTTTGTTTTGTTTTGTTTCTTGGTTTCCTGAACTACTAGCTCTTCTACTTTTTTTTTTCTATGCTTATAGGCTTATTATGTTTTAAATATATTTTTAACTGCTGCTTTAATAGAACTTTGACAGGAAATGGATGTCATAGAATACATAATTTTTAAAACTACAATTACATGTTGTTGTAACTAAAATTCAACAACTGGATAAAAGTTCATGTAAGTGAAAACACCCCAAAATAATAGTGGCTTGTCTAATGCCTATTATGTTCTAGGCACTGTGCTAAATATTAGTATTCAGTTAGCTTATTTGAGTCTCAAAATAGTCCTGTGAGCGAGGTACTGAAATAGTCAGATTGTCATTAGCATGACTTTGGCATCGTAACTAAAGGAGCAGCTGAAGGTATGGGAGATATGTAGCATCTGACCAAAGGAGTTTTGCCCTGTCAGATAAGGCAGATAAAATAAAATTTAAGCAATAAAAACCAAAGCAGGGTTCAAAGAGATAATAAAGACATTACTGAAAGACATTATACTCAAACAGTATAGATAAGTGTAGATGAAATAATTAGGTAATAGTGTACCTAGCCTCAGAAGACGTCGGTAAAACCAACTTCACCTGAATAGTAATGACTTTCAATCCTCTATTACTGCAACAACAACAAAAATGAATCCATGTATCTATCAGTGGGTGGAGAGAACTTTCCTAGGTGTACAAAGCCCCCAGGTTTCTTTTCCTGGTCTAGAATGTCTAGTCATTACGTTTCTTTTACTTGCTTCAGTTCTCTTGGGGCAATTGGTACAATTCACTGGGAACATGAAACTGAGAGTATTTTAACTTCAGGAAGGTTTAAAATTGAGGTTAGAGGAGATAAAGTAAATGAAACCCACAGTATTATTACCTTCATGTTAGGTTTAAGAAAATTGAAATAATCTTTGTGTGTTTATTGTTTAAGATAATTTAAAATGTATTATGTTTATAAACTTCACTCATTAAATGTATAAGAATTGAGTCTGTGGAAACTCAGTTCTTTCAATTTTGGCTAAAAGGTAGACATTTGAAGAACCTATAAAGGAGATTGAATATATTAAATTTATATAGAGTTTAGGTATTTACCAACTATTTGAATAAGTTTTACCTGTTCAACTTGAGTTGATCAAACATTAATCAAACACCATATTGAAAGTGATGGTTGAAATTTGCTATATTTAGATATAGAATTGTAAGAATTTTAAATTAAATTCAAAGACTAAAGAAAACTAGGGTTTTGAATGTATATCTTAAATAAATTAAATGTTAAGTTAAAATCTCAAGTAGCAAAAGTAGTATTTTCTGAACTTGGGAAGTTGACTTTATATGAAAAACAAAACAAAACAGACACAAAACCTTCACTTTGACCCAGAGAAGAAAATCCAGACACAGAGAAGTTAATAGACTCTTTAACCATTGAAATTATGTCATATCTAAATATGCTTCTTGGACATATATACTTAAAAAATACCTCTTGAGATGGGAACAATTAGTGTATCAGTACAATCTGGTAAATCTCAGTTGTGAAAAGTACAGTACAAGCAGTCCCAGGGTGACTTTGTGTTTTTCTTAAACTGAACATTAGATGCTCTTTAGGGGTGACATTTAACCATGGGTAGTTATTGTTGGAAATTAGCTTATTATTGAAATTAGAAGCAAGATATGTAAAGTGTAATGATAGTACTTGGGGGAACATGGCTCAACTAAAAATTCAGTGCAGGTTAATGCAAGTGGGGACAGAAGGACAATTAGAATATTCATTAATTGTTTCTATTTATGCTACTATCCCCAAACCTTAATATTTAAGTAAAAGCCTCCTCTTTGATTATAGCATCAATAAATGAAAGTATGTTTGCAATTCCCAACTAGGTTTAAATTTATGAGTTTTGAATCTTACAGCAGGGAGCCTGAGTCAACAGCCCTGTTTATGAATTAAAAACACTTAGGAGAGCGCCTGGTTAGAAAAAGAAAATGGGCTTGCAGTCTTGCAGATCTAGGTTCCAGAACTGCCTTTTTTTTTTTTTCCTTAAAGCTGTGTGACCCTGAGTGAGATATGAACCTCTCTTGCACTCAGGATTTGTGAAATGAGGATAATGGTGTCTATCCCTTAGAACCGCAAGGCTGGAGATGATCCACTAAATCATCTAACCCAGGGCCTGGAAGGGACACTGAAAATGATAGCTATTATTAGGTTGGTGTAAAAGTAATTGCGGTTTTTGCCATTGTCTTCAAGAATAGGGACCTCAACTAAGGTAATTAGACAACCAGAAGAAAATAAAAAATGAAAACAATGCATTTATTGTACTATTTTCTTTCCAGTATTGGATTTATTTGTTGCAAAATGTCTTATTAATGTGGAAAATAACCATCTTTTATTTGGGATGAATATTTGGCGGGAAGGTCAGTTACCAAGAAATTAAATCAAATGGAAAAACTTTAGATTGGCATTTTGCACAGTGGGAGTCAGATTCTGACAGATACGGGAAAAGGTTTTCTCCCATGATAGTTTATTTAGTACAAAATGTTTTCATTTGAATAATATCCTTGATAAATCCCTGATGATTTTATCTCTGTCTCAGATAGGTGTCCAGGCTTTTTTTTTTTTTTTTTTTTTTTTTTTTTTTTTTAAGAATAACTGATTTCGGGTTTTTTTTTTTTTTATTTGGTTTGGTTTTTCTTTGAGGATATCTGTCTGCTCTTACATTTCAGCCCTTACAGCCAGGTTATCGCTGAAAAGTAAGGTAGGTCCTCCAGGTCCTCATTTAAAATCATGGATAGGCTCTTGGAAACTGTGATTAAGTGAAAGGATGTATGCTGAAACCAATTTTCCCATGGGCTGATGGAAGCATGAGTGAAGTTCCTATGGTGTATTTCTGGTCACAAAAACATCACCAAATTTCCAAATAAAGATGAAAACACTGCTAATATTAAACATCTAAGGCCGGACGCCGTGGCTCACGCCTGTAATTCCAACACTTTGGGAGGCCGAGGCGGGTGGATCATGAGGTCAGGAGATCGAGACCATCCTGGCTAACACGGTGAAACCCTGTCTCTACTAAAAATACAAAAAATTAGCAGGGTGTGGTGGCGGGTGCCTCTAGTCCCAGCTACTTGGGAGGCTGAGGCAGGAGAATGACGTGAAACTGGGAGGAGGAGCTTACAGTGAGCCGAGATCGCGCCACTGCACTCCAGCCTGGGCGACATAGCGAGAGAGCGAGACTCTGTCTCAAAATAAATAAATAAATAAATAAATAAGAGCTATACATACATTTCAGAAAGAGTAATAAAAAAAGTAAAATCACTACTTACTCCAATATTCTAGTTTACTGTCATGAGTGGCTGGAGCCTGCTCCAGGAGCTTCGGATGCAAGGCAGGAACCACCCCTGGCCAGGATGTCAATCCATCTGTGTTTTTGTTTTTGTTTTTTTGAGATGGAGTTTTGCTCATCCGCCCAGGCTGGAGTGCAGTGGCGCGATCTCGGCTCACTGCAAGCTCCGCCTCCCGGGTTTACGCCATTCTCCTGTCTCAGTCTCCCGAGTAGCTGGGACTACAGGCGCCCGCCACCACGCCCGGCTAAGTTTTTGTATTTTTAGCAGAGACGGGGTTGCACCGTGTTAGCCAGGATGGTCTCAATCTCCTGACCTTGTGATCCGCCCGCCTCAGCCTCCCAAAGTGCTGGGATTACAGGCGTGAGCCACCGCGTCCAGCCTAATCCATCTTAATCGTACTCATCCACACTCAATCATACTAGGACTGAATGGGCACACCAATTCACCTAGTGTGTACAGCTTTGGGGTGAGGGACCAGGCCACAGGACAAAGAGAAAACCCATGCAGACATGGGGAGAAAGTACAAACTCCACAGAGACGTTGGCCCCAGCTGGAAATTAATTGATGTTTTCTCATCAATGTTACAAATAAACAACATGGAGCAAATGACTTTATTCAAGGATCTGCTGTAATGTCTTGGCTTTATGGTATTACTTTGAAAGGTTTTGCAATAGTGCAATGTGTGGATATTATCACTGAGAAGTATAATTATAAGGGAAATGCCTTACTGTGTTGCTGCAGAGGCTAACAAGTCATGTTAGGGCAGGAAAGAAGCAGAGACATGTGTGTAAGCGTGTGGCACTTCTCTTGATCTCACTGTTAGCTCACCAGTTATTTCCTCTGCCTACCCCACCCTTCCTTGACTTTAGAATGGGCATGATATTTCCGCAGCAACCTCTAAAGACAAGATAACTAAAGAGAGTTAATTGATGAATGAGACAATATTTTCTTAAAAGCCTTTGAAATCTTTAAATAAATGATACTATTAGGTTGGTGCAAAAGCAAGTGCAGTTTTGGCCATTACTTTCAATGGCAAAGACCAGAATTATTTTTGCACCAATCTAACACATAGTTGTCTATACACTATGGTGTGTGTATGTGTGTGTGTGTGTGCGCGCTTATGGTATTGTTATCACTGATTAGTGAAAAAGAAATCTACCACACCTATTAACTTTCAAAAGGAACAAATATGCATGTGGGTGAGGGTGTGGGATCCAATAAGTCTGTGAGTGTAGACCTGCATTCATTCCATTGTAACTGACCACCTGCTATGTTTCAGACACTTTTCTTCATTCATTCAATTGTAACTGACCACATGCTGTTTCAGATACATTCCTTTATTCACTCCATTGTAACTGACCACATGCTACATTTCAGACATGTTCCTTCATTCATTCAAGTGTAACTGACCACATGCTATGTTTCAGACATTTTGCTAACCATTTTGGTTACAAAAATGATAAGACACAAGTACTAGCCTTGGTTCCTGGAGGAATTTACAATCTAGGGGAAAAAACAGGTATATAACTAAAGCAATTGTATACAATGTGGTGCATGCAATGATGAAAGTGGTGTGGAACAGTTCCCAGGAGGATTTGACACCTGAACTGAGTAATAAAGAATGAATAGGGGTTGATCGAGCAGAGAGGGGTGAAGAGGGCATTCAGGCCCAACAAGAACAAAGAGAGGCACAGAGTAAGGAAAGGCATGGTATAGATGCAGGAAGCATCAAGCAATTTGTGTTGCTGGAGAGTAGGGAAGAAAGCCAGGAGTGGTATAAAATGGGGATGGTGGTATTGTCTGCCCTTTTAAGAAATATGAATTTTATCTTGGAAATACTAGGGCACTTTTTTTTTTTTGTATGAAGACACCTATTATAGCATTCTTTGTAACAACAAAAGATGAAGAATAATCTGCCTATTGGTAAGAAATAGCTAATCCATGTAACATTCAGAGTATTAAATATCAGGCAACCACTGAAAAAACAAAGTACCTTTATAAGCAAGGAAATTAAAAGATCTCTAAGACTACATTGTTAAGTGGGAACAAAAATGAAAGAGCAATGCTATGGTTTGAATATGTCCCCAAAGTGCTTATGTGTTGGAAACTTAGTCCCCAATGTAACAGTATTGGGAGGTAGGGCCTAAAAAGAGATGATTGTTTCATGAGGGCAGAGCCCTCACAATTTAATTGATGTCATTATCACCAGAGCAGGTTAGTTATGTTGGGAGTGGGTTGTAATAAAATGTAATAAAATGGGTGCAGCCTCTGGTGCTTTTCTCTTGTGCTCTCTCACCATGTTATGCCTTCTGCAAGGGGTGATCTCACCAGGTGCTGCTGCCATGCTCTTGGAATTGCCAGCCTCTAGGACTGTAAAACATAAGTTTATTTTCTTTAGTAGTTTCTTTTTTTCTTGAGACTATAAGTGTATGGTATTCTATTATACCAACAGGAAATGAACTAGGACGACCAGCTTGTATGATATGATCTTATTGGCGTAGGAAAACAACAACATAGGGTTCTTTCTCTCTACTTTGTTTATCTCTGTTTCTCTGTGCATGTCAACTTTATTCTTTCTTCCTTTTATGCTGACTGGCTGCCTCAGCTTCTCCCCTCATCAGAAAAGAAGTCTGGCCACCAAGCTTATGAAATTTTGTGTCTGACATCTCTATCCATGGAAATAAGTCAACTGGATTCTTCAAGCTCAAGTTCCAACACCACAGGAAAGAACTCTCAATATAAACCAAGTAACAGTGGCCCAAAAAGAGAGATCAGAGAAGAAAGTGACAGCTTCTAGGGAGCACTTTATGGAGTTTAAAAAGGTTCAGTTCTTAGAAGGAAGAAAAAGGGAGGAGGTATTGGATAGAAAGGGGGCAAAATGACAGAGGCTTCTTTTTATTACTGTATATGCCCGTGTATTATTTTACTTTCTCTGGACAGCATGTATTATTGTGTAATATTTTTAATGGAAAAAATAAAGACAAAAAGAGCTATTGTTGGCTCTGTATTTCAAGTGCATCACTCTCAAGTCTAAATAGAGAAAGTATTTGGAGAAAACGAAAGTGGTGGAAGGCAGACAAATGAAGCATTTTCCTCCAGCCTAAGAGAGCAATGAAGGAAGCTGACATTACCACCACACTGACAAAGAGAGAGAGGAAGGGGAATTCTGAGAAACACTCAGAGGTAAAACTGATAGATCATGGAGCTTGATGTAGACAGGAGGTAAGAGAGAGAGAAGCCAAGGATGACACCAAAGTGACACCAAGGTTCTGGCTGGGATCGTTGTGTCAGTGATGAAGAAAGGAGAAGAAGGAAATGTACATGTTTATTTTTTTGGACATACTGAGGTTGAGACATCTGCGACTTCTGAGTAGAGTGTAAGCTGGTGTCCCAGATGACAATTTAAGGGTGAATACTGGGTTAGAGAATAGCATATGTTTAATGGAATCGGAGCATGTTCATGTACCCAAACTGAATGTGCATGACTCTCAGAAACACTCAGGCACTTGGCTGCTGGAAAAGAAAGTCTTCCTTTTTATTTCATATATAGGTAGGCTTGACTAGGAGAAGGGTAAAACCTTAATGCTCCTTCCTTTTAGTTATTACAGTTAATACCTAAAACTAATCAGCTCAGGGCCATCCTAGGTCCACGAGCTGGTGTGAGTGTGAAGCAGCCCCAAGCTGGAACGCTGTCACTGTGCTGCCAAGGATCAAGTATGGTAAGCCCTTACATAGGCACTAGCCCAGGCTGTGTGTGCAGAGCCCAACCCAGGGAGGCCTGAGCCCTTGATTTCCTCTTCTCTCTGTGGAACACAGCACATTGGGAACTGAATGAGTACTTCCCTTTACTAGAACCACCCCTGGAAACAACTATCTGGGGTCATGTTTCCTGGAAATAGCCTCCAAGACAGAGATTTCTGTGCAGGAATTTTATTAGAGCATTGTTGCATAATAATAAAGAATTTTTCTGGTTTTTATTCAGGGTTCCTGACATAGAGCTTCAAAAACATGCAATTTCTGAGTCATAGAAGTGTCTTTGTTTGGCTAATGAGATGACTCAAGATGGACACCTAATAGCTTTAGAATGGGAGCCTTATAGCTTCAGGATGGGGGCTGGTCATCAGAAAGGCCAACCACCTGATTGGATGGTTGGGATTTTGCACTAGCCAACCTTCAGGGAGAAGACGGGGACTAGAAATTGAGTTTAATCATGTGTTCAACCAATCATGCCTACATAATGAAACTCCCACCAAAAACTCTGGGCTCAAAGCTCTCAGTGGAACTTTTGGTTGTTGATTATACATCCATGTGCTTGGAGGATGGGGCACCCTGATTGCATGCAAAGAGGGCACAGGAGCTCTGTGTTCCGTCCCAGACCTCGCTCAATGCATCTCTTCATTCGACTGGTCCTCCCTGTGTATCCTTTATGATTAAACTGTAATAATAAGTACAGTGAGTCTCTGAGTTCTGTGAGTCATCCTAGTATACTGTATATCAAGCCTGAGAAGGTTGTGGGAACCCGCAAATTTATAACGAGTTGGTCAGAGGTGCAGATGGTATGAAGACTTGCAGCTGGCATCTGAGGGGAAACTTTGGAGGACTCTGCCTTTAACTTGTTGGGGTCTGAGCTGACTCCAGGTGGTTAGTGCCAGAATTAAATTGTATACCATATAGTTGGTGTTAGGGAGTTGGAGTCTTAAGAGAGTAGCCATACTCTATGCCATACCTGTAAGATAATGAGAGAAGCAGCATTGGATATAGAGGGAAGTTGAATTGCAGTGCTATAGCAAGAGGGACCTCAGCTGATCCTATAAGGAGCTCTGAAACTTGAATGGTCCTTTAGAGACATCCTGAAGAGAGGCAAGAGGACTGGCCCTTTGTACTCCCACACTGACTCCCCAGGAAGGGGACATAACTTTGGCAGAGGGCATTGCCTCAGGAGGAACTCAGCTGTAAGTCATTAGCATTCCATATTCCTGGCAGCTGGGGAAATAAGTGACTTGACCCTGAAGGAGGCTTTGGGGAGGTACACTACAGCATCCACTACAGTGGCTTAGTCATATACAAGTGTCTTATGTATTGTGCATTCATGCTTGGATTTTTAAGCATCTAGGCACATACAGCTGATTCCCAAGGTCCGAAATAAGCCAGCACTTTAACTTGCTCTCCTTATTAAAAGAGAAATTCTCTCCAGAAACAATGTGTATGATTGTTGCAATTTTTTTTTTTTCATTTACAAGCCAGCCACAATTGTGTGTCATTAAGACTCATCAAGCTATTATGGTTGGAGCTCAGGAGAAGGTTGCAATAGCAGGTGCAGAGACTTTATATAAGGTGGGACTTTTCAAAATGAAGTCTAGAGGTAAAATGCATTGCCATTTTCAGTTTCCATCCTCATTATTTTATATATAGATCATATCTTTCTGTTCCAATCTCATTTATTTTCCAGTGTTTAAATTCTGAGTAATTATTTTATTTTATGCGCTCTGATAATCTTTGTCTTATAACTGGAGCATTTATGCATTTACACCTATTGGTATACTTAGATTTATATCTGTGTTTGATATAATATTCTTCCTTCTTGTTATATTTTATTTTTCGTCCTTTCTTGTTTGATTCTCTTTTCATCATACTACATTTTTCCCCCTCCTAGTTGGGAAGATATATACTCTGGTTCTGTCCTTACAGAACTCTAACTTTGCTGACTTAGGGGTCCACTCTTAGACCTTTAGCCTCCGTTTTAATTTAATTTTTCTTTCTGTGGATCTTAGATATACAAAATTGGATTAAACCACAATCTTTGGTTCATGGCATACTCTCAATATTGCTCTGTTCATTACCCTCTTATTTGATTAGTTGGTTTTAATAATCTAATAAGCCCCTGAAAACTCATTTCCTAAGACACACACCAGGATCTTGACAATAATTTCATTTAAGCCCATTAGTTTTCCCCATTCCATCTTCCTGTCTCCCCCATCCAGGTAGCCATCATCCTGAATCCCAGGTTTATCATTCCAAAACTTTTTTTTTTATGTAGTTGTAGTACTTCTATTTGTATTCCTAAGATACACATATGTATAAAATTCCAGTTGCTTTTAGTTGCATATGCTGTCATTCTGCACATAACCTTTTGAGACAACTTTCCAATTGGCTGCATATGATCATTTTTAACTGCTACATAGTATATCTGCATAAACCACAGTTTAGTAATCTGTTCTTCTATTGATAGCATTTGGAACTATTTCCATGTTTTTGCTAAATCATACTGTTATGGACATTGTTTATATATGTCTCCTGTGCGTGTGCAAGAATTTGTCTTCAGTACAAACCTAGGATGAATTGTTGGACTATAAACAGGTTAACATTCAACTTAGAAGACAGTGCCAACCCACTTTCCAGTTTATAGACCCATAAGCACCATAAAAGAAAGCCTGTGGATTCACATACCTTCCAACACTTGGGATTGTTCATTTTCTAATTTTTGATGATTGAATGGGGAGAAAATGTAATCTCACTGTGGTCTTGAGTTTCATTTCCCCGATCTCTAATGATATTGAATAGCTTCTTATATCTTTATTGGCTACAGTTCTTCTGAGGAATGTATTTATGTCTCTTGTTTACATTTCATTCCTTCCTATATCTTAGATCTTCCAATTATGATCACTTTCTGTCTGAAGTTCCTCTTTTAGTATTTCCTTTAGAGAGATATTGCTGGTGGCAAACTGTTTCCACTATGTTTTTAGAAATGTCTTCATTTTGCTCTCATCCTTAAAAGATAATTTTACCGTGTATACAATTCTAGGTTGGCAGTTACTGTCTTTCAGCACACCGAAGATATTATTCCATTGTTTACTGACTTCATTTATTGCAGTTAACAAGTTTGCTATTAGTTTAATTATTGCTCTTTCAAGAGCAATAAATTTTACCTCATTTGATATTTTTTCTTTACCTTTGCTCTTGTGCACTTTTACTATGACATTTCTAAGTATGATTGATTTTATTTTGTTTTTCGTTTTTATCTAACTTGCTTGGGGAGTCTTTGGAATTCTTGATTCTGTAGTTTGTTCTCTTGCATTGGTCCTGGAAATGCATGAAAATTTACCACCATCTCTTCAAATATGGTCGTGACCTTCATTCTCTCTCCTCTTCACTCTTCCATATATTTTTACATCTTTTTATCTTTCTGCCCTGCATTCTGGATAATTTTCTTCTGCTCTGTCTTCCAATTTGTTAATTTTCTCTTCAGCTGAATCTAATCTCCTAATTCTATCCATTAAACTTTCTATTTAATTATTACATTTTCATTTCTAAGAGTTCTATTTGGTTAATTTTTAAGGCTTCTTGGCTAGTATTTGTAGTTTTGTTCCCTGCAGATATGTATAAGCTTGCCTTTTACTTTCTAAATATACCAAGCAAAATTTTTCTATATAGTATCTAATAATTAAAACATCTAAAGACTTTGATAGTCTATTTGTGTAATTAGTTATATGTATAATTTCATGACTCCTGCTATACATGGTAATCTTTCTCTTTGAAATGCTCATTTTCCTTGGAAAATTGTAAGAATTATTTGAAGCCTAAGATGAAGGTGCACTTTTTCAGAAACAAAATAGGTAAAGTTAATATTCAAAAATCAATAGGCTTTATATAAACAAACAAAGCAGTGTGAAGATAGGGCTATCAGATTGCCAATGGGTTATAATGGGAGAGAAGTTAATCATTTATGATAGTAACAAGAACCAAAAAAGGAAAAAATACTTAAAGGGTAAACTTAATAAGAATTATTACAGCCATTATAGGAAGAAACCATTTTAAATGCTTTTGAGAGAAAATAAAGAAGACTTGAACAACAAAAACACGTGATATGTGTTGAGTAGGAAGATTTAGTGTCATAGAGGTAGCACCCAAAGTCAGTAGGGAAGAGATGGATTATTTAGTACATGATGCTGAGACAACTAGATAGGCATTTGGGGAAAAAAATAAGTTGACTACAATGCCTCACACTTTGGACTAAAATAAATTCTGTATAAATGAAAGACTTAAATTAACAAATGAAATCATAAAGTACTGTAAAATACTAACTGATTTTTTTCCTCAGAGTAGAGAAGTTATTATAAAAATGATATGAAAACCTGATATTGGTGAATTTGAGTACACAAAAACAAAGAGTTTTCTGATTGGAAAAATTATTTTAAATAAAGTAGGAAGACAAATGATTATTTGCAACTCATATGAGTCAGAGGAATAATTTCTTGCTTATAGAAAAGCTTCCATATATCAATATAGGAGCTAAATTAAAATGAAAATGAACAAAAAGATTTAAATACATAGTTCTCAGAAATACAGATGACACCCGATCATAAAAATGAGTGATCAATTTTATTCATAACAAAAGACAATAAAAACAAAACCACACTGAAAAAACACTTTTACCTTATTAGGTGGAAAAAATTTAAAAATTGGAAGGGTTAATAAAGGTGGAATAAATAGGGAAACCATGGATTGCTGGTGGGAGTACAAATTAGTACATCTTTGAGTGGCAGTTCAGCAATATCAATCAAAATATAAACAACCTCACTTTTTGATCTAGAGATTCTGACTCTAGGAATTTATCCCACAGATAAACTCACACATATATGAAATTATGTATATACAATTTTATTCATTGTTCCCTTGTTAATTATAGAAAAATATTGAAAGGAACCTAAGTGCCCACCAATAGAAAACTGTTTAAATACATGACAGTACATGCATGCAACAGTATACTTGCTGCTAGAAAAAAGTAAAGAATAAGAAAATTATGCCAGGCATGGTGGCTCACACCTGTAATCCCAGCACTTTGGGAGGCCAAGGCGGGAGGATCACCTGAGGTCAGGAGTTCAAGACCAGCCTGGTCAACATGGTGAAACCTCGTCTCTACTAAAAATACAAAAATTAGCAAGGCATGGTGATGCAAGCCTGTAATCCCAGCTATTCGGGAGGCTGAGGCAAGAGAATCACTTGAATCCAGGAGGCAGAGGTTGCAGTGAGCCGAGATTGCACCATTGCACTCCAGCTTGGGTGATAGAGCAATACTCAATCTCAAAAAAAGAAAAAAGAAAAAAAAATTATGTATTGATGTATAAAAATGTTTAAGATTATTACATAAGAAAAACAAGATGCAGAGTAGGATGTAGAGTGTGAATTCATTTGTGTCAAAAACTGGAAACAGAATATGTATGCATATTTGCTTATATGTACACATATTTCTGGAAGAAGAAATATAGAATGTCTCTGGAAGAAAACAAGAAACTGATGTTGGAGGGAACCTGCATATCTGAGGGACAGGGTTATGGGGGGGGAGATTTGTTACTCTTTCTTTTTTGAACATATCAAATTTTGACCATGACTATGTGACTATTATACTTCTAAAAATATGCTAACTTAAAACAAAAATCCTTCATATGGCTTTGAGAGAGTTAAAAATATTTCCTAAGGTGACAAAAAGGATTTCTGGCCACCATTACTGTGTTGTGATTTTTCAAGTGGGAGAAGGTAGGGTACAATGTGGCCTATCTCAAAGTCTAAAATTAAACATCAGCTGATTGAAATCCAATTCGGAGAAATGTTCTGATATTTGTATGGCTACCATCTGTTGGCATGGGCCTCCAAGCCTAGGAGAAAACTAACCCTTCAGGAAGCTTTTAGAGAGAGAGTTCCTGTAGTGGGGATGGTAACAAGTTGAGCAGGTAGGACAAGGGAGAGAATATTTTTTTGAGAATCTTGGTTTCCCGAGCTGACTCAGTCCTTGACTGTGGTGATACCATATTGCCAATTTGGTTTCTTACTTGCCTTGCCATAGAATGTTACTTAAAAGCCTCTCAAGTATATTAGGAGAGCATTAACTCATTAATGAGAATCTTCATAGGAAGAAAGTTTAGAGGATGAGATGAAGACCTGTCTTAAGTTTTCCTATTGTGGTAGCTAGCTTTCAAACAATGGCCCCCACAAACTGCACTTCCCAGTATTCGCACCTCACTGCAGTTCCTCCCACGTGGGATCTGAGCTGAGTCTGTGACTCACTCGAAACTATAGAACTTGGCAGGAGTGACAATGTGCTGGGCCTTAACGATGCCTGGCAGCTTCCTTCCTTGCATTTTTGGAGCTAAGCTGTCAAGCAAGATGTTTGGCTATCGTGCTGGAGAGACCACATAAACAGACCACCTGGAGAGGCCTTGTGGAAAGGAGAGGCCCTGAAGCCATGTGGAGAGTGAGAGAACCAACCATCCCAGCCCCAGCTGCCATCTGCCTGAAACTGCATGAGAGACCTCGAGAGAGACCAGAAGAACTGCCCAGTTCAACAGTCCACTCGCAGCACTATGAAAAATCATCAGATTAAAGCCCTTAAGGTTTGAAGTGGTTGTCATGACATGGTAGATAGTAAAACACCCACTTTCTTTCTTTCTTTCTTTTGGAGAGACAGTCTTGCTCTGTTGCCAGGCTGGAGTGCAGTGGCACAATCTCTGCTCACTTGCAACCTATACCTCCTGGGTTCAAGCAATTCTCCTGCCTCAGCTTCCCAAGTAGCTGGGACTACAGGCACCCGCCACCAAGCCCAGCTAATTTTTGTATTTTTAATAGAGACGGGCTTTCACCATGTTGGCCAGGATGATCTCAATCTCTTTACCTCATGATCCACCTGCCTCGGCTTTCCAAAGTGCTGGGATTATAGGCGTGAGCCACCGCACCCAGCCGTAAAATACCCACTTTCACAGAAGCATAACCGGAAATGAGAAAGCCCTCTTTTTGATGTAGGCATTTACTGAGAGGGTCATGGAAGCCTTCAGAAGCCCCCTTCTATCTGTCTTGCAACTTGCCCGACCAACCCTAAACACAAGGCAGGCTAGCAAACAGCTTGG
Organism: Chlorocebus sabaeus; assembly: GCF_047675955.1. Lineage (NCBI taxonomy): Eukaryota > Metazoa > Chordata > Mammalia > Primates > Cercopithecidae > Chlorocebus > Chlorocebus sabaeus. The sequence continues at coordinate 29,306,788 of NC_132911.1, read as the reverse complement.
GAAGAAAAAACACAGACAAATATGACATGATTTTTAAAGGGAAGGCAAATGAAATGCCAAGTAGGAAATTGAATCTACATGTCAAAAAAAATGAAATGAGAAGAACAAAAAAGTTCTGTGATTGGGAGAACAGATTGAGGGAGAAGGGTGAATTGTGGCTCATTTCTGTCACTTACTGGCTGTGTCACCTTAGGAAAGTGATGTAATGTCTCTGAACTTTAGTTTTACCTTTGGTAAAATGAGGCAAGTGTACATACCTGCAAGGTTTATTATCAGGGCTGAATGAGATTAAATATATATATGTAAGTTGCAAGCAAGGACCCTAGTATATAGTAGAAACTTAATTATTATAAAAACAATAACCACTGTTTTATACTCGAGTGAAAACAGCAAATCATTAAAAGGTGTGCATAGTACAGTACCACTTATGTAAAAGCAGTAAATGCATATTACAACACCATTAATTTTTTAGACATACATAAGTATGTAGTAAAAGTATAAAAACATTCATGGGGACATTACATGCTGACCAGTTATTTATGGAGTGGAAAGGAGAATGGTATATTATTAATAACTGCACCTGTGGTTCTACAGTGTTTTATTTCTGAAAACAAAACAACAAAAAATGATATTTGCAGTGAACAAGGCAAAATGTTAACATCTGTTAAATATGGATATGTGGGTGTCATACAGTATTCTGTACTTTTATTTGTTTGAAGTATCTTACAATTTAAAAATCTTAAAAAGTAAAATAACTTTGCAATCATCTTGAATGACTGCACAATATCCCAGTTTACATGTATATATGTGTGCATATAACTATATATTGCATAGGATTTATATTATACTTTATTTGATATATTTTCTATATTTCCTATCTTCAATCTGCATAGTAGAGAGATCATTTTATAGCAGGAGAAATAGAGGCTCAGAATGGTTCAGTGACTTGCTCCAAATTTCAACTCACATAGCCTCTCTACTATTGTAGTGCTATAGAAATTGCTCTCCCATGAGGGGTAGATAAGAGACTGTTACTGAGAGGAGGAGAGTCCATGAGGGCAGGAGCCTGACTTCGGAGTCAGGAGGCCCGGGTTCCTCTCCCAGCTTTGCCAAACACTAGCTGTGTGATGGTAGGGAGGCTACTTGATCTCTCTGAGCTTCCATTTCCTAATCTGCCCTCTAGGTGTACTTATATCTGCTCTCTATGCCTCTTAACATTTTGAAGATTAAATGAGATCATGTAAGTAGCGTGCCTGACACTTCTTATACACTCAGTAATTGACAACTGGTGTGTACTTTCTAAGGTAAGACACTTTGTGTGCAAATAACACAGTAATTATAATGAGAAAGAGACATATCATCTCCAAGATTCTGTCTTGAGAAGATGTCTAAACCCTTGAAGGGTAAGAAAATTGGTCCTGAGGTAGGCCAACCACCCATTACATGGTTATATACATGCATTTATTTTCTTCTTCAGAGCTAACCTCACCTCTGAACTCAGACACGCTTATCCAGCTGTCTCTCTGACATCTCAGTTTATATGTCTCACAGCCGTCTAACATCATTATGAGTTCCTGATTTTCCCTGTATACCAATTTTCAAAGTCGGTGATTTTGCACATCTTCCCCACCTTGGAAAATGGCACCAGCTGATTGTGCATCTAAAAGCCCAGAAATCATTCTTAATTTTTTCTTTCCTTTCAGCTTACATCTAACCCAAAGCAAACTTTGTCAATTCTGTTTCCAAAATATATCTCACATCCATCCACTTCTCTCCATCTTTATCCAGACCATTATTATTGCTTGCTAGACAACTGGTACAGCATGTACATGGTTTACCCATATCCAACTTGACTCCGCTGCCATCAAGAGTCTCTTTCTTAAATACAAATTGAATCAGAGCTTTCATTTTCTTCGAACTCTTCTGTGACTCCCCATTTCCCTTTAGAATGAACTCCAAAGTCCTGCATGATCTTCTTCCAGCCTGTCAATTCAACCACATGTCATGACACCCTCTTACTGGCTAAGTTCCAGGCACACTGTCTTCTGTTTGCTTTCATTCTTCAAACTGGCCAAGTCTTCCTTCTACCCAAGGCCTTGTGCATGATATTCACGCTGCCTGGAATTCTCTTGTGCATCATCTGGCTCTTTAACAGTGAGCTTGTTTCAACTCAAAGCTACCTCTGAGAGAGGCCTTCTCAGCCTCCCCATCTAAAGCAGTACCTCCCAACTTCTCCTCTCCCCACTCTGTTCTCTCAACACACAATCTCAGCTACTTGGCTATTGCCTTCACAGCACATATCATAATTTTCAACTTTAAAAATTACTTGTCTATTTGTACATTGTCTGTCTTCCATATTAGAATAACATTTGATAGCAGTAAAGATTATTTTCACCTAGTTCACAGTTACAGCTTCAGGATCAAGCTAAGTAGTGGATGCTCAGTAAATATTGAATTAATGAAAAAAAAATGAAGATTTAAAAAAATGTTCGAATTGTACTTCTGAATCACAAGCTTGGAATCAATGTTTTTCCAACCCTGTGAGCTGCAGTTGTTGAACTGTGTGATTTCGTGAGAGTGGCTCATCTGTCCCGGACATGTGGGATGGTGGAATTGACTTCTATAGATGTGCTCCTAGTCATTCGTGTACTTGTTAGAATTTTCCTACCTCTCAACTCTTTTTAAATACATGTGGGCAGCTTGCTTTATGAAAGAATATTCTATTATGAATTTTTTTTTGTAAATGGGATGACTCATTCCCAATTTCTTTTGGGCTAGTTTAAAGACAGATATATCACATAATTTTTATTAGAAAAACTTTAAAATTAGTTTAACTTAGAATATTTGGAGACCCCCCCACCAGGGGTCTTCAGTTGGGCTGAGACTTGATGCCTTGGGTGATATATTTTTGCCTTGTTTAGCAGAGCCCAACGGGGCTTGGTAGGGCTTTACCATCCAGTTCCAAGCACACGTGATTATCCTAGTCCAAGAATAGCATTAGGTTCTCCCCTATAGATGCATCTCTCTGATACCTGGAATGCCACAAAAGGCAGAAAGGTCATGGCACAAATGAAAAATAAATATTTGTGATAATATAAGAAGTGCTATTGATCACTCATGGTTCATTGCCATGACTCACTCTGGACCCTCTGAAGGAATCCACTAACTCACCCTTGCACCCCCTGCACCCCTGCTAGTTCTCAAATGAAATGCCAGGGCCATATGATAGCAGCATCTGAGGCTAACCCTTCATGATGCCACGTCCGTCTACCCTAATGATGCTCAGCCTTATCTCCCTCTCTCCCTTCAAACTCTTGTTCCCTACTGAACTCTGATGGCTGACTCTGGCTTCTACCATGATTCATGCAGGACCTGGTTCTCCAATTAGCATTTTGGGCTTTGCTATCCTAGGCAACTTCTAGCTTTGCTCATTCCAAGTCCTGGCATCCCCCACTGATAGAGATAAATAGTGACCACTCCAGCTTGTATCTTCCATTCCACTGCTGCACACTCTGGAAGCCCACCTGGTACTCCAGTAAAACAGGCTCCTCCATTCTATAGACAGTGAGGAACTAGAAAAGATTTATCAGAATCTTTCTTAATGTGGGGAAAAGATAAAAAGGGCATGCAATTTCTAAGTGCTTCAGGACTGACCAGAAAAGAAAGGAAAGCATACCTTGGGGTTGGTGGACAAAACTTCTTATTTAACTATAACTATGCATGTCTCAGACTCATCAAATTTTCCTCCAGCTACTGAAGGGCCTTTCTATCCCAGCAGGAGAGAGGAATGGCAACATCAACACCACCAAATGCCAAACAGTGTGGCACAGCCACTTCATCATTTCAGGCATTCAACAGGCATTTTTTGAATAACAACATGGTGCCAGGCACTGTGTTGGTTTCAACCATGTTAGAACACAGTCTCTGCCCCTAAGGAGCTCACAATGTGGAGAAGGACAACTGCAACAAAGCAAACGACGGCATTACAATGATAGCTATTAGGAGAGATATTTCTATTAAGAGTTATTGGAACATGAAAAAAGGAGTTGTTCACTTTGCCTGGGGTAGAGCAAGAATGTCAGAGAGGAAATGACATCTGAGCTGGATCTGAAAGAATAGCAGGAGTCTTTCAGGAAGAAGAAAGCTGAGCAAATATTGTTACTGAGGCGTGGAAGCTGGAAGATACTAGTGGGCTTATGAGAAACTGAGTGGTTCAGTGTTGCCCAAGCCACCAGGAAAGGAGGTTGTAGAAGTAGAAGAAGCTAAAGGATTTATGGCTAGACCACAAAAGCACAGGCAACAAAACCAAAACATGATGAGGACTATGTTAAAATAAAAGGCTTCTGCACAGCAAAGGAAACAATCAACAGAGTGGAATCTGCAGAATGTGAGAAAATGCTGGCAAACTATTCATCTGACAAGGGATTAATATCCAGAACATACAAGGAATTCAAACAACTCAACAGTAAAAAAAAGAAAAAAAAGAAAAGAAAAAAGTCCCATTAAAAAGTGGGCAAAAGGCATGCATAGATAGTTCTCAAAGGAAGACATACAAATGGCCAATAGGTATATGAAAAAATGCTTGGCCGGGCATGGTGGCTCACTCCTGTAATCCCAGCACTTTGGGAGGCTGAGGCAGGCGGATCACGAGGTCAGGAGATTGAGACCATCCTGGCTAACACAGTGAAACCCCATCTCTACTAAAAATGCAAAAAATTAGTCGGGCGTGGTGGCGGGCACCTGTAGTCCCAGCTACTCAGGAGACTGAGGCAGGAGAATGGCATGAACCTGGGAGGCGGAACTTTCAGTGAGCCAAGATTGCACTCCAGTCTGGAGTCTGGGTAAGAGAGTGAGACTCCGTCTCAAAAAAAAAAAAAAAAAAAGCTCAACATCACTAATCACCAGGAAAATGAAATCAAAACCACAATGACATATCATCTTATCTCAGCTAGAAGGGCTACTATTAAAAAGACAGAAAATAACAGATGCTGGCGAGGATGTAGATAAAAGAAAACTTTTATACACTGTTAATGGGAATGTAAATTAGTATAGCCATCATGGAAAAAAGTATGGCGACTTCTCAAAATAAGTCAAATAGAACCACCATTTGATCCTGCAATCTACTAGAGTATTTAACCAAAGGAAAATAAATCATGGATATCTGTACTTCCATGTTCATTGCAGCATTATTCTCAGTAGCCAAGATATGGATTCAACCTGAGTATCCTTCAGTGGATGAAAAGATAAAGAAAATGTGGTATATATTTACAATGGAATATTATTCAACCATGAAAAAGAATGAAATCCTGTGTCACTTGCAACAGGATTAATGGAAATCGAGGAAATTATGTTAAGTGAAATAAGCCAGACACAGAAAGACAAATTTTGTGTGTTCTCACTCATACATGTGAGAGCTAAAAAAGTTGATCTCATTGAAGTGGAGAGTGAAATGATAGATAATTGAGGCTGGGAAGAGTGTGTGGATGGGTGGGGAATGAAGATAAAATGGTTAATGGGTACATACAGTTATATAAAAGGAAAAAGTTCTAATGTTTAATACTAGAGTAGGGTGACTACAGTTAACAATGTATTGTATATTTCAGATAGCTAGAAGAGAGGATTTTTAGTGACTCCAACACATGCAAGAAAATATAAATACTCAAGGTGATGGACATTCCAAATACCATGACTTGGTCATTGCAAACACTATGCATCTAACAAAATAACATATGTACCCTCATAATATGTACACATGTTTTTATCAATAAAAAATAATACACAAACAACAAAAAAGAAGTAGTTGAAGGACAGGCTACCACCAGAATATGAGATGGTTAAGGGTTTGGGACTTAATGGGCGTTGGGGAGAGTGGGCTTAAGGACTTTAAGCAGGACAATGACATGACCAGATGTGGGTTTTAGAAAAGTCACTCGGCCAGCAGTATGGGGAGAAGGTCAGGTGGTTGAGGGCAGGGTGGAAGACACAGAAGGAGAAGTTGACACTAAAGGCAGAAGGAAGAGCTTGGAGGCTGTTGTCTTGGCTTTGTTGAGTAACTGTGATAACCTAAACCAAGGGATGATATTGAAAGGGATAAAGGAGTCAGAGCACAGACAATCTGAAAGTAGAAGTGGAAGGGTGTGGTGATGGCTTCACACAGAGCAAACAGCAGATGGAAGAGCAGGGGATGACGTCATCCCATCTGTCCTTTGTAAATTGTTTTGTATCTCTTAGGACACCTAGATGTGCATCATTGTTTGGGTTTTTTTCTTTTTTTTGGAAGCAATCTCAAACTTACAGATAAATTACAAATACAGAACAAAGAACTTCTTTCCCCAAACCACTTATAAGTTGTCAACATGATTTTTCATCAACTCTGAGCACTAGTATTTCCTCCAAACAAGCATATTCTCACAATATAACCACCAAAGTCTAGAAATTAACATTGATACATTACCACAATCTAATCCTCAGACTTCGTTCAAGGTTTTCCAATTTTCCCATAATGTCATTTGTAGTGAAAAGATACAGTAGTCCAGGATCACACACTGCAGTTAGTTATCATGTCTCCTGAATCTCCTTCAGTCTGGAAGAGCTCCTTGGACTTTCCTTCATGACCTTGACACTTCTAGAGATTTCAGATCAGTTATTTTGTAGAATATTCTTTGATTAGCTCTTACTGTTGGAGAAGAGGGTTACTTCTTTGTTATTAGATTCATGTGATGCATCTTTGAGTAGGATATCCCGACAGTGATGCTGTGATCTTCTCAGTGCACACTATTTGATGGCGCATCATTTCAGTTTACCCCATTATGGATGCTATTCATCAGGATAAATTGATTAGGGTGGTGTCTGCCAGGCTTCTCCAGTGTAGTCTTAGTCTTTTTCTCTTTATAATTCATAAATATTTTGTAGAGGGGACCTTTGAGACAATGTAACTACCCATTTCTCATCAAACCGGTATTCATGGATTCTTTCTGGACTCATGGTTTCTTCTTTTAGTCGGTAGGTTATAATTTGCTACTACCATTATTCATGGTCAAATTGCCTCAAATATGGTCAGTGTGGAGTTTCTTCAAGCCGGTGCCAGTATTGTCATCATTCTTAGAACACACCCTTACTTTCTGGTACAGCAGGGCACATTTTGCCCTCTCTCTGCCCCACCTATGGAATCATCTATTTATCCAAGGAGCACTGAATTCCTTTAATGAAACATGGAATTTGGGCATCAAGATAGGGTGTTAAGTGTTCTCAGTGCTACTGGGGGTTGTTGATCCTACGATCTGTCAGTGGACAGAGCCGGAGAACACACACACACACAGCCTTGCATTTACATCTATATTTGTTTCTATGTCTATCTAAAAACAACTCTAATTTAACATTACTGGATCTATTCTAATTGTCTCTCTTCCCATGTTGGTAATTCCCTTCTTCAACAGTAAGGGCCTGGCTCCCATTGTCTTTAATATATTTATTTATTTGACCCATCTCCCTCTATGTAGCCAATTTCCTGTGGTTGAGACCACAGCCAACCTACATTGCATGTGGGTTTCCTCTTCACCTTACACAGGCTCTTTCAGACACCCTGATCCACACCACCCCACCCCTAGGAGAGTCTCCTGGAGGGGGACTCTATTACTTTCCATCAGGCTACCTTCTCACATGGCTGTCCTGCTGACCCCCCATTGACTCCAGGGAAGGAAAGGGAAGGCTGAGACAGGAGAAGACAGGGGAAAGGGAGAGGAAAGAATGGTGGCAGAGAGAAGAGAAAGGGAAAAGAAAGAGGAAAAAACATTCTTGCTTGGATCCCTACAGCAATCCTCTCTGGTGGTTTTGAGGCTGGTATTATTCTCCTTGTCCAGGTGAGAAAATTGGTGTTGAAGGGTTAATGTCTTACCCAGAGCCTCACATGCAGAGGAGTGTAGAGCTGAGGACCACTCCTTGGTCTTCTGAGTCTAAGTCCAGTTCTCTGACCTCAACACCACATTATGTATGTCCTGAAGGTCTCCCAGGGACATGTAGATATTCCAAGAAATGAAACGTGTCTGCAAGAAATGCAGTCGTAACAGTAAAAATGTGTTTTGGCTGCTGATATGGTTTGACTGTGTCCCCACCCAAATCTCATCTTGAATTACAGCTCCCATAATCTCCACATGTCATGGGAGGGATCCAGTGGGAGGTAATAGAATCATGGGGGCAGGCTTTTTCCATGCTGTTCTCATGATAGTGAATAAGTCTCACAAAACCTGATGGTTTTATAAAGGGCAGTTCCCCTACACTTACTGTCTTGCCTGCCACCATGTAAGAGGCTTTTCCTACTGCTTTGCCTCCCACCATGATTGTGAGGCCTCCCTAGACATGTGAAACTGTGAGTCCATTAAACCTCTTTTTCTTTATAAATTACCCAGTTTTGGGTATGTCTTTATTAGCAGTGTAAGAACCCACTAATGCAGCTTCTAATTCACAGATGTTCTCAATAGTCCCTGGAAGGCCCCTGGGAAAAAAAAAAAAAAAAAAGGCACTATCTGTGTATCCTTGGGCAGTCAGCAGGGTATAGACTCTCTCCAACTCTTCTTTACTCTGTCCTTCAGAGAAAACAGGTTGAGCTCATCCTCTTTCCTCCCAGCAAAGGATCTTTCCTTAACATTTACCCCAGTCAGGACAACCATTCAAGGTCTTTTCGGAATATTCTGAGTTTGATCTCTGGGGACATAGAATGGCATTACTCCAAGGATGGTGGCAGCAGAAACATCTCCTGGGAACTTGTTAGAAATGCAAATTTTTGAGCCCAACCCAAGGCAACTGAAGCAGCATCTTTTGGGATGGAACCCAGATCTTCCAGGTGATTCAAGTGCTCACCTGTTCTAGAGCTCTGGGCTGGGCTCTAAGATTCTACATTTCTACAAAGCTTCCAGTTGATGCTGATGCATAAGTCTGAGATCTACCAAATCATAATCTGCATTTTAACTACATCTAAAAGTAATCAAATGTCCATTGAAGCACTACTGTGGAATTCTCTCTTTTTAGTTGCATACATAGCCCTTGAGGCAAATCAGAGACAAAATGCCTTCCAAGTTGTATTGCTTATTGACAGAAGTGAAATTAATAGGTATCTAAAGTAAATATCTTTTCCAAGTTGGTCCAATGTCATAAATTACTTTGGGATTAAAACTTTTTAAATGTCATACCCAATTGGGACCTTTGCATATGCTATTATCTCAACCTGGAATGATTTTTCTCTCCCTTCTTTTCCTAGATTTCCAAAATACCTTGGCTCAGGTATCACTTTTTCAGAAAAGTATTTACTGACTGTTGACTTGGCAAAATCCCTGTGCTGTGTTTCCTAGCACAGTGAGTTGCATTTTCACATGAACTCATGCCTGCCTTCTCTTGTTTTATAAGCTGCATGAGGCAGGTACCATGTCTCATTTTTAAAAACTTTTGTTTGGTTAACCACTTAGCACAATGCCTGGAAAACAGTAGACTACTTATAAACATCTGTGGAATGCAGGAGTGTGGTAGGCAGCTTCTAAGATAGCTCCTAGGGATCCCTTTCTCCTGGTATTCATGTCCTTGTATAAATCCCCTCGTCTTGAATGTGGGTTGAATATTGTGACTCTCATCTAATGAATAGAGCATGACAAAAGTAATGAACTATGCTTTCAAGGCTAGGTTACAAAAAGTCTGTGCCTTCATTGTGTGCGCCTTCTCTTTCTCCCTTATTCGGCATTCTGGAGGAAGCCAGCTTCCATGTTGTGAACTTCCCTATAGAGAGGCCCACATGGCAAGGAATTCATTGCTCTGGTCAATAGCCAGTGAGGAAATGAGGCCTGCTAGCAACCATGTGAGTGAGCTTAAAAGGAGATCCTTCTTCAGTTGAGCCTTTAGATGAGACTCCTCATGGTACTTGGCCAGTACTTTCATTGCAGCCTTGGAAAAGACCCTGAGCTGTCTTTAGTGAGGGTCTTTTTGCTGATAGAGTTTGTCTGCAGAGTCCCAAGACCCAGGTACATTGTACCCAGATTCTTGACTCAAAGATAATAAATGTTTGTTATTGGAAGCCACTATGTTTTAAGGGTACTTTGTTACACAGAAATAGATAACTAATGAAAAGTAAATGCTATGGTTTGAATGTGTCCTCCAAAGTTTATGTACTGGAAAGTTAATTACCAATGCAGCAGTATTGAGAGATGAGAACTTCAAGAGGTGATTAGGTCATGAGGTCTCCACCCTCATTAATGGATTAATGTTGCTATCATGGAAGTGGGTTATGTAGCATTTCCCACCTGTGGCCCATTGGCCACATGCAGCCCAACACAAATTCATAAACTTTCTAAAAACATGAGATTTTTTTGTGATTTAATTTTTTTAGTTCACCAGCTGTCATTAGTGTTAGTGTATTTTTTGTGTGACCCCAAACAATTCTTCTTCTAATATGACTCAAAGAAGCCAAAAGATTGGACACCCTGGTTAGTTATTGAAGGAATGAACTCCTAACAAAAGGATGAGTTCCCAGTTTCCTAACTCTGTCTCATGTGCTTATCTGCCCTTCTGTCATGAGATGACCTTTGCCAGATCTGGCACCATGCTTTTGGATTTCCCAGTCTTTAGAACTGGGAACCAAATAAATCTCCATTCTTTACAAATTACCCAGACTGTGGGATTCTGTTACAACACAAGAAAATGGGCTAAAACAGTAAATTAATGAATATTATAGGTGTGATGGTTCATCAGTCCTGGCTTTAACCTCTCACCTAAAGATAGTATGTTTGCCTTGCAAACGAGCATATGGATGATCAGAAAGACTAACTAATTTTCCCTGGTTATAGCTCACCAGTGAGAAGAGCAGGATTTAAACTCAAGACGTATTTTTCATTTTCCACATTCATTAGTCTCTTAGTCCATTTTCTATTGATTACCACAGAATGCCTGAAACTGGATAATTTATAAAGAAAAGAATTTTTTTCTTACAGTTAGAGAGACAGAAAAGTCCAAAGAGATAGGGGTCACTTGAGTGAGGGCCTTCTTGCTGGTAGGACTCTATGCAGAGTCCCAAGGCAGCACAGGGCATCACATGGTGAGGGGCTGAGCTTGCTAGCTCAGGTCTCTCTTCCTTTTCTTATAAAGCTACCAGTCCCACTCCTGTGATAACCTATTAATCCATTAGCCTCATGAGTGGATTAACCCATTCATGACGGCAGAGCCCTCATGACCCAGTCAACTCTTAAATGCCCCATCTCTCAATCCTACCACATTAGGAATTAAATTTCAACCTGAGTTTTGGAGTGGACAAATATTCAAACCATACCAGTTATCAAGGCTAAAGAGGGGAAGAAGAAAACTTTCCAGTTCTTTACCTTAGATCATGTAAATCATATCCAACTTTTCCAAGTACTTTTAGTTCAACCTTTTTATGATTCATTCACAAAGACGCTACCAATTGAATTTTGATCTTTTCCCAGTTCTCACCACCACCAGCTTAGGATCTGTTCTCTGGATTTCTCCAGTCTCATCTTGGGCTGGGTCACCATCATTTCTCAGACCCACCACCCGTGACTCACTCCAGAGGATGCAGTCCTTTGGGGAGTGGCATAAAATGTGGGAGAATGGGAGAAGGAATGAGTCATGTACCACACGTTTGATTTTATTGCTTGTTTGATTAACTTTCTCTGAAGACCAGCAGAGTCACAGGCTTGGAAAATTAGCCAGAAAAAAGAAACAGTGAAAAAAAAAAAAAAAGTAAGGCAGGACTTAAGTAATGATGCCTTTGAAATTCCACAGTAGAACTTATAACTACAGAGAGTGAGGATTTCAAAGTCAGTCTCTCGACCATGTACAAATGCCTATGCAGAGGTTTCTTTTCTCTCTCTGTCTATAACAGACGGGACCCTCAGGGTCGAGGAAAAAAGGGATCTGCTGCTAGGAAGCAGCTGCCACCTAGTGTGAAAATTATGTGACATCTCATGTTTATCTTTGAAATTCATGCCAAAAATGCCCATTATATTACCTGATGAATTGATGTTGGTTTAATTTTAAAATTATGTCTTCTCCAGATTTTCAAGGAAAGCTGTGTTCAAAGAAATTTCCTGGCTGGGTGCGCTGGCTCACATCTGTAATCCCAGCACTTTAGGAGGCTGAGGCGGGTGGATTACCTGATGTCAGGAGTTCGAGACCAGCCTGGCCAACACAGTGAAACCGCATCTCTACTAAGAATAAAAAATTTGCAAGGTGTAGTGGCATGAGCCTATAATCCCAGCTACTGGGGAGGCTGAGGCAGGAGAATTGCTTGAACCCAGGTGGAGGTTGCAATGAGCTGAGATGGTGCCATTGTACTCTAGCCTGGGCAACAAAAGTGAAACTTGGTCTCAAAAAAAAAAAAATTATCATATTCTGTGGCTTTATATGCACCTTCACTTTCAACACTCCACTGCACCCGTGCTCTGTATACAATCGAATGGGAGGAATTAAGAAGGCGAGTTTTCTATAGCTTCCAAAGTCAGAAAGAATGACTTTGCCAATAGAAACAGTCTTTCAGGGATGCCCTGAACAAACTATAAACAAAACCCATTAAACTGTGTCTACCTATTAAATTATCTAAGATAGAAAATCAATTGCCAAGCTTCTGATAAAATTCCAGATTTATGAAGCACAGCAATCGTCCCTGAAAGAGTTTTTTTTGTGTTTTTTCCCCCCTCTCTCAGCTTATCCTGCTTCTGCAGATAGCTCTACTATTTAATACCCTCTTGGCACTTGGTCTATTTTCCTCCCTTGATTGCCTCTGAATGTACTATAATCCTCTTTTCTGGTTACTGTCCCTTTTACTACAGGTAAATCAACTGTATCCAGTAGTGGAACAGATGCAGCATGAAAGAAGAAAGTTACAATTGCTTTATCTGATGCTGTCACTCATGCCTGGTGTTGAGAGGCGCACATTTTTAAAAGTCTAAGGGCTCTGGCTCCAACATATCTAGGAAACAGATGGGAAACAAATGAAGCATTGATGGATTCGCAAATTCCAGTTCTTTGATATTTGTCTGCCCAGGGGTGGGTGGGACAGAGAAATGTAAGGGAATAATGAGGATACGGGTGGGGAAAGGCTTGTAATTTTTCCCATTCTTCTTTGGATATGGACTGAAGGAAGGATGTGGGGAGAGGCGTTTATCTTTTGCTTGTACTCTGACCTTTTCCTAAGTTGCTGCATTCCTTGGGATACAAAACTATAATCAAGAGTCTCTAATGGACAACTGCAATTATGCATTGAGTCATTCAACAAATATACATCAATACTGACTGAATTAGACTTGAATGGAACTTCAGGGCAAAAGAACAGAGAAAATAAAATACGACTAGAGAAGGGATCTGTGCTCTTTCCTGGACTTAAATCTCCCAGAGTCATCACGTTTGACAGTAAAACTAGTCAAGCAAATTAGCACAGGCCCAGAGGATGAAATTAAGGAGGGGGCAGGTAAGTTTCACATAATAAACAGACACTCTCCCTAGGCCCTGGACCTAGGGGCAATACTTCAGGAAGAATTTTTTAATTAATCTCATGTATTCATTCATGTATTCACCAAGTAGTTATTGAACACCCCCGTGTGCCAGCCTCCTTCATAGGCTCTGGGAACACAGAGACAAATGGGGTGCAGCTTCTGCCTTTGAGGACTCCCTGATAATGGAGAAGCATGCCTGTTGTACTGCCCCTGCACTTCTTTCTTTTTTTTTTTTATTTTTTTTTATTTTTCAGTTTTACTTTATGTTCCGGGGTACATGCGCAGAACTTGCGAGTTTGTTACATAGGTATACGTGTGCCATGGTGGTTTGCTGCACCTTTTAACCTGTCATCTAGGTTCCCTCCCCTTGCCTCCCACCCTCCAACAGGCCCCAGTGTGTTTTTGTTCTTCTCCCTGTGTCCATGTGTTCTCATTGTTCAAACCCCACTTATGAGTAAGAACATGTGGTGTTTAGTTTTCTGTTCCTGTGTTAGTTTGCTGAGGATGATGGCTTTCAGCTCCATCCGTGTCCTTGCAAAGGACATGATCTTGTCCCTTTTTATGGCTGCATAGTACGCCCCCTGCACTTCTAATAAAGATGGCGCTGGGAAGCAGAGCCTGGCTCACCTCATTCCAGAATGCCCCGACTTCTGCCAAAGAGGAGGTTTCCTCCGTTCACCTGTCCATTTGGAACACAATGAAAATACAGAATATATGAATATGAATATACATCTATTTAAGAAAAATTCACATAGCCCCAAACTACTCTAGCTTTCCTAGGAAGTAGAGAAGACCCCCTCAAAAAAAAAAGATTGGCAAACCGAGCCTGCTATTAGGGAAGGAAATTCAGGACCAGGAAGGTGAGGAAATGTATTCATTCAGTGGCTCTAACAACTCAAATCCAAATGCAGAGATACCTGACATACACGCTCCAAGATAAACATCTCTAACGTACAGTCAGTGGTCAATTTTTCAACATTTGTTTAATATCTTGCTATATTTATGACATGGTGAAATAGATGCTGTATTCCTTCTCTGAGAATTTTCAATTGAGGTGGGGACATGAATAAATGTATTAACCCATTTATGCCAGAGGTTGCAAGTTTTGTTTTGTGAAAAATCAGACCTTGGTGATGACCTTGAGCAGTAGGATATAAATAACTCCCACAAGCTTAGCATTTTAATAATGGAACACTAGGCATAAATAGGTTAACACGGCATCAAAAAGCCATGTAAACTATACACCAGCCATGTAGAAATAATGCATATGGAGACACAGGGGACCTGGGAAGGGCAAACTGTGGTACAGAGTTTACCAGGGAAGAGTTCCTAGGAGAAATGAGCTTGGAACTGGATGTTGGAAGATCATCACCCTGTGTAGGGGGGCAAGTCTGCAGCCAAACTTCTCTGGGGATTTTTTTACTCATCAAAAAATGAGTACAATGCACACAGATTACATGAATTTTGTAAGGATGAAATGTGACAACATTGCTATGGCATCCATGCACATAGGAGGCACTAATGAATATCACATTCCCTTCCCTGTTCCATTTTATGCCTTCCGCACTTGATATTATTTCATGATAGAAATGCTGATGAAAATAACGAATAGCACACCTCTCACACTTTCTATATTGAGCGTGAATTACTCTTAACATAGAAAAAATAAAGCAAAAGATCAAAATAGTGTTTTATTTGTAGAGTTTTGGTCTGAAAGAAGTAACAGGTTCTCAGTAGTCACTTCACAGCAGAAAATCAAATGAGGGCTTCCCAGCCACACAGAAATGTTATTTTAATCTGATGTTCAGCACCCTTCAGTTGCTAGTTAGACCCACTTAGACTGAAATAGATGCCAGAAATGCAATGCTATGTTCACCACCCAATCGCTTTCCAAATGCGTGGTAAGGATTCAGGTCACTGTCCGCCATCGACAAAAGAGCTTGAGCATCACTGTCATTGCTTCACGCAGTCACAGCCCCGCTGGGAGGGACAGCCGTGACCCAGGCAGGTCTTACTGGTATCGGTGGTCAGAGACCAGGGACAGAGGATGCACTGCCTGGAGTTGTCTTCTCCCAAGGAGCGTGCATGGCTGCCTTGCAAGCACAGGCTTGCCCCATCCGAAAGCACCATCTTTGCTCAGGCTCAGAGAGGAAAAATTTGCCAGCTGCGAGTGGAAAATGTTCAAACCTCGAAATCTTTCTGCAGCCCATACTGGGTCACATTTGCAATGCCCAGTACAATTCTTGGCTAAGAAATGCTTGTAATTCAGAGATAAACCTACCACTGCAGGTTATATCATGGCGAGGAAAAATTTGCTTTCCAGAGAAATATCACTTATCCCAGACTTTTTAATTCTTCTGAGAAAATAGGGGTTTAAGAAATGGTGACTCAGCTGTGAGTTCCATCTCCAGTTACTAAGGCTTATGTTTTGTTACGGGCTCAGTTTTCCTCCCTAAACACGACATTGAAGTCCTAACCCCCAGTACTTCAGAATGATTACATTCTGGTCATATCTCTTCAGAAACAGGGTCCTTTTAGAGGTAATCCATCTAAAATGAGGTGATTAGGGTGAACCTTAATCTAAGATGACCAGTGTCCTTTTAAAGAGGGAAATTTTGGACACAGAGGCGACATGCACAGCAGGAAGACAACATGAAGAAGCACAGGAAGAAGACAGCCATCCACGAGCCAAGGAATGCTTTGGCCAGCGGTCCCCAGCCTTTTTGGCACCAGGGACTAGTTTCATGGAAGACCATTTTTCCACGACTGTGGGTGGGGGTGGGGGAGTGAATAGTTTCAGCATGATTCAAGCGCATCACATTTATCATACACTTTATTTCTATTATTATTACATTGTAATATGTAATGAAATAATTATACAAATCACCATAATGTAGAATCAGTGGGAGCCCTGAGCTTGTTTTCTTGCAACTAGACAGTCCCATCTCAGGGTGATGGGCAACAGTGACAGATCATCAGGCCTTAGATTCTCATAAGGACCATGCAACCTACATCCCTGGAATGCATAGTTCACAGTAAAGTTGACACTCCTATGAGAAATGAATGCTGCCTGCCACTGATCCGACAGGAGGCAGAGCGGTGATGTGAGCGATGGAGAGTGGCTGTAAATACAGATGAAGCTTTGCTTGCTCGCCCACTGCTATATGGCCTGGTACTGGTCTGTGGCCCAGGGTTTGGATACCCCTGTCTTAAGCTACCAGAAGCCAGGAGTAAGACCTAAAAAAGATGCTTCCCCAGTGCCTTCAGAGGAAGAATGGCCTTGCAACCACCTTGATTTCAGACTTCTGGCTTCTGTAGCTGTGAGACAATACATTTCTGTTGTTCTAAGCCATCCAGTTCATGGTACTTTGTTATGGCATCCCTAGGAAATGAATATGTGGCCAGTAGAGCATTTTCCCACTAAAAGATAAAGACATCCAAGTGCCACCAAAACAATTACAGGGTTGCAAGAATCCTGAACAAGAGAAACAAACCAAAGAAATCGCTCATTGGAAATAGGTGTGACCAGATTTGGTGCTCTTCCCCTAAATGTGGGCGGGGGCATTTTGTTCTGTCCTCACCTTCATGTACATTCTGTTTTCTGTTTTAACAAATAAATCTCAATTGCATAGGGTACTCAGTTCCATGATGTTTTCATTTTTCAGCGACTCAGCTCACCCTCTCCTCCTCAGAGAGGCAGACCTAAAGCTCCTGAGACCAGGGCACCCTATCAGAGACCTGTGGAAGAAGGACCAGGTTCTCTGGGTGTCTCTGCTTTCTGCTGGATTTTGCTGTTTTCTCTAGGGCTCTGTTTAATGGTGCTGTGCGGGAGAGTGATTTCTGCACTATCTTTCTGGAATTGGGAGGGGCACAGAAGCTTCAGGAAAAGTGAATTCCAGGAAAGTTGTTGCATGTTAGAAGCTGTGTTGTGGTGAAGTGACAAGTTGCTTGCTATCTGAACGGCGATGGGATCCTTTGTGGAGGCATGAATCACCAACAGGTAGGATTAGATGGATGATGGTTGTATTTGGAATTCTAGCCACACCCTTCGGACTGCAGCCCTGTGAAGCCTGAGGGTCTGACGAAAGTCAAGAAAAATCTGCATTGCAACTCTTCAAAGAGAAGAATGTGACATCTTGGTAAGTACAGTCAATAGCTCTGTCATTTTTTAAAAAGTATGTTCTTAAAATGATTTTTAATAATAAGGGTAACATTGAACCACACTAGAGAAAATAGGACAACGAAAACAAAATCATTCATAATTCTAGAACCCTAATACAACTTCTTGAATATAAAAAAAATCATTAAATTGAATATCTTCATGCAGTTGAATTTTATGCATTTAAATAGAAATTATAAAGAATTTTCCATTTAGTTGTGATGAATTTCTGATAATATAATACATATTTATAATCTTCAAGCCGTACAACTTAAATACATAAAAATGTTAACTGTCAACTATAAAGCTGGGGGGGACTCTTTATGTAAATATTTAGTGAAAATGTTTTCTTAAAGAATCAGAATATTAGATTCTGTGTATTGTGTGCCCTGAGAAAGTATACTCAGAAGGAAATATACCAAAATACAGTGGGTGAATTTTACTTTCTTCTTGATAGTGTTTTAAAACTTTTAGAAATGTTTTGCAATGTCTTAAAAGTGACCTTCTGCCCGGAATTTGGTTAATGTTCAGTTTTATTTCCTTCTTATTTTTCTGAGTATTTACTTTTTCAGTTCAGCTGAAACTTTTCAAGAATGCCATGACCTCTCTCTCCCTTTTTTAAAAAAAGTTTTAAACTGACAATGTTAAAACTAGAAGAGGTTTTGGAAATCAA
Source organism: Chlorocebus sabaeus (assembly GCF_047675955.1). Classification (NCBI taxonomy): domain Eukaryota; kingdom Metazoa; phylum Chordata; class Mammalia; order Primates; family Cercopithecidae; genus Chlorocebus; species Chlorocebus sabaeus. The sequence continues at coordinate 29,288,469 of NC_132911.1, read as the reverse complement.
CTACTTTAACCTATTATGATATGGAAACTGTAAACTAAAACTGTTCACATCCACTCCCCAAGATCACATCAAGAGTGGCAGGGCTGGGACACCAGAGTTTCCGGAATGGCTCCCCTGGGGCTTCAGCTGCATCACACTTGCTGTGCCAATGTGCATGTAGTTCCTCATTCTAATCAAATAAGCATTATAACCGAGTTCACCCGAAATAGAGTATACTGCACAGAAACTTAATAATGGGTGAGAAAGGCATATTTATGACATTAGCAATTATTACCATACTCAGTCAAATCCATTTTTATTTTCTGTTTTCTCATTTTGTGAGTCCTCTGGGATCTACACACAGGTACCAATTTTTTGCCTATCCCTGGCACCATGCACTGCTTAATCATCCTCCCCACACTGACTCTGTTGACCATGCTCAATTGTCAATAGCAATACTTCTCTAGGGGTGGCTCAGATACCCACGGGGGTCCCTGAGATCCTTTAAGGGGTCTGCGAGATCAAAACAATTTTCATAACACTAAGATATTGTGTGCCTTTTTTATTCTCATTCTCTCATCAATTTATAGTGTTGTTTTCCAGAGGCAGCTGCATAAATCACAGGGGACTGAATACACGAGAAGATGTAAGAATCCAGTCACCTTCTATCAAACCATACATAAAAGACATTTGCAGATATGTAAAACAATGCCACTCTTCGCATTGCATTTTTTAAAAATATTATTTCCCAGAAAATATGTCATCTATATTAATATGGAATGGGGTTTGTTATTCTTATTTTAAGTAAGGTATTATATAAATATTTTTAATGTCTCAGTTTTAATATCTAATGAAGTCAATATCAATAGATGTAATCTATATAAACCAAAGCTCTCTGGGGTCTTCCAGAATGTAAAGGAGTCCTGAGATCAAAAGGGATGAAAACTTGCGCCCTACCCTAGCCACCTAAGGGGCTGAAGCTCCCAGCAGCAGTGCTCCCAGTTCTTGCTGCTGCCCCAGGGCTGAGGGTTTTGGGGCACTGGCGCCCTACAGAATGGAGAGATTGGAAGGAGTTTTCTAGATCATGAGTTTGGAACTGCTAGCAGAAGGTCACAGCATAACTTTCTTCTGGGTTATAGGAAGAAATATGTAAGTAAAAAATATTTTAAAAATATATAAATATGTAAAACTATATGACATATAAATATATTATACATGATATAAAATATTTTTACAGATATTTTATATATCTGTATATCTGATATTTTATATATCTATATATCATATATAATATAAAATATATTATATATATTTATATCAAGTAAAATATAAAATCTATTTTATATATTTATATATCATATATACTATAAAAATATATTCTATATTTTTAGATCATGTATAATATAAAATATATTATATATTTTTACATATGTATATATCATATATACTATAAAATATATTCTATATTTTTATATATTTAAATATTCTATAATATAAAATATATTTTTATATCACATATAATATACAATATACTTTAATATATATTATATATTTTATAAGACCATATAAGGTGTATAATATATTAAAATATAGGAAATATACATCAATATGTTATATATAATTATTTCCTATAAATTAATATGTGTATTTATATATTAATCTATTTCTTATATTTTAATATTTAATATATGATACATATTATATGTGATATATTAAACTATACATGACATAGGTATATTGCATATGATATATATTATATATGATATATGTATATTATATAAAAATATATTTCCTATATTTAATCTACCATGTATGATAGATTTAATACATAATATATTACATATTACATATGATACTAAATATTTAATATATTAAATATTAAATATTACACATGATAGTTTACATATTACAGATATGTAATATCTGCATGGTAGATAATATGATAGATTAAATATTACATATTACATATGATAGATTACATATTACAGATTTAATTATTAAATGTTGCATATTACATGTCATAGATTAAATATAGGAAAAACCTAGGAAGAAATATATAAGTAGGGAAACACTGAGGGAGTGAGGAGGTATTTGAGAGCCTTAGGGAAGAAGAATGGAAGGGGAAAACTGAAGAGAAAAAAAGCTAGAATAAAATTAGGCTGTTCTTTGCCCTTTATTCTGTTTTCAGGCCTAAAATAGACTAAATAGACGATCACTGGTTTATCTTTAGCACTGATATCTGATGCAGTGTGACTTTGGGGTATAGAAAAAGGCTTCACAACCCATGGAAATACCTTCCCAAAGCATGAAATTATTTAACGTAGGACAGAGTGTGTCATCAGACAATTAGAGATAAAAACTATAACAAAAATAATTTCTATGGAGAGGTTACGTGTTACAGAGGAGTTATGATCACAAGCTTGGTTGCATGTAAGAATCACCAGGGAGCTTGTAAAGATCTAGGAGCCCAGGCCCCAGAAGCAGAACCAGGCATGAGTATGTCTTAAATCTCCCCAGGTGATTCCAATGTGTGGCCAAGATTTAGAACCACAAAACGAGGAGACAGGACCCAAGACCAGAAGTCACACCTGGAAAGAGCCGGGGACCATTATTGCCTGGAGACAAAGGAGATGTGAAAGGGATCCCAGCAGAGCAGAAGGCAGAATTCACACCTTGCCTTCTTCCCTGATGCTTCCCGTGGGAGCAGCTGGGCGTTCTCCAGATTCTGTTTCCTCCCAGCTGAGCCTTTACTTAGCAAGCCCACAGAGGGCACAGCCCCAGACGATGAAAGGAGAGAGAACTTCACGGTTTCCTTCCCAGCTCTTCAAATCAACAATTTTGGTCACAGATCAGACTGCTAAGTCTTTACACATCCGAAAGTTAGACTTTGACGTGCTTGTTTTTCTTCCCCCGTCTGACTCACAGAATGAGTCATAAGGAACCTTGTTAATCTCCCCTGGACTCAGGAAAGCAAGGGCACAGGGAGAGGGCTTCCTTTCTTGGCAAGGGTTGGGTTGAGGCTGGATTCAGAGCTGCCTCCATCCTGGCACTGTAAGCTGCCTCCATAACTTTTTTTTTTTTTTTTTTTTTTTTTTTTTTTTTTTTTTTTTTTTTTGAGACAGTATCTCATTCTATCACCCAGGCTGGAGCTGGAGTGCAATGGCATGATCTCAGTTCACTGCAACCTCCACCTCTCGGGTTCAAGGGGTCCTCCCACCAAAGTCTCCCAAGTAGCTGAGACTACAGGTGCACGCTACCAAACCCCGGTAATTTTTGCATTTTTTTTTGTAGAGACGGGGTTTCGTCATGTTACCCAGGCTGGTCCCGAACTCCTGAGCTCAAGGGATACCCCTGCCTTGGCCTCCCAAAGTGCTAGGATTACAGTCGTGAGTCACTGCACCTGGACAACATAACTTATCCTTAAACCTCTGCGCCCTCTCTGGAAGAAATGATGCCAGTGGATCTGTGGACACGGGACACCAGGGATCTGTGGCCGGGGGCATCCACTGATTTCTCTCTGGCATCTCTGTCTCCCAAGGGACCTGAGAACACTCAACACGCTCAGGTTCCGGCAAGCTTTTGGCTGAAGGATCATGGCCGCTGGACCAGTATGATCCAATGAGCTAAGGGTCTTAGCAGCACATAATTCAGGAGCAGGGATGCATCTTGAAGTCTCACAGATAAATGCATCCTCTAGGCTGTCTCCCTAGGTAGAGCAACAGTGCAACGTCTGGCAGTTATATTTATTTCTGCCCCTTGCCTTTAAAGGAGAGAATGTGAAATTTCTGCTTGCCTCTCTTGGCGTAGCTATCAGAGGTTGCTTACGTCCTAATGACCTCCTCCAGGGACAGGTGAAGAATGGAGTCCAGAGGGGCCAGGTGACAAAGTCAAGGTCTCCAGCACCCCTTGCCATATGCCCAGGCCTGACCAAGGGAAGGAGGAATTCACAAACCATCCACTCATTTTCTCCGTAACCGTGTACTGGACACGAAGACTCAGGGTGGGACGTGCTTTTGTTCCAAGGAGCTCGGAGCCTATGGAGGAGCAAACCCTGTACGGTGCAGGGCAGAGAGGGCAAAGCTAGGGTTGCCCCCAGTTACTGTGGGCACAGAAAGGAGGGAGTCAACGTAATGATGGGGAAGACTGAGCTCACAGACTGTGAGCCAAATGAAATAGCTTCAGGGAAGGTCAAATAGTTAAAAATGTCAATAATGTTGACCCTCTCAACCCAAAAAGTGGAAAAGCAGGGCAAAACCTAAATGAACAGTCCTGTCACCGTTTAACATTAAAGCTAAAAGTGGGTATCCCCAAGGGGCTGAGACAATTCTAGTGCCTTCTCTCATGCCCACCCCTCCTAGCACCAGGATGCCCACCCTCAGAAGGCTGGACTCCTCCTCTCTGGGACTGGCTGCAGCTGCTGCTTTCCTGGGGTTGTTCTGTCTCCTCAGTCCAATCATGAGCATCCATCCTGGCCAGTTCTATCCATTGGCTCCGAGGCCACTTAATTCTCTGACAATCACTCAGAAACAAGACTACAACTGTTTTCACTATTTGCTTAGCATTGAAGGAGGAGCTCTTTGTGCATCCAGTAAATGCTTAGTAAGAAGATACTATGTACCAGGCACTGTGTTGTGTTGTTGGAGATATAAGGGTGAATTAGACATGGCCCCTCTTGAGCTTAAAGGCAGACACACCTGCTACAGACTGCAGCACAATGACAGAAATACTGTGAGGATACAGAGTGGGGAGCAACTGACTCAGTCCTGAGAGAACCAGGGAAGGCTTCCTGGAGGAAGTGATTTACACCCCTGTGCTGAGAGAATAATAGAAGCTGGCCAAGTGGAAAGGGGAGAAGGGGCAACACTGGGTGGAGGGAATAGTGTGTGCAGAAGACATTGCATGCATGTTTGAAGAACATCTTGTTTGCAGAAAGTGCATACAGCATGTGAAATAGCAAGAATTTTGGTATACTCTGAAATGAAGTTAGTTAGCCTTTGGGCGTATTGTAAAGGGCCTTGAAGGAGATGTCATTGAGTTTTATTTCATTCTATTTTAGAATATTTCTATTTTACATCCAAGGAGTGCATGCCCATAGTTTAAAAAGGTACTTTCCCTACCCTTCCCACCTGACTAGCAACCAGGGTTCCCACCTGACTAGCAATCAGGGCACCAACCTGAGTGAAAGGCAGCCACTTCAACTCTTCTCTGCCTCCCTATGGCATGCTCACATTGCTGTTCTTGACGTTTCGCTTTTAGATAGTGCTACGGTCTGAGTGGTTATGTTCCCCTAAAATTCATATGTCAGAACCCTAATCCTTAAGGATGGTATTGGGGTGGGGCCTTTGAGACATGGTTAGATCATGGGTTTGGAGCCTTCATGAGTGAGATTAGCACCTTTATAAGAAATAATCTTTGGGAGGCCAAGGTGGGCAGATTATTTGAGGTCAGGAGTTTGAGGCCAGCCTGTCCAACATGGTGAAACCCCATCTCTACTAAAAATAAAAAAATACAAAAATTATCTGGGTGTGGTGGCACATGCCTGTAATTCCAGCTACTCAGGAGGCTGAGGTAGGAGAATTGCTTGAACCTGGGAGGCGGAGGCTGCAGTGAGTCGAGATCGCACCATCCCACTCCAGCCTGGGTGACAGGGTGAGACTCCGTCCCCCCAAAAAAAAGTGACCCAAGAGAGACCCCTCCCTCCTTCTATCATGTGAGGTCACAGCAAGAAGGCGCCGTCTACAAATCAGAAGGCGAGCCCTCTCCAGACAGCAAATCCGCCAGTGCTTTGATCTTGTACTCCCCAGTCCTCAGAACTGGCAGAAGGAGATTTCTGTTGCCTATAAACCACACTGTGTACAGGATTTTGCTACAGCAGCCCAAGTGAATTAAGACAGATAGTATCTATTAACTCTATCCTATAGAAATTGAGGATTTCACTTCCTCATATACCTCCATACTGCCCTGGCACAAACATACACATGGACACACACATGCACACACACACACGTGCACACATATGTGGACACACACATTCACACGCTCCCGTTTTCCCTAATGATGTGATGAACTAGGGCTGTATCAGCATCTAGGGGTTGCCTTACTACGCCCGTGTGACCATATAAACATTCCCAGCTGATTTATTATAATAACATTTGTTTTCTTGCTCAACTGTTTTTATTTGTCCTAGAGTTAATAATTATCTGCATCCTTTTCTTGCTCACTTTCCTATATACTTATCACAATTGTATCCTAAAACTCTGCCAGAAGTATAAATCTCCTTTCAAGGCATTCAAACATATCTACTATCAGTTTTATTTCTTCCTTCGAGACATCCTTCTAGAACCCCAGCCTCGCTGCTGGCCTTGTTGCTTTCTAGAGTAGCCGCTTCCTTTTGTCAATCTCAGGATGAGAACGTTTGGGAGGCATTATTCTGCCTACCATGATGAAATTTATTCTGCTTTCACCTAGACTGAAATGTTCAAATCAACCAACGACATTTTTCTCCCAGTTTCCCCTCTCTTTGCCAACCAGTAATTCTTTGGATATGTAGCTACAAGAATGCAGCCTTGTTTTCTGGGTCAGAAAGCACTTCCTGTCTCTTTTTAGACGTCAGAAATTCATGTTGTCATTTTACAGACAGAAAAATAGAGGCCCAGAGAATATGAACATTTTGCTGAACATCCTAGAGAGTGAAGTTCAGTCTCATTTCCAAGACTGATCTTTGTCTTCCACATGTGGCATCCATGACGCTGTTTTCCAGTTGTTCCTGGATAATGTGAAGGCAAGTGACTACATCAGCGTAAAGCATTTCCACATGATTCCTTGTAGAAGTGCCACCAAAGCATGTTTTCAGTGCAGATGGTTATTCTTCATTTACCACTTTTACTTTCACAATTTACTTTTTAAAATGGGCATTTTACTCCTAAATAAGAGAGAATCATGTGGTCCTATTACTTTTATAGCCATAAATATTGGAAGCCTGCAACAAAATTTCCATGACTTCCACCTACCTCCTCCCTGCCCAGCTTGCATCGGTGACAGCCGTGACATCCTCAGAATGGAGCCTGTAGGGGCTGGGTCAGAGCCATTTACAGAACAATGCTCTTCCCTTTGTTTTCAGCAAGCCAGATGTAAACACATTTCAGACCTCTTGCTTTCTCTCAGCTCTTCTGAGATTGCAAGATGGTATTGCTTTTGACAACAACCAAAGCTTCTCTGTTCATGGTCGGGCCCCAGCTTTGACAGACTAGAAATGCCACCCATGTGGGCTCCACAGCTTCCTTTCAAGGTACAGAATAAAACACAAGCATCGATGATCTCAAAGCCTATGTGTTGACAAGTAAAAGCACCAGGGACAAGGGAGGTAGAAAGCTTGGCATGAAACTGCTTAGAAGGAGAAGACAGAGGTAACTGGGGGCGTAACGGATACCAAAGAGGCAAGACATTGAAGTTGCTGTGATATACCTCTGCATGGAATGTTCAGCCAGATGTAAAAGTTTGAGCATGGAAACATCCAATAAAAACCTGTAAAGTAGATAGGAACACCTACTGCACTGGGCTGTGTATGTGTGTGTGTGTGTGTGTGTATGTGTGTATGTGTGCGTGTGTATGTGCGTATGTATGTATGTATGTGTGTGTGTATATATGTGTGTGTGTATGTATGTGTATGTGTATGTGTGTATGTGTATGTATGTATGTATGTGCGTGTGTATGTGTATGTGTGTGTATGTATGTGTGTATGTGTGTATGTGTGTGTATGTGTATGTGTGTGTATGTGTATGTGTGTATGTGTATGTATGTATGTGCGTGTGTATGTGTATGTGTGTATGTGTGTGTATGTGTGTGTATGTGTGTGTATGTGTATGTGTGTGTATGTATGTGTATGTGTACGTGTGTATGTGTATGTGTGTGTGTGCATATGTATGTGTGTATGTATGTGTGTGTATATATGTGTGTGCACGTGTGTATGTGTGTGTGTGTGGGTGTGTGTGTGTATGCATGCACATGCATGTGCATGTTCTACTCAGCCTAACTCTAGGATACAGAGCAACAGCACCAGATGAGGGCATGTGAGACTCTGAGTCCAGGTTCTGGTGGGTGCTCCCAGTAAAAGCTACTGTGATGATGTTTGTACATCTCGCATCAGGAGCAGTTGCTGTGGTCAGCATATTATCTTCTTAACCAAACTCTCAAGGGTCACAAATAGCCAAAGGAGTTTACTGCAGGGAACTGTAACTCACTAAATAATGCCCTTCCAAGCATGGGGAAAGTGGGTCTCTTAGAAAAGATGGATCATCATCACTTAATGCTTTGCCTGACTTTCTTGTCCTTCTAAACATCAAGTTTTTAAGGAAACATTCTTCCCTGCCCTGGCAAGGTCAGATCCCCCGTTGTAATTAGAGAAGCAAGTATAATTAGTTATTGAATGCTACCTCCCTCCTCTCACCCCTTTATGACTCTTGCATTAATATTATATTTGTCACATCTAAACATCTCTATGATACACAATAGCAAAAATCCAATGCAGAGAGTAAAATTTCCTTTTATTCTTAGGCCAGATTTCTTCCTTTGTATCTCTGTTTCTACATCCGAAAGCCCAGATGATGAGAGCAAGTGAGAGGCTATACACTTGACAGGGCAGCTGAGAGGTTTCTGGACACACAGGGGCACTTAATGTATGTGACGACATTTGGTGGCCATGATGACTAAGCCTGTCTTTAGGGCTCATTGAGATAGTTATAGATTTCTATTTAGAGTAAATTTCACCATAATGACAAGCAGCAGTCATCACCGTAATAGCTAACTCCAAGAGGCAGCAGCTTTCATCAGAGGACTGAGTGGTTCCCATTTAGCCTGCTATTCATGCTGCCCTCAGACTGCCCAGGGAGATCCTAACACACCTTCCAGCACATTCCTGTCGTGCCTTCTATTGGAACTCTCCCTGACTTCACCAGCAGACATCGTCATACCTTGCTTGAACTGCCATAGCCCCTACGTGCTTAACAACACAATCAAGCATTCATCCATGTATCCAACAGATATGTGTTGTTCAGCACGTGAAAGGTGACAGGCACTGGGCTGAGTACTTGCAAATATTCCAGAATCTGTCTTTCCCTATGATTTCACAGAAGCAAGTCATTTTGCCCTTCAGGTTCATGGAGGGGGTGAGGATGGAAGGGAGAGCTGAGTCTATGCACTTTAGCCTCCAGTGCACTCAGAAGAATGTTCAATAACTGAGTTATCAGATGATGCTACCTCCATTCCATGACCTCTCAATTCAGCACATAGAAAGTGGGACTGATTAAACCAAATTTAAAGGGAACTGGTATTAAATAAACCAAGGCAGGGAGCAATGACAGGGATCAGAGACTAGGCAGGAAATAATCAACAGAAATAGGCAGAGCTAAGGCTAGAAAATACTCTTTGGGGTCCACACAGCACTTTTCTGAAAAACACCTCCAAAGAGAAAGCTTTGGCTGCGGCTTTTGTGTGACAACATTCAGTGTAAAGGAGGATGCATTGCAGAGAAAGCACCATGGATAGGAAGACAAAGGAAAAAGGGTAACTGTGAGGGAATAAAGAAGGAAGGTGCCACACAGCCAGAGCAAGACTGTAGAATGCAGATGGTGCTAAGGCACCAGGAGCGCCCGCCACAACACCGCCCCTTCTAAGGGGTTGTTTCCCGTGGGTCACCTTGCTCTGTGCCACTTAACCAATTCCCAGCTGTTTGCACTGGGAAGGGCAAGGCTGGAAGGCTGCTGAGTGGCCTAAGTGACCTCTGCCCAAGAGGGACACTCATCCCAGATGCTGATAGGCCAAACTAATCAGATAGTCTCTGTGGGCTGACCTGCACTCCAGTCGCGCTGAGGAACAATGAACAGATGACACCTTCACAGACCGCAAAAGCAGAAACATGCAGTAGTACTTAATGCCGTGGCAACTTTCTAGCAGCAATCAGCAGCAGCTCCTGGGTGGATAGAGGAACTCAAAGTTGCTAGAAATGCATTGTATTTTCAATGAACATTCAGTTTTCATAAGACCCGCTGAAATTGATCCTGTTCTCTCTCACTTCTCCACGTGAGAATGTATCTATTTCCTGCATCACAGAAACAATCCCAGTGAACAATCCCAAGAACAATCCCTGGGACTGAGCTCCCAGATAGACCAACCTATCACCTCCGCTCAGGTTTCCAGCTCAGGGGTCCTCAGAGGGCAACCAACTTACCCAACAAAGATGACACCATGATAACAGCAAGAATTTTAGTTCTTCCTACTGTTAGGCAGTTGAATATATCATTGTTCTGCAGAGGACAGAGCATTTGAGGTTGACCCCTGAAAATATCATTGAATCTATCAGTTTTAGAGCCTTTCCTGGTTCCTATTCCACTTAAAATATGGTCTCTCTCAACCAGTGAAACCCTCTCTATAGCCACAGCACAAGCCAGGTAGCACAGTGACCAGAGCAGAGGAACAGAAAGCGCCATGATGTACAAGACAGATGGATTCCCAAGATTTGCGGGGAATATAGGAAGCTGGGAGAGTTTTGAGGTTTTTTGTTTTGTTTTGTTTTGAGATTCTAAGGCAGCAGAAACCTCTTTAAATTTCAAGTTAAAAGGCAGATATCTAGAGGTATAGGAGTACAATTAATGAGGACTGAGTCTTCAAAGTCCAAAGCAAGAGCAGATGGAGAAACAGTTCTCAGCATTTGGTGTGCTATGGGCCCTCATGGGAGGAAGAACTTGTTCCAGCATAAAGAGCTGTAAGAACGAGTACTAGGAGGCAAAGGAGACAGCATTGGTAAACCAAGATAAAGACATCTAAATAGGGCTGGGCATGGTGGCTCATGCCCATAATCCTAGTGCTTTGGGAGGCCAAGGCAGGAGGATCATTTGAGGCCAGGAGTTCGAGAATGAGCTGGGCAACATAGTGAGACCCTGTCTCTACAAAAAAATAAAAATAAATATAATTAGCCAGGCATGATGGTATGTGCCTATAGTCCCAGCTACTTGGGAGGCCAAGGTGGGAGGATCACTTAAGCCTTGAAGAGTCCCAGGCTGCAGTGAGCTATGATTACATCACTGCACTCCAGCCTAGGTGACGGAGTGAGACCCTGTCTCTTAAAAAGAAAAAACCAATAAATCTAAATAGGACACACACAAAATTGGCCAGATTTACTGTAGTCCTGAAGGGCTAAGAGTTTGCCACTTTCTTAGTAAGGAGGAAATGGAGGTTAGTATTAGAATCCTGTAAGAGACAGCTGTAACTTCCTGCGTGTGCAGTTATAACCATGTAGCAAATTGTATGGCATCTCCATTTCCTTCTCTACTCCCCTTCTTGTCATTGTCAGGAAGTCCCAACTAAATCATTTTAGTTCCCACTACAGTGACTTCATTTTCAAGCTATAATGACTTCATTTTCAACAGAATCCACCGATATTTTGATGTGGAAGCAAGGCCCCAGAATTACATAATAACTTACTCTCTGGTTTGGTTTATCACTGAAATAATCATAGTTTTATATGATTTTCCTCCATCATAGACAATAATCCTGTTGGTGGAACATCAGGGCTTGCCCTCTGGTTTCAAGAAGGAGGATGAGGCAGGTAGTGGCTGGAAAGATATTGTCCAGGGAGGGTCTAAAAGTGGCACACATGCTATTTGGTCCCCTCCTTGCCCAGAGCAGGCATTGCTCATCCACTAGGCACTTCTTCCTGCCAAGGCACCTCTTCCTGCCAAGTCACTGTCTCACGATCCCTTTCAACACAGCCACGAGGAAGCCATGATACATCAACTGGCACTGGCAAATAAGATCAAACTTATTCAGTCTTTTCCCACTTTGTTGTTTCTATCAGTAGTTAGAAAAAAAACATGTCCAGAGAAAAATATCGGAACCTATTCTGAATATGTTCTTCAGAGTAAAAGTTTAGAATCTTAATGATGTTTAGACACTCAGGAATGAGTGAACCGGTTGCACTGAAAGAATCAAAACAATACTGCAAATATTAGTCATGTTGCCTATTATGAAATATATGTGTGTATAGATATGAAAAAAAATCTAAAGTCTGAGTTAAAGAACCCCGCCAGGTATAGTTAAATGCTCTCTAACCTACAAAGAATTCAATTCAATTTGTCGCCTCCAGATCTGGTATCCAGAAGGAAGACCAGAGAAGCAGCCCCCAATGCAATTTGCAAGATGTGTTCCTGTCTGGGGGTGCCACACGTTACACAGCAGCTATGAGTCACAAGCCTTCAAGGAAAGGAAATGGTGCTGGCAGGCTGGTGCGGAGGCCTCCCCCAGGGAGTCATGAGTTGGCAACCCCTGCAGAGGGGAAGCTGGCATGAAGCTCCTCTGTGGGGAGATGCCCCAGAGTAGGAAGGGAAAGGCCTTTGAGTACAGGTCAGAAGTACAGGACTAAAGTGCAGTGAGGTCTTTCCACATTCCTCCGCTACCTTGGCAAACCAGAATGGTAACTCTGACATGAATCTGATCTCCCACTGCCATGGTCAAAGTCCTTTAGAAAACAAAGACAGAAAAGAGTTCGAGAAATTCTCAAGAATAACTTAAAACCCTGACAGTCACGACAAGGGGCATCATCGAATTTTCAAGCTGAAACTGTCTCCATTGATCATTCTTCCCTTGGGGACCACCACCCTGTTCCCACTGTTCTCCTGCCTCTTTTCAGCAGAAGAATGAGCTGGGGTGACCAGAGGTAGTGAAACCAGCACCTGGTCCTGATCTTCCAAGCTCATTCTTCCTGTCTCCAGCTCTGAGAATGTTTTGTCTTATTTGTTTTTCAAGAGAGTAAGAGAAGACAGAATTTCGTGTTAGAACATCTATCTTCCTTAACACCTGAAACATGTACGGCTGTTTGATTGCCAAAGCGTGGCAACCATTTTGCCTCTGTTCTCGGCCAGTCTTCTCTTTGTACAGATGAGGAAATTAAAGCCCAGGGAAGTCAAGAAGTTTGGCAAAATTAGACCACAGAGCTGGAATAAGGACCTAAGAGACCTGAGCCCTGGTCTTAGGATTTTTCCTCTATTCCACCCTGCCTTTCCCTAGACAATAGCCTTGAAAATCTAAGAGCAGAGGACCCCACAGCTCAAGAGACTTATGACCGAGTCGCTGGGTCATTGAGTTGTCACCAACTTGAGAAATATCCTTTGTGCGTCGGTCATTCCAGGCAATGCCCTTTTAGAATCTCAGTTGACGTGCAACGTGAATCACCAAGGTCCGACGGCCTGGTGGCAGATTCCGCCGGAGTTTATGAAGAAACAAATGGGACAACGTGGAGAAAATGAATAGCACGCTGACACTTCTGCTTCCTTGAGTGAGGCATTAGGCTTGAATTATTATAACAGGAAATGCTAAACTACTACGGAAAGAAAAGGTGTGATTACTCATGTCAACGTTAAAAATGCCGTTTTTCATGAAGGGATTAATCAGCAGCCATGACACTTGCTGCGCCTGATACAAAATACTTTCTTCTTCCCCATGAATTTTCCTCCCCAAGCAGTAGGATTTCTTATATATAATCATGTGGTCCCTTACAGTAATTAAAAACAGAAATTAAAAATATTCTTCTCTAGAGAGTGTATAAGTCTATTCCAGGTTAAGGCGGTCTCCTCACCAGGACAGGATGAATGGAGGTGAGAGAGGGGCCCGGGGTGAACACTTTAAGCATGAGTGTCTCTTTAAGTTTCAGGCTCCAAATGCCTCAAATGTCTCACCCTATCCCTATTCTAGCTCTTCAGCTCCTGTTTGACTCCCAGGTATCCTGGCTGGGGAGGATGCAGGATGGATCAGAGATGGCATGACATCCAAGGGGACATTTCAGACAGGGGGTGTAGTGGGGACTGAACGCTCAAATAGCCAGGACCCTGCTGCCTTGGCCATTGGCTGTTAAGGGTGCAGGAATTTCTGCTAGTCTGAAATGGAGAAGCCAAATCCTAAGGAAATGCTCAGGCCAGGCGGTGTGTGCCTTTAGCAGAAGTTTGAAGTGTGAGATCTCGATGGAAGCCATGACAAAATCAGAGGCAAAACAGGGCTGGGTGGGAAAACACCCAGTGCTCTGAAGGTTAGTCCAGACTGAGAAGCAAAACCTGAATCCTCGAGGCAGGACTCTAGGCACTAGGAACTGAGCTGTGCAAGTCAGAGAAGGCTGGGCAGCCAGACTAGCTCCCTGTTAAGCCAGATGAGCTATAGACATAGGGCTTCTTGCGTCCCCCTTAGCAAGGCAGGGCTGAGTGTGGGAGTGGATGCAGAAGGTGGTGAGCTGGCAGATCAGGGCACTCCGTATTCCTCCTACCCACTTTCTTCCCCACCAGTTGGTTTCCTTGCATTGCTTTGAAACAAGATGCTCTCTTGTGCCTGCCTCCGTCAGAGACTGAAACCTTTGTTTAATGTTAGAAAATACCATGTTTAAAGGAGTCTCTGTTAGAGCAGCTGTACTATAGAATCAAGGAATGAATTTTGGGTAGGAAGACATAGAACCACATTCTTGCCCAAGAATTTTTGACCGGGTATTCGTGAAATGACCTTCAGTGTGTTTACAAGTCTCCCAAACAAATCTGCAAAATTGTGTGGGTTTGCTTTAAATTAATGGAGAGAAGAATTCATTTAACGATGAGTTGGCGCCATGGAGAACTATGCTTTTGAAGGTATTCACGTTTCTCATTTATAGATGAGGACTTGACACACAGAGATGGGAGGACTTGGAGCTCCTCATCAGCAGGCTTTTGTCTTGCATCAATGTATCGCCAACATATATTGGTCAATCAAGGAACATATGCAGAGTGACTGGATTATGAGTAAATGGATGGATGATGTATTGATGAATGAATGAATGAATGAATGAATGAATGAAGGCTTCCTGCTTTCAGTCCACTCATACTCTCACTGCATCTCCACCATGCCCCATTGACTGCTCCAGCTCCAGCTTCATGTGGGGATGGTAAATGGCAAGCAGGGCAACTTCGGGACTGGGGGCAGATGCAATGGTGCAGAAGAGCTGGGGCCTCAGGGCACAGAGGTCTCCACTGCACAAAAGCCCTGCTTGGTATATATTCTTCCCTTGGGGACCATCACCCTGTCTCTGCTGTTCCACTGCCTCTTTTCAGTAGAAGAGTGAGCTGGGGTGACCTGCGCTAGTGAAACCGGCCTTTGGTCCTGATCTCCCAAGCTCATCTGTCCTGCCTCCAGCTCTGGAAATGTTTTGTCTTGTGTATTTTTCAAGAGATTGAAATCTC
Source organism: Chlorocebus sabaeus (assembly GCF_047675955.1). Classification (NCBI taxonomy): domain Eukaryota; kingdom Metazoa; phylum Chordata; class Mammalia; order Primates; family Cercopithecidae; genus Chlorocebus; species Chlorocebus sabaeus. The sequence goes on along the minus strand of NC_132911.1, from coordinate 29,273,245 downwards.
TTTCTTGATTTTGAAATCTGTCAAGAAAGAAGACACAGTTTCATGTTCGAGGTGAGCATTTATCTTCTAGAACACCTGAAACATGGCTGTTTGATTGCCGAGTTAGACAACTATTTTGTGTCTGGCATTTGGACCTCCACGTCTCCACTTTCTATTTTGTGGAGCGGTGACGGTGGGTAACAGTGACCAGCAGTGACAAGCTGCTTTAATGTGATCATTGGCTGATTAACTAATGAAGTCTCCCTCCTTTTCTCCTTCCTTCCTGTTTCTTTCTTCCCTTCCTCCCTCTTTCTTTTGCTTTTTTCGTTTCTTTCCTCCTTCCTTACTTCTTTCCTTCATTTCTTCCTTCATTTCCTCTCACTCTTTCTTCCTAACTATGGGCCCCTGGACCAGGTGCTAGAGATACCATTGAGTATCTCTTACAGAGATTGTCACGGGCAGGGTATAGAGGATTGTATCTCTGGACCACAGGCGGGGTATAGAGGTCCCCCCAGGAGGGAGTCATCTGTGCAAACCAGAAGGTCATGAAAGATCTCACAGGCCAAGAAAAAGTGACGATTGAGATGAGGCTTAGAAGACTGTTGCCAGGCAAACTCATGATTAAGGGCAGCATGGGCAAAGAAGAGAAGCATGGCCTTTGGGAAGTATAAGTAACTTAGTGTGACAGGTGTGGGCCCAGTGTATGCCTGCTATAAAAAATGTGGGGGAGAGGAGTCAAGAAAACACATCAAGAGTTGATGCTAGAGCACTGAAATAATCAATATTATTAATCATCACAATATTCAGTACTTATGACCCATGTGGGTAATAATCTGAACTAAGTAAACCATTAACTAGGAGCCTAGAAAAACTCCTAGTTTCATGCTTGAGAGGCAAGGTGAATGGTTTTCATTGAAGATAAGGTGTTTCTATATCCAAAGACCTTCTGATATGGCCCATTGCTCCATGAAACCCCTCTCACTGTCAGCGCAGTCATCTTCACAGGGAAAATAGAAGGGGTTCGAGTTAATGTTTGTAAAGCTCTTAGAACAGAGCCTATTACACAGTGTTATGGATGTGTTTATTAAGTAAATGAGTATTTGTTGAATTTCATGTGCCATGTATGATCATAGGTACTTATTTCATTGCCTTCCAACAACCCTGAAAGTTAGATCCAAATTCTTATTTTACATCTAAAGAAAAAAACTGAGGTTCTCAGAGATTCAATAACTTGCCTGCAGTTAGTAACAAGTGGCCAAGCTGCAATTCAAACCTAAATCCACTGAGGTACACGTTGCTTCCAGCTAGGACACCCACCCCACTCAGGGATAACTGGAATCTTACATCCTTCTGTGTCATATCTGAGGGTCAATGAAAGCAGCAGATGCCCATCTTCATGGTGAGAATCTTTCAGAGACGGGGTTGGTGACCAGTCCCCGAAAGTCAATGCAGTGGTCCTGTGTGGGGTACAGTGTAGGGTAGGACTCAGCAGGCAAGATCTTCAAACTTGCACAGCCAGCCCCAAGCTCTAGATCTCTGATTATTCTGGAATTGGATGGGAACATGATTCTAACATAACCCGAGTGCTGAAAGAGAGCAAATACTCAAATGGGAAAGCATTGATGAATGAAGGTGGAGCTTACCCAAGTTCAAATAGCTTAACATTTGCAGGATTCTCATAGGATCTTCACCCTATGGATTTCTCCCCAAAAAAATTTCAAGAAAGGACCATTATTAGTGATGGAAGAGGAAGGCACCTTGATACTACTTTCTAATATCCTTCAAGAAAAAGCCCTGGATGTTCTGACGCATTTAAGAAGAAATAAGAGATAGGAAGATAAACCAAAAGTCCCAAATCCTAGAGTTCTAAGGCCTGCTCTTTCATTAACTAACTATATCACTGGTGGCAACTCATGCTCCATGCCTCAGTTTACCCGTATTTAAAATAAAAGATTTGGGCTGGATCATTTTTGGTAAATGCTCAAACTTTAAAATATTGTAAGCAATGGAACAAAACTATGTCTTTTCTGATAAATGTGTTTCTTTCTCCTGGGCTCCTTCTTCTGTCCTGTGAAAACTGCCCTGACCACCTCCTTTCACAAGCGTATTTCCTGTGCTGTGGTGAATCCTCTTTCTTCTTTTCCAAGGCCACATGGTTCTGCCCACGCTAACTTCCTAAGCACTTTCAGACACCAGTTCATTTCCTTCATAGCACCTACCACAACTTGTCATTATATATTTATAGATTTGTTTGTTTTATAGAGACTCTTTCTCCTGCGAGATTGCAAGTTCCATGAGAACAGCTACTATGCCTGCTCTGTTTACCAATGCATATTCATTGTCTCAGCATTGTATGTGGAACATAAAAGGCTCTTGGTTAATGCCTGCTGAATAAATGAATCTGTCATCTTCCCCTTTTTGATCATTATCATAGGTATCACTTGTTAAGGGCTTACTAGGGATCGGACACTGAGCTGATGCTTTGCATGTACTACCTCATGAACGCATCACAACAACCTCACCTGGCAGGTTCCATCTGTTTTGCAGATGAAGTCACTGAGGATCCCAGAGGTCATGGTGTGAATGCACTCTAGAACCTGGATCCAAACCACCAGCTGACTCACTCAGAGTCTAAGTACTGAGCCCTTGCAATAGACCACCTTGGGTCCTCAGTGGCTCTGAGCATTAGGCCAGACATGTAGTAGGTTCTCAGGATGTGTGTACTGAATTGAGTCTCTGTGTGATGGAGCTAACAGATGGTAAACAGAGGTCAGTATTTATGACCCATGGGGCTGATAATCTGAAGCTTCGATGCCTGAGGTGGATTCTGAAATCTGGAGCAAGGATTGGTAGAGCAGAAAATCTCTTTCTAACAATGAGATTCATTCTTGTGTGTGTGGAGAGTTTAACAGAGCTCCTTTCTTCCACCGTATGAGGGTGTGACTTCAAAATTTTCTTGAAATGCACATTTTTAATTAGAAGACTGTATGTGGGTTGCCAAGCTTCTGAGAACTAAAAGGACACTTGTGCCTGGGGGACACTTACAGAGACTTGTCCCTCGGTAAGTGCATAATAAAAAATACACAGAGAGCAACTGAAATTAAACCCACAGGGAACCCTTTGCACTTGGTTTCAAATACCTAAAGATTTGGCAGCTACAGAATAAAGAGAAAGAACAGAAACAAAAGTCAATACCAATTTGCTTAATTTGGGGTTCTTTATCCTGAGAGCATCTTTCTGAGAATCTAGAGATGGCAGAAATATTGGAGACTGTCAAGTCTAAGACCACCTCCTGCAGATGGGAGACTGAGGCCTGAAGAAGTCATGGCAAGGTCAAAGCAAGGTCAAACCAAGTGAGATATGGGTCGGAAAGAAGAGAAGCCATCACTGTGTGCTACAGCAGGGCACTAGCAGAAATTTGCTGGTGGTGAGGAAGATGGGGATTGGTGGGAAGTGCAGAGCTGGGGGTGGGGCGGACAGCTCTCTAGCAAGGTGGCTCCTGCTTTATTCAAAGCAAAATTAGAAATTGTTCAAAAAGAAAATGAATATGTCAAGAAAAGCATATGTCAAGGAATATAGAGTCACTTATTAGTGTTTGTCTCCAGGACATAATCTGATGGACTGTAGGAGAAACCCCAGATTCTCTTGGGCTCCTTTGCTGCCTCAAACTCTCTTATACTTGAATCCCCCCACCCTTAGACATATTGCTGTCCCTTAAACTTGGGAGTGGCGCCAATAAATCTCCAAATGACCTGGACTGAACTGCAATCAGAATAATATTAATGCACTCAAAGAAAGAATGGGCCATTGAAAAGGTGAGGGGTAGTATCTTAGAATGTATAATTCAAAGGTGAGAATAGCCTGGTACATTCAGCACTGCCCAGAAGAAAGGAATATAGTATGTGAAGGATGCTAGTAGATCTAATCACCAGAGGAATAGGGTAGAATGTAGAAGTATTTCACAGGGCATTTTAATAAAAATGTTTCTCCAGGCTGGATCTGATTCCACGGCTGCAAATAATCTTCATAAACTTCAATGACCAGGCCAGGTGTGGTGGCTCACACAGCATTTGGGGAGGTCAAAGTGGGGGGATCACTTGAGGCAAGGAGTTGAAGACCAGCCTCAGCAACATAGAGAGATCTCATCTCTACAAAAATTGTTTTTAATTAGCCAAGTGTGGTGATATGCACTCATAATCCTAGCTACTAAAGAGACTGAGGCAGGAGGACCCCTCAAGCCCAGAAGTAAGCTGCAGTGAGTTATGATCGAGCCACTGCACTCCAGCCTGGATGACAGAGCGAGACCTTGTTGCTAAAACATTTTAAAAAACATAAACAAAACTTCAACAATTGATGACCTGGTGTGTGTTATTTTTAAAACCTTGATTTTAAAGCTTGATTCTAGGAATGGAGTATGAGCAAGTACACAGGACTGCTGAGAGCTGGTTTGAGCACAGTGAAGAAATAAGACTTGGAGCCCCATCAAAGGCAGACAGCTAGAAATCTTCACAGGGGATTTATGCTCAAGTCCAAGTCACCTTTCCACCCTGGCAGCTCCAGGAGTTTGTCCTTAGCTTCCACTTCCTATATAGCTCATTAGCCCTGGATGGATATGAGTGGTCCAGTCACTGGGGAAAGAGATCATTCTTGCTGTAAATACATGGATGGTGTGACTTTGGTGTCCACCCCTGTAAAGTGAGTTGTTGAAATGACACCTTAGGAAGTCTATGAACCTGTGATACGGTTTGGCTGTGTTCCCACCCAAATCTCATCTTGAATTCCCTCTTGTGATGGGAGGGACTCAGTGGGAGGTAATTTAATCATGGGGGCAAGTCTTTCCCATGCCGTTTTCATGACAGTGAAAAAGTCTCACAAGATCTGATGGTTTCAAAAGGAAGAATTACCCTGCACGAGCTCTCTCTCGTTGCTTGCTGCCATCCATGTAAGATGTGACTTGCTCTTCCTTGCCTCCACCATGGTTGTGAGGCTTTCCCAGTCACGTGGAACTGTAAGTCCAGTTAAACCTCTTTCTTTTGTAAATTACCCAGTCTCGGGTATGTCAGCAGCGTGAAAACAATGGACTAATACAACCCAATAGGGGAGGATCTGATCCCAAAGCCTGATCGTGCTCTGAGGCAAGAAGCCCCACTTTAGAGACACCTCAACAGGCAGCCATTCTTAGCCAGGAGGCCCTCTTCTTCATCCCCCAAGCGCCGTCCTCTCAGTGCTGCCCCCTGCTGGCAGACGTCTCTCACTCTGCAGTGCAGGGGTCCACAGCGGGCCATGACAGCAGGGCTTACCTGCCCTTACCATTCATTTTCACCTGGCTGTGGTTAAGCCTCTTCACTTCTCTATGTCCCTGAGTTTCTGTTGTTTCACATACACAGGGAAAATGCTGCCTCAGAACCTTTCTCACAGCCCAAATGAAAGCATGTCTAGGAAAAGGTTCTAAAAGCACCCATCATTTTGCAGATGTGATAGACTGGTAACAATTTCATCAGCACACATTTCTAAAGATGCTTCATGTACACTCATCAGTGTAACGCAGATCCTATGAAGATCCCCCTCTTCAGCCATTTGCCTTGAAACAGACACCTTGGATACCTGTCCAAGACAGGCAGCCAGATGGCAAGAGATCTGAGGGTGACCTTATTTTGTCCACCACTTTTCTTTAAAAAAAGAAAAGTCTTGATTTACTTCCATTAACAAACCAAGTCTTATCTCCTGAACGTAAGTCCATTTCTTCCTTGTTCTTTTTGGAATATTGAAAATGACCATGAAGAATCTAATTCACAAAACATCTCCATGCACTTGAAGACCATCCTAATGGTATCTTTCAGTTTGCTCATCTGTAGACAAATTAAAATTATCTTGATTCCTATATATCATTCTCTACATTTTACTGTGTCCCATGTATCATTGTTTTTACTTCATTAGCTAAAAGTTCAAAGCATTAGAAACCATTTTTACTTTTCTTTCTTTTCTTTCTTTCTTTCTTTCTCTCTTTCTTTCTTTCTTTCCTGTCTTTCTTCCTTTCTTTCTTTTTCCTTTTCTTTTTCTTTCTTTCTTTGTTTTTCTTTTTTCGAAGACAGGATCTCACTATGTTGCCCAGACTGGTTTAGAACTCCAAGTCTCAAGTGATCCCTCTACCTCCACCTCCCAAGTAGTTGGGATTACAGGTGTGAGCCACCTTGCCCATGTCTGGGCCAATTTTTCTTTAATACCAAACAGCACAATTTGGGAATCTCTGTCTTCTTACAACTCGTCTACTACCAGACCATTTAACAGCTGTTCTGAACTAAAGGTAGGTATATTCACTTGCCTAGAACTTCTGCTTAAAATTTATTTATAATGCAGTTGTCCTAATAATAGTGTAGCTGTCCCAGTTGTCATAGTAGTAGGGTATTTATAACATGACTAAATAAATCCCAATTATGGCTAAGATTCTGGAGGAGGAAACGAAGAACACTGAACTCTCTCATCCTTCCCACTGACTTCTTTAGAAGGTTCTGATGATTAATCTCCATGCTGGATACCATGTGGCCCCAGCCTCTAAGAGTCTTTGGTTTATGTCCTTAAGGCAGATGCACATACAGTGAAATACAATAAAGCTGGTGCTGCAAAGGACAAAACATGCTTATGTGATAAATCTTGGCAGGAAAGCAACATAATTCCTACTCATGAAACATTTTTCTCAGTCCATTCTCTGTGCCATTCTGAAAAAATCCGGAAATCACACCAGCATTCTTTATTTTTAGCCCATCCAAAATTTCACTCACTTGCGTGTGGGCAAGGAGCTATCTTTAGAACCATCAAACAAATGCATTGGAATCACAGATTATTAGGGCCTGGGTAACTCTCCACGTGATTTTATTTTTCTTAGCCTGGGAACCCCAATATAGAAAACTCAGCTGGAATGGGGACCCAGAGAGAAGTCAAGTGAGTCACTTGCCTTCTCTGGGACCCAAAGTCTTGCCGAGTTGGTTTCTCCCATTCTCTGCTGCTCAGACACTGTCATGTAATCTTAGGTTTTTAAGGAGCAACTGGACAACCACGGATCCTGGACAACCACGAATCCAGGCCAACCCCATCATTTTGCAGATGAAGCAACAGAAGCCCACAGGGATGAAGGGACCAGCTCAGAGCCTCCAGCAGTCACTGGCCAGGCCAGGAGAATAATTCGGGTCTCCTGACTTCCAAAGAAGTGTTCTTTCCACGGTATATGCATAAGATACAGTTACAACGGAAACTACTTTTTTTCTTATCCCATTAGCCAGAAAAGTTCATCTGAGAAACAGGTGACTGATGGGAAACTTTGCCTACTGGAGGCATGAGGAAATCAAGTGACTTCATCGTAATTAGACAATAGTTCTTTTCTTTGACTGAGAGGAGAGTGAAAAGTTCGAGGAGAAACAAGACAAAGAATGATTGCCTAGAAGTTACTCCATTATGGTTTGCTGCAGTGTGCTATCCGGAAAGATACTTGCCTGCCACTCCTTGCCTGTGTGACTTTGAGTGAGTCACTTGACTTCTCTGGGACTGGGAAGCTCTTGTGCTCTCTGAGAGCACAGCAGAGGCTCTGTTCTGGCCATTGGACATCATGATGATCTGTTGTCCTCCCCAGGTAGACACACCCCAGATCAGCGCCTTCCTTTCTTCCTTGTCTCAGTACTTCTGATAGAGCCAGGATATCCTTAATGTTATGTGGGGTTTTTTTGAGGGGTGTGTGGAGAGGGTAGGTATTTTGTGCACTGAATAATTGTCTTCCCGACTGGATATTTTTTGGGGATTTTGACTGTGTCTTTTTGCTTCTTTTAACATGTTTCTTGCTGGGTCTTGTCTCACTTATAAGGCAGAAATCCAGACCCCTGCAATGAGGAATGAGATCTGGTATTTCCAAAAACCCTGGATGGTCTTATATGTGCTTCCATACAATTGGTTCAGTCATCCTTGTCTCTTATCACTGTTCCAGAACTCTCTGCGCAGACCAGGACATCTTCCTGGCATCACTGATACTTCCACTGGGCACTGCTATGCCCTCTTGTCACTCCCTTACCTGCTGCAGAAAATGACTATAGTCCTCCCTATATTTTCTTTCTTTTTCTGGTGTGTGTGTATGTGTGTATTTCCAATTTCTCCCCTCCATTTCCGCTACTATTTATTTAGTCCCCAGGTGACTGGATATCTAGATAGGATTGTGACTGCACTAGAAAAGGAATAAACATCACCCAGAGCTGGACACACTGACCATGAAACACGGAGTCTTTCCTCCTTCAGGGAAGGGACAGACATTTTCATTTGTAGAAGGGCTAGTTGTGTAAGGTAAGAGCATGTTGCTGCTGTTATCATTTAGAAGTTTAATTGTGGAAAGAAGGGTATGTGTGGACATTAAATAATAAAAAAGGTGGAATATTGCTCATTCAACACCTGTCTCAAGCTTCTGAGCTTGCCTTTCTGAGCTACAGGATAGAAAACTAAAACTAGATTTCCTAATTCTTCTTCCAGTTAGGGAGCTTCCTTGAGAAATGGTGTAGTAGAAGACCTGAAATTAAGATTCAATAGCATGGGAAGGCCTCAAATGGCCTAATCTCAAGTCCCCTGCCCAGTCTGCTGTGGCAGATAAGTTCCCCCTAACCAAACAGCCCTCCTTGTCATAGAGGCCAGGTCCAGTGTCTGCTTATCCCTGAGCGGTGGGCTCCAGGCCCCTGCCAGCACACGGAAATATTCAAACAAGCCACATGCATCCTCTCATGGGAACCAGGCCTCATCTCACCCTCTTTTATTGCAAAGCCTGCCTCCCACAGACCCTATTTGATCACTGTACTCCCAAATAGAATCCCCATATGGCCCTGTACGGTATGCACTGTCCTCCTCCCCTGGACAGTGAGTGTATATGACTAATAAACCGCTGTTCATTTCATCTATCCAGTGCTGGGTGTCATATGTTCGGCCATTCCTATAACCCTAGAGGGCTAGAGAAACCCTCCTTCACCAAATGCCTGAAGAGGAAGTGATTGAAATACATGGCTCTACCAAATAGGTGCTCTTGCATGAGATTTTGGGACAGAAGTAAGAAGCATGGGAGTAGGAATGTGGAGAGCACAGAGAAAGAGGCATCTGTTCTTCCAGGGGAGCCATGGAGAAAATGGTAGTGTTCACCATGGAATGCTATGCAGCCATAAAAAGGAAAGAGATCATGTCCTTGGCAGGGACATGGATAAAGCCAAGAGCCATTATCCTCAGCAAACTAACACAGGAACAGAAAACCAAACACTGCTTGTTCCTGCTGCTAAGTGGGAGCTGAATGAAGAGAACACATGGACACAGGGAGGAGAACAACACACACTGGGGCCTGTTGAGGGGTGGGAGGGAGAGCATCAGGAAGAATAGCTAATGGATGCTGGGCTTAATACCTAGGTGATGGACTGATCTGTGCAGCAAACCACCATGGCACATGTTTACCTGTGTAACAAACCTGCACATCCTGCACATGTACTCCTGAATTTAAAATAATAGTTGAAGATAAAAAACAAAATGTTGCTGTTCATTCCATTGGGTTGCAATGATAGGTGGCAACACTTATATTTCTAGTAGAACAGCCCTGCACTGTGTTGGGGCCTTTCTCTTGGCTCTGCGATATCTGGCTTCCCTTTTTCCTGGCTATGTAGAATCTTACACTGGTTCTCTGGCTCTTTAGAGGTTCCATAAGCTAAGTGATATATTTTCATAAACTGCTTTTTACTTAAACTACCTGAAGTGGACTCAGATGTCTGTAATTAAAAACTGAATGATACAATCTTTCTGTAAAGCATTTGTTCTCATGGTTGCAAAGGTGGTTGTTCCACCTTCGGTATCATGTATACATTCCAAGCCGGAAGAAGAAAGTGGCATGGGGAAAAAGCATAGATCTGTTGGCTTTTGCTGGGTAACAAACAACCTCCCAAAACCTGGTGGCTGAAAACAATAACCATTGTGTCAGATGAGTGGTTCTTCAGTTCTGCTTAGCTCAGCTGGTCTCTGTGGGTCTCACTCACACATCTGCAGACATCTGGTGGGCTGGATGTAGGTTGGATGATCTAGTATGAATCATTCATGTGTCTGGTGATTGACATGCTGTTGGCCAGAGAGACAGGAGTTTCCAGGACACATGTCCCTTATCATACAGCAGGCCAGCCCTGGTGTCTTCACATGGTAGTTTCAGGTTTCCAAGAACAACAAGAGAAGGGAATCTCCATCATGCAAACTCTTTTTGTTTGCATCTTGTTTGCTATTGTGCCACTGGCCAAAGCAATTCATAAAACCAAGCCCAGAGTCAAAGGGTGAAAAAATAAACTGCTTTTCCATGAGAGAAGCTGCAAAGTCAATTCCAAAAATATGACAAGGGTAAGAACTTGTGGCCATTCTTGCAATCTAACACAGAGAGGCACCAAATCAGGAGAGCAAAACTTTCCCAGAAATCCCTGCCAGACGTCTAACTATTTCTCATTGATCAGAACTGCAGTTTGGCCTATCATCACCCTTGTCAGCAAGAGAGGCTGTGAATGCAGTGTTTGTTTGTTTGTTTTTTAAATCTGGGCTGCTTCTCCTTTTGGAACAAACTTGTAGTTCTGTGAGTAATCAGGGTGAGGGAATGGGAACTGGAATGAATTTTTTTTTTTTTTTTTTTAAGAGGGAGTTTCAGGTTTCACTCTTGTTGCCCAGGCTGAAGTGCAATAGCACAATCTCAGCTCACTGCAGCCTCCACCTCCCGGGTTCAAGCGATTCTCCTGCCTCAGCCTCCTGAGTACCTGAGATTACAGGCTCCCACCACCACGCCTGACTAATTTTTTGTATTTTTAGTACAGACGAGGTTCCGCCATGTAGGCCAGGCTGGTCTCGAACTCCTGACCTCAGATGATCCACATGCCTCGGCCTCCCAAAGTGCTGGGATTATAGGCGTGAGCCACCATACCCAACCGGGAACTGGAGTGAATATTAGCAATGTCTGCCATGCATAACACGAGGAGCTATAGTGGAACCACCTCTGTGCAACTGCACTCTCATTCTGTTTCCTACAGAAGACAGGGTGTGGGACTGATGCCACAGTCTCCACCATTCAATGACAAAGGCTTTGTAACTGTGCAACTCTCTTATGAGCTTTTCGTGATTGATTTACCAGACTGACTCAGACATCGTAGTGGATCAAGCTTAGTGTCTCTGTCCCCTTAACACACAAAACACATGTCTCACTATTACCTCCTCCTCCCCTAAGTAACACCCACCACACACACAGCACGAATGCTAGACCGTGGTAGAAGAAGGAGCTGCCATTGCTGTGCAGTCCTTTTGGTAGCACAGGACCTGGGGCTGATCATGGTTAGTCCAGCATGTCATTGTCAATCCTGCTGTTTCATAGTCATGAGACAAAAAGCGCAGACTACTAACAGCACACTGGCTCAGGCACTCCTTATGATCTAGAGAATCTGTGTGCTTTTGGACAGGAGTCCAGCCTCTTTCTTTGTGTGCCCTTTTGAAAAATTGAAATGTTCTTGAAGTCTGGAGACAAACTTCTGAGTGAACTGCATCTGAACTTTTAAAATTCTTTTTTTTTCCCCCTCTTGGTTAAATCTCAGTGGAGCCGGACACGATCATCATTTTCATGAACACAAGCTAAAGGTTTTGTTGCCTGTTGAGCAAAGTAGCTGCTTCCTATTGCAAAAGAACCGATTCCTATTTGCATTGCGTTGGCGTTTTCATTAAAATTTCCATTATCCTCTTCCTTACAATGCAGTTATAGATGGAAATTGTCCTGACTGTTTCTCAAGCAAAATCGCTCCCGATTCAAAATATGAGAAATGGAATAGAAGGGGGAGAGCCATGTTTCTCCAAATATAGATCACCTTGATAAGGAAAAGATATTTTTTTTGGTCCCGGTGTTCATAACTATTTTACATCAGTATTGTTAGCTTCATCAACCACACAGGAAAATAATGGCTTAAAATAGAGTCATGGTGGCAGATGTAGAGGTGGAAGTCCCTAAAGATGCTCTGATAATAATGGCAACCGTTTGTTAAGGGCCTCCTCTAAGCCAGACCCCACCCGAGAGCCCATAACGTATGCATCATACAGCCTGGGGAAACTCCATACACTACCAACTGGCCTTTGATTTGTCTCATGGGGAAAGTGGGAGGACAGCCCTGTCACAGCATGGTGGTGCCAGTTCTGGCCCTGCCATGTGCTAGGTGACCTTGGCCAAGGAATTTATGCTCTCTAAGCCTCAGTTTTCTTACCTGCAAACCAAAGCTACTCCATTGTTAATGATGCCTTCCCTATTCTCCTTCTTCAGAAGAGTAGCAATGGAGTGAATGCATTTGAAAGTGCTTTGTTGACTAGAAAGCTCTGTCCCATCATAAGAAAGGAGGATTGCCAAAGGTCATAGAAAAAAAAAAAAAGATAGGTGAATCAGCCACCTCCAGTACAACCAAGTCAAGTCATTCTCCTCAGAGGAGGGTGCCAAGCCTGTGCTCCCAGCCTCCACTGGGAAAGCATTAAGTTCTGTCTGAGTCCATTTTGTTGCATTGCTATAAAGGATTCACTGAGACTGGATACTTATTATAAAGAAAAGACATTTATTGGGCTCATGGTTCTGCAGGCTGTACAAGAAGCATGGTACTAGCTTCTGCCTCTGGTTAGGCCCTCAGGCTGCTTCCATTCATGGCAGAAGGTGAAGGGGGAGCAGGGATCACATGATGACAGAGGGAGAAAGAGAGGAAAAAGAAGCAGGGCCAGGCCCTTTACAACAGCAAGTTCTCAAGGGAACTAACAGAGCAAGAATTCACTCATTAAAGAGAGGAGGGGACGAAGCCATTCAGGAGGGCTCGATTCCCATGAACCAAACACCTCCGACCAGGCCCCACCTCCAATATGGGGGGTCACATTTCAACATGAGATTTGGAGGAGACAAACATACAAACCACATCAAAGCCCTTTGCTTTATGCAACGGTGGCTACCATAGCCACTATTTTTTAGTACTGACTGAGCCAAGCAAAGTCAATCACGCATTATTTCATATAATCCTTGAAACAAAACTGCTGTGATTAGATAGGTAAAGATATTGAGGCTCAGAAAAGTTAGGTAATACAACGTCACGTATCACAACACTAGTAAGTAGTGGGGCTGGGTTTCTAGTGCATGCGTGTCTGACCCCAAAGACTATGTTCTTAACCATCATCAGCTACTTTTACGGGGGAAGAATAAGAAACTCACCCCCTCGAAAGGTAAATATCTGTGGAGAAAGAAACTCAGAATTGCCGAGAGTCCAACTCAGCCTGACCCACCAAACTTATCTCCTCTCTACTTTTTCTCACTTTGGAAACAAAGTGTTTAAGGAACTTTTTCTTTCAAAATCACCTTCAATTAAGTTCTGTTTTTGCAAATGTTCACTGAGTGCTTGTTAGGTATTAGACATACATACATTTTGTGTGCGTATGTGTATAAATCTATTTAACCCTTATGACAATCTATGAGGAAGATACTTTTTTTAAAATTTTACTTTAAGTTCTAGAATACATGAGCAGAACATGCAGGTTTGTTACACAAGTATACATGTGCCATGGTGGTTTGCTGCACCTATCAACCCATCATCTAGGTTTTAAACCCCACGTGCATTAGGTATTTGTCCTAATGCTCTCTCTCTCCTTGCCCCCCACCCCCTCAATAGGCCCCAGTGTGTGATGTTCCCCCCCACCGTGTCCATTTGTTCTCATTGTTCAACTCCCTCTTATAAGTGATACTATGCAAAGATACTATTATTGTTGCCTTTCTAAGGATGATAAAACTGAGGGTGAGGAAAGGTATGACACTTGTCTCAGGTGACAAGGCTATTAAGCGACAGAGACAGATTCCAACCCAGGCAGTCTGATTTCAGAGCCTGTGCTGCTACATTCTATGCACAGTAAAAATGTTGGAAAGAATACACACCAAATTATTAGCAGTTATCTCTGCAGATGTGGATTTGGATGGGAAATGAAGAAATGGAGGCTTTTACTTTATTTTGTCTTTACTTAAATACTCTGAATTTTTTTTTTTTTTTTTAAACTTTGAGACAGGGTCTTACTCTGTCATCCAGGCTGCTGTGCAGTGGCATGATCATAGCTCACTGCGGCCTCAACCTCCCGGGCTTAGATGATCCTCCCACCTCAGTCTCCTGAGTAGCTGGGACTGTAGACATGCGCCACCATGCCCAGCTAATTTATTTTTGTATTTTTTGTAGAGACTGGTTTCATCATGTTGTCCAGGCTGGTGTCTAACTCCTGCACTCAAGCAATCTGCTCACCTCAGACTCCCAAAGTGCTGAGAATACAGCTGTGAACCACCATACCTGGCCACTCTGGACATTTTTACAATGTGCAAATATTATTTGTAAATTAAAAAGTACATATATATTTAAATATCTTTTGCAATCTAATTTATAAATGAATTTAAAATTATTTATAGTGATGGGACTGAGATTTTCTAGGGGATTCCAGAAATGTAGAAAAGATTGCAAGGGCGACATAGTTGCGATGAAGTTAGATTCAGTACTTATCAGGTATGTCTAGCGCCTCCTTTCCTTCCCCAGCCTTGATCCGGGTGCTTGGCCAGTAGACAGGCAGAGCAGGGGGCTCTATGGCTGCATTATGTGGATTTATATCCACTCTGAACCAGAGGGCAAATGGGAAAATGTAAATTTTGGCAGCTGCTTTTGAGGGTACTGACCTCAAGGGACTCATTCAGCTCCAGACCTCACCCTGGGAGTGATTTCCCACATCCGCTGTAATTTATTGACAAGAGTTGTTTCCCTTCCTGATACTGAAGGAATTGCCCAGCTCAGTTTTGAACAAAGCACCGCGAGGGTCAAAGCGACGCACTGAATCATCATTTCCTCACACCACCAGCCCTGCCCAGGGGCATGTTTTTCCCTCCATCCTTTCTCATTTTTGAAGACACTGGCAGTACAAATCGTCTGCAGTCATTTTCCATTGTCCTTCTGCCAGACTGAAAGGCAGGATCTCCATCTCCCAGTCTTGACCCAGCCTGGCAGCTGAGACTTCAGGGCATTATTCTCTGCTGCCTCGTCACAGGCAAATCTTTTTAAGATAAGCATTTCCCATATTACATGATGCTAACTTAGAAATGTGGAGATTTCAAATTGCCCTGTCCCAGATGTCATAAATTTAAAGACTGCACCTTTCCACGTTCTGGACAGACTAATGGAACCACAGTGTGTGTGTGTGTCTGTGTGTGTGTGTGTATATATATACACATATCTGTGTGTGTGTGTGTGTGTGTGTGTGTGTGTGTATATATATATATTTTTTTTTTTTTTTTTTGATACGGAGTCTTGCTGTGTCACCCAAGCTGGAGTGCAGTGGTGTGATCTCTGCTCACTGCAAGCTCTGCCTCCCGGGTTCACATCATTCTCCTGCCTCAGCCTCCCAAGTAGCTGGGACTACAGGTACCCGCCACCATGACCAGCCAAATTTTTTGTATTTTTAGTAGAGACGGGGTTTCACCATGTTAGCCAGAATGGTCTCGATCTCCTGACCTCATGATCCACCCACCTTGGCCTCCCAAAGTGCTGGGATTACAGGCATGAGCCACCGCACCCAGCCGAAACCACAGCATATTATCATGAGTGTTTTCAGAGAATTTCAAGGGATGCTTAGATATGGCTGCCTGTCCAGGTTAATGATTGTAAGCTCCTTCTTTTTCAGATGGGGACAAATAACACCATTTAAATGTTTCTCTGAATGTCACTATGTGTTCTGTAAATGGTCCTGTTGTCTGATCAATCAAAACCGTGTTATATCTCACCCAACGCTTGTGGAGGTTGTGATCATCCCAATGATGACTTTATTCATGATAGTTACTGCTTCCTGGAGTCCTTCAAGGTGCCAGGCACTGCTCTCAGCACCTCCATCAGTGATCTGCCAATCCCCACAACAACTTTGCAAGCTTACATGGGTTTTGATTCCATTTCACAAATGAGAAGGAGGTTCTGAGAAGTTAAGGTCTCCCAAATAATACATCACATAATTCATAGAAGGACCAGCTGGGAGTTTTTCTTCACACTGTAAAGGTTCAGGATCAAACACTTAAAGGAACAGACTATTCTCAAGTTCTCTTAGAATTCGAGTTCTTCCACCATTTGGCCTCTCTCTGGCCCCCTTCTTGGTGTGGGACACTTCAGCATGCCCTGCAAGCTTCCCTGGCTATGCTCATACTCTTCTTTCTGTATGGAATTACCTTCTTCTCTCCTTCTGCCCAGGGGATCATAGCCACATTTAAGACTCAGCTCTACCACATCATCTAAGATGCCATTACTGTCTCCCCCACCTACCCCACCCAGTACACCCTATAAAGTTGACCATATTGTTATTTTGTCCTGATACTCACTACACAAAGATTTATCACAAAACCTATGACACTTCATTGTTGGCATTTCTTTCTTTTTCTTTCTTTCTTTCTTTCTTTCTTTCTTTCTTTTTTTTTTTTTTTTTTTGAGACAGAGTCTCGCTCTGTCGCCCAAGTTGGAATGCAGTGGCGCAATCTCGGCTCACTGCAACCTCCGCCTCTTGATTCTCCTCAAGCGATTCTCCTGCCTCAGCCCCCCAAGTAGCTGGGACTACAGGTGTGTGCCATCACACTTGGCTAATTTTTTGTATTTTTAGTAGAGACAGGCTTTCAATGTATTAGCCAGGATGGCCTCGATCTCCTGACCTCATGATCCACCTACCTCAGCCTCCCAAAGTGTGGGATTATAGGCGTGAGCCACCGCGCCTGGCCGGCATTTCTTTGTATGCCTCTCTTTAGTACTAAATTGTGGAGACTTTCAAGGCTTGGCTTATCTTCATCTTCCAATTCCCACAGCCTACACCAGTGTCTGGAAATCTGTGACCAACAAATACAGTTGTCCCTCAGTATCCATGCGGGATTGTTTCCAGGAAACCCCTCCCACACCAAAATCCATAGATGCTCAATCCCTGATATGAAATGGCATGGTATTTGGGTATAATCTATGCATATTCTACCATATACTTTATTTATTTATTTATTTATTTAGAGACAGAGTCTCACTCTGTCACTCAGGCTGGAGTGCAATGGCGCGATCTCGGTTCCCTGCAATCTCTGCCTCCCAGGTTCAAGCGATTCTCCCACCTCAGCCTCCCTAGTAGGTGGGATCACAGGCACCTGCCACCATGCCCAGCTAATTTTCGTATTTTTGTAGAGACAGGGTTTCATCATGTTGACCAGGCTGGTCTTGAACTCCTGACCTTAGGTGATCTGCTCACCTCAGCCTCCAAAGTGCTGGGATTACAAGCATGAGCCATCATGCCTGGCCATCCCATATACTTTAAATCATCTTTACATTACTTATAATACCTAATGCAATGTCAATCTATGTAAATCATTTTTATACTGTATGGTTTTTTTATTAGTATTATTTTTATCATTGTATTGTTATTGGGTTTCCACCCAATGTGTTCAATTTGAGGTTGGTTGAACATGTGGAAATGAAGGGCCAGCTGTATTTGTTGCATGAATGGGTGGACGGATGGAGGGAGGGATAAGTGGAAGGACACCTTCTAGAACGTAAAGGAATCAACATAAACACAGTCAACAATATTGCTCACAGAAAATATGTTGTATTTTTCTTATTCTTTGAGAATATTTAATCCTGCTGTAGAAGACAAGAAACAAATAGATAAAATTCACAAGAAACATGAGATATAGGTAATGAATAAGCAAATAGCATATGAGACATAGAATTCATAAACTCTGCTAGGTATGCATAAGTAAGTCAGTAAGCGGTGAGATAGGTGAGACATAGAGTTAGCAAGGCATGTATTTCTGAACATAGGGAGAAAGGACCAAGAGGCGACATGTATTCATGAGTCTCCAAATATACAGGAAGAATGTGACACTAAATATTCATGAACTCTTAAATTGGCCACCCCCTAGGGATGTCTCTCCTGCGTCACATGTTCTCTGCCCAAGAAATGTAAATAAAACTCTCTGCTGCTCATCAGGCTGATTGACAAACTAGAGCTATTGATCATGGGACTTGCCTCTGTGTCCCTCTGATAGAGCTACCTTGTGTGGGCTGCAGTCACCTTCTATTTACTGAATTCTCTTGCTTGAACCTCACATCTCATCTGGGTAACCCACCATCAATGGGGAAGGCTGATGTAGCCGGGAGACAGACAGAATTGTGAGCGTCATGTAACTGAGGACCAGGTAGTGCCATTCCTCCATCTGACCTATACCCTCTGGTTAAGTGTGTTACCCTATTTCTTCTGTCTCCTCTTGATTCTTGCTGTATGTTTTAAGTGCACTGAATAAACTATATATACTTCAGGCATATTAGTTTGATCTGAGCCCCTCTGTTCCATGACTTCTGGCATAACTTGCTGAGTCATGTATGTGGAGGCTATAATGCATCAAGGAAATTTCCCAAGGCAAATATATTTCCTAGAAACACCATATTTATTCACTAAAGCTTCCTTCCTTGGTAAGCCATATTTGCTATAGCTACTCTCTAATTACTACAAGAAAAAAGAAAATTCAAGGTACTAGAAATCTCTGTATCCAGAGCTCACAGCAGAAATATTGAGATTATAGATAAAATAAACACTCAGGCTGGAGTTGTGGCCCTATTTTGTATGCAAAACCTTTATGACACATCTTAAAGGAAAATCACGTGGCTAAAATGGTTTATGATTAAGTGACACAACTGTGAGAGACTCTGAGTTTTTTCTCCGAGAATGAATAATTAATTTTATCTTTTTTCTCAATGTCAGGGCAATACAAGCTCCCACTAAGATGCCCTTGTAGAATTCTGCAATCGTACCCTATATAGGCAGCTGGAATTCCTGGGCATGTGGACCAGTAAAGAGCTGATATCTCACCACGTGGCATATTGGATGTCTGAGTTGGTTCTTCATGTGTGAGGTTATTTCAGACTTTCATCCTTTTTTTAATTTTAATTTTAATTAAATAATTTATTTTTGAGATGAAGTCTCGCTCTGTCGCCCAGGCTGGAGTGCAATGGCATGATCTCAGTTTACTGCGACCTTCGCCCCCCAGGTTCAAGCGATTCTCCCACTTCAGCCTCCCGAGTAGCTAGGATTACAGGCGTGCCACCTCACCTGGCTAATTTTTTGTAGTTTTAGTAGAGATGGCATTTCACCATGTTGGCCAGGCTGGTCTCGAACTCCTGACCTCAAGTCATCTGGCTGCCTTGGCTTCCCAAAGTGCTGGGATTACAGGTGTGAGCCACTGTGGCTGGCCCAGACTTTCATTCTTGTTCATTGGCCATCAATAATATTGTAAGTCCCGTTTACTGCTGCTGGTTTCACATAGCTCAAATCCATACATGAAAATCCTCTTTCTTCTGAGTCACATTTAAATTTTATTCCTATTGAACTCTAGGACTTTTCCTTTCTTTGGACAAGATCTATGCTAAATCAATCTGTAGAGCCAATGGTTCTTTTCCCTAATTCTATCAAGCGGTCCCTTTAAAATGAATTTGTTTGAGCATCACATTGTAACTGAGCTTGTGAAAGTTTAAATGCTCCTCATAACAAGATCTGCTGGTTCACTAACTGCGAAAACAAACAGAAGAAAAGAATAAGAGAAAATTGAAAAGTCTCCATTTGATCTTCTATATTGAATTTACTTCCCATCTTCTAACAATGGAATGATATTCAATCTCCACTAGAACAGCACTTTGACATCTATGACTTGGAGGGTGTGTAATGCTAGGAAAATAGGCTTATAGGGCCGTAGGGACCACTGATGTATCTGTGATCCTATAAAGCTGCCTGTGGGCAATGCATAACAGAGTCAGGGCTCAGTTTTATATAAGTTGGTGAAAATAAATAGCATATGCTGTTACTTGGGACTTTTTATTCTCAGATCTCCATGGATCTGGAATACTAAGACTACACAAAGTTATCATTTGGCCTCATGGTTGTCTATTTACAACACAATTAAAATGCCTGCAGCTGGGAAGAAGGCCTGCACCCTGGAGCTCCTTGTGGTCAGCTGCTGTTGTAATGGGACTCCCCAGGGAGCTGGCTCCCCCACAGACCAGAAGAAGAAGGTTTGAAATAAAGGGAGCGGCACTTCCACTCATCCTGCACCAGAATCTGAGCTCTCACTTGCTTGTGCTCACCAGGAGTGTGGCACCCAAACCGAAGATCAGACCCTCTGGCTTCCCAAGATGGAACCCAGTACCTGACCCCAAGCACTACAGGAACCTTTGTATGAAAATGGAAGTGGTGACTACCTGGTGACCTCCCTACCCACCACCTCCCCTCCCTAGAATCTGTCCAATCATGCCTCCCAAGCTAGAATTATCTTCGAGGAGTCTTTCACTCTAACAAATCAGTCTTAAAATTGAAATATGCCAGTAGAGGCAGCTCCTCATCTTTCCATCGCATTAAAATGCAAATGACTGACATCAAATGCTTTCCTGACAGCTGGTTTTGCTGGGGCACACTCTGGGCTGTGTGAGGGAGGGAAAACACAGAAATGGAAGCGGAGGTCTTAAACAGAGGTTTTAAACATTGAATCTTGTTCTCTTTGTTCAGAAATTATTTGGACTGTGAGGGCAGTGCTGGGAGAACGAGGAGTCCACTGGTTACATGTTCTTCCTTCTGTCAAGTGCTCTACTTAGGCTGTCAATTTTATAGCCTCCGTTTCAACCTCTGCTATCCTTTGCCTTCCCAGAGAGGTCACTTGTGAATGACCAGATCTAATGTGCACAACCTGACATGTTTTCCCCTTGGATGGCACCTTCCTCCCTCACTGTTTTCTTTCTTCTTCTGGGATATCACTTGTTTGGGGGATTTATGATAGAAATTTTTACTTTGTTTATACAGGAATGCCATGACTTCTGGGAAGTGAGTTAGGCCCCTGTCATCCCTGTTCTAACAGTGTAGGGACGGAAATAAATGAGGGAGGGTGACTCCCCCACCTGCTGTTCCAAGCAGGGAAGAGGGCTCTGTGGTATTCTCTGAGCTGAGCCTGTAGTTGCACTTCTCAAGTGCAGGAAAGGTCAGTGAAGTGGACACCAGCTTTCTGCCAGTTTGTTCTGAGAACGGTGGTTTCATAACCGATTGCAGGAAGCTGAAGAAATCAGCCTCTGCTGGGGCTGGCACCAGAAGCATCGGCTCCCCAGATCTTCATGTATTTTCCCCTACTTTGTGCCATTCTCTCTCTCCTTCTGGGGCATTTCTTCCTCCCGCTTCTCACGTACGCGTTGCCCTACCTTCTCTTGTCAAATCATGCTCACAGAATATGACCTTAAACATGCTTTTGGAAAATTGTAAATCACTGGAAAGAGCTTTGGCTCTCCCCTTTCCCAGGGTATTACACTTTAACAAGTATCAAAGTCTTAAATTAAAAGAATTAGTCTCTCATTGGGGGTTCTAAGCCACCAATATAAGAGAAAAATATTAAAGGAGAGGTACCATCAGGCCTCCCAATATCCTTGAAATTATATACTTAGAAGATGACTTGAAAAGGTAGAATTGAAGTTATGAATGATTCTTCATCATGCCCTCTCTCTGCTGTGATGTTACTAACATAGAACCACTTATATCCCTCACTCTAAAGAATTCATTTAATACAATCTCCAAGATAGTGTCTGAGGCCCTACTGGGACATTCCTGAGTTATGTTCAATCAATAGTTCAAAAATCAGAGAATTCACTGTCTTCCCAGGCAAGCCAAGTCATTGACAGACATTCCCAAATATTAGTAAGTTCTCCTGTTCCATTTACTCACTGGTCTTTAGCTCATTCTTAAAGTCTTGTGGGTTACATCTACACTCTCTTGCATATGATAGTCTTCCAAGGAGCTGAAGACAATGGTCGCATCCTCAATGCCTGGTTTATTCTTCTACAAATTGAGAGTTACTCTGGCAGAGTGAATTGAGCAAAAAATCCATAGGAGGGATATACCCCTGTGGATGTGATGGCTTTAAAATGTGGCCATCAATTAGATATATTGTTATCCTGAGATAGTGATATGGCTTGGCTCTGAGTACAAATATCATGCTGAATTATGATCTTCAGTGTTGGAGGAAGGACCTGGTGGGAGGTGATTGGATCATGGGGGCAGATTTCCCCCTTATTATTCTCCTGATAGTGAATGAGTTCTCACAAGATCTAGTTGTTTAAAGTGTGTAGCACTTCCCCCTTCTCTCTCTCTCTCTCTCTCTCTCTCTCTCTCTCCTGCTCGGCCATGGTAAGAAATGCTTGCTTCCCCTTTGCCTTTTTCCGTGATTGTAAGTTTCCTGAGGCCTCCCAGCCATGCCTCCTATACAGCCTGCAGAACTATGAGTCAATTAAATCTTTTTCTCTATAAATTACCCAGTATTAGGTAGTTCTTTATAGCAGTGTGAGAATGGACTAATATAGATAGAGTCTATTGTTTCCCCCTTTGAAGCTGAATGGCTTATGACTGCTTCGGCCAACAGAATATGGTGAAGTGAAGCCATATACCTGTCACTTTGTTTACTAGAACACTTGCTCTCGGAGCTGCAAGCTGCCATATGAGAAATCCAACTATCCTGGGCTCTCATTCTGTAAGAAAGCCCAAGCCACAGAAAGAGGCTCCAGTAGGCAGTACCAGCTGAGCCCAGTCTTCGGGTCATCCCAGCCAAGGCACTTGAAATGCGAGTAAGGAAGTCCCCAGAAGATTCTAGCCCTCGAATATCTGAGTCACCTCCAGCCATTCTAGTCCTACCATATGAAACTCCAGATATTATAAAGACAAATCATCCCTGTTGTGCCTTGCTCAAATTCCTGAGTCACAGAATCCATGAATGTAACAAAATGATTGTCGTTTTACACCATTAAGTTTGGGATTGGATTATTACACAGCAAGAGATTACTGGAACAGAGATCAACCACTAAATCACCTTGGCCATGACCACTTCTGCCCAAGAGTGACATTAACACTAAAT
Organism: Chlorocebus sabaeus; assembly: GCF_047675955.1. Taxonomy (NCBI): domain Eukaryota; kingdom Metazoa; phylum Chordata; class Mammalia; order Primates; family Cercopithecidae; genus Chlorocebus; species Chlorocebus sabaeus. The sequence continues at coordinate 29,250,270 of NC_132911.1, read as the reverse complement.
TCCCTCATTATTTCAACTTGGTTATTAAATTTATTAATCTTACATTTAAATGACAACTTCCTCCAGAGTACCAAAGAAAGGCAGAGATGTCATAAACTGCAGGAAGTACTCACAGAAACAGATAATGCATCAAAAACAGCACCAAGAGAATTCAAGTCTCTAAATGTTGTGTCTTACTCCTTGCTGCTTTATGTTACACTCCTGATGCAAAATCTTCATTGAGCTCATTTATTCAGATAAGACAGACTTCCGAATCTTCAGTCCCTCATCCAGTATTAGTTACACCACTTTTTTTTTTTTTGAAACGGAGTCTCACTCTGTCACCCAGGCTAGAGTGCAGTGGTGCCATCTTGGCTCACTGCAACTTCCGCCTCCTGGGTTCAAGCAATTCTCCTGCCTCAGCCTCCTGAGTAGCTGGGATTACAGGTGCACGCCACCATGTCCAGCTTATTTTTATATTTTTAGTAGAGACAGGGTTTCACCATGTTGGTCAGGCTGATCTTGAAGTCCTGACTTCATGATCCACTCGCCTTGGCCTCCCAAAGTGCTGGGATTACAGGCATGAGCCACCGCATTTGGCCTTTTTAAACTTTTAATTGCATTTATTTTAATGCTGAATTTACTCTCCTGCCATAAGTTTTTGTTTCTTCAGTTTCTTCTGGGATATCTTATCCTTCTGGGCAACTTCCTCTTCTGGTTAGGAACAATCTGTTCCTTTTCAGTAAGAATCATCTCAATGTGGCAGGGAGAGCTCATGTATGGGTTAATCTGACCATGAGCTCTGTAGGTCCAACAGTGCATCTTAGGTGCTTTGTTCACTAGGATGTGCTCAATGACCAGAGAATCTACATCTAAACCCTTAGGTTCAGCATTACTCTCTGCATTTTTGAGAATGTGCAGCAAAAATTCAGCACTTTTTTGGGCCACCGACCTTGTGTCCCACCCCATTGCTTGGCCTGGGCATGCCTGCCAACTCCACCATTATAACTTCGAAATGGTAAGCACTGTTTCTGTAAAGTGACATCGTTCAGATACTTCGTGGTTTTTCGTATATGCATACCCCTGATGGCCTGGGCAGTTTCACGAATGTTCTTGAAGAGAACACAAAGATTTGAACCTCTTGATTTGCATCATTTTGTGGGGTTGTCAGGGTCAAGTGAATAGTGAACCATTTTCACAGATTACCTCAGGCTGCTTAGGGAAATAGCTAATTATTTAATAGCTAATTATCTTTAGCCTTGCATCTTCAGACAGAGAGAATCCAACTTGGATGCAAAACCTGGGTATGTCCTTCAGTCTTCTGTGCTCTCAAACCCAATGATGTTGATATCTGCCTTGCAAGACTGTGGTAAGGATGAGAAATCAAGTAAGAAAACTGCACCAAGTGCTCACTACTGCTCTCTGCAAGTTTAATCAACAAATCCCCAACCAACATTCAGTCTTCTTCCGAGTTCTTGAAAGAAGTTCTGGATGGGTCAGGGCACAGGACAGGCCCACTACTGGTGACCACCTCTGAGCCACTTATCAACTCATCAAATTTAATAACTGAACTGGCTTCAAATATAAGCTGCACAGAAGCAAAGATCTTAGTCTGTTTTGTTTACTGAAATCTCACATACCTAGAACAGTGCTTGGCGCATAGTAAGTACTCAATAAAGATTTGTTAAGTTCATTAGTGTGATTCTGTGAGTGGCTCTGTCCTCGCCCCCATGTTCTGGAGCCCTAATCATATACCTGAGAAATCCATGCTGTCCATGCCGTGCTGTCTTCTGGCCCAAAGCTGGTCCTGCCTCCCTCGGCCTCTCAGCTCACGGAGGTAAAGAGTGCAGACGGTCACACCAGCAGGAAACTGACAACTCCCTCTACTCTACCCATTTTCCACTTCCTAATTACCGAGATGTTTAAACTATAACATGAATAGCCACATTAAGGCCATTTATTATATGTAAAGCAGGGGCATAGCACATTGATAATTAAGGCCTCCCTCTGCGACAACCTACATGCTGGAGGTGTAATTACGTGTAAGTACCCCTTCGTTTGCTAGCCTTTATCACTGGGCTTAAACATACATTCAGCTAGTTATTAGTGAAATTCTATAGTATCCTAAGGAACTGTTGTTTTAATAAATGGAGTAGGAGTTTTCCAGCCTGTGTTATGTTTTCTCTGCTGATCCAGGGCAGTGATTCCGTGATGTAATTTTCCTTTTTCTTTTTCTTTTTTTTTTTTTTTGAGACAGAGTCTCGGTCTGTTGCCCAGGCTGGAGTGCAGTGGCATGAACTCAGCTCACTGCAAGCTCCACCTCCTGGGTTCACGTCATTCTCCTGCCTCAGCCTCTGAGTAGCTGGGACTACAGGTGCCCGCCACCACGCCCGGCTAATTTTTTGTACTTTTAGTAGAGATGAGGTTTCACCGTGTGAGCCAGGATGGTCTCCATCTCCTGTGATCCGCCTGTCTTGGACTCCCAAAGTGCTGAGATTACAGGCGTGAGCCACCGTGTCCGGCCTCTGTGATGTAATTTTTTTGGTGTCTGCATATTCTCCATTTTCATTATGGAAAACTCAAATCTTGGACACTCTTAGGACTGGAAGAACAGCCTCTTGACATTCTTTTCTGGTTCACATTGGCCATAGAGGAGACTTTTCCTTTTAAGGCTCGCTGCTCGGAGGGTCTCTACTCCCTGCAAAATAAGAAAATCCCACAGATTCCAGTTATCTTCACATTTGGTTCCAGCGAAGCGAGAATTTACAAGCAAGCCAACACCATTCGTTTATTATGGCTTTGCTGTCCATAGCCCTGAGCTAGGGCTATAGTGAAATAGTATGTTTTTGAGTTGAACCAGCATTGTATACAAGCATATTTAAACATGTAGATCTCCATCGTATTCAAACAAGACATAAAAGCAAAGATGGTGGTAGAATGCGGTGTTTAATCCCTTCATGCCTTATCCGGGCTTCTGATGGTGTATAAAAGAGTCAGCGAATCCCAGAAAGGAGTAGAGACCTCCCCCGTCCTCTTCTGAGACTGGCTTTACTTGCTTTCTCTTCCCAGATCCTAAAGCAGCAGCTCCAGAGTGTCCCTGTAAGAGGGACTTCACAGTGGCTGTCAGGAGGCTGAAGTGCTTTAAGCTGCTGTTGCACAGCTAGCACATGGGGTGTACTTGACTCATCGGTTTGGGATGAATTGGGGCAGAGAAACAAAAGAGAATATGAAGGAATTAAAGGGGCTAAGACCACCTCTTAGAACAACTACTTCAGATCTCCTGCTGGCTGAGGGATAATGGGTCAAGTCACCCACCCTCAAGGACCTCTATTCTCAGTGCGTTGCACTCAGTGAGGCTCAATCCACATGTGGGGAAGAAACAACAACTCCTATGGGTAAAGAGGTACCATTTCTCCTGTCCACCATGCAGCAATTTCAGAGATGTGGGTGCAGATGACCTCTGTGTTTCCCAAAACTCTGTTGCTTTGACGGTCATAGGGGAGGAAAGGTGATTTTAGACACAACATACCATGTTATTGGCCAAAAGGAAGGCCAGGAGAGACGTGGTTTACAGAATTGTGTTCCACAGGCACTGGAGCAGAGAAATATCTTAGTTCTGGAACCTAAGATGAAAAAGATGCACAGAGGAACTCATGGCCTCCAGGAAATGCCATCAGACATTTCTCCAATGCTGAACCCCGAGTTCAATGTGTTCTTCGAATAACTCGGTATTCCTGAATATTTACACGTTTAGCCAAACCTGCAGGAGGCTGAGAAGTTCTCTAACGTCTGCCTCATGAAAATCAGAGTAGTGGCCTGGAAAGATGGAGTTGGGGGCTGCTTGCTGGCCCCAGGATTGCTTTCTTCCCACTAGCTCACCTTCCATCATCCCTCTCCAAGGCTATTTTCCAAACTCTTAATTCCTTTAAATGTTTCCATTGCACTCCACCTCTGCAAGAAGCCTTCCTTAATCACTGTACTTGCTATGCCTCTGGCTTTCTCTGTATTTGTATCTTTTCTTCCTAGAGACAAACTGTGCACTGATTCTAAGAGGAATTTTGTTGAGAGTGAATTATGCGCTCACAAATTAATCACTTGCAAGGAGTGGGGTTGAAGGGATGCCTTAATATATGGCAGGCTCTATACTAGAAACTTTATATGAATCATTCCCTTTGAGCCTCCTACAATCCTGCGTAATAACTGGTGTCTTTTACACATATCAGAAAACTAAGGATCCTAAAAATAACTTCTGTCATACAGATAACAAAAGTTTGTTGCGTGTCTTATATGTGCCAGGCAAACTGCTAGGTCCTTGAGAGGCAACTTTGAAGAAGACCGATATAGACTCAATCCTCCAAAGTGTAGGGACTAGCAGAGATGCAGACAAGTAAACGGAATAGTCCATTCTACAGGAAATAAGAGTGTGTGGTCAGGAGAGAGATCTATGGTAAAGGGACACATGAAGGAGCCTCTAATTCATTAGAGAAAGAGATTGCTAAACTGAGAAAGAGGGCAGGGGTTCCAGGGACACCAAGGGGAAAGAGTGGAAAAGTCAAAAGAGGAAAGGGGAAAGGAAAGAAAGAGCTTTCCAGGCAAAAGATGCCTCATGTGCAAAGATCTGCAGGCTTGAAGGCAATGAAAGGACAATGTGGCTCAGCTACACCTGCTTCTAGAAAAGTCCAAAATTAGCTCACAGGATACAAAAGCTGGGACAAGAAGGCACAAATCAAAGAGAGAAACTTAAGAAAAAATAAAAACAGGGATGGAGGTTTCAAATGGAGCCAAGAATGAGACTTTAAAACTGCATACCATCATGGTATGTATGCTTGTTAGCAGAGAGCCACCAATTTGACTCTGAGCTTTCTAGAAACCAATCCTGGGAGGAAAAGCTGGTGGTTTCTCTAGACAAGACTTCCTTAGGGAAACAGCAACCATTGGTCCAGAGAGGCCTACAGGACCTTACTAAGCAAGCTAGGATACTCTTCACCGGGAAAGCATCCTGACAGCATCCACATGATGGGATGTCCTGGCTGTTACCCCAAAGCACGTTTCATAACAACAGTTGAACTAGGGGCCCTGCAACATTATCCAGGGGTCTCACTCTGGATCCACAAACGTCAATTCCAGGGAAGATCCTAAAACAGCAAAAAAACAGAAGAATAATTTATCCTTCAAATAAGTGTCCCTGGGATAGCCTCTTTCTGCCAAGTTTACAGCATATTAGTTAGAAGTAAGTTACAAACTATTTCCTTACAAATACTTGGAATTCAGCTCTTCTATGCTGCCAGTTCACTGTAGACCTTATCATACTATCAAGCTGACAGTAGTGTATGCCTCAGTGAGAAAGCATCTCCTATCTCTCATCTCCCTCCTGTCATCTCTCCTCTCTTCCTTCAAGACCTACCCCAATGCCATCCTCTCTACAGACGCTTTGTACTTTTCCAAAACCAGAATTACTTCTCTATGCTTCAGTCTCTCAGAGTGTGTTACCCTTTTAAAGACACGTAGCACATTCAGTTTGGTGCCATGCATCTGCAGATCTTTCCTCCCCTAACGTGCCCATCACAATGCCATCCTTATCACCAAATTCAATAAAACCTGATCCAGTGAAAGCAACATTCTCCAAATACGACACTGAAAAGTCCTCATTCTTCAAATCACTACCTTTTTTGGGGGGGAGGGTCACTCTGTCATCCAGGCTGGAGTTCAGTGGTGCAATCATGGCTACTGTAACCTCAAACTCCTGGGCTCAAGCAGTCCTCCTACCTCGGCCTCCCAAAGTGCTGGGAATGATAGGCGTGAGCCACTGCACCCAGCCAATCACTACCCTTGCAGCAAACATGTGGATTCATTCATTCATTCATTCAGAAGATGTACTCAGTGGTCTGTGATTTTTTGTGTGCAATGGTTTATCTGGCGTGTTGAGCTTCCTTAGTCTGCGTGAGACCTTTTGTGACCTCCCCATCTACAATGGGAGGTCATGGGTAAGGGTCATATCTTTTGAGGAAACGTAAGAGCAGATGGGATGAGGAACTGGAAAAAAATGTGATGCAGGAAACAGCCCTGACCTCTAACCCTGACACACAGAATGAGTGGATTAGAGATCCTTATAGGCAACTGGGCCTGATGTTGTCATAAAATACAAAGACTAGCATTCATTGGACCGTTGATAGGTAATAGAAATTGTGCTAGGTTTCTTAAAACATTTTATTAGTCATGAGTTATATCATTCAACCATGATAATAATTTATGCATTATTGTGAGAATTTATAGATATAGGGCACTAAGTAGTTAGTAAAATACTAGAGGTATCACCGTTAGTAATTTGCAGAACAAGAATTTGACCTCAAATGCATTTGACTTCAAAGCTTAGTTGGGAGACTCAAGATATGTCACTTCACTCCTTAGTCATGTAAGCCTCGGTTTCATCATCTAAAAAGACAGGCAAAAAATAGTATTTGAAGGATTCTTTTGAAGACAAAATGAGGAAATACACATAAAGCATTTAGTACAGTACAAGGCAAAAAGTAGGTACACAATGAAATTTTGTTATGGATATTAGGAAGCTCTGCTATCTAATTTCAAAAAGGAAATTTGTATGCGTTCAAAGTGAGCTGTTTTAGCCAAATATAAATTCAGATTCACCAGTATCTTAGAGGGTATATTAGTTTGCTAGGGCTGTCATAACAAAGTACCACAGACTCAGTGGCTTAAACAAAAGACATTTATTTTCTCACAATTCTGGAGGCTAGAAGTCCAAAATCATGGTGTTGGCAGGGCTAGTTTCTTCTGAGGCCTCTCTCCTTGGCTTGTAGATGGCCACCTTCTCCTTGTGTCTTCACGTGGCCTTCCCTTTGTGCTGTGTCTGTGGTCAAATTTCCTCTTATAAAAACATCAGTCGTACTGGACTGCAATCTACCCTAATAACCTCATTTAATTTGATTACCTCTTAAAATAACTTATCTCAAAATACCGTCACATTCTAAGGTACTAGAGGTTAGGATTAAACATATGAATTTTGGGGGGACACAACTCATTCCATAACAGAGGGTCTCAATCAAACTTTTCTAGAAATAATTTTAGTGCTTTAAAATTTTGTTTTGGTAGAAGGCATGTTACAGCATCCTCACTTGGCTTTGAAAGGAAAGCCCATTTTAGAGCTTTCAGTAGATAAATTATTCAAATTATTGCTTGTTTAAAAATGACATTAGTCAATAGGAACTACAGTGGTTTTGGTGCGTTTATTTTTATTTTGGAATCTCCGAAGTTCCACACTTCCCTAGGGCTGCAGCTGTTCACTTTATGCACGTCATGACTGAAAAGCGTCTTGGCCAGGATCCTTCTTTGCCAAAGGCTAGGACTAGAATGGAGAAAAGTATAAGCAACAGAGAGAGGCTCAATGGAGGTGAGTATATTTTTTCCTAGGGATACTTCCTCCTTTTAATTTTGGAAATAAGAGCAAGATCACAGGTACTCTGGTAGACACATAGTAGGTGTATTAAATTACAAATTATGCCGGGGCTGGGTGCAGTGGTCACGCCTTTAATCCCAGTACTTTGGGAGACCAAGGCAGGTGGATCACTTGAGGTCAGGAGTTCAAGACCAGTCTGGCCAACATAGAGAAAACCCATCTCTATTAAAAATATTTTTAAAAAAGAAAAAGAAAGCCAAGTGTGGTGGTGCATGCCTGTAATCTCAGCTACTCAGGAGGCTGAGGCAGGAGAATCGCTTGAACCCAGGAGGCAGAGGTTGCAGTGAGCCTAGATTGTGCCACTGCACTCCAGCCTGGGAGATGGAGCAAGACTCTATCTAAAAAAAATAATTAAATGAAACAAATTACAAACTATGCTCCTGTAACAAAGCACAATGGTAAAATAGATTCTTTTTCTGGGTTTGAGTGACTACACTGATGACCCCAACTAACAGCACCCTGTATCTGTCCCCTTGCCTTGTAATGATAGTTTTACCTACTCTGAATAGGTCGGTTAGTGACTTGTCCTATTCAGTATAAATGGCAGAAGTGGTAAAATTCCTGTTGCAAGCCCAAGAATTCCTGTTTCAAGCTCAAGGACCCTTAGAGACAGACCACTTGGGCCACTTCTGGTTCTATCGGTTACTAATTTCATGGCCTTAGGCAAGTGTGTAACCTCTCTGCATCTTAGTTTCTTCTTTGCCAGGAAAATGGGGGTTGGATGATCATTCCAAGCCCAAAATCATTCTGAAAATTAAATAAAATAATACTGGCAAAGTTTCTTGTAGGTAGTAGGGACACAATAAAGATTGTGTCTCTCAGCCTGGGCAACAGAGCAAGACCCTGTCTCTAATTTTTTTTTTTTTTTTTTTTTTTTTTTTTTTTTTTTTTTAGCTGGATATGGTGGTGCACACTTGTAGTCCCCAGCTACTCAGGAGGCTGAGGCAGGAAGATCTCTTCAGTCCAGGAGTTTGAGGCTGTAGTGAGCTATGATTGCACCACTGCACTCCAGCCTGGGCAAGAGAGCAAGATCCTGTCTCTAAAAAAAGAGCTGTCTCCCCCTTCTTTGTTCCTCTGTTGCCACTGACTTTGGTTGTCCTGTGAATGCTATTTCTAAGGAGAAGTGTGGCCCAGCTGAGATGAATTAGTTAAATAGCTAAATGTCTTGCCCTCAGGTGTGCAGTGCAGAGGGCGGCTACCCTCTTGGAGATGAGATACTGTCACTGCCATGGTTACGGACCCAGGCTACCATCTTGCCATTTGCTGCCTGTATCTCTTCCAAGGGTGGAGGCTCCTCCATGACATACATTTAAGTTTGGCCTGGGAAGGTCCTTGTTGCTTAAACAATCCAATCTTCTGACCCCCAGCACCCCAAACCATAACCTCCCTATGAAATGCCATGAGGCTTGCAGATTCCATGGATCCTGGGCTGCAGTCATGTGGGAAAGGCAACTCCTCAAGCCCCAATGTACATGAATGATTTTCATGGGAGGAGATGAAACTTTCAAGAAAGTGTTTCTCGCATAAATGTCCGGAGCCCAGAAAGAAGAAGAAAGGGAATATGTGGTCCCTGGTCCTCTTCCCAGCCCTCTACAGACAGGGTACGGGGACTCATTTCTGGTTTGAACACATGTGGCCTATTAAGAAGTATGTCAGCCTCTGATTGATGGAAAAGTAGAGAGGGAAAACAAGAGGGCCAAAGAACAAGCCCCAGAGCACTCCCATACAGAAGGCAGGAAGAGGAGAAGGAGCGCCCATGGGCACTGATGAAGCATAGCCAGAGAGCTGGCAGGAAAGTCAGAGTCCAATCCATCAGAAGAGATGCCCCTGAGGCATCCCTGGGAGTGGTATCTACCCACTGGCAAGTCAGTGGCCAGGCAGGATTATCTGAACTAGAGAGTGGCAGTGTCCCGACGGCCTGGCTTTATTCATAGATTCATATGACACTCCCTGGGGATGCCCAGATGTACTTCCTGGCATAGGGCAAAGGGGAGCATGAGTGTTGTTAAGGGGCAGGAAGTGACAGAATGAAGACGCTAATGCTAATGGCAGCTGATCTATCCAGTGAGGCCAAGAGAGGTGATTGTTTGCATGGTCACTCGGTCACTCTGGCCGTCTGGTGTGTTTCCACCTTAGCTTTGGCCTGCAGGAGGCTTTGGGCCACATTTACAGCCTACCTTTAGCAGCTGCAGAGGACTGCATAATACACACTGCCAGATGTAATCTCATCCCTGATTTATTGTTTCATTTTCCGAATTTTTCCTTCAAACAAATTTCTTCAATTAATTTCATTCTTTTGCAGTGTGTCTGTGTTTTATAAACTGCTTCAAATCCTTTATCATATGGGAAATACATTAGATAGATAGATAGATAGATAGATAGATAGATAGATAGATCTTTTATATATGTATACATACACATACATACATACATACACACGGGAGTCTCCAACCCCCGGGCCACAGACCAGTACCAGTCGGTGGCCTGTTAGGAACCAGGCCAAACAGCAGGAGGTGAGTGGTGGGCTAGTGAGTGAAACTTCATCTGTATTTACAGCAGTTCCCCATTGCTCGCATTACCGCCTAAGCTCTACCTCCTGTCAGATCAGCACAGGCATTATTAATAGATTCTCATAGGAGCTTGAACCCTATTGTGAACTGCACATTCAAGGGATCTAGGGTGCATGCTCCTTATGAGAATCTAATGCCTGATGATCTTTTACAGTCTCCCATCACCCCCAGATAGAACCATCTGGTTGCAGGAAAACAAATTCAGGACTCCCAGTGATTCTACATTATGGTGAGTTTTATCATTATTTCATGATATACTACAATGTAATAATAATAGAAATAAAGTGCACTATAAATGTAATGCGCTTGAATTGCCCCAAAACCATCCTCCCCCGTCCCATTCCCTGGAAAAATTGCCTTCCACAAAACTGTTCCCTGGTGCCAAAAAATTTGGGGACCATTACATATACATATAATCATACAACAGATATATGTACATATATACATACACACACAGTATATACATACACGCATATAGGTAATAATTATTGGCAAATTCCCATCACCCCAAGCTACTTCTGTGGTTTTCCTGATCTTAGTTCATAAGTCACTGCTTACCCAGCCTCCCAAGCTAGATTTTTCAAACTCATACTTGACTTCCCTCTCCCCTTACCTACCACATTAACTCAGTCATCAACCCTATCATTTCTACCCAGAAATGGCTCTCCCTTCCCATTTCTGTCTCCCTCACCCCATTCCTATCTCACACCATCCTCATGACTAATGCTATTATCTATTTTTCTTTATAAAACATACGTAGTGCATTTAAGCTCCTAAAATAAATGAAAAAAAAATGATCAAGAACTAAATAGAAAAATGGGCAGATAATTTTTTTTAAATCACAAGGTGGATACAAAATAGCAAATTTAAGAGACACACAATTGCGTTCCATAAAGTAACTGAAAGTAAAACCTCACTGAGGGCCGGGTGCAGTGGCTCACGCCTGTAATCCCAGCACTTTGGGAGGCCGAGTCGGGTGGATCACCTGAGGTCAGGAGTTCAAAGGCAGCCTGGCCAACATGGTGAAACCTCGTCTCTACTAAAAATACAAAACTGAGCCGAGCGTGGTGGCATGCGCCTGTAATTCCAGCTACTCAGGAGGCTGAGACAGGAGAATCGCTTGAACCAGGGAGGCGGAGGTTGCAGTGAGTCAAGGTGGCGCCATGACACTCCAGCCTGGGAAACAAAGCAAGACTCCTCCTCAAAAATAAATAAATAAATAAATAAATAAATAGTAAAACTTCACAGAAATAGCATTTGTCTCCTAAACTTCAGCAAAAATCCAAAGTTTTCTAGCCCACTGTGTGAGCAAAGGTGTTAACTGAGAAAGAGGCGCCCTTACACACTAGCAGGAGTAGAAATTGCAACCTCTGTGGAGGGCAGTAGGGCAAGATTTAGCAAATTACAAATGCTGCCTCTGCCCTGTGACTCAGCAGTTCCACTTCTGGGAATGTCCCTTATGGATATACTTAAGCATGAATGAAATGACACAAAAGTTTATGTAACATTTTTATAACGGAAATAACTCAAATGCCTACCAGTACGGATCTTTTAAAAACAAATGACAGCAAATACAATCAATGGAACACTATGCAGCTGTTAAAAAAAACAGGGAAGCATTTTATAAACAGTTATAAAAACAACCTCAAAAATATGTTCCTCTGTCACAAAAAATCAGGGTGCAATTATCATGTTAGCACCCCCATATCCCTGCTTCTGTATGCACTGACCATCCCGAAAAGGATAAGTAAGGAATGGGTGATGCTCACCTCCTCTGGAGATGGCTGAGGGGTCAGGAACAGGAGGAAAATTACACCTTCAGCACCCTTTTGTGCCTTTTGCATTTTAAATCATATATATGAATCAACAATGGAAAAAATAAAAACGCGATTATGGCATTTCTCTGTTAAGTGCATGCACGTGTGCGTGCTCTCTCTCTCTCTCTCACACACACACACACACACACACACACACACACACACACACTCTTCTGTTGGATACCACACAGCCTTCCAGATACAAGACAAATTATTTAGAGTTCTTCACCAGGCCCTTCCCAGTACAACCCCAGCTGATCTCCCAGCCAGACTCTCAATTTCCCATCCTCTCTCCCTCCACCCTGAACTTCTCACCCACTTTCCAACCCAGGCAGAGGGAGTGTGATGAGGTGCCATGAAAAAAATGAAGGCATTGAATCAGAAAAACTTGAACTTTAGTTATTTCTTCATAACTGACAGGCTTTGTGACCTTAACCACTCTGAACTTCAGTTTCTTCATCTATCAAATGGGAAGAATGATGTCCACTTTCCCGAGGTTCTGGGAAACATGAAACGAGATAACCCTTGTGAAGCATTTGGTACATAGGGCGCATTCAACCAGTGCTCCCTCCCTTCCACCTCCCTTTCCTATTTGTGCCTCTGTATAATTTCTCAATACTCTCTGCCTGCCTAGAATCTCTTTCTCCTACTCCTCTTGGCAAACTCCCACTCAGACTTAAGGTGAAATTCAAATGTCATCGCTGGTCCTTTTCTCTGCCCTGCATCTCTTTTCTTACAGGATGGATCAAGCTAGATGTCATTTTCTGCTTCCATTTCTGTCTCTACCACCAGAATGGAAGCTCCACAAAAGCAAAAACTATTTCGTCTTCCCCCCTCCAAGAGCTTAGCAGAGCATCTAAGGTTGAAGAACTTGTTCGAGTTCAGAAAAATCACTAAAACAGAGAGTCCTGTTAGGGACTTCCTGCTTTCTTACCCATGCTTGCCTGGCCCATTACCTTTGGCTGTTAACACTCTCATGGCATCTTGCTCCCTTGTAGTGTATTTCTCTACAAAAGGGAAATGGACTTTTAAACAGAAGGAAAGATTCATAAGATGAACACTTTCTTCATGACTGCCCACCAGCTACCCATGCTGCAGAGAAAAGTTGCAGGTGGTAGAGTAATGGGAAGGTGAACATTTCTTTAGTGCATTTAACACCTGCTTGAAAAGCAAGAAGCCCTTGCCCAAGCGATTTCTTCACATCAAACCCTCATATAGCATTCTTGCGCTTGTTAGCCATGTGGCATTTTGCAGTTTACTGTGGGGTTTAACCTAAGCTCTTCTCAATTGATGAGAAAGCAAATGAAAGCAGAATTCTGAAGCCAAGAGGGGTCTAAATTCCAGTCACCAGCATAGTGTTAAGGAATTCTTGGCCGAAGAGTGCAAGTGGTGTCAGAACATCTGACCCTTTGTCAAAATATGTGTCAAAATTCATGGCCCATTGCATCCCAAGGCAATCTGCATAGGTGAGTTCCTGCTTTCCTTGATCTGAAATTCTTGTAGGAAGCTAACATATCATCCTGTAAAAAACGCAATGAGAGGAGTGCTTATGGGAGCCTGACCCAGACTTGAGGGATCAAAGAGACTACAGCAGCTGAAATCTGAGGGTCTAGCAGGGTTGGCCTAGGAGTGTGGACAGATGTGTGTGTGTGTGTGTGTGTATGTATTTGTGTTAGTGTTGACAGGAGATAAGAATGGGCCTGACCATAAAGGGCCTTGGGAACGATGTTAGTTTATCCATTCAACAAATATTTATTGTGCTGTCATAATGCACTGTGATTGAAATATAACATAGACTGGGTGCAGGGGCCTTGGTTGGGCCTGACTTAATCACTTGAGCCCTTTAATTCTGGGTAGAGAAGCCAGAGACAGAAGTCACCCGTGAAAGGGATTTGATGCAAGGGAGAGTCGGCATGGCTAGCTTTGAAGATGAGTGACCTAGAAACAGCATGTAGGAGTTGAGAATGGTCCCCCAATGGCAGCCAACAAGGAAACAAGCACCTCTGTCCTATACCTGCAAGGAATTCAACTCTGTCAACAACTTTCTTGAGCTTGGAATAGAACTCCAAGCTTCAGACAAAAACACAGTCTGGGCGACATGTTGATATTGGTCTTGTGATATCCTGAGCAGAGAATCCAGGCACACCATGACCATATTTCTCACCTATAAAACTATGAGCTAATAAATGGGTGTTGTGGAAAGCTGCTAGGTTTGTGATAAATTGTTACACAGCAATCGAAAGCCTATATATGACATTTCACCACAAACTCAGATTTGACCAATATTTGGACATGTCCTCATAGGTTAGGGATGTTCATATGTGCCAAAATTTTTAATTTTCCCTTTAATCCTTCATGAACAATGGTACCTTAGTTGATATCGCCAGCAAACCCCTTCTCTACCATGAAGCAGTTGTACTGTTTAAATGGTATTCCTAAAATCCCCAGCTGAAATCCATTAGCAATTCCATCCCACATGCTATGGTGGTTGGTATAGAGAATGTGTGACTGAGGGAGGCCTAAGACGAACAGTGCCTGGTATCCGCCAAGTCAAAAAACTGGTTTAGGAGTTAGCACATGATGTAAGTTGGTCCAGTCAGGATGATGTATAATAATTTTGGCCAGTGATTGGGGAAGAGAAGTTCTTTATGTGATATGCCTCTGGGAGGCCTGGAACAGCTGCCACCATCTTTCTTCCAGGAGAAAAGCAAATGAAGAAGGGCAGAAACCAGAGACTCAGAGAGAAATGCATCTGGAACCCTGATCAAACCATGCCTGAAGCTTATGCCACTTACAAACTTTTTAGTAGCCGTGAGCTAATCATTTCCTACAGTATTTAAACCGTTTTGAATTGGGTTTTCAGTTATTTGCAAATAAAGCCATCCTAATTAATACATTATTATTTTTATTAGATAGATGAGAAACTGAAACTTAGGAATTATTTGCTAAAAGTTACAAAGCTAGTAAGTGGCAGAGTTGAGATTTAAAATCTAATCCTTCAGCCACAAGTTGATTGCTTGTTCTATTACACAAGTTGCTGCACCTGATTTTCCTTTGTCCCATCCTACTGGTAGATATGCTTTGCTCCCCCAGGAAAAAAAAAATTACTCTAGCCTTAGGGATCCTCGCTTCTAGTCACTGCTAGAAAGAGACCCCTGGATTTACAATCTACATGTTTTCACACCTCAACTTCTGGCACCATGCTATTTTCCCAGTCACAATAATTTTACCAGAAAGGGGCCCTAATCTAGACCCCAAGTGAGGTTCCTTGGATCTTGCACAAGAAAGAATTTGGGGCTAGTCTATAAGATGAAAGCAAGTTTATTAGGAAACTAAGGAGTAAAGCATGGCTACTTCATAGGCAGAGCAGCCCCAAGGCTGCTAACTGGCTATTTTTACGGGTATTTCTTGATCATATGCAAGATAGGGGGTGGATTATTCACTAGTTTTCTGGGAATGGGGTGGGCATTTCCTGGAACTGAGGGTTCCTCCCCTTTTAGACCACATAGGGTAACTTCCAGATGTTTCCATGGCATTTGTAAAGTGTCATGGCACTGGTGAAAGTGTCTTGTAACATGCTAATGTATTACAATTAGTGTATAATGAGCAGCGAGGATGACCAGAGATAACTTTCCATTGCTATCTTGGTTTTGGCCGGCTTCTTTACCTTATCCTGTTTTATCAGCAGGGTCTTTATGACCTGTATTTTGTGATCTCCTATCTCATCCTGTGACTAAGAATATCTGACTTCCTGAGAATGCAGCCTAGTAGGGCTTAGCCTTATTTTACCCAGTCCCTATTCAAGATGGAGTTGCTCTGGTTCGGACGCCTCTGACAATGTAAGCATATCTCTAAAGAGAACTTTCTGGTTTTACTCACTGCTTTTTCTCCAAAGGGTCATAACACGAAGTGCTGTGGGAATAGCACAGACCATTCCAGTTACGGGGAGAATGGGGGCTCAGGCCAGCACAGCAAGTGAGGAAGAGCTCCCCAAACACCCAGGGAGCCACTCTCTGGAGAAAGCTTCAGGAGGTGGGCAGTGAGTAAACAAAAGAGAAAACTCAGAGATAAATGAGAAAGCGCCGCCCTCTTCAGCAAGAAAATATCCCATTCATCAATGTCCAGACACCCCCACCTCCTACAGGGCTGGCATCTGAAACAAAATTAAGTAACCAAATACAAGTTCCTTCCTGTCAGTAGAAGGCAATATTATTAGCAAATTAGCGAACACATCCATCAGCGGTAAAAGAAAATCAATGGATTTTGGAGTTTTACAAAAACAGGAAAAAGGCTAGAACGAACAGCAGAAAGGTGATACACCCCTAAGAGAGCTTGACGTTTCTTTCATGGACATTATGGTTCCAGCCGGTTTCACACCCCCACTCCCACTTCCTTACCCAGAAAAGAAAGGACCTCGCCCTCTTTCCAGATACTGCAGTGGTTTCCCTCTGCTCCCTGCTTTCAGGAGCTAAGCTTAGGAGTTATTTCTTTGCTGGCACAATGGCTGGCCAAAGCCATGAGCCCCCCGCCCTGAGGGAAGTCTGTTGGAGACATCTCTTTTGAAGTCAGGGAGCAAGGGTCGACCTGGTGACTTTTTCATCCGGCATTCCCCCTCCATGGCAATGAATGGATATGCAGTCAAGAAAGAGCCTTCAAATGGCTAAGCCGGCAGGAGGGGATTGTACAGTCCCCTGCTTTTGGAAAAGGAGGTAGGATAAGAACAGTGACAGCAGAGACCGAACAAGGAATGGCCCCACTCAGCCCCTGAGCTGTGAAGCAGTTGGTGGACCTGGGAAACGGGCTTGATCTCCCCTCCCCTCCTCTCCTCTCCCCTCCCATGTCTTTTTCTTTCTTCTTCCCTTCCCTTTACCACCCTTTCCTTCCCCTTTCCCTTTTCCTTTCCTCCCCTTTCTTCCTTCCTCCCTTCCTTCCTTCCTCCCTCCCTCCCTCCCTTCTTCCCTCCCTCCCTCCCTCCCTGCCCTCCTTCCTTCCTTCCTTCTTTCCTTCCTTCCTTCCTTCCTTTCTTTTTCAATCTGGTACAAGCTACAAACACTATCCTTAAAAAAAAAGAAAAAAAATTTTCTGAGGATTCATGCACACATTGGGGGTTCAAGTACCCTTTGCTTTAAGAAAATTCACCATGCCCTGGAGTCAGACCCACCTGGCACCCTTCTCCACTGAAGTGCAGCTGAGGGCATGAACCTGGCACTTTCCATGAGGGCAGCAGGGGTTGCTTTGAACTAACCAAGGGGCGTTTAAATCATGGGATGGAGCGCAGCCTCCTTCCGACATCTGGAATTTTAATGAGCTCGGATCAGGCCGGCAGACCCTGAGAGCATGTTTAGGGCTCACAGAAAAGTTTTTTTTATAAGAATCTTTGTCCATTGTCCAAGCATTCAGTAGACACTAAAGATGTTTAAGAATTAGTTTGTTTTGTTGAAGAGCAGATTCCCTTAGCAATGGCCATTGCTAAATGCCTTCACCTCTAAGGAATTGGGCAATGTACTAAAACCCCCTCCCTCGTTCTACTCAATCATCTTATTTTTGCCTCACATAAAGCCTGGCTTAACTTTCAGGGGAGCACATGACTATCAGAGGCTGAATGGCCTCCTCCGCTTCCAGGGGCACTTGCACAGGTAGAGTACAGCTAGGCATGCACACATCTCCAGCAGGGTTCACCTGCCTTTCTGGAATCCCATTAGGTCCCAGGGGACAAGTAGAGAGCCTGATAACACTTGCCCTGATCCAACCCCAATCCACTATGTGAGGAGAGAAGAAAGCAAAGACTCACAAGACCCCATCTTCCCCCACCTTAAATACAAGCATTCCCTGAGTAATATTCCACATTTCCAAAGTCAGCCCTCTCTTCCACTTCTCTGCTGTGTTTCAGACACTGACTGCCCCTTTTCTTGGAGCCATGAACCATTTCTATAACAGGAGCACCCAAAAGGAGGCTGTTCTTGGTTCCCCTTTAATTAACCTCCTCTCTGCTCAGAACAGGCTTTTCCCTCCCATGTTACCCAACTCAATCCCCCCTCCAGGAATTTCTCTACCTTACGGGGATTAGGAGAGTGTGTGGGGAGCCCATTTTCTAATGG
The DNA here is from genome assembly GCF_047675955.1 of Chlorocebus sabaeus. Classification (NCBI taxonomy): domain Eukaryota; kingdom Metazoa; phylum Chordata; class Mammalia; order Primates; family Cercopithecidae; genus Chlorocebus; species Chlorocebus sabaeus. The sequence continues at coordinate 29,232,335 of NC_132911.1, read as the reverse complement.
TGGCCTTGAGCATCCAGGAGTAGAGAGAATGTCTAAGGGACAGGTGCAGAAAGATCTCAAGCACCTTCCCCACTTCCGTCCCCTGTACAGGATGGGCCCCTCATCCCTGGTTCAAGATGTGTCCTCCAGGGTGCAGTGTGCATGACTCATTTCCTGAGTCTCAGTCAAGAGAGCTCTTTTTCCTGCCTCCTTGACAGGCTGGGGACTCGGGGGGATTTTCAGTTTCTTCCCTGATATAGGTATTGCCACAGCAAGAATTGCACCTGTTCCAACAGGAAGTACTGTTTATGATAATACAAAACTCAGAGAGATTCAAGAACATCAGAGCCTGAAAATAACTCTAGAAGATTCCTCCCTCGATGTCTGCATTTGATAGATGAGGACACTGAGGTCCAGAAGAGTGAGGAAAGAAAATTTGCTCCACTTGACATCATCCTCCACCTGATATTCAAGTGCTTTTCAACTCTAGACTTAAGTTGCTGCATCTAGGTCTTTCCATCTTAAATTATTATATTTTTTATTTTTGTAGAGACAGGATCTCACTATGTTGCCCAGGCTGGTCTTGAACTCTTGCCCAAGCGATACTCCTGCCTCGGCCTCCCAAAGTGCTGGGATTAACAGGCTTGAGCCACCACGCCCAACCAGTAGCTCTTTCCATTTTAGAAATGTCCATACCGAGCAAGTTTGCTGGAATGACTGAGGGCATAGATAGTGTGTCTGGATTTTTTTCCTTCCCGTGGGTTTGTGGTCTCACTGACTTCGGGAATGAAGCCATAGACCTCTGTGGTGAGTGTTACAGCTCTTAAAAGTGGTGCGAGCCCGAAGAGCAAGCAGCAGCAAGGTTTATTGTGAAGAGCAAAAGAACAAAGCTTTCACAGTGTGGAAGGGGACCTGATCGGGTTGCTGCTGCTGGCTGGGGGTTGCCAGCTTTCATTCCCTTATTTGTCCTGCTTATGTCCTGCTGATTAGTCTATTTTATAGAGTGCTGATTGGTCCATTTTACAAACCTCTAGCTAACCACAGAGGACTGATTGGTGCATTTTTACAGAGCACTGATTGGCGCATTTTACAAACCTCTTGCTAGCCAGGGAGTGCTGATTCGTGCGTTTTACAACCCTAACTACAGAGTGCTGATTGGTGCGTTTTACAAGCCTCTTATAAGACAGAGTCCCCACTAGACCCAGGATATCCAGCTGGCTTCACCTCTCAATAGAACAGTGCAAAAAGTTACCTAGCACAGACAGAAGCCAGGCTCAGAAGGAGGTGAGACTCCTGTCTCCCTATCACAGATAAAATGTGGTAGACAAAAGCTGATGACAACTGGGACAGTGTTAACAAGGACAGCCAGTTAAGCTAATTCCTCTTCCACATGCTGCATCTCCAGTGTAGTTTGCCACTCCCGGGCAGTCACTGTGGACCTGCTTTTCAAGTGGAAACCATAACTCTTAACATGTGAGCAGGAAATGAATAAGCAGGGAAACGGATCTATTCCAACAAGGAGGATGCAGCTGACTGTGGCCTTTTGGCCTTTTAAAATCTCTACATAAATAAAACTAGTTCTAATGTACCAGTTAAGTATTAAAAATAAGCTTTAAAAAATTCTTACGATTTAGCTAATAGAACAGTGCAATCAAGAACAGAGAAGGCCCCCAGCCGGTTTCCCTCCTTTCAAAGATGGTGGCCGCCGTCACCACCACCACCCAATCAGCAAGCAGGGCACATTTCTCTTTGCTCCACATGGACAGTTCATCTTTTTCTTCTCACGCCACCCACAAATGTTTGTTTGGCTTCAGAATTTTCAAATAATTTCTCGTTTTGGTCCGCAGGTTCCCTGGTGAAGTCTCTAGTCCAATAGAAATCACCAGAAGTGCAAGGGAAGTTGGATCTCACTGTTCGTCTGTCCCATCAGGACTCAGCTTGGGGGTAGTCAAGGCTTATCCACAGGAGGATGTGGGTACTGGGATTCGCTGGGGGCAGTCCGCAGCTTCCATTCTTCTCTAGCTAGGGAGAGAAGGAAGGCACAGCCATGGCCCTGGCCCTGGCCCTGGCCCTGCATGAGGCAGCCACAAGCCCACCCTGGTGGTGACTGTCTACTCTTCTGACAGATTTTCTTTCTCGTTCTCTGACAAGGCAACCCTAAGGTTTTTATTAATAGTGACTCTTACAAATGAGGGGCTTCAAATGTAATCTGGAGGAGAAAATGTGGTTTAGAGAAAGCGCGAGGAGAGCCGTAGGGTACCCCAATGCCAGTCACTGCATTCTGCAAATATCAACATCGATTTAATGCCTGCCCTGTACCTGGTACTATGTCCACAAGTACATGAGTAGGACAAAGTCCCTGTTTTCTAAGAGCTTGAAAGCTACTGGAGAAGACGGAGAGGTAAGCTTGTATTTTTAGCATATGATAATGGTTATAATAAAGGATGAACAAAACTTGATAGGGACCCAGAGTAAAGACCTCTTGTCTGTTCTGGGTGAGAGGGAGTTTCTGAAGGGGTGACACTTGCCCCCAGAAGGAAAAGATGACTAAGAGGTCAACGGGGAGAGGAAATGAGAATGTGGATACAGCAAGGTGTTGGGGGCATTCCGAGCCTGGGAAACAGCACACACAAACCCACAGGAGCTCAACCTGGCATGTCAACAAGTGTGAGCCCTGAATCCTCTCACCTTCAGGTTTTCCTCTAGACAACAGTTCCTCCTCCAAGCCGCCCTCTCTGATTATCCCCACCCAACCTCTCAGGGATCCCTTCCTAATCACAGTCCCCCTTTCCTGCCTTTTTGCTGATTTGAATTCTCCACTTAGCGTAAGCTCCATGAAGCAAAGTCAGTGTTGGTTTTGTTCACAGTTTTAGCTCAAGGCACACTGGCATGTAGGATGTGGTATGTAGTAATCTCTCAAGAAATAGTTTCTGTAGGATTAAGTCAAAATTTCTACCAAAATTGTATTGCATACATTTTCCGTATATTGCATATTGCGGTGTTTGCTTGTGTACATATATATACAAGCAGGAAAAAAAATCTACAATGTGCTCAAGGAGTTAGTTAATTTTAACTAACATTGTTAGGAGTTAGTAATTGCAAACGAAATTGTCCAGCATTTGCAATTTCCCTTATGTGAGATCTAGTTGGAAGAACAGGAGGCCTCGAGACTCAAGGTCTATCTCTATCACTAAGAAGTTCTGTGACCTCAGATAAGGTACCTCACTTCTCTGGAACTAACTTTCCTCCTCTGCAAAATAAGGGGATTTCAGAATTGTGTTTAACACTTATTCTTATCCTTATCTATGACTCTTATTTCCAGAAGCCTAAAGCAAAACCTGCCTCCAGAATTTAATGCAGCTGAAATTATGTTCAACCACTAACGCTCTTGAAATCTTCTCTTTGAAACACCTCCTGAAACATAAGCTTTCTTTTTGCCTTTCAAATAAAAGCTTCCTATTGAGCCCAATTCTCTATGAGAACACAGGACTCTGGCTCAAGGAATGACAATGACGTGGCGTGGGTGAGGATGTGGAGAGAACAGAGCTGGTAGAGCTTACTTACTTAATTAACTGAGAACAGAGGGACATCTGTGACCGTGTCCTTCTGTTCCCGGGACCTTTAGGAACCACAAAAGCGTGGCACATGCTGAGTTGGAGGATGTAACCTACCAGCAAGCTCTGGACTGAAAGCACATTCTCTTACTTTCACTGTTATTCAAGGAGTTCAGGTATATTTAAAATAAACAAACAAAAACAAAACACTTTTGTATAACCACACAGTATCTCCTCCAGCTTACTGGGGAAATTGCAGTTGTGTGTTCTGAAACTATAGAAATGACTTCTTTAGCTATAGAGCCTAGTGATATTTTAAATTAGAACCAGATTCAACAGATGAAAATTACTAGCTGAATGGAAGACATTGGCCTCCCAGTGAAATGAACGCGCCAGCTATATTCAGGGTTTTTGAAACTGTAAGATTCAAATGGGGAGTCTCCTGAGTATGGGATGAAGGTTAGAATCTCTCACCATCATGACTTGAAAGTAACAGGAATCCAGGAAAAACTGGATATTTCCCATTTTCCTCCCCCTAAAAAATTACACAACAAAGACAGATGTAAATGTGTTGCTAATGAGGCTAGAGCCTTTTCTAAACATTAGCCAAGGATTTAGAATATCTCTCCAAAAGGAAAACCTTCATTTAGAGAGCAAAATGAAAGATGTTATAATCTTGGAAACTGAAGCCTATCTGTTATCAGAAGTAATGTCACTATAGAAGTTTTAATAACTGGCCAGGAAGACTGGAAATGGAGAGAGAAATTATCAGAATGTGTTGGTGTCTCCAGTGCTGATGAGAGCAGAGCACTTGCCCTTTCTGGACTGCATTCCCTCTAGGTAGAATGGGTATATCAAGCAATCATAACTTGAAGGCCTAATTTCTTTATTAAACTCTATACCCACTAGGCAGCTTTCTTACATTGATTTGGCTTCTTAAGTACATTTCCATATGGAAAGAGAATGTGCAAACCTGCCAACAAGAGCCTTTCAGGACCTCCTTTGGAGATCTAGTTTTCAATAAAAATTGACTATTTGCTATTTTTGTGTCTGTAACTGGTTATAGGGAGAAGGCCTGGAAATTATCACCAGGCCTACGCAAAATTACAACGTTTTCCAGAGCTTATACACCTTCTAAGCTATATGTCTACTTGTAAGTGTGCATTCGTCTAAAGACGTACGTGATTAACTTCTTTTAATCTATAACTAAGGTCTGAGTCCTAAGAACCTTCCTTTGGAGCCTCAGTAAATTTATTTCATCTAAATGGGTCCAGGCGCTGGGGTGATGACCCTTACCTTGTCTCCTGCTAAACCATGGATGTTTGAGGGATTTCTTGTTAGTGGAACTTGTTTGTGGAGGCCCAGAGAGTTTCTTCAGACCCCCTATAAAACTTGTTTAATCCTAAATGGATCCTGTTAAGAATTCCTTCATTATTTTGTCATGCTTTAAGGCCCAGGAAAGGCCTAGGCAAAACTCTTGATGGGCTTTTGTTATATCCCAGCCTTTGTATGAGGGCACTGGCTTTTACAAGTTAACTTAACAACACAGTACTGAAACAGTTGTTAGTGAGACCTGGCTTGCACACCTGAAGAAACTGACAATAGTTTCTGAACCTTGCAGCAATGCCAGTAGGAAGCAGGCGTCCTGGGAAGCTGACATATTTCCTTGCTTCAATTTCAAGCTTTCTGTGCCCATGGGATGAACTAGTTTTGGCAGGATGCACATCCCAATGTATTTCCTCTGGAAGATTTTCTAGAACATTTTCCAAAGGAATGATTGAGAAATAAACAGATATTTATGGACAGGGAAGACAATACACATGATGCTCTTTTGAGTTACTGATTTGGTAACTTGCAATGAGAGGATCAAGCCACAACAATTACCATGGAAAGCACTCAATGGATATTTATTGCTCACGCCTGTAATCTCAGCACTTTGAGAGGCCAAGGCAGGCGGGTCACGAGGTCAGGAGATTGAGACCATTCTGGCTAATATGGTGAAACCCCATCTCTACTAAAAATACAAAAAAATTGGCCGGGCATGGTGGCACGCTCCTACAGTCCCAGCCACTTCAGAGGCTGAGGCAGGAGAATCGCTTGAACCCAGGAGGCGGAGGTTGCGGTGAGCTGAGATCGCGCCATTGCACTCCAGCCTGGGCAACAGAGTGAGACTCTGTCTCAAAAAAAAAAGGAAAAAAAAAAGACATTTATTTATGCAGTGCCTACCATGTGCAAGGTACTGTGAGGGATGTGAAAGGAAAATAAATCTGGGGGCCCCCAAATCACTAAACTAAAGGGAAAAGCAAAGCTGGGAACTGCCTAGGGCAAACCTGCCTCCTGTTCTATTCAAAGTCACCCCTCTGCTCATTGAGATAGAGGCATATCTGATTGTCTTTCTTGGAAAGGCTAATCAGAAACTCAAAAGAATGCAACTGTTTGTGTCTCCCCTATCTGTGACCTGGAAGCTCCCTCTGGCTTTGAGTCTTCCTGCCTTTGCTTCAAGTTGTCCCACCTTTCCAGACCAAACTAGTGTACCTCTTACATATATTGATTAATGTCTCATGTCTCCCTAAAATGTGTAAAACTAAGCTGTGCCCTGACCACCTTGGGCACATGTCATCAGGATTTCCTGCAACTGTGTCACGGGCACATCCTCAACCTTGGCAAAATAAACTGTCTAAATTAACTGAGACATATCTCAGATTTTGAGGGTTCACAGGGATATGGAGCTGAAACAAACACAGGTTTCCTTCCAGGAACTTTCAGCCTAGAAAAGGAGAGAAGATAATTTATGTAATAGAGAGCAGACACTGGTATGCACTATAAAAGATATGATTGAAGCCGGGTGCGGTGGCTCATGCCTGTAATCCCAGAATTTTGGGAGACCGAGGCCAGTGGATCACGAGGTCAGGAGTTTGAGACCAGCCTGGCCAACATGGTGAAACCCCATCTCTACTAAAAATACAAAAATTAGCTGGGCATGGTGGTGGGCACCTGTAAATCCAGCTACTCGGGAGGCTGAGGCAGGAGAATCACTTGAACCCAGGAGGCAGAGCTTGCAGTGAGCAGAGATCACACCACTGCACTCTGGCCTGGGCAACTAAGTGAGACTCCGTCTCAAATATATATATATATATATATATATATATATATATATATATATATATATAAAAATTGAAATGCTAATCGTTCAGAAAATAAAATATTATTTATTTTAACAAACATGTATCCCGTATGGTTCTAAGCACTTACTATGTATTAACTCACTTAATCTTCCTAACAACCTATGAGATAAGTACTATTTTTGTTTTCATTTTACAGATGGGGAAACTAAGGCACAGATACAGTAGGAAACAGCCAAAGTCCCATGGCTAGAAAGTGGCAGAGCTGGGATGTGAATTGCACTGGTCTCGTTTCAGAATCCTTGCTCTCTGCTACTACCCGCTGTCTTGCAACTGGCAGCTGGAGGGACCCAAGGAAGCTTTCAGGAAGGTGGGAATATTTACATAGAACCTCGAAGAGGGTGGGTGGCATTTGGATATGCAGACATGGAAGGAAGTACATTCCGGGTAAAGTAAACAGTGTGAAGGAAGGCAGGGAGTCTAGCATGCTTGGAATTATTGTTTCCTAGTAAGCCAACAATAGTCCCATAGCCTTAGCACAAGTTCAAGTTCAGAAAGAATAACTTGTCAAAATAAAGAATCTGAATAAAAGGTCAAGCATGAGGGCCAAACAATGGATGAGAATCTAGCGTTTTGAACTTCAATTTCCACAATTTCCATTAATTCTCTCTATCCCAATCTTTAGCTGAGTAATTGACTCAAAAAGAAGGCATGACTTTGATAGGAGCAAACGTTATTAGAGCCATTCAGATCATATCCTGACATGGCATGGAGCCAAAGGCAGGGCTAACCATTGCCCCAGAACCTTAGTTTGGTATTTCCTGATCTATGGGGAGGGGTTAACCGACCACATTTATTTTTATATATCCTACAGCAGAGAAGGAGGCAATACTAGGTAACCAGGGATCATGTTCTCTTTCTTAAAAAAAGTCAACCCTGTTTCAAAAGTAAGATCTATTCCAGAGTTACAAGGTCGTCTCATCAGGCTGTAAAATCAACTGAATCACAATGGTTGCACTCTTCATGAGCAACGAGATTACTTACTGAGTATTAATTAGCACTGAGTACTGAGCTTGAAGAAACTGTTAAAGGAAAATGCATATTATTACCTTTAACTGAATGTTGGGTTGCTTCATTTCTACCTCCTGAACTGGGATCACAATTAAAAACCGGGAAGACTGGCCAGGCGTGGTGGCTCACGCCTGTAATCCCAGCACTTTGGGAGGCCGAGGCAGGCGGATCACGAGGTCAGGAGATCGAGACCATCTGGTTAACTGTAAGATGTGAAACCCCTTAAAAGTATAAAAATTAGCCGGGCGTGGTGGCGGGCACCTGTAGTCCTAGCTACTCGGGAGGCTGAGGCAGGAGAATGGCATGAACCCAGGAAGCGGAGCTTGCAGTGAGCCGAGATCACGCCACTGCACTCCAGCCTGGGCTACAGAGCAAGAATCCGTCTCAAAAAAAAGAAAGAAATGAAAAAAACAAAAACAAAAACGGGGAGATTGAAGAACAGGTACATGATCCCTCAAAAGTGGACTCAGGACAAATGAGTAAGTATGCTAAGGTTAGGGAGCCAGACCCTTCCCTTCCAGGGCAATGTGTGTATGGTTGTAGTTTCTTCTTCTCTTTTTAGTTTTATTTTTATTTTTTGAGATGGAGTCTCGCTCTGTCGCCCAGGCTGGAGTGCAGTGGCACAATCTCGGCTCACCACAACCTCCGCCTCCTGAGTTCAAGCAATCCTTCTGCCTCAGCCTCCCAAGTAACTGGAACTTAGATACATACAACCATGCCCGGATAATGTTTGTATTTTTAGTAGAGACGGGATTTTGCCATGTTGGCCAGGCTGGTCTCAAACTTCTGACCTCAAGTGATCCACCCGCCTCAGCCTCCCAAAGTGCTGGGATTACAGGTGTGAGTCACTGCATCCGGCCTGCTGTAGCTTCCTTTGACGCATGCACCAGCCTCTGGCTCATGGCTCCAGATTCTTGCAGAAGGCACGGGAGGTGCATGGGGATGATGCCAGTAGATCACATTTGACTGAATGTGGTCCAGATTTCAGATTCTCAGGTTTGCCATCCCCATCCCTAGAGCCTGCCTGAGGAGAGGAGAATTTTGGCTCCAAATAGACCTTGGTGCAAATCCCAGCTCTGCCACATACTTGCTGTGCAGCCTACAGGAGGTGACTTCTTGACTTTGCTTGGGTGAATCTCAATTTGCTCACATGGAAAGTGGAGATTACAACATTTTATTTAAGAGGTGATTTGAAAAAAATCAAATGAGGCAATCTGATACATAACAGATGTTCAAACTCTTCCTTCTCTGACTCGATAAAGTCACCACATCCTTAGAGCACCAGGCATTCAGGGCATACAAACATTACAATCACTTCTCACGTCATTCAACAAGAGGCAAAACCTTGAAAATCAGAGACTCAACCCTTGCAAAGTAGAAAAGAAGCAGAGCTAAGCCCTAAAAGTAGAAGTGAAATTGGAGGCTGTTGGAGGCTTTGATGGGAAATGCCAGTAAGAGAAAGCCATCAAGATATAGTTGTTAGCATCTTACTCGTTATTTTCTGCATCTATTCACATAGATATGTTTACATAATTGAGATTAAATTATGCATAAAATATCACTTGAAATTTTCAGTTAATATATCATTAATAATTTTTCATGATGTTAATTATTATAATGTGTTCAAATGGAAAATAACTGCTTTTCCTCCCAAAGTGCTGGGATTACGGGCATGAGCCACTGTGCCTGGCCTACTATAGCTTATAAAAAAGAGTACATTCAAAAATTGTATCATAAATTGAAGTAAAAATCATGCCATCAATTCATACTTGACAAAGGTGATAGTTCCAAATGAGAAAAAAGAAAATGTTTTCATCTAATGGTGTGAGAGCAATTGGTTATTGATTTGGGAATTTTTTTCAGTTAAATTTTTATTTTTATTTCATAAACACAAAGAAATAATAGATGTATTATAGTGCTAAATATGAAAAGCAAAACTGTAACAACAATTAGAAGAACACATAGAAACATATTTTCCTGATCTTGAGGAAGAGAAGGTTTTAAATATGTAAGAAAATATCAATAATCAAAGTATTCATTGTTAAAAATCTTGTAAACCCTTAATTAAAAGATAAACAACCAAAGAAGAAAAGGGATGAAGCTTATGAACATGAATTTTCCAGAAGAAATGTCTAAAAAACATACGTAAAAGTGATCAACTTTGTCAGTTATCAGAGAAATGCAGATTAAAACAACATAAAGATGCAGTCCTTCCCTGTCAAACCAGCAAAACATTAGGAGATTTGTGATATGATTCTGTGTTGACAAGAGGGTAGAGAAATGGCTTTCTCACCTAAGATGAGGGGAGAGGTAAGTTAGTGTCACCTTTGTGAAAGACAGTTTGGCAGAAACTATCAATACTTAAAATGAATGCATTATTTTACCTGGCAATTCCATTTCAAAACCTTTATTCAGAGAATACACGCAACATTTACAAAGGGAACCAAACAAGGTGTTCACTAGTGCACTGTGGCTTGCAATTGCAGAAGACTGGATGCTTACTAAATGCCCATAAAACAAACCAGAATGCATCTATATTTGGTAATACATGCATATTAATGATGACCATGCAGCAGCTAAAAAGGACAGGAGGTCGGACACAGTGGCTCACGCCTGTAATCCCAGCCTGTAATGCCTGAATGTGGTCCAGATGTGAGACCCTCAGGTTTGCCATCCCCATCACTAGAGCCTGCCTGATGAGAGGAGAAGCCTGTGAGCTTTGGCTCCAAATAGACCTTGGTGCAAATCCCAGCTCTGCCACATACTCGCTATGCAGCCTACAGGCGATGACTCTGGGAGACCAACGTGGGTGGATCACAAGGTCAGGAGTTCGAGACCAGCCTGGCCAACATGGTGAAACCCCATCTCTACTAAAAATACAAAAATTAGCTGGGCGTGGTGGCAGACGCCTATAATCCCAGCTACTCAGGAGGCTGAGGCAGCAGAATTGTTTGAACCAGGGAGGTGGAGGTTACTGTGAGCCGAGATCACGCCATTGCACTCCAGCCTGGGTGACAGGGCAAGACTCCATCTCAAAAAAAAAAAGGACAGGAAAGTCATATGTACTGAAACAGACAGAAAGAACTTCAATATTGCCAAATGAAAAAAAGTAAACTGCAGAATATTATACATTGACTAATCTCACTTAATTTAAAGAATACATACAACTAAAACTGTGTCTGTCCATATGTGTCTTAAAAGTCTGGAAGGACACAAACAAAACTGAAAATGATAGTTATCTCTGGGGAGGAAGATAGGATTTGGTGGGGTGGGCAGAAGAGAGAAATAAAAAGAAATTCTGTGTTTTAATCTATGCAGTTTATTCCGTATTGCTGGGAGTTTAAAGATTGACAGTCTATTCAGGCTGAGTGAGGTGACTCACACCTGTAACCCCAGATCTTTGGAAGGCCAAGGCAGGTGAATCACTTGAGGCCAGGAGTTCAAGATCAGCCTGGCCAACATAGTGAAACCCCATTTACACCAAAAACTACACAAATTAGCTGAGTGTGGTGGCTCACACCTGTAGTTCCAGCTATTCAGGAGGCTGAGGCACGAGAATTGCTTGAACCTGGGAGGTAGAGTGCCAAGATTGTGCCACTGTACTCCAGCTTAGGCAAGAGAGCGAGACCATCTCAAAAAAAAAAAAAAAAAGAATGAGAATACATTCATATATTATTTTTGTATTTATGGATATGTAGACAGAGAGCCAGGATTGAGGGGTGAGGGAGACAGAGAATTCCAACACATAGAGCCAACCAATGCCAGCCTTTGGGTGAATTATCTTTTCATACGTCCCTCTACATCATGTATATAGGGACAAATTGAGATCCATAATGTGCAGAAGTGGAATTTATTCATAATTTACGCAACAAATACTCATGATGTTCAAGGTTCTGGTGTGCAACAGTAAGCTTACATTCCCTGACTTTAGGTTAGTGAGGGTGAAAGATAATAAAAAACAAAAACTACATAATTCAAGTGGATGTAAGTGCTAATAAGAAAATACACCAGTGACCATAATAGAAATGCAATCTATTCTCATCTTGTCATTATATTTTAATCCTTTTATGGCCTTTTGTTCTCATATCGGTACATACAAGTTTAAATCCTAATGTGTTAAAAAAGTTTAAAATACCACCATAATTTCAGAACTTTATATCATGCTTATCATACCATCCCATAGTATGAGAATCTTTCCATTTCAGTAAATGTAGATCCACAGTAATATTTTTAAGGGCTTTGCATTCCATTGTCTAGATGAACCACGGTTCATTGAAACGACTGTCGGATGATGAATGCTGAAGTTGATTTTACGACTGCATCTTTGTGCACTTATTATTTTCTCAGAAAATTTCTAAAAGTGGAATTTCTGGATGTTTCAGTGGTGATTATTTATGTCTAAAGACATTAATTTTGCATTTAAAAAATCTGGCAACCTTACGGAATTCAGTATTTCCAATAATTTTATTTTCTTGAGCATTTCAATGATGTGATCAGATCCCTTACAAATAATGAGTTTCCTTCCTTTATAAAATATTGAAATTATATTTCTTCACTCTTTTGTCTAATATATATATTAGACAAAATATATATGTATTTATATTAGACAAAATATACACAAATATATATTGTTAGACAATATATATTTATATTAGATAAAATATATATGTTTATATTAGACTATATATATATATATATTTATATTAGACAGACTATAGTCTCACTGTGTCACCCAGGCTAGAGGGCAGTGGTGCAATCTTGGCTCACTGCAACCTTCGCCTTCCAGGTTCAAGTGATTCTCCTGCCTCAGCCTCCTGAGAAGCTGGGATTACAGGTTTGTGCCATCATGCCCAGTTAATTTTTGTATTTTTAGTAGAGACGGGGTTTCACCATATTGCCCAGGCTGGTCTTGAACTGCTGACCTCAGGTGATCTGCCTTCCTTAGCCTCCCAAAGTACTGGGATTACGTGCATGAGCCACCGCACCTGGCCTTGTATAAATATATTGACTAGCACTTTCAGAGCAATGTTTAAGAAAGTAGGGGTGCCTGGGACATTGTTTTACTCCCAATTTGGGAGAGCATGTGCCTCATGCTTCACCAGTCCTATGCCTTGATTTCTCATGGCTGCACTGAACATGCAGGGTGTGATGGTAGACACAACGCAGTGGCACTGTGCACATGATACTGAAGATACTGAAGAGCCTCCTTCCATGCGATAAATCACCCTGTGGGTGGGGAGGGGAGCTGTTCTAAATGTCTCAAACTTCAGCAGAGAGCTGGAGATTCTTGGGTGAATCAGGGCTACCGTGGTCCTGTGTATATGTGTAATTTGCTCCCTTAGAGGTCCCAGAATTTCATACTGCATCGGGGTAGGCTGGAAGCAGCTGAGGGTAATTTCTATAATAATAAAGGAGTATTAGGAAACACCTGCTGTTTTTGGCCTCTTTCATTGCTACCTAACGCAACAGAGACTGTGACCAGGACACTGTGGGCAAATCAAGTCAGCAAGGCAGTGGGAGGACCCTGAATCCCACCTTCAGGTTTCCCTCTTAATTTGCCATGCTACCCAGAAGGTTTCTGGGGGAAGATTCTCTCTCTCTACCATATTGACATCAGAGATGAAGGGCCGAATGGAAAAATGTGCATATTGTGAGTCAAGCAATTGCTGTGTCAGGCTTTGGCCACAGCTTGTTTATGATGATGGCACTCAAATGTCCTAGGAAAGAACAATCACAGTTGCTGCCCTCTGGGTGATGACATGGGGTCTAGAACAGGGTAGTAAACATCACTCCTATCTTCTCTCTAAGGAACTTTTTCTTATGAGGGAAGCTATTATTAACTCAAAGACGAAGGTCACTCAAACAGGAATATCACTAGGAGTACTGAATCAAACCGTAGGGATGGCCGTACCATTTTGGGTCCTAATAATAGAATTGTAGCCCCATGAGGGAGAATGTTCCCTTTGGTGATCTCCTTGTACCGTATGCAGCAGAGAAAGGGCCGGAACGAGGGCAGAAGGATAGCCTCAGCGCAGAGGCTCTCATGAGTGCTGACCAGGAGATGAGACCTCAATCTAGTAACTGGAGTGCAAAGGAGCAGAGATGGTGAGGTTGCAAGGAAGATCATCGTGCTGTGCTCTCAGTAGGAGCCATGAGCCACCCCAGGAGCCCAGAGAAGCCAGGAGGGAACAACTTGTAGGGTTAGGGTCTGGTGTTTCAGCTCACAAGAGAAGAGCCAAAGACCATCACTGAACATCTCTCGAGGTCAATCACACTCAAGAAATGCCTGCCTTACACTCCTTCCAGGAAAAGACAACTTAAGCTTCCCAATGGCATCCATAAATTCTCAGTTTCAGAACTTCCCTGTGAAATGAGCCCCCATGGAAGCCACTGTTACTGTTTGTTCTTCCCTAAGTTAAATGTCGGGAGTGGGCTATGTTTGAAGGGACACTAACCTTCAAATTTTGCTATCATACCAGAAACCATGAATACAAGGAAAGTAAAATCCCCAACTGGCCAAGATGTCCTGTGACACCGGGCCACACTTTCCTAATCTGGTTTCTTCAGTAGTTGATCTCCAGAGTGGGAATCTGTGGGGTCAGTAGGTGTCGCCTCCACCAAGTAACAAAAATGGTGGTGAAAGGAGACCAAGGATATAAATCACAGTGTTCTAAATGTGTCTTGAGGCAGAGGGACCCTGCCACTTGCTGTCCTTATCTCTACTCCTGCGGCAAAGCCTCCCTCAACAGATACCAGGTAATGGCTAACACATGGAGAAAATCGAACACTTTGGAGCACTAGGTAGGTGTTCCATCAGGAAAGATGACTTTTGCTTTTTACAGAAAGCAGCCACCTCTACACCTGGAGTGAGAGCTGCCCTCAGGGTGGATTGTAAAAACAAGACTGGAATGGAAGGAAAAACTTACTCCTTTTGAAATAATAAACAGAACACAGAATAAGCTAGCCCTCCTCCACATGCAAATCATTTCCCCCTATATTTTAGCCAAAAGGCCTTTCTTGTATTTGATCATTTTTCTGCTTCGTCTGAAGGGCAGACCCCGCGAAGGCCCCCATGAGCACTTCAAAAGAACAGGGAAAGCCAATCTAGCCACATTGAGCGTGAAGGTTTCTGATTAGGCCGAGTTCTCTCTGCTGCAAATCCAGAATTACAAACCAGAGAAGTTAGCCTTGGCCTCCGCTTTTAATTGGAACTGGGGTGAAGCAGATTCTGGAGCTGCAGGCAACCAGGAGGCCAGAGAAGGAGGCCAGTCAGCCCACAAAGAGAGACGGAGAAGGCAGGTGGGCAGCAGGGGGCAGATCTGACCAGAAGACCACACCGGTCAGAGTCAACATCCCAGGGGTTTCCAGTCCCTGGTTCCAGGTCATTCTTTGACTTGGATTCTGGGAGACACCCTAATAACAAATTGACCCTGTTCAGTGCTGAAGTGAATTTGAACTGGGCTTTTATTGTTTACCACCAAAAGGGTTTTTTCTAAGACAGAAGCCAAGGTCATTCTTTACCTGGGCTGCTCGCCCACACCTACATCTACAGCGCTGACTTCATCGCCCTTGTTCTTGGTGTTGGCCACATCCCCCAGCCACTTCCACCTTATGGTGGTTGGCGTTCCTATATATATATATATATATATATATATCCTGCTTTATACCCAGCATTGAGGAATATACACAAAGACAGTTCTTGCCCTTGAGGAGGAAGAGAAAACGAGCACAAATGAAACAATTACTGATCTATGAATTCAGTGAAGAGAGAGAGGTGTGTGAGGCGGGATTGTCTGAGAATCTTCCTGGAAGGGCTAGGAGATTGAGATCAGCAAAGGAAAGAGGTAGAGAGCAGGAGAACCAGGAAGCTTGAGCAGGAAGGCAAGAGTGAGGCTTCTCAGGGCTGGGAGAGAGACAAGGATGACCAGGATGGAGAGAAGAGAGCAGTGGAAAATGAAACCAGACAGGGGAAGGGATAACTTATAGAAGACCTTAAAGATCAGATTGAGGAGTTTGGATTTGAAATGGGTTTTCTTAGGCTAGGCTGGGCTGTGGTAATAAAGAGACCCAAATATTTTCAAACACAATGCAGTTAATTTCTTGCTGATGTAGCTCAAAGTCCAATCTCATTGCTGGGTTGCTTTCCTCCTCTCAGGGATTCGGGGACCCTGGCGCCTTCATTTCCAAAGCTGTCATCTCCTAAGCTGCACTGTTGTCTGCTGATAGCTGATGTTTTTCTTTAAGTGTTGTTCATTTCACTCACATTCCACTTCCTGGAACTCAATTATCTGTTACATCCAAATACCTGGGAGACCAGGAAATGTAGGAGAGCCATGAGCCCAGGAAGAGGAAATGGATCTTTGGTGCCCATGCCCTAAGGAGCTGTGATAGCTGTTCTTGACACTCAGCTCATCACTTCATCATTTTAGCAGGACTTGGGAAGGTTTGGGGGAGAGAAATACCCATTGCAGATCGACAGCTAGGAGACCATGCATGATGTCCGGAGACCCAAAGCTGTCTGATGGCAAAAGAATGCAGAAGAAAAGAGGGTTCAGAAAAGAACCATGGAACTGGGGCAGAGGAGATTGACTTGGGGAATGAATAAAATGATGTTTAGTGAATTTACTAAATCCAAAGTGACTGCAGGGTCTGTGATGTCACAGCCTGGAGAAGGGTGAGAACTGTGACAGAGATTGACAGAGATGTTGGTGGTCAACACTAGACTGGGGCGGTCAGTCCGGGGAGAAAGAACAATCAGGAAGGGGACCAAGTGTCTCACAAAAGCAGTAAGAGTGAACTTCAACAAAACGGGTCAATGCCAAAGCATCTCAACTTTCTTTCTTTCTTTCTTTCTTTTTTTTTTTTGAGATGGAGTCTTGCTCTGTTGCCCAGGCTGGAGTATAGTGCATTGGCATGATCTTGGCTCACTGAAGCCTCTGCCTTCTGAGTTCAAGCGGCTCTTGTGCCTCAGTCTCCTGAATAGCTGGGATTACAGACATGCATCACCATGCCCAGCTAATTTTTGTATTTTTAGTAGAAACAGGGCTTCACCATGTTGGCCAGGCTGGTCTCAAACTACTGAGCTCTAGTCAGATGCCCACCTCAGCCTCCCAAAGTGCTGAGATTACAGGCATGAACCACTGTACCTGACCCATCTCAACTTTTTTTTTTTTTTTTTTTTGAGACGGAGTCTCGCTCTGTCGCCCAGGCTGGAGTGCAGTGGCCGGATCTCAGCTCACTGCAAGCTCCATCTCCCGGGTTTACGCCACTCTCCTGCCTCAGCCTCCCGAGTAGCTGGGACTACAGGTGCCCACCATCTCGCCCGGCTAGTTTTTGTAATTTTTTTTTTTTAGTAGAGACGGGGTTTCACCGTGTTAGCCAGGATGGTCTCGATCTCCTGACCTCGTGATCCGCCCGTCTCAGCCTCCCAAAGTGCTGGGATTACAGGCTTGAGCCATATCTCAACTTTCTTACAGAAACTGTGACCTCAACTCCTCAGGACTACGTCCCCCGTCCTCAGGTGATGAATTGAAAGACCACAGATCCACAGATCCTCAAGGGCTTTACCAGATAAAATAGTGCTATCCTAACCTTCCAATTGGCCCTTGACCATTTTAGACCTGGAGGAACCCATGCTCTGTTTGAAAAAGACCCCTGAAAAAGAGATGTTCCTTCCACCATCAAGTCTAATACCACAGCCCACAGCTGCAAATTCTAGCCACTTTCCACTAATCGTTTCCAAAGGCAATGGTTCCATAAACCAGCCATGGGGTAAGGTGTGCAGGATCTCCCACACAATAGGCCCTCAGTGATGTATATTGATGACATCCCATGAATCCAAGTGACCCACAGTTGACTCTTGAACTATACCTAATAAGTGACCCTATTAGGTGGCAGGTCATGTGGCTTTCTCAGACCTGTTGTTCCTAACAAAATCCCTACCACCACCCTTATACACACGTGGCCTCTCTCAGAGAGGGCATCCTTTTCCCTGGGTTCTGTGACTAATGTTTGATTCAGCTGCGTGCTTAGCTTCAAAGCTAAAAGCACATCCACCTGTTCTTTCCTCTCCACGTCAGTCTAGGGGAATGACTCACCTGATGTTTGCTGTTCCCCAACTCTTCCGACCTCCTCAACCTCCAGAGGCTGAAAGGGCTGTAGTGAGGAGCAGAGAGGAACTCCCTAGGAGTGAGAGAGCCCACAGCTACACCCTGGATGGAGAGCTGCATGATCCGAGGCACAGTGGCAGACCTGGGAGGAGGGTCTGGGAGCAGTAGTGGGCTGCGAGGGCAGGGGGAGCTGGAGAGGAGTGAGGAGAGGTGGGAGATCACAGCCTGCCTAAACCCTGAGTACACGGAGACGGCATGACATCCTTTTGTCCCTGCCAGGGCCTCTCCATGACACCCAGAACACCCTGGTGGGCTCAGTCCATGATTCATGATATGCAGTCCCACAGTGGCATCCAAGAAGTACTGGAACAAAGGAAAAACCAAAGGGAGAATGTTCTTTTTTTTTATTTTTTTATTTTTTTTTTTGAGACAGGGTCTTGCTCTGTTGCCCAGGCTGTAGTGCAGCAGTGTGATCTCGGCTCACCACAACCTCTGCCTCCTGGGTTCAAGTGATTCTCCTGCCTCAGCCTCCCAAGTAACTGGGATCACAGGCATGCACCACTATGCCCAGCTAATTTCTTTTTTTGTAGTTTTAGTAGAGACAGGGTTTCACCATGTTGGCCAGGCTGGTCTCGAGCTCCTGACCTCAGGTGATCCGTCTGCCTCAGCCTCCCAGACTTCTGGGATTACAGGAGTGAGCCCCTATGCCCGGCCCAAAGGGAGAATGTTCTAATGCAGCCCTGTGGGATGACTTGGCCACAGGAAGTTACATAAAGGTGACTTAGGTGTTACAGTGACATGAGAGACCTAAAGGCTGTCACCTCCACCCCACAGAGGATGTCCATCACCTGAGGATGAACCCACACTCCAGATCAAGATATAAAGGAGCAGGGTTGCAGCTCACCTGGGCTGGGGATTGCCTGGACTCTTCAGAAAACAAAATCTCCACTTTGTCATGGAGCAGCTAGAAATTCACCTCAACATACTCAATAATTCAGTGTATTTGGGCGCATATTCCATACCAGGCACAGTAGTGGAATAGGGACAGCTGGAAGGAAGTGGGAGACCCTCTAGCCACCAGGATCCCAGAGAAGAACCAAAGTGACTTGCCTAGAATACCAACTGGAAATGACAGAGCCAGAAGGAGAGCTCCTATTTCCTGTTTCCCGTTACCATCCGCTGCATCCCATCTTCTCCCAGGAAATTATTTTATAACACAGGAAACATGTTTGCTTAGGAAATCTCAAAATTAAAGGTAGGAGCGAGAAAATGTCCAGCCACTCTGCTGTGGTTTCTGGGCCAGTGAGGGCTGACCATCACTGTGGGGAGAGCCCAGTATTCTTGGTCCTGACCCTTTCTTTTGTCACTGGACGCGAGTGGACCTGTTTCCCCACTTTCTCTGCAAAACCATCTCCTACTCAAATTCATTCATAGCCCTAGAATCAGGCAGCCTCCTCCACCTGGTCATCTCTTAAATGTGAACAGCCACTAAGAAATGCAGCAAGGAAATCTGGTGGATCCATTTCCATAGCTCTTAATCCCTCTGTTCATCCTTCCTGGTATCAATATCACTTCCCCATTCTCCATTGCCTCCCCCCAGTTCGAGGAAATCTGACAAAGCAATGAGTCTACAGCAGAAGAAATTATTAGCATCGGGTGGACATCATTTGGATGCAACCTAAATCACTTACTGGCTGTAGGACCATGAGCGAGTTATTTAAGCTCTCTGTCCCAGTGTCTTCATTCACAAATTGAAATGGACCATGCCCACCCCTTGGGGGATTTGTGACAGTAAAGCCAAATAACTAGCACACAAATGGTGCCCAATACATAGTGTAGCATGCAAGTGGAACTCAGTAAAGACTCATTCCTTTAGTTGACAACTTATTCCAATCTATCATAGTTTTTTGTTTTTGTTTTGTTTGTTTGTTTTGGTTTGTTTTTTGTTGCTCTTGCTTTGTTTTGTTTTT
Organism: Chlorocebus sabaeus; assembly: GCF_047675955.1. Taxonomy (NCBI): domain Eukaryota; kingdom Metazoa; phylum Chordata; class Mammalia; order Primates; family Cercopithecidae; genus Chlorocebus; species Chlorocebus sabaeus. Next base: position 29,212,530 of record NC_132911.1, on the reverse strand, counting down.
TAAACCACAGGGCCAGAGCTGGGTCAAGGAGGAAGGAGAAGGAAGAGCATCCTTTAGCCGCCCTCTGACTCTGACTTTCCGGGTCTCGCTCCTGGCCTCACTTTAGACATCATCCCCAGGCACAGCTCCGCACCTCCTTCCTGCTATAGAGTGCAGTCCCACAGGTGAGCCAGCCTGGTCACAAACGCCCTGAGACTTGCCTCTTTCTCCTGAAACGGAGTGCTCTGGCCAGCTTTCGTATCCCCCTTAGCCCTGCTCCTCATCTCTGGGGCTGCTTTACCTGCAAAGCCCAATCAAGAAAGGGATGGGGACGCTGAGAAGGAGTCTTTACCCGAATCCTGTTCCCATTTCTACCACGAGCAGCACCCCTTAGGCAAGTTAAGTTTTGGGACCAAAGGGGTCCACTCGGTTTCTCTGAGAAACTGGCAGATCCTATTTTTCAGAGTCATCTGCAGCAATCCCACCTGGTCTCCTTGCAAAGTGGCTTTGACTCCCCCATAGGGAGGTGGGGCCTATATGTTCCCTCCCTCTGAACCTGGCTGTCACAGAAAGAACGCTCCCGTGACCGCCAAGCCCAGGTTGTAAAAGGTGCTACCGCTTCTGCCTGGCTGCCTTCTATCATTATCAAACTCACTGACCTGACACAGAGAAGTTCAACGTCCAAATGTTCAAGAAAGTGGAGGCGAGACAGGGACGAGGACTCGGCCACACTGTGCCCTGAGTCAGGATGCAGGGCTGGTTGTGGCTGATTCCCACGCCCCACAGCTCAACCCTTTTCCCCACTGGCACTTCGATCGACCTCCCAGGCACCTGACCTAAGTCCCTCTGGGGCGCAATGCTAAACAGGTGACATGCACCCAGAGACAAAAGGGGAAATGGAGCATCTCCCTGGGACAAGGCAACTGGTATAGTTACTGTTGGGTGACAGTTGCCCTGAAGAAAGGAGGGCTTGGTCCTGGGGTTTGGTCCTCCTACCTCTACCTTCACTTCCAAGACTCCTGCTGGCCTCAGAGCATGAAAGGTCCTCTGACCCTGGAATCTTACCTCGAGCACCTCTGCCAAGGAAAGGGGAGAGAAGTTGCCTTTCCACTGTAGGCCAACTTTTATGTCTTAGTAGAGTGCTGGGGTATTTTGATCCAGGGAGGCAGAAGGAGGCACAAGAGGAGACAGACAGACAGACAAAGGGAGGTGGAGACTGTTGACAGCTCAGGAGATGAGACTGGCTCAACGGGGCCTGCGGTTTGCCAGCTCTGTGCTCTGCACCAAGGGTAAAAAGATGCCCTGTCCTCAGGATACTTGAAATCTAGTGGGGATTTGGACACCAACATAAACAAAGTCATGCACTAAGGAAGCTGAGTTTGGTAAAGAAAGCAGAAGAGCTGGGCCCCACCAACTCTGAGCTCCGGAGAAGGCTTCAAAGAGAAGACTGAGTTCTGAAGGCTCTGTCCAGGGCATTTCACTCCTAGGCCTTTGTAGCTTTAACACAACATTTATGTCTTTAAGTCCTTGCTATGCGTCAGGCATGGTTCTATGCCCGTGACTTATTTGACTTCATTTAATCATCAACAAGCCTAGGTGGTTGATACTCTTACCTGTTTGTTTATTTATTTATTTTTGAGACAGGGTCGCTTGCCCCAGGCTAGAGTGCAATGATGTGATCACAGCTCACTGCCGTCTTGAATTCCTGGGTTGGAGTCATCCTCCCACATCAGCCTCCCAAGCAGCTGGGACTGCAGGTGTGCACCATCATGGCCAGCTAATTTTGTATTGTCTGTAGAGACAGGATTTTGCTATGTTACCCAGGCTGGTCTCAAACTCCGAGGCTCACGTGATCCTCCTGCCTCAGCCTCCCAAAGTCCTGGGATTAAAGGCATGAGTCACCACGCCCAGCTAGTGGTTGAAACTCTTAATATGGCCATTCTGCAGATGAGAAGACTGAGTCATCAGGAGGGCTTGCCAAGGTCACTCTGCTGGGGAAATACAGCCAGGATGTGAACTCAGGCTCTTGGGGTCCCTGCTGGTCACTGTAGCCCAGTGGCCCTTCTGAAGAATGTCACAGGAGAGCAAGGCTGAGAGGGTCTCATGAACTCATCCACGGCTGTCTCCCACACTGACCTGCACCTTTGGTTCCAGAGGTGCTTCTGAAAGACAGATCCTCAGATCCCTCCTTAGAGAGTCAGATTCAGGAGGTCTCATGTGAATGCCAGAGAGCTGCAATTTTACTGATGGCCCAGATAATTTTTATGGTCAGATACTGACCTAATTCCACCCAATTTCCCACTAAATTTTATAAATGAGGAAAGCAATGCAGAAGAGTTACAGGAAGGCCCAGTGTTACATGCCCAGGTCATGGCCCAGGGCCGAGTCAGCCCCAGAGGTAGAACCCTGGTTCTCTTGGCCTTCCCCAACACCTGTCACCCTGGCTGCTCCTCCAGGGAACCCTCTCTCAGGAGAAGCTTGAGCAAATGTTGATCTTCCCAGAATAGGAGTCTACAGAGTCTAGATGTGTTGTCAGCAGTCACATGTGTCCTGTGATTTGAGCGATTCTAAGGGATGCTACTCCACTGCCCAGCTCCTCCACAGCTCTGAAGTTCCCATCATTAGATTTTAGGCATCCTAGAAAAAGCCACTAAAATGCAAATTGCTTACTGTAAACAGTGAGATGCTGACAGCTGTTAGAATTTTGGTTCATCCACAGATCCAAACTTTGAATCGTTGAGACAAAAGATAGCTGTGCTTTGATAGAGAAGATAGATAACAAGAAAAGGGTGTGAAATCTGAGTGTCACAACAGAGGCAGAAGCAGATGGAAACTAGGTTTCTGGAGTAGGGGAGGTGGGGAACCAACTTTGTTTCTCCCAATTTTACCTTGTCCTAGTTGGAATCATCTCTCCTCATCCCAGCTGCAAAGCCGGAGAGGATTTACAGTCAAAGCGTCTACACCAGCGGTCCCTCTTACTGACCCTGATCAGACAGGGAGGCAGAACTGACAGAAAACACAGCATGGCATCAGAAGCACAGCTTGGGAGCTTATTAGCAGCAAAGTGCTGTTCTCTGGGGCATTTTCTGGGTGTTCCAGAAATACATCCCCTTGGATGGAGATACTACCAGGCCACCTAATGTGAAATTTTCTACCGGAGTGGTTAATGCTAGAGATTTCCTTGAAAAACATTGCCACTGAGAGAGGCTGGCTTCAAGTTTCATATATATGTATATGTATATGTATGTGTGTGTGTGTATATGTATGTGTGTGTCTGTGTGTGTGCATATATATTATATGCATATATATAATATATATATGCATATATATTATAAATTTATAATATAGTATATAAATATTTATATATAAATAAGTATATATAGATATATTTTTTTCAAAGTCAGGGTCTTGCCTGTCACCTAAGCTGAAGTGCAGTGGTGTGATCATAGCTCACAGCAGCCTCAAACTTCTGGGCTCAAGCCACCCTCCTGCCTTAGTCTCCTGAGTAGTCAGGACTACAGCCTGGCTAATTATTTTATTTTTTGTAGAGATGGGATCTAACCCTGTTATTCCGGCTGATCTCGGACTCCTGGCCTCAAGCAATCATCCCACCTCAGCCTCCCAAAGTGTTGGAATTACAGGCATGAGCCACTGCACCAGGCTGATGTATTTTTCCGGTGCAGAACTTGGGGGCCATTCCAAACAACCACACCTGCCTCCCACATGGGTAATAGTGACCGTGGCTATGACACCCCCACTGCAGGCCTGTTTATTTCTTCTGTTCTGTAGGAAAGGGCCTTCTCACCCACAGTCACCAGACACTAATTTTCCAAACTCACAACCTCCCATCTTCTAGAAGGAATGACAGAAAGCCAGCCATGAGACAATAATTTTTTTTATTAAAAATCACCAGAGTGGCCACTTCTGAAAAAGGCATCACACCACCTCTCAAGAAGAAATTTATTTCCTCCGCCATGGTAAATCAGCCAAGCTATTCAAAGGATGGTAGAGTACATCATCCCCAAACATGCTCCAAAGGTTTGAGGTAACCCACCTTCCCCACCCCCCTTGCTGGAATAATAAGATGTCAAAGATGGAGAAGACTGGAGAGGTGATGTTACCCAGAGGACACAAAGTTAAGATGCTCATAGGAGGCAGATAGCTAAAGTAATGAGGGACTCAAGCCAGGTGGGGACTACTGTGACTCAGAGAGTTCACATCCCACCCTAGGGAGTAACATTCAAAAAGTTCAAGACACCAGTCTGTCTGTCTCCAGATCCCATGCATCTTCCCTTAAGCCAGGTATATTAATTTCCTAGAGCTGCTATAATAAATCAACACAAATTTGGTGGCTTAAAACAATAATAATTTATTGTCATTCAGTTCTGGAGGTCAGAAGTCCAAAAATGAAGGTGTCAGCAGGGCTGTGCCTCCTCCGAAGGCTCTGTGGGACAATCCCACCTTGCCTCTTCCCACTCCTGGTGGCTACAGGCATTCCCTTTATATCTGCATGTTTATGGATGTGTCACTCCAATTCCTGCCTCCATCTTCCCATCACTTTCTCCTCTGCATGTCTCTCTTTTCCTCCTCTTTTGCCTCTTATAAGTTTGGATGTCATTAGATTTAGGACCCAACCAGATAATCCAGGACGATCTCATCTGGATATCCTTAATTTTTTCGAGATGGAGGGGGTCTCTCCCTATGTTGCCTAGGTCAGTCTCAAACCCCTGGCCTCAAGAAATCTTTCCCTGTCAGCTTCCAGAGTAGCTGGGATTACAGGCGTGCTGCCACAATAAGATCACGTTCACAGATTCTGGGGGCTAGGATATCTGTCGGGGGAGGGGACCATTATTCAACCCAGTACTCCAGAGAACAAATGAGCCATGCCGGGACCTGCAGGTGAATCTCAGCAATGCAACTTCCCTTTGTCTGATTTCTAAGAGCTATTTGCATCCACATTTGTTCTTCACTGTTGTTAGTGGAGGCGGTCCGTCCAACTTCTGTGTGACACCAGTGTCAGGTGTGTGCTGATCAAGAGAATCCAGGTTACCTTGAGCTGCAGTCGTTGTGACTAGTGTATTTTTTATTCTGGTAGCTCTCATCACGTTTTCTTCTTATGGAGAAGAACTTCTTTCTATTTTTTAGTTCACTCCCCTTGTCCCCCTGTGCTTTCAGGGCCATCTCCTCCTCATTCTAGAAGTTTCCCTAATCCCCCCCTCCCTTTTTTTTTCTTTTTTTTCTTTTTCTTTTTCTTTTTTTTTTTTTTTTCTTTTTTTTTTGAGATGAGGTCTTGCTCTATCACCCAGGCTGGAGTGCAGAGTGTGATCTCGGCTCACTGCAACCTCCATCTCCCAGGCTCAAGTGATCCTCCCTGATAGCTAGGACTGCAGGCGCATACCAGCATGCCTGGCCAATTTTTGTGTTCTTTGTAGAGTCAGGGTTTCACCATGTTGCCCAGGCTGGTCTTGAACTCCTGGGCTCAAGCCATCCTCCTGCCTCGGCCTCTCAAAGTGCTGGGATTACAGGTGTGAGCCACCGTGCCCGGCCCCTGGCTCAGCCCCTAATTCCTACTCTTTGCGGTTCCTTAGCAATTGCCTCCCTTGGGGTTCCCTGACTCAGTGTTTCTTAAACTTTAGTGTCCATCAGACTCACTGGAGGACTTATTCAAGTACAGCTTGTTGGGCTTCAACACTTGAGTTTCTGATTCAGTAGGTTTGGGAGAGGAGTTAAGAGCTGACATCTCCATCCTGGGTGCTACTGCCGCCACTAGTCCAAAAACCACAATGAGAACCACTGCTTTTGCTTGGCCCTTCCTCCTGCTCCTCTAGTGGTGTTCATTTCTGACTGGGACCTCATTACCACATCCGCCTCCCGTCTGCCACCCTCAGTGCCCTGTGGTCGCTTACTCAATCCCATCTGCTGGCATCATCTCCAAACAGCTGGGGCTACAACTAATTTAGTTTCTCTCCTATACCTTTAGACTCCCACTTAACCATTTCAGACCTCTAGGGCCCATCCAAAAACCTTTCCTCCAATTCTCAACCTTCTTTCTTCATTAAATCAAAGTTGTGGAAACCCAAGGAACTTCCAACTTACTTGGAAGCCCTCAGAAAACAGGAAAATCTGGTCCCAACCAGGGGAAATGGCAGCTGTGCTGAGAAGCCTGATTTTAGATATTCTCAATGGACTAATAAAGTGGGTAGTCTGGGGCTGGCTCCAGCCTGGCCGGAGACGATTACAGAGAAAACATCCACCCTCATCTCCACCCACCCATCCGCCCATGCTTCTCTGTCCTCACCAGACCCATGTGCCCTGGAGTACAACCACTCTTCTCTAGGGTGACCCCTCAGATGCCAGCAGACCGTCTTCCCAGGACATTGAGTAACTCTTGGTGAAGCATTTCCAGCATTCACGCACTCCCCAGCAGCCTGTAAGACATTTTCTCTAAGGAATTTCAACACACATAACTAGCGCTTTGTTCTGATGTGAATGAGGGTTTGTCTGGGTGCCAGCGTTTCACCATACAGGAGATTAGCAAACATGAGCTGAAGCCTCTTAGCAGACACATTTCAGCCTTAATGATCTTTCTTCATACTATGGACAAATGTCAAACCACTCTAGAAAAAAGAATGAGAGACGATGTCAGTCCCATTTGAAGATCTAATTAATCTGGACAATATGCTGCTACAAACCCTTTTAATGTCAAGTATCTGCTGTCAGTGTCGCTAACGATGGTCTGAGCTAAGCATGGCCAGGTACTGTCGTCAGAGTTCTGCTAATAGTGTGTCAACACTCAAGAGCTTCTCATACTTTCTCCCTATGCCCTCATAAATTCAATTTTTTTTAAAAAAAATAAGAGGTAGAGCATTAACGGTGATAGTTCACATGTAGCTGTTATGTCCCAAGTGAATGGTGGACTTCTCTACAAACAGCCCAGGAACCTAAGTGGAATGGAAGGCCTAACTGGGTGCTGGAATTAGATACAAGGGACAGCTGGGGTTGGGTTGACAGGTCTCTTGTTAAGGCATGATGATCCCTTATCTCAATGCCTTGCTCTGTGCTCTTTGAAAGTTTTAGTAAGAGGTCTGTATGAGTTGTCTAGGGCTGACATAACAAAGAACCACAGACAGCATGACTTAAGCAACAGAAATTTATTTATTCACAGTTCTGGAAGCTAGAAGTCTGAGATGAAGGTGCAGGCTGGGTTGGTTTCTTCTGAGGCCTCTCTCCTTGGCATGCAGATGGCCACCTTCTTCTCCCAGTGTCTTCACATGACCTTCCCTCTATGTCTGGGTCTGGGTCTAAATTGTATCTTCTTCTAAGGATGCCAGTCATATTGGATTAAGGTCTACTCATATGACTTCATTTAACCTTAGCTACCTTCCTAAAGATCCTATCTCCCAATGCAATTACATTCTGAGGTACTGGGGGATAGGACTTCAACATATGAATTAGGGGAAAAGACACAATTCTGCGTGTACCACTATGATCATTCATTTAAACTAATACTACACATGCAAAGGGTTTCATTATTTCTAAGATACATATTATTCCCCATTCTAACATCTGGGAAGTCAGGCTCTATCTAACAATCTATGATGCGGTCTTCATCAGTGGTATGTAAAGTAGTGATGCACCTTACAAGGGGTGGCATCTTGAATTTAATAAATTATGGTAGTCCTTGCAGTACCCCACTGAATTAGGTACTATTTTCATCATCATTTTACACGTTACAATTGAAGTACACAGGATAAGCACCTTGCCCAAGGAAACCATCCAGTAAGCAACGGAAGTGGGTTTCAGGCCCACCCAGCTCACCACTGTGCCAAACTGTCTTCACAGTGTTGATCTCAGGCTAAATGAGTTAGCTTCTACGAGGCACTTAGAACAGTGCCTGGAACAGAGTATGTGTGCAACAAATGTCAACAATTATTATTCCTTCTTGGGGGAAATCTAAATGGCATGACTTTACCTTATTATCACAGCACACTGAGTGTGTGCTCCTGAGAGCAGGGCCCCCTCCACAGTCATGTGTCATCCTGATGCCTTCTTTCTTCATGAGCGAAAATATTTGGCCTAACAAAATATAATGGAAGTTTATTTATTTGTCCCTTTCACCTGAATGTGTGTTTCCATACACAAGCTTTATCTTCCATAGGCAAGCTTTGATAAGCTTTGAAGGATTAAAGACAATGAATAAGGAAGGTCACCGTTTTTGAAGGACTTAGTATCAAGTAGGGGAAGAAGGCAGGTAGCAAGTCAGTACATGCCAAGGCAATGACAATTGCCACATAGGTGATAAAAGGGAGGCATTGTAGGAGTGGAGAGGATGGACATTGCTTCTGGCTGGGTGACCAGGTAGATGGTGTCTAAGAGATGAAAGCATTATTTGAAAAGGTTAAGAATGGGTCAGGAAGGTAGTTGGTGCTAAACAATAACATGGACAAAGGCCCAGAAGTGACCAGTTCCTATGGGAAGAGTTAGCTCAGTTTGACAAAGGCAATGTGCAGGGGAATCATGGAAGATGCATCCAGTAAGGCAGTGATACTGAGTGAATGCTTGTATCCCCAAAAATTCCTAAGTGGAGACCCTCACGTGATGGTATTTGGAGGTGGGACATTTGGGAGGTGAGGAGATTTAGCTGAGATCATGAGATAGGTCCCCATGGTGGGACAAGTGCCCTCATAAGATGAGGAAGAGAGATCAGAGCTCTCACTGCCATATGAGAGTGAGAAAGCAGCCGTCTGCAAGCCAGGAAGAGAGCCCTCACTGGGAACCAAATCTGCTGACACCTTGATTTTTGCCTTGCAGCCTCCAGAACTATAAGAAGTAAACGCTTGTTATCTAAGCCACCCAATCTGTGATATTTTGTTATGGTAGCCTGAGCTGACTCAGACAGTTTAAGGCCAGATTGTTGGGGGGCCTTGAATGCTGCAGAAATTAATTTAAACAAAGAAGAAAGCAAATTAAGTTCTTGAAGCTTGAAAGTTTTGGAGGCAGGAACAATGACTTCTTCAAAATTATGAATGGTGAAATTCAGTCAGAGACAGTGTGGGTAGGGACAGCTTGTGGAGAGAGGAGATTAAAGTCTGGGAGGCCAAGGAAGAACTCACTGCAGTAGTCTAGGATAGACAACCAACTCGTTCCGGTTTGCCTAGGGCCTTTCTAGTTTTAGCATGAAAAGTCCTGCTTCTCTCAGTCCTAGGCAACCAGGATGGTTGGAGTCCCCATCTGTAGGAGGGAAGGATGCCCTAAACCCAACTTCAGGAAATGGAGCGGGAGGAACCCCATAAAAGTGGGAGATACTGTGAAGGAAGAGCCCATCCCCGTGGGAGCTAGTTAGATGGAGGCAGGGCTAAAGGACAAGGGAAGTTAAGAATATGTCAGAGGTTTGGGGCCTGGCTATTGAGAAGAAGGAAGGGGGATGTCACGGAACGAAGCTGGGTGTGGGGAACCAGATGAAGAATCTCATTTTTACTCCATGAGTTTAGGTGGTCTAGAGCCAACCAATTGGGCTGTGAGTGTGTGGATGTGAGGATAGTCAGAGCTTCTGAGGACAGACTCCATAGCCATCCCCTGGAATGAATGGACCAAGGGCAGCCTGGCACAGGGACAGCAGAAGAAGAGTCCACTCCTCAAAGGAAAGATGGTCCATGGCCTAGACAACGTTAATCTTTACCATGGGAAAGAGTCACCAGGGGAGTATGTAGAAATGCAGATCTCTAGGTCATATTCCATTCCAAATCAGAATTTAAGGCTCAGGACCCTACACTTAAAAAAAAAAAAATGGAGACATAGTCTCACTGTGTCACCCAGGCTAGAGTGCAGTGGCAGGATCATAGCTCTCTGCAGCCTTGAATTCCTAGGCTCAAGTGATTCTCCCATCTCAGCTTCTTGGGTCACTGAGATTACAGGCATAAACCACTGCACCCAGCAAAGGATCGTACATTTTAAACACATTTTCCAAGTGATTCTTTTTCAGATAGTCCAAAGCCTCCAGTTTGAGAAACGGTGGCGCATGGGCATGGGATTCAGAAAGCAGACAGTGTCTGTGCTAAGTCACCATTAGTGGGGTGTCCTCTCCCACTTTCTCAATTCCTTTGGTGGACATATGGCTTGTATCTTGGCTGCTGTGCTGATTGTAAGCTCTGGTTGGTGGTGACACCTCTTTCGCTCCTTGACTGCCCTGTTCCGCAGGCCTCCTAGGTCTGGATGTGCCCAACACCCTACTTCCTGTCCCTGGTGTTAAGGGCCAGGAATAGCAGTTTGCTTCCATGAAAAACTCTCCTCCCCTCTTCCATCCGACCCCTAATTTTCCAAAATCCTTTTCCCTGCCCTCCAAAGACTGCTTCTTGTGTGTTCTGGATTTTATCCAGAGGGTCACTGTAACCTAAGCTCAAGAATTCTGTGGGTTCATCTAGCCAGGTTACCTGTTTGAGTGAATCACTTCCATCAGTCACCACCGCCGAACAGAAAGGGATGGCTGAGAAAGAGCCACAGTCAAACAAAGGTAAATCATATCTCTGCCGTTCTCCAGGGCGCCTGTGCTCAGACCACCAGAACAGGTTCAGTTACCAGCTGGGAGCTGCAGCCTGGAACAGACAATAAACAACCTGTGTGGAGGAAGGAGCAAACTGGCTCCACTCTGACACCTCTCCACCAGCCCAAGAGATTCAGTCAAAGCCGTAGTGCACTTCTCGAACACTCTCAATCGCATTCTACTTCAGAAAAGGGCAGGGAGGGAGATCAGAGCCATCACTGGTTGCCCCAGGCTACTGACAGAGCAACAAACCCATAGTACAATGTTCAGCATACTACTCAGTATACACTAATAATCTCATAAATGCCTGGGAGTATTACAAGGCCCAAGAACAACAGAGTGTTTGTTACTTCCAATGAACACAAAGTAAGGAAGCTAAGCTCTGCCCTTTTCACTGAACTTGAGGTTGAATTTATTCAACTTCACTTAAAGGAATCACAGAAACGGCTGGGCACAGTGGCTCACGCCTGTAATCCCAAGCACTTTGGGAGGCTGAGGCAGGCAGATCACGAGGTCAAGAGATTGAGACCATCCTGGCTAACAGGGTGAAACTCCATCTCTACTAAAAATACAAAAAAATTAGCTGGGCATGGTGGCAGGTGCCTGTAGTCCCAGCTACTCGGGAGCCTGAGGCAGGAGAATGGTGTGAACCTAGGAGGCAGAGCTTACAGTGAGCCGAGATCATGCCACTGCACTCCAACCTGGGTGATAGAGTGAAACTCTGTCTCAAACAAACAAACAAACAAATCACAGACACTTTCCTATTAACAAACATCAACATTCATGCTCTTATGTACAAAGCATCATACCTAGTGACTTCATGTCACAGTGTGCTACCAACAGATGATGTGGGTGACCATATTCAGTTATTTCATTTCCTGCCATTGGCTCCAGCCTCTATGACTTAATTTTCTTATTTTGTTCATTTAACAAAGATACACTGGGCACACACTGCATGCCAGGCATTTAGGATACGTGAATAAGGAACACAAACAAAATCCCTGCCCTGGGGGAGTCACAATTTATCTAGGGAAGGGTGAGAGTGAGAATGGGGAGACAGGTGATGAACAACTGACATGATAAATAACTAAATTATAAAGTAAGTTAAAATGAGGTAGGGGCTATGGAAATAAAATAGAACAAGTAAGGAGAGTGGGGTAAGCAGGGCAATAGCATGCAACTCTAAATAATGGTAGGCCTCATGGGAAGGCAACGTGTGAGTAAAGACTTAGGTTTTCTGGCCTGAGCAAGTGGAAAGATAGGGTTGCTGCCAACTGAAATCAAGGAGCCTGGAGCAAAGCTGGCTTGGAGAAAGAGGTCAAAAGCTCAAGTGTGGGACATGTTCCACCAAGTTCTAAGTAGACGTGTCAAGAAAGCAGTTGGATTTTTTAGTTTGGGGTCCCAGAGCAAGGACTAAGATATACTTTGAGATTCGGGAGCCTTTGGCATATAAATGGAGTTTAAAGCTTTGGTACTTACTGAGATTGCCAAGGAAGGGAATGTGGAAAGAAAAGAAAGGAGGAACAGAAAGTGGGCGGGAGAAGCCAGCAGAGAGGACGGAGACAGAGCAGGAGCATGAGCCACATAGGAGGAAAGGCAAGGGCACAAGTCCCTGGAAACCAACCCAGGAGCTTGTTTCCTGGAGGAGGAAGTGAACAACTGACCAAATGCTGTTGATAAGTCAACTAGAGGAGGAGGACCATTGGCCACGATCAGAGTCAATAATGTGACCTCACCAGTAGCCCCTGCTGATGAGTGAGGGATGTGAAAGCCTGTTGAGAGAGAATGAAAGAGGGACAGGAAAAACTGAACACAGTTAAGTTCAAACAATTCTTTCAAGGAATTCTCTTGGCAAAACACAGGGCAATAGCTGGTGAGGGAAGTGGGGTTAAAATAAGACTTTTGTTTGCTTTTTTAAGAGGGAGAAATGATGCAAAAGGGAGAGGTGAATAGTTGTAGAACAATAACTTCGGGAAAGCAAAAGGGGGAAAAGATCCAGTTGAAAAACTAATAGATTAACTTAAGATGGGGGCACAGAGAGTCCTTCTGCAGCAGGTGGAAAGGCAGAGGCATGGGCGCAGATGGGGGTGGGAGGCGATGGGGCTGTGCCATCTGCAGACGTTCTCTCTCAACCACTTATGTTTTCTCAGGAAGGAAGAAGCAAGTCATCGGCTAAGAGTGAGGCCAGATAGTGAGGGTTTGAGGAGGGAAGAGAAATCATGAGCTAATTGTTTGCGATTGTGGGAGAGGAATTGGGAACATGCTGTGTTCTGTTTTCTGACAGCATTAAAGACCTGACTGAGGATTGTAGTCATGACTTCAAGGTGAGCCCAGTGAGTGAGGCAGAGGACTTTACTCCAGCCATGTTCAGCTGCTCAGCTGCACATGCTTAACCAGGGCTGTGGTTCTGGCCAAAGGAGCTAAAGATTTTTGCAAAGGACTAATTATAACAATTAGCCATGGGGTATAAGCTGGGTAAGGTGGGGAAAAAAAAAAGGCCCAAAGGGATGCAGAATAATGAACAAATGGTAGGATAGAGGGAATGGGAGTTTCCAGTGAGGTCATGAACTCTTGGAGTCAGGCTCTTGGAGAGACCAAGCTGGACAGAGAGGAGGTGGTGGCCTGAGATTGGGATGCACAAGCCTGAAATATAGGGGAGTTGCAGTTGTTGAGGACTGATCTGGAATTGGACCGGGGAAGGAGGGAGGTAAGGAGCGGAGGACAAATCATCAGAGGAGAGGTCAAGATATGCAGAGTCCTGGGCATTAGAAAGATTATCTATGAGAATTCCAAAATCACAAACATTAAAAGGAGAGGAATAGTAGTGAGACCAACAGCAAATCAGGAGCTAAAATCTCCAAGAAATCAGAGAGGGACCCCCTTCATCCACAGCAGAAACAGTGAAGAGTATTGATAGTGTGATATAATCTGATGGGGGATTCAAAGCTGGTGCTGTTTGCAGGGGAGAGTGGGGAAAGGTCTTTAGGAGGCAGTGAGGTTCGGGGAGAACACTTAGCTCTCTTCCAGGCAGGCCCAGGGATACAAAGGCTATAGGAGAAAAACAACCTCACCCTAAGGGGCTGTAGGGTAAGCATTGTCCTGGGGAGAGATTTGGAGGAAAGAGAAGAGATTAAGGATGTATGGGATTTTGTTCATAATGGAACAGGAATTACAGAGGCACAGAAGACAGATTCAGCAAATAGGAATGGGAAAGAGGACAGAATTGTGGGGATGCAGAACCATAGAGGGATTAGAAGTTGTGAGAGGAGGGTGACCTGCCAGGCTGGCACTCCTGTGATAACTGAAATACACATGAGATTAGTCCTGCTGAACTCAAAACAAATATTGGTGCTCACACTGTAAGTATGGAAAAGTAGAGAGACGTGGGTACCTCAGGCCTCCCCTTGAGTCCCCAAAATGGAGGGATAGATGGCCAAGGGTGGCAAAGTCATAATTCCTGAGCTCAGGGACTGTTCTTTATGCCTGTAAGTGACTCGGAGATCCAACTGTCCTCCTTGAATCTTGTATATGAGGCTGCAGACATTTAGGAAAGCACAGAGAGACCTCTGCCTCACCAAGACCAAGTCTCCACTTGATCTCAGTCAATGAAGGGTAGAAATTTTGTTGGGTTTTTTTTTTTGGTATTTTGCAAATATTGTTAACTTCCTCATGTCTGATATAATAAAAAATATGAGAATATCCTAGTAACAAGAGAAAGAACTCTTATGGAAATGGATACAGAAATTAAAGAGAAAATTGAGAGTGGTGAAAAAAAGGCCAATTATCGCTTGTTAGGAGAAACTTTGAACTTGCAAAGAACTTAATTTAAGAAGAACCTTAAGGATCTAACCTGTTTACAAGTAAAGGAGCTCATAAATTCGCTAGCCAACATTTAGAACATCGTGTGCCCCAGGTAATAACACATGGCCATATTGCAGATAACTGATCTATAATTCACATCATTGTTACTCTTTTGAATCATTTTCTGATGTTAGTGCAATCAGAGGAAGAGAAGAAAGCCTGTTTGGAAGACAAAGCTCTGACCGCAAAGTACTTGTTGTCAGACTCACAGAACGATGGATGTAAAAACAGGGTCAAGGAAAATCATCTAGTCCCAGTGGCCCTTTTCTTCCGTTTCAGAAACAATCCTACCACTCAATACTTGGGAGATCTCAGTTTACACTTGCATTGAAATTTCCTTTTTCATGTATCTGCTTCTTTACTTTGAACCTGCTCACAAGCTTCTTGAGAGGGGGCTGTCCTGTGTATAATTCATGATGCTCGAACATTTCATGGTCAGTTGTATTCATTCAATCCCAATCCACAGACTCCAAGGGACTGCCTGAGTTTTCCTACACTACTGCTTTACCTATAGGATTACTTTCTTTTACCTATAGAGCTATGTATAGAGAGCCTTTCTCTTGCGACTCTGCGTTGGTGTTGACATAGACAGCATTTTTGCCAGTTTGACTCCAGGGTCCTGGAGCTTAGGTCTTCTGGCCATTTCAAAAGAGATCCTTAGTGAACATGAGTAGCATGAAACACCAGCAGGAGGAAGGTAGGTGAGAGCCCTGGGCGAGCCTCTGAAAGTTTGGAAAGTTTGTACCTCCTGAGGGGGTTTGGGAGGTACATGCCCTAATAAGACTCTCCTTTGCCCTTGACATAGTGCCTCTTATTTATGGTAAGGAGATGTTCAGACCTCTGCCACCTGGCTTGGAGTGTTTAGGCAAGTATCATGGAGGCAGTGACATTTAAGAGATGAACAGAACGTTCTTAAGCAAACAATGAGGGGAGCTGTCATTCAAACAAGTGAATAACAACATAAAGGATCTGTGCATAGGACAGAGTACAGGGGATAAGAACAAGGGACAGAGAATAATTCTGAGGGCAAAAATAATTTGGCAAGCACAGAAGGAAAGATGGATGTCCACTATTCTTTGACTTCTGAAGTCTCCCTCGTCGTTCATGCCCTGCCTAAAGACAACTCCTGCACATAAGGTATGCTTCCCTCATCTCTCTGCTCCCAGTCTCTCAGGGTATTCCTCCTGGTGCACAGATCATATTCTGCCTTCATTGTACCAATGCATCACTCGCAATTTTTGTCCTTCTCCTTTAGATGACGGGGATTACATCCCCTGGGTAGCCGTCTGTAAGCTCTGCTCCTAGCTAAGACAGTTTTCTACTTTTTAGAATGATAAGTGTGTGTGTATCCTACTATAGACTGAAAGCTCCTTGAGCACAGATACTTTATCCTTTGTGTTGAATGACAGCATTCCCTCATTGTTTGCTTAAGAAAATCCTATTTATCTTTTTGTTTTGTTTTGTTTTGTTTTGTTTGAGATGGAGTCTCGCTCTGTCACCCAGGCTGGAGTGCATTGGCACGATCTCAGCTCGCCAAAACCTCTGCCTCCTGGGTTCAAAGCAATTCTCCTGCTTCAGCATCCCAAGCAGCGGGATTACAGGCTCATGACACTGCACCCAGCTGATTTTTTTATTTTTAGCAGAGGCAGGGTTTCACCATGTTGGCCAGGCTGGTCTTGAACTCCTGACCTTTGGTGAGCCACCTGTCTCGGCCTCTCAAAGTACTGGAACTGCACCCAGTCCCTATGTATCTCTTAAATGTCACTGACTCTAATACCTGCCCAGATGCTCTGTGTCCCCAGCCCTCTGGTTCACATATTTCATAAATAAACTGATCGATTATACATTAACGGTGTTCTAATTTCATTAGTTACAAATCTATTATTGTCTTTTACTGAAAGGGTGAGACTTTGATGTTACTCATCTTTACATCTCTAGCTCTTTGCCTAATGACTGGAACATATTAGGGCAAAAAAAAAAAAATCCTTGTTGACCCAAACTGAAGAGATTTCCTGGGCAGAAGCCCAAGTAAATAAGGTAAGAATTACACCATATGACTTTAGGATGCTGAAAGATCTTTCCTTCCCCCAACAAGTTTTTTCTTAACCTTTGATCAGGGCAGGAAATTGTACCAGGAGGCCTCTGCCTCTTTAGTCTTGGGCTTTAATTACATTGCAGAGTGGTTGTCCTAGGAAGAGTTTCCATTTAAAGCCTCCCTATCCTGGAAGGTCGTGACTCTGAGCTTCCCAAGGTTGTGGGGTAACACACACTGGGCCCACTATACATCTTTTCATGGTATCAATGCCAATATCATGGTTCCCTAGAAGCAGCCCTGACCACGGTCAACAAGGGGAACAGGAGCGTAGACAGCTCAACCAGGGAAAATCTTTGGAGGAAGGAAATGGACTGCAAAGGAGATAAGAGAGAGGAGAACCCTTAGTTGGAAAAAATTGATTTACAACTCATTTTACACCATCATCACTACCACCCTTTCACCCACTCTGTTGTTTAAGTCCATTGCCCTATAACTTAAAAAATTCAAGGACTTCTCACGTTGCAGTGCATTTAACATACATTTAGAGGAGCAACTTAAGGCTCTCCAATGCCAACTCTCCTTACACAATTTAGAGATAAGAATCAGAAACTGGCCTCACCCTTGACAGAGTAATGCCGATTGCTTTGGGCAAGACAAGAGTAGGCTGACACACCAGTGCCAAAGTGAAGCCAACCTAGGAAGAAGATAGGAGGAAAATGAAATTCCATGCTGTTCATGTAGAGGCAAGTGCCATGTAAGAAGTGACTTTGCTTTTCGTTCATCTTCTGCCATGGTTGTGAGGCCTCCCCATCCATGTGGTACTGTGAGTCAATTAAACCTCTTTCTTTTATAATTCACCCAGTCTCAGGTTTGCTTATTACCAGCATGAGAACAGATGAATATATTCTTCTTTTGAAAAGCTTTAACTGGAGGGAAGGAGTCATGTGGTAGCCTAGAGAGCAATGTGGGATCGAGGGGGTTTTCCCCCAGTTTTTTTATGGTCCTTATTGTTGCTACTGCCTTAAGATGGGTTCAACATGAGCATATTAACAATCTAGGACCAAGAAGCCTATAGACCTGGCAAGGTTGAGAATTACAAAGAGGATAATTGATGGAGCAAGAAACTGAAAGAGATGAGAATTAGGAATTTAGATGGAGTTTTCAGTCTTAAACTTATTTCCCTGGCTCTAGAGGAAAAGCAGCCAAGGGTAATTTGACATGTGGAAGTGTGGTCTGAAGGTCTCAGGGTCTTTCCCAAAGGAGGAAAAATCATTATCTTCTGAGAGTGAGGGGGAAAGGTCTGAGAGGTGAGTTGGGAAAAAGTGATATAATTTTAAAAAGTGTAGATAAATGGGAGAAATGGTTGACTGAAGACAAGAACAGAATTGTTGGTTCATCATTCAAGACCCAGCTGAGAGAGTATGCCACTTGTAATAGTCTGTTCACATATTGCTATAAAGATCTTCCTAAGACTGAATAATTTATAAAGAAAAGAGGTTTAATTGACTCACAGTTCCTTGGGCTACACAGGAAGCATAGCTGAGGGAGGCCTGAAGAAACTTACAGCTATGGCAAAAGGTAAAGAAAAAGCAGGCACATCTTATGTGGCTGGAAAAGAAGAAAGAGGGTGAAGGGAGAAGCGCTACACACTTTTAAACAACCATATCTCGTGAGCACTCACTCCCTATCATGAGAACAGCAAGGGAGATATTCCTTGCCATGATCCGTTCACCTCCCACCAGGCCCCTCATTCAACGTTGGAGATTACAATTCAACATAAAATTTGGATGAGGACACAGATCCAAACTCTATCATCACTCAATTATGCACCCATATGCACGGTGTCTTGAGTTTCTGTAGATGTACTCGGCAACTGCTACACTCTACACTAGTTAAGAGTAGAGAAACAAGATCACAAAATTGATGGCTGTTTTCAGGGTTTGTTTATTGGGCCACTGAGCAGAATTTGTCTCCGTGTAATACATGCTGAATGAGCCTGTGATATGGATTAGTCTTTCCTACCTACCGTGCTTCTGCCAACAAGATCCTGTATGGACTTACTCAATGCCCTATTCACCATCACTGTATCACACAACATTCCCTCTCTCAAAGGAACTTACGGTGAAAGAAGTAAGGCCATGTGCTCATCCTCACAGAATTCATGGGTCTTACCATGTGCCCTTCAACCAGAAACAGATGGTCTCATAAACATGGAAATGGCCCTCTAAGGCCCAGTTACAGCATGAGCTGGGAGATAACACCTGACAAGGTTATAGAATGTGGTATATGCAAATCAGCAACACATAAATCACCATTTCTAAAACTGCAGCATCACCATTTATTTGTTGGCTGTGGTATATGCTGTATTAGTCCTGTATTAGCTCATTCTCACATCATATGCAAATCACATGCTGATTTGTATATACCATAGTCCACAAATAAATGGTGACTCTTCTCCACCCCAAATCAACAGAATATACATTCTTCTCAGCACCACATCGTACTTACTCCAAAATTGACCACATAATTGGAAGTAAAGCACTCCTCAGCAAATGTACAAGAACAGAAATTATAACAAACTGTCTCTCAGACCACAGTGCAATCAAATTAGAACTCAGGACTAAGAAACTCAATCAAAACCGCTCAACTACATGGAAACTGAACAACCTGCTCCTGAATGACTACTGGGTACATAACGAAATGAAGGCAGAAATAAAGATGTTTTTTGAAACCAATGAGAACAAATATACAACATACCAGAATCTCTGGGACACATTTAAAGCAGTGTGTAGAGGGAAATTTATAGCACTAAATGCCCACAAGAGAAAGCAGGAAAGATCTAAAATTGACACTCTAACATCGCAATTAAAAGAACTAGAGAAGCAAGAGCAAACACATTCGAAAGCTAGCAGAAGGCAAGAAATAACTAAGATCAGAGCAGAACTGAAGGAGATAGAGACACAAAAAACCCTCCAAAAAATCAATGAATCCAGGAGTTGGTTTTTTGAAAAGATCAACAAAATTGACAGACCACTAGCAAGACTAATAAAGAAGAAAAGAGAGAAGAATCAAATCGATGCAATTAAAAATGATAAAGGGGATATCACCACCGACCCCACAGAAATACAAACTACCATCAGAGAATACTATAAACACCTCTACGCAAATAAACTGGAAAATCTAGAAGAAATGGATAATTTCCTGGACACTTACACTCTTCCAAGACTAAACCAGGAAGAAGTTGAATCCCTGAATAGACCAATAGTAGGCTCTGAAATTGAGGCAATAATTAATAGCCTACCAACCAAAAAAAGTCCAGGACCAGATGGATTCACAGCTGAATTCTACCAGAGGTACAAGGAGGAGCTGGTACCATTCCTTCTGAAACTATTCCAATCAAAAGAAAAAGAGGGAATCCTCCCTAACTCATTTTATGAGGCCAACATCATCCTGATACCAAAGCCTGGCAGAGACACAACAAAAAAAGAGAATTTTAGACCAATATCCCTGATGAACATCGATGCAAAAATCCTCAATAAAATACTGGCAAACCGGATTCAGCAGCACATCAAAAAGCTTATCCACCATGATCAAGTGGGCTTCATCCCTGGGATGCAAGGCTGGTTCAACATTCGCAAATCAATAAACATAATCCAGCATATAAACAGAACCAAAGACAAGAACCACATCATTATCTCAATAGATGCAGAAAAGGCTTTTGATAAAATTCAACAGCCCTTCATGCTAAAAACGCTCAATAAATTCGGTATTGATGGAACGTACCTCAAAATAATAAGAGCTATTTATGACAAACCCACAGCCAATATCATACTGAATGGGCAAAAACTGGAAAAATTCCCTTTGAAAACTGGCACAAGACAGGGATGCCCTCTCTCACCACTCCTATTTAACATAGTGTTGGAAGTTCTGGCTAGGGCAATCAGGCAAGAGAAAGAAATCAAGGGGATTCAGTTAGGAAAAGAAGAAGTCAAATTGTCCCTGTTTGCAGACGACATGATTGTATATTTAGAAAACCCCATTGTCTCAGCCCAAAATCTCCTTAAGCTGATAAGCAACTTCAGCAAAGTCTCAGGATACAAAATTAATGTGCAAAAATCACAAGCATTCTTATACACCAGTGACAGTCAAACAGAGAGCCAAATCAGGAATGAACTTCCATTCACAATTGCTTCAAAGAGAATAAAATACCTAGGAATCCAACTTCCAAGGGATGTAAAGGACCTCTTCAAGGAGAACTACAAACCACTGCTCAGTGAAATAAAAGAGGACACAAATGGAAGAACATACCATGCTCATGGATAGGAAGAATCAATATCGTGAAAATGGCCATACTGCCCAAGGTAATTTATAGTTTCAATGCCATCCCCATCAAGCTACCAATGAGCTTCTTCACAGAATTGGAAAAAACTGCTTTAAAGTTCATATGGAACCAAAAAAGAGCCCGCATCTCCAAGACAATTCTAAATCAAAAGAACAAAGCTGGAGGCATCACGCTACCTGACTTCAAACTATACTACAAGGCTACAGTAACCAAAACAGCATGGTACTGGTACCAAAACAGAGATATAGACCAATGGAACAGAACAGAGTCCTCAGAAATAATACCACACATCTACAGCCATCTGATCTTTGACAAACCTGAGAGAAACAAGAAATGGGGAAAGGATTCCCTATTTAATAAATGGTGCTGGGAAAATTGGCTAGCCATAAGTAGAAAGCTGAAACTGGATCCTTTCCTTACTCCTTATACGAAAATTAATTCAAGATGGATTAGAGACTTAAATGTTAGACCTAATACCATAAAAATCCTAGAGGAAAACCTAGGTAGTACCATTCAGGACATAGGCATGGGCAAAGACTTCATGTCTAAAACACCAAAAGCAACGGCAGCAAAAGCCAAAATTGACAAATGGGATCCCATTAAACTAAAGAGTTTCTGCACAGCAAAAGAAACTACCATCAGAGTGAACAGGCAACCTACAGAATGGGAGAAAATTTTTGCAATCTACTCATCTGACAAAGGGCTAATATCCAGAACCTACAAAGAACTCAAACAAATTTACAAGAAAAAAACAAACAACCCCATCAAAAAGTGGGCAAAGGATATGGACAGACATTTCTCAAAAGAAGACATTCATACAGCCAACAGACACATGAAAAAATGCTCATCATCACTGGCCATCAGAGAAATGCAAATCAAAACCA
Organism: Chlorocebus sabaeus; assembly: GCF_047675955.1. NCBI lineage: Eukaryota > Metazoa > Chordata > Mammalia > Primates > Cercopithecidae > Chlorocebus > Chlorocebus sabaeus. Next base: position 29,190,889 of record NC_132911.1, on the reverse strand, counting down.
CAATGAGATACCATCTCACACCAGTTAGAATGGCGATCATTAAAAAGTCAGGAAACAACAGGTGCTGCAGAGGATGTGGAGAAATAGGAACACTTTTACACTGTTGGTGGGATTGTAAACTAGTTCAACCATTATGGAAAACAGTATGGCGATTCCTCAAGGATCTAGAACTAGATGTACCATATGACCCAGCCATCCCATTACTGGGTATATACCCAAAGGATTAAAATTATGCTGCTATAAAGACACATGCACACGTATGTTTATTGCAGCACTATTCACAATAGCAAAGACTTGGAATCAACCCAAATGTCCATCAGTGACAGATTGGATTAAGAAAATGTGGCACATATACACCATGGAATACTATGCAGTCATAAAAAAGGATGAGTTTGTGTCCTTTGTAGGGACATGGATGCAGCTGGAAACCATCATTCTCAGCAAACTATCACAAGAACAGAAAACCAAACACCGCATGCTCTCACTCATAGGTGGGAACTGAACAATGAGATCACTTGGACTCGGGAAGGGGAACATCACACACCGGGGCCTATCATGGGGAGGGGGGAGGGGGGAGGGATTGCATTGGGAGTTATACCTTATGTAAATGACGAGTTGATGGGTGCAGCACACCAACATGGCACAAGTATACTTATGTTGCAAACCTGCACGTTGTGCACATGTACCCTACAACTTGAAGTTTAATAATAATAAATAAATTTAAAAAAATAATAATAAAAAAAATAAAAATAAAAATAAATGGTGACTCTGCAACTTTAGATGTCGTAGTTCTCCGGGGGACACCAAAATGCTCCCATTGAACTAGAAGTTGAGACAGCCATTTAGCTAGTTTGAGCACTTCATGCCATTGAAATAATAGGCAAAGAAAATAAGGGAGATGATTGGTCTTCATGATCAAGATAAAAAAAGATTGTTGTTACACAATGAAGGCAGGGAAAAATAGGCCCAGAATGCAGGGGAACCTATGTCCTTAAAATGGACGTACCTATGGTGACAGTTAATAAAGTCTGTAGGAACCCTGTACAGACAAGACTGTCAAGGTCCAGACTACTCAGGAATAACTGTTTAGAGCACCCCACTAAGTAAAGAACCTTGACTGATTGAAGTATTGGCTGAGGGCAAAGGTATTAGCAGTAGAGGGGGGAAACTATAAATAGAACTATAACCTTGGTTGGGAATTTACAGAAACAAGGACTATAACAGATTCTCACATTTTCTTTCATTCACTCTCTCTCCTCTGCCTATTTATCTATCTATCTGTCTGTCTATCATCTACCTTTCTATCATCTATCTGTCTGTCTGTCTGTCTATCTATCTATCTGGTAACTTCTTTTATCCCTTTCTCTTTCTTTTACTGCTGTGATTGTGATGGCTATCTTTCTAACTTATTCCCTAGGTTAGAGGACAATAAAATTGGATTGTAAATGAGCTACAAGAGGCATAACTATTACTCAGAGATGGATGCTCTCACCAATAAGACTTTGGAGAAGGTAAATATGTGTATTACAGTCATTAATAGTTAATATTAAGCCCTATGAATTTGACATTTTTAGGTCAAGAAGTCAAATATCAGCAATGTCAAAAGCTTTAAACTAATACCTTAAGTTAGGCAATGTGATGGTTAATTTTGTGCGTCAACTTGACTGGGCCATTTTATGCATCAACTTGACTAGGCCCAGACATTTGGTTGAATATTATTCTGAGTGTGTTCATAAGGGTGTTTCTGGATGAGATTAACATTTCAATTAGTAGACTGGGTATAGCAGAGATGGCCCTTCCTATTCTGAGTGGGTCATCCAGTCCATTAAAGGTCTGAATAGAACAAAAGGCCGACCACCCATAAGCAAGAGGGAATTCCTCCTGCCTGATTGCCTTTGAACTGGGACATTGATATTTTTTCCTGCCTTTAGACTGGAACTGAAGTTTCAGCTCTTTCTAGATCTTAAGACTGCGAGCATTTAGATTGGAACCAAGCCATTGCAGGCTGCGGATCTTGCAATTAGTCAGCCTCCATAATCCCATGAGCCAATTCCCTAAAATCAGTATATATTATTGTTTCTGTTTCTCTGGAGGATCCTGACTAGTACAGGCAGAAACATCAGTTATTGTTTGGAAATTTAAATATAAGGAAAGATGTGTATGAATGTTGAATACCAAAGTGGCAGACTGTCACATTACTGGGGATTAGCTTGCTCAATACCCATTCCAACCCTCTCTGGTCCTGTGAATGCTAAATTTCTCAGACTACCTAGTAATGATGATTCTGTATATAGCTTGGGATCTACCGTTCTATTGTACTTGTATTGGTCTTCAATTGTGAGTTGACTTATGTGAGAAGAAAGACAGAGTGCAAGGCATTTATTTTCTGATGTGGATCAGGGTAGAGGTGTGCTTCTGGAGCCAGTAGCTACAGTGATGGCTTTCTGACTTCATGCCCTGATCTGGTGACTCCCAATCACACCAAAGGCAATAAGATTCTGGAACCAACCACTGCCTCTTCATGCTGAGGAAGCAACTCCCTTGGCAGTGCAGTTCTGCAGTGCGGGTTTTGGGAGTTGTTCCTGAAAGTTCTGCCTAGACTAGAGCATGGTTTCCAGCCCTCTCAGTGATTCTATACGCTATACACACCTTTAATAAATCTCTCAGCACTTAAACCAGCTAGAGTAGATTCTACTGCTTGCACCTAAGAATGCTATTCAATGTACAGGCCATTTGCAACTCAGCCCTGAGTTCTGACCCAGCTCTTCTCAACTCTTCCCATCCATGATGCATATGACTCTGACATGCAGCAGGAGAGCACCCACCATTCTCCCCTTGCCTGCTGTTGTCCTCATCCCTTCTCCCTACATAGCACCTTAATGTTTGACAAGGTTAGGGAATGAACAGTACTCTGGTCGATGTAATGATTTTGTTTAGTGATCTTCAGAATGTGATCCATTGGAAACCTAAGCAAACATAGACAGGTTGCAAAGGTTTCCTTCTGAACTCTTTTACATCAAATGCTATAAATTGCGTGGTATAGCCTTTGCTAAAAAACTATTTACCATGTTGAGATTCTGCCTAAGATTTTCTTTGAGAAAGAGAGTTCTACCACTAAAACGTTTTTAAAGCACTGTTCCAGTTACCAATTGCTGTACTAAAAGTGAGAGACACATTGAAAAATGCTATGAAGAAATGGCCTTGAAGCCAGGGCATCAGGCTTGTGGCTTTCTAGACAGATGAATTGCAATTACCTGTAGGCACGATTCTTTCTATGCAAATTCATTATCTGCAATAAGCCCCACACTGATAGGTGTGGGGCACACAGAGGTAAATCATATATAGTTTCCAATTTAGGAGCTTTCAACCTGGGACTTAGTATTTAACAGAATGCTATGTTAAACTTGTTTTGAAATGCTTAATAAAAGTGCTCTGTTCTCTGTGAAACCCAGTGAAAAGAGCTCTGGATTAGGAGCCAGATGCCCTGAAAATCTCTCCATCTCTTCATGCCTCAGTTTCTCATTGGTGACGTGGAGCTAATAATTCACTAAGCTACTGTGAGAGGCAAATGAAATATTAGATGTAAATTCACCCTGGAAACGTTCCTGTGCTCCACAAAGGTAAGGCGTTCTGATGATCATGACCTGAATCTTTCCCTGAAGACTTCAGAGTCAGGGATCTCAGAGGGCCTGGCTTATTCCAACGTCCTCCTGAGCTCAGGAGTTGGTCGGCTGTGGGACGATGGGAACAGCAGAGGCTTCAAAGTAACCTCTAACTTTCATTCTACCATTTACTAGCTTTGTGGCCTCAATCAGGTGACTTCCCCTCTCTGAGCCTCAATTTCCTCATCATTAAAGTGAGGCCATAGTTCCTCGGCAGGAGGCTCTTGTGCAGATAAAGTGAAATGGTGCATGCAAAGTGCCTCGTTCAGTGCCTGGCACACAGCCACTGTTGAGAAGAACTAAGACTTGCCCACTTCTTCAACTTCCCTCCCCTACCATCTCCAAGGCTCTGCCATGTGGCTCAGTCCGATCTAGCCTTCCAAACAGGCATCTACTGTCCAGGGGCAACAAAGAAAGAAAGGGTTCTAGGCTTTGTCATTTACTTTCAGCATAGCTTCTATTTAAGACAGATGTGCCACCACATCGAGAATCTTCCAGAGTGAGCAAGTGATCCAAAAACTGTCCCATTTATCCGATTTATTCAACTGATATTTATCGATTTCCTTTATCAGTTTCCCTCTGTGACATTCACATGGGGTACTCCTGGAGGAGAAAACCTCTGGGGAAGAACAGGTCGCTATTATTTCTCTGGCAAGAGCTACAGAGAGAGGAAAACACACTGTGCATGATAAGGCTGTCAGAGGACAATTGTTTCCAGGGCCAAGTAGTAAGGAACCAAACAGCATCTCAAGCCTCTGCGGGTGGCATTGGCGGCCTCCTGGGCAGCCAAAACATCTCGCCAACACAGCCCTGACACAAGTAGAAAGCCGGCTTGGCCCACCAGATCTTGCTGAAGTTCTCCAGCCAGGAACATGGCGCATTGAATGAAATCCAGACTGTGCACCTGGGTGACAGAAGGTGACAATACCGAAGGAAATGAGCACTGTCCCCAGGGCCCTAGCATTCTCACTAACACATGCATTTAAAACGTCTGGAGATGAGTGAGTTAGGCCAGCTGTGGGCTCCAGGAAACCCTATGCAATTACCTGGAGAGAGAGAGAAGTGCTTAGCATAAAGGAAGGGCACTGGCAGTCCTTGACTTTGGCACTGGAAGTGAATGCCTGTCAGGCAGCTGTCCATCCTCGGAACATATCCTGTCGCTACTGACTAGGTCTTGCCCGCTTTCTGTGGCTGACCTGTCAGCTCTCCAAGCCACCAGCAAAGGCTATGTTTGTGGTGGCAGACATCCACCTGAGGACTCAGCGGGCTTCACAGCTGACTTCTTGGTGAGTAACGACCTCAGGGAGTCAGGTAGACAACCTACAAGTTCAGTAACTCCACTGGAAATGATGCCATGATGTTTGAGCATCCTACAAAAAAAGGATGAGAATCAGAAGACATTCAAGGCATCCTTATTTCTGTGAAGTTCAGACCCATTATCTCTTCTCTTGACCATAATGGCTTTCATAACCCAAGAGCAAATATGCTAAAGACAGTTAAAATGAGTAATCCATGGTCACAGTGATCGCCTTAATTTTAGTTCTGTCTACTTAGACAGAACGAAGTGAAAACTCTCTCTTAGACACATTGGGACCATTGAGTCATTGGGTATTTCTCAGCACAAATCTAGATTAACCTCTTGTTTTTCTTTTTTTTTCTTTCTTTTTTTTTTTTTTTTTTTTTTTGAGACGGCGTCTCACTCTGTCACCCAGGCTGGAGTGCAGTGGCGCAATCTCGGCTCACTGCAGGCTCTGCCTCCCGGGTTCACGCCATTCTCCTGCCTCAGCCTCCCGAGTAGCTGGGACTACAGGCGCCCGCCACCATACTCGACTAATTTTTTGTATTTTTAGTAGAGACGGGGTTTTACCGTGTTAGCCAGGATGGTCTCGATCTCCTGACCTTGTGATCTGCCCACCTCGGCCTCCCAAAGTGCTGGGATTACAGGCATGAGCCACCGCACCCAGCCTTAGATTAACCTTTTTCTACAGAAATCCCACATGATCATTACAAAGTGCAAGAAGGTGAGAAGAAATGTCCTGGAATGTGGGGAATGGAGTTAAGGGATAGAATTGCAGAATAGACTATCTGTTGGTATAGACAAAATCCTAACACACAGTAAATTGTTTTCTTCTCCCTTTTTCCCTTGAGTCTCAAACAATAATAGTTCAAAATCCAACAGGCGGTGGAGTTCCAGACACCCAGTGCTATACTGGGAAATCCTCATTGAACAGGAAGCACCCACATATTCTGTGCAGACTCTACCCTACTACCTGGAACTTCATTTTCTGCAGTGGGGCACATTGCATTATTCAGAAGCATAATCAGCTGGTGAGTATGAGTGAGGTCAGAAACTCATCATCCCTCTTGTCTGTGTAAAATCCTCCCCACCAAGTATTTCTCAGCGCCCTCTGGCATGTATTTCATGTTTGTGAATAATTCTGAGCTTGTTGTTCTCCCATGGAGTTCTGCTGGGCATCTGTCGGATCTCCACTGTGGAGAAGCTGCTGTCTAGGGCCTCCACTGCTGTCTAGGGCCTGTATTCCTGAGTTCCTAAATTTGTGCCTGAAGGTTGTGTTTCCCCAGCCCTCACTGAACTAGAGCCAGGCTGGTGCTCTGCAGAAACGCAGAAATAGGGAGGACACTGCCCCTTTAGGAAGGGATTGAACTGGATAGCACTCAGTTGCCACCATCTCTTTCCTCTGTCCCCAGGTGTCTTAGCACCTCAGGCTTCCTACTCAAGGGTCCCCTTCTGGATCCTCCTCCCATGCAAAACAACTCACCTGGGACACTTGGGGGCCCCACGTGCCTCTTATCCATTCTCAGATTAAACTCAGCCAGGACCACGCTGCTCTAAGAAACCCAAAAAGCACCCAAGGACCCACAAGGCAGACATTTAGAAAAGACTTACAGGAGATGAGAGTTGAACAGGATTTTGAAGCAAAGGAGATAAATAGAAAAGAGGATGAGAAGATGGCACAAGAACTCAAGGATGTGTCATATCTGCTTTGTCATTGAGAAGAAAAAGGAAGAATGGCCAAAGAACCTGACATTTCCTGGGAACCCAGCCCCGGGCAGACTCTTTCCCCATGTATTATTTCATTTAATCCTGAAAACAACCTTATTAATTCCTATCATTGGTGCTTTACAGATGAGAAAACCAAAGCTTTGACTGATTAAGTCACAGCCTTTCTTAATACCATGAATTATACTTTGGGAAACGGTACTCCAGAGAAGTTCTTCTCAACCAAAGAGTCAGGATCTGGGGGGAAAAGGGGCTAAGCACAGACTGGAGGAATGAAGACACTTGGCTTCCAGCTTTTTGCATGTCAGTCTCTGTGGTCCACACCACAGAGCTCCTTTGGGCATCATTATATCTGCAAGATGATTGTTGTTTCTTTGCAGGCCAAGCAAGGTACCAAGTGCCAAAATGTTAAAAGAGGGGGCATTGGATAGAAATTACTGGACAACCTCTTTTCCTAAAAGAAGAAGATCTTTATAAGAAAATAAAGCTATTAATACCCCTGTTTCTAAATACAACCATTTTTATACCTGCCCTCGAGCTGGTTCACAGAAGAGGATACCAATTCCATGGCTTTCTTTGAATTGGCATATCTAACTTCAAACTAGAGGAATTAGTCAAAGTTCTTTAACACTCTAAACCACCCATAGGAATGGAACTCACCAATATAGGGGACAGACAAGCAGGTTTCTGGGTTCTTTAGTCATTGATGCAGACACTGCATTTACTGAGTGTCCTCTATGGGACAGCATCATTCCAGGTGCTGGACTAGGGATGGAAGCAAGAGGCAAAGATAAATAACTTAGGGTCCCTACCTTCAAGTGAATCTCTCTCAGTCTCTCTCTGTCTCCCTTTCCTCAAAACAGCTTTGTTTGGTCCCCACAAAACACAAGACGTCCCCTGAGATGGTGACATCATCAGGGCATCTTTCCTTATTGAAAACATTCTGGCCCATTTATACCCTCAACGGTTTTCAAACTCACTGGCAGTTCCATTCCTATATCCAAGTTTTAAAAACTAGTACACCAATGGGTTAAAACAATGCCACTGATGAAACAAGGAAATATTCAACCGGGCTTTGCAAATTCCAAACACAGTTTTCTCTGTATACAAATAAACCCGGAAGCATGGCTTGGAACAAAGATGACCCTGTAACACAATCCTCTCTGTGCAAATAAGAATGTGTGAGGGGGGTGATGTGCTCTTTGACCAAACTCCTATCCAGGGGGGTTGGGTCATGCCTTGGCCTTTCACCACAGTTTTCCGGGAGGTCAGCAGCATCCCAACACCTCAGGAGCAGAATAAGCTAAATTATGGAGGCTCAAAATCAAGGCTGTTTTCTTGCATGGCAGAAAATGAAGAGCACCAGACCAGGGTTCAAATAACACCGACCCGATATTTCAATTTGAATCACAGCTCTGCAACTTACTGGCCATGAGTTCCGAGGCAACTCACATAAGCTCTTGGATCTTCAGTTTTCTTATCCATAAATGGGGTGGAGGAAGCGGGTACTAATGCCAGCTCTGACGACCTCAAAGAAATATTGTGAGATTCTAAAGACAGAATGTGCTTGAAACCATGCTGTAAACTGCCTAATGCACCCCAAATATAAGAGAGTTCCATCATTATTACTCTAGTAGTCTCTACAGTGGTATGTTTAGAAAATTCAAGTAGTTCCAAGTGTGGCTCTATTTGCCTCCTACCATTTCCCTTCCACAGAAATAAAAAGTAGCTACCAGGGCCAGGCATGGTGGCTCACGCCTATAATCCCATCACTATGGAAGGCCAAAGTGGGTGGATTGCTTGAGCCCAGGAGTTTGAGACCAGCCTGGGCAACATGACAAAACCTCGTCTCTACAAAAAATACAAAAAAAATTAGCTGGGAGTGACGGTGTATGCCTATAGTCCCAAATAATTGGTAGGCTGAAGTGGAGAGGATCACCTGAGCCCCCATATGTCGAGACTGGTGAGCTGAGACTGTGGTGAGCTGTGACTGCACCACTGCACTCCAGCCCATGTGATAGAGTGAGACCCTGTCTCAAAACAAAACAAAACAAAAACAAACAAACAAACAAAGTAGCTACCTGCTAAATAGAAGACCAGCCCAACAAATAGATAGGCAATGATTTATGAATTCTGTTGAGTTCAGCCATTCTGCTTCCATCTAGTGTCAACTGAAGAATGTCACAAACATGCTTGTTACTATCAGGTTTCCTGCTGAAAGAGCAATCTGGACTTGATTTTCATTCTTGCCAAAAATCTGACTTCTTTTCTTGTACTACAGGCAAAGGAATCTGCCGGCTGGAGGCCCCTTGAGGCCAAGGAAGGAAGCCCAAGTTTTATTCCATCCAAGCACTACTATGTTGATGTGAGTGACAGCCCTTACAGGAGGCTGCAGCAAAGCCTCTACTACCATCCCTTCTGCCTTGTCCTGGGCTCATGATTCCCACTCCCTGGAGCAAAGCCGGCTGCTGCTATGAGAACAGGTCCTTTTGGTTTCACAGAGGACTTTCAGCAACTATGCCCTTCCTGTTTTATGATTAATAATTCCCACTTAGTTCCCCCAAAGCAGATAGGAGCTCAATCATAAAATACTCATCCTAACACCATAGTAATGGTTTTCTGTTGGCCAAAGAGAAAGTGTCAATTCCTCAGCTAGGTATACAGCCTCACAATTTGCTCCCAATCTGGCCTTTCAGCCCACACCAGTTACATCTGTCTCTCTATTAATATATCGTTCTACCTACCCATCTAGCTTCCTACCTATCTACTCCATCTACCTTTTCATCTGTTAGGTATACAATAAGAAGGAATTATTCCAAGTTCCAGAGGGACACACTGATGTAATTGTACCTGAAATAATATATATTTATGTCAGGTGCACCTAAACAATATATATTTATAATTAATTTGTGCATTGATTATCTCTGATAGCCATGCTACACTTATTCAGATATAAAACATAGTTGTTCAGATATTACACATACACTCTCAGTGTGGGCGGGAGAAGCTTTTGTCAGCTTTATTAACTTATTTTAGAGTGACCATTTCTTGTTTAGAAAAGTTGGATTTGAGCTGCCTTTTTAGATTACTCTGACTTGCAAAGATCTCCACTTGCCTTGTAATCCCCCGATACTCATCTGTTGTTCACACACAGTTTTGTGTTATCTCTAAGGAGGTTGAGTGTCCTCTTTCTGTCTTTGTCTTAGTTCCTGGTGAGTTTGCATCCACATCCAAATGGTCAGACAGCTACAGAACGTGCCCAGGAGGTGCCCAGCTTTACACGTAGAGTCTCCTGCCACCACCATACTGTGCTTGTGGATCCACTCCAACCACCTTTGTGAATTCACATTCTCATATTTTCAATCTATGATGCATGCTCAAATGCCTACTGACCAAAATTTGATTTACATCATGCCTTCAGTGGGTAGCCTCCATAGTTTACACTCATCTGAAAGCTGAGATCAAAACACCATCAATTTCTGCTTTAGTTCACAGCTCCTTGTAGATGTCCCAGCAAGCCTTGACTGGGCTTATATTTGGGGCCCACTTGACTCTGTCTTTGGTCCATTTGTGACTTCCATCTAGATTGCTGCACTCTATCACTTTTCTTATCAGAGTCCAACCCTCCTTCAAAATCCAACATAAATCCCACTTCCTCTGATCCTACTTCCTCTGAGAAGCTTTCTGCATCTATTCACAGCCAGATCTGACATAGCAGAAGCAACCACAGCACTTTCATCCTCTGTCCTGGTGTGGCACTTACTATACTAGTACCTATTTGTTACTACTTTTTTCTCTGATAATAGTGCCTGGAAGGCAAGGACTGTCTGCCCCTACATGACACTTTGCTCCTGGTGAGTGAGAGCGACTCCATTCTGGGTGCGATGACACAGGCATCTTGCAGGGCTGAGAAGATGAAATGCAGAAGTGTTCAGTGGAGGCCACGTGGTGATCTTGATTTCCCCATGCCTGCTTTTATGAAGAATGCTAGTTCTGGGGTCCCCAGATGAGCCTTGATCATAGAAACTTTGACTATACAGGCTCTTTGGAGAAAACAATACCATGCCCCTCTTTGGCCAAATGAGTCTACTAAAGCCAAGGTCAGGGTGGCAAGTTCTCATTCATGCAATTACGTAAACAACAGAGGTGAAACTAGAATAAGATGAAAAGCCACAACCATCCAGAATGAACAGTACCAATCTAAGTTCCTCACTGAAGAGTCTGAAGATTTAAAGAACACCATTCTTCTTCTTCTTCTTCTTCTTCTTCTTCTTCTTCTTCTTCTTCTTCTTCTTCTTCTTCTTCTTCTTCTTCTTCTTCTTTCTTTTTCTAGAGATAGGGTGGGTCTCACTCTGTCACCCAGGCTGGAGTGCAGTAGTGCCATCATAGCTCACAGCAACCTCAAACTCCTGGACGCAAATGATACTCCTGCCTTAGCCTCTCAAGTAGCTGGGGCTACAGGCACGTGCCATCACACCTAGCTATTTTTAAAATTTATTTGTGGAGATGGGGTCTCACTAAGTTGCCCAGGCTGGTCTCAAACTCCTTGGCTCAAGCAATCCTCCTGTCTCAGCTTCCCAAAGTGCTGGGATTACAGGCATGAGCCACTATGCCTGGTCAAAACATCATTCTTAATATTGGCTATCACTGTCACCAACATTTACTGAGTATCCTCCTCAGTCGAGGCTCTCCAGAGTCAAGGTAATGAAAAAGAGAAAAATTGGCCAAGCAAATCCACCCCTAGTTCAACAGGAGAAACAGAGTTATCACTGTGTGGGGGCTGTTCAGAGACCAGATGAGGCAGATGACCCTGGAGACGCAGTGTGGTCAATGGGGGAGGGAATTGGCTTGCCATTTGGGATCTGTCCCAAGCTAGCTGTACCGTCTTTGACTGGTTCTTCAAGCACTCTGAACTTTGGCTTTCTTATCTGGAAAATAACTGTGACCATCTTTTTTTTAGCTCGCACATTCTAAGACTGTTTCTCATGTAGTATATGGATGACAAGACCTCAAGCTTTTTATTCTGTGGCAAAAATTCAATGCCCGTTGGAGCCAACCTTATGCCTGTGTGTAGCTGGTGTTTACATTAAAGCCCCTCCATCTTAGGACTAAGTAAATGATTCCTGAATGTGAAAAAGGAGGCACTCACTCATGTCTTCCTAGCCCTTCCACAAGTTGACTTGATCTACTTTTCCCTTGCTTTGAATCTTATGGGAGGGAGGAGACATGCTCAAGTATAAAAGGTTGTGTTAATTGTATTTCTCAGCTCACACCACATTATCATCATTAGGCCCTTAGAAGGCCCCTCTCCTGTTTATGTGTTTATTTATTGTCTTCTAACTATATTTTTCACTCCTGTTTCCACCCCCAAGAGCAATCATCCAATGGATTTAATATATATCATTTTGCTTGGTTGTGCCCTTATAAAATGTGGATATTTGCTTTGCGTGTATGTATTTTTAAACTTCTATGTCCCTACATGACACTTTGCTCCTGGTGAGTGAGATCTGCTCTTTCTAGGTTGTATACTAGGTATTAGGTTGTACATTTCTATTTTCCTGGTAAAGTTGTTTTCACCAGGAAACAGCTTTCCTGTCTATTTTCCTGGTTGTATATTTCTATTTTCCTAGTGAAGCTGGCAAGAGAATTCCTACCTCTGAGCCCCTTCCTCTCCACCACAGAAGATGTGTTCAAGCAAAGGAGATCTGCCAAAACCACACTTTTCATTAAGTGATACAGCATATATTATTCATCCATACAACAAAAGGAAGGGGGGCAAGATGGCAAAGTGATTAACAACACAAGCTCTCGAGTCAAACGTGCTTTAGTCTGAAGCCTGCTTTTCCACATTTATATAACCACAGGCCAATTACTCAGCCTCCCAAAAATCTCCATTTCTTCATCTGTAAAATAAGGATAAGAGTAAATCATGAGGTAATGGTAAAGGTTAAATAAGATAGGCTTAGAAAAACAGGGGCTGGCACTGAGTACATTCTAAATGAATGACAACTGAATTTAGTAATAAATACTTACTGTAGTGCTCACAGATGCCAAGCCCTGCAGGTCTTGTGCAGGAGAGAGAGCTTAGAATGGAAGACAAACAGGAAGTGAAGACTTTTAAAGGCATGTCTGGGAACACAGAAAATTATACCATTAAAGTCTTCTAACTGTTAATCCTTTAAGTTCCAGGGATACAAGATTCCAGTGAAGATACTTACAAGTGTCGTTATTGGTCATTTCATTTTGTACACTGGCACAAAACGATGAAAGGAAAGGATAGTCTTCCATGTGTGAAACTTCTTTTTTTAAGGATAAAATCTATACTTGGAGGCATAGGTTTTGTGTCCACCTAACTTTCCCCACTTTCAAATGAGAGCCTCTCACACATGTAAATTGCCACCTGTCTGGTATCAGCTTGGTCAAGTATGTCATCCCAGGCTATCTCTATTCTGAGGCTTTTTATTCAAGGAAGCTTAGTGTTATAGAAAGTTGGCCAGAGCCTGGGGATAGGGGAGTCCTTAGAGACCATCTGCCCTACCCTTCCTTTGCACATGAGGACTCTGAGTAGATTAAGCAACTTCCATCACCAGCAGTGTTTTATATAATGTGCTCCAACAGACATGCAGCAATCATACAAATATGAACTCCCGTGAGTGATAATACTTAGCACGTTCTGCCATTGCCTCCAAGTTCATGGGCACCTGCACAGAGACAGCAGTGGAGGTCATGCACGACCTTGCCTTAGGACCAAGAAATACTCCACAAATCATTTCTGGTGTCCAAATATCTAGGAAAGAATGTGACCTAAACTTAGCATATCATGTGTTCTTCAGCCCTAAAGCCTATGCCATCTCGCCATCGATTTAGCCTTTAAAGGGCACACCCTGGGGAAACAATGATCTCAGTCATTGCCCTTCAGCAATGTGAACTCTGGACTGTGTATCTAAAACAGCTGGAGCCAGGTGCGTCAGAAAAGTGACGCCCAAAGCCACAGTGATCACTGCATGATTACGAAAACCACAACCTGTAGCGTTAGCTCAGAGAAGCAAGTTGAGTGCTTCCTCTAAGAAAAGTCTTTTGATGAGCCTAATGAGTCATATGAAATCAGGAAATATGTTATTCTTCCATTTATACTTTCCAAACTGGCTTAACTGTCTTTATTAACTGTTGTTAGCCCATGAAAAATGTTGTCGATTGACTTTTAGCAGAATGATGAATTAAACTTATCTTTTCTCATTGTTTCTCAATATAACACTGGTGTTATTACCCTCTTTTAAATGTCTGATCAGCATCTACAGATATTCAACCCCTTAAGTGGAGATTAGAAGAGTCGATACACACATAATTAAACCTAAACAGCTGAGATCCACCCTTGGTGGACGTTGGTCAATGAACTGTTGTCATAATTAATGTTAAATGTATAAGAAAGAACAATTTGACTTTATACTTTTCATGTTAAGGCAGCTAGATAGAAAAAAATATACAAAATCTTCCAGAAAAATCTTGAAATGGATACATTTTAGAGTTTCCTATGTCTTAGCATTCTACTTGTTTAAGATACTTATAGGGAGTTGTGAAAATGTGTCATATTTTGTTCTGATTAGTTTCAGGTTTTATAAATTTCTGCCTATCAAATAAACTGAATTTATTAAGACATAATTAACCTATTTTCACATTTTAATCATCTAAGACATATATAACTGTAATCAAAGTTTCAGATCAGCATGATAATCAATGTTATCAAACTGAATTAATTTAACTCTAATCAAAAGCAAAAATATCATGACATTCTGGTTAATTCATGCAGTTTTATTTTGGGAAATGTGCGATGTCTGTTGAACTTCTTGAAATAATGAAAATTATTCAAAAATCTCTCTTTCTTCCTTTAAAGAACTCCTATGGGCTCAGGTCCCCCAGGGGATGAACCACTGAGTTAGTGTTTCATAGAAGGCTCAGTAGTAGAATTCACATAGCCTTGTATTGGAGAAGGAGATCTGTCTTTTACTTTTCTGTCTTTGTGCCCCAAAAGCTGTGTTTGTGACCAAGACACAAGTCCAATGCTTACCTTTCCAATGTTTAAATTTCCCCATCTGAAAGTAGGAAAACTATGAGATAATTTAAGAAAAAAAAAAAAAAAAAAGAAAGGAAGAAAAGAAGAAAAGAAAAGGAAGGAAGGAAGGAAGGAAGGAAGGAAGGAAGGAAGGGAGGGAGGGAGGGAGGGAGGGAGGGAGGGAGGGAGGGAGGGAGGGGAAGGAAAGGGAAGGGAAGGGAAGGGAAAAAGAAGAAAGAAAGAAAAGAAAGAAAAGAGAGAGAGAAAGAAAGAAAAAGAAAGAAAGAAAGAAAGAAAGAAAGAAAGAAAGAAAGAAAGAAAGAAAGAAAGGAAGGAAGGAAGGAAGGAAGGAAGGAAGGAAGGAAGGAAGGAAGGAAGGAAGGAAGGAAGAAAGAGGGAGGAAGGGAGGGAGGGAAAATTTTGCACCTCAGGGCTTAACAAAAATTCTACAGGAAGAAAACAATTTGGGTGTTCTGAGTTCAGAGAACACCTTAGGATATTGCTCATTCACAACTTCTTCTGAGCACCAGATAAATGCAACCTGCTTGAGAATTTAAAGAATTCCAAAAATTCAACTAGACTTGATGGGTTCCATTTCAAGTTATTTGAATTCAATAATCTTCAGAAAAAAAGAGTACAATTCCAGAGGGAGAAATCGTTTTGAATTCTGGACCAGGGAACAAAGTCAAAAGTTTTGACTTGAGCCCTAAAGAGTTTCCAATTGCATTTCAATTGGAAATAAAAATGTGCCTAATTATGTCCACATCTACTTCTTTTGTAGTTTATATCGTAGCTGTTTGGGGTGACTTTCCTTAGGAAACAGAGCTTATGCCTTGATAGCTAGTGAAAGGGATGCTTTAAAAAGTGTACTCACATAGACAATAGTCCCCTCTGACTTTAGACTTTTCTAAAAGTCCCTCTCTGGGTTGAATCCCAAGCTACACATGTTCATTCTTATGCAAATAAACCAAATATCCAAACCAGGTGCAGAAAACAGGAAATTCCAACACAGAAACAGAAACTTTATTTACTCACAGAATTGCAACATTCTCAGTATTAACTGCTCTAACCTCATGAAGAATCACGTGCTGAGGGAATCAGGTGCTGGGGACTCACGACCCATGAATTTCAGCCTGAGGAGACGATGATGATCCTAACAAGATGAGATGCCCCAAGGGACCACAATTTCTGACCTTTGTGTACACAGTCCATTGGCCGACCATCTCCTCTAAAAGAGTCCATCTTGCAAAGAAGTGCTCTTGTTTCTCTGATGTTCTCATTGGAATCAAAAGAAAAGAAAACCTACAGACATGGTGTGTATCATGCTGCCATGGGTGACCTCCTGGTTTGCAGCCAACTGATAATCCAAAACAGTTGAGACGATGATTGTGTTAAAACACTGGTTTAAAGAAAGGCTCTTATTTTGGCCAACATGAGGCTGAAAAAAACCTAGCCAATGCCATTTTGAGACCAAATGGAAGAGCAGCAGGAATTCTGTCTGATTTAGAATGTTCCATGACACAATCTTTCATTAACTCCCACTTGGTTTACTTGTTATTTATGCTCACTGAAATAATTTTTAGAGAATATAGAGAGAATAATTTTTAGAGAAATATGCTAACCATGACTATTGTCATTTGCACCACAGAACCTTTAAAAAGCTCAGAAATTGGTGATACCAGGTTACTTTGGAAGCAGAGTTAATGGTAAATAGAATTGTTTAAAAGGCTGTTGACAAGCTGTTAGGAGTTCACTTCTAATAGAATAAACTTCCACTGGACCTCTCTGCCTCTAATAATAATAATAAACTCTGGACAACTTAAAAAAAAAAAAACTGAAAGCACTGCAGAGTGAACAAAAGCAGGGAGACTGTGGAGGGGAGTTGGCATTTGGAGGGAATGGCACAAGGTAGCAGAGTAAGTTTCCCTTTTCTTCCTATTTCTTGGACCTAAGGAAGGTGGCCAGGTGGCACTACTAAAACTCCAATAGAAATATCTGCGGTCTTTCTGGTCTGAAGAACCAGAGAAAAGAGTTCAGGGCCACTATAGCCACAACCACAGGGGAAATAAAGAGGTAATATTGGAAAGGAGGGGCCAAAGAAAGGGAGCCACAAATTAAGTGTGTTAACTCTGAGTGACTGCCTAGCTACACATGCACAGGGCAAACTGCACACAGAGTAGCTAAGTATGCAGTAACTGAAAGGACACAAAGATAGATGTGTACCCGCCCCCCCGCTACACCCTTTTGTTCTGCTCTCTAATCTTTGCACATACCAGAGATTTCGTAAGTTCTGTGAGTACCTGTTTTTTCTGCACGTACCAGAGATTTTGTTTTGCACATACCAGAGATTTTGTTTTGCACATACCAGAGATTTCGTGAGTACCTGTTTTTCTGCACGTACCAGAAATTTTGTAAGTTCTGAGGCAAGGTCACAAGATGTGTTTTAAGTAAGATAAACTATTGCTGCCATAAACCTGCTCTCCCGCCTCAAAGGTTGAACCGAAATATCAGAAATGGCGGGAACCAATCATAGTTAGCCAAATCGCCTTGTTCAAACACTAGCCAATCATATATCTGATTTGTATAATAATTCTATGCCCACTTTTTTAGACTATATAACACGGCTCGGAGCTCAGTGGGGGAGCTCTCCTGCCCGTCTCGTTTCGCGAGCGAGGGAGAGTTCCAGGTTCGAACCTGTAATAAAGATCCTTGCTGCTTAGCTTTGACTCTGGACTCTGGTGGTCTTCTTCGGGGAATAAACGGTCTGGGCATTACAAATGGGGGCTCGTCCGGGATTTCCCCCAAGCCCACCAGACCCCCAAGTCAATGGATCTTAATCTGTAGGTAAGCCGGCTTTGTCACTGTCTCTGTCTTTGTCTCTGTTTGTCTCCCTGAAATTTCGCGAAATCTGTAATCTGTAATCTGTATTGGTCTGTTCTGTAAGTGGCACGGTCTTGGCGGACGCGCTAAAAGACAGCCACTCGGGACTGGTGGGAGACGTCCCCCAGTGCCCATCTGGGGGCCTCCATCCTTGGTTGCCCCGTCTGACTCAGGTCGGAAGTCTGACGCGCGCTCGCGAATGCTCATCGTTTATCACTGTCTGTCTGTTATTGTTAAGTGTAAGTCCAAAACGAAACATAAAACCTTTTCTTCCCCTTCCAGGACTGGACCTGTCGGATACTCCCCTCTGCTTCACACTCATTTTCGTCCCTCCTTCTCTTTGTAGGAGCAGTCCAAAGATGGGCAACAACCAGAGCACGCCGCTCTCACTCCTTGTTACTAATTTCAAAAATGTGAAGGCTCGGGGGCGTAACTTAAGCGTAGAACTAAAGAAGGGAAAGCTAGTTACTTTCTGCCGTTCAGAGTGGCCCTCTTTCGGCGTAGGGTGGCCCTCCGAAGGAACTTTCTGTCTCTCTATTATTACTAAGGTAAAAACTAAGATTTTCTTGCCAGGGCAGTCGGGACATCCTGATCAAATTCCTTATATTCTAGTGTGGCAGGATCTTGTGGAAAACCCACCGCCCTGGGTAACTCCATTCATCCCTGAGCCCTACAAGGTCCTAGTAACGCGACCTACAAGACAAAGGACTCCCTCTGCTCCCTCGGCCCCTGTGCTGCCAGACAGCCAAGACCCCCTAACATTAGAACCCACACTTCCCCCACCATATCCGCACCTTATCCCGCAGGACCCAGTCCCCCAGGGTGGTGCTTCCGTAGAGGGAAACCGAGAAGCAGAAGCAGCCGAGAGCGAAAGTAACCCGGGGGGGCCGGCTGGCCGAACGCAAGGCCGTGTACAGCGGGACCAAGCTTCCCGACTCCCTGACTCCACTGTAGCCCTGCCTCTCAGAGAAATAGGATCGCTCGATGATACTGGGCTCTCCCGTCTCATGTATTGGCCTTTTTCCACTAGTGATTTATACAATTGTAAGTCCCAAAATGCTCGGTTCTCAGATAATCCCAAAGATCTAACCTCGTTGTTAGACAGTGTCATGTTTACTCACCAGCCGACATGGGATGACTGTCAACAGCTCCTCCGAATCCTGTTCACAACGGAGGAGCGGGAAAGAATCCAAGTTGAGGCCAGAAAGTTGGTTCCAGGAGATGACGGCCAGCCAACTGCAAATCCTGACCTCATTAACGCGGCTTTTCCTTTGACCCGGCCCAGATGGGACTACAACACGGCAGAAGGTAGGGGACGACTGCTCATTTATCGCCAGACTCTAATGGCGGGTCTCTGGGCTGCAGCTCGCAAGCCCACCAATTTGGCTAAAGTATATTCTGTGTTACAAGGTAAGACAGAAAGCCCCACTGTGTATTTAGAGAGGTTAATGGAAGCCTTCAGACAGTTTACCCCTATGGACCCGGAAGCACCGGAAAATCAGGCAGCGGTAGTAATGTCCTTTGTAAACCAGGCAGCGCCAGATATTAAAAGAAAACTCCAGAAATTAGAAGGTTTAGAGGGAAAGCAGATTCAGGACCTCCTTCAGATGGCCCAGCGAGTTTATAATAATAGGGATACTCCAGAAGAAAAACAGTTCAAGGCAACCAAAGAAATGACCAAAGTCTTAGTAGCAGCTTTCCCCCAGGCAGGGAATGGCCAAAGCAGAAAGCAAGGCTCTAGGCAAGGATTAGAAAAGGATCAGTGTGCTTATTGCAAGGAACGTGGTCACTGGATTAAAGACTGCCCAAAGAAACGGAGACCAGCTAACCCTACCTCCGTACTCGTTACCCAGGACTGTGACTAGGGGGAACGGGGTTCGGACCCCCTCCCCGAACCCAGGGTAACTTTGCAAGTGGAGGGGTCCCCAGTTCGCTTCTTGGTCAATACTGGGGTGGAACGCTCAGTCCTAACCAAACCAATTGGAAAAATGTCTAAGAAAACATCCTGGGTGCACGGGGCCACAGGCATCAAAAAATACCCCTGGACAACCCAGAAGACTGTAGACTTAGGAATGGGAAAAGTCTCCCATTCCTTCCTAGTCATCCCAGAGAGCCCCTGCCCTCTACTAGGGAGGGACTCGCTGACAAAAATGGGGGCCCAAATCCACTTTGAGCCAGAAGGGCCCAAGATAACTGATTCCCAAAACAGGCCAATATCTATCCTGACTGTCACCTTAGAAGATGAGTACAGACTCCATCAAGAGCAAAAGCCCCCCGATCAGGAAATTGACTCTTGGCTCCAGCGTTTCCCTGAAGCGTGGGCAGAAACTGGGGGCTTAGGGCTAGCTAAACATCGACCTGCCATATTTGTGGAAGTTAAGCCAGGGACGGACCCGGTTCGGGTTCGGCAATATCCTATGCCCCTGGAGGCAAGAGAAGGAATTACGCCCCATATCCGCTGACTCCTAGACCAGGGAGTCCTACGGGCTTGCAACTCATCCTGGAATACTCCACTGTTACCTGTTCGTAAACCCAACAGTACGGACTACAGGCCAGTACAGGATTTAAAAGAAGTTAATAAAAGGGTCATGGACATACATCCCACTGTGCCCAACCCATACACCCTTCTGAGTGCTTTACATCCCGAAAAACAGTGGTATACCGTTCTTGATCTAAAAGATGCTTTCTTCAGCCTTCCTCTGGCTCCCAAAAGTCAAGAACTCTTTGCATTTCAATGGACGGATCCTGAGAGGGGCATCAACGGTCAGCTAACATGGACCAGGCTGCCACAAGGGTTCAAGAACTCGCCAACCCTGTTCGATGAAGCCCTTCATGAAGATCTGGGTGAGTACCGGCAGCAACACCCTGAAATAACTCTTTTGCAATATGTTGATGATCTCTTAATAGCGGCCAGATCCCCGGAAACTTGTGTTCAAGGGACTGAGGACCTCTTGAAGACTCTGGGGGAGCTAGGCTACCGAGCCTCAGCAACAAAGGCTCAGATCTGCAAGTCGGAGGTAACTTATCTGGGGTACCTATTAAAAGGGGGGCAACGCTGGCTAACCAAAGCCCGAAAGGAAACAGTCCTACGCATCCCTAGACCCCAGTCGACACGGCAAGTGAGAGAATTCCTGGGGTCGGCAGGGTTCTGTAGGTTATGGATACCCAGATTTGCTGAGTTAGCCAAGCCCCTATACCAGGCAACAAAGGAACGGCAGCCCTTCAATTGGACGGAAGAGGCTGAGCTGGCCTTTCAACAAATCAAAACTGCCTTGTTATCAGCTCCCGCGCTGGGGCTCCCTGACGTCTCCAAGCCCTTCCACTTATACGTGAATGAAAGTAAGGGTGTTGCAAAAGCCGTGTTAACACAGTACCTAGGCCCCTGGCAGAGGCCAGTTGCCTATTTGTCAAAAAAATTAGATTCAGTGGCTGCTGGCTGGCCACCCTGCCTGCGGATAATCGTGGCGACCGCCCTAATGGTCCGAGACGCTGATAAACTTATCATGGGGCAAGAGTTGTGCGTTATAACCCCGCATGCCATTGAAGGCGTCCTCCGGCAGCCGCCGGACCGATGGATGAGTAACGCCGGCTCACCCACTATCAAGGACTGCTGTTAAACCCCCTCAGAATAACTTTTCTGCCCCCAACCTCTTTAAACCCTGCTTCACTGCTGCCAAATCCAGACTTGGACGCCCCGTCCCATGAGTGCACTGAGATACTGGCTCAGGTGCATGGGGTGCGAGAGGACCTGCAAGATCGTCCGCTCCCCGACACAGAACTCATCTGGTTCACTGATGGCAGTAGCTACGTCCACCAAGGCCAGCGGTATGCAGGAGCGGCTGTAACGTCAGAGACTGAGGTAATCTGGGCGGAACCCTTGCCTCCAGGGACATCGGCCCAAAGAGCCGAACTGATAGCACTCACACAGGCCCTCACCCTAGGGGCAGAGAAAAAACTAACAGTATACACGGATAGCCGCTATGCTTTTGCTACTGCGCACATACATGGGGCCATCTACAGAGAGAGGGGACTATTAACAGCCGAAGGTAAAGAAATAAAAAACAAGCAAGAGATCCTAGCTCTATTAACTGCTTTGTGGAAACCAAAGAAATTGGCTATCGTACATTGCCCTGGGCATCAGAAACCAACTACGCCAATTGCTCGAGGCAACTTCTTAGCCGACCAAACCGCAAGGAGCATAGCAAAAGCTCCCAGTCAGCTCCTCGCGCTCCAGCTCCCCGATCCTGGCCCGCGAAATTTGCCATGTTTTCCTGACTATACCGAACAGGATCGCGAATGGATGGACACGCTTCCCCTAAAACAGGTTAAAAATGGGTGGTGGACTGATATAAATGACCAAACCATTCTGCCAGAGAAATTAGGACGGCAGGTGTTGGAACACATCCACCGCACAACTCACCTGGGTGCCCGGCGAATGATAGATTTAATCAGGCACGCCAAGTTCAGAATCAGGCGCATAGCTGAACTGGCCAGCGATGTCACAACAAATTGCAAAGCCTGCCAACTGAACAACGCTTGCCCCCAAACCCAGACCACCGCAGGAATTAGGTGTAGAGGAACTAGGCCTGGTATCTATTGGGAAATAGACTTTACTGAGATAAAGCCTGGAAAATATGGGTATCAGTACTTACTTGTCTTTGTAGACACTTTTTCAGGGTGGACAGAAGCGTTCCCAACTAAGAGAGAAACTGCTCAGGTTGTAGCAAAGAAAATTTTGGAAGAAATCCTCCCCAGGTATGGCTTTCCCGTCCAAATAGGGTCAGACAATGGACCAGCCTTCATTGCTAAGGTAAGTCAGGATTTGGCTTCCATTCTTGGGGCAAATTGGAAATTACATTGCGCTTATAGGCCCCAAAGCTCAGGACAGGTAGAAAGGATGAATCGGACTCTGAAGGAGACCTTAACTAAATTGACCATGGAGACTGGCGCTAATTGGGTAGTACTTCTCCCCTACGCTCTGTTCCGGGACCGAAATACCCCTTACAGACTGGGCCTCACACCATATGAGATCATGTATGGCAGACCCCCACCCTTGGTCCCCAGTCTAAAAGATGACTTACTCAAACCTGAAACTGAAAATGTCCCTGAGCTCTTGTTCTCCTTACAAGCCTTACAGAAAATTCACCAGGAAATTTGGCCCAGACTACGAGAACTGTACGAAGCGGGACCCCCGCCGACGCCCCATCCGTTCCAGCCAGGAGACTGGGTCCTAGTCAAGCGCCACCGGCAAGAAACTCTTCAACCCAGGTGGAAAGGACCACTGCAAGTACTCCTGACTACTCCCACCGCTCTCAAGGTAGAAGGCATCGCTTCGTGGATCCACTACACACACGTCAAACCAGTGGACCCAACATCCGACCTTCTTGTGCCATCTGGAGCACCGGTTACATGGACTGTAGACAAAGCTAAGAACAATCCCTTAAAGCTAACCCTGCGCCATCATCCCCATAGCCGTAACCATGTCTAACTTACCTATGCTTTTATGCCTTATGCATCTGACTTTCCTCTCTGCTGCGCTGTCTAATCCCTATGTCTGGCGGTTCTGGCTCTATGAGAACAAAACTCACCCCGGGGAAACCCCCCAGGCGGGTAAACTGCTAGCCAGTGCAGACTGCCCCCCCTCCGGGTGCAATACTCCAATTTACCTCAATTTCACTAAGTTCCAGATTGCCCAACCAGGGATACCCATGATCTGTTTTGAATATGATCAGACTGAATATAATTGTAAAAATTATTGGTGGCACCAGAATGCAGGTTGCACATACCACTATTGTAAAATGCATTCAGCCAGGGTATGGGACGAATACCCGAGAAAGTCTAACCTCCTCAGGACTCGCTACCCGACAGGGACTCCTAACATATACACTTGGATAATAACAGATCCAGGGCACTCCTGGTGGACATCGCCCCAACATGGGGCAGTCTACTACTATTCCAGTAGTAGCTGGCCTAGTAGCCATCTGTACCTGTGGTGGAGTCTAGTCCAGATTCAACCCTTAATCCATACACAAATCCACAGACAGGAAACCAAGCTATCACAAGACTTGCAGCCCTTCTCCTGGCTAACCCTATTACAAGAAGGGCTAGCATTCGCCAACCTCACCAGTTTAGGCGATCTGTCCTCTTGCTTTATGTGTGCAACCTTAGGAAGACCACCATTAACCGCTGTTCCCCTATCCTCCCCTCCCACAAACTATACGACGGGTTTTAATTCATCAACAGTCACAATACCCGATGTGGCCCTGTACCGTGACCCATACCAAGAGAAATATCCCTACTGTTATTCGGCATTTAGCAACAGCCTCTGCAACCAATCGACTACATACCCTAATAGCCCCATATATGCTCCCCCTGGTATATTCTTCTGGTGTAATATGACTCTGTTAAAAACTCTGTCCAAAAGCATCTCTGACGGACAGTTGTGCATCCCTGTTACACTAGTCCCCCGACTGACCCTGCTAACTCCCGCAGAGTTCATAGGCTGGGCAGGGACTGCCCCAACTGAAACTGCGCGACATAGACGAGCAGTTTTTCTACCACTAATTGCCGGAATATCCTTAACCACCTCTGTCGTCACAGCGGGGTTAGCAGGAGGGGCCCTACAACACTCCATGATAGAAAACGACAAGCTGTTACAACAATTCTCTGTTGCTATGGAAGACTCCGCCTATTCCCTAGCCTCCCTTCAGCGGCAGCTCACCTCCCTAGCACAAGTCACCCTTCAAAACCGCAGAGCCTTAGACTTACTCACGGCTGAGAAAGGAGGTACCTGTATGTTCCTCAGAGAAGAATGCTGTTTCTATATAAATGAGTCAGGGTTAGTTGAGGAAAGAGTCCAACGCCTACACAAACTAAGCTTAGAAATGAAAAAGCAACAATTTACTACAGCCGCTAACAATTGGTGGAGCTCTTCAATGTTTTCCCTTCTGGCACCCCTTTTAGGCCTCCTAATGTCTTTACTACTTCTATTCACTATAGGCCCCTGTGTGGTAAATAAAATTTTACAATTTGTCAGAGAAAGAGTTGATACCATCCAACTAATGGTCCTCCGTAGCCATCACCAGCCTCTCCTGCACCCAGAAAGTGAGACTACATTATAAAACTCTGGAAATCCAAGATTGGACATCCAGTTACTTATGTGAGGGGGAAATGAAAGGACAAAAAGATAGATGTGTACCCGCCCCCCCGCTACACCCTTTTGTTCTGCTCTCTAATCTTTGCACATACCAGAGATTTCGTAAGTTCTGTGAGTACCTGTTTTTCTGCACGTACCAGAGATTTTGTTTTGCACATACCAGAGATTTTGTTTTGCACATACCAGAGATTTCGTGAGTACCTGTTTTTCTGCACGTACCAGAAATTTTGTAAGTTCTGAGGCAAGGTCACAAGATGTGTTTTAAGTAAGATAAACTATTGCTGCCATAAACCTGCTCTCCCGCCTCAAAGGTTGAACCGAAATATCAGAAATGGCGGGAACCAATCATAGTTAGCCAAATCGCCTTGTTCAAACACTAGCCAATCATATATCTGATTTGTATAATAATTCTATGCCCACTTTTTTAGACTATATAACACTGCTCGGAGCTCAGTGGGGGAGCTCTCCTGCCCGTCTCGTTTCGCGAGCATGGGTGAGTTCCAGGTTCAAACCTGTAATAAAGATCCTTGCTGCTTAGCTTTGACTCTGGACTCTGGTGGTCTTCTTCGGGGAATAAACGGTCTGGGCATTACATAACTACAAGGAGATATGAGCTGCCACCAAAAATCAGAGTTTTTAGCTTGAATCTATCCAAAGCAATTGCCTACTAAAATAAATAAATTCAACAGCAACGCTCTCCCAGATTGTCCAAACATAACATTCACAACGTCCAGAATACAATCCAAAATTATTCCATATATGAAGTAACAGGAAAATGCAACTCATTCTCAAGTGAAAAGATAATTAACAGAAATTGACCTTGAGATGACCCAGATGTTTGAATTAGCAAACAAGGATTTTATGGAAGCTATTATAACTGTGTGCAATGATGCAAAAGACAATACTCTTATAATGAATGAAAAGATAGGGAATCTTAGCAAAGATACAGAAACTTAAGAAAAATTCTAGAACTGAGCAGTATAATATCTGAAATAAAATATTTACTAGGTAAAAGAGTAGGAAGGAGATAACAAAGGAAAGCATCAGTAAACAAGAAAACAAATCAACAGAAATTATGCAATTTAAAGCATAGAAAGGCAATTAGAACAATAGATCCTTTCCTTTACTCAACCAGATGACTTTCCCTCCTCCACCCCAACAGAACACTAAAGGCTTAACATTCTCTAAAGGAGGTAAAACAGAGTCTCTGAACCTAGTGACCAAGCATATTTGAAGATGGTAGTACAATAATAAAAACAGAAAATTTAAGTAGAAATTGGCATACTAAATAGAGACAACACTCACTCCCAAGCTTGCTCTTTTTCTCAAAATGTTAGCAGCTAGGCTTATGCCCTCCAAGCAAGATATTAAAATATTCTGCTATGAGGACTCTTACCAACCCAGGAGAAAAGACCCAGTGATATTGACAGCCAAGGTTATATTCTCCAGCAAAATAATCCAACCATTTCCTACCTAGGAGTATATACCCCTGGATGATTGCTTTCCAGGAACAAGATGGAGAAAGAAAACTGGGACTTCCATCATTCAGTGTGCAAACTTCCATAAAATACTTCCGCTTGTTAGCCCTAACCCTCTGTTCCCCTCTGTGCTGTCCCATCTGTGAATATTTATCCCCACCAAGTAGATGAATTGGATATTTAAGGAGCAAGGATCAGAAGGAGGCTAACTTCAGCTGTAGGTTGTAGCTGTAGGAGATTGCTTGAGGTCCACTCCAGACCCTGTTTGCCTGGGTATCAGCAGCAGAGGCTCAGTTGAAAATGCAGAAATCGCCGGTCTCCTGTGTCGCTCGCGCTGGGAGTTGGAGACTGGAGCTGTTCCTATTCGGCCATCTTGCTCCGCCTCAAGGAGGCTAACTTCTATCTACATTCTCATTAGTAATTTTGAATTTTGTACCAAAAGCATATATTATTCATTCAAAAAACAAAGTATAAAGTTTCCAGTGCTCAGTAAAGGGAATGACAGATAAATTTGAGGAAAGAGCCCACAAAGGCCAGAAAATACAAAGAGGAGAAAAGTTGAAGAATAAACATGAGAAATGTAAAGAATCAATACAAGAAATCTGACAAACAACTAATAGTAGTTCCGAGAAAATAATAAAGAAAACAAAGAGAGGAAATTGTCAGAGAAATAATAGAATACTTCTCAGAACAAAATAATGTGAGTCTCTGGACTGAAAGTAACCACAAAGTGCTCAGCATAATAAATGAATAAACAATGATCCGAACTGAATTATGCCAGCCATTTAAAAAGAAGATACTAAAAGCACTTAAAACAAAACAATCACATGCAAAAGAAATGAAATTGGAAATACATCAGAATGCTCTACAGCAACACAGGAAGCCAGGAGACATTGAACCAATCCTAACTTCAACATTCTGAGGGAAGTTATAGATGTACCTGGAATTCCATTACCAGTTAAATTATCAATCAAGTATGAGAATAAAGATATCTTCAAATATACAAGGACTCTGGAAATTTTCCTCTAATGTACCTTTTCTTAATAGGCTTCTAGAGGATGTGCTCCAGAAAAATAAGGGAGTAAAATAAGGTGAGGATGCAGGACACAGAACAGGTACAAGGAAAATCCAGGAGGAAACTGGGGAGTAGGCCTATGGTAGTAGTAAGTACAGACTGGACTAGAAGGGTAAATGGCTCAGGAGCAGATGTCTTCGAAGCACAATGGGATTGGCCAATTATCAAGAATATTTGACCATTTGAAGGTAAAATGGAAGGTGTTGGATAGACCTGAGTGATCGTGGGTGTGGTGGAGAATTAAATAAATTTAAGTAAATGTTAAAAAATAATTATTATCTCTAATAAAAACAAAAATTTCTAAAGCAAAATGTAATTATAGCACATCACTTGGTTCAAAAGTGAACAACACATATATAACCGTAATAAAGTAAATGCCAAATCTGATTTAACCATAAATTTGATAGAACCTCATTGTACCGGTAGATATCAGAGAAATGAGAGAATGAACAAAAGCTCAACTCAACAGCTATAATACATATAGATAGATAATGTCTAAAACTGATAAATCAAGAAATAACCATTTATACTTATTGTTTAAAACCAAGGAACTAAAAACCAGAATAATCAGCTAAAAGAATGGATTGGAAGTAACTGCCTCTGGACAGCAAGATCACAGATTGGTTGTGAACATGGAGACTGTTATTTTTCATTACTACCCTTTAAATACAATTTGACTTTTAACCAGGTTATGTATAACTTTGATAAATATAAAAAGTAGTTTAAAACAAATAAGTACAATAAAGGCTGAATTATTCTAAGCAATGATTCTGAGAGGGGTAATAATCGCGATAGCTAAGACTTAAGTCATGTTCACTACCCGCCCAAGTTTTCCTTAGCGTTTAATATATATTAAATCATTTAATTCTCATAACATTATATGATGTCTCCATTTTGCAGACAATGAAACTGAGGCAGAGTAAAGTTAAGTAACTCATCCAAGATTCATGCAACTTTTAAATGGTCTAGTCAGGAATTGGACTGAGACAGAAGGTTCCAGAATCTGGGCAATTTACTACCATTGCCCTTTTAGGAAAAAATGCTTTCTAACTCCCCTCTCCCTTCCTTCTATGTACTATTTAGGTTCAGTGATTCTAGTTTACATAAAATATACTAAAGTAAACAATATTTTAAAACATTCAAAAACATTTTCTTTGGAAGACTTTTTTAAAAGCAAACATTTTTATTACTATAAATTGTAAAATGATGATCCATCGTATAAGATTTATTTTAAAAATCAGAAAAATATAAAGAACAGATTACCCTCTTCCTCAAAGGCTCAAATTCAGTGCATCTCCGGAAATGGGCAGAGAGGTGTGAAGACTACTCAAAGACCCTGGATTTTTAGAGCTTCTATTGTATTAAAACTCTTAAAGTTTGAAGCTATTTAAAACTCAAAGCATTTCCAACAGAACAAGGTCCCAATTTCATATCATCATCCTTTCCATGTCGGAAGGTATCATTTCCCTAAGTATGGGCAGCAGAGCAATCATACTAATCATTTCGCAGGAAGAGGAAGTACTGCTACCATGACTATCTCAATTATTATAATTATTATGGTCTCTAAGCTACTTGATCAGGTAATCCCAGGCAAGCTGGTGGTGGTACCCCGAGGCATAAGTTTGAAAATAGATGCCAGGACCCTTAGGTTGGCATATGCTAGATTAGTTTGTCAGAAACCATGACATTTTTTCAGAATCCATGTATATGACAAAGTTCTCTTTGTCTCTTAGCTCCTCTGCCAATACTTCAGTCTCAGTTCTGAGCTCTAAATTCTGAGAAGACTCTTGAATTACTATAGTTGGATTCTTTCACTGTATTCTGTGTGACAAGAAGCTTTAGAAAAAAAAGCACTCTGGCCGGGCGCAGTGGCTCACGCCTGTAATCCCAGCACTGTGGGAGGCGGGCAGATCACTTGAGGTCAGGAGTTGGAGACCAGCCTGGCCAACAAGGTGAAACTCTGTCTCTACCAAAAATACAAACATTAGCTGGGCGTGGTGACTCATGCCTGTAGTACTAGCTACTCGGGAGGCTGAGGCACAAGAATTGCTTGAACCCAGGAGGCAGAGGCTGCAGTGAACCAAGATCGCACCACTGCACTCCAGCTTGGGAGACAGAGTGAGACTCCATCTCAAAAAAGAAAAAAGAAAAGAAAGAAAATACCCTAATGCTCATTTATTGAACACTGTGCGCACACACAAATCCATTTATTGCTTACAATAAGCATTCAGGATAGTCGCATTATCCTTATTTTAGAGATAAGAAGACTGAGGTTTAGAGAGGTAAAGTAACTTGCCTAAAATTACACAGTGGGATCCCAATCCGGTTGTGTGAATTGAAGCCAGTAGTGTGATTCAAATCCAGTTGTATTCACAGGTTTCTCCATTATCCAGATCATTCTTGGTTTCCCTTGTCTGCAAGAATAAAGCTACAATATACTTAGATGATTCAGACCCATGGAATATTTTTTAAAGGTCAGATGTCTTTTCTTCACAAGCAGGTGCAAGAGCCTTAATGAGAAATCATTACTTTTAAGAATGGTTTGAGATATATTTAGAAGAAGAGAAATGTCTTTCACTAAAATCACATATGCTAAAAGGTCAGTCTAACATTATAAGCATTGTCTTGGGGGATTTTTGGAGAAGAGGAAAAATATGGTGTTTAAATCATTTAAGTGGCCTCTTAAGTTTCCCTTATTTTTAACATAATTCCTTAGTAAGTTGACGGTACTTCCAGGTTTGAAGGGTTTTTGCATATATTTGATGTTCTGCTACTTCCCCTTCCTTTTAAAGAAATATTGGTTGTCTTCCAGAGAGCTCTGGAAGCATTTTACAGGTCTACGTATCTCTGGGGGAAAATGGCTTCTTACATAAAATATTGTTTCAAGCATTTGAAGCTGGCTTTGTTAATCTTCCATTTCTTAAAAATTGGGACATCACAGTGACATTTTAAGAGAGCAGTTGTCTATAATTTGCATGGCTAAATTTGGTTTCTGGATTGTCAAATATGCAAGTGTATTGTTTGGAATAATAGTTAATAATAGTTTCCAAGCAAGTCGGAAATAGAGCCACTATCATTTAAAGGCTGAAGCCAAAATGCAACTGCTTCTCCAGCAAGATAATAAATTAATGAGGAGGACCCCTTTCAAACCAACAAACACCATCATTCAGAGTTATCTAGGTGCCCACTACCTTGAACGTCCAGTTGCTAACCCATAACAAAACTAAGAATAGATCCATTACCACCTCTTCAGCAAGGGTGTGAGCTAAACAGCTGGCTCTTGTGTCTGTGCTCTGCAGGAAAGGGTGACTACAATAAGAATAAGGTCCTGGGATTACAGAGCTTTCCTGAGAACCAGAGCAAGCTGTTGGATTATGGAAGGGAGTGACTTTAAGACTCTGAGATTCTAAGGCGCCTGCAATAGCTCCTTTAATGCACTCCCCCAGAAAACTCTTCCCAGTTTCCCCCGGCATGGATTTTGCACTGGATAGTCTTCGTCTGTCCTGCCAGAACCACCCTCTGTCCATTTCCTTTCAGCACTGTGCTCCAGCCAGGAAGCTGACCTCTAAGGACTGCAACCACACAGCTCCAGTGACCTCTGGCTTCCAGGGCACCAGGCGCATGATCAGAGGATATTGGGAGAGCGAGGATGGCATATTGATAACTCTGATGCAGCAATAGCTGCGCTTCTGTACCCATAGCTGACCACGCCTCACCTACCACTCCCTACCCCTTGTCCCTCGGTGCCAGTGGCTTCCTGTTGCTGCTGGTTCTGAGGCTTCTGCATCCGTTGTTGCTTTTCTCCAAACCAGCTCCACCTTTGTCAATGGCCCCTCCGTGGAACTCTCGATCACATATTTTGAGTGTGTCACTGGTTTCCTGTGGGACTCCGATTGATACCATAGTCCTCATTGTCCTCCCTTGCAGCAAACTGATGTTGACTCCTGCCCTAAGGAGAGTGCAGCTTTTAGAGAAGACAGAGGTTGGTTAGATGTTAACCATCCAGGATGCCTAAGACATAGTCCCAGCCCAGCTATTAGCTCTTTGTGTGAACTTGAGAAAGACATCAAAACCTCAGTGTTTACAGATCAGATTCCCAACGACACATGCGACTTCGCATCTAATCCTCCTCCCGCCAGTCAAGCTCTTTGGAAAGCACGCTGCCCTCACAGCCGCCACTACACACAATTTCCACTTAATGCTTCACTTCTCTGGCAACATGATACAGGCTTTGGTACTAGATGCTGCTTATTTTGTCTCTGCTAATGTGCAGAGCACAATTCTTAGGCCATAGTAACTTCTCGGTCCTTGTTAACTTGGGAATAATTCAGTAGACATAAATTTATATCAGCAGTAAAATACATGTATCCATGTATTTTGTAACCATTTGCCTTCATGTTCTATAGACTGCTATTGTTTTTTTCCTAAGGCCTTCGGAAATGAATAAAATGTAATATACAGCACATCCTGATACGCAAATATATGTGTGTGTATCTGTATCTATCTATCTACCTACTTATCTATCTATCAATTGTTAATATTATCTAGGGGTGGGGGAAGAGGGTAGGGCCATGAAATAGAAAGGATGGGCTCTAAAACAATATAACTCTGGGTTTCAACTCCAGTTCATGCCACTTACTGAGTGACCTTGGGCAAGTTTCTTAGGCTCTCAGATCCTATTTCCTCTTCTGTAAAAATGGTGATAATCCCATCCCTGTCACAGGTTATTGCTGAAGATTAAATTCCTTGTTTTATATAAAGTGTCTGACCCATAGAAGTGCTTAATAAGGGTTCATTTCCTTCTTCCCAGAATTACGGCTTATAAACAATGGAGATCCTGAAATTCCATGGCAGTCCTGTTTCTTTTTCCAAGAGTCCCTTGGTTCTTTGAGTCAAACAGCCCTGGACCAGAAGCTCTGACACTAGAAGCTTTGCAGATTGACAAAATAAACTTTCTACTGCTGAGAACTTCAAATTAACCTTATCAAAGTCCCTTGAGTCCCAATGATTGTCAGAAATTTAAGTGATTAATAAGATTTAGGAGTAGTAAAGAGGTATGTTTGTTACCTGTCTCATGGATTCTTAAGAAACGAAAGCAGCCTCAGCTGGGTGCAGTGGCTCATGTCTGTAATCCCAACACTTTGGGAGGCTGAGGCAAGCAGATCTCTTGACACAAGGAGAACAGCCTGGGAAACATGGTGAAAACCCTGTCTCTACAAAAAATAACCGGACATGGTGGCACACCACTGTAGTCCAAGCTGCTTGGGAGGTTGAAGTGGGAGGGTTGCTTAAGCCCAGGAATTTGAGACTATAGAGAGCTATGATCATACCACTGCACTCTAGCATAGGCAACAGACTGAGACCCTATCTGAAAAAAAAAAAAAGAAAAGAAAAGAAAGAGAAAGAAAGAGAGAAACAAAGAGAAAGAAGCTAAAGGAGTCTCTAAGAAGGAACCATGAGGGTGTGATCAGCTTACTGCTAGATGTCTTCAACCCAACTTATCAATCTGCTCGCTTTTACAAGCTAATAAGAAAATATAGAGGACAGAGGAAACTTTATTTATTTATTTAGAGACAGGATCTCACTCTGTCACCCAGCTGCAGTGGCATGATCAGGGCTCACTGCAGCCTCAACATCCTGGGCTCAGGAGATTCCCCTGCCTCAGCCTCTTGAGTAGCTGGGACTACAGACATACACCACCTAAATTTTTGTATTTTTTTGTGAAGATGGGGTTTTGCCATGTTGTCCAGGCTGGTCTTGAACTCTTGGGCTCAAGTGATCCTCCCACCTTAGCCTCCCAAAGTGCTAGGATTACAGGCACGAGCCATCACACCTGGTCTAACAGGAAACTTTTGCAGGTGATGATTATTTTCATTATTTCAATTATGGTGATGGTTCATGGGTGTATATATATATATTCCAGTTTATTATTATATATCAATTGGACCTCAATAAAGCCCTTTTAAAAGTCATACAAGAAAAATAAATTTTAAAAAAGAAAAAATTCACTGGCCTATGCATTATGTTGTGTATATTTTACTATACATGTTATGTCTCAATAAAGTACAAATAAATACAGCAACGTGTCAAGCAGTGAATATGCTACCTTGTGTGTAAGAAATAGAGGGTATAAGAATATAGATTTGTATGTGTTGGTATCTGCATAAGAGTTTTATTTCTAAAAATAAGTAAGGATCGAATGACAATTATCACTTATGGTCCAGGGCGAAGAAGATAAGGACAGAAGCAGGACTGAAGCTTCTCAATGCATATCTCGTCATATCATCTTGCTCCTTGAACCCTGTGAAAACAAAAAGTAAATAAAGAATTTTAAAAGGAAGATGAGTAACGAAGTGACTGGAGTGGGAGGTTGGGGAGTTCGTACAGAAAAAAGAAAAGGTCAGATGGGCGTTTTCTAAAATAAGAAATACTTTGAAAGCACAAACAAGAAAAGCCCACATCGGAAGGCTCTGTGACGCTCAGTGACAGCGCCATCACGATTTGAGGGCATGGAGTAAACGTGACCTGCAATCTGCTTGCCACATGATCTATCTACTCTGCCCAGGAGTAGAAACATTTTGTTATACTCGAAACAGATTTGACAGGTATATTTAAAATTAAACAAACCCAAAGCACCATATTATGTACATCTGTTATGAACCAAATCAACCAACCAGGACATATGTATTAAGCGACCTCTACATATTAAACACACCTGCAGCAGTGCTGTCAGGGACCCAAAGAAGGGGACATGCAAGACGAGGCTCATTCCCCTGGGGAGGTCAGGTCAGCTCAGGTGAAATGGCAGGGGACAGTTCTTGACAGTTGTCAGCTGTAGAATGAGGAGGTGCAAGTTCAAAGGGGCCAGCCAGAGATGGCTTCAGTGATTCAATTTCTAGATATTAACTTTTCGGTCTGCACTGTTAGGCCCCACAATTGAAGGGGAAAAAATGAGTTCAGCTTCTTGTCAGCCAGAATGGGATACCACACAGCCCACACATTGCTCGGCTTTTCCCCTTGCCCAACTTTGAGTCAGTGCCGGGTAAGCCCTTCTGAGAGCCCTTCTTCCTTGGTTCCCCTCCCTCCTCTCTCTTCTAGGCCCCTGTGCACATGTCCTGGCTTTATCCTGCCTCAACTGCCTGGGCTCCACTATGAATTAGTTCCTTAGGACTGTTCTAAGGAAGTATCACTAACCAGGTGGCTTAAAACAACAGATATCTATTCTCCCATCCTTCTAGAGGCTGGACGTGCAGAATCAAGGTGTCTGCAGGGCCACACTCCCTCCGAACCTCTAGGGGAAGACCCCTCCTTACCTCTTCCAGCTTCTGGTGGACAGGGCATCCTTGGCTTGTGGCAGCATCACTCCAATGTCTGCCCTGTCACAAGTGTTGTCTGTGTGTGGCTGTGACTCTTCTCTTCCTATAAATGTAACCGCCCAGTGGGTTCCCCTTGCCCGCTGCCTAGACAGAACCAATTTATCAAGACAGGGGAATTGCAGTTGAGAAAGAGTAATTCACACAGAGTCAGCTGTGCGGGAGACCAGAGTTTTATTACTACTCAAATCAGTCTCCCCAAGCATTCGGAGATCCGAGTTTTTAAAGATAATTTGGCAGGCAGGGTCTTAGGAAGTGGGGAGGCTGACAGGTCAAATTGGAGATGGAATCACAGGGGGTCAAAGTTAGGTTTTCCTAATGTCTTGTGTTCCTGGGTGGGATGGCAGAGCTGGTTGGGCAGAACTGGTTGGGTCTGGGTGGTGTCAACTGCTCCATCAAGTGCAAGGTCTGCAAAATATCTCAAGCACTGATCTGAGATTTTACAATAGTGATATTACCCCCAGGAGCAATCTGGAGAGGTTCAGACTCTTGAAGCTAGAGGCTAATTTCTAATCTTATAGCTAATTTGTTAGTCCTGCAGAGGCAGACTGGGACCCCAGACAAGAAGGGGGTCTTTTTGGGAAAGGGCAGTTACCAATTTTGTTTCAGAGTCAAACAATGAACTGAATTCCTTCCCAAAGTTAGTTTGGCCTACGCCCAGGAAAGAACAAGGACAGCTTAAGAGTCAGAGAAGCAAGAAAGAGTCGGTTAGGGCTGATTTCTTTCACTGTCATAATTTCCCCAGTTATAATTTTGCAAAGGCAGTTTCATAAGGGCACTAGTTACACTGGATTAAGGGCCCACCCTATTCCAGTACCTCCTCTTAACTTCTGTCTTAATTACTTCAGCAAAGACCGTATTTCCAAATAAGGCCACATTCACAGGTACCAGGCATTACCACCTCAATCTGTCTTTTTGGGGGACACAATTCAACTCACAACACCCTGTATACCTATATTCTACTGAGAGGGATCCCCACCATACAAACAGGTCTATTCTGTCATTTAAATAGAATCCCAAGGCAAAACTTCCCAAGGGTGATTCTGTTAAAAGCCTCCCTCCCTGCTGTGGGGCAGGATGGAGATGAACAAAGGGGTAAAGAGGATGGAAAAGCCACTTCCTTCCATGTTGGGGAGGATGAGTATAAGCAGAGGAGAAGGGCAGAGAAGGCGGCCCTGCCAAAGTGTATATTGTGCGTTGATACCACCTGCTCACCTGCTGGTTAAATCTCCTCTAAAGTGATGCTGACTTTAAGCCTGTAATGGAAAGAAGGGTAGAACTTGCTCTACCACTGCCTTTGAGAAGTCATTTAACCTTTCTGATCTCTGGTTTCCTTGCCTGTAAAATGAAGGGGTTTAACTATATTACCCGGGGTGTGGTGGGGAGGTTACCTTAAAAATGTCCCCAGTTTTATGGTGACATTTGGGGGTTTCCTGCTGTCACTGACTCTGGGTTAACCAGAGGCAACTGACTCAGGATGTGGCAGACGTCCCAGGCAGGGGTCTCTGGATGGAGACGCTGTCTCTTAGCAGCTCCTGGCCCCTCTGCTGGCAGCACTCAACAGTGTCTGGGCTGGTAGACCAGAAGACTGAACTGGCGGCATGGAGAGGGTGGCTTCAAAAGGCTGTGGAAACTGGTTATACAGAACACAGCCCTGGCTCCCTTGGCTCCTTGGTTCTGGGAGGGAGCCAGAGTTCCAATTAGGGAGTTATGTGGGTTCCTGCCATTCCCATTTTTCTGTCAGTCACTTTACCTGCCTGCTGGCACCTCCCTTCAGAGCAGAGCAAGGGACATTGAAAATGACCAGTTAGGGCAGGGCATGGTGGCTCATGCCTGTAATCCCAGCACTTTGGGAGCCCAAGGGGAGGCAAATCACTTGAGATCAGGAGTTTGAGACCAGCCTGGCCAACATGGTGAAACCTTGCCTCTACTAAAAATACAAAAAAGTTAGCCGGGCCTGGTGGCGCGTGCATGTAATCCCAGCTACTCGGGAGGCTGAGGCAGGAGAATTGCTTGAACCCAGGAGGCGGAGGTTGCAGTGAGCTGAGATCACACGACCGCCCTCCAGCCTGGGAGACAGAGTAAGACTCTGTCTCAACAAAAAAAGAAAGAAAGAAAGAAAAAAAAAAATGAGTGAGACTTCCTCCCTATTACCACTTGATTAGAAGGACTTCCACAAGGCCTGAGATTTCCTAAACTTGACCTCTCCACATCCCCACCTGCATGGGTGATGTTTCCCGTGCAGTCCCACTGCCCTCTCCTTCTGGAGGGCCCCTCTGCATTTTTCCAAGGCCCTCCCGCACCACTGGGCACTGGGTTCATTCCCCTAGCCAGACATTCATCCACCCAGTCAATAAGCAGTTTTTAAGAATCTCCAGTGTGAGTAAGATGCTCTCACTGCATATAGGGAGGCTTGCAGCACAGTAAAGATAATTACAGTCCAAGTAGCTTCTATTCTGCCTGGGCCTTTCTAAAAAGGGCACCAGGAGGACAATGGAGCAGAGGGTGAGGTGTCACAACAAACATTGTGACTCCCAGACTCTAATTTCAACCCAGGCTCCTTAAAGCTTGAAGGCCCTTGGCTTAGGGAGATGGAACAGTTTGCATAGAGAGTTCCTATGGTTGGTAGATGTGCATCATATCCCTTGGGCCATGTCTTTAAATTGGTATCTCCCATGGTACCAAATACTGAGCCACTGCATAAATGTGTTTCCATCATATCTCTGCCTAGCAAGTGGCCCTCCCTGCCCAAGGGAACGTTTTTCTCTGGCAAACAGTCATGGCTTCCATACCTCTCCATGCCTCCCACTCCCAGCACCCGCTACGGATTCAGAGTCATGTGAATCGTGTGCCTCTCCAATAGTCCTCGCTGACATCCATTGCTTACGTGATCACTAGCGTTTCATTCTGATTACAAAATTTTTTCCGCATTGCAACACAAGCCCCTACACAAGATTGATCTCTTCCCTTCGCTGTTACCATTTCTCATGTCTTGTTTTTATTAATACATTGGTTTCATCCTAGCAGCTTTATTTCAAGTGAGTCCAAGCTGACTTCCTCTTTTA
Organism: Chlorocebus sabaeus; assembly: GCF_047675955.1. Lineage (NCBI taxonomy): Eukaryota > Metazoa > Chordata > Mammalia > Primates > Cercopithecidae > Chlorocebus > Chlorocebus sabaeus. Next base: position 29,153,128 of record NC_132911.1, on the reverse strand, counting down.
ACTTAATTCAATCTCAGGGGAAACTGGCCTCCGACTGCATTTGAAGAGCTCTGATCCCATGCTGATGTCCTTTAAGCACAGAGACTACACACTTTCTTCCTATTTTTCCCTCAGCGACATCCAACCCAAAGCCACTTCTCCTGTGTGCTGCTCCTGTGTCCTGGGTTCAGTTCTTTGAGATAAGCTCCTTGGAAATTATTTCTCTCTGCCTGAAGACCTGTAAAGACCTACGAACTGATGAGATCTGGATAGAAGAGTGAGTGACTACTCTGGAGGCTGAGGCAGGAGAATTGCTTGAACCCAGGAGACGGAGGTTGCAGTGAGCAGAGATAGTGCCATTGCACTCCAGCCTGGGTGACAGAGCCACACTCTGTCTCAAAAAAAAAAAAAAAGAGCGAGTGACAAGGTCATTGGATGCATGGGGTCCTAGACTCATTACTTACGTGACATTTCGTAGAACTACTAATCAGCTCCTATGTTTCTATTCGGCACACCAAAACCTAGTGGCTTAAAACAGCAATCATTTACCTGTCTCACAAGGGTGCAATTGGCACAAAGCTTGAAGGAAAGTTCATCTCTGCTTCATACAGTCTCACCTGGGGTGGTTCAACTGGGAATTGGAGGATTACTTGTAAGATGCCGTATTCTTGCCCCTGGAAAGTTGGTGCTAGTGGTGGGATGGGAGCTAAGCCAGTGCCCCCAACCCATGAAGGTACTGAAAAAAAATGTGTAAAAACAGTTTCAAGAGTATAACCTGGTGTCTGGGGCTCTAAGGCCCAAATTAGATATGAGTCCTGTTTCTGAGCTCAGACTCAAAAACACTTATCACTTGAGGCAAAATGCTCTTGCTCCTCTGCCTGTTTCTCAGGGCTCCACAGTCGGCAATCTCCAGCACACAAAACCCAGCTGACTTGACTCTCCAGAGGCACACCCTCTCCCCCACCTGCCTCACTGCCTTGCTTTCCCTAGCATGTCTTGCACCTTCTTCTAGATTTACACTTGTTCTGTTTTATGCACAGGAATTGCCTTCCTCACCTGCCTCCAATTTATTCAAATTCTTGAAGGACTGACTCACGTATCAATGTGTCCAGCAAACCTCTGTTGAGTGTTTACTGTGTGGCAGGCCTGTGCCAAGCACTATTATGTAGGATACAACAGTAAAAGGCCTGGTCTCTGATTCAAGGAGCTTACACTCTGGTGAGGACACACACACACAACACACACACACACAATTTATAATACCCTCAGATAATTGCCATAACAGAGATGTGTATTGAGAGAACCCAAGAGTAGCTGCCCGGGCTACTCAGATAAGTTAAGAAAGACTTACTTCAAAGGTGGAGGTAGCATTTGCATTCTCAGATGTCTTTTATTAGCAACAGAAACATCTCTGCATACATAGCCCAACACCTCCTTCCCCAACTTCTCTTCTCTAAAAATTTGCTCTTTCCTTGGAAAATCAACTTCAACAGTATCTCCCAGCTGTTAAGCGTGTTCTAAAGTACAGTGCTACTTAGCGGGGATCCACAGATCAGCAGCATTCACAGTGCTTTGATAGAAATGCAACTATATGAGCCCTGCTCCAGATTCACTGACACAGAATCTAGAGGAGACAGGCAGAAATCTGTGTTTGAACAAGCTCTCCTGGCCAGGTGCGGTGGCTCCCACCCGTAATCCCAGCTCTTCGGGAGGCCAAGGCAGGCAGATCATTTGAGGTCAGGAGTTCAAAACCAGCCTGACCAACATGGTGAAACCCTGACTCTACTAAAAATACAAAAAAATTAGCTGGACGTGGTGGCACACACCTGTAATACCAGCTACTTGGAGGCTGAGGCTGAATTGCTTGAACTCAGGAGGCCAGGGTTGCAATGAGCCAAGATCGTTCTACTGCACTTCAGCCTGGGTGACAGACTAATACTTCGTCCCAATTGGAAAAAAAAAAAAAACAAATAACAAATAACAACACCAACAAAACAAGCTCTCCCGGCTCTCTTGGGCACACTCACGTTTGAGGAGCTGTCCTAGGAGACTTGCTCCTGGTCTGCTAATCTCTCTCTGCCTTTCCTTCTAGCTCTGCTCCACAGTGCTAGCCCTCAGCAAGTTAGTCTGCCTCCTGGACATTAGCAAATTAAGTAACTCAGCCCCACTCTCCTCCCCTCCACTCGCTTCGGACGTCCAGGTCTCCTCTTGAAACAGCACCATCAAGCATTCATCAGTCATTCCCTCCAAACATTGTTCCCATCACAGTTTCTTCTGCCTCAGTCAGACAAGCTGCAGGTGTTTCTGTTTTCTTCCCATAGAACATGCCAGACTCATTGCCTGCCGTCTCTTCAATAGCTGACCGGTTGAAATCTAGAGAAGAAAACATGACTTTTGGAGCAAATCTGCTACAATTTGGTCCCAGTGCTTCAGAGATTTAAGGCATTGCCACAACAAGGTTTTTTCTGTAGATGCTTCAGGTTCATCTATTATACCAACAATCTTACCAATTTTCTTTAAAACTCTTCTTTTTTCTTATTAAGTTCAAATCTGAGACAAGATCTAAAATATTCCTGGTTTTAATTAATTCCTTTTTTTTTTTGTCCGTGATAGGGAGTTTTGTTTGTTTTCCCAAGGGACCAAGCTTTCTTTGGGATATGTATTACTAAGTAGAACCCACATATTATGTTAATAAAAATCCAATATTATATTACATAATACATTGTATATTAACTTTATATAATTTATTCATTATCTATTTATCTATGTAATATATTTATGGTCTGAGTCACATATTTGTCTCATTTTGGATTTCTATTATATTAAATTATACATTAGAAATATAATATATAACTTATTAGAACTCCAAAATGAGACTAATAATGGCCCTCGCATTTAACCACATGGCAATGCAGTAGAGGGCTACTAGCTTTGGAAATATCCAGATTGTTCAACTGCCTTGGGCTCCTGGGATTGAAGTCATCATCCTGGCAAATTAGCACTAAGTCTGCTTCTCAACCTCAGAAGCTCAGAAACTAGGTTTTGTTGGCACAGATATGGTGGCTGCTCCTCCCCTAGCCAAAATCTCAGGGATGGACCATGACACTGATGAATCAAACCAGAAAGTCAATTTATTGGCTCACCATCAGCAAACACTCTCTCCGGAAATGCAAAACCCTGGTCCACATATAATCGATGCATTCTTTTTCTATCTATAGTCTGATGACACGGGAAGCCAAACCATTCTCTGAGTCTAATTTATGTATTTTACAACAGGAAATCACTGACACAGGAACTAGAATACTTAAAGTCTGTATGACTAAGACATCTTTTCCTAGAAGGAAGTTTCCATGGGAGCAACATCATAATCTAAGGGTTGCTATTATGAGTTGAATTGTGTCCCGCAAAAGGTCTCTTTAAGTCCTAACCCACAAGACTTTGTGATTATGACCTGAGTTGGAAGTCAGGGTCTTGCAGATGTAATTAATTGAACCTGCGAGGTGGAGGTTACAGTAAGCCGAGATCGCGTCATTGCACTCCAGACTGGGCGACAGGGCAAGACTCCCTCTCAAAAAAAAAAAAAAAAAAAGAAAGAAAGAAAAGAAAAGAAAAGGAGAAGAGACAGATATACACAGGGAAAAGACAGCCATGTGACCACAAACGCAGGAATAGGAGTGAGGCATCTACAAGTCAGGGAGTGCCAGCAAACACCAGAAGCTAGAAAAGCAAAGAAACTTTCTCTGTTTCAAGTTTCCAAGAGAGCAGGACTTGCGGACATTTGATTTCAGACTTCTGGCTTCCAAAACTGTGCAAGAATACATTTCTATTGTTTTAAGGCACCCAATTTGAGTTTGTGGTACTTTGTTATAACAGACACAGTAAACTAAAACAGCTGCTATTTCCTTTTTTTTTTTTTTTTTTTTTTGGAGACGGAGTCTCACTCTGTCACCCAGGCTGGAGTGCAAGCTCTGCCTCCCGGGTTGTTGCCATTCTCCTGCCTCAGTCTCCCGAGTAGCTGGGACCACAGGTGTCCACCACCACACCCAGCTAGTTTTTTGTATTTTTAGTAGAGATGGGGTTTCACCGTGTTAGCCAGGATGGTCTCGATCTCCTGACCTCATGATCCACCCACCTCGGCCTCCCAAAGTGCTGGGATTACAGGCGTGAGACACCACGCCCAGCCAAACAGCTGCTTTTTCAATATGGAATCTGAATGAAGGGAATTAGGGAGACTCCCGTGTTTAAGGGAATCGAGCTCTGAGAGCCAGCTCACCTTTCTCATTACACAGAGGACTTTTCAACTGAGACTGAAATATTCAAAGGCCCATTATGTGAGATCCAATCTTACATGGACAGTACTCATGAGATTAGGTAGTACTTATGGGGTCAAATTTCATGCTTAATAGAAATCCCACACGTTGAGGCACATGCCCTCATTTCCAAGTAGCAAATGAGACTGGCTGGGCCTAGTACAATCCTTAAGAATAAGCAGGGACTCTCAAGAATAACTTATTCCATGGCATTCCTCCCTCCCCTTTTTTTTCTGGAAACAAGGCCCATGGACAATGCCTTGCAGCTGGCAAATATCTTAGAAAAATCTCCCTGAGGTTCATGTCACAGCTTTTATGTAGTGGCTTCTGATGCTTCCTTTAGGGGTCAACAGACTATGAACCAAATAAATGGACTTCTTTTTTTTTTTTTCTCCTTTTTTAAAAGACACGGTCTTGCTCTGTCATCCAGGCTGGAGTTCAGTGGTGCAACTTTACTTTACTGCAGTCTTGAACTGCTGGGCTCAAGGAATCTTCCCACCTTAGCCTCCTGAGTACCTGGGGCTACAGGCACACACCATCATGTCTGGATAATTTTTTTGTTTTTTGAAGAGACAGGATCTCACTGTATTGCCCAGGCTGGCCTTAAATTCCTGACCTCAAATGATCCTCCCACCTCAGCCTCCCAAAGTGATGAGATTACAGGGATGTGACACCACACTGGGCCCTCTTTATATCTTTTAAGATGACTCTGCATATCTCTGCTCTGATTGTAAGTTAATCTTACATTTAACTCTCGGCAACCTTGTTCCCCAATTTGGACAGGAAAACCACTGGCGTTCCCAAGTACTGATAACACAGATGCCACTACTACATGGCCTAAGGTATGAGGGAAGAATACCAGAAAAGGCCGTGAAGACGCTGTTTCAAAAGTTGTTGTGTATTATGGAAATACTGTTCATTTTTTTAGGCGGTAATGGTATGGTGGTTTGTAAAACATCCTTATTCTTAGGAGATGCAAGTTGAAGTATTTCGGGATAAAAGATCATGATGTCTGCAACTTACTTTTAAATGATCCAGCCAAATATGCGCGTGCGCGCGCGCGCACACACACACACACACACACACACACACACACACAGCTGCATATACAGAGATAAAGCAAACCTGGCAAAATGTTATCACCTGTTCATTCTAGGTACAGGATATATGGGCATTCATTCATTGCAGTACTCCATCAACTTTATGCATATCTAAAACTTTAAAAAATAAAACATTAAAGGAAGAAAGTCATATCCTTTAGGGTACTGTAGGGTAGAAGCAGGATGGAGAGAATCTTCCTTTTCCCCAGCAAGTCGTCTTCTTGAAACAAAACAAAACAAAACAAACAAACAAACAAAAACAGTGGTGTAATCTAGATGCAACTGCTTCAGACTGACATGTTAAGTAGAAATCCATCTTTGTTTCAGACAGGGAGTCTGTAGAAATTATTTATGGAATTAAGGCATTTTTGCTTCCTCTGGCCGGAGCAAGGAGATAGGGAGGAGCAAGGGGCAAGGGATAGGGAGTGTACAAGTCCTGAGTTCATCATTTTCTTTCATAACTTTGTCCAGTGAACTTAGGAGCAACCAATCAACTTCATTACGTTCCTTGGTTCTCCACATACAGTCAAAGGTATTATGTATAGAGTCACTAAACTCCTTACCTCTCACGAGGGGTGAATCAGGAGTATCAAATGCATTTATTTTCCATAACTCTCTGAAGAGTTCACACCAATGACTATTAGTGTTCTCTGTACTATTAGCAGCAGAGTCCTTAGCATTTTGGGTTCTAATCATATTAAGGAGCCAACTCCAGAAGCCTCAAAACCAACTAAAGAACTCCATCCTTAATATTCTGTTCCTCTAGAACCACTCCTGGTACCAAAATCTGTATTAGTCAGGGTTCTCTAGAGGGACAGAACTAATAGGATAGATAGATAGAAAGGAGAGTTTATTAAGTAGTATTAGCTTAGAGGATCACAGAGTCCCACCACAGGCCATTTGCAAGCTGAGGAGCAAGGAAGTCAGTCAAGTTCCAAAGCTAAAGAACTTGTCCAATGTTCGAGGGCAGGAAGCATCCAGCACATGAGAAAGATGTAGGCTGGGAGGCTAAGCCAATCTAGCTTTTTCATGTTTTTCTGCCTGCTTTATATCCTGGCCACACTGACAGCTGGTTAGATGGTGCCCACCCAGATTAAGGGTGGGTCTGCCTTTCCCAGCCTCAAGTGTTCCTCTCCTTTGGCAACACCCTCAGAGACACACCCAGGATCAATTCTTATATCCTTCAATCCAATCAAATTGACACTCAGTATTAACCATCACAGGGAGCAAGAGATTCTGGGCCAGGAGGTGACCTCCAGCGCAGGGCACGAGCAGGCAAGGGTGGAGGCAGAGACGATCAGGAGTGAGAGCGTTCACTGTTTTCCAGGGAATGGGCAGGGGGCTCCTGTACCCACCTTACTGCAGAGAGACTGAGCTAAGGGCACCACTGCAGCACAGATTAGGAACTGCTAAAAGGCCAGAGTTAACCTGTAAGAGGACCCAAGCAATGACTTCTAGAGTAAGACAATGGGTAACTGGCCCTTCCCTAAGGGACCCTCAAAAATATGGGGAGGTGAGAGGACTGGATTTGCTGCAGGGCCACAGGAGTGGAGGTTCAAGCCTTTTCTGTGGACAGAGAAGGCTTGGGGATATGTGGATTACATACGCAGAACGGACACATTTTTGCTACCCAGTGTACCCTAACACCAGATGGTGTTAACAGGAAGGCCTCTATTTTGCCAAGTGCTTGGTGGGCTTGTGAAAGTCAACTGGGGACAGAGGCTGATACCTCCAGGATATTGGCCTGTACAGTAAGGCCTCAAAGGAAAGTAAATCCTTCGCATTGAAGCAATGAAAGAATTGGAGCACCCAGGAGCCAATCCAGGTTAGAATGAGTGAGAACCAGAGGGACCAGGCATGGAGTGGTTCACACCTGTAATCTCAGCATTTTGGGAGGCCGAAGCAGGTGGATCACTTGAGGTCAGGAGTTTGAGACCAGCCTGGCCAACATGGTGAAATCCTGTCTGTACTAAAAACACAAAAATTACGGGTGTGATGGCACATGCCTGTAATCCCAGCTACTTGGGATGCTGAGGCAGGAGAATGGCTTGAACCTGAGAGGTGGAGGTTGCAGTGAGTCGAAATTGTGCCACTGCATTCCAGACTGGGTGACAGAGCGAAACTTCATCTCAAAAAAAATAAAATAAAATAGGACCAGAGATAGGGGATGGCAGAAGGCTCAGGGCTCCACAAGGGGACCCCATCCCACAAACTCCCCAAATGTAGTAAGTTCTACTTAAATTCAGGATGTTTGGCATGAGCAAGTCCCTAATGAAAACAAAAAGTGGCTTTCAGCACCCCGAGACCCATGTTGCCCAACTGAACTGAGGTCTGTGCCTCCAGGGCAGTGAAGCCAAACATTCACACTGAGGTTTTGTAGTGAGAGGAAACAGGGTGTTTATTTGCAGGGCACCCAGCAAGGAGAATCAGGCAGCTCACCTGACCTTCCCAAAGGCAAGCAAGGGTTTCTTTCTAAAGGCAGGCAGGCAGAGGTTACACGCAAAGTCATAAGTCAATACATGGAGGCTACCTGTTGGTTTGACCTTAACACACAGGATATCTTGAAGCAGGGGCTTACAGGTCACAGGGGGATTCAAAAATTTTCTGATTTTGGAAGGAAGGGAAGCTCTATTTAAAAATTGGGAGTTAGCAGAAAAGAACGTTAGATCTGGCCCATGGGCATGACTTCCTTCAGGTCCTTCAAGAAAAAATGTAGAACAAGAAATAGCGGTCAGAGTTCAGTCCTCAGTTTCCTTTTTTCTGAGGTCTACGTGCCAGCAGATCCATTTGGTGGTGGTCTAGGTTTCTGAAAAATAACACAGGGACGTATGTGAAGATGTATCTTTGGTTTCCATAGGGAACCAAACATCTCATGGCTGTAATTTTATGGCTATTGTTTTATGCTGCGATTACCTTTTTGCTTATGAAGTTGCTCATTAATTTCTCAGGGATAGCTAGGTGCCTGGAATTTTCCTTAAAGGAACTCAAGGTTTTTATTTCCACACTGTGGAGGAGGGGTGGCGCGGCAAGCCCCTAAGAGGGACAGAGACAGAACATTCAGACAGACCAGCGGGCCAGGGAAATCTGCCTCACATCTGCTGGCATACACAGATGTATACGGTATTTTCAAGTCTGATGAGAAATGGCTTGAATATATGTCATTCCCTAGCATAGGCACCAATATCTTCCCAAGTAGTTTCCTTCCACTAGTGCCTTCTCCCTGCCGTCCCCTCCAGGGTTCCTGCCGTTTCATGCCAATAATTTAATTACTCTCTTTGCAGAGGCTCAGTTCTACAGACAGCCTAATTTGAGGTTTGCCTTACTCTTAAATATGTATATCATTTCAATGGATTTATGAAGGGGAGAAAAGAGTGCAGAACCAATTAAGGAATCAAAGACAAGTTCATCCAAGCTCCCAAGGACCAAAAAATAAATAAATAAATAAAAATGGAAGGACCGGGCCAAGGACCTCTTCCCTCCTTTCGTCCTCTCTGACAGTGACCAACACCAGGCTTTCTGGTCAAACACCCTGTGCTGCTGGGTGGATTTTCCTGGTGTTTTCAGCAGAAGGAACAGCTGTCCCGGGATTTGCTGCTATTCCCAGGGAGCTGGAGCTGAATTGTTGCCCAAACTGCAGATGATTCGTTTAAGGCTCGGAATGAGAGACGGATAGGGTTTTCGGAGATAGATAAATAATGAACTCCACGTGGGTACACCATTGAGCCGTGTGTCCTCAAGGGTTAACAGCTTAAAGGTTATTGGGGTTTCTGGCTACACGTTGAGAGTCCTGCTTCCTAATGTAAGCTTCCCCCCCCCACATTCTTTAAACACATTACTTCCTCAAGCACTTCCTCTGGCTTAGGGGCGGGGTTGGGGGGAGAAGGATGCAAATGTATCTAATCTCTAAAAAAAACCTCTGGTATTTGCAGTGAGTTTCAGGCTGAAGAGAAGAGAGAGACCTGAGGCTGTTTCCGCCCACTCGTCCCAGCTCAGCCTCCAGAGAACGCCGCGTGGTTTGTTGCTTGGACCCTCCCAGAGCCTCTTCCAGATGCTGTTGGAAAAAAAGAAAAGAAAAGCTGGGCAGCCAGTGTCACAGCCCAGATGCCATCTCGGTCTATCCGCGGAAATGCAGGCACGCAGCGCCCAGCCCAACCCAGTAGGTGCCAAGCCCTGGGTGCAGACTTCAGCTTCACGCCGCATCCTCTCTCTCTTTTCAGTCTCTGAGTGACTTGACTCAGCCAGGGAGAGGAGATACCTACACATCCGCATGAAGGCGCGTGGGAGGAAGCCGAGAAATGAAGGATGGCGCAGGGCCTACTGCAGGCGCACGTAGACTAGCTCCTTCTTTACCGGCAAAACCCCCTACTCGTCTGCAGTTGGAAAGGAATCCGTTCAGGGCAGGCTCTGCTCGCTGAGCTATGGATGTAGATAGTAACTAGGCGCGTGGAGGTCATTACACACCGTATTCGGATGGTGGAAATTATTGCTTATTTCAGGACACGAAAATGGCCCTTTTTTTTTTTTTTTGAGACGAAGTCTTGCTTTGTCGCACAGGCTGGAGTGCAGTGGCGCAATCTCGGCTCACTGCAAGCTCCGCCTCCCGGGTTCACGCCATTCTCCTGCCTCAGCCTCCGGTGTAGCTGGGAGTGCAGGCGCCCGCCACTGCACCCGGCTAATTTTTTGTATTTTTAGTAGAGATAGGGTTTCACTGTGTCAGCCAGGATGGTCTCAATCTCCTGACCTCGTGATCCGCCCGTCTCGGCCTCCCAAAGTGCTGGGATTGCAGGCGTGAGCCACTGCGCCCGGCCCAAAATAGTCCATTTTTATGTCTTAAAGTTATTAAGAATGAACTGGCTGGGCTGGGTGTTGTGGCTCACGCCTGTAATCCCAAGACTTAAGGAGGCGGAGGCGGAGGCGGGAGGATCATTTGAGGCCAGGAGTTCAAGACCAGACAGAGCAACCTAGTGAGACATACATCCCACCGCCGCCACCACCCCTACAAAAAAACAATTAGTGGCCGGGCGCAGTGGCTCACGCCTGTAATCCCAGCACTTTGGGAGGCCGAGACGGGCGGATCACGAGGTCAGGAGATCAAGACCATCCTGGCTAACACGGTGAAACCCCGTCTCTACTAAAAATACATTTTAGAAAAACTAGCCGGGCGAGGTGGCGGCGCCTGTAGTCCCAGCTACACGGGAGGCTGAGGTAGGAGAATGGCGTGAACCCAGCAAGCGGAGCTTGCAGTGAGTGGAGATCGCGCCACTGCACTCCAGCCTGGGCGACAGAGCAAGACTCCGTCTCAAAAAAAAAAATAATAATAATAACAATTAGTTGGGCTTGGGGGTACGTGACTTACTCCCACCTACTCAGGAGGCTGAGGTGGGAGGATCACTGGAGCCCAGGAGCTCCAGGCTGCAGTGAGCTATGTGATTTCACCACTGCACTCTAGGCTAGGCAACTCAGAAGAAAAAAAGAAAAAAAAAATGGCTGGCTCACTGTAAGGAATTTTGGGATTTTATCTAGTTAAAACAGGCTCTTCCCTCCCACTTCCTCACCGGTCTAGCTATGCCCCAGGCCCACCCTGAGTGGTAGCTTACCCAGGTGTGGCGGCGCTGTGGTCAGCTCGGGAAGCATCTCTGAGTGGGAAGGTGACTAGTTGTCTCACAGTAAAGTTACACTGGGCCTCAGTAGATAGTCTTTGGACCCCTGCATCAGCATCCCCAGAGAGCTGTGGAAATGCAGATTCCTGGCCCTATGGCACTCTAAGTTGGACTCTGGGAGTGGCATCTCAGAAGCTTTAGTATAAGCAAGCTCCCTGGCTGTTTCCTGTTGCAGATTAGGGTTTGAGAACCACTCCTCTTTCACCACATTGGAAACTCACTAAACGCTTGCCTAGTGAGTAAATAAATATAATAGCTTCTAACTCCTGCAAAGGTATTAACCAGTCTCTCTAACAAGGATGGACATTTTTGTAAAGGAACTCTTGAAGTTTCCAAAACTTAAGTTTAAAATGGCAGCTCCTTGGGTATGTGGGGAGTGCTGTCAGAGTGGATACCACGTCCACATCCCCTCCGAATACTCACATACACCCACTACTCACAGACTCCCAATCCCATGGCGAAGAACACGATCTTGGTGTTCTTTTCTCACTGCCTACCAAGCTGCCCAGCAGGCACTTTACAGACTCCATCTCCATATTCACATCAACGTACAAAGTACAAGTCCCAATTTCCAGACAGGGAAACTGGGGTTCAGAAAGATTAAATAATTTGCCTTCTTATATTGCTACTAAGGGCCAAGGTGCAGATTCAAATCCATTCAAGTCTCAAAGCTTGCATGATCTTACCACACCCACCAAAATCTATTTCATAAGTTCAAAATGGCATCAGAGGTTCATAAACAATCAGGACAGGCAAGGCCCTGCAGGTTTATCTAGAACAACTTTCCCACTTTACAGGTAAGAGGCAATGCAGTATGAACCTGAGGCTAGCTGATATGTTTTGTCTGAGCTGCTTAGTTTTGTTTAAGAAACTTGAATTATTCAACATTGAAAATCCTTGAGATTTTACATTAAAACTCAGACTTTTTCTCCCTTATAAAAGCAGATTTTTGTAACCCTGAGCCCCGTTCCTGATTCTGTTCATGGTTAACTGTATAGGTTTTGAAATCCACAGACGTGGGTTTGAGTCTTGGCTCTAGGCCTTAATGGCTATGTGACCTTGAGTAAGTCACTTAGCCTCTCTGGGCCTCTTTTCCTCAACTGTAAAGTAGACACAGCAATAGTATCCACCTTACACGCTGGCTGTGAACATGGGATGAGATGACATGTGTTCACTGCTTAGCACTGTTACTTAATAAATCTTAATCAGTATAAGCTTAGATTGTGCAGGCCTTGACAATGGCAATACACCTAGTCTATGACAGAGCCAAGACTCACACCCCGATTCCAGATCCCAATCTGCAAACTGCTTCCACTGATCATCCCTCAACCACCCTCATGCCCCTCACCATTCCCCATGAAGTACCTAGGTAATCTTGCAAGCAATGAAGAAACCTGAGTTTTCCAAATGTCTTCGATGGCACTAACCAGATACATCATTTCGCCTCAAGAGACAAAGTGTTCTTTGTGTAAAGAACACCCAACTGAGATCCAGATTCTAGTCTCAACTGGCGTACTAACCCTATGCAAGTTATATGTCCTCACCGGCCCTCAGTTTCCTCTCCTGTAAGATAGGTAGTGCTTATATCATTTATATCATTGACTGAACTGTGTCACCCCAAATTTCATATGTCAACGTCCCAAACTCCAAAATTTCAGGATGTAAGTATATTTGTAGATGAAGTTTTTAAAGAGATGATTGAGTTAAAATGAGACCATTGGGGTAGGACTGTAATCCAATGTGATTGAAATAGATTCAAATCCATTCAAGTCTCAAAGCTTGCATGATCTTACTACACCCACTAAAATCTATTTCATAAGTTCAGAATGGAAGCGGAAGAGACACCAGGCACACATATGCACAGGGGACAACCAGGTGAAGAGGGAAGAAGAGGGTGACCATCTGCAAGTCAAGGAGAGAGGCCTCCAAGGAAACCAAATGGGCCGGCACCTTGATCTTGGACTTCCAGCCTCCAGAGCTGTGAGAAGATAAATTTCTGTTGTTTAAGCCACTCCGTCTGTGGTGTTTTGCTGCCCTAGCAAACGAATACAATCTGTTTTACAGAAGAATAATTGAAGAGCCTGCTACGTAGTAGGTATCTGGTTAGTTCTTGTCCTTACACAAGCTGTGCCCTTACACAAGCTGTGCAGGGGGCGTGGGATCCGCCTGATGGGGACTTTTGCTGTACTGAGGCTCCTTCACTGAGGGAGTCTGCCAAGCACCCTGGAACGCGTATGCTGTCTGGCAAGAACGCCCTCTGCCTTGGACAAGACTAGAAGGATAATGACAGATTTGTCAACTCTCCTTCAAGCCACCACCTTCCTGTTAGCACTTGTCATTACAACAAACCCTTTCTTCATTTCAACATCTTTCTTAATGTGCCTCAATCTCTAAATACCAACTGAATCTCTAAATACCAGCTCAATCTCTAAATAGCAACTCAATCTCCATGACATCTTTTAAAAGTTCTTAATAAAACCCAGGAAGCTACTTGGACTCACAGATAAAATTTCTCTCAACGTAGAATGAGTTATTCATCGGACACATTCATTCTAGTTTTCACACCCCTTGGGTGCTGATTTTGCTCATTCTAGGAGCCCTGTGTTTCATATCTGATTGCCCTGACCTGCTCTTGTCCTTGCATCTATGGCATCTTGTAATTCATAGGATCACCATCTGATCTTCTGAAATTTACTTGAACCTCCAACTCCATGAAAGAAAAAAAGACTATTCATATTTTTGGTTGGCACCACTATGACTACCTGTATCTCTCATGTTGTTTAAAGCAGACATTCACTCAACTCTAAAATATTACACAATACTCTTGAAAACGGAACCACACATCCATTATACAGAACTGCTGTGTTGGCTAGTGGCTGCTGAGCGCTTGAAATGTGGCCAGTCTGAATTAAGTTGCACTGTAGGCCGGGCGCGGTGGCTTATGCCTGTAATCCCAGCACTTTGGGAGGCCGAGACGGGTGGATCACGAGGTCAGGAGATTGAGACCATCCTGGCTAACATAGTGAAACCCCGTCTCTACGAAAAAATACAAAAAATTAGCCAGGCATAGCGGCGGGCACCTGTAGTCCCAGCTGCTCAGGAGGCTGAGGCAGGAGAATGATGTGAACCCGGGAGGCAGAGCTTGCAGTGAGCCGAGATTGCGCCACTGCACTCCAGCCTGGGAGACAGAACGAGACTCTGTCTCAAAAAAAAAAGATGCACTGTACATGTAAAATAGACAACAAATATTGGACTTGGTATGAAAAATAAGAAAGTAAAATGTTTCATTAGTAATGTTTTAGGCCGGGCATGGTGGCTCACGCCCGTAATCCTAGCACTTTGAGAGGCCGAGGTGGGAGGATTGCTTGAGCCCAGGAGTTTGAGACCAGCCTGGACAAAATGGCAAAACCCCATCTCTACAAACAAAATTTAAAAATTAGCTGGGTGTGGTGGCATGTGCTGGGTGTGGTCCCAACTACTTGGGAGGCTGAGGAGGGAGGATCACTTGAGCCCAAGCAGTAGAGGCTTCAGTGAGCCATGATCGTGCCACTGCACTCCAGCCTGGGCAACAAAATGAAATCCTGTCAAATAATAATAATAATGTTTTATATTGATTATACCTTAAAATGATAATATTTTGGATATATTGGGTTAAATAATGTATATTCAAATTAACTTCACTTATTTCTTTTTTGTTTTGTTTTCAACACATCCATCACCATCCATGCTGTATATTAGATCTTCAGAACTTGTTCCTCTTACCAAGTTTGTACCCTTTGACTAACATCTCCCAATTTCCTGGAGAGCACTGTTCAGTTACTCTCTGCTTCTGTTAGTTCAACTTTTTTAGATTCCAAAAAGTAAGATCAAATGGTATTTACGTTTCTGGGTCTGGTTTAGTTTTTTTACTCTTTTAATGTGAATTCTAGAACGTTTGAAATTATGTATGTGGCTCACATTCTGTTTCTATTACCAAGCTGTTAAAGAAGGGAAATTGAGGCACAGGAATATTGTCAAATGACTAGCTCTGGGTTTCATGAGATTCAGAACTAAAATGAATGACTGATAGCCTGGGAAAACGTCACCCACTAAAGGAATATGGCCAAATGAAATAGGAATGGCAGCATTGGATGTGATTCCTTTGAAATATCTCTCTAGCCCTGAGATCATTTATCACTTAGTATCTCCTGAGAAGGAAGCAGGTGCATATGAAATCAGCCCAGAAGATCAACAGAAAGCCGTATGGCATATGAGTCTTGAAGGGTAATGAATGAGCTAAGAATTTTCCATCTCTGATATCTAGAACAGTCATAAGAGAATTCTTTACACCCACTACCACATCAGAACATATATGACTAAAAAAAATAGTGAAACCCATATGACAAATATTTTTACTCTGTTATCTCTTCTTTATCAACAATAGTTGGGGTGGTTGATAGCCACTCAACAAATCTCCAAATGATGTCATCTAAGGTTCTGAAAGGATCATTATCTTGTGGAGGGACTCACCTGGGTATGTGCATTGCATCTAAGTGGAAATATGAGGAAAAGATAGGGTGCCTCAACTCATTTTGCCTCAGCCTTGAGGAAGGATAGCCTATATAGAGAGAAAACACCAGCATCCAGTGTGCCAAATGTCACTGAGTTTAGGGGCTCAGCTCCCAGCAGAGAGGTTCTCTTCTCAGCCAGATCTTGTCTGTGCCCTCGAACTCTCAACCTAATCAGAGCCATTCAGAGAAGACCCCTGCTCACCTGTCACAGCCTAAAATGCCTTCCTTATCTGGAAGTCACCACTGCAGCATCCTCCGCAAGACAGGCAGAAACACTGATGTAAGAAGAAGACAAAAACAAGCCTGGGAACAGCCTGAAGAGCTATCAGTTAAGTTTATAGAAAACTTATTAGGTTCTTTCCAGAGCTTGTTTACTCTTGCCCTCATATATGACTGTAATGAAGTAATTTATCAGTTTCAGTAGAAAGGAGTGGGGGAGAAAAAAGGAAGAAAATACCAAGACTGACCCTGAAATGATGTCAAAGCAGCAAGGAAGAGAAGGATGATGAAAAATAAATTCATGAATTCAAAAAGCATCACAGTTTATAGCTGGTCGATGTAGTTCTATAAGTTTTAATACAGTGTTTGTTTTTTGTTTTTGTTTTTGTTTTTGTTTTTTTGAGATGGAGTCATCCAGGCTGGAATGTGGACTACAGTTGTGCTATCTCAGTTCACTGCAACCTCCACCTCCCAGGTTCAAGCAATTCTCCTGCCTCAGCCTCCGTTGTAGCTGGGATTACAGGTGCCGACCACCATACCCAGCTAATTTTTGTATTTTTAGTAGAGACGGGTTTCACCATGTTGGCCAGGCTGGTCTCGAACTCCCGACCTCAGGTGATCTGCCCACCTCGGCCTCCCAAAGTGCTGAGATTACAGGTGTGAACCACTGTATCAGGCCCACAATACAGTGTTTTGAACACCGAAATAAAATAGTAGTTATGATCATTGATTATGCTTAAAATTTGATCTTCATATTAATGACCCAAAACATTCATAGAGGTTTGTATTTTGCTCCCTATTTTCTGCTTTAACAAAGATATACGATGTTTAGAAATAGTTTGGTCACATTTCCTTAAATGTTTAATCCCTTGCAGAGAGGA
The DNA here is from genome assembly GCF_047675955.1 of Chlorocebus sabaeus. Taxonomy (NCBI): domain Eukaryota; kingdom Metazoa; phylum Chordata; class Mammalia; order Primates; family Cercopithecidae; genus Chlorocebus; species Chlorocebus sabaeus. The sequence goes on along the minus strand of NC_132911.1, from coordinate 29,136,429 downwards.
GCTTGTATATTTTCCGTTCCTCCAACAATGCCCCACAAAAGAGGCTTTGTTAGAGAAAGCATGCTTATGGTGGTCACAGAACATATGTCTCAGTAATCCCCGGACAGAAGTCAGTTGTCCCATCCTTAAGAGCTCTAACGTACCTCCTGCACTCTGCACACCATTTGTGCAGTGGCCGCGTGGGCCAGGGCCTGGCTGGCTCGGCTTCCTGAGTCAGCACACTCTCCTCTCCACGGAGCAGATGGGCCAACCCTCGGGGAAAGGAAGCTCTTCTAAGATCCTCCTGTCTTCATTCTTCCCAAATGGGCTTTGCTATAAAAAGCAAATTAAACAGCCATTGTTCCTTTTCTCCATGACGCTGGCATGCTAACATCCTGCCTGATACCAAAGGCTCCCGGATGTTTGTTGCTGGCCTGGGGATGCCTGCCACTGCTTACAGCAATAAGAAAAAATCATGCCTTCCACTTGGGAACAGAATCTCTCTTAAAAGTTCCAGGCCTTTCTTTCTCATCGTGTCCCTCCCCTCTTTTTTTAATGTTATGACATATAGTACACAGCAGAAAAGGGCTTTTTTGTTAGCTCAGCATTCTTCTCCGTGCCTGGCGAAGTACTCCCACGGCCTCACAAATAGGCTTAGGCATCTAATCACAAGAGATCCTGAAGGCCTGGCCCTTAAATCTTCCCCGCTACGTGATGTTTCTCAGTGCAACACTTATTGCATTGTGTTCCGGAGTCCTTCTGAAATACCAAGAAGTCACCCTCCTCCCAACCTAAAGAAGAACACATAAAATACTTTCTAAAAAGACAAACAGCCGAGGGTAAAATAATAAAGCCATATGGAGCCCCTACAAGGCAAGGCCCTGAGGGGGAAAAAAGGGAAGCAAAACTTATCATATGTCTTCAGGCAGATTTTGGTCTCTGCAGAGAGAAGAAAAACTGGGAAAAAGAGAGAGAAGAGAGAGAGGGAAATTGAAAGAGAGAGAGGAGAGGCAACCTGTATTTACCATTTATCACATTGTAATGTAATTGCTGGTGTAATTTTCTCTCTCCTCTCGCTATACACTCCAGGATCTATAATTTAGGCTTCTATTTTATATGTAAACTTTATTTCAAATTCAATTTGTTCTGAAATCTGATATTTATCAGCAACTCACTGAAAGTCAAACCATCCTGAAGTGGCTCATGGGGCTATTTCTCCTAGGAGAGTATCTCTGCAGCTTCTTTGTGGACCATCCAAAGGTAATTCAGCACTGGCTGAAATTCTATTCCATAAGCTGAGATCCCTCTTTTCACACTTCTGTCTAGTCCTGTGAGTGCCATTAACCACACAGCTCTCTCTCTTCCTGATGGAATTAACAACTTACTGGCCAGGCACAGTGGCTCATGCCTGTAATCCCAGTACTGTGGGAGGCAGGCAGATCACTTGAGGTCAGGAGTTCGAGACCAGCTGGGCCAAAATGGTGAAACCTTGTCTCTACTGAAAAAAAAAAAAAAAAAATTCTGGGCGTGGTGTCATGCGCCTGTAATCCCAGCTACTCGGCAGGCTGAGGTAGGAAAATCACCTGAACCTGGGAGGTAGAGGTTGCAGTGAGCCGAGATCACACCACTGCACTCCAGCCTGGATGACAGAGACTGTCTCCAAAAAAAAAAAAAAAAAAGGGGGGGGAATTAATAACTTACCACAAACAACTCAAACATTCAATTCATTACTCTTCAATAACCCTAAGGCAGGAATTCAACAATGCAAATAAACCTCAAGAGAATTCCAGATACAAGGTACCAGAGACAGGCAGTTCTAGGAAAGTGAGTCCCAGGAGGAAAAATATGGCAGAACAGTAGGCTTTTAGCCAAAAGGATTTTCAAAACTAATTACTCTTCCATCTTTTAGAGAGAAGACTAGATATTTTAAATACTAGTTTTTGAAAGCCAAGCGGATTCCTGGGACATTTCAGTTACTTATTCACTACACCACTGCTAAACTTGGGGGTCTTTGAGGTTTCCAACCTCAGCTCTCACATGAAGCTTTTCAAAATGAAACCTTGGTAGGTGTTTACTGAACAGCTTCTCTCTACATGGTCAAGCGGACTTGTTCTCAGAAAAAGGACAGACATTTCTGGTAAGTAAATGACCCAAACAGGAAGTGAGCCCATGACAAGTGCGCAGAATGTGCTGGAAAGTGTGCAAAGATGAGGAAGGTCCTTGGGGACATAACTCATGCTTTTTCCAGCAGAGCTCCTCAGCATCGTGGTCTTCTTCCCCTCACCCCCCTGCGAGGAGAGTCCTGGCAGGAAGGTGCCAGCCAGGACCTGTGTGACCAGTAGGAGCTCATTTCCTGGCCCATGGCTTCTACCTGATGGTGTGATATTGACCAAACTAACATTGTAGGAGATGCAAATTATACGTTTCCTATGACTGCTGTCACAAATCACCACAAACCTGGTGGGTTTTTGTTTGTTTGTTTGTTTGAGACAGAGTCTCACTCTGTTGCCCAGGCTGGAGTGCAGTGAGGCAATCTTGGCTCACTACAACCCCTGCCTGCCAGGTTCAAGCGGTCCGCCTGCCTCAGCTTGGGACTATAGGCACGTGCCACTACGCCCAGCTAATTTTTTTCTGTTTTATTTTAGTAGAGACAGGGTTTCACCATGTTAGCTAGAGTGGTCTCAAACTCCTGACCTCAAGTGATCCGCCCACCTAGGCCTCCCAAAGTGCTGGGATTACAGGCATGAGTCACCGTGGCTGGCCCAAACTTAGTGGCTTAAACAAACCACTTATTATCTTTCAATTCTGGAAATTGGAAGTCAGAAATGGGTCTCTCTGGGCTAAAATTGAGGCATCAGCAGGACTGTGTTTGTTCTGGAGGCTCTAGGGAAGAATCGGTCTCTGTGTCTACAAGAACACCCTCAAGCTGTGCCTTCCTCTATCTTCAAAGCCAATAAGGGTGGTTGGGTCCTCCTCGCGTTAAGTACCTCTGACCTACCCTTCTGCCTCCATCTTTTAAGGCCCTTTGTGTTAACATAAGATAGACTAGGATAATTGTTAAAGTCAGCTGATTAGCAACTTTAATTCCATCTGCAATTTTAATTCTCCTTTTGCCATGCAGTATAACACTCACAGATTCTGAGGATTAGGATGTAGACATCTTTGGCAGCCAGTGGGGAGGAAGGTGGTAGGGCACACATTATTCTTCCTACCACACAAGCAAACCAACATAAACAGGATGTAAGATGGGGAGGCATGTCCTCTAGATTAATACACATGAAAATGTGAAAACACCAGGCAATACAAGGTGCAAGCTTTAAAGTGAAAAAACACAAGACAGTCATGGGCAGGGGCCAGAATGCCCCCGTGTGTCAGGGGAGATCATAATGAAATCAAAGAAGGATGAAGCCCTCCCAGAGATTTTTGATCTGTGAGAACTGATAGGAACCTCGAGAAGTCATAGCGCTACCTTTATTGAGTGCTCCTACACATTCGTGGTCAAAAACTTTGGTGCAATGTTTGAAGATATTAAAAGACGCAAACCAGCCGGGCGCAGTGGCTCACGCCTGTAATCCCAGCACTTTGGGAGGCTGAGGTGGGCAGATCACGAGGTTAGGAGTTCGAGACCAGCCTGACCAACATGGGGAAACCCCATCTCTACTAAAAATACAAAAATTATCTGGGCGTGGTGGCACCTACCTGTAATACCAGCTACTCAGGAGGCTGGGGCAGGAGAATCGCTTGAACCTGGGAGGCAGAGGTTGCAGTGAGCCAAGATTGCGCCACTGCACTCCAGCCTGGGTGACAGAGCAGGACTCCATCTCAAAAAAAAAAAAAAAAAAAAAGAGGCCGGGTGTGCTGGCTGATGCCTATAATTCCAGGACTTTGGGAGGACAAAGCGGGCGGATCATGAGGTCAGGAGATCAACACCATCCTGGCTAAGATAGTGAAACCCTGTCTCTAGTAAAAATACAAAAAATTAGCCAGGCGTAGTGGCAGGCGCCTGTAGTCCCAGCTACTCGGGAGGCTGAGGCAGGAGAATGGCGTGAACTCGGGAGGCAGAGCTTGAAGTGAGCTGAGATCGTGCCACTGCACTCCAGCCTGGGCGACAGAGTGAGACTCTGTCTCAAAAAAAAAAAAGAAAGAAAGAGAGAAAGAGAGAGAGGGAGGAAGGGAGGGAGGGAGGAAGGAAGGAAGGAAGGAAGGAAGGAAGGAAGGAAGGAAGGAAGGAAGGAAGGAAGGAAGGAAGGAAGGAAGGAAGGAAAAAAAAAGGACCCATAGTTTTCACACTACTTACTCAATTCCTACCCCTATTGCTTTCAATTCTAAGTCAGGATTGAAAAGAACTGTTTACAGCCCTGGCGGCTGAGAAGGCAAAGTTCTCACATGGCCCAGTAAACACATGTTTTTTTTTTTTTTCCCAAGCGTTTGCTCATAGTAAATTGTTTCCCTATTAGCCTAAGTGTTGAACTGGATTTGAAAATCTGGCAAATATCTGGTGCCCATTAGAGTCACAGTACAGAGGGGACCTCCCCGAGAAGGGCTTGAGGGATACCAGTGTATCTTTGCACACTGATTGAGACCCATGGACTTCTTAAGAGCCAACTCAATTCTTCTTTCCTCTCATCTGCCCAGCAAAACTTTTTGGCAGGTAAGGAATGCTGAAGTTCCAGCAGACCTGAGATAGAACCTAGGTATGCGCTACCTACCTGTAAGTCAGAGTGTTTCTGCTGTGTTTGCTGTCACTCATGTAATCATCCCTGGTTGCTCTATTCTTCCTATTGCATTAATTATGGAGAAGATGGATTTCCTGGCTGTTATATTATAAACCATATATATATATATGTTATCTGGATATGCAGTGGCTGTCAGTAAATAACCCTCTCAATCTCTTCTCTAAATTTTCCCAAATTCAAAACTTCATTATTTTTAGTTTTCCTATGAAATGTTATATCCGTTAATCTCTGTGTCTCTGTTTCTGTCTGTTGACCTCTCTGTACTTCTGTCTTCAACTCTGTCTCTGTCACTCATCTCTTCCTCCATCGCTCTCTCCCTCTTTCTCTCTCCCCATCTCTCATTATCTCTTCCCTTGCTTTAGAAATTCACCTCATGGTGTCAGATCCATTTTTGTAGACAAGAAGAGACAAGTATTATTCCAAAGTAGATTTGGGGGTACTTCCTTATCCTAAGCCACCTCATTCATTTTGTCCCACCACTGTTGGGCCAAACAGTCTCAGGTTTAATGCATTTCCCTTTCTTAATATGACTTACTGCTCTGTTCTTAGTCTCAGCCCAAACCGTTGGTCAGGTAGTCATCCATTCAAGCCCCCCAAATCAATCTGCTCTGCAGATTTCTGCCTTTGCCTTCTTCTTTGTTCCTTTTACCCACACTTTTAACGTTCCATCCAAAGTGTTCTCATGGGAAAGTTTTTTGCCCAGACACCTACCCACTTCACTCCTACCCTTCCCCATCTGGTAAACTCCTCTCATCTTCTAGAATTTCCATCTTTCCTGCAAAATTGTCACAACTACTGTGTTTAACAAACACACACTTCACTGTAGGGCACAGGGATATTTGCATAAATGCCAGGTAGCAGCTCTTTTGAATAAAATTCAGAGAAATGATCCAATATTATAATTCACGAATGTAAATTCATTCAGGAATGGTAATGTGTTAATCAATGCAGGCTCCTCCCTTCTTCTTCAGAGAGGGATTTTGCCCTGTCAAAGAAAAGAGAACAAGTCTAATCAAGATACTCAATCTACTCAATTCACTTAGTTGCAGAGGTTTGTAACACTTCTCCTGTGAGAGTTTTTGCAAAGGAAGAGCTTTGTTCAAAGGCATCCATGCTAGAGAAAGCTCCAAGGTTCAGGAGAGCAATTGAAATTAAAATCAGCCAGGTGGAGATGAAGCAAGAAGAGCAGAGAACTGATTGTTTTCCCGGATGAGGTGGACAGCTGAGGCAGGACAGGATTTTGTGAAGATCTGAGGGTAGGGGAGGCAGTCCCTGGCTGATCTAGAAATCTACGGTTTCTCTGTGTAGGGAGGGGAGGGAGAAGATACAGCCTTGCCCAGGTGCTTGCTTTGGTTAAACTGGGATGTTTTACCACACTGTCTGGACACGAGACGTAGCTACTGTCCAGAAAGGTAAAATTATTTTGTTCCCACCTTTAAATGCTTAGGAAAAATATCAAATGGGAAAACTGAACCAGGAAAAAAAATAGTTGATGCCTTGAAACAGAACCCAGTAAAAGTGAGAACATTTTCTTTTCTTTCTTTTCTTTTCTTTTTTCCTTCCTTCCTCTCTCCCTCCCTCCCCCTACCTCCTTCCTTCCTTCTTTCCTTCCTTCCCTTCTCCTTCCTTCCTTTCTTCCCATTTCCTTTCTCTCTCTCTCACTCTCTTTCTTTTTTCTTTCTTTTTTTGAAAAAGAGTCTATTCACTCTCACTTAGGCATGATCATGGCTCACTGCAGCCTAAATCTCCTGGGCTCTCAAGTAATCCTCCTGCCTCAGTCTCCTGAGTAGCTAAGACTGTAAGTACATACCACTATGCCCGGCTAATTTATTTTAAATTTTATGTAGAGACAGGGACTCACTCTGTTGCCCAAACTGATCTCAAACTCCTGGGCTCAAGCGATCCTCCCCCTTCAGCCTCCTGAGTAACTGGGACAACAGGCACAAGCCACTGTACCTGGCTAGAGGTAGGAACCTCATTCAATGCTTGGTGATGAGGTCCCTGAGAAGAATGCCCCAAAGCGTTCCAGACTACATAGAAATTCTAGGAGCTTTCTTACACCCAAAAGAGGAAAAACTATAATTTATCAGCAGTTGTTATGTGCCAGGCATGATTTAGTGCTCCAAAAGTATTGCAAGTCTTCAAGAAAAATATTTTTAGGTCCATTTTACAGTTGTAGGAACTAAGGTTGTACTAACTAAGAAGTTGGTAGAGCCAGGACTTAAAACCAGCTCAGCCTAATTCCAAAGCAGATGTTCTTTCATTCTTTAGGGGAAGGAGAGAAATGTACGTTCCTCAGTACACTGTAATTTAAGAGACTTCCTGTAAGAATTCACTAGTTCCTACCTTTAGGAAATTGGTCTGAATGCAAGTCCCAGTTCAAATGCTTTTCTCCATCATTCCTGTAAACACTTGTATTATTGAATCATTACTCTTGATGATACTTCAAAATTATGAATATTTAGAATGAAAACTTCAACTGTCAGCACAGAAGAAAGGATTCTTCAAGAGACAGATACTACACGGATGATTTCTGATAGGCCTTTTGTAAATCACCTGTATCAGTGATCTCGGCTGCACGTCAGAATCACCTGGTGATATTTTAAAACTAAATGCCCAACCTTAGGCCTGGAGCTTCTGTTCTGTAGGTTTGGATCCAGGATTAGCAATCTTTCCTTTTAAAAAGTTGCTATGCTTGTGTTGATCTGCAGCCGGGGCTGATACCCACAGACACAGGGCAAAAACAGACTACAGATTTCGTCTCTGTTCTGTCACTTGCAAATGCAATCACAATGCAATCAAAGAGAGGCACAAATCCCTGATCAAGAAACTCTTCCCAAGCAACACAAAGCAATCACAGAATCATTTTTTAAAAATGCAGGCCAAAGCTAAGCATAAACTAGGGCAGGAAAACCACCAGATGTGAACATATTAAGCTTTATTTTAAGGGATCTCAATTGGAAATTGTTTAAACAGGAGCGTGAGTGCAGTGAGGTGGCAGATGGTGAGTGGCCCGAAGGAGAAAGGCAGCCTCCTCTCACAATCCTACATTAATCCAGTCCCACCTCTCTGGTCACCACTATGGGAGGTGCTGTACTGTTTCTTTGGCACAACTGCTCTCTGGCTATACGGGAGCCATTCCCATTTTAATCCAGACTTGATCCTTTCAAATAGACAAGGTCTCAAATGTTACCATTTTCAGAACTGTAACTGTAACAGTAATATCCCAAAATGTATTATGCATTTGCCCTATGTACAGAAGCTCATCATTATCCCCATCATCAGCTGTCTCCATAAAAATCTGGAGTTTTATTTATTTTTGTTTATTTGTGGGGAAAGGATGGTCTGTACAATTTTTATTGGAAAACCACATGCAGAGACGTACCCAAGCATAAGGACTAACTTGATGAATTTTCACAAAGTGAACACAGCTACGATGGAACCAGCACCTATATCAAGAGACAGAATGTAAGTGTGGGCTGTTTTTGGACTTAATACAAATGGAATCATATATATGTACTCTTCGGATCTGGCTTCTTTCAATATTATTCTTTCAAATATTAGGTTTGTAAGATTCATCTGTGCTGTGGGTAGTTCCTTCCTATTCTTTGTCTAGGGTTCCAAAGTATAGTATATCACAATTTATCCATTCTACTTCTTAAAAACCTTTTTTTAATTTTTAACTTTTATATATTTAGAGAGAAAAGTGCAAGACATCTTATATGCATCTACTATTGCACTGGGGTGAGGTCTGGGCTTTTAGGGTGCCCATCACCCAAATAGTGAACATGGTACCCAATAGGTAATTTTTCAGCCTTCACCACCCCCCCGCATCCTCCCACCTTTTGTGGTCTCCAGTGTCTATTATTCCACTCTGTATGTCCATGAGTAAGCATTGTTTAGCTCTCACTTGTAAATCAGAACATGCAGTACTTGAAAGGCTGAGCTTTAAAACCAAATGCACAGAAAGAAGAATGAAAGTGTTTCCCATGGGCCATAGAATGTCAGGAAGAACTGTCCACTGTGCATGCTGTCTTCATGGATGGTAGTCTGAGGACAGTATACCAGCGCCAGGATCTCCCACAAGAGCTGCATCCGCCTGCTACAAGGTCCAACTTCTGGGATTCACCAGGTTAGTTCAGAAGAGCTTTTGTTTTTTGTTTTTGTTTTTGTTTTGAGAGAGGGAGTCTCACTCTGTTGCCCGGGCTGGAGTGGAGTGGTGTGATCTCGGCTCTTGGGTTCAAGCGATTCTCCTGCCTCAGCTTCCCAAGTAGCTGGGACTACAGGTGTGCACCACCACACCCAGCTCATTTTTGTATTTTTAGTAGAGATGGAGTTTCACTCTATGTTGGTCAGGCTGGTCTCAAACTCGTGACCTCAGGTGATCTACCTGCCTTGGCCTCCCAAAGTGCTGGGATTACAGGCATGAGCCACTGAGCTCAGCCCAGAAGAACTTTTGATGTCTTCCAATAGTGTTGTTTTAAGAGTTTGGTGGATACATTTCAGGGTCACAGAGAGACATCGCAATAGCCTCTAGTAAGCAGAATAGATGTGTCAGCACAGAGGGTCATGTAACGTGAACAGATGAGGCTCTGGAAGGAAGCAGGCTGTGCATTCCCTGACAGCCCTTTCCTTGAGGGGATGAAGCAGAAAGGTGAAGGAAACATCCCAGGGAAAGTAAGACTTAATGAACCGTGCTGCAAAGGGCGGGTAAGAATGAGCCTGCCAACACTGAGACTGGGAGAGAGGACGGCCTGTGAGAAGTGAGGTCCATTCCAGGCAGCAGAAGTTCAGTGTGACCAAAATGCAGAATGATAGAGTGGGAAGCCCCAGGAGTTAGAGATGAGGCTGTGAGGCAGGCCCCGCAAAGAATGGTGGGAAGTTTAGACTTCACTCAAGATGCCATGGGGTACAGCTGCAGGGTACAGCCGATGAGTGATAAGAAAAAATATGCAATCCAGAAGATTATGCAAGCCAAGAAATGGACTAAAAGTGTGAGTCACCAGTAAGAGGAGATGAGCTAGGCGGCCAGAAGGGAGATAATGGTAGCCAGGGTGAGAATAAGAGAACAAAGCGAATAGAAGAAACAACGGATCTCACAATGCTCAGAGGCACTGTCAGCAAGATCAGAGGGTTCATTTGTTTGATGGAGGCAGGACAGGTGAAAGACAGAGAGAGAAGAGAGAGTAAATACTTCAAGATGATTCCAGCACCGTTTAATGGGAGCAGAGAGATACTGGGACCATTTTGGACTTCGGCGTTTGGGTTCCTGGGACATCCAAGCAGAGGTGTCAAGTAGACAAGTGACTAACAAGCCTGGAGCTCGTTCAGGACACTTCCCTTCACCCCATCAAGTTAATTTTGCTCTTATGTCACTTCTTTATATTTCCCTCCCAGTGACATATAACCAACACCATCAAATTCTCTAGCAAAAGCTAATGCCATAGGCAAATGCCCAGTGGTATGCTGGTATATGTTGACAATTGCTTATTCCCATCCTACCGTCCCTCAAAAAGCCCTGATTTGTAGCATTTGCCAGTTTCCATGGTGTCAATATTCTCCATATGGCCAGGTTCAAGACCTGTCAATGTGATGTCACTGAATGTGGAATTGGGAAGAGATGTGTAGAACCAGTGTTCACAAGCCTGCATGAACCAGTTCCACAAACCAAGGCACACACCCATCAAACCTGAAATAAATAACACCCCAAGCAGAGTGCAAGACACACTGGCCCATCAGGCCAACCCAAGCGACCTCTGCTCTCGAAGACCTGTGTCGTACAAAAGTCCTAGAAAAAAATAATTTTGTGGGTGCCTGGGAATACCATAGACCTTCACTGAAATTGAGCTGAACCCTAGTTTGATCCCTGTTCTCTAAAGCAAGGATCAGTACTTTACAACCTCAAAGTCAAATTTGGTCAGCAGCCTGACTTTAAAGTCTGTCTGCTAAGAATAATTTTTACATTTTTTAACTAATTTTTTTTTTTTTTTTTTTTTGTTAGAGGCAGGGGTCTCACTGTGTCACCCAGGCTAGAGTGCAGTGGGACGATAATAGCTCATTGCAGCCTCAAACTTGTAGGCTCAAGCAATCCTCCCACCTCAGCCTCTCAAGTAACTGGGACATATAGGTGTACGCCACCATGCCTGCTATTTTTTATTTTTATTTTTTATTAAGAGACGAGATCTTGCTATATGGCCCAGACTGGTCTTCGACTCCTGGCCTCAACTGATCCTCCTGCCTCGGCTTCCCAAAGTGCTGGGATTACAGGCATGAGTCACTGTGCCCAGAGAGTTTTTACATTTTTAAATGGTGGCATTTTTAAATAGTTCTGTAAGTACCTACATAATATCCCTGATTTTGCCTCTTAGCACACAACCCCCAAAGCCTAAAATATTTACCACCTGACCCTTTAAGAAAAAGTGTGCTGACTCCTGTTTTAAAGAACCCTGAAGACAAAGCCAGATCTGCTTCCTAATACTTCCTGGGCACCACCAAAGCAAGTATTTTTTTTTTTCCTCTCCTCTCCCAGGCCATCTCCCAGCTCCTCAGACTGGGAAAACCCACATCGAAATCAGGAGGCCAGATTGAATTAGCCTCTCCGCTCTCAGGCTCCTTTGCCACTTACTCCATCCAGGGCTCATCCTGGGCCTCTCTGTCTGCTCCCTCCCCTGCTGGATTTTGCTGAAGCCAAACCACAGGGTGTGAGTCAGGCTTTCCCAGGGCTGACCTATGCAACGTGGAAGTGCAGGGCTTATCTGCCCACGGAACAAACCTTGACTTACAGGACACAAAAGATACAAGGGAGCCAGCAACTAAATCGCCTCTGCACTCTTCCCTCCAGCGGATTGTTCCAAAGCATGATATTCCTGTGTAACCTGTCTGGATTTATCCCGTGGAGTCAAGCACCTAGCTGTGTGCCTTGTGAAATAGCAGCTGCTTCAAAAAGCCACCTTCTCCACCTCCTTTCTCTTTCCCTTCATTCTGGCTTCCCTGGGATTGCACCTCTTAATAAAGTTTTAACACTTAAGCTGAGCATTAGGCTCTTTTTTCTAGGAGACCTGGCTAAGAAACCAGATGGTAAGGTATTATTTCTGATAATCCATCCCTTTCCTAAAGCAACAACAAACTAGGTCACCATGCCATACCCCTTGAATAACTTCAGATGGCATAAAGCTTTAAAAAAAAAAAAAAGCACAAGAACAGCTTTTTAGAAGACTACAGAAAACCAAAGTGTTATGTGATGCTCTTTTTGAAACCATAAGATACATCCATTAGAAAAGAAAGCCCTGAAAAAAGTATGAAAAATAATAGTGGCAACTAAAAGAAAGCCACCAGAGGCAATGAGCCCAGGAAGGCAAGACTAATTCAGTGAAATTTCTCAGTGGAGGCCAAAAGACTCATGACTCAGGATATTTGGGATGCAATCTGACCTCAAAGGTGAGGGCCAAATAAATCCATTGGAATGAATCTTACTCATTTATTGACTAGGGAACTTGAGGAAGAAGTTTTATCTGGGACAGAAATGAAAGGAAAACAGAAACCCAGACAGATAAATAGAAATCAACTGTAGAAATATAGTGGGTTGGCCAGGCACGGTGGCTCACATCTATAATCCCAGCACTTTGGGAGACCAAGGTGAGCAGATCACCTGAGGTCGGGAGTTAGAGACCAGCCTGACCAACATGGTGAAACTCCACCTCTACTAAAAATACAAAATTATCTGGGCATGGTGGTGCACGCTTGTAATTCCAGCAACTTAGGAGGCTGAGGCAGGAGAATCACTTGAACCTGGGAGGTGGAAGTTGCAGTGAGCTGAGATCGCACCATTGCACTCCAGCCTGGGAAATAAGAGTGAAACTCCATCTCCCACCAAAAAAAGAAGAAAAAGAAAGAAATGTAGGTTAAGGTAATGTGATAGTGCCGATGTATCTGTAACTTACCCACTGATATGGTTTGGATCTGTGTCCCTGCCCAAATCTCACGTTGAATTGTAATCCTCAGTGTTGGAGGTGAGGCCTGGTAGGAAGTGACTGGCTCACGAGGGTGGTTTCTCATGAATGGTTTAACACCATCCCTTGGTACTGTCCCTTATGTTACTGAAATTCCTGCAGTTCAATCTAGGTCCTATTATTCACTGCACAGAAAGACAATCACTGAGACAGCCATTATTGCTAAGAAAGAAGGTTTTAATCAAGTGCTGCAGCCAAGGAGATGAAAGGTCAGTCTCAAATCCATCTCCCTGACCAACTAAAATCAGGGCTTTATATAGCAGGGAAGAAATGTAACTATGTGCAGGAAAACAGGAATCAGGGAAGGATAAGGAAGAAGAGCTGGTCAACAGGAAGCAGGTGGTTGGTTAGAAAGTCATGATGAGTGAGGGATCCAGCATCTCATTGTTCAGATGCAGTGATCTGGTGAGTTTCAGTTCCTTGATACTCTGTGGGAGACCTGATAGTTGGTTTCCTGAGAAAGGAACTCAGATAAGACAGATAAGATAGTGAGTGAGTTCTCATGAAATCTGGTTGTTTAAAAATGTGTAGTACCTCCCTGATCCCTCTCTTCCTCCTGCTTAGCCATGTGAAGTGCCAGCTTCCCCTTCAACTTCTGCCATGATTGTAAGTTTCCTGGGGCCTCCCCAGAAGCCAAGCAGATACTAGCATTATGCTTTCTGTACAGCTGGTGGAACTGTGAGCCAATTAAACGTCTTTTCTTTATAAATTACCCAATCTCAGGTATTCTTTAAAGCAGTGTGAGAACTGATGAATACATCTACATATCTGCTGTTTTGTCCCACAAGTCTTCTGCAGGAATCTGTGCTCTGCTTCAGAGGCTCTGCCCAAGGAGAATTCAATCCTTTGGAGGATCATACTAGATCTCTAGCAATAGATTCTTAGGGATGGAAGGGGGCTCTAAGTCCATTTTGCACATCCTTTCCCGTATCTTCTAACTTTCACCATTAAACTCTATCAAGCATGAATTGCTTTCCTCGGCCCTAGATGAAGATGTTAAAACTCAATTTGTGCTGCAAGTTCAAGAGTATCTCTAAACTAAGTGCATCAGCAGCAATGTAGCAGCACCCAAACACAGATTCTGGCCTAGGGAACACATAATAATTATGGTTCAAGAAATTAGGCCGGGTGTAGTGGCCCACACCTGTAATCCCAGCACTTCACGAGGCCCTGAGGTGGGAGGATTGCTTGAGGCCAGGAGTTTGGGACCAGCCTGGACAACATGGCAAGACTCTACCTCTGCAAAAAAATTAGTTGGTTGTGGTGGTATACACCTGTGGTCCTGGCTACTTGGGAGGCTGAGGGGGGAGGAGGTGAGGGCCGCAGTGAGCTATGATTGTACCACGGCACTCCAGCCTAGATGACACAGTGAGACCACTGTCTCTAAAAAAAACAAAATTATTGAACACATGACCAGTCCTTGAGTGCCTATTTGTCCTTTTCTTAGGGCAGAAAGTGTAAATCAATTTCAGTGGACTTTCCATAGAATCAAATGATATCCTCCATTGAGAAAAGAGTGGCAAGCAGGCCTACATAGTCCCCTTACCATAGCACATGGCTTAAATTCTGCCATTTGGGCTAAGAAGTTGAAAAATAAGGAGGTAAGAGACTCTTTCACTGCCTCCTTGCCTAGATAACCATTTGATGTGTCTCAAGGATTAAGTGAAGTAAGGTTTGCAAAGCTTTTAGTACAATGCCTGGCACATAATGAGGGAGAAAGAAATGTTTGTTAATGTGGTGGATTTTACTATTGTCATTGTTGCTGTGGTTGTTACTTGTGTGTTGCGTATTCAGGTGGAAGAGTTAAATTAGCAATCCTGTCTTAGCCTTTTCATGAGTTCCATCTAAATAACAAGCTTTATGGTAATCCTTTATCTAGATCTGCACAGGCTTTCCTGAGATGATTTCCAAACACAATCACACAATTTAAGCTTTAAAAAGGTGGAGGTTTTAGGAGTGCTTTCTGTTCAACAAAAGCATTTAGGATTTTACAGGGGCAAAAACATATATATATACAAATATAAACCTTCCTTGAGCCTAGCACATGGCAGAAATTTCCCAGAGGGCAGTAAACACTTGTCCACGAATGACATGCACACCTAAAATTCAAGACAGAAAGACCTCCCCTGAATCCCTTCCTCTTGCAGGGTTCAGGGGTTATTGAAGTTTGCCTCTATTCTCAAAGACATTCTGACCTCCCCATGTCTAGCCTGCCTTCACCCAAATTGCTCCCAGTTTCAAAGAATAAAAGCACACACAGAGATAATAGGTAGGATGCTGACACTTTGGTCTTACTCACACAGGGTAGCAGTGCGCTGGCAAAGTTTATGGCATTTGAAAATGAAAGTAAAGTTTTGCATTTTCCTGATGGCTGCCAATATCCAGGCACAGAGTCATTGCTTTGCAAACTGCATCCTTACCAACAAACACTCCCCATATTACCTGATACTAGAACTATCAGTTGGTGTATTAAATAGAAATTTAGGCTCAGTCAGCAGAATTATACCACCATTTCATTAAGGCAGAATACACAGGTGTATTGTAAATTGTTAAAACTTTATATTTTCCCAATGCCTCAACATCCCCACAAACTAGCTGTGAACACCCCACCCAGGTGACCAGGTACATTAGGGTGACAAAGCTGGTCCTAGCCCCACGTTCCTCTTCTCACCCTCACATAACTATGACCTAGTGACATTCAAAAGCATCAATGAAATCACTCATTTCTTACGGGATACTCTTCCAACTTCAAATAAAGGCACTTGCCTATGAGTTCTCACTCTCTCTCTCTCCCTCTCTCCTCCCCACCTGCTTGGTTGAGTTCCTTGGAGCTCCTTCCCTATGGCCCCTCCTTCTCTAGGTGCCGAGAGTATAATAAATCCTTTAACTTCCTATGCCTCCACATGCAACTTCCACAGTCGTGTTGGAGTGACCCTTAAAGGCCCCACAACCAAGACCTGGCACAGTGGCTCACACCTGTAATCCCAACACTTTGGGAGGTTTAGGCAAGAGGATCACTTGAAGCCAGGAGTTCAAGACCAGCTGGACAACATAGTGAAGCCCTCTCTCTATAAAAAAAATTCAAAATTAACTGAACATGGTGGCACATGCCTGTTGTCACAGCTACTCAGGAGGCTGAGATGGGAGAATTGCTTGAATCAGGAGGTAGAGGCTGGAGATAACCATGATTGTGCCACTGCACTCCAGCCTGGGCAACAGAGGGAGACCCTGTCTCAAAATAAACAAACACACACACACACACAAAAACACAAGGAGGACTTGCTATCCATTTACAACATAACAGGGATTCTTGGGTGCCTCCTCTGAAGAGAACAATAGAGATTCTCCTCTCCAAGTTTATTCTCCCATGACTGTCCTGCTGAGCCTGCAAACCAGAAACAAATAGACACCTGCCTGTCAGCCCTGAAAAAAAAGAATCCTTTTCCTGTTGCCATTTACTCTTTCTAGCACACACACATTTATGCAGATTAACAGCATCCCCACTGGCCCCATGGCCTCCACTGGCATTCATGGAGCATAATGCTGTCTTAACATAGATTTTACACTGTGCTATTGCCTTTTAGAGTCAAATGGACACCCCTCCAGGACACTGAAAGCTGAGCACAGAATAAAGATGAAGAGGAGGAGGTGGTTGGGCACTTCCCATCACCCCAGGCCCCTGGGACCCTGTGCCCCAGGCCACAGCCCTCGTGTTACTGAAAGGCCTGCAGTTCAATCTAGGTCCTATTGCTCACTGCACAGAAAGACAATCACTGAAACAGCCATTATTGCCAAGGAAGAAGGCTTTAATCAGGTGCTGCAGCCAAGGAGATGAAAGGTCAGTCTCAAATCCATCTCCCTGACCAACTAAAATCAGGGATTTTAACAGGGAAAAAAATGTAACTATATGCAGGAAAACAGGAATCAGGGAAGGATTAGGAAAAGGAGCTCGTGAACAGGAAGCAGGTGGTTGGTTGGTTGGTTGGTTAGACAGTCATGATGGGTGAGGGGTCCAGCATCTCGTTGTCCAGATGCAGTGATCTGGTGAGTTTCAGTTCCTTGATACTCTCTAGGAGACCTGATGGTTGGTTTCCTGAGAAAGGAACTCAGATAAGACAAATGTAACTTTATCAAATTTTAAGAATGGGAGGGTCAATTTCTATATTTATTCAAAAGAAACCATAAACATCAGCTCTATGGGACAATTGAGCCCATTTCACCTGGGCCTTCATCTCAGGACCCAGGGAAATCTGCCCAGAAGAAGCAGGGAGAAGGTTGTCACCCTGTGGCCCTCACCCATTAGGAATAGTGTGGATTGAGGACTGAGAGGAAAAGGATGATGTATGGGGGACCCTGCAGCCATGAGGGGTAGCCGTATAGACTTGTAGGACATTGCAGTAGACCCACCCTGTGCACAGCTGGGGAGGGGCAGACATCCAGGAGTGAGACACGTCCAGTGTGGATTCTAGAAAGCCCCCCTCCCAGAGAGTCGATGGTGCATCCTCTTGGTGACCTGACCCCAAAGTGGGAGGAGGGTGCTCTCCCCTGGGAGTGTTCCCTCTTCTCACTGGGAGTTGACAAGGAAGGAGAATAAGCCACATGCATATAGACTTCACACATTGCCAAAATCACTCTTTCCAGGAATCTCCATAAGAAATGGGTCTCGGAATCCAAAGAACTTAAAACAGAACTACCATTGGACCTAGCAACACCATTACTGGGTATCTACTCAAAGGAATATAAATCATTCTGCCAAAAAGACACATGCACCTGTATGTTCATCGCCATGCTATTTGCAATAACAAAGACATGGAATCAACTTAGGTGCCCATCAACTGTGGACTGAATAAAGAAAATGTGATACATATGCACCATGGAATATTGCACAGCCATAAAAAAGAATGAAATCGTGTTCTTGGCAGCAACATGGATGCAGCTAGAGGCTATTATCCTAAGTACATTAATTCACCATTTCCTTTGAATTTGTGAGACTGCAAAGTAACAGAAAGCCAAATACCACATGTTCTCATTTATAAGTGGGAGCTAAACATTGAGTACACATGGACCAAAAGATGGGAACAAAAGACACTGGGGACTACTAGATGGGGATGGGTGGGAGGCAGGGCAAGGGTCTGAAAACTACCTATTAGGTAACTGCTCAGTACCTGGGTGATGGGATCAATCATACTCCAAACCTAGCTGAATCTAAAATAAAACTCAAGAAAAAAAGAGAGTCAAATTAACTGGAGACTTTTCTCTTACCTCTGACTTTGCAGTGGTGTTTGTTTCCCTCTTGTCTCCTTGTTCTGAGATGAAAGAAGAGCCTTACCCAGCTGCTAATCGCCTGCTCAGAGGCACTGACCGTCACTAGGAAAGGGTGGCAGGGCTCTAAGAGAGCAGAGGCCATGCACATGTGGCTTGCAACCCTGCAAGGAGCTGGAGGAAGCATCCCTAGAGGAGAGAAGTTGTTCACCATCCTTTAGCAGACTTCCTACGCTCAGCTGCCTTTGTGTGAAGGTAAAATCCTAAGCACCTTCTTCATAAAGCTGTTAAGAAACACAGATTTCTTCTGGGCTTCCACGGCCGATGTCACCAGTCCTCCCCTGCACGTGGAGACTGACTTTTGGGCATCTGTAATGAGCTTCTGTGGTGCTGCAGAAAGAGCGCTGCAGCCACAACGCCTGGTTTTAAGAGAGGTAGACTAGATATCTTAAGAACCTTTCTAGACCAGCAACAATTCTAACACTGAGTGAATGAAGAAGAGCACTTTAGATTTTGCCCGGGACCCAGAGTGGGAGAAGGTTGCCTTCCTTGGGACTTGAGCTCAACTAAGGCAGCTAGTTATACCAGACTCACACCTGGATGAGATCAAAACAAGGGGAGACTAGAAAATGGAGAGAAACAGCAACACTATGATTTTTAGTTGTATTCAGGATTGTAAGTCAATACTAAGGAAGCTCCTGGGAAAGTGAGTGCATCCATTAATCAACCTAAACTTAATTCAATTAAGGTTAAAAAGGGGAGGAAAGGGAGATGCTAAAATTTTACCCCACCATTTTCTAGAAATGTCCTAACTATCCAGTTGAGACCTGGGGGAGAAGGTTGGCAAGGGTTCATGTTGGACCGGTCACCTAGGCTCCCAGGCTTGGGATCATCTTGATGAACAGCTGGGACCATCACCCTGTGGCTGCCACTCCCCACTGCTCAGCTGAGTCTTCAGCAGCACAAGGGCTGTCTGTCCTCCTTCCAAGTCTAGACACAACCTCTTCCCTCCTAAGGGGGACGCCACTTTCTAGTCAGCAGGGAAAAGCCAACAGCAATAGTTTTCACATGAGAGAGGTGGGAAATCCCTAAATAAAACAGAAGTCGGTCCAACAGCCCTTGCAATGCCCTTTAAACCCTGGCAAAACAACAGCTGCCTTGTTCTGATTCAATCTAATCTTTCAGAATTTGTGTTCCTGAATTCTCTTACTTGGCCTCAATATAGACAAAGGAAGTACATGACTTTGCCAAGTCAGGTCCTACTGCCCTGCCAAGTCACAAGCATTCTCAAAAACCAGGAGGCCCATATTCCTCCAGGCAGCTACCCTGTGACATACCTGGCACACTGGACTCAGATATCAAGTGGGTTAAAGGGGAATCTGTCTGGGAAGGTTGGACTTTTCGAAGGATCTCAAGGGGTGGTGATGTTTCTTCTTGGGAGTCACTGAGATTTCATGGATGGACTCCAGTGTCATTCCCTGAATTGAAACTCACAGACTGACTGCTGCCTGATGAAGTATGCTCTACAAGAAGCGGATTTTGAGACGAGACACAGGACTGTGTCACAGCAAAGTGGGAAGAATATACTCACCCCTGGGGAGCTAAACTGAACCCCAACATCAGCCCTAATACACCTCCAAAGATGGATATAAAAGTAAGAATCCCATGAATGCTTTTTTAAAGCACTGTGATCTAAAGAGGTTGCAGATTGGGATGGGGTCATCTAGATCTATTTTAAAATAGCCCCGACCCAGAAGCAGGTAATATACAAACTATTTGCTTGTATCCAGAGCTGATTTTGAAAAAACGTCACATCAAAGTAGCAGTGCTGCTGAGTGCTGAGTCTGTGTTATTTGACCACCCTCCATGGCCTTCGTGGTCACACCAGGACACATAAGTCACCCAGGGCCAGGAGAACTTGGTGCAAAGCTCAAGACTTTTAGTGGGTGAACCACTAAATAGAAGCAAATTACCTCTTCTGAAGACCCAATCTTCTCAAACAAAGGGAATTTACTTCATATAAACAAGCACATAAGTGACAAGAAGGCACACACATTTCTAAATCCCTCACCATTATTGCATTAAAATGGCTGGGTGCCAACACCACAATGGTCCCTCTGAGAACAGGGAAAAGGCATGGTCTTCACATAGAGTTTCATGTGGCGAAGAAAAATAAAATGACCCTCGTATTTGGAAAACATATGATCCCCACAAGTGAAAATCAAGCGGATTCCATCCTGTTAAGAAGGAGAGGACGGATTGATGTCTGTCTGCATTGCCGTCCCTTGTTCTGCGGTTGCTTTGGGGAGCTGGGGAAGACAGAATTGGAGATTAAATATTTCCTGTTCCCCTTCAGCAAGCATTCAAGAGGACTTATAGGGCCAGTTGCATTTGGGAAGGAATTGGAGAAGGGCAAACAGAGATATGAAGAGAAAAACAATCATGACACTAGATGAAAGATACAAAGACAAGTGAAATGAAAGATTCCAGTTGTTCCCAAAAGGAAAAGGGATAACATACTTGCAAGTAGCAGTGAATCCCATGGGCTGGAAATCTAAAAGGGAGGGGTCAGTTTTTCCAATATGAGGGATGACAGGAGGGGTCTGGTTCCCTTTTCTTACCCAATGTCAAATTTTCACATTCTAATACCCTAGAACACACATGCACCAATATTAAAAATCATCTCTTTTAAGTGGTACAATAAGGTACAGATTCATGAATTACTTGCATAAGGTAACCCAGCAGAGACTCAGCGCCAGAACTAGTACAATCCTCTAAATGTCCAAGACAGTGGCATCATGATTTGAATTACCCACTTTGGACAGGTAAGTTTCTTGGATGTTAATACACATATGAGCACACCCCAATAAGGTCGCCACATACAATAAAGGACAGTTGGGTACATTTGTATTTCAGGTAAACAATGCATAATTTTTAATATACATATGGGCCAAATATTGCATGAGACATACTAAAACTTATTTGTTATTTATCTGGAATTCAAATTTGCCCAGGCATCCTGTGTTTTTATTTGCTAAATCTGGCAACCTTAATACCAATGGTCTTTGCTCCCCTTTCATTCTGGTCTTCCTGCTAGAAATGCCATCCCCTCTCCTTGTACCTATTTCAATCATGCTCATTCTACAAGGTGTAGGTCGCACCTTGCTGACTTTGCGGGTCTTCTCTTGACTTCTCCCACCCATGCTATTTGTCTCCCTTTATCAACACCTAAAACAGATACTGACGGAACAGCACGAACCAGACTGGGATATGCCGCTGTGTCGTTCTCAAATTGTTTTATAAGCTTTCATTCCCTCTGTCCATCAACATTGCAAGCTACTTGGATGGAAGCCATGCCTGACTCTTTCCTCTGTTGTATCCGGTGTGAGGCTAGGCAGAAGAAGCTTCTCAATAACTGATGGAAAACTGCTTTAGGGCATACAGAGAAGTTGACCTGGGGAAGCTGATGCTATCTTTTTTTCCCCAAGTTTCTCCCAAGGCAAAGGGTGGAGAAGGAAGGGTCTAGAACAGGGGTGTCCAATCTGTTGACTTCCCTGGACCACAATGGAAGAAGAAGAATGATCTTGGGCCACACATAACATACACTAACACTAACAATAGCTGATGAGCTGAAAAAAAAAATCACAAAACAATCTCATAATGTTTTAAGAAAGCTTACGAATTTGTGTCAGGCCACATTAAAAGCTGTCCTGGGCCATATGCGGCCCATGGGCTGCAGGTTGGATGAGGTTGATCTAAAAGGCTCAAAAAATGATTTGCACATAAATTAAAGATGACATTTGTGTGTGAGGTAAGAAGCCACAACCAAATTTTGAAATAGGAAAATTACAAGAGCAGGTGATATTACCGACCTGTAGATTTGCTTCTATGGAAATCTTCTCTCCTTCCAAAGTCTGCAAATACCATGAGTTTCCCTAAGCATCAGAGCTGGAAGGACCTTAAGCATCACCTGGGCCAAACTATCATCATACAGGAGAAGAACTGAGACCTGGAGAGGCAAGTCACTTGTCTACAACCCTATAGTGGACTAGAGACAGCCTCCTGGTCCCCAGGCCAAAGATCTTTCTGTTTGTCAAACTGACCTTCGGTTTCAGGGTCAGAGTCTCATGCCTGGGGGCAGATTTTCAGCTCTGCTCAATTTTTAAAATAACATTTATTGTCTTTTTCTTTCTGTGAAAGGCATTTACTTTTAGTAGAAAATCTGGAAAATACAGAAGTACATAAAGAAGAAAATTCAAATTACCCACCAGCCAGAAAAATGCTATTATGAATATTGGATGTATTTGCTATTATGTCTTTTTCTATGCTAGATTATAAGGGAGACAGGAATTAAATAAATCTTCCTCATCTCTCTAACCTCAGCCCCAGCCCAGTGTCTGGTACATAACAGGCATGCAATTCACACTTGTTGAATAAATGCCTGCATCACTATGCACATCAATATATACATTATAGATGCATACATATGTTTATATAATTTTAAAAGTGGAAGTCATACCATTATAGTTCATCCAGTTTCTTTCACTTAATATTGCATTAT
This sequence comes from Chlorocebus sabaeus, assembly GCF_047675955.1. Lineage (NCBI taxonomy): Eukaryota > Metazoa > Chordata > Mammalia > Primates > Cercopithecidae > Chlorocebus > Chlorocebus sabaeus. The sequence continues at coordinate 29,113,882 of NC_132911.1, read as the reverse complement.
AAATATTTTCCAAAAAAATCTTCCTATAAAAATATTTTCAATCACTGCATAGCAGGCTGTTGCATAGCTAAACTGTGATTTACCCATCTCCAATTAATAGACATTTAGGTGATTTCCAAATTATTCTGAAAAACAAATTGTACTAAAATATCTACTTCTGGGCATGAGTCTTTGTGAGAATCAGTCTGTGGGGAAACTGGGTCTTTACTTTCACTATTGGGAAAAGTTTGGGCAAAAAAGTCAGAGCGAAACAGCTACCTAGGATCATTTAATCATCCCTGCATAGGTCATTCAACTCAGCCTCCCTTACAAATCACAAGCCTCGAGACAGACGATAGCATTAGATTATCGACTTAATTTTATCTCAGTTATTGCTTACATGGGGAAGTCACCTCATGTGAGGGTGATAAGAATATCTGAAACAAAGGGCATTTTAGAGGTGATTTCATCAGTCCCACTCTTAGCCAAAGAGCACTAAAAAGTAAATAAATTCCCTCCTCTCCCAAATAAGTTCAAAATATATATTCTAGGACTGTGGCTTTAAATTCAAGAAAAATAAAATAAGTGACTCAAATTCAAATCTAAGTATGACATTTATTTTTTCTAAAAGAAATCTGTCTGTAAGTTCCGTGCAGAACTCACACTTGGCTGGACTTTTTTTCTTTTCTTTTCTTTTCTTTTCTTTTCTTTTCTTTTCTTTTCTTTTCTTTTCTTTTCTTTTGAGACAGGGTCTCACTCTGTCACCCAGGCTGGAGTGCAGTGATGTGGTCACTACAGCCTTGAACGCCTGGGCTCAACGGGTCTCCCATCTTAGCCTCCCAAGCATCTGGGGCCATAGGCACACACCACCATGCCCAGCCAATTTTCTAATTATTTGTAGAGATGAGGTCTCGCCATGTTGCGCAGGTTGGTCTCAAACTCCTGGGCTCAACCAATCCTCCTGCCTTGGTCTTCCAAAGTGCTGGAATTATAAGGATAAGCCACCACACCCGGTTGGTTGAACATTTTTCAATGATGGTACATTACACATCCACTGACATTCAGCAACCTATGAGTTCACGTTGCCGCTTTCACTTTCCCTTTCAGCTAAAGCAAAGCAGAACAGAGCGGATCTTTCAGCGGCTAGGGTCCTCAGTTCTAAGAAGTAAAGGGGATCTTCATGGTATTGTTTTGTGTGCTGCTCTGAGCACTGACATTAAAGAAAGCGGCCAGAGAAGAAGTGGGCAGAGCAGGTTCCTTCCTCACCAGCGTCACCCGCTTTTCTCTTTCGAGTTCAAACTCGGCTTAGGTCCTGGCCTGGGGAAAAGGACATCAGATTCCAGGACTGGCCTGCTGCACCAGGCGGAGAGCATGAGTGCTGTATGGTGTTTAGGCATAGATATTCTGGATGTGACCTGAGACTGCTTGCTGTTTCAGGACCATTTACACCTATTGTTGTCTTGTGAGCCCAGCCATGGCCTGACACGGAACGCCTCTCACGTAATCTTCTCATAGGAATATAACTAATGCAGAGTGCTGTGGCATTGCCAGCCCTCATCTTACACACTGCTCAGGCTGCCAAGGTGGCTAGGATAGTAACATCTGTCTGTTCAGCAAGAGCCTCATTTGCTCCAGTTCAAATATAGGGAGGGAGCTGAGTGCAGTGGCTTATGCCTGTAATCCCAGCATTTTGGAAGGCCAAGGCAGGATGATGGCTTGAGCCAAGGAGTTCAAGACCAGCCTGGGCAAATTAGCAAGACCTCATCTCCACAAAAATTTTTTAAAAAAATTAGACAGAAGGCCAGGCCCAGTGGCTCATGCCTGCAATCTCAGCACTTTGGGAGGCTGAGGGGGACAGATCACTTGAGGTCAGGAGTTCGAGATCAGCCTAGCCATGATGGTCAAACCCCTTCTCTACTAAAAAAATACAATTACAGGCACGTGGTGGCGTGTGCCTGTAATCCCAGCTACTTGGGAGGCTGTGGTGGGAGTGTCACTTGAACCTGGGAGGCAGAGGTTGCAGTGAGCCAAGATCATACCACTGTACTCTGGTCTGGGTGACAGAGTGAGACCCTGTCTCCAAAAAAAAAAAAAAAAGAAAAAAAAATTAGAAGTGGCGGCAGGAAGATCAGTTGAGCCCAGGAGTTAGAAGTTGCGGTGACCTTTGATTTTGCCACTACACTCCAGCCTAGGTGACAGAGCAAGACCCTATATCTAAATAAATAATAAATAAATAAATAAAACAAATGGAGCTATTGGACAAGGAGAGCAAACATTTTTCATCTTAGGAGCTGGTTCTACCTGACTAGTAGTAACCCTGGGAGTACTATCTGAAAACTATCAGATCTTATCCAGAGCGTAGGGAAAAAAGAGTTTAGAGTCACCGAGTGACAGGGCCTGAAGGAAAACCTAGCATACCCAAACCTCAAGCATGTGACCCCTGAGAGCAGGCATTCGTCTGATTTATCTCCGACCCCCAGATGCTGGCACAGTGCCTGGCACACGGTGAATACATGATTACAATGAGACAAAATGAAGACATGGAATACACCATCGATGGAATGAATAAACAAATCCTAAAAGTCTGACGACAGAGCTTAATTCTCTTTATGTTGTTACTGTTGAGTACAAACAAGAAAACCCTCCCTAGCAGACATATTGCCACCCCTTCAAAAGATCAGAATGACTCTAACATGAGACACATCTTGCCAGGGCTGCTGAGGACTCACAGGGCAGGAAGAACAGGACAGAGGAGGTGCTGTCTCTCCTCCACCTCGGGCTCAGCTAGCAAGACTCTGAGTATGCTCCTTGCTGTGGCACCACATTGACTTTTAGATGCTTGCTGGTCTTCTTTGGACTTTCCAAACCTGGTGACTGGCCGCCCTTAGAGCTTCCTAGGTAAGCTCTGTTTTCTCCCAGACTTGAACAACAAAACAAAGATGACACCAAGGGCATTTGCGTAGCCAGCAAGTTCCGAGCATTATAGGCTGAGTGCAGGAATGTGCACCGGTAGCCCGAGTTACTCGGGAGGCTGAGGTGGGAAGATAGCTTGAGCCCAGAGAGTTGGAGGCTGCAGCGAGCTGTGATCATGATTGTGCCACTGCACTCCAGCCTGGGCAACAGGGTGGGACCCCATCTCAAAAAATAAAACAAAAAACGAAACAAAAAAACAATCATTATAACACTCTATTGCTGGGTTTATGTCCTCTACGGATGGATAATACATGACAATGACAGCACAAGGAAAAGCGTGAAGGAGAATATATTAGAGCAAAGTTGTAACATTTTACCTGAATGAAGTCAGTATTAACCTGAGGCAGATTGTGCTGAGTTCAGATGTATCTAGTAATTCCTAGAGCAACCAATGAAAAAATAACTAAAAATCAAAACACTGGAAAAAAAATCAAAAAAGGAACTAAAGTGGCTCACAAAAATATATTTGTTTAACATGAAAGAAGGTGATAAAACAGATACAGAAGACTAACTATTAAATGAGTTAATATCTGTAAAGCTCTCGGAACAGTGCTGGCTACACCAAGTACCCTTGGTGTCATCTTTGTTTTGTTGTTATTTAACTCTGGGAGAAAACAGAGCTTACCCAGCTTTGGAAAGTCCAAAGAAGACCGGCAAGCATTTAAAAACCAGTGTGATGCCACAAGCAGGGAGCAGCGCTCTGACAACCTCAGAATTCTTAAGAAAATGCAACAGTTGACCGGGCGCGGTGGCTCATGCCTGTAATCCCAGCACTTTGGGAGGCTGAGGCGGGTGGATCACGAGGTCAGGAGATCGAGACCATCCTGGATAACACAGTGAAACCCCGTCTCTACTGAAAATACAAAAAATTAGCGGGGCATGGTGGCGGGCGCCTGTAGTCCCAGCTACTCGGGAGGCTGAGGCAGGAGAATGGTGTAAACCCAGGAGGCGGAGCTTGCAGTGAGCTGAGATGAGATCCGGCCACTGCACTCCAGCCTGGGCGACAGAGCCAGACTCCGTCTCAAAAAAAAAAAAAAGAAAAAAAAGAAAATGTAACAATTGTTGGGGGAGAAAGTGAGAGAGGATGGAGATGGCATTGACCTTAAATAAGCCCCCAAGTGCATGGGTCCAAAAGATGCCTTGGAGTTTTAGCCAAGAGAGAAGGCTTGCACAAAGGTGTCAGATGCTGAAAGGGATTTTCTAAAGATGTGTCAGTAACAACAGGGATCGACTGGAGTTGAGCCCGATGGTCACATTAATGAATGACAAGGATAAAACAGAGTTCCAACCTCTGCTCCCGTGCTTCTGCCTTCCAAGGAAAGCAACATTGATGGGCTTGACTCCACAGCAAAAACTTTTCCCATGGGTTCATTGAATTCCAAGCCCAGGAAGTCAGAAACTAACATCCCCAACTAAGCAATGGAGAAACAGAGTCAACAAAAGAAATTGCACTCTCTTGAGGACACACACCAATAATTGACAAATCAACATTCAAGTCCTACCTTTTTGTCTTCAACACCACAGCTCCTATCTCAGTCAAATAAAAAGATCTTTGGTACTGGGCGCGGTGGCTCATGCTTGTAATCCCAGTGCTTCGGGAGGCCTAAGTGGGAGGATCTCTTGAGCTCAGGAGTTCAAGACCAGCCTGGCCAACATAATGAGATTGTGTCTCTATTTAAAACATTTTTAAAACATTAAAACAAAATCAAAATTAAATAAAAATTGTAAGAAAAAAAGATATTTGGTCAAAAATTGGCTTATTGAGAAAGACCTCAAGACTGAGCAAAATGAGTGAGGGTCTATAAGGAAGCACTGAATTGCCCCACATAAGTACAGCCTCCTGCCTTTAGTGAAATCTACCCAATGTATGGAGAAAGCCTGTGTTTTAATTTCCTAGGACGGCTGAAACAAAAGACCATAAAGCAAGAGAAATTTATTCTCTCATAGCTCTGGAGGCTAGAAGTCCAAAATCAAGGTGTTAGGAGAGCCATGCTCTCTCTGAAGACTCCAGAAAAGTCTCTTCCTTGCTCCTCTCCTAGCTTCTAGTGGTGGCCAGCAACCTCAGCATTCCTTGCCTTGTGGCATCGTGATTCCAATGTCTGCCTACGTTGTCACATGGCATTCTCCCCATGTGTCTGTGTCTACACCCAAATTTTCCTCTTCTTACAAGGATACCAGTCATAAGTTAAGACCCACCTTAATACAACATGACCTCACCATGACTTGATCATATCTGCAAACATTCTATTTCCAAATAAAGTCCATTCACAGGTACCAGGGGTTAGGACTTCAACATATCTTTCAAGAGGACACAATTCAACTCATACCAGCCAGCAAATAAAACCACAACTCCATTGCAGGAGGAGCCACAAGGCTGGAGAAGAGATAAGTAGCCCTTACATTTGCTCTCCTGGCCTCCTGCCTCTGCTCAGAGAGCCCACAGGAAGTAGATTGCCTTTCACAGACCCCTTCCCATTGGTGCAACCCTGACCTTCTTTTAACTGTCGAGCTATTCTGCCTCAGAAGCAAGAAACAGGCTCTACCCTGTCTTTTTCTTCCTCAGGGCACCTCACAGATGGGTAAGGAGGGCCAGGACACCATATTGGTTCACTCCTCCCATGTGGACGACACACTGAGGTAGGCCCTTCTTTCCTAGAAAAAGATACACCATTTTCCAGCTTCTTTGCCTGAAACTGGTGAAACAAATTCAATTTCAAATGAAGATAGAAAACCTTATTATATTTCCCAATCTTTGTATGCAGATAGTGGTCCATCATGAATAAACTTCTACTTGCATTAACCACCCTGTTACATCTCAAAATGCTATCACTTATATTGCTTTATTTTATTCCTATAAGCTTCTCTGGAAAATTCGTAGGTATCGTTATGCTCAATTTACAGATAAAGAAAAGCGAAAGCTTGGAAGGAGTATTTTGTTCAAGATTGCACAGACAGTAAGTATAAGAACAGGATATGAAATTCAGCAACTTGGACCCTAAAGTCCATGCTGTTTCCTAACCATTACTTCTCTCCTGGCCTCCCAGGTCCCAGTGGAAGTTGGCTTACTCCTAGACTGATTAGATGAGGAAAATTCATTAGCTATCAAGTAATAGGACATTATCTTGTCTGTAAATTGATCACAAAAAACTTTTTCTTGTCTTGGGCTGGATGCTATTATATCATAATAGAAAGGTGTATAACTGGTGGAAAGTCCTGAGTCCCCAGATGTTCACTGATGGACTGATACCTGAGATTCTAAATATGGTCAGTTCAGCTACCTTAATACCTATCCATGTGCTCCTTTCCCCATCACAGTCTTTTGCCTGATCATCTCTTACTCATGGTCACCCTGCTAACAAGTGGTCAGGGCTCCAGGCCTGCCTCCTACACCCATGATCACTCCCCTAACTGGTGGTCAGGCCTCCAGTCTTACCTCTTACACCTCCTGCATTTGAATGAGGAGAAAGGATGGAGAGTGAGCAAACCACAGTCTAGGTTTGAATTCAAGCTGGAGACATAAGGATGGAAGAAGTGAAGGTTGCCGGAGATGTTATGAAGGTAGAATTGACCCAATGTCGTGATTCACTGGATACAAGGGATGAAGGAGAGGGAGTGCAAAATGACTCACGAGTCTCTGACTCAGATGGCCGGGGTGGCGGAGGGTATTACTCAGGATAGCGAATACAGGAAGCTGTGCAGGTTTAGGGGAGGACCCAGGCATGCTCACTTGAATGGGCATGTTGTATGGGCCTGGGTACTGTCCCTCAGATGCCTAGTGAGCAGCCAGCTCTAGAGGAGAGCTGTCAGGGCCAGAGACTTGGGTAAGAACATTGGATTTATGTCCTGGAGCTACTATGATAAATTACCACAAACTGGGTAGCTTAGTTTGGAGTCTAGAAGTTCAAAATCAAAGCATCCACAGGGTTGGTTCCTTCTTGTGGACCCTGAGGAAAAGCCATGCCATGCTTCTCTCCTTTCTAAGGTTGTGGCCATTCTTGGTGTTCCTTTGTTGGTAAAGAGATTACTCCAATCTCTGCCACTGTCTTTATATGCAATCCTCCTCTGTTCTTCTTGTAAGAACAGGCTTTCTTACAAGGCCATCAGTCTCTGGATGGAGGGCCCACCCGAATCCTGACGACATCATCTTAACTAATTTTATCTGCAAAGACCCTGTTTCCCAATGTCACATTTAGGGTTCTCGGTGGGCATGAATTTTGTGAAACACTATTTCATCCAGTAGAGATGTTATTATCCACAGGCAAATGGAAAGGCAGGCTTGTACACATGAGAAAGCCAGAGAGAAAGACGCAGGAGGAGAGAAGAGCAATGAGTGGAGGAGGCAGGCCAGTGGGAAGGAAGTGGGAGGGTCAATTCCAGGTGTCAACTTGACTGGATTGAGGGATGCCTAGATGGCTGATGAACTATTGTTTCTGGGTGTCTGTGAGGATATTTCCAGATAAGACTGGCGTGTGAGTCAGTGAACAGAGAGGAAGACTAGCCCTCAGTGTGGGTGGGTGCTGTTCAATCTGCTGGGGGCCTAGTTGGGACAAACAGGAGAAAGAAGGGGATGATTTATTCTTTCCATCCCTCTCTCTCACTCTCTCTCCCCTTTCCCCTCCAGAGCAAGATGCTTTTCTTCTCCTGCCCTTGGACATTGGACTTCAGGTTCTATAGCTGTCAGACTCTGAGGCTTGTTCCACCAGCTTCCCAGGGGCTCTTGGGTCTTTGGCCTTGGACTGGGGACTGCATGGTCAACCTCCCTGGTTCTGAAGCTTTGGATTTGGACTGAGCCATGCTACTGGCTTCTGTGGTTCTCCAGCTTGCAGATGGCCTAGCATGGGACTCCTCCATCTCTGTGATTATTTAAGCTAATTTCTTCATAAATTCCCTCTAATGTATCCTATTGATTGTCTCTCTGGAGAATGCTGACTATTACAGGAGGCAAAACAGAACTCAGAGACGTGTCCTGAGAACAGGAGACAATGGCATAGAAGTCAAAGAAGTGTGGGTTTCCAAAGGGAAGAAGTGGTAAATGTTGCAGAAAAGCCAAGCAACAAAAACCAAGCAACCCAAACCAATCACCCCATTGGGTTTGGCAATTAAAAACTCATTCCTGACCTTCATTGCATGCTTTCTGTGGAGCAATGGGGCAGAGGTCTGATGGCTATGGGCTGCAGAAGAGAGGGGTGGCAAGGGGGTGGGGCAAGAGCAAAGACTGCTCTGAGAAATTTGTTTTGTGATGAGGGGCAAGGAAGGTAGACTCTAGAAGGAGTGCCAGGCAGGGGGAGACTTCTTATATATTTACTGTTTTGAAAATGAGAGACACTTAACCATAGTAATATGCTGAAATAAGAGAGCCCAGAGTAAAATATAGATTTTATATGTAAATGAAGGGGAAATTGATTAAACAGGAAACCTGAAAGGGTAAGAATTAGGGCAGTTTGGACAACAAGGCTTAGACAAAAAGGAGAGGCAGTGTGGTATAATAATATATTCAGGTTTTCTCCCCAGTGCCTGGTACAGAGCCCCTAAAACCCTTGGGATTTCCTGAGTGATAGGAGTGCCTTTTGTTATTAATAATAAGTCCCTTCTGATTATTCCTGGGTTTATGCCAATGAGGTGACTTACATAGGGGACCCTGATAGCTTCAGGATGGGGATAGTCCTCAGAAAGACCAAATGATTAGAAGGCTAAAACTTTCAGACCAGGCGCAATGGTTCACACTTGTAATCCCAGCACTTTGGGAGGCCAAGGCAGGTGGATTACCTGAAGTCAGGAGTTCAAGACCAGCCTGGCCAACGTGGTGAAACCCCAACTTTACTAAAAATACAAATATTAGCTGGGCATAGTAGTGCATACCTGTAATCTCAGCTACTTGGGAGGCTGAGGCAGGAGAATCACTTGAACTTGGGAGGCAGAGGTTGCAGTAAGCCTAGATCACACCATTGCACTCCGGCCTGGGAGACAGAGTGAGACTCTGTCTAAAACACAAAACATAACAAAACTTTCGGCCCCACCCACTGACCTCTGGGAAGAGGTGTCAGGTCCTGGGGGTTAAGCGCTATAAAAACTACTGAAGGACAAGACGTGGTGCACTTCCAAATGGCTGAAACTGTGCAGGTGGTGGGAGGGTGGTGTGCCCAGAGACAGCATGGAAGCTCCATGTCCTGCATCCCTAATGCCTTACTCTGTACATCTTTTCCATCTGCTCTTCCTGAGTAAACAGACCTAAGTTCTGAGTGCCTGAGTTCTACTGATAGCAAGTCACTCGGCGTCCTGAGTCCCTGGGAGTACAGGCCTGGACTTCTGATTGGCATCTGAAGTTGGGGGAGCAGGCTTGTGAGACTGAGCCCTGAACTTGTAGGATGTGATGGTAACTCCAGGTAGACAGTGTCAGAATTTAATGAAATTTTAGGACTCCTAGCTGGTGTTCAGAGAATTGGACACTTGCTTGGGCTGGAAAACAAAACAAAACAAAACAAAACCCACACATCTGTTAGAAGTGCTGTGTGAAGGTAAAGAGAAACTGTGTTGTTCTCTAGGCAGAGAATTACTGGAGACAAAACGAATTCCTGGAGGGAAGGATGAGCACAGTTGAAGAATGAGAGGACTTGCTGGTGTTTTAACTTGACGGCCTCATTCGTACTGATAAGAACAATGTCAGCACTATTATTCATATTTGCTGTGATGGAGAGGCCAGATCAAGTGCTGAGGCTGACAAGAGGAAACCAGTCAAGCTTCTATGCAGAACTGCAGAGGCCCTGCTGTGGTTGGAGACCACAAATTTGTAGTCACACCCACCTGCATTTCCTCCAACTGGGCTGTTGTTAGAAGGAATTATTGCAAGGTCCAACATTTGCACCCCCAAACCACCACAAAAGTACAGGCTGGTTAATGTATTATTTTAGTGGGAGCTTGTGAGAGACAGACCTCAGAGTGTCTGCCAATCTAAGTCTAGTCATGATGGTGCACAGAAGTTCATGCTTCCTCATACCCACTCTGTTCTGAACACATTAAAATGATAGATAGAATATCGGAAGAGGAACCCACTAAGACACAGGTGGTCTCAGAAATAAGCTAAACATCTCCAAAAGCCGGAAGCAGATCCAAAAGCAAGCAGTGTGTGGAATTGAAGCCTTTAGCCTGCAGGGTTCTGGGGCCAGAATCAGGTTGCTGAGAGGTCAGCTGCTTGAATAACAGGGACTCAACCTGTTCCTGCTTGAGGCTGAGAGGGAATCAGGCCTGATGACACTCAAGAGGCAGCTGAAAAAAAATGGCACCTGCCCAATGCCTGGGACTGTTTTAGGGAAAACGGAGGGAAAGCTTCAGCCTCAGTTCCAGGACCTGTGTCCACCACCTGCTAACAAGAACATTGGACCTGGCACATCCCCAAATCCCAGGATGTAAAGAAAAATCCCACCCAAATGACTATAGATGGGGTCCTGGTCCTAAGTTGAGGCCACTCAAACTTACTGAACAGAGATGAAGACAGTAGCAGATGGGAGGTCATGGCATGTTTGAGCAATAGCAAGGGGTCCAGAGCAGGGAAGGCAGAGAAAATTCAGGGCAGTGTCAGGAGAGGAGGTGGAAGAGCAGCCAGGGATACATGATGCTGGTCCCTGAAGACAGTAGTGCTTGGGATTGGGATCCCAATACAAAGAACAGCAGAACTTTTTCTTAGGAGGAAAGCACACCTGGACAAGAGAACCGTGAAGTGAATGCAATGGTTTGAAGGTGTTTTCTTTGGGCCCTACAACATTGCAAAGAATAACAGGCAAACAAACAAACAAAAATAGTTTACAAAAAAGGTAATCCAAATGGCTCGTAAGTACATAAAATGGCATTCAAAAGAAATGAAAACAGGTTGAGGTGACATGTTTCATCCACCAGATTAGCCAAGACCAAAGGATTGGATGACATGCCGTATTGGTGAGCTTGCCAGGCATTTACCTATTTTGCTGTCAAGCCCCTTCCCAGCTCTTTTCCACCCTGCTGCTTTTATCATGTACCCTATCACCAAGAAGCCTCTGGAAGAATGACCCTGCTGAAAGCGCAATCATTCTCCAGCTGTGAGACCACACACCATCAGGTGGGTAAGCTCTCCTAACAGGAGGTAGCACATACCTTGAACCAGAGATCAATGTATCATATAGTTTCTTAATACCTGGGGACAGGAGCAAAGTGATGAAAGAGTGGCTTCTCTCTCTATACCCAATGGCCATTCACAGAATTTTTGCTTCCCAGCTTTGCAACCTTCGGTTCTGCCCAATTAGAAGTATTGATTTCTATATTTAAAAAAAAAAAAAAAAAAAAAAAAAGGAGGCCGGGCGTGGTGGCTCACGCCTGTAATCCCAGCACTTTGGGAGGCCGAGGAGGGCGGATCACGAGGTCAGGAGATCGAAGCCATCTTGGCTAACACAGTGAAACTCCGTCTCCACTAAAAATACAAAAACATTAGCCGGGCGTGCTGGCGGGCGCCTGTAGTCGCAGTTACTCGGGAGGCTGAGGCAGGAGAATGGTGTGAACCTGGGAGGCGGAGCTTGCAGTGAACCGAGATCGCACCGCTGCACTCCAGACTGGGCGACAGAGTGAGACTCCATCTCAAAAAATAAAAATAAAAATAAAAAAGTATTGATTTATAAGGGAAAAATGCACCCACCAGAGATACAATGGCTTCACAGAATTGGAAGTTGAGACCACCATCGGGCTGCTCTGGGATGCTCATGCCACCAAACCAATGGGCAGAGAAAGATAGCACACGGAACGTCGTATTGGCTGAGGAGAATAATCTCAATTTCTCAGAGAAAATCGGCTTTCTGATGTATTATGGGGCAGGGAAGTCTACATCTGAAACTGAAGAGGTTCTCAGCAGTGCCTCTTAGTATTTAATGATCGATAGTAAAAGACAATGGAAGGCACTGCAGACCTGAAGGGGAAATCGAATAAAAAGACAGGACTATTAAGAAACCAGATCCTTTGGGAACAAAGACTTGAATCACTCCGCCAGGTAAGGATTTCCAAACAGCCAAGTGCTGGCAGAGGTCAAGGGGAGTATGCAATGAGCGGTGGAAGAAGACTGCGATAAATGTCAACTTCAACCTCGTGGCCAGTGGCAGACAAGAGGACTGAACAGCTATACTTACTTTTGTAGGCACGTATTAACCTATTTTTTCTTTTTCTTTCTCATTCCCTGACAGTTTTGCATGAGAGATGTTCACAATAATTACATTTACAACTGGAAGAACGACGTCCACGCCTGAGACCCTGGACTATCAAGGTGCACATAGTGAGAGCGAGACTTGACTCATCTCCTTTTGGGGTCTGGGCTAAGTGTCAGAGTTGGTACAAAGGACAGTTACATTCTGTTAGGTAGAAGCGCCAAGTCGTCGTTGTCTGGCAGTTAAGTATGAAGCTGAGAGCAAACAAGATTAGATGGTGCCAGGCCAGGGGAGGTGGCTCATGCATGTAATCCCAGCACTTTGAGAGGCCAAGGTGGGTGGATCACCTGAGGTCAGGAGTTCGAGACCAGCCTGGCCAACGTGGTGAAACCCCATCTTTACTGAAAATACAAAAATTAGCTAGGCGTGGTGGTGGATGCCTGTAATCCCCGCTACTTGAGAGGTTGAGACAGAAGAATCGCTTGAACATGGGAGGCGGAGGTTGCAGTAAGCGAGATCACGCCATTGCACTCCAGCCTGGGCAACTCTGTCTGGAAAAACAAAAAAAAAAGAATAGATGGTGCCATACTTTTTATTTTTGATTTGTTGTTGTTGCTGTTCCTGGATCCATTTTCCATCCTTCTCCACTCTGGTCTGCATCATGGGAAAATGCATTTATTTCCCAAGCTGAATTCAGGTGGTTTGCAGGAATGGGAGACATTGGTAGAAAACAGGAGTGTAGAGGCCAGGGCACTCCTCCCCTCCACTTTGCTTCAGGAGGCATCTCCATCAGCAGCTACTTCTCCTCCGCTCCCTCGTGACAGCCCCTCACTCCATCACCAGTTCCTGACAGGCATGCTTGCTGGGATCCTGGCTTCCTCAATGGCCCTGGCTCCTGGACCCTATGACACTGCCAAGTGGTTCTCTAGCTCTGGGGGTAGCAGCTCCTGCTGTTGCCTTTCCCCTGGGCTGCCTCATTGTCCCATGTTAACCTTTCCAGCTCTCCCATCACCTGGGTACTCGTTTCCCGTTTTATGTCCCCCTCTGTTCAAAACCCCCAGAGATGTCTCCTTTTCTTGACTGGCCCCTGGCTGCTATGGTAAGGACATGGGAAAACCAGCAAGTAGGAGTATGAATTAGGACAGCCTTTGCTGGTGGGAGTGTAAACTGGCAAGCCTTGATGCCGGAAAATTAGGCAATCTCTATGTATCTATTAGAATTACAAAAGCAGAAGCCAGTTGTCTCGGCAATTCCATTTGTAGAAATTTCTCCTATAGATATACATGTTTAAATAATGTTTGTATAAGATTATTCATTACAGCATTGTTTGTCAAAGTAAAACACTGGAAACCACCTAAAAGTCCTCTGATGGGAGGTAGGTTAAATAGATAAGGAAACATTCATAAACTAATATGTAGTCATTGAAAAGAATGAGGAAGCTCTTTATTCACAGTTAAATTGCTAAGAAATGAAAAAACAAGATACTTAGCAGTGCCTACACTGCCACCATAAAAGGAATGAATATACAGAGTATATTTACTTATATTCACAATAATTATTTGCAGCAAGAAACTATTAATACTGGCTACCTCCGGAGAGAAAGACTGAGAAGATGAGAGAAAGAGATGAGGGGGAAATCATTCACTGTTTACTCTTTAGTATACTTAGAATTTGATGATATATGAGGGATCACATATTTCAAAAATAAATAAAATTTAAATTTTGTTAAAATGCAGCTCTATGCTGCTTACAAGAGACATGTAAAACACACATACAAGTGCAGAGAGAGATTGAGATTTGAAATAAATGAGTGGAAAGTATATTCTATGAGAAACCTAGTAGAAAGCAACAGGGTTCTGGGAGTGACATTTAAATCAGACAAAATTAAAAATAAGAGAAAAGCATCAACGGGACAAAGATTGACATTATAAAAAAAAAATAGAAAAAATGTACCAGTCATAGGATAAAGAAAATGTGGTACATATACCCATGGAAAACTATTCAGCCATAAAAAGGAATGAGACCATGTCCTTCGCAGGGACACGGATGGAGCTGGAAGCCATTATCTTCAGCAAACTAGTGCAGGAACAGAAAACCAAACGCTGCATGTTCTCACTTGTAAGTGGGAGCTGAACAATGAGAACACATGGACACATGGGAGGGGAACAACACACACTGGTGCCTGTCGTTTGGGGGGTGATGGGAGGAGAGAGAGCAACAGGAAGAATAGCTAACGGATGCTGGGCTTAATACCTAGGTGATGGGATGATCTGTGCAGCAAACCAACATGGCACACATTTACCTGTGTAACAAACCTGCACATCCTGCACATGTATCCCCGAAACTTAAAAGTTGAAGGAAAAATGAAAATCTACCAGTCATAAATATGTATATATGTAACAACAAAGTCTCAAATATACAAAAAAAAAAACAAAAACAAAAACAAAAATAATCACAGAGAAGAAACTGACTGTGCCAATAAAAAAATTAGTAATGGCAAAAGGTTAGAACAATAAAATCAAGTCCCATCTGATAGAAAACATAGAATCTTTCACCAACAAGTGCAGACTCTATCTACATCCTTTTCAGACACGCATACAACATACATTAAAAACGGATGCAGGTCCTTGGGAGATGGACGATATCTCAGTACACTTCAAAGAATGCATGCCATACAGACCACGTTCCCTAACCATGTGTTGATCAGAAATCAATAATAAAAAGATTGTTTTGCAATATGTTTGGAAACTTAAAAATTCACTTCTGAGTAACTCATGAACTTAAAGTAGGATCATGGTGGAAATAGTTAGATATTTGGAATTTGCCAATACTCGAAATACTAAATATCAAAATTTGTGGAATGATTGTTTAGTGGGAAATTGATAACTGAATGCACCTATTTAAAAAGCAAGAAAGATTGAAAATAAGTTAAGAAATCATTTCTCAAAGCTAATAAATTTAGAGAAAATGGAAGAAAGGACTCCGCATTAGGATGTTTAAACACACACGTCTACTTTCTCTCCCTCCAGAAACTTCACTATATAAAACTGTAGTAAAAGGATTTTTTTTTCCAGACAAGGTCTTGCTCTTTGGCCCAGGCTGGAGTGCAGAGGCATGATCATGGCTTACTGCAGTCTACCTTCCAGGCTCAAACCATCCTCCTGCCTCAGCCGAAAGGGTTTCTTAAAAGAACAAAAAGCCCAGGTGTGGTGACTTGCACTTATAATCCCCGTTACTCTGCAGGGTGAGGCAGAATGACGCCTTGAACCCAGTAGTTCAAGACCAGCCTGGGCAATATAGTGAGACCTTATCTGTTTTTGCTTGCTTGTTTGTTTGTTTGTTTGTTTGAGATGGATGGAGTTTCGCTTTTGTTGCCCAAGCTGGAGTGCAGTGGTGCGATCTCGGCTCACTGCAACCTCTGCCTCCCCGGTTTAAGCAATTCTCTGCCTCAGCCTCCTGAGTAGCTGGGATTACAGTCCTGTGCCACTACGCCTAGCTAATTTATATACATATATAAATTTAGTAGAGATGGGGTTTCATCATGTTGGTGTGTTGGTCAGGCTGGTTCCAAACTCCTGACCTCAGGTGATCCGCCCACCTCGGCCTCCCAAAGTGCTGGGATTACAGGTGTGAGCCGCGGCACCAGACCTTTTTTTTTTTTTTTAAGATAAAAAAGCACAAGCACAACAGAGAGGACAGAGGAAGAGACAACAACAATAAGAGATGGAAGCTGGAATGCGTGTGATGGAATCATAAGTGACTCTGCAGACCTGTGACAGGCACATCCTAAACCTGCAGTGGGAAGCCTGGGAACAAACCTGGTTGACATGGTGGCAACTCTCTAGGGCTAAGACGCTGGCAGTACCAAATGCTTCCGGGTTGAAAAGGAAGGGGGTACTGCATGAAGCAGGATTTGGTGAAAGCTGTTGAGAAACGGTAAATCCTTCGAGTCCCCCCCTGGTACTCCACACTGCGTATAACCACCCTCTTCCACCCTGGCAAGGGACCTCTACACGGGGGGCCACCAGACACAGCTGAAGATACAGATGTCCTGCTCCAAACAGGGAGATCACGTGTCATATGCAACTTGGTTGAGACAGGAGATCATAAGATTTTTCTCCATGGAATCCAAGAGACCTAAAGAGACTGACATCAGAGGTTTCCCCAGTAAATAGTCCACTGAGGTCACTCCATGGCAAAGTCAAGGGATGACCAGCCTCCCTCATTCTCTCAGTGCTTCCAGCCTCCTTTTTAATCTCCTACTTTTAACTATAGAATCTTGGTAGCCAAGGATCACTTTCTGCAGACGGGGCTTTTGTACATTCTCAAGAAATCTAAAGCCACAGCGTGACTCGAAGACCCTATTCAGCATTTCTTCTCTGGCTGTGGAACTATTGCTCTTTCTTTGCACAACTAGATTTGGGTTGGTCCCCCAATATTTCAAAACTGATCTCCAAAGCATACTCAATACATATGTAGGTGGTAAAACTATAATGAAATGGGTGGTGCATCTCTGGGAGAAGGACACATTAAATGAGGTCAGTGCACCCCGGGAAGAGCTGTGTGGGCCACCTTCCATTTGCACTCTCACTGGAATGCCTTCTCTGCCCTTCCCTGCCCACTCTGAGCCCTGGGGAGGCCTATCCCTACAGACCACATCATCAGGGCACCCTTGCCCTCTGAGTTTAACTTCTTTGGAGTTTGACCAATGGGAAATAACAGCAAAAAAAAAAAAAAGGAAGCCTGGAGAAGACAGATGTCGAGCTATTTATTCCCTGACATGCTCCTACTTTGGCACGTTTCTACCATAAACTACATCTCCCTAGACGATCATTCTTGTAGCATGGCCCGTCTTCAGCTCCAAGTCTTCCGTGGGTCCCACTACCATTATCCCCCACCTTGCTCTTACAAGTGGAATTGGATCAATATGGGGAAATGGTATTATGCAAAAAATATTCTGGGGCAATTGGTGATCTTTATGAAAAATACAAGAAAATTAGATTCCTACATCATATCACACACAAAAATCAATTCCAGGTTAATTAAAAACCCAAATTAAGGTCAAGGGAACTATAAAACTTAATGAAGAAAATATAGAATAACATTTATAACCTCTGGAGAGTAAGAATATTTCCCTTAGAAAAAAGAAAGAAAGAAAGAGGGGAAATCATTAAAGTGTATTTTATGACATTAAAATAGAAATATTTTGTTCACTAAAAGACTCATAAACTGTTAGACAACAATGTGTAGTCTCTGGGAAATGATACTTGCAGCACTTTAATAAAGGGTGATGTCCAAAATGTTAAAAGGATTTCTACAAATGAATAAGAAAAAGACTAAGGTCCATAGAAAAGGCAGCAAAGTATAGAAAGAGGCAAACCACAGAAGAGTAAAACTGAAAATAAGCATGTGAAAAACACACTCAGCAGCCCTGATAATCAGGGAAATGCAAATTAAAACAATGGATACCATCAGACTGGTGAAAAATGTTGGTGTGGCAACACCATGGATAGGTAAGGACGTGGAGAAAGGAGACCTCGCACTTGTACGGGGAGCTACGAACACGAGGCAGCAGTAGACCCGGAAATTCTACTTCTAAGTGCACATGATAGAAAATAAATCTTCCATTTGTATGCTAGAAGACAGGTACTTGTATGTGTGTGTGTGTGTGTGTGTGTGTGTGTGCGTATATATACTTTTTTTTTTTTTTGATACAATTTCGCTCTTGTTGTCCAGGCTGGAGTGCAGTGGTGAGATCTTGGCTCACCACAACCTCTACCTCTTGGGTTCAAGCAATTCTCCTGCCTCAGCCTCCCGAGTAGCTGGGATTACAGGCATGCACCACCACATCCGGCTAATTTTTGTATTTTTAGTAGAGATGAGGTTTCTCCATGTTGGTCAGGCTGGCCGCGAACTCTCGACCTCAGGTGATCTGCCTGCCTTAGCCTCTCAAAGTACTGGGATTACAGGCATGAGCCACTGGGCCCAGACTACTTTTTTGTTAATTTGTTTGTTTGTGTTTGTTTTTGAGATGGAGTCTCACTGTGTCACTCAGATTGGAGGGCAGTGGCATGATCTCGGCTCACTGCAACCTCCATCTCCTGGGTTCTAGCGATTCTCCTGCTTCAGGCTCTCAAGCAGCTGAGATTACAGCTGTGTACCACCACACACAGCTAATTTTTGTATTTTTAATAGAGACAGGGTTTCACCACATTGGCCAGCTGCTGACATGTCCCACTGCCTATAAAATTTCAGAAGGTCTTTGACTCCAGGCTAAACATCCCAGGTGCATTCTGTTTCTTTTCTGATCTAGTTTGTGTCCTCTGACAGGTCCTGGCTAATGTGTCTAAGTGCCTAGGAGCAGCAATCTATTCACATTCGCTGCAGTGAACCAATAAATAGGCAAAGCGCTCAAGTGTGGCACTAAGTACAGCTTCTCTCTAACATGAACAGTCAAAAACGAGCTCTCAATCATTTCTATTCCATTAAACATTGCAAATTGGAGTCCAAGGAAGAAGCTAATTTCCAATCAAACAGAAGAACTGGGGGCCTGAAATCTGTTCTCCAGTTTTTGCCCAGATGGCCACATAGGCCCACTCACACAGGCCAGTTCACCCACTTCAAAACATAACACAGCAAAATACATGGAAATAAACAAGTGGCTAGATCCTGTGTCATGGGTTATTTTGCTTTTATCATAGTCATCCGTTCTTAACACAGCTTGAGGGGCATGATCTGGGTGCTCTAGTATTTTGTGGAAAGGGTACAGGTGTCTAAAATGGGTTCAGTTCCTGACTTGGGTCCTCTTGCCCCAAATACCCAGGCAGTCTCATAGCACACTACATTAAAGCCTTCCATTTGAGCCAGACTTACACTCTGCCCAATAAGAGCACGACATCCACATTTCAGACCAATTTATTGTACTTAAATATAACGTGTCTCATTAATCTCTTCCATCTGTTGCTTATGTGCATGGACAACTTTAATAGGAAATATAAAGGACTGACACAGGATTTACTACGCCAGCCTCTGAGTTCAGGTTTAATTTGTAAGGCATTACTATTCCTGCAGATGGGACACAGATTGGTAAGAACTGGCTTTTCCCCAGTTGCAAAGACGTTTGTGAGAATTTCCGTGTCTGCCCAGGCAGCGTTCCCATGGCCAGCACCATGCAGATGCTCCTGTGTCATCCTACCCTGGTATCATCAGAAGTCAAAGGCAGAATAGGATTTCCAGGGCAGGCATCTGCCAACTCTGTTATTCAGGAGCTTTTCTTCTTCTTACTGCCACTACTTTCAGATCAATTCATTACTCAATGTAATCACCACCAGGCTCCAGACCAGACAGACAAAGGTCACTGTCAGTCAGTTTTACCACTTGGAAATAGTGCAATTTAAAGTGCTTGTGTGAGAAGATGCTGACATGAAATTAGCTACCCTGAGGATGGGGGATTACTGAATGTACAGTCTTCCAATTCCCACATCACCAAGGATAATCTATGTCTTTGAGGGAAAATTAACACCTCATGAAAAGCCAAACTGAAAAACACCAAGTATAATTAGATGAGGATAACTATGTGTTTATTAATTCAACAAATATTTGAGAGCCCAGTATGTGACATGCTTTGTGCTAGACGCTTGGCATGCGATGGTAAATGAAGCAGACACAATCCTCACTTGTCTAAATTATTCAGTGCTGTTATGGGGTTGAGTCGTGTTCTCTAGAAATTCATATGTCCTAACCCACAATACCTCAGAATGTGATCTTATTTGAAAATAGCATCTTTAAAGAGGTAATCAAGTTAAAATGTGGTCATTAGAGTGATCCCTAATCAAACATAACTAGTGTTCTTATAAAAGGGAGAAATTTGGAGACAGACCCACATACAGGGAAAACACTACATGAAGATTAAGTCAGAGATTGGGATATTACTTCCATAACCAAAGGAACATCAAAGACGGCCTTCAGAAAACACCACAGGGCAGGGGAGGGGCCTGGAAGAGATTCTCCCTCACTTCCCTCAGAAAGCACCAACCGTGCTGACATCTTGCTCTTGGACTTCCAGCCTCCAAAACTGTGAGGCAACGTGTCTCTGTTGTTTAAGTCACTTAGTCTGTGGTCCTTTGCTGCAGCAGTCCTAGCAAACTATATACAAATGCCTTCTATAAAATAAAGTCACTTAAAAAGGAAGAATTCATGAAAAATTCCAACAAACTTTGTTTCTTTCTCTTCTATTATTGGAGGAATTCAGCTTCCAATAAACATGGCGAACTTCCATCTCTCCCAGCGGTGGCAATTGTAGGGAATCCCAAGACACAGTTCTGGCCTAGCCACCTCTGAAGGAACCAGGGCCAGAGTAAGTGGGGGCTCCTTGGAGTTCTGTGGAGGGACCTCACAGGTCAGTCGGATACCATGCAATGAATCCTTCCTTTTTAAGTGACTTTATTATATAGGAAAACCTTTCCAAAATTTCTCTAGGGGACCCAGGATTATCCTGCCACTTCATTGTCTCAAAAAATGCTGGAAAATGCTGGCTGGCTTCAAAGATACATGTCTAAGTAAATATTTCTCACCGAATTTTTAATTCTATTCATGTTACTAGTGAATTCTGTGACCTTAGGCAAGCCTTGCCTCCTTCCTGGACCTCAGTTCCACCCATTTGCAAAGTGAGAGGTTAGACTGGAGGGTATCTGGGCCTTCTCTTCAGATTGAGTTGTGTTGCAACTTGCAGCTCATTGGTGCCAGTCTATGATAACAATAATAAGAGTTAAAATGTGAATGCTTACTTCTACCAAGATTTGATCTACACAATCTTCCTAAATTAGTGCATTTAGTCTATGCAACACTTTTATAAGAGAAACAAAAGCAAATAAGTTGATTATTCTGAAATTTCTCCATGTACCTGGATTCAGTGGAATAAAAACGTTGTTATCACAAGAAAGAAAGTCACTGTCTCAGGCAGAGTATGAGGTGGCCTCTAACCTTCAGAAAGCCCAAGGGAGTGCTTGGTCTGCCCTGCATGCTGGATGTAGGGCTGCAGTTTGCTGCAGGAGCAAGCTATCCACACAGTGGATAGGGGCCTGTGTAGCCTATTAAATATCTCATAAACTGTCATACAGAGGCCATTGATCAAAAAGCCATGGGCAGAGAAGAGAATGTGGTATGTGATGGAATCATTGCTAATGATTCCACCTAGCCCAGACACAAGGTTTCCTAAAATACATTTTCCACAAAAAATTGCTACTCTCAAAAGGGACCAAAGGCCAACCCACTGTAGTGGCTTCCAGGTGCTGCTATGAGATAGTGCTTTTTTCTAGAAAGGAGTAGTGGAGTAGGTCTGCAATATCTTGGAGGAAGAAATCACCAAGGTCCATCTCTCATCCCAAGAGCTGGCCTGTGGGACCAAGATGGCCAGGGACATGCCACAGCACCTGCCTGCTGCCAGGAAAGAATATATCACCCCAGAAAGAATACATCTCGCATCTCTGTATTGCTGAGATAAAGGAGACTGTGGTGAAAATTTGGGACTGAGTTCAGCCTGTTAGGCATGCATTTTTAACTCCCACTTTGTGATGGGAGTATCTTTAAAAATTATACCAGTGAAAGCACTTTGAAAAGTGAATTAAAATATTTTTTACATTCTTATTAATGTTAAAACCAAAGATCCAGTGTAGATTGTTTTATGGAAAAGACAAATAGCTGATTACATTTGGATCGATTATTCATTTATAAATTCAATGGTATTTATTCACCTCTACAAACTAGTAAGTTTGTCTTAAATCCATCATTCTATAATCCACTCCTGAGAAGGGGTGGTAATCACAACCATAGATCCATGGCTGATAGAGATGGAAGGAATTTTCTAGAACATCTGGTCTAATGTCTTTTTTTTATTTTTTTCTTTAGACAAAGTCTTGCTCTTGTTGCCCAGGCTGGAGTGCAATGGCATGATCTCGGCTCTCCTCCACCTCCCAGGTTCAAGTGATTATCTTGCCTCAGCCTCCCAAGTAGCTGGGATTACAACTGGGATGTGCTACCACGCCTGACTAATTTTTTCTATTTTTAGAAGCGACGGGGTTTCTCCACGTTGGTCAAGCTGGTCTCAAACTCCCGACCTCAGGTGATCCGCCTGCCTGGGTTTCCCGAAGTTCTGGGATTGCAGGCATGAGCCACCATGCCCAGCCTAATTTCTTATGTTTACATTGAGAACACTCAGTTGTGAAAAGAAACGAAGTGATGTGCCCAAGATTACAGTGGTCAGAGGCAGCACTACAGGAAAACCCACAGCTCCTGACCCCAGGTGGGTGAGGACTCTGAACTATAGCCACAACACCTTCTAAAAGCCCTCACTCTTCCCTGTACCCCCGACCATGACTCTCCACCTGCCTGGTCCTTCCCGTCTATCTTTTATGCACGGAGGCTGGGGGCTGACCCTTCACAAAATGGAAGCATTTTGAGATTATATTTTCAAATCTAGAAACATCATTTTAAGTTCCTAGGCTTACAGCCAGATTTTCCCATTGAATAGTACAACTGGATAACTTGCATCCCATTTGCCAGACTTTCTTCCATAATCTTCTTTCCCCTGCCCTTTATTTGGGAGAAAAATAAGTCAGAAAGAAGGAACAAAGAGGTTCCATATGCACAGAAAAATGCATAATCCATCCCCAGCCATCAAGGCCTGGCTGAAGCCCAGGAGAAGGCTGAGAACAGTTTTATAGAAACAGGCTCATCTAGAGGGATTCCCAGGCTGACAGCACTTGTTCAGGGTGTGAACTGAGGATCTAGCCTTCGTTGGTAAATTGCTTAGGTCAATGGAGTATGATGGAAAACAATGTCACACTTCATTGTGATAATCCCAAATTGGGAGAGCTCTTAGGCATGACGCAACACAACTCCTTGAACTGTATAATATAGACCCTTAGCACTCTGATGTGTGATGTTCTCAGCTGCAGCTGTTGACACATGATCTCAAAATCCATGACATACTCATTTGTAATTTTGAGGAAGTACAAGTTTGAATCCAAGTTTTGAGCCAGTGGTGAAGGAGTAGATCAGTTGGCTAAAGAATTGGCCTTGCTAAATGCCCAACTCACATACTTCACTGGGCCCCTAATATTTTTCTTCTGACCCCAATTTCTAACATTAAATTCTGTTATAATGATATCTGTATGTGTGGGGATTTCCAAAGGTCTAGTAAGTGTTTTCCCCAAGTATCAAAGATTTACTCTGTAAAACCTCTCGCCATGGAATCCCTCAGAGATACTCGTTCAGCCTCCGGTTGCAGACTGAAACAGCGAAATATTTGACCCACTCGCCTTGAAATTATTTCATCATTCTCTTAGCACTTAGCAGTTTACCTGCTGCCCCCTCTTAGTCTTCAGCTATATTCCTTCTCTTTCATTATTGCTTTTTTCCTCACTTGTCTAACCCAATAGTCTTTCACATTGCCACTGGAGGGTCCTTGCAGTGCTTCACAAGTATGGTGGAGAGTCTCAGCTTCCCACAGCAGAGATTCGGATGCATATGACTTTTGAGTTAGGTGGCATTTCATACCATGGTATCCTCTAGTACCCATTGAGTTCCATCTAGTTAGAAGCACACTACGGAAAAAAAAATTGTAAGTATGTCTGCATCCATGGTGGGAGAGGCAGCCCCACTGAGGAGGCCACAGGTGCCTGGGGAGAGCAGCCCTACAAGTAGCAAGCCGTGATTCTGGCCAGGGTGGCAAGAGAATCCCAAGGGGCATATACCCCACAGGCCAACACAGAGTGGTGGGACAAGAGGCTGCCAAAGATCATCATCTACATTAAAGATACCTCCAGGGAACTCCCAGGCATTCTACAGGAAGGAGAAGACCAGCGTTGAAAGACTTTTGGGGTTCTTCAGTTGAGAGGGTGGAAAGATCAAGCATAATTGGGGCCTGGATAGTATTGTAATGTAATCTCATTTTTCTTGACATTTGTGAGGTCAGGCAACATAGAGTTTACCCACCCAGGAAAGGGACTGTAGACAGTTTCTCAACCATTCACAGAAAGGAGAGTCCCTTCATCTCTCTGTCAACCACTATGTATGATTTGCACAAATACAGCCATAGAAGTAAATCATAAAAAACAAGCAGGCATGTAAACCCTTGTTGGGCACCATGGAAAATGTGGTTTGCCACAAGATAGTGGGGCTTAGAAATGATCCCACCAAGAGATATTTAAAACTGGGGGACGCATGGGCTGCGTGTTGTTTTCAGTGTTTTCTCATTCAGAAGAGCAGCATTTTTGTGCACCTGTGAACTCAGACCCATCGAGCCTCTAGTTCACAAATCAAATCCCATGCACTCTGGAATGAACCTATCTGTCAGTGATGTCAAAGATGTCCCTGAGAACTTTCGACAAGGTGATGTCACCTTAATGCTTTGGATTTAACACATTTCCATTGACTCAGCCCTGACACTGTCCTACGTCCTATGATGAGAAAGCAGGGGAGCAGAGGCCAAGGCTAGCTCTTCCTCCGCTGAAGATTGAAGGGACTGTGTAGGTGCCAAAAAATAAAAAATAAATGCTGCTGGGCATAGTAGCATGCACCTGTGGTCCTAGCTTCTTGGGAGGCTGAGGTGGGAAGACCACTTGACCCCAGGAGTTCGTGGCTACAGTGAGCTGTGATTGCATCACTGCACTCCAGCCTGGATGACAGAATGAGACTGTCTCTAAAAAGAAATTTTTATAAGTAAAAATAATAGTAACAAATAAATGTTTATTGTTTAGAAAAAAAACTGAAGAGTATAGAAATACATAAGAATTAAAAGTAAGGCTGGGCACAGTGGTTCACGCCTGTAATCCTAGCACTTTGGGAGGCAAAGATGGGAGGATCACAGCTCAGGAGTTCGAACCAGCCTGGCCAATATGGAGAAACCCCATCTCTACTAAAATTGTAAAATTAGCTGGGCATGGTGGCAGGCACCTGTAGTCCCAGCTACTTGGGAGGCTGAGGCAGGAGAATCGCTTGAACCCGGGAGGCAGAGGTTGCAGTGAGCCAAGATCATGCCACTACACTCCAGCCCGGGTGAGAGAGTGAGCCTCCCATCTCAAAAAAATAAGTAAATAAAATAAGATAAAATAAAATAAAAGTCCAATATTTTCCAATAACCCCACCCAAATGCAAACAATTCAGACCCCTAAGGTAGACACTGTTAAGAGGTTAGGGTGTGTGTTTTTATTGTCTAAGACTATACAAGAACTCCCCACCAACACATCAAAAAAAATGTAATCACACTAAGCACATAGAGTGGGCATCCTACTGTTTTCTTTTTTCTTTCTTTTTTCTTTTTTTTTTTTTTTTGTTTGTTTGTTTGCTTGTTTGTTTTTGAGACAGTCTGGCTCTGTAACCCAGGCTGGAGTGCAGTGGCACGATCTCAGCTCACTGAAACCTCTGCCTCCCGGGTTCAAGTGTTTCTCCTGCCTCAGCCTCCTGAGTAGCTGGGACTACAGGCACACACCACCACACCTGAATAATTTTTGTATTTTTAGTACAGATGGGGTTTCACCATGTTAGCCAGGCCGGTCTGGAACTGCTGACCTCAGATGATCCGCCCACATCAGCCTCCCAAAGTGCTGAGATTACAGGCGTGAGTCATGGCGCCCGGCCCATCCTACTGTTTTCAATCAAAACCCTGTCTTGGATAGCTCTCCATGTCAGTATCTACAGCGTCTCATTATTATATTTTTTAATAGCTGCATGGCTATCCCATTCTATATGTGAACCATATTTATATAACCTATCTTTTATTAATAGACATTTAAGTTATTTTGAGTTTTTTGTTATTACATGGAGTGCTTCAATACATATCTTTTGTACAGTTATCCTTGGAGACGTGTATAATTTATTTCTATAAAATAAATTTCCTGAAGTAAAATTGCTGGATCAAAGGTGTCTTAGTCCATATATACTTCTATAACAAAATACCTGAGACTGGGTGCCATGGTTTTACTGTTTATTCCCCTCCAAAACTAAGTTGAAATGTATTGCCAATGTAACTGTATTGGGAGATGGAGCATTTAAGAGGTAATTAAGACATTAAGGCTCCATCCTCCTGGGTGGGTTTATTTTTTTTTATTTTTTGAGACAGGGTCTTGCTGTGTTGCCTAGGCTGGAGTGCAGTGACACGATCATGGCTCATTGTAGTCTCAACATCCTGGGCTCAATCGATCCTCACACCTCAGCCTCCCAAACAGCTGGGACTACAGGTGCTCACCATCATGAATGGCTAATTATTTTATATTATTTTATTTTATTTTATTTTATTTTAATAGAGACAGGATCTTGCTATGTTGCCCAGGCTGGTCTCAAACTCCTGGGTTCAAGTAACCCTTCCACCTCAGCCTCCCGAAGTGCTGGGATTACAGACTTGAGTCACTGCACCTGGTCTACCTTAGTAAAAGGAATTTCAACAGTGGGCTGTTTCACTCTTCTGCCATGTGAGGGACAGTGTTTCTCCATTCAGGAAGATGCAATGTTCCAGGCACCATCTTGGAAGCAAAGACCAAGCCTTCACCAGACACCAAAATTGCTAGTGTCTTGATCTTGAACTTCCCAGCCTTCAGAACTGTGAGAGATAAACTTCTAATGTTTACAAATCACCCCATCAGTGGCATTTTGCTATAGAAGCACAAAACAGACTGAGACATTGGGAAATTTATGAATAATAGAAAAATATTTCTCACAGTTCTGGAGGCTGGGAAGTCCTAGATCAAGGCACTGGCAAATGAGACTTGGTGTCTGGTGAGGGCTGCTCTCTGCTTCCAAGATGGTGCCTTCTTGCTATGTTCTCACATGGTGGAAGGGGTGAAAGCTATGTCATCAGACAGCAAAAGAGATAGAAGGGCCGGTGGCTCTCTGAAGCGTCTTTTATAGGGGTACAAATTTCATTCACAAGGTCAGAGCCTTCATTGCTTATTGACCTCTGAAAGGCTCCACCCCTTAATACTATCACATTGGGTCTTAGGTTCCAACATGGATTTTGGACCAACACAAACCTTCAGACCATAGCAAAGGGGAGGTGTCTATTTTTTTATTTTGATGAGTACTTTCAAGAGGCTGTACCAGTCTGTAGTCCATATGTGGTGGCTTTTACAGGTACAGAGAGTGTCATAGTTGCAGTAGTGATGTATCCCAACCTTGCTCACTTGGCTTAGCAGTAAAATACTGTTCTGATCAAGACTGAAAGAACAGTCTGGTGTCTTGGCCTTTGGAAATTCAACAAGTTTACCCAGCTCTGCCAGTTTATTTATGGACAAGGTGGTCTTCAGCAGTTACAGGGGTGGTGGTGTTTCAGAATGACAGAAGGTTGACACAGTGGAGTCCTCAGGGAGATAATTGAATCAACCACCTCATTTGGCAGCTGAGCAAATGGATCTGTGGGTGGATGCTGTCTCTGGGTGCATGTCACCCTGTCCCCATCCTCCTGTAACGTGGGTGTGCAACAGTCATGCTCAGAATTTCTGGGTCTTTCCAGTGAAACCTCAGTAGGGGAAAACATGCTCTCAGAAGTGCAGCTGCCACTAAGGGTTTGAGAGATGTTCTCGAAATGTACACCATCCCCAGCTGGATGTGTAGTACCTGTCTGGGATGATCAAAATGATAAGAGTATACTTGTTGAACAACAGAATGAAGTAGAAACTACCTTCTGTGGCATGACTAACTCTTCAGCATGTGATCTACGGGCAGTATCCTTCTCCCATCCAAACCTTCCTGCTTCAGCCCTTAACGTTGGAACTTCTTCCCTTTCAAAATACCCTTGCAGAAGTAGGAGACAGTAAACATCTACCCACGTTTTCAACTACCAATTTTTCCAACTCTCTGACTTCTCAACAAAGCAGGAAGTCTGGTGTCTCTGAGTGGCATCTCTGAGTGATCAGATTGGGAAGGAGGAACAGCCACACCTAGCCCCCTGTCTAGGAAGAGTCCGAAGGGGGCATCGAGCTCTGACTATGGGTACACATAGGTGTGGAGATGGATGGGTAACTTGATTTGAGTTCATGGTGGTTGTAGTTTCAAGCTGCGTCCTCAGCATAGCTCATCAGTAAGGTAATATTTTCATCTGACCCCTGTTTCTATCTCTTGATTGATGCAGAACTCATAGGAAAAAAGGGATTTTTTTTATTGGCTCTCTTTAATCCACAACATCCTCCCTCAAAGACTGTGGGCCTAGAAGCTCAGGAAATAAGTGCTCCATGGTTTTCTACATGCAAAATTGCTGGGTCACAGGTCTCCCACTCTCTTTAACTTCAAGGAGCAGGCATCAGATTGAATTGGGTCTCTCAAGTATATTCAGTTAGGTGGTACCCCTTTCGCCTAGACTGGTGGGATTAGGAGCTAGGAACATCGTGGAACAAATGTAGGCCTGTTAACAAGGTGGACAGAGGTGCCAGCAAAGACAAACTGCAAATAAGAATTGTAAGACCAATACACACACACACACTTGTGGTAGTGGGAGAAAGGGAGAAATTAGAAAAGAAAAAATATACAATTGAGCCATATGTCTTGAATTGTTAGGAATGTTCCTGGTATACAGTAGAGCTGGGGGAGATAAAAAACAAATTGTAGACTAATGGGTTTACTTCAATTATATTTGGGTAAAAACAAACCAAAAAAGAATCTATCTATATGTAAATGTGCATTTGCATCTGTTTGAAAGAACAAGGGGAAAATGTGGAAAGTCTGCAGCAGGTGTTAGCATTGGCAGCTCAAAGGGCTGGGGTTGAAGATGAGGCTAAAGAAGATGATTTGCTTTTATTTTATGTATCTTCATATGATTTCAGTTGTTAGAATAAGCATGTATTACTTTTGTATTTAAAAATATTAATGGTTAGGTGTAATGGCTCACGTCTGTAATCCCAGCACTTTGGGAGACTGATGTGGCTGGATCACATAGGGTCAGGAGTTCGAGACCAGCCTGGCCAACATGGTGAAATTCCATCTCTATTAAAAATACAAAAATTAGCCCAGCATTGTGGCACACACTTGTAATCCCAGCTACTCGGGAGGCTCAGGCAGGAGAATCACTTGAGCCCGGGAGGCAGAGGTGGCAGTGAGCTGAGATCGTGCCATTGCACTCCAACCTGGGCGACAAGAGCAAGACTCCATCTCAAAAAAAAAAAAAAAAACAGAAAAAAGGAAAAGAAAAATATCAATGAAGGAGATTTGGTGAAAATAAAAAGGAAATGTTAGTTTCACATTTGTATGTTTCTCTGTATTTAGGGGTAAAGGAGAGAAGGGAAAAAAGGAAAAGTATAGAATAGAGTCTGTCGTATGATCTATTATGTCAACAAAAAAATTCATTCATATATACAATGGTATATACATCAAAATATCTTTCACTATCATGTAAAATAGTTGTCAAAGTGTGTAATTCTTTCATTTGTCAAAAAATTATATTTATGAATAATTTATAATACAAGGAAACAATGCTCACAATGTCTTAAACAAAAGAGTAGTATATGAAACTGCTTATAGAGTAAAATTTCAGTAGTGAGGTAACAGTAGGGTAAATTGCACAAAGGACTAGATAGCCAAAATGTTAATAATGATGGTAAAATTATAGGTGATGTTTCTGAGAATTAAAATTGTGTCCTGTGACAGGGCAGGGTAGCTCACACCTGTAATTCCAGCACTTTGGGAGGCTGAGGCAGGCGGATCACCTGAGGTCAGGAGTTCAAGACTAGCCTGGACAATATGGCAAAACCCCGTCTCTACTAAAATTACAAAAATTAGCCAGGCATGGTGGCACACGCCTGTCATCCCAGCTACTGGGGAGGCTGAGGCGTGAGAATCGCTTGATCCCAGGAGGCTGAGGTCACAGTGAGCTGAGATTGTGACACTGCACTCCAGCCTGGGTGACAGAGTGAGACTCTATTTAAAAAAAAAAATAGTGCCCCATGGGTATGACTTTACCTCTGTTGCAATGAGGTTGGGACAGGCTTTGCCTGCTGGTGGATGGAAGCAAAGTCTAGGACCACACCATCTACTTGGTATCTCTCTAAGGTCACAAATGATGCCTTAACCTCAGGCTAGAACATGCAAGTGAGGGTACAGTAAATGCTACTTTGGCAGCACAGAGAGAAAGCAGCTACCAGTCTCTGCCCTAATGGCAGGATGAGTACCCTTTGCTCTGAGTACAAACAACATGATTAAAGACAGAAAAGAATCCACTGGGCTTGATGGAAGTGAGAAATATTCCATGTTAAACAGCTGCTTGGATTCAAATTCCAGGTTCACAATTTCAATCAGGTGTAAGCTTCTTAATCATTTCTCCATATTTCCATTTTTTCATTGGTAAAATGAGAGTAATAATAATCTATGCCTCATGGGATTACTATGAGAATTTAACGAGTTAAGACATGTGAACACCTCAAGATAATGTTTTTCAAATAGTGTTTGTTATTGTTATTAATATTATTCTTTTTACATTTAAAAAATGATATTAATACTTGATTTGTCATCATTACTTTAATAATTACTATGATTTATTGAGCACCTACTATATGCCAGGCACTGTGAGGCATTTTGTTTACCTTAGATAGGATTATTCTTTAGGACTACCATGTAAGTATTTAATATTACAAACCCCATAATAAAAAAAATTGAGGCTCTAAAACAATAACTCCCAACATTTTTAGCACCAGGGACCAGTTTTGTGGAAGACAATTTTTCTGTGGACCAGGATGGGGAGGATGGTTTCAGGATGATTCAAGCCCATTACATTTATTGTGCACTTTATTTCTATTATTATTACATTGTAATATATAATGCAATAATTACACAACTCACCATAATAGAGACTCAGTGGGAGCCCTGCGCTTGTTTTCCTGTAACTAGATGGTCCCATCTTGGGGTAATGTGAGACAGTGACAGATCATCGGGCATTAGATTCCCATAAGGAGCCTGCAACCTAGATCCCTCACATACACAGTTCACAGTAGGGTTCCGGCTCCTATGAGAATCTAATGCCGCTGCTGATCTGACAGGAGGCGGAGCTCAAGCAGTAATGCTAGCAGTGGGGAGCGGCTGTAAATACAGATGAAGCTTCACTCACAGGCCCCTGGCTCACTTCCTGTTGGCCCAGTTCCTAAGAAGCTGCAGACTGATACTGGGTCCATGGCCCAGGGGTTGGAGACCCCTGATCTAGAAGATTGTTTTTCTGGGATCCATACCTAGTAGGTGGCAGAACTAGGATTCAAGTCCAAATCTCTCTGCCTCTGAAGTCCAACAAGCTGTGTCTACCATCCACTGCAGCTACTGTACTATCTAAGGTATTTACACATATTCAAACACAGAACATCTCTTGGTCTTTACCAGCTGTGAATTAACCAAGCAGAAGCCAACTTTAGTGTCCTTACTTAAGAACCAAGTGACCATCTGCCAGGTGTGCTCTCCAGCCACCCAGCCAAGCAGGCAAGGCAGCCTCAGCCCTATTCTTCCATGCATGACTCATTGGCACTTGGCTCAGAAGTGCAGGGAAGTTTCACTTTATTCCACTCTGCAAACTTGCAGATGAACTCAATATATCTAATTGACTCACTCTTTAAAATGTAATTTAAGTTCCTATTGGTTAAAAGAAAAAAGTTCACAGCAAACAGGCAATAAAAGAAAAAATAGATAAGTTGCACTACATCAAAATTCAGAATTTTGAGCATCAAAGGATGCTACCAAGAGAATGAAAAGACAACCTACTGAATAGGAGAAAATATTGCAAACCACATATCTGATAAGGCATTAACATCCAGAATATTTAAAGAACTCTAAAATTCAACAACAAAAAACTCAGTTCAAAGAGGGGCAAAGGACTTTAATAGACATGTCTGCAGAAAAGATATACAAATTGCTAATAAGCACATGATAAAATGTTCAACATCATTGGTCATCAGGGAAACGCAGATCAAAACCACAACGAGTAACCACCCAGACCCACTAAAATGGCTATAAACAAACAAACAAATGGAAAAGAACAAGCTGTGGAGAAATGGGAATCCTTGTACATTGCTGGTGGGAACATAAAATGTTGCAACAGGAAATGAAATAAAACAATAGACACTGAGCCCCCTAAAAAATGCTACAGCCATTGTAGAAAATAGTTTCACTGTTTCTTAGTGAAACATAGAACTGTCTTTTTTTTTTTTTTTTTTTTGGTGGGGGGAGTGCTATGAATTTAATAAAGAGTTTAATCAGAAGGCAAAATTTCATAATGAACAGAGGTTTTAAAACAAGGAAAGAAGTCACCCACTAATAACATTGAAAGAGGCCATGAAAAGATAATTCATAGAAGAGAAAATCCAAATGTTTCGCCAAGCATATATTAATGAAAACATGCTCTAACTCACTTGTGGTCATATAAATAAGTAATAAATAAAATAAATCCAAGAGTCTGATTACAAAAGATTTTGTGAGCTGTTCAACTAGAACTATCATATGACTCAGCAATTCCACTCCTAGGTATAAATACAAAAGAATTGAAAGCAGAGACTGGAGTAGATTATTTGGTGATCACAGTTCACAGCAGTATTTGTCACAATAGCTAAAATGTAGAAACAGCCCAAGTAACTATCAACAGATGAATGGATAAACAAAATGTGGTATATACATGTAATAGAATATTACTCAACCACAAAAGTGATTCGAATTTTAATACACGCAACAGAATGGATGGGCCTTGAAAACATTATGTTAATAACACAAGTCAGATATAAGAGGACAAATAGTGTATGATTCCACCTATATGAGGTACCCAGAATAGGCAAATTCACAGAAATGAAAGAGGTAGGGGGAAGTACTGTGAGGAGCGTACTGTACATTCACCTACACAGCAATACCTGGCGAAAAGTATTTGGATACATGTGCTATTGTATACGTGAATGTACAATAGTACATGCATCAAAATATCTTTCAGTATCATTTCAAATATTTGACTCAAGTGTGTAATTCTTTCATTTGTCAAAGCAATTATATTTATAAATAATTTATAATGTAAGGAAACAACGCTCACGGTATCTTAAACAAAAAAATAGTATAGCAAACCACCTATATAGTAAAATTTCAGTAGTGAGGTAACAGTAGGGGAAAAGGCTAGATGGAAAAGTGCCAAAATGTTAATAATGACGGTAAAATTATAGGTGACAATTCTGAAAATTAAAAATGTGTTCTCTGGGCAGGACTTCACCTCTGCTGCAACAGGGCTGGGGCAGGTTTTGCCTGGTTGCTCAAATCCAGAGAGAGAAAGTAGAATAGAGGTATCCAGGGGCTGCAGGGAGAGGGAAAGGGGAAATTATTGCTTAATAGATATGAAGTTTTTGATGGGAATGATTAAAAATTGGGGGGCATAAATAGCAGAGACAGTTATAAAACATTGCGAGCATATTTAAATTATACTAATTGTACACTTACAAATGGTTAAAATTATAAATGTTATGTTCTATATATTTTATCACAACAAAAAAAAGAAAGAAGTCCATCAATATATTCCTTTCTAAAACTACTTTAAAATGTTTTATTACAGAAAATAAATGCTTGTCTTTAGAAATTAAACCCTGTAAAAATGTATCATATAACACATGCGTACACACACACACACAGTTCTACTACCTAGAGGTAATCGTTGTCTGCAGTTTATTATAGATTTCTAATTATGCCTCCACAAGGATTTTTTTTTTTACTTGACAATGGACTGTAGATATCTTACAGCATCAGTCTTCTAGTACTTACTCTTTTTCATGCCTGTGTAGTATTCCATGGATGGATGGGCCATATTTTATACAGTCACTCTCCTATTGATGAATCTGTATGTAACACCAAACAGCACTCTATGCACCAGTTAAGTCTCAGTTCTCACAAATAAGGCAATAAGCATATGCCACTTTTATTTATCATGAGTCATTTCATTCACATAGGTTTGGAAATCATCACCACCTTTGTGGTCCCTACTTCCTACCACACAGTTAGGGTTGAAAACAGAGGTCAAAGTTGTGTCTTGGAAAATACATCTATCTCTTCTGAGAAAGAGCCAGAGGGTTCAAAACAGATAGTATTTGAAGAGAGTAACACTGTGTGTGTGTGTAAATTTCAGAAAGCCTTTCTCATGTTGGTACTTGCCACGTGCAAGCTTGGGTTTGAGAAGCTAGGGGTCCCGTGGAGAATTATTCACTCCGAAAGGTGGTAGAGATAGAGACATTCTCAACAGGCAACACCTCACACCAAACTTTGGGAATTTTCTCTGGTAGATGAGAAGCTTCTGTACTATTTTAATACCTGTCACTACTTCAGTAACTAACCAGACCTGAAGCCTTCATTGTATTTCAGGACATGGTCTGTGTGTTTCTTGCAGCCATCCATCACACATTGATTCATTCATGCTGCGAACCTAAGTGAACCAAAGAGAAAATTCTACAACTGATATGTCATTTGCATCTCCTTGTATAAATGCACAGGTAAGTGACAATATCCACACAAATAAATCAATATATATAAATATCTTGCATGCAGATATATGTTTTTCTGATATATACTTATAGGTACTACATACAGTATTTATTTATTTGAAATGCCTAAATCCGCATCTCCCAAGCTCTGCCCATGGAAAGCCCTTCCTTACCAAGTCCTCCACAAAACATCCCCTCGTCATCTTCAGATCCCATTTATACTCTGTTCTTTGGATTCTTAAAGCTTTAAAAAATTTTTCAATTATAGACTAACTTGCATTGTTATAGGTGTTTCACATGTGTTTATCCCTCTCATCTTGAGAAATTTTTTTTTTTTTTAAAGATAGGGTCTGGCTCTGTCACCCAGGTTAGAGTGCAGTGGTGCAATCATGACTTGCTACAGCCTGGACTCTCCAGGTTCCAGGGTTCCTCCCATCTCAGCCTTCCAGGTAGCTGGGACTACAGGTGCACACCATCATATCTGGCTAATTTTTAAATTTTTCTTATAGAGATAGGCTCTCACTTTGTTGCCCAGGTTGGTCTCGACATCCTGGACTCAAGCAATCCTCCTGCCTCAGCCTCCCAAAGTTCTGGGATTACAGGTGTGAGCCACCATACCCAGACTTGATAAATTTTTTGATGATACATGGTGTAAAGGGTTAAATCTACTCTCTCCTACCCTCCCTGCAAAAGCTGAGAATACTATAAAATCCAATATAGAATAGTAACTCATGGAATTATTTTAGTCCCAGCAGGGACTTGAATCTGTGGAAGGGACTCCTTTCATAACTGAAGAACCTGATCAGGCATCAGTTTGTAGGATGACTATTTATCTGAACTATGGACACTGATGGTAAACACAGATATTCTTTGTTGTTTTTGTTGTTGTTGTTTGTCTTGTTTTTTGTATTTTTGTTTTTTTTTAATTTTTTTATTATACTTTAAGTTCTAGGGTACATGTGCACAACATGCACGTTTGATACATACGTATACATGTGCCATGTTGGTGTGCTGCACCCATTAACTCATCATTTACATTAGGTATATCTCCTAATGCTATCCCTCCCCCCTACCCCCTCCCCACAACAGGCCCTGGTGTGTGATGTTCCCCTTCCTGTGTCCAAGTGATCTCATTGTTCAATTCCCACCTATCAGTGAGAACATGCAGTGTTTGGTTTTCTGTTCTTGCGATAGTCTGCTGAGAATGACAGTTTCCAGCTGCATCCATGTCCCTACAAAGGACATGAACACATCCTTTTTTATGACTGCATAGTATTCCATGGTGTATACATGCCACATTTTCTTAATCCAGTCTGTCACTGATGGATATTTGGGTTGATTCCAAGTCTTTGCTACTGTGAATAGTGCCGCAATAAACATACATGTGCATGTGTCTTTATAGCAGCATGATTTATAATCCTTTGGGTATATATCTAGTAATGGGATGGCTGGGTCAAATGGTATTTCTAGTTCTAGATCCTTGAAGAATTGCCACACTGTTTTCCACAATGGTTGAACTAGTTTACAGTCCCACTAACAGTGTAAAAGTGTTCCTATTTCTCCACATCCTCTCCAGCACCTGTTGTTTCCTGACTTTTTAATGATTGCCATTCTAACTGGTGTGAGATGGTATCTCATTGTGGTTTTGATTTGCATTTCTCTGATGGCCAGTGATGATGAGCATTTTTTCATGTGTTTGTTGGCTGTATGAATGTCTTCTTTTGAGAAGTGTCTGTTCATATCCTTTGCCCACTTTTTGATGGGGTTGTTTTTTTCTTGTAAATTTGTTTGAGTTCTTTATAGGTTCTGGATATTAGCCCTTTGTCAGATGAGTAGATTGCAAAAATTTTCTCCCATTCTGTAGGTTGCCTGTTCACTCTGATGGTAGTTTCTTTTGCTGTGCAGAAGCTCTTTAGTTTAATTAGATCCCATTTGTCAATTTTGGCTTTTGTTGCTGTTGCTTTTGGTGTTTTAGACATGAAGTTCCTGCCCATGCCTATGTCCTGAATGGTATTACCTAGATTTTCTTCTAGGGTTTTTATGGTTTTAGGTCTACCATTTAAGTCTCTAATCCATCTTGAATTAATTTTCATATAAGGAGTAAGAAAAGGATCCAGTTTCAGCTTTCTACTTATGGCTAGCCAATTTTCCCAGCACCATTTATTAAATAGGGAATCCTTTCCCATTTCTTGTTTTTGTCGGGTTTGTCAAAGATCAGATGGCTGTAGATGTGTGGCATTATTTCTGAGGGCTCTGTTCTATTCCATTGGTCTATATCTCTGTTTTGGTACCAGTACCATGCTGTTTTGGTTACTGTAGCCTTGTAGTATAGTGTGAAGTCAGGTAGCGTGATGCCTCCAGCTTTGTTCTTTTGACTTAGGATTGTCTTGGTAATGCAGGGTCTTTTTTGGTTCCATATGAACTTTAAAGCAGTTTTTTCCAATTCTGTGAAGAAAGTCATTGGTAGCTTAATGGGGAAGGCATTGAATCTATAAATCACCTTGGGCAGTATGGCCATTTTCACGATATTGATTCTTCCTATCCTTGAGCATGGTATGTTCTTCCATTTGTTTGTGTTCTCTTTTATTTCACTGAGCAGTGGTTTGTAGTTCTCCTTGAAGAAGTCCTTTACATCCTTTGTAAGTTGGATTCCTAGGTATTTTATTCTCTTTGAAGCTATTGTGAATGGGAGTTCATTCATGATTTGGCTCTCTGTTTGTCTGTTACTGGTGTATAAGAATGTTTGTGATTTTTGCACATTGATTTTGTACCCTGAGACTTTGCTGAAGTTGCTTATCAGCTTAAGGAGATTTTGGGCTGAGATGATGGGCTCTTCTAAATATACAATCATGTCATCTTCAAACAGGGACAATTTGACTTCTTCTTTTCCTAACTGAATACCTTTTATTTCTTTCTCTTGCCTGATTGCCCTAGCCAGAACTGCCAATGTTATGTTGAATAGGAATGGTGAGAGAGGGCATCCCTGTCTTGTGCCAGTTTTTAAAGGGAATGCTTCCAGTTTTTGCCCATTCAGTATGATATTGGCTGTGGGTTTGTCATAAATAGTTCTTATTATTTTGAGATATGTTCCATCAATACCGAATTTATTGAGAGTTTTTAGCATGAAAGGCTGTTGAATTTTGTCAAAGGCCTTTTCTGCATCTATTGAGATAATCATGGGGTTTTTGTCTTTGCTTCTGTTTATATGCTGGATTACGTTTATTGATTTGCATATGTTGAACCAGCCTTGCATCCCAGGGATGAAGCCCACTTGATCATGGTGGATAAGCTTTTTGACGTGCTGCTGGATTTGGTTTGCCAGTATTTTATTGAGGATTTTTGCATCAGTGTTCATCAGGGATATTGGTCTAAAATTCTCTTTTTTTGTTGTGTCTCTGCCAGGCTTTGGTATCAGGATGATGTTGGCCTCATAAAATGAGTTAGGGAGGATTCCCTCTTTTTCTATGTCTTGGAATAATTTCAGAAGGAATGGTACCAGCTCTCCCTTGTACCTCTGGTAGAATTCGGCTGCGAATCCATCTGGTCCTGGACTTTTTTTGGTTGGTAGGCTATTAATTATTGTCTCAATTTCAGAGCCTGCTATTGGTCTATTCAGGGATTCAACTTCTTCCTGGTTTAGTCTTGGGAGAGTGTAAGTGTCCAGGAATTTATCCATTTCTTCTAGGTTTTCTAGTTTATTTGCAGAGAGGTATTTATAGTATTCTCTGATGGTAGTTTGTATTTCTGTGGTGTTGATGGTGATATCCCCTTTATCATTTTTTATTGTGTCTATTTCATTCTTCTCTCTTTTCTTCTTTATTAGTCTTGCTAGTGGTCTACCAATTTTGTTGATCTTTTCAAAAAACCAGCTCCTGGATTCATTGATTTTTTGGAGGGTTTTTCGCATCTCTATCTCCTTCAGTTCTGCTCTGATCTTAGTTATTTCTTGCCTTCTGCTAGCTTTTGAATGTGTTTGCTCTTGCTTCTCTAGTTCTTTTAATTGTGATGTTAGGGTGTCAATTTTAGATCTTTCCTACTTTCTCTTGTGGGCATTTAGTGCTATAAATTTCCCTCTACACACTGCTTTAAATGTGTCCCAGAGATTCTGGTATGTTGTATCTTTGTTCTCATTGGTTTCAAAAAACATCTTTATTTCTGCCTTCATTTCATTATGTACCCAGTAGTCATTCAGGAGCAGGTTGTTCAGTTTCCATGTAGTTGAGTGGTTTTGATTGAGTTTCTTAGTCCTGAGTTCTAGTTTGATTGCACTGTGGTCCGGGAGACAGTTTGTTGTAATTTTTGTTCTTTTACATTTGCTGAGGAGTGCTTTACTTCCAACTATGTGGTCAACTTTGGAATAAGTGTGATGTGGTGCTGAGAAGAATGTATATTCTGTTGATTTGGGGTGAAGAGTTCTGTAGATGTCTATTAGTTCTGCTTGGTGCAGAGTCGAGTTCAATTCCTGGATATCCTTGTAACTTTGTCTTGTTGATCTGTCTAATGTTGACAGTGGGGTGTTAAAGTCTCCCATTATTATTGTATGGGAGTCTAAGTCTCTTTGTAAGTCTCTAAGGATTTGCTTTATGAATCTGGGTGCTCCAGTATTGGGTGCATATAATTTAGAATAGTTAGCTCTTACTGATGAATTGATCTCTTTATCATTATGTAATGGCCTTCTTTATCTCTTTTGATCTTTGATGGCTTAAAGTCTGTTTTATCAGAGACTAGGATTGCAACCTCTGCTTTTTTTTGTTTTCCATTTGCTTGGTAGATCTTCCTCCATTCCTTTATTTTGCGCCTATGTGTGTCTCTGCATGTGAGATGTGTCTCCTGAATGCAGCAAACTGATGGGTCTTGACTCTATCTAATTTGCCAGTCCATGTCTTTTAATTGGACCATTTAGTCCATTTACATTTAAGGTTAATATTGCTATGTGTGAACTTGATCCTGTCATTATGATATTAACTGGTTATTTTGCTCGTTAGTTGATGCAGTTTCTTCCTAGCATCGATGGTCTTTACATTTTGGCATATTTTTGCAATGGCTGGTACCGGTTGTTCCTTTCCATGTTTAGTGCTTCCTTCAGGATCTCTTGTAGGGCAAGCCTGGTGGTGACAAAATCTCTAAGCATTTGCTTATCTGTAAAGGATTTTATTTCTCCTTCACTTATGAAACTTAGTTTGGCTGGATATGAAATTCTGGGTTTAAAATTCTTTTCTTTAAGAAAGTTGAATATTGGCCCCCACTCTCTTCTGTCTTGTAGAGTTTCTGCCGAGAGATCTGCTGTTAGTCTGATGGGCTTCCCTTTGTGAGTAACCCGACCTTTCTCTCTGGCTGCCCTAAACATTTTTTCCTTCATTTCAACTTCAGTGAATCTGACAATTATGTGTCTTGGAGTTGCTCTTCTCGAGAAGTATCTTTGTGGCATTCTCTGTATTTCCTGAATTTGAATGTTGGCCTGCCTTACTAGATTGGGGAAGTTCTCCTGGATGATATCCTGCAGGGTGTTTTCCAACTTGGTTCCATTTTCCCCATCACTTTCAGGCACACCAATCAGATGTAGATTTGGTCTTTTCACATAATCCCATACTTCTTGGAGGCTTTGTTCATTTCTTTTTACTCTTTTTTCTCTACACTTCTCTTCTTGCTTCATTTCATTCATTTGATCTTCAATCGCTGATACTCTTTCTTCCAGTTGATCAAGTCGGTTACTGAAGCTTGTGCATTTGTCATGTAGTTCTCATGTTATGGTTTTCATCTCTATCAGTTCGTTTATGGTCTTCTCTGCATTGATTATTCTAGTTATCCATTCTTCCATTCTTTTTTCAAGGTATTTAGTTTCTTTGTGCTGGATACGTAGTTCCTCCTTTAGCTCTGAGAAGTTTGATCAACTGAAGTCTTCTCCTCTCAACTTGTCAAAGTCATTCTCCATCCAGCTTTGTTCCGTTGCTGGCAATGAGCTGTGTTCCTTTGGAGGGGGAGATGTGCTCTGATTTTTTGAATTTCCAGTTTTTCTGCACTGCTTTTTCCCCAAATTTGTGGTTTTACCTGCCTTTGGTCTTTGATGATGGTGACGTACTGATGGGGTTTTGGTGTGGGTGTCCTTTCTGTTTGTTAGTTTTCCTTCTAACAGTCAGGACCCTCAGCTGCAGGTCTGTTGGAGTTTACTTGAGGTCCACTCCAGACCCTATTTGCCTGGGTATCAGCAGCGGAGGCTGCAGGAGATAGAATATTGCTGAGCAGCGAGTGCTGCTGTCTGATTCTTGCTCTGGAAGCTTTGTCTCAGAGGTGAACCCAGCCTTGTGAGGTGTGAGGTGTGAGGTGTTGGTCTGCACCTAGTGGGAGATGTCTCCCAGTTAGGCTACTCAGGGGTCAGGGACCCACTTGAGCAGGCAGTCTGTCTGTTCTCAGATCTCAGCCTCCATGCTGGGAGAACCACTGCTCTCTTCAAAGCTGTCAGACAGGGACATTTACCTCTGCCAAGGTTTCTGCTGCTTTTTGTTTAGCTATGCCCTGGCCCCAGAGCTGGAGTCTACAAAGGCAGGCAGGCCTCCTTGAGCTGTGGCGGGCTCCACCCAATTCGAGCTTCCTGGAGGCTTTGTTTATCTACTTAAGCCTCAGCATTGGTGGGCGCCCCTCCCCCAGCCTTGCTGCTGCCTTGCAGTTAGATCTCAGACTGCTGTGCTAGCAATGAGGGAGGCTCCATGGGCGTGGGACCCTCTGGGCCAGGTGTGGGATATAATCTCCTGGTGTGCCGTTAGCTAAGACCCTTGGTAAAGTGCAGTATTAGGGTGGGAGTTCCCCGATTTTCCAGGTATTGTGTGTCTCAGTTTCCCTTGGCTAGGAAAAGGAATTCCCTTCCCCCTTGTGCTTCCCAGGTGAGGCAATGCCCTGCCCCACTTCAGCTCTCACTGGTTGAGCTGCACCCACTGACCAGCACTGACTGTGAGATGAACCCAGTACCTCAGTTGAAAATGCAGAAATCACCCGTCTTCTGTGTCGTTTGCACTAGGAGCTGGAGGCTGGAGCTGTTCCTATTTGGCCATCTTCTGTTTTTTGTTTTTTGAGACAGAGTCTCACTCTGTCACCCAGGCTGGAGTGCAGTGGCACAATCTCAGCTCATTGCAACCTCCGCTTCCTGGGCTCCAGTGATTCTCATGCCTCAGCCTCCCTAGTAGCTGGAATTACAGGCATGTGCCACCATGCCTAGCTGATTTTTTTGTATTTTTAGTAGAGACAGGGTTTCATCATGTTGTCCAGGCTGGTCTCAAACTCCCAACCTCAAGTGATCCACCCACCTTGGCCTCCCAAAGTGCTGGGATTACAAGCGTGAGCCACCACGCCCAGCCACAAGTTTTAACTAATCCTAAAGTCTGCCAGTAAACCACGGTAACAAGTTTCCTAGTTCTAACTGCAAAGCACTGTGTTAAAGTGTTACTTAATCCTGTTAGCCATATTTATGATAAAACTCTATGCATGGTTTTACACCTTTTATGCTAATGTATTTCCTTCGTAAAATATAAATAGGGCTAAACATTCAGTCCAGCATCATGTCTCACCATTGTATAAGAAAAAAAAAAAAAAGCCTTGCTGGCAAGGGGCAGGGGACAGGACACACAGACTCCAGAAACTGGGCCCAAATCTTCATTTCCTTCTACACTAATGAATTCAACGGCACTGGGAACTTAGATCTCATCGTTTCCTGTGACTTTGGGGATAAGTCAAATCTGTACTCTCCCCCTTACATATCTGAAACACACGCCATAAGAAGGAATTAGATTTGGCTGGTCACCCATAAATTTCTTGAGTCCTACAGGCTGACTGACAGTCAGAAGTGCTCTTGGCAAGCAGAAAACACTTTGCAACTTTGAGTTTGGTGATTGGGCAATAGCTTCAGAATTCTGCTATGATAAATCACTTAAAAATCTTCTTCCTCTTATCTGCATACCTTAGACTATAAGCTAATCAGCAATTTTTTGTTATTTATCTCTGCACCTCAGTACTAGCAAACAAGTCTGGTGGGTGCTCAAACGATATTTATTGAGAACTGATTTGAAAGTGAACAGATAGACAGCAGGCAGGCTACTGCTCCTGACGGTAACCATCCCTGTCAAAACAACACCTTCCTACTCTCCAGCAATCATCACCCCTTTTCCTTTTCTCACATCTCCCTTAGATTAGCAGGGGGGCCCTGCCTACAGAACAACCCCCAGCTGACTCTCCTTCTGTTTGGAAAACTGACATTTGTTTACAGATGATCCCAGATTACACCATGTTCCCCACTTTCCCAAAAATATCATGGTGTGAAAACTCAGCCTGAATATAGATAGTAAAATGAGCACTGATGTTCCACCTAAAGGCCTTCCACAAGCTGCAGGAAGAATATTAATTATGTGTTCTATTTGTTTTCGTAGCCTAGAGGGAAACCCAGCAACAGACACCGGCAGATCTTTAATCTCGATGCCATTTCCTGTCTGGGGGAGGGAGAAGTTGGTATTCTCTTCACCGACTTTCTCATTCAACTTCACCCATCCCCTTCAAGCTACTATGAGCCAGCAGAAAGTACTGAGGAATCTGAAACACGATGGGGAAGCCTTTTTCCCCAATGAGGAGTGGATTAGTGTAATATAAAAACAAGACCTTACAACAGTTCTAAAATGACTTGCTTTTCCTTCTGTTCAGACACAGGATATTTCTCTTTTCATAACAGTTTGTTACAAAGACTGTAAGAATATTTTGCCTATGTCAATTTCTGTTTTTCAGACTAAGTTTACCTATGGCCAAGATTTCATACATGTATTGAATTTGTAGAATTTCAAAAACTCCACCACAGGTGCTAGATAAATAATGATGTTCTCAATTATTAAGGATCTTTTTATTTTCAGATCACTGACCTAAAGGTATATGTGTTAATGCCCAGTTCTTTCTGTAAACATCTTAGGTGTTAATAGTCTTGTGTTCCAATGAATGTTTATTTTGGCATTTATTTTTGGCATTTCCTGAAATTGATTTTACCACAAATTGGGATTTAGAAAGGAAAACATGTTTAAGGAAGGAAGAAATATCTATCACCCAACCTAACAATCTTCTAAACTCTGAGAAAAATCACTCATTTCCTAGAAAATTTGGAAACCATTTCTTAAACCAATTTTTAGACAATTTTTAGAGGCAAGACTTTCTGATTATAGTTTGCCAGCCCATAATCGGGCACGCAAAGCCTTACAAGTACTTTATTGACCTAGCTTTTCTTTCCCTTTTTTTTTTTTTTTTTTTTTTGAGATGGAGTCTTGCTCTGTCGCTCAGGCTGGAGTGCAGTGACACGATCTCGACTCACTGCAACTTCCCTCTCCCGGATTCAAGCAATCCTCCTGTCTCCGCCTATGGAGCAGCTGGGATTACAGGCATACACCGCCACACCTGGCTAATTTTTATATTTTTGGTAGAGACGGGGTTTCACCATGTTGGTCAGACTGGTCTCAAACTCCTGACCTCCTGTGATTCGCCCGCCTCGGCCTCCCAACATGCTGGGATTACAGGCATGAGCCACTGCACCCAGCTGATCAAGCTTTTAAAACACACTCAGCATGAACTGTTCCCACTATTATAGTTGCTTTAAAAGAACATTATAACAGGTTCAATGCATTAAGAAACAATAAAGATTACATAAGCTAGTCAATCAAAAAGTACAAATGGACTTTGCCAAATAGCAATGGGTGGCCTAGATTTTGAATGTACATAATTGATCTTACACAGATGTAAGCATGATTGCAGCCAGCTATGCTCAAGGGTGACCGTAGCCCTCTTCGGTGATTTCAGACCACACAGCGTCCTCACCCGTGGTGTCTCTTGTTACAAGTTGCTTAGCACCGTGGTGCCTTGTGGGTGGTGAAATACAAACCATCACCACTGAAACAAAAAACAAAAAACACCACCACATTTCATAATACCCAGTGTCAGCTCTTTCACTTCCAATTATCCCTTCACTGTTTATCACCCCACAAGGGCAAGATTAGGGTGTGGCAAGTGAGGCACATGCCTTGGGACAAAACTTGAGGATATCAAAAACTCAGTTATCAAGATAACATTTTAATGCGTTTCTTTAATGAAATTTAATGCCCAAAAAACCCATCATGCATGAGATATTAAAATTTTA
The DNA here is from genome assembly GCF_047675955.1 of Chlorocebus sabaeus. Lineage (NCBI taxonomy): Eukaryota > Metazoa > Chordata > Mammalia > Primates > Cercopithecidae > Chlorocebus > Chlorocebus sabaeus. Next base: position 29,069,159 of record NC_132911.1, on the reverse strand, counting down.
AATAACAAGATCCAACCTGCCTTTGCACAGTCTTGTTTCACTTGCTCGACCCTAATCTCAGCTCTGGTTCCAATAAAACTTTATTTATAAAAACAAGCAGCTAGTTTATGGGCCATGGTTAACCAGTTTGATTTTTTTTCCTTAAATGTTTGGTAGAATTCACCAGTAAAACCATTTAGGCCTGGTTCTTCTAGTTTTGAAAGGCTATTAATTGTTGATTCAATATTGTAAATAGATTTAGGCCTATTCATGTTATCTATTTCTCCTTGTGTGAATTTTGTAATGTATCTTTCAAGGAATTGGTCCATTTCATCTAGGTTATCAAAACTTCAAGCATAGGCCAGTTGCTGTGGTTCACGCCTGTAATCTAGCACTTTGGGAGGCCGAAGCGAGTGGGTGACATGAGATCAGGAGTTCGAGATCAGCCTGGCCAACATAGTGAAACCCCATCTCTACTAAAAATACAAAAATTCACCTGGCGTGGTGGTGGCAGGCGCCTGTAATCCCAGCTACTCAGGAGGCTGAGGCAGGAGAATCTCTTGAACCCGGGAGGCAGAGGTTGCAGTGAGCCAAGATCTCACCGTTGCACTCCAGCCAGCCTGGGAGATATGAGTGAAACTCCATCTCAACCAGGACAAATAAACAAACAAAAAATTTCGAGCATGGAGTTGTTCTTAATATTTCTTATTATTTTCATGTCCATGGGATCAGTAGTGATGTCCTCTCTTTTTTTTTTTTTTTATGATATAAGTAACTTGTGCCTTTCCTTTTTTCTCTTAGACCAGTGAGAGGTTTGTCAATATTATTGATCTTTTCAAAGAATCAACTTTTGGTTTGGTTGATTGTCTTTATTGGTTTCCTATTTTCAATTTCATTGATCTCTAATTTATATTATTGCTTTTTCTCTGCTTACTTTGGATTTAATTTCCTCATCTTTTTCTGGTTTCCTAAGGTAAACACTTATATTATTTACATTAGGTCTCTCTTCTTTTTTAATATATGCATTCAATGCTCTAAACTTCCCTCTAAACACTGCTTTTGCTGCATCCTACAAATTGTGGTAGGTGGTATTTTCATACACTTCTATGAGTTAGTCTATTTAAAAATAACGTAAAACCAGAGCTGGGTGTGGTGGCTCATGCCTACAAACCTAGCACTTTGGGAGGCTAAGGCAGCAAGATTGCTTGCCCCCAGGAGTTCTGGATCAGCCTGGGCAACATGGTAAAATCCTGTCTCTACAAAAAATATAAAAATTAGCCAGGTGTGGTAGCACCCACCTGTAGTCCCAGCTACTCAGGAGGCTGAGGTGGGAAGATCACCTGAGCCCAGAAGGTCGAGACTACAGTGAGCCATAATTGCACCACTGCACTCTAGCCTAGGTGACAGAGTGAGACCCTTGTCTCAAAAAAAAAAAAGGTAAACCACATATTATCATGTCCAAATACCTACCAATAAACAATTGTTTCTGGGATTCTTTAAGATTTGAAAAGACAGAATGGGGAGGAAAAGTAATGGACAAGTCGGAGAAACTGTCCTAAAATGACCTTCCTTGAACTAATTATTGTGAAGTGTGACACACATATCTTCTAATACATAGAGTATATGCCAAAGAGCACAGACCAAAAACAGCCACTGTCCTCACACCTCTGCACCTGGCCTTTCTTTTTAAAAAAAGTGATGTCTCACACCAAATGTTATGGTCTCAGTGTGGTAGAGCCAGCTTGCACCTGCCCTGGACAGTCAGTTGCTAACCTGATGGTAGCTTGAAATTGGCAATGGCCGGCCGGGGATGGTGGCTCACACCTGTAATCCCAGAACTTTCGGAGGCTGAGGTGGGCGAATCACAAGGTCAAGATTGAGACCATCCTGGCCAACATGGTGAAACCCCGTCTCTACTAAAAATAAAAAGATTAGCTGGGCATAGTGGCGTGCGCCTGTAGTCTCAGCTACTCAGGAGGCTGAGGCAGGAAAATCGCTTGAACCTGGGAGGTGGAGGTTGCAGTGAGCAGAGATCGCGCCATTGCTCTCCAGCCTGGCGACAGAGCAAGACTCTGTCTAAAAAAAAAAGAAAAAAAAAAATTGGCAATGGTAGGAGTATATGGGAGTCTCTGTAAGAGAAAAATCAGCCCGTACTACAGATTAGGGTTTTGTTTTGCTTTTTCTGTTTGTTTCTTCCTTTGAGAACTGTCCTATTAGCACGCTAGTGCCAAATTACAACACCTACAAATTCCAATTCCTCTAGCCTTCTGAATTTACTGGATACGACTAAGAAACAAACTATTGTATGTAAAAATTGGAGGATTGGGAGCTTCCAAAAGTCACTATTACACCAGATGCCATGACTATATCAGATCATCTGAGGAAAGGAATTATTTCAAGTAGCAATTTAAAATGTAACTGGGCAATAGTCCAAAATAGATTTTCTAAGAACACTCAAGTTACGTATTTTATAAACATGACAAAAATATTCTTCAACCAACTTTCATAGGGTTAAACTTAAATGATTCATCCAAATGTAAAAGCTCAAAGGAACCAAAAATGGAAGTCACTCTTGGGTTATTATTTACTCTGTGGTGGTTGAGATCAAGATTTTCCTGGGAAATCAATATGGTTCACCCATATCAGAATAAGCAGTTACCTGAGGCTTGGGGTTTGAAGAGCCTCGGTAATAAGTGAGGAGAAAAGGCCAGGAGAAAGAGAAAAAAAAAATTCCTATAAAGCTAAAAATAACTTTAGGATCATCATATACTTATTTGTATATAAATGCATATTCCTAATTATAATTTGAACAGACATCTGGTGCTACAATCTAATTACTGCCAGAAGGAAAGAAGAGAGATCAACGATTCTAAAACTAAAGTGACTACTTGTAATTACCTACAAATAAAATTTTTACAAAACAAGTTATCTCATTTAATTACTGTGGTATGTATTTTGCAAATACATGAATACGGGCACATACACACACACACACAGAAACATATGTAAAAATATACCTATGTGCATGTATTACTGGCAAGGGGTCCCGATCCAGACCCCATGAGGGAGTTCTTGGCTCTCATGCAAGAAAGAATTTAGGGTGAGTTCGCAGTGCAAAGTGAAAGCAAGTTTATTAAGAAAGTAAAGGGATAAAAGAATAGCTACTCGAGAGACAGAGCAGACCCGAAGGCTGCTGGCTGCCCGTTTTTATGGGTATTTCTCAATCATATGCTAAACAAGGGGTGGATTATTCATGCCTCCCCTTTTTAGACCATATAGGTTAACTTCCTGATGTTGCCACGGCATTTGTAAACTGTCATGGCACTGGTGGGAGTGTAGCAGTGAGGACGACCAGAGGTCACTCTCATGGCCATCTTGGTTTTGGTGGGTTTTGGCCGGCTTTTTCACTGCAACCTGTTTTATCAGCAAGGTCTTCATGACCTGTATCTTGTGCTGGCCTCCTATCCCATCCTGCAACTCAGAATGCCTTAAGCGTCTGGGAATGCAGCCCGGTAGGTTTCAGCCTCATTTTACCCAGCTCCCATTTAAGATGGAGTTGCTGTGGTTCACATGCCTCTGACACATGTCCTCAACTTTCTTCCATCTCTCTACTAAAATCAAATAAAAAGCAATAGTGCAGGCAGCCCTCAGTATCCACGGGTTCTGCATCCATGGATTCAACCAACTGCAGAGCAAAAATATTTGGGAACAAAATGTGTTTATACTGAACATCAACCGGCCTTTTTTGTCATTATTCCACAAACAATACCATGTAATAACTACTAACATAGCATTTTTGTATTAGATATGATGGGTAATATAGACATGATTTAAAGCATAGGAGAGAAGATGCATAGGTTATATGCAAACATTATGCCGTTTTTTATCAGGGACTTGAGCATCCACAGATTTGGGGATTCAAGGGAGATCGTGGTGTTTCCGGGGGTCCTAGCTCCCAGAGCTCCCAAGATGGTGGCGAGCTGCTTCCAAAATTGTGGCGGGCCACTTCCAAGATGGTGGCAAGCCTCATGTCCTCTGATCTGGGGTTCTTGGCCTCAGGGATTCCAAGGAATGGAATCCTGAGCCATGTGGTGAGTTTTATGCTTCTATTTCATGGAAGAGAACCGTGGAACCCAGTGACTAGTGTTCAGCTGGATTAGGACCAACCCAGGCACTTAGCGGTACAGGAACAATGGCAAGCCTTTAGCCTGAGCCGGAGCGGCAATGGGCGCCTGGCTGGATCAGGAGCACAGTGGATACTCTGCCGATTCTGGAGGAATGGAAATCAGCGGTGGGTCTGCGAGGCGAGTCTGCCAAGGCGGCAAACAGTAGTGGTGGACAGCGATCGAAAGCTCAGCTCCAGCCATAACAAACACGGACCAGAAGAGTGCAGTTGCAAGATTTAGTAGAGTGAAATAGAGTGAAAACAGAGCTCCCATACAAAGGGAGGGGACCCAAAGGGGGTTGCTGTTGCCGGCTCCAATGCCTGGGTTTATATCCTTATCATTGTACCTCCCACTGTGTTCTCAGGCGATAGATGATTGGCTATTTCTTTACCTCCTGTTTTAGCCTAATTAGCATTTTAGTGAGCTCTCTTTCCTACCGCTTGGTGGGGTGTGAGCTAAGTTGCAAGACCGGTGTTTAAAGGTGGAAGCGGTCACCTTCCCAGCTAGGCTTAGGGATTCTTAGTCGGCCTAGGAAATCCAGCTAGTCCTGTCTCTCACTGGAACCAGTCCCCATGGATAGTGAGGGACACCTGTACTGTCATTTGTGCAGCAATTACGGTCTATGAAGCAGCTTCACAAACACTATCCATTTTCTATCATTTGTTCATGTCAAAGGACAAAATTGCAACCAATTTAGTTAAATGATTGCATTAGCTTTTATTTTCGATTCATGAATTAAAACAGCATCTCTAAACATTTAGAAAAGATGCTTGGATAAACTGAGCACAGGAGGTTGACTTTATTGGCAAAAAAGGGTTAACGTACACAGAAATAGGGAACAAAGCAAATTGGTGGTTTCAAAGTTACTTTCCTTATAGGATTTAAAATAGAGACTTCCTTGTCATGATGGCTAAAACTGGCCTATTTGAAGATTTGGCTATACTCTCTCCTGGTTTCTCAGAAGGTCAGGTAAACAAGTTAGTTTTGGTTTGATGACATGGAACTTTAGCATGAGTGACTCCATTTTGGTTTGGTCTGTTGGGCCCTAGTGCAGGAGCTCAGGCCAAGTCAATGAACGCCTATAAGTTTTATTTTATATTAATAATGTAAACATCATTAACATCCTAGTTTTACACATGAGGAAATAGCCTCTGAAAGACCAACTGACTTGCTCTAAGTTGCACTGTAGGTTAGCACATGAATCAGCATTGAAATACGGTTTTTTAAACTGGAGTCCTTCATTTCCTTTTTATCACAAAACCCTTGCTCCATTTTGCCACTTCCTTTATGGCTGCCCTGAACAAATATTTTGACCAGACTCATCTGTAGTGTCATACAATGGGATTAGTCCTGGGCTGAGAATTTTCTTTCTCACTTTCTTATAATCTCTATGCTATGCTGGATATCAATCCAGAAGAGTTGAGGATTTCTCCTGCAGGTAAGAAATGCATCTGTATAGTCCTAAAACATGAGCGAGGAGAGAAGAGGGCCTTACTAACTCAACCACACCTATTCTGAGCACAGGCCTCCTTGGACTTGGTTTTATCTAGTACAGAGAACAGCATAGTTAATGCTCAACTCGAAATGCTTAAAAAGAGGGCTTCCACTACATCGTGGGTTCTTTTTGGGTTCCCTTATACAGACATAGAGAAAACAACTTTTTCAGTCAAACGAGTTGCTAAAGCTGAAGTCATTTGCATTCCTGGTATGTCTAAATCTGCATCTATCTAGCTCATGTTATTTACTTCTACCAAAAAGAAAAATGGATTTCTCAGAAAATGAAAACTACCTGACTAATATCATTGAAAGACTCTTAAGTCATTCCGGTTAATTTTTTTCTTTCAATGTTTAAAGATTTTTGTCTGGTTGTGATTACCCATGATTTTCATATGTATGAAATCTTTGTCAGTTTTCATACATATCTTTGCCAGTTACTTCCTATGTATCTGACACCTCATACAACGTGTATTGTTCAGATCATAAAATGCAGATCTGAATAAAGACTGTATCACTACCTATCTCAGAGGTTAAGAATTTATGACAAATTCTAAGAATGGGGAGGAGGGGAACTGTAGCTTTTTCTTCAAGTGGTTTGAATCAAGAACTGAATTGAGAAGGATGCTTTTGGGCCGGGCATGGTGGCTCATGCCTGTAATCCCAGTACTTTGGGAGGCCGAGGTGGGTGGATCATGAGGTTAGGAGATAGAGATCATCGTGGCCAACCTGGTGAAACGCCATCTTTACCAAAAACACAAAAAAATCAACCGGGTATGGTGGCACACGCCTGTAGTCCCAGCTACTTGGGAAGCTGAGGCAGGAGAATCGCTTGAACCCGGAAGGCAGAGGTTGCAGTGAGCCAAGATCACACCACTGCACTCCGGCCTGGGTGCGACAGAGCGAGACTCCATCAGAAAAAAAAAAAAAAGAAGAAGAAAGAAAGAAAAAAAAGGTGCTTTTGGATTTCCAGATTCTCTGGATTTTTTTAATGTACACACATAGCCAAGTATTCAGGTAAATGTAGAGGAGAAAGGCTAAACAAGCTGAAAACATCCTGGATGAATCACTTGATTAGTGTCTAAATTGCCCAAATGCCCCTTTACTTTGCTTTAGGCGGAAAATCTGCTTGTTTTCACCAAAACTATTTGAAACAAAACAGGCCATAAACCAGATGGACTCCCTCCAGGCATTTTATTAAGGTAGCACCTCAAGGTATGAGAGGTAGGCTCACAGTTCACTCTCCAACAGGGAAGTGAGGAAAGGCATTTTCCAAAATTAAGCTCTTATGAATTAAATATTCAGAACAGGTTCTCTGAGGAAGGAAAAATGGCATTATTGAACAGTTATTTTAATGAATCATAAAGCTTTCCCCCCTGTTCTAAAATGCTTCTTTAGCTGTATAGAATAAAATTAAAAATAGACTGGTCCTCACATTTAAATACAAATTTACCATGCAAATTATTCCCTGCTTAACTACCCTTTGCCAGCCAGGGGTGGAACAGGGGAGTTGGTTCAGCAGCCCAACACACTGCTCTAGTTGGTACAGGCTGGATCCTTACCTTAGGTTAGGTAGCTAACCTAGGATTCCAAAGGGCCCCCGCTGATCCCTAAAGAGAGGGAGCTTGGGGTGGGTTATAGAGGGAAGAGGCCTAAGTTGAGTGCTCCTGACATATCCTATTAAAGATGAGCATTCCTTAAGAATCCACCTATCTTAGGAAGACCAATTAATTCCAGGAGGAGGAGGAGGAGGAGGAGGAGGAGGAGGAGGAGGAGGAGGAGGAGGAAGAAGAAGAAGAAGAAGAAGAAGAAGAAGAAGAAGAAGAAGAAGAAGAAGAAGAAGAAGAAGAAGAAGAAGAAGAGGAGGAAGAGGAGGAGGAGGAGGAGGAGGAGGAGGAGGAGGAGGAGGAGGAGGAGGAGGAGGACGACGACGACGACGACGACGACGACCACCACCTCAGGACTTGCTTTTCTCTTTTTGTTTCAGTTTCTCCATTAATGGAAAAGCATTTCCCACAACCACAAGTAACCATTTTCCCTCTTCTTTAAAAGATTTAGGAAGGACACACCCAGGAAATTTCATTTGCATTTTGATGATAGCTTTTGTCCCTTGTTTTACTTCCAAAGCTGATATTGTGTTGCCTAACCTGATTGATAACTGCTTCATTTACAACCCAAAAGGTTTAAATAAAAAGTGATAAAGGAAATTTGCATAAGTAATTCCAACTGAGCTCCCTAACTAGTAGAGAAACCAATTACACTAATCCTGCTATTTTAACTCCCTGGAGTCTATTCCCATCTCCATCCCCCAACTGTAAACAAAATTTTGTTTTGAAAGTACCTATGCGCATTTTCCCCCATTGGGAAAGGGTCCAGAGACTTGATCAGATTTTCAAAGATGTCCCAGATCCAGAAGAGTTTAGAACCACCATTGTCAAGTGGAGAAATGGAGCTACAATCAACAAAGGCTGAAAAAAAAAGAAATCAAATTGGTGCTCCCCAAACTAAATGGAAGTCTCCCTGGGGCACTGCTCAAGTGAGGAGAAGTAAGGCTGTTAAAACCTGTGGCCAGACGAACTTCCTGTGGACTTCCAGTGGGATAACCCTCTCCTGAGAATTGGGGATTTTTTGCTCATGGATGTAGTGTATTTCCATAAAAGCAGCCAGAAACAAACCAAGAAGAAGAAATGAGACCCCTAAAATTATTTATCTAGGAAACAGGTAAATCACTACACATGGCTGGATTATGTGAAGACTCTCTTACTGTATAAGACATATTAATCTCTCTCCTTGCATTAGAAATGACTGAAGCCGGCCAGGCACAGTGGCTCACACCTGTAATCCCAGCACTTTGGGAGGCCGAGGCAGGAGGATTGCCTGAGCCCAGGAGTTTGAGACGAGGCTGGGCAACATAGTGAGACTCTGTCTCTATTAAAATTAAAAAAACAAAAAAAACAAAAAAAAACAAAAAGAAATGATTGAAGCCTGTCTACAGCTAATTCAAATGAAAAGGAACTTTTTTTTTTTTTTTTTTTTTTTTTTGAGACAGAGTCTTGCTCTGTTGCCCATGCTGGAGTGCAGTGGTGCCATCTGGGCTCACTGCAAGCTCCACCTCCCCAGTTCAAGCAATTCTTCTGCCTCAGCCTTCTGAATAGCTGGGATTACGGGCACACGCCACCATGCCCAGCTAATTTTTGTATTTTTTTTTAGTAGAGATGGGGTTTCACCATGTTGGCCAGGCTGGTCTCAAACTCCTGGCCTTGTAATCCACCCACCTTAGCCTCCCAAAGTGCTGGGAATACAGGTGTGAGCCACCACACCTGGCCAAATAATGTTTTCGTTGATGTATAACAAATATACAGAAAAGTGCACAAATTTCAAGTATACATCTTGATAAATTGCCACAAAAGCGAGCACACCCACTTAACCACCACCCAGGTCAACACGTTTACAAAAACATGATCAACATTTTCCTAATGACTAAAGATGATTAATGAGGCTGAACACCTTTCATATCTATATAGCTGTATATAGTTTTCTATATATGTATGCATGTGTACGTTATTTGGGTATTCTCTTTTATAGAGGGCCTTTTCAAGTTCTTTGTTCATTTCTGTACTGGGTTATCTGTATTTTCTAGCTGATTGGTAAGCAATAATTTGTGTATCTGGATATGAGTCATTTGTCAGTTATATGCGTTGCAAATATCTGCTCCCACGACAGAGGCCCTTCTCTCCCATAAAGATATCTGTGATGAATACAATTTATGGTGAATGTTTGGTTTGTTACTTAAGAAATCTTTCTTACCCCAAGGTCATGAAGATATTCTACTATGTTCTGGAAAACGTATTGAATGACCATTCACATTTAGAGATACAGTCCACTTGAAATAGATTTTTATATGTATGAGATAGGGGTCAAATTTTAATTTTTCTTTGTGGATATCTAGTTGACCCAACACTATTTATTAAAGACTGTCATTTCCCATCCCATGGCTCTGCAGTGTTCCTTTGTGATAAATCCCGTGTCCATATACGTGTGGCTCTTACTGAACTGTGTTCATCAGTTTGGTCTATTTACCTGTCGTCGTACTGGTTACCTACTGTATTAATTTCTGTAGCTAAATAAAATCTTGATATTAGTAGTGCAAGTTTTCCAGTCTCTCTGTTTTTCAAGATTATCTTGGCTACTCTTCTTTTCCCTTTATATTTCCATATAAATTTTAAAATAAAATAATCTCGTCAGTTCCCTTGCACTCAATAGAAGCCAGTTGGGATTACACTGAATCTATGTATCAATTTGGGGAGAATTGGAATCTTTACAATACTGAGTCTTATCTTTTTATTTTTATATATGAATTTTATTAGAATTTTCTTCAATTGTTAAAATTTCTCTCAATAATGTTATATGGTTTTCTGTGGAAATGTCCTCAATATCTTTCATTAGATTTATTCCTAAGTAGTTGATTTAATATACTATCCTAAATGGTGATATTTAATAATTTTACTTCTAATTTTTTATTGCTGTAGAAATACTATTAGTTTTTTATATGTAGATCTTGTAACTGGTGACCTTACTTAATTCACTCATTTAGTCTGAAAGTGTATCTGTAGATTCAGTTGTCATTTCTATGTATTATCAAGTCATCTATGAATAATGACTTTTTTTCTTTTTGTCTAACCAGTGCTAAGGCTTCTCACCTCTCTTCCTCCTCCTCCTTCATGGAATAAAACTTCAGTACAATGTTGAATAGAAATGGTTCCAGTGAACATCCTTGTCTCAGTCCCAATTTCAAGGGGAAGTGCCAGAATTTTACTATCAAATATAATGTTTGTTGTGAGATTTTTGTAGACACACATTATAAGATTAAGGGCATTCTCTTTTGTGGAAGTCAGCATCTAAGATGGCCCCAATAATTCTCACCTCCAAGTCCAAGTTCTTGTATAGTATTCTGCCACACTGAATCATGGCTAACCTGTGTGTTGAAAAGAATATGGCAGAATCAATGGGTGACTTCCAAAATTATGTCATCAAAGACATTTCTGTGTCCATCTTATCTCTCTAGGGTTTCTTAATCTTTCTTGAATTACTTACCCTGAGGGAAACCAGCCATTATATCTTGAGAAGACCCAACCAGTCCTATAAAGAGGTTCACATGTAATAATAATGAATAAAGAATAATGTATCTCACCAACAACCAACACCAAGTTGCCAGCCATGTGAGTGAGCCACCTTGGAATCAGATCCTCTGAGTCAAGCCTTGCTATAACTGTGACCCTTACCAAAATGTTGACTAAAACCTCATTGAGAGATCCAGAGCAAGAATTCCAATCTAAGCTGCTCCCAGATTCCTGATCCAGAGAATATGTAAGGATGATAGGCGTTTATTGTTGTTTTGAGCCACGAAGTTTTTGGTAATTTCTTATGCAGCAATAGTTATTACAACTCCTGCTCTTACTTTACCAAGAATTTTATTTTAAATGAGTGTTAATTTAACCAAATGTTTTTTCTGCATCTATTAAGTTATCATATAATTTTTCTCATATTTTGCACAATATGTGAGTAGAACACATTTCCAGAAATAAAACTTTTGACTCAAAGATGATGTGCATTTTTAGTTTTGATAGCTATGACCAAACAGGCCCTCAAAGAGGGTATATCAATTTATACTCTCACCGCTAATGCCTGTTTCCTCATATCCTTGCCAACAGAGTGATATTAACTTACTCATTGTCTAATATAAGGTTTAAAAAGGTATTTTTTGTTTTTCTAAATTTGTATTTTCTTAATATGAGTAAGATTGAGTATGAGTGCAATTAAATGCATACAACTTAGAATTATTACATTTTCTTAGTTGATTACCCTTTTATCACTCTGAACTCTATCCTGTCACTAACTTTTAGCATAACTTTTATTGTTATGAACTTCTAACTTTAATACTGCTTCTTTTCTTAAAGCTTGTTTTGTCTGATATAGGACTTCATCTAGTATATTCCATGATATACCTTTTTTCATTATTTTACTTCCAACATTTCAGTATCCTTACCTTTAGTGCATGATTCTTAGAAAGCAGCATATAATTTGAGTGTTTCTTAATCCTTTCTGATAATCTTCACCTTTCAATTGGAGTATTTAATCTCTTTATATTTAATATAATTACTGATACATTAGATTTTAATATACTATCTTACTATCTACCTTTTATTTGTTCCACCCATCCTGTGTTCTTTTACTTCTATTTTTCTTTTTCATGTCTTCCTTTGGATTAATTGGTTTTTATTACTCCATTTTGCCCTGTATTTGCTTGTTAATCATACTTTCCCAAAAAAGATTCTTTCAGTGATTACTCTAGAGATCTAGCATTCACCCTTGATTTATTAAAGCAAAATATAGGCTGGGCACTGTGGCTCACACTTGTAATCCTGGCACTTTGGGAGGCTGAGGTGAGAGGATTGCTTGAGCCCAAGACTTTGAGGCCAGCCTGGGCAATACAGTGAGATCCCATCTCTTAAAAAAAAAAAATAACTGAACATGGTGGCACATGCCTATAGTCCCAGCTACATGGAAGGTTGAGGTGGTAGAATCACTTGAGCCCAGGAGATCAAGACAGCAGTGAGCCATGATTGTGCCACTGCAGCACTCCAGCCTGGATGACAGAGCGAGACCCTATTTTTTTTTTAAGTAAAATATAAATTGGCATTTTGTCACTTCCCAGACAATGCAATGACCTTAGAACATTTTAACGCCATTTAATTCTTCCTGCCTTTTATACCATTGTTCTGTGACTTTAAATTCTATACGTAGTTAAAACCTCACAAAACACTTCAATTACTGTTTTATGTATCACTTTTTATTTTGATTTATTTAAATATTTAGCCTGTATGTTTTCTTCTTTCAGAATCTGTAAACTACAATCTAAGAATTATTTTCCTTCTACCTAAAAGATTCCCTTTACTATTTCCTTGAGTGCAGGTTTGCTGCTGATGAATTATCTCCATTTTTATAATAATGCCATTGTTTTCTCTTCATTTCTCAATTTTTTTAAATTGGACCTAGAATTCTGAGTTTCCAGTGACTTTAATACATATTTATACAAGGTTATTCTTTGCAGTACTGTTTGCACTAGCAAAAATGGAAACAGCCTTAAGTCCATCAGTAGGGAACAGATAAATACATTGTGAATCATCCACTCAATGAACTACTATAAAAATAAATAAGGCCGGGTGCAGTAACTCACACCTGTAATACCAGCACTTCGGGAGGCCGAGGCAGGAGGATCACCTGAGGTCAGGAGTTTGAGACAACCCTGGCCAACATGGTGAAACCCCGTCTCTACTAAAATTACAAAAATTAGCCAGGCGTGGTGGCACACGCCTATAATCCCAGCTTCTAGGGAGGCTGAGGCAGGAGAATCGCTTGAACCAGGCATGTGGAAATTGCAGTGAGCCGAGATCACACCACTGCACTCCAACCTGGGCAACAGAGGAAGACTGCGTCTCAAAAAAATAAAAATAATAAAAATAAAAATAAATAAATAAAAACTAGCTGTAGTCCAGCACTTTGGGAGGCCAAGATGGGTGAATTGCTTCAGGTCAGGATATCAAGATCAGCCTGGGCAACATGGCAAAACCTCATCTCTACCAAAATAATAATTATAATAATAATATTAAAAGATTAGCTGGGTGTGGTGGCACATGCCTGTGGTCCCAGCTGGCAGGCTGAGGTGGGAGGACTGGCTGAGCCCAGGAGGCAGAGGTTGCAGTGAACTAAGATTGTGCCACTGCACTCCAGGCTGGGTGAGAGTGAGACTCCATCTCAAAATAAGTAAGCAAATAAAAACTCGCACTTTCTGTACTAATTTGAGAGACGATCTAGCTCAGCGGTTAAGAGAATGAGCTCTTAAGACAATAAGATTATGGAGCAGCTTCACCACTTTTAAAAAGGTTTTTAAGCAGAAGTTTAAAGGATCGTTACGTAGTAAAGTCAATCTACAAAGAAAATAACACCCACTCCCTTTTCGCCTGGGTGTTTTTGTGGAGGTCAATTGACCATGCTCAGTTGTCTGGGTTTATAATTTCAGACGACCAAGGAATGGGTCCCAGATAATCCATAGAAAAAGCAGAACTTGGTAAGACCAATATTGAGATAAGACTGAGATAGTTACTATGAACAAACTAGAACACATTCCAGGAAGTACATGTGAACTCCCCAGTGCAATACATCAAACCACCAGCCTTGATTCTAGCAGCAGGAAGTGACTGTAAGAGCATAGGCTATAAATATAAAGTATTTGAAGCAAAAATAGAACAAGGTGTTAACACGTCTCCTCCAGACTTCATTCCACTGTCTTCACATTCTTGATATTTTCTCTGTCCTTCCAATTTTTGTCAGATACTTCAGAAGATCTCATTATGAGAACTTCTTGTTGGTTTTCAAAATCCTTTACAATAGAGGACTGAAGTTATGTGGTAAAATGGAAAGAGCTGGGGACTTGGAGAAGGAAGACTTGTTTTAATTACTAATTTTGGGTTTTTGTTTTGTTTTGAGACTTCTTCTTGCTCTGTCGCCCAGGCTGCAGTGCAGTAATGTCATCACAACTCACTGCAGCCCTGACCTCCCAGGCTCAAGTGATCCTCCCATCCTAGCCTCCCAAGCAGCTGGGACTACAGGGTGTGCAACCACGCCCAGCTAATTTTTGTATTTTTTGTAGAGATAGGGTTTTGTCATGTTGGCCAGTCCAATCTCGAACTCCTGGGCTCAAGTATTCCACCTGCCTCGGCCTCCCAAAGTGTTGGTCTAATTACTAACTTTGTGATAAACGATCTCTGTGAACTCTCTGAGCCTCAGTTTCTTCCGCTGTAGAATGGGTCACAGTGAAACCTGCTCTGCTTCACAGAACTGCTATTAATATGAAAATGACTTAAGGCATGTATACATGTAAATGCTAGTGCACTATACAATCATGAGGTATGATCTGTCCAACCATCAACCCAGCCATGGACAAGACTGAAAGCTGTCTACCTAAAATCTATTTTCTCCATTTCACTTACTAACAGCAACCCTGTTTTGTGGGGGAGGGAAAGTCATTCTGCTCAGGTTAAAAACTACATCTCCTATACGTCCTTGAATCTCAGAAGTCTGCTAGAGACTTCTTGGAAATACTGGTTTTCTAAATATGGGGACTACCTCTTCCCTTTTGTGCCTTCCTTCCTCTTCCTGATGAAAATGTGGACATAATGTTAAGAACAGCAGAGACATCTTAGAACTATGAGGGAAAAGCAGAGACCTCAGCCCTGATACTCTTGGGCCGTTGAACTAACAGTAACCACTGCCTGTGCCCAGATTTCATGGCGCATGAGAAATCAAAATAAACAACCAAACGTGGCATTTAAGCACTGGTAAGTGTCAACTCCTGGCTCTTGGAGGCTGGGGGTGGGGGCGTAAAGCCCTGATTTTTAGCATTTGTTATTTTTGTGGTATAAATTATTTCATTTAGGTCTGATTTTGAAAATAAAAAGAGATGCACAATAGCACACCATTATATAGTATTCCAATCACATGGACAATGTAAATAACATATTTACATATCTAATTTTCAATAATGGCTGTTTTTAACAATTGGCACACAAAACTCCTGAAAATTCAAGAATCAGCTCTTGTACAACACACTGTTGGGTTTAAGCCAGCATTCATTGCATTGTCTGTTTCTCTAGGAGAAGACCATCTAAATTAATACATCAGCCAATGTTTTCTTTCCCACCATTCTTCAATTTGTCCCTACTACATAATCCAGATCAATTCCTCGCTTAGTTCATTCTTGCTTTCATGCTTTCTATCACACGTTCCTTTCATTATTTTCTATCTTTCTTTCTTTTCTTTTTTTTTTTTTTTTTTTTTTTTTGAAACAGTCTTGCCCTGTTGCCCAGGTTGGAGTGCAGTGGCGCAATCTTGGCTCACTGCAACCTCTGCCCCCGGGCTCAAGCAATTCTCCTGCCTCAGCTTCCCAAGTAGCTGTGATTATAGGCATGTGCCACCATGCCTAGCTAATTTTTGTGTTTTTAGTAGAGACGGGGTTTTCACCATGTTGACCAGGCTGTACTCAAACTCCTGACCTCAGGTGATCCACCCCCCTCAGCCTTTTAAAGTGCTGTGATTATAGGCATGAGCCACTGCTCCAGGCCTATTTTCTATCTTCCAAAAGGATAAAATTCCATCCACATTGGAGATGTATACATTGGTTACTGCTGCCTGGATATATTCAGACCTGTCCTGTTCCAAGCTTAGCAATTGAATGACAACACATTCTTGAGGTGGATATGCAACAGGAAGTGAGGAGGGATGAATTTTTTTTTTTTTTTCAGTGCTAGAATAGAGGAGGATAGTAAGCAAAACATCTCATTTTGTTGTTGTTTTGGAGATAGTGAAGATAATGGGTATGATAATGAAGATAAGATAGGGGATAAATGCAAAGTATCTTCAGGTTCAAAAGAATAGAATGTGGAAGAGCTGAATGACCAG
Organism: Chlorocebus sabaeus; assembly: GCF_047675955.1. NCBI lineage: Eukaryota > Metazoa > Chordata > Mammalia > Primates > Cercopithecidae > Chlorocebus > Chlorocebus sabaeus. The sequence continues at coordinate 29,053,002 of NC_132911.1, read as the reverse complement.
CAATATGGATAATCAACAATCTGAAACAGTTGATCACAGAATGAATCATTAGTCAATAAACTTATAAATATGTAAGTTGAAGAAAAGCCTTGGCCAGGAAGGAAGAAAGAGGAATTTGGAGTAAGCGTCATTCTTTGCAGCTTCAGAAAATACAGAATCGGGAATACTAGGTAGAAATTATTGCATGACCTATTTTGGCATTAAGGATAATGTTCTAACAACAAGCATTGAAAGAAACAAACTCAAAGTATGATGAACTCCTCTTAGAATAATTCAAGCTGAAGCTAGCTGGGTACTCACTAGAGATGCTACAAAGGGGATTTCTGAAGAAAGAAGTAGTTGAATTTGCCATCTTCTAAAATGCCATCTACAAATACAATTATTTGGTAAGGAGTACATTGCTCTAAAGAGACGTAAAAAAGTTGCTAATTGTGGTTCTTACAGAATCCAATTTGAAGATGTAGAACCACTTTTAAAACTTGGTGTGGCTGGCCAGGCGCGGCGGCTCACACCTGTAATCCCAGCATTTTGGGAGGCTGAGGTGGGAGGATCACGAGATCAAGAGATCGAGACCATCCTGGCCAATATGGTGAAACCCCGTCTGTACTAAAAATACAAAAATTAGCTGGGTGTGGTGGCACACACCTGTAATCCCAGCTACTTGGGAGGCTGAGGCAGGAGAATCACTTGAACCCGGGAGCTGGAGATTGAAGTGGGCCGAGATCATGCCATGATGACAGAGCAAGACTGCGTTTAAAAAAAAAAAAAACCTGGTGTGGCTTTGATTCAATCATCAAGACCTACAGTATTGCATGTCTCACGCTCTTTCCTACGTACTCAACTAGGCCAATCTCAGTATAGCTAATTGTGTCTGTTATCTATTGGTGCATAGCAAGCCAACAATTTGTGGCTTTAAGTAAATCTATTTTATTTGCTCATAAGTCTGTGGGCCAATATTTTGGACTGGTTTCAAGTGAGCAGGTGACTTTTGCTGGTGTTGTCTGAAGTTATCCATTGAGGCTGTGGCCCTGGTGGATTGTCTGGGGGCTGCTCGATCTAGAGGGTCTCAGCTAGGATAGCACCTCTGTTCCACAGTTTCATTCTCCAATAGACTAGCCTAGGCTTCTTCATACAGCAATGGTAGCATTTCAAGGGGATAAGAACAGAAGCTGCAAGACTTAGAAGTCATATAATATCACCTCTTCAACATTCTATTAGTCAAAGCAAGTCACAAGGCCAGCCCAACTTGAAGAGGTGTGGATATAGATTTCATTTCTTGATGAGAGGGGCTATAGATTTTGTGGCCATCTTAAATCTACTGTATTAGTAAATCCACCTAACTTTATTATGTCTTATACAGATGCTTAGTCTCCTATCTGTGTTTGCTGGTGATGATATTTCAACAGAATGGGAGTGTAAATCTTTTCCAAAAAAGATCCAACTCTGATGAGGCAGTTGTCACCCCCTTACTTCTTTCACAGTTGTTGATAAGGCCAGTCATATCAAACCTTTTCTAAAACCGTCTGTTACTAGCATCTGTATGAAGAGGAGGCAGAATGGTCCCAATCTGCTACCTACAACAGATTGCCAGAGAAATGGTTGCTTTCTTTACACTCAAGTGCCCTTTCCCCAGCACCCTTGCTGATAAGCCAGCATTCGCCAAAGACCAGTAAGTATGCTGACATTTCACTAAGAGTTGTTATCTCTAGACACCTGTGGACAAATGTGCTAATGAGAGGGTTTTCTTAAGGGCTCTTCTATCCATGATTATTCCAAGCCACAGTTGAATACAAACATCATCAGAACAGGGGGTTATGCTTCATAGCCTAGAATGCTTCTGTAATACTTAATCCTCTTTATGCTTGTGACAGATCAGCCTCTGAAATAGGAGCACAGCCCCAGGGGAGAGAGTGGCTTAATCATCAAGCTTGAGGTGGGAGAGCACCAATGGGTAATGACTCTGCAGCCCCATGGCACTCATAGTCTATATATTTCCAGTCCAATCAAGCCAGAAACCCAAGTAATTATTTACCATCAAACTTTGTTATTCAAATCATTTATGGAACAATTCTCTGAGAGGGGCTAGTTGTTTCTTATACTTTCTTAGTAGAGAAAGAAGTCAGTGAAAAGAAGTTTTTATATCATGCAAAGGCTTTACTCCAAGACAGTTAGTTCCCCATGCTGCTTAAACAAGCCCGATGACCAAATATCTGAACTTTGTTCAAGTTTCTTTCTTTCTGTTTTTCTTTCTGTTTTTCTTTCTTTCTTTCTTTTTCTCTTTCTTTTTTCCCTTTCTTTCCTTTTTCTCTTTCCCGCCTTTCTTTCTTTCTTCTTTCTTTCTCCTTCCTTCCTTTCTTCCCTCCTTTCTTTCTTTCTTTCTTTTTTCTCTTTCTTTCTTTCCTTTTTCTCTCTTTCCCTTCCTTCCCTCCTTCCTTCCTTCCTTCCTTCCTTCCTTCCTTTCTTTCTTTCATTCTTTCTTTCCTTCTTTCTTTCTTTCTCTCTCTCTCTCACATTCTCACTCTCTTTCCTTCCTCCCTTCATTCCTTCACAGGATCTGGCTCTGTTGCCCAGGTTAGAGTGCAGTGGCATAACAATAGCTCACTACCGTCTTGACTTCCTGGGTTCGAGCGATCTTCCCACCTCAGTCTCCTGAGTAGTTGGGACTACAGGTAGGCGTCACAATGCCCAGCTAATTTTTAAATTTTTTTGTAGAGCGAGGTCTCACTATGTTGCCCAGCCTGGTCTCGGTTTTCAGAGCTCAAGTGATCCTCCCACCTTGGCCTCCTGAAGTGCTGAGATTATAGGCGTGTGCCACTGCACCCAGCCATTTGTTCAAGTTTCTAGAAAATTTTACTTGTCACTTCTTGAGTTTTTCATGTTCTGTCTGGACTGTCAGCAGTTATAGGTGTTACCTTCTCAGGCACATAAACATGCCTTTATTTATTTATTTATTTATTTATTTATTTATTTATTTATTTTTATAGAGATGAGGTCCTGCTATGTTGCTGGTCTTGAACTCCTGGCCTCAAGCAGCATCCCACCTTGCCCTTCCAAAGTGTTGGGATTACAGGTGTGAATCACCACTCCTGGCCTAAAGTTACCTTCTGTTTCTCCTTCCTCTTGCAACTCTACCTCCCACCATCCCCTTCTTTTTTATCTGCTCCCTTTTTTCCATTATCCTTATAGGTCTTGCTTTCTGTTTAAAGTAGAATCTAGCACTTGAAACACAATCTACTCAGTATTTTAAACACAAAGGGATTTCATTATAGAAGTAGTAGAAAGGTTGGAGAAATGGGATCTCAGATGAAGCTCCAGGAGAAACGCCCAGAATACCAACGAATTAACCACCAGGGAGCTACTTCCTCTGCTAAAATCAGGAAAGTGGCAAATCCGAAGGCTGTTCCAGAAACTACTGTGTTCAAGAACATATCACCAAAGTTGCAATCCAGGGATGAAGAAACAGGAATCTGAAAGCCAGGATCAAAAAGTTATTGTTTCCGGCCAAGCGCAGTGGCTCATGCATGTTATCCCAGCACTTTGGGTGGCCAAGGCGGGTGGATTACCTGAGATCAGGAGTTCAAGACCAGCCTGAACAGTATGGCGAAACCCCATCTCCACTGAAAATACAAAAATTAGCCGGCCTTGATGGTGGGCGCCTGTAATTTCAGCTACTCGGGAGGCTGAGGGAGGAGTATGGCTTGAATTCGGGAGGTGGTTGCAGTGAGCCGAGATCATACCACCACACTCCAGCCTGGGTGACAGAGCGAGACTCTGTCTCAAAAATAAAAGAAAAAAAAGTTGTTGCTTCTCACCACCTATAAAGCTAGACCAGTGCTCCATTAAATTCCATGATCCCATGACCTTGCTTGCCTACAGAAAATAGCCAAAAGCATCATGCAATTGGCCACCATATCATCTTGTCCTTGCAAATATCACATAAGTATCTCTGATGAAAAGAAACAATTTTCTGGTTGAAAGAGTGTCTGGGAAGTCCAGTCACTTTCAGTCTTCTAACCTCTGCAGTAAGGGAAGACATGTTAGAAGGAGATGTCCATGAGTACCTATTGATCAAATCCTACAGGGGACTCTCAGTGGTTACCCTTCCCTCTAATAACCTCAATTAGAATGTTCAACAAACAAGCACATGCCAGGCACTCCTACACTTATTTTCATTTTTTTTCTTTTTTCTTTTTTTTTTTTTTTTTGAGACAGAATCTTGCTCTGTCGACCAGGCTGGAGTGCAGTGGCACAATCTCGGCTCACTGCAACCTCCGTCTCCTGAGCTCAAGCAATTCTCCTGCCTTAGCCTCCTGAGTAGCTGGGATTTACAGGCATGTGCCACCATGCCTGGCTAATTTTTATTATTATTATTATTATTATTATTAATGTTTTAAGTAGAGACAGGATTTCACCATGTTGGCCAAGCTGGTCTCAAACTCCTGACCTCAGGTAATCCACCCGCCTTGGCCTCCAAAAGTGCTGGGATTACAGGCGTGAGTCACTGCGCCGGGCCACCTACACTCATTTTCAACATGATTCCATTGAATGCTAACATCACTCCCATAAACTAGACATGATGCTGACTCTAGTTTTCTAGATGAAGAAACAGAGGCTGAGGAATTTAAGTAATTTACCCCAGAACACTCAGTTGTAAGGAAAGAGCTGATAATCAAACCCAGCTTTATGTAATGCCAAAGTCGATTTGTATCAAAACCTATCTCACCTTAACTACTATGATAGATCACACTACAGAGCTGTTGACTCCCTCCCCAGACCATGGGCTCACTCAGTGAAGCACATACGAACAGTCTTCTACTCTCCTTTCTAGAATGAGGCTGATTGCTTCATTCGTTTAACCCACTCCAGCAAGCCCTGGATCCAGGCATAGACAATGGCCAAATAGAGGACTGACAATACCCTTACTATATGATGTTCACGGTGGTTTTGCCACCCCTACACCAATTGGTTTTCTTAGAACATCATTGCAGAGAAAGCTGAAAAGACGAAATTTAATGACATAAAAAAGAGTCTGAAAACGATTTTTAGCTTAGTGTTTATAATCATCCCATGCATAATAAATATCATTCACAAATGTTAGGAGAAAGAACAGAGGCCTTCTAATCTGCTGCAGACCCAATGAATAGCCTTTGGCAGGTGAAAGTCAATGTAAAGGTATAGGCTCACCCACTAATGGTATGCAAAAACAATTAAAGCACTTTTTTTTTCCATTCTGATAAAGAATATAATTTAGGATCTGTTGGTGAATTCCCCGTCTGTAGGTATTTGAAGTATCTTTCTGTCACAGCTGAGTACCAGTGTTTATGTCAGGAAAACAAAAACACAAAAATATTGTTCCTGGTCTAGTACTTGTTTGTTGTTGTTGTTGTTTCCATTCTAATTCAGTCAAGGTTTAAATCCTTTCAACACAGGAATTCTTCATTCAAATAGAATGCTGCATCAAATCCACAATGAAGGTGTGGGGGAGGCAACAGGTTACCTCTCACCTCCTAGAGCCTCCAGCAGGGGCCTGAGAATTAAATGGACATAGGACAGATTAACAGGAGAGAAGCACATTGATTTTATTTCTGTGGGACCCCAGGTTGGAGTGCAGTGGCTCAATATTGGCATGGAAGCCCACACAGAAAAATAAAGACGCAAAGAAGTGGCAAAACCCAAGTGCTTATGTACTGAGTTGAACAAATAATAGTTAATAGTGAAAACATGGCAAGACAAAGAGCTCAGACTTGGGTAGTTAATCGTGGAGAGAACTGGGAAGATAAGAATTAGTTTAACAAGTTTTGTCTGTACAGTTGGCCTTCTCTATCTGCATCTGCAGATTCAGCCAATCATGGATCAAAAATATTCAAATAGGCCAGGCGTGGTGGCTCACGCCTGTAATCCCAAAACTTTGGGAGGCTAATGCTAGAGGATTACTTGACCCCAGGAGTTTGAGACCAGCCTGGGCAACAGATTGAGACCCTCATTTCAACAACAACAACAATTTTTTTTTTTTTTTATTAGCTAGGTGTGGTGGCCTGTGTCTGTGGTCCCAGCTATTCAGGAGGCTGAAGTGGAAGGATTGCTTGAGCCCAGGAGGTAGAGGCTGCAGTGAGTTGTGATCATGCCACTGCACTCCAGCCTGAGCAACAGGGCAAGACTCTCTCAAAAAAAAAAATTTTTTTTTAATAAAAAAACTAGTAAGAAATAACAGTACAAAAAAAAACAATTAAAAAGCAATTTAATAATACAATACAATAATAGTACAACAACTATTTACATAGTATTTACATTGTATTAAGTATTATAAGTAATCTGGAGATAATTTAAAGTATGTAGGAAGATGTACGTAGGTTATATGCAAAAACTACTTTGCAAATACTACCATATGCAAATACTACTATATGTTACATGATTTTGGTATCCGCAGGGGATCCTGGAACAAATCTCCTGCCCATACCAAGGGACAATTGTACAGATTTCCCTCAGCCTCAGTTCCTCTTCCCTGGTGATACAACTGTTTCCTTCCTCCTAGTCTTGAAGGCACATTTTCCATGTGGAGGTTTCATCCCCTGCTTTCAGGAAGAAAGGAGAGGTCACAGAGCCCTTCTTGCACCTACTGTTTTCCAAGCGCCTTAAGTTCAAAATAATCCTTCTGCCAAACTGGCTTATTTAGGGCAGCACATTCTGCCACCCTTCAGATGTAAGCGTGCCACCACTGAGCCGTTCACCTGACTCAGTACCTGGCCAGTCCTTCTGGTAATGGACAGACTTGCCGCCTCTAGCCTCCAGAGAGTTCCTTCTCAGACACAAGTGCTGTGAGACAGCTTCTGGTTCTCAGAGGGAATCTCACTTTACGCACACAACTGGATCAGTAAATAGTACTTTCAGGCTGGGCATAGTGGCTCACCGCTGTATTCCCAGCACTCTGGAAGGCCAAGGCAGGAGGATCACTTGAGCCCAGGAGCTGGAGACCAGCCTGGGCAACATAGCGAAACTCTGTCTCTAGAAAAAAAATATAAAAAATTATCCGGGCATGATGGTGCATACCTGTAGTCCTAGCTACTCAGGAGGCTGAAGTGGGAGGATTGTTTGAGCCCAGGAGGTCGAGGCTGCAGTGAGCCAAGATTGAGTCATTGCATTCCAGCCTGGGTGACAGAACGAGACCCTGTCTCAAAAAGAAAGAAAGAAAAGGAAAAAGGAAGGAAGGAAGGAAGGAAGGAAGGAAGGAAGGAAGGAAGGAAGGAAGGAGAAAAGAAAGAAGAAAGAAAGAAAGAAAGAAAAGAAAGAAAGAAAGAAAGAAAGAAAGAAAGAAAGAAAGAAAGAAAGAAAGAAAGAAAGAAAGAAAGAGAAGAAAGGGAGGGAGGGAGGAAGGAAGGAAGGAAGGGAGGGAGGGAGGGAGGGAGGGAGGAAGGAAGGAAAGGAAGAGAGAAAAAGTGCTTTCAGAACTACAAGTTCTTTTTAAATGGAGCAAATGTTACAAAAAAAGCAGGGGGAATATTTTTATCTGAGGAGTCCCATGTCCTACACCCTCCTACAAAGGATATGATAATGAAAATGAAAACAAACCTTATTTCTCCCTCTTTGAGGCTGTCATGAACCAACAGTAAATGTTCTTATTAACTGTGAGGTACCCTTTCTGCCTGAAAATCACCACAGTGCGTGTGGGCATTTACTCAGTGTCGATGATGTATGGGTAACAATCAATGCTTCAGCACCATCAGGAGAGAGGATAGGTCTTCATTTTATTAGTCAGGGTATCTTATCTGCTCTTCACATTTCAACAGATTATAATATAATATCCTGCAGCAGCAACTCCTTTTTTGGTTTCTACTATAATTATCTGGAAATTCTTTCTAATTCCCATGCAATACACCTATCCCAGTGGGAATGGTTTATATTTAAATATAAACCATGTTTACATAAACTATATTAAATATAAACTATATTTAAATATAAACTAGTGTTTATTAGATTGAATGTCCAATCTAAGTAATTCTAGTTCATTTGACTTTTCCTTGCTCTCTGACATGGAAAGTCAGCTTTATGAGTCATCTGTACACTCTCTCTTGTTCTGTGTATTCCTATTCCCTGAAATCCAGAGCAAGTTTTAATCCTCTAGGGACACAAAGCTTCACACAATTCCAGCTTCATTATGTACAATAAAAATATTACCTTGGCTAAAAAGGGATCAATCCTTCTTTACAAACAGAGAATTAAATGAACAAAGGAATGTATCAGTGTAATTTACCTAAGAATGCAGAGGTAAACGATAGAATTGGAGCCCGACCTCAAATCAGGATAGTGCCAAAAATATACCATAGGTGCCTGGCATACACCCAACTGAATATCTGGTGCAAATCCAAGGACACTGACTCAAAATTTTTCCATTCCAAAAATTCCTTTTCCAGTTTATTTTTCCAATGCCTCTTTTGTAAAATATATTCCTTTAAAATTAAGGAACAGGTGATCTTCCTGAGTAGCTGGGACTACAGGCGCCCGCCACCATGCCTGGTGAAATTTTGTATTTTTTGTAGAGATGGGGTTTCACCACATTGGCCAGGCTGGTCTCAAACTCCTGGGCTCGAGAAATTTTCCCACGTCAGGATCCCAAAGCGCTGGGATTACAGGCATGAGCCACTGCATCCAGCCCCGGTTATACCAATATAATAAAAGAAGACATATATCCATCATATATTACATCATTAAATGTAAATGCATTTACATTTAATCTGTTTGAAATACAATGTTTAAATATTTTAGCTTAATGGATGGTTAGCATTTTGCTAAAACTTAGTATCTACTCATGGGTATTCAAAATATATCAGCTATTTAATTTTAAAAAATGTTTTCTCATAAAATGAATGGTAAATATTACCTGAAGGAAACCACAGCTTGATCATGCTCTGCTCATAATACAAGGTTGTAGCTGTCTCTAAAGGTGGGTTATTTTATTAAATCCTGACATGAGCTGACATAAAATTTATAAAACAATCTAAGAACAATTCATGCAACATAACCAACCATCCAGGGGATATGGAATATATAGAAATAAACTAATCAATCTGTCACTTGGATTAAAAAAAAAACAAAGAATAAAGAAAAAGAAGTTACCTTCCCTCATATGCCTGTGAATGAATATTTAATTTCCCTTAGTCATCCATTCCCTCCCCATAGCTAGGATGAGGTGAAAGGGTTGTACTGTATCATTTACCCTCTGGCTATGCTGTTTTAGAAACTAAAATATGCAGGCCGGGCGCGGTGGCTCACGCTTGTAATTCCAGCACTTTGGGAGGCCCAGGTGAGCGGATCATGAGGTCAGGAGATCGAGACCATTCTGGCTAACACAGTGAAAACCCAATCTCTACTAAAAATACACAAAATTAGCCAGACGTGGTGGCAGGTGCCTGTAGTCCCAGCTACTTGGGAGGCTGAGGCAGGAGAATGGCGTGAACCCGGGAGGTGGAGCTTGCAGTGAACTGAGATCGCCACTACACTCCAGCCTGGGCGACAGAGCCAGAGCGAGACTCCGCCTCAAAAAAAAAAAAAAAAAAAAAAAACTAAAATACGCTACATCTGTGATTTTTCCATCCCCTTTCCTACCTCAGTGTTTACTTAGATGCATCATACATGAAATGAGCTGCTTTCATGTAAAGCCCTGAAGAAGTCAACTGATTTTTTAAAAATCTGATAGATGTATGTTTTCTTTTATTATATTCATATAACCAGGGCCCGGAGGCAGGGGCTCACGCATGTAATCCCAACACTTTGAGAGGCCAAGGTGGGTGGATCGCTTGAGTCAGGAGTTGAAGACCAGCCTGAGAAACATGGCAAAAACCCCTTCTCTACAAAAAATACAAAAAATTATCCAGGCAAGGAGGCATGCACCTGTAGTCTTAGCTACTCGGGAGGCTGAGGTGGGAAGATCATTTGATCCTGGGAGTCTGAGTGTGCAGTGCTACAGTGCACTCCAGCCTGGATGAGAAAGTGAGACCCTGTTTCGAAAGAAAGAAAGAAAAAAAGACAGAAAGAAAGAAAGAAAGAAGAAGAAAGAAAAAGAAGAGAAAGAAAGAAAGAAAGAAAGAAAGAAGAAAGAAAGAAAGAAAGAAAGAGAAGAAAGAAAGAAAGAAAGAAAGAAAGAAAGAAAGAAAGAGAAAGAGAGAGAGAGAGAAGGAAGGAAGGAGGGAAGGAAGGGAGGGAGGGAGGGAGGAGAAGGAAGGGAAAAGAAGGAAGGAAGAAAGGAAGGAAGGAAGGGAAGAAGGAAGAAGGAAAGAAAGAAAGAAAGAAAGAAAGATAGAAAGAAAGAAAGAAAGAAGAAAGAAAGAAAGAAAGAAAAAGAAGAAAGAAAGAAAGAGAAGAAGAAGGAAGGAAGGAAGGAAGGAAGGAAGGAGAGAAAGAAGAAAGAAAGAAAGAAAGAAAGAAAGAAAGAAAGAAAGAAAGAAAGAAAGAAAGAAGAAAGAAAAAGGTATAACTATAATAGGTTTGTTGCCCAATGTACACAGCATGTCAATACACAAAGACACCAGGTTGCAACAGAGAAAGTTTAATTGTAGGGCCATCGAACAAGAAGAAACTTCAGATCTATCTCCCTAAGGAATTTGGGGCTAGGCTTTTTAATCGTTTTGGAGTGGATGAAAGTGTGGAGATTGTTGATTGGTGGGACAGAGAGAGGAAGAAACTGATTCAGTTCCTCTTTGGGGGTCTTTAAAATGGTTGGGTGTCAGCAGTTCCACTGGAATTCAGGATCTGCTTAAGCAACTCTTAAAAGCTTTATGATTCTAATATCAGAAATTCTATCTGTAGAAACAATGGGGATGTAAATGGTCAGTACCTAGTGCTACGTGACTTTCGGTTACAAGGAAGTAGGTCAAAGTGCACCCTGATTAATGTTTAATTATAACTATTAATTCTTGGTAACTCTGTGAGGATGGCTTCATTGGGAGGTACCACAATGGTACTGGTTGATTTGAATATTAAATGTCATCAGCATAAAATGTTTGTTGTTTTTATTTACTGCTCATACCTATTTAATGAAGTCCCAGAACACCAAGCATTTACTATTAATGTTCCAATCTGTCCCCCACAAAAGTCTCACCACACACTCACCATCATGGAAATCATATTTTTAAGAGTTTATTTTGCAGAAAAATTGGATGACTTTTCACATTTCTACTACTCATCAAATGCACCAATATCTACCTATGAGAGTTTTTGATGAGTGTGAGATGAGCAGAATTCTGTAATAAGTTGATACAAATCCAGTCAAGAGCAAGGAATCTTGAGATTTCAGTTAACTTGCAGCCCTACTCTAGGTCAATGGAAAGTTAAAGAACCAGTTCATCTCATCCCCACCACACCTGACTCCCACAATTTCTTCCTTTATAGTATCCCAAGGATGAAGGGACTGTCAGCCTAGAACCTCTGTTCTAGGAGATAGAGCTCAGAAGATTTTTTCTTAGATCATTCTTTTACCCAGTAATCCCCAGGGCCCCCAGTACAAGAGCTGTGAAGAGCATGAAAAACAACGAAGCTGTTTCCACCGGAAGCTAAGAAGCAACCAAACAGAATTAATCTGGAACCCACGCTGCAGATGGAATTTTGTTGTTGATGATGATTAGGAGGAAGGATTGTTTTTATTATTGTTATTTTACTCTCTTTTTCCTACCATAATGTTCTCTTGTTGAATGGTTATGGGGACAGTTTGATGACCATTATTTCAGTTACTCTTTTACCTGATTCTCCTCCCTTTTCCTCTATCTTCCATTCCCCAACCTCTCACAAAATCCCAATTGTCTTAAAAGGATCTACTCTTTCATGGATATTTTCCCCCTTCTCCTGCCATCTAGCAACAGGACTGAGGTCTTTGGGGGCTTTGTAATGAGGTGGAGATCCTGAAGGGTTGAAGCTGAGATGCTTACAGCACATGGAATTACACACTTGCCTCTGCTGGTTTGCATGGGGACTGGGATTCTCTAGGGTTCAGATACTTTCAGGCACATCCAGAGACTGGGGAAGTGGAGATTGGGGAATAGATAGAAGTGAGATGAAAAAGAGGATTTTAGGTCTCTGAGAAGAAAATACAACTTAAGAGAAGGAGACAAATTATCCTAACTCTCAGTACCTGGTAGTAGGAGGCACAGTGTAGTTCTAGAAACAATATAGTAGCTGAAGGAGTTAAAAATATACAACTCTGCCATATTAATTATTTTGAGCTAAAAGCACTGTTTTAAAAAAAAAAGGTGCAAGAAGAGCGCTCTGAACTTCCTTCTGTTTCTTCAAAGCAGGAGATGAAATTTCCATGTGAAAAGATGCCTCCCGACACGAAAGGAAACATCGTTCTTATTATCAAGAACGGGGAACTTGAGGTGGTGGGAAATCTGTACCAAAAAACCTTGTTAGATGAACCCTAATCCTCTTAGCTACCTCTCTACACAATTAACTGCCCTACCCCAAACCCTTTGACCTCGTCACATTTTTACAATGTTCTGCTCTTTGTCCAATTCGGGGTGTAAGTGTTCAACTCTGACTGCATCTTTGGGGTCTTCATTGCCTTATGCAGGCTCCTGAGCCACATAAAACTTTTATATTAAATAAATTTGTCTGCTCTTCTGTTAATCTGACTTATGTCATTTTAATTCTCAGATGCAGCAAAAAACGAACAGCAACAAAAACACTCTGAAAGGGTAGAGGTAAAATTTTGCCTCCCTACATAAGTCTGACATAATCCCCTCCCTACCCTGGGCATCCCACCAGCCTATGCATCTTCCAGAAATGAACATGGTGGAAGAAGTGTACAGGCTTCTCTACAAGGAGGGAGGAGAGAGAATGGGGGAGGAGAGAGTGCAGGGAAAAGAAGGTATTCCCAAGCTTTCTGTTGTGGTGTCTTCTGTGGGCTCTGCATCCTCAACCTATCCCCAAGATGTTGGTTTTTGGTTTTTGGTTTTTGGTTTTTTGAGACAGTGTATTACTCTGTCGCCCAGGCTGGAGTGCAGTGGCGTGATTTGGGTTCACTGCAACCTTCGCCTCCCAGGTTCAAGTGATTTTCCTGCCTCAGCCTCCGGAGTAGTTGGGATTACAGGCACCTGCCACCACACCTGGTTAATTTTGTGTATGTTTAGCAGAGATGGGGTTTGACCATATTGGCCAGACTAGTCTTGAACTCCTGACCTCAGGTGATCTGCCTGCCTCAGCCACCCAAAGTGCTGGGATTACAGGCTTAAGCCACTGCACCCAACCACATTCCCAAGTTGTTTATACCACCCAGGGTCATGTCCGTGGCCCTGTTCCCACCTAATTCCACCACCAGGATTGTCACATTCATTCTGTCTCACAAGTTCAACTACTGCATATGTCCTGATGGCTCCAAATTCACTCCTGCATCCCAGACTTTCCCTGTATCCAGATCTGTATGCCCACATGCTTACTGAAACTATCCATCAAAGGTCACAGCAATTTTTAACATATCCAAACCGAAATTGTTCTCTTATCCCCTCCACATTCCTTTCCCTCAACCACGTGTTCTTTCTCCTATGTTCCCTACATGCTAAATGGTGCAGTATCGTCAACGAACAAACCAAAAACCCATAGAGCTTTAAACAAAAGTATTCCTCAAGAGAGTAACTTTTTAAGTGCTAGAAAGGGGGAATATGTAATAATTATCCTAATGGAAGCATTGAAAACTATCAGTCTGTATTGGATAAAGTGAGCCAGCAGATCTGCAGACAGTTGGTTAAAAACAAGGCTCATAATACCATCAGAAAGGAATCTTCCCTTAGTTCTGAGGTATGGAGACCCCTGAAAGTGCACAGTCCTTATCCGCTTGGGCGGATCAGAATCAGTAGCGCTAAAACTCGACAATCATCTCCTGGGCAAGTGCTGCTCTAAGTGAAAAACTTGCTTTTTACAACTTCTACTCATTCACCCTAGCAGGAAACGTGAGGGCTGGCACAAATGTCTCCATCCCGTGCATGCTGCCTTTCATCAGCCCTGATTGTCTCTTGCAATCAGATTTCTGGAATCATCTCCTGACTCGTTGATACTCGAAGTGTGGCAGAGAACACGCAACCTCAGCATCACTTGAGAGACTGTTAGAAACGTATTTAGGCTCCACCTCCCACCTTAGCAGAGTCAGCCTTTTAACACTACCCCCAGGTGATTCATGAGCACAGAAAATTTTGCGAAGCACTGTCCCTTCTGACTGCCTCCCTAACTCACCCTCCAACTCATTTAGATCTTTCTAAAATATGGGTATGACCAAATATACTCTGTACAGCTTTATTAGTGTAGTATCCTGCACCCAACTCCCTGTTGCCTAAATCTGGTGTTTCTCACTCTGGCTAAACCTTAGAATCACCTGGGCTGCTCTCAAGACTGCCAATATCTTCGTCCCCATTCCTGAGATTCTGATTTAAGTGACAATAGGGGATCAGTATAATGTTATTGCTCCAAGCGATCTTAATGGGTCACAAAGTGTTGAGAGTTATTGACCCAAGAATGAAGTTGCAGTTTCTTATTAGGGCAGGTAAGTTCCTTTAGGGACTGAGCACCTCTCTGGCCTCCTCGCTCTCATCACATTGGTATCCGTCGGACCATGAGCTCAGCTTTAATAAACACACAGAAGAACACTTTCCCCCAGCACCTCCAGGCCCCTGCTCATGGATAAATATCCCCCATCTTCTCCTGTCCACCCTAACTTCCACTAGCCAACATCTACTGCTTTTTTAAGGTTAAACTTGCTCCACTGCCCAGGTAACCTTGCCTCCTGTCTTCCTCTTCTCCCACTCTGCTGAAGGTATTTACACAACTGCCTCTCTTCCCACAGAACTATATGCCTCCCAGGGCCAGATCCCAAATCTAATCCTAGCATCCTAGCAAATATACTACATAAGGCCAGAGATGTGTGTGTGTGTCTGTGCGCACGCGTGCATGCCTGTGTGTGTGTTTTGCTGCTCAAGACGGGCTACAGTATTTGCAGCGCCAGTGCTAAATGAGAATGCAGACCCTCTTGTTAAAAAACATTGAGAATTTCAAGAAGGCATCGACAGAGCATTAAATCAAGCTGAGGGCCCTTCTGCCTGTATATAGCTGGTGCTCAAAAGGGTCTGTTGAAGGATTTTTTTTTTCAGGTTTTGCACCTGGTATAATGATTTGTGGAAAGCACGTGTACTCCTGCATTCTGAGAAAGGCACACATGATGTGGCAGCAGTGGTAGAAAGAAAGAAGGGGGATGGGAGAGGCACTGCACAATTTATGATGAAGCAAATGCCTCATTTAACAACCGCCAGACACTGCAAACAACCATGCAGGATTCCTCTTTATGATCCTATTGAGGATTGCACGTAGCAACAGATAATCTACTCCCAGACTGGCAGGCAGAACATGAAGTGGGTCTCTCTACCCAATCAAATATTTTCTGCTTTTAATTGGATAGCAACATAACCAAAAGAGATTTGCCAAAGGCACTTGATCCTGGAGAGAAAAAACATGTATTTTCTAAATGTTGCAAATAGCTTTATTGTTTTTTTTCCCATTTGCTAAAATGTAACATGCTTGTTTTTGTAATTATTCTTCTATTCTTAACAGGTAGAGAGGTTCCTTCTAATCGCACCTTTTACACAAAATGACTCTTAAGATTTTGGTTTATTTCATGGTTTATTTGTTTGTTTTGTTTTTTGTTTGTTTGAGACGGAGTTTCGCTCTTGTTGCCCAGGCTGGAGTCCAATGGCACGATCTCAGCTCACCACAACCTCTGCCTCCCAAGTTCAAGTGATTCTCCTGCCTCAACCTCCTGAGTAGCTGGGATTACAGGCATGTGCCACTGCTCCTGGCTAATTTTGTAGTTTTAGTAGAGACAGGATTTCTCCATGTTGGTCAGGCTGGTCTCGAACTCCCAACCTCATGTGATCCGCCCACCTAAAGACTCCCAAAGTACTGGGATTACAGGCGTGAGCCACCATGCCAAATGCACAGCAGCGTGACCTTTCATTTCTCCACACATCTCTTAAAAATTGGGACATGGCTGGGCCTGGTGGCTCACGCCTATAATCCCAGTGCTTTGGGAGGCCAAGGCAGGCAGATCGCTTGAGCTCAGGAGTTTGAGACCAGCCTGAGCAACATGGTGAAATTCCATCTGTACAAAAAATACAAAAATTAGCCAGGTGCGGTGGTGCTTTCCTGTAGTCCCAGCTTCTTTGGGAGGCTTAGGAGGGGGATCACTTGAACCTGGGAAGTTGAGGCTGCAATGAACAGAAATCGTGCCACTGCACTCCAGTCTGGGTGACATAGAGTGAGACCCTGCTGCAAAAAAAGAGGGGGGAACATTACTTACATGCCATAAAGCTGCAAAAAGTCCAGAACCATTCATGTTATTATGTTAACAAAACCATAACTGTATTGCCATTACCATACCTAACAAAATTATCCTTAATCCCTTTGTATGTATCACCTGATTCTCTCTTGAACGAGTCCACCAGATTCCATCTTTATTAAGATGGAATATCCCCCCCTAAAATCTGTATCCTGCTATGTCCACTGAGAATGGATTATCTGGAAAACTACCGCCTGGGAACACCCAGCTTCAAGGGAAGAATGAGTCATGTCAAAAGCACGTTTTCATGTCCATTCCTGCCTTATCCACCACTCTGGTTAGAAACGTCTTAATATTCTGATATCTGGGAGATTAGGGCACCTACCTAGTTTTTCTCTTAAAGAGGAAAACCAGCATTTCAGCTAACTGTCTTTATCCTCCAATATTAAATGGACTTTTCTCTAATCATAGATATCCTTTTATGTCTCACCGTGCCCACATTTCTCCTTTCCTTCTTGCTCATCCTCCCCTCACCTGCTGAAGACTGACAGTGTGGTGTTAAAAATCCCAAGTTTCATTCACAAACCCTTGTTCCGAAAACTTAGATTTGATTTGCAGTACAAGGGCTTTCTTAATCATTCTGTTCTCAGTCTTAAACACATTCTATTAATTATTCCATTAGTAGTGATGCATCCCACTAGCCTCTTTTCCTTCAGGGCAAATCCGCTGAGCAGACAGTGGGCTTTCCTCTGAGACTCATTAAAGGAGAACAGCATTTAACATCTAAATGGATTTTTAAATATAAAATAACACTAACACTAAATTAATTCCATACAGGGATGCTCTGTGCATAGTTGGAAAAAGATTATTGCCAACAAAAGTCCAGAAACATTGGGACCCATCGGAAGCCAATCCCAGAGCTGGTTTTCTCTAGAAGCAAACACATTGTGTTTAGAATTCTACCCTGAAATTTAAAATGATAAGGCTAACATTTATTTAGCAATTTACCATGTCTCTACTCATCTTTGAAACAACCCTATGAGGTAGATACAATTATACTCATTTTTAAAAAGTTGTTTTTTGGAGAGACAGGATCTCACTATGTTGCCCAGGCTGTTCTCAAACTCCTGGTGGTATCGTTTGGCTATGTCTCCACCCAAATCTCATCTTGAGTTTTAACTCCCATAATCCTCACTTGTCCTGGAAGGAACCCGGTGGGACTGAATCATGGGGGTGGCATTTCCTCTGCTGTTTTCATGATACTGAATAAGTCTCATGAGATCTGGTGATTTTATAATGGAGAGTTCCCCACCTGCACATGCTCTCTTGCCTGCCACCATGTAAGTCTTGCCTTTGCTACTCCTTCACCTTCTGCCATGATTGTGAAGTCTCCCCAGCTAGGTGGAAATGTGAGTCCATTAAACCTCTTTTTGTTTATAAATTACCCAGTCTCAGGTATGTCTTCATTTGCAGTGTGAGAACAGACTATTACACCTGGCCTCAAGCAATCCTCCCACCTCAGCCTCCAGGAGAGATTAGTTTTTCTGGGAAGGATTGTTTCTAGAAATGAAAATGCAGAATAGCAGTTCAGACAAAAATTTTCTTACTGCTTCAGTCTGTTCAGAGGACAACAGTAATAGAGTGAGATACACAAATCTCTGTCTGTAGGTCCATTACCGATTCAACAAACACTAATGAAGACACTTTTGCTTTCATAGCCTGTGGATTTTTTTTTTTTTTTTTTTTTTTTACCACTAGAGATATTCTATAAGCCAAACTTGTGTCCCAGAGAGAAAAGAACTGCTTACCTGGGAGGCCAGACAGCCAGAAAGAGAAGGATGAGATTAAATCATCGGCACACAGGCCGATGAAATGAAAATGATCTTTGAAAATGATCTTTGGCCACCTGAAGAAAAAATAATAATAAGGGAGGGTGGGGCAGGAAGGGTATGTGCGTTTGATGGGTAGGTGGGAGTTGAAGGAGTGCTAAATTCTCATCGCACATAGTGAAGATCAATTGATAAATGCCCACAACTGAAAAAGCCAGAAATATAATGCTATATAGAAATACCATAAAATGTGGCGAAAAGAATGGAAGGGGATTCCCCTAAGAAATCCCTTTCTCTTAGTGAGGGACTGTGGAACTACTTGACTCTTTTAAAAACTCATCAAATTTACGGAATTTGCATACAATATAATTTGCATATAATATTTACATACAATAAT
This sequence comes from Chlorocebus sabaeus, assembly GCF_047675955.1. Taxonomy (NCBI): domain Eukaryota; kingdom Metazoa; phylum Chordata; class Mammalia; order Primates; family Cercopithecidae; genus Chlorocebus; species Chlorocebus sabaeus. The sequence continues at coordinate 29,034,473 of NC_132911.1, read as the reverse complement.
CTTTTTTAAGTGTATAGTTTAGTGAGTTTTGATAACATATGCAGTCATGTAGCCACAATCACAAGCAAGATATAAAAATTTCCATCACCTCAAAATGATTCCTAGTGCCCCTTTACAGTTAATCCCTTCCCCCAGTTCCCAGTTCCTACACTCACTGATGTGTTTCTTCCCTATAACCTTTTTTAGAATGTCATATAAATGCAAGCCTTTTATGCCTGCCTTCTTTGCCACTTAGCATAATGTTTTGAGATTCACCCATATTGCTATGTGTATCAGTAGTTCATTCTTTTTTTATTTCTGAGTGTATTTCTTCATACAGACATACCACAGTTTTTTTTTTAACCAGTTGAAGGACATTTGCATTGTTTCCAATTTGGATCTATTACAAATAAAGCTGCAATAAACTTTTGCATACAGGTTTCACGGTAGGCATATGTTGTATTTATCTTGGGTAAATACTTAGGAGTGGGATTGCTAAGTCATATGATAAGTGTATGTTTAACTGTAAAGAAATTACCAAGTTCTTTTTCAAAGTGGCTGCACCATTTTGTATTCCCACCAGCAAAGAGTTCAGGTTAATTCACATCCTTGCCAATACTTGATAAAATCAATCTTTCTAATGTTAGCCTAGAATGTTACACTAGAATGTGGGTGTGTAGTCATATCTCGTTGCGGTTTCAATTTATATTTTCCTAATGTCTAACGGTATTGAGTATCTTTTCTTTTCTTTTCTTTTTTTTTTTTGAGACACAGTCTTACTCTGTTGCCCAGGCTGGAGTGCAGTGGCACCATCTCAGCTCACTGTAAGCTCTGCCTCCCGGGTTCACACCATTCTCCTGCTTTAGCCTCACGAGTAGCTGGGACTACAGGCGCCCACCACCTCGCCCGGCTAGTTTTTTGTATTTTTGGTAGAGAAAGGGTTTCACCGTGTTAGCCAGGATGGTCTCAATCTCCTGACCTCGTGATCCGCCTGCCTCTGCCTCCCAGAGTGCTGGGATTATAGGAGTAAGCCACCGCGCCTGGCCAGTATTGAGTATCTTTTCATGTGCTATTTGCCGTGGTGAAGTGTTTCTTAAACCTTCTCTTCATTTGTTAATGGGGTTGTGTAATTTCTTATAATTGAATTGTAAAAGTCTGTATGTATTCTGGATACAAGTTCTTTATCATATATATGTCCTGCAAATAATTTCATCCAGTTCTTGGTTTTTTAAATTCTTTTACAGGTGTCTTTTGAAAAGCAGTTTATAATATTGATGAAGTTAAATTTATCAGTTTTTTCATTCATGCTTTGTACTATTTTTGTGTTCTACCCAAGACATTTTTGACTAATTCACTGTCACAAAAATTTTCTGTTTTCTTCTAGTAGTTTTATAATTTTAGCTTTTATATTTAGGCCTATGATTCATTTTAAGTTAAATTTTGTAATACAGTGTGAGGTAAGGGTCAGGCCTGTTTGTTTTTTGTGTTTTTGTGTTTTGTTTTGTTTTGTTTTGTTTTTTTGGCATATGAAAATCCAGTTGTTCCAGCACTATTTGTTCAAAAGATTATCACTTCTTCATTGAATTGCCTTGGTAACTCTGTTACTGGAAAGGGATCCCAATCTAGATCCTAAGAGAGGGTTTTTGGATCTCACACAAGAAAGAATTCAGAGTGAGTCCACAGAGTAAAATGAAGGTAAGTTAATTAGGAAAGTAAAGGAATAAATAATGGTCACTCCATAGGCAGAGCAGCCCCAAGGGCTGCTGGTTGCCCATTTTTATGATTATTTCTTGGTTATATGCTAAACAAAGGGTGGATTATTCATTTCTCCCCTTTTTAGACCATATTGAGCACTTGTAAACTGTCATGGCACTGGTGGGAGTGTAGCAGTGAGGGTGACCAGAGGTCACTCTTGTCACCATCGTGGTTTGGGTGGGTTTTAGCTGGCTTCTTTACTACAGCCCATTTTATCAGTGAGGGCCTTTATAACCTGTATCTTGTGCTGACCTCCTATCTCATCCTGTGACCTAGAATTCCTTAACCATCTGGGAAAGCAGCCCAACAGGTCTCAGCCTTATTTTACCCAGCCCATATTCAAGATGGAGTTGCTCTGCTTCAAAAACCTCTGACAACTCTGCTGGAAATCTATTGACTACGTATGTGTAAATCTACTTCCAGACTCTCTCTTCTGTCACATTTATCTTTGTGTCCATCTGAATACTAATGCCTCACTAAGTTACTTATTCTTACAACTTTATATTGTCTTAAAATTAGGAAATGTAAGTCCTCCAAGTTTGATGTACCCTTTCAAAATAGTTTAGTCTTTATTAGACTTATTACTTATAAATGATTTTATTATAAAAATAAAAATTAAAAATTAAAACCCACAAGGAAAGGAAAAAGACAAGCCAAGAACTTAAAGAAGACATTGGCAACCCATATAAGAAAAACAGATCTTTTATGTATAGTATATACATTGTTCATACATTCAATAAGAAAAATACACACAACCCCAAATAAAATCAGATAAAGAACCTGTAAACACTTAACAGAAAACAAAGCAATAACAGCAAATAAACATTTGGGTGAAAAAATTCTAAACTACCTTGATGGCTGGGCACGGTGGCTCACACCTGTAATCCCAGCACTTTGGGAGGCCAAGGTGGGCGGATCATGAGGTCAGGCGTTTGAGACCAGCCTGGCCAACATAGTGAAGACCCGTCTCTACTAAAAATACAAAAAATTAGCAGGGCGTGGTGGTGGGCGCCTGTAATCCCAGCTACTTGGGGGGCTGAGGCAGGAGAATCGCTTGAACCTGGAAGGTGGAGGTTGCAGTGAGCCAAGATCGTGCCACTGCACTCCAGCCTGGGCAACAGTGCAAGACTCTATCTCAAAAAATAAATAAACAAACTATCTTGATAATTAGTAAAAAGTAAATTAAAATGACAATAGGCTATCAGTTTATAACGTAGCAAATTTCACAACTTAGGAAAAATTAAGAAATCAACAATATTAACTATTTGCAGAAATGGGAAGCAACAGAAACTCTTAACACTGCTGGAAAGATTGTAAATTGGTAAGACTCCTTAAAAAAACACTTGACATTATAGTGGTCCCCCCTTATACGAGGTAGATATGTTCCAAGACCCCCAGTGGATGTCGTAAACTATGGATAGTATGGAACCCTACATATACGATGTTTTTTTCTATCCATAACATACCTATGATAAAGTTTAGGTTATAAATTAGGTACAGTAAGAGATTAACAATAACTAATAATAAAATAGAACAATTTAAACAATATATTATAATAAAACTTATGTGAATGTGATTTGCCTCTTTCTCTTTCTCAAAATATCCTCTTGTACATAATATTTTTGGATCACAGTTAACCACAGGCAACTGAAACTGCAGAAAGTGAAACCTCAGAAAAAGAGGGCCTTCTGTATCCAATGTAGTTAAACCATAAAATTTTAAATCAGGAAAAAAAAAGACAGAATAATATACACATGTTCCTCAATGTACAATAAGGTTACACACTGATAACCCTATTGTAAGCAGAAAATGCATTTAATACAACTAACATATGGAACATCATAGCTTAGGTTAGACTACCTTGAATGTGCTCAGAACACTATGGGCAAAATCATCTGGCATCACTGCACACTGTAGTGTCAGTTGTCCGCCCTGTGGTCATGTGGCTGACTGGCAGTTGTGGGCACTGTGGCTCACTGCTCCTGCGAAGCACCTCAAGGATGCTGTAGTGCTTTCCACTGAATGCATATGGCTTTCACATCATCACAAAGTTGAAAAATCATTAAACTGGAATCATCATAAGTTGGGTTTATCTGTATTATTTAGTGGTGTATACATATATATAAAGAAAAATGGGGTCAGGCATGATGGCTTATGACTGTAATCCCAGCACTTTGGAAGGCAAAGGTGGGCAGATTGCTTGAGCCCAGAGTTCAAGATAAGCCTGAGCAACATTGTGAGACCTCTTCTCTACAAAAAAATACAAAAATTAGCCAAGCATGGTGGCATATGCCTGTAGTCCCAGCTACTCAAGAAGCTGAAGTGGGAGGATCATTTGAGCCTGGATGGTCAAGGCTGCCGTGAGCTATGATCATGCCACTACACTCCAGCCTGGGCAATACAGCAAGACCTTATCTCAAAAAAAAAAAAAAAAAAAAAGAGAGAAAAGAAAAAGAAAGAAAGAAAAGAAAAGTTGGAGAGACAAAGATTAAATCAGAAAAGGATGTACAGAGAACTTCAAATGTCTTGACAATATTCTAATTTCAAAGATAAATAGTACATATAGCATTATTTCATTGATTTGTCACTATTTTATTATCATTATTATTTAAAGTTTATATTTAAAAGGTGATAAGCAAAGCAATACTAGGCAAATGTAAAGCAAAAAGAAATTGGAGTAGAGATATGAATTTCAGACAAGATGAAATTTAAATTTATAACCACTGAATAAAATAGAGGAACATAAAATTCAAATGTCAGAAATGTTTTGCTTTCTTTCTTCCCACTTATACTAGGTGGACATTATCTGAGAAAAAAGAGAGAGACAGAAAGAATTAAGTATGGACTCTATCTCCTTGGAGCAGCATTTTAAATCTTGGTTGATTATCTTCCCAGGTTAGATTGACGACCTAGAAGCTTCATTGAGTTAATTTTGTATTGAAATATAATATCAGTAGAGAAAAATGTACCTATCAGAAGTATCAGTGAGGTAGGGCATGGTGGCTCACTTCTATAATACCTATAATACCTGCACTTTGGGAGGCTGAAGTGGGCAGATCACTTGAGGTAAGGAGTTCAAGACCAGCCTGGCCAACATGGTGAAACCCCGTCTCTACTTAAAATATAAAAATCAGCTGGGTGTGGTGGTGTGCACCTGTAATCCTAGCTACTCAGGAGTCTGAGGCCGGAGAATTACTTGAACCGGGGAAGCAGAAGTTGCAGTGAGCCGTGATTACACCACTGCACTCCAGTCTGGGTGACGCAGCAACACTCCTTCTCCCCTCTCCCCCCCAAAAAGAAGTATACAGCTCAAATAATTTTTAACATTTTTAAATTTTTAAAATGTATTTATTTTTGAGATAGCACCTTACTCTGTCATCTAGGCTGGAGTGCAGTGGCATGCTCATAGCTCATTGCAACCTCCAGCTCCTGGACTCAAGCATCCTCCCTCCTGAGCTAGGACTATAGGTGTGGGCCACCATGCCAGGCTGATTATTTTATTTTATTTTGTTTTTGTAGAGATGAGGTCTTGATACATTGCCCAGGTGGGTCTTGAACTCCTAGTCTCAAGCAGTCCTCTCACTGCAGCTTCCCAAAGTGCTTGGATTATAGGCATGAGCCACTATGACCAGCCCCAATTAATTTTTCAAAAATGAAACATCTGTGTAATTGGTCCCAGATAAAAAACAGAACATTACTAGTGCATTAGAAGTGCCCCGTGTGACTCTTCCAGTGACCACCTTGCACACACGGAAACCCTTATCCTGACTTGTCACATCATAGATAAGTGTTGCCTGTTCAGCAGCTCTATGTTTAACCACATTCAGATGTAATGTATGTAATTCTGCATGACACCTGGAATAGAGACTGGTCGCATTCCTCACTATCCCATGTGTACTTCAAGACATAAGGAATAAATTGAAGTGATTATTTAATGCTAAATGTGCATCTTGTCACTCTACACATATGTCAAAAAGTCAACAAATTAATACAACGGTGGGGTGCCTTCACACTCAGCCCAACTTAGAAATTTTTTAAATATCGAGGGCTTGCTATGTGCTAGGTAATGTGCTGAGTTCTTTACATATATAATCTTATTTTACCATCATAGACATTCCTTTAAAGGTGAGTTCTGTTATTTTTCTTACTTTCCAAATTCAGAAACTGAGCCTCACAGATACTGAACAACTTCACACAGCTAATAAAGTGGGTCTTTCTTACTCAAAAGGCCGTGCTCTTGGTTACTGTACTATTAGACCTTCTAGAGATAGTTGATCTCTCAGTGTGTAGATAAGAAAATCAGAAATAGCTTCAATGTCCTCTGAGTCTATATAAGCTGTCTGATAAGCTCCACTCCTATCTATGAGAGAGGACATATTCATTATTTAGAGGTGATATACACAGAGGAAGAAGCCAAGATAATAGCCCCAAATGACCCCTGTCTGCAGGGCTATACAGAATCCAATACCATTTCTAATCATCTCATCCCACAATCCACCCCCAACCCCATATATCCCTGAGATGCCTGGAAGAGGGAAATTCCCTTCACACTTCCAGACTAATATCTGGAGGAACTGAGTTATGCTTAAATTTGATTATCATCTCTATCTTTCAACCCGAAGCAGGTACCTCCCTGTGGCTCACAGAACTAAGATATGAATTGGGCATTCCAGTCTGTTTACTGTCTTTTATAAAAAAGATTGGATTAGACTTTCATGTAGTGGCAAATAGCTTCTAACACTTTAATTCTACAAGGACAAGATGACTGAAAACTATTTCATTGTGCATTGAATGAGTATGTTTATTTTCTACTCTTGTAAGCATTCAGTAGTTTACAGAGTTAGGAAATGAACTTATGGATTCCATGTGGTTTATTTCCCAGAAATTTACAACATTTGCCAAAACGGATAGATGGGAACCTTATTTGCTCAAATTCCAGCTGACCTACACCAGTGGCCCATCCTCAATGATGAAAATGAGTAAGAACTTTTCTCCACTGTCCACAGATCCCCACCTAGTAATCATCCCAGTAGAGCTTGAAACTCTACTGTCTGGTCTTCAACCACTGCAGTTCAACTCTTCAAACCAGATGAGTCTGTGGTGTTTTGACAAAGAAAGGAATTGGGACAATATTATTCACTATTTAAGAATAGGATAGGTCCAAGCATACTAGGGTGGTGAGCCTTCTTGAAGCATCCATCCTCTTGATCAAAGAGTGGCTTCCTAACCAACCTATGTGTGGTTGAGAAACTCCCATGACTGAGAGGCTGCAAAAATTGCATCTGGAAAGAAAACCATCCTGACATGTATAAAAGAATCAGGATTGGACATGATATTCCTTCCGACAAGGTCCCAGGGCCTTTCTATCATTGCCCAAGATAAATTCCTGATGAGAAACCTAATGTAGGAGCAAACACAATGACTTGAGGCCATACTAAGCCTAATAATCACCAGTCACCACTAACTGCCTCTCGTGATAAAAACCATTTTTATATAAATCATTTCATTTGACCTCTATGTCCTATGGATGTCATTAGTGCCCTTTGCCATATATTTCTGGATCTACCTTTTTCCAGGCACGTGATACAGTCGCACTTTCTGGCTCCCTTGTAGTTAGGTGGGGCCGTGGGGATAGTTCTGGTTAATTAGTTGTGAGCAAAGAGAAGTGGGTGACTTCCACTTTAAATGGTTTCATTACAGCATAAGTAGCAACATTCGAGATAGGAACAGCTTCATCAGCCTGGGCCGCTGAGTAACTGTTAGGAGTGAAGTAGAGCCTACAGCCCCCGCCCCCACACTCCCTGCCAACCTTTGATGGACATTAAGTAAGAATACAAGAAATAGACCTGTGTTTTGAACTGCTGAAACTTTGGGGTTGTTTGTTCCACATTATGACCTTGCTCATCCCAATTTACGTCACTACTAGGTGGAAGAGACAATTGTTATAATCATTTTACAGTTTCATTCATTCTTTTACGCAGCAAGCATTTACTGAGCCCCTACTTTGTACCAGGAATTGTACCAGCTCCTCAGTACTGCACAAAGCAGACATAGTCCTTTATCCTAGATCTATGGCTACAGATATAAAAATGTGGAAAGAAAAAAACCTTCATTTAAGTAACTTGGCTTGTCAATTAGCCTTTCTAAGGTCAGTCCTCTCATCTGTGAAAGACATATGTATATTACCTACCTTACAATATTTTTGTAAAGATTAGCAAAATGGCATATGAGAGGGGAAAACCAGTCATAAATATTTTCTTTCACATTTCATAACAAATTATTTTTGACAAAGAAGAAAAGATAGCTGAAAATGAGAATTTAAATTCTCTGAGCATCAGTTGCCACTTTCACATTCATCCTTACTCAGGGGTGTCTCTTGTGTTTCTTTTTTAATTTAGTACTTGGCACAGTTTATCTTCCAGCCTTTTTGTAACAATAAACTCCAAGGTCTATAAGCAATAGCTTGGGTTTTCCTTGGAGACAAAGTATCTCGGAGAGGCCTCTGTGTTTCCATAGGCTGAGCTTTTTACTAAGGACAAGCAACATCTTCCCCCAGATTTTCAGGAGTCCCTGAGCAGAGAAGAAACTCTGATTTGTTATGGTCTTTACTGCATTAAAATCAGCTCAAAGGTGAGGAATATGGGGAAGACAGAGAGAACAGGTTTCCAGAGAATAGGCTGGACAGAGGGACTTGAGGTAGCAGGATATTTGCCTGTGACCTACAGGATCATTTTCACAGGCATCAGTGTCTCCACGAGTAGGCAAACATGACTCAGGCCACGCCTGTATGCCTAAGGATTTGCGTGATTTAGAAGCTCTCACCAACTTCCTCAGTGTCAAACAGAAAGTGAGAAGAGAAGAGGCCTGCACATGGAGTGCGTTTTCTTGAGATAATCATCATCGCCATCTCAAAATAGTCCCTCAACTCTCTAGGCGATAGTGATGACATTTGGACCGTCTAGAAAACATGCAAAATAGCTGTGAATCTACGTACTCTTTGGGAAGTGAGCAGTAATGGAGAAACAAATGTCTGACACCTACACTTTGGGAAGTTAATGAAAGTCAGTAGGCTATTGACTAACAAACCTAAGAAATGAATGGATCTTCAGGTGGGAAGACGACGCCTTCAGTTTGAGGATGCAATGAACTGAATGAAGGTGCCCATGGAGCTGTCGAGTAGGCAGTTAGAACCTAAGCTAAGATGAAACATTTGGGCAGAAGATAATTACTTAGTAGTCATCTTTATATGAATGGTAATTGAATACTTGGAAATAATTGAAACTAATCTAGATTCTAGACCAGGGGTATCCAATTTTTTGGCTTCCCTGGGCCACACCTGAAGAGTTGTCTTGGGCCACACATAAAATACACTAAGGCTAACAATAGCCAACGACCTATAAAAAGAAATTGCAAAATAATCTCATGATGTTTTAAGAAATCTTATGAATTTGTGTTGGGCCACACTCAAAGATATCCTTGGCCATGTGTGGCCCACAGGCCACAGGTTGGACAAGCTTGTTCCAGACAATGAAGCAGAAGAGGTGAAGAATAGTGTGAAAATCACTGAGATGGCCAGGGGCAGTGCTCACACCTGTAATCTCAGCTCTTTGGGAGGCTGAGGTAGGGGACCACTTGAGCCCAGAAGTTTGAGACCAGCCTGGGCAACATGGTAAAACCTTGTCGCTACAAAAAATACAAAAAAATTACCTGGGTGTGGTGGTGCAGGCCTGTAGTCCCAGCTACACAGGAGGCTAAGGTGGGAGAATCAACTGAGCCCGGGAGGTCAAGGCTGCAGTGAGCTATGATCATGCCACTATACTCCAGCCTGGGCAACAGAGTGATACCAAGAAAGAAAAGAAAAGAAAAGAAAAGAAAAGAAAAGAAAAGAAAAGAAAAGAAAAGAAAAGAAAAGAAAAGAGAAAAAGAAAGAAGGAGAGAGAAAAAAAACACAAGCCATTGAGATTACTCAGAACCTTGAGCTTCCTGCTTGGTCCTGCTAGAAAAAAAAAACTAAGAAAACTAATGGAGAACACTGGGGCTTGTCCCTGTCTTCTGTTTTAGCCATTAAAGGCGTAAACATGACAGTTCTACTTAGACAATATAAACATAAAAGTTAAGAGCATTAGGTTTTAGAATCAGACCAAGATTTGAATCTCAGTTCCAAAATTTACTAGAGTTATGCCCTTGGGCAAGTGATTTAATCTCTGAGTTTCAATGTCATCATTTATAAAACATATTAATAATATCCACAATGAATAGCTACCTGTGAGAATTAAATTAGATAGTGCATCTATACACACTACAGTGCCTCCTATGTAAGTGTTCAGAAGGTAATGTATAAAAACATTGTGATTGTGGCTATAAGACAATGACAGCTGTGTGTCCAACAAATATCCAGGCTCCACTTCTGCAGTGTAGAGTTGTTGTCACAAAGTGGAAGCTCAGCCAGGGACTACACTTCCCAGGATCCCTTGCAGTTAGGTGCCTATGTGACTGAGTCCTGGCCATGGAATGTGAGCAGAAGAGATCTGCACTACTTCCAGGACTGGCCCTTAGAAGCCTGCAGTGCAGCAGTCCTCCATGATCTTTGTCTCCTTCCAACTAGATGGGAGTGGAGGTAACCTCCAGGCAAGCTTGAAGGTCATAAAGTGGAAAGAGTAGGACCAGCAAAACCTGGGTCTCAGAATTATTATGTGGAAGAGGGTCACCCTACTGAACTATTCAATCACCCACTTGTTATGTGAGCAAGAAATAAATTTTGAATGCACTAGAATCATTATACACTTGAAGGTCTATTCGTTACATCAGTTAGCTTACCCTAATGGATTTTATTTTTTGGTGGCATGGCTCTTGAGAATCAAGTATCTAAGAGGCACTGGTAGATAACAGTTCATTGTAGGGCCTTTGAGTCCTACTTGTCTTCTCTGTAGGATAGCAAATACTCAGATTTATACTCTTTCTAAAAATCTTTTCAGGAATGGTGGTGCATGCCTGTAGTCCCAACTATTTGAGAGGCTGAGGTGGAAGGATTGCTTGAGCCCAGGAGTCCAAGGTTGACTGACCAACAAAGCAAGAGCCTTTCCGTTAAAAACAACAAAAAACAAAAGCTTTTTGAAAGGACAGAAAAGGTCACTAGCATTAGGAATAGATAGCACAGGCTGTCTATATGACAGGACGCACGTAGGATTCACAGCTACAATGCGCCGTAAGAAAGCCATGTCGGCTCTAAAAAGGCTATGGGAGATGGAATCTGCAGAGATGTGGTCAGTAAGGAATTTCTGGTAGCAATGTGCCAGAAAGATTTCTGAAAACACAGATGTCCAATATTTATTTTTAAGTTACTTGCATTGCCATTATAGAAATCCATCTTTTCAAAACCTCAACAAGTCTGATATGTACATACATACACACACACACGTCACACATTAAAAAGAGAGTAATGTTGAACTATACATCCAACAAAAGTCCAATATCCAGAGTCTATAAGGAACTTAAACACTTCAACAAGCAAAAAACAAATAACCCCATTTAAATGTGGGCAAAAGACATGAGCAAATACTTCTCAAAGGAAGACATACAAGCAGCAAACAAACATGAAAAAATGATCAACATCACTAATCATCAGAGAAATGCAAATCAAAACCACAATGAGATACCATCTCACACCACTCAGAACGGCTATTACTAAAAAGTTAAAAAACAACAGATGCTAGTGAGGCTATGGAGAAAGGAATGTTTATACAGTGCTGATGTGGAATGTAAATTAGTTCAGCCCCTGTGGAAAGCATTTTGAAGATTTCTGAAAGAACTTAAAACAGAACTACCATTCAACCCAGCAATCCCATTATTGTGTATATATCCAAATGAATAGGAATCGTTCTACCAAAAAGATACATACACTCGTATGTTCATCACAACACAATTCACAATAGCAAAGACATGGAGCCAACCTAGGTACCTCTCAATGGTGAACTGGATAAAGGAAATGTGGTACATATACACCATGGAATACTACACAGCCATAAAAAGAACAAAATCATGTCCTTTGCAGCAACATGGATGCAGCCAAAGGCCATTATCCTCAGTGAATTAATGTAGGAACAGAAAACCAAATACCACTTGTTCTCACTTATAAGTGGGAGCTAAACATTGTGTACTCATGGACATAAAGATGGCAACAACAGACACTGGTGGCTACTACAGGGGAGAAGGAGGGAGGGGGGTAAGTGTTGAAAAGCTGTTGGGTACTATGCTCAGTACCTGGGTGATGAGATCATTCATACCCTAAACCTCAGCATCATGTAATACACCAAGGTAACAAACCTGCATATGTACTCCTGAATCTAAAATAAAAAATTATTATTATTATTATTTGAAACAGAGTCTCACTCTGTCACCCAGGCTGGAGTGCAGTGGCATGATCTTGGCTCACTGAAGCCTCTTCCTCCTGGATTCAAGCAATTCTCTACCTCAGTCTCCCAAGTAGCTGGGACTACAGGCACATGCCACCACACCTGTCTAATTGTTGTATTTTTCATAGAGATGGGATTTCACTATGTTGCCCAGGCTGGCCTCGAACTCCTGACCTCAAGTGTTCTGCCCATCTTGGCTTCCAAAGTGTGGGATTACAGGCGTGAGCCACCACATCCGGCCAAACTGAAATTATTAACAAAAAAAAAAAAAAAAGAGAGAGAGAGATAGCAATGTTGAAAGGGCAGTTCTGTTCTTCCCTGGACCACTGGCCACTGATAAACCTCAGGAAAAAAAACAAAAGGGGATGAGATGTTATTCAGATTTTTCAAATTATTGGTCTATGTCAGGGGTATAAAAGTAAGGCAGCTCAATTCAGTGTAACAGCATACGTTAATCTGAAGGCACACAGACCTTTGCCCTTCAGAATAAAGTTATCTTCTCAGAGTTATATTGGTTAAACACACACAAAATACATTCCTAAAAGTAACACAATTTTCTGTAAAAATATGGCTGAACAGCTTTGGGAAAGCTAAAATATAACCTTGGCAACTTAGATATGGTCTCAGAGACATGCTTACTAAAATAGGAGTCTAACTAAAAAGACAAAAATCTCATTAAGTACATTACATCCAAAAAGAAGGGAAATGGTAAACACGTGAAATCTGGCTAGATGGAGAAGGTGGTGTTAAAAACAAGAGTCAGAATTTGTCAGTGTTGATCAGTATCCAGGAAGAAAGCCACTGGGCACAGTTGACAAGATCATTCTATTCATAAGAGATCTCTATTCTATTGCAAGAGACAGGTATTTTGTCAGAATGCCCCATGCTGAAAATATCCCTTAAATCATCTCATTCATTTCAGCAGTTTGTGTAATAGCAAAAGATTGTAAGCACAGATATGCCCATCAAATTATGGTATATCCCTACAATGGAAAAAGTAAGACATCATGGAAAGATGCCCAAGATATAATGTCAGGTGAAAAAAGTAAGACATATAACAGTGTATGCAGAGTATTGCCATATGCACACATAAAATGCAAGTGGAAGAAATAGGCACACATGTATGTTTCCACACATATAGAATATCTCTGGAAGGAAGCATGAGAAATTAGGAGCTATGGGTAGGAACTGGAGAACTGGAGACAAAGGGGGAAGAATGATTCTGTTTTCACTGTATACCCTTTGCACTATTTGAATTTTTTTAGCATAGGCATGTTTATTATTACTATTTGAAAATAATAATAAATAGTAAATAAAGAAATAGGTGACAGATAACCTGTAAAGCTTCTTTGGTTTTGTTTTTACTTAAGGAAGTCTGCTACACATACACGGAAACACTAGAGAACAATGAAGGGGGAAATAAAACTGGATATAGATTTTAAATCCACCTCTTTTTCCCCTGGTTCTAGTTTTACCAAGACATTTCTAAAATTATAATTGGCTTCACACATAATATAAGTCTACATGGAGAAGATGAGCTGGTTAGTGAACTGTCCGCTGGTCCTCCTGTGGTTATATTTCTTATTCTAAATTGATAATCTCCTCTTGAGACTTTTGACCATCATGATTATGTTTCTCTTTGCCTGAATCAGAATATCTGGATTCTGAAACCCCAACCAGAAGACCCGATCCTGATTGGGGAATCTGCCCTTGAGATATTACTGGTGAGGTCAGCAGGTCTAATCCACGACAGGACATGGCCGGCTGGTCCAATTGGAACACTCCATCCACCATGGAGGTGGAAAAGACAAGGCGACTCCAAAGCCATATGCAGTTGTCAACCTCCGCCCCCCGTTAAGGGGATCCTCCTGCTCTGCTCTACAAGATCTAGCCCATCGCCAGGAGGAGAGGGAAACATGCATATTTTGGTCAATATCCAAATGTTCTGTACCTCATTTGAAGGCTGAAATATTAGCAAAGGACTGATTAAAAACCAAAATAACAAAAACAAAACAAAACAAAAAAACACTGAAGAAGCAAGCCTGAGCTATTTTTGAGTTCTTGTCATTAGAAATGATTTCATCAGCACTCAGCTGGCACCGAGGTCATGATTTACACAAGGCAGGCAGCCTCCCTGGGTGGGAGCTCCTTTTTAATAAATGATAGTGAGTAGGCTTATTCCGACCTGTGACTATGAGTCACCATATTTGAAGCTGAATGACAAACCCCATCAGGAACAGACAGATGACCTTGTCCAGGGGACTTTTTCTTTCAAGAAAAACCAAATACATTTCCTGACAGTGACACGAAACCCGAAAGTCTCAAATCAGATCAGTGAGAGTCGCGTGGGCCTGTGAATTGAGAGGACCAGACCAAATCGTCGCCATGGTCCCCCTTTCCTCCCTCCCCAGAGTCTGTGATTCACTGCGCTGGGAAACTGGGTAGGAGGAACAGTATTTAATTCAGACAAAAACTGAGCTGCTGTGGGAGAGAAGGGTAAATTACTTTTTGAAAAAGGTTGTAACCCTGTGATTCTTGCTGTCACTAATAATCCTACAAATTCATAACAGGCTGATCGCTCAGCCATTGGTTTTGGCTTCAGGTTCCCTTTGATTGCTACAGAATGCCTTTTCCAAGAGTGAAATGAAGAGGAGGTTCAAAGGCACTCAGGACACCTATGATGCATCAGGGCCACGGGCCAGGGACATGAAAGAGGAAGTCTGTGAGCCCCAGAGGTAGGAAGCAGAAAGTCCATAAAGTCACCTCCTTGAAGGACATTCATGTTCCATGGTCTATGAGCTGCACAGAGCACAGCTTGGGAGGTGCTTAGGCAGGCTTCCTGGAAGCCGTGTCAGCCTGCCCCCTCCTTCTCTTCTGCCCCATCTGTTCTGCAGTTTTGCCTCTTGCTGTACCACTCTATCATCTAATATTCAACTGCAGGGGAAGGAGAAAGAAGAAATAAGATCAGAAATAAATAGGAGTGGCTATTTCTCTCTGATAAAGAGAGGGAAGAGGGAGAGAGGAAGGGAGGAAAAAATGGTAGAGATTAGAATCTGAGTGAGAAGTCAGAAGTCCTAGTCACAAAGAAAAAGATAAAAGATAGTGCAGTTAGGTCAGCCCAACACAGAGCAAGCCAAAATACACTTTATTGCCAGTCTTTTTGTTCTTATTTTGGCCACTAATTGTTGCATGCCTCTCTCTCTCTCTCTCTCTGTGTGTGTGTGTGTGTGTGTGTGTGTGTGTGTGGTTGCTTATATAAACAAGAAAAATCTCTGGAAAAATACATAAGAAACTGATAACACTGTTTGCTTCCAGGAAGGGAACTTCTTGTACCTTCTGAATGTCAAGTGAGGTGGAAGTACTACCTATGCAATCGATATATAAATAAAATGTATAAAAAGCAGAATGCTTCTCAACTCATGGGATAAAGACACAGTGGTCCCTGTCTTAGAAGTAGTGAATGTCAGGTTGTAGGTGACAATTTGTTAGTGAATGAAACATTTCTAAATGACAATCACAATGGGAGATCTCACAATCTCACATTCACATACACCTCTTCCAATACATGGCAAAGAGGTTTTATTTTTGAATTGAGAAGATGTAAATCTTGTTTTTGAGACAGTGTCTCGCTGTCATCCAGGCTGGAGTGCAGTGGCACTATCTCAGCTCACTGCAACCTCTGCCTCCTGGGTTCAAGTAAGTCTCCTGCCTCAGCCTCTGGAGTAGCTGGGATTTCAGGCATGCGCCACCACGCCTGGCTAATTTTTTATTTTTAGTAGAGACAGGGTTTTGCCATGTTGGCCAGGCTGGTCTCGAACTCCTAAGCTCAAGTGATCCACCTGCCTGTGCCTCCCAAAGTGCTGAGATTACAGGAGTGAACCACCATGCCTGGCCGTAAATCTTTAATAATACTTCTATTTTAATAATTGTTAAAATAACACATACCAAATATAGAAAAGATTTTTAAATATTCTTTAAAAAATAAAATTTACTTTAATCCCATAACCAGAATTAGTTATTTCAAGTAGTCACTCTGCCCAGACAGGATAGATGGATATCACAGACCATTCATTGGTCATATCTGACTTGACCTCAATATGAAATTGGTCCAGAAAGAGATAATTTCTTTTTAAAGAATCTGCCAGCCTGAATCCATAGCTTGATATTCTGAATATTTTTTATTTAACATCTTTCAACAAATAGAGCCACAATTTTTTAGCTATCTTGAGGTAGGCAAATATCTGTTTTTGATTTTGTTTGTTCTTGTTGTTTGAGACAGTCTCCTTCTGTTGCCCAGACTGGAGTGCAGTGGTGCAATCTCAGCTCACTGCAACCTCTGCCTCCCGGGTTCAAGTGATTCTCCTGCCTCAGCCTCCCGAGTAGCTGGGACTATAGGCGTGCACCACCACACCTGGCTAATTTTTCTATTTTTGTAGAGACGGGTTTTCACCATGTTGGCCAGGCTGGTCTCGAACTACTGACCTCACGTAATCCACCTACCTCAGCCTCCCAAAGTGTTGGGATTACAGGCATGAGCCACTGTGCCCGGGCGAGGCAGGCAAATATCTGATTCCCGTAGTACAGGAGATTCTCTAAGATCCCCTCAGAAAGTAGACTTTTCCTAATCTGGATAGATTGAGGTCAAGCTTTTCCAGAAAAGAAGTGGCCACAGTCAACCATACCAACCATAAGATCTTCCATGGCCCACTGCTGATGGAGAAGTTCCAATCTTGGACAAGGTCATCTGCAACTGTTCACTGCCAGTTGATATCCACTCAACACTCTCTCCAAAGAAAGAAACATTCAGTTTATTTTACTGCTTTGTATTCTTTAAGGTAAACTCCCTTTGGAAGGCTAAAGGAAATCCAGGGATGCCACAAGCAGAAGCAATGGGAAGTGTATTGTTTAGCACTATTTGAAGGTGCAGTCCCCTAGTACATCACACGAAGTATTGATAGCATTTGTGAGAAGTGGGCTCACTTTCCTTTTTATCACTGTTTGGGAGAGTAAACCCATGAAAGGCAAGGCTTTGGAGTCAGATGAGGACCCAATTGCTGGTACAGCCAATTATTTAACTGAGACTTTGGGCAAGATTTTTAATCTCTTTAAGTTTATGTTTCCTCATCCATGAAATAAGGATAATAATGCCTTCCTTATAGAGTTTTTGTGAGGTATACATGAGAGGATATAAAAAAATATTAACCCAGTGCATGCTACGTGGTGCACTGAACAAATCTCGTCTGTTATCATTGTCCACATATTGTGGAAACAAGGGTGCCTATCTCGTAGGTGAGTAAACACCACTCAAAGTTTCCAGGGACTCAAACTCTTATATTCTACATCTCTGGACTCTAAAGCAATTGACTTTTTAGAGCCAGCCAAGTAACCGCTGGTATCTTGGGCTCCATCTAGTTCTATCCCACAACTCCTATACCCCATATTCCATAAGAGAGCTAGCAATACATTCACATAAAGGAATGAATTTTATCATTTAGGATTTAAGTGGATCACGGGTAAGCTGTCATTAAGAGAACTCTGAACAAATAAAAAGTTGTTGGTTTTAACATTTTTTTCTAAAACCCCAAACAGCCTGGGAAGCTTAGCAAAGAGAAGGCAGGGACTTAAAAAAAATCCCATTGGTCCCATTTAAAAATCAAGGGCTACTAACATCAGCTGCCATCTTCCCCAGACACAAAGAAGGCATCTCAGCCCCTAAAGGAACTGAGCAAGTGACTTCAGGCGACTTGGGAGTTCCCACTCTCTCTTTTCTACATAATTGTGCTGAAGGTCTCAAGGTCAAGGAATTTAGAACTTTTTAAAATGACAAACAAAGCACATTTCCCATATTCCACAGCAGTGAAAAATGTCAGCATATAAGGCACTTGTATTCAAAATGAACATTTTCCCACCGATAGAAAGAGAGAGCAAGGCACATTGGCTAAATTCCAACTTGCTTGATATATTCTGTAAATTCTTCCACTCTGTTCCTAAAAGGAGTCCATGAGAATATGTACTATACTCCCACAGCTTTCCCCTTTTTCCCTGTACCTTCATTCCCACCCCACCCCTACCAAATAACAATAACTAAGAAAAAAATTCAGATGCCTTGCATTTGTGTGATCAGTTTTTGTTTAAGTTGGTTATATCCTGTTTATTTTATGAGTAGAGAAATTAGAATGAAGTAATTCAGGTCATTTATATGAGGCATTGTTGTACTGAATAAAATAAGGACTACAGGACCAAAAGTTAAGTTCTACCTTCAATATTTCAATGTAAATTGAATGACTTGAGGACATACACACACACGCCAAAAAAAAAAAAAAAAAAAAAAAAAAAAACAGTATATCTAACCCCAGGAAAAATGTATTTTTAATAGAAATTAACATGAATCTATAAGCTATGAGTCAGCTACCTGTAGGAAACCTGTTGAGAAGGCACAGCAGGTACAAGGGAGAAGGGGCAGAATCTTGGGTGATTCCTCCATTAGGAGCCAGTGACATCCCAGCATCATATCCCTTGGTAGTGTGACCATCCAATCCATTTGCCAGGCATAATCATGAATTATGCCTGCAGCCCCAATTTAAAGAAGGACCCCTCCTTCACCCTACTGATGGGGAACATTATAAAGGGGTCGAATGTTCCATGGGGAGTGACAGAGAGAGGGTTTGTTTCTCAGTGCAGACAAACTATAGGTGAGTTGATATTTCACAGAGAATGATGAAAGGCATGAACATCAATAGAGCTGAGCTAATGTTGCACAGGAGAGGGTCTAGGAGGGTTACTGTCCCACAGGGTCATCATAGCATGTTACAACCCTTTGCCCTTTGAACTCTGTGTGTTTTGTGCTTTGGGCATTTGCTTGCATTTACAGCATTCTCTGCCATACTTGTAGCTTTGTGTCTGTATCCACACAGAGAGTATTTCTTCTAATAAGATGCAGATTCCTTATGGAAGAGATAATGCTTTTTTTTTTCTTAGTGTCCTTCACCTCACAGTGACAGGAAGAAGTTTGTATGCAGAGAAGCAGGTAATAAGCTCTTATATCTCCCATCGGAATGTTGTAATTGAGGTTGCTCACTGCCTACCATTTCATGCTGACGTCTGGGCACAGAAGCCAACCACATATCCCAGACTCCCTTATGGTTCAGAGTGTCATGTGACTCGGTTCTCACCCAACAGACTGTGAATGGAAATGACATGTGTCACTTCTAGGCTTGAGCCTTAGAAAGTGGCCATGCCTTTTCTGAATTATTTTGCCCTTTCCTACCAGCAAACCTACTCACCACCCAAGCTTCAACCATGTAGCAATGACAAGACCATAGTTGATGGTGGAGTAACCCAGTAGAAGGAAACTGGGTCCTTGATAGCTGGTGTGGAGTAGAGCTGCCTGCCAACTGGAGTGTCTCCTTGGACTGTTATATGAGAGACGAATACAGTTCAAACTTTAACCACTAAACTATTGCTGAGTCTCAATTACTATAGCTAACCCTAACCTAACTCAGAGAAATACAAACTCCAATAGGTCAGGGATCTTACCTGCCTTGTTTATACCTGGCAGAAATAGGCATTAATAACTATTTGTTGAACTAATAAATGAAATCAACCCCCGGAAATGTGAATGAGGAAAAATTTACTGATGAGACTAAGAGGCTCTGCCTAGATATCCCTAGGAAACTTACCTAAAATGGAAACATTGCTAACCACATTATTAGCTTAGAATTGTAATTGTTAATTGTGAAAATAAAATAATATGATGAAGTTCAGTATTGAAGGGAAAAATCTGAATGCACTGATTGGCCCATTCTTCTCCAATACCACTAACGGGAGACAGTCCCTGACCCAGTCTGCTTGACATATATAGCTGTGTAGAGAAGAGAATGAAGGATAAACCTAGCACAGATTGATGAAAACGTACTAATACTATCCAACTCTTTTTGTTCTGCTTGTGATTTCACTAAGTGATCTTCTCATATTCTTTGATTTCCTAAGTAAACTGTCCCATTAGAAGATAAAGAAGAAAAGAAGCACTTATTCACCACTGCATAGCAGCCCAATTGTTACCTGTATCCATGTATCAGTTAGGATCAACTAGGTTCTGTTGCAATAACAAAAATTCTAAAATCTACGTGCTATACTGGAATAAAGTTTTAATTACCTCTAATGCTTACCTGCCCATTATAGGCATTATAGGTTCATGGGTAGGCAGGCTATGCTCTTTGTAATGATCCAGGGATCTAGGATGATAGGGTACTCACCACCTCAAATGTTGTTGGTTTCTGTGCCAGAAGGAAACAGAGTGCATTGTGGAGGGTCTTGAACCAGCAATTAAATGTTCCAGCTAACGTGACAACAGGATTAGCTTGCTGGGGACTGTCCTGATTTAGAGCTGTAATTCTCACATCTTGGGAAACCCCTCAGTCTCAGGAAACTAGGACACTTGGTCACCTGAGCTGTAGCCCAGATGTGACATATCTCATTTCTACTCACAACTTAACGTCCAGACCCAGTCGTGTGTATTCTCTGCCCAACTACATGGGGGCCGAGAGGTATAATTTGAAAATATGCCCAAAAGTAGAAAGAACCAGAAACAGTTGACAAGCAGTATGAGCATAAACTCTGATCATAAATTGGTATTCTGATTTATAAATCACTCTCTCATGAATTTATTTTTTTACTCCTTATTTTTGATTTTAGGGGAACTTGGCTATATGAGTCAATTCTGAATTTCTATCTCTATGCTGAATTGTGCAGGAGCTGCAGAGATAAGTAAGCTTTAAGCCTTGCCCTCAATAGAGTTTTTAATTAATAGGGGAAATAATATACTAACATTATAAGATGAATGCAGAAGAATATAGAAAAGGCTGAGATATTAAGAGTAGAGAGGAATAACACCCAGTTGAAAAGTCAATCGGGCAAATAATTCAACAGGAATAATATTACCCCTAAGATAGTATCCATCAGAGACATCAGCACACAAAAAATCAGAACCACACTATCAAGCCCTCCGAGAAACCTTGCCCCGTTATCAAACCCTCCACCAAACCTTCCAAATTTAAGACTTTTAAAACTGATCCCAAAGGCTGGCTTTGTTACTTACATGTTATTATCCTAGCCTTCATATTTTCCAAACCTTTGGAAAAAAAATTTATTTTCACTCACTCAATACTTACAGCATGCTATGTCGTTTTACCAGTGTTATTTTTGCCATCACTTTTAGGAAATCTCTGCATTATTCTAAAAGTCTTCAATAACATCCCTATAAGTGAAAACTGGCATTGATGTGTCGGGATGTTTTGTTCTCTGATAATTATTCTTAATAAAAATGACGAGTCTGTACACTGCCTACTTGCAGTTGACAGGGGAGGGGTCATGCGTGTTACCACAATTAACCAACTAGTGACTCAGAAACAGATCTTAAAAAAAGAGATGTTGACCGGCTCGGTGGCTCATGCCTGTAATACCAGCATTTTGGGAGGCCAAGGCAGGAGGATCACTTGAGGCCAGGACTTTGAAACCAGCCTGGGCGAGAGTGAGACCCTGTCTCTACAAAAAAATACAAAAATTAGCTTGACATGGTGGCATGTGCCTGTAGTCCCAGCTACTCAGGAGGCTGTGGCAGGAGGATCACTTGAGCCAGGAAGGTTCAGGCTCCAGTGAGCCATGTTCATGCCACTGCACTCCAGCCTGAGTGACTGAGCAAGATCCTGTCTGGGAAAG
The DNA here is from genome assembly GCF_047675955.1 of Chlorocebus sabaeus. Classification (NCBI taxonomy): domain Eukaryota; kingdom Metazoa; phylum Chordata; class Mammalia; order Primates; family Cercopithecidae; genus Chlorocebus; species Chlorocebus sabaeus. The sequence continues at coordinate 29,012,610 of NC_132911.1, read as the reverse complement.
GAAAACAAAGATAGGGAGAAAGAAAGAAAGAGAGTAAGGTCTTCCTGTTCCTCTCCGTGTAGGACCAGGAGGAGGCATGCAGTAATCAGGCAAGATTTTCCATATTTTCTATCAACAGATCGCTGGTGGCAGGCCCTTTTTCCAGCCAGATTTTGGGAATGCAGTCCTGGAAAATGGCACCTGCAGTGGGTAAGGCTCACGGCCCTGTTTGCAGTTTCCTCCAGGATCTCAGGAGAATCTGTCACCCAGACAGACGACTAGTACTTGAAAGCGTTTCCAGTTCTTCCACAGCTTTCAGGCTGCAAACAACTGTGGAATGGAAATCTGCTGCACAAATTGAGAAAGGGCCAGATGCAACCCGATAAAAGGATTTATACTCTTTTGGGAGCCTCGTGTCCCTCAGCGAAAGGCAGCTGATAGTCTACTGCCCCCCTCCCACTCTGTGTCCTCCCTCAGTGTCTTTCTACTCCCAGATGGTCATTCCACAAGTCCCTTCAGTCAGCCCCACTCCAGCAACACAGCAATAGCATAAACCTGGACTCCCAAAGGAGATGAGGCAACCTCTGTATATATGAGTCTCATTATCCAAAAGTTTCAGGGAAAATCATTCATTCACAAACACTTATTGGCCCCTACTAGGGATCAGACACTGTACGATAAGCCTGGGGCACAAAGATAATCAAGACATGGTCCCTGACACTAGAGATCCCTTCAGATAGACAGAAAAATAAGTGAGTCCAATGTGGAAAGAGCTATAATAGAGATGCAAACCAAGTGCCAATCCAGGAGAGGAGTGGTGTTTGACCTAGGTCTTCAAGGATAGTGAAATGGTAACCAAGAAAGGGGCCCTTCTTGGCAAAGCAAACAGCATGGAGGTAGAAAAGAGTGTGGTATGTTTGAAAAGCTGCAAGAAGTTTGGGGTGGTGGGAGTGCCAAGGGGCAATGAGAAGGGGAAAAGTTTTTCCACTCATTCAGCAGATATTTACTGGATGTCCCAATGCATCTCATGTTTGGTGTTAGAGATACAACAGAGAATAAGACAAGGCTTAGTAGACCTTGAGCTTCTAGTAGAAGGAGATGGGTAAGAAACGAGCAAAAAAAATAAAGACGAATTTCAGGCTGGGTGTGGTGGCTCACACCTGTAATCCCAGCACTTTGAGAGGCTGAGGTGAGCAGATCACTTGAGGTCAACAGTTTGAGACCATCCTGGCCAACATGGTGAAGCCCCATCTCTACTAAAAATACGAAAGTTAGCCGGGCATGGTGGTGCATGCCTATAATCCCAGCTACTTGGGAGGCTGAGGCAGGAGAATCGCTTGAACCTGGGAGGCAGAGGTTTCAGTGAACTAAGATTGCACCACTGTACTCCAGCCTGGGTGACAAGGTGAGACACTGTCTCAAAAAAAAAAAAAAAAAAGAAAAGAAAAGAAAAGTAAAGAAAAGAAAAAGATGAATTTCAGAAAGAGATAACAGCAAGAAAGATGATAAAACAGAAAAATGTGAGGGCCATGGAAAGAGACCATTGTTAGAGAGTGGTCACAGATGGCGCTGATGTGAGGAATGCACATTTTGGCTGGGAACCGGATACAAAGGAGGCAATGACATAACATCCTAGGGAGAGAGATTCCAAGCAGCCTGAACAAGCAAGTGGGAAGATGATGGAGTGAGGAAGACAGTGGAGTGAATGGCCTTGCCCACTATGATGATTGCTTAGAAATTCAAGGTCTTATTCATAATTGGTTCACCAATGGCAAAAAGAGTGATGATTTTGGAGGTCTAGTCAGTTGGTGGCCCTACAACATACCCAGAACATATACAAATAATCTCTGATAAGGCCGAGCAAGGTGGCTCACACCTGTAATCCCAGCACTTTGGGAGGCCGATGTGGGTGGATCACCTGAAGCCAGGAATTCGAGAGCAGTCTGGCCAGCATGGTGAAACCCCGTCTCTACCAAAAATGTAAAAATTAGCCACACATGGTGGCACACGCCAGTAATCCCAGCTACTCAGGAGGCTGAGGTGAGAGAATCACTTGAACCTGCGAGGTAGAGGCTGCAGTGAGCCAAGATTGCACCACTGCACTCCAGCCTGGGGAAGAGAGGGAGACTCTGTCTCAAAGTAAATAAATAGATAAAAATAAAATCCCTGACAGAGCTAAACATTAATCTTCTAACACCTAGGTACTTAAAATTCTTATTTGAAGAATTTTCTAAAGAAAATGCTACCACCTATGCAGCCACTCAAGAAAAGAGGTCAGTGCTAATAAGGTATAATATAAAGAGGACTAAAAAGGAAAATAATCATTTTATCTCCCAAGTGGACGGAATCTTAAAAGTTGTCCATTCTAACCATTCCCCTAAAACCCCATTTCGCAGATGGAAAAAAAAAGGATCAGAGTGTTCAAGTCACAAACTAAATCAATGGCAGAGTTAGAACCAGAGAGAACCCAGGTCTCTTAACTTCCAGGTTTAATTCTCTTGCTAGTTTGTTTTAGAAAAACTCAAGCACTTAAACAACATTAACCTACGCAACTGAACTAAGAAAGAACATATACTACTCCCATTCATTTCCATTTAAATAGAATCACCAGCAATAGCAGGGCACAGACGAGTTCATCTATGAACAGCCTTGGAGTTTTTTATATAGACTGTATCTCTCTTTCCTCTGCCCTCCTTCCACCTGCAAGCACAGAAACAGCACCTGCTAGCAAGGACTTTGGAGAGTGAAGTTTTACTGTGTACTCAGTTTCAGAGGCGGAAAAATCAACTCTAAAATCTATAATCATTTTGCAGTCAAGTAGGAGACCTTAAAATGGAAGTATTTCTTACTCTTGGGGAAAGAGTCTCTGCACCGTTTTCATCAGATGGTAGTAGCCACAGAAACCTACCTTCCTTATACGAGTTGAAAAGCCATTTCCAACTTCTCCATATGGAAAACGAAGAAAATATTTTGCCTTGAGAAACTTTTGGCATTTTCCCCTTCCTGGTTGTGATCCATGCAGCCTGAGAAAAGCCAGTGTCATACATGCTATTTTGGTAGATCTAACGCCAATGCTGAAAGAAGTAAAATTAACTACAAGTAAAGGAGAGAGACTCAACCATAAGTTGTGTTCAAACTGGTTTCCATTTGGTTTTGCGGTGGAGAGGCAGTCTTGGTTCCTGCACAGGCTTTTGGGTTATTTCATAAATGCTCTCCTTCAAAGCCCTGTGAGGTTCCTCTGTGTGATTAAAGTCACCAAGAAGTTTTATGATTGAAAACTCCCCTTGGCTTAGAATTTATTTAGATACTCCTCTGACATGCTCTTGCTAACTCTGTAGCTCCGGTGGGAATTGTACAAGGAAATTTACTCATAAGTCACAAAACCAAGCTAATATGACAAGCAGAGAAGAGCCAACTGGCAAATTGTTTCTAAAACACTTTCTTCATATTTGTTCGATCCTGTTTCCCTGCAAGGCATTTAACAGAAGATCCAGCACACACAGCTAAACCAATTCTGAACGTTCCCCAAAGCTTTTTGGGTGGGTATCTAGGGTAAGAAATTATTTAAAGACTTCCAGGTATAAAATAAAGTCTTAAGAATAAAGACAGAGTCCTCAGTGCTGGAAGACTTAATTATGGAATTATGAAAGAGATATGGGCATTATGAAAGCGTCCCAGAGGCTTCTAGGACTCCCAATGACTGATGAAACAAAATTAGCCTTTGGTAGATTGAGTGCTAGATGGTACTTCCCTTGAAGTTCATAAGAGGCCCTGAATAAGGGTGAAAGGCCACAGGAGCGCCACTTCCCCAGCCTTATGAGGCAGAACCAGCATCTGCAGCACATCATTCTACCTGAGTGAAGAGGGATGAAAATAAAAAGGTTCCAGGCTCCCATTCCAGCCAATAGTGGATAGGGAGCACAAACCATTAGACAAGATAGAATCAAACTCTGAAGAGTCTTTACCTAATAAGGCACCAGACCTACTCAACTTCAAAATGCAAAAATGGTTTACATCACTGTAGATACCCTGTTTAAGCCCTGGGACTCTGAAATGCTGACAGCCTTCAAATAGATCTTGTTTTAGCATCTGATCATTAACAAGTACAATCCCCCCACCACCTTTTTTTAGAGATACTCTCTTGTTCTATTGCCCAGGCTGGAGTGCATTGGAGTGATCATGGCTCAATGCAGCTTCTAAATCCTGGCCTCAAGCAATCCTCCCACCTCAGCCTCCCGAGTAGCTGGGACTACAAGCACATGCCTATGCCCCTGGCCATGCAGTCCCCATTTCTTACTTTGGTTTTAATTCATGGCCTAATTAGTGAAGGCCACATTGACTCTTTGGGTTTGGAATACCAAAGTTGAACTTCACCCCACACCCTGCCCCCAGGTTTGCCTCCCCTATGTCTCTGCCCTTTCCTCCCCATACCTCATTCCAGCCTCACCTCAGAAACACAGGTATGGACCTGTCCCCAGCATCAGCTGCTCTGACCACTCAGCAGCTGACAGCACGAGCTGGTGGTGTTGACAGCTGTTATTACCCAGAGCTCCTAAGGAGAGATGCCAGAGGTAGAGACCTGCCAAGCAGGTAAAATTTGTTTTAGCAAAGCAAAGTGAAGAATCTACAAAACAGGAGCCTGTGGCCTAGGGTGAATGAAGGTTTCAGCAGAGTCCCCAGCTCCCATCTCTCCCCTCCGTGTAAGAAATCCCCGGGACTGCTTGATCACACTGACCATTCCTGGATTCTCTCCACTCAAGGGTAAGCGGTGAGCCTCATGAATCTATTAGTGCTGGGAATACAGTAGGAAAGGGTGCTGGTTATATGTTCAAGTGTCTGCTGTCCCAGGAGGAAATAGTCCGTCTTAAATTTTCATATCAAGGACCGTAAATGTTCCTACTTCAATTCCTCATCTCTTAAGTAGAGATGATCAGAGCTCACCCCACAATCCTCTCTGCACCCATTCTCTCCACAGCTTTAGATCTGTCACCCTTTGGAGAGGAAGAATTTACTTTTTAAAGAAAAGTATCTATAAATAGGATAAATGGGAGGAATTGGAAAGTTTTAAAATTAAACAACTTTATTTCAAATAAAGTGACCAATTTCTAGACATTCTTATACTGGCCTCCCAAGACAGCTTGATACCTAGTATGCATCTTGAGAATTTATTTTTCCAGTAGCTATCTACGCATGCATAGTCAATTTTCTGATTACCTATTTTGATAAGGGTTAGGGATAGTCTGATGATCTAAAACTTTGTTTTAAGTTTGAGTAGTGCTCTAACTTATTTTCTTCCTTATTTTCACCTTGTTGGCCAGGCTCACGCCACAATGCTTGACTAATTTTTTTCATTTTTAGTAGAAACGGTTTTGCCATGTTGGCCAGGGTGGTCTCGAACTCCTGGCCTCAGATGATCTGTTCACCTTGGCCTCCCAAAGTGCTGGGATTATAGGTGTGAGCCACCACACCTAACTGAACACTTTTTATAATGAATCTATATTAGCCATATAATCGCACACACCCAGTCTAAGTTAATCTCCCTCTACAAGAAAGCCGGGCCTGTGCTTGCTTCTGGAGCACACATACTGTGCACACCGGCTTGTGGGGTCACCTGTGTGTGTCCCTCCGCCCTATCGTGTGGCTGTCACCCATGCCTGGAACATAGGATGCCCCGAGGACTCTGCTTCTGCTCTCAGCTATTTTTTGGAACAGACTTGAAGACTTGTCATTTTGGTCACCTATCAGAGGAAAAGCAAAACAGCAAATGAGTCAGAGAAACCACATATAAGGAAAAATAAAATAAGCTCCCTAATCTCAAATACACGAATACAAATTTGGATGCCATGTAATTTCCCCCTGGGGGTCAAGTTTGTAATGATTGGAAAAAAGAGAGAAAAAAAAAAAGAAAGAGAGAACCTGGTTTCAGGTGTGTAAAGATCAGATAAAACAAGGCTTTATTTGAAGTAAAACAAACACAAAAGGAGAAAGTTACGTATTGCAACATTTTATGAGGATCTCGTCTTCCTTTTCTTCCCCTCAACTTTCAACTGCTAAGCTGTTTAAAGTACAGCTTGCCCTGGATGGTGGCATATTATAATTTCTGTGATTTCCCCAAGCAAAGACCTGGACAGGCAGATAAAACTTTTCTTGGGCAGGAGGGTGTGAAGAATTAGGGGTAAGGTAGGCACAGAGGAGAAAGGAAAACAGAAACAGAAAAAAAGCTAGAGGCAAACGTGAGTATCCTGAGTTGAAACTGGGGGTTGTTTGGGTTTTTGTTAAACAAAGCTGAAGAGTGAAGACACAGGGTGGACCCCCAATTCTGAAGTCCTGGTACATCTAGAGCCCATCACTGAGACCTGGTGCAGTGGCTCATGCCTGTAATCCCAGCCCTTTGAGAGGCTGAGGTGGGAGGATCACTTGAGGCCAGGAGTTTGACACCAGTCTGGGCAACTGAGTGAGACCCCCAACTGTACAAAAATTTTAAAAAATAGCAGAGCGTGATGGCACATGCCTGTAGTCCCAGCTACTCAGGAGGCTGAGGTGGGAGGATCGCTTGAGCTCAAGAGTTGGAGACTGCAGTGAGCCATGGTTGTGCCACTGCACTCCAGCCTGGGTGACAGAACAAGATCCCTTCTGGTAAGAAAAAGCCCACAACTGGCCGGGGCGCGGTGGCTCACGCCTGTAATCCCAGCACTTTGGGAGGCCGAGACGGGCGGTTCACAAGGTCAGGAGATCGAGACCATCCTGGCTAACCCGGTGGAATCCCATCTCTACTAAAAATACAAAAAAATTAGCCAGGCATGGTGGCGGGCCCCTGTAGTCCCAACTGAAGCGGGAGAATGGTGTGAACCCGGGAGGCGGAGCTTGCAGTGAGCCAAGATGGCGCCACTGCTCTCCAGCCTAGGTGACAGAGAGAAACTGTTTTAAAAAAAAAGAAAAAAAAAAACCAAGGCCCACAATTTTACATGAAAGAGTGAGGCATCTGTGTGTGAGTGTAAAACAATGAACTCCATCATTTCACAGTATGTAAAAGAGGGAAAGAATCATCCAAGATTCCACAGAGGAGAAAAAGAAGAAAACTTAATTTCTCTCCAAAACCTCTGCATAGACAAGTCTCTGGAAGCAAGGCAAGGGGTGGTGTGGGTGGGTCCGGGTCTGTGCAGAGCCCTGGAGAAGGTGCAGCTTACCTGGTTGGCCCCCCGGATGGAAGCTATGGCATTAGAGGCTTTAGCAGTGCGCAGGGACTCTGCAACTGTTTGTTGCTCAGAGACGAGCCAACCAAAGGCCTCTTCACATCTCTTAAGTCTGAGAGTGGGATGAGAGGGGGGGGATGGTCTGAGAGCGGGATGGGAGGTGAAGGACGGTTGTTTTTTTTTTTTTTTAAAAGAAGGGAGATGCCTCTTTTACTTTCCTTCCTTTTTAAGGAATGAAATTTTCTGGTTGTTGTTCACTCCCAATTTCCTTTCCTGTTATTTCCACTTCCTAGTCCCACACATCATATTAAGAAACACAGCTTCCTTCCTAAACAACTGCCCTGATCTGAGGCCTTATTGTGCTGTCTGACACGATCTTGACTTTTTCATGCCAAAACTTAAAAATCAGAGAAGGAGAGGGTTAATAGGTACCAAAAACAAAACAAATACATAGAAAGAGTGAATCAGATCTAGTAGTTAATAGCACAACAGGGTGACTATATTCAGTATGTATGTATGTACGTATGTATGTATGTACTTATGTATGTATGTATTTTTTGAGACAGAGTCTCGCTCTGTCACCCAGTTTGGAGTACAGTAATGTGATCACGGCTCACTGAAGCCTCGAGCTCCTGGGCTCAAGTGAAACTCCTACCTCAGCATCCCAAGTAGCTTTGATCACAAGCACACACCACCACACCCAGCTCATTTTTAAAATTTTTTGTACAGATGGGATCTCGCTGTGTTGCTCAGGCTGGTCTTGACCTCCTGGGTACAAGCAACCCCCCTGTCTCGGCCTCCCAAAGTGCTGGGATTAGGCGTGAGCCACCACACCCAATCTCAATAATAATTTAATTGTATATTTTTTAAATAAGTAAAAGGCTGGGAGTGGTGGCTCACGCCTGTAATCCCAGCACTTTGGGAGTCTGAGGCAAGTGGATCACCTGTGGTCAGGAGTTCAAGACCAGTCTGACTGACATGGAGAAATCCTGTCTCTACTAAAAATACAAAATTAACCAGGCCTGATGGCACATGCTTGTAAATCTCAGCTACTTGGAAGGCTGAGGCAGGAGAATTGCTTGAGTCTGGGAGGTGGAGGTTGTGGTGAGCTGATATTGTGCCACTTCACTTCAGCCTGAGTGACAGAGGAAGACTTCCTCTCAAAAAAATAAAACACTAAAATTAAATAAAATAACTAAGAGTATAAAATAATTGGATTGTTTGTAATACAAAGGATAAATGCTTAAGGGGATGGATATCTCATTTACCCTGATATGATTATTACACATTGTATGCCTTTATCAAGATATCCCATATACCTCATTAATATATACATCTACTATTTTACAATTAAAAAATTAAAAACTTAAAAATCAGAAAATCAGTCTTTAGAAAAAAAGTTCTTTAACAAATTTCAGCAAATGGTTTATGAAAGTCAAACATTCCCAATGCCACCCACTACAACCCTGTGAACTAGGTGGGTTTTTTTGTTGTTTTTGTTTTTGTTTTCAGACAGAATCTTACTGTGTCACCCAGGCTTGAGTACAGTGGTAAGATGTTGGTTCACTGCAATCTCTGCCTCCGGGATTCAAGTGATTCTTGAGCCTCAGCCTCCCAAATAGCTGGGAATACAAGCGTGCACCACCACACCCAGCTAATTTTTGTATTTTTCATAGAAACAAGTTTTCACCATGGTGGCCAGGCTGGCCTCAAACTCCTGGCCTCAAGTGATCTGCCCATCTCAGCCTCCCAAAGTGCTGGGATTACGGATGTGAGCCACCATGCCCGACCATGAAGTAGATTTTGTTATGCCCCATAACAAAAGTGTGAGGTACAGGGAAGTTTGTGAGGTACAGGGAAGTTTGTGGGCATCACAAGTAAGGATATTTCACAATGACACCCAAGGCCAGGCTGTTGCACAGTCCCAGAGGCCTCAGTCTCTCCTTTGTAATCTGATAAGGACGTATCACTCCGAGGCATTAGGGTAATGGACATCTGGAGTATTTTTGATGAAAAACTCAGAGGGAAACCTCTTTGAAAAATTCCTGAGTCTCGCTGTTTTGCTGAATTTCCCTCTTAATGTTAATTTCTACCAGGGAACATTTCTAAAAGAAGGCTGGGAGGGTGCCTCTGACGATCTTAAGGAATCCTCCAGGCTTCCTATGGCTCCTGCTATTCCATATCTGTGCTTCCTTTCCCCACTCTGTCATGTTCTCCTTTTCATTCCTTAGATACCTTAGTAGGGAAGTGCAGAGGCTTCATGTTTAGAAGTACTGTGTGCCCATCACTCATGTGCACACCCCCACACACACGCACGTGAAATTGTGTGTGTATTGGTTTATTTTCTATACATTTGTTTCCTTTAATGTTCACAGTAAACCCTGACAAGATAATGATATTGCCATTCCACAGATGGGGAACAGGAATCTTCAAGAGGTTGAGTAATTTGTCTTTGGTCACTGCTGCGTTGCTTGTGCAGTAGTTAACTCACTCTAAAAGTAAAGTAAATTCCCACGCTGGCTGGCGTGCAGTGGCATGATTATAACTCACTACAGCCTCCAACTCCTGGGCTCAAGCTATCTTCCTGCCCCAGCTTCCAAACTAGCTGGGACTACAGACAAGCGCTACCACATCCAGCTAACTTTTTTTGTTTTTTGTAGAGATGGGAACTCACTGTGTCGCCTAGGCTGGGTATGAACTCCTGGGCTTAAGCGATCGTCTCTCCTTAGCCTCCCAAAATGCTGGAAGTACAGGTGGGAGCCGCTGTATACAGTCAACTTTAAAAATGCATCTATAAAAACAGTGTGATACCTGCAGAAGACGCTTCTGATTTATACACTGCGGGCAGTTAGTGTGCATTCAAGGACAAATCAAGACCCAGCCTTCCAGGAGTGGTTAACAGATGAAGTGACCTAATCAAGGATCAATATCTTCAAAGGTCAAAGGTAGTTACTTAGCATTTAAGTTATAGTATGAAAAGCTACACTAGAGAGTTTATTAGTTAGCATAAGGGATGCTAGAAATATTTGTATTGGCTACATGAATAGGTGATTCATTCCAAAAGAGGTCATTGGTAAGAAATATTACACAGCCTTCAGTGGCCTTGCATATTTGAGGCTGAAAAGGTGGGCAAGTCGGGCATTTTCATGCCAGAGGACACTCCTGTTGATTCCGTCTTTCCCATTCCCTGTGGACCTAACAAAAGACGTTCCCTGCACTTCTGAGCTAACCTTCCAGGCAAGGCGCCTGTCTGAGTGACGCAGGACAGGGTGGGTGACCAGGTTGCAGGACTGTTTGTACCAGCTTGCTGATAAATATTTGCATGCTTAGTAGAATTTAGTTGAAGACTCGCTTTCATCATTACCCACTATTGGGGACATGGCTGAGGAAAGAGACCTCAGCCCACTTATCTCAGAAAGTCGCTGTCTTTGCCAGGTGACCCCTGCTGCTTGCTGAGTGACTGGACTGGCTTGGGTGTGTCAGCAGCAGTCCCACAGCTGGTGAGGGGCAAAAGCAGAATTTGGGACCAGCTCCATCTTCTCCAAACCCCATGGACCAGTTGCCCCTTGAAAGAAAAGATGGTGCTGTCGAGGCTGAGAAACTGATACCTAAAATATGGCACTTTGACATGCTGGACTACAGAAGCAGGCTCCAGGTCTCTCTGACCTCCCCCTCCTGTCTCTCAATCTTCTCTCTGTCCCAAAATGCAGGATGAAGCTGTTCTCTGAAGTTCCCTTATCTGCCTAAAGTCTGCACCCACCAAAGAAGAAAACAAGCACCTCTGGTCCCTTCCCTGAGTTTTCATTAACCAAGCTCATATCACAGGAAGAAAGGCTGAAGCTTATCAGCACACCTGGACAGACTTGTCACAAACCATTGTCTTCTGCTTCAGTCCCATTCAGTATTTCAAAGAGAATTTTTTACCAGCCATTGTCTGCTCTGTGGGCCCAACAGACTTTGACCTAGGCCATGGTGTGTTCTCCAAGTCCATTGAATTATCCTAAAAATCATTTACTATACCTCTCAAAGCCATCCACATTTCCCATCTTTCCCCTATGAAGAAGGGAATATAAGCGTCTGTAACTTATCAGGTTATGGGGTCACTGATTTCCTGTGGTTCCCCCCAGTGCAGGTTAAAATAAATTCTGTATGCCTTTTTTCCTATGAATCTGCCTGTTGTCAGTTGGTGTTCTGCAAACCTTCAGAGGGTAGAGAGAAAGTTTTCCCTTCGCCCCTGCAGTTTTGGCGCTGTGAGCAGGACAACCAAATCCACTCTGCTCTTCTGAAGCTGCAGTCAAGGGAACCCAGGACCTGACAATCTGGCAGAAGGGTAAGAAATTCTTACCGGTCAGATTCCTGGTCTCTTATGTGGAATCCAGTTGAGCGGATGATAAAAGTCACTGTTTGTCTCTTTTTCCTTTTCCAAGTTTAAGATGGATGGGAGAAAAGTATTTGTGTGACTAGTGTTAGGTTTAGCGACTCTGATGTATTTTTTGTTATGAATATTCATAGTCTGATCTTTTTCCCCCCAGAAATAGTCCTTGTTTTTCCTGTCTTTGTCTTCCTGTGTCATTTTTTCACAAAAACGTGTGTCATAGGGTAGAACATGAGCCTAATGCCCCTCTAAGCCTATTCCCTAGCCCTTACAGATTGGTGATTTTGATGGTTCTTATCAGACCAGCAGACAAATTGTGCTATGGGTCTCTGAGATAAAGATAGGATGAGGTTCGCCTCTCACCTTGTTTGATGTCCTTGAGAGCTTCATTGTGACCAAGTGGGAGCCCCCCACACACACACCATCTGCTATCCAAGGGGCATGATTTTCAAGTCATGTCTGGTGGCCAGTCCAAAAGCACTGGGGATGACAAGACATGTTTAAATTTTAAGCAGCACACTCTCTGTTCCTAGCATGCCAAGCTCTCAGGGGAGTTTATCTTAATAAGAGGTCCCCTCCATAAGGGGCTTTTGTCTCAACTCTTGTTGCCTGGTACTCCTGGGAAAGTCCAATCCCAGGAGGGCATACCTGGTGTCACAGACTAATGGGTCTGCGATTGGCAAGCCCTTCCACCCAACAAGTTTGTGGGTCCTGGAGACACCATATCCACAAACATCATTCTTAACCATCTGTGGCAATAAGAGTCTTTTGCTATCTTAGCCTATTTCTGGGAGTGAATTTTTGGAGAATCATGGAGGCTGCATTTTCTATGACCATTTTTTAAAAATAGCACTAACATCCATGATATTCTAAACCTGGAAATTTACCTCTGGGACTTTTGATGAAAAAGGCTCATTGGCTTGAGTCACTTATGGGATAAGTGTATTGGGCATATATATTTTTAAAACTTTTTAGAGCGCTCACATATTAAATAGCAATCTTACTGGTACCTATGAAAAGATGGGAAAGAAACATAACCTTAAAAATTAAAAATTATTTTGGACCAGGCATGGTGGCTCACACCTGTAATCCCAGTATTTTGGGAGGCTGAGGTGGGCAGATCACTTGAGACCAGGAGTTTGAGACCAGCCTGGCAAACATGGTGAAACCCTATCTCTACTAAACATACAAAAAGTAGCCAGGCATGGTGGTACATACTTGCAATTCCAGCTACTCAGGAGGGTGAAGTGGGAGAATCGCTTGAACCTGGGAGGCGGGGGTTGCAGTAAGCCGAGATCTCATCGTTGCACTCCAACTACACTCCAACCTGGGTGAGAGAGCAAGAATCTGCCGGAAAAAAAAAAGAAAAAAAATTCATTTGGCAAGATTTTTAACAGATTGAAAACGAAGTGGCCAGGCATGGTGGTGCATGCCTGTAGTTGCAGCTACTCAGGAGGCTGAGATGGGCCTTGGGCCCAGGAGGACAAGGCTGCATGAGCTATGATTGCACCACTGCCCTCCAGCTTGGGTGACAGAGTAAAACCCTTTCTTAAAAAAAGAAAAGAAAAGTTAAAAATCCCTTGTACACTCACACTACCTGCTTTGGGTTCCTTGTGGGATTTGCAAAAAAAAAAAAAAAAAAAAAAAAAAAAAAGGGCATTCACTCTACCCTGTCGCTTGCCTGGTTAAGATTCTGCACTTTCACATTGTAGCTTGGGTTTGATTCCAAGTCAGGGAACCAATTTCTAGAAGATGTAAATCCTTTAACTCAGATCAAAACAAAACAAACAACAAGAAAAAAAACAAACAAAACAAAAAAGAATTCATTTGAATTATTTGTTTTGATTATGTATTTGTGTGACTTGACTTTTTGCACTGCCTATTTGTTCTTGATCCTTTTCCCTCCTGTGGACAGCTCTTGTCTTTCTGCTCATCTCTAGGTACCTTTTTTTTGTTGTCTTTGTAACATAGCTCTGGATCTTGTGGGGACTCCTTCTTTGCACCTCTTTGGAGATGGCTCATGCATCCTTGGTTGTCATACTTATTGGTTTGGTTGAGTCACTTGGTAGGCACCTTTGATTTAAAAGGAAAGAAAAAAGCCTGGGTGTGGTGGCTCATGCCTGTAAACCCAGCACTTTCGGAGGCCAAGGCAGGTGTATTACTTGAGTTCAGGAGTTTGAGACCAGCCTGGACAACACGGTGAAACCCTGTCTCTACTAAGAATACAAAAATTAGCCAGTTGTGGTGGTGCATGCCGGTAATCCCAGCTACTTGGGAGGCTGAGGCAGGAGAATCGCTTGAACCCATAAGGCAGAGGTTGCAGTGAGCTAGAATTATGCCACGGCACTCCAGCCTGGGCAACAGAGCGAGATTCCATCTCAAATAAATAAATAAATAAATAAACTCTGCTGAATTGTGGGGTAACCACACTTGTGATTCCCTCTGCTTCCTTCCACCTATGCACATTAAAATAAACTTGTATGCCTTTCCTCCTATTAATCTGCCTTATTTCAGTTGATTTTTCAGCAAATCTTCAGAGGGCAAAGGGGTAGTTTTCCTTTGGCCCCGACAAAGCCAGCAAAAGGAAACATTTGAGGCCATCAGTTCTGTTAGTCAACAAGTAGGAAAAATAAAAATCATTTTTATTGACTGAACAATCTTTAATCTTCAAGATCTTCCATAAAGTGAATCCTTCAAAATCCTGTTTGTGTCATATCTTCTTTAAAGGTCAGGCTGAATATGTAAACCACGTTAAGTCCTAACAGGAAATAAGCAACGTTTACACTAAAATATGTACTCAGATATTTTATATGAAATTCAGTACAGGGCCATAAAATGAGAGAGTGGGGAAAGTCATGGCCCCAAAGTTCTCAATGTTCCTTTGCAAAAGGTCAACTTTATTATTATTCTGGTGTCCTGGGCCCAGCCAGGGAAGTGCACCCTCTGTTTCATGTGGTGAAACTCCAGGCTGCTGCTTTTTCAAGCAATCAGATTGTCCAGATCATCAACAAGGACTTATTTTTAGACCTGCAAGGATGAGAATTTCCTACCCTTCTACCGCCCATTGAAGGCGATGGGGCCTTGTTTGTGAGTTTTATCAACAAGGATATAAAACAGAAAATCTTCCAGGTTTTTTTTTTTGTTTCCACCCACACTGACATATTGACTGAAAACATTTCTGAATTGGACCCAAAAAGAGAAAAACATGAGCAGGAAAATCGCCTCAATGGCAATGACTGTTGAATTGTAGCCTTTAAAACATTCATCTCTGTCTTTAACACACATGAGCCCCCTGTAAAAAGATTGCTGGGAAGTTTCCCTCAAATGCGTTCATAGTGGTGAGGTCAGTGGTATCTGTGCTTAGAGTTCATAATACCAGAAGCACAGGTTTCTGGTTGGAAAGCTGGAAGGGGTCTTGGAGGCTGTCTAATCTAGCTTTCTCATTGTACAGATGAGGAAACCCACTCACTCAAGGTCCCATGATAGCTAGAGGCAAAACCAGAAGAATGCAAGAGTTTCAAATCCTAGTGTCCTTTTTCCAATATCTCTTACCAGAAACTAAATTACCTGTGAGCTCCAGGCCAAGCTGGGGCATCAGGAGATAATACTATCTCTAGATCCTTCCATACTAATCTTTCTATGATAAAGAGTCATGCTGACCCGGTGCAGTGGCTCACACCTGTAATCTCAGCACTTTGGGAGGCTGAGGCCAGAGCATCACTTGAGCCCAGGAGTTCAGGGCCAACCTGGACAATATAGTGAGACCCTCTCTCTATTTAAAAAAAAATACAAACATTAGTCAGATGTGGTGGCACGGGTCTGTGGTGCTAGTTACTCTAAAGGCTGAGGCAGGAGGATTGCTTGAGCCAGCAGGCTGAGGCTGCAATGAGCGTTGATTGCACTGCTGCACTCTAGCCTGGGTGATGGACCAGAACCTTGTCTTTAAAAAACAAACAAACAACAACAACAAAAAAAGTCATGCTGAGGTCAGAGTGCCTAATATACTCCCTCTTCTCCACACCTCTCTTGACATCTTTAGTTCTTGCCTAGAAGGACTTAAAGTTTTCAAGATTTATCATTTAACAAAATATATTTATCCCTGCACTGGAACAAACATTCTGAAATGAGGCCATATTTTCTATCTCTTGTAAAAGCAACTTCCCACCTGAAGCCAAGTGTCTGGTTTCCTGAGGAGCTGAATGGCTGGAGACCCTGGCTGGGTGAATTAAAACTATTCACCATCTGCCTTTGTTTGATGCCTTAACAGAGGACCTGAAGCACCAGTCTGAAGCTACTCTGAGAAGTGAGAGAGGCAAGAAGTCCTAGACATGACTGTGAGCCAACCTAGGTGAGCTTTCTGGGGATCTCCAAGTAAATTTCTTTTTTCCTTTCTTTTCTTTCATTCTTTTCTTTTCTTTCCCTTCCTCTACTCTTTTCTTTTTGAGTCGGAGTCTCACTGTCATCCAGGCTGCAGTGCAGTGGTATGATCTCAGGTCACTGCAACCTCCACCTCCAGGGTTCATGCGATTCTCCTGTCTTAGTTTCCTGAGCATCTGGGATTACAGGTGTCCACGCCACCATGCCCGGCTAATTTTTGCATTTTTAGTAGAGACAAGGTTTCACCATGTTGACCAGGCTGGTTTCAAACTCCTGACCTCAGGTGATCTGCCCACCTCGGCCTCTCAAAATGCTGGCATTACAGATGTGAGCCAATGCACCCAGTCAGGTGAATTTCTTGATCCTAAATGGGAGGAGTGCTGTGCTTGGTTCTATCAGTATACAGGAATAAGAGCAGTAAGGTATGGGGCTTGGGGGCAAGAGAGAGAACCCCTCTTATTCTTTATTCTGGAAAGTCTTAACCTCCTGGTCCTTATCTCCAGCCCCCTCCCCCAGACCTTCCTCCCTATTTGACATTATCCTTTTGTCCCTATATCCTGGAAGGGTTGTTTTTCCAGGAAGTAAGGATAATCTGGAAGCAAGAGGACAACATGGATTCCACAGTGGGCAGTCGCTAACTCCTTTTCATTCATTCATCATACACATTCTGAACATTTATGTGCTAGGCTCTGTGGTTAGCACTGAGGCTGTGGTGTGAACCAACTCCTACACCTTCCCTAACACTCAGCGTTTCTCCTAGCAGGATGACTGGGACTGATACCCCTAAGCCTTGAACTAGGATCACAGAATTCTGCATCCGCCTCTTCCTGACCTTTCATCCATTCAACCAAGACTCACTGACCACCTGCAATGTTCAAAACACCGAGAGTATGCAGGCGAATCAGATACACATCTTGTCCTCACTGTCTAGAAGGGAAGATGCTCATATAAAAAATAAATGCATGCCGGCACGGTGGCTCACACCTGTAATCCCAACACTTTGGGAGGCCGTGGTGGGCGGATCACTTGAGGTCAAGAGTTCGAGACCAGCCTGGCCAACATGGTGAACTCCTGTCTCTACTACAAGTACAGAAACTAGCCAGGCGTGGTGGCGGCACCTGTTGTCCGAGCTACTGAGGAGGCTGAGGCAGGCGAATCGCTTGAACCCAGGAGGCAGAGGTTGCAGTGAGCTGAGATCGTGACACTGCACTCCAGCCTGGGTGACACAGGGAGGCTCCGTCTCAAAAAATAAAAATAAAATACAAATCTGGATTGTTTCCAATTTGGAAGTATTATTTTAAAAAGCTACAATGCATATACTTGTATGATTATTTTGTGGACATATGTTTTCATTTATCTTAGGTAAATACAGCATCCAAAGGACTGTTATTGGATGAATAGATAAATTGTGGTATATTCATTTATTCAATGAAATATTATTCTAAAGAAAGAGGAAAGAACAACTAATATTTGCAGCAACGTGGAAGAATTCCAGAAACACTGTGACGAGCAAAGGAAGCCAGGCACAAAAAGAGTTCATTCTGTATGATTCTATTTATATAGAGTTCTAGAACAGGCAAAACTGATCTGTGTTGAGAGAAATTAGGACAGTGGTTGCCTCTGGCAGGGGGCATTGACTGGAAAACATGCATGAGGAAAGGTCTATATCTTATCCGGGGTGCTGGTGGCACAGATGTACACATTTGTCAAATCTTGCCACATTTTACACTTAAAATCCGTTCATTTTGTTATATGTAAATTATACCTTAATAAATATTTCGTTAGAAAAATAAATCTGCACAGGGTTTGTTTGTATCGGGAACAAACATGACAAAAAGTTAGGATCTGTCAGTTGCAGGGTGGTTACATATGTGTTTGTTATTTGTTGTATTATTTTTGTGCTTTTCAGTATGCTTGAAACAACTCCTAATAAGAATATTTTAAAAGTTTAAAATAGAAATACAGAAAAATCAAATCCCAAGTTAGGAAAGATCTTAATGTTCATTTAGTCCAATTTTGAGCTTGCATTCCCTTAAAACATCCCTGGTAGGTGGTCTTCCAGACTGGATGGGAGTCCACTGAAGGAGAGTGCTTCCTACCTCGCAGGGCAGCATATTCCAAAACTAACAGGGTGAGTACGGCAGGCAGACAGGTGTAGGGATAGGATGCTATGGAAACTCAAAGGGGGAAGGAAGCACCTCGGGGTAGCCTGCCCTCCTTAAGAGCAGATGGATTCCAGAACCGCCAGGAGCTGGCACTGGAGATGTAATAGGCAGCAAAAGCATCCTTGCAAGCAGCAGAGCTGTGGCTGATAGTTTGACACTACTTAAAGGTCTGATTCTTTCTTCTCTGCCTGACACTTTCCATGTCTCCTAGCACTGACCTAGCTTCAGGGCTTTTAGGAGAAGATCAAGGAGGGAGACAGCGACCCTGGAGCCAGGCCTGTTAAGAGTCAGAGGTGGGAGGCCAGGCCGGACGCTGGGCACATACTGAGAGGAACCCCGCTCCTTTCTCTCCAGAACAGGGGTAAGGTAAAAAGGACATTCTGGAAACCATGGCACAAGATATCAAGGAATTTTCTTAATGGCAACATTGACCACCCAGCCAAAGAGTAAAGGCAGGCCAGCTCTTCCATGACATCACAGGACAGGAGTGGCTCTGCCTGCTGGCCTTCCTCCTGCCACGGCTTCACCATCACTGCGGAAAGCAGGGCTCTGGGGACCCTGTGACCATGGCTGGACCTATTTCAACCTCTCCCTGTGCAGGATCAGGTCCAAAGGCAAGCTGCAGATTGGCTTTCCTATCACTTACTGTTCTCAGGTTGCCAGTAACAGAAAACAACTTAATCTAGGCAAGAAAATTAATGTATGAGACAGATACAGGGTAGTTCTCAGAGTAGCAAAAAGAACTGAACAACCAGGCTTGGAGGGACAGGAATTAGGGCCAGCTGGGATCTGAGTAGCAGAATCATATGGACGGTCCCACTGGGGCAAATTTGTGCCAGCTGTTCCCATGTCTGCTTAAGAGAAAGAGAGTCTAATAGGCTGGGCTGGAGGTGGGGGTGTATCCATTGTAGGCAGGCATTTTGATTGGCAGTTCCACCAAGACCAGGGATTTCTCCAAGGGAAAATGATGGTGCAGTGGCCAGAAGGAGTGCTGGGCAGGTGAAATGCCCCAAATACTTCCAGTGCCCCTCAGTGTCTAATTTGTGTCCTCATCTGCTATAGGGCATTTGCAAGGCCCTGCGATATCACAGAGCAGCATGGTGCACTGAGCGCGAATGGCCCAAATAACCCTGAAGCTCCCCCAGGGCCCTCTCTGTTGTTTGTTTCCCAAATAGCCCACCAAAGACCTGGGTAGTGTGGAGTTCAGAAAGAACTCTCCAAATACACCAGACGAATTATTGTCCACCATGTGAGCTTCCCAGGATGTCCCTTTTGGCCCAACCTAAGCTCAAATTGCGTGGGAGATTTTCCTAAGCAAACGCCACTCTGACTCTTCCTGAGTCACTTCTGTCTCTGTCTGGCTGAGCACGTCCAGGTCTTCCTTTGCAAGCTCTGCCAAAAACCAGGCTTTAGGGAAGTCTGTTCCTTTCGGAGGCTGTGGTGTGAGCCATGCAGGTAGAAGAGGCCCACAGCTCCGGATCTAATCTTGGCCTTCCCTATAATTTGCACTGACTCCAGGGGTGGCCAGGACCAGGAGGCAAGATAAGGTAGCCCAGGCAGCACAGGGTCTGGGGTGGAGGCAGGACACAGGATGAGAATGCCCCACAGGACAACCCCAGCTTCAGGCTGCATAGAATTTTCACGAATCTGGTTAGCGTCACTCATTCATTCACTAGAAACGTGTGCTCCTCAAGTGCAGGGTGTCTCATTCATTTTCTTCACTGCTGTGGTTCCACTGCCCAGAGCAGCACCCAGCCCATCTGGGACTCACTATGTCTTTGTAGCACGAATGTGTAATAATATGGCGTTGTCTTCTTTGCAAAACCAGGGTGGGATCCTCTTCCTCACCGGCCGGGACTGCCTGTGGAAAGGGGCTCCGAAAGCCCACCTTCTGCTTGGTTCCAGCCATCAGAGGCAGCCGTGTGACCCAGCCAGGCAGCTGGCCAGCGGCTCTGCAGTACTCGGGGCTGAGGATGAGTCAGGAGTTCCTCCGCCCTCAGTACTAGGCTGAAGAGGCTGTGACGTGCCCGGTGGCCCTGTGGGCAGTGGCTGGCAGCAGAAGCACACACGCAGCAGACACACTCGGCTTCCTCGCCCGGAGAGCCAGGAGACAGCAGTCTCTTCTGTTATGTAAGAGACAGAAGGCAGACTGGGGGGTCTGCGGCTGCACAGGGCCTGCTCCCACTCAGCTTTCTTCCTGAGATCCTTTTCTTCCTTTGACTCCAGAGGATGTGATGAGGAGGAGAAGGGAAGCCTGCTGCCGAGAGCAGCTCCACTCACTGAGCCCCGGCCCCTTAGAGGCTGCAAGGGCACTTACCTCCCACTCTCCCTGACCGAGGCCACGGCCTGCAGCGGCTGCCTGGGAAGCACCCTTGACAGGGGCCCTGCTTACCACACCCCTGGGCAGTTAGCACCCTGCCCGCCCACTCTGCACCCCTGGCACTGGGGGCCTGCACCCCCCTGCAGCCTCTCCACTTCCTTCCCTTCTCCTCCTCCCTGGGATTTCCATAGTCAGGAAGGATTTCCCCTGGGTAACCAACTGTCTCTGGGTACAAAGAACTGCCTGTGAAGGCCGTATCCCCAACAGCCTATCAGAGCTCACCTCCTGCTCACGCCTGGGCCAGTCACAGAGGCTTGCTGCATCTCTGAAGGGCTATCCACAGCCCTTCCACCTGTGCACATCAGTGAGTACTGTGGAGGTTTCAAAAGTCTCTGGGGCGAGCCCACCTGAGCTCACCACCCGCCAGCTCCCAGCAGAGAACCTCGAGCAGTGACCTAAGCTCTGCGTTCCTCACTGTCCTCATCTGTAAATTGGGAGCAATCGCAGGGTCCCCCTCATAGATCTGTGGTGAGGATCAACCGAGTTTGGGTATCACTTAGAACAGCTGCTGGCAGGTAGCATAGGCATAAGAAATGTTCACACCTGTCCTCATCCTACCTGCCCTTCAGGGCCTACCTGGAAGTCTTATCTGGTCTTTCTCTTCTCCAGACCCCCAGAGTACTTCCATCTGCAGCACACAGTCCATCACAGATGGTCAGCGCTGTCACCCAGTACTGCTCCGGTTATTCCTGGTGGTTTTCTTTGCTCCTCAGGGAGATGGTGAGTGTCCTGCTCCATGGAAGGCCTCGAGGTTGCCGGGTATACAGAGACCCCCTGTGAATCTCTATGAACTTGGACATTCTGTGTGCTGGGCTCTTGATTTCTTGGAAACTGATTTCAGAATTCACTTATATATAATTTTTTTTTAATTTTTCTTTTTCCTCTTTCTGTTTATTTAAAGACAAGTTCTCCCTCAGTTGCCCAGACTGGAGTGCAGTGGTGTGATCATAGCTCATTGAAGCCTCAAACTCCTGGGCTCAAGAGATCCTCCCACCTCAGCCTCCTGAGTAGCTGAGACTACAGGCATGCACCCCCACACCTGGCTAATTTTTAAATTTTTCGTAGAGACAGGTCCCACCGTGTTGCCCAGGCTGGTCTCGAACTCCTGAGCTGAAGCAAACCTCCCATTTCGGCCTTCCAAAGTGCTGGAACTCCAGGTGTGAGCCACCATACCTGGCCCACTTAGAGGTTTTTTTGAGCTATGATCATCACTGCACTCCAGCCTGGGCGAAAGAGCAAGACCTTTTCTCTTAAAAAAAAAAAAAAATTATAGGTAGGTTTTTCATATTTTCATATTTAAGTGCAAACAAGCAAGGTCTATTTTTCAGGAACCTATTATATGGTAAGTACTATGAGGATAAAAAGACTCATCAACACATCTGCTCAGTTCCAGTCAGAAACCTTTGAGTTACCCAGGCCTGCCCTCCACTAGTCCCCATCTCCAGCAGTCATGAGCCCTGTGGCTCCCACCACATCCTTCCCCTCCTGAACTTCCTCTCAGTCACTGCTCTCATCTTGGCCCCCTGTTTCTTGCCGAGACCATGGCAAAAACCCCCCACTGGTCTCTCTGCCTCCAGTCTCTAACCCTAAGACCCCAGAAGTATCTTCCCCAAGTACAGTTTAGATCCCGACATTCTTTCATCTCACGCACAGATGGAATCTAAGAAAGTTGAACTCTTAGAAGTAGAGAGCGGAACGGTGGTGACCAGGGACTGGAGGCTGGGGGAAGGGAGTGGGAAGATGTTGGTCAAAGCACACAAAATGTCAGTTACACAAGAGGAACAAGTTTGAGAGACCTATGGTACAACATGGCACAAGAGTTAAAACAATGTGTATTGTGATCTTGACAATCACTAAAAATGTAGATGAGTGTTCTCACTACAAAAAGGAATAAGTATATGAGGTAATGTGTGTTAATTATCTTGATTTAACACACAAGACATACATATTTCTTCTCGGTGTTTTGTTTTGTTTTGTTTTAGACAGGGTCTCACTCTGTTGCCCAGGCTGGAATGCAGGGGCACGATCCTGGCTCACTGCAGCCTTGACCTCCTGGGCTCAAGTGATCCTCCTCCCCAGTAGCTGGGACTACAGGTGCACACCACCACGCCTGGCTAATTTTTTTGTATGTTTTTGTAGAGACGGAGTTTTGCCTTGTTGCCCCAGGCTGGTGTCAAACTCCTGGGCTCAAGCGATCCTCCTGCCTCAGTCTCCCATAGCGCTGGGATTATAGACGTAAGCCACCACATCAGGCTGGCATACATATTTCAAAACATTGTGTTGTACACCATAAATATATACAATTTTTATTTGACTACTTAAATAATTGATCGATTATTTTTAAAAAGACTTTCAGCATTTCCTACGGTCTCTGGGATAAAAGTTCAATTTCCACACAAGGTCATTGTCAATGAAGTCTACAACCTTAATAGCCTCAGCCCCCAGCTCCCTCCACTGCATGCATTCCAGACATCCCCCATCTTGTGCCTGGACACACTCTCTTTCTTCCACTGAGAACAACTTTTTTCCCTTACTCTACCTGGCAGCCACCACCCTTCCTTTACAACCAGCTCAAATGCCCCTTCCCTGGGCTTCCACAAAGCTTGTCTCTGCCTCTTTATGCTCCCACAAAACTTAGTACAATCCTGTATTAGAATACTTGTCACTTGGAATTGTCATTGTTTACAGAAAAATTTCCTCTGCTGGAGAATGGCTAGGCCTTGTTCATCCGCCACCCATCCCTAGCCTGCAGTAAATGATCGAGAAATATACAACTGACTTCATGCAAATAGCACTGGAAACTCAAGGACTTACCTTCCATTTTCCTCTTGTCATTTTTAGCAATACTGAATAGAAGAGTGGTTTATAATCACTGTCTCCAATTCCGCTTCTCCCATCTTTCTTGAGTCCACCCCCGTTGTTTATCTGCACTACTTCTCTCCAAGGGCACTGGTGGCCTCCTCATTGTTTAACCCAGTGGTCAGATATCTGTCCTCCTCTTCCGCAGTTGATCACTCCTCTGCCTGGTCACTTGCTTCTCTGGTGTTCTTTTCCTTCTCATCTCATCAGCGCTTCTCAGACTTCTTCCTAATTCTCCCTCATCTCTCTAAACTCCTAATGTTAGAGAGTTTCAGAGCTTGGTCCTGGGGTCTCTTCCCACTCTATTTTTTTTTTAGAGACAAGGGTCTTACTGCATTGCCCTGGCTGGAGTGCTGCGGCACCATCATAGCTCACTGTAGCCTCGACCTGCGGACTCAAGTGATCCTCCCACCTCAGCCTCCCAAGTAGCTGGGACTACAGGTGTGTGCCACCATACCCAGCTCTTTTCTCTTTTCCACCTGCACTCACTTTCTTGGTTATCACAGGCAGATACATGGCATTAAGTGTTATCTCTATGTGGATTATCCCCAAATTTACGACCCCTGCCTATTCTCCTCTCTTAAACCTAAGGCTCCTATGTGCAACTATACACTGCACATCACCACTCCTCCTCTCAAGCTTGTTCAGCTGAATTCCTGACCCTCCCCTCCCCTCCCCAACACCTCTTCTCCAGCAGTCTTCCTTGTGTCAGTGAGTTGCAGCTCCCATCTTCTGGCTGCTCAGCTCAGACATCTTAAGTTAGCTTTGGGTTCTTTTTTACTCTTGAGACTCCACCCCCATCCATCGCCAAATTCTGTCACTCTATCTGCAACTTATCTGTAGACCTGGCTAGTCTCGCCTGGACTATTTTCAGCAGGCTCCCAACTGGCTTACCCACTTTGGCCTTTGTCCCCTACAGTCAATTCTCAACATGGCGGCCTGATTGATCCTGGAAAATCCAATCCAGGTCATGTCACTGTTCTGTGCAAAACTCTCCAAAGGCTTCCGTCACTTCAATCAAAGCACATCTCAAACGGAATTCTGCTCGTGTATTTATTAACCAAATGATTATTAGTAAAGCAGACCACAAATTGTTCATACAACTGTTCTGAATTCTCATCACTCTCTACATTTCTGAGGTTCTGGCTTTGTAGTTGGAATCATGTAGCCACACATTCTTTCAAACCAACAGATGGACACACGGCAGATTAGGCCTCAAGTCTCTCCTGATGAATACAGGTTACAAGCCTTGTGTAATTCTTATACCCTGTTTATGTAAGAGCAGGGGTTGTCTGGGCTGGGCGCGGTGGCTCATGTCTATAATCCCAGCACTTTGGGAGGCTGAGGCGGGTGGATCACCTGATGTTAGGAGTTCGAGACCAGCCTGACCAACGTGGTGAAACTTTGTCTTTACTAAAAATATAAAAATTATCTGGGTGTTGTGACATGTGTCTGTAACCCTAGCTACTCCAGACGCTGAGGCAGGAGAATCGCTTGAACCCGGGAGGCAGAGGTTGCAGTGAGCTGAGATCATGCCATTGCACTCCAGCCTAGGCAACAAGAGCGAAAGTCCATCTAAAAAAAAAAAAAAAGAGTGAGGGTTGTCTGTAAATAATTGTAGTCAATGATTTGAGCCAATCCAAAAAAAAAAAAAATCTCATTTTACCTCGATTTTAACTTTCACCACGTTATTTAGCATATTGCTAGTTTTGCCAATAAAGACTTTTTAAAAAAAATTTAATGTGTTAATTAGCAAAGTATTGGTTGTTGCTTGAGATGCAGATGACAGAAACTCTTCAGATTTAGCAGCTTTTGGAGGGTGGTCTTTTTGGTAGAGGGCCAGCTGAACTGTGCATTCTTGATTGCACATTGGCTGACTGGCTCTAGTATTAAAGCTTCAGGGAGTTGGCACATACATAATGTCCCACTGATTGTACTCAAGTTTTTTAAAGTAAATTACAAATGTTGTAAAGGTGGTTGGGCAAGGCTTGAAGGTGGTGGAAAAGTGAGTCCTGCATCCTTTGGGAAGTGTGCTAGGCTGAGGGGACCATGTGCGCAATAGTGGCATTATGGCTGAGTAGCTCATGATCTCACCTACCTCAACCTCCTTAGTGTCTACTACTATTTACTACAAACAACTTAAGAATTGCACATACCCAGACTGGCTTAGGTCAAGCTCCTAAGACCTTCCTATTCAAAATTGGAAGCATTTTCCCATACTCCCTACCCCTGTTCCACTTTGTTCCAGCCTGTCACCATCTAACACACCATGTATGTCACTTCTTGTGTTGTGGATTGTCGGTCTCTACCCATAGATGATGTAAGCTCCGTGAGGTCAGGGATTTGTGTCTATATTTGTTTGCTTTGCTCAATACCACAACCCAGTGCAAATAACAGAGCCTAGTGGAATAACAATGGCTCAGTCAGGTGCAGTGGTTCATGTTTATAATCCCAGCACTTTGGGAATCTGAGACAGAAGGATCACTTGAGCCAAAGATTTTGAGACTAGCCTGGGCAACATAGCAAGACCCCATCTCTGAAAAAAAAAAAAAAAAAAAAGAATAGCTGAGTATGATGGTGCTTGTTGGTAGTCCTAGCTACTCAGAAGGCTGAGGTGGGAGGATGGCTTGAGCACAGGAATTCGAAGCTGCAGTGAGCTATGAGCTATAAGCACACCACCACTGCACTCTAGTCTGGGTGACAGAGTGAGATCCTGTCTCAAAGAAACAAAAACCAAAAAATAATGTCTGAGTATTTGTTAAATGAATGTATAAAAGAAGATGAGGGATCACTGCAAGAGAACAGATGGAACACCGAAAACATTCAAAAGCAACTCCTTGGCTGGAATATCAAGAAAATATAAAATGTGGTCATGTCACAGAACAAAGATAACCAGTGCAGTCTCAATTACAGACACAAACTTATCGTTTGCCCAGTAAGGAGAGTCACATCCTTTAAGAAAAGTTGGTGAGTCTTCCTGAACTGAAAGTGAAAGGGACAGACATAACGTGGAAAAGAAGTTTTGTCCAAATTTCCGATTGATTCAGAAGTGAAGTTTGAAGTCTCTCTTGAGATGGGTTCTTACTTTTGTTTTGCATCATTGAGACGTGGGGCAATTCTCAAACAGATCCAGGATTTGCATAAGGCTTCCGGGGAGCATGCTGGGGATAACACTGAGGGCAGATTCATACGTGCATGCTCCAAGCTGGGCAAAATCTTCCTTGAACTATCCCAAGAGGCCCAGGAAAGGGGCAACTGGGGCAGAGAAAACAGAGTGAACGAAAGCATTCAGGAGATAGAGTAGAGAATGCAGCCAGGAAGACACATGGTTCAAGGGAGCTGAGCAAGGGGTGATTCCAGATGAGGGGTGGGAGATGATAGGAAGGGAGGTCAAGGTCCCGCTGCAGTTCCCATGAATGTGGGAGGCAATAAAGAGTCCTAAAACATTTGCGATCAGGAAATAGAATTGGAATTGTGAAACTGGGGGCAAGAGGGCTGGTTTAGAGGCTGGTGTGATATTCCAGGTAAGAGGTAGCAAAAGCCTAGACTCAGAGTCTATAGACAGACATGCCAGCTGCCAGGGAGGGGGCCAAAGAAGAGGGTGGGAGGAGTCACAGATGGCTCTGGGATAGGCCGCTATCAATCCGTCAATCTGAATTCCACCGATATGTATGCTTCTCCACAGTCACTCTCTCAGGCGGTAAGGCTGTGACTCAGCCAGGAAGCATGCTGAACTTCACAGGGGCAGGTTGGTGGCCTGGAGGGATTAACCTGGTTTGGATTAGCTGGCCACTGAGTGGAGGGAGAGGGAAGGAAGGGCAGGAAATGCAAATCCCAGTGGTCAGTGTAACCAGCTCCAACACTGGGTGTCACTCTGGGGGTACAGAACCTGGTGGTTCAGCCCCCCTTATTTAGGAGGTGGGAATCCAGTGAGCAGCATTTAGTTTCCCCCGGGGAATGTCCTGACCACCAGACCCAGCCAAGGAAATAAGATACAGGCAGCAAGAACCCAGGCCCAGAGGGAATGGAGCAGAAATTAGAAAATCATGGTGAAAGGTCAGGCCTGGGCCCTGCCTGGGCAAACCCAGTGTAAGGCTACCAGACTCATGCAAGGCTTAGCAGCTGGTGGGGAAAGAGCTCTAAGCACCCAGCCAGGCTTGGCTGAGGAGCAGTGGGGCTAAGTGCCTTCATGGACAAGCAGTGGAAGGCTGGGAAGCCTACTTTCAATCCCACATTCCCTTCCCCACTCCCTGGCAAAGCTTCATGCAGAAGATTGGGCTATGGAATGGCCAATGATGACTTACCCTTTGTCTATGTCCTGTTGTATCGGGAAGAAGGGGTGCTTCTGAGTACACAACACTCAAACATATCTAACACAGCTGCCTCTGCCAAGCAAAATGGACTTGCTTCTCTGTCACCTCTTCCTCTTTGTGCACCTTCTGGAGAAGGTAGAAACTAGCCATTGAAGGGCAGGGAAAGGCAAGACAGGGAGGCCAGGGAGAATACGGCCATCAGCAGGGCAGTTGTCCTAAGCAGTGCCGGGTCAAACACGTGCAGCTGCCCTTTGCCTGGCTGGCTCTTCTCCACTCCCCCATCATTCTTCTCTCAGAAGGTGTTGCTGCCCAAAGTCCCCCAGATGTCGCTGCCCACTAGAGCCCTGGACTTCAAGGAAGCTCCCACTCTCAGCAGCACAGAGCCATGGGGGAGATGAGTGAATGGCACTTGGTGCAGCGATTCCAGCAGCTCTGCAACCTCCTTCAGAGAGAGGAGCTCCTTCCCTGTCTTCAGGGATGTCCTCCACACACTGCCTTCTACAGCAAAGAGTGTCACGTTCTTCCAACTAACCTGGCACTCTCCCTCTTCTTCCCCACCTTCTTCAACTGCTCTTAGCAATTGTTTCTGACTCTCCTGACAAATAAACAGGTCACCTTACCCAGCCTGGGGAATTGCTAATCACTTGAATCCTACAGCTAGTGCAAGTGGCGTTTGTCTTGGCCCCCATTCAAGGCTGGAGGGCTACTATTTCAGGCTTCAACCTCTCTGGCATCCTCACCAGGTCTCCGCCCCATCCTCTGCTTGTCTCGGGGCATGTACCTTTGGGGGATGGAGGCCCCTAGTTCTCCCTCAACCCCAAGCCCAGCAAGGTAAGGAGCTGCTGCTGTGGGGAAGGTTTGGGAGGGGTGAGACCAAGCAGGAAGCTGGCTCAGCTGTGCCTGCAGGAACCTGGAAGAGATGAGGGCCCCAGGAGACTGAGATCTTCCCTAGAGATTCAAAGATGTCATGAGATGGGCACAAGCGATTGACCCAGGAGACAGTTGCTCACCTTATCAGAAATAGATGCATCTGTCTGATCCCCGAACAGGTAAGTCCTTGGAGACCTCAGAGAAGTAAAGACACATTCCTGAGCCTAGAATCAAGGTAAGAAAATTAGGTATTGAGTCAGACACCATGCCAGGCTGTTTTATGTCATCTCATTTAATCCTCAGGCTTACCCTCAGGTGGTCTATTTTGTACCCATTTCAAGGCAGAGAAAACTGGAGATCAGAGACATTAAGTAACTGACCTAAGGTCATGTAGCTGGAAAGGTCAGAGCTTGGGTCCAAACCCAGCCTTGGCTGACTCTAGAACATGTAGTCAAGCTCTTATCAGTCTTGGCTTACTCTCTCTACTGCACAGAACTGCCTTCTGGTAAGAGTATAAGAAAGAAGAGTATTGCCAGGTTCAAGCTTCTTTCTGGGAAAACAGAAACAGTTCTGTTACGCCCTCTCCAGATTCATATATAGAGGTCCTAACTCCCGGTATTTCAGAATGTAATGTGTTTGGAGATAAAGTATTTAAAGAGGTAATTAAGTTAAAAAGAAGTCATCAGGATGAGCCTTAATCCAATATGACTGATGTGCTTATAAGAAGAGAAGATTAGGACACAGACACAGACAGAAGACCAGAGAGAAGACAGCCATCTATAAGCCAAGGAGAGGGGACTCAGAAGAAACCACTCCTGTGACATCTTGATCTTGGACTTCTAGCCTCCAGGACTGTGAGAAAATAAATTTCTGTTGTTTAAGCCACACAGTCTGTGGCACTTCACAACGGCAGCCCTAGTAGACTAATACGAGTTCCCATTTACTGAGGGTTTTTTGTTGTCTAGTCCACAGTCTTGGACTTCCCAGTCTCCAGAACCATGAGCCAAATAAATTTCTGTACATTGTAAATGACCAAGTCTCTAGTATTCTTTTATAGTAGCACAAAATGGACTAAGACAGGTAGGTAGGAAACCCCTCATAAAATTCAGCATGTGGCATATGTGGCATATGTCTATGTCAACTCTCTTTCCATCTCAATTCTCTTGGCAACAACTGCCCTTGGACTTCTCTCAAAACAGGACTTGACTTACAGAAGGAGTACAGAAGGAAATGAGATAAACAGACACTGGGTAAGCCTTCCTGACTGTAGGCCTAAGCTGACCTTGAGGGCACTGGCAGGGTGGGATACCAGGCACTTCTTCCCTTGGCCTAATTTGAGCAACTGCCTTTCTCATGACAATAATCACAGTGAAATGCAACATGCTCCACTCCTGGGGGTGCCCCCTGACCTTTCCTGTTCCTGCCTATCAATCACCACCCAGTGACTGCTGATAACCTCCTCTAGTGAGGACTGACTGAAGACTCACCAAAAAGTGAGCAACTTAGACTGGAGGTGGAAGGAAATTGGTCCCTGAATTTTCTGAGCATTTAATTTGAGTACATTTCGTGATCAGTCAACGTTAATGTAACACTCACAGAAAGGGGGAAGGAGAAAACTCCTTTCAATTGCAAGGGGTGGAGAAGGAACTAGGGCTTTTTTTTATTATTTTGTTTTTTACAAAAATGAATCCAGGAATAGAGGGAGAGGTTGGAAATGGGTGTTTCAAGAAGAAAAAAAAAATTACATGCACACATACATACACTCTTCATCTTCTGCAATATAAGGTCTTGGGGAATTTTATACAGGGAGAAGGCCTTAGCCAGAGCTGTCCAGTAGGGAATGTTTAAGCCCATCTCCAGCATTTTTCTTGATTCTTCAGTCAATTGTTAAAAAAAAAAAAAGAAAGAAAGAAAGAAAGAAAAAGAAAAAGAGAGAAAAAAAGGCACAGGAATAGGAACTATCATAAGTAAGGAGAAATCTATATTTTTAGCATTCTGCAGTTTGGTATTCTTCAAACTTGAGAAATTCCAAGTGGAAATCCTGGTGGGGTTTTTTTGTTGTGGTGAGCCAAGACTGCGTCACTGTACTCCTGACCGGGTGACAGGAATGAAATTCTATCTTAAAAAATAATAACAAAACAAATAAGTTCCTGCAAAGCATGCGAGAGGATGAAACCTGCATCTCTGGGGCAGGCCTGGAAGTGCCTGAAGCTCTTGCACTGAGGATGGAGTAGAGGGAGCATAAGGGGGCGTGGCTAGGGTGTATCAGTCAGGATGGGTATCTCTAGAGAGGGAGTCGTGGCCCTGGGTACCCAGGCAGGAAACCTCAAAATCATACAAAATGAATAAGAAATGGAAGCCGGCAACAGTGGTGTGTGGTAGAGCAGGCGGATTTGCAAAGTATTTGAAAGAATGTAGGGGACACAAAGGGAACAGAGAGACACAGGCAGGGCGGGGAAGTTGGGGGTTTGGTGCTTGGCATGTTCCCCGAGCACAAAGTCAGTAATTAATCAGTTAACTGATCTCTGTTCCAAATATTTGGTGCACAGCTGTGGCCTGAGGATTGCAGAATGTTTGTTAGTATTCAAGAACAGACCTCACAGTGCCTTCTGGGTAGATGATATGGGCAGGGGTTGTAAGGTGAATTGGCTGCAATATTTAGGAATACTTAATTTTGCTATAAAAAATAAGAAAAACTAATGTTAGCCATAGAAATAAATAGAATATGTGAGTACTGAACACAGATTTTAAAAAAGGATGAAACCGGTAGTCTCTCAAAAAGTTAAGCAGAATTACCATAGGACCCAGCAATTCCACTTCTAGGTATAAACTCTCAAAGAAATGAAAGCAGGGACTCAAACAGATACCTGAACATCCATGTTCATAGCAGCATCACTCACAATAGCCAAAAGAAAGAAACCACTCAAATGTTCATCAACAAATGAGTGAATTTAAAAATATATGGTATACACAAATGACGGAGTATTACTCAGCCCTAAAATGGAATAAAATTTTGATATATGCTACAACATGGGTGAACTTGGAAACATTATGCCAAGTATTGAAATAAGCCAGACACAAAAGGACAGATTCTGTATGATTTTACTCGTATGAAGTATCCAGAATAGGCAAATTCATAGAGACAGAAAGTAGAATCAAGGTTACTAGGGGCTAAGGGGAGGGGAATGGGGAGTTAGTGTTTAATGCACACAGTTTTTAGTCGGGAGTGATGCAAAAGTTCTGAAAATGGACAATGGTGATGGCTGCACAACATTGTGAATGTGCTTAATGCCACTGAATTATACTCAAACATCGTCAAAACAGCAAAGTTTATGTTCTGTATGTTATATCACGATTCTTTAAAAAGAATAAAACAAATAAGAATGTTGCTTACGTTACAGGAAAGTGGTCCTAGTCCAGATCCCAAGAGAGGATTCTTGGATCTTGCACAAGAAAGAATTCAGGGCAAGTCCATAGAGTCAAGTGAAAGCAAATTTATTAAGAAAGTAAAGGAATAAAAGAATGGTTGATCCAAAGGTAGAGCAGGCCCGAGGGCTGCTGGCTGCCCATTTTTATGGTTATTTCCTGATCATATGCTAAACAAGGGGTGGATTATTCATGCCTCCCCTTTTTAGACCATATAGGTTAACTCCCTGATGTTGCCATGGCATTTGTAAACTGTCAAGGCGCTGGTGGGAATGTGGCAGTGAGGACGACCAGAGGTCACTCTCTTGGCCATCTTGGTTTTGGTGGATTTTAGCCAGCTTTATTGCAACCTGTTTTGTCAGCAAGATCTTTATGACCTATATTTTATGCTGACCTTCCATCTCATCCTGGGACTTAGGATGCCTTAACCATTTGGGAATGCGGCCCAGTAGGTCTCAGCCTCATTTTACCCAGCTCCGATTTAAAATGGAGTTGCTCTGGTTCACACGCCTCTGACACTTATAGTCAGAAAAAAGATGAAAGGGCCAAGTTACAATGTGTGTATTATGCCACCTCTATATGAGAGGCATATTATCGCTGAATCAGCCATCATTGGTGACACTACGTTAATCCCATCTGTGCCCACATGAGCTATGTCTAGAAACACAGATAAAAGCAATGGCTGTTTAGCAAGCTCTTTATTGGCCAGGCATACTTGCCCCTTCTTCTCTCTGCTAGAGCAAGATTGTTTTGGCTTTAGGCAGTTTTCTCTGCAGAGCCTCCTTGTTCCAAAGTAACTACCCCATGAGTTTGGAAGGTCAATGTAGCAGAGAACACCGGTCACATGAACACTGAGTCACTGAGGATCCAGTCGTGTGGTCCTGCCACCCGCTTGCACCCTAAGCTAAGCGGGTGGACATATCTCACATATTTCCCCTTGAAAATACTGGACATTTTCAGCTGATTCAATAAACCTTGCAATATGAGTGACTTAACTTGGTCTGAGAGCCTTTCTGTTCCACGACCTCGGGGATGGCTTGCCCAGTAGCATAAATGGAGACTACCATTGTATCAAAGAAATTGCTCACACAATGTCAGAGAAAAGACAAGTACTGTGCAGGAAACAGTAAGAAATAGATGTGAAAAGAAGGGTGAGAGAAAACTAAAAGAGGGAAGGAGCGCCTTTCTTCGCTTGGATAAATGGGGGTAGCATCGAGATGAATCAAGGAGACAGGGAAGATGGGAGGTGGAGTAGCCCAGGTGGATGGAAAGCAACAGAGAGAATCCAGGAGCCTTTCATGTTCTATTGATGGACAGACAAACACCTGGACTAACAGCTGAGGCCACTGAGCAGCTCAGCCTGATGGCACGAAGACCCACCTGTGCATTTCCGTGCACCTGGAGTTTTGCCAAATGCATCTCCATGGAGAAAACAATGTATAAATCAGAAATGTTGCCCCATTGACACCCCTCAGCTTAAAAAATTGTCTAAGAGAAAAGAATAAGGAATAATAATACATTTTTTGAAATGTTCCCAATGATGAATCTAGGTGTTAATAACATTCCCAGCTGGGCGCGGTGGCTCACACCTGTAATCCCAACACTTTGGGAGGCCGAGGTGGGTGGATCACGAGGTCAGGAGATTGAGAACATCCTAGCTAACGCGGTGAAAACCCCATCTCTACTAAAAACACAAAAAATTAGCCAGGCGTGGTAGTGTGCACCTGTAATCCCAGCTACCCGGGAGGCTGAAGCAGGAGAATGGCTTGAACCAAGGAGGCGGAGCTTGCAGTGAATCGAGATCATGCTACTGCACTCTAGCCTGGGTGACAGAGTGAGACTCCGTCTCAAAAAATATATATAGATAATAATATATATAATAATGATATAATAATAATAATAACAACAACAACATTCCCAGTGACAAGATGTGGAAAGCAACGGCCAGAAACGTACCCAAAGTTCCCCAGCTACTATAACAGTGGCTCTGGCATCAAAACCTACAACTGTCTGGCTACAGAGCCTGTGTCCTTTTTCAGTGCAACAAACTAAGCCCAGGTCTGCAGAAGATAAAACTCAGATTCAAAGCAGGGGCATCCAGACAGTCCTTGGAAAAGGGACCTTGGGCTTCTGGAAGAGAAGACAGACCTCGTCGCCTGGTTACTTGATGGAGAGTTTTAGGACTGTGCAACAGAGAGGATACACAGCATTGTGAGTCTAGGGGAGGAGAGAGAGAAATATATTAGATTAAAAATGGAGTTGACGGGGTGCTAATGAGTGACCCTCCAGTAAATGGGCTGAATAGCAGGATGTAATTACCCTCTGCTTAAAGGGGACTCTTGGTGTTTCCCTCAGTGGGTAAACCCTTTAGTACTGTTATGCTAATTCCAATGAAAAAGGTAGAGAGAGACTATAATTCTTTTCTGCAAAAGAAAACAGCACATTTTCGTATTATTGATTCCGGAGAGTCCAAATAATTGTTTTAAAATTAGATTACATAAATGAAATAAGTCAGGCACAGAAAGATAAATACTGCATGTCCTCATTCATATGTGGGAGCTAAAGAAACGTTGAGCTCATGGAAGTAGAGAGTGGAGTTGTGGTTATTAGAGGCTGAGAATGTTATTAGATGAGGGAGAGGAAGATGGGGAGAGGTTGCTTAAAGAATACAAAATTACAGCCAGATAGGATGAATAAGTTCTTGTGCTCTATAGCACCATAGGGTGAATATAGTTAACAACAATTTATTGTATATTTTGAAAGAGCTACAAGAGAGGATTTTGAGTGCTCCCAAGATAAAGAAATGATCAATGAGGTAATGGATATGCCAATTACTCTGATTTGATCATTACACAATGTAGATAGATACATGCATGAAAATACCAGTCAATATTCCATAAATATGTACAATTATTATGTGTAAACTAAAAACAAAAGGAAAAGAAATTTAAAAATTAAAAAACTAGACTCATAGAAGATTAGATTATATAGAGGAGAGATTATATAGAGGAGCTCCATGGTGCAGGATGACCAAGGCACCCGTGGGTGCTCGGGCTGCAGAGCTGTGGCTCTGCCGGTGTCATCTCAGAATGGCAAACGGTCGAGAAGCGCGGGGTGACATGGGGGTCCTTTGGCTCCTCCTCACCTCTGCTTCTCCTTTTGTTCCATTGCAGGGCTGGTAATCTGAGCGTCCCATCCGGTGGGGAAAGGCTGTTCATGCCTTGACTTCAGAAAACCATTATTTCAACTGAAGTGAGTTGATCAGTCTCATACAGTATCAAAGGCCTTTTGCTTTTAGCTAAGGTGGAAATTTCTTATTTAGAAATTGTTGGTGTTGGCCTTTTCCTTCAGTCTACCAGAAAAATCAGAAGGAAGGACTCCAGGGTTTCTAAAGCCACTGATTAGCTGGAGGAGACCTGCTCACCATCTAATCAAGGCTTAAGCTGAAAGCTCTGACACCTTTCTTTGCACGGTCCAGCACTTGGTCAGCCATGATGTGGTTACAAGAAGAATTAACTGATCATTAGACAGGGCAGGGAAGACTGACCAGGACCTCGGCAGAATTAATGTGGAGACATTAGTGGATGATGATGGCCTAGGGCTCTGGTAGCAAACAGGGGTCAAGACAAAGGTCTTCTATCACTTTGTCTCATTTATTGTTTTGTCAATGAAGAAATAAGTTCCCGATTTTCTCTGATAGACTTGATTTCAGGTTGTCTTATTGTTTTCAATAAAAGAAGATTTAGTAAACATATAAACAAATGTTTTTTTAATGCTTCCTTCTTGGTAAGAATTTTTATATAAGTAATTTCACAAGTCCAAAAGACATCTTTTCACCCTGTACTCCAACACTGATTTGGAAAATACCTTCACTGTTGAAGCCTTGGAAAGGTGATTCAGACATTTTGTTGTCCTGAAAAAAGTAAATATAAAATGTAAACAATAATTACATTATTTTCCTTTGTTTTACAGATGGTAAAATCAAAGTACGGAACAACTGACTTGGTTAGGATGGCAATGAAAAAGTCAGGCCCTTACTTAGGTCAGCTACCATTCTAGGTCGGTTGCTCGTCCATGGCACAGATTTTCTACAGAGCTTTTGCATCATCTTAGCTCCCTTGTAGTTTCAGACCAATTGCTCATCTATTTTTAGCAGGCAAACCCACTGGGGAAGAGAGATGCTAACAAATGAAAGGAAAAGAATACAAGGCACAAGGGCAGAATGAATGTCAGAGGTGAGATAACAGTTAAAAAGAAAGAAAGAAAGAAAGAAAGAACCTACAAGAGAACTCAAGGACATTTCAAGGATAACATTTAAGTAGATGAAATGCACTTTATTCATGATGGCCTTTTCCTCCATTTCCCTAATCCCACAACACGCCTCGATCCCTTTCTCTTCTGAATCTTCCTGGCATGCTGTTTGTTCTCTAATGACATTTGTTAGATCCTGCTTTCTGGCAATGTACAGTGGCAATCACACCCTGACTAGACCAATGAGACTGTCAGCTTTCTGAAGGCACAGTGTTTTGGGCAAATTTGTTCCCCTACTTCCCACACCTCTTGCTGAGTCTAGCATGTTTGTTGAATGAGTAAGAAAATTTGCACAGCTAGAGTGACCCCAAACAACGGAGTTTTGTCTTGTATTGTTTTGCTTGTTTGTTTTTTGAGACAGAGTCTCGCTCTCTCACCCTGTCCTCCAGGCAGGAGTGCAGTGGCCCAATCTTGACTCACTGCAAACTCTGCCTCTCCGGGTCAAGGGATTCTTTTGCCTCAGCCTCATGAGTATCTGGGACTACAGGCACCCACCACCACACCTGGCTAATTTTTGTATTTTTAAATGTTGGCCAGGCTGGTCTCTAACTCCTGACCTCAAGTGATCCGCCAGCCTCCCAGAGTACTAGGGGATTACAGGCATGAGCCATCATGCCCAGCCTCCCAGTTCTTTTTTTTTTTTTTTAAACAGAGTCTCGTTCTGTCCCCAGGCTGGTGTGCAATGGCGTAATCCCGGCTCACTAGAACCTCCGCCTCCCAGGTTCAAGTGATTCTCCTGCCTCAGCCTCCTGAGTAACTGGGATTACAGGCAGCCGCCACCATGCTCAGCTAAGTTTTTTGTATTTTTAATAGAGGCGGGGTTTCACCAGGTTACCCAGGCTGGTCTCGAACTCGTGACCTCAGGTGATCCACCCACCTCGGCCTCCCAAAGTGCTGGGATTACAGGCGTGATGTTTCTGAAATTTTGAAGACATTTTATCAAAATGCTTGGGACATTAGCACTTGACTAAACAAATAAATAAAAACTATCAGCTCTGCTCTCCATAAGTTTATATTCTAAAGCAGGGACAAAGAGGAGCTAGAGATCGTCCTTTATCTTATGGCATTATAGTGTGCTCGGCTCTTCAGAGGGTGAGATGAGAAACCTAGTGAAACTTGGACTTGGAGCTGACAAGTCTTCTTCTGCTCTGAATCACACAGGGTTGGAAATAGACCAGACCTGAGAAAACATCCTGCCCAAAGTCTTCATTTTGCAGGTGAAGAAAGTGAGGCCAAAGGAGACTGTCTTGCCCAAGGGCACCAAGCTAGATGGTGGCATAGCCTAGATTGAATAGTTTTAAAATAAAGCAGTAAATAAAGCAATGCATTAAAACCTTTCTACAGAGACCCTGGGTTAGAAATTTAGCCTTTTATCATTTTTATTTGTGTTTATTTATTTATTTTGACATGGAGTTTCGCTCTTGTTGCCCAGGCTGGAGTGCAATGGTGTGATCTCAGCTCACTGCAACCTCTGCCTCCCAGGTTCAAGTGATTCTCCTGCCTCAGCCTCCAGAGTAGCTGGGATTACAGGTGCACACCCACCATGCCAGCTAATTTTGTATTTTTAGTAGAGACCGGGTTTCACCATGTTGGCCAGGCTGGTCTCAAACTCCTGACCTCAGGTGATCCACATACCTTGGTCTTCCAAAGTGCTGGGATTACAGGCGTGAGCCACCTTGCCCTCCAAAACATAGCCTTTTAAATCATTAATAAGTGCTAGAGTATCAAGCATAGAAAACAAATGAAGATCTGTGACAAAGTCAGGACTTAAAAAAAAAAAAAAAATCCTCAGGCTATGTATTTGAGAGTTTTTGGTTAGGTTCAGTGTGAACGTTGAAGACTCTCCTTCGCTTTCAGTCCTGACTTGATGGGCACAGGTAGGCAGGGAAGGACAGACATTTCTCAATTCCATTTCTAGATGTTGCCTAAGAACATGCTGTGTAGACCACAGGCTTCTCTGCTTTCAGGAGCAGAAGAGAGTCTCCCAGTTCTTTTTAGTCTTCCCACTACCAGGGGGCAAGTTCCCTAATTAGTTGATCTAAGAAGGCTAACCAACAGATCTGTGCAAAATGGATTATTCCTGTTCCAGTTCTGCATAATAGCAAGGCTCCCTCTTTGCTCAGGAAAGGAAAAGCCATAGGACTTTTCTTTCCATTACCACCTTAATTAATTCATTAATGATTTTTCAGGCAAGTTTTATTCAGGCACTTTGGGACAGGGCAGTGAGTCAGAGGTTGGCATCAAAACCAGAATAGAAGCTGTACTTCTCTCTGGGGATTCTACTCTGGGCTTTAGATTCCCAGATCATACAACTTCCTAATTGGAAAGAAATGTTCCTAAACAAGAGCAGGGGTTTTGCTGGAGCCTGACAGTGACTAATAAGGTCGGTCTAAGGACTGTTTGATGAAAGAGAAGCTGGATTTACTTGTCACAGTGAATTTTTAAAAGTTCTTTCACCCCGAGGTTTACTGCTGAATATAAATAAAAGACCTCTCCTTGGGCAATCCCACCCCAATTCCTGCAAATATGCCTTAGTTAATTAAATTAACTTTGAAATGACATTCCATGTCTTGTTCCCAAATGCCTTTGATTTCTCCAAGATCTGCTTATTGACAAGCTGTTTCACAAGGTTCCTGTTTAAACTGGTTATGTTTTGTCCACAGACTGCAGACGAATCGGAGACAGGTTTTATCATCATCTCTACAGCCGGCATGGAATAGCCCTCCCGTCGTACTCATTTGACTGTGGACCAAATGGCTCACAAACATACAATTAAAAAAGTATGCATCTAGGGTGTTTACACAGTATCCCGATAAATATAATATGGTAATTTAAATACCCTTTGCTGAAATTCCTGAGTTAGCAATGGGGTGTGGGAGGGAATTTTAAAAATTAGTCTTTTTTAAAAATCAGGCCTTTGCTTTCGCAATTCAAGTGGCTCTCGGCTTAAACATATTAAGTCCTAAGCTGTGACTCCCCTCCAGGGAACAGCCGCGCAGGCGCAGGCACGCACACGTGGACACACACACACGCGCGCCCTCCCACACCCCTTTCCGTGTGAATCGCCTGCGGGATTTAGGGCTTCTCCACCAGCGATTACTGTCAGGTGCAGAAAGCAAGCCTCTTTGTTCTATGAGCATTTTCCTCCCCCCGGATTTGACTGTTATTTACGGGCCACGTGAGCGCCAGGCGCGGGTCCCGCGGGGGAGGCGACCCCAGAGCAAGGGAGACAAAGGCTGGCCCAGAGCGCGACCCGTGCGCCCCAGCGACGTCTCCCCAGCTCCTGCGACACGCGGGAAATTGGCCCGGACCTACCTCCTGAGAGGCTTTTTCCAGAAATGTCTTGTTAAAGCCTTTGTAAAGGTATCGGTGTTTACTTGCGCCGGGAGAGCTCCGGCCCTGGGGCCTGACAGGCGGCGGATTTCTGAGCTGCTAGAGAGCAACCCGGGAAAGCAAAATCAGTCTTGGACTGTCGGGGCTCCTGAGGCTCCTTGCTCCTTATCGAAAGCGAGTTATTAGATAGACCCCCACAGTCCTATTCAGCAGAATGGGAAACTGGACTCCGACACCTTTTGCCCTCCCCACAGGGAGGCCACGCAGTGCGCCTTTGACCACTTATCTCCCACCCGGAGTGCCCGACGCCCAGGGTCCCGCCACCGGGCAGCCTCGGTCAGTCCACAGTTGTGGCCCCTTCCAGGGCCTGGACTGGGGTGAGCACGAGCCTTGAGCGCAACATTTAAGAAGGGCGCCGAAAAGTCAGTAATCAAAAGAAATATCTTGATGCAATGCCTCTTTAAACAAATAAACAAAAAAAAATGCAAAATATCCATGATGAATAAAATACTAAATTTTAAAAAGAGAAAGGATCCGTGCTGTGCCATCGTGAGCCATTTTGGAGCCCGGAGCAAAAGGAAATATCACCTTGCCCAAGCGGTGCCCCTCACAGCCCATCCGAGTAGGACCCGAGGGCCGAGGCATTCGGGGCGCAGTGGGGGACGAGGCTGGTCGAAGGTCTCGGAAGTGGAGGCTCCGCTGAGCTCCGGTGGGGGAGTGCAGGGATGCCCCCAGGACCGGAGGTGAGAGCTCTAGAGAGCAGCTCCGCCCGGAACAAAGGCATGGGGAGAGGGCGAGCTCGGGCGGGAGAGACCCGGCGGGTTCCGCTGCCCTCGCTGCCTGGGTCGGGCTTCCACGCGCGCCCTGGAATGGAATACGCTACTCTGCAGCCTCCGAAACTGCGAGCGAGTCCTGTAACTCCCTTGCTCTGTGATTCTCACTAATAAGACTTGGCAAGATGTCGGGCGAATAATTTTTGGCTTCTGCACGGTCCTCACCGCGTGCGTGCACAAACCCCCAGCCAAAAGCCGCCTCTGGGAAATTAAACGCAAAAGAGAAATGGGGATGGGGAGGGCTGTTACGTGACCAGGAAAAAGGAATGCCCAGAAACCTGAATCAGGCCCAGAGCTGAAGTCCTTTCAAAAGGTCATTTTTTGCGGGTACATTTTCCACGGTCCAGCTCCGCAGCAAATGTGGACCCTGTCATTTCCTGAAAGGATAATTCACAACTATGCAAAATAGGGTGAAGACGTTTCCCAAACAGGAAAACCTTGTTTTCCCCCCGACCAGGGTTAAACAAACATCTTTTAGGAAGCGTGGACAGAAGTGTAGACGGCTCTCCTCCCTCGGAACACCATTCCGGCAATTAATGCCTCCCTTTGGGTCGTAAAGCAACAAACCCCACACCTCACTCGGATCCTGGGCTTCGGGCGGGAGGACTTTCTCTTTCATCTTCCAAGCAGGGGGTTGCCCACGTTCCTGAGGAAGCTATAAAACTGATTTAACGGCTTTGGATGAAAATCGATCACGCTAATACAAACTACGTCTCAGGAATCGCATTTTCAGAAAGGACTGGCCGGGTCGAAAGCGCATGGGGAGTCTGGGGCTAGGAGGTGCCAGGCCCCGCCGGGTGGGCAGCGGCGCTCTGGTCCCCTCTCCACTTGGGTACCCGGGAGAGACCTGCGGGGCTGTCACGCTGGGAAGCGCGAAGGTGCAAAGGGATGAAAGCTCAAACCCGAGCCCCGGCCTCCTCAGCCGGCTATATTCCTTTGACGCCGCCCGCCTAGCGGCGGGGTGTAGCGGCGGCACAGGTGCCGGTGTCGGGTTGGAGGCGCGGCGCAGCCTGGGCCAGCGGGCAGACAGCGAAAGGCGCCGCGCGCTCCATTCACAAAGTCCAGGAGCTGCCTGGAGCTCGCGGCGGGTCGGAGGCCGCCTCCCTCTTCCTCTCGGCCTCGGTTTTATGAATGGGCCTGGCGGCGAGCACCCGGCGCCCTGTTTACTCCGCTCTTTGTGACGTCGAGTTCCCGTGACCAGGAGCCAGCGGCCGCGCTCCATTCAAGCTCCGAGGAGGGGGTGGGAGGAGGGGCCCGGAGGGGGCGGGGAGTCAGCGCGGGGGGCGGGGGAGGGCGGGAGCTCGGAATGGAACGGGGCGGGGCCTGGCGGGGTAGTACCTAGCCCCCCCTCCCCCGGGAGCGCGGAGAAGCATTAATAAATCTCTAAGCCGAGGAGGAAACTCTGGCTGGGGTAGTGCGCGGAGCGCCGGGGGAGCGTGGGGAGCGGCAGCGCCTGCGCCGGTGGCGACAGGAGGCGCGCGACCGGCAAAAATACACGGGAGGCAGCCGCCGAAGAGAGTCCGCGGTCCTCTCCCGTAAACACACTCTCCTCCACCGCCGCCTTCCCCTCCGCGCTGCGCGCCGCCCGGCTGGGCACCCAAGGCCGCTCCAACTGCTATGTGACCGCGAGGCTGCGGGAGGAAGGGGACAGGGGAGAAGAGGCTCACCCGCGGGAGCCCCTGAGGACCAAGTTTGCGGCCACTTCTGCGGGCGTCCCTTCTTAGCTCTCGCCCGTCTCTTCCTGCAGCCTAGGCGGCCGGGGTGCCCTTCTCTTCCTCGCGCGCCCAGCCGCCTCGGTTCCCAGCGACCATGGTGACGATGGAGGAGCTGCGGGAGATGGACTGCAGCGTGCTCAAAAGGCTGATGAACCGGGACGAGAACGGCGGCGGCGCGGGCGGCAGCGGCAGCCACGGCGCCCTGGGGCTGCCGAGCGGCGGCAAATGCCTGCTGTTGGACTGCAGACCGTTCCTGGCGCACAGCGCGGGCTACATCCGAGGCTCGGTCAACGTGCGCTGCAACACCATCGTGCGGCGGCGAGCTAAGGGCTCCGTGAGCCTGGAGCAGATTCTGCCCGCGGAGGAGGAGGTGCGTGCCCGCTTGCGCTCCGGCCTCTACTCGGCGGTCATCGTCTACGACGAGCGCAGCCCGCGCGCCGAGAGCCTCCGTGAGGACAGCACCGTGTCGCTGGTGGTGCAGGCACTGCGCCGTAACGCCGAGCGCACTGACATTTGCCTGCTCAAAGGTAAACGCGGGCTCCGGGCGCTAGCTAGAGGGGAGATGGAGGGGGTCTTGGCGGCCTGCACCTTGTTGGCACGGGAAGGAGTCCCCGGCGTGATTCGTAGTTGCGGGGATCACCGCGCGCCCTTTTGTGTGTTGGTGTGTGCGGGTTTGCGAGGTTTCTGTGCAAGTGAGAGCTTCAAGTCCTCAGGGACAGTGCGGACGGGTTCCCCCGCTCACCTGCAATTCCGCACCGTCCTAG
Organism: Chlorocebus sabaeus; assembly: GCF_047675955.1. Classification (NCBI taxonomy): domain Eukaryota; kingdom Metazoa; phylum Chordata; class Mammalia; order Primates; family Cercopithecidae; genus Chlorocebus; species Chlorocebus sabaeus. Next base: position 28,969,717 of record NC_132911.1, on the reverse strand, counting down.
CGAGGCCCCGTTTATTGAGACTAACGGTCCTGGCCTCGAGGATGAAGCGGCGACTCTGCACGGCCCATCTTGAGTCCCGGGAACAGTTCCCAAGTACCACGGGGCGCGTGGGGACAAGATAGGCCTGTTGGTTTGGCTTGCCAGGGCCCTGCACTGAGCCGGACCTGGAGAATCAGAGAGGTGGGGAAAAAGGGTGAAGAGGGGTGGGCGCCGAGGTACAATTGGCCCTGCCAGTTTCACTGAAAACAAGACCCTGGCAAATGCAGAAAGGAGATTGGGTTGCACACACTGTGTAGAGCGATCTGTATCTGCGTTCCCGCTGCCCAACTCCGAGCTCAGCTTGGAAGGTGGCCAATTCCCGTCCCGGGCTAGATCCAGGCTCTGGGAGCGGGAGGCTGGAGGACTGGGTATCTGGGGGACGCCGGGCGGAACCGGTCCTCTAGCTCCTGCAAATTCGGGCAGCGGAGAATGACCACCTTTTGTTCAGCCCGGATTTTCGACTATCTGAGGGCGGCGCGTGCCGGGTTTTAGCGAGCCCTGGCGAAACTCTTGGCGGCGGGGCTGTCTTGTCACATTTGTAGTCAGACATCCCGGAAAAATCGCGTGCCGTCCGAGTCCCTGGAGGGACCGGGGGCCCGCCACACCTGCAGGGCCGGGTGAGTCCGCGGCCCTCGGGCTAGGGAGCGGGCAGGGCGCGTGGGGTCCGGGCGCTCCCTGCCGCGCTGCGCCCCCCGCCTCCCGCCGCCGCGTTCCGCGCATTCTTTCGTGCGGGTCGGGTCTGCGCTTCCGAGCCCGAGAGGCATTTCGGACCCCCCCTCCGACATCCCATCAAAGAGCCGCTCCTCCCCCTGCAGGCGCCTTCGCCGCCTCCCTCTTTTCCTTTCCTTTCCTTTCCGCTCCTCTTCCGACCTGTCCACCAGGGAGGAAGGGAGCTGGAGGGGGGCGGAAACCTCTCCCCTCCAAATAACACAACAAAATTGCTCAGTGCTGAGGAGCCGGGTTCGCCCCTGCCGAACAGCGGGGGGCTTTGTTCTCCGCAGTTGTTTCCTGCCCATTTGACCTGTCAGCTGCTGGGGAAACGCTGCTGTTGACCTTTGGTTGAACTGCTAAGGCGATTTTGCTGATTTTTCTTTCTTTTTTCGCGGGGGCCGTCTTTTGCTCCTCCAATTGAGCCCAGTCCCCCTCCCTTCTCCCCAAAGCGCTCCAAGAGAAAGTGCCAGGAAGGGGCTTGTCCCGGAAGGCCTGAACGCTGAGCGGGGCCAGGTCCTGATTAGGCCATCAGGGTGGGCGTCCGCGCCATTGTTTGAGCTTGTCGGCGCTGGTGGGAGAGATGAGGGCAATTCCTCTGGGACGCAAGTCCCCTGGAGTGGCCGGGGCTGGCCGGGATGTTCCCCGCACGGCGCTGCCCTCGAGTCCCCCCGATGGAGAGCGCGGGCGCGCCTTCCTTCGCTGGCCTCCAAACCCGGGACCCGCGAGAACACAGGAGGGCTGGGGCTGGGCTCCAGCCCCACGTGGAGTCTGGGTTTGTTTTGTTGTGTTTTGGTTTCCTTCCTGGAAGAAATCCCGAGGGGGCCGCCCTAGAGCGGCATCTCCGGGACCTCGGCCCTTGGGCTTCCGGGGTTGCAGCCACTTAGGCCCAGCTCCCGGGAAAGAGGGATTATTTTTTAAGGTTTATTCCCAGGGCGCGCGGCATTTCCCTGTCCCTCGTGAATCCCGTTGAGAGTCCACCTCCCCAACCTCCTCCGTTTCCTCAGCCAAACCGATTCGAGAGCCCTGGAGATTCTGGGCGAGGCTAGGGACTGGGTGGGATAGGCCTCTTGGTAAAACGACAGCCCTCCGGTGTGTGGTGAGGTGCCTGGCCAACGGAAGAGAAGTATTTTAAAGGGCTGTTTCCTCCTGGAGCCTGCACTGCCTCTCGTAGTCGGCCCCGATGCGGGCAGGGAGGATCATCTTTGGCATCGCCAGGTGGACATCCTTGCAGATGGAGGTGTGCAGGCCTGGGCCACAGATTAGCTTCGGTCTCTTCTGGAATAGCCCCTCCTCCCCTGCCCCCTGTAACCAGAAGTTCAGCTTCTACTTCACAAGCAAAGGGAGCCTGCCCTTGGAAGCAAGCACTTAAAATTGAGAGGTGGGGAAATCTTCCAGCTTGCTCTGTAGTGGTGATGAACATCTTTGAGGTTAATTGGGCCCTATTCGGTTTAGCTTAGCTGATTTTGACATATGTGTTCAGCAGAGGCCATCTTTAACCCAGTTCCTCTTCTTCCTGTTTGCCCTCTAATGGAAAGCATTCCTAGAGAGAGGTCAGAAGGAAGAAGTCAGTATCTGCTCCCACAGCTCTGCGGGAAGGGGCTGCGGAAGGAAATCAAGGTGTCTCCCAGGTCTCCAGATACGCCTCCCTTCCGTGCCTGGAAGCCAGTGCAGTGGATCAAATGTGGTTTCCCGGGAGGGGGCTCTGGGGCAGAGACCTAAAGACGAATTTTGAGAAGCAAAGGAAGAAAAAGCTCCTTAGATTATCTCTAGTAGATGCCTTAATTGATGAAGGGCTGGAGAATTTGTTTCCTACTGGAGTTGTTCATTTTATTTTCCAGTTATGTATGTCTCATTTCATGTGTGCCTGTGCATGTCTGTAGAGCAGGACAGGAAGCCAGTAGAAGGCCTGAGGGTTGGTGTCTGCCATTCTTGGAGGGGTTAGGGGAAGCAGTAAAAGCAACAGAATATTTTCAGAAGTGATAGTAGCATTCCCAGCCAAAGCTAGCTAATTGTCTTAATTAATTGTATTTTAAAATTCAGTTTTTCTATTTCTGCCACGTTGAGGGGTTACTTCATGTTGAATTGGTTACCCCATGCAGGTGGCAGGAGGTAAACTTCACTTAATATCAATAAAGTACAGCCTAGCCTTTACATTTCCTCAGTTACCCAACTTTTGCTAAAAGCAATAACGAAAAATCTGATGTTTTCTATCTTTGCTAGTAGAGGATTTCCAGTGGGGTAACTTTTTTAAAACTCATTTAATTTAAAATCCTGTAAGGCATTTTCAGGGTCAGTTTGGAAATTTTAGATTTCAGATTTTATCACAATACACTTCTTGAAATCCCTTTCTCTCTCATTGATAAATCCTTGGATCAGAGTTTGAGACTCCCCTGGTCATTAGAGAAAGACAAAAAGAGCTCTTGCTTGCCTTATTCTTTGCCTTTAATAACTCCAAATAACAAAAGTCTGTTATGCGAAAAGATTTCAGGTATAAAAACATTGCCTTCCTTTCCACCTACCCAAAACTTGCCTCAGCCTTTGTCAGTTCTTATTTAAAAGCTGTCCTGGAGCTGTCTGAGAAAGGGGAAAAATCATCTAGATATTTCAGTTTCCCCTTCCACTCACCCTATAGTACCCGATAGCCTCCAACAGCCCAGGGCCTGACCATACAGTCCCTGATATTACCCTTTCTGTAGAAAACATCACTATAGCCTCCAACAGCCCAGGGCCTGACCATACAGTCCCTGATATTACCCTTTCTGTAGAAAACAGTCACTAAGTCCAATGATGAATGTGGGGGAAGAGGGGCACACTTAACAGCTCTGGAAACTCTGGTGACATTTTTCCATTTTTTCTCTCTCTACCCCCACCATTGCTATCTCTGTCTTCAGTTCCCCATGAGGGCAATGGCATCAAACAGCACAGCTCTGGGGGATGTCAATATTGCATACCTTTTCTACCTAAAGGGAAAGGGACTAGCTTTTCTGCTTCCAAATATAATAGCCTTTCTGATTGCAAATACGGTAGCTTTTCTGCTTGCAAATGTAATACAATGCCCATGACAGCCAAGGATTGGAAGTATAAGTGCTAGGCCTTACAGGTAATTTTTAACCCAGATTGTAATTTGTTAAATAATTACAATGAAGCAAACTCACTACCTTGGGCGTCATTTACATTGGATGTCTCCAACTAACAAAAGTAACTAAAGACAGATGTAGGTGAAAATTGAAAGTGAAATTTGACCCTTTAGACCGTCACAACTTCCTTGGGCTTATCCTAGGTGCTTATAGGAGAGGTGGGCTCCACCCACAAAAATGGGCTGCTCAGAAAAACGAGGGAGAGAGAAAAGGTGGCCACTTTACTGAACCAAGAAATTACTTGAAAAAAAATCAGAACATCTGAAACCAAATAGCTGATTTCCTTACCGGGAGGCAGTTCCCGGCTAACAAAGAGGAAGCACAACGGGAAGAAAAGTTCACTCCAAAGGAAGGCAGTTTGCTGAATATAGCAGATCGCCCAGGAGGACTGGGAGAGACTGCAAACCAGTTCGAGCCCCCAGCATGGCGTTAGGTGTCAGCCAGCTGGCAGGAAGGTCCAGGGGTCTGTGTTCAGAGTCTCAAGGTGACAAGTTCACTTAGTTGGATTTTAAATACAGCTGAACATTTACATCGGTGCTTACTAAGTCAACACTCACCTAAAGTAGAGTTCCCAAAGGCAAATGGCCTTCAAATAACCCCAGACTTTCTTGCAGGAGCATGACTTTTCTGGCAAGAGCAAGGCCATGAGCCCTGCCTGGGATCTGGCACTATTCTGAGTGTTGGGGGCGTAATGGGGGAAAAGTGGCAGCCACGTTAAGATCCATGATCAAGGCCGGGCGTCGTGGCTCACGCCTGCAATCCTAGCACTTTGAGAGACGGAGGCAGGCAGATCACTTAAGGCCAGGGCAACGTGGCAAACTTGGTCTGTACAACAAATATAAAAATTAGCCCGGCGAGGTGGCATGTTTCTGTATTCTCAGCTACTCAGGAGGCTGGAGCAAGGAGATTGCTTGAGCCCAGGGAAGTAAAGGCTACAGTGAGCCATGATCATGCCACTGCACTGCAGCCTGGGTGATTGAGTGACAGTGACAGACCCTGTCTGGGGGAAAAAAAAGATCCATGACCATAGTCACCACCAAAGGACAGTCTTCCCCATCACAAATCCCATTAACAGTGCTATTATGGTGATATTATCAGCGCTACATCAATCTGCCCTTTTTAAAGTACTATTACATACATTATCTCCTATTCCTGCAAGGGATGGGGGAGTGCAGGGGAGAGCTTCTGATGAGGGGTCTTCATTTCCACTAAACTTTGAAAATTGCCTTCCTGTATGAGGATGTGAGGAGGAGGAGGCACGGCGGAGTTGAACTGTAGATGGAGTTATTCTTCAAGTAAGTCTGATGAAAATCACACTCTTTTTTTCTTCCAAACTTTAAAATTATAAAATAAAGGTGATAAAATGAGAGATTTAGGAATAGAAAATATATTCTTGAATAAGAACGTGGGAAAAACAGGTTGAAATTAGTAAGAAACCTGTTATGGAATTACATTCAGTAGGACACAAACACATTCAATACATTCATTTCATACCTTCAAAGGACATAGGAGAAACAATTCATTCATTCAGAATGGCACATCTGATAATGAAATTATTCAGAAGAGAGAAATGCAGCATTTAGGCACCTGCTACTTCAGAGCTGGCAAAACTGACCCACAAATAAGGAGATCCTGGATATTTAGAAGCACAGGATACTGGAACTTAAAGATCATTATAACAATAAATTCTTACATTTTGAGAGTGGGAAAAACCAGAGTTGAGGAGGGAACATACTTGTCCAAGTTCCACAACTCGAGTTGGACTTCACCTGGATCTGTCTCCACTTCTCCTTGCACACCTGCTAGGGGCACGGGATGGAGCCCTGCCCCTTTGTAGACAATGAAAATAAGCTTTCGCTTTCATGATTTTCTTGGGATAAAACTTGGTGGTCTAAATCTAGCTCTTGAAAGAGCTGTGACTATGGTACTTGCATGGATTTGGGGATGGATAGGAGGGACTGAGTGGAAGTAGCCTTAGAATAATCTTTTTTTGACCCCGCCCACAGTAAGAAACGCATTTTAATTTATATCGTGACCCAGGAGAGGGATACATGCACATCTGAAAAAATGTTCCATGAAATGATATCCTCTTTAAGGGTAATACATCCTCCTAATTCCTATTCTATTGTATTCAGTTTTTAAAATGTGGGTCATGACTCTTTAATGACAGCCTGGATTAGGAAAGCAATGGATAGAAGCAGAGTTTGGTGAAATACCAGCAGTGCCCTATTTGGATCAGTTCTGTCTTTGCATAAAAAGTCTGTCTTCACTTGAGGAAACCTGCAGGCACTGCCCCCTGGAGAAGGGCCCCCCAGGAAGGGATGGAAGGCAGAGGTGGCATAGATTGACACCCAGAGATGACTTACTGGGTCTTGGCCCTGTGGGAGGTGGACTTGAGCAGCTTCTTCCACCGATGGATAAATGCTAACTTGCATGCATCCTCCCGCATCACCTTCACCGTGTCCTCGGGACTCCACCAGCCCAGAGCATATCGTTCTCACCCATGAGTGCTGGCCTGAGTGCAGCCCAGGGCCCACCAGAAGGAACTCCCTTTAGTGTAGCATCTTGTGACAACCAGCCACAGACCCCCAAAAGCTGGCGACCATTGTCAGGGACGAGAACCTTCCAGTGCTCCTGCCCCTTGAGCGAATTTGCTTCTTCACCTTGTTCCTTTTTGCTTGTTCTTTAAAACTCCCCCAGAGGAAACTGACTTTCCTGTAATTATTTTTCTGCTGCCTTCTAATGGTGCCTTTTCCAAACAGTTGTCATCAGCCTGGGGGAGATGTCGAACGGCCCCCTCAGGCCAGATCTAGCCTGTTTCCCACCTAATGGGTCACGTGGGCACTCCCTCCCTACCTCCCACACCACTCTGTGGCCAGCAGCTGGCTCCAGGTCCCTGACAAGGGTTCTGCTGAGTGGCAGCAATGGCCATGCCTGGGGGAGAAGATGGAACCCTTCCTCTTTCTTCACTATGAGGTCTGGAGGTCTCCCGAAACCAGGAAACAGGTTTATGGGAGAGCAGGCTGTCAAATGTGCAGTACCTTACCAGCATTACCCCATCCCCTGGTTCCTCTTTGGCCTTTGAGGATCTCTGCTGAGGGTACCCAAGGGCACCTCTCCATGTAGGCACCGGGAAGGGAAAACTTCCTAATCTGTCTCCCTGATGCAAGGCACAGAGCCTGGCTGTTGGAACCAGTCCTCAAAGGCCTCTGTGCAGGGGACTTTCATCACCTCTTACAGACAAGGAAGAGGCTCTGAGAGGTTCAGGAGGGCCGGGCTGCACAGCTGATAAATGCTCCAAGTGGGGTGCAACCTCATAGCAGAGCCTGTGCCCTTTCCAGAACTTCACTCCAGTGCCCTGTTCCATACCCTCAGCAATGAGGACAACATCCTCTCAGCTGCTCTGGGCTCTTCCTGCTTCTCCAGCCCTGAAGGTCTCTCTGCTCTGTGACCATAGGGCCTGCCCTGGCATTCCTAGGCCACCCAACCATTCACTTTCAAGTGCAGGCGACAGCTTGTCTGCCTTGGTGGTGAGTTTTTGCAGGACACCACCTGTGTCTAACATGTCGTTTTAAAATGTGTTTTAATAGCTCAGATTATGTAATAGACACAAAAGGATCATGTAGTTAGAATTTTTGCAAATCCTAGAGAAGTATATAGAGTAACAACTAATGGCTTGGGATACAAGTGCTCAATCACTGTTAATGAATGGGTTTCCCTTCCACTTTCTCCAAAAGGGAGCATGGACCGAAGTTTCCCATCGCTGAGGCCCCTGAGGGACTTCAGCTGCAGACAGATATTTCCTTCCTCTTTCCCCATCCTCTAATTACTGCATTTTGGGCAGCAGTGATGGCAGCCGAATAAGGAAAGGGGTTTATGATGGGAGGGAGGGGGTGCTTCTGTGATGAGGTGGCTGCCGAGGCCACCAGCATGACCGAGGCTGGCGGTACCAGCCCTGCCAGCAGGTTTTCCATCCAGGGAGGCTGGTCACTGTGACTCAGCAGGAACAAGGGCCTGTGACCAGAGAGAGATCCATTTATATCCTGAGGGAGGGAGAGGAGGGGAATAGAGAAGCCTCCGGTCAGAGAGGAAAAAATGTACACCCTGTTTCTATAAGCCTTATGATGTGGTAGAGAACCGTTTCCTTCTTCTCAGTAGGAAGCAGTCTCTAGGGTTGGGATTTGGGGCAAGTGACTGACTCACCATCACATGTCTGCACATTGGAAAATTTCTATGAATGGCCCTAGGGCACAGAGGTCCTATGTCACTGTCATGAAGATCACAAAGGTAGCGACATCCGGGACCGCTGGCCAACTTGTCATTGGAGTCAGTTGAATGGGTCTGTTGGAATGGCGGTTCTCCAACGCACAGACCCTACTGAATCAATCAAATCCATTTCTGGCCCTACAGAAACTGCAAAATAAAAATAAAAGCAGGGCCATACATTGATAGCACTGTGAATTGGAAGTTGGCCACAAAAGGAAGTCCCAGAGATCACAAGAAAGCCAGAGATAGGGCCTGAAAGGTTGTCTTTTTGGAAGGCCTCCCTGTGGCCTCTCCCTGAATCCCACCCGCCTCCACCCCTCCTGAAAAGGACACCCACCCTATCCCAGCTCAGCTGGCCATTTATCTTCTTCTTCTTTTTTTATTTAAAAGATCTCCCTTCTCTGGAAGATTACCCCACAGATAACCATTCCAGGGCTTACCCACTCTCAGGTCACGAAATCCTCCCTTGCCCCAAACCTGCATGTAGCATGAGGGATTTATTTAGATTTCAGCCCATTTTCTCTTGTTCTGGCCTCTTGGTGACAGAACAGCTGTTCATGAGGACATGCAATGGGCATCTGCTCCCTTACTGAGATCCAGAAGAGTTTGTGCGAGGGTCATTTTTTTTTCCTTCTTTCTCACACTGGAGAACCTCCCCCGAGGAAGGACTGGAATCGCGGGTGGCAGGTGTCTCTACAGGTGCTTAGTGTCCTTGGAATCCCAGCGTGACCTTCCCTTCTCTGTTTTGTCATTGCCCTGAGGAGCTACTCCGCAGAGTCCCTTCTGCACATCCCCTGCACGTCTTCCTTTGTATGTCTTCCTCTCTAACCCAGGTCTTGTCCATAAAGCTTATCCTTCCAGCTTTGCTGCAGTCCTGGCCAGTGTGTCCTCTGCATCTCTGGAAACCGCTCCATGGCCATTCTCTAGGTCCACAGCGCCACCCAGTGGCCAATAGGGAGCACTCCAGCTTCTGCCTTTCCAAGCAGCCCGCCTGAGTCTGTAGGAGTCGAGTTCATTCTGACTTCTGCTGGCTTAGTGACCCCATTAACCTGAGCTTTCTCCTTTACAGGCGGCTATGAGAGGTTTTCCTCCGAGTACCCAGAATTCTGTTCTAAAACCAAGGCCCTGGCAGCCATCCCACCCCCGGTTCCTCCCAGTGCCACAGAGCCCTTGGACCTGGGCTGCAGCTCCTGCGGGACCCCACTACACGACCAGGTAGACTCGGGGGCCAGGGCTTGGAAGTGGAGGGCAGGGGCAGCACAGGGGCCAAGGGATGCCTTCTTTTCAGAATTCCGAAGGTGTTTTTGTCTTTGCTTTTGAGACAGTCTTGCTCTATCACCCAGGAGTGCAGTGGTGTGATCATAGCTCACTGCAGCCTCGAACTCCTGGGCTCAAGGGATCCTCCCTGGTAGCTGGGACTACAGCCACCATGCCTGGCTAATTTAAAAAGTTTCTTGGTAGAGACAGGGAGTCTTGCTTTGTTGCCCAGGCTGGTCTTGAACTCCTGGCCTCAAGGGATCCTCCTGCTTTGGCCTCCCAAAGTGTTGGGATCACAGGGGTGAGCCACCACATCCAATCCTGAGATTTTTTTAAGTCTTTGAATGTTATACCTCAATTTGGGGAGAATGCGGTGAACCCTGAGTATTGGGGTGGGATGTTTGGTAGGGCCCATTTACTCCTTGGAAATCTTCCCCTTCCCTCTCTAAATATCCTCCTAAGAAAACAGTCTAAAGACACGACTCCCTGGCTTGACCTCTAGCGTGGTGTATGGACAAGTGAGGAGGCCTCCAGAAGCCCTGGGGGACCTGCAGTATGGGAAGCTGAGGTCATCTCCTTTGAAGTAGCAGGCCATGAAATACATCTCAGTCCCCGACAGGCAGGCTGCCCCCATGTACCAGCCAAATGGACACAGATGGTCACCCACCCTCCCTCCAAGAAAACCTGCTTGACCCACTGTGTTTCTTACAAGCCCACCCTCCAGCCCCTTCAGTTAGATGGACTCTGCTGCCCACATCTCATGTGCGGATTTTAAGCCACCGTTGCCTCATTTTACCAAGATCCTTTCTCTTGTCTGTGTGGCCAAGAAGGCATCGGCTTATTTATTTATTTTTAGAGACAGAGTCTCACTCTGTTACCCAGACTTGAGTCCTGTGGCGCAATCATAGCTCACTGCAGCTTCAAACTCCTGGGCTCAAATGATCCTCCCATTTCAGCCTCCCAAGCAGCTGGGATTACAGATGTGCACCGTCATGCCAGGTTCATTTTTTGTAGAGACGAGGTCTCACTGTGTTGCCCATGTTGGTCTTGAACTCCTGGCTCACATGATCCTCCCACCTCAGCCTCCTAAAGTGCTGGGATTACAGGCGTGAGCCACTGCACACCTGTTTTTGATATGCCCAGTGAATACATATCCAACCAAATAAGTATCTAAACCACACAGCAAGTGGCTTGATGATTAGCAGATATAAACTCAGTGTCACAGATGGTGCCATAAGGCCAGCATTGTCCTGCAGCTTCTTTGCCATGGGCGAGGTGGGCTGCAGAAGAGTCCCACAAGACTTTACCTGCCCCAGTCTCCCTGCCCACAAGTAGAGAGCAAAGGCTGGGGACGTCCCACTGGGCCCATCACCCCTCCAGGAGCTCCAGGAGGCTACAGGGGGAGCCTGGGAGGGCCAGGCGAGCAGGCATTCTCCCCGGGCCTGGAAAGGATAGCTCTTCTCAGACAAGCTTCTACTCGCTGTGCCAGGCACTTTACCCTCATGTCGTTTGGCGGCGTTTGTTTCCCTTTCTGTGCAGGGGGGTCCTGTGGAGATCCTTCCCTTCCTCTACCTCGGCAGTGCCTACCATGCTGCCCGGAGAGACATGCTGGACACCCTGGGCATCACAGCTCTGTTGAATGTCTCCTCGGACTGCCCAAACCACTTTGAAGGACACTATCAGTACAAGTGCATCCCGGTGGAAGATAATCACAAGGCTGACATCAGCTCCTGGTTCATGGAAGCCATAGAGTACATCGGTAGGCTGGCCCGGCTCTCAGGTTCCTGGGTCCAAGGGTTGGTGGGAACGATGAGAAGGAACCCCTGTAAGCCTGGATTGAGGGTGGACATGGGAGGCACTGAATCCAAGGATCCCCATTCCCCCTCTCCCTCACTGGGAAGGCTTGCACGTTGGATGTTTGGTTGGGAGGAAGGAGGGAAGATGGACCTACACCCAGGCTTAGCTTGCAGAGCCAGTCACCTTCCCCTTGGGTGGCTCCGGTGCCTAGATGGTAAGAGTTTTTGGATGGGGAGGAAGACACAGGGAGCATTGAGTCACAGTTTTTATTTTATTTCTATTTATTTATTTATTTTGAGACAGAGCCTTGCCCTGTCGCCCAGGTTGGAATGCAGTGGTGCCATCTCAGCTCACTGCAGCCTCCGCCTTCTGGGTGCAAGTGATTCTCCTACCTCAGCCTCTGGAGTAGCTGGGACTACAAATGTGCCACCACGCCCAGCTAATTTTTGTATTTTTGTAGAGACAGTTTCATCATATTGCCCAGGCTGGTCTTGAACTCCTGAGCTCAAGTGATCCGCCCACCTTGGCCTCCCAAAATGCTGGGATTACAGGCGTGAGCCACCACCCTGGACCTTACTGTTTTGTTTCTGCAAATGGAAATCCTTGAACGGATAATGGGATTTAACCTGCTCCAGCATAGTGATTGGAGAAAATAGGCCTCAGAATGGGGGGCATTCTAGAGAATCTCCCACATGGGTTTTCTTCCTCCCAAGTCCTTGGTCTAGCATGGCTAGTCCTTCCTTCAGAGCGCCCCACCCTCAGGTGCTGGCCCCTGGTCGGGGCCGGGGTCTGCAGAAATGTGGACTAACCTGTTGAACCCTGTCCCCAGATGCGGTGAAGGACTGCCGCGGGCGCGTGCTGGTGCACTGCCAGGCGGGCATCTCGCGCTCAGCCACCATCTGCCTGGCCTACCTGATGATGAAGAAGCGGGTGAGGCTGGAGGAGGCCTTCGAGTTCGTTAAGCAGCGCCGCAGCATCATCTCGCCCAACTTCAGCTTCATGGGGCAGCTGCTGCAGTTCGAGTCCCAGGTGCTGGCCACGTCCTGTGCCGCGGAGGCCGCCAGCCCCTCGGGACCCCTGCGGGAGCGGGGCAAGACCCCCGCCACCCCCACCTCGCAGTTCGTCTTCAGCTTTCCGGTCTCCGTGGGCGTGCACTCGGCCCCCAGCAGCCTGCCCTACCTGCACAGCCCCATCACCACCTCCCCCAGCTGTTAGAGCTGCCCTGGGGGCCCCAGAACCAGAGCTGGCTCCCAGCAAGGGTAGGACGGGACACATGCGGGCAGAAAGTTGGGACTGAGCAGCTGGGAGCAGGCGACCGAGCTCCTTCCCCATCATTTCTCCTTGGCCCACGACGAGGCCAGCCAGAATGGCAATAAGGACTCCGAATACATATTAAAAGCAAACAGAACACTCCAACTTAGAGCAATAACGGCTGCCGCAGCAGCCAGGGAAGACCTGGGTTTGGTTTATGTGTCAGTTTCACTTTTCCGATAGAAATTTCTTACCTCATTTTTTTAAGCAGTAAGGCTTGAAGTGATGAAACCCACAGATCCTAGCAAACGTGCCCAACCAGCTTTACTAAAGGGGGAGGAAGGGAGGGCAAAGGGATGGGAAGACAAGTTTCCCAGAAGTGCCTGGTTCTGTGTGCTTGTCCCTTTGTTGTCGTTGTTGTAGTTACAGGAATTTCATTTTTTAAAAGAGATCTTCAAGGGTGTGGTTTTCATTTCTCAGTCACCAACAGGTGAATATTTACACTTAATAATAAAGTATTTATTAAGACTTTCTTCAGAGTATGTAAGTACAAGAAGTCTAGTGACAGTGGATTTAGAATATATTTATGTTGATGTCAAACAGCTGAGCGCGGTAGCATGCACATGTCAAAGCAGTTAGGAAGTAAATGGTGTCTTGTAGATATGTGCAAGGTAACATGATGAGCAACTTGCATTTATTGCCACTGAGAAGCAGGCAGGGTGGGTGGGAGGAGGAAGAAACGAAAGGATTAGGTTTGAATTGCCTTTTTTAAAAAAAAAAAGAGATAGGATCTCACTATGTGGCCCAGGCTGGTCTCAAACTCTTGGACTCAAGAGATCCTCCCACCTCAGCCTCCTGAGTAGCTGGAACTGTAGGCGTTTGTCATCATGACCAATGTGAATTGCTTTTGAAGCTGGTTCCTGGGCACCAGCTAGGCCACTGAAGCAATTTTAGACCACAATAAGTCAAGCTTTTTTCTCTCCAATGATCACTGGGTGATTGGAGCATTTTTCGCAAAAACCTGCCTAAGACTTGTCTATCGTCTGTGATCAATGCCATATTACACTAAGGTGCTCCTGGAAAATTGGGTGCAGTTCAAATTTTCCTACGGCAAATCATTTGGCAAGGCCAGCCATTGGGGAAACCAGACAACTAGAGATAACCCTGAAATGAATCCTTTTGTAAATTGAAGCACCATCTTTTCTTTTTTGCATAAATTGGAGGTTTTAATTTTCGGGCAGTTACCTGAAGTGAAATATACCAACAATTTCTTGTGTTCTTTAAATTCCTAGTTAAGTGAATATTTTCTCGAATCACTATGCTGGAGCAGGCTAAATCCCTCTTTTGAATTAGGAGGGGAATGGACACCACATTTCAGGTCTCCTCGAAGTGTGGAAGGGCAGGAGAGCATCAGTGAGCTGATCGTGGATTGCTTAGATCGGATTCCATTGGTATGAATTTCCCAAACTGGAAACCAAAGTGCTAGGGTGGGGTCGGGGCTGACTGCTGCTGAGTGGGCTGGCCACTGGCTCCCGTGTCGTGCATCATGGGCATGCAGGCGCTATTTTGAATCTGTCGTGGGCACATGGGTGCCATTTTGAATCCTTAGTTTGGCCTTTCTACATGGGGAATGGCTTTGGAGGGAGACACATTTTCTGTGGGGAGGGTTTGGGGGGGAGGGAGGAGGGAACAAGCTACATGCTATTTTGTTTGTAGTATTGTGGAACAGTCTTGTTATGGAGTGCCAGATTAGAGGTTATTGCAAACTTGTCTAGAAGTGAGAGCATGTTTTTTTTTTTTTTTTAGCCATTTGAGAGTCTACATCTAATGAACATTCTTGCTCACCCATAAGTAATGTCAAGCTTCAATGTTACCGTCACGTTGGGATGCTGTTTCTCATCTGGCATCCTAGACAGGACCAGGTTGGTTACCTTCCCTTCCATGGACCATGAACCTGTGATGGCATCATTCATCCTGACTTTGCCAAGCTCTGCCTGTGGGCGAGGCCAGAGCTCCCATGGGCAATTTTTAGAAGAGCCAGAGGCTTCCTGCTTCCTCTGGAAATAACAGTTCAGGGTGAAGCATGGAGGGGTTGGGTTCCCAGACAATGGAACCATTTAAAGACAACACCGTTGGACATTCCCACTTTTTCCTTGATTCCTGGAAGTCCAGTGGGTTCTGCAGCTGAAAAAGTCCTGGGTCCCAGCAGCAGAGAGACAGGACGGAGGGGATGCTTGGGCGGGGAGGGACGATAACCTGCAGAATAGATTCCATTATTATAGAATGAGCACACATTTGCCAAAACTGTCCTGCTTTCCCAGACTGGATTCCTGCCATGGGGACAGTCGGAACTCAGGACTAGCTCCAGCGACATCTTTCCTCCCAATTCAAGCCGCCTATCACTATGTCAAAACAGCTATTTATAAAGCCATTTTCTTTGTACTTGATAACAACACGAGTCCCAAAACTTAGAAATAAAATAGGACATTGGCTTGATTGGAAAGAAGGACTTTTAAAAAATTGTTCTTTCATCAGAAGCCTTTTGGATGACTTACAGTATCTGATGAAGACACCACCCCAGGGTAAGTCCAAAAGGTCAGTGAGTTTCAAGGCATGCATCCCTCCCATGAAGGGATTCTGGTGACGGGAACTTTCTGTAATGACAGGAAAGCATTGACACTCATTGATTGTCAACTTTGCTATTACCCGTGAAAGACAGGATGTTCACTGGGTATTCTGTAGAGTGAGGTATGCTGCCCATTCCCTCCCAGAATGTCTGGCCCAGGGCTGTGTGTGGAGGAACCCTGGGGGAAATGGACCAAGTTTTCCCACAGAGCAGTATTAGGCTGAAGCGCAGGTGAGCCGGTGACTGGTAGGCCGCGGCTCCATCATTCCCTCCCGAGGCCATTTTGTTCGGTTGCTCATCCAAGCTGGATTCCAGAGAGTTTTCCAATTTGGGAAACCATGAGAAAAGTTTTTAAATATTGGGAAGATGGAGAGAGGGAGGATAGGATAGTTGACTCCAACATGACAGGAAGAGGCTGGAGATTGGGAATTGACCGCCAACCAAGCCTGTAGTACAGCCATGGTTCCACGTGGGAATTACCTGGGGAACTTCCACAATTCTGATAGCCAGGTTCTCCTAGACCAGTTCAACCAATTCTAGGGGGGACTCGGGCATCTGTGTGTTTCGTAGCTCCCCAGGTGGTGTCCCTGTGCATCCAAGCTTGGGAAACTGCCATGCTTTCTGGATGTCAAGGCGCTGTTGGAGGCTGGGTGTGACAGCACAGAGCCAGATTGTCTTATGGAAACCACAGCCACAGGTTTGCCACTGGCTCAGCATGGCCTCACTGCCAGTCCCAGCCTGGCTGAGGGACAAGATGGTTTCTCCACCCTTTTAGGCGTTTTGAAAGCCAGCTGATCTGTGGATTCTTGTTAAGGGACTCTACAGTGTTTGAGTATTGATGTTTTTCCTTGAGACTGTCTTGTCCATCAATAAAGATGGAGGATGTCTCCTCTTTGAACCCCGCTTCCTCACCAGTACCCTGTCTCCCTTAGAGTTTATGAGTTATTCAAGGAGGAGGCTTCTTAAAGGCAGCAATGCAATTCTTGTAACTTGTGTAAATAGCCCCGTCTTTCAGAGTGGTGTCATTTCTACATTTGATATGCCTGTATTTCTGTAGGATGTATATAGTTTAGGGGATTTTTTTTGTTTGGTTTTGTTTTTTAGAAGTCAATATGTCTGGTTTTATTTATTGCTTGAAAAAGATCATTTGAAAAAAATAAATACATTTTCAACCACCTCTGGCTTGGTTTAACCTTTCCTTGAAAACTGTTCTGCTGTTACGACTTGGAAGGGGAGGAAAGAACTGCTGGGTCAATTAATAACCTTGCCCACTTAACAGCACAGTGGAGATGGAGTCCATTTGTTTCCCCTCTTTTCTATTTTCTTTTTTTCTTTATGGAGCTGATTTGTTTTCCTTCTTTTCCTTTCTCTTCTTTTCTTTTTCTCTTCTCTTCTTTTCTTTTCTTTTCTTCCTTCCTTCCTTCCTTCCTTCTCTTTCCTTCTCTCTGTGTCTCTTTCCTTTTCTTCTTCTTTTTTTTTTTCTTAGACAAGGTCTCACTCTGTCCCCCAGGCTGGAATGCAGTGGCACGATTGTAGCTCACTGCAACCTTGAACTCCTGGGCTCAAGCAATCCTCCTGCATCAGCCTGCCAAGTAGCTGGTATTATGGGTGCACACCATCACACCAGGCTAATTTTTTTTTTTTTTTTTTGAGATAGGGTGTCACTCTGTCACCCAAACTGGAGTGCAGTGGCACAATCTCAACTCACCACAATCTGCCACCACAATCTGCCTCCCAGGCTCAAGCAATTCTCCTGCCTCAGCCTCCTGAGTAGCTAGGATTATAGGCACATGCCATTATTGCCTGGCTAATGTTTTATTTTTGGTTTTTGTCTTTTTGAGAGGGAGTTTCACTCTTGTTGCCCAGGCTGGAGTGCAGTGGCACGATCTCGGCTCACCACAACATCCATATCCCCGGTTCAAGTGATTTTCCTGCCTCAGCCTCCAGAATAGCTGGAATTACAAGCATGCATCACCATACCTCACTAATTTTGTATTTTTAGTAAAAATGGGGTTTCTCCATGTTGGTCAGGCTGGTCTTGAACTCCCGACCTCAGGTGATCTACCCGCCTCGGCCTCCCAAAGTGCTGGGATTAGAGGCATGAGCCACCATGCCCAGCCTCCACCTGGCTAATTTTTAGTAGAGATGGGGTTTCACCATGTTGTCTAGGCTGGTCTTGAACTCCTGACCTCAAATGATCCACTCATCTCGGCCTCCTAAAGTGCTGGGATTATAGGTATGAGGCACCGCACCCAGTATTTTTTTTTTTTTAAGAGACATGGTCTCCCTGTGTTGCCCAGGCTGGTCTTGAACTGAACTAAAGCCATCCTCCTGCCTCAGCCTTGCCACCGCACCTGGCATGAACCCCTTTTTGCTCCCTGAACACTCTTCAAGCCAGGCGAGAGGAGAAGGCTGATACTCATCCCTAAGAGCCTGATTTCACCACGCCGTTCTCCAGTAGCAGAGAGACAAGGAAGAAGTAAATGATGAGAGAGAGTACTTCTTCTTAGCCTCTGCTATGTGTCATCACTTAGGCCTTTAACATTGACCTCTCCCACCGAGAAGCCATCATTAGGCCTTTAAGATTGACCTCTCCCACCGAGGAGCCATCATTGTATCCTGTAGTTGGTTGTAATAGAAGAATGCAAAAGGAATGACCACTCCTGGAACACCCCTCCCCATTGGGGAGGAGGTCCAGCCTATCTCAGAGAATCTGAAGAAATTTTACTGACCTCTTATTCCACTGGGATCATGAAAATGGGCACTATGTATCAAGGCCAGGTTGAAGAAGTAAGCTGTTAAAGGTTGTGTTATATGTCAGTGGTACCCCTGGTGCTGATTGTGGATTACTTGTATCACATTTCATTGGTATGAGTTTCCCAAGCTGGAAACCAAAGGCATTATTGAACATGCATTCCCACCATATCATGACAATTTAACATTGTGGAAGCACTGGCCAGTGTAATTTGCGAAGGAGAGAAATGATGTACACAATTTGGAAAGTGGGAGGTCAAATGATTTTCACATGATGTGTGTTAAACAAAAGGGAATTAACTGAGAAACCATCAGAGATAAGGTAATTCAGTAAGTGGTTGATTACAAAGTAAACATAAAAAACAGCTTTCCTATAGGAAATATCAATAAAAAAAATTAACTAGAAGTGGTAGAAAATCCCATTGGCAATCAAAACATACCTATGATAGATCTTAACAGAAATAGGATGTATACGATGGACATGGTGTATCTCTGCCACGGGACACATAGAGACACTTGGAGAAAGCGGAACATACAGATGGTCCCCAGTTTGCCAGGGTTTGACTTTATGGTGGTGGAGAAGTGATATGCATTCGGTAGAAACCATTGAAAAAGGAACGTAAATCTCAGGACCCCCAAATCACTAAGCCAAATGGAACTCCCTAATAAATCTCGGGACCCCAAAAATCACTAGGCCACAAGGAAATTCCTTGTGAACAAAGGACAGACAGAACTCAAAGTCCTCTCTTTGCTCACCGTGAGACAAATGCTTATCTGATTGCTTCCTTTGCCATATTGTTTTGCTAAGAGACTAAGGCCTAAGTGACTATTCCTGTAAATTGTGTTTTCAGTGGAAGGCTTATCAGAAATTCAAAAGAATGCAACTGTTTGTCTCTCATCTACCTATGACCTGGAAGCCCCCATCCCCACTTTAGGTCATCTCACCTTTCCAGATGGAACCAATGTACACCTTACATATATTGATGTCTCACGTCTCCCTAAAATGTATAGAACCACCATCGGGACCTCCTGAGGCTGTGTCACAGGCACATCCTTAACCTTGGCAAAATAAACTTTCTAAATTGACTGAGACCTGTCTCCGATATTTTGGGTTTACACCACACTACCCATACAGGCATCCTGACTTTCACTTTCAGTACAGTACTCTTTAAATTACATGAGATATTCAACACTTTGCTATAAAATCAATTCTGTTGGATGATTTTGCCCAGCTGTAGGCTAATATGTCTTCTGAGCACATTTAAGGTGTGCAGAACTAAACTATGATGTTTGGTGGCTTAGGTGTATTAAATGCATTTTCAACTTACGATATTTTCAATTTGCAATGGGTTTATCGAGATGTAATCCCATCATAAATCAAGGAGCATCTGAACTGTATTCTAGGATAAGAACACCCAGTATTGGATAGTATGATGTCTCCATAAATTAACCTATACAGTTAACAGGATCGCAATCAAAAGAGCAAAAAGATTTTGGGAGGAACATGGCAAAATGATCTTGAATTCACCTGGAGAAATAAATATTCAGGAAAGCTTTGAAAAAAACATAACAGAAGGGAATCACACGGTGGAGGGAGATAAATTTATGTCCTTTTGAATTGTCCATTTACTACTATTGTGATAAAAGTAGCTTAGCATTTTCACAGGAGATTATTCTTAAACATTCCTGGGCCCACCTAAGACTTAGAGACTCTGCAAATTCCCACAAGATTCTGATTTACAAGCCAATTCAGCAATGTCCGGCACAGGCTTCTCCTCTTCCATTCCTTTTCATTCAATCCCCTCCTAGCGTAACAGCCCACAAACCACAATGCTTTCGATTACTATCACTGTATAACAATTTACCCAAGAACTTATTTTTGTAAACCAACAACGATTTGTTTTCTCACACATTTGTTAATTAGGAGCCCAAGAAAGGCTCTGTGGGCATTTCTTATTTGAGGGTCTCTCCCGTGGTTGCAGAGGAATGTTTGCTAGGGCTGCTGTTACTTGAAGGTTTGGTTGGGTTGGCCATCCACAATGGCTCACTTACAAATGACTGTTGATGTCGGTCATCAGCAGGGAGTTCCATTGTGACTGTTGACTTGAGTGCCTATACGTACTTTCTCCATCATGGTGGTTCCGGAATAGTCAGATTTCTTACATGACAGATCAGAGCATGAGTGTTCCAGTGAACAGAATGGAAGCTACCCGCCTTTTATGATCTAGTTGCAGAAGTCTCAGCATATCAGTTCCTCTCTACTAATTGGTTTCAAGCCTGCTCAGGTCCAAGGGAGGGGAGACAGACCCTGCCTCTTGATGGGAAGAGTGTCAAAAACTCTGTGTAGCCATTTTTTAAAAATCACCGCTCCAAAAAACAGATAGTTACCTAGAAAACCTGAAAACGCAAGTTTCACCACTAATCCGGAAACATCTGTCAGCCAGCGAACATAACACACACTAGGTATTAGTAGTAACATCAATGATATCATGAATATCAAAGTGTGTTAACACTGGACATCAGTAGTAATATCAGTAATATTGTGAATAATATCACAGTTTACTTAATATCACAGTTTGTTTAATAACAGTGTGTTAACATTGGACATCAGCAGTAATATCGGTGATATTGTGAATAATATCACAGTGTGTTTAATATCACCGCATGTTAACATTGGACATCAGCAGTAATATCAGTGATATTGTGAATAATATCACGGTTTGTTTAATATCATAGTGTGTTAACATTGGACATCAGTAGTAATATCGGTGATATTGTGAATAATATCACAGTGTGTTTAATATCACAGTGTGTTAACATTGGACATCAGTAGTAATATCGGTGATATTGTGAATAATATCACAATGTGTTTAATATTACAGTGTGTTAGCACTAGATATTAGTAGTAATATCAATATTTCATTAAAATCACAGTGTGTAAACACTGGCTATTATAAATATCACAGCAATATTTTATTAATATTACAGTGTCTAAACACTGGATATTATAAATATCAGGGTGATATTTCATTAATTGCAAACTGGATATTATAAATATCCTGGTGATATTTCATTAATATCAAAGTGTGTAAAAACTGCATTTTATAAATGTCAGGGTGATATTTCATTAATATCACAGTGTGTACACACTTGATATTATAAATATCAGGGCTATATTTCATTATAATATATCAGTGTGTAAACACTGGATATTATGAGTATCAGGGTGATGATATTTCATTAATATTACAGTGGGTACGCACTGGATATTATAAATAACAAAGTGATATTTCATTAATATCACAGTGCATAAATACTGTGTTTAAACACTGGATAATGTAAATATCAGAGCGATATTTAATTAATATCACAGTGTGTAAACACTGGATACCATAAATAGGGCAATATTTCATTAATATCACAGTGTGTAAACACTGGATAGTATAAGTATCAGAGCAATGTTTTATTAATATTACATAGTGTAAGCACTGTGTGTAAACACTGGATATTATAATTATAAGAGCAATAATTCATTACTATCACAGTGTGTAAGCACTGGATATTATAAATACCATACCGATATTTTGTTAATATCACAGTGTGTAAACACTGGATATTAAAAATATCAGAGTGACATTTCATTAATATCACACTGCTTAAGAGCTGTGTGTAAACACTGAATATTATAAATATCAGAGCAATATTTAATTAATATCACAGTGTGTAAACACTGAATATTATAAATATCAGAGCAATATTCAATTAATATCACAGTGTGTAAACACTGAATATTATAAATATCAGAGCAATATTTAATTAATATCACAGTGTGTAAACATTGTGTAAACAAAGGATATGATGAATATTAGATGGACATATTATTAACATCACACTGTGTAAACACTGCGTGTAAACACTGGATATTACAAATATCAGAGGGATATTTCATTAATATCACAGTGTGTAAACACTGTGCAAACACTGAATATTAGAAACATCAGAGTGATAATTCATTGATGTAACAGTGTGTAAACACTGGATATTACAAATATCAGAGCAATATGTCATTAATATCAGAGTGTGTAAACATTCTGTGTAAACACTGGATATTATGAATATCAGATCAATATTCAGTTAATATCACAGTGTGTAAACACGGGATATTATAAATATCTGAGTGATATTTCATTAATATCACTGTGTAAACACTGTAAATCCTGGATATTATAAATATCAGAGAGATATTTTATTAATCTTACCGTGTGTAAACATGGGATATTATAAATATCAGAGCGATATATCATTATGATCACAGTGTATAAAAAGTGTGGGGAAACTGGATATTATAAATATCACAGCAATATTTCATTAATATCCCGGTGTGTTTACACTAAATATTATAAATAGCAGAGCAATATTTTATTGATATCGTACTGTGTAAACACTGAGTGTTAACACTGGATGTTATAAATATCAGAGAGATTTTTCATTAATATCACAGTGTTTGAACACTGCATATTATAAATATTATAGCGATATTGTTGTTCATAATATCTTCGATGATATTACTGCTAATATAACAGTAGGTGTACACCCTACTTTACTGTTCAAATATCTTTGATGATATTACTGCTAATATCACAGTGGCTATACATCTGTGATGCTGTTCATAATATCTTAGATGATATTACTGCTAATATCATAGTAGGTGTACACCCTATGATACTAAAAATAATATCTTCAATGATATTACTGCTAATATCACAGTGGGAATACACCTTGTGTGTACACTTTGTGATACTGTTCATAATATCTTCGATGGTATTACTGCTATTATCAGAGTGAGTGTACAACCTGTGTGTACACCCTGTGATTCTGTTCATAATATCTACGATATTACTGCTGATGTCACAGTGGGCGTACACCCTGGGTGTATACCCTGTAATGCAGGGGTAATACAGTGGAGTACACCCTGTAATATTATTAATAATATCTTCGATATTACTAGTAATATCACATTGGGGTACACACTCTGATATTATTCACTATATCTATCAAGGATATTACTGCAAATATCACAGGGGGGATACAACATGTATGTAAACTCTGTGATATTACTCATAATATCTTTCACATTACTACTAATATCACAGTGAGTGTACACCCCTGGGTATACAACCAGTGATACTATTCATAATATCTTTGATATTACTGCCAGTATCACAGTAACATTATTATGTGACATTATCCAAAATATTTTTGATGTTACTGCTATATCACAGTGAATATACACCTTGTGATATTATTCATAATATCTTCAATATTACTGCAAATATTACTGTGTGTGCACCCACTTTGATATTATTTATAATATCTTCGATATTACTGCCAATATCACAATGTGTGTAAATGCTATGATATTACACATAATATCTTAGATATTACTGCTAATATCACAGTACATGTACTCCCTGTGATATTATTCATAATATCTACAATATTACTGCTAATATCACAGTGAAGATACACCATGTGTGTACATCCTGTGATATTATTCATAATATTTTTGATATTACAGCTAATATCACAGTGGGGATAAACACCCTGACATTATTCATAATATCTATCTTCGATATTACTAATATCACACTGAAAGTGTATTATTCATAATATCTATCTTTGATATTACTGATAATATCACAGTGAAAAAACACCCTGTGATGTTATTCATAATTCCTATCTTTGATATTACTACTAATATCCCGGTAAGGGTACAATCTGTGACATTATTCACACTATCTCTCTTCGATATTACTGCTAATATAAAAGTGCAGGAACACCCTGTGATATTATTCACAATATCTCTCTTCAATATTACTGCTAATATCACAGTGGAGGTACACGGTGTAATATTATTCACAATAAATTCTATGTTACTGCTAATACCACAGTGGGTGTGCACCCTGTGATGTTATTCACAATATTATCGATATTACAGCTAACATCACAGTGGGGGTACACCCTGTGATATTCTTCACAATATCTTCGATATTACTGCTAATGTAACAGTGGGGGTACAACCTGTAATATTATTCACAATATCTTTCTTATTACTGCTAATATCAAAGTGGTGGTAAACACTCTGATATTATTCATAATATCTTTAATTTATGGTTAATATCACAGTGGGGATACACCCTGCTGTATTATTAACAATATATTTGATATTGCTACTAATACCACTGTGGCGGTACACCTTATGATATTATTCAACATATCTTCGATATTACTGTTAATATCACAGTGGAAGTACAACCTCTAATATTCACAATATCTTCGTTATTACTGCTTATATCACAGTAGTCGTATATACTGTGATATTCTTCACAATGTCTTCAATTTTACTGCTAATATCACAGTGGAGGTACAGTACACCCTGTAATATTATTCACAATATCTTTGGCATTACTGCTAATATAAAAGTAGAGGTACTCCCTGTGACATTATTCATAGTATTTTCAATATTATTGCTAATATGACAGGGGATACCCCCTGTGATATTGTTCACAATATCTTCAATGTTACTGCTAATATCACAGTGGGGGTACACCCTGTGATATTATTCACAATATCTTTGGTATTACTGCTCATATCATAGTGGGTATGTATACACCCAGTGATATTATTCACAATATCTTTGGTATTACTGCTAATATCAAAGTGGGTGTACACCCAGTGATATTATTCACAAGATCTACCATATTACTGCTAATATGACCCTGGGTGTATACCTTGTAATATTATTCCTTGTAATATTATTCACATTATCTCCCTAAGATATTACAAATAATACCACAGTGTCTGTACCACAGGGTGTACACCCACTGTGATTTTAGGAGTAATATCTCCATAGATATTATGAATAATATCACAGGGTATACACCTACTATGATATTAGGAATAATATCTTCCTTAGATATTACAAATAATATCAGAGGTATTGATATTAGGAGTACTAGCTCCCTTTGATATTACAAATAATATCTCCAGGTGTACATTCACTGTGATATTAGGAGTAATATTTCCCTAAGATATTACAAATAACAGGATGTACACCCACTGTGATATTTTTCATAATATCTTCCTTAAATATTATAAATAGTATCACACGGGGTACACACAGGGGGAAAACCAACTATCACATTAGGCATAATATCTCCCTTATTATGAATATTATCACTGTACACTCACTGTGATATTAGGAATAACATCTCCCTAAAATATTACAAATAATATTACAGTGTACACACACAAGGTGTATACCTATTGTGATATTAGGAGTAACATCTCCCTTGGATATTATGAATAATATCACAGAGTGTACACTCACTGTGATCTTAGGAGCAATATCTTCCTTAGATATTATGAATAATATCACAGGATGTACACACATGGTGTAAAACCACTGTAATATTATTCATAATATCCCTCTCAGATATTACAAATAATATCACAGTGGTTGTACACAGGGATATTACTCATAATATTCTAAGAAGATACTACCTTTAATATCACAATGGATGTACACCATTTGTATACACCCTATGATATTACTCAGAATATCCTAGGGAGATATTACTCCTAATATCACAGTAGGTATACAATATGTTTGTACCCTTTCTAGGATATTAGCAGTAATATGGATATTACATAATATTACTAGCAGTAATATCCTAGAAAGATATCCTAGAAAGATATTACTGCTAATATCACAGTGGGTGTACACATGTGTGTACACCCTGGGATATTACTCGTAATATCCTAGTAACATACTACTCCTAATATCATAGTGTGTTTACAGCATGTGTATACACCTGTAATATTACTAGTAATATTTTAGGGAGATAGTCCTCCTAATGTCTATGTGTGTGTGTACTCCCTATGATATTATATGCAATATAGTAGGAAGATATTACTTTTAATATCACAGGGGGTGTACACCATGCATGTACTCCCAGTGATATTACTCGTAATATCCTACAAAGATATTACTTCTAATATCATGATGGCTGTACTCCATATGTGTACACCCTGTGATATTACTCATAATATCCTAGGGAGATATTACTCATAATATCACAGTGGGTGTACAATATATGTGTATACCTTGTGATATTATGTATAGTATCCTAGGTAGATACTACTCCTAATAGTACACACTATGTGTGTATACTCACTGTGATATTACTTATAATGTCTTAAGGAGATATTACTCCTAATATCACAGTGAGTGGACCCCATGTATGTACACCCTGTGATATTACTCATAATATTTTAGGGAGATATTACTCCTAATATTACAGTGAGTGGATACCATGTGTGTACACCCTGTGATATTATTCACAATAATTTAGGGAAATATCACTCCTAATATCACAGTGTGTGTATGCCCTGTAATGTTACTCATAATATACTTGGGAGATGTTAAGCATAATATCACAGTAGTGGTACACCCTGTGATACACATGGTGTACACACATTGTGTACACCCACTGAGATATTAGGAGTAATTATTTTAGGGAGATATTACTCCTAATGTTACAATGGGGGTGTACACACTGTGATATTACTTGTAATATTCTAGGAATATTTCGAATCCTAACACAGTGTATACCCACTGTGATACTATTTGTAATACCCTTAAGAGATGTTACTTTTAATATCATAGTGGTGTTCCCCATGTATGTACACCTTGTGATATTATTCATAATATCTTAGGGAGATATTACTCTTAATATCACAGTGAGTGTACACTTTTGTGATATTAAGGGTAATATTTCCCTAGAATGTACACCTGATATACACACACTGTGATATTAGGCATAATATCTGCCTAGAATATTGCCAGTAATATCACAGGGTGTATTATTAGGAGTATCATCTTCATAGGATATCATGAGTAATATTACAGGGTATACACCAACTATGATATTAAAAGTAATATCTCCCTAGGATATTATGAGTAATATTACAAGATGCACACTCACAATGACATTAGGAATAATAGCTCCCTAGGATATTAGAAGTAATATCACAGGGTGTACACACATGATGTAAAAACACTGTGATACTACGAGTAACATCTCCCTAGTATATTATGAGTCATATCACCCACTGTGATATTAAAAGTAATATCTCCCTAGGATATTACAAGTCATATCACAAGTTGTACAAACATGGTGCACACCCCCTGTGATATTAGGAGTCAAATCTCCCCGAAATACCACAAATAATATTACAAGGTGAACACCTACTGTGGTATGAAAAGTAATATCTCCCCAGGATACTACAAATAATACCAAAGGGTGTACACCCACTGTGATATTAGGAGTCATACCTTCATAAAATATTACAAGTAATATCATAGGGTTTACACACTTTGTGCACACCCACTGTGATATTACTCATAATATCTCGTTAGAAAATTACTCCTAACATCACAGGTTGTGCACACATGGTGTACATCCACTGTGATATTAGGAGTAATATCTCCCTAGGATGTACTAGTAATATCACAGGGTGTACACCCACTATGATATTAATAGTAGTATCTCCCTAGTATGTTACTAGTAATATCACATGGTGTACATTCACTGACATATTAAGAGTAATATCTCCCTAGGATATTATGAGTAATATAACACCCACTATGGTATTAGGAGTAATATATTCCTAGTATTATGGGTAATATCTCCCTGGGATATTAAGAGTAAGATCACTGGGTTTAAACACATGGTGTACACCCACTGTGATATTAGGAGTAATATCTCCCTAGGATATTACAAGGAATATCACAGGGTGTACACACACAGCGTACACTCACTATGATAATGGCAGAAATATCTTCCTAGGATATTACAAGTAACATCACAGAGCGCATAAACATGGTGTACACCCACTGTGATATTAGAAGCAATATCTCCCTAATATATTATGAGTAACATTACATGGTGTACACACAAGGTGTACACACACTGCGATATTAGGAATTACATCTCCCTAGGATAGCACATGTAGTATCACATGGAATACACATATGTTGTACACCAACTGTGATATTAGGAGTAATATCTCCCTAGGATATTGCAAGAAATTTCACAGGGTGTACGCCCAGGGTGTACTCCCACTGTTTTACTAGGAGCAAAATCTCCATAGGTTATTATGTGTAATATCAGAGGGAATACACACATGTTGTACACCCACTGTGATATTAGGAGTAATCTCTCCCTAGTATATTATGAGGAGTCATATCTCCCTAGAATATTATGAGTAATATCACAGTTGGTGTACATTGTGTGTGTACACCCTGTGATATTAAAAGTAATATCTCCCTAGAATTTTATCAGTAATATCACAGGGTGTACACCCTCTGTGATATTAGCAGTAATATCTTTTTAGGATATTACTTTAAATAATACAGGGTGTACACACATTTTATACACACACTGTAATATTAGGAGTAATATCTTTCTAGGATATTATGAGTAATATCAAGGGGGTACACCCATGACAATATTAGGAATAATATCTTCCTAGGATATTATGACTAATATCACAGGTTGTACACACATAATGTACACCCACTGTAATATTATAAGTAATATCTCTTTAGGATATTATAAGTAATATCACAGAACTTACACCCCCTGTGGTATTTGAAGTAATGTGTTTTTAGATATAACGAGTAATATCACAGGGTGTATAACCACTGTGATATTAAGAGTATTATCTCCATAGGATGTTAGGAGTAATATCACAGGGTGTACACATATGGTGTACACCCACTCTGATTTTAGGAGTAAATATCTCCTTAGGATATTATGAGTACTATCACAGAGTGTACACACATGGAGGACATCCACTATGATGTTAGGAGCAATATCTCCTTACTATATTATGAGTAATATTACATGGTGTACACACATGGTGTACACCCACTATGATATTAGGAGTAATATCTTCCAAGTATATTACAAGTAGCATCACAGGGTGTACACACATGGTGTAAACCCATTATGATAATAGGAGTAATATGTCTCTAGTATATTATGAGTAATATCACAGGGTGTACACATGTGGTGTACACCAACTTTGAAATTAGGAGTAATATATCCCTAAGATATTACGAGTAATATTACAGGGTGAACACTCACTGTGATATTAAGAGTAATATCTTCCTATGATATTACCAGTAATATCACACCATGTTCACCCGCTGTGATATTAGGAGTAATATCTTCCTAGAATATTACTAGTAGTATCACAGGGTGTACACCCTATGTGATATTGGGGGTAATATCTCCCTAGGATATTATGAGTATTATCATGGGGTGATGAGTATTATCATGGGGTGTGCACACATGGTGGACACCCACTGTGATATTAGGAATAATATCTCTCTAGGATATTACAAGTAATATCCTAGGATGTAATATCACAGGATGTAAGCACATGATATACACCCACTGTAATATTAGGAGTAATATCTCGCTAAGATATTGCAAGGAATATTACAGGGCGTAAGCACATGGTGTACACACACTGTGATATTAGGAACAATGTCTTTATAGGATATTACGTGTAATATCACAGGGAATACACACATGTCATACATCCACTCTGATATTAGGAGTAATATTTCCCTAGGGTATTATGAGTAATATCACAGGGTTTACAAACATGGTTTACACCCACTCTGATATTAGGAGTAATATTTCCCTAGGGTATTATGAGTAATATCACAGGGTTTACGCACATCATGTACACACACTGGGATATAAAAAGTAATATCTCTCTAGAATATTATAAGTAATATCATAGGGTTTACACCCACTGTGATATTATGAGTAACCTCTCTTTAGGATATTATGCATACTATCACAGGGTGTATAAACATGGTGTACCACTCTCTGTGATATTAGGAGAAATATCTCCCTAGAATATTACAATTAATATCACAAGGTGAACATTGACTGTGATATTAGGAATAATATCTTCCTAGGTTATTACAAGTAGTATCACATTTAGTACATACATGGTGTACACCCACTGTGATATTAGAAGTAATATCTCCTCAGGATATTACAAGGAATATCATGCAATGTACATCCACTTTGATATTAGGAGACATATCTTCCCAGGATATTATGAGTAATATCACAGGGTGTAAACACATGTTCTACATCCACTGTGATATTAGGTGTAATATTTCCCAAGGACATTACAAGTAATATCACAAGGTATAAACACATGGTGTACACCCACTGTGTTATTAGGAGTTATATCTCCCTAGGATATTCCAAGTAATATTACAGGGTATATACACATTGTGTACATCCACTCTGATTTAGAAGAAATATCTCCCTAGGGTATTACGAGTAATTTTACAGGGTGTACACCCATTGTGATATTAGGAGTATGTCTTCCTAGGATATTATGTGTAATATCAACGGGTGTACACCCACTGTGATACTATGAGTAATATCTCCCTAGGATATTATGAGTAATATCACAGGGTGTACACCAACTGTGATATTAGGAGTAATATCTATCTTGGATATTATTAGTAATATCACAGTGTGTACATCCACTGTGATATTAGGAGTAATATCTCCCAAGGATATTAGAAGTAATATTACAGGGTGTCCACCCAGTTTGATATTAGCAGTAATATCTCCCTAGGACATTAGGAGTAATATCACAGGGTGTACAGCCACCGTGATATTTGGAGTAATATGTTTCTAGGACATTACGTGTAATATCACAGAGCTTATAACCACTGTGATATTACTCATAATATCTTCCTAGGATATAACGAGTAATATTACAGCGTGTACACACATGGTGTACACCCAGTATGATATTAGGAGTAATGCAAAGCTTATAGCTTGCAGTGAATGCCAAGAATGAGTTCTCAGACAATTCCAGCTGAGCAGGGGTGGCGGGGGGGGGGGGGGGACAGCTCTTCTGAGAAAGTGCCACTCCAGCGTCCGTCCGCTAAGTATTGAAAGGGCTTGTTAAACCACAAACATCCACTAGATGGCCATTTGAGGTCGGTTAATTTAATCACTTACAGCCTTGTAAAAGCACTCAAACCGCATTCTCAGGAGGCTGTTTTCAGCGTTCCTTATCACACACTCCACTCCTTGTCCTGTTTTCAGGGTCAAGGAGTTACATTCTTAAGCACAAATAACATACACACAGTGCCTCAGTATTTTTCCATGCCCCGACCTCAAATGCCACGTACATAAGCTTGTATATGTTGACGTGCGCCCACCACAACTCCCCCTTCTTCAATTCTTAGAGCATGCTGGTCATCCAATGCAAGGTAAGGTTCTATCGTTCTTCCCTGGTCATAGGTGCGCCGGGTGGCAGCACAGAGCCATCTGCAGACGCCTAGCAAACAGATACAAAAAAGTGTAAGTAGAGCGGCCATCACCCAAATGTGTAC
The DNA here is from genome assembly GCF_047675955.1 of Chlorocebus sabaeus. NCBI lineage: Eukaryota > Metazoa > Chordata > Mammalia > Primates > Cercopithecidae > Chlorocebus > Chlorocebus sabaeus. The sequence goes on along the minus strand of NC_132911.1, from coordinate 28,938,369 downwards.
GTATCACCCAGACAACCAAGTGGTCAGGTTTAACCACAAAGCCTTCTTGTAATTGCTGAAGGGTACTTGCTTGTAATTGCTGCGACCATTCTTCAAGTTGTTTCTTTAACTCACACTCAAGAGCAGAAATTTGAGAAGAAAAATGGTCGTGATAAGCCCCTTGCAGGCGTGATTTCACCGTCTCCCAAGCGTATTGGAAGCTATTGTATGGCAGAGGTGTGACACAGATAGAATTATATTGCCAATCACAATGTAAATTTTGATGGGTAATGAATGCCTGCTGCTGATCCCCCAGCCATTCAATGTCAGCTTCAACAGCCTCCACGCGAGACAGAATAGTTTTATCAATATTTACCTGTTCTTGAAATTCACGGGTTACATTATATACCATGTGGTTCACCGCTGAGGCTGTGTGAATTCTGTTGGAGAGACAGCTGCAGTAGCAGCAGTTGCTAGTATGATAATAGCTGAGACTAAAAAGTCAATTAAAGTGGCCAGAAATCTTTTCTTCCGAATATGAGACAGTGCTTTTCTAAAGAGCTGCTGGGTGGAATTTCCTTCCCAGCTCCAGGTTAAATTTACAGGCAGCCACACTTCTGCATGCCGTTTTAAGATCATGACGTAGGTTTATATTTAACTATGTGACATTTTGATAAGACAAGCAAGTAGCATACCAACTCCTGGAAGAGACTTCAATACTATAAAAGGACTGATTCTGCTTTATGTTAGGAACACCTTGCCCAAACAAAAGTATATAGGGGTGCGTAGTACAAATCAGGACTGCGTCAGTTACATTATGCAAAGAGAGCATATAGTTGCCACCGCTAGTAATGTATTCACCCTGTAAAAGAACTCATTCAAAAAGAAGGAAGTCCTAATCTCCAAATTTGGGTATGAGCAGGGCTTAAAGCTTGCTTCCCTTTTAGTTGTAATATTGGTCCTGAAAGCCCACACTCTGACGGGGTGATAGAACTATTGGAGGGACTCCCAAACCCAACAGTCTGATTTGCAGACATAAGATAACCATGGGGACCCCAATCAAGTGAGGTGCCATTATTAAACAGAGGCCCTTGACGCAGTGCAGGTTGTCTGCACGGAGACCACTGGACAGCCTCAAACTTATATCGCCAGTCCCTACTCGGATGGCATATAGGAAGATCAGGCACTTGTGTAGCTTCCTTAGAGACCTTGGTAAGATTAGTAGTAACAGTAGAAATAAAGGTCAAGTTTGCAAGCTTAGCATCCCTTTTAGGCGGATAGTTAAGACACTCCTGAGGAATGAGAGTAACACAGTTATCATGTGCTATTGTGGAAAAACAAAGACAAAAACTAGACAATAAAATCAAGGAGTCATTAAGTTTAATCTATCCCAAATTTTCAGTTAAGGGGTATGACAGGGACATCTATTGACCTCCTGTCCAAGAAGTATCATTAGATAACAAAGGCGGGTCAGCATCCCACCAGGTAATAAAATTAAAAACAGGGGGATTTAGAACATGACTCCAATAAACAAGTTCTTGAGCTGATCCCATTTGGCAAAGGACAAAAATTCCCAACCACCCCAACATCCATGTCTGTCTTACTTTCTCAGAAGTTCCCCCAATTACCACCAGATACAAAAGAAACCGATTCTCTGCAATTGCAGGGGCTTCCATGGCGGCAAGCCAGACAGTTGCCTATGGGTCCAATTTCTGTAGCCATCCCCAGGTAATGTCAGGTGCCTTCCGAGTCATCGTCGTCATTGTCAGTCAATTCTCCAACAACAGGTCCTATTCTCGAGAAGAGAGCTCCATATTCCCCCTTTTTGTTTATTAAGTTATACTTTAAGAGTTTGATGAGTTTAATAATGGCCTGACTGGTTGAGTTATAAGGAATAGCAGTTTTGTGTTGTATGTGACAAAGCTGCAATACATGTGCAAATCGAGCACTCAGATAGCAAGGTCTATTATCAGTTTTAATAGTTTGTGGAAGAACTAAAGTCATAATAGATTCAAAAACATGAGCAATTGCATCTTCAGTTTTTTCCTCCAGTCCGGGGGGTAGCATGTATTAAGCCTGTATAAGTGTCCACGGTAACCAGGAAAAATTTGAAACGTCCAAATGATGGATACTGAGTAACATCAGTTTGCCAAATAGCATTAGGCACCAGACATCATGGGTTGGCACCAAGCCCTAAGGAAAAGGGGGAAAGAGAATGCCACTGGCAATCAGGACAAGTTTTAATAATCATGCGAGCTTGAGCAAGTGTCAAAGGAAACTGTTATTTAAGACTGCAGGCGTTCTGATGAAAAAACAAAGCATGACCAGCTTGAGCTCACAAAAAGGCAGGAGAATCTGCAAACCACATCTGTGTTTGTACCACAGCATCAGCTCGAATGTTCCCTTCTGATAAGGGACTAGGTAGCCCAGAATGAGAGTGAATATGTGTGATGTAAAGAGGGTGATGATGGGCACAGAAGAGCTCTTGCGCTGCAAGAAGCAAAGCTAGTAGGGGTTCATTAGTAATGCCCTTCACATGTGCATGATCTAAATGAGTAATACTATACACCGCATAAGCGGAAGCACTAACTATATTTATGTCTTGGTGAGGAAAAGTTTGTAAGGCCGATATTAGGGCACCTAACTCTGCCTGTTGAGTGGTTCTAAAATGTTCCTGGATTTTGTGCTGCCAGTTCTACATGGCATCTTGCCACACTATAGTTGCCTTTCCAGTTTTTCCTGAACCATCTGTAAAGACAGAAGTGGCGTGAAGCAAGGGCTTAGAGACAACAATAGATATGAATTTAACAGGCACAGTTTGTAAAAAGTTCAGGAGCTTAGAGGCTGGTCAATGAAAGCTGATGTTACCAATAAAGTCAGTCATTGCTACTTGCCAATTAAGATCACAAGCTAGGAGAGTATGAAATTGTTCCTTGTTTAACAGTAGGAAAAGAGTAGCAGGGTTATTTTGGCCATACGCCCGGTTAGGCCACAATTATGATATGTGGCCCCAGTTATCATTGCAGCAAAGGTCTGAGCCAGATGGGTTGTAGTGCCTATATTCTGGCACACTTTAATAAACATGCTGATTTCAGTGGCTCGGACTGGAGTTATTCCTGCCTGACAATCCTTATTTGCATTTTCAAAAGCCAATTACAACATAAGAAGTTTGGCAGCTTTAGGATAGGGTGCCTGTTTTTATTGCAGCCTGCAATCAGTCGATAAATTCAACGTATGTTTCTGTGGCACTCTGTTTAACTATCATAAAGGAACCCTGGGATTGTCTTATGGGTATTTTTTATGCTTGTATTGTTAGCTGTGAGCATTGTGGACACAGATGGCTATCTGCCTGAGCCTAAGCCTGAGCCTGAGCTGAAGCAAAAGGCCCTGTTCCCAATAGCATATCAAGTTGTATTGGGATATTATTATCCAAATTTTGTAAGGATCGCTGCTTGACTAAATCACTGTACTCTCTCCACCACACAGTATATTCAGCAGCTGAAACCGAAAGTTTTACTGAAGTTTTCCAATCATATAGAGTCATAACCATTTCCCAAAGCCTCAGTCGTCCCCTGCGTAAAGGGTGAATGTACACCGTTTTCAAGAATGCTTTTCTTTAACTCTTCAAAGGCAGTAAAAGGCAAATTCTCATGCCGTCTCCTGTTGTTTTGAACAATAACGGAATGCGCCAAAAAGCGCCTCAGTCTCCCTTCCTAAGTCCCTCTTGGAGGCATCCGTCTAATAAGGAAGTTCGACGAGGAGTCGACTAATAAGGAAGTTCGACGAGCAGTCGGCATCGAGGACGCGGCCACCAATCACACAGATGTTCACTGACCGAGGCCTTATCCAAGAACCATCTCTTGGGCGTCTCCAATCTCCTCGAGGGGGATGGGAGGCGCTGTTGGCTGAACGGCGCCAACCAATGCAGGTCCCTCTAAGGGTGGAGGAAAGGAAGGAAAGGGCTCCGGTCCGTCCTCATCCTCACTAGCAAAAATCTCTTCCTTATTCCCCATAGAAGGGAATGAAGAGGGGGGAGGAGTCTCTCCCTGTTGTTTTGGTTCCTGTTTTTCCTTCTTTAAATCTCCTGAATTCCTTTCAGGCGGAGAAGATGGGCGGTCTGACTCACCGCAATCCTGCAGATAAAGAGGATACAACGCAGAGCGTACCAGCGCTCAGGTGGTCAAAATAGTAACAGTAGTAAAATGACCTTGCTCATATCCACTTTTCAGGCAGCGAACTACCTGCTCCCACAACTCTAATTCTAATGTTCCTTGATCTGGAAATGGAGGGCATTCCTGCCGAATTAAAAACATAAGCTTGTGCAGAGCTCCAGGCTCTACAGTGCACTGGATAGCCTTAAGTAGCTGTTACAAAATACTTTCTGTTCTTTAGTCATTTATTGACCCATGATAACCCAACCCCTGGTAGTTTACGCGTGGGTACCGTCCTCCTAATGGGAGTCAGGGCTGTCCCTTACCGGGATTCCCCGAAAATTGATGAGTTTTCCTACTTCACGCGTAACTTCAAGGCCACCACATTGGAGGCACCACTTACAAAGCTTATAGCTTGCAGTGAACGCCAAGAATGAGTTCTCAGACAATTCTAGCTGAGCGGGGAGGGGGACAGCTCTTCTGAGAAAGTGCCTCCCCGGGATCCGTCCGCTAAGTATTTATTGAAAGGACTTGTTATACCACAAGTATCCACTAGATGGCGCTCTGAGCTCGGGTAGTGAGACACCTGCAGCCTTGTAAAAGCCCTCAGACCGCATACTCAGGAGGCTGTTTTCGGCGTTCCTTATTACACACTCCACTCCTTGTCCTGTTTTCAGGGTCAAGGACTTACATTCTTATGCACAAATAACATATACACAGTGCCTCAGTATTTTCCCATGCCCCGACTTCAAATGCCATGTACATAAGCTTGAATATGTTGACGTGCACCCCCACAGAGTAATATCACAGAATGTACACACATTGTGTACACCCACTGTGATATTATGATTAATATCTCCCTAGAATATTCTGAGTAATCTCACACGGTGTGCACACATGGTGTACATGCACTGTGATTTAGGAGAAATATCTCTCTAGGATATTACTACTATTACCACAAGGTGTACACCCATTGTGATATAAGAAGTAACATCTACCTAAAATATTACGAGTAATATGATAGGGTGTACACCCACTGTGATATTAAAAGTAATATCTCCGTAGGATATTAAAAGTAGTATCATTGTGTGTACACCCAATGTGATATTGGCTGTAATATCGTTGTAGGATGTTATAAGTAACATCACAGCATGTAAAACCACTAAGATATTAGGAGTAATATCTCTCTAGGATATTTCGTGTAATATCAGACAGTGTACACCCACTGTGATATTAGGAGTAATATGATCCACGAATTTTAAGAGTTATATCACAGAATGTATGCACAGGGTGTACACCAACTGTGATATTAGAAATAATATCTCTGTAGGATATTACGAATAATATCACAGGGTGTATGCACATGGGGTACACCCACTGTGATATTAGGAACAATATCTCCATAGAATACTATGTGTAATATCACAGGGAATACACACATATTTTACACCCACTGTGATATTAGGAGTAATATCTCCCTAGCGTATTAGGAATAATATCACAGGGTATACACACATAATGTACACCCACTGTGATATTAGAAGTAATATATCTGTAGCATATTATGAGTAATATCACAGGATGTACATCCATTGTGATATTAGGAGTAATATCTCCCTACAATATTATGAGTAATATCACAGGGTGTATACACATAATGTACACACCCTGTGATATTAGGAGTAATATCTCTCTTGGATATTACAAGTAATATCACAGGGTGTACACACACTGTTATATTAGGAATAATATCTCTCTAGGATATTACGAGTAATATTACAGGTTGTACAAATATGGTGTACACCCACTGTGATATTAGAAGCAATATCTCCCTAAAATATTATGAGTAATATCACAGGGTGTACACCCACAGTGATATTTAAAGTAATATCTCCCTAAAATATTATTAGTAATATCACAGGATGTACACACATAATGTACACCCCCTGTGATATCAGGGGTAATATCACCCTAGGATATTCCGAGTAATATCACAGGGTGTACACACATGGTGTACCTCCACTGTGATTTAGAAGAAATATTTCCCTAGGATAATATGAGTAATATCACAGGGGGTACACCCACAGTGATATTAGGAGTAATATATTCCTAGGATATTAAGAGTAATATCACAGGGTGTGCACCCACTGTGATATTTGGAGTAATATCTCCCTAAAATATTATGAGTAATATCACAGGATGTACACACATGGTATACACCCCCGGTAATATTAGGAGTAGTATCTCCCTAGGATATTCTGAGTAATATCACAGGGTGTACAACATGTGTGTACACCCACTGTGATTTAGAAGAAATATTACCCTAGGAAATTACGAGTAATATCACAGGGTGTACACCCACTGTGATATTGAAAGTAATATTTCCTCAGGACATTAGGAGTAATATCACAGTGTGTATACCCAATGTGATATTAGCAGTAATATCTCCCTAAGATATTATGAGTAAATTCAAAGAGTGTAAAGCCACTGTAATATGAACAGTAACATCTATCTGAAACATTATGAGTAATATCACAGGGAGTACACACATGGTATAAACCCACTGTGATATGAGGAGCAATATCTCTCTAGGATATTATGAGTAATATCACAGTGGGTGTACACAAATGCTGTACTCCCACTATGATATTAGAAGTGATATCTCCCTCAGATTTTAAGAGTAATATCACACGGCATATGCACATAATGTACACCCACTGTGATATTGTAAGTAATATCTCTCTAAAATATCATGAGTAATGTTACAGGTTGTATACTCATGGGATACAGCCACTGTGATATTAGGAGCAATATCTTCATGGGATATTACATGTAATATCAAAGGGAAAATACACGTGTTGCAAACCCACTATAATACTAGGAGTAATATCTCCCTAGAATATAATGAGTAATATCACAGAGTGTACACTGACTGTGGTATCAGGAATACCATCTTTTTAGGATATTACGAGTAGTATCACAGGTTATACACACGTGGTGTACACCCACTGTGATATTAAAAGTAATATATCCCCAGGAAATTCCAAATAATATTATATGATGTACACCCACTTTGATAATAGTAGTAATATCTCCTTAGCATATTGTGAGTAATATCACATGGTTACACCTACTGTGATATTAGGAATAATATCTTCCTAGGATAGTAAGAGTAATATCACAGGGTGTACAACCACTGTGATATTAGAAGTAATATCTCCCTAGGATATTACTAGAAATGCCGTGATATTACTAGTATTACTTGTAATGCTCCCGATATCACAGGGGGTATACACTCCCTCTGTGATATTGTTCCCAATATCTGGGGGGAAGGGGTGGGAAAGGATATTACTACCAGTATTGCAGGGGGTGTACACCCCCCTTGTGATATTTTTCCCAGTTTCCAGGGGGAAAGATGATGATATTACTCCCAATATCGCAGGAAGTGCACACTCCCACTGTGACAACGTTCCTAATATCCGGGGACAGAGAGGATATTAATCCCAATATTGCAGGAGGTATACACCCCCTTTGTGATATTGTTCATAATATCAAGGGGGAGAAGATATTATTACTCCCAATATCACAGGGGGTGTACACCCCCACTGTAATATTGTTCCTAGTATCCGGGGAGAGAGGGATGATAATATTACTCCCAATATGGCATTAAGTGTACACCCCGCCATGATATTGTTCCTAATATCGAGGGGAAGGAGGATGATGTTACTCCCAATATCGCAGGGAGTGTACACCCCCCTTGTGCTATTGTTTCCAACTTTTAGGAGGGGAGAGGATGATATTACAGCCTATATGGAAGGAACTGTACATCCCCCCTGTGATACTGTTCTTAATATCCAGAAGGAAAAGATGATATTACTTTCATTATTACAAGGGTTGTACGCTCCCCGCCGTGATATTGTTTCTAACATCCAGGGGGAAAAAGGATGATGTTAATAACAATATCACAAAAGTTGGACACACCCCTGTGATATTGCTTTTAATATAAAGGGAGGGAGGAAATTATATTACTCCAAATATCGCAGCAGGTGTACACCCCCCCGGGATGTTGTTCCTAATATCCAGGGAGGGAGAGTATGATATTACTCCCAATATCGCAGGTGGTGTACATTCCCCTGTGATACTGTTTCTAATATCCGGAAAGAAAGAGGATGATATTACTCCCAATATCGCAAGGGGCGTACACCCCCCTGTGATATTGTTTATAATATCCAAGGGGAAAGAGAATAATATTACTCCCAATATGGCAGGGTGTGGACAGCCCCTCCTGTGATATTTTTCTAATATCCAAGTGGGAGAAGATAAAATTTCTCCCAATATCGCAAGGGGTGTACACCCCCACTGTGATGTTTTTTCCTAATATCCAGCGTGGTAGAGGACGATATTACACTCAACATCACAGGGGGTGTAAACTCTTTCTGTGATATTGTTCCCAATATTCACGGGGGGGGAGAATATGATATTACTCTCAATATCACAGGTGGTGTACAGCCCCTTGGTAATATTGGTCCTAATATCCGAGGTAGGGGGGAGAGAATGATATTACTCCCAATATCATAGGGTTTGTACACCACCCTGTGATACTGTTCCTAATATAGCAAGGGGGGGAACGATGATATTACTCCAAATATCGCAGAGGGTGTACATTCCCCGTGATATTGTTCCTAATATGCAGGAACGGAGGAAGATATTACTCCCAATATCACAGAAGGTGTACACCCAGCCTGTGATATTGTTCCAAATATCAAGGGCATAAGATGATAATATTACTCCCAATATCGCTGGGGGTTTATGCCCTGCCCCCCATAATATTGTTCCAAATATCCAAAGGAGAGATGATTATATTACTCTCAATATCGCAGAGGGGTGTACACCACCCCTGTGATATTTTTCCTAATATCCATGAAAGAAGAGGATGATATTCCCAATATCGCAGAAGCTGAACATCCCCCTGTGATATTGCTCTTAATATCCAGGGAGAGAGACTATTATATTATCCCCAGTGTCGCAGGGGGTGTACATTTCCCCTTTGATTTTTTTTTTAATATCCACGGGGAAGAAAACGATATTACTCTCAATATCACAGGGGGTGTACACTCCCCCTCAGATATTGTTTTTAATATCGAGTGGGAAGGAAAATGACGTTACTCCCAAAATCGCAGGGGGTGTACACCCTCTGGTAATATTGTTAATATTGTTCCAAATATCCAAGGGGGAAGAAAATGGTTACTCCCAACATCGCAGAGAGTTACAGCCCCCCCTGTAATGTAGTTCTAAATATCCAGGAAAGGAGAGGATGATTTTACTTCCAATATCACAGGGAGTGTACACCCCTGCAGAGATATTGTTCATAACACCCAGAAGAAAAAAAGGATATTAACCACAACATAGCATGAGGGGTACACACCCCTTGTGATATTGTTTCTAATATCCAGGGAGGGAGAGGATATCACTCCCAATATCGCAGGAGGTGTACACTCTCCCTGTGATATTGTTCCTAATATCCAAAAAGAATGGGGATGATATGACTTTGAATATTGCAGGGGGTGAACACCACCCTTGTGATATTGTTCCTAATATCCAGGGAGGGAGACTATGATATTATCCCGAATATCGCAGTGGGTGTACATTCCCCTGTGGTATTATTCCTAACATCTAATATCTAGGGAAAGAGAGGACGATATTACTCTGAATATCGCAGGGCGTGTACATCCCCCGTGATATTGTTCCTAATATCCATGGAGGGAGATGATTATATTACTCTCAATATCGCATGGGGCTGTACACTCCCCCTGTAATATTGTTCCTAATATTCAGGAGGAAAGATGACGACATTAGTGTACACCACCTCTGTGATATTTTTTCTAATATTCAGGGGCAGGGGAGGATGATGTTATTCCCAGTATCGCAGGGGGTGTACACCACCCATGTAATATTGTTTCTAATATTTAAGGCAGGAAGTAGTCACATGCCTTGTGATATTGTTCTTAATATCTGGGGGGGAAATGATGATATTACTCCCATTATTGCAGGGATGTACCTTCCCTGTGGTATTGTTTCTAATATCCAGTGGGAAAGAGGATAATCTTACCCCCAATATCACAGAAGCTGTACTCCACTCTGTAATATTGTTCCTAATATCCAGGGAGAAAGGAAATGATATTACTCCAAATATCACAGGGGTGTAAACCGCCCTTATGATATTGCTCCTAATATCCGGGGGGGAGACAATGATGTTACTGTAAATATCGCAGGTATTGTACACGCCCCCTGTGATATTGCTCCTAATATCCAGAAAGGGATAGCACGATATTACTCCAAATATCGCTGGGGGTATACACTTCCCCTCTTGATATTGTTCCTAATATCCAGAGGGGGATAAAATGATATTACTCCCAATATCGCAGGAAGTATACACTCCCTCTGTGATGTTGTTCCTAATATTCAGGTGGGGGGAGAGGACGATATTACTACCAATATCCCAGGGCGTGTACACCCCCCTTGTGATATTGTTCCCAATATCCAGGGAAGGAGATGACAATATTACTCCCAATATGGCAGGGGGTGTACACTCCCACTGTGACATTGTTCCTAATATCCAGGAGGAGAGAGGATTATATTACTTCCACTATGGCAGGAGGTGTACACCCCCCGCCCTGTGATATTGTTTATAATACCAAGGGGGTGAAAGAATATTATTACTCCTAATATCGCAGAGGGGTGTACACCGCCCCTAGAATATTGTTCCTAATATCCAAAGAGAGAGATGATGATATTACTCCCAATATCGCAGTAAGTGTACACCAACCCTGCCATATTGTTCCTAATATCCAGGAAGACCAGGATGATGTTACTCCCAATATCGAAGGGAGTGTACACAGCCCTTGTAATATTTTTCTAATTTTTAGGAGGGGAGACGATGATATTACTCCCAGTATCGCAGTAAGTGTACACCAACCCTGTCATATTGTTCCTAATATCCAAGGGGGAGAAGATTGATATTACTCCCATTATTGCAGTGTACTCCCCCCATGATACTGTTCATAATATCCATGAAAAAAGAGGATAATATTACTCCCAATATCGCAGGGGATGAACGCCCTCCCTTTCATATTGCTCCTAATATCCAGGGAGGGAGAGTATGATATCACTCCCAATATCGCAAGGGATGTGCATTTCCCTTTTGATATTATTCCTAATACCAACGGAGATAGAGGATATTATTCCGAATATCGCAAAGTGTACATCCCCCTTGTGATATTGTTTTTAATATCCAGGAAGGAGGAGAATGATATTACTCACAATATCGCAGGGGGTGTGCAGCCTCCTTGGATATTGCTCCTAATATCCAAGGTGAGAGAGAATGATATTACTCCCAATATCACTGAGGGTGTACAGTCCCTCTGTAATATAGTTCCAAATATCCAGGGAAGGAGAAAATGATTCTACTCCCAATATCACAGGGTGTGTACACCCCTGCTACCATATTGTTCATAATATCCAGGGAAAAAGAAAATGATATGACTCCCTTTATAGCATGAAATGTACATACGCCCTGTGATATTATTTATAACATCCAGAGAGGAAGAGGATGATATTACTCCCAATATCACAGAAGGTGTACACCCTCCCTGTGATATTGTTCCTAATATCCAGGAAGGGAGGAGATGATATTATTACTCCCAATATTGCAGGGGTGCACAATGCCCCAGTGATATTGTTCCTTATATCCATGAAAAGAGAGCATGATATTATTCCCAATAAGGCAGGGGTTGTCACCCACCCTGTGATATTGTCCCTAATATCCAGAAAGACAGACTATGATATTACTTCCAATATCACAGAGGGTGTACATTACCCCTGTGATATTATTCCTAATAATCAGAAGAATAATTTCATTATCGCAGGGCATGCACAGCCCCACGCTGTGATATTGTTTCTAATATTCAGAGGAGGAGAGGATGACATTACTCCCAATATCGCAGCGGTTGTACACCCACCCTGTGATATTGTTCCTAATATCCACGGAGGGAGACTATGATATTACCCCCAGTAACACAGGGAATGTACATTTCTCCTTTGATATTAGTCCTAATATTCAGGGAAAGAGAGGATGATATTACTCCGAATATCACAGGGCGTGTACACCCCCCACCCCGTGATATTTTTTCTAATATCCAGGGGAGGAGAAGATGCTATTACTCCCATTATTGCAAATGAAGGACACACCCGGGTGATATTGTTTTTAACATTTAGGGGGGAAAATGATATTACTCGTAATATCGCATTGTATGTACACACCTCTGTGATATTGTTTTTAATATCCAAGGGAAGAAAGAATGATATTACTCTGAATATCGCAAAAAGTGTACACTCGTTGTGATAGTTTGTAACATCAAGGGGGAAGATGACATTACTCTTAATAGAGTAAACACATAGTGTATTCACCCCCCTGTGATATGATTCGTAATATCCAGGGAGGAGAGGAGGGTGATATGACTCCCCATACTGCAGGGTGTGTACACTCCTCTGTGATATGGTTCCTAGTAACCAGGGGCGGGGGGAGGAGGGTGATACAACTCCCCATGTCGCGGGGGATGTTCACTTCCCTGTGATACTGTTCATAATATACAGAGAGGGAGAGGAGAGTGATATTACTCCCCATATCGCGGGGGGTGTTCACCCCCCACACTGTGATTTGGTTCCTAATATCCAGGAGGGGAGAGCAGGATGATATTACTCCCCATATCGTGGAGGGTGTACACCCGCCTGCCATATTGGGAGTGATATCGTCCTCTCTTCCCCTGGATACTACGAGCAACATCTAAGGGGTATGTACATTCTCCGCGATATTGGGAATAATTTCATCCTCTCTCCCACCAGACATTGTGAACAATGTCACAGTCAGATGTACATTCCCTGCAATATCAGGATTAATATCATCCTCTCGCTTCTCGGCTATAGTGAACAATATCACATGGGGTTGTACATTCCTCGATATAGGAAGTAATATCTTCCTCTTGCAACCTGTATATTATGAACAACATCACAGATGGGTGTATAGCCCCTAAGATATTGGGAGTAATATCATCCTCTCGCCTCCTGGACATTACAAACGATAACACAAGGGTATGTACGCCTTCTTCGATATTAAGAGTAGTATCCACCTCTCCCCCGCTGGATATTGTAAACAATATTACCAGGAGTTTACACCCCGTGCGATATTGGAAGTAATATTACCTCTCTCCTTCTGGATATTATGAACATAGCACAAGGTGGTGTACACACAGGGTGTTTATGATATTGAGAGTGATGTCATCTCCTCCCCGCCTTGGCTATTAGGAACAATATCACAGCGGGCTGTACCCCCCTGCGATATTGGGAGTAATATCATTCTCCCCCCTCTGTATATTACGAACAATATCAAAGGGGGGATTAGGCCCTCCCACGATATTTTGGGTAATGTTATCTTCTCATCCCCTGGGTATTACGAACAATATCACAAGGGTGTGTGCACCCCCTGCAATATTGAGAGTAATAACATTCTCTCACCCCCTGGATATTGTGACCAATATCGCAGCGGGGTGTGCACCCTTTGCAATATTGGGCGTAATATCCTCTCGACCCCTGGAAATTGCGAACAATACTGCAGAAAGGTGTGCACCCTTGCGATATGGGGAGCAATATCATTGTCTCGACCCCTGGATATTGCAAACATTATCACATGGGTGTGTGCAGCCCCTGCGATATTGGGAGTAATATCATCCTCTCGCCCACTAGATATGGTGAACAATATCACAGGAGGGTGTGCACCACCTACGATATCGAAAGTAACATCCTCTCACCCCCTGAATATTGTGAACATTAGTACAGGGGGGCGTGCACGCCCTGCAATGTTAAAAGTAATATCGTCTTCTCGCTCCTGGATATTACAACAATATCACAGGTACTGCGCACCCCCTGAGATATTGGGAGTAATATCATCCTCTCACCCCCTGAATATTATGAAAACTAACACAGGTGTTTGTGCACTTCCTGCGATATTGGAAGTAATATTATCCTCTCGTCCCCTGGATATTGAGAACAATATTACAGGGGGTGTGCCCCCCTGCGGTATAAGAAGTAATATCATCCTCTCACCCCCTGGATATTGTGAACAATATCACGGGGGCGGGGGGGAGAGGGTGCATTCCCTGAGGTATTGGGAGTAATGTCAGTAATGTCATCCTCTCGCCCCCAGGATATTGTGAATATCACAGGTTGGTGTACACATTTTGTGATATCAGGAGTAATATCATCCTCTCGTTCCCTGGATGTTGCGATCAATATTACAGTGGGGTGTACACTCCCTGTGATATTAGGAGTAATATCATCCTCTCGCCTCCTGGATATTGTGAACAATAACACAGGGGAGTGTGCACTCTCTGTGATATAGGAAGTAATATCATCCTCTTGCAATCTGGATATTGCAAACGATATTAAAGAAAAGTGTGCACACCCTGCAATATTGTGAATAATATTACACGGTGTACACATATTGGGTGCACCTACTGTGCTATTAGGAGTAATATCTATCTTCCCAGGATATTATGAATAATATCCCTCGGTATACATCCACTGTGCTATTAGGAGTAACATCACCCTAGGATATTACTAATAATATCACAGGGTGTACAAATATAGTATACACCCATGGTGGTATTAGGATTAATATCTCCCTAGGATATTAGGAATAATATCACAGGGTTTACACCCACTGTGATATTAGGAGTAATATCCCAGAAGGATATGAAAAATAATATCACAGGATGTATACATATTGTGATATTAGGAATAATATCTTTCTAGGGTATTAAAAATAATATCACAGGGGTACACCCACTGCGATATTAGCGGTAATATAGCCCTAGGATATTACAAATAATATCACCGTGTGTACAACCACTGCGCTATTAGGAGTAATATCTTACTAGAATATTACAAATAACATAATAGGGTGTACACCCCTGTGATATTAAAAGTAATATCTCCCTAAAATATTAAGAATAATATCAGAGGGTGTGCACCCTCTGTGATGTTAATAGTAATATCTCTCTTAACATTATGAGTAATATCACAGGATGTACACTGACTGTGATACTAGCATTAATATCTCTCTACAATATTACAAATAACATTACAGGATGTGCACCCACTGTAATATTAGATGTAATATCTCCCTAGGATATTACAAATAATTAGGAGTAATATCTCTCTAAAATATGACAAATAATATCACAGGGTGTACACACACGGTATGCACTCACTGTGATACTAGGAATAATATCTCCCTACGATATTATGAATAATATCGCAGGGTATGCACATGTTGTGTGAACTCACTCTAATACTAAAAGAAATATCTCCCTAGGATATTGCCAGTAATATCACAGGTTGTACTCACATGGTGTGCACCCACTGTTATATTAGGAGTAATATCTCCCTAGGATATTACAAATAATGTCACAAGGTGTACACACATGGTGTGCACCAACTGTGATATTAGGAGTAATATCTTCCTAGGATATAACAAATAATATCACAGACAGTGCACCCACTGTGATATTAGGAGTAATATCTCCCTAGGATGTTACAAATAATATCACACGGTGTGTACCCACTCTGACACTAGTCGTAATATCTCCCTAGGGTATTACAAATAATACCACAGTGTGTGCACCCACTGTGGTGTTAGGAGTAATATCTCCCTAGGATATTACAAATAATATCACACAGTGTGCACCCACTGTGATATTAGGAGTAACATCTCCCTAGGCTATACAAATAATATCATGGGGTGTGCACCCCACTGTGATATTAGGAGTAATATCTCCCTAGGATATACAAATAATATCATGGGGTGTGCACCCCACTGTGATATTAGGAGTAATATCTCCCTAAGATATTACAAATAATATCACAGGGTGTGCACCCTCTGTGATATTAGAAGTAATATCTTTCTAGGATATTAAGAATAATATCAAGGTATGCACATACTCTGATATGAGAAGTAATATCTTTCTAAGATATTACAAGTAGTATCACATAGTGTGCACCCACTGTGATGTTAGCAGTAATATCTCCCTAGGATATAACAAATAATAACACAGGGCATGCACCCACTGTGATATTAGGAGTAATATCTCTCTAGGACGTTACGAACAACATTACAGGATGTTCACCCACTGGGATATTAGGGGTAATATCTTTCTATCATATTATGTATAATATGCACCAACTGTGATAATAGGAGTAATATCTTCCCATGATATTATTCCTAATATCACAGGGTGTGCACCCACTGTGATATCTGGAGTAATATCACCCCAGGATATTATGAATAATATCACAGTGGGTGCACACTCTGTGATATTACTCTTAATATCTTATGAAGATATTTCTTTTACTATCACAGTGGGCACATGCCCTGTGATATTAGGAGTAGGATATTACAAATATTATCACAGGGTGTGTGCCCACTGGGATATTAGGAGTAATATCTCCCTAGGATATTATCAATAATATTACAGGCTGTGTACCTACTGTGATGTTAGGAGTAATATTGCCCTAGGATATTTTGAATAATATCACAGGGTGTGCACTCACTGTTACATTATGAGCAGTATCTCCCTAGAATATTACAAATAATATCACAGAGTGTACACCCATTGTGATATTAGGAGTAATATTTCCCTAGAATATTGCCAATAATATCACAGGGTGTACACACATGGTGTACACCCATTGTGTTCTTTGGAGTAATATCTCCCTAGGATATTAGGAATAATAACACAGGATGTATATCCACTATGGTATTAGGAGTAAAATCTCCCTTGAATATTGTGAATAATATCAAAGGGTGTACACAAAGGGTGTATCTATATTCCTAAGATATTATGAATAATATCAAAAGATCTCCATCCAATGAGATATTAGGAATAATATCTCTCTCCCTAGGATATTACAAATAATGTCACGTGGTGATATTATGACCAATATCACAGTGGGTGTACACCAACTGTGATATTAATAGCACTGACTTCCTCAGATATTATGAATAATATATCAGGATGTACATCCACTGTGATATTAGGAGTTATATCTCCCTAGGATATTACAAATAATATCACAAGGTGTATACACACTATGATACTAGGAGTTATATCTCCCTAGGATATTACTGCTAATATCACAGGGTGTATACTCACTGTAATATTAAGAGTAATATCATCTTTCTAGGATATTATGAATAATATCACAGAGTGTGCACCCACTGGGTGTGTTCTTCATCCACAGATTCAACCAACTGTGAATTGAAAATATTCAGGAAAAAAATGACAAAAGTAACAATACAACACTTTAAAATAATACAGGCTGGGCATAGCGGCTCACACCTGTAATCCCAGCCCTTTGGGTGGCTGAGGCAGGATGATTACTCGAGGCCAGGAGTTTGAGGCCAGTCTCAAAAGGCTGCAATGAGCTATGCTCATCCCACTACACTCCAGCCTTGGCAACAGAGTGAAACACTGTCCCTTAAAAAGTAAACAAATAAAACAATACAAATAAACAACACAGCATAACAACTATTTATATAGTCATTACATTGCATTAGGTATGATAAATAATCTAGCAGTTGGGCGCAGTGGCTTACACTTATAATCCCAGCATTTGGGAGGTCAAGGCAGGCAGATTGCCTGAGGTGAGGAGTTCGAGACCAGCCTGGCCAACATGGCGAAACCTCGTCTCTACTAAAAATACAAAAAATAGTTAGCCAGGAGTGGTGGCGCTCACCTGTAATCCCAGCTACTCAGGAGGCCGAGGTGCAAGCATCACTTGAACTTGGGAGGTGGAGGTTTCAGTGAGCCAAGATTGCACCAGTGCACTCCAGCCTGGGTGACAGAGCAAGACTCCATCTCAAAAAAAAAAAAAAAAAAAAAAAAAAAAAAAGTTTACAGGAGGATGTGTGTAAGTTATATGCAAATACTACATCATTTTATTTATTTATTAATTTATTTATTTGAGATGAGACCTCACTCTATCACCCAGGCTGCAATGCAGTGGTGCGGTTGGTTCGCTGCAACCTCCACCTCCTGGGCTCAAGCAATCCTCCCATCTCAGCCTCCCAAGTAGTTGAGACTACAGGCTTGCACCACTAAGCCCAGCTAATTTTTTTAAAATTTTGTGTAGAGATGGGGGTCTCCCTATGTTGCCCAGGTTGGTCTTAACTGCTGGGCTCAAGCAATCCTCCCGCTTCAGCCTCCCAAAATTCTGGGATTACAGGCATGAGCCACTGCTCCTAGTCACTATACCATTTTATATCAGAAACTTGAGCATCCATAGAGTTCTCGGGCGTCCTGGAACCAATCTCCCACGGCGCCAAGCGAGGACTCTATATGAGGTCTTGGTACTAAATGAACAGCCCACATCACCCTCACAGAAGCCAAATAAGATAGCTGGGGGTTGAATTTGGCCCAGGCTGACACCCTGTGAGGCACATTCTTGTCCTAAGTGCAGGCTGTTAACGGACATGCAGCCCTGGGCAAGGCTTCCCAGGACTTTCCCTCACAGAGAAAGAGCAACCTTTGAAGGAGGCCCATACCCTCTTCTAGCATTTTTCTTTTTTCTCCAAAACCATATTTGGGTCGGGTGTGGTGGCTCATGCCTGTAATCCCAGCACTTTGAGAGGCTGAGACAGACAGATCACTTGAGGCCAGGAGTTCGAGACCAGCCTGGCCAACATGATGAAACTGCATCTCTACTAAAAATACAAAAACTAGACGGTGTGGTGGTAGGTGCCCATAATCCCAGCTACTTGGGAGGCTGAGGCAGGAGAATCACGAACCTGGTAGGCAAAGGTTGCAGTGAGCCGAGATCATGCCACTACACTCCAGCCTAGGTGACAGTGAGACCCTGTCTCAAAAATACATATAAATAAATAAAAGAAAAAATTTTTAAAAAGTTTGAGATTAGCCTAGGCAACACAGCAAGGCTCCATCTGTACAAAAATCAAAAATAAAAATAAACTGTATTCATATTTGCATAGCGTCCATTACTACCACAAGTGCTAAGATTATGGATTCGGGGTTTCCCATCATCTCCAGCCCTATGAAACTAGATCTTCTTCCCATGAGAAAGAAGAGATTCTGGAGAGAAAATAGTTTGATCCCTTTGGGGAGCATTGAGGATGCTTCCAATAATTGTTTTGGAATTGAAAGGGGGCTGTGGGTGAGTGGCTTTTAAGAGTAACACTGAGTTGATTCATCTAGAACTGCCAGGCAAGTGGCAGCTAACAGACGGGCTCCAGAGGGAACCGTTTCTGGAGCCAGGGGAGGTGCAGACTGAAGGTCAAGGAAGAGGCCAGCACCAAGCTTTTGATCAGAGGGAAGGAAGGATGCATTGGAGTCTCCGAGGAAACAGCCTGAGAACCGTACCTGTGTTCTGGGATTATTTCAGCTGAGTTCTGCAGAGGCTCTGAAAACTGTTCCAGGCAACAGAGCTCATCACAAGGGGCAGAGCTCACTCTCTTAAAAAGAAAGACTGGGCCAGGCAAGGTGACTCACGCCTATAATCCCAGCACTTGGACAGGCTGAGACGGGAAGATCACTTGAATTCATGACCAGCCTGGGCAACATAGTAAGACCCCATCTCTGCAAAAAATTTAAAAATTAGCTGGGCATAGTGGCACACACCCATGCTCCTAGTTACTTAGGAGGCTGATGAGGAAGGATTGTTTGAGCCTGGGAGTTTGAGGCTGCAGTGAGCTATGCTCATGCCACTGCACTCCAGCCTGGGCAACAGAGTGAGACCCAGGCTCTAAAAAAAAAAAAAGAAAGAAAGAAAGAAAAAAAGAAAAAGAAATTAAAAGAGACACTGAAGGAGAATAGACAATCCTCAATAGATGACCAGGGAGACCATTTCCAGGAGACGGAATAAGATCCAAGGCACAGCTAAGGCTGAAGGGAAGGAGGCAGGACGTGTTAAGGTTTTGAAGCTCCATTATGGACGGGACACTGTGCAACGTGCTTCCACGGGTTATTTTATTGAAAACTCTGACACTAGCCTGCTGGGTTGGTATTGTCATTTCCATTTAGCAGGTGGAGAAACTAATGTTTGACTTCAGTCACTTGCCTGCATTGCACAGCTGGTAGCAGTCAGAGGACTGTGACCCAGGTTTGTCTGATGTTTGAGGAGCAGCACAACATTTGCTAAATGGAACAGGGCTTGTGGAACACCTTGGAGTTATGGTTCTTGATCTTATTTTGAGTCACACAGACCTCTTTGAGGGCAGGAGTCTTAAACCTAGGGAACCTATGGGGGAGCTTTCGGGGGCCCCTGAACCTCCTGAAACCATCCACAAAATTCACCTTTTGTGTGCATTTTTCTGAAGAGAAAATCCAGAACTTTCTATCAATTCTCTAAGGGTCTCTGTCAAAAGGTTTTAGCCATTATTCTAAGAAGTCCACAACCTTTATAGTAGGAGGAAGAGGAAAGGACCCAAAAAATTTTAGACTGGCCGGGCTTGGTGGCTCTTGCCTGTAATCCCAGCACTTTGGGAAGCCGAGGTGGGTGGATCACAAGGTCAGGAGTTTGAGACCAGCCTGGCCAATGTGGCGAAACCGTGTCTATACTAAAAATACAAAAATTAGCTGGGCATGGTGGCATAAGCCCATAATCCCAGCTACTCTGGAGGCTGAGGCAGGAGAATCACTCGAATCCAGGAGGTCGAGGTTGCAGTGACCCGAGATTGCGCCACTGCACTCCAGCAAGACTCCATCTCACAAAAAAAAAAGATGATGCAAAAGAGAAATGAGAAACAGGTGCCAGGTAAGACGACAGGGTCTCTGAGGACATCACATATCCACATGGGATCAGCGTCCCCACTAACATCCGTGGCCACCCAGCATCATTTTTATTTTTTGAGACAGGGTCACCCTGTCACCTAGGCTGGAGTGCAGTGGTACCATATTGGCTCATTACAACCTCTACCTCCTGGGCTCAAGCAATCCTCCTGCCTCAGCCTCCCAAGTAGCTGGGACTAAAGGCACAGAACACCATGTCCAGTTATTTTTTTAAATTTTGTGTAGAGATGGGGTCTTGCTATGTTGCCCGGGCTGGCCTCAAACTCCTGGACTCAAGCAATCTTCCTGCCTCAGCCTCCCCAACTGTTGGAGTTACAAGCATGAACCACTGTTCCTGGCCACACAGCATCTTTTGAAGGTTCTTCCTGTGTCCTGGGAATTTCTCATTCATGTTGTGAGTCCACTTCCCTTTCCCAGGGTCACATAACAAAGATCTGTGACATGAGCTCTACCAATCGGATGCTCTTTTCTTGGACTGGGGCTCAGGCAGTTCTGACCCAGGAAGGGAAACTTGCTTTGTCTGAGGTGGAGGCAGCAAAGATGTTGATGAGGCTCCAGCAGTGGCTACCTTGTGAGTCTGGGGCCCAGAAGAGGCAGTGGTGCTAACTGTGGAGTGCGGTGCCCAGTGGCCCTGGCAGGTCTGTCCTCACAGGCCAGGCTTGCAGTGTGGTTTGGACATTGTTTCTGGAAGCTGAGCCTCAAGCTGAGTCCTTCTGCCTTCCCAGCGAAGCTTCCCATTAGCCTCGTCATAAATTCCTTTCCTGCTTTATCCGCCTAACTCAGTGTCTGTTGCTTGTAATTAAGACTGCTAAAGGAGGCCAGGTGTGGTGGCTCACGCCCATAATCCTAGCACTTTGGGAGGCCGAGGCAGGGGAACCACCTGAGGTCAGGAGTTCGAGACCAGACTGGCCAACATGGCAAAACCCCATCTCTACTAAAAATACAGAAATTAACCAGGTATGGTGGCACGTGCCTGTAATCCCAGATACTACTCAGGAGGCTGAGGCAGGAGAGTTGCTTGAACCTGGGAGGCAGAAGTTGCAGTGAACCGAGATTGCGCCACTTCGCTCCAGCCTGGGTGAAAGAGCGAAACTCTGTCTCAAACAACAACAACAACAACAAAAGACTGCTAAATGGCATATCCACATTTGAACTTGGGGAAGAAATGAAAATTACAGAGTATGAGGCAGAGGTTCACAAGCATGAACATTAACACCCCTATATAAGAGATTGAGGCCAGGCATGGTGGCTCACACCTCTAATCCTAGCACATGGGAGATGGAGTCAGGTGGATCACTTGAGCCCAAGAGTCTGAGACCAGCCTGGGCAACATAGTGAGATCCTATCTCTACAAACATTTGAAAAATTAGCTGGGCCTGGCGGCACATGCCAGTAGTCCCAGTGACTCAGGAGGCTGAGGTGGGAGGATTGCTTGCACCTGGGAGGTAGAGGTTGCAGTGAACAGAAATTGCACCACTTCACTCCAGCCTGGGCAACAGAGGCAGACTCTGTCCAAAAAAAAAAAAAAAAAAAGATTGAGACCAGCCGTAGAGGCAGGAGGATTGCTTGAGGCCAGGATTTTGAGACCAGCCTGGGGTCTTTTGTAGAGACCCCAATCTCTACAAAAAACATTAAAAATTAGCTAGGCGTGGTGGCTTATGCCTGTACGTCCCAGCTACTTAGGAGGCTGAAGTGGGAGGGCTGTTCAAGCCCAGGAGGTTGAGGCTGCAGTGAGGTCGTAATTGTGCCATTGCACTCCAGCCTGGGTGACGTAATGAGAAAGAAAGAAAAGAAAAGCTTAGAAGGAGTAAATGGAGTAGATTAGAATATTACAAAGCAGACACAAAGAAAAAAGTAAAAGTGTAAGACAGTCCAAGGATTATTTTTAAATTAATGGTTTGAAGGGAATGGAATGTTTAAAAAAAAATGAAGTAGAAAAATTATTTGGTGAGTAGTTTGGCAATTATCACTAGAAAAACAGTAAAATTACAGGTGCAGTGGCTCACACCTATAATTCTAGCACTTTGGGAGGACAAGCTGGGCGGATCACTAGAGCCCAGGAGTTCAAGACCAGCCCAGGCACCATGGTGCAACCCCTACTCTACAAAACATACAAAAGTTAGCCGGGCGTGGTGGCATGTGCCTGTAGTCCCAGCTACCTAGAAGACTGAGGTGGGAGGATCACCTGAGCCCGGGAGGTCAAGGCTGCAGTGAGCTGTGATCGCGCCACTGCACGATCTGTCACCCAGCCTGGGTGACAGAGTGAGATTGTCTCAAAAAAAGAGAAAAAAGAAAAACAGTAAAAGTCATTGTTGCATCCTCTAGCTGTTTTTCATTAGATTATGTATAATTTCAGGCAACAATGTATATGGTCCTGCAAAACACAAATGCATAGTGGATATAGTTTTAAAGTGCTTCCACTTTTATCACTCTCTGAATTTAACAACAGTCTCAATGCTAATATAGTCTGAAACAGCCTCACAATTGCCACTGAAAGCAGAGTGGCTAGAAATGATGAAAGAGGAACTATTTTATGACTTTCCATTCTGCTTTAGTCACATTAAAAAGAAAAGCAGGCATAGGGATTTCTGTTAAAATTCCTACCCAGGTGGAGGTAAAATTTTCAGAAACCAGAGAGGCAACTTACAAAAAAAGCGTCTTGAAGAATGTTTAGAAAATGTCAGAATGGATCACTTCATTACAGGAAGGAAAGTCAATGATAGGTGTGTTATATTTTTAAAAATCACAAGAAATATCATCATTGGTAATTAAGGACACAATGAGAACTGCATAATTTAAATGGTTGTATGAGGCTGGGAGCAGTGGCTCACACCTGTAATCCCAGCACTTTGGGAAGCCAAGGAGGGAGGATCCCATGAGGTCAGGAGTTCGAGGCCAGCCTGGCTAACATGGTGAAACCCCATCTCTACTAAAAATACAAAAATTAGCTTGGTGTGATGGCATACACCTGTGGTCTCAACTGCTGAGGAGGCTGAGGCAGAAGAATCGCTTGAACCTGGGAGGCAGAGGTTGCAGTGAGCCGAGATTACACCACTGCCCTCCAGCCTGGGCCACAAAGCGAGACTCCATATAAATAAATAAATAAATAAATAAATAAATAAATAAATAAAATGGTTGTAGGAGATGTGAGAATGAGGACCAAGTCAAAATAGAATGTCACAGACACACACACACGATCCCTGCCTAGCTATCTGGAGGTAGGTAGAGTTGAGTGGGGGTAGGTGCTCCCCTGCACTGGCCCAGAGAGTGATGGATTCACAGACTCAAAAGCCATGATGATGGGCTGGGGTCTCCCTGCCCCCACCCAGTCCACCAGTGTCATAGACTAGTCCCCCACCCCCCAAATGTACCTGGAGAATGGCAGCTCTCTCCTCAGCTGAATACAAGGAGTTGGTAAGGGAATGGAGGTCAGGTCTACCCTGGTGAGAGGTGAAGCCAGCTGGGCTTCTGGGTCAGGTGGGGACTTGGAGAAGTTTTCTGTCTGGCTAAAGGATTGTAAACACATCAATCAGTGCTCTGTGTCTAGCTAAAGGTTTCTAAACACACCAATTAGCACTCTGTAAAAATGCACCAATCAGTGCTCTGTGTCTAGCTAAAGGTTTGTAAACACACCAATCAGCACTCTGTAAAAATGCACCAATCAGTGCTCTGTGTCTAGCTAAAGGTTTGTAAACACACCAATCAGCACTATGTAAAAATGTACCAATCAGCACTCTGTAAAATGAACCAATCAGCGCTCTGTAAAATGGACCAATCAGCAGGGCGTGGGCAGGGCCAAATAAGGGAATAAAATCTGGCCACCCAAACCAGCAGCAGCAACCCGCTTGGGTCCCCTTCCACCCTGTGGAAGGTTTGTTCTTTTGCTCGTCACAGTAAATCTTGTGGCTGCTCACTCTTTGGGTCCACGCTACCGTTATGAGCTGTAACACTCACAGTGAAGGTCTGTGGCTTCATTCCTGAAGTCAGCAAGACCACAAACCCATCGGGAGGAACAAACAACTCTGGATGCACCACCTTTACAAGCTGTAACACTCACCGCGAGGGTCTGCGGCTTCATTCCTGAAGTCAGTGAGACCACGAACCCACCGGGAGGAACAAATAACTCCAGACACACCATCTTCAAGAACTGTAACACTCACTGAGATGGTCTGTGGCTTCATTCTTGAAGTCAGCAAGACCAAGAACTCACCGGAAGTAATAAATTCCAGACACAATTTGCCCACCACGAAGAGACACTCACCAAGCAGTGAGTACCATCTGACCCCTTTCACTTGCTATTCTGTCCTATTTTTCCTTAGAATTTGGAGGTTAAATACCAGGCACCTGTTGGCCAGTTAAAAGCGACTAGCACAGCCTCTGGACTAAAGACGTGGGTGTCAGGCTTTCTGGGAAGGGGCTCTCTAACAATCCCTGACTCTTCGGAGTTGGGAGTGTTAGTTTGCCTGGAACCAGCTTCTGCTTTTCCTGTACTTCTGGGCTGAGCCAAGGGATGACAGAGAGGAAAGCCATTCAGCTCTGGGTCCTGACAACAAGTTGGTTGACCCTGAAGCCATGAGCAGAACTCTCAAAGTCATGTTGCACAAGCGCCACTCGCCCATCTATCCTATCTATCCTGACCCTTGCCTCCTGGGTCCTAATGCCTGTCAGACAAACTTCCTCTCACCTCTCTTCTCCAAAGCTAGTCTCGCTTCTAAAATCCACTCCCTGTCTCTGGTGCTTTTTTAGTTTCTCCTATAAGAGTGGTTTCTAGTATAAACTTCAAGACTCTGTTACCTGCTTTAAGCACCCAGGCTCACCAATCAGAAAGACATAATTTTTGCCCAAAGCCCCATCAGGGCGGGGGACTATCTGGAATTTTAGGATCCCTCCTCAGACTAGCAGGCCTAACAAAAGCTATTCCTGAAGCTAGGATATGGGGAGCCTCAGAAATGGTATCCTTCCTATTCAAATGAGGACAAAAGGCATCACTCTTCCAACCCTGGAGATCCCTTCCCTCCGTCAGGATATGGCCCTCCACTTCATTTTTGGGGCATAACATCTTTGTAGGACAGTGGTAAGGTCCCAATACTAACAGGAGAACACTTAGGACTCTAAAAGGTTTTCGAGAATGTGTTGGTAAGGGCCACTAAACCCGACCTTCTTCGGTCCTCCTTGTGGTCTAGGAGGAAAACTAGTGTTTCTGTTGCTGTGTCAGTGAGCACAACTATTCTGATCATCAGGGTCCAGGGACCGTTGCAGGTTCTTGGGCAAGTGGTGTTTCTGCTGCTGCGCCAGAGAGCGCAACTATTCCTATCATCAGGGTCCAGGGACCGTTGTGGGTTCTTGGGCAGAGGTGGTTTCTGCTGCTGCATCAGTGAGTGCAACTATTCCAATCAGTAGGATCCAGGGACTGTTGTGGGTTCTTGGGCAGAGGGAGAAACAAACCAAAACCATGGGTGGTTTTGTCTTTCAGATGGGAAACACTCAGGCATCAACAGGCTCACCCTTGAAATGATCCTAAGCCATTGGGACCAATTTGACCCAAAAATCCTGAAAAAGAAGTGGCTTATTTTTTTCTGCACTACGGCTTGACCCCAATATTCTCTCTCTGATGGGGAAAATGGCCAGCTGAGGGAGGTATAAATTACAGTACTATCCTGCAGCTTGACCTTTTCTGTAAGAGGCAAGGCAAATGGAGTGAAATACCGTATGTCCAAGCTTTCTTTTCATTGAAGGAGAATACACAACTATGCAAAGCTTGCAATTTATATCCTACAGGAGGACCTCTCAGCTTACCCCCATATCCTAGCTTCCCTATAGCTCCCCTTCCTATTAATAAGCCTCCTCCAGGCTGAGCACAGTGGCTCACACTTGTAATCCCAGCACCTTGGGAGGCTGAGGCAGGCAGATCACGAGGTCAGCAGATTGAGACCATCCTGGCTAACAGAGTGAGACCCTGTCTCTACTAAAAATACAAAAAATTAGCCAGGCATGGTGGCAGGCACCTGTAGTCTCAGCTACTCAGGAGGCTGAGGCAGGAGAATGGCATGAACCTGGGAGGAAGAGGTTGCAATGAGCCAAGATCGCACCACTGCACTCCAGCCTGGATGACAGAGCAAGACTCTGTCTCAAAAAAAAAAAAAAAAAAAACTTCTTCCAATTTCCCCCACCCAGAAGGAAACAAGCAAAGAAATCTCCAAGGGACCACAAAAACCCCTGGGCTATTGGTTATGTCCCCTTCAAGCTGTAGGGGGAGGGGAATTTGGCCCAACCCAGGTACATGTCCCCTTCTCCCTCTCTGATTTAAAGCAGATCAAGGTAGATCTGGGGGAAGTTTTCAGATGATCCTGATAGGTATATAGATGTCTTACAGGGTCTAGGGCAAACCCCTGATCTCACTTGGAGAGATGTCATGCTATTGTTAGATCAAACCCTGGCCTTTAATGAAAAGAATGCGGCTTTAGCTGCAGCCAGAGAGTTTGGAGATACCTGGTAATTTAGTCAAGTAAATGACAGAATGACAGCCAAAGAAAGGGACAAATTCCCTACTGGTCAGCAAGCCATCCCCAGTATGGATCCCCACTGGGACCTCAACTCAGATCACGGGGACTGGAGTCGTAAACATCTATTGACCTGTGTTCTAGAAGGACTGGGGGGAATTAGGAAAAAACCCGTGAATTATTCAATGATGTCCACCGTAACCGAGGGAAAGGAAGAAAATCCTGCCTTCCTTGAGTGGCTGTGGGAGGCCTTAAGAAAATATACTCCCTGTCACCTGACTCATTAGAGGGTCAATTGATCCTAAAAGATAAGTTTATTACCCAATCAGCCACAGATATCAGAAGAAAGCTCCAAAAGTGAGCCCTGGGCCTTGAACAAAATCTGGAAGCATTATTAAACCCGGCAACCTCAGTGTTCTATAATAGGAACCAAGAGGAACAGGCCCAAAAGGAAAAGTGAGATCAGAGAAAGGCCTCAGCCTTAGTCATGGCCCTCAGACAAACATCTTGGTGGTCCAGATAGGACAGAAAATGGAGCAGGCCAATCACCTGGTGGGGCTTATTACCAGTGTGGTTTGCAAGGACCCTTAAAAAAGATTGTCCAACGAGAAACAAGCCACTCTCTCATCCATGTCCGCTATGCCGAGGCAATCACTGGAAGGCACACAGCCCCAGAGGACAAAGGTTCTCTGGACCAGAAGCCCCCTACCAGATGATCCAACAACAGGACTGACGATGCCCAGGGCAAGCGCCAGCTCATGCCATCACCCTCACTGAGCCCCTAGTATGTTTAACCATTGAGGGCCAGGAAATTAACTTCCTCCTGGACACCGGCATGGCCTTCTCAGCGTTAATCTCCTGTCCCAGATGACTGTCCTCAAGGTCCGTTACCATCTGAGAAATCCTGGGACAGCCTGTAACCAGGTATTTCTCCCACCTCTTTAGTTGTGAGTGGGAGACTTTGCTCTTTTTCACACGCCTTTCTTGTTATGCCTGAAAGTTCCACACCCTTATTAGGGAGGGGTGTATTAGCCAAAGCTGGAGCTATTATCTACATGAATATGGGGAACGAGTTACCCATTTGTCGTACCCTACTTGAGGAGGTAATCAACCCTGAAGTGTGGGCATTGGAAGGCCAATTTGGAAGGGCAAAAATTGCCCACCCAGTCCAAATCAGGCTAAAAGACCCCACCACTTTTCCTTACCAAAGGCAATATCCCTTAAGGCCTAAAGCTCATAAAGGATTATAGGATATTGTTAAACATTTGCAAGCTCAAGGCTTAGTAAGGAAATGCTGCAGTCCCTGCAACACCCCAATTCTAAGAGTACAAAAACCAAATGGTCAGTGGAGACTAGTGCAAGATCTCAGACTCATCAAAGAGGCTCATCAAAGATATAGTAATTCCTCTATATCCAGTTGTACCCAACCCCTACACACTGTTCTCTCAAATGCCAGAGGAAGCACAATGGTTCACTGTTCTGGACCTCAAGGATGCCTTCTTCTGTATTCCCCTGCACTCTGACTCCCAGTTTCTCTTTGCCTTTGAGGATCCCACAGACCACACATCCCAACTTACATGGACAGTCTTGCCCCATGGGTTTAGGGATATCCCTCATCTATTTAGTCAGGTACTGGCCCAAGATCTAGGCCATTTCTCAAGTCCAGACACCCTGGTCCTTCAGTATGTGGATGATTTACTTTTGGCTACCAATTCAGAAGCCTCATGCCAGCAGGCTACTCTAGATCTCTTGAACTTTCTAGTTAATCAAGGGTACAAGGCATGTAGGTCAAAGGCCCAGCTTTGCCTACAGCAAATATCTAGGCCTAATCTTAGCCAGAGGGACCAGGGCCCTCAGCAAGGAACAAATACAGCTTATACTGGCATATCCTTTCCCTAAGACATTAAAACAATTGCAGGGGTTCCTTGGAATCATCAGCTTTTGCCAACTATGGGTCCCCAGATACAGTGAGATGGCCAGACCAGTCTATACTCTAATCAAAGAGACCCAGAGGGCAAATACTCATCTAGTAGAATGGGAACCAGAGGCAGAAACAGCCTTCAAAACTTTAAAGCAGGCCCTAGTACAAGCTCCAGCTTTAAGCCTTCCCACAGGACAAAACTTCTCTTTATACATCACAGAGAGAGCAGGGATAGCTCTTGGAGTCCTTATTCAGACTCATGGGACAACCCCACAACCAGTGGCATACCTAAATAAGAAAATTGATGTAGTAGCAAAAGGCTGACCTCACTGTTTACAGGTAGTTGCAGTGGTGGCCATCTTAGTGTCAGAGGCTATCAAAATAATACAAGGAAAGGATCTCACTGTCTGGACAACTCATGATGTAACTGGCATACTAGGTGCCAAAGGAAGTTTATGGGTATCAGACAACTGCCTACTTAGATACCAGGCACTACTCCTCGAGGGACCGGTGCTTCAAATGTGTACGTGTGTGGCCCTCAACCCTGCCACTTTTCTCCCAGAGGATGGGGAACCAATCGAGCATGACTACCAACAAATTACAGTCCAGACTTATGCTGCCCAAGATGATCTCTTAGAAGTCCCCTTAGCTAATCCTGACCTTAACCTATATACTGATGGATGTTCATTTGTGGAGAACGGGATACGAAGGGCAGGTTATGCCATAGTTAGTGATGTAATCATACTTGAAAGTAAGCCTCTTCCCTCAAGGACCAGCACCCAGTTAACAGAACTAGTGGCATTTACCCAAGCCTTAGAACTGGGCTCCCCTTTCTAGGTCCCGTGGCAGCCATCTTGCTATTACTCACCTTTGGGCCCTGTATTTTTAACCTCCTTGTCAAATTTGCTTCCTCTGGAATTGAGGCCATCAAGCTACAGATGGTCTCACAAATGGAACCCAAAATGAGCTCAACTAACAACTTCTACCGAGGACCCCTGGACCAACCCACTGGCCTTTTCACTGGCCTAAAGACTTCCCCTCTGGAGGACACTTCAGCTGCAGGGCCCCTTCTTCACCCCTATCCAGCAGGAAGTAGCTAGAGTAGTCATTGCCCAATTCCCAGCAGCAGTTGGGGTATCCTATTTAGAGGAGAGAATGAGAGGTGAAGCCGGCTGGGCTTCTGGGTTGGGTGGGGACTTGGAGAACTTCTCTGTCTAGCTAAAGGATTGTAAACACACCAATCGGCTATCTGTATCTAGCTAAAGGTTTGTAAATGTACCAATCAGCACTCTGTAAAATGGATCAATCAGCGCTCTGTAAAATGGACCAATCAGCAGGATGTGGGCAGGGCCAAATAAGGGAATAAAAGCTGGCCACCTGAACCAGCAGCAGCAACCCACTCAGGTCCCCTTCCATGCTGTGGAAGCTTTGTTCTTTCGCTTGTCACAATAAATCTTGCTGCTGCTCACTTTAGGTCCACACTACCGTTATGAGCTGTAACACTCACTGCAAGGGTCGGCAGCTTTATTCCTGAAGTCAGCAAGACCATGAACCCACTGGGAGGAACAAACAATTCTGGATGCACCACCTTTATGAGCTGTAACACTCACCGCGAGGGTCTGAGGCTTCATTCCTGAAGTCAGCGAGACCATGAACCCACCAGGAGGAACAAACGACTCCGGACATACCATCTTTAAGAACTGTAGGGTCTGCAGTTCACCTCAAGGGTCTGCAGCTTCATTCTTAAAGTCAGTGAGACCAGGAGCCCACTGGAAGGAATAAATTCTGGACACACTGGGAAAGCTAGACTTTCTCTAATCCTGGCTTTTTTGGGCCCAGAAGGTTCTGCCCTTTGGGGTGGTGCCAAACACACCTCCAGTATAAATGACTGCACAGAAGCAGGGAGGGGGGTTTCTATCCTGCTCACTCTGTCTTTCCTTCCTGGTGAGAAAGTGGTCTTTTATCATAAAATATGTTATTCCAATTATGCCATGAAATGGGGTTAAATATCAGCAAGGTGATGGTTTGCTTCTCTGGTGGATGTTTAATTTTTTTTTTTTTTTTTTTTTTTTTTTGAGAGGGAGTCTTGCTCTGTTGCTGAGGCTGAGGCTGGA
The DNA here is from genome assembly GCF_047675955.1 of Chlorocebus sabaeus. Lineage (NCBI taxonomy): Eukaryota > Metazoa > Chordata > Mammalia > Primates > Cercopithecidae > Chlorocebus > Chlorocebus sabaeus. Next base: position 28,906,788 of record NC_132911.1, on the reverse strand, counting down.
GCACAGTGGTGCAATCTTGGCTCACTGCTACCTTCACCTCCCAGGTTCAAGTGATTCTCCCGCCTTAGCCTCCCGAGTAGCTGGGGCTACACGCCTGGCTAATTTCTGTATTTTTAGTAGAGACAGGGTTTGCCATGTTGTCCAGGCTGGTCTCGAACTCCTGACCTCAAGTGATCCGACTGCCTCAGCCTCCCAGAGTGCTGGGATTACAGGCTAGATGTTCTACTTTGATCCCAGACCAGCAGCTCTGCTCAATGCCTAGAGGGTGCTGGACCCCGTGGGGATGGACAGGAGGAAGAAGGTTTACAGGGACAGGAGGACCCAGGCAGAGACTGAAGAGGGGAAAACCCAAACAGAAGAATTTCAGGACACTTGCTGCAGCTGCATGTGTAAACCTGAAAGTTGAAGTGATGGGGAAGATATAGAATTGCTTTGGCTTTTTATCTGGGTCCTGCTGGTCTGTGGTGTGCCGATGGTAACCTCTCCTCACCTTCTAGCACAACTGGGATGTATCTTTCAGACACTGCAGGGCTTGACGGAAGATCTAAACCATTTGCCTGGACGTTCTCCCTGATATTGTGATCGGCCTCATCTGTCTGAAACTTTGCTGACCCCAGCTTATCTGGTGTTGGACCAAATGGCCCCAGAGTCTCTGCATCCTCTTCAGGGTGACTTGCGCATATCCTCTATCCCTGCTCCCCCTCAAGCCACAGGCTGACCTACCTGGCCCTCAACTGCATGGGCCCTAATGAGGTACATTCCTTTTGAATCCAGGCCCTCCCTTTAGTTTGGAATATTGCTGGAAATAACTTGCTTTCCAAAAGGAGATAGTAAGAAATGGATTCAGGAGTTTCTTAAATCCAGTTGTAAAGATTTGGGGGAATTAGGAAATTAAGAGTTTGGTAAAGAAGACATTAGGGGAGTGCATAGAGAGGAAACCACTATTCCCCCCACCTTTCAAAGACAGGAGGAGTCATAAATACCATTACAGTCATGTCCGTGGCGTAGAGAGCATAGTGACAGATCCCACAGTGAGATTTGCTGAGACTTCAGATCCAAAGATGAGACAGATAATGAGCTAAAGAAGAAGAAAACAGGACAGAAAAAGAGTATCAGTTTAGAAAGGGAAAGTTCACACCCCAAGCAGGTTTTTGTTAAGAAATATGGTAACTTTTTTTTTTTTTTTTTTTTGAGACGGAGTCTTGCTCTGCCGCCCAGGCTAGAGTGCAGTGGCCGGATCTCAGCTCACTGCCGCCTCCACCTCCCGGGACCACGCCATTCTCCTGTCTCAGCCTCCCGAGTAGCTGGGCCTACAGGAGCCCACCACTACACTTGGCTAAATTTTTTTTGTATTCTTAGTAGAGATGGGGTTTCACCATGTTGGCCAAGCTGGTCTCAAACTCCTGACCTCAAGTGATCCCCCTGCCTTGGCCTCCCAAAGTGCTGGGATTACAGGCGTGAGCCACGGCACCCAGGCGGAAATATAGTAGTATTAATGTTTTCTCCCTTTAAGTAAGATACGAAGGCTGAAGGAAAATGTTCCAGATAGGACTCAGCTATAAACTATTAAAGATGGCAGCTGTCTCTTTAAAAAAAAAAAAAAAAGGGAGGGGGGCCAGACATGGCGGCTCACTGAGGTCAGGAGCTCAAGACTAGCCTGGCTAACATAGTGAAACCCCATCTCTATTAAAAGTACAAAATTATCCAGGCATGGTGGTGTGCACCTGTAATCCCAGCTACCTGGGAGGCTTAGGCAGGAGAGTTGCTTGAACCGGGAAGGGGGAGGTTGCAGTAAGCTGAGATCATTCCACTGCATTCTAGCCTGGGCAACAAGAGCGAAACTCTGTCTCAATCAATCAGTCAATCAAGAAAAGAAAAAAATCAGGCTAGCATGGTAGTATGTACCTGTAGTCCCAGCTACTCCAGGAAGCTAACGTGAGAGGATCACTTGGCCTTGGGAGGCTGAGGCTGCAGTGAGCTGTGATTGAACCACTGCACTCCAGCCTGGGTGACAGCAAGACTTTGTCTCTTTTAAAAAAAATAAAAAAAAAAAGACCAGGTGCAGTGGCTTACACCTGTATTCCCAGCACTTTGGGAGGCTGAGGCAGGCAGATCACGAGGTCAGGAGTTTGAGACCAGCCTGGCCAACATGGTGAAACCCTGATTCTACTAAAAATACAAATATTAGCCAGGCATAGTGGTACAGGCCTGTAATCCCAGCTACTTGGGAGGCTGAGGCAGGAGAATTGCTTGACCCGGAGGCAGAAGTTGCAGTGAGCCGAGACTGCACCACTGCACTCCAGCTTGGGTGACAGCACAAGACTCTGTCTCAAAAAAAAAAAAAAAGGCCGGGGGTCAGGGCAAGAAAAGAAAAAAAAGGATGGCAGGATGTTTCAAAGAGAATCAGGAAAGACTTATTTGGGAAATTCATTAACTTCGGTGTTTTTTTTTTCCCTAATTAATAGACTTTATTATGTAGAGCTATCTTAGGTTTATAGAAAAATTGAGCAGAAAATCCACAGAGCTCCCATATTAACCCCCTCTCCCAACACAAAGTTTCCTGTTACTAACATCTTGCCTTGGTGTGGTACATTTGTTACAATTGATGAAGCAATATTAACACATCATTATTAACTCAAGCCCATAGTTTACACTGGAATTCATTCTTTGCGTTGTAATTTATGGACATTTTTAATCTAAAAATAAATCTGTTTTCATAGGAGAGATTATAAGTAGATGAAGAGACTCAAAAATTTATATAATTCCAAAGGAAAAAAAAAAGCATGAACCTTTCTCTCCAGGATAAGATATATACAAAAAAAAAAAAAAAAAAAAAAAACCAAAACACTCCTTTAAAAGTCTCTTCTGATGGCAGGACTCTGGGATTCTAGAATGACTTGGAGCGCTCAAGAACAACAGTTTAGAAACTAGGCACGACAAAGGGTAGTCAAATCTTTCAGTGCAGGGTATAAAGCACCTTAAAAAATATTTCTTACTATCACTGAACTATACACTTAAAAATGGTACAATGGGCTGGATGTGGTGGCTCATGCCTGTAATCCCAGCACTTTGGGGGTCTGAGGAGGGAGGATAACTTGAGCCAGGAGTTCAAGACCAGCCTTGGCAACATAGCAAGACCTTGTCTCCACAAAAAATTAAAACAAAAACATTAGCCAGGTATGGTGGTGCATGACTGTGGTCCAGATATTCAGGAGGCTGGGGTGGGAGGATTACTTGAGCCTGGGAGGTCGAGGCTGCAGTGAGGTGAGCCGTGACAACATAACTGCACTCCAGCCTGGGCAACAGAGCAAGACCTGGTCTCAAAAATAAACGGTTAAAAAGGTCAATTTTTATGTACAATTGTACAAATTTATGTATAATTGTACAAATGTACAATTGTGTACATTTTACCATAAGAAAAAAAGTTTTAAAGAATTACAAGTGGTGTGACTCAGTCAGTTGGGTGGAAGCCAATTTCCAGGGCAAAAAGCTGTGAAATATTCATCTCTGAATAAGCAAGATGAATACCTGTGAGAGGACTCATTAGCAAGTCATGTTTCAGAGCCACACAGCAACATTAGCTTTTAAAACAGTGATACTTTAAGCATGGCTTCTATTCAGACACAGGCTCCCTTCACAGAAGGAAGGTGGAAAAGGCTCGTGTGAAGGTTGCTTTCCTGTCCTTGGACTTCTGACATCCCTCGGGCCAGCCCTCAGCAGTGAGCCAACCCACAAGGCCATCCACCTGCTTAGGATCCAGTGGGAAGGCAGCTGCCCTCTTGGATGATCCTGGCACCATATTGGAAAGAGTCCATCTGTGGAGGCAGTCAGAGATTTGATCACCTCAGCCGTCGTTCAGCTGAGCCTCCGGGGGCTTGGGGGATTTTCGTGCTGTTGGTGTTGACAATGACATAATCCTGGCTGTAAGTCGTCTAAGTGTGCTTCTCCACAGACACACACCAAGTACTAGACAGTGCCATTCTGTCCCACACGACTGTATGAAAAGTCTTCTCAAAGACTGAGAAGACTCACCATACAGAGCTTTCGTTCCTTGAAACCGTAAGCTGGAACCCTGAAACCTTGATTTCTTTTTCAGCTACCATTAGGCTGAAATTAACCATAGCCTTCCCAAGGATTGGTTTCTTCTCAGAGAGTTTTAACTTATAAATAGGCCCAAAGATTTAAAAAATACAAATGTTTATCATTAAATGAAATCATGCAAAGTGAAAGTGCCTGGAATAGTGCTTGGCTAATAGCTGGTACATGGGAAATTCTTGTTTTCCACCTCCATGTACTCCAGACGCAGCTTAGAAAATCAGGTAACTTGGCCGGCCTCGGTGGCTCATGCCTGTAATCCCAGCACTTTGGGAGGCCAAGGCGGGCAGATCACGAGATCAGGAGTTTGAGACCAGCCTGGCCAACATAGTGAAACCCCATCTCTATTAAAAATACAAAAAATTAGCTGGGCGTGGTGGCAGGCACCTGTAATGCCAGCTACTTGGGAAGCTGAAGCAGGAGAATGGCTTGGAGAGGTTGCAGTGAGATGAGATTGTGCCCCTGCACTCCAGTCAGGTGACAGTGCAAGACTGTCAAAAAAGGAGAGAGAGAGAGAGAAAGGGAAAGAGAGAAAGAGAGAAAGAAAATAAATCAGATAACCTGCAGTTGTTAAGCCACTTCCATATCCTGGGCTTGGTTTGATCGGGGGAGTAACTAAAAGATTGATTACAATTATAAACTGTGGGTGAAGACAGTGGCTTACACCTGTAATCCCAGCATTTTGGGAGGCCAAGACAGGAGGATCATTGGAGGCCAATAGTTCAAGACCAATATAGATAGTGAGACCTTGTTTCTGAAAAAGAAAAAAAAATGTAAATTGTGATTATGATAAATGCTCAGGTATCAGCATAAAAGGGTGTTGCACAATTTGTGTTCCCTTTTTTAGCACTCACTTTTTTTTTTTTTTTTTTTTTTGAGTCAGGGTCTCACTCCATTGCCCAGGCTGGACTGCAGTGGCACAATCATAGCTCAGAATAGCCTTGACCTCCTGGCCTCAAGCAATCCTCCCACCTTGGCCTCCCAAAGCACTGTGATAACAGGCATGATACACTGCGCCTGGCCTCTTTCAAGAGCACTGTGTATGAAGCTGTTCTTCGTTGGGCAAGCCTTGGCCTCCATTTGAAGACCCTCAGTCTTCTGCTCTTGCCTCTGCGTATTCTATTGCTTGAAAGCATTCATTCTCACGGTACCCAAGTCAACATCCTAGTCCCAATTAGAGTCCTGAGGCCCACTTGTGTTCTAAATGCAGGTGGCATGTTTCCACTTCCATATCCCGCCAATTATCTCCAACCTAAATGACCTAAATGGCCTAAAAACAAATGTCCATCTCAGGATAACCTATCCCTACCTTGCCTTCTTCTGTAGGCCAGGGTTATTCTCCAGGTAACTAAGTTGAAGTCTCCAAGGATCTTCAGAAGGAAGGAAAGGTGGCTAAAGCTTTGAGTGTCTTCCCTAGCATTGCTCTGCCCACGTAGACCCTTGGGGACAGGACTAGGTGAGACTAGTGAGGGGCCCAGGGGCAGGTGTGTCCCCTGAGAGTGGATGCCTCCTGACACTTTGCTTCCCACCTTACTTATCCCGTTGACCCTTCCTTTCCATTCCCAGAGCCACAAGCCAGGTTCCTGAGCTCATTCTTACCATGACTTTCCAGATGGGTTTCCCACTTCCATCCTTCTTCTCCTTTTAGTCCAAGGACATTTCTACTGTTGCCTCCTTCCAGCATCATTCTGCTAGGCAGAATCACATCTCCCTATGTTCCTAGAACACCATGAAGCCACTTCTCACCCAGGATTGTGGGTTTGGGGGTTTGGTTGGCTTTCTTGGGGATGCAGGGGAGACAGGGTCTCATTCTGTTGCCCAGGCTGCAGTGCAGTGGCACGATCATGGCCCACCACAGCCTTGACCTCTGGGGTTCAAGCAATCCTCCCACCTCAGCCTCCTAAGTAGCCGGGACTACAGGTGCATGCCATCATGCCCGGCTAATTTTTTTTATTTGTAGAGACCAATTCTCTCTATTTTGCCCTGGCTGCTCTTGAACTCCTGGGCTCGAGTAATCCTCCCACCTCGGCCTCCCAAAGCACTGGGATTACAGGCATGAGCCCCCGTGCCCAGCCCAGGGTTGTGTTTTTTTTCTTGAGATATCTGTCCCTGTCTTGAAGGCAGGTGCTGTGACCATCCATCTTTGTGCCCCCACATGTAACAAAGTGGCATAATCACATAATGAGTAAGAGGAAGTCAGCGGGGTGGTTATAAATGTGGGTTCTGCAGTCAGGACAGCTGCATTCAAATCCTGCCTTGCTCTTTATCCACCTGTGGCAAGTCACTTAGCCTCCCTCACTCGTAGATTCTCCATCTCTAGAGCAAGATCATCAAACTATCTGCCTCATAGAACTGTTGGCAGCAGGGTGGTGGCTCATATTTGTAATCCCAGCACTTTGGGAGGCCAAAGTGGGCAGATTGCTTGAGCTTAGGAGTTTGAGATCAGCCTGGGCAACATGGTGAAACTTCATCTCTACAAAAAAATTTGTTTTGAAAATGAGCCAGGCTAGTGGCCTGTGCCTGTAGTCCCAGCTACTTGGGAGGCTGAGGTGGGAGGATCGCTTGATCCTGGGAGGTGAAGGCTGCAGTAACCTATAATCACACCAATGCACTCCATCCTAGGTGACAGAGCGAGACATTGTCTCAAAAACAAACAAAAAAAGACTTGGCAGAGTTGAATAAGACTGTCACTGTCACAGGGTTTTCTTCAATAAATGCTAGTCACTATTTTTTTTTTTTTTTTGAGATGGAGTCTGGCTCTGTCACCCAGGCTGGAGTGTAGTGGCATGATCTCAGCTCACTGCAACCTCCACCTCCCAGGTTCAAGCGATTCTCCTGCCTCAGCCTCCTGAGTAGCTGGGATTATAGGCGCCCACCATCACACCCGGCTAATATCTGTATTTTTAGTAGAGATTGGGTTTCACTGTGTTAGCCAGGATGGTCTAGATCTCCTGACCTCGTGATCCGCCCACCTGGGCCTCCCAAAGTGCTGGGATTACAGGTGTGGGCCACCGTGTCCGGCCTCTTTTTTTTTTTTTTTTTTTTTTGAGACAGGGTCTTGCTCTGCCACCCAGGCTGGAGGGCAGTGACTGAACATGGCTCACTACAGCCTCTACTTCCTGGGCTCAAGCAATCCTCCTGCCTCAGCCTCCCGAGTAGCTGAGACCACAGGCATGCACCACCACACCCAGCTAAGCCACTATTATTAATAAATGTTTGCTGAACCAAACTGACTGCCTTATACTTCAATGTCTGATCACTCTTCCTACATTTTCACTTTTTTTCCATCACTCTTCTGATCAAAATCTCCTAGAAGCTGGGCATGGTGGTACACACTTGTGGCCCCCGCTACTTGGAGGCTGAGGCAGGAGGATTCCTTGAGCTCAGAAGTTCAAGACCAGCCTGGGCAACGTAGCGATTCCCTGTCTCATAATGAATGAATGAATGAATTAAAAAATCTTCCAGGGTCCTGCTCCATGTGGATAAAACCCCAACTCCTTAGCTTAAGTAGAATTTTTTTTCCTTTTAAAGCTAGAAGGAACTTTATTGATAATTTATTTTCTTATTTCTTTTTTTAGATTTGCCTTGGCATATAGACCTTTGAAAAAAATACATATATAGTTTTAATTATTAATAGTTTTTGGGGTAAAAGTGGTTTCCAGTTACATGGATGAATTGTATAGTGGTGAAGTCTAAGAGGATTTATTTTATCTCTGTTTAAAAAGCACATTTAGGATTGTTTAAATGTTTCTTTCAACACTAGTTTTGTAAAGCTTATTTTGTAATTACTAGGCAGTCACAAGCAAATGAATCCATCAGAATGAACTTCTTAGTGAGCAGCTCTAAAAACCTGCCCATAATCCAGTGGCTCCCAGTCCTAGCTGCACATTAAAATCACCTGGGGCCTTTAAAAACATACCAGCGCCTGGGCCCAACCCCCAGAAATTCCAGTCTAATTGGTCTGGGGTGTGGCTGAGCACTGGGTTTTTTTTTTTTTTTTAAAGCTCCCAGGTGAGTCAAATGTGCAGCCAGTGTTGAGTGGCACTGTTGTCACCTCTGCTTCTTCACACCTGAACCTTCCTCTGTCGACTCATCTGCAACCACACAGTTCTCAGGTTCTTTCTCCTGGGCCCCATTTGCCTGGGATAAGGCGAACTCACCCCAGTTCCTGCCCTGGAGCAATTATACAGACGTACCTTCTAAGGCAAACAAGCCTTGTCTTCAAATCAGGCCACAAACACACCTTGACCCACCCTCATAACTTCCTGGATTCTTGATCTGGTTTATGGTTTACTGATAACATCCTGGATGGAGAACCAGTTTCGGACTTTCGGTGACCTAGTCACCCCTTGGCTGGGGCTGGAATTTCATGTTATCTGGGCTCCTTGATGGTCCCAGAGTGGGCGGTGATTATTTTTCTTTGGTCCTTGGTGCTGCACCCACTGAGTGCCACCTTGATAGGTTCTAGTTTCTCAGCTTTTGCAAACTGGAGCTTTCATTCTGCAGTTCTAAACCCTCTTGCCCCCACCAGCCCCCAACCTCAGCCACTGGGGCCTTACAGGTCACCAGCTTCCACTTACAATTCTGATAAAGGACTAGGTGACGAACTGAACATTGAAAAACAAGGAAGAGAGAAATTTGGCATAAGTTAATCTAGGGAAAGCGGGGGCAGTCTTTTGGGTTGATCCAACACAATTTACCTTTCCTTTTTTCTTTTTTTTTCAAATAGAGATGGGTCTCGCTATGTTGCCCAGGCTGGTCTCGAACTCCTGGACTCAAGTGATCCTCCCACCTTGGCCTCCCAAAATGCTGAGATAACAAACATGAGCCACTGCAACTGGCCACAATTTACCTTTTCTTTGGTGTCTTAGGAACCTGAGGATAATGCATGGGGTATTCCAGTAGACTGTGCAAAACCCACCATCTTCCCATTTCAATATCATGGTTTCTGCTACTTATCTATTCCTGCCTCCTTTTTTGCTTTCCCCTATTTTATCACACGCAGCACAAGGAGCCCAAATAGAAAAGCACAGTTACTTATACCATCAGAGCAAGAATGAAATTTCAGAATCAAAGGAACCGTCTGGGACTATGGAGTAGGCAAGAGTTACAGGTGACAAGGATTCAACATGTATATAGTTCCCTAATACAAGGCTTGCACCACTTGTCTGGGAGGGCCATGCTCTTAATGAATGTCCCTGCAGTAGACTTGAGACTCATGATCTTGTCCCTCCTTGCCTTGAGTCATGCAAGTGTAACAGACTCGCAGGACACAGCCACAAGTACCATTGTAGAAGCAGGTGCTACCTCTCACATCAGCTCACTACATTCCTTCTGTAGTTGTCAGCTGAGAGCCACCGAGTTCACAGTCTGTTCAGGGGAACTCAAGACATTAAAATCAACTAAAAGATGCATCAAGAATGAGGGAATCAGGTCGGGTGCAGCGACTCCCAGCTGTAATCTTAGCACTTTGGGAGGCCAAGGTGGGCAGATCATATGAGGTCAGAAGTTTGAGACCAGCCTGGCCAACATGGTGAAACCCCATCTCTACTAAAACTACAAAAAATTAGCTGGGCATGATGGCATGTACCTGTAATCGCAGCTACTTGGGAGGCTGAGGCACAAGAATCACTTGAACCCAGGAAGCGGAGGTTGCAGCGAGCTGAGATTCCACCATTGCACTCTAGCCTGGGTGACAGAGCGAGACTCGGTCTCAAAAACAACAACAACAACAACAACGAATGAGGAAATCTACACTAAGGAATGAGAACTGTGGGCAATTTACTCTGTAATTAACTTAAAGTTACTTATGTAAGTCAGAACAATAAATAATATAGGGAAATTCTCTACATCTTGGTGAAACCTTTGATAAATTTCTTTGTGGAGTTTCCTTATTTTCATTTTTTGTTGTTTGTTTGTTTTGAGGCAGGGTCTCATTCTGTCACCCAGGCTGGAACAGTGGTACGATTGTGGCTTACTGCAACCTCAACTTCCTGGGCTCAAGACTTCCTCCTCAGCCTCCTGAGTAATTGGGACCACAAGCACATGCCACCACGCCCAGCTAATTTATTATCATTATTATCTGTAGAGATGGGGTTGCAATATGGCTGCCTAGGCTGGTCTTGAACTCCTGGGCTCAAACAATCCTCGCCTTGGCCTCCCAAAGTTTTGGATTACAGGTGTGAGCCACCGCACCCAGCCTGGAGTTTTCTATTTCTCATGGTTTACCTCAGCATCAGCATCCCATTCTAGTCTGCAATGGAAAAGTCATTTCCTTATAGCATGAGCCTTACTGCTAATTCCAGAAATTTCATATTCACAGTTAGCAATCACTCAACCTTCAGACAGTACTAAAACATTTTATTTGATTATTTTTAAAAAGCACCAAAAAAAAAAGTGTTGATTACAGAAAATTGGGAAAATATGAAAAGTATAATAAAGTAAAATACGTCATAATCTTCCCACTCACATATAATAGTGTGAATTGTTTCTTTCTAGTTTTTCTTTTGCTTTTATTATATATATATTCATATACATTCATTGACTAAAAATTGGATCACACTGTAAACTGCTTCTTAAAGTTACTGTTAAAATGAGTTTTGGCTGGGCATGGGAGCTCACACCTGTAATCCCAGCACTTTGGGAGGCCAAGGCGGGAGAACTGCTTGAGTCCGGGAGTTTGAGACCACCCTGGACAACATAGGGAGACCACCATCTCTATAAAAAACAAATTAGTCAGCTAGGCACGGTGGCTCATGCCTGTAATCTCAGCACTTTGGGAGGCTGAGGCAGGTGGACCACCTGAGGTCGAGACTGGCCTGGCCAACATGGTGAAACCCTGTCGCTACTAAAAACACAAAAATTAGCTGGGCATGGTGGCTTATGCCTATAGTCTCAGTTACTTGGGAGGCTCAGGCACAAGAATTGCTGGAACCCGGGAGGCAGAGGTTGCAGTGAGTGGAGATCATGCCACTGCACTCCAGCCTGGGCAACAGAGTGAGACTCAGTCTCAAAAAAAAAAAAAAAAAAAAAAAAATTAGTCAAGTGTGGTGGTACACATCTTCAGTCCCAGCTACTTGGGAGGCTGAGGCAGGAAGATCCTCTGAGCCCTAGAGTTTGAGGCTGCAACGAGTTGTGATCACACCACTATACTCCAGACCAGGTGACAGAACAAGACCCTATCTCTTAAAAAAAAAAAAAAAAAAAAAAAAGAATAAGCCGGGCGCGGTGGCTCATACCTGTAATCCCAGCACTTTGGGAGGCAGAGGTGATCACGAGGCCAGGAGTTCGAGATCAGCCTGGCCAACATAGTGAAACCCTGTCTACTAAAAATACAAAACTTAGCTGGGCATACTGGCAGATGCCTGTAATCCCAGCTACTCAGGAGGCTGAGGCAGGAGAATTGCTTAAACCAGGAGGCGGAGGTTTCGGTGAGCTGAGATTGTACCACTGCACTCGAGCCTGGGCAACAGAGAAAGACTCCATCTCAGAAAATAAATAAGTTTTAAGGTCTAAAAACATGAGTTTTAAGGACTGCATTTATTCATTAGAAGGGCATGCAACATAAAACAAAAGGACTGTACTTAATGACTGCATCCCATTATTAAAAGAATTAATACATACATGTTACAGTTTATTTCCCTATTGTTGAAAATTTTAACTATTTTCAATTTTCAAATGTTATAAATAAAGCCCAGTCAACTATCCATAACTATAAATGTTTAGGAACTTCTTTAATTATTTCCTTAGGATAAATTTCCCGCAAGTGGAACTACTGACTCAAAGGTACAAATATGTTTAAGACTCTTGAAATGCACATTCAAGTTGCTCTCCAGAAAAGTTACACCAGGCTGGGAATGGTACCTCACACCTGTTATCCCAGCACTTTAGGAGCCCAAGGCAGGAGGATCACCTGAGGTCAGGAGTTCAAGACCAGCCTGGCCAACAGTGGTGAAGCCCCGTCTCTACTAAAAATACGAAAATTAGCCAGGTGTGGTGGTGGGCACCGGTAATCCCAGCTACTCGGGAGGCTGAGACAAGAGAATCACTTGAACCCGGGAGATGGAGGTTGCAGTGAATCGAGATTGTGCCACTGCACTCTTGCCTGGGCGGCAGAGTGAGACTCCATCTCAAAAAAAAAAAAAAAAAAAAAAAAGAAAGAAAGAAAAATGAAAAGTTGCACCAATATAAACTTCTACCACAAAGATCTGAAAGTGTGTTGTTCACAGGGGCTGTGCATGTGTGATTTTAGCAGTTAAAGCACCACATTTCACAAGACTCCTCCACAGGACATGAGAAGTCCCAGTTTTCAGCAACGAATGGGGAAGACTGAGGACAAGCAGAAAACTTGTATGGCAGTCGAAAAATCGGGGTTGAAAGTAACACTGGTTTCAGTGTCAAGCAGTTAGTGCACAGACTGTCCACCTACCATGGTCATTGGCCACTGATACTGATTTGCAGTTCCCAATAGTAGACACTATTATTAGGGACAAGGGCTGCTATAGTTCTTGCTGGGCATGATAGGACTTCAGTGTAGAACTCATGTGCTTTGTCACCATAAGCGTGGACAGTCTGGCTCCGCCTTTGCCTGTGGAGTAACTGTCGTGCTTTGTTTGTATTGAGATAGTGTAGTTTAATCTTTAACACCGTGAATATTATGATCAGGTTTTCTAAGAGTTCAGATTACAATACCAATGCCAGCAAGACCCAGTGGTCACTGAAAAGGAAGGTTAAGCAACTGTGCTATTTTAATGACAGATGGAAGGACAGGGGTGCCTGATTAAGGAGGCAAATATCAGAAACAGCACATACTTGATGGGTGGGGTGTGGTGGACAGGAGGTAAGGCACATATAGACTAGATTCTCACAAGTCTGGGGTGAGACAGGCAAGACTTTCTCAAGCAAAAGGTTTTTTGGGTTTTTGTTTGTTTTTGAGACAGGGTCTCACTCTGTCACCCAGGTTGGAGTGCAGTGGCGTGATCACGGCTCACTGCAGCCTCAAACTCCTGGATTCAAGCAATCCTCTTTCCTCAGCCTCCTGGTAGCTGGCACTACAGGTGCTCACTACCGCACCCCACTAATACTTTTTTTTTTGTAGAAAGTCTTGCTATGTTGCCCAGCTGGTCTTGCACTACTGGGCTCAAGGGATCCTCCCACCTTGGCCTCCTGCCTCGGCTTCACCTGGCCAAAAGTTTTTCTGTTTCTTCAAAAGACACCAAAAAGGCCGGGTGTAATGACTCCCACCTGTAATCCCAGCACTTTGAGAGGCAAAAGTGGGATCACTTGAGGCTAAGAGTTTGAGACCAGCTTGGGCAACATAGCAAGACCCTATTGCTACAAAAAATAAAACTATTAGCCAGGCAGCGTGGTGTGCACCTGTCTCAGCTGCAGGGAGGCTGAGGAAGTAGGATCACTTGAGCTCAGGAGTTCAAGGCTGTAATGAACCCTAATGGCACCCCTGCACTCCAGCCTGGGTGACAGAGTGAGACTACGTCTCAAAATAATAATAATAATAAAAATAATTAGCTTGAACTTACCATGCTAAGGAACATACATTATCATATCATTCCCTTGATTGCTCTATGAAACACCAGTATATCAAAGAATGGGTTAGATCACACCAACAACAGTCACCAGGAAGGGAACCAGAACATGCCACTTTAGCATATCGATTCTTTTGAGCTGAAGGCAATTGAGAAACAGCAGATGTGGGAAGAGCTCTCTGTCCTCCTCCTATCTGTCTAAAAATAAGGCATATATTCCCCCTTAAAATAGGTAACTCTCCCCTTGCCCCAGAAGAGAAGAGCATTTTGATCACTGGATACAGGTAGAAGACATTGAGACCAGTTTGCATAAACAGACCTTACTAATGAAACCCTTATCTTCCATTAGTTCCCCCATATATTTCTGTTGTTGTTGTTGTTGTTTGAAACAGAGTCTTACTGCCTTCCAGGCTGGAGTGCAGTGGTGCGATCTCGGCTCACTGCAATCTTTGCCTCCCAGGTTCAAGCGATTCTCCTGCCTCAGACTCCCGATTAGCTAGGATTACAGGAGCGTGCCCCTACACCCTGCTAATTTTTGTATTTTTAGTAGAGACAGTGTTTCACAATGTTGGCCAGGCTGGTCTCGAACTCCTGGCCTCAAGTGATCCGCCTGCCTCAACCTCCCAAAGTGCTGGGATGACAGGCGTGAGCCACCGCACCTGGCCAGTTCTCCCCTATATTTCTAGTTACTTCCCATGATTGTCCCTTGAAGCCCAAACCACTTTGTTTTTATTTATTTTATTTTTATCTTGCAGCTGCAGCTCAAAGGACTCTTTTCCTTGTGAAAATGGTATATAAGTACCTGCTTCTTTGAGTCTCACTTCTTTTCTGTAAATGCCTGTGTATGTAACTGTTAAACAAAAATTTTATCTTTTCCCCTGTTAATCTATCTTTTGTTCATTGAATTATCAGGCCTCAATTACTGAATATAAGACAGCAGAGGGAAGGTTTTTCCTCCCCACAACAACAAAATGTTCTCTCTACTTCTTAGGTACTTTCACCAAAAAAAAAAAAAAAAAAAAAAAAATCATATTTCAAATCATCCTCTTGATTTCTATGAGGATTTTAATGAAACTATAGAAAACATATTCAACAAAATTATTGATACATAGTTAATATTGATATATTATCCAAATATAAACTAGGCCTTGCTGGTCTATCTGCATATGTGGCAAATAGTACAAATATAAATTTTGGGAAATTTCATTCCATCTTTATATTTCTTACCAAAGACAATAAAAAAGATCTTTCCTGTTCAATGTCCTGCACAACTCGTACACCACATTGCTAAAAAGGAGTATGACTTGGTTACCTGTAACATTGAGGCTTTCATTATGAAAGTTTTGGTCACTTGTTAGTTTCCTCCAAGCTGCAGGATTACTTAATGAGATAATAGATGTTATAAAAATGGAAGGAGATAGTTTCCTTAGACATGTGCCCATAAGACAGCTGTCTGGCTGCCAGCTATAAAAAATTATTATTGTTGTTATTATTGAGACAGGGTCTTGCTCTGTTGCTCAGACTGGGATGTAATGGCATGATCATAGCTCACCACAGCCTCGGACTCCTGGGTTCGAGTAATCCTCCCTCCTCAGCCTCCCTAGTAGGTGGGACCACAGACATGCATCATCATGCCCCGTGAATTTTTTTAAGTTTTTTATTACTTGTAGAGACAGGGTCTCGTTATGTTGCCCAGGCTAGTCTTGAACTCCTGGACTGGACTCAAGAGATCCTCCTGCCTTGGCCTCCTAAAGTGCTGGAATTACAGGCAGGTAATTAAATATTGTCTATAAAGTTGTATTCTCAAAATGTGAGACAAGGGCCAGGTGCAGTGGCTCATGCCTGTAATCCCAGCACTTTGGGACGCCGAAGCAAGTGGATCACCTGAGGTCAGGAGTTCAAGCCCAGACTGGCCAACATGGTAAAACCCCGTCTCTACTAAAAATACAAAAATTAGCCAGGCGTGGTGGTGCATGCCTATAATCCCAGCTACTCAGAAGGCTGAGGCAGGAGAATCGCTGGAAATTGGGAGGCAGAGGCTGCAGTGAGCTGAGATTGCACCATTGCACTCTAGCCTGGGTGACAGAGCGAGACTCCATCTTAAAAAAAAAAAGTTACCAAAAAAGGGCAGCCAAGTTAAACAGGACTTTCTCATTTCTTTACTAAAACTACAACTTATTTGGAATCCAGTTTTTATTTCATAAAATCAGATTACATCTGTGCTTTAAACCCATTTTTCCGGAGAGGGATTTAACTTATGATGGCATCCAATGTCCTTTGGAATGTTTACAAATGATAGATATCTTAGATGTGGATCATCTATATGATGGATGTATAGATGCAAAGGGCCTCATTGAAAACAGCTGGTTTACAAAACAAGACTGTAGATACAAAGCAGATGGACATTTTTGGAGTGTTGGAAATGAATTCTCCTTAGTCTAAAAACCTGCCATTACTAGTAAGTAAAATTCTAAGGATTCCACGCTTACATGCTTTTGTTGAGATGATATTAAGCTTGATGTCATCCCAAGAAATTGACACCACAAATTAGTACACCATGGGATCAATAATGGCAGAGCTGCAGGTCAGACTGAATTTTCCATTTGACCATATTCAGTTCACCACTGCAGGAAAAAAAAAGAAGGATATCCTAAAGGCTGCAGGCATTTCAGAGGAATATTATTGGAAAAGGAAACAAAGAGTAAATATATCCTATATTATGGAACAGAAAGAAATATGTCGTTTTTTGTTGTTGGTATTTTGAGACAGAGTCTGTTGCCCAGGCTGGAGTACAGTGGCATGACCTCCGCTCACTGCAACCACCATCTCCTGGGTTCAAGTGATTCGCCTGCCTCAGCCTCCCGAGTAGCTGGGATTATAGGTGTGCACCACCACGCCCAGCTAATTTTTGTATTTTTATTAGAGACAGGGTTTCACTATGTTGGCCAGGCTGGTCTTGAACTCCTGACCTTGAGTGATCCACGCGCCTCAGCCTCCCAAAGTGCCGGAATTATAGGCATGAGCCGCCACGCCCAACTGTCGTTATTTTTTATTAGATATAGGTTAATATTTGTTTAACTAATCCTATTGTATTCATGCTCTCCTTTTGAAGAGTATTACATTTGTGTATTTTAAGAATATATGAGGCCCAGGTGGAGTGACTCATGTCTGTAATCCCAGCACTTTGGGAGGCTGAGGTGGGCAGATTGCTTGAGCCCAGGAGTTCAAGACTAGCTTGGGCAATATAGCAAAACCCTATCTGTATAAAAAATACAAAAATTAGCTGGGCAAGGTGGCACATGCCTGTAGTCCCAGCTACTTGGGAGGCTGAGCTGGGAGGATCACTTGAGTCCAGGAGGTTGAGGCTGCAGTGAACCATGTCTGTGCCACTGAGCTTCAGCCTGGCTGCAGAGTGAGATCTGGTCTCAAAGAAAAAAAGGAAAAAAAAAAAGAATACACAATAATATGATCTATACAATTTAAATATCTAATAAAGAGTTAAAAAATTGTTATATCAGGCCAGGAGCGGTGGCTCACACCTGTAATCCCAGCACTTCGGGAGGCTGAGGCAAGTGGATCACTAGAGGTCAGGAGTTCGAGACCAGCCTGGCCAATATGGTGAAACTCCGTCTCTACTAAAAATACAAAAATTAGCTAAGTGTAGTGGTGCACACCTGTAATTCCAGCTATATGAGAGGCTGAGGCAGGAGAATAGCTTGAACCCAGGAGGTGGACGTTGCAGTGAGCAGAGATCACACCACTGCCCTTCCCCCTCCAGCCTGGGTAACAGAGTGAGACTCAGTCTCAAAAAAAAAAAAAAAAAAAAAAAAAAATTGTTGTATCAGAGATTCCAAAGAAACATTATAAAATATCATTACACTTTGTTGCACATTATTTTTAATTACTTCTATTATTACTACTAATTGCCCCTGTTAACTAGTCTTATGTGGTTTTGTTTAATAGCATTTATGGAAGAAAAGTAACACAGAATATATAATTTTAAATAAATACCTATTTTTCATGTTTTATGTTAAAGTAGTAACACATATATGTGTAAATATTATATATACATACATATATATGTGTGTGTGTGTATATTGGTCTGGTATGACTGTTTCTCAGTTGACTCTCTAAAAAGCTGGTCACCATACACCAAAAACTAGGCATTAGCTTTTTGCCAAAAGTTTGCTAGCCAGGTGGTGGCTCATGCCTGTAATCCCAGCACTTTGAGAGGCTGAGATGGGTGGATCCCTTGAGCCCAGGAGTTCAAGACCAGCCTGAATAACATAGCAAGACCACCCACCCCCCATACCATCTCTTAAAAAAAAGTTTGCCAAATTGTTAGACAAGAAAATGTATGTTAAATAATGATTTGATTAATAACTTTTGAGAAAATGTACATTTCTTTGATTCCTAGGGAGACCGAACATTTTTCACATGTTCATTGTTCACCAAATGACTTCCTTTGGAGCAGCCTGATTTTAACGTTTGCCAACATTTCCACTGACCTCTTTTTGTCTTTTTCTTATTGATTTGTTAACACTTCTTTAGGACTATACCCCTATGCCTCATATATTGCAAAAACATCTCAAATTGTTGCTTGCTCTTTATGGTGGGTTATTTGGACATACTATAGAAGTTTTTGTCTTCTGAGTTACCTCTTTTTAGTTTTTCCTTAAGGAGACAGTTTCATGCAAGGTTAAGAGTGGGGCTCTGGGCTGGGCATGGTGGCTCACATCCATAATCCCAACACTTTGGGAGGCCGAGTGGGGAGGATCACTTGAGCTCTGGGCAACATAGACCTCGTCTCTAAAAAATAAAATATATATTTTTAAATAAAGAATGGGGCTCCGGGCCAGGCGCAGTGGCTCATGCCTGTAATTCCAATACTTTGGGAGGCCAAGGCAGGTGGATCACCTGAAGTCAGGAGTTTGAGACAAGTCTAGCCAACGTGGCAAAACCCCATCTCTACTAAAAAAATATAAAAATTAGCCAGGCATGGTGGTGGGCACCTGTAATCCCAGCTACATGGGAGGCTGAGGCAGGAGAATCGCTTGAACCCGGGAGGCAGAGGTTGCAGTAAGTCAAGATCGCGCCAGTGCACCCCAGCCTGGCAGACAGAGCAAAATTCTGTCTCAAAAAGAAAAAAAAAGAATGAGGCTCTGGAGTTCTAAGTTTGAGTCCCAGTTCCACCTAGATAGACTTTGAGCAAGCATCTCAGTACTGTTACTATTATTGATGCCTTCTCCCTTTGCTCGAGATCAGCTAAATATTCACTTTTCTTTTCTTTAGTTTTTCAAGTTTTTATACCAAGCATTTCATTTGTCTGGAATTTATATTGGTAAACGATGGCTAAATCATCCTCTGTTTCTAGAGAGGTTTTGCTTTCCTCCCATAGAAGATGGAGAAGGGTGAGCCCGCAGCAGCTGTCCCTCTGTTCTGGGTCCTGCTCAGCTGCCTCTGAATCACGCTTGCTGTGGCACTGGGAGGGTTTATAGCTCCTGGCTTCCTGGTGGGCAGAACAGCGTCCAGATTGGGTCCCAGCTGAAACAAGTCTCCCTTCGTGGCATAGAAAAATGACCTCTATGCGCTTCCTCTGTGTGGCTATTATGGAGCCCCTGGCTGCAGTTGTCTTGGGTTTCTCTTTAACTGCTTCATGCCCAGTGGCCAGAAGATTAAAACCACAGGCGACATCTCTCTGACCCTGTGCCATTTTCTCCGACCTTCTCTTCCCTCCAGAAGCAGGATTTCCCACCCATCCTCATATTTCCTGCCTAAGTGACACCCTCTAGATCTGAATCAGGGGTGACTGGTTCTTCTTCCTCCCATCCTAGGCTCAGGCCTCACTTCCACCCACCTGAAGGTGCAACATGTGACATGCTTGGGAAAACAAGCTCTTGTTTACCTGCCTGGTAACAAAGTAGGAATTCTATGGACATTTGATTCCATTTTAACAGCATAATTATCTTCAAACAAATTCTAGCTTTCTGGAAATGTCAAGTGTGTCATATTCACTTTAATTCCCGGTTTGGCAAGTACTTTGCATTGATTACATATGCAATCAAATATTGGTTAAACTGAATTATATTTGATTTTTTAAATATTGATAATGAATACAGGGAGGAGAGTGTCTTTGTATATGGACGTAGGCCTGGATTCCTCCCTAGGCCTACCTCTGCCAGGTTTCTTTTTTTCCAACTCTAATTTATCCAGTATTTCTCAGAGGAGAGCTTTGCTCCTTCCCCAAATTATTCTTTGGGGGAAAAAAGTCAGTTGCTTCTCCTTAGGCTAGGGGCCCTGGGCAAAATAGTTTCTTTACCTCTAGCTTATCTCACTCTTTCTCCTGTGGTTTCAAAAAATCCCTGTAAATTCTAGATCAGATTTGCTGATGAGCTATGGGAACCTCTGAGCTTAAGGGAGCATGTTGGCTGCAACCGCAGGTTCTTCTGACTAATCTGATCCCTCCGGAGGCGGGTCCCCCAGGCAGTCAATGCATTTGTACCACAGCCTATGAATATTTTATGGCTGTCCTTTTGTGCTCACTAATGGGGCCTGAACTGTACAATCTGCCTTAAATAATACCAAAAGAATGCTCTCTCCTGACCTCTGTCCCTGAATAATTTATGGAGATGAACTAGGCCTATCAGAGATTCATTATTGATGTTGTTCTTTAGAGACATTTTTCAGCAACGTGGGAACGGGGGTTGTAAATTGATGTTCATCCAGACAGTGAACACTTTGGGGAAGTTTAGTGTGAAATCTGTGCGTTTGGAGATGGTTTTTAAGTTGCTGACAGAAATAGAGTTCTAGCTCTTTGGAGATTACAAGATTAGAAGGGGCTTAAATTTCTTAAATAAAGAGGCCAAAAGAATATTCTAAAGATCTTTACTCCCGCTACCCAAGATTATGTAATTCCTCTAAATTCTTGTCAATCTAGAGCATCAGTCAAAATAATTAAAGTCCTTCCTTGGCTCCAGGCTCTCCCACCTCTATGCCTTCTTTTATCTGGAAGTCACTATTCAGCCACCGAGTATTCATCAAGTCAGCTGTGTACTCTTCACTTTGAGTGATACCAAAAAAGGGAAGACATTATTTCTGCTACTGAGAAGTCCTCAGTCTAATGGAGAAGACAAGACCTACGTACATTATTTAAGTCAGCTTGTAACCGAATGTGAACATGGCACAGTGCTAGAAAAGTTTCCAGAAGGAAAACATTAATGTCTGCAGGATAAGTGAAGCATGACTTTACAGAGAGAATGGGGCTTGAATGGTTAGATTTCGACTGGCAAAGAGCATCCTAGAAAAGGTAGTAACATGAGTATAAGTCACTAAAGCAACAGTGTGGGTTACAGGGACTGCATCAGTTGGGAAGAGAAGAGAAAATAGGGGGTGGGAATAGGAGGAAGTGTCATCTTCTAGAATGAAGTGGAGCCCAGAGCCCAGAGCTGTATGATCAGTATGAAAAGAAGACTCTTGGCCAGGCACGGTGGCTCAAGCCTGTAATCCCAGCACTTTGGGAGGCCGAGGCGGACGGATCATGAGGTCGGGAGATTGAGACCATCCTGGCTAACATGGTGAAACCCCATCTCTACTAAAAATACAGAAAAAAATTAGCCAGGCGTGGTGGTGGGTGCCTATAGTCCCAACTACTTGGAGGCTGAATCAGGAGAATGGTGTGAACCCGGGGGGCGGAGCTTGCAGTGAGCCAAGATTGTGCCACTGCACTCCAGCCTGGGCAACAGAGCAAGACTCCATCTCAAAAGAAAAAAAAAAAAGAAAAGAAGACTCTCCTGGGGCAAAACCCAGTGATCTCTAATCTATCGATCTATCTATCTATCTATCTATCTATCTATCTATCTATCTATTTTTTTTGAGACAGAATCTTGCATCATCTGAGCTCACTGCAACCTCCACCTCCCAGGTTCAGATGATTCTCCTGCCTCACCCTCCTGAGTAGCTGGGATTACAGGCACCCACCACCATGTCTGGCTAATTTTTGTATTTTTAGTAGAGACAGGATTTCACCATATTGGCCAGGATGGTCTTGAACTCCTGACCTCACGTGATCTGCCCGCCTCAGCTTCCCACAGTGTTGGGATTACAGGCGTGAGCCACCATGCCTGGCCCAAATCTCTACTTCTGATTTGTCTCTTGCTGTGGTGTCTCCCCAGTTCCCACTGCCCCGACCACATTGGCCTCAGAGGTTAGACTTCCTCTTTTTCAAACCTCTGTCCCACATGTGGAGCAATGTCGTTTCTTTTGCTTCCCCTTGCACAGGTGAAATAAACCTAAATTTAAGAAACATTTACTAAACACAAAGGGTAAACCTTAAGAGAACCAATACATAAATAATTTAGTTTATAAAGTACACCTTGCCTTCTGGGCTTGTAAATGCTAGCTCATTCCAAACTCCAGGAAAAGTGGGCATTGCCTTGGTTCATTCTACCTAGCTTATTTTATATTTTATTTTATTTTATTTTATTATTTTTATTTTATTTTATTTTATTTTATTTTATAGACAGACTCTCACTCTGTCGGCCAGACTGGAGTGCAGTGACACAATCTTGGCTCACTGCAACCTCTGCCTCCAGGGTTCAAGTGATTCTCATGCCTCAGTCTCCTGAATAGCTGGGACTACAGGCGCCCACCACCGCACCTGGCTAATTTTTTGTATTTTTAGTAGAGACAGAGTTTTGCCATGTTTCCCAGGCTGGTCTCGAACTCCTGAGCTCAGGCAATCCGCCCACCTTGGCCTCCCAAAGTGCTGGAATTGCAGGTGGGAGCTACCTCGCCCTCTCCTTAGCCTATTTTAGGGACATCTTTAACCTTCAACACCCAAGAAGATCCTTCTAAACATGTCAGTCCCTTAAAATCCAAGTCAATTCAATTCAGCCGCCTAAACCCACAGGGTTGTGACTTTACCTTATCAGGAGAAATGCAATCCGGCTATCACAAAGTAAGTGATGCCTGTGCACAGTTAGGAGGGATACTTTCTGCCTGGGAGATGTCTTTGGGGAGGGGCCATGCAAGGCTTTGAAAGCAAGAGCTGTTGAAAGCTGATGGCAATGGGTTCAGGATAAGTGGATAGGATAGATGTGATTTTTGAGGTACATAAACTCACTTGAACTTTTTGCATGGTATGCCCCTGAGGCTACTCTCTGATACAGACTAGCATTTCTTTCTTTTGTCTTTTGTCCCCTTTATTTTTTTGAGCTGACGTCTCATTCTGTGGCCCAGGCTGGTGTGCAGTGGCACAATCATGACTCACTGCAGCCTCGAACTCCTGGGCTGGAGCAATCCTCTTGTCTCAGCCTCTCAAGTAGCTGGGATCACAGGCACGCACCACCACACCCAGCTAATTTTTTTTCTTTTATTTTTTGTTTATTTATTTATTTTGAGATGGAGTTTCGCTTTTTCTCCCAGGCTGGAGTGAAGTGGTACAATCTCGGCTCACTGCAGTCTCCACCCACTGGGTTCAAGCGATTCTCCTGTCTCAGCCTCTCAAGTAGCTGGGACTACAGGTGCCTGCCACCACGCCCGGCTAATTTTTTTGTATTTTTAGTAGAGATGGGGTTTCTCCATGTTGGCCAGGCTGGTCTCGAACCCCTGATCTCAGGTGACCCACCGCCCCCCTCGGCCTCCCAAAGTGCTAGGATTACAGGAGTGAGTCACCGTGCCTAGCCCTGGCTAGTTTTTTTTTTTTTTTAAAGACAGGATCTTTCTATATTGCTCAGGCTAGTCTTAAACTCAAACCCTCAAGCCATCCTCCCTTCTCAGCTTCCCAAAGTCCCGGGATTACAGGCATGAACCACCACGCCCAACCCTTTTGTCTTCTTTCTTTCCTTGGCTGCCCACTTTTTTTTTTCCTTTTCTTTTCTTTCTTTCTTTTTTCTTTTTTTTTGAGACGGAGTCTTGCTCTGTCACCCAGATTGGAGTTCAGTGGCACAATCTCGGCTCACTGCAACCTCCGCCTCCCGAGTTCAAGCAATTCTCCTGGCTCAGCCTCCCCAGTAGCTGGGATTACAGGCACCATCAACCACCACGCTTGGCTAATTTTTGTATTTTTTTTAAAAGAGACGGGGTTTCACCATGTTGGCCAGGCTGGTCTCAAACTCCTGACCTCAAGTGATCTGCCTGCCTTGGCCTCCCAAAGTGCTAGGATTACAGGTGTGAGCCCCCGCACCCAGCTTGCCCACTTTGTCTCTAGCTCCTCTTTCCCCAGGAACTCCTGAAGGTCCTTAGCTTTGCCTTCCACGTTCTCCCCCAGGTCGAGCTACTGAACCTCCTCCTTTTCAAGGGTATTTGTCCTTAAAGAGGGTTTCCACTCCGTACTGAGCAGCAATACAACTTGAAGAAGTTACCAAATTTCCAGAAATCTGACCAAACCTCTTAGTCCTTAAAGACCAGGCGTCTTTTAAAAATCTTTGTATCCCGGCCAGGCGAGGTGGCTCATGCCTGTAATCCAAGCACTTTGGGAGGCCGAGGCAGGTAGATGGCCTGAGGTCAGGAGTTCAAGACCAGCCTGGGTAACATGGCAAAACCCTGTCTCAACTAAAAATACAAAAATTAGCAGGCGTGGTGGCACACGCCTGTAATCCCAGTTACTCAGGAGGCTGAGGCAGGAGAATCGTTTGAACCCGGGAGGAGGAGGTTGCAGTGAGCTGAGATCACACCACGTCACTCCAGCCTGGGCACAGGAGCGAAACTCCGTCTTTGGGGAAAAAAAAAATAAATCTTTGTATCTCAGGCTCTTAACATAGTTCCAAGCCTGTAATAGGGAAGTGTTTTAACTAACCTATTAATTAAAACAAGGGGGAAACGAGCCATGTCATAGAAGCCAAGGATGAATCAAAAGCTTCCAGAAGGGGATGCTCAATAACACCAACTATTACAGAGACACCAAAGGAGGATCAAAAACCATGCTCCCGGATTTGCGAAGGGAAGGTCAATGGTGTGCTTTGTCAGGACGGTTTTAGTGCAGGGGTGAGGGCAGGTGAAAGCATGATTGAATTAATTGTTGGTTGACTAATGACAGGTGGAGAAGGGAAGCTGGTGAGTGTAGACTATTACATTGGGAGGAGGGCTAGCACCAGAGGAGGTAGGAAGACTTCGGGAAATTGTCCTTGTTTTTTCTTCAAGTGTTACTGTTTGTTCTTGTTTTTCCATGGGAGGTTCTCAGCTGAGGATAAGGGGTTAATGGAGAAGGAAAGGTTGAATGTATCAGAGAATGACTAATAGAACAACACTGCCATGGAGGTGGTATGAAGAGTATGGTTGTTCACTGCAACCTCTGCCTCCCAGGTTCAAGCAATTCTCTCTCAGCCTCCCAAGTAGCTGGGATTACAGGCACACGCCAACGCGCCAGGCAAATTTTTGTATTTTTAGTAGAAATGGGGTTTCACTATATTGGCCAGGTTGATCTCGAACTCCTGACCTCAGGTGATCCACCCACCTCAGCCTCCCAAAGTGCTGGGATTACAGGCATGAGCCACCGCGCCAGCCTGTTTCCTCTCTGTTAAAGGCCATAATGATAGTGCCAATTTCATGGGATTGTTGTGAAAATTAAACGAGATCATATGTGTGGAGTGCTAAGTGCAATTCCTGGCACATCACAAACACTCAATAACAGCTAGAAGAGGTCATTGTTATTAGTGAGATCTAGGCTTTCACTAGGAGTTCACAATGCTGGAAAGACAATGTACACCTGAAAAATATGTAAGGGGACACATAGGGCCTTCTTTGTGGAAAGGGCAAAGATTTGTGGAATCAAACAAATTTGTGTTTGCATTCCAAGTCTGCCACCTACCAGCTGTGTGGCTTGAGGCAAGCCATTTAATCTGAGAGTAATGATGATGCCATGTAGTTAATATCTTCATTCTCCAATGTGTTAAGTGCCTACTAAGTACCAGTCACTGTACGAGGTGTTAGAGATAAAGAGACTTTAAAAAGACACTTTCAGCCAGGTGCGGTGGCTCACGCCTGTAATCCCAGCACTTTGGGAAGCTGAGATGGGTGGATCACCTGAGGTCAGGAGTTCAAGACCAGCCTGGCCAACATGGTGAAAGCCCATCTCTACTAAAAATACAAAAATTAGCTGGGCGTGGTGGTGCACACTTGTAATCTCAGCTACTCAGGAGGTTGAGGCAGGAGAATCCCTGGAACCTGGGAGGCAGAGGTTGCATGGTGAGCTGAGATTGTGCCACTGCACTCCAGCCTGGGCAACAGAAAGAGACTCCATCTCAAAAAATAAATAAATAAATAAATAACAAAAGACACTTTCAAGCTGGGTGTGGTGGCTCACGTGTGTAATCCCAGTACTATGAGTGGCTTGAGGCAGGTGATTGCTTGAGCCTAGGAGTTGGAGACCAGCCTGGGCAACATAGCGAGACAAAAAGTACAAAAATTAGCTAGGAGTGGTGATGTATGCCTGTAGTTCCAGCTACTTAGGAGGCTGAGGTGGGAGGCTCATTTGAGCCCAGGAGTTTGAGGCTGCAATGAGCCATGATTGTGCCACTGCACTCCAGCCTGGGTAACAGAGCGAGACCCTGTCTCAAAAACAAAAGACACTTTATCCAGGCTCAAAGAGCACACAGTAGCACAGTATAGCTGGGGAGGCAGATGAAGATATGGTTACAATTGGGAAAACTAAGTGCTCTTACAAAGGTAGTGTCAGGCAAGCAGGGAAATCCTGACACAGCGAGACTCCATCTTAAAAAAAAAAAAAAAGATAGGACAAAGTGACTTCCATAGCCTATGCAGGGACCATCAAAAACTATTGAATGGGTAAAGCCACGGAAAGTAAACTAGAAATCAGTTTTAGAATGAGCAGATTTGCAAAATGTGAGGGCAAAAAAGGAGAAACCCCTTATCCACACAGCTAAAATTCAACAGCTCCATCAAAATGGCTGTAGTATCTATACCATAAATATTTGTTGATTTCCTAAGTACTTGCTTTAAGAAACAGGTACAAGGGAATGCCTTATTTACTAGTTGTTTCTTTTTCCTCTAATAGTTGAAAAGAGAGAAACTGGCCAGGTGCAGTGGCTCACATCTGTCATCCCAGTACCTTGGGAAACCGAGTTGGGTGGATCACCTGAGGTTGTGAGTTTGAGACCAGTCTGACCAACATGGCCAAACCTCGTCTCCACTAGAACTACAAAAATTAGCCGGGCTTGGTGGTGGGTGCCTATAATCCCAGCTACTTGGGAGGCTGAGGCAGAAGAATTGCTTGAGCCCAGGAGGTGGAGGTTGCAGTGAGCTGAGATTGTGCCACTGCATTCCAGCCTGGGCGACAGAGCGAGGCCCTGTCTCAAAAAAGAAAACAAAAAAAAAAGGGAGAGAAAAGAGAGAGAGACCAGGACTTTTCTCTCTGTCTTGCTGGAGCCTGTGCTGAACCCCGAAGCCTGTTGATAGTTCTCCAATTTCATTTGGTGTTGAAGCCCCTGAAACTCCCGGGCTGCAGGTTGTAACTTGCATCTTGGTCCTCTGTCTCCCACCTATCAGAGGAATACTTTCCATGGGAAGATACGGGCATTTCTAGTCTTGGGCTCTCTTTTAAGAATCATTTTCACTGCAGAAGTTAAAGGAGACAGAGTAGTGTGAACAGAAGTCAACAGGGGAAACAGCTCACACGGGCTCTTCCCTGCAGTCCCTAGGGGGAGGATACTGTGATTTTCCTCCAAATATTTTCAGAACATTTTAAACGGTTTTGAGGACTTTAGAGAAAGTCCTCACTTCTTCTCTATTCTATTCCTCCCTTGCTTGAGCTCCTTAGGGGCTTTCCTCTCTTTTCAGTTTCAGCTTAAGTTTAAATACAATATTTCCATAGAAATGTTCTCTGGTTATCTTTTTCTGCCTGCTTTGACTCTGTTTAAAAAGCCAGATTCAAGTTAGCACCAGGACACACCATTGAAAAATTAAGTTTACCTGGTTATAAAAGAGATATAAAGTGACGTATGGAACCTTGGGACATTCCAAACTCTTATTTTTTATAACCTGAATGTAGGGAGGTGGTAATTAGGATGTGTGTTTAAGACAAGAGTACCAACCTCTGGTAACCAGTCTGGGCCCATGGCAAACACTAAATAAGAGCAAAAGGACAGTAGGGCAAAAGAATTTCAATATAAAATTATACCCTTTATGACCTTTTTTTTTGGAAAAAAAAAAAATGATAGTGATGGTAGGTAGTGATTGTTGTGTGCATTCCTTTTCAAATAATTTACTTGATGACCTAGCACAATGGCTCACATCTGCAATTCCAACATTTTGGGAGGCTGAGGCGGGAGGATCACTTGAGGCCATGGGTTCAAGACCAGCATGGGTAACATAGTGAGACACTGCTTCTACAAAAAATTTAAAAACCAGCTGGGCATGGTGGTGCACGCTTGTAGGCCCAGCTAGTTGGGAGGCTAAGGTGGGACGATCACTTGGGCCTGGGAGGTTGAGGCTGCAGTGAGCTAAGATGGCGCCACTGCACTCCAGCCTGGGCACAGAATGAGACCCTGTCTCAAAAAAAAAAACATACTTGCTAAAATTAAGAAGCTGTCATAGTGTCAAACACTAAGACTGGCAATCCTAATTTGGTTTTCCTGATGTTACTGTTTACTTTATTGGGCTGTGAAAATCAAAGGACCTGCCACACTAAACCCCCTGCTGGTCTAGCTGAGACCTCCTGAAGTACAGAGGTAGTGCCCCTAAGAAAGAAATTTCCTTTTTTTAAAAAAGGGGGCCTTCTGGGGGTAGCATTTTCTATTTTTAACCTTTTTTTGAAATTTTGATAAAAAACACATAACATAAAACTTACTATTGTCCAGGCCCAGTGGCTCATGCCTGTACATTTTGGGACGCTGAGGCGGGCGGATGACTTGAGGTCAAGAGTTTGAGACCAGCCTGGCCAACATGGTGAAACCCCGTCTCTATTAAAAATATAAAAATTAGCTGGGCATGATGATGCACACCTGTAATCCCAGCTACTCTGGAGGCTGAGGCAGGAGAATCACTTGAACCCAGGGGACAAAGACTGCAGTGAGCAGAGATCATGCTGGCACTCCAGCCTGGGCGACAGAGCAAGATTCCGTCTCAAACAAACAAACAAACAACAACAAAAAACTTACCATCTTGGCTGGGTGCAATGGCTCATACCTGCAATCCTGGTGCTTTGGGAGACTGAAGTGAGGAGGATTACTTGAGGCCAAGAGTTCAAGACCAACCTGGACAACACAGCAAGACTCCATCTCTACCAAAAAATGAAAAATAAAAATTAGCCAGGTGTCATGGTACGTACCTGTAATTCCAGCTAGTTGGGAGGCTGAAGCAGTACAATCGCTTGAGCCCAGGAGGTTGAGGCTGTACCACTGCACCCCAGCCTGGGCAAACAGAGCGAGACCCTGTCTCTAAAAAAACCTAAAACACTTTACTGTCTTAATGACTCTTAAGTGGTTAGGTGGTGTTAAGTACATTTATATTGTTGTGCAACTATCACCACCATTCATTTCTGCAGCTGAAATCTTCCCAAGCTGAATCTCTGTACCCATTGAATATTAACTCCTCATTCTCCCTTCTCCCAACCCTTAGTAAACTCCAGTTTACTTTCTATCTCCATGAATTTGACTACTGTGTGTATCTCATATACATAGAACCATGCAGTGGTGGTTCTTTTGTGTCTGACTTATTTCACCCAGCATAATGTTTTCAAGGCCCATCATCCATGTTGCAGTATGTGTCAGAATTTCCTTCCTTTTAAAGGTATTTTTTGACCAGACACAGTGGCTCACGCCTGTAATCCCAGCACTTTGGGAGACCGAGGTGGGAGGATCACCTGAGGTCAGGAGTTCAAGACCAGCCTGGTCAACATGGCAAAACTCTGTCTCTACTAAAAATATGAAAATTGGCCAGGAGGGGTGGCACATGCCTGTAATTGCAGCTACTCAGGAGATTGAGGCATGAGAATCGCTTGAACTCAGGAGGTGGAGGTTGCAGTGAGCCAAGATGGTGCCACTGCACTCCAGCCTGGGGGACAGAGCTAGATCCGTCTAAAAAAAAAAGGTATTTTTAACTTTTTTGACAACACTGCTTGTATTGAAGATGTTCAGTAACAGGATGGTTGATAAAAGGGCAAGTCTTGCCAGCTCTCTGTATTTACTCATCTGTAAAATGGTTCTGAGTTCTATTACTATCATTTAAACACATCTAAGCAGGGGTCACCAACCTACAAGGTCCAGGCACATGTGTGGTAAAGCCACCTGGAGGGAGGCTGTGGTGAAGTGGAGAGACTGGCCTTTGATAAAGGCGGCTGCTGCCAGTTAGTTCTAATCCACTCTGTCCAATGTGTAATGTAGGCCCAGTACTGCAAGCACAAATCTGATTTCACACTCTGTCACCCAAGCTGGTCTCAAACTCCTGGCCTCAAGCGATCCTCCTGCATCAGTATCCTAAAATGCTGGGATTCCAGGTGTGAGCCCCTGCCCCTGGCCACAAATCTGATTTTTATGTGTTGGCCAACACTGTTGGGCTAAACAGAATATGTTTGCGGGCTGGCTCTGGCCCACAGGGTCACCCGTTAGAATGTATCTGCCAGGGCTAATAAAAAGCTAATTTTAGTGTGGCCTCATTGATTCATTCCTGCAATTAACGTTTATGG
Source organism: Chlorocebus sabaeus (assembly GCF_047675955.1). Classification (NCBI taxonomy): domain Eukaryota; kingdom Metazoa; phylum Chordata; class Mammalia; order Primates; family Cercopithecidae; genus Chlorocebus; species Chlorocebus sabaeus. Next base: position 28,876,512 of record NC_132911.1, on the reverse strand, counting down.
GTCTCTACTAAAGGCTAGGTTACACATGTAAGTTAATCTTATTTGAAAATGTACCTATTTTATTAGGTACTAGCATCGTCTCCACTTTCCATATTAAAGACAAACCCAGAGCGGTGAAATAACTTGCCCCTGGTTACACAGTGGGAAGCGCTGAGGTGGGATTTGAACTCAGATGGTTTTCAGAGCCCAAAGTCCTGTCTCAAAGGAGGGCGACTCACAGGACGATGTTAACCTATGCACTTATGGACACTCCCAGAAAAGGTGATTTGCAACTTGTCTTGAAGGACGTCCTCAGCAGACAAGGCTGGACTGCAATCTAGGCAGAGGAAATAACTTGAGCCAGGGATCAAACACCAAGATTGGCAGGAAATGAGCAGGAAGAGGTAGCGGGGTCCCTGACGCCATCTATTCAACTGTTTTTCAGAAGAGGTATCAGCTCTCGAAGGCTTACGTCTCAATACCGGCTGCGAGAGCAAGAATGGTGTGTAAAGACGGGAATTTACAAAAGCCCTCATTGCTGACCTTAAGTGCCAGCGAACGACTCGCGCCCTAGCTTTCCCGCCTCCGCCTCCGCTGCGGCCCCGCCCACGACCCTGGGGAACTACAAGTCCCGTCATGCACCGGCGCGCGCCGGGAGCTCGCTCCTGCCCCGCCCCCAGCCCGGTCCCCGCCCCCAGCCCCGCCCTCGGCCCCCTCCCGCCGGGTCAGCCCCGAAGAGTCGCCGGTGGCCGCGGCAGACGGAAGCAGAACGAGTGCCTCGGCGGCCGCAGGATGGGGGACTCCAAAGTGAAAGTGGCGGTGCGGATCCGACCCATGAACCGGCGAGGTGAGAGCCGAGCCCCCCCGGGCCGCCGGGGCTGAGGCGGCAGGTGCCTGGCGCGCCTGTCCCTCGGCCGCCGTGGGGGGTCTGGCGGCCCCGCCCCTATAGTCTGCGGCGGGGCGCGAGGAGGGGCCCGCGGACCCTGAAACCCGCGCCCGCGCTGAGTCGCCCGGCTCCCTCTTCTCCCCTCCCTTCCCCCCCTGGCCAGTCCCGTACCGGGAGCCGCCAGGCCCCTCGTGCCGGCCCCGCTGCCCCTTCCGCCTGCGCCCGCCCCGCCCCGCCCCGGCGCCCTTTCGCCCTCTCGTCTCCCCCGGAGGTTCCCGAGGGCGCCCTCGGCCCTGTCGCCTCGCCTCGCCCTGGCCCCTCAGCCCCGCGCCTTCCCCGCCAGCTGTCACTGTCGCCCCCGCGCGCGGGTCGCCAGCGCCTGCAACCCGCCTTGGGACCGCCCGGGACCCCGCGTCTCGCCCGGGTCGCCCAAGCCTGCACCACCGCGGCCCGCGGCGGGAAGGAGGGCAGGGGGCCAGGTGGGTGCCCCGCGGCGAGTTCCTTCCACCTGGGCGTCCTGAGATTGAGGTCAGGTGGAGATGCCTTTTTCGTTGTTTTTGGACAGTCGAGAAAGTTTTGGTTTTGCCTGAAGTCTCATTGGTCATCTCTCAATAAATAGCTTAAGTGCCAAGATTCTTGTGGAATTGTATCTTTCTGACATTCTCTTAAGTCTGCAGGGAGGGTAGAGAAAGCAGATAAACCGAGTACATTGAAGTCATCTGTAGACCCAGGGAGTGGAGAGAACCCCAAAAGTCAGGAGAGAAGGTGGGCTGGGTCTTGGCTTTGATAGTAAAAAGCAGCGTGACTGGGCGAGTTGCTTTAAATAAGATAATATATTTGAAAACGCTTTATATACAAGGTTCTATCATTGGGGTCACTATTACTGTCCCAGGGGATGACTTTGCCATTGATAAGACTTTGAACTAATTAGAATCTTTTAAGTACCAGAGACAACTAAGAAGTTGTAGCTTCTTAGCAAAATCAAGTGTTAATGTTTATGTAGAAATTATAGGTTGTTTTCCTCTTCTTTGCTCTCTTTTGTGTATATTGAGACGTACAGATCAACCAGTTGACATAAGCTTTGTTGGTTTGTCCTTCTCGGGGAAATTGGTTTCTCGCTTGGAGTTATCTCGTCTATGGGAATTGGTTTGTCCTGTTTCTGCTAGGTCCGATTAAGGCTGTCAGGTGAGTTTTTTTCCTTAAGAACTTAATTACTTTAAGTTCTCAACTAGTGCAAGATTGAGTCCTGCTTTGCTTCACTAATCTCGTACTCTGACAACACAAAGCAAACGTCGATGTAATTCTGAAAATTTTCAGAAGCGTCAGTTTTTAAATATTCAGGTATTTGTATTTCAGTTTACTTCCAGTTTACCATCACAATAATTTAAAGAAAGAAGCCAAATGAAACATATCTGGGAATTGATTCTGAAAGGATGGTTTCAGCACATTCTTAAAATTTCCTTTTCACAAAAAACTTGGAAATGTCAGTGCTAAAAAGAGGCCGCGAACCAACCACCACAAAAGACATCTCAGATATTTAGAGCCCTTCTTTCCCTCTCCCTTTCTCCATTGGTTTCACTTTTTGAGGGGAATTCGTATGATTTTCACTCATAAATTGCCATTGATAAGGTTGTAATAAACAGCAGAGTTTAGAGGAAGGCAAAGAAATAATAGTTTTAGCTGTGGAATGGATGTGAGCTGATCCTTGGGTTCAACTCATTTTAAAATTGAGGTTTACCCATAGATTCCATTAGTCTATGTAGAGAAGTGCATTATTTGGTGTAAAGTACCTCCTGAGTTCACTTAGTGCCCATTCTTAGCCTTATATTTCCTGATATGCATGTAGACTTCTTTTTTCAGTGATTACCACACATAAATTTGTTCTTTTCCATTTTTGCTGTGAAGTAATTGTTAACATAAATAAAAAGGTTATTATGGAATACAGTGTGGTGGGATTCTAATTCCAGTGATTTTTAAAAATTGGTATCTGAAGTTTGTATAGAAAGACTAAAATAGGCCAGGCACGGTGGCTCACGCCTGTAATTCCAGCAGTTTGGGAGGCCGAGGTAGGTGGATCACCTGAGGTCAGGAGTCCGAGACCAGCCTGCCCAACATGGCGAAACCCTGTCTCTACTAAAAATACAAAAAATTAGCCAGGCGTGGTGGCAGGCGCCTGTAATCCCAGCTACTTGGGAAGCTGAGGCAGGAGAATCGCCTGAACCTGGGAGGCGGAGGTTGCAGTGAGCTAATACTGCACCACTGTGCTCCAGCCTGGGCGACAAGAGCAAAACTCTGTCTCAAAAAAAAAAAAAAAAAAAGGTTAAAAACCATTTTTCTTTCCAGTAATTTCTTTTTTTCTTTCTCATATGATCTGTAGGAACCTTTCCCTTAATTTTGAAAAGAATATTACTTTGAACAGTTATTAGTATTATAGTGTATAATTATGACAAATAGTAAAACTTGAGTCCTAATAGTTTCTATCATAACGTATAAGTGCAGGAAGCAACCTTATAAATCACTGTCCACAAATGAGGGGATGAGAATGGATTACTGTGATGATGTAGTTTTACTGTATAGACTCTGATATTTGGAATCACATTAGTTATCTTTTGAGGAAAATCTGAAAATTTCCAGAAAACTCCGGTGTATTAAGTCCTTGTGTGATTCAGTGTCTGGTTGTGCTTAGCTGTTTGGAGTTTTAAGGTGGTTAGCTGATTTATTATTTAACAGTTATCCTCAAAGTGAGAGTGTTTTAGTCTTTTTGCTAAACTGTATGTGGGATTGGGAACCTTAGTTATTTGAAGGTTAAGCATTAGGCCCTAATTCATTAACAGGAAGAGTTGTAATGGCTAATTTGTCAGGAATATTTTTCTAGTCATACATTTGTTTTAACATTACACTAACAAAAGGAAAAATAAAAAGGAAAGAAGTTCACATACTTTCTTCATCCTAACAGCTTTTCTTTTCCATGCCAGTTTGTGCTCACATGTGTATGTAATTTTACATGATTTTAATATTACAACCTTTATTTTGCCTTTCTTCATCTGAGATACAAAGCTAAACAACTAGAGAAAAAGGGGTAAGTTTTTGTCACAAGATCTTCGAGTTCTATTTGCAGATGTTGTTTGTTTTCCAATGTTGTTCAGACTGTACAGCTCAACAGATAACTCTTGTGTGCGGTCCATGCACTGCACAGAACACCCATTCATACATTATTAACCTGTCTAATCATTACAGGAGCTGAAAGTTTTGTAGCCATAATTGGTGGGATTAGTTAGATCAGCAGCATTCTCCTTTCCAGGAATTTGATGTTTTCTAACTTTAGGTGACTTAAAAAACATTTAATAGTTAAGAAACCTTTATGGAGTGCCTGCCAGGTATCTAGCTTATATTAGATAGGATGAGAGCTTAATGCCTTTCCTCAAGGGATTTCCTGTGTTTAAATCTGTGTAAGATCAACTACCAAAATAAGTAAATATCTGTAAAAGGTGTTTGGAATGCCTTTGTTATCTATCTAGACTAAGGGGGCAGAACCAGGAAACGAAATGAATGAAGATAGAAACAGTGAAATAGATTATTTCAGGTGTTAGGGAGCATGGACAAGAGATTTATTTCAGGAGATATTTCAAATGAGTTTACTTTGCATTTTCCAATACTTGACGTGGTGAAAGACACAGAAGTATGTAATAATGTCTAATAGAGTCAGTGCCTTGGTAATCATGATGTAGTAATGGAGGGACTGTTGTACAGCGATTAAAATGATGACAGTCAAAACCATTTAACAAGGAAGATCATGTTCTCTGTTAGTGGAAAAAGAATGTAAAGCTGTATGTGTAACTGATCAAATCTATTATGATTATTACTATGTAAAAATGTATACAGGAATGGGCAAGAGCTAGAAAGAAACATGAAAAAGTGAAATTGATTGTTCTTGTTAGGGGATTTTACTTCCTAAAAGTTTTCTTAGGGTTGCCTGGTACTATCATATTAAGTTTCTTAAAGCATGCTTTATGGTTCATGCCTGTGAGGAAATGACTGTCATGGGCTTGAAAAGAAAATGCCTGTGAAAAGATTAGATTAAAAGATAAACAGCTGTAGCAGGCTGCTAGTTATTAAGTGCTAGGCGAATGACAGGGAAATAAGGGAATCGAGAGTTTAGACTTCACTGAGGAGGGTGAACTTTGGTTGGACTTCCAGGGAGGAAGCTTATGATGTGAGCACGGGGGAGGGGAGGGCATGGATTCTTCGAGGAGGAAGTGTGGCCTGAGAGTGAGGACGCAAGAGACAAGAATGAGCAAAGCAGGTGTAGGCAGCAGAGATGAGATCTGCCTGCCAGAATGGAGATTCTGTGAGGATAGCTAGAGACTGATGGGACGGGAAGGTCAGGTGGATTGCAGGAAGCCCTGAATGTGGCCAGGCCAGAAGTCTGGACCTAGGGTGGCTGGTCCATGCACTCTGTTTTGCTTCTTGTGACCTTGTGTGGGCCTTAGACACAAACACGACGGAGAAAAATTGGTAGATCTCAAAGCAAGATTGGAAACCTCAGTAGATGACCGATTTCTGGCGTAGCTGGGCAGGATTTAAAAGCGCTTGCTGAAAATGAAGCCTTGTGGATGGGCAGCGTAAGGAAGCCGGTCAGAATTAAGCAGCTGTGACTCAGAAGGCAAAGGAAAAACCCAGCAAGTGCGAGGAAGCTTAGAAGATGCTGGTAGTCAGTGAAGATGAAGACATAGGTGACCCTTAGGAAATGAAAGGACAGGAGAAGGTGGCTTTGACCCCTGGGGTCATTGGTGATTCTTCAGTCTTCTCAGAGAGATCACTGACAGATGTGGAGCCAAAGAGGACCATGGATGGAAATTTGCTAAAACAGAAGATACTTGTTTTGTTAGCATCTGTTTGATATGTTAATGGTGAATGAGACACACATCTATTACAACATTGTTTTGTTTCTGCCGTCAACTCAGTGACTGAAATTTGGATATATGCACATAGGGCCAGAGGCATTTTGAAAAGAAGGTACACTCTTAAATTCTTTTCCCCAAATCTTGTGTGTTTTTTTTTCTTTTTCTTTTTCTTTTGAGACAGGATCTCCCTCTGTTGCCCAGGCTGGAGTGCAGTGGCATGATCATCACTCACTGCATCCTCAACCTCCTGGGCTCTAGCAGTGCTCCTGCTGCAGCCTGCTGTGGAGTTGGTACACAGGTGTGCACCACCATGTCTGTCTAATTTCAATGTTTTTTTTGTAGAGATAGGGTCTCACTTTGTTGCCCTGGCTGGCCAGACCTCCTTTCAAGAGATATACAGTTATAATATAAAATACGATGTTGTTTAATTGGCATTAGCTTTTACCCTCTCACCTCCATAAAACAATGACTGTCTGACTTTTCCACGTAAGTGCTGAAAATGGAAGAAACCACTGATAAAACTATTAGTTAAGGAGATGGATTGAAGTGCTGATTGAGTGGAAATGGATGTATTGATCTCTATGCTTGCTCATCACGTTCCCCTTGTGTTTGGCAGAGCATGTTCTTAAAAAAAAAAAAATTCGGCCAAGATGAGCAGTGTGCCCCGTGACCCCAGAAGTGCATGAAACTAACTGGTCCACTCCACACAAGTCCATGACTTAACTGTATGGGGCTTTTGCTCTCAGGAGATAAAGATATCTTTAGAAAATGGTATCCATTCGTCATTCATTTCAACAGTGTCGATTGAAGAAAAAGAAAATAGCTACTTTTTGACAGCTTTCTATTTGCAAGCAATGGAGTTCAGTGCTTTTTAATGCTTTATTTTATTCTTCAAACCAGATTTTGAAAAGGAATTGTAGGCCAGGTGTGGTGGCTCACCCCTGTAATCCCAGCACTTTGGGAGGCCGAGGTGGGTGGATCACTTGAGGCCAGGAGTGTGAGGCTAGACTGGCCAACATGGTGAAACCCTGTCTCTGCTAAAAATACAAAAACTAGCTGGGTATCGTGGCGAGTGCCTGCAATCCCAGCTACTTGGGAGGCTGAAGTGGGAGAATCACCTCAACCTGGAAGGCAGAGGTTGCAGTGAGCTGAAATCGCACCACTGCACTCCAGCCTGGGTGACAGAGCGAGACTGTCTCTAAAGTAAAAGGTAGTAATTGTAGCATTTCTATGTAACAGAACCTCAGAGAGGTTAATTAACATTCCTAGAACTACAAAACCCACCTGTGCGTTTACTACAGTGTTGGACATTATTATCTTTAAGGGGATCTTGCAATCCTGAGATTACTTCATTTTCAGAGATGTGCAGGATACACTGGAAGCGTAAGTCTTGATCTTCCACCAAAGGAGCTCCCAGTCTTGTTGAAAATAAGAGATGCATGTGTGAGTTCATTGGAAGAACATATGTACCTAGTGCACTGATGGCAGTGAATCATGAATTAAAGAAATAGGGGCGGGATTTGAGAACAGCACAGAAGACAGCTTGAGCGGGCCTCTTGGCTCCAAGTCCCACTGGGGTGACGTGGAGGAGTCCAGATGGGTGCTGCACATGCGGTGGATTTGTGTCGGCATCTGAGGATCACTGAACTTGGGAAATCCCCTGCAAAGCCTCTGATTTAGATGACTGGGTGAATGCCGGTGTCATTAGCTGAATCAGAAGCACAGGAGAAGCAGGTTTTAGGGTGGAGGTGTGGGAAATGATGAGTTCTAGTCTCAGACAGTCCAACAGTATGTCATCAGTGCTTATGTGCCATGTACCTTGCCTGCAACTATGAATAAGATGCAGTGTGCCTGGAAACAACTCATCACAATTGGGTTTTAGGTGTCTGAAGTGCAGCCAGGTGGATGGATCCAGAAGACCATTGTGAATATGAGTCTGAAACGAAGGGACTGGACGTAGGTGTAGATTTGGGAGTCATTACTGTAGGTAGAAGATAGAGCACCTCAGATGTGTCTGTGATAGAGGCAGTCACAGAGGCCAAGAAGAGCAACCTCAGGAGAATCAGGTGAAAGCAATGTTGTGGATGCCTAAGAAGGAAAAATGTGTCAAAAGAGTGAAAGGTCAGCAATCACATGTCACAGGAATGGCTGCGTGATTAACACAGAATTGTGTTCAGTGGATTTGGTGTTCTGATGGTCAGTGTTAATGTTCAGGATAATTTCACTGAAATGAATTAGTGTTGGGCATTGGAAGTGGGCTGAGGAGTGAGTGGGCATGCCAGTATGGAGGCAGCGAGTCTCAAGAACATTCTTTCAAGAAGTTCCAGGTAGAAGGGGAGGGTTCAGAGTGGTACCTGGAGGGGTAGGTACTTTGTTTTTTTAAAATTTTGGAGATATTTGAACCTTGTGTAGATAGAGCCAATAGAGATAAGTTTTTGAAATATGGGAGGAAGAGAATAATTATATAATGGGAAAGCCCTGGAATTTCAAGCTTCATTTTCTTGATGGGGTAAAATGTGAGGTTATTGAAAGTAGGAGGAATTTGGTGAGCTGGGGAATTCTGAGTAGTGAATGTGTAGGAATGTGGTTGAAGGACCCTAACTGTGTTTTCTATCTATTGAGGGTAGTGGGGTCATCCATTCCAAGTTTTTTCTTCTTGGTTTTTAGATAGAAGTCACATCCCCAAAGTGTACCATTACTGGGTTTTAGTTTACTCACAGACTTGTGCAACCATCGTTACTATCCAATTCCAGAACATTTTCATCCCCCCACAGAGAAACCTTGTACCTGTTAGCAGTCACTCTCCATTTCCCATCCCCTAGCCCCTGGCAACCACTAATCTACTTCCTGACTCTATGGATTTGCTTATTCTGGCATTTCATACATGGAATCCTATATTATGTGAACTTTTGTATCTGGCTTCTTTCACTTGGTATAATGCATTCAAGGCTCATCCATGTTTTGTCATGAATCAGTGCTTCATTCTTTTTATAGCTGAACAACGTTCTGTTACACAGATATGCTGTGTTTTATATTCATTCATCAATTGATGGGCATTTGGCTTGTTTCCAATTTTTGGCTATTATGAATGATGCTTCTTTGAACATTTATGTACAAGCTTTTGTGTATACATGTGTTTTCATTTTTCTCATATATGCATATATATAGGAGTGGAATTTCTGGGTCATATTGTAACTAACTTTTGAGGAACTGTTTTCCAAAGCATCTGAACCATTTTACATTCCCATAGAAATGCATGAAGGTTCCACTTTCTCCACATCCTCACCAACACTTGTTCTTGTCTCTCTCCATGAGTATTGCTATCCTAATGGGTATAAGGTAGTATCTGATTGTGGTTTAGATTTGCCTTTCTCTGGTAGATAATGTTGAGCATCTTTTCATGTGCATATTGGCCATTTGTATAGCTTTGGAGAGATCTCTATTCACATCTTCCCCTTATTTCAAAAACTGTTTTTTTGTCTTTTTATTACTGAGTTGTAAGACTTCTTCATACATTCTGGATACCATTCTGTTATCAAATAGATGATTTGCAAATATTTTCTTGATTTTATGGGTTGCCTTTTCACTCCCTTGTGTCCTTTGATTCATGAAAGTTTTACATTTTGATGAAGTTCAGTTTATTTTCAGTTGCTTGTGATTTTACTGTGATTTCTGAGAAACCATTATCTAACATCATGTGGATTTCATTTGTTTTCTTCTCAGAGTTTGATAGGTTTAGCTCTTACATTTAGGTCTTTGATCCAGTTGGAGTTTTGAATGTGGTGTGAGGTAGGGATCCAACTTCATTCTTTTGCTTGTGAATATCCAGTTGTTCTAGAACGATTTGATGAAAAGACTGTTGTTTCTCCATTAGATTGTCTTGGTATCCTTGTCAAAATCAATTGACCATAACTGTGACAGTATGTTTCTAGACTCCCAATTCCATTCCATCAATTTATATATGTCTTTACTTATGTAAGTACCACACTGTCTTGATTACTTCACCTTTGTAGTAAGTTTTGAAACTGGGAGTCAAGTCCTCTGAGTTTTTTTTTTTTTTTTTTTTTTGAGACAGTGTTGCTCCTCTCAGCCAGGCTGGAGTGCAGTGTCATAATCTTGGCTCAGTGCAGCCTCTGCCTCCTGGATTCAAGCGATTCTCGCACCTCAGCCTCCTGAGTAGCTGGGATTACAGGTGCCTGCCACCACGCCTGGCTAATTTTTGTATTTTTGATAGAGACAGAGTTTCACCATGTTGGCCAGGTGCCTTATGAGTTTTTTAAATATCTGTTAGTCTTCTGAGGTTGATTGGTTTCTTTTTTAAACTGTTTATTTATTTAGAGATGGAGTCTCATTCTGTTGCCCAGGCTGAAGTGCAGTGCTGTGATCATAGCTCACTATGGCCTTGACCTCTTGGGCTCAAGAGATCTTCCCACCTCAGCCTCCCAAAGTGCTAGGATTATAGGCATGAGCCACTGCGCCCAGCTGATTTGTTTCTTGAGTATGAACATTTTATGTTTTTGGTCACATAGGATTATTTTATTTGTTTTTAGATATGAGGGCTTGCTCTGTTGCCCAGGCTGGAGTGCAGTAGCACGATCATAGCTCATCACAGCTTTTAACTCCTGGGCTCAAATGATCCTTCCATCTCAGCCTCCTGAGAAGATGGGCTACAGGTGCATGCCACTACACCTGGCTAATTATTTTTTTTAAAATTTGTTTTAGGGACAGGTTCTTGCTGTGTTGCTCAGGCTAGTCTTGAACTCCTGGCCTCAAGTGATCCCCCTGCTTCAGACTCCTGAGTAGCTGGGGGATTATTTTAATTATTTTCACACTACCATGTCTCCTCTCCTAACCTGGCATCTTATTCTTACGTTAGCCATGTTAGAGCTCAGTTATATTTTAACCTTTTATTTATTTAATACATTTTCATGTTTACTAGTAACAATATAAAAGTAGTGATTAGGATATTTTACATACTTCTTTTTAGAAAACAAAGACCAATTTGCTTTTTACTTATATGGTATCATGTAATTTTTTTCTCCCAGGGTCAACAGATCTCAATAAAAAAGGGAGTCCCAAGTGACTTACAAATAGAACAAAGTAGTATAAGTAGTGTTTCCTGCTATGCCATTAAATTATAGATTCCAATTGGGAAAACAAGTCCTTCCTACATAAATATCATTGATGAATGTTTTATTTATGAACATGTGTAGACATGGAAAAGTATTGGATATGTGACACTAATTGGTTGAAAATAGGATCACATGTGGCATGCAAAGTTTGCGGTTGAATAAGTAAATCTTACAAATAGTTTATTATCTACCTTTAAAAAATGAACCCAAGTGAATTTAACAGTAAACTATAGTTAGATATTTAGGAACTTGATTGGTAGGTAAAGGGAGGTACACCTATGTTTCTGGATAGTAGATTTGGTTTGGAAATTATTACTAATTTTCTGGAGAATTAGAAAAGCAGATTACTAAGTAGGCAACTCAGAATTATTTTGTTCAAACTGAGAATGATGCATTTCCCCAGATGGAACATGAGTTTTGTAAAGGGAGTCTCCCAGGCCCTGCCCATATTTTACTATGATGTCATTGGGGTGCGAGCCATAGCTGATGTGTGCATCGAAGAAAGACTTGTTTTAAATTATTGTTCACTTTTACAAGGTGACTAATATGCTGGCTGAATAGACTGAGTTGTCAACTGTTGATATTTTAATATTCATTGTGGGGAATTTGCCCTGGAAAGGAATCTTGTTTGGGAAATAATACAGGATCTTTAATGTTGTTGGTGGAATGTATTAATTTCTCCTTTTCTTTCCTCTTCCCCTTCGTCCCTTCCCACTTCCCCCTTCTCCCATCCCCTTTCCTTTTTTCCTTTTTCCTTTCCTTTCCTTTCTTTTCCTGGCTCATGGGTACGTCAAAGCATTTGTGGTTCTGAGTATTGTAAAGCTTGATTAGTCATGAAATAAAGTTACAGTGCTACCTTAATATCACTCTTGCTTTTAATTGCTTTTTATACATAGTACTAATTAAATTATAATCTTGCTATTTTAGGCTTCACTATGAATAAACTTGTCCATGTGTTACTTATAATGAGTATTGAGTGCTATATTTTAAATTGCAAAATACAATATAATCTTTACCATTTTAGTCTGTGAAGTGCACAGTTCAGTAGCATTGCGTACATTTCACATTGTCGTATCACCATCACCACCATCTATTTACAGAACGTTTTTCATCTTGCAAAACCGAAACTCTATCTCCATTAAGTAACAACTCCTCTTTCTCATTTTCCCCCAACCCTGGTAACCCCCATTCTACATTGTGTCTCTATGAATTTGACTACCCTAGGTACCTCATGTAAGTGGAATCATAGTCGTTTGTGACTTGCTTATTTCGCTTAGCATGGTGTCTTCAAGGTTCATGTTATGGTGCATCAGAATTTCCTTCGTTTTTAAGGGTGAATATTGCAGTGTATGTATATACATTTTGTTTATCCATTCATTTATCAGTGGGTGCTTGGGTTGCTTCCGTGTTTTAGCTGCTGCCATGAACACGGGCACACTTTAGTACTGTTTTTACAAAGGCAGTGCATAGCAGCTAGGCTTTTTTAAATTTAGTATTTTAAACCAAGAGAAAGGTGTTGATCTTTTGGATTTTTGGTAGGTGTTTTTTGTTTTTCCAGGCTAAGTTTAAGGCTTACATTTGTAACTGCTATTTAATCATTGTTTTTGCTTTTTTTTTTTTTTCTCTTTTTCCAGACGGGGTCTCCCTCTGTTGCCCAGGCTGGAGTGCAGAGGCATGATCTTGGCTCACTGCAACTTCTGCCTCCCAAGTTCAAGTGATTCTCTGGCCTCGGCCTCCCGAGTAGCTGGGGATTACAGGCGCCCACCTCCACACTCGGCTAATTTTTGTATTTTTTGTAGAGACAGGGTTTCACCATGTTGTCTATGCCACTGCTTTGGTCTCTAAGCATTATATACAGCAAGAAGTTTTCAGTGGCGAGTTTGTCACATTTAAAATCTTGTAGCAATATAATTTAATTTAACCAACTAGTAACATTTGATGGTACACTAGCTATAGCATTTTATATTGAAATGCATTTCATATTAAAATGCTTTTCATATATCTGACCCTTAAGCTTGCTTCAAATCTCATTGCCTTTATTTGCTTGGGTATGTGTCCTAGATGTTCTGCTCGTATATATATTCTCAACAGTCCTTTGAAAAGCCTTCTCTTAATATCCTTCAATCCACAGGGTTGGGGTGGGGATTTTATTTGACAAAAAAGATTGTCTGAAATAGTGGAGATAGTTGTTTACATAGTAAAGGCCATCTTTTATGGGTGTTGGATGTAAGGGACATTTGTAAGTTGCCATCTTCGGACAAAATGAGTTTAGGTTAGATGTATTAGTTATTAGGTGACTTTTTTTGTATTCTTTTGGATTTTCCAGGCTTGGTCCCTTAATCACACCATTTAATTCTTCCAAGTTACTGGTTTTATCTGATGACATACATGGTATAGGGGGTGGCAGAGGGAGAAGCTGTTAAGAGCATAGGAGAGAAACATGAATGCTGAAGGACAGTGTTTGGCTCCCTTCTTAAGATAATTTGAAATGAAGGAACTGCACTATTGTAGGGAAAATATTTGATGAACCGCCCATTTTTTTGAGGCCTGCATTCTAGATGTATTCTGTATGAGAACTGCACTTGCACTTCTTCTGTGCAGACCGAATGTTCTTGCAAGAAACTAATGACCAACTTTGTGGTGGGTGGTGAGTCACAGTAGATTTCCGGAGAGTTGATAATGTGCTTGTGTATGATATAGATTTGACTGTGAGGAGCCAGCTGAAAGAATATGGTCAGATTGCATTAAGCAGTGGTTTTAAGAAACTCTCATGGACCTCTGGGCCTGAGGAAGTGAAGAGGTAAAATTGCGTGTTTGAAAAATTGTTGCAGTGTGGCTGAGACTTTCTTGCAGCATTTCTGTGATTGATAGTCTAGAGTGGATTTAAACACAAAACATTAGAAATAGATTTTAATGCTAGTTGACCACAGTAGAACAGATTTGTCTTTTTTGGGTTAGTGTTCCACATTTAGGTAAAACATAACTCTAAAGTTTTCCTTTTGATTCTCTTTGCTCTTTGCTTGAAAAATGTGTGGCTAAAAGACCACTAACTACTTAGTACTTTTTGAATATGTATTTAAGAATAAATGTAAAATAACTGATGTGAGAAAAGTTAAGTTTTGGCTAGCACAGGGAAGGAAGTTTTTGTTTTGTTTTGCTTTTTTGCATTTGGCTTAATTATGTGAGTTAAAGTGAAAAAAAACAATTACCTTTCTTGAGAGTGGAAACACTCTTAAGTTATAATGAATATGACATTGACCTTGGTCAAAGTTCTTTAGGAAGTGCAGAATAACTCTGACATGGTATTGTTCCTTTCCTTAGAGCTTATCTGCTTCTTTTTTTTTTTTTTTTTAAGATGGAGTCTTGCTGTGTTGCCCAGGCTGGAGTGCAGTGGTGTGATCTTGGCTCACTGCAACCTCCGCCTCCTGGGTTCAAGCAATTCTTGTGCCTCAGCCTCTTGGAGTAGCTGAGACTACAGGCACACACCACCACATCTAGCTAATTTTTTGTATATTTAGTAGAGATGAGGTTTCACCATGCTGGCCAGGCTGGTCTCAAACTCCTGATCTAAAGTGATCCACTGCTCTCGGCCTCCCAAAGTGCTGGGATTACAGGCATGAGCCACTGTGCCTGGCAGAGCTTATCTTTTAGTAGTGGAGATAAGGGAAACAGAAACAGTTTCATACTTTGGGTCAGAAAAATGTAAGAATATAAAAATATGAGATCATAAACAAGCCGTGGTCTTTACTTTTTTAGAACAACTGTATTGAGACATCGTTCATGCCCCATACAATTCAACCAATTCAGGTATTTTTAGTTTGCTCCCAGTTGTACAGCCATCAGCACAATCGATTTTAGAACATTTTCATCAGTCCTGAAAGAAAACTGTACCTGTTAGCAGTCACTCCTTGGCCCTAGACAACACTAATTTATTTTGTCTCTATAGGTTTCCCTATTCTGGATATTTCAAGTAAGTGGAATCATACAATGTATGGTGTTTGATGACTGGCTTTTTTAACTTAGCGTTAGCTTCGTACACAGTGTAGCTTGTATCAGTTCTTGATATAGTTTGGCTGTGTCCCCACCCAAATCCCATCTCGAATGGTAGCTCCCATAATTTCCTTGTGTTGCGGGGGGACCCAGTGGGAGATAATTGAATCATGGGGTCAGTTTCTCCCATACTGTTCTCGTGGTAGTGAATAAGTCTGACGAGATCTGCTGGTTTTATGAGGGGAAACCGTTTTCGCTTGGCTCTCCTTTTCTTCTCTGCCGCCATGTGAGATGTGCCTTTTGCCTTCTGCCATGATTGTGAGGCGTCCCCAGCTACGTAAAACTGTGAGTCCATTAAACATCTTTCTTTTGTAAATTGCCCAGTCTCAGATATGTCTTTATCGCAGTGTGAAAATGGACTAATACAGTTCTTCATTCCTTTTTATTGCTCAGTAGTGTTCTGTGCTAGGGATATACCACATTTACCCATTTGTCAGTTGATGGACATTGGGTTGTGTCCACTTTTTGGCTGTTATGAGTTTCCAAATAATGGTACTGTGAACATTTGTGTACAAGTTTTGTGTTCTCATGGGTATGTATCTAGGAGTGGAATTGCTGGGTCAGGTGGTAACGCTGTTGAACTTTTTGAGGAGCTGCTGGACTATTATCCGAAGTGACTGTACCATTTTACATTCTCAATGGTAATGTGTGAGGGTTCTAATTACTCCACACCCTTGCCAACCCTTGTGATGATCTGTCTTTTTGATTATAGTTATCCCAGTGGGTGCGAGGTGGTATTTCATTGTGGTTTTGATTTGCATTCCAGTGTTGAGTGATATGGAACATCTTTTCTTGTGCTTATTGGCCATTTTTGTATCTGTTTTGGAGATGTATATTCAGATCCTTTGCCTATGTAAAAATTTGATTATTTTTCTTTTCTTTTTTTTTTTTGAGACAGGGTCTTACTCTGTCACTTAGGCTGGAGTGCATTGTTGCCATCACAGCTCACTGCAGCCTTGATCTCCCTGCCCCAAGCCATCCTCCTGCCTCATCCTTCTAAGTAGCTGGGACCACAGGCTCCCACCACCATGCCTGGCTATTTTTAAACACTTTTTTTTTTTTTTTTTTTTGTAGAGACAGAGTCTCTCTGTTGCCCAGGCTTGTCTCAAACTCCTGTGCCCAAGCAGTCCTCCCAACTTGGCCTCTCAAAGTGTTGGGATTACAGGCGTGAGCCATTGTACCTGGCCTATTTGTCTTTTTATTATTGAGTTGTAGGGGTTCTTTATATATTGTGATGCAAGTTCCTTATTAGACATATGATTTGCAAATACTTTTTTGATTCCTTTTTTCACTGTCGATGGTGTCCTTTGAAGCACACAAATTTTTAATTAAAACTTTTGTTGTTGTTTTTAGAGACAGGATCTCTTTTGCCTGGGCTGTAGTGCAGTGGCACAGTCATAGCTCACTCTAACCCTGAACTCCTGGGCTCAAAGGATCCTCCCACCTCAGCCTCCCCAGTAGTTGGAATTATAGGCATGTACCACCATGCCTGGCTAATTTTTGGTTGTTTTTTTTTAGAGCTGGGGGGGTCTCACTATATTGCCCAGGCTGGTCTTGAACTCCTGGCCTTAAGTGATCCTCCCATCTCAGCCTCCTAAAGTTCTGGGATTGCAGGCATGAGCCACCATGCGCAGCCCCAGAGTTTTTAATTTTGGTAAAGTCCAGTTTATCTTGTTGTCTGTGTTTTGGGTATTCATTTCCTAACCCAAAGCCATGTGGATATACACTTATGTATTCTTCTAAGAATTTGATAGTTTTAGTTCTTACATTTAGCCCTTTGATCTGTTTTGAGTTTTGAATGTGATATGAGGTAGGGATCCAACTTCATTCTTTCGCATGTGGATATCCAGTGTCTCACCATTTGTTGAAAAGACTGTTCTTTCTCCATTGGGTTGTCTTGGCACTGTTGTCAAAATCAATTGACCATAAACGTGATAGTATATATTTCTGGACTTTCAATTCTATTGCATCGATTTATATATGCCTTTCCTTCTGTAAGCACCACACTGTCTTGATTACTGTGGCTTTGTAGTAAGTTTTGAAATTGGAAGGTGAGTGCCCTCTTTTTCCTTTTCAAGATTGTTTTGTGTATTTTGAATTTTTTGCATTTCCATATGGATTGTAAGACCTTGTAGATTTTTGTAAAAAAGCTAGTTGAGATTTTGATAGGATTGCCTTGAATCTTGTAGATCAATTGGGGAGTATTGTCATCTTAACAGTATTGTCTTTCAATTCATGAACATGCAGTGTCTTCCCGTTTGAGTCTTTTATTTCTTTAAAAAGTTTTTTTTTTTTTAAACTGATATATCACAGTTGTACATATTTTTGGGGTATATGTGATGTTTTTCTTTTCTTTCTTTCTTTTTTCTTTTTTTCTGAGACAGAGTTTTGGTCTTGTCTCCCAGGCTGGAGTGCAGTGGCACGATCTCAGCTCACTGCAACCTCTGCCTCCTGGGTTCAAGCGGTTCTCCTGCCTTAGCCTCCCGAGTAACTGGCATTACAGGCGCCTACCACCATGCCCGGCTGATTTTTGTATTTTTAGTAAAGACGGGGTTTCATCATATTGGCCAGGCTGGTCTCAAAGTCCTGACCTCAAGTGATTCACCTGTCTCAGCCTCCCAAAGTGCTGGGATTACAGGTGTGAGCTGCTGCGCCCGGCCACATGTGATGTTTTGATACATGTATACAATGTGTGATGTTCAAATCAGAGTAATTGGGATATCCCTCACAAGTCTTTAATTTTTTTCAACAATGTTTTGGAATTTTCAGTGTACAAGTCTTGCATTTCTTTTACATTTATTCCTAAGTATTTTAATATTTTTGATGCTATTATAAATGAAATTGTTTTCTTAATTTCAGTTTCAGATTTTTCATTGCTGGTATATAGAAATACAACTGATTTTTATATATTCTTGTATTCTGCATAACTTGTTCTCAGATTTTTAGTGGATTCTTTACGATTTTCTCTGTCTTAGGATTTACTTCTTCCTTTCCAATCTGGATGCCCATTGTTTATTTTTCTTGCCTAACTGCCCTGACTAGAATTTCTAGTACAGTGGTGAGTAGAAATTGGGTAGCAGACACCCTTGTCTCATTCCTGATGTAGGGTGGGAAGCCATCCAGTCCTTCACCATTAAGTGTGATGTTAGCTGTGGGTTTTTGTTGGTGCTCCTTATCAGGTGGAGGGAGTTTTTTTAATTCCTACTTCATTGAGTGTTTGTATTATGAAAGAGTATTGAATTTTTGTCAAATGCCTTTTCTGAAATAAATTACTTTTTAAAATGACTTTTTTTTGTTTTGTTTTCTATCTGCAGAGATTGACTTGCATACCAAATGTGTGGTGGATGTGGATGCAAACAAGGTTATTCTTAATCCTGTAAATACGAATCTTTCCAAAGGAGATGCCCGGTGAGTTAAGAAACAGTGCTATGCTCAATGGATATTTAAGTAACTGGAAGCAACTGTGGCTGCTGAATTAAGTTGCATTGAATAGATATTGAATGCTTACCCTGTGGAGACATATTACCGTCTTCTGCGAGCCTGTACTCAAGTTGAAGAGATGAAGTCTATACTCTGGGATGACAATGTGCCTGAATGAGTATTAGAGGTAGTAATTGTATTAGAAGCACAGAGAAGACAGTGAGTGTTACGTTGAGAAGTAATTGAAGGCTTCTTGAAGGAGGTGCAGCTGGCTGGAGGATTAGCTAGGATGTAAATCGGTTCCTTAGCAATAGTGGCTTTTACTTCTGCCAAGTTCAAATGCTGTCAGAGCCCAGTTCAAGTGCTGTCTTCATGAGGATGTGCCTGCAGCCCTCAGTGATTTATTTCCTCTAAATACCTGTCAGTTATAATCTGTCCTACTTAATTTAATCATAGATTGTTTTGGATTGTTACTTCCAGCTGTACGGTGGATTTTAATGTCTTTGGGGGAAAGAGACTCGGGCTGAAGATGAATATTTGAGCATCATTTCTAGATGTGGGTGGTAGTATGAACAAAAGGGAAGGGAAGAACATGAATTTGGGGCAAGAAAAGATTATTTTGGGTTTTCTTAGTAAATGGAGGACAGTAAATAAGCTGGGATCAGATTACAGAAGACCTGGAAAGCAGACGAGGAAGTTTGGCCTGTATTTTTGTCAGTAAGATTTTGTTTTTGACAGTTTTTGAGTATTACGATTGAGGATCAAGGAGAATTAGGAAAAGTTGTTGATTGGCAATGTAGAGAGAGGGTCAGAGCGGGGATAGGCTGACCTTTTGTGGAGATCAGCTGTATCAGAGATGTTTTCATACTGGCCCTGACAGTGGAGAGGACAGGTGAAAAACGTTTGGCATGAGGCTTTGTGCAAAGTAGGATTCATAAATCCTTCTAGAAACAGTGCTGTATTTGGCACTCTGCAGATGTTCTTTTGAGTTGTGTTTAATTGAGTTGAAAAGAGCACTGGATTTGGAGTGAGAAAATCTGAAATCGAATCCTTCATTATCTTATTGTAGTGAGTTATTTTTAATTTTTTGAACCTGTCTTACATATCTCACAAGGGTTTTTTCCCACAAAGATCAAATAAGTGATTTTTAAAAGATCTTGCGAAGTGTTCTGTACAGGGGCAGGTTTATTGTTATTGATGTAGAGACACATCAAAATGTACAGCTTGATGAATTTTCATTGTGAAAATACTCCTTATAAGTGGCACCCAGATAAGAAACAGAACGTTACTAGCAAGGCAGGAGACTACACCTGGAGAAGAAGTTTTTCTTTTTTTTCTTTTTTTGAAGCAGAGTCTCACTCTGTCGCCCAGGCTGAAGTGCAGGGGCGTGATCTAAGCTCACTGCAGCCTCTGCCTGCTGGGCTCAAGCCATTCTCATGCCTCAGCCTCCCGAGCAGCTGGGATTACAGGAATGCAGCACCATTCTCAGCTAATTTTTGTATTTTAGTAGAGACAGAGTTTCACCATGTTGGCCAGCCTGGTCTCGACTCCTGACCTCAAGTGATCTGCCTGCCTCAGCCTCCCAAAGTGCTGGGATTACAGGTGTGAGCCACCACACTGGGTCAGTTGTCACTTTTTTTTTTTTTTTTGAGACTGAGTCTTGCTGTGTTGCCCAGGCTGAAGTGAAATGGCATGATCTTGGCTCACTGCAACCTCCGCCCCCCACAGGTTCAACCGATTCTCCTGACTCAGCCTCCCTAGTAGCTAGGATTACAGGTGTCCACCACCATGCCCAGCTAATTTTTGTATTTTTAGTAGAGAAGGGGTTTCACCATGTTGGCCAGGCTGGTCTCGAACTCCTGACCTCAAGTGATCCGCCTGCCTCAGCCTCCCAAAGTGCTGAGATTACAGGCGTGAGCCACCACACCTGACTGGTTACTACATTTTTAAGCCAAAATGTATTCAATACTTGAGTGTACATGTCTATCCAGAAATCATCTAGTTCTAGAGAAATTTCAGCTTTGCAAGGTCAGAAACTTTATTTTACTCAGTTTGCTTAATGTTGAGTGGAGTCTTGGGGACTAACATGCCATCTCTTAAGGAGACAGGCAGGACCTCTGATTTTATGTTTACAGTGAGTAAAATATTAATCTCAGCAATCCACTCTTCTCCTTCTTGGTATCAATGAATTGGAAAACCAGGTCAAAACATTGCTGTGAACACAGGATAAGAATGAAGGGATGTTTTTGTCAAATATGGAAAAGATAAATGACAAACTCTTCCTATTCCACATCACTGCTGGGAGCACTCTCGTGACTGAAATACTTGAATCCACCAGATCAGTGTAGTTCTTCTGTGTATAATCCTGGATACACATGGAAACATTTTATCACTTATTTGCTCATGCAGAGCTATACTGCTTATACTGCTAGAACAATTAATATCTTTTTGGAATTATCTTTTTCCCCTCAATTAATTTTCTGGATCAGTTTTTGGGATTTTCTAAGTCTTTGTCAGTAATATATTTCTAAATTGCTTCCCTTTAAATGACTAAATCTTTAGGCCTTGTGTTATTTGAATTATATCTTAAAACTTAAAACTTTTATCCTATAATAAATTTTTGTTGTTGTTTGAAAGCCATGGTGAGATTGTAATAAAACTTTAATGCTTGTCACCATGGTAGGGAAAGTAGTTTCTTTTTGTTGTTGTTGTTTGTTTTTGAGACAGGGTCTCCCTCTGTCGCCCAGGCTGGAGTGCGGTGGCACGATACAAATAGTTTCTTAAGCTAAGTTTTATCTTCTGTTTTTGCTTCTTTCTCTCCTCTACCCACCAAACAGGCCTTTCTTGCTAACTCTGGCTAAAAAGTTAATTGGTATACTTAAAACGTTGCCTTAAAAGGGATTAAGGTGCATTTTCTCGTGGAGAGTGGGAGCCTCCACTGTATGAATCATTTGTGTTATAAAAGTTGAGGCATAGGTGAGTTTGGAAAATGGAGTGCATTTTCCCATAGAAACTGTCAGTTTCAAGTGAAAAGTTTAACCTAGTGACTAGTTTAACCCACAACTTGAACATACTTTTTTTTTGTCTCATATCTTTTTTTAAAAATATATTTTGCCTCATATCTTCACATTTCACTGCAATAATATTAAGTAGTTGTGTACTCAAGGGCCAAGACTGAGTAAAATGAATAATCATTCTTTCTGCTTTGTGGAGGACATTCTTATGTGGAAAAGGCTTTTTTTTTTTCCCCTGCTGTGGGTGCGTGGTGATGAAGCATACAATGACTGCTGCTTTGCTGTGGTGTCTTTGCGCCCAGGGCACCAGCAGTTTCCGCTCCATCATGTTCGTGCCACCAGCACAAATGTCAACACAGCAAGGAAGGCAGATGCCTTAGTACTGTTATGAAAATAATCCCAACCTCCAGACTCTCTGAAAAGCTCTGGGGAGCCCCCAAGAGTCCTCAGACTACAATTTGAGGGGTTTAATCCAGTTTATAAGCTTCTAAGAAGCAAATAGATGTGCCTGGTTTATTTTTTAAAAAATTTATTGAGATATAATAGTAATACAATACAACCCACCCCTTTAAAGTGAACCATTCCGTGGTTTTTATTACACTTACTGAGTTGTGCAGCCTGCACCACTATCTGCTTGTGTACGTCATTTTTATCACCATGTTAATTAATCTACTTTCTGTCTCTGTAGATGTGAGATTTGCCTATTCTGGACATTTCCTATAAATGAAATCATACATGATGTGGTCTTCTGTGATTGGCTTCTTAGCATCACGTTCTTGAGGTTTATCTACTTTGTAGCATTTATCAGTACTTCATTCCTTTTAATAATGAAATAGTCTGTTCTATCACATTTTGTTTATCCATTCATCTGTTGATGGGCATTTGGATTGTTTCTACTCTTTTGGCTTCATGGATAATGCAGCTTGTGTACAAGACTTTGTGTGGACGTGCGTTTTCATTTCTCTTAGATTCATTTCTAGTTATGGAGCGCTTCTGGGTCATATGATAACTATATTCTGAACATTTTGAGGAATTGCCAAACTGGTTTCCAAAGCTGCTGCACCGTTTTACATTCCCACCAGCAATGCGTGAGAGTTCCAGTTTTTAAAAACTCTCATTTACTGTAAAGAAAATGGAGGTAACTCTGGCTAATTAAAGAGTGCATATCCTGCCTCAAGGCATTCAGATTACAGTGAAAAAGCAAAACCAAACATAGTGCTGTCCAAGCCAAACACTCCTGGCCAGATTCAGCCCTTGGCTACTGATTTAGAACCCCGGGTTCTGGTAAACTGGATTCTGGTATACTTCTCTATTGAGCAGTACCTACTTATTTCAAAACAATGTTTTGAAAAATTTGAGCAAAATTTAAAAATATGGTATACAAAAAGTTCTACAGAATGGAACACTTTTATGTACCTATCAGTTTAACAAATCCTTGCCAATGCAATTTAAACCTATGTGAACTGCCTTCTGTTCACATAGGAACCCTTTCCCTCTCCACTACAGTTCACCACTTTCTTAAATTTGATCTTCTTTCCCTTGTATTTCTTTACATTTTCACTTTATGGAGGACCTTCTTACGTGGAAAAGACTTGTTTTTTTTTCCTGCTGTGGGTGTGTGGTGATGAAGCACACAATGACAGCTGCTTTTCTTAAGCATACTTGTAAGTTGTTTGCCCAGTATTATGTGTACATGAATGCCTTTTTCTAGTGAAAGGCCAGATGGGTGACTTGAAAAAGTTTCACCATTCTTATAAAATATAATGCATGATTTTTAAAGGCCAAAAAAAATGTTAAAAGGAGCTAAAAATAATATCACCCACTTAGCTTGGGGAAGAAAGCTCAAACTTGGTATTTTATCAAATTTCCTGTTCCTTGCTTTTTTTCCTCTTTTGTGTTTCTTTTTCCTTTTAGGTTCCAGGGGTACATGTACAGGTTTGTTACAAGGATATATTGCGGCCGTGTGCAGTGGCTCATGCCTGTAATCCCAGCACTTTGGGAGGCCTAGGCAGGCAGATCACTTGAGGTCAAGAGTTCAAGACCAGCCTGGCCAACATGGTGAAACCCCATCTCTACTAAGCATACAAAAATTAGCCAGGCATGGTGGTGGGCACCTGTAATGCCAGCTACTCAAGAGGCTGAGGCACGAGAATTGCTCGAACCCGGGAGGCGGAGGTTGCAGTGAGCCAAGATCGTGCCACTGCACTCCAGCTCAGGCGATAGAGTGAGACTTAGTCTCAAAACAAAACAAGCAAACAAACAAAAAACAAGGGTATATTGTGTAATGTTGAGGTTTGGACTTTTATCAATCTTGCCATCCAGACAGTGAACATAGTACTCACTGGGAGTTCTTCAGCTCTTGCCTCCTCCTCCTCCTCCTCCCCTTCCCCCTTTTGGAGTCCCCAGTGTCTGTTGTTCCCATCTTTGTGTCCACCTGTACCCAGTGTTTAATTCCCACTTACAAGTGAGAACATGCAATATTAGGTTTTCTGTTTCTCTTTTGTCCTTTTAAACAAAATCAGAACATAGGCTCTCCCGTCTTGTCTTATTTGCGATGAATTTCAAGAAAGTGTGCCACGAAAATTGTTTTAGTACACTTCTAGTTCTTTTGGAGACTGAAACAGGGAGCTATACCTCCTCAGAGGTGCTGCTTTAAACATCAGAACCAAAACCTGAAAGGAAAGAACACCTCTATGTAAGTTGCACTTTTCCGTTCCTTGGTCAAGTGTGAGTCCATTTTCTTTCTTAGCCTTCTGTCTTCTATTACGTGTGTGGCTGGGGGTGGGGGTGGGGGTGGGGGGCGGGGTATGCACATTAACACAGTGCTAAATACATCAGCCTAGAGTTTCTCCTGTCTTTCTTTTCTGTTTTGTTGTTGTTGCTGTTGTTTGTTTTGAGACAGGGTCTCATTCTGTTGCTCAGGCTGGAATGTAGTGGTGCAATCACTGCTCACTGCCGCCTCTACCTCCCAGGCTCAAGTGATCCTCCTATCTCAGCCTCCTGAGTAGCTGGGATTACAGGCATGTACCACCATGCCTGGCTAATTTTCATTCCTTCTTTGTCCTCTCCACCCCCAAGTGTAAGGTTTTGAGACCAGAACTTTTGGAGGTTGAAAGCATTTGGAGGTTTAGGTGTCAAGATCTTCATTAACCTGAACACTGATTTTTTTCGTGTTCTGTGAGTTGACTTATTCTTTAGAACAGGTGGGGAAGATCCTCTAATATGGATGAAAGTAGCCACAGATGGCACAAATAGGCAGACTGTTAATGTTTTACAGTAAAAGATGGTGCTGCCCTCTCCATCCCCCATGTGTCATATTTAACCTAATGAGCAATAGACAGTGTAAAGGTTAACAGCTGCCGGTCTAGTGAGACGACAGATGTTGATCGCACCATCTTTTTTAGTAAGGTCATTGAAAATCTTTTTGTTCCTTCTGATAGTTTTACTAGACATCAATTTAGTCAGTATCATTAGGTAATCAATGAGTACCTAGTATGAACAAAGCACACCCAGCCCTTCTTTGGAGCTTCAGTATACTCTGACCCTGGTAGATGTACAGATTGGAGCCCTTAAAGTATGTGCAGAATTAAGTGAGTTTGACCCATGTCCTTACAGTTCTCTTGCAAATTATGTTGCATAATTCTACTGAGGGGAGGGCCTTATGGCATACATGAAGCCATTTTCAGACTAATTTCTTGTTAGTGGAAGGCATCATTAGGTCATATTAGATAATGACCTTTTAGATTTCTCTACTGCTATGTGGATGCTAATTTAAATAGCGATTTTAATTGAAGGAAGTCATGCAAAATGTAATTATGGTACCCACAATAGACCTGTTTGTTCTCTCTGCTGTGAAATGACTTGAGTGGGGCTAATATTTCTCCTCAAATAGAGTTTGCTCCTCTGGAGAATAGTACGTGGTATGTTTTAATTTCATAATGGGGCTCTTCCTCAGGGAGCCTGTCCTGCTAATTATGTTAGAGTATAGTGGGGAGAGCATGGTTCTATGTACTCAGAAGTTGTATATGATTCCTCAACCTTTCCCTTTAAAAAGAAGACTGATCATTTACTGCTTTTGAATATACTTGTGAAAATGAATCAGGGAGACTCTTAAAAGCTAAAAAGATAAGAAAATATGTGTGGTTGAACACGTATCATTGCATAATTAATGGAGCAGATAGTCAAATTCAGCAAATACAAATTTTGCGAAGTTTTACCAGCAGAGTCTAGCTGGTTGCCAAAGTAAACTGTCTGATAGCCTTATTAGTGAACCTCTCTAAACACAAATTACAGTAGACTGCTACTGTAGAATTTGGTATTTTAGCATTATCATTAGACATAAATATTGTTCATGCTTTTACTACTTTTATTGGTGCAACAATAAGAAGGAATAAACTTTTTTAAAAATGCAAGAAAAGAGAATCTTTACCTCTGTGCTTGAAATACTACTTGGATACTAACATTTGATATGAGGACTCAGGGTTTGTGTATATGGTTAGTTGCCAGCTCTTGATTAAGTAAGTTACGGATAATAGGAATTACATGTTTTGAATTTCCCTAGAATTCTGGAATCAGCATTAAGTGGTCAGATTGCATATAATATACTAAATAAAATATCGAATTATGAACACAGTTTAGGCAACTACCAGGTCCTACTATTGCATTTTTTAATTTTATTTTATTTTTTTTTGGTTTATTTTGCTTAGGTTTTTTTTTTTTTTTTTGAGGCGGAGTCTTGCTCTGTCGCCCAGGCTGGAGTGCAGTGGCCGGATCTCAGCTCACTGCAAGCTCCGCCTCCCAGGTTTACGCCATTCTCCTGCCTCAGCCTCCCGAGTAGCTGGGACTACAGGCGCCCGCCACCTCTCCCGGCTAGATTTTTGTATTTTTTAGTAGAGAGGGGGTTTCACCGTGTTCGCCAGGATGGTCTTGATCTCCTGACCTCGTGATCCGCCCGTCTCGGCCTCCCAAAGTGCTGGGATTACAGGCTTGAGCCACCGTGCCCGGCCTGCTTAGGTTTTTTGACAGTACTTTTTTAGGGCTCTTTGTCTCAATCTCTAGGGTACGAGTTGTTACTAATATAAGTCAGACACTGTATAAGAATCTAGATTTCTGGGCCTGGTGCGGTGGCTCACGCCTGTAATCCCAGAACTTTGGAAGGCCAAGGCGGGCAGATCAGGAGGTCAGGAGATCGAGACCATCCTGGCTAACACAGTGAAACCCCGTCTCTACTAAAATACAAAAAATTAGCTGGACGTGGTGGCAGGCGCCTGTAGTCCCAGCTACTCAGGAGGCTGAAGCAGGAGAATGGCGTGAACCTGGGAGGTGGAGCTTGCAATGAGCCGAGATGGCGCCACTACACTCCAGCCTGGGTGACAGCGAGACTCTATCTCAAAAAGCAAAACAAAACAACAACAACAAAAAGAATCTAGATTTCTGTTTTAAAGATGGAGGGAGCAGTATTCCTTGAGGAAATGTGACATGAGAAACCCATTCAACCACAAAAGTTGTTGTATCATAACATGTTTATAATTTTTTCTGATGTGATGTATTCAATATTTGAACATCAACAGTGTGCCAAGTATCAAGCTAAGAGTTAGGTTAATCTTTACCAATCCTTAGTTCCATTAAATTTATTGTGTTATTCATTTTTTTGCATGATGTATCTTTCAGCATACTAGTAAAAAAGCAAAACAAAAAACTGGAAAGCAGAAAAAGAAGTTAAATTATTCTGTTGTGCATCTTGTTAGATTTTGCACACTCAAGTTTGAAATTATTTAATTTTGAGAATTGTACATTTTCTCGTGAGAAAGTTTTCTTTTAGAAAGGAGTTTAGAACTCTGGAGTCCTCAAACTTCTTCCACAGAGTTCTTTTAAAAAGCATAGGTATTTTATAGATGGTAAATTTCACCTTTGCTTTACTTTTATCAAACCTAATTTATATATACTTTTAATTAAGTAAAAACTTATATAGGATGAGTCATAATTATTAAGAGTAGTGACTGTCTTTATGTTTTGACCTATATATACAAGTCAGTAATCCTTTTGTTCCACTTTTAGGAAAATTGAAATAGAATTTATATAAAGATCATTGAATATGTAGAAGTTTTATTTGCAATTTAATTTTTAAAAACTTTTGTTAATGGAGAATTTAAAAGATATGCCAATTTAGACAGAATAGTACAATAGTATAATGAACCTCCATGCTCCTGTCACTCACCCCTGAAAACCATTAATTTGTGGCTGTTACTGTCCTAGCTACATCTTCATCCCTGTCTTCTTCCCCATATTATTTTGAAGGAGATCCGATTTTACCCACAGATGTTTTAATGTGTCTTTTATTATTTGTAAACATAACTGCAATACCATTATCATATCTAAACAATTAACAATAGTTAGGTGCAAGGAGGAGGAAAAAAATATAGTGAGGTGGTGGCATCAAATTTTCAGTGTTTAAATGCCCAGTTGTCTCATAAGGTCTTTTTTCCCCGAGGTTTGTTTTGAATAGGATTGAGATGTGGTCTGTACTTTGAGGTTGGGTGATAGGGTTTTTAATTTATTGATTCCTCCGTCGTTGAAGAAGCTGGATTGTTTTTTCTCTCCTGTGAATGGATTAATACGTGAAATTATTACAGGAACTAGATTATCCTCATTGAGTCAAATGCCAAACCGTGTTTGTTTTCCTTGTAAATATTTTCATTCCAGTGTTCCTTTTCATTCTTCTGACATTGCCCTAGTGAAAGACCTCATTGCCTTGTGTTTAGTTGACAACATAGCCTTCTAACCAGTTTCTGGAACCCACCATCGCCAGCCCGATCTTCAAGCCTGCTCTTGCTTCCTGTAATCTGTCATTCGAATCTAGAGCATTTATGATTTCTCCTCATTGAGAAATGCCACTACGTAAGTGGCATCTTTTATATGTTTGTCCCACATTGTTTTCTAATATTGGTACTGCTTTGCTTTTATCTGTGTATTTTGAAAACTCCCTTCCCTTCAGGCTGTGGCTGCTAGAAAGCGGGGGCCGCTGTGGCTTCTTCCTGGGTCTTTGGTGGTCTGTACTAGATGCCTCTTGATTGATTGCAGTGGTCCTGTTAGTGCTCATGCTCAAAGGCTCCCTGTTCTGATATTACCCTCAATTAGTAGTTTGAAGGGTGATTTGCAGGTCTCAGAGTTGGAATTTCTGAAGGGTACGTCTCAAGACAACAGAGCCTGATGAGCTATCTTCCTCCATCCCACTCTATGGAGTTCAGTATTCTAGCAGTGGCTGTCCTTGTCCACTAGATAGATTATCTTGCTTGGACAGTGCAGAAGGGTGACATTTGCATTACTGTAACCTTTCTAGACTCCCAAAGCACCACAGCTTTTGTTTTGCTTTTGTCGCTTTGACAGCAATCTTTCGTGTCAATGCTGTTTCATTGGTTATATTTTATTTTATTTTTTAAGCCATTATAGAGCTAGGTTATATTTTAAGTTTGATGTTTCTTTGTGATCTAATATTAGGATTATACTGTAGTATAAATTTCCAGTGGGAAGAATTTCCTGAAGATAAAACAATTCTGTTTATAATGTATAGATTAGAGATTGCATACTCAGGCACCATAGTCCATATTTTACCCAGGGATATGTTTTGTTTGGCCTGAAGTTTGAACATTTAAAAATCAGGTTTTGTATAAAGATTTAGATTCATTGTGTTTCTTAAATAATCTGAAAATCTGGCAGTCCTGGGTTTTCTGCCCTCTTCCGGCCCCCAGCTGTTCCATTCCATCATTTATATGATTTGCCAGGCCCCTGTAGGCCTTTTCCTTTTCAACCTTGGTGTAGATTCTTACTGGCTTCAGTCACAAAAGATGTCCTTTCCTGACCTCGGCCCTGGGTTTTGAAGCTCACATTACTTTTTCTTTCCTCAATATTTTTTTTTTTTTTGGTAAAATACTCATAAGAAAATAAATCATTTAACCATTTTTATGCGTATACAGTTCAGTGGTGTTAAATACATTCATAATGTTCTGTAACCATAGCACTATTCATCTTCAGAACTCTTCTTAAAAACTGGAACTCTGTGCTCATTCCATACGAGTTCCCCATTCCTCCCACCCCTAGGCCCAGGCAACCACCATTTTCCTGTCTGTATGATTTTGACTACTCTAGGGACCTCATGTAAATGGAATCATGCAGTATCTATTTTTTGTGTCTGGCTTATTTCACTTAGCATGTCCTCAAGGTTCATCCATGTTATAGCACATGTTGGAATTTCCTTCCTTTTTAAGGTTGAGTAATATTTCATTGTATGGATGAACCACATTTTGCCCATCCATTCATCGGCCGATGGATACTTGGGTTGCTTCCACCTTTTTCCTTTTCTGAGTAATGCTGCTGTGGACATGGGTGTGCAAGTATCTCTTCAAGACCCTGCTTTCCTTTCTTTTGGGTGTAGACCCAGGAGTGGAATTGCTGAATCGCACATTAGTTTTCGAGACCATCAGTCTCTGCACTCTGAATCTGTCATGTTCTTAGTTTTTTCTTTAGCTTATTAAGAAGTGTAGCCATGTGAATTCCCAAATTGTTGACATGACTTTGCTTATAAATTATCAAATATTCTTAATGTAGTGTTCAAGTTAATACATTATATTGCAAAAATGTACAGTGCTACTCTTATTAAATATCTATTTTTCTTTAAAAATGTTGTTTATATTAGCATATAATGACTCATTGTAAAGTGAACTAAAACACACACACACACACACACACACACACACGTTCATTAGAGTCAAGGTCTCACTCTGTCACCTAAACTGGAGTGCAGTGGTGTGATCATAGGTCATTATAGTCTTGAACTCCTGGGCTTAAGCAGTCCTCCTGCCTTGGCCTCCCAGAGTTCTGGGACTATAGGTGTGAGCCACTGTGCCTGGCTCTAAAATATTTTTAAAATTTCTCAGTTTCTAATTCAAAAAATATCTATAGGCTATAACCCCTATAAACAAAAGCTCTTATTGCCCTCACTGATATTTAAGAGTGTAAAGGGGTTTTGATTCCAAAAAATTTGAGAATCTCTGATCTAGATAATGTGCTAGCACAGGTTAATTAAAATTGTCGAGGTACTTGCCACAATTTTAGAACATTTATAACATTTTTCCCCATATAAGCAATGTCACATAAATGTGTAAATCATCCCTGGGTTGCTACACATGCTTATTTCTGTGGTATTTCTGAAGTGCATAGCATTATTAACTAAAACATTTTGATCAAGTAATTCTATAAGTTCAGCATTCCAACTTAGAATGCCAAGAAATGTAGCTGTTCCCTCTCCTTTTGGGGTTGGGGTGGCAAGGATTCCCTGGTTCTAAACCTCTCTGATTGTTCTCTTGCTATTGATAGAGAGGATTTGTGGGTAAACAGTGGGAACAGGATTTGAAGAACCAAGATGGAATTTTGGTGTCATATGAGATGTTTTAGAAAGCTTTTTTGAGATGGAGTCTCGCTCTGTCACCCAGGCTAGAGTGCAGTGGCATGATCTCTGCTCACTGCAACCTCCACCTCCCGGGTTCAAGTGATTTTCCTGCCTTAGCCTCTCAAGTAGCAGGGATCAAAGGCCTGTGCCACCATGCCCAGCAATTTTTTTTTATTTTTAGTAGAGACGAGGTTTTGCCAGGTTGACCAGGCTGGTCTCGAACTCCTGACCTCAAGTGATCCACCCCCTTGGCCTTCCAAAGTGCTGGGATTACAGGTGTGAGCCACCACCCCCGGCTGAAAGCTTTCAAATGAGTTTCAGGTGCTGGAGGGGTGAGAGTGGGCAGTTGTATGGGTGCTATGGAGTCCCTGTGTCTACCAGGATATTAAGAGGACAGAAGAGGCAGAAACAAGTATCTACGATGGGTCCTGGAAAAAGCAAGAAACCTTTAACAGATCACTGTTGTGCTTACTGTGAACAAGTTGGAATTATTTAATTGTGAATTTGTCAGAAAGTTTATAGTAATGTAATAAATTTTAAAATATTCCTAAGTAAAAGAAAACTGTAAAATTTCTAATGTTAGCAGAATGTGGTCACTCTGAGGGAGAAAAGGATGGCAAGACTAATTTTATTTTTGTTTCTACTTGGAAGTATAAATTCAAATTTCGGGATCTCTGAGTTTTTTTGTAGCTGGAATCTTTCTTTGTGTGTGTGTGTGTGTGTGTGTGTGTGTGTATTATTCTATTTTTATTGTTTTAGAGACAGGGTCTTGCTGTGGTTGCCCAGGCTGGTCTTGAACTCCTGGCCTCAAGTGATCCTCCCTTCTTGGTTTCCCAAAGTGCCAAGCCTATATATATTTATTTTTAAAATTTTATTTATTTCTAATTTATTTATTTTTAGTCAGGGTCTCATTTTGTTGCCCAGGCTGGAGTGGAATGCAGTAGTGCAGTCACGGCTTACTGCAGCCTCAACCTTTCTGGGTTCAAGGGATCCTCCCACCTCAGCCATCCAAGTAACTGGGACTACAGGTGTGCACCACCATACCCTGCTAATTTTTGTATTTTTTTGTATAAATGGGGCTTCGCCACGTTGCCCAGGCTAGTCTCAAACTCCTGGCTCGAGTGATTGGCCTTCCTCAGCCTCCCAAAGTGCTGAGATTATAGGCATGACCAGCTGCACCCAGATATTTCTAATTTCTTTTAAATTATTTTTTCAAGATCCACGGACAGACTGGAATATGTAGCTGGAATCTTACAGATTCTTTGTAATTCTTAAAAAAAAATTTGGAAGTGGAATTTATAATGCATAAGAAGTTTTGATTGGAGTTATTTGTTTTGTTTACATACACACATATACGTACATTTCCATTAAAGCAAACCTTTTTCCTTTTTTTTTTTAGAGGATATAAACAGCTACAAAATTATTGTGTTTTAAAAAATAAATTTTACGGCCAGGCGCGGTGGCTCACGCCTGTAATCCCAGCACTTTGGGAGGCCGAGGCGGGCGGATCACAAGGTCAGGAGATCGAGACCATGGTGAAACCCCGTCTTTACTAAAAATAGAAAAAATTAGCTGGGCGCAGTGGCGGGCGCCTGTAGTCCCAGCTACTCGGGAGGCTGAGGCAGGAGAATGGCGTGAACCCGGGAGGCGGAGCTTGCAGTGAGCCGAGATTGCGCCACTGCACTCCAGCCTGGGCGACAGAGCGAGACTCCGTCTCAAAAAAAAAAAAAAAAAAAAAAAAAATTTTACATATGAAATTCAAACCATCGTAAGAATCGGTGCATGGTAACTGCTGTTCTTATCATTGCTCTTTATTATTTTGTTAGATTGCATATTTCTTTCCAGAGAAGATTGGCTGACTTGGTGTTTTAGTCACATGTAAGGAGCACAGAAGCTTTCTTGCTCAATTTCATTCTCATCCAGTGTTACCACAACAGAAACCTGTGTGTAAGCGAAATCCTTGGCCTGTTCAGTGATTACCCCTCCTTAGTTACTAGGCCAGTCATGGCCACACTTGCCACCTGCCCTCTTCTTTGGGGGATTGGGTATAATATGACACAATGGGAGGAGCCAGACATTTCATACACGTTTGGTATGATTTTGTGTTAGTCATTTTAATATAGTTATATAGGTAGTATAGGAAAACCCTACTGTGGGAAAATCCCTTCTCTGAATGTAGGATTTATCAGGCCGAACCCGTATGGTAGCCTTCATCTATTTACATCAGGAAGGATGCTTAAAAGTAGGATGGGGGACAGAGACGGGTTAAGATTAAGTCATATGTCTGGGCGTGGTGGTTCATGCCTGCAGTCCCTGCACTTTGGGAGGCTGAGGCAGGCAAATCACTTGAGCCCGGGAGTTCAGGAACAGCCTTGGCAACATGGTGAAACCCTGTCTCTACAAAAATAAAAAAATCACCTGGGCATGGTGGTGCATGCCTGTGGTCAGCTACTTGGGAGACTAAGACAAGAGGATCACCTGAGTCTGGGGAGGTCGAGGCTGCAATGAGCTGTGATGGTGTGATTGCACCACTGCAGCCTGAGTGACAGTGTGAGACCCTGTCTCAAAAACAAAACAAAACAAAAGATTAGGTCACACTCTGGCTTTGGACCAGGACTTTATGCCTTGCCATTTCCAGAAGCTTCACTTAGGGTTTCAGACTCTGCTTTCATCGTTCTGCCCCATATCAGACCCCTTGCAGGTGCCACTTCAGGTCTTCTTGGCCTCACCTCTCCTCGGAGCCTTTGATCACTTTTCAACCCTGGCTTTTGCCAGCTCAGCCTGGGCTCACGCCAGCTTCACATACTCATAATCTGACACTTCCTCACGCTCACTCCCTTCCCTCCTTGCCTGGGACGCACTCCTACACAAGCCTTGGTTTTTGCTTACTGAGGAATCCACACTAAGACGTCCTCTTGCAAGCCCTTGTCTGTGTCCTCAGGGATTCTCTTGCTGTGTGTTGAGCTGGCTCTCCGTTGACCTGGCCTTTTTGGGCCTATCTGGTCCCTTTGCCTCCCACAACTTGGTGTGGATAGTAAGGACCTGAACTTAAAGATTAGGAAGAGGATAGGCCAATTTATAGATTGGGTTAATTTTTAAATTGATCAACCCCACAAGCAGTAGCCAAGCTGCAGAACAGAGGTGCTGCGAGGGAGTTTAATGATTACCACTGTGTCTGGGGATGGGAAAGGTAAGAGTTGGTTGAAGAGAAGCATGACTCAGACTTGGGTGTGAGTGCTGGGTCTACTATTTACCAGCTGTGTAAAATTTGGAAGTTTATATCACCTCCCTGAGCCTCCATTTCCTTTTCTGTGAAGTGGAGGTGATAACACTGTAATATGGATCATGCAAGATTGCCGTGGTCATGAGTGAGTTATTTGTGTAAAATGCCTGGCACATGGTACCTACTTAGTAGGTGGTAGCTGCTATTTTGCCTTGATTTATTTATTCTTGTCAACTCTCTTAAACAAATTTTATTTATCAAAACATGTCATATTTTAAGTAATATTCTTTTCAAATAACACTGGCATATATGCTAGGTACTCAATAAATGTTAACTGGGTTAGACATGTAGTCAATTATAATACCAGGTTTCTAATAACAAATGATGCCCTTTTGCTTTTAATTGACAATAATCATAGCTGTTTAAGCTGTAGATCTAAGTGTAGTTTCTTGATGCTCCAGATAGCAACTATAAGATGTTTATTTCAGGGATTGTGGGTTTCCTCTGAAGAGCATCAATTTGCATAATATTGCTCAGAGTTGGTTTCTTGAACTATCATTATCACAGGAAAAGGAACTCCGTGGTCAAGGTCTTTGAATGCTTAGAAGGTGTCGGTAATGCAGAGACAGCCAGCACAGCATTCTTGGAAATACAGGAAGTGAATAGAGACTTAGTTTGTGGATCTTCTCATTGATGACAACCAGCATTTATTTATAGGCATTATTATTGTTTATATTGTGTTAGAGCCTTTGCAGGAGTATAAGTTCTCATGACACCTTTACAACAAACGGTATAGGCACCATTGTTATCTCAACATTTTCAGAAGGGAAATGAGACTCAAAGGTGTTACAAGGCTTCCCAAGGTCGCATGATCAGAAAGTGGCAGAGTGGGGATCTGAACTCAGATCTGCCTAAGCTCATCTCTCCAAAACTAGATGAGATCACAGCTTCTCATTGCCTTCTAAGATTTTACAGAAGAGTTTCTTCTCTAAACATTTGGAAAAATGTAACTGGTTAATTCAGATTAGATCAGAACTAAAGACATTCAGCAGTTATTCATTGACATCTGATACGCATCACTCCAGCAGAGTGTCCTGATATGGGAAAGATAAATATGACGTGCTTTTTTTTTTATTTAAAGGAACTGACATTCTGGAGCTAGGAAGAACCCGCATACAGCTAAATGTGTATCGTATTCATTAATTCATTCAACAACTGTAGAGTGTCCTCTGTGTGTGTATCAGGATGTTGACCCTAAGAAAACACTGGTAAACAAAAGAGAATTTGGTTCCAGCCTTCATGGTCCTTATTAGTCTCACGGGAGTGTTATGAACTGATCTAAGCCGTTTTGGTCATTTGTAACAAGATATTAACAGGGTTCTGCTGCATCTTTATTAGCAAGCAGCCGCAGCATTAGTCATGCCACCTGTTCCTGTAAGCTTAGTGAAGCCACAGCTCTCAGACAAACACCTTCCCCAGAAGTTTCCCTTGAGACAGATGTAGCAGGATTCAGGTACTCTTCTGATCAAAATTATGCAATAGAATCTGAGTCCAAGTCTGGATAGAGCCCTGACTAAATGACAGGGAACAGGATGCTAGGTTTGTTAGTCTTATACTTTGCTGTCCTAAGAATGGAGGAACCTGTATCATATTTTTAGTCATTATTTTAGTGACACTTTCAACACTATGCACTTTACCAGTGAAAAATTATTTCTTACATTTCTTTTGCTAATTAACAAGCCTTCTAGTTCATGCCCAGTGATAAATTTGAAAGAAAAAAAAAAAACCCACAAATTGTTAAAAAAAATTCTAGTGTTGATCAGAAAGAAAGGTAGCTGAAGGCACTAAAAACTGCTTCGAGAGCAGACATAAAAAAATTTTTTTTTTGAAAGTCTTGCTTTGTTGCCCAGGCTAGAATGCAGTGGTGCAATCATGGCTCACCATGACCTCGAACTCTTGGGTTCAGGTGATCCTCCTACCTCAGCCTCCTGAGTAGCTCAGGCTACAGGCATGCACCACCATGCCCAGCTAATTTTTCAAGTTTTTTTGGTAGATTTTTGGTTCCTTCTATGTTGTCCAGGCTGGTCTTGAATTCCTGGCCTCAAGTGATCCTGCCACCTTTGCCTCCCAAAGCCCTGGGATTACAGGCGTGAGCCACTGCACCCAGCCTGGAGCAGAAATTTGCAACCTTTTGTTGGTCATGAACCCTTTGGCAGTCTGATAAATCATATGGACTCCTTTCAGAATAATCTTCCAAAAGCATAAAATACATAGGATTAAAAAGGAAACCAGATATGTATTGAAATATACCTAAGTAAGGAGTTCAAGACCAGCCTGTCCAGCATGGTGAAACCCTATCTCTACTAAAAATACAAAAATTAGCTGGCTGTGGTGGTGGGCACCTGTAATCCCAGGTACTTGGGAGGCTGAGACAGGAGAATCATTTGAACCCAGGAGGCAGAGGTTGCAGTGAGCTGAGATCACGTATTGCACTCCAGCCTGGGCAACAAGTGCGAAACTCCATCTCAAAAAAATGAAAATAAAAATAAAGTGTAAACCACTATAGCAGTTTGTATAAAATGCTTTTTATTAATAAGGGGCAGAAAATATTAAATATTTCATAACTTAAGATGAGGATTGACTGTAATTGAAATAAATATTTTATGTTGTGATTTAATAAAAATAAGTTAACTACCTTGTTGAATCCTTATTGAATAAGGTACATCAAAAGCCTGAAAGAAATGGTACAAAAATGTATCTGTGCATAAAGCTGATGCATCCTAAAAGAGTAATCGGTCATTCTACTTTGGCTGTTTCAAAGTACTTTACCTTCCAACTAATGGCCTGTCCTAGGGATGAGTATTAACCCATTTATGCCTGAGGTTGCAATTTTTTGAATTTTTGCAATCAGACCTTGGTGATGACCTTGAGCAGAATATAAATAACGCCCATAAATTAAGAACAGATGAAAATAATTGCTTCTGTTTTCCAACCTGGAAATCTACACTTTAGTAACTACAATTAACAACTAAACTTAAACAGAAGCTATTTGCTAAGAAATCTTAAGTCAGACCATTAGTCTGTCAATATGAAAGTGAAAATTTTAAATATGGAAGTGAAACATGGGATGCAGAGAAGAACACATGTCAGAGACCACGAGGGTGAAAATTTTAACATTTAGTCTTGACTGTTCTTAAGATCTTCACTGCTTTCTGGTAAGTTAAAAACAAATCATTTTGACCAGCAATCTCAGAGAGCTTAGATAAGGAAACACCTCTCTGGGGCCTGGGAAAGTGATGGAATAGCTCCAAGGGTTGGGTGGGTGAGTGTCTGGGGAGCGGACACCCGTGGGCTTTCCGGACTACCCACCCACAGGCTCCTAAACAATAACCTTCAAGTGAAGGGCTCCCATGCTACAAATACAAGGCCAGGAGCTGAATCTGAACCCGCCCAGTAAAAGACTTTTGGACCAGGAACCAGCTGACTGTCAATGCAGGTGGTGAGTTAGGTATGTTTTTATAAAACTCCCATTTAGCTCCAATCATCTAAAATTCCATCTATAATGTGAAGAGCTACAGACCCTAGTTACTTACATGCCAGGCAGTCATGTAAGTTCAAATTACTTTTATGGTCTCTTGAATCTGTTTATTAGAGAATTCACTGTGCTGCCAGGACCTTCTCTCTTTTCCTGCAACTAGGAAGTTGGGAGTTTGTTGTATTTTACATCAAAGATGAATCAATCAGTCTCTAGATCCTGCATGCATTCAATGCAGAAGGTAGGTTTGGTATGTTTTTATAAAACCTTCATTTAACTCCAGTCATCTGAAACTCCATCTACAATGTGAAGAGCTACAGACCCTAGTTACTTATATGCCAGGCAGTCGTGCTCTTGACCTTAAACGTTCCCTCCCACTTCACTCTTAAGTTCTTGCAAACTGCTAGCAAATGGGCTAAATGGTCAGTGTTTCCTTTGCTGCTATCTGGTGCAAGCATCTGACAACTGTGAGCTTAGTCACCATATAATGAACATTTGGAAACTGTATTACTGTTGTTCCTATCTGGTCAGGGGACTAAGGTGGTGCTTAGTGTAAACATTAGCTGGTGATTACAATAAAATCCTGCCCAGACGAACATTCTTTAGTTGGAGGGAGACGCTGGTAACGCAGGAATCGATCCAGCCAGGCACAGGAATATTTAAAACTGCTGGTAAAAATCTCTATTCAGAAACACTGAACTTTTATTCCCTATTTTGTGGGTACTGTCTAGCCTAAAAACAAATGTTTAGATTTCCAGGCTGGAAATTTTTTTTCACCTGTTCCTGATGCTTGACTGGCAGGGTACACCTCCACCATATCTTCGCCAGCGTCATTTCAACAGCCTTTGACCTGATCTCCTATCTCCAGTCATGCTCCCACCTAAGCAACAGCGCAATCTTGCATTGAGTAGTTTTGAGTCCGGAGGAGCCAGACAGACCTAGTTTTGACTCAGGATGTTACTTAATCTCTCTATTCCTGTTTCTCCATCTGTAAAATGCAAATAATAGGGTTGTTGTGAGGACTAAAACCATTAATATGCATAAAACGCTTGTAACTGTGGCTGGACTAGTCTGTCCTTCACATGCGGAAAAAGCTTCTGTGCCTTCCCGTCCTCCACGTGTGGCCCTGCCTTTCTACCTTCCCACACTGTCATGCTATTCTCTGTCTGAAACAGCTTCAACTCCAGACCACAGACAACAAAGACCTTGTGACATATTTTTCCACGATGTCTTTTTCAATCTTAAATAAGGAATAACAGTAATAATGACTTTCATTCTTTCTCTCCACTTTTTTCCTAGCAGCTGTAACACATATTACTGTATTCATGTTTGCCAGATCCTCTTACAGTGTCTTTAATTTAAAATACTTCAGCATAACTGCATTGCACTTCATGGCTCACCCCTTTGGATCTCCTCGTAAGTCCTCACTGTTTGTATTCATTTGTACAGAAGTCTCATCATCCCTATTAAAGTATACCCAAAAAAGTGATATAGATGCAGGCATTAATTTTAATCCACACAGAGGAATAACTAGTTAACATTTGATATCCTAATTACGAGTACACACTCCAGGGTGGATGAAGTAGCATATGACCACCTCTAATCAAGGATGCATGCTCTAGAATAGGGATGCTTAATGTGGATAGAATGAATGGGGGGGTCTATAAATATGGATGGGGAGAAGGTTACACTTTTGTTTCTCAGCAACTTACAAATGAAATTTAGCAATTCCTTCAATTATTAACATAGGTAATGAATTATAGTATTAGCAGTACCTGTGACTTTGTCACCAATAAAAATCACAGCTGTTTTCATATCACATTCTCATTGTTACAGATATCTTTAGATGTTTACATTCAATACAACTTTGAATTTGAAGCAATTATTCCCAATGCTAGACCCTGTTAGTTAATAATAAATAAGCCACTATGCCCGGCCAGTGGTTCACACTTCTGTATACTCACTTCTTTTATTAAATACTTAGGAAAAAAGCCCACTATTGATGTTTAAGAAAATTGAGGCCTGGTGCGGTGGCTCACACCTGTAATTCCAGCACTTTGGGAGGCAGAGGCAGGTGGATCACGAGTTCAGGAGGTCGAGACCATCCTGGCTAACACGATGAAACCCTGTCTCTACTAAAAAAATACAAAAAAAAAAAAAAAAAAAATTAACCGGGCGTGGTGGCAGGCACCTGTGGTCCCAGCTACTCAGGAGGCTGAGGCAGGAGAATGGCCTGAACCCCGGAGACGGAGCTTGCAGTGAACCGATATCGCACCACTGCGCTTCAGCCTGAGTGAAAGAGTGAGACTCCGTCTCAAAAAAAAACAAACAAAAAAAATTGATAGGCCGGGCGCGGTGGCTCACACCTGTAATCCCAGCACTTTGGGAGGCGGAGGTGGGTGGATCACGAGGTCAGGAGATTGAGACCATCCTGCCTAACACAGTGAAACCCCATCTCTACTAAAAATACAAAAAATTAGCCGGGTGTGGTAGCAGGCGCCTGTAGTCCCAACTACTCGGGAGGCTGAGGCAGGAGAATCACTTGAACGCAGGAGGTGGAGGTTGCAGTGAGCCAGGATCATGCCACTGGACTCCAGCCTGTCTCAAAGAAAATTGATAGAATTCCTTCTCATTCTTATTTATTTTCAAAAATATACCGGAGTTGGATTACTTAATAACATACATTAATCAGAGAAATGCCCTATCTTTATCATCTGGCTTGTTTTATTAATAGCTGCTAATTTTAGTTACATGTTAAGTTTTATTGCAGATTAATTACTAAGAAATAGCATATTGATCTTTTATCCATTTAAATTGTTAGATATACATAATTCAGATTCATCCTTGGTTACTTTTAGTAATCTTATAAAACATATTTAATAATCTAGTTCTCTGTGAAGTGACTGTTAGAACTTTTGTTTGAATTTTAAAATGAGGCCGACTTGTACAGAAAATGTTTGATTTAGCTGATTTTTTTTGTTTGTTTGGAGACAGGGTCTCTCTCACTCAGGCTGGAGTACAGTGGTGTGATCAGGGCTCACTGTAGCCTTGACCTCCTGTCAAGGCTCACTGTAGCAGTCCTCCCGCCTCAGCCCCCAAAATAGCTGGGACTTGAGCACCACCATGCCTGGCTAAGTTTTTTTATTTTTGTAGAGAGGAGGTTTTGCCATGTTGTTCAGGCTGATCTTAAACTCCTGAGCTCAAGCGATCCTTGTGCCTCAGCCTGCCAAGTGCTGGGATTATAGGCATGAGACATAGCTCCCAGCCATATAGATTTGATAATATATATAAAAGATCAATTTTTGATCATAAAGCTACTTTCTAGATTATATGTCAAATTGTTAGATCACATAACAAATTGTCCCATAGATTGAATTAGCTAAATCTGCAGCTCTAACATTTTGAGGAAAACATATCATGTCACATAATATTACTTTGTCAAAGGTATGATGAAGTTAACAGTGTTTTGTCTTCTCAACTCCTTCTGTGTATAACAGGTTAAGCAAAGTGCCACTAAGTGAAACAGTAGCAGGTATAATTAATTTGAAAAGTTATGGTGAAGTCTTTGGCATATATCCAAGAAATTGAGAAAAAGAGTGACTTTTATGATCTAAATCACAACTCTTTTTGCAAGCCATATAGTTTTCCATTATTTGCTTTCAGGAAATCTAATTCATTCTTTAGCTGAAAGATCATTAAAAATAATATTTAACCAGCCTGGGCAATGTAGTGATACCCTGTCTCTACAAAAAAAAGAAAAAAAGCTAGGTGTGGGACTTGAACTCAGGAGTTTAGTGTTGAAATGAGCTATGATTGCACATTACACTTTAGCCTGGGTGACAGATTGAGACCCATTTCCAAAATAAAGAAAACAAAATAATAATGTTAGATGTTAGAGTACTGTTTGTTTTGTTCTTTTGAGACGGGGTCTTGCTGTCACCCAGGCTGGAGTATGGTGCCGTACCAGGGCATGAACACAGCTCACTACAACCTTTACCTCCTGGGCTCAAGCAGTCTCTTGCTTCGGCCTCTTGAGTAGCTGGAACTACAGGCACACACCACCATGCCCAGCTAATTTTTTTTCCTTTTTTTGTAGAGATGGGGGTCTCACTTTGTTGCCCAGACTGGTCATG
Source organism: Chlorocebus sabaeus (assembly GCF_047675955.1). Taxonomy (NCBI): domain Eukaryota; kingdom Metazoa; phylum Chordata; class Mammalia; order Primates; family Cercopithecidae; genus Chlorocebus; species Chlorocebus sabaeus. The sequence continues at coordinate 28,834,791 of NC_132911.1, read as the reverse complement.
AACTCCTGGGCTCAAGCGATCCTCCTACCTCAGCCTCCTGAAGTGCTGGGATTGTAATTGGGAGCTACTGTGCCTGGCATATGTACATATTTTTATAGAAAACAGTGATAGAGTGGTTAACTAATAAGACTCTACATTAGGACAAAATTCTTTGGGGAAAGTGGAATGGAAATATGAATTCATGGAAAAAAGTAAAGATACAAAACTGACTATTCAAGAAGTGATTTTTCATTTTACAAAGTATCGATAGTGAATATAAAAACTAAAAATACTATGAAATACCCAAATACCAAATTTTGTGCTCTTTTGATACCAATGCATATATTGAAAGGAATTTTATTTAAAAAACAATATTTTGTATGTTATCCTTTGCAGCTATTCAAACTTAATTTTGAAAAATCTTGTACATTGATTTTAAAATGTATGAGCAGTTACAAGGCTTCACAAAATTCTTCTGGGGCACATGAGCAATAATACTTGAATTACTGTAGGTGATACATGTGTACCTTGGATAATTAAGATTCATATTAAAATCATATTGGATACATATTTATTGACTCCCTGAAGAAGATTAAGTTCATATGTGCAATCCTTTTTACCTCTTCTATTTCATTTTTATATTAGTTTAGTGCTTTTCTGTGCTGCTTTTCTTTTCTTTTCAATACAGGATCTCACTCTGTTGCCCAAGCTGGAGTGCAGTGGCACGATCACAGCTCACTGCAGTTCGGGCGCGGTGGCTCACGCCTGTAATCCCAGCATTTTGGGAGGCCGAGGCGGGCAGATCCCTTGAGGTCAGGAGCTCGAGACCAGCCTGCCCAACATGACGAAACCCCGCCTCCACTAAAAACACAAAAATTAGCTAGGTGTGGTGGCATGTGCCTGTAATCCCAGCTCCTTGGGGGGCTGAGGCAGGAGAATTGCTTGAACCTGAGGGGCGGAGGTTGCAGTGAGCTGAGATCATACCACTGCACTCCAGCCTGGGTGACAGAGTAAGACTCCATCTCAAAACAAAAAACCAAAAAAAACAGCTCACTGTAGCCTTGGCTTCCCTGGCCTCGGGTGATCCTCCCACAGCAGCCTCTTGAGTAGTTGACACTATAGGTGCATGTCACTGCACTCAGTTAAGGTATATACATATTTAAATTTTAACATATAAAAATATATTTATTTATAGAGATGGGATTTTGCTGTGTTGCCCAGGCTGGTCTTGAACTCCTGGGTTCAAGCGATCCACTCGACTTGGCCTCCCAAAGTACTGAGATTTTCTGGGATGTTTTTACATAACGTATTGATACCCATATTTCTTGTTAAATCAACCTTAAACTTTATCTCTCTGCTCTTTTCTTACCAATATTATGAGACCCCATGTTTCTCCTTCCAGCACTCTTTTACAAGCCACCTTTCTTTATTCATAAGTTGACATTGGTTTATATGTTATATGCATCTTTTTCTATCATTGCTAGACCAAAGGGTGTCTTAGGCTTCCTGGTCCTTCTCTGTGGGCTTGTTATCAAAACCCATGGGCTGTTTCATGGAGGCTGTTCTAATATAGACTTTTTTTTTTTTTAAATAAAGAAATTTTATTTACTTAGAAAGATTCAGAATGTCAACAAACCAGCTGCTGCCTTCCCCTCCTTGCCAATTACTGAGTAGTGTTCAGTTAACAGAACAACAGTTATTTTATATAAGCTGCAGCAGAGACAACTGAAGATGAAAAAGCAACAACCATCTGCATATATAACTAGCTGTCCTGAGCACTGGCAAGAACCTGCTTTAAATTTCCATGCCAGTTTACAGCCCCGTAGAGGACCAGGCAAGGTTAATGACCACTGGGAATACCATCAGGACAGGGCTCTCTGAAGACACATTGGGTAGTGCATTAACTATACAAAAGAAGATACTGCACAGTTTAAAAACAAGTCTTACATTGCCTTACATTTCAGTTTTTTTCTTTAAAGGAGTGAGTTGTGTACAGGGGGCTTAAATGTTTTATAGACAAAAATATGTTAGAACCAACTTATTCTTCATCATCATTTCATTTTATTTTTTATTTTTTGAGAGAGGGTCTCACTGTGTTGCTGAGGTTGGAGTGCAGTGGTGTGATCTCGGCTCACTGCAACCTCTGCCTCCTGTGCTCATGTGACCCTTCCACCTCAGCCTCCCAGGTAGCTGGGATCATAGGCATGCACCACCATACCCGGCTAATGTTTTGTATTTTTAGTAGAGATGGGGTTTCACCACGTTCCCCAGGCTGGTCTTGAATTCCTGGATTCAAGCAATCTGCCTGCCTCGGCCTCCCACAGTGCTGGGATTACAGGCGTGAGCCACCGAGCCTTGCCTTATTTATTTATTTATTTTGGAAACAGGGTGTTGCTCAGTCTGGAGTGCAGTGACACAATCTTGGCTCACTGAAGCCTCTGCCTCCCTGGTTCAGGCGATTTTCTCACCGCAGCCTCCCGAGTTGCTGGGACTACAGGCACCATGCTTGGCTAACTTTTTTTGTATTTTTTGTAGAGACGGGGTTTCACCATGTTGCCAAGGCTGGTCTTGAACTCCTGGGCTCAAGCAATGCAACTGTCTCAGCCTCTCAAAGTACTGGGATTACAGGCATGAGGCACCGTGCCTGACCCATCATCTTCATTTTCTTTTTTACTCCTGCTCTTCATCTTCATCTTTCTCATCTTCCTCCTCTTCCTTCTTTTTCTTGCTTTTTTACAGTCTTGATGACTGCCTTTTTCACCCCATCAGGCTTTCTTGAGTTCATATGCAGTAATAGATTTTTTGTGTTTTCCTTCGGCTTAGCAGCCGTCTGGTCTTGGGTCTGCCTGTCATCAGCAGCAGCATTATGATTCCACATCTTGCCCAGTTTCTTTGCAACATCGCCCGTGGATTGGCTGGGATGTTCGCCTTTGAGTTTTGGTGAGTGCTCAGGACAGAGCAAGAAAAAGGCCAAAGGAGGCTCCTTCTCTTTGATGCATTGGGATCCTGGAACTTCTCTTTTGTGCTCCATGTAGTAGGGATGGAGCTTGTCATTTCTTTTTCTGCCTTTGCCATGTCTGCAGATTTTCTTTTTGCAGACATGACCTTCCAACTCCTGAGCACTTCTTAGGAAACTCTGAGGAATTGACTGAGGCCTCTGGCTGCCACCGCTTGTGTTTGCACAGAGGTTGCATATGAGGATGTTTTACCGTTCCTTTGCCCACGCTTTGTTATTTTTTCTCAGCAAGGAGCAATTTGCGCAGTGCCCATCAGGCTCTCCCTTGCTGTGGTGCTGTCTCTGTAGTGCAGGGCACTGTAATGGCTCATAGCATAAAGTTTAAATAAATTCTTTCCGTAAATCCCATCAGTTGCATCAGAGTATACCACATTTTTGTTTGCTTTATATAATCCATGACTCTCTTACAGCTTTTTGTGTTTTCTGCAGTTTTATTTGTTTTTTGGTTCTGTCTTTAGCGTATTCTTGCAATTTTTGTTTTCACATTCTTAGCCATGCCATTCTATTAATTTCCTCCAGCGCTCTCCATCTTAGAATCTTCTGTCTTCTGGTTGTTCTCTAGACCTGCTGTTATAGAGCTGTTGTCTGGAATTTGGTGAGGAATACTTTTAGACTAATATCTTCTGTCTCTTTTAAATTTTCAGCTCATGGTTTCTTAAGGAAATGCATAGTTTAAGATCTTATGTCTAACAGTACAGCAAGGACAAGATGTTGACAGAGAACAGACGTAGGAAAAGTGGCGTCTGGACATTTGAGGAGTGGTTTATGAGGAAAACTACTTTTTAGACAGGTTGTAGTCATGGTTAACCTAATTCCTAGGCTCTGATTTCAATAAACATTTGCTGAATGCCTACAATTTGGCAGGCACTGGCTAAATTTAGTTGCTGAGGATTTCCAGTGCAGGAGCTGGTGTGGAGGCAGCAGGATCACTTATAAGTGGCTGATGACATGTAATAGATGTTAAAGGTGTTTAGGAACCTTATATTTTCATCCTTAATTGCTGTAATTCTCTTATCCCATCCAATAGGCACAGTGTAACTGTGCTTATGTGTTCCTAGACATGTAGAGTATTTCACATAGGAAACAGGTTTAAGAAGTTCGAAGAGGAATCAGTTGATACCTATACTAAGTAGAGAGCAGAGGTGGTTTCAGGAAAAGCACCAGACTCTCACATTGAGTATTAGTGAGTGATAGAGCTGATTAATATGGAAAATTACAATGAACCATCTTGGGGGGGGTATCCTGATAGCCCCCCACACTGGAAAAAACCATGACATTGCAAATTAATTTCTCATTGGTAGAGTATGGTGGGGGAGGTTTTGAACTAGGCACCCCAGAGCTTTGTCTTTGGGACCAGCTGTTATTCTGAAGTTTTCTCCAAACTAGTTCACCAGAAAGTAACATAAGATATTTGCATCATCTCGCTACTGTAGCCAAAAGACGTTCTTCCTCTCTTACTTTTGAAAGAAATTCTTTCTCTCTGTTGGGATTTTAGGAAGCCCATGCACAGCTCGCCTTTGTTCCCCCTCCTAGTTTTGAACTGAGATTGTTGCAAGGATCGGTGAGATAGAAGAAATAAATAATAAAGACACTAACACTGAATGCTTATTATGTGCCAGGCACTGTTCTAATCTTCATTACAATCCTATGAAATAGGCTCTCTTGTTGGCTACATTTTATAGAGCAGGAAACTGAAGGCTGGAGAAGTTAGGTTAGTTGCACAAGGTCACATAGTAAGTGGTGGGGCTGGGATTCACAACCAGGCAATTCAGTTCCTGAGCCCAGTCTTCGCCACTGTTTTTCCCTTTGTCTCATTTCACCTTAGTTATTGATAAAGCTGTAAGAGAAAATGGCTTTCGATCTATTGGCCAAGTAGGCTTGCTGACCCCTCACCCTTAGCAGGCACAGGCAGGCTGGACAGTTGCAGGTCTCCTCTACAGGGTGGAGGAGCAGAGCCTGTGTGTACTCATTTCCTTCTCTTGAGTACCACTGATTTGATAGTTCATGCATCCTCTACTAAGAGGTAGAGTGAGACAGTTTAGGGACATCAGAAGCACTACTTTCAGTTCTTTCACATGGAAACATGAGGAATGAGGAATAAGTATTCTTTCCCTAACACTTAACAGTGCACTTAAGAAAAAGTTTGTTTTTTTGGACTGAATATACGTCAGTGGACACAGGGCCAGATATTGAGAAAGGGCAGGTTTCCTCTAGGCAAGATTTGCATGGGGAACCTGAAGCTCACATCGCTTCAGCCCTGCACCACAGCTTACACTTAGTCACATAGGTTTCCCTACTCATAGCCCAGTCTTAGGCTGCCCACTTTATTTGAAGGCAAGGGAAAACAACAATCCAAGTAAGATAATTTGAAACAAGCATCTTTTCATTCAGTTTTCTGTTACAAAGTTGTCTTTAATTTCTTCTCCTGTATCATTTGCCATGGGTGGGAGGGCAAAATGTTTAAGCAGAAAGAACATAGTTGTATTTTTTTTTTTTTATTAAAACAAATTTTTTTTGAGATGGATTCTCACTTCGTCACCCAAGTTGTACTTCAGTGGCAGGATCTCCATTCACTGCAACCTTTTCCTCCCAGGTTCAAGTGATTCTCCTGCCTCAGCCTCCCAAGTAGCTGGGACTATAGGTACCCACCACCATGCCTAGCTAAGTTTTTTGTATTTTTAGTAGAGGTGGGATTTCACCATGTTGGCCAGGCTGGTTTTGAACTCCTGACCTCAAGTAATCTGCCCGCCTTGGCCTCCCAAAGTGTTAGGATTACAGGCGTCAGCCACTGTGCCTGGCCTAGTACATAGTTTTAGAATGAGAGACCTAGGTTTGAATCTAGCTTTATTACTGAACAAATTATTTAACCTGTTTGTGATATGCTTTCTTTGTTACTCTGTAAAGTGGAGAGGATAAGACCTACCTTGTAGGGTTGGTGTATTAAAGTGTACCAGGTATTTGACATTTAGCAGTTTAAAAAAGGTAGCCTCTATTATTATTATTAAAGCAATTAAAAATAGAGACAAACATAATTTAACAACTTTAAACAAGCAGGTGAACAGTTTTTTCAGGCAAGTCTCCCTTTATCTCCTCTGGGAAAGAGGTGATCAGTATTGGGTGTTTTGTCTGTTTATCTGCACACACACCCATGTGTGAAGATCAAAACAAATGTTCAGATATACCTCCTATAGGCAATACTAGTTACCTGTATGTGTATACAATTTAGTTTTAAAACTACTGTTCTTATCCTCATTTACTTTTTTCCACCAAGATTATAAATTTGCTTTCAAAGCTTTTAATACTTTAAAACACTTTTTTCTTTGTCTTTCAAGCATTCAAGGATTCCCATTGTTTTCTACAAAACATTTTTAGCTTAGTTGACAAATACCATAAACTTGGAAGGCATACTCTTGTTTAAAAGGGTCTTACCTTGTCGTCCAGGCTGGAGTGCAGTGGTGCCATCATGGCTCACTGCAGCCTTGAGCTGCTAGGTTCATGCAATCCTCCTGCCTCAGTCTCTTGAGTAGCCGGGACAACAGGCGCATGCCATCATGCCTGCTAATTTTAAAAAGTTTTTGGTAAAAACAGAGTCTCCCTATGTTGCTCAGACTGGTCCTTGAACTCCTGAGCTCAAGCTATCCTCCCTTCTCAGCCCCCTAAAGTGCTGGCATTATAGGTGTGAGCCACCACACCTGGTCTGCATACTGTTCTATAGAGTTGGTTCAATCGATCCTGAGACATGAAATAAAAAATTTAGTTTTTTTTCTCTTCTCTAAGACATTTCCTATGCCTCCCTCCCTACTCCAGGTGTTGCCCCAAAATTGCCGTATTTTGCTTGTGTTAGGTAGGTTGGAAAAGTCTTTTCTGCCCTCTATCTTCCCTCCCTTGCCTCACATAACTCTCCCTCTACTTGGAGGCTGGAACACATTTCCTCCAGGATGTTCGCCTGCTCAGAACACAGGGCTTCATGAGGATGGGAAAAAGGAGGGAAACAAACATATGCGACTCATGCAGGGAGCGTGGAGCCACTGGAGCAACAGGTCCTGGAGAGAAAATGCAGTCCTTATGATGTCACAAGACCTGTACAGTTTTGATTTTGTCTCTCCAGCAGAGTATTATTTAGAGGTAAATATTCCTTCTGCCTTGGTTTGGATCACCACTGTATCACAGTCATGCACCCCATAATGACATTTTAGTCAACAGTGGACTGCTCATGTGAAGGTGGTCTCGTCAAATTATGAAGGAGCTAAAAAATTACTGTCGCTTAGTGACATCATAGCCATTGGTAAAGTTGTAGTGCAATGCATTACTGACGTGTTTATGGTGAGGTTGGTGAAAGCAGACCTACTGCACTGCCAGTTATATAAAAGTCTAGCACATACAATTATGCATGGCATATAATACTTGATAACGATCATCAATGACTGCTACTGGTTTCTGTATTTACTACACTAGATTTTTATTGTTATTTTAGTGTATATGCCTACTACCTATTTTTAAAAAGGTGGATTGTAAAACAGCCTCAGTCAGGTCTTTCAGGAGGTACTACAAAAGAAGGCATTGTTATCACAGGAGATGACAGCTCCATGCCTATTACTGCCCCTGAAGACCTTCCAGTGGGGATAAGATGTGGAGGTGGGAGACAGTGATACTGATGATCCTGACCCTGTGTGGGCCTAGGCTAATGAGTGTGTCTTAGGTTTTTTTTTTGTTTTTTTTTTTTTAAATCTAAAAAGGTTTTTAAAAAAGTTCTAAAAATATAGAACTTCTAGAATAAGGATATAAAGAAAGAAAATATTTTTGTGGAGCTCTATAGTGTTTGGGTTTTAACCTGTTGTTGCAAGAATCAAAAAGTTAAAAAGGTTAAAGTTTATAAAGTAAAAACTTTACAGTAAGCTAAGGTTGGTTAGTTTATCAAAGAAGGAAACATTTTTGAAAATAAATTTAGCGTAGCCTAAGTGCACAGTGTTAATGAAGTCTACAGTAGTGTATGGTCATGACCTAGGCCTTCACATTCACTCACCACTCACCCACTAACTCACCCAATGCAATGGCCAGTCCTGCAGACTGCATTCATGGTAAATGCCCTAGACAACTATACCATTTTAAAAATCTTTTGTATCTTATTTTTACTGTACCTTTTTAAAATTTTATTTTATTCGTATTCAATTTTTTGAGACGGAGTCTTGCTCTGGTCTCCCAGGTTGGAGTGCAGTGGTGCAATCTCAGCTCACTGCAACCTCCACCTGCCACGTTCAAGCTATTCTGCTGCCTCAGTCTCCCGAGTACTTGGGATTACAGGAGCCCGCCTCCACACCTGGCTATTTTTTTTTTTTTTTTGTATTTTTAGTAGAGACAGGGTTTCACCATGTTGGCCAGGCTCGTTTCGAACTCCTGACCTCAGGTGATCCACCCGCCTTAGCCTCCCAAAGTACTAGGATTACAGGCATGAGCCACTGTGCCTGGCCCCTTTTCTATGTTTAGATGCACAGATGCTTGCTATTGTGTTACATTTGCCTCCAGTAAAATACTATACGGGTTTGTAGCCTAGGAGCAATAGCCTATACCATACAGCCTGTGTGCATAGTAGGCTGCACCATCTGTGTTTGTATAAATACACTGTATAGTGCTTGCACAGGTTAAAATTGCCTCATCATGCATTTCCCAGAACATATTCCTTAAGCAGTGCATGACTGTATTTAATTGTGGACTTTGAGTAAAGTTATTTAATCTTTAAGCCTCACTTCCCTCATTTATAAAATGTGGGTGATAATAGGATAGATGCTGTAGGGTTATTGTGAGAATTAGAGAAAATAATAAGTGAAATGCACTTAGAATAGCTTTTGGTTCCAGTAAGAACACAAGCATTTATTGAATCTAGATTTGAATTCAAGTCTGCCTAGCTCCCAAGCCATGTTCCTTCCATCACACCCCACGATGCACAATAGTGTGAAGTACGTTATGTAGGTAGTGACCCCACTTTACTACCGAAGTAGCGGAGAGGTTGAATGAGGTTAAGTGGCTACCTAGGATCCTAAAGCCCATTTCAAGGCAGACCATAAACTGAACGAGGGCTGCTTACTCTTAGTGTAGAGTACTGTTTCTTATAGTGTCATGTCATGAAGACAGTTTAATATCTTGAATTATCTAATTACCTCTTGTCTCATCAACTAGACTGTTAGCTGCTTGGGACTGTTACATTCATGTGCCATCTGATTATACATGCTTAAATAGTTAGAGACTTGAGACCTAAAGGAATAACGATTACTTTAGCATAGTGCCTCAGGTACGTGTGTTATCTAGTATGAACATTAGAAATCAAATATAATTTCCCAAAATAAATTAACACATATTATTAATTTGGGCATCTGAACCACAAAACAAATAGTAATTGTGAAGTTTACAAATATATGCTTACCACATGACCCAGCTGTTCTACTTTTAGTTACCCAAGGGAAATAATAACAAATGTCTACACTAAGACTATGAAGGAGCTCGAATATGGTTGAAGAGGTCAAAGGACTGAATAGATATGGAACAGAAAAATCAGTGTGAATGGGCTAAGGAAGTAGTTTGGACTTGGATAGGAATTAATCTTTGTAATAGTCTAATGTGGAGAGAAACTCAATTGAGAAAATTTTTCTCTTCTCAAAAATGAAGTCTAAACACATCTTTGGAAGATTCTCAGCATCATTTGTTGTTAGAGAAATGCAAGTTTAAAACTGCAGTGAGAGGCCCCTACACTCCCACTTGAATGTCTGTAATCAAAACGACAGACGATGCTGCACTGGCTGTTGGTGAAGATGGGGAGCAAACCGTGACTCTCACGTCTTGCTGACGGGAATGTAAAGTGGCACATACATTTTGGAAAACTGTTTTACCATTTCCTAAAAAGTTAAATATACTTTTGGGTATATTTAACTTTGGTAAATATACTTTTACCAAAAGTAAATATACTTTTGGGTATAAACATACTTACTATGTGACCCAACAGCTTTACTTTTAGGTATCTGTTCAAGATAAATAAAAATAAATGTGTATACAAAGATTTATTCTTGAATGTTCCAAGCAGCAATATTTATAATAGCTTCACACTAGAAACAGCCTAACTGCCTATCAGCTGGTAAATGGATAAACAAAATACTGTGCACAATTAAAAAGGAATAAAGTACTGATAACATGCTAGGTGTGCATGAATGAGTCTCAAAAACATGCTAAGTGAAAGACACCAGGTAGAAAAGCTACATATTTTATAATCTAATTTATATGAAATGTCCAGAAAAAAGACAGTAGATCAGTGGTTGCCTGGACCCAGAGGAAATATACTAAGAAAAAATATATATATAAATAATGCTAAGTGTATCACAGAACAAAGCAATTAGAAATTAGCAATTGTGGCAATTAGCAATACTGGGCTCTATACCAAATGCTGCCTGGTGTTTAAGGAGATCTTTCCTCTGGCTGGTTGTAACTCACGCCTCCAAGCCCCATGTGAGCTCTGGGAATTGTCCAGCTTACACATGCTTCTTCAGTACTAGTTGTTTCCTGGTGATTTTTGTAGCTGCTTGGTGTCTCACCTCCTGCATGTGCAGTTTTCTCAGCCAAAGACTGAAGGGCCCCCGAGCAGATTCCTGGAGTTCTCCCTCTGCATTGCTTCCTTCTCCCTGGCCAGCAGACTGTAACTGCGTCAGCTTCTCAGGTCTCTAATCCCTGTCTACTCAGTTCCGGCCACCAAGTTCTGGCTTGGGTTCCCCCTTCCTGGCCCATGATCTGGAAAGTGTCTATAGGCAGAAAACCTCAGCACTTGAAGGGCTCACTTCCCTTGTTCTCCTCTCAGGGATCCTCGTTTTACTCTGCCTGTTGTCCATTGTTTGAACACATTCACTTCAGGTCTTTTTCCCAGTTTCCTTGCTGTTTATGGCAGGAGAGCTAGACCCAGTTGTTCTGTCATGGCTGGGGCTTCACACCTATGGTAAATGCCTTGTCTGATGCCCATGGCAAACAATACATGGAAGCCAGTGCCCTCTCCAGGGTTCTTACCAGTAAATGATGTTTTTGTGCAGATGAGAGGAAGGTGACCCCTCTGGCCAGACTTAATTAGAAGAAGGCACCACTTCTGAGCTGTCTCAATTTTATGGACATGGTGCCTTTTTCTTTGTGCCCCTTCTTGGCTGTGGCCCTTTTCTGCCTGGCCACTGTGGCAGGGGCTGCTCTTTAGCCCCCACTCCCCTCTGGGTCAGGTGCTTCCATGAAGGACACAAACTGTACAACTGCAGGCCCTGGCCAGGTAGTCTCACTTTACCAGTTACCTCTTTTCCTGCAGCAGCGTTTAGCATGTCAGTTGCTGAAGGGAAAACAAATTAATCCTGTTATCCTGTAACCCGTTTGTGCTCTACTTGTGGCTCATATTGATGAAAACTCTCTGAAACATTCTTTGGTATTTCTCATTCACAAGAGGGGTTAAGTAAATTTGGCTAAAAGTTAAAGGAAAAGGACCAGGAAAAAGGTCATTCATGTTATTTTATTTTGAATCACCATGGAAATAAAAAGTCTCAGGATCCCATCTTAATATCTTATGACCAAATATTTCCTTGTTGGTTCTCATATTGAAACAAGTGTCATCTGCCATACACTTCTTGTTTCTATCAAACTAAATGAAAGATAGAGCCCTATAAACTCTTGGGAAGAAGATGCTTTCTCGGTTTTATTATTTGGGGGCAATAAGGCTGGAAGGAGGTGGCGTAGGGTGTGCTTGGGTGTGATCTCATCTGAGAAAGGATCTGAACACATTCCTGCTGGTGTGTCTAGACAATCAGTTCTTCCATCTTCAAGTCATTTCTAGAAACGGTGAAGCCTGTAGCCCTCTCTCTGGTGAGTAGGTTTGTAGGACTGTCTGTGTGCTCTGGAATGGTATCTGGAATTCAAGTGTTCTGGGCAGTTTACACAGAGGTATACTGAATGTCAATCCTGTGAGCTTTTACAACTCGTTTTAGATATTTTTAGATTCCATCCCCTTCCATCCATTACCCTCTCTCTTTAATTATATTTCCCATTTCTTCCTTGATCCATGGTAGTCTGCCTACTCTTCCCACCACTTCCCTGCTCATGTGGTGGATCAAGGATCCTTTTTTCTTTTCTTTTTTTTTTTTTTTTTGAGTCAGGGTCTGGCTCTGTTGCCTAAGCTGGAGTGCAGTGGTGCAGTCATGGCTCACTGCAGCCTTGACCAGCTGGGCTCAAGTGATCCTCCTGCCTCAGTCTCCTGACTAGCTGAGAATACAGAGGTGTGCGTCGCCACACCCAGCTAATTTTTTTGTTTTTGTTTTGTTTTTTTGTAGACGTGGGGCCTCACTCTGTTGCCGAGACTAGTCTTGAACTCCTGGGCTCAAGTGATCCTCCCATCTCGGCCTCCCAGAGTGTTGGGATTACAGGCATGAGCCACCACATCTAGCCAATGATCCTGTTAAGTGATCACCCTCTATCTTTTTGTGCTCTAGATACTAGTTCAGAGTGTACTTGATGCTCACCTTTTAGTTGTATGTCCAAAGCTTGTGCCACTTCGCATTGGTTAGCTGTGAAGCAACAGAAGCACCTTAAGGGACTGTCACACAGATATGCTTAGTCACACTCTGCCTGGAGAGGGGAGTCAGGAATCATCACACAGAATCACAGGAGATGATCTCAAGGAGTAATTAAAGCAGCTCTTAAAATTGGTCTTTGGGAGCTAGAGACCCAGGCCTGCTGTGCTAACCTCCCATTTCACTGGCCTTTGTGACATTGGACTCAGACCACTGTAGGATGGTGGCAGGAGCTTGTTCCTTGGATTTCTGAGGCTTAGGTAGTTTGGATGGCTATGTGAAATGCAGAGAATAAATGAGATATGGTTGAGTCCACATCAGAACGGAGAGACAGATATAGGGAGCCTTCTTGTCCTCCATGAGCCTGTTCTTTCTGTAGTCCGGGTACTACTGCCCATGGCGCCTTCTCTATCCAAACTCTCACCTCCCAGTGGTGCCTGTCGCCTGGTTTTCCTCCTCTTCTGGCAGTTCCTTTTTTCAGTGTCTTTTGAAGTTACCTTATTGTAGAAATGTAAACTTGCAAGTTAATGTTACTATTCTGTTGGTGTCTTACATTTACATTTGGTCCTCAGTGGCTCTACTTCTTATCTAAGGTGTTAGGTAACCAGCCTATGGAAATAAACTAAGACCACGCAAATGAGAACAGACAGACTGTTAACCAGAGTGCACTCCATCAAGGGAGTCGGCCACCATCACTTGCGTTTGGCAGATGCACAGAGGCAGGTGGGGGTGTGGGAAACTTTATGGTGGAGAAAAGGAAAGCTTCGAGGGTTTTCTGAGAGGAGGCTGTGGCCTGGGGGAGCTGGAAGCAGGCTCATAGAAGTGGATGTCTTAGGTGCTTGTTGTGGGGAGCATACTTGACTTTCTCTCTCTGATTCTGGGTTGCAAGCAGGGGTGAAAAATAAGGAAGCTAAGAGTCACTGACCAAGGTCCCACCCTCATGGGCCAATGACCAAGGCTGTGAATTAGAGCTCTGGTCGTGTGCGATCTGCCTGCTGTCTATTTGAATATTCAGTCTCTCCCAAGCCAACGCTGACCTAGGACATGGAGCCTCATAGCTCTTCATGAATTGTCTCTAGCGCACTGTTTCTTAACCTTTTTTGGGTTATAGACTGTAGACTATTTCAAGAATCTGAAAGCTATATAACTCCTCTGCCTAGAAAAAACCAAAAAGCAGTAGCAAGGATTCACAGACCCATTGAGGCCCACCACGGATCTCATTTTATTTATACAGATGTAACACTTTTATCTTTTTTGTGACTATGATGCAGCATTATTCCATGTGAAGTGTATAGACTGTTACCACTTTCTTACACCTTAGAAGTAATTGCCAATCATATATATGCAAATATGTTTAAATGGCACTACTTTAATCCTATACCTAGTAAGTAATATGCTAGGTGAGTCAATATTGTGCGATACTGATGAGTAACCTCATTAAGCACCAAAAAGGATACTTTTTTGGTTATTTCAACTAATTTTGATTTAAAGCTTTCTAAGTTCTTATTTCGCTGCCATCAGAATAAATTAATGGAATATCATGGCTTAGCATCCTTTTCATGATGGACCGCAAATATGTGATTTTCTAATGTTGAGATACCTGACTTATGGGATTGTCAGCTCCTTGAGGGCAAGGACTTGTGCCTGTTCTGCAGCCTCTCAGGAAATGTCGAAATTAATACTTCAGGGCTCTCCTCACATGGTGCCTGCCCCAGACTGCCTGTCATGCTTTCCTCCTTCATGTTTCTCTCTTCATTTTTTGAGCAGTAACTGTTGGCTTCTATAATAGTAAGCCATCACTTCAACCTCCTCCAAAACTCTTAAGATTGTTAGAAGCAGATGAGCCCACCCCTTCTGGTCTATAACCTTAAATTAAGCATATACCTGGCCTCTTCTATAGAGAAAAGCATGGCTTCTGTTTTTCTCCATCTCTGAAAGCATTTTTTTTGCTTTTGATTCAAGTATATTCTGAATAGTTGATAGGTGGAATTCCAGTCTTTGGATAAAAGAAGGTGTATTAATGAATCTGTTGAAACTTTTTTTTTTTTTTTTTGGATGAGTATCAGTACACTGGGAGAACTATAGCAGGCATGGGGACAACATAAATCGGGACCGAACAGTTTAGACAAGCTCATCATTTCATGTCAAAGTCCAACAAGCATTATCGAGTGCCCACCAGATGATGTCAGGCACCAGGAAAGAAACACCTTCTGTGTCCTCAGGGAGCTCGCAGTCACAGAGAGGGCAATATAGCTTTGATACTTCCTTAGAAAAGAAGACCTGAGGGACTTAGGAGTCCCTAGTAGGGGACAGAGAAAGTCACTTTTGTTCTGAAGAAGTAGACCATCATCAGGCTGAACAGTAGGGGAGGCACCCTGGTAACCGAAAGGACGGAAGTGACTGAGCCTGAAGGACTTGCTGAGTTTTTAGAGTAATTCAGTGGAAGCATAAGCATGGGTGTAGGAGATTGAGGCTGGAGAGTTGGAGGGTGGTGGTGCTGCGAAGAGCCTTGCTTGCTTAAGGAGTTAGAATTTCATCTGGGAGGGAGTCGGGAGCCATTGAGGGATTTGAGGCCAAATTATGACCACCAGGTCAGTGTGTGGTTTAGATGCGTGCTTGGGTGAGAGCACAGCTGGGAATGTGCGTGGTAAACCAGGAGGGCATGAAGCAGGGCAGTGTTGTGCCCCACCAGCCGTGTGGCCCGCTCCCTTGCTTCCACTTGGTCACCATCAAATGTCAATTCAGCAAAGCTTCTCTTTTTTTTTTTTTTTTGAGACAAAGTCTCTCTCTGTTGCCCAGGCTGAGTGCAGTGGCGTGATCTCGGCTCACTGCAAGCTCTGCCTCCTGGGTTCATGCCATTCTCCTGCCTCAGCCTTCCGAGTAGCTGGGACTACAGGTGCCTGCCACCATGCCCGGCAAATTTTTTTTTTTTTTTTTTTTTTTTAAGTAGAGATGGGGTTTCACTGTGTTAACCAGGATGGGCTCGATCTTCTGACCTCATAATCTGCCGGCCTCGGCCTCCCAAAGTGCTGGAATTACAGGCTTGAGCCACTGTGCCCGGTCTAGCAAGGCTTCTCTTGACCACCATCTTTAAAATTTCCACCCTACCTCCACTTCTGCACACCCAGTCCACCTTCCCTGCTTTATTTTTTCCCTTAGCACCCATTATATGACATATTTATTTATATTCATTCATTCATTCATTCTATTTTTAATAATTTAAGCTCCTGCAGGGCAAGATTTTTGTCCCATTTTTCCAGGCTGTCTCTCCAGGGCTTAGATTAGTGCTTGGCACAGCAGACTCTGTAAATATTTGCTGAATGACTATCAGAAGGAAAAAGGGAGGTTGGGGTTGTGAGACATTTCAAGGTGAAAACCATATCTTAGGACAGGGATAAAGCCATCTTTGGTTACTTAAGCTGTTTATTCCTTTGTAAGTAGTGAAATAGGTAGTTGGGGAACTTTTGGAAACTGAATTTTCACTCAAGGAAGTTAAGGGAATGTTTGCTAAGCTATCAATTTGGGGAGTAATTATAGTAAATTTCAGTTTCTCTCAACCTATTGGCTGACTTAACCCCAAAACATTGCATCATGAGACAGAATCACAAAAATGATAGCATCTAACATTTACCAAGCATGCATCAACATACATGTGCCAGGCACTTCACATATGCCTTTTTTTTCTTTTCAATTTTTTCATAGAAACGAGGTCTCACTATGTTGGCCAGGCTGGTCTGGAACTCTGGGCTCAAGCGATCCTCCTGCCTCGGCCTCCCAAAGTGTTAGGATTACAGACATGAGCCAGCATGCCCCCATCCCCAGCCTCTTTATTTAAAAAAAAAAAAAAAAAAAAAAAGGTGGGGTCTTGCTCTGTTATCCCGACTAGAGTTCAGTGGCACAATCATAACTCACTGCAACTGCAAACTCATCAGTTCAGGTGATCCTCCCAGCTCAGCCTCCCAAGTATTGAGGACCACAAGTGTGTGCCACTATTCCACACTGAGTTTTTTGTTGTTGTTGTTGTTGTTGTTGTAGTAGTAGAGATGGAATTTTGCTATATTATTCAGGCTGGTCTTGGACTCCTGGGTTCAAGTGATCCTCTCACCTCGGCCTCCCAAAGTGTTGGGATTACAGGTGTGAGCCACTGCACCCAACCTGTTTTTAATTTGAAGTCCCAAGCTTTCCAGCTTAGATCTAAACTCTAGACCTACCGCTGGTTATAGTGAAGACAAACGCTTTAGGTTTAATTTGATTTCATAGCTATTAATTCTAATGACATTACTGCTGCGAGGGACATTTGAATTTGGGATTCCTTGTTTAGCCTAGCTGGGATTAGGTTTTGGAATTTTAAAGCAGACTGTAGTATTTAATGGAGTGCGTAGAATCTGTAATGTAGTCCTAACATAATTGTGATGGCTCTGTTAGGTTCTTAGGACTTGGATTTGGAAGTGTTCTCTTTATTTTCCTATGAATTTGTGAGTTGGTGTTTTTCTTCAAGTCTGAAGAAAAGAAAACTTTTTTCTGTTTTCTTTTAATAGGAGGAATTTGAAACTGCAGGGTCCTAGTAGGAGGTGGTAGTGGTTCAGATCTACCTGTTGCTGCTGTGTGGGAGCTTAAGCCTAGCATTTCCAAGTCTTCTGAATTTTCAAGAGAATTTGAAAATTTAGATTTTCTAATGTAAAATCTTCTAATTTTCTACTTTTGATCAATAAAGTGAGGCCTGAACAAAATGCTTGTGGACCTTTTTTTTAAAAAATTTTTTTGGTGGCAGGATCTTGCTCTGTCACCCAGGCTAGAGTGCAGTGATGTGATCATAACTCATTACAGCCTCTATCTCCTGGGCTGAAGTGATCCTCCTGCCTTCGCCTCCCAACATATTGAGATTACAGGTGTGAGCCACTTTGCCCAGTCAGGCCTGTAGACCTTGAGTGTGTGGCCTCTGGTTTGGAGATAGAGGTGTGGAAAAGGTGAAGGGCTGGGGGAAATTAGTTAATTTCATATTCAGTGAACACTTTCCCCAGTTCAATCTAATCAATTAGAAATTCAGTCGTATTAATCTGATCAAGAAACACAATGGAAAATAGGGATTAAATTGAAAAGCACAAATATTGAGAGAAATAAAAATTATAAGCTTTCTTTGCTTGTAGTCTAAGTATATCTTAATAATCTGTCCTTTTTTTTTTTTTTTTTTGGCCTGTCTCCCAAGGCCAGATGTCTGGCCCCAGGGCCTCAGCTCAATAATGTATTCTAATCTCTGTATATAGAATACCTTGAAGTTATTTGAATTTGCCATGATTAAAATGAGTGTGTATTACCCTGTGGATGTGGGACATGAAATACACTTCACAAAAAACCCTCTGCAAACGAGTCAGTGTTCTTTGGCCAGATTTAAACTTTTTTTTTTTTTCCTTTCTTTTAAATTTTTGTAGAGATGGGGATCATGCAATGTTGGACCTGAACTACTGGACGCAAGCAATCCTCCCACCTCAGCCTCCTGAGTAGCTGGACTACAGGCCCACACCACTGTACCTGGCTAGATTTAGGCTTTCTTATAGTGAAAGTGGACAATGAAATGAAACTTACTCTGCTGGTGTGTTTGACAGATGAGAAAAGACAAGTGATTTGCAAGTTATTGAGTTACTACTGAGTGTATTCTTTCAATTATGCTATCCCAGCATATGACAGTTTGAAATTATGGAATTTATACATCAGAGTCTTCATATTTCTAAAGTCCTGTGATTGTGAAATATACTAGTTGTGGTTCAGTGGCCATTTTGCTTGGATATCCCTCTGTTCTCAACCAGTTGTTGTTTGTGTGGGTGGAAGATTCTAATAGAACGGGGTTGTCAAACTTTTTTCTTCTCTGAAAGTTTTCTCTAAGGACTGTAAATTACCGGTAGCTACCAACTGTCCTGAGATTGGACACAGGAAATGTCTAACTACTCTTTTCAAACAACCTTCCTTTTCTAGGTCCCCTCCCCTTCTACCTTCTGGGGTAATTGGCACCACTCAGTTTCAGTCTTTTCTTGTATTTTGTGGATGCATTTTCTGTCTTAATGTTATATGTTTCAGTTGTAAATATCTCCATGTTTCATTGAACATGGAAACATTGTTTTCTTTATTGTTTTGGGCATGATTTTAGAGACAGAGGATGGTGGTGGAAGTGGTTTTATTCTCTCCATAGTACTTTTTCAAGAGTAACATAGGATGTTTAGGAAAGATAGTATCTAGGGAACTCATGATTAAACTGAGAAATTTAATCATCATGAGCTTAATAAATGAATAAATGAAGTTTAATAACGGAATAGGAGTTAGCCTCTAGAGTCCAAGACAGAAATAGTCATGTATGAAAGCCCTGAGACTGAAAAATGGGTACCTGGGTCAGTCCCACGGGGGTGAAAGGAATACCAGTATAAGATGTAGTTGGAGATAGAGGCAGGGGCCAGATCACCTGAACAGCTTAAGAAATATTTGCGGAATAAGCAAAAAGCCTTACATTCCCGTAAAGGAAGAACACTTTGTCTTTCAGAAGCTTACGGTCTAACCGAGATGACATGTAAAAGTTTATTCTATCATGAGACAAACTGAGTAGTCCTACATAAGCAGTAGAAACAGTTTCGGCTTTATATAGGAATTGGGGGAGGAAATCAGTTTTGTATAGGTTCATATGGACGGATGTTTGAGGGAGATGAAATGTGATAAGAGCCTTTCTCTTGTGGGTGGGCCTTGAGCAAGCAGAGTTGCTAGGGGGAATGGTGTTATCTAAGTGTAGGTATATGGAGTACAGGGAAATGACGCCTGAGCCTCCAGTGGTCCACAGGTGGCACTGATAGGGATGTTGAAGGCTCACTGCTCCTTTTCTTATTGTCAGTGAAAAGAGTTGTACAGTGAATCCAGGGCAGCTTCACATTCCTTGTGCCAGTTCCCAGCAGATGCTTTCTGCTCTCCCCTTAGACATTCCACTACTAGGGGAACTGGCTGTCTCTTCAAGCAGTGTTCATTATTCTTATACTAAAGAAATAACCCACTTCCTATAATCCCAGCAGTTTGGGGGGCTGAGGTAGGCAGATCATCTGAGGTCAGGAGTTCGAGACAGCCTGGCCAACATGGCGAAACCCTGCCTCTACTAAAAGTACAAAAATTAGCTGGGCATGACGGTGGGTGCCTGTAGTCCCAGCTACTCGGGAGGCTGAGGTGGAAGAATCGCTTGAACCCAGGAGGCAGAGGTTACAGTGAACCAAGATCTTGCCACTGCCCTCCAGCCTGGGCGACAGAGCAAGACTGCATCTCAAAACAACAATAAAATAAAGAGATATCCCACTTCTGGCAGCTTTTCCCAGTAGATTTTACTGAATGCAGCCCTGGAAGTGACCTAAAACAAGTCAGCTCCCCTGCCAGGTATGAGTCCCCTCAGCTTCGAGGGTGGGCAGCCTGACTTCCTCTCATCTTACCCACTCCAGGCATTTCCAATTCTTTCGCTGGTAGAGTTTTCAAATCCCCCCGCTTCCTAAATGCTATTATTCTCCAGTCATACTCTATTTTATCAATGTTGCTATTAGAATTTATCCTTCAAAAGTGGATGGAAAATTCTAGATATTGAGAACACAACGAACGGGCCTGTTTGTGATATTTGTACTTCTTACAGAGAGTTGGCTGGAGTAAGCAAACGTTGAGAAGCTTCCGTTGTGAGTGTAGTCACTTTCTAAATTTCAAGTCAGCTCGGCTTCATTCCGCGTGTGGAAAGTACATTGGGGGAGGAGAGACAAAGAAAAAAGTCATGCTCATCACACAGATTGTTGTTTGGTTGCTGGTAGTGCCAGCTAAGTTCAAAAAAGCAACAGTATCATGATGTAGTATGGCTGTATTAGAATAAGCTCTTTGTGATGTATACATGTGTTATACAGCGGGTTGGGGTGGGGTCTTGTTGAAACAGAGATTCCATATATTTCAGTTGTGAAGATTTCAGCAACTCAAACCTTTAGAATTAAAAGAGGTGATGGGATTTGGATTCAGTATTTGATTTTGGTAGTTGATAACAGTAATTGATCTATAACTTTCCATTCTACTGACATTGTTTTGTGTTTTACACATATGTGATACTGTGTGGTTTACTTTTGGACGCAATATCAAGTTTTTTGTGTGTCATGGACAGAAGTATTACAACATTTTCAGAGGTGATCAGTTTATAAAATTCTTCGTATTCTGGCATTCTAGAAATTACAGATATAATTTGATTTCTTTGTATGATGTGATTTGTTATTTCAATGAGAAGTGAGCACGAGCCCCCAAGCCAGATCAGTAAAAAGGAAGAAGTTAGTTTATTCATAAACTGTCTTTATCCCAGATATGCAGCCATATTGTTTGTTGTTTCCCAAGCTGTCTGCTCCCAAAAAAGCACATTCATCTATGATGATCTACCTGGGCTGGGGAGGTCTCCAGTAGCTAAACAGTCACTATTTGGGAGATAATAGTTGTTGCAGGCAAGAATTACAAGTGGGTGCTAACATTTGCAGGTTGAAGTATGATGAGAAACAGAGTGTTTCCATAGTCTCAAAGTTTATCCCCCACATGATTCTTACTAGTTACAAAGGGAAAAATAGTAGTTTTACTGTGGGAAATCTCATAGATCCAGCCTTCACCAAGTGATCAGAATTAACATGATCAGTAATGGCAATGCACCACATATGCCTCATGGTATAATGCACCAAGGAGGGCGAATGTTACTTCTGTGGTAGGCTTGCCAAAATGCACAATCTGGATTTAGTCAGGAGGAAGTATTAGGTAAACCCAGATTGAGGGACATTCTACAAAATAAATGGCCAGTCCTCTTGAAGTGTCAAGGTCATGAGAGACAAATTGCCCCAGGTTGGAGGAGACATGACAAGTATATGTAACACAAGGTCTTGGACCAAAAAAAGGACATTAGTGGAGGTAGCTGGCAAAAATTTGGAGGAGGTTGTCTATAGGTTATTTAATAAACTGTGTTGATGGTTAATTTCTTGGTTTTGGTCATTGTGGCTGTGGTGTTATAAGAAACATTTGGTGGTTAACATTTGAGGAAGCTTGGAGAAGGGTGTACAGGATTTTTTTGTACTATTTTTGGAGCTTTTTGTAAGCCTGAAAGTATTTCAAAATGAAGTTAAGCAACAACAACAACAAAAATAATTCAACGCAGCTGAGAAATTACAGCTTCAATGCTTGTACTTTGAGACATTTCTCTAGATTGGTCAGCAGCTGCTTTTGCTTCCTGAATCTCCACAGTGATCTGGATAGTTGAGGTTTCTAATTAAGGGATCTTGGGATGAGTGAGACATGGCTGTATTGAATTGCAGCTACACTTTGACAAGGTTTTGTTTAATTAATTTACTTATTTATTTTTGTACAGGGTTGTAATTACATCTTTGGGTGTCCCATGCCTCTGCAGGTTATTTGAGTTTTGCTGTCGTAGCTACCAGAATCCCTAGCGGCAAACTTAGCTCTGTAATTAATTTACTGGTTTGTTTCTGTTTTTATTATGATGTGAATTCAGGTTAGTCCCATGGATTCTTCTGCTATGTGTCATATGGTATTGAATTTCATAGTTGTTGTTTGTCTCTTAGGAAGAGTTGATATTTTTGGTATGAAAACATTTTATTTAAACTTGAAATATCACACAATATATATTTTTCCCCTCAGAAAAGACACTTTGGAGTTTCTATAAATAAAATGAATAGTAAATGTACTCTAGCATAAGCACCAAGTGCTAACCTTTTATTAGGTAATCATTAGAATGGGAGAAATTAATACATTGGGAAATGTTAGCAGGAGCAGTGGTTAATGTGTGATTCATAGATTGTTGAGAGTGTTTTGATCAGTGTGGGCAAGAACGTGGACTTTGGGAGTCAGAAGACCTAGTTTTGAATCCCAGATCCATCCTGCTTATTACAGGTCGAGTATCCCTTATCCAAAATGCTTGGGAAGTGTTTTGGATTTCGATTTTTTTTTTTTTGAATATTTGCATTATACTTAGGTAATGAGCATTTCCTTTGAACATGACCTTTTGAGCATCATGTTGGTGCTCAACATGTTTCAGATTTTTGGACCATTTCACATTTTGGATTTTCAGATCGGGGATGTTTAGCCTGTAGTATGTGCTAGACGGGTTGACTTTTCTGAGCCTTATTTTTTGCATCTGTAAAACTGGAATCCTAATAGTATCTTGCAAAGTTATCATGAGAATGGAGTCATGTAGCATGCAGTGCACCTGGCCTAAAGTGGGGCCTTTCATCCATGTTGAATTATCTTCTTACCTCCCTCTAGGTTTATAGCAAAGCCACCTGCAATTGATGAGAAACTGCTTTGCTTATAAAGACAATGAAAAGATGATAGCATGTCAGTAACCTCTCTAGCATTTCAGAAATCTTTTTTTTTTTTTTTAATTTTCAAAAACTTTTGGGAGGCCGAGACGGGCGGATCACGAGGTCAGAAGATCGAGACCATCCTGGCTAACATGGTGAAACCCCGTTTCCACTAAAAAAAATACAAAAAAAAAAACTAGCCGGGCGAGGTGGCGGGCGCCTGTATTCCCAGCTACTCGGGAGGCTGAGGCAGGAGAATGGCAGGAACCCGGGAGGCGGAGCTTGCAGTGAGCTGAGATCGCGCCACTGCACTCCAGCCTGGGCGACAGAGCGAGACTCTGTCTCAAAAACAAACAAACAAACAAACAAACAAAAAAAACAAACAAACAAAAACTTTTTTCTATTAAAAAAATTTTTTTTTATTTTGATAGCTTTTGGGTACAAGTGGTTTTTGGTAACATGGATGAGTTATACAACAGGGACTTCGGAGATTTTAGTGTACCCCTCACCTAAGTAGTGTACATTGTACCCGATATGTAATCTTTTTATCCTTCACCCCTCCCACTCCCCCTCTTCTGAGTCTCCAAAGTCCATTATATCACTCTGTATGCCTCTGCATGCTCATAGCTTAACTCCCACTTATTGGTAAGAACATGCAATATTTGGTTTTTCATTCCTGAGTTACTTCATTTAGAATAGTGGCCTCCAGCTCCATCCAAGGTGCTGCAAAATACAAGAATTCATTCCTTTATACAACTGAGTAGTAGTCTATGGCATATATATACCACATTTTCTTTACCCACTCATTGGTCAGTGGGCACTTAGGTTGGTTCCAGGTCTTTGCAATCTGGAATTGTGTTAGAATAAACGTACGTATGCATGTGTCTTTTTCACATAGTGACTTACTTTCCTTTGGGTGCATACCCATAGTGGGATTGCTGGATCAAATGGTTGATCTACCTTTAGTTCCTTAAGAAATCTCTGCCTGGGTGCCGTGGCTTACACCTGTAATCCCAGCACTTTGGGAGGCCGAGGCAGGCGGATCACTTGAGGTCAGGAGTTCGAGACCAGCCTGGCCAACATGGTGAAACCCCTTCTCTACTAAAAATACAAAAAATTAGCTGATGTGATGGTATGGCCCTGTAATCCCAGCTACTTGGGAGGTTGAGGCTGGAGAATCACTTGAACAAGGTTGCAGTGAGCCAAGAATGCGGCACTGTACTCCAGCCTGGGCCACAAGAGTGAAAACTCTGTCTTAAAAAAAAAAAAAAAAAAAACCCACAAAAAAACCCTGCATACTATTTTCCATAGAGGTTGTACTAATTTAAATATCTGCCAGTAGTGTATAAGCATTTCAGAAGTCTTTTTGTCAGGAAGTTCTTCCACATCTGTTATTCCAGAGAAATTATTTTCTTTTATGTATTAGCTATGTTGGATATTACTCCAAAATCTCTTAAACAGGTATCACTCATTTGCTAGACTTTCTGTGGTGTTTTAATGTTCTTGTCTGAAATCATTTGATACAAATAAGTATTAAATTTTTTTTAGAAGAAAATCTTAGAAGACAAAGCAACAAAGAGATGGTCGAAGACGATTGGAAACAAACATTTTCATATACAGTTTCCTTTCAGATTTCAGGCCCTGAAAGTTGAGTTTTGATCCTCTGAGAAGGGCCAATTATTAGTGTTCCTATTTTATTCCAGTTTCAAAAGTACTTTCCTTTATTCTTGAAATTGTCTGATTTCAGTATTGCCCTGTTATTATGTAAGTGAACATCATTGTTTTTAGGAAGTTTAGAAAAGCTTGTCCGACCTGCCTTAGTTTGTTGTGTTGTTGTTCTGTTTTGTTTTAGGCTTTTAGCAGCCCGAAGCCGTGGTCTTTAGTTTCTATCTCTAGTGATAAGCGGAAAAGAGGGATGAGGAAGGGGCTTTACTGGCCCAACCGGAAACAGAAACCAGGAACCCATGACTGTTTTCTCTGTTTTGGACACCCAGATTGTTAAAAGAGGCATGTCTGCAACTTACCCTCAAATGGTTCAGAAAAAAAAAAATGTATATTTTTTATATATATATATGTACGTGTGTGTATGTGTGTGTGTGTGTATTTATTCATATAAATCCTGGGGGGAAAGGGAAGGAGAAGGAGAAAAGCAGTCATGGCAGTGTTAACAATTGCAGGGGAAGGTCTATGGGCGTTCTTTGTACTTTTTACCACTTTTCTGTAAGTTTGAAACTATCTCAGGATTACATTGGTTGTATACATTGAGTTATTTTCCTGTCCCCTGATGAGATGTCAGTAAGTGGCAGTTTCAGTGGGAGGAAGGTGAGAGGTTAGAAGTGCTTATGTGTGCAGAGAGGAATAAGTAGTGAGTAATTCAGTAAGTACAGGTTGAGCATCCCACATAGAAAATCCAAAATGCTCCAGAATTTGGAACTTTTTGAGTACCCATGTGACACTCAAACAGAATGCTCATTGGAGCATTTTGGAGTTTGGATTTTCCGATTGGGATGCGCAACTGTTAAGCATAATGCAAGTATTCCCAAATTCAGAAAAAATATGAAACCCAAAACACTTCAGGCATTTTGGATGAGGGATACTCAGCTGGGTTAACTCACTGGCAAGAAATTAGTGGTTTCTTTAATTTCGCCTTTTTTCCTTGGCCAGAATAGAATTCATTGTTTTGTAGAAGAGCCTGAACAGATAAGAGAGTATCTGTTGCTTTTTCAAAGCAGAGAAAGCTACTTGGACCTGAAACCAGATGATAAAAAAGTAAAAGATTAAAAATATATATATTTATAAGGCATACACAAAGATAAAAGCTAAATCTATAAGGCAGAAATATTAGGACTGTTGCAATTATCTGTGCTCAGTCCTCCTCCTACCAGAGAGACACAAGTTGTCTATGATTAGCAGCCTATCTTACTAGCTTATAGACATTCATTTACCCTTTAAATTACTATGTGGCTTCAAAGGTAGTATTTTATATTCTTACTGTGAATTTACATAATGTTTATTATTTTACCCTTCAAAAAAAGTCTTCTAAACTAACTTTGTTTGTTTTAACTTTTCTTTCATGTCAATGACGACATCTGTTTTGGGAGCTCAGGGGCCAGACGAAGGTAAGAGATTTGGTTTGTTACGTGATGCTTGTAAAGATCTTATGTGCATATTGTTGAACTCTTAGAATTTTTCTTCTCAAAAAGGAAAATATTTTCTGTCATCTTATACAAGTAATGCAAGCTGTCAGCCTACTCACAAATCTGAAGCCATCTATTGGCATGGGAAGGGCCGGAGGTTTATGGAAAAGCTGTATTTGCACTTTGACCACTTCTGGCCGGTCTCCTAGCAGCTACAACACAGATTCCTTTTGTGCCATAGATTGGCTCAAGACTGGTAGTTCCAAACTGTGGTCAAAGCCGACTCATCCTCCCCGCTCCCGAGACAGCTAGGGATGCATTCCCGGCCAACAGAAACCTGCGTGGCCTCAAGCTGCCTCCATAGATTGGCTCAAGACTGGTAGTTCCAAACTGTGGTCAAAACTGACTCATCCTCCCTGCTCCCGAGACAGCTGGGGTTGCATTCCCCGCCAACAGAAGCCTGTGCAGCCGCGGCCGCCTCAAGGGAACATGCTTTCGCCTCTGTCTTTTAGGGAATGTGGAGCCCTGCTTGAAGTGAGCACAAAGACTGTTTCTTATCTGACCATGAAGTTACTTGGAACTTCCAGGAAACTTAGATTTCTATCTCCATTCTTGGGGTTTTGTTTTTCCTTTAGAGCCCGTGGCTGAATTGTAATTCAGTTCTCTATTATTATTGCTAAAATGTGTATTATAGACATGGCTGTTTGGGACTCTGACTTTTTAAGATCTTTTATTTATTAAATTTTTCCCCTTAACCACAGGGACTGAATGACAAACAAAGTCACCCTGTCAGTATAAAACATTAAGAAAAAGTTGAATAGGGCACTGGTTTCTTTATATATGTAAACTTTCTCTCATCTTTTCTACTGAAAATGTGTTGGATTATTTTTGTTTTCTTATTTTTATGTATTTTTTTGAGATGGAGTCTCGCTCTGTCACTCAGGCTGGAGTGCAGTGGCGTGATCTCGGCCCACTGCAACCTTTGCCTCCCGGGTTCAAGTGATTCTCCTGCCTCAGCCTTCTGAGTAGCTGGGATTACAGGTGCCCACCACCACACATGGCTGGTTTTTATATTTTTGGTAAAGATGGTGTTTCACCATGTTGGCCAGGCTGGTCTTCAAATCCTGACCTCAAATGATCCACCCGCCTCGGCCTCCCAAAGTGCTGGGATTACAGGCGTGAGTGATCGTGCCCAGCTGTTTTTTTATTTTTATTGGTGCAGAGGTTGGAGGTTGCATTGAAGATATGAAGGAACCATTGCCTGGTGATTTAAAAATTGTTCATATTTTATTTAATTCAGTTGCATGTTTAGAGAAAATGTGTTGACTTAAAACACATGGGAGGTTAAACACCTCAGAGGTCACCTCTGGGGAGAGGTGTACTTGTTGAACAGGGAGACCTTGATTTTTCCTTTATGCTTCTATGTTATTCGAATTTGTTATAGTGTTTACTTGGAAAGAAAAGGCTTGTCCACTTTATGAAATCATTGCCTGGAAGATACCTATAATAATTTATGAAGTTGCTAAGCCTTGAAGAGGATGATTGAGTGCTGGAGTAAATAAAAAGTGTTTATTAGTCCCCAACTTTGTGCCAGGCTTTGGCACTTTCATATTGGGGAATAGAGCTAGGCTAGCCTAGTGGTACAGAGGAGGGACCTTGGATCCAGACTGGGCTGGAATCCCAGCACCCCAACCTGCTAGCTGCAAGGCGCTTACCTTCTTTGTTCCTCAGGTTCCTTTGAACAATGTTGAGCACACGGGCTTAGCTCCGGTATGGTTGCTTCGGTGATAGCCTCTCAACTCAAATTGGGAATAAGAAATGTCACTGTTAAATCCCTAAAAGAAAGACAAGTAAAAAAAAAAAACCCAATAATAATGGAGAGGAGAGTGCCATTTAGAACCTATCTCTGGTAAATATACAGTCGGCCTTCTGTATCTGCGGGTTTCACGTCTGTGGTTCAACCAACCACGGGTTGAAAATAGTTTTTAAAAAACTACGAAAAATAATACAACAATAAAAGTCAAAATTTAGGGCCAGGCACAGTGGCTCACGCCTGTAATCCTAGCACTTTGGGAGGCTGAGGTGGGCAGATCACAAGGCCAGGAGATAAAGACCATCCCTGCTAAGATGTACCTGCAAACTAACATGCACACCATCGTCAGTGAAACACTGTCTCTACTAAAAATACAAAAAAAAAAAAAAAAAAAAAAGCCGGGCATGGTGGCGGGCGCCTGTAGTCTCATCTACTCGAGAGGCTGAGGCAGTAGAATGGTGTGAACCCAGGAGGTGGAGCTTGCAGTGAGCCGAGATAGCACCACTGCACTCAGCCTGGGTGACAGAGCGAGACTCCATCTCAAAAAAAAAAAAAAAAAAAGTAAAAATTTCAAAAGCAGTACAGCATAACAACTATTTACATACATCTACATTGTCTTAGGTGTTTTCAGTAATCGAGAGATGATTTGAAGTAGATGGGAGGATATTTGTGTGTTATATGCAAATGCTACAATATTTTATACAAGGACTTACACATCCATGCATTTTGGTATTCATAGGAGGTCCTGGAAGCAGTCCCCTTCAGGATACTAAGGGACAACTGTATACACATGTGGAGATGGGGCTTTTGAAGTGAGAACTAAGCTTACAAGAATCAGGATGGTTTCTACTTAGCCTTATTAAGAACAGAATTAATTAAATAAAATTATGGAGATGAGTGTGGAAAGCTAGGGCAGGAGAAACTTCATTTGAGCTCCACGTTTTATTTAATCCTACTCTGCTGTAGTGATTCTCACTATGGTTGACACCTGGAGTTTGCAAGGCAGTTCCTCCTAGTTTGATGCCCAGTCCTTTGGGGCCGTCTTCCATCTTCCTCCTTTTGCTCCTCTCTGTTTGAAAATGGCTTAGTGAGCCACCACTGCTGATAGATAATACATTTTAGCTTTGGAAAAACATGGAGGGTGAGCAGTGTAACACAGCACTGCAGCTGGATGATGTCTTCTGGGCCCAAGGGCTCTTGGGAGCTGTCACCCACTGGGGGTCTGCTTTCACTTCCTGGCCTCGCTTCCTCCTCACTACCCCATTCCAGGGAACAGGTGTCTCCCCTGCCTGCTGTTTCACACAGAGATGCAGGTGTGCTGATCCTCACCTGTCCAGAGGTGCTGAGTCAATTGTCCTCTTGGTTGCTGCCAGGGTTTTCTCCCTGCCCCTTTAGTTGCCCTCCTGGTACCTCCCAGAACTGCTCACTGGCTTTGCAGCCTGTGTTCTCCCTGCAGGCCCCCACCCTTACCCCCATCAGTTTCATCGGAACTATTTTTTCAGGAGTTTCCCAATTCTGATCCAGGCACAAGCAAGCACTCTTGGTTTCAAAAACTTGTTCTTTTTCCCCCTTCTCTCCCTTTTTGGCATTTTCCCCACTTCCCTTACCCCCTGTCATTTTGAGTTAATTTTAGCTGGGTGATGGATATCAGTATGCATTCTTAATTTACCATCTTAACCTAATTTTCTTTCTTAAAGAAATTAACCTTTAAACTTCTGGTCCAAATAATCTTGAGAGTTTATACAGAAACCTTCTCCTGCCAACACCAAAATTATAGCAGGGATAGATAAAATATTTTAAAATGTGAAAATCATGTCATCATACTCAAAAACAACATATTTAGACCGGGCATGGTGGCTCACAGCTGTAATCTCAGTACTTGGGAGGCTGAGGCTGGAGGATTGCTTGAAGCCAGGAGTCTGAGACCAGCCTGGGCAATATAGTGAGACCCATCTCTACACAGAATTAGAAAAATACAACAACAACATATATAACTTCAAGGACCAGCAGTAAGCAAGGGCTGAAGTGACATATTTTGAGGGCTTTGGAATCAGACCAGGTGCCTGGAGGTGATTGGAAGTTCAGCTCTTGCCGACTCATGGGGGCACTGGTATATGGTTGGGGACTGGAGCCAAGCTCACCATGTGAAAACTGATTTGGGTGAGCCTTCTCTGTGAGTGTGGGCTTACAATCAGTTTTTGGCCACCAACACTGAGCTAATGTCTGTGTTAATAGGAAGGGATAGAGTCACTGGGCCTTGAGAAGACCAAAATCTGGGGTTCGGTAATGGAAATGACAACATAAACTAGTCATGGAAAGGTGGCCATCAGGAGAGGAAAAAATAAGCAATCATGTAAACCATAAAATAAACACTCCCTGCTAAGATGCACCTGCAAACTAACATGCACACCATCATCAGGAAGCATAGCAACAGACTCGTAAAGTGGGAGAGTGTGACAAAATGGGAACCAAGATACATTTTAAAACAATTGCACTTAAAATCTTTAAGGAGGTAAAATCATAAAACACGAATAAGTAGATTTGAAACTGTCAGAAATTGAAAAAGTGAAAGATGCAGTCAGTGAAAAACTTGCCTTTGCTTCGTTGGTTTAAAGACAAATAATTAGTGAAAAGAAGCTTTTCAAACAATGCAAAAGAACTATGTGATATTCTAGAAAGTGGTGATAAGGCGAAAGATCAAAACAGATTATCTGTAAGATCCCAGCAAGTAGCACTTTAATACAGATTGTGCCTGCTTTTTATGCATATAGCTTTTTTGTACAAATATAGAATCATACTCTGGACTGCTATAACTTTTTCATTAACATAAACTTTTTTTTAAATCAATAAGTCTTCTATACCCTCAAATCTATACTTGTGCATGGGCGTGTCATAATTTATTTAAACATTCTGCTATTTTAAGCTATTTTGGACATGCTGTAGTGAGCATCTTTAAATGTTATTTAAAAATATCTTTGACTACAAAAATAAAAATATTGAAAACATATAAAAACATAAAACAAAGATCACTAATTTCGTTGCAAAAAAATAAACTTTATAGATGTAACTGTGTGTGACTATAGGTGCATGTGTGTGTGCAATAGCCATTTTATTACACATTTTGTTTTGTAACCTCTTTTGTTACTTTGTGAATAGTTTTCTGTGTAAAATATAGAGTCATATCACCTATAGGGTGTTTAGTTCTCATTGTAAGCCTCTACATGCATAATTAATTCCCATTGTATGACAATAAGTTGTTGTATTTCACTATTATGAGCAGTTCTATCAGTTATGGTTTGTAAGTAATGTTAAGGTTTTCTTAATACACACTTATGTTCACTTTCAACAGGTGTTTGCTTATGATCATTGTTTCTGGTCTATGGATGAATCTGTCAAAGAAAAGTATGCAGGTAATAGAATCCAGCATCCTGTCAGCTACTGATCGTATGGAAGAGGTGTTCAGTATTTTTTCCTTTACACGATTGCTTGGCAAACCCCCCAAACTATGTGTTTCATCTGCTGTCACATCGCAATAACAATCATCAACACAGAAGATGACTTTGTGTGACCAAACATGGGGGTGGTTTTCCCTGCACCCCAAGCAGCAGACATTGGCTGAGCATCCTCGAATTCAGTTCTGATGCTGTCTACCTGGGGACGGAGTCAGATCCACAGACTGAGGGCTCAGTCCCACAAGACTGCTCCTTCCTTCCCACCAGCGCAGGTCCAGGCCTCTAGAACTTCTGACCTACTGGCTTCCAGTTAGGGTTCCCACAACCTCCTCTTCTGGTTTGATTAATTTGCTAGAGCAGCTCGCAGAACTCAGGGAAACACTCATGTTTAGGGGTTTATTACAAGGGATTTTCTTTAAAGGACACATTTTCTTGAAAGGACACATTTTCTTTAAACAGCCAGATGAAGAGATACAGAGGGTGAGGTCTGGAAGGGTCCCAAGTGCCGGAGCTTCTGTCCCCGTGGAGGTGGTGTGGCACCTTCTCGTTGTGTTGGATGAGTTCTTCCTGTTGGGCCCTGTGTGTTCAGCAATCCAGAAGCTCTCTGAACCCTGTCCTTTTAGGTTTTTATGGAGACTTCCTTACATAGGCATGATGGTCAACTGATAGAAATGTGATTAGACATAAAGCGCATGATCTGAACACAGCGTGTCCTGTCTGTTCAGACTTTTCTTGGCCATTGTGTGTAGCATTCCTTCCTCTAGGATATGAGGCAGGACCTGTGGAATGAGAAGCCCTAGACCCACAATCAGAGGAGAATCTTGCCTCGGGCAGGGAGAAGGAGGGTAGGAGATCAGATCGTTTCCTGAGGCCTAAAGTGCCCCAGCAATGTAAAAGACTGCAACAAGGGTTAATGAGCCAGGAACTGTGGATGGTAACCTATATCTGTATATTTACCATAGGATATATATGAGTACCATAGCATTATTTTGCATAACTTTAGAAAGTACAGACAACACCCTCTCGTGTTTGCTATTAGAGTTTTTAATGTTGATTGGAAAATGGGAGACTCACGATGTGCCATTCTTGGTATATGTTGATGAAATTGGGAGAGACAGGAAGGCATACTGAAAGAAGGGGAGCACCGGCCAAGGAGAAAAGGAACCCTAGGCCCACCTCACCTGTCAGAGCTTCAGTTTTCTCTCTTTGATGGAGAGGAAGATACCATATTCTCTCTAAATTTTCTTTTGGCTCTAGAAGTCTGTTTATTCTAAATGATGACTGTCTCAAGCCCCATTTCACCACAAGTTTAGGACTACAGAGACACCCTTTGATTGCCTTTATTCCTAACTGCTTTTGTCACCTGTTTTTAAACAATCTCTTTTAAATATTAAGCATCATATTGTTTTGGCTTCTGCTATGAGAAAGATGAATATGGCTGTTTGGAAGTTAAGATTCATTTGGTCTAGGTGGCCCAATATCAGAAGTATAAATTAACTGGTATTAAAAAAAAAAAAAAAAAGAAGAGACATAATGGAATACCCTTGCCATAACATAAAAGCATCCAGTTCTTCCATATGGTATTGAGACTAAGTGAGGTAGGGTGACTTGTCAGATTCACATTCGATTACTGACTATTGACATATCTCATTTGGCCTGTGGGGGGAAATGACATATCTCATTTATCTCCATGGACATAAACTTGACTCTGTGGTTTATGTCCATGATGAAAACCGGGGGAAATTTCCAGGCTCTGACTCCCTGTCCTAACTGGTATGTATTATAGATCCTGTAATTAGAAATTGTCACTGAGGAAAAGGAGAGGGGGTTGATATATATGATTGTTCTAAACTCTGGTACCCACTGAATAAAAGCATTGGCTGAGTGGTAAATAGTTAAATCCAGGTACACCTGGGTTCCAAGTATAAATTTCAGATATTTATAATCATTGATTATAAAGTGAGCAGCTCACTGGCTCTGCATTGCAGGGGATTCTTAGTAGTGTTTATTTGTTCAAGTATGTAGTACAGGGAGCTGATTTTCCCTCATGTGCTAACTAGAAATAACCTGGAAGGCATAAGCCTTTGGGAACATTCATCAAATTTAAAAATCTTGTTTGGAGATAAATAAGCACATTATATGTTTTTGAGATTTTTGTTTTTGTTTTATGAATTGTTCATACGTAGTTTTGGCTTAAAATGTCTTTTCTCTTATTCTGTCTCTCTCAGGTCAAGATATTGTTTTCAAATGCCTTGGGGAGAATATCCTGCAGAATGCTTTTGATGGCTACAATGCGTGTATCTTTGCCTATGGACAGACTGGTAATGTTAAATAACATGGAATCACATAACCATCAATGAAGGAGAAAGTAGAACCGTGTGTATTTTACTGAATAACATTGCTGATTTATTCCTTGTTATTTTTGCTTTCAGAAAGTATTTTAGATGTTGAAAGTAGTCAGTAACATTATTTTAGAATGAATGTGATAAAATTAGCATTGGGATCTTTTATCTTTACTGATTTTTCTCACAAGGCACTAGCAGGGTTGTTTTTAAAAAAAGTACAGAGCTATGACGGTTGAACATATTACTAGCCATGCCTATAGATCATGCTTTTTTAAGGCTTTCAGAATCTTAACAGAGAAAATACCAAAAAGAATGTACTTCTTAATGTCTCTCCAATAATAACTAATAAGCTTTTTGGCTTTTGCATCTCTGTGGTCAAGAAAAGAAAATCTATTTGAAGTGAACTTGTTACTTTTATAAGAGTAAAGCATACAGCTTGTCCAAGTAGAAATGTTCTCACCGAAGAATGTGTCAGATGTTTTCAAGAAGCCTCGTGTCGTGATGAAAGGGCAGAAAGCTGGGGTCAAGTGGCGACAGCTCCAGTGCTGCTCCTGCAGCTGGTCAGTGGAGAGACCTGGGCAGTTACTTAACCTCTTTGCCCTTTAGTGTCCTTACCTGGAAAGGCTGATGATCATAGACCTTCTTGTAGGGTTGTCATAACGAGTTCCCATGTGCAGACTTTTTACAGAAGTCCTGGTACTTAGGAAATGTGGCACATTAGCTTTAGGTATTATGATAACAATAAAATGTTGCGTGACAAAAGCAGCAACTTGTAGGTTAAAAGCATGTTTGCAAAAACATTGGTACTAAAAACGGAATTATACTTAAGTGTCGGTAGTTGCTTGTTTTTGGACAGTAGGACTATGGTAATTTAAGTTTTTTCTTTCTATTTTCCTATGTTTTCTAAATTTTATTTAATATATATTTCTTTTACAAAGGAGAAAATGCATTTTTTTTCCCCTGAGACGGAGTCTCGCTCTGTTGCCCAGGCTGGAGTGCATTGGCACAATCTCTGCTCATTGCAGCCTCTGCCTCCTAGGTTCAAGTGATTCTCCTGCCTCAGCCTCCTGAGTAGCTGGGATTACAGGTGCCTGCCATTGTGGCTGGTTAATTTTTTTGGTATTTTTAGTAGAGATGGAGTTTCACCATGTTGGCCAGGCTGGTCTCAAACTCCTGACCTCAGGTGATCCCCCCATCTTGGCCTCCCAAAAGTGCTGTGATTACAGGCGTGAGCCACCACGCCCAGCCGAGAAAATAATTTTACATAAGAAAAAATAAGATTATTCTTTAGTTTCCATACTAGAGTGAAAGGGTAGTGAGTTACTTTGCTCTGGGGTCTGCAGGGAGAACCTATTTTTTTTGTGCTGTGATCACTGGTTGGGAGCAGGCACAATAGTATTAATTATATGGCTCTTCCAGCTTATTCAGAAAACTTTTAGACCTCACTATTTCTCAGTTGTTTTAGGTATCTTCTAAAAGTGTGAGGATGATTAAAGAAGTTTCTTTTTCTTTTTCTTTTCTTTTGGAGATGAAGTCTCACTCTATAGCCCAAGCAGAACTGTCGTGGCGCGATCTTGGCTCACTGCAACCTCCGCCTCCCGGGTTCAAACAATTCTGCCTCAGCCTCCCGAGTAGCTGGGACTACAAGCACACGCCGCCACGCCAGGCTAATTTTTTTTTGTTTGTTTGTATTTTAGTAGAGATGGGGTTTCACCTTGTTGCCCAGGCTGGTCTTGAACTCCTGAGCTCAGGCAATCTGCCCGCCTCAGCCTCCCAAAGTGCTGGGATTACAGGCATGAGTCCCTGTGCCCAGCCTATTTTTCTTTCTAAAGGACATTTGCTTTTCACTTTCTCATGTGCAGTAAGAAAGCTTGTGTACTTATTATTCTCATATTTGGATATATTTTTCATTGCATTTTGCTAAGTGTTTATAATTTATTATGAGCAACAGAAAGAGGGTTATATATTTAACTTCTCAAAGAAACAATAGTAACTCTGATTTCCTTGTTTTTAGGATCTGGAAAATCTTACACCATGATGGGCACAGCTGACCAACCTGGATTAATCCCAAGACTTTGCAGTGGACTCTTTGAACGAACTCAGAAAGAGGAAAATGAAGAACAGAGTTTTAAAGTAGAAGTGTCCTACATGGAAATTTATAATGAAAAAGTTCGAGACCTCCTTGATCCCAAAGGGTAAACGAATTTGAGACTTTAGTGTTTCAGCATTGTGAACTGAAACAGACTTAAATTGGCTGAAGTACAAATCTTACTTTTTAACTTTTTAAGAGGATCTCACTCTGTCACATAGGCTTCAGTGCAGTGGCATGATCATAGCTTACTGCAGCCTTGAACTCCTGGGCTCAAGAGTTTTTTTTTTTTTTTTAATCAAGAAATTTCAGGTGGAATTCAGCTCTTTGCGGGCTGTGAGGTGAGGGAGAGGCATTATCAGAGTGATGAAACCTGGTCTTTAGGACAGTGAATTTTTAAAGATTCTCAGGAACAAAAAAAAAGTGCCCGTGATTGCATGGCACAGACTTGGAAAGAGAATTGGGTCAGAAGTCTTAGGAGGCCTTCACAGATGCTGGTTTGACTCTACAGCTGTAACTGAGTGAGGAAAGTGCGAGGTATCTAGAAATCTATTCATTCCACAGAGAGTTCTTTGAGTTCAGATTTTAAGGAAGCGTGACAGTGGAGAGAGATGGAGATAATGACCACAGCCTGTGGCTTGTTGATGTAAAAACAATATTAGGAAGGTCAAAGAGCCAAATAAGCTGAGGCCTACAGAAAGTTTGGAGGACAACAGGAGGACATTTAGTTTTGCCGGATGAGGAAGATGATCAAGGAAAAGAGAATCTTAGAGGCAGTGAATCTTAGTGACTCTCAGTCAAGAGCAAACAGAACCCTCAGCTCTTCTCTGTTGTTAGTTTTCCTTGACCAAGATGATAATCTTCAGGGTTCTCTCAGGGAGATTGAATTGATGCTCAGTGCTTCTATACAAACTTAACAAACATTTATTGAGTGATCATTGTATGCCAGGCACTATGCAAGAGCTCACAATGTGGACAGAATGAGAGTTTTGTAAACAAATAATTAAAATACAAGGCAGTCTGCTTTTAACTTGTGAAAGAGGCTCCTACAAATTAGGGAGCAAAGAGACAATGACTGATCTTGCCCTGAGGAGAAGGGAAGATTCCACAGAGTGTACTTGCTTGATAACTTTTGTGCTGAGTGGGAAGTTTGTTCACTGGGAAGTTGGGTAAGAACTACTCAGGCGTAGGGAACAGCCTCTGCCATACCTTGAAGGTGTAAAGTAATCATTAAATGTAAATCTCCTTTGGAGAATGATCCAGCAGTTCAGTGTGGTCAGAGAGTAGGATGCACAGAAGTCAACATGGAACGAAAGGAGGCCAAGGTTGAGCTTGAGCCCAGGAGTTTGAGGCTTCAGTGAGCCAAGATCGTGCCACTGCACCCCAGCCTAGGTGACAGGATGAGAGATTCATCCTGTCTCAAAAGAAATTAAAAGTAAAAACTGTTCCAAAACAAAGAGGCCAGAGAGTACCTTATGGCCCAGGTACCCACATCCTACTTAATATTATACCCCTGTGTATATATATATTTTGTTCTGCTTTGAATACTTTCTCTTGGACTTTGACCTCTGCAAAGATCATCACTTTTCTGAGATCCAGCCCAGACTTACTCCTTCCAGAAATTCTTAGCTGACTGACTTCATACCTGTTTGTTCTTCTGCTTAATCCAGGGTGCTTGTATGGCATCTTTTCAACTTATCTGCACATGTACAGTCTTTAGTATTTTCTCCTGTGTTTGTCTTGGGTATAGTAATTAACAGCTTACTTACAGTAATTAATTAACAGTGAATTCCGAAGAGATTCGAATTTGCGTAGCTCCAGATCTAGGTCCTCTGCTTGTTACCTATTGAGCATGTTTCTTACGCTTTCTAGGCCTAACTTGTGGGCCTAGAGGGAACTTGAAGAGGGAAATGATAGGATACAATTATCTCAGAGGGCTGTTGTGACGATAGATTGGGATGATACACCTGAGGTCTTAGAACATTTGCTGGCATACAGTAAGTACTCAATAAGTGGTAGCTGCTGCTGTTATCTCCCCAGTGAAAATTTCTTGGAAATTTTTTTTTTTTAGTTTCTGAAGATTCAAAGTAAATGGATTAACATCTCTAAAGGTGAATTTTGGTCAAAGACCATTTGAGAAAACTTCATTTTTTATTCACGTACTAATTATATTCAGCATCTAGTATGTAGTAATGTAATTATGTTGTTTTACTCAGGAGATAATAGAGGATACATTAAGAAAAAAGGAAACATGAAAGGAAAAAAGTGAATAATAGAATATATCCTGAGGTGAGAAGTAAATCAAATACTCTATATCTACTTTATCCAGTTACATGGTAATAAGTGACATTTTTTTTGTGGTTGATCCTAGGGTACTATAGATTTTAGATTTAAGAGTCATTTCCTTATCCGCTGATTTTACTGTTTATATGAAGGGTTATTCTAGAACTATCCTTTTCTTGCTTTCTTTATTATGAGTATTAGTGATTGAATGCGGTTCAGCTTCCGTGCTAGTCATTCACTGTATGTGTTCAACATTTCTTCCCTTCCTCTCCTGCCTTCTTAGTTACTAGCACTCCCTCTCCAAATGATGGAAGCTAACATTTGAAGTCCTCTCTGTCACCTTAATCTCTCTCATCTTCACTTTGTTAGTGAAGTCTGTTCATTCATCTAGTGATTCTTATGTGACAGGATTTGTGCTAGGAACTGCAGACTCCCAAAGTAATTAGACATGATTCTTGCTATTCTAGAGCCCAAAGTTTATTATAATACAAATGGATAAAAGTAGATTAATTCCTGCCTAAGGTGAGGATAAGGAGAGCTGACTAAGAGGTAGTCAAGAGCAGATTATAAAGGAGCATACGTATCAAGCTGAGGAGTGTGCACCTCTCTTCATAGGCATCAAAGACCCACCAAAAAACTTGAAACATTGGTTGGGCATGGTGGCTCATGCCTGTAATCCCAGCACTTTGGGAGGCCGAGGCAGGCGGATCACTTGGGGTCAGGAGTTCGAGACCAGCCTGGCCAACATGATGAAACCCTGTGTCTACTAAAAATACAGAAATGAGCTGGGTGTGGTGATGTGCACCTGTAATCCCAGTTATTCAGGAGGCTGAGGCAGGAGAACTGCTTGAACCCGGGAGATGGAGGTTGCAGTGAGCTGAAATCCTGGCACTGCGCTCCAGCCTGGGTGATAGAGCAAGACTCCATTTGAAAACAAAAACAGAAACAAAAAAACTTTAAGTAT
The DNA here is from genome assembly GCF_047675955.1 of Chlorocebus sabaeus. NCBI lineage: Eukaryota > Metazoa > Chordata > Mammalia > Primates > Cercopithecidae > Chlorocebus > Chlorocebus sabaeus. The sequence continues at coordinate 28,795,801 of NC_132911.1, read as the reverse complement.
TATAATTTATTACTTTTTTAAAAAAGATTTTGTGTAGTTCAAAAATGGACACACATTCGTGGTATAAAATAAGGAAAAAAATATAAAATGAAAATCACCAGTAACCTCATCATTAACACTCTTTTTTATAATTTAATTTTTAATTGACAAATGAGAATTGTATATGTTTATGGAGTACAGTGTGTTTTGATCATGTATATATTGTGGAATGATTATATCAAGCTAATTGACATATCCGTCACCTCACCCACTTACCATTTTTTTTTGTGGTGCAAACATTTAAAATCTACTCTCAGCAATTTTGAAACACACACTATGTTACTGACTTAGTCACCATGCTGTGCAATAGATCTCAAGAACTTACTCCTCCTAACGGAAACTTTGTACCCTTTGACTAACACCTCAACAAATATTCTTTTTTTTTTTTTTGAGACGGAGTCTAGTTCTGTTGCCCAGGTTGGAGTGCAGTGGCGCGATCTCAGCTCACTGCAAGCTCCACCTCCCAGGTTCACACCATTCTCCTGGCTCAGCCTCCCGAGTAGCTGGGACTACAGGCGCCCACCACCGCACCCGGCTAATTTTTTGTATTTTTAGTAGAGACGGGGTTTCACTGTGATCTCAATCTCCTGACCTTGTGATCCGCCCGCCTCAGCCTTCCAAAGTGCTGGTATTACAGGCGTGAGCCACCGCACCCGGCAACAAATATTCTTAATATTTTTGGTTTATATTATTAACTATGCTATCTGTGCTCTACAGTTTTCTCAGATGTCCTTTACTGGGTTTATTAGTTCCTTGTTTGCTAAGAGGGTTTTTTTTAAAAAAAAACACTTACGAATATTTAATTTTAATTTTATTGAATCTTTTTTCATGTATTTATTGAAATGATCATACTTCCTTCCTCTGCCCCCTTAGGCTGTCAATGTGATTAAAGTGCGAGTATCTTTTTTCCAGTGGTCGATAGCCTAGAAGCCCTGAGATAAGCCCAATTTTGTATTTTGAAATCATTAGATTCAGTTTATTGTCTTTTGTTTGTCTTTCTTCATGACAGACTGGTCTGTAGTTTTCCTTTCTTGCACAGTTAACATTTACTGAGTTTCTGCTGTTTGTACCACATTCTGTGTAAGACAAATAGATTGTTCATATTTATTTGACTCTGCATTCTTTGTAGTAGCAAATAGACATCCCACAATGTACCCTTTGAGTGATGTGATATTTAATCACATTATGAAGTTTTCTTCACAGTGAAGATTTTAAAGTTTGGTTTAAATTCTTCTGGGATCAAGTCGGTTGGTTTTATTTATTTGGGGTCTTTCTTGAATTCATTGTATATTTTTATGGAGCAGAGCTGAGTCCTTTTAAAAAATAGGTTATTGTTAAAAAAATCATTTCTTTGTTTTTCATGAACAGAAGCCGTCAGACGTTGAAAGTCAGAGAGCATAGTGTGTTGGGACCTTATGTCGACGGACTTTCTAAACTGGCTGTCACAAGCTACAAGGTAACAACATCCTGTATGTGAACTACTTAAATTTAGTGTAGTAGGGTGGGCTCTCTTTCTTGGCTTACTTTGTTGTTTTTTAAAATTGCATATATAATAGCATCACTTAATCCCTTTTTACAAAAATCCTAAAAATGAGGTAGTTGATCAGAGACCAGTGAATAAATATAGACTAAATAGGATGAGGCTTTTAAATGAAAAGTTATCAGACTTAGTGAATCTACAGTGGGTTTGAATCAATCTAGAAAATTGCGAATTTTATCTTTTGTTGTTGTTTTCCCATTCTGGGGCCCACTTATACTTCCTTTTGCAGTTAATGTTTTTAAGGCTTTTTATGTATTGTGTTGAATTTTTTCTTAAACATTATTCTTTTAATAGAAAATTGTGATTTTCAGTTTTTGGTGATGTGTGTCAGTTAGGATTGTGTTCAGTTGCACATAACATTAAAAAAATGTAACAGTTCTTTGAAACATGGATTATTACCTGTTTTGTCCATTATATATTCTCAGTGTTTGAAAAGTACCTGCCCTATGGTAGGTGCTTTCAGTATACATTTGAAAGTATGAATGAATGAATGATGATTGAAACAAGACTTTTAATGGAAAAGAAATATGGAGGTAGACTCTCCAGGGCCAGTATAGTGGCCCCAAATGTGTTATTAGGGACCTAGATTCCTTCCAGTGGTCAACATAGAGCGGTGTGGTAATGTCCTTATTCCCATAGTTCAAGATGGCTCTTAGAACCAACACGTGATAGCATGTCTACTCGCTGAAGGAGAATTCCCAGATGGCCTATTTTAATTTTAAATCTCATTCACTAAAATGTCATGTGGCCAGAGTGAGCTGCAAGGGCATCTGGGAAATGTAGTCTCTTAGCTTGGCCATATGTGCCAAGTGGAAGATTGGGCTGTCTTACTGGAACGAAGTGAAGACTGGGTAATGGGAAGCATCTAGTCAACTTTCACACATACCATTTTTCTCACTCCTCATTAAGATCCTTGTAAGGCAGATGGGTATCATAGCTCTGCATTGCTATTAATGCAATTAAAATCCAGGTTGGCTAACTGTTTTAGAGCTTATAACATTAAAAAAAAAAAAAAGAAAATCCCTTGACCTTCCTATTGTATTTTGTTGTTTCTCTTTTTTAGTAGTAGTAGCAACCAAATGGTAAATCAATGCAGAAAATTAGTCTCTTGACGTTCTAATTTTTAAAAACAGGTCTGCCAAGTTAATGGGTGCAGCACACCAACATGGCACATATATACATATGTAACAAACTGGCATGTTCTGCACATGTACCCTAGAAATTAAAGTATAATAAAAATAAAATAAAAAACAGATCTGCTAAGATAGTGGTAGTCGGTGATATGCCTGGATGAAAGGAGAAATAACACAAATTATTTATTTGTGCTGCTTATTTGTATAATCTGATTTGTTTTAACAATAAATTTGTATTGCTTTCTGTATTAAGGAAACTAAGTTTTTTCAAATTTCTGTATTAGATGATGGTTGGCATGGCATACTTACTCATCTTGTGTGACCAAAGGTGTAGCTTCTGAACTTTGAGTCAAAGCTGCCACCTCTGTACCTTTGGCAAATGGTCTACTTTAAGTTTTCAGAGATAGTATTGGCTATTGTACTCCATGGGGCTCAATGTTCATTGAGAAACAAGAATGTTAACTCCAAATGTTGTTGACTAAGTAGCAAAACTTGTAATGCATTTTGTAGTGTAGCAGGGTTTTAGTGTGTATTACACAAGTAAAGAAATGTGGGTCTATGATTTGTTTCCTCTTAGGATATCGAGTCGTTGATGTCTGAGGGTAACAAATCTCGCACAGTTGCTGCAACCAACATGAACGAGGAGAGTAGCCGATCCCATGCAGTTTTCAAAATCACCCTCACACATACTCTCTACGATGTGAAGTCTGGGGTAGGTGTTCAGATGCATGACCTGTTTTTATAATTCTAAAGTGGATTGTGGTTTTATTTTTTTCCTCTACAGGTGTTAGATGAATTAAAGTCCTGGCTAGACTTGTGTATCAATGAGGACTCTGGACAAGAAACAGAAGCCACTCTAGGTCAATAGAAAGGGATGTCATGTAGGGAAGCAGGTGATTCCAGGGTTGTTGGGACATCTGAGGAGGACCAGGTTCTAGACTGCCTCTTGAGGAATAACTTTCTGAACAGCACACATCTGGCCACCGGGGTGGTGCCACCTCTGAGGACACCTCTAGAACACTGAGTTCCAGGCATACCCATAGCTGTGATCCAGGAAGCAGGAATAGAGAAGTTGCTTCTGTCCATGCTGCCACCTCATAGCATCCTGGAACCTGGAGAATGTGCTGGCATTTCCCTAGTCCCGCTGCCAGCAGGAAGAGCCAGAAAGTGGCAGCAGGTGGCCTATGCTCTACTTCTGCTTTTCAGCCTCTAGCAGGTGTATCCTGAGCCTGGGCTACCGGGGAGTCTGAGAAATGTGGGTTTAAGCTTTCCACCCACTCCCACTAAAGGAAGGTGGAGCCGAAGTTAAGTGGACCGATGGCCCACTGTTTGCCCCAGCAGTTTTTGAGTTTTAAACTGTGATGGCTAACTGCATAAGCCAATGGTAATGCTCTCGCTTTCCCAGGCACTGTGTCTCACACCTGTAATCCCAGCACTTTGGGAGACCAAGGCCAGAGGATTGCTTGAGCCCAGGAGCTGGAGAACAGCCGGATAACATAATAAGACTCCATTTCTACAGAATATTTGAAAATTAGCAAGGTATGGGTGGTTCATGCCCATAGACCTAGTGACTAGGGAGGCTGAGGTGGGAGGATGAGTTGAGCCCAGGAGCTTGAGACTGCAGTGAGCTATGATTGCCCCACTGCACTGGGCAACAGAGCAAGACCCTGTCTCAAAAAAACAAAACAAAACAAAACTTCTAGCTGATTTAGCAGAGGTTCTTTTGCAGTGTTGCCTTCTGTGAAACACTATTAGAAGGAATAAATGACACTGGGGAAATTGTACTATAAAATCACTTGCTTTTGTGGAATAACTTTTTGAGTGTTTGGTTTTGAATCTTGTGAAGAGTAAACCCAGTCAGAGATACATGTGCTTCTGCTGCGTTGCAGACTTGTCTGTTGCCTAGTATATTTGCGTCTTCCCTCTTTTAATGTGAATTTTACATATTTTATTATGATGCCTACCCCCTAGTGTGTCCATTTCAAATACCAGAAGGTAAAATAATCACCCTGGCAAAGTGCTATACTTTGGCAGGATTTTCATCTGCTGAAAGCATATTTTTCTCCTTTTACCATCACAGCAAGATTAGTGTAACAACAAAAAGTTCTTTGTTTCTTATTTCCTTTTCAGCATAAAACAAAAAACATACTGAAGACTTTTTTTTTTTTTTTAAACTAAAAGTGCTTTTGATTTGGGACGCTGAATATCCTTTTGTTAACAGCGTGTTTATTTATGGAAATGTCTATTTTAAAGGAAGACTTTAAAAATGATTCAGTCTATAGATTTTGGTATTGGTTTCCTACATTTCTTGTATTGCTATTGAAGTACAAAGTATGTTACGTGTATGTGCTTGATAAGAAGACACTTTTGATAAAGATATCTTTGTATCTGTATGTATATAATATCCTAACTAGAAAAAGATATAAATCTAACACCCGACATGAAATGGAATTATATATGAATAAGATATAAATGTTACAAAATGTTTTGAGATGTTGAGGGATTCTTCTATTGTATAAAGGTCAGTTTATATTTTTTATGTCAGAATTGCAAGTGTTTTGTCTCAGGATTATTGATAAATATCCATGAAATTTTAAACACAGTTTCCAATAATAGTAAAATTTAACTCTTAGAAGTACTTTTGTATACTGCTCTGGAAATTTCGTCGGGCACCCTTCAAAATGGCTCATTTTGGAGGCACTGTTTTTCTGAGATAATTAGCTTTCATCCTGGCTGGATTAGTAGTTAGATAAATTTTCTGTGTCTCCATCATTAGATTGTACAGTTTTCTTACAGTGTGTTATAGCAGCACAAAATAATTTTGAAGTAACGGTAAATACTTTTAATAAAGGGTTTAGATCATAAATTCATTTAGTTGTGACAGAACTGCTTTTTGTATTGTTTTTTAAGAGACAGGGTCTCACTCTGTCGCTCAGGTTGGAATGCAGAGGTGCAGTCATAGTTCACTGTGGCATGGAACTTCTGGGTTCAAGTGATCTCCCACCTCAGTTTCCCAAGTAGCTGGGACTATAGGCACGCACCACCATGGCCAGCTATTTTTTTTTTTTTTTTTAAATTTTTTGTGGAGACAGGATTTTGCTGTGTTGCCCAGGCTGTTCTTGAAATCCTGGGCTCAGGTGATCCCCGTTCCTTGTCCTCCCAAAGTGCTGGGATTACTGGCATGAACCACCACAACTGGCCTTGTGTTCCTGTTTATTAGCATTGATTGATTTCCTTTGTAGACATCTGGAGAGAAAGTCGGCAAACTGAGCCTGGTGGATTTAGCTGGCAGTGAACGAGCAACGAAGACAGGTGCTGCAGGGGACAGGCTGAAGGAAGGGAGCAACATTAACAAGTAAGTGCTCTCAAGCTTATTTGTATTGCTTTATTGATTTAATAGCCAATGAGGGAACATCTGTGGTTATTAAAATAATAAGGTGATTTGGAATTTTTTTCTGGTATTTTCAATGGCCCTGGGCGCATTTGAGGTTTTGTTGAGATGCCTGATGGGGCGAAAGAGCACAGCCTCAGGTCAGGGTTTCTCAGCAGTGGCTCTGTTGCTGTTTTGGGTCAGGTAATTCTTTTCATGGGAAGGGTGATCCTGTGCTTTGTAGAGTGTCTAGCTGCATCCCTGGCTTCTCCCCACTAGATGGCGATAGTAGCTGCCACCTCTTCCCCCACCCCTAGGTGTGTCAACCCAAGCTCACTTTCAATATCCATGGCTGTTCCTTGTGGGGACACAGTCACCCTCCAGTTGAGAACCACTGGTTTAGCTATAGAGAAGATCAAAGATAACTGGTCTCTCAGAGTGGAGCTGTTGAAACTTGACCTGTGTGTTGCTCTTTGGACAAACACGTACTAACCACATTGAGCTTTTCCTTTACTAGACACTGTCGTGCTTGTCTAAGTCCAAGAAGCTAAGACTTTACCAAGTAATATTTTGTTCACCAGTTCCTTCATGTGGGCTCATTTTAGGTTTTGTTGAGATGCCGTTGGGGCCGAAGAGCACAGACTCAGTCAGGTCAGGGTTTCTCAGCAGTGGCCCTATTGCTGTTTTGGGTCAGGTAATTCTTTTCATAGAAGGGGTGATCCTGTGCTACGAATAATACGAAGTAATATTTTGTTTACCAGTTCCTTCATATGGGCTTCAAATTTTCTCCCTCAAGCCGAATCGTTAGCTCATTATGGGTAGGAAACTTTTCTGTCCTTGTGGCTCCCAGAAGGACACATAGGAGTCATAAACCCAATGGAGATGATAGAACACCATCACCTAGATGCTATCCTATTATTGAATCTCATATATACAATTTTTGCTTTGTACTATGGTTTAATTACTGTGTTTCTGGCTTTCTTAGAGATACGTGGTTTTGGTATTATATTGACCTGAAGATTTATAGCTCACATTTTTATGTACTACAAAATACTGGGCTAAGCATTTTTATTGCTTATAGTAGTATTGGGGAAAATAGCTATTTCGAGTTGTGTGCTTTTGAACTGAGCAGCAAAATGCTGACAGGGTGCTGCTCACATGCAGGTACAAGGGCATCTTGGTGTTCAATCTTTGTGCTAAAATGTGACATTTGATATATTGTTGTACCATGCAGGTCCCTCACAACCCTCGGTCTGGTTATCTCAGCTCTTGCAGATCAGAGTGCTGGCAAAAATAAGAATAAATTTGTTCCATATCGTGACTCAGTTCTCACTTGGCTGCTCAAAGTAAGTTTGTTTTTTTTCTTCATGGCAAACTTTTGGTGGTTAGCAAGAAGGAAGGAAAAAAGAGTAGACTGTTAATCCCTTCCAGGTATCATTTCCTCCATCGGTGTGCAAATGTATAATTATTAGGCTCTTATGGTAATGACATTTTTGATGGAATAAACATAGGTTTTTTTTCCCTAGCAATTCACATTCCAGCTTACTAGAACCTGGATGAGGTTGCTGGATGCGCACGAAATCACATGATTGCTTCTGGAGATTTGGGGGAGTAGAGAAAGGGCCTTCTGCTAATCTGACCGCTGTGTGAGTCATGGAGGAGGAGCCTCCGCTGCCCCCACACTCAAGTGGGCCACCCTGGCCTACCACAGACTCCTTTTCTTGGGCTAACATTTTGGAGCTTGTTTTCTGTTTAACTTCAGGGCATTCAGACCTTGGTTTCTGTTTAGCTTTACTCATGATGGCTTTAATTTGCTTTTGGCTTCTTAAAGGTGTTGTTAAAGGCTGCAGAGTAGGGCACACAGTCATTCACTAATTGATTCTGTATGAACAAGAGCAATGGAAGTGAGAAGAAAGTCAATGTGCAGTGGTAGGAGGAGAACGTAGCCTCCATTTTAAAACAGAGGAAAACAGAGGGCACTTCTTGCCCTCTGTGGCTCACGAGGGAGATAAGATGTGCACACACAATATTAGAACCTGAATTTGTGATAGATCATGACAGAGATGGTGATAACATGTAATAGGAATTTGGTGAAAAAAGAGAGACTTATTTCCAGCTTCCTCCAGCCCTCCAGAGCCCCTTTAGTCTTCATAAGGTGGTGTGGTGAGTTGGATATTGGACTGGGAATTAGAGGATATAAGTTGCAGTGACGATTTAACCCATTTATAGGGGTGTCACCTGACTAAATCCTTTAATACTTTTTTTTTTCTATTTTTAAAATGGAGAAATAATTTTATGTGCCCTGTTTAATTTTGTGATGCTCTATTTTCTTATTGATCAAGAATTTGTTGAACACCTGGCATGCATTGCATTGGGGGTTGAAAGTACTAAGATGAGTTCAACACGGGCCGCCCCAGTAGCTTAGTAGAGGACATAGTTACTGATTTAGTCCATAGCATGTTTAGAAAACAGCCTTTGTGAAATGAATTAGGGGTTTCTCCTGGTTTCTACCTCCTCTCAAGATTTACTAGTGTTCAACTTTTTAATTCAAAACTCCGCACACTGTTTGAGTATGTTTTGTTAAAATAAAACATTCTTTATGTAAATGTCAGTGTGTTCTTTCTTAAATGTAATGCTAAAAGTCAATAAATTGGCCACAGTAGAAAATCAGGTCCATTACTTCCTTTGGCCAAAATGCAGTACTGTTAGAAATTTAAACAAAAGTGTAAACAAATTTTGATAATTAAAACCACTTGTAAAGGTTTGTCATGCAACCTCACAAACATCAGATAGTAAGAGATAATTTTTAGGAACAAAATTAAAACACCTTGGCCTGCCGTAAAGACAATTCTAACCTTTAGTCTTTTAAAGTAGTAAATTATTATTCAGATTTTGTTATTTGAATCACTGATGTCAGCCTATATAACTAAACACCTCAGTGCTTTTAACCTAAAAAAAAATTTACTTTTCCTTCCTGTCTCAAACAGCATAAGCACTTCTACTTCTGTAAGACTAACAGAAATGTTTTGTAGTTTTTTTCTGTAGAATAATTAGAAAAACAAGCAAACTGCAAAATTCAAGACTTTGGAGGATGAATATAATTATTCTTTTTCATAAAAGCCATTAAATTAGTGAATAAACTTGCAGTTATATAGGATACTAAGTCTGGATATATAATGGGCAGTATAAGGACTATAGTTAATAACATTGTATCGTATACAAAAAAAAAATTTTGCTGTATTTTAGGTGTGCTTCTCACAAAAGGTAACCGTGTAAGGTGATGCATGTATTCATTTGTAGTAATCAATGATATTAGTATGTTTACATATATCAAACATGCTTTACACCTTAAACATATGTATTAAAAATTTTTTTTTAATTGTTTCATTACCAAAGGAACTTTTTTTTTTTTTTTTTTTTTTTTTTTTTTTTGAGACAGAGCCTTGCTCTATTACCCAGGCTGAAGTGTAGTGGTGCAATCTCAGCCCACTGCAACCTCCACCTCCTGGTTCAAGTGATTCTTCTGCTTCAGCCTCCCGAGTAGGATTACAAGTGTGCACTGCCACACCTGGCTAATTTTTTTACTTTTAGTAGAGACAGGGTTTTGCCATGTTGACCAGGCTGGTCTTGAACTCCTGATCTCAAGTGATCCATGCACCTCAGCCTCCCAAAGTGCTGGGATTACAGGCATGAGCCACCGCAACTGGTCAGGAATTTTTTTTTAAATATATAAGAAGTCTTTTTTTTTTTTTTGAGACAGGGGGTCTCTGTTGTCCAGGCTGGAGTGCAGTTGTGCAGTCATAACTCACTACAGTCTAGAACTCCTGGACTCAAGTGATCCTACCACATCAGCCTCCTTGAGTAGTTGGGACTACAGGTATGCACCATGATATGTAGCCTTTTTTTTTTTTTTTTTAAATTTTTAGTAGAGATGAGGTCTCACTATGTTGCCCAGGCTGGTCTTGAACTCCTGGCCTTAAGCATCCTCCTGCCTTGGCCTCCCAAACTGCCAGGATTACAGTTGTGAGTCACCATGCCTGTCCTGTAGAAGAAATCTTGATAAGATGCTTCCTCAAACTTTCCACAGAAACATTTCCTGATCATACATTGTCCTTGTTTCAGTGTTGCTACTTGAGTCCGTTTAAAACAACAAGTATCTTTTGTTGGTCCGACATGGAGGCTAACGCCTGTAATCTCAACACTTTGGGAGGCCGAGGCGGGAGGATCAGCTGAGGTCAGGAGTTTGAGACCAGCCTGACCAACATGGTGAAACCCTGCCTGTACTAAAAATACAAAAATTGGCTGGGTGTGGTGGTGCGTGCCTGTAATGCCAGCTACTTGGGAGACTGAGGCAGGAGAATCGCTTGAACCCAAGAGGAGGAGGTTGCAGTGAGCCGATAACATGCCACTGCACTCCAGCCTGGTGACAGAGTGGGACTCCCTCTCAAAAAAAAAAAAAAAAAAAAAAAAAAGCACCAGAAAACAAGAACTATCTTTTGTTAATCGACACAGTGAAAATGGCATGGGTAATCACTGGGTGGCTTCAGTGGGCTGGAGGCCAGGAGCACCTGTTGCAGGAGTGTCTGGTGCCATACCAAGGGCTTCATGGACATCATCTCATTTCCTTCTTAGAACGGAAAGGGTGGTGTTCCCAGTAGTCAGATGAGACAGAGGGTGCAGAACTAGTGAATGGCAGGATCAGGATTGGAATCAGCACTGACTTGACTGTGCAGCTATTTTTGCCAAGGTTGTGCTCCTCTTATCAAAGGTTATTTTCATTAGAAGGATACTCACTTGATATTTACCAGTCTTTGATAGAAAATAATGAAAAAAACTGTTCATAATACTTGAGCTTGAAGAATGAAACCATAAACATTTTTTAAAAGGTCACTTAATCTGCTGTTCAGTTAACTTAGGTTATAATTACAACTTTCATGCATTAAAAATAAGTCCCGTGTTTGCTGAATATTTGACATTATTTTTTTCCTTAAAAATGTATGTGATCTGGCTGGGCATGGGGCTCACACCTGTAACCCCAGCACTTTGGGAGGCTGAGGTGGACAGATCACCTGAGGCCAGGAGTTTGAGACCAGCCTGGCCAACATGGTGAAGCCCCCATCTCTACTAAAAATACAGACATAAGCTGGGAGTGGTGGTGTGCACCTGTAATCCCAGCTACCTGGGAGGCTGAGGCAGGAGAATCACTTGAGCCCCGGAGGTAGGGGTAGCAGTGAGCGAAGACCGTGCCACTGCACTCCAGCCTGGGCAACAGAGTGAGACTCCATCTCAAAAAAAAAAAAAAGAAAAAAATGTATATGATTTTTTTTTAACGTCATTTAGCCTTCACAGAAGATGGTAAATAGGGGCATTTTTTGCAAAACATGTTCCAGAGCTTAAGCAGTTTTCCCAGAGCCCTCTCCAAATTGGTAGAAATGCAGATTCTTTTCCTTTAAAGTGGATTTCAGGTCCCTGTTGCTTTTTCCTTCTTAAATTCTTAGTCTGACTCATCCAGATCCTACTTTGACATGGGCATACTTCCTGTATTCTCCAAAATACTTCCCATTGAACTTGTAAAACTGCCCATCTTCTATAACATTTTCAGTTTCCCAGGATCTTTTTTTTTTCTGCCTCGTATTTGCATTGTAACTGTGTTGTGCTCTTAATGTGTGTAACATCTGAGAATGAGAGAAGCTGTGGCTCCTTTTGGTGAGTTGGTCCGCGATGGATGTGAGTGCTCTTCTCCCAGGGAGGATGGAACAACCATTAAATGAGGGTTATGCATTCGCTAAGTGGTTAGTAGAGAACTGTTTCATATTAAGATGATTTTTGGTCCTCTGAATAACCATCTAAATGTGGGCCTCTTAACATGAAGTAATTTCTGGTAATGAGTGCTCAGATGATGAGTACCTTTCTAATTCATCTCCCTCTTTTTGTTCCTACTGCCACCTCTCTAATGAAGGCCACTTTCATCTGTCGCTTGGATGACAATCTTTTCCCTCGAGCTTTCTTAGTCCAGTCCTTTCTCCATGGTTAGGTTGTAACATCTTTTTAAATTAATACTCTTAACCCTCAGTCTCTTCAGTAACTTCCATAGGCACTTAGGATAAAGTCCAAATTCTATTTTTTTTCGTTTTTGTATAAACAGGGTCTCACTATGTTGGCCAGGCTGGTCTTGAACTTCTGGACTCAAGTGATCCTCCTACCTCGGCCTCCCACGGTGCTGAGATTACAGGCATGAGCCACTGCACCCAGCCACAGAGTCCAAATTCTTTAATGGCGTGTGACTTACAAGGTCCTTTAGGAGCTGACCACCTTTACTTTTTATTGTTCATCTTGTGCTTCTTGGTGTTACAAATTCCAGCTAGGTGATGAGTGTTGTCTTACCTCTAGGACTTTACTCTTGTTTCACTTGGAACATGCTTTCCCCTCCCATCTCTTCAGTCTCTCCTGCCTCCTCTCAGACCCTCTCCCTTTACCTGGGTAATGCTTCTCTATTTTTGAGTCTCAAGTGTCACTTTCTGTGAGAGTCTTCCTTAACCTTTCAAGATTTGGCTCTCTGCTGTTTGTTTTAGACCATATTGTATTTATCCCTATCATCTTAGTTCCTGTTATATAATGTTTGCTTACCAGCATCCTCCCTAGATGGTGAACTCCAGGAAGAGTCGAATGAATGAATAATTTCAGCTCTGCTCTGAACCAGCTCTGTGACCTTTGAAAAGTCTATTGTTTTCCTGGGTCTCACTTTCTCATCTGTAAAATGAAATAATTTGATTATATGTCTTCACAGAGTTCTTTCAGCTTTTAAAAATTATGACTTCCAAAAGTAAATTCTGTCCTATGTCTGTTTAATTTGCAGTTGCCACTCTTGAAACAAACCTCGTCTGATTTGCCCAATTAAACAGTTAAAGAGTAAACAAGATACTTTCTACTTTTTCCTTGAATGAGTGCCAGTTCTTTTGTTGTGATTTCCTTTTTGCTGATGGCATGAGGTCATTTTTAACATAAGGGTATTGTTACTCCATGAACAAGGGCTTTTAAAATATCAAGCATTTGTTGTTTGCCAGGTTTCCTTTTCTCAGCATAAATTGGAGCACAATATACATGCTTTTCTCCTTTGGTAGTTGTTGTTACAAATCCCCTTTCAACTGACAGCATTTGCTGTTCACGTGGGCTGACAGTGTGCTGTGGTTCTCAGAGGACAGCGCGATGCTGCTTGTGAACCAAACAGCAATGAGATTGAATTCCTGTGCTCTTGTTATATCACATTTGAATTTCATTCATGTGCATTGGACTCTTCATGAATTTTTTCTGGAAGTTGCCAAATCTGGAGCACCAGCTACGTGAGATTAGTGTCTAGAAGTGAAGAGCGAAGCAAACAGTCATGGCTTTTACCTCCTAAAGTCCAAATTAGTTATAGTTCTTTCTGTGTCATGCATTAAATTATATTTTCTTCAACCATATAATTATGTTTTCTGTGGAAAACCAAACTTTCACTGTATATGAATAAGGGACATACTGTCTGTGATCATACTGACCTTTTAGTAACACCTTAGGAATCATTTTGTTTCTGAAACTAGGGCAAGATAATTTGGAAAGATATCAGGTCACCTTATTTAATCTTCAGACCTGAATTTTCTCTGTGTTACCAAATGTGTATTGTGGGCAGTGGAAATCATGTTGGACTTGAAGGCAGAATCTAACTGGGCTAGGATATTGTTCAACATACCAGTTCTAGATTTTTAGGCAGAGTGCAAGATTTAACCTTCATTGTCCAAACAGACCTGTTTTCTCACCGATAAAACCAGGCTCTGTGATAAATTGAATTCACAAAAGGTGGAGACCTAAGTAAAATAAAGTGCGTGCCCAAAGACTGGGGAAATCACAGATTGTTCCAACACATTTTAGTTGTAATAAGATTGGCAAAGTCTTGTATCTTCAAAAGCAGTTTTCCATAGGTTAATGCTGTCCCGAAGGAGAGTTAGCTTTCTTATGCTCTAGTGAATTCCCCATTGCTGGCCCGTTGCAGTGTTCCCTCTAATCTTGAGAGTCTGTCATTCAGTGACATTCTGTTACCAAAAAGAGTATATTCAATCTTTTTGTTTGTTTGCTTTGATAATTTGTCTCAGCCTGGGTTGCTGTCCTAGTGTATGAGTAGTTACCTATTGCTTGTAACACATTACCCCCAGAATGGAACAGCTGGAAACAAGTCATTTATTGTCTCAGGGTTTCCATAGGTCAAGACTCCGGGGGCGTGCAGCTTAACAACCTGGCTCTAGGTGGGTTGTTTCACATGGATGTAATTAAAGTGTTGGGGATGGGGGTGCCATCATCATCTCAAGGCATGACCGGTGTGGGGAGGTGTCTGCTCACTTACATGGTTGTCAGCAGGGTCCAGAAGATCTGCTTCCAAACGCATTCCTGTGGGCCTCTCTTCATAGAGCCACCTCACTTCATGGCAGCCCGTTTCCCCTCGAGTGAAAGAAAACACCCAAAACAGAAGCCACCATCTTCTTTGAATCTACCCTTAGAAGTGACATGCCATCACTTTCATTCCTTGGAGACTGATGAATAAGTCCTGGCCACACTCAAGGTGTGGGTACCAGGAGGTCACCTGCATAAGCAGGATTGTCTGTGGTGCGGTACAGCATGGTGGGTTTGATGTCCCAAGTCTAGTTCTGTGCCTGAGTTGTATCTCTCTATTTTTAATGTTCTCAAGCAAGGGTCATTTTTTCATTTCATTGGAAGCCAGTCAGTCCTAAAGCTGTTTCACTGCACTTAGCAGTTTGAGTATCATGAAGACAGTATCTCTTCTCAGGACCATTGTCCGAATAGTGGAAGTGTTTCTGTAGAACTTGTAACGTTAGTAGCTTTTGAAGTGCTATCAGAGGGAAGAAAATGAAGTTTCTTTAACATATTTTTTGTAAGATTATAATTGTACCTTATGTTTTAAAAACTTTACAAGGTGCTTGATAGCTTGTAACAGCAACTTTACAGCAGCTTCACAGAGACTCCCAGTGCAGGGGGTTGTGGAGGAGCTTGCCAAATAAGTATCATGCTTGTTCCTCTAAGGAAGATGTTGGAGGCATTTAAGGAGTCCTTTTTTATTCCGAGTAGTCTGTGTTCTTGTGGTCTCATCTTGCTTATAAAATAGGGCAGATAGCTTAGAATTAATTTTTGTTAACCTGAGATAAAGGTAGGTTTCATGACATTTCCCTATCCTTTATCAAAGGCTAAAACTCCCTCTTTTTAGTACAATGGCTTGGCAGAGAAGACACAGCACAGGACCCAAGTCCGTACACCTGCATTTTAGCCCTGGCTCTGTCACTGAACGTGTTTGACCTGGGGAAATTTGTTCACCATTTCTGATTTCAGGTTTCTCATATGATGTCTTGTTTCAACTTTAATATGCTACTCAACTTTCTTTTTTCTCCTGTAGGACAGCCTTGGGGGTAACAGCAAGACTGCCATGGTGGCTACTGTGAGTCCTGCAGCTGATAACTATGATGAAACCCTCTCAACTCTGCGGTATGCAGATCGAGCCAAGCACATTGTTAACCACGCTGTGGTGAACGAGGACCCTAATGCCCGAATTATCCGGGATCTCCGGGAAGAAGTTGAGAAACTCCGGGAGCAGCTGACCAAAGCAGAGGTAGGAGGCACAACCGCGTGTGCCCTGTGAGTCCAGAAAGAGGAGTCAGCCTGGAGCTTGAATTTTCTTCCCCTGGGCTGTGAGGGATGAGTACTCTACTTTGTGAATCCAAAGAGGTTTTACAGATGTGAAAAAGATTGAACAGGAACAAATAAAGAGAATTGAGAAAATGTTTGCATTTCTATTCAGGCAGCAGACAAAAGAGAGGTAGAATAGAATAGGAGAGGAAGAGAGATGCTGGAGATCTTGTGTATATAATTTTAATTTTTGTGCAGAAAATGATGGAGAGCAAGATTTTTGTTGAATCTCATTTGTTACCTGGTAGAAGTCAGAATGAAAATCTTGAGTCTTCTACACCTTCATAATCTAGCTTTTCCATGTTGTGGATTAATTATGTTTGTAGAAAATATTTTATAGTAGAAGTACCCATGTATTTAGTAGTATTCTATTACAGCTGTCTTCTGTGTATTCTGTAATGGATAATGTTACATTAATAAATTTGAAAACCTGCCAACTCTGACCTGCAATCCCAAGTGCTCATCCTCTTGGGAAAGTGGAATGAAGTGTCAGATTCAAGATTCCTACTTTTTTTTTTTTTTTGAGATGGAGTTTCACTCTTATTGCCCATACTGGAGTGCAGTGGTGTGATCTCGGCTCACTGCAACCTCTGCCTCCTGGGTTCAAGTCATTCCCCTGCCTCAGCCTCCTGAGTAGCTGGGATTACAGGTACATGCCACCACGCCCAGCTAATTTTGTAGTTTTAGTAGAGACGGGGTTTCTCCATGTTGGTCAGGCTGGTCTTGAACTCCTGACCTCAGGTGATCCTTCCGCCTCGGCCTCCCAGAGTGCTGGGATTACAGGAGTGAGCCACTGTGCCCGGCCAGGATTCCTGCTTTCATTAGCATTTCTCTTCCCACAGTTTCTCAGCACTATGGGACTCTTTCTGGAGTTTGCTTTCTTTCTCATACCTGTTTTCTGGGAATAAATCAGTAAGAGACATGGTCAAGATGATTATCTTGATCATATTTTTACCTGTTGAATTTTATCTTGTTTTTATAGGAATAATTTTACAGTCCATGAAGACTGTTGTCTCCTTGGTATTAATAACACCATCCAGTCTGCAACATGTACACATTAAGTCTGTATATACGTGGATTAATTCCTGAAGTCATCAGCAAGGGCTAGAATGAATCATGTGTCTGAGTCTAGATGTATAACCTATTGGGATTTTAAAAATAAATCCTTAGAAGCTTTACATTTTTGCATCCTTAAATGTAATTATATCTTCACAGCAGAGTGGCAGAAAAGGAAAAAAGCCTTCCTTTTGGGCATATTTTGGATAACTCGATGAGTTTGTGGTCCTCAGAACAATCGAGGTGCTGGAGGTCTGTCGTTACATTTCAAGTAGATGTTGGACCTCAGCATGACATACAGCCAAGAGGAGGCAGATTGTTACTTTTGTCCTTTTAGAGTTGGCCACTTCTTTTTCCAGGGAATCATCTAGACATTTCATGAAATAAACATTTTGCTTGTAGGCAATGAAATCTCCAGAGCTAAAGGACCGGCTGGAAGAATCTGAAAAGCTAATCCAGGAAATGACTGTGACCTGGGAGGAGAAATTAAGGAAAACGGAGGAGATTGCTCAGGTTCGTGTTTCCTGACTGATGAAGCGCGTGAAACCTCATGGCAGTTTGCACAGTGGAACACATGGTCTTCCTAGTTCCTTTTTTATCTTCAGCTTGGTTGATGGCAAATCTAACACTATCATTAGGAATCCAGATCTAAGAGAATCTATACTTTGCAAAATTAATTTGAAGGATAAACAGGATATAATTGCATTTAATCATTTATGTAAGAAATAATTTTTTAGTATCAGTAATCTTTTTAAAAAAAATTTAATGAAATAACTCCTTTGTAGCCCCTGGCTCTTAACACCCCATTCTATTAAGTGCTTTAGAGACCTAAGGAACTTCCTGAAATTACAAAATTACTCAATCCAGTGCATGTGGCCAAGAAAAAAAAAATAATATTAATTTTTTTTTTTGGTATTAGGCCATGAACTTATTGGTTCCATGTGAAAACCCAGTGAAAGTAATATGAAATTCCTAAATCTGAGGTGACTGTCTCTCACCATTTTCTAGTAACAGTAATAGTTATGAAATCTTAGGGTGGTGGCCAGTGTGATGGCTCACACCTGTAGTCCCAGCACTTTGGAAGGCTGAGACAAGTGGATCACCTCAGGTCAGGAGTTCGAGCCCAGCCTGGCTAAGATGTCGAAACGCTGTTTCTACTAAAAACACAAAAATTAGCAGTGTGTGGTGGCACACACCTGTAGTCCCAGCTGCTTGGGAGGCTGAGGCACAAGAATCGCTTGAACCCGAGGGCAGAGGTTGCAGTGAGCTGAGATCATGCCCCTGTACTCCCGCCTGGGTGACAGAGCAAGACTCTGTCTCAAAAACAAAAAACAAAAAAAAACACAACAGAAACCTTAGGGCGGGAACATTAGTATTCGTCTAGGAAGATCTAATTAAGTTTAGCATTGGGAGAAAAGGTCTGTCCACCTAGTAATAGATTTACACTGTGGCTTTCCTATTTCATGATTATCCAACTTCTGTTTTAGAAATATATATAGTAATGTGGAGCTCAGGAACACATCTGACAGGCTTTTTGTGATCAGACAACTCTAATAGTAGCGATTGAATCAGTCTTTTATTCTTTCACTTCTACTTACTGGCCCTAGTTTGTTCTTTTGTAGCTAAGAGAGGTCCCACCCAAACACAGGAACTGGTGATGACAGTAACAGCCAGCATTTATTGGATCCACTTATGTATTGAGCCCTATGCTAAGCACTTTTAACTACAGTACTTGATGTAATCCTCTCAGTAGTCTTACAAGATAGGGACTGTTGCTACCCAAGTTGTTCATGTATATAAAGTCATCTCTCTGCTTCTTCCTCTTCCTTTTCTAAGTTAAAATTCCCTGTTGTTTTTAACTGTTTTGACTTGTATTAGAGAATATATAGAACTTGTTCCATCTGTTTTCACTCAGTAGATTCCATCCTGAAACGTGCTGTCCAGAATCAATCTGTGTATCAGATATTGTAGGATGGTACTGTTGTTACTTAGCATAAAGTGGATGTTATATTAGCACAGACCGGGATTAAAATAGATTTTAAAAACATTTTTATTGCAGACATTTTCAAAGTAGATAAAAATTAGAAAAAAGTATACTAAATCTACAGGTACTCATCACCTGGTTTCATTAAAGATCAACATATGGCCAGTGTTGTTTTTGTGTCCCTGCATTGGCTTATCTTAAAGCATATCCCTCAAATTATAGAGAAGAGATCAGTATATAAACTATTTCTCATTACATATCTCCCTGTGGTTTTTATGAATTATAAGTCATTCTAATAATTGTCCAATTTGGAAGCCACTTTGAGCCATTCTCAGTTGCTCCAACAGTAAACATTTGTTGTGATGAGTCGTTGTGCTGATAGAAAACAGGGCAAGTCTAAGTGAGTCTGCCTCGGGGAGCTTAGTGTTGGCACCTTTCCTTTTCCTCTCCCAGGGGTCCCTTTTGGGGGCACTGCCTGATTTTATTCAGCAGCTGCTTCAATGCCTTACCTTCCAGAGCTCCCAGGCTGTAGTGCTGCTGAACGTTTTTCTTCTGTCATTGAAAAAACCTGGTCTCTTGGTCACTTACCTCTTCCTAATCCAGACTGACATCTTCCAAAATCTATTTCTGACAGTAGAGCCACAAAGTGTTAGTATATCTTCTGGAAGATGACTTGAGATATGTCAGTTGACGTGGTCCATGGTCAGATAAATTTGGCAATTTCCGGGCAGACTGAATTCAATGACTTTCTTTTTTGAAGGACTTCTCACATCATTTTGGGGGCAATTGCAAGTTAGCTGGGCTCTCCATGGGTCCTCCGGGCTCTGTGACACCTTCCGATAGGGTGCTAGCCCTCAGATGGCCCTGCCACGGAATTCCCTGCAGCTTCTGCACCCTTTGACCCTACATCATCCAATACTTTACCATTGTTTACTTGTTATGTGTAGTTTTAGTTGCTATTGAGTTTGTGAGGTTCTCAAGAAAAAAGACTATCTTTTAGTGTTGTACGCTTAATAATAATTTTGCATAAAAAGAACTCATGATGAGTATTTTCTAATTCCAGTGCCATATCTGCTATACCACATTGTCCCTTATTTTTATCTTTTATATTCCCATTAGAAGATATACACTTGAGTGAAATCAAAACCTTGAGATAGATCAGCGGTTGACAGACAATGCATGTGAATTAAACCAGGTCCGCCACTTGCTTTTGTAAATTTTTTTGGAGTACAACTGTGCTCATTTGTTTACGTATTGTGTATGTTTTCGGCAGCAGAAATGAATAAGACAGAGAGCCCATGGCCCACAAAGACTAAATATTTACTATCTGATATTTTATAGGAAAAGTTAACCAACCCCTGATATCAGAAGCAATATTTGATGATATCAGTAAACTGTATTTTATCATATAGTACTTTGTTATGAGCTGATTCCTAGGTGTTACAAACATTCGTAATTTTTTAAGATGATTTTAAAACTTTAGTTTTTGGTGGGAAACACAATAACGAATTGACAGTTTTCCACCATTATGCCTCTTTTGGATTAGACAAAAGTTTTGTAGCGTTTTTACCAGTATAAAATCTCAAATGACAGAAACATGCACAGGGAAGTAGCGTAAAACAGTAATAACTAGGATAACTTAGAGAAAGGTATAGTTACTTTCTTCATCTTATGGACATGACTCTTTATCAAGGAGAAATTCTTGGAAATGAGTGCAGAAAACGCTGATGGTTAGTGTTAAATGACTCAAAACTTCTGAAAGAAGCCTGTAGTCTTTTTTGTTAGAACTTGATTTAAAGACTTGATTTGATTTGAAGACGCAGGACCAAAATACACATTTCAATTTTGTGGTAGCTTACTTCTAGGTAGGATATATTGGCTGAGTTGCAGTGATTATATAAATTACAGTGGCATGCCTAGAAATAGCAAAATTGTGAAGCTTTATTTTAATTATGCTGCAAACTTACTGTGTGGCTGTAGTTAAGTGACTTAGTCTGTCTTGCCTTTCCCCAGAATCAGAGGTCTTAGGTGATTGACTCATTGCTACTTGCTGTTTACCCATAGTCGAAGATACCTTCTCCAGCTCCGACTGTACCCTAACCACAGAGCATCTGGTTGTGAGATCCATGCCTATACTTTATGATGTACAGATGTTCATATGTTGTATGGGTTCAGAGGCAGGCACAAAAAAGGAAAGGCCCGTGTTATGAAAATAGTGCTTGAGTGCATATGCAAATTTGTTTGTTTTTGGATAAATTCACCACACTGATGTTTTGAGTGCTTGCCATGTGTCCTTCACTGCTAAGTGCTGGGAACACAACAGTATATAAGGTAGGATCCGTGCCCACACAGCACACAGTCCCGTGTGAGAGAAATGGCCTGATAAACAGTTACGAAGTGGAACATGTCTGCTCCAGATAGAAGAAAGAGGTATAAAATCTTTTCAGCTAACGAGAACAAAGATAACTTTTTTTTGTTTGTTTTTTGTTTGTTTGTTTGTTTTGTTTTTTTTGAGATGGAGTCTCTCTTTGTCGCCCAGGCTGGAGTGCAGTGGCATGATCTCAGCTCACCACAACCTCCACCTCCCGGGTTCACGTGATTCTCCTGCCTCACCCTCATGAGTAGCTGGGATTACAGGCGCCTGCCACCATGCCTGGCTAATTTTTATATTTTTAGTAGAGATGGGGTTTCACCATGTTGGCCAGGCTGGTCTTGAACTCCTGACCTCAAGTGATCTGCCTGCCTTGGCCTCCCACAGTGCTGGGATTATAGGCGTGAGCCACCACGCCCAGCTCAGAGAACATTCTTAGCATTTTCAAGGACCTGGAACTTGTTTCATGCAATTTCATGGTGGGTTTGACAGAAGTTAGAAGCCAGAGGGGAAGCAGGCCAGATTGAAGGGCCTTGTGAACTTTACTGAGGGAGTTTGGCCTTTATCTTGATTGGGAGGTCGCTGAAGATGTCAAGCAGAAGAGTGTATTGATCCTCCTTTGCTTTTAAGAAGGATCACAGTTGAGGAAAGTGCACACACCTTTGCTCATACATTCAGAGTTAAATGAGATGAATTCAAGATTTTAGATATTTTCAAGAATGAAAACTGAGAATTCACTAGTACAATTAGTTACTATATGTAATGGACTTTATTTTTCAAAATAAAATTAGAATTAACGCAAAAATTATATAGTATGGAAAGAAGAGAAAAATGCAATAAATCTATAATACCATAGCCTAAGAGAATGTATTTGAATTACAACACTGTTGAATAATTGTAACGTTGTAATGTAAGCGCTTGGATATCTCACTGCCCCAATGGTTGTGGAATTAATACTTCTCTGATACATTTACAGGAACGACAGAAACAGCTTGAGAGTCTTGGAATATCTCTTCAGTCTTCGGGAATCAAAGTTGGGGATGATAAATGCTTCCTGGTGAATCTGAATGCTGACCCAGCTCTGAATGAGCTTCTGGTCTACTACTTAAAGGTGAAGTAATGTGCTTTGCTGCTAGATTCTTGTCACAAAATAGGATAATATTTCACAGTACTTTAGTAAACTTGGGGAACCATGCATACTCAAAAAACAGCAAGAAGTTACGGAACCATCTTGGGTTTCTGGGCTCAGTTTTCTTTTTTAGTCCTTGATGCCATTCAACCTGACAATGGAAAAAAATGATACTCTGATATTATTTCCAATAAGTTAAATAGCCTTCCTACCATTATTTAATGTGATTTGTATCAAGGAATTAAGTAGATAACTTTAAAAATGGATGACTTTGAAGACTAAATGATTCATTTAGTAAGTATACTAAAACTTTTATGGTTTACGTGAAGCGCATTTTTCTGGGAGCAGTGTGTTAGCTCACAAGAAAAAAATGTATAAATAAAGTTCTTAGGACCGGTTGGTATGAAATTTATGTTTCCAATAACTCTTAGGAAAAATTAAAAATTTGGGTTATCAATCTGTTAAAAAAAAGAGAGAGAGTATAGGTTACTTAGAGACTGAGTGAGTCAGAGCATGGAACAGAAAAGATGTATCCACTGAAATTTATAAATCATGGGATATATTAGTAAGATAAGAGACAACTTCAGAATAAGCCTGAACCCTGAGATGCCACACGGATTCGAGGAGTGTCCAGAATGGGCTGTGTCAAGCCCAGAGCACAAATTACTTATTATATATGATGGACTGCACAACTCTAACACAGGGTTGATAATAGTTTTTTTCCCTCACATGTGTGGGTTTAATTAATGTGACCAGGAAAGTAAAGCTAACAAGCTGACTACCTGGAAAACAGCTCTAAGAGAACTGCATGATTTCATTTCAGAAAAGCTTGGAAAGATCCGGGGGCAGTGACTCTGTGTCATTTTGAGAAGGCCTGTTGTTAATAAATGTCTTATACGGTGTGTTGTTGTGCTGTGAGTTAGGCTGTGTCTTTGATGCATACCTTCATGTGTGCTTGTCTCAGGTGTTGTGGTTCAGTGGCAGCAAAGCTGGGGTAGGAGGGAGTGACCTGTCTCTCTAGTCTATGGCCAAGCCCTTTGCCCCCTCTAGATTAATTCCTTTGTAAATGGAGGGAAGTGTCTCTGGCTACTTTACCAGGTTCCTGTGAGGGTTGGAGATACAGAAGCACTTTGTAAACAGAAGTACTGCACAAAAGAAAAGATTCCACATTCCACTTTTTTGTTTGATACTCCTATGGTTTCTTATACACATATTTTCCTTGCCTATTAAAAAATGATGTATTATTGGCCGGGTGTGGTGGCTCACACCTGTAATCCCAGCACTTTGGGAGGCTGAGGTGGGCATATCACTTGAGGTCAGGAGTTCAAGACCAGCCTGGCCAACATGATGAAACTCTGTCTCTACTAAAAATATAAAAATTAGCCAGGGGTGGTGGTATGTGCCTGTAGTCCCAGCTACTTGGGAGACTGAGGCAGGCGAATCTCTTGAACCCCAGAGGTGGAGGGTGCAGTGAGCTGAGATCATGCCACTGCACCCCAGCCTGGGCAACAGAGCAAGACTCCATCTCAAAAAAAAAAAAAAGTATTATCCATTACTTACTTGCTTCTGAACAGTGCTGGTAGCATTCTGAGTTAGGATGTCAGCTGGGGATAGTCACATGACGGTGACCAGGAAAGTAAAGCTAACGAGCTGACTACGTGGGAAGAGATGCGATGTTAGAATAGGACCTAAATATTGTGTCCTTTTTTCAGAACTAGAAATTCTTTTTCTTTCCATTGTAATGTAGTTCAAATCAGAACACACAAACACACACATCAAGAAAAATCTCTGATTCATATCTGCTCCTTGACTAAAAACTAAAGAAGCTGTTTAAAGATGTTTGGAGAGTCGTCACATGTTTCTGGTCATCTTGTATGGAAGTGTTTGGGTTCTGTTTCAGACTGTGTGGCCAGCCCTGTTGGGCCGAGTCTGAGGCAGTGTTGATTTCTTGACTGCCCAAGCTGACCCCACAACAAGCATATCTTCAAGACAAAGCACATTCAAAAGGATGAACAGTTTTTGCTTCAGTAAAAGAATACTTTTTGCTTCAGTAAAGTGATACCAACTGTTTTTGCTTAAGTGAAAGAACCGTTTTTGCTTCAGTAAAGTGATACCATAATGTGGGATGGTGGAATTTGGAGGCTGAGCATTTTTTATTACTATGCCTTCAAATTCAAAAGTCAATTTAGATGCTGGGCAGATGACTTCCATCACTCCATGTATAAGTGAAGGCATTGGATTAAAACATCTCTAAAGTTCTTTCTAGTTCCAATTGTACAGTTCTCTTACTCTTCTAGAATATAACACCCCCTTTATTTATCCTGGAATACTTTATAATAGAATACTTTAGAATCATGATACCCATCTATCAATAAAGAGACTGAGATGCTATCCCTGAGTAACTTTATCTTACTTTGATTACCTGGGCACACAAACGGAAATGATTGTGCATTTATTTTTATATTTTTTTAATGCCTACATATGCCAAGCCTTTGTTAAGTGCTTGGAGTACAAGATGGACAGTAAACCCACAGTCAGTCAGTGTCATGGAAGGAGTTAAAATAGGGCAGGATGACAGTGGCTTTTTCCAGTTGGGAGCTCAGGAAACACCTCTCTGAGGATGTGACTTTAAAAACTGAGATAGAAATGATAAGAAATGACCCATATCAGGATCAGGGGAAGAACATTTCAGACAGAGGAAACAGCTAGTAAAAGGCAATGGGATGGAAATAGGCTCAGTGTGCTCAAAGAACAGATGGGAGCCGATGTGGCTGGCACATGCTCTGTGAGGGGAAGATGATGAGATTGAGGGTCAGAGACAGGCAAGGACAGGTTGTTGAATGCTTCGTAAGCCTGGGTAAAAATTTGGGCTTTATTGGAAATTCAAAGAGAAGCCACTAGAAGATTTTATTCTTACTTTTTTTCTTTTTCTTTTTTTTTTTTTTTTTGAGGCAGAGTCTCGCTCTGTCACACAGGTGAGTGCAGTGGTGCGATTGTGGCTTATTGTAGCCTCAATCTCCTGGGCTCAAGTGATCTTCCTGCCTCATTTTTATTTTTATTTTTATTTTTTTTGAGATGGAGTCTTGCTCTGTCGCCCAGGCTGAAGTGCAGTGGCGTAATCTCAGCTCACTGCAACCTCCACCTCCCAGGTTCAAGCCACTCTCCTGCCTCAACTTCCCGAGTAGCTGCAGTTATAGGCATGCGCCACCACGCCTGGCTAATTTTTTTGTATTCTTAATAGAGACGGGGTTTCACCATGTTGGCCAGGCTGGTTTTGAACTCTTGACCTCAAGTGATGCGCCTACCCCGGCCTCCCAAAGTGCTGGAATCACAGATATGAGCCACTGCGCCTGGCCACAATTTTTTTTTTTTTTTAGTAGAGACAGGGTCTCACTGTGTTGCCCAGGCTGGTCTTGATCTCCTGGGTTCAAGTGATTCTCCTGCCTTGGCTTCCCAAATTGCTGGGATTACAGGTATAAGCTACCATGCCGACTCTTAGAAGGTTTTAAATAGGGGATGATGTGACCAGCTGTTGTGGCAGGAGTGGAAGGGAGTGGCATGCAACGGAGACACAGTAGGAAGCTCTTGCATCCACAGGCAGGAGATCCTGGAGGGCGAATCTGGGATGTGGTGGTGGAGGTGGGGAAAACAAGCTGATTCTTGATAGACCTTGGAGGAAAAATCTGTAAGATTCTCCCTGATTGACATGGGGTGGGTATGGGCTTGTAAGAGAAAGAGGACTCAAGAATCATATCTAAGCTTTTCATTTGACTGACTGGTAGTGGTAGTGCCATCGATTATTATTGGAGAAGGAAATAGACTTCTGTTGGGTTGGGGGAGATGGGAACAAGAGTTTAGCTTTGGCCTTTGTTCCCTTTGATACATCTTCAGACATCCAAGTTGTGTCAAGTAGGCTGAGTAGGCAGAAAATAATAGTGGCTGAGGCTGGGCACGGTGGCTCACACATGTAATCCCAGTGCTTTGGGAGGCTGAGGTGGAAGGACTGCTTGAGCTCAGGAGTTTGAGATCAACCTGAGCAACATAGTGAGACCCTGTCTCTACAAAAAATAAAAAAAAAAATTAGTTGGTCAAGGTGGTGCCTACCTGTGATCTCAGCTACTCAGAGGCTGAGACACGAAGATTGCTTGAGCCCAAGAGGGTGAGGCTTAGTGAGCATGGATGGTGTCTCTGCACTCCAGCCTGGGTGACAGAACAAGACCCTGTCTCGAAGAAGAAAAAAAAAAAAAAAGTGACTAAGACTGCAATAGTGGTTGTGGAGGTGGGGAAAAAAATGAAACTAAAGTATGTAGCTCTAGGGTGGTGATAGAGATGTAGTTTATTTGTAGATGGCATTTAAAGCCATGGGAGTGGGTGAGTTAGTCTAGATCAGGGTCAGCCAACTACTTTTCACAGGCCAAATCTAGCTCCCTTCCTGTTTTTGTTTCAACCATGCCTGCCTCCATTTGCTTTTTAAAAATCTTTTAGGCCAGGCATGGTGACTCACGCCTGTAATCCCAGCACTTCGGGAGGCTGAGGTGGGTGGATCACTTGAGGTCAGGAGTTTGAGACCAGCCTGGCCAACATGGTGAAACCCTGTCCTTACTAAAAATACGAAGAAAATGAGCTGGGCATGGTGGTGCATGCCTGTAATCCCAGCTACTTGGGAGGCTGAGGCAGGAGAATCGCTTGAACCTGGGAGGCGGAGGTTGTGGTGACCTGATATTGCACCGCTGCACTCCAGCCTGGGGGATAGAGCAAGACTGTGTCTCAAAAGTAAAATAAAAATAAAAAAATATTTTAGCAAAGGTAATAGGACCATATAAGAGGGCTCAGTGTAAACGATTTCTATTGTGTACCTGTAAGAATACAGTATTAATCAGTGAATTTGATTTTTTTCTTAGGAACATACATTGATAGGGTCAGCAGATTCCCAAGATATCCAACTGTGTGGCATGGGAATTCTTCCTGAACACTGCATTATAGACATCACGTCAGAAGGCCAGGTCATGCTGACTCCTCAGAAGAACACCAGGTAATGTACTTGAATTAGTGTTCATATCATGAGAGTTTTTCAGAGGAAGAAAGTACTCTACTGGCGACAATGGCCTTTGTTGCTTTTAAGTTGACCACATTAAGCTATCCAGTTGGTTGGGCGGGCCCCTTACATTTACCTTTAATGCCTGTCACACCCGTTCCTTCCTTTGTATGCCCACTGCCATGGCCTTACGTATTTAGGCCCTCATCAAGTCTTGATCAGAGCCCCCGCTAACACCCAGAGTTGCCTCCTGTTTCACTCACCACAGCCCTAGAAGGCTTTCCTCTGTTTGTGATAGAAAATCCCTTATAGCCCCCTGGTTTATCTCCTCCTCTTCTGCACCTGCCAGTACTTTGGCCTGCTAACTCCTGTTCGGTCTGCAGGGTTAAGGGCTGCCATGATCTGCGGGGAGGTCCCTGTTTGGTCTGAATGCAGTGCCCTTAGGAGGTATTGGACCATCCCCCTGTTGTGGCAGTGCTTCTTAGTGTCTGCCTGTGGGCTCTGAACCCTTATTACCCCATTAGACCGTGAGCTGCTTGAGGACAAGGGCCTTTTTTTGATTCTCCATTCCTGGCGCAGAATATGAGACTAGTACACAGGAACTTAATACACCATCAAGGAATGAAGGGGCTCCACATTTTATGAATGACACGTTTGTCACTTTGTTTCCATCTGCTATAGAGTTGTTATCCCCTGTTAGGGAGTTGGAAGTACAACAGTCTGTAACTGTTACAGACAGTGATTAACGAATTATGTTGACCTTTCAAATGCTGATATGTTTCATTTTAGGGTATCAAAAAATCACTAATATCACTGATTTTATCCATAAAGTCTTCAGGTATTGAGACATATCAAGCTCTGGGGAAGGATCAAGTGAGAAAACAGGAGCAGAAGCTGGTGTGGCTCTCACAGCTGTGCTGTGCTCTTCTCTAGTGAGGCCATAAATAATCACACAGAACCCCAGCCTCAGGCAAGGGTTCTCTAAGACCGGGATGCAATAAGACAGAGCAGGCCACGTCATTGTTTCGTTTAAGCACAGACGAAAACATGGTCACTGTGCCACCTGAAGAATACCCTTCTCTGAACTAGGATGAGTGACTGCTACTTCTTCACTAATTACAGTGTTACTCTGTTCTAGCCTCAACCCATGGATACGATTTTGTGAAATACCCATTCATAGGATTACTCCCACTTTCTGACAGTGCCCAGCATATGTGGAACCCCTACCTCCTTAAATTCTCTCTGAAGTCAAACACCCAAAGCCCAAATCTTACAACAGCTGCTTTCTCACACTGGCTCCCTGCCTCCCCTCTCCCTTTGCCCTCTACCCTCTTTCTGCCCCACTTCCTCCCCTCCCCTTCCCTTCTCCCCATCCCTTCCTTTATTCTGTCACCCAGGCTGGAGTGCAGTGGTGCAATCATAGCTCACTGCAGCCTCCAACTCCTGAGCTCAAATGATCCTCCCAACGCGTCCTCCTGAGTAGCTGGGACTACAGGTGTGTGTCACCACACCCAGCTAATCTTTTAAAAACTTAGTTTTGTAGATACAGGATCTTGATATGTTGCCCAGATTGGTCTTGAATTTCTGGGCTCAAATGATCCTTTCTCCTTGACCTCACAAAATGCCGGATTATAGGCATAAACCACTGTGCCTGGCCAAGATCCAGTTACTTTTAGTGTGTAAACACCTGTATCATGAAGATAGGAAATAAAATTTTGCATGTATGCATACACATAAATCACGAATACTGTATCGCCAGGTAAATGCTCCATAGCTTTACAGAGTTTAAAGAAACTAAGATACTCTAGGTTGGGGTGATTGGCATCTCTTACAGAGGAAGTAGAAACTCAGCTGGGCTTGGATTACAGAGTAAGATTAGGAGGTTGAGAGGAATGCGAACCTTTCTTTGGGTCGTAGGACTTATAGGAGCCTGGATCTGGAGGAAGAGTTGATCATGTGTAGTGTACAGAAAATAAGCCCTTTTTTTTTTTTTTTTTTTTTTTTGCAGGAGTTAAGAGGCCTTCCTTGTGGGAGGAAAAGCCTTTAATGTAAAGTTAAAAAAATTGTACTTGATATCCTGTGTCTTAATAAATGAGACCTTCAGCAGGAGGGGGCAGGATGACACTGGTGTCTCATGAATATCAGTGTTACCATGCTATGCATACTCTAATTATTTCCCATCCTTCCAAATTCTTCCCTTAATGGTATTCTACCCACCACTTCTGTTGAATGCCATTTTCATGATAAGCAGCACAATGGAACTGGTAAATCTTCCTTATATTGATAGGATGTGATCATTTTTCCTTGCTATGGGAAGTTACAGAAGACTTTAATATAGGTCTCATTTCTCATTACTGATATCAGGAGACGTTTCTAGAGTCTGTACGGTTCTTTTCATTCACGTAGATTGGACATACTTGTTTTTGTTGTATATTACTACCATATTTTCATTATTGGCTGTAATGGTTCCCTGTTTACTCCTTAATATACTGTGTAACAAATTTAGAACTTTTAAAAATGGAGGTTATTTATTGATCTCTAATCCTTCATACCATAAGCATCTGAAGTAACTAAATAGCACTTGGAACTTTGAAAAATGGGGGATAATAATCTATTATACAGGCATACATTGGAGACTTTACAGGTTCGGACTTCCACAATGAAACAAATATCATAGTAAAGCAGGTCACACATATTTTTGATTTCCCAGTGCATATAAAAGTTAGGTTTATACTATAGTCTACTAATTGTGCAATAGCATTATATCTTAATATACATTCCTTAATTAAAAAATACTTTGCGGTGAGGTGCGGTGGCTCACTCTTGTAATCCTAGCACTTTGAGAGGCTGAGGTGGGCGGATCACTTGAGGTCAGGAGTTCATGACTAGCCTGGCCAACATGGCGAGACCTTGTCTCTACTAGCCAATAATGCCAGCTACTCGAGAGATTGAGGCAGGAGAGTAGCCTGAACCTGGAAAGCAGAGGTTTCAGTGAACCGAGATTGCACCACTACACCCCAGCCTGGGCGACAGAGAGCAAGACTCTGTCTCAAAAAAAAATTTTTTTTTTTTAAATTAAAACTTTGTTGCCAAAAAATCACCGGAGCCTTCAGCAGGGGGCAGCCTTTTTGCTGCAGGAAGGTCTTGCCTCCATGTTGGTGGCCGCTCACTGATCAAGGTGGTAGTTTTGCTGAAAGTTGGGATGGCTGTGGCAATTTCTTAAAATATGACAACAGTGAAGTTTGCCACATTGATTGACTTTTCCTTTCAAGAACAATTTCTCTGTAGTGTGTGTTGCTGTTTGGTAGCATTTTACCCATGGTAGAACTTCTTTTCAAAATTGGAATTAGTCTTCTTCAGCCCTGACAATGCTTTATCAACTAAGTTTCTGGAATATTCTAAGCCCTCTGTTGTCTTTTCAGCAGTGTTCACAGCATCTTCACCAGGAGTAGATTCCATCTCAAGAAACCACTTTCTTTGCTTATTCATAATAATCAACTTACCTACTAAGGTTTTATCTTGAGGTCACAGCAGTTCAGCCACGTCTTCGGGCTCTACTTCTTATTCTGGCTCTCTTGCTGTTTTCACCACATCTGTAGTTACTTCCTCCCCCAAAGTCTTGAACACCCTGAAGGCATCCATGAGGGTTGGACTCCTTCCAAATTCTTGTTAATGTTGATATTTTTACTTCCTCCCCTGAATCACAAATGTTCTTAATGGCATCTTAGAATGGTGAATCCTTTCCAGAAGGTTTTTAACTTACTTTGCCAAGATCCATTAGAGGAATCACTGTCTATAGCAGCTATAGCCTTATGAAATGTATTTTTTAAATGATAAGACTTGAAAGTGAAAATTCTTGATCCATGGGCTGCAGAGTGGATGTCATGAAAACGTTCATATCCTTGTACATCTCCATCAGAGCTGTTGGGTGATCAGGTGCCTTATCAATGAGTGGTAATATTTTGAAAGGAATCTTCTGAGCATTAGGTCTCAACAGTGGACTTAAAATATTCAGCACACAGTGGTGTAAACAGACATACTGTCGTCTGGGTTTTGTTCCATTTACAGAGCACAGGCAGGGCTATTTTAGCATAATTCTTAAGGGCCAGAGGATTTTCAGAATGGTCAATAAGCATTGGCATCAACTTAAAGTCACCAGCTACATTAGCCCCTAAGAGAGTCAGCCTGCCATTGAAGCTTTGAAGCCAGGCCTTGACTTCTCTTCTCTAGCTGAGAAAGTTCTAGATGGCATCTTCTTCCAATAGAAGTCTGTTTAATCTACATCGAAAATCTCATCAGCGATCTTGCTGCAGCTTCTGCATTAGCACTTGCTGCTTCATCTTGTACTCTTATGTTATGGAGGTGGCTTCTTTCCTTAAACCTCACGAACCAACTTCCGCTAGCTTCCAACTTTTCTTCGGTTGCTTCCTCACTTTTCTCAGTTCATAGAATTAAAGAGAGTTAGGACCGTGCTCTGGATTAGGGTTTGGTTGAGGGAATATTGTGGCTGGGCTGATCTTCTCTCCAGACCACTGAACTTTCTCCATATCAGCAGGAAAACTGTTCTGCCTTGTCATTCATGTAGTCACTGGAGAAGCACCTTTAATTTCCTTCAAGAGCTTTTCATGTGCACTCACAGCTTGGCCAGCTGTTGGTACAGAGGACTGACTTTCGTCCTGTCTTGTTTTTTGATGTGATTACTCAGTAAGCTTAATTATTTCCACCTTTTGAGAGATATGTGACTCTTTCCTTCACTTAAACAGTTCGAGGTTATTGTAGTTATTAATTAGCCTAATTTCAATATGGCTGTGTCTCGGAATAAAGAGACCCGAGGAGAGGGAGAGAGTCAAAACCCTCACTGCTTTTATTAAATTTACCATCTTACATGGGTGCAGTTCACGATGTTCCAAAACAATTAGGTGAGGTCAAAGGTCCCTGATCACAGGCCTCCATGACAGATGTGAAGTGAGCACATGCTGTTTGAAAAGAATCTCCCATAGCCTTGCTTAACACAGGATAGCTACAGACCTTCAATTTGTAAAAAATGTGATATCTGCAAAACACAATAAAGCAAAGCACAGTAAAATGAGATGTGCCTGTGCTTTGTACCATCAACATTTTAGGTGAATCAGCAAAGGAGTGAATGTAAATATTAAAATTCACCAAGAACAGGTTGTATTTGGGGGAATTATTGTTTTCCCTAGTAACTATATCTCCATGTTATTGGGAATTTAAAGCAGAAGACATGATACTGCACTCATCGTTCACGTTTGATCTCTTCTCCTTACAGAACATTTGTAAATGGGTCATCTGTCTCCAGTCCAATACAGTTACACCATGGGGACAGGATATTATGGGGAAACAACCATTTCTTCAGGTATGATGTCATTCATGTCCCTTGAGATTATTGAAGATTGTGCTCTGAAATAGGTTTACTCTTTAATATGTATTTTCTGTCTGTAAAACAATTATGTTATTGTATGTGTACATATATATTTGCTGCATGTGTATTATATATATGTGTGTGTGTGTTCACTCACTGTATATGGTCTGAACCCTAGAGACATATAAACAATACACTATGGAAAAATACTGAGTTTATCTACACAGTTTTTCCCTTTTATTTCCCACTGAAGGTGATTCCTTTGCTGTGTGGTGTAAGAATTTATTAATAAACATTAATAGTTTTCCTGACATGTTTATCTTTTTAATTTTTTTTTTACGGAAACGTGGTTGTGGTTTTAGTTTCCTTATCTATAACATAAGGTTGGTATTTCTTTTAGGAATTCTTTTCAGCTCTAAGTCATGGCCAGTTGTACTGTAATGGGTTAGACAGATCATTTATTTCCCTGACAGAACCAGAAATCTAAAGGAACATGGTTGTTAGTGTTGGCTAAGCCTCTCAAATAAAGTCATGGCTAAAGTCTGGTCACTGTCTTGGCGTCTCTCTGTGGCCTGAAGTTGGCCATGCTGCACTGCCGTCAAAACAGCATTCAGGTACAGGAAGAAAAAGGAGAACCGTAAGCTGTGCTAGCCCTGACTCTCCTGTTCATCTGAAAAAACAGAGAAGTCTTCCCAGAGTCCTCAGCAATTTCCTTCTGTCTCCTTTGCTAGAAATTGCTTCTTAGTTGCAAAGGGGGCTGCAAAAGACTATCTCGCCTGGGGCTGTACATGCGGTTTCCCAAACAAAATTGATGTTGCTTTGACAAGGCAGGCAGGCTGGAGATTGTAAAAAGTGAACATCCTGGTCTCTTGTTACTGTCACTGGTCATCGTGCTCCAGATGTCAGACTGACTTTTCTGTAGCTAATAGAGAGCGTTTGCCATGGGCCAGTGATACTTTGGTTACTGAGAAGAGGGTAGATGGGCACAAAGAGCATGGAGCATTTTTTTCCTTCCTAAATTAAATGACATGTAAACTGCTTTGCTTTGTGTTCAAAACCCTCATCGTTTGGATGAAGCTGATCTTTCCAGCTTTAGCTCTAGTGTGCTGTACAAATTTTGAATATCCCGTTGTTTTACTCATTTCTCCAGGGAATATGAATGTTTCCATTTTCACATCTTTTCCCATGCTTTCTCTGTATCCGTGAAGACTCAGTTCAAATGATTTCCTCCTGTTGCACTTTCCTTTATCACCTTGCTCTGAAATCGTCCTCAGCTTTCCTTTAACTCCGAGCTTGTCACAGGTGTGTGGACTAGTGTCACACTTTCTGTTGTAAGTTTTTACTGGCACATGAGTGTCTTATTTCTATGACTAGATTATCAACTTCCTGAGTACAGTAATTGCCTTGTACTTACATGGTACCTACTTGGCTTCTAGCAGATACCATTACTTAATGAATGACATAAATAAGTACCTGTCTTAACTTCAGAAAATAATACTCTTTTTTTCCCCCCCAAGACTCAATTTGCCTAAAAAGAAAAAGAAAGCAGAACGAGAGAATGAGGACCATGATCCCTCCATGAAGAACGAAAACAGTTCTGAGCAGCTGGATGTAGACGGAGACTCCTCCAGCGAGGTGTCCAGTGAAATTAACTTTAATTACGAATATGCACAGATGGAGGTCACCATGAAGGCCCTAGGCAGCAATGGTGAGCAAGTCAGGCGTGCTCTTAAGCACTGGTTCCAGTTGGTAGACTGTTGCCTACAGTCCCACCTACTCGGTAGGCTGAGGTGGGAAGATCACTTGAGTCCAGGAGTTCCAGGCTGCAGTGAGCTGAGGTTGTGCCCATGAATAACCACTGCTCTTCAGCCTGGGCAATGTAGCAAGACCTTCTCTCTTGAAAAAAAAAAAGATGATAGAGTGTTAAAAATGTTTATGATTGAGACCTTTTTAAATGTTAAAAAGGAAAATCTTTATGTTGCTATTCTCTGTATTTTGTGTCTTTGGCTTTAATTTATATCAAAATGTTCTGCCTTAATATACAGTCAGATCACTTTGTTATCATGGATAGAATCTCTCTGGTTTATTTTATTTTAATTTTTTGAGACGGAGTCTCGCTCTGTTGCCCAGGCTAGAGTGCAGTGGCACGATCTCGGCTCCCTGCAGTCTCTACTTTCTGGGCTCAAGTGATTCTATTCTCCTGCCTCAGCCTCCTGAGTAGCTGGGATGACAGGCTTGCACACCACCATGCCTGGCTAACTTGTGTTTTCAATAGAGACAAGAGTTCACCATGTTGACCAGGCTGGTCTCAAACTGATGACCTCAGGTGATCCGCCCACCTCGGCCTCCCAAAATGCTGGGATTACTGATATGAGCCACTGCACCCGGCCAAATCTCTCTGCTTTAGAGACTTGCCTGCCACTGGCTTGTGATTGTATTTCTGGAGGATTCGCCATGTCTTAGGTTATGTGTAGAACATATAATAGACCTGCCTTTTCTGCAGGGAAGATGGTTGAGGATATGTCTGAGAATAGATAACAACCTGAGTGATCGAAAGTCAGGAAAGCTAAGTTTATGCCAAATTGTCTTTAAAGTATTAGTTAGGTG
Organism: Chlorocebus sabaeus; assembly: GCF_047675955.1. Lineage (NCBI taxonomy): Eukaryota > Metazoa > Chordata > Mammalia > Primates > Cercopithecidae > Chlorocebus > Chlorocebus sabaeus. Next base: position 28,760,428 of record NC_132911.1, on the reverse strand, counting down.
GTATAGTTAAGATGACAAACAACATCACCGTATAGAACCACATTTGAAGTTTGTTATGTTGTAACTCGCTATCATTTATCTTTTTTAAAAATGTGTTTAGATCCAATGCAGTCCATATTAAACAGCCTAGAACAACAGCATGAAGAAGAAAAACGATCCGCATTGGAGCGCCAGAGGCTTATGTACGAGCACGAATTGGAGCAGCTCCGGAGAAGGCTGTCTCCTGAGAAGCAGAACTGCCGGAGCATGGACAGGTTTTCTTTCCACTCGCCCAGCGCTCAGCAGCGCTTGAGACAGTGGGCTGAGGAGAGGTAGGCGGCACAGAGAGGCTTGTTACACGTATAGCTCAGCCTCACCACCTCTAACGCACCTAGAGAAAGTGTCAAATGGAAACATTGAGATGGTGCTTACAAAAGAATTATGTTAAAAGATAAGTGTTACAGCCAAGAACCACTTTGCATTTTTTTTTAAAAAGGGGAATTGCCCATTTATATTGCATTATTTAAAACTGTTGATGTTAGGTGCTGCTCCATTTTCAGTTGGTATGGCTTTTGGATTTGGATATAGAAGTACACTTTATCATTGTATTATGCTTCAGGTTCTGAAGCTTGGGTAGATGATTTTTAGAAAAACTTGATTATCTGGACTGATTAGCTCAGGTAGTTAAAGCATGGTGCTGATGAGGTGCAGATTGCAAGTGTCATCTCTGTACGGGATAATCAGCGTTGTATTGAAATGCCTCATCCCATGGTTACAGACTACTTCACTAACCTCATATTATTTAAAGTTTGGTCTGCAGGCAGGCAGCTTCCCTTTCACCTGGAGATTGATAGAAATGTAGGATTTCAGGCCTCCACCTCAGACCTGCTAAGAAAATCTTGAGTTGATGAAGATCCCCTGGTGATCTGCATACTCGGGCACTGCCCTTATCTACAGCCAGCCTGCTGTGTGGCTGTGCGCCAGTGCCTATCGTGTAGTTCAGGTTCAAGTGTGTGCATGGGTCACTGTCAGCAACACAGTCCCTGCGTGCAGACCACCATGGAAAAGCTCAATTCACACTTTGGCAATGATGTACTGCCACTGTATGATTTTCTGACTGGCTGCTTTGTGTTAATTTCTTCCCTACTTCTGCCCCTTCTTTATTTTTTTAAGAGAAGCAACGTTGAATAACAGCCTGATGAGGCTGAGGGAACAAATTGTTAAGGCCAATCTATTGGTGAGAGAAGCTAATTACATTGCTGAGGAGCTGGATAAAAGAACAGAATACAAAGTTACCCTACAGATTCCAGCCTCCAGCCTGGATGCCAACAGGAAGGTGAGGTTGCCATTCCTTGGAAAAAACAAAGATCTCATTGGATAAGATTGCCTGATGTTTCCTGGTGTTATTTAAGCTTCAGATCCCTATCTGTGCCTGCCCCAAGTCAGATCCTTTGTCCTCCTTGCTTTTGGGTAGAATTGACTTCCTTTCCGTTCTCTGCCTTTGAGTGTATGTATATTTTATCCGCTAGGGGAATATTCTCTCCATCTCACCTGGCCCTGACAGTTCATTTCACTCAACTTTCTCCTTTCAAATCTGTTTAAATTCTTTCTTAGAAGTCTTCTCTGATTCATCTTCCCCAAATGTCTTTTTTTCCTTCCTTATGCTACCACTCTACACCCCCTTCCCCACAAGTTAGGTGTTCATTTTGCTTATGTTATTTTCTACTTCGAATAGCTTACTCTGTAAACCTGTTCATTAGTTGTGTCATGGTGTCATGCATATATTCAGGATCACACTTTTTTTGGTATAACAAGTTTAATAAAATGTAGGGGGAAAAAGTCCCATCACAGTCTTCTATCTTTGCCATTCAGTTGGGTTTTTTTTCCTTCTTCTTCTTTTTTTTTTTTTTTGAGGTTCTTTTCTAGCTCTTGATCACATTCATACATAATTTCTGATGGATTAGGTAGAATTTTCTATTCAGATGAATTTTTTGTAGGTCTGTGCGTTCTGTTTATCCTACAGTAGTCAACACAGCAAAGCTTTAATTGATCCATCTTGGATATTCTATTTTGTTTGTTCATTTGTTTGTTTGAGATGGAGTCTGGCTCTGTCACCCAGGCTGGAATGCAGTGGTGTGATCCTGGGTCACTGCAACCTCCACCTCCTGGGTTCAAGCGATTCTCCTGCCTCAGCCTCCTGAATATCTGAGATTACAGGTGTGTGCCACCACACCGGACTAATTTTTGTATTTTTAGTAGAGATGAGGTCTTGCTGTGTTGGCCAGGCTGGTCTCAAACTCCTGACCTCAAGTGATCCACCTGCCTTGGCCTCTGAAAGTGCTGGGATTACAGGTGGATATTCTAATTTGATAGCAGGGATTGCATCTTTCTTTCCCTATGACATCACAGCATTGAGGTCAGCATTTTGTACAGGGTTAGATATTTGGCAAATATGATTCTTAGTATTTTGAGAAAGGTATTGTAAATATGATGTGATCATTACAGATCATTGTTTTTGTATACTCTGTGTGTATTTTGAAACATTTTACTTAATTAGAACTTACTAGTATTTGTAGGGCAAAGTCTGGGTACAGTAGAACTCACCAAAAACCGAAGAGGAAGGCCAGTCACAAGGAGAAGGCTGAAGGCCTAGTTTCTTCTTGAAGGCTGAGAAGTACAAGATCCTCTTTCATTTTATAGTGTACGAGTTGAAAAAAGCAGAAATCTGAAAAATTTTTCCCCATTAAGCATGACTGCAGGCCTTTTCTCTGTAACCTATTTTGGGCTTTGTTGAAAGATGTGGCTCTGCTTTGGGGTCGCCAAGTCAACACCCAGAAGTAACTCATGTCACCTGACATCTCTCCTTAGTTTAGTTAGGCGGAGTCTGTAGTCTTTAATCCGACAGCAGACTATTTTTTGGTATTTGAAAACTTGTTTAATGTCCCGTCCATTCTGTGAACACGCTCTCCTCTGGTGAATTTTTTTCTTATTTCCAATTTTGCAAGAGGGCTAAGTTATGGTAGTTGCACCGTATTGCCCATGGCTATTTAGTCCCAGGTCCAGCATTCTCCCCCAGGAAAGCCACTACCTACAAAGGTCACAGATGGGATTTTTGGATTTATTCACTGGCTGACTGAATATAAGGTAGGAGGGCCTTTAATTTTGACTGTAAGATGGCTGGGCGTGGTGGCTCATGCCTGTAATCCCAGCACTTTGGGAGGACAAGGTGGGCGGATCACCTGAGGTCAGGAGTTAGAGACCAGCCTGGCCAATACAATGAAACCCCATCTCTACTAAAAATACAAAAATCAGCCAGGCATAGTGGCAGGCACCTGTAATCCCAGCTGCTCCGGAGGCTGAGGCAGAGAATCGCTTGAACCCAGGTGGAGGTTGCAGTGAGCCGAGATTGGGCCATGCAGTCCAGCCTGGGCAACAGAAAGAGACACTATCTCAATTAAAACAACAACAACAACAACAACAAAACCACATTTTGACCGTAAGAATTCTCAAATATTTGTTTTATTATTTAAATTTTTTTTCTTTTTTTTTTTTTTTTTAATTTATTTATTATTATTATACTTTAAGTTGTAGGGTACATGTGCATAACGTGCAGGTTTGTTACATATGTATACTTGTGCCATGTTGGTGTGCTGCACCCATCAACTCGTCATTTACATCAGGTATAACTCCCAATGCAATCCCTCCCCACTCCCCCCTCCCCATGATAGGCCCCGGTGTGTGATGTTCCCCTTCCCGAGTCCAAGTGATCTCATTGTTCAGTTCCCACCTATGAGTGAGAACATGTGGTGTTTGGTTTTCTGTTCTTGTGATAGTTTGCTAAGAATGATGGTTTCCAGCTGCATCCATGTTATTTAAATTTTTTTTTCTTAGAAAATGATTGTAGGCAAGATGTTAATGAAACATCAATATGTTCCCTTAAGTTTTTCCCAGTATTTCAAAGTTCTCTTAAGTTTTAAGTGGAACAATTGAAAAATTAAGCCAGTAAACCTAGATTGATTAGATAACCAGTAGATACGTCTCCCTTGGAGAAATGTATAAGGGCTTTTGTTTTTTAACTTTGTGGTTTTTAAAAGTTCTAAATTTTTTTCTACGTTAAAAACACGTTGCTCAAGTTCTTCTGCTCTGAAAAAAATCCACATTGCTCTTATAAGCTGGAAAAACTTCAGAGTGTACTTTTTTTTCGGAGGGGGGTGATATTTGCATAACGGAACATTACTATTTTATTTTATTATTATTTTTTTTGAGATGGAGTCTCACTCTGTCGCCTAGGCTGGAGTGCAATGGCGCGATCTCAGCTCACTGCACAACCTCCTCCTCTTGGGTTCAAGCAATTCTCCTGCCTCAGCCTCCCGAGTAGCTGGGACTACAGGCACCCACCACAATGCCTGGCTAATTTTTGTATTTTTAGTAGAGATGGGGTTTCACCATGTTGGCCAGGCTTACCTCAAACTCCTGACCTTGTGATCTGTCCACCTTGGCTTCCCGTAGTGCTGGGATTACAGGCGTGGGCCACAGCACCCGGCCAAACATTACTATTTTGAAGTGAACAACTCAGTGGCATTTGGCACAGTAACAATGTGGTGTGAGTACTGCCTCCATCTAGTTCTGTATGATCTTAATAAGAAACCCAAACTGCATATTTGGAAACTGGTATCATTTATTGTTTCCACATGGGTAAACTGGGGACTTTTCAGTTTACTCTTTTAAGTGTTTCATGTTTTATACCCCATGAAGATGCCATCCATTACAATAAAACAAAATTCACCCTCTGAGAGGTAAAGGGACATTTCTTCCCCATACACCACAGCAAACTTTCCCTCTCTCCCCATTGATACATTGTAGTCATACAGTGGCCTGAATAAAACATTTTTATTTCAACTTGCTGTTAAATGTGGTCTTTTGGGTTTTAAACTTAAAATCATTTCCAGCTACAGCCAAAATTTAAATGTGGTGGCTCATGCCTATAATCCCTTTGCTTTGGGAGGCTGAGGCAGGAGGATCACTTGAGGCCAGGAATTCCAGACCAGCCTTGGCCATATAGCAAGACCCTGTCTCTGTGCAAAACAAAGAAAATTAGCTGGGTTTATTGGCATGCACCCGTGGTTCTAACTATTTGGGAGGCTGATGCAGGAGTATCACTGGAGCCCAGGAGTTCGAGGCCGCAATGAGCTATGATGTGCCACTGCACTCCAGCCTGGGTGACAGAGTGAGATGCTGTCTCTTTACACACACACACACACACACACACACACATATACATACATACATACATATGTGTATATTTATTTTTGAGAGCCTCACTCTGTCATCTAGGCTGGAGTGCAGTGGCGAGACTTCAGCTCACTGCAGCCTCTGCCTCCTGGGTTCAAGCTATTCTTGTGCCTCAGCCTCCCAAGTAGCTGGCATTACAGGCACATGTCACCACACCTGGCTAATTTTTGTATTTTTAGTGGAGAGGGGTTTCACCATGTTGGCCAGGCTGGTCTTGAACCCCTGACCTCAAGTTATCCACTTGCCTTGGCCTCCCAAAGTGCTGGGATTATAGGCGTGAACCACCAGGCGCAGCAACCCCCCCAGAAATTTTTTTAATGTAAGTTTATACTTAAACTCAAGTTTATAAATAGATTTTGATTGTACTTGGGTATGTAGGTATTACGTTATAGCTTGTAAGACTTTTGGGAAACTTTGTAATCCACAGATTAAAGGGTGATTGCCATTTGAGTTTTGGTGTAATGACATTTGACTGATGGGGGTGGAATTTTCAGCTTTTACTTCCCCTGCTGCCTGTGTGTTTCTCACGGTCATTCTTACTCTCTCTGCAGCGAGGCTCTCTTCTTAGTGAGCCTGCAATCCAGGTGAGAAGAAAAGGAAAAGGGAAGCAGATTTGGTCTTTGGAAAAACTGGACAACAGGCTGTTGGATATGAGAGACCTTTATCAGGAGTGGAAAGAGTGTGAAGAAGATAACCCAGTAAGTTATTGAAGAGAAAATCACTTAATTGGTAATTATGGAAGGAGCCAAGCTGAAATGAGCCTACCCATATCAGGGGAAAATTGTTCTTTTTCCAAAATTATAATCCTATTTCTGGAGTAAGGTTTATTTTAATCCCCTAAGTTGTTTAGCAAATTAACAATTTTAATAATCTCTCTTTCTGGTATCTTCTTTTTTCTTCTCATTTCTGTCTTTTAGATTTCTAGCAGAATTCTCCACTTTCCATTCTGACTTCTGTTGATGTGCGGGTGTCTGTCTCCTGTGCTCTCTGGGAAACTCTTTAGGACAGAGGGCAGGCCTCATTATTTGTCTCTCCTCCCATTGCTCAACCCGTTTAACCTTGCAGATAATAAACCTACAGTATATGTTTTGTAAGTTGAACATCAGTGATATCTTAATATTTACAAGGAACATTTTTGAAGAAGTTTTGATCATAACATAGATGCCGTAGATCTATACATTGGTACTCTGTCCTCAACTTGCAGGTTTTCTTACTTAGATCAGCCGTGTACTCATATGTATTTAAAATAGAAATGCATATTACGTATGTCTGAACATACTTTCATTACTGTTAGGCCTGTTTCCGCATAGAGTTGTTTACTTCCTTTGCCTTTTGTTTTGTAAAAATGATTTTTCCAGATTGTCATCAGTAAAAATGTTTCTTAGGTGACGTTTTTGCTTAAAACATGTTTGTCTCTTTGGTCCCCCTCTCCTATTTCAACTTAGAAATAAAACAACAATAGTAAATACAAAAGAGTCACTTCCATAAGGGCTCTCCTTTCTTTTTTTTTTTTTAATTTTAATTTCTGTGTTAGTGTAGCCATTTTTTTCCCATAATTCATCCTCGACGTATTTTCAAATTAGAGAGACATGCTCCTTGTCTCAGTATTTTTTTTTTTTTTTTTTTTTTTTTTTTGAGATGGAGTCTTGCTCTGTCACTCAGGCTGGAGTGTAATGGCACAATCTCAGCTCACTGCATCCGCTGCCTCCTGGGTTCAAGTGATTTTCCTGCCTCAGCCTCCCGAGTAGCTGAGATTACAGGCACACGCCGCCGCACCTGGCTAATTTTTGTATTTTTAGTAGAGACGGGGTTTCACCACGTTGGGTGGGCAGGTCTCGAACTCTTGACCTCAGGTGATCCACCTACCTCGGCCTCCCAAAGTGCTGGGATTATAGGCGTGAGGGCTCACCTTTCATTAGCAGAGTTGTATCTGATGACTTGCTAGGAACAAGCAGAGCAGATAAGAATTACTGTCTTCCCCAAAAGAAAGGTGAAGTGTAGTTTAGCACACTCTACTTCTTTTTCTGGTCAACATGTATTGTTTATTTTGTGGCAGGATTTCCATGTAAAGTAGAATAACTGCAGAAAGTAATGACCTGTTACTGGGATCGCTCTGTCATGGGTGGAGGATGCTGACCTCCATTGTGAATGGGAATGACCTCCACCGTGAATGGGAATGAGGAAGACTGTGTGTGGGAGTAATAGAGTGCTGTGCTTCGGCAAAAACTTTAGAGTGTTTTACTCTAAAAAATACAAGAGTCAGGATGATGAAAGTTAAGTTTAATGACCGAGAGTGCATCAAAAAGCAGTAGGTGGAATGCATTTATTGTAAGTGGTTATTCTGAAGTTGTGTGTTCTCAATCTCTTTACAGGTCATACGATCGTACTTCAAACGTGCTGATCCATTCTATGATGAGCAGGAAAATCACAGTCTGATTGGGGTGGCCAATGTCTTCCTCGAGTCCCTTTTCTATGATGTGAAGTTACAATACGCTGTTCCCATCATCAACCAGAAAGGAGAGGTTGGTTGGTTTTCTCTTCGTGCCTTGTTTCCTGTAGAGAACAGTTTAAGAAACAAGAGGGTGTGATGGGATATTGTTGCTATTTTTTGTCAGTAATGTGTCTTATTAATACCTTGTGTTTCCAAGGACTCTGAGGGCAGAGTAACTGTCAGAGACTAGGCCTCTAAATCCCCATTAACCTGACACCTTGACTCTAAAAGAGAAGAGAGGTCATCTCAAGGGAGCACGAACCAAATCTGGAGAAATGTTTCTGCCTTCCCCCATTGCTGCAGGTGGCAGGCCGGCTGCATGTGGAGGTGATGCGCATCAGCGGTGATGTCGGGGAAAGGATCGCGGGAGGGGACGAGGCGACAGAGGTCTCCTTTGAGAAGGAGACCCAGGAGAACAAACTGGTGTGCATGGTAAGTCTCAGCCTCATCCTAGTATTACATTGATATAAAAGTCATTGCAATTTTTGCCATTACTTTTAATGGCAAAAATCACAGTTACTTTTGCACCAACCTAATAGTTCAAGTGGGGCTGATTTTGAGAACTGCAGGTCTTTAGATGTAAGTATCATGTTCCTTTTCAAATTTTGGAAGTAGAGCTGAGCCTCCCCCACTCAGGAAAATGCAAAATCCCCTCCTTCATTTCCAAACACCTGCTAGTGGGCCAGACCTGCTGGTGGCTGAGAATCCCCACAGGAACCAGTTATAAAAAGAAGGTGCTGGGGGGCAGGAAATCAGCAGGGGGCGTAGGTGCTGTGTACAAGTAAGAAGGAGGTGAGGTGAGGCAAAGGAAGCCTAAACCTGACTCTTAATTCATAGCTCATCCTAGAACCAGTCCTCTTTCCCAGTAAACGTTTTTAGAATTGAAGCTGATGTTGAAGGGAGTAAGTTACGTGTTAGCCACAAGGTAGCGTGAAGCTGGAGCTGTTGGAGTCAGGCTGCTTTCTGTAAGGGTTCGCATATGTTGAGAGGGCTTCTGGTGTTTCAGTTACTTCACTAGGAGGGGGAGGAATCTTAATTCACTGAATGGTTCATTTTTATTATATTGTACTTGATTTCAGAGCAGCTTCTTTGAGTCATATGATGATCAGAGATGGAGACACAGGGTTGATGACCCCACAATGGCCCATTTTAAAGGTGATGGACTAGTAAATGCAACTCTCAAATATCACCTTCTGCTAGTAAAGTAAAATAACATACAAGGACACTTCTCACTTGGGAAATGTATCCTTATTACGGAAAAAAAGTTGTACATTCTGAGTAATATGGGCTTCCTAAAATGAAGTTAAAATACCGTGTTTTTTAATGGAAGATATCAAACATATACAAAAATAGTGAGAAATGTGTTACTGATCCCCATTCACCTTCACTCCACAATTATCACCTGTGGTCAAGCTTGTTTCATTCATACACGCAGCCACTTCTGTGCTGCCCCTTCTCTTAGCACCCCAGGCACCCCAGCATCGTATCTTATCTGTAAATAGTTCAGTGTGTGTCTCCAAAAGATGAGTCCTTAAACCAATATAACCATAGTTGTCAAAATTAGTAATTTGTCAAAAATTAATAATTTCTTAATATCATAAAATTGTCAGTTTCCTTAATCTTGGTTGGTATGTCTCTTGGGTCTGTTTGAATCTTTAGGCCCTGGTATGCTCATGCTGTCTGACTTGCTCGCTTTCTCTTTTTGCCTCTCTCACCAAACCTGCAATTTATTGTAGAAACTGGGTTGTTGACCTGTAGTTTCCTATAGTCTGGATTCTGCTGATTGGTGTTACTTAGCATGTTAAGATGCTTTGCTGAAAATTGGTAGTTAGGTGTACTTGTGTTAAGTGAGGGAGGGAGGGAGGCAGCCAAGGTACTTTGTAGGTGGTGGCCTGTGTTTTTCCATCAGGGTCCACGTCTTGTCTGGCTGTTTGTCTTTTGGGGATGATCAGCCACTGATGATTATTACCTAGATGCATTATTTTGTTAGGAGTTACAAAAGAATGGTGCTATAATTCTATTGTAATTTCTTTTTTCTCCAGAGAAAAATCTTCCTATTATCAACTGTTTTGCTCTACAGAGATAATTTATATAGAAAAAGAAGGATAAATGCTCCATCTCTCCCTTTATTTACAAATTTTATTTATTTTATTTTTGAGACAGAGTCTCACTCTGTCACCTAGGCTGGAGTACGGTGGTGTGATCTCAGCTCACTGCAACCTCCACCTCCCAGGTTCAGGCAGTTCTCCCACCTCAGCCTTCTGAGTAGCTGTGCCACTATGCCCAGCTAATTTTTGTATTTTTAGTAGAGACAGCGTTTCGCTATCTTGGCCAGGCTGGTCTTGAACTCCTGGCTTCAAGTGATCCACCTGCCTCGGCCTCTCGAAGTGCTAGGATTACAGGTGTGAGCCACCATATCCAGCCTAATTTTTAAAATAATAAATTGGTTTTCCAAAATGTGACCAGTGGGTTTTTTTTTGTCCTTAGTCTTAACAGCATGATTATGAACTCTTGGACTTAACCATATTTGGTATGTGTCTATCTGTTGCATTCACTACCTGTATTTAAACACAAATGTTCCCATCTTTGGCCAGTGGGAGCCATTTCAGTTGGCCCTTGAGTCCTGTTGTCATAACTTTAACCTTCCTGGACTGGGATAGCTTTCTTGTTTTCTAGTGTGATGAATATTCTGATCTCATCTTGTGTATTTCCTGTCCCAGACCTGGAATCAGCCATTTCTCCAAGGAACCTGATTCCTTTCAGTGGGAAGTGGTTTTTAGAGACCATATACTGGCATGTAATAGCCTTTTATGTAAAAAGGACGAGGACAAATAAGCTGTGTGACAATAAATAAAACGCTGGTAGAAAAACAAAAGAAACCAGCCTGGAGACAGTTAAGATATCATGGGTGATGAGTATAATTAGCCCCCAAAGAAGTCTGGATTTGTTTTTTTTAACAAGGCTATATGCACATATTAACATCTTCATGTTTTCACTGATATGAAGTAAAGTTTGTATGTTTAAAACCTGGGCACAAGCATCAATCCCTGCAGACATTCCTGGGCTCCTGTGTCTTGAACAGTTGCAAGTTGAAGTCTGTAGTATTCTGACACCTTGTGGTGGTTTTAGTTTTTGTGTGCAAAAATTTTTTTAAAAACCCCACAAAACAGCCTGTGTTCATTTCTTATGGGTAATAGTCTTCATTCCTGGCAGTCGCATTCCTGAGAGGTTGCCTGTAGACGAGAGTTCAGCATATTAAATCTTGTTTCTTGTCTATTTTAACATTAAAATTGTGATTAATTTTGAACGGAAAAAAAGACTTTCAGATGGCATTTAGTCACAAAGAAGTATGTATTGAACATGTATCTACTCAATACCTGTTACAGGGCCGGGCGTGGTGGCTCATGCCTGTAATCCCAGCACTTTGGGAGGCCGAGGTGGGCAGATCACAAGGTCAGGAGATCGAGACTATCCTGGCTAACACGGTGAAACCCTGTCTCTACTAAAAGTACAAAAAAATTAGCCGGGCGTGGTGGTGGGCGCCTGTAGTCCCAGCTACTCGAGAGGCTGAGGCAGAAGAATGACGTGAACCCAGGAGGCGGAGCTTGCAGTGAGCTGAGATTGCGCTGCTGCACTCCAGCCTGGGTGACAGAGCAAGACTCTGTCTCAAAAAAAAAAAAAAAAATGTTACAGGTCTCTTTTATTTCATTTCATTGGTGTGGTCAGTCTTAACCCTGTCGAGTAAGTTAGCTACTGATATTCCCATTTCACCTAGGAGAAAACTAAGCCTAAGAAAACTAAGAATTTAAGTAATTTGAGCCAGCACACAAGCTAATAAGTGGGCAAGATTTTTTTTTTTTTTTTTTTTTGTGAGATGGAATTTCACTCTTGTTGCCCAGGCTAGAGTGCAGTGGCGTGATCTCAGCTCACTGCAATCTCCGCCTCCCGGATTCAAGCGATTCTCCTGCCTCAGTCTCCCGAGTAGCTGGGATTACAGGCATGTGCTACCACGTCCGACTAATTTTTTGTATTTTTAGTAGAGATGGAGTTTCTCCATGTTGGTCAGACTGGTCTCGAACTCCCAACCTCAGATGATCCACCTGCCTCGGCCTCCCAAAGTGCTGGGATTACAGGAGTGAGCCACCGGCGCCCGGCCGAGATATTTATTCTTTTTATTTTATGTAACTCCAACATCTTGTAGTTTTCCCAAATGCCATATTGCTGTACCTTAAATAAGATAAATATTTCAAAACCATGAGAAAATGATGGTTTTTAAAAACTTGGTGGAAAAATTAATTGCAGAGTACTGTTTGCTCAGTTTGGTTTGGAGGAATAAAATATGTCAGCCAGTCTGTCTTTTGTAGCCTGTCAGGAAGTAGCTATCTAGGTGTTGCAAACTCCTGTTGACATCACAGAAAAGATGAATTATAATGGGGGTTCCTGTTTGTTGCTAGTGTGTCTGGTATGGAAGAAAATAAAATTATCTGGTTTGTGTAGTTTTGTGTGTCATTATCAGTGCTTCCCGAAATGTGTTTTTATTTGTTTGCTTGTTTGTTTTTTGAGACAGAGTCTCTCTCTGTCACCCAGACTAGAGTGCAGTGGTGCGATCTCTGCTCACTGCAACCTCCGCCTCCTGGGTTGAAGCGATTCTCGTGTCTCAGCCTCCGGGAGTAGCTGGGACTACAGGCATGTGCCACCACATTTGGCTAATTTTTATATTTTTGGTAGAGATGGGGTTTCACCATGTCGGCCAGGCTGGTCTCAAACTCCTGACCTAAGTGATCTTTGGCCTCCCAAAGTGCTGGGATTATAGCCTGAAATGTTAAGGTTATGTTTGTGGTTTCTGAACTACATGAACTCTTATGTCATATATTCAGATTTATTTTCGTTAAATACAATTACTGGAGGTAGATTAAATCATACAACATGCAGAAAGTGACCAAGTGAAAAATATCATTTATGATGAATGCTCAGTCATGTGAAAATTGGTTTAATCAGTTATAAAGTCAGAATTTAGCTTAACTGACTTCAGGATTTCATTTTCTTTATAGTTGGAGAAGTTTTAGAATATCGCAGTTTATCACAAAAACTCCAAATTAAAAATCAACCCAGCATTTTGGGAGGCTGAGGCAGGAGGATCACTTGAGCTCAGGAGTTCAAAACCAGTGTGGGAAACATAGTGAGACCTCATCTCTACTAAAAATAAAAAAAATTACCTGGGCATGGTGATGCACACCTGTGGTCCTAGCTCCTCGGGAGGCTGAGGCTAGAGGATCACTTGAACCCTTAAAATTGAGGCTGCAGTTAGCCATGATTGTGCCACTCACTCCAGCCTGGGCAACACAGCAAGACCCTGTCTCAAAAAAAAAAAAAAAAAAATCAATCTAATGCTGCCCACCAAAAGAAATACTAAGAGTATTTGGGGCCGGGCACGGTGGCTCAAGCCTGTAATCCCAGCACTTTGGGAGGCCAAAGTGGATCACGAGGTCAGGAGATCAAGACCATCCTGGTTAACATGGTAAAACCCCATCTCTACTAAAAATACAAAAAAACTAGCCGGCCGAGGTGGCGGGCGCCTGTAGTCCCAGCTACTGGGGAGGCTGAGGCAGGAGAATGGCGTAAACCCGGGAGGTGGAGCTTGCAGTGAGCTGAGATCCGGCCACTGCACTCCACCCTGGGCGACAGAGCGAGACTCCGTCTCAAAAAAGAGAGAGACTATTTGGCTGCTTAGAAACTGTTATAGGCATTTCTTCTGGGGCCTTTGGGTCTGATTAGACATGTATCTCCAGTTGCACTTTGTTACAACCACGCCCTGCCCTCCTGGTCCAGAGCACGCTTCCTTTGATACACCTTCCCTGCAAATCTGCATAGGGAAGGTTTTCCGTAAACGGTGCAGAAAATGGTCAACATTCACCATCTTCACTTCCCTTCCTTCTCCCCCCACATCTTTAAATTATACATTTCTGGTGCTTTTAAGTTCTCCCAAACAATGTTGTAGTATCGTGTAAAATCTTCAGCTGAGAACCTTGTTCCTTTTTATACTTCAAAATATCAAATCCATGTTTTGCTCTTTCCTTAATATTTGTTGTTTCTTGGCACATACATTGATTTTGTTCTTCATTCGCTGTGCCTGACAATCTTATTCTGTTCTGTGGCATATCTGTGGTTGGCCAAGTTCATATCATTGAAGAGTGCTGATGTTTGTGATCTTTCTTCATCTGAATTGATGATGATGATTCTTGTATTCTGAGAAACTAACATTTAAATGTTCTTAGACTTTACAACGTCCACCTCTGTAGTCAAGGTCCTTGTAACCCTGCGTCCACCCTCTCACTAAATATAATAATTGCTACCGCTATTTCCCAGATGCAGAAGTCCAGTCTCAGGGTGGTTGGGATTTGGCCAACATAAACATAAGCACCTAAGTTAGTGACAGACCTGGGACTGGAACCTGCAACTCTGACTCCGAGTGCTTGTTGGAACCCTTGGGTTTCAAAACACACAGCCTTCTTTTTCCTTCAGGTTAAAATCCTCCAAGCTACTGGGTTGCCACAGCATCTGTCCCACTTTGTGTTCTGCAAATACAGCTTCTGGGATCAACAGGAGCCGGTGATTGTCGCTCCTGAAGTGGACACCTCCTCATCTTCCATCAGCAAGGAACCGCACTGCATGGTTGTCTTTGATCATTGCAATGTGAGTTTGTTTTCCAGAGTAGGTCAGCATTTAGATTACTTATGTAAAAACAAAACAGAAAATGACACTTGTTTCTTTGAATAATTGTACCAGTATATGTGTTGTAGAAGTTTCTGTAGAGTGTGGGGATTGAGTAAAAAGCGTCAGTGCATCTATACTCCTCCACAACCCAAAGGTAGCTTTTGCGTGAGAAACAAATACATGTGTATGTATATATGCATATTCTTCTCCAAAGAAAATCTATGTCCTATATTAGATTATTGGAGAAATTATCTAAAACAGTTAAGAAACATATTTTAGAGAAAGTGAACATAGGTAACAGAGAAGAACTAACTTTATTGGGCACTGAATGCTCTGTGAAGCTCTTTGTTATTCCTTCATTTGGATCCTCACCGCAGTTGTCTTTGTTGATAGTGCATTTTTTGTGTGTTTGTTTGTTTTGTTTTCTGTCACCCAGGCTGGAGTGCAGTGGCACGATCTCGCTCCTACCCCTGCCTCCGGGTTCAAGCGATTCTCCTGCCTCAGTCTCCCAAGTGGCTGGGATTACAGGCGCCCACCACCACGCCTGGCTAATTTTTTTGTATTTTTAGTAGAGAAAGGGTTTCACCATGTTGGCCAAGCTGGTTTCGAACTCCTGACCTCAAGTGATCTGCCCACCTCAGCTTCCAAAAGTGATGGGATTACAGGCATGAGCCACCACACCTGGCCGATAGTGTGTGTGTGGTTTTTTTTTTTTCTTCTTTCCTTCCCAGCTGAAAACACGAACAAATCAGAGAGGTCATTTTGCCCAAAGTAGTTCTTCACTAGTTTGCCTGTGGCTGGTGACCAGCAGAATGTGGACTATTGGGTCCCCCAGTCTTTCTTGCTCCTGCACCACACTTGATCCATTTCATCTCTTTCAAGAGAGAGTCCTCTTTCTAATCCATTTGAAACCAAAATACTTCAGTGCATTAAAGATAGATAGAGAGGTGGAGACAACAACAGAGATAGGAGATTCTGTGATTTCTTTAATAAACTGTTTTAGAGCTAAATCCTAATTGCCATATGTTATCTTATAAAGATGGACAGGCTGGGAGAATTTTTACAAATTAGGTCTTTTTTTGGTGCTAATGATTTTTATTTCGTTTCTTTCCTAATAGAGATAGTTAACTTTCTAAAAAGTGGGAAGAAATGTTTTTGCAACACACTACCTTATTGCATATAACTTTTATATCAACACATTATAGATCAGTGTTGTAACACTTTATACAATTATGTTTTTAAAAATAGCTCCCAAAATATTGTTAACAAAATAGAATACAATGCTGGTCTTACATACTAGACTTTTGATCTGAAAAGTTTTTAAAAATTCAGACTTATAGTTATGTTTAAAGTCAACCTTTTGCCATCCGAGCATTCATTATGGGTTTTAGATGATAGTTCTGTATAACTAAAAAGTTCCATTTTCTATTTTTTTCCCTGATATAATTAAGTATGTGATGTCTGGTATAAACAATCATAAGATTACCAGAAAGAGTTTGCTCTTCTGTAATTAGCTGTTGTGTTTCAGGAGTTTTCTGTTAACATCACTGAAGACTTTATCGAGCATCTTTCCGAAGGAGCATTGGCAATCGAAGTATATGGACATAAGATAAATGATCCCCGGAAAAACCCTGCCCTGTGGGATTTGGGAATCATCCAAGCAAAGACACGCAGTCTTCGGGACAGGTGAATATTAGATGTTCATCTGATTCCATTTATATATGTATGTAATTTTTTTTTTTTTTTTTTTTTTGAGACAGTCTCATTCACTCTGTCACCCAGGCTGGAGTGCAGTGGCATGGTCTTGGCTCACTGCAGCCTCTGCCTCCTGGGAGTAAGCAATTCTCTTGCTTAAGCCTCCCGAGTAGATGGGATTATAGGCATGCACACCACACCTGGCTAATTTTTGTATTTTTAGTAGACACAGGGTTTCACCATGTTGGCCAGGCTGGTCTTGAACTCCTGACTTCAAGTGATCCGCCCACCTCAGCCTCCCAAAGTGCTGGGATTACAGGTGTGAGCCACCATGCCTGGCCAGATTCCATTTAGAATTTTTAAAAATTGCTGGAAATTAGTACTGCCATTTATAAAGGTTACTATTTCCTGAGCATGACCAGTGTTCCCTGGAGGGATGGCGGTGTCTCCAGGGTATTAATCACACAATTAAACTTCCTTAGGGAAGTGAACTGCAGAGAATGATGGAAGAAAGTTCAGTTTGTAGCTGGTTAAGAAGAAACAGTGAAATGAATTTTGGAGAATAGTGACTTACTATTATGAATTACTTCTAATTAATCAGCTGTAGAGGGGATGGATCAAGATTCACTCTAGTGTTGACATTTTGTCTTTAGCTCATAGCTCTGAGTGGCATCAGTGTTGGAAAGAGGTAGGCTTCTTTGTGGACTTAAAAGAAAGCGTTAATAGGGAATGAATGAAATTGCATATGTTTGTGCTTTTCATCTAATTAGAGATGAAAACCAGATTTACTTTTTCTTTTTTGCATTTAGATAGTTTAGCAAATACTAAATTAGAAAGTGACATTTGACATTTTTTTCTTGATTCTCTTCCTGACCTGAGAAAAATACTTGGCAAATCACTGAAGCATATGGTACTACCTTTGTCTATCTATGAAAAGACAACCCCTGTATTTGCTTGTTTTTTTTTTTTTTTCTTTTTTTCTTTTTTTAATAGTTTCAAATTATTTTAGATTCGGGGGTACATGTGCAGGTTGGTTACCTGGGTATATTGTGTGATGCTGAGCTTTGGGATATGATTGATCCTGTCACTCAGGTAGTGAGCATAGTACTCAGTAGGTAGTTTTTCAACCCTTGCTCATTCCCTGCTCCCCAACCCCTGGG
Organism: Chlorocebus sabaeus; assembly: GCF_047675955.1. NCBI lineage: Eukaryota > Metazoa > Chordata > Mammalia > Primates > Cercopithecidae > Chlorocebus > Chlorocebus sabaeus. The sequence goes on along the minus strand of NC_132911.1, from coordinate 28,743,097 downwards.
AGTCTCCAGTGTCTATTGTTGCCGTCTTTTTGTCCACAAATACCCAGTGTTTAGCTCCCACTTATAAGTAAGAACATGGGGTTTTTGCTTTTCTGTTTCTGCATTAAATTGCTTAGGGTAACAGTGTCAAGCTGTATCCAAGTTGCTGGAAGGGACGTGATTTTGTTTGGTTGTATTTTTTTATGGCTGTGTACTTGCTGCTTCTGTACATCCGATTAGAATTTCCAGTTTTTGAATAACGACTCTGAAATAGATTTGTCATTACATCTTTTTGAACAAAGTAAAGGAGCCATTTCTAGTTCCAATACTGTGAGTTTAACTTTGCTTTCCATTATACTTGCCAGTATGTACATGCATGGTACTCATTGAACTGCGGATCATTCTGAATTACGCTGTTTGGAGGTCATTTTTGTTGTTAATTCTTATGTGTGTAGGACCCTAAGCTGCTTGTAATGAAATAGAAATGTATGATTTTCCAAGAACTTCAACTATTTCCTAGATGGAGTGAAGTGACCAGGAAATTGGAATTCTGGGTTCAAATCTTGGAACAGAATGAGAATGGTGAATACTGCCCTGTAGAAGTGATTTCTGCTAAGGATGTCCCAACAGGAGGAATCTTCCAGCTTCGGCAGGTAACAGAATTGTGAATGTTTATATTAGATTCTTTGGTGCCAGAAAGCTTAATATTGGCTTCTTTTTAGCATAAATGTTGGTAATAATGAAATCTAGACTGACTGAGTCCATTTCTTACATTAAAATTTTCCTATCTCATGTGTCACAAGTATTGCTATTAAATTTTTTTTTCTTTTATTAAAGTAGAGACACAGGGTCTCGCTTTGTTGCCCAGGCTGGTTTTGAACTCCTAGGCTCAAGCGATCCTCCCGCCTTGGCCTTCCAAAGTGTTGGAATTACAGGTGTGAGTCACTGCTCTCAGTCAAGTATTGCTATTTATAATATTTTAAAAACTAGTTATGTTAGTTTAGGTAAGAAAAAGGTTAAAGGAAAACTTAGAATTGATTTGTAGGACGTACACCAAACATATCAAACAGCTTTAGAACATTTAGGAAGACAAGGGGAAGCTATGTGACATGGCAGAAAAAATCAGCATTCAGACTCTAAAATGCTTGGGCTCAATTCTGGCTCTCCAGTGTCTTAGCTGTCTATCCCTGAGCAAGTTCAATAACCTCTCGCCTTCGCCTGTTATGTAGATATGATGATAACACCACCTTCATAGGATTAATGTGAGGATTAAGAGAGATGCGTGTTTAAAGCATAGGGCCTGACATGCCAGGTGTTAAGTACACGCAGTTGGGTAGATACACATGCCAGAATCCACAGAGCAGAGAAGAATATGGGAGTGGCCACGTAACCCCACGTGCATCTGCAGAGTCTGTGCTGCCAACCAACAGGGAAATTTTTAATTTAATTTGTATACAGGATTTGGAATTTTTTTTTTTTTTTTTGCTGTACCTTAGTGCATTGTTTAGGAGACTGCTATGTTCTGTGAGTTTCCATACTTTAAAACAGTAGTAAAATACTAGAATCGCTCTAGAAAATGAGCGTAGAAAGCTTTCAAAGCAAAATAGAGAAAATTGAAGGAAAGAGAACATTTGCTTAAACGTTTAAGTTCTGGAATGTTTTAAGAGGAGGAGGATGATAAACACTTGTTCTCTGACCCCAGCAAATAAATTTTAGCAAAGTGAAAGGAGATTAGTTTAAATTAAAGCATGCGTTATACACATAAAATATAATTTTTTTTTTTTTTTTGAGACAGAGTCTCACTTTGTCGCCCAGCCTGGTGTGCAGTGGCACGATGTCCGCTCACTGCAAGCTCCATCCCCCAGGTTCATGCCATTCTCCTGCCTCGGCCTCCCAAGTAACTGGGACTACAGGTGCTCACCACCACGCCTGGCTAATTTTTTTTTGTATTTTTAGTAGAGACAGGGTTTCACCGTGTTGGCCAGGATTGTCTCCTGACCTAGTGATCTGCCCGCGTCAGCCTCCCAAAGTGCTGGGATTACAGGCATGAGCCACCGCGCCCGGCCATATAATAGAATTCTTAAGGGTGTGAAGAACATCTTTTTCTGGGCATCCGTTAAAAAATATATATATATCTTCTTCGAAGCCTTAGAAAATCATCTACTGGAAGGCAAGACTGGATAATTTTCTATGATTTAGTATAAATTGGATATTTAAGTATTTGTCAGACTTCTGACAGCCTTTACTAAAAGTGTTCAAAGAAATGTTGGTTTGTCAGGAAAGGACTTTTTGAAGGATATACCTCTTTACCTTGATGCTGAAAAAATCAAGTTCTGAAAGGATTTTTATTACATGATGGCAAAAACCGCAATTACTTTTGCACCAACTTAATGATACTAAAGACACAGAGGCCAGAAATTGGGTCCATTTGGATAAAAAGTCACGTGGAGAAACAGCTGGAAAACAGAAGAGAAGAGGTTGCAGAAGCTTGTGGCAGCTGGTTTCGGAGGGCCTTGAATGCTAGGCTCATTTGAGTGTAGTATGTTTGAAAATTGGGTTGTGTTGTTCTTGAACAGGAAGGTGGCAGAGGACAACTGATGAACTTTAACCATGTGAAAAGTGCTGTTTTTGTAGAAATAAATGGTCAAATATCAGCAGTGACAGAAGTTCTAATAGTTTAAGTGTACTTTTAAAAGTTCTGTGGAACAGTAAACCATTGCCAGATCCTTTCTCTCCTTTTCTTCCCTCTCCCTAGGAATCTTCCCTTAAAGTGCACACTTCACCCTTCACACTTAGGCACAGATTCAAAATAGATCACTTTGGAAAGTGCTTAGGCAAACTAAGCAAATAAAAGGTAGCTAATTGAAATGACAAAACTGTTTTAGGCTATTAAAATATTTTCTTTAGGACTTTTCCCACAAAATATCTGAGGCTTAGTCCTTGGTGATATTAAATCAGAAAACATCTGTATCCCATCCATTCAAATGGAGCTTGATAGGATCGTTGGTTACCTTAGCTGATTTTCCTGATCATGCAGAGCTCTTGGGAACTAAAATCTGATGGAAGAGGGCAAGAGCAATTGACTTGCAATTGAACATTTAAATTCCATTTTTCAAATGCTATTTTACATTTCTAAAATTTATAAACCAAATTTGAAGTCAGTAATTTGGGAATACTGTGAGTTCTCTTTTAAAATATTGCTTCATTGTAAATATATACCAAGTCCCACGCAATAAACAGTCTAAACAGTCATACTTGTATTTGCTGATTATGTTTATAATTATACAATTCATATATTTATATTTATGACATATACTGCTATGTCAGTAAATTATATTTTATATATTATATATACAAATTATATACATAATATATTTGCTGATATTTACTGATACTGATTTATTTATATTTACTGATATTTATATTTATATTTACTGGTGCTTTACTCTTTAACAAGTCATATGTTTTTCTACAGTAATACTTTAACAGCTGTATGGTGTTTTATTATATGTTTCACAATTTAAAGTTACCAATATTATACATTCAATTTGCATCTAATTTTTTGTTCTTAAAAGTGCTTAAGATTTTTCATGTATATGCATGATTATTAGCTCTCTAGAAAGTCAAATTGCTGGGTTAAAGGAACTTATATGTTTTTAAGTCAAATTGCCTTGCAGAAAACTTGCACCATTTTAAATTCCCATTTACAGTGTATGAAATTGTTTGTTTCATAAATGTAGGGCATTATTGGAAATTCCCCTTTTAAAATATATTTGCCAATTTAGGAAGTGAAAATACAGGTGTATCATGCTTTAATTTAATTTGGATTTATTTATTTATCAGTAAGTTAAACTTTTTTATTGGCCAACTGTTTGCATTTCCTTTGTTAGAATTTTTTTAATGTTACTTCTTATTGAAAGAATATGTAAAGATATATTCTGTTTTTTAGCTCACTTAAAAGGGAAATGATTTTTTCTGATTAGTTTTTAAATTTGTATTTTAATGCTTAACAATAAGGTATGGTGATAGTGTCCGAATTAAACATTTTTCTCAACATCAGCCTGTAGGGGTCTCTCTAAACCAAATTTTTGGAAATCAAGAAACTGATTTTAAGACTCTAAATTGTCTGTGACCCAGGGGCAGTCCCGGAGAGTTCAAGTCGAAGTGAAGTCAGTGCAGGAATCTGGGACTTTACCGCTGATGGAAGAATGTATATTGTCTGTTGGCATTGGATGTGTCAAAATTAGACCACTCAGAACCCCCAGAATGCATGAGACCTTCCATGTAAGTTGCTATGCCTGTTATGTTCTCCTTGAAAGACAAAATCAGACCAGAGTGCCTTTTGGAACCTGTACGAAAACTGCTTTCTGTGAACAGTTCTTTCTGTGAACCTCTTTGTTTACCTTTGCTGTCCTTTTTTGTGTCTTGCATTTTCATGGAATCATTGCATCGAACTGTATTACTGGTTTTGCCCTGGTGTAGGTGGCAAGCTGAGGGTTAAAACGTCTCTGCCTCCACAGATTCCACAGTGCCTGCTAGTGATTAACTCCTCAACATCACCCCACCCCTCTGGAGAAACCCCCTACTGGCTTGTAAAGACTATTTGCCAGCAGGTGTTTGATTTCCCCTGGTGAGTGGGACTATAAACCCAGCAGGGAGAGCATTGCACTGGTTCCCGAAAAGGTCAAATGAGTGTTCTTCACTCTTCTGTGAGCGGCTCCAACTTCCTGACAACTGTAAAACCCAGAGTGAGGGTGTGGGTAGGTGGGAGATGAAATAGTATATTAATTCAATTGGAAAATATAAATTATAGGTAAAGAGTCAGATTGCTTAGCATAGCCTGATTCTTGGATAAATCAATAATTCAGTTCTATGTAATGTATTTTTTTTCTTTTAGGAGGAAGAGGAAGACATGGACAGCTACCAGGTAATTTAGCACCTGTTAATCTCATCTCAAATAAGCATGTTTAAAGTATTTAATTACACATTCCTGGATCTCGCTATACTGTTATTTAAGGATTAAACAATTCATACTGCTTTTTTTTGTTGTTTTAAAGTAAAACAGAGTAGGGAACATTGAGTGTTGTTTCATAGACCGTAAAGTGTTTTAGGAGTGGGAAATCATTTGTGACTGAGATCCTTTTCCAAACCTGGAGCTCCCCAGCCAGGGTCCCTGAAGATCCTTTTCTCCGGATCCTCTTTCCTGGACATTTTCTGTCCTGAGTGAGTCACCACTCGTTGCCCTTATTATAGTTGTGTCAATCTGAGCTTCAGTCAACACTAGGTGTTTTGCATATTTTTGTTTTTTTTTTTTGTGACAGAGTCTCATCCTGTCGCCCAGGCTGGAGTGCAATAGTGCAATCGCAGCTCACTGCACTGTCTCCCGGGTTCAAGCGATTCTCCTGCCCCAGCCTCCCGAGTAGCTGGGATTACAGGTGCATGCCACCAAGCCCAGCTAATTTTTTGTATCTTTACTAGAGACGGGGTTTCACCATGTTGACCAGGCTGGTCTCGAATTCCTGACCTTGTGATCCACCTGCCTCGGCCTCCCAAAGTGTTGGGATTATAGGCGTGAACCACTGCGCCCGGCTATATTTTGCATTTTTTAAGCCAGATCTTTCTTACCCACTTCCTGGAATCATACAGCATTTGGAATCTGTTTTTATTTTATTTTTTTTTACTTTCTTTTCCTAACCTTCTAAAGATTTTGTTTCTGTCTGTGCAGTTTCATCTGTTAGTCATTGTTCAGGACTGTCAGGGCTCTTTGGAGCCTGATTATGTCATCTGTGTAATCACTCTCTTGGTTTTACATCATTCTAATTTGATAGAAATGTCTGCTTTCCTATAAGTCGCTGATAAAAACACTGTATCAGATAGGGTTAAATACAGAGTCCTATGGCACAACAATAGAGACTTTTTTCAAGCTGACATTAATCACTGTTCTTTGGATGTGATATTTGAGTCCTCTGTGGTTTCACTGAAGTAGATGCATCACATGTTTCTCCATCTTGTCCACAATAGTGTCATAGGCTATTTGGTTAAGTGCCCTAGTAAAGTCCAGACACACTATATCTGCAGCATTCCACTGACCTACCCAGTCTTGTAACCTTATTAGAAAAGGAAATGAGGTAAGATTGGTATTCATGTAGGTGTTGGCTGGTAGGTTGTTATTCTGTTAATGACAACCCCTGTCCCCCTTTCCCCTACCTGTTACCCTTTCCCCTACCTGTTACCCCACAAAATGCACAAAAACAAGTGAGAGAAGCATTTACGTCTTCGAGAGCCTGTGTTGATAGAAAGCAGAAGTTACAAAAGTTAAAGGATTTGTCTGATTATTCCAAGGTACATAAATTGAAAGTGGTTTTTTGTTTGTTTTGTTTTGGTTTGGTTTTTGGAGACAGAGTCTTGTTCTACCGCCCAGACTGTAGTGCAGTAGAGTGATCTTGGCTCATTGCACCTCTGCCTCTCAGGTTTAAGCAATTCTCTTGCCTCAGCCTCCCAAGTAGTTGGCATTAAAGGTGCACACCACCACCATGCCCAGCTAACTTTTATTTATTTATTTACTTAGATGAAGTTTTACTCTTGTTGCCCAGGCTGGAGTGCAATGGCACTTTCTCGGCTCACTGCAACCTCTGCCTCCCGAGTTCAAGCGATTCTCCTGCCCCAGGCTCCCGTGTAGCTGGGATTACAGGCACCTGCCACCATGCCTGGTTAATTTTTGTATTTTTAGTAGAGATGGGGTTTCACCATGTTGGGCAGGGTGGTCTCGAACTCCTGACCTCAGGTGATCTGCCTGCCTTGGCCTCCCAAAGTGTTGGCATTACAGGTGTTAGCCACCGTGCCTGGGCAATTTTTTGTATTTTGAGTAGAGACAAAGTTTTGCTGTGTTAGCCAGGCTGGTCTCACACTCCTGTCCTCAAGTGATCTACCCGCCTCAGCCTCCCAAAGTGTTGAGATTACAGGTGTGAGCCACCACGCCCAGCCATATTGGAAGATTATTGAGTCCTGTTTGTGGGTTTTATCCAGCAAAGAGACCTTTTAGAAGATTTTGCAGGTGCTTAAAGTTCTACCCCCAAGCCATTAGAAATAAAATTGGTTCTGGATACCTGAGAATGCCCTTTCTGTTCAAGAAAATAATGCTTTAAATTCTGAAAATAGCTGTTTTGAATGATGGGCGCAGTCAACTGGCAGTAGTAATAAATAAATTATTATATACTACTTTACCTTTTCCAAGGCATAGGAGAGTAAGGTTTTAAGATAGGAGCATCAGTTTCAGATAGATTATCTTGACATTACATTGAACATGATTTTCCTTGCTTGCTTCCAGGATCGAGATTTAGAGAGACTTCGTAGAAAATGGCTAAATGCATTAACAAAACGTCAGGAGTACTTGGATCAACAATTGCAAAAGCTTGTCAGTAAACGTGGTAGGAAAAACGAATAGAATATTTTTCTCCCTTGCAAATCAGTGCATAATTAATTATTCTCCCTTTGTAGCCACATCAGTTAAGAACCAGATGAACACATCAGTAGTGGGGATGGCAGGAGCAGATGAGTGCTACTCCTTGTTTATGTCATACCATTTATCCAGCTGTCATATCTTGGTGGAGGTCTTCCTCCCACCCCTCACAAAGAAAGAGAAAATACGGTGCACAAAGCATACATGGTCCCTCAAAGATAATGTAAAGGAAGGTGGTGACTTTTCTTATCCAGAGGGCTCGAGTCCTCTGACTCTGGACCAGTCACTCCTGTGTGGTCCCTCTGTAGGCCTCCCAGGAACTGAAGGTGGCCTCTGCAGGAGCCCACCTGACCTCCCTAGCTGTGGGTTGGTTTTTTTATCATTGGGAAGCACTTGTCAGCTAATAACTGAAATATAGGCAAATCCAGTCTTTACTCAGGACAAAAAGATAAATGGCAAGTGAGGTTTCGGCATTGAATCCTCATTCTTGGTGTTCTAGATAAAACAGAGGATGATGCTGACCGCGAAGCGCAGCTTCTGGAGATGCGGCTGACCTTAACTGAGGAGAGGAACGCGGTGATGGTCCCCTCTGCTGGCAGTGGTATTCCAGGGGCCCCAGCAGAATGGTACGAACCCTGTGATGCGTCTTGTGAGGTTCTGAATGCTCGCCAGACCATCTGCTTTTAGCTTGAATTTTGCGTGTGCTACGGTTAATGGAAGAGTCATAATAGCATGGGGGGAAATGTTGTTTAAATTAAAGGAACTGTTAAATTATTTTCATGAGTTGAGTAACTATGACCTAAAACTGTTTTATTAAATAAATGTTGTTATTGGCCAAAGTCATTAAGATTTCTGAGAACTTAAATCAATATTTAATACCATTGCACTTAGCATTAAAAAAAATAGTTAATATGTTAATTACTTGGGTCATTCCCTTAGAAGACTGTTCGGTCATAAGAAAATTGCATCTCCACGCGATTTTGGTTTTGGTGCTGGCTTAAACTGTGCTGTCAGCAAATGTTCTGTGCTACTTTATAGAAATTAAAAATAGTAAATTTAGCCAGAGGGAGCCCTTAAGTATATCATTTTATGAGAAAGTAGGTTTAAACAAGAGAACTTCACTATAAACAGGTAGGGGTGTCTTATAAGGCTAAGTTCAAATGTCAGGGTACGAAGCAGCAGCTACAGCGGAGGCTTTGTGGCCTCTCTGATTCTGGATTAGAGTAAAATCAGGGCCAGGGTTGTTACCGCTTTGCCCTCTAACAGCCCTGAATGCCATTAAGGCTGTGTTCCTATGTGCCTGCCGCTGAGAAAGTAACCTGATTCGGATGCCATTTGTTCTTCATGTTTTAGGACCCCAGTGCCTGGGATGGAGACACACATTCCTGTTATATTCCTGGACTTAAACGGTAAGTTAGGAGGTGTTTTCTGAAGGCTTACCTCTGAAAATTTAGTGCCTTATAACATGTAGATTCCAACCAAGTGCATCATGAGGCAGGTCTGTCCTCCTAAGGCTAGAACCAGTTTGACGTGTGTCCAAGTCCCCTGGTTGTAGACAGACTGATTTCTATGTCGTAGTCGAATGTGTTTTTGACAGTAATAGGTGCACTTCACCATGCTCCTCACCTCTCATTCCTGCAGCTCACAGTGCCATGTGGATGCTCTACTCTCCCAGCATTAGGATGGTAGCAGTGTTCTTCTGCACTGAAAATATTTTCTTCTTTAAATTTTTTTTTTTTGAGATGGAATCTTGCTCTGTCACCTGGGCTGGAGTGCAGTGGTGCGATCTTGGCTCACTGCAACCTCCACCTCCCCAGTTCAAACGATTCTCCTGCCTCAGCCTCCTGAGTAGCTGGGACTACAGGTGTGTGCCACCACACCCGGCTAATTTTTTGTATTTTTAGTAGAGATGGGGTTTTACCATGTTTGCCAGGGTGGTCTCCATCTCCTGACCTCGTGATCTGCTCGCTTCGGCCTTCCCAAAGTGCTGGGATTACAGACGTGAGCCACCGCGCCCAGCCTCTTTAATTCTTAGGAAAAGACTTCTCTCTGGAAAGGACAAATAACTAGTGGTACTTATAAAGCATGTTTCCTTCTTGTGGTGTTTTCTTAGCATTATCTAATAAATTTTTCACTGTTTCTATGAGTTCTTGTGCCATTCATCCCTGTATTACCTGTTTAAAAAAAAACAAAAAAAAACTCATTTTTTTCTGTTTCCCATTCACCCCCATGTAAAATATTTTGGGCCTGGATACATTTTACATATATTCTGCCTGTAGGAGTTCTGCCTGTAGGAGGGAAAATAGAAAATGGAAAGGTAGATTAAGGTTCTAAAAATAAGTTGAAAGTCAGCAGTTAAATTCCTAAAACATCTGCAGAACTGTATATTAACATTAACTCTCCTTAATGAGTGTGGATGTCCTCCATGATTTTCTTCCACCTAGCTGACAGTGAGATGCAATCTCTGAGGCATTTAGGATCTCCTGCCACTTAGCTTATTTACGTGGAAGATTTTTCTATGTATAGGGTTGGAGAATAATACCGAATAATACAGCCACTGTCTGTTTGCCTGATGGAGGTGGAAGGTGTTTGTTTTTTAAGGTTTGCCACAAATCCTTATCCTGCTGTGGTGTTTTGAACTTGGTGCCTGAGGGTGATTCTGGTCTGTTCTTCTGTTAGGTTTCCTGGGTAGGTGAGGTGCTCATATTTGGGTACAGGCAGGGATGTGCATAAAAAAGTGAAAAACAATAAGCTTAAGGAAGACGCGGTAGTCCGGGCATTTGAGGGGATGATCAGGACTTTGGTCAACATGGTCCATGTTCTCGGTCCCCCCATGCCCACCTCCTAGAAAAGGAACTTCAGATGTCTGCCCACAAGCTCCAGGTGAAGGGGAGTGGGGAGGGCCAGGCTCAGGCCTGAGGAACCGGGGGACCATGGTGTAGCCCTTCTGTTTCCAGCCCATATAGCCAGTGGAACTTTCTGCTGAGTGTCACTGTCAGGCTCGTTTCTCACTCCTTCAGTGCACTAAATGGTAGGGAATTTGTGTTATAACCCTGTCACTGATATTGATGAGATGACCTTGGGTAACCTCTTAGGTATCTTGGTTTCATTTCTCTTCCCTATAAAATAAGGCAAAAATGTAGCAGATTGGATGAGATCATTTTTTGAGGCACTTTCTTATCTCTAAGATCTGTGAACTTTTAAATGGTCATCTTCAGTGTCATGTAAGATTTCAGAGCAAAAAGCAAATGAAATTTGAAGCAGAAGAATTTTAATAATCACATTGAAATTTAGCTGGTAGGGGTTATCCTTGAAAATGATCTCAGTATTTAATGGAAATTCTTTGCTTTTAGCTGATGATTTCAGCTCTCAGGATAATCTTGATGACCCAGAAGCTGGTGGATGGGATGCGACCTTGACTGGGGAAGAAGAAGAGGAGTTCTTTGAACTGCAGATTGTGAAACAGCATGATGGGGAGGTAAGGAAAGCGTAACTTGGGACAATCAGATGAAAAGTGGTTTACTTAACCTCTCCTCGAGCTTTTTGAAACAATTAATAAGGCAATCATGCCAGTCCTTTACATTTCTCAAAATACATAAAGGAAAACCTTTCATCATGACTTGCAGAAGAATGGAGCTTGAGCATCATATTATTTCCATTCACCTTTTCCTTCCTTTCCTGGTAACTTGTACTGAGCTTTTGTGAGCAATTCAGGTCAGCAGCGGTCGGGAGCTTGAGGCTCTCTCTGTTCCTCAACCAGTGAGAGATGGAAGCACGGGTTGCGGAAGTGCATTGAGGTAAAATGGCACCAGGTTTGGGATTTGCTTTGGGGTTTTTTTGGGTTTTTTTTTGTTTTGAGATGGAGTCTCGCTCTGTCACCCAGGCTGGAGTGCAGTGGCAGGATCTTGGCTCACTGCAGCCTCTACCTCCCAGGTTCAAGTGATTCTCCTGCCTCAGCCTCCCAAGTAGCTGGGACTATAAGTGTGTGCCACCATGCCTTGCTTTTATATATATATATATATATATATATATATATATATTTTTTTTTTTTTTTTAGTAGAGATGGAGTTTCATCATGTTGGCCAAGCTGGTCTTCAACTCCTGACCTGAAGTGATCGTCTGTCTTGGCCTCCCAAAGTGCTTGGATTACAGGTGTGAGCCACTGCGCCTGGCTGGGATTTGCTTTGAAATCCTTTTGTCAGGACTTTTTTTTTTTTTTTTTTTTTTCAATTGAGATGGAGTCTCACTCTGTTGCCCAGGCTGGAGTGCGATGGCATGATCTCAGTGATCTCAGCTCATTGCAGTCTTCACCTCCCGGGTTCAAGTGATCCTCTTGCCTCAACCTCCGAAGTAGCTGTGAGTACAGGTGCATGCCATCAAGCCTGGCTAATTTTTGTATTTTTAGTAGAGATGGGTTTTCTCCATGTTGGTCAGGCTGGTCTCAAACTCCTGACCTCAAGTGATCTACTTGCCTCAGCCTCCCAGAGTGCTGGGATGACAGACATGAGCCACCGCAGCCAGCCAGGATTTATTAAAAAGGAAAAGAATAGGTGAAGGCAATGTGGTGACATCTTGATTTTAATGGTTGAATCTGAGCGATGGGTATCTCACAGGAGTTTATTTTCTAATTTTGAGTATGTTTGAAAAATTGTGAAATAATCAGGAAGGAAAGCTGTATGTGATACTTTGAGGACACATCATTACTTAGTAGTGTCCCTAAGAAGCAAAACTTGAGTCTTAACAGTGAGGAGTCAGTCCGACACACTGCGGCTGTGCCTTCTGTGAACAGTGGGCCGGCACCCTTCCAGTTCAGCAGGGACAAGGAAGGGCTGAGGAGCTATTGCAGATTAGAGTAGGCTAGAGGAACATGACTAAGGCAGTGTGTGGTTCCGGGATGGGAAAATTGAAAAATTTGAATATGGATTCTATATTAAATAATAATGTATTGCTGTTAAATTTCTTAGATATGATATGCAACTTACTTGAAAGTGGTTCAGCAAAAGTAATAATGTGTGTGTGTGAGTTTTGAGAAAGAGAAGCAAAAGTGGCCAAATGGTAGCAGTTGGTGCATCGTGATGAAAGAGTTACAGATCACTCGACTGAATTTTTGCAACTTTTCTTGACATTTGAGCATTTTTTAATACAAACTTCAAAAGTAAGCCAACTGGGATCATCATGCCCTATACTTTTCAGGCTAAGGTGATTGTGGCCACACTGTCACACTCCATTGTCTTTTCAGGGCAGCTGTCATAGTAGAACTTCGTTGGTGACTGGCATATGCCCTTTCAGCCTGAGCCAAGGTGGTTTCCTTGAAAGAGTTTTCATGTTTCTGGAGAAGAGAGAAACCTATTTCCTCTCTGTCTTCTCTGCAGGCGAAAGCAGAAGCCTCCTGGGACTCCGCGGTGCACGGCTGCCCTCAGCTCAGCAAAGGCACGCCCGCGGACGAGCGGTTGTTTCTGATCGTGCGCGTGACGGTCCAGCTCAGCCACCCAGCTGACATGCAACTGGTGTTACGCAAGAGAATCTGTGTCAATGTTCACGGCCGGCAGGTTAGTCTTCTGTGGAAGAAACGACTCTAACCACAGTTGCGACCCGAGGGTAGGGCCGGGCAGAAGTTGCAGAAGTTGCTCTAACCTTCTGTCCAAACAGGCTCCTGGGAGCACTGACCTATTCTTTTCCAGGTGACTGCTGCTGTCTTGTACCTATGCTTGCTTCAAGCCCCAGATGTGTCACTTGCTCCTGGACAGTATTCTTACACTGAATCTTTCTTAGGGCAGATTCACAAATCATGGTTATTCTTTTGGGTACCTCACAGCCCTGTCAAGGGCAAGGTCAGTGGTTTGGTTGTTGCCTTTTTATCTGGGCCCTGTCAAATGAGGAGTTTCCCTCTTACTCTGCTGTTTTCAGGCTTTTTTTTTTTTTTTAAGATAGGGTCTTGCCCTGTTGCTCAGGTTGGAGTGCAGTGATGTGATCATAGCTCACTGCAGCCGTCACCTCCTGAGCTCAGGTGACCCTTCCTCTTCAGCCTCCCCAGTAGCTGGGACCACAGGCACGTGCCACCACACCTGGCTAATTTTTTGTTTTTCTTATGGAGATGGGGTCTCGCCGTGCTGCCAGGGTGCTTTCCAGACCTTTTACCTCTTGCAGTCTTTGATGTGTATATTTGGCTTTGGGATAAAAAGGTGAATAAGAAATGAGCCCAGTGCAGTGGTGCACACCTGCTTTCCCAGCAACTCAGGAGGCTGAGGCAGCGGGATTACTTGAGCCTAGGAGTTCGAGTCCAGCCTGGGCAATGTGTCTCAAAAAACAAAGTCTGTGTCCTGAAAGAGCCAGGTTGATTTGCATAGGTAGATACATAACAGGCAACTGCTCTCGGCCTGAGCTGAGCACGTGGTGCAGCAGGTCCTCACCACTTGTGGTGAAAATGCAGGTAAGAGAAGGAAGAATTCAGCCCCAGGGAGTTGGGGGGTGGTAGGGGCGCTTCAGAGAGGACGGCAGCATTTGAGCTGGGACTTAGAGAGGACGGGCATTGGCCAGGCAGAGCAGGAGGAGATGCAGTTCCGTGGATAGGAGGAAATACACGTGCAGAGAGAGTGGGGAGGGCGGGACATGGTAGGATCAGGGACCACGAGGAGCTCCATGTGCTGGGGGTTTTGCCTGTGCCAAGGAGCGTGGCTCTCGCATAGTTGCAGCTGGATTATGAAAGTCCATGTGCCATATGAAGGGATTTAATACAAAATTTCTAGGTAAGAATTTAAGGCCGGGTGTGGTGGCTCACGCCTATAATCTCAACGCTTTGGGAGGCCGAGGCAGGCGAATCACCTGAGTTTGGGAGTTTGAGACCAACCTGACCAACATGGAGAAACCCCGTCTCTACTAAAACTACAAAATTAGCTGGGCGTGGTGGGGGGTGCCTGCAGTCTCAGCTACTGGGGAGACTGAGGCAGGAGAATTGCTTAAACCTGGGAGGTGGAGGTTGCGGTGAGCTGAGATTGCACCATTGCATTCTAGCCTGGGCAACAAGAGTGAAACTCTGTCTCAAAAAAAAAAAAGAATTTAAATTCTTTCTCTTACTAGTTTTGCAAATATAAGGATTTGGGAGATTGCGTCTGGGGATCCTTTTAACTGTCTTATCTCCCTTTTTTGAGGCATTCTCAATACACTGACTAAAACCAGTACAGATGAAAATCTTTTCATTTAAAAGAGCACAGTCATGGTTGACAGACTCCTAGATGTAATCTCCACCCCTAAAAATTAATCTTTAGTTCTAAATGTCACACCGATATCAATCTTTGAAATGAAGACTGGCGGTAATGCCGTTAAAATTGCAGCTCTTTAGCTTGGCAATCCAACATCAATAAAATCCAGGTCACGGGGGTTAGCTATAGATGTATATGGTATGCTCCCATTCACTCTCTGTCTTCCTTTTCTCATAAGTCTGTGAGGGTTTGAAAAAGACACACTGCTCATGAGGAGCATTTTGAAGAGCGATTTTCCATTTTGGAATTAGACATCCTGGTTGCCAGGCCCTGGGACTGACCTGCCACAACCACCGGCCCTACAGGGTCCTTGACAGAAAAGGTACATTGTGCAGTCACCACATGTTGCCTGGTTTTTGTTTCTATTGTAGGGACAATAGGTTTCCATATATATATATGGGATATATGTATATCTATATGGCGTGTATATATATATGTATATTTTTTTTTCCTGGTTGAAATGATGTGGAAGTATTTTTAAGGCATGCCATTTTCTCTCTCAATTTCAGATATTTCATTCCTAAGAATGGTCATGTGGAAGGCTCTCTTCTTCTTTATAACAAGAATAGGACCTTCCGCATGACCCTAATACACACACGTCAGCTTCACTAATTCCATACAAATGGATAAATGAAAAGGTCGGATAATAGTAGCATCGACATCTCCCTTCACCATCCCTAGGGACAGCGATCTCTATACCTTGACTTGCGTAATTAGCCTGGGCTCAGCACTGCAAGGCTGAAGTCAAGGGAGAGAAGTAATGACATAAATTGTCTCCCTGCATTCTGAGATACTATATTCTTTTAAAAATTTAAAGATCATTGAATATGAAATAAATTATCATTAGGTAGGTTTCTGAAATGGTGTATGTCTGAGACCAAATAGCTTGGCTTTGCTCTTTTCTTGAGGGCTTCACATGTTTCTGCTGTTCCTTTTGCGTGAGTAGAAAGCTCGGTGCCCATTTCATGTTCTCTCCCCTTTACCTTTGTTCCCTGATGGTATTCTGCTCTCATCCCTGCTCTCTTCAACCTCTGCAGGGTGTTCAGTCTTAACAGCATCTTGAAATGAGTCATCTATGCATTAATTCAACAGTTCAATTCCTAACTGTGCAAAGAGCACAGTCAGCATAAACAATGACCGTGCACTCTTAAATCATTCCTCATAACGATCTTGCTTTGGTCAAGAATTTAATGCCTGGACTTGTCAATATTCATGGTACGAGATGTCCATCGTGCTGGGGAGAAAAAAATGTGTAAGCCTCACCAGTCCTTGCTTCCATCTTAGTTAGAAGGTCATTTTATTGTGTGGAAGTCAACAAGCTTATATTTCTGTAGCATTTAAGCACCGTTCTTCTGGATACCTACTGCCAGTTTACAGACTTGGAGGTCTGTACTTTTCCTGTGTTGGGTGTGGGACCCTTCACACACGGTGGGCATCTAATAAGTTGGTTTCGTACCATAGGACAACGTTGAGGAAACGGTACTTGGTGATTTCACTTGCTTATGTTGGAAACATGACCTGTTTTCTTTTGGTTAGAATGAACTGGTATTTTCTATGCTGTCTTTTGTTAATAATGTAAACTCAGTTTTTTAGGTGGGAAACCATATCTTCTATTTTGTTTTTCTCTAGGGTTTTGCACAGAGTCTCCTAAAAAAGATGTCTCCTCGAAGTTCTATTCCTGGCTGTGGAGTGACTTTTGAAATTGTCTCCAATATTCCAGAGGTGAAGGATATACAATTTGAATTTACTAAAAATAAACACTTAAAAAAAGAGCCAACTCCCTGAAAAGTGACCTACCCAAGACATACATATGAAGTGAAAGTGTATGTTTAGGGAAGCTGTAGATTTTTAGAACGATTTTCTAATATCAATTAATAGTACAATGTACTTGTGGCTTTAAAAGTTCCAGTTTTAGCCGGGCCCGGTGGCTCAAGCCTGTAATCCCAGCACTTTGGGAGGCCGAGACAGGCGGATCACGAGGTCAGGAGATCGAGACCATCCTGGCTAACAAGGTGAAACCCCGTCTCTACTAAAAAATACAAAAAACTAGCCGGGTGAGGTGGCGGGTGCCTGTAGTCCCAGCTACTCGGGAGGATGAGGCAGGAGAATGGTGTGAACCCGGGAGGCGGAGCTTGCAGTGAGCCGAGATCCCACCACTGCTCTCCAGCCTGGGAGACAGAGCGAGACTCCGTCTGAAAAAAAAAAAAAAAGTTCCAGTTTTAGTATTTTGTTGAAGAACTTTCTTTTGAAAAGCAAATCAACACCTTTTTACACAGAAGATGACAGAAGAGAAACATATTGTACCCAGGAAGGGAGGCAATATAGCATAGAGATTCCAGTTGGATCCTGAAGTCAAACAGAAATCTTGTTTCTGTCACTTACTAGCAAAATGAACTTGCGTAAATTACTCTGAGCCCATATTTTTTTTTCTTGTCAAATGGGGTTAGTAATACCTTTGCACAAAGTATTTTTAAGGGTCAAATGAGACAGTTTGTACCAACGGTTGTGCATGTGCTAGAGAAAATGTTATTGCTACGATTGTTGTTACCACGATTATTTTATTAGTACTATTAGTATTTCTCTTTCTGAACTAATTGAGATATTCAGAGGATTCAGAGAAGCAGAGCTTAAATTTATCCTTGGTACAAACTTGATGGAAGATGTGGCTTGTCCGTACTTCCTGATAGGTCATTCCTGAATTAGACATGTATTCATTCACCCAGATACCAGCACAGCTGGGAAATGGGGCATCCCTTGCAGGGCCAGGAGAAGTGAGGGTCTTAAGTGAAGGACTCTGAAAAGAGAAAATTCCTTCTCCCACCCTCAGCCTCAAAGAGGGGGTGTGGGCAAGGGGGTGGAGGTTTCACTTCCTCGGGGTTGGAGAAGTGGGGGATGTGAGACATCAGAGGATGCCCTTCCTCACCATGCCATCAACACCAGCACCAGTTCCTGTCATTTCAGGGCTTAGGATTTGCCCATCGACACTGTTGAGTATTTGAACAATAGGTGAACAGTGTATATTTTAATACAGAGATCAGCTTTTTTTTTTTTTTTTTTTTATTGAGACTGAGTCTTGCTCTGTCACCAGGGTGGAGTGCAGTGGCACGATCTTGGCTCACTGCAACCTCCAACTCCCGGGTTCAAGTGATTCTCCTGCCTCAGCCTTCCGAGTAGCTGGGATTACAGGCATGTGCCACCATGCCCAGCTAATTTTTGTATTTTTAGTAGAGATGGGGTTTCACCATGTTGGCCAGGATGTTCTCAATCTCCTGACCTCCTGATCCACCTGTCTTGGCCTCCCAAAGTGCTGAGATTACAGGCGTGAGCCACCACGCCCGGCCAGAGATCAGCTTTTGGAAAAGAAAAATATTACACAGTACTTAGGCTTTCTTTTAGATATTTTGTGTTGCAGAATGCTTTTGCCTCTCAAGTCATGTTGGATAGTAACTTGTTCTTTCCTGGATCTTTAAAGTGTTAGGCTTGCATAGTAAATATTAACCATCTAATTATTTAATTTGGAGTTTGCAGAGTTGTTGCACGGTCTTGGTTCTGTAATAGATTGCTCTGTGTGCTTCATTCACTCTTGTTTGTAAGATTTAAAACAAATATACATCTATGTCTAGCTAGAGACTTACTGTTTATGTATCTAAACATTTTCTGTATCTTCCAGTTGTTTCAGATCTTGTCTCTGTAAATTGCTTGAATGCAGTTGAGAAACAGTGATGGCTATAGGAAACTGTTTTCATTTCTTTTCTCTCTCCATTTCCCCTCCCTTTTCCTTCTCTTCCACTTAGTTTCTTATGCCTTTTAAAAGTGCTTTTATTCTCCAGAGGACAGGGTTTAAAAGGAAAGAAATATGGGGGGGATCAGCTTGAAGATAAACATAACCTCATGTAATTGTGCTGTTAGTTAGCTAAACATCCAAACTGGCAAACGTTGTTTCCACATTATGAAATCCTGATGATAGAGGCAAAATGAAACATAAAGCTGATTGTGTAAAGACTAGACCCAAAAACAAAACAAAAAGATCCCATAATAGGCAAGTTTCATCATGAAAAAGCCCCAAAAGTTCCTTGGGTTCTGTATCACAGAAGCCATTAGGGCATCATGGCCAAAAGAAATAGCCCAGGCCAGAGACAGTTTCTTTCTCCTTATAAAATGAGGATAATGTCTGTTTCCTTCAGACACTGAAAGTATTCTGTGTTGGGGTGAAAAGAATATCCTACCAGGAGACGGGAGACCTAAGTTCTAGTCTTGACTCTTGCAAATTGTGTGGTCTTCCTCTTGTCATCTAGGAAATGAGGATGATTCCTTCTTTTCATGGTTATTATGAGGCTTAAGTGAATTACTGTACAAGACAAAAAAGTTTTTGTGAACTTAAGCCATCTTACAAATCCTCCCATATTTTATCTGACTCACTTAAATTGTTTATCTTTGAAGTAGAATGTGTCGTAATTGATGGTATCTTAAAATTAACAGAGTTTTTTTCCCCTCAATCATGTATAAAATCTTTTGTCTTACAGTTGATGGCATTTAAGATGCAGTGGTATATGGATATACATTTTGTAGTTTTGGCATAATTATAAGAAATTTACAAGTGAATAAAGTATCTGATTGTCTCTGAGAACAGTAATTTGTTAAGAGCCCACTTTGCTTGAAATAACTAAATACGTTAATAAAGCTTCTTTCTGACTGTGCATCTCCCATTTGTATTCGCAGCCAGCTCATGTCCCAGGATTGGGGACGGGCTGTACCAGAAAGCTCAGTGTAGGAGAACTTACCTAGACAGCCTATCCTTGGCTGGCTGCAGGCCTTTGGCCTCTGCCACTCGAGCAGAAGATTGAACCAGTCCTAGAAGCTGCGATGTTCTGAATATGTTAGCTACCCCGGGCTGCGTAGTGGCAGGCGCTGAAATCCTATGTCCACTATTTTCTCCATACCGGGCCTCCTCCCTGGGAGGCAGTTTGATTGCCACCCTGTGTAGCAGTCACCCCAGCCCCTCTTCCCTTTCTCTGTCCCTCAGGAGTTCCAGGGCGGGGGGGTAATGTTCCTGAAATATTGTTTTTATGGTGGTTACATTTCTGGCTAGTCAACAAAATCCTTTCTAACCAGTCATGGGTTTTTTGCAGGGGGAATGTAGTAGAGAACAGTTTTGTTGAGAATGCGCTGTGTTTCAGCTGTGCTGTGTTTAACTTAAC
This sequence comes from Chlorocebus sabaeus, assembly GCF_047675955.1. Lineage (NCBI taxonomy): Eukaryota > Metazoa > Chordata > Mammalia > Primates > Cercopithecidae > Chlorocebus > Chlorocebus sabaeus. The sequence goes on along the minus strand of NC_132911.1, from coordinate 28,723,202 downwards.
CGGCCTTTCAAGTGGACTTAGCCACCTAATCACTTTTTCATTATTTCCTTGGAAAAATGCATTGGCCTTCCAAAGCTGACTTTAAAATGGAGCTTTGGAATACGTTCTGTGTGTGTGTGCATGCGTGTGTATGTGTGTGCGCACGCGTGTATGTGTGTGTTGTGTGTAAATCAAGAAGCTTTTATAATGTGCAGCTTTCTACTCCTCAGGATGCCCAGGGAGTGGAGGAACGGGAAGCATTAGCAAGAATGGCAGCCAATGTTGAAAATCCAGCTTCTGCTGACTCGGAAGCTTATATTGAAAAGTACCTCAGGAGCGTGCTGGCTGTAGAAAACCTCCTGACTTTAGATCGTCTGCGCCAGGTTAGCCAACCGCGTGGATAGGACAGGCAGCAGAGGCCCTGATGCAGGCTGAGTCTGTGTTGGACTCTGTAATTCACAGTGTTGTTGCACCTAACGTTTGAAGAGTTCACTCTTATGAACTTTGAATAATCCAGAGTGATTGTAATTGAGTCATTCTGTCTTATGAAGTAACAGCCTTTATTTAATTTTAAAAAACTGTTTGTGGGTACATAGTAGATGTACGTATTTATGGAGCACATGTACTGTTTTGATACAGGCATGCAGTACGTAATAATCACATAACAGCATTGTTTAAATAGCTAGGAATGTCTGTATAGATGGGGGATGCAAGTCTGCTGTACATGGTGTTGCTTTTGCAGTGTGTCTCTTACATGTCTTTTTCCTCTATGTTTTCTGATTCACAGGAAGTTGCAGTGAAGGAACAGTTAACAGGAAAAGGGAAGTTGAGCAGGAGGAGTATCAGTTCTCCAAATGTGAACAGAGTGAGTGTGTGGAACCAAGTTCTGTGCTGTGCCTGGGACTTCTCTCCTCTCCTCTTTTCTTGGGTAACTCTTCTCCACCTGTCAAACCCCATCTCTGAAACCCTTTCCTTGCCAGGACTGATGTCAGGGCCCGTGGTCTCTACTCCATTGGGTCTGTGCACCTCTGCCCCATTCCTATTAATATTGTAGGGGAAGTAGCAGTTAAGTACCTTTCAGGTGTTTCTTATCTTCCCATCACCACTGCCTAGCATAGACTGAGGTGTTCAGTGAATGTTTGTTGAACCAAACCAGAACTAGCCAAGGGCCCATTGCAAGCCAATGCCATTTTCTTGGCTCAAATTATTTTTAAGTTGAGGAGGAGTCTGGACTAGGTTCACAAACCAGTTCACAAGACAGCCAGGGTGGTGTCCATGCGTCAGATACGTGGGGCTGTTTCATAACAATGGCTTCAGTTTGTTGTTGTTTTTGAAAACATAGATACAATTTATGTGCATATTGAACGTGGGAATAATCCTTCACAAAGAAATAGGCTCTTGGCCCCTTGATTTATTCCTCTTTTCCTCATTTTTGATGAAGATGTAGATATGAAGAATGACACTTTCATCCTAACTTCACACCAAGAGAAGTTACAGCACAAGCGCTGTGAGAAAGGGCAGCTGACATTGGCCTTAGCGTCTGAGAGAGAAGGGAGAGCGATAGGAGGAGTTTCACACTGGACGCCACCAACCATCTCAGACATTTAGGAAGATCACTTTAACTCAAGGCAGATAACATCTCATTTCTCCAGAAAATGATATATTAAAATACACTGATATATGCAGAGATTCAGTATTTGGGATCTGATAGTTTAAATAGTTTGTGAGTTTATTTACAGTTGCTACAAATACCCAGAGAAAGGAATCATAAGCTCAGGCCATGGTAAGATAACCAGTAACCTGGTATCTTTCACACAGAAGGGCTCACCCAACGGGACAGCTCTTGTTCAGGTCCAGCTGGTTGTGACCTCAGTGTGAACTGAATATCCAGATCTTACAGAAACCTCTCATCTGAAAATTGTTCATAACCAATTCAATGTTGGTAATGTCCCAAAGACCACTAGTGTGCAGCCTTCGTCTTGACAACCTCTCTGCTGCCACCCAAATTTTTGACGTTCGGTTGACTGGGTTGGCAAAGGCTGGCATTGCCTAAACCACATTTTTATGCTCTGATGCATAAAGAACTAACCCTCCTTTCTTTCTTCTTCAGTTGTCTGGAAGCCGACAAGATCTCATTCCATCATACGGTCTAGGCAGCAACAAGGTAGGTGTTTGTAACTATTTCTATCAGTGTTTTAAGGCCCATTTCCCATTCAGCTTTCATCTTCTCAAACCTCAGGTTATTTTTGCAAACCAGAATTTCCCCTACTCATCTGTATTATGTAAAACTTACTGGAAAGTATTTTAGAGTTCATTTCTTTTAATCTGCCAATTAAAATAAGGTTTATTAGACTCTACTGGGGTTTAAAAACAATTTTTCCTCTAAAACTTGCTTCTGTCAGAAAAGAAACTTTAAATTAGATTTTTTTTTGGAGACAGAGTTTCTTGTCACCCAGGCTGGAGTGCAATGGCGCCATCTCGGCTCACTATAACCTCTGCCTCCCAGGTTCAAGTGATTCTCCTGCTTCAGCCTCCCGAGTAGTACATGGGATTACAGGCACATGCCGCCACACCCAGCTAATTTTTGTGTTTTTAGTAGAGATGGGACTTCGCCATGTGAACTCCTGATGGCAGGTGATCCACCCGCCTCAGCCTCCCAAAGTGCTGGGATTACAGGCGTGAGCCACTGTGCCTGGCCGAAATCAGAGTTTTATGGTGAAGTACTGATATATAATGATAGAAAATGTATGAGGAATAAGAAAATTATATCTAAAAGTTAACATTATTTGTGAGAAGAAAGAAAAACACGGAACGGAAATTTTGTTCACTGGAATTTATTTACTTGTAATAGAGCCTTCCCTGTTTAACAGAGTTTGAAGCATGGAGAACTCATTCTTATTTTTAAAAAAGGTTAGCGCTCCTTGAAACCATCTTATTTGGGCACCACACATCATAGTTTGTGCCTGTCGCTTTTGCGGGGTCTGGGTAGATGTTGGTGCTGCCATCTGTGTGCAGCATGCTCCAGGTTGATTTGCAGCCCTCGAGGAGGTCAGTAGCGGCTGTGGTCTTACAAGATGGTCTCATGTGAGGGACTCATTTTCAAATCTCACTCAAATCAGAGTGAGAGAGACAGACAGAAGATTGGCTGCTTCATGGTAATTCTTAAAGCTGGGTGGGATTCATTATGCTATTCCTATTGTTAATTATTCTATACTCTGCTTTTGTGTATGTTTGACATTTTCCTTATAAAAATTTAAGAACAATGAAGATGAAGTTGATGCATTAGACTATTTGTTTATTTGCATATTTATTTATTTTTATTTTTATTTTTTGAGACAGAGTTTCGCTCTTGTTGCCCAGGCTGGAGTGCAATGGCACCATCTCAGCTCACTGCCACTTCTGTCTCCCACGTTCAAGTGATTCTCCTGCCTCAGCCTCCCTGGTAGCTGGGATTGCAGGCACTCGCCACCACGCCCTGCTAATTTTTGTATTTTTAGTAGAGATGGGATTTCACCATGTTGGCCAGCCTGGTCTCGATCTCCTGACCTCAAGTGATCTGCCTGCCTTGGCCTCCCAAAGTGCTGGGATTACAGACGTGAGCCACTGCTCCCGGCTGTAGACTCTTTTTTAAGATCTAGATTATGAGTAGTTTGCCTACACTGTACATGTATATGTTTATAGACATACAAATTGCTGTCCAGCTCACCCATTCGCTGAAGCCCTGCATGGACATGGGTTTCTGTAAGGGTGCTGAAGTTTAAATGCTTGTTTGTTCTCTGCCAGTGATAGGTTCGATTAGCTGTAGTTTAGCATCAGTCGTGATTACCTGAGGAGAGCAGAGTTTTTGAAAATTGGTTGTACGTGATTTTTTAATGTAAGTAAAGTATCTTAAGGAAAATATAAGAAAAATACAACTTTCTGCGTTTTTTTGGGAAATGCATCTAACCCAAATCTCCAATTATAAGTTCATTGAAAGAAGTGGCCAAAATTCTTCTGTTTTTCTTCTGTTAAGAAAACTCTGGCCAGACCTGTAATCCCAGAACTTTGGGAGGTCGAGGCCAGTGGATCACCTGAGGTCAGGAGTTCGAGACCAGCCTTACCAACATGGTGAAACCCCATCTCTACTAAAAATACAAAAATTAGCTGGGCTTGGTACCAGATGCCTGTAATCCCAGCTACTCGGAAGGCTGAGGCAGGAGAATTGCTTGAACTGGGAGGCAGAGGTTGCAGTGAGCCAAGATCGTGCCACTGATCTCCAGCCTGGATGACAGAACAAGACTCCGTCTCAAAAAAAAAACCAAAAAAACAAACAAAAAAAACTCTGCCCAGTTTCCTTATTTTAAATGGATACAATAATGGAACATAATAGAATCTACTTCAAAGAAAAGTACTGTCCCTCACGTACACCAGAAAAATAGAACAAAGGAGCAGAGACGCTATTAGAACCGAGCCAGGGCACAGCAGAGGGCGTGGACCCCCACTGGCTTCACACACGACTCACAGGAGGCTGCAGGGCGGAGGCCATTCTTAAGCCTTTCCCTGAAGGATGACGCTGAGGTCCACACAGGCGGGGAAGGAGCTGAAGGAACACTGAACAGAAGGATCTGTATGAAGGACGGCTTGGGGAGGAACCAGCTTGCTGTGTTCTTGACAGTACATGTGGTGGGAGTCAAGCACAGGGCGTATGGGCTTGGCGCGGTGGCTCATGCTTGTAATCTCAGTGGTTTGGGAGGCCTGGGTGGGAGGATGGCTTGAGCCCAGCAGTTTGAGACCAGCCTGGGCAACATAGGGAGTCCCCTTCTCTGCAGAAAAGTTTTAAAAATTAGGCATGGTGGCTTACACCTGTAATCCCAGCCACTAGAGGCTGAGGCGGGGGAGGATCATGTGAGCCAGGGAGTTTGAGGCCACAGCGAACTGTGATTGCAACATTGCACTCCAGCCTGGGTAACAGAGAACCTGTCTTAAAAAAAAAAAAAAAAAAAAAAAAAAAAGAGGGAGTCTGTGGGCAGAATCCAGAGACGTGGGGCCTTATTTTTGGCATCCTGACGTCATGGCCCAACGAATGGCAGAGGAGTTGGACACCATGGAAGGAACTGAAAACAGAGCAGTAACATGGCCACATGTGAATTAGAAAGTTTGTTTTAATGGTCCAGCTGAGTCCCACCCTGTCCCTGGCTGTGGTGTGTAATTTTGCATTAGGAAACTATATGGTATAAATGTATACAGTTATCAGTGCAAACATGGGGGAAAATGGTTTTGAGTTGGAGGGTGGAGAGACTAGTTAGGGGAGAAGTAGCTAGAGAGAGGAGGAGAGACACAGATGGGTTGGAGAGGGGGACTCTAGAATCCTGCAGAGGCCAAGTATGTGAGGGGCTGGAGTGAGGGGACTTGGGTGACATTGGGTTTTGGACGGCAGTATATAGGTCCGAGAGATGAACTGTAGGGCAGGCTTGGGGAAGAAATGATTCAGTTCCAGTTTTGAGGGTCTCATGTGTCTGAGTTGAAGTCAGGTTCGGGAGCCCGAGGGGATAGTGGGGACAGTGAGGGGCTGGGTTGGCTAGGGAGCGCCAAGGCACTGGTGATGCTTAGGGTCATGGTGCTAAGGTGGCAGCACCAGGGAGGAAGGAAGACAGGGCCAAGGGAGTCTCAGCAGTCCAGGGGAGGAGTGTTTTAGGAAGGACTCCATCCAGATGCTTCAGAGACAGCATGGGGTGAGGATGGAGGAGACCATTTCAGGTGCGACACTGCAGTACTCATTGTGTGCCTGTGCAAGGTGCCTTCTGTGCTGAGGGCTGAGGGTTAGCAGGACAAATCGTATTAGGCAAGTAACTATAATGTCACACAGTTGTGTTAATGCTTCTGGACCTTCCTACTTCCGGTTCTTGGTTCCTTGGGGTGCCTGGGTAACTTAGTGAAGATGAAGAAAGCCTGGGTTCTGGCTGCTTGGCTGCCCCTCCTGTGGCAGTGCCAGCGCAGGCATAAGGACGCATCTCTCCGCACTGTTTCATGTACATCTCAAGCCCTGGTCATAGTGCTCTCAAGGTCATGCGCCTTTGTTCAAGGACGGCAGTGGTTTGCGGTCCTCCTCAGATTTTGGCCTCTCTGGCTCTCCCCAACTGTGGCAGTCCCATCCTCTGAGAAATGGTGAAGTATGTCAGGAGAGACAGAGATACCAGCCTGGCAGTCCTAGCTTTGCTTCCAGTTCAGCCGTGGAGGCTTTTGGCACCCACAAGCCTGGAAGGTTGCCATGGATACCAGGGCCTCAGCACCATGGGGCTCACTACGTGTCAGCTCAGCCAGTTAGGTGAATGTCCGCGTGTCAGAATTGGAGAATTGTTTCTCCACAGGGCGAAGTGAAGCAGAAATGTTCTTTAACAGAGTTGTATGGATCGACCTTAACAGATGAGCAAGTTCAGGTGATAGAGGAGAAAAAGACTAGCTGAAGGGGCTTTGGTTCCAGATCCCCTTGTGAGGGGTGCAGAACAGCTTCCCCATTTTCAGTGGAAGGGACTCACAGTGGTCTTACCTAAAATAGAGCATCCTGAAATATCATTAGGGAAAATAAAAATGTTTTAAATTGTATTTTCTTAAGAAACACCCCTCTGCCCCCATAGCAGCAGGGAACAAGAGACTCTCCCTGTGGCCTTTTAATTGAAACAAGGGAAAACATCTTTAAATATTGTGTGGCATTGCCTTAAAATCAAAGTGCTATGGGCCACCTGTAGCGGCACTTCTCAGGAGGGAGTAGTGTTTAAACACACAGAATGCTCAGGATCCTACAACTCCTTAACGCGGCAATGCTTACACAGGTAGTATGTACAAGGGCATTGGTGGCAACATTGTTACACACACACACAATGGACACTATGCAGCTGTAAAAATGACCAGGAACCCTTTCAAGTGTATGAAAAGATTGCCAGGATATATTTAGTGATTAAAAACGAAGTGCAGAACAATATACTGCTGTCTGTAATGGGAGGGTTGCTTATAGATTTGCCTGCATGTAAATGAGAAGCTATAAGGATTCATTGTTCCTTTACCTGCCTGGGGATGGGGGTGGGAGGATGCAGTGGGTCAGCACGTCAGGGTAGAGGTAGGAGGAGACATCTCGCTGTGTACCTTTTTATATTACTTGGCTTTTGGACTACGTGAAGAGATGATCTTAAAGTCTTATTTTCCAACATTTTAACTTGTTGGAAGTTTTTGTTCTTCTGTAGTTAGTGTTTTGAGGAGGTCTCCAGTTGCTTTTTCCTTAACAGCCTGCATACAAAATCCCAAAGGAGAGATACTGAAAACATTGTTGTATTGGAAATCTCAGACTCATGGTTTTTTTGTCTGTTTTTTCTTTTGGGGACTTCTGCGTTCCTCAGTTTTCAGAGCTCCAGGGAGCGATAACTAATTCATTAGGCTTTTCTCCTGAGTGGGATACAAGCACTATCCTACTCTCTAAAACTTACAATGCTTGCTTTTCCCTCCAGCTTATGACTGCTTTTTTAACTGTAGTTTTTAGAAGATGACTACATTCTACACTGTACTAACCCTCACCCCCTCCCCTTTTTTTTTTTGAGACAGAGTCTTGCTCTGTCGCCCAGGCTGGAGTGCAGTGGCTCGATCTCAGCTCACTGCAAGTTCCACCTTCTGGGTTCATGCCATTCTCCTGCTTCAGTCTCCTGAGTAGCTGGGACTATTAGCCTGCCACCACGCCTGGCTAATTTTTTGAATTTTTTAATGGAGACAGGGTTTCACTGTGTTAGCCAGGATGGTTTTGATCTCCTGACCTTGTGATCCGCTAACCCTCACCCTTTTGTAAAAATACCTATGGCAGTATGTCTGTCTGTCGGTGCAACCAGTACAAGTGATGCCTTGCAAATGTTCCCTGTTACCTGCGTCCAAGGCTGTTTATGAAAGTATTTATCTGTCAAAAAAGACCGGGAATTAAGGCATCCTACTGGATTTAGAAGGTCTTGGAATGTGAGGAGTTGGGGTTAATTCGTATTAAAATAAATAATAAACTTTTGGAGACCTGGAAGCTTGGGTGAGGGTGAGTGGGGAGCAAACCATGGTGAAGGTGCTCTAGGTGTCCTTTTCACACCAGAATTGTGCCCAGTGGGACCATCTTGGTTTCTTTGCATGACAATGTTGAATGTACAGGAGAGTTGAGTCAGAAGTGTAATTTTAAGCTGGACTTGATGATGCTGAGAATGCTAGAAAATACATTTTGAAATCATTGACAATTATAATGACATTAGTTATGTCTGCTTTGCAGACATTTTTGGAGTCCCTTCCATTAATCCATACGTTCATCTCTCTGATGCTAATTACAAATCAGAACTGTAGATTGTAGAGTCTGTCGTGCTGTGTATTCCGTATCACATCACACGAGAGCAGTCAGGTCAGGTTAGAATAATGTTAGAAGCAGAGAGAGGCCACCGGGAGGTTCTGGTGAGGGTCTCTTAGTTTTCAGTTAATGTTGTAGCAAAGATTTCTCAATTGGGTACATGAGAGACATTGCGAAGTGGGCAGGGAGGCACATGCCTCTCTGTGTGATAGGATTAGGGGTGTGGGAGGCGAGAGGGAAGTGGTTAGGTTCTAAAGACAAACTCACAGTTTGGCCTAATAATACTTGGAGTAAGGCCAGCCTGCTTTCCATTCCTCTATTTGTCGATGCCCCTACATGTGAAAAGTAGAATTGTTTTGCTGAACTTCACCAAGATTGAGTTGATAAACTAATTAATTAAAAAAAAATAGTTTGGTTAACTATTCCAAATGCGAAATTCACCATAGGGCCTAAAATAAATCTCTCTTGGGATAAGTCTTTCAATTAAAAATATAAAATACGATCCCTGATTGAAGTAGTGTTGCTATTTATTGCTATCGGGTGTTTCGTCATTATTGTACAGATATTTCCTGTAGGTATAATGAAACCTTAGCAGGATTTTTATGAGTGTCTGCCAAGACCGGCTGAAGTTGAGGTGCAGGGTGAATTTCGGCATGTCGCTGGTCTTTCCACCCCAGAGTCAGCTATGCATTGAGGTCTTATGCAGTGCGACAGATGCTTTCGACAAAACCATTTTTATTTCTAAAGTTATTTTAGGAGAAATTTTATTTTTAATAAGTCAATAAGGTTGTATGTTTGTCGTCTTTTGATTGGAGTTTTTGAGGAAATTAAGATTAGTCAATAGCGTGAACAAATATCCAGTTAGCAGAATTGAATTTTGTGTTGGCTCCATCGCCTTCCTGAAAGCCGTGATGGTTTCATGCAGCCCTGGGAGGAGCTGCCAAGCATGAGTCACTCCTCTTCCAGCTGCAGTGGAAGCTGCCTTTGGACCCGAAATGTCACTGGCACTTCTCGTTATTTACCTTTTTGTCACTTTCCTGATCAAAACCAGACTCATTCCCAGAAAACCCAAATAATTTGTATCTGGCAGAGGAGCAGGAGTGGGAAAACTGCAGGGGTGCCTGGGGACCAAGTCAGGCCCTCCCCCGGTGCCTCCTGTGTTCTTACCTCGTCAACTTTGCCCCTGAGCATGGTGCTGGCTACCAGTGACTTCAGTATCGACTGGGATTTTATCTCTTTGAGTCTGCCTGCGAGGACAAATGTGCCCTAATGGCAGTAAAGCTGGGTTAGGATCCAAAATGAAGCCAGCTTCCCTCTTGTGTAACTGTATCATGGCTGATTCTGAAGTGTGGTAGACATGCAGGGTGTTGGAGACAGATCAGAGATGTATCTTTTTCGAGTTCAGGTGGAGGGGTGTAGATCACTGGAGGAGAGGTAAAACAGGGATATCATACTCTTTCAGTTTTAGATCTGAGCTATTGAGAGAGCCAGAAGTTCCAGCATCCTGCGAAGTCCTTTTTAGTCCATGGTCCTGGGTTCATCTCCCTGTGAGGTACCTTGAACTGGGTTGCTTCATTTTTCTTTTCTTTTTTTTTTTTTAATCTGCCCCAACATTTCAGTTAAGGGAGGATAACTCTAGGACAGCCAAGCATATACAGTGTATTGGGAAGATAGTCACTGTGTTGTCCTTGGGGAATAGTGTGTGTAGCCGGACCCTGAACCACAGGTTTCATCTCTGTCAAGAGGATGGAGGTGTAGTGCAGGAGAAAAATCGAGTGAGTAATTCCAGTGGAGCGTTTCCGCAGAGATACGTAGGCATCAGCTGGAGGAGGGAAGCACGTGGTATCCAGTTTAGCATCCGCATTGGTTGCTCCCTCTGAAGCAGAGCCTGTTCCATCCCAGCGCGGTTTGAGGTCCCTGTCTCAGAACAGTGGGATCAGAATAGGTGGGTGGGGGGGGGCATGTGAGGTTCCTCAAGGTTAAGATGACCTTCAGGTAGAGGGCAGAGTGAGCTGTGTCTCCGTTTGTCGCTCTCCACAGGGCTGGCAGGATCTATGCCTTGTGTCGCTTTCAGTGTTCTCACTTGCAGTATTTGAGTAAATGAGATGGAGTTACTACTCTGTTCTGATTGGGTGCTGCCTGCTGGGAAGAACTGCCCCTGAAGCTGTCGGGGCCTGGGTGTGCCTTGGGGAAGAGGTGACACCTCCATGATTTGTTGTTGGCCCAATTCTACGTTAAGCAGCCCAGGTACCGACTCCAGATCACCAGCTTAGTTTTCCGTAGGGACAGACTGCAGCCATATCGGCTGCCAAACAAAGGAAATCTAAAATATGAAAATAAATACTCTCAAATTAAGTAAGCTGTCTTCAGAACAGCCATGTGTGAGCTCGCCACTGTACACAAAGCAGGTGGCTTTTCTTCCTCTGAGAAACTCCACGGAGGGCTGACCTCTGTTCAGTCACCTAATGGTGATATCCCGGGGTACACAAGGCCACAGCTTCCCAGACAGATCATGAAATGTGAATGCAAAAATTAACAAAACATTCAAGTATGTAAATCAGCTTGTGATTCATGGGGATGCCAGCGCTCCTCCGGTCAAGTATCTCAGAGCTCACGGTCTCACTGATCACATGTTCCTGTCTCTCTTGTTCTCCTTGCTTCCTAATCAATCCTGACCATCACACCAATTTAAAAAATGATACCAAGTGCTGAGAGAGTTCCTAGGGAAAAGTGGCATTCTCTGAGGTACACAGGATCCAGATCACTTAGGGCTTATTGATTTTTATGATCAGTACTTAGGTTGCTACTAAAAGCAGATGAGTTTCCAATACATTTCTGAAACCTAAGAGGCCCTTCCTCCACAATCCATCTTCAAGAGCAGCGGAGAACTCACTGTCCCCATCCCACTGTTCAGGGCAATTAGTAAAGAAAACTTGCCAGGCCCGGTGGCTCACGCCTGTAATCTCAGCACTTTGGGAGGCCGAGGTGGGCGGATCACCTGAGGTCAGGACCAGCCTGACCAACATGGAGAAACCCCCCCATCTCTACTGAAAATACAAAATTAGCCGGGCATGGTGGCGCACGCCTGTAATCCCAACTACTCAGGAGGCTGAAGCCGGAGAATCGCTTGAACCTGGGAGGCGGAGGTTGCCGTGAGCAGAGATCGCGCAGCTGCTCTCCAGCCTGATCGACAAGAATGAAACTCAGTCTCAAACAAACAAACAAACAAAAAACCTTGAGTTAATTGTTAGGGTTATTCATCTGTGCAGCGCTAGCTCAAACTCATATTCACGTGTTTATTAAACTCCAGTGGTAAAGAAGTCGGTGGTTATCAGGGCATCAAAGGGAACTTAAAGCATTTAAAAGATTTGGTCTCATCTCTTACCAGTTTTAGTAGAAGCAAGCAACGTTTGGGGTTTATATCTTCCCTAGATAGGGCTGAAGTTAAAAGTGCTTTGATGGTATCACTATTTTTATGGCTCAACATGAATTTTGGAATGTTTTGTTTTTGTTTTTGTTTTTTTGAGACGGAGTCTCGCCCTATCGCCCAGGCTGGAGTGCAGGGGCGCGATCTCCGCTCACTGCAAACTCTGCCTCCCAGGTTCACGCCATTCTCCTGTCTCAGCCTCCCGAGTAGCTGGGACTATAGGCGCCCACCACCACGCCCGGCTAATTTTTTGTATTTTTAGTAGAGACGGGGTTTCACCGTGTTAGCCAGGATGGTCTTGATCTCCTGACCTCGTGATCCGCCTGCCTCGGCCTCCCAAATGCTGGGATTATAGGCCTGAGCCACCACGCCCAGCCTGGAATGGTCTTTTAATCCATCAGCTGATGAAATGTCTTTAATGGGTATTTACAAATAAGTTGAGAGTACAATAAAATTTGATAATTCAGAGACTTCCATCATTGAGAATTTGTAATTATTTGACTTGGGCTTGACTGTAATATATCTTTAATATCTATTTAAAATGAGAGGTTTGGTAATATTTACTGTTATGCACTGTATGTGAGTGAGTGGAAACACAGTCTGGGAGTAGAGAGAAGAGATACCCTCTGACTACAGAGTTGTTCGTGAGTTTCTGTGGAGAACTGAGTGAAAAAGGGTATCTTGAGGCAAAAGAGCAGAAGTCGTCTCAAAGCAGAAGCGAAGGGAGAATTGCGGAAGGAATATGTCTGTATTCTGTGGGAGGCAACAGGATGCACAGAGTAGAAAACATGTTAGGACAGAGCTTAATGGGAGACTGTAAACTGCAGTATGGAGGGGCTGTCCAAATGTGTGTGTGGGGGGGCATTATTGTTGTTGTTGTTGGGGAAATTAATAAAATAAGCAGGATGACAAGGAGAAAAGTGCTGGTCAGGCATGGTGGCTCACACCTGTAATCACAGCACTTTGGGAGACCAAGGCAGGAGGATTGCTTGAAGCTGGGAGTTTGAGACTAGTATGGGCAACGCAGTTACATCCCGTCTCTACAAAAGTAGTAAAAAGATTAGCCTCCTGTGGTGGCATGTACCTGTAGTCCCCACTACTCTGGAGTCTGAGGCGGGAGGATTGCTTGAGTCTAAGCGTTGGAGGTTACATGCACTATGATGGCACACCCATGCACTCCAGCCTGGGCGACAGAGAGAAACTTGCCTCTTAAAATAGAAAAAAAAAAAAAAAACAAGTGCTTATGTAATCAAGCTTATATTCAAAGGAGCTTTAGTAATATGTAACAGTTTTTTTCTTGAGTATCTGTACTTTTTTTTTATTTGTTAATTGAATAACTTGAAACACCATTGCCAATTTTGTCTTTACTAGGGCCGGTGGGAAAGTCAGCAGGATGTATCCCAAACCACAGTTTCCAGAGGAATAGCTCCTGCTCCCGCGCTCTCTGTTTCTCCCCAGAATAATCATTCTCCAGATCCAGGTAAGTTATCTTTTCACTTGTCAATTACTGTCAGAAATCTGAGCATCTTTCAGAAAGTTTAAATTGTGATTTCCTGCCAGGCAGCCACTGTTCTACTAGATAATGTCCGTCGAATTGTTTCATTTCTCCTCTTAACTGGTTGAGTTCCGTTGGCTCTGGAATGTTGGATTGATCTTGCATTGCCCTGATATATACCGCCTGATCATGGTGTGTTAGCCTGTACATTGCTGGACTCTCTTTGCTCCTCTGTGTTAAGGACTTTTGTGTATGTGCTCTATAGTAAATATCTGTAATGTTGTATCTTCTCATCTTCATATCTTTGTTAGGTTTTGTTATGATTGCATTGGTTTCATAAAATGACTTGGGAAATGTTTCTCATTTTTTTTTGGGAGAGTTTATGTAAGATTGGTATTACCTCTTCCTTAAATGTTTCATGGAATTCCTTAGTTATATGATCCAGGCCTGGAATCCTATTTGTGGAGAGATTTTAAATTATGACTTGAGTTTCTTTTTTTTGAGACGGAGTCTTGCTCTGTCAACCAGGCTGGAGTCCAGTGGTGTGATCTCGGCTCACTGCAACCTTCCCTTCCCAGGTTCAAGCGATTCTCCTGCCTCAGCCCCCCGAGTAGCTGGGATTACAGGCACCCGCCACCAAGCCTGGCTAATTTTTGTATTTTTAGTAGAGATGAGGTTTCACCATGTTGGCCAGGCTGGTCTCAAACTCTTGATCTCAGGTGATCTGTCTGCCTCAGCCTCCCAAAGTGCTGGGATTACAGGCGTGAGCCACCATGCCTGGCAAGTTTCTTTAGTATGGGAATATCTAGATCTTTGTGTCTCCTTTTGAGTCACCTATCGTAGGTTATATTTTTTTCAAGGAGTTTCTTAGTTTATCTAGATTATTAAGTTTATTTTCATAAACATCACTTTACTTTGTTTTTTTTTTTTTGAGACGGAGTCTCACTCTGTCGTCCAGGCTGGAGTGCAGTGGCATGATCTTGGCTCACTGCAACCTTCGCCTCCTGGGTTCAAGTGATTCTCCTGCTTCAACCTCCTGAGTAGCTGGAACTGCAAGCACGTGCCACCACGCCCAGCTAACTTTTTGTATTTTTAGTAGAGATGGGAGTTTCACCATGTTAGCCAGGATGGTCTCCATCTCCTGACCTTGTGATTCACCAGCCTTGGCCTCCCAAAGTGCTGGGACTACAGGCATGAGCCACTGTGCCTGGCTACTTTACCTTATTGCTTAAATACTTATAGGATCTCTTGTGATGTTCCTTCTTTTTGTTCTGATACTGATAATTTTTATTTTCTGTTTTGAATACTTTTCTGACAGGTTTATCAGATATATTAATCTCAGAACCAGTTTTTGGCTTTGTTAATTTTTGTATTGCAATTGTATTTTTAAATTTTTCTCATTTTACGTATTTTGTTACGTTGTGCTTTCATTTTCATTCTATTCAGAGTGTTTTAAAATTTCCCTCTGATTGCTGCTTTGATCCGTGGCTTATTAACTAGCATTAATTATTTTTTATATTTGGGGGTAATCTGTATTCCAGATTGTGTTCTATCTTGGTTAATATTCTATGTGCACTGTTGTGTTTGGGGACATGGTGTTCTATGTATATCTCATTAGGTCACTGTGGTTTATCGCCTTGTTCAAATCCTCTGGATCTTTGCTGATTTGGTGGAGGCCTATTCTATCAATTCTTGAGAGGGCCTTAGATATCCAAATACGATTGTGAAAATTATTTGTATTTCCCTTTATAACAGTTTTTGCTTCATTCATTTAGAAACTCTGATAATTAGGTACACACACATTTAAGATTGTTATATCTTCCTGATGGAGTGACCTTTCTATCGTGAAATGTCCCTTTTATCTCTGGGAATACTCTTATCTTGAAATCTCTCTTACCTATCATTTATATATAACTGCATCAAATTTATTCACTGTTTGCACGATGTATCCTTTTCTCAGCTTTTAAAATTGTAGCCTGTATTTGTCTTTAAATTAAAAGTGATTGCCTTGTAGACAACGTCTGTTTGGGTCCAGTTATTTCCCCCTGAATCTCATCTCATAGTTCCTGCCCTTTAATTGGCATGCTTCACCTCTTCCAGTGCCTCCCATTCTGGTCCGCCATGTTATTATTGGTTTTCTACTTGGCCATTCTGTTTTTTGATTCACTGTAACTCCTTATTTACCTTCTTTTGGGTTAATAAAAAACAATTCGTATCTCATTTATTTCCTCTTTTTGCTTTTTTGGATACCTGTATTTGTTTGCTAAATTCTTTGCTCAGAAACCCTACTTGGCATCCTTAACTTACCAAATCTGCTTAGAGTTCATATGATGTTTTCCCTCACCTCACAGTACAAGAACCACGCAACAGTGTAAGTCATTGACCTGTTCCTCTAGGCCCCTTATTTTGTACTGTTGTTTCATCTTTTACATATATAGGTGTTACAAACCTCACTCTATGACGTTATTCTTTTTGCTTTAAAATAGCCACTTGTAGGCCGGGTGCAGTAGGTCACACCTGTAGCCCTAGCACTTTGGGAAGCCAAGGTGTGGGTTAGTTGAGACCAGCCTGGGCAACAAGGCAAAACCCTGTCTCCACAAAAAAATACAAAAATCTGCTGAGCGCGGTGGTACACACTTGTAGTCCCACTACTCAGGAGGCGGAAGTGGGAGAATTACCTGAACCCGGGAGGTTGAGGCTGCAGTGAGTTACAACTGCATCACTGTACTCACGCCTAGGTGACAGAATGAGATCCTTTCTCAAAAAAAGCTCAGGCTGGGCGCAGTGGCTTATGCCTGTAATCCCACCACTTTGGGAGGCCATGGCAGGTGGATCACCTGAGGTCAGGAGTTCAAGACCAGCCTGGTCAACATTGTGAAACTTCTCTCTCTGCTAAAAACACAAAAATTAGCCAGGTGTGGTGACTGGTACCTGCAGTCCCAGTAGGCTGAGGCAGGAGACTCGCTTGAACCTGGGAGGTGGGCGGAGGTTGCAGTGAGCCAAGATCACACCACTGCACTCCAGCCTGGGTGACAGAGTGAGACTCTGTCTTAAAAAAAAAAAGCTACTTGTCTTTTCAGAGAATACAGAAAAAATGGATAATCTTTTATTATTATTTTTTTCAGATTATTTCTGACAGTATCCAATCCTTCCTGATGGTCTTATTTTAATCTGATTTTATTTCTTTCTAGCCTGAAGAAGTAGTAGTTTTTTTTTTTTTGGGAGACGAAGTTTTGCTCGTTGCCCAGGCTGGAGTGCAGTGGCCCAATCTCAGCTCACTGCAACCTCTGCCTCCTGGGCTCAAGCGATTTTCCTGCCTCAGCCTCCCCAGTTGCTGGGATTACAGGCGCCCGCCACGACGCCGGGCTCATTTTTGTATTTTTAGTAGAGACAGGGTTTCTTCATGTTGGTCAGGCTGGTCTCCAACTCCTGACCTCAGGTGATCTACCCGCCTCGGCTTCCCAAAGTGCTGGGATTACAGGTGTGAGCCACTGCACCCAGCCTAGTATTTCTTAGAGTATAGTCCTGCTGGAGAAAAATGCTCTCCTTTTTTGAAAGTATCTTTATTTCACTGTTTTGTTTTGTTGTTAAGAATATTTTCACTAGATAGAGAACTCTTGAGTTGGAGGTTTTTTTTTTCAGCACTTCAAAGACGTCTCCTCATCTCCAGCCCCTTCTTTTCTGCTGAGAATTCAGCCATCATTTGTCACTTCCCACTCTGTGTGATATCTTCGTTTAGTTTGCCTGCTTTCAGAAGTTTCTGTTTATCTGTGGCAATTGTACTATAATTTGCTTAGGTATTGTTTTCTTAGTATTTAACTTGCTTATCAAGTTATTGGATCTGTCAGTTGATGTTTTTCAGCAATTTTAAGAAATGTTTAGACATTATTCATTAAAACTTTTCCCCTAATCCTTTTGTCTCTTTCTGCTCCGTCTGAGAATCTCATTACTCACAGGTTAGATTGTTTAATATTGTCCTACAGGTCACGGAGGCTCTATTCTTTTTTTCTTTAATCTTTTTATTTTTTCTAGTTGGATAATTTTTTTTCTGTGATTTCCAGTAGTCTGTTAAGCACATCCAGGGAATTTTTTTCATTTCAGTCATTTTATTTTTTTCAGTTCTAGAATTTCCATTTGCTGCTGCTTTTCTGGTTTTCTCTGCTGATATTCCCGGTCTGTGCACTTGTCAAGACTGTATTCTCCTTTGCATCATTGGACTTGGTTAAGAAAGCTGCCTTAAAGTCGTTTTCTATTAAATCCAGTGTCTAGACATCTCGTGGTCTATTTTTATTACTCCTTTGTTGACTGTGGGTCATATTTAATAAGTTTTACCAAATGTATTTGTATATACCCATGTGATTCATACCCCAGTCAAAATGTAGGACATTGACATGACTCCAGTTAATTCCCACTCCCTGTGGGCAGCCAGTGTTCTGATGGCTACTTCTCTAGATTACTTCTGCAGTTTCATAAATGGAGCCAATACGATGTATGCCCTTTTTGTGTCTGTCTCTTTTGCTTACCATATATGTTAAATTCTTCCAGATTGTTGCTTGCATTAGTCATTTATTTTTTACTGGTGAGAAATACTTCACGACCATGCATTGTGTTTGTTAAAGAAACCAGGTTCTTGTACGGTAGACTGGTACAGTAGGCCAGGTTCTTGCACAGCAGACTCTGTTCATTCTAATTTTTTCCTGTCGCGTTCCCATGAGACTGTTGAAATGCAGTTCTATCCCCTGTATTGCCTGTGAACTGGTAGTTAGGGCTTGATTCAATTCAGCTGATTTGAGAAGGATGTGTGTGGTAGGGTGGTTGGGTGTGGATGTGTGGTGGGGAGGTTGGAGACACATAATGTCTGATGGTCTCATTTAGTGATATGTGTGGCCTTTGATTCATTACTGGCTAGATTTTTACTTAATGAGGGATTATCATTACTCTAGAATGTTAATTTGATAAAGAACTCTAGATTGTAATTTTTTTCCTCATCTTTGAAATAATTGTATCTTTTTGGATCTTTATTCATCTTATTTTATTTTCTGTCTCCCCTCTTTTATTTTTCTTATCCTTGTTTTTGCCTTGCTGTAAATAATTGGACTTTTCTAAACTGAGGTATGATGTATCTATCTCTTGGCACAGTATAGCCATTCTTTGGTTTTTTTTTCAGTGGTCGCCCTCATGATTACAATGTACATCCTTAACTTTTTGCAGTATGCTTACACTTAATATTCTACTACTTTATGTAAAATGTAGAAACCTTACAGCTGTATCCATCCATTTACCAACTGAATTGCCAGTAAATTTGGAATTCTTTCAGGGTTAGTGTGGAGTAGAGATCTGTGGGGAGTTGTGTGCAACTGTTAAGGCAAATTCCTTAAGATGACTTGCTTGTTCATTTCTAAATGTTATATGAATACAGCTTTTCATCACTTATGACTTGGGATTAGATTTTACTATAAATTAATAGGGGGAAGAAATCTTAGTATATCATAAGTATGACCTGTTTATACCTCTGATCCCAGCCTTTGGAAATTAACAGCAGGTAAGAACGTAAGTTGTTCAGGGCATCTCTCCCTGACTTGTAATAAATAACTCAAACACTACTGTTTACCCTTTTCCCAAAAGGTCAGTTTCATCATCTTCCTTCAGTAAATAGTTATGAAAAATTAGATTGAATAAGACATAGTCCCTGACTTCAAAGAGCTTAAAGTCTAGACAGAGAGCTATACATGTGTGTCATTGGCAGTGTGACTTAAAAATCAATCCCATTTTATTCTAGGGCAGAAGTAAATGCTTGTGCCAATTATTGACAGGATAGAGGTGAATTGCTGTTCTGATGCTGATAGGAACACTGAGCATTTCGGCACTACAGCATTTTGGCAGCACCCCAGTTACTGCTATTTAATTGAAAAAGGGACATTACTATGTTTGAGGGAAATTACGGAAACTACAATAATACTGTGTTTTTCTAATATTTTTTAAGGATACTTTTGGTTTTTGTTAGATTTGCTGACAAGTGATATCTGGCAAATGTACAGAAAAGAAGATGTCTATGTAATTGTGTATGTTTTATCTTTTTCCCCTGTAATATGGGCAGGACTCAGTAACCTCGCAGCATCCTACTTGAATCCCGTCAAATCCTTCGTGCCGCAGATGCCAAAGCTCCTCAAGTCTCTTTTTCCTGTCCGCGATGAGAAGAGGGGCAAGCGGCCATCTCCGCTCGCACACCAGGTAAAAAGCACCGAGAAAGCAGCCGTGAACGTTTTTCTGATAAACCCGTGCTCTATGTTGCGCCAAATTGGCTAGAGGTGGAGGCGCAGCCTCGCGGGTGGGGGCTAAACCGGGTTTTTAAACCAAGGAACAGCTGTCAGTCATTTCTCCTCCACGCTCTTCAGCGATAACAGAGCTGTTTAAACTTACAGACACACTCCCTCCTTTCTGCTTTTAAAAAGTGCCAAGGACACTGCTAATGAGATTTATGGTAATATTACTTAGAGCAACAGTAGTAAAATTTATGAAGTGCACTTACTGTTGTTTGTGTATTGCCAAGTAGAAAATGTAATTCTATTTTTATTTCTTGATTTCATTTCTTTTTTCAAACAATTTTGTATCATGAGTGCCCTTCCCTCTCAACCTCTGTTTTCTCTACTGTGGATAACCTGTTCTTTCATTGAAAAGTGATCACCTGTCTTACTTCCGTTTTTCTTAAAACTCTTTACCTAGGCCTAGGGTAAGTGTTACAGCAAATGCGAAAAGGTTTTCTAAACAATCAGGAAGCTGCTCTTATGCAATAGTGAATGGGAACCCCACTGGAAATGCAATTTCCAGCCTTATATAGGTGTTAACTCAGCAGAAAATGATAAATGAGGATTTATTTATACTCATTCAAAAACACATACAGGGCAAGTTCTGTTGTCCAAATAGGTCTTTTGACATCAGCTTCTCCACGTACTTCTAAACATTTGAGTTGCAGAAATCCAAGTGAGTTGTCTGAGACTTAACTATTTAAAGAATTCTCTAAGTATATGAATGCATATATTCAGGGGAGAAGGAATTAGTTTTATCAGGCTGCCATGCAGATATGTAATTTTTAAAATTCTAGCTTTATATAAGCATATAAATAAGCATACACAGTAGATGGAAAAATTAAAACCAAGATTTTGCAGCTGTTTAAATTGTATTTAGGCACATGGTGGGGCTTGAGAGTTAGTGAAATGAATCTATGACTGCAGGAGCTAAGTCCTGCGGGGACTGAGGTGGGCAGTGATTATTTTTCCTGGTGTTTTTTTTTCCCCAGAGATCCACCAGAACTGAACCAGTGGGTCATTATTGTGTGTGTTATTCAGTTCTAAACTTCTGCATCATTGTTTCACAAAGTGTGATTCATGAACTGTCTGTCAGATTTATCAAGGGAGCTGTTTTAAAAAACAGTTTCTTGGCCTGCCCTGGGAACCCATAGCTAACTTGGAGAGACCTTGTAATCTGCATTTATAAGCGCCTATGGTGATTCTTATTTTTATTCAGTGAAGTCTGCTATCCAGTGTTGTTAGTTGCTGTTTGGTGAAGGCAGAGTCACGTAGGTTGGAGGAAATTGGAATCACGCTGGAAGTCACGGAGTCAGCCTGCCATTGTTACTATTCTCCTTTAAAGCTGTTTTCAGTTTTGCTTGTAGCAAGTCACATCACCTGCTACCTGTAGAACTTACTTACTCTCTTACTGTGTTGGCAATGAGTGATTAGCTTTCTCTGGATGTGAGAGGAACAACAGTGTGTTAGAAACAAATGTAGTGATTGGAGAATAACTATAATTTATAATGCCCAGGTTAGAGGTTACCTTGAAATATATGGAAGATTTCTTAAGCAACTTTTATTCATTTACTTCAGTTGGTCATTTATTGTTTGAGCACATATGAGCAAAGGTTTGGAAAAGCTGGCCTCATACATATATTTTGTATTTCATAAAAATATAAAATATATAGCTGAGTGCAGTGGCTCACACCTGTAACCTCAGCACTTTGGGAGGCCAAGGCAGGTGGCTCACCTGAGGTCAGGGGTTTGAGACCTGGCCAACATGGTGAAACCCTGTCTTTACTAAAAATACAAAAATTAGCCAGGCATACTCCTGTAGTCGCAGCGACACAGGAGGCTGAGGCATGAGAATCGCTTGAACCCAGGAGGCAGAGGTTACAGTGAGCCAAGATCGTGCTACCGCACTCCAGCCTGGGTGACAGAGTGAGACTCTGTCTCAAATAAATAAAAATTAAAATATATAAAGTATATAAATCTAAAACTGGTCTTGATGAAGATACCTGGTAATAGAGCCAGAACATTCCAGTTGGTTTGTGAGAACTCTGCTCCTTGGAAGGCATTTCCCTTTTCTCAGGGTCGCCAGGGAGCTCCCTCTTGTCCTTGCCGCCTTGTCCTCATGGTGCAGACTTTGCGTCAGCATGACACTGGAAACACTTCCATCTCCAGGCTTCAGTGCAACTTCCTTTCCCTGGCTTCCCTTCCCTCGGTCCTTGATTCTCTCCTGGGACTGTAGATTCCATCAAGTCTTGACATCCAGCGCCCAGAGCTACAACCGGGTCACTCTCTTTTGTTTTTAAACCTGTGTCCTTCCATGCATAAATTTCATTCAGTTCCGTGGGTTTAGCTGTTTAAACAGAGTAGCCAGAATGGTCTTTCACAGCCTTACAGTCGTCAGTGGCGTGACACCTTCCACTTCCTCCCACTGAAAGGAGTGAAATGTGAATTTCTCACTGTGGCTCACAGTGCACTGCAGGACCTGTCCCCGGTCTTGAATCTTCATTCTTCTTTATTCGCTCACCAGTACTAAGTCAGATAAGTCGCCTTTTTAGCCTATGAGCACGCGAAGCACCTTCAGTCTGGAGAGCTCTGGTGCTGGCCCTGCCACCTTGCTCTTCCCAAAGGCCTCCCATGGAACAGTCAGGAAAGGCCACTCTGAGGAAGGACATCTGAGTCTAGAGTGGGCTTTCTTGAACGGCCACACCAGAACAGCTTCCACCATACATGCAGGCACTACATTACCATTTCCTTTTTTTTTTTTTGAGACAGAGTCTCACTCTGTTGCCCAGGCTGGAGTGCAGTAGCGCAGCCTTGGCTCAGTTTAACCTCCACTTCTCGGGTTCAAGGGATTCTCCTGCTTCCGCCTCCTGAGTAGCTGGGATTACAGGCACTCGCCACCCCACCACGCTTGGCTAATTTTTGTTTTTTTAGTAGAGATGGGGTTTCACCATGTTGGCCAGGCTGGTCTCAAACTCCTGACTTCAAATGATCTACCTGCCCCAGCCTCCCAAAGTGCTGGGACTACAGGTGTGAGCCACCGCACCCAGCCCATTTCTAACCTTTTTATCAGGAGTTATTGTTAGGTTTATATGTTTATCAATTATCCCTCTCCACAATATTCCTTGAGGGCAGGACTTGTGCCAAAATGGTGCCTGGTGCATAGAAGATGCAAAATGTCTATTGTTTGACATGTGAACAAATTATAATAATATTATTTTAGAGACAGGGTCTCCGTCTGTCGCCCAGTCTGGACTGCAGTGGCACGATTATAGCTCACTGCAGCGTTGAACTCCTGGGCTCAAGGAATCCTCCAGCTTCAGTCTCCCAAGGAGCTAGGACTACAAGTACGCTCCACCACGCCCAGCTAACTTGAAAAAAATTTTTATTTTTAGAGACAGAGTCTCGCTGTGTTGCCCAGGTTGGTCTCAAACTCCAGGGCTCAAGTGATCCTCCCGCCTGGTATCCCAAGTGTCTGGGATTATAGGCAGAGCCACTGTGCCCAGACTATAATATTAGACTGTGGGTCCCAAGTGTTACTCAGTGGTAGACAGGACTGTGTTTACAGCTTAGAGATGAAAGAAGCACGGCTGAGTGGGGATTAGAGGGATGAAGACATATTTAAGAACTTTCTTTCCTAGGTTGGTGGAAGTGCTAAAGAACATTTCCAAAGGAGAGAAAAATCTTAGCTTTTCATTTTGGATTTAGTTGATCAGAGATGATCTTGGTTATCTCATTTTCACTGACCATCTCTACTAAAGCTCTGTGAGAAATAAATTAGAACTGTAGATGATAATGTCAAGAAAACTGTTTTTCTTACTTGGGTCACACTTCAGGGTACAACAAGTGAAGCATACTTGAAATATACTTTGAATATGCTTTATGCTTTCACTTGTTGTACTATGAAGTGTGTTTCATCTTTGAAAAAGGGCATTTTAGTGCCTGTGGAATTGCAAATAACAGGAAGAAGAAAAATGCTGTATTGGCTAGACTCCTTTAGTGTTCCTCATTTTTTAAAAATAGTAAGCTTTATTATTATAATGGAGTTCCATGCACTTGAAAATCAGATTTGATACCTACAATTTGAAGTCTGAACTTCTAAAACAATCTCTACTCCCCCTCCTGGGGGTCCTACAGGAACGAGATCATCATTTTCCCAACCAATCTTTGCCTCAGAGTTTGTTCTTACCAGGAAGTAAAGAGAGTGGGGAGGATTGTATATGTGAGCCAGGACTATATATGTAAGCCACCCTGCCCAACAAGACCCTATTTTTGAGGTGTTTAGATTAGCAGACATTCTTTAAGTAAGCATCTTTAATCCTTCATGGGCACTTGAGACACTAATAACCATCATTTTGGATGAAGTGAGTATTATATCCTTTAAAATATATACTTTTTTTTTTTTGAGACGGAGTCTCGCTCTGTTGCCCAGGCTGGAGTACAATGGTGCGATCTCAGCTCACTGCAACCTCTGCCTCGCAGGTTCAAGTGATTCTCTTGCCTCAGCTTCCTGAGTAGCTGGGATTACAGGTGCCCGCCACCACGCCCAGCTAATTTTTGTATTTTTAGTAGAGATAGGGTTTTACCATGTTGGACAGGATGGTCTCAATCTCGTGATGTCGTGATCTGCCTGCCTTGGGCTCCCACAGTGTTGGGGTTACAGGCGTGAACCACCGTGCCCTGCCAAAATATATATGTATAATTTTCTTACATAAATATTTGAATAAGTTTTAACTATTATTATGTAGAAGTTTATTTTTTTATTTTTTTATTTTTTGTGACAAGGTCTTGCTCTGTTGTCCAGGTTGGAGTGCAGTGGAGTAATGATAGCTCTCTTAGGATCTTTGTTCTCTCAGCCCTCCCCCGTCTTAACAGCTCTAGATGAGTCTCCCACATCTCATCTGAGAAATGCTTTGTCATTCTACAGTTGTCTCGCCAGGGTCCTCCCTAAAGTGAGGAGTCCAGAAATGAGAGCGTTCCCCCTGGACTTGCAAATGGTGGAAGTGTTTCCTTCCTCATCTAAATGATCACGCTGCTGACGCAGCCTGGGACCGCACTTGGTGGGGCTGATTTTTGAAAGGTGTTAGCTCATTGTGCTGTTGGTCAGGTAACATCACCAGGTTTTTTGTCTGTTGATACGCTTGTCACTGTACTACTACTTCTCTTTTATTATGTGGTCTAATTGATGTGTGAAAATAATGAGGAACTTCAGATTCATTCCTAGAATTTTTTATCTTTGATGTTGTTTTAACATTCCCAGGATATCAAGATCTTTCTGAGTAATTTTTTTTTAAGTGCATATATTCTGGCCGTCCACACACTTCTAAAGCTGTAATCTCTCTGCATTTGAGAGTATTGGGATATTGAACATAATGAGGCCTGCGGCAGAGCTCTATACCTGGAAGTAGACATCACTTGTCAAGCCACAGAGTGACAGACCAACACATTTCAGTTCCATGTAGCCAGTAACTGCCTTCTCCACTCCACACTTCTCCCTCTTTCTACCAAAGAGTTTGTGGGAGACTGTGTTACATACATATATGGAAATAAAGTGGCACTGCGGCCAGGGCCTTCCTCTGTGTCACCAATCAAGTAAGCCTGAAGCAGAGTGGATGTTGATGATGGTGGCTGGACTGCCCTGCACACACACTGGTGTGGCTATGGCCCTGTGTGAGGCATCCAGTGCTGGACTTAGCAGCATCTTTAAAGAAATACACAAGTACCCGGAACCTTCCTCTCCAGTTTTGAGTCTTGTGCTTCATTTTTATTTGCTAGTGCCTGTTAGTGCACCAGTTTCAATAGTCTATGATCATTAAATGGTTGTGAAATAAGCAATATCAGATATTTAAATGTTTAGATAACATCAAGATAAAATCCAGAAAAATCCAGGTCCATTCATATGCCTAAAAGGAATCTGGATCAATAGTACAATATAGGAAGGGGTAAATAGTGATACTAATATGGCATAAAGACTTAGGACAGATAGTTAACATCACTTAAGGGTGACAATGTGAAACAGCACAAAAACAAAACACCCCAAACGGTTTTGGGATCGGCATGGAAACCAAGCAGGTCATGTTTAATAACACACTTCCTGAAACCGTTTGTCTCCCATTTCCCACCTGTCATGAAAGATACTGAAACTGCTTCTTATTTTATTTGAGACAGATCTGAAACTCCTGGCCTCAAGTAATCCTCCTGCCTCAGTCACCCACATATGTTTTTATTCCAGTTTAGTTTGGAGACTTAAAACTTCTCTGAAACAGTTGTAATAATGCAGAAACTCACACTATCCTATCTAAACAAAGCCCCAGCCCCCAACCTGGGCTCTCTTTGATATTATTAGATGACACTTAGATTACTGTACTTGGTTCTGGATTTATTACTACTAGAAATGCAGTGACCAGTTGGAATTGTTTCAGAGAATAACATCAAAAATGATTTATGAGGAAGGATTAAAGGAGTTATTTATAGCTTCACCAAACAATGACTAAGGGAGCTGACTGTATAAGCATTCAAGGGATACCAGCACTGAGGAGGGAAGGATTGTTAGGGATGGTTTTGCTAAAGCAGTGGAGGGTCCTAGGGCCATAGAGATGAAATTAACAGAGAGGATGGTGACAGCTGACAGTGGGAAAATGGTTTACAGATAGCAAGGTACTCTTTTTTTTGAGACGGACTCTTGTTCTGTCGCCCAGACTGGAGTGCAATGGTGCTATCACAGCTCACTGTGGCCTCAACCTCTTGGGCTCAAGGGATCCTGCCATCCCAGCCTGGCTGTCTTTTTTTTTTAAAAAAGGAGGGGGTGGATTTCTGTTACTTCAAAACAGGAAGTTAGACTGGGTGCAGCGGCTCACACCTTTATCTCAGCACTTTGAGAGGCCAAGGCAGGCAGATCACTTGAGCTCAGGAGTTCGAGACCAGCCTGGGCAACATAACAAGACCCTTGTCTCTACTAAAAATTAAAAAAATAGTATTTGGGTGTGGTGACACATACCTGCCTCAAAAATAAAAATAAAAACAAAGTTTATGAGAATATAAAATAATCCAGGTAAGGACTAAGGAATAGAATGAGTCCTGTTTTTACCAGTCATTCCTTGTATTTTGTTATGTTAAGTAGAAAAGAGGTACAAGTTGTGTAATGGAGGAATGATTATTATCAAAAAATACTTTCAATTAGAGTGTCCTTGACATTTTCAGACAAGAATGTTCAGTTCCCTCCCTCATGCAAAGATACACAGACCCATAACCGCAGAGAAGCTTTAATGAAAACCTGGATGCTTATTAACCTGTTCTTTGGAATCAGCAGGTTCTCAGGTGAAGATGTTATTATTTTCCTGTTACTTTATTTTCATATTGTTTATCAAATGGAAATGAAAAGGTTCCTGGATCTTTTTTTGTAAGATGAAAGTCAACAGTTTATTCAGAAGGTTTAAAAACAAAGATATTCTTAAATTTACAAGATCTTTTGGTTTGAACATATCCATAAGGACTTATGTTTCTCATTTTTATGGAGATTTGTTTTTGTTTGTAATCAATTTCTGTCTGAGTTCCAGAAATGCAAAAATACTGCTCTGAAAGAGGTGGCAGCTGACAAAATTGCTGTCTTTGACCTTCTGATGCAAGTTTAGTAACTAATCTGGAAAATAATGAACTGCAATTAATGAAATCTGTACTCATATTCAAGTGTGTTTCTCAGACAGCACATAAAATAATTGAAGGAACTTCCTGCTCTCTAATTAGTTAGATTGAATTAATTTGGCATAATAGCTTTTTTTCATGTATCTAGAAGTTTGTGTTCAGATGAAGCTATTTATGTACTTCAAAGTTAGGAACTGTAAATGGCATCTATGATGAATCTGGAGAATTAAAGAGTTAATGGTCAGATTTAATTTCCACTGTCAAAAGCACAGTCACATTGCTGGCCTGTCTTGATTTATGTGTCCGTCTCCTTTGGTTAGGGCTGCCTTATCAACAGCAGGGATATTTTTCTCCTATTTCAGCATAGCCTCATGTGTGGTAGGTAGATAAAGGCTTGTGTAGAAAGAGCACGCCCCTGCCCATCTCTGATGCTAATTGAAAAGATGTCTGTGTAATTATCCATCTTTCATGACTATAATTCTTTCTTATATAAAACAGGGAGAAACAAGCACAAATACTAATTCTTGCCTTGTACACAAGGATGCTGTTTTAAACTAGCCATACTTCCTTGATTAAATGAATTATGTAAACACGTATCCTTGTGTCTCAAGTAAAGGTTCAACATCCTAACTAAAAGAAGAAAACACTGCCGGGCACGGTGGCTCACGCTTGTAATCCCAGCACTTTGGGAGGCCGAGGCGGGCAGATCACGAGGTCGGGAGTTCGAGACCAGCCTGGCCAACATGATGAAACCCCATCTCTACTGATAAAAAACAAAAATTAGCTGGGCATGGTGGCAGGCGCCTGTAATCCCAGCTACTCAGGAGGGTGAGGCAGGAGAATCGCTTGAACCCGGGAAGTGGAGGCTGCAGTAAGCTGAGATGGCACCACTGCACTCCAACCTGGGTGACAGAGCAATACTCCCATCTCAAAAAAAAAAAAAAAAAAAAGTAAAGACAACACATATAGGCCTTGTTTCCCAGCCTTCATTTTTCTTAAACCTTCAGGTTATTTAAAAAATAACATATGAGCATTTTCTCTGTAGTTGAATACCACCCATCTTAAGCAGCTATTGATATAGTGTGCTGCATTTCACTTGTTCTGGGGTTAACAAAGAGTTTTTTAAAAAAAATTCAGGGCAATTGATTTCTCTTCAGTGTAGGGAGGAATTTTTAGGCAATCCTGTCATTGTTGTAAGACTCTTATCACTCTTTCAGTTTTCTAAAATCACAGCATTTTGCTGTCTAGCCTCGCCCCATGCATTTATAGGTAATATAGTGGACATAGAGATGTCAGAGTTGTCTTCATAATCAGGTTTAGTAGCTGATCTGAAAAATAATGAAATTTAACTTAAATTCACTTCAGCAAGTAAGAGGGTTTCTGAGGCAGTAAAGAAGTTGATTGAAGAGGTGCATCTGCCAGCCATTTTTTGGGAATGGGCTTTGTTTTATTCTCTAGACCAAGGGTTGCCATACTTTATTTTATAAAGGGACAGATTGCAAATATTTTAGGATTTGCATGCCATGTGGTCTCTGTCAAAACTAGCCATAGACAGTATTAAACAAATGAGTCTGGCTGTGTTCTAGTAAAACTTGATAACCTGAAATTTGAATTTTACATAATTTTTATGTTATGAAACATTCTTTTGATTTGTTTCAATCTTAAGAATGTAAAAGCCATTTCTTATTTCATAGGGCATATTAAGCTGGTGACAGGCTGGATGAAGACTTTTTTTTTCTTTTTTTAGACAGGGTCTTGCTCTGTTGCCCAGGCTGGAGTGCAGTGGTGTGATCATGGCTCATTGCAGCTTTGACCTCCTGGGCTCAAGTGATCCTCCCATCTCAGTCTCCCAAATAGCTGAGACTACAGGTACACATCACCATGGCTGGCTAATTTTTAAATTTTAATTTTGTAGAGACGGGATCTCCCTATGTCACCCAGGCTGGTTTTGAACTGCTGTGCTCAAGCAGTCCTCCTGCTTCAGCCTCCCAAAGTGCTGGGATTGTGTGTGTGAGCCACCCCGCCCAACAAGGCCCTATTTTTAAAGCTTTTAGATTAGCGAACATTCTTTAAGCATCCTTAATCCTTCATGGGCACTTGAAAAACTAGTAACTCATTTTGGTTGAAGTGAGCGTTATATCTTTTAAAATCTCTGTGTCTAATTTTCTTATATGAATGTTTAAATCAGTTTTAAGTATTATTATGTAGAAGTTTGTTGTTGTTGTTTTTTTTTTTTTTTTAATTTACTTTTTCTGACAAGGTCTTGCTCTGTTGCCCAGGCTGGAGTGCAGTGGTGTGATCACAGCTCACTGCAGCCTTGAACTCCGGGGCACAAGTGGTCCTCCTACCTCAGCTTCTCAAGTAGCTGGGACCACAGGAGTGTGCCACCATGCCTGGCTAATTAAAAAAAAATTTTTTTTTGTAAAAATGGGACCTTGGTATGTTGCCCAGGCTGTTATGTAAAAGTTTTTAAAGTAAACTGGCTAGATACTAAAAATCAGCAATATCTTTTCTGGTAGCTCTGGAAATATTAGTATTTAAAATTTTATTTATGTAATACTTAGAATAAGTTAGACTATAACACGTATCTAATGTCTTATAGACCACATGAATGGTATTATTCACTTATATCCAGTGATAAAATAATTTACTTGTTGATAGGAAAAATAGGCCTTTTAATTGTTTTGTGTAACCGAAATTAAATAGGAATACAAATGTTAGACCTTGAGTGCCTAGTTTTGAGGAGCACAGGGACTAGTTTTGCTCACACTGCATCCCCAGTGCCTACCACAGTCTTTAGAATGTAGTAGGTGCCTGGTACATATTTGCGAATGAGTAAATTAATGAAATCTTAGTTTCTTTCTTTTGAAAGAAAATGGAATTCATCCTGGAATGACTTTGGGACTGATTCAGTTAATTCAAAACTTGTGATTTCTAGATCAGATGAAATTATTGACTGTTTAAAAATGTACTTTTAGTAAGCCAACTTAGAGATATCTAGGAAGACCAGACACAAAATTCCAATGAAGTACTTTACAAATGTGCCGAGAGCTTCCAGTGTACCTGGCACCACACCAGGAATTTTAATGTGCCATCTCAACAGCAGGACTGAGTTAGACAAGCACCATGCAATAGATATATAATGCGAGTCAGGTATGTAACTTACAATTTCCTAGTAGCCACATTAAGGAAGTAAAAAGAATACAGGTCAGATTATTTTTAATAACATTTGTTTAACCTAGTGTATTGAAAGTACTCTCATATCAACTGTAGTATAAAAAAGATTGAGATATTCCCATCCTTCTTTCTGCACAAAGTCCTTGAAATCAGGTGCGTATTTTACATTTCTAGCACATTGCAATTCAGACACTAAAGTTCCGTCGGAAATACTTGATCTGCATTTAGAATTCATAAAATTTATGGTTGAAAAAGCAGACCCACATGCCGAGGCTGTTCTAAACATACTTAAAACCGTTTCAGTTATATAACCAGTTAAGGTTGTACTTTATTAATTAAAATAAAAAATGGACTTCCTGAATCAGATTAGCCTCATTCTCAGGGCTGGGTTACCACCAGGGGCTGGTGGCTGCCATGTCAGGGCCGCTGCCCTGTTGGGGAAATGGGGAGGGTGCACTCCTGTCTCTGGTTACAGAGCCTCGGGAGTGGCAGAACTGAGCTTCCCATTGAGAAAGTGAGGTTAAATGCTCAAATGTGACCATAAGAGATTTCACTGACAGTGATTAAGAATAATCAAGTCATGGTATTTGTGGAATGAATGAATCAGTAGAGCGTTTGTAGGAGGGAAGGATCGAGCAGCAGAAATACACCACGCGGGACCTGCCGGCGTTTCCCTGTGTGCTGCTGTGGGAAATCCTGGCAGCTGCTAGGCGGAGAGTGACATGGTCACTTCTGTTTTTCGGAAAGCTCCCTCTGGCTGCAGTTTGGAAAGTGGATGTGAAGAGAATGGAGCTAGAAGACACTATTCGAGTGTGGGTGGAACCCTCAGCAGGGATTGTCACGTGGGTCAGAAACCCACGGTCGCCTTCTGGTGTTGAGTCCTTTGAGGCACTGCTTGGAGGGGCATGTGGCAGGCAGGGTCACGGTGGCTGTGGCGGGCATCAGCAGCCACCGGCCTGCCTCCCTGCTTAGAGAATTCATGTGGATGGGATCACCCCCCTGCAGACAGGTGTGGAAGCCCAGAGGTGATCAGGTTTTTACACGAAAGTTACAATGCCAAGCCATGCATTTAAAATAACTACCCCTGCCAACTGGACAAGGTGCTGCTGCCGTCATGGCTCACACATTCCTCCAGATCAGCCTGTCAGGATCTAGAGCCTCCAGGCGCACAGGGTGGCTGCATGTCCCGGTCACTGAAGGCCTCATGTGCCGGAGCCTGGATCACAGGCTCCAATCCAGGGCTGGACGTGTTCTCCCCGCTCGCCTCCCAGAACGCTTCATTTTCCTCTCTTCCAGGCCCCTGGTCAAGACAACCTTAGAAAAGTGTTTATATTGATTAGGTTATTACTGAGGCTTAATGTTTGGGTTGTACATGTCTTTTTTTTTTTTTTTTTTTTTTTTTTTTTGGAAACTGGGTCTCATTCTGTCACCCAGGGTGGATTGCAGTGGCGTGATCATTGCTCACTGCAGCCTCAACCTTCTGGGCTCAAGTAATTCTCAGCTCCCAAGTAGTTCGTACTATAGGTATGCACCACCATGCCCAGCTAATTTATTTTTTGTAGAGATGGAGTTTCTCCATGAATTCCAGGCTGGTCTCGAACTCCTGGGCTCAAGGGATCCTCCTGCCTCAGCCTCCCAAAGTGCTGGGATTGCAGGTGTGAGAGGCACTGTGCACTGTGTCTGATTTGTATCCATTGTGTATTACTTGTATCAGAACATTTTTGGAGGTTAGCAGGTGTTTCCTTATATGCCCTTGCTCTGCTTCCTTTTGTTTCTTAGGTTTTTCACACCTCAGCAGCGGGAAAATGAAAGGTTGGCTACTAGTTATTTGTAACAAAAAATAAATCTTACATATCTTGTATATTCCATTAAAAAATAATTTTCTATACTTGGATTTAAATCATTGGTTAGTATTTAAAACAAGACTTAGAGGATCGTATTAGTTTAAGCACCATTAAAAAATGACATCTAAGAATTTTTGAAATTCAGGATAAGGCGTGATTGTTAGCCATGAAAGGTTTATTTTCAAACAAGAAAAAATATGCATCAGAAAATTCAGTGTTGGAGAAGTTCTGAAGTGATTAGAGAAGTTCTGAAGTGATTATTTTTTTGCTTCAGCTGGGACCTCTTTTCCCCTTTACCTCCTCTGATGCCCACATTTCAGAGTCTGTTCTATCCCACATTCCTATGTAACTGTACAATTTAGTCTTCTTTGTCACTTGCTAAGTAATTTGTGCATTTGTTCATTCAACAAACACTGAGCTACTGTTTTATGTAAGGAAATACAAGGATGAATGAGACGTAGTCTGTCTCCTTCCAAGAGCCTGAAGTTTAGAGAAGCCCCTGTAGAGCCACATAAGCAGATGAAGAGACAGTGCAGGATGATGTAGATACCGTCACGTGTGAGTGTCTGCGGATGACACAGTGAAGCCAGTGGGCGCCGCTCCCTGCAGTTGCAGGAGAATTCGATCATGCTTGAGCAGAGACTTAGAAATGAATCTGTATTCACTAGGTGGAACACGATTCCCCAGGGGGTGGAGTGGCATGAGGAAGGTTCTGGAAAAACCATCCATTGAGGGAATTCTGAGTGGAAAAGCCGTCCATTGAGGGAATTCTGAGTGGAAAAGCCGTCCATTGAGGGAATTCTGAGTGGAAAAGCCGTCCATTGAGGGAATTCTGAGTGGAAAAGCCGTCCATTGAGGGAATTCTGAGTGGAAAAGCCGTCCATTGAGGGAATTCTGAGTGGAAAAGCCATCCATTGAGGGAATTCTGAGTGGCCTAGTAGAGCAAGCAAGGCAAGGTGTGTCCCCTTGGAGATTTTGTATGTCATGTCAAAGGGTTAATTTTATTCTTCTTGGCAGAGGGGTCTCCAAAACAGCTTTTATTCCAAGTTTTGAAATTCTGATCTGATCTCCCATGTGTTCATGTAGAATGTGAAAGCCAGAGTTAAAAAATAGCGCAATATGATTAGAGCAGTGACTGGCACCTTTTCCCTGAAATATTTCTAAGCCGTTCTGTTGCCTGTAAGCTACTCATCTGTTCAGTTTCAGCAACGCTCAGTAGACAGTGTGATTGCAGGTTCAGCCAGCACTTGAGAACTTAGTCCTTTTCCATCTGTGTCACTCACTCATAGGGCCACGTGAACACATTTAACCATTAGGTAAGTGCTCTCTGAGCCTCGGTTTCTGTAGTGTGAAATGTAGATAATTATACTCATATTCACTTGCCTCATGGGACTTCTCCTTAATATTTATAGCTGCAAAATACTTCACAGTCATTTTTATTAATAGTTACCAGATGTGTCGTAAGGATTAATGAACTTACGATCTGAAATGTTTTGAGCCCCTGAAACAGGAGGTGACTGCCTGTATGGGGGAGATGTAGAAGAGCATGAAGGTGCAGATAGACACTTGAAAATTTCAGCTATTACATGTGAAGGACGATGGCACAGTTACAGTCAGTTACAGTTTCAGTATTCTTGGTCGATATATTTGGCATCCTTAAAAAGGTTGCTGAACTCATACCCAAGTCCTGTGCCAAAAGCCCCCCTCATGTGGTATTCACACCCGTTGTATTTATGACCCCTTCCTCCTCTGAATCCTCTTTTTTTTTTTTTTTTTTTTCTGAGATGGAGTTTCGCTATTGTTGGCCAGGCTGGAGTGGTGCAATGGCACTATCTTGGCTCACTGCAACCTCTCCCTCCCAGGTTCAAGCAGTTCTCCTGCCTCAGCCTCCTGAGTAGCTAGGATTATAGGCATCTGCCGCCATGCCCTGTAATTTTTTTTTCTTTTTTTTTTTTGATTTTTAGTAGAGACAGGGTTTCACCAAGTTGGCCAGGCTAGTCCGAAACTCCTGACCTCAGGTGATCCTCTTGTCTTGGCCTCCCAAACTGCTGGGATTACAGGCATGAGCCACTGCGCCCGGCCTCCTCTCTGCTTTTGAAGTTTCCATTCCGCTGTCACATTCCTTGATTTTAGTGATTTGCTCACGTGTTCCCCACCAATGAGGTTGCCCATCTGTTGAGAGCAAAACCCATGCCTCTGATGTTTATGTTACCCGAGGCACCTGGTGCCATGCCCACCGCGTGGTAGGACCTGATGCAGTCTCTGTTGAGCTGAACTTTTTTACGTGGAGGGTGAGAACCAAAGTGGCAGGCAGTCCAGTCCCTAAGTCCATTTCAGCAAATATTTAATAAGCATCTATCTACTGGGTTTTTCTAATTACACTGGGTCCTAAAGGAAAGTGTAACTTGTTTGCGTTTTCTATTTCAGAGGGCAGGAATCATGTGATTTTAGAAAAGGTTTCATGTTAGGCACTTAACATCCCATCCTTGGAGTATTTACATTTTTAGGCTTTAAGGGGAATAAACTTCACCGTAGTGGAAACAGTTGCTCCCCAATCTTGTCCACTTTTGGTAAGATGTAGCTGAAGAATGCAGGTATTCTGGAGTTTGAGAAATGTTTTTTCTGCTTTTGTCATGAAATATACCCTTGAACACCTTCCCATTTGTGGGGACGTTAATTACTATGGAGAGAAAAATGAAGACACCAGCCCCGGCATGCAAGGACTGCCTGGCAGTGCGGGATGCACGCTTGAGCCTCACTTTCTTCTCTGGGAGGTGGCCACAGGCGGGACCGTGGAGAGCAACAGCCGGGACAGATGGAACTCAGTGCTGGGAGGGGCGCAGAGGAGAGTCTGTTCTGGTCAAGGAATTGAGGTGGAGGCTGAAGGTCTTGTTCTTCTGGCCTTGTCATGTGCAATGGCCTAACTGCCACTAGGGGACCCTCCTTCATTCTGTCCCACTGGTTGCTCACATAGTTTTCAATGGACCCTGGTCCTAGGTGTCCCTGACCTCAGACCACCGCAGGAGCTCCCCAGTGTTTGCAGGGTAAAGTACCCATTCCTTTTGTTCATTTCCTTGGTCCTTCCACCTTTTTTCTTTTTTTCTTCTTTGACACAGGGTCTTGCTTTTTTGCCCAGGCTGGAGTGTGGTGGTGTGATCATAGCTCACTGCAGCCTCCAACTCGTGGGCTTAAGTGATCCTTCTGCCTCAGCCTCCTGAGGAGCTAGGACTGCAGGTGTGCGCCACCACATCTGGCTCCAGTCCTTCCAGGTCTTTAAGCCTGATCACTGCGTTTCCTCTCGAGTCCTCTCCACCGTGCCTTTTCTCAAGTCCTGCCACTGCCCCCTTACCTTCCACAGAATCAATTCCCTGTTATACTTTTCTTCCAAAAGCAGCCCCAAGGCACAAGTGGTCATAGTGGTGCCCTTTGGTGGAGCGAGGCTCTTCCATGCTTGTAAACATGGTGAGCACGCTGCCGAGCGGACTGGCTTCTTCTGGGGCTCTTCTCCTTATGGCTGGAGTCCAGGCTTCCCAGTAGGAAGTCCTGGGCAGTCCGACTGCACACCTGCAGGCTCTGTCTAGAAGGCCTGACTCCATCGAGGCCTCAGGTGCCCAGACACACAAGAGCCAAAGCACCAGGACTGCCAAGGGCTGGGAGAAAGGAGGCGGGAGAGGTGGAGTCCACACCTCTGGGCAGTTGAAGTTCAGTAACCGAGCAGCCACCAGCTGTGTGCCCTGTGGACCCAACAAGGAAGAAGCCCGACCTGCGGCTGTCCTGGCAGAATGGAGCCCTCATGAGGCCCAGCATATGAGGCCAGGCCCAGTTCCTGCAGCTGGGGAGTTGGGAGGGTGAGGGGCAGAAGTGGCGTGTTCCTAGCTTCTTCCGGGATGAGCACATCTGTTCAGCTGCTTGTGTGTCCCACAGCCACTCCGCAGCAAAGAATGATGCTCTGGTTCCTTCTCTCCCCCTGCCTTCCCTTTTCCTGGCTCTGATGATTCTTTCCTCTCGCTCTTTAATGTTCCCTGGCCCATGTGTCCACAAGTCACCAGGCCCTTTCCTGTGGCTCTTATCTCCTCACCCCTGCTCTGTTGCTGGAATTGCATTACTGATCTGCCTCTTTGGACTTTAAATATTCTTCTAGTCAGGTTGTGTCCCTGCCTGGTCAGTCTCTCTGGCTTTCAGCTGTCTTCTTGATTTGCTCAGGACTCAGCGGGGACCCCCTTCCTCTCCTGAGTAGGGTTAGTTTCCAATGCCCAGGGCCTCCTGCATACCTGCACCTGCCATCTTGGGCTCTGGGTTTGTGCTCCAGCCAGCCTGGCCTCCTTCCTCCTCCCCTCCTGTGACTACACTCCTTCCTCTCCCCAGCCATCAGGGCCTGGCGTGGCTTTCACCTCCTGCCGGAAGTCTTTCTAGATCTTTCCTGTCTCAATGTTTGTCTGTACAGGCCCAGTCCTCGGTTCACATGTGCATATGTGATTGGAGGGAGGGAGGGAGTGTCACATGTGTCTAAGTGCACCACGTGTGTTGGTGATCTTGGCATGCGGCCTGTTTCCCTGGCTGGAGGAGTAGCCCCTGGCTGGGTCCCTTGTTCCTTGGAGGGTGTGGAGCCCCTCGCACTTGCTCACCTGATGGGCCGATTCCCCTCGGGCAGGTCCTGGCCCTCCAGCCTGTGCAGCGGAAGCCTCTCCGCTACCCCTGTTCTGTCCTCTCGACCCCTGACCTGCGCACTTGCCTCCTCAGCCCGTGCCCCGCATCATGGTGCAGGCAGCCGGCCCGGACGTCAGGGTGACCAGGATGGAGGAGGTGAGTCCGTCGGGCCAGGGATGGCCACCCCGCCCATAGCGAGCGGGTAGCCCTGATGCTGAAACGGTTGAGTCCACACCCGCGGTTTTTGATGTTAGCATTCCTGTTTTGGTAATTAGCTATAATATAGGTCACTGTCTTTTCCCTCTCTATTTTCCTTGTTACACTTTTCTATTTTCAACTTGTTAATCATATGATTGCTAAACTTTTAGGTGCTTGACTGCTAATGTAGTCTGCTGCCTTAATAGCCCACAGCTAGGCAGAGGAGATTTCTATAAACAGAACAATCTCCTCCTTCTAAATGTTTGCTTAATTCTCAGTTTTATATTTCATTCTGATTCATGATATCAGCGTGAAAAGGTGAATGCTGAACTGGGGAGAAAATAGTCTCTTATGATCTCCCACAGATCAACAGCACTTCTCATCTTATGAACAGCAAATCTATTTTCTCCTACTGCGCTTTCATTCTCTTAGGAAATGCTCTATCTTCTTAGGAAAATTTTCTTTATTAAAACAACAGCAACAGAGGCACAATAATTTGAAAGAATATTCAGATCTCCATGAATTTACTTCTATCTGAACGACCCTTTAACTATCCCAGTGTACGCTGGGCATTCACGAATTTGCTGTGGACGGGATGGGGTGCCCCCTCCCCCAGGAGTGGTGCTGGTCTCTTTGTTGAGGCAGGTTTGAGCATCCCCGGTCAGCGGGACGGTCAGAGCAGGCCCCTTGCCAGTGAAGGCAGTAGCTTCTGTGGTTCGTCATGGTAGTTTTCCAAGCTTGGACTTTTCCAGAAATCTCCATAAATGTCTCCTTCAGTGGCAAGGGTATAATCCAGAGAAGGCACCTGGGTTTCAACTCGCAAATCAACTCCAGTCAAATGGGGGCGTGGCCTGGAGTGCTAGTCAGTGCTTTCCACCATCCTGCTCCCTCCTTTGTTGACACTGCAGCTCTGCCCCCAATTCCTGCCTTTTTACTTCGAGCAGCCTTGGCTAAGGGCTTTCCCCTCTGGAGGCCTGTTGTAGAATAATGTGATGATCCTTCCAGCCCAGCCCAAGCCAGTGACTTCTGTGGAAGCCAATGGGATGATGATACTTACAAATCTGAGGCATGCAGCTGGCCTCATCCTGGGACAGCCTGACCTGGCCGGCCCTTAGCGCCAGGTGCCGAAGTGACAGTGGCTGGCCTCACGCGGGGTGGGGGCAGGGAACAGAAGCCATTTCAGGACCCTGGTTACCATTCAGATTCCCGGCTCTCATAGTTTTGCATATTCTTTGCTCTCGTAGTTTTGCGTATTCTTCCCTGCTAGGTCAGTGATATTAAAACTAAAATAGAAGAGAATAAATAAAAAACATGGACAATGTGCAAAGGAAAAATGATTGAAGGATTGCCTAATCTTTTAGAGTATTTATGCTGGTGACAGTTATTGATCTATTGGATTGAGTAAATTTTGCAGCCTAGAGATTCATCACAAAAATGGGCTGTTAATCTCAAGAGGTGTCGTTAATTTCACACCCTGAAAGTGTGGCTGGTGGGGAAAAGAGGGCCCCTGGAAACGGGAATATAAATGACAGTTCCTGGGAAAACGCATGATTTATCAAGCTGCTGAGGTAAGCCAAGTAACTGTAAGAGACTTATAGATCTCAGCCGCTTCCCCGTTCAAATAAATCCTGTATTTCAAATGGAAAATGACCATTCCTGTAATATAAATAATTTTTCCGTAAATATCGGAAAACATATTTCTTCTGGATAGCAGTACTCTCCACCCCACCAATCTCATTCCCTGTTCCTGCCTTCTCCTTTTCTTCGGCCATTGTGAATAGGAATAGAAAGATGATCTGGCAGCTTCTTCACATGGTTTCCGTCATAGACGAAAGAATACCCCAGAAACAGCAGGATTTGGGCAAGCGGTGGCTGCTATCCCCCATGAGATGTGGGCATTGCGTGTGTGTGTGTGTCCTCTGCCTGGGTGACTCAGACAGAGTGACCGACATGAGGAGAGCAGCTGGCCTCACTTGGTGGCTTCTCCCTGGGGGCTGCTTCCTGGCCTCTCTCCAGGGTCCGAGGCCCCCCCAGCCCCTGACATGGCACCTGCTTTCCATAGCAGCCAGAATAGCAGCCTTGGAGAGAAAGGGCCACGGCCCACAGGGAGCCTTTGTCTCCCTCCTTGTCTGCCTCTTCATCCCCCTCCTCGCCCCCCTCCTCGCCCCCCTGCTGCCTTGCCCAGGATGCCCAGCCAGGCTGCAGGCCTGTGGCTCCTTGTTGGTGCCTGAGCTGGCCAGGCTGTGCTGAGCATGTTCCAGTCCTCCAATGGGATCATTGTTTAGGTTTTGCCGGAGAAAACAGTGCTCCTCTGGCCTCTTTAGTGACTCAGTCTCTTCGTGAGGTCAGGGGTGGGCAGGGCCTTTGTCTCCATGGGAGGAAAGCTCTCGCCCTAGCAGAGTTTTCGTGTGCACCTACTGTGTGCTGCCCTCTGTGGCGAGGGGTCTTGGTCTTGGTAGCATGCTGGCCCTGTATGGCAGGCGCTGGATTCTATTCTGTATGAAAGGTAAAAAGTAGATGGGGCAGGGGCTGTGGCCATGGTCAGTGTTCTTGATCCTGGGCACACAGCACAGGGCCTGCAGAGTGCACCGTCGGCCCCTCAACCTTTGTCACTTTGGAAGCCAGGGCCACGCAGCCCTAAGTGGCAGAACCAGTGTGGGAACCAGGCCTGGCCGGGTCCCAGCCATGCTCTTTTATTTATTTATTTATTTATTTTGTGGGGATGGGGTTTCACTATGTGGCCCAGGCTGTTCTCGAACTCCTGGGCTCAAGTCATCTTCCACCTTGCCCTCCATCAGCACTGGGGTTACAGGCTGAGCCAGTGTCCCTGGCCTTTTGCTCTTTTCCAAGTCATCGCTGCCTGTTTGGATTGTGTTGGGAAGTTTTCTGTTCTCAGCCCCTGCTTCCCCCTGTCCCGCTGCAGGCTCAGCCAGAGATGGGCGCTGACGTGCTGGTGCAGACGATGGGGGCCCCAGCCTTGAAGATCTGCGACAAACCCGCCAAAGTGCCTTCCCCACCGCCTGTCATAGCTGTCACAGCGGTCACCCCGGCCCCAGAGGCACAGGACGGGCCCCCCAGCCCCCTGAGTGAAGCCTCTAGCGGCTACTTCTCCCACAGCGTCTCCACCACGACCCTGTCGGACGCCCTGGGCCCAGGCCTGGACGCTGCGGCCTCGCCCGGCTCCATGCCCACCGCCCCTGCCGAGCCCGAGGCGCCCATCAGCCGCCCCCTGCCGCCCACGGCCGCCCCTGCCGAGGAGCCCCCTGGCCCCCAGCAGCTCGTGAGCCCCGGCCAGGAGCGCCCGGACCTCGAGGCCCCGGCGCCCGGCTCCCCCTTCCGCGTCCGGAGGGTGCGGGCCTCGGAGCTGCGCTCCTTCTCGCGCATGCTGGCCGGGGACCCCGGCTGCTCCCCAGGGGCTGAGGGGGACGCGTCGGCCACGGGCGCTGGGGGGCAGGCCCTGGCCTCTGATTCCGAGGAAGCTGAGGAGGTCCCGGAGTGGCTCCGAGAGGGCGAGTTCGTCACCGTGGGCGCCCACAAAACAGGCGTGGTGAGATACGTGGGGCCCGCTGACTTCCAGGAGGGCACGTGGGTCGGCGTGGAGCTCGACCTACCCTCAGGTGGGTACCGGGCACTCCGGGCTCCAGGGCGGTGCCGGGGGTCAGGGGAGGCAGGAGCGTGGCCGACCTGAGATGGGACAGGGTCCAGGCAGGAGAGGAGGGGCCGGGAGGCAGCGGATTGGCTGAAGCTGCAGGAGCGGCTGGGCCTGCGGGGGTGAAGCTGGGGGCAGGGCTAGTCCCTGGAGATGGCGTGGAAGATTCCTGATGATTTTGGCTACAAAGACGCTGTACCCCCATCGCCATGGCTGCCCCTGCTCCTTTTGTTCTGGTCTCCCCCGCCCTTGGCTCTCCCTGGACTCTGCTTTCTCATCCTTCACCTTAGAGCATCTCTGCTTTGCCCTTCGAGGAGGCTCTTCCTCACCCCATCCGGACACATCTCGCTGGCCTCTGACTCGCCGTCATTTGGCAGTTTTGCCAGTTTCCACTTCATAGATTCAGCAAAAGAACCATTCTCCCGCCACCCAGCCCAGGCCTGGGTCCAGATGGAGAAGGGTCTGTTCCCCCACGGGTCGGACCAGCTGTGCCTTAGTGGCTGGCCTGCACCTGCGCTTCCTCAAGGCACTCCCCAGGGCCTGTCACCTCCTACCTGAGGCTGCAGGATGGGCTGTGCATCCTTGGTCACCACTGCTCACTGTCGTGGGAGGCGGTCACTCCATGCCCTGGCCACATTCACTTAGCCAGTCCCTGCCAGACAATGGCCAGTGTCTGAGTGCTGACTGTGCAGGGCCTGTGCCAGGGGGGTGGCAGTGTGGGCACATGGCCTCTGCAGAGGTGAGGGAGGTGTAGGGGGGAGTCTGCAGCTGGGCTGCCGTCCATGTCACCCTCTCCTTCCCCCACAGGTAAGAATGACGGTTCCATCGGCGGGAAGCAGTACTTCAGGTGTAACCCTGGCTACGGGCTGCTGGTCAGGCCCAACCGGGTCCGCAGGGCCACGGGCCCCGTGCGGAGGCGCAGCACAGGGCTCCGGCTGGGTGTCTCAGAGGCCCGCCGGAGCGCCACTCTCTCGGGCTCCGCCACCAACCTGGCCTCGCTGACAGCTGCCCTGGCCAAGGCCGACAGGAGCCACAAGAACCCTGAGAACCGGAAATCCTGGGCCAACTGAGCCGCTGCCTCAGGGCGAACTCTTCTTGGGGTGCCCAGCCCCTTTTGAGCCCTGCCAGTGACAGCCCTGGGGAGCCAGGAGCCTGGTGGCCTCTTCCCCAGGGGCGGGGCAATGAATGCTTTTTGCACGACACAGAGCTGGTGACCTCCCTGGGCCTCTGGAAGCTTTGTTTCTTCTCTACCTGGGGAAAGTGGGGCCTCAGCTGTATCTCCTCAAGTGGATGGAAGGTTCTGGGTGCCCGCAGGGGCTGGGGGATGCTAGGACTGAGGCCCTGGGTCGTGCAGCACCTGGCCATCTTGCTGTGTGCCTGTGCCTGGGGCCTTATGTTGCTCTATCATTTCCATTCTGGTGGCCCCACTAATGTCTTAACCTAAACCATAGTTGTAACCAGTGCCTTTCCTCCCTGCTGGAGGGCAAGCACCCCCCCGCCACCCAGGATGTCCGGGCTCACTCCTCAAGCCCCCCAGCCTCCCACCCTGGTCCCAGGTTCCTGCAAGTGCCTCTGGGAACCCCCCAGCCTCCCACCCTGGTCCCAGGTTCCACAAGTGCCTCTGGAGGGCCCTGGGCTCTGGCAGATGGCCCTGGTGCCCCAGCCGGGGGCCGAGGGCCTGAGCCCCCCATCCCTCCTCTGCCAGGGTCTCTTAGTGATTTCTTTGTGGGTGTTTTGGCATCTTTACACCTGGAAAGTCTCTTATGTTTGCCGTTTATTCCCTTCACAGAAGGCTTGGAATGTATTTATTTATATTTATTTTTTCAAAATCTGAAATCATTTGCGAGCCGCAATCGTCGTCTGCCTGTGTATGGGGGCCCAGGGCCTGCCTTGCACATTGCGGCCTCTCTGGCCATTGCAGAGCTGCTGGCCTCCTGCCCAGGTGGAGGGTCCTGGGGGCAGCAGAGGATAAAGCCCCCCCTCCTCACATCACTCTATTACGGATCCACAGTGGCCTTACTCTTAACTTGGATGAAA
Source organism: Chlorocebus sabaeus (assembly GCF_047675955.1). Classification (NCBI taxonomy): domain Eukaryota; kingdom Metazoa; phylum Chordata; class Mammalia; order Primates; family Cercopithecidae; genus Chlorocebus; species Chlorocebus sabaeus. The sequence continues at coordinate 28,680,468 of NC_132911.1, read as the reverse complement.
GCAAAAATCTGGGAGAATGATGTGCTTCTGTAGTTGGTGACAAAGGAAGAGGCATTGCTACTTTATTTGGTGCACTTTTGGTTTCTAGGAAGGTCTTTGGATCATTTTAACTTCTTGGCAACTCCCAGACCCTGAGAATGTAGGGCTGGGACCTGGCAGCTGGGTGGGTACAGGGAGTGTTCCTGGTTTGTCTCCGGACCCTGGCAGCAGCCACACCCCCAGGCCCACTGTGCATGGTGCGGGCGACACAGCCGGAAGCTTCCAGGGTGGCCTCCACCTCCTTGCTGGGGCACTTCTGCTCCTGGAGCCTTTGGTGGCAGGTTTGTGGGGTGGGGGTTAGTGTCTGTGTGTGGAAGGCCACCAATCTAGGGACAGGAGCCCTGGGTCAGGATTCATACAGCCACTCTTGGAGCTGGTTTCTAGTTCTCATGTTTAGAGAACACCTAGAAAGCGCCGTGGAAGACTCGTTCTCCAGGGTCTTGAAGCCTCCAACGGAGTGGCCTCCATGGTGGGCCTGTCCCAGCCCTGGCTGCGAGGACAGCTTGTCTTTTTCTCCCCAGTTGCTGTGAGGGACACGAAGGCCGAGGCCAGGCTGGCAGAGGGCCTGGCCCCTGCGGGGAGGCACTCCCTGCAGGGCTCTCCCTGTTCTTAGCCAGAGTTTCGAGGGAACCCTGTGGCACCTGTCCCTGGATGAAGAGCTGTCACCTCTGCCTTGCCCTTTAACTCAACCCGCTTCCCAGCACAGCAGCTTTCTTTTTAAAACCCGTTTCACTGAGAAGTTTGTTTCTGGGTCTGCTGGTGTCACTGTGGCCTGGGTGAGAGGCCGGCACTGCTGTTGCCCTGAGGGGGAGCCCCTGGGCCGTGTAGCGGGGACGCTCTGGGAATGGCGGTTGGGCACTGTGGGTGGGACCTGGAACTTCGTGGTGGCTGAGCCATCCACCCAGCAGTGGCCTCCTGTGGCACTGTCTCGGGAAAGTCCTGGGGGACGTGTGTGCCGTGCTTTTTACCATCGGTTTGACTCACAGTGGAGTAGAACGAGCCAGAGTTCGTGATTGGAGCAGGTGGACTTGGGCCCAGGCCCTGTTCACTCTTGCTTCTTGGTGCAGACTAATGTCAGCTTGTGGCTGGGAAAGAGGGACGTGCATCGCCGTGGTCGCTAAGGCATTGAGCCCCGCCGACCCGGGCCAGCGATGGCAGGAGGTGCGGTCTCCAGAGTGGCGGGCCAGGACGGGCTGGCCTCCGTCTTCTAGTCTGCTCTTCTTGCCTCCCTGACCACCAGACTCTCCTCCCGAGAATGCCTGCCCGCCCACCTGCCTTAGGACTCCTGAAGCGCTCCTGGAAGGCCCCAGGAGTGGCACCTTAGTGCGGGTCGGCCCACAGATGGCACCCAAGGTCGGGAAGGGCAGTAACCGCACACACGGTGCTGTCAAGAGATGGGGGTGGGAGATGCTTCTGGGGGCTCTGCCTCCCCACTGCGTGCCTAGAACGTCCCTGGCCCTGCCCCGCCACTTCCCTTGGGCCCTTGTGAAGGACGGAGGCTCCAGGGTGAGAAGGCTCACTTCTGCCCAGGGCACTGCGTCCAGCAGCAGAGGGGACGGGGGCAGGAGTGTGTGACTGGAGTCCTGGGTGCTCAGGCCTGACCAGAGGGAGTGGGAGGGCGGAGCTGAGGAGGGGAAGGTGTTTCTGGTCCCACCAAGGTGGGCCTTGTGTGTTCAATAAGAGAACGGAGCTGGGACGGTGACCGGTGGAGGTGTTCAGATCCCCCCGTTACTTCCTAGCATTTTCTCCTCTTGCCTTAAGAGTTCCCTGTATGTGAAACAGGAAGTCCTGAGTGTGTGTGTGGCTGTGTGCACGCACACAAGACGGGAGTGACCCTGTGCTTCCTGCCCAAGATACTGACCCATTGAACCCCAAAGCATCTTTCTCCGCAGGGTCCGCGGTGCCTTCCTGGTGGGCTGCTGACACTAATGGTGTTGGGGGGTCTTGGAACAGCTTCTCTATGTGTGGATTCGTGTAAATGCGAGGAGTTCACATATAAAGAAGTGACTTTGATTCTGGGATTATATTGATTTGGTACACAGTAAATGGGAGTTTAAAAAATCCAAAGACTGTAATGACTTGTAAAGACTCTAATGATTTGTATCATGTAATGAACTAAACCACCTGTAATTTTGTACCATATATGTCTTTCCATCAAATGACCAACAGCTTCTCAATAAAACCAGATTATTTCTCACCTGCATCATGTCTGAGGTCACTCTTGTTGCTTCTCCTTCCCCTGACCCCGACATAGGGTTTTGGGGCTCCTGGCAGGCCATCCTGTCATGGCGTAGCCTTGTTCTCAGCAAAGGTGGTAGTGGGGCTTTTCCAGACTGAGACTGGGAGGAGGAGGATCAGGGAACAGCAGCAGGCCATGCTCGCCTCTCCAGCCCATGGACTCCAGAGGCTGAACTCTTCATGATTTGGACCAAAGAGCCCAGGGAGGCCTCCTGGTTCCGAGTCATCTTTCCTTGTTTGGACTTCAGCCCCTTACAGAAGCCAGGAACTATGGAAACTTTCTGGGGCCCTTCGACCCCAGGTAAGTGGTGCTACTGGGAGACAGGTGACCTGGTAAGGACTGTCCTTGGCTCTCAGGCATGACTCCACTGTCTGCCATGACCTTCGTGTTAGTCCCCACGCTGGACCTCCCCTTTCCCTCCAACTGGGGTGAGGACTTCTTTCCCCGCTGCAGAGGTGGCCAGCCTCTGGCAGGGCTTCTGTAACAAGGGGTTTTGGGAAGTGGGGGATCATGGTTGCGGGGCTGACATTGGTGTTGCCAGGCCCTGCTCGCCAGTGAGGCCTGCGTTCTGCAACCACCCTGCCCAGCTGTGCCGTGTGGGCCTAGAACGGTACTGAGGATGCTGGGTCCAGCCTTTGAGTCGGGGAAGGTGACCTCGCTCCCTTCCGTTCGCCAGTGGATTCCCACTCAGCCACAGGGCCCCAGCCCAGTACCAGTGAGGGATGCCCGCAGCCAGTACACATTCCCACGAGGACACAGAGGCACTTGTGGCCCTGTATAAAGTTTTTCTTGGTGTGCCAGCGAATCAGTTGGCCCTTGGATATGAAATACACTTGCAACTGGAGGGCTCAGCCACTCCGAGGGCCGACCAGAGCTGTCCATCAGCCAGCACAGCCAGGCAGGGCTGGGTTACATTCCTCAGTGTAGAAGAATGCTTGGAGACAAGCGCTGCTGAATAATGACAGAAATTTGGCAGCAGGAGATGCCCTGCTCTGAATGAGGCAGGAATCTGAACGTAAAATTGATACAGCGCCTAGAGTGGATCTTACTTTTCAAGCTGCTACTCTCTTGCAACTCAATGAGATGTCTTTTGTTTGCCTAAGGCTGTGTGTTTTTTTTCAGAGTTGCCCAGACCCTGAGATGGGCTCTAATGGATGTCACGCCCAGTTCATTCCTTCCACTCACTGTTAGTCGCTTAACTAACATTCACATACTTACCCTGTGCCTGTCCTCAAGGAGAGGACAGAAGCAAGCTTTCCCGATGGGTGCCATGGTAGGTCAGCCCTGGTGCACCCAGGAGGGCCTGGGGGGTTGAGGGAGCTGGCCCTAGAGTGCTCTGAGGACACAGGGCAGTCGGGAGATGTCTGGGCTCTCTGGTGCGCATGGGGAAGGGTTGGGTGGGCTGTGGGAAGGAAGGTTCACCAGCGCTTCTGCTTAAGCAGAAATAGCAATCCCGGGCCAAGAAAGGGGAACGTGGGTGGGGATGTCGTCAGAGCTGGCCCCCGTCCTCACCCCCCAACCCTGAACCCCTCCCTGCCTCTACTTGGCAACTTCAACAGGGTTTGGGGCAGCTGAAAATTTGGCATCATCTTTTCTCATGATGCTTGTGAAGAAGAAAAGACACACCCTTTGTGTCTTAGGTTTCCTCTGAGAAGGGAGAGGGAAGCCAGGGCACCTTGTCCTTGAGTCCTGCTTAAGAATTTGATGCCAACCAATGGAAGCCTTTAGAGAAAACCAATAATGAAGGCTTGGCTTTATTTACTGTGTTTTTTATTTACTGCTGAAGGTGCAGCCCCAAGAGAGACAGAGCTCTTTTAAGAAAATGAGGCTCAGGGCGTGGCCTGGAATGGAAGAGAAAAGCTGCATGGACTTCAGCCGCTTGGCGTAAGTCAGAGGCTGCACTCCTAGTTCGGGGAGAGCTGCTAGGATCTTGACGGTTTTAGGGGCGGCCAGATCTTCGTGTGATCGTGTAGCTTGAAGATGGTGGGGTAAAGGCAGGCCGGGTGGGCATGTGCCATACTGAGGGTGCAGTCAGGGGACTCCCAGAAGGCACAGCCTCTCCTGGTGTCATCCAGACACGTGCCAAACGCAGGCTGGAGGATCAGGGAGTGGGATGTGCAGAGGGATTTTCCTGGCTCGGTGTTGCCCTCTTACCCAGGTGGTGTGCAGCAGTCTGCGTGAGACTTTCCCAGTCATTTTAAATGCACAAAGGGACCAATGTTCAAAATGGAACACTTCCATCTCTTTGTTTGGGTCGGTCACTTCCCAAATAATCACTTTGATCCAAAGAAATCCCAGCCAGTCTGTATTCAGTTATACATTTTATTCTCTAATAGGTACAATACTAAAATAAACACAAATTAAAAAAAAGTTTTATTAAAACAAAACTGTACAAAAAAGCAGTATACTACATTTTAATTACAGAACAGTCTACTGTCCAAAAGGCACTAATCCAGAATAGGAGATACAATGATACAGGACTCATTTGAACTATTTTATTCAATACAATAGAGCGCTTGTTTCTTTGACCATTTACATCTAGAAACAAGGGCTTTTTGCTACAGCCATTACACATTGTTATAGATATGAGTCCTACGGGTGAAGGTGCAGTATCGCTCTCCCTAGAGGAGGTTCCCATTAGAGGGAACACGGTGGAGCTCAGAGGCGGATGGCAGCAGTGGGTGGGGCCTGGGACCTGCCACATGGTTGGCCCGTCAGCCCCTGGGCACCCGGAGCTTGTCTTTCAGCCTGGCCTCTGGTGGTTGGTTTCTGGCCATTACTGGCAGCCACTTTCACCCCCTCTTGTGTTTTAGCACCGGCAAAGTGGGTTCTGAGAAGCTCCAGGTAACTGGGGCTGGAGGTGTGGGGGATGAAGCGTCAGCAGCGGGGAGGCATTGTGGTAACCTGAAGAAAGGCAGCAACTACTCAGAAGAGGGAGACGAAGCCCAGGGACAGCCGATGAGCCGGGCTACAGCCAGGCAGAGCCACCTGCTGCTTTCTGGGCAAACTTCTGGCCCCAAAATATGAGGGGCTGTTCCAAAGTTCAGAGACATCCTGTGTCCTTTCCTGGTGGACCCAGAAAAGTGACATCAGATCATCTTTTGTCTTGGAAGTTGATTTTTACGAGTGGGATTTTGCTTCCGAGAGGGAAGTCAAAATACAGTGACCAGCCTGAAGTGGGGGAGCCCTTTCCCTCCCTCAGTCCCACCTCAGGACCACGAGTGGCTCCAGGTCCCAGGTCCCAGCACACCGTGTAGGAGAGCTGAACTCTGTTGGCTTACCTGTCTGTGTTTGGTGGCCAAGACAACTCTAAGCCCCATGTTTATTCTTTAATGGCCTCTGGACCTCAGGAAGAGAGATACTGCAGCTTTCCAAACAGTGTCATACACATATAAGACAAAGACAGGCATCTGATGTTAACAAAAATAAGTAACAAAGAAATAGGATTAAACCAAATCTCTTCTCACAGCATCCTATACTACATCCTCCTTCTGCTTAGCAGAAAATTGTACGTACACAAAAATACAAATACACAATTTTGTAGAACAGTCTGATTTTAATATATTTATATATATTTATATTTATACGAGTGGCAGGTTAGTTCATTATATAGAGCTTTTTGCACTTTTGGCTCATACGCAACAAGGCTTATAAATTCAGCTTCAGCTTTCATTCAGGTTTTATAGCTTTTGAACAATTGTTTTCACATTTAAAGCAGCATCCAATTTGCACTAGGAGTTTGTGGTGATGATAGGAAAGACAGGGTCAGGAGGTTATCGAAGGGCAGGGCGGGGAGATACATTCCAGTGTGTGTGGTGATGGACGGAGGATGCCGTGGGACAGAGCTTACCATGATGACCCCTTGAGGTAGACTGAACACCTTACAGCAGACTCAGACACAGGTGTGACTCACCCTCAGGGACACATGGTGTACAAGATGGACAGGGACTAGAGGAGACGCCAAGGGGAAACACGAAGACTAAGACACACAGCAGCCGAGGCAGGGAGGAGCGCGCTGCCCCCACGCCCATGTGGCAGGGATCCCGCATGGCCCATCTTAGAAACTCAACTTATTTGGTGGATGCGAAACACTTCAGGCAATCCCAAGGCATCTACTCCGGGGTATCCGACGAGATTACAGCCGTTAAGCTTGCTTTCCATTTCATAACTTGCTGTGCAGCTAGTTACCACCCCCATGCTGAAGAGTAAAGCAAAGGTGCCGCGGTTCGGCAGTGGAATCCACCCCCAGCACTCTGCTCGCGCTGGAGCTTTCAAGTCCGGTTACGTGAGAACAGACTAGGACTCTCTTGCTGCCTCTAATTGCATTTCACTGTCACCCTCCCTAGTGCTCTGCACTCTCACTTACATTCATCTCTCCCTAGACAATTACAACTAGGGTAATCAACAAGCACTTGGTAGAACCTGCAAAAATAGCATCTGGAGAACTGAGGAATGACGCACTGCCAAGGGCCTGGTTTGGTTTACATGCTACAGAAAAGCCTCATTCTCATGATCACCACAGCACTGTTCCCCCATTCGATCACCTTTGTCAGCCTGCCTTCCCTTCTCTATCAGGTCATAATTCCACTGGCAAGTTTGCCCATGTGTCAAATATGAATACCCAGTGTTTTGGGTCATTACATTGTCTGAACAAAAATGCTGGATTATTAATGAAAATAAAGTGCCTGGGTATGGATTGTTCCATTTTGCAAAACCTTTTAATGCACCAACAAATCATCTGAGCGCTGCTTAGTGATGTGATTTGAACAGAGTGCAGTCACAAAATAATCTGTCGTACACCCATCACAGAATAAAGGCCCCATATTTAGATCAGACTTAAATTATTTTTAAAAAAAGAAACAAATACTCTCACACTCATTTCCAAAGACACACTTTGGATCTGAATGCCCGACTGCTGGCTTTCCCAAGCCCTCGTGAGCAGACACCCCGATCCCTCTAGTCTAGGAAGAGAGGGCTCGCAAAGGCAGCTGGGGTTCCAGTGGCTCATGCTGGCAGCTGAGTCAGGCTCATGAGCTAGGATGATTCGACGCTTTGCCCTCTTGGATGTGGACACATTTCCAACTCCTACCAAAGCCAGAGCTGGAATGCTGCTCTGAGGCTGTCTTGCTCTCCTGTCTTCTTAGTGGCTACTGAGATTTCCCTAAGCAGACTTAAATTCTCTATGAACCAAGACCAAAACCACATAAACAGAAACAGCCCTAAAGAAACAAACGCTGGAAAACAGTGATGAAGCCAGCCTGATGTGGCTGTGAAGCGATCTCTCCCGCTAGTTTGTCCCTGCCTTGTTCTGCCTGCAGAACGCCAGGGACACTGGAGAGGGGCAGCCGCCCTGTGCCCACCCTCAAGGGCCAGTGCAGGGTGGGGAGGGATGGGGACAGGGCACAGGCCGACTCTCTGGCAGGTTCCAGAGGTCTGTAACTTGCTTAGGCACTTAAAAAACATAAACAAAAATTTATCCTTGAAAGGTACTGCATACCCAATGTGACCATGGCCGTGGAAGGCAGGGCGAGCCCGGGCTGGGGGGAGGTCATAGAAGGCTGTGGGCTCTTCCAGGGGAGGCAATGATGACGCACTTGGCATCTCTCAGCAAGGGGAGTGTCCTGCCTTGCAGCCAGGGTGTGTCTGACGACGCCAGTGCTGTGATGGCTTAGGGGCCAGGGACTTGGCCCAGCAGAGGCCTTCCCATGACCGTGTTCTACAGCCCCCTGGAGAAGTGGCTAGAAGAGGCAGGGGTGGGGAGGCTCCCAGGGTCTATCCAGACGCCCGCCATGGGTCGGGGAGGCACAGGCTGCACACGCTTTCTAGAGTCAACATGAGGCAACTACTAGGAAAAGAGGAGGCCCTTCTGAGTGTTCCGACAAAACTGAGGAGCATTCAGGGGACGCCCTGCCCAAGCTCCCAGTGCTTTGAAAGAAAAGCTCCACTCCCCACCTCCAGAACTTTGGTTTTGGTTTCAGGGTGCCCGTTTTCAGAGATGCAGTATTAAGGGGATCACCGATTCTAACATAATGAAATGTGGTTTTCAAGGCATACAACAATGCTGCTTGAAAGCAGCCACCGCTGAACACACGTCTTCATGCAGCCCACTCTTCTAACTCTGTGCCTGCCCCCCGTGAATCTGGTTTAAGAACAAGAGTTCAATGGAACACACCAGAGTGGCTGCTGCTCACATTGGTATGACACTGATGTCATTCTGTGTCCAGCTTAATACCTCCAGCAAATGATGAGGTGGAAAAGTGACTCTCACGAGTTTATGCTGGGATCTTAGTTCCAGTAATGGAAGGAAAGGAGAGGTTTCTGTGCTTAAAGGAAGCCACAAAACATGACTGAAATTTAGACTTAGCCCGAAGTGACAGGAAGTTGAAAAAGTCCTAAAGGGAAGAAGGAATAAACCTTGAAACACAAATTCTGTGACTTGTCACTGCCACAGACACTGGTTTGTGAGAGCCATGAGTTCCTTCCTAGGGAGGAATCAAACTACTCCCATTCCAAAATCCCAATGGCACCCCAGCCACCACCAGATGCAAAATCTGGACCGATAACAAAATGCAAGGCACATACACCTTTTCTCTTTCAAATTAAGGAGGCTTTTTGGGGATTGGAGGTTGGATAATAACGTAACTATGTACCTATTACAGGTACATAGGATCCAGGGAGACTCTCACAAGGACCAGTCCACAGCTGTGACTTTGCTTCTGAGATGGTTCCAAGATGCCCACAACAGGGCAGAGCAGATCAGAAGAGAGAGACCATGAGAGAGCCAACCCCTAGAGGACCACTTATGTTTGATGGAAAAGAGGTAGACAGGTGGAGAAGGGAAGAAATGTGGAACTTTAGTTAGCCGAGTCCTCAGGTCAGCTTGGCACCCATGTCCCTTGTTCAATGTCCCTAACAACAGTCACCGCAGTTCCACGTGAAATGTGACAGGACAGGAACCAGACCTCTACTTCAAAGGAGCTCCTGCTTCAGCTGGATTCTGACTTCTAGAAAGTTCTTACGCTGAGCCCAAATCAAGGTATGTCTTTGCAGTCAGGACCCATGAGGAGCCAGGGAGGCCTGAGGCAGAGCAGACACTGATCTAATTCCACAACCCCAGACCCTCGGGTTCTAGAGAGAAGGAGGGGCCAGCTGGGCAAGATGCTCCTGAACACAGCAGGAGCCCCCGAAGGAACCACCAGGGAAGTGCTACAAGAGCTGGAGAGAGAAGACGGGGAAGCGCAAGGTTTCCTGGTCTCTGCCTTTGCTAACTGCAGGCAAGGGGTGCTGGAGTTCAAGTTCCCCTCAGCCACACAGGCTTCCCACCCTGTCAACCACTGCGGCACCTCCCTGCACTCCTGTCCTCACCACTGACCAAGGAGGAAGACTCTGGAGAGGCTGTAGCATCCAGACCCTCACGGAGGGAGTTCAGCTCACAGAGGTGGGGGCGATGCCACAGCGCGCCTGGGGGGCACCTGGCACTGCTGCGTGAGAAAACAAACCAGGTTAGTGTTCAGAGAGGGCAGACTGTCCTATGCGGTCTGTTGTTTGAAGATGAATGTCCTACTGAAATGAAAGAAACGAGGGGAGACTTGCCTTGACGTGGGTGAGGTGACTTGCTTGGTGTTGGGTCATGAGGCAGCACACATGTCCAGCACGAGGCCCCGCACACAGTACGTGCTCAGAAAACATGGGCTGTATTGACTTTGGGGTGCTCGGGAGACCTGTGCGTTTGTCTCTGTCATACTATGATTTACAGTGGTGGTATCTTTAGTTTCCTACAAGAACAAAACCCACATATTTCATGGGTAAGCACTGCCTCGATTTTCACTGATTCTGGTAAGCTGAGTTGTGATGGAAAGGGGTGGGGGCTGCTGATAAAGGAATATATGGTTGGGGTTTTCTGAAGCACCACAGTGGCCTGCAGAAGCATTTGGGAAGGGAGGTGTCTCGCCAACTTCGGTTCTTTTGAAGTAGCACCATCCCTGAGGCAGCACCTCTAATACCTTGATCCCTAAGACAGGGGCTCCATTAGAAGGTTTTAACTGTGGTGGTGTTTTGAGTGTAGGTGGATCATCAGAATGTTCTGCTGACGATTTTAATGCATGTCTCACAAATCATAGAATTAGACCCATCCAGTCAGTTCTTACCATCTCTAATCTTAAGATGGATTCTAAATTCTAATGGAGATAGTCATCTTTTAGCAGCTGGGAAAATAGGAAAAGGAATGCTCTACTCTTTCGGGTCATAAATCTGTAATCATTCCAATTGTCATAAAGATAGGATCCCAAAGAAAACAGTTTCAACAACTGCATGCATGGATCTTGAATGCAGGTGTGCAAGGGCTGGGTGGGAATGAGGTTGCTTTCAGAGCCTATAAGAGGAGGAATACTGAAGGAATACTACACATTTTTTTTGTAGGTATTTTGCGGGAAATGAAAAGATAAGATTCCCAAGGCCTAAGAGCCTTTCCCTAAATTCTCTAGGTGTGTGTATTTTCAGGGAAGAGGAAAATTTTAAATCAGTAGCCTACTTCAGCATTCTCATGAAACTGATTTGCAACTAGCATTTCAACTAGGTTAGGATTCCTTTTGGTATACGGAGAGGGAAAGATCTGTACAAAGAGAAGCAGCAAAATATGAAAAAAGGCCAGAGTTGTACTCTCCCCAGTGGCTAGCCAAACCAACCCTGGAGTGTCCAGACCTGGAAAAGAAAAGGCTCATGGTCCCAGGCTCACCCAGCACAAGTGTGAGCTTCTTGGGCATGGAACAGCTTGCAAAAGGCCATTTGGCACTATGTCTGGTGCTGGTATCCTTGTAGACTCATTCTTGATCATATAATTGAATAACGACCTCTGCAAGTGATGGGGGAAAAACAACAAAGCCACATTCTAGGGAAAGGTGAGTTGGTGACTCAGCAGCTCCTGTCCAGTGTGACACTTCCGGAGAAAAGTAGGGGACCATGGTCAGGGACTGTGTATGGCATCAAGCCCACATGATGTCCCGTGCAACAGGGAGCACGGAAGAGACAGGAGGAAGAGTGGGAGGGAGAGAACATGAACTTGAGTGCCAGGGAGATGCTCACACTGGCACAGTGAAACAGTGGGGAAGACTCAGGGCAACAGCGCCGGTGGGAGGGGGCACCTGCCAAGGGGTGTGAGAGGAGCGTGCAGACACACGTGTCCCATGCTCCAGTAGCTTTAGAATGTCATGAATAGTACTCCATTCATGCCCCCACGTGTTTAAAGCCTGTGTTAGTTATGTGTGTCCTGTCATGTTGTCTGAGTCTTAGGATTCAATGAGGAAACCTTGGTTCAATTTTCTGTAAACTTCTGTTTGGGAAATGCTTTCTGATAGTGACATCAATGGAAATATCAAGCAACCAAGGGAAATCTGAAGATCCCAGAGAGCCCAGCAAGCAGCAGTGTCCTCGAGTTAGGCAAGCAAGGGCCCTGAGCTGGCCAGACCATGGGCTGGAACGCACTGGAGGCTGGTCAAAGGGGCTCCTTCTGGGGTCCCGACTGTGGTTTCTGCCAGAGGTGGAGCAAATTGGAACTGGATGTTGAATGAAGTTTCAAAGAACTTAGAAGTCAAATGGGGAACAATAATCAAAGGCTTCCATTTTGAAGCTGAAACAACTCCAAATTCTGCTGTTTCACTTAGGGGAGAACAGAAGCACCATGTCATTATTTTAGTTTACAGAGCTGCTGTTCCAAATGTTCTTGGGAGCATTAGTGCTAAGAGGGAACAGGGGATGGGAGCGCTGCCATTTCCAATCACATAAAGGACAGAAATTCTTTTAATTATGACCATGCCAATCTACATCCTGCTAAAACAGCTAATTACATGTCAGGAGGACACTCAGTCATTCAGAACAATTGCCATTATATTTTTATATATTCATTCTATGCCACCCCCCTCAATTACCATGGTTACAATTTGAAAAGATTCAGTCCAACCTTCATTTGATCACAGCACACCAATGTGAATTTGAGAGTTAATTATGGCTATACATAATACATATCTTACTTAAAAGAAGAGAAAATGAAAAGGGAGTCGAGGGAGCCGGCATCCCAAGACTTCTCAAGTGGGAGCCGGGTTGTGCATGCCCACGCCGGCCGCACCAACCAACTGGAGGGCAGCCGAGCAGGCACGGACACAGCTGTCCAGACTGGGGCCGACCAACCTGCAAACCTGCCACGTGAAAGGAGTGTCAGGAGAGGAGAAAGGCATGGGTCCCCTTCAGCTGCATCCCTCTGGATGCGGTTATGGGGCTGGCTGATGAGACAGACAATGGGTGTGGCATGTGGGTAGTAAACTGTCTCATGGTGTAAAAATGCTTGTCACATTTCATGTGAACAGAATCAACTAGAAAGTTCTGCCACAAATATCATAGGAAGAACGACAACAAAGAGGTTCAGTGCTCCGCATGCCTGTAATCCCGAGGCATCTATGTCACTGAGATAAGAATGGGCAGCCAGCAAATCTTCCCTCCCTCCCCTCATGTATCTCTTCCCGTCTTGATTTAAAACAAAGCCAGTGTTAGAGGAGACTGGAGTTTTCAGATTGCTGGCTTGCTTTTTGCTGCCATTTCTATTCCTCATCAAGAAAGAATAATACAGCTAATACTGAAACTTTCAATTTACGAACTTCCAGGTTTGAAAATACATAGATATGAACAAAGTTACCTTTCAGAAATGAGTGACTCAACTATTGGCTCTGCAAGATCACAAGACAGTAGCTTATCACTTTCAGTTTATAGGTGGAATTGAGGGACAGCCTTTCCAAACACAACCTGTATGTGAGAGGAGTTTCTGTAATCAGAAAACAGACTGTTGGCTTGTATCTGAGAAGCCTTTCCTATCACCTTAGTATGATAGTTCTCTGGAGAGCTGTAAGGAAATCTTTCTTTTAAAGTGGCGGTCATCTTTGAAACCAAGCATGCGTAAGGAAGTAGAGCACATTACAGGAAAAGAAAGGCCCTCTGCTCTGACCGCACACCACCATAACATCCTGACAGATGACCTGGCATGGACAGCTGCCTTTCCAGGAAAATCTTCCACTCTCATCAGGGAACACTGGACTGGATAACTTAGGTATTCCTAGGCGAAGTAAGTCATTCGACAGTATGGAAATGAAGAAATAAAAAGAGGGCTTTCAGGGCATGCAGCTCAGTTTGCCAAATTGAACATGGCTGACAACTGATCCCCAAATCCCGAGTAAACACCCTTGCTATTTAATGAGCACAAGCAAAAAAAAAAAAAAACCAAAAGGAATGCCTTATATGTGTCATTCCCACCCCTGCCCCAGGACATCCCCCCACCCCATCCCACACTCCCCAAAGATACCACCAGCAGGAGCTGGGCAATGTGCCCAACTTTCACTTGGGAAATCTTGACAAATCAATCCGGCTCAGCAAAGCTATAAATGGATTTGGCTGGTCTCAATGCAGCCCCAATGAATACAGTAGTAAAACATTACTAATAATTACAACAAAATGATAAAATCTATCATCTCTCTGACATGATTCAGATCACAGAGATTAACACAGAAACCAACGCACAATGGTGAGGGCCAGGGTTCTTCAATGTAGTGTGCTATTGAGCACAGGATCATCAACAAGAAAAATTATTGCCTAAGAATCTGTTGGGACACACTGGGGAGAAAATACTCTGGTTGTTCCCTGAACAACAAAAGACAAAAAACAATTTTAAAAGGCAGAGCCACAAATTAAATGGGAAGACTGCTTCTAACCAAACCCTCTGAAGACCAGAGAGTAAAGACTTAAGACTTCACATTTTTAGGAAGAGGAAGGGAGGGAGGGTGGGTGGGAGAACATCTGTGGGAAAGGGATCATTTCCACTGTTGAGGGCAAAGATGATGAGGCTGTTCAGTGGAATATGTAGCTGGTCAAGACAGGGAGGAGTGTTTGTGTTAAGAGATGGACCACATCCAGCTACTTTTCCCTGCTGTCACAAGATTAGAAAATTCCAGCAAAGAAGTCAGCTTAAGGCCTTGTCAGAGGGAAACAGAAGAGGAGCTATTCACAGACAGGATGAGGCTGGAGACTCCTGATTCAATGAGTCTGTTTATACTTGGTGCCTGATGGTTGATAGCCAAGGGAGAAGTTTCTAAAGTCAACATTTCTTAAAGACAAACGTTAAACAGGCAGAAAGGAAATAACTATATTGGTGAATTCTTCAGTCATCTCCTTTGAGGTAAAATATATCTGGATACACGGACCTAACATAGGTGGTGATCACTGAACGGGCTGCCACCATCAATCTACCAAGAACTAGAGAACTGGATGTGCACACTTCTGCATGAATGATTTTCCTCCGCTCTGCCTCAGGTTCCTCCTTCCTGTGATGGGCCATGGGAATGTGAATATGGGGGTGGGGTGGGAGGACTGCCCTTGTGAGTGACAGGGATGGGGACTGTCCAGAGTCATAGGTGGGTAGAAGGCAACTACATTTATTAACCACTTAAAGGACTGTGATTTTGATTGTGAAGAAAATTGCTGTAAGGGCACTCCAACATTACTGGCTTTGCTGAAACAAATCAAAACATCTATTTGGGACTGAATAGCACTGAAGGGCTCAGACAAGAATGCAGTGTGTTGCCCTCCCAGCCTTCATCTGCTGTTAGGGTTATCAACAGATGGGCAGAGATCTCATCAAGATGGCCCATTTTAAAAGGTCCCTGTGTCAGTGTTTTTAAAGTTTGGAAAGTTTACCCATCTGACCATAGTAATTCAATTAAGGTGTCTTTAAAGAAATAAATTATATGAATACCTGTTGGCAAGTTCCCCCACATCCCACTTTCCCAAAAGACTTTTGAAAGTCTTCCTCGACAGGAACAGCCCCTGCAGGAGTCCCCTGGGGCCTGAAGGAGAGAGTGAAGTACAACCCGGGTGGGCGGGGCGGGGGGGGGGGGGGCGGGGAGCAGAACAACCAAGAAGCGCACAGTGTGAGTTTTTAGAGCCTGGCTGCTTTCCCTTCAGTAATAAGGAAGTTTAGGGTTTCTAGTTTAATTCCGCCACTAAAACCTGAAAAAGCTTAAGAGAGAAATATACTACCTAAAGACACTAGAAATATAACAGTAGCAGCGCCACACACCATTATAAGAACCAAGGTGGCCTGGACAAGATGGCAGAATTGAACTTGGTGACAAACAGAAAACTAACAGGTTTAAATCTAGGCCCAGAGGAAGTAAATTCTCACTCTTGGTGAAAAAGCAAAAGTGACATGTAAGGCAGTGGGTCTTCAGAGCAGCCAGCGGTCTTCTCCAGTGACAAGAACAGCTGTGGGTGGAAGATGCCTTCCTCCTGCTCCCACTGAGCTCTCCAGGACATTCTCCTGCAGTGGCAGAAATATTCTTTCAGTTTCACCACATTGCCATATAGGGTCTGGTACTGCCCTTCATGGATGCGAACTTGCCTTTATTCTCTGAAGCTTTTTTCCTCCCGTAAAGGTGTTAAAACAATGAAACCTTTGAGTACATCTATGACAATCTTTGTAGTTCTTTAGAAACTGCAGCTGTCTTAACAGTTTGAGTCTGTTCCTTTAAAAAGACTAGCAAGTACAAATGATACTAGCAATCCCATGATAAAGAAGCTATCAATTATAATAATCTCCTTACAATCAATCATGGATGTGGCTTGTCAGAGTGGATATTTCTCTGTCTCCTTGTATTTTGATTCAACTGAGAATAAGCAGTCAAAATTCCACAAAAATGGAAATATGTTACATTTCCTTTAAGCAAAATAAAAGGAAAGCAAGAGAACACGATCTCCTAATTGAAATAAAAAGTCAGATAAACCAAGAAAGAATATGAGTTGGCCGCGGGGGGGAGGCTCATTCCTGAGAATAACAAATGCTACTCTTGAATTTGTTGGTTCAAGTAATACAGTAAAACAGAAGAGACGGCTCCACTTTACTTCAATGCTTGGAAGCTGAAAAAAGTACATATATTTTTTCCCCCTGAAATCCATGGACAACAGCAGGACCAGGACCTGCATATAGCTCTTTAAAGTCACAGACATATATAAGGTGGCACTTTCATGCCCTCTCGAAGACTTTCCTCACACTCAAATAAGCAGGATTAACAGATAAGGAAATGACGCAGTCAGCGTGTGCCTTAAGTGGAAGGAGACCAGCTGGAAACTGGCGGATATTCAGTATCTCCTGAATGAGAAAGAATATTGAGGAAGGTCATTGAATACATTTGGTGGAGGAGGATGGGTGAAGAGGTAAGGAAATGGCACCTTCCTTTTATCTTAGAAATTGTTTTCAGGTAATGGACAAAAAGGAGCCCTGCTTAACAGCCAGCCCCACATGCCCCTTTAAACAAGGCTTCACTATACATAGGAGAGATGGAGCAAGGCAGAAACCACAGCAGTTGTGCCTCTTTCAGACGCACCCTGTGCTGCTACATTGAAGGCTCTTTCCTTTTACCCACAGTGACAGTGTGTCATTTAATCGGGATGCCAAGAGATCATTTTCATACAAGGCCAGCAGATGTAATTTTCTTTGATGCATGAATAGTTCATCATTTTGCTACTAGATGACAAGGTGATCACAGGGTGACTTTATAACGCAAGTTCACTGTTTGGTATTTTGAGTTCTCAAAATGAAAAAAAAGATTTATCAAATATAAATATCTTTAAAAAGTAACAAAAGTGCTACATATGTGATCAAGGAAAAAAATTCCATTAGTTACTGCCGCTTAAAGTAGATTAAACTTTACAAATATTACCACATCCATTATCAATATGGCTTCCAATTATTAAATAAATTGCCTGTAGCAATACAGCTTTTCACACCTCTCCAAGGACAGAGTAAAGAGAACAGCAAAGCAGTCCCATCGTGTTCTCGTACAGCCACAATGTGAGTAGGAAACGTCCCCTGCTTTTCTCTGCTCCTGTCTGGGCAAGTGTCTGCGTCTGTGACAGGCAGCACAACCCCACTATGAAGTCCTCTAGCGACCTCTCAGACTGAGGGGGCTTCCGTTTAATGGATACAAACACTGCAAGTTTTTTCACTCATTTTTGACCTTAGCTCCATCCTTGAAAGACTTTTTTGGTAGCAGGGAAAGGGGACACTGACAGGAGGCAAAGCAACTTCCACGATGACCTCCAAAACTTTTCCAGGCAGGCACTGCTAACTGTGCCGCGGAATGTACAGTGGTTCTGAAAACTGGACTTAGCATCCATTAGACATTCAGCTCATGTTTTTTTCCAATGCTCTCAAGCTGGGCCTTTTTTTTTTTTTTTTTATGACGTTTGGTTTTTGTCTTTGTTTTTAATCATGGTCCCAAAGGCAGAAGGCAGTATTTTATCTACTAAGTCACACAGCTTGTGAGAGGAAAGGATGTCTGTGTCAGGCATGTTAACTTCAAACAAAATCTGAGATCGACTTTTTCCATTGACATTCTTAGCACAGCACCCAAAGAAGTATAATCTAGCCACAGTGTGGCTATAATGAGGCACGGCTTATTGCAGCTGGAAATCAATTATCCTCACACTGAGGTGGGGATTCTAGTGTTCCTTTGACTCTGTGGATACTCCCCAAATGGTGTCTGTCATTCCTGTGCCACGACCTCAGCTTGCATCCTATCAGTCTTGGGGAAGGAAAAGGGGGTACAGACTAGTGTTACAAGAATCTAAAGGTACCCAAGATTTTACACATAGCCTAATATTTGAGAACTGAGGGCTATCTAAATACCTGGAAGCACTTTCTTGGAATGCTAAGACGGAGCAGCAAGATTTTCTAGCCTCACGGGCTGGGAGAGGGAAGTTTGGTTGGTTGGTTGGTTATTATTTACTGGGAATTAATACTGAGAGAGTATATGCAAAGGCTGAGGGCACCATGCCATCTTCACAGAACAAGACCCTAACGGCTACCTGACATACAAGAAACTGCAAGTTATACTGTAAGAACACATGTTAAGGACCGAGGAAAGTCTGCTAAGGTGCTACGTCTAAACTAAGTTAACTTGTCGTGTTTAACCTCCCTGATCAGTCATCATCCAGGGCCTCTGTCTTGATTTCGTTGGCTCCTTGTCGGGCCAATGCCAAGATAGTGTGGTTGACTGCTGCCATTTCCACAGCTAATGAGATGGGGTCTTGGTGGTCACTATGGCTCGTACTGTCATCCTAGATGTGCAGAAATAAGAAATGTTATTAGTGGATTGGAAGAATTCTTCAGTCACAGAAAGACATGCTGGGGCAAGGGGAGGCACAACATTCGTGGGAGGAAACTAGGGGAGGGGCTCATGATAGAATAGAGGTAAATTGTATTTAAGTAGACACTGAATGGATATAGGTCCAAAGATTTTCAGTTGATAATTTTAGGATTTAACAAGTAAAAAGCACAAAAAATGTTTTTCCTCACTAAGAATTCTATTCATTCTATTAATAAGGTTGCTGGTGGTGATGATCAAACCTGCAGTGATTGATATAAAACCAACAATTTGGATATTTGGATCTTTCTGTTTGTAACAAATATAGCACTAATCACTGAAGGCCATACTAGCGAGCTATTAAATTCCAGATTGCTGCTTTTACAAATAGATTATTAGAATTCATGGTCCCTCTCTGAACTGAGAAAACTAGACAAAACTTACAATTACATCTTACAGATAAAAAGTGCATTTTTGTAAAAAAAAAAAAAAAAAAGGAATTCTCAATTACAACAGGACATGTGTCTCTGCTGGAAATGGCTACGGGAGAAAGGGGAGGAAGGTGTGGAGCTCTCCTGCTGGAGGCAGCTGTGCAAGGGGAGCGGCAGGCGTCTTACCTAGAACAAGTGTGAGGCTGTCCTCCCCGCGCAGCTCAATGTGTTAAACAATAAAGCTGTGAAGGAAGCTGGCATTGCAGGATGTACGTCAGGCACTGAAGACGGTGTTACAAATAAGGGGTACGTTTCTCACCTGTCATCTTCAGGGGAATTCTGTATCAAAGAGCTTTGGAAAGGGTAAGTCCCTTAAGGAAAAAAACAAACAAAACATGGGATGTGCTGCCCTTAGGGCATCTGTAAAAAAAGATGGAAATGATCCATCTTTGTGGGTAGACTGAAAAATAACAGGAATGTATACGAACAGAAAGACCTTACAGAATATTCTCTTGGGACTAAGAAGTAGAGTCCTAAAGGGAAAAAAATGGTAGTTCTTTGGAAGTGTGGACATCATTGTTTCCTTCTGATGTTCACAGATTAGTTTTTAGAATTTACAAAGGGATCAGCACAGACTTGCATGCATTCTAGGCGTGTGGTAAACAGAGGCTGTTAAAGAACACACTGGACTATATGAGCTGGCTGGGGGGCAAGGAAAAAGCACAGACCCCAGAAAAATGAGAAGTTTTCTTGCTGTGGTCTAGGGGAAGGCACCATGCGTTCTCTGCATATTCCAAATGGAAATTTACATCCTATCAAAATTTTAATGAAATCTGTCAACATCTATGTGGGGGTCAAGAAGGAACTCCCACAGTCTTAGTTACTGAATTACTCCATGCAGTGGCTACAATTAAATACATTTTCCCCAAAAGCAATGCAGAATAAATCAGGGCGAGGTGACGAGTCATGCAGGTTTTGCACTTATGAGAGGATGCATGTGTCAGTGTGCCAGAGACTCTGGAAGAACCACTCCTTTGGGCAGGAGGGTTCCCACTGCAGTGGGGCCAGAGTGAGTGGGGCCTTCCATCGTGCCCTGCATCGGTACATGTTTAGGCATGGGGTCCAGCTGCCCCTAGTACTTCTCAAACACTGAGTGTGTGTTGTGAATGGTGTAACTTGCTTGTTTGGATCAGATCCTCCTCTCTTCTTCTACCTTCTCTGCTTCTCTGCCTCCCTCTGAACTTCTTCCCTCCTCCTCCTCCCCATTGCGTACTTGCCAAGTATCCTGTTGTATGACAATAAATCCATGTGGGTGAATAACGATTTCTCACAAATTCAACAGGACAACCGAATCTTACCACATTCCTTTCAAATTACATGAAATCTAACTAGACACAGGAGCAGAGTGGAGGGACAGTGACTGCTTCCCCTCCCCCACCCCATCAGCCACACCCACGGAACTAAGCTGTCCCACTGTTCCCCTGCTCAGGCACCAAGAACCTCGCCCAGCTGTGCAGGGGCTCACCTGCTCAGAGTAGTCATTCCCGTCAACGTCATCACTGTTCGAGTGGCCTCCTGGACTCTGCACATCTATTCCATGACTCTCCAGGATTGCTGCTTCTTCGAAAAAAGCAAATAGATCCCTAAATTATCTGTTACCTTATCACAATGGCTGAAACACTGAATGAATTTTTGTGCTAAGGAAATTAGAATATAATTAAACAAAAACCTGTATTTCTCTACAGTTGTTTCTTTTAGACTGTAAGATGGATGAAATTCAAATGCATGTAGGTCAAAGGAGGCACACATTTGCCATTCTGGGGTCTCTGCTGCCGTGCATGTTACGTGCTTCATAAATACTTGCTAACTAAACAGTCCTATCTTAGGGTTCTATAAAGCATATGAGAACTGTACTGATGAATAAAAAGTATATTTACAAAGGAAAGGAAATGAAATGAAATGCATTCTATGCCCATACCACGCTCAATGTGCCCGATCTCATCTGATCTTGGAAGCTAAGGAGGGTCAGGTCTGGTTAGTACTTGGATGGGAGAAATGAAATTCAATTTTAGAAGCTAAAAACCAACATCCTACCTGACTCACCAACTTAAATTTCTTATTCTTATGTATTACTGTTACAGTTTTGAATGGGAAAAAATCCTTTATTTCTTCCTTTTTCAGTTGTATTCATAGTTCCCTCTAGGGCACTTCTGGCATTTTTGTTTTCTCTGTTCAGCTTTATTGAAATATAATAAAAATTGTATATATTTATAATGTACAAGGTGATGTTTTGATATGTGTATATATACATGTATACATGATTACATCGAGAATTCACATTTCTGAAATGCTCTTTATCTCTGCCTTTTGCTGCATTCCTTGTCTATTAAGTCTCTTTCATTCCAAACTATTAATCGTTTTGTAATATCTAAGTCGTAGTCCAGTAATAATAAATTCTGGGTATTACACTCCCTTTCTCAAGACCCTACAAGTATCTTTCATATGTACCACAGGAGTAATCAATTGCTCAGGGGCCAAGTCTAATTCTATATTCTAGAACTTTAAGAACAATGAGTTTTATAAAAATGTCATTACCATTACAATAAAAATAGTGCAAATAATACTAACTGTGGTTTATTAAAAAATACAATGAAAGACATTAGGGCAATTTTTGTTAGTCCTAGAAGTTAGGATCTGGCATGGTGGCTCACGCCTGTAATCCCAGCACTTTGGGAGGCCGAGGCGGACAGATCACCTGAGGTCGGGAGTTCGAGACCAGCCTGACCAATATGGAGAAACCCCATCTCTACTAAAAATACAAAATTAGCCAGGTGTGGTGGCGCATGCCTGTAATCCCAGCTGCTCGGGAGGCTGAGGCAGGAGAATCACTTGAACCCGGGTGGCAGAGGTTGTGGTGAGCCGAGATCGCGCCACTGCACTCCAGCCTGGGCAACAAGAGCGAAACTCCATCTCAAAAAAAAAAAAAAAAAAAGAAGAAGTTAGGATCCTTCAGACTTGCAGTTTCTAAACTGAAGTTAATCTTAATATAAACATGACGTTCACAACTGCAGCACAAGAGAAAAGCAGCCTCACTGATACATTACCAATATTGGCTCTCCTCTTGATCTCCTTCCTTCTGTTAGCAAACCAATTATATACTTTCAGGGAGGTAACTCTTTCCAGATCTGACAGTTTTTTGCCTGTAAATACATGCAATAAAATTCAGATAATCTGTATCTGGGATCCAAGAATAAACTAGTTTTAAAGGCTAATATTTTTATTTTGTTGCTTTTGATTACATTTGTTGCCAAAACTATAGATGCAGAGGGATGTTTAAAGTATTACCTGGTACCATGTACACACCCCAATTATTGAATGAATAAATATGTAAATGAATACAAACACAGCAACTAGTAACACAACATGCTTCAATTCAGAAAGCCATACATAATATTAGAGAATTCCACAAAGTTAGTTGGCTAGGGTGCCAGATCCATGTTCATGTGACAGTACTATGGGGGTTTCATTTAATTACCATTATTGTATCAGAATAAGTTACTCTTTTTTTATTTTTTTGAGAAAGGGTCTTACTCTCTTACCTAGGCTAGAATGCAGTGGTGCAATTATAGCTCACTGTAGCCTTGACCTCCTGGGCTGAAGTGATCCTTCCACCTCAGCCCCCCAGGTAGCTGGAACTACAGGCCCAAGCCACCATACCAAGCTAATTTTTGTGGTTTTTGTAGAGATGGGGTCTCACCATGTTGCCCAGGGTAGCCTCCAACTCCTGGGATCAAGCTATCTGCCCACCTTGGCCTCCCAAAATGCTGGGATTACAGGCATGAGCCACACAACGACCCAAGATAAGTTCTTCTTTGTCAAGTATCCAGACAACAAAAATTTACTTACATCTTTAAGACCTTATGTTAACTAATTACCTGCTGTCTTAGGACAGAGGATATTATACATGTTTTCTTGAAGGCTGAAGGCCGCTATGACTATCCATTATTGTAACTGGGTTTGACTACATAGCACAATTCAAGCTGCATTTTAGATTTACCATCTTTGAAGTCCAGTGTGATTTTTTTTTTTTTTCTGAGATGGCGTCTCACTCTCTCCCCCAGGCTGGAGTGCCGTGGCGCGATCTCACTGCAAGCTCCGCCTCCCGGGTTCACGCCATTCTCCTGCCTCAGCCTCCCGAGTAGCTGGGACTACAGGCGCCTGCCACCACGCCTGGCTCATTTTTTTGTATTTTTAGTAAGGACAGGGTTTCACCGTGTTAGCCAGGGTGGTCTCGATCTCCTGACCTCATGATCCGCCTGCCTTGGCCTCCCAAAGTGCTGGGATTACAGGCGTGAGCCACTGCATCCGGCAAGAAGTCCAATGTGGTTTTTTATCGATAGTACCATGCTTGCCAATACAGACCCCTCTGTAACATTCCCTCCTCACCTTTCCTTTTGTTTTTCGGCTATTAATCCAGTGTGTGAAGAAACCAGAAAGCAGATTTGTTAGGGTCTTGATGATACGGGGGCAACATGTTCCAGGGAGAGTTCAAGTTTCTGCACAGCTTTAGGGCTGGGACTTTTGGCATGTTTGAAACAGGGTACAGATTCCTTTCACTTATGTGTCACTGGAGCAGAGTTTGTAGGGTCTGCATTGCTAGAAGTCTGGCTTCTGGGTGAGGGAGAATGAAGGTCTACTTAATTTTATAAAACATTGATACTTTCATATGTAGCCTTTAGGCCAATCAAAATAACTGGCCACATGGAAATCGTATTGGATCTATTAACTGAAAATGGTTTATGTTTAACAAAATCTGTAAAATGTGAAATAATATTTTAGCACAAGGAAGAAAATACATTTGAAATATTTAAGTGGGTCTGTTGAGTTTGGAACAACAGGACTTCAAAATGGTACCTGCCCTAAATTTTTCTTAGCTAAGCAAGCAGAAGTCATCTCAATGTGTAAAGGAGATAGAAACTAACTACAAAAAGAATTCTTTTCCCAAAGAGAAATACAGCATTTTACAATTTATAACAATTGTTTTAAAAAATTCTATCTTAATTTTATATTGACAAAGCTTGCTTAAATATTTAAAACTTTAACACTGTTTCATAATATCTTTTAGCTAAATTCTTGGAAAAGGAAATCTACACATTAAAAAAATAGTAATTTCAAGGTCTCATATCTCATGTAGGGTCATTCCTTGAAAACTCTCCTATGTGAGCATTTGATTTTGAGTATCATAAAAACATCCCTCAGAAGTACTGTGTGAGCAGGACAGGGCACTGGCCACCTGCTGAAGGATGGCACAGACTGAGCTGGGAGCACTATGCCAACGCACACACAAGATTAACTGTCCTAGATGTCAACCTGTAACCAAGCGCTGTGCTGCACCACCACAGAGGAAGGCTGTGCCTGCGACCTTACCTGGCTTCTGTATAACTGCATTGCAAGCGTTTGCAATTTCTTCCCTCTTTGCTTCATCTGGGTATTGATTCTCATTGAAGTAACTGCAGAGGCAACCAATACAAACACAAAGTTTTTATTTTTCAAACATACTCTCATTAAAACACTAAGTCGTTGAAAAATATGTGCTGTAAGATGCCACACGTAAGTGTCTAGGTCCAGGCTGTCAAATGGAATGTCCTGTGATAGTAGAATCTTCTATGCCGTCCAGTATGGTAGCCAAAACTCAAAAATGGCTACTGAGCACTTGAAAGGAGGCTAATGTCAGGGATGGAATTTGAATTTTATTTAATTTTAATTTAAATTTGAATAGCTCCATGTGACTAGTGGCTATTATATGGGACAGAACAGGTCTACATACTGCTGTGCTTCATTAAAAGATGTCATTGATATAGCAAAAATTTGAAATTACCCACATATCCATCAATAGGAGAATGGCAGAACAAATTATGGGGTATCTATACTTATACATTGCTATTTAAAACTAGTAGGAAAAAATAAGTTAGAGTTCTGTCCACTGACCTGGAGGGATGTTTATGACATATTTCTAAGTGAGGAAAACTATCCGCAGAATAATACTGAAAACACTGTTATTTTCAATATTGGTATTATACCAATAATAATATGAAAATATCATTACAGAGTTTAAAAATTCCTATGTGTACATAAGTTTGCATAGATGAAAGCTGGAAGACTACACAGTAAGCTTAACTGGTTACTGATTTGTGGGGAGGGGGCTTAGTGGGAGGAGTTTAAACATTTTCTTTTTCATTTGTTAAAAAAATATGTATTACTTTTGCACTTTTTAAAGAACAGTAGTACTTTAAAGAAAGAATAAATTTACTTAACCTATCCTTAGAATTCTCAGACCCATCAGACTGCATGTGGGAATAGAATGCTTATTAGTGCTACTTTTTCAGTCACCCATGAGTTTAAAAAAAGAAAAGGAGAACTTTCATGGTTTCAACTTGGAAACTTCCAATGAGGAAATGGGCCCCTGTCAAATTCTAGCACCTACCATTTTTTCACGGGTTTCCCTTTCCCTGTAATCCAGCCTTTCTTAAGCCTTCAGCACTCCTGTCTGCACTGGTGGAAATGCCATCCTACTGTGAATAGCACTGGAGGCCCCAGCCCTTCCTGAGGATGACCTGCAAACCCAGCTCCTAACACTGACTCCCTCTTCTCACCGCCCACTCTTCCTCGGAGGGCATGCCTTCACTGCAGTTATTTATTTATTTAGCCTCATCTGATGTCTCATCTGATGTAGTCCTGACTCACAGCAGCTGCCCCCACCTAACTACCTTTTCTTCTGTAAAACTTACGTCATATAGCTATATCCTCCCAGTCTTGTCAACTACCACCCTCCACCATGGTCTTCTGCTTTATTTGAGCATCTCTTCCTGCACAATTTTCTGCTGTCATTTCTGGGACTCCAGTGTGCATACTGAGGATTTTTCCAAGTCACTACCCTCATAATTGCTTCACTTTCACATTTCTAATGGCTTCTGTCTCTGCTCTATGTCTGCTATTTACTTAGGCTAAGAAGCTTTGGATTAACTCTGAGAACTAACAGCATGGCTGTCACCTAGGAGCCAGTTAGAAGAGCAGAATCTCAGACCCCACCTCAGACTTACTAAATCAGAATCTGAATTTTAACAAGATTTCCAGGTGACCTAAATGCACAGGTCATAACTTCTGAGATGTACTGGATGAGTTCATTTACACAAAATTTAACAAAAAGCAGATACTAAGTACCTAATATGTGCTTGTCACTGTGGATAAAGAAAGATGATGTAGTTTCCGACTCCGAAGTGTTCACAGTCCACTAGAGAGAGACATGTAAGTCAATACCCTGTGGTGAAATGCCACAGGATGTACGGACAGAGCCCTGACGGAGCATGGATGAATGTGTGCTCAGTGTTGTTGGCAGGAGCCTGGAAAGGCATCACTGAGGAGTGCCATCTGAATTAGGTCTAGAGGATGTGCAGGAGATTGCAAGGCAGAGAAGAGGAGGAAAAGCATTTTATTTAAGAGGGAACAGCATATGCAAAGGCAAAATGGCAGATAAAAGCTTTTGAGGATTCTGGGCATAGAGAAGAGTTAAATGTGGCTAGAACATAGGGCTTGTACAAAGCAATGAGATACTGGCCTGGAAAGGTGGGATGGGGCCAGTTTGTGAAGACCCTTGTGTGTTCCTCAAGAAGACTTCATACTGAAATAAACGGGGTGCCTTCGAGGTTTCCAAGATACACAGAGATATACTCCCACCTGTTCTTTAGAAAGACAACACTTTATCTTCAAGGCTTAACCCTTGGAATTCTACCTCCATGATCTTCAATTCTGAAATTCCCCAGTCAACTTTGTATTTACCTATGCCTCCTCTTCAAAATAATTTGTTCTGCACTTTCTTTATTTTAACTCCTTAATTCCCCCAACCACCAGTTAAAAAAACAAAACAAAACAAAAACAAAAACAATCTTTGTTTTTCACTCCTCTTTGGGCTTCACCTGTCATTTCTTAGCCTGAACTCCATGGCATGCAAAATCAGCAACTTTCCTTAGAGAAACTGGGTTGTTTAGCTTTTCTGTCCTTCCACCATAGTCCAGTCAATCTCCTACCCTGCAGAAAGCAACTTCCATTTATTTTCTTCCATCCTTTTCTCAGGGGACCAAGTGTTCCTGGACAAAGTCATAAAATAGGGCCAATTGGTTTTTTAATAAATCCACATTTTTCAACCTTAACTGAGACCCTCATTTCTGTTGGGAATTCTTTTGGTCTTTTCTAACCAATTGCCTTTCGTATCCCATCTTTCCTGCCCCATTTACCTGAAAACTTTGCACTCTCTTACCCCAAGCCCTCAAATTGACCACTGTCACTTTTTGCAGATGACCTTGCTTTCTCTCTTATGATGATGGAGATTATTTAATATGAGTTAATTGCTTGGCTTCTCAACTTGTACACTGTTCTAAGCATTACTCATTCATTTGTCTTATGGCAGAGGAAGATGCATGCATTCTCCTCCTCTTCAAGGTCAACTTCTCCGCTTTTGTCTTTGACCTCATTCCCCTTCCTTTCATTTTCTCAACTCTCTCCTTTCTTTCCTGCATATCTCATCTTTTCCATGTGCCCATACAGTGATCTTACTTCACTGTTTTTATAATACATATTTCTTCATTATTGTGATCTCTGAAGTCAGGATGCATTTTATAATTGGTGGTGTTCTGTCTCCCTTACTGGCACGTCAAATAAGGTGTGTCTTACAATCCAAGGCCTTCTTAGACTTGATGGGATACACTAGTTACTAAGACCTACGGGTTCCTTTTAAGCAATAGCTCTTTGGCCAGTACACCTCATTGTGATAACTTTTCTTCCAAGTGACTGCAAAGCCTGTGATGACACTGTATCCGCTCCAGTGCCTGATTAATATTCCTAAAGCATATCTCTAGTTACTATCCTGTTCAGAAATTCTCAAAGGTTTATTATAGAGGTGTTCAAAGTCCCCTCTAAACAACCTCATAAAAACCCTAGAAGAAAACCTAGGTAATACCATTCAGGACATAGGCATGGGCAAGGACTTCATGCCTAAAACACCAAAAGCAACAGCAACAAAAGCCAAAATTGACAAATGGGATCTAATTAAACTAAAGAGCTTCTGCACAGCAAAAGTAACTACCATCATAGTGAACAGGCAACCTACAGAATGGGAGAAAATTTTTGCAATCTACTCATCTGACAAAGGGCTAACATCCAGAACCTACAAAGAACTCAAAAAAATTTACAAGAAAAAAACAACCCCATCAAAAAGTGGGCAAAGGATATGAACAGACATTTCTCAAAAGATGACATTCATACAGCCAACAGACACATGAAAAAATGCTCATCATCACTCGTCATCAGAGAAATGCAAAACAAAACCACAATGAGATACCATCTCACACCAGTTAGAATGGCAATCATTAAAATATCAGGAAACAACAGGTGCTGGAGAGGATGTGGAGAAATAGGAACACTTTTACACTGTTGGTGGGACTGTAAACTAGTTCAACCATTGTGGAAGACAGTGTGGCAATTCTTCAAGGATCTAGAACCAGAAATACCATTTGATCCAGCCATCCCATTACTGGGAATATACCCAAAGGATTATAAGTCATGCTGCTATAAAGACACATGCACATGTATGTTTATTGCGGCACTATTCACAATAGCAAAGACTTGGAATCAACCCAAATGTCCATCAGTGACAGACTGGATTAAGAAAATGTGGCACATATACACCATGGAATACTATGCAGCCATAAAAAAGGATGAGTTCGTGTCCTTTGTAGGGACATGGGTGCAGCTGGAAACCATCATTCTCAGCAAACAACCTCTACATCTTTATCTGCTACTCCCATATATGCATGCTACCACCTAGGAAAATGGAATAACTCTATAAACTCCTTGCATCTCTATACCTTTCTCTTGCAAGTACATCAGCTTTTTGCCTCCCCCCACCCCGCAGTGCAAATCTTATCTTTCAGGGTACACCTCAAATATCACCTCTTGGCCAATCATATGTATTTTTTTGCCCTATGAATCCCACTGCACTTCATCTATTCCTCTCTTACATATCTTTCATCTTGTATTACAGTTATCACTGTATACATCTGTCTTCTACTGCACTGAAAACCACATGATACCAGGGTACAAGTCTGACTCATCCTCACACACACTCCTCACTAATGATAGTGCTGACTAGTCAATAATGATAGACAAAGGCACCACCGACCCAGTGTGGGGGCCTCCAAAAGAAATGGATCTCACAGTAAATGAACTGCTAACAAGCGAGGGCAAAGAGGTATTGCAAAACGGATCTTGAAGGATACGTACTAAGGGGTTAGCAATGACTATCTCCAAGAAGTGACAGTGTTGGGGATGGGGGTAAAAACGGAAAATATTGGTGGCAATTAAGAATGATTTTCACTTTTTCTTGGAGAAATAAGAAAAAAAATTTTAAAAATTGACATTCTGCCTTATATACCTCTCTGTTGAATTTCTGAAATAAACACATGCTATTTTTATAAATTACTTTTTAAGAAGAGAACTTGGGAGACACAATACAATATTTAAGAACTAGTTTAATGATTAATACAACTCTGTAACTATTTATGTTTGGAAAGTGTATTTGGACCAGCTAGAAAATATTAGGATTGTGATTTCTGTTCTTGTGACAAATAGATAAAGTCATGCTATCTCTGGAAGCTAAATTAGAATTTGCAGTTATTCATGGTATATATAATTTTTTGTACTGAGTTAAAAAGGTTTAAAATGAATTAAATTTAATTAAAGATTAAAATTAATCTGTATTTTTAGGATCTAACTATATAAAATAAAGAAGACCAGAGTAAAAAAGGAAATCAGTAACTTTTTCCAAATCAAAGGCTAAAGAAAATAAGAATTGATTCAATATGGTTTTAAATCTCTAAGTCTGGTAACTAATTAATCCTTTCTTCTCTACTAAAGACCTGTTATTTTTGTAATTAAGAAATGTAGGCCTATTAAAAAATATTAATTTTCATTGAAACATGCTATTGTAGCTGGAGGAGTACACAAAGGACTGTTAGCACAACTCTCTTCTTTCTCTATTTCTGTAATGTTTCAGTGTTTAAAAAATATTAATTCAAGATACAGAGTATAATCTAAATGGATAAAATGACATTTACAGTACCTCATGGTAAAATTTAAGTTTAAAACGTAATAAGATTTTTCACTGCAAAACTCTTAAAACTTTTTTGTGAGAAAAGACATACAATATTGATATAAGTAGAAGAGTTTTTTGAAAAGATAAAGGTAGACCAGGAAATTAAAATACCAAACAACTATGTATTACATGACTCTGCATAAGGCATTGTACTTGAGGGGTATGAGTAATTTCAAAATATGGGCCCTGATTATGGTTCAGTTGAGAAGAAGATATAAAAAAATTAAATAATAAAAGGAGTCAAAACATAACTGTGACAAAATAAAATGCATCTAGCTTCTAATTAAGTATAAAACAACATGTTAAATTCAGAAAAGAGTGATATCTCTATGGACTGGGCTGATCTGGGAAAGCTCATTGAATTGGGCAGGCTTCTGAGGGGTGAGCAGGTTGCAGGCATTGGAGAGGCAAGGGCAACAGTAATAGTAAAGACAAAACTATGAAGGTATAAAACTTAAGACATGCTTGAAAAACAGAAGGCAACTAGTGATGTGATCTGATTAGGCTATAGGGCTTACAGAAGGATGGTCATACACGCTGGTTTGCCTGACATAGTGCTGTTTTCTTGGATTATTAACAAATCCCATCTTAATCTCCCAGAGTGTCCCGCTTTGGACAATAAATTATATGGCCACTCTAGGACCACACTACATTATATATATATATATATATGTATCTGAATTTAATGTCAACTAAAATCCTCTAAATCTTTTTCACATGTGCTCTGATGAGGAGGATATGGTAATTGCTCAGAAAAAAAGGAAGCATCAAGAGGAAGATGGCTATAGTTTCTATCTACTCACAAAA
Source organism: Chlorocebus sabaeus (assembly GCF_047675955.1). Taxonomy (NCBI): domain Eukaryota; kingdom Metazoa; phylum Chordata; class Mammalia; order Primates; family Cercopithecidae; genus Chlorocebus; species Chlorocebus sabaeus. Next base: position 28,649,568 of record NC_132911.1, on the reverse strand, counting down.
GGAGGTATTTAAGCCCAAAAAATATGCTTGGCATATAATAGACAGTAAGTATCTAATGAACAGATGGTTGAATAAATGAATACATCAGGGAATAAATAAATGAGAAAAGGAAACAAAGGTGAAAACAGAAAACAGTGGTTTCAGTTAAGACTTTTGGTAAAACCCAGACTATCTCAGGAGAAAGTGAGGATTTCACCATTTTGTACAATTATCTTCTCTAAGTAAATTTGGTGGTTTTAGCCTAAGCTATTTTTGTTTTATTTGTATTTATTTTTGATATTTGTGTTTATTTCTGAGCTATATATAACCAAAATGAACTGCCAATGAAGTTGGGAAATAGATCTAATAACTTTGATTTTGAATATACTGAATTAGTCATTCATTTCAATCACCCAAAAACGTTAAGTCCTAGTGTATACCAGGCAGTTGGCTAAATGGTGGCAAAGGTGAACCAGACAAAGCTTCCCCAAGTAGTCACCAGGAGATACAGGTATGTAAAGAAGATATTATGAAGTATTGTAAAAGAAATTGTATTAGTTGTATGAATACGGTACCGCGGTAGCAGAGAGGAATGTATATTTGGGCAGGGTCTTGAAGAAATAGCAAGGGTTTTCAGGGCAGAGAGGGTGGGTGCAGGGAAATGTTGTCAGGCAGAGGAAACAACACGATATCCAAAGGCAGTGAAAGAGTCACGAAAGAGCTTACAATGTTCCGAAAATGGGAAGGAGTTTAGTATGGCTAGAATACACAGCGTATGATGGGGGGTTGTGAAAGGATGGGTCCAGATTTTAAAGGGTATGGAGTTAACTTTGTAGGCAACTGGGAGCTATAATTTAAAGCAGAGGTATTCTAAGATCAAACTTATTTTTGTAGGGCAATATCTCTGCTGATACTAGAGGCAGAAGCCAGTTAGGCAGCTGTGATGATGGCTGTGGAGAAGGTCTGAAGTAGGTTGAGGCCTGGACATAGAAAAGAAAGGTGAGATTCAAGAGATGCTTCGGAATGGTGATAAAATGCATTCAAGACAGCCCTAGGAACAGTACACACTGTTATTCACCTTCCAACATTTTGGATTATTTTGAAGGACTAGAAATTTCTGTTACCAAGTGGATAAACTGTAGGAGAACTTGGCTGCTGGACTCTAAAGGGGACCTGTTTCTGAAATGAAACTCTGGAGCTCGAAACATACTTCTAGTCCATATGAAATGTATATAGCCCTAGACATTTCCTAAGACAAAACAGGAAAAGAAGTATAAACAAAAGTCCACAGGTAGCAATAAAAAAGTGATAAAATAAATCTGGAGGGCACTACACTTCTACAGACAAAGGACACCGTCAGCTGACTGATCAGTGAATGTCTTCACAGGGAGAAACCAAATGATCTTTTGCCAGACAATGACAGCAAAGAATTAAAATGAAAAGTGGCAAAATAATTTACATGAGATGAGAAACCATAAGCTAGTAACAAATGGAAATGTCCTTGAACCACTTTCATTTCAATAACACTGAAGTCTATAAAAATTGCAGCCAAAGAATTCCTTCTTTTGTGTCTGCGTGAGCATATAGAAAAGACAGAGACTGACTCTCCAAGCAAGGGATAATGCCATGTAAATGAACATGTTCTTCTGTGCCTTCCTGTGAACTATCTCTGCTAAAGAGATATTTAAACCTCATCATTTCAGTTATCCAAAATAAGGTTTTAGGATTGCCAGACATTTCCCACTAAGTACAATTCAGTGTGTATTTCTTCATCACCAAGTAAACTTACTGGGCAGTGGGCAGGAAAGGCCTGCTTTTAGAAGAAAGATTACTCTTTCAGAAGAAGGAAAAAAACCAGCTTTAAACTAACATACTTTAGAACCTAAGTCCTATCTCCTATTTGAGAGTATCTATGTGGTAAATGATCTCTGGAAATAAACAAAACGATTTCCATATCCAACCACCAGGGACTGGGTAATAAATAAGAGGATATTCTTAAAATGGATTTAGTCAATGAAAATCATGTTTTCAAATATCATACAAGTGAGAAAGTATAAAACACATATCTGGCACAATCATCTTTTGTTTGAAAAGATGTGTAGATATATACATAATACACAGAAAAATGACCCAAATGAAATATGCCAAATGTTAACAGTTACTATCTTTGGATTGTAGTATTAAGAGGTATTTTAATTTTCTTTATATTTTCTTGTGTATCCCTCAATTTTATATATTAAGCATGTGCTAATTTTATAATTTAGAAAAGCATTATTTGAAAATAAAGTTTGCTGTCTTAAAGTATCAGCAAAATGGAATTAGATTAAAATTATTCTTAAATAATAAACTTTAGCCTATCTTAATGCCTTTTAGCAACAAACCAATTTACATTTTAAAAGTTTGTTTTGCATACACACTGAGGTATAACAAACAAAAGATGTTCTATACTAATGTATTTTTTACAGATGAGCTTATTTTTAACTCCATGGGGACTTAATAAAATAAATAATGGCTCTGTCCATATCAACCTTTTAGAAGGTGTGAGCATAAGCTAAAATATAAATGAGTTCTGTTACAGAAGAAGCTGTAAGTTTTCATGACTTTGCAGCATCTTAAGGTTTTAAAATAGAATAGCCTGTGAAAAGAGAAGAGAGTTCTAAACGGAAAAATTAGTACTGACCTAGGAAGAGATTCACATGAGAAAGTGAATTCTTGAAGCCTAATTTACAAATGCCTATGGAATCCCATAACACAGCTCATTACACATGGATTTAGATGTAACACAGAGTAGATCTGACAAAGAATCAAAGACCTTTAAGCTGAAAGCTTCTTTATTTTGCAGGGGAGGACATGAACTTTGCAAATGAGGAGCCAGAGAGAACTGACTTGCTCAAGGTCACGTGACCTGTAACTCAGGTTTCTTGACTTAGTTCACTAGATCAGGAAAAGCCATTACTCAGCTAAGAGACATGGTATTGTTTCTGACTTCATTTAACATATGTAATGCAAATCTCTGTATCAATGAATCACCTAGACCAAGTTTCTGTTAATTTCACAAGAGTTCCTGGAAGCAATGATGTGGTGGCACCAGAAAGAAACTCGTGATAGCCCAAGGACCACAGTTACATCTCATCTAGCCTTGCCTTTTCCTCTTTGGGAAAGGAAATCTAATTGCCCTGCAGACACAACCATAACACTGACCTCCCTTTTTTCCTGGGCAGAGGAGAATTAAATAAACCCTGGGACTTCTCACTTGAAACAGAACATCAACACCCATTAAGTGTGTCTACTACACAGTTAACCTATCTTAGAAGAGTTAGTACCTCTTCAGACACTAGCAGAAAACAAAGCTTCCAAGTCATTATCAGGATGGTAGGATGCTTTTCTTTACTTGTTTAAAAAAAAGAAAAAAATCCATACATCAGAATAAGAATTATGGACACCATGTATGAAACGTGCCCTAACATAAAGTTTTCCTTTCCCCAGGCCCTTCACTGCAAAGACTCTATGTTTAAATGTTTCCTTTATTTGCAGCATGCTAATAGCCACTAGATTCCACTTGCTAATTGATAAACAGGTGTCAAGCATAACACTGGATTTAGAAGGTGAGTTTTTAGTACACTTTATCCTATTACTAAGCCCTCAAAACAACACAGGCTATCACTTGTCCTAAAACATGCAGTCTTAAATGACGTGCTACCACATTAGAGGTTTGGTGTGAGTCTTATTACTATGTAATAATTGGTTTTCCTTCTAATGTGTACTATCTTTTAATTATGTCTGTGAAGACCATGAAAAGAATGGAGACAATTTTCTAGAGTTGTCACAAAAACAGTAAAACTGACAAATTTGAACCAAATCTTAAAGAAAAACTGAGAAACAGTATTTCTCCTAAAACATGTCTTTTGACTACCACTGAATTTAGCAAGTATTTGCTTAGCCCTCCATTTTATTTAAATAATGAAGAAAAAGAACATGCACAAGAGGGCAGTGTTTGGTTTTGCTAGTCTGTGGATTTCTTAGTTTCCTAATGAAAAGACCAAATGTGAGTGATAACTAAGGTCATACCAGTGGAAACCACGGTACCTTGGAGAGTAAACTGCACTTAACCAGTTCCCAAACTCCTAGGGCACAGGTAGTGGTATACTCCTTCCTCCATTTGCTCCACTTTAGCTAGATGCCAGTTGCATCTTGCTCTCTCTGTTTTGTCAGCCTTCGCTGGTAGGAAGTAGGTTTACCAAAGAGGTTTGTAAGGTGACCCAGAATTAAGTTTCTCATTCATGGTGTACAAGGTGTCCCAAGGCAGGGAATCTATTCTTTTTTTTTTTTAAGTGCTGAATTATAAACTGGTCACTTACAAACTTGACACGACTGATCAATAATTATTATAACATGGAGATCAACAGAACAGGATTGATAAGGATCAATCCATTGTTTTTTGCATGGTTTTTCTTATGATCAATACTATGCTTCTGCAAAATGACTACCTCTTGCTAAAAGGCTATTGTATTGTCTGTATCTAAAATGAGAGCTGGTCCTCCCAGGGATCAATCCAAATTCCTTTTTTTTTTTTTTATTTTTTATTATTATACTTTAAGTTCTAGGGTACATGTGCATAACGTGCAGGTTTGTTACATATGTATACTTGTGCCATGTTGCTGTGCTGCACCCATCAACTCGTCAGCACCCATCAACTCGTCATTTACATCAGGTATAACTCCCAGTGCAGTCCCTCCCCCCTCCTCCCTCCCCATGATAGGCCCCGGTGTGTGATGTTCCCATTCCAGAGTCCAAGTGATCTCATTGTTCAGTTCCCACCTATGAGTGAGAACACGCGGTGTTTGGTTTTCTGTTCTTGTGATAGTTTGCTGAGAATGATGGTTTCCAGCTGCATCCATGTCCCTACAAAGGACACAAACTCATCCTTTTTTATGGCTGTATAGTATTCCATGGTGTATATGTGCCACATTTTCTGAATCCAGTCTGTCACTGATGGACATTTGGGTTGATTCCAAGTCTTTGCTATTGTGAATAGTGCTGCAATAAACATACGTGTGCATGTGTCTTTATAGTAGCATGATTTATAATCCTTTGGGTATATACCCAGTAATGGGATGGCTGGGTCATATGGTACTTCTAGTTCTAGATCCTTGAGGAATCGCCATACTGTTTTCCATAATGGTTGAACTAGTTTACAATCCCACCAACAGTGTAAAAGTGTTCCTATTTCTCCACATCCTCATAAGCAGCAAACCAAGCATGGAGAACAGCATAGATTCTTTTAAGAATCAGAGGTGCATTGGTCTGGGATTATCCTGATATGTCTCTGAAGGCAGAGGGAGAAACACAATACTTTATATACAGGGATACTTATTACTTTTTCTTAAACCTAGAGTTTTACTTCTTTTTTCTTAGGTTTGCTGCTGTTTTAGGTGGGAGTCAATCAAACTACAAGGATATAGATAAATGAGTCTTCAATTGCCTTTGTTTGTTTATTTATTTATTTTGAGACGGAGTCTCACTCTTGCCTAGGGTAGAGTGCAATGGCGCAATCTCAGCTCACTGCAACTTCCGCCTCCTGGGTTCAAGTGATTCTCCTGCCTCAGTCTCCCAAGTAACTGGGATTACAGGTGCGCACCACTATGCCTATTTTTCTGTATTTTTAGTAGAGACAGGTTTCACCATGTTAGCCAGGCTGGTCTCGAACTCCTGACCTCAGGTGATCCAACCGCCTCGGCTTCCCAAAGTGCTGGGATTACAGGCATGAGCCACTGTGCCTGGCCCTCAATTGCGTTTTAAAAAGCCAAATTAATTCTGATCACATCTGACCAAAAAATGTGCTACTTATATTAATACTGACAGAGCTGGAAAGTTATCTTACCAATTGTATACAAGCTAGATAAATTTCTTCACAGTCACACTGCAGAGCAAAAATATTTTGATGACAAGCCTGGTAAGATGATGATAATCACATAATAGTGTCAAGAAAGACAGAAACATAATCTGGCATTTTAATTTAATGGATGACATGTCAAAGTAGGAACCAATTAAATAGAATATATGGATGAGACACTATTATAATCAAGGCTCCTAGGTTTTCAAAGTACTCTTAAGATCACTTTTAGATGCCTCCTACCACTAAACTAGCACAGTCCATTCAGATCCTACCAACTGAGATCTTCAAACACCAAAGACATATACAAGCCTCTGTACATGTTGTGTATGTTTAGTATAACAATAATGATTTCTTAATGCCATTAAGGCCAGAACCACATTTGTCTTGGTAATTACTGTATTGCCCATTATCTATTACAATGATTGGTACAAAGTAGAAGCTCAATACATATTTGCTTGAGTTTTTGAAGGTTCACTAGTTTTCTGTGAAGATTTTCCAATTCATCTATAAGTTGATTTCCCTTGGTATTAATGTTTGTAATATGATGCCTAGAATTCTGCTCTGGGATGAATCATATACTTAACTGGTCACTCGTTATATACAATACCAGTATTTACCTAACTGTGCTTAATTTATTTGTAAACTGTGGCCACAGAACATTGTTATGAGGAACATGGGGTCTTTTGCCCTGTTTAATTGGCTTGGGGACTAGAGAAATAAGGGGTATACCATTTGTACAATATGAAACTGCTGGCAAAGCACCTCTATGAGGATAGGGAAAAATTTTAATCTGCCTCAAAAACATCATGATAATTTCTCTTCTGGCTATTTCTGTTTGACCAAAAAGGAACCAGGAAGTATAATTTGCCAATTTTAAAATGCATTTAAGCACAGTTCATCTTCTTACTGGCTATGAGAAATGGATTGGGATAACTTTACCTGTCAATAAGTGGGAAAGTTTTGTTGTTTTTTCCTCAAATAGTCTAATGGATTGAAATGAGGTCATGTCCAGGCTCCTGCTGTCTCATATAAATGTTAAGAACTGCCTTCTATTTGTAGAGACATACAGGAGGTGTAGTTCATTATGTTCCACCCGAGTCATTCCATAAGGAGTATAAAAGAGGGTAAACTCCTTTTAAAATACAACTTCCAGCATAATTAATTCCAAAATTTATAGTGTATTCTTCCAGCATGTTCTCTTAGAACAGCAATGACATCAGAAGAGAGGGGAAGGAAGACCAGCTTGCCAGGGGTTGCAGTGGTGGCAAAACAACCTAAGGGAGGGCAGAGTGTATGTTTTACATCCTCGTTCATTACAGGCCAGGACAAACATCACATTTTAAAGGACTCAACTCTGCTCCCACAAAATGTTTTTTTAAATGGATGAAAATGATATAATGTTCTAAGGAAAACGACACTGAGGCATTCAAAAGTAATTTTCCTCCTTTTTTGAGTCATTTTGATTGGATCACTTTAAATCTTCTAATTATTATTATTTATCATCAAACTGATTTGAATGACTTAGGATTTTAACAAAATTAGAAAACACTGCACTACCATATCTCCCACGTTGAGTCTAACATGTACGGTGGGGAAAAAGGGTGGTAACATTTTCTAATGTTGTTAAAGTTATAGGATCTTCTTAAATATTCGATCAAGTTCAAGTGACACTCTGGTACCCATCTCTTGTGTGAGATTTTTAACCTGACTCCTCCAATGGACTTAGCCTGCCAGGGCTAGGAGCTAATCTTTCCATACTCCTCAGCACGGGGTACAGCGTTGAGGACCAACACTATTAGAAAAAGTATGTTCCTAAAGCCATACCAAAGTACTCCTATTAGATAGGTATGGTTATTAAAATCGTTTATAACAAGCAATTTCCATAAGGACACATAGCTGGTGAGTAAGAGGGTAGGGCCTGGAGCACCAGTTGTTCTAACTCCAAAGTCTGTGTTTTTAACCATAATGTCATCAGGAAAAAAAAAAAAAAAAAAGTTAAAAAAAAAAAAGTACAAACTATTCAGTATATAAGGTAAATTATTTATTTCTCTCAATATTTATATTTGGATATTTATGGATTTTTACATTATTATATACTGTTTCTTCTTTTGCTTAACATTATTTCATTTACCTTTTTCTTCAAACTTACATAGGCCATATCTGTCATCTTACGATGATATTCCACTTAATAAATTCATCATCACTGACTTAGCCACTTGCTACAAAGCTATCAGAGGTGAATGTAAAGAAGCTGGAAAAACATTCACTGAATTTCCTATCCAAATATAACCACCATCTTGGTCAGACACATGGGCTCTTTGTTATGACATAAGAAGAAGATATCTTCACCTAGTTCGCTCAATTCAGCAGCAACATAATAAAGAAGAAAATGAAATGTAAGTTTTTTTGCAACTGTAAAGCGCTGAAACAAGTTTTAGAGATAAACTGAAAAATAAGAGAAGCTGATTTCTTCTAAGCAGTAGGAAGGTGAGTTTTTAGTTTTCTCATTTATAAGGAAGAAGGAAGTAATTCTAACTACCTAGACTGATAAAAAGGTAGGTGAACAATAATTTCTTAGGATTTTCAGATTGCAGCAACCTCAAGATACTTCATTTCTGTAATGCATAACCATAAAAACTGAGGGAACCAGAATCCAAGCCGATTGCTAAACAAACTATTAAGACAGCTCATGAGAATATGCATTAAAACACAGTCCTGAAGAACTGCTCTTCTGCAAGAGCTTAGTTATGGATGTGATTTTGTTTTCTGAAGTTAGTCTGTTTGTGTTGTTATGCTAAGAATCAGTTATTTTCCAAAGATTTAATTTTAGGGTGGGAAATAATTTCTTATCCAAAGCCACAGAATCTCAGAGAAAACAAAGACTCTACACAAAAACAGGAAATTATTTACAATCATAGCATAGAGTGATATAATAATTTTAATAACTTGAAGGACCTTTTAAGAAATTATATAACATTTACTAATTGATTTTAAAAATAGGTATTGATCAGCCGGGCGTCGTGGTTCACACCTGTAATCCCAGCAGTTTGGGAGGCCAAGGCAGGCAGATCACCTGAGGTTGGGAGTTCGAAACCCGCCTGACCAACATAGAGAAACCCCATCTCTAATAAAAATACAAAATTAGCTGGGCCTGGGGTGGCACATGCCTGTAATCCCAGCTATTTGGGAGGCTGAGGCAGGAGAATCACTTGAATCTGGGAGGCGGAAGTTGCAGTGAGCCAAGATCGCACCATTGCATTCTAGCCTGGGCAATAAGGGCAAAACTCCGTCTCAAAAAAAAAAAAAAAAAAAATTTGCTTTTTACATGAAAACAATTTTGTTTTTTTACATGAAAAAAAAAAAAAAAACTGGAACCTAATACTTTATTCAGAAAGTATAAGATACACTAAAGCATATACTTCAGTTTTACATTATAATCAACAAAACTAAGAACAGAGTTGGAGGGTGTGCTTAAAAGAAAAAAGTATAAAAGAAAAGAAAAAAGAAATAGACAGAAGTCTTTTTGGCAAACTAAAGTACCAGAAGGTGAGGAAGAGGAAGATACAGAAAGGAGTTTAGGAATGAAAATAAACAAAAATAATAATAATAAGGGGGCCTAAGAGAAACAAGAATAAAGAAACAAAGAGAAGAAATTTGGGTTAAATGAAATAAGGACTTTTGTCTTCCTCATCTCTGTGTCCCAATTCTTAGTCTAAACCTTAGCAACAGTCAATAAATGTTTACCACATAAAAGTTAAGGAAGATAAAGGGCTAAGAAGTTCAACAAGTAGAATTATTTTTCAAATCATATTTTACGGTTCCCATAACTGTAAGGTCTCAAAATAAGCAACTTAATCTTATTTCTTGTGTGAACGTAACCAAGTTAATTAGTCTCTTTGAATTACAGGTTCTTGATCTAAACAACAAACTGAACTAGATGATCTTTAGGGTCACTTCCTTATTCTTTGCAGTAATGGTGACCAAATATAGGTAAATGAAATCAAAGGAAGGCTCTCAGCTTACACCTGGATTGCTTACATGGAATCAGTGGTCAGTAGATGCAATTTATATTTTTTTGTACAACAAGAGCAAAAGTCACTTACTGTTCACATGACACAAGCTGCTGTCCAAAGAAACATCCAGATAGGTTTTAATTTCTCAGAAGAGCAATATTAGAAAGGATTTATAAGTATTTCTGCTCTAATTATTTTTCTGGCTAGGAGTAATCTTACTGACATTAGAAGGGTCTCTAACTCCATAGGTTTCTGCATAAGTGATATACATATTGGTACATTATACAGAATAATGAAAGATATAAACAAAATAGCATCACTATCACAATGCCATAACAAAGTGAGGATACTGCTAAGGAAGAAAAACATGATTATTTTTGCATTTTGCAAAGTAACAGGATTCTCTTCAAGAGGTAGAGTGGTTTTTTTTTAAGATGCGGAAAATCCTACTAGAAGTTATTTCTTCAGTTTTAAATGACAATTAAGAAAGCCTCAAATTATATAAAGCAAACAAGAAAAAATATATTAAATGAAAGCATAGCTTCATGAAACGAGAGAAGAAGTGGAGAGAGCTTCCTGGGTAAATATTTTTAAAATCTCACAGTGGTTAATAAAGGTAATAAAAGAATAACAGGAAGTGACACTAGGAAAATAGGGCAGGTTAATATTATTCAGAGATTGCTGTAAAAGAACACAGAAGAAACTGATCTTCCACAGTCACCTGAAGCTTGAACCTATGAGTCTCTTTTGTCTTTACACATACGAAAGTATTACTACAGATCATCATATCATCACTCAGCATAGTTCAGAGTCAGAAGACTAGGAAAAGAAATGTTCTTTGCAGGTCAGGGTTTTGATGACTTGCAAAACACTAGGCAAGTTGCACTGCAGTTGTCTGAACCAACCACACCCAGTCTGCAGTTAAATATAGAATTTAGTTTCTGGAACTGTTAGTCTTAACCTTCACTGAAAAAATTAAAAGTAAAAAGGAGAAAGGAAAGAGACTGAAACCAAAGTCTATGTACTAATAAACTGTCCTGGGAAGAATTCCAAAATGCAGTAAAGACCAAGAAAATTAAATTACAGAAACCTCAAGCAATGTTCTAGAAATCGTTTTACAAGCTGATTTGTCTCTTCCATGCTAGTTCTCCCAGTATGTAAAGCATCCTTGAATAAAATCCACTTGGTTACTAGATGCATGTCTCTAATTCAGATTATATACATGTCAGGTTAACAGCAGTGACACCAAATTTAAAACTATGATATAATTTTGATTCGTTATAGTATTGTGGTTGTGATGCTATTTTTGTTCATGAAGACACTTTTATTGTAAGACCTGATTTTTAGATGCTTAAATTTGGGGGAAAGAGATACTCTCAAGCTAAAATTTTTAATGCTGATTCCTTGCCTGGGAGAATATTTTGGATTAATTTTTTAAAGTTGTTTTGGAGACTGACAGAGGTTAAAACAACAAAAAATATTTTCCATATAATTTCAGAGGGTTCTAGGTTTTACTAATGATTTTGTTTCATATTGCTCACTGAAGATGAACATGAACAGAATTTAATAACAAAAATATATTAAATATACTTATCCATAAGAAAAATAAAACATGCAATAGTTTTCATTACAGAGGTATTCATTTGCCTTCATTAGCATTTAATTTGCATGTTCCTGGATACACCCAAATACAGGGTCATCATTTAGCCACTCTGATTAAAAATGATAGCAATAAGTAACCTTTCCACACAAATTTGGCCCCAAAGCTGGTACTACTAACCATTATATTCTATTGCTTCTATCTATCACTGCTAGGTATTCTCACATTTATGCCTGCACCCAGTCAAAGCTTTTTTCCAAGTTGTTGCTTCTCTTTCGTTCTTGCTTAGTTGGGTTGAAAAACCTGTAAAGAGATTTGGAGGCTTATTTTACCTTCCTCCCTTGTGACCAGAATAGGTGCTATAGCCAGGTCTTACTCTTTTGTGTCCCAGTCACACACGCTAATGCTCTAGAGACACACCTGTTTCCAAAGATAAAGGAATATCTAGCCCAAATTGCTGAAAGATTAGTAGGGAAAGAGTATATTAGAAGTCACTCTCCTAGGCCATGAAGCCTCCAAAACTTCTTCTGACATAAACCTTCTCTTCAGCTCTACTCCTTTCACTCTTCTCATCCTTAAATGTATCTATTCTTTCTATCCCTAGCACTTTGCCTCACAGCCCTTAAGTACTTCATTGAATGAATGAACAAATGGGACAGTTAGGTTTGTAGAATCACGTTTGAGCATGTAGAATCACATGATCTGCATATGCAGATATTCCAGACATTCACTATAGATGACTTTTTTCCCCTTGAGAATATGTAAACTACTTAAGGTAAGCCTAGGTTACTGCTAACACACAGCAAATGCTTTATTTAAAAAATGAATAAATATTAAGTTAGTTATATATTTTATCCATTAAAATCTAGTCAGGTCCTCTTTTTAAAAACAAAATCTTTTTTAATTATAAATATTTTAAACCCACAAAAATATAATAAACCCACAATCCCCTACATACCAGCTTCAACAATTAGCAACCATTTTGCCATTCTTATTTCATCTTTTCCCCATTCTAATCCCCATATGCTCTTAAACAAATGGAAGGTTGCAATATATATTAATCTAGGGACATCAGACTTTAGAGTTAATAAAGCCCAAGTCCACGAATTAAAAACAATCAGTATATACCCAAATTAAAATAACATTCTTCTTAGTAAGAAGAACTCAAATCTATGAATAGCACTGGTTAAAGATCTACATGTGGCCGGGCGCGGTGGCTCAAGCCTGTAATCCCAGCACTTTGGGAGGCCGAGACGGGCGGATCACGAGGTCAGGAGATCCTGGCTAACACGGTGAAACCCCGTCTCTATTAAAAAAATACAAAAAACTAGCCCGGCGAGGTGGCAGGCGCCTGTAGTCCCAGCTACTCGGGAGGCTGAGGCAGGAGAATGGTGTAAACCCGGGAGGCGGAGCTTGCAGTGAGCTGAGATCTGGCCACTGCACTCCAGCCCGGGCGACAGAGTGAGACTCTGTCTCCAAAAAAAAAAAAAAAGATCTACATGTGACTGGGACACTTGTTAGCTTTGTGGTCCTAAGAAGTTAGTTATTCAACCTCTTTGAGCCTTGACCGCCTCATTAGAAAAAGGAAAAACCAGGACTGCAGTGAGAATTAAATACGGAGGGTAAGTATATGTGAAGCTTCTAATAGTGCACTGAATAAATGTTTTTTTTAAAAAAGCAGCTTGATATAATTCATATACCAAAAACTTCACTTCTTTAAGGCATACAATAGTTTTGAGCATATTCATAAAGTTGTACAAGCACCTCCACAACTGATTTTAGAAATCTTCATCACCCCAAAAAGAAACACACACCCCTTAGCCATCACATACCCCTCCCAACACCCCTATCCTCCCCTGGCCCTAGGTAACCCACTTATCTACTTTTTGTTTCTACAGGTTTGCCTATTCCAGATACTTCATCTAAATGGAATCATAGAATACTGTCCTTTGTGACAATAAATGTTTCTGGAATTAAATATTTTAAAAGTCAAATATGTGGAATACACTGTGGAATGAGGTCAGAGAAGGAGAAAACACACATATATATGAATGATGCACCAAGACACATACTAGGAAATATACATATCATTGAAGTGCTCTGGGTATGTTAAGAGGCAGGAAAACTCTGTGTGTGTGTGTGTGTGTACATGGTAGCAAGTAGGTAGTTTGTGGACAGTCTCTGATTGCTTTATTTTCTTCATTTCCTTTCATGATGAGCAAGGTCACCATGAGAGAATGAGGATGGGGAGTTTGCAGAGAGAGAAGAAAGTGTGAAATAATCTTATAGGAGAGTGGGAAAAAATAAACCAGAAAGGTATAATATTAATTCTGCTTGGCAGAATTAAAGACCCACTTGAGGTTCATGGTCATGAATTTAAAATGAGATCACTCAGTAGAGTTTTAAGTTTTTCTCCAGTCACATTTCGCTGCAAAAATGCACGAACTGTATAAGTGGATATATTTAACCAGAGTTTATTCACACTCATGGCTTTAACTGTACCTAATATATTGATGACTCCCAAATCTCCATTTCTAGTGCTACTGAACTCTCCTAACACAGAAATCTTGAGGTGACTTCACAGTCAAAGCATTAAACTAGAAGAAGCTTAGATGGAAAAAGAACAGTGGTCTAATAAGGGTTATGAGAAAGGCATTCTACTGTGTGATTTATACATATTATCTCAAATAATTCTCATAACTCTTCTCATAATAACCATCTCCACTTTACAGAAAGCTGAAATTCCTACAAATTAAAGTGAAGCTGTGACTAATTCCTAAGTCTGTGTGGCTCTGAAGTCCATCTTTTTACTTCATCATGATATTTAACTCTTCATAAATGTGGCAACTGGGACCCAGAGATGCTGAATGATTTGCCCAAAGTGAAAGCTTTTTTTTTTTTTGAGATGGAGTCTCGCTCTGTCTCCCAAGCTGGAGTGCAGCGGCTCAAACTGGGCTCACTGAAAGCTCCGCCTCCCGGGTTCACGTCATTCTCCTGCCTCAGCCTCCAGAGTAGCTGGGACTACAGGCGCCCGTCACCACGCCTGGCTAATTGTTTTTGTATTTTTTAGTAGAGACGGGGTTTCACACCCCGTTAGCCAGGATGGTCTCGATCTCCTGACCTCATGACCCCTCATAATCTGCCCGCCTCGGCCCCCCAAAGTGCTGGGATTACAGGCGTGAGCCACTGAGCCCAGTCAGTGAAAGCATTTTCTAATAGCACGTACTGTCTCCCAGATGCTCTCTAATCACTATGCTAAACTCTTAAATACTTCCTGTTTTGTCATTCCAAAGTGTGTAACTAGGTTAGACTGTTTTTCTTCCGTTTTTTTCTGATATCGATCACTTTTTATCCATTTGCTATCCTTTGCTTATACAATACAGCTTAGGCCCTCAGCAGTCATGCACAGGTTACTCTAATAGCTTCCTAAGCTGGCCTCCATCTATCCCTCCTCTAATCCAGTGTTCTCCAACCTTTTTGGCACCAGGGGCCAGTTTCGTGGAAGACAATTTTTCCACAGATGGGGTGGGGGATAGGAAGGGTGGTTTAGGGATGGAAATGAATAGAGTTCGAGCTCCTGTGAGAATCTAATGCCACTGCTTATCTCATAGCAGGTGGAGCTCAGGCAGTAATGCTTGCTCTGCTGCCACTTGCCTTCTGCTGTGTGGAGGTCCACAGCCCAGGGGGTTAGGGACCCCTGCTCTAATCCATTTGCATATGAGTTAGTCACTTCCTTTCTCTGAGGCTCTTATATATAAACTGCAAATAAAATACCTACAGTACAGAATTCTGAAACTTAAATAAAAATAATTTCATATAATTATCAATAAGATCAGTAACTGTATAGTAATTAAATTCCTATTCAAATGTAAGCTATCACTGCCTTAAGATTTACGAAGGGAGGAGTCAGGCGTGTAAACCAGCCGGAGCGGCGGCGGCAGCGGCAGGACCGCCGTGGCGCCGAGAGTAGCGAGCCGGAGGGAGCACGGGGCGACGCTGGCTGCGGGGACCCGGTGACAGCGTGAGAGGTTCGCAGAGTACTAGGTTTTGACAAGCCTGCATCATGCGTGAGTATAAGCTAGTCGTTCTTGGCTCAGGAGGCGTTGGAAAGTCTGCTTTGACTGTACAGTTTGTTCAAGGAATTTTTGTAGAAAAATATGATCCTACGATAGAAGATTCTTATAGAAAGCAAGTTGAAGTAGATGCACAACAGTGTATGCTTGAAATCTTGGATACTGCAGGAACGGAACAATTTACAGCAATGAGGGATTTGTACATGAAAAATGGACAAGGATTTGCATTAGTTTATTCCATCACAGCACAGTCCACATTTAACGATTTACAAGACCTGAGAGAACAGATTCTTCGAGTTAAAGACACTGATGATGTTCCAATGATTCTTGTTGGTAATAAGTGTGACTTGGAAGATGAAAGAGTTGTAGGAAAGGAACAAGGTCAAAATCTAGCAAGACAATGGAACAACTGTGCATTCTTAGAATCTTCTGCAAAATCAAAAATAAATGTTAATGAGATCTTTTATGACCTAGTGCGGCAAATTAACAGAAAAACTCCAGTGCCTGGGAAGGCTCGCAAAAAGTCATCATGTCAGCTGCTTTAATATACTAAATGCATTGTAGCTCTGAGCCAGGTCTGAAGAACTGTTGCCCAATTCAACAGTGCCAGCATTCCAACTTTGTTAAACCTATCAACATCTTAAATGGACTTTCCTGTGGTGGTACCCTTTAAGAGGCGGATGAAAGCTACTATATCAGTTTGCACATTCTAATCACTTTCCAGTATCACAAGAGAGATTTTTACTTATATAATAGTCCTAGAGTATGCAGCTGGTAAAACCAGAGGCTACATCCAGTATTACTGCTAAGAGACATTCTTCATCCACCAATGTTGTACATGTATGAAAATGGTGTACTGTATACTTTAACATGCCCCATACTTTGTATTGGAGAGTACAATAATGTAAATCCTAAAAGCACCACTATTTTAGCATAATAAAAGAAAGTCCAAAGAGCTCCTAAAAAAAAAAAAAAAAAAAAAAAAAAAGATTTACGAAGGGAGATACTATAACTTAAATATATATTACATTTATTTCTCCAATTATACGCATGTAGTATGTGTTAAAATACATACTTGATTGATTTCTTGTCCATTATCCATACTCCCACCACTATTATCTAATCAGATATATCTCCTACATAAGGCCCAAATGCCAGCGCTTATGGTATAATTAAACATGGTGCTTGTTTGATTATAGAATGCACAATATAACCAAGTTCTGAATAATCAAAGTAAGAATGCTCCTAACATTATAATGCCTTTTCTCTAACTCGTGAACTCCTATCCCTCATCTGAATGCAGCCAAAATGCTACCACTTCGGTGTAGTTTCCCACTTTTCTCTACATGCTCCTTTTGTCATAACAGCATTCACTTCTCAGTTCCATAATTACTTACATGTTAGCTCCCTCCCTGCCGCCACACATTTGTGAGGGAGTACATTTCAGGGTAACCAAAGAGTTGATGAGGGAAAGTTCTTTACAGAATTCCAGCTGATTAATGTACAAGACATAAACAAATTTCAATACAACAATTTTGTGACTCCTTATGGAAAAAATGACTAGGAAGCAATCATCAAAAGATAACAAAACAGTGATTCTCAGTCCTGCCTACACTTCAGAATCACTTGGGAACTTTTCAAAATATTTCTCTGCCTAGGCTCTACACCCAGAAATTAAGATTCAGTCCGTCAGGGGTGAAGCCCCCTGATAGGTTTTTTTTTTTTTTTTTTTTTAAAGTTCCTCAGGTGATCCTAATATGCATCCAGATTTAAGAATCAATGCTTTAAAACTATTAGGCAGATGGTTAATAGGGGATTTTCTAATAAGTGAATCAAGAAAGTAACACTGAATTCACTGATCAATCTTATGGTTACTAAAATTGGTGCTGTAGCGGTGGATCATGCCTATAATCCCAGCACTGTAGGTGGCCAAGGTGGGTGGATTTCTTGAGCCCAGGAGTTCAAGACCAGCCTGGGCAACATGGCAAAACCCTGTCTCTACAAAAACATAAAAATTAGCCAGGCATGGTGGTGCGTGCCTGTAGTCCCAGCTACTCAGGAGGCTGAGGTGGGAGAAAGATTTGAGCCCAGGAGGTTGATGCTGCAGTGAGCCATGATCATGCCACTGAACTCCAGCCTGGGCAACAGAGCAAGATTCTGTCTCAAAAAGGGAAGGGGGCTGATAAACATGTTCTAAAATTGACTGAGGTTATGGTTGCATAATTCTGTGAATATACTAAAAAGCATTAAATTGTACACTTTAAATAGATGAATTGTATTTCACTAAGGCTGTTTTTTTTTTTAAATCAAGATAAATTTCTATCTCTATGCAAACATACACACAGAAGACTACAGTGTTTTATTTAAATCTTTTGATTTTATATTTCTCTTTTCCTTTGCACTGACAATCTTGGTTCCTAATAACTTTAATATGACTATTTGTTTTATCTGTACCTACATCTATATCTACACCTATCTAGCTATATAAATAAAAATAGTATCTAAATAGCAGTATCTATGACACCAAATTCAGGAGAAACAGTGTAAGATTTTTTTTGGTGTTTCTTTTTCTTAAGCTGTTTCCCACTTGGGAAATATAGTGAAATTGTTGTGTTATAAACACATTTTGAGAATTCTTGGGTGTTTAAGTCACTATTTTGATACACAGGTTTCATTTTAATTATTTTTTAAAGATCATCCTTTTCCCCCCATTTTTTCCCTGATTTTAAATTTTGTTTTATAATTGTGTAATTTAGTTACAAAGTATTTTCCGAGAAATCTAGCTTCTACCCCTCCCTCTTCCAAGTTGTTTCTCTTTTATTGATAACCATTTATTTTATAGTTTATTCCTCCATTTTAAAATAAGTTATAAGCAAATACATAAATGATAGCTTTGCATTATATACAGTTGATTCTGCCTTGTTTTTAACTTAATGTTGTATCCTGGAGATCACTGTATACAGAGTTTTTTGTTCTTTATCTGCATAGTACTCCATTACATGGGCTTCAACATCCAATATGTGGATGTGCTATAATTTCCTGACCTAGTCACTACAAATAGACATTTAGGTCATCTTCTGTATTTTGAAATTAGTAAAAACAGTGCTGTTATCTTTTCATATTTTTTGCCAGTATATCTTTAAGATTCTTCTTCTTTTTTTTTTTTTTGCTTGAGATAGGGTCTTTCTCTGTCACCCAGACTGGAGTGCAGTGGTGTGATCACAGCTCACTGCAGCCTCAAACTCCTGGGCTCAAGCAATCCTCCTGCCTCAGCCTCCCAAATGGCTGGGACTACAGGCATGCCCCACCACACTTTTTTGTATTTTTTGTAGAGATGGGGTCTCACTATGTTGCCTAGGCTGGTCTCAAACTCCTGGCCTCAAGTGGTTCTTCCACTTCAGCCCTCCCAAAGGGTTGGGATTTACAGGTGTGACCCACTGGTCCTAAGATAATTTTCTAGAAGTAGGAAGGTCAAGTCAAAGGGTAAACTCATAGGTAATTTTCCTTGATATTGCTGAATTCCCTTCCATTAAGTTGTTTCATTTTGCATTTCTACAAGTAATGTATTAGAGTGTCTGTTTCTCTACAGCCCAATCAATAGAAAATGTTGCCAAACTTTTGGATTTTTGTCAATGTGATAAGAATAGTATCTCAATGTAGTTTTAATTTGAATTTCTCTTACTATCAATTAGATTGAGCATATTTTCATATGTTCAAGGACCATTTGCATTTTTTTCTCCTATCTTTAGCCCAATAAAGATAGAGTTGTTGGTCTTTTCTCTTTTAAGAGCTCTTTATTAGAGATAATAAAAGTTGCAATTTTTTTTCCCAATTTGTCTTTTACTTTGCTCAGCTTTTTCTCCCTCCAAAGTTTTTCTTTTAATTTATGTAATCATATTTATCGATCTTTTCCTTTATTGTTTTTAGATTTTGAGTCACAGTTAGGAAATATTTTTCCCATTTCCAGGATATGAAGGGACCACTCATGTTTTCTTCTATTATTTATATGGATTCATGTTTTCTTCTATTATTTATATGGATTCACTTCTTTGACTCATTTGAAATTTATCTTGATACATGAAGAATGGAATAATTTTTTACTTTTTTAAAATTTCATTTTAATTTTTGAGATAGGATCTTACTGTGTCACCCAGGTTGGGGTACAGTGGTGCAATCATAGCTCACTGTAACCTCAAACTCCTGGGCCCAAGCAGTCCTCTCACATCAGCCTCCTGAGTAGCTAGGAATGTGGGTGTATGCCACCACACTCAGATATTCTTTGAATTTTTTGTAGAGATGGGGTTTTGCTATGTTGCCCAGGCTGGTCTCGAACCCCTGGCCTCAACTGATCCTTTCGCCTTGGCCTCCCAAAACTGAAATTATAGGTGTGAACCACCATGTCCAGCCTTACCTTTATCTTATACTAATATCTGAGTAAGGCTTTCTTTGCTGGTTTTACAGTCTATGCATTATGTATTTATTTGTCCATTCAGTCAAGAAAAAATTTTATGTGTCATACTAAGGGTAGGAATTTTGCATTTCATTTTGGAAAACAAAAAGTTACATTTTTACAGAACAAAAATCATACTGTGACCTTCTGTACTATTAAGTATTTTGAAAGGCTTTCTGCACTTTTGCAACTATTGGCATAAACTGCATCCTCTTTCTAGTTGTGCCAGGTAACACAAAATTAAGCCAAAGATAACCAACTCCTGGATTAGATAAAGCCATTAGTTAATTAAAATTAATGTTAAAAAGCATAAATTAAGACTGAATAGGAGTCACAGAACAGGGTAAATGCTCAATATCTTTTTAATTAAAATTCAGTGTGATTGTGTCTAATTCTTGTTGCCTAGGAAAAATAAGAATCCCTAAGTCTCTGAGGTTCAACTCTGAAAGTACATTAGGAATATCACCTATTGATATTAATGTCATCAATTTTTTACTTAATTCTTTCTCATGCTGACATTTTGTGATAAATATATACTGGTATTTTCATGAAAAAAACTAACTGGCTAAGTCACTAGCACAATTAGAACTTAGCACCAGGTAGAAACTAATACCTAAAGGAAAATGTACAATATTGAAAATAATTTAGGTTAGACATTATTTTAATTCTCATCTGCTGTGTGCCAAGTTCTAAAGAAATTTTCAAAAAGAATAAAAATTCCTAGATGAGAAAAATAGAGCAGATTGTAAATGTCAGGTCTCCAGGACAGTAATGTCTCATTCTTTCACTTTAATGACTCCAGAATATAAGGATTCATTATTCAATAAATGGCTTCTGCTCTTATCTATAATAAAGAGAGCGAGGAAAGGAATAGATGACAACATCAATGGATAACCTATAATCTCATTTTGGATACTGGATCTCACCTTCACCTTAAGCAAACCTATTAATTTCAACCATATCACATGAACAAAAACATCTGAATTTCGGCATTTTAAATCTCCCTCTCTTTCAGGTAGTGAAGTTCATGAGCTGGGAAATAATCAGAAAGTAGCAGGATGAGAGATGGCAAAAGTCTTAGATGACATATTGGCTATCAAAAAACTTCATTTTAGACCTGAAGTTACAGCTGAGAATTTGTGACCTAAACAAACTCAGTTGGGTGTAGGTCTTCCGACTCTGAGTCCAGTGCTCTGTCCAATATACCAATTCTACTAGTCAGGTCAGATAAGAAAAATGTACAGCTGGAACATTATTGCCTAACTGCATATAAACAAAATTCCACTGAAAAAAAATTTTATAAACATCACTTACAAGTAGATGACTAAAAAGATAATTCTACTATAGGATCTATGCTAAGTATGCCAAACATTTCAGAATCATAATTAATTTATACCATTTCAGATGGGAAAATTGAAGCTACGGTCAAATTTAGGTTAAAAAAAAAATCACTGAGTACCTACTATGGATCAGGTACTGTAGAATGAGAGGATAAATTACTAAAACAAAGTCAAAAATAAGTATTTTTAACCTTTGGGATAAAGCTTATTTAGACCATACTCCTTATTAAAGAAAGTTAAATCTCAGTAGTCTCCTATACAATTATTCAATATTTTTGATGAAAAGAAGACTTCAGAGAGTTTTCCAAAATATAATACAAACATGTGAATTCAAAAAATATTTATTCCAACATTTCTTAAATTACTGGGGACACTATTATAAGTAAAATAAATTGACAGATGCTAACTCCAGCTTTATGAATTCTCAATGCTAAGATCACCTTATTTCAATAATACAGCATTTATAATATTCTAAAGCACTTTTAGAGATAGAACCAAGATACCCAATTACTTGTTTGAAGTGAAAACTGTCCCAATCTATCCAGAGTTGATGTCTTCCCTAAGTTTGCAAGATTTCTCATAGAAAAAGGAGACACATACCTTTCCATAACAGCCAGGCACTCCTTTCTCCAAGTAAATCGACTCCCTCGTCGTAGTCGGAAAGTACCAGATGTGGCAGAGACTGGGGGAGGCGTTTGTCTCCATTCAGGGTCCTCTATTGGAATGGGGGCTGGTCTCATACTTAGTGTAGCGCCTGAAATAAATAAGACAGTTTTAGCAAATATCTTGCAATTAATTTAAACCAATATGACATCTACCTCCTATGGGACTAGGGAAGTATGGTCTTTGGCTTAGTGACAACTTAATCAATGTATCTTTCTCTGAAAAATTTCTTTTGAAATTCCTGCTTGATAGTTATAGTTTTTGAACAATATATCTCAGATGTTGAGAATCTTTCATTACCATTCAAATAAGTTACGAGGTTAGGAATTTATGCATGTAGGAGATAAACTTAAAATAATCCTAATTCTTGTAAACTCTTTTTTTTAAAGAGTGAAATACAGCATGAAAGAAAATAAGATGATATTTGATGTGCTTTTTGTCTACTAACTAAATCAGGTCTCTATAGGTCTAGA
The DNA here is from genome assembly GCF_047675955.1 of Chlorocebus sabaeus. Classification (NCBI taxonomy): domain Eukaryota; kingdom Metazoa; phylum Chordata; class Mammalia; order Primates; family Cercopithecidae; genus Chlorocebus; species Chlorocebus sabaeus. The sequence continues at coordinate 28,627,081 of NC_132911.1, read as the reverse complement.
TGCTATACTAGATTCTGTTACCTCTTGAACATAATAAAATTTCAATGAAAAATATCTATAATTGAGACATTTTACTAATTCAGATTACTCTTTTCTCAAATAGCTTGAACTGCCAATGATGCATTCATTATTCATTTACCATTTATCAAATCCTTTTCAAGTGGCTTGCTCCAGGCTAGAAGCTAAGAATACAACCAGGAAAGCAACATTGTCTCTGACCTCCATGAACTTATTTTATAGACTTCCAGTGTAACTTGGTATATGCTTTCATGGAGTTCAGTCCCTGGCTACCCCACTCTTCTTTCACTCCTTACACTGTTAAATTCATGTTCCCAAAACATAATTATGATCATATCGGTCTTCTAATCAAAAACCTTCAACAAGTTCTCTCTGCCTGTAGTTTAATTCAAACTCTTAATATAGGTCTAGAAAGACACATTAGAACCTGTAGTTTATGCAAATATTAATGCATATATTAATTTTATGTTAATGAATATTAATAAATATTTCTTTCTTTCTAACAGAATTAATACTCTCTTTATTGTACCTTGCAAATAATACTACGGATAGCATTTCTACTTCAAGACTTACAGACCTGTTGTAGATCCCTTTCTTAATAGCTACATCTTTAGACGTATTCTCTTACACAGATGTCCAAAATATTAATCAATACTGATTTTGCTTTTCAAACCTACTGTCCTGCAGTCTTTCCCATCTCAGTAAATAGATACCTACTCTTCAAACTGCTCAGCTCAAAATTCTCAAATTAATCTTTCACTTCTCTAATTCTCCCACATACCACATAACTAATTCATAGGCAAGTTCATTTTATCAAAATATTTCCAGTATCAGATCAATTTTTATTTCTTGCACTGCTACTACTTTTAGAACACGTCAGCATCATCTCTCACAATCATGGTTTCCTGGGACAAGTTTCAAAGATGGCTCTTCACAGTAAGTCATACCTCTGGCTAATCATGCCCTTGAATCTGGGTCAGTCCTATGACAGGTTGTTGAGCAAGAAAACCTAAACAATTCAAGGCTACGTTATAAGATGCTTTGAAATTTCTGCCTAGGTCTCCTAAAATGCTGGCTCTGGGGGAAACCAGAGGGGCCATACAAGAAATCTGACTAACCTGAGACTATGATGTTGTAAGGAAGCCCAGGATAGCCACGTGGAGAGGCCACATGGAGTGAAAGATGCTCTGACAGTCCCCAGGGGCTTGTGCCAACTCCACCCAGGTGCCAGCATTTGAGAGAAAAAGCCATCTTGGACACTGCAGCCACAGCAAACGCCACATGGAGAAGTGCAGAAACCAGGTGACAGACAGAAACAAGGCCTCAGACATTCAGTCCCAGCACATGAAAGTAGACGTCAACCTCCAACGTCCCTAAGGATCCCTGCCTCCTGGTCTGCACACCTCTGTGTAGTCCCTTCCCACACTGCACCATGATTAGGCTGTGTGACCAACAGCATGTGGCAGTGATGGTATATCACTTCCAGGATCAGAATACAGAAGACACTGTGGCATCTGTCTTGGATGCTTTCTCTCTTATTCACTCAAGGGAAAACTACCTGCCATGTGTGAGGACACTCAGGCAGTGGACGGTGAGGCCCATGTTGTGAGAAACTGATGTCTCTGACCAACAAGCAGTGAGGACCTAGGACCTGTCCACGTCCACATGAGTGAACTTCCAAGTGGACCATCCAGTCTCAATGACTGCAGCCCAGGCTGACAGCTGAACGGCAACCTCTACAGAACTCTGAGCCAGAAACAACCAGTTAAGCCACTCCTGGATTCCTGATCTACGAAAACTATGAGATAATAAATGCTGATTGTGTTATGCTACTAAATTGTGGGTAATTTATTGTATAAGAATAGATAACTAATAAAAATTATCACAATCATCCCCAGTTGTTTATTTCCCTTTATCCCCCAATACACTATTATTAATTATTCAAATGTATAAATTTGGCAGCAAAAAATTTCCCTTTAATATAGAGGCTTCACTACTTATAAGAATGAGCATCTTTTCCTGTTTATTGACCATTTATATCTTTTCTTGTGAAGTCCTATCTGTTGTTCCTTTTAGAGGGGGTTATTCATTTGTTTTTTATAGTATGCTTTGTGATCCTAATTGTAATATAGTCAAATTTGTCAGTCTTTTATATTATGGCCAATGGGTTTGAATATCACTCAGGGTATTTTTATATCTTTCATTTTGTGTTTCAGCCCTTAGTATGTATGTGATTTCCTATAGCATGTGATGGAAAGTAAATATTTAACTACTTAACATTTCTGCTCAAACAAGTAAGCTTGTCATCATATAATGCTTTAGAGATTTACAGCCCACCCTGAAACAGAGTTGGCAAATTATACCCGCTGCCTATTTTTGTAAATAAAGTTTTACTGCAGCATGCTCATGCTCATTCATTTACAGACTGTCTATAGCTATGAATGCACTGGAGCAGAAGAGCTGAGTAGCTGTGATAGAGATCATATAACCTGCAAAACCTAAAATATTCACTGTGTGGCCCTTTATATGAAGAGTTTGCTGACCCCTGGTTTAAAAACATTTCTGCTCTACCCAACATGAAACTCTAAACCGAAACTCTTCTTTAAACAATTTAAAAGGGTTTCAGTCTGCCAAAATAAACTGAGAATTCAGTCTGGGCCTAATTGAAAGTTAACTAAGTTTAGACATAAGCAGGAATTTGGGGGCTGGAGGGTTTCACAGTCTTTAGTGCTTTTCTGAAAACAAGCAGGGATTACAGCACAGCAAGAGCTCTGGAATCTACCTAATTAAAATTATATAAATTTTAATCTACAGCAAGGGTGAAAAGGACTAAAACACAGCCAACCGGTTATCATGGCTGATCAAGATAGAGGTAGAAATAGACTCAGTAAGGGAATACAACCTCTTGTCTAGGGGCTGACCCTGGTAAAGAAAGAAAGAGTTTCAGGATGAAGGGTGGGCAATAGGTCAGTGAATTCCAGGTAGTAGGCCACATCCATAATTGCGGCATGCTCCTCAGTAAGCAGAGTGATAAATGTGTACAAATAGAACAGAGAACAGAAAGAATCTTAACCAAGAGGTTGAAGGAAATAAGCCAATTAATAATAATGGTTCTTTCTTGGTATTGGGGTTTATTGTTAATATTATGCTTCTTTATAATATTCTGTATTGTCAAGAGCGTCTCAAGAACTGAAGGAAATTCAGATGAAATAAAACTGGGCAGGAAGGAAAAGGAAAAGGGGAGAGGAAAAAAGGAGAAAAAGAAGATAGAAAAGTAAGTAGTGGCCTGGTTATTTTGAAAGAAATCAAGGCTGGGTGCGGTGGCTTATGCCTGTAATCCCAGCACTTTGGGAGGTTGAGGCAGGTGGATCACCTGAGGTCAGGAATTCAAGACCAGCCTGACAACATGGTGAAACCCCGTCTGTACTAAAAATACAAAAATTAGCCAGGTGTGGTCGCGTACACCAGATACTCAGGAGGCTGAGGCAGGAGGATCACTTGAACCCGGGAGACAGAGGTTGCAGTGAACCGAGATCGTGCCACTGCACTCCAGCCTGGGTGACAGAGCGATACTCTGTCTCGAGGGGAAGAAGAATGAAATCAAGACAGTTTACACACAGAAGGTGAAAAATGAATAATCTTAAATTCATCAAAATGTTTAATTTAAAACATACTATTACATTACTTTTCAGATTTTTTTCTGGCTCCTTTTTCTTTTTCAATGTAGCGGTAGTTAAAAACAGCACAAAAAAGTACTCTGGAAACACTCTATTAATGAACAGATTTGTTCTGGAAACCTTAGTTCATCTTGTTTTGGTTGAAATGGATGAAAAGCAATGAAAAAATCCAAAAATGAGTTCAAAACTACGGACTCTAACAGAAAAACAGAAAGACACTAGAATGCAGGAACAATGTATACAAGCCTTTAAACTCCTCTGAAGTAAAATACAGGAGTTCTGGGTTAGCTAAGGTCCTAACAGGAAAAGTGTATTGTCTATTTCCTTACAGAAATGTTTTTTCCCCTCATCTAAGTTTTCATTAAAACAAAACTTTGCACCTTCACCTAGCAAATCGAAACCCATGAGGAAAACAAAAACAAAAACAAAAAACCTCTTTTCATAATTTGTTAAGAGATTAAAAAATTTTGTTAAGTGTTCTCTTTACATATATGATAGATAATGTTCTTGCTGATCAGGGTTAGCTCTGGGTGAGGGACTATAAGCACATCATTACTATGCCATCCATAGGAACTAGCCTTTCCAAAATTTCACATCTCCCCCCATGTCACACACATGTTTCTCTGAGATCTAACACTCTGAAAGTGAAGGACTGGACATTTCTTCTGATGAGATTTATCTCATGTATTTGCTGCATAACCTTCTTGGCAAATTTTATTTAATTGTTTGGAAACATGCAGAATATGCGCCACATGCCAAGAGGAACTCAGCAAACCCTGTCTGCTATAGTAATGTTTAAATTAGACAAGGGAAAAAGAGTGTGAACTTAATTTGATCAAATAAAGGGACTTTTGATGTCAACCATGCTGAATTTAGCACTCACTTTAAAAAAAAAAATAGGTATTTTCTTGTAAGTGTTTTCACAAGAAACAAGATAAAATCTATCTGATTCGTTTACATCAGCCTATTTTATTAATATGCCTTGGCAGGCTTTCAGTTATGCTGGTAAATTCTGATAATGAGTCTGTTATCAGAGAACTACACTATATCAATTGGGTTATCAGTAAAATTAACCTAAATATCCATTCTATTATTTTTCTTGCTGAGTCCACTTAAAGAGAAACTTACAAAAAACCAAAAGCCATATCCAACTGGATCCAGACTGAAAAGGTTGAAAAAAAGAACTTCCACTGGGTGCGGTGGCTCACGCCTATAATCCCAGCACTTTGGGAAGTCCAGGTGGGTGGATCACAAGGTCAGGAGTTCAAGACCAGCCTGGCCGACATGGTGAAACCCCATCTCCACTAAAACACAAAAATTATCTGGGCATGATGGTGTGTGCCTGTAATCCCAGCTACTCCTGAGGCTGAAGCAGGAGAATTGCTTGAACACGAAAGGCAGAGGTTTCAGTGAGCTGAGATTGCGCTACTGCACTCCAGCCTGGCGGCAGAGCAAGACTGTCTAAACAACAACAACAAAACAAGAACTTCACTCAAAGTATACAAAGAGAAATGCTCTAACGCACGGGAATAGAGTCATAGAACATACAAACATTTTTGTTTTCTAAATGCTTAAATTTACAGAAGAAAAAAGAAAAAGTAGTTTTTCATTTTGTGACTTTTCTTAATTTTGCATTTTCTTCTCAGAATATATGTAAAGGGATCACATTATTTACACTTACCCTAATGAGCTATCTTTCCTAGACAGACAAAAAATTATGAAATAAAAGAATTACTTGATAAAAATCACAGACAACTTATTTTCTACTTGCTTCTCAAAAGCAGGTCTGGACTATATAAACCTAAGTTTTTCCTTCTCTTCTCTTCTCTTCTCTTTTCTCTCTCTCTCTCTCTCTCTCTCTCTCTCTCTCTCTTTCTCTTTCTCTTACAAGGCAGATTGATTTCTTTTGGTCTCTCCCTCCTTCCTATTACACTTTATTTTTCAAATATGCAATACAAGTACATAGTACAAAATTTAGAAAGACACATTACATTAGGCTGTGTAGTTAACACCTTACCCCTGCACTCCCAGTCACTCAGTTCCCCTCCACAGAGCTATTCTTCCCAGTTCCTAACACAGCTTTTCAGAGATCTTCTATGCTTAGGTAAGTATATACATGTGTATGTGTGTGTGTGTTCCCCTACATAAATATGCCCTTGATACTGTTATGTACCTTTTTTTACTTATGAATTCCATATCACCTCATATAAATTTAATTCATATAAAGCTGCCTTCAAAAAGTAGTTATATAGCTCCATAAGATTCCATTGTTCAGATGTGCCATTAATTTATTTAATCAGTTCTCAATTGAGGGACATTTGGGTGGATTCTAATCAGGTCTGAAATGACTTGCAACAAAGGATCTGCTGTCCTATAAGCTAACATAATTTTAGTTCATCTTAACCAAACGTAATAGTAGCTCCAAATTCTTTAGCTAAAATCAAAGGTTATTTTACAGTCAACAAAACAAAATCATTTTTATCAAGAATTCTATGCCATATTTGCCTTTATAATAAAGGTGAAAATACAAAGAAAAAGATAAACAAATTTCAACTGCTAATACCCAATTGCTGTTAATGCAACAACAACTACCAACTGGCAATTATGAACTTACCCTCTTATCTCTGGCTGCCTTTAAATTACGTCCCACAGAAAAACTTGACAAGAAAACCAGTAGTTAGGATTTGATTTTTAAACAAAAAATAGAAAGTATTTCTTTTAAAAAGGTGACAATAATGCAACCTCACCAAAAACCAAATGCAGATAATTAAAGGAACGTCTTAAAAGGAGGCACTATGTCCTTAAAGAAATCAGCTCCTAATGATCAGATAGAGGAATGCTGTTAGTTTCAATTCCCTAGTTCTACCTTCCTCTAACTTCCCGATAATGAGTGGGCCCAGTTCTGGTTTCAAGATAAACTAAAATACGAAATAAGACTTTTAAAAGCTAAAATAAATAACAATAAAAAAATAAATAAAACCAGTTTTGGAAGAACACTATCAGCCCAGTGCTAAAGCTGGACTCCTGTAGTTAGTATCCAACAACTGGCTATCAGATCAGCTGCAACAATGCCACCGTGGCCCTGGAGCTGCACCTTAGTCCTCCCACCTGTTTCTAGTTCAGAGCTGGACTAGAGCCCAAACCCGAAACTCCAGTGAGGGAATTTGGCCTTACCAGTTGATTACCCCATTTTGCAATCCCCATTAGAATAACAGATTCAATCAAGAATCATCAATGAATGCTAAGGCCACTGGTGAAAGCTGCTGCAGGAAAGGATATTTATCCAGGGGCAAAATGTCACCCTAAAGATTATTCACAAACTGCAAAGAAAAGATCTGGTGGTTACCATTTTAACAAAACCATCAAACTTGGCATATGAATAGTGCTACAACCTTCTAATGCTGACAGGCCTTTTAATATGTGGCAATATTAGGTAAACACTACCTACAAAGTATTTTTCCCCAGTGTTTCATTGCAAAAATTTTCAAACATACAGTAGTGAAATAATTTTTTAAGTGAAAACCATACTCATGGCCGGGCGCGGTGGCTCAAGCCTGTAATCCCAGCACTTTGGGAGGCCGAGACGGGCGGATCACGAGGTCAGGAGATCGAGACCATCCTGGCGAACACGGTGAAACCCCGTCTCTACTAAAAATACAAAAAACTAGCCGGGCGAGGTGGCGGGCGCCTGTAGTCCCAGCTACTCCGGAGGCTGAGGCAGGAGAATGGCGTAAACCCGGGAGGCGGAGCTTGCAGTGAGCTGAGATCCGGCCACTGCACTCCAGCCTGGGCGACAGAGCGAGACTCCGTCTCAAAAAAAAAAAAAAAAAAAAGAAAACCATACTCATACCACATATTTTACTTTATCACATACCTATCCATTTCCCCAAATATAAATCCATTTTATTTTCTGATGCATTTCAAAATAAATTGCTGCCATTAGTACGTGCCTCCCTAAATAATCTATGAAGTAATCTTGCCTAAAATATTCAACATGAATCCTAACTTCAGATTTTAATTCTAACTTCCAGTTTACAGAAATATAGAAGATAAAGAAATGAGATATTTGATAATAAAAGTAAACAGAAAAATCCAGCATGTGGGACATTCTGTCAAATTACATGGCTTAAGAAGTTCATGTCATTGAAAAAAAAAAAAAGTTTGGGTTACTAGATTTAAGAGACATCCTAATTTTCCAACCTAAAAGAGATACTAAAAAAAGAGCTACAAAAGACATTCTTCTAATGGCTAGAGAAATGTGACTCAGACTGGATATAAAATGATAATATGAAATTATTATTAATTTTCATAGGTATAATAATGAGGACTGTGGTAATACAGATTATCTTTATTCTTAGGAGATGAATGCTGAATACACACATACATAAATATTTATTTATTTTATAGGAATAAAGCAAATGCAAAATGTTAATAATTTTATATATATATATATACACACACACATATATATATATATATATATTTTTTTTTTTTTTTTGAGACAAGGTCTCCCTTTGTCACCCAGGTTGGAGTGCAGTGGCACCATCTCTGCTCACTGCAACCTCTGCCTCCCGAGTTCAAGCGATTTCCCTGCCTCAGCCTCCCAAGTAGCTGGGACTACAGGCATACGCCACCACACCTGGCTAATTTTTGTATTTTTAGTAGAGACAGGGTTTCACGATGTTGGCCAGGCTGGTCTTGAACTTCTGGCCTCAAGTGATCTGCCCACCTGCCCGCTTCAGCCTCCCAAAGTGTTGGGATTACAGGCATGAGCCACCACACCTGGCCAAATGGTAATTATTATATCTATCTATTAATTACTATATCTAAGAAAGAGTAAACAGGTATCTACTGTGTTAGTCTTTTGAATTTTCTGTACATCTGAAACATTTCAAAATAAAAATTGGGGGTCAGAACAGATTTTTAATATTATTGTAGAGGTTGATATGGTCTCTTGTGTTTCACCCTGCCTGGACCATTCGGATTGAGAAACAGACCTTTGGGGAAAAAAATCTTATTATATACATGTCTATGACATTCTTTATTTCTACCTCAGAGCCAATGCTATTATTATGCACTATTTTGACTAGTGATTCAGTCTGTGTGCAAAAGCTTTAAGGCTGCAGCATTACAGAATACACAACCCACTCATAAATTTACACATGAGGGCAGGCTGACTGCCACTTGCCTGCGTAAAGTATAGATTGAGATAGTCCCATAACTTCAGATTTTACTTTATAAAATCACCTGTTAAAAGTATCTTGAATAGATCTTGCCTACTTCTTCCAACTCTAGACATACATTTTTTTGTCATCTTAGTTTTCTTAAGATTTCATTCTGCTTTCCAATCTACTGCTGCTCCTGGGAGTCATCAGGGCAGCTGCATCCTAAAGTCCAAAGACACATCCATTACCCAGGTCATTAGAATTAGAAAAAAAGAAATCATTAGCAGAGATCATTGGATATGGTACAGCATGAATTAAATAAAAATATTAAATTTACATTACTAATTCAAACAAGATTTGCCAAAAAAAAAAAAAAAAAAAAAAAAAGATACGGAATCTTACATAGTTATGTAGTTGAAGAAAACAAAATCAGCCACTGAACATTCATGGCGTTCTTTCAAACTATGGCTAGAAATATCATATAACCTGAAAGCAAAGAGGTGTCTTAGGGGAAGAAGTGAATACAACTAGATAATATTAGACAATAAAATAAAATTTATTACAATCAGGGTTTAGCTTTTGCTGTTAAGAGTGTTTTTCTGCATAAAGCAACCATAGTAAAGTATGAAACTATCTTACTGAACAAGTTAGCACTTGGAGTCATTAAAGTAATTCATTATATCTGTCTTGTTTCAGATGCAATAAATAAAAGAAAATGCTATTTACCAGGGTTTGTCTTCTCAAGTTGATACCATCGGTAAAATGCTCTTTTCTTCTGTTCACTCAGATCTGATCCCTGCTGCAACAGCCAATGAGAGATCCGGCTCTGACTGATACCTATGTAGAAAGAGAAATAAGTTTTGGGGGGCACAGAAATTACAGTGAAATTAATAAAGGTTCCTTTGGTTCTAGGTTACTGGGTGCTTTATTCTCTGTGTCCAGTCCATAAGGAAGTTGCAACCTGAGCAAACTATTATTGGATTTTGTAATAAGACTGTAAAGACTGCGCTGGCTAGGATATACTCAGAAATTATCTCTTAGACGTCAAGGCAGTTTATTAATTAAGACCCGACAATGGCCTCTAAAATTAATCTCCAAAAAATGTCCATGAATCTGAGATAAAGATCCCTAAAGTAAAAGTTATTTGTCAGAGTTTATTATATTTGTGCTCCTTCAATTACCACTGCTCTCCATTCCACCCCTAATTTAGAATAATAAAACTTTTAACAGATATTGAGCAAAAAAGTCAAGTCAACAAGTTTTGTTACTCATTACAGATATTGACCAAAAGATTTAGGGGCTAGGAAACAAAAGGTCATTGAAAATACTGTCTTAGTAAGGTTTTTTTTTTGGCTTATTTGTTAATTCATTTAGCCATTTTTAGAGTCATTACCATTAGTACAGAGAAGAATTAGCAGACTTTTAGAGTTATGTATACTACAATATGACCTCTTAAGAAATCTCAAAAGACATTTTTCCAACACATGCTTTCCACAAAACTGAATAGAATATAAAGCAGTAGTTTTCTGCTATCTCCAAGAAGCTCCTGACAGCAATTACTTAGAAATGTAAAGAATCTCTACATCTGAAAGTAAAAAAGCATGCCTAAACCTTACTAGTATGAGAATCACATGTTCATTTGATCATTCATAGCTATTCCAAAAAGTGAGTAATTCAGTACAAACTGGCAAAAGCAAGTAACAATAGGAAAGACAAAACTGTCTTGTAAGTTCACAAGGCACTTTCCAAAAGACCATTCGGCTACCAGAGAAGGTTACCAATACCTAAAACCTCCCAAGGAATTACTGAGGGTAACCTAATATTACTAAATACCACCTGTGTTGACACCTGTTTAAAGATACACTGCCCAACAGGAAGAGCAGCTATCATGAAGCAATCATACCCTATAACATCAGAAAAAGCAGGAGGTCCCGAGGATCACATTTAACTCATTAAAAGCAAGCCCCTAGAGTTTCACACACTTAAAAACCTATGTCAAAAGAAAATTTGAGGAAATGGGAGAGGGGAGTGTTAAAAGAAAGACTGTGAAGCAAAGTTCTCCAACTGGAAACATCTTTCGTTTTTCTTTTTCTTTTCTGAGACAGGTTCTCACTCTGTCTCCCAGGCTGGAGTGCAGTGGCGCAATCATGGCTCACCACACCCCCTCACCTCGGGTTCCCAAAGTGCTAGGATTAAAGGCATGAGCCACTGTACCAGGCCCCACCACATCCAGCTAATTTCTTATTTTTTTCTGTAGAGACAGGGTCTCACAATGTTGCCCAGCCTGCTCTCGAACCCCTGGGCTCAAGTGGTCCTCCTGCCTTGGCCTCCCAAAGTGCTGGGATTATAGGCACAAGCCACCATGCCCCTCCTGGAAAAATATTTCAATTTCAAAAGGCAAAATTCAAACAGCTTTCCAAAACCTAAGTGATTATATTCTCAAATAATTCACACAGCAGTTTTCCAGTGGACTAAAGATTTATGTGATGGGCGCACTGTATGCCTTTTCTAAGAAAATGCAAATTATTCCGGATAATTAATTCGGCTTTCACCAAAAGTCTACTTTCAGACATTATGGTATCTTTTAACACTACTTTTTTTTTTTTTCTTTTAAACAGAGTTTCACTCTGTTGACCAGGCTGGAGTGCAGTGGTGTGATCTCGGTTCACTGCAACCTCCACCTCCTAGGTTCAAGCAATTCTCCTGCCTCAGCCTCTCGAGTAGCTGAGACTTCAGGCATGTGCCACCATGCCCAGATAATTTTTGTATTTTTAGTAGAGATGGGGTTTCACTGTGTTGACTAGGCTGGTCTTGAACTCCTGATAGCCTCTCAAAGTGCCCAGATTATGGGCATGAGTCACCGCACCCAGCCTATACTGCTTTTGTAAAGGGTGAAGAAAACAACCATCATGAAATCAACATTGATTTTCATGTTAGCAAAATAAAATTATTTTACATGAATTTTTCATGTTGCTATCATACTACTCAAAACAGAAAACTTCAGAAAAATTGGTTAGGAAAAAATATATTATCAGCTCTGTTAATTGGTTCCAATATGAAATCTTCCTTAGTCAGATCATACATAGAACAAGCCTCAGAACTGGCTAGACAACAGTGCTGTCCAGGTTCTGACTTTGCTATAGTGAGAGAAGAGGACAAAATCTCATCAAACGGACGTTAGTTAAGTTAGAGTATATTATATAACAAAACACGTGAAGGTTTTAAAATTAACGCTTTTAAAAAGCCATTAAAAAACCCAGAAAACTACAACAAAAAAGCAGAACCAACCAAACAAAAAGCCATCAATACCAAGTGTTGGCAAGGTTATAGAGCATATAAGATTCTCACACTGCTGATGGAAGGGTAAAATGGCAGGGCCACTTTGGGAAATAGTTGGATGATAACTGCTAGAGCTGAACGTATACATACTCTATGACCTAGCAATTTTTTTCCTAGGCATATATCCCACAGAAATGTGCACCTGCTCAACAGAAGTATGTTCAGAAGAGACAAGAAGGCTCTTATAAACATTTCCATAATAGACCCCAATGTGAAACAACTAAATGCCCATCAAGAATAGAATGCATCAGCCAGGCGCAGTGGCTCACACCTGTAATCCCAGCACTTTGGGAGGCAGAGGCGGGTGGATTGTCTGAGGTCAGGAGTTCGAGAACAGCCTGACCAATATGGTGAAACCCCATCTCTACTAAAAATACAAAAATTAGCCAGGCATGGTGGTGTGTGCCTGTAGTCCCAGCTACTCAGGAGGTTAAGGCAGAACTGCTTGAACCCAGGAGGTGGAGGTTGTAGTGAGCCAAGATTGTGCCACTGCCCTCCAGCCTGGGTGACAGAATGCCACTCCGCCTCAAAAAAAAAAAAAAAAAAAAAAAGAAAAAGAATGCATCAACTGTGATAGCTACACATTCTATTACAGGCTACTATACTAAATAGAAAAAGATAAACTACCGCTATATGAAACCACATGGATAAACATCACAAAAATAATGTTAACTGAAAAATCTTATAACACAGACACACATACACAAAAGCCATACATAACTATATATGATTCATTTTATATAAAGTTATAAAACAGACACGACTAATCTATAGGGATGGAAATCAGAATAGTAGTTACACACATGGGAGGGAGAAGGTTTCTGCCTGGGAGTTAGAATGAGGAAGGTTTATGTGGTGACCAGCATTTCTCTTTATCTCGATCTGGCGGGTGGTTATATGGGTGTCCTCACTTGACTTTTATGTGTCCATTAAGCTGGACAGTTTTCTGTGTATATATTTAAATTTAAAAAAGTCTCCCCAAAAATGTTTTTAAAATTCTATGTAGTTTCAAAAACATGAAGTAAATGGATATGTATCAATATGGAAAGAAGCCCATGAAATAAATGAAAAGGTATATATTTTTATGAATATACAATTTTACATATTCTAAATTCTGTCTGTATAGTAACAAAAGCTAATATATAACTAAAGATATACAATATGAATTTAAAGTGGCAGATTCTTCCTACATTTCTATCTCTATATTGTTTTCTTAATCTTTCTATAAATACGCATTAATTATTTTTGGCTTTTCACCCTAAATACTACATACAGAACTTTATTGGTTATTTTAACAACCAAATAGTTGCAAAGAATTTCTGTCTTCCCCCTCCAATTCTACTTTCTAAAGTAAGCAAGGTTAGCTATTTACACATATGTTGTTCCACAATTTTCTCTATATGTAATTACTACTTTAATAAAACAAAGGGAGAAGAGAAATATAGAATATTTCTTTTGTGTGAGGAAGAAATAAACAAGAATTTCTTCCCTCTAAATTTAAACTCAGTATTCACATAATAAATGTAGAAAATAAGTAAAGCACGTAGTTTTTCCAAAAGAGGCACTGTAAAAAAAAATAAAAGCATAAAAGGACACATTTTACAGTGATTTTTCTTAGCAGCCTGTTAACAGATGGGTAAGGCTCCACGAACTCATGCTTCGAGCTGCTTTGGTCCTTCAGCTGAGCACAGTCTCATAAGCCCTGGCAGTCTCTTGATACTATCAGCTTTGATACTTTTCCTCAGGAGAAAATTTCCCTAACTTTCCACCTACTTCCCACTGCAGAAGAAAATGTCATTGCCCACAAGTTTTAGTTCTTCAAAACCTCATCTTGTCTACTTCTGACAGGGCAGAGGAAAAGAAAACATTTACATATAACCTTCACACATTGAGAGACTAAAACTAACCCCTGATTAATTTCTTCCCAATAAGAAAGTTATCACATGGTAAAGGAAGAAAAGCCTTTCCAGCCTCATTCACATTATTTTCTGAGCAGCTGCATCAGGCTATGTGTTCCTCAAACACCACACTCCCTTCCACTAGAGGGCTCTCCACCATAATCCATTCTTGTCAGAATCTCCAGTATCACTAATTTATGTTTAATTTTCCTTCCACTTCCTGCAGAGTGACACTACTGACTACTACCATCATCTTCCTCCTTGGAATGCTGGATACAATTTCAACACCACATCTTTTCAGTCGACTTCAGGGCTGCTTTGCTAGCTTCTTACGTGTTAGTGGCCCTCAGGATTCCTTTGGTCATCTCAGTTACCAACAACATTGATTTAAAATGTGATCTAAATGCCAATGACCTCCAGGGTATCAGACCATTCTTTCAAACCATCTGCTAGATAGCGTCCATGAGATTTTCCCACAGGTCCTCAACATAGTCAACTTAACTCACTATCATCCTTAAATCTGTTCTTCCCGTGTTCTCCATCTCAATTTTACTGTTCACTCTACTTTCCCCCAACACTCTTACATATTTACTAAATACAATCACTTTCTCTTCCTAAAATTCTTTTCATGTTCTCTCCAATCCTCATTCCAGAAGTTTGGAATCTCAGTCTCTTTTGCCTGGACAACTGTAGTAACTATAAGAAAAAGAACAAACCATTTAAGATCTACAAAGTACAAAATTCTCATGATAAGTTCCTTCTTAATTAGAAGACCATTTCACAATTGAAAAATTGAAATTTCCTTCTTCAAGCAATCTTCTACCTCAGAACTGCTATCATCTCTATAATTCGCCTTCCACAGTGCAAGCAGAGTTATGTTTAAATTCCAGTTAAAGCACATACACGCATTCTCTACAAAAATTCAAATAATTCATAAATGTGTGCAGAAAAAAAAAAAGCTGTTGCTCCATTCCCATCCCTTATTTCCTATCCTAAAGGTATCCTTATTTGGTGTGAATCCATCCAGACTTTCCCCACGCATTTAATACAGAAAAATACGCAAAAATACACACACACACACACACACACACACATCCAGTTTTTTAAAAAAACATACACTTGGGGTTATTCTACATATAATAAGTAACTTACTTTTGTCTAATATCTTAGAATGTTCTCATGTAGTACATTATAAATCTTCATTCTAGTGGTTACAAGGTATTCTATACCATAATTTAATAAAACATGAATCTATTATTGGATACTGCAGTTGTTGTTAATGTTTCACTATTATAAATTACGACACAATGACACTCTATGTCTATCCTTCTGCAGAGAGATAAATATTTCTCTAGGGCTAACTCACAGGAATGAAATTTTTGATTCATAGTTTGTGAAGAGCATTTATGTTTGTGACAAATGTCACCTAACTGTCCCCTAAAGAAGACTGTACTCTCACTCCTCTCCTACTTAGATACAAAAAGAAAAAAAAAGACTGTACTTAATTTCATATTCTAACCACAGTGATAAGCATGTTTCCCTACATTCTCACCATTACTGAATATTATAAAACTGTTTTGAAAGTCTGACTTTCTTTTTGTAAGCATAATACATATCCATTATTTTAAAAATCCTAAGCAATTCAGATGAAAGGAAAAATTAAGAGAAAAGCAAATTTTAAAAACCACACACCTGAATTCTCGCCCCTTAGAAATAAATACACTAATTCCAAGATCACTCCAAGCATATATAGACATAGGACAGGTAGAAGTAATAACTGAAATGAGACCATACTACAGACAGAATTTTAAAATGTATAAAAAAATTAGTTTTATTTTAACACAGGATTTTTTTTAACTGGAGTGAAAACAAAAGATCTGAAGTTTTGTAAATGTTTCCATAAGAGAAATGAGGTTCCTGAAAGAGTCCACCAAAGCAAGGCAAAAGCATTATATAAAAACACTATATCATTGGGATGCGCTGTTTTTTTTTTTTAAACTTACGGGCACTATTTAATGGTTCCAAGCTTTAAAGCTAAGGAAATTAGCAGACTGTGGTAGCTAACCTCCAAAGGGACCTCCAACCTCCAAATGATCCTTCTGGTCTTACTACCTTTGTGTAATTCCCTCCAACACTGCATCAGGGTTGCTCTGTGCAACCAACAAATGTGGCACAAATGATGGTCTGTGACATCTGAAGCTAGGTCATGAAAGATACTACATCTTCTGCCTTCTCTCCTTCTCTCTTTCCCTCTCTCCC
This sequence comes from Chlorocebus sabaeus, assembly GCF_047675955.1. Lineage (NCBI taxonomy): Eukaryota > Metazoa > Chordata > Mammalia > Primates > Cercopithecidae > Chlorocebus > Chlorocebus sabaeus. Next base: position 28,610,725 of record NC_132911.1, on the reverse strand, counting down.
TCTCTCCCACTGCCCCACCCTCAGATAGCTGGTTGTGGGAGAAGCTAGCCATGTTATGAGAACACTCAAGCAGCCCTATGGAGAGGTCCATGTGACAGAGAACTGAGGCATTCTGCTAACAGCCAATGCAAGTGAGTCATCTTGGAAGAGGGTCTTCTAATCTCATTTAAGCCTCCACATGACTGCAACCTCAAGAGACCCCCTGAACCAAAACAACCTATCCAAGCTGCTCCTGAATTCCTGGCCAATACAAACTGAGTGAGATAATAAAGGTTTATGTTACAAGATGCTAAGTTCTTAATGTAGCAACAGATAACTAACACACATCCTTACACTCTAGTTCCCCCATCTCCATATCCCAGCCTTTGCACCTATCTCCTCATATTTAGAACATATGTTTAGATGGTCAACATTTACATTCTGTTTTGAATTCATAGTTGCCACAGCTGTACACTCACGGTTACAGATTTTAAAAGATTTAGGATTTACCACAGAGTTTCTTAGTTTTTCCATTCCTCAACTCCATTTTTGTTTTGTTTTGAGTTATATTTTACAAACAGTAAAATTTTAAGTATATAGTTCAATGAGTTTTGATAAATGTACAGATGCATGTGATAAATGTACATGATGCATGCTCAAATCAATTTATAGATTATTTCTATGCCCCTTGAAAAGTCCCTCTTGTTCCCTTTCCAGTCAATACCTAAATGCCTTGTTTTGTTTTGTTTGAGATGGAATCTCGCTCTATTACCCAGGCTGGAGCGCAGCGGCATGATCTCGGCTCACTGCAACCTCTGCCTCCCAGGTACAAGTAATTCTCCTGCCTCAGTCTCCTGAGTAGCTGGGATTATAGGTGCCCACCACCACGCCTGGCTAATTTTTGTATTTTTAGTAGAGACAGGGTTTTGCTATGTTGGCCAGGCTGGTCTTGAACTCTTGACCCTAGGTGAGCCACCTGCCTTGGCCTCCCAAAGTGCTGGGATTACAGGAGTGGGCCACTGTGTCCGGCCAAAATGTCTTCTTTTTAAATATAACTTTGGTTATAGATTTCTTCACAGAGTAGTTTTTAACAGCACAGGCTAATTGGTGCTATATTTTCCAGCCCTTGTATGTTTGTATGTTTGTCTCCATTTTTATACTTTGAGGACAATTCTACAGGGAAAATTTTTGGGGTCAGCTTTCCTTCAAAATCTCTTGGAGTGACATCAGTGAGAATGGTGAAGTAAAAACCTATGAAAAGCTACTCCTCCATAAAAGCAAAAACAGTAAAATCTGCTGTTCCATCAAAGCACTGTCAACAATTGTCAGAATCAACTTCTTCAGAACTTTAGAAACTACCAAAGGCTTTCCAACAATCCAAAGAGCATTTATTTTAAAAAATGCTGAATTCTGGTAAGAACAACATGTGACATTTTAACTTGGCCTCCTCCCATGCCTGTCATACTATCATTATAGTAGACTTAAAAACCAACATTACTGCAATCACAGTGAAAACCAGGTGTGGCCTAGTAGCCACTGGAGGGGAAAGGACAGGTTTGAAGTTCCTCAAAACACCCTTCTAAGAGAACTGTCATTATTTGACCTGTCTGGCAATTACCTGGAAATCTTTATTTGCAAGGGTTGCTTTATTTGACCTGACTCAAGATCTCACTCAATATGAACAGCTTCTCTCTGAGGAGGAAAGACAGATGTGAGGTAATCTGTCGAAAACAATCAGTGCCAGTAAGTTAACACTGCAGCTGCCTGAGGCAATGACAACAACTGATGTGAACAAGAAGCTGACCAAAATATTTCAACAGAGAAGTGGAGGTATGAGATGTCCATGAGAGTCTTCAAAAAGCTATGACATATTCCTAGGAATCTAGAAGGTCCTCAACTTGAGTAGGGCTGTGCACATGTATAGGGCTATTAAGATGTACAGGAAAGACCCATGAAGACTCGAAGCTCTCACCTCTGGCTGACCTTGAGACCTAGCACAAAGAGAAAGTGAAGGGTTAGGCAGAATTATAAGCTGTCTGCCTGAGCATTAAAGGTGTGCCTAGTACACAGAGAGAGAACCTTGACAAAAGCTGGGAGACTTATTGTTTCTAGAGATTTAAGGAATTCTTTACCTAATAATTATCTGACCATTAAGCTGACAAGGAAGAGAGTTCAACAGCTACATACCACAAAGAATAATAACTTTATAAAGTTAAATCAGGAAATTCATTAAACAAACATCATTAACAACAGTAATAATAAATCCAAGGGAGGAAGGAATCTGATTTCCAGTTTCCACATTACTTAGAATTTCCAGGTTTTAAAACAAAACTTATAAGACATGCAAAGAAACAAGAAAGTATGGCTCATACACAGTAGATGCAGTCAATAAGAAGTGTCCTAGAAGAAATCCAGACAGTGAACTTAACAAAGATTTAAATTAACCATTTTAAAGACTAAAAGAATCAAAAGAAACATGTCTCAGGAACTAAGGAAAGTATGAGAAAAATGCCTTACCAAACACAGAATATCAATAAACAGACAAAAATTACAAGAACCAAATAGAAATCTTGGAATTGAAAAGTATAAAAAATAAAACGAAAAATTATCTAAAAGGACTCAACGGTAGATATGAACTGGAAGAAGAAATAATCAGCAAACTTGAAGACAGGTCAATGGATATGATCTATTATAAGGAACAGAAAGAAACAAAGAATGAAGAAAATGGAACAAAGGCTCAAAAACCTATGGGATACCATTAGGCTTACTAACATACACATACTGGGAATCCCAGAAGAAATAGAGAGACAAAAGTGAGGAATATTTTGAAAAAATAGTGACCAAAACTTCCCAAATTTGATGAAAAACATTAATGCACACATCTAAAAAGCTCAATGATATTCAAGTAGGGTTAACTCAAAGAAATCCATACCTAGACACATCATAAATTATTGAAAACCAAAGACCAAGAGAAAAATCTGGAAGTGACAAGAGAGAAGTGACTCATTACATACACGCAATGCTCAATATGATAAACAGCTAATTTCTCATCAGAAACCATGGGAAGGAGACATTAAGACACTTTCAGATGAGGAAAATTACAGAAAATATGCTCTCAGCAGATGTGCCCTGTAAGAAATACTAAAGGGAGGTCTTCAGGCTGAAAGGAAAGGACATTAAGCAGTAACTCAAATACACCTGAAGAAATAGAGTGATGGTAAAGGTAACTATGTAGGTAAATATAAATGAGAGTATAACTAAATATTTTGTGTCTATAACTCCTTTTCCTATTTTATTTATACAAGGAAACTATATAATGCGATAATTATAATCTAAGTTGATGGGCACACAATATATAAATGTAATTTATAAGACAAAATGAACCTATTATAGGAGAAAAGTTTTTCTATACTATTAAAATTAAGTTGGTATTAATTAAGTTGTCATAAATTAAGATATTAATGGTAATCTCCAGGGCAATGACTGAGAAAATAACTCTAAAAATATAGCAAAAGAAATAACAAGGGATTTCAAATTGTACATGAGAAAACAATCTTTTTAACACAAAAGAGAAAGTAATCAAACAGAGGAACAAAAAGATGAAACACATATAGAAAACAAATTGCAAAATGGCAGATATAAATCCTTCCTTATCATAATTAAATTAAATTTAAATAGATTAAAAACTCCAATAAGAAGACAGAGATTGGCAGAAACCCAATCCAACTGTATGCTGTCTATAAGAGAGACATTTCAGATTCAAAGACATAATTAGGTTGAAAGTAAAAGAATGGAAAAAGATACATCATATAAAAATAACCAAATGAGAACTTGACAGTTAAATATTAATGTAAGACAAAACAGACCTTAAGATAAAACTTGTTACTAGGAAAAAAAAGACATAATAAAAGGCTCAATTAACGAGGAAGATATAACTATAAATGTATATATACCAAACAACGGAGCCCTAAAATGCATAGAGCAAAAACTGACAGAACTGAAGACAGAAAGAGATAATTCAACAATAATAGTTGGAGATATCAATATACCACTTTCAATAATAGGCAGAACAAATACATAGATCAACAAGGATTATATAAACAACTATATGCCAACAAATTACATAATCTAGATGAAACGAACATAATTGTAGGAAAAAACTACTAAAGCTGACTCAAGGCCCAGAAAATCTGAATAGAGCTATATAGGAAATAAAGATACTGAATTCATAGTCAAACATCTTCCCACAAAGAAAAGCCAGAATGCTTTACTGGTAAATTCTACCACACATATAAAAAATAATTAATGCACATACACCTATTAACAACTCTTCACAAACACTTCTATAAAAATAAAAAAGGAAAAAAAACACTTCTGACTCAATTCCATGAGGCAGTATTATCCTAATACCAAAATCAGACAAAGACACCACAGGAAAACTACAGACAGGCTGGGCATGGTGGCTGACACCTGTAATCCCAACACTTTAGGAGGCCAAGGAGGGAGGATCACTTGAGGCCAGGAGTTCAAGACCAGCCTGGGCAACACAGGAAGACCCCATCTCTGCAAAATAAAATTTTTAAATTAGCAAGGCATGATGGCACACACCTGTACTCCCCAGCTACTTGTGAGGCTGAGGTGGAAGGATCACTTGAGCCCAGGAGGTCAAGGCTGTAGTGAGCCCTGATGGTGCCACTGCATTGTAGCTTGGGCGACAGAGCGAGACCCAGTCTCAAAAAAAACTACAGATTAATGTCCCTTACGTATGCAGATGTAAAAATCCTCAACAAAATGCTAGCAAACTGAATCCAACAACACATATAAAATATAAAGGATTATAAACCATGACCAGGTGGGATTTATCCCAGGATAGCAACGTTTACTCAACAAACGAAAATCAATGTAATACAGTCACATCAATAAATGACAAAATCCACATAACTATTTTAACAGACACAGAAAAACATGACGAAATCCAACCTTTCATGATATAAAAAACTAAGAATAGAAGCAAACTTCCCTACCCTGATATGTATTTATGAACAAACAACAGCTGACATCATATGTAATGCAGAAAGACTGAACACTTTCCCTAAGATCAGGAATAAGACAAGGATGTTTGCTCTTGCCACTTCTGTTATACATTGTATTAGAGGTTCTAGCTAGAAGGCAAGATAAAGAAAGAAAAGGCATCCAGATTGGAAAGGAAAAAGTAGAACTACTTCTACTTGCAGATACATAATTTTGCATGTAAAAAATCCAAAGGAATACAGAAACAAAATACACACACCCCTATTAGAACTAACAAATGAGTTCAGTGTGGTTGCAGAATATAAGATCAATATACAAAATAAACCTTATTTCTATCCATTAACAATAAACAATCCAAAAATAAAATTCAGAAAACAGTTCTACTTACAATAACATCAAAAAGAATAAAACACATGGGACAAGTGGATATCCACATTAATAGAATGTTCACATCCCTTCCTCACATCATATATAAAAAGTAACTCAAAGTGGATCAAAGATGTAAACGTAAGAGCTAAAAGTATAAAACTCTTAGAAGAAAACATAAATGCAAATCTGCATGATTTGGGAATAGGCAATGTTTTCTTAGCTATGATACTAAAAGCAAAAACAAAACAACAAAACAATATATACTTCATCAAAACTAAAAACTTGTGTGCTTCAAAGAACACTATCAAGAATGTGAAAAGACAACCCAGCCTCCACCTGCTGGGTTCAAATGATTCTCCTTCCTCAGCCTCCCAAACAGCTGGGATTACAGACATGCGCCACCACACCCAGCTAATTTTCGTATTTTTAGTAGTGACGGGTTTCATCATGTTGGCCAAGAATGTGAAAAGACAACCCAAAAACATGGGAGAAAATATGTGCCAACACCATATCTGCTAAGGGATACATCTGATAAGCGACTTGCCAGATATAAGTTCACGTATATGTGTGTGTCTACGTGAACTTACATAAAGAATTCAACTTATACATGAACTTATATATGAATTTAAAGAACTCAATTTATATATGAACTTATATAAAGAACTCAACACTTCAATATATTATATAAACCTATATAAAGAACTCAACACTTCAATATAAAAAGTATAAAAAGATGAATAATCCAATTTTTTTTTTTTTTTTTTTTTTTGAGACAGAGTCTCGCTCTGTCACCCAGGCTGGGGTGCAGTGGCACAATCTCAGCTCACTGCAATCTTTGCCTCCCAGGTTCATGCCATTCTCCTGCCTTAGCCTTCCGAGTAGCTGGGACTACAGGCATGTGCCACCACGCCCGGTTAATGTTTTGTATTTTTTTTTTTAGTAGAGACGAGGTTTCACCGTATTAGCCAGGATGATCTCGATCTCCTGACCTAGTGATCCACCCACCTTGGCCTCCCGAAGTGCTGGGATTACAGGCGTGAGCCACCGCACCCAGCCAAATAACCCAATTTTTAAAATGGACAAAGGATTTGGCTACACATTTTTCCAAAAAACATACCTAAATGACCAAGATGCATGTGAAAAGTGCATTACTCACTAAATCAAAACTACAGCAAATCAAAACTACAATGAGAGACATACCACTTCATATCCACTAGGATAGTTATCATAAAGTGTTGGTGAGTATGTGAAGAAATTGGAAATGTCATACATTGGTGGTGGTTTTATAAAATGGAAAAGAGTTTTGGCAGTTCTTCAAAACATTAAACACAGAATTATCATGTGACCCAGCAGTTCTATTCCTAGGCACATTTCCCAGAGAATCTGTCCACTCGAAAACTTATCTACAAATGTTCATAGCAGCATTATTACTGACAATAGCCAATGAAACAATCCACATGTCCACCAACTGATGAATAAATAAAATACAGTATATGCATATAACGATATATTATTCAGTTATGGAAAGGAATGAACTACTGATACATGTTATAACATGTGTGCATCTTAAAAACATTATGCTAAGTAAAAGGAAGACGAACACAAAAGTTTATGTAGTGTATGATTCAATCTTATGAAATGTCCGGAAGTTTGTCTGTAGCTGTATCTACAGAGACAGAAAGTAAATTAGTGCACACCAGGGCTTGGAGGACTGGGGGATTAGGAATTACTGCTGATGGGTATGGGTTTCTATGTTAGACTGTATCTATGCAAGAATTCCCACCATTTTCCTCTGTTTTGATCCAGAATTCTTATTTGACTTGGTCTGTGTTTTAAGGTTCTAGCTACTGCTTCACTAGTTTTTCTTCTGGTTTTGTTTTATTGTCTTTGCTGGGTTTTGATGGACAGAAGTGGACCACTGATATCCCTCAATCTTCTAAAGTTTGCTGATTTAATGGGCAAAAATCCCCCCGATCTCTTGCAATTAAATTGTTCTTATTTAATATTCTATGATGCTTTACATCTTTTCATATGTTTATTGGCCATTTATATTTTGTCTTGCGTAAGTTACACACTGCTACTCTTTACAAATTTTTTATTAGGTTACTTGTCGTTTTTCACAATAACCTGTAAGAGCTCTTTTGAGATACCATCATAGATACCAATCTTTTGCTCTATAATGCTACAAATACCTGTCAATGTGAATCTTGTTTACAGTATCTTTTACTGGATATATGCTTAAAATTTTTATGCAGTTAAACCCATACAATTTTATTTTTTGGGTCTTATGTATTGCTTAGGAAAGCCTTTCCTATCCCAAAATAATAAAAATATTCATTATTTTCTTTTAACGGTAGTGTAGAATCTTTTCTCCAGCTTTAAAAAGTATATTCGTTTAGTTCTTTATTCCATATGAAAACTGATTTTTGCTTCCAGTATAATGTTGGTATCTATATTTATTTTTTAATTTTCAAACAATCAATGGAAAAACATTATTTCCTTACAGATTTTAAGGGCTTCGTTTATTTAAGCTAAATTTGCTCAACTCCAAGGATCTACTAATGAACTCTATCCTGTACAATTGATATATTTATCTGACAATAAAATGACTCTGTTTTACTTACTCTAACTTTATGTAGCGTATTTTAATATCTGGTAGGGCAAATGTGGCCAACTCTTCCCCCCACAACCCCCCCCCCTTTTTTTCTTTTTTTGTGACGGAGTCTGACTCTGTCCCCCAGGCTGGAGTGCAGTAGTGCAATCTTGGCTAACTGCAGCCTCCACCTCCTGGATTCAAATGATTCTCCTTCCTCAGTCTCCCGAATAACTGGGATTATAGGCATGCACCACCACACCTGGCTAACTTTTGTACTTTTAGTAGAGACAGGTTTCATCATGTTGGCCAGGCTAGTCCTGAATTCTGACCTCAAGTAATCCATTCACCTTGGTCTCCCAAAGTACTGGGATTTCAGGTGTGAGCCACTATGCCTGGCCTTCCCCTGTTCTTTTTAAACAATCTCTTAGTTATTCTTATGTAGTTTTTTCTTAAAGATAAACTTTAGATTCATGTTGACAAAAACAAAATCCTGTTATGATTCTCATTGGCATCAGAGAGCACAATGAACAACCTGGTAACCCTGGGGTTGAATTTGGCCAGTAGAGATTATTGTTGAGTCTGTGACATAATATTTGTTTTTAAAATTGGTGCTGGAATTTTTTTTTAATACAGAACTTATACATGGAGTACAAAATCCAAAAGGAACAAAAATAAGTCATCTTCCATCCATACCTTACAACCTATCCCCTTCTTCATTCCACTGGAGACATACAGAGCTGGTTTATTCTTTTATGGGCAAATAGTACTCCATAGTATAGATGTACTATAATTTACCTAGCTAGCCTCTACTAGTGGACATGTAGGTTATTTATAGCATTTTGTTATCATACGATATGCTGCAAAAAATATTCTTCTACTGTCATCATTCTAGACATAAGCAAATATTTCTATAGGATAAATTCCTAAATTACACAGTCAAAACTTTAAAAAATCCTACTCATACAAAAGTATGCATATCTTAAAGAATAATATATCATCAAATTGAAATCTTTATTTAAATCTTTATCAAAATATATCTTATTTGTTACATAAGTAGTGTCTATTTTGTGTGGAATAAAGGCAAAAAATAGTTTAAAATAGTTACCTAATTGCTAACTATTAATAGTTGAAATTTATGTATCTAGAAGATGGTATACTATGTTCTTTCCGAAAATACTGATAATACTCTTATATACTGACATGGAACAATTTCCAAGTTAAAAAAAACCTAGGTGTTGATTTGACACAAAAGGACAATGGACATACTTATTTGCTAATAAATGAATAAAGTTTCTGAAGAAACTGTTAACATTAGTCTCATCCGGGAAGGGGATACGGCTGAGGAACAGAGGAGAAAGGAGATTTAGCATTGCATACTCTTCTTTTTTTTTTTTTTGAGACGTAGTCTCGCACTGTTGCCTGGGCTGGAGTGCAACGGCAGGATCTTGGCTCGCTGCAACCTCCACCTCCCAGGTTCATGCGGTTCTTCTGCCTCAGTCTCCTGAGTAGCTGGGATTACAGGCACACACCACTACACCCAGCTAATTTTTTGTATTTTTAGTAGAGATGGGGTTTCACTATGTTGACTAGACTGGTCTTGAACTCCTGACCTCATGATCCCCCCTCCCTTGGATTCCCAGAGTGCTGGGATTACAGGAGTGAGCCACCTCGCCCAGCCAGCATTGTATACTCTTCTACGGGTACTTCTGAAGTTTGAATCACATGAGTATATTTTGTAATATAAAAAGTAAATTTATTGTTCAAAAGTTCATTATCAAGTGGCCCAAAGCTATAAAAATTATGGTTAACATATTTAGTCTCAGGAAACTTAGCTTTAGGAAAGTCTATCTGGAGAGACATGAATGAAAAATGATTGCCTGCTGAAAATTAAGCAATTATAATGATTAACGATAGTAACAGAAAAACTTCTATGGCATTTACTATATGCCATTTGAAACTTTACCAAAACTAATTCATTTAATCCACTCAAGAATCCGTTTAGGTAGGTACTGTTGTTATTCTTTCTATTTTCCAGAAGAGGAGAAACTGAGGCTTATGTAATTTGGCCAAAGTTACATAATAAGTAAGGGACGGAAATCAGATTTTTGAAGCCAGGCAGTCCATCAACAAAGTGCCCTTGACCATGGCAGTACATTTTCTCTGTATACCAAATTGCTATGTAAAGAACAGTGGCTGTGTGGCAAAACAAACAGCAATTAACTGCATGACTACTGGCAAATGAGTCAATCCCCTTAAGCCTGGGTTTTCTCATTTGTAACTGAGGAAGTTAACACCTGCTTCTCAAGTATATAAAACAGTTAGCATGGCATCTAACACCTGATAGTGTTAAACAAGTTATAGCTAAAAATAAAAACCCCCCAAAAAAAGAGGGTTAGCTAAGAGGGGGCAGGCTAGTAAAAAGCAGAACCACTGGCCATCTATAAGTCACTTGGACGGCTAGATACTGATGGGGATTCAGCTTAATGATAAAGCTGAAGACTAAAAACAATGTGGCTAAACAATGGCTTAAGAGATTTCTTATTATTATTTCTTATGCATGATAGTAATTATTTTAACACACAGCACTCAAGCATTTCAAAGACTCTTTTTTATCTCCTAGAAAAATCAAGACAAACTGGTAATAAAATGTCCTGCAAAAACTGTTCAAAAATGGAAGGGCTTGGAAGCAAAAGACAGTATGTTTAAAACTGTCAAGGGAGAAAAAAGCACTTTTAAGAAAATAGCATATTCTAGTTCTTAAAATGACTCAGAACATTAAGTGAAAGATCACATTAAGAAAGTTTCTAAGAATCCTGGACTACATTTCTCATCAAGAACCATGATGAGCTTGGGGCAATATTAGGACTTGTACTTTAAAATCAACATGTTCAAAAGCAAGATGGTGTTCATGGATCTGTTTGGGAGATCTAGTGACAGGCCACTCAATATTTTTAAAACTACTATAGGGAGCAAAATCTCATAGCATAGCAAGTAAAAACTATGTTCTTTACTCAGGCATCACAAGGACATAAGGGAAGGGCCACTGCTTATTCAAAGCTAATTTAATTTGGTTTGTGGTTAGTAAATCTGTTATTTTAGGCAACTGGCAAAAGAAAAATATTCCTGCCATGAGTAAAATCATGTAGAAAAGTGCTGGCAATCTTTCAAATATTAAGGACCCAATAATCTCTACTGTTCTATATTCTATTCTGCTGACTTCAGTACAGGGCACAAGCCCTAAGATCCAGTTAGTAAATTATGACCAGTGTAAGATATTCACTATAATAAAAAAAAAGGCACATTTGCAAAGACATTTAAGAAAGAAATAATACCAATTCTACACAAATGCTTCTGGAAAATACAAGAGAAAGGACCACTTCCCAACTTATCTCATGAGGCCAATGTTATTATGATAACAAAACTATATAAGGACATTGTAAGACTAGAAAGTGGCCGGGCACAGTGGCTCACGCCTGTAATCCCAGCACTTTGGGAGGCCGAGGTGGGCAGATCACTTGAGGTCAGGAACTCGAGACCAGCCTGGCCAACATGTTGAATCCCTGCCTCTACTAAAAATACAAAAATTAGCCAGGCGTGGTTGCAGACACCTATAATCCCAACCACTCCAGAGGCTGAGACAGGAGAACTGCTTGAACCCGGGGCAGAAGTTGCAGTGAGCCGAGATTGCGCCACTCCACTCCAGCCTGGGAGACAGAGTAAGGCATTGTCTCAAAAAAAAAAAAAAAAAAAAAAAGAATAGAAAAAACATAGGAAGTAAAACATAAACCCAGAATAATGTCCCTCATGAACACAGATGTGACAATTCTTAATATCACCAAATTAAATGAAATAATATAAAATGGATAATATAACTGAATGGGGCTTTTCCCAGAATATAAGTCGATGTGATTTACCATATTAACAAGACTAAGCAAGAAAAACCGTATGGTCATCTCAAAAGATGCAGGAAAAGCATTTGATAAAATACAACATCCATCATGATAAGAACTATTAAAAATTATAAATAGAACTTTCCTTGAAAGGAATCTTGGTAAAGGGCAACTATGAAAAACTTACAGCTAAGATCATACTTAACAGTGAAAGACTGAATGTTTTCTCCCTAAGATTGGGAACAAGGTAAGGATGTCTGCTTTTGTCACTCTATTCAAGATTGACCTGTAAGTCCTAGTTCAATAAAGGGGAAAAAGAACAAAGAAAGAAGACAGACATATTGAAAAGGAAGAAGTAAAATTATCTCTATTCACAGATAACATGATTGTATAGAAAATCCTAAACAAAAAAAATCTTTTAAAGCTACTCGAACAAATAAATGAGTTAAGCAAGTTCACAGGTCAATATAATAAAAACAATTGATCTATGATACAAAAAACAAGGAAGTGGGCACCGAAATTAAAAATAATACCAATATAATAGCAACAAAAATATAAAATATTTAGAGAGGAATTTAATGTGTACAAGACGTGTACACTGAAAACCACTAAAATGGTTGAGAGAAAATAAAAAAGACCTAAACAAGTGGAGAAGTATCAAACTGTGTTCATAGATTGAGACTTGATATGATTAAGATGAAATTCCTAATGTCAGATTGAGCTATATATTCAACATAATCCCAATCTCACTACAGATGTGCTTTTTGTAGAAACTGAAAGCTAGTTTTAAAATGTATATAAAAATACAAAAGACCTATAAAGTCAATAGTGATCCTGAAAAGGAAAAACAACATTGGGAGAATTACACTTTCTGCTTTCAAGACTTACAATAATCTACAGTTTGTATTGGTATACAAATAAAGATTGACAGAACAGAATACAAAGCCCAGAAACAGACCTTGCTGGATGTCCAACTGAGTTTCCACAAAGATAACAAAGTAATCAAATGGGGAAAGACTAGACTTTTCAAAAAATGATGTTCCAACAACTGGATCTCCACAAGAAAATAAAAAATGCCTCAAGCCTTATCTCAATACAAAAATTAACTTTAAATGGTCCACAGACCTAATGTAACAGCTTAAATTATAAAACTTACAAAGGAAAACATGAGGAAATCTTTGAGACTTTGTTTAAGCAAATTTTCCTTTTTTTTTTTTTTTTCCTGAGACAGAGTTTCACTCTTGTTGCCGAGGCTGGAGTGCAATGGCGCAGCTCACCGTAGCCTCCGCCTCCCTGGTTCAAGCAATTCTCCTGCCTCAGCCTCCCGAGTAGCTGGGATTATAGGCAAGCACCACCACGCCTGGCTAATTTTGTATTTTTAGTAGAGACGGGGTTTCACCATGTAAGTTAGGCTGGTCTCAAACTCCCGACCTCCTGTGATTCGCCCGCCTCAGCCTCCCAAAGTGCTGGGATTATAGGCGTGAGACACGGCGCCCGGCCCTGTTTAAGCAAATTTTCTTAGAACACAAAAAGCAAGAACCCACAAAAGAAAAAAAATGATAAATATAACTTCATAAAAATTTAAAACATATGCTCTTTGAAAGATATTAAGAAAATGAAAACACAAGCCTTAGACTAGAAAATATGTATATCTGTATATTTAAGGACTTGTACCCAGAATATACGAAGAGCTCTTATAATAAATAAGGCAAGATAATAATAAATAAGGAAAAAATAATAGACAAAAGATTTGACAGACATCTCACCCAAGAAGATACATGAATAACAAATGATCATATAAAAAGATGCTCAACATAATTAGTCATTAGAAAAATGCGAAATAAAACTAGAGTGAGATATCATTATAACTGCACTAGAATGACTAAACTCACAGAGAAGCACAAACACCAAGCACTGAAGAGAATGCAGAGCAGTAAGACCTCATTCTTTGCTGGTGGGAAGACAAAATGGTGGAGCCACACCGGAAAACAGTTTGGCAGTTTCTCAAAAAGTTAAATGTATATTTACCAACAACCCCACAATCCCACTCCTGGGTATTTACCCATAGGAAATGAAAACATAATCCAACACAAAAACTTGTACACAAAATGTTCATAGCGGCTTATTTCAAAATAGTCAGGCCCTGGAAACAATCCAAATGTCCATCTACTGACTAATGGGTAAACTAATTTTGTTATATCCATTCAATGGATTAGTATTCAGCATTCAAAAGGCATAATGACTGAAACATGTAAGAACACTCACGAATCTTAAAAGCATCATGCTAAATGAAAGAAGTTGGAGACATAAAAGGTATGTTTTTTATGATTCCACTGACATGAAATTCTAGAAAAGTCAAATCAATAGTGAAGGAATACAGATGAATGGTTGCCAGGGACTGGGGGTGGGATAACAGTATTTGACTGCAAAGATGCATGAGACAACTTCTTGGAACACTGAAATACTCATATCTTGAATTTGGTAATAATTATACTACTGTATAAGTTTGGTACAACTCAGAAACCTATACTCTTAGGTAAATTTTATCTTAAAGGTGATAAAAACAAAGAAAAAAACAATTTCCCCTGCATATCTCCAAGTTTATTTTGTGAGAATCAAATGATATAGTCAAATTTAGCTGAAGTTGACACATTCTGATATTAGAAACTTTTCTTCTAAGCCAAAAGAATTTGAAACACTGCTTCAAAATTTTATAGGCCTCTCAGGTACCAAGGCTCTCAGCTGTAGTTTAGTTAGTGCAAGCGTCAGTTCCTTACTTAAGTAGATTTAGTAACACTCAATATAGTATTACATCTTCCCAACAAAACTATTTGCAGCACCTTGATTTAAGGTCTCACTCTGAATAAAACTTTTTTTTTTTTTTTTTTTTTGAGACGGAGTCTCGCTCTGTCGCCCAGGCTGGAGCGCAGTGGCCGGATCTCAGCTCACTGCAAGCTCCGCCTCCCGGGTTCACGCCATTCTCCGGCCTCAGCCTCCCGAGTAGCTGGGACTACAGGCGCCCGCCACTTCGCCTGGCTAGTTTTTTGTATTTTTTAGTAGAGACGGGGTTTCACCGTGTTAGCCAGGATTGTTCGATCTCCTGACCTCGTGATCCGCCCGTCTCGGCCTCCCAAAGTGCTGGGATTACAGGCTTGAGCCACCGTTTAAGACTGACAGACTACAGCTGAATCTAAGGTTTTGCTATTTTATCACGCACAGATACCTTCTGACTTTCTTACTTGGGTATCACTTCCTCTTTTTGTCATTTATTCCTGTATATTTAACAATTAACATATTTAATATAACAATTTTTAAATTACATTAGGCAAGAAATATTTCACACAACAATCAAAGGAACATTGTATCTAAGAACAGGCTTTTCCCCATAATCTTAGGAAACAAGAACTGGAGAGAAACAAAAATGGTAATTACTGAATGAGGGAAAAACCACATCTGTGCCTAACCTTTATAAGTCATTGTCAGGGCCTGTGGTAGGGTAGTGTTTTTTAAAATACAGTTTCTCCTTTATATACAGGTGAAAGAGATGCCATTTTATACCTGACAATGAGTCTTCCTAGTATTTACACCAAAAATGTATACTCCTATGCATCGTATCTGAGATGATCAAAGCCCTGGCAGGACAAGGAATTTCAATAACTGTACAGAACTGATTTTCAAACAACAAAAAATATCCTCCAAAATTATTTTCACTCCAGTTCCTCACTTAGCTGTCAACAAAGTGAGAAAATATGGGCATTTAGATGTAGAAAAGGCTGGTTTTTTCCTATGAGGGAAAAAAAAGTAACTTCATGTGTTATGTTTATAAGAAAATAGTTTTCCAAAAAATTAAAGAAGACAGAAGGAAATGAGATTAAAAAGTAAGAATTTTTTGAACCATGGAATAACATCTGTTCCTATTCCCCCAAGGCTGCAAAACAAAAGAAAATCCCAACATGCACTCTGCGAAAACAATTATAACATGAGTGAATGAAGTACATTCAGAGAAGATTTGAAAAGAAGGTTTCTGCTAACAAAAAGAAAAACTCGAAACCTCTTCCATTTGGAGAGAGAATTACATCTTTCATGTAGAAGCCCACCCATTCTGTAGATAGGTGATAGCCTTCAAATTGGAGATCCACATAAAACTGGTAAAATCCATTAGGCAGAAATTCATAAAATCTTGTTAAATGAGCAAGATAATTATTTCTGGTTGTATTATAATAGGACAATTCCACAGTCTGTGACTTATAGTCTACCAGCATTGCTTTACTAATATAGATAGAAATTCCACTTGTTTATAGCAGCTTTATTCATAATTGCCAAACCTTGGAAGCAACCAAGATGCCATCCAGTAGGTGAATAGAGAAACTGTGGTACATCCAGACAATGGAATATTATTCAGTGCTAAAAGGACATGAGCTACCAAACCATGCAGAGACAGGGAGGAACGTGAAATGTGTATTACTATGTGAAAGAAGCCAATCTGAAGCTCCACACTGTATGACTCCAACTATATGACATTCTGGAAGGCGAAACTAGGGAAACAATAAAAAGGTTGCCAGGAGTTGAGGGGAGGAGGGGATGAACAGGCAAAAGCACAGAGAATGTTTTGGGCAGTGGAACAACTCTGTGTGATACTACAATGGTGGATACATGTCATTAAACATTTGTCCAAAAACCACAGAATGTGCAAAACCAATATAAACTATGAACTTTGGGTGACAATGACGTGTCAATGTAGGTTCACTGGCATTAACAAAGGTACCACTCTGGTGCTGGATGGTGATAGTGGGTCGGGGGATGTATGGAAGGCAGCTGTGAACCTAAAACTACTGTAGAAAATGAAGTGGTGGTGGTGGTTGTTTTTAATATACTGAAACTTTAGTTGATTTTTAATGTCTGATCTTAAGTTCTCTGATTAGGGAACTTAATTCTTTACCTTTGTAAAAATTTTTTTGCTATAATTAAATAGAATATGCAGTGGTTTTATCCCACATTTTAAAGATAAGTTAAAAAGGAATTGATCTGAGTACAGTTGGAACATTTGTAAAACCAGTTCAGAACTTGTCTTTACACAAATTCTTATGTTTTGGGAATGAGAATCACTAGGTACAGGTAAGATGCATATCTGATAAAATGCATTTACAACTTAAAAACAATAGAATTTGACAGCTAGAAAAGATATATAGAAGCTGCTATGGTTGAATGTTTATGTCCCTCTAAAATTCCTACTTGTTGAAATTGTTACTTCCAAGATTTTAGGAGGTGGGATCTTTGGGAGGTGATAAGGTCATGTGAGTTGAATCTTTATGAACCAGAATTAGTTCCCCAATAAAAGAAGCCCAAGAGAGACCCTTTCCCCCTGCCACTATGTGAGAACACAATGAGATGGCATGGTCTGTAAGTCAGAAAGCAGGCTCTCACCAGACACTGAATCTGGCTTGATTCTGGACTTCCCAGCCTCCAGAAATGTGAGAAATAAATTTCAGTTGCTTATAAGCCACCCAGTTCATGGTATTTCGTTAGAGCAGCCAGTTCAAATGGACCTAAGAAAGAAACTATTTAGTCAAAGTCCTTTATCTGATAAATAAGGAAAATGAGACTCTGGGTCACAAGGCTATTTTATGGCAGAAAGACCAGAACATTGAGATTCTGTTACTTCTTCATTATACTACATTTTAAGAAAATAAAATTATCGTAAATTTCTTAAAATTCAGAGGCGCTGTTTTTTTCTTCTTCTGTGTATTTATTTCTTCAGAGGATATGCATCAAATTAGTATATTTCTTTGGCTGATAAGTGCTCATCAAGCTCTGCCCATTTACTCATTTATTCTGCATGCTTGATTTTTTTCCCCAAAGGTCATTAAAAAAAACGATTTTTAAGCATTCTTAAACAGCCTAAGAAAACACTTTACCCTGAAAGTGAATAGAGAATACATGTGCTTATTACTAAAGCAAAGACTATGCTTACCAACCCACCATTGTTAGTGAGAATTTAGAATCTTGGCTGACCTCTTACAGAGGTAAAAATCCACCCTTGGTGGGAACAGCTGCGACTGTGAAAGAAGCTACAAATAACATGCTGGGAATTCAGCAGGCACTGTTATTATATCCTGTTTATACTGTCATTTTTTCTATCAGTAGGATATTATTTATACAGACCCCACCCATGAACTTCTTGTTTATCTTATTATAGAAATCCTCTGAATCTATAAAAAGAAACTTCTGTATTTGTTTCTGGAACAAGCACATGTGTTATAATTTTGCACCTCATTACACTTTTTATTTAGCATTTTCTTTTGTTATGCACCACTCGTTCTCATTTTTATCTCAAGGTTGACTTATTTCACATATTAGAGTTGAACTTAAATCTTTTTAAGATAACTTGTTATAAGATTCAGGATAACCACATCCTAAACCTTAAGGTACATTTCATTAGGTACATATTCTTTGAAGATACACTTGACTAATTTGTTTAAAGACAAAAAAATATGTATATACACCGATGAGGTACTGCAGGGAGTGAGCTCTAGGTGACCAGAAGGCTTCCATACTCAGGTTCACTCTAACCTAAGTGGACCAATTATGCGGACAAGGCTTTATTCAGTTCTACCGCCTCACTATTCTCTAGCTGGATCTCTTCTCTGCAATGAGAAGCCTTGCCCCTGAGTTTAGCTTGATGGCTGGGCAGTCTGGGTAAAAAAATGTTAACACAATAATACACAAAAAACATAGGAGTTCAGTAAACTGACCAATAGGACAACGAACCAATATGGTTATCAATCATCCTCATTCCCCAGGCCTGATAGAAACAACTGAAGTAGATAAAGGAAAAATGCAAGTTCCTTAACGGCAAAAATTCACACAGCATTTGTCGAGCAAATGAATTATTATTTCTGGAGAGGGCACACCACTGAAGAAAGTCACACTGGACAAATTTTCACATGTATAGCTTGTGTCAGCATCACCAGTTCTCCTCTTATACTATAAGGTGGGGAGGTAAACATGGAATGTTCAGAGTACATGCACAATGCTAGACTCTTTGTGTAAGGAAAGGTCACTCTTGAAGAACACTGCTCTAAAATGCATAACTAAAATGAGTACTAAACCTCAGGGTGATGAACTAAGTGTAATTCATTTCAGAAAAAAAGAAAGGTCTGTAAGGACTAAATTGGTCAAGAAGTTAAAATGAGGGTAACAACTGAGATAATCTTGATAAACAGAAGTTCATAAGGCTGGGATGAGGAGGTGAAAGATATCTTTGGCACAAACAAAACTTCGGAAGCATCCAACTGAGCAGAATTCTGGGAATGGCAAACAGTGAAATTCAGCTGGGGGCATACTGAATAGAGGATGGCAACAAAAGAGAAGACTGGAGTCAGATTATAAGAAATTTCATTTTTTAGACAATGGAGAATCATCAAAAGGTATCTGATCAAGGGAAGAGGAACCCAAGCTTTTGGAGTAGAAATGAAGAGGAGGAAGAACAAGTTGGGGTGAGGCTGAAAGGGGGAAATAAGTTTGTAACACCACCAAATCCCATAGTTATGGCAGCAAAAGAAAGGTCCATGTGGTACAATAGATAATAAATGTGTAACTGTATTTTCAGTTCTTGCTTGCAAAAACAGAAGATGATGGTCGGGTGTGGTGGCTCATACCTGTAATCCCAGGAGATCAAGACTAGCCTGAGCAACATGGTGAAACCTCATCTCTACAGAAAGTAAAAAATAGGCTGGGCATGGTGGCTCATGTCTGTAATCACAGCACTTTGGTAGGCCGAAGTGGGTGGATCACCTGAGCTCAGGAGTTCAACACCAGCCTGGCCAATATGGTGAAACCCTACCTACACTAAAAACACAAAAAATAACCAGGCATGGTAGTGGGCGCCTGTAATCCCAGGTACTTGGGAGGCTGAGGCAGGAGAATCGCTTGAACCTAGGAGGCGGAGGTTGCAGTGAGCTGAGATCACACCATTGCACTCTAGCCTGGGCGACAGAGCAAGATTCCATCTCAAAAAAAAGAAAAAGTGAAAAATAAAAATTAGCCAGGTGTGGTGGTGCACAACTGTAGTACCAGCTACTCAGGAGGCTGATACGGGAAGATCACTGGAGCCTAGGAGGTGGATGCTGCAGTGAGCCATGATCACCGGCCACTGCACTCCAGCCTCGGGAACAGAGCAAGACCCTGTCTCAAACAAAACCAAAAACAAACAAACAAACAAACAAAAACAAAAATAAAAACAGGGGATGGCATCATGATGACCATTACTGAGTGAGGTAATGTTAAAGAATGCCAATCCACTGAAGTTAAAGTCAGTAAAGTTTACCAATCTCCTAGAATAGCATTTCTCAAACTGAAATCACCTGGGCTTGTGGTTAAAATGTAAATTATGTTTCAGCACATTTAGAGCAGTATTCAGTATTTCTACAATTCTAACAAGCTCCCAGGTGATGCCAAAAACGCTGTTCCATGTACTATATTTTGAATAGCAAGATGGGAAAACATATCTTTCAGTTTCCCTTTCCAAAAAAGCAATACTATATTTAATGCATCATGTTTAACCCATTATGGTTTATCCAATGCCTTTAGATACGTTCAAGAAAGCTTTTTAAAGGTATGTTACTATGGTTTGTATTAACTAAGGTTGGATGGGTTTCAAAGCTACTATTTTAAAAGTCCTAAATGATTCAAGATTCAGGGAATTCAACACACTAAGAAATGCTTCTACCTGAAAAAAAAAAAAAATCAACATTGCAATGCTATTCTGTAACACTAAAATTTTGTCTTTTTAGTTTTAGGCTGGCAAACTGGAAGATACTATTGCTTCTAGTAATGGAGGCTGAAATGTAAGTACTGAAAGACAACATTTTATCTTTTCAAAGTCCAGATCAGTGAGTTTCACTAAAACCTGCTTGACTTGTCCTTACATTGCATTAAGCACCATAACTTGGTCCTTGAAGATAAAGGTTAACATATTTTAAATATCCTATAGAAAAACACCTAAATACTACAACAACTAAAGTAACACACTATCCTTTGGTATAAGACTTCTACACCGAAGGATACCTTTAATTAAAGTATTTTACCATAAACAGAAGTGTCGTTTATAAAAATATATTACTAGTGTAATATATTAAACACACACACACACTATAAAAGATTGGCTGACCTTAGATACTTGGGATGAAATGTAAGACTTCTAAACTCTGGAGTTTCATTTTTAACAAAATTAATGGCCAGTAACAACCTTTTAGGTAAATTAGTTCCAATATGTATCATGGTCTGGAGAACAGAAATAATATTTTTAAATCGTAAGATATTGTTGAAGATCAGATCCAAGTATTTCATTGTAGAAGGAAGAAAACGGAGGCACAGAGGTTAAAAAGCCCAAATTCACATAGCCAGCTAGTAGAATGTTAATAAAAGGAGGGGAGAATTAATTTTTATATCTATCAATATACAAAGTATAACAACGTTGCAACTACAAAATGTACTTGAAAGAGTGTCCGGTTCTTCTAATGACTAAGGCCCAGTTAATTTTTTAAGGATCTTATAAATCACTGAGATCTAAGAAAGGAAGTTCACACATTAACAAACAAAAGACATCTGCCCCCAAATTTAAGAACTTCATTAAAAAATGCAATCTGAATAGAGAATGACAAAATACACCACATACTAAGGATGGGGCTTGGGTGGGGGTGGAGAATGGGATGGGATATAAAGAACAAAGAGAAGACAATGGTAACTCTTCTCAGTAATGTTTCAAGGAATGCTTTTACATATGCAAAAGTGGTTTAAAAAACAACTTTCTTTACCCTCATGAATCATTTTTTTAACTGGTATAATCAGGGATTATATTTGGAGGACTACAAAGCTTTTAAAAATATATAGTATAGAAAGCAGTTGAATGTGCATGTGTTATACACTCTGTTACAATCAAAAGCAAACTATAGGAACCTTTTTTAGCCACAAAATAGGGAATTTTGTGCTTATTACAAATGCTATAAAGTTTACTAGCACAAGTCAAAAAAATCACTAGAGAAGTTCGGTGATATTCGAGACAATGGGTTTTAAATCACAGGCATACATAATTATGCCTAAGTTGACAGATCTGCACTGCAATGCAGAAATGCAAGCATTATTCCAACATCTGCACCAGAAGGCAGAGACTAGACATGATTCCAGAATAAAGGGCTCTTCAGCTCTTACCTGTTACCTGTGCAACAACTGCTTGGGAAATCCTCCGATTGGCAAGAAAGGCTTTGATTTCCTCTTTTATCACACTGCTGTCCCTCCTAACAAAAACAGAAGACAAGACCAACAATGTATGTTGAAGGTAGAAATCCTCATCTTTGCTAAAAGAAAGGTGAAGCAGAGAGGTGGGGAGAACACAGAAAGGACACAAAAATAAAGGGTAAACAGACCAAACTTGTGTGAAAATATGAAATTACAATGAACCAAGAAACACCAAATATTCAAGTCCTAAAACATCACACCATCAGACAGACGCTTTAGTGAAGACCATAATAGATATAAGTCTCATACCAGAGGATGGTTAATCGCATGCTCTGTATAATTCATATTAGGAACAAGGCTGTCATATGGTATATACAAAGTTTCATTACTGGGGAATGAATGTATCTTACAGAGACAGAAATCCTAGAAAAATAAAGAGCAACAACAACAAATTCAGTTGTGAGCAGACTGTGGGCTTGCATGTTAACTACACAACTGCATGAACAATGTTCATTTAAAAACCTTTATAATGATTAAGGAAAAAGAAATCATCGTTCCCACAACTGTAAAAATGTTAGCCATTTGAAGAAAGGCTTGCCCTTTAACTTCTTTTCCTGTATAAACAAAAAAAGTGGGATCGGTTGAATATAAAGTTTTAGTATTAAAAAGGCATTTATTCATTTTGTATTATATATAAGAATACTTAAAACTACACAATATTCTGTGTCCTTGGGAATACATTATAGACCTCATTTTTCCTCCACTAAAATGCTTGTTCCAAATTTTTACTTAAAGACTCAACAAATTCTCAAAAGACCAGACATTCACAAAAATAACAATGAGTGGCAAGACTTCTGTTATTTCACCAGAACAAGAATTAATAAACAAAAATTATAGTTAAACCCTTAAAACTGACCAATCTCTCTTTCAATGCTTTATCTTCAAAAGGATTACATAAATAGAGCAGTGGTTTCTGTTCAAGCTCAAAAGTAACACAGAATAGAGGTAACTTCTTATCTAACACAGGGGTCAGCAAATTACAGCCTATGGGCTAATTCTAGCCTGCCACCTATTTTTACACAACCTGTGAGCTAAGGATCATTTTCAGAGATGGACATTTGCAATTGATTTGATGACAGAAAATGCAAATGACAAACACAAACTAAGCAAAATATTATCCCTTCCCCTGCAATTTCACTCTTCTGACTAGTAGGCCTATATTTTTAAAAACTCTACCCAATTATTATTATTCTGTATTGACTTTTGTCAATAAAAATTTGTGGCTGTTTGTTTTCTGTCTTGTATGTGGCTCTACATGATATACTTTTTTTTTTTGAGACGGAGTCTCACTCTGTTGCCCAGGCTGCAGTGCAGTGGCACGATCTCAGCTCACTGCAACCTCCACCTCCCGGGCGCAAGCAATTCTCCTGCAGCCTTCTGAGTAGCTGGGGTTACAGGCATGCAGCACCACACCCGGCTAATTTTTGTATTTTTAGTAGAGTCAGGGTTTCACCATGTTGGTTGGCCAGGTTGGTCTTGAATTCCTAACCTCAAGTGATATTCCTGCCTTGGCCTCCCAAAGTGCTGGTAACACAGGCGTGAGCAACCGCACCCAGCCTATGTCTCTTCATTATATCCTTAAATTTGCCTCTTGGCCACAAAGTCTAAAATTTTTACTCTCTAGTCCTTTAGAGAAGAAGTTTGCTGACCCCTGATCTGAGACAAAGGATCACAAAACCTTAATAATTGTTTTGTGAAAGAACCACAAACTCTTTTTAGGGGTTCACATTTCTCTGTAGACTATTTGGAGGAACTTAAATATCCTATCCAAAAACAGTGAGTTGTGATTTAACTTGGATGAGGGATTTTAGCTCCCTGATGAGTAGTTGTTACATGCTCTGTTGTAAGGACTCTGTTGTAAGACCATGCTCCCTTTGGGGAATTCTGGAAAAAAACAGAGAGGTGATAGTGGTGAGTTTCCAATCTGTAGCTCTATAGTATACTGCTGATTTATCAGTTGGAAATCCTAATCAAAAATATTCTTAAAGGAAAAAAATAATCAGCTGCCTAATGCAGTATTTAAATTTTCTCATACTGATCTAGATTCTGGTTAGATTCTTCCCAAAATGCCTGTCTATATTTGAAATATTTCTTTTTTTTTTTTTTTGGAGACAGTCTCGCTCAATCGCCCAGGCTAGAGTGCAGTGGTGCAATCTCAGCTCACTGCAAGCTCCGCCTCCCGGGTTCATGCCATCCTCCTGCCTCAGCCTCCCAACTCACTGGGACTACAGGTGTCTGCCATTACGCCAGGCTAATTTGTGTGTGTGTGTGTGTGTGTGTGTATTTTTAGTAGAGATGGGGTTTCACTATGTTAGCCAGGATGGTCTCAATCTTCTGACCTTGTGATCCACCCATCTCAGCCTCCCAAAGTGCTGGGATTACAGGCGTGAGCCACTGCGCCCAGCCTGAAATATTTCTTTGAAAAATACGCATTCACATTTTATTTAAAAATTGTGTATACGAAAAAGAAAAAGGTACAAATAAATATATTTTAAAGTCAAACAAAATAATTGCTGACTAAAATGCAGGTAATGTAAAACAAAAGCTTTCAAATATGCATCGATAATCAGTGTGCAAGAGATAACTTCAGCACTATTTCAATTGGCTTATATAAACAAAACAAATCATTTGGTTTCTAATATAACTATAAAATTAATCTGAAAATTTTTAAATACAGTATTGCATTTCTATATATAGAATGATCTTCTAGGAAAATGAAGCTGAATTTAAAAGAATATTTGTTCAGGTTAAATAAAAAAATGTACCTTTGTGGGGGAAAGAATTCAATAGGTTTCTTGACTAATTTACATTGATATTTAAATCAATTTATTTCAAATCAAATTCATTTAGACACTAAATCATACAGAAGAGATAACACTCAATTATTGAAATAGGAAATATCCAGTTTGTAAATTATTCACAGCCTTGCAGCATGATATTATTAAGGACTGCACAAGACAGAAGGAATCCCAAAAATCTGTCAAACAGTAGCAATTTTCATTTTTAGATATTTGACAAGTTTCTAAGTATCAATAATGTTTAAAAACATAGAAATAGACAGACACGGTGGGTCACGCCTGTAATCCCAGGACTCTGGGAGGCTGAGGCAGGCGGATCATTTGAGGTCAGGAGTTCAAGATCAGCCTGGCCAACATGGTGAGACCTCGTCTCTACCAAAAATATTTAACAAATAGTTAAAAAAAAAATTTAACAAATAGATGTGGTGGCATGTGCCTGTAATACCAGCTACTCAGGAGGCGGAGGCAGGAGAATTGCTTGAACCCCAGAGGCGGAGGTTGTAGTGAGCCAAAAACGTGCCACTGCACTCCAACCTCGGTGACAGAGCAAGACTCCATCTCAAAAAAAAAAAAAAGAAAAAACTCTTTACTGCTTTACCAGAGAGCTTTTTCAAAAAGCAAAAGAAAAGACTTAAAAGATAAGGGTGTGCAAGGGCAAGACATTTAACAAAGCTGGGCCCTGGCTGTATCATCTGATAAAATAAAAGCATTGGCCTGGTACAGTGGCTCACTCCTGTAATCCCAGTTACTTGGGAGTCTGAGACATGAGAATTGCTTGAAACCAGGAGGTGGATGTTGCAGTGAGCCAAGATTGCGCCACTGGGCAACAAAGTGGGACTCCATCTAACAACAACAACAACAAAAAGCATCAATACTCCCTTCGCAAGGCTTTTAAAATTTGTCTCCTAGCAATGAAATTAAATATTTTGTGTATACATATGTCTGTAATACATAGAATCAAAAATTCATTGCAAAATTTTTTTTGAAATTATAAAAATACTGAACATTGACTATTATTTTATAAAACTTCAGAAAGGTTCCCAAGAAAAGAAGAAACAAATGATCTGCTGTAATCATATAAGACCAAAGTAAACATCTGTACCAGGTACTTTAAGGTAGCATTAAAAGAATTCTATACACAAGCAGTGATGTGTCATTTAGTTGGTTTCACTAGGTATTTTCAAAATACTAAACACATTCTATTTTCATTGTGTCCAATTCTCTTAAATATTTTTAAAAGTTCCATTCTAGTGGGTTAGCTTTGTTGTTCAAACTTTGACATCACCCCCTTCCCTCATTCTCTCCTCATTCAGCCTTCTTTAAGGACCTGCTACTCCTATTGTCCTCATTGTAATCTAAGAAATCACCACTTTGTTAGTGTAAAAACTTCATTTACTCTAAATATAATTATCTCATCTTCTCCCACCCCTCACTTCCTCTCTTCATCTGCAATTTTACATTCTCCTTAAAAAGAATAAATCCCCTCCTTCCTCTCTTATAAAATCTCATACTCTTCAAGATTTCTATGCTTCAAGTCTTATGGAATTAAAGTGAAGAGCAGGCTGATCTTGTCTTTCATTCCACAGCTTACTTACTTCAAGATAAGATACCCCACCTGACTTGTAGCTAACCAGTTCAAGTCCATGTCATTGCCTCCTACTTCCCTTTTGAAATCATTGCCATGCTAGATTCATCTGGTGATTTCCACGCCAGGATGAAATTCTTCCTTCCCACCCTCCATTGCCATTATTTTTATAATTTGCTAAACTTTCACTGTTACTTACAGACCTTTCTTAATATCTGGATGAATTCATCAGTAATGCCTCTTTGTGGAATCCCCTTTTACTAAGACACAATTTAACTGTCATCTATTCAAAGAAGTTCTCCCTGATCTTCACAGCTAAAAAAGGTATCTTCTTGCAATGGCTAACTTTAACATTTCAATACTACTACTCACATGCTAATATATTACAGCTGTTCTGTATTATGGTTGTTTCTAATCTTGTCTTATCTCTCCTACTACGCTGTAAAGTCCTTAGTCCTTTAGCACAAAGATTGTGCCTTATTCATTTATGGGGTTTGCATATAATAGAGCTTAATTTGTTCAATGAATGAACAATTCTGTAGTTGGAGATAAAAGGTTGTAAAATGGAAAGCCCGATCTAGATAATTTATAAAACAGCTTTAAATTTTTATTCTCAAATAGATTTAAGCTTACCAAATCAGAAAGGAAAAGAATTATTTATAGTAGTTTGAAATGACATTGCTTCCTTTTCTAGAACAAAGAATAATAAAGACCACCTGTTTTAAAAATGATATGCTTTAAGATCTTCCATATTTTCATAGTTAATATACACTGCACATTTTTTAGGATCTCTGAAAGGTAATCATCTATCTGAAAGACTTCCAGAGATGAAGCAACACCTGCCAAGACAGACTATTTCACACTTGGAAAAATACAATGATGTACAAATTTCTTTCACATTTGAATAAAACCTATCCCCATACATTTTTACCCATGGAGACAAAGTATAACTTTAAATTTTAAAAATTCACTCAAAAATAAAAGTTACTATATACGTATCAATAACATAGTAACTGGATATCAAGACCATTTTGACTTATCTACAGAACATGCACATCCTACCTATGCAAGTAAAATACTTAGCCTATAGATAACCAACTTAGAATAAAGCCTCAGTTTTATACAAAATACTAACATATCATAAAATTTAGTACATGGGTGGTTAAGAATAATATATTTAATGTATGGCATTATTAACAAATTCTGATAAGCTTCATTTAAATTATATCATAATATGTACATAAAACACACAGTAGTATCTATACACTATATTAGCAGATGTGTATACACACATACCCCTACACATATATTTATATATTAATAGATGCATTTTTAAACATTAATATGTAAAACAGTTCTTTATTTCTGGCTTTAAAGTCCTTCCTAAAATGTTATATTCAACAATCTGTTAAATTCATATCCTAGTTTACCTTTATTTTTTTAACCCTAACTCAAAACGAAAAAAGTGAAAGCTACTTTCTCACTGTTTCTTAATGAGTTGATAAGGTGTACAATTATAACTTGATAAAGTTATACAAAAAAATCTCCATTATGGGCTGGGCACGGTGGCTCATGCCTGTAATCCCAGCACTTTGGGAGGCCGAAGTGGGAGGATCACTTGAGGCCAGGAGTTCGAGACCAGCCTGGTCAACACAGTGAAATCCCGTCTGTACTAAAAATACAAAAATTAGCTGGGGGTGGTGGTGCACACTGTAATACCAGCTACTAGGGAGCCTGAGACATGAGAATCACTTGAACCTGGGAGGCAGAAGTTGCAGTGAGCCCAGATTGCACCACTGCACTCCAGCCTGGTTGACAGAGTGAGACTCTGTCTCAAAAAAAAAAAAAAAAAAATCTCCGTTATGTATCTTGAAATTTTTAGGAGTGAAATTTGTAAAGTGAATGAATTATAAGATTTTTAAAACCACATCTTATGTTTGAGTTGAGGAATGTGAAAAAGCAAGAGGTGAAGCACACAGGTAGAAAAGGAGACAGGAAAGCATTCAGATATCCAAGCTCCCCCACCAGAGACCACCACTTCCAGCGGGCTATATCACCATAGCATCTAGTGATCAGCAAGGGCAGTATATTCCTAAAAGAGCACAGAATACTCAGAAAGATCCACCGCTCAAAATATTTCTCTAACATTCCACTAAATAAAAATTCACGTGGTAAGTGATTGTATTGAAGCAGCAAATATCATGGGGGAGGGGGATGCGAAGCCCATTAAGGCAATTCATACTTTGTCTTATGTTAATTAACCACCTTTCCTAAAATCTTATTAAAATCTACAGACATGAAAAATTTATTTGGAGAGGCAATGTACACCAGTGATATACTGATAATAAAGACATAATTTAGGTTCTGCCACTTAATATTGAAGTTCTCTTGAGCAAAGTATTTAATTTTTGTGAATCTCAGTTTCTCTGATCAACCTCACATCATGATTTTAATAAGTGACAATGTCATCCAATAAACTTTCCCACTGATCCAAGGATTGTTATTATCTACAACCTGAGAAGTGTAAGAGAGGGACACAATGGAGGAAAGTAGGAGTGCAGCAGTGGGTGAGGGTGCAATGGCAGAGAACCAGAGAGATCTAGAAGGACCACTGAGACCCCAAGATGATCAAGAGAACCCAAAGGAGCAGTTCTAATAAAGAAGCAGAGAAATGGAAAAAGATCAAGTGTCCTGATTAAGCGACAAGTGGTAGTACATAAATACTGATAACAAAGTATAAACCTGTATATATTTCACAGTGAAACTGGAATGGGTGTAGTTACAGGATTTAACTACAAATCCCAGTCATTGCTAAATAGGTTTTCGTTTAGTTTGAGCATATATTTGAATTAAAACATCATGCCAATCTATGAGTTAAAAGTCAAGTTTTTAGACCTTTATTTTTCCAAACAATCTTCTAGAAACTTTTACTAACGAGCTTTCCCATACTTCTTGTTAGTCTTATACACGTTTAAGAATTAACTGTTATGTCAAAAGTTTATCAAAACTGATGAACAGCAACACCACCGAAAAAACCAGGTTGGCATCCTTTTTAAATTTTTGATATCCTCCCTACTCAGAATAATTAAAAGCTAATCTTGTTATGTTTCAATGAGTGAAGTAACTTTTATTTGCCCAAATGGTTTTCCCTCTTAATCTTAACAACGTTAAATTCAAAAGCCACACCTGAACTTTGGTCACTTACTTTAACACATGAAAAAGAATTCAAACTCAAACTGATCTCTTTTATTTTCAACTTTTAAAAAAATTAGCTGAGCGTGGTGGCACATGCCTGCAGTCCCAGCTACTCGGGAGGCTAAAGCAGGAGAATCACTTCAGCCCAGGAGGCAGAGGTTGCAATGAGCCGAGATCACACCACTGCACTTCAGCCTGGGTGACAGAGCAAGACTCTGTCTCAAAAAAACAAAACAAAACAAAACAATGACTTGTAACTGTAACTGCTGTATCATATTATTCATTACAGGTATTAATATTATACTTTATTTATACTGTATCTGGAATCCAGATAAAATAGTTGATTTAGCACAGAATTTCATATAATAAAGATCTACCTAAAAATAAATTCAGGACAGTTTGAAAGATATTTCAACATTGTGGTACTAGTGGACAGATCTTCCAAGTGGCAATATTATGTGTCACTACTATTCCATCTTGAAGTTTAAAAATCTTTAGGAAGAATTATAATGATACTTATAGGTACTATTTTTATTTCTGACAAATTCCTGCTACAGTTTCTTTCATTATCTACTGTAGCTAATTTATTTGCAGGCTCTTTCCCTTCTATGGTAGTGGAAATCTACTGAAAACAATACCTTTATCATCTCTATTCCTAGAGGAGTTTTTACAAAACTCCTCAATTCCAACAAAAGTAAATAAACTAGTATGAACTCAAAGTCTCCCAAAACCTGTATTGTTTCCTAATATATTATTCTTGTTACATTGTCTTACCCGTCAGTAATTTTTATCAGACTGAAGACACGCCTTGCCTTTTCTACCCTTTACTATTCCCTTAATTTTAAATAAAGTTCCTGTATTTTAAAAACAAATGCTATTCTTTACCATTTAGGTCAAGGTTACCCATTCATTAAACATATTAGGCCCTTACCATGTGCCAGGGAAAGTTCCAGATCCTGGAGGCACAATAATGGAAAACACATGGTGTTACCCTCAAAGCGTCCCAGGGTCCAGTGTGAAGCCTTTCCTAATTATCTCTGTTGAAAGTAGATTTCTTGTGGGCCGGGCTCGGTGGCTCACGCCTGTAATCCCAGCACTTTGGGAGGCTGAGGCAGATGGATCACCTGAGATCAGGGGTTCGAGACCAGCCTGATCAACATGGAGAAACCCCATCTCTACTAAAAATACAAAAGAGCTGGGCGTGGTGGTGCATGCCTGTAATCCCAGCTACTCGGGGGGCTGAGACAGGAGAATTGCTTGAACCTGGGAGGCGGAGACTGAGGTGAGCTGAGATGGCGCCATTGCACTCCAGCCTGGGCATACAGAGCAAGACTCCATCTCAAAAAAAAAAAAAGTAGATTTCTTTTCTCAGTGTTTAAAACTCTAAGAGTTCTTACATTTATAAGACAATGTGTGTATATGTGTGTGTGAGTGTGTGTGTCATCTATTGCTAAAATTAGAACCTATATAATAGGTACCCCAAATTATTTTCTTGATTAGAATGTTGGAGAGAAAAATTAAGAGTGTATATATTCTGTATCAAGATAAAATTATCCCTCAGAAAAAGTACTTACTACAGATTTCAAGATTAGAATGTGTGTGTTAGTCAGAAATAAGCTATTAGAGTCATAGAGAAGATTAGTGTTTGATAAACAGAGAATGGAAAAGACTTATCAAGCAGCAAAGAGAAAGGACTGAAGTAAAGAAGAGAAAATTTAAATTAAAAACGTAAAGCTTGAACTTCCTTTCATCTCCAAAGGTGGGAGAAGGAAGTTACAGTTCTTATAGCTAAGTAGCTGAAATGCAGCATACTACTTAAAAACAATCTAAGAATACAGATGTTTCTAGGGACTCTGAATAAGCAAAGTCACTAACCTCATTAATTCTTCCACTTTATCATCTACATCTAGGTCCTCTTCTGAGGCTTCAAAACTGTATGACCTCTGACCCATGCTGTTTGCATGGTAGCGAGTTGGTGACATCTTTCCATTGGATGTAGATAATCGCTCATTATTCTCCCTCCCATTTTGATTGGTAGTGCAAGGCTGTGGGGAAGTATCATAACTGTTGCTAGGTGATGGGGACATTCCCGAATGCTGCGTCTGTGTGGAAGCTGTAGCTGTAGAGGAAGATGCTGGGACATTGTTGGTACTATTCCCATATGAACTTCCTCCATAGCTGGACCTTCTTCCAAACTTGTCACTATGCTCTTGATCAAGACGGTCCAAAGTTTCCAAGGCATGGAGAATTTCATGTTTAGTCATTCCAGTACGCCGAAGTCGCTGAAGCAGATCTATCTGCTCTATGGTAAATCTGGGTTCATCTGTATAATGAGACATGGTTTCCAGCAAACTAAAAAAAAAAAAAAAAGATAAAAAGAAGTCTCTTTATTGACAGTATCTACCAAAGCACATATCATTAGAGAATGTTCAGAAGATGCAGTATTTCTACACAAGCTTCTTTATTGAAAATGAAAGCATGTCCCATGCTAGAATGATTGTGCCATGGCAAATGGATTGGTACAGATACTAAATGTGTTAGTAGGTGAACATAGGTGTAACATAAAACCTAATTTCATATGGCATACAATTTACATTTTCCTCAATTTTGGAAAATATCAG
Source organism: Chlorocebus sabaeus (assembly GCF_047675955.1). Taxonomy (NCBI): domain Eukaryota; kingdom Metazoa; phylum Chordata; class Mammalia; order Primates; family Cercopithecidae; genus Chlorocebus; species Chlorocebus sabaeus. Next base: position 28,578,365 of record NC_132911.1, on the reverse strand, counting down.
AACCAAAATTTTAGTTATGTAAATAATACCAAAACAACAGATTAGGTACATGGAATGCATTAAACCCAGGCTATGTGATAACTCAGAAGTGTTTTGCCCATCTCAAGTGTATTACTCTACATTAGAGTATTAATGGAAAATTGCTGAAAAAATAGTTTGTATTATATTATTTACCAACTATTAGCTACACAGACCTAGGAATTCTCTACAACCTCATTTAGTGAAAACAAATGATTTGCTAAGCTAAGTCTAAGCAAATGCTAATAACCAGCAAAAATATTTAAGTGGAAAAGAGAGGTACATTTAAAAAAAAAAAAAAAAAAGCACCATTTCATTCACTACTTAGCAATTTCCTAAGTTTTTCATCTCTGGTAATGCATTCTCTCTTAATAGCTACCCTGAGAAAGATCTTTCGTGGTTGTAGCCAGACAATGCTATTCATTTTTCTTAGGAAATTACTTTTACATGTTTCCTTTAACTAGCACAAGATACTGCAGCATATCAGAAAATGTTTTCTTAGGGTGAATAACAATATTAAGAGAGTAGTCAAATACCGTAAAAATTCTCACTGCTTGAATTCCTTTGTTGTTGTTGTTGTTTTGGACACAGAGTTTCGCTCTTGTCACCCAGGCTGGAGTGCAGTGGCGCAGCCTTGGGTCACTGCGACCTGCACCACCTGGGTTCAACCTGCCTCAACCTCCTGAGTAGCTGGGATTACAGGCACCTGCCACCAAGCCTGGCTACTTTTGTATTTTTAGTAGAGATGGGGTTTCAACATGTTGGTCAGGCTGGTCTCAAACTCCTGACCTCAGGTGATTCGCCCACCTCGGCCTCCCAAAGTGCTGGGATTACAGGTGTGAGCCACCATGCTCAGCCTTGAATTACTTTCTTATAAGACCTGACTTTCCCATTCAAGATTTTTTGAAGTGGTAATCTCTTTTATTTTGATATTTATTGTTCTAGTGCCAAATATAATGCATGGCATGCATAGGCTCTCAATAAGTGTTTGCAGATGGAAATAGATGTCAAGAAGTTTTTTCATCTTTCTCAAACAAACATCTGCTCTGGGCCAGTGCCCCACAGCTATTGAAAGTTTCACTGTTTCTTTGTCCTTCTACACAAAAACTTTATTGAACAGTCACTTCTAGGCAGGTATTGGGTAAGAGTTTCACACATAACATAATCTCATCCAATTCTCACAGCAACTCTCGTGGTAGATGTTCTTTATTCATTTCATTTTATGTTGATGGATTGATTGTTGAGGAAACTAAGGCTCAGAGTAGTTTTATACCTTACAAAAAATCTGAGTAAACATTAGGAAAAAGATTTAAGCCTAGATCTTATTGACTCCAAAAGCACACATCATTCTCCTTTACAATACCTTGCAGGACTTAACTGGAAACATATGATATGGGACACAGGCTATTCTACTCCTTTAAGTCTCATTTAAAGCCATTTAGATAAAACTACTCTAATTACTGATGAACCTAGGGGTCCTAGTAATAGTTTTCTACATTTAAAATCTTTGCTCCATCTAGAATTTTTATTGACTTAATAAGTATAAAAAATTGGGGTTTTATTTCATCCCAAATGGACAGATAGATGTCATATGTTTTTATTGAATATCTGTCTTCTCCTCTGATGTGAAATGCTGCCTTTATCATACACACAATTTCCATATGAATCTATATTACCTTTGGATAGTCTATTCCATTTTACTGATTGTTTTATCTTTCAAATTCTTTTAAAAATAAGTAGGCAGAAATCTAGAACTTTAGATGAAATCTCCCTAGTTTTAAAAACAAGCTCATTAAAATAAAACACAACCAAACACACATATTCTGTGGACCCAAACATGTTGCAGGCCATTTGTGCCCACGGGCCACAGTATCTGACCTACACCTACAAATGTTATGGTCTGATTTCCTCCGATACTCACTTGTAACAAGCTAGGCATCATTTTAAAAAGACCTATTTTCATGATTAGTATATTCTTTCTTGATGGCCTAAGTTCCCCCCACAATATTTTGTAATGAAAAATATTAAACATAAACATTATTATTTTCCCTTGAAAATGAAGTAGACCTGTTTGTTGCTATCTTCAGCCTTCATGTTATCAAAGTATTTCAGAAAGTGATCTTACTTTAGATGACTTCAATAACTGTTTTATTATATGGACAAAAATTCCCAATCACAGTATTTTCCTACAGTATTCACATCAGAGCAGTTAGTTATCTGTATACAGTTCTTCAAACTATTCCTGGTATGGAGCAGCACTCTGTATTAGCATAAAACAAAAGTAAGTTATATGACTTTCACTTATTACTGAAAAGTATCCATCCTAACACTTGAATTAGAATTGTCAAAACTAAAGATTTCACAGCATATAAAACAATCTAATATTTTATGTCATTTCAGATTCATTGACTATTAGAACCACTTTTATTCCAAGTCATAAAAGGAGAAACAATAGGCCACCTATTACTTTGTCTGCCTAGAACACCTCATTGTTTTCAAGCACATGTTCTTGGGCTATCACTCATAATACCCCACCTTCTGGCCAGTGGGGTGGGCGCACAAGAAAGCCAAACCTTGCTCTCCCCACAATTTTCTAGTCAGACAAGGAGAAAGATGAACAGTCACTATAACTGTGCTCGGTTTCAGGAAGATATTAGTCTGGTAAATTCCTTATTATACGGAAGCAGCTAGTTCATGGGAAGATGAAGCGGACATACCAAGAAACTTAGAACAGACCAATGGCAAAAGCTGTGCAGTGCTCATATCCCTTGTTCCAATAATCCCTAAGCCCCTGATACATCCCTGCTCTTCTTGCTGTTTTGTTTCATCAGAGAATACATTTCCCTTTATGTATCACCTTGTTCAAATTAGATGTCTGTGCCCTGCACTGAGAGGTCCCTAATGCAAACATAACCTAAAGCAAAATGATCCACAATTGCTAGAATGATCATTCATATGATCACTACAAAGCAAAATGATTAAGAGCATAACAAACAAGATCAAAGCATGCATGTGACACTGAAGATACGATATTTTACTGAGAAAACGCTGACACTAGAAGCTCTCCTGGATATTGAGAATAATGTTCCAATGTGTACTAATATAAACAAAGGCATATACACTGGCATTTCAAAATTTTATTTCTCATAATTTACCTAGTTTAAGCACATAATCATGAATTTATGGCAGTAAATGACCTACAAAGGTCATCTAAGTCCATGATACCAGCAATTCTTTTATAACAGAAAAAGATAACATGTAAGAATTGAATTAATTTTCTTTTGCACAAGGATCGTTCACAGGATAAGGAACATCTTTCACTTTAAATTACTAATCTGAATGCAGACTCAGGCCAACAATAATTGAAAATGATGTGAGAAGAATTTCAACATTGTAATAACAGAGAATGTTTAAGGCATAAAAGAACAATTAAATTCAGGAATTATGGCTCAGTTCATAAACTGATATTCTAAGAAAATATCATACCATAAGACCATAATAATAACTTTCCACAATACATTTTATCCTGACTTGAATATGTACCTAAACCCTTCTTGGATAAGGCATGAGGTCCAGAATATAATTTCATAAGCTAAATTCTACAAACATATAGAGCAGAGAAGATTAAAGCATTCACAAATAATTAACCTTGAAATAATATGGGTAGAAAGGACATTACTACCTTACTTGTAAAGCACCAACAGTTAGTAAAATTTTATTGAATAACAGCTTTTTCTTTAGCGCAATTCTGCTCTTTATTATCTAGAATGACTAGGCAAAATAGGTTAGTTTTGTTTTGCATACATGATATTTACTGCATGATAATTCAACACACTCTAGAGTCAATCACAATATTTTTATCAGAGAGTGAACTCTCCATCCTCTCAGGAATGTCACCTCATATCAAACTGTATATGTGAGTTACTGTCACAACTACTGGACTTCAAAATACATATACACTCAAGAGCTTAACAGACACTTTGGGAGCTTAGGCTGTGGCAGGGCTACTCTCTGTCAGCGGCTTCTCCAAAACCAGAGAGCTTAGGCTGCAAAAGACCTCAAAGCTTTTACACTTTGCAGGCCAGCACTTTCAAGCAATGAGGGGCCTTACTTGTGGTCTCGGATCTCAGCTATGGTGGTCTAATCAGTTTCTCCCAAGAACTGCTCATATAAAGGTACACTTCCACTTTTAGCCTTCACTTGAACACAAAGGCCTCCTTTCATCATAATTGAGCAAAGACACTTTAATAGCTTTGGAACACACTCACAATGTGGTTAATGTACCTCATCCATTGAGTGTATTCCCTGTGAAGTCTGTCCATGTTACTCTCCCCATCTTTAAGTACTGTTAAGTCAAGAAAAAATTCTCTTTGTATGGCAATAAACACTGTGATTCATGAAATCATACGTTGATCATCTTATTTCTACCATATGTAACAAAAATCCAAGTACAAACATGCACATTTATAGAGGGAGATATAAATTAGGTGTGGAATGAGAAAACTGGAGACTATTTAGACAAAAACCATCCATTTAAGTAACATTTATTGAGTGCCTACTATGTAACAGATTCTATGCGAGGCACAGAGGACACAACAAGGAACAAATCATGCAAAAATTCACAGCTTCATGATGCTTACATTCATTTCAGTAAGTATTAGACATCTTACTATTTTCAATAGCCATTAGACATCTTAACTCTCTTGAATGCTTAGCCATCTATCTCAGAAACTTCTAGGTTTTGAGCAGTTAAAAGTAATAAGTAATTTTATATTCAATTTAAAATTAATGTCAAAATTCAAAGTTGAAAATAGAAATGATAAAAGAGAAGGCTGATAGATTGAAAACAGCTATTAGCAAATAAATTTTTTTAAAAAGTGGGGAGGGAAACTAAGGCCCAAAGAGGTGAAGTGCCTTCCCAAGGATATAGCTACTTAGCAGAAAGTCAGGCTACAGTTCACATCTTCTAGGTCTGTTCCAGAAACTTTTCATTGTGTCATAGAATCTATTGGGGTGGGGGGGAACTATAATGAAAAGCCTAAATAATAAGGAAAACCTCTCTTAATATCTACTTATTGTTTTATAGAACTGTCAACCAAAACGGAAGAAATTTAAGCAAAGTGGAGACTCCATCAAATTTTAGAAAATACTTCTGCTAAAGGCACTCTGCATTAGACTCTAAAGATGCACTTAATGAGCTAATAGATACTCTGTCTTCTCTAATATCTGAAATTCCCGGAATACTTTTATTCAAAGGCCTATTTAATATGAACTGGTGGTTATAGTTCATATCCTAGCACAAAAACACTCTCAACACAATACCACTATCTCAATTTGTATTTTCTGCCTGACTCCAAAGAAAGGCTAGCACATTAGCTAATAGGCTTAACTACATTATCATGCCCCCAGCAGGTAAAGGAAAATGGTTAAGGTGCTAGGAGTTTTCACACAAAAGGCAACATGAAGGTGTATGCTTCCAGTAGGCTGCTTGTCACAAGGAATCCAATACTAGCTCTCTTGAACTGTTAGCCATCTATCTTGGATGCTTCTAAGCTTTAAGCAGTTAAAAATAATAAGTAATTTTATATTCAATTTAAAACTAATGTCAAAATTCAAAACTGAAAACAGAAATGGTAAGAGAAGGCTGATAGATTTAAAGATTCATTTCTCACCACATGATCACGACACTTATTCACCTTAATGTCAAACAGGTATACCATTCGATTCATTTCCTAAAAAAACCTTTCCAACTCTACGAACACCCATTGTCGAATCTGGATCATAATCATAATGACATCTTAACTTTATTAAAATGACTATGAAGATAAAAATCAAGAAGGACTTGATACTTACACCACTGGAAAGGAACTGAGCATACTTTACATGAGGCGGATCAATATCCTTTCCAGAGATGATCTGCGTTATCTACCATTCTGTAGAACAAAGATAGAAAATTGAGAAATATTAATGTTAATCAAGTGTTGAATAAAAATTTTAATTATATAACTTATGGATATCAAGAGTTAACACTAGCTAATCATGTTAAATACTATGTCTTCTGATTTGCATTCTACTGCTTTATTCACCATACAGTTTGATACCTTTCAGTTCAGACACAGATCTTCACAAAAAATGGTATTTACTATTCATTGTTTAGAAGCTAAAGATCATGAAGACAACTTACTAGCTGGTTAAAACCATAGCCATAGAGGCACCGATTTCCATTAACTCTAAGTTAAGATTATAAATTAGACAAAAGTTAAAAATGTTGATGTCAAAAACTCTCACATTAAAATACACATTCAGTACTGAATTACATTATGCATGGCCGAAGTGTCCAACAATGACTAATGATATATGCAAAATGTACAAGGTAAAGTTAGAAACCTTTCACATTTGTATGTTCTAAATTGTAGCATTAATGAAGATCCTGTTGTAGATAATTTTCTTGCTGACTTAAAAGACAGGCCCAGGCGCGGTGGCTCACACCTGTAATCCCAGCACTTTGGGAGGCCAAGGCGGGTGGATCATCTGAGGTCAGGAGTTCGAGACCAGCCTGACCAACATGGCGAAACCCCAACTGTACTAAAAATACAAAATTTGCCAGGCGTGCTGGCACATGTCTGTAATCCCAGCTACTTGGGAAGCTGAGGCAGGAGAATCATTTGAACCTGGGAGGCGGAGGTTGCAGTGAACTGAGATCGCACCATTACACTCTAGCCTGGGCCACAGAGCGAAACTCCATCTTGGGCTAGGGGGGTGAATCTGTCCTAAAAAAGTAGATATAAAGTACAAAATGAAACTACTGAAATTGTTCCTCATTGTAGTTCCTAGGCAAAATAGCAAACCAAAGACACAAAAATGATTACTGGCAAAACACATTTTTCACTATCTGCTCAAATTCAGTTAAAACATATGAAGCACCTGCTTGCCCTGGCATAGACACAAGAACCAAAATATGAGTAAGATATGGTCCCAACAGTAGAGGAGCTTAGGAGCTCATTAAATGGCAGAAGGTGGGGAGAATAGAGACTAGGGACAAAAATTATAGACACGCCTCTCTCGAATAAAAAGTATAACATTAAAAAAAGACTAAAAATAAAACGTTTATATGAATAACAATCCAGAAACTAATTTAGGTTAGAGAGAACTAGGAAGATTTCTTAGAGTGAAATCTGGCTGTTATTTGAGGATTAGAATAAGACTTCCACAACATCAAGGCATAGAGGGAGGTGAGAATCATTGGAGGAAAGATTCCAGGAAGAGGGAACAGTGAAAAGAAATTATGAGATTTATTTAGATAATCAGTAGGCTTGTGTTGCTGGCCTTTAACACAGTATGTGTGAGGAGTAGATGATCTGGAAGGGGATCCTGGCCTTTATTCTGTAATCATGAGAACCATGCAGCATGTTTACATGTAGCATGTTTAGCATGTAGCATGCACCATGAAAATAGAATAAAGGTCAGGATCCCCTTCTAGAGGGGATCTTTTGATAACTTCCATGCTAGGAAGTTATCATCAAAGACCCTGATTTAACAGACAAGAAAACAGATTAAGTCACTGATACAAATTTATGTAACCATTAGACACTGAATTTTGTCAGTTATATTCAGACATAAATGGGCTTAAAATATTCTACAAAAACAAAATGTTCTAAAAACAGAGGACCAAGCAAACAAGATGTTATGAATTCTCTCAATTTCACAAAGCTCTTCTGGCAGAGGAGACAGATTATTTTTTTTCTAATTGACAGATGTTTTGAAGTTATTTTAAAAATAGATTAAGAACTAAATAAAAATGGGTATTAAGATCACATCCACACTGAGTGCAATGGCTCACACCTGTAATCACAGCTACTTAGGAGGTTGAGGCAGGAGGATCGCTTGAGGCCAGGAGTTCAAGGTTAGTTTGGGCAACACAGTGAGTCCTCTGTCTCAAAAAAAAAAAAAAAAAAGAAAAGAAACAAACAAAAAAAATACAATCACACCCATTTGAATGCCTATTATTTAAAAAATAAACATAAAACAACAAGTGTGGCAATGATGTGGAGAAAATGGAATCCTTGTATGTTACTGGCTGAAATGCAAAATGGTGAAGTCACTACGGAAAACAGTATGTCAGTTCCTCAAAAAACTAAATACAGAATTACCATATGATCCAGCGATTCCACTTTTGGATATCTATCCAAAAGAAGTGGAATCAGGCTGTGTTCACAGCAGCATTATTCACAAAAGCCAAAGGTGGGAATAACCCAAATGTCCACTGGCAGATAAATGGATAAATGAAATGTGATATATATATAAACAACAGAATATTGTCTCAGCCTTTAAAAGGAAGGAAGTTCTGACACAAAAACATGAATGAACCTTGAAGACATTACGCTAAGTCTAACAACCCAATTATGCTAACAACCCAATCACAAAAGGTCAAATATTATATGATTCCATTTACATGAGGTACCTAGAGAGTCAAATTCAGAGAGACAGAAAGTAGAATGGCCGGTAAAATGGGCAAGGAATAATGAGAAGTTATTACTTAAGGGTACAGAGTTTCAATCTGTGAGGATGAAAATGTTCTGGAAATGGATGGTGGTGACTGCTGTATACTGTATGTATTTAATGACACTGAACTATATAAGTTAAAATGGTAGATTTTACGTTATGCATATTTCAACACAATAAAAAAGTAGAACATTATAATAAAAACCTTATATTAAAAGGCATTAGGGATATAAATTTATGGATGCTGGATCACACTCAAGCACCTGGTCATAGAAAACAAGCAACCTATAAAAGAAAAAGAGAGGCCGGGCGTGGTGGCTCATGCCTGTAATCCTAGCACTTTGGGAGGCCAAGGTAGACAGATCATGAGGTCAAGAGATTAAGGCCATCCTGGCCAACATGGTGAAACCCTGTCTCTACTAAAAACACAAAAATTAGTTGGGCGTGGTGGCATGCACCTGTAGTCCCAGCTACTCAGGAGGCTGAAGCAGGAGAATCGCTTGAACCTGGGAGGTAGAGGTTGCAGTGAGCCAAGATCATGCCACTGCACTCCAGCCTGGCGACAGAGCAAGACTTGGTCTCAAAAAAAAAAAAGAAAAGAAAAGAAAAAGAGATTATACAATTATAAAATATACAGTTTATGACCAAGATGTAAGAGTTACAAACACAAAGACCAAATAACATGAGAGGTAATAAAGCAAAAATCGTAACAACTTTAATAATTTTGTTTTTAAAAATATAAATGAGTTATTTCAGTATACCTTTTAGAATGAACAAATATAGTTGGGGAAAATTTTAAAAAGAGAAATTTGCTGTATTATCAATAAACATAATTTTAAAGATAAAAAGATACTTTGTAAACCTTTTAACAAAGAAGTTTTTTTTCTTTGTCCACTACCATAATTGATCACAAACATGGTAAAACAAAAGGTTTAATTTCATATATATAATCCAAACAATCTAGGGAAAAATGTACAAAAATAACTACTTATAAACTACAAGATAGTCATAAATAACCCTTGGATCAAAGAAGAAATCACAAAGGAAATTATGATCCACATAGCTATACACTGTATTATTCATAAGGAAAATCTAGGCCAGGAACGGTGGCTCATGCCTGTAATCCCAGCACTTTGGGAGGCCGAGGCAGGCAGATCATGAGGTCAGAAGTTCGAGACCAGCCTGGCCAACACAGTGAAACTCTGCCACTACTAAAAATACAAAAATCAGCTGGGCGTGGTGGCACGCACCTGTAATCCCAGCTACTCAGGAGGCTGAGACAGAACTGCTTGAACCTGGGTGGCGGAGGCTGCAGTGAGCGACACTGCATTCCAGCCTGGGTGACAGAGCAAGACTCCGCCTTGAGGGGGGAAAAAAAACCCAGAAAACCCAAATGACCCAACAAAAGTTGTATTTAGAAGTAAATGTATGGCCTTAAAGACTTTAATATTTAAAAATTCATATTCTTACTGTTTTAAAATTTACAGCCTAAATATTTTTAAAAGTCAAAAGAAAAAACAGTATTTAAAAAACTAGAAAAATAAAATATTATACATCAAAATAAGCTAGAAAAATGAAACTAAGAAATACCAGTTGAAATTAATATAAAATGAAGCTACAGAAGGCATAAGTCCAAATGTTGGCTCCTTGAAAGACTATTAAATAATTACACAGAAAGTCTAATAAAGAAAAGAGAGAAAAAAACTGCTAAGATTCCGAATGAAAAGAAAAATACAGCCATGGTATTGGGGGAAAAAAACCCTAAGAAATTATAAATGCAACCGCATGACAATTCATTTAAAAACCTAAAAGAGAAAAACGATTTCCCAGTAAAATAGAATATATCAAAATTGACCAAAAAATAAATTCTTTAGTTGAACCAAATAGCGTAAAATAAAGGTAATTAAGAATCCATATACAAAGAGGCATCAAAATCAGCTGAGTTCTCAGCAGATTCAATCTATTTTAAAAACAGAATTCTAATAATACTAAACTATAGAAAAATACAGGAAATGTTCCAATCCATTTTATGAAGCCAGAATTATTCAATAGCATACCTAATAAAGGTAGTACACAGAACATACCATTTCACTTAAAAATTAAATGTAAAAGTTCTAAGTAAAAACTCACATTAGACTAGAGTGCAGGACATAGGAGAATAATACAGTAGTCCCCCACTTTATCCGCTGTTTTACTTTGGCTTTCTGTGGTTTCAGTAACCTGCAGTAACCATGGTCCGAAAATATTATGTGGAAAATTCCAGAAATAAACAATTCGTGAGTTTTAAAATTTGAGCCACTCTTAGTAACTTAGAAACCTCATGTCCCTCCTTCAGGGCATCCACACTGTAGACCCTACCTGCCCCTTAGTCACTTACTAGCTCTCTAGATTATCACACTGACTGTCCTGGTATCAGTGCCCCTGTTTAAGTAATCCTTATTCTACAGAATGATGGCCCCAAAGCTCAAGAATAATGATGCTGGCAATTTCAATACACCAAACAGAAGCCAAAAGTGCTTCCTTTCAGTGAAAAGGTGAAAGTTCTCAATTTAAGTTAAAAAAAAAAAAAATCATATGCTGAGGTTACTAAGAACTATAAGAATGAATCTTCTGTGAAACTGTGAAGAAGGAAAATGAAATCTGCACACAGCATACATAGAGTTTGATACTATCTGCAGTTTCAGGCATCTACTGGGAGTCTCAGAATGTATTCCCAGTGGATAAGGGGGGTTCACTGTATACCACTATAATCTACACAGAAATGCAAGAGTGGTTCATTTTTAGGAATCAACATAATCCAATATGTCAACACATTTAAGGAAGAGAAATTATATGGTTATATCAATAGATGTTGAAAAGGCATTCAGTAAATGCCTTAGCAGCCATTTTAAAGAAAAAAACTCGGCCGGGCGCGGTGGCTCAAGCCTGTAATCCCAGCACTTTGGGAGGCCGAGACGGGCGGATCACGAGGTCAGGAGATCGAGACCATCCTGGCGAACACGGTGAAACCCCGTCTCTACTAAAAATACAAAAAATTAGCCGGGCGAGGTGGCGGGCGCCTGTAGTCCCAGCTACTCGGGAGGCTGAGGCAGGAGAATGGCGTAAACCCAGGAGGCGGAGCTTGCAGTGAGCTGAGATCCGGCCACTGCACTCCAGCCTGGGAGACAGAGCAAGACTCCGTCTCAAAAAAAAAAAAAAAAAAAAAAAAAAAAAAAAAAAGAAAAAAACTCTATGGAAAAGAAGGCTAGAAAAAAAACACTCTGGTAAAAACATAAGAAGGGAAAATATTATTCTAAACAGCAAAACACTAAAAGCATTTCAAATAAAATTAAGATTGCATGCACACACAATAAATATATAGAGTATATATGTGTGTAATTTCACTTTTATATGCATAAAATAATCCGTGGAAGAGATCCAATAACAGTGGTTACTTTGAATGCGGGGTTGGGAACTAGAGAGATTATGGAGAGGAATGGGAAGAAAGCTGTTCATAGGAAGCTTTTTAAAAAAATTATTTTAACCATGTGATTGTTATTACCTATTCAATAAATCAAATGAATAAAATTAGGAATTAGAGTGAGACGCCCACTAAATCCTTTATAAGTAAACACTGACTTAAAGTTTATAGGAAAAATGGTAAGACACAGAAAAGAATTAACTGGCAAAAATAATGGAATAAAAGAGAAAAATATCTTTTTGTCAATGATTTGGCAAAACAATGTCTAGAAAACTCAAGCAATTATATTGTCAAAAAACTGAAAAGCTGTGTGTAGGGGCTCATGTCTGTAATCCCAGTGGCTCAGGACACTGAGCCAAGAGGACTGCTTGAGGCCTGGAGTTCAAGACTATCTTGGGCAATATAGCAAAACCGGTATCTTTAAAAACAAAACAAAACAAAACCCTGAAATAAAAGAAAGTATTAAATTGAGATATGATACAATACATTTAAAAGTAAAAGTTTCTCTAATTGAGCAGGAAACACCTAGAAAAAGAATGGGAAAGAGATTTTCATTGACAGTGGTAAACTTTCCCAATATTTATGAATAACTATATTGAGAAAGAAGCCCAAAAGGTTTTCCTTTCAATTTAAAAATAGGACCTAGGCTGGGCGTGGTGGCTCATGCCTGTAATACCAGCACTTTGAGAGGCTGAGGCAGGCCAACCACTTCAGGTTAAGAGCTCGAGATCAGCCTGGCTAACATGGTGAAACCCCGTCTATACTAAAAATACAAAAATTAGCTGGGCATGGTGGCACACACCTGTAATCCCAACTACTTGGAAGGCTGAGGCAGGAGAATTGCCTGAACCCAGGAACTGGGGCTACAGTGAGCCGAGACTGTACTACTGCACTCCAGCCTGGGCGACAGACAAGACGCTATCTCAAAAAAATAGTAATAGTAAAAATAAATAAAAACAGGACCTAATAGAGCAGAAAGGTTTTGTTTATTTTTCAACTTTTATTTTAGACTCAAAGGGTAAATGTGCAGGTTTGTTACAAGGGTATATTATGTGCTGCTGAGGTTTGGAGTACAGTTGAAACCATCACCCAGGTAGTGGGCATAGTACCCAAGTTATTTTTTTCAACCTTTGCCCCTCATTTCCTCCTTCCCCTGTCTTGGAGTCTCCAGTGTCTACTGCTCTCATCTTTACATGCATGTGTACCCAAAGTGTAGCTCCCACTTATAAGTGAGCATGTGGTATTTAATTTTATTTCTGCATTAATTCACATAGGATAATGGCGTCCAGCTGTACCCACCTTGCTGCAAAGGACATAATTTTGTTCCTTTTACATGGGTAGTATTCCATGGTGTAAATGTACATTTTCTTTATCCATTCCACTGTTGATAGGGACCTAGGCTGACTGCATGTCTTTGCTATTGTGTATAGTGCTGTGATGGACACATGGGTGCATGTGTCTTTTTGGTAGAACAATATATTTTCCTTTGGGTTTATACCCAAAGGAAATAAAAGGATATTTTATTTATATCTATCCTGGCAATTAACCGGCAAAAATATTGGAATAAAGGAGAAAAATATCTTTTTGTCAATGATTTGGCAGAACACTAAAATAACAAATATTTATTTATATAATATCCTTTTATTTTCTCACACACACATATATATACACACACACACATACTGGAGATATATATACAGGAAATATATATATACTGAAGATATATATATACGATATATATATACACACACTAGAAATACATATACTGGAAATACTGTGTGTGTGTGTGTGTGTGTGCGCGCGCGCGCGTGTATACTAGAGACAGAGATATATATACTGGAATTGCTGAGTAGAATTTTTCCACTTTTAGTTCTGTGTTTCTTTTTTTTTGAGATGGAGTCTGGCTCTGTCACCGGGATGGAGTGCAGTCGTGCAATCTCGGCTCACTGCAACCTCCACCTCCTGGGTTCAAGTGATTCTCCTGCCTCAGCCTCCCAAGTAGCTGGGATTATAGGCTTGCACCACCACACCCAGCTAATTTTTGTATTTTTAGTAAAGACAGGGTTTCACCATGTTGGTCAGGCTTGTGGGGAACTCCTGACCTGAGGTGATCCGCCCACCTTGGCCTCCCAAAGTACTGGGATTACAGGCATGACCCACCACGCCCAGTCCATTTTTGGTTCTTTGAAGACTCTCCAAATTGCTTTTCACAGTGGCCTTGCCAACATCTGTTGTTTTTTGACTTTTTTAATAATGGCCATTCTGACTGGTGTGACATGGTATCTCATTGCAGTTTTGATTTGCATTTCACTGATGACTAGTGATGATAAGCATTTTTTCATGTTTGCTGGCTGCTTATAAGTCTTCTTTTGAGAAATGTCTGCTCATATCTTTTGTCCACTTTTTAATGGGGTTAGAACAGACAGTTTAAGAACTACTAAGAAAATTGAGCAAAAGAAGAAAACCAAAAGTGGACTTCTGACCAGAGAAGTCAAAAGCCAGTGTCATGAAATCAATATGGCACTGGTATAGAAACGGACACACAAAGGAGCAGGACAGAATAAAGATCTTAATTATAGATTACAGCAAGTACGGCACAATGTGCTATCAAAGGTTACATTTTAATTCAGCAGGAGAGAATAAATATTTTTTAAAATTATAATAGAAAAACTGGTTATCATCTAGCAAAAAAACAATTGCATTTTTATCTTATATTATATGTACAAAATAAGTATCAGGCAAAATAAAGACAAATGTAAAAAATCACAGTAACACATCTACAACAAAATTTAGAAGATGACAGGTCTTGTAGATATGCTTAACAAAGACCAGAAACTTCAAAAGATAAACAAAAGGTTAAAAATTCCTTATTATGAAAAAAAAAAAAAACTAAGCAGTTAAACTGAAAAAAATATGACATGTAGAGAAAGAGCAGATCCAAGTTATCAAGTTCACTCAAAAAATACTCAAATGCACTAGAAGTCAAGGAAATAACAGCTTAACAACGAGATGTCACTTCAGTAAAAATTTAAAAGATGTATCTTCAATCATGCTACCATATTTCATTGGTCTAAATGTGATTATGACATCATTTGGAAAGAAATATTGTGATATATATTAAAATTTAAAGAACTTACACCTTTAATTTAGCAATATATATATAGGAACATCACCTACTTTCCAATTTCTTTTTTTTTTTTTCCTAGTCAGTCTCATTCTGTCGCCCAGGTTGGACTGCAGTGGCGTGATCGTGGCTCACTGCAACCTCCGCCTCCCAGGTTCAAGCGATTCTCCTGCCTCAGCCTCCCTAGTAGCTGGAACTACAGGTGCCCAACAACATGCCCGGCTCATTTTTGTATTTTTAGTAGAGATGGGGTTTCACCACATTGGCCAGGCTGGTCTCGAACTCCTGACCTCAGGTGATCCACCTGCCTTGGCCTCCCAAAGTGCTGGGATTACAGGCATAAGCCATGATGCCCAGCCCCAATTTCTTATCTCTACAAAGCGTTGTTTCAATCAATATAGAAATGGCTAAACTACAATACACTTTGATCAATTAACATAAATCCAATCATTAAAAAGAATTAGGGTTTTATCAAGTGATTTGGTAGAATTTATTTAATGCAGTGTTGTGTAAAAAACAAAATGCTATTTTAAGAAAGCATAATATGATCAGATTTTTAAAAAGAAAACTACAACCAAAATATCCCTTTATATGTGTGTTCTGACGTCAGTTTGCATATCTAAAGGCATACATACATATGCACATCTCTATGTACAAGAGCATAGAAGACAAGAACAGGTGAGCAACACACAATGGAACTGGGGTGAAGAATGGGTGTGCGTATAGGATATGATCAGGAAGGAAAAGTGAATGGCCTGGGAAGCCAAGGAAATGAAGGAGGTAAAGAAAAAAAACAACTTGAGAAGAAAAAAAAAAAGACTATCCTTTTAAAAAAGTATATGGCCACATTTACATATATATGTATATGTAACAAATATATATATGCATATTTGATAAAATTATAAAAATTCCTACCATCAGAAATAAACTTTTAATTACCAAAGGACTAGAACTGTCAAAATATTACATGAAGTCAAGTTGAGCAATGAAGACGCCTACCATCAACAATGTTGACCTCTAAAGAAAAATATAATGAAGAAAAATCTGTTCGGAATAAGAACTTGTCGATACTGTATTGCCTGCAGGTGGCACAATGGCTCATTCTACTCTAGTTTTTCTTTTGAATATAAAAAGTAATTACTGTATAAGGTACAGAAAAAAGTAAACTTTGAAAAACATAAAATAAAAGGTAAGCTGACCTCCCACCCCAAACTCCTTCTTCTTTTCCACTCACACACCATACAGTTTCTTGTCATCCGTCCTTCTTCATACATCTTTGTACACGTGTAAGTACATCATCAGGGTAAAATACTAGCAGAACAATTGTTGTGACAGAGTATATACATTTTAAGTTATGACAGATTTTGTCAAATCGCCTCCCAAAGAGGCACCAGTTTATACGCCCATCTTCAAAAAATGCTGCATTGTGAATCCAATATGTTAGGTGACTTAAAATTGAATTTACATTGTACAGCTTGGCACAGATCTGTTTCACTCAATAATGGTACACACAGAAAGGGCAGAATATTTAAATCAGGGAAGAAAGAAATATTAAGAATGTAAGGCTTTTGGAAGAAAGCAAAGAATTAAGAAAGGGTGGCACAGGCAGCAAGTAAGCCATCATTGGGAGAGATGACAGGGTATACTACAGAGACCAACTAGTAAGACCCTTAAGCCCAGATTTGGATACTAAAAAAGAATCCCCAAAAGTTTACACACCATTACAGAGCCCCTTTTACTGCTCTTTTATTCCCTTACACAGAACCCAATTTTACCCATCTAAAATATCTATAAAAATAAAACCAAAAAAGTTTAAAATAGAAAAGTATGCAATGCTCAGAATCCCATAAATTAGACATTACTGGTACTTTCAATTTACAGACTAGAATATGAACCGCCTTCCTGACTATAAATTTTTAAAAAAATACATATATACATAAATATAAAAATAAACACAACTCATAGAGGAAAAAATATCATAAACTCCAGCAGGATAAAAAGAAAAGTGAACATCCTCTCCCCTAAGCTCTCAGTGCTACTGACCAAAGATAAATACCACGCTTTCCTGTGAATCCTTACAAAAATAAAAACAAAGATACAAAATATGCATAGGCCTGCATATAGCTAACATACAACTCTATTTTTAACTGGTGGTTCTTTAAAATCAGTTATTATTACGAAAATTTGCAAACATGTAAAAGAGCAGAAAGAGGAGACAGTTAATGAACGCTTATATAACTATCATCCAGCTTGAACAATTAGCAAATCATAGCCAATCTTATATCCCTTCCTCTCCCTGCTCCAAGAGGTATTCTCAAGCAAATTCCAGGTATCAGATATCTCATCATTTTAACATGTGAAATTCTTAGCAAACGCTCAATATTTGGTTTCCAAATCCAGACTAGACATAGAAACTTCAAAAGTGGTTGGGAGAGTATAAAAGGCTTAACCACTGGAAAAAAAAAAAAAAATGATAGCTACCAGAAGAGAAGAAAATAAAGTAAATGAAAACAACTATTTAATTACAGCTACACATAACAGTGACTCATCAAGAAGTTAAAGTCATGTTTAGGATCTTTGTTTTAAACAGGCAGGAAACTATGTTTTTTAAAGCTAAAATGGCTAAAAGACAAGTTTACCTTTTAGGAAGTTAATCAGAAGGTATTGCACTCATGCCAAACGGTTTTTCCCTCAAACAATACCCAATAAATGAGGCCTTACTACATTTAGCTGTGACTTGAGAGACAGACACATGGAGAGTCTGGGGTGAAGGATGGTTGGTGACACAAGGAAAACACATACCATAGAAACAGGAATTAAAAATGATAATTAAGATATGAATCTCTCAAATAATGCCTCTTGATAGTTTAAAATGGTAAAGAAAAACTACTACCACCATTTAATGAACACTTCTTTGGGTCAGACACTCACTGGGAAATAAGTACTTTACACTTAATAGCTCATTTAATCTCAGAATCCCTTCAGGTTGGTAATTAAGACAAGACACTACTTGCCCAGGGTCAATCAGCTAACGGACTTCCCTTTTCTTAGCAGAACTGTAGTTCTGCTATAGTAGGCTTCACCTTTCTCAAAATGTAAGATTCAAATACTATTTGTTATCATTTCTCTGGCGCAAATGTTTACTTCTTTTTTTTTTTTTTTTTTTTTTTGAGACGGAGTCTTGCTCTGTGCCCCAGGCTGGAGTGCAGTGGCGCGATCTCGGCTCACTGCAAGCTCCGCCTCCCGGGTTTACGCCATTCTCCTGCCTCAGCCTCCCGAGTAGCTGGGACTACAGGCGCCTGCCACCACGCCCGGCTAATTTTCTTGTATTTTTAGTAGAGACGGGGTTTCACTGTGTTAGCCAGGATGGTCTCGATCTCCTGACCTCGTGATCCGCCCGTCTCGGCAAATGTTTACTTCTGATAAGTACTATGCAAGAAGTCAAGCATCATTATGATTTGTGATTAAAATTACATATATCACATATCATGGATATTTTTATTCCAAAAGAATTATTACATATAGTACTTGTCAAAAATTGATAGACCTATAGATAATCATGTAGCCTTTCCTACACTTCCAGTGACCAGAAAGCATATTGGAGAGTTTTACTGATAAAGATCTTCCTTTTATAGTTTCTAAAATTGTTTCCTGTAACTTCAACCTATTCATCTGGCTGGACCGATAAAGATTAAATTTCTTTTTTCTTCCACAAGTCAGCCTTTTTAAAAATCAGCATAATCTTTGCAAATAGTCTCCATGTTAAATATTCTTTGTCCTGGCTGGGCACGGTGCCTAACACCTGTTATCCCAGCACTTTGGGACGCCCAGGTGGCCAGATGGCTTGAGGGTCAGGAGTTCGAGACCAGCCTGGCCAACATGGTGAAACCTCATCTTTACTAAAAATACAAAAATTAGCTGGGCATGGTGGCGGGGGCCTGTAATCCCAGCTACTGGGGAGGCTGAGGCAGGAGGATCGCTTGAACCCAGGAGGTGGTGGCTGCAGTGAGTCAAGATCATGCCACTGCACTCCAGCCTGGGCGACAGAACGAGACTCTGCCTCAAAAATACAACTAAATAAATAAATATTCCTAGTTCTGATTCCAGTTGGATACGGTTTTCTACTTTTCTTTTCTTTTTAAGATAGGGTCTTACTCTGTCACCCAGGCTGGAGTGCAGTGGCACCATCACAGCTCACTGCAACCTCAACCTTCCAGACTCAAGCAATCCTCCCACCTCAACCTTCAGAGTAGCTGGGACTACAGGTACATGCCACAATGCCCAGCTGAGTTTTAAAAAATACTTTTGTAGAGACAGGGATCCAACTATGTTGCCCAGGCTGGTCTCAAACTCCTAATTGGACTCAAGTGATCCTCCTCCCTTGGCTTCCTAAAGTGCTGGGATTACAGGTGTGAGCCACCACGCTCAGCCTGGTTTTCTCATTATCTTGACTGCCTTCTTCAGATGTGCATGTCAGAGTTTATCTTAAAAAGTGGCTCCCCAAATTCAGCACAAAACTCCTGCAGAGAGCCTAACCAGAGCAGAATGCAAGGAAACTATTAATTCTCTGGGCCTGTACTTTAAAATTATATTCGGTACTTTCTCTCATCACCACATCATTTTTTTGTATATTAGATGTGCAGATAACCCTTATGTCTTTTGCACATTCATTCAAGAAGCATTGATTAAACATGTATGATGCAACCACACAAGCTTCTCTTTTTTCCAGGCTTCCTTTTCCTAAACTCAGCTTTTGTTGTTGTTGTTAAGCAAAATAGTCTTATTTTCACTTTTTCCTCTAAGCAGGCATTACCACTTGACATACTATTGATTTTATTTGTCTATTATCTATATCTGCTCCTAAAATATTATTTGGGCCGGGTATAGTGGCTCACACCTGTAATCCCAGCACTTTGGGAGGCCGAGGTGGGTGGATCATGAGGTCAAGAGATCGAAACCATCCGGGCCAACAAGGTGAAACCCTGCCTCTACTAAAAATATAAAAATTAGCTGGGCATAGTGGCGTGCACCTGTAGTTCCAGCTACTCGGGAGGCTGAAGTAGGAGAACCGCTTGAACCCAGGAAGTGAAGGGTGCAGTGAGCCGAGATCACGTCAGTGCACTCCAGCCTGGCAACAGAGCAAGACTCCGCTCAAAAAAAAATAAATAGGCCGGGAGCAGTGGCTCACGCCTGTAATCCCAGCACTTTGGGAGGCCGAGGCGGGCGGATCACAAGGTCAGGAGATCGAGACCATCCTGGCTAACTCGGTGAAACCCCGTCTCTACTAAAAATACAAAAAATTAGCCAGGCGTGACGGCGGGCGCCTGAGATCGTAGCACTGCACTCCATCCTGAGCGACAGAGCAAGACTCTGTCTCAAAAAAAAAATAATAATAATAAATAAATAAAATATCTGGAACATAACAGGCACTATAATATTTGCTGAACTAATTCATGAATAGAGAGAAGAGTTTAAAACATCACATTCTTTATGGCTTCTGGACAAGAGGCTCCAGGCTACTGCTAGATGATGTTAGAGTTTTATCAATAAATACAGGTAATCAGAAAAGCCACATGACTGCCACATACCCTCCAGAATTTACTGTAATAGTCTAGTACAGGAATTACAGGTCTTGATTACTTTAAAACACATGGTGGCTTTTACTGTTGATCTCAATTATGTTCTCTACTTTTTTCTATTCTAAAATATGTAATCTGAAATAGAAATATATATTTCTCTATTATCAATAGTGAGTAACTGGTAAACTCTGTTGAACTATGCTAGGAAATGTCAGAGAATACTTATCCCTAGGTCAGAGCTGAGCTACCATCTCTACCTCTATACAGTTGTGCCTCTAATGTACTGACTCCAACCATGATTACCTTCAAGCATAGTCAGTTTAAATGTCACTTCCTTTGTGGCTTCACTGTTTCAGAAAGAGTTGTAACTGTACAATCTGTGGTTTGACTTCAGATCTTCAGATTCATCTAAACATATCTAAGGAGCCGCCACTGTTTATAATATACTACTTAGCATTCCCTTCTATGGAAATCTCAGGGTGCTCCACTCCCATGGGGTCGTTACTGTTAAGTTATATGTGAACCTATTCCATTCTTACTGAATTACAGTACAAATGTATTATAGCAGGTAGAACTTTCTCTCCATGTCAGTTTAGTGCAATTGTTCCCAAACTGTGCTGTACATCAGAATCACATGTAAGTCTTTTATAAGCATAGAATCCCCAGCCAACTCTGGACTTACTGAATCCAAACTAGAGGTGGGGGTCCAAGAATATTTTTAAATGACTCCTAAGATAATTCCACTTGGAAACTATGTACTGGTTTAGAGTACAAGAAAAATTCTCATGATGCAATACCTTATCTCCTGGGTAAAATATAGTGTCTAGGCATAAAGACATACATACTGGCATTCCAAGCTGAATTGATGAAATACATTTAATGATTTAATCACAAGTGAAGATAAACTTGACAGCACTTAGGATATGTCTACTTTAAAGGAATTCATATACGATATTGGTGAAAGTAACTCATAAGAATTCCCAAACTAGTCTCTAACCTCTGTTGCTCTCATCCCACATAGTAATTACTTGCCCCAGCCAATCAGGTCCTGTAGACCTTCTAAACCGGAATACCTTCCTCCCCTTTCTTTTCTACTGGCTTCAGGACAGCAAATAGTCTTTCAAACCTCTGCTAGTACAGCACCACACATATATTTCTGTTATCCTGTATTACAATAATTTGAATACCTATCTGTCTTTCCCTACTAGAATGTGAGCAGAAGAGCAGGGATTGTTTCTTATCAATTGCTGCAGTCTCAGCTGCTACCAATGAGCTGGCAACAAGCAGTAAATAAATCTTTGCTTAGTGAAGAAATGAAAGAAAATGCCCATTTTGAAGTCTTATTCAAGTAAGATCATCTTAAGGGTTCCAGTCCTAAAAATTAGCACCAAAAGATTCTATGATACTAAATTTAAAAATAGCATAATTCGGACATTTTCCAAGATAATTAATAAGAATTTATTAAGTATCCACTGCAAGCCAAAATGCTAAAGTTACAAAGATAAATAGGCTTTGTTCTTGATAATTCGGTAAACAATATGTGTTCTCAGGATGAAAGAGTTACCACCCACCCTACCCTATCACTGGTTTACGATCTATATTCACAGCGCCTTGCAGGCCAAACTCTGTTAAGACTTCAGGTGCCCCACCCCTCCACCAAGGTAGCTAAAAAACACCAGAGAATCCAGATCAACATCTCCATGTTGCTTAGCCCATGACAGCTCTCCAGAGTTGACTCCAACAGGAAAACTTAAAAAGCTGAATTGCAGAGTCTCCTATCATCCTTATAAATAATTTTAACGTCTGTGTAACTATTATTCAAAAAAGGAAACTATCTCCTGGACTAAAACAAACAAAAATTATTCCTACTGGCATACATCTGGAATATTTTCATGTTAAAAAATTAAAGTTTACTCATAGAACTAATACATAATATAATACAGATGCCCTGATTTATTACTCACTCATGTAGCTTTGAAACCTCTACTCTCTTTGCTTTGCAGGCAGAGTATAATAAACAATTACTAGAGCAAAAAATTGTGGTCTTGAGTTTCTGGAAGATTTAATGTCTTCATCCTTATTTTGCATTTCCCTTACCCCAGAAGTTTCCCAATCCTTAATAAAGGAAATAATTACAGAATTGGAGAAAGATATTTTATTAAGCTAGAATAAGGTAAATAATAAAATCTTATATTAAGCTAGAACTGATATTAACAATCATGTTTTCCAGTCACATCAGTTTACAGATGAAAAAAAATCTGATCGTAGGAGCTAGAAACTCTGATTCCCAGGTTAGTGCTAACACTAATTTGCACAATAAATAAAAGCAAACATTCCAGACATTCAGAAACTTAAGATCTACTAAATGCATGTCATTCAAAGGTTTTGTTAAGAGTTGAGAATTGTTATAAATGTGCAAACAGAAGCCTTCTATAGCTGGCCATAGACAAGGATTTCCTGTAGAAGGAGAAGAAAATAAAATTTTAAAACATATTTTCACAGAATACCATCTTTAAAAAACCTGTAACATGAGATAAATGGTATCCTCTCTATACAGGCACTTCTTTTATGCCTCAATCCTGCAAGACCCAAGTATTCATTCATTTATGCACTCAGCAAATATTTACTAAGCACCTATTACATGCTAGGCACTGGGAAATATAGCAATGAACAAAACACAATTCCTGCTCACATGGAAGTTACATTCTTGTGGTAAAACAATGTATTTTCAGGTCATGATAATTACAATGGAGAAACAAAAAGTGGGGAAATTTGATAGGGACAGTGGATGGTAGGATTACGATTTTAAATAGAATGCTCAGAGAAAGTCTTATTGAGAAAGTAAAATCTTAATAAAGATTTAAATAAGGTTAGGTTAGGCCTGGCACAGTGGCTCAAGCCTGCACTCCCAGCACTTTGGGAGGCCAAAGAAGGAGGATCACTTGAGCTCAGGAATTCGAGACCAGACTGTGCAACACAGTGGGACTCCATATCTACAAAAAATTTTTTAAAATTAGCTAGGTATCATGGCATGCACCTCTAGTCCCAGCTACTCAAGAGGCTGAGACAGGAGGATCACTTGAGCCCAGGAGATTCAGGCTGTAGTGAGTGTATTCGCACCACTGTACTCCAGTCTGGGCAATGGAGCAAGACACTGTCTTAAATAAATAAATAAATAAATAAATAAATAAATAAATAAAGTCAGGCAGCAAGCCATGTAGATACGAGGGACAAAGCATTCAAGATCAAGATCTCACAGCCTACCAGTTTCAAAGAAACTGCACGAAGACAATATGGTTAGAGCTGCATGAACAAAGTAACATGTGAGAACGTGAAACCAGGGGCATGAGGGCCAGATCAAAGGAGAATCTACACTTGAAAATTTCTATTAAAAACATGAAATATTATCTAGCTAACGTGGATTAAGTCAACAGCCTTAGTAGGGATAATCCAATTTAACAAGAGATTTAGCATGAATTGCTAACGGTAGAATTTCTGATAATATCAACGGGTTACTCGAGACATTAATTTTGGACATTCCCAGCATCCATTAAATTGTACTTCAGAGTATTATCAACTACTCTTCCGACTAGCTTTGATGCATCATCAGTCAATTTACTAGGTGGTGAGTGCTGAAAGGAAGAAAAGAAGGCAGAAGATGAGAGAATTCATATGCTCTCAATTGCAAAAAAAGTGGAGAAGTGTTTTACTTTCCATATCTCAGGAGGATATGCTAATATATAATTCAGAATAACCAGGTGGCCAGTCAGATAATGGTTCACAATTAAAAGCTGAAGTCAAACAAATTCCACAGAGCCAACTTACTCTTTACCCAATACTCGTAATACTGTAAGCAACTCAAGGACAACAGTTTATTTCTCTGCATTCCTCAGAGTCTACTATAGAGAGTTATTTTAGGGCCTCACATTTTATACTGCCTCGCTAATAGACATAAAAATTACCTGAATTCATGAAAAAAGGTTCTCCATCTGAGTTGTGGAGCATACATCTTTCTTACACACCCATCTTTAAACACCTGGGCTACAGATAAGCATCACATTTTCTCTTTCTTATGTTCCTCTATATTCCTCAAGATAATGTATTCTACTCCAAAATGACAAAGGTTTATCTCAATTTTATCTTCTAAAGTATCCATATGTTTCAGATCCCTTATCCTGAATTATTTTCCTCAGATATCTACTGACAAGCTCCTGGGTTCTCAAACTATAATGACAATTATAAACTACAATGTGCCATACAAATATACAGTGTTAATATTTGTATTTATTGTGTGCAACCAAATATAATGAGGTCTCACAAAGTACCCATTGTTCTATGGACTTATATGTAACTACAGGTGGCAAGACCTCTTCGATCTTTAGAATAATTTCCAGACTCAAATTGGCTTTAAATTCTTTTATGTTATTTCTAACCAGCATTTTTAAATGAGATAAATTTATATCCTATGCTCTTTATTACTTATTTTATCTGAGCTAAGATACATAAAAATAAAAATAATGATTTGAAAATACATATCAAACATTATTGTATTTTTTTTTTTTTTTTTTTTTGAGATGGAGTCTTTCTCTGTCACCTGGACTGGAGTGCAATGGCACCATGTCAGCTCACTGCAACCTCACTTCCTGAGTTCAAGTGATTCTCCTGTCTCAAGCTCCCAAGTAGCTGGGATTACAGGCATCCACCACCATGCCAGGCTAACTTTTTGTATTTTTAGTAGAGATGAAGTTTCACCATGTTGGCCACACTGGTTTTGAACTCCTGACCTCAAGTGATCTGCCCGCCATGGCCTCCCAAAGTGCTAGGATTACAGGCATGAGCCACCTACCATGCCCGGGCAACACAATCGTATTAAGAATATCCCCTATGGGCTGGGCACGATGGCTCACACTTGTAATCCCAGCACTTTGGGAGGCCGAGGTGAGTGGATCACCTGAGGTCAGGAGTTCGAGAACAGTGTGGCCAACTTGGTGAAACCCCATCTCTACTAAAAATATGAAAATTAGCTAGGCGGGTGGCAGGCACCTCTAATCCCAGCTACCTGGGTGGCTGAGGCAGGAGAATCACCTGAACCTGCGAGGCGGAGGTTGCAGTGAGCCAAGATCGTGCCATTGCACTCCAGTCTGGGTGACAAAGCAAGACTCCATTTCAATAAAGAAAAAAAAAAAATATGCTCTATGGATTTCATGATGGTTACACAACTGTGAATATAGTAAAATTCATTGACCCGTATACTTTAAATGGGTAAATTGTATGGTATGTGAATTATATCTTATTAAAGTTATTTCAAAAAGTGGGGGGAAAAAACATATTCCCCATGAAAGGCAGAGAACAATGGACTCTTAAAATTCTGCCTTTATACTTTATGTTATGCCATATCCCACAATATTAAGTGTTATTAAATTCAAAATATAATTGATAGGTCATCCTTTTAAACAGAAATTCACATCTGGAAAAATTCATTCTTTACTTGATAAACTAAAACAAAATACAAAAATGCTACACTAAGTGGTACCAACTGCCCTCCTTAGCAGGTTCTTTTATCTATAACCTTCTCTCCAATCCTACTGCTATCTTACTTGAGACCTTCTCTTTCTGTTATACTAATGTAATGATTTCCAACCACTCTCCCTACCTTCCGTCCTATTCTTGTTATACATCGTTAACAAAGTAATCTTCCTCAAATGAAAAACTGGGAGTTGAATAAAATAAGAGATTACAAAGAATAAGATTTTACATAACACTGTTGTGTGTTCGACCTCAGGTTCTAACACTTGTTAGCAGTTTGATCTTGTACAAATGTCTTAATCTTGTTAAGCCCTCATTTCCTCTTCTGTAAACTGTGGACAATGATATCTTCCTCAAGGGATCAGTATGAGAATTAAAGATACAGTAGAAGAAGCTTCTAAAGTAGGTACCTAGAAATGTTAGCACTTTTGCCTCTTTGAAAGTTTGAAGCATTAACCTTTCTAAAAGCTATCACATCTTTAGGGAAACCTCTCAAGGAGGATAAAGTCACAGGAGGTAGTATTTGTAACAAAAATAACAACATTGGAATGGCCTATTGAGAACACTTGCTTTTGAGTGGGGGAGTTTATTTGCAGAATCAAACTATGATGAGAAAGTTCTTTCCTAAATACGCAGAAATCCAGAGCTAGGCAGGTATCTCTCAGCCAAGAACTGCTTGGATGAGACTTGCTTTCCCCCAGCAACTGCAGGGACTCATTGTCCCGAGTTTCTTTCCAAAATTCAGGTTTTTACAGTGCCTCTAATGAATCTTTTAATTATTCTAATTATGAATAAATTACTATTTGAGAAAAAGAATCAAAGCAGTAGTTTCTAACCACCTTGAAGGAATTACCTTTTTCTTCCCAAAAGCTGTGTAATCACTTTTGATGGATTGGAAACAGGTCCAACAAGAGGAAGAGAAGAAATGATTAGTGACAACTGTACACCTCTCTCCAGTGGGAATTTCTAAAAACTAAAATAAGGATATAGTACTGGAGACCCACCAGGTTAAGATTTTTGATCCAATGGGAATAGTAATCCAATGCTTGGAAACTTTAGCTCAAGTTCTTAATTCCTCTTCCAGGACCTCACAGAACAAACCACATTCAAAGGATGGCATGAATGACTTCAGACAGAAAAACTTTTATTGGTAAGCTTTATTTTATTAATAATACTTAACCAATATCAATGATCATGCTCTCCTGCTCCTTCAAATAATGACCAGACTCTAGAAAGAATCTTGGTAGAGATCATGAAGAGAACATAACAAATGTCTGTATTTTCTGTTTCTAGTTGCTAAAATTCTAAGTCTACACTTACAAAATAGAAATGCTTGTTGGATTTATAGGATATGAATAATTAAATGAACAGAAATGCAGTATTTGAATCTCATGATTCTGTATATTGTGACTAAAAAACATCAAGGGTAAAGGAAACTCCAAATAAAGATTTCAGAAGACAGACGATGATATGCAGAACTGAATATTGTAAAAATCAGTGGACCATCTAGGGGCAATATCTAGCCTGCAGCAGATGATGAGAGACTAGAATATGTAGAAAGTCAGAGCTAGAGAAACAAGCCAAGAATGTGTCTCTGTAGGTACAACAGTAGAGGGCAGAAACTCCTGGCTTAGGGGGCTGGATCAATCCTGTGGATGTATATTGACCTACACAGTATTTAAAAGTTGGGAGGCTGCATATAAATATTGAGGCTTCTGTTTTTATAGAAGAAGTGGTGCAGCATCTGTCACCACTGAGTTTGTAATCCCTCATGTAATCCCTTGATATAGGACATGCACAGGGCAGAGTGACAGTTGTCACCCCACCATCTCTAGACACCAAGTATCAACTCTCATTTATCATTGAAGGTTATACTGTGGTTTGTCCCACTCAAGAGACGTAATTCTTTACACTTATGTCTCTATGAGAAGTGTTAACAGGGTTCGGAGCATGCCACCCCAAAATATGTTACTTTGGCATATTGATTATTTTGAGTTAAGGGCACTAGAAAAACAGCAGACACAAGAAGGCACTGACCTTCCTTTCCTTCCTGAAAGCAGAAGATAACATTTCCATGTGAAAGGTGCCCTCCCTGTACCAGGAGGAAGGAAGACATTCTTATCACCAGAACCTGGGAGTTGAGGACAAGAGAAATCTGTACAAACAAACCTTGTCAAACTAACCCTTATCTGCCTAGTCAGTTTTCCACGACAAACTGCTCTAGCCCATATCCCTTTGCCTTGTCATGTTTTCACAATTTACTACTCTTTGTCTACTCAGTATATAAGGTTTTGGTCCTCACTGCTTCCTTGGGTCTTCATTTTCTTGTGAGGGCTCCCATGTACACGTAAATTATTGAAAACAATTTGTATGCTTTTTCTCTTGTTAATTTACATCAGTTTAATCCTTAGGCCCAACTAGAGACCCTAAATGTACACAGAAGAAATTTTACCTCCCCCACAGTGTGAAACAAAACAATCTATTTTTTTCCCCTTATACCTGGTCCACTTACTTATATTGCCTGGGCACTTCCTGAGCAATTATCAAATAAAATCAGATGGTGATGAAGCAGTTCACAAAAAGCAGGAGTCTAGAGTAGAAGCTAGGAATCAAAGACAAAACAAAAGCCAAAAAGCCAGACAAAGCCCCTCAGAGTTTAGTAACTGAAAAGGTAGCAGGATCCAAATTACAATGCACACAACTTTTAACCCAGCAATTCCAGTAGTAGAGATTTATGCTACAGATACACTCATAAGCAAAATAATTTATGTTCAGTATTATTCTTTGTAGTATTATTTGTAACACCAAAAGATCAGAAAACACCCTAAATGTCACCATTAGGGGACTACATAAATAAGTTACAGTATAACCATACAATGCAACTATAAAAAAAAATAAGAAAATTCATTATGTGCTAATATGAAACAGATTCCGAGAGAAAAGAACAAGGAGCTGAATATACATATGTCAGTTGTGAAGGAGCAGCAGGAGGAGGAAAGTGGGGAAGAATATAAATAACTATATATAGATTTGTTCTTACACATGCATGAAATATTTCTGGAAGGATACAGAAGAAACTGGTAGTATTAATTCCCTCAAGGAGGAGAACTTAATAACTGAGGGATGGGGGCAGTTCTGTAGCAGGTAAAAATTAGTTTTAAAAATGTAACAAATTGGCCCAGCTGATTCCAAATATGACTAAGAAATTAAGTAATTACCAGAACTGGTGTGGCAATGACCCTCCCCCTCCATATATATGTTATATTGCCTTGTTCAAGGATGCTGGAGATTTCAGAAGGAACCGAGAGGGGGTGAAGGAGTGAGCAGAAGGGGACTGCGATGAACTAAGGACAATGGAATAAATGGCACGGTGTCTTTTTCCATCTGGCTCCTTGAACTGGGTCTAATTCAGTCTGGTACCTCCAGGGCACCCTGAAGACTGGCAGCTCTGAAGCACTAAAGACAGCATTTCTCACACTGCTACTCTCTCACAGAGGACCCAGTAGCAGTGGCATTGATAGATGCCACACTGGGGTGGCCTGAGAGAGGATGGACTTCCCAAGGGAGGCTGTAAGGAAGGAGTATTCGTTTCTGTTCTTGAACACATGTCACATTCCATTCGAGGGCTCCTAGAAATACTGAAGAGGACTCTGAAAGGACTGGGGGGTTTGTGTAAGCAAGAGGAAACTAAAAGTTATTCTCCATCTCTGCCTTTGGTGATGAAGCCCTAGAAGCAATCAACCTATAAAAATATAACCGTAATATGTAGAGAAGTAAAAGAACAGAAAACAATACTCTGGCAAGAGAACCAAAGGAAATTCTTACTGAATTTTTTTTAAACTTAGGCTACTGCTCACTGAACAGGAAGTAGAGAAAAAACATGAGGATGGCTGGAAAGAGGTTACTCAAGGCTCTGCTGGGAACCAACACACTTAGTTATGCAGTACCTACTTTCTAAAGTGAAATCTTTCAACTGCTTTAAAATGTTTCTTTTCTAAGCCATTGAAAGCAATGAGATCATGTTCTTGATTAAGTGCCAGGTTTTTTTCCTCTGCAACCCAGATTGTTGAAGTTAAAAAGAAGAAAAATTAGAAAAATAAAAAAGTAAAGGTAAGAAGATTTGGAAACAGAAAAGAGAGGGGGAAACCATAAATATATTTTAATAACCTAGTGGTAGAAAATTATGTAATGACCTAATATAGAGTTGTTTTGTTTTGTAAATTGAGGACATCTTGCCCTGTTCCAAAAATACAACAAAGTATTTATTTCAATTTAATTTATCTAACTGATGTTTTCCTATTCCATTTTACCCAGAGTTAACATATACAATCTCTTCGTGCCCCACAGCACAAAATATTTATAAATACACAGATGAGCCATTTGTAAAAGATAGTTTGTGTTGAAACCATAGAGCTTTCTGAACCATAGAAAAAAATATGAGGACGAGCCTTAGGTAATTTTGGTTTACATGTTTTTCACAAGGGGAAATAAAAAATATTCACTACTCTAAACAATGGACAGTAAGATAATTTCTAAGATAAGCAAAAAGTAAAATATACAAGAATTAGAAACTAAACTCCATCTTGAAATACAACTCCTAGAGGTTATAGAATAAATAACAATAACATGATCCATGTATTAATATTATTACTTTGTATCCACCACAGTGCCTTCCACCTATATCAGGAGCTATTTAATGTAATTTTATATGTGAATAGAACCTTTATACTTTTCAAAGTACCTTCACATTTCTCATTTGATGCTCACAACGCCCTGTGAAGTAGGTAGGGCAGATTTCATTCAGTTTTACAATACTAAAAGAGATAGAGAAAAGTTAAGAGATAAATTATATGTCAGTTGTAAGTCAGAGACAGAATGCAAGGGTCCAGAACTCCTGGTCCAATGCTTGTCCAAAAGTTGTCTGCAGACCATTATTCCTCCACCCACTCAATATTTATTATGCAACAACTGTGTTCTAGGAACTATTTTAGTCATTAGGAACATAACAGAGAAAAAGAACGTACGTATTTCTACCCTTAGGAAGCTTCCAGTGTAGTGAGAGTCATTACATAAATAACAATACAAATAAATGTAAAGTTGCACTTGTGATAAACATTATAATGGGGTATTGAGTGCTATAAGAACATATAATGTGGGAGAGTTGACTTTGTTAGAGAGATTGGGAAAGGATTCACCTTAGGAACTAACGATAAAGTTCACTGACTAGCCTTTTAAAAAAATCTAAAACAGGCCAGGCGCAGTGGTTCACACCTGCAATCCCAGCACTTTGGGAGGCCGAGGCGGGTGGATCACCTGAGGCTGGGAGTTCAAGACCAGCCTGACCAACATGAGGAAACCCCATCTCTACTAAAAATACAAAATTAACTGGGTGTGGTGGCCCATGAATGCAATCCCAGCTACTCAGGAGGCCGAGGCAGGAGAATTGCTTGAACCCAGGAGATAGAGGTTGGGGTGAGCCAAGACAGCGCCATTGCACTCTGTCTCAAAAATAATAACAAAAAAAAACTAAAACAATTGTTTTTAAAAAGATAAAGTTCAGATCTGAAGGATAGACATTATATAGACAAAGAAGCAAAGGGAACATTATGTATAAAAGACCTACTATGGGAGGGGCCAAAATACAAGAGATTTTTTTAAAAAGCAGCCTGTTTGACACACTGCCTCATCCCCAGCTTACTGCAATCAGAGTGTAAGGTTAGGGCTGGTGTTTTTTAACAAGCTCCCCAGCCGGGCCCAGTGGCTCACGCATGTAATCCCAGCACTTCAGGAGGCCGAGGCAGGTGGACCACCAGAGGCCAGGAGTTCGAGACCAGCCTGGCCAACATGGTGAAACCACATCTTTACTAAAAATACAAAAATTAGCCAGGCATGGTGGTGGGTGCCTGTGGTCCCAGCTACTAGGGAGGCTGAGGCAGGAGAATCACTTGAATCTAGGGAGGCGG
This sequence comes from Chlorocebus sabaeus, assembly GCF_047675955.1. Lineage (NCBI taxonomy): Eukaryota > Metazoa > Chordata > Mammalia > Primates > Cercopithecidae > Chlorocebus > Chlorocebus sabaeus. The sequence continues at coordinate 28,546,193 of NC_132911.1, read as the reverse complement.
AAGTTGCAGTGAGCCAAGATGGCGCCACTGCACTCCAGTCTGGGCGACAAGAGCAAGACTCCATCTCAAAAAACAAAAACAAGAACAAAACAAAAAACAAAGTAAAGTTTCAGTGACTCCTGCCCTATTCCTATGATTATTTCAGAGCATCCAAGATGTTTCACTCAGGAATAGCGGGTGACTGTAAACAATGCAAAAATAGAAGAACTGTTACATCCATTCAAAAGCTGCTAAATTATCTGCATTCTAGAGGGTGATATCATTTTTTGTTCTTTCCTTTTATCTTTTTTTTTTTTTTTTAATTTTTTATTTTTGAGACGGAGTTTGACTCTTGTTGCCCAGGCTGGAGTGCAATGCTGCAATCTCGGCTCACCACAACCTCTGCGTCCCAGGTTCAAGCAATTCTCCTGCCTCAGCCTCCCGAGTAGCTGTGATTACAGGCACATGCCACCATGCCCGGCTGATTTTTTATATTTAGTAGAGACAGGATTTCACCATGTTGGTCAGGCTGGTCTGGAACCCTTGAACTCAGGTAATCCACCCACCTCAGCCTCCCAAGAGCTAGGATTATAGGCATGAGTCACGCCTGGCCTCTTTTGTTTTTGTAAAGAGACAAAGTCTTGCTTTCTTGCCCAGGTTGGCCTGAAACTCCTAGCCTCAAACAATCCTCCCATCTTGGCCTCCCAAAATGCTGGCATTGCAGGCCTGATCCCCCATCATTTTTAATCTAGAAAGGAAGAATTTATGAAGGTGGTGCCATCGCCCTAGGCTTTTAGGGGTGAATTAAATTTCCACAGATAGAAAAAGGCTACTACTCCAGAAGAAAAAGAAAAGAAGCAAATGAAAAGATACCCCTGGCCAGGTGAGGTGGCTCATGCCTGTAAACCCAACACTCTGGGAGGCCAAGGCCGAAAGGATCACTTGAGGCCAGGAGTTCAAGACCAGCTGGAGTAACATAGCAAGACCCTGCCTATACCAAAAAAAAAAAAAAAAAAAAAAAATTTGCCAGGAGTGGTGTTCTGCACCTGTAATCCTAGCTACTCTTAAGGTTGAGGTTGGAGGATCACCTGAGCCCAGGAGTTCGGGACTGCAGTGAACTATGATTCTATGATTGTGCCACTGTATTCCAGTCTAAGCTAATGAGCAAGACCCTGTCTCTTAAAAAAAACTAAAAATAACCAAAAAAAAAGATACCCCTTGCTGCTTCCTATGAGTGTGAATATTTTATTTTACTGTAGCCCTTCCTAAGTGGTACTTATTTTAGAAATATCATTCCCATAATACCTGAAAGTTGCAGAGGTCTTGCAGCTTACAAATCTTTAATTTTATACTCACAACAAATTCTATTACATTGCAAGAGCAGATATTAAGTTTCTCGATTTTGCAGATAAAACTAACTGAGGGAGGTTTACTTGTGCAAAGTCACAATTCAACACTGCTTTTTGTTTTTAACATACAGATTCCTGACCGACATGATGTGGAAAACGTATCAAAGTCTGTTATCTGAAATATGGAGAACTGAGTAGGCCTGCGATGCCAGACATACAAGAACTCTAGTATGACAAACTGAAACAAAAGCCTGTTATCCTGGCTTCAATTAATAAAGGCAGTGAGCAAGAGGTCTCCCGAGGCAGTCAAAAAGAGAAAATGACAGACGGAGATTCAATGAGGGATCTATGATGACACCTAATAACTGAAGTATAAAAAAAAATTATGGACAAGGGAGAAAAAACAAAACTAAGTAGCATAATATACTGAGGGACAAAAATGAATAGATGGCGAATCCATGTTTCACCTTCAAAATTTACTTTCTAATTTTTAAAGTTATTTTTCAGTTTTCTCCCATAAATTACCTTCAAGAAAACTTTGATGATCATCACACTTTCTAAGTCTATGCTGTTCCTGGCTGTAAAACATGTTTATTCTTCTCTTCCTTTTCTAACACAGGGGGGGCTCTAGAAATGACAAGAGTCTTGCCTTTGAGATTAAACCCCCACTTTGCGCAAAATATTATGGAAGATACAAAGAGGAGGTCTCCAGTCTCAAGGTTAGTATTTTGGCAACACCGGTAGGTACTAAGAATACTTCCCAAGATTGTATTGAAGAAAATGTGTTGGGCTGCACTCTATTTTCATAAACAAAAAGGACTTTTTTTAAATGGAAGAACAAAAATTTCAGAGCCATGATGAAAGAATTCCATGTCACACAGAAATTAATCCAAGGAACTGGAGGCCTTTGGGTTATGAATCTATCTGGCCTATAGCAAGTACTCTTATGAGATAATAATGTTGTACACATAAGAATAATTTTCCTTTAGGGTGGCATAAAGTTAGAAAGAACAGAGATTAGGAATAAACATTAACTGCTAGTGAGAAAAACAGAATTTCAATGACTACGGATAACAAACAACTTATTACTACAACCCAAAAGATTTAGGACATCTGTACAGAAATGCTGACACCCACTTCAAAACCGCTAGAACCAGTTTATAAGTCTCTTTTTCCATCCTAGCTATGCTATCCTCACTAGCAATCTCACATCTTCCTTCTTGTCTGGCTGACTGGAAAGGTGGTGCAGTAACAACTGAAAAATATACATATAGAAAGAAGATGATAGCCTATTTTTTTCTTTCACTCTTTTCAATACTACCATCTTATATCCTGTACTCCCTAAAATGAAGAATAATATTGTACTTTAATTGTATTAATTGAACAAAATTCTATATTCCTGTTTTTATATTGAAAGTAGAATGAATGTAATTTTTTAAAATCTTTCTTACCCCCAAAACCCTCAGCACAGCTCTTTGAAAGTGGCCTTGGTTGCTGTTTTTTTTTTTTTTTTAACCCTCTGGTTCAGTGGTCCTTGATGGAAAAAATACTCTTAACCTGTGTAATATAGAAAGTTTAAATTTATAATGGATGAATCTCTATAACCTAATTCTCAGATATTAAAAAGATTCATTTTCTCTGTGCCAAAGACAAGTGGATTTGTGAAGCCATAGAGTTCATCTCATTTGACACGAAATCATTCTCATTTTAGCTCAAAGTGCCTAATATGTTCTTGGGAACCACTTAACTATCTTTCATTTCTCACAGTGGATAATTACATGTTTTAGAGTACAGCTGAATCTCACTACAACTAAAAAAGTACATGGAGAAAATTTCTAGGCAAAAAGTACTCTAATGACCAGTTTTATTATTATTATAGTTTAAATGTATAATACATAGTATATATTTGTAATGTTACATTAATTCATATAATTATAAATGATATTATTATTATCTCTATATTTTAATTGCTCATAAAAGTAATACTGGTGAAAGGGACTGGTCTGACATAAAACTACAGAGTGTAACAGTGTGAGCAGTTCTTCTCTTATGAGAAAAAAAAATGTGATTACACCCACTTTTGATTCCTACAGTCAAGAATCAGAGGGTTAAAATAAACTGGAGTTTATACATCTACTGAAACATTAAAAAATTTTACACTCCCCTTAGCAGATAATTACAGTTAGTATTGTGAAAAAGAGACATCTTTTCATACTTAGCATTTTGAGGAACTATTAAGGACCAACTATGTATAATAACAACAATGGTGATGATGACACATTAAATAAGAATAGCAAGAGCACTTTATATATATTTTCTTTTCTATTTTTTTATTTGACCCTCAATGTAATTCTAGAAAGCAGGCATCAGTATTATCATTTTACAAAAAAAAGAAAGCCAATACACAGAGAAAATAACAAAACACTAATTTACTAAACAGTGTCTTTGATAAGTGTCAGAGTCAAGATTATATATTAGAGGTTCCTGACTAAGCTCAGTATACTCTTTTCTATGCTATACTGGAGTAATGCATTGCAAAATAAAGCTGCAAATTATACTCATCTCATGGTGCACGTCCTTTTGTAATGTGACCTTGCTGCTCTTCCATCATGTCTTTAGAAGTTTATAATTTGATAAAATAGAATTTACCAATATTCTCTTATTGTTCATGTTTTTTGGTTTCTAAGAAACTTGGCTTTAGCAAAGTTATATTTTCTTCTGTATTTCTTCTAGAATCTCTATCCTTCCACCTCTTAGGTTTAGGACTATAATCTACTCAACTTAATTTCTGTATATAGTATGAAGTAAGAGTCAAGAAATGCTCTCCCTTACCCTCAAATGGATATTCAGTTCTTCCACCTCCATTTCCTCAATGAACTACCTTGGCATATTTGTCAAAAATTAATGAGCCATAAACAAAAGTCTTTCCAGTCTCTATTCTGTTCAACTCATCTATCCTATGCTAACATCACACAGTCTTTAGTTGTGTAATTCCTCTAATTTTTAAAAAATTGACTTACTGTAGGTATTCTGAATTTCCATATAAATGACAGACTAAGCTTATCAAGTTCTATAAAATCCTCCCAGGGATTTGATTGAGACTGGGTTCAACTTCTGGAACAATTTGGAAAGAACTGAAAATTACAAATCATTGAGTCTTCTGATCCATTAACATAGTATATATCTTAATTTATTCAGGTTTTAATTTATGTCAGCAGTGTTGTATATTTTTCAGTACCAGGTCTTGTACATATTTATTTAAGTATTTCATTTTTTGATGCCACTATAAGTGGCAATGTTATTGTGCTTTCCCTTTCCAATTGTTTATTTCTAATATAAGGTTGTACAGAACTAAAAATGATTTCTGTATATTATTTCATATATCCTGTGACTTTATTAAACTAACTTAATAATTCTAAGAGTTTTAAAAAACATATCCCTTAGGATTTTTTTTTTTTTTTTACAAGCACAATTAGGTTGTCTGTGAACAAAGACAGTTTTGGTTCTTTTTTCTGTAGTCCATATGCCTTCTATTTTCCTATTTTACTGGCGACGAGCTATAGTATATTATGAATAGTAGTAGTACCTGCAGAAATTCTTGCCCTATTGCCAGTCACAAGAGAATAGCATTCAGTCTTTCACCATCAAGTACAATGTAAGTTTTGGGTATTTAGTAGATACCCTCTCTCAGTTTAAGGAAGTTCTTTTCTATGCCTAGTTTGCTAAGTTTTGGTTTGCTTTTAGATTATGAATGATGTCTTTCTGCATCTATTGAAATGATCATAGTTTCTCTAATGGAGTCTGTTAATATGGTGAATCATATTGATTTTAGATTGTTAAACCATCATTACATTTTTTGATATACAAACCTTTTAGTCATCAGGTATTAACCTTTTATTTTTATACTGCTGGATTCAATTTGTTATTTTGTTTATCATTTTCTAATATTTTATTAAGGATTTCTGCATATGCTTCTAAGGGACACCGGCCTATAGATTTCCTGTAATGTCTTTGTCTTAGTATTCTAGTAATCCTGGCCTCATGAGGTGAGAAGTGTTACCCTTCTTTTCTGTTTTCTGAAAGAGTTTATATGAAATTGGCATTCATTATTTCTTCCTTAAATATTTGGAAGAACGTTAATTAATTCACCATTAAGCCATGGAGTTTTCTTTGCAGGAAAGGTTTTTAGCTATAAATCCAATTTCTTTAAAAAACATATTACAGTCCACTATAGACTTTAATAGGGGTTTTTAGATTATTTCTTCTTGAGTGAGCTTTGATAATTTGTGTCCATCAAGAAATATGATCATTTATCAAAGTTGTCAAATTTACAGGAATAAAGTTGTTCATACTATTCTCTTATTCTTTTAATGTTTGTAGATGCTGTAGTGATATCACCTCTTTCATTCCAGATATTGGTAATGTGTGCCTCTTCTTTTTTTCTAGATCAGTCTACCTAGAAGTATATCAATTTTATTGATCTTGATTTCAAAGCACCCAGCTTTGAGAGGTTCACTGATTTTCATACTTTTCTATTTTATTGATTAATGTTCTTGTATTTATTTTCCTCTGTTTACTGTGGGTTTAATTTGCTCATTTTTATCTAGTTTTTTAAGCTGTAAGCTCAGATCACTTATTTGGCAGTCTATTTAGTTTACAGGTCTCTGAATCAAGAGTTCCCATACTGGAGAAACTGAATTTGAGAAGCCTTATTCACATAGGGACCTGGTATAGATCAAGAGATCATGGACTTGGAGAGTATGGTTGCAAACAAGTATGGTTTTTTGTTATTTAGGGAGAGGATGAGTGTTTGCATGTGGGAGAAATATGAATTGCAGTGGCTAGAGGGTAGACCATGATAGACTATTTACATAGATCATCAAAATTGCTCCTTTACAATGTGACTTTGCCCTTCTTTCCATCAAAAAAAGAGTACAGGATCTGACTGGACTTGGACCTGCTTTTATAAGCAGAATGTGACAAAAATGAGGTTATATGACTTTTGACTATAAATCTGGTGCCTCTCCTAGCTTCTGCTTTTCACTTTCTTGGAGAGCTACGCAGAGATCACCATGTAAAGAAAATGATCTAGTTTACTGGAAACTACCTTGGTTCTCTGATTTAATACCAGATCTCCATCATCAGGGAGAACGAAGGCACCCCAAGCAACAGTTAGACATGGAGTTAAGGCCATTTTGGACCTTCTAGCCCAGCCACACCTCTGACTAAATGCAGCTCCTGAGTAAGCACAGACAGAATCAACAGAATAACAACCCCATCAACCTTCGAAATCATGAGAAATAGTAAATTCTTGTTGTTTTAAGTCATGTAGTTTTGAAGTGGTTGATCAGTCTACAAATAAACTACTGAGTACTGATAAAAAAGAGATGAAAAGGTTTTGTTCTTGAAGGTTTGATAATAAGGGGAAAACATATGGAAGAATAAAGTTGACTGAAATACTGCTAACCCTACTTTTTTAAAACCATGAAAGTAAAAAGAAAAAAAAGGTAAGTATGAGGCAGAAAAGCTTATATAAGGACTTCCTATAATTTATATACTAGTTTTACACTGTCTATCAGTGTCTACTAATCCCTCTCTTTAAAAAGCAGAATTTACAAGCCATTCTCAATGGTAGTCAGAATCACCCTTCAAAACCGTAACTCAAATAATGTAATACTCCCACTTAAAATCTTGCAATTGGCTTCCTGCTGTACATAGGATAAAATTCAAATTCCATCTCATGATCTATACTGCCTTATAAGATTTGGCATCTGCCCTTCAGTCACCATTCCCTGGGCACAACTGCCTTCTTTCTGATCCTTGAATTCCTTTTAGATATTTTAACTGTTCTTTCTGCCTAAAATATTCTTTTCACATTTGGTTCCTTCTTATTACTTAGGTACTAGTTTAAATGTCACGTCAAAAAGACCTTTCTTGAGCCCCTAAGTTTAAAATACTATCATAACCCTGACTTATATGCTTCTAGCACTTACTACTATCTAAAATTGTTTATCATATATGTCCTCCCAAGCCTATCAAAGTAGAGATTGTTTCAGGCTCGTTCACCATTCCATCCCAGGATCTTACACAGTGCCTGGCACATAAAAGGTCCTTGTTTTCCTGTTTTCCTAGTAATTACATTACGTAAAGATAAGGTATTGGCTGGGTGCAGTAGCTCACGCCTGTAATCCCAGCACTTTGGGAGGCCATGGCAGGAGGATCACTTGAGCCCAGGAGTTCAAGACCGGCCTGGGCAACATAGGGAGATCCCATCTCTACAAAAATGAAAAAATAAGCTGGGCACAGTGGTACACTCCTGTGGTCCCAGCTACTTAGGAGGCTGAGGTGGGAGGATCACTTGGGCGTGGGAGGTAGGGGCTGCAGTGAGCTGTGATTGTAACACTACATGCCAGCCCAAGTGACACAGCAAGATCCTATCTCAAAAAACGACGACAACGACCAAGATAAGGTATTAGTTTTGGACTTTCACTCCACCCCACTGAGAAGGGGATGAGAAAGACTAAGCTCCCCATTAATGGAAAACTAAGTATTTTGAAAGGTACAAGTATTAGGTTATCTAATAAGTTGTCACACTTAACTAAATACGGTCTCCTCTAGTACAACCCCTACACTTCATGCTACAGACCAGGACTATGCATGAGCACAGGAAGCAAAACTAGTGTTTCCACAGAGAAAGTTTAGACTATAATTGTCTTCACAGAATAACTGAATACACAATCTAAACTGTCACTATATAACTTTCTACATTTGTTATTTTTTAATCATGTGAAATATATATTAGGTGTTAGAAAATAATCTAGCTAGATTTTTAAATCTCCTCACCTAAAATGAGATGTAAAAATTACTATTAAGTTTAATGTAAAAAATCACCTTTTGAGTTAACATTTCATGCCAAAAGTCAACATGGTAACAACAACAACAACAACAACAACAAAATAATAAGAGGGTTGAGGAGAAAGGGCAAATTGTTCCCAAAATGATTTCTGATGACTCTCTCAGTATCATGTCATATAATCATAGATCATTTACCAATCATTTATATTCAGAATACACAGCTAGGTGCTAGGTGACATGTTCCCTACCATCAAAAGTTTCACAACCTAAATGTTGAGATAAGAAAAATATAGTTAACACAAATCAAACAATAAGGATGCACAGGCTAAATAACACATGGTACAAAAAATGTATGTTACAATTGATTCAAAGAAGTGAATGATCACTGAGACTCTGATCTCAAAAAGGAAGATTTCAAAAAGGATATAGGAGGAAAGAAGCGAGGGAGGAAGGGAATTCCAGGGAAGTGGAATTGCTATAACAAAGATGCTGAAAAAGAAAAAAAAAAGACGTATGCTTAAGGATACTGATTAGACTGGTTTGATTTAAACCTGGGGCTGGTAAAGGTAACAATGAGGGAAAAAGACAAAGCCTAATAACCATAGTGATATTTGCATAATACTTCACTTATGTTATTTGACTATCAAAACAGCAGCACAAGAAAGGGTAGATTGTAGAGGGCCTTGAATATCAGGTTATAAATATCTAGCAGCAGTATCTACGTGTCTATGATGGAATACTCCATCATTAGAGGATAAAGAAAGTGGAGGCAGGGAGACTAGTTATGACCGTTCATCAGTAAGCTAAAAAGGACCCAGGTTAAAGTGACAGCAGTGGGAACAGAAAGGAAGAAATTTGTAAGGTGATAGTGATAACTGGGGAAGGAGATAAAAAGGCTACCAGGTCTTAGACCTCAGTTACTAGGAGAAGGATGGCAGAATTGAGAGAAATATTTAAGTCCAGATGGGGAGGAGCTGTTTTTAGTAGTGAAGAGTCTGGTTCAGACATACGAGTTTGAAGCAACAGCAGCACATCTAGTTTCTAGAACCCCTATCACTCATTCCAAAGACAGTCTTCTATGCCCACCATCACTCTAACCAAGAGAAATATGTTTCCCTGACATTAGGCCTGGTGCCCTTCTTTCTCAAAAAGACTGCTGATGTAGGAGGCAGGAATGAGTGACTTACGATTAGAGAGTCTCCGCTGCGGGGGTTGGGGGTTAGAAACGTTCTGGAATTAGATAGAGGCAATGGCTATTCAACACTGTGAACACACTAAATGCTACTGAATTGTACACAGAGGTACAGTAAAAAGGATCGAGTGTGGGTGGGCAGGGGACAGTACTGCTTCACTTTAAAATAGTCAAGAGTGGGCCTCACAAATTTATTTCTTCAACTCGGAAATGTCCTCTGAGCTCCAGACATGCATATTCAACAGCTTATCAAACTCAAGCAGGTCCAAATGGAATACATAAATGCCTTCCCCATCTCTCTATCCCAAACAAATACAATAAACAATAACAACCATCCTAGTTCAATAAAGAGCAATAACCTCCAAGAACACTGTAAAAGCCAGATTTTGAAGCTATTCTTAGTATCTTACACTCTCTCATTCTTCCCCATATCCAATTCAAAGTCCTATCAATTTAACATCCTAAATATTTCTGGCATTTGTCATCTGTCTCCATCAATAGCCATCACCATTGCCACCACTACTAGCCAAATGCAGGCTACCATCACCTTTATTTTATCAGTCTTCATTCATCTTGCCTTCTCACTTTCCTTCTCACAATCATTCTTTACAGAGCAACGAGAATGAGATTTTCCAAACATATCTTTCAATTTGCTTAAAACACTTCATATGCTTTCATTGCTCTTACGATGAAGACCAATTTCCTTAAAACTTGATACAAAAGGCTATGGGTAATCTGACCCCATTCCACCCTTTCATACTCATTTTGTACCACACCTCTCAGATTTATTTCCCCCAAACTTTATTGGGGCATAAGAGACAAAGAGAAATTATATATATTTAAGGCATGCAATGCGATGTTTTGATATATGTACACATTGTGAAATGATTACCACAATCAAGCGAATTAACATATCCATCACCTCACACCATGTAGTTACCATGATGTACATTAAGTCTCCAGAACGTATTCATCTTATAACCAAAAGTTTGTACCCTTTGACCAACACATCCCCATTTCTCCCCCTGCAACCTACCTTTGGTAATTACCCTTCTATTCTATTTCTATGAGTTCAACTTCCAAAGATTCTACATACTAGTGAGATCACGTGGTATTTGTCTTTCTGTGCTTGGTTTATTTCACTTAGCATAATGTCCTCCAGGTCCATCCATGTTGCCACAAATAGAAAGTTATCCTTATTTTCTCTTTGATGCAACAGTATCTTTGTTTTCTAATGAATAATTTTGCATTGTGCATATGTGTGTCATATACACTCTGCATTTTTTTTATTCATCTGGGAACAGAACTTAGGTTGTTTCCATATCTTGGCTATTGTGAATAATGCTGAAATGAACCTGAGAGTGCATGGATAGTGACTTTATTTCCTCTGGATATATATCCACAAGTGGGATTGCTGGATTTTATATAGTCAATCTGTTTGTAATTTTTTGAGGAATTTCCATGCTGCTCTCCATAACAATTGTACTAATTTCCATTCCCAACACACCTCTCAGATTTCTTGACTCTAATCATACCAGCTGATCCTTATACTTGTCAAATTCCAACTTACTACTGGGCTTCTGTTTGATTGGTTTTCTCTTCTCTCTTAGACTGGTTAACTTCTATTGATCCTTCAGATCTTAGCTCAAGAGGTACTTTCTTGGGAAGTTTTAACTGACTTCCCATACTAGGGCAAACTGGTATGCATAACACCCTGCATCTTTACTTTAGAATAGTTGTCTATGGTGGTAGTAGTAGTTCCTTTTTTTTTTTTTTTTTTTTTTTTTCTTTTTTTGAGACGGAGTCTTGCTCTGTCGCCAGGCTGGAGTTCAGTGGTGTGATCTCAGCTCACTGGAATCTCCACCTCCCAGGTTCAAGTGATTCTCCTGCCTCAGCCTCCCAAGTAGCTGGGACTACAGGTGCATGCCACCACACCCAGCTAATTTTTGTATTTTTAGTAGAGATGGGGTTTCACCATGTTGGCCAGGATGGTCTCGATCTCTTAGGCCTCTCAAAGTGCTGGGATTACAGGCGTTGCGCTTTTGTTGCCCATGCAACAAAACTCCCCACCTCAGGTGATCTGCCCACCTTGGCCTCCCAAAATGAGTAGTTCTTTATAGAAGTTGTTCTAGTGGTTACATACAGTTTGTTTGTACCCATGTTGAAATCTGATCCTCACTGTTGGTGATGGGGCCTAGTGGAAGTTCTCTGGGTTGTGGGGGCAGATTCTTCATTAATGGCTTGGTGTCATTCTCAAGGGAGTGAGTTCTCACTCTTAATACCTCCCTCTCTTCCTTCTCTTTTTCCTCCTCCTCCTCCTCCTTCTCCTACCTCGCCATGTGATCTCTGCACTCAGGCTAGCTTTTGCCTTCCACCATGAGTGGAAGTAGCCTGACACCCTCACCAGAAGCAGATGCTGGTGTTATGCTTCTTGTACAGCCTGCAGAACCATGAACCAAATAAACCTCTCTTCTTTATAAATTACCCAGCTTCAGATATCCCTTTATAGCAACACAAATGGACTAAAAGTGACAAGTTTATTATTTTAAAATATATATTTTCTTTTTAATATTTGTGGGTACACAGTAGGTATATACATTTATGGATTACAAGAGATATTTTGATACAGGCATGCAATGCATAATAATCACATCAGCATAAATGGGGTGCCCATCCCCTCAAGCATTTTATCCTTTGTGTTTCAAACAATCTGATTATACTCTTATTTTAAAATGTACTAATAAGTTATTTTTTACTATAGCCATCTTGTTGTGCTAGTAAATACTAAGTCTTATTCATTCTTTCTAACTATTTTTTTAGTACCCATTAACCATCCCTACTTCTTCCCTAACCCCCTACTATTCTTTCCAGCCTCTGGTAATCATCCAACAATTTTATATTTTTTGAATGGGTCATGTGATTAAAAACTCTCTGCCTCACAAAAATTGCTATGGAACAACTTAAAACAGACTATTGAGTTCATAGTACAAAACCTTATTTTACAGGCCAAGTGTGGTGGCTCACACCTGTAATCCCAGCACTTTAAGAGGCCAAGTTGGGAGAATCCATTGAGGCCAGCAGAGTGACCCCATCTCTACAAAAATTTTTTTTAATTAGCTAGGCATGGTGGTGTACACTTGCAGTCCTAGCTACTTAGGAGGCTGAGGCAGGAGGGTCACTTGAGCCTAGGAGTTTGAGGTTAACAGTGATTGTGCCACTGCTCTTCAGCTTGGGCTGACACTGCACCCTTGCCTGGGGGACACAGTAAGACCCTGTCTCAAAAAATAAAAAAATATAAAAAGCTCTACTTCTCAAGGTTTACTCCAGTAAATTACAGATTAAAGTTAACTATGCCTATTAGACTAGATCTGGAATAAGTCATGAGGTTGTTAGAAGCATTTAATTTTTTCTGGCAGAGGTATTCTCTCAAACTCAAAGGTGAAATTTGAACAGTACAAAGATATCTAATACATCTGGTCCATCTACTTCTAAATGAATATTTATATTTTATGCATCCAAAGTATATATGTGTGTATGTGTATATATCTCGCTCTCTCACGAATAAATACATATATGTTTATCTCTAATAAAGTCACACTGCAGCCTCAAACTCCCGGGCTCAGGTAAGCCTCAGTCTCCTGAGTAGCTGGGACTACAGGCATATGCCACCGTGCCCAGCTAGTTTTTGCATTTTTTTGGTATAGACAGGGATTCACCATGTTGCCCAGTCTGGTCTCAATCTCCTGGGCTCAAGCCATCTGCCTGCCATGCAATCCCAAAGTGCTGGGAATACATGCATAAGCCACCACACCTCGTCCAGGTTCATTTTACCATAAGAAATCATTATTAAAAAAAAAACCTGAAGCTGATGACATGTTTATACTTTGAGTAAATAAACATCATTTAACCATCAACACACCAGGTTTTAACTGTTTCTAATCTTTCATTTATCACAAGTGTCTAAAAGTAGTAGATTCAAGGTCACCAAAAACAAGTTGAGAGAAAAGTAATTAACTACTTTTATATTATTTTTAATACATTATTTTTAAAATATTAAAAAATGCCTTTATAAGGATCAAATAAAAAGATTTCTTGACATAAAAGCCTCTCATTAAAAGGACACAAAAGAAGCAACATAATGAGGAAGAAACAGAATAGATGGATACTTGTAAAATAATGAGAGAGATTTTTTTTTCAATGCCAGGGTCAAAACCTCAAGGCTAAGTCCGTATTTCTGACAGGGTCAAGGTGGTTTATCTGCAGTGCTTTACTAAAAACAACACATCTTATTTTCAACTATAGAACTCTATGTGCTTTCAAAACATTTTCCCCATTACCACCACATAACTGAGGGCAAACAATAATGAATACAGTGTTTGCCAATAAACAAAGGATTAAACAATAACTATATGGCTGCCATTTAAAAAGAACAAAACTAGAACTAAAGAACACCCTGAAGGAAAAAAACAAAATAGTTTTCTCTGCAACCAGGCTGATCAGATGCAAACCTTGGGTTATTCTCCCTTTAAAGTATTCTTATTCAGGGGCTAAGTTCTTAGTCACTGGTACAAAACACCCTATGTCCCCTGCAACCACAGACAATACACCAACAAAATGTGTACGCCTGTGTTCTACTAAAACCTGATTTGTGGACAATGAAATTTGAAAGATATAATTTTCACATCACACAATGTTATTCTTTTAATTTTTTAATTAAAAATTTAACATCACTCTTAGGTTACGACTGAACAAAAACAGATGGTGAATCCAATTTGGCTTTGGGCCATAGTTTATCAACTCCTAGTAAAAAAGAAAGATCACTAATAGAAAAGATAACAAGTTCTGCTCTTATATGTAATCCATAACTTCACTGAACTCCACTTTCTTCAACTATTTAAAAAAAAAAAAAAGGCTGGGCATGGTGCCTCGTGCCTATAATCCCAGCACTTTGGGAGGCCAAGGTGGGCGGATCACCTGAGGTCGGGAGTTCAAGACCAGTCTGACCAACATGGAGAAACCCCGTCTCTACTGAAAATACAAAACTAGCCAGGCATGGTGGCATATGCCAGTAATCCCAGCTACTCAGGAGGCTAAGGCAGAAGAATTGCTTGAATCCAGGAGGCGGACGTTGTGGTGAGCCAAGATCACGCCATTGCACTCCAGCGTGGGCAACAAGAGCGAAACTCCATCTCAAAAAGAAAAGAATACCATATACAAAAATCACCTCAAAACGGATCAAATACCTAAATATAAGAATTAAAATTATAAAACTTTTAGAAGAAAACAGGAAAATCTTTATGACATCAGATTTAGCAAGGATTTCTCAGGCAAGACACCAAAAGCACAGGTAACCAAAAAAAAAAAAAAAAAAACAAACAAAAAAAATTAGATAAATTGTATTTCATCAAAATAAAAAACGTATGTGCAGGGCTGGGCACGGTGGCTCACACCTGTAATCCCAGCACTTTGGGAGGCCAAGGCAGGTGGATCACAAGGTCAGGAGATCGAGACCATCCTGGCTAACACAGTGAAACCCCATCTCTACTAAAAATACAAAAAAAAAAAAAATAGCCAGGCGTGGTAGCGGGCGCCTGTAGTCCCAGCTATTTGGGAGGCTAAGGCAGGAGAATGGCGTGAAGCCAGGAGGTGGAGCTTGCACTGAGCTAATATAGCGCCACTGCACTCCAGCCTGGGCGGCAGAGCAAGACTCCGTATCAAAAAAAAAAAAAACAACTTATGTGCAAAGGTCACTCTAACAAGACAAAAAATAACCTATATATAATCAGAAAATATATTTGTAAATCATGTATATCTGATACAAGATTAATATCCAAAATATATTAAGAACTACTAAACTTGCCGGGCGCGGTGGCTCAAGCCTGTAATCCCAGCACTTTGGGAGGCCGAGACGGGCGGATCACGAGGTCAGGAGATCGAGACCATCCTGGCTAACACGGTGAAACCCCGTCTCTACTAAAAATACAAAAAACTAGCCGGGCGAGGTGGCGGGCGCCTGTAGTCCCAGCTACTCCGGAGGCTGAGGCAGGAGAATGGCGTAAACCCGGGAGGCGGAGCTTGCAGTGAGCTGAGATCCGGCCACTGCACTCCAGCCTGGGCGACAGAGCCAGACTCCGTCTCAAAAAAAAAAAAAAAAAAAAAAAAAAGAACTACTAAACTTAACAACAACAAAGCCTAATTTAAAAATAGGCAAAAGGTTTAAACAGACATTTCTCCAAAGATAAATAAATGACCAATAAGCACATGAAAAGATACCCAAGGACATTAGTCATTAGAGAAATACAAATCAAAACCTCAATGAGATACCATTTCACACTACGATGGCTAGAATTAAAAAAACAAAAAATCCAAATAGAAAAATAACAAATGTTGGTGAGGACGTGAAAAACTGGAACCCTTGTATATTGCTGGTAGGGATATAAAATGGTACAGCCACTGTGCAAACAGTTCGGGAGTTCCTCAAGAAGTTAAACAGAATTACAAGATGACCCAGCAATTCCACTTCTGGTGTACTTTAAAGCATCTCTAGATTACTTATAATACCTAATATAACGTAAATGCCATGTAAATAGTTGTTATACGGTATTGTTTAGGGAATAATGACAAGAAAAAAGTATTGCTATATATCCCAAAGAAATGGAAACAGGTGTTCAAATGAAAACTTCTTTGTTAGCTCCTGGTTTTAGCTCTAATTTCATAGCAATATCCATCAATTTGGACAAATTGAATGGATAAAATGTGGCATACCCACAAAATGGAGTATTATTCAACTACAGAAATTAAGTAATGAGTCGTGCTACAATATAGATGAACCCTGAAAACATTATGCTATGCAAAATAAGCCAGATTCAAAAAGTAGTATGCTGTGTGATTCCATTTATATGAAATGTCCAGAATAAGCAAATCCATAGAAACAGAAAGTAGACCTGCAGTTGCTAGGGGATGAGGGCAGGAGAGAATTGGGAGTGACTGCTTAATGGGTATAATTTCCTTCTGAACTGAACCCTAGATGAAAACCTTCTCAACCAGACAGTGGTGACAGTTGTGCAATACTGTAAATGTATTTAATGTCACTGAATTGTACTCATTAAAATAGTTAAAATGGTCAATTTTAGGTTATGTGTATTTACATAATTTTTAATTTTAAGAAAACAAAAGAACAAGTACAAAAAAGGGATAATGCCCTACTTGATGTGTAAAGAGAGATCAGACACATAGCATCACTTTACTCACAATAAATTATTATTATTCCAGGGAACGATTATTATGCCAGAAAAGTATGGTTGCTACCAAAGCACACTCTGGATAAATGAGATTTCACAGTAGTAACTCATAGAATATATTAGAAATAATATATTGTTACTCCTCTTCAAACGCAACTTAATGTGTTCAAAGTCTCCATTACAGATTAAGAATAACTTAAGAAAATAACATAAAATTAATGCCTGGTGAGTTAACTAGAGGTCTGAGAACTGTCTGAAATTATGTGGAAATTGTGTGTGTGTATTACTGTAAGAATTCATAATTTTTAGATTTCAACGGTATCCAGGTTAACAACTACTGATAAGTCACAAAGCAAACATTAAACAAAGAATGTTTTGCTTCACTTCTCAAAGCACAGATTTGATTTTGCAAAGATAAAAGTGCTTTAAAAAGTAGAATTCAAAAATAAAAGCCCAAGAAACCAATGGTCTATTACAGCTGTCCCTTGGTATCCTCGGGCTATTGATTTTAGGACCACGCTCCGTTCCACCTCTCCACACAGATACCAAAATCCATGGATGCTCAAATCCCTTATGTAAAATAGTGTAGCATTTGCAAAGAACCTACGCACATCCTATAGTATACTTTGAAGCATCTCTAGATTACTTATACTATCTAATACAACGTAAATGCTATGTAAACGGTTGTTTGACTGTATTGTTTAGGGAATAATAAAAGTCTGTATATGTTCAGGACAGACACAACCTTTACTTTTTCTTCCCCAAATATTTTTGATCCACATCTGCATAAATCAATGGATGTAGGACCAACAGATATACAGAACCAACTATATATCCAGGTAAAGTTTAAGTTCTGCCTCCTCCCTGTAGCTTTTCCTGATGACATTAGTTCATAATTGTCTCCCTTTTCTAATACTCCTCTTCTAAGTATTACTTTTGTGATGGTTAGCTTCTTATGTACTCATTTGTTAATTTAGCATAATTCAACATCTTATTATGTACTACCTTGATCCCAAGCACTTTTGCGTATAAGTCTTCTCTATCTCCATAAATGAGAAGCCACTCAATTGATAGAGGTTTTGTATTTTACTTATTTAGTAGCCCTACAACATAAAAGACAACACATAACTATTTTATTTTTATAAGCTTGCTATGTCTTTTAAAATTAAATATAAGCATGTTTTATTTAGTATGGTATATGTTCTATGCTTCAAATGAGGATGTGTATTTTGGAGTAATACTGCAGTTATCATAACACTGAATAATGAATGAAACATATATAGTTATCAAACCCATCATTAAAGTATCTCCTAATCATGTTGGTTCATTTGGTCAACCAGATCTACTAATGCTTTGTGGTACTACTGGTAGTATTCATTCTTGCCTATTTTACTTACACATAGAGAAGGTTTATTAAAATCTTTCTCAAGTCTACAGGTTTCCTTTATACAGTATATTCACTGCATAACAAACTAAAAATAAAAGGTCATAATCCATCATCCTGATATCAAGTGATGGCCAAAGGTCTATGGAAATATATTTGGTTTAGGTATGATTGAGACAAGGTCTCACTCTGTTGCCCAGGCTGGAGTGCAGTGGCGTGATCTCAGCTCACCACAACCTCTGCCCCCCAGGCTCAAGTGATTCTCCTGCCTCAGCCTCCCCAGTAGCTGGGATTACAGGCACATGCCACTACCACCTGGCTAATTTTTGTATTTTTAGTATAGAAGGGGTTTTAACATGTTGGCCAGGCTGGTCTTGAACTCCTGACCTCAAATGATCCACCCACCTCAGCCTCCCAAAGTGCTGGAATTACAGGCGCAAACCACTGTGCCCAGCCAGGTTAAGCTATGATTTTAAATGCTTATGAAATGTTTGTTTTAAAGATTTATTTATATCATAACGTTATAGTGTATTTAGCACCACTTATTACAAATTATTCTGGAATCCATAAAAGTTTTCTTATATTTTTTGTCTAGTTTATATTAGACTAAGTTATTCTTCAAGTCAGATATAAAGTAAAATAACATACATCTCTACTTAAATTTCACTTACCCTAGCTTTTCCACTATGATTATTTCATCTACTCATTATTTTATAGAATGTCTGGTCTCTCAAAAGATAGATGAATACTTTTCTGACACTCCCCTCTAAAAAATCAAGGCAGATTAAGCCCTTTCCTTCTATACCACCTTGAGCATGTTTCTATTACGGCAACAATCATACCGCTGGGCTCGTTCATATTCGTATCTCCTTCATCAGACAGTAAACCTAATGACAGTCTCCAGCATAGTAGGTACTCAATAAATGCCCATTAATTTCTTTGAGGAAATATTTGGGCATGAGAGTACTATGCATAAATGAATACATGTTACAGAGAATCATTTAAAAAGATAAATCTCATGAGATAATCTAATCATATAATATCATAACAGTTACATCTTTTCCATTATGGCAACACAAAAAATTCTCATAATAAAATATAATGTATTTAAACTTCAGGCAAATACTGCCTAGGGTTTTAATTTATAAGCAAATATGAAGGGCTTATGAGTTTGGATGACCAACTGTATTATTCACAACTACATTCCAAGGCCCTACCACAGTACCTTGTTCATAGTAGGAACTCAATAGTGATTTGATAAATTAGTTAATAAAAACAGGTTAACAAATTTGATGCAGAGAGGCACAAGTTAGTAAATGGTATCTGGAGCTAATAAACAATGAATATAAAGAAAAGGTTTACATATAAATTTGAAACTGGGTTATCAAGTTTACCTGGTTGATGTAAAATCTTGGAAGAAATGTAGAAAAAAAATGCTGTATCTGTCACAATAAATGTTCTTGTTTATTCAAAAGCCAGCTCTGTATGCAACACATCTCTAGATCTAGCTATTGAAAATAAAACACACACACACAAAACTTTGCTCTTTATAATATTTAGCATTTGAAACATCTTTTTGACTATGGCTTTCATTTTAAAATTAAGGTATAACACTGATCTCTTGAGTATTCATTTTAGCTTTGCTTGTTCTTGCTTAGGGCATGTGCAACAAAATTTGATTTATAAAAATTCAAATTACATACTACTTTCCAAGGAAACGGATTTTGCCAAGAGAAAATAAAAATGTGTGTGGGTATGTGTATCACTATGACATCCAAAATTATAAAGAAGTCATTCGAGTTGTGGACATACTACATCTTTTACCTATACAGTTGGCCCTCCATGTCCACGAGTTTTACATCTGAGGATTCAATCAACTATGGAAATCTGGAGCTAATAAACAATCCACTGTATTGTTTATTGAAATTATTGAAAATACAGTATTGTGCTATCTGTAACACAATAAATACTGAGATAAGTACAGACCAAATATTCAATAAAGAAATAATGTCAATTCTACTCAATTTCTTCCAGAAAATATAAGGGAAGAAAGCATTTCCCAAATCATTTTATGAGGTCAAAATTATCCCAATAAAAAGGTCAGAGAATTAAATTACATGAAAATACAGTATTGTGTTGGCTATAATGCAATGAATACTGAAATAAATACAGTATTTTCCATCCATGGTTGGTTAAATCTGCAGATGCAGAACCCTTGGATACAGAAGGGCCATCTAAGGGACCTGAATATCAGTAGATTTTGGTAGCCAAAGGGAGTCCTGGAACCAATTCCCCACAGACAAAGACATAGTCAAAAACACAGTATACAGTTTGAAGGCTAACTGTATCTGTTACTGGGTTAATCCTTCACCAATGGAGAAAAATTTATGACATGAACACTGAGCAATCAATATTCTGTCACTTTCCTCTCCGTTTTCCTCAAGAAAAAGAACTTCCCCGTTTTTTAATTCCCTAATTTTTCTATTTAGAATTGATAGTATAAAGAAATGCTTTGAAAGTTGCTATAGTTATTTGAATGTCTTCGGAAGTTCCTGCTGTTTTTAAAACTGGGTTATGGCTTTACCCACTGAATACAGGTATGTAAACAACTTTGATAATATATCATAAATAGCAGCAGACCTTATTTTGTATTCATGTTCCAGAAAATGACGATGCTTTTGATGACAGTGATTCTTACTACTTTAAGATATTTATGTTAAATGAAAGGTGGGAAGCACTTAAACTTGGTGTGCTGGTGGTAAAATGATGTTTATAAACTCAAATAAAGCACAAACATTTCACCAGTTATGATTTTTTAATAACGAAAGAAGGAACATCAGTAGAGACCCTACAGAAATTAAAAGTATCAAGTAATACTATAAACAAGTCTATGTTCATAAATTCAGTAACTTAGATGAAATGGACCAGCTCCTTGAATACATACATTACCAAAAGAAACAACATGGCCGGGCCCAGTGGCTCACCTCTGTAATCCTAGCACTTCGGGAGGCCAAGAAGGGCAGATCACAAGGTCAGGAGATTGAGATCATCCTGGCTAACATGGTGGAACCCCATCTCTACTAAAAATACAAAAAATTAGCCGGGCGTGGTGGTGGGTGCCTGTAGTCCCAGCTACTCGGGAGGCTGAGGCAGGAGAATCGCTTGAACCCAGGAGGCAAAGTTTGCAGTGAGCCGAGATTGCACGACTGCACTCCAGCCTAGGTGACAGAGTGAGAGTCCATCTCAAAAAATAAATAAATAAATAAAAATAACATGAATAGTTGAATAGCTCTTAAGGAAACTGAGTTCATAGTTTAAAAATATCACAACCAAGAAAACTGCAGGCCTGGATAGTTTCACTGGCCAATTTGAGCAAATATTCAATGAAGAAATAATGCCAATCCTACTCAATCTCTTCTGGAAAATAGAAGAGAAGAAAGAATTTCCAAAATCATTTTAGAAGGCCAGCATTATCCTAATACAAAAGCCAGAGGATTAAATTACATGACAGGAAAACCACAAACTAATATCCCTGATGAACACAGATGAAAAAATCCTCAACAAAACTGTAGCCAACTGAATCCAGCAATATATGAAAAGAACAATACAGCACGCAAGGTTTATTCAGTATTCAAAAATCAGTTAATGTAATTCTTCATAATCACAGACTAAATAAGAAAAGATGAAGAAAAAGCATTTGATAAAAGTTAATACAGTATCTTATTCATGACCAAAACTCAGAGCAAACCAGAAATAGAACCTCCTTAAACTGATAAATGGCATCCATGAAAACCCTAAATACATCATATTTAATAATGAAAGATAAAATGCTTTTGCCTTAACACTGAAAATAGACAAGTTTGTTCGTTCTAACCACTACTATTCAGTATCATACCAAAAGTCTCGGTCAGTATAATACAGTAGGGAACAAAAAAAGCACAGATTGGAAAGGAAAAAGTAAAACCTTTGCTATTCATACACAATGGGATTGTCATGTAGAAAATCTTAAGGTTTCTAGAAAAAAACTCTTCAAACTAATGTACGAATTTAGCAAGGCTATAAGATACAAAGATGATATACAAAAATCAATTACATTTCTACATATTAACGATGAACTAACAATCCAGTAAAAACATACCATTTATAATAGCACCAAAATCATAAAATATTTAGGCATAAGTCTAACAAATAGATGAAGAATCTATATGCTGAAAACAATAGACAGAAAAAAATCAAAGATGATCTAAATACAGTGTTCACAGACCAGAAGACTTAATATTGCTAAGATGTGAATTCTCCCCAAATTGCTCCCCAAAAAGCCAACACAATCCCAAAAAAAATTCTAGAATATTTTTTGGTGTATATTAACAAGCTAATTCTTTTTTTTTTTTTGAGACAGGATCATGCTCTGTCACTCAGGCTGGAGTGCAGTGATGTGATCTCCACTCACTGTAACCTCTGCCTCCTGGGTTCAAGTGATCCTCCCACCTCAGCCTCCTAAGTAGCTGGGACTACAGGCATGCATCACTAAGTTTGGCTAATTTTTATATTTTGTAGAGACAAAGTCTCACTCTATTGCCCAGGCTGGTCTTGAACTCCTGGGCTCAAGCTATCCTCCCACGTCTGCCTAACAAGCTAATTCTAATATCTGCATGGAAAGGCCAATGAATGAAAATAGTAAAAACAATTTAGATTTTAAAAAAAGTTGGAAGACTCATATTAATGGACTGTAAGACTTACAATACCGTAATGAAGATAGTGTGTTCGTACAAAACGGACAGACAGATAGATCAATAAAACAGAATAATAGAAAGTCCAGAAACAGACTCACACAAATATGGTCAATTAATATTTGACAAAGGTGTAAAGTCAATTCAATGGAAAAAGGATAGCCTTTTTCAATAAATGGAGCTAGAACACAGGAAAATCTATATCTAAAAAAGTAAAACCTTGCCCATACCTCAAATCTTCTACACACATTAACTCAAAATGGGTCACAGACTTACATGGAAAACCCAAAACTATAAAATTTCTAGAACAAAACACAGGAGAAAAACTCTTTGTGAATCACATAGGATTTGTGATCCTGGGTTATATCCCATGGGTGATTCCCGATTGGCACATACCATTCAGTACATTTCATCCTCCTGGTTACAGGGGCAGGAATCATGATCAGAAGGCCCAATACAAACAACGAAACTCATGGTGACATCTGCTGAGGGATTCTGGGGAAAAACTTCCCCTTACTTAGAGGGCAGATACTGAAAATATGCTGTCTTCTTAAAGATATAAACAAGAAAACACATAAATCTGCTGATGCAGTGGCCAACTTGAGAAAATGAGAGCCAGCCCTAAGACAAAGTAGAAACTGTAACTGCTGTCCAAAACAGTAGCCACTGGCCACATGTGGTTACTGGGCCTTTGAAATCTGGCTAGCCTTAATTGAGACATGTTGTAAGAGCAAAATACCAGTTTTGAAGACTTGAAAAAGAACGTAAAATATCTCAGTTTTTATACTAATTCCATGTGAAATAGTAGTATTTTGGAAATAATGAGTTAAATAAAACCTGTTATTAAAATTAATTTTGCCAGGCACAGTGGCACATGTCTATAGTTCTAGCTACTCAGGAGGCTGAGACAAGAGGATCACTTGAACCCAGGAGTTCTGTGCTATAGCGTGCTAAAGCTGATCAGGTGCCCCCACTAAGTATGGCATATCAATATGGTGACCATTCAAAGCAGTGGGGAACCACCCAAGTTGCCCAAGGAGGGGTGATCCAGCCCAGATTAGAAACAGAGCAGGTCAAAACTCTCATACACCTGTGAATATAGCCACTGCACTCCACCCTGGGCAACAGATCAGGACCCTGCCTCTCTCTCTTTTTTTTTTTTTTTTGAGACGGAGTCTCGCTCTGTCTCCATCTCGGCTCACTGCAAGCTCCGCCTCCTGGGTTCACACCATTCTCCTGCCTCAGCTTCCCGAGGAGCTGGGACTACAGGCGCCGGCCACCACGCCCAGCTAGTTTTTTGTATTTTTAGTAGAGATGCGGTTTCACCATGTTAGCCAGGGTGGTCTCCATCTCCTGACCTTGTGACCCGCCCGTCTCAACTTCTCAAAGTGTTGGGATTACAGGCGTGAGCCACTGCGCCGGGCCAGACCCTGTCTCTTTAAAAAAAAAAAAAAAAAAATTTCATCTGTTTCTTTTCACTTCATAAAATGTAGTAACTAGAATATTTAAATTTTAAAATGTAATAGGCATTATATTCCTATTGGAGAGAGTTGCTCTAGGAAGTTGAGCATGCAAAGTAAAACAACACAACAACATTACAACAACAAAGATTACTGATGATATCTTAGAGCCTCTGGATCAACTTTTGCCAGAAGCCTTCCCTGTCTTTGGATTTTGTGATATATAAACAAATAAATTGCCTTTATAGTTTGTTAGTTTCTGTAGAATTTGTTGTTTTGCAACTGAAAATATCTAATCCAGAAGTACTTCTATAGCCATCTTTGAAGAAATAAAAATATGTTCTGCAGAATTTCCTTTGCAGTTCTTTCACTCTATTCGCATATGCTTATAATGCATTCACTGGTTTTTATAAAGCATTGCATTTCCATTATAGGTATTACAAGTATAACATTGTATTCAAATAAAGTAGAATATATTCTAACAAGGAGGTTCACACTGAAATAAGAGCAAAAAAAGAAATTTTCACTGAAATGAAAACCACGTATTTATTTTATTAATTCAAATGTTACTGACCCTCTAACTTAGGTTAGGGATGTCAAATAGGCTTCAATGTCACATTAACTGTCACGGCTGTCTGTTGTGCTGTGGTTCAAAGAATGCTAAGCTGACGTTTATACAGATGTTTGTCTTGACCAAGATGAGGGAAGACATGTGTTCAGATATTTGCTTACCTAGCAAAACAGTGGCTGTCCACAGTTTAAAGTGGGAAAAGATGATTCTGATGACGCAATTTTTTAAGCATTTAATTAGTATGTTAAATTTCCCACTGGCCATTCTTTAATAGATGGGGTATCTATTTGATTCCACATTTACAATTTGATCCTTAAGTTCCTAAATACAGATTTTACTATATAAGTCCCAATAGTTTTCTAATATCCTCTTTGACAATGCAGGTTTATAAAATTCTCGGTAGTTTTTCCATAGGTGAATATAAATGTCAACACTGAACTTACCCATCTCAAGTGGTTAGGCTGATTTATTTAATACAAGGAGGTTATCTCTTTTTAAAACAGATCAGGCCGGGTGCAGTAGCTCACGCCTGTAATCCCAACACTTTGGGAGGCCTAGACAGGCAGATCACTTGAGGTCAGGAGTTCGAGACCAGACTTGCCAACATGGTGAAACCCCGTCTCTAAAATTACAGAAATTAGCCAGGCATGGTGGCACATGCCTGTAGTCCCATCTACTTGGGAGGCTGGGGCAGGAGAATCACTTGAATTTGTGAGATGGAGGTTGCAATGAGCCGAGATTGCGCCACTGCACTCCAGCCTGGGTGACAAGAGTGAGACTCCATTCCCCAACCCCTGCAAAAAAAAAAAAAAAAAAGGAATCACTTGAACCCAGGAGGTGGAGGCTGCAGTGAGCCGAGATCATGCCACTGCACCCCAGCCTGGGCGACAGAGTGAGACTTTGTCTCAAAATAAATAAATAAATAAAAATAAAACAGATCAAAGGATCTTTATTCACTTAGCAGATAGTTACTAAGCATTTACTATGAGTCAAGAACTGTGCTGGGTGCTATGGGGAGAGAAAGAGAAATGCATGGTTCTTAACCCTATGCAGTTTACAGTGTAGTGGGAAAACAGACAAATAATTACAATAAGTTGTAATGTATATTATAGGGAAAGTACAGAGTATTCCAGAAGCATGTAAGAAAATATCCTAACCTAACTTAGGGAAGTATTTAAAGTGAGACACAAAGAAATAATGGACAGGGAAATGAGGGAAAGTGAGGTTGAGGGAGCTTGTGTCTTTTTACTTTAAGATGGGAAACACTCGAGATTCTTTAATACTAACAAGACGGAGCACCTATGTTTCATTAAGAAGCTTGAAAGTGCCAGATATTCATACCTCGGCTTCCTTTAGAAATACAGTACAGATGTTCCTCGACTTAGCGTAAGGTCGCATCTTGATAAACCCATAGTAAGTTGAAAGTTGGATATGTACTTAATACATCTAACCTATCAAACATCATAGCTTAGCCTAGCCTAAACAAAATGTGCTCAGAACAGTTTCAGTACAGTGTTCAATAAATTAAATGAGATATTCAACACTTTATTATAAAATAGCCTTTGGTTAGAATATTTGGCCCAGCATTGTGAAAAAGTATCATATCACATATGGCCAGCTGGGAAAGAAGTCAAAATTCAAAATATGAAGTATGGTTTCTACTGAATGCATACCACTTTTGTACCTTCATAAAGTCAAAAAATCATTAAGACAAGCCATGGTAAGTCAGGGATCATCTATACAGCTGTCCCTTGGTATCTGCAGTGGGCTGGTTCCAAAATACTCCCCTCTGCCCTCCCCCGACACTGCAGATACCAAAATCCACAGATGCTCAAATCACTTATATAAAATGGTGTAGTGGTGGTGTCACAACCAGAAAGAACCCTCTCAAATAGAGATGACCACTGCAGCAGGGGCAAGTTTTAGCGGCAGCAGCAATAAAAGTCAAGCAGCAGCTGGGCGCTGTGGCTCATGCCTATAATCCCAGCACTTTGGGAGGCCGAGGTGGGTGGATCATATGAGGTCAGAAGTTCGAGATCAGCCTGGCCAATGTGGTGAAATCCTGTCTCTACAAAGACACAAAAATTAGCCGGCCGTGGTGGCAGGCACTTGTAATCCCAGTTACTCACGAGGCTGAGGCAGGAGAATCGCTTGAACCCAGGAGGCAGTGGTTGCAGTGAGCTGATATGGCGCCACTGTGCTCCAACCTGGACAACAGAGGGAGACTTCAAAAAAAGTCAAGCAGCAGTGGTGTCAGCAGTAAGCAAGCAACGGTATTGCTGTCCTAATCAGACTGCACCTGTGGTGTGGCTCTATGGTTTTTGCCAAGGAACAGCCCCCCACAGGTCTTCTCATCGTACAAGCCTGGTTGCAGCCTTCCTAGCAAGTCTAAGAGCTTCCTAATGTCTATTTAATAAATTTACTTCTAGGTTAAATAAGCCAAAATCAGTTTTTGTTGCTTCCAACTAAGAAATCTGACTGCTTAAGGAATTACAGTAAAAGATGATGTTCTGTCAGTGGTATGGTGGCAAATCGACTTCCCCAGTACAACCACCAGAATGTTCAGGTTTGAAACAGTGACATGGTCATTTAGCATCACTAAGCAAGTGAACTCTACAATTAGATAATTACTTTCTGAAACAGAGCTGAAGCAGAATAAGGGCTGTCACTGCTCTCTCATTTCATTAGTCCCTGTGATTCTTTAAAATGAGCATCAATTTTACGAAGAATTGAAAGGTTCCCCCTTCAAAACAACTCAATAAGAGAAAGACAAGGGAAAGATTAGGAGAAAATATCTGCAAAACATATTAATATAACTATAAAAAACATGTATCCTGAATACATACAGAACTCCTACAATTCAATATGATGACAACCCAACTATAAGATGAGCAAATACCTGAATAGGTATTTCATCAAAAAAGATATATGAATTGCCAATAAGCACATGAAAACATGCTCAACATCATCAGTCATTAGGGAAATGCAATCCAATACCATTCCCACTAGAATGGCTATAATAAAAAAAGACAATAACAAGTGTTGACAGGGATGTGAAGAAACTGCAACTCTAATATATCACTGGTGAAAAAGTAAAACAGTTTTGCAGTTTCTTAAAAAGCTGAACATAAATTACCATGCAAGCCAGCAATTCCACTTCTAGGTACCTATCCAAGAAATAAAAACATGTTCCCACAAAAAGTTGCATGCAAATGTCATAGAGACATTTTTAAAAATATCTTCCAATCTGCAAATATCCCAAACAACCATCAGCTGGTGGACAAAATGTGGTATTTTAAAACAACTGAATGCTATTTAGCAAAAGAACAGAATATTGATACATGCTATGATGTGGATGAACTTCAAAAACACTACACTTAGTCAAAGAGACCAGAAACAAAAGGCCACATACTGTCTGATTCCATTTACATAAAATGTCCAGAAAAGACAAATCTGTAAACACAAAAGGTATTTTGGTTGGTATAAGCACATAAAGCATGGTGGTTGTCTGGAGCTAGTGTTGGGGCTAGGAATAGGGATTAAGTATAAAAGAACATGAGGGTTCTTGTGGAGGTGATGAAAGTGTTCTGGGACTGAACAGGCGGAGAGGTAGGAGAATCACCTGGGCCCAGGAAGTCGAGGCTGCAGTGAGCCATGATCACACCACAGTACTACAGCCTAGGTGACGAAAGTAAGACCTGGTCTCAAAAAAAAAAAAAAAAAGAAAGAAAAAGTTATAAAATTGGATTGTGGTGGTGTTTTGCACAAGTTGGAAAATTCACTAAAAGTCAACAGTACACTTAATACAGATGAATTTTACACCATATAAATTATATGTCAATAAAGTTTGTTGTTTCTTTTTAAAATAAAGTTCTCAAGTTTCATTTTTTGGTCTTCATAGAAGGCCACTAAGCACTTTAGCAGGCGAGGCACCTGTATATTGCTTGCAGAAGCTGTGTCTGGTGTGAAAGACAACTCTTCAGCCTAGCAATGACTCCTATTACACAGCATTTGTATATTCTAGGACAGTTTGTCTCAAAGTCTGGTCTGTAGACCAACATTGATCCATGGGCACTGTTACTGTCTGAAACTGGTCCATGACTAGATAATTACAGAAATTGAGACTAAGTGTTTAGAAATTTTAATAGCAATTTGATAAATTAATATAGCTCCTGAAACTGATATTTGGACTTGTGTCATATTTCTTTGGCTATTTTTCCCACTTAATTTTTCCAGTTACCCATTTTTATTGTTTTACAAAAGACACTATCAGCCAATGAGATTATAAAAATGTTGCGTTACCAGACAGTTCAAAAAACATTGCTCAACAAGGTTTTTCTACCATCCTACAATTGGCCATCATATAGACTGGTAGGTCAATTATCCTGTCAAACTAACTTTTAAAAAATACATAAACATGCTTTCAAACACCCCAACTACCCTGGTGGTACAATCAACATTAATTTTTTTTTTTTTTTTTGAGAGATAGGGTCTTGCTCTATCACCCATCTTGGAGTGTAGTGGTGCAATCATAGCTCGCCACAGGCTCCAACTTTGGCTCAAATGATCCTGCCTCAGCTTCCTGAGTAGCTAGGACTACAGGCGCACGCCACTACACGCAGCTAATTTTTAAACATTTTTTTGTAGAGATGGAGTCTCTCTATGATGCCCAGGCTGGCTGGTCTCAAACTCCTGGCTTCAAGCAATCCTCCTGCCTCAGCTTCCCAAAGCACTGAGATTACATGGAAGAGCCACCTCACCCCGCCACAATGCTAAATTTTAAGTCCTTCTATATAACCCAGGTTTTTTTTTTAAGACAGAGTCTCGCTCTGTCGCTCAGGCTGGAGTCCAGTGGCATGATCTCAGCTCACTATAGGCTCACTGCAACCTCCGCCTCCCAGGTTCAGGCAATTCCACTGCCTTAGTCTCCCATGTAGCTGGGATTACAGGCATGCGTCACCATGCCCGGCTAATTTTTGTATTTTTGGTAGAGACGGGGTTTGGCCATGTTGGCAGACCGCTCTCGAACTCCTGACCTCAGGTGATCTTACCGCCTCAGCCTCCCAAAGTGCTGGGATTACAGGCGTGAGCCACCACGCCCAGCCCAAAACCCATATTTTAATAGATTTTTGTTTGTGTTCCCGTTTTTATAAATAGACTTTCAAGTTTATAATTAAAAGATAAAAATTCAAGCTGTATATAATTAATGTCAATTTTCTTCCCTTTCCCTTAATTAAAAAAGTAGGTTTGAATTTGAAGAAAAATAAATCTACTCTTTGAATTCTAATAAATTATGGTCCTAGGAAAGGTCCTATAAAACAAGACAAGCTAATTATATTTTCATTTAAAAATAACAGTACAAACCAAATATGTTCCTATGTCCATTTGGAAATTAATCTAAAACATAATATATAAATCTGTATATTTTAGGCTGGATACAGTGGCTTATGCCTGTAATCTCACCACTTTGGAGGTTGATACAGGCAAATCACTTGATGCCAGGAGTTTGAAACCCACCTGGGCAACATGGCGAAACCTCATCTCTACAAAAAATACAAAAGCTAGCTAGGTATGGTGGCGTGCACCTGTGGTCCCAGCTACTCGGGAGGCTAAGGTGGGGAGGATGGCTTGAGCCAAGGAGACAAGATTGCAGTGAGCCAAGATCATGCCACTGGACTCCAAACTGGACAACAGAGCAAGAACCTGTCTCAAAAAAAGAAAAAAGAAAGGAAGGAAGGAAGGAAGGAAGGGAGGGAGGGAGGGAGGGAGGGGAAGAAAGAAATCAGTAAATTTTATATAGTATACAATGAAATGTCCCAGATGTATGTCAATGAATTAAATCAGGCAATATAATAACCAAGGATACACATATACTCAAGAGATCTCTAGGAGAGGTGCTTTATAATTCGGTGGTCAGCAAATAGCTGAAGACTCAGGACAACAGCAGAACAGAAGCTGTCTAAGATCCCACAGACATGCTGAGATGCCTGTAGGCTTCTTAAGACACATAATCAGGAGCTGAGACACATAACAAATCATTGATTGCACTAATCGTTTTTATACCACCTGGATGAGATGTTTAGACAATGTACACTATATAATAGAGATAAACTGAATTACTATTAAAAATCAATACATATCCACAAAAAGGAAGTAATTCAAATCCTAAGTGTCTAACACAAATTAGTAGCATTTGAGCACAATGAATTAGAATATTTCAGCCACCTTTGGCAACAGGTAGTACAATGGAGAAAATGTAAAACTAGGAGATAAGTGACCGAGTTCTACCCTGGCAATAAGACTTTAGACAAGAACATCTTACTCCCTTCATTTCCCTACTGGACACAAGTGATAAACTAGATTATTTCTGATCCCTTCCTTTCAAGAAATCTACATTACAGTTTGTTGATTTAAATATCAACAATGCAAACCACCACCACCACCATAAGGAATACACTGCCTTAAAAGGTTACTGTGCTTCTTCTAAAATGAACCCTATATATATGGTTCATTTGGAAAATAATCTTTCATTTATGCCTTGAAAATAAATTAATTCCTGCTATAAAGCCATGTAATTATTTTTCAAATAATTTTGATAACATTTTTCAATAATTTTGATAACATTTTCAGTAACTTTGATAACATTTAACATTATAACTGACTTGCAATTTACCATCTTGATCAGTTTGGAATTATTAGTTTGACAACCCATTAAAAAACATCATTTTCAAGGCCAGGTGTAGTGGCTCACACCTGAAATCCTAGCACTTCGGGAGGCCAAGGCCAGCAGATCACCTGAGGTCAGGGGTTCAAGACAAGCCTGGTTCAACATGGTGAAACCCCATCTCTACTAAAAATACAAAAAATTAGCCAGGTGTGGTCAAGCTAACGCCTGTAATCCCAGCCACTTGGGAGGCTGAGGCAGGAGAATCCCTTGAACCTGGGAGGCGGAGGTTGCAGTGAGCTGAGATCACGCCACTGCACTCCAGCCTGAGGGACAGACCGAGACTCTGTCTCAAAAATAATGATAATAATAATAATAATAAACCATCATTTTCAAAAAGCATTTACTAAGAATCTCTACATAAGCCATTATATTTGAAAAGTGAGAGGAAATGGACATGTAAAACTGAACAAAGTTTCAAATACTAAGTATTTTATAAATGTAAGATAACCACACAAATACACAAATAACTTTTTATACAGTGATTTTTGTTTTAATATAAGCCTGGAGGGAAGGAATGATTATATTTAAAAATCTCATTAACTTAAGAGTTAACTCAGGCATGCTGCTCCAAGTAATCTCTTATCCTTCTATAATCTTAAAGTTTCTCTAGATAAAGAAACCACCATCATTAGCAGAAAGTGCAGGAAAGAAAGGCTAACATTTTTCCCAAAAACTACAGAAACAGTAATTAACAACTTTAACAAGTCTATGCTAATTCAGCTTTAATCCTCTAGCTCTGACAAGATTAACAATCTATTCAGGTTAGATTTCCCAATGGGTGTTGGTTACTAGAGAATCCATTAGACTATCTAAAATGCCGGTTTCTGGACCTCTCTGATTAATCTCTGATTAAATTCTAAAAAACATCACTTTTATTAAGCAACGAGTCAGCCTGCATAAATTCATGTAGCCAAAATTATGCATATATTCTGAAAATGCATATAATCAAAGCTGAAAAAAATGTGCTGGTAATACAAAGATTGGAAATGTGTTAGAATCAAGTCTTTAGTGAAAACTGAGATGCTGGGTTTAAGTATTTTAAAGAAGTTTAAGAAATGTTTTGGCAAAGTGCATGAGACTGGCTGACGGGGCTTAGTATATAAAGGCCCATATGAAAGTATTCCAGAAATACAGAGGACATGATCGAGGCTGTTAGTCTGCTTAAAACAGAGTTGTTAAATAGGATAAGGCCAGCTGGTAGCAGCCCTTGAAGCACACACAAAAATACGATTAAGCACATTTTATGAAACGAACCGAAACCTAGCAAAATAACTGAATCACTTCTAGACAGGCAGAGCTTCCTGATTATCCCAAATACCCAAAGATTTCTGAAGTTACTCACCAAGGCTGATAAATCAAGAGTGAAGAGCATTGTACTCTTTCAAAGGTCATAACTGGCATCATCACCGTCCTCTCTGATGCCCTCACAAATCTTACCAACTTGGGATAAGACAAAATTCAATTGAAATCTAAAACTGTATTACGCTTTTAGGCTTTTTGTTTTTGCTTCTCTCTCTCTCTCTCTCTGCGTGTGTGTTTGTGCCTGTTTTTTTGTTTTGTTTTGTTTTCTTTTGGCTTAAGCAGAAGTTTCTGGTGAACTTACTTTGAAAACGATTCTTTTCAACAACAACAACAAAAAACCCTTCAGTTCCTATTGCTCATGTAGAAGCTCTTGGTCAACCTCCAATTAACCAACCATCATAATCAACCAATATTCTCTAGATCCCCTTCTAAAACAAATTGACAAGGATGCTTATTAGGCTATTTCAAACACTCCACTGTGTGCCAACCAAGAGCAAGCTGGTTTATTCCCTTACTGTTTAGACAAGTTGTTCTTGCAACTGTGGAATTTGATTACACTATGTAAACTAACAAAATAAGGAGTGTGAAGAGGCCGGGCGCAGTGGTTCACGCCTGTAATCCCAGCACTTTGGGAGGCTAAGGAGGGTGGATCACAAGGTCAGGAGATCGAGACCATCCTGGCTAACACAATGAAACTCTGTCTCTACTAAAAATACAAAAATTTAGCTGGGCGTGGTGGTGGATGCCTGTAGTCCCAGCTACTTGGGAGGCTGAGGCAGGAGAATGGCGTGAACCCAGGAGGCAGAGCTCGCAGTGAGCAGAGATGGTGCCACTGCCTGCCATCCTGGGTGACAGAGTGAGACTCCGTCTCAAAAAAAAAAAAAAAAGTGTGTGAAGACTTGTTTCTATTAAAAGTAAGTCACACACACAAAAAAAGGGTTAAATGTTTGGCACAATTTAAGATGATTTCCTTAAAAAAATACGAATGCTATTGAATTGAGTATAGGTGAGACTACTGTAAAAGATTTGGGAGAAATGGGCTGGGCAAGGTGGCTTACGCCTATAATCCCAGCACTTGGGGAGGCCTAGGCAGCGGATCACAAGGTCAAGAGATGGAGACCATCCTGGCCAACATAATGAAATCTCATCTCTATTAAAAATACAAAAATCGGCTGGGCGTGGTGGCACGCACCTGTAGAGGCTGAGGCAGGAGAATTGCTTGAACCTGGGAGGCGGAGGTTGCAGTGAGCCAAGATTGCGCCACTGCACTCCAGCCTGGAGACAGAGCAAGACTCCATCTCAAAAAAAAAAAAAAAAAAGAGATTTGGGAGAAATAAAATATTAAGATTTGACTCATAGATTATAAATGATAGACTATAAATTATAAATAGATTATAAATGTCTTAAAGACATTTATAATCTTAAAGGTCTCCTTCCATTTAAAAAAAATAAAAACTGGAAATAATAAATGATACATTATGGGTATGGTTTATGCATGAAAAGCTGATGTAGAGTGTCAGTCAATCCATAGATTCACACACAAAGAAAAGGCATTGGCCCTAGATCAGTTTCTCAACCCCAATACTACTGACATTTTAGATGGGAGAATTCTCTGTTGGGAGGGGGAGATATTGGCCAGTGAACTGAAGGATGTTTGGCAGCATCCCTGCCTTTGCTATTCCCCACTATATGGTAGTAGCACTCCCACTCCAGTAGTGGCAATCAAAAATGTCTCCAAATGTTGCAAAATGTCCCTGGAGGGTAAAATCACCAGTTAAGAACCACTGTCCCTGTACCAAATAACTAACAAATGTGTGCATGTCTATATATTTTGATTAAAGTAAAACGTTTAAGTCATCAGTTTTTAATGCTTTTTACTATAACCAACTTTTTAAAATCAATCGATCAACTCCTAGTTCAAGTTAAGTCATTTAAGATGTCTTTTGCATACACAACAGGAAGAAAGACAAAAAATAATCCTTCACCTGATCAAGTGCCAAATGAGATATCTTTGTACATGATGATAGCCCCATCACATCCGTATCTTTTGCTGAGATCAAGACAGAAGCACAGGATTACTGAGGAGGTTGTAGCAGGGAAAAAAGAAAGAAAAAGCAGCAAAGGGGGGAAAAAGGAGACGTAATAAACAATTCCCAGATGGTTGGAATAGTGGCACAAGGAAAAAGCTTATTACCTCTTGCCTTCTTAGTCCCATTCACAGCAATGTTTACTACAGGCCAATCTAACACCAAACAAGAGGTTCCTACTAAAATTACTTACCAAGGCTGATAAATCAAGAGTGAAGAGGATTATTCTCTTTCAAAGGCCACAAGTGGCATCATCACTGCCCTCCCTGATGCCCTCACAAATCCTACCAACTTGGGGTAAGACAAAATTCAACTGAAATCTAAAACTATATTATGCCTTTAGGCTTTTTGTTTGTTTTTGCTTGTGTGTGTGTGTGTGTGTGTGTGTGTGTGTGTGTGTAAAAGAAAGCTTAAATGTCCACTGGTGGGTAAATGGTTAAATTATACTTCATTTGTTTACATTTTTAAAAAATGAGTTATGTCTTTATATGCTGACACCATTATATATCGCTAAAGAAAGAAATATAAGTGATAGTATGACACCATTATAGAGGAGAGAATACATTTGTAACCTGAAAGCAAAGCAAATTATTAATAGTATTTATCTTTTGGTACGGCAGATTGCATTTTCCAAAACTGCCACAACATTTCCATCATACATGCTCTTTGAGAATGTTGCCACTCCTCCCATCAAAAGGTAGAGTGGAGTCTCTGCTCCCTGCTCTCCAACATGGGCAGGCCTGCATGACTGCCTTCATAAGTAGAATGTTGTGGAAGTAATCCTCAAGTTTCCAAGGATAGGTCATAAAAAACAATAAGCCTGACTTCCTTTCTCGTTTGGGACACCTGCCTTTGGAGCCCTGAGGCACTACGTGAGAAGTCTGGCTACCCTGAAGCCACCATACTAGAGAGATCACACAGAGACAGGGAGATGCCTAAGGAGACAGTATGTTTTCCCCAAAGGAACAGTGAGCACATGAGTAAGCTAGCTCAGATGACTGAAATTACTGAAGCAAGCATACCCCATGTGCAGTACTGAGATCTGTGCCTCATGGTTGAGTCCTCTTTCTGATCCTATTGAAACCAAACGGTGAGTTTCCTAAAGGGTAGGCCTACATCTAACTCACTGTTGGCTAAATAAGTGGAAGTTAACAAATGAACTGTGAAAATGAAGGGGGGATGGGAAAGAACGTCATTTCTCTCATCCAGTACCCTCAGTACTAGACAGATTGCTGGGTCTAAGTTCTTGACAAGTTATTATTGGCTATAGAATGCTGGCACCAGTGGCAGGGGTACCAGAAATTTTAGGTTCATTATCTTCTGAGGATAAATTCAGTCCCCTCACCCCTGCCCCCTCCCAGGGGCAAGTCAGTAGAAAATTCAAGGATCTTACACTTCAACCAGGAATACAATTCATATACATAACATGAAAACTAAACTATTTTAAATGCCACATACCTTACAAATAAATACAAAAAGTTACAATAATGATTGAGTATGTAAATACAGCTTATATGTGGAGTAAATGACTGGTCTAAGTGTGTCGAGGTTCACTGGGACA
Source organism: Chlorocebus sabaeus (assembly GCF_047675955.1). Taxonomy (NCBI): domain Eukaryota; kingdom Metazoa; phylum Chordata; class Mammalia; order Primates; family Cercopithecidae; genus Chlorocebus; species Chlorocebus sabaeus. Next base: position 28,509,755 of record NC_132911.1, on the reverse strand, counting down.
TGTCTCTTCGACAGAAGGATTTAACTGGGTTTTAAGTATAAGGTTTTAACTAGTAAGATAAGGATATACAAATATATTAAGTGGGTAGGGTAGCAAATACCAAGAAACAAAGACTGAAAATATACAGCAGGAGGAAAGGTAATTTATTTGAATGCAATGTAGAAAATATCTTCTGGAATAAGAAAATAAGACATGGAAAAGGGAGGAAAGGAAATGTCAGCAAACCCATTATAAAGCACGGGGACTAAAATTTGGCATATGGCACAATTTGAACTAAGGTATAGTAACCTCTTAAATGACATGATGAAAAGTTCGATAAAAATTATTCTAAGAGTGCTGTGCACCATGGAATAGAGTAGGGAAGTGGCAGGAAGGTCAGTATTACTTCTGCAGTCATCTTAACAAGAAGTAATGAGGATGGCAATTACAGACAATAAAGGAAGAGAATAATCTAAGCGATGTTATGGGGTGAAAGAATCAGGAGATCACTGACAAATCAGATGAGAGGAGGAGGGAAAAAAGAACAAAAAGAAAAGTACTAAAGGGAGATTTAAAGCCTTTAATTCTAGGAACTTCAAGACCAGCGGTAATTTTAACAAGAGAGAAAAGAATGATGGAAGAAAGACTTGTATAGAAAGAATTTTAAGGGGAAATATTATATCTAATGCAGCTAAGAGCTACAAAAGGAAAACTGAGAAGAAAATAAATAATGCGCAAAGACAAAATAAATTAGCCAGAAAGAGATTATTTACAACAAATGAGAATTCTAAAGATTAAGGAAGGGAGTAAGTATTACCTTGGAAAAAGAAGAACAGGACAACTAATAATAAGATAAGGTGGTGTAACAACCACTACTCTAAGCACTTAGCAAATGATGCCTCATATACTCACAAGAATCCTATTAGTAAATGAATAAATACTATTATTTATCTATGCCCAGTTTACAGATGAGACACATAGAGGTTTACACAAAATTACAGGGTTAAGTAGTGGAGATCAGATTTGCACCTAGACAATACATCTCCAAAGTTCATGTTTTCAACCAGCTCAATATCCTAAGAGTAATTAAGACTCCAAAAAGAATGACAGACCTTAAAAAAAAAAAGGTGAGAAATTTAATTCGTGAGGGCAAAGGTTCAAGAGATGGCTGATATTCCAAAGTATATAAGTTAAAAAACAAACAAAAAACTTGCTTACTAGATCCAGAAAATTAGAATAAAGGAGGACTTAATGACGAAAGGTGGGAATAAAAAAAGACTGTCTTCTTAAGAGTTCATATATAAAAATACAGAGTTTAAGAAAATGAGCTGCCGGGCGCGGTGGCTCACGTCTGTAATCCCAGCACTTTGGGAGGCCGAGGCGGGCAGATCACAAGGTCAGGAGATCGAGACCACGGTGAAACCCCATCTCTACTAAAAATACAAAAAATTAGCCGGGCGTGGTGGCGGGCGCCTGTAGTCCCAGCTACTCAGGAGGCTGAGGCAGGAGAATGGCGTGAACCCGGGAGGCAGAGTTTGCAGTGAGCCAAGATCATGCCACTGCATTCCAGCCTGGGTGACAGAGTGAGACTCCATCTCAAAAGAAAAAAGAAAAAAAAAAAAGGAAATGAGCTGATGCCATAACCATAAAAACTAGATGTTTAGGGCATAACACTATTAAGTACGACATCTAGAAAAATAATCATACTTACCCAAAATATAGCCCATGTCACGATTTACTGACATAAGCAATCAGAGAGGATGGACATAGTGTTTAATATGAGGCAGGCACATATCAGGAAAGAAACACTCCCAATTATAAACAGATATTTGAGACTTCCACAGAACAAAGCACATAATAGGTTCTAAGTAGGTATTATGCTGTCTATGCACTTTCCAAGCATTCTGAGGACTCTACCAATCAGAATTACCTGATATACATATGAAGGATATATATTCCTAGGCCCATCTCAGATTTTAGGAATCTGGGGGTAGAGCTCAGGAAACAATTTTTTTTTTTGAGACGGAGTCTTGCTCTGTAGCCCAGGCTGGAGTGCAGTGGTGCAATTTCAGCTCACTGCAACCTCCGCCTCCCAGGTCCCAGCTCAAGCAATTTTCCTGCCTTAGCCTCCTGAGTAGCTGGGATCACAGGCGTGCGCCACCATGCCCAGCTAATTTTTTTGTATTTTTAGTAGAGATGGGGTTTCACCATGTTGGCCAAGCTGGTCTTGAACTCCTGATCTCATTATCTGCCCCACTCAGCCTCCCAAAGCGCTGGGATTACAGGCATGAGCCACCGCACCCAGCCAGAAACTAAAATATTAATACTTTTTCCAGGCAATTCTTCAGCACAAAAGTTGAGATCACTGTTTCCTTCTGTTGTAGCCTAAGTGCTTAGAACTCTGTGACTCCCCATCTATTTATCTCCTGTGGATCTGCAATGTGACTCCAATCTTCTAGGTTCCTTAGTTGCCTACCCTTGACTTTTACTTATTTCTAAAAATCTTGGCCCTGATTTGGTAATATAATAAAGACTTAGCTTTGGAAATTTTAGCTCTGAAGTCCATATAAACTCCAATACTGACATAGGAATAAAAAGGTCCAGTTCCTTTCCCTGAACTCATGGAGCTTTTGTTAAATATCACATATGCTGTTGACTGGACATTGGATTGACCCAATATGTCAATTCTCTTGTTGCCAGATCTGCAGAGAACAAGATGCTCACTACTACAGACTCAAGTATTTGAATTCCTGCTTATTGCCTCTAAAGTAAGAAGGCACAAATTGTCTTGTTGGGGATGAATGACATTTGCTAAGAGAATAGCTGTCACTATATAGATAGAGGGTACCTATGAGAATGTTCCAGTTCCTAGAACAGTGATGAAATGAGTTCTCCTAAGATGTCTCTAGATCTTAACGATGGGACAAAAGAATGTCTGCTTGATATGAATAAGAGCTTCTTTATTCAATAAGGGATAGTCTTTGATAGCAACAATGAGGATCCTGATACATGGCTTCTAGATGCTTTCATGCTTAGTAGGTCAGTGATCCAAATTGTAGAGATAGTACATTCATGTATCCAGGGCTACCTCTCATTCTCCTTCCTTAATCCTACCTAGTTCTTACAGTCCTACTTTGTCATCTTTCTGGTTTGCCTGAAGTGACTAGAATAAAAAGCCAATATTAAACTATAGGAGTCTTTTTGCTATTTCCAGCAAACTGTTTGATCCTTGCAGAAAAGGATTAAATCCAACTTACCTTTGTATCCCACAAAGTACCTCATCATGCACTGCTAGACTTGACATGTTTAACTGAGTGCCTTGTTCAACCCCAACAAGAAAACCCTCCTCATATAAAGCATCTAAAAGCTTAAGCCTCATACAAAAGGTGCTTTCCACCCTACCTCCCACCAAGGTCATGGGATAAGGACAGGCATTTAAGTCACGGTGGTCATGCAATGCATTCCAATTTCTCTCTTCCCAACTGAACTAAAAGAAACATACTGTCACCACCAACAGGTAAACTTTAGTTGAAAGAACAGTTCAAGTCAATACCATGGCAAATCAAATCCACTTTCCAGTCAGAACTTTGGAGAAGCAGAGACTATGAAAAACCAGGGCAAGACAAACAGAACTGGAAGGAAGACATGAGAAAGGGAGATGAAGCAGACATGGAAGGAGATGCTGAGACAAGAAACCATTTAACACCAGAGAGCTTGAGAGACTAGCTTCTCAGATTCCTAACAGTTCTCCCATTCACACAAGGTCTAGTCACTCTTGTTCAACCCAAAACAGCTGAATCCCTACAACAGCCTGTCCTTGAAGCCAAATGATCCCTAATTAAAGCATTATTTTTTAGAAGGTACACCAAGACAAATAAAAAGCTAGAAACATAAATCCAAGGAGGAAAAAATAATCCTACCAGGAAAAAACTGAAATCACAGGTAGCCAAAAAGCTTTGTAAATATGAATCTTATTTATCAGGAAGTGCCATCAATATTTATATTGATGTATTCCTACTAATGAAACAAATGAAACTTTAATTGGTCTTTTTTTCAATGGAAATTATCACAGTATCGACATATGGAAAATTGTCTCAAACCCAGAGAAGACAAAAATCAGGTGATCTACCTTTGTGAATACATTTGAAAATATTTTGTTAGCCTGTTCAAAGCAGACTTCTGTTGTTGTCTATAATAATCAATAGTATATTGGATTAACAGCCTCATCTTTTTAAGACAGGCTTTATAATCATATGGCTGATTGAGGGGCAGCAAAGTATAACCAACCATGTAACTATCCTTTAACTTGTACCTAACAAAAATAGTAACTATAACCTCCCCTTTTATTCTGTAAAGATCCTTTTTCTGAAAATATCTTTGAATTAACTTTCTTTAAAGCTAGTTCCCTTTCAATAAGTACAAAATAAAACTATGACATATGCTGACAATCAATTAATCTGACAAGTTTGCATTAACACTGTCAAAACCAAACTAATGTCAAAATAGCTATAATTTTGGTTATCTAACACAGATTCTAACATAACATCTCTAGCAAGAAACATATCATATAAGCCTTGAATTCATTAAAATTTAAATCTTTTTTTTTTTTTTTTTTTGAAACAGTCTTGCTCTGTCACCCAGGCTGGAGTGCAGTGGCATGAACTGGGCTCACTGCAACCTCCACCTCCCGGGTTCAAGCGATTCTCCTGCCTCAGCCTCCTGAGTAGCTGGGAGTACAGGTGCACGCCACCACACCCAGCTATATTTTTGTATTTTTAGTAGAGACAGGGTTTCACCATGTTGGTCAGACTGGTCTCAACTCCTGACCTCATGATCCGCCCAACTCGGCCTCCAAAGTGCTGGGATTACAGGCCTGAGCCACCAAACCCAGCCTCATTTAAATCTTACACATTTGTGGACAATTTCAAAGTTATCGTTAACTTTTACCAGAAAATTTTAATGGGTCCTAATATTATAATTCCTCATTTAAAAAAAAAAAAAAAACTAGCCCACCTGGCGCGGTGGCTCACACCTGTAATCCCAGCACTTTGGGAGGCCGAGGCGGGCGGATCACCTGAGACAGAAGTTCGAGACCAGCCTGACCAACATGGAGAAACCCCGTCTCTACTAAAAATACAATAATGGGCATGGTGGTGCAGGATCCCAGCTACTCAGGAAGGCTGAGGCAGGAGAATCGCTTGAACGTAGGTGGCAGAGATTGCGGGGAGCTGAGATCACGCCATTTTACTCCAGCCTAGGCAACAAAGAGCGAAACTCCATCTCAAAAAAAAAAACAAAACAACAACAACAAAAAAACTAGCCAATATTTAGATTCTTATAACAAAAAAAATTGGTATGCTTGCAATGTCAGTTCATCTAAAAAAACTTTTAAAAGAAAGTGTAATTGGAATTTTTCATAAAAACTTTCAGGATGTGCCAATGCAACACTTAACGACAGAGATACATTCTGAGAAATGCACCATTAGGCAATTTCATTGTTGTGTGGACACCATAGAGGGTACTTACACAAGCCTAAGTGGTGTAGCCTATTGCTCCTAGGCTACAAACCTGTACAGCATTTACTGTATTAAACACTGTAGGCAACTGTAACACACTGGAAAGTATCTGTGTTTCTAAACCTTGGAAAAAGTACAATTAAAATATGATATAATCTCATGGGACCACTGTCATATATTCAGTCCGTTTTTGACTGAAACATCATTATGTACTATATGACTGTATTACATAAGGCAAAAGAACAAAATTACTGATCCAATAATTGGTATCTTAGCTATATTGACAAAACAATAGAACTTATGAAGAAGAGGAGAATCATTCAACCTTTGCAGTAACAGTTCTGTACCTTGATTTTGGTGGTTGTTATGCAATCTACACACCTGTGATAAAATGGCATAGAACTATATACACACATTGTACGGACGTCAATTTCCTGGTTTTAATATTGTATTAAAGTTATGTAGGATGTAACCAATAGGGGAAACTGGGTAAAACGTACAGTGCCCTCTCTACTATTTTTGCAGCTTCCTGTAAACTATAATATGCCAAAAGCATCCTAAGGACTTGCCAGCACTTCAAGGGCTCACAATAATCCTATGAAGTAGGTACTATTTTTATCCCCAGTCTATTGATGGGGAAGCTGAGGTACAGACATTTTAAATGATTTGCCCAAGGTCACATAGCTAGTAACTGGCAAAGTCAGGATTTGGACACAGGTGGTATGACTCTAAATTTTTGATTTCTGTGAAAGTCTGAGGAGCCACTAAAGGATCACAGGCAAAGTATGGCTGACAATCAAATTCACATTTTATTTTGGCAAGATACTCCAAGTAGGAGTTTAGAATGACTAATGTAAAAAACTTCAAACAAGATTAGTTAAGATACTGATGCAATAAACCAGAAATGATGAAGGCATGAAATAAGAGAACATTAATACAAAGAAATGTATACAAAACATGAAACCAACTTGACTTCACGACTGGATGAAGAGTGAGAACTTAATCCAATTTCAAGGTTTGAGTGACTATACCCAAGCCAAGAGTTTCATGTTTTAACAATACTATTACATTATCAAAATCTTTTTTTTTTTTTTGAGACTGAGTCTCGCTCTGTCGCCCAGGCTGGAGTGCAGTGGCGCAATCTCAGCTCACTACAACCTCCACCTCCCAGGTTCAAGCGATTTTCCTGCCTCAGCCTCCTGAGTAGCTGGGATTACAGGCATGCACCACCACACCAGGCTAATTTTTGTCTTTTTAGTAGAGACAAGGTTTTGCCATGTTTGCCAGGCTGGTCTTGAATTTCTGACCTCAGGTGATCTGCCCGCCTCGGCCTCCCAAAGTGCTGAGATGACAGGTGTGAGCCACCATGCCCAGCCTAAATTATCAAAATCTTAAATCAGTTCAGTCTTAAGTCATCCCTGTTTCAGCAGTAACCACAGCATTTCACTTTCTTGCTATAAAAATTGTGACTAGATACAAATTAAAGTTACTGCCACTTGGTAACTGCACACTATGTAATATGTATACAGTAATGAGGCTACTAATATTTTCAATACACCACATGTGGACCATCTCTGGACATAAGATAAACAAAGAAGCAGCCAGAGAGTATATTCAGCATGTGGAATTTAGTAAACATTTTTTATCACAGTCCACACTCTAAGAAAAACCTAGTGCCCTTTGACTGAATTAGAATCATTTTACCACTTAACAGGAAGGAGTCTAGTGCCACCCATTTTAAGGGTGAAAAAGTTAAAATAATTGATCACTTCAAAGCGAAAATCAGAGTATTGTTACCTTTTTTTGGTAAATGTTAAAAAAAAAAAACACTATAGCCTAAGAAGCTGTCAAATATTGCATTAAGATTATAATAGCCACTGGAAAAACTTAACGTAACTTCAACGTTATTATCACTATGAGGGTAAAAACCATGCTAAAGCCAGGGCCCTTCCAGGAGCTAAATGCTCTTGGAAAGTGTCCAAAACAATGTTATAGTAAATTTCCAACTTGTTTCAACTAAGGTCAAGGAAAACAAATTATCTAAAGCACTGGATTATATTTGAATACATTGCAACTAAAAGTTTTACATCAAATAATCCCATGGAAAAATCTTTACTCTGTACTTATCATGGGCCCTAAATTCAGTAAGGGCAATGTGGGGGAATAGCTGCACCTAGGAATCCATGCTACGTGTTACTTAGTAGTATTTTGAGAAAACTTTCAATATCGATAGCTTCCATTTTGAGAGAACGGTATTTTAACAAAATCTGTGAAAATAATGGCTTGGAATGACACTGAAAATCTCCTTAGCTTCTATAATGTGGACAACATGTGCTGGTTACTCTTTGGTTTCTAGCTTCACTCAAAGTTCAAGGTCTCCTGCTATTTGTGGCTCAGATTCTTTCTTATGGGAGGCATGTCTGATAGATATATACCAATTTCATAAATAAACAAACATAAAGGTATTTTATGTGTGAGTGCATGTGTGGGTGTACATATATAACACTCTAGACAAGCCATGCTTTTCACTCACAACAGTATTTTAATAAATTACAGTTCTACTAAAGTGAGAAGTAAAAGCCAACCGTTAACAAAAAAATCTAGCCAAAGAATAGCAAAGTGAGCTACAAAATTAATTCCAGAAGCCAAAGAACTAAATAATGCAGGTTCACAAAACAAACAAAACCAACACATTTTCAATGAGCACTATTCGGTTTATCTGTAAATGTTCATGTATTTAAAAAGTTGAGTAGTACGCCAACTTTCACTTATGACAACATTCTACATAAATACCTAATTCCCAAGAGAAATAATTCAGGTTTAAAGAGCTGTATACAAAAATAAGAGAAGCAAGAGCTACAATGAAAAGAACAGAAGCAAATTACATGGTAGCTGCCTGAAACACTAAACGTGGGATGTACTGAATACAGTGTACAGGAGACTCAAAATGCACATATTAAGCCTAAATATTCCCAATGTATTCAATATCTATGAAACAAACAATAGAATTTCAATCAACACTTGCCACAAAAATTGCCATAAGCTGATTGCTTCTATTTTTTAAATGATGTAACAATGACAGATTTGTTGCCACATATTTTGTAACTTACCAACACTGAGCTATTAAGTTTCTATTAGCAATGTTTTAACTGAGGATTTGGGCTAGAAGACTGAAATCTGTTCGTACAGCAGTGAAAACGAAGCCTCACTAAAGGCATTCAACTTCCAGCTAAAGGCTCCTTTCCTTGATGCATATTTGTGATCATAAATAGTGTTCACTAAATGCAGTACACTAAACTAGCAACAGATTAGTTAAAAGTAGCTTAGATTTTCAACTTCCCATAATACAAGCAACATCTTTAGAAGCAATCACATTAAAATAAATGTGTCTTTCACAGTTACGCGATGAAATTTTAAGCTGGACAAGCACCAATGCCCTGGTTTTCTACTTTATTCGTAAACCATATGACTCCCACATGCTGAGAATGTTTTATGCTTTAACCTGCAGTAAAGGCTTTACATCATTTTAATGCCCAGTACTTAAAATGCAACGGAATCACCCCCAATGAATGCTAGGAATATATTTGGTTTACACGTAATGATTTTGATCCCACTAGTAGTCAGAAAAAGTTTAATGAACGCTTTTCCCAGTAAATAACTTTGTACTTCCATGTACAAAACAAAAAGAAATTTTGAGGTAAGGGTGGATGGAAGAGAAAATACTCATGCTTTTCCAATTCAAAATATTAACAAACATGTAGGTTTTTTACTTCTAAAATAACTATTAAACATTTTTTAAAACCTCCATGACTATAATAATATGCTTCAGAAAAATAAAACAAAACACTCCGTTAAGTAGTTATGTAGGATTTTTCTCCAGCTTTTGCAAAGTAGTGTTTCAAGTTAAGACACAAGCTTAAAACAAATGATTCTGAAAATCCTGGTCTATCACAAACTAATGGCTTAGTTTGGAATCAACATATTGTATATTCTACATCTGAAGATTTAGAAACCACAGTTTTTTTCTATTCAGGTCAACTGAAGTATACATGCTACCTCATTCTTTCAGTCCCCCTTATCTGTGTGAATGACCAACAGCAAAAATTTCAAATAAATGGTTAGAGGACATACCATAAAATTATACACTATCAATGTGGTTTTCAGTTATCATAGAATCTAAAGGTCCCTTACTGATGATAGGTGGCAGATTCAAGAATTGATAAGTTTGGGGAATATATTCAATTCTCAACAGTTGAAATAGAAATTATGCCAATTTCTTTATTTTAAAAATCCGTTACACTAAAAAATTGTCACATAAGAATTATTGAAGAACTTAATAAGGAAGTACAAAATATGTGATCTTAAATTCTTCTAGTATGTTATTAAATATTAAAAACTGTGAGAAATATGCTGCAATCCTTTTCTTTTTAACTCTAATTGAAATTTGAAAAAAATTTAGAATTCAAATTTCCCAACTTTGACTTAGAAACATAATTCAACTAGATCAAGCAACTTAATTGTACAATTTTAAAATAAGTTTAATGCAAAGCACTGCAATCCTGATGTGATAATTACCTGCAGCATAAATGCAAAATAATAAATGCATTTAATGATGCATTTTATGGTAAAACCACAAAAAGCACAACCATATTAGCACAAACTAAATAAAAAGACACAGGCGGTATTATGTCCATCAGAACGAGAAATGTCGTACTAAGCCAAGAAAGAAAGGAAGGACTTAAGGAAGGAAGGAGGGAGGAAAGGAAGGAAGGAAGAGGGAAGGAAGAGGGAAGCCAGAGGTTTCTATACCTGCAGGATCCCAGAGAAATGAGCTAGTCACATCACTCTACCCTATATGATACATGGGTGATTTTTTTTAAGCTTCAGTGTAAATAAAAGCAGTAATCACTTTATACCATTCAACTTTACACACTGTTATCTTTAATGCCAACTGCATTCTTCCCTTTACTCACCCAATGCTTCTTCACTGTTCCATTCCACCAGCTTTCAGGCAAATGCAAGACAGAACAGGGTGGAGTAGAAGAAAAATACAAGCAGCGCCTTTCCGCGCACCCCCTCTCCCGCAAATAATTTCCAACAGTTCTTCCTACTACGAAAATAAGTCGCCCTATCTCAAGATACACAGCAGACATTCCGTCTCTTTAGTAGACATACACAGACGCGTACACAATCCAGCACTCCCGACCCCCACCGCAGGCCCCCCGAATCTTCGGCAATTATTCATCTAATTCACACGAAGACAAGATACCTCTACCTACTGTTTCGGGGTGAAGGTGGGTGGAGGACGCCTTTCAAAGTAGCCCCAATAGTGTAACCAAAACACGGTTCCGGAATAAAATATTAAGAAACACTTTTCCTTTCCCACCTATCTACCGACTTGAGGATGCAAAAAACCCATCTCCACATCACACCATCTCTACAGTTCTCGTGGCTGGAGTTTGGGGTGGAGATTCGTCCAGGGGAGGGGGCGGAGGCGAGTGGCGGAGTGTGAGCGGGCGACGGGACACGAGCGAGTTGCTGAGACCGGCTGCCCCGCACCACGTCGCCAGCCCAAATGCCCAGCACCAGGACCTCACGCCCGCCCCTCAGCCCAGGCCCAGAGCGAGCGAGGACTCGCGCTGTCTAACTTCCCATCTACAGACACCGCTCCAAAACAAGCAGAGCACACAAGTACACGTCACACAGTTTAAACACACTTCCACACCCCAAACAAACCAACACACCTGCAAATCACCTCACAGTTTCTCGAACTCCGCACCAGAGACCCCACCTCCAGGATTCAAACCTTCCGCTCATAGTAGAGGAAACCAGAAGAGTTGGGGGGCAGTCGACGCCTTTCCAGGACCGGCCCCCACGAACTGCCCCACCCCACAGCCCACAGCCCGCGTCTGGATCACCCACTCAGAAGACCCCTGCTTCCTCCCTCCTCTCAATCCGGCCGCTAACGAGACCCATCCCCAGCGTCCGCTCACTTCCTCCCCAAAACCCCTCCAAAAAAAATTGTTTTAAATGAAGAGAAAGAAGTGAGGAAAGAGACTTGAGGTTGTCCGGCTTCAAAACCGCTCGACTCACCTCAGAATCCTCGCTGAGTTCTCTCCGCCCGGCAGAGCCCACTCCCCAACGTCCCAGTACGAAGGGCTGAGGTAGGGAGGAGGGAAAGCGGGAGGGGGAGGGGTGTCTTCCGCGTGGGGCGCCCGTCGGGAGGGGACTGGGGAGGGGTTGAGGCCGGCGCAGGAAGAGGAGAAGGGGGAGGGGAGGCCCCTATCTCCCAGTCTCCCCCTGAAAAACCTCCCTTGTCTCAATCACATCAGACTGACTGTCTTTGTCTGGCTGACAACCGCCATATTGACATCAACAGCCCCGCTCCCACCTGCTGCCGCCCGGCGTCCCTGGGAGTTGTAGTTCCTGTCTCCCCCGAGTAAAAGCGCGGAGCCCGGCGCCTAGAGGCCCAAGAGAACTACAACTCCCGGCAAGCCCCGTGCCCATCCGCTTTCCCTTTGGGAGGAGGGGAAAGGGGACCCGGAGCCGTCGGGACTACACATCCCAGAACACCATGGGCTCCAGGCGCGTAATGGGGACATGATATCATGCTGGGGTGGAGAGGGAGGATGCATTGGCGGCGGGGATGAATTTGAGCTGACGGAAAGAGGCGTCCGCAGAGGAAAGGGAGGAAAAGGAAAGGCGACCACAGTTCCCATGGTGCCTGGAGGGGAGACTACATTTCCTATAATTCCCCTGGAAGGGACGTGAGAATGAAAGACTGCAAGTCCCGCGATGCTCTCGGCTGGCAGGTGGCGGAGATTGCACCGGAAGACGCTTCCTGCGTTTGAGGAGTTCAGTGACTGCTATTGAACCACCAAAAGTCCATTATGAAACTGGTGAGTCTTCGCTCCTAGGTCAGAGAGCAAAGCTGATGCTATATCCTTTTGGACCTCTTTTTTTCCTACTTTGGGCAGGGAATCGTCGCACAGGAGGGGTAGCAATTAGGTAGCTGGAAAGTGGAGTGGGCTAAAGAAAGCTGCTTTTTGTTGTTAAGAAGGCTTGAATTCCCTCTCCCGCCCCCCTATCCCTCCCAGGAGGTCTTCTTTCACTTGTTGGTGGGTCTTTTTGTTCAGACAAGACGTTGACTCTGTCACAGTCCTTCCCCTATGAACTCTGTGGGCTCTGTTAACCAGGTTTGGACGTCCTGGCTCCCACGTTAGGGTTATGATAGGCTGTTAACAACCCCTTTCCATTGGACTGGCGCTTGAGTAGCCTGTCTCCCTACTGTTCTTGAGACTTTGGCTAGATTTAAGCAGACAGTAAAAAAAACATTCGGCAGAACGTAATCACTTATTAAATATCCTGTTGTATAGACTCCTCACTGCCCTTGGAATTCAGGACGAGGTCAGAGTGTGGAGAAGTTGAGTCTTAAACCCTAACTGGGATTTAGATGGGGAGAGAAGTGTTATATGGTATTCCATTCTAAGACTGTAGGGACTGCCTGAGCCAAGTCTGGATGAAGTGTGCCGGTATACCTGAAGTCTTAACATCACACAACTCAAGCACCTGGCTCATGGAGACTTCTCAAACCTTTGATTTGAGCCATTTGACTCATTGTGCATACAGGTCTGACTAGTTTATTCCAACTCGATTCAATTAGTAATAACATAGTGTAGAAAGGCAGGTGTGAAACTCTCTTTATCAACCTTTTAAAATCCATATTCGTGCAGCCAAGTTACTGTCAAGCTTTACTTGAGGCAGGAGAATCGCTTGAACCCGGGTGGCGGAGGTTGCAGTAAGCCGACATCGCGCCACTGCACGCCAGCCTGGCGACAGAGCGAAACTCTGTCTCAAAAAAAAAAGTGTATTTTACCATTTATGTAATTATCTAAATATGCTTTTCCAAACCACACAACCCACCTACCCTCATCTTGATAATCATTGTGCTACAGGCATATACTCTGCAAAGCCAGCTCTTTTCTGCGTAGTCAAAGTGTTAAAAGTGGATTCAATTCTGAAATTGTCTCCATGTAAAGATGTTCATATAAGAGGAAGGATGCGGGTCACTAAACCTTGAGAATAGCAATTTACCCCTGGGTCAGTGTGCTATACATTTAAGAATGCAGAATTAAAAGTCATAGCAGTTGCCCTACAGAAGCGTGCAACCTAAGAAGAAGATTAAAAGTAAACCAAAGTTATGATTTATTTATTTAAAGACAGGGTCTGGCTCTGTGGGGCCCAGACTGGAGTGCAGTGGCGCGGTCTCAGCTCACTGCAACCTCCACCTTTTGGGCTTAAGCAATCCTCTCGTCTCGGTCTCCACATGTAGCTGGCAATACAGGCACGCACCACCACACCCTGCTGATTTTTTTGTAGAGATAGGATTTCACCATGTTGCCCAGGCTGGTCTCAAACTCCTAGGTTCGAGGTATCTGCCCACCTCGGCCTCCCAAAGTGCTGGGATTACAGGCATGAGCCACCGTGCCTGGTCCGAAATTATAATTCACTGTGTTCATGGTAAAATAGAGGCGTGTTCAGGGTTTTGGGAATTGAGAGAAGATTGGGGAGGTCAGGGGACAGCTTCCTGGAAAGGTGACTGACTCTTGAACTGATAAGAAGGATAAGTAAGCCAGGACCTTCCATGAAAGAGGTCAGCTTATAGGAGCAGAAGAGCTTGGTACCTTATTGGCTAAAGCACAGACCCTGTGTTCTCAATAAAGAACAAATTATATTTGGTGTGTTCAGTTTAAGAAGGCAGGGAAGTGTGAAATAGTTTTTCCCATAACAACTCATTAGTGAGGGTATCAAAAAGCCAGAGTTTACTTTACGTATACTTTAGTTTGCTCATAAAATCCTTCTGCTTAATTTATTTAGAAATAGGAAACCAGGGAATAGGAAAAAGTAAAAAAGTGGAAAATTATTTTTTCCATTAAGAACCAAAGATGCCTCAGAGGAAAAGGAAGTCTTCTACTGATACTCATACTCTCTCTTTACTTTGCAACTATGTATTACATACTAAAACTTATTTGGTAGTTGATAGATACATATAATTGAGAATTTCCATCAACATACCAAAAGCATTGTTGCTCAGTAAGTTAGATTGATGCGTCATGCCCCCCAAATGGTGGTAATAAGTCCTCCCATGGCCTAAAAGTTTTAATTTTGTGTACTGCTTCAGGAATATGTGATAGGCTGTGTTTTAAGTTTATAATTATGAAACAAAAATACATAATTTTGTTTAGCATTTTCTCATTTTTGAGATTGACTTTCCAGAGTACCCTTCCCACATACAATCTATGACCACCTTTTATTGATTCTACTTCCTAAATGAAACTTTCTTAAATAGATTCTGTTTCTCTCCAGTCCAACTAGAATACTGTCTTTGTAGTGGGCTCTTTTTGCTTGGAATTCAACAAGACCCCTTATCTGGTCTCCCTGTATTCAGTCTTAACCCTCTCAAATTCATTCTTTCTTCTGCATCCGGAAGTTGTTTTAATTGCAGAGTTCCATGAAACCCTCTCAGTATCTTCCTTTGCCCTTAGGATAACTTCCTACACTTAATTTGGTTGAATGTGCATTGCCGGCCTCACTCTTTTTTGCCTGGCTAATTTCTTCATATATTTCAGAGATCTGTCTAAATAACACTTTGTCAGGGCCTCCTTGAATTAAATACCCCTGTCATATGTTTGATGGCATACTTCCTATATGTGGCACTAGTAATTATTGGACTGTGTCTGTCCTCCCCCGTGTAGACTCTGTGTAAATAATTAGTAAATAATTTCTGCAGGTTTTATCAAGATTTATCATATTATCTATGAATACCCTTGAGAAAAGATTAAAGAATGAAATTAAAGAGATTACAATAAGCAGTAACAATTGAAGTAAAAAAGGAATAATCGCTACCTTTTATAAAGCAATTATTGTATGCCAGGCAATGTGCTAAGTATTTGCTATATAGTCTCCCATTTAATCCTTTGATTCAGATGACAGTATTCCCATTTTACAGACAGAACAATGTGAGCTTCAGGGAGGTGAAGTAAGTGGCTTAAAGTTAGCACGGATTACAAATGATAGAGTCAAGATCTAAACCCAGGTTTCCCTGTTATTTAGTGAGGGTAGGAACTCTGGCACCCTGCATCATGCCTAGGTTATCTCTTAAAAAAAGGAAGGTAGAGTGCATACCCAAAATGTATTCAAGGCTATTTTTAAAAATTAGCTTTAAATGCAAGTGTGGTTCAATTAAGATCTTCAGGCCAGGTGCAATGGTTCATGACTGTAATCCTAGCACTTTGGGAAGCGGAGGCAGGCAGACGGCTTGAGATCAGGAGTTCTAGACCAGCCTGAGCAACATGGCAAAACCTATCTTTACAAAGATACAAAAATTAGCTGAGCGTGGTGACATGTGCCTGTAGTCCCAGCTACCTGGGGGGCTGAGGCAGGAGGATCACTTGCGCCTAGGAGTTTGAGGCTGTAGTGAGCCATGATGGCACCACTGCATTCCTGCCTGGGTGACAAAATGAGACCCTATCTCAAAAACAAAAAACAAAAACAAAAAAATATTTTTAAGGTTATTGGTTAAAAAAAAATTTTTTTTTTAAGTTTGGAAACTTTCTTGATGAGCTAAAGGCCCCCATATCAGAGCATACCAATTCGATTTTGAAGTTAGTCTTTTTTATATTCCAAATTTAGTTCCTGCGATACCATTTATAATTCTCCAACTTTGCACATCACCCTCTTGGTGACTTTTCACACACCCACATGAAAACAATGGATGCCATTTTAACATAATACTTGGGTATCTCCTTCTTAGATACCAACTCAGAGGATTTCAGTGGCCTTCCATATTTATAATATGCAATATTCAGGCAGCTTTATTTAACTGAAGAAAACTTGTTGGCATTTTCAGTTAACCAGAATCATTTTAGAAAGCAGAGGAAAATTAGAAATGTATCTTTTAAATTAGCGCATTTTAGAGCATGTTCTGTTATTCATACAGATTGAGCCTAATTGGGTACCCTGATGGCCAGTTCATCTAAGGATAGAAACTGGAATTCACAAAGGCCCTTACCGAAAGACCATTGAACAAAAAATTCTGAGCACATCGACAGAAATTAAGTTTGAAACGTCATGTCCAGCAAACCAGTCATTTAAATAGATGAAGATTCAAGCGAATAAAATAGTCCAAAGCAGTTCAAGAATGCAGCCTGTGTGTTGTACTTCCTACAGATGGTACCTGAGATGGAGAGAATCTTCTGGCTTATTCAGTCAACAAAGATTTATTCTGCAACCACAGTATACCCTTGGCATTCACAGTTTTAACGCTTTCCATTTTAACCATTACATTTGACCCCTGTGACATGGAATTATTTATAACTTTGCTGAGACACAAATTTGAATGTGACTTTAAGATTAATGATAATCCTTTGGGAGGGGCCTGAGTGCCTCAGAATCCATGGAGCTCTGCAGAAGCCGGCTTGTTAAAAGTCTTAAAGGAAGGTCATTTAAAGGCTTGTTATACTAATTAAATTTGATGGAGAAAATTATATTCTGTAGTTGTGTTTACAAATTTTAAAACTTGAGAAAGCCATGAAATACATTCTTCAGTGGTCTTTGCTCATTTGTTCAAAATGCTGTTTCATTTCTACTGGCTCAAACTTTTAACTTGCCATTTCTCCTGGGAAAACAGATGGAGCAAAGAAATGAATTCATGGACTGCTCCCAGTGGAAGACAAGTAAAACACTGAGTGTAATTGTAGATTATGTAGAAGATTGCTTGAAAGGGGCAAATCCTGCCCCAAGGTCAGTTTAAGAAATCATTAGAAAGGGGCGTGGTTAATCCTCACCTTGGATCTGCTAGTGTTGGATTCTTCCTCCAATTTACATGGTTGTAGAATCCTGTTGGCTTCCTAGGTTGTACATGAAAAACAGGAAATCTTGGGCTATAAATTACAAGCCCTCAACGTTTTACCAGTGCCTGATTCAACTATTGCAGTACAATTTGTTAAAATGTCAGCTTGACTTCACTGTCTTTTCTGTTTTTCTTTGCTGGTTGTTAAGAGTGCCCTCCTGTGTCTTTAGGATGTAATGTCATTTCAAGCTTTTCAAAGGTCATATTTTATCATAACCTCAATAGGTTTTTTCCTTCATGATTTCCTCAAACTCTGAAAAGCTACGTGTGACATAAGGCTAAGTTACATACCTTGCTCAGTAATGCTCTGTGATAAAGATGGATATTTTACTCTTAGGCATTTCTGAGTCCAAAATTGTTGTTCTGAAGATTAAATCTTTTATACTTAACAAGACAAAAAAATATACGGGGCCAAGCACAGTGGGTCACACCTGCAATCCTAGCACTTCAGGAAGCTGAGGAGGAGGATCACTTGAGCCCAGGAGTTCCAGACCAGCCTGGGCAGCATAGTGAGACCCTGTCTCTACAAAAAAAATTAAAAATTAGCCAGGCCTGGTGTATCATGCCCATAGTCCCAGTTACTCAGTAGGCTAAGGTGAGAGGTTTGCTTGAGCCCGGGGATTTGAGGTTACAATGAGCTGATTGCACCACTGCTCTCTATCCTGAGTGACAGAGCAAGGCCCTGTCTCCAAAAAAAAAAAAAAAAAAAAAAAATTCACTGATGACAGACTTTTGGTAATAATAGTTGAATTGAAAAAAAAAAAATCTGGCTTACCTATGGTCAATCAGCAAAGCCAGAAAACTGTTCTAATACAAGTATTACAGCATTACTCTTGCTATAACCACAGTAGCACATTTGTTTTGTGACTGGTTTGCTCTGAGTACTCAGATCCCTCTGGCATTTGCTCTGATGCTCAGCAATATTTAGTTAATAGTTCACAAGGGCCCAGGTTGCAGCATGGCCACCAAGTCATTCCACATGGAAAATACACTCCTGGTTTGCTGAACACCAGCAGAGGTCCAGGCATAAACCAGCCCTCAGATCTCCATCATTCATTTATTTACTCAACAAACCTGAACACCTCCTCTGTACCAGGCATTGCTCAAGATACTAAGCATATTGCAGTGGACAAAACAGATTTATCCCCAGCCTATATGGAATGTGAAGCCTCGTGGGTTTACTATCCAATTCAAACAGTATTACATTGAATGTCCTGATTAGAGATACCCTTGGGCACTGGCTCAAATATTTTTGTTACTTGTAATGGTCAAAACTATATTTAATTGTATCCAGTAATATGCTTTCTGAATATTTTAACAGATGAGGCCAAATTGCTCACTAGTTTTCCATTGTACAGGTAGTATATGAGAATGCATTTTCCCCACCCTTGCCAATGATGCTGTTTCTTTACTTTTACTATTTGTGTTCCAAATGTAACTTTCTTCTTTGATCTATCCTCAGATGCTCTCAGTCTACTATAGACTTCATCCATGTTTAGTAAAATGTCCCTAGAGTAGTGATTGCAGACGTGGGAAGATGTACCAGAAAGGGGAACACATTTCTTCAGATAAAAATATGGTGCCATAAGAATCTTCAAAAGGAAGCTTGTAAAAGATCTATGGTGTTGCTTTGAAAATGCCAGTGCATAGATGTAGGAATTAAGATGATGATACTATGGGATCAGACAGATTGGAGAGGCAGCTGGGGAAGTGTGGGTAGATAGCAGAGGAAATCCCCTATACTCCCCACAAAAGGGAAGGCCAGTGAGAGGAAGCCTGGAGTTGACACATCAGGCAGGACTAAGAAAGGGGTACATGCCAGAAATTTGCAGAGATCATAGGAAAAGGCAAAAGTAGGAACAGCAAGGACAGGAAGGGAAATAGAGAAGACCCTGTAAGAGAAAGGCACTGGCTTGAAAGTCACAAGTTGCTCAGTGATCATGACTAGTAACTGTGTGGTGGGAACTTTACTGTGAGAAAAACAATGGGTTTAAATGGCTCCTGATTTACCATAAATTTGAAGGAAATGCCTCGAAGATTTAAAATGTTTAAATTTATTGAAAGCACATTTGAATAAACTTTAGCTCTCTCGAAGATAGGTAATCAGACAAATGATGTTCAAGAAAGCTATTCTTTAATAGGTATTGTAAAACTAACACCTTTTTTGGCCTTAGATTAGTTTATTTCTCATCACTCATGTTTATAAAGAGGTGGGGGAGGTGAATAATAAAATGTCTTGTATAATCTGTTTCTCAGATTTATGGCTTAATCAGTCTCTTTTTCTAAATACAACGTTTCTACATTTTTCTATGCCATTAATATGAAGGCAAGCATAATGAGATGTTCTAGCTTTATAAGTCTTCCTTCCTCTATTTTTTTTCCAGCATGTGGAAATATGGTTAAAAGCAGTAGTTTTAATATGTAAATGATATTATTATAGTTACCTTTTTTTACATGGTTTAAACAGCTTTTTTGAGGTGTAATATGTAATATGTAAAATTCATGCATATAAAACAAAATCATTGACTTTTAGTAAATTTCAGAATTGTGCCTCATTCACCACGATCCAGATTTAGCGCATTTCCATCACTCCAAAAAGATCTCCATTACTACCTCCAGGCGTCAGCAACCACGAATCTATTTAATTTCGGTCTCGGTAGATTTGCCCTTTCTCGTTATTTTATGTAAATTAACTCATTTGATATGGGGTGTTTTGTGGCTAAGACATCTTATTTCATTTGGTGTAATGTTTCTGAAGTTCATTGATGTGGTAGCATATATCAGTTGTTTCTTTTTTCTTGCTGAATAATACTTTCCTCTATGGGTACTCTGCATTTTGTTTATTCCTGCACTAGATGATGGACATTTGAATTATTTCTGCTTTTTGGCTGTTATGACTGTGTAGACATAAGTTTTCATTTCTAATTTATCCAGGTTTTCACTTCTTTTTCTTATAAGATTGTACTAGCTAGGCCCTCCAGTACAATGTTGAATAGAGGTAATGCAAGCAGGCATCGTTGATTTGTTCCTCATCTTAGGAAGAAAATATTCAGTTGTCCACTCCTAAATATGATGTGAACTGTAGGTTTTTCATAGATGCCCTGTGTCAGGCTGAGGATATTCCCTTCTATCCAGCTTGTTGAGTGTTTTTATCATAAATGGGTCTTGGATTTTGTCAGATGCTTTTCCTTCATCTATCAAGGCGATCATGTGGTTTTTGTCTTTATATTAATATATTACTTTAATTGAATTTTGAATGTTAAGCCATACTTGCATTCCTGGAATAAATTCCACTTGATCATGATCTTTTTGTATATGTTGCTGGATTTGGTTTGCTCACATTTTGTTGAGGATTTTTGTGTATGTATTCATGAAGGATATTGGTCTGTAGTTCTCTCGTGATATCTTTGTTTGGCTTTGGTGTCAGGTAATAT
The DNA here is from genome assembly GCF_047675955.1 of Chlorocebus sabaeus. Lineage (NCBI taxonomy): Eukaryota > Metazoa > Chordata > Mammalia > Primates > Cercopithecidae > Chlorocebus > Chlorocebus sabaeus. The sequence continues at coordinate 28,488,915 of NC_132911.1, read as the reverse complement.
TGTTCTCATAGAATGCGTTGGAAAATGTTTCCTCCTCCTCTATACCTCTATGTTCTGCAAGAGTGTATGAAGAATTAGTATTATTTCGTCTTTAATTTTTTTTTTTCATTTTTGAGACAAAGTCTCACTCTGTCACCCAGGCCGGAGTGCAGTGGGCAATCTTGGCTCCCTGCAACCTCTACCTCCTGGGCTCAAGCGATTCTCCTGCCTCAGCCTCTGGAATAGCTGGTACTACAGGCACCTGCCACCACACCTGGCTAATTTTTGTATTTTTAATAGAGACGGGGTTTTTCCATGTTGGTCAGGCTGGTCTCGAACTCCTGACCTCAAGTTACCTGGCCTCCTCGGGGCCTCCCAAAGTGCTGGGATTACAGGCATAAGCCACCATGCCCAGCCTTTAAATGTTTGATAGAATCTGTTAGTGAAGCCATGTAGGGTGGGCTCTTCTTCAGGGATGGTTTTTAATCAACTAATTCAATTTCTTAACTTCTATAGGTGTTTTCAGATTTTCTATTTGTGCATTACTTCTTTTTAAATTGTGGCAAAATACACACAACTGGGTCAAATTTATCATTTAACCATTTTTAACTGAACAATTCCGTGGCATTAAGTACTTTCACTTTTTTTTTTCTTATTTATTTTTTTTGAGACAGAGTCTGGCTGTGTCATCCAAGCCGGAGTGCAGTGGTGCTCTCTCAGCTCACTGCAACCTCCACCTTCCGAGCTCAAGCCATCCCCCCACCTCAGCCTCCCGAGTAGCTGGGACTACAGGCACACGCCACCACACCCTCCAGCCCCTGACAAACCCCATTCCACTTGCCATCTGTATGAATTCAACTACTCTAGGTACCTCATATAAGTGGAATCATGCAGTATTGTCCTTTTGGGTCTGGCTTGTTTCATTTAACATAATGATTCATACATTTTTGTAGCATGTACCAGAATGCCCTTTTTTTTTTTTAAGGCTAATATTTCATTGTTTGTGTATGCCACAAACAATGTGGTATTATTTTCTTTATCCATTTATCCCTTGATGGACACTTAGGTTGCATCTGCTCTTTGACTATTGGTAGTAATGGATGTACAAATATCTGTTTAAGTCCTTGCCTTTGATTTTTGGGGTATGTACCCAGAAGTGGAATCCCTGGATCAAATCCCATGGTAAATCTGTGTTTAACTTTTGGAAGAACTAACATTGTTTTCCATAGTGGCTGCACCTTCACTGTTTTATATTCCCACCAGCAGTCCACAGGGGTTCTGATTTCTCCCCACATTCTTCCCATCTTGTCATTTTCTATTTTTTTTTTTTTCATGATTGGTGTTCTGGTTTTTTAAAATAGTAGCCATTGTAATGGGTGTGAAGTGATATCTAGTGATTTTAATTTGTATGTCCCTAATGATGAGTTATGCTGAGAATTTTTTTTTTTTTTTTTTTTTTTTTGGTATATTTTTAGTTAGGTAATACGTGCACTTTTCTTCTTTTTTTTTTTTTTTTTTTTTGAGATGAAGTCTTGCTCTTGTCCCCAGGCCGGAGTGCAGTGGCACGGTCTTGGCTCACTGCAACCTCCTGGGTTCAAGTGATTCTCCTGCGTCAGCCTCCCAAGTAGCTGGCAGTGCCTGCTACCACACCCGGCTAATTTTTGTATTCTTAGTAGAGACGGGGTTTCACCATGTTGGCCAGGCTGGTCTGGAACTCCTGATCTCAGGTGATCCACCCGCCTAGGCCTCCCAAAATGCTGGGATTACAGGCGTGAGCCACCACGACCTGCCTGTGCACTTTTTTTTTTTTTTTTTTTGAGACGAGAGTCTTGCTCTGTTGCCCAGGCTGGAGTGCAATGGCACCATCTTGGCTTACTGCAACCTCCGCCCCACCTCCCGGGTTCAAGCAATTCTCCTGCCTCAGCCTCCCAAGTAGCTGGGACTACAGACGCCCGCCACCATGCCCGGCTAATTTTTTTGTTTTTGTTTTTAATTATTATACTTTAAGTTCTAGGGTACATGTGCATAACGTGCAGGTTTGTTACATATGTATACTTGTACCATGTTGGTGTGCTTCACCCATCAACTCATCATTTACATCAGGTATAACTCCCAGTGCAACCCCTCCCCCCTCCCCCCCTCCCCATGATAGGCCAGGGTGTGTGATGTTCCCCTTCCCGAGTCCAAGTGTCTCATTGTTCAGTTCCCACCTATGAGTGAGAACATGCAGTGTTTGGTTTTCTGTTCTTGTGATAGTTTGCTGAGAATGATGGTTTCCAGCTGCATCCATGTCCCTACAAAGGACACAAACTCATCCTTTTTTATGGCTGCATAGTATTCCATGGTGTATATGTGCCACATTTTCTTAATCCAGTCTGTCACTGATGGACATTTGGGTTGATTCCAAGTCTTTGCTATTGTGAATAGTGCCGCAATAAACATACGTGTGCATGTGTCTTTATAGCAGCGTGATTTATAATCCTTTGGGTATATACCCAGTAATGGGATGGCTGCATCATATGGTACTTCTAGTTCTAGATCCTTGAAGAATCACCATACTGTTTTCCATAATGGTTGAACTAGTTTACAGTCCCACCAACAGTGTAAAAGTGTTCCTATTTCTCCACATCCTCTCCAGCACCTGTTGTTTCCTGACTTTTTAATGATTGCCGTTCTAACAGGTGTGAGATGGTATCTCATTGTGGTTTTCATTTGCATTTCTCTGATGGCCAGTGATGAGCATTTTTTCAAGTGTCTGTTGGCTGTATGAATGTCTTCTTTTGAGAAATGTCTGTTCATATCCTTTGCCCACTTTTTGATGGGCAATTCTTGTAAATTTGTTTGAGTTCTTTGTAGGTTCTGGATATTAGCCCTTTGTCAGATGAGTAGATTGCAAAAATTTTCTCCCATTCTGTAGGTTGCCTGTTCACTCTGATGGTAGTTTCTTTTGCTGTGCAGAAGCTCTTTAGTTTAATTAGATCCCATTTGTCAATTTTGGCTTTTGTTGCCATTGCTTTTGGTGTTTTAGACATGAAGTCTGTATTTTTAGTAGAAACGGAGTTTCACAGTATTAGCCAGGATGGTCTCTATCTCCTGACCTCTTCATCCGCCCATGTCGGCCTCCCAGAGTGCTGGGATTAAAGGCGTGAGCCACCACGCCCGGCCCAACATTTTTAAAGTATACTTTACTTAAAAAAAAAAAAAAAAAAAAAACAGTGAAGGCCAGGCACAGTGACTGACACCTGTAATCCCAGCACTTTGGGAGGCCAAGGCAGGAAGATCACTTGAGCCCACAAATTTGAGTCCAGCCTGGGTAACACAGTCAGACCCTGTCTCTACAGAAAAAAAAATATATATATATTTTTAGCTGGATGTGGTGGCACACACCTGTAGTCCCAGCTACTCAAGAGGCTGCGGTAGGAGGTCCACTTGAGCCCAGGAGGTCAAGGCTACAGTTAACCATGATCGCTCCACTGCACTCCAGACTGGGCAACAGAGTGAAACCCTAAGTCAAGAAAACAGAAACAGTGAAATGATTCCCTCCCACTCTTTCACTCCTTATCCTCCTCTCCAGGAGCAATCTCAGTTATCAGTTTGCTTTGTATTTTTCAAAGATATTCTGTGGATTTTCATGCATGTATATAGTTTTCATCCCTATTTTATTTTTGACAAAAATAGTGAGATATTATCCACATTGGTTTGGCATATCGCTTTTTCTTTTTTAAGTTAGAGATGTGTCTTTAAGATTATTTCATATAAATATCTAGAACTACCTCATTTTATAAGACTGCATACCCATACCTAATGAACAGAATCTGCATTTAACAAGATCCTAGTTCTTTTGGTTTCAAGATACTTTTCTTCTGAACAATGAAATATTTTCAATACTGCTCTCAAATAGTTTTAGAAAATATTTCTGACACATTTCATTGCTTGTAGGAAGAATTTAGAATTGTGGGTATTTGCCTGAAAGATATCATTCCACCACCTATACCCTTCCCCAGCTATTTTAAAAATCATTCATGATTAAAGTTTAGGGCATGGTTTTTGTTGCTGATTTAAAACATAATTATGAAACTAGTGTCAATATATCTCAAAAATACATTCATATTGTTGCTAAAAGAAAAACCAGTTGCATAATGTTCTGTTGTTTAAATATACCATAATTTATCTAACAAAACTTCTATCAATGAACATTAATTGTTTCCAGTCTCTTGCAATTACAACTCATGTTTTACAGATTATCTCCTTTGTGAACCTCTTAGGAAGTACATCTATAGCATACATTTCTACTGGTGAAATTGATAGTTCAAAGGGTATATGCATTTTTTATTAAGGTTTATTGCAAAAATGCTCCCATAGAGATTTATCAAATTGCAGTTGCCAGTAGCATATCCTAATGCTTACCACTACAATGTAATGATCAAGCTTGTTTTTTTCTCACTGAAAAGTGAAAAAATATTATATCATTATATTTTAAATTTGATTTTTCTCACATGTATGCAATGTGGAGCATATTTTTATATATTTATAAAAGCATTTGTATTTCCATTTCCTGCTCAGTTATCTTCCTCTTGATCTATTAATATTCCAGTAGTAAACTGTTTTACCTTATGTAGTTCTGGAGTATATTTTAATATCTTATAGTATTTGTTCCTGTTCATTGCCCTATATCTCAGAATTTTCCAGGCTGCTCTCAAACATTTATTTTTTTGTATAAAACTTAGATTTTTACATTTCTTATAAATTTACAATTATTAGTTCCCGGTAAAATATTTTTTGTAATTTTATTGGGATCAGGTTGAATTTATAAAATTTAAGAAGAGAATTGACTAATTTATTTTACTATATCATTGAGTCTAAGAATAAGACGTCTTTTCCTTTATTTAAATCTTTTTTAAATGTTTCTTTGTAGCATTTTAAAACCTTTTGTTAATATAGCTTTTAGATATTTCTTGTTACATCTATATCTAAATACTTTATGTTTTTGATTGTTACTGAAACTGAAATCTTTTCCTGTGTGGTTTTCATGTAAGAAGGCTATTTATTTCTTGTGTTCACTACACAGGCCCCTTGTTGAATTTTAATTTTTAATGCCTTTTCCAGTTGATTCTCATGGGGTTTCCAGGTACATAACTTTGCAGATTTTTTTTACACTTCATTTCTTTCTCTGATGTAATTGCAGTGGCTTACACGTACAGAATGATTTGGAATAGGAGTTTTGGTGGTAGGCATCTCTGTTGCTGATTAGAGTGGGCATACTGACTTTTGGCTTGAAATTTTTATATATTTCAATTTACGTGCTGTAGCTGGCTGCTTTCTTGGTCCATAATTTTCTAGTCATTAGTAAAGTGAGATTCTTTTACATAGCCTAACAGTAAGTTACTTTTCTAAAGAGAAAATATATTTGTGTTTTATTGTGTGTCCTAGGCAGTTAATTATATCTTGTAAGCCCTTTCCAGACTTTTGAGTAAACAATGGATTTTATAACTTAAAGTCTTAGGTGGTGCATAGCAGACTCATAGAAGTAATAGACTGCTACACATGATCCTAGCCAAAACACAGGGAAGAAATGAGTAATAGATTTCTATGACCTTAAAAGAAAATTGCAAGGTTTCCTTGGAAAACAGAACAGCCAGAAATAGTTTCTCTGTACTTGAGAGAGAGGCCTGATAAACCCAAGAAATGTAAACAATCAATCTGTTAAAATAAACACAATGGCCACTCACACACACCCCCACAAAAAAAATCTCTGTAGAAACACAAAGGGGCTCAGAGCCGTAGGTGGTGGCTTATTTTTAAATGGTTTTTGATTGAAGCTATGTATCCATTAGGAAGAAACTGTTGATGATTATGTTGATGACTGTGATAGTTACAGCTAACAGATAAGAGAAGCAATAACAAAAATCCATTGTTTGGCTACATGATTGAACAAATGTTATTAAATGTCTATCTCGTATAAAACATTCTCAGTGCTCTGAGACATAAAGATGAATAAGACATAGATCCTACCTATCAGTTACTATTGAACAAACTGTATATATTCAGTGTATGTGATTGAGAATATAACGTTTTGGTGACAGCTTTTGATACAGGCAGTAGGGACCTACCTATGTAAGATTAAAATTATGGAAGATTAATCTCATCAGGTAGGTAACGGGAGGGAGAGCATCAGGAAGAATAGCTAATGGATGCTGGGCTTAATACCTAGGTGATGGGTTGATAGGTGCAGCAAACCTTGATGGCACACATTTACTTATGTAACAAACCTTCACATCCTATACATGTACCCCTGAACTTAAAAGTTGAAGGAAAGAAAAAAAGATGAATTCCAATGGGAGAATCACAGTTCCCTAGAGAGGCAAAATCTGAACTGACCTTGAAAAGTACTTTGATAAATATGTTCAAGAAGGAGTGTTTTGTCTTATTCCAAGTAGAAGGAACAGTTAAAGTAAAAATAATTTGGAGAAGTTCCATTTCCCCAATGATGTATGTGTACAATTTATTTTGTATTTTTTGCTTTGTAGTGCTCTGTAGCAGTGTGTACAAAAATGGACTTATTTCCCCCTGGTGACATCTTCCTATTTGGATAGTTCAGATTATCGACTACTGATGTGGTTGGATCTGTGTCTCCACGCAAATCTCATCTTGTAGCTCCCATAATCCCTGCGTGTTGTGGGAGGGACTGGTGGGAGATGGTTGAATCATGGGGGCAGGTCCTTCCCAAGCTGTTCTCATGTTAGTGAATGTGTCTCACAAGATGTGATGGTTTTAAAAATGGGAGTCTCCCTGAACAAGCTCTCTCTTTGCCTGCTGCCATCCATGTAAGATGTGACTTGCTCCCCTCTGCATTACATGATTGTGAGGCCTCCTCAGCCACGTGGAACTGTAAGTCCTCTTTCTTTGGTAAACTGCCCAGTCTCAGGTATGTCTTTATCAGCAGTGTGAAAATGGACTAATACAGCTACTCATGAAATTAGTTTCATTATATATGTTATTAACATCTGACAGATTTGTGTATTTGATGGCAACAATAGATCACTATAAGTGGGGGAGGGGCAGACCTAATAAGTGTATTGGAAGGGGAAGTTAGGCAAATTTAAGCAAAAGCATGGTGGGTTTTAACTACAAAGCTGAGTGGTTTGGACAGTAAAGAGTAAGGATTGTGGAGGTTTTCTGTTTTCCAGTAAAAGTTTAAAGGAAGTTTAAGAGTTTAAAGTGGCCAGGCACAGTGACTCATGCCTGTAATCCCAGCACTTTGGGAAGCTGAGACGGGCGGATCACGAGGTCAGGAGATCGAGACCATCCTGGCTAACACAGTGAAACCCCATCTCTACTAAAAAACAAAAAATACAAAAAATTAGCCAGGCGTGGTGGTGGGCGCCTGTAGTCCAGCTACTCGGGAGGCTGAGGCAGGAGAATGGCGTGAACCTGGGAGGTGGAGCTTGCAGTGAGCCGAGATCGCGCCACTGCACTCCAGCCTGAGCGGGGAAAAAAAAAGAGTTTAAAGTAAGAATTTGTAAACATGTAGAGCCTTTAATTTTTTCCCTTTGGAAATCTGGGACCAAGGAGTTAAAAGAGCTTTATTTCACACAATTAAGAAAAACTGGAATGTGAAATCAAAAAATATGACTTCATTGCAGTTACAGAAAATATTTAGGAAAGTGACATATAATCAAAACAAGAAGAATTAGGGAGCTTAGCAAATGCATCAAAGCAAATTCCAAGTCAGAATTACCTACATAGGAGAGAAAATATTTTTTAGCACTTTACAGAAGACCTCGGAAGCAGTAACAGAATTCACAAATACACCAGAGGGCAAAAGGCATCCCAACAATCAGTGGGACCAGTTGATGATACAGTATGAGAAGAATACCCAGATGTGAATAAGGAGGGAACAGAAACCTTAAAGAATTCCTTGACTTTCATCTCTGTTGAGGAAGAGATAGTGGGCAGCGGGTATCCTCTTCTTCCAGAACTGATAAATATGTATTCTCAGTCACATCAACATGTTGAGGATAGACAAATTACTAGAAAGTATGTTGCGGTCCACAGGGTGCTTGTTTGGTTTTAGGTATATTTTTCATTCAGTTCAGCTAGCATAAACTTCAAGCATACATACAGCTTGATGAATTTTTACCTATATATGCATCCATGTATTCATGATCAAAATTAAGATCCAGAACATTTCCACCAACTTTATTTCCTTCCCAGTCAATAACTTTCCCTCCAGTTAATCACTATTCTGACTTAAATCACTGCGTCTCCCATTTGCCTATTCTTGAACTTCATTTAAATGGAACTATACCTTATGTCTCATTTGTGTCTGACTTCTTTAATTCAACATTATGTTGACCTGAAAGTTTTAAAGGGTGAAATTGTTAAATATGTCACCTATCTGCAAATAGCAACTTGGTAGAGGACTGGGAAACTGCCTTTCATCTGTAAATTCATCCATAAATCCATTATGGAAAATCTATCCATAAAGATAAATTACCATCTTTATGTGGGGTTCTTCAGGAAACCTTAAGAAATTCAGCCTAGTAAAATCTATTTGTGTGCCTGGCAGGCTGCTGAGATTCAGTGGTAAACTGTCAGGCAATATAGTTGTTTTTCAAAAGAAATCAATCTGACTAAATAAAGAGAGTTCTTTCAAGGAACTAAGTAAAAGAAAGCTTCTATTTTTTTTTAACACATTTTTAGAAAACTTCTCAAAATAAAAATAACTATTACAGAATCAGTACGTATTGATGTAAGAAAAAATTTTCAGAATATACTTCTGAATCCTGAGAAGTATAAAGAAAATAATAAAAATCACCTGTAATCTCACCACCTCAAATAATCAGTCATTATGGTATACCTGCTATGATAGGTGTGTACAGTGATAACTTCTGTGTGAGTCACCCTAAAGCTGTACACCAGTTAGGATTAGATTCAGCTCTCAGTGACAGAAAGCCTGAAGTAATGGTGGCTTAAACAGGATAAATGTTTACATCTCTCTTGTGTAAATGATGTGCTGAGTTAAATAGTCCAGGGCTGTTGTGGCAGTTCCAGGCTCTCCTGATAGCTTGTAGCTCCACCATCTGTAATCCATGACTTCCTCTTTGTGATCCAATATAACTACCAGCTCAGGCCATTATATCCCTATTCTAACCAGTAGGAAGGAGGAAGGGACAAAGAAAGGCATGTCCTCTCCCTTTGATACTTTCTCAAAGTTGCATACACTACTTCTATTTATACCTTCCTGACCAGCGTTTTCTTACGTGGCTACCTCTAGTTGCAGTCAAGTCTAGCAAATAGTTTTTATTCCAGGTGGCCATAATTACAACTGAGACATGGATTCTAATTTAAAAGGAGAAGAACATATAGATAATGAGAGACAATGGGCATAAGCTTTTTCGTTTGGAACATTTATATAGTTCATTTTGAATATGTTTACAATATAACATTGTATGGACGTATTCTGCTGTTGAACATTTTGGTTTTTATTCCCTACTGTCCTGCACAGTGCTGATGAAAACATACTGTTTAGATTTTTTGCACCCATCTAGTTACTGTATTTGCTTATTGTAAATTCCTAAGTGGAATTTCTTGTTCAAAGACTATACATGCACATTTTAAACTTTGATGCAATATTGCTCTTCAGGACTGCTTTAGTTTTTACCCATAGAGTAAATAAGAGTTTCCATTTCCCCACAACCTCATCTTTAGCTTCTTTGCCAATGTATGGACTGGGCATTTTATCTCAGTATAGTTTTAAATTACACTTTTATTTCTTCTGGGTTTCTGCTTTGCATTTCTGTTATATCTTTGCGTATGTTTTTTCACTCATTTGTATTTCATGAATTAACTGTGCTTTTTGCACATTTTTCTGTTGGAATCTTTGTCTTTTTCTTACTCATTTGTTAGTGCTCTTTATATAGTAAGGGTATCAATTTTTTGTCTTGGTTTTATAAATTCTATTTTCCCAGATAATCTTTTACTTTATTCAAAGTAGTTTTTCTCATAGAAAAGTCTTTAGTATAAGTAATCCAATCTATCAGTGTTTTCTCCCAGGATCATGGCTTTAGGATCATGCCTTAAAAGTTATTTCCTGGGTCAGGCGTGATGGCTCACACCTGTAATCCCAGCATTTTGGAAGGCCAGGGTGGGCGGATCACTGGAGCCCAGGAGTTCAGGACTAGCCTGGGCAACATAGTGAGACTTCCTCTCTACAAAAAAATACAAAAATTTGCCAGGCATAATGGCTTGCATCTGTAGTCCCAGCTACTCAGGAGGCTGAGGTGTGGGAGGATTGCTTGAGCCCAGAAGATTGAGACTGTGGTGAGCCATGATCACACCACTGCACTCCAGCCTGGGCAACAGAGTGAGACCCTGTCTCAAAAAAAAAGTTATCTCCTACCCCAAAATTATATTAAATATTTTGCTAAAATTTTAGAATTTCCTTGCTTAGATTCCATAATAAAGATTTTCAGAGAAGTATCATGGACCAAGGTAAACTGAAAATCAAAACTTAACTAGTTCCTCCCGTAAGTATGGCTCTCCCTTCTGCCTAATCTATAGGATCAGCATACATTAGTAAAGAAGCTACTGCTTCCGTTCTCTCCCAAAGTCTCTACCAAATGGTAGAGGCAAATGGAAGCTCTTTCCTTTGCTGACTCCTAATTTATTATGGTGTGACTAGTAAGAAGTTTTTCCATTGAAAAGCCTTTTCTCGGCCCTAGTACTTTACCAGTCAGCCTGGTTTTTGTGCATACATAAATGCATGCGAATAATCCAGCATGAAGTCAGTGATTAATAAATGTTCGCTGTCTTTAAAAACTTACTCAATTTATCAAAAGCTGTTTGGCAATCCATTTCTTTGAAAAACTGAAGTGACTAAAGGGACGTAAACTTCTCCCCACCCCCAACTCTTGATCCACCCAGCAGCATATTTGTTCAAAGATTGAAACTAGGCGTGCTCTCCTTCTTGCTGAAATGTATTATACCAGGCATCTTCCCCCTAAATATAAAACACTTTTGTCTGCATTGAAAGTCTGTTAAGTTAGGGAACCCCTTCCTGATTGTCCTCACAATTGTGATCAGGAACTCCCTAGTATTTATAATACTCCCATGGTATTTCTGCTCTATGCTTTGTGATTGATTGTGATGTCCAGATTTGTCTAAACCTTGAAACTTGAACCATTGCATTTATATGTGTGTTTGAAGAGAGGGAGAAAAAAAGCGTATTTCTAACATGCTAGAATAAATTCTTAGCTTACTCTTGAATTAACATTACACTAATAAGTCTCCCTTCTTGATGCTGATCCTCTAGCCATGTACAAGTTTTACCATTTCGTTAACCATTTTTCTTGCCAGTTGTCATTGTTGCACATTTTCAGCAATTTGTATAAATTATATTGTCCTTAAAAACTTTGTTGCTAATAGAAACTTCTTTGGTAGTGACTCTTTATTCAAAAAAAAAAAAAAAAAGAGAGAGAGGAAAAAAGGGGTTTTTCTGATTTCTAAAAAAAAAAAAAAAAAAAAAAAAAAAAAAAAAAATTCTGGTTGATGTTTAAAAGAAGTAGTAGTCAAGGATACAGAAGTATCTAAGTAGAAAGTGAGAGTTCCAGTATGGTCAACCACTCTCCCCTGTGGTAACCACTTCAATCAGTTTGGTGTGTGTGCTTACAGTCTTTTATACATACATACATATATATATATATATATATATAACAAACAGAGTCACATATATAGTTCCATGAACTTTTTTTCATCAACTATAATTACTTTTTAACGTGTATTAAGTGCTGGTTCCAGATAGCCAACAATGTTGGTTCCGAAGGCAGCCCCTACCTGTTTTCCTTCCCTTACCCTTAATGGTTTACTATCATCATTTCCACCCTTCCTGTGCTTCTGTTACGGAAATTTTGCTTTTTATGACCACCCTCTGCTGCTTGTCTCATTTTCATGGAAAGCCAAGGATGAGCGTGAGGGAGCAACCCTAAGTGGCAGTTACTCAGCTGTGTGTGATATCTAGCCACTCTTCAACCAGAAAGTGGCTTTTCTGTGTTCACCATGCATGCTACAGATTTTCTGCACAAGTGGAAAATTATCCTTCTCTTTTATCCAGCTGTGTAGTCACTTTGACAGTGAGTATGATTGGCACATTTAACAGCTCTCCTGCGAGATGGAATCAAGACACAAAGTGGAAGAAAGTGAAAGATTACCAAATAAAATTGAAATGTATTTATAGAACTCTGATTATTGGAGGGCCTGGCCCAAAATTCCTAGCAGGGGTAGTTTGCCTCCAAATTAGGCAAATTTGCCTCCGTGGCAGCCAGCATCTCAGAATGGGATAATACAAGGTAGAGACGCTCCCTGTCCCTCTGGGAACCTTGTATGCCCTGTTAGGCCATGGAGTGTCTCCTAGTAAGCTGCATTTACTGATGGCAGTGAATGTTAACACTCGGATGTGTTGGAGAAGAGAAAAGTTTACAAGCTGTGGAAGAACAGGGTTCCTTGTTTCTAAAAGAAATATTTAGACTGGGCATGGTGGCTCACGCCTGTAATTCCAGCACTTTGGGAGGCCAAGGCTGGTGGATCACTCGCTGGAGCCCAGAAGTTCAACAGCAGCCTGGGCAACATGGCAAAACCCCATCTCTATTTTAAACTTTTTAAAAAGAAAATAATAAAAGATTTTTTTAAAAGGAAGCATTTAGACTAGATGATCTTGAAATTAGTTCCAGCTTGTGCATTGTATAGTTTTTTACATTTTCAGAAAGTCAATTTTTTTTTTTTTTTTTTTTGAGACAGAAGCCTCATTTTGTAGTCCAGGATGAAGTGCAATGGTGTGATCTTGGCTCACTGCAACCTCCACTGCCTCAAGCTATTCTCCTGCCTCAGCCTCCCAAGTAGCTGGGATTAAAGGCACGCGCCACCATACCCAGCTAATTTTTGTATTTTTAGTAGAGACGGGGTTTTACCATGTTGGCCAGGCCGGTCTTGAACTCCTGGCCTCAGGTGATCCTCCCACCTCGGCCTCCCAAAGTGCTGGGATTACAGCCATGAGCCACCGCGTCCGGCCCAGAAAGTCAATTGTAAAGAGTACAATGTCACAAACATGTGTTGGTGACAGGTTATATAAAAGAGGAGTTTTGATTGACCCAGTGCAATGGTGGAATAATGAGAAACAACATTTGTGTGTTAAAAGAAAGCTTAAAATAATCTAGTTAAATCTCCTCATTTGTCAGATAAAGATATTTGAGACCCACAGAATTTAGGGATTCATTCAGGCTAATATCAATGTATCAGCAAAGTTAGAACTAATACTTTATGCTGACATCAAATGAGATATTGGATGATGTGATACATGGGTTGGTTAAATAGAAAATGGAAAAAATTGGTGATGTCATTTACAACTTATTTCATTAACACTATTGCCTATTTTTAAAAAAAAACAGTTTCTTTATGACTGTGCAGTTCTCTCAAGCAAGAGTAAGAGCTATTGGCATCAATTCAGCCTAGAAGTTATAGGTTACAGTATAGATAATTAAAGGCAGTCTCAGCAGCAAAACTACTTTACAGTAAGAGAATCTTCTCACTCTTTTTGAATGGAAAGGAAACCAATGAAAGAAAATTACTGCTTATGATGGATTGCAGGGCAATTTAGTAATTTAATTTACTTGGGACCTTTGCTTTATTGCATCAGTCAGCTAACTAATTCTCTTTGTTCAGAACCAGATTATAAACTCATCTGCATTCTTACCAATTCAAAATAAGGCCTTTTAGAGTATACCATCTCTGCAAAAAATAGTAATTCTTTAGGTCTCTGACAATGCCTTTCATACTGTGTAACACGGTGTGTATGCTGTGTTGGCTAACTGTACTGATTCCGGAGCTCACTGTCCAGGTTCAAGTCCTGGCACATTTTCTTAGAACGTTGAGATCATGTGAAAGTTTTATACTTTCTGTGCCTCATTTCTTTCATCTGTAAAATGAGAAAATAATTCCTACCTCATGGCATTCTTGGGAGGATTGTAAGAGTTAAAATATAAAGTTCTTACAGAGTAGTACCTGATACCTAATAAACACCATAGCATAATAACTATACATATTGTAATTACTTTAAACAAGACTAGGGAAAAGAACATAGATGATGTTTTAGACTATGGTTCTTTTTGCAAAAAAAAAAAAAAACAGACTTGTTACCCAAAGTCAGTTCACTAAAATTCAATTTGTCCTATGACCAAATTGCCAAATTTACTAATTTGCCAATTTTTTTTAATGAAGTTCACAGTATTTCATACAGCTTTTTTAAAGATTTTTGTGAGATTATATTGGCTGGCTGTCATTTTGTTTGTATAGCTTTTTTTTTTTTTTTTTTTTTAAATCTCAGCTCACTGCAACCTCCGCCTCCCAGGTTCAAGTGACTCTCCTGTCTCAGCCTCCCGAGTAGCTGGGATTACAGGTGCTCGCCACCATGCCCGGCTAGTTTTTTTTGTTTTTGTTTTTTTGTAGACAGAGTCTTACTCTATCACCCAGGCTGGAGTGCAGTGGTGCGATCTCCACTTACTGCAAACTCCGCCCCCTGGGTTCAAGCACCCACCTTGGCCTCCCAAAGTGCTAGGATTACAGGCGTGAGCCACCGCGCCCAGCTGGAAAGCAGATTGTTTCTTTTTCTTTTTTTCTTTTCTTTTTTTTTTTTTGACAGAGTTTAGCTCTGTCGCCCAGGCTGGAGGGCAGTAGCAGGATCTTGGCTCACTGCAAGCTCCGCCTCCCAGGTTCACAACCAGTCTCCTGCCTCAGCCTCCCGAGTAGCCGGGACTACAGGCAACTGCCACCACGCCCGGTTAATTTTTTGTATTTTTAGTAGAGATGGAGTATTACTGTGTTAGCCAGGATGGTCTCGATCTCCTGACCTCGTGATCTGCCCGCCTCGGCTTCCGAAAGTGCTGGGATTACAGGCGTGAGCCACCGCACCCAGCCAGCAGATTTTTGAAGTATTAGATTTGCTGAAACCTTAGCATAATATGATTTAATCTTGTTAGTAATAAATGTGACATTCAAAATGCATATTTCAAGATTGATAATCAAGAAACTCCCAAGGACTATATACATCAGTGAAGGGAGTACTAGAAAAATTTCATTTGCTTGCTCCTGGGGTCTGTAAGGAAGCTCGTCTCTGCAAGGAACTTGGGCCAGTGTTTTGAGAGTGTTGAGAGTCTGATGTGTATGCTCCCCTTACAGTACAGATATTTAAGTTGAGAAATCAACATAAAATGGTCTCAAAATGGTGACATTTATTGGGGACCCGCCTCAACCCATTCCTCATAGAGTTCCCACAGAATTCCCACAAAGCCCTACCAAAAATGAGCTCACCATGCAAACTGTTCAAGGATCTGAAATCCACCATGAGTAAGGATGAGTAGACATAATAAGACTACCAAGAACTTCAGAAAACCGTGTAACATGGAGACTCTGTAATATGTGAAAGTGATTTAAAGGCATGTATGAAAGCATCCAAACCTTTGAAAATAATAAGATGCTGTTTTTAATAAGGAAAGAGGACTCACTAGATTTCAGAAACATAGTCACTGGGAAGAAAATTTCAGTATTTAACCCATTGGTTAAATAGCAGATTTGACACCACTAAAGAAAGAATTAGCAAAATGTAACATAAATCTGAAGAAAATACCCAGCATGCACTATACATAGCAAAAAAAAAAAAAAAAAAGAAAGGATAAACAGGGAACGGGTAGTAAAATGAAACATTACCACATGTATTTAATAGGCATTCCAGAAGTAGAAACTAGAAAGAATGGAGAGAGGCCATATTCAAAGTGATCATGGCTGACAGTATTTTTCACGGTTGTGAAAGATGAGTTCTTATGTGTTAGAAGTGTAAACCAAAAGGAAAGTAAGTTATACCTCATACCTGTGTTTGAAAAATCAGAGCACCAACAACAAAGAGAATATTTTAATAGCAGCTTAAAACAGGTAGACTGGCAGCAGGTTTCTCCCCTTGAAATCTTTGGAATTCTGGCAAATTTCACTTCATGTATTTTGAGGCTACATTGCTTGTGCATAAGGGTCACAGTTATATATTACCAGTGAACTGTTTATCATTATATAGTAATCTTTGTCTTAAAATCTATTTCCAGGTTTTTAAAATTTTACTAATTTTTTTTAGAAATGGGGTCTAGCTCTGTTGCCCAGGCTGGAGTGCAGTGGCATGATCACAGCACACTGTAGCCTTCAACTCCAGGGTGTGAGCAATCCTCTTGCCTCAACCTCCCAAGTAGCTGGGCTATTTCTAAGTAGGTTTCTAGGTTTATTTCTAAATCACATAGATACATCCCCCCTTTTTTTTTTTCATTTGATGAATCATTGTCTAATGTGGTTTTTTTAAAATAAAATTTTATATATGCACAGTTAAAAATGAATCAAATAGTTTTACAAACTGGAAAAACTCTCAGTCCCCAGTTCCCAAATGTAAGAGATAACTTTTTTGGCTCTGCTAGTTACCATTATATTTTTCAATAGTATGATTATACTGTTATTTCTTGATTTTTAAGTTTTAGTTATTGTGATTTTTTGTTTTTATTTTTTCTTCTGATTCGCTCAGATTTTTTTTTTTTTACTATGAAAACTGACCACAAGTTGAAGCTTTGTTTTGTTTTGTTTTGTTTTGTTTTGAGACAAAGTCTCGCTGTGTCTCTGAGGAGGGAGTGCAGTTGTGCCATCTCAGCTCACTGCAACCTCCGTCTCCTGGGTTTAAGCTATTCTTCTGCCTCAGCCTCCCGAGTAGCTGGGATTACAGGTGCACACCACCATGACGGGCTAGTCACTCAAGTGATCCACCCGCCTCAACCTCCCAAAATGTTAGGATTACAGGCATGAGCCCCACATCTGGCCAAGTTGAAGCTTTGATGTTTTATAACCAAGATATGTACAACAGGATTCCCTATCTCGTTCTAAAGCACATGAAGACAAATGACAAATTTCTTGCACTATATGAAAGGAATTTCAAAGTAAAAAGAAGTTAGCGTAATAATATAATGCACTGTTCAGTCCCATCATTAAAGCACTGTGTTTTTATTTATTTCTCATTGTTGCTGTTTTTCTCAGTAGTGTGTAAATAAAAGATGTGTTTTCATCACATTTTAGAGTCAATGAATTATTTGACTTTTAAAATAGTTATTATTTAACAATATTTTAACCAATTTATTTGCTCACCAATCCTTCTTGTATCGTATTTCTTCTGAGTTCAACTCCCTTCTTCCTGAAATATAACCTTGAATATACCTCCTTCAGTGATGGTGTTGAAATAGTGAATTCTTACTTATTATTGGTGTGAAAATTTCTTAACTTTACTTCTCGACAATGATGGTGTTGGAATTGTGGGGTAGCAAATTACCTTAAAACCCCAAAGATACTACTCCAGTTGTCTTCTGGCATCTGTTGTGTGCCACCACACCTGGCTATTTTTTTTTAATTTTTTGTACAGACAGGGTCTCACTGTGTTTCCCAGACTGGCCTCAAACTCCTGGCCTTAAGTTATCCTGCCCTGACCTCCCAATGTGCTGGGATTATAGGTATGAGCTACCATGCCTGCCCATAATAAAAGCTTTTTAATGAAAATAACAGAATGAGAAATATATACATTAAGTATAACTGATAAAATTTTTATTCAAAAAATATAATGTTTATCTTAGCCACATGTAACTTTCAAAACCAGTTTCCACTTATTCTGTGAAAAAAAGGCACACGGGGAAATACAGATAGTATAGTAGTCCCTCCATACCCACAGTAGATAGCATCTAATACAATATAATTGCTGTGCAAATAGTTGTACATTGCTTTTTGTTTGTTTATTTGTTTGTTTTTTGAGACAGAGTTTTGCTCTGTTGCCCAGGCTGGAGTGCAGTGGCATGATCTCAGCTCACTGCAACCTCTGCCTCCTGGGTTCAAGTGATTCTCCTGCCTCAGGCTCCCAAGTAGCTGGGATTACAGGCACTCACCACCACGCCCAGCTAATTTTTGTATCTTTAGTAGAGACGAGGTTTCACCGTATTGGTCAGGCTGATCTCAAACTCCTGACCTCAGGTGATCTTCCCGCCTTGGCCTCCCAAAGTGCTGGGATTACAAGCATGAGCCACCACGCCCAGGCTGCATTTTAAAATTTATATAACTTTTGCTGCGTTGTTATATTTTATTATTTGTAGTTTTTTCTTTTCAGATATTGTTCCATTTGTAGTTGGTTGAATCTGTGGATGCAGAAGCCATGGATATGGAGAGCCAACTATATATTGTGATCACAGAAAAACCTGTAGCTTTTTAATTAAGTAGAAATAAAGTGAACATGAAAGTGTTGCTATGTGCTTGTTAAGCTGGAAAAAAATAAAGTTTATTCTGTACTTACTAGTGGATCTATCTTCCTGAAGAGCAGACTAACAAAATGGGAACTATTTATAAAATTGTTCATTCATTTCACCTAGTCTTAGGGGACGCACATATATAAGATGTTAGTGAATGCCGCTGCAGAATATAAATTACTCCATCCAAACTTAGATGACCTCTTCAGCCCCTTAATGATTTTGTAACTAATAGCAACTAAAAGCACTTACTGTTTACCAGGTAGTGTGTCCATTCATTTAGTCCTCCCATCAACTCTGCTACAGGGATAAGTTCTATTACTGCACCTTACAGTCCAAAGTTAAGTAACGTCCCCAAATCACGCATTAACACTGAGTGCAGTCAAGATTTGAGCCCAGGCAGTCTTAACTTCAAATTCCCTACTTTATATCATTGCACCAAACTGCCTCTCAGAACTAAAGCCACTTATCACATAGTTAACTTTCCTTGGTTAGGGTCATTTAATTACCTCTACATGGCTACTACTAGGGTGATAACTGCATTTCAGTACAGATTATACATGGTTTTGAATATAATGCTCATGGGTTTGAGCAGTGAAACAGATCTTCTGATATATTACCAATGACATTGTAAATAAGTACAGTCCTTTTTGGAAAGCATTTTGGCAGCAGATTGAAAGAGCCGTAAAATCCTCATCTTTTTTGACCCAGTTAGTACCACTTCTGGGAATCATCTTAAAAAATAGTCCAGTGTGGAAAAAGACTTATGCACTAAAGTAATCACCACAGCCATGCTTGTGATAGTAGAGTGACAGGAAACAACCCTCAATGTTCAACAATAAGGGAATGAATGACCAGACAAACCATGGTATATTTACTTAGGCCAATAAAAATGAAGTGTGATGTAACATGAGGAAAACATAGTCATCCAGAGTTGAAGCAGCACACAGAGCAGTATGAATACTAAAATTACAACTTTTACAAATATGAAAAAAGATGGAATATAAAAATGATCAGATTGGTGCGATTGTAGATAATTTTATTTCCATAATTACTTACTGGTTTTGAGCCTTAGTCTCATAACCCTCAGTAGATGATACGCTGCTTGATGACAGAGGCAGAAAACTGGAATTTCCCAAAGAGCATCGCTGGAGGCCACAAGGTCTGGGCCCTTTGCAAGCGCCTCCTGTACAAGTGTGCGAACCTCAGGCAAGCCACTCTGTGCTCCTGCGCACTCAGTGACCCATGGTGAGCAGTGCAGTTTGGGAAGCATGAGTGGGATCTTTGGAGTCAGAGGGACCTCGCTGTGTGTCCGGCTCTTCCTAGAAAAGCTGCTGAAACTTGGTAGAGCTCAACCTTCTCATCCATACAAATAAGGCGAATGAGCTCAGGGCCTGGCACCTTTCATCAGTGCTCTAAAAATGTTTGTTCCGTTTGGTGGTAGCTGTTAGAAAGCGTTCCTCACGGCCGGGCGCGGTGGCTCAAGCCTGTAATCCCAGCACTTTGGGAGGCCCAGACGGGTGGATCACGAGGTCAGGAGATCGAGACCATCCTGGCTAACAGGATGAAACCCCGTCTCTACTAAAAATACAAAAAAAACTAGCCGGGCGAGGTGGCGGCGCCTGTAGTCCCAGCTACTCGGGAGGCTGAGGCAGGAGAATGGCGTGAACCCGGGAGGCGGAGCTTGCAGTGAGCTGAGATCCGGCCACTGCACTCCAGCCTGGGCGACAGAGCGAGACTCCGTCTCAGAAAAAAAAAAAAAAAAAAAAAAAAAAAAGCGTTCCTCACTTTTCTTTGGCCTTTGGCCTTTAACGACAGTAACAAATGTAAAGTCTTTCAGCGAACTTCCTTTGCTGAAATATTTTAAGCATCAGCTTTTAAAAATTTTACATATTCTTCTGTTTTCTGGTGTACCTTATCCTCCATAATTTAGAATTAAGGAGGAAGATAAAAAAGATTTTGTCATTCAACATGGCTGGCTAAATTTTCTGTTTTGTTTTAATCACATTTTTTTTTCTGATTATAAAAATGTAGTAAAAGCTCATTGCTGAACTTTTGGAAAATAGAGAAAGCCGAAAGAAGAAAATTGGACAATAATCTTCCCACTCAGAAATAAGTGTTACATGCATTTCATTTTGTTTTCTTCCATGCTTTTCTGAATATCTGATTTTTTCTTATTTTTGAAAGGAAAAATATAGGAAAGCTTTTCCTGGAACATTCGCTATATTTGGAGCAAGTTTAACATGATGCTTTGTGTTCATTTTGAGATAGTTTATCTTTAACAAATAGTTTTTAGATGGGGATAAAGACCGAGTAGCAATAGGGAACCAGATGGAGGGTAGAGATAGGAATATCTCTGTCTTAATTAGGAGGAAAAAATTTTCTGTAATTCTGATACCTATCAAAGAAGGAACTTATGTAAAATGTAATTACCAAAATCATGGATCCTAGACTTCTTCGGGACAATTGCAATTTTAAATACTTTGTATTGTTTTCATTTTAAGTGCCTTGCATCTTTTCTTTTTTTTTTTTTTTTTTTTTTTTTTTTTGAGACGAAGTCTTGCTCTGTCACCCAGGCTGGAGTGCAGTGACCCGCTCTCTGCTCACTGCAAGCTCCGCCTCCCGGGTTCCCGCCATTCTCCTGTCTCAGCCTCCCGAGTAGCTGGGACTACAGGCGCCGCCACCTCGCCCGGCTGGTGTTTTGTATTTTTTAGTAGAGACGGGGTTTCACTGTGTTAGCCAGGATGGTCTCGATCTCCTGACCTCGTGATCCGCCCGTCTCGGCCTCCCAAAGTGCTGGGATTACAGGCTTGAGCCACCGCGCCCGGCCCGCCTTGCATCTTTTCAAGCCATGACTTGGGAATTTTTGTTTGGTAAAATGTAATCATCATACATAAACTTGGAATGAAGAAGCAGCTTGCAAAATACAACTTCTTGGCTCTTGGCCTTACCATTTTTAGAACATGCAGTTTTCAAAAATTATCAGTTCCTGTAACGTCCTCTGGAAAAAGTCATCCACTACAAAGATAGAACCAACAGAGCAACAAATACCTGGAAAGACTTAGCCTAAGTGACTGTAGCCATATGGGGCTGGGCATTGATGGAGCTTCACTCCCACTTGTGCTGTCCTTGTGCTTAAATCAGGAGAGGGCTGGGTGCCATGGCTCACGCCTATAATCCCAGCACTTTGGGAGGCTGAGGAGGCGGGCGGATCACTTGAGATTAGGAGTTAGTGACCAACCTGGCCAACATGATGAAACCCCATCTCTACTAAAAATACAAAACAATTAGCCAGGCATGGGGGCAGGCACCTGTAATTCCAGCTATTTGGGAGGCTGAGGCAGGAGAATCGCTTGAACCAGGGACGTGGAGGTTGCAGTGAGCCAAGATCGCACCACTGCACTCCAGCCTAGGCGACAGAGTGAGACTCTGTCCCAAGGATAAAAAAAATAGAATGGACTTGCTAGTGGATTTAACACACTGTTCCCTTCGTTTTCTGGGGTTTGTTGCTCAAGGGAGGGCTTTAAAAGTTGGGGAAAGGGTTTTCCTCCATTTCTTTTCTTCAGAGCAGCAATGGAATTATTAAAGATAGCAGAGCGTGTCCCATATAGATAATTTTCAGTGTGACAGATCTGTTACTGCCACAACATTGAGGAGAACATGAGAAATGTTTTGGGTCAATGTGTTGTGCTCACTCTCCTTTGAAGACACCATTGTGGCTTGTGCCCCTTTGACTTCTGAGCTCTGCCGCCACAGGCAAAAGACTCCTACTTGTCTGGAAGTAGGTTCCCACACTCCTGCTTAGTGTCTGCACATCAGGGAAGTCACTTGTCCTTTTGAGTCATTTCTTCTGACAAGACTGAGCATAAACCTTTACTCATGCTTGTTAGTTAACCTTTCTAACCAGTTCCTCTTTGAGCAAGTTCACTTATTTATAAGGGGAGAAAACCAAACCTAGAGCACAGTTTGAGTGTCTAGCTTAGAGTTGCATTGACATCCACAGCTTTAGACAGTACTTCCATACAAAGGGAAAGATGATAATTCGCCAGTGTCTTGTGAGAACGGAATGAATAACCATAGCCTTGAAACCTTCTACTTTGAATAACTGTGGCCCATCTAAAACCAGGCTTGCTTGGCACCCTGTGAAAAGACAGACGGGCGTGATCTGAGACTTGAGTATTTTGAACAGCTGGGGAAACTAGTCCCCAAGCAGTAAAAGGGAGGAAACCACATAGAAAGTTAGCTGAACTTAACATTCTGGTCTTATGAGAGAAGATCATCAGTGTTACTTAATTCATTTTACTTTGTAGGATTCTTCGATAATTGATTACTGATCAAAGTGATTTAATTTTTTTCAGTATTGCCTGTCAGGGCACCCAACCTTACCATGCAATGTGCTCAAATTCAAATCAACCACCATTATGTTGGACTGTGGACTGGACATGACCTCTACCCTCAATTTCCTTCCTTTGCCACTTGTTCAAAGGTATGTGCTGGTGCAGCCAAAGAAAAAATGAGCTTTAAGTTTGCTGAAAAATGGTAGCATTAGTATGAATGTTACTAGTACCTAGTGTATTGTCATAAGTTTGCTTTGTTCCCTTAAAAATGTTCTTTATCAAAATAATTTCCTTTGGCTGAGTTGATGGAAAGTGTTCTATTGATTTATTGATTGGCTTCTTTATTATAACTTCTTTTGAGCTTCTGTAAAATGTTCCTGCAACTGCTCAGTACAACTGAGGTCATGTATATTTCATCTTTCATCACATAAGAGCTGGTAAATGGTCAACTGATGAGCCCAAGAATTGAATTTTAGAATTATTTAGCAGCCTTTGCAGAGACTTAACAGCATGGAATCTGACATTTCTTTTCGATAGGCTTCTCTGCATTATTTTCATACGAAGTCAACCTTAGATTTAGAACCACATATGTAGCCCAAGTTCATGTCTTAAATGAGACAGATTGCTTCAGGCCTACAATAGCACTGTTTATGCTTAACTGAGACTTTGCCTTAGGAAATTGGTTTCCCAGCATACTACTATTTAGAAACAGTTTATAAAAGATGTGACTACCTTGTAGAAGCAAATATACTTACAGTAGCAAAAAGTGACACCACATACAAGATAGGATATGGAAAAGCTATCTAAAGCAGATGTAAGAGCTCAAAAGCATAGCAAGCTGGGTAAGCTTTCTAGTTTATCTCAGTCATTCCTGAAGATATCACTGAGTACAATGATTATTCACAGCGATAACCTGATGAACCATCTAAAATTTTCATCAACTATTGATTTTTCTGAGATAAGGGGTACAGTAAGGTGGTGTGAGGATAAGGTCAGAGATAATTCCAGATTACGTTTTATGCAAAGCTGATGGAATTCAGTTATAATTACACCCAGCATTTAGAAATACATGTGCCACCCACAGGCCAGGTGCAGTGGCTTAGGATTGTAATCCCAGCACCTTGGGAGGCTGAGGCAGGTAGATCACCTGAGATCAGGAGTTTGAGGCCAGTCTGGCCCACACGGTGAAACCCTATCTCTACTAAAAATACAGGAAAAACAAAATTAGCTGGACATGGTGGCGGCTGCCTGTAATCCCAGCTACTTGGGAAGCTGAGGCAGGAGAATCACTTGAATCTGGGAGGTGGAGGTTGCAGTGAGCCGAGATCGTGCCACTGCACTCTGACCTGGGCAACAGAGACTCCATCTCGAAAACAAGAAAAAGAAAAAAAGGAGTACATGTACCACCCACAGATACTGCCTAAAAACTGGGTTGGGAGGCGCTTAATTACATGACAATTGGTTATTTCCTAATAAAATAGCCTGATATTATTGTCTTTTTCCCCCAAAGAGCAAAATGTTTGTTTTTTGATGTTTATTAAAAATCTGCACTATTCTGGACCAGAGGATTTAGAGATGAACAGAACAACCTACTTTCCCTCATGAAACTTACAGTCCATCAGGGAGAAAGACATCACACAGATGAATATTTAATTACACCTGTGATTAGAAAACAAGTATATATATTTAGGATAATTACTTTAAAAATGAAGTCTAAGATACCATGAGAGATTCCAAAAGGGAGCCCAACCTGCTCTGTGGGGTCATGAATTTCCTGGATGATGAGAACTGGATGAGAACTCTCTTCCCCTTCCCATTCTTTCACTCTCAGAGGGAAGTTCTACTAGCAGAATGGTTAGCTGTCCATACGGTTTCTTACAAAAGGTGTCTCCTTTTGCTCAGACCAGGACACAGTTGCCTAAAGTGGTATTCCTGACCCTGTCTGTCCGCTCAGTTGCTTTATTTGTCTTCGTAGCATTTATTATATTATGAGTACATATTTGTTTATTGTCTTTCTTCTCCACTACATGTAAGTTTCATAAAGGCAGGGAATTTGATTCTCCATTTTATCCCCACTGCCTAGAACTATTCTTGGCATGTGGTAGCTACTCAGTAAGTATTTGTTGTATGAATGAGTTGCTTTATCTTCTCTAGATTTCATCCTAATCACTTTTTCAGAGTCCTTTTACTATTACAATTAACTAATTAATTAAATTATTATTTTATATCTGCTTGGACTTTTCCATGTTGATTGTCATTTAATTATAATCATTCACATTTAACTTAAAATTTAAAAAACAATTTTAATTTCTCTCAACTCGTTTTTCCCCTTCAGCATTTCTAAACCCTGTCCAGTCTTCACTCTGCCCACACCACTCCACTAGAACCTCTCAGGTCCCACATGACTTCCATGTCATTGGACGTGATGGGCATTTGTCAGTCCTCATCTTATTTGACCATTCAGTAGCAGTGACCTCCATGATAATGCATTCCTGGTTTTCCTCTTACCTCTGTGACCCTTCTTTCTCTGTATACTTTGGAGTTGTGTTTTCCTGTAATTGGCCATCATGTATTGACATTCTTCAGTATTCATTGCTTGGCCATCATATTCTCTACCAAGGGCATTTAATAAATGCTTAGCACTATTCATAATAGCAAAGACATGGAAGTAGCTTAACTGTCCCTCAGCAGTGGAGTGGATAAAGAAAATGTGGTACATATACACCACAGAATACTACACAGCCATAAAAAAAGAATAAAATCATGCCCTTTGCAGTGACATAGATGCAACTGAAGGCCATTATTCTTGGTGAATTAACACAAGAGTAGAAAACCAAATACTGGGTTGTTGGCGCCAAGATGGTGGAATAGGAACAGCTCTAGCCTCCAGCTCCCAGCATGAGTGACACAGAAGATGGGTGATTTCTGCATTTCCAACTGAGGTACCGGGTTCATCTCACTGGGGCGTGTCAGACAGTCAGTGCAGGACAGTGGGTGCAGCCCAACGAGTGAGAGCCAAAGCAGTGCGAGGCATTGCCTCACCCGGGAAGCACAAGGGGGAAGGGAATTCCTTTTCCTAGCCAAGGGAAACCGTGACACACAACACCTGGAAAATCGGGACACTCCCACCCTGATACTGTGCTTTACCAAAGGTCTTAGCAAACAGCACACTAGGAGATTATCTCCCTTGCCTGGCTCGGGGGGGGGGTCCCACACCCACAGAGCCTCCCTCATTGCTAGCACAGCAGTCTGAGATCTAACTGCAGGGTGGCAGCGAGGCAGGGGGAGGGACGCCCGCCATTGCTGAGGCTTCAGTAGGTAAACAAAGAAGCCAGGAAGCTCGAACTGGGTGGAGCCCACCACAGCTCAAGGAGGCCTGCCTGCCTCTGTAGACTCTACCTCTGGGGACAAGGCATAGCTAAACAAAAAGCAGCGGGAACGTCTACAGATATAAATGTCCCTGTCTGACAGCTTTGAAGAGAGTAGTGATTCTCACAGCATGGAGGTTGAGATCTGAGAACACACAGACTGCCTGCTCAAGTGAGTCCCTGACCCCAGAGTAGCCTAACTGGGGAGCCTAACTGGGAGTAACCTAACTGGAGTGGACCTCAAGCAAACTCCAACAGACCTGCAGCTGAGGGTCCTGACTGTTAGAAGGAAAACTAACAAACGGAAAGGACATCCACACCAAAACCCCATCTGTATGTCACCATCATCAAAGACCAAAGGTAGATAAAACCACAAAGATGGGGAAAAAGCAGTGCAGAAAAGCTCAAAATTCAAAAAATCAGAGCGCCTCTCCCCCTCCAAAGGAATGCAGCTCCTTGCCAGCAACAGAACAAAGCTGGACGGAGAATGACTTTGACGAGTTGAAAGATGAAGGCTTCAGTCGATCAAACTTCTCAGAGCTACATGAAGAACTACAAACCCAGCGCAAAGAAACTAAAAACCTTGAAAAAAGATTTGACAAATGGATAACTAGAATAACCAATGCAGAGAAGTCCGTAAATGACCTGATAGAGATGAAAACCATGACACGAGAACTACGTGACAAGTGCGCAAGCTTCAGTAACTGACTCGATCAACTGGAAAAAAGAGTATCAGAGATCGAAGATCAAATGAATGAAATGAAGCAAGAAGAGAAGTTTAGAGAAAAAAGAGTAAAAAGAAACGAACAAAGCCTCCAAGAAATATGGGATTATGTGAAAAGACCAAATCTACATCTGATTCGTGTACCTGAAAGTGACAGGGAGAATGGAACCAAGTTGGAAAACACTCTGTAGGATATTATCCAGGAGAACTTCCCCAACCTAGCAAGGCAGGCCAACATTCAAATTCAGGAAAGACAGAGAATGCCACAAAGATACTCCTTGAGAAGAGCAACTTCAAGACACATAATTGTCAGATTCACCAAAGTTGAAATGAAGGAAACAATGTTAAGAGAGAGAAAGGTCGCGTTACCCACAAAGGGAAGCCCATCAGACTAACAGCAGATCTCTTGGCAGAAACTCTACAAGCTAGAAGAGAGTGGGGACCAATATTCAGCATTCTTAAAGGAAAGAATTTTCAACCCAGAATTTCATATCCAGCCAAACTAAGTTTCATCAGTGAAGGAGAAATAAAATCATTTACAGACAAGCAAATGCTTAGAGAGTTTGTCACCACCAGGCCTGCCCTACAAGAGCTCCTGAAGGAAGCACTAAACATGGAAAGGAACAACAGGTACCAGCCATTGCAAAAACATGCCAAAATGTAAAGACCATCGATGCTAGGAAGAAACTGCATCAACTAACAAGCAAAATAACCAGCTAACATCATCATGACAGGATCAAGTTCACACATAACAATATTAACCTTAAATGTAAATGGGCTAAATGGTCCAATTAAAACACACAGACTGGTAAATTGGATAAAGAGTCAAGAACCATCAGTTTGCTATATTCAGGAGACCCATCTCACGTGCAAAGACACATATAGGCTCAAAATAAAGGGATGGAGGAAGATCTACCAAGCAAATGGAAAACAAAAAAAGGCAGGGATTGCAGTCCTAGTCTCTGATAAAACAGACTGTAAACCAACAAAGATCAAAAGAGACAAAGAAGGCCATTACATAATGGTAAAGGGATCAATTCAACAAGAAGAGCTAACTATCCTAAATATATATGCACCCAATACAGGAGCACCCAGATTCATAAAGCAAGTCCTTAGAGACTTACAAAGAGACTTAGACTCCCACACAATAATAGTGGGAGACTTCAACACCCCACTGTCAACATTAGACACATCAATGAGACAGAAAGTTAACAAGGATATTCAGGAATTGAACTCAACTCTGCCCCAAGCGGACCTAATAGACATCTACAGAACTCTCCACCCCAAATCAACAGAATATACATTCTTTTCAGCACCACATTGTACTTATTCCAAAATTGACCACATAGTTGGAAGTAAAGCACTCCTCAGCAAATGTAAAAGAACAGAAATTATAACAAACTGTCTCTCAGACCACAGTGCAATCAAACTAGAACTCAGTACTAAGAAACTCAATCAAAACCACTCAACTACATGGAAACTGAACAACCTGCTCCTGAATGACTACTGGGTACATAACGAAATGAAGGCAGAAATAAAGATGTTCTTTGAAACCAATGAGAACAAAGATACAACATACCAGAATCTCTGGGACACATTTAAAGCAGTGTGTAGAGGGATATTTATAGCACTAAATGCTCACAAGAGAAAGCAGGAAAGATCTAAAATTGACACCCTAACATCACAATTGAAAGAACTAGAGAAGCAAGAGCAAACACATTCAAAAGCTTGCAGAGGCAAGAAATAACTAAGATCAGAGCAGAACTGAAGGAGATAGAGACACAAAAAAACCCTTCAAAAAATCAATGAATCCAGGAGCTGGTTTTTTGAAAAGATGAACAAAATTGGTAGACCACTAGCAAGACTAATAAAGAAGGAAAGAGAGAAGAATCAAATAGATGCAATAAAAAATGATAAAGGGGATATCACCACCGACCCCACAGAAATACAAACTACCATCAGAGAATATTATAAACACCTCTACGCAAATAAACTAGAAAACTTAGAAGAAATGGATAAATTCCTCTCCCAACACACACTCTTCCAAGACTAAACCAGGAAGAAGTTGAATCCCTGAATAGACCAATAGCAGGCTCTGAAATTGAGGCAATAATTAATAGCCTACCAACCAAAAAAAGTCCAGGACCAGACTGATTCACAGTCGAATTCTACTGGAGGTACAAGGAGGAGCTGGTACCATTCCTTCTGAAACTATTCCAATCAATAGAAAAAGAAGGAATCCTCCATAACTCATTTTATGAGGCCAACATCATCCTGATACCAAAGCCTGGCAGAGACACAACAAAAAAAGAGAATTTTAGACTAATATCCCTGATGAACATCGATGCAAAAATCCTCAATAAAATACTGGCAAACCAGATCCAGCAGCACATCAAAAAGCTTATCCACCATGATCAAGTGGGCTTCATCCCTGGGATGCAAGGCTGGTTCAACATACACAAATCAATAAATGTAATCCAGCATATAAACAGAACCAAAGACAAAAACCACATGATTATCTCGATAGATGCAGAA
Source organism: Chlorocebus sabaeus (assembly GCF_047675955.1). NCBI lineage: Eukaryota > Metazoa > Chordata > Mammalia > Primates > Cercopithecidae > Chlorocebus > Chlorocebus sabaeus. Next base: position 28,459,616 of record NC_132911.1, on the reverse strand, counting down.
AAGGCCTTTGACAAAATTCAACAGCCCTTCATGCTAAAAACTCTCAATAAATTCGGTATTGATGGAACGTATCTCAAAATAAGAGCTATTTATGACAAACAGATAGCCAGTATCATACTGAATGGGCAAAAACTGGAAGCATTCCCTTTGAAAACTGGCACAAGACAGGGATGCCCTCTCTCACCACTCCTATTCAACACAGTGTTGGAAGTTCTGGCTAGGGCAATCAGGCAAGAGAAAGAAATAAAGGGTATTCAGTTAGGAAAAGAAGAAGTCAAATTGTCCCTGTTTGCAGATGACATGATTGTCTATTTAGAAAACACCATCATCTCAGCCCAAAATCTCTTGGAAGCTGATAAGCAACTCTAGCAAAGTCTCAGGATACAAAATTAATGTGCAAAAATCACAAGCATTCTTACACACCAATAGCAGACAAACAGAAAGCCAAATCATGAATGAACTCCCATTCACAATTGCTACAAAGAGAATAAAATACCTAGGAATCCAACTTACAAGGAATGTGAAGGACCTCCTCAAGGAGAACTGCAAACCACTGTTCAGTGAAATAAAAAAGGACACAAACAAATGGAAGAACATTCCATGCTCATGCATAGGAAGAATCAATATCGTGAAAATGGCCATATTGCCCAAGGTAATTTATAGATTCAATGCCATCCCCATTAAGCTGCCAATGACTTTCTTCACAGAATTGGAAAAAACTAAAGTTCATATGGAACCAAAAAAGAGCCCACATTGCCAAGACAATCCTAAGTCAAAAGAACAAAGCTGGAGGCATCACGCCACCTGACTTCAAACTATACTACAAGGCTACAGTAACCAAAACAGCATGGTGCTGGTACCAAAACAGAGGTATAGACCAATGGAACAGAAGAGAGCCCTCAGAAATAATACCTCACATCTCCAACCATCTGATCTTTGACAAACCTGACAAAAACAAGAAGTGGGGAAAGGATTCCCTATTTAATAAATGGTGCTGGGAAAACTGACTAGCCATAAGTAGAAAGCTGAAACTGGATCCCTTCATTAGTCCTTATACGAAAATTAATTCAAGATGGATTAGAGACTTAAATGTTAGACCTAAAACCCTAAAAACCCTAGAACTAGGTAATACCATTCAGGACATAGGCATAGGCAAGGACTTCATGTCTAAAACACCAAAAGCAATGGCAACAAAAGCCAAAATTGACAAATGGGATCTCATTAAACTAAAGAGCTTCTGCACAGCAAAAGAAACTACCATCAGAGTGAACAGGCAACCTACAGAATGGGGTAAAGTGTTCGCAATCTACTCATCTGACAAAGGGCTGATATCCAGAACCTTCAAAGAACTCAAACAAATTTACAAGAATAAAACAAACCACCCCATCAAAAAGTGGGCAAAGGATGTGAACAGACACTTCTCAAAAGAAGACATTTATGCAGTCAACAGACACATGAAAAAATGCTCATCATCACTAGCCATCAGAGAAATGCAAATCAAAACCACAATGAGATACCATCTCACACCAGTTAGAATGGCAATAATTAAAAAGTCAGGAAACAACAGGTGCTGGAGAGGATATGGAGAAACAGGAACACTTTTACACTGTTGGTGGGACTGTAAGCTAGTTCAACCATTGTGAAAGTGTGGCGTTTCCTCAAAGATCTAGAACTAGAAATACCATTTGACCCAGCCATCCCATTACTGGGGATATACCCAAAGGATTGTAAGTCATGCTGCTATAAAGACACATGCACATGTATGTTTATTGCGGCACTATTCACAATAGCAGAGACTTGGAATCAACTCAGATGTCCATCAGTAACAGACTGGATTAAGAAAAGGTGGCGTGTATACACCATGGAATACTGTGCCACCATAAAAAAGTTCGTGTCCTTTGTAGGGACATGGATGCAGCTGGAAACCATCATTCTCAGCAAACTATTGCACGAACAGAAAACCAAATACCGCATGTTCTCACTCATAGGTGGGAATTGAACAATGAGATCACTTGGACACAGGAAGGGGAACATCACACACCGGGGCCTGGTGTGGGGTGGGGGGAGGCGGGAGGGATAGCATTAGAAGATATACCTAATGTAAATGATGAGTTAATGGGTGCAGAACACCAACATGGCACAGGTATACATATGTAACACACCTGCACGTTGTGCACATGTACCCTAGACATAAAGTATAATAATAATAAAAAAAGAAAACCAAATACTGTATGTTCTCACTTGTAAGTGGAAGCTAAACATTGGGTTCACATGGACATAAAGATGTCAACAATAGACACTGGGGACTACTAGAAGGGCTAGTAGAGAGGGGGTCAAGGATTGAAAAACTAACTCTTGGCTACTATGCTCACTACCTGGGCAACAGGTTCAGTTGTACCCCAAACCTCAGCATAATGAAATATACCCAGGTAACAAACCTGCATATGTACCCTATGAATCTAAATAGAAGTTGAAATTATAAAAATTAAATTGCTCAGAGCTGCAATAACCATCCAAATAGCAACTTACAAATGTGTATCTTTAGTTAGTAGCTCTTTTCCAAGTTCCAGATTGATGTGTCCAAAATGCCTACCAAAAATTTTAAAATTAACTAGGCATAGTGATGTGTGCCTGTAGTCCTAGCTGACTTGGGAGGTTGAGGCAGGAGGATCACATGAGCCCAGAAAGACGAGGCTGCAGTGAGCCATGATCATGCCAGTGCACTCCAGCTTAAGAGAGAGAGAGAGAGAGAGAGAGAGAGAGAGAGAGAGAGAGACACTATGTCTCAAAAAAAAAAAAAAAAAACCTCAACATGCCCTCAAACTTTTTTTCATGATCACACTGGGTCCAGAAGAGGAAAACGAATCCTTCCAGATACGGTTTTCTTCAAGTTCCTATCTTAGTAAATGGTATCCTTTTATAAAAACCAGAAAACTGGGAGTTAACTTTGATTCAGCCTTTTTCCTCACTGCTCCATATTCAATCTTTGATTAAGCCTTGACACTTTTACCTTCTAAATAGTTCTAGAATCCAGTCACTTCTCTTCAGTGCTGCTGTAGTCATTCCCGTCTTTTATAGGTATCATTAGTAAAGCCTCCTCACCAGTTTCTTCAATTCTCATCTTGACCCTGTCTCAATCAAGAGTCATCTTTTTTGTGTGACTTTTTACTTGAAATCCTACAGATTTACAGAAAAGCTGCAAAAACAGTACAAGCAATTCCTGATTGCCTTTACCAGTTTATTGGTATTTTAACAAATTTGCTTTATCATTTCCTCTTGATATGTATACACATAATTTTTTTTCTGACCGATTTGAGAGTGAGATGCAGGCATGATGCTCCTCACCCGTAAATGCTTGAGTGTATTTCCAAAGAGCAAGGACATCGTCTAACATAACCATGATACAAAAATCAAAATCAGAGAATTTACGTTGGTAGTATACCAGTGTCTAATCTGTATACCTTATACATATGTCTCCACTTTTGCCAATTCATAATTCACTATGAAACCATTATAGCAAGAGAGAGAAATGGTAATTTCTGGTCCAGGATCTCATCCAGATCCCATCCACATTGTATTTAGCTGTCATTTCTTCAGACTCCTTTAATCTGGAAGACTTTCCCGGTCTGTGTTTTATGACCTTGAGGTTTTTAAAAGTATGGCCAATTATTTCATATAATGACTTTCAATTTGGGTTTGTCTGATGTTCCCTCATGATTAGGTTGGGGTTATTATTTTTGGTAGGAATACCGTGCTGATGATGGTATCTATTATCAGAAGGCACATGGTTCCGTTTTCCCCACAATCATCTTTTAGGAGCACAAATCTAATCTTATATTACTTGTTTAAAACCTTTCAGTGGTTTTTCATTGCTCTTAGGACAAACACCACACTCATCTCAGTGTATCAGGCTTCACGCCTGCCCCTCCAGTACCTTCTTTATACTCTGCCTCTTGTTCTTTGTTTCCTTCTATTAAATAGTTTCAAAGAAATCTTCTGACTCCTTACTCAGAGCAGTCACATGTATTGTTTTTCCAGCTTGGAAGACTCTGTGAGATCATCCATGACTACAGTTTTGATGTAGGAAGGACATAATGATGGCATTCTAGCTGGATGGGGACTGGGAGGGAGTGTCTTGCAATCTGCTCAAAGTTCCATGTGATTAAATGAATAACCTTCATGGAAGCTGTCCATGCCAAGGACTGGTGGTGAAAAGGACTGAAGGAACCTGCTGGGCTCTTCACCATGGAATACAACACAGCCAGAAAAAAGGAACAAAATCATGCCCTTTGCAGTGACATGGATGCAGCTGGAGGCCATTATTCTTGGTGAATTAACATAAGAACAGAAAACCAAATTCTGTATGTTCTCACCTGTAAGTGGGAGCTAAACTTTTTCTAGTCCCTCAGGCCCTGCCCCCAGTTTCCCCTTGACTCTGCTCCTGTCCAGATCTCAACTCAGTCCTCGTGTCCCCAGGGAAATTTTTTGATGCTGCCTCCACTTGTCCCCATGAATTTGCATGCTGACTGGATTCGTGTGCCTCGCCTGCTTCCTCAGGAGGAGGGAGTATTTTGCTCACAGTCCTATCGCTAGCACCTAGTCCTGTCACCAACATCTTGACATACTAATAAAGATTCCTAAATCAGTGAGTGAAAAGATGAGCACCTCACTCACCTGCAACACTGCACTCTGTGATGAGGCTCTTCCCTGTTTCCTTCTTCTTGAAAGACCTCCTCCACCTTCACTTCCTAACTCCTATTTTCTACTCTACCACCTCACTGCAAACTGCCAAAAGTGCCCTTTCTGTGAACCCATGGCACCTCCTGTGTACCCCTGTCAGAGCTCTTATTTTATTCTGGTGTAATGACTCTCTCCCTATACTAGATTGCAAACTGCTAAAAGGGAAGGATTGTTTATTTACTATCATTCCAACACTTTGCACTGGGTATTAAGCTTGTTAGTATTTTTTGAATAAATGAATGAATGGACTCATGCCTCTTTCATTATTATTTTCTGATTGTAAAAGTAATACATTTCATACCTGGATGTGGTGGTATGTACCTGTAGTCCCAGCTACGGAAGGCTGAGACTTGAGCCCAGGAATTCGAGTCTACGAGTCCGAGACGGACGGATCCTGAGGTCAGGAGATCGAGACCATCCTGGCTAAAGTGGTGAAACCCCATCTCTACTAAAAATACAAAAAATTAGCCGGGCGTGGTGGTGGGCGCCTGTAGTCCCAGCTACTCGGGAGGCTGAGGCAGGAGAATGGCACAAATCCAGGAGGCGGAGCTTGCAGTGAGCCGAGATCGCGCCACAGCACTCCAGCCTGAGCGACAGAGCAAGACTCCGCCTCAAAAAAAAAAAAAAAGAAAGAAATTGTGTATAACGTTCAATCTTCTTTTCAGTATTTTCCTAGGCAATAGATTACTTGTCTAAGGTTATTTTGCTTTTAAGGATTAAAGTTCAACTGTGTAAACTTCGTAAATCTTTCCACAGAAATCTTAGAATAATTTACCTGTTTTTCCAAAATAAACAATTACTTTAAAAATCTTTTATACATTTTTTCGACTAAAAATTTTAATGGTATCCTTTTTTCCTAAGAAATGTTAGTAAAATAGCGGGTGCAAAGATGTGCTCTTCTACAGTCTTTTTTTTTTTTTGGGGCACCTTTACCTCCCATGTTTTATTAGATTGATTTCTTTTTTTTTTTTTTTTTAAGATGGAATTTTGCTCTTTTTGCCCAGGCTGGAGTACAGTGGTGCCATCTTGGCTCACTGCAACCCCTGCTCCCCAGGTTCAAGTGATTTTCCTGCCTTGGCCTCTCAAGTAGCTGGGATTACAGGCAAGCACCACCATGCACGTATAATTTTGTATTTTTAGTAGAGATGGGATTTCATCATGTTGGCCAGGCTGGTCTCGAACACCTGACCTCAGGTGATCCACCCACCTCTGCCTCTCAAAGTGCTGGATTTATAGGCATGAGCCACCGTGCCCGGCCATTTTATTAGATTTCTGTGGAAAGATCTCTATCTCCTTGTTTACAAAGTTTACACCATCGAACTTTGTAATCATTGAAAGCAAAAAACTAAGTCCCTTCCCCTTTGGTAACTTAAAATTTACTCTTTGTGGTTTATTCATTAACTCATTGGAACACAGTAAGCAAATATTTTCATCTCTATAGTCAGCATCCCTTTGCCATGTGGTGATGTATTTGCATCGCTTTGTCATTGGCACTATTGTTACAACGTGGTCATGATTTCCTTTCAGCATTCAGTCTCATCTACTAGCAGTGGCTCTAACCCAAAGTAACCACCCAGGTATGATAGATGGCTTTGATGTTATTAAAAAATGTTTTCCAGGAGTGTAAACCACAACACCTGAAAATTTTGCTTGTTAAAAAATTAGTTATATTCTGATAAGCAACTTACTATTTCTAAATGTTTGTTGAGGACAGCTAACTGCATCTGTCATCTGATTTGTGTGGGTCTGATGGGGAACAGACAGAGTGTGTGTCCTTTGATCCAGTTATCTTTATAAAGGGAAGTAGATATTTACAACCTTGTTTTAGAGAGTTAACATACATGAAATGAGAACAGTGTCCACATTGTCTTGTCATTACACTTTTATTGGAATACTTGCTTTCTTAATCTGATCTGATAGCAAATATATTTTTCAAGAAGTAAGAAGTCTTCAAAATATATGACTATGAAATGAGGTGGGAATTAAAACAACTAATGGTAATAGCATATTTTTCTGAAAAGTTAGAGCAAAAAACTCCCAGAGTTTATTTAAAAAACTTTTTAAAAAACTCCCAGAGTTTAAAAAAAAAAAAAAAAAAAGGTTATCAGGTATGGTTTATACCAGTCAAATTTGATTCTCTCAGTAGTAATTTTCTTTTTTTGTTTTTTTTAGACAGTGTCTTGTTTCGAAACAAGATTCTACTTTGTTGCAGTGACACGATCATGGCTTCCTGCAGCCTTGACCTGGGCTCAAGCCATCCTTCCTCCTTGACCTCCCAAGTAGCTGAGACTACAAGCGTGTACCACCACAGCCTGCTAAATTTTTAATTTATTGTGAAGACAGGGTCTCACTATGATGCCCAGGCTGGGCTCAAACTCCTGGGTTCAAATGATCCTCCCACCTTGGCCTCCCAAAGTGCTGGGATTACAGGTGTGAGCCACTGCACCTGGCCTCCAGTAGTGATTTTCATTCTCTAATATACATCAGTATTCTGACTTTTGGATAAATAAAGGCAAAATGTAAACAGTCAATCTAGATAAAGGGTATGTGAGAGTCCATTGTATTCACATCCTTGCAACTTTTCTGCAAGTTTGGAATTAATGTCAAAATTATTTGCACCAACCTAATAATTAAAACTTAACCCCCACCCCCGGCTGTGTGCAGTGGCTCACGCCTGTAATCCCAGCAGTTTGGGAGGCCGAGGCGGGTGGATCATGAGGTCAGGAGATCGAGACCATCCTGGCTAACACGGTGAAACCCTGTCTCTACTAAAAATACAAAAAATTAGCCGGATGTGATGGCGGGCACCTGTACTCAGGAGGCTGAGGCAGGAGAATGACGTGAACCCAAGAGGCGGAGGTTGCAGTGAGCCAAGATTGCACCACTGCACTCCAGCCTGGGTGACAGAGCGAGATCCCGTCTCAAAAAACAACGACAACAACAACAACAAAAAACTTACCCCCACCCCCAATTCTCACTTTTTTCTGAATATAGATGCATTTATATTTTATTCAGATTTTTAACCATTTCTAAAAGATTGACAGATATTCACATATTTATGCTTTTATGTTGACTTTCATACCTATCATCTACTTACAGACTTAGCATCTGATCAAATTATTTTGAGAAGAGGAAGAGAGACCTTACAGATACTTGGTCCCGCACCCTTACTTTGTCCTTAACTTTTGCATCACAGAAGATAATTTTGTAGTGAGTGCTGAAATCCTTTTGCCATCCAACTTGGAATCCTGGTGGGCTTTTTCTTCACACATTACCTTGGTCATTACGCTTTTAATTTTACCGGCATACTGTTTTCTCTCCTGAGTTATTGGCACTTTCAGCTTGCATTATATTTCTTCTGGTCAACTAGTAGTACACAGTTAAATCTTTAGATTACTAGTAGTAAATGATTTTTTAATTCAGATTTTTAAAATGTAACATACACATGAAATTGACCTCATCTGCTAGAAGCTGTTCACTTTAGACATGGTGTCATTTTGTAACACTTGGGAAAACTAGCTTCATTCTCCAGAATTGGAAACTCAAGTCACAGGTGACAGGTGACTAATCCACTTGTAAAACTGTGAACCCAAAGCATGGATTGGACTGGAATTCGGGTATTCGTGTTTGTGGTGAATGGTGACGGGTAGATAGTAGGGCAGTGTTCTCATCAGAGCTCCTATTCTCTCTGCATCTGTTTTTTCATCTGCAATAAGATGATGCCTGTTCTGCCCTGTCCTAAGGACTGTGGCCAAACACATGGGAAAGAAGATGGGGTGACTGGACAACTATAAAAGGCTCTCATGTCTCATTTTTCTTTTTTCTTTATTATTCTGCATACGATTCTTTTAGTTTTTCCAATTTTCCGCCAAACTGTTTGACCTTTTAATATCCTATTGCCACATAATTTTTAAGCTTGATACAACATGGTTATTTCTCTTATATTTGATTGGTATTTAGGGTAAGGACTACTACCAGTAATTTTAAACTGTTCTTAACTTTATGGAGACAGTACAGTTACCATGAAATCATTGAGGATTATAATCTATCTAGGTTAATTTAATCTTAATATTTTGTTTTGCAGTCCCAGGCTGTCCAGTCTTCCTGGCTGGTCCCTGAAGGATGGAAATGCTTTCTTGGACAAGGTAATATCTAAGACTACAAACTAAAGCCTATCTATACACAGTGGAAAGTTATCTTCTCATACCAGAGCCACCCTGTAGTAGTGTGACTGATGGCTTTTTTTTTCCCTCTCTGAAAAACCCCAAGATCTATGCTGGGGTCTTCAGGACATGGTAGCTACTATTTTTAAGTGCCTTTTAGAGAATGTCACTGTTCTGATTCAGATCCATTTTGCTCATGTGTAGAAATTTAAGTACTTCTGCTGCAAATACCTTTTATCACCACAGAAAGAAAACTGTTATTTCTAGAATTGCAATGAGTGTTTCAAAGACAAGGTTTTTTAAAGAATCAATCCAGTTCATTTTGTGATTGGAAAGAGTAAAACCTTTTTTTAAATAACTTTAAAATCCTCAAGTAAATGAGTTTTAAACTGCTTCTATCAAGGGTCAGATCAGGTAGGGCTTTGTAAAAAGCTTGGTTCTTTTTTGGGTAACGAGAGGCCACAGAAGGTTACAGAAGGACGGTGGCATTGTCAGATTGGATCAGTCTGGCCACTGTGTGGGGAATGGTCTGAGGAGCAGAGTGTTTGACTTCCCCGGCAGTGCCTTCGTGTGCAGGGGACAGTGCTCTTAGGTAAATTTGAGTAGAGGGTCTCCCACACTATGATCTGTGATCCCATTTCAGCCTGTCCTGATAGTCTAGAATGGATACTCTTTATAGATGATTTAAAAAAAAAAAAAAGTTCTAGGAATCTGGGATTTGGAGTTCTATTACGACTTTAATGACTGACTACACCTAAAATAAATGGCTTAAATTACTTCTTTCTCTTTGAGGCTATTAAATTTTTGACATTAGGTTATCTTTTCAGTAATTTCTTCCTCGGATCAATAGTTAGACAGTTATTTAATAAATGAAAGACTAAAGCTACCAAAAAATGTTCCAACTATAAGCTAGTCAAACTTTGTACTAAAATCAGAGGTATAGGAAGGTTAAAGACTGTAAAGCCCCCTCAGGCCACTTCTTAGTCCCCTAAATCATTCTTCCTTTCCTCAGTTTCACATTTGAAAAACTAAGAGTTTAAAGATGCTTAACATGATTCATCTAAATAAAGCATTTTCTATTGTAATAGATACTATTAAATAAAGAGGTGTTCTTTTTACAGAATTAATTCCTGTAACTGCACTGTAGCCTCAAGTACAAGCCAAATGCATAATTTGAAACCAGATTTTCTTCAGAGCTGACTGTAAAATTATGTGACATTCAGAAACCTGTGCACCTGATTTCAGCCTGATTCTCCTGCTGGCTATAAATCATTGTTCCCTGCAAAAGGCTCTGAAGCATCCCATTACCAGCGCATTGTGAGCGAAATGACTTGCATGTATATGTGGGAGTATTTCATTAGAAGGGAGTGGTGAATAAAATACAGTGACATTGTAAGTGTTTGGAATGGCAAATATGCTTCTGCAGGTCGGGAAGGATGAGAGCCTGTGAGGAGACTTCATCATATGCCCTGTCCTGAAATGTAGCATTATGGGGAAGAAGATTACATAGCCCATTTAAGGCCAGGCAAAGCTTTGAAATTTCCCATGATTTGTCTTTAATCATTGTTAACCTCATCCTAAGGGAGTGGGGAGTCTTCTCCCATTAAACATAATTGCTCATTTGTTTTTAGCTGGCAGGTACATTGTAATTAAGAACAGTGTTCAGTCTCCTTTCGGCTCAGCCTGTCACTAGTTAAATGGTACTCATCTAAGGAGAGGAACTAGAATGTATAGTGGAAGGCAAGGGGAGGAAATTGTCTATCAAGGTTCTGATATGAGACTTATAACATTCAAAAGGACAGTACTATGTAGTCAGTGCCCTATTTTCAGATAAAGATTGAGAGTAAAATCATTCAGACTCTGATATGTAACTATAGATACATGTATATATAGATACGTATAATATATGTTGAGTGACTAATGGAAACATGATAGAACAAAATTACAAAAGTATCTTTCCCTTTCTGGAAAGAGCAAAGGAAACTGTCAACCACATTCTATCTTTTACTGGTTTCAGTGTGAAGTCATAGGTAGCTTTAACCTTGATGGTGCAAAAAATTCACTGTGGACTTCAGTTTAAAGTGTCCGTGAGAGGAGAAAGCATTAGTGGCCTTCAGGAGGCATCGTAGCAGACCCTATTGGTAGCCCACCCATATCTCTCAGACTTTGCTGTTTCACTGTCATCTGTCATAATTCCATCTGCCAGTGTCTGTATGGCTTTGCCTGAGAGTTTTTTTCCTGAGGCTGCACAAAATGCAGGAGTTGGTATATAAACATTTCAGCCCCATTGCTCCTCAGTGGGATAATTTGGAGCTGTCTGTGTTAGATCATTTCTGAGTTTCCCCATGGGGATAAGTTCCAGTTGCCCCAAGTTGTATGTGGCTCAGTGACAAAGCCATTATCTGTCACCTTCCTTTGCACTGATCACTTCTCCACTCTGTTTTCTTAGCACCTCCCACATGAACTACCTTCTGTCAAACTCTTTTCTCAGGGTCAATCTGTGGGGGAAAGACAGGTTTATTAAATTTGGTGGGTCATGGGTGGGGTGAGAAGCTGGACTATATCTAGTTATTTATACATATACTTTTTTCTTTTGAATAAATACATTTGGTTTATAATGCTAAATAAATGGTATGTTCTGCAAGGAAAAACGTTATATTCGTGGTGCTGGTGGTGGTTGTGGTGGAGGTGGAGGTGGAGGTAGCAGTGGTGGAGGTGGAGGTGGTGGTGGTGGTGATGGTGGAGGCAGTGGTGGTACTTGTGGTAGCGGAGGAGGTGGTGATGGTGGTAGTGCTGGTGGTGGATGCTGAACTCCTGTTTCAGGCTCTTGACCCTCCCTCCTTACGTCCCCCTTTCCTCCCAACCCTTGGTAGGTGGAGAAAAAGCCTCTAAACAGTTTATGTAGGGCCATGACTCCTAGCCTGACAGCATAACAGAATCACTGGAGGTGCTTGTTATAAACACACTTTCCATGGCCTCATCCCCAGTTTCTGATCCCTTCAGTCTTAGATAGGGCCAGGGATCTTTTTTGTAATCCACGTCTCCACGTAATTCTGGTGTTGCTAGTACAGTTTGCATACCTTATTTGGAAACCACTGGATTGTGGGTTATGGGAGCAGCACATACCCATGCATGGAAGAGGTTTCAAAAAATGTGCATTCAAGTCCTGAGTCTGCAACCAACCAGCATTTTACCCTTAATAAGACACTTGGCCTGCCCGAGCCTAAACACAGGACAGTCGGCCTAATAACCTCCCAGCTTCCCTCCAACTCCAGTAGTCTATGATTCTTCGTGAAAAGTTTTGTTTGAGGAGTATATTTATTTGGTCCTATATGTACTGGGTATCTCTTCCTTGTGTTTTTCCTTTTCATTTCTTTTAGGAGCTAAAGGAGTGCTCGGGTCATGTATTTGTGGATTCTGTGCCTGAATTCTGTTTACCAGAGGTAAGATTAAGGTGAATCTTATTGTAGAAACAAACCTTATTATGTAATTGCTCAAAATGAAGTCAAGAAATAATTTTAAGAGGCTTAGCTTCCTGTTTTCAAGTTTAAATGAATCAGTTATTCCAGGCACATTGTTACATAGCCAAAATGTGATCATTTAGCAGCTTTTTATATTGTCTGTAAGTCATTTACGTCACTCTCTTCTTCCTATTTCCTGTTCTTTCTGTAATCCCCACTAATACTCCTACTAGGGCATGTTTTGAGCAAGGTAAGGAAGTAACTCAAGCGTTTTAGTTTTATGATTCTGATGCCTATGTGCTTAGGTTAGCCATATGTGTCCTGGTCTTGCTTTATGGTGGATAACTGACAATTGCTATTGTTTAGCCAATGCCAGTAAACTGTAAAAATTCTTGCTGACTTGAAATACCATATTTAATATTGTTTGAAATTCATAGATTCTGAACTGAGTCATAGAAAACAGTTACTTAGTATTATCATAGTGAGACTTATTGTTAGGGTGTGGGGCCAGTTTCATCCTTTCAAGGGAAACTAAGATCAGTTTCCGTTTGTTTTAAAGGCAGCTAATCTCAGCTAAGAGACCTAATCCCCAGAGTAGCCTAGATGCGGTTCTTAACAGACATGTGAAATGTGGAAAGCCGGAGCTGCTCCCAGGTTCATGAGAAGGTGCCATCCTCTTTTTTCCATATGCCCAGTGGATCACAGTACCTGTAGAAAATACTTCCACAAATTCAGGGCCAAAGAGAAAAAGAATTTGGAGTGCAGTTTCTCTTATTTTTGTTTTCTCTTCTTCCTTCTCTTTCCATTTCTACGCTTTGTTTAATATCCTGTAGATCAACATTTTTATCTCTCTTGGAAGTATGTGTATATGTCTTTGAGGGTACCAGAGCAAACAGAAAAAGAAACACAGACAAACGTGGTAACTGAAGTTGGCAGATAAGGGAGAAAGTTTGAGATTTAGTAGTAAGCCTAAAGCTGAAGGAATCCAAGAATCCAGAGCTCTCCATCACCATTAACCAAAGTCATTTTGTCATCCTCATTTGTCACTTAGGAATTAGTAGGGCAGTTCACCATCTGTTTGAAGATTCCTGATCCTAGGTGCTACATTTGTTTTCAGTTGACCAGGTGTGATACTGACTACTGCAACCTTCTGTTTATGGACACCACTGTAGAATTTATGAATTGGTGTTCCGATGGCTTTCTGACTTACTCTTTAGGATACTCAGCTTTTAAATTAGACAGTTACCATTCCACAGTTCACTTTTGCCAAGCTAAAGGATTATTGATATATTTAGGGTTCTAGAGCCATATACATTTTTTCAGGCAAGATTTTAGGGCACAAATTAGTAATAGTCACTGTTTTAAGGTAGAGCCAGGCCTTGTATGATTGGAAAAAAAATGGGAGAGTAATGGAAGCAGGAGAGAGGCACTTATTATAGCCCAGTCTTCACTGACTTGTGGGTAAGCCACACAGCCAAGGTCCCAATTGTCATGAAATTTACAAACTAGTACAAATAGCTTATATATCTTTGTATCCCAGTACAGTACGCAACCAGTAAATGAGGGTTGTTTTGACTGAATTTATGGTCTGTAGAACCCCAAGTGTTGGTATAGAACAGTTTTAAAGATAGAGTAATCTTTACTGGATTCCATTGAGTGAACATATGTAAGTAAATATGTTAGTACAGTTGACCATTGAACAATACGAGTTTGAACTGGAAAAGTCCACTTACATGTGGAGTTTTTCATTATGACAATTTGAAAAAACTTGCAGATGAACTGCATAGTCTAGAAATAGCAAACAAATTAAGAAAACATTAGACATGTCATTAATTCATAAAGTATGTATAGAAACTAGTCTATTTTCTCATTTACCACCATAAAGTATACACAAATTTATTATAAAAAGAGAATTTTTTTTTTTTTTTTTTTTTTTTTGAGACAGAGTTTTGCTGTGTCACCTAGGCTGGAGTACAGTGGCATAATCTTGGATCATTGCAACCTCAGCCTCCTGGGTTCAAGCGATTCTCCTGCCTCAGCCTCCCAAGTAGCTGGGATTACAGGTGCCCACCACTATGCCCTGCTAATTTTTGTATTTTTAGTAGAGACAGAGTTTCACTATGTTGGCCAGGCTGATCTTAAACTCCTGACCTTGGGTGATCCACCCACCTCGGCCTCCCAAAGTGCTGAGATTACAGGCATGAGCCACCACGCCCAGCCAATAATTTTTTTTCATTGACTCTATTGCCCAGGCTGGAGTGCAGTAGTTCGATCTCAGCTCACTGCAACCTCTGCCTTCCTGGCTCAAGCCATCCTCCCACCTCAACCTCCCAAGTAGCTGGGACCACGGATGCACACAACCACACCCTGCTAATTTTGTATTTTTTGTAGAGAGGGGTTTTGCCTTGTTGTCCAAGCTGGTCTTGAACTCCTGAGCTCAAGCAATCTGCGTCAGCCTCCCAAAGTGCTGGCATTACAGGTTTGAGCCACTGCGCCCGACTGAAAAAGTTAAAATTTATCAAAACTATGCACACCAACATTTACAGACGATACATGACACGATTTGCACTCGAAAGAAACATAAATGAGCATTTAGATTCAGTATTTAATCACATGCATAAAACTGTAGTACAGTCTATAACTTCATAGCCACCTCCTGTTGCTGTTGTGGTGAACTCAAGTGTCCGCTTAAAACACCATGTGATGCCAGTCATCTCTATGTGAGCCGTTCCCCTCTCCTGTAAATTGCGTATTGCAGTAAAGAGTGATCTCTCACAATTCTCATGGATCTTGCGTCATGTTTAATGCAGTACCGTTAACCTTGAATAACACCATGGGACCCATACAAAGTGCCACTAGTGATGCTTGAAGTGCTCCCAAGAAGCAAAGAAAAGTCGTGGCATTACAAGGAAAAGTTGAAGTGCCTAATATGTAGATTGAAGTCTGCAGCTGACATTGCCCGCCATTTCGGGACAAATGAATCCAGCATAAGGACCATTGTAAAAAAGGACCATTGTTAAAAAAAAAAAGAAAAGGAAAAAGAAAAGAAAAACGAGAAAACACACGAAGCTGTCACTGTAGCTACACCAGCAGGCATGAAAACTTGTACTTCTTGTGAAATACATTTTTACCTTGTATTGAAAATGCAGCATTACATGGGTGCAAGTCTGCTATAAGAAAGGCATACCTGTAGACTCTGATGTGATTCAAGAAAAAGTGAAATCATTGTATGACAACTTAAAGCAAAAGGAAAGCTTAAAAAAATGTCAAGATAACAGGAAAAGCAGCTTCCTCCAGCCAAGAGACAGCAGACAAATTCCTAGATGCCATTAAGAAAATCACTGAGGAGAAAGACTATCTGCCTGAACGGGTTTTTAATGCAGTTGAAAGTGTCCTAATCTGGGGGAAAATGTCACAAAAAAATATTTATTAGGAAGAGAAGTGAGTTCCAACACTTAAGGCAGGAAGAGATAGGCTAACTCTACTGTTTTGCGCAAATGCACTCAGGTTTTTTTGTTTGTTTATTTGTTTGTTTTTAATCAGGACTGCCTTTATCTATAAAGTGGCCAACCCCTGATCCCTGAAGGAAAAAGATAAACACCAGTTGCCAGTCTTTGGCTTGTACAACAAGAAGGCCTGGACAGCGAGAACCGCTTTTCAGGATCGGTTCCATTGATGCTTTGTCCCTGAAGTCAAGAAGTACCTTGCCACTAAGGGACTGCATTTTAAAGTTCTTTCAGTATTGGACAATGCCTCTGGCCACCCATAATCCCATGAGTTCAACTCCAAAGGTGTCAGAGTGGTCTAATGCCCTAAACACACCATCACTAATTCAGCCTCTAGATCAGGAGGTCATAAGAACCTTTGAGCCTCATCACAGTACTCTGTGGAAAGGACTGTCAGCTCTATGGAAGA
This sequence comes from Chlorocebus sabaeus, assembly GCF_047675955.1. Lineage (NCBI taxonomy): Eukaryota > Metazoa > Chordata > Mammalia > Primates > Cercopithecidae > Chlorocebus > Chlorocebus sabaeus. The sequence goes on along the minus strand of NC_132911.1, from coordinate 28,443,337 downwards.
GGACCCCAATAGAACATCATGAAAGTCTGGAAGGATTACACCATTGAACCTGCCATCATTGTTATAGAAAGAGCTATGAAGCCTGAAACAATAAATAACTTCCTGCTAGAGAAAACTGTGTCCAGGTGTTGTACTTCACAGGATTTACAACAGAACCAGTCAAGGAACTTAAGAAAGAGATTGTGGATATGACAAAAAAAAAAAAAGTGGGAGGTGAAGCGTTTCAAGATATGGAACTTGGAGAAATTCAGGAGCCTATTAGCACACCAGAGGAGTTAACAGAAGATGACCTGACCAAGATGAGTGCTTCTGAACCAGTGCCAGATGATGAAGAAGAAGACATAGAAGAAGCAGTGCTGGAAAACAAATTGACATTAGACAGTCTGGCAGAAGGGTTGCGATTATTCAAGACTGCTTTTGACTTGTTTTACAACTTAGATCCTTCTATGATATGGGCACAGAAACTAAAATGGTGGAAGAAGGGTTGATACCATATGGAAACATTTTTAGATAAATGAAAACCTGAAAATGTCAAACGAATTATGACATATATCCGTAAGCACTCCGAATGTGCCGGCTTCTGCCTTGCCTTCTACCTTCTACACTTCTTCCCCTTTGCCACCCAAGACAACAGGACCAACCCCTCTTCCTCCTTCTCCTCAGTCTGTTTAATGTGAAGATGACAAAAATAAAGACCTCTATGATAATTCACTTCCACTTAATGGATAGTAAATGTATTTTCTTTTCCTTATGATTCTTTTTGTTTTTGAGATGGGGTCTCACTTTATTGCCCAGCCTGAAGTGTGATGGTACAACCATAATTCACTGCAGCCTCGACTTCCTGGGCTCAAGTGATCCTCCTGTCTCAGCCTCCGAGTAGATGGGACTGCAGGTGTGCAGCACCATGCCTGGCTAATTGTTTAAACATTAGGTCTCACTATGTTAACTAGGCTGGTCTCAAACTCCTGGCCTCAAGCAGTCCTCCCACCTCAGCCCCGCAGAGTGCTGGGATTACAGGTATGAGCCACCACATCTGGCTCCTTATGATTTTCTTAATAACATTTTATTTTCTCTAGCTTATTTTATTGTAAGAATACAGTATATAGTATATATGCAAAGTATGTGTTAATTATGTTATCAAGAAGGCTTCTAGTCAACAGTAGGCTATTAATAGTTAAGTTTGAGGGGAGTCAAAAGTTATTTTCAGCTGTCCAGGGGGTCAGCACCCCTAACCCCTGTGTTGGTCAAGAATTACATGTATATAAATGTGGTTTGGAATTTAAATTTCTCAGAGAAAAAATGTTTTATGTAAGCATACATTTTTGATATACCAACAGAATAATTTTTTATTTTTTATAATTCCAGACTCTGTGGGCTGGTTCTTATATATTAAAGAGAAATTTCAAGTTTTCTCACCCAGTTTCTGTATACATGAGGACTGGTGGTGATGGTTTTCAGCTTTATTGTTGCTTCAGTGTGATTCGCATTGTTTTCTTCTGGATCTATCACTGTGCTACTCCGTCTTAATTTCCCTACTTGTTTAAAAATGATGCTAGGGAGGTAGTGGAGAGTAGGACCAGCAAAGAGTTATATGGTCCTTCATGAGGAGGACACTGTCTTGCAAGGGCAGTGCACAACTTGGGGTGAAGGTTAGGTTGAGTTGGCTGTTCATTAGGCATGGTGTTCACACAGACAGCAGTACCCTGGCACTGAGTAGTTTATGACCTCTGCTGGCATCCTGTCCTTGGGGGCCAATGCTGCCTGGCATCTTTATTAAATTACTCATTTTATTTGTAAAGTTACTCAACTGAAAAATACCCATAGCCAGAATGGCACCCTGCCTCTCTTCATCTGCTTGTGTCACATCGCCTTTCTTATTTCTTCTTCGTGGGGATGTATTATCTCAAGGACCCACCTCTTAACCGAGTCACTTGCTTTTCCTTAGTGCACCGTACATTTCCCAGAGTTATGGGAAATGTACCTCCATGGCGGAGGGCCCCGTGAGTGACGGGTTGTCTCTGAACCACGGTGTCTCACTTCTCCTCCCAGAACATGCCACTAATAAAGCTGCACTCCTTCAACAGAAGCACACCAAGGCTTGTTAAGTACTGGCTACCACAGGTGGGAGGGGACAGAGGAGTCACACAGGACAAAGTGCTACTTTGAGGTGTTGTGTATAGATTGTGAACTGTCGTAAGAGTTATACATACAGACCAGGCTTGGTGGCTTGCTGTAATCCCACCACTTTGGGAGACTGAGGCAGCCAGATCACTTGAGGTCAGGAGTTTGAGACCAGCTTAGCCAACATGGCGAAACCCCATCTCTACTAAAAATACAAAAATTAGCCAGGCATGGTAGGGCACATCTGTAATCCCAGCTACTCTCTCTCAAAAAGAAATAAAAATTTAAAAATTGAGTTACACATACAATACTTTGGGAGTTCTGAGGAAGTTGTGGTTTCTTTCTTGTGAGCAAATCAGGAAGACCTAGTGGAAGAAGAGAATTGCGCCTTGACAGACTGGTAGGACTTAAATATATGGAAGAATTTTAGGTGTTTTCCAAAAATTTACCCAAACTTGGATAGCCTTTTCCCTCACCTGCTAACCTGTCTTTTCTCCCTTTTTACATGACCTTAGTGATGAACTTCAAAGCGCAGATCTGGGGTTAAGATTAGGATGGAAGATGAAAAGATAATTTCCTTTCATGACTGCCACTCTGCTTTTTTGGAGAGCTCTATAACCAGCACTAAACTAACAAAAGTTACCTCAAAAGAAAAACCAAAACAATTGTCTCTCCATCTGGCTTTTGAAGAGCTGGTTTCTGTGTGCTGCATCCCCATTGCCCATTAATCTGTAGCAGTGGGGTGTTGTGTTCTAGTGTATGCTTGCAGCCTATATGCTGCTCTCTCTGCTTCCAGTTACCTGGTTTCACTTGCCTGGCAGCAGCTGCCGAAGGGTTCCGCTGTCATTTAACCTCATAAGTCTAATTCAGAAGAATTCTGTTCTAGTAAAATCAAAGTGCTGCCTCTGGGCTGGCTGTGTTCTCATTGCTGGCCATCCTGTCCTGCTACTTAATGTCAGTGTAGAAAACCTCTTCAAATGAGAGAATGGCAGTGTTGCAGGGAAAGCCATTGTTATTCTGCAATACAAAAACTACTTCTCTGCATTCTGACATCATCGTTTTTTAGTCACATCATATTGATCGATCCCTGAACAGATATATATCATTCCCTCCCTTTCTTTTCAGACCGAGCTAATAGATCTGTCTACGGTAGATGTGATTCTCATCTCTAACTATCACTGTATGATGGCGCTGCCATACATCACCGAGCACACTGGCTTCACGGGCACAGTGTATGCCACGGAACCGACTGTCCAGATCGGCAGGTGAGAGGGTTGATTCTGATCCCGCTAGGATGTGGCTGCGGAGCTCCTCCTTCAGTGATGACGCTGTCACAGTATTATACCAGAGCTGGTGGTTACTTCCTTCTGAACAACTAACCCAAAGAACAGGCAGGAGTAGGCGACTCTCTAGATGAGGAATGTTCATTGGAAATGCCTAAAGATTGATGGTGCAAGTAGCCTTGTTGGTCTTTTTCTTACAAATTAATTGGAAGGAGTTCATGGAGACAGCTGTACAGAGGATACTAATTAGGGGAGGTAATGTTTAGGAAGATGCCACAAAGATGCAAGGCAGAGGGCTTCAAAGGGAAAGAGTGTAGCATCTTTAAGAAGACATTTTATTGCTTTGCTTTCAAAAATTCCCCCTTTTGTGGTTTGTTGTAGGCTATAAATGGAGACAGCTTGTAGAAAATATAGGATAGATAAGTAAATAGATGGTTAAGTTGTCTCTGCTGTTGACGGAGTGAAACAGAGCAATCTAGGAGTAAAACTGCAGTTTTCCTTTGACTCTAAGAAGCCTCTGCCATCCCTTTCTCTGCCCCTACTAAGCCTTTGTGACACGGGTGGTTACCACAAGTAACCATAGTATCATTTAGTGAGAAATTAGGTAAAGAAAATTACTCCAGAAAAAAAAATGTGTCAATTTATTTTTTTGAAAGAATAAGAATGGTATAAGTTGAAACTGTCAGGTCCCAAAATGTGAGACTTAAGAATTGCTGTAGACTCCTAGGTTGGATTCTAGAGTCTTATAGACGAAATAATGTGTTTTCTTGTTTTTATGTCAAACCATATTACCTGCACTGTGTATGTAACCATAAGGGAGCTGAGAAAGGGCTTTCATAGGAAAGTAAAACACTCAAAGTGATGCATCAATTTCAATTGAGAGGATAAGCTAAAAAACTAGCCTCTAGTCTGGAAAAGTTAAAGCAGTGAGGATCAGCACACCATACTGTTCCTATGAAAGCTACATCCAGGATACCAGTGAGCTGGAATCACAGGTCTTGAGATGTTGAAACTAGCACTCTTCCTTCAAGATGGAAGGAGGAGATGGTATTAGGCCAAAATAAATAAATGAGAATGAAATGAAGTTGTTTAGCTTTCAAATACTAATACATTAATGGCTTAACAGTATGTATATGTTAGCTTGGAGGGGATTTAAGTCAATACATATCACTAGTATTAGATTAGGAATGAGGATTCAAGGTGTTAAATCCATTTCTAGCTTTGTGGTCATCCTCTGGCCATCAAGAATTCCCGCAGTTCTCTGTCCTGTGAATCCCCAAAGCCTGTGTACCTTGATCCAACTGATAGCGCAGCATTTCTTAGATTCCTCATCCCTGGTTCTGTGGTACTCCAGCTCATCTCAGAGAGAGCTAGCCTTCTGCATTTAGCAGCCTACTCCATTTGTCCTTGGAGTATTCTTCCAGATGGAATTTTGCTAATTCCTAAAACATGTCAAGAAAACTTATTTTATCCATTTAAAATGTTCATTTAGGCCGGCCGTGGTGGCTCACGCCTGTAATCCCAGCACTTTGAGAGGCTGAGACAGGTGGATTCGCCTGAGGTCAGGAGTTTGAGACCAACCTGGCCAACACAGTGAAACCCTGTCTCTACTAAAAATACAAAAAATTAGCTCTGTGTGGTGGCAGGTGCCTGTAATCCCAGATACTCGGGTGGCTGAGGCAGGAGAATCGCTTGAACCCAGGAGGCGGAGGTTGCAATGAGCTGAGATTGTGCCATTGCACTCCAGCCTAGGCAACAAGAGTGAAACTCAGTCTCAAAAAAAAAAAAAGTTCATTTAATATTGTAATTAAAAAAAAAAAAAATCCTGCTCACTCCCTGCTGTGTCACCAAAATTAGATACTTGACAGTCATTTAACTTCTCCCTATGTATTTTTAGTAACATAAAGGTAGAGATCTTAGAGTGAGAGTTAAAACAGGCTTGTGTATTTCTATGTTTAGAGACAAGAAACGGGCCAGGCTTGTTTTAAAGGTGAATTAAATTATTTCAGTTCAGAATTTTTAGCACGGAAATGCAATAAGAGAGTGAGGATTTTGTTTAACTTAATATCAACTGGTGATCAAGTTTATGTGCAGCAGAGAGGAAGATGATGATGAGATGGTGTAGGAGGAGGTGGGCAAGTCATTTCTCCTGGCCAACTGTTAGAGTAGGGTGTTTCTCTAATTTTTTAATGGGTGTTCCTCACTTTTTTTCTTTAAACTCAGGCTTCTCATGGAAGAGCTGGTGAATTTCATTGAAAGAGTGCCAAAGGCTCAGTCTGCCTCCTTGTGGAAGAATAAGGACATTCAGAGGTGAGGAACAGACCACTCTCTTCCCAGAGACTATAGCGCCAGCTGCTTTGCAAAGCAGTCTCATTTGATTTCTTCTTCTATGCTTAAACAATGATTTGGTTATATTAAAGATTCTCTTTTTCCTAATACATGAAAGGGTTACATTTGATTCAACCAATGTTTTTTGAGAGGCAACTATGTGCAAGGTGCTATGCTGGGTACTGGAGTTTTTAGGAACAATTGGCTCTGTCCATGAGGTGCTCAAAGTTTAATGGAAAATCAGATAACTCAGGTCAGTTACAGTTTGCATGGCATGTCTTAGAAGAGATGTTTGCCAGCTAGGCGCAGTGGCTCACGCCTGTAATCCCAGCACTTTGGGAGGCCGAGATGGGCAGATCACCTGAGTTTGGGAGTTTGAGACCAGCCTGACCAACATGGAGAAACCCTGTCTCTACGGAAACTACAAAAAAATTAGCCAGGTGGTAGCGCATGCCTGTAATCACAGCTATTCGGGAGGCTGAGGCAGGAGAATTGCTTGAACCCGGAAGGCAGAGGTTTCAGTGAGCCGAGATTGTGCCATTGCGCTACAGCCTGGGCAGCGAGAGTGAAACTCCATCTCAAAAAAAAAAAAAAAGATGTTTACCCATAGTGCTGTAGGCACTCAGAAACTGAAGAACCCTGCTTGGGGAGGCTGAGAAGGACATTCCTTAGGAGGTGACAATTGAGATGGGTCTTGGAAGAAGAAATGGACTTGTCCCTATTGCAGAGGTTGAGAAGAGAAGTCCAGGCACAGTATCATGGGACATAGTATATTCAGGGAACAGTGAGATGTTCAGTGTGGATTAGGGTGAGTAGAGAGGTGAGAGGTGCAAGTAAAGGGGTGAGTTGGAGCAAGAGAATGAAGATTCTCATATGTGAAACTTGAGTTTTATATTGTTGAGAGTGTGAACTCGGCCAGTGAAGGTTTATAAGGAGGCAGATGACCACATTTGTTTTGGGGAAGGTAACTCTGGAAGTAGCATAAAGGATGGACGGGAATGCAGAGACAGGCAGGAGGACCAGCAGTGTGACTGCTGAAATCCAGGGGAGATGACAAAGCCTTGAACTAAGGCAGTATCTGTGAGCATGAAGCTGAAGTCTAACTTCAAAGGAATTTCTGAGATAGAATTAAAAAGAACTGGTAAGAGTTGTAAAAGAGGCTGTAAGTAATTAAGAAGGTAAGAGGAGAGCTGAGTGGAAGCCAAGGGACAAGGAAGTTTCAGAAAATATAGGTTGTTGTTGGTCTCAGATGCTGCAGGAATATCAAGTAAAATGGAGATGAGGCCCTTGGCTATAGGAATGGGGAAGTCCTTAACAATCCCAAAGAAGTGAGTTGCCATAGAGTGCTAGGTCCAGGAACCAGGCTGTAAGAGATGAAGTAAGGAGAAATATGGTAGAAGCAGCAGCTTAATTTCACTTCCATGCTCTCTTACTTAAATTGGCAACAGAGTACCCCTGTGGATGTTAACACACTGGGCTTTCTCTAACCATAGCAATTCTGCCTTCACCTCCAGGCCCTGCAGCAGCCCCACCTTCTGATGGTGGCATCACATCTGGAGTAAAAACCAGTCTTTTGATATCTTGTTTTCTTTTTCTTTTTCTTTTTCTTTTTTTTCTTTTTTTTTTTTTTTGAGACGGAGTCTCACTTTGTCGCCCAGGCTGGAGTGCAGTGGTGCAGTCTTGGCTCACTGCAACCTCTGCCTCCAGGGTTCAAGCGATTCTCCTGCCTCAGGCTCCCAAGTAGCTGGGACTACAGGTGCATGCCACCACGCCCAACTAATTTTCGTAATTTTAGTAGAGATGGGGTTTCACCATGTTGGCCGGAATGGTCTTGATCTCTTGACCTCGCAATCCAGCCACCTCGGCCTCCCAAAGTGCAGGGATTATAGGTGTGAGTCACTGCACCCGGCATAGTCTTATAATTTCTTAGGCAGTTTATATTCCATATGCTCCTACCCAAGTCCACTTTTTTCCAGTTGGCACTGGTTTCTCTTTCCCTCTAGATCAGCGATTTGTAGTCATCTGCTTATTTCAACATTAGAATGTCTTAGTTTTTGCAGATCTTCTTTTGATTAGAATATAAATACGTAGCTAGAGGAATACACTTTTTCTATAGTGACTATTTCGGAGCTTGAGCATTAATCTCCTCCGTGCATCCCTTTGTACACATGTTATTTATTTTACTTATGTAACACTTGTTGTGTGCCAGCACTCTTCTAAATGTGTTATTTAATAAATAAGTAGGTAAGTAGTGGTGTTACTACAGTTTTTTTTTTTTTCCCCCCGAGATGAAGTTTCGCTCTGTCTCCCAGGCTGGAGTGCAGTGGTGCGATCTCTGCTTACTGCAACCCCTGCCTCCCAAGGTTCAAGCAATTCTTCTGTCTCAGCCTCCTGAGTAGCTGGGACTACAGGTGTGTGCCACCACGCCCAGCTAATTTTTGTATTTTTAGTAGAAATGGGGTTTCACCATATTGGCCAGGTTGGTCTCGAACTTATGACCTTGTGATCTGCCCACCTCAGCCTCACAAAGTGTTGGGATTACACATGTGAGCCACCACGCCCAGCCAGTGTTATTACTTTTTTACAGGAGAGAAAACTGATACAGAGAGATTAAGTAACTTGTCCAAGGTCACACAGCTAGTGAGTGGCAGGATTTGCATTCAAACCCAGCCAGCCAGCTAGCCTGGCTGCAGGATCCATGCTCCTAACCCATCTGCTGGGCCACCTCTTGTGCACACACACATGCCTCTTCTCACATGCATGTGAGCCGCTTCTCGTGTCAGGGGATGAGGAAATAGGCTTATCTGTGCACATTTTCTGCTGTGTTTTAAGGATCTTCTGAATGTCCATTTCCTTGTTTGGGGATGTATGGTGTGGGTGTGGCTTCACATTAGGAAACATTTTCTGGACATGTGCATATATAAGTCTTCGGAGTGTATGTCAATGGCCTCCTTGATCTGACTGCCCTGGTGCAGTACCGCATTCTTGTTCCCAGCTCCCTTTTCTCTTTTCCTCAGTTCTGATAACCTCCCTTCTTTTCTTTTCATCTGCCGTGTGCCCACTGGACTGGACAGGACCCCAGTTCCCTACATCTCCCTCTCAGAAACCTCAGGACTTTGTTTTCTTTCCCATGGAACATGCATGCTCAGACCTCCCTTCTTCCTCTTAAATATAAACCATTTATAGTGTTTTGCTGCAAATAATTTTGGCACACCACAAATAGTGTTCAAAAGTCAGTATTTCTTGGCCAGGTGCAATGGCTCAGGCCTGTAATCCCAGCATTTTGGGAGACCAATGTGGGCAGATCACTTGAGGTCAGGAGTTCCAAGACCAGCCTGGCCACTATGGTAAAACCCTGTCTCTACCAAAAATACAAAAAAAATTAGCCAGGCATGGTGGCGGACACCTGTAGTCCCAGCTACTCAGAAGGCTGAGGCAGGAGAATTGCTTGAACCTGCGAGGCAGAGGTTGCAGTAAGCTGAGATCACGCCACTGCACTCCAGCCTGGGGGACAGAGCGAGGACTCTGTCTAAAAAAAAACAAAAAGGCAGTATTTCCTGACTCCCAAATCTTGAGCAAAGTCTTAGGAAGCCCCAAATCCTTACTTCACCTTTTCTCTTGTGACCTTGGGCACAATCCTCGGCCGTTTTTTCTTTGCCTCCCATTTGGCCACACAAAAGAAGTGCCACCTACATTAGGGAGAGTATGAATGAGGCTAAAGGAGGAGAAGGCTAGGGAGGGGCCTGAAAGGTATTTCCTAAGATGCACAAGAAATCTCCCTTTCTAAAAATTTTTTTATTTTAAGTTCTGGGATATGCGTGTAGGACATGCAGATTTGTTACATAGGTAAACATGTGCCATGGTGGTTTGCTGCACCTGTCAACCGATCACCTAGGTAGTAAGCCCTGTATGCATTAGCTGTTTATCCCAATGCTCTCTCTCCCCACTCCGCCCTCCCTGAGAGGCCCCAGTGTGTGTTGTTCTCCTGCCTGTGTCCATGTGTTCTCATTGTTTAGCTCCCACTTAAAAGTGAGAACATGCAGTGTTTGGTTTTCTGTTCCTCAGTTTGCTGAGGATAATGGCTTCAGTTCCATCTATGTCCCTGCAACACACATGATCTCATTCCTTTTTATGGCTGCATAGTATTCCATGGTATATAGGTACCACATTTTTTTAATCCAGTCTATCATTGATGGCCATTTTGGTTGATTCCATGTCTTTGCTATTGTGAATAGGGCTGCAGTGAACATACACTTGCATTTAGCTTTATAATAGAATGGAAATCGCCCTTTTAAAAGAAGCTGCTAGTTGAACTGTGGGCAAAAATCAGAAACTGTTGAGACTAACTTGGTAGAGGAGCAAGGAGAGTAGTAACTTGCACTTTTCGAGAAGGCCGTCTTTGATTCTCACCCTGGCCAAGGATTGTGCTTTGATTTTTGAGCATGACAGCATGAGATGAGCCATAGTTATTGGTAGAGAAAGGGAAGATTCTAATTATTGGAAAATATACTGAGGTGTGAAAGAGACACTCCATAGCTGTGTTCTCTTTTTCTCCTAGATAAACTCAGCATAAATATTAGAAGTGGTAGAAGAATTTGAAGAGCTATTTTTTTTTTTTTTTAATTTTTTGAGACAGGGTCTCTGTCACCCAGACTGGAGTACAGTGGTGCAATGTCAGCTCACTGCAGCCTCCACCTCCTGGGGTTCAAGCGATTATCCCTCATCAATTTGCTGAGTAACTGGGACTAAAGGTGCACACCTCCATGCTCGCTAATTTTTGTAGTTTTTGGGTTTCACCGTGTTGGCCAGGTTGGTCTCAAACTCAAGTGATCCACCTACCTCAGCCTGCCAAAGTGCTGGGATTATAGGCATGAGCCACTGTGCTTGGCCATAAGAGCTATTTATTCTTTAATTGGCATCAAGCGAAAGAGTTCTTTTGAAATATTCACCTAGAATTTAATCTTGGACCAGAGTTCTAAAAGTGCTGCATTTGGACAATGTTTGTGCTAAGGGATTTACATCACCTTTAGATTTCCCTCTATCACAAGCTAGTTGATATCTAGCATCCCAAACTACTGTGGCATGCTACATTGACAAATGCTATTTTTTGCTATCTAGTTCACCAAAATTTTTCCCATTATGTAGGCTGTATCTTCTCTTTATGTTTTCATTCTTTTTTGTTGTTGTTGTTGTTATTTTCTTCATTCTTGCGCTTTGCCTGTCCAGGTCTTCCAAAGTAGGGATCACAGGTCCACATGCCTACAGGGCTGAGGAAGGTACGCACCGGAGTGAGATGGGCTGGTGGAAAATGTGGACCAGTGACCACACCCCTCTATAGGGGCAGCTGACTCGCAACTCCAGCAGATCTTGGCCATATGGGAATGTGAGCCCACAGTTGCCAAGCCTTCCTTAGAACTCAAAGTCTAGATGTTGTAAATGTGACTTTTAAAAAATCTTTTTAGAAATGTTGGCTTCGGCCGGGCGCGGTGGCTCACGCCTGTAATCCCAGCACTTTGGGAGGCCGAGGCGGGCGGATCACAAGGTCAGGAGATCGAGACCATGGTGAAACCCCGTCTCTACTAAAAATAGAAAAAATTAGCCGGGCGCAGTGGCGGGCGCCTGTAGTCCCAGCTACTCGGGAGGCTGAGGCAGGAGAATGGCGTGAACCCGGGAGGCGGAGCTTGCAGTGAGCCGAGATTGCGCCACTGCACTCCAGCCTGGGCGACAGAGCGAGACTCCGTCTCAAAAAAAAAAAAGAAATGTTGGCTTCTACATTAGAATAAAATCCCGTATGATCTGAGCAAAGTACCTCTTTGATAGGTACTTTGAGAGGTACTCGATTTGAGACTTGAGCCCCCAATTTTTGACTTACACTATATATAGGCAGACTCAAAGCATATCTTGTCAAGTGCCTAGAATTAATACATCTTAGTAGCTTACATTACTAATAAAACTATCAACTAAAGAAAATAGTAAATTAAAAATTTTCAAACTCAGTCAAAAGAATCTGACAAATTCTCGTAAATCATTTGAAGTTAGTTTGAATTAGCATTTGATTTATTATTAGTACATGTACCAAAAAAAAAAAACTATTACTCCTACTTTTTGGCAGCTGTATAACTTCCTGCCTCAGTTGACAGTGCTCCTTGAGATTTATATCAAAGAAGTTAGCCATCCTTCTTCCTAACTTTGACACTACAGTTTACTCTTGAAAAAGAGATGGATTTTGGAGGGAAGGAAAAGGAGAATCCCTCACAATATAATTTTTGGGTCTCTGACTTTCCCACACTCACTTAAGTTTAGGTTTTTAATGGAAAAATATAAAGGAAGATATTCCACTTAAGAAAGTAACCCCACCTCTAGTACTTCTTTTGTATAAAGCTAACATTTTTTATAAGATTAGAAACCTACAGTTACAATAAGGATAAATCATTACAAGATATTGTCATCATCCTCATGCAAGCATTAAGCAATTAAGCATTGATATATTCTTGGCTGAATTTTTATGGCAGTTTTTAATACTTGAAACTTGAAATGTGGCTTCATACCTTACAGAAGACTTAAAACTAGCCAGGCATGATGGCTCATTCCTGTAATCTCAGCACTTTGGGGGGCCAAGGCTGGTGGATCACCTGAGGTCAGGAGTTCAAGACCAGCATGACCAACATGGTGAAACCCCATCTCTGCTAAAAATACAAAATTAGTCACACCTATAGTCCCAGCTACTTGGGAGGCTGAGGCAGGAGAATCGCTTAAATCCAGGAGGTGGAAGTTGCGGTGAGCCAAGATCGTGCCATTTACACTCCAGCCTGGGCAACAAGAGTGAAATTCCATCTCAAAACAAAACAAAACAAAACAAAAAAGACTTAAAACCATGCATGTTCAAGTTGAAGTTCCTCTGCTCTGACACCCCTTGGGTATGCGTACAGTTTATCAACTAACACTATGATAGGAAGAGAAGATAAAAGTGTGTACTTGGAGGTCAAATAGACTGGTATTTGAATTTCAGATCTGTTTCTTGGTAACTGTGGCAACTTATTCCTTCTAGGCGCTATTTCCTCCTTCATAAAATAGGAGCGATATTAACAACTTAATAGGATTGTTGTAAGGACTAAATGAGTAATATGACTAAGTTCTTAAAATTATGCCAGTCACCCAGTAGGTGCTCAATAAATGCCAGTGTCCTTGTCTCCTTTAATAAGATAAGTGGCTTACATAATCTGCTTTTGTTAACCAGAACACATCTGTCTTCCACAGTATAATGTACCTTCAGACACTGTCTTTCTGATGAAAGCAAGGTAGTCAAGTGGACAGAAGGAAAACTGTTTTCAAATTCCACTGTTACCTATAGTTAGCTGTCACTGTCACTCAGACTCTTAGACTCAATCTTTTCTGTAAAATAAGAATTAAATTATCTCTAAGTCCACTTGTGTTAGAGTTCTGAAAGTTGTCCACAGAGAGTCTCCTTAAGGCAGGCCCTCAGAGAGCAGCAGTGCTTTGATGGAGTCATCACAGCTGGTTGGGCTTTGCGATTCCGGTCACTTCACTGTTTCATTTCACTCGGAGTTGATTAGCCTCTGAGGGACTGATTCATGCTGACCAGACTCCCAGGATGTAGAGTGACAAACAAAAATCCCGATTAATCACTTTAAAGTAAGACCTCTGACTGGCTCCAGAACTAGAGTGGCTCCTCTATCTAGGACACTCTGTGCTAGCCAGGAAGTCCACTTAAGACCTCAAATTATGGGTAAGAAATTTTTCCATGAGCATTGCATTAGAGCAAAGATTGTTGACTTGCTCTCAAGAGTTGTTCCTGTCATGCTTTGGTAGCCTAAGCAATTGCTGTTTTTTAAGCAATAATTTGATCTAAAATAAACATCAGGGGTTATAACCTAGTTTCTGGTTAATATTGAAACATACTTCATTTTGAGGCTCCACAAACTCCATATGGGTCCTTATTCTGCCAACATACCCAGTCCATCCCAGCCCCAACGGGCATGTTAAGCCCTTTGCTGTGATGAGAGTCAGGCAGGGAACTTTCTTGATTCCTATCTTCTTTGTATTCTCTCCTTACATTAATTTTGTTCATTCATTCATTCATTCAACAAACACTTAATGCCCAGCCAGTTTTTTACTTACCACCTTCCAAGTGGTCCTTCTGGACTTAAAAGTCTTAATATTTAATAAAAACACAAAAGCGTGCTGCTTTTGCTGGCGGGATGGAGGAAGAGGCCGCAGAGCTTTGGCATCATGTCAGAGCCCTGGGAAAGAAGTTCATCAGGCACTCAAGTGTGGTAAGAACAAAGCAAAACAATGAAATCCTTTAGAAAGTACTTATGAAGCATTTAGACTCTGAGAACTTGACTTTGATAAATTAGAAAGCCAGAGAAACACAGAACTAGTTCCCTCTGGGTTTCCTTATCCTTCTTATCCAAAATCAGCCAATAATTCTAATGGCTTTAAATGGCTCTATAAATGCCTCTCCGTAATTGGGACCTCAAGTAAGCCTAAGAAGAGTTTCTGGGAAACCTAAGTTAGACAAGATGTATTAAGAGATAGAGGAAGCACAACAAAGTAACTAAATATCTAGAAAGAATAAAAGAGGATGTCAGCAAAAGGACTTCATGGGCAGAAATATGAAATTCAGAGAATTTCAGAGTTGTTGAGTAACTACCAAATGCCTGGTATTATGATAAGTTTATAGAAAAATACCCAAAAAAGTTTAAGATTTAGTCGCTCTACTCAAGGAGCTTGTCAAGCAGAAAAAATAGAGGCTAAATGGCAAGACTTAGGCTGGGCTGAGCAGATTGAGTAGGGCTTGAATGAGGAAAAAGAGACCATTCCAAGCGGGCAAGAGAGTGAGCAAGATAGAAGTCCTAGTCTTCTGTAACCTAACTACCGAAGTGACAGCCCATCATCATCTTTGTCATATTAGAAGCAAGCCACTTGATCCAGCTCACACTCAGGAGAGGATTCCACAAGGGGGTGAATCCTGTAGGTGGGGGTACTTGGAGCCATGGCAGAAGCACCTGCCACAAAACCCTGAACCGGGCAGGTCAGACTGAACCAGAGGCAGTGGGGATGACTTAACTTTCCTCTTCTGGGTTACCCCTGAGCTCCTCCCTGATTTTTTTCACCACCTCTCACAGTTATAGGGCTCACCTCTACCCAAATGTGGTGCAGTTCAGAGGGGACATGTTGATAATTGCATTGCTGGTTCTTTTCTTTCCTGGGATAGCAACTGAACTTTTTTTCTTTTGAGTGTCATTTATATTGGGCACTGTGCTCAGTGCTGAGGAGACAAAAACGAAAAAAATATTGCTGTGTGAATCATATGATACAATGGGATAAAAAGATACACGTTACTCTTTTCAGTGGGTATTAGTAAAATACAAAACAAAAGGCGAATTTAACACGACTGTTCTCCTTCTAACTACAGTGTTCTATGGATCTGATTAGCATAAATCATCTGTAGTGAAAATTTCTGTATAAACATGCTTTCTTCAGTCTTTGTAGAACGTAAGTTTATGATTTCTATACCATTTACTTTAAAAGAAAAGATGGGAAAGATTCAGGCTGAAATATACCTGGATCTTCAGGAGCCTTTGTTTTTCTTAAGAAAATTGTGTCCCTATTTGAAACACCAGTAATTTCTCTAGAAATAAGTTCTGGGCTGTTGAGGACAAAAGTTGTAGATGCTTTGCATCTTCATGCTTCCCACTTTCCCTTCTAAGGGTTCGGTCAGAACACTGCTAGTACTCAATAAGCTGAATATAAGACTGTTTCATCTCCAGCACACAATGAAAACATTAAAGTGACCAAAGCCTCTTTTTTAGCTAGGCTGTTCCAGTTCTTAGTCTGCTGAATTTTCACAGGGTGTTGTCCTAGATGGAAAGGGGAGACTGTGCTGGGAAGGGCCATCAAGAGAAGACAGAGCTAGCAGGAAGGAGAGCCCACATGGTATGGTGTTCTGGGTAATGGCAGTACTGGTTGTCAAATAATGGGTAAGGAAAAATCACAGAAAGAAAGCAGGCATAGTTCTGGCCTTGTGTGTGACTTTCTAGTCAGCCTTTAAGAGAGGTGACTGTTGCAGGGCCCTGGCAAAGCTGGGGACAATGTGAAAGAAATTCAGCTGAATGGAGAGATGTGGTTGGGGTTGCAAGTGTTATTCATTATTATTCATCACAGTCCCTGCTCTCTAGCCACTCCCATGACAGCCTTCCAGCTCTGGCATTTTTAAGTCAAGAAACTCTTTGGCTGCTCCCCGGCCCAAAGTGAGAGGTCTTCATTTTCTGTGCAGGGCAGCCCCAGGAGGTTCAAGCCCCTGGGCTGCCTGATCCTGCGAACTTAAAGGAGGAGTCAAAGCTGGGTAGACCCTTGGGTTTTTCCTCGAGGCCTCTCAGGTTCAGAATCGTTGCTGCTAGTCAGAGTCAATCTCCTTAGGTTGGAGTCCACTGCAGTATTGTAGAGAAATGCATATGCTCCTGGGGCTGTGTTGGAGCAGGGCTGGAGACAAACCTTGACTCAGCATCTCTTCTGTACCAGACACTTCACATGCATTATATTATACATCATTTCCCCATTGCAGAGAAACTCTCAAAGGAAGGTAGTATTCTCTCCATTTTATAGATGAGGAAACTGAGGCTTGGAGGTGAAGAGCTAACTCCAGGATGTAAACCTAGACTTGTCTGGTTGTAAATTCTTTTTTCCTTATTTACCAGTGCCTCTGAGAGAAATACCTCCTTCCTCAAAGCAGGCAGTTGTGAGTTATGGGGATGTGGAGGTAAGAGATGCAGGAGCAGCAGACCCTGAGGTGGCCTCAGTCCACAGGGAGCTTCTGTGCCACTTCCCTGCACTCCTGCCAGACTCAGGGCCAGCCAGCCTTCCTGAAGAGCATGTGAGTGTGCACCTAGCCTAGACCGGAGTCACAAGATCTGAGAGAAAGTGACAAATGTGTCTAGGTTTTAGGCAAGAGCAAGTAAGTGTTGTCCACTCAAAATGTAGAAGACAGAGGGACTTAGGTAGGTGGGGTGCAGGCAGGCAGGGCCTTGCACTGAAAAAGCCCGGTATGGACAGTACAGGCAAAAGCAGCGCCCAGATAAAGAAGGGCCTTAGGAAGTCATGCTGAGAGCCTTGGATTTTATCCTCAATGTATTGGTGAACCATTGAAGTTGGGGGATGATACGATCTTGGGATTTGCATTTGTAGTATATTGTTTAGGCCTTTCTGGGAGGGAAGGCCAGCCTGTAGGCAAGAATGACTCGAGTGCTTTGGCATCCCTTTTGTTGCCTTGTTCTGTTAAATTTTTCTTAGACTTAAGCACAGTGTGAACAGAAGCCCTGTATTGTGCGTGTCATTCCCCTTATGTGACTTACGTCCTGAGACCACAGTCAGTGCTAAGTAAATATGTATAGAATAAATATTGCAAAACCTAAAGCAGTTCACTATGTGTACCTAAGATAAGTGAATAAGAAAATCTTCATGTATCTGTTTATGTAGAAGGTAATGACAATGGATCATTGATACTTTGTTGCTAAAGAAACAAGGGTAAAATACATAGGAACAATTTGGTCTATGTGCTGCTCTGGTTAAATCTTAATTCAGTGTTTCCATTGTTATGGCTGTATAAATGCAATTCACCGGCCGTATAAGATTATTAGGATTATTTTTTCTATCTTGCGCAACTTTTTGTTTTCCCTTGAGTTAATTACCTTGTTTTCTTATTTGTGTAGTTATTTTATGTACCTATTGTCTCTATACTCTTCCCCTACTTGTCTCTCCTCAATATGTTTGTAAGTGATTACAAATTTCTCCTCTACCCTCTTAGGGTATCCAGTTGTGCCTAAGAATTAAACTGACATAAAACAGGTTAACAGAAGAAAGGCATACACATTTGATTAAATTACATATATGTAGGAGTCCGCACAGGAGAATGAAGACCCAAAGGAGCAGTTAGAGTTGAACGCAGACACTGAGTTGGACAAAGAGCAGGACGTTGCGAAAATGTGACAAGGGAAGGGGACTTGGGCCAGAGCAGTCAATTGGGTGGAGAAGTGACTGGGAAGATCAGGGTTTAACAAGGTTTGCTGGTACAGGTTTTTCTCAAACTCCATTCCCTTTCCCTACATATAAAATGTTACTTTCCTCCTGCTATAGGGAGGACATTTTCCATATGGGGATTTCATCTCCTTTCAGGAAGAAAAAGAGGAGGTCAGAGAGCTCTTCCTGCACCTGCTGTTTCTCAGGTGCCTTTACCTCAAACTAACCTTTATGCTGAAGTGGCATATTTTGGGGTGGCATATCCTGCCACCCATCATGTTCAGTCTCCGTAGGTATTCAGACAACTTGTATCTCCTTGAAAAGTCCTCTCCCCAGCCTTCTCTCTCTGATGTCAGCTGTCTTGGGCCCAATGCCATGGCTTTCAGCTGAGGATTTTCCTCACCATTATCCCAAAGACTTCTTTTGCTTCTGTTAGAAGCTCTGTTTTCTGAGTCTTCCATTTTCTTGTTTACTCTTTGATTTTTCAGGCCACATCCTCCAGTAACTCCCTGACAAAGAATGTGTGGGAAGTAAATTTTCTGAATCTGCACATCTAAAACTATTTGGTAGAAATAACCCTCAAACTATTTGACAGAAATCTACATTAGATATAATTTTCTCTTACAATGTTGAAAACATTATTATATTTTCTTCTAGCTTCCAGGAGTGTTGTTGAAATGTCCAGTGCTGTTTTGAGCCTACATCTTTAGCTTGTACCTCTTGATTCCCATATGATAGCTTTTAGAATCTTTATTCCTTGAGTTCATGATGATGGATCTTACTAAAGCAGTTTCATTCATGTGCTGAGTACTTAATGGGCCCTTTCAATTTAGAACAGGAGTGGCAACTGTTGGCCAGCACTGTTTCTGGGCCAAATCTGGCCCACCACTGTTTTTATAAAGCGTTATCAGAACACAGCCACGCTTATTTACATATTGTGTATGCTGTTACGCGACTAAGCTGAATAGTTGTGGTGGAGACTGTATGTGATCTGCAAAGCTTAAAATACCTGCAACCACTTATGGAAAAGGTTTGCCAATTCCCAATTTAGAAAATTAAGAATTTTAATTCTGGTTTAAAAAAAAAGTTTTCTACTTCCCTTTTCTGTGTTCTGTCTTTCTGCAACTCTTGCTATTAGATGCTGAACTTCCTAGATTGTCATGTAAATATTTTTCTCTCCTCTTTTCCATCTGTTTTTCTTTTTGTTTGTTCTTCTGCAGAATTCCCTTAACTTCATTTCACAAGCTTTCTATCCGTGTTTCATTCCTGCTGTAATATTTTTTAACATAAATCTTCTGATTTTTAAATTAACCTTTTTATTGTAATGTAAAACACAGATATTAGTCATGCCCATAATCCCAGCACTTTGGGAGGCCACGGCGGGCAGATTGCTTGAGTCCAGCATGGGCAACGTGGCAAAATCCCATCTCTACAAAAAATAAACCGAGCCGGGCATGGTGGCACACACCTGTAGTCCCAGCTACTTTGGAAGCTGAGGCAGGAGGATCGCTTGAGCTTAGGAAGTTGAGGCCACAGTGAGCTGTGATTATGCCACTGCCCTCCAGCCTGGGTGACAGAGCAAGACCTTGTCTAAAAACAACAGCAGCAAAAAAAAAAAAAAAAAACAGATATCAAAACACACAAAACTAATATATTGCTTAATAAATTACTATACAGCAACCACTCTTAAAGCCACCCCCCTAGTCAAGGAAGAGAACATTCCCAGCAACTCAAAAGCTCCAGTCCAATCACAGCCCCCTCTGAAATATTGCATGGTTTCAACTCATTGGGTGGTGGTGGTGGTGGTGGTGGTGGTTGTTTCAGCTGAAATTGTCCCATCTTTGAACACTGAAAGCCTTGTCAGGTGTTGATGTGGTTTGCCTCTGTCCCCACCCAAATCTCAACTTGAATTGTATCTCCCAGAATTCCCACATGTTGTGGGAGGGACCCAGGGGGAGATAATAGAATCATGCGGACCAGTTTTTCCTGTGCTATTCTCATGATAGTGAATAAGTCTCACAAGATCTGATGGGTTTATCAAGGGCTTCTGCTTTTGCTTCTTCCTCATTTTCTCTTGCTACCGCCATGTAAGAAGTATCTTTCGCCTCCCACCATGATTCTGAGGCCTCCGCAGCCATGTGGAACTATAAGTCAAATTAAACCTACTTTTCTTCTCAGTCTCAGGTATGTCTTTATCAGCAGCATGAAAACAGACTCATTGTCCCCTAGGTCATTTATTGTGACCGTCATAGTCTTTGATTGTTTCCTTGCCATCTGTGATAGCAGGATGTTTAAGACTCTTCTTGTACATTCTCTTCCCTAAATTACCCATTTCTCCAAGAAACCCTGGTTTCTCCAATGGGAAGTGGAATTTTAAGATCCCATTTTGGTTGTTAGCAATGCTCATTGCTACTCAATTGATCATTGTTTCTAGTACTTTTTGGAGAACAGAGAATATATATTTCCCCCCATTTTTTTTTTACACTTGTACCATATCTGTGTTGTCAGAGTATATATTCGTTACATACTATCCTCCCTTCCTTTTAACCTTCATTTAGTCTGTCAGCTACTAGCAACTGTATATTTAATGTTCACTACTGGCCCATTCATACTGATGTTTCTTTAATCATTCTGATTATCTGAAACTCAGTCTTCAGTAGATTTCTCAGGATGGGATCACAAGAACAGTATTCCCTGAGTTCCTGCATGTTCATAATTGTTTATCTGTGATCTTTGGCCTTGAAAGTCAGTTTTGCTAGATATATAGTCCTTGACTTGCATTTTCTTTCTTTGAGTATCTTAAATATGTTCTCCTATTTTTTTCTAATATTAAACATTGCTGTTAAAACCACTGATAAAATCTAATTTTCTTTCCTTGTAAGTCACTTGCTCTTTTCCTAGACCCCAAAGGTTTGCTTGTTGTGTAAATACTTTCCCAGAATATGTCTGGCGTTCATTGTTCTGGGTCAGTATTCTCAAGTGTGCACTATGTTCTTTTAGTGTGTAGTTTCATGTCTCTTTATTTTAGTAATTATAATGTTTAGTAATTGAATGTTATGAGTATTAATTTTTATTCTCTCACTTGGTTTTCTGTTAGGGACTACTATTACCCTTATGTGGCATCTTGCTTATCTGTCTTCAATGTTTGTTTCTTTTGAATTGTTTAAATCTCTTCATTTCTTTTTGCTATTTTTTCTTCTCATTTTTCTTGTGTCATTATTGTGTTAATCTACTCTTGTGTTACAGGTTGAGTGTCCCTTATGCGAAATACTTGGGACCAAAGTATTTCAGACTTCAGATTTTTTCCAATTTGGAATATTGCTGATTGAGCATCCCAAATCCCAAATCCAAAGTAATCTAGTGAGCATTTCCTTTGAGCATCATGTTTGCACTCAAAAAGTTGCAGATTTTAGAGCATTTCTGATCTCAGGTTTTCAGATTTTTTTTTTTTTTTTTTTTTTTTTTTTTTTTTTCTGAGAGGGAGTCTCTGTCACCCAGGCTGGAGTGCAGTGGTGAGATTCTCGGCTCACTGCAACTCTGCCTCCCAGGTTCAAGCGATTCTCCTGCCTTGGCCTCCTGAGTAGCTGGGACTACAGGCGCCCGCCACCACACCCAGGTAATTTTTGTATTTTTAGTAGAGATGGGTTTCATTGTTGCCCAGGCTGGTCTCAAACTCCTGAGCTCAGGCAATCCGCCCACCTCGGCCTCCCAAAGTGCTGGGATTACAGGTGTGAACCACCGCACCGTCCAGGTTTTCAGATTTGGGATGCTCAACCTGTAGTTTAGTCTTCATTTCCAAAGTGATGTTTTCTTTTATTTCTAATTCTTTATTGAGTTCTGTCATGTCATTTATAAGCTTTGCTAGTTTTTCATGTATGTGCTTCTTTCGTGTTTGTATAACTTTAAATCTTTTTCGATTATTTTGAAATTCTGATGTATTGTTGGCATGCTTTCACTCTCTGTATGACATTGTATTTCTAATTTCTAACAGCTCTTTTTATTCTCTTAATCTTTTTTCTGTAGCAATCTCTTCTCTTTTCTTAGCTATACTATCTTATTTTTCTAACGATAGTAAGGACAAGCTGTTTAACTTAAAGTTTTCTTCTACCTGCCTAATTTATTTCTTCTAATTTCCCTACCTGCTCCTCTGCCCCATTTGAGGCCTTTATTATTTTAGAGACTTTTCTCAAATTTATGGTAGTTCTTGGCTTACTGGCTCATGTTTAAGAGTTGGAAAATTAAAAAAAAAAAAAACTAATTAGAAAGTCTGTGTGCCATGAGTAGGGCTTATTCAATTCCAGACTTTACCATAAAGTAATCTGGTTGAGCTGTTTCTTTGTGGAACCCCCTGTGTTAGGATCTTTTCATTAATTTTTTTTCTTTGAGGCTGATCGGATTCTTCAGAGAAGATTCTTTCAGCCCCCTACCCTGAGGGTATAAGTTTACTCATAGTGCTCTGGCAGCCAAATAAAGAGAGGAACATTGTTTCTCTGAATATATGAATTTTTGTTTAGGAAGGCTGCCTCAGTTGATGGTTTCCCCTAGTCCAGATTTCTATTTTTACTCCCTCTAGAGAACAATCTCTGGTAGCATATCTGAGAGGAGAAGGGACAGCTGCTGAGCTATATGGAAGGAATGAGGAGATCTGGAAGGTTCTAAGAATCTCATCTATTTTTTCAACAATTCCTCTTGTTTTTAGATTGATTCAACTTCCAGTTGCCATACTTTTTGTGGGTTCTGCAGTAGAAATTAAACATTTGCATTGAACTTTCCTGGGCCTACTAAGTCAGTTATCATTTGTCTTTCTGCTTTCTAAAATGCCTTGCTATTGTCTCTTCTCTCATTCTCTTTGTCTTAATGGTGTGTGTGAGAGTGAGTGTGTGTGTGTGTGTGTGTGTGTGTGTGTGTGTGTGTGAAGCCCTCCTCTATTGTTCAGTGTTGTTTCAGGAGAGAGAGGAGAGGCTAATGGCATGCATTCATTTCACCCCAGTACTTGGACCTGTATTGTACAGTGAATGTCAGGGAAGTTACTCTTCAGGTCTCCTTCTGATTCTTTTGGAGCAAATAATAAAACGTTTTTCTGTTGACACATATTGGGCAACATAGCAAGACCATGTCTCTATTTAAAAGAAAAGAAATGGCTGGGCACGGTGGCTCACACCTGTAATCCCAGCACTTTGGGAGGCTGAGGCGGGCCTGTCACAAGGTCAGGAGGTCGAGACCATCATGGCCAACATGGTGAAACCCCATCTCTACTAAAAGTACAGAAAGTAGCTAGGCATGGTGGTGGGCACCTGTAATTCCAGCTACTTAGGAGGCTGAGTCCGGAGAATCACTTGAACTCGGGAGGCAGAGGTTGCAGTGAGCCAAGATTGCACCATAGCACTCTAGCCTGGTGACACAGTGAGACTCTGTCTCAAAAAAAGTAAAAATAAAAAAAGAGAAATGATCGTAAAGGAATCCTATGAACAATTATATGCCAGTAAATTAAACCATTTAGATCAAATGGACAAATTACTGGAAAGGAATGCTGTAGAACATGAAGAAATGTTCACCCGGTAGTTGATATTGTGATCCATTTGCAGGCTGTTACCTTCTCCTCTCAAGGATGCAGTGGAAGTGTCAACCTGGAGAAGATGCTATACAATGCAAGAGGTGAACTCTGCCCTTAGTAAAATCCAGCTGGTGGGGTATTCTCAGAAAATTGTGAGTATTCATATTACATTTCAGTCATTTATGAATGCTTTCCGTTCATATTGTTATTGTTTCGAAGGATCCTATAGTTACGTTTTTAAAGCCATTCCGTTACTGAGGATCCAGAGCCTGTGCTCTTTCCTCTGTTCCACTCAGGAACAAGGCCCTAACACCTAACTGAAAATGAAAAAGGAAAGCCAAAGCGTATCTTTGGTCTGTATGGTAATATTTCATCTCTCCGGATATGGAAGAGGGCTGGAGCTCTCAGGTGACAAGTACAGATTATAGGATTGCTTTCTATATTTGGAGCATGATGATCTCCATCATCTTTCTGTTTTCCTTAAAACTTTGTAGTTTACTTTATTGATTGATTGACTGAGACAAGGTCCCACTTTGTTACCCAGGCTAGAGTACAGTGGCACAAACACGGGTCACTGCAGCCTCGACTTCCCAGGCTCATGTGATCCTCCTGCCCCAAGTAGCTACTTGGGGACTACAGGCATGTGCCACCATGCCCAGCTAATTTTTGTATTTTTTTGTAGAGACAGGATTTCGCCACGTTGCCCAGTCTGGGTTCATGCGTTCCACCGGCCTCAGCCTCCCAAAGTCCTGGGATTACAGGCGTGAGCCATTGCACCCAGTCTCTGGTTTACTTTAAAATATTTTTTGTTTTTAAACTGAGGATATTTCTGTTGTTTTTCCCTCCAGAATTACCTTGTGTGACTGTCACTGTAAGCTCATTGCACATTCTTACTGTGGTTCTCTTTTAGGAGCTTTTTGGTGCAGTCCAGGTGACGCCTCTGAGCTCTGGCTATGCCCTTGGGAGCTCCAACTGGATCATCCAGTCTCATTACGAGAAAGTGTCTTATGTCTCTGGATCCTCCTTGCTTACCACACACCCCCAGGTAATTCCAAATCCTCTTCTTGCAACTCAGCTTTTTGGTTACTTAACTCAAATTCAGAATGTGTCCAAGGTACCATCAGCCATTTTTAAATCTTCCCAATTTGGTTTTCTACAGATACTCTCTAGCCAAGGTAGACTATTTGAATCCCAACATTTTGGCCTACAGGTTTCTCTGAAATAGTCCTGCTACCTTGAGGGTCACCACTAGGGTTCTGAAATTCCCACAGTCCTTCCAAAGACCATAGCCTAATGTGGGACACAGATAGTTATGCATTTACTCAGCAAATATTAGCTGTTTAAAATCCTTCCCAAGGGCCAAGTGTCAAGTGTCATGCACACATCTGGGTATTGGGGATTCAGTGGTGACCAATGGACAAAGCGTGGATCTTATGTTGTAGGGGAGTTGATGATGTTGGGGAGAGGATGGTGTATAGTAGGTAAAAAAATAAAGTGTATGGCCATTTCCAATTGTGATACAAGTACTGAAAACAGTAAATCAGGATGATTTTCAGAGCGCTGGAGACTGGTTTAGATTGGGTGCCCAGGAAAGCCGGTGGGAAGATCTCACTTAACTGAGATCTGGAGAGGTAAGCCATGTTGGCTGGGTGCAGTGGCTCACACCTGTAATCCCATCACTTCGAGAGGTCAAAATGGGATAACTGCTTGAGCCCAGGAGTTGAGGACCAGCTTGGGCAATATGGCAAAACCCTGTCTCTACAAAAAATACAAAAATTAGCCAGGTGTGGTGGCACATGCTGTGGGCCCAGCTACTCAAGACGCTAAGGCAGAAGGATCGCTTGAGCCTGGGAAGCAGAGGTTGCAGTCAGCCGAGATTGCGCCACTGCACTCCAGTGTGGGTAACAGAGTGAGATTCTGCCTCAAGAGAAAAAAAAAAAAACGTCTGGGTATGGTGACTCATGCCTATAAATCCCAGCATTTTGGGAGGCCAAGGCAAGTGGATCACTTTAGGTCAGAAGTTCGAGACCAACCTGGCCAACATGGTGAAACCCTGTCTCTACTAAAAATACAAAAATTAGGTGTGATGGTGTACACCTGTGATCCCAGCTACTTGGGAAGCTGAGGCAGGAGAACCACTTGAACTCGGGAGACAGAGGTTGCAGTGAGCCGAGATCGTGTGCTGCACCCAGCCTGGGTGACAGAGCAAGACTCCATCTCAAAAAAAAAAAAAGAAAGAGAGAGAAAGAAAAAAGAAAAGCAGAAAAATTAGCCACGTGAAGCTGTGAGTGTTTGTATTATAAAGGGATGGCTAGTGAAGGGCCCATAAAGCAAGAATAATTTGAAGGGCAGAGAAGGCTATTGTGGTCTCAGCATGGTGGTCAGCAGTGAGGTCCAAGAGAGTGGCAGACACCATGTCATGTAGTGCTAGCAGGCTGTGAGGAAGAATTTTGGTTTTATTTTAATGTGGAGAGGGAAACTATTGGAAGGTTTTAAGTTACTCATTCCAGTCATATTTAGCAAGAAGCCCGGCACATATAAACATTGTTATGAATGTGATACTTACTCCTTTTTAGGTATTTCTAAATAATTTACTGTTCATTTCCTGAATGTTGGTTATTTCTATGTTTGTAATAGGGAGTGGGGGACATTTGTTAGCTGTTGAATGGGTATATAGATACATTAGGTAACTTGTGGGAGTCCATATTCCATTTATTTATCTACATCTATTTACAGAGAGAGAGAGAGAAGGTCTTGTTCTGTCACTCAGACTGGAGTACAGTGGTGCAATCATAGCTCACTGGTAATCTCAAACTCCTGGGCTCAAGCAATCCTCCCAAGTAGCTAGGACTATAGCCACCACACCTGGCCTATTTATTTTTTAACATAACCTCAAATTTTTATTGTCTTCATAATACAACCAAAAATGAAGCTAAGAACTGGATCACTTGGCGTTTTCTCCTTTTATCCCTTCCCAGTTAAAAATGCTTATATCTCTTAGTAGCCAGCATTCTCTTAGATCTGCAGTTGGGCCCAACACTTAAGCTTTAGCACAATCTCATTTGTAGTTTTAGCCTTTTTCCAGAAGATTGGCTTGGTCTGCCTGCGTAGCCACTCCTTCCTGCCATTAAGCCACTTTCCCTCAGCATACAGATCATCTTTGCCCTTCTTGTACCGTGTCACTCTGTGGAGTTGGTGCTGACCATGCTTCTTACACAAAGTTCAGTGGGTGTGAAGAACATTCACCATGTTTGTGAGAGCACTATCCATAAGTAAAGAAATTATTCATCTTTTAATTACAAATAAAAATTGTATATATTTATGGTATGCATGATGTCTTGATATATGCATGCATTATGGAATGGCTAAGTCAATAATTAACAGACCCATTTTAATATGGGGAGAACCATGCTGTGCTCTAGTGGGGAATAATAGGATGTCTGAGCTGCCATTCTGCATTATTTCTTTATACCTTCTTTTATAGCCAAGTTTCATCTCAAGGTCTAGAGGGGACGCTACTATTTTTTCCTGCATCTAGCGGAATTCTGGGCCCTTCCTGGTTATTGAAATCAAAAGCCCATCAATGTTACCATCATCTGCCTCATTGAATCAAAATTTTTTATTGGCAGCTTCTATCATTCCTGATGTGTTCTTCCATAAAAGACAGAAAGATGACTTGGCTGCCAACTCTTCTGATTTGTCCTGCTTAGTTCAAAGCCTTTACAGTACTATTGATGTAATTTCCAGTAAATTATTCTTACAAGATTCATAAATTTAAAGGGAAAATAATGTCTTGAAAGTAATGAGCAACATACCTAAGTAATTAATTTTAATTTCTAGCTGGCGACCTGTGTTATATGTAAAAAAGAAAAAAATTAGATTTTTCTTTACCCACGTAATTGGATTCTGTGTTGAATTGGCAGGGATGAGAAAAGTTTTGTTTTGAAAAACTTGATAGTCTAATTGCACAGTTAGCAAACTGTGGCCTGGGCACTAAACGTGGCATGCCACCTATTTTGGCATATAATATTTTGTTGAAGTACAGCCACACCCATTTGTTTATGGAATGTTTATGGCTCAATATACACCATAGGCTGGACAGGGTGGCTCATGCCTGTAATCACAGCATTTTGGGAGGCCAAGGCAAGATGATTGAGCCCAGGAATTCGAGACCAGCCTGGGCAACATGGCAAGACCCCATGTCTACAAAAAGTTAAAAAAAAAGAAGCCAGGTGCGGTGGCATGCGCCTGTGGTCCCAGTTACTCAGGAGGCTGAGGCATGAGGATTGCTTCAGCCTGGGAGGTTGAGGCTGCAGTGAGCCATGTTTGTGCCATTTGTACTCTAGCCTGGGCAACAGAGCAAGACCCTGTCTCAAAAAAAAAAAAAAAAAGTTATAATGGCAGAATTCTACTTTAAATGTTACAGCAAACTTTGCTAACCCCTGGTCTATTTGAGTAGAATCTTTACTAACTAGGAAGAATATCACAGGCTGCTGTAGAATTCTGATAAACATAGGGAAATAAGGCTTTGGATTAAGCCTGAAGGCAGTAAGAATGGAGAAAAGAGTTAAAACATTGGCAGGTCTTTAATGCAAGAAATATTTGTTGAATGCCCACTGTCTTCAGAAAAGAAAGAATAAAAGTTAGAGATCTTATGTCTGCATGACATTGAGAATGGTGTTAATGGCCACTAATCCAGTTAACAAGGAAGAATTGGCAGAGGGCCATTTGTTGCAGAAGAGGGTAGTAGGTTTCATGAATGTGAATTTGAGAACATTAGACAAATGGAAATATGGGGCTGGAACTGGGATGTGGAAGCAAGTCTGGAGACAGACTGGAGAGTTGTCACATTTTAAAAACCTAACTGAGCATGATTGCTCATGCCTGTAATCCCAACACTTTGGGAGACCAAGGCAGGCAGATCACAAGGACAGGAGTTCAAGACCAGCCTGGCCAACATGGTGAAACCCCATCTCTACTAAAAATACAAAAATTAACCGGTGTGGTGGTGTTCACCTGTAATCCCAACTACTCAGGAGGTTGAAGCAGGAGAATCGCTTGAATCTGGGTGGTGGAGGTTGTGGTGAGCCGAGATCGCACTATTGCACTCCAGCCTAGGCAACAGAGAGAGACTCCATCTCAAAAAAAAAAAAAAAAAAAAAAATCTAGATAAAGGGCCAAGGGCCAAAGACTGAGCCATAGGGAACTTTTACCAACAGACAGTGGAAGGAAGAAAAATAGTCTTGTGTAAGAATGGTTGGAGAGTTAAAGGAAAATTGAGGCCAAAGAATGCAGCCTCCCAAATGGAGAAGGAAGAGAACTAGCCTTTACTGAGCATGAGGTCTCAGTATTAATTTTTTAATGGATTTGATATTTAGCAACCATGCTGAATTCTCCTAATTCTAATATTTATCTATTGGTATTATCTTGCAATGAAGTAACAGTTTTCTCACCTCTCTTCTAACCTTTGTATCTTTTATTTTTCTTATCTTGTGACTGAGCCCTATAATACTGTGTTGCACAGCAGTGATGATAGTGGACATCCTTGTCTTGTATGAGACTGTAAAAGGAAAGCTTTTGTAGTTTCTTCGTTAAGCATCATGCTTACTACACCATTTTTATTTGTCAAGCTAAGGAGTGTCTCCTTTATCCCCAACTTTCTGATTTTTTAAAAGTCAGATATAAGTGTTATACCTTATCAAATGCTGTTGAGCATGTGCGATCAACTTTGATTTCTCTCCTTTGAGACCATTGGTGTAGTGAATTGCAGTGTTAGCTTTGCTCACGTTCAACCATCCAGTATTCCTGGGATAAACCTTGCTTGATTACAATCTATTATTTTTAAAATACTCTCCAGGAATGAGTTGGTGAGTATTTTATTGAAGTTTATAGTCATAGGTGAAAAATGGGCCCATACATTATTTTCTTATACTACCTTTGTTTGTCAGAAACCAAGGTATGTTCATCTCATAAGGTGATTTGGGAGCCTTTCCCTCTTTTTCTAATGTCAGAAAAAAGTATATGAGGTAGGGATTATCTTTTCCTGAAAGTTTGGTCAAATGTTCCATAAAACTGTCTGGATCTGGATGACCATTATTGAACTACGTTTTCTGGGCCAAAATTGTGCCAGAATTTTGGCAGAGATTTGTCCTTTTTGCCTAGGTTTTCAAAATCATAAGTATAGAGCTATTTATAATCCTCTTTTATTTGTTTAACCTTTTTGTATAAGTCTATTTCATTCTAAATTTTATTTTCATCATCTTCTTGATCAGACTTGCCAGAAGATTGTCTATATTATTGATTTTATTCAAAAAATAAGTTTTTGCTTTTAATTGTTTTGGTTGTATTTTCATCCTTTGTTCTGCCCTTTATTTCCTTCCTTCCTTCTTTACTTCAGATTTACTGTTTTTACTAAGTGCGTTTCAGTGTTTGCTTTTCCACAAATATATTTAAAGCAACCAGTTTGTGTCTTAGTATAATTTTACTTTGTTACATTTTTGATACGCAGTGCTTTGTCATTCATCTCTAAGTATGTCATAATATTCTTTATAATGTTCATGATTTAAATAACCAAAGGTTATTTTACAGTATAATTGTTTCTAGTCCATCCAGTCTGATTAGACATAGGATTAGAGGAAATTTTTTTAAGCCTATGTTTCAAGAGTCTAATCTTTTGCATTATAATAAACATATCCTGATGGACTGAAATTTGATTAGGCTTCCTTTGAAGCACAATCTATTTTTGTAAATGTTCTCTACGTGTCTTGGAAAAGAATGTGTATTCACTGTTGGGTAAAATATTTCTATATGTATTTGAGTGTTTTGCATCATTCAAGTCTTATATCTTTGCTTAGCTACTGATTTCTGAAAAGGGTGTGTTAGTTGTTGATTATTTCTCACTGTAGTTTTACCAATTTTTAGTTTTTAATATTTCTATGCTGTATACTCAGGAGTCCATATATTCATGATCATTATATTTTATCAATCAGTTATTCTTTTTATCAGGATGCTTCGATGCTTTCTTTTTTTTCTCTATAAAAACTGCATTAAAAGCCAAGAGGCTTTTTCCCAGGTTTGGTTTGGTTTTTTTGGTTTTGGTTTTGTTTTTGTTTTTGTTTTTTCTGAGACAAGGTCTTGCTGTGTCACCCAGGCTAGAGTACAGTGGTGCGGTCTCAACTCACTGCAGCCTCTGCCTCTGCAATTCAAGCAGTCCTCCCGCCTCAGCCTCCAAAGTAGCTGGGACTACAGGCACATGTCACCGTGCCTGGGTAATTTTTGTACTTTTTGTAGAGACAGGATCTTCCTATATTGCCCAGGCTGGTCTCAAACTCCTGGGCTCCAGCGATCAGTTCACCTTTGACCTCCCAAAGTGCTGGGATTACAGGCATGAGCCACCGTGCTTGCCAGGATTTTTTTTTTTTAATCTAGTGTCTCTTGGTTGGTAAACCTGTTTGTATTTCATGTGATGGCTGTTGTAGTTTTGCCATCTTCTTTCATGTTTTTAGTTCATTCTTTTCCTAGTCCTTTCTTGCCTTCCTTTAGAAGGGTAAATTTCCTTCTGTATATGTGAAAATACACATTTTATTTTTATTCTTCTGAGGTATTTCTTAGTTTGTTTTTTCTGTGACTATGTTACTTTTCAGTATCTGTATGTTTCCTCCCAAAGCCACACTGTCCTCTTGTCTACCCCATCTCTCTGTCTTCCTTTGCACACCATACCCCATGCTGACCATGGTGAAACCATCTAGAATTTTAGTTCTGGGTCATTTAGAATACACATAGGGTGGTGAATGTATTCCTTATTGCAACAACAGTGATCTTCATTGAGATACACTGTGAGTTTTTCAACCTTACTTTCCATATACAGGATCTCATAACATCCTGCTAGATTGACTTTTTTTCTTCCAGGAATACTTGAGGAATGGGAATCTAGAGGGTCTTGAAGTGGTAAGCCTGTGAGGCCTTGATTATTAAGAGTGTCTTTAATTTTTTCTCACATTTAAATGATAGCTTGGATGGATTAAAAATCAAAGGCAAAAAAACTTTGATAGGATAAAGCTTTGGAAATACGACTTCATTTTCCACTTATATCACTTGTTGTTGTTAAGAACTCTGAAGGCATTTAGATTTGTGTTCCATTATATGGGATCTGCTTTTAGAATTTTCACTTTAATATTTGTATGTTTTACAATGATTTCTCTTCAATGTTTTTCAATGTGTGTTTTTCCTGTTAATATAGTGTCTGTGAGATCTTCCAGTTTCCTTTAACTTAAAAAACTTCGTAGTCATATTTTAAATTACTTACTCCTGGCTGATTTTCTTTTTCTTTTTATGGAATTTCTAGTATATAGATGCTGACACTTTTGTGTATTGCATGTCTTTTTTCTTGTATATTTCCCATCTACTTCATGAAGCCTCCTGAAAAAAATCTTCCAGCTCCTGAATTCATTCTCGGCCATATTCATGCTGCTCCTCACACAAACGTACTTTTGTTCACAGTATTTCTAGATGTTTCTCTTTACACTTGCTCATTTTAATCTCCCTCTGTATATTTTTTGGGACGTTTTAATACATATATTCCTACTGTGGTTCACTAATTCTCCCTGTGGAGATAGATTTTAGCTCACAATGTTTAGTAGGTGCTGCCTTCCTTGGTGGTCTTGTTTGATTCCCTGCGAGCTCTCCTTGCTTGACCCTCAGGGCCCCTCCTCTCATATCTGTGCTTCAGACATTGTTTCTCCTGAGTGTCCCCCTGACTTGTCACCACTTTGCCCTTGTGGTGTGAGGGAACAACCAAGGAGTGGCTTAGTGTTATGTGAACCTTCATCCCGCTGTTCTGGCATTTCCTTCCTCACAGAGTGGGGGTTGAACCGGCCACAATCTGCCAACTGTAATATGGAGGAAAGAAAAAAGGACAAAGGGTTTTTGCGCAACCTCTCCTCCACCCACAGTAGAAGCTATTGCCTGCCCTTTTGTCCTCATTCCAAGGCCCCTAGTTTCCCCAGGAATGTATTCCCCAGGAATTTATGATTTAGTTTCTCACATTTGTCAGCTGCCTTTGCTTCTGAGCACCTCTGTCCTCTCAGTTTAGATTCTGGGAGTGTGGCAGAGCACATTGGCTCACACCTATAATCCCAACACCTTGGGAGGCCAAGGTGGGAGGATTGCTTGAGCTCAGGATGTTCGAGACCAGCTTGGGCAACATAGTGGGACCCGTCTCTACAAAAAATCAAAAAAGAAGCTGGGCGTGGTGGCACACGCTTGTGGTCCCAGCTACTCGGGATGCTGACGTGGGAGGATCACTTGAGTTAGGGAGGTTGAGGCTGCAGTGAGCTGTGGCCGCACCAATGTGCTTCAGCCAGGACCACAGAGTGAGACCCTGTCTCAAAATAAATAAATAAAAATAAAAATAGATTCTAGGAGCATGCCAGCAGCTCATGCCCACGTGTGGTCTTGTCAGGAGTCATAGTAGACGTCTTATTTTGAAATAATATTATTTTCTCTTTCTGATCAGAAAATTTTAATTTGTATTTATTGTAGTAATTTTGGAAAATACAAAAGTCTCAGAGAAAATATAAAAATTGTATGAATCCTAACATTAAGAGCTATTTGCAGCCTGCTTTTCTACTCTTTCTGATGAACTGTGTAGTGAACTTTACTTAGGTCATCATGGATTCTACCACATGACATATGATATCTGTCTAGTGCTCTGTCCTGTGGATATACCATGAAATGTTTAACTCTTTCTCACTTTTGGACATTTAAATGGTTTAAAACTTTTTTCCTGAAAAAAACTTATTTCAAACAGTTGTATAGTCTGCCCAGAAAGAGGGCCCAGGACACAGTTTAAAAATAATACTAATAGAACAAAACAAGCAGCACCTGTTGGAAAGATCCCATAAATGTATTGGCAATAACTAGCAAGCACTTTTGATAATTGAAGTCGCGGCCTTTCTGACCGTGGAAATCAAATGAATGGATTTGCTTGTGACTTTTGAACCTGTATTTGAATACTACATTTTGTATTATGTTGGTTTGAAAAGGCAACGTAATAGTCATATTGTTTCAATAGCTTCTTGGCTACTCTGCCTGACTTCAGGGGTAGACTTGAGTTTTAGATGTGGAACTCCCCAGCATAGTGTAGCAAAAGCTACATATACCTAGACATTAGGGCTTAGTTTTATAATTTATTTATTTATTTTTGAGACAGTCTAACTCTGTTGCCCAGGTTGGAGTGCAGTGGCATGATCATGGCTCACTGCAACCTTAAACTCTCCAGGCTCAGATGATCCTCCCACCTCAGCCTCCCAAGTAGCTGGGACTACAGTGCACCAGCACATCTGGCTAATTTTTTTTTTTTTTTTTTTTTTTTTTTTTAAAGAAACAAGGTTTTACCATGTTGCCCAGGCTGGTCTTGAACTCTTGGGCTCAAGCAATTCACCCGTCTCAGCCTCCCAAAGTGGTGGGATTACAGGCATGAGCCACCACGCCTGGTTTGGTTAGTTTTAGAAACTTATCTATAATAGAATGTGACACTGATGTCCTTACCAGGCTAAGATTTGAAGTATGGAAAATTGTAGGGCACGGTAGAGTATTTTGTTGTTACTCTTGGCAGTATGTTTTCATTTGTGTTTAGGTTTAGTTTGTTTATTGTTTTGATCTTTTCTCATCCTTCTGACCACAAAACAGACCTGGAAAGGTACCCATCCTACCCCTTTAGCTCTTACCTGAAGGCCTTGAAGACTCTCCAACACCTTGGTCTCTGACCAGGAATAAATTTGGAAAACCAGGCACAGCCAGTCAGTGGGCTGTTTCCTTCCCACATAACTTTTGGCCTTGAAGCTAAGACACATGGTTCCCTAGTTTCTAAGGCTTCTGGGTCTTTGAGGGAGAAGGGGAGGAGAGATGATTTGAAAGCAAGGGTTCCACAGGGGGATGACTGCCTCCAAGCAGTGGTTCTTAGCATTTTGTGGGTCGTTAACCAAAAGCCTGATAGTAATAATCTGATGAGAACTACTCCAAAAAAAGTAATAAAACATTTATGCACATTGACACAGACTTCGCTTTTTATTTCTGAAGACCCTGAGTTTATGGAGTCCTCAGAAGACCATTGTTATTTTTCAGGTTAAGAATCTCTGGCTTAGAATTTTGGAAAGAATTTGTTTAAGAAATGAAATAAAAGAAAATGAATTGGCATTTTCCACCCAGTCATTCCCTGAGCTTATGATGTTTTATTCTTCACTGTGAGAATTCTTTCTTATCCATGGGGTTGGAAGACGGTGGTTGGCCTATGAGAAGGTCTCCTAGAGCTGGCACAATTCCCACACCTGTACTTCATGATCCTTTTCCCTTTGAAGGTCAAGGGAACGCTCCGATTGGCTCATTTTCTTGAAGTCTTAAAGACTCTGGCACTGGTTGGGCCTGGTGACTTGCGCCTGTAATCCCAGCACTTTGGGAGGTCGAGGCAGGAGGATTGCTTGAGCCCAGGAGTTTGAGACCAGGCTGGGCAACATGGTAAAACTCCATCTCTACAAAAAATACAAAACTTAGCTGACCATGGTGGCATGCACCTGTGGTCCCAGCTACTTGGGAAGCTGAGGTGGGAGTCTCGCTTGAGCACAAGGAAGTTGAGGCTGCAGTGAGCTGAGGTCACGCCACTGCACTCCAGTCTGAACAACAGAGCAAGATTCTGTCTCAAAAATAAATAAGAAATAAATAAACAAAGACTGGCAGTAATGTAGTTTCTTCTCTTAAATCTAAAGAAAATATCTTAAATTTGGATTTCTTGAATCAGGTTTTTTGTTTTTTGGGTTTTTTGTTGTTGTTGTTGTTGTTTGAGACAGGGTCTTAATCTGTCACTCAGGCTAGAGGGCAAGGGCATGATCTCAGTTCACTGCAACTTCTGCCTCCTGAGCCTAAGAGATCCTCCCATCTCAGCCTCTTGAGTAGCTAGAGGTATAGGCGCACACCACCATGCCAGCTAATTTTTTTGTATTTTTTGTAGAGATGGGGTTTTGCCCTGTTTCCCAGGCTGGTTTCAAACTCCTGGGCTCAAGTGATCCACCTGCCTCGACCTCCCAAAGTTCTGGGATTATAGGCATGAGCCACCGTGCCCAGCCGAATCAAATTTTTAAGAACTAAGGCAGTTGCTAGGTAGGTTTGTTTTGTTTTTTGTAATATTTTCTTCCCCCTGAATTTCCCCAAATGTTATGCTGTTTCTGCAATACTGTGCCCTGATCTGGAAGCTCTACGGTAAAAATTAAACCTAATATATTTGGGGGGCTAGGGCGGCAGGTAAGCTATGCTACTAATAGTCCATGGATTGGTTGGAGGTAGGTCCCACAAAGCAAGGAGGGGGAGGCCAGACAATTTACTGGCTCTCCACCTGTTTCTTTCCATGCTTTCTATCTTATTTGTCTTATCTGGCTGTACAGCTTCTCTCTGCAGAATATTTCCTTCTCTCAGAAATAAAGTATACCATTTATGGTGCATTTGTTTAGTTGTTCATTCATTACCTCCTGTAGTTAGTGGTATTTCCCAAACCCCTACTTTGGGGAACAGAGTAAGCTAGGCTATATGAGAAACATGAAATTTACAGAAGTAATAGTGGGCAAAGATGTGTACGTGCAGAACTTTTCTCCAGGGTGCAGGTGATCAGTCAAGTGGATCTGGTGCTTCCATCTCCTCACCTGCCATGACATTATAATTTGTTTCTCTCTGTCTGGACTGCTATAGGGGCCTTAAAAATGTTCCCTGTTTGCTCTCACCCACCTCCTTTAGCAAAATCTCCTGTAATTGCTGTTACCAGAATGTCATTTGCTGCTTCAGAAGGTTGACTCCTCACTGCCCACTCTGTCAGTGGGCATGATCCTGACCACTTTGGTCCTTTACCAATTGCACCCTCTTTACTCAACTCCTTTCTCTAGCCCAGAGTACACTCTCCATCCTGCAGTGGTCATGCTTCCTCTCACCTTCCTGACTCCCACTGCACTCTTTCCCAGTGTGAAATTCTCACGTTTCCTACCAGACCACGTTCTTTTTATTTATTCATCTATTCAGCAAATGTTTGTTTAGCAAATGCTGTATGCCAGGCATTTTGCTAGGCAACAGGGAAACAAAGTTCTTGCCTTCACGGAGCTTCAGAGTCCTGTGAGGGACACAGACAAGTAAATAGTACTTTCAGTTTGGAGTGATCAGTGCTGAGATAGAAAGTATTAGAAGCCCCAGGGCACATGTTAAAGGGACAACTTGGTATTGGGGAAGGGAGAGATGTCTGGGAGATGTTCCAAAGGCAGTGAGTGACCCAGGCTGTTGAAATTGAGTCTTAAGTTCCTTAGCCAAGGAAGAAAAGAAAACTGGAGCAAAACATCATCTGCCAAAAGCCATGTGTTATTGACCTCACCTGGCCTGGTGCAGCTTGCTAGTCTGCATTCGTCTTGGCATCTGTATACTCAGTGCAAACTCTGAAAATTTGCATTATACTTTCTGTGGCTTTTTGAAAAATCCTTTTTGTAAAATTATGCCTAAATGTTTTCTTCAACTGGATTATAAGCTTCTAGGGACCAGGTCTTCTCATGCCTTGTACCAAGTGTTCAATCTAAATGAAGCATCAGAGGCCCGACACCATGGCCACAGCCCTCTTAGGCTTGGGGTTTATGAAAATATTATTCCTTAAGTTTGTGAGAGCAACAAGAGGCAGCCAAATGCCTGGGCAGATGGGATGGGTACCCAGTGAAACACACCTCCAAGCCAAAGACGGTTTAAAGCCTGAAAGCCAAGCTACAAGTTAAATCTTCGGACTCGGATTGAGAATTTACCTTTCTGTTTGGTGCGCTTTCCCCTGATTGATCCCCACCCTTCACCTATTTTACATGTACCTACCCTTTCCTACTTAGTTTTCTACACTGTGATACCCACCTTTTATTGGTGTCTTTGCTTTAACCTTTTTTACATACTCACTAACCAATCAGCATGCACTGTGCATCCTCTGCCTGTAAGACCCCAGACTCAGTCAATAATAGGAGAGAACCACCCAACCGCAGGGGTGGGGGACCACCCCCCACATCCCCTCTCTGCTGAGAGCTGTTCCATCACTCAATAAAATTCTTCACCCTACTCACCCTTTAATGTTCAGCGTAATCTCATTCTTCTTGGGTGCTGTACAAGAGCTCGGGCACCACTGAACACAGGTATAAGCAGTAACAGGTAAGCTGGGGCACACCAGTGTGGCGTCACTGGCCAGGGCTCCCTGGCTTGCAAAGTGACCAAGAAGAAGAATCACTTGTTTGTGACTTTCAACTTTGTAAGGTATTTTAAGTTGGTACTTGGACAAGATGGCTTTTTCTTTGTGTGTGTGTTTGAACAAAATGTTCCCGTTTGCAGCACTCAGTGAGTGGTCATTGACACCAGTAATCTATACATTTGCCCTTTGGTGGTGAAATGGAGATGTTTGAGGTGTCAGCTTGCTTTGGAGAGTGTCACTAAAAGCCTTTTAAGCCTGCTTCATCACAGTAGCCCTGGGAATCAACGAGAAATGTCTCTGAGTTAAGGGCTAAAATTACAAACATCCAGTCTGACCTGATCATGAGGTATCTTAAAATGGTTCCCACTTGGCGACATTCGTACTGTAGCACTGCCTCTGCTTGTGTGTTGGCGGTCCTTTAATATTCAAAGGAAGATGCTGATGGCCAAGGTTCAAAGATGTTTGCAGAGTTTGCTCTGTGTTATATGTTTTGTTTTGTTTGAGACAGAGTTTTGCTCTCGTTGCCCAGGCTGGAGTGCAATGGCATGATCTCAGCTCACTGCAACCTCCACCTCCCGGGTTCAAGCAATTCTCTTGCCTCAGCCTCCCGAGTAGCTGGGATTACAGGCACCCGCTACCACGCCTAGTTAATTATTTGTATTTTTAGTAGAGACGGAGTTTCATTATGTTGGCCAGGCTGGTCTCCAGTACCTGACCTTATGATCCACCTGCCTCGGCCTCCCAAAGTGCTGGGATTACAGGCGTGAGCCACCGAGCCCTGCCTGTGTTACATGTTTTTATCTGGATCAGTAGTTCTTTTGTTTTGTTTGAAAGGGAGACAGTCTTGCAATGCCGGCCAGGCCAAAGCACAGTGGTGCACACATAGCTCACTGCAGCCTCAAATGTCTGAGCTCAAGTGTGGATTAGCAGTTCTTCATCTTTTTAGGGTCATGGCCCCATTTCACCACCCAGTTAAATTTATGGAAAAGTATACACAGAGGCTGGGCATTGTGGTTCATGACTGTAATCCCAGCACTTTGGGAGACCAAAGCAGGAAGATTGCTTGAGGTCAGGAGTACAAGACCATCCTGGCCAACATGGTGAAAACTTTCCCTACTAAAAGTACAGAAGTTACCTGGGGTTGGTGGTGAGCACGTGTAATCCCAGCTACTCAGGAGGCTGAGACAGGAGATCACTTGAACCCGGGAGGTGGAGGTTGCAGTGAGCCGAGATGAGAAGAAAAAAGAAAAGTATACACAGGCACACACAGAATTGTATGTACCATTTCAGAAGGTTCCTGGATCCTCTAAAGTCCCTCATCTCCCTTCAGCCCTCGGGATCATTATTGGTTCATTCTAACAAGGTCCACATAAAATGGTTGCCATTTTAAGCTAATTGCTACCCATTGATGCTTGGTTCCTTTGTCACCATTCTGGTTTCTTTCCAGTTGATACTCGCACATGAGAAATCATCTGAGGCCCCTTACACATCTGCTAAGAATCGCTGTCCTGTACTTCCCTTCCTCTCTTCTCTGGAAACAATGGATGCATATGTATTTGTTGGAGAAGTACAAATAGATGAGTTCTGCCCAAGCAGAGAAAATGCTCTTACATACTTGTGTGAATATACTTGTGCAAATAGAAAATAGAAGCTATTCACATATAGCTGTCTTCACCACTGGCCTTTTTCTGTTTTCATATTAAATGTTTTTCAGGTTATAAAGCTGCTTATAACGTAAGACCACAATTATGTTATTTAAAAAATAATGAAGCTTATGTATCCATGCTTATATGTAATAGAAGGTGAAAGGAAAATACTCAAGGCACAGCTCCCCGGAGACCACAATGCAGATGTTGAGACTTTGCTATTATTTGGAATTTTATTTATTGCAAAATTGGGTGGGACAGAAAAAAGAGGGATAGGCCTTCATAGTAAACTGTGTTGCTAGCTTTTTTCTTCTGATGATCCACTGGGTATTTTCAATGGAGACGAGGAGAGGATGCATTTCAGATGGAAATCTTTATGAGCTCTCCTGTGAGCTCTCCAGCTTCTTAATCCATTTTGGGCCCTCATTTTGGTTTCTTATTTTAATCCTAATTTATTTAGAAAGGGTAATATTTTTTGAAATGATTGGAAAACAATCAAAATTAAATTCAAGCTGTGGTGAGTAAAAATAAAAACACAGCATCCTAAGAATCACATAGTAGTGTGCCCTGGGAGTTCCTAGTTCACAAGAACATGAGATCTTCACAAGAAGATCAAAAACCTGTGAGACTTACAGAAGTCATCTAAGGGAGATGGGTCAAGAAATAGCCCCATTTTATAGGAAACTCAGCTCAGAGCCGTGACTGAGGTCATGAGGCTGGTCATGGAATTGGGAGTAGATTTGACCTTCTAGTTCCCAATCCAGGGATCCAGGGTTCTTCATGGCTTCTATGCCACTGGGATTTAGTGTAAATCTCCTTACCTCTTTGAGTCCCAAATTCCATATTCCCATAGTGTATGCTTATTTCCTGTGCTTCAGAGTTATTTTAAGAATCAAATTCTATAATGTATGCTTCTCAAAGTGTGATCCCCCAGGCCAGCAATGGCAGCATCTCCTGGGAACATGTGAAAATGCAGATTCTCAGGCCCCATCCCAACCTGCATCTGAAACTCTGGGAGGGACCCAGCAATCCGTGTTTTAGCACACCCTCCAGGGGATTCTGACTCACGTGAAGCTTGAGAACCACTGATGACATGTGAGATAGCATTTTGAAACGAAGAAAGCATTACAGAAATACAAGATACCTTGTTTTAATGGAGGTAAAATGTATATATGGTGAAACATAAAGATCTTAAATGTGTAAAACTGAATTTTGATATAATCACTGCCCCAGTGAAGATACAGAACTTGTTCATCCCTGACTAAAACTTCCTCTTGCCTCCTGCCATCAGTCCCCACCCAACTTAGGCAGCCAGTGGTTAAGGACAGACTATTCCTTAGAGAACGTAAGAGAACTCGATGATGGGTTCATCATAGAAAGAGCAATGTCTGTGTTCTCTTATTCTTTCACTATTTGCAGGTAATGCTCCTTTTAAAATTACTAACCATATTTCTGTGTTCTTTTTCAGCCCATGGACCAAGCTTCTCTCAAAAACAGCGATGTTCTTGTCCTGACAGGGCTTACCCAGATCCCCACTGCAAACCCAGATGGCATGGTGGGAGAATTCTGCAGCAACCTAGGTGTGCAACCATCTCTCATCTTACGTTGGATGCTCTATCTTGCATTTATTTTACAATAATAAATATACTATTTTACAATAATGGGGGAAGGAGTGCTTACAGGGTAGCAGTTGTCAAAGAAGGGAGGCAGTACATCTTTGCAAATAATAGCACAGAAAAGAGTGTTACACTTTGAACTCACAACAGCAATACAGTGAACATATATATATATATGAATATGTATGTATGTTTGTTTGTTTGTTTGTTTTTGAGACAGAGTCTTGCTCTGTCACCCAGGCTGGAGTGCAGTGGCATGATCTTGGCTCACTGCAACCTCCGTCTCCTGGGTTCAAGTGATTCTCCTACCTCAGCCTTCTGAGTAGCTGGGACTATAGGCATGTGCCACCACACCTGGCTAATTTTTGTATTTTTCATAGAGATAGGGTTTCACCATGTTGGCCAGGCTGGTCTGGAACTCCTGACCTCAGGCGATCTGCCCACTGGGATTTCAGGTGTGAGCCGCAGCGCCCAGCCAAACAGGTATATTTTTTCCCCACTAATATTTGGTTGGTTTTATTCTTTCTTCTTTTGGAGAAAGGCTAAATTAAGAGAGGTATGGGGCATTTTCTACCTGTAAGAAATTTATTTTCCTTCAGATATAACTGTCACTAAATCTGAGTAGCTGGGACTACAGGTGCGCACTACCGTGCCTGGCTAATTTTTGTATTTTTAGTAGAGATGGGACGGGGTTTCACTATGTTGGCCAGGCTGGTCTCGAACTCCTGACCTCATGATCCATCCGCCTCGGCCTCCCAAAGTGCTGGGATTACAGGTGTGAGCCACCGTACCCAGCCTCTCTTTCTTTTCTGACGAGGGCATGAATCCCATCATGGGGCCTGCACCCTTGTGACCTCATCTAAACCTGATCACTTCCCAAAGTCTCTCCCTCTCTGTACCATCACAGTGGGGGTTAGGCCTACAACATAAGAATCTTGTGGGGGACACACACATTCAGTCCATAACAGCTAAGTTAATGAGCTCAGACCTTCAGCTCTAGCAACTTTAAGTGATACTACTTCTGCTCTAGGAAGAAGAAGTGGTCATCTTCTTATATTTACATGGAAGGCACTGTTCTTAGAAATTTCACTTGGCCATGCTAATAAACATAGTCTGTTTTTGTTCTTTGATACTAACCCAAAGGTAATTTATTTTTACCTTAGAAAAATAATTGGACTAATCTCAAATAGTCTTGGTTTGTATGTTTGTTTATAGTCTAGAATCATCTACTCGAAGAACTTTAGGCTTGAAAGGAACCTTACTTCTAATTCAGTCTCCCAAAGTGGGGTCCACTAACCACATTCCTTAAGACCAATGGGATTACTTATTAAAAATGCAAATTTGGGGGCCCTACCTGGTAAGTCAGAATCTCTGGGGAAAGGAGACACCCAGAAGAAAAGTTGCATTTTGAACATATTCTCTGACATTTTCCATGCAAACTGAAGCTTGAAAATTACTGATCTCGTTCATTCTTTTCGTGTAACGGATGCAGGAACTGAGGCCAGGGAAGGCTGTAGTGGCTTTCCTGTGGTCCTATGGGTTGGGACAGAGGTAGGATTTGAGCCAGGCTCTTGAGCTATGTATGACCAGCTATGTTGATTTTCTCCACTGTACCCTACTCTAATACCATACTCTAGCAATAGCAAGCCCACCAGCACTCAAGTTACAGCATCTAGGTGAGCCTAAGTACTTAAAGTATAGGGGATTTTCCTGCAGACAAACGTTAATGAAAGAAAATACTACTAACTCCTGCAGACAAATGTTAGTCAAACAGAAAAACTTGACCTATTTCCTTATATGTCATTCAGCCATGTTCAGAGACTGAACAGAGACAAATCCAACAAATTTTTGAGCACGATCTAAAACACGAAGGAGCTTGGAGGCTCTGTCCTGAAGCTCAGCTGCCATTGGTAAAAACCCAAACCCCTAATCACATGCTCTATTCCCAGGGACCTAGATTAGACAGTGATGAGAAAATCAGTATCAGCCTATAGCATCCCCTGCTTTGATGTGTTCTTCAAAAGAAGCAGGTTATTAGACAGGCGAGTGAATTATAAAAACAGAAGTCAGAAAACAAGTGCAAATCTTATTTTACAAGTTACAGTCTATAACACTGCCCTCTTGATACGATGTTTTTTCTCCTCTGGCATCCACTTTTCTAGCTCTGACAGTCCGGAATGGAGGAAACGTGTTGGTTCCCTGCTACCCTTCTGGAGTGATCTATGACCTCCTGGAGTGCCTGTATCAGTACATCGACTCAGCTGGGCTCTCCAGCGTCCCCCTCTACTTCATCTCCCCTGTGGCCAACAGTTCACTGGAGTTTTCCCAGATCTTTGCTGAGTGGTATGTCAGTAGTTTTTTTCTAT
The DNA here is from genome assembly GCF_047675955.1 of Chlorocebus sabaeus. Taxonomy (NCBI): domain Eukaryota; kingdom Metazoa; phylum Chordata; class Mammalia; order Primates; family Cercopithecidae; genus Chlorocebus; species Chlorocebus sabaeus. The sequence goes on along the minus strand of NC_132911.1, from coordinate 28,400,142 downwards.
GAATTTTTATTTGATTCAGGACATTCAAGCAGTAAGAATAAAAATAATCCTGTTTTTTCTCACATTACTATGGAAATTTCATTTTGTTGTTTTTCTTGTCTGTGATAAGATTGCATTATTAAAAGCCAAAACTGTGGCATTGCTAAGTTTAGAATAATAGTTGTCAAAGAGGGAAGCATGTAAGGCAGAGACTTACCTTAGCCCAGCACTTTCAAAATTGGTAACAAAAATGTTATATACTTCTCAAATGTCACCCTCTGCCTGTTACTCGGTGAAATGACATTCTAAAAGTTAAAAAAAAATTTCAAGCCCAAGCTCATGTTGTCTAAAATGTATAGTACCAAATCTGAGAAGAAAAACTAGATTTTTAAAAGTTGCAATAGTATGATATTTGACAAAATTTTATTACATCAGAAAATTGATCAAATCCTAGAGTTGGCAAAATATTAAACAATACGAAGTTAGTGAACCTTTTTAAGGTTATTTAGATGCATGTTTGAATGTAACTCACCTAACCAAAAATAAAGGGAGAAGTGGGAAATAACTTTTACAATATCCCCAATGGTGCCTTAGAATGGTGCTTCCCAAATGTTCTGGGACTGTGACACAGGCAGTCTAGGGTGCATTTAATCCCTTTAAGTCGTGAGGTAACCAGATAGACACAGCATGTACTGAGTTTCTAATTTGTTTGTTTTTTTTTTTTTTTTTTTTGAGACGGAGTCTTGCTCTGTTGCCCAGGCTGGAGTGCAGTGGCCGGATCTCAGCTCACTGCAAGCTCCGCCTCCCGGGTTTATGCCATTCTCCTGCCTCAGCCTCCCGAGTAGCTGGGACTACAGGCGCCCGCCACCTCGCCCGGCTAGTTTTTTGTATTTTTTTTTTTAGTAGAGACAGGGTTTCACCGTGTTAGCCAGGATGGTCTCGATCTCCTGACCTCGTGATCCGCCCGTCTCGGCCTCCCAAAGTGCTGGGATTACAGGCTTGAGCCACCGCGCCCGGCCTGAGTTTCTAATTAAAAAGGAATTTGTGCATCACCTTCTTGTAACATATTCAATTATGCTGCTCCCAACCCTTGCTTTTTTAAAGTACTTTTTTCATTCCCTTCGGTGGTCTTTTTTTCTAAACCCCACCTGTGTTTAGACTTATACAGGCTTCTCTATCCTATGTACAAATTATTCTTCTCTGTAGCGTTTTTTTAATGTTTGTTTATTTTAAGACGGAGTCTTGCTCTGTCGCCCGGGCTGGAGTACAGTGGCACAATCTTGGCTCACTGCAACCTCTGCCTCCTGGGTTCAAGCAATTCTGCTTCAGCCTCCCAAGTAGCTGGGATTACAGGCACCTGCCACCATGCACGGCTAATTTTTGTATTGTTAGTAGAGACGGGGTTTCACCATGTTAGTCAGCTGGTCTCAAACTCCTGACCTCAGGTGATCCGCCTGCCTTGGCCTCCCAAAGTGCTGGGATTACAGGCGTGAGCCACTGCGCCCGGCCCTTTGTCACTTTTTATTGGTACCCAGTGAATTTCATCCTTTGTGAACAGGGTCTCATTTTTCCCAACAGAGGAAGGTCATCTTGAGTAATGAGCAGTCTACCCTCAGTATCACTTGCATGTTTAATCAGTGTGCTCTGAATTTCTGCTTCCAGATCCTTAATAAAAATACTGAAGAAGATAACGCCCTGGGCCAGCCCTGTGGGCTTCTGTGCTTGGATCCCAGCAGGGTGTGCACTCTTCAAGTCCAGTTTTCACCCACCACATATGTTTTATGTTGTTGGAATATTTTATTCGACAGAAGTCGAGAATACAAAAATGAGAGGAGGTTGTTTTTGTGTTTCTGGTTTTTAGATATTTGTTAGTTTCTAATATACATGTAATATGTGTTTACCATAGAAAAAAAATAAAATTACAGAAGACAGTAAAAAAAAAAAAAAAAACTGACCCCAGCCAGGCACAGTGGCTCAGACCTGTGACCCCAGCACTTTGGGAGGCAGAGGCGGGTGGATCACCTGAGGTCAGGAGTTTGAGACCTGGCTGGCCAACATGGCGAAACCCCATCTCTACTAAAATACAAAAATTAGCCGGGCGTGTGGTGGGTGCCTGTAATCCCAGCTACTTGGGATGCTGAGGTAGGAGAATCCCTTGAACCTGGGAGGCAGAGGTTGCAGTGAGTCGAGATCACGCCTTTGTACTCCAGCCTGGGACAAAGGGAGACTTCATCTCAAAAAAAAAAAACTGACCCCATAATCCTGCTATCCAGAAATAACTCACCACTCTTAGCATTCTGATGTATTTCTTTTTCCTATATCAGTATCATACTGAATATTTAATTTTGAATCCTGCTTTTAAAAATTAAATATTAGAGGCCAGGTACAGTGGCTCATGCCTGTAATCCCAGCACTTTGGGAAGCTGAGGTGGGTGGATCACAAGGTCAGGAGATTGAGACTATCCTGGCTAACATGGTCAAACCCCATCTCTACTAAAATTACAAAAAATTAGCCAGCTGTGGTGGCGGGCGCCTGTAGTCCCAGCTACTCGGGAGGCTGAGGCAGGAGAATGGTGTGAACCCGCGAGGCGGAGCTTGCAGTGAGCCGAGATTGAGCCACTGCACTCCAGCCTGAGTGACAGAGCAAGACTTCGTCTCAAAAGAAAAAAAAAAATTAAATATTAAAGCATCAAATCTTTAAGAACATAAATTTTACATGACTACATTATTCCATCATTTGTACATCGTTTGTATATAGTATGATGTAGTTAACTATTTCTTACTACTGGATGGAAGGGCTTTTCCCAATTTTTTTGCTTTTCGTAACAAATGTTCAATTAATATTCTGTGTATATATGATGACATCTTTTGTTTTAGGTAAATTACTAAAAGTAGAATTACTGGAACAAAGTGTATAAATAGTTTTTAATGCTTATTATCTGAATCTAAATTGCTTTCCAGAAAGATTTTTCTGTAAAATCATTCTCTTCTTGCCCATTTACTTGTTAGAGGTTTTGTACATCACTCATACATTTATTCGAACTCCTTATATGTATTAAGGATATATTTAGGTAGACTTTTTTTTTCTTATTTTGGCACATTTTTGTCTTTGTTTTTTTTTTCCAATTTTTAAATAATAAACTTACTACTTTGGAATGATTTTAGATTTACAGAGAAGTACACAGATTGTACAGAGGGTTCCTGTATACCTCTTACTCGATTTCCCCTAATGTTGATGTCTCACGTGACCATGTTCATTCATCCAAATTTTTAAAATAACATTAGTACCTTTTTTTGTTTGTTTGTTTGTTTGTTTGTTTTAAAGACGGAGTCTTGCTCTTCTCGCCCAGGCTGGAGTGCAATGGCATGATTTCAGCTCACTTCAACCTCCACCTCCTGGGTTCAAGTGATTCTCCTGCCTCCGCCTCCCAAGTAGCTGGGATTACAGGTGCACACCACCATGCCCAGCTAATTTTTGTATTTTTTAGTAGAGACAGGGTTTCACCATGTTGGCCAGACTGGTCTCGAACTCCTGACCAGGTGATCCACCCACCTTGGCCTCCCAAAGTGCTGGGATTACAGGCATGAGCCACTATGCCCGGCCTAAATAACATTAGTACATTATTATTAACTCTGATCTTTATTGTGATTGCACCAGTTTCTCCACAATTTTTTTTTTTTTTTTTTTTTTTCTGTTCAGGATCCAATCCAGGGTCCCACATTGCATTTAGGCCTTTGGTTTTTTTGTTTGTTTTTTTGCAATAAGTTTTTTTAGTTTTTTATACTGATAATTTTAGTCTCTTTTGCAGTTTCTTCTGTTGATATTATCTTTAGAAAATTCTTGCCCGATAGGTGTCACATGGCTAAACATACTTTCTTTCAGTTTTATTGTAGCTTCTTACTTTCTTTTTTTACATCATCCCTTAACTATTTTATCTGGAATGTGTTTTAGTATAGAGTATGAAGAGAAGCATTAACTTTTTTTTTTTCCCAAATAGTCGTGTAGTTACCTGTCCAAGTACTATTTACTAAATAATGTTAACTTTTTCAACTGACTTGTGTTAATGTTGTATGCCAGACTTTCATATGTACTAGATTTTGTTTCTAGACTACCCTGATTGAGTGATCCATTCATTCTTTGGCCAACATACTGCCGATATATTTTAATAACTGCAGCCTCACTTATAATTGTACTCAGTGGTAAAGTACATTTCTCCATTATTTTTCTTAGTCAGAATTATTGGAGCTATTTTTGCTTACTTATTTTTGTGCAAGAATTGTAGAATCACTTTGCCAGTTTTCAGAATATTTTTTTGAGTCCACAAAACCTATAAATTACAAATCAGCATCTTTGCAGTAGTTTTCCCATGCTGAGACATGAGATGTGTCTCTGTCTTTTAAGCCTTTCAAATATTCCTCCCATAGACTCCTAAACTCAGAGATCATATTATTCTTGTTTCCATCTGTAGTTGTATTTAGTTCAGTCCATAAACCTCTAAGTGCCAAAGCACTGAGGATACAAAGAGGTCCCTGACCTTGAGGAATGTGTACCATGAAGGAAGAGGCAGCTGTGTAAACCTCTTACCACTTGGAAATAATCTGATGGAGATATATACACACATACCCACGCATACACCTATGTATATGTGTATGGTATTCAGAGAAGGGGTGGTGACCCCATTTGGGGGTTTAAGAAAGGCATTCTGGAAGGAGGTGCTCCTGAAGAATGACCAAGAATCAGCCAGACAGAAACCCTACTTAAGGATGAGCTGGGTGGGCTGCTGGGGGTGATAGTGTGGGTCAAGAGGATAACACAGGCCAAGACATAGATGGGAGGTTTCAATGGTTTGGTTCGTTCAGAGAACTATCCATAGTTCTTTATTGTTTCAGTATGAAGTTCAGGGTGGGGAGTGGCAGGGTACGAGGCTAGAGGGATCCTGTCCATGGTAGGGATTCATTGGAGGATTTTAAGCAGGAAATGAACATGATTATATGTGCATTTTATATAGAGCCTTCTGCATTTATGTGAAGTTTGTTGGGGGTGGTGGGAGTGGGTGAAACTGAAGTATAAGACAATAGTCTTTGCAGAGGCTGAGGGACAGAAGACTCCAGTCTCTCCCATCCTGGAGGAAAGGAAGGCAGGAACCGATTTGAGAGGCGATTAGGAAATACAACGGGCAGTACTTACTGGTTGCTTGACACAGAAATGGTAACAATCGAGATTGACACTGCAATTTCTAGTGTGGTAGATCGTGTTGACCCCAAACAAAATAGATTCTATAAAGGAAGGGTAGGTGCATACAGCAAGGATGGTTAGCTTAGTTTGGTTTTGTCCCTGAGGGCATTCACGGTGCCTGAGGCAGGGGATGTGCAGGTGAAACTTGTCCAGTTCAAAGATCTGAGAAGCCCAGGCTGGAGTCACAGGTTGGGTGTCCTCAGCACTGAGGTAGTTGTGAGTGGCTGGGATTGCCACAAGAATGAATGGGATTGCCTGGGGAGAGGATTTCAGGTTAGAAGAACAGGCAGTGGGAAAAGGATGGACTTAAGTAATGCCTGCATTTTGGGGGTCGGTAGAGAACAAATATTTAGGAAAAGTGTGAAGACAAATAGTTAAAGAAGTAGAAAGAGGCCAGTCAGGATGGCTCACACCTATAACCCCAGCACTTTAGGAGGCCAAGACGGGAAGATTGCTCGAGACCAGGAATTCAAGATCAGCCTGAGCAACATAGCAAGACCTCATTTCCACAAAAGATTAAAATATTAGCAGGGCATGGTGGTGCATGTCCGTAGTTCCAGCTACTCAGAAGGCGGAGGCAGGGGAATCTGAGCCTGGGAGATTTCTCTGTATTTCTGTTTCACTGTGCTGTTCTCTTTCATGCAGCCTTGCTGAAAAGCACCCTTTCTCCCTAAATAAGGAACTCAGTTACCAAAATGGATAGCTGCTAGCTCCAGACTTGCATTAACTTAGCAAGTCCCAGGCCCCCACGCCAGGACCACCACAGCCTCTTCTGACATTTGGCTTCCTCTCCTCTTTGGTGTTCTGAATGGGTGCCTCACAGCCTGGCTGCTCTGTGCTCAGCCTCAGGCCCGGCCTGCTGTCCTGGGCTTACTCCCTGCCACTCTGGTTCCCTGGCTCTGTGTTTCCCATTCTCATGGGTTCTGCTCTGGCTTCTGCATGGTCCTGCTTTGATGCCTGCAGAAGCCCAGCCCCTTGCTATCCAGTGTCTGTCCCTGCTCCAAGCTAAGGGGCTTGGTTGTTTGGGTTGGTTTTGTTTTTGCAGGGGATGGAGATGGGAGGGAATAGCTCTTGACAGGCCTCTCTGATCTTTTGTGGGGTTTGGAGTGTTGGTTGGTTGGTTGGTTGGTTTTTGAGACAGGCTTTCAGTCTGTCACCCAGGCTGGAGTGCAATAGCACGATCACGGCTCAGTGCAGCCTCAGCCTCCTGGTCTCAAAGCAATCCTCCCACCTCAGCCTCCTGAGTACCTGGGACTACAGGTGTCACCATCATGCCCAGCTAATTTTTGTAAAGACGAGATTTCATCATGTTGCCCAGGCTGGTCTCAAACTCCTGGGTTCAAGTGATCCACCCACGTTGGCCTTCCAGAGTGGTGGGATTACAGGCCTGAGCCACAGCGCCTGGCTCTGATCCTTTGTTGAACAAGCAGTGGAAGAGTGTGTGGTACCTGAGGTCTGGCCATCAGGGAGCAGGAGGGTCTGTCACATTCCCAATTAGAGATGATCCTGGAAGCATCATTTATTCTTCACTCTTCTGATAATCTGGTATACACAGATCTCCTTTTGAACTCCAGCAGCTACCCCCAGAAGAAGCAAACTCTAATCAGGTCCTTCAACCTCTGTCTTAGAAAGGGGGTGGGTCACTGTCTGCTGTGCCTGCATGAAGATTCTAGAGCAGAGCATGAAGTATCTGTTAGCAGAACTGGCCTAAGTGTTATGTAGGTGGGCTTCACAATCTCTAATCATATTGTAATCTCTTCTGTATCCCTAATCTCTGCCTTTAATGGATGTAGGATAATGTCCTTTGGAACAATAAAAATAAGTTTAGAACCAAGCACTTATGTTTGTCTCCCTGAGCTAGAAGTAAAGACAGAACTAGTGTCTATTTAGATAATATAAGGTAACCCTCCAAAAGCATCTTGCTCTTCCATATTTATATCTTCCAAGTAGGGTATACAGTGATTTTTTTAAACCAAAGTTAAATGAAACTAAGGGGAGGAAAAATTAGATACAATGTATTAATACAAAATCCAAGCCCTGAAGCCCTGAGCTCCTCCCCTCTAAGTAGGACAGTTTTTTTTAAATGTCAAACCTGCACAACACTCACATATATTGATTTATCAACTAAACTTTTTGCCACATTTGCTTTATCCAGACATCTCAGTATTGTAAAGTCATAACTGACTAGGAAAAAGCAAACGTAAATTACCAAAAACATTCACAGTGTCTCTAGCCCACGATCCTTTGTTCTTCTCTCGTTGGAGTTAACAATGCTGCTGTTAAAGAGTGTGTGGGACAGGCACAGTGGCTCATGCCTGTAATCCCAGCACTTTGGGAGGCCAAGGCGGGTGAGTCACCTGAGGTCAGCAGTTCAATACCAGCCTGGCCAACATGGTGAAACCCCGTCTCTACTAAAAATACAAAAATTCGCCAAGCATGGTGGCGGGTGCCTGTAATCCCAGCTACCTGGGAGGCTTTGGCAGCAGAATCGCTCGAACCCGGGAGGCAGAGGTTGCAGTGAGCCGAGACTGCGCCATTGCACTCCAGCTGGGCAACAAGAGCAAAACTCTGTCTCAAAAAAAATAGACAAAAACAGAAGCCATGTCTCAAGGTGTAGATCACTTTCTTTGTGAAATTGATCACAACTACATGCACTGTGGTATCTTGGATTGGATCCTGGAACAGAAAAGGGACACGAATTGAAAAACTTGAAAAACGAGTGAAATCTGAATGAAGTCTGGAGTTTAGTTGATTGTCACGTCTTGATGTTAATTTCTTAGTTGACGACTGTGCCAGTCATATCAGATGTTAACTCTGGGGACATAGGTTGAAGGGGACATGGGAACTCTGTACTGTCTTTGCAGCTTTTCTTTAAAATTATTCCAAAATAACAAGTTTATATTTTAATAAAAAACGTATTGAGAAATTTTCTAAAGTTTAAAAAAATACAAGATACGTGTGTGCTCTGTAGGCACTGCCTTTCATTCACAGTGAAATTTGCTGGCAGGAAATTTTTAAATAAATTTCAGTATTTAATATTTGCACTGCTGCCTCTAGGTGGCAACAGATGCCACCGTGTGCTCTTCCTCACATGCTGCCGTGTTTTTCCTCTTTAATAGGCTTTGTCACAACAAACAGAGTAAGGTGTATCTTCCAGAACCACCTTTTCCTCATGCAGAGGTAAGAAAACAAAATCACTGGGACATGGAAAGGGAGCAGTGTGGATAACCTGATGCAGATGCAGACAGCAGGTCATTAGATACAACAGATCCCCAAGTAAACCTGTAGACCCCTTTGCCTCCCAAGTCAGATACAGGGAAGTATTTTAACTCAAGCTTCACTCGTTTTCCTTCTATTAACACTTTCTGTTGCACATGTGGAGCAGCCCTTCCCCGAAATGCTGGGGGCCACAGAATTGTTTCAGACTTGGGATTTGGGAATACACTTACTGGTTGAGCATCCCAAATTTGAAAGTGTGAAATCAAAAAGCTCCAGTGAGCATTTCCTTTGAGCATCATGTTGGTGCCCAAAAAGTTCAGATTCTGGAACATTTTGGATTAGGGATGCTTAGCCTGTACTATGTTCATGTAATTCATAGCCTGCTTCTGTTCTACTGACCGCATGAGGAATTTTATTTTGATACATACTACTACCTTTTTGAATTGGGTTTATGTATTGGCAGAGTGTTCTTTCCAGTTATGTCAGTCATATATGTACGTTTTTAATGATGAAAATAACATTTCAGTTCAAAAACTAAAGGCTTCTTCCTCCCTCACAGAACAAATGGGTGTTTTCTGTATAGCTGAATACCCAGCTTTGTTGTCAGATTCTTCTCACCCAAGGGTATATTATGAACATTTTTCTGTGTTTCATGTTATTATTGCTCTACTACCATGAAGCTAACACACAATAGTTACTCCTCTTTTTGGTTATATTTTCACTCAAAGGTTGTCTAAATTGGTATCACCACCTTAGAAAACTGACAGTTTCGGCCGTGCGTGGTGGCTCACGCCTGTAATCCCAGCACTTTGGGAGGCTGAGGTGGGCGGATCACGAGGTCAGGAGATCGAGACCATCCTAGCTAACACGGTGAAACCCTGTCTCTACTAAAAATACAAAAAATTAGCCGTGCATGGTGGCGGACGCCTGTGGTCCCAGCTACTCGGGAGGCTGAGGCAGGAGAGTGGCGTGAATCTGGGAGGTGGAGCCTGCAGTAAGCCAAGATTGCATCACTGCACTCCAGCCTGGGCGACAGAGGGAGACTCTGTCTCAAAAACAAACAAAAAAAAGAAAACTGACAGTATCTGCTAAAGCTGAACAATGTACTCTATGCCTCAGCAGTTTTGTTCCTAAAGTATACATCGAACAGAAATGCATAGAGATGTTACCAAAAGACACACACACAGATCTAGAATTTGGTCAGGTGTGGTGGCTCACAGCTGTAATCCCAACACTTTGGGAGGCTGAGGTGGAAGGATCACTGGAGGCCAGGAATTTGAGACCAACCTTGACATCATGGCAAAACCCTGTCTCTACAAAAAAATACAAAAAATTAGCCGGGTGTGGTGGTGCATGCCTGTAGTTCTAGTTACCCTAGAGGCTGGGGTGGGAGGATCACCTGAGCCGAGGGAGTTTGAGGCTGCAGTGAACTGTGATCGTGCTACTGCACACCAGTCCGGGTGACAGAGCAAGACCCTGTCTTTAAAAAAAAAAAAAGTAAACTTTTTGGTAATAGTACTGAAATATACTCAAATGCCCATCAACAATAGAATAGATTTTGTGGTATAATGACACAATACCTTACATCACTGTGAACAAATAAGCTCCAATTACATGCAGTGTAGATAAACTTCACAAACATAATGTGAGTGAAAAATCCAGATATAAAAGAGTAGATATGGTATGATTTTATTATATAAAAGTTCAAAACACAATAAACTAATCTGTGGTATTAGATGCCGGTGTGGTAGTGATCCTGGAGGGGACGGGACAGTAGTGACAGGAAGGGGACAAAGAGGGATTTCTGAGGAGCTACTAATGCTTTATTTCTTGATGTACATGTGCTCACCTTGTAAAATATCCATCAAGGTGTACAGAGTTAGATATAAGGAAAGAGCGAAGACTGGAATGAATCCTGTGCTGTTGGATAGAATTGATGGTATTGGTGTGAACTCCTATTTTCAATATATGTAGACAGACACAGAAATACACTTGTGCATGTGTGTGTATGCGTGTGTCTGTGCACATACGTATCTTCCAACTCTGGCCAGAGAGCGGGCCTGGGAGAGTTACATGCCACTAACAAGAACACATTTAACTCCCAGATGTCTGTTTCTAGATACTATTCTCCACTAAAAGGAACCAGGCCTCTTTGGAAAATACAACATGAGGCTGAAAGATCTTGCTGTGCGCTCAGAGAATGATGGGTCAGAAGCCACATCTGAGATCACTGGAACATCAAAATAAATAATGCTAGTAATGAATATAATCCATTGAATAACAGAAACTCCCGCATCCATAGTGAGGTAACTGAGTACGTAGGCAAGAAGGGAAAGTTCTTCCAACAGTAAACTCACATAATTAATGTAGGAAAGAATCTTAGAATTAGAAAATCAGCATTTGGCAGCCACCGCAGTTATGATTTATTCCTGCAAGAAACACCAGTGGGTGCTAAAACCAACAAGTAAAAATTGCATAAGAACTAGATCATTTATAGTCCCAAAAAGTGTGTCCCCACAAAATTCATGTTTAAAGAGAGAAATAGTAACTGGAGTTTGGACAAACTTGACATATGCAATCAACGTTAACATCACCAGTAATTGGACTAATTGACACTGCATGGCTCTTAGTGCAAATTATTGAGAAAACAGCATGATTTCTGGGATCCTGCTGCTAAAAATGCCTCACCTGAATCTAATGAGCATTCAGACCCAAGTTGAGGACGCTCAACAAAATAACTGATCTGTACCCTTCGAGAATGCCGGAGACCTAGGGGACAAGGGAAGACTGAGGAACTGCCGAGAAAATGAAGAGTTGTGGCAGATACATGCACTCCATGGCCATGGGCTGGATCTGGATATGGAAGAACTTGTTTGTTATCTTGTTTGTGTGCTATTAGGAGCATTGATAACAGTTGGTAAAGTCTGAATGGGGCATGTAGATGAGAGGGGGCAGTATCGTGTCAGTGTTCATTCGCTGCTTTTGATGAGTGTACTGTTACAATACATCCATGTTAACTGTGATTATCTCCCCACTCATTTCTTTGTCAAAATTATAACCCTTCCTCAACGAAGGCAGATAGACTGTTTTTACATAGAGCATGTCAGTGCAGATAGATAACGTTTAGGAATTTAGTTTTAGAGTTTTGTTTTAGAGTTAACTATTTAACACGTATTTCAACAAATGTCCTGCTAATTACTTTAAATGTAATTACTGTTTTCATACTGTAAAGGAGAGGTCTTATAAGTGAACCAGGATGCCAAGTAGAAGGTTTTGAAGAAGTTAGTTTTTGGTTGCAGTAGTCTAAATAGTATTTCAGCAGCCAGGGTTTTTGCAAGCTGTGTCAATGCCATAGTGAAATACAGGCTAGAAATATTATAAAAATGTCAGAAAATTAAGTGTGGCAAAACATCTTGTGGTGGACTTTGCTTTTGAAAGTCTATTTTGCTTCCTTTGCAGTCAGCCTTGCTGTAGAGCTTGTTTCCTAGGAGCGTGATCACATTCTCACTTACGCACCTGTGACAGATGACCTGGTGCCACTTAGAGTTAGGAATGTGAGTAGACTGGTCGCACCATCAGGGTTCCTCAGGTGCACCTGTCATTGTTAGGGCACGAGGGAGTCGACCCTTGGTATTGTTACCATTGCGCATGAGAAACGATGGTTCTGCCCTTAGTGGTAACAAATTACTGTCCAGAATTCCTGCCCCACAGCTTCATTTCCGCTGGTCAGATGCAGTAAGTTGGCTAGAAAGGTAGATCCAATTGGCAAAAAATGATGAATTTATCTTAGTTTCTGTGCATTGATCAGTAGAGCTACAGGAACTATAGATAATGCTTAAAAGTGACTTAAGTGTGCAGAGACCTGCTGCTATTCTTAGAATCACATTCATCATCTTGACATCTCTGGATACAATAGACTCCTTTTGACAGCCGCTCACCCATTTAACTGAGACAGTTAATGATTTTGGCCATATAGGTTATAAAAAGAATGTCAGTTTGACTTGCAGACTACCTGGAAGGAAAGTGGGAATTCGATGTTTGCTCCGGCTTTACTATTCATATTCCATCCAAGCATGCGACAGCTGATAAAGATCTCCGGGATAGTGTTAGTGTCTTCCTAATACAACCAGGTCTCTTTAATTAAAGATGAGGTCTTCAAGGTGAAGAGAGTTTGGCTTCTGTTTGGGGTGTGTCCCATTCTGACCACATCCCCACTCTTAGGGTGACTTCATTTGCACTTCAAGGTGTTGGCCAGGGCCCTCTCATGCACCACGTGTGGCCACAGGATTGAGCCTATCACAGGCCATTGCTTTATCCATGAAACAGCCTCCCAGAGCAGTGCTTCCTTTGGCCTGGTTGATATTTAGGGTCTGTGAAGTCTGGGTGTCTGCCCTCTGGATACTGGGGTGGGGCGAGGAAGCCTGGGCGGCAGGCACAGTGTCTGAGACGTTACAAGATGCCATCTACTCGTAAGTGTCTTTGCTGTTGCCTTGAATGGGCCTGGCACTGAGAGATGATTGTCAAGTGTTGTGCTGCAGGGGTGACTCTTGGTTCAAAACATACACTTGAAAGAACGCTTTGAGGCTGCGAGGTACCTCCTTTTTTTTTTTTTTTTTTTTTTGAGACAGAGTCTCACTGTCGCCCAGGCTGGAGTGCAGTGGCGCGATCTCGGCTCGCTGCAATCTCTGCCTCCCGGGTTCACGCCATTCTCCTGCCTCAGCCTCCCGAGTGGCTGGGACTACAGGCGCCCGCCACCACGCCCCGCTAATTTTTTTGTATTTTTAGTAGAGACGGAGTTTGACCATGTTAGTCAGGATGGTATTGATCTCCTGACCTTGTGATCTGCCTCCCAAAGTGCTGTTTTGTTTTTGTTTGTTTTTAATTTGTGTTTTTTTTAGTGACAGGGTCTCAGTCACCCAAGCTGGGATACGGTGTTGCAGTCATAGCTTACTGCAGCCTTGAACTTCTGGGCTGTAGCCACAGTATCCAACTAACTTTCTTTTAATTTTTGTAGAGACAAGGTCTTGCTTTGTTGCCCAGCCTGGTCTCAAACTTCTGGGCTCAAGCAATCCTCTTGTCTTGGTCTCCCAAAGTGCTAGAATTACAGGCGTAAGCCATTATGCCTGGCCCCTGTTTCTCAATATAACTGTGTGTGTTACGAGGACATCACATTTCTAAAAGCCAGTTTGATCTTTGTCATGCGTGTGCCTGTGTGCGTATGTGTGCATGTGTGCACACACGTCCACATGCTGTACACAGAGAAGCTTCTCTAGTAGCAGACAACAGAAATGATCCCAGAAAATACAGTCTTTGGTCTTGGTCCTTATTCAGTTGCTGCAGTAGCTTAAACCTCTAGCTTCACAGGAGGAGGTCCTGTACTGGTAAACGGTGTTTCTGGTGTGACAGATGTGTTTATTGTCGCCACTACTTGGTGACTAACGAGTGTTGGGAAAGTCACTTGTACTTCAAACAAGAAGTGATAATGAGAACTTCAGGCCCGGCATGGAGTGTCAGGCAGTTTATAAAGGAAGAGTCCAGCTAAATCAGGCCATAACAATCTGAATCAGTTTCCAGGAAGTATGTCAGTATTACCAAAAAGACTTGACTTGCCCAGGTGTTCCACAAATCACATTCTAGGTAAAAACTATTTTAATAAGATCCACTTGTATTTTTTTTTAATTAATAAATATTACTTTTTACAGCAGTTTTAGATTCACTGCAATCATGCCCCTGCCCCACACACACAGTTGCCCACTGCACCATCCCACACCAGAGAGGTTCATTTGCTATAGCTGGTGAACCCACATTGACATGTAACCATCACCCAAAGCCCAGAGTGTGCATTAGGGGTTTCTCTTGGCGTTGTGCTTTCTGTGGTTTTGGATGAACGAACAGTGACCCGGATCCACCATTACATCATCACACAGAGCAGCTTCCTCGCTCCGCAAATCCTCTGTGCTTGGCCTATTCATTTCACCCTCCACGAATCCCTGATGACTGCTGAGCTTTTTACTATCTGTATAGTTTTGCCTTTTCCAGAATGTCATACAGTTGGAATCATAGGGGCCTTGCCTTTTCGGAGTGGCATCCTTCAGTTAGGAATAGGTTCCTCCATGTCTTTTCATAGCTTGGTAGCTCATTTCTTTTTTAGTGCTGAATAATATTCCATTGTCTGGATGCATCACAGTTCTGTCATTCACCTGCTGAAGGACATCTTGGTTGTTTCCAGGTGTTAGCAATTAGGACATTCATGTGCAGGTTTCTTGTGGACATAATTTTTCAAAATATCTTTCAAAGTGGCTGTATCATTTTGCATTCCCACCAGCAGTGAACGACAGTCCTTGTTCTTCCATATCCTTGTCAGCATTTGGTGCTGTCAGTGTTCTGGATTTTAGCCATTCTATTATAATAGGTGTGTCGTGGTATCTCGTCATTTTAATTTGCGGTTTCCTAATGACATAGGGTGTGGAGCATTTTTTCATATGCTAATTTGCCATCTGTCTTCTCTGATGAGGTGTCTGTTCAGGTTTTTTGCCCCACTTTTTAGTAGGGTTGTTCATTTCTTTTTGCTGGGGTTTCGGAGTGCATACATTTTGGGTCACAGTCCTCTCTCAGTGTGACTTTTGCAGATATTTTCTCCCAATCCATGACTTGTCTTCTTTGTTGGTATTTTAGATCCAGTCCCGTATTTTAGATCTCCCGTACTTTGGTTGCCCCTTCAGCCTGGGCAGGCTCACATCTCTGTGTACTTTTTCTATATTTTCCAGCTCATTCAGACCAATAAGCTGAAGCACTACCCCAGCATCCACGGAGACTTCAGCAACGACTTCAGACAGCCCTGTGTGGTGTTCACCGGGCACCCTTCCCTCCGCTTCGGGGACGTGGTCCACTTCATGGAGCTCTGGGGAAAATCTAGTCTCAACACCGTCATATTCACGGGTAAGTGAAAAAAATAAACAAAACAGTTATCTCCACTGAGGCCATGAGTGAATGCACCTAAAAGGTAGAGACCCAGGGAAGGATTTTGCAGTGAGGCATAAATATGAACATTGTTCTACTTATAGGTTCCAAAGAATGAAGAAATCACAGAGAAAGAGTGAAGGAGCATGTGCCATTGGACAGCTGGGCATCCAGCAAGGCCTTCATGCCTGTTTTCAGATTTCTCCAAGACAGAATCCTACTGAGTGCTTTTTGCTAGGATATCATAAGCCATTTCAAGAACTGCGGTGATTGAGTAACCGATCTTGTTTTACCTATTAGGAATTGTTTACAGAGGTAGATCTTTCTCTTCTGATTGTAGTTTACTCTAGCTATGGATTTTCTTCTGGAGACAAATCCCTCAGGGGGAAAAATTCCTTTGGTAAGGTCAAGTAGAGAGTTTACGTAGATAATCACTGTATCATTTTTATCAGTGTAGCACGCCCAGCCTTTTGAATGCTAGGACCTTTTTGCTTATCTGTGATGGGGGATATCATGGAGATTATGCACAGACCTTTTTTTTTTTTTTTTAAGCTCATCAGTTGTCATTAGTGTTAGTGTATTTTATGTGTAGCACAAGACAGTTCTTCTTCCAATGTGGCCCAAAGAAGCCAAAAGCTTGAACACCCATGGGTTAGGATCTTCAGTCGGCCTTGGGTTTTAGAAATCTTACAGGCTATGAAGTTTAAAAAAAAAAACAAAACAAAACAAAAAACCTTGATTTGAAATCTGGCCCAGCTTGCAGTGACGTCAGCCAATTCACCAGCAAGCATGACTGTCCCCACGGTAAATGGGACTGTCAGTAGCTACCTCTGTGGGTCACTCTGGGCACCAGGCACAGCACCCGGCACATGGCAGCTGTTGGGAAATCATCGTCACCACCTCCCTTCCTAGCTTTAGGGGCTGGGTTTGGAGGAGGGAGTCCATTTATACCAGAAGCATGAGGGTCAGGGACACTTCGGCCCTTCCCCTAGCCTCTGTTTGTGACCTAGAGGCCACCAGGAACATGCCTGTGGTCAAACCAAGTTGGGTTTATTGCCTCATTTCAGCAAGGGGAACACACACCATGGGTAAAAGCAAGGTAAAAAGACCTTGTAGGAGTCAGGCTGGTATTCGGTGATGCCCGGGTGTTCACGGAGGTGAGGCGTCACCCTGTCTTGGGTGGCATCAGGATGCAGGGTCATTCTGCGATGGGTTTCTAAACTCATTCTTATCTAGAACACAGGAAGAACGGAGCCAGCATGGCGGGGTGTTTGCTCCTGCTGTGGTCAGGACGGTTCTGTGTACCGCATTCGGGATGATTACAGAGGGGTCTTGTCTTTGGCTGGATCCATCATTGTCAGACAAGGTGTTGGTGTTCCAGGAAGTTGCGTTCGCACAGCAGGAGGACACATGGCTTTGCTGTGGGTGCCAGGCCGGCTCTTGCTGATACCAGGCCAGGCAGAAAGTGCCAGGAGAGGCCCGGTCACCAGGACTGCTTTCCCCTTCTCAGGCCCACTTTCAGCTAACGGTGGAGGAAGTTGGGCCACAAGGTATTGATTCACAACACCCAGAACTTCATAGCTGCCAGGATTTCATTAATCAGGAGGTTGTCCAGAGAATGTCCTACGTAGTGGGGGCTGAGGTTGGTGTCTCCTGCTGCTGAGTGGTGACTCTTGACATTTGACATGACAGTGGTGACAGCATCTACACAGCACAGTAGGTAACCTGGCTTTAGTACAAATGTTTCTTCAGCTAAAAGGAAATTAGGACTGTGTGATTTCCCGTGACAACTCTGGGTAACGGGTTTGCATTTAAACTGGTTTATGGAGCTTCCAGGGCAGAAGTTGTGTCAGAGAGAGGTTGGAGCCACCTTTTTTTTTTATTGTTTTATGACTCCTGGATACGTGAAAAGGGGGTCAGTATTCTCAGAGAAGCATGATCCACTGGAATGGGCGTTTACGTACCTGGCAGCTCTGCCAGTTTGTCCTGACAGCAGTGGGGATGTGTGTGTGTCCAGTGTACCTAGGCCAGGGTCCCTCATCGCTGGGCAGAGACTGCACTGGGAATCAAAGCACACATCAGTTAGGACCGAGCGAGGTCTTTTGGCTCAAGGCGGGTAGCTCCCTCGAGTTGGGGGAATGTTTCCTGCCAAGCAGGCTGCAGCAGCCCTCAGGAGACCAGCTGAGCCGAGCAGTGGGCGAGGACTCTTCCTGGTCAGAGGGGCTGGGCCTGCTGGGGAGCATCGCAGTCTCAGTCTACAGACCATTCACGGGCCTGGGGGTGGGGCCGTGCACTTGTCCCCCGGGTGCATCTCACACCTGGGCATTAACTCGGAGCTGATTCTAGGGTCCTGGGGTCTATGCCAGTCCTCTCCACTGTGAAGTCACTGTTTTTCTCATTGTATTAAATCAGTACCTTTTGGGGGACTCTTTGAAACTATGTATATACCTGTTCTCCCTCAAAATGGCATCTCATATTTTTAGCACTTATGAATGATTCTCATCTGAATAAGTGGTGAACTGTAATGGTTGCCAAATGGTGGTTTTGGTTTTTATTTCATCGTTTGTTTCTTGGCATTTCGTTGTAAAGAAGAGCTTTCTTTTCTCCCCCACATACGTATTTCTCCCTCATTTACCTCATCTGCCTCTGCAGAAGCTTGCAGCCCACCCACAAGGTCCATCCCAGCCTGCCCCTCCTTCCACGGGGCCCCTTTGCCCTCCGTCCCCCGTGTGTGCTTCCTGGCTCCCTCCTGACCCCCCGGCTGTCTCTGGGCCCTCAGCGCCCCCGCCGCCGCCTGGCTCGGCAGCTCCTGTGTAGTCTGCATTGTAAGATTTCTGTCTTGTACTTTCCGTAGAACCAGACTTCTCCTACCTGGAAGCCCTGGCTCCTTACCAGCCGCTGGCCATGAAATGCATCTACTGCCCCATCGACACCCGGCTGAACTTCATCCAGGTGTCAAAGCTGCTTAAAGAAGTGCAGGTAATGAAGGCCACTGCTCGTGCCTTCACATCATCATGTCACCTTGGTGTGGCTCATGCTTGTGTGGGGTGAAGGGAGAGAGGCTGCATTTGATTCTTGTCTTCAGTTCTCACGCATCTACAGAATGCTGGAACACATGCCGGCCCCTCCACACTGAAAAGGAGTGGTCTTTACACCCTGACAGCAGTTTCCATTCTAAAGAAATCAGAAGTGGAAGGGAAAGAAAACCGTCTGTGTCCGCTTAAAAGCAAATCCTCTCACCCCTGCCAAAAAGAGGCATTGTAGAAACATATTCACTAAGCTGAGACAGTTTAATTGAAACACGTCCTGGGGCCATGTCCCACCTGTAGGCTGGTACCACAAACAGTGCTGTTGGGTTTGGGTTTTGTGGTAGTTTTTGGTCATTTGTTTCACTTCACATTTTCTGCCCTGGAGAAAGGGGAGAAGTAGCTGGGGTACAGTGTAGACCAGGAGAATCCCCGCACAGGAGGAGCGTGTAGCAGGAAGGCAGGGCCACGGAACCACTGTGCTGGCTCGGCCACTGCTCGCTGGGTTTCTGGCTCTTGAGAGTCGGGAGAGGCGCTGGAATTGGCAAGGAGGACAGCTGCCACCGGCGAGGAAGAGCTCTCCCTTTCCACTCCCTGGTGTTCCCAGGAGGGAGATGAGGGCCGAGGGGCCCAGCACAGCACCTTCGGCCTCTGGATGAGACAGCTGTGTCACAAAGCTCTAAGACAGGAGAACAAGAAACAGAGAAAGCTGGAGAACCCCCGGAGAGCCCCAGGAGCGGATTCTGGTGATTATTAATGTGCTTGCCCACAAAGAAAGAATATTGGCGCTCTCTAGGCGTGACGAGAGCAGACAGCAAACGTGGGGCCTGTCTGCAGTGATTCGCTACCCCACTGTGTGCTCATCCACGTTAGAAGCAGCGGTGAAGGGAAGGGCGTGTTGCTTCTCATTAACTTCAAATCCCAGTCCCTAAACCAGCTCTTGACCTCCCTGTCAGGTGCTAATCCTGGAAACTGGAGGCCACCTGGTCTCCACTTTAGGCGAGGAAAACCTGGGAGAAGCCATCAGGCTGCGACTGTGGCATGATATGCTTTGAGACAGGTCAAGAAGAGGAGCAAAGGGCAGTTCGAAGGAGAAAAGTATTAGCCCTAAAGAACAGGTGCTTTTGGAAGCTCAGCCCGGTCAGCCTGGTGGAAAGCCATATTCATCAGGGAATTCAGGGCTTGGTCCGAGCTCTTAAGGAGAAGCGGGGAAGACACAGTGCCCCTGTGGGCTGCCAGCATTCCTTTTCATTTGGGTGCTATTTGTGCAAAGTAAAAATTGGTTTACTAATCTTTTTTTCTCAAGATAAGGGAATATTGTTTAAAAAAAAAAAAAACAAAAAAAAAACCTCTGCCTCTGCTGCTTGGTCGTACACAGTGAGCATATGACCTGAGCAGCGTCCACTGCCTAATACCAGTCGACCTGCACATCCAGCAGAAACTCCGAACCCACAGCGCCTGGTAATTAGCCAAGAGCTTATAAAAGCAGACATGTGGGAATGTTTTAGAAAGACCGTGCCCCCAGGAAGCCCAGAGACTGTTGGGAGCAGACACATGGAAGTTACCATGAAACTTACGTAAACAGTGAAAAAAACAAAAACAAATGCAAGCTGAGGCAGCTTAGGGGTTTCTGAGATGTTTCTTCTGCCCCAGTGCCTTCATGTTCCCTCTCCTCTCTACAGTTCATTAGGCTTGAGAGGATGAAAGTTCACCTTGGCCTGGAAGTGGTGAGCCTGTGATGGCGGGGCGTGGATCGGGGTCAGGAACGGGCCTTCTGCAGGGCCACTGTACTTCACACCTCCTTTCTCACTTGTCCCATTGGTTCCTCAGCCCCTGCATGTGGTGTGTCCCGAGCAGTACACCCAGCCGCCCCCAGCCCAGTCCCACAGGATGGACCTCATGATCGACTGCCAGCCCCCTGCCATGTCCTATCGGCGGGCCGAGGTCCTCGCCCTGCCCTTCAAACGCCGGTACGAGAAGATCGAGATCATGCCAGAGGTGAGCCGTTCTCCTTCCTAGGGTTAAACTAGAGTTTTCCAGAGGCTCTTGAAGATCGTGCAGGGGTGGCCTTCTTTTGGATTTATGTCAAGTATGAATGAACCAGGCTGGGCACAGTGGCTCACACCTGAAATCCCAGCACTTTTGGGAAGCCGAGGTGGGTGGATCACTTGAGGTCAGGAGTTCGAGATCTGCCTGGCCAACCCAGCCTGGCCAACATGGCAAAACCCCATCTCTACTAAAAATACAAAAAAAATTAGCCAGGTGTGGTGGCACGCACCTGTAATCCCAGCTACTGGGGAGGCTGAAGCATGAGAATCGCTGGAACCAGGAGGTGGAGGTTGCAGTGAGCCAAGATCACACCACTGCACTCCAGCATGGGCAACAGAGTGAGACTTCAAGTATGAATGAGCAAAGAACATGGACCCTTAACCGAGTAACTGGGAAGAGGGGGGATTTTCAGGGCCTTCTTGCTTTTCCAAGTAATAAAGTAACAGCTGTTAGTCCATACCTAGCGTTCAGCAGTGTGACCCCTGGGCCACATCACAGGCCAGAGCCCTGGGGAATGGAGATGCTGACACCCGCTGTGTCCCTAAATACCATAGGGTGGTGACTTTTCTCTTCCTTCCTGGACCTTAGTTATGAGTGTCAAAGTTCGCTGAATTCAGAGGTAGACAGGGGAGATAACAGGAACCAAAACATAAGGATTGTAAACTTGGTTATTTATATCCTGTTGAGCATACTTGCAGGTTTTGGTCTATCAAAGTCTAAGTAT
The DNA here is from genome assembly GCF_047675955.1 of Chlorocebus sabaeus. Lineage (NCBI taxonomy): Eukaryota > Metazoa > Chordata > Mammalia > Primates > Cercopithecidae > Chlorocebus > Chlorocebus sabaeus. The sequence goes on along the minus strand of NC_132911.1, from coordinate 28,378,949 downwards.
TTTATGGGTCTGTGAACTCTTAGCTTCAGTTGTAGCAGGGAAGGAGCAGAAAGCATGCTGTCCACGTGGAACAGCTGTGGCATGCTGTGCTTGGGCCCTCCTCTGAGAGGGAGACAGCGAGGGATGCGGCCTCTCCTGAAAGACAGCGTTGAGGATGGTTGGAGGATGCCTCTGGCTTCCTTTCACCCCTTGAGGCAGCTTGAATGTGTTTTCGACAGGAAAAAGAAATACAAAAACTTATTGTTAAAACCAGTGTGCCCAAACTTCTTTTGGAGTTTGATTCAGAAATGGCCTCCAGACCTTGGGTTGGAGGTCTCGGCTCCTGAATGTGACTCATTTCCACAAGCCTGGAGAGGCTGTTAGGGACCACCAGGTGCCATCTTTAGGGTTGTTTAATGTTTACTATGTTATTATTATTTTGTTATGATTTTGCTTTTCATTTTCTCTAGATGTGTCTCTGGATTGTTTTTGTCTAGTATTTTACAGGGGCTGGGATTGACGGCCTCGGTTTAGATTCCAACTCTCTAAGCCAGCATTCCTTATACCTTTTGGTCTCAGACATCCTTACAAATAGAACTCCAAAGAGGTTTCGTTAATGTGGGTTATGTCTATTGATGTTTGCTATATGAGAAATTAAAGCTAAGACATTTTTAAAATATTCATTTAAGAATAATAAAAACCTTATATATTAACATAACTAAGAGATAAAGACAAAAGCAAAAATCAGTCCCAATGCCAGGGATGAATGTTAAGATTTTGATGTATTTGCCTTGTCTGTTCACTGTGTGTGTGCGTACTGGAATCACACCTCATACACTGTCTTTTTCACCTAACAGTAAGTATATCATTAAAGATATTTTGGCCAGGCGTGATGGCTCATGCCTATAATCTTAGCACTTTGGGAGACGGGTAGAACATGAGGTCAGGAGTTCAAGACTAGCCTAGCCAAGATGGTGAAACCCCGTCTCTACTAAAAATACAAAAATTAGCTGGGTGTGGTGACACGCGCCTGTAATCCCAACTACTTGGGAGGCTGTGGCAGATAACTGGTTGAACCGGGAGGCAGAAGTTAGAGTGAGCCAAGATCATGCCACTGCACTCCAGCCTGGATGACAGAGCAAGACTCTGTCTCAAAAATATATATATATTTCAGCTGGGCATGGTGGGTCACGCCTGTAAACCCCAGCACTTCGGGAGGCTGAGGCAGGGGCGAATCACTTAAGGTCAGGAGTTCAAGACCAGCCTGGCCAGCATGATGAAACCTTGTCTCTACTAAAAATACAAAAATTAGCCAGGGTTGGTGGCGGGCGACTGTAATCCCAGCTACTCTGGAGGCTGAGGTTGCAGTGAGCCAGAATTGTGCCATTGCACTCCAGCCTGGGCAACATAGTGAGACTCCATCTCAAGAAAAAAAAAAAAAAGGTATTTCAAAAGCGTCAGCTTTAATGGTTGCACAATGGTCTGTCATAATTTAACAGTTCCTTTATTCATAGATTTTCATTTCTGGTTTTTCTGTGTTATAAATAACACTTTTAAGAACATCCTTTTACATAAATCTTTGTCCATATATGTTTATTTCCACAAGAAAATTTTCTGAAATTAGAATTTCTGGGTCAAAGATTATGAACATCCCTTTCTGGCTCTAGGCTATATATTGCCGGCTTGTCCTCTAGAATGAGTGCAAACAGTTTATACTCCCACAGCAGAGCTGGACAGCTCTTATTTCTGCCTCCTTGCTAATATTGGATGTTGTCCTTTTTTAGTTCTTTTCCAATTTTATTCGTCTTTTCCAGTTATTTAAGTATACACTGATATCTAATTTTAAATTGTCTTTTTTTTTTCCTTTTTTTTTTTTTTTTGAGATGGAGTCTCACTCTGTCACCCAGGCTGGAGTGCAATGGCACGATCTCGGCTCACTGCAAGCTTTGCCTCCCGGGTTCACGCCATTCTCCTGCCTCAGACTCCTGAGTAGCTGGGACTACAGGCGCCCACCACGCCCAGCTAATTTTTTTGTATTATTAGTAGAGACGGGGTTTCACTATGTTAGTCAGGATGGTCTCAATCTCCTGACCTTGTGATCCGCCCACCTCGGCCTCCCAAAGTGCTGGGATTACAGGCATGAGCCACTGTGCCTGGTTGTATGTCTTTTTTTGAGACAGAGTCTTGCTGTGTTGCCCAGGCTGGAGTGTAGCGGTACTATCTGGGCTCACTGCAACCTCTACCTCCCAGGTGCATGCATTTCTCCTCCCTAGCCTCCCGAGTAGCTGGGTTTATAGGCACGCACCACCAATCCTGGCTAATTTTTGTATTTTTAGTAGAGATGGGTTTCACCATATTGGCCAGGATGGTCTCAAACTCTAATCCGCCCACCGTGGCCTCCCAAAGTGCTGGGATTACAGGCGTGAGCCACCGCACCCAGCCAAATTGTATGTCTTTGATCATTAATGGAGATAACTGTCTCAATCCAACTTGCTACAGTGATTGCCTTTAAAATGGACATTATGGCCAGGCACAGTGGCTCAGGCCTGTAATCCCAGCCCTTGGGAGGCCAAGGCAGGAGGATCACTTGATGCCAGGAGTTCAAGACCAGCCTGGGCAACACAGCAAGCTCCCCATCTCTACAAAAAAAATAATTTAGCCAAGCGTGGTGGTTCATGCCTGTAGTCCCAGCTACTGGGAAGGCTGAGGAGGGAACATCACTTGAGCTCAGGAGGTTGAAGTTGCAGTGAGCTATGATCACACCACTGCACTCCAGCCTGGGCAACAGAGTGAGGCCCCATCTCAAAAAAAAAAATAAAGACTCCTTCAGAGTCTTCTTGGAGAGTGTAGAACGCCAACCCAAAGCTCCCACCCCAGCCTTGTGCAGGGAAGAGGCGGCCTGAAGTGAAGAACGGGATCTGGTGCACACCCTGCTCTTCCGCAAGGGCCGCTTCACGCTCACCATGGGCAGTTTTCTTATTTCATGAAACAGGCCTCACGTACCATTTGCCAATCTGCTTAACTATCCTAAGCTGCGTCCTCTGCCTATGTGTTACTGATCTTCATGTTTACATAATGGCCTCTTGCGTGTTTTTGTTTTTAAATAAAGGTGGCTTGGCTAGGTCGAGGCCTACATGTCTTAAAACCCATGTGGCTAAACGCAGCCACAGAACACTTAAGGTCAGGCCGCATGGCAGGGCACCCAGCAGGTGCAGGCGGTCAGAAAGACACTACCCCCAGGTAAAGCCGTGGCTCCCACCATCGGGAGAAGTCAGACTTTCAGGAAGCAGAGAGCTCCCTCAACCCCCATGCTGCTGTCCCTGTCCTTCCTGCCGCTGGTCACCTGGAGAGGGAACGAGAGTGAACTAAAGGCCAGAATGAATGAAAGGCTGCACTTGGTGTGTCACCTGGGCGACAGAGCGAGACTCCATCTCAAAAAAAAAAAAAAAATTGTTCAAAGTTACTTTGTCTTTGTAGACTGCAGTGATGTTAATACAGATTAAAGGAAGAGTAACAGTCATCGTTAAAGGCCCCCAGCCTGAACTGTGCCCTTTGCTTTCAGCTCGCAGATTCACTGGTGCCCATGGAGATCAAGCCTGGCATCTCCTTGGCAACCGTCTCGGCCGTGCTGCACACCAAAGATAACAAGCACTTGCTTCAGGTAGGGGGTGCTGGGCGGGAGTGGAGGGGACCCTCTCCCCAACAAGAGACCAGACCACCTAACAGATTATATTTGAAACAGCACTTCATATGCTTTTGTGAGATGCAGTCTTGCTCTGTCACCCAGGCTGGAGTGCAGTGGCGCAAGCTCTGCCTCCCGGGTTCACAGCGTCCTCCTGCCTCAGCCTCCCAAGTAGCTGGGACTACAGGTGCCTGCCACCACACCTGGCTAATTTTTGTATTTTTAGTAGAGATGGGTTTTCACCGTGTTAGTCAGGATGGTCTCGATCTCCTGGCCTCGTGATCCACCTGCCTTGGCCTCCCAAAGTGCTGGGATTACAGGTGTGAGCCACCGCACCCGGCCCATGAATTCTTGTTGAAGAATTATTTCCCTGGCCATGTGCCTCAGAGGCTGTTTTGCCCAGAGATGAAGCCACATGTCATCCCAAGGGCTGCCACAACCACATTCCATAGGGGAGCGCTGCCATGCAAGGCAGGGCAGCAGGTGCAGTCCTGCCCTTGGGGGCTGGAACCGGAGGGCACCTGCATGAGGCTGTGGCTGCCCGAGAGCCTGGCCCTGCCACTGACCCGCACACAAGTGGGTGGCACTTCGGCTCCAGGGCAGGCACTGCATCTTAAGAATTCCTTTCAGATCTGGACTGTGTCACTTTTATGCCACATGTAGAACTGCTCCTAGCTACCACTTAAAGTCTGTTAGACCCTGTGCTGGGTCCTTGACCCACCTTGTCTTACTGAGCCCTCAGAATTTGCTGCTGTCATCATTTTGTAGGCAGCTTCTCTAACATTGGCCAGATGGTGGCAAAGCTGGGGTTTCCCCCTTTTGGTCTGACCGCACAGTGAGTGTGCCTAGCCACAGGGTCATGACTGTACCTGCAACACGACACAGTGTATTGTGGAGAATTTACTCAGCAGATACTGAAGTGAACCACCTGAAAGTTTAACAGTGGATCTTGATAAAAGGCAGAGATCTTAGTGAATAAGGTGTTGGTCGGGTGGACAGTTGAGCATTAGAGCGAGTGGATATGGGGCGCCCGGCAGCCAGGGAACTTGAACTGAGTGCCAGCTGAGGAAACCGGGCCAGGGCTCTGTGGCCTGTGAGGACAGGATAGTCTCAGGCTCTCAGTGTGGCCTGCAGTGGCCCCTGCCGCCCAGAGGAAGCTCATGAAAGCCACTCTTTCCTTCTGCTCTAGCCCCCTCCTCGGCCCGCCCAGCCCACCAGTGGGAAGAAGAGAAAGCGGGTGAGCGATGATGTCCCGGACTGCAAAGTCCTGAAGCCTTTGTTGAGCGGTTCCATCCCCGTGGAGCAGTTCGTGCAGACCCTGGAGAAGGTGAGCAGGTTTCGCGGGTGCCGTGGAAACTCCACACACGGCAGCCTTTCTCTGGCACACTATGGCCCTCTGGCTGCAGGGAGTGGATGTTGCTGCTTGTCACTTAGTCCCCGCTGTCCTGTGGCATCTGCTTGGTCTAAGGTCCTGCTGGGAGACCCAGGAGAAAGACAGCAGACTGAGGAGTGCCCCGTCCTTCCTGCCAGCACGAGGTCACCAGAAGGCCTCTCCAGACTGAAGAAAAAGCTGCTTCCACACACAGATGTGATGAATGGGGCAGGGTAGGGAGGCCAGGACAAAGGAGGACCCAGCCCTGCCAGAGCCTTGCGCTTCCACGGATGACTCCTTGCTGTCAGAGGGGAGCCAAGGCTCCAGCTGAGTGTCAGGATTTGCAGGAGGCCATGGAGGGAGGGGACACTGGCCCTTCCCCTCTGTCTCAGCAGCCCTGATGGCTGCTTCTCCCAGACATGAGATTTCTTGACTATGATTAAAAGAAAAAAAATATCTAACCTTAAAGGTTGTGATTTTGGCTTCAGTCACAGGACTTCAGAGATGACTTTATTAGGATGATAGAGGCCTTGATAGGAAGGAGAAGGAATTGGCCAAAGGTAATACTGTTCATGCTGCTGCTTGCAAGAACTGCAACAAATTATAATTACATGGAAGGAGATTTCTACAAATTTTCTATCCAATGTAAATATCACAATTACGGACTTTCAAATCTTAAAGACTTCCCCTTTCCTAGGATTGGTTTTCTCCACCTGTCTTTGATTTTCCCATAGGGAAAATTTCGGCTCTGGCTGGGTGGTTGCAGCTCTCCTCCACCCTCCTCCATGACCTTGCAGGGCTCCTGGGCCCTATCGATGGGCCTCAAGCTGGACTTTTTAATAAGATGAGGACCTTCTGCCTGGCCCAGCCTATGTCCTGACCCAATGTTCCACCCTGGCACGCCCACCTCGGCTCCTCTATGCAGGAGGAGCAAGCACCTGTCCAAGTCCCCAGGGGAGCCTGCAGCCATGAAGTACAGGTGGCCTCCCCACATCGAGGCCCTTCACCTGCTGTGTGTGTGTTTCAGGCACGTGCCTCCTTTCCACGTCACATCTGATTTGGAAGGAAATTCTGTCCTTAGCATTAGCAATAGCTGAGAAAAGTATGTTCTGCTGCCTTCTCTCCTTCACTCTTGAGAGGGCTCTGCCAAGTCCCACAGTCAGGGGTTATCTTGGTGTCACCTGGCATTTTCCTGGAAGCTCAGACAGCTGTGAGTTAGGAGGGAGCTTTGTCACCAGGGGATGGCATGGTGCAAGCAACCGAGCGTCCCAGACTCCTGAACATAGGGCTTGGACGTGCCCTCAAAGAGCTCACAAAGCTTAGGCAGGTCGTGGAAATTCTGTTATGTTTTGCATGAGATTTTGCATGTTTTGGGTCTCTTTTCAAGTATATGAAACTATTGCTATCAAAGGCCCTATGACTAGTCTGAAGAATTATGTTGAGGCGTGTCAGTTTCTAGAAAGTTCGGTCAAGTCTGCGAAGTGTTGTTTGTAGATCTCACAGCTGCAGTCCGCCCATCCCGCTCTTTCTTTTCTTTTGGAGCAGCACGGCTTCAGTGATATTAAGGTGGAAGACACAGCCAAGGGCCATATCGTCCTGCTCCAGGAAGCTGAGACGCTCATCCAGATTGAAGAAGACTCGACCCATATCATCTGCGACAATGACGAGATGCTCAGAGTGCGACTGCGGGACCTTGTCCTCAAATTCTTACAGAAGTTCTGAGTGGGCCGTCTGAGCCACTTCCCTGAAATCCTGCAGGCCCTCACAAGCCACCTGACGAGTGGCATGAGAGGCCGTTAACCACGTCTTTGTGGTGTCCTCTGGCTTAAGGAGTGAAGAGGTGGCTCTTGAGGGAAATGGTCTGGACTTATTCCCAGCACTGTTTCAGGCAAGAACTTTCCCTTTCAACCTCAGGCTAATTTCTTCTCAACTCTGGCTCTCTTGAGGAGCTGAAGGGTGGCAGAAGTGGAACAGAAGCAGTTTTCCAAGAGGCTCATGGGAGCCAGGGAGGCGGAGATGACCGGCTGGCTGTCTCACATGGCTCCCAGGTCTCGGGCAGGGGAGCCAGCCTTTGGTTTCGTTTACTTGCCTACAGTGCTGCACCCAGTAAGATGATCCCAAAATATGGTAAAGTGAACCCATCTATCTGTATTTTCTACTCTGAGCACATTTGTTAATAAAAACTTATTTTTATATAATTAGCTGTCCTCTGTTGAATCTACAATCTATATATTGATTTAGTAGCTGAAAAAATATGAAAATATACAGACAGCATGAACTTAGGAAACACCACAGCAAATTGAATTTTGATGTGTATGTTAAATCATATAATTTGCAGTTTATAAAAACAGATCTGTTTCTTCTTAAATTGTGTACGAAGGTGCTCACCTTTAAGCTGTGGCTGCATGGAGAGTGATGCAGGTCGGTACCCCAGCCTCAGGCTCCACCTGCGCCACCTCTCCCACAGAGCCTCAGTCTCTGCGTTAAACCGAGTGTTACTCACAGATACCCTCAGAGCCACTCGTCACAGGAAGCTTTCAGACAAAAGTAACCTCACAAAAGACGACTGCTTTTGAAGTGTATAAAACCAACAGTTGCCAGGTCAGATAGCATGAGCTGTGACACTATGTGAGTTTTAAGAACAAGTCTTAGCCCTGGCGGGCCATGCTAGGTAGTACGCCCAGCGCAGGCTGTTCTTAACCGTCTTGGAGTGATTGAAATCCAGTCAGAAGTCAGTCCTCCAACTTGAAACAGCACACAGGGATTTAGTGACCCGATAAATACATAACATGAACAGCTGCAGAACTGACTGCTCTGGCTTTATGGCGCATTATCACTTCTCTTGGAACGACCATATCGGTGGGAATGACTGCTTCAGTTTGCCATCTCCGACCTTACCAAACCTGAGCACAGGAATGCTTAAGCAGGTTTCTCTTTTCCAAGGTTTGGGTCCACTCCAGTCAAGGGATAGGCTACAGAATAAACGAGGCTTCCAACCATGGGGCAGGACTGACATTACAAGAGATGAATGTGCCATGGCTATGAACATTTAGTTTTCTTTTTAGAATTGCAAATAGGCATCCCAGGCAGGCATACTTCCAACAGAACCTTTGAGAGAATCAAGTGAAATTAAATTTTAAAAACATCCAAGGGCCAGGTGTGATGGCTCACACCTGTAGTCCCACCAATTTGGGAGGCTGAGGCGGGCAGATCACACGGTCAGGAGTTCGAGACCAGCCTGGCCAACATGGTGAAACCCCGTCTCTACTAAAGATACAAAAAAAATTAGCCAGGCATGGTGGCACGCACCTGTAATCCCAGCTACTCGGGAGGCTGAGGCAGGGGAATCACTTGAAGCCGGGAGGTGGAGGCTGCACTGAGCTGAGATCATGCCATTGCATTCCAGCCTCGGCAACAGGGCGAGACTCCATATTTAAAAAAAAAAATCTGAAACGCAAAAACAGTGTAAGCTAGAGCTCAGGAGAAACCAAAAACGGTTGTTTTATTTAAATGTCCTAGCAATGCTATCTAGGAATGATGGGATCTGTCAAGCCTGTCTGCTGTGAAAGGGCTTGATCAGAGAGCCCAGTGCTGGTCCCTTGAGGGGGGTTGCAAAAGAAGCAGTAGGAACAAGTGAGTCAGTGTGTGCCCAATGAGTAGGGTGAAACTTAGGAGGTTTTAATCAAGTCATTACCACCTACTTAGTGGCAATAGTCAGAGGCAGGAAGCAGCAAAGACTTTGCTTTATAGAGAAGAGAGAAAAATCCAGAGCCGGCCTTTCCAGGTATGAGAAGAGCAGTTAGGAGTAACTGCCTAAAGTTCAGGTATTTGGATACCATGCCAGGTTGGTTAGAAGACTCAGAAGTGGCGTAAGTGGCATGAGCGGCAGACGTGGCCTGGCTGTATCAGAGATGCGGCCCACTGACACTAACTGATATTGACTGACATTGACACCAACCTGGTGAAGACTGTGACATCCAGAAAAGTTTGTACTCAAACCCAGTGGAATCCTACTGATTAATTGAAAAAACTTAACAATAGTGCAGAGACCTCATATTATTTAAGTCTTACTACAAAGTGATATATTAAGTATCCATTGCACAACAAATTACCCCAAACACAGTGGCTCACGCCTGTAATCCCAGCACTTTAGGAGGCCAAGGTGGGCAGATCACAAAGTCAGGAGATCGAGACCATCCTGGCTAACACGGTGAAACCTCATCTCTACTAAAAATACAAAAAATTAGCCGGGCGTGGTGGTGGGCACCTGTAGTCCCAGCTACTCGGGAGGCTGAGGCAGGAGAATGGCGGGAATCCAGGAGGCGGAGCTTGCAGTGAGCCAAGATCACGTCACTGCACTCCAGCCTGGGCGACAGAGCGAGACTCTGTCTCAAAAAAACAAAACAAAACAAAAAACAGACGTTTCTCGTCTCACTGTTTCTGTGGTCGGGAATCTGGTGTGGTGTGGCTTAACTGGTCGACCCTGGCTCAGGGTCTCCTCTTCACACGGCTGCAGTCAGGTGTTGGGTGAGGGAACAGAGGTTAAGTAACTTTCCGCAGAACAGCCAGTGAGTGGCTTCTGCCTTACCACACCACCATGGGTGAGTATCAAGTCAGCAGCTGGCCAGGAAATGGAAATCTGTCTTTTAGGCCATTGCTTTTCAAGTCACATGTACTCCATCTCTCCCGATCCCTGGAGAGCTTGAAGCTTTTGGCCCTCACAGTTGTCCTGTAAAGGCGTTTCCAAACTGTAATGAAGTATCAACAGAAACAAGAGTGAAGAAACCTTTAAACCTGCATAATGACATATTAACAAGAGCCAAGCAACCAGTGGGAAGGAAAGGAGCACTCTTCCTCTGGCCCTGAGTCCAGTTTTTTTCCTGAAGCCAAGAGAAGCGAATGCTGTCTCACTGCTTTAGGCCATCTATAAGAAGGTAGACAACACTTACCTTTCAAATGCACTGCAGTGGGACTACAGATAAATAACAGTAGTCTTCTTTGAACCTAAAATAGAGTGGAAATAACCAATGACAATCCTGGAGGAAGTCACAGGTAAATCCTGGAGACCAGCAGTGCCGAGCTGAGCCGGAGGGCCAGTCTCACTGAAGACTCGAGCCAGCCTCCGTCAGGAACTGATCTTCTAAAGATCAAATACCAGAGTCTCGACTGCTCCTTGGCAGCCCATTATGGCTTTTAATCGCATCATAAAACATTATATACATTATGGCCAGGTGCAGTAGCTTACACCTGTAATCCCAGCACTTTGGGAGGCCAAGGCGGGCGAATCACAAAGTCAGAAGTTCAAGACCGGCTTGGCCAAGATGGTGAAACCCTGTTTCTCCTAAAAATACAAAATTAGCCAGGCATGGTGGCAGGCGCCTGTAATCCCAGCTACTCGGGAGGCTGAGGCAGAGAAATCCGGGGAGGGGGCGGGGGGATGGAGGTCACAGTGAGCCAAGATCATACCACTGCACTCCAGCCTGGGAGACACAGCATGACTCTGTCTCAAAAAAAAAAAAAAAAAAGTGTGTGTGTGTATATATATATGCATGTGTATATATATGTGTATGTACGTGTGTATATATATGTGTGTATATGTGTATATATATGTGTGTATATACACACACACACACATATTAAACGTAAACTTCTGAGTCACAGGACCGCAGATCTTTGAAGGGGGTGTAAACGCCCATCTCCTTAGGCATGTAGAATATTTCTTGCTTCTCTTATGTTGGCATTGCAAGCCATTGAAAAAAAAAAGTGCGTAGCCCCCACGTAATGCTGTTTGTGTTAGCAGGATTTACCCTTTACCTTCCTCTACAATAAACATTCCTAACCCATGTGTAAGTCTCCCTGATGTAGTTATCCAATCAATCACCGGTAAAAAGTAACTTCTCATTCTGAGTTACCAAACACATTATCAATTAAGTTTGCTAACATTTTGTTAAATTATCCAATATTAAGTTTCTACTCTAGTAACTATTCACAGTTGCTTCACATACTTTGGAAATAATGGCCTTTCATTTCACAAAGCCTTTCCCAGACATCAGTAAGCACCTTCCAGTCATCAGAGGGCATTAGTCGGCACCTGCTCACATATTCGGTGTGTTGTGCTGTCTATCATGGCTTTAGCTCACCATCACAGATAAGCCTTTCTCCCAGACTTACAGCTAGAGAGGAGCACATTTCCAGGACCATGAGCACCCTGAGGTCAGGGTCTGTTTTTTCCACCTTGTCCCAGCATGAGGCTTGGGGGAAGAAGGTAAGGAAAGAAAATTTCAGAAATATTTAGGAATTACAGGCCAAAACAACATTTCCTGGTGGGTCAGTTTTTTAACTGCAATATTCTAAACATGGGAACTTGCACATAAGTGTAAAAATCCCTATCATTTAGCCCATGCTTTAAAATAGCTACTTGATTCAGTGGGCAGCTTCCTGATGAGAAGAGGTCGGTAACTGTGGCCAACAAGCCAAATTGGGCCCACAAGCAGACTTGTTGGAAAAAAGATGCAACAGAAATCACATGTGGTCCACAAGGCCTAAAACATTTGCTGACCCTTTACAGAAAAAGTATGCCAATCCCTGCTCAGTGTGTTGAAACATTTCTATAGTACTTATTCAAGTAATGGTCAAATAATGGAATGGTGATGTAACAGCTCCCATCAGACTTGACCTTCCTAGAGATAAAACTATAAACTCCAGATGTATGTAGTTAGGTAAGTAGGTAGATAGAACAACCTACCCACAAAAAAACAATTCCATTAGCATAGAGATTTTATCACCCTTGTAATAATTATTAAAACAACTAGACAAAAGAAGTAAATTATTTAGATGAGCTGAAGAAAACTGTCAAAAGCTTTGACTTCATTGATACTTTTTAGAGTACTTGCTCCACAGCAGCAGAATGTTTACTGTGAAAACCACATGCTAGGTGATAAAACACATCTCATTACATCTAAAAGGACTGAACGCATACACAAAACCTTCTCTCACCGCAATGGAATTAAATTCAAACTCGACAAAATATTTTGGAAAACCACAAATATTTAGAAATTAAACACTTCTGGTTGGGCATGGTGGCTCACGCCTATAATGCCAGCACTTTGGGAGGCCAAGGAGGGCGGATCACGAGGTCAGGAGATTGAGACCATCCTGGCTAACACGGTGAAACCCCATCTCTACTAAAAGTACAAAAAATTAGCCAGGTGTGGTGGCGGGCACCTGTAGTCCCAGCTACTCAGGAGGCTGAGGCAGGAGAATGGCGTGAACCTGAGAGGCGGAGCTTGCAGTGAGCCGAGATTGTGCCACTGCACTCCAGCCTGGGCAACAGTGCAAGACTCCATCTCAAAAAAAAAAAAAAAAGAAAGAAAGAAATTAAACACTTCTAAAATAGCTCATGGATCAAAGATGACATCACAAAATGAATTGGAAAATATTTTGAAAAGAAAAATAAAGCTCAAAATGTATAGGACACTGCTAAAGTAGTGCTTAAAAGTCATTTTATACCTTTAAATGCTTACAGAAAAAATGAAAAGCCTAAAATTGACCTAAATTTTTACCTTAGAAGACTATAAAAAGGGCCAAGTAAACCCAGAGAACATAGAGGAAAGAAATCATAAAAGGACAAATGAACAAAACAGAATAGAGAAAACTAACAAAGTCAAAAGCTGATTTTTGAAAAGATCAGCAGAATTGATACACACCTCATTACACTGATCAAGGAAAGACAGGACCGACTGCCCATATGGGCAGTGAAAAAACTATGGTCATCACTACAGATCCTACGGATATAAAGACGACAACCAATTGGAAAGGAAAGGGCGGGGGGTATTACTAAAGAGACTACAAATATTAAAGGGATAAAAAGAATACCAACTTATGCCAACAAATTTACCACCACAGATAAAATGGAAAATTTCCTTTGAAGACACAAATAGACAAAGCTCATTCAACAAGGAAAAAAACTTGATATTCACTTAAGAAATTAAATTTAGTATCTTCTCACAAGGAAAACTCCAGGCCTAGATGGTTTCCCTGGGAAACTGTATCAAACATTTAAGGAAGAAATAACACTAATCATGTATAACCTCTATGAAAAAGAGGAAGGGGGGATACTTCCAATCCCTTTTAAGGGGCCAGCATAACTCTAATACCAAAACCTTACAAAGTCATTACCAAAAAAGAAAATGAGAGGTAAATATATATCATGAACATCAATGCAAAAAACAAAAACAAAAAAAAACTTCAATCATCAGCAACCTGAATCCAGCAATACACAAATAGGATAATATGACATGACCAAGTAGGGTTTATCCCTGGAATGCAAGGATAAATATTTGAAAGCCAATCTAATTTACAATAGCAGAATAGAGGAGAAACCCCATGTGATCATTTCAATAGGTACAGGAAAAAAGCATTTGATGAAATTCTCTAACAGCACTCAGCAGACAGGAATAAAAGGGAACATACTCAACCTGATAAAGGTCATGTATGAAAAACTTACAGCTCAGTGAAATACTAGAGCTTTTACCCAAATATTGAGAACAAAGGAAGGTGCCGATCCATACTACTGTTCTATAGTGTTCTTGGAGTCCCAGTCATTGCAGTAAGGCAAAAATGAAGAGGAGAAGGCAGGCAGGCATACAAACAGATAAAGCATAAAGGTAGGAAGGAAGTAAAACTGTTTTCAGATGAGACTTTTTACATAGAAAGTTCTAAGAAATCTAGAAAACTACTGGAATAAGTTCACAAGACTGCAGAATATAAGGTTAGTATCCAAAAGTCAACTGTATTTTATATATTAACATGTTTTTGAGAGAGAGAGTCTTGCTCTGTCACCCAGGCTGGAGTGCAGTGGCACAGCCTTGGCTCACTGCAGCCTTAAACTCCCGGGCTCAAGTGATCCTCCCACCTCAGTTTCCCAAGTAGCTGGGACCACAGGCACATGCCACCGCATCCAGCTAATTTTTTTTTTTTCTTTTTACTTTTGTAGAGACCCACCTTGGCCTCCCAGAGTGCTGGGAATAAAGGTGTGAGGCACAAAACTTGGCCAGAAAATAAAATGTTTTTGAAACAGCAACTTCATTCATAATAGTGTGAGATAACTTTTGAAAATATATGTAAGATCTCTACACTAAAAGTCTCAAAACCTTGCTGAAATTAATGACCTGAATAAACGGAGAAATATACCATATTCATGGATTAGAAGACTCAATACTAACATTTTAATTCTGCCTATTGATTTACAGATTTGATACAATACCATCCCAGCAGACAGCCACACCACAACCTAACCCAATGTTTTAAGTAGGTAAAGGACTTGAATAAACATTTTTCCAAAGAAGATACATGGATGGCCAATAAGCACATAGAGAGATATTCAACACTAGTCATTAGGGAAATGAAAATCAAACCCACAACGAGGTACTTCACACCTACTAGGATGGCTGTAATATTTTTAAAAAATTTTTATCAGAAAGTAAGTGTTGGGTTGGGCATGGTGGCTCACGCCTGTAATCCCAGCACTTTGGGAGGCCAAGGCAGGTGGATCACGAGGTCAGGAGTTCAAGACAAGCCTGGCCAAGATGGTGAAACAAAAATACAAAAAATCAGCCTGGCGTGGTGGCGGGTGCCTGTAACCCCAGCTAGTTGGGAGACTGAGGCAGAGAATTGCTTGAACCCAGGAGGCGGAGGTTGCAGTGAGCAGAGATTGCACCATCCCACTCCAGCCTTGGTGACAGAGCAAGACTCCATCTCAAAAAAAAAAAAAAGAAAGTGTTGGGAGAAGTGGAGAAATTGGAACCTTCATACACTGCCAGTGGAATGTAAAATGACACAGCTGCTATGGACGACAGTTTGGCAGCTCCTTAAAAAGTTAAATTACCATATTGAATTGAAATTACCATACAGAATTACCATACAGAATTACCATATTGTCCAGCAACTCCACTGCTATATAGATACCCAAAAGACTTGAGAGCAGGGACTCAAATATTTGACCACCTATGTTCTTAGCAATATTATTCCCCACCTGAGTAACCAAAAGGTGGATGCAACCCAAGTATCCACCAAGAGATGAACAGATAAACAAAATGTGTAATATACATACAATGAAATATTATCCACCCACAGAAAAGAATGAGATTCTGATACATGCTGCAATAGGTAAACCTTGAAAACATGCTAAGTGAAAAAAGTCAGACAAAAAAGACCACATATTTTATGATTCATTGATATTCAAATATCCAGAATAGATGAATCCACAGAGACAGAATAGAGGTTATCAGAGGCTGGAAGTAGTGGGGGAATGGGAAGTTACTGTTTAATGAGTACAGAAATTGAGATGAAAAAGTTTTAAAACTAGCTAGTGGTGATGATTACACAACACTGTGAATGTACTTAATGGAACTAAATGGTACACTTTAAAATGGCTAACATGGCAAATTTCATGTTTACATTTTTGTATCTGATATCCCAGGTTTCTTAAAAGATACTTGCAATATTGAGATGGATTTTATATAAGCATAAGAGCTAATACCATAGAGCTAATTCTAAACTTGACAGAGAAATACAAAGTAACTATAATATTGAAAGCAATCTTGGAGATGAACAAAGTTGGAAAGCTACATTCATCAAGACAGTATGGAACTGGCACAAGGATGAACCAAGCAGCGTAACAACAAAGATTGCTCAGGAATAGAGCCCCACTTCTATAATGACCACCTTTTCAACAAAGGCCCTAAAGCAATCCAATGGGGAAGGGAAAGTCTTTTTAACAAATGGTGCTGCAATGCCCATATAGAAAAAGAATGAGAAACCTGACCTCTGTCACACACCATACATAAAAACTGAGATGGATCTTTAATTATAAGAGCTAATACCGGCCGGGCGCGGTGGCTCAAGCCTGTAATCCCAGCACTTTGGGAGGCCGAGACGGGCGGATCACGAGGTCAGGAGATCGAGACCATCCTGGCTAACCCGGTGAAACCCCGTCTCTACTAAAAAAATACAAAAAACTAGCCGGGCGAGGTGGCGGGCGTCTGTATCCCAGCTACTCGGGAGGCTGAGGCAGGAGAATGGCGTGAACCCGGGAGGCGGAGCTTGCAGTGAGCCGAGATCCGGCCACTGCACTCCAGCCTGGGCGACAGAGCGAGACTCCGTCTCAAAAAAAAAAAAAAAAAAAAAAAAAAAGAGCTAATACCATACAGCATTTGGTGAAAAACACTGAAAATATCTTCATGATGTT
Organism: Chlorocebus sabaeus; assembly: GCF_047675955.1. Lineage (NCBI taxonomy): Eukaryota > Metazoa > Chordata > Mammalia > Primates > Cercopithecidae > Chlorocebus > Chlorocebus sabaeus. The sequence goes on along the minus strand of NC_132911.1, from coordinate 28,362,668 downwards.
GGGTAGGCACAGGTTTCTTGGGTCACTGAAAGCAGTAACAAGAGAATTGTATCTCCTCAAAATTAAAAACTTCTGCTAATCAGAGGACACCATAAAGAAAACGATTAGGCAAGCCACAAATTAAAAAAATAATTTACAAAACATATCTGACAATGGACTAGTGTCCAGGGCAAAGAATTCCTGTAACTCAGCAATAAAAAAGATACATCCATACAATGTTATTCAGTGAGAAAAGAATTGGTTATCAAACTGAAAAGATACAAAAGAACCTTAAGTGCATATTATATTACATGAAAGCAGCCAATGTGAAAAGGCTACATGCTGTATGATTTTATGTGACATTCTGGAAAAGGCCATAGTGTGAAAACAGTAAAAAGATCAGTGGTTGCCAGAGATTCAGAGAGGGGGGAGGGACCAATAGGTGGAGCACAGAAGTTTTTAGGGGAGTGAGACTGTTCTGTATGATACTATAATGGTGGATATTTGTCATTACGTATTTGTCAAAACCCACGGAATATACAACACAATGAATGAAGCCTAATGTAAACCATGGGCTTGAGTGAATAATCTGTCAACACTGGCTCATCAATTGTATCAAATCTATCACACTAATGGCAGATGTTAATAAAGGGCAAGTGAGGGGTGAGGTGGAAGAAGAGGAAAACTCTGTACTTCCCATGCAGTTTTGCTGTAAATCTGAAACTGCTCCCCTCAAAATCTATTAAAAATGTAGGAAGAAAAGAAAGCAATTCAAAAAAGGACAATCCAGTTTTTCTTAATGGGCAAAAGATGTGTACAGATAATTCATTAAAGGAAATATATATAAACGGCATAAACACATGAAAAGGTACTTAAATCATTAGTCATCGGGAAAATGCAGAATGAAACGGTAAGACACCATTACTCACCAGAATGGCTAAAATTAAAAAGACTGACAAGTCCACAGATTGGTGAGGATGTGGAACTGGGAGTCTCATAATTACTGGTGTTAGTACAAAATGGAATGATTGCATTGAGAAAAGGTCTAGAAGTTTCTTATAAAACTAAACATGTATACATCTCTCATATTACCCAACAGTTCCACTCCTATTTACCCAAGAGAAATAAAAATCCACAGAAAGCCTTGCACATGAATGTTCAGAGAAACTTTATTCGTAATATCCAAAAACTGGAAACAGCCCCAGCACCTATACAATAGAATGGACAGATTGTATTCGATTCATACAAGGGAATACTAAGCAATGAAAAGTAACTAATCACCCATCTATGCAGCAATGATGGATGCCTCTCCAAAATGTTATGCTGGGTGTGTAGAAGACAAACACAACAGTAGAAATTGTAGGACACCATTTATATGAAATTCTAGAATATGGAAAACTAATCCAAAGTGAAAAAACGATCAGCATCGGCTATGTCTGGGGATGGAGGATGTGGGGACTGACTAGGAGGAAGGAGCATGAGGGGACTTTCTGGGTTGATGGTAGTGTTCCGTATCTTGAGAGAGGTCTGGGTTACACAGGCATGTGCGTTTGTCAGAACTCAAAAGAGTGCACACTTAAGATGTGTGTAAGTTTAACATAAATTTTACATTAAAAACACAAATACTGCCCTATAATTAAGTTGTATGCCCACGAAGGAAATGCATCAATGTTACCAGTTTACTCAGAAATGCACCCAGTGCACCGTGAAAGGATGAATGAAGGAATGGATGAAGGGACAGAGCATGGGAAGATAGGACGCTCCAAGGCAGGTCCAGTAAAATGACAGACATATACATTTCTACCCCAGAAATGATTTCAACATTGCTGTATGTTTGAAATGTGGGACCAATCGTTTAAATCAATAGAATTTAAGTCGTTTAAATGCTAACATGACAGTCCTACAACAGGACCAGCAGTTGTACTTTACTTTATTTCTTATTTTTATGAGACACAGTTTCTTGTTGCCCAGGCTGGAGTGCAATGGCGCAATCTCAGCTCGCTGCAACCCCCACCTCCCAGGTTCAAGCAATTCTCCTGCCTCAGCCTCCTGAGTAGCTGGGACTACAGGCACGTGCCCCCACCCCTGGCTAATTTTTGTATTTTTAGTAGAGATGGGGTTTCGCCATTTTGGCCAGGCTGGTCTCCAACTCCTGACCTCAGGTGATCCACCCGCCTTGGCCTCCCCAAGTGCTGGGATTACAGGCGTGAGCCACTATGCCCAGCCTGTACTCTTTCATAAACATGAAGACAGATGAAGAAAGGTAAAACAGTTTGCCTAAGCTGTGATTTCTAAGTGGCCCTCTTCAGTCTGTCAAAGCATTCAATTCATGAGAAAACTATGGAACTCCTGTTGTGTGCCGTGTTCTCAAGAGGCTGCAGTCCGGTGTGGGAGGCAGAGCAGTGGCCAGCACACAGCATGGTGAGGCGACAGAGCATGGGGGCTCTAATAGGAGGTGGGCAGGGCACACAGCCAGGCGCTGGTGCTCAAACCTAGTGGAAGGCAGAAACAGCCATGAATAAGTGGACAGTATTTTACTCCAGTAATAGTTCATTTTTATTGTGTCAAACAGTGGACTCTACACATATTATGTTATTTAACTTTTAACATATGCTTAGGAGATGGGCGCAACTTTTGCCATCGTCTGGTGGGATGAGAGCCTAAAATATGAAGAGATCACTTGCTCTCCACCAGTGTGATGGGCAGCCCAGGATCTGCACCCAGGCTGTTCTAGGATCCAGACCTTGACCCGCTACGTTCTCCTTTCTTCTTGTCGGTATCTTCATAACATTCTATTTTTAATTTTTTTTGTAGAGATAGGGGTCTTGCTATGTTGCCCAGACTGGTCTTGAACTGGCCTCAGGTGATCCTCCCACTTCTGCCTCCCCAAATGCTGAGATTAAGACGTTAGGCACCACACCCCGCCATCAACATTCTTCTTCACACATTTTTGTAAACCTTGTGGAGCCTTCCACTTCAGTGACGATCCCATCAACAGCTCACATTCACCACCTTGGGTGACCATAAGTCCAGCTCACAGTCACCACCTTGGGTGACCATAAGTCCAGCTCACATTCACCACCTTGGGTGACCATAAGTCCAAGCCACAACTCGACAGGTAGAGACTCAAAGCAGACATCGTATCTCTGTGTATATAGGAAGATGCATTTTCTACAGCCTCATGCTACCTTCTCAAGTCTCTCCGGTCCCAGAACAATCGTAACATGGAGACGGATGGCTGGAAGAATAGGAGCTTGACAGCCAAAACTCCAGACCCAAAGAGGAATGCCCCTAGATGACATCTCACCCACCAGCTGCTGCAAACCTGCCTGATCAGTCGTGAACCCCACTTGAGGAGGGACACTGACCGTTAGGTCTCACCCATTCTTAGGACTGTCAGTGTGACCGAAAATGCCACCTGCAGAGCCCAGGAGAGGAGCCCTCGCCTTTACCCCCTTTCCCTTCTCCATCCTTCTCCCCGAAGCCCACAGCTCAGTGCCCTCTCCTGAGGAAGCCTCTGATCCCACAGCCAAGCACAAGTTCTAGGCCTGTGGGCACCAACAGGAAGGGGCTGTGCAGTCAGGGAGCGCCAGCTCGGTGCAGGTACAGGTGTCTTAGTGCCCTGTAGGTCAGGGGCATGACCTATGGACCAAACTGAGCCATTCACAGTGAGGCCTCGCCTCCTGGGATCACAGGCACACACAGCTCCCCACAACCACTCCATATACACACACGCTTTTAAATTCCCGTGAAAAAATTAACTTTGCATATATGGGCCACATGCCCTTCCACATCCTGCTTAAAGCACCTCAATAGCCCCTAAGTTCCTGTTTAGTCAAAATGACTTGCCCTGGAACCGGGCGCAGGCAAGGCTGCCCGCATGAATGTGAGTCTGTTCACCCATCTCTGGTCCACAGCCCACACCAGGGCCTGGTCACGCTGCCTCCTGTCTTCTTCTGCGAGCGGGCCCAGCTGGCGTACGCAGGTGGCGACCTGGAATCAAGCAATCAAGCAGGTGCCTTCTCTCAGGTCACTCTTCCATACCTGCTGAGGAAAACCACAAAAGAACTCCAAGCTGCTTGAGTTAAAGTCTCCATTTATTTTTATCTTTTTTTTACAAAAATCCAATGTAAGACCATTGTGCTCGTGACGAAAAGGGGTGGGGTGGATGGACGTGGCATGGATATCAAAGCTTCCCCCCTCCAAACTAGGAGCTCCCCACTCGGTCCGGCGCAGCTCCCAGAAAGATCCCATCCTTCTGGACAGGACCCCAGCTGGTGAGCCCTGGCCCGAGGCACCGTCCACACGGAGGAGCACTGCCCAGGGAGCCAGCGCTCACAGCGGCCTGCGGAGCCCTGGGATGGCATTAAAGTAGGACAGCCCAAACCGGAGCAGCAAGCCGGCCACCCAGAGAACGAGGAAGGTCCTGCACCCTGCGGGCCAGGACGAGGGGGCCACGGGCGGCTCACAGACAGCCAAGGAGACCCGGCGTCTGTGGTGCTACTTTCCCGTCTTGCATGAGTCACAGGTCAGCGGCTTTGCCATGGTGAGATGCACCTGACCAGTGACACCGCGACCGCCTTGCTGCCTCTCGCCGAGGAGGGCGTGCCCCTCCGAACCTGTCTGCAGTCCTTCAAGCCAGTGTTCCTTTCAGGGTCAAGGAGGGCTGTCCTTGCTGGAAGCACCGGCACCACAGCCCTCCGTGCGGCACGTTTTGGTGTCAGACCACTCAGCCCTTCTTGGATCCACCAGTGACGTTCGGGGCCCGACAACCTGGCTCTACTAAAGGGACAGGCCCCTGACCCCACCATGCAGACGACCTTTGCTCACCAAGTCCCTCTAAAGGGGGTCCCACCACACAGACGGCCCCGGCTCACCGAGTCCCACTAAAGTCAGTATATGAGTTCCTCACATTAAAATAAACCAGATAAAATAGCAGCCACAATATAGCGCCACACACCACACTCTTTGGCTCCCCGAGGGAAGAAGGCTACTGCTAAAAGGAATACAAGTCAAGAGTCAGGGAGGGCGCAACTAGAAAGTTCTGAGGCAGAGCATCCGACCCCCGACTGCTGGGAACAAAACCACACTTCCTAGGTCGCTGCCTCAGCGGGGGGAGCTACGGGCTGTTGCCAGGGGGAACCTCTGGAAACACAGTCCTGGCAGTAGCCAGGTCCGGTTTGCCAATGGGGAGCGTTCCCTTAAGCCGAGCTAGCCCTACAGGTGGGTGGGAGCTACCAAAAGAGCCCAGCTTCAAAACAATACTTGAAGAAGACCCGTGTGGTACAGGCAGGTCAGAGGAGAACGTATTCCGAGAAGTAGAAGCACAGGATGCCAAGGTCTAGGGAAGACGGAACTGGCTTAAGGCATGTGCATGACCAGGACAGACCTGAGCTTTTGTTCAGTTGCTAGAAACCTTCGAGTCAACTCCACTTCAAGAAAGTAGGGTTCAAGAAACAGATTTCATGGGCTAAATCCCTGACCAATTCCACTCACACCCTCCTAGGTTCCCCTACTGCCACTACGACCCAAAAAATTAGCTTATTTCACTTTCAGCCCAGGGAACAGAATCCTAAGCAGGGAGTGGAAAGGGGTAACTCGGGCTGTGAATGCCTGTTAAGATTCGAAGGCTGGATGTGAGCTTACACAGCAAATCACGGCCTCCCATTGTTCTAGCACATACCAAACCTCAGGGGGTCCTACAGCCAAGCTGACATTAGGGGTCCAAAAACCACAGATAACACAGGATGGGGCTCCAGACAGAGGCAGGGGGAAGGTGAATTTCACCAAGGAATTATCCCAAGGCAGGCGCCTTGCTGTAAAACTTCCCGGCCAGCCGGGTGGGGTCCTCGAAGGACACTGGCTTGCTCTACACCAGGGAGAGGAGGCTGACCTGCAAACCACTTCAGACCACAGCAGACGTGCACCCTGCTGATTTCCTGTCCAATCCAAGAGACAGCACTTCAGAAAAGCCTGAGGCCCACAGCACGTATGTTTCAACAAAAGAACAAGACAGAAAGAGCCATCTGGGAGTAGCATCTTCAGGCCCTATTCTTTCTCACTCTTTGCTTCCTCATTCTCTCTCAAACAAGGGAGAAATGGGAGAGCAGGGATAAGTACTGAGGCAAGCCTGGCCCAAAGATAAATCCTCAAAAATCACTGGCCCCAGCAGCAGGAAGCTGAGCAGCCCACCAGGGTCAGGCGCTCCCAGGGATTCACTGGGAAGAGAATGGGAGTTACAGGTTGCCGACTGGCAACAGAAAGGGTATGGAAGAGACCCACAGGTCTTATCTCGTCCAGGCCCGTAAGAGGGCCAAGTTCATCCCTTTCTGGTTTCTGCACACAGATGGCGCTGGGGAGGATGGGAGATGATCTTTAAGTATAAGCCAGTGACACAAGGCCAGGACCCATCTGTGCCAGAATACAGAACAAAGGAGTCTGCGCGGTCCCTCCCTTAGAGAGGCAAAACTCACACTCCCCCAGCCAAAAATATATATGTATGCGAGTGTGTGTGCATATATTTATATACACACACATATATATAAATAAGCCGTGAATGGCAAATCTGAAACTTTCTCTTTTTAAATAATCATAATAGTTGTTACTGAATTTAAAAACCACAAACTAGCTGTCCTGGGCGTATGAATGGTGTGAGTGACTCTGCAGAGTCTCCACGGTCCTCAGTGTAAGCTATCAGTCAGTGCCCTGTGTGGGGAACCCCGGGGCCTCCGCCCAGGGCTCCAGGCCCAGTGTGGCCGACTTCAAGATAAAGGCAGCGGTTTCCTTCCACTCTTCATGCTGCCCCTCCCAGCAGAGGGTCTGGGCCACCCACCCAGCAGATGTCCCCAAGGTCCTGCAATGCCTAGGAACCTTGGGAGCCATCTTCCTCCCTCTGCCCATCCTCTTCCCCAGACCTTGCGCTGCCCCTAGATGAACTTGAAGCACTTGGTCTTGTCATGAGGCAGGCGTGTCTTGAAGAGCACGGAGTCCACCCTGAACTGCGTGTACAGGAGGGGCATGTAGCCGTACACCTTCACAAAGAAGTTGATGCACTTGTGCCGCTCGTGGAAGTGGGAGTCATCGTGCGACAGGGCCTGAGGGCATCCTGGGCATCGGAACGTCCACCGTGAGGTCACCTGGAAATGGAAGAGAGACACAGAGTGGGAATCCCAGCTAATACCAACAGAACCCTTGCAGCTGAACCGATCCCACAACCCCCATGTCCAGGGTGAAGACGCTGATCCCCCAGAGGCAACAACCCTGCAGAGTGTGGCAGGAGCCAGAGCCCCGCCCCAGGCCTCCTGCCTACCAGATGTCTCCAGAACATCGTCAGGTATTCTGTCTAGACGGCCTGCACTTCTCAGATGCCACAAGCCTTAACGTGTGTAGTGTCAGCTGTCTCAGTAAGTCCACTCCTAGTATGTACTTGGTTGCAGAGCCATAGTTAGGTACTGAGTTGTTTGTTTCATCAATGTTTTGAATCAAAATACTGAAGACTACCCAAAGAGGGGCTAGTCAAATCATTCTTGAATACTGTCCATAAAAAAGATGCTTAACTACATTTAAAGCCATGGGAAAGTGGCCATATTACAGTCTAGTCATATTGTTATTAATTAGAAAATGTCTAACCAGAAAAGTGTGAAGAGGGACAGCTTCATTACAATGTGGCAGGCCGAATGGCATAAAAGTCCCTCAGAACACCTGAACACGCAAGATGAAATACAGAAACCCTCTTTAAATACAGGGCTGAGCCTGTAATAAGAAATGAAATCACCTGGTGATTAATCCCAGCACTTTGGGAGGCCAAGGCAGGAAGATTGCTTGAGCCCAGGAGTTCAAAACCAGCCTGGGCAACAAAGCAAAACCTCATCTCCACAAAAGATAAAAATATTAGCAGGGTGTGGCAGCAGGCCAGTTATTTGGTGTAGTCCCAGCTACCTGGGAGGCTGCTTGAGCCCAGGAGTTTGAGGCTGCAGTGAGCTATGATGGTACCACTGCACTCCAGTCTGGGGGACAGTGAGAGCCTGTCACTCACTCACATACATACATGCATGCATGAATAAACAATGAAGAATGGATGAATGAATGAATGAAAGAATGAACGAAATCCTGAGGCCAATGAAAAAGCAAATCCTGCAAGATAGCCATGAACTTGGGTTTTCAATGGGCTGAAGCAGCAACACCTGCAAAGCGGGCTTTGGAAACACTGGCTCCACGGAAGGGAGGATGGAGGGGAGCAGGGAGGGGAGGATGCCACACAAAGAAACATGGGGCAGAAATGTCTTTAAATTTATCTTCTACTTCCTTAATTTTCTTTTCACCTAAGTCTGATCTTTTCATGCCTTTTTGACAGAGATTTTAATAACTAGGATTTTCATTTTCAGTAGTTCCATTTAGGGCTTTCCAATCTGTTCTTTTTGGAGTGATCTGTTGCTTTTTTATGTTTTCAGGTTAGTCATTTTAAGCCTACTTGTTTTAGAGTCTACCTAATGGCTTTATTACTTGAAATCCTTGGAGAACTATAACCTGTTTATTATGTGTGTTCGCTCTTGCTCATGATCAGCTGTTTCCTTGGTGGCTAACTGGTAATTTTACATTTCAAGCTCATCTTCAATGAGGCTTTTCCTGTGCATGTCCTATGTGGCCTGAGGTGAAGAAATTTCTTTTTCTGAAGTGGGAACTTCCTCTGCTGAGAGTAATTTCTCCTTATAACAGATTTTTGGTTTTATTCTGTCAAACAGTCCAAGGGTATCAATGACTGGGTCTAGTTTTCTTTTTTTATTTTCTCCCTGGGGACTCCCTACATTGCCCAGGCTGGTCTGGAACTCCTGGCCTCAAGAAATCCTCCTGCCTCAGCCTCTCAATATGCTGGAATTACAGACTTGAGCCACCTCATGTGGCCCTGGGTCTAGATTTCATACAGAATGAGTACCTAAGCCCATGGAGGCTCAAAAGACTATTCAACGTTCTCAACCTACACTTCGCGCCCCTCCGCCCCCTCAGAGTCCAGGTTAAAATAAACAAGGTGCATGTCATCTCCCCGGGGCAACAGGTAGGAGATCTCCATTCTAATTCTCCGCCCTTAACAGGCTCTTCACTCCTTCACATGAGTGATAAAACCCAAGCCTCTAGACAGCTGAGGTGAGAACAGCTCCCCATGATGGTCTCAGCGACGCCCCCATGCTTGCCACCCTAAGTTTTAGTCCTCCCGTCTGCTTCCTTTCTGGCAATTCTCTTACCTTTTTATTAGCTCAACTATACACTGAAAAAAGAAGTTTGTTACTTATAGTGATCAGGTTTTCAAATTACCTAGTCCACTATATAACAAAAACCGAGAAAATTTACTGTAAAGTTTTTTTGGGTTTTTTTTTTTTTTTTTTTTAGACGGAGTCTCGCTCTGTAGCCCAGGCTGGAGTGCAGTGCGGTGATCTCAGTTGACTACAAGCTCCGCCTCTCAGATTCACGCCATTCTCCTGCCTCAGCCTCCCAGCCTCCCGAGTAGCTGGGACTACAGGCGCCTGCCACCACGCCCGGCTAATTTTTTGTATTTTTAGTAGAGACAGGGTTTCGCTGTGTTAGCCAGGATGGTCTCGATCTCCTGACCTCATGATCCGCCCGCCTCAGCCTCCATATTGGGATTACAGGTGTGAGCCATACTGCCCATCCTACTGTCAAGTCTTTAAAAAGCAGACTGCAAATCAAGTATATAAATTTAAAATACAAAAATAAAGCCAGGTGTGGTGGTTCCCACCTGCAATCCCAGCACTTTGGGAGGCCAAGGTGGGCGGATCACTTGAGCTCAGTTTGAGACCAGCCTGGCCAACATGGCGAGACCCCGTTTCTACTAAAAATACAAAAAAATTAGCTGGGCATGGTGGCACATGCCTGTAATCCCAGCTACTATGGAGGCTAAAGCAGGAAAATCACTTGAACCTGGGAGGCAGAGGTTGCAGTGAGCTGAGGTCATGCCACTGCACTGCAGCCTGGGTGACAGAGCGAGACTCCATCTCAAAAAAAAAAAAAAAAAAAGAAAAAATATGTACATATGTATTTTTACACACGTGTGTGTATATATGTATGGATAAATAAGTCACCACAATAGACAGGATACCAGAGAACCAAAAGAAGCCAAAATTCTTAGCACTTTTGATTTCTTTCTGCATGTCTCTTTTCCCAAATAATTTTTAAATTTCTATTATAAATTAAGGGGAAAATTTTTAATTGAAAGACACATCCCATAACCTAATAGCAGAAGAGTAATCATTGTGTACGACCAGTATTCGCCGTCAAAGCCCAGGTCCCAGCGTTTAAACTGGGAGGAGACACAGGCCAGTGCTCGAAGGGTGGCTCACCTCAGAACCTAGTCTCTGGGCAGTCATGACCCCTCCACAGCTCCCCCTCCAGGTCCCACCTGTCTCCTCACTTTCCCCCTCACTCACTGGCTGCTCCCTTAGAACTCTTCGGGGTCATGTCAACACCGAGTTACTGCTCTTCCCATGGTTCCCCCCGGAACAGGATGTGGGGGTCAGGAATCTGGGGAAGGACGTTCTCAAACAGCATCTATGTCCAGTATTCCATGGGGCTCTCACTGGATCTAAAAACCCTTCTCCTCACGCCAGACACCAGAATCCAGCCCCAGGAGAAATGCCCTTTAGCCTGCATATTATTCCACGTGACACAAAAAGTGTCTTTATAACTGTTGTTTTCACAGAAGCAGTGATTTCCAAATGTTTTTAATCATGTAATCCATCAGTAAAAAAACTTTTAAGCCGGGTACGGTGGCTCACACCTGTAATCCCAGCACTTTGGGAGGCCGAGGCGGGCGGATCACAAGGTCAAGAGATCGAGACCAGCCTGACCAACATGGTGAAATCCCGTCTCTACTAAAAATACAAAAATTAGCTGGGCATGGTGGCACATGCCTGTAGTCCCAGTTACTCAGGGGGCTAAGGCAGGAAAATCGCTTGAACCCGGGAGGCAGAGGTTGCAGTGAGCGGAGATTGCGCCACTGCACTCCAGCCTGGCAAAACAGCAAGACTCCATCTCAAAAAAAAAAACAAAACAAAAACAAAACAAAAAAACCATTTAAGACTGCATCCCCAATATATTTGTAAATATATAACTGTGTTGCATAATAAAACATGCAAAAAAATTATAAAGAATGAAACAACTATAATATAAACTGAAGTTTGGACATTTACTTACTTAACCAATATCGTGAATCACAGTTTACATGGAAGATTCCAGGTAACTCAGTCTAAGAGAAATATTCGTTTTATGCTTAGTAACAATGAGGAAAATCCTCAATAGATGCCAAGAACCTATATTACCCCCAGAGAACCAAAACGTTCACTTGCATTTCGGCTTCCTTACCACCTAAGCCATCTGTTTTCTCAAAACTTTACAGGGGTTTTTTAATCTCTTATCCTGAATGAAGCCTATTTACATTATGTGTTCTTCTTGCAAAAGTAGTACATTATTCAAAGCAATAATATTACATTAACTCCCCATTCTTTAGTCAATATCATTAAGATATTAACATTACTGAAAGAACACTGTCAATCATACAAAGCAGTCAGACCTCCCTAATTCAAACAGGGAATAGTTTGACAGAAAAAATTGGAGGTATTTAAAGCACAACAAAAAAATTACTATTTTTGGACATACAATAGTATATACACCTGATACCATTAAAATTAGGTAAATAAAATATTTAATTCAAACTGGTTCTTTATTATGAATTAGATTCATAAGTTGAAGGAATTACTGAGTTTGAAAACACACTTAATTTCAGCCTTTGAATTTGAAAACTCATCCCAATCTTGAATTCTTCATATATTCCAGAAAGATGAAGAAAATTCAGAGAGAATACTCAGTTTTGAAGTTTTCAATTGGTAAGAATCATGTGCACCATGTCCACATTACTTCCCCCTGCACTGAAGAGATGGCTTAGCTAATGAAACACTGGCCTAATAATGCAGTAGACAAACACACGTTACAAAGATGAAAAATCCCCCATGTCTGTGCCTGCTCAGGTAACAGATGCTATTATTAGATACTTAATCACTCAGATACTTTAAATTTTCATGGACCATGTCTTCTGGTCTACTAGAGAGGCATAAATTGATGCACACATCTTGACTCAAATCCAGTCCCTGGCTACATAAGAAAGGAAACATAAGGAAAAGAAAATTGCACCTTTTTTTTTTTTTTTTTTTTTTATTATTATACTTTAAGTTGTAGGGTACATGTGCATAATGTGCAGGTTTGTTACATATGTATACTTGTGCCATGTTGGTGTGCTGCACCCATCAACTCGTCATTTACATCAGGTATAACTCCCAATGCAATCCCTCCCCCCTCCCCCCTCCCCATGACAGGCCCCGGTGTGTGATGTTCCCCTTCCCGAGTCCAAGTGATCTCATTGTTCAGTTCCCACCTATGAGTGAGAACATGCGGTGTTTCGTTTTCTGTTCTTGTGATAGTTTGCTAAGAATGATGGTTTCCAGCTGCATCCATGTCCCTACAAAGGACACAAACTCATCCTTTTTTATGGCTGCATAGTATTCCATGGTGTATATGTGCCACATTTTCTTAATCCAATCTGTCACTGATGGACATTTGGGTTGATTCCAAGTCTTTGCTATTGTGAATAGTGCTGCAATAAACATACGTGATTGCACCCATTGTTAATTGCTTTCTAAAACCTTTGCCTCCCTACCTCAAAGTCTACAAAGTCTTTTCACTGTTTAATATGAGACCTACCACTGTACCTGGAAAACATACTATTTTTATATAAATACTTGTGACTATTATTTTTCACAGTTAAAAAAATGATACATTATTTTGCTAATTATTCTTCTCTTGTGAGACTTTAGCAAAAGTCTCGGACAGAAGAAACCCTGGGACAATCAGGAGTGACGTTCTACCCAGGAGCCACAGTTAGCCTCCAAATAACATTTCTATCTTTGTTATGCTTTGCTGCATGGAACCAGCGTCCTCTGGTGGCCACTCTGCTTAGCACTCAAGCTACGACTTATTTCTCACTAAGATGCCCAGGCTGCAGTGCAGTGGCTGTTCACAGACACGCCCATGGAACATTCAGCCTAGAACTTCTGGATTCAAGCAATCCTCCTGCCTCAGCCTCCTGAGTAGCTGAGACTACTAGGTGTGTGCCACTGCACCTGGCTTCTAAACATATGATTTCATTATCGTTATTAGTATATGCTGATGGGTACTTAGTCTAGAACCGATTATTAATTTTTTTTTGAGATGGAGTCTCACTCAGTAACCCAGGCTGCAGTGTAGTGGCACGATCTCAGCTCACTGCCATCTCTGCCTCCTGGATTCAAGCGATTCTCCTGCCTCAGCCTTCTGAGTAGCTGGGATCACAGGCGCATGCCATCACGCCTAGCTAGTGTAGTGTAGCGTGTGTGCGTGTGTGTGTGTTTTCTTTTTGAGACTGAGTCTCGCTCTGTCACCCAGGCTGGAGTGTGGTGGCATGATCTCGGCTCACTGCAACCTCTGCCTCCCAGGTTCAAGTGATTCTCCTGCCTCGGCCCCCTGAGTAGCTGAGACTATAGGTGCATGCCACCACATTCAGCTAATTTTTTGTATTTTTAATGGAGACAGGGTTTCACCGTGTTAGCCAGGATGGTCTTGATCTCCTGACCTCGTGATCCACCTGCCTCAGCCTCCCAAAATGCTAGGATTATAGGCGTGAGCCACTGCGCCCGGCCTAATTTGTATATTTTTTAGTAGAGTCCGGGTTTCGCCGTGTTGACCAGGCTGGTCACGAACTCGTGACCTCAAGCGATCCGCCCGCCACGGTCTCCAAAAGTGCTGGGATTACAGGCATGAGCCACCGCGCCAGGCTGAACACGACTATTTACTCATGGCAATGACACCCATGAAAGTAAACTTATTTCATAAAATTAAGTAATACACCTTTTTGATAATAATGAAAATATGAGCTCATTAGTTTGTTGACCCTTCTAAAGACATCAGGTACAAATCTCTTACTGGAATTTAGTATTTTCTTCAATTACGAAACAGACATAAACACAGACATAAACACAGACATAAGCACAGTCACAAATATTCATTTGAAGTGACAGACTCCACAGTAATACTGGTTCTAATAACATCTGCTTCTCTAAGGACTGAGCTATCGAGCTATCCTAACCCTTACCAGCATGCTCTAACTTGCTGACAGAGCCCTCAACGATGACAGGAAGGGGGTGGAACCAGGCTTTCCGTGCACTGAGTGTATTTGTTAATAACTCCAAGAAAAAACAGAACAATACCCCCAGAATTTCTAGAATTCACAGGTGTGAGTAGTCCTCACAGTTGATGTATTCATCCACCATGTCCCGGATGGCCTGGGGCATCACATAATAATACAGGTAGGCATAATACTGTCAGAGGAATTCTAGAAATTCTGAGGGTATTTTTGGTTGTGAGCAAATAATTTACATAGTACTTATGTGCCAACACTATTCTTAGAGTCTTACATACATTAACTCAGAAATTCTTAAGTTTTTTATTTGATGGACATCGCCTGTGCCTCTGGCTTGGCAATCTGGTCAAGGCTGTGGACTCCTCAAAATAGTATTTTTAGATATATAAACTGCAATACACAGGATGACAAAGGAAGCAAGTTTCAGTAAAACACAGTGACACACATGCTGTTTTCCTAATGCATTAAATAACAACATCTAGGGGAAAGGGAATAACTGCCATGAATTCAAAGTGGTAACAAACACAAATAATACTTTTTGCAGATATTCCAACAAAGGTAATGTAATACAAAGATATCTATGATTTCTACTGGTGACAAATCAGTTACTACAAATACTGTTGTGAATTGTAGCCTGTTTCATAATTGAAGAAAATGCTAAATTCCAGTAAAAGATTAATAAAAATTATGATGCAACATCTTTCCCACCCAAGTTCCAAACCTTCTTATTTCTATCCATTGCCCTTAGGAATGAAGGGCCCCTGTCGTAACAACTCATTTAAGCCCATAATCCTTTGATGAGGTAGGTAGTATCATCCCTATCGTATGAATGAGGACTCTGAGGTACAGTGCAGTTATGTGCTGCGCTACTGTAAAACAAGTGAAGTAAACATGCGCGCATCCACAGTCCCACCAGTGACGGGACCTCACCTTGATGGGGGGCTTCCGAGTGATGTGGGAGACAAGGAAGTTCATGGCGATGTCCTCACAGTTGATGTATTCATCCACCATGTCCCGGATGGCCTGGGGCATCACATAAGAATACAGGTAGGCATAATACTGTCAGAGGAAGAAAAAGAACCACATGCTCTGTTAGAAGACACAGGTTGTTGGCTTTCAGACAAAATATGCGTGGATGGAGGGGTTGTTTGGGTGTAGCAGTAACTAGGAGGTATTACTGGCACTCAGGGCTGGGGCCGGGGATTCGAGACATTCTGTCGTGTGGATCTTCTGCAGTGAGGAATTATCCCATTCAAATTGCCATCATCACCCCCTTTAGTAACAATGTCATATCATCTTCTTGGTACCACAGCAATTTTGAAATCAGTATAAAGATTTGTCAAACTAGGTCAGATGCTGATTCAGTTGAACACTATTTTATCTCTAACAATGGCAAAAAAAAAAAAAAAAAAAAAAAAGATAAGTGAGGGGAAAAAAGCCTGGTTATTTTCTCAGATCTCAATAAATCACAGAACCATGAAACACACGATCCCTCGCTGCCTCCTGTACAGATTCTTGAGTCTGGTCACTACTCGCTATCGGCCCTGGCTACCCCCTGCTCCCAGCCACCTTCATCTCTTGTCTGGATTCTCCACATCAGCTCCTAAATATTCTCCCTGC
Source organism: Chlorocebus sabaeus (assembly GCF_047675955.1). Classification (NCBI taxonomy): domain Eukaryota; kingdom Metazoa; phylum Chordata; class Mammalia; order Primates; family Cercopithecidae; genus Chlorocebus; species Chlorocebus sabaeus. The sequence goes on along the minus strand of NC_132911.1, from coordinate 28,346,830 downwards.
TGCCATATTCTTCCCTATGTGCTAGTCCCAGCATAGCAGGTGACTGTGTTAACACTCAAGCCAACTGAACATGTCACCCCTTCGCTCCAAAGCCTCCAACACTTCCCATCTCACTCGGAGTAAAAGGCAAAGTTCTCAGACTGTCCTACAAGGCCCACAGAGGGGCATGTTGGAGCCACTCACACCTGCTCATGAATGCAGACCACTACATTTTCAGAATGTTGTGAGCTTGTTGTTAAACATAGCCATTAAAGATGTAATTACATCAACTTCAAATTAAATAATTATATTAAAAATCTATGCAATAAATACCTTCAACTCATTACTTCCTAACTTTGTATTTTACTATTAACTTGAGGTTACCTATATCTACTGTTTATGTTGAAATTACTATGTAATGGTGTACAACTGTGTATCTCTTCCCAAATCCATGTTCAGTGACTCATGTTGATAACTTCAAATCAGCCAAGGTAAGAATATTTATTCATACCACAGAAATCAGCAACTACTACAAGACAGGGCACATGTTAACTGCTATATGTCGCAATTTGCTGTAATGAACAAATGAATAGGTGAAGTGCCCAGCTAAACTGATTAACTGATTAACATATTTCATTACCTACAATATAATCTATTTAGTGAAATAATAAAATTTTTTTGTAACACAGAACAAATGTGCTCGTTTAAGATAAACTAACTTAAACAGCAAAGTACTTAAGAGTTGGTGAACTTAAAAAATGAATTGTACTTTTTTTTTTTTCTTTTAAACAAAAAAGTGATCCAGGCTGGGCATGGTGGCTCATGCCTGTAATCCCAACACTTTGTCTGGGAGGCCAAGGTGGGTGAAATGCTTGAGCCCAAGAGTTCAAGGCCAACCTGGGCAACATAAGGAGAAGACCTCATAGCTACGAAAAATAAAAAAAATAGCCAGATGTAGTGGTATGTGACTGTAATGCCTGCTACTTAGGAGGCTGAGGTGAGAAGATCACTTGAGCCTGGGAGTTCTAGGCTGCACTGAGCCATGGTTGTGCCACTGCAATCCAGCCTGGATGACAGAGTGAGATTCCGTCTCAAAAAAAAAAAAAAAAGTAAGAATAAATAAAATAAAAAATAATACATTTTTTAAAAAAGGTAATTCAAATTTATTGACCCTTTAAATGGCCAGTGACTGTCCTCAGTATGCTGATGAGAATGTATTAACATAACTCATGTCTTGAAAGAAGAGACATTTTAATAATAACTGCCTTTTAATAATAATTTTTTTAAAACTATGATGAAAGCATTATCAGAATAAATGTTCAGTTATTTCCATCAGCATGTGGTTCTGCTGTCAAAAATGATTTATGTTGGCCAGGTGTGGTGGCTCACGCCTATAATCCCAACACTTTGGGAGGCTGAGGCGGGTGGATCACTTGAGGTCAAGAGTTCGAGACCAGCCTGGCCAACAGGGTGAAACCCCATCTCTGTTAAAAATACAAAAATTAGCCAGGCGTGGTGGCACATGCCTATAATCCCAGCTACTGGGGAGGCTGAGGCAGAAGAATTGCTTGAACCCAGGAGGCAGAGGTTGCAGTGAGCCAAGATCACACTACTGCATTGCAGCCTGGGCAAAGAAGTGAGAAGACTCCACCTCAAAAAGAAAAGAAAAGAAGGAAAAAAAAGTTTAATTTAGAAACAGACTTAACTTGCTGTAACACACAGTATCAAGATTTTCAAAAATAATAAAACATACTCAATCATACTGCTTTCACTAAAATTGAAGACTTTAGTGATCACATTATTTTAAAATTTTGTTTCATCTTTATTTCAACCTTTAAAAAATATCTATCACATGCATGGATCACTTGAGGTCAGGAATTCAAGAGTAGCCTGACCAACATAGTGAAATCCCATCTCTACTAAATATACAAAAATTAGCCAGGTGTGGTGGCGTGCTCCTGCAGTCCCAGCTACTCGGGAGGCTGAGGCAGAATAATTGCTTGAAAGGAGGAGGCAGAGGTTGCAGGGAGCCGAGATCATGCCACTGCACTCCAGCCTGGGCCACAGAGCACGACTCAGTCTCAAAAAAATAAAAACAGAAATGGGTGTAAGAAAAACAAGGAGCCACAGGCAGGTGAGCGCACGCAGACCCCATCATGGGCCCCAACTACAGGAGCAGCCGCCACAAAGCCCCAGCCAGGGCCTCATAGGACCTGATCTTCATGTGTATTGCAGCTCAGGTCTTTTATGAAATCTTGTGATTTTTAAAAGTTGCCAGTGTATAGGACAACACTAGAGGGCCCAAAAATCTCTCTGGAAGCCAACTGAGGCTTGGGGGCTGCTAGTCTGTAATCTTCTTTATAGATTTTCACACAGAAAAAATACTAAAATTCATTAAGTAAATGATTTCTTGAAAGTAGAGGTACCTGACCGTTCATGGTTTTAAAGAACAACCTGAATCTGAGAAGGCAATTCAGAAGAAAAGTACATCCTCAAGGTATGAGTAGACACTGCTAAGATCAGTCAGTGGCTCCTTCTTAGCTGACCAGCTGCTAACACCCTGCTCCTCTCACCCTACTTGCAATTCCCCAAAGCAAGCCCACCCAAGGAAAGGAAGTCCTGAGGAGAAGTGCAAGAATGGGATGAGTTATCAACTTCACACATTAAGTTTTTAAAAGAACAGCTGAAAGTTTAATGACTGCTTAGGCTGGTTCGAAATGTCCCTATAGGTCAGGCACAGCACCTCACATCTGTAATCCCAACACTTTGGGAGGCTAATGCGGGCAGATCGCTTGAGCCCAGGAGTTGGAGACCAGCCTGAGCAACATTGCAAAACCGCGTCTCTACAAAAAATACCAAAAAAAAAAAAAAAATTAGTCGGGTGTAGTGATGCATGCCTGTCGTCCCAGCTACCCAGGAAGCAGAGGCAGGAGGGTCACCTGGTCCCAAGAGGCTGAGGCTGCAGTGAGCCGAGATCCCACCATTACACTCCAGCCTGGGCGACAGTGAGACCCTGTCTTAAAAAACAAAAAAAGTCCCTATAAAAATGAATTGTATTGTTCTATTTGAGGTGACCGGCAAGATGCCACCACCTGAGATGTGAGCTATGTAAGGGAGAAAATACTTCAAGGAGCTGGGGAGAGACGGTGAGGGAAAAGTTTATCTGAAGTGTCTGAGGGGCAAACGGGAGATATGCTGAAAACAATTAAATACACAAACGCAAACCTCAGCAAGAAGGGCCAAGGCTGGAATACAGAAGAGGAAATCACCAGCCTGCAGATGCTAAGAAAAGCCTCAAAACCTTGAGTGCGTGAGAGAGCGCCTAGGGAAAATAAGAAGAGCATCAGAGGCTAGACCCCGGGACACTTCACCATCCATGCAGAGAAAGCGGTGGGAGGGTCTTCTGTGAGGACAGTGAAGGCGCCAGAACCGTGGAGGGCGTGAATGCAGACAAAGAGAAGGAGGCAGGTGCCGCCATCTTTGGTGACTGTCAGGGCACGATGAAAAGGCTAGTTGATGGCAGGAAGACAGACGACAGGAGCTGCAAATGAGACTTTATGTGCCAGTTGGGAAGGAAGTGTCACTGGTAAGCAATGAAAACGTTCCCTATGCCTGCCCTGTGCCAAAGCACAGATGTGGGGAAATGAGTGCCTCAAAGTCTACAGGAAAAGGTTAAAGGGAGCACTGTCTTCAGGGAAGACTCGGGACAGAAGAGGTGCTCTGTGAGGTGGGCAGTGGGGGTAATGCCAGGGTAATCTTAGAACAGGGACTCCTCAGGGCCCGGGAAGACCTCAGGAGGGAGGTAGAGAGCAGCACTCACGGACACAGAAGGCAAACCACATACAGCACTGTAAATTTTCTAGAAGCCACATCATTAAAAAGTAAAAAGAGACAGTAAAATTCAATAATTTTATTTAACCCAGTAATCCAAACTAACTGCATTTCAAGATGCGTATCTATATAAACAATTACTGAGCTATGTGACATCCTTTGTTACAAGTTTTCGAAAGCTGTTGTGCACTTTACACTTAACAGCACGTCTCCATTCTGACCAGTCATGTGCCAGGTGCTCTGTGGCCACACATGGTCAGGGGCCACTTTACAGAATGGAAGAGGTAGAGAGGGAAGACAGGCCAAGAGCAAAAAAACAGAACACAGAACAGTAGAGGAGGAAAGACTGCAGGGTCCTAAGCTTCAGATATTCAGTGAAAATCAAATTATGAGACACAGTGAAAGAATAAGCACTAAAGTATCACAAAGAACTGGCAGAGCCACACAGAGGCTCATCGCGGGGCCTGGGACAGGCACGGTACATCTAAGTCAGAAAAGTGCCCAGGTCACCTTCTGATAGCCGGGCCACATCTGGGGTGGCAATGTTGAAACCAGAAGGTATTTGAGGTGTCTTTTATCCCAGAGCCCTCAGTTTTACAAAGGGAGAGCCAACGCCCAGAAAGATAAAGTGGTTTCCAAATAGCCTATGTGCAACTGTACAGGCAGCCCTCTCATCTTAACTTTTTATCCCAGAGTTGCTCTAAGCATCTTGATCATTGTCTCTAAAAATGGAAACAACTGACTTCTAGCACAGAAGAAACACGTAAGAAGCATTAGGAGAGCTAAGCTGAGGGCAGCATTCCACTATCACACAAAGGCCAAACTCTCACCAAGTCAATGCCATTATTACTAGCTTTTTCCTACCTTGTGAAAGAAGGCAGCACCTGTCAGCACCATGGACAGCTCACACGAGTAGTTGGAGTTGTAGAGCCAGGACTGATGGGGGATGTCCCATGCGTGGTAACGGCCAGGGAAGCCCACGATGCGGTCCCGAGCTTCTCTCCACACCCTTGAAAAACACAAGTGCATACACAGACCTGAGTACAGAGCTCTAGGGCCATCAAAAGTGTTCACGGTTATTGCCTCTACCTTCCAAGCTCTGGCCCTTAGGCTTTCACTTCTCTTATCCTTTCAAAATAAAACAAAATCAACAACAAGCCAAACAGGATAAAAGCAAATAAGGTACCATATTCAGCTTCCTTAATAAGCACCTGCACATTGTTCCTCTAGCAGTCAGTATCCTCCAGCCCTTCCAGAAAGAGTAAGTCATAACTTGGGAAAGGGGTCTCCAGCATGGGGTATGTACAATAATCTACTAAGGAGGTCTCCAGAATGGGGTATGTACAATAATCTACTAAGAAGCAGGAAGATGATATCAATTTCAATTCTTTTTTTAGCTTATTTAATTTCCAAGAAAGGGCCGGGCAGGGTGGCTCATGCCTGTAACTTCAGCATTTGGGAGGCCAACACAGGAGGACCACTTGAAGCATGGAGTTGGAGACCTGCCTGGGCAACATAGCAAGATCCTGTCTCTACAAAAAAAAAAATTGTTTCTAATTAGCTGGGCATGGTGGAGTACAACTGTACTACCAGCTACTTGGGAGGCTGAGGTGGAAGGACTGCCTGAGTCCAGGAGTTCAAGGCTGCAGTGAGCTATGATTGCACCACTGCACTCGGCCTGAGCAACAGAGCAAGACCTGGCTCTAAAAATGAATGAACCAACATTTTCTAAGAAAGGCTTTGTTTTTAATGAGCACGACATATTAGTTCAGCAGGACGTGTATATAATTTACATATACTGCACACTTTTCTTTTATGAAGAAGGAACATAATAAAAAGGTTTAAGAGACCACTGGTTTAACCACAGAAGACTACTGAACTGCACCACTCCTAAGGAATTCCAAATTTGAGCAGGGCTGAGGGAGAAACGTGTATCATGAGAAGTGGTCTACAGAACCATACAACTGAAAGGTTTCATTAAATGGCAGAAATAAATGGAGAATTCAATATGTTTCAGTAGAAACTTTTATATCATCTCCAAATGTATAGGCAAAGTAGAACAAATAAAATTGATCCCCAGTTTCACAGGATAAATTGGAGAACTGAAAGCGTTTTAAGCTCCACAGAACCCAACAGGCCTGCAGAAGGGCTGCCAGAGATTTAAACTGCCTGCAAACTCCCTCATCACTTACATGGAACTTCAGTTCCTAAGACACAGATTTTATTTCAAAAGAGCTCCTCTCCTAATAAGTCTGGAAGACTCTATTCTAATCCAAAAGATTAGAAATCACAATTTCTATCACAATGTAATAGCCTTCTAGGTGGGTTTTTTAAGACAACTGGTTTTTTTTTTAATTGTGGCAAAATGAACATAAAATGTACCATCTTAATCACTTTTAAATATATGGTTCAGTGGCATTACAGACATTCACAGTGTTGTGCAACCATCCCGGCCATCCATCTCCAGAACTCTTTCATCTGCCCAAACGGAAACTCTGTCCCCATGAAACACTCATCCCCACTCCCACCTTCCCGCAGCCTCGATTCTGCTCTCGGTCTCTATGAATGACTACCTAGGGACCTCACATAATGGAACCACAGTATTTAGCCCTCTGTGTTGTTCGCACTTCTGTTACAAATAGTGCTGCTCTGGCCATTCGTGTATTCCTTTCTGTAAGGACACATGCTCTCAAGTCTCTTGGTATACCATTTCTATCTGTCCCTTACAATTGATTCTGTCTGTCTCTTTCTTGGCTACATAAGTTGAAGTGAGTCAAGATCTATCTTTGCCAGAGGAAAGAATTCTTAGACTTACCCTTTTCTTTCAACTTAGGTCTGTTTCATTCCCATTAAGGTGAAATAAGCAAATTGGGGAGATTAATAAGAGAAAGGCTTTAGATTGAAGGATGCCCAAACGCATGAGAAAAGGGTCAGGGTAGGAAAAGGTTAGGATGTACAGACAGCAATAATTCACCAGCTCCATTACCAGAGGCTAAATCTCAAACGTGAATGACGGTTAAGAGACACATTAAAAGGCTTCCCATTACTCTCTCACCACCTGCAAATCTGCTGGAAAATAGCATGGGCAAGGTCAGAAATCCCTAAATCAGGGGCTTGAAAGCTATGTTAATGCCAGCTATGTTAATAAGCTTCAAACTCCTTAAAGCTGGGCTCCTTATCAAAATCATTCTTGGATCTAAGGGTTGGCAGTTCTCCTGTTAACACCCCACAACTATGCTCACCACACCAGCCCTTCAGCATGCTCCAAACCACATCACGCTGCAGCAGAAACACACTCCCTGCCGCCCACCCCCTACCACTACCACCTGCAGCAGCAAAGATCACGCCTGGAGCTACTGCATGGCTTTTTTCCTTTCATAAAAACAAATGGAGAGAGTCAGTTATTTGTTATCGTGTAAAAAAAAATACAACTGGGCTTACAAGGATTTTTTTAAATCACAGCTATCAATAGACTTACTTCAACAGTACTTTAGGTAAGAGGTCAAAGGAAATGTGAGAGGCTGGGTGGAGGAGAATAAGAACAGATGTTCTAATTTTTGAGAAATGTGTCAAATCATTCTTTACAGATGGATTTAAGACAGATGAGCAATAAAGCCACTGCTCTTTTCATCTGAGCATCTGCTCTTACAAGCCTAAGCCAAAGGCAGCCCCATTGCCAGGTAGGTCAGGTTAGGCCTTCGGTGAACAGAATGGAAGCACAGAGAAAGAACTCTCTATTCTGGATCCACACTTAATTTGAACAAGACCTCCAAAGAAATCTACTCCAGTGGCTTTTTTTTTTTTTTTTTTTTAATGCTCCGTTGCCCAGGCTAGAAGTGGCGTGATCTTGGCTCACTGCAACCTCCGCCTCCTAGGTTCAAGTAATTCCCGTCTCAGCCTCCTGAGTAGCTGGGATTACAGGCATGCGCCAACACGCCCTGCTAATTTTTATATTTTTAGTAAAGACAGGGTTTCGCCATGTTGGCCAGGCTGGTCTCGAACTCCTGACCTCAGGTGATCCACCCACCTTGGTCTCCCAAAGTGCTGAGATTACTGGCGTGAGCCACTATACCTGGCCTCCAGTGGTTTTCAAATGATGTGGGGAAGAACTAATTTTTCCCCAAAATTATTATAGATTAATACTTTGGTAAAATAAAACAAAAATGAACTGCCTGGTTTCTAAATATGACACCCAAAGCACAAGCAACCAAAGAAAACAGATCCACTGAATTTCAAAACATGAACTCTGTGCTTCAAATAATACCGTCAGGTAAGTAAGAAAATAACCCATGGAATGGGAGAAAATATGTGCAACTCTGATCTCTGATAAGGGACTTGCATCTAGAATATATAAAGAACTCTTATAACATGATAATAAAAAGACAATCCTGGCCTGGTGCGGTGGCTCATGCCTGTGATCCCAGCACTTTGGGAGGCTGAGGCAGGTGGATCACCTGAGGTCAGGAGTTCGAGATCAGCCTGGTCAACACGGTGAAACCCCGTCTCTACTAAAAATACAAAAATTAGCTGGGCATGGTGGCGGGCGCCTGTAGTCCCAGCCACTTGGAAGGCTGAGGCAGGAGAATGGCATGAACCCGGGAGGCGGAGCTTGCAGTGAGCCACGATCACACCACTGCACTCCAGCCTGGGTGACAGAGCGAGACTCTGTCTCAAAAAAAAAAGGACAATCCAAACAAAAATGGACAAAGAATGTGAAAAGCCATTTCTCCAAAGAAGGTATACAAAGGCTAACTAACTGATCAATAAGCACATGAAAAGATGTTCAACATCGAGAGAAATGCAAATCACAACTGTATGCCTGGGTACTGTGGCTCATGCCTGTAATCCCAGCACTTGGGAGGCCTGCTCGAGGCCAGGAGTTTCAGACCAGTTTGAATAACAAAGTAAGACCCCATCTCTACCAAAAAAAAAAATGTAAAGATTAGCCAGGTGTGGTGATGTGAGCCTGTAGTCCCAGCTACTCAAGAGGATCACTTGAGCCCAGGAGTTCAAGGTTACCACATGCTAAGATTGCACCACTGTACTCCAGCCTCAGTAACAGTGTGAGACCCCCATCTCAAAAAAAAAAAAAAAAACCACACACACGAGTTGTCACTTTACAATGACTAGGACAGCTATAAATTTTGAAAATAGAAAATAACAAGCGTTGACGAGGATGTGGAGAAACTAGAAGCTTCATACACTGCTGGTGAGAATGCAGTATGGGGCTGCCACCCAGAAAAACAATCTGACAGGCTCAAAATGTTAAAGCAGCTATCCACATTACTCTTAGGTATACACTCAAGAGGAATGACATGTTCATACAAAAACCTGCACATGAAGGTTCACAGCATTATTCACAATAGCCAAGAAATAGAAATGACCCAAACAGCCATCAACAGAAAATGAATGATGAACTGGTACCTGGGCTGGGCACCATGGCTCAAGCCTGTAATCCCAGCACTTTGGGAGGCCGAGGCGGGCAGGTCGCCTGAACTCAGGAGTCCAAGACCAGCCTGGGCAACATGGTGAAATCCCATCTCTACTAAAATGCAAAAAATAAAATTAGCTGGGTGTGGTGGTCCATACCTGTAATCCCAGCTACTCAGGAGGCTGACATGAGAGAATCACTTGAACCTAGGAGGCAGAGACTGCAATGAGCTGAGATCAAGCCACTACACTCCAGCCTGGGCAACAGAGTGAGACTCCATCTCAAAAAAAAAAAAAAAAAGAACTGGTACCTGCTACAAGATGGATGAACCCTGAAAACATCATGTGCAGTGAAAGAAGAAAGTCACAAAAGGCCATGCGTGGTTGTACGGTTCTATTTATAGAAAATGTCCAAAATAGGCAAATTTATAGAGACACAAAGATTGAGTGGCTACCTAGGACTGAGAGGGGTTGGAGAAAAATTGGGAGTGGCTGTTAATAGGTACTAGGTACAGGGTTTCCTTCAGTGGTGATGAAGATTTCTAAAATTAACCATGGTGATGTTTGTGCAACTCTGAATATACTAAAACCACTGAATCATACACTTATATGAGTGAATTTTATGATGTATGAATTATATTGAAGAAATGTTGCAAAAAAAAAGAACTACAAGAAAAATAATCATATACTTGGATTTCACAGTAAATGTCACATTGCTTTAAAAGTTTCTGAATGCTTGCCCTCAATTTTTGTACTTACCTCACCATAAACAGGTAACCAACTGTCCCTAAGCCAACATCCCAGTCCCTGACACACTTGGAGTAACCTTCATCTACTCCATCCTCTTCCCCGCAGTGACCCTCAAGTGGGATCCTTCAGCAATTCCTAAGACTCAAGAAGGCACGAGAGCTGAAGGCTGGGCGAACGTCGGGAGTGTGACAAACCTGCATTTGAACCCAGAGCTCTGCTGCCACTTCCTAGCTTCTACATGGTTTTGTTCTCTTGTATCTCAATTTACTCCTATATAAAATGGAGATAGCTACAATTTATGTCATCAAATTTTAGAAGGATTAATGAGATAAGACAGAAAAAGTCCTAGGCTAGTCCCTGGCACACAGTACGGGTTCAACATATGTTTAGCAGCATCATCGCTGCCATCATTACCACCACCTCCTTTTCCTCCTTCCCTTCTTTTCCCTTTCAAATCATTGCTTCTGACACCCTCTTTCCCCCAAATCTTTTTGGGTCCAGGATCCTGGCACTGTTCCATTGCTCCAACACACAGTAACATGTCACTTCTGCCTGCCTGGAAGTTACTTCCCATTCCTCTAAAAACGAAACCCTCCTATTTCCTTTAGAGAACTACCCTACCCATTGCCTCTACTCTCTGCCCACGTGGTTTGGATTTAAGGATGATACACCTGCAGCACCAGGAGCAGGCAGATAACCACGGTCTAGCCAATCAAAGAATTCCACCTCCCTGGCCACAGAGGGAAGGCCTGTAGGAACGCAGAGCAGAGCCTAGAGGTAAAGAGAGACAGACTCCTCCAACGCCATCTACAAGCCTGCATCCAGCCACGTCCCACATCAGCCCTGACTACCTGTAAGGGTTTCTCAGTTACCATCAGCCAAGAAATTCATTTTGCTGCCTAATCCAGGTTTTCTGTCACTTGCAACCTAAAGTGTTTGACTGGAAATTAGTCTCTCACCGGAACCCAAACATGATTTCGTCATGGCGGAGGTGAGCGTCGTCATCGATGGACAGGATGGCCTCTGTCTCAATTTCATTCCAGGGTAAGAATCGGTTGTTCAAACTGTTCTTCTCAGTACGGACCACCTGTGATGAGGAAGGAAAAACATTAAAAATCACGGCTGTGTTATGGAAGGTCAAACAAAATGTGTATTTAGGTCCAAGGAGATCATGGCTGGATTTACTGAATAATTTTGACTGATCTCCGCACTTGTAAAATCTAACATATGCCTTTCAGGAATAAAAGCTGCCTTATACTTCAACAAATGTATATGGATTTACCTTTTTAGCTTCATTCGTTAGCAAATTTTCTTGTGAATCAAGCAAAAGCTGAGGATTATTTTACACATGCAATAAACATGATGTAGGGAAATTAAAAACGACTCTCGTGATCATGGTATCTCCCCTGCCAGGTAAGTATAATGAACAGACATTTCTCAAAAGAAGACATTCATACAGCCAACAGACACATGAAAAAATGCTCATCATCACTGGCCATCAGAGAAATGCAAATCAAAACCACAATGAGATACCATCTCACACCAGTTAGAATGGCGATCATTCAAAAGTCAGGAAACAACAGGTGCTGGAGAGGATGTGGAGAAATAGGAACACTTTTACACTGTTGGTGGGATTGTAAACTAGTTCAACCATTATGGAAAACAGTATGGCGATTCCTCAAGGATCTAGAACTAGATGTACCATATGACCCAGCCATCCCATTACTGGGTATATACCCAAAGGATTATAAATTATGCTGCTATAAGGACACATGCACACGTATGTTTATTGCAGCACTATTCACAATAGCAAAGACTTGGAATCAACCCAAATGTCCATCAGTGACAGATTGGATTAAGAAAATGTGGCACATATACACCATGGAATACTATGCAGCCATAAAAAAGGATGAGTTTGTGTCCTTTGTAGGGACATGGATGCAGCTGGAAACCATCATTCTTAGCAAACTATCACAAGAACAGAAAACCAAACACCGCATGTTCTCACTCGTAGGTGGGAACTGAACAATGAGATCACTTGGACTCGGGAAGGGGAACATCACACACCGGGGCCTATCATGGGGAGGGGGGAGGGGGGAGGGATTGCATTGGGAGTTATACCTGATGTAAATGACGAGTTGATGGGTGCAGCACACCAACATGGCACAAGTATACATATGTAGCAAACCTGCACGTTGCGCACATGTACCCTACAACTTGAAGTTTAATAATAATAAATAAATTAAAAAAAAAAAAAAAAAAAAAAAAAAAAAAAACGACTCTCCCCAGAGAACACAAGGTGGCAGAGTGGATCTGAGATTCCAATAGCTACGGAGTTCCCAGCCTGGTCAGTAATTTTAAAACCTAACTCAGAAACCTCGTGAGTCTGTCACTTCTGACTCCCAATTCTAATGCCTTTTTGGGATATAAACCCAAAAAAAGAGCACAGCCCATGTGGTCGAGATTAATTACTTCACCTTTGCAATTCCTACCTACAGTGCTGACTACTCGTACACAAACTTTTTCTTTCTTTTCAAGGTGTCATGTACTCAGTACAACAGCTTCTGCATCTTCAGCAAATCCCAATTCAAAAAACATCTAAGTGATTCTACATACATGCAAAGCAGTATTTTCTTCATAAAAAAAAAATTGGTGCTTCAAACAGTACAACTATATAACAAAACAATTTTTATTTTACCATATCTCAGTTTAGTTTACCTACAATGTGGGTGGGTAGCTGTGTTATTCACCTTGCCACCTAATACTCATATAAATCATGACCACAGTCAGTACCTGGATGGCTCATTTTATTCTTAGAGTATCTTTGTCTAATTAGTCCAACCAAAGGGGAACCATTATTTTGTTCTCAAACCCCAAAAACAAAGAGCATCTCATGAAGAATGATCTTTTTAGAATGCCACAAAAAATCATCTTACTTCCAACAGACTGTTTTACTTGTACTGAGGACAACCTCTACCTGGCATGATGAATTAATTGCATCTGAGGACTTAAATTTATGAATGGTTTCCAAGGAGCTCTGTGACCTACTAGCATGTCTCTTCAGCTTCAAATACCTTCTCTTCCATCCTCCCGCTGGAGGTCCAGTTAAGACGCCTCTTGCCACACCCTCCTTACCAGGACAATCCTTTATTCTGTGTTCTTAATGCAGAGCCCTCATACTTCAATTCATTCATTCTAGCACACTTAAAATCCAATTCATTCAGAGCTAGAAGGGCTTTGGAGACTATAGTGTCTCTCACTTCATACATGCAGAAACTGAGGCCCAGAGTGATGTCATACAACTGGCAAGTTGCAAGAGCCAAAACTCTAATTCATACGTTTAAAAAAAAAAAAAAAAAAAAGTTCTTGAAGTCTCATCACTATGTTGCCCAGGCTGGTCTAGAACTCCTGAGCTCAAGTGATCCTCCCATCTCAGCCTCCCACAGTGCAAGGATTACAGGCATGAGCCACCACACCTGGTCCTAACTCATACTTTCTGATTCCAAACCCAGTACTACTTCTGCTAAACTTCTGTTAACTTTATAAACTTCTTCAAACCAAAGCCACCATAGAAAACGCTTTTTTTTTTTTTTTTTTTTTTTTGAGACAGAGTCTCACTCTTGTCACCCAGGCTGCAGTGCAGTGGCACAATCTTGGCTCACTGCAACCTCCACCCTCCGAGTTCAAGTGATTCTCCTGCCTCAGCCTCCCGAGCAGCTGGGATTATAGATGCCTGCCACCATGCCCGGCTATTTTTTTGTATTTTTAGTAGAGATGGGGTTTCACCATCTTGGCCAGGCTGGTCTTGAACTCCTGACTTCATGATCCGCCTGCCTCGGCCTCCCAAAGTCCTGGGATTACAGGCATAAGCCACTACGCCCAGTTTTGTTTTGTTTTTTTTTGAGATAGAGTCTCACTGTGGCCCAGGCTGGAGTGCCATGGTGCAATCTCAGTTCACTACAACTTCCATCTGCCAGACTCAAGTGATCCTCCTGCCTCAGCTTCCCAAGTAGCTGGAACTACAAGCAGATACCACCATGCCCGGATAATTTTTGTATTTTTGTAGAGACAGGGTTTCACCATATTGCCTAGGCTGGTCTTGAACTCCTGACCTCATGGCATCTGCCTGCCTCAGCCTCTCAAAGTGCTGGGATTACAGTCATGAGTCACCACACCTGGCCTGAAAATGCATTATTAAACTGTGCACCATCAAGGAAAAACAATGTTGCTAATTAAGAAGGCATGTGAAATTGATGATCCCATGTTCACTTTATTGCAGAACTTTAAAAAAAATTTTTTTAAGAGATGGAGTCTTGAGTCGTCACCTAGGCTGTAGTGCAATGGTGCTGTCATAGCTCACTGCAGCCTAGAGCTCCTTAGCTCAAGTGATTGATCCTCTTGCCTCAGCCCCCCAAGTAGCTGGACCTACAGGCATGCACCACCATACTTGGGTAATTTAAAAAAAAAAAAAAAAAAAAAAAAAAAAAACACTTGTAGAGACACGGTCTCGCTATGTAGCCTAGACTGGCCTCAAACTCCTGGTCTCAAGCATTCCCCCTCCCTCAGCCTTCCAAATAAGTGATGGGATTACAGGTGACAGCCAACACTCTCGGTCAGAGCTTTTTTTAAGACTCCACTTCAGCCCCAGAGGAGTTCCTGCCCAACTCAAGACAAAGAAGGATCTGTAACAGATTCACCACCACAGTTAACAGATGTCCAAGCCAAGCAACAGATTGAGAGATCCACCTTGCCCTGCAGCATGTCTGACCAGCATAAAAATCCCCAAGTGTACAGCCCAGGGTGTCTTAAGCTCAGACTCCGCAATGACAAAACGAAGGACGGAGTGAGGCCTAGGTCAGACAGGAGAGAGCGGCAACGAGAGGAGATGCCAAGTGCTCACCTTAGCAGCTGTCGGCTCCGCTTGCCACAGGGCGGGAGGGTGGCAAGAAGGGGCTGGACTTGAATGGCAAGCTCGGCGATGGTAAGAGGCCATCCATTGTAAGACGCATCCTCAGTTTCAGAGATGACAAAATGTAAAATAAGGTCTGCCTTGGAAATGATGGCATATAGCAGCTGTTCACAAACTCCCTCAACAAACTCCCCCCGATCATTCACTTTACCTTCCTAACACACCTAGCATTCACTCAGTACAGAACTAATTCTGCCAATTCAGCCAAACAAAGCTCGCCATCACCCGCAGCAGTGAATACACACAGCTTAAAATGAAGAAAAACCACTTGAAAATGTCAGTTCTTTAATATTGGCTTGAAGATTATCAGTTTTGTGCGTTAACCTTCAGACGGATTATCTACGGCACAATTAGTAAACCAGGAATATAGCAAGGAGCTTCAGTGTTCAAAGTGTGAAGTGAAGACCAGCAGCACACACCACTGGGGCCTGCAGGGGTGCTGGCACCACCCCAAGCCCAGAGTCAGAATCTGCATTTTAACATGCCCCTGGGGGATTCCTGTGCACATTAAATGGGGAGAAGCACTGGTACAGAGGGAGAAAGCATGGCTTTGGAGCTATTCAGAAAAGCTTGGGTTCAAATTCCAACTCCTCCACTTACTAGACGTGTGAATGTAAGCACCCTCTCTGCTAACTCAACATAGCACCATGCTGTTTGCAAAATCTGAAGTTACTTATCAGCCAAAGTTGACAATCCTATTAACAACCTAACTCTGCACCTGCAAATGAAAAACAAGAAAAACTAAAATGATTTGATATCTAGGTCATATCCAAAATTATCTAAACAACCAAATCAAGAGAACCTACTTGTGCTCTAGAAGACTTCGGTGGGGTCATGGAGCTGCAGGTCAAATATCAAAGTGTTTTGGCCTAGATTTCACACTAGTTTTTTTAGTAAGTTTATTAAAGTCCATTACTTAGGTATCAAGAAGCAACAAGAGAACAACTACTAAGGACTCCAGGAACACAGGGCACCTGCCACCACTGCTCACCCTCTGAGCACAACTGCTCTGGGCTAGAATGACAACAGCTGTTCAGGTAGAGCGAACTGCATTTTAATAATCAGAACAGCAATCAGAATAAAAGGCCCAGGCATGGTGGCTCACGCCTGTAATCCCAGCACTTTGGGAGGCCAAGGCAGGCGGATCACCTGAGGTCAGGAGTTCAAGACCAGCCTGGCCAATATGGCGAAACCCCATCTCTACTAAAAATAATTTTTTAAAAATCTAGCCAGGCATGGTGGAGGGCAACTGCAATCCCAGTTACTCAGGAGGCTGAGGCAGGAGAATCCCTTGAATCCAGGAGGTAGAGGTTACAGTGAGCCAAGATCGCACCACTGCACTCCACCCTGGGCCACAGAGTGAGACTCTGTCTCAAAAGAAGAAAAAAAAGAACAGAAAAGCTGTTAAAGATTCACAGACACACAACACCAAGCACTACAGTTTATTTGTGGTTAGCTGACAAGTAACTGCAGTCAGTAACTCCGCTTTAAGAATTCGGAGCAGTGGTTCTCAACCAGGAATGATTTTGCCCCAGGCTACAGTGGCAATGTCTGAAAGGATTTTTGGTTGTCACAACTGGAGAAAAGGATGCACTACTTGCATCTAGTATCTAACGGGCAGAAGCCAGGGATGCTACCAGATCCTACAGTGCACAAGACAGCCCCCCACAACAAAGAATTATCTGACCCAAAATGTCACTGTGCCATTGCTAAACACCCTGATTTAGAGTCAACCTGCAGGAGACAGTAAACCAAACAGCGCTTGGAAGAGTAACTACAGTTCATTACCTAAGACATTCCCCTTTTCCCCATAACCACAAAAAGATTTCTGCCCTCACAAACTTTGCAAACACCAACTAAAACTAAATGGGTGGAAGAGTAAAAGTTTTCTTCTAATAGTTTTGCTTCAAAGCTGCAGTGTTTAATGGCTAAACAAAAGCTCAGCAAACCAACTATTATCCATTCTGGCACCAAAATCAGAAGAACAGAGAGGCTCAAACATTTCTAAATGCAGGCTGGGTGCAGTGGCTCAAGCCTGTAATCCCAGCACTTTGGGAGGCCGAGGCGGGCAGAACACAATGTCAAGAGATCGAGACCATCCTGGCCAACATGGTGAAACCCCTTCTCTACTAAAAATACAAAAACTAGCCAGGCGTGGTGGCGGGCACCTGTAATCCCAGCTATTCAGGAGGCTGAGGCAGGAGAATTGCCTGAACCCAGGAGGCAGAGGTTGCACTGAGCCGAGACTGTGCCACTGCACTCCAGCCCGGGCGAGAACGCAAGACTCCGTCTTGAAAAAAAAAAAACCATTTCTAAATGCAGACTCACAGATTAACATGGCCTCTAAGAATCTGAGAAAAGACAGGTTGAACATAACAGAAACCAGTCAACTAGAGGGACTGTGTCATGTTTAGGAAAGGTTCTCATTTTTGTTGAAGTCGTTTTGTTTCAAATTAAAACAACACTCTTCCCCCAACCCCACAATACTGGCTATTTCTTCATGTTACTCTAGCACATTGCTATTAGATGCCTTATGATTACACCTTAGTAACCTGTGAACAGGAAAACTCACTTTCAAGTTATTGCTTTAATTACTGGTATGACATTAACCAAAATGGACAGACCATAGTGCCTGGCAATATAGCAGATGTTCAACAAATGTTTTATAAATGAGCAGAAAATAGAACATAATTTAGCCCTGCCATTCTATTTACAGAATATGAAATAAAGACTTGAGAAGTTTCTAGATCAAAATTATAAGTAAACATTCAATATCTGTAATAATCTTAAAGAATGATAACTAGAGAGGAATTAGGAAACCTCTTAGTATTTAGTGTAGTTTTCTATAGCAAAAAACCCATCCACCTACATCAAGCCAGGAGCACTCTTTGCTTGGCTTGTCCCACACACAGGGCTCCCTGACGGTGCCTTGCTTGCTCTTCTGCACAATATCATTCACGGGACCCTTGACCTCCCATCACAAAGGAAAAGGGACAGCAATCGTGGCCTAGAACGCTGCCACCTCTGAAATTTGGCCATTTAAATACACTTGACATGCCCTTTTTCTCTTTAAGATTATATCCAGCCCAGCCATGCCCAACAATCTCCATCCTCCAACAAAACACATACATGCATAATACATCCCTATAGCAAATCCATATCTGAGAATGAAACTTAACATCAAGCCATCACACAGGCAAGAAAGGAAATGGCAACTGATCTTAGTTCTCCATCATCCCCTTCCTCCAACTTAAAAGAGGAACCCAACAGAGAACTCAGGACAGGAAAATGAGATCCAGGAAGAGGCACACAGTCATGCCCACCTAACTCAGGAGGACCTAGGTAACACAGCTTGAAGTGAGTGGGGAGGGAGGTGAGTGACAGAAAGATGATAGAAAGAGGACTACTACTACATCATCATCATCATCATCATCATCATCATCATCATCATCGAGATGCAGTCTTACCCTGTCACCCAGGCTAGAGTGCAGTAGCACGATCTCGGCTCACTGCAACCTCTGCCTCCCGGATTCAAACTATTCTCCTGTCTCAGCCTCCTGAGTAGCTGGGATTACAGGCGTCCGCTACCGCGCCTGGCTAATTTTTGTTTTTTCTTTGTTTGTTTTTTAGCAGAGACGGGGTTTTCACCATCTTGGCCAGGCTAGTCTCAAACCCCTGACCTCGTGATCCACCCATCTAGGCCTCCCAAAGTGCTGGGATTACAGGTGTGAGCCACCGCACCTGGCCGAGGACTACATGATTTAAGGGATTCATTCACTAAATGTCAAGTGATGAGGCAGAAAGCAAGAAAACGCAAAGGAAGGGAAGAGAATAAGAAGGTAACAGTGCACTGGTTTTCCATTTTTAACTTTACATATGGATGTCACACAGTAAAAACAAAATTGTACATGTTTTAAATGAGACGTCTGTTTTAACTTATATGAGAAAAAGTTGCCAATGATCCCAGTGCAAGTGCAGGTAAAAAACCTAGGTTAGCAGGTCAACAAATGAGAGAATGCAGATAAAGACCATCCACAGTGCCTACCACACAGAAAATGCCCAAAAACTGTTAACAATTATTATAACATGATATTAGCACAGTATTTTAACTGTCATACACTTTACATGTATATTTTATATTCTGTATGTATTTTAATTTATACATTTTCTATATTTTATATACATATTTTAAAAAACAAGTTTGTACTTCTCCAGGAAATGTGCAAGCGGGAAAAAAAAAAAAAGAAAAAAAAATACGTATCTATTGTCAGAAGTCCTAAGACCTGGGGCTGGCAGTGGCTCACACCTGTAATCCCAGCACTTTGGGAGGCAGAGGTGAGCAGATCACCTGAGGTCAGGAGTTCGAGACCAGTCTAGCCAACATGGCAAAACCCTGACTCTACTAAAAATACAAAAATTAGCCGAGCATGGTGGTGTGTGCCTGTAGTCCCAGCTACAAGGGAGGCTGAGGTACAAGAATCACTTAAACCTGGGAGGCGGAGGCTGCAGTGAGCCAAGATCATGCCACTGCGCTCCTGGGCAACAGCGTGAGACTGTGTCTCAAAAAAAAAAAAAAGTCCTGAGTAATACAGGCATCAATTAGTCAAGTGACCTGAAGCAACAGAATTCTCACAGTCTCAGATTCCTTACTTTGAATTAGTAAAAAGAGTATACATAAACTAAGAGGGGAAGACATTACCTCAAGAATCAATTTGCTGCAATTAGTAAATTATGCAACATGACTTTCCGGCAATTCCTTTAAACTTCTGCATCTCTTGCTATTCATTTTTGGTTTGGGGTAGCCTTGTTTTATATAATTTTCCTTTGCAGCCATACAGCCCATTCGCAAACAGAAAGTCACAGCTATAGCCACCAAGTTATTAAGTCAAATGTTGTCAAAGAGAAAAACAAACCACCCAGATGTGCCAGCTCCTAGTGAAGTGCACCAGACCTTGCACAGTCTTGGACCTGGAGAAGCTGGACAAGGTTTTTCCTGCTGGCTTCACCTAGCTATCACAATTTTAGGAAATTATCATCTCATTCGTTCAAGGGATATTTTAAAAAGTAGAGTGGGCAGGCCGGGCACGGTGGCTCAGGCCTGTAATCCCAGCACTTTGGGAGGCCGAGACGGGCGGATCACGAGGTCAGGAGATCAAGACCATCCTGGCTAACACGGTGAGACCCCGTCTCTACTAAAAAATACAAAAAAACTAGCCAGGCAAGGTGGCGGGCGCCTGTAGTCCCAGCTACTCGGGAGGCTGAGGCAGGAGAATGGCGTGAACCCGGGAGGCGGAGCTTGCAGTGAGCTGAGATCTGGCCACTGCCCTCCAGCCTGGGCAACAGAGCGAGACTCCGTCTCAGGGAAAAAAAAAAAAAAAGTAGAGTGGGCAGAGATAAAAAATACAGCTTACCAACACTTTAAGGAGTAAGCCCTGAGAACGATCTCCACTCTCTTGCCTGAGGTCTAGCCAAAAGCCAAGCCTCTTAGCCTGAGAGGCAGAGTCCCCATCCAGAAAGTTCCTGATGCCAAGAGTGCACTACAGATGCTACTGGGGAGAGAGCACGAAAATAACTCCCCTGGAATGATATTTACATCACCCAAACAAAGAACTCTCCCTGTTCGATCTGAATATCAAGAGCTGAGAGAGAGGGAAAAGGGCACTGAAAAATAATCTTGTATCTCTCTTTTTTTTTTTTTTTTTTAGAGACAGGGTCTCCTTCTGTCACCCAGGCTGGAGCGCAGTGGCACAATCACAGCTCACCGCAGCCTTGACTTACCATGCTCAAGCAATCCCCCCCACCTCAGCTTCCCAAGAACCTGGGATTACAGACATGCATGATGCCTGGCTAATGTTTTCTATTTTTTTGTAGTGATGGGGTCTCCCTATGTCAGCCAGGCTGGTCTCAAGCAATCCGCCCGCCTCAGTCTCCCAAAGTGCTTGGACTACAGGGGTGAGCCACTGTGTCCGGCACTATCATTTTGATTTGGAAAAAAAAAAATGGTGCATTCTGATCTCATCACTTCCACAGATGTGTGCTATGCTGATCTCTGAACTGGTTCTCTCCACCACCGCTCCTCACCTAGGCTACTGCGAGTCTTTTTGCTTCTGCTCTTTTCCCCATAGTTCCATAAAAATCATGTGCCTCCTCTGTTCAACATCCTCCAAAGGCATCCTAAGGCAGAGAGGATAAAACCCAGACAAGCGCGACCTGCGCTGTCCTGCACCTGCTGGCCCTACCGCCTACTCCAACCTCCTTCAAACGTGCCACCCAGATGCACTGGGCATTGCTTCTGGTGCTTGCCATTCCCCATACATCCCTCCAGAATGTACGTGGCGTTCTCATTCGCTTCATTCAGGCTTCTGCTCAAATGTCATCCCTTCTAAGAGCCCTTCCAAGGCACCCTGTGTAAATTAGCCATACCCTTTATGAAGAAAAGAATGAAAAACTAAGACTCAGGGATGGGCTGCCAAGAGACTGTCTCAGCAATCAGTGAGTATACAGTGTGAAGAGAAGCAACGTCTTGAGTGAGCTAGACTACACTGTTAGTAACTGAAAGATGTCCCTTTCCTAACAGCCCACATGTTACAACTCCAAAAGGACAGATTCTAAAACGGCCACCCTACTTACTATTTTCCAGAGTGTAAAGCAGAGTAAGGAAGATGTGTAAACTGGTCAGAATAAAGTAGTAACTGAAACCAAAATTTTTAATGGGACTATCTATGAAGAAGAGATTACTTGGCGTTTCTGCCTCCAGAGAGTTGAGTAAGCTTCTGCCAGACCCAGTCTTCCCTCAGATGACAACTATAACCTCTGCACAAAAATCCCATAAAAGCCATTTCCAGAAGGCACTAGAGAGTCAACAAAAGACAACCAATTATGGAGGGGTGCTAAAATTCAGAGGGAGGGAGTTACTGGTACAGGAAGAATTACTGTTGTTTTCACCCTGAGAGCAAGCCAGAGTTGGTACCAAGAAAGACCGCTAAAACTCTCATATGAAACCTGTGGTCTTTCTGGCCTGTAAAGGAAATGTGTAAGGTAACCATAGCCCCTAGAAAGAAAGGAGAAAAATCCAGAAAGGAGAAAGCCAGAGATGGGGAGCTCCAAGTTCTGTGTAGAAACTGCTCTGTCTCTGGCTCACCCCTAAGCCATGCATGCTTGGTGCAGGCTGTAAGCAGAGCAGCTACATATAAAATAACTCAACATGTGAGTGGCCATTCACGAGACAGGGCTTTTAGTCTGAGTCAATACAACTAACCACCTACTAAAACAAAAATATCAACACTTTCCAGAATAAACATCAAAGAAAACCATGCTGAGGCATACCACAAACTGCTGAAAACCAAATACAAAAAAAAATTTCAAAAGTAGCCAGAGAAAACCACACCTTACATATAAGGAAACAAAAATCTGAAAACCACTGACATATCGTCAGAAACAACAGAGGCCTGGAAACAGTGGAACATCTGTCAGGTGCCATGAAAGTGGTGGTCCCCAACACAGTGGAGAGTTTTTCAAAAGCCTAGACCTCAAATCCTTTGGCATAACAATACTCTCTAGTTGGCTTTCATTAGGTATTTTGTTGTTGTGCTCCAGGAGCTAAGGGACCTGATTCACATGTTTACAAAATATACAAGAGCCAGGGAGAGAGCAGACACCCACCATCACCCCTCTGTTTAGTAGTCCTACCCTATTCAATGGGAGACCCATTTCAACTGGTGACACTTCTCCCATCTCTCTACAAGTCCTGCCTCCTTGCCCCGCCACCATCCCATTCGTGCTGAAGTTCTCTTTACACAGAGCATTTGAAACAGGACTGTTCAAGGGTGGTGGCAATAAAGATCACCTTCACTCTAAGCTAGATCTTTTTATGTAAGTAATTATTTAAAAGAACGAGGAATTTTAACATGTAAGTCCTATGGGGGATCCCTAAGACAATCCTCCTCCACTTAAAATAGCTGGTGCTCAATAGACTTCACAGCCCACAAACATCCAGCACTTATGCCTATTGTTAGTGGGAACCTGAGCATAAGAGAAGCCTGTAATGCCCAGCACTTTCTGAAATGGCACGGAGGTTCCTGGGTAGATTCACTGATGCCTGGGAACCTTGGTTTAAGCTAGCATACTGAATTGGCTATATCTACATCTTGACGGAAAACCCACTCTGAGGTGTATCATAGTAGTGCCATCTTTCTATAGCAGAGAGAGCTACCAGTCTCTTTCTAGCTCTGATACCCAGGTACATCCAAGATGTCAGCAACTTCAACTGCAGGCCAGAACACCTGCCTCTCCTAGATACAAAGCACAACCAGAATATTTACAGGATGGAGTGAAATTCTCCATCTGAAGCTACTTCCTCTTTTTTAAAAGGATCAGAAAAAAAACTTGTAATGCTAACATGAGAAAGCTGTTTAGAATGGCCTATTTGTAAAGTTTCTGGCATTTTCCATTAGGTATTATTGCGATGGGCTGCCCAACAGTCAGGACAACTTATTTCCCACGAGAGTTTTTTAAAAAGGATTCATTCTGGTAAGTTCGCGATGAATTTCAGTCAACTGGGGTGGTACTAGCTTCTCTACGTCCCTATCAAAATCAAAGAAAACTCAGGAAAAATGGAAAACAACAGCTTCTCTATTATTCCACTATTTGAGGAGCATCTATCTTTCACAGAGCAAATCCTTTTTTAATTTCAATGACAAAGTTGTAACAGAAAGAAAAAAAGTGAACTTTGAGAAGTCTATTTAAAAAACTCCCCATTTACAAAACTTTGCTTAATATACAAAATAAACAGGGATAAAAAGGATTTATAACCCTACAGTCTTTGAATAGCTTCTGATGATAAATTCAATTAAATAAAAAAATAAGATTAGCAGCAGTAAGAAAAAATTTAAAGCAAAGAGGTACTTTGCACAGAAGGAAGTAGGCAGTAACAACTATGACACAAACAGAAATGATGTAGAGAGGATACAAGAAGCCTTTATGAGTGAAGTCAGTTAAAGCTGCCCACAGCATAGGCAAGACAAACATATTGGCTTTCATCTCCTTTAACATTAAGGGGCAAGAAGGAATCAAATAAGTGAGCGCCTTTCTAGAATTCTTAGTTGTCTTATCTTAGATTCCTCTTTAATGCGAGATCAAAAAAGCTAATTATCAAAGATCACAAAATGACGACTTAATCCCAGGTCTGTATCACGCCAAATCTCATACTTATTATACCATGCTGCTGCTTAGAAAAATAATTCAAATAAATTGGCTTCCCAATGAAATACATTTTTTAAAAAACTAGACTTCTAGCAATGTGTGGCCCATCAGACCTTTTGCTACCTTTTGCCGGAAAGTAACTACATATGCAGCAGGTTAAATAGTTGGCAGTCTGCTTAAGACCTGCTCTAAGGCTGCACATTTAAGAGAGATGGTCGCCATCTCTCTTCTAGAATGCCAAGTTTCATTCTGAAGTGGATACACTCCTCAGAACTAAAGCCCTGTCCTACATATTTAGCTATTATTTTTCCTGCAAAATACAGCACCTAACCATGAGATGGAGTAAAGAATGAGAAAGAACCTACAAGACACCCTGGAAGGTTCCACTGGAGTTGGTTCTCCAACTCCAAAATATCAAACCCCAAACCCAGTCTTCCAAAAGACTTCTATGAATACCTGGAAAATGACACAGGCCTTCCTAAACCCTTTGGGAAGTGACTAAAGCTGCCGCTTCTGGAATCAGACACACTAAAGCTCAGTTTCTCCATTACTCACCATGATCTTGGGCAAATTCATTAACCTAAGCCTCAGCTCCCATATGAATAAGTTGAAGAAACAGTGATAATGATATGTCACAAAATGCTTATTATAGTGACTAGATGCTAAGTGCTTCCTAAATGGTAGCTTATCATTATCATCATCATCTTGTTGTGACATGGAAGAAGTCTATGGGATAACCGACAAGGTTTTGTATATTGAATATACAATCAGTTTCGGTTTTGGGGATCCTAGATTTAGGAAGTGAGTAACAGCAACAGAACTACCAAGGCTTGAAAAAGCAGCAAGCAAATCCTTCAGGAAGAAAGGAAACTATACAGGTTTTTCATGAGTATGCATGTATTCTCCTCTACTAGAAGTCACCATTGCTAAAGTGAAGGAAGATGGAAAAGGGATTAAGAGTGACACTATTTCATGCACCAAAACGAACTCTTCGTTTTTCTATTACCATGATGGGGACGCCAATGTCAGGCCACAGAAGGTCCTCTGATGGCAGCTTGGGAGAATTCCACACCACCACGACCTTGTTCAGGTAAGGGAGGCCGTTCAGCCTCTCTAAAGAGTTCATAAGCACTTCCTCCCGCTCATAAGTCAACATCACCACCGTGAACTGCTCTCGGGGAACATTGCCTCCAAGCGCTGCCTGAAACTCCTTGCCAGAACCCCCAGCTCCACCACCAATAGGCCGAAAGCCAGTCCCTGAGCCCAAGAATTTGGCCTCTGAGGGCAACACAGGGTCAAAGGGAGTGTGGGGGAAAAGATGGAAAGGCCCTGGGGCAGAGTTCCAGCTGCGGTAAAAGTCAGTGACAGTCAGAGTGAAATTGCGGAGGTATCTGGGTGAGGCGTAGGGCGGCTCCGTCTCCACTGGCCCCAGGTCCAAGTCCCCGTTGTCAGCCATGTTGGGGTCGGTTCCAGCCGCCTTGCCTGAACGGTGGGGGATCTCAGCTGCCGCCTCTTCCTGTATGGGAGCGGCTGGGATCTGGATGCGAGTCCTAATCATCGCCAGCACGGTATTAAAAATACTGTCAGCAGTGGAGAAGTAAGTCTCCCAGAGAAAGCGGCCTTGCCGCCTCATAGCCAGGAGGTCACTATCGGAGAGGCTTCTGAGCAGGAAATGAACCTCGGTAACACGAGGCTTGGGCACCACCAGGGCCGCCTCGTTCCACTGCAGCATGTCCTGGTAGGGAAGCTGGACCTGCTCCCCAAGCACCACCGGGACGGCACCAACTTCCAAGGCTTCAAAGAGCCGTGTTGCACACCCAGAGGAAATAACCAAGCGAGGGTCCCCGGGGGTGATGATGAGGGCAAAGGTGGAGAGCTTCAGCAATTCTAAGCGGTCCTCCCGCTCCCCACACAGTGCCCACTCAGTCGGCAGGCTGGGTTTGGGCTGGTTTTTGCAGGTGAATTCCACCAGGACCTGATCCAGCTTGCTGTCCTGCACCGCCTTCAGGGTGGCAATGATCCGGTCATCGTAGTCAGCAGGAGGGTCGCCCTCCATTTCCTCTTCGAAGGAGCGGGCCTCCTGAAGGCTAGACCTCAGAGACTCAATCTTCTCGCCCTGGAAGGTGAAGAGATATTTCCGCTTCACTGGCACCTGTGGTGGGATTTCCATGAAGTTGGGCTCAGACATGGCATGGACCAGCGGCGATACGACCAAGTCAAAGCCAGGTCTGTACTGGACAGCGTAGAAGGTGGACTGGGCCACCATGGCACGGCCAGTACTGACGTTATATAGGAGGTTCTGTGTATCTGACTTACGCGACAGATTGATGATGACATGGTTGTGTCCATCTGTCCGCCAGTGTGGCAGGGAATGCAACTGCTTCTCCAGCTCAGCAGGCCGCAGCACCACCGGCTCCTGCATCTCTCCCACTAGTATCACGTAAAGGCAGGCAATGTCTGCGTTTTCTGTAACATAAACGTTAGCTCGTGCTGTCCCCTGAAAAGCCTGCTTGACCAAGGGATCCAGGTAGCTGCCAAAGACAAACTGGTCACTGTCATAGACATAGACCGGAAAGCCAGAGGTGAGAGGGCAACGAGAATAATCAAAGCAGTTGTGCAGCCGGCAGCCCCGAGTGGCCTTCGGGGGAGGGAGGCCTGCATCGTCCTTCTCTGGGAGCAGTCGGATAGGCAGGGACAGCTTGGGCTGGTTCTGGGCCATGAGCTCCTTGTAGGAATGCTCGGTCTGGCTGATGACATTCTTGAGCTGGAGCAGGTCCTGCTTGGCATTCTCGATGCTCTTCTTACAGGCTTCTATCTTCAGATTCAGCTTGGCGATCTCGCTGTTCAGCTCTTGGCGCTTGGCCTCCAGCTGCAGGAGCTCTTCACTCACCGACTCCCGGATGCGGCACAGATCCAGCACATGCTTCACCTCGCACAGCTCGTTCCCCACCCGGGGGCCAAAAATCCGCTTGCCTGCCTCATCAGCCTCATCCAGAGTGGTGAGGTAATAGTGGGCGATGAGCGGGAAGAAGACCAGGATGACAAAGAGCGTGAAGCTGAGCCACGTGAGGCGAATGCGGTTGGACCAGCGCAGCATGCAGGTCTGACCTCCGTTCCCCACGCCCCCATTCCGCAGCATGGTATAGCCTGTCATGAGTCCTCTGCAGCCTGCCCCCCAGATCACGTCGGGTCACTCGCCATAACCATGGGTTGCTATTCCACAAAACTATCTCTGTTTCACTGACGCGTTTCCAGAAGAGTTAGTGTGCTCCCTGGACAAGGCACCAAATAAAATGGAAATTTCATTTTCCTCAGCTGCAGCTGAAATGGTCTCTGACCCTATTCCAGAAGATTTTAAGTTCTGGCTGTTGACCAAAGAACATGTCCTTAATCTTTATCAAACGGTAAAAGGTGCCACATACTTGCTGCGATGAAAGGGAGGAAGTACCTGATGATGAAACCCAGAAAAAACACCCTGGAATCAGACAGACTTTCTCAACTGCCATAGCTCTTGTTTCTTGGCTTTGCTGACCAACAAGTATGCATAGTGTCAATTCACAGTTATACAGTAATGGGTTAGAACAGAAATAAATGCCAGCTTCTTACGATGCCTTTGCCAACAATCAGGCCTGCAAAAGAAAGAGAACCATGTCAGTCTTGAAGAGATTATGTTCAACACCCCCACCACCATACATTTCTAGAAAATGCTTAAATCTTGGATGAAACAACGGCTAGAACACTGGCTGTGTCTCAAAGAACATTACAATGACAATGTAGAGATGTTGTTTGTTGTTTGGTACGGGTATTTTACTTGGGGTAATAAATGGATAAGTGCCCCCAAAAAGCTGCAGTTTACAACCCCTCCCCACTTCTCATTTAACTGGATCTAGAGTGGCATTACAGCCCTATAACACAATGACCAACTAAATTCACGGGACAAAGATGTCCGCAGTCTCATTTTCTTATCTGTTCCATACCTGGGCATCATCTTTAGATGAAGAGAAATACCTTCCTAGCCAACTTGGGTAGTTTATGTTTACTCCTAACCTATAAGTCTTCTTTGGAAATACTTTACAAAAAAAGACTCTGAAAAGCTCAATTTGTTCAACATAGAGTTGAAAGGGTTGAAGAGAACTCTTTTGATCTGTATCCAGTAGTAGATGCAGTAATCCTGAGACAAAATGTATTTCCCAGTTTGCTTCTCATTTATCTTCCATTAGCAGACATCATGTGCTCTTTCTTAAAATATAAATAGTAACTTGCTCTTTTAGAAAGAACACTATACTTAGAAATGAGAGACATTCGTTCTCATTCTCTGCTGACAGATTTGCTATCAGACCTCGGTTTCCTAGTCTTCTAAAATGGAGATAGGTGCACAGAGACGACAGTGCACCACAATGCTGCGACACAAAGTGCAGTGGACGGGAGGATGCTTGAAGCGACTCAGTCCCTCAACGACACTCCCAGCCCTGCTCTCTCACCAAGCTTCACTGCCACTGACTACAGAAGCTTGCCACTTGCTTTCCCTCAAACTCAACAGAGCTGGAAGCAAATCATAATATTCTATGCCAGGAAATATTCCCAGTTTCTTTTATCATTCTTCCAAAAAATATTCACCATACTCTTAACAGGGCTAAGACATGCTAAATATAACTGTGGGAGAATCTAGGATGTATAATCCTTGACCTCATGGAACTTCCTTCAGCCTAAGAGATAAGATATAAACAAACAAGGGTACACGTAGCATAAAATGAGTAGGAATCCACAGAGGCACAACCACTTTTTCTAACCTCTACCTCTGTCAAAGATGTTTAACTATTAAAGGTGTAATAGTCTTCTCTCCTTTTTACCATTTTTATAAACATAATTTTTTTTCAGAATAAAGATTTCTTAAAACATTCTAACATTTTTTCAAGTAACATTTGATTTCATTGTAACATTTGATATTAAATTTTAATCTGTCAATAAATTATAATAACAATTTCTAAAGAAAAGGGGACATTAGGCCGGGCATGGTGGCTCACGCCTGTAATCCCAGCACTTTGGGAGGCCAAGGCGGGTGGATCACCTGAGGTCAGGAGTTTGAGACCAGCCTGGCCAACATGGCGAAACCCCATCTCTACTAAAAATACAAAATTAGCTGGGTGTGGTGGCACACAACTGTAATCCCAGCTACTCAGGAGGCTGAGGCAGGAGAATCACCTGAACCCGGGAGGCGGAGGTTGCAGTGAGCGGAGATCGCACAATTGCACCCCAGCCTGGGCAACAAGAGTGAAACTCCATCTCTTAAAAAAAAAAAAGAAAGAAAGAAAGAAAAGAGGATATTAGAATTGGCTAACAGCAAAGAATGAGAGGAGGGAAATGATGGTGTGAGTCACTTCGTCCATTAGAAAGAACATCTGACAAGACATCAGACCTCAAGTTGATGATAATATTAATAAAAGTTTTAAGTATTTGGATAATCTAAACTTGGATAATTAGCAGCTGACCAAATACTCGAATTTACATTATCCTTGGGATTCACATGTTTAAATCTCTTGCTTTCAAAAGAATCTTCTTTGCACTTATGACCAAATTGTAACAAAGAAACAACAGAACGGAAGAAAAAGAAAAGAAGGCGTAATCACGTAATCACGGCAATCCAGCTGACTCATTCCTTCCTCACCATGTGTTTCAGGATCCTTCCTTCCTCTGACTTGTGTAGCATTACACCTCAACACATGATTTCTTGAAAGAGTGAACCTCCAGGGCTTGCTCTCCTGATTAAAAAAAATTAAGCAAAAACAAAAATAGAACAGTGACACGCTATTAGAAAAATACTCAATACTGAAAGTGCTATTAAACAACTTATTTACTGTCCCCTATGAAAAGATTTCTCTCATGTATATGAGGTCACCGAATAATTTACTGTCCAAACAGACTCTTTGAAGTGGAAAGGTAGACTTTTAATAAACACACAGCGACAAGTGGTATACAAGGGGACTCTCGCAGGCAAACCATCCAGACAGACGTTACCTATTTATGTGCTCTAAGGTGGAATAAAACCAAACACTAAAATATGGAAAAGTCCTTACTTGTTGAAAGTATATACTGAGATATTTACAGATGAAATATTATTGGAATTTGCTTCAAAATAAACAGGATGAGGGTGGCGGGGAGTGTCTGCAGGTAGAAATGAACCCAAGATCAGCCGTACGCTGACTGCTGTTGACAATGAATGATGGGTACCCATGGGGGCTTATTATATCAGGCTCTCTGCTTTTGCCTAGGTTTGAAATTTTTCATACCAAAAATTCAAAAAGATACCACATACAGTGTCTAAACACGGGTTTTTAAAAAGTCATTTGGAGACTGACTATACTTAGTGTAATATTTCTAGTGCTACCAACTTACATATAAGCAGAGCTGAGTAAAAACAAACATTCTCACAGAAACCAATAATTCAACAATGATTCAAAAGAATGCATCCCCACTAAATTCCCATCTCTTTTACTGGAGCCAGGCAAAAGCATCGTCCATGTCCAACAGCATTAGTATTCCTTCCTAAACAGCTAATTAAATTATTTCAAGCCGAAAGAAAAAGAATACTCTCAGAATCTCTTCTGTCATTCTCTGGAAAATGACAATAAATATATCAGCCTCTAGAAATAAATGTCACTGAAATAATGATAAGGAGCAACCTTCAGATTTTTTACTCCATATACAATGTACATGTCTAATTCATTCTCCGTCACCTGCCACAGCATTTCATGCTTAACTTGCCAGCTGGCCTCCATTCCTGCCCCTACAATGCACTCCACACACAGCGACCAGGACCATCTTGAAACGTGACTCAGACCATGCCTCCCCTCTTGGTATTTTCAAGGCTGCCCACTGTACTGCCGGGCCCCCCAGACCCATCTCAGTTACCATCACTGTTCCCCTTGCTCTCTCAGCTTCGGCCACACTGGCCTCCTCTTACCTCCTCGACTATGCCAAGCTTCTTGCTCTCACCTGTTTTGTCTGAAATGTTTTTCCCCAGGCTTCTGCCTGGCAGACTCTTTCTTATCCTTCAGGTCTCAACTTTCCTGGCATTCTCATTTAAAGTTGCCTTTCTTACTCCCTGATGCCCTCTGGCTCCGACCCACTGATTTACTTCCCAGTATCTTTTAATTTATTAATTCCCTCCCTTCCCCACCAAAGCCTAATCCTCAAGGGGAGGAACCCTTTGTGCTTGGATCACTGCTGCGTGGCCAGCACCCAGCCCAGTGTCCGGCACGCTGTACACACTCTATAAATATTTGTTAAATGAGTCGTATCCCTGATCACTTCCTCATCCTACAAACTCTCAATTCTCCCCTGGACTTCCATGAAGCTGTGCTTTTTTAGTGTTCCATCTACTTCCCTGACTCATCCTCCCTTTCTGCTTTGCTGGGACCCAGTCCTCCTACCTCATACTGAACGTGTTCCCCATGGCTCTCAACATAATGTTAATGAATCCATTAACAAATAATGTCTTGAATACACTGTAAACTACAGAGAGAGAACTTCAGAGCCGGGAGGCAGCTGGATGGCCATATGGACCTGCAGCTAGACTACCTGGCTCAGGACGCAGCTCAGCCTTGAGTATTTCGGAATGTTACATAATCTCCCTGAGCTCATTTCCTCCTTTGTAAAGTGAGGCTGAAAATCTCTGCCTACTGCCAAAGTTACTGCACAAATTAAGTAAGATATTATAGATGGAAGAAAAAAAAAAAAACAGGAACATGGCTGAAACAGTGCTTAGAGGAAAATGTATGCACAAATTCTTATATTGAAGAAAAGTCTCAAATCAATCACCTATGCTCCTCCTTCAAGAACCCGGAAAAAAAACAAAACCTAAAGAGCAGAAATCAACAAAATCAAAAACAGAAAAGCAGAAGAGAAAAAGCAAAAAGCAAGAAAACAAAGAGGTTTGTCACTGGTTTGGCAAACCTGCACGAGTGACAAAGAAAAAAGGGAAAAGACACAAATTTCCAATAACAGGAATGAAACAGGGACTATCACTGCAGGCTACAAACAACTCTACACACTTCAGTGAAATGGACCAACTCCTTGGAAAACACAAAGTACCACAACTCATCCAATAGGGAATAATCTGAATTCGTTTTATAACTATTAAGTAAATTGACTTCATACTTTTAAAAATCCCAAAAAAGAAATCTCCAGTCCCAGATGGTTTCACTGAAGAATTCTACTAAACATTTAAAGAAAACTAAACACCTATTCTACGCTGTCTCTTCCAGAGGAAGGAACACTTCCCAGTTCATTTTATAAACCTAGCATTGCCCTGACACTAAAGCCAAACAAAGACAGTACTAAAAAAAAAAAAAAAAAAAGACCACCACAAGCCAGGCACTGGGGCTCACGTCTATAATCCCAGCACTCCGGAAGGCTGAGGGGAGAGGATGGCCTGAGACCAGCCCTGGCAACACAGTGAGACCCCACCATCTCTAACAACAACAACAAAAAATTAAATTAGCCAGGCATGGTCCCAGCTACTCGAAAGGCTGAGGTGGGAGGTGAGATCATACCTGGGTGACAGAGCAAGACCCTGCCTCAAAAAAAAAAAAGAAAAGAAAAGAAAGAAAACTACAAAAAAAACTCATGAATATAGACACAAAAAAACTCAACACAATATTAGGGACAGAATTCAGCGATATATAAAAAGAATCCCATTATATTGCATTTAAGTAGGCAAGTCTTAAGTATTTTAATATAGTTAATCCTATCCAGAAGCATAAAGTCTCTCCACTTACACCTTCCTTTCTCCTATCAAAGTGTCTTGCATTCTCACCCATGCTGTGCACCTCATATTAAGGCAGTCTGCATTTTATACTTCCTGCCCATGCCCTCTCCTGGTTCTCTTTCTCTGACCCCTTTTCACTGCTCCCCAAATGTAGCTGTTCCCGCAGGCTTGTCCTCGACCTCTTCTCTGCCTTCACCTCCCAGAATTTGCCAGTGAGCTTCGGTTAGCCCCCGATTGGCTGACTCTCAAATGGACTTTTCCCATCTTCACCTCCCTCCTGATATCCTTTTCCCAGTGGTCAGCAACACAGCCATCTACACGTCAAAGGTCCAATGGCAGCAAGCACATCTTCTATGACTAGAAGGGGATCGTGACAGTGTCTTCTCCCAGGGGGAAAAAAACTAAAATAGTTGTATACAGAGATTTATCATTCAGATTGTGGCCAGCGTCCTACCTTTTACTCTTTTCCCTAATTAGACATTTTGGTGACAAATGCAAAGTAGAAATCTCTATCTGCTAGCTAGTCACTGAACGGCTGAACCAAGCTGTAGCCCTGGAAAACTACAATGTAATCACTCCGTTCCAGAGTCTGAGCAGCGGGCTGAGAAGTCGGGGCTCAGAGTTCCAATCCAGAACTGTGCACGTGCTGGTGTTCCCCTTCACCTTCTCACCCCTCCACCTCCAAGTACCAGGGCCCTCCTCCTCTCGCATCCCTTATCTCAACAGCAAACTGCGATTATCAGCAGGAACATTACTCACGGCCTTGCTTTCAAGAGTTTGTTGATATAACCACCATCCTACGGACTTGACTTTTCTCCTCGTAAAACAAAAACACTGATACTGAAACTTCCCATCGCGGATCTGGGATATGTCTCTATTTAGATCTTCTTTCGTGTCTTTTAATAAAACTGTATAATTTTATATGCAGAAAATTATCAGACTACAATGCAGCTCTGAAAGAAAGAAAAAAGTTAAACTACACTAAAACACTCACCTGGAGAGACAGGAGGCGCAATGGGGAAGAATGGAGTCACTGCTCCATCTGGCTATGATGCCTTCCACGTGGAAGGTATGAAGGGAGAACAGGGCGAGAAACAGAGAGGCTAGACGCTTTCCAGATGTTCCCAGTGAAACCTTAATGGCCTCTAATATCTTAAATAATTATGATAATAGCTAACAGGTATTGAATGCTCACTATATGCCGGGTTAAACCTACTACCACATATTCCTCAACACACTCACTTAATCCTCACAACAATCTTGTGAAGTGGATTTACTGTTATTCCTGCTCTGTACATGAGGAAACCAAAGCACAGAGGCTAATTAGCCATAAGTCACCCTTGTTACGTGGTGAAACTTGAATTCAAACCAAAGCAAGCTGACTGTAAGGCTCATACCTTTAATGCCTTAATTATGTTACACTGTCTATATTAATACAAGTAACAATGCAAGCAGGCATACACACATGCCTATCATGTGTATTTTTACATTCTCCATATCACTGCTACTCCACTGTAACCATGAATAATAATTACAATTGAAACACATAATATTCCTCCAAAACCGAAAGTCAACACTATATTCAAAGTATCTACCTGCTAAAGAGAATAGCAGACTTAGAGCAAAATATGTTTGCCAGTGTGCCTTTGACCCACCTGTATATCTGTGCTTATAGTACCATTTTCTCTTTTTCATTTAGGTCAAAATGGGCCCATCAAGTGGCAGAACTCCATGACAACCCAGGTGCGGGTTCTACAGAGCTGTCTGCACGTTGCTGCCATTGCTGCCATCACCAGGAGCCCTTCCAATTAGGTAAAGAGAGTTCTCCACAGGAAACCATTTCAGTGAGGTCGTTGAAAGCAGTATTTCAGAGGATTGTTTTGTTTTTAAGTACTAAAAACCCAAAAAAAATCATTTCCTGATTTCCTTACTAAGTACAGCCTGTCAAGGCAAGACAGTACCTAGTTCGTGAAGTCAGGAAGTATGTTAATAAGCACTAAAACACATTTCCCAACGCTATCACTGATTTGTCTTCTGTTTAAAAAAAAGGCACTTCCCAGGGAAGCTAATTGTAGATAAAGAGTAAGCTGTAAGAACTACATATAGACACTTCCCAAGTTACAGGAGACCAAGGCTCTATGTTTTCACAATCCAACGACCACAGTGGTTTCTTACTGGATAATTTAGCCTGGATGAAAAAAGCGAAATAGAACATCCTCAGCAATTAAAAAACAAAATGAAGTGTGAAAAACTGGTTGTGCCTTGACCTACTGACTCGAGAGTGAAGATTATGATGCAACCAGAGAACCGGAGTTTGAGCCACCCTTATGGCTGTTAGAAAGGGAAAACAAGTTATTCTTTGGGCTTAAGAGCAGATTTCTAAATCCCAAGGTGTTCCACAAATGCCACTAGCAGACAAATCACAAAATACAAAAGGAACTCATCAATAAGTGGTGAGCATTCCTTCCGCTGTTCAATATATAGATACTAAAAAGGAAAATGAGGCTGTTGATTACCCCAAGTCATCTATTTGGCAACAAACCTGAGCCCAGAAGTCTCAACTCGCTGGGTAAGTCCTCAATTTGAAAATTATGCCATTGCCTTACCTGTTTCCCTTCCCACCAGTTTGCTAATGTCCCACAAATCCAAATTGTATTGTCTTACCAGTCAAGTTTAACTAGGTGTAAAAATCAGATTCACCACTTAAGAATTTTTTCAAATAATAAACCGGGGCCCAAGCTACTTTAACTAAATCGGAATTCCTAGGTGTGGGGGCCAAACTCCTGCAGTTTGACGAAGTTCCCAGGTGATTTTAATGCAGAGCACACAACCCTAACTCCAAAACCACTGGTCTAATGAAGAACTGATAGTAATGGAGATTCAGATTAATGGCAGCCGAATCAATGTAATTGTAGACAGCTGAAGAAGACAAACAGCACTATCCCTTACCTAATGCAGAAAGTCCGCACTACAATGCACCACACGCCCTTGGAAGATGGGGAGAAGAGGGCTTTATCATAATTGCTACTGATTTATATTTACAGTGTGCTAGGCACAGTACTCTAGGTAACACACTTCACACATATTATCTCATTTCATCAGCCACATGGGATTACTGTCATTCCCACTTCACCGATGAAGCAGTGGCATATCACTGAGGCTAGGAAACTTGTTCAGCGCAATACGGCAACCAAGTTACAAATCCAGGTCTGTATGACCTACAGCCCTGTATACTGCTTCTCACTTATCTACCATTTGTTTACTTAGAGGATTCATTTTGTCTTAATTCATTTTACAATCAATATGTATTACTTTTGTAATTAAAAATATTACCTTATTGCAATCTTTTTTAAAAAACACCTCATTACATTTTTCAATAAATAATGTGACACATCTATTTGGGGAAAAAAAAACAAAGTCAGATTACTACATGACAAACCAAATCCAAAAATAAGTTCCAGATGCATTCAAGAGTTAATTATAATAAATGAACTGTAACAAGAAAAGGAAAACACAAGTGTAATTTCATCTCAAGTTAAGCATAGCCACTTTTCCAGGAATCCAAGCAAAATTAAAATCCAGAAATGTTCAACAGGTTTGACTCTATAAGAATCAAAGGATTCTAAGTATTCAGAAGGGAAAAAAAGCTTAAATTTGATTAAAAACTGGGAAGCCTGCGCAATATGACAGAATTTTAAAAAGGCAATCAACAGTGGTCAACGGATATAAACAAGAAATTACACAAAAAGGGTTCACGTTTATATATTTAACCTTCCTAGCGATCAAAGAAATGCACATTTCAAACAAGATACTGTGGTATATTCCACTAATAAATCATCAAAGAATTGTAAAATTATAATATCTGGTGCTAAGCAGGATCCAGGGTAAACATTCCCATACTTGGCTGCTGGGATTGCAAGTTGGCACACCTTTCTGGAGCACAATTTGGCAGTAATAGAAACAGTGAAACTGTGCCTGTCCTCTTTCCCTGTAATTCTATCCCAGAAATTATTCTTAAAGAATCATGAGTGAGAAAAAAGATTTAACTTCCAAAATGTTCATACTAAAACATTAAAATAAAGTGATTAAAGTACAGTACAACTCTGAACTATGCTGGCTGCCACAATGTGGCAGGTACTCTTGCAGTAAAAAGGTAAATTGAAAAGTAATTTGCCATTTGTAAGAAAAAAAACCTTCGAAATTTTCTTGTCTCTGATTCAGCAATTTCACTTTCTAGGAATGTATTTTAGGTGAGCAAGATTTGTATATAAAGATGCAATCACCTCATTATTCTTTATCATCTACATAAAATATATAAATTAAATGTCCAAGACTAGGAGCAAGGTTAAACAATGTGTGACTGTCACTGATATGACTATCATACCATTAGGAAGCTTTTCAATGGTTTTAAATAAAAAGAAAAGATGTTCACAGAAAAATACAGATTCAAAGCCATATACGCCGTATAACAAGTTTAAAATGCATATGTATATATTTCTGAATAGAAAAACAGAAGCAAAAACACCAACAGAGGCACTTCTAGATTGTGAAATTATAGGTCATTTCTGCATTCTTCCCATCTTTCTCATTCTCCCTCCTAAAATGAGATGCATCATTTTCATAAGGGCTGGGTAGAGATGTAGAAACAAGGTTTTTAAATACAGTCTTCAGATGGATTTTGCTAACTTATTCTCAGAACAGTCAACTTAGTATACAAGTGCCTAGAGTATAAACTAATCTCTCTTAACGCTTTCCGCTTCCCCAAAACACATGATTTTTATTTTATGCTGTGGAGGCATACAACTGATGTCGTTAGTGCCCTGGGCCTCCCTGAATGAGACACAGAAAGTGAGGCAAGTTTGCTAAGCCATGCATAAATCAGTTTTTGGCTTTTTTTTTTTTTTTTTTTTTTAAGAGACGGAGTCTTACTATGATGTTGCTCAAGCTGGTCCTGAACTCCTGGACTCAAGGTGAGTGCTGGGATTACAGGTGTGAGCCACCGTGCCCAGCCTTAAATCAGCTTATGACTCGGGCATCCTCCTTCACCCTTCGTGGGTGAATTCAGCTTGAGACGCTTTACCATCCCATCATCATTACCATCTTTCTGATTCATCAGGTCCTCTAACTTCCCAATTCCTCCTTCTTGACTCACTAGCTCCTTATCATTTGTTAACTCATAAATTAAGGGGTTCGACTAGATGACCTCAAAGATCCTTTTAGACTCTAGGCCCTCAGTGACTGACAACTGTCTTGCTCCCAGAAAGCACAAAAACATGTTTTACTGTGGGGAAAATTTCACCACCCTATCTACTCAAGGCAGCAAGGCCATTTCCAAGACCTCCTTCTCGTTTCACCTCCAAGATTTCAAGCATAAGGCTTTCCTTTAAGGCCCCTCTTAATTTTCCACAGACTCCATTAATAATTTGGGATCCCATCAACTATTTTCTGCATTTGAAGCCACTGTGCTTTTTATATTTTACAGCTCTATTTCAGAAACAAAGGAAGCCAGATGCTGCAGCTCACGCCTATAATCCCAGCACTTTGGGAAGCCAAGGTAGGTGGAAGTTCAAGACCAGCCTGGCCAACATGGTGAAACCCCATCTCTACTGAAAATACAAAA
This sequence comes from Chlorocebus sabaeus, assembly GCF_047675955.1. Classification (NCBI taxonomy): domain Eukaryota; kingdom Metazoa; phylum Chordata; class Mammalia; order Primates; family Cercopithecidae; genus Chlorocebus; species Chlorocebus sabaeus. The sequence continues at coordinate 28,308,283 of NC_132911.1, read as the reverse complement.
TTACCCAGGTGTGGTGGCGCGCACCTGTAATGTTAGCTACTCGGGAGGTTGAGGCAGGATAATTACTTGAACCTGGGAAGCGGAAGTTTCCAGTCAGCTGAGATCATGCCATTGCACTCCAGCCTGGATGAAAAAAGCAAGACTCTGTCTCAAAGAAAAAAGAAAAGAAAAACAAAGAAAGGAAGCCATGTTGGAAAGAGTACATCAAAATTGCTGAAAAAACATTTAAAAGCAAGTTGGAGAAGAGGTTTGAAAGGGAAAGCAGTCAACAAAGCAAACATCCAGGACGTTAACCATTAATGTTATTGACCAGTCCAAAAGGTACTGGACACAGCCAAATGAAGGAATATACCAAGGGAAAGGCATGTGTGTGAGGGGTGGTGCTCTAAGGCAGGCACCGGCAAGTGGCAGCTGCCTGCTTTTGTAGATAAAGTTTAACTGGAATACAGCTTTGCTCATTCCGTTATGGATTCCGTTTGTATGGCTGCGTATAGTAGGCATTCTTATATATTATGTATATGATGCTTTCACTCTCCAAAAGACTCTACAGTTCATCTTCCTATGGCTCCACTTCTAGACTTTTAATGGGTCATTTGGGTGTGAGTAGTATCCTACACTGCACTTTATGGCCTAAGTGTGGGAGAGGGAAGTATGTTAGTAATAAGTCTCCACATTCCTCTTCTATTTTCAAGATCACAGGTTTTTAAAATCCTGCTTCTCTTCTCCCTAGTAACATCACCCAAGAGGTCTGAATGATTGAAAATTTAAAAGGACTGTGCAACTGATTCCGCCAAGAAAAGAAAAGATGAAGCTTACAGGTGAGCCCACCTCTGTCCCTCTGGAGCTCATCGACTCTCTCTGCCTGGGCTATGCTATTTCCATGAAACCTCTAAAAGTGAAAAATCCTTTTTTCCCTCTTAGTCAACTGCCCTATCATTGAAAGTCTTCGAAATGATAGTTGCCGAAATGAAGAGGTAACAAAAATAAAACAGAAATATGTTAACAGAAGTTTTCTGAGCTAAACTTAATAACCAGCGAATGGAGTGGGCAGTTTTAAGACGTTATGAAAGGTCCTGGTTTCATATTCCTTGCCTCACTCTACAGTAACATGCCAAGGCACTCGAACCTTTACCAAGAGTAGGTCTGGTGGGACCTTCATTTTTTCTCCTAACACCGGAGTCTACAACAGGGAATCCCTCCCACCCTCCTCCAGAAGACCACCAGTCTCAACTGGGACAGGGACTCCGCATCACTCCTGCACCCCCTCATCACCCATAACCCTCCAATCCACAGCTGGCCTAGGACCCTGCGGAAAAGAACCGGTCTCTGTCTAGTCTAAGACATTCTTCTGCTGGCTTCAAACCACCCTCTGGACTTGCCCTCTCTCCTAAAAATACATTTCCCATGCTCAGCCTGGCCCCTGACTTACTTCTTTCCAAACTGTTCACTTAAAATCTTTTTACTCTGAGATCAAAACTCTGAGGCCTAATCACTGAAAGATCCCAACTACACACCAAATATTAACAGAGTTTTCCCCCACTAGAAAAGCCAGAGGTGGAGGGATACAGACATATGCCTGTCAATCACTTTTTAGGTAGGTATGCCCCTTACATCTGGATATTAAACACATGTTTCCGGAAGTCAGAAGAGCCACAATTCCGACTCCTCCAGAAAGCACTTAGTTAAGCTAGATTCTCTCATGCTCGTGAGTTCTTATGATTCTTCGGGCCCCCCACAGGCAAAAGAATGGGAAATTCCCACAGGATAAGGTATTTTTAACACACCAAATAACAGTTTAAGAAAACAGTTCTTTCATCACAAAATATTTAAAAGTCCCTCTGCTAAATAGCAAGTCGCTGAAAAGGCTTCGCTTCGCTCCAGACTCTGCGCCCCGCTGTTACTATACCAGCACACAGGTCACAGACAGTCACCGTATCAGAACGCAAGACTCGCTGGCGAACAAAATACAGAAAACTGCAGAGTCTGCATGGCTGCAACACACAATGCCTTTAAAAACAAAAGAACACACGGGGAGCTTGGCCAGTAAAAATAAAGCTACCTAAATTGGACAAAGAATAGGACAAAGTGACAAGAAATGCTAAAGACGCCTCTTAAGTAAATCACATATGGGGAACAAAATGGACATGTGGTGGTGTTCTGCGCTTCCTCCTCCACCAAAGCAGTCGAACCAAGAAGACTTGATGAAGCTTTTAGAGTTTTTAAAAGGGGAAACAAAACAATCCAGGTTGCGGGGAAGGGCGGGGGTGGGGTGGTGCGGCTGGCGGGGGAGGGGCAAAATCCACAAAATTTAAGTCTTCTGAGAGCCATACAGATTTTATTAATAAAAGGAGCCGAATCTCTCGCTCAATGTGGGGAAGAGAAAGCAGCACCCATCAGCAGCCGGGCAGCCCTGCCTCGCCTCCGAGGGCCTCGGAATAGGTGCTGTCCCCGTCGCTGGGCTCGGAGCTCCGCCGCTCACACACGCCCCGCGCAGCCCTGTCCGGTCCCGCCCGGGCAGCGCGAGGCCGGCTCTAGGGGAGCTGGGCCTGGGAGCCAGGGTCCTGCAGCACTTGGACCATCGGACAGGAAGCGGCTCCTCTGACTGTGGCTCCTGAAAGGAGGCGAGCCCGGCAAAAAGAGCCAGCGGGGAGGGCAGCAGGCGACTGCGTGTAGAAGCAGGGAGCAGATGTGGGAAGGTGTGCACGGGAAGGGGTGGGGGTAGTCCGGGGCTGCGCCTCCGCCGACAGAAGATGCTCCGGGCCAGCAGCCGGACAAACGCCGCGAGCCACAGAGGATGTAAGGCTTTAGGGAGCAGAGGAAGCTCAATAGCTGCAACCGAGCGTGCAAGAAAAGACGTGGAGGCGGGTCCCGAGCAGCCCAAACTGGGGCGAGAGAGGGCGTGTGGGGGCGGGGAGGGGGTGCCCCAGCCCAGGGACCCGTTAGCCTTCCCCGCTGCCGGCCGAGGGCCTGGCGGCCTCTCCCCGGGCCCCTGAGCCGTCGGGCAGGCCTACTCCGCTCGGAGGCTGCACGCCTCCCGCCGCCGGGCAGCAGTCTCCCCAGGGCACCGCGGACCCGGTTCCTCCCGCCGCGTCCCCAGCGCTCGGGGCCAGCCCCGGCACCCTCCCACGAGCCCTTCCGGGCGCGGCCCCCGCTCCTGGGGCTCACGCGCGGCTAGCAGTCCTACCGGCTTCCAGCTTAGGGACCTGCCGCCGCCGCCGCCGCTGCCGCTGCCTGCGCGAAAGTCGGCGTCCCAGAAGCCGCTCGGGCTGCCGGCCGCCCGCCTTCCAGGCCGCGCCGGATCCGCCGCTCCCCCTGCCGGCCGGCAGCCATTTCCGACAGAAGCCTGCGGAACTTGCCGAAGGGCGCCGCGCCGGAAATGGCCGAAGCCGGCGTTCGCGAGCGGGGGCGCGGACGCGGGCACGCGCTCTCCACTTTCCCGACCGCGTCCGAAGACCGCCGAGGCCTCCCGCAGCCCCGCGGTGACACCCGGGTCAGGGCGCTAGGCCGGGCGCCGGGGATTGTGGGAGGTGCGGGGGGCGCGCCGGCCGCCTTCGGAGCCTCGCAACCCGCGTTCTGCAAAGGCCGCCGGGCCCAGTTGAGAAGACCCGACCGCGGAGGGCAGGGAGGATGCTCCCGGCGGCGCGGGAACCGGCTCTGACTCCCGAGCCACCGCCGCTTCCGCAGTAGCGCTGGCCCAGGAAAAGTCAAGTCACAAACCCTTGAAATCTAAAACTCCATCCCCAGAGAAAAGGCCTCCAAGGACGGGCGCCGTGCGCGGCAACGGCCTGCAGTTTTGAAGCCCTTTGACTATTTCATAACAAAGACAAGGCCGGACGGCTTGGACGCTTAGGAAAATCCTGGGGCTTTGCAAAAACAACAGGTTAATCCAGTCGTGTGAGATATCACCAAAACAAGACAGGAAAGGACACCGTGTCAATGCTGAAGAGCCAGCCCCTGTGAGCCCCAAACTGCACATTTTCCACAGTCCCAAGGAACACGTAACTGTGTGTTTCCACACTTGGCGAAATCAGGACAAGACCTCTTGATAATGGAACAGGGGATGGGGATGGGAGCAGGCACCCTACCTGGTCACCTGCTTAACTTAGAAACCAGCTTTTAAAACCTGAGCTACGGTCAAATTTGTCTCAATGTGTATATATATATATATATATATATATATATATATATATATTTTTTTTTTTTTTTTTTTTTTTAAATGTTTTTAATACCCAGAACACAGGGCTTCTACTTCAGGGTTTCCTCGCCAGGGAACCCCAAACACACAGGGCCTGGAGAAGCCGGGTAGAGCCCGGCCAGGCTGGCTTCTGGCCCTGCGCTTGGGTGGTCTGCTGCCTTTAGAAGAACTGCACCCCAGAGACAGGTTCGCAGCTGCCGGCCTTATCCACTTGCCCTTCCTGCTGGAGCCCAGGCCCAGTGCTCCAGCGAGGAGGCTGAGAAAACGGTGAAGACTGATGCCCACGGGGGACAGCTTGGGCTAAGGATGACGTTTGCAAAACAAACCTTTAAAAACCCATAGCAACCTGTTTTCTAGAGCACATTCTTCATCTCTCCACCCCCAAACCAGTCCCTACTCGGATCCTCCTTTTCCTATCCTCTTTCTCTTCCTCCCCTCTCCTGTTCACTTTTCCTGTCCTTTCTTCTTGATTACTATAAACAAACGCTTTCCAAGTCTTATCGCCATCAGATGTGTACATACCCAACCCCTTACTGTTACCAATTTGTTGAGGAAAGTCAAGAGAGGAGGAGGAGGCAAAGTTTAAAAATCAGAAGCATTGCAGGAAATGAAAATGGAGTGAGTGTTGCCTGGGTATCATAAATTCTATTTTTTTTTTTTTTTTTTTTTTTTTAACAATTCCTCTACTTGGCTCTCCTCCAAAGGTACACGGCAGTAGCAGGTAGGGGCTTGGCAGTGTGGGAGGAGATACCACAGAAGACGGAAGAGCCACCAGGCCTTGGTTCATCTCCACACTGGCGAGAGAGGACGTGCAGGTACCTGCTACCTGTTGGACTGTCTTCTTTTACGTTGGAGTAACTTAACACATTGCTGCCCTTAACTTTGACTTACTTGCTTTTAAAGATGATGAAGCTGGCCAGGCGCAGTGGCTCACGCCTATAATCCCAGCATTTTGGGAGGCCCAGGCAGGTGGATCACGAGGTCAGGAGTTCGAGACCAGCCTGGCCAATATGGTGAAACCCTGTCTACCAAAAATACAAAAATTAGCTAGGCGTGGTGGCACACGCCTATAATCCCAGCTACTTGGGAGGCTGAGGCAGGAGAATCGCTTGACCCCAGGAGGCAGGGGTTGCAGTAAGCCAAGATTGCGCCACTGCACTCCAGCCTGGGCAACAGAGCAAGTCTCCGTCTAGGGAAGAAAAAAAAAAGATTATGAAACTTTAGGGAACAGGGATATTCACCTGCTGCTGACCCCCCCTCCGCTTTGATCTTGTGAGCCTGCACTCTCCTGCTCCCCTCTCTGTCTCCTGTTCCTTCTCCTACCTTGTGTTCTCTGTCAACGATATGACTGGGGCTACTTTCTTTTTTCCTCCTCACACTCTCTTCTTGCTAGTTTCAGCCAATTTCCTTGCATCATCTTCATCTGCAAGCTGGTCCTTTACAGCAGAGCTTGGGGCCCTGCTGCCAGTAGCACTCTGGACACCCTCCCATCATCATCATCATCCTTATTTTTATTTATTTTTTGGAGACAGGATCTTGCTCTGTCACCCATGCTGGAGTGTAGTAGTACAATCACAGCTCACTGCAGCCCCGATGTCCCTGGGCTCAGGTGTTCCTCCCACCTCAGCCTCTGGAGTAACTGGGACCATACATCCCTGCCACTGTGCCTAATTTTTGTTTTTTGTTTTTGTTTTGTTTGGAGATGGAGTCTCACTCTTTTTGCCCAGGCTGGAGTGCAGTGGCGTGATCTAGACCCTCTGCAAACTCCACCTCCTGGGTTCAAGTGATTCTCCTGCCCCAGCCTCCCAAGTAAATGGGATTACAGGCACGCACTACCATGCCCAGCTAATTTTTGCATTTTTAGTAGAGACGGAGTTTCACCATGTTGGCCAGGCTGGTCTCGAACTCCTGACCTCAAGTGACCCACCCACCTTGGCCTCCCAAAGTGCTGGGATTACAGGCATGAGCCACCATGCCCAGCCTAAGTTTTGTTTTGTTTTGTTTGTAGAGATGGGGTTTCACCATGTTGACCAGGCTGGTCTCAAATTCCTGAGCTTAAGCAATCAGCCTGTCTTGGCCTCCCAAAGGGCTAGGATACAGGTGTGAGCCACCACCCAGGGCCGTCATCACCCTATTAATATATACTTTATGAATACTTAATTGCCAGGCAATAAGCTAAACCCTTTTATTCACTGTCTCACTTCAATCCTTACAGGGAGGTATCGGCTGCCAGATAGGGAACTGAGACTTCAAGAAACTAAATAAATAAGGTGTCCAACACCACACAGCATGGAGCAAAGGACACATGGGACTCCAAATCTTCCTAATTCTTGAGCTCATCTGGCTATCTCACCAGGGCCTTAAATTTAATATATCCAAAACCGAACTCATCTTTATCCCTTCCCACTTTGCACTTCTCAAATGTCCTTGTTTAAAATAGTTACCTTTATCTTTCCTAACCCAGAAACTCAAAACCTGGCATCATTTTCGACTTCTCTCTTTACCTTCACATTCAATCAGTTTCCAAGACTTAAAGCCTTTACTTGTAGGATCTCACCATTGATCCTCTACAGTTTCACACCTACATCCCATTCTCATTCTCAATCCCCGTTAACTCCCCTCCTGGCCCATCCCTTAACACTGAAATCCTAGCTTGGAAAATATGGTCACGTTCACAGCAGCTGTCCTCAGGAAGGAAGCCAAGGCAACAGTATGCACAATGAAGTGAATCTTCACTGTCTTCACTGATCTCTCCATATTTTGACATTTTACAGCACTTATTATCTCTACTTTGTATTTTGAAACTGAATCCAAAATAGTTTTGCATGTTGTTTTTAACAGTCATGTATGTAGATTTTTTTTTTTGGAGACAGAGTCTGGCTCTGTCACACAGACTGGAGTGCAGTGGCGTGATTTCAGCTCACTGCAATCTCTGCCTTCTGGGTTCAAGCAGTTCTTGTGCCTCAGCCTCCTGAGTAGCTGGGAATACAAGCACATACCACCATGCCTGGCTAATTTATTTTTAGTAGAGATGGGGTTTCACCATGTTGCCCAGGCTGATCTTGAACTCCTGAGCTCAGGCAATCTCCGCACCTCAGTCTCCCAAAGTGCTGGGATTACAGACATCAGCCACCGCACCCAGCCCTGCGATGTGTGTAGATATTTATCTACATCCAGAAATTAGGAAAAGCAGGATGCATTGAACCTTTGGTACCCAGCAGCAGAAGCCTGTGGGTTTTCTGTCTGGAGCACAATCACAAGGACCGAGCATCAGCGCATCCACTCTCCTTTCAGCTCCAAATTTTAAACTCCCATAAGAGAGACATCATTGGCCCAGCTTGGGTCACATGTCCACCCCTTTAATCAATCAGCTTTAGCCAAGCAGCAGGTCATCCTGGTCCAAACATCACTGCTGGGGGCCTCACCTGTAAATAGAGCTTGTTCCCAAAAAAAAGGGAGGCATGCACCATTCATTTGTTCATTCATTCAATCAGCAAATAGTTGAGCATCTATAGAAATATATGCAAGATTCTATTATGTATGCAAAATGTGTAAAACATGGCCCTGCCCTCACACCACGAAAGTTACCACATAAAAAGAAGTCACCAGATAAAAAGCATAACGGTATTCATAAGTATTCATGAGTGACCATCAATTCAGTTACACATGATGGAAGATAATTCATTATACCTAGTATAAGCCGCTGGCGGTAAAAGTAGTTAGCAGCAATGTGTACATGATCAACAAAAGCTCACAGTAGCACCACTTACCCAAAAACAGAAAAGTACCCAGATGTCCATCAGAGGTAGACCAGATAAACAAAATATAAAATATAACACCGCACAACAGCTCACACCTGTAATCCCAGCACTTTGGGAGGCTGAGGCGGGTAGATCACTTGAGGTCAGGAGTTTGAGACCAGCCTGATCAACATGGTGAAACCCCGTCTCTACTAAAAAATACAAAAATTAGCCAGGTGTCGTGGCACGTGCCTGTAATCCCAGCTACTCGGGAGGCTGAGGCAAGAGAATCGCTTGAACCTGCGAGGCCAAGGTTGCAGTGAGCCAAGATCACGCCACGCCACTCTAGCCTGGGTAAAAGAGCGAGACTCCATCTCAAAAAAAAAAAAAAAAGTATATATATGTATAGTGTATGCATGCACACAATACTTTACAGCAATAAGAATGAATGTTCTACAAATATACACAATATTGCTGACTCTCCCAATGTTAAACAAAAGCATCCAGACACACAAAAATGTATACAGTATATGATTCCATTGATAGCTTAAAAACAGGCAAAACTAATTCACTCTTATGGAGTCTTAAGTAAGGGGGAACAAAAGGGGCTATCTGGGCAGTGATAATGCTGTTTCTTCAGCTGGGTGCTGGGTTCACAGATGTGTTCAGTTTGTCACATTCATCAGGCTTACACTTCCCATACATCTTCTTTTCTATATGTATGTCATCCTTCAATACCAAGTTTTTTAAAAATAAATAATTGGGCTTGTGTGGTGGCTCACACCTGTAATCCCAGCACTTTGGGAGGCTGATGTGGGAGGAGCACTTGAGTCCAGGAGTTTGACCAGCCTGAGCAACATAGGAAGACCCTGTCTCTAAAAAAACAATTTTTAAAGCCTGGCATGGTGGCACACTTAGGTGGCTAAGGTGGGAGGATCACTTGAGCCAGGAAGTCAAGGCTGCAGTGAGACGTGATCGCACCACTGCACTCCTGCGTGAGTGACAAAGTGAGACCATGTCTTAAAAAAATAAATAATTGGCACTCAAAGTAAGACACCTTTAATCTCCCTTGAACATCAGCACCATGATTATCGTAGAGTTGCCAATTATTCCCACACTCCCTGCCTCCTCCCCACCACTACCACCATTATGCCCCCTTCTTAGAGACATAAGACACCGGAGCCTTTGGAAGGAGCCACTGTATTTACCGCATGACCTCCTCTCCTCTGGTCCCAGCCTACTGGACTTCTCATCTGGAATTGTGGGAACAGGTCACTGTAACTGAGTCACGTGACAGAGACAGTGCTTGATCTATTAATTTACACAGATCTGGGAGAAAGAATTTCTGGGCCTGTGCACAGTGATAAGCCCAGAAAGCTGGTCTGCAGAAAATAGAAGCAAATAGAGTCAGCATAGAGAGGGAAACAAATAAACCCACCAGAGACGGAAGGAGAAGCCTCACAGGCTGTTGACATTGACCTCTGGTACCCACAGGTCCCAGCCGACACTGGGTGTCCACGTGATTGCTTATGTAGCCTTACTATCTAAAAAATCCTCATAATCTCAGCACTTTAGGAGGCCGAGGCGGGTGGATCACGAGGTCAGGAGTTCAAGACCAGCCTGGCTAACATGGTGAAACCCCGTCTCTACTAAAAATACAAAAATTAGCTGGGTGTGGTGGCTGCTGCCTGTAATCCCAGCTACTCGGGAGGCTGAGGCAGAGAATCACTTGAACCCAGGAGGCGGAGGTTGCAGTAAGCCGAGATGGCACCACTGCACTCCAGCCTGAGTGACAAGAGCAAAACTCGGTCTCTCAAAAAAAAAAAAAAAAAAAAAAATCCTCATTTACTTAAACTAACATCAATACGTTTCTGTCTCTCCTCACCAAACATGGCCCTGACTAAAGTTACCATGTTCTTCCCTGGGAGTAACTAAGTAGTTATTTTGTTTGTTTGTTTATTTGGAGACAGAGTCTCACTCTGTCGCCCAGGCTGAAGTGCAGTGAGGCAATCTCAGCTCAGTGTTGGCAACCTCTGCCTCCTGGGTTCAAGCAGTTCTCCTGCTTCCGCCTCCCGAGTAGCTGGATTACAGGTATGTGCCACCATGCCCAGCTAATTTTTTGTATTTTTAGTAGAGATGGGATTTCGCCGGGTTGCCCAGTCTGATCTGGAACTCCTGAGCTCAGGCAATCCACCCGCTTTGGCCTCCCAAAGTGCTGGGATTACAGGCATGAGCCACCGCGCCCGGCCCCTAAGTAGTTATTTCAGAACCAGACTCTTAAGCACTTTGCATGTGTCATCCTATGTGCTCCTTTAATGACCCTAAACAATAAGGACCATTATTCCTTTGCCACAGATGAGAAAAATGAAGCCCAGGGAGGTTAACTAATTTGCCTAAATCGCCAACCTAGTAAGTGGTGGTGCCAGGTTTTGGACCCGAGCAGTCTAACTCCAGAGCCTGAAACTTTACCAACTCTACTCCACTGTGGTGCAAGAGAAATGCTGACCATGGCGATGTGAATTGTCTGCTGCATTAGATTTAACAAAGGCATTTGATTTGTTAAATGAGTTCAAATATAGAGATGATACAAAAGATCGGCTGTCTAGAGAAGCTGGTGCGCACATTTCTTTCACAAGGGAATTATCATTTGAGGTGTACAAGCCAGAAAAATGTAAACTGTATAGAGTGTGACAAATATGCCCAACAAGTCTGTGTTCTCTTACCAAGAAATTATTTTACAGATTTCAGCAAATGCTGTCTTGGGGGCCCCCACTGATTGCTTATTTATCCCCACATGTTTAATATCCAGGAGAAGGGGGTTTGAGTCCCACAGAAGGAGAAACTGGTGATAACAGTTACTTCAAGTCTTAGGGAGGGAGGTGCCTGAGTCATTTTCCATGCTAATGGCTGCCAGCCCCACAATCCACTCAGCAAGCCTTCTAGATCAATCCCAAACAAGCCATTGGTGACCCCCAGCAATCTTCAAAGGGAATTATCAGTGAGGTTAAGTCAGATAAGAACTTAGTCTATCTGTAAAGCTTTGATTTTAAAAGAAAGTGCTGACAGCCACTATTCAAGATCTCTTCTATATATAAATGACTAAGCAATTTTATGGCTTATAATTAGAACAATGCATGACAATTTCTAGATTGAGGTTCCAAGGTTACTCTTCTCTTTGGTCTATCAGTGCCAAAAAGCCAAAAGGTCATCTTCTAAGGCTCCAGGGATAGCACTCATTACCCAGATAAATGGCTCACTCTAGAAGTCCTGACTTTGATGTTACCTTTTAAAAGTAGCTGGTTTTTGTCTGGCCAAAGGTGGGGCCATTTGGGTGGCTCACAGATAATTTGTGGCAAGAACACTGAGTTAATATCAGTTTCAAGACAAGACACATTTTATTATTAAAGTATTTGTTAACTCATTACCTCATGTCATAGTATTCTCTGCCTTGCCATGTGGCTGTAAAAAAAAATAAACATTCAAGTTTCACATTAGAAAGCTTAGCCTGATTCAAATCTGTTAGCTGTGGCCGGGCACTGTGGCTCATGCCTGTAATCCCAGCACTTTTGGGAGGCAGAGGTGGGGGGATCACCTGAAGTCAGGAGTTTGAGACCAGACTAGACAACATGGCAAAAAACCCATCTCTACTGAAAATACAAAAATTATCCTGGTGTGGTGGCAGGCGCCTGTAATCCCAGCTACTTAGGAGGCTGAGGCAGGAGAATTGCTTGAACCTGGGAGGCGGAGGTTGCTGTGAGCCGAGATCATGCCATTGCACTCTAGCTGGGGCGACGGAGCAAGACTCCATCTCAACAACAACAAAAAAATCTGTTATCTGCATAAGACACCTAACCTGTAATGACCAATTAAGACTCAAATTAGCTAGCACCAACAGCGGGTATCAAAATGCCATCAAAATTTTCTAGGCTTGTACCTACAAATGTTCCCTAAGGCAAGCATAAAGGCATCTAACATTTACCCTAAATTATGCCAGTGAGTAGCAAAAATGTGCTCAGTTAGACGCAACATGTCACAACATGGTCTGACTGTTGGAAGAACTTAGTGCAGTGAGAGCTATACCCAGAGGAAAGAAGTAAAATTAGGCAGAGTGTTGATGGCTGAGTTCCAGTGTCACATTTATATACAGCTCAATGACTCTAGAATTGTCCTTACACAAAAAAAAAAGTTATTCATAGATTCAAAAAATCAACTGCTCACTACTTTCATTTAAAAATGCCTTGTGTGAACAAGGCGTTCCAACTGAAAACTGGCAAAATTCATAGAGGTTCTTAAAGCACATCAATTAGCTTCTTAGTCAACCAATTTGGCTGTAAAATCAAAACTGAAAGTGCAATTTCCAAAACTAATTATGCTAGTTTTAAATATATATAACTTGTTAATAACATTTGGACTTTATGTATGGAAAGAAACAGTAGTTTCCACCAAAGGGATTTTCAAAAGAAAAATATATAGGTTTTAAACCAATTTATGAAGATCTGCAATAAGATTTTATTGAAGAGAAAGTTTTCCCCTATTTTCCTAAATATTACTCAAAATTAATTCTCAACCTAAAAGGTGATAGCATGATTCCAGTAGGGTCCAAGTCAATCCCAGAACAAAATAATAATTGATCCCTTCCCCAACCCAAGCCTTCAGCCTTGCAAACACTATGCCATAGATCAAAAGTGGAACCAAATGAAAATGTGACCATATTTCTATGAATCCATGAATTTGGAGGGAAAAAAACTAACAATCCAAAGCCCATCTCTAATGGATAGTGTTAGATATTTCACCCTCATGTCAAAAGAAACATGTATAATTACATCATCTAGGTTACTAAGAAAAGCATATATTTAAAGTGAAGAGGTGATTATTTAGAAAAAGGATACTTGACATAAATGATGCAAATAATAAAAAAAATTAAATATCTGTGAAATGTATTAACTATGAAAGTTCTTTAAAAGCTCATGCCGAGCCTTGTATTACTTTTATGTACATTTAACAAGGCTTCAGTAATGCTCTATTTATCTTTATTTCATTAATCAAATAATAAACATCTAAATTTTTTTTAAATTTTTTGAGATGGAGTTTCGCTCTTGTTGCCTAGGCTAGAATGCAACATCGCTATCTCAGCTCACCGCAACTTTGGTCTCCCAGGTTCAAGCAATTCTCCTGCCTCAGCCTCCCGAGTAGCTGGGATTACAGGCATGTGCCACCACACCAGGCGAATTTTGTATTTTTAGTAGAGATGGGGTTTCTCCCTGTTGGTCGGGCTGGTCTCCAACTCCCAACCTCAGGTGATCCGCCCACCTCAGCCTCCCAAAGTGCTGGGATTACAAGCGTGAGCCACTGTGACCGGCCAACATCTAAATATTAGTAGGAACACAATAGCAAAAAAAAAAAAAAAAAAAAAAAAAAAAATCACAAAATCTGATACATTAAATATTTACCAGCTCTGTGGCTTCCTTCCAGCTCATGAGCATGATTTTATAAAATTGCTATCTCTGTGTCAACCGTTTCAAGTCCTTCTTTTTCACTTACTTTGAATGAACTATTATGTTTCTACATGATCCTCACAGTCATCTTGAAAGTTACTGGAGCATCCTATGGTCTAGCTCAGTAATTCCTGAATAACAATTTGTTGACCAAGCTAGGATGAAGTTTTCATCAGTCCACAGTTAAATGCGAAAAGCACAGACAAGTTTGTGAGTTTTTCACAAAGTTGAATGATTCAATTGAAAGGATTCAACTTTATTCTGAGATTATGTACTTCTCCCTTTTTTATGTTAAAATGTGTTTTTATGAAATGACCATGGTGGTGGTCAATGGCAGCTTTTTCTGTATCTTTCTCACGCAACAAAACACTGAAATATACTAAGTTTGGTATCCCCTACCCAGTTATTTTTTATTTTACTGGTCTATTAAATCTAAAAGTCTGGTAACTATAATACCAGTCTAGCCTGTCTAACAACACACATATATATTAAGGCATACACTTTCCCCCAACTTCACCCCCCCACCAATAAAAAATGTTTTCGGAGACTTCCATGGCAGCCAGCCTCTGATGAGGCCCCCAGTGATCCCTGCCCCCTGGTATTCACACTGTTGTGAAGTCTCCACCCACACCCCAACTAGGATCCATCTTTGTGGCCAATGGAACACAGCAAAAGTGATGGTACGTCACTCCCAGGATTAAGCGACACGAGGCATTTCAGCTTCCATCTTGGTTGCTTTCTCCTTCTTAGATCACTCTGGGAGAAACTCACTGCCACGTTGTGACAACACTATGGAGAGGCCCAGGTGAGGGACTGACGCTTCCTGCCAACGGCCACATGAATAAGACTGGGAACAGATCCTTCAGCCCCCGTCAAGCCTTCAGATGACTGCAGTCTCACGAAAGACCCTGCGCCAAAACCACCCAGCTTGATGAAATCATCTGTACAACAAACCCGCATGACACAAGTTTACTATAACGAAGCTGCACATGTACCTCTGAACTTAAAAATTAAAACAAAAACACCACCACCAGCAGCAACCAAAAACACCCAGCTAAGCCACTTCTGAATTCCTAACCTACAGAAACTGTGAAATGATAAATATTTGTATTTTCAAAATTAGCTGGGTGTGGTGCCATGTGCTTATAATCCCAACTACTTGGGAGGCTGAGACATGAGAATCACTTGAACCTGAGAGGCAGAGGTTGCAGTGAGCCAAGATTGTGCCACTGCAATCCAGCCTGGGCAGCAGAGTGAGACTCTCAAACAAGAAAAGAAAAAGAAAAATTAAAATTAATGTGTAGACTATTTTTTGAATTAAATAAATATTTGTACTTTCAACCATCAAGTTTGAGATAATTTGTTAGGGACCAAAAGATAATAAATACAACCCTTTTATCCTATTTCAGCCGCAAAATGAACATCCCTGTAGCCCCCCAGGGATGCAATGTGGTGCGGTGCAGAAACTGTATTTATGGCTGTGGGGTGGAAGAGAGATTGGATCAGCAAAGACTGTGATCTCCTTTACCCTGGCTTTAGTTTCCATACTCTGACTTTTTTTCTCCCTGTTGCTTTTTCTACTTTTCTTGTGTTGACCAGGGTACTCAGTAAACCAAATAATCCATCTCTAGCAAGGGAATCAATCCTGGAAGTTTATATGCTTAAAGGAATTACTTTATGTAAATATGGTATTTTATGAAATTTTAGAAAACTGGTAAATGTCTATTGACAGAATCCCTAACCCCAGCTGTCCAAATCTTTGCTAGACTCATCCCTACCTCAAAAGAGGAGCATGTCTTATATTTCACTAGGAAAGTAGAAGACAACAGATGTGAACTCTTTGAAATGCTTTCCTTCCACCTTTAAAACTATAAGTATTGAGGTGAAAAACCATTATTTTAGTAGATGCTAGAGTTCTTCTTAGGGATGGAAAATGCCTTATTTAGGAAACTACTTTGAAATGACATTTGAAGTATGGAAGAAGACAGGATGACTTAGAATAAAACTCGGAAGCAAAGAGACAGCTAGTCAGATCTATATTTTTTAAAATCCAAAAGCATGGGGACTGGAGGAGAGGAAATGGAGGTGGATAAAAAGAGATGGGGCTCAAATAACAGTGTGGGAGGCTGGATCTGCGGGAGAGAGTTCCAGTGATAGGGGAGCTGGAGGGTGTTTAAAATAGAGATATCCATTGTCGGAATTTTAAGTTATTTGTGTTGCTAAGGATATAAAATCCCCTAAGCCTTCAGTAATATCTGTCACATGCACAAATGCCTTATGTGAGTGATCTGGGGGAAAATTAAGAAAAAAAGATTGCAAGGGGCTGAGTTCCACAACTGGGTCAGCAAAGAACCAAGAAATGAGAACAGCCACAGAAGTTCGGTAACAAGTAAGATAAAGAATTTAGTGGAAGCAGAAACTCAAAGCCAAAGAAACCATAAGAAGGGGAGCTTCCAGGAATTCACAAAAATCTTGGATTGAGTTTCCCAATGGATGCGGAATGGGGACTTAAGCCAATGTTACTTAAATCTCAGAAAAGAATGTTGCCTTAAGCTGACAGCTGAGTACATATTCACTGGTTCTTCTTTCATCTCTTCTGGCCCTTGACAAAGGGATGTCCCTAACTCCTTTCTGAAACTAGATGCTCCATTTTTTAATGTGATCTCATATCCTTCCTTTAAATCTTGTTTGATCAGTTATTCTCTTTGCTACATATATGGTCACTATCCTCCTTACTATAGGGTTTTACCCCCATTCCGCTTATAAACAGGCTCAGTCTCAGGCCTGGGGGAAAGTAAGAGAATAACTCAGCTCAAGCTACTATCATCTTACAACACGGGCACTGAACCCAGAAAGATTTAGATTTGAATCCTTGTTCCACTATGTATTCATGGTAGAACACCTTGGGCATATTACATAACCTCTCTATACTCTCTCCACTACAATTTCCTCATCAGAACATGGGGATAATAATGGTACCTACCTCATAGGAGTATTGTAAGGATTATCCCAGAAAATCCATGTAAATTGTTAGTCCAGGGCCTGGTATACAGTAAGCCTTCAATAACATCAACTGCTGTCATCATCATCATTTGCCCAAATTCTTGAGTCATCTCAGGCTGGGCGCGGTGGCTCACGCCTGTAATCCTAGCACTTTGGGAGGCCGAGGTGGATGGATCACCTGAGGTCAGGAGTTCAAGACCAGCCTGGCCAACATGGTGAAACTCTGTCTCTACTAAAAATTAAAAAAAAAAATTAGTTGGGTATGGTGGCAGGCACCTGTAATCCCAGCTACTTGGGAGGCTGAGACAGGAGAATAGCTTAAACCTGGGAGGCAGAGGTTGCAGTAAGCTGAGATCACACCACTGCACTCCAGCCTGGATGACAAGAACAAAACTCTGTCTCAAAAAAATACATAAATAAAAGAGTCATCTCTTCTCTACTGTCATTCACTCTTTAATCCCTGGGGGTGCTGGCTGCTGTCAATCTACTGAAACTGCTCTCATTAAGAGAACCAGTGATCACTTCTAATATGAGGTTATCGAAAAAAACAAATTTTTAAAAAATGAAAAAAAATAACCAGCAACTTCCTAATTTGTTATCCCACTTAATCTTTCAAGCTTCCCTTTGGAACTCTTCTTTAGAACTTAACAGACCTAGTCACTCACCTTCTTGAAATGGTCCAGTCTTTGCTTTGCCTCTCTCCATCCTTTCTCCTTTCTTTCACTGAGTCTTAATTCTCTACCATCCTTTAAATGCTGTGTGCCTGGGTCTCCATCCTTAGCCATCTTTTCATCACTAGGTGAACACTTCTAAGACTTCACCAGCCAAATCACTATCTTTAGGCCAGACCTTTCTTCTGAGCTCTTGAGCCAAACTGTCCACTGGATATATTGTCTAAGGTTTTCACAAGCACAGTCATCCAAACCAAATTTATACAAACTGTTAACAAAATCATTATTTTCTCTCCCTTCCCCAATTCCCAATTCCTTCCCTTCCCTAGTAATCATTTTCTTTTCTTTTTTCTTTTTGAGACAGAGTCTTGCTCTTTTACCCAGGCTGGAGTGCGGTGGTACGATCTCGGCTCACTGCAACCTCTGCCTCCCAGGTTCAAGCAATTCTCCTGCCTCAGCCTCCCGAGTATCTGGGATTACAGGCACGCACCACCACGCCCAGCTAATTTTTGTATTTGTGGTAGAGACGGGGTTTCACTGTCTTGGCCAGGCTGGCCACAAACTCCTGACCTCAAGTAATCTGCCCACCTCAGCCTCCTGAAGTGCTGGGATTACAGGCGTAAGCCACCGTGCCCAGCCCCTAGTAATCATTTTCTCTAGTTTCCAGCTTGGACTGGAATGTCACTGTTATAGTCTAGCCAGGAGTCCAAGCTGGAAACATCAGTTACCCTTATATCTCCCTCACCCACCATGTCCAACTGGCTAGCAGGGCCTGACAGTCCCACCTCGGAGTCTCATGGCTTCCCCAAGTCCTGCTCTGTCCTACATGACCCCACTGTATTTCAGAGTGGGCTTTAGGGTCACACGGACCTGGGTTCAAATATTAACTATGCCATAAACCTACTAATGACTGTTTTTGGTCAAGTGACTTAACCTCTCTGACCTCAGCTTTTTGTGATAATTAAATGAGATATCATATGTAAAATAGCTGGCACACAGTAAACACTCAACAGACATTCCACTGCGTCCCCTTCCTTCGGGTCTCCCTCACTACCTGGTGGAATGCAGTATTTGCCTACTTGGTCTATCTTGTCCTTTCTCCTCCTAATTGCCCTACAGTTAATTTTTCTAAAATAAATAAATCTGGTACTATCATCGCTGGCTTTAAAACCTTCAACGTTTTCTTTTTTCCTGTGGAATGAAGTCCCAATTCCTTAATATAAGTTGTAAGTTGCAGCTGCCTTTCTGGTCCCTGTTCCCTCAGCCCATTTACTCCAAAACATTGGCTTTTTGCCAGCCACTTCATGTACGTACGGGCTTAATCTCCACACATGCAGAGCCCTTTGGCTAATTCCCTTCCCCACACCAAGTTCTGTCCAATCGGCAAGAACCTCAAGGCCCACTTCCAAAACTATCACATAAAGGGTGACACCTATTCTTAAGTGGTTCAATTTTTTTCTTTTCTTTTTTTTTTTTTTTAAGAGAGAGAGAGGGTATTGTTATGTTGCTCAGGCTGGTCTTGAACTCCTGGGCTCAAGTGATCCACCCCCCTGTCAGCCTTCCAAAATGCTGGGATTACAAGTGTGAGCCTCTGCACCTGGCCTGGTTCAATTTTTTAAAACGATTTTTTACGTATACACAAACATAGGCCGGGCACCGTGGCTCACGCCTGTAATCCCAGCACTTTGGGAAGCCAAGGTGAGCGGATCACTTGAGGTCAGGAGTTAGAGACCAACCTGAACAATACGGTGAAACCCCATCTCTACTAGAGATACAAACATTAACCGGGCATGGTGGCAGTCACTTGTAATCCCAGCTACTCGGGAGGCTGAGGCAGCAGAACTGCTTGAACCTGGGAGGCGGAGGTTGTAGGTGAGGCGAGATGGTGCCACTGCACTCCAGCTTGGGTGACAGAACAAGACTCTGTCTCAAGAAAAAAATAAAAATATAAAATATATATATATACACACACACATACATAATATAATATACACACACACACACAAAGGAAGAGAGAAAAAATGCTAAAACGTGGATGTGGCAAAACATCAAAAATTGGTGAATCTGAGTAAAAATAATTTCAAATGTATAAAAAAACTTGCAAAATGCTATATAATTCTGGCAATGTTTCTGTAAGTTTGAAAATATTTCAAAAGAAAAAAGAAAGGACGGGCAGGGTGGTTTGTGCCTATAATCCCAGCCCTTTGGGAAGCAGAGGCAGGAGGATCACTTGAGCCCAGGAGTTCAAGATTACAGTGAGTTATGATCCTGCCACTTCACTCCAGCCTGGACAACAGGGCCAAACAATTAGGCCATGTTTTAAAAATGTCAGTGTCATCAAAAAAAGCAAGGGCAGAAGGAAGGAAAGGAGGAAGAGGGAGAAGGGGAGGGGGAAAGGAAAGGAAAAGGGAGACAGGAAGAAAGAAGGGGAAGCTGAAGAAACGTTCAAGAATAGACAAGACAAAAGAAACATGAGAGCTAAATGCAATGTGTTATCCTGGATTGGATGTTAAATTGGTATTTAAAAAATTGCTATAAAATACATTACTGGGCTGGGCACGCTGGCTCACACCTGTAATCCCAGCACTTTGGGAGGCTGAGGCGGGTGGATCACAATGTCAGGAGTTGGAGACCAGCCTGGCCAACATGGTGAAATCCCACCTCTACTTAAAACACAAAAATTAGCCAGGCGTGGTGGCATGTGCCTATAGTCCCAGCTACTCAGGAGGCTGAGGCAGGAGAATCGCTTGAACCCAGGAGGCAGAGGTTACAGTGAGCCGTGATCATGGTACTGCACTCCAGCCTGGGGAACAGAGCAAGATTCCATCTCACAAAAAATATATATATATATACACATTTATTTATTTATTAATTATTGGAACAAGTGGTGAAATTTGCAAATTGACTCTATTATATAATAAATAATAGCATTATAACAATGCTAAATGTTTTGAATTTAAAAGTTATTCTGTAATTATGTAAGAGAATGGCCTTGTGCTTTAAAAAATTCATGCTAAAATATTTAAGGTCAAAGGATCATGATATGTGCAACTTTAAAATGTTTCAGATAAATAAATAGCCTGTGTTTGTATGTGTGTCTGTCTAGAGAGAAAAAATATATAGCAAAATGTTAACAATTGGTAAATCTGTATTAAGATTTACTACTTTTGCGACGTTTCTGCAAGTTTGAAATTTTTTCAAAATTAACATTTTAAAAAATATTTTTTCTGAAACAGGGTCTCACTCTGTTGCCCAGGCTGCAGTGCCGTGCCAAAATCACAGCTCACCGCAGCCTCAAATTCCTGGGTTCAAGTGGGCCTCTCACCCCAGCCTCCCGAATAGCTGAGACTACGAACATGTACCAGGATACCCAGCAGCATTTTTCATTTTCTATAGAAACAGGTCTTGCTGTGTTGCCAAAGCTGGTCTCCAACTCCTATCCTCAAGTAATCTTCCCACCTCAGCCTCCCAAAGTACTGGGATTACAAGGGTGAGCCATCATGCATCATGCTCAGTGAAAATAAAAAAATATTTTTACAGAGCCACCTCAGATGGAAATAATGCCTTCTGAAAACCAAAAAGCACTGACGATAGATAGTATGACCACTATGAAGAAGAATTTTGAGGTTCCTCAAAAAACTAAAAATAGAACTACCATATGATCCACCAATCCCGCTGCTGGGTATATATTCAAAAGAAAGAAAAACAGTATATCAAAAAGATAGCTGTACTCCCATGTTTATTGAGGCACTATTCACAATAGCCAAGATTTGGAAGCAACTAAGTGTTCATCAGTAGACAAATGGATAAGGAAAATGTGGTGCATATACTTAACGGAGGACTATTCAGCCATATGAAAATGAGACCCTGTCACCTGCAGCAACATGGATAGAAACAGAGGTCATTACGTTAAGTGAAACTAGCCAGGCACAAAAAGACAAACTTCACGTTCTCACGTATTTGTGGGAGCTAAGAATTAAAACAACTCAATTCATGGAGATAGAGAGTAGAACAACAATGGTTACCTGAGGCTGGGAAGGGCAGTAGTGGGGGAAAGGGGAGATGGTTAATGGGCACAAAAATATAGTTAGAAACAATGAATAAGATCTCATATTTGATAGCACAACAGGGTGACCATAAAGCAATAATTTATTGTACATTTTAAAATAACTAAAAGGGTATAACTGGATTGTTTGAAACAGTTATAAACAAGAAGGATAAATGCTTGAGGTGACAGATATCCCCCCAAAAAAATCAATGAAAGAAATTGCAGACACAAATGAATGGAAAGATATGCCATATTCACTGAATGGAAAAATTAATGTTGTTAAAATGTTCATATTACCCAAGTGATCTACAGATTCCATACAATCCCTATCCAAATTCCAATGACATTTTTCATAAAAATAGAAAAAATAATCCTAAAGTCCATATGAAAACACAAAAGACCCTGAATAGCCAAAACAATCTTGAATGAAAAGAACACATCATGACCTTATTTCAAAATATACTGCAAAGCTACAGCAATCAAAATAGCATGGTACTGCTATGAAAACAGACATACAGACCAATGGAACAGAATAGAGAACCCAGAAATAAATCCACACATTATATTTTAGTCAATTGATCTTCCACAAAAGTACTGAGAACATACAATGGGAAAAAGACAGTCTTTTCAATAAATGGCACTGGGAAAACTGGATATCCACATACAGAAGAATGAAATTAGACCTTTATCTCACACAATATACAAAAATGAATTCAAAGTAGATTAAAGACTTAAACACAAAACCTGAAACTGTAAAACTACTAGAAGAAAACACAGGAGAAAAGCTTCTTGACACTGATTTGGGCAATGACTTTTTGGATATGACCCTAAAACACAGGCAACCAAAGCAAAAATAGACAAATGGGATTGCATCAAACTGAAGAGCTGCTGCAGCCTGGGTACACTGACTCACGCCTGTAATTCCAGCACTTTGGCAGGCCAAGGTGGGGGCATCACTTGAGGTCAGGAGTTTAGGACCAGCCTGGCCAACATGGTGAAACCCCGTCTCTACTAAAAATACAAAAAATTAACCAGGCATGGTGGTACATACCTGTAGTCTCAGCTACTTGGGAGGCTGAGGCAGGAGAATCGCTGACCCTGGGAGGTAGAGGTTGCAGTGAGCTGAGATTGCACCACTGCACTCTAGTCTGGACAACAAAGCAAGATTCTATCTCAAAAATAAATAAATAAAAATAAAAAGCTGCTGCACAGCAAAGGAAACAATCAACAGTGAAGAGACAACCTACAGAATGGGAGAAAATATGTGCAAACCATACATCTGATAAGGGGTTAATGGCCAAAACACATAAGAACTCAACTCAATAGCAAGGAAACTAATAACCCAATTTAAAAATGGGCAAAGGACCTGAACAAATATTTCTCAAAAAATACGTTAAAATGGCCAACAAGCATACCAAAAAAAAAAAAAATGCTCAACTTCGCTAATCATTAGGAAAATGCAAATTAAAACCATAATGAAGTATCATCTCACACCTGTTAGAATAGCCATTATCAAAAAGAAAACAAATGTTGGTGTAGGCGTAAAAAAAGCAAACCTTATATATTGTTGTTGTTGTTTTTGAGACAGAATTTCGCTCTCGTTGCCCAGGCTGGAGTGCAATGGCGTGATCTCGGCTCACCGCAACCTCCACCTCCCAGGTTCAAGCAATTCTCCAGCCTCGGCCACCCGAGTAGCTGAGACTACAGGCATGCGCCACCACGCCTGGCAAATTTTGTACTTTTAGTAGAGACGGGGTTTCTCCATGTTGGTCAGACTGGTCTGGAACTCCTGACCTCTGGTAATCCGCCTGCCTTGGCCTCCCAAAGTGCTGGAATTACAGGTGTGAGCCACCATGCCCAGCTTATATTGTTGATAAGAATGGAAATTGGCACACTCATTATGGAAAAACAGTATGGAGGCTCCTCAAAATATTAAAAATAGAACTATCATATGACCCAGCAAACACACTTCTGTAGTATTTACCCAAAGGAAATGAAGTCAGCATGTTAAAGATATATCTGCACTCTCATGTTCATTGCAGCGCCATTTACAATAGCCAAAATATGAAATCAACCCAAGTGTCCATCAAGGAATGCATGAATTTTATTTACTTTTTGAGACAGAGTCTCTCTCTGTCATCCAGGCTGGAGTGCAGTGACACAATCTCAGCTCACTGCAACCTCTGCCTCCAGGGTTCAAATGATTCTCATGTCTCAGCCTCCTGAATAGCTGGGATTACAGGCACATGCCACGGTGCCCAGCTAATTTTTTGGTATTTTTAGTAGAGACAGGTTTTCACAATGTTGGCCAGGCTGGTCTGGAACTCCTGACCTCAGGTGATCTGTCTGCCTCAGCCTCCCGAAGTGTTGGGATTACAGGCGTGAGCCAGTGCGTCTGGCCAGGATGCATGAATTTTTAAAATGTGGAATACTATTCAGCCTTACAAAAAAGAAGGAAAATTGGCCAGGCGCGGTGGCTCATGCCTGTATCCCAGCACTTTGGGAGGCCAAAGCGGGCAGATCAGGAGGTCAGGAGTTTGAGACCAGCCAGACCAACATGGTGAAACCTCGTCTCTACTAAAAATACAAAAATTAGCCAGGCATGGTGGTGGGCACCTGTAATCCCAGCTACTCAGGAGGCCGAGGCAGGAGAATCGCTTGAACCCAGGAAGCAGAGGTTGCAGTGAGCCGAGATCGTGTCACTGCACTCCAGCCTGGGTGATAGAGCGAGACTCAGTCTCAAAAAGAAGGAAATCTTATCATTTGTAATAACAAGGATGAACCTAGAGACATTATGATAAGTGAAATAAGCCAGGCACAGAAAGACAAATACTGCATTGATCTCACTTAGATGTAGAATCTAAATAGGTCAAACTCATAAAAGAAGAGAATAGAATGGTGGTTGCGGGGACTGGGAGTATGGGGAGATGTTAGTCAAAGGGTACCAAGTTGCAGTTAGATAGGAAAAATTGGTTTTGGAGATCTGCTGTACAGCATGGTGACTGTAGTTAACAATGTATATTTATAAATTGCTAAGAGATTGATCTTAAATGTTCTCACCACACACACACAAAATTAAGTATGTGAGGTGATGGATATGTTAATTCATTTGATTTAATCATTTTACAATGTGTACATAAAACATCATGTCATACCCTGTAAATATGCACAATTTTTATTTATCAGTTACACCCTAATAAAGCTGGGGGGAAGAAAAGAAGAAACAGGGGAAGAGGATACTTCTTCTCTGGATACGCCTTTTTTTTTTTTTTTTTTTTTTAGATAGAGTCTCGCTCTGTCGTCCAGGCTGGATGGAGTGCAGTGGCGGGATCTCCACTCACTGCAAGCTCCGCCTCCCAGTTCACGCCATTCTCCTGCCTCAGCCTCCCATGTTGCTGGGACTACAGGTGCCCGCCACCACGCCCTGCTAATATTTTGTATTTTTAGTAGAGACGGGGTTTCACCATGTTAGCCAGGATGGTCTCGATCTCTTGACCTCATGATCCGCCTGCCTCGGCCTCCCAAAGTGCTGGGATTACAGGCATGAGTCACTGCGCCCGGCCGATGTGCTTTTTTGTTGTTGTTGTTTGTTTGTTTTTTGAGACCGAGTCTCATTGTGTTGCCCAGGCTGCAATGCAGTGGTGTGATCTCGGCTCACTGCACCCTCCACCTCCCAGGTTCAAGTGATTCTCCTGCCTCAGCCTCCAAGTAGCTGGGATTACAGGCACCTGCCATCATGCCCAGCTAATTTTTGTAGTTTTGTAGAGATGGGGTTTCGCCATGTTGGCCAGGCTATTCTTGAACTCCTGACCTCAGGTGATCTGCCCACCTTGGCCTCCCAAAGTTCTGGGATTACAGGCATGAGCCACCGAGCCTGACTGAGGAATAGGTTCTTTTTTAAGGCAATAGTATTTTGTCTATGTACTGTTAACCTACACCAAAAAAAAAAAAGCACAAATATTAAATTCTAGCTTGCTTTTCAAAACATAAAAAAGAACTAATGTTGCTTGGTTTAAGCGGCTGTAAATGTTTTTGTTTTTACTATAAAAAGCCTGGATTGGGTTGTAATTATTGGTTTAAGCATTTGTCTTATTCTATTAGATTGAGAGTTTCTTGATGCAAGAACTTAAATTGCCTTTTGGAATTGAATAGTGAGACAACTATCCTAATTCAGGGCAGTATTATTTGCCTGGCATGGCATTATTAGAGTACTTTCATGCTACAATTTAGGATCATAGTAGACAAGGCTGGACATTCTTTTTTTTTTTTTTTTGAAGAGGTAGGGTCTTCCTTTGTCACTCAGGTTGGAATGCAGTGGCATGGTCATTGCTCACTGCCGCCTTCAACTCCTGGGCTCAAGCGATCCTCCTGCATAGATGGGACTACATGAATGCCTCACAACACCCTGCTATGTTTAGTTTTTTTGTAGAAAAACTATGTTTTATGTTGTAGAAAACAGTTTTTTTGTAGAAAAACTATGTTTTATGTTGCCCAGGCTGGTCTTGAATGCCTGCCCTCAATGAATCCTCCCACCTTGGCCTCTCAAATGCTGGAATTATAGGCATGAGCCACCAGACTGGACATTCTTTTTTTTTTTTTTTTTGAGAGAGTCTTACTCTGTCTCCAGGCTGGAGTGCAGTGGCGTGATCTCGATTCACCGCAACCTCTGGGTTCAAGTGATTCTCCTGCCTTAGCTTCCTGAGTAGCTGAGACTACAGGCACATGCCACCACGCCCAGATAATTGTTGTATTTTTAGTAGAGACAGGATTTCACCATGTTGGCCAGGATGGTCTCAATCTCTTGACCTCGTAATCTGCCCGCCTCAGCCTCCCAAAGTGCTGGGATAACAGGCGTGAGCCACCATGCCTGGCCTAGACTGGACATTCTTAAAATGGGAACAAGAACAGAAAACGACCCTTTGGTTTGGAGCATAGCACAGTGCTGGCATTAATCTACTCAATGCACTGTTCTGTGTCTTTACAGAACCTTCTGCAGGCAAGACTGGAAAGTCCACCCCTGGTCCCAGGCAGATGCACAAAGAAGCTGGTGTGAGGGAGAGAGAGGCCTCATGAAAGTTAGAGCTGAATTTGCCATTGATGCCTAGGATTGCACCCCCTGGTATCTGTTTTATCACTTCCACTACATGCAGTGCAGGAGGGCAGCCCATCCTCGGTTGGCCAGAGGTTTTATTTTAAAACCCATGGACTAAGACACCAAACAGTTGGAACATACATGGGAAATCATGCTCTTCCCTTCTCCCCATGCTTGCTTTGATCAAGAATCTAGGAAACTTTCTCTTCTCCACAGTATTGAAGCCATGGCATCTGTCTTAGTCCATTTGTGTTGCTATAAAGGAAGACCTGAGACTGGGTAATTAATTTATAAAGAAAAAAAGGTTTGTTTGGCTCACAGTTCTGCAGGCTGCACAAGAAACATGGCACCAGCATCTGCATCTGGTGAGGGTCTCAGGCTGCTTTCACTCATGGGGGAAGTTGAAGGGGAGCCAGCGTGTGCAGAGGTCACATGGAAAGAAAGGAAGCAAAGAGAGAGGGGAGGGGGGGTGCCAGGCTCTTTTTAACACCAGTTCTCTCAGAAACTAATAGAGTGAGAACTCACCCACTCCTCCCACCATTAATCTATTCCTAAAGGATCTACCCCCATGACCCAAGCATCTCTCATTAAGCTTCACCTCCAACACTGGGAATCAAATTTCAACATGACATTTGGAGGCGACAGACATCCAAACTATCTCAGCGTCCATCCTTCTCTCTGCGCACTCTGCTCACTTACTCTTCCTTGTAGAAGAAAACAATTTAGTGTGTGATCGATGAGACTAGGTGCAGGGTCACTGCACACTCACTGTCCAGGCTCCCTTTGAATTCCTCTTTTGTAGATGTCTGCCCACAGGCCACGTGCCTTCTTCTCTTCTCCACTCAGCAGCAGATACAGCAGTTTCCAGCAACTATGCCTATGTCCAAGGTCAAGTTCAACTCATGGAGAAAGAAATGAGAAGCCTGTTTTGGCCTTGGATCCAAGCCACCTTCTCCAGGCCAGCTTCAGTAGCAATCAAGCTGACATTTTAAACCCAGTCTGATTCCTGTGACTGTACCGTTTGGCTCAGGACTCAAAAGAGAGAGGAAGATGAAGGACCTCTCAGAATCCCAACAGTATTTTACCAGTCTTTGGATCCCAGCACCTCTCCTGGTGCTTGTTCTATTACAAGCCCTCAATAAAATTTTGTTGTCTTGAACTCAGAGTGTGTAGCACACAGGCAGATAACTGCTCATAGCTATTATTGGGGTGGCTGTGTTTTTTTTTTTTTTTTTTTTTGTAACACAACAAAGTGATTTTTGATGCTTTTCTAGTTTGTCAGAGGGCTCTGAGGCTATACAGAAGCAGCTTTAGTGAACAGAGGAGAGCGAGATGTGTCTTTGTGCTTCACAATGATTGCAATACCAGAGTGATATCCCAGGGGAGCTGTCAAACAGCTTGACAGCAATTCTAGCAAGAAGTGGTAGAAACACAATTTTGCAATAATGATCATACGTTTTTTGAAATTTTCCTTTATCCTTGAAATGCCTTGTGTTGTTGAAAATCTATTCATTACTGTTCAGTCATCTGTAGCGAGTCATCCCTTCAGATCTCTGTACCCGGAAGTTACAGCCCTGGGAGAATTTTGGCAGAGAGACAAAGGCTCCTAGGCACAGTGGGGGAGTCAGAAAGGTACAAGTAAATAGCAGCTCCAAGGAGTTAGATTTTTTTAAAAAATAATAAAAGGAGGGGAAGTCACAAGAAATCATCTCCCTCAAAGGGGCTTTAGTTTTCTGAAAGCAGGCACCATAGCTCTTTAATATTTTTACTGTGCACATCTCTGGTGCTTTCATTTTCTTTTTCCTCTAATCTCTTCCATGCATTTCCTTCATTAATTATCCCTTTTCTCTCCAGGATGTTCAACTTCTCCCTGTCTCTACTGCCTCCTTCACCTCAACCTATCAAGATGTACAAGTTTCTTACATCCCCAGAAACTTCCAGCTACCCTCAGATGCTCACTCTCTTCCCTTCTCTTTGTAGCCAAGGGACGAGCCTATTCCAATGCTACCCAAAGCATGGGCTGCGGACCAGGAGCATCAGCATCCCAAGGGAGCCAGATTTGAAATGCAGTTCTCAGGCTCACCCAGACCTACTGAATCCGAATCTCTGTGGGTGGGGGTCCAAAAATCTGTTTCAACACACTCTCCATGTGATGCTTACGCACATTGGGGTCTGAAAAGCACTGCCTCTACTTCCTGTCTCCTTTCACCCCTTTGGGTGATCTTCCTCTGTCCCTTTAAGGCTTGCACCTTCCCCAGGGCTCTGTCCTGGGCCTTGGCTTCATTGCACTCTATCATTTCCCTACGTGATCTCATCCACTAAAGGTTGATTTGGTTATTTGTGTGTTTTAACATAGGTTTATACCAGTGATTCTCAAATTTATGTCTCTATCTCAGGACTATTTCTCTGAGCCCTCAGAATGTCCAGTTGCTTTCTGGACTTGTTTACCAAAATGTTGCACAGTTCTCTAAACTATGTCTAAAACCAACTTACTATCTCCTAAACCCACTCTGCATCAATATCAATAATCTGGGTTGTATGACAGCTCTGCCACCCCCTTGGCCCCTGCCACCCCGAGATCCAGCTACATCCACTGCATTTATGCTTCCCAGTTCACTGACTGAAATGCACACCACAAGGTCTGGCCCACAGACAAGAGCAATCACGGAGCTCTTCAAGGATGCCAGGGCACCCCTCACACATTTATTTCTCACAATACTGATGAAACGTATGCCTTCTAGACCCTCCCAGGGTGGGTGAGTAGACCTCAAATGACAATTGCACTGTAACCTGCCAGTCCCTTAAGTCTTTGAATCCCTTCCTCCACATTAAACCAAGGCATGTCCACCGTTTCCAGTTCACTCACGTGGACCACTTTTGAGTGTATGTTTCAGCCAGCCAGCCAACCAATCAGATTCAACACTTCCTTTTTATTCTATTTTATTTTATTTACTTATTTATTTATTTTGAGACGGAGTCTCATTCTGTCACCCAGGCTGGAGTGCAGTGGCGTGATCTTGGCTCACTATAACCTCCGCCTCCCAGGTTTAAGCGATTCTCCAGCCTCAGCCTCCCAAGTAGCTGGGATTACAGGCGTGCACCACCATACCCAGCTAATTTTTGTATTTTTAGTAAAGATATGGTTTCACCATGTTGGCCAGGTTGGTCTCGAACTCCTGACCTCAAGTGATCCACCTGCGTTGGCCTCCCAAACTGCAGGATTACAGGCATGAGCTGCTGCGCCCAGCCGGATTCAACACTTTCTAATGCCCCAAGCTGCAACACTGAATGGAGAATCTCTGCTCCCATAGTGAGCCCATGTCAAAAACATTCAGCCCGATCCAACTTTATGTTCCTTCCACCTGCTGGGCGAGGTGTCAGAGCCCCAGCATCAGAAAGTGGTAAGCTCGTGGATAGTAGCGTAGTAAGAAGAATCTACTGACAGCAGTATAGGTTAGAAAAGGACAGTTTTATTAGACAGAAAAGTGCAGCTGAGTGCTTCTGCAAAAAAG
Organism: Chlorocebus sabaeus; assembly: GCF_047675955.1. Taxonomy (NCBI): domain Eukaryota; kingdom Metazoa; phylum Chordata; class Mammalia; order Primates; family Cercopithecidae; genus Chlorocebus; species Chlorocebus sabaeus. The sequence continues at coordinate 28,278,527 of NC_132911.1, read as the reverse complement.
GACTGAGCGTGCTGCAGTGGACTTTTCCTTAGGGGTATTTATGAACCTTAAAGAGGGAGCTTAACGGTAATTTGGACTATACTAACCACATAAGTCATGATAAATGATTACATTTGTAGACATTTTGGTGCCTTGATGTCAGCAAGGGTTGCACAATGAGTTTTGACATGCATGCATTCTGGAGATGTACATAAATTCTAGTTATGCATAAATTTTGGAGAAAGAAGCCCATACCAGATGCCTACTTTAGATCATAGGGAATCTCATTATTTGTAAATCCCTCAGTTGAGGAGTTTGGCCTCTGGATGGTCTGCTTGGTGCCCTCTGCCCAGGCGATCTTTGCTCTCCTCACCACCATTATCCCACACTCGTAGTATCCATTCCCATACACATTCCCTGAATTTCTGTCTGTAGAAATCTAAAAAGTCAAGTAGTTCAGTGGAGTGTAGCACACCTCTTATGGGCCAGTCACACAGTGTACCTCATCTTCAGGGGCTGCTGGACTGACGTCTAACAAAGAGGAGTGGTGGGGTGGGTCCTGAGGAGTTCAACATTGTGTTGCTCGGCACCTGCCTCAGGGGAGGCCATTACTATTTCCTCAGGCAATGCAGGCTTCTTCCTCTCAGAGGGGGAAAGACCAATACAACTGAGGGGTGGGGATGCCGCCATTGCTGGGGTTGGGAAGCAAAGGTGGGAGTGCTCCTTCACTGATAAAGGAGACATCAGAATTTAGGGGCTCAATGTCCTCAGCTTTATCAAAGTTTTTCCAAACATCCCCATCCCAACTTGCAAGATCCCATTCTTTCCCAATTAATGCTCTCACTTTAACTGCACACAGCCTGCAAAGCTGTGAGTTCAACTTGTATTGTAATTCAGCCCCTTGCAGGATGAGGTTCTGCATTTGATTTTCAGCAATTTCAGCCCTTCTGTATAGTAGATAAAGGTCTCCCTCAGGGCACACATGGAAGCTCCTAGGTCATTTTTGTGGTGCACGAACTAGGAATATGAATCCCTGACCTCATCCTTTCCTTCCACCAGCATGACATTAGGGTTCCAACCAACATCATTATATTCATTCATTTTCTAAAATGTTTGAAAGTATCATATATAAGCCAGGCATGGTGGCTTACACCTGTAATCCCAGCATTTTGGGAGGCCAAAATGGGAGGATGAGTTGAGCCCAGGAGTCTGAGAACAGCCTGGGCCACACGGCAAGACCCTGTCTCTTAAAAAAAAAAAAAGCTGGGCAAAGTGGCACATACCTGTAGTCTCAGCTACTCAGGAGGCTGTGGTGGGAGGATAACTTGAGCCTAAGCAGTCAAGGCTGCAGTAAGCCATGATTGTGCTACTGCACTCCAGCTGGGGTGATAGAGTAAGACTCCATCTCAAAAAACAAAAAAGTATCATATATAACATTACTGAGCTCATTGATTCTACAGTTGGTTGATTAGGAGTATCCAACACAGTATTCTGTGTATCTCCACAAACAGCTCACCCTATGGACTATTAGCACTCTTTTTACTACTGGAAATAGAGTCATTAGTGCCTTTAATCATATTAGAGAACCAATTCTAGAAACCCCAGAACCAGTTCAGAAAATTCATCCTTAAAATTCTGTTCCTCTAGAAGCACTCTCAGTGCCAAAATCTATACAAAGTTTTCCAGAGAAACAGAACAAGGAGGAGATATCTCTATATATAGATAGACATAGAGACATCTCCAGATATCTCCTTCTGGTTCTGTATATAGACAGATACAGAGAGCTAGTCTCATCCACAAACACTCTCAAAGACACAATGAAAAACAGAGAGAGAAAGAGATTGATTAATTGTAAGGAATTGACTCACACGATTATGGATAGTAAGTCCCATGACCGGCCTTTCTGTAAGCCAGAGACCCAGGAAAGCTCGTGGTATAATTAAATCTGCATCCAAAGTCCTGAGTACCAGGGAACCAATGGTGTGTAAATCCCAGTCTGGAGATGTTCCAGCTCAAGCAGGCAGGCAGGAAACCAAAACAGGGCAAACTCCTCCTTCCTCTGCCTTTTGTTCTCTTCAGGCCCTCCACTGATCAGATGATGCCCGCTCACACTGGGGAAGGCAATCTACTTTATGGAATCCACCAATCCCAATGTCAATCTTATCCAGAAACACCCGCAAAGACACATCAAGAAATAATGTTTATTTTGAGTATCCCATGGCCAGTCAAGTTGACAGATAAAATTAACCATTTCATGGGCATATGACTAAACTTAGCAACCATACAGTGATGAAAATGCCTGCTGAAAGGAAGAGTGTCATCTGCAGTTTTGAAGTTCTCTAGAATTCTGGTTTGTTACTGTATTAGTCCATTTTCATGCTGCAGATAAAGACATACCCAAGACTGGGTAATTTATAAAGAAAAAGAGGTTTAATGGACCCACAGTTCCACGTGGCTGAGGAGGCCTCACAATCATGACGGAAGGGGAAGGCTAAAGGCACATCTTACATGGCTGCAGGCAAGAGGGAATGAGAGTTTGTGCAGGGAAACTCCCCTTTACAAAACCATCAGATCTCACTATCACAAGAACTGCACAGGAAAGACCCACCCCCTATTATTCAATTACCTCCCACCGGGTCCCTCCTATGACACATGAGATTTGTGGAAGTTACAATTCAAGATGAGATTTGGATGGGGACACAGCTAAACCATATTGGTTACCTTTCTAGGTTTTAGGTCAATTTCAAGATGTATACATCACCACCAAGCAATTACACAGCAAATATACTCAATCCGTGATTTTGAAACATGGGCACGCGTCAGAGTCACCTGGGTGGCTTGTTACAATGCAGATTTCTAGGGTCCAACCCTAGAGTTTCTGATTTAGTTGATTTTGGATGGGACCTGAGATTTCCTAGTACTAACAAATCCCCAGGTGATACTGATGCTGATCAAAGGAATACACTTGATATTGATGCTGATCAAAGGAATATAGTAAATTCAAGAGTACAATTGCTACACCTGACAATCTTCACAACCAAGACAAACTAATCTGATCTCCCTTAAGAAAACCATATTCTTTTTTTTTTTTTTGAGACAAAGTCTCGCTCTGTCGCCCAGGCTGGAGTACAGTGGCACCATCTTGGCTCACTGCAAGCTCCGCCTCCCAGGTTCATGCCATTCTCCTGCCTCAGCCTCCCCAGTAGTTGGGACTACAGATGCCCACCACCACACCTGGCTAATTTTTTGTGTTTTTAGTAGAGATGGTTTCACTATGTTAACCAGGATGGTCTCAATCTCCTGACCTCAGGTGATCCACCTGCCTCAGCCTCCCAAAGTGGTGGGATTACAGGCGTGAACCACCACTCCTGGCCAGAAAACCATATTCTAAGGAAAGCAAACAGTTATCACAATTACTTCAGCAACCTCAGCTCCTCCATGCTACTTAAGGGAGGAAAACATCAGCTGTGTATGTAAAAGCTAAATGTTGGAAAAGTGGAGGAACATAATTTTGTTTTGTTTTGTTTGTAGAGACAGGGCTCTCACTCTATTACCCAGGCTGGTCTCAAACTCCTGGACTCAAGCACTTTGCCTGCCTTAGCCTCCCAAATAAGTTCTAACACTTTAAATTCTGTTCATCTCTGAAAAATAACTGCAAGGCTGAATTCACTGTACAATAAAGAAATTATGCCCACAATGTTATTCTTCTGGGGTTCCCTTTTCCTCACAAAGTGGTGCCAGTGGAAAGCAGCATTTCAGTAACTCCTACCTTTATCCTAGTTTAGTGACCGATGCGTTAACATGGGGTGAGTTTGATTAAAGGGTGCAGCCAACATTTACAGGTACATTTAAAACAGTAGCTATGGGCTGGGCGTGGAGGCTCATGCCTATAATCCCAGCACTTTGGGAGGCAAAGGCGGGTGGATCACCTGAGATCGGGAGTTCAAGACCAGCCTGGCCAACATGGTGAAACCCTGTCTTTACTAAAAATACAAAAGTTAGCCAGGCATGGTGGCGCACGCCTGTAATCCCATCTACTCCAGAGGTTGAGGCACAAGGATTGCTTGAACCCAGGAGGCAGAGGTTGCTGTGAGCCAAGATTGTGCCACTGCACTCCAGCCTGGACAACTGAGAGAGAGTCGGTCTCAAAAAAAAATAACGATAAAAATAAAATTAGGCCAGGTGCTGTGGCTTATGCCTGTAATCCCAGTACTTTGGGAAGCCAAGGGAGATGAGACCACCTGAGGTTAGGAGTTCAAGAACAGCCTGGCCAACATGGTGAAAACCTGTCTCTACTAAAATACAAAAAATTAGATAGGCATGGTAGTGCACACCTGTAATCCCAAGTACTCAAGAGGCAGAGGCAGGAGAATCACTTCAACCCAGGAAGCAGAGCCTGCAGTGACCCAAGATTGTGCCACTGCACTCCAGCTGGGTGACGGAGTGAGACTCCATCTCAAAAAATAAATTAATTAAATTAAAAAACAAAAAAACAGAAGCTACGGTGCTGTCAGGAAAGGGAATAAAGATTTGCTCCCATTCTATTCTCTCCTCCTTTATGGTTCAGATAGTTGAAGGGACTACTTAAATACCAAAATGATATTGAGGAGGAGGAACTTAGTGATGGCTAATTTTATGTGTCAGCTTGATTGGGTCAGGAGTGTCCAAACATTGGGTCAGATGTTACTCAGGTGTCTGGGGATGACATTAACATTGGACTCGAGAGACTGAGTAAAGCCTGCTGTGCCTGGGCCTCATCTGAACAGTTGAAGACCTGACTAGAGTGAAATGGCTGAGTATGAGAGAACTCCTCCTGCCTCACTGTTGAGCTGGGACATCAGCTGTTTCCTGCCTTCAGACTTGAACTGAGACATTGCCTCTTCCTTCAGACTTGAACTGAGACGTCAGCTCTTTTTGAGTCTCAAGCCTGCTGGCTTTCGAACTAGAATTTACATCACCAGCCCTTCTGGGTCTCCAGCCATCCAACTGCAAATCCTGGGACTTGTCAGCCTTCATAATTATGCAAATCAATTCTGTAATAAATTTCTTTATACACCCACATACTCTATTGGATCTGTTTCTCTGGCAATCCCTTAATACAGCACTGGACCAAAAATTCTTTCTAAATCACTGTTTTCTGCCTTAATTTCTACCTCACTAAAGATTAGCACTATTCCTAGCAACCTGTCTCAAAGTCCTCCCTCTCCCCCACCCATTCTTTTTTCTTTTTTTTTTTTTTTTTTTTTTTTTTTTTTTTTGAGACAGAGTCTCACTCTGCTGCCCAAGCTGGAGTGCAGTGGTACAATCTCAGCTCACTGCAATCTCCACCTCCCTGGCTCAAGCGATCCTCCGGCCTCAGCTCCCCAAGTAGCTGGGACCACAGACACACACCACCACGCCCAGCTAGTTTTTGTATTTTTGGTAGAGACGTGGTTTTGCCATGTTGCTCAGGCTGCTCTCAAACTCCTGAGCTCAGGTGATCCACCCGCATCAGCCTCCCCAAGTGCTCGGATGACAGGCATAAGTCACTGCACCCGGCCTCAAAGTCCCTTTAAAGGACATCTGTAACTTGGCATCTCAGTACAGGTGATTCAGATTCAATGACTCAGTGGTGATTTCAGCCCTTGTTGTGCCATCAGCCCTGGAAGTGAAGGTTGAGGCTTGCTGGAAGGGGAACACATGGTCACTGAGACACCCACTATAATATTCTGGGTGATGTTAATTTTCTTGCTTAGTATCAGAGAAAAGAGGAGTTAGAGATGATATCAAAAGTGGAAACAACATGTACATTTCCCCATAATTTGTGAATTATGGGGATAGATTCCATTTCTGTCTTTTGTCTTGAAGCTTCTATGTGAGCTACCACAAAAATGACAGGGCTTTTTGTCCTCCATTTCCCCCTTAGTTTGCACAACACACACTCCTTCTCAAACTTCTGAAAGCTCTCAGACATACTTTTGAAAGTAAAGAGGCCATAGAGGACATATCAATTTATCTAACAGAGTAATAGCATTATGCAGGAAATGGTAACTTGACGAGAAGCATTTGATAGGCATGAAAGAGCAGCAAAGCTGCATAACATTAACACCCCACTCCACTTTAAGTACTGATGTAGGTAACTGCTGTAATAATTATGCCATTAAAAAAAGAGTGTTCCAATGGCCTTGATACATGCTGCTATCGGAATAAAGCTAGGACATTTTCCTTATAGTTAGTGCAGTGCAAATTGAAGAAGACTAAGAATGCTTTTCAGAGTAAGAGAGGTACCATAAAGGGCCTCGGAGATTTGCTTCTATCAGGCCAGGCATGGTGACTTACACCTGTAATCCCAATATTTCGGGAGGCCAAGGCGGGTGGATCACTTGAGGTCAAGAGTTTGAGACCAGCTTGGCCAGCATGGTGAAACCCCACCTCTACTAAAAATACAAAAATTAGCTGGGTGTGGTGGCATACACCTGTAGTCCCAGCTACTCAGGAGGCCGAGGCAGGAGAATTGCTTGAACCCGGGAGATGGAGGTTGCCGTGAGCTGAGATTATGCCAATGCACTCCAGCCTAGGCAACATGGTAAAACTCCGTCTCAAAAAAAAAAAAAAAGAGAGAGAGAGAGAGATTCTGTTTCTACCAAAGGAGACAGGGGTATGCTATTGGTAACTAGTACGTATTAGATGCTTGCCAGATGCCAAGCCTAGGTCAACTTGTACATTAGCCATGATACGGGAAGTATGTTGGGGCTGGCCCTGGCTTCAGGAGATCTACATGATGTGAGTGAGTTGGGATCAATAAAATGTGAAAATTAATGATAGCTTCCATTTAGTGAACAATGATGATAACATCAATAGTTAACAACTCTGGGCTGGGTGTGGTGGCTCATGCCTGTAATCCCAGCACTTTGGGAGGCCAAGGCAGGCAGATCAACTGAGGTCAGGAGTTCGACATCATCCTGGCCAACATGGTGAAACCCCATCTCTACCAAAAATACAAAAATTAGCCAGGCGTGATGGTGGGTGCCTGTAATCCCAGCTACTGGTGAGGATGAGGCAGGAGAATCTCTTGAACCCGGGACGCGGAGGTGGCAGTGAGCCGAGATCATGCTACTGCACTCCAGCCTGGGTGACAGAGTGAGACCCTGTCTCAAAAAAAAAAAGTTAACAACTCTGGAAAGAAAGTATTCTTTGTCTTTTCTTCTTTCTTTTTTTTTTTTTTTTTTTTGAGACAGGACCTCACTTTGTTGTTGGAGTGCAGTGGTACAATCATACCTCACTGCGGCCTTGAACTCATGGGCTCGAGCAATCCTCTCTCCTCAGCCTCCCAAATAGCTGCCACTACAAGTGCACGCCACCACACCCGACTAATTTTTCCAGTTTTATTTTGTAAAGACAATGTCTCACCATCTTGCCCAGGCTGGTCTTGAACTCCTGGACAGACTCAAGAGATTCTCCCGCCTCAATCCCCCAAAGAGCTGGGATTACAGGTATGAGTCACCGCACTTGCCCAGGCTGGTCTTGAACTCCTAGACTGAAGAGATTCTCTTGCTTCAATTCCCCAAAGTGTTGGGATTACAAGTGTGAGCCACCACGCCCGGCCAAGGGAAGAAAATAAGTGACCTACCCAAAGTCATACAGCTAATAAGTGGCAGAGACAAGATCTGAACCCAAGTGCTTCTGATTCCAAAGCCTGGGCTTAAATACAATTTGATTCTGCTTGCCGAAGCATTAGAGCTGAGTAAGCTTTAAGGAAACCTCACCAATCAGAACCATGCAAAATAAAGAAGTATCAGAGGCCTGAGCTATCAAGTCCAGTGAGGAGGGTAGACACTTGGCCAGGAGACCCAGTATTGAACAGAAATATCCACAGTACGTTGAATGAAGGAGGGGCCAACAGTGACTCCCGGTCCTTGACCAAACTTGAGTCAGGCTTCTCTGAGTGCTCTTCTTGACCAGGTCTCATCCTTGGCCTGCTGAATCTGGTTCTGCAAGAATCCCCCACATTTGTTACTTTGCCAAGTTCCTCGCATTACTTTTCCATCCACTGGCCCCTGCACCCTGTCCATTGTCTACAAGTCCCCAGCTGCCACTGTTACATTCAGAGTTGAGTCTTGACCCCCAATGCAATAGTCTTGAAAAAAGTTTTCTTTGCCTACTTAACTTGTCCAGCGCAATTTTTCTCTGACAGGTAAACAATGGGGGAGCTCCATTAGCGCAACCAAAGTATTTCATCCTTGCTGCCCCAGAGGATCTGGTGTCTGGGTCAACAGACCGAGCAGCACAGGAAGCTCCCACACCTTCAAGTCGAGTCTGCCAGGAGGATTGTCCAGGATGCGTTGCTGTGGGGACCTTTATGCAAGGTAAGGAGATAAAACAGGGAGTCGAAGGCAGGAGGAGAGGACTGGAATACAATTTTAAGAAAGGAGTGACTGGGGCTGGGCATGGTGGCTCACGCCTGTAATCCCAGCACTCTGGGAGGCCAAGACAGGCAGATCACCTGAGGTCAGGAGTTCGAGACCAGCCTGGCCAACATGGGGAAACTCCATCTCTACTAATAATACAAAAATTAGCTGGGTGTGGTGGATGCACCTGTAATCCCAGCTACTGGGGAGGCTGAGGCATGAGAATCACTTGAACCTGGGAGGTGGAGGTTGCAGTGAGCCAAAATCACTCCACTGTACTCCGGCCTGGGTGACAGAGTGAAACTGTATCTCAAAAAACAAAAACAAAAACAAAAACAAAAAAGAAAAGAAAAGAAAAGAGTGGCTGGGCGTGAGCATGCCTGTAATCCCAGCACTTTGGAAGGCCAAGGTGGGAGGATTGCTTGAGTCCAGGAGTTTGAGGCCAGCCTGGGCAACATAGTGAGACTCCATCAAAAAAAAATTAGCCAGGCATGGTGGTACACGCCTGTGGTCTCAGCTACTCGGGGGGCTAAAGCAGGAGGATTACTTGAGCCCAGTTGTTTGAGAATGTAGTAAGCCATGATCATGCCACTTCAGTCCAGCCTGGGTGACAGAGCGAGACCTTGTCTAAAAACAAAAAGAAAAAGAAAGAAAAGAAAAGAAGCTTCCAGAGCTTAAACTGATGCACTGAGTACCTAAGATCCTTCTCATCTCCCATTCAAGGACCCATTGAAATGATGAAAAAGATACTTTGAAAAAGAATGAAATAATAAGAGGTGCAAAAATAAAGGCTGGATCAGCAGGCAAGAAATCTTTAAAAGTCCTGGAGGGCAGAAAGCATTAGGATGAGACTGACAAAGTAGACAAGAAAACCACAGACTCAAACGCCACCAGGAAGGCCAGGTCTTGAAAAGAAGTCCATGGAAGCTTCTAACTGGATGGCGCCAGACAGAAGGCACAGAAGTGCACCACGGCTATCCTTAGGATAATTCATTAAAGCTGGGAGAGTTGGGACCGCCACTGTCTTAAACACCTTCAGTTTTTGCCCTCCAGCTAAACATAGAAAACTGATCCAGAAAAGAAAAAAAAGAGTACTTGGTAATTAAGGTATGATTACAGGGCAAAAAAAAATCAGATGGCAGGACTGCCTTCCTTAGAACGTACACAAGCAGGCCAGGCACTGTGGCTCATGCCTGTAATCCCAGCACTTTGGCAGGTTGAGATGGGAGGATTGCCTGAGCCCAGGAGTTTGAACCATGGGCAACATGGTGTAACCGCATCTCTACAAGAAATACAAAAATTAGCTGGGTGTGGTGGCATGTGCCTGTGGTCCCAACTACTTGGAAGGCTGAGGTGGGAGGATGGCTTCAACCCAGGAGATTGAGGATGTAGTGAGCCATGACCACAGACAGAGCGAGACCTTGTCTCAAAAAAAAAAAAAAAAAAAAAAGTAAACAAGTGAAGACTGAGCTTGAGATGTGAAAGTAAAGCGGCCAGATGCGGTGGCTCACGCCTATAACCGCAGGACTTAGGGAGGCCGAGGTGGGCAGATCACCTGAGGTCAGGAGTTTGAGACCAGCCTGGCCAACATGGCAAAACCCCATCTCTACTAAAAATACAAAAATTAGTCAGGCATGGTGGTGGCGGGCACCTGTAATCCCAGCTACTCAGGAGGCTGAGGCATGAGATTCACTCTAACCCAGGAGGTGGAGGCTGCAGTGAGCCGACGTCACACCATTGTACCCCAGCCTGGGTGACAGAGTGAGACTCCCTCTCAAAACAACAACAACAACAAAAAAAACTTTGGGAGGCCGAGGCGGGCGGATCACGAGGTCGGGAGATCGAGACCATCCTGGCTAACAGGTGAAATCCCATCTCTACTAAAAAATACAAAACACTAGCCGGGCGAGGTGGCGGGCGCCTGTAGTCCCAGCTACTCGGGAGGCTGAGGCAGGAGAATGGCGTGAACCCGGGAGGCGGAGCTTGCAGTGAGCTGAGATCTGGCCACTGCACTCCAGCCTGGGGGACAGAGCGAGACTCCGTCTCAAAACAAAACAAAACAAAACAAAACAAAAGTAAAGGAAAACTTTCAGAATAAGAAGGAAATAGACAAAAATAGGTAAATGTGAGAGAAAATGCTTAAGGGTGATAGAGTCAGGTAGTTCAATATTCCTTTCATAGGAATTCCAAAGGAGAAAAAGAAGGAAGGGGAGGAAATCACCAAAGATACGAGAGAAAAAGACCCTGAGCTGAAGAGGAACTCATCTTCAGATGACAATGGCCACTGACTGCTGTACAGAATAAATTTAAGAAAGACCTAATGGCATTCTTATGAAATTTCAGAACGCCGGGAAATTTTGAAAGCTTCCAGTGGGGGAGATATATATAAAAAGGAAAGGGAATTAAACTGCCATCAAATTTCATCGACAATACCGGTTGCTGGAAGACAATGGAACAATATCTTCAAATGCCTGGGGAAAGGAACATTTTGAACTCTGGATTCTATAAAGAATCATCTGATACAGTTAAAGAATTAATATGAAAAAAATATATTCAGACCTGTCAAAACTCACATCATTTACCACCACTCATTCCACATGAAAAAAGTACTTTAGGTGTTTGCTTACTCAAAATGAAAAAAGACCCCAGAAGCCAGGTGCTTTGGCTCACGCCTGTAATCCCAGCCCTTTGGGAGGCCGAGGTGGGTGGATCACCTGAGGTCAGGAGTTCAAGACCAGCCCGAGCAACATGGTGAAACCCTGTCTCTACTAAAAATACAAAAATCAGCTGGGTGTGGTGGCATGTACTTGTAATCCCAGCTATTCGGGAGAACCTGGGAGGTGCAGGTTGCAGTGAGCCGAGATTGCGCCACTGTACTCCAGCCTGGGCGATAGAGTGAGACTCCGTTAAAAAAAAAAAAAAAAGAAAGAAAAAGAAAAAGACCCCAGAAAGACGATGGCCTGGGTCTCCCATAACCACCGTGATTAATTTTACAGATGAGACACTCACCATTTTTCTGTGGGTCATTTGCCCTCTTTCTGCCCTGGTGCTGGCTGAGAGATCAGTTAACAAACTCAAATTCAGACTTCGGGCTTATTATTTTCCTTTAATCAACCTAACTCTACACAGATATTTTTTGTCCTTTTTATCATCCTTCTGGGGCTGGTACACTGTAAAGCCTGACTTATACGGGGGGGGGGTCTCCGGGAAATTAAACTATTCTTGTTAATGCCTTAAATTAGACTTTTCATGTTAATGTCCAACTATCTTTCAATGTTTATTTTTAAAATATTTTTTGACCAGGCACAGTTGCTCACATGTTTAATCCCAACACTTTAGGAGGGCAAGGCAGATGGATGGGTTGAGCCCAGGAGTTCAAGACCAGCCTGGGCAACACAGTAAAACCCTGTCTCTACAAAAAAAATTACATAAATTAGCTGGGCACGGTGGCACATGCCTGGAGTCCCAACCACTCAGGAGGCTGAGGTGGGAGGATTGTCTGAGCCCAGGAGGCGGAGGTTGCAGTAAGCTGTGATCACACCACTGCACACCAGCCTGGGTGACAGAGCAAGACCCTGTCTCAAAAAAAGCAAAACAAAAGTTGAATATGTTAGCTTCAACTTTGTCACAGTAAACAACACAGTGAACAGAATGCAATCTGCCTCTCAACACAGGATCTTGTATGTATAACCACAACTGGGTCACCATTTCCCCATAATCACACATGCCTTCCTTGAAACCCAGAAAAACAACCAAGCCACCAGTCCACTGGGATCACAGTCACTTAGTGGCAGAATCAGGATCAGACGCCTCATATCCTGATTCTCGGTGAATCAGTGAATTGTCCCCCAAAATTCGTATGCTGAAACCCTGTATTAGTCCATTCTCACATTGCTGAAAAAGACATACCTGAGACTTTATAAAGGTAAAGGTAATTTACAAAGGGAAGAGGTTTAATAGACTCACAGTTCACATGGCTGGGCAGGCCTCACAATCATGATGGAAGGCAAGGAGGAACAACTCACGTCTTACAGGGATGGTGGCAGGCAAAGAGAGAAAGCCTGTGCAAGGGAACTCCTCTTTATAAAATCATCAGATCTCATGAGACTTACTTTCACGAGAACAGCAAGGAAAAGACCCGCCCCTATAATTCAATTACCTCCCACTGGGTCCCTCCCACAACACGTAGGAATTGTGGAAGCTACAATTCAAGATAAGATTCGGGTGGGGACACAGCCAAACCATATCAAACCCTAACCCCCAATGTGACTAATTATTGATAGAGATTTTAGGAGTTAATTAAGGTTAGAAGAGGTCATTGGGTAGGGGTCTAATTCAATAAAAATTCGTGGTGATTGGCAGCTTTATAAGAAGAAGGAGGCAACATAGTGAGACCCTCATCTCCTTAATAAAATTTAAAAAATTAACTGGGCTTGGTGGTGCATGCCTGTGGGCTTTGCGGCTTGAGAGGCTGAGGCCGAAGGATCACTTGAGTCCAGGAGATTGAGGCTTCAGTGAGCCATGATCACATTACTTCACTCCAGCCTGGGTGAAACAGCAAGACCCTATCTCAAACAAACAAACAAAGATGGAGAGAAAGATTCTGTCTCTGCCCATGCACTCACCAAGGGAAGGCCACATGGGCACACAATGAGAGGCAGCCACCTGCAAGCCAGGGAGAGGGTCCCTACCAGACGGGGATGCTGGCACCCTGATCCCAGACTTCCAGCCTCCAGAATGGTGAGAAAATCAAGGCCGGATGTTGAAGCCACCCAGCCTGCTGTGGTATTTTGTTAGGGCAGCCCAAGCAGACCATGACAGCCTGCCAAATCCGGGTCTTTCTCTCTGCTCATTCTCTAACCCACTGCCTGTCAAGTGTGTCTTCACCAATAGTCATTCTGTCACTGGTGAAGAAGGTGTCACCTGGTCAGGGCCCATGTGTATTTTCGAAGGATAAAGAGACAGCAATGTTTCCTCACCTATTTTCTTCCTCTTTTCCCAGGGGTCTATTTACTTCGTAATGCCTGTCTACTGAGCAGCCAAATTCTTTAGCCTGCAGCCAGCAACGGCAGCCTCCTCAGCCCTGCCCCAGAGAGGAAAACTGAGAGAAACCAGCTTCTGCCTGAAACCGTCCTGCTGAGAGGAGATTTGAGAACGCTGTCTTGTAAAGTAGAAGAGATTAGGGGTTTCAAAGAATAGTGGTCTTCAGGCCAGCCACAGTGGCTCACACTTGTAATCCCAGTGCTTTGGGAGGCTGAAGTGGGCAGATCACTTGAGGTCAGAAGTTCAAGACCAGCCTGGCCAACATGGTGAAACCTCATCTCTGCTAAAAATTTAAAAATTAGCTGGACGTGGTGGAGTTCACCTGTAATTCTAGCTACTCGGGAGGCTGAGACAGGAGAATCGCTTGAACCCAGGAAGTGGAGGTTACAGTGAGCCAAGATCACACCACTGTACTCTAGCCTGGCAACAGAGTGAGACACCATCACAAAATAAAAACAAAAGAATAATGGTCTTCAAATGGAGGTATAAGAACACTTCCTCTTCAGTACAAGGGCACCAACAATTTTAAAGGAATTGATTTCCAGGTATTCATTAGGCCCGCTTTTCTGCAACTGATCTGCCTGAGCCCTTGCCTGCGAGGGAAGGGCAGAGTCTTACTTTCCCCAGTAGCCCCTTTTCCACCTTATAAAACAAGAAGACACCCCTTACCCATCCTAATCTTACCATGGTATATTTCCTCGGGCACCAAACCCAATCCCGGTATTAGTGCTGAACCAACATATAACCACAAGGACTGAGTAAAATTTGCTTTTGCAAAGTCAGGGGCTTTCCAACATTTTTCCTTTCCCTCAAGCCCAAGGAGATCCCATTGAATTGCATGTGGATAGAGCATTAAAAATTATTTTTGACAATAAATTAGAATAGGGTTTTTGGCTCAGAATGAGCTCAAAGAATTAACTGACAGTACGGTAATACAATTATTTCCATTTCTATCTACTTTTTTATTTTTTGGAGACAGGGTCTCACTCTGTCTTCCAGGCTAGAGTGCAGTGGCACAATCATAGTTCACTGCAGCCTCAAACAACTGGGCAATGGCGCAGCTGCAGCTCAGCTCACTGCAGCCTGGACCTCCCAGGTTCAAGCAATCCTCCTGCCTCAGTCTCCTCAGTAGCTGGGACCACAGGTGCGTGCCACCACGCCTGGTTAATTTTTGTATTTTTTACAGAGACAGGATTTCACCATGTTGCCCAGGCTGGTCTCAAACCCCTGGACTCTAATTATCTACCCACCTTGGCCTCCCAAAGTGCTGGGATTACAGGCGTGAACCACTGAGCCTGGCTCTACTTTTTATACAAACAAGTTTCTTCTGCAGTGTCATGGAGAAACACAATTGATTCCAGCAGTGAGTAGGAACCAAACTTAGACTCATAAACTAATCGGAGAAAAAGGCCAACCATCTCATTAAGGAATAGATTTCTAACTTAAATTAACTTCCTATTTAATAAGGATCTATTCATTGGAAATACATAGTGTTGTTTTGGCCAATTTGTATTACTACTACTGATGACAACTTCATCAGAAGAAATGATTAAACGCTTGTTCAATGGTCACAGGAAATAAAAATATCAATTTAGGTCTATCCTTTTTAGGCAGTATGATAGGGTGACCAGCAAAAGACTTTCAAGGATAAAAATATATATGAGAAAAAGCTGTGTGGGAAGTGGAATGGAAATTCAAATTTAGAAAAAAAAAAGAATAACATTTCTTATGTTTAAAAGAGAGCTTGTCCAGGTATTATTTTAATGGATGATGGCAGGAGTCAAACACTATGAGATTCCTTTGTATACCATCAAAAGAAAAAAATAATGTAACAAGTTTCTGTGCATGTGTATGTTACACCCACATATATACACACATCTATACACATATTTATGTTAAGGACCTATCATTTACCCTCTATAGTTTCTATAAGTATATTTACATGTTATATTGTATTATATATATTTATACTTTCACATATTTAATATTGTTTGTGTAATATGTGAAACAACATGTAATAAATACATTTATATTTTATTTATTTATTTCTTTTTTAGGTGGAGTCTCACTCTGTCACCCAGGCTGGAGTGCAGTGGCACAACCTTGGCTCACTGCAAGCTCCACCTCCTGGGTTCAAGCAATTCTCCTGCCTCAGCCTCCTGAGTAGCTGGGAGTATAGGTGCCTGCCACCACGACCAGCTAATTTTTTTGTATTTTTAGTAGAGGCGAGGTTTCACCATGTTGGCCAGGCTGGTCTGGAATTCCTGACCTCAAATGATCCACCCATCTCAGTCTCCCAATGTGCTGGGATCACAGGCATGAGCCACCTCACCTGGCCTATATTTATAATTTATATAACATACAGCCTTAATATCAATACATATGTGTACTATACATATATGTGTGTTTATATATACCCCAACATACATATATTCATATTAAGGCTTTATATTTAGGTATATGTATTTAGATTTTTTTATTATATATAATAAACATATCTATTCATACACACATATGCATTTATATTTATGCTAAGGCTTTATATCATATAATACATATATTGTATGTATACGTGTGTACATATATATATGATAAAGCTCATATACAAAGCCTCAACATGAATGTGCTCTAATTATGATGAGATTATACAATTGTATACAATGACCAAAATTTATCAAATTATACACTTCAAATTGGTAGACTTTATTGTATGTAAATAATATAAACGAACAAAAAAGAGAAAACTTTCTCCATTAAAATATCAATCGCAAAAAAAAGCCAAAAATTGGAATAGAGGGCTATTTCCTTAGTACATGATAAGTAATATTGTACGTGCCTATGTGAGGCACACAGAATAGTAAGAACCAAAGGGTAGAGAGTGGAGTGGTGGTTGCCAGGGGCATGGGGAATGGAGAGTTAGTATTAAGTGGGTACAGTGTTTCAGTTTTACAAGATGAAAAGAGTTCTAGAGAAGGACAGTGGTGATGGTTGCACAACATTATGAATGTATTTAATACCACTGAACTGTACACTTAAAAGTGATTAAGATGATAAATTGTGTTATGTATATTTTAACACAATAAAAAATTTGGTATGTGTATATATATGCATGTGCATGTACATACATGCATATATATAATTGGAAGAGTGTGTGTGTATATATAGTATGTGTATATATTCAAGAGTTTAACATATATATACATGTGTACATGTCTACCTAACAACTTTTTTTTTTTTTGGAGACAGGGTCTTGCTGCTCTATCACCCAGGCTGGAATGCAGCTGTGCAATCACAGCTCACTGCAGCCTCAACCTCCCTAGCTGAAGCAATCCTCCCACTTCAGCTTTATAAGTAGCTGGTACTACAGGTGCATACCACTACACTGGGCTAATTTTTAAAATTTTTTGTAGTGACAAGGTCTTGGTATGTTACCCAGGCTGGTCTCAAACTCCTGGCCTCAACCAATCCTCCTGCCTTGGCCTCCCAAAGCACTGGGATTACAGGCATGAGCCGCTGTACCCGGCCCAACTTTATTTTTTAAATAAAGTTGAGTGTCAATATTGACAATATTCTGTAAAATATATCCTTACAACTATTTAAACATATAATAAAAGGTCACATGTAGATTGTCAACATGCGAGTGGGCATGCAATTTTACAAAGTTCTTTCAGGGGATATTCAAGCCAAAGAATGTGAAGACCCTTGGACCCCCAGGCAGAATTAGACACGGGGAGACTCCAGCACAGTGAGAACGGAGACAACAAAGAAACACTGAGGACATTTTCACCACCAGGATATAGGCAAACGAAATTTGCAATGATGTCATGTTTGCATATGTGGCAGATACAAAAAGCTTAAAAGCAGCTCTTTGTTCTCTTGCTGAGTTTGGGGCAGGCGCTGGCACAAATTGAGGAAAGTAAGCGACGGGACCGGCAGCAATTAGACTTGCTGATGTTAGGGGCAACCCTGGGGTTGCATCTGGGAAACCGACACCCAGATCCAGGAGAGAAGCTGACATAGAAGTAAGCAAAACTGCTGCAGGCCCCGGTCAAGGGCTCTCCTCTCAGGATTCCTCCCATAACTACCTGAAACAAGGATGTGGAATACCTTGACTTTGGAGGGAGAAGTTGAAATCAGTTCAGCTGAACTCTAACCAGGCGTGAGAATCCTCTTGTCATTCAAGTTTAATTGGCTTAATCTCCCAAATGATACTGAAGGCAGAAGTAGTTCTTATGCTCCTAGGGTGCAGTATTATATTATTTATAAATGCAGACACTTCAAAAGCAATAAAACACTTGGCCCTTGCTCTCAATAAACTTGCCCTCTAACTGGGAGGACAGCATCCAAATGGAAAGAAGAAAAAAGAAGAAGAACAGTTCAAAGCAACATATAAGAAGTATGTAATAATCCCCCAAGAGAAACAAAGACTGCATTGCATACTTTCCTGGTAGAAGTACAAATTGGCACAGTACCCCATGGAGGGAAGTGGGCCACAGAGATCAGAATTACAAATGAGTATCTCCTTTGACCCGGTAATTTAACTTCTGGGAATTTATCCTTCAGCCATACTTAGGAAATAACATATACTCTAAGTTACTCACTGTAGCATTGCTCAAAATAACAAAAGATTGGAAAGAAGGCAAATATCGTTGAATAGAAGACTGATGAAATACATTGTGTTACATACATACAATGGAATATTTTGAAGGTATAAAAGTGCATGAGGAGGGCCGGGTGCAGTGGCTTATGCCTGTAATCCCAGCACTTTGGGAGGGTGAGGTGGATGGATTACTTGAGGTTGGGAGTTCGAGACAAGCCTGACAAACACAACAAAATCCCATCTCTATTAAAAATACAAAAATTAGCCAGGCATGGTGGCAGGCACCTGTAATCCCAGCTACTCGGGAGGCTGAGACAGAAGAATCACTTAAACCCAGGTTGCAGTGAGCTGAGATTGTGCCACTGCACTCCAGCCTGGGCAACAGAGCAAGCTCAAAAAAAAAAAAGTGCATGAGGAAGCTATCAAGGTACAGATATTTTTAAAGTCTCCAAGATATATTAAGTAGGAAAAAAAAAACCAGCAAGGTACAGAAAAGGTGTATAAGACACTTCCTTTTGTTTACAAGGAAGGAAAAAAAAGAATATAGAATACATTTGTATGTGCTTTAGTAGTCACAAATAAAGTCTAGATGAATACACACAGAAATGAAAAGCTGATTACCTGGAGTGGATTAGGGAGGGTGAAAACAGGGTGGATGGGGCTGAGCAGGAGGGAGACTTCTGCTCCATAAACCATGTGACTATGTTCCTACTCAAAACAATTAAGAGAATAATGAACAAATATCCCCTGCTGAGGCCCGACATAATGAGCAGGAAGTTGGTTTCTGGGGGACCCCCCATCCCCCATCCGGTGTCAAGCATATGCCCTCAGCTTTGGCCGGCTCTGAACAGTCGGGGAAATGTGAGAGCGGGACCACGTGGCTTCTGCGCGGGCAGCTCTGTGTCCAGGCCCCTGCCCAGCTGCTGAGCTTCCTGCCTGGTGCCCCTGCATCAGCCAGAGTCCGAGCCCACCCTCTCAGCCTGCCCCCTTGCCAGCGGGCTCAGGATCAGCTGTCCTCACCAGTTACCAGAATCCTCAAGCAGCTGGCTTTAATTCTGTCTATGGGAAGGCAGAAAGCGGAGGGGAAGGTCGATTAAGTAAACCACTATTAAGGGAGGAGTGAAGCCCAGGAGGTCAAAAAGCCCAGGCAAGGCTAGCTGCCAAGCCAAGCTTGGAACACTCCCCAAAGATACCACAGAGAAACATGCCCAAATGCAAATGCTACTGGCTTCAAGTTGTGTAATAATGGGTAGGTTTTTCCCCCCTGGTCTTTATGTTTTGATGTGCTTTCCAATTTTTTTTTCCAATTTTCCAATTTTGTATGACTCTTACAAAGCAAAAAAATAGAGTGTACAATGTGAAAGATGTATACATTAAAAATAAAAACCAAACCATGATTGTTACCAAACCATGTAGTCCAGAAACCTTGAAGGATAAAAAAGGAAGCTCAGATGGGCAGCATAAGAATGTTACAGCTCTAAACAATTAAAATTAAAATATTGCAACAAAAAAATGTTCCCATAACACTGAAGATATCTTCGGACGGCAGGTCAGTGGGGCCCACTTAGTCAGGCCAGGCAGAGTGGAGCTGTCCAAGGTGCCAGGGTAAGAAAGGGCAGTAGATGCAGAGATGACTGCGTTACTCAGTGCGCTGGCCAGGCCAATAGCTCCTCCGCAGTCTTCCTCCCACTGAGTTTAAAACTCTCTATCCAACACTTCAAACCACCGTCTTCCTTACACTCGCTAAAGTCCATAATGAGACTGGGCACAGTGGCTCACATCTATAATTCCAGCACTTTGGGAGGGCGAGGCAGGTGGATCACCTGAGGTCAGGAGTTCAAGAGCAGCTTGGCCAACGTGGTGAAACCCCCACTTTACCAAAAAATACAAAAAAAATTAGCTGGGTGTGGTGGTAGTGGGCGCCTGTAGTTCCAGCTACTCGGGAGGCTGCGATGAAAGAATCACTTGAACCCGGAGGCAGAGGCTGCAGTGAGCCAAGATCATGCCACTGCACTCCAGTCTTGGCAACAGAGTGAGACCCTGTCTCAAAATGAATGAAAAAAATGAAAGAAGAGAGAGAGAGAGAAAAGAAAGACCATAATGATGGTCACATTCATCTCAGAAACAACAAATAATTTTTGAGTCTTCACAAATTTTTTTTCTCAGCTCTTTAGGGGTTATGAAAGGAATAAGCAAATATTTAAACTATTTGAGGAGGTTTGGGCATATTTGAAGCTAGCAAAGTTTCCCACCATTTAACACAAGGCTTTATATAAAGTCAGTAAAATCAGACGCAAAATCAAGCCCCTCAATACTTGAAAGAATACAGTAGACCTTGACGTGTGCAAGGTATTTATCCCAAAACCCTTCCTAATCCCAAGGTTGGGAACAGCCCTGTAGCAAAAAACTTCCCCCTTTATTAGTCAGGACTCTTTTGATTATAAATTATAGAAACTCAAATGACACAGAGGGGAATGAATTGGAGGATATAATTCAAAAAATGGCGGAACAGATTGGGCGTGGTGGCTCATGCCTGTAATCCCAGCACTTTGGGAGGCTGAGTCAGGCAGATCACTTGAGGTCAGGAGTTTAAAACCAGCGCAGGCAACACGGTAAAATCCTGTCTCTACTAAAAATACAAAAAGTAGCTGGGTGTGGTGGCTCACCTGTAATCCCAACTACTCAGGAGGCTGAGGCAGGAGAATCACTTGAACCTCCCAGGAGGCAGAGGCTGCACCCCAGCCTGGATGACAGGAGAGAAACCTTGTCTCAAAAAAAAAAAAAAAAAATGGTTGAACAACCTTCTGATTGCTCATGGATGATAAATTATAAATTATTAATGACCAGGGTCCAGCATGCCATAGAGAAAAGAAGTTTTAATGGCAGGTGCTTCCCTGAAATAAATAGATTTATTGTCTAAAAGGCAGAAGGTTCTCAATGATCCTGCATCTGGACTCATCTTGACACCACCTGCTCTTTCTCACCCACTGCATCATCAACTAACTCCTATTATTTCTAGGCCAATAATAGGTCTCCAATTAGTCCCTTCCTCTCTCTCAACTACTGTCCTTGTTCAGGCCCCCATCATGACCAGGTTGAATCATTCTGTAAATAGTAGATGGAGAAATGTGATGCCTGGGCTTGTTAGCTAAATACCCATTAAGAATGAATGATTTAGGCCAGGTGCAGTAGCTCATGCTGCAATCCCAGTACTTTGGGAGGCCGATGCTGGTGGATCATTTAAGCCCAAGAGTTCAAGACAAGCCTAGGAAACATAGCAAAACCCCATCCTCTACTAAAAATACAAAAAATTAGCCAGATGTGGTGGCACACACCTGTGGTCCCAGCTACTCCAGAGGCTGAGGTAGGAGGATCGCCTAAGCACAGGGAGGTCAAAGATGCAGTAAGCTATGATCATGCCACTGCATTCCAGCCTGTGCAACAGGAGACCTTGTCTCCAAAAAAAAAAAAAAAGAATGATTTTTATTCTCAAAGTATATTAAAGAAGACTAGGAAAATCACAAGAGCATGGGTTTCAGAATCAGCTAGTTCTGGTTTAAATATAGCTCTATCACTTACTCTGTGGATGACCATGGCAAAGTATTCAATCTCTCTGAGTCTGACTTTCTTATAAAAGAGGCATAATAATAATTGTCTTGCAGAATTTTTTTCTTCTTTTTCTTGAATAGACACTGAGCCTCACTGTCACCTAGGTTGGTCTTGAATTCCTGGACTCAAGTGATCCTCCCACCTTGGCCTCCCAAAGTGCTAGGATTACAGGTGTGAGTCACCAGGCCTGGCCTTGTGAACTTATAATGAAGATTAAATCAGATGAAAGATTTTTAAAGTGCTCAGAATATTGAGACAATATTCAATATATGCTGCTAATATCAGAGACCTCATGCTAACCTTACAAAAGTCAATAAACAAACACAAGGGAAATGACGAGGGTCAGAAAAATACATCGGCCTTACTCTTCTCACCTTGCTTTGGCTCCCAAACAAAGGTCTGCTACCATTTTATTTCCCTAAGCCCAAAAGGTTTGACTAAATAATAGTTCTCTGTTTGCCTTGTTAGGCAGTGTTTTGATGTGGTACCATCACCTGAAGAAAGAAGTCAAGAGTCATTCTTGGAAGAGGGTTAGAATGTTCGAATGTTCAGGTTTGAATGTTTGCAGAATTACAACAAAATTGGGTATGAGAAAGAAGACGGGGCTCCAGAAAGTCAAACATCTAAAGTGTTTGTTCTATATTATTATATGATATAGACTGCCATGTGGATATAATGATAGAAGATGGTATTAAAGATGATATTACAATATTGAACATGGATTCAATAATAACATCTTCCTGAAAGATTTTTTTTAAGCCAGACTCCCCAGCCTGGGCAACATAGACCCCATCTTTACAAAATATAAAAAGTTGGCTAGAAGTGATGGCACATGCCTATAGTCCTAGCCACTCAGGTGGCCAAGGTAGGAGAATTGCTGGAGCCCAAGAGGTTGAGGCTGCAGTGAGCTATGATGATGCTACTGCACTCCAGCCTGGGCAACAAAGCAAGATCCTGTCTTTAAGAAAAACAAAACAAAACAAAAACAGCACAGGGTAAACTCATCTCATTGTGACCTGCTAAACATAATGAAGTCCACAAAATCTCCCAAGAATCTGAAGCCATACAAGTTTCTTTTTCACCTGTTTAACAATTCTCAGAAATCATGACTGGGGAAACCAATTCTGGTGTTAAAAATAAATACTGCTTTCTCCCTTTTTAGCTAAACTTTGTAAGACTCAGCATTTCAGAAAGACCCTCTTATATTCTAGAGACATGCTACTCTCTTCCTAGAGAGCACCAGTAAACAACTAACTTAAAATGTAATCAGTGAAAAAAAATATAAAACATTGCCAAAAGAAATTTTAAAAGACCCAAATAAATTGAAAGACATCCCATGTTCATGGACTGAAAGACTTAACACTGTTAGGATGACAAAGGATGACCATACTATGCAAAGTTTTATACAGATCCAATGCAATTCCTATCAAAATCTCAAGAGCATCTTTTGCAGAAAAGAAAAATCCCATTCTAAAATTCATAAAGAATTAAGAGACCCAAAATAGCCAAAAATAATCTCGAAAAAGAAAAACAAAGTGGGAGGGCTCACACTTTCTGATTTCAAAACTTATTACAAAGCTACAGTAATCAAAAAAAGTGTAATCAAAACAGCACTAAGTGTGGTACTGGCATAAAAATAGACATATCAACCAATGGAATAAAATTTAGAACCCAGAAATAAACCCAAATGTCTATAGTCAATTGATCTCAGCAAGAGTGCCAAGGCCACTCAATGGGAAAAAGATAGTGTTTTCAACAAATGGTGCTGAAAAAACTGGATATCCATATGTGATATGAAGTTGGACCCTTACCTTATACCATATACAAACTAACAGTGAATCAAAAGCCTAAATTTAAGAGGTAGAACTATAAAACTCTTAGAAGAAAACATGGGGCAAATCTGCAGGGTCTTAGATTAGGCAGTGGTTTCTTAAGGATGACACTTAAAAAGCACAGGTAACAAAAGAATATATAGATAAGCTAAACTTCATGAAAATAAAAAACTTGTATGTATCAATGGACACTATCAAGAGAGTGAAAACACAATCCACAGAATGGGAGAAAATATGTATAAATCATATACCCAATAAGGGTTTGATGTCCAGAATACGTAAAAATCTACTACAACTGAACAACACAAAAACAATCCCATTTTAAAATGTGCAAAGGGAGGGATTAGCAGGAAAGAAGAAATGAATAGGAAGAGCACAGAGGATTTTTAGGGCAGTAAAGCTATTCTATATGCTACTATAATGTGGATTCATGTCACTATACAGTCATCAAAACCTGCATACCAACACCAAGAGTGACCTCTAATGTAAACTATGCATTCTGGATGCTAATGATGTGTCAAGTTGGTTCATCAATTGTATTAGATGTACCACTCTGATGAGGGATGTTGAATGTGGGTCAGCTTATGCATGTGTGGAGGTGAAAGGTATATGGGAATTCTCTACTTTCTGCTCAGTTCTGCTGTTAACTTAAAAACTACTCTAAAAAATAATACAATGGGGAGAAAAAGACGACAAAGAGCTTGAACAGACATTTCTCCAAAGAAGATACACAAACGACCAATAAACACAGGAAAAGATGCTCAACATTGCTAATCACTAAGGAAATGCAAATGAAAATCATGAGATAGCGTTTCACACCTACTAAGATGGCTTGTGCCCTCTCTCTCTATATATATATATATATATGTATGTATGTATGTATGTATGTATTTTTTTTTTTTTTTGAGACAGGATCTCACTTTGTCATCTGGGCTACAGTGCAGTGGCACGATCATGGCTCACTGCAGCCTCCACCTCCTGGGGTCAAGCGATCCTCCTACCTCAGCCTCTTGAGTAGCTGAGTCCGCAGGCATGCACCACCACTGTCAGATGGTTTTTTTTGTTTTTTTGTTTTTTTTTTTAGCTATGGGGTCTCCCTATGTTGCCCAGGCTGGCCTGGAACTCCTGGGCTCAAGCGATCTTCCCATCGTGGCCTCCCAAAATGCTGGGTTTACAGGCATGAGCCACCACACCAGGTTGACTATAATTTTTTCTTTTAAAGGAAAATAGCAAGTGTTGAAGAGGATATGGAAAAATGGGAACCCTTGGACATTGCTGGTGGAAATGTAGCGATGCAACCACTGTGGAAAACAGTTTAGCAGTTCCTCAAGAAGTTAAACATAGAATTACCATATGATCCAGCAACTTCACTCCTATGAAAATACCCAGAAGAAATAAAAAGGACTCAGGCAAATACTTGCACACCGATGTTCATTGAGGTATTATTCACAGGAGCCAAAAGCTAGAATTGAAATGCCCAACATGGGAAGAAACAAAATGTGGTTCAGTATATACATACACACAATGGAACACTATTCAGCCATCAAAATTAAGTTCTGATGCATGCTACAATATGGACCTTGAAGATATGCTAAATGAAAGAGGCTAGACACAAAAAGACCATATTGTATGATTCCACATATAAGAAGAGATGCAAATTCATAGATACATAAGTCTAATGGTAGTTGCCAGAAGCTGAGAGGAGAAAGGAATTGGGAATTATTAACCTCGGTTAATGGGAAGAGAGTTTTGTCAGAGTAGGGATGTTTGCACTGATTATGAATGTAATGAATGCCACTGAGTTATACACAAAAATGGTTTAAATGGGAAATTTTGTGTTATATGTATTTCAACATATTTTTTTAATAAAAAAGTAGTATGTGCAAAATGACCTATGAATACAGGAATTAGATACTGTTGCCAGTCAGGCATGGTGGCTCATGCTTATAATCCCAGCACTTTGGGAGGCTGAGGCAAGAGGATCACTTGAGCCCAGGAGTTTGAGATTAGCCTGGGCAACATAGGGAGAGCATGTCTCTACAAAAAAATTAAAAATTAGCCGGGTGTGGTGGCACATGCCTGTAGTACTAGCTATTCTGGAGTCTGAGGTGGGAAGATTGCTTGAGCCTAGGAGTTCGAGGCTGCAGTGAGCCATGATAATGCCACTGCACTCCAGCGTGGGGGACAAAGTTAGACCATGTCTTTGGAAAAAACAGAAGAAACTGTTCTGAAAGCTTATCAGGAAGGATAATGTCATCGGGTCTAGTGCAAACAGCAGCATGGTGGTCTAGATGAAGCCTTGGAAAGTACTCAGGATTATGTATTCTGTTTTTAAAGGTACAGATTGAGCATTCCAAATCTGAAAATCCAAAATCTGAAACTTTTGAGCAATGGCATGGCACTCAAAGGACATGCTTATTGCAGCATTCTGGATTTTGCAGTTTGGGATTAGTAACAGTGCAAATATTCCAAAATCCAAAAAATCAAAAATCTGAAACATTCAATACCTGTGAAAAGGAGAAAAATAAAATTTGAAACACTTCTGGTCCCAAGCTTTTCACATAAGGGAGACTCAACCTGTACTAGATAAGCTGATTCTAAAATACATATGGAAAAACAAAGAACTGAAAATAACAAGAAGGAAATTTGAAAAAAGAAAAAGAAGGTAGGCTTTGTTATCCCTATGAGATATCAAGGCTTTTAACAAGGTATAGTATTTAGACTGTACAATATTAGCCCAGAGTAGGTAACTAGATCAACCAATCAAAGGGGCGCAAAACCAACTCCTACCTGCATGGAAACTTGGCATCAGACAGACATAAGAAACCAGTAGGGAAAGAATAGAGAAATAATCAGTAAAGAATAAATATAGGCCAGGCACAGTGGCTCATGCCTGTAATCCCAGCACTTTGGGAGGCTGAGGTGAGCAGATCACAAGGTCAGAGGTTTGAGACCAGCCTGGCCCAACATGATGAAACCCCGTCTCTACTAAAAAAAAAAATTAGCCAGGTGTGGTGGCGCATGCCTGTAATCCCAGCTGCTCAAGAGGCTGAGGCAGGAGAATCGCTTGAACCTGGGAGGCGGAGGTTGCAGTGAGCTGACATCACGCCACTGCACTCCAGCATGGACAGAGCAAAACTGTGTCTCAAAATAATAATAATAATAATAAAGAATAAATACAATAAAGGTGCTGAACCAATCAATTATCCATATTAAAAAGAAAAGAAAAATGGACCCCTACCTCACACCAATCACAGAATAAATTCTGAAACTGGGGAGAGGTATAGAGAGGCCTTCAACAACATCTGGATTTTTTTTTTTTTTTTTTTTTTTTTTTTTTTTGAGACAGAGTCTCACTCTGTTACGCCAGTTGGAGTGCAGTGGTGCAATCTCGGCTCACTGAAACCTCTGCCTCCCAGGTTCAAGCAATTCTCCTGCCTCAGCCTCCAGAGTAGCTGGGATTACAGGTGTGTACCACCATGCCCAGCTAATTTTTGTAGTTTTAGTAGAGATGGGGTTTCACCATGTTGGCCAGGCTGGTCTCAAATCTTGACCTCAGGTGATCTGCCTGCCTCTGCCTCCCAAAGTGCTGGAATTATAGGCGTGAGCCACCGTGCCTGGCCTTTCGACAACATCTATATTTTGGATTATCTGCTTATTGCTTATAGGCTTGATGTAAAAAAAAAAATCAAAACCTTATAGAATTTAAGAAAGAAGACACAGGATAATGTATACATGATTTGGGAGTAGAGGAAGAATTTTTAAAATAAGACTTGAAAGCATAAACCACAAAGAAATTATTGTGAAATGGCTAACTACATTAAAATTAAACTTATCTACACACTGAAATACACAATAGACAAAGTAAAGAAACAAACAAGCAAGAGACTTGGAGAAGATACCTGCATGGCACATGGCTGGTAAAGGTTTAGTAACCAGAATACAACCAATCAGAAAAGTGACAACACAACGGACAAAAAAGCAAAGAATATGAACAGATCATTCAACAAGGAGGAGATGCAAATGGCCAATAAACATATGAAAAGATGCTCAACTTCATTAGTAATAAGGCACATACAAACAATTACGAGACACGATTTCACAGGCATCAGATTGGCAAAAATTTAAGTCAGCCAACAGTAGTAAGCATGGTAGAGGCAGAGGAGAAGCAAAAGCTGTCATACACACCATCAACTGGGACAAGCACTGTGGAGAAAAATTTGACCAGATCAGTGTGCACTCACTAAGCCCCAGCAATTGCAGCTCGAGATAAATATCCTAGAGGAACAATTGCATAGAGGTACAAGGAAATGATACATGAATATGACTTATGCGGAGCACATTAGTACATGCCTGTATTCCCAGCTACTTGGGAGGCAGAGGTAGAAAGCTCACTTGAGCCCAGGAATTCAAGTTCACTTGAGTCCAGCTTGGACAATATAGTAAGATCCTGTCCTGTCTCTATAAAACAAAAACCTTAGCTAGGCACGGTGGCAGGCATCTGTAATCCCAGCTACTCAGGAGGCTGAGGCAGGAGAATTGCTTGAACCCGGAGGCAGAGGTTGCAGTGAGCTAAGATTGCACCACTGCACTCCAGCCTGGGTGACAGAGTGAGACTCTGTCTCAACAAACAAACAAACCAAAACAAATCTTAGCTGGGTGTGGGTGCACGCCTAGAGTCCCAGCTACCAGGATGCTGAGGTGGGAGGATCCCTTGAGCCCAGGAGTTTGAG
The DNA here is from genome assembly GCF_047675955.1 of Chlorocebus sabaeus. Lineage (NCBI taxonomy): Eukaryota > Metazoa > Chordata > Mammalia > Primates > Cercopithecidae > Chlorocebus > Chlorocebus sabaeus. The sequence goes on along the minus strand of NC_132911.1, from coordinate 28,250,344 downwards.
TCCGTCCTGGGAAACATAGCAAAACCCTATCTCTAATAAAAATAGATTTAAAGAATAAAAGTATGCGCCTTATGATCTGTGCATGGATATATAGTAACAGGAGGATAGCATGCCCTGTAATGACACAAAGGTCACTCAGGACAGTGGTGGCCTCTGGAAGGGAGGGAGGGAGGGAGAATAGTGAAATTGGAAGTGGTGCACAGTGGGTGTTCATGGCTTTTTCTCATATTACTTAAAAAAAGGATCTGGAGCCAAAAGGCAGAATGTTATGATGTGTCAAAGATAAGTAGTGACTACGGGATGTTATTCTTCATACTTTTCTGAATACTTGAAATATTTCCAAATGATAATTTTTAAAATTTGTGCAGGACTTATTCAACATTACCTCTGGAGGACACGAACATTCCAGAGGGTTGGGCAACTGCAGACTGGCAGAGGAAGAGGGATATGGGGGAGCTGGAGGAGCTGAGGAGGCACACCTTTCCGAAAGACTCAGGCCCAGGGAAAAAAACCAAAATTACAAAGTATAGTATTTAGACTGTACAATATTAGCTCAGAAATAGATAACCAGATCAATCAACCAAAGGGGCCCAAAACAAACTCCTACCTGTATGGAAACTCAGCATCAGAATGACATAAGAAACCAGTAGGGAAAGAATCGAGAAATAATCAGTAAAGAATAAATACAGGAAAGGTGCTGGACCAATCCATTATCCAATATCCATACAACACTGTGCCGTGTACAGGAGGCGTCAACTCTTGGATTTCTTCACCTTAGCCTGGTAGCATGACCAGCATCAAAGGACCTCCACTGATGGTCTCCCCTACCACCCCCCACCCCCAACCCATCTAGTGCCCCCTCAAGGCTGCACCCTGACTTCTCCTTCTAATTGAGACCTCTTTTTCACATGCTGAGGAGAGTCACCTGCAATTCCTGATTGATTCAAAGAAACATTCTAAGCAGAGCTGTCATTTTTGCCTTCTCCAATCATTTCCTGCAGAGATAATTAAATATTTTAATACAAAATGAGGAAAACTCAAATTTATTTCCCCGACAGCTTCTGCTGCTTAGAAAAAAGTGTTGGCAAGAATGTCAGAAAAGAACCATCAGCAAAAATGACAGCCTCACACAGACACTGGAAGCGAGACTCCCAACATGCAGGGATCAGGCATGAGCTTTAGAGACAGACAGCCTGGGTTTGAATACCATCTTCTCCACTGGCTTGTCTCCTGAACTTAACATAACCTCTCTGATGCTCAGCTGCCATACCGTCAGATGACAACAGGAATCTCTGCCTCACAGAGTTAATGAGAAAATGAGATTATGTATGAGTGATTATGCAGGCAATCACTCCACACAGTGGCTGTCACATAGAAAGAACTAAATTGGGGCCTGTAATCCCAACACTTTGGGAGGCCGAGGTGGGTGGATCACCTGAGGTCAGGAGTTCGAGACTAGCCTGGCCAACATGGTGAAATCCCGTCTCTACTAAAAATACAAAAAATTTGCTGGGTGTGGTGGCAGGCACCTATAATTTCAGCTACTAGGGAGGCAGAAGGAGGAGAATGGCTTGAACCTGGGAAGAGGAGCTTGTAGCCAGCCAAGATCGTGCCATTGCACTCCAGCCTGGCCGATAAGAGCAAAACTCTGTCTCAAAAAAACAAGAACTAAATTAATAGGAATGCTTATTAGCAACAGCCGTGGATTAGAATACAGTTTATTTCATGTTTGCATCTGCTTGAATTTGTAAGACTCACAAGAACAGAGATTTTTGTCTGTTTTATTCACTGAAGTAACCAAGTGCCTAGAACACGGCCCATAGTAAGATTCACTTAGTGTATACTGAATGAATGGGACTTAAAGCTCAGTACTTGGCACTTAGCTGTAATTTTTTGAGAACTTACTATGATGCATTTTGTATCTCATTTAATCCTTGCAACAATTATGCATTCATACTATTCATTTTATAAAGGAGGAAATGGCAGCCCAGAGAAATTAACTAATTTCCCCCAAGCTCACAGAGTTAAATAGCAAAGCCGGCATGTGAACCCAGCGTGTCAATATTCAGATATCTGTTGAATTAATGAATAAGTAATGACTCAGATTTAACTTGACAATTTAGTGAACGTGCATAGTAGTTACACTGGAAGTTACAAGGTAACCTGAAAGGTTACCCTGGCTGGCCAAGATGGACCATGTTTCATTCCAGGAGGGGAGTCCCCGGAGACTTTTAATACATCTGCTAGGGTAGTAATGAGAAAGGCATTCACAGAGAGTTTCTGGACAAGAAGCGGAAAAGTAAATATGCCAAGGTTGTAAAGAGAATTAGTATGTCAACCATAAACAAAATCCAAGTCCCCTGTTCTCTTCTCACAAGGCTCTAACTTAACATAGCTATGGACTCGGAACCCACTGCAGCTGGGGGAAAAGTATTATCAACGCAAGAAAGTAAAAGAAATGTGTTCCTTTTCACAAGACCTCAACTATTAACAGTTATTTATTTGTAATTGAGTACTTCTGAGGAAAAAGAGCTATATAAAATAATTACATTAACAGAAGCTCTGGTGGCTGAAGCAGTTTTTAATTTAAGAATAACTTTAGGCTGAGCACAGTGGCTCAGGCCTATAATCCCAACACCTTGGGAAGCCAAGGCAGGTAGATCACTTGAGCCCAGGAGTTCAAGACCAGACTGGGCAACATGGCAAAACCCATCTCTACCAAACATGCAAAAATTAGCCCAGGGTGGGCTGTGGTCCCAGCTACTCAGGAGGCTGAGGTGGGAGGATCTCTGGAGCCTGAGAAGTTGAGGCTGCAGTGAGCCATGATCACAACACCACACTCTAGCCTGGGTGACAGAGAAAGATCTTGTCTCAATCAATCAATCAATAAGAGAATAACTTTAAAAAAAAAAAAAAAAGTCCAGATGCAGTGGCTCATTCTTGTAATCCTAGCACTTCAAGAGGCCAAAGTGGGTAGACGGCTTGGGCCCAGGAGTTTGAGACCAGCCTGGGAAATACAGCAAGACCCCATTTCTTAAGAAAAAAAAAAAAAAAAAAAAAACAGAGTAACTTTAGATAGCAAGACCCCATTTCTTAAGAAAGAAAAAAAAAAAAAACAGAGTAACTTTAGAAAGCCTTAGTTTATGGTAAGACTACAAGTGGTTCTAATAAAAAATAAAAGTTTATTGTAGAAAAGTTTAAAACACAGATAAGCAAAAAAAATTTATTTTCATCACCAGCATATATTCTTTGTGACCATCCTCCTAGTCATTGTTGTACATTTGTCTTTTACAAAAATAGGATGACACTGTACATTATAGCTCATGTTTTCCAATTAATAAATCATAAATATCTGTATCTCTCTATATGTGTGTGTAATACACATAATTTTTAACAGAGGAATTCCATTGTATTTATGTGTTAAATCCCCATGGCTGAAAATTTGTTTCTAATTCTTCTCCGTTACAAACAAGGCTGAGATGAACATGTTAGACCTAAATGTTTTTGCACAAGTTTTAATTATTTCCATAAGATAGATTTCAAGAAGTAGACTTGCTGGGTCAAAGGGTTGCATTTGGAATTTTTAAATTAAAGCACAAACATCTGTTTTAAATATATTTTAAACTTGTCTTTCATTTCATGTTATTTTCTTTTTTTAGTGTCAAGTACCACGACAAATACAGTGCAGGCCCCCAGTAGAGACTGGCTGAGCAGTTCCTTCTATTATTTCCTTTCTCATTCCCCTTTTCAGAAGAAACAATGTGCCCCAAATTAAGAAAAAATGAAAGGAGGAGAAAAGATGAAAACAATACGATAATGTTAACCCAAAATGAGAAAGACTAGTTGGCCTGACCAATAGCTAGGGAAATAAAACTCCATCACCAGAGGTGTATACAGAACATTGCATCAAGCACCATGGTAAGATCTAAGAGATATGAAATCCATAGGTCCAGTAATAGCCCTTGAGAAGCTTCAAATTCATTTCAAAAGCAAAATTATAATAAATGAAGATTCAGAAGCATGGAACAAGCCCACATACATACAGTAAGAGAGTAGGTTTTTCTATTAACTGAAATAACCAGTTGAAGCAAGGAATCATAACAAAAAGATACATTGAACATTTTTTTTTACTTTTAAAATTTATTTTTTAGAGACAGGATCTTGCTCTGTCCATCATAGCTCACTGCAGCCTTGCACTCCTGGGCTCAAGCAATCCTCCCACCTCGAGCTTCCAAAGTGCTGAGATTATAGGTGTGAGCCACTGTGCCTGGATAATTTTTAAAATTTTTGTAGAGATGGGGTCTCACTCTCTTGACCAGGCTGGTCGCAAACTCCTGGCCTCTAGTGATCCTCCTGTCTTGGCCTCCCAAAGTGCTGGCATTACAGGTGTGAGCCACTGCACGGGGCCAAACATTTTATTTTAAATTAACAGTTGAGACTGTACTTCAGAGATTCTATGTCCAAGCATATGCCCAATGTTCATAGTGGCACTGATTCACTAGCAAAAAAAAGAAAAACTTGAAACGTCCTAAATGTCCAACAGTAAAACTGATAAGTAAATTGTGATCTCTTTATATAACAGAGTACTACTCTAAATAAATGAATCACACCCATCTTTAATGAATCAATCTCAAAAACATAATATTGAGCCAAAAAAAGGCTCATAAGTATACAAATAATATAATTTCATTCATCTAAACGTCAAACCAAAAAAAAAAAAAAACTGTAAATATGTTTTAAAAACATACTGCTTAGGCTGGGCACAATGATTCATGCCTGTAATCCAAGCATTTTGGGAGGCTGAGGCAGAGGATCACTTTATCCTAGGAGTTTGAGACCAGCCTGGGCAACATAGTGAGACCTCATTTCTACAAGACTTTAAAAATTAGCTAGGTGTGGTGGTGCCCACCTGTGGTCCCAGCTACTCGGGAGGCTCAGATGGGAGGATCACTTAAGCCTGGGAGGTTGAACCTACAGTGAGCCGTGATTGTGACACTGTACTCCAGCTTGGGTGACAAGGCAAGACTCTGTATCATAAAACAAAAACAAAACCCATATTGTTAAGAAATACAAAGGCATGTAGTAAAAGAAAGCAGAATGATAGGTTCAAAATTCAAGATAGTGGTTCTTAGGGGGAATAAAGGGAGTAGAATGGGCCAATGGGGGCCTCTAAGACAAGCCATCATGTTCTTAAAATGGTTGATGAGTACACAGGATTCACCGTGGTATTATTTCTTTTTTTTTTTTTTTCTTTGAGATGGAGTCTTGCTGTGTCACCCAGGCTGGAGTGAAGTGGCTCAATCTCGGCTCACTGCAACCTACACCTCCAGGTTCAAGCAATTCTCCTGCCTCAGCCTCCTGAGTAGCTGGAATTACAGACACCCACCACCACACCTGGCTAATTTTTGTCTTTTTAGTAGAGATGGGGTTTCATCATGTTGGCCAGGATGGTCTCAAACTCCTGCCCGCAAGTGATCCATCCACCTCAGCCTCCCAAAGTGCTGGGATTACAGGCATGAACCATCGTAATATTGTTTCTATACCCTACACCTGTATTGCACATTTTCTTTTGCATCTACTCAATATTTATATAAAAGTCATTTTAAAAGTAGTTTCTACATGCTAAATTTAAAATTAAAAAGTCTATAACTATATATCCCAAAAGTCAATTTTTTGCATGTCAATTTTTAAAATAAAATTTCAACATTAAAAAAAAAGTTAATGGTAAAAAAAAATTAACACTTGAAGAACAGTTATGTGCAATCTGTGGCCAAGAAATTTCCTTTTGGAATAGGTCCATTCATTGGAGTTTCATAATATATTGGTCAATCGGTTCTACTTTTGGTTTCCTTAAAACATTTCTTTTGTAATGTTAGGGTCTTGCTCTGTTTCCCAGACTGGAGTGCAGTGGCACAATCAGAGCTCACTGCAGCCTCGAACTCCTGGGCTCATGCAATACTCCCACCTCAGCCTCCCAAAGTGCTGGGATTACAGGTATGAGCTACCACAACTAGCCTTTTTTTTTTTTTTTTTTTTTTTTTGAGACAGTGTTTCTGTCACCCAGGCTGGAGTGTAGTGGTGCAATCTTGGCTCACTGTAGCCTTTACCTCCTGGGCTCAAGTGATTCTCCTGCCTCAGCTTCCCAAGTGGCTGGGACCACAGGTGCATGTCCCCATGCCCCTACTAATTTTGTATTTTTTTAAAGAGATGGGGTTTCACCATGTTGCCCAGGCTGGTTTCGAACTCCTGGACTCAAACAATCTGCCTGCCTAGGCCTCCCAAAGTGTTAGAATTTACAGGCATGAACCACTGTGCCTGGCCTAAATTTTTAATTAAAAATAAAAAAAAAAGTTATGGCCGGGTGCCATGGCTCACACCTGTAATGCCAGCACTTTGGGAGGTCACGGGGGTTGGCGGGGTGATCACTTGAGGTCAGGAGTTTGAGACCAGCCTGGCCAACACGGTGAAACCCCATCTCTACTAAAAATACAAAAATTAGACTTGGTGGCACACGTCTGTAATCCTAGCTATTCTGGAGGCTGAGGCAGGAGAATCACTTTAGCTCGGGAGGTGGAGGTTGAAGTGAACTGAGATTGCACCACTACACTCCAGCCTGGAGGAAAGAGTGAGACTCCATCATAAAAAAAAAAAAAAAAAATTAACTAAATACTTTTCCCCAATATTTGTTTTTTTAATCCATACCCAATTCTAAAATAATTATTTTTCGACTGTTACTCTTGCTTGGTCTTTTCCAAACCTTAACTTATAGAAACAACTTTCTTTTCAAGCTCATATTTCGTAATGGACTGTTCCATTGCCCCTGTGAAGTTAACAGTGTGTCCTGTAGATTTCACAGAAGCAATGGGGAACAGTTAATACAAAGAGTTAAACCAAAGTCTGTTACTTCTTTTACACAACATAAGCATTCCCCAGATCATCAAATCCAGATGGCATCTACTCAGTCACTATCCTTGTGAGGTGAAACTGAAGGAGAACTGAATACAGTGTGTAACATCTGGCTCTCTCTGAGCAATGTGTTAGGTATTAACCCAACCCGTGAGCACAGAACCTTAGAGGATACCCAGGCGTCTACAGACCTGGCAGTGATTTTCCTCCTAAAAATCTATTGAGATGTACAGGACCCAAAAGTACATTTTAAAAAGTAAAACATGAGGCTATAAGCAACAAGATTCCTTTGTATCAATACAAAAAAAAAAAAAAAATCATACTACACTAGTCTGTTAAAAGTGCTAGTGACAGCCAGGTTCAGTGGCTCATGCCTATAATCCCAGCACTTTGGGAGACTGAGACAGGAGGACCATGTGAGCCCAGGAGTTTGAGATCAGCCTGGGTAACATATTGAGAACCCCATCTCCACAAAAATATAAAAATTAGCCGGGTGTAGTGGCACATGCCTGTGGTCCCATCTACTCGGGAGGCTGAGGCAGGAGAACTGCTTGAGACCAGAAGGTCGAAGCTGCAGTGAGCTATGATCGCACCACTGCACTCCAGCCTGGGCAACAAAGCAAGACCTTGTCTCAAAAAAATAATAAATGAAAAATACATAAAAATGCTAATAAAAGTGTTAATACCAGGTGAAGCCCTGGACTGAAAGTTGGGGGCTCTGAGTTTGAGTTTATGGATCGAATTATGCAACTATAAATAGCTCTGTGGTTTCTGCAAGTTATGGAGACCCTCTGAGCCTTCCCTTCCTAAGCTGTCAAAGGAAGTGAATTAGTGCTAGATTTTACTACGATCTTTTCAATTCTCAAATGTTACCATTTGTTAAGGGGGAACCATAAGCATATAAATAAAGAGAAAGAGTAGAAATTATATTTTTAGATTTTTCCAGTTTATGGAATCAATCTAAATTCTAAAATCTAGAAGAGAACTGGAAAACCACTAATACAATTGCATCTCATTTTATGGTACAAGTCAACAAATACATATTGAGTTCTATTCTGTAATATTGGGGATATTTCACAAAGCAAAGCAAGTATCTGCCCTTGTGATCCTTAAAGTCTGCAGAGGGGTATGGATTTTTTTTTCTTTTTTTGAGACAGAGTCTCACTCTGTTGCTCAGGCTAGAGCGCAGTGGCGTGATCTCAGCTCACTGCAACCTCTGTCTCCTGGGTTCAAGTGATTCTCCTGCTTCAGCCTCCCGAGTAGCTGGGATTACAAGCACGTACCATCACACTTGGCTAATTGTATTTTTAGTAGAGACAGGGTTTTGCCATGTTGGCTGGGCTGGTCTAGAACTCCTGGCGTCAAGTGATCTGCCCACCTTGGTCTCCCAAAGTGCTGGGATTACAGGCGTGAGCCACCATGCCCAACTCATAGGTATGGATGATTTAACAAGCAATTACAAGAAAGGGTGATAAGTACTAAGACAGAAAAAGTAGAATGTTCTAACAGGAAGAGTATATACATACTGCAGTATGAAAGGCTGTCCTCGGTGAAGTTATGTCTAACTATGACCCAAAAATCAGCTGTCAGGAGGGACTCAGGAGGGGAACAGTCCAGGTGGAGGGAGTAGGATGGAGAGAGAACCGGGAGGGAGTGGCTCATCTGGCATCAGAGGCCAAATCGCAGGTACCAAGACGGGAAGTATAAAGAGGTAGGTGGGCAGGGGCAGGCAGGAGCCACAGCAGGCAGCGCCTTACAGAAAACATAACAGGGAGTTTTGCTTTCAGCTTCCTACTAATGGGGACTGTGTATATTGAAGGGATGGGACCAGATTAACGTTTTCAAAAGATGGTCCCAGCTGTGATGGGAAGAGTGGAGTGCAAAGCAGCAGGAGCTGAGGCAGGAAACCCCCGGGGGGTCGGACAGGGCTGGAGACAAAGGACAGTGACCTGAATTAGATTATTGGCAGCAGGGATGCAGAGAGATTGAGAACCTGGGACTGGACTTGGTGTCTAAGCCAATGGTGAACAAGCCAATGTTGGGAAAGAGGAGTCAAAAACGATTCCTGGTCAGGTGCGGCGGCTCACACCTGTAATCCCAGGACTTTGGGAGGCCAAGGCAGGCGGATCACAAGGTCAGGAGTTCGAGACAAGCCAGGCCAACATGGTGAAACCCTGTCTCTACTAAAAATACAAAAATTATGGACTGGTGTGGAGATAGGAGAGACAGTGTGTGGTGGTAGGCGCCTGTAATCCCAGCTACTTGGGAGGCTGAAGCAGGAGAATTGCATGAACTCGGGAGGTGGAGGTTGTGGTGAGCCAAGATCACGTCATTGCACTCCAGCCTGGGTGACAAAGTGAGGCTCCATCTCAAAAAAAAAAAAAAAAAAAAAAAATTATTCCTAGCCAGGCTCAGTGGCTCACACCTGTAATCCCAGTGCTTTGGGAGGTTGAGGTGGGCGGATCAACTAAGGTCAGGAGTTCAAGACCAACCTGGCCAACACAGTGAGACCCCGTCTGTACCAAAAATACAAAATTAGCCAGGCGTGGTGGCACATGCCTGTAATCCCAGCTACTCAGGAGGCTGAAGCAGGAGAATCGCTTGAACCTGGGAGGCAGAGGTTGCAGTGAGCTGAGATTGCACCATTGCACTCCAGCCTGGGTGATAAGAGCAAAACTCCATCTCAAGAAACAAAACAAAACAAAACAAAACAAAAAAGAAGCCTAGACTTCCAGCACAAGAAATTGGGTAGAAGATTGTCTTGTGTTTGCTAAGAGGACTGGGTCTCAGCCTGGAGATGCTGGCAGGCATTTTGCCATCACTTGGAGAGAGGCTGCCTGAGAGTGAAGCAAACAGAGGAAAACAAACCAAGAGACAGGCAGAGGGAGGCTGAGCATGATGACCTTATTTTATGTCTCTGGACCAGATATCACAGCTCTACCTCTGGATTTTCAGATGCATGAAACAATGCATTTCCTTTGTCATAGGTTTCGTTTGTAGTGGTGTTTTAGTTGGTTGAGTTTATGGAGCTAATTGTGCAACCATAAATAACTCCATAAACTCAACTATCCCTTTGGTTGGCTGTTACAACCAACAAAGCAAAACACCACCAACAACAAAACCATGAGTTTGGGTTCTGTCACTTGGAACCAAAAGATTTCCAAGAAGATGGGTACAGGGAGAGTAGGGGGCCCGGGGCAGAACTGCCATGGAAGAAGGGATCCAGGAAGATGAGAGCAAGAACAAACAGCACGAGGAAAAGGAGGAAAGAAAGTGGGAGAGGACAGGGCCAGCAGAAGAGAATTTCTCAAAGACACGTGCTTTCGGGAGATAAGTTAGATAAGGACTAAGACACATACATTGGGTTTAGCAGCAGGAAAGTGGTTGTGACTTTTGCGAGGATGGTTTCAGTGCAGCCAGGGGAACAGAAGCCAGAGTGAAGGCAGCTGGGGAGCCGAACAGGAAGGAGGTCCCTGGAGAGAAATAATTCTAAGCCAAGAAGCTAGGCTGTGAAGGGGAGGGTTGCTGGAGGAAGACAGACTTTGACGGATGAGATGGCACAAGGTGTAAAGGCCAAGAAGGATGCAGGAGAGGTGATCATCAATGAGAGAGACCCTAAAGGAGGGAGGAGGGAGAAGGCCTAGAGCACAGGCCAATCCATAGATTGATTGATTTTTCTTTTTCTTTTTTTTTTTTTTTTAGAGATGGGGTCTTGCTATGTTGCCCAGGCTAGCCTCAAACTCCTGGGCTCAAGTGATCCTCCCACCTCAGCCTCCTGAGTAGCTGGGATTACAGACACAGGCCACTACCATGCTAACTCAATCGACAGATTTAAAGGTTGGCCCTAATCAAAGGAGTGATACTTCTTCAGCTGGAATGAGATAGAAAGAGAGAAAAACTTGCTCAGATGCACCTGGATGGCAGCAGGAACTGACTGTCTCTCCTGTCTCCATAAAGTAGCCGGCTGGCTCTTTGCCGGGAGTGATGGGAACCTGAGAGGTTTAAGGGGAATGGGGGTGTTTGAAAATCTGCTGTGGAGAACAGGAGAGAGAGAAAGCTGGCTAGAAAATAGACTAAGCTAGGAGAGTCCCGTTGATCATAGAAACTGCTCCCATTTTACCAGAACCTAATGAGAAAGAATGGAATCTAGAAGTTTGATTACAATAAAACGACTGATTTATAAAAGGTTTCTTTTATAAAGAAATGTTATTACTGGGACATTTTTCATTAATGACCTGAAAGAGGAACCTTTAGGTTGGCTGATATAACACTATGTTTGGTTTTTTTTTTTTGGAGACAGTCTTGCTCTGTTGCCCAGGCTGGAGTGCAGTGGCAGGATCTCAGCTTACTGCAACCTCTGCCTCCTGGGTTCAAGCAGGGATTACAGGCACACGCCACCATGCCCAGCTAATTTTTGTATTTTTAGTAGAGACAGGGTTTCACCATGTTGGCCAGGCTGGTCTCGAACTCCTGACCTCAGGTGATCCACCCATCTCAGCCTCCCAAAGTGCTGGGGTTACAGGCATAAGCCACCATACACCAACCTGCTATAACACTAAGTTTTCTGCAGAGTAAACGGGCAAGCTCATGGAGATCTGCCACCCTAGGAACTCACAACAGGCCCAAAGTGGCCGAAAGGATTCCTAGGCTAGAGTGAGAGTATGAAAAAACCAACTCAAACTGTTCTTATAAGATAAAGGTCTTGAGAGCTCAGTGATCACCCAGCTGAGGTCGAAGTTACAGACAACCATTCTCTTAAGGGCAGATATTGCCCTTGGACAAGAGAGCAGATAACAAGAGGCTATTAGTTAAGATCCTTCCAGCCCCAAATCCTTCCTTGTCTTGTGACAAGATTCTGTTGAGAGTGATAAGAGCTCATGCGTACTTGAAAGATCTTATCTCCTGGCCAAGTTAGACATTTGCTTTTTTTTTTTTTTTTTTTTGGAAATGGAGTCTCACTCTGTCGCCCAAGCTAGAGTGCAGTGGTGCGATCTCGGCTCACTGCAACCTCCGCCTCCTGGGTTCAGGCGATTCTCCTGCCTCAGCCACCCAAGTAGCTGGGACTACAGGTGTGCACCACCACACCCAGCTAATTTTTTTGTATTTTAGTAGAGATGGGGTTTCACTGTGTTGCCCAGGGTGGTCTTGAATTCCTGACCTCAGGTGATCTACCTGCCTCAGCCTCCCAAAGTGCAAGGATTACAGGTGTGAGCCACCGCGCTAGGCCAACATTTGCATTTTTCAAATTCTATCCTCTGCCAGGGGCAGTGACTCATGCCTGTAATGCCAGCACTTTGAGAGACTAAGGCAGGCAGATTGCTTGAGCTCAGGAGCTCAAAACCAGTCTGGCCAACATGGCAAAACCCCATCTCTATTGAAAAGAAAAGAAAAAAGAAAGTTCTATCCTTATATTTTATCATCAACAAAGTTGTTGCACAATATTGTCTCAGCCCCTCCTGAAACGTCTTCTCTGAATTACAATGTAGTCTTGTGCTATACGTCCTTGGAGAGGTATTACATGAATATTGTTTGAATTGTGTGTGTGTGTGTGTGTGTGTGTGTGTTTGGAGTCAGGGGTGTCTCACTACGTTGCCCAGGCTGATCTCGAACTCCTGGCCTCAAGTGATCCTCCCACCTTAGCCTCCTGAAGAGCTGTGACTACAGGTGCACATCACTGAACCTAGATAATTTTAAAAAAAAAAAAGTTTTTTTTTTTTTTAGAGACCAGTCTTGCTATGTTGCCCGGGCTGGTCTCAAACTCCTCGGCTCAGGTGATCATGCCTCAGCCTCCTGAGTAGCTGGGACTACAAGTGCGTGCCACCATTCCTTGCTTAGTGCTTTCTATCTTTTATAGTTAAGGGTATTTCCTACTGAATTATTCAATATCCTTCACATAAAGGAAAAGAAAAAAGCCCAGGCAGGAATATTGCCATCCTAGGCCTTCCTTGCTTGAGTTTCCATTTATCACCATCATCTCTTATTGAGGAATTTCTAGTTCTTGAGCGAGAAAGTTCATTCCTCCCAGTCCTTCAGAGGACTCTGATCCTCATTTTCAGCCTTCACACACTCCAGGTTACCATGGTCCAGGAGCCGTGTAGGGTGCTAAGTTTATAACATCATCCCTAATGGGAAAGAATCCATGGACAGTGGACATCGCCCATGCAGAGTGACAGGTGGTAGGATAGCAGGTAGAGTGTGGCAAAAAGGCAGATGTCAGCTGGGCGCGGTGGCTCATCCCTGTAATCTCAGCCCTTTGGGAGGCCGAAGCGAGCAGATCACTTGAGGTCAGGAATTCAAGACCAGCTTGGCCAACATGGCAAAACCTGTCTATACTAAAAATACAGAAAATTAGCTGAGTATGGCGGTGCCTGCCTGTAATCCCAGCTACTATAGAGGCTGAGGCAGGAGAATCACTTAAACCCAGGGGGTGGAGGTTGTAGTGAGCTGAGATTGCACCACTACACCCTAGCCTGGGCAACACAGTGAGACTCCATCTCAAAAAAAAAAAAAAAAGAGAAAAAAGAAAAAAGCAGATGTGGTCATCTCTTTCCGGATGGGCAGAAAGAGCCAGGGAGGGCCTCCCAGAGGAGGAGGTGGCGCTTCAGCAGAATGTTGAAGGCTGAGGATTCCGCCAGGCTGGGAAGGTGTGGAGGGGTAGGAAACAGAGGGACCAGCAGAGAATAAAACAGCATGAAGGGTGCAGCAGACTTCTTCCTGGGTGCTGCGAGCTGCAGGGCCTGAGCAGAGCCAGGGTATACGGAGTGATCAGGAGAGGAGTCCCGACAAGGAAGTGACAGGGGCCAGGCAGACACAGCATGGCTTAAGAACAATGAAGAACTTTGGACTCTCTCCTGGCCCAGATGTGAATTGATCATTTCTCCTCCTTGGTTTAGCTTCAATGAGAATTTTAAAAGAGAATTTTTGCTAAAATACAAAGGGAAAAGCAAACAAATGCGAAAGCATAGAAACAAAAAGCTCAGAGATCCCAGATTTCTCAGCCTGCTCCACTAAGTTCTGGCCCTAGATGGGCTTGGCCCCAGCCCTGTTTCTCTCCTCAACTCGGCCCATGCGCATGCGGGACTGCCCAGCACAGGCCCTGTCCATGGGTCTCAACAAAGGGGCAGGTGGGATTTCTGCCCCTACCGGATTCCATGTCTGAAAAGTCACCCCTGGGCCATCTTGCTTACACAGAGGTCGGCTGAGTTTCTGTTCTGTAGCTGCCCCTGGAAGTCTTGTTCTAAATCAGGGATCAGCAAACGTTTTCTGTCAAGGGCCACATAGTAAACATGTAGGGCTTTGCAGGCCATTCGTATCTCTGTCACAGCCACTGAAGATTAATGCAGCGCTGATGGCTTTAGATGGCATGTAACATCTTTAGACAGCATGTAAACAAAAGGGTATGAATGTGTTCTAAGGAAACCTTATAAACATTGAAATTTGGCCGGGCGCGGTGGCTCAAAGCCTGTAATCCCAGCACTTTGGGAGCTCCAGACGGGCGGATCATGAGGTCAGGAGATCGAGACCATCCTGGCTAATATGGTAAAACCCCGTTTCTACTAAAAAATACAAAAAACTAGCCGGGCGAGGTGGCGGGCGTCTGTAAGTCCCAGCTACTCGGGAGGCTGAGGCAGGAGAATGGCGTAAACCTGGGAGGTGGAGCTTGCAGTGAGCCAAGATCTGGCTACCGCACCACAGCCTGGGCGACAGAGCAAGACTCCGTCTCAAAAAAAAAAAAAAAAAAATTGAAATTGAAATTTATATCATTTTCATATGTCATAAAATATTCCTTTTTTTTTTTTTTTCAGACAGAGTCTCATTCTGTCACCCAGGCTGGACTGCAGTGGGGCAATCTCACTTCATTGCAACCTCCGCCTCTTGGTTTCACATGATTCTCGTGCTTCAGCCTGCCAAGTAGCTGGGACTACAGGCGCCCACCATCACGCCCGGCTAATTTTTGTATTTTTAGTAGAGAAGGCCAGGCTGGTCTCAAACTCCTGGACTCAAGTGATCCACCCACCTCAGCCTCCCAACGTGAGATTACAGGAGTGAGCCACCACAACTGGCCTGATTTATTTTTTTATTTTTATTATTTTTTTTGCAGACAGGGTCTCCCTCTGTTGCCCAGGCTGGAGTGCAGTGGTGCAATCATGGCACACTGCAGCCTCAACCTCGCAGGCTCCAGTGATCCTCCAGCCTCAGCCTCCTGAGTAGATGTGAATACAGGTGTGCGCCAACACACCTGCCTAATTTTTAAATTTTTTGTAGAGATGGGGTCTTGCTATGTTACCCAGGCTTGCCTTGAAATCCTGGCCTTAAGTGATCCTCCTGCCTCGGCCTCTCAAAGCACTGGGATTACAAGTGTGAGCCATCGTACCTGGCCTCAATTTTAAGGTTTTTCCTCAACCACTTAAAAATTTATACACCATTCTTAGCTCATGGACTACAAAAACAGACAATAGGCCAGATTTAATATTTTTATTATTTATTAATTTGAAACAAATGATACCAATGTATACCATCTGCTGAGCATCCTCTCGTTGCCAGGTAGTATGTACCACAGAGAGTTGCTATTAAGAATAAATGTGGCTGGGCGTGGTGGTTCATGCCTGTAATCAGAGCACTTTGGGAGGCCGAGGCAGGCAGATCACCTGAGGTCAGGAGTTCGAGACCAGCCTGGCCAACATGGTGAAACCCCATCTCTACTAAAAAATACAAAAATCAGCTGGGTGTGGTAGCACGCCTGTAAATCCCAGCTACTTGGAAGGCTGAGGCAGGAGAATCGCTTCCACCCAGGAAACAGAGGTTGTGGTGAGCCAAGATCGTACCGCTGCACTCCAGCCTTGGCAACAGAGCAAGACTCCATCTCAAAAAAAATAAAAGAAGAAGAAATGAAATAATGCAGTTAAAGCACCTAGCAGAGGGCCTGCACTAAGGTCTCAATCATTGTTAGCACTCATTATTATTACTATTGTTA
The DNA here is from genome assembly GCF_047675955.1 of Chlorocebus sabaeus. NCBI lineage: Eukaryota > Metazoa > Chordata > Mammalia > Primates > Cercopithecidae > Chlorocebus > Chlorocebus sabaeus. The sequence goes on along the minus strand of NC_132911.1, from coordinate 28,234,464 downwards.
TTGTTTATATACCTTATCTTTAATTGGCAAAACAACTAGAAATATGAGATAACTCTTTTTTTTTTTTTAAATGGAGTTTCACTCTTGTTGCCCAGATTGGAGTGCAATGGCGTGAACTCGGCTCATTGCAACCTCTGTCTCCCGGGTTCAAGCGATTCTCCTGCCTCAGCCTCCCAAGTAGCTGCGATTACGGTGCCCAGCTAATTTTTATATTTTTATTAGAGATGGGGTTTCACCATGTTGGTCAGGCTGGTCTTGAACTCCTGACCGCAGATGATCCACCTGCCTCAACCTCCCAAAGTGCTGTGATTACAGGCATGACCCACCACGCCCAGCCCAAGATAACTTTTTTTGGTGCGGCACGGGGAGCGGGGGCAGGACGGAGTCTCACTCTGTCGTCAGGCCAGAGTGCAGTGGCTCGATCTCAGCTCACTGCAACCTCTGCCTCTCAAGTTCAAGCGATTCTCCTGCCTCAGCCTCCCTAAAAGCTGGGACTACAGGCGTGCACCACCACACCCAGCTAATTTTTATATTTTTAGTAGAGATGGGGTTTCACCATGTAGGCCAGGATGGTCTCGATCTCTTGACCTTGCGAACCACCCACCTCGGCCTCCCAAAGTGCTGGGATTACAGGCGTGGGCCACCATGCCTGGCCCAAGATAACTCTTAATATCCCATTGAGGATCAGAAAATTAAGTAATTTGTGAAACTACCAACTAGCAGACCTAGGATTTGAACATGATAAACCTGACTTCAAAGTCCATGCCTTTTCCATGACATCACCCTACCTCCTGTTTAGTTTATCTGAAGTGTATTCCCTGGTTGGTTGCTAATCCCTGGTCTTCCCATCAGCAGTAGGCATTATCATCCCCAGAGCCTACTATCTTGTGTCAGGATTGGCACAGGACTTATTCTATTCTTGTTTTAACACTTCAACGCCTGTTGGACCACTTAGCTCTTATTTCATGCCAAGGGATCCTCTGCCCTGTAGCACAGAGAAAATAACTGAGCTCAGAACACTGAGAACTTTTCCAATCCTCTCACTTTTCCAGGTTCTTCTGATGACTCATCGCCAGGTAACTTCCTGAAAGTGACTCTCCCAGAATCCTAGCACACCAGGATTCTAACAGTAAACCACTTTACACGTCAGTGATAACTCCAGAAAGCTTCCACCAAAGGTAAGAGGAGTGCCATGGTATAAAAACCATCAGAGCTGTCCATAAAATGTTACTGATGGTACTGTTTGTTCACAGCTTCAAAATTATATTCAAGGGAGTCCACGTGATAAATCCTTCCTTGATTTAGCTCAAAAAAAAAAAAAAAGTCCTCTCTAAAGTTGAATCTGTGTACTTTCTCTTACTAGAATAAGAAAATGATGTCACCCAACCTGTTTCCTTTTCTGTCGTGGCTTCTAAGAGACTTAAAGCCAAATTCTCTGCCAAAATGTCTCATCTCAGGTGTCCCATGAGATTTATTTCTGCTTCATTGCTTTGATCATTTTTATGTTTTATAATTTTAAAAACAGCTAGTATCTACTGTGTCTCCTATATGCCTGGCCCCATGCCATTCCTGACATGCCTTCCTTCTTTCTGCACACATTTCCTGATATACCTTCTTTCTTTCCTGTATGCATTTCCAGCAAAGTTCTTTGACACCTCACCCACTTGTCTATCTACGTGTCTGTCTTCCTCCGCCCCAGTTATAAGCCTCTCAAGGGCAGGCACCATGTCTTACCCATCCTTACCTGTTCTGCTCCTAACACAGTATTGCCACTAATGTAGCACTCAGTGAAAATGCTGAATGAAAACACTAATGGATTTCTAATTCTCCCAACACTCTGTAAAGTTGTTGTTATCTGCATTTCACAGATAAGGAAACATAACATTCTGGTAGGTTAGGTAATTTTTCCAAGGTTCCAGAGTTTGATAAGTGGTTTCAAAGCTGGTCATTGTTTTACTAAACCACCCTAGTGCCTCATTTTTAAAGTTGTTTTATCGTGTAGTCTACAACTCAACTCTCCTGGAAGCAAGCAGGTACAAATAGTGGGTTAATGTATCAGTACTGCTAATAAAGACATACCCAAGACTGGGTAATTTATAAAGAAAAAGAGGTTTAATGGACTCACAGTTCCACATGGCTGGGGAGGTCTCATAATCACAGCAGAAGGCGGAGGAGCAAAGGCACATCTTACATGGTGGCAGGCAAGAGTGTGTGTGCAGAACTCCCCTTTATAAAACCATCAGATCTCAAGAGACTTATTCACTATCATGAGAACAGCACGGGAAAAACCTGCCCCCATGTATCAATCACCTCCCATCAGGTCCCTCCCAAGACACATGGAGATTATGGGAGCTACAATTCAAAATGAGATTTGGGTAGGGACATAGCGAAACCGTATCAGTTAAAAAAGAAAAAGAGGCTCTATCTACCTTTATGCATCATTGTGACGAGTCAGTCTGGCTTTATCCTTAGAGGCCACAAGATTGAGATGTCATCCCAGGAAAATTGTGGTTCTTCCAGATTGCACTCTCTTCCACATCTCTCTCTCTCTCTCTTTGCATCTCTGCTTATCTCTGAATATCTCTCCCTTTAGTCTGTCTTTTGAGTTTTCTGCTGCATGTATCACTCTGAACATCCATGCAGGCATTAAGACCTCCAGGCAATCCCCATACCTGGTCTCGGCTGGAGCAAGTTACACTAACAGGATTCCACTTCTGCATGTTACAGCCCCTAGACGCACGTCTGAAATGGAATCCTGTAGCTCTGGGTGGCTTTCTTGATGGAACCGAAACTCTGTCTGGCATCTGGTACCACCCACCTTCATCTCATATCATCTACCCTCCAACTCTACCTATTCCCGAGTGGCCCCACCCAGGACTCAATGAAAGCTTATATAAAAGGAGTTTATGTCCAAGGGCAACTGACAGAACATCTAGAATAAAGATGGCAGATGGTTGTTACTAGACAGAAAAACTAGAAATTGGAAAAGATATTTGACACGTTGTCAGCCCTCAAATATTTGATAATGACTGAATGAATGAACGAACTCACTCTAACATCACCACTTTTCCACCTTGATACCTAGACAGCCAGCACCCAAACACCAAATTCTGAGCACCCAAATCTCTTCAGCCATGGTAGTCCTATGAATATGCTGTAGCAAGACTGATGGAGATGGAAAACTCGGTTTGTTTTCTGCTTGAAAAGCAAGCCAGAGCACAGCTTTGTCAGTCAGCCCAGAGATTCCTTCTCTGTACCAGGCACTGGTTGTCTTTCAGGGGGAATGGGAGGGTGGGGGTGGGGGAGGGTGGACAGGTTTTGGCTTCACATCCTCCCTTTGCTTGAAGTTGCTCAGTGACCCTAGGCAGTCACTGGATAACTCGGGCCTTACTGTTCTCATCTGTAAAAAGAGGAAGTTGAACTAAATGCCATCTCTGCCACCTTTCAGCTTCTCATTCTGTGATTTGTCCTCCAGGAATCCAGCCAGCATTCTTTCCTTGGACTGTGATCTATGAGATGCCCATTTTAATCTTCCCAATTGCATTTCCTAGTCTTCCTTATCACAAATCTGTCAGGAGTTGGAGATCAGCCTGGCCAACACCGTGAAACCCTATCTCTACAAAAAATACAAAACTGAGCCAGGCATGATGGTGTACACCTGCAATCCCAGCTACTCGGGAGGCTGAGGCAGGAGAATTGATTGAACCTGGGAGGCAGAGGTTGTACTGAGCAGAGATTGTGCCACTACACTCCAGCCTGGGCAACAGAGTGAGACTCTGTCTCAAAAAACAAACAAACAAAAAACAAGTTTGTCACAAGCTCCTAGACTTTGAAAATCTGATCATAACGTGACGTTCCATGGAACTTTTTACGTGTGTGGTAAAATAGACTGAACATAAAATTGGCCATTTTCACCATTTTTTATTTTATTTAAGAGACAAGGTCTCACTCTGTTGCCCAGGCTGGAGCAGTGGTGCAATGATAGCTCACTGCAGCCTCAACCTTGGCTCAAGTGATCCTCCTGCCTCAGCCTCCTGAGTCACTGGGATTACAGGCGTGAGGCCACCCTGCCCAGCTATCTTAACTATTTATTTTTATTTTTTGAGATGGAATCTCACCCGGTTGCCCAGGCTGGAGTGCAGTGGTGCGATCTCGGCTCACTGCAACCTCTGCCTCCGGGGTTCGAGCAATTCTCCTGCCTCAGTCTCCCGAGTAGCTGGGATTAGAGGAGCGTGCCACTACACCCAGATTCTTTTTGTGTTTTTAGTAGAGACGGGGTTTCATCACATTGGCCGGGCTGGTCTTGAATTCCTGACCTCAGGTGATCCACCAGTCTCAGCCCCCCAAAGTGCTGGGATTACAAGTGTTGAGTCAACGTGCTCAGCCTCTTAACCATTTTTAAGTGCAATGATCTATGACATTAAGTATGTTCACATTGTTGCATAACCATCACCATCATCCTTCTCTAGAACTTTTTCATCTTCCCAGGCTGAAACTTTGCACCCGTTAAACACTAACTCCCCACTCCTCCTCTCCCCAGCTTCTGGCAACCCCCATGCTTTCTGTCTCTATGAACTTGACTGCTTTAGGGATCTCATACAAGTAGAATCATATAGTATCTGTCCTTTTGTGACTGGCTTATTTCACTTAGCATGATGTCCTTAAGGTTCATCCATGTTGTACCATGTCTCAGAACTTCTTTTTTAAGGCTGAATAATATTCCACTGTTTGTATTGACAGGTCTTGTTTATCCATTCATCTGTCCATGGACACTGAGGCAGCAGCCACCTTTTGGCTATTGTAAAGAACTTTGCTAGGCACATGGATGTACAAATATCTATTCAAATCCCTGCTTACAATTCTTTTGGGTTTAAATCCAGAAGTGGCATTCCTGATCACATAGTTCTATGTTTCATTTTTTCCAGAACTTCTATACTAGCTCACTGCAGCCTCTACCTCCTCAGCTCAAGAGATCCTCCCAGCTCAGCCCCAACTAGTAGCTGGGACAACAGATGCACACACAACCATGCCAGGCTAATTTTTGTATTTTTTGTAGAGACGACTTTTGCCATGTTGCCCAGTCTTAAGTGATCTGCCTGCCTCAGCTTCCCAAAGTGCTGGGATTAGTCATGAGCCACCGTGCCCAGCCTCAAGGGGAATTTTGTTTTATTTATTTTTTATTTTTTATTTTTTGAGATGGAGTCTCGCTCTGTCGCCCAGAATGGAGTGCTTTTGGCTCACTGCAAGCTCCACGTGCCGGGTTCACACCATTCTCCTGCCTCAGCCTCCCAAGTAACTGGGACTAGAGGTGCCCACCACCATGCCCGGGTAATTTTTTGTATTTTTAGTGGAGACAGGGTTTCACGGTGTTAGCCAGGATGGTCTCGATCTCCTGACCTCATGATCCGCCTGCCTCGGCCTCCCAAAGTGCTGGGATTACAAGCGTGAACCACCACGCTAGGCCAGGGGACTTTTAAATGCATAAACAGCACTGCTTGAGAAGCCAGGCACTGCGGTCTCACTCCCATGCTGGCGCCTGAGGTGTAGGTTTACCTGGAAGGGTTCTCCCACCTCAGTCTTCAGAGGCAAGGACCCACCTGCTGTTCAGAATGAGCCCTGTATGAAAGACCGCACCTGGGGCTGATTGTGCCTCTGCCCTCACTGGTGCCTTAGTACACACTTCTGGGAAATGGGCTAATAATGCTCAATTCATAGGGTTTTTGTAAGAATCAGGGATAGTGAACACAAAACACCTAAGTAAACACTTGTAGAATGAGCCTATTAATCTACCCTACAAAAACCAAAGGGTGGTTATAAAAACCAAATGAAATCATGTCTAAGAAAGCTGATAATGTCTAAGAATGAATGACCATTTGGTCACACATTCCACCAATGCTGCACCCTCATCATTTCTTTCCTAATCACTGTTGCAGCCTCTTAACGGCTCTTCCTGCCTCCTATCCTCCTAAGTCCATTCTTCAGTGAAGTCTCAGAGTAAGCTGCTTAAAGCAGATCTGATCCTGTTATTCTCCCACCAAAGTTTCCAGTGGCTCCCCCTGCCTTTACAAGACTTTTTATGGTGTGACCCCTTCCTCTTTCTTTAGTCTTATTCTGTATCTTTCTGGGCCTCATATTTTGGTACCTTATCTCCATCATTTAAAAACTTTTTTTAATTTAATTTTTTTTTTTTAGACAGGGTCTCACTGTGTTGCCCAGATTGTAGTACAATTGTGCAATCTCTCAGCTCACTGTAACCTCCACCTCCCAGGTTCAAGCGATCCTCACACCTCAGCCTCCCAAGTAGCTGAGACAATAGGAGTACACCACCTCACCTGGCTAATATATATATATATATTTTTTTTTTTGGAGAAATGTGGTCTCACTATATTGCCCAAGCTGGTCTCAAACTCCTGGGTTCAAGCAATCCTCCCACCTTGGCCTCCTAAAGTGCTGGGATTATAGGCATGAGCCACCGTGCCTGACCTTTACCTCCATGATTTTCTTAATGTTTGTCCCCTCTACCTGGAGCACTCTCCTCCCACTTCTGGCTAAAACTTAGTCATCCTTTAATACTAATTTCAGTCATTGATTTTTTCAGAGGTCCAATAGCACTACGAGCAGACATCTATCATCATACCATGTACATACTATAATTATCTCTGGGTTGATTTCCCCAACTAGATCAGCCTCTTAAAGTCAGGTGTTAAACTATTCATCTTCATATTCCTAATCCTAGAACTGTGCTAGGGTGTTTATTGAACAAATACATGAATAGGAATAGAGTGATGTTTTTATTATTGGAAACCTGGATAGTGCATGTATGAGTGACTCTTTCCTTCAGAATAACTGCTTCTATAGCCTCACATTACATGACTATTATTTAAAAATTAGTATCATTAGACAATAAAGAACTTTAAAAAAAAAAAAAATTGGCACCACAAAGGGGGAAGCCAAAGAGGAAATGCTCTGAGTTCCTCTCTGTTGTTCTTTCTCTGTTCCTTTCTCCCTTCAAAATAAATGATGTGTTTTAACACAGAGCTACTCATGTCTTTATGGTTCTTCTGAGAGATGCTTCTGTTTCATCAGTGTCTAAGAAATACACTGGCCCCTACTTCTGAGGTCTTGATGACACAGCCTCCATTAATAGATCCTATGTACAGTGTTTTCACTAGGAGTGAGCTAAAGCTATGAGTCCAGTCTTGCACTTAGTAGGTAAATAATCCTCAGAAAAAATGAGTAATTGATGAGTCAGTCACCTGTTTATGTTAACTCCTCTAAGTGCCAGTCTGGAACTACAGGTCCGTTTTTAAAGTTTACCTCCTTTAGAAGCAAAAACTATGCCAGTTGTGCCTTTTTGGAAGCATACGGGCATTGGAATTTTGTAAAAAACAGTGGATCATTTTTTAAATTAACCTAACGTGTGTATTTACAGTTGATGTTGGAGACCCTTGATCTGCTTATTTTTTTAGTAAGCCCTGAATTTGTATTTAAATTTCTTGATCTGAGTGTCAGTGTCTTTCCATAGGAATCACTTGAGGCTATGGGTTTACCGATGTTTGCAAACCACTGTGCAAAGTTATCGTCTGAATTTAAGATGTCTTTAAACTTCTTTTTAAGCTTCAAATGGTGCCTTCTAGTTCCTATGGTGTCAGTGACTATTAATGACTAGATTTTGGTTTTCTCTTTTGGGTTTACTGTCGCTCCAGGGAAGTCAAAATGGTAATCACTAACATATATTAATTTTTTCTTGTTTTTAATCTTTTAAAGATTTGTTTCTTTTTACTCACAAATACACAATGATTTTTATTTTTTGAGACAGGGTCTCACTCTGTCACCCAGGCTGGATGGAGTGCAGTGGGGTAGTCTCGGTTCACTGCAACCTCTGCCTCCCAGGTTCAAGTGATCCTCCCACCTCAGCCTACCAAGTAGCTGGGACCACAGGTGCTCACTACCATGCCAGCTAACTTTTTCATTTTTTGTAGACATGAGGTTTCTCCATGTTGCCCAGGATGGTCTTGAACTCCTGAGCTCAAGCAATCCTCCCACCTCGGCCTCCCAATGTTCTAGGATTACAGGTGAGAGCCACCCCGCTCGGCCTCACACCACTTTTAAATGAATATTCATGTGAGATGTGGAATAGTGTATGTAATAGGCAATTCATAATTTCACATTTTGAAAAAGAACTGATAATTCCAGAGCAAAGTTAAGGACCAGCAGGAATTTCTGCTTAACAAAATATTTAGAATCCCAACAACGTGAGACTTACCTCCTTTCCCTGGGGATAAGTAAGGTGAGAACAATTTGAAAGAATTTTCTTCAGTTCTGGGGATGGGGAGAATTTTCTTATTTTTTATTATCTCAACAGGTATGAACGTCTAGCAAAAAAGGAATCTGAGTTCATTGCTAGCATTTTAGACTTGGAATGAACAAGAAATGTAATGTTAATAGTTCAACCTTCTCAGAGGCAGAAATGTTTTAAAACCAAGCTTGCCTGATTTCCCATCTGCTTCCTTTTATCAGCAAATTCGTTAAGGAGGATCGTGTTTACCTGATGAATATCTTTCAGTTTTCCTAATTATAACCTTTATTACTAAACACCTAAAGGAGTTAACAAGTAAAATCAACCAATTCGTATTTATGGGAATGAAAATATAGGGTGAAGGTTTTAAATAAAAACATACCTTTAAAAACATGAATTACGCTACATGGGGGATAAGGATCAAAAGACAACGTGCTTTGCCAAAGCTTGAAAAGTAGGCAAAGATGGGGTCACCTTAGACTTTCAGCCTGGAGCCTTCAGGGCAGGATATTCTTACCAAGGGGTGAGACTGAACGGATGGAGCCTTGCAGGGTGACCCAGAAACAGGCTGAGGACAGACACCAACAAAATTCAGCATTCCTAGCGCCCCCTATTCCCAGGCTTCCAATCTGCCAAACTTAACTTTTGAAAAGCTCCAATTGTGGGATACCAAATTAAAGTTAGCTGTGCTGAGGGGCTCGCGGGTACAGCTGGCTTTGGGGTCCGCATTCTGTGGTGTCCTCTGGGGTAGGTATGTTTGGGGCTGCAGGGACGGGAGGGCACCCACGGCACGGGCTTACCCACGGGGACGGCGCCTCCTGACAGCGCGCGAGGCGGGAGGGTGGCAGATGCCGCTTACCCCGCACCCGAGGCAGCAGGGGTTGGGACCCCCGCCCACAGTGTGATACGGACCCCTGCTGACAGCCACACTCTCCCAGCTCTCACACATTCCCGCCTCTGCAGAAACCCAGCCCAGCCCACCGCGGAGTTCACGTCCACACTCGAGGCAGGAGGCATGCACCGCGAGCTTGCAATAGCCCGCCCCAGACACCCAGAGCAGGCGCCCCACGTCCGGCCCGCGGGCAGGACAACGGGGCCAGACAAAGAGTTTTAAAATCGATCCCCCGGGCAAAGCCCAGGCTACGGCGAGAAGTGCGAAGCCGTCTCTAAATTTTAGCAGCTCGCCGCTTCTCCCATTAGCACGACGAAGAAAAGACTTCCCACTCCCGAAAGGGAAGATCCCGAAGAGCCCCTACCTCGCTGCAGCGCCAGGTCCCGCGGTCTCCAGCGGCTGCCACTGCGGCCGGCAACAGGGCCAGCGGCCTGGCCCCGCCCTCTCCACGGTACCGCCCCCTGAGGCCCCGCCCCCGGCCCTCGGCAGCCCCGGCCCTGCCGGCTCCCGGTCCCACCCACCGCCCCCCGGCGGCTCTCGGACCCGCCCCCGACCGAATGCCCCGCCCACCGCCCCCTCGGCGGCTCCCGGCCCCGCCCCCTAACGTCCCGACCACCGCCTCCGCGTAGGCTCCCGGCCCTTTCCTCGGAGGACCCGCCCTCGCCGGCTCGCGGGCCCGCCTTCTCGAGGCTCGGCAGCTGGGTTCAAGAGGTAGTGCAGGCCCCAGAGCCCGGTGCATTGTGGGACGCCGCAGCCAACGCCGAGCCTGCGCTGCCTCCTGGCGGGCACCGCTGCAACAACACCCGCACCCGGGTGCACGCCGCGGAGGGCTAGGGCGCCGAGCGCGGAGGGCGCAGAGTCGCTGGGGTCCCGGTAAAGCGTGACAATGAGCCGGATGCTTAGAGTGCGGGGCCACCTCCCGCTTAGCGATATAAGGAAACGCGAAAGCAGCGTTAAGACTAGGGCAAGCTTTCGAAACTAGGGAAAATCATTACAAAGGGTCAAACGAAATGACGTCAAGGGGAGGGAGCAACCTGTACGCGTCGTTTTTATTTCTGGGGAAACCACAGATCCGCTCAGTCTAGAGAAGAACGGGGTTCCGTGTGACAGGGGCTAAAACTGGAATCCCGAACTCTTCCCATACATGCCCCGAGGAAAAAGTTTAAATGGAATTAAACAAATTACACAAAAATTTAGTGAAAAATGAGAACATAACAAATGACTAGTAAGTCGCTACTTAAATAAGATATGAACATTGTCACTACGTGGAAATACTTGTCATGCGATGTTAAGTAAACACAAGACAGCACGTGGCCAGTGATGTCAACTGTGGCAAATCTGCGTGTCCACGAACAGAAGCAGCAGCTTCTGAGCAGCTGAAGAGTTTAATGCGTCTTAAGGTTCTTTATTTTTATTAGATCAGTTTTTAACGTTTCTGAGTGGTTGGGACTAATCCTAATTGTAGATGGCATTGCAATATTTCAGCTTTTCCTCACTGTAAGTAATAATTTTAAAAAGTGACTTAGGAAGAAAACATTCTGAGGCGTTAGGGAACCATTCTGCAAACCCTGGTGGGGCACAAACGGAAAAGTACATTTAGCAAGAGAGCGTATTGGTTAGCTAGCGTTGCTGTCAGAAAGTGCCATAAGCTGGGGGGGCTAACTCAGCAGACGTGTGCTGTCTCACAGCCCTGGAGGATGGAAGTCTGTGTTCAAGGTGTGGGCAGCCTTGGTTCCAGTTCTGAGGACTGTGAGGGAAGATTGTTCCAGACCTCTCTCCTGGGTTGTAGATGGCCAGCTTCATGTACACGTGGCATTCTTCCTGTGTCCACATATCCCCGTTTTATAAGAACACCAGTCAGATTAGATTTGGGGCCCACCCTACTCCAGCATGCCCTTATCTTAACTAATTACATCTGCAATCGCCTGATTTCCAAATAAGGTCATATTCTGAGGTCCTGGGGCTTAGGACTTCAGCCTGTCAGTGGGCAAGGAGGGGGACAATTCAAACACACCTGGGGATTCAAAGTGTAATCTTTGGAAAATCACACAAACTGAATGACAAAAACAATCATAATTAACAATAATGTACATGATCTTAAATGTCTCAGAAAGCCAACAGCGGGCACTGTGGCTCACATTTGAAATCCCAGCACTTTGGGAGGCTTAGAGGGGAGGATCGCTTGAGCTCAGAAGTTAGAGACCAGCGTGGGCAAGATAGCCAGACCCGGTCTCCACAAAAATAAGAAAGTTATCCAGGCATAATGGTGCCCACCATAGCCCCAGCTACTCAGTAGGCTGAGGCAGGAGGATCACTTGAGCCTGGGAGTTCAATGCTGCCATGAGCAATGATCACATCACTGTACTCCAGGCTGGGTGATAAGAGTGAGCCCTATCTCTTAAAAAAAATAAATAAATAAAAGCTAAACGGTTAAATACAGTCAAACCAAATTGATTACAATGTTTTTGTTTCTGTTTAACACCTTTCTGGCCTTTCCAGTTTAACTCCGAGATGTTAATGAGCTAAGACAGCCTAGAGGCCATGAAGCCTACATGGCGTATCTAACGTGCCTGGACTCTGGTCCAAATGCCTGAGACGGGTGTAGGGGCAGCATCTCTTGCATTTGAACCCCAGGAACATGAGAGGACATGGGTTGGCAGTTATGGGAAACAGCATCCTCATTCTTGGATGGCACACACAATCCTTCCTGCTGAAGAACTCAGCGCTCTAGTTCAAGTTCCATAGGAGCCTGCAGAATGTGCTTGTGAACGGAGCCACCTCTATCAGTTAGCCCGACCACAGGGGTGAAATGGGAAGTTCTACAATGTCAGGGAGCACTGGCCCTGCCTCCTGAGGTGGTGGGGACTTGGTGGATCTCGGAGAATTGAAGCCCTGCCTGGCACTGTGGGATGTTTTTTTTCTTGCAGGAGTCTGTCTACAAGAACCAGAAGCCCTGTCGGCGGTGTACGGATACGGATGACAGTTGGCTCTCCAGAAATAAAAGCTCTGATGTGTGGTGTCTGCAGATGCCTGTGCTGTAATACTGCCACCCTCGCTGATTTCAAGCTACCGACGTGAAGTCACTGAACAAGGAGCTGGGGCCCAGGTGACTGAGTTAACAGGGTCTCAAAGTGGAGAAGCTACTGGCAGGGAGCTGTATCTGGGAGCACCATGGGGGACAAGCAGACAGAAGCAGCAGCCCTGGGGGGTTAGGAGCAGAACCTCCACCTGGCAGCAGTGGGTGAGGGGAGCTGGGAGCCATGGGCAGTGGGGTCAGTCCAGGGAGGAGCAGCAGGGGTGGGGAATGGCAGGGAGCCCCAACACACCAGGAGGAAGCATGTTCTTTCGGAGTGCAAAAGGGGGGCAATCTGAATTTTCAGACGGGAGGAAAATACCCTTCTTTCACTTCTCCCCCAGGAGACCTTGCCAGGAAGGTAGATATTTAGGTTAGAGTGTCCAGGGCTCACACAGGTGTTTCTTTTTTTCATCACCAAGGTAATTTCTATGTGGGCTTCCTCCCCAGTTTAGAGACTTGGTATCCAGGTGAGCCTCAAGAAGGCCATATGGTCTCCTGTTAGAGCAGGGGAAGCTCGTGCTAAATCAGGTAACAGAACTGAGACACAGGTGGGTCTCCTGTTTCTCACACTGGCTCTTAGGAGCACTAGGGGCTGCTGGGGAGTGGGAGTGAGGCCAGAGCCTATTTTCTCGTGCCTGGCTGACCCTGTGGTGTTCTCTCACTGCTTTCAGCACTGTTCTCAGGCCATAAATCCCCCACACTTGCTGGAGTGATTTTACCCACGGTCAAATCTGACCAGCCATAAGCTCCTTCCTGCTTAGAAACCTTGCGGCGCCAGGTTCAACCTCTTTTGTGCCGGACATGAGGCTTCTCCTGATCTGACCTCCACTCAGCTCCCCAGCAGCTACATTCACTGCCAGCCCCTGGTGACTTCATTGAACCCAGGTTCCCATTTCCCAACAAGCTTTGTTTGCTTCTAATTCTAGGCCTTTGCGTTTTTCCCCCTCTGGATTTTATCTCTTTTCCATAGTTCCCTCAGTCTATTCCCATGCCAGGAATCTCAAGTCACATCTATAGTTTTACTATTATTATGATATACCTTTTTTTTTTTTTTTTAAGTAGAGATGGGGTTTCACCCTATTGGTCAGGCTGGTCTTGAACTCCTGACGTCAGATGACCCACCTGCCTCGGCCTCCCAAAGTACCTGGGATTACAGGTGTGAGCCACCACACCCGGCCTCACTGTCTTTTTTATTATGGTAAAATATTTAAGATAAAGTTTGCCATTTTAGTTATTTTTAAGTATAGCGCTCAATAGCATTAACTATATTCATAATGTTATGCAACCATCAACACTATCCAAAACTTGTCATCACCCATAAGATAAACTCTGTATCTATTAAAGCAATAATTTCCACTCCCCCCTCCCCTTAGACCTCAGTGAGTTTGAATCTGTTTTCTGTCTCTATGAATTTCCATGTTCTAGATACTTCATATAAATGGAATCATGCAATATTTGCCCATTTGTGTCTGGCTTCTTTCATTCCGTATAATGTTTTCAAGGTTCATCCATGTTGTAGCATGTGTCAGAATTTCATTTCTTGTTTGTTGTTGTTGTTGTTGTTGTTGTTGGTTTTGGGGACAGCGTCTTGCTCTGTCACCCAGTCTGGAGTGCAGTGGCACTATCTCACTGCAGCCTCCATCTCCTGGGCTTAAGTGATCCTCCCGCCTCAGCCTCCCAAGTAGCTGGGGCGACAGGCATGTGCCATCACGCCTGGCTGATTTTTGTATTTTTTGTAGAGACAGGGTTTTGCCATGTTGCCCAGGCTGGTGTTGAACCCCTGGGCTCCACCAGCAATCTGCCCACCTTGGCCTCCCAAAGTACTGGGATTACAGGTGTGAGCCACCATGCCTGGCCTGACCTTCATTTCTCTTTATGGCTGAATAGTACATATATATTGTACTATTGTATATTGTACATAAACATTCCTTTTTGTTTATTCATGTGATGAACACTTGGATTGTTCCCACATTTTGACTATCGTGAATAATGTCGCAATGAACATCAGCTTACACTTCACATATGTTTTCCCCTCCGCATAAGACCTTATTTCCACTGTAGACCCCAGTCATGGGCCATCCCCCTGCAAAATGAGGAAGGAAGCTGCCCCATCTTCTTTCTGTGTCCTCGCCTTCCCGGCACGGGGTGTTGCTAGCAACAAGTATGACTCATTCATGGTGGAATTTTTGGCATGAGTAGGACAGGGCAATCTTGCAGACAGTCCTCAAATCATCCCACAGAGACACACCACATACTTGGCGTGGCTAAAAAGCAAGTCCTGCCAGGACAAATCCTCTCAAGACTGAGACACTCTAACAGGAAGTGGGCTTCCTGGAGTCGAGTATTAGTAGGCATACTGTGTTTCCTTGATGCAGCCTTTGTGCAAAGGGTTCGAGATTGCAAAAGAGGATGTGACCATAAGAAGGAAGCAAACAGGAACATTGAGAATAAGCCTGGAAGTCCATTTTGTCTTGCCTTCAATGTCCACGGCTGGTTCTGAGACAACGTGTTGCAAGGCAGATGAAGAGGAGTCTCCAGGTGCTGCGTCACCAGCTGTTTCTTCGGAACCCTGATGCACTTCTGGCTCACTCTCCATACCCAAGTCTATACTCAGCGCACACCTGTTAACTGAATTCACTTAGAGAGGAAAGCTCTTAAGCATTCAGGCAATATCAGCCCTGGGTAAGAATCTTGAAGAGCACACATTTTGGCTTTCATGTCTGACTGCCTCTCTTTCTCTTTGTAGGTCTTTCATCTCCCTCCTTCAGTTACTGACTCTTCATCCCTCACCCCCCTCCCCCATTTCCCGCCACAGAAAAGTATACCTGTTTATTGAAAGTCTCTTATATACTAATTCTTACTAAGGTACCAATGACTGAAAGTACCTTACTGTACTGCCCTTTGTAAGAATAGTTACATTTTTCACAATAATAATTTCACCAGTGATATATTTTTTCTTTTTTTAAAAGATAGTCAGCATCTCCCTATGTTGCCCAAGTTGGTCTCAAACTCCTGGCCTCAAGTGACCCACCTGCCACAGCCTCCCAAACTGCTGGGATTACAGGTGTGAGCCACCGCCTGGCCCAGTGATAGATTTAATGTAATAAAATCCAAGAGTTGGAGAAAGACATACTATGCTAACACCAATCAAAAGAAAGCTGCAGGCTGGACGTGGTGGCTCAAGCCTGTAATTCCAGCACTTTGGGAGGCCCAGGCAGGCAGATCACTTGAGGTTAGGAGTTTGAGACCAGCCTGGCCAACATGGTAAAACCTCATCTCTCCTAGTATATATATATTAAGAAGTATATATATATATATATATATATATATATGCACACAAACAAAAATTAGCTTGGCATGGTGGTGCATGCCTATAATCCCAACTACTTGGGAGGCTGAGGCAGGAGAATTTCTTGAACCCAGGAGGTAGAGGTTGCAGTGAGTCGAGATCAAGCCACTGCACTCCAGCCTGGGCGACAGAGCAAGACTCCATCTCAAAAAAAAAAAAGAAAGAAAAAAGAAAACTGGAGTAGCTATATTAATTTCAGACAAAGTAGACTTTTGAGAAAGGAAAATTATCAGGGATAAAGAGGAACATTACATAACGACAAACGGGTCAGTTCTCCAGGAAGACATCACAATACTCAATGTGTATGTGCCTAACAACAGCATCCAAATAGATGAGGCAAAAACGGATAGACCTGCAGGGAGAAATAGACGAGTTCACTATTGTAATTGGAGACTTCAGCACTCCTCTATCAGAAGTGGACAGATCCAGCAGGCAGAAAATCAGTAAAGATACAGCTGAACTCAACAGCACCATCAATCAACTGAATATAATTCACATTTACAGAATACTTTATCCAGCAACAGCAAATTACAAATTCTTCTCAAGCGCACATGGAACGCTGACAAAGGTAGACCACATTCTGGATAAAATACATCTTAAGAAACATAAAAGAATGGAATTCATTCAAAATATGCTCTCAGACCACAATGGAATTAAACTAGAAATCAATAGCAGAAAAATAGCTGGAAAATTCTCAGATATTTGGAGATTAAATAACATAATTTGGAGGACAGGGGTGGGAGGAGGGAGAGGATCAGAAAGAACAGCTAATGGATGCTGGGCTTTATACCTGGGGGATGGGATGATGTGTGCAGCAAACCACCATGGCACACGTTTACCTATGTAACAAACATGCATATCCTACACATGTACCCCACACTTAAAATAAAAGTTGGAAATAAAACACATAATTCTAAATAATACATGGAAGAAGTCTCAAGAAAAAAATTTAAACATTTTGAAGTAAATGAAAATGAAAGTATCATTTATCAAAATTTGCAGGTACAGTGAAAGCAATGTAGAGAGAGAAATTTATAGCATTGAATGGAAATATGAGAAAAGAAGAAATATCCAAAACCAGCAACCTAAGCTTGCACCTTAGGAAAATTTAAAAAGAGCAAAATAAATACAAAGTAAACAGAAGAGCTGGGCGCCTCACACCTGTAATCCCAGCACTTTGGGAGGCCGAGGCGGGTGGATCACTTGAGTCCAAGAGTTTGACATCAGCCTGAGCAACACGGTAAAATCCCATCTATACAAAATATACAAAAATTAGCTGGGCATGGTGGCATGTGCCTGTAGTCACAGCTACTCGGGAGGCTGAGGAACTAGAATTGTTTGAACGTGGGAGGCAGTGGTTGCAGTGAGTTGAGATTGTGCCACTGCACTCTAGCCTGGGTGGCAGAGTGAGACCCTGTCCAAAAAAAAAAAAAAAAGCAAAAGGCCCCCCCCAAACCCCACAAAGTAAACAGAAGAAAAGAAATAAAAATTAGGCTAGAAATCAAAGAAACTGAAAACAGGAAATCAATAGAGAAAATCAACAAAACTAAAAGCTGGTTTGTTGAAAGTATAATAAAATTGATAAATCTGACCGGGTTCAGTGACTCATGCCTGTAATCCTAGGGATCAGAAGGCTGAGGCAGGAAGATTGCTTGAGGCCAGGATTTTGAGACCAGCCTGGGCTCATGACGTTTCATGAGACCCCATCTCTACAAAAACATAAAAAAATTAGCTGGGTGTGGTAGCATGTGCCTGTAGTCCTAGCTACTCCAGAGGCTGAGGTCAGAGGATCGTTTGAGCCCAGGAGGTCAAGGCTGCAGTGAGCTATGACTGCACCAAGTGAGACCCTGTCCCTAAAAAAAAAAAAAGAAAATACACCTGTGACTAGGCTAATAGGCTAACAAAAAAAAGACGAAAAAAAAGAGAGAGAGAGAGAGAAACACAAATTACTATTATCAGAGATGAAAGAAGAGAGGCCATCACTACTGATCCCATGGCATTAAAAGAATAATTAAAGAATATTATGAACAACTATGTCCCGAAATTTGATAACTTAGATAAAATGGACCAATTCCTTGAACTCACATAAGGAGTAGATAATTTGAATAGATCTATACCTATTAAAGAAACCAAATCAATAATTATTAACCTCCCAAAACAAAAAGCACCAGACCCAGATGTTTTCACTAGTGAATTCTACGAAATGGTTAAGGAAGAAATGATATCAATTCTATACAATCTCTTCCAGAAAATAGAAGCAGCAGGAGTACCTCCCATTTCATTCTATAAAAGACAGCATATGGCCAGGCACAGTGGCTAACTCCTGTAATCCCAGCACTTTGGGAGGTCGAGGTGGGTGGATCATGAGGTCAGGAGTTCGAGATTAGCCTGGCCAACATGGTGAAACCCCATCTCTACTAAAAATACAAAAATTAGCTGGGTATAGTGGCGGTTGCCCGTAATCCCAGCAACTAAGGAGGCTGAGGCAGGAGAATCATTTGAACCCAGGAGGCAGAGGTTGCAGTGAGCCAAGATCATGCCATTGCACTCCAGCTTGGGCAACAGGGTGAGACTCCGTCTCAAAAAAACAAAAAACAAAAAAACCCAGCATAACTAATACCGAAACTAGACAAAGGCATTACAAGAAAACTATAGACCAATATATTTCATGAACATAGATGCAAAAATCCTCAACAAATTATTAGCAAATTGAATACAACAATGTTTAAGAAGAATTATAGACTGGATGTAGTGGCTCACACCTATAATCCTAGCATTTTGGGAGGCCAAGGCAGGAGGAACACATCAGCTCACGAGTTTGAGACCAGCCTGGACAACATAGTGAGACCTCATCGCTACAAAAAACTTAAAAATTAGCCAGGCATGGTGGTGTGTGACTGTAATCCTAGCTACTTGATTGGCTGAGGTGGGAGGATTGCTTGAGCCTGGGAGGTAGAGGATGCAGTGAGCCATGATTGCAACACTGCACTCCAGCCTGGGCAACAGAGCAAGACCCTGTCTGAAAAAAAAAAAAAAAAAGTCAATTTGTGTAATCTATCACATCAATAGGCTATAGAAGAAAACTCATATGATCACAGTGATAGATGCAGAAAAAGCATTTAATAAAACTCAGCACCCGTTCATGATAAGAATTCACCCTGGGGCTTTTATAAAATTAAGAAGATAATAATAACTTTTACTTGGGTAGATTATTGGTCAAGCATACCTGGAGAGTTGACTTACTTTGCTAGAGTTTTGTGTTTTTCTTTTTTTTTCTTTTTCTTTCTTTTTTTTTTTTTTTTTTAAAGAGATGGAGTCTTACTCTGTCACCCAGGCTCCCAGGCTGGAGTGCAATGGCACGATCTCGGCTCGCTACAGCCTCCACCTCCCAGGTTCAAATGATTCTGTTGCCTCAGCCTCCTGAGTAGCTGGGACTACAGGCATGTGCTACCACGCCTGGCTAATTTTTGTATTTTTAATAGAGACAGGGTTTCGCCATGTTGGCCAGGCTGGTCTTGAACTCCTCACCTCAGATGATCTGCCTGCCTCAGCCTTCCAAAGTGCTGGGATTACAGGTGTGAGCCACCATGCCCCGCCCACCTTGCTAGAGTTTTAAGACATGTTAGAAATGTACAACCACCAAAAAGTTACCATAGGAGATTTAAACATCTGAAGAACATATGTACTGAAGATAGATTTTGAACAAACATCACGCCACTAAGCTGGAGTGGCTCTTCCTGTCTGCCATCAGAATAACCGTTCTGGATCCAGGCGGGCACACATCAATGAAGAAAAAGCCCTTTGCTCTTTGCTGTGGGCAAAGCCTAAAAGAAATGACGGTCCTCTTGCAGGGAGCCCCGATGACGAGGTCTAGCTGGGGTGGGTGATAGCGGCCAGCTTCCCAGCCAGCAGCGAACAGACTCGGTTCTGTATTTAACCCTGTGACCCCTTTGACATTCGCTAGCAGACTTGGTCTTCAAAGCACAATGATTTAGAAAATGAGAACTATTTTCCGGAGCTAAGGAAAGGAAGGCGCTGGGGGCAAAGGGAGCAAAGTGACAGCGACAGAATCCTTTATGCTTCCAAGAGGCCTTTCACCTCGGGGCTCGCAGCAACAAATCCCTGCATTTCAGATGCCCCAGCTGCTGAATCATCACCCCTCTTGCTATGAAAGCGTGGAAATCATGCTCTCGCTAAAGCATTTCAGCTACAGTAAGATTCAAAGTCACTTAGAAAACTGAAACATAAACACACTCAAAAGCCTTCAGAATCCAGAATATTACAGCTAGATGAAACCGTAACAGTCAACATGGTTTTTTTTTTTAGAAGCAGGGTCTCGCTCTGTCACGCAGGCTGGAGTCCAGTGGCATAACCACAGCTCACTGCAGCCTCAACCTCCTGGGCTCAAGTGATCCGCTCACCTCTGCCTACCAAGGAGCTGGGACTACAGGCATGCACCACCACACCTAATTTTGTTATTTTTTGTAGAGATGAGGTCTCACCATATTGCCCAGGCTGATCTTCAACTCTTGGGATTAACCGATTTTCCTGCTTCGGCCTCCCAGAGTGCTGTGACTATACAGGCCTGAGCCACCGCACCCATCCTAATAATGCCCCATTTAATAAATGAAGAAACCCCAGCCCAGAGGGACTAAAAATCTGGCCCAAGCACATGCAGCAAGGAGAGGTAATACAGTGGAACAGCATCAAACAGATGTGGGGGGCGCAGTGGCTGACACCTGTAATCCTAGCACTTTGGGAGGCAGAGGTGGGTGGATGACTTGAGATCAGGAGTTTGAGACCAGCCTGGCCAACATGGTGAAACCCCCTCTTTACTAAAAATACAAAAATTAGCCAGGCATGGTGGCAGGCGCCCATAATCCCAGCTACTTGGGAGGCTGAGGTGGGAGAATCACTTGAACCCAGGAGGCGGAGGTTGCTGTGAGCCGAGATTGTGCCACTGCACTCCAGCCTGGGTGACAGAGCAAGACTCCATCTCAAAAAAAAAAAAAAAAAAAAAAAAAAAGGCCAGGCGTGCTGGCTCACGCCTGTAATCCCAGCACTTTGGGAGGCCAAGGCAGGTGGATCACTAGGTCAGGAGATTGAGACCATCCTGGCTAAGACAGTGAAACCCCATCTCTACCGAAAATACAAAAATTAGCCAGGCGTGGTGGCAGGCGCCTATAGTCCCAGCTATTAGGGAGGCTGAGGCAGGAGAATGGTGTGAACCTGGGAGGCGGAGCTTGCAGTGAGCCAAGATTGTGCTACTGCACTCCAGCCTGGGCGACAGAGCGAGACTCTGTCTCAAAAAACAAACAAACAAACAAACAAAAACACAAAGAAAATTAGCCAGGTGTGGTGGCATGTGCCTGTAGTCCCAGCTACTCAGGAGGCTGAGGGAGGAGAACTGCTTGAACCCGGTAGGCAGAGGTTGCAGTGAACTGAGATCACGCCCCTGCACTTCATCCTGGAAGACAGAGTGAGACTCCATCTAAAAAAGAAAAAAGAAATAGATCTGGGCTTGATTTACAAACTTGAAGAAGCCATTTTACCAACCTGAGCCCATTTCTTCATCTGTGAAGTGGGGAAAGTAAGAATCATCACAAAGGTCTGGTGTGGAAATTAAGACAGAGATCCTGAGAAGCACCACATAGGGTTGCCACGTGAAAGTGCTCGATAGCTGTTATTTTTCTTTGTTTTGATTCCTGGAATCAGAGCTGGTTCTCAGCGCCTGAGCTCTGGGATCCCAGTTCATCCCTTTTTCCTCTGGTCCAGATGACAACCACAGGTAGTGTATTTGCCAGGACTAGGTCAGGTTGGAAATGAAAGAGATCCCTGGGTATGTTACAGTGGCTGTCCAGCACACAAGACACTGACCTGGACCTAATTAACGATCTGTTAACAAAGAGATGAGGAAATTTCCCCTGTTGCCCCAGGATTCCCCACATCTGTATTTTCAGCCCTGATCTCTTTTCCCAGGACTCTCGACTAACTCTGGAATTGTTTCACATCCGTATACACACACACACACACACACACACACACACACACACACACACATATATTTTGAGATGGAGTCTCGCTCTGTCACTCAGGCTGGAGTAAAGTGGTGGGATCTCGGCTCACTGCAAGCTCCGCCTCTTGGGTTCACATGATTCTCCTGCCTCAGCCTCCCAAGTAGCTGGGACTATAGGCACACACCACCACGCCCAGCTAATTTTTGTATTTTTAGTAGAGGCGGGGTTTCACCATGTTGGCCAGGCTGATCTCGAACTCCTGACCGCAGGTGATCCACCTGCCTTGGCCTCCCGAAGTGGTAGGATTGATTGCAGGCATGAATCACTGCATCTGGCTTTTTTTTTTTTTTTTTTTTTTTTTTTTTTTTTTTTTTGAGCCAGTGTCTCACTCTATCATCCAGGCCAGAGTGTAGTAGCTCCATAACGACTCACTGCAGCCTCAACCTCATGGGCTCAAGCGAACCTCCCACTTCAACCCTCCAAGTAGCTGGGGCTACAGGCTCACACCACCACACCCGGTTATTTTTTAAAACTTTTTGTAGAGATGGGATTTTGCCATGTTGACCAGGCTAGTCTTGAACTCCTGGCCTTCACCAGAGATCCATCCACCTTGGGCTCCCAAAGCTCTGGGATTCCAGGTATGAGCTACCATGCCTGGCCTTGCATATGCCTCAAAAGAACTTATGCAAAAGAGAACTCTTGATTCCACCTTTCCTTTGCCCACCCAGATCTCCTCCTTCAGGGGTCCTCATCTTTAAAAAGGCACCATAATCCACTCAGTAACTTAAACCAAAACTGTAGGAATTTCCATAGATTTCTTTTTTTAAATCTTCTTTATCGCTTGTGGAATCCATGACCGAAATGCACCCAAGTCCACTCTCCACTTTTACTGTACCACCCTCCCCTCCAGCCAAATCCTCATGCCAGTGACCTTTTAAAAATATGCACCATATCAAGTTTTCCCTCTGCTTGCAGCTTTCCAACAATTTCCCATTGCACTTAGAAAAAAATCCAGACTCCTTTCTCTGAGTCACACATTCTCTGTGATGGCCCCAGGCTATTTCTCTAACTCATATTGTACCCACTCTCTGTTCACTCACTGTGCTCTGGACAAATCGGCCTTGTTTCTGTGCCTCAAATGTGTCAAGCTCAGTCCTGCCTGAGGGCCTTTGCACAATCTGTAACTCTGCCTGGGATGCTCTGCTAGCAGACCTCTGTGTGGTAGGCTCCTTCAGAACTCAGCCTAATGTCACAATCTCAGATCACCCGACACAAGAAGCCACCCATTCACTATTACGCCATTTTATTTTAATTCCCAGCTCTTACTGCTGTTTGATAATTTTCTTGGTTATTT
This sequence comes from Chlorocebus sabaeus, assembly GCF_047675955.1. Classification (NCBI taxonomy): domain Eukaryota; kingdom Metazoa; phylum Chordata; class Mammalia; order Primates; family Cercopithecidae; genus Chlorocebus; species Chlorocebus sabaeus. The sequence continues at coordinate 28,211,477 of NC_132911.1, read as the reverse complement.
CTTTGGGTTTTGTGTGCGTGTGTTTTTTGGTTCATTTTTGTTTTTTGGTTTTTTGAGACAGAGTCTTGCTCTATCTCCCAGGCTAGAGTACAGTGGCATGATCTTGGCTCAACCTCTGCCTCCCGAGCTCAAGTGATCCTCCTACCTCAGGCTCCCAAGTAGCTGGGACCACACATATGCGCCACTATGACCGGCTAAGTTTTTGTATTTTTGGTAGAGACGGGTTTCACCATGTTACCCAGGCTGGTTTTGAACTCCTGAGCTCAAGTGATCCTCCCGCCTCAGCCTCCCAAAATGCTGAGATTACAGGTGTGAGCCACTGCGCCCAGCCAGGTTCTTTCTTTTGTTATTTTCAATCTCACTCTACAGGAAGGGAAGCTCTATGAGACAGCAGAGATCTTATCAATGTATCTTGTTAACTACACCTTAGCACCCAGAAACTCTTTGGCTGTCAACAAATGTATGTTGATTGGGTAAATGAAAGACTGAATTCCAACCCACAAAAACTAGTAGTAAAGTGGAGAACCTTATCTTCGGGAGTGTTCATTTTCACTGGACTCCCAAGATGGTCTCACATTAGGCACATTTGTGCCTAAATGCACTAGCTCACTGGGCAGGAGTCACAGGATGGGTGAGCTCAGTGGGATACCCTGAAGCCTTCCCCAGGTGGTCCCAACTAGCTGGACATCCAAAGGCCTCTCCACCAGGAGATCTCTGCAAAGGGAGTTCTCTGTGTGTTTCTGTAATGGGACCAGCTTAATGGCCTATTTCTTTCTTTTTTTTATTTTTTTGAGATGGAGTCTCGCTCTGTCACCCAGGCTGGAGTGCAGTGGCATGATCTTGGCTCACTGCAAGCTCCGCCTCCCGGGTTCATGCCATTCTCCTGCCTCAGCCTCCTGAGTAGCTGGGACTACAGGCACCCGCCACTACGCCCAGCTAATTTTCTGTATTTTTAGTAGAGATGGGGTTTCATCGTGTTAGCCAGGATGGTCTCGATCTCCTGACCTCGTCATCCGTCCGCCTCGGCCCCTCAAAGTGCTGGGATTACAGGCGTGAGCCACCGCGCCCGGCCTTGATGACCTATTTCAAGACTGTTAACTTGTGTTCCCAGTGCTCTGTGCTATGGCAGTGGATGGTCTCTTACCACAGACATGTGCACGGAAGTTACTGCCTCAAGTCTGTGCTTGGCAGTCTTTTCGGAGGATCAGTTACCTAAAGTAAACACAACACTCTTAATTATTTCCTTCTTTTCATGGCATGCCACGTGCTTTCACACTATTTGCTTTTACCTGAGCTTCCCACCCCACCCCCACTCACCACCTATAGAAACCCCATTTCTTCCTCTTTAGGGCACAGCTCAGGTGCTGCACCCTCTGAGAACCTGTCTGATATTTTCAGATTGAGATTGGTCACTGCTTCCCCAGATTCCCGTACTCTTTTTTTTTTTTTTTTTTTTTTTGAGACAGAATCTCGCTCTGTCGCCTAGGCTGGAGTGCAGTGATGTGATCTCAGCTCACTGCAACCTCTTCCGCCCGGGTTCAAGCGACTCTCCTGCTTCAGCCTACCGAGTAGCTGGGACTACAGGCATGTGCCATCATGCCCAGCTAATTTTTGTACTTTTAGTAGAGACAGGGTTTCACCATGTTGACCAGGCTGGTCTGGAACTCTTGACCTCAGGTGATCTGCCTGCCTCGGCTTCCCCAAAATGCTGGGATCACAGGCGTGAGCCACCATTCCTGGCCCCAGTACTCTTTTGTATGTACACACATGATTGTACTTATTTTATCTTACCTTATATAATTACTTTTATACACCCACACCTAGAAAATCATAAGTTCTTGAGGGAAGAATCATGCCATTCTTTTTTTTTAAACTCCCCTTAGCAACTATCACAGTTATGTATACTGAGTAGGTACTCAGTAAATGTTAGTAAAATGTATAAAGGAATCCAAAAGGTAGAAGCAACCCAAATATCCAGCTACACGTGAATGGATAAGCAAAATATGGCTTATGTATTCGATGGAATATTACTCAGCCTTAAAAAGGAAGGAAGGCTGGATGCGGTGGCTCACACCTGTCGTCCCAGCACTTTGGGCGGCCAAGGTGGGCGGATCACTTGAGGTGAGGAGTTCAAGACCAGCCTGACCAACATGGTGAAAACCCATCTCTACTAAAAATACAAAAATTAGCCAGGCATGGTGGCTGGCGCCTGTAATCCCAGCTACTCAGGAGGCTGAGGCACAAGAACAACTTGAACCCAGAGGTGGAGATTGTGGTGAGCTGAGATCGTTTCACTGCACTCCAACCTGGGTGACAGAGCGAGACCTTGTCTCCAAACAAAAAAAAAAAAAGGAAGAAAAGAAGGAAATTTGGACCCACGCTACAACATGGATGAAACTTACGGACATGATGCTAGTGAAATAAGCCAGTCACAGCAAGCAAAGCTGTAAGATTCCACTTACACGAGGCACCAGGGGGAGTCAGATTCCCACAGACAGGAAGTAGAATGGGGTTGCCAGGGACTGAGACAAGGAGGAATGGGGATTAGTGTTGAATGAGGACAGAGTCTCAGTTTGGGAAGATGAAAATGTTCTGGGGATGATGGTGGAGAAGCTGCACAATGATGTGAATGTATGTAACACAACTGAGCTGTACACATAAAAAGGATTAAGACAGTAAATTTTGTTATGTGTATTTTTCCATAATTAAAACACTTTTTAGGCCAGGCACAGTGGCTCACGCCTGTAATCCCTGCACTTTGGAAGGCTGAGGCAGGAGGATCACTTGAAGCCAGGAGTTTGAGACCAGCCTGGACAATATAGTAAGACCCCATCTCTACTAAAAATACAAAAATTAGCTGGGCACGGTGGCATGCACCTGTAATCCCAGCTATTTAGGAGGATAAAGCAAGAGAATCACTTGAGCTCAGGAGTTTGAGGCTGCAGTGAGCTATCATCGCACCACTGCACTCCAGCCTGGGTGACAGAGCAAGGCCTTGTCTCAAAAAAAAAAAAAAAAAAAAAATCGAAGAGAGAGTGAGCAGTATTCCTTTTAGTCAGGTGGTAGCTGAACACCTTTTTATGACTACGGAAAGCAGACCCAGGGAATGGGGAGGATCTTAAACTTCTGCCAGCAGTTCATAGCTATTTTCTCTCCTCTCAGCACATGGAGACTGCAAATGCAAACCAAACATGTGCTGATCTGCTGGAGTAACCCAGACCAGAGGTCCAGACCTTCCCCCTTGTCACGGCAATATGCCAGGCACTCAGAAATTACCAAGCAACCCCAAGTCACTCTGTCCAGTCATCCTGAAGGGATGACGAGGAACTGCTAGGATCAGACTTTTGTTCATGATAATAATAATTATTTTCTTTTATTATTATTATTATTGTATTTATTTTTTTGAGATGGAGTTTCGCTCTTGTCGCCCAGGCTGTAGTGCAGTGGTGTAATCTCAGTTCACTGCAACCTCCACCTCCCCGGCTCAAGTGATTCTCCTGCCTCAGCCTTCTGAGTAGCTGGGATTACAGGCGCGTGCCACCACATCTGGCTAATGTTTTATTTTTGTATTTTTAGTACAGAGTTTCACCATGTTGGCCAGGCTGGTCTCGAACTCCTGGCCTCAGGTGATCCGCCCACCTCGGCCTCCCAAAATGCTGGGATTACAGGCATGAGCCACTGCACCTGGCCTTGTGATATTTCAATTCATGTACACAATGGGTAATAAATTAGGGTAATTAGCATATCCGTCATCTCAAACATCTATCATTTCTTTGTGTTGGGAACATTCAAAATCTGTTCTTCTAGCTTTTGAAAATATACAATAAATTGTCATTAATTGTAGTCCCCCTATAGTGCTACAACTAGAGTGTATTCTAGCCGTAATTTTGTATCCACTTAAGATAGGCTTTAAAATATATATACATACATACATATATATATATATATTTGGGGCGAATTAATAGGTGAAATGTCAGGAGGCTGAGGCAGGAGAATCACTTGAGCCCAGGAGGTGGAGGCTGCAGTGAGCCGAGATCACGCCACTGCACTCCAGCCTGGGCAATAGAGTGAGACTCCATCTCAAAATCAAACAAACAAACAAACAAACAAACAAACAAAAAACAGATGTGGACAGACATGGTGGCTCACACCTGTAATCCCAGCACTTTGGGAGGCCAAAGCAGGCAGACCACTTGAGGTCAGGAGTTCAAGGCCAGCCTGGCCATATCGTGAAAACCTGTCTCTACTAAAAATACAAAAATTGTGGCTCACGACTGTAATCCCAGCACTTTGGGAGACCAAGGTGGGTGGATCATGAGGTCAAGAGATCGAGACCATCCTGGCCAACATGGTGAAACCCAGTCTGTAGTAAAAATACAAAATTAGCTGGATGTGGTGGCACGTGCCTATAGTCCCAGCTACTCAGGAGGCTGAGACAGGGGAATCGCTTGAACCTGGGAGGCAGAGGTTGCAGTGAGCCAAGATCACGCCATTGCACTCCAGCCTGGACAGCCTTGACAGAGTGAGACTCCATCTCAAAAACAAAACAAAACAAAACAAACAACAAAACCCCACAAAACTTAGCTTGGCGTGGTGGTGCATGCCTGTAATCCCAGCTACTTGGGAGGCTGAGGCAGGAGAATTGCTTGAACCTGGGAGGTGGAGGTTGAAGTGAGCTGAGATTGTGCCACTGCACTCCAGCCTGGGCAACGGAGTGAGACTCTGTCTAAAAAAAAAAAAAAAAAATGAAATGTTACAGGTTAATGAAGAAAATATACAACTTTAATACTTGCTTATAAAGTTTTTCTAAGATGCATCTTGTAAAGGATAAAGTTCAACTATTGTAATAAAATTTCGTTTTTAAGTAAAGAAGATAGGAAATTCACGGCCTCTGCCTCTCGGGGACAGTAAATTTTGATCTACATGACCAAGACTCCACCACCGCTGCAGGCTGGTGACATGAAGGGATTTCAAGGAGATATTTATTTCTGATTTTGTCATCAGGAAAATTAATTTACTCATTTTTACAGGCAAATGCATAACTCTGAATGATTTTAACCTCTTATAAAAGCTTTGTCATTTCCATTTTCTTTCTTTTTTGTCGTCAGCAAGAGAACACTCAATCCTGGAGCGTGGCCTGGGGACAGCATCCTCAACACCGCCCTCTTTGTTGGCTTTGACCTCAGCACCCCCTGATAAGTTTTTATTCCATGTGCTTGAGCCCTGACTCTTCCTCTCTTTTCTTCCTTGCTTCTCTCTCCTTTTCTCTGACACTCTCCAGTCAGTTTGTCCTTATGTCCCTCACCACTTCCCACCAGCTGGCAACTGAGTGGGTTTCTAGAAGCCACAGGTGAGAGTTTCCATGGAGGATGCTTCTCTCTCCAAGGCACCTTGGGTGAAAGCAACTGCGGGTTCGGTGCCTACTGAAGCTGAATGTGTGCCTAGCTCTGCCTCCGGGATTCCACTCCTGAGTCTACAAAATGAGAGTCTATGTCCACCAAAGGCTTGTACAAGAGTGTTCCTGGCAGGTTTATTCATAACTCAAAGCTAGAAACAATGCAAATGCCCATCAACAATGAAATAGATACACTGTGATCAGTCACATCACGGAATGATACACAGCAAGAAAAAGGATGAATTATAGGCCCAGCATGGTGGCTCATGCCTGTAATCCCAGCACTCTGGGAGGGTGTGGTGGGTGGACCATGAGGTCAGGAGTTTGAGACCAGCCTGGCCAATATGGTGAAACCCCGTCTCTACTAAAAATACAAAAATTAGTTGGGCGTGGTGGCATGCACTTGTAGTCCCAGCTACTCAGGAGGCTGAGGCAGGAGAACCACTTGAACCTGAGAGGCAGAGGTTGCAGTGAGCTGAGATCGCACCACTGCAGCCTGGGTGACAGAGCAAGACTCTGTCTCATTAAAAAAAAAAAAAAGAGGGCCGGGCGCGGTGGCTCAAGCCTGTAATCCCAGCACTTTGGGAGGCCGAGACGGGCAGATCACGAGGTCAGGAGATCGAGACCATCCTGGCTAACCCGGTGAAACCCCGTCTCTACTAAAAAAATACAAAAAACTAGCCGGGCGAGGTGGCGGGCGCCTGTAGTCCCAGCAACTCGGGAGGCTGAGGCAGGAGAATGGCGTGAACCCGGGAGGCGGAGCTTGCAGTGAGCAGAGATCCGGCCACTGCACTCCAGCCTGGGCGACAGAGCGAGACTCCGTCTCAAAAAAAAAAAAAAAGAAGACAAAAAAGGATGAATTGTTGCTATATGTACCACCATTCACCGATGAATGGCAAAAACAATAATGAACAAAAGAGACCAAAAACACAACTAATGCATATAGAGGTGTCTCCATATGTGTGTCTAGCACTCTGTCTCCATAGGTACAAATCACACAGGCAAAGCCAATGCACAGTTATGGAGACTAAAAGAGTGGTCACCTCTGGGGGATACTCACTGGGAGGGGCACAAGGAGCCCACTGGAGTCCAGAGGCATCCTATGTCTTAATGTGGCTGGTGGCTACATGGGCCTATACACATCTAAGAAACTGTCATGACTTGCACACTTTACTGTATGTAAGTTACACCTCAATCAAAAAATGAGAAAATATATTCTCACACCTGTAATCCCAGAACTTTGGGAAGCTGAGGCAGGAGGTTTGCTTGAGCCTTGGAGTTTGAGACCAGCCTGGGCAATGTAGCGAGACCTTGTCTCTACTATTTAAAAAATATATATCTAAAAAATTTTAAAATTAGCCCGGTGTGGTGCAGTGTGCCTGTAGTCCCAGCTACCCTGGAGGCTGAGGTGGGAGGATTGCATGAGCTGGGAGGCTACAGTGAGTGGTGATCACATCACTGCACTCCAGCCTTGCTGAGAGAGCAAGAGCCTGCCTCAAACAAACAACAAAAGGAAAATGTATTTAGAAATTCAAAATAAAGTAACCCATAGATTATCACAAATTGCAAAGCAGAAACGAGCGGGGCTCTGTCCCTCTCCCCACGTTCTCACTTTGCTGCCTGCTTGGTGTCTGTGCCCAGTGGTATCTGAGGGTGCTGTGAGTGTGCAAGACAAGTAGACACGCAGCAGGTGGAAGCACACGTCCCTCCCCAAAGGCAGCAATCTGGACCCTCCCTTTGCACTTTTGCAATCTCCTAGGCAGATAAAGAGATGAGTGTATGCCCTGAGAAAAGTGGTGGAATAAGAAGTTTCTCTGATTGCGTTTTTCCCCTTGCGTTTTCCCTGATTGCACACACATACTCTATCTCAGAGTTAAGGAAAATTCTCAAAAAGCACTGCACCTGTGGAATAACTTCTATGGGTGGGATCCACCATGGACAAGTAGCCCCGCACCCATCGAGCCTCTGCCTCTCCCTTTCCCTATTTTATCCTATTGTATCTCCTATTTTATCCTATTGTATCTCCTATTTTATCCTATTTTTCCCAGATCCTTCTCTGTGCCCACATGGTCTTGTCTCTCTCCTTGCTTTTTCTGTCCCCATCCCTCTCGGTGATTCCCTCTCTCTTTCCAGTCTTCCCTCACGTAAAACCTCTAGGGTGTGGAAGAAAGATGTCACGATTGCTTACAGCGTTCTATCTCACGATTGCTTACAGCGTTCTAAGTTATTTTCTTTCTTTCTTTTTTTTTTTTTTTTTTTTTTTTGAGAATGAGCCTTGCTCTGTCTCCCAGGCTAGAGTGCAGTGGCACAATCTCGGTTCACTGCCACCTCTGCCTCCCGGGTTCAAGCAGTTCTCCTGCCTCAGCCTCCTGAGTTACTGGGATTACAGGTGTATGCCACCATGCCTGGCTAATTTTTGTATTTTTAGTAGAGATGGGGTTTCACCATGTTGGCCAGGCTGGTCTCAAGCTCCTGAGCTCAGGTGATCTGCCCGCCTCGGCCTCCCAAAGTGCTGAGATTACAGGCGTGAGCCATCGTGCCCAGCCCCATTTTTTCTTTCTTTTCTTTCTTTTCTTTCCCTCCCTCCCTTCCTCCCTTCCTCCCTTCCTTCATTCCTTCCTTTTTCTTTTTTTTGAGACAGAGTCTCATTCTGTCGCCCAGGCTGGAGGGCAGTGGTGCAATCTCGGCTCACTACAACCTCGGCTTTCAAGCAGAGGGTTCAAGCGATTCTCCTGCCTCAGCCTCCTGAGTAGCTGGAATTACAGGCGCGCGACACCATGCCCGGCTAATTTTTGTATTTTTAGTACAGATGGGGTTTCAACATGTTGGCCATGCTGGTCACGAACTCCTGACCTCTAGTGATTCCCCTTGCCTCAGCCTCCCAACGTGCTGGGATGACAGGCGTGAGCCATTGCACCCGGCCTGGTTATTTCCTTTTAAAAAGGACTTTGGAAAAAAACTCACTTTTGTTTTACCAAACACGTTTCCTGTTAATTTAGAGTCATGTACATTACTACGTGGAAATTTAATTTTTAAACTACATAGCTGTCACTCTAAAAGTTAAAAAAAAAAAATAAAGAAATCACGCCTGTTGGGATTGTGGTGTGGTAGACTTGCTGTTTTCTCCCCAGGAAAACAATTTACAGCAACGCTGGCATTAAGTACAGAAAAGATTTACTACAGCTGAAAATCACATACAATTTCTAAATGGTCTCCATTTATATACACAGTAATTTACAAAATGCCTCGTGGTGGGAATGCTGTCATGGGAGAGTTGTTTCATTGATCCCGTGTGACCCGCAGAGAGAGGAAATGCAGCTGGGGTATGGCTGGGGGGAGAAGTGAGGCCCCCTGAGGGAGGCTGCCAGGGCAGGGAGAGGCCTGCATGCTGGTGAGAGACAGGGCTGGGTGCAAGTTACCTGGGACCGTAGGAGGCAGACCACCTGCCTCTCCTTCAAAACAATAGTCTTCTCTGTGCCCACACATCCTTGTCTTCCTCCTTCTTTTTTTATCCCCACCCCCTCGCAGTGATTCCCTCTCTCTTCCCAATCTTCCCTCACATAAAACCTCCAGGCTGTGGAAGAAAGATCTCACAACGCTTTACAGCATTCTAAATTATTTTCTTTTAAAAAGGAATTTGGAGAAAGCTCAATTTTGTTTTACAAAACACACTTCCTGTTCATTTAGACTCTTATACATAACTGTGTGGAAATTTGATTTTTAAACTATATAGCTGTCACTCTAAACGTTAAGAGTGTTCAGTATGTGGAAGGGAGGCCACGCCGCATGGCATGATGGGGTGGGGTTCCTGGGAGGAAGAGCAGTGGGCCCTCCTGTGGCCCTGCTCAGCCTTTCTTCTGCTGCCCTGAGGATTCAGGTATCACTGCCACCTGGCCCAAACCCTGCATTCACCGGGCCCTGCTCCACCCTCCGCCTAGTAGCCAGGGGTATGACTCATCAACTGTGTCTTACCATCTGCTGCTGTCTATGCTCCTTTCCCCAGGAAAAGAGCCGGAAGTGAAACAGTCTCTCCTCATTATGTGTCCAGTAAGGTATCCGCACTCTTTAGAGATTGATGTCTGTGCCACTACAGTTGGCTTAGCCTTTATTGTGTTAATTTATTTTGATTTTTTATTTTTTTGTAGAAACAGAGTTTTGCTAGGTTGCCCAGGCTGCTCTCCTGGGCTCAAGTGATCCTCCCACTTCAGCCTCCTAAAGTGTTGGGATTACTGGCCCTGGCCCAGACTTTAAATCAGCCCTGCAAGGAGTTTTTGCTGGAGCATTTAAAAAATCCCCAGTAAGAATAAAAAATCTGGTCACTTACCCTAATTATCAGTTCCCAGATCTTCAAGATTAGAGTGAAAATACTTAACACACAGGGTTGTTTTGAGGCTAACTGAGATAGGAGGCCTTGTATACAGCAGGTGTGCAGTCGTGGTTGCTCCTCTCACTTACATCCCACTCCCCCCGTTCCACGCCCCTTAAACAAGATGAGTTGGTAAGTTTATTTCAGACTGCTTGGCCAGCAATTAAGAGACACTCCCCCGACGTGGGTAGAGCCAGCTTGGTTCCAGCCTGATGGTCCCTGGAACTCCATATTCTACTAGATTTGTGACAGCTTAATGCAGCTGCTTTGATGCAAGAGCATTTTTGATACAGTTTAAAACACCATCATTGTTTTTGTTTTTGCTTTGTTTTTGAGAAGGAGTCTCGCTCTGTCGCCCAGGTTGGGGTGCAGTGGCACGATCTTGGCTCACTACAACCTCCTCCTCTTGGGGCTCAAGCGATTCTCCTGCTTCAGCCTCCGAGTAGCTGGGATTACAGACACGCGCCACCATGCCCAGCTAATTTTTGTATTTTTCAGTAGAGATGTGTTTTCGCCATGTTGGCCAAGCTGGTCTCGAACTCCTGAACCCAAGTGATCCACCCGCCTCACCATCCCGAATTGCTGGGATTACAGGCGTGAGCCACCGCACCCGGCCCATTGTTATTTACCTTAAGAAACATTACAAATTATAAACATTCTTGCTCCTTCCCTGAGATTAACCCTATTAAGACATCTCTGCTCTCCTATCGCTGGATGGATGTCAGTTCTGCAGTAATCCCTACCCCTCTACCCCAAATGCAGCTGAAACTTTTTTATTTTTTGTTTTATTTTATTTATTTATTTTTGAGATGCAGTCTCACTCTGTCGCCCAGGCTGGAGTGCAGTGGTGTAATCTCGGCTCACTGCAACCTCCGCCTCCCAGTTCAAGCGATTCTCCTGCCTCAGCCTCCTGAGTAGCTGGGATTACAGGCGCCCACCACCACGCCTGGCTAATTTTTGTATTTCTAGTAGAGACAGGGTTTCACCATGTTGACCAGGCTGGTCATGAACTCCTGACCTCAAGGGATCCACCCGCTTTGGCCTCCCAAAGTGCTGCGAATACAGGCGTGAGCCACTGCGCCTGGCCGCAGCTCAAGCTTCTTACAGTGGTTTGCCATTAGGGTTTTCATTCAGATAATGTTTCCCTACTAGGAATTATAAACTTGAAACACTTTTTAAAGCTTAAAAATATTTAAAACAGGCTGGGTGCGGTGGCTCACACCTGTAATCCCAGCACTTTGGGAGACCAAGGCAGGCAGATCACGAGGTCAGGAGATCGAGACCATGCTGGCTAACAGAGTGAAACTCCAACTCTACTAAAAATACAAAAAATTAGCCTGCGTGGTGGCAGGTGACTGTAATCCTGGCTACTCGGGAAGCTGAGGCAGGAGAATGGCATGAACCCGGGAGGCAGAACTTGCAGTGAGCTGAGATCATGCCACTCCAGGCACTCCAGCTTGGGTGACAGAGAGAGACTCCATCTCAAAAAAAATTTTTTTTAAGCTAATTAAAAGGATCTACTAATCCTCACATGTTTTCTTTACTAATCATTTTGGATTTTTTTCCTTTGAATTATGGGCAGGGAAGATACTCAAATATGGAAGATTATTGCTCTAATTTGAATGAAATAAATGTTTATTAATGCAAGGCAAAAAAAAAAAAAAGGAAAAGTGGACTTGCAGCTAAGTTCAACCATGGGGACCAGATGGTGTTTTACAGACTTAAAAAAAAAAATCACAACCCTTAATAACACTTATTTGTGTAGTATAATCAAAACTGACCAGTCATGGTGATTCATGCCTGTAATCCCAGCATTTTGGGAAGCCGAGGTAGGAGGATCAGTTGAGGCCAGCAATTAGAGATCAGCCTGAACAACATAGTGAGACTCCATCTCTACAAAATATAAAAAATAAAAACTTAGCCAGTCATGGTGGCATATGCCTGTAGTCCCAGCTACTCAGGAGGATCGCTTGAGCTCAGGAATTCCAGGATATAGTGAGCTATGATTGCACCACTGCACTCCAGGCTGGGCAACAGAATAAGGCCCTGTCCCTAAAAAAAAAAAAAGAAAAGAAAAAGAAAAAACCAATAAACAAAACCCAAACATATTTCACAAAACAATACTGTTTGTTTTTTTGAGGCAGGGTCTCCCCCGTCACCCAGGCTGGAGAGCAGTGGTGTGGTCATAACTCACTGTAGTCTTCACCTCCCTGGGCCCCAATTCTCCCACCCCAGCCCCCCAAGTAGCTGGGACTACAGGTGTGTGCCACCACGTCCAACTAATTTTTGTAATTTTTGTAGAGACAGGGTTTTGCCATGTTGCCGAGGCCGCTCTCAAACTCCTGGGCTCAAACAATCCACCTACCTCGGCCTTCCAAAGTGCTGGCATTACAGGAATGAGCCACTGTGTCCAGCAACCATACCTATTCCCCTACTACCCCACATGGATATTTTCCATTCCATTCTATTTCAATTAAAAGAAAATCTAGGCCGGGTACAGGGGCTCACACCTGTAATCCCAGCACTTTGGGAAGCCGAGGCAGGCGGATCACCTAAGGTCAGGAGTTCAAGACCAGTCTGGCTAACATGGCGAAACCCCGTCTCTACTTTAAAAAAAAAAAAATTAGCTGGACATAGTGGCAGGCACCTGTAGTCCCAGCTACTCAGGAGGCTGAGGCACAAGAATCACTTGAATCCGGGCAGCCGAGGTTGCAGTGAGCCAAGATCGTGCCATTGCACTCCAACCTGGGCAACAGACTGAGACTCCCTCTCAATTAAAAAAATTAAGAAAAAGAAAATCTTAGGCTGGGCATGGTGGCTCACGCCTGTAATCCCAGCACTTTGGGAGGCCGAGGCAGGCAGATCACATGAGGTCAGGAGTTCGAGACCAGCCTGGCCAACATGGCGAAACCCCACCTCTACTAAAAATATATAAATTAGATGGGTGTGGTCGCACATGCCTGTTGTCCTGGCTACTCGGGAGGCTGAGGCAGGCGAATTGCTTGAACCCGGGAGGCGGAGGTTGTAGTGAGCTGAGATCGTGCCACTGCACTCCAGCCCGGGTGACAGAGAGAGACTCAGCCTCAAAAAACAAAAGAACATCTTCTTTTGACCCACTAAGCTTATTCTACTTCCTGCTAATGGATTATGATACGCTTTGAAAACCAGTAGGCTAGAATGCAGAATTGCTCTGTGAAATAGAGAAAAATACATGTATAGTGTTTAGGGGTAACAGAAAAATCACGGAAGGAGGACAGGTGGGAAAGGGAAGTGTGAGGAGGGCTGTGCAGACATCACAAGAACAGAGCAATAAGGGGGCAAAATGACCTGGAGTCATTGGCTACCTGAAGGACTTTTACACACAGACATTTCTGATGTCTGTTTCCAGCTGTTTGCCTTGAAGCATTGTGACCTACTCTTTTTTTTTTTTTTTTTCCTTTCTGTGAGCCTATGGATTATATTGAAAGACCTACTACTCTCTCTTCCTGAATATCAGCTAAGTCTATTCTTCACACAAATGCCTCTGGAAAGTAGGTTTTAGGTGGGAAAGTGGGGGATGGCTGAGTCTCATTTCTGGGTCAAGGAAGTACAGAGCCCATACAGCGCTTACAGGGCCTGGGTGAGATCCATCAGCTCAACTCATGGTGGGAGCAGGGCTCACAGTTGGGAAGTCACAGAAATGAGTGCAAATTCCTGGGCACGCGATGGACATTCTCGCCCATCTTATTTGGAGAGCAAGGTTATACCAGCAGTGTCAGACCAAAGAACCCAAATCTCAACTATTCAGTGACAGTTTTGAGAGCGGCAGGAGGCAGCCAAATGCCTGGGCAGATAGGGGTGCATCCCCCGTGAAGCCCCACCTCTAAGCTGAAGAGAGTTTAAAGCCCGAAAGCCAAGCTACAAGTGAAATCCTCAGACCAGATGAAGAAACTGTCTTCCCGCTTGGCGTGCTTTCCGCTGATTAATCCCACCCTTCACCTATTTGACATATACCTACGTTTTCCTAATTGGTTTCCTACACTGTCATGCCCACCTTTGAGTGGTGTCTTCACTTTGACCATTTTGGCATGCTAACAAACCAATCAGCATGTACTCCCCATCCTGAGCCCTTAAAAGGCCCCAGACCTAGTGACACAGCGGGACTTTCGCAACATCAGATAGGGAAACTACCCAGCCACCCCCGCCCTGTGTCCCTTCTCCGCTGAGAGCTGTTCTATCGCTATATAAAATTCTTCTCCGCCCTCCTCACCCTTCAATGTCCAGCATATCCTCATTCTTCTTGGGTGTGGTATAAGAGCTTGGGAACCACTGAACACAGGTCCAAGCTATGATACAGGTGAGCTGGGGCACGCCAGTGTGGCCAATCGAGGCCCGGGTGGAATGTTGCCGACCGAGGGTCCCCGGCTTGCAAAGTGACCAAGAAGAAAAATCCGACATTGGTTTCATACTCAAACAAGAGAGAAGGGCAAAGGAAAAAGGAGAAAGCTACGTGAGGAGGGGGAGGCCCCTCAAGACAGAAGGACGCACCCCTGGCCAATGGACCTTATAAGGAGCTCTCTTCTGGAACCAGGAAGGGCTGAAATAGAGACTGGATGAAACCATATGAGGGGGTGAAGAGAGCTATGTGGGACAGAGAGTGTTGGGTGGAAGCAGGGAAGATGTGAGGGTCAGGAGAAACATAGGCAGGGATGGATGGGACTCAGAGTGGAAGAAAGGAGAGAGTGTGAAGGGAGAGAATGAAGTGGAAATAGTGATAATATTGGGAAAACCTATCTAGTGACATAAAAATTGGCCAGACGTGGTGCCTCACGCCTGTAATTCCAGCACTTTGGGAGGCCAAGGTGGGTGGATCACTTGGGCTCAGGAGCTCGAGACCAGCCTGGCCAACATGATAAAACCCTATCTGTACTAAAAATACAAAAATCAGCCTGGTGTGGTAGTAGGTGCCTGTAATCCCAACTACTCGAGAAGCTGAGGCAGGAGAATCGCTTGAACCCAGAAGGCAGAGGTTGAATTGAGCCGAGATCACGCCATTGCACTCCAGCCTGGGTGACAAAGCGAGACTCTGCCTCAAAAAAAACAAAAACAAAAACAAAAAAAACTTGTCCTTAGACAGACAAAAAAGGCACTCCAATTTGGGTTACCACTTAACCCCTGAAGGTCAAAGTAACTTTTGCCAGTCCCTAAAGGTGAAATAGGGAAACTACTTCATTGGAGACCATGCCCCCTGGGTGTCGCAGGCACGGCTTTCCCTGCTCTGTGCTTCATTACTGTACCTTTTCCTGTGACTGTACCAAACACAGTGGCAATGCAAACACACAACTATCTGCTGGGTGGAAGGATCTCAGCTCCAGACATGCTGTGGTATGCAGGTGGCATCCTCAGAGTTAACAGCTTTGACTTTTTTCTCTGAGTCCATTTCAAATTACACATGTTTTTGGTCTTGCTTTATAACTTTGAAACGAATCTTTTTAGGACAACTGCTTTGTGCTTACCTTCCAGGAACTGCAATCATTTTATTGACTCTTAGTTATAGCTTTCGTCTGGATTTTTTTTTATCATCTTCTGGCATGGACAGCTGGAGATTCTAACGCAGAGTTACCTGTTTCAACTTCAACGCTGTCATGTTCGTATTGTGTTGGTTCAAATGTCTTTGAGAACTAAGACTCATTCTTCCCAGAGGTTCTTATCAGTTACTTTCCTTTCTGTCCTTGCTCCTTACCAAAGCATCTGAGAATGCTTCCTAGATGAGCGCATGTTTACTCCATTTGAAAATTAAGCTAGTGTCTAACTCTCTAAATATATCTCAAGATGTAACAGTTTCTTTATTTATTTAGTTAGTTAGTTTTTGAGACAGGGTCTTGCTCTGTTGCCCAGTCTGGAGGGCAGTGGTGCAATCATAGCTCACTGCAGCCTAAACTCCTGGGCCCAAATGATCCTCTGGCCTCAGCCTTCTGAGTCACTGGTACTACAGGCGTATGCCACCATGCCCAGCTAATTTTTCTTTTTTGTAGAGATGGGGGTCTTGCTGTATTGTCCAGGCTGGTCTGGAACTCCTGGCTTTAAGTGATCCTCCCACCTTGGCCTCCCAAAGTGCCAGGATTACAAGCATGAGCCACTGTGCCTAGCCCAGATTTTTAACATACCACAATGACAGCATCGTGCCAACAAAAATACCAATATTTCAACACTGAAAAATAATACAGCATACGGGAATATTTATATGCCAAGATATCGGAACGCCACAAAGCGGGAGTGCAGTCTGTACCCTTGAATGTCAAAGGGGTGTTCTCTGTAATTGTTGAGGCAAATCATGAAAAGTCTCGCATTGCCCAGGAGCACAGTATAAGACTCTTCCTTTTCTCCCCTACATCTGCAGCCACCTGTCCTGGCAGCCCCACAGCCTGCTGACAGCCAATCCTGTCCACGGACTGGAATTCTTACCTTCCTCACCCGAGCAATATGCAATCTGAAACAGTGACGCTAGAGGGAGCCGTTACGCTCCAGATGTCTAAGTAGGCCATCCTGGGGAACTTCCCATTAACCGGGTTCCTGGGGGGCAAAGTGAATTGTCATAGGCAAGTCAAAAGCAGCCTGCAACTATCCTCATAAAAAAAAAAATGTTTCTAAGGAGAAAATATCCAGCTAGGTGGCTTTTAAAATTAGGAATACAGGAAGTCCTAGCCAGAGCAATTAGGCAAGAGAAAGAAATGAAAGGCATCCAAATAGGAAAAGAAGTCAAAACTCTCTTCACTGACTGTATGATTCTACACCTAGAAAACCCTAAAGACTCCACCAAAAGGCTTCTGGAACTGACAAATGACTTCAGTAAAGTTTCAGGATACAAATTCAATGTACAATTATCTGGGCATGGTGGTGCACACCTGCAATCCCAGCTACTTGGGAGGCTGAGGCAGGAGAATCACTTGAGCCAGGGAGGCAGAGATTGCAGTAAGTTGAGATCACACCGCTGCACTCCAGCCTGGGCAACAGAGCAAGACTCTGTCTGAAAAAAAAAAAATCAATTTACAAAAGCCAGTAGCATTTCTATACACCAATAATAATGTTCATGCTGAGAGACAAAGCAATAATGCAATCCCATTTAAAACAAAATACCTAGGAATACATCTAACTAAGGAGGTGAAAGATCTCTGCAAGGATAACTACAAAACACTGCTGAAAGAAATCAGAGATGACACAAACAAATGGAAAACCATTTCATGCCATTGGAAATGGATTGGAAGAATCGATATCCTTAAAATGGCCATGCTGCCAAAAGCAATCTGCAGATGCAATGCTATTCCTATGACACTACCAATGTCATTTTTCACAGAACTAGATAGAACTATCCTAAAATTTGATATAGAACCAAAAAAGGACCCAAATCACCAAAGCAATCCTAAGCAAAAAGAACAATGCCAGAGGCATCACATTATTCAACCTCAAACTGTACAACAAGGTTATCATAACCAAAACAACATGGTACTGGCACAAAAAACAAAACCAAAAACAAAACACAGACACATAGATGAATGGAACAGAACAGAAAACCCAGAAATAAAGCTGCTGCACGCCTACAGCCACCTCATCTTCAACAAAATCAACAAAAATAAGCAATGGGAAAAGGAACCCCTATTCAATAAATGGTTCTGGGATAGCTGGCTAGCCATATGCAGAAAAATAGACCCCTACCTTTCACCAGATACAAAAATTAACTCAAGATGGATTAAATATTTAAATGTAAGACCTCAGACTATAAGAATCCCAGAAGAAAACCTGGGAAACATCATTCTGGACATAGGCCTTAAGAAAGAATTTATGATTAAGTCCTCAAAAGTAATTGCAACAAAAACAAAAATTAAGAAGTGGGACCTATTAAACTAAAGAGCTCTGTACAGCAAAAGAAACTATCAACAGAGCGATCACCTGAGGTCAGGAGTTTGTTTTTTTTGTTTTTTGGTTTTTGTTTTTTGTTTTTTGTTTTTTTTTTTGAGACGGAGTCTCACTCTGTCCCCCGGGCTGGAGTGCAGTGGCCGGATCTCAGCTCACTGCAAGCTCCGCCTCCCGGGTTTACGCCATTCTTGAGGTCAGGAGTTTGAGACCAGCCTGGCCAACATGGTGAAACCCCATCTGTACTGAAAATACAAAAATTAGCCGGGCATGGTGGCATGTGCCTATAGTCCCAGCTACTTGGGAGGCTGAGGCAGGAAAATTGCTTGAACTCAGGAGGTAGAGGCTGCAGTGAGCCAAGATCACACCACTGCACTCCAGCTTGGGCAAAAAAGTGAGACTCTGTCTCAAAACAAATAAACAAACAACAAACATAAAAAATAAAAACAGAGTGAACAACCTATAGAATATAACAAAATATTTGAAATTATGTATTTGGCAAAGGTCTAATATCCAGAATCTACAAGGAACTTAAACAATTCAACAAGGAAATAACCCCTTTAAAAAGTGGGCAAAAGACATGAACAGACACTTCTCAAGACATACAAGCAGCCAAGAAACATATGAAAAAAATGCTCATCATCACTAATCATCAGAGAAATGCACATCAAAACCACAGTGAGATACCATCTCACACCAGTCAGAAAGGTTATTATTAAAAAGTGAAGGCAACAACCCATTTCTCTGGGTGCCTTTTTTTTTTTTTTTTAGATGGAGTCTTGCTCTGTCACCCAGGCTGGAGTGCAGTGGCACTATCTCGGCTCACTGCAACCTCTGCCTCCCAGGTTCAAGTGATTCTCCTGCCTCAGCCTCCCAAGTAGCTGTGATTACAGGCACGTGCCACCACGCCTGGCTAATTTTTGTATTTTTAGTAGAGACAGGGTTTCAC
This sequence comes from Chlorocebus sabaeus, assembly GCF_047675955.1. Taxonomy (NCBI): domain Eukaryota; kingdom Metazoa; phylum Chordata; class Mammalia; order Primates; family Cercopithecidae; genus Chlorocebus; species Chlorocebus sabaeus. The sequence continues at coordinate 28,192,877 of NC_132911.1, read as the reverse complement.
CATCTTGGCCAGGCTGGTCTTGAACTCCTGACCTTGTGATCCACCCGCCTCAGCCTCCCAAAATGCTGAGATTACAGACATGAGCTACCGTGCCCGGCCTCTTTCGCAAAAAAAGTGAAAAAACAGATTCCGACGAGGCTGTGGTGAAAGGGAGCTCTTGTACACTGTTGTTGAAAATGTAAATTAGTTCAGTCACTGTGAAAAGCTGTTTGGAGATTTCTCAAAGAATTTAGAACTGCCATTTGACCCAGCAATCCCATTACTGGGTATATATCTCAAAGAAAATAAATTGTTCTACAAAAAAACACATGTACTCCTGCGTTCACTGCCATTTTTCCATAAAATAGATAACATGTTTCTATACTTCAGGAGCCCTAAGTTAACAACTCTTGGACTAAACAGGGCTGCAGAGAAGCAGAAGCCAAGGGAAGGAGGCAGAGAGGCAGAAAGATGGAGAGACGCACAGAAAGAGCCAGAAGGAAAGTGAACGAGCAGCAGGGAGGGGGCCCAGCAGCCTCCTCCCCCTCCCCCCACCCTCCCCTGCTCCGCATGTGCCTGAAGCCCTTGCAAGGCTAAGCCTGGGCTCATCTCTGAAGATGGGCTTCCCTCAGTGCCTCTCTGTGTCCCCCGCCCACCTCACTCTCCTTATCAAAGCTGGTTTCCCACAGGAAAGGGAGCGCCATGGACTCAAAACTCACCAAGGTGCACCTTGGCTCTCAGTTCCCCTGTTTACCTCTCAAGTCCCCTGTTTCTCATTTGGACTATGGAGGATTCAAATACAGACACTCCTCAATGAGGACGGGATTACGTCCCCATAAACCCATTGTAAATTCAAAATATCGTAAGTCGAAAATGCATTGAGGCGGCCGGGTGCAGTGGCTCACTCCTGTAATCCCAGCACTTTGGGAGGCTGAGGCGGGCAGATCTCTTGAGGTCAGGGGTTTGAGGTCGAGTTTGACCAGCCTGGCCAACATGATGAAACCCCGTCTCTACTAACAATACAAAAATTAGTTGGGTGTGGTGGTGGATGCCTGTAATCCCAGTTACTCAGGAGGCTGAGGCAGAAGAATTGCTTGAACCCAGGAGGCAAAGGTTGCAGTGAGCCGAGATCGTGACATTGCACTCCAGCCTGGGCAACAGATTGAGACTCCATCTCAAAAAAAAAAAAAAAAAAAAAAAAGTGTTGAATACACCTATAGAACATCACAGCGTAGCCACGCCTGCCTTAAATGTTCTCGGAACACTTATATTAGCTGATAGTTGGGCAAGTAATCTAATTCAAGCCTATTTTACATAGAGTGTTCAATACCTCATGTAATTTAGTGAAAATCATAAAAGTTGTATGGGTACTGGAAGTATGGTTTCTATTGAATGCATGTTGTTACCACCATCGTTAAGTCAAAAAGTTGTTAAGTCAAACCATCCTAAATCGGGGACATCTGTTGAGGATAACGGACATTTTTGAATGAATACGACGTCAGCTCTGAAGTGCAGGGGCAGTGGGAGTCAGCGTGTCATAGACAGACAGCAGGTGCAAAGGCTACCAGGAAGACCAGCTAAGGCTCTCTCTCTCCTAGGACCTGTGGGTGACAGGAACAGGGGGGCACAATGAAGGGAACCTCCCTCTTTTGGTGGAGGGAGGAACCTCCCTTTTTGCACTTCTGCGGTCCTTTGTTTGTTTGTTGTTGTTGTTGTTGTTGTTTGAGATGGAGACCTCAGGTGATTGGCCTGCCTGGGCCTCCTAAAGTGCTGGGATTACTGGGCGTGAGCCACCTTGCCCGGTCTGCATAGTGTGGTCTTGTGATTAAGAAGGTGGTTACTGCAGTGAGGCCATCAACTTTGTGTCTAAATCTGACCTCTGCCCTTGGCCTCTTCCCTTTCCTTGGGTGTCAGCTGGGGGATGGCCCAGGAGGGCATTTTGGAATTGACTTCTATAAATTCCAACTTAACTTTTAACACTAAATATCTAGGCTTGGCTCTAGAGCTTTCATTCTAGAGTTCTTGCCAAGAGAAGAAGAGCTACAAGAAAAAGGTCCCGTCAGGGGTTTGAAGCAGGGCTAACATAAGGAATAAAGTGGCTGGATTAGGCCCGCGCCTTTACAGGAATAAGGACTGCTGACATAATATTCTTAACCTCATGTTATTTTCTTACGGGTTATATTTCCTAAGCATCTGGGGGCTGGGGGGCAGGTATTGTTCAAAAGAACAGAGGCTTTTAGATGACTTGGGGCAAACAATGTTCCCATTCAAGGGATCAAGGTGGGAGTAATGGATGGAGGAAGAAAGGAATAGATCAAGTGTGAAAATTCTGTGCCAAACAACTTCCACAAGCTTCCTTCCAGCTGCTCTGACCCTTTTCAGTGAGATGTGTGAACTACACTGTTGCTTTGAGATCTTTCCACTGAGGTGAACGTGGGAGCCACAGGCATTCCTTCATTTGCAATCCTACAAGACAAGGCTCTGGGCCAAAAGCAAATAATGAGCTCCTCCCCTCCAGTCAGTCAGCAGGCGGTGCTCATTAGGAAAGCTCCCTAGAGGGACGCCCCTCTGGGCTTGCCGGCAGGTGTGTCTGCACACGCCCCACCTGCTCCCCGTGACTGAGGCCAGCTGTTAAAGAGAAAGGGCTGCTGGGGCGAAGGGGAAGGGAGGGCAAATCCAGAGGCGCTTTCAAGACGTCTCGTCATCACCTGCTTACTTGTCTGTCTGGGATACAGAAGGTTTACTTGTTGCCCAGGCGACTCAAAAATCCTTGATGTGGGGGACTGGGCACCGGGGCTCATGACTGTAATCCCAGCATTGTGGGAGGCTGAAGTGGGAAGATCACTTGAGCCCAGGAATTTGAGATCAACTTGGACAACGTGGTGAGACCGCGTATCTAAAAAAAAAAAAACAAAAAAACCAGCCAGGTATGGTGGCATGCACCTGTGGTCCCAGATACTTGGTAGGCTGAGATGGGAGGATCACTGAAGCCAGGGAGGTCAAAGCTGCAGTGAGCTATGATTGCACCACTGCACCCCAGCCTGGGCGATAGAGCGAAATTCTGTCTCAAAAAAAAAGCATCTGTGATGTGGGGAAATGTATTTTAAAGTATGATCCCTGGGCCATAGAGGGCAGAATCATGTGTGCTTTTAAAATTCAGAGTCCTGGATCCTACCACAGACCTAGTGAATCAAAAATCCCTTAGGAATCTGTTTTCTCGTAATTGCCCCTCACCTCTCTGGCCTCCAGGTGATGTTGATGCAAAGCAAAATTTGAGAATCTGTGTTCTAATAGAAGGAGCTCTTCTCTGAGACTCACGGGAAGTGGATTTCTAGTCCTAGTTTTCCTTCAAGCTAACAGGGCCTCAGTTTTATCATCTGTTGGTTTGGATCAGGGATCAGCAAACCACAGCCCTTGGACCCATTCTGGCCCACAGCCTGCTTTTGTAAATAAAGTTTTATTGGCCTTACTCATTTGTTTCTGTATTATCCATGACTACTTTTGTTTTACAACAGTAGAGATGAGGGGTTGTGACAGAGACTGTCGTGGGACCCTAACAAATAAGTAAGTTAACAGGAACTAGGAAGGAGCCAGGCTGGCAGAACAGGGACCTAATCCAGGGACTGGAGTCCTAACAAATCAATAAGTTAACAGGAACTAGGAAGAAGCCAGGCTGGCAGAACAGGGACCTAATCCAGGGACTGGAGTCCTAACAAATCAATAAGTTAACAGGAACTAGGAAGGAACGAGGCTAGCAGAACAGGGACCTAATCCAGGGACCTAACCCTGTTTGCAACCCCTTTGTGTGAAAAACCACAGCCACTATCTTGCAACTCCAGAAATGAAGGTATGTGAGTTGCAAGAAGGCTAAGATCAGCAAAGTGTTTCCCTCAGGCACCTGGAAAGGCCTGGCGATTATAATTCACCCCAATATTTTCTGAGTATATATAGCCCAAGCTTACTTGCATGTAACCCCCTCTAGCATGACCTTGTACAGCTTCCCTCCAGCCCCTGCATCTTTGTAGACAGCCCCTTCCTTGCTGTGCTGCCCCTTGCATTCTTGCAACTTATTCTCATCCTTTCTCTAATATATCTTCCTTTCTTTACCCATGACTGTCTTGGTAAATACTTTTACTACCTGTGACAACATGGGCCCCAGTAGTCACACCCAAGACAACTGTCACAATTAGCCTGAAATGTTAACTGTGTGCCCTTTACAGGAAAAGTCTGCCAGTCCCCAGGTTGGATGATTTGTAAGCACTTTTCCAATCCTGAGATTCTTTTCAGAAGAATGAATTCCCCCCTCCATAGACATGTTTATGGAGTTCCTGCATCAAGAATTTATTTTATTTTTGACACGGCCAGGGAGAGTGAGGAAAACCAGGGATGGAAGAGGAAGAAGACAACATTTGGAACCTGAGAATTGGCAGTTAGTACCACTGAAAATACAAACGAAGGGGGAATTGAAGAGAAGGCAGGATTCCTTTCTCAGAGTTTGTTTTAAACCAGTGAAGAGTGGTCTGGTCTAAAACTGTGAAGTATCGGGTTAGTACAAAAGTAATTGCAAATTAGTAATGTCAAAACCCGCAATTACTTTTGCACCAACCTAATAGATGAAATTGGTTTTAGTGCCTACAACCTTTCGCCTAGCCTCATTCAGAACACGTTCCACGCTTAGAACTTACATCCCCAGACCGAACCCTTATATTTCCTTCTACCTTACCAAATTTCCTATCTTTATCTCATCCATTCCAAATAAAGATGTCAATCTGTAAATTAATCCATGCTGATAAGCTAATGGGGAAGAGAAAAAAAGCCCACTCTCAGGTAGAAAAAGGAATTTTAACTGCATTTCTGTTGTCTAACGGTTAGACTCTAACCTATGCGCAGCTCTGATGTTGAGAATTTCAGTGTAATAAGTGAATTGAGTATCTGCTGGATTCCAGGACTTGGGCCACATGCCCCGCCTCTGTGAGGAATGCACCATCCATCTATAGCGTTCTCCTCCACTTCTTCTTCTTTTTTTTTTTGAGACGGAGTCTCGCTCTGTCGCCCAGGCTGGAGCGCAGTGGCCGGATCTCAGCTCACTGCAAACTCCGCCTCCCAGGTTTACACCATTCTCCTGCCTCAGCCTCCCGAGTAGCTGGGACTACAGGCGCCCGCCACCTCGCCCGGCTAGTTTTTGTATTTTTTAGTAGAGATGGGGTTTCACCGTTAGCCAGGATGGTCTCCATCTCCTGACCTCGTGATCCGCCCGTCTCGGCCTCCCAAAGTGCTGGGATTACAGGCTTGAGCCACCGCGCCCGGCCCTTCCCCACTTCTTGTTGCAACATCTCTTTACCACTCCCTCTCCCTCCTTCATGCGCTAAAGACTGCAGCATCTGGTCCCAGGTTTCTTCTGCAACCTGCTTCCTGCAGCTGCCTCAGCAGCTTCAAGGTCTGTGCCAACAATACATCCAACACTGAAGCCTCTTGGTTACCTGATAGCCTCATCTCCAGTGACCATTTCCTACGCTCCACCTTGGTCACCGTCTCCCACAGTCAGACCCTGGACTTCTTATCTCCAGAAACTGGAGCCAAAGTCCCTCAAAGCCAGGAGCGTCCACTCTGCCCCCATGCCCAACACATACCACTGACTTTAACTCACACTACCCACTTTTTAAGCCTGTCGTTAACTCTTCCTGGGATTATGACTTATTGCAGGCAACAAGCCTAGGGAGACAAGAGGACCCAAACAGAGCCTCATGACCGTTACCTCATGACCATGAACCTCATGGTTCATGACAGAACCCAAAATATCCCGAAATATTGCCAAGAGGGAAGACAGCTGAGTCATCAGTCTGAGTCTGGTTGAGGGACCTTGGGAGGCCCCACAAAACTATTAGATGGGGAGAGAGATGGTTGGGTTGGGCACTGAAATAATGAGTAGCACTAATAAAATACATTCATATATATATACACACACACATATATATATATATATATATTTTTAGATGGAGTCTCACTTTGTCACCCAGGCTGGAGTGCCGTGGCACAATCTTGGCTCACTGCAACCTCTGTTCCTGGGTTCAAGCAATTCTCCTGCCTCAGTGTCCTGAGTAGCTGGGACTATAGGCACCCACCATCATGCCCGGCTAAGTTATGTATTTTTAGTAGAGACAGGGTTTCACTATGTTGGTCTCGAACTCCTGACCTCAAGCAATCCACCCGCCTCAGCCTCCCAAAGTGCTGGGATTACAGGGTGGGCCACCGTGCCTGGCCCATAAAATACACTAATATGTTTAAGTTTAAATAGCATTTTAGGCCAGGCGCATTGGCCCACGCCTGTAATCCCAGCACTCTGGGAGGCTGAGGTGGATTATTTGAGCCCAGGAGTTCAAGACCAGCCTGGGCACCACATAGCTGGGCCTTGTCTCTACAAAAAAATTTTAAAAATTAGCTGGGCGTGGTAGTGATGGCTGTAGTTCCACCTACTCAGGAGGCTGAGCGGGAAGGATTGCTTGAGCCTGGGTGGTTGAGACTGCAGTGCACTGTGATTGCACTGTTGCACTTCAGCCTGAGTGACAAAGTGAGAACCTGTCTCTTAAAAAAAAAAAAAAAAAAAAAAAAAAAAAAAAAAAAAAAAAGCATTGAAAAAATAACTAGCCTTATTCTGTGGAAAACACAGTTTCACCAAATTACAGATTATTTTAACATTAATTATAAGTTACAGCATAAGGTATAACAGAAAGTAAACAGGCTGGGCGTGGTAGCTCACGCTGAGTCAGGAGGATTACTTGAGCCCAGGAGTTCAAGACCAGCCTGGGCAACACAGCAAGACTTCATCTCTACAAAAAAACTAAAACCTCAGCCGGGTGTGGTGGTGCACACCTGTGGTCCCAGTTATCAGGAGGCTCAGGTGGGAGGATTGCTTAAACCCAGGAAGCAGAGGTTGCAGTGAGCTGAGATTGCGTCACTGCACACCAGCCTGGGGGTACTCTGTCTTAAAAAAAAAAAAAAGTGTAAGGAATGATAGAATTAGCAAAATCAATTATTTGACAGCTGTTAGAGTAATAGTCTGCTAACATTTATTCAGGTAAAACTCATAGAAGGATGTGGGTAAAAAAAGCAAGTGGGTAAAAATTTGTTGAGGAATAGAATATATACACGGGCTCAAAGTGTATGTTCACAATTTGAATGGGATCCATGGGTTACATGGTAGTACTGTATCAATGTTAATTTCCTGATATTGATTGCTGTAACTTTTATCATTTTCTTCCCTCTGCTTCGTTGGGGTTTAGTGTGCTCTTTTCTTTTTTTTAGGTTATTGATTTGAAAACTTCTTTTTTTCAATGTAATTTACAGCTATAAATTTCCCTCTAAGCTATAAATTTCCCTCCAAGCTATAAATTTCCCTCCTTTCACTACATCCCGTAAGTTTGAGTATGTTGTGTTTTTATTTTCATACATTTCAAAGTATTTTATAATTTCCCTTCTGATTTCTTATTTGAGCCATTGGTTATTTACTTCTTGTATGTTTAAAGCTTTTTTTTTCCCCTAAAGCTTCAATACTTGAAGGACACTTTAGCTGAACATAAAATTCCTTCTTTTGTCGAGTCTCCTAAAAATGAGGCTTTATGTTGGTCTTGCTTTGTATATTGCTTTTGAGAAGTTTAATGCCAGAATAATTCTCATGTCTTTTTAAGTTAGTTAACTTTTTTTTTTCTTCTCAAGACTCCGAGGGTTTTTTCCTGTGTCCTTAAAGTCTAATCATTTTACCAGGTGCTTTAGTTAACCAACCACCCCAAAACTTAGTGACTTAAGACAATAAATATTTATTATATCTCATGATTCTGCAATTTGAGTTGGAATTACATGTGCAATTCTTCTGCTACACATGGTCTCTGTTGGGATACTCGCATGTTTATTGCCTTAGCTAGGGTGGCTAAAACACAGGGTAGCTGGGCCTCTTTATATGGGGGCTAATGGCTCCAAGTAGGAGCATTCCAAGAGGACAACCCCTAATATACAAACACTTAACAAGCACCTGCTTGCAACATGGTCTTATTGGCCAAAGCAACTCACATGACCAAGCCAGAGTCAGTGTGGGAGGAGTTTACAAAGGACGTGAATGCCAGGCGGTGTGATTCATTTCGGTTGCATCCACAGTTTACCTTACCAGGATATGTTTCAGAATTGATAATTCCAAATCAGTTTTCTCAGTGCCCAGTGGACCCTATCAATATGTAGACTCCAGTCTTCTTATATTTCTGGGTAGCGTTCTGTTTTGGTTTTTCTCAGCTTTGGGCGGTAGTGATGGAAATTTTACCGGCCAAAATCTTTTGCTTTTCTTTTTCTGTTTCTTTCTTGAAGTAGGTTTATATAAGTGAAGACTGTTTACGTCTGTGCATTTCCTGAGCAGGGTTTGTGGTGAGTTGGGAGCATCCTCTTCTGATGGGGTAGTAAAGCGTATTTCTTCAATGGGCAGATTTTGGGAAAGAGTCAAGGGAAGGGTTTAGCTGTCCTTTGACTTTTTGGTTTTCTTTCATTTTGCAAGATTCTGAAATTTCCCCTCGTGATTCTTCTCCCCTTTACTACTCAGTTTCCACAGGGCACTTCTGCCTCTACTGCTCCGCATTTTTTTACTCTCTTTGCACCAAGAAAATGACGGCGTCCTTGAATCTTGCATGTACTCTTAAGGTCCTGGGACCTCTAATCTGACAGGACTCTTTTCCAATATTTTCATAATGTGAGTGGAACTTTGATTTTAGCTCAAACCCCTTTTCTCTCTCCTTTTTTGTTTTTGAGATGGAATCTTGCTCTGTCATCCAGGCTGGAGTGCAGTGGTACGATCTCAGCTCGCTGCAACCTCTGCCTCCCGGATTCAAGCGATTCTCCTGCCTCAGCCTCCCAAGTAGCTGGGACTACAGGTGTGCACCACCATGCCTGGATAATTTTTGTATTTTTAGTGGAGATCAGGTTTCACCATGTTAGCAAAGCTGGTCTCCAACTCCTGACCCTAAGTGATCTACCTGCCTCAGCCTCCCAAAGTGCTAGGATTACAGGCGTGAGCCATCGCACCAGGCCCCTTTTCGTTCTTAAGTGCAGTTTTTCTAGACCCTCTGGCTCTCTGCAAAGTTTGGCAGTGGGGCCTCAAGAGAAATCTCTGCTGTAAGACAGTGTTTACTTTCCTGCTTTAGGTAATTTGAAATTTGCGGTGTTTGTCTTCTTATGCTAAAGGTGTGTGATGTGTACGGTTGTATTCTTCTTGAAAAACAGTAAGAGGTAGATATGGAGAGACTTGGGGTAGGTGGCCATAGTGGTTATCTTGGCTACCCAGATCATTTGAGCCCTCATTCTTTTTTTTTTTTTTTTTTTTAGATGGAGTCTTGCTCTGTTGCCAGGCTGGAGTGCAGTGGAGCGATCTTGGCTCACTGCAACCTCCGCCTCCCAGGTTCAAGCAATGCTCCTGCCTCAGTCTCCCGAGTAGCCGGGATTACAGGTGCATGCCACCACACCTGGCCAAGATTTTTGTATTTTTTTTTAGTAGAGACGGGGTTTCAGCATGTTGGCCAGGCTGGTCTCGAACTCCTGATCTCTGGTGATAACGCCTGCCTCGGCCTCCCAAAGTGTTGGGATTACAGGCATGAGCCACTGCGCCCAGCCGAGCCTTCATTTTTGAGAGATAGTTTTGCCAACTGATAATTCCTGGTTTACAATTGCTTTTCTTTCAATAAACTAAGATATATTCCCGACTCCTGACTTCCACTATTGCTGTAAATAAACCAGCCTTTGGTGTAATTGCTATTCCTTTATGATTGATCTGTCTCCGTTCTGGCTGCTTCATATTTTCCCTTCTGGTATTCTTCCATTTTCCTATAAGGTGTCCAAATGCACTTAAAAAAATTATTCATCTTAGCATTCACTGGGCTCCATGGACTTAATGGTTAATATCTTTCAACAATTCTAGAAAATTCTTAGCTATTAGCACTTGAAATATTTCTTTTTCCCATTGCTTTTGCTGGAATGCTGATTTAATGTCATTTCACGTCTATTTCTTTGTCTTGTGCTGCATTTGGGATAACTTCTTCAAATCAATCTTGTGTTAGTTATTTATTGTGGCATAACAAATTACTCCAAAAGGAAGCAGCGTAATACAGCAAAGGTTGATCATTTCACAGTTTCTGAGAGTCAGGAGTCCAGGTGTGCTTGGTTGGTGGTTCTGGCTTAGCGTCTCACAAGGAGCCGTCAGCCAGGGCTGTGGTCGTGTGAGGGCATCACCAGGGCTAGAGTAGCTGCTTCCAAGGCCTTGGCTTGGCCCAAGGCCTCAGCTCCTTGTCACCTGGCCTCTCCACAGGGCTGCTGGAGTCCCCTCATGACATGACAGCTGGCTTCCCCAGAAAGGGATCCAAGAGAAACAGCAAGAAGCTGCAGGAAGCCACAGTGACTCCTATGACCTTATCTCCAAAACTGTATAGCTTCACTTCTGCTTTATTCTATTTGTTAGAAGCAAAAAGCTAAAGAATCCTGGACATTTTAAAAAATCACTTTTTTATTTCACTAATCTCTCATCAGTTGTTTCTTCTGTTGTTTCTAATTAAATTGTTCATACCTATGAATTCAATTAGGTCTTTTTTTTTCCAAATCTGTCTTGGCATTTTCCACAGTATCTTGTTCCTTAGTTATACCCCGATACCTTCTTTTATTTCTTTAAATATATTAAGTTATTTTGTATTCTTTATTAATGTTAGAATATGGAAGTCTTTGGCGAACAGGCTCTCACTCACAATGTCTTGTGCTCTTTTGTGTGTTTTGCTAGTTTTGACTATGAACTTTTCATTTACCTTGCAAATTTCTCTGTGGGAATTCCTTGACACCTGAACTGAAATTGCATTCCTCCAAAGAAATGGTGCATTTGCTTCTGCCGGTTGCATGAAATTACAGTCATCCAGGACCCTTTGAGTTATATTCTTGGCTTTAGGTTCAAACCACACAGAGAAAAGTGTGTATTTGGAATAAGCAATGTTCATGAAGGCAGTTATGGTTACAAATTCTCAGGGGGGGATTCACCATACTCCTGCCAACCCACGCTAAATTTGAAGCAATTAAGTTTCTTTGATGTCCTGTTCTGCATGACTTCTTTTTTCCTCCCTCACCTTCACATTGAAAGTATACCCCTTTGGAAGTCTCCTATTACATTCTCTAATGGGCTGGAGCTTAGGCTCAATCTCTTGCCCCCACATGCTGTGCTGTCTCTAGAGTTTAGCAGAAACTCTCACGGCAGAGCTGCTTCTGGCGCTTATTACCAATGATTTTTGCTTTCACTTTGTTTTTGACTTTTATTGGTAAGATCAGGGCAGCTTAGCAATGCAAATTACAAAGATTTTCATACATAGTCCAGAATTTGTGCTGTTTTCGTTGGGAAGGTCACTGAAAGTATCTAATCTTTCAAGTGCTAGAAATGCAAATTCCCCAGTTACTCCTCAATCCATTTGCAACTGCCTTTACTCCTACCCACTGAAGTTGTTCTTTTCAATAACCTCCATGATGTCAAATCAAATTGTCTTTCTCAGTCATCATCTTATTTGATCTTTTTTTTTTTAAGACAGGGTCTTGTACAGTGGTAGCATCATAGCTTACTGCAGCCTCAAACTCCTGGGCTTTAAGTGATCCTCCTACCTCAGCCTTCTGAGTAGCTGAGACTATGAGCTAACCACACCTGGCTTTTTAATGTATGTGTATATATATATAAATTAATATATGATATATAAATAAATATAAATTAATATATATTTATATATAAATCTATATATTTATATATACATTAATTTTTATATATTAATGTACAAATAATACATACTAAATATATAATATATAATATACATAAAAATATATATAACCACACCTGGCTAATATATAAATTTACATATATTTTTACATATATATTTATGTATAATTTATTATATAAATATTATATTTATATATAATTTATTATATAAATATATTTATGTTATATTTAATATATTATATAAATACTATATATTTATATATTATATATGTAAAAATATATGTGTATATGTGTATGTGTATATATATATTTCTTTTTTGTAGAGACAGGGGTCTCACTTTGTTGCCTAACTGGTCTCAAACTCCTGGCTTCAAGCAATCCTCCCACCTCAGGCTCCCAAAGTGCTGGAATTACAGGTGTAAGACACGGTGTCTGGCTTTATTTGATCTTTTTTTTTTTGAGATGGAGTTTCACTCATTACCCAGGCTGGAGTTCAATGGCATGATCTCGGCTCACTGCAACCTCCGTCTCCTGGGTTCAAGCATCCTGCCTCAGTCTCCCGAGTAGCTGGGATTACAGGCACCTACCACCACGCCGAGCCAATTTTCTGTATTTTTAGTAGAGACAGGGTTTCACCATGTTGACCAGGTTGGTCTTGAACCCCTGACCTCAGGTGATCCACTGGCTTCAGCCTCCTGAAGTGCTGGGATTACAGGCATGAGCCACTGCGTCCACTGCCTTATTTGATCTTTAAGAATCATTTGATTGGTTGAACCACTCTCTCCTTTACAAATCTCCTTTCTCTCCTGGCTTCCGTGATAACACATCCCCCTGACTGTCTCCCTATCTCACAGGTCTCTCCTTCTCTGCTTTCCTGACCTTTTGTCCTCTACACAAATTCTCTTCACTACAAAGTCTTCTCCAGGGTAATCTCATGTAGCCGGATGGCTTTAAATACCATCTAAATCTTGATGATTCTCAAGTTTCTATCTCAGGTCAAACTCAACCAGAGCTCCAGACTCATATGTCCACCTGCTTACCTGGCATTTCCACTTGGATGGCTAGCAGTCACCTTACATCTAACCAGTCCAGAATAGAGCATATGATTTTTCTCTCTCCAGCATCTGCTCTTCCCCCAGTCTTCATTTCAGTAAGTGACACCATAATCCATGAGGCTGCTCTAGTCAAAAAACAAAGTCATCTATTATTCATCCCCTTTCCTTCATCTGTCACGTCCAGTACATCAGTATGTCTAGCTCTACTTTCAAAATACTTCCCTTTTTTGTTCATCTCTACAACTTGAATCTGAGTACCAGCCATACTAGTATCTCTAATGTGTACTGGCATAGTTGCTTTTTGAATTGGTCTCCGTGTGTGTGTGTGTTTGTGTGTGTGTGTGTGTGTGTGTGTGTGTGTGTGTTTTAATACAGGATCTTGATCTGTCACCCAGTATGGAGTGCAGTGGTGCAATCTCGGCTCACTGCAACCTCTACCTCCCTGGCTCAAACGATCCTCCCACCTCAGCCTCTCAAATAGCTCGTGGAGCCACAGGTGCACACCGTGACACCCTGCTAATTTTTGTATTTTTTTTTTTGTAAAGATGGGTTCCACCATGTTGCCCAGGATCCCGTGTGCAATCTTGGTCCTAACAACCCATTTTCTATGGAGCTGCCGAATAATTTTTTTAAAAAATAAAATTATGTCATGTTAATCCCTTAACTAAAACCACTGTTTATTACTTTAAACAATATCCACATTGTTTATGAAGACCTTTAGGGGTCTCTTATCGGACCATGTTATAATATTTATCACTATCTGAAATTAATGTTTATTGTTTGTGTTCTCCCTTTAGATTCAAAATTCTGATTACAGGACTTCAACAGAACAAGGGCATTTTGTTCCCTGACGTAATCTCAACAATCAATAGGTGGTCAATAAACATTGATTGACTCTTCCATATTCTATAAACCCCTCTGTACCCTCAGTCCTCATGGCAGAAGTTCTTCCACATGTGTGCCTCCATGATGCTTTGAGCACAGCAGTGTTGCAGTACTCAGGTGTTTAGGAGCTCATCTCCTCACAACAGTGTGAGCTGTGTGAGCTTTGCAAGATTAGAAACCATGTCATTGGCCGGGCGCGGTGGCTCACGCCTGGAATCCCAGCACTTTGGGAGGCCAAGGCAGGTGGATCACGAGGTCAGGAGATCGAGACCATCCTGGCTAACACAGTGAAACCCCGTCTCTACTAAATAATACAAAAAACTAGCCGGGTGTAGTGGTGAGCGCCTATAGTCCCAGCTACTCGGGAGGCTGAGGAAGGAGAATGGCATGAACCCAGGAGGAAAAGGTTGCAGTGAGCCGAGATTGTGCCACTGCACTCCAGCCTGGGTGACAGAGCAAGACTCCGTCTCAAAAAAAAAAAAAAAAAAAAAAGAAACCATGTCATTTTCTCCTTTGCATGCCTAGGGTCTTACAAAAAGAGTAGGTAAACAAATGAGTATTTACTGAATAAATGAATGAATGAATGCTATTGAATGGTTACAGATACTTGAAACATCATTTTCTAAAGCAATTTTCATCAACAGACAAGGAACAATATACAAATGACCCTTGGCTCTGAAAACAACCAAAATTATGACAGCTAAAACAGGCTTACAGTTAAATATGTCACGTAAAGAGCCTTTATCAATGAACAGGACAAGGAGAAGAAAGGAAGGATTTTTCAATTTTTTTCTCCCCCAAAACAGGACGTCAAGGAGTTTTCAGTTACAGGATTTAGCTTGTTCCCACCTGAGAACCTCTGGATTTGTTAATTTTAGTGCTGTAGCAGTGGCTCTAGAAATAAGCCAGTATCTGGCCCATACATTTTTGGAATTTTCAGAAATGCTTACTACCATCACACTGAGAATGCACGGGAATCTTTGTCACTATAATAAGGGTTCATTTGGAATCCACCAAATTGATGAGTGGAGGCCCATGCATTACCTGTGCCCTGGGGGGCTGTTACCAACAGTTCCCCTAATCTGGCTCAACTGTACCCTATCTGTCGTCAGAGAACAGCTTCCCTCTTTCTGCCTTTCTGGTCACCTGGACATGTGAGAAATCAAAAGCTTGCATACATCGTGTATGAACGTATTTCCCACATTTAGCAAACACTTTTCCAACAAGTCTGGTGTCATGTGGCGTGTTTAAACTCCTCTGCTGTTTTTATTATTGTACAGTAGCTTGTCTAATATTATTTGAGGCTGATGAGGACATTCCATTAGCCCCAAAGGGCTTTTAGTCTTGAGCTGTCCACAGAGATAGTGAAAAGCGCTCAATATAATTCTTCAGCTGCAGAATAGAAGACAGTGACTCATCAGTACCTTAGTAGAGAGCTTTTGTTATTTTCAAAATATTTTTGAGTGCCTGGTGTTGTAGCTTTTGTTTGTTTAAATAAGTGGATTTGTGTATAACTCTTTTTTGTGTATGTTCACAGTCTCAGGAGAACCCAGAGACTAGATACTAAAGCTGTGTTCCCTAACTTTTCAAAAGTTGGTACATGTGAAAATCTCATTTTTCCAAAGCCTAAGTTGCTCCTCATCTCCTTCTGACAAATGGGTGCATTTGCTGGTGGAAGTGTGGAGTTGGAAAAAAAAAACAACAAAAAACCACCATGCTTGATTAGATTAAAAGAGAAAAATGAAGACCATATGGAAATAAATGAAAACTGAAAAAGTAATGGTAAAAAAATAATAAAAGAGATGAAATCAGAAGAAAGGCAGCAGGGACCGATTGCTCTTATTAATCTCAATTCCTCCAACCTGCCTCCACCCACCTCAACAGTCTGTTTCATGGCAACTGGCCAGCTCTCTGAAATGTTTCTGACTCTTAATGGCCTCCTTGGGCCATTTTCCATTACTCATTTGTTTACTGCCTACACTTTGCAGATGTGGAGGTATGAGGCTTAGTATATTAGTTTTCTATTGCTGCCGTAAGAAATTACCCCAAATTTAGGGGTTTAAGCAACATGAATTTATTAACTTCCAGTTCTGTAGCTCAGAAGTCTTGACGTGGGTCTTACTGCCTTAAAGTCGTGATGTCAGTGGTTCCTTTCTGGAGACATTCAGGAAGGATTAATACCTTTGCTCATTCTGGTTGTTGGCAGAATTTAGTTCCTTGCAGTTGCAGGACTGAGAGCCATATTTTCTTGTCGGCTGTCAGCTGAAAGCCATTTCCAGCTTTGAAAGGCTGCCTGCATTCCTTAGCTCATGGCCTCTTTCCTCCATCTTTAAAGTCAGTGACCTTGGGTTAAGTCCTTCCAATGTTGAGCCTTTCTTAGCCTTCTTCCATTGTCACATTTCTCTCTGACCACAGCTGGGAAAGGTTCTCTTCTTTTAAGGAATCATGTGATTAGATAGGGTCTCCTTGGATAATTCAAGATAATCTCCCCACTTCAAGATCGGTAACCTTAATCATATCTGCAAAGTCCCTTTTGCCATATAAGGTAAGGTATTCTCAGGTTCTGGGGATCAGGAAGTGGACATCTTTGAGAGGCCATTCTTCTGCCACACTCGGAGTAGGGGTCCTGAGCAATTTGACTTCTGAATCATTGCTCCTGGGAAGCTTAGAGGAAGTGGGGGATTGGAAACAGGTAGAATGTGAGGGCTATTTTCTAATTATGTAAAGCACATTACCAGTGTCTTGTTTTCACTGAGAACACCCAATTAGGAGGTCCACGTAACAATTGAAAAATTCCCGGGTAAGATACTTTTACCAAGAGTCTCTTCAAAACAAATGCTAATTGTTTCTCTAAAATTAAGGGAAAGGAAAGGCAGCTAGAAAATGAATGGGGCATTAATCAGAGAATTTTAGAAGGGATCTAGAGATCATTTTAATTTACAAAAAAATCTTGTTACACTTTTTAATTGTAGATTTACATACACTTTAAAGAATACCCATACCCAGTTTTCCCCAATGGTAACTATGATATAAAAACCAGGAAATTGGTATAGATATAATCCATCAATATTAATCAGATTTCATTGGTTTATATGCACTCATTTGGGTGTGTATATGCAATTCTGTGCAATTTTATCACATGCTGATGTGTGTGGCCACCACCAGTCAAGAAGATACAGAACAGTTTAGTAATTAAAGTGGGCTCTTCAAGCTGTAAGAGAGTTCTGTCTAGGTGCTTCAAGAGATGCTGTAATGGACGGGGGTTAAGAAGGGCTGGGCCAAATAAGTGGAATTCAGGAACCTTACACTTCTTTTAAATAAAAGGGTGCTTTTATCTATTTTACGTACTGAGACTACATATACTATTTTATTTGATGAAGGATCCCATAGCTAAAAACCACTGGCTTAGTCCAATACTTCCATTTTGCAGGTGAAGAAACTGTGCACATATGTACCTCTGTGCTCCAGCATACACGCTGATTAATCCTCAACTAGCAAATGACCGGCATTTGCCCACCGAGTTAGCCAATGATCAACATAAAACACTCAAAAATACTCTCCTCCCTCCCCTCAAAGGCGAATCTTAAATTTAGCAACAATACTTTAGGATATTTTTCCATCTTAATTAAGTCTTTGGTTTATCTTAGAAATAGGAGATTAGGGACTTTATTTGGTTCACTGCCTGGCACAGAGTAGACAATCAGTGCCTCAGGGAAATATTTGACTTTAGTTGACAAATTTGTTTGGACAATTAATGAATATGTATATATACATATCTTCATCATATAAATGGCTAGACCCTTCAATGGTTAGAGGGAGATGATTGTAAAAAAGGGCTCCTGTTTTTCTGCATAAACTTCGAATTAACAGTAGCGTAGAGGTTAATTCGAAGTTTATGTACATATAATGTACAATGCAATCTTCACTGATTTTACAGCATCTGGAGATGAGTGTTCAGTTCTTTGGAAGACTTTAAGAGGAGTATTCACAACTGGAGTGTTTTGGAGAAGAACTAGGGTCTGAGAGGATGTTATAGGAGAACTGGAGAATAGGAATTGGAGAATAGGACACATTTTGCCTGCAGAGATTTGGAGGAAACAGGATACCTTTTTTTTTTTTTTTTTTCAAATGTCTAGAAAGTACTTCTGTGATAGAATTATTGTGTATCTGTAGAATAGTATCAATGAGTGAAGGTATAATTTCCACTCAATATACGGAAAGTCTTTTATAACAATTAGAGTTGTCTCAAAATGAAATGGAAGGCCAAACAAAAAAACAAAGACAAAATAAAAATATAAAATAAAATAAAAATGAAATGGAAGGCTTTACATAGTGAGCTTCCTGCTACTGAAATCATTCAAGCAGAGGGTTATAAAGGATGGTGTTTTGAAGGTCTGCACCAGGTTAAGCTGGACCTTAGGATTTCTAAGGTCTCCCAGTAAAAGACTGTATGATCGAGGCAAGATATATGCTAATACATACTACTAATAGTTTAAATCCTCTTCTGCCTTCCTGTGCATGAAAATAAATCACCTGATAATTTGTTTGCTTATATGGGTAGGATTTCTTATTGGGAAATTGATATAAATACTTCAATGTATTTAACAGATATTTATTGAGCCTCTAGTATGTGTCTGATAGTGTAATGTGCTGAAGATGTAACAATGAACAGAGATGGGTTTTATCTGCATTGACAAAATAAGTAAGAGAAAAAGGGATATAATATAGGATGGTGTGTGTTTATTTCTATGTGGCAGACTACTGTGATTCCTACATTATTATATGAAAAACTTAAAATATGAAAACATTTAAAAATGCAGTGCAGTAATGTTAAATAGACTGTTTAAAGGGTCTGGAAGATGACAAAGAAAATTATAATTAATCAGGTACTAACGACAGAAAAGAGAACAAAGTTTTTAATTTTATTAAAAATTTCCAATTTATAACCAAAATATACAACCACTACATTTAAAATCAGTTTGTACACTCACAGTTAAAGTGCTAAGAAAAAACATTTACAAAAACTGACATCAGTCTACTGTAAACAAAATAAATCTACAAGAGCAGAGTGCAAAGCACATCAGCTAACGTGAAATTCCCAGTTCATGCTCTAACCAAGTGCACTTGCCCTGTACATCCCAACAACAGCAACTTTTCCACTCATTTGGAAGTGAACCATTTTAATGAACATATAAAAAAGAAACACAAAGAACTAATGCCACAAAATACAAGTCTTTAGCATAAACACTTTCTAATTAGATGTTTATATGATAAACCAAGATTAGACATTTAGAATCACCTCAGCAATTTGATTCAGAATAGTTTGGAAAACTAAACTTCTAAGTGCCAGCTATTTAAAAATGATACATTTTTTAGAATAATGAAAAGGATACCTTTTCTACCTTTATAGCTCTTGAAAAATTGTAACAGTAAAATGGGGAAAGACTTTTTTAAAAAAAAAAAAAAAAAAAAAAAAAAAACAAGCATGGATAGTGTTCATCT
The DNA here is from genome assembly GCF_047675955.1 of Chlorocebus sabaeus. NCBI lineage: Eukaryota > Metazoa > Chordata > Mammalia > Primates > Cercopithecidae > Chlorocebus > Chlorocebus sabaeus. The sequence continues at coordinate 28,173,689 of NC_132911.1, read as the reverse complement.
GTAAATGTAGTATCAATGAGACAGAGGTGGAAGACAGACCTAGCTGTTGGTCAGGTAGAATGAGGGTGAAGGAGATCTAGGATGCTTCAGGCATTGCCCTTGAACTTAAAAAACAGGATCAGCAGGCCGTGACTTCATAAGGCCCATAAATACAAATGACTAGCTCCCTTTCTCAAGGTCACTGATAATACACAGCAGTTTCAGACATCACATGGGTTTGGGCAAAGGGGGCAGATTTCCAAGCTAGGTCACTTAATGGTACCTCTTGCCTCAAAATGTCCCATCAACACTAATTTAAATGATTTCCACTTTTGTTTTAAAGCTTAACATTCTACTCATTGAGATTAATTTGCGCTAACAGCAATGTGGTTGCTTTTAATGCAGATTTCTCTTTAAGAGAGCTAAAAGGGTTATAGTCACTAACACTTTAATATAAATTAGTTAAAGCAAATTTCTAACACTTGAGATAGGTTATATTTTGGAAGTATTGATAAGAATAACTAGGGGATAGAAGGCAGGTAGGGAAGTTCTGGAGAATGCAGCATTTGAGGAATAGGTCACATGAAGAGGGTATCATGAGCATATTGCCCAGGAAGAAGTGTACCAAGCAATTATTGAGAGATCAAAGTAACCTTTCTCCACTATAAAAATGTATCCAAAACCAAGACACCTAGAGTACCTCTGTGGTGTACTAGATTAGTTTTTGTTGGCTAATCTTTTACCCTTATTATTCATATTATTTATATGATGAGATGTAGTCTGAATTTGGAACAACTCAATTTACAACCTATTAAATCATAAAATTGGGGATTTCCTGTGTAGGAGTTTCATATTTTTTTATATGATCTTCAACTCATATACCTTTATTCTTATAACCTGAAATAAAGGTACAAAGAAAATCTTTAAATGGCATTTTATGGCAAATTTGTTTACTATACCACATAGCAGCATTCATTAATTTAGAATGCCTACCAAGAGGATAAAATTCCAGTTGCCAAAATTTGAGTCCATATTAGATGTGAGGGGGAAAACTGTTTTGCCTCTAAATGATACTTACAGATGAATCCTTTTATGTCAGGTTGGTGAAAAACTAACTGCGGTTTTTGCCATTAAAAAACTGGCAAAAACTGCAGCTACTTTTTCACCAACCTAATATATAACAATATCTCAGATTATAAAAGCTTTAAACTACAGAGTTAGTGAAAGCCTTATTAACATATATATACTCCCAAAAGGTATTTACTTCAATTATGAAGTCATTTTGATAAAACATTTTTGAAAACTGGAAAATTTTACAACAAAATAAAGGATAATTTTTTTAAGGAGAATTTTCTTGGTAAGACTTGTGGTTATCTGTAGAATCTCCTTCATAAAACATCTGATATGTTGATAGGGTTAGGATGAGAAGTTAACATATTTATTCTAAAAGATCTTTTGTTTGTTCCTTCTTGAATATATATATTATGAAATTGCCAGCATCTGATCATTTTTGACCAATAAAGCCAGCAATTTCAGGTAGTTCAGAATAATACTGTATTATCCAATTATGACCATGTAGCAAAAACCTTCTTGGCCTGACTTTAACAGAGAACAACTGATCTACTACAGGAGGAGCTGATCTACATGCTGAGATGTGACCATGATAATCTAACAACACTGTAAAAAGTTAAGAAAACAAGATAAAAAAAGGCTCAAAAAACACCTCACATTAAATAAATGAGTCTTGGGTATCACAAATTAGAGAGTGAAGTAACTAATAATTACTGTTAATTATGATACATTTACATAAATAATCCTCAAATTCACTATCAGATTAAAATACAAAAAGTATTTTTTTGGTAAAATATTTTAGTTTTGAAGAAACAGCTTCCACTGTTCTATTAAGTAACAACATAAGAGAATTTACTCGTTTTTGAGTTGTCGAACTTTTCTTTCTGGGGCTAGAGGAAAGGGATGGTGGATGGCATCAATATCAATCTTTATTATGCCAAAGTGAATGTCTAAATCAGTCATTCCTTCATATATGTGATACTTTTACACTTCAATTAGAAAATAAAACACAAAGATACAATTTGGCATTTGAAAATAAAAGCAGAAAAGTTGTTGGAAGTTGGGGTTAAAGACGTGGTGATTCTAGGGAAGTTAAATATTATAAAAAGATGAATGCTACAAAATTCGGATTTAGTCCAACTCACAGCTAAGGTAGAAATAGCACCTGATGGCAAGAGAATGTCCAGCCTAAAATTTTCACATTGGGGAGTCCTATATATGATTTTTAAAGTTTTTTAAGTTCATATAAAAAGAAAATAAGAGTATTTTTAAGTATACATTCACCTCAGCTCAATGTAAAGAACTACTGTGTTGATCTTGTCTCAGAAATATGGAATTATTTCATATTAAATGTTTCTGCTGACAAGATGAGTTCAGGGAAAAATTATCTGAGGCAGGGATAAGGGAAGACATTTGTAAATTTCCTTTTAAAACTGGAGAATGGGAGGAGTAGAGAAATAGGAAAATGGTGGATGACTAAACATAAAGTAAATCACTCTAGGATTACTTGCTTTATCTTACAGGATATCCCATTATTAAAAGCCAGAAAATATTAAATGAAATATCTGAATCTCAGATTCAGTTTAACAAATGTGATCACAAAGACTCGCAGAGCCAGAGAACTGAAAACAATTTTTTTTTGGTAGGCAATCAAAATAACATAACACAGGCATCTCTGAATGAGAAAGGCTGGGCATCTAATTTAATTTCTGACAGCCAGGAGAGTTACATGATCCAGTGAAATGACATAAGACAAGGAATCAAGTGGAGCTAAAGAATCACACCAGAAACCAGTATACCTTCCTATATCAACTTTCCACTATTCTCTAATCATCAGATCTTATCCCAACACCCAGATTTGAACCAGTGTTCAAAAGATTGATATGAGCTAATGTAGACAATCAGAGCAAACACAATGATCTTTAAAGGTAACAGGAACTTCCTTGGCCTAGTGCACAGAGAATACTTAATCTACCAGAGAAATCTGAAATGGAACTAATACAATCTCTTTTTTTTTTTTTTTTTTGAGATGGAGTCTCGCTCCGCCGCCCAGGCTGGAGTGCAGTAGTGAGATCTCGGTTCACTGCAAGCTCTGTCTCCCAGGTTCATGCCATCCTCCTGCCTCAGCCTCCCGAGTAGCTGGGACTACAGGTGCTCGCCACCACACCCGGCTAATTTTTTTGTATTTTTAGTAGAGACGGGGGTTTCACCATGTTAGCCAGGACGGTCTTGATCTCCTGACCTCGTGATCTACCTGTCTTGGCCTCCCAAAGTGTTGGGATTACAGGCGTGAGCCACTGCACCTGGCTAATTTTTGTATTTTTAGTACAGAAGGGGTTTTGCCATGTTGACCAGGCTGTTCTGGAACTCCTGACCTCAGGTGATCCACCCACCTCAGCCTCCCAAAGTGCTGGGATTACAGGCGTGAGCCACTGCATCTGGCCTCAATCTCTACATTCTATCCGATGACATTTAAGGAACCCTTCGAGAAACATTTTCTGTATAGCCAGAAAAAAATTAAAAATAACAAGCCACACTGATCTCTAACAATACTTCAAATGAAGACATTCACTTGCCCATGGCAATCTGGCAACTATATTTACGTAGTAAACCTAAGAATGCAGCTTAAGAATAATTACTGAACAAAAAATTTTCAATCAACTCCTCTGAAATTTCTTTTACATTTTATAATTATTTTAATATTGGTAAATTGAATAGCTTTTAAATTAGCCATATGAACCACTGCTTTGTTCACTAATTTGATCTTGAATATATTTTGTGTAAATTTTAGGCTAACTAGCTATATTCACATTTAAGAGAACAAAGACCACAAAATGTTATGTCATTCTTTTCTATATATCAATTTAAGGTGCTTATATTGGTACTTAAGAAGACTTTCCCATTTAAAAAAGCCATATCTAATATTTATAACTTTCTTTCATTTTATTACCTGTAATATAATTTTCCATTTTTGAAATTACTTAAAATCGCTAATGGAAAAAGTTGATAACATATCTGAATTCCATCAATTTACATGCAAATGACATTAATAATACAAGTTGATCTAGTAAAATAATACAAGTTGATCTAGTTCATGGGATGAATAACAAGAATAAAGACGAGACCAAAATAATGATTATAAAATGGTCATAGGAGAACTAAATGAGAACTGGGTGGAATTTTAGACGCTATCTAAACTCATTCTCTTGTTCCCTAGAGAATGAGAAAATGGAGGCAGTACGAGGTAAAATGCCTTGTCCAAAGTTACACAGTTAACTGCAAAAGAGAGGCAAGACTAGAAGTTTCCTGACTCAAAATCCTATGGTATTTTTAAAAATAAAATAATGCATTTTTACTAATCATTAAAAAAAAATTCTGCCAATTTAGAAATTTTTTTTTTGTTTAATTTTAGACTCCAGGATAGAAAATAGAAATTGTTAAGCTCTAAGTTAAAAAAAAAAAAAAAAAAACAATAAGCACAACACAAAGAAATATCTGCAATTTAGCATATACAAACAAGCTGACTTATACAACAAAAAGCCTTAACGCTACAATAATAATAAAGTAATCTATCCTACTTCAGGAAATATGATAAAATATCAACCTTAAAAAATCTTTAAAGACTAACTTTACCAGTTAATGCTAATTAGCAAAATAATGAAACAGTGAATCTTCAAAATCTGAATTATTTCAAGGTAAAAAAACTTGTTTAACCTCTATTGGGAAAAACTGGTGACAGTGACCAATAAAATGAGCATAACGTATAAGCAACACTTTCACACCAACAAAAATATTCAAGAAAGAACATAACAGATTTCCTGAGGCAGATGATGATTAAAAAAGTAATCTGAAGGAAATTATCCTTCAATGCATTTCAACAGATTGAACTACTGTGTCTTAGGAAGTAAGTAATGTAGTGGTTTGGTGTTTGAGTGAAAACTTTACTTTCTTTTATATTTATGTCAACAGAATTTTACTTCCTAATTAGAGATCACAGAATAAGAAACATGTTTAACTCATATTAAATCTTTATATATTAAATCTTTATAAATCAACCAAATAGAAATGTCTACAAGGATGGCTGATTCTGGGTAGACTTTAACATTTTCATTCTTAGAAGACTTGGATCCTGAGAGAAAACTGTAATCCTATATCAATTTAATGACTAAAGAGGAGCACAGGATTAAATCAGTAAAATACCCAGGAGACTGATTACAGTCAGACGGAAGGCATAGTCTTCCTACTCCTTTCCCAAATTCATCTAATTGGAACAAAAGGAGAGAAAAGAATGACATTATGAAGAGATGCCAACACAATTATTTTCATACAAAATAGGTCAAAATTATATCAGAATAATGTATAAGATTATACAGCTACTAGGAAATACAGCTGTATTAAATGTAAACATTTTTTCTTAATCAGTTGTAAAACTACATAAAAACATTTAAAAGAATCACGAGTTCCTTTGTAAATCTAGGTTCCATAAAAATGCTATCCTTTGTGAGTGAAGAATGGAGAAAAAATCCTTACTTTACACAGTTTAAAAAAATTATAAATGTGTACAATTCTCATAGTGTGATGACTTAAAATGTAAAGTTTTGCCATGATGAAAACCAACAAGTGAATGACTTTTTCAAAACTTGTTCTCAATCAGAAAGAATTAGGTACATAAAAGCCAAAAAGTCAAAGACAAGAAACGTTATAGGGTCTACATTCTTCTTTATATATATATATTTTTATAATTTAAGTCAAGCTAATGTACTTACACAATTTCATATAAAAGGAAAAATATAATGAATATCCCCAAATTTGTTCTAGAAATTGAACTACATAAAATTTGAGAGCATACTCTGGTATAACACATATTAAAGAACCAATACAATTTAAAAGCATAACCTACATTTTAAAGGTTAATTGGATGACCGATTTAAAGACTGTACCAAATGAATACTGGTATAATTGCCTTATTTTTTTTGTTACTGCTAAAAAGAAATACTAATGAAGACTGTAACCTTGTTTTCTACAGCCCCCCCAAATTCTAACAAAATCAAATGATATCAGTAGAACAATTTATGGATCAGGCATGGTGGCTCATGCTTGTAATCCCAGTGCTTTAGGAGGCCAGGAGTTCAAGACCAGGCTGGTCAACATAGTGAGAACCATCTCTACAAAAAATTTTAAAAATTTGAATGAAGCCAGATGCAGTGACTCATGCCTGTAATCCTAGCACTTTGGGAGGCTGAGGTAGGCGGATCACTTGAGGTCAGGAGTTTGAGACAAGAACAGCAAAACTCCTGGCCAACATGGCAAAACTCCATCTCTACTAAAAACACAAAAACTAGCCGGGCGTGGTGGCGTGCACCTGTAGTCCCAGTTACTTGGGAGGCTGAGGCAGGAGAATCACTTGAACCCAGGAGGTGGAGAAAGCAGTGAGCCGAGATTGTGCCACTGCACTCCACCCTGGGCAACAAAGCCAGACTCCATCTCAAAAAAAGAAAAAAAAAAATTAAAATTAGCCAGATGTAGTGGTGCACGCCTACAGTCTTAGCTACTTGGGAGGCTGAAGCTGGAGGACTGCTTGAGCCTAGGAGTTCAAGGTTACAATGAACTATGATTATGCCACTGCTCTCCAGCCTGTGTGACAGAGCAAGACCCTGTCTCTAAAAAAAATTTTTTTTAAGTAGAATAATTTATGGGTTACAGAGCATTATAATAAATGTTATTTCATTTGATCCTTACAATATCCAGTGAGGGAAGCTAAAACCAAAAATTACCTTATCCACATTTTACACTGAAGAAACAAAGACTCAGAGAAATTAAATGACCAGCCCAGTTGACATCATGAGTTAAATTCCAATCCCAATGGGAATTTTCATTACACTAGACTACGTAAGTCATCCAAATATGGTAATATGTAAATGTACCTTTGGCTTGTCAAAAAGCAATATAAATATCATCATAATGAAATTTTGGTATGTTGATATTTTCTAAGCTCCAGCAAATGATTCACTAATTTATATTAAAAAATTAAGTTGTTCCTTTCATTTCACAGAGATATAGCCTAAACTAAGATGGGTACAATTTGAGTTATTTCCAGCTATTATCACAAAGAAATTGATGAGGTAGGTTAAAATGTAGTAAATTTTTCTAATTTGAACACATTCTTAGAATTTTTATAAATCTGCTCTAAGAGCAGCAGAAAAAAGAAGGTTGATTTGAAGATTAATTTACCCAACTGGTCCACCACAAAGATCTAACAGCGTAAGACTAAAAGGAATCTAATTACTCACTTCTAAGAATCATTCTTCATCTTCTAAAATTAATTAAAAGGATTGGTACATGTCTGTACATATATTTCTTTAATTACAATAGTGACATGGACTGTTATCTATGCAAAATATATTTCATTCAGTGTATTTTACATGCTTATTACCTGCCATATATTATTCTGGTAAAGCAGAGACTTCATTTCAAATACATTGGTTAAATTTAGATCTTTCCAATTTCTTTGATGTGAGACTCACTACTAGAGTAAAAGCAAGTTGTGTGACAAGAATTGTTCATTTAAATATTTATTGAAAAACTGTGTATGAAGCCCTGTGCCAGCTGAGTTATTGACCAATTGTTCTTTGAAACAAACTGTTTTGAGTTTAATATTATCTTAGATCTTTTGTCTAATTATTGAATAAAACAATGTTGCTGAAATCAAAGTACTTTTTGAAAAGCTTTTGATAATATATTAACATTTTAGAGAGAACTATTGTTTTCTAAATTGTCAACTGAAAAAAGAAAACACTAAACACTATCATATGCCAATCAAAGTTAAACATATGGTAGGAAAACTGTCCAGACTTATTCAGATTGGTTTAAGCTAGTTGAGACTTGAAACTGCTGCCCAAACTAAATACTGTTGTTTAAAACCATGGATTAACAATATTACATAAATTTTGTGGGACGAAATTAAGATACTTACTGAAAGTAACTGAAAAGTCACTATAGTATTCCCATACATACCAACAATTAATTTGACAGAGAAAATACAAATGAATATATAAAAATGTAGAAGCACGAAGTTAAGATTTTCATAGTGATGTTCACTTAACTGTCTATACTTGGCCCACTTGTAAAAGAAAACCAATTAACATTTTGGCAGTTGATAATATAATGCAGATGGCAATGAATGACAACATCTTCGAGCTCAAACTGGTACCTTCTACTTTAACTTATTTTTGTTTGTGAATGTTTGTTTTGGTTCTCTCATGCTGTTTGCAGGAGAGATTTTCAGACAAAAGCTTCATGAATTATTGATAAATGAGTTGTTATATGTTTGGCTTTCAGAGAAAATGTTTATTAATTGTCAGTTATGAGGGAATTCAGACCTACCTGCCTTGAGCATTGACTCCAGTTCCAAGGCAGTGAACACAGAGAAAAACTGAAAACACTTTGGGCCAAATATTCAAATATCTCCCATGAAGAGTAAGTCATATTATCATATATGTACTTTGAAATACATAACATAATAGACAAATTATTACTATCAGAAAACTGACTTTGCTGCCTGATGAGAAGATTCTTTTTCAACACCTAACTTCTTGGCAGTTTTTGTTTTAAAGGGTGAGAAAGAAAGTACACATGAATTCAACACGTCAAGGAATATACTACAGTAGTCCTCACACCTCTTAAATCCACAATAACCTAATCCCTTATCATTCATAATGCTTTATGGTTTTCAAAGAGCTTTCACAGAATTTTTTTTCACTTGGTCTTAATTTGACAGCTTTGTGAGGTAGGTAGAGTAGGTATTTATCTTCTATCTTCATTTACAAACAAGGGAACTGAGGCTCGGAAAGTTGAATTGTTAAAGGTCATAAACTATAATAGCAGAAGGCAGAGCCAGGCCTCTTCAGAGTCTAGACTAAATCTTCAAAGTATGATTCTTGGATTATCTGCATAAGAATCACCTGCAGTATTTTTATAACTACAGATTTTAAAGTCCTATCACTTTGGCCTTACTGAGTAAGTCTCTCTAGGAGTGGAGCCCAGAACTCGGCATCTGATGCAGAACAACTGAATATCAGATAATGATATGAAAGCCAAAGACTGAATCCATGTGGATGTTCATGTGATATATGATGCCATCAGATCAGCAGGGGCAAGTTAAAGTAGTGAGTTGCAAGCCAGGCTGCAGATTAGAATCATCTGGAGAGCTTTTTTCCTTTTTAAGAAAGCTACCAATTCTTAATTGTATGAGGGGAAGGTGTTAGGCATCTGAAGTAACCCAAGTGATTCTTATCTGCAGTCAGGGTTGAGGACCCTTGTTTAAATATGCTTTTTACATAATACATCCAGCATGTTCTAGCATTTTTCTTTCTCTTCTGATTATTTCATGCCTAATAAGGTTTACAGTTTATATTGTAAATTATTTAAACATTACCAGATAAACATTTTTTACTTTTTTTAAGATTAAATGATATTCATAGTAAGACTACTAATCATGCTTCATTTAGCTACAGTGATTTTCCAATATCAAGTCAATCACCACTTTGGACTGAGATTATATATATTTCAGTTGTAAACAAGAATGATCTAGAATCTGAAAATAAGGGTGTGGGGCAAAAGCTGTAGCCTACTGGCTATTGGGCAAGGCAAGTGCAGACAATCAACTCACTACAGGAGGGCCTGGAAGCCAAGGTCTGGTGGCTTTGGCAAGATCACATCTCACTGTAGAAAAATACAACAATGAACACAGAGAAAATGTTTTGCCATTTTGTAAGTGTGGTTACCACAAAGAACCTTATAATGTATGATGTTTATCTTATTACATGCCTCCACAAAGCAAATTTTGAACATTAAGTTCTGTATGAATCAATACTATTACATGGGAAAAGATGGCCACAAATTAAAATTTTTCCATCATGCATATGGATAAGTTACAAAAACACAGCCAGTAAAAGTAATATTTACAAAAGTTAGAAAAACAGCACAATTATAGGGGAAAGAATGCCCATCTCTTTATTCCACTGCTAATCCAAATCCTGAATATCTCTGGATGAAGATTATTTCGATAGAATGCTGAGAGAACCTTTCATAGACTAATCAAATTCTTCTGTTGTACTTTTATTCTATTAGCTAAAATACCCTTGCTGATTTATTAAATTCTCCTACAGTTTAAAAACACAGTTCTTTTTTCACTTAGTGTAAATAAAACTACAAAGTCCTACTATTCATCTGAGAAGTAAACCTTGCATAGAAAATTTCTTTAATTCTGAAATTGTTTTATTAACTGAGCTACCAGAATGTTATCTCACAACTAGTTTACAGCATATGAAAGTTCACTACAAAGCAGTCACCACATAGAGGATTTTTCTAAATATAAAATGAGTGGGTTTATAAAAATGCTTACCAGACAAATAATTATCTCTTCATAACCTAGAAAGACGAATTATTTTTGTGATGATAGAATTCTTAGTGTTTTGGATGCCTTGATGTTCCAAGTTTGATGCAATATAAAAAGCAAACATTTACCTTTCCAGTGGACACAATCTGTAGTTGACTGAAAGCATGTTAACAGTGAGTTACAGCAATCAGTCATGCAAAAGGCAAAGAATAAAATCTTTTTAAACAGCACAAGTTTTCCACCTTAGACAAGACAAATTAAGCACTGGTTCCATCTTCTTCAATAACCCGATTCATGCTGGTGCCATGTGTGATGTGAGTCATGGGATTATTACTGAGATCTCTGATGCTGCTATGTCGTGACTGTTCATTGAGTCGATGAGAACTACTATGCCTGGAGTGATCTGTTAGTCGTGACATGCTGCCATGAGGTAGTCTCTCCTCCATTCCTCTGTAACTGCAGGGCGTGTACCTGTCACGAGAGAGTTTATTTTGAAGTGGGTAACAGAACACACTAGAAAACTAATAACACTAATAATTTTCATAAAAACGCCTCAGTAAGGGAAATTATTAGGAAACCAACCATGAGAAAGTAATAACAACTTTTGATTGCTTAACTTTGTTAACACTGTAGAATTATTGACATCGCCAACAAAAGAGAAGAGATAATCCACTCAGAATTAAGGTTCCATTCATTCTCTGCAAAAGGACAGAAGCTAAGATTAAATAAGGCTGATCGATTTAAAGCTGCACTAGATATGGATACCTTTGTCATTCAAATGAGTTTTGAACGGGGTGGGTTCAGGGAGAGGGGTAACAACAAATAGAAGAAATGTGGCATTGTCCCTGGCAGCCAAGAAGAGTGGCTATGATCATTAGACGGGTACACTCAAATTTTATTAAAAGACTCTGATTGGAAGAGGGAGAATATGAAATCAGAGGTGAGAGGCCGGGCGCGGTGGCTCAAGCCTGTAATCCCAGCACTTTGGGAGGCCGAGACGGGCGGATCACAAGGTCAGGAGATCGAGACCATCCTGGCTAACCCAGTGAAACCCCGTCTCTACTAAAAAAAATACAAAAAAAAACTAGCCGGGTGAGGTGGTGGGCGCCTGTAGTCCTAGCTACTCGGGAGGCTGAGGCAGGAGAATGGCGTGAACCCGGGAGGCGGAGCTTGCAGTGAGCTGAGATGGCCACTGCATTCCAGCCTGGGCGACAGAGCCAGACTCCGTCTCAAAAAAAAAAAAAAAACAACAAAAAACTGGCAAGCAATGATGACAGTATGTGCCGAAAGCTGCTTTCCAGATAGCCCAGTTAACAACTGAATTAACTACCTGTAAATTATCTTAATTACCTCTCATCAGGGCTTCAGGCTGTGAAGATGCTCCTTCATGGAAGCTACATCTGCTTGGAAGTTACGTCCTAACACTTTGTAACCTATATTCTGGCTAAAGTAAATTCTTTGTACCTTCAGCTCTAGACCCAGCTTGGAGTTTGTGAGCTGGGCTCCCTCTGCTAACTGCAGGCTGTCTCCTTCTCTGCACTTATCTTGGAAAGCAGCAATGGAGCTGTTAAATTTTCTTTTGTTGCAGTCCTGACTCACTGAGCTTTGCCATGAGGAATGAGATTAGCTCTAGGCCAGTCAAGGTCAGGAAAATCAATTATGACTTTTTTATTAGGCCTTTGCTTATGGAGCTAGCATGCTATTTATCAATGATTCTGGCTTTATAGTGTGCTCTTTCAAGGTAAGGACCATATTTTATCCTTTAATCCCTAGTGCCTCAAGAAGTATTTGTTTAAAATACTTTTTGTTTATACTTTCACCTATACATATACCATTTTGTAAAAGTATTTGATTTAGGATAATAAACCTCAAAGAAAACTTAGTATAATCTATAACTTTAATTAGTTTTAAGTAATGTTTCTAAAAATAATATATAGCAGGCAAGGTTTTTTTTTTTTTTAAACAGTCATCAAAAAAACTAACCATAAGCAGTTGCAGATCTGTTGGCTGTCAGAAAGCGTTAATCCACCATTCCTTCACAAAATAATTGTAACAAATTTCATGACTCAGTGTGAATTATTTATAAAATTTAAATTTAAATTTAAAGATAGATTCATATACCACAGAGGTGATCTTCTAGTAACATTTTCATTAGATCAGAGTTTAAAACTTGAGAAGTCCTTTGAAAATTATTTTTTCAAAAAAACATGTATTTTGGCCGGGCGCAGTGGCTCTGGCCTGTAATCCCAGCACTCTGGGAGGCTGAGAAGGGCAGATCACCTGAGGTCAGGAGTCCAAGAGCAGCCTGGCAAACATGGTGAAACCCCATCTCTACTAAAAATACGAAAATTAGCTGGGCGTGGTGGTGGGCACCTGTAATCCCAGCTACTTGGGAGGTTGAGGCAGGAGAATTCCTTCAACCTTGGAGGCAGAGGTTGCAGTGAGCCGAGGTTGCACCACTTTGCTACAGCCTGGACGACTAGGGCGACACTCTGTCTCAAAAAACAAAAACATGTATTTTTGCTTCAGTAAAGCAAAAAAGAAAAGTTAAATATGAAAAGATAAATATTTTAAACATTTCTCATGTTAATGGGTAAAATGTTATTTCTCATTCATTAAAAAGATAACTTCATATTTAGGACCTAAAACAGTTTTAAATTTGTTCTGCATGTTTTGGTAAATCATGACAATGTTTGCAGATGAAAACATTTCAGAATGGGCTTGTTATTCTAGTCTAATAATTATTATTTTGCATAATGGTTGTTGCCTTAAAACTGAGTAGAAGATTTTTCCAAGTTTCCAAATATGACTTGGCAGCTGATTTGGAGATCTTTCACCTCTCAATGGCTACCCAAGCGTCTGTCTCAAATAAATATGGCAAATGAAAAGAGCAAAATATGATGCAGTTTTCTAGTAATGATATAAAGTTATCTTTTAAAAATCACTATATAAAAATATAAGCTGAGCATTTTCTAAAATGAAATATAAAGCTTTGAGTTACAAAAATTCAAATAATATATTTTTCATAGAAAAATTTACTATATTGAATAATTTTATCTAAATTCCTTAAGTGACACATATGGCCATCCACAAAACATTTTAGAATATGAACAACCTGCCCATGGATAATTAAGAGTCAACTACATAGAAAAGTAAATTTAAATATACTGTTTAATCTCAACTGTATATGTAGGAATTACCAAGTTTATTTTTTGACAGTCATTTAAACCACTGTGACCACTGACTCTAAAACACAATGTGAAAATGTAAATAAATTTTAATATAAGCTTAGACAAAACAATTAGGATGGTTAATTTGCTGCTATTGTCAAAAAGATACTGTGGTGCCTTCCAAAGTCAACATAAAAAAACCTTGAAGACGACTGACTCTTTTTGAGTTTCCATAGTATTTGCTATCACTAATCTAAATAACTGAATTAACTGTAGTTTTACTAATACCTCCTTATTTATTCCCTAGCTTTTTCTTGTCATGGCACCCACTTACCAACCTAATCATTCATTCCCAAACCTCCACCTACCTACTTATTCACTTCCTTTTTCACACACCTCTCATCTAACCACCAATTACTTATTCTTTGAAGCTGACATATGTGTGTAGGTGTATTCACCTCAGCCTATTTTGTTTTATATAGCACAGAGATCAATAATTATCCAGCAAAGAATCTGGGCCAGAGTGAGTATTGGGAAGTGTGTGTGTGTGTGAGATCCCACAGCCAATGAGATGATTAGAAAATGACCAAAACATAGTGTTGACACACAAAGTTAAAAACTGACTGAAGCAGAAGGAAATCTCCATGAGATGGCTTTTCAAATTACAGCAATCCTTGTTCAGACTTCTGGTTCACCATAGTCTTGGAATCTCTCAAATCTGCCCTAAAGTTCTAGGTACAGCAAAGAGTCCTACAGTATGAGTATTCATGCGCCACATTACAAAACACCTTCAGTAGGGTGCCACTGTCATTCTGGCTCCTGAATTTCTGGGAAACATCCGCATTATTTCTAAAGTCATTATTTATTTGATAGATTTGTACATTCCCTACTATATACATGCCTAGCACTGTGCTAGATACTGTGAAGGAATATGGTGTCACTTAGTTCTTATTCTCTAGAAGCTGCAAACTTAGCTGAGGAAAGACAATTATACAGAAAATAGATCATAACAAAAAGAATGATAAGCAATTTCTCTGACTCACATGCCCATTGTTCTTCTTCCTGTATTATTACTGTGAATATTTCCCAAGGTCTTGTTTTTGGCCTGTTGTTCTTTTTTTAATAGTGACTCAGGGGATTCTAGCTCACAATTTTAATTGCCAACTACCTCATATTGATGATTGTAAACTTTCTTATCTAAGCTACAGCTCTATTCAGATGAGAGTGGCTGAAATCTATTTTTAACTGCCCTCAGAAATTCTCTACTTAATATAAACTCATCTTTTACTGTTCATTCACCCTACTTATCTCCTCTAAGATATTTTCATGAACCAATCTGACCTTTCTTTTTCCTGCAGTTCTACATCTATTAACACTCACTGTCTTAATTATATCCTGGCTTGTGCTATTATTTACTTGGTTCATATGTATATGTCTTATCTTTCCTACAAGGTTATATGCTCCTAGAATGCATAAATTACATGTTACTTTTCTTCCATACACATCTTATCTTTCCTATAAGGTTATATGCTCCTAGAATGCATAAATTACATCTTACTTTCCTTCCATATACATCTTTATACACAGTATGTCATATGCATAGATATTATACTATAAATAATTATTCATTCATCATTGAAAGGATAAGGCCAGGCCGGACATGGTGGCTCATGCCTGTGCCAGCTCTTTGGGAGGCTGAGATGGGGAGATCACTTGAGGCCAGGAGTTCGAGACCAGCCTAGCCAACATGTCAAAACCCCGTCTCTAATAAAAATAAAAAAAAATTAGCTGAGTGTGGTGGCACACACCTGTAATCCTAGCTACTCAGGGGGCTGAGGCATGAGAATCGCTGGAACCTGGCAGGCAGAGGTTGCAGTGAGCTGAGATGGTACCACTGCACTCCAGCCTGGGCAACAAAGTGAGTCTCGGCCTCAAAAAATAAATAAATAAATAAAAGAAAGAAATAAAGAAAGGATAAGGTCGATAACGTCCAATAAAGCTGAGTTCATGGAGGGTGGTGACTGATAAATATATTTTAAAAGAATTCTGATTCCCTCCCTCCTTATCAGTATTTTCAGCTGGGACCCCTAAATTACTGTAGAAACTTCCTAACTAGTCTTACTCACAAATTTCTTCATTCCGATGCTATTGCCAAGTGATTTTTCTAAAATACAAATCTGATTTTCTCACTTCAATGCCTGAAGTCCTATGATAGTTTCTCACTGCTGTCAGGGAAAAATGCAAACTCCTCAGTATGAATTCCTCTCCGTCAGTTGCCGAAACATGCAGTCTATGCTCTAGCCATACCCACATACCTAACTACCTGCCTGTCTTCGTTGCCTCTGTATGTGCTGTTTCCTTGTCTTTAACTCCCAACTGCCTCCTCTGAATCCTATGTAGAAGAGACATCTCTTGCGAAGCTTTCACTTTCTATGATTTATTAAATGGTTTTCTTCTCTGATATCCCAATGCACCCTGTACACATTTTTACTATACCTACTGAAGTGTCTTGTAATTGACTGTTTACTCTTTTGTCTTCCTTCTCTGCATCCCCAGCACTTAGAAGAATGCTTCTCATATAGGAGCGCTAAGTGGAACAAAAGGAGGAATGAAGGAGAAAGGATCCTTGTGGTTAAAATGAAGTCACTGGTGATGTTAGAGGGTACAGTTCAGGCAGGTAGAGAGGAGAAAAAGACTACACTTTCAAGGCATAAAGGATGGATTAGGAAGAAAAATATTCAAAATAGTTATTTCCAAAATCTAGCCAGGAAAGGAAAAGGAAATGGATACAAGATAAATCAGCATCAAAGAAAGACTGCTGCTCTTTTAAACACAGGGTAGCTGACCAACAGAAAGTAAAAGAAAACAAGTTAAGAGGAAAAAACAGAAGATTAAAAAGGAAAGTACAGAGAATTGGATCCTACACTAGGAGGACAGGGAGAAGACTGAGACTGACAGGACAGAAACACCTGTGGAAACAGATGTTTTCAACACAGAATCCTGTCAGTTTCAGGTATTATAATTTCCATTCTTTCAGTTTCCCAAACTAGAAATCTTAAAACAAACAAACAAACAAAAAACCCAAAAAAGTCTTTAGCACATTCCTTTTCTCTAGCTGCTAATATTAATTTCTTACCAATCTCTATCATTTCTTCTTTCTTCTTCTTCTTTTTTTTTTTTTTGAGACAGAGTTTTGCTCTTGTTGCCCAGGCTGGAGTGCAGTGGCATGATGTCAGCTCACTCCAACCTCCACCTCCCGGGGTTCAAGTGATTCTTCTGCCTCAGCCTCCTGAGTAGCTGGGATTATAGGCGCCTGCCACCACATCTGGCTACATCATTTCTTCTTTCTAAATATCTTTCAGGTCAGTTCTTCCTCTCCTCCCACTGCCACCATTCTCCTAAAAGCCTTTATCATCTCTCAAATAAATTACTGAAAAAATCCCAAGTAGTTTCTAATTCTAGTGTCTCATTTTTTCAAATTTAACAAGAAACGCACAGCCAGGCTTCTCTCAAACATTTTCTCTGTGAAACCAACCCCTCCCCAGCCACCAGAATTAATCACTCCCTCCTCTATTCTACTACTGTACCTAGTAAACAGAGGTTGGCAAACTAAGGCCTGCTGGCCAAATCCTATTTTTGCAAATAAAGTTTTATTGGAATGCAGTTACTTCTATTTGACTACATATTGTCTACAACTGCTTTCATGCTACAACAGCAGACTCAAATAGTTGCAATGGAGACCATATGGCTCATAAGGCCTAAAATATTTACTATCTGACTCTTTACAGAAAACGTTTGCTAACTCCTGAACTATACTATCATACTTATATGTTGCTTTGTCAATTACAATAATAATAGAAGCTGATATGAGGTACTCGCTGAGGCAGGCACTGTTCCAAGGAATTAGGTAGGCTATCTCATTTAATTTGTACAACATTATTAAAGAGGCAGATATTACTATTTTCATTTTATAAATAAGGAAACTGAGGCTTATCATTCCAGATCCATGTTCTAAACCACAAACTGACTACACTTCTTTCTAAATAGACTGTGAGCTTATTAAGAGCAAAGATCATGCCTAAGTCATCTTTGTATTCTTAGGGCCTAGCACAGTGCCAGATGTAGCAGGTGTTCCATAATTGTTTACTAAATTAGTCTTACTAAAATAACCACTTTTACCCTGTCTTCTCCCTGCTCAATCCCCTGCAATAACTCCCATATTGCTTACCGCATCAAATCTAAACAACTCTGACTGACTTTAAGTCTGACCATCGTCTGGACAACTCTATCTAGCAAAGTTCAAAGGCTTAATTATGTTCAACTTCTATTTCAGAATTGGCTGCTCTTCTTTCTTAAGCTGTATGACCATAATTCAGCTTATGAAATAAACTACACTACTAACAAAACTCACCTGCCATCACGTGATCTGTGGAGGCTGCCGTGGTAGCTGCTCACTTTGCTGTGGACGCTCCCTGCTTTGCTTCTTTGATCATCCACCATAGCCAGTTGAGTTGAAGAAGCATGGGTGGATGTTCCTTGAGTGGAAGTTCCCCTTGACTTTCTTATGATAGGAGTATTTGGATCCCTCAGGAGAGACTGAGCAAAATCAGGTTCCTGGAGTACCTGTCGGCTCTCATTCACTATCCTAGACAACAAAATAGTAAGTTTAACATACATACCAATCTTCCCACAGACCAATAAGCAATACTTCTGTGCAACACTGATATTATTCTTGAAATTAATTGCTCGCCAAATTAAATCTATAGGACTGATATGAAGAAACATTGTTGACAGAGGAAAGACTACAACAACAATCCATGTCAATCTGTCCCCTAAGGTGGTATGATGGAAAAAGGCCTGTGTTAGAATAAGGAAATCAGGATTTTAGTTCCAACTTTATCAACAAAAACGTGATCTTAAGCATGTCATTATCTCCTCTTCCTTTCATTTCTTCATCTGTAAAATGAAGGTATACAATTTCATCATTTCTAAAAGGTCCCTTTCAGCCAAAGAAATTTGTCATTCTCAAGATACTGAACTATTATGAAGATATAATTCTAAAATAGAAAAATTGTTTTCTTGCATGATTTATATAACTAGTAGAGGCTTCACTGTAGCATGGATACAACATTTAAGTTGTAAGAGCAGTTGTTTTAGTGTACGAGTTGATTTTATGCAGAAGCAGTTGTCTAGTGCTGGAATAAACATGAGCAGTCATAATTAGAATAAAACAAAATGAAAAATTAAAGTTACAATTAAGTCTCTGACATATTAGAAGCTTAAAGGGAAACATTTAGGGGAAAAATTATTGTCAAAAACAAAAAATTCTAACTGCTATCAAAGGATTAAGTAGACAGATGACTTATGATGATGAACAAGGCAGTAATTAATACATGAGCTAAACAGTTGTAAAGGTTAGTGTCTTGGATTATGTAAAAAAGGACTTACTATGAAAAATCATAAAGTTAAAATCAGATCATCAATTTCACTTCAAAAATAAAACTCCAGCATGTAAAGACTGGATCATATATTGAGAAATTACATATATTATAAATTTTCACATTACAAAAGGATTGTCATTATTGCTGTTGTTTTTCATATTGGGGTAGGTGGGCTGAAGGAAGTCTAGTATTTATCGAGTACTTTATATATATTCTTCTTTGAATCCCCTTAATAATGTCATCATTACAGAGATTCATGTCCTAAGAGTATATTTCTAAGGGAATATTGGATATCTATTAATAACAGACATTATAATCCCCATTTCATAGACAAAGAAACTAAAGTTTTAAGAGATTAAAGAACTTTCAAAAAATCACACAACAAAACCAACAGTCAAGGATCAAACTTAAGTTTAAAGTCTTAGAGGCTAATCACAAGGTAATGATAAAACAGTGTTTATATATATCTGGAAAACAAAGTGTCAAAAACACGACAGAAAAAAGAACAAGTCAAAAATAGTGGGGAAAAAAAAAATCTGGATCGTTCCTCTGTCATCAATGACCTTATTCACATATATACATACATCCTACCAAGTCATTCTTGGTTGTTGACTTTATTTTCTAAACTTGGTTAAAACTGACTTCTAGTTGTCCCAAAAGTTTAACTCATGTTCAAATGGTGAAGGTTTGTCCCCTCATTTTACAGATAATGTCCAGAGAAATTAAGTGAAATGACCCAGGTAATCCAAAAGAGGATTTCTAAAAATATTTAAATCTATGTCAGAATTATTAGCATAAGTATGGTCTTAAATCTGGCTTCACTTAAGGGGAGAACATTAATTTGATTAGCACAATGTTAGAAACGAGTCTACAGCATAGTATAACAAAGCAGTTAAAAGCAAAGCTCTGGAGTCAGACTGTTTGGGTTTGAATCTATATGTCAGCAATCACTTGTTATGAAATCGTGGTTCTATGCCTCAGTTTCCTTATCTGTAAAATGATGTCCTCCTTCACAAGGCTGTTTACAGCATTAAATGATTTAATGTGTAAAGTGCTTAGAACAGAGTTTTGAGTATTAAATATGCCCAATAAATTAGTACCCATTATTATGATTATCTTATAGTTGTTTCCCAAAGGCTAACCAGACAAATGCTAGAAATAGCCAAAGGGTGCCCACACTCTTGAATGCCAGAATAAGGGGCTGCCACTCCAGCTCAGAGCACATTCTGGCTTGGAAGATGACAAGGACTGTTGGTTGGAAATCCACAGCTGCAGAAAACCAAATGGAAGGGCCTGAGAGTTTTAACCAGTTTCAGAAGGATTTGGGCCCAACCAGTATCCCCGCCAACTAACTAGGATAAATCTCTCTGAGGAAAGCTTCAGTTTAGCTCTATCTGGAATTTCTAATGCAACTCTATTACAGAATTATTTATATATGGCCCAGAAGTGTCCAGGAATGTTTAATTCAAGTCCTTTCCTCAGCATCGTGTTTTACTGTGATTACAATACAGTTTTCTGAAGAATACACAAATAAATCACAGTAAATCCCAAAAGGGAAGAAACTCTAAGAGAGCAGGGTCTTGGCCTGTTCTGTTTGCTATCAAATCACTGGTATCCAAAAGTAGTTGGTGCCACATAGTAAGCATTCAACAAGACTTTCTTTTTTTTGTTTTTTTAAATTATACTTTAAGTTCTAGGGTACATGTGCACAACATGCAGGTTTGTTACATATGTATACATGTGCCATGTTGGTGTGCTGCACCCATTAACTCGTCATTTACATTAGGTATATCTCCTAATGCTATCCCTCCCCGCTGCCCCCACCCCACAACAGGCCCTGGTGTGTAATGTTCCCCTTCCTCTGTCCAAGTGTTCTCGTTGTTCAAAGAATGAATATGCCTAAAAGATAAATGTTTTTGGTTGCTATTGAATGAGCTCATCCCCTTCTTTCCTTTTCTGCTCTACGAAATTATATTTAAAGGAGAAATGCATGATCTGATATCACTAGTAGCAGTCTCAGATATCAGAATAAGAAATATATATAGTCATCCCTCAATTTCCTCAAGAGAGTGGTTCCAAGACCCCCTGCGGGTACCAAAATTCGAGGATGCTCAAGTCCTTATATAAAATGGCATAGTATTTGCATACAACCTCTTGTATATTTCAAATCACCTCTAGATTACTTACAGTACCTAATACATCACTTTATTTGCATAGATTCCGTGTAGTGCTCAGCATGCAGCAAATTCAAGTTTTGCTTTTTGGAATTTTCTTGAATTTTTTTTCCCCAAATATTTTTGATCCATTGTTGGTTGAATCCACTGATATGGAACCCCCAGATACAAAAGGCTGATTGTATATTAAACTGTGATGTTAATATAATTTGTGTAACAGAAATTGTTAATTACTGGTATTTTAGTGAATATAAACTTTATTAGTGAGGCAGAAACTAAAGTAACTTCAAATTGTATCATATGAGAAAATGACATTAACCAATACTAGGCACATTCTACATATAATTTTAAAATATTGGCCGGGCGCGGTGGCTCAAGCCTGTAATCCCAGCACTTTGGGAGGCCAAGACCGGCGGATCACGAGGTCAGGAGATCGAGACCATCCTGGCTAACACGGTGAAACCCTGTCTCTACTAAAAAATACAAAAGCCTAGCCAGGCGAGGTGGTGCGCGCCTGTGGTCCCAGCTACTCGGGAGGCTGAGGCAGGAGAATGGCGTGAACCCGGGAGGCAGAGTTTGCAGTGAGCTGAGATCCGGCCACTGCACTCTAGTCTAGGCGACAAAGCGAGACTCTGTCTCAACAACAACAACAACAAAAAATATTTACAGACTACCCCACAAAAAAATCATTCTTTCATGGATCCTAGGTTAAGTAAAATCATAAGAAATGTAGAATCCACTAACTCAGAGTTTGTGATAACTCAGATAGAGATACCTATGAGACTTAAAACTAAGTAGAGTTTGAAATCATTTGTTCCACTGTGAAAACTGAAGGGTCTTGTTTTGTTTTGTTTTACAAACTAAGGTACAAACATTTAAAGATTCCTTAAATATGCCCTCAAATCACACTGTAATATGCAGTATGGCCAACTATGAATTAAACAACCTCTAACACATTTCAATTAATCTACTAATATCATTTTTCTATTTGGCTTTAACATGTACTATATTAGAATGGAATAAGAGTATTTCTTTATGTCACTTTTGGTACACTTGGAAGAACAATGGACAACTGGAGACAGAAGTTTATCTAGCTCTTATCAGTAAATACCTGTGTGACTTTGGCCAAGCACTTAACCACTATCTTGGTTTTCTCATTTGTAAAAGAGAGATAAGAATATATGTCAACCTTCAAAGGAATATCAGGAAGATCAGATAAGAATGTAGAGAAAAGCATTAATTTGCTTTTAAGAAAATTACAATTTGAATTTTTTTCACAAAGATTGGACTTCCTTCAAATACTCTGAATTAGTACAGGAGGCTTGGTCATCTTCAGGACTACTTGGCCATCTTCTCAAAATAAGTTTTTAGTTTTAAATTAAGACATGCTACTGTGCCAATCATAACTGGATACTGCTGAAAATGTTATAGTCTTGTTTGAATAATTCTCCAAATCCAAATCATTTTAACACAAGCAACACAAAAAAAATTACGTAAATGTGAGGTTTGTGAACACTGTGATAATTTATTTCAACTTACTCTTTTTTCCTACGACCATGAAAAAAACTGGCCCATTCAAAGCATGTCTTTTTGCTTCCAACCCAAAATACAGAGGGAATGCCAACTATGAGAGCCATCAAGTATTTCATCAGAAAGAGAATCAAGTCTGGACGACTCATTTGAGTAACCTGGAAGAACAGAAAGAAAAGCATCTTAAATATATAAAAATAACTTTCTATTAAAGGCCATTATGAAATCTTTTTCTTCTTTCTTTTCCTTTTCTTTTTTTCTTTTTTTTTTTTTGAGACTGAGTTTTGCTCTTGTCACCTAGGCTAGAGTGCAATGGTGTGATCTTGGCTCACTGCAACCTCTGCCTCCCACGTTCAAGCAATTCTCCTGCCTCAGCCTCACAAGTAACTAGGATTACAGGCATGTGCTAACACGCCCAGGTAATTTTTGCATTTTTAGTAGAGGGGGGGTTTCACCATGTTGGTCAGGCTGCAGGTGATCTGCTGCCTCAGCCTCCCAAAGTGCTGGGATTACAGGCATGAGCCACCGCACCCGGCCCAAAATCTTTTAAATAAAGTAAGAGTAAAATAATTCTACAAATTTGATGTTCTCACTTATGAGGTTTTATAGGTAATTTTCTTATTATGTGGAAAAAACACACTCCTGAAAATTTGACAATAAATTTATACTCTATACATTGAGACGTATCTATCTATCTAGATAGATATGATGATAGACATTTGGCTGACATTAGTCATCTTCTAAAATAGGAAAGAATGAAGAGCATTTGTACAATGGCAGGGGAAGGGTGGTGGTGATGTAGACGAACTTTTTAAAAGAGTAATGTGAAAATAAGACGCAATAAAAGGAAAAGACTGATAGTTTTGACTATTAAAAATTTAAAACTTCTATAGAACAAAAAGCCTTAAATCAAATCAATAGAATAATGACTAACTAGAAATATCAATTGTATTATCAATCAGTAAAGCAAACCTAAGGAAAAGAAAATGAAGAATAGACTGGGTGTGGTGGCTGTAATCCCAGCACTTTGGGAGGCTGAGGCAGGCAGATCACCTGAGGTCAGGGGTTCAAGACCAGCCTGGCCAACATGGCGAAACCCCATTTCTATTAAAAATACAAAAATTAGCCGGGCGTGGTAGCAGGCACCTGTAGTCCCAGGTACTCGGGAGGCTGAGACAGGAAGAATCAGTTGAACCGGGGAGGTGGAGGTTGCAGTGAGTCAAGATTGTGCTACTGTGCACTCCAGCTTGGGCAACAGAGCAAGACTCTGCCTCCAAAAAAAAAAAAAAAAAAAGATAAAAGAAATAAAGTATTTGTTAAGACAAAAAATAGCAGAATAATCCAAAGTTGGTTACTGAAAAAGGAATAGGCCAGACTCCAGTCTAATCAAAACAACAAAGGGAAGAAAACAGCAAATACACAGACACAGAAACGATAATAAACAGATGCAAATAGAGAAAAATTAAAGAATCTTAAAAAGACTACTTTGCTCAATTCCATGCAAATAGACTTGAAAACCAATGGAAACAAATGATAGGAAAATTAATTTAACAAAATTGACTCCAGAGGAAATAAAAAAATTTAAACAGATATATTATAGAAGAAATAAAGTTGTCAAAGAGCCACCTCCTCTCAGAAAGCACTAGACCCAAGAGTTTCATAGGAAAATTCTAATAAACCATTAAAGAACACATAATTTCAAATTGTCTAAAAACACACAAAAAGAAAGCTATTAAAATCATTGATATAAAGCAAGAATAAAATCGTACTTAACAAAGGCTCCATAAAGAAACTATTTATTTATGTCTCATTTAGGAATTTGTATGCAAACAGAATTCAACAGCAAATTAAAAGAATAGGCCAGGACCAAACAGGGGAATGCAAGCATGGTTCAATATCAGTAAATTTACTTATAAATTCAACATATTATTAGATCAAAGGGAAAACATATGATCATCTTCATAAATGCCACAAAGGCATTTGATAAAAGTATTCACTCTTGATTTTTAAAAACTGTAATAAAATACAAATAGATGGAGTCCTTAAAGACGCTATATATCTATATCACAATCCAAAAGCAAACATCATGCTTAATAGAAACACCAAAAGTCACTAGAAATATTTTCATTAAAATATGGGATACAAGAAGAGTATCTACTGCCACCACTCTTAGTTAACCATTTCAACAGCTCTAGACTGCAATTAAAGAAATAAAGGTTATAAAAACTAGAAAGGAGGAGGCAATGTGATCGTTATTTATAAATAATATAATTTTATACCTGGAAAAACTAAGAGAATAAAGTAAAAACTATTATAAATTATAAGCGGGGTGGCTAGGTATGAAATAAAATACACAAATAACTTTCACATATATAAATATCAATTAGTAGATATAAGAAAGAAAATTTTTCATTTACCATTGTTATGGGCT
Source organism: Chlorocebus sabaeus (assembly GCF_047675955.1). Lineage (NCBI taxonomy): Eukaryota > Metazoa > Chordata > Mammalia > Primates > Cercopithecidae > Chlorocebus > Chlorocebus sabaeus. The sequence goes on along the minus strand of NC_132911.1, from coordinate 28,148,496 downwards.
AAACTGTCTCCTCTATCCAAATTCATATGTTGAAGCCCTAACTCCCAGTACCTCAGAATGTGACTGTATTTGGAGATGGGGCCTTCAAAGACGTAATTAAGGTTATGTGGGTAGATCCTAACCCAATCTGGCTGATATCCTTATAAGAGGAGGAAATTTAGACATAAAGACACCAGGGATGTGTACACACAGAGAAAGACCATGTGAGGACACAGCAAGCAGGCTCCCGTCTACAAGCCAAGGAGAGAGACTTGAGAGGAAACCAAACCTGCCAGCACCTTCATCCTGGACTTGCAGCTTCTAGAACTGTGAGAAAATTAGTTTCTGTTGTTTAAGCTACCCGGTCTGTGGTCTCTCATTATGGTAGCCCTAGCATACTAATACAAACTATAACAAAAGAGACAAAACACCTAAGAATAAATTTAATAAGAAAAATGATCTATTTGAAGATGTTTTAAAACACACCCCACTTCAAACATGTTCTTAGTTAGAAATAATTTATCATAAGAAAGGAGATTCTCCTTGATTTAGTTATCAAATTCCAAAATTCCAATAAAAATACCAAGAGTTATATGAGAATTAGACAAGTTGATTTTAAAGTTTATACGGAAAAACAAGAACAAACAGGAAAGTCCTGAAAGAGAAGAAAAATACATCATTAAGCTATAATAATTAAAGCTGTGTAATTATGGAATACAGTGTTTAATATAAGCAGTACTTAAGTAAGTGACATTTCAAATCGTTCAGAAAAAATGTTTATTCAACAAATGGATTCTGGACCGGCTTCTAGAAAAAAACAGCTGTGAAGTCATACCATATTTCGTACCTAGATGAATTTCTAAAAGATCAAAAATTCAGTCCAGGCGCAGTGGCTCAGGCCTGTAATTGCAGCACTTAGGGAGGCTGAGGCAGGTGGCTTGCTTGAGCCCAGGAGGCAGAGGCTGCATGGCACCACTGCACTCCAGCCCGGGCAACACAGCAAGATCCCATCTCAAAGTAAATAAATAATTAAATAAAAACAAAAAAACAAAAATTCAAACGTAAGAAAAAAATTAACAACAAAAAAACCATAAAGTTAAAGTTGTAGGTGAAAGCTTTTATTTCGGGGAGAGAGATGAGGAGTTACTTTCTAACAATGACACAAAACTTAGAAGCCATCAAAAAGAGACAAGTGAGCCAAGCACAGTAGCTCCCATCTGTAATCCCAGCGCTTTGGGAGGCCAAGGCAGGCAGATCCCCTGATGTCAGGAGTTCGAGACCAGCCTGACCAATATGGTGAAACCCTGTCTCTACTAAAAATACAAAATTTAGCCAGGTGTGATGGTGGGCGCCTGTAGTCCCAGCTACTTGGGAGGCTGAGACAGGAGAATTGTTTGAACCTGGGAGGCAGAGGTTGCAGGGAGTTGAGATCATGCCACTGCACTCCAGCCTGGGCGACAGAGCTAGGCTCTGTCTCAAAAAAAAAAAAAAAAAGAAAGAAAGAACTGTGCCAGAAAAAACCCCACATTTCTGCATGGCCATAACTATTGTAACAACAGCCAAAATACAATTAAAAAGCTGATATAAAATTGTTGCAAATTATATGGCAGATAAAAGGGCTAATTTCGTTAATGAATAATAAACTCCTACAACTAAAAAAGCCCATGACCCGAAGAAAAACAGGCAAAATACATCAACAATTTACAGAAAACAAAAGACAGATCTAGAGCTCAGACTCATAGTTAATTATATACTGGTTCTACTTTTCAACCTATCAAATAGGTAAGATCTGAAAGTCTGACAGTATATTGCATTAGCAAATGTGTGGACGAATACTCTCATATATTGGAGATGGAGAGGTAAATTCATAAACCTCTATAAAAGACAATTTGGCAATATCTATCAAAGTTATGCCCTTTGATTAAGCAACTATTTAAAAAATGTATGCTATATATTCATATATGTGAAATGATGTATGTTCAACTATTGTACATATATCGTATACCAAAATATTAGAAGCAATATGATTTATCCACTCAATGGAATAGCATGAGGGCATGAAAAGATACTGAGGAAGAGTTTTCTCTTTTGGTATTGATCTCCAACATATCATTAAATAACAAGAGTAAGGTGGGGAAGTGTGTGTGGGAGCTACCAAGTGAGTAAAAGAAAGAGGGAGCAAAGGAATACACTTGTTTGTACACGCATGAATACCACTGAAAGAGGATATACAAATTCCTTATAAAATTCCAAGTTACCCTTGAGAGGGGCACTGGGAAGCTGGGAAGCACAGGTAGTAATAGAAGGGAGACTTTTCCCATATACTTTTGTAGCTTTTGGGTTTCAAACCAGTAAAAACTTTTTTTTTTTTTTTTTGAGACAGAGTCTCGCTCTGTCGCCCAGGCTGGAGTGCAGTGGCACGATCTCGGCTCACTGCAAGCTCCGCTTCCTGGGTTCCTGCCATTCTCCTGCTTCCCAGAGTAGCTGGGACTACAGGCGCCCGCCACCAGCCACAGCTAATTTTTTGTATTTTTAGTAGAGATGGGTTTTCACCGTGTTAGCCAGGATGGTCTCGATCTCCTAACCATGTGATCCACCCACCTCAGCCTCCCAAAACTGCTGGGATTACAGGCGTGAGCCACTGCGCCCAGCCTCGAACCATTAAAAACTTTTAGGGCGGATCACGAGGTCAGGAGATCGAGATCATCCTGGCTAACATGGTGAAACCCAGTCTCTACTAAAAAATACAAAAAACTAGCCGGGCGAGATGGCGGGCGCCTGTAGTCCCAGCTACTTTGGAGGATGAGGCAGGAAATGGCGTAAACCTGGGAGGCGGAGCTTGCAGTAAGCTGAGATCTGGCCACTGTACTCCAGCCCCGGCGACAGAGAGAGACTCTGTCTCAAAAAAAAAAAAATAATAATAATAATAATAATAAAAAAACAGAATTTTAAAAAATATATGTATGAATATTCTAAATATAAAAATAAGTGCTGGGTGGGGCACTGGGAAACATCCTCACTGTTGGTAAACTGGTACAACCTTACTAGTACACAATCTTGTAAAACTTATAAAAAATTTAAATGTATATTTCATTTGATTCAGCAATTCTATTTTGAGAAATAACACCCTAAATAAATAACAGGTCAATAATAGGGGATTGTTTAAATAAATTATGGTATATCCAAATTACCAAATATACAGTCATTCAAAAAAATAATATAAATGAAAAAAGGAAAATACAGACAATGGTGTGCTGGTAAAAGTTCAACAACTGGCTCTCTGGGTCAAGGGAAGCCCTGATTTGCAGCATCTGCCAATTTCGATGGTCATTTTCAAGCAACCAGTGTGATACCACTGAACGTGGAGTTGCCTCTTACAGGCCTGAGAGCCAGCTACAGCACACAACTAGGTGTAGACCGATGTGCCAAATATGATCACCATTTATGTTTCAAAATTATACGGTCATGTGTCACTTGACAATAGGGATATGTTCTGAGTGATGCGTCATTAGGCAGTTTTGTCATTGTGCGAATATCAGAGTGCAGTTAGACTAAACCTAGATGGTATAGCCCACTACACACCTAGGCTTTATGGTATAGCCTATTGCTCCTAGGCTACAAACCTGTACAGCAGGTTACTGTACTGAATAATGCAAACAATTGTATCACAATATTAAATATTTGGGTATCTATTTAAACATAGAAAGGGTAAAATAAAAATACAACATTATAATCTTATGGGAACACCATAGTCCCATATGCGGTCCACGGTTGACTGAAACACTGTTATGTGGTGCATGACTGTAATATCTATAACATTATTTATACATATATAAAATATGACTTTTGGTATGTTTGTTAATATTACCAATATGCACTGTTCTGGCCATCTATGACTGTGTAAAAAACTACACCAAAACTTAATGGCTTAAAGCAAGCATTTATTCTCTCTCTCAGTTCTGTGAATTCACTGGGCTCAGCTGGGTGATTCCCACTTGGGCTCTCACATGTAGCTGCAGTCAGATGATGGCTGGGGCTGGAATCATCTGGATGCTAGTCTGAGCTGGACATACCTACAGGATGGCTTCTTCAATCAAATGTCAGCTAGGATAGCTGGAAAAGATGGGAGCTGACTGAGAAGATCTCTCCCTCTCTCTGTGATTGATCTTCTCAATCACCTTTCTTTATGTTTCCCTCCCTTCATGAAGTCTTTCTATACAGCTTAGGACTAGCCTGGGCTTCCACACATCTTGTGGTCTCAAGATAGTTTGACTTCTTACTAGAGGATGACCTCTCCCAAAGCAAGCATTCCAGGAGATCTTGGCCAAGTCCTGGGGTCATATAGAATCACTTTTGTTGCATTCTACTAATCAAAGGCAAGTCACAGTGTCAGCACGATTTAAGGAAAGGGAGTACTCAAGAGCAAGAGATGTGATTCCCTGGTTGGAGGCAGGGGGTTGCATCTCTCTGAAGAGTAGCTACCATAGTTGTTGCTACATATGGTTGGAATGTTTGTCCCCTCCAAAACTCACGTTGAAACTTAAACCTCAGTGGGGGAATATTGAGAGGTGGGACCTTTAAGAGGTGTTGGGTCATGAGGGCTCTGCCTCATAAATGGATTAACGGGTTATCACAGGAATAGGACTGGTGGCATTATAAAAGGAGGAAGAGGGACTGAACTAGTACTTTGAACCCTCTCGCTATATAACGCCCTGCATCAACTCAGGACTCTGCAGTTCCCATCAGGAAGAAGACCCTCACCAGATGCGGCCCCTTCAACCTTGGACTTCTTAGCCTCCATAACTGTAAGAAATAAATTCCTTTTCTTTAAAAATTACCCAGTTTCAGGTATTCTGTTATACTCAACAGAAAACAGACTAGAGACATAGGGATCAAAAAGTATGGAAAAAATGTAAATTGTGGTTATATTGATTTACAGGGGTAAGGGGGCTTTTCCTCTGAGTATGTTTTATCATTTTCTTCCCACATATTTTGGACTTTTTAAAAAGTAGAAAAGACTATATGTGTATAATCAAAATTGACAAAACATTTAACCAGGAAAACTTTTACTGTATTAATGGAATTCCACAAGTTCAAGAGACACAATGTAAATTTATATTATGATAGATATCAACAAATGTTCTACAAATGAATTGCTCTAAGAAATTATCAAAAATTATACTGATATTTAATCTACAGTATATAGGAATATCATAAATATGTAAAGTAAGCTATGTAAATAAATCAATGATCAACTAGATAGAAAACACAATAAATTTGTAAATGAATCAATACCTAGGACTTACATTCTGCATACATAAACACATCCTTTCTTGCATTTTCCAATACGTATTATCCAATATGGCATACTACTTCTTAAAGGCAGATATTCACATAATATTAAGGAGGAACACATGAATGTAGTAGATAAAACAGGTTGAAAAGCGTAAAGTACTTAGAACTGTGTTTGACACCTAATAAATATTCAAAAATGTTTTTTAGGAGCACTACTATCCCAGAAGATATTAACAGGTAATCCATATTTTATCCGATTTTATTTTACCACAGAATATCTTAAAAAGATACTGGGTATTATGAGACTCTCCCCCCGCCCCTGAGGGATTAGACATTAATATATTCAAGGTTCTGAGAAGTCCTGAAGAACTGTTCATTTTGTTTACCTCAGTGTTTTCTAAGCTGATAGATACATTTTCCCCACTGAAAATTAAGGAGTTGGAATAGGTAAATTCTAAGATTTATTCTAATAGCCTATGAGCCTATTAATCTGGAAAAACTTTATAGGGGAATTAGAGACTAGTTTTGCTACAAAAGTTATTTTCCTTTTCCATTATTAAAAAATCTATCATATTAGTTAAAATGTACATATAACGATGACTGCATAAATTTTTTTTCTTTTTTGGCTCACAAAAAGAGAAAATCTCATAAAAAAGGAGTGTGGGCCAGGCGCAGTGACTCACACCTGTAATCCCAGCACTTTGGGAGACCAAGGCGGGCAGATCACTTGAGGTCAGGAGTTCGAGATCAGCCTGGCCAAAATGGCAAAACAGCATCTCTACCAAAAATACAAAAATTAGCCAGGTATGGTGGCAGGCGTCTGCAATCCCAGCTACTCGGGAGGCTGAGGCAGGAGAATTGCTTGAACCTGGGAGGCAGAGGGTGCAGTGAGCCGAGATCACACCACTGCACTCCAGCCTGGGTGACAGAGCAAAACTCTGTCTCAAAAAACCAAACAAACAAACAAACAAAAAACAGTGGAGTGTGGCAAGGGAAAGAATGAGAGCTGGGAAGCAGACTTCAAATCACATTTGCTTATACTCAATAAATGGTGAGAAAACAAGGACTAACTGAAGAAAAATAATTATTGTAAAGAGGGACTTACATAAGTAATATGATGAAGAAGATGAAGGCAAAGAACATAAAAATTAAAACTAATAGAATTGCAATGAAAAAAGATAAAAGAGAGCTAATCAGAGTTGACAGCAGAATTAGAACAATTGTGTGATGTGAAGAGCACTGGCCTGAGCAATGTGACATCGGTCCAATCACTTTTTATAAAATAAGAGGCTTGAACTTAATGACTTCAAGGCTGTCTTCAATTCTAGATGACTGATCATGAGTCAGAAAATTATCTGCCCTTGTTGAACTTACACTCTAGAGCAGGGTAAGGGTGCAGTGCTATCAATGTATAGGAACTAAAGAAATCTTACAATTTCAGGTAGCAATAAGAACAAAAACACAAGGTAGGGGATAACGTGTGTGGGTGTGGTGTGGTGGTGGATGGGCAAGCTATTTTATTTATTTTTTGAGACCCAGTCTCACTCTGTTGTGCCCAGGATGGAGTGCAATGGCAGGATCTTGGCTCACTGCAACCTCTGCCTCCTGGGTTCAAGCGATTCTCCTGCGCCAGCCTCCCAAGTAGCTGGGAATTACAGGCATGCACCACCATGCCCAGCTAATTTTTGCATTTTTAGTAGAGATGGGGTTTCACCATTTTGGCCAGGCTGGTCTCGAACTCCCTGCCTCAGGTGATCCACCTCGGCCTCCCAAAGTGCTAGGATTAAGGCGTGAGCCGCAGCACCTGGCCAGCAAGCAATTTTAGATCAAAGTGGTCAGTAAAGGCTTCTTCAAGGACATGACATTTAAGTAGGGATTTAGGCAGAAGAAACGGCAATAACAATAATCCTGACAGAACAAGTCTGTTGTCTCTGAAGAATAACAACAAGGCCAGCAAGGCTAAAAGTGAGCATGGATGGAAGAGATGTGGTAGGAGATGAAGTCAAAGAAGGAGGTAGGGGTCAAGTCATATATGGCACTGCAGGGAATAGTATTAAAAAAAAAAAAAAAAAAAAAAAAGGATTTTATTCTAAGAGTAATAGGAAGCCCTGAAGGGTTTTGTACAAACCGGCGACATGATCTCACTTATGTTTTTTAAAACTCGCTCTGACTACTGTGTTGAAAACAAACAAAAGTAGAAGCATGAAGATGAATAGGAAGGCCACTGTGAATTACTGAATGGCTTGGACTAAGGTAGAGGTGGAGGTACAGAAAAGCTGAAGGACTGGATCTGAGATATGTGAGAAAGACAGGGTGCATAGACAGCTCCAAATTTGTGTCTGAACGACGAGTGGATGATGATACCATTTACTGAATGGAGCAGAACTGGGAATGGGATGCAGGAAGCAGATTTGAGAAAAATTCAGAGCTGTGTTTTAGACATACTAAGTTTGAAATGCTTTATAGACTTTCAAAAGGAAGTGTCATGTAAATAGATATTCTGGAACACAGAAACAAGGTTGGGCTGTATAGTCTAAAACATGGGACTGGATAAGATTACACAGAAAAAAGGATAAGGGAAAGAAAACAGAGATCCTAGGAGAGACACCCTATCTTCCAACTTCTATTCTTTAGCACCTTAAACTGAATTGTCTGTGTAAATTAGAAATATTGTTCACATAACATAAATGCTTGCATAAGAGGGAAGGAGGGCTAAAAACAAAATCAGTAATAGCAATAACCAAAACCTCCAATTAGGCAAGAAGATTTGGAAAACAGCAAGGATGTAACACAGAACATTTTGCATTACAGAGTTCTGGTTAAAGCCAAAATTCCAGAAAAGACAAGTCAGCACCTGCCCATGGCAGGGATACAGTAAGAAAGCAACTCACTGCACCCCAGCCTGGGCGACAGAGTGAGACTCCGCCTCAAAAAAAAAAAAAAAAAAAAAAAAAAAAAAAAGAAAGCAACTCAAACACCACCTGTTTTTTGAACATGCCACAGGCAGAGTGTTGGAGCCAGAGGGCCAAGACACTACGGAAGAACAGCCAAGCTACTGCTATAAACGAGTGTCCCCTTATAAATGAAGAACCAAGAGGAGGGAGAATACATTATTATCTACTTACAAATCACACAGAGACACAAAAATAGTGGGGTAGTTAGTATGTAAAACAGGCCATATACTAGCTAGAAAGGCAAAGCTCACTAAAGAAAAGTATTTAAATAAAGGAAATGGGATACAGTGTTTAGTTTTTATTTTTAAAAAGCCCTGTAATAAACCGAATTTTATTTATTTATTTATTTATTGAAAGGGGCTCACTCTGTCACCCAGGCTGGAGTGCAATGGTGCAATTCTCAGCTCACTGCAACCTCCACCTCCTGGGTTCAAACAATTCTCCTGTCTCAGCCTCCTGAGTAGCTGGGACTACATGCACTCGCCACCACGCCCAGCTAATTTTTCTATTTTTAGTAGACACGAGGTTTCACTATGTTGGCCAGACTGGTCTCAAACTCCTGACCTCAAATAACCCGTCTTGGCCTCCCAAAGTGCTGGGATTACAAGTGTGAGCCACCACACTTGGCTATGGAATTTTTAAAGAAAAAACTCACAAAACATCTCAGTTCCTTGCATAATTAAAATGGACAAATAAGAAAACTTTCTTTTTAAGTGTTCCTGAAAACGCTATATTCCTACTGATGTTGTATCACCTTTGCAATTGGAAAAAACTTACCTGATGTATCCCAGCACTTTGGGAGGCTGAGGCAGGTGGATCACCTGAGGTCAGGAGTTCAAGGCCAACCTGACCAATATGGTGAAACCCTGTCTCTAAAAACACAAAAATTAGCCTGGTGTGGCGGTGGGTGCCTGTAATCCCAGATACTCGGAAGGCTGAGGCATGAGAATAGCTTGAACCTGGGAGGCGGAAGTTGCAGTGAGCCGAGATCGTGCCATTGCACTCCAGCCTGGGTGACAGAGCGAGACTCCATCTCAAAAAAAAAAAAAAAAAAAAAAAAAAATCCCCAAAACTTACCTGATGTATTTCTTTGATCTACCTGGAGAATACCTGGCAAAAAAGGGAGACATCAACATCTACTTACTGTAAGCCCTGGGTCTTGATGACTGTCCCTGTTCTACAACAGCCTGGCTAGCTATAAATAGCCTACATTCACTGTCTTCTGAATCACAGATCTCCACTAACAGTGCTCCGATTTAATCTACAGAATTGCAATAACTCTTTTCAACCATCATATACAAACCATTTACCTGCGTTTTGATTTTTCTATTTAGATACATAATCCACAAAGACTTCGAGGCTTAAATTATTTTTAATTAAATAGAAAAAAAACTACTCATGCTAAGGGTGAAATACCCTGCAAAAAAAGAAAAACACTTAAAGTATTTTATTATTATTATTATTATTGTGGCAGCCTAAATTCAATACTTGTCTTTGAGACCTTAGTTTTGAATCAGGTTGGCAGAATCCTTGGCTTCTTTCCCTATCAAGAGGAATCTATACTTTACTAATAGAAGTACATATTGCATTGGGCTTGCTTTTATTTTTTTAAATAAATTCATTACAAAATATTGACTTATATCAAGCCTATGGTCACCTAAAGCCCGCATAAAAATGAGCTATTCATCAGGTTCATACAGAGTCTGTCATACAACTGGTAAGTGACAACAGTTCCTGAATGGAGGTCTTCTGATTCCTGCTTCTGTGTACTTTTTAACTACACTACACTGCTTAGCAACCTTTACTGTTATTATGCTTTGAAAAGTCACTTACTCGCCCTATCAAATATAAAGGCTTATTATGTGATAGCAATTAAGACAATGTAGCACAGGGACAGAAAAATAGACCCTTGAATAGAACAGCAAAACACATTTCACATATGGGAACTTGATATATGACTAAGGCAGTATTATAGATCAGTGGAGAAAAGATGAACTAGTCAATAAATGTGCACGCAACCTAGATTCCTTACACACGCAGCTCACGACAGGGTTCGTGCTATGAGAATCTAATGCTGCTGCTTACCTGTCAGGAGGCTCAGGCAGTAAGGCAAGCGATGGGGAGTAAATACAGATGAAGCTTTGCTGGCTCACCCACCACTCACTTCCTGCTGTGTGGACCTATACTAGTTTGTCGCCTGGGGGTAGGAGATCCCTGATATAGGGTATAACTATCATATTCCTGAAGACATTTTTATTTTTACTAGGGTTCTCCGTTTTTTTTTTTTTTAAGAGATGAGACAGTAAGAACTAAAAACTAACTGTTCTTTAGTCACAGAATTATCTGATTTCCATGTTTATTTTCTCTTACTAGGCTATGAACTGTAGGGCAGAGGCTGTATTTTACTCACAGTTGCTTCTCCAGCAACTATCAATATGCCAAAATAGTACATATATAATAAATGGTTTTGCACTAATGAATGAATTTTGCAAAAGGGGAAAAACAAGTTGTGGTTTAAGGGAGAACAGTTTCTAGATTCATTTAATATTAGACCTAAGAAAAAAACCCTACAGATTATTCAATCCAATCCCTTAAAATTTTAGAGATGAAGAAAGTTTAAACTTAGTGACTAGCCTACAGACACAAAACTAAAGATCTAGCCAGAACTACATGATGTCTCTCCAAATACTCAAACTTGTGTTTTTTGCATAGGAAGAGGTGTAAAGTGATGTTAAGTCTATAGACTTTGGAATCAGCTCACATCCCAACTCTGTAACTTACTGTATGACTTGGGATAAACTGTATAAATATATGAGACTCAGTTTTCTCATTTGTAAAACTGAGTACAATATAACTTACTGGGCTAATGTGAGGATTAAATGAGATGACGTGTATAAATTGTTGAGCACAGGACATGACACACAGCATATAACTTAAAAAAACTAGAAGAAACTATGATTATTAAACTATGTTGCTTCTAACTCTACTATTCTCATAAAATACTAAAATTATTTCCTTAAATTGGTATGGTAATGTCTTCAAAGATTACTGGAAATACGTCTTATTCACATGTGTTTATTATAGTGATATGTTAGAATTCATTTTTATTTATTTACTATAGTGATAGCAGTACTAGATTATATTGAATTTTTTTTTTTTTTGGAGACAGTTTCACTCTTGTCGCCCAGGCTGGAGTGCAGCACGTGATCTAGGCTCACTGAAACCTCTGCCTCCCGAGTTCAAGCAATTCTCCTGCCTCAGCCTCCTGGGTAGCTGGGATTACAGGCGCCCCCCAACTACAACCGGCTAATTTTTGTATTTTTAGTAGAGACCAGGTTTCACCATATTAGTCAGGCTGGTCTCGAACTCCTGACCTCAGGTGATCTGCCTGCCTTGGCCTCCCAAAGTGCTGGGATCACAGGCATGAGCCACCAAGCCCAGCATATATTAAATATTTTTAATACTATTATGCAGTAGAGTAAAAGGATGATCCTCAAAAGTAGTAATGAGAATGCAACAATGACAATTTATATGGGACAGAAAAATGTCATAGGTCACCAACCACTGTTACAAAAGAATGATCAAAGATGACATAGAATAATACCTGCTATAGATGAGGGGTCAACAAACTACAGCCTGAAGACCAAATCTGTTGCAGTGCCTGTTTCCACAAATAAAACTTTATTGGAATACTTCCTTCCATTTGCTGACTTACTGTCTATGGCTGCTTTTGTACCATAGCAGCAAAGCTGAGTAGTTGTACCATAGCCACAAAGCTGAGTAGCTGCAACAAAAAGCAATGGCCAGCAATGTCTAAAATATTTATTATCTGATCTTTTACAGACAGTTTGCCATGCCCTACTGTAGATAATGGCAAGTACATTGAATTTTTTCCTAAAAATGTGTAAGCTATTTGCATACCAGGTATTTCTGCAGTTAAGACTTAAACTGAACACACAGGTTATTCTGTTTAACAGAGGCCAGAATAACTTGTATATTTTATCATATTTATCCAAAAGTGTCATTTGACAGCATTTTACAACCAGTACATAACAGTATTAATGGTTTCTATAAATTTCTATAACAGTCTATGTTTCCTTCTTATCCTATTCTGTAATATTTTCTGGCAAAACAAGAGATATAGAATATTTTTTCAGGGAATTCTCATTCTTTTCCTCTATTACAGAAACTAAATAATTTTGAGGTTTGGCCCTAGGAAGTCATAGGTAGGCAGGATATTTACCAATTTAAAGATTAGTAGTAAAAAAAAAAAAAAAAAAAAAAAAAAAAAGTTAGTAGTACTACATATTTACAAAAAAGATTTACTCATTGTCTAATGTTGGAAGCGTAAAACATACCCATTTCCCTCATGGTCCTTTCATAAACAATTCTGATTCCTTTTGGAACTGCCTGGTAAAGGGAAAGACTCATCAGAAAATGAAGCTAAAATCACAACAAATTAGATTTAATGTTATTCTGCTATTTTTGTACTTTTCTGAATCAAGACTAGATAAAACAGATGGGATGCCTTGTGTGCTCAGAAGAATAGAAATAGTATTTTTTGTTTGTTTTCTATAAAAATAATTTTGCTTTGAGACCAGGTCTCCCTCTGTCACCCAGGCTGGAGTGCAGTGACACGATCTCGGCTCCCTGCAACCTCTGCCCCCTGGGTTCAAGCAATTCTTCTGCCTCAGGCTCCTCAGTAGCTGGGATTATAGGTGCGTCGCCACCACAGCCCAGCTACCTTTTGTATTTTTAGTAGAGATAGCGTTTCACCATATTGGTCAAACTGGTATGGAATTCCCAACCTCTCAGGTGATCCACCCTCCTCAGCCTCCCAAAGTGCTGGGATTATAGGCATGAGCCACTGTGCCTGGGCTATAAAAATAATTTTTAAAGAATTCTATAAATCGTTATAATGTGAATTTGACAGTCTTGGTTAAGCTGCCTGTATAACACATTTCTGTTGCTGAAATAAAAGTTCTAGTGCCAAAATTCCTTGGGACACACTGCATTAAATTAGATGGATGAAAGAGATGAAAGAAATGAAGGAAGGGGCATTTTAGGAAAGGAAGGAAACATGTGCTTTTCAAAATCGATGTTTAAAAGAAAAAAATTACTCTAGTGCAGAGTATAGGATAATCCTTTTCAAAGCCTCAAGAATTATGTACTTGTAGTAACAGGAGTTAATACTGAAATTTTACTTCGTGCAAAGCACTCTGGTAAGAGGTTTAAATTTCTCATTTAATCTTCATTGCCACCCATGAGGTACATATTACTGTATTTAGCATACTATTTCCTGCATTTTATATGAAGGAACGGTAGCAACAAGTCATAAACCCAGCCTGTCTGATTTTAAAGCCCACATTTTTAATGAATATCATGCTAAATTCAAATTCTTTTCTAGAAATATCAAGAATCTTTGAGAACTGTAACTCTTTCATAGGATACTTTGAAATTCTTAGAAGGCATTAAACAGAGGAAATTATTATTAGACCAAAACAACCCAAATATCTGTAAAATTACTGATCTGTTATTTTTAAATACACAATATAAAAAAAGTATTCTAGAAATAAACCAGCTTTTAAATTGTGAAATACTACTCTGACTACTCAGACTATATTTCATAATTAATTCATAATTTAGGCATTCTATACTACTTTTCAAGTATTATTTAGTATTATTTAATAAACATTAAAAATGAGTCTTCTTGCTAAAAATGGTATGTATAGTATTTCAAAATCTAGGTAGTGACATCAAAAACAAAGAGAGGCTGAACGACGGTCATAGCCAAGAGGCGGCCAAGGAGACATGACTACTAAATGTCATCTCCTGGGCGGGATCTTAGAACAGAAATGGGACGTTAGATAAAAACTAAAGAAATCCGAACTAAAGTATGGACTTCAGTTAATAATAATGTATCCCTATTGGTTAGCCAATTGCAACAGATGTACCACAGTGATATAAGATGTTAATAACAGGGAAAGCTGGTACAAGGCATATGGCAACTCACTGTATTATCTTCACAATTTTTCTGTCAATCTAAAACTGTGCTAAAACCTAGAATTTTATTTAGAAAACAGATAAAACAAGCCAGTGAAACTGTTTTCAGCCACAGCACTCATTTTAAAATACTTTACACCCAGCCAATTTTTCTTTACATTATGAATTTACATTCACGCGATTTGCACTAAACCCAATTGGTATTTTGAAAAAACATGATAAACAACTCACGAACTGATTTTTTCAGATATTTGAAAGTTTCTGTAATATGAGAGATAACTGTAAAGCAATCTTACTGGTTTTTAAGCAAATATATTCAAATATTTTCTCTAAGTCACCTGAGGAGACTGCTCCATCATTGCTTAAAACATTTAAAAAACTTACTAGGAATTATCATCAGCACCTACTAAGTGTTCTATAAGGCACACTCAATAACAGCAGATCTTTATTCAAGTATGTGGGGTATTACTTCAATATAAAAATTTCACATCACTGGTGCTCAATTCAGAAGTCTGTATAAGATTCCTCTAAAAATAAATTCTGAACAAAAACAAAATATTAATATCCTAATATCTGAATATTTAAAAAATCAAAGTAGGGCAAATTATTATATAATTCCATTTATATGAGATATCTAGAATTAAATTCATGGAGACAAAGTAGAATGGTAGTTGACAGGGGATGTGGGGAAGAAGAATGGGGAGTTATTGTTTAATGGGTACAGAGTCTCACTGACTGATTGGCTGTTTTTTATTGAGATAGGGTCTTGCTCTGTCACCTAGGCTGGAGTGCAGTGGTGCAATCACAGCTCTCTGAAGCCTTGACCTCTTGGGCGCAAACTATTCTCCTGCCTCAGCCTCCCGAGTAGCTAGGACTACAGGAGCATGCCAACATGCCTGGCTAATTTTTATATTTTTTGTAGAAACGGGGTCTTAACCGTGTTGCTAAGTCTTCTCAGTTTGAAAAGATGAAAAAGGTACTGGAAATGGATGGTGGTGATGGTTGCACAATGTGAATTTACTTAATGTCACAGAACTGTACACTTAAAAATGATTAAAATGAGAACGTATACATAACGTGTGTGTGTGTGTATAAAACTACAATTAAAAAAACAGGTGGCTGGTCCTCTAGTTTATCTGTAGGCTACAGTTCAGATGGGCTATAGTTTGCTGATCCTTAAGCTAATGTAACTGTGTAAGCCACATTACTTCTTTCTGCTTTAAATGCTTTTGAATGGCAGGAATGAAGCCATGCTGTCTATTTGAAAGGGTTGTTGGGGATATCAGTAACCACAGATTTTACCCACAATGATGTCTATACAAATAAGAGTTCATATTTATAGTGCTTTATTTTTTTTGAACAGGCCAGGTTTAACTCAACATCTACTTACGCAAGCAAGATTGGAAAGCACAAGAATCACAAAGGAATTCATGGGACTCACATATAGAATAAAACTTTAGCCACACCAGCACTATCTTCAAGAACAGTCTCTGAATTATTATGCTAAAGAGAAAGGAAATCCTAGAAAAAAATACTTATTGGAGGGAATTTTTAAAATGTATTCAAGTGTTATTAACCCATGAGATGTTAGGGTAAAAAACATCCCTTTCCATCAGCTTTGTGAAGGGACATTTCTGTGAAGAACAAAAAGCCAGAGAGAGATTCCCAAACTTCAATAAATAAAAGTTCTCAAAAAAAAAAAAAAAAAAAAAAAAAAAAATCATGAAGTTGCTTAGAGCTAAGTTCAGGAGACAGAATGAGTGTGAATGACCAAACTGGTTAATAATGGTCTTTTGGTTAAATTTAAAATAACTATTAAATGTATTTTTAAAATTAGAAAATAAGAACAATAAATGAGTTAAGCTTTCAATTCAAGAACCTAGAAAAACAAAGTAATTCTAAAGAAAGCAGTAGGAATGAAATAAGACCAGAAATAATTGAATTAAAAAGATAATCTTTGGTGGGCGCAGTGGCTCAGGCCTGTTATCCCAGTGCTTTGAGAGGCCAACGAGGGAGGATCCCTGAGGCCAGGAGTTTGAGACCTGCCTGGGCAGCATAACAAGACCCCATCTCTACCAAAAACAAATAAAAAGAAATAATCCTTTAACAAGATTGATCATGGGGGGAAAAAAGAACATATATATTAGGAACAAAAACTAAAATGGTAAAAACATTTTAAAAATGAACAAATTTATGCCAATGTATTTGAAAAGTTAGATGAAATAATGTTCCAGAAAAATATAAATGAAAAAAAATGCCTCAAGAAGAAATAAAAGACCTGAATAAAACCATTAGTATTGAAGAGATTAAATGGTTAACTTACAAAAGCCTACTTTCTTAACCAACTTCTTTCCTTTCACTTCAAAGACATGAGGACAGTTTTACAGGAGGATGAGCAAATCCTTTCCAAGAGTAGGCAGCTCTTACATGAAATATAAAACTTGGAAAGCAAGCGAGACAAATTGGTCCCTACTTGCAAACAACATGATTTCTGGAAAGAATATCTAAGAGAAGCCATACACAATCGGAACTAATAGGGGTTCAACAAAGATGTCTGATATAAAACCAATACACAAAATCAATCAGGCCAGGTACAGTAGCTCACACCTATAATCCCAGTCTTTAGAAAGCCAAGGTGGAAGGATCACTTGAGACCAGCCTGGGCAACACAGGGAGACCCCATCTCTACAAAAAATTTAAAAAATTAGCCAAGTATGGTAGCACACGCCTGTAGCCCCACTTACTAAGGGGGATGAAACAGGAGGATCACTGGAGCCTGGGAGTTCATGGTTACAGAGAGCTATGACTGTGCCACTGCACTCCAACCTAGGCAACAGAGTAAAACTTTGTCACAATAAATAAAAAAATTTTTAAATGGCATGCCTGTACACCAATTTAATGAAAATGTAAATAAACAAGATATTAAAACTCAGTATTGCAAAAACAGCAATGTTCCCCAGATTCATTTATAAATCGAAAACAATTTCAATGAAAATCCTGACAGTGTTTTCATGGAAAATTGATTTTAAAACTCATACCGAAGAGCAAAGTACCAAGAATAGCTAAAATAGTTTTGAAGAAGAAGAACAAGGTAAGGAAGACGTGGAGTTGACACATGGTTATACAAATGAGAGAGCCTAAAAATCAAACTTGTGCATGACAGAGGTTGCATTACAATTGAAATAGATGAACTATTTGATCTATGATGCAGAAAGCATATGTCTTATCCATATGGAAAAATAAAATTATGTTCCTTATGATATTCACAAAAATAAATTTTATGGGATTAGAGATATGACTCAAAAAAGCAAACTGTAGAAACTGCTAGAAAAAATACAGCAGGCCCTTTTAATGACTTTAGTGGCAGGGAAGGATTATCTTAAAACACAAAAGACAAAGCACAAATAAAGTGAAAAGACAAGCCACAAAGCAGAAAATATCTGTAATGCAAATGACTGGCAAAGAATACCAAGAATATTTAAACAGTAAAAAGCAAACAATCTAACAGAGCAATGGACAAAGATAAAAAATAGGTAAATCACAGAGAAACCCCAAATGGCCGATAAAAATACGAAAACACATTCAACCTTACTTATAAGAAAAAGGTAAATTACTACAGAATTAAGATATTATTTCAAAGGTTGGCAAAAATTTAAAAGCCTGAGAGTGCCAAAATGGGCACAAAGGGGAAACTCATACTCTGGTGTTAGTATAAATTAAAATAACCACTTGAGTTGAACATGCTTATAGCCTACAATGCAAAACTTCCAATAGAAACTCTTGTTCATATTTGTATGAAATCTTTCTTCATTTCTTGTAAGAAATGAAGGTGTTATAAGAATATTCACTGAAAAATGGCTTATAACAAAAAATTAGAAACGACTATAAAATTCATCAATAAATGAGTGAATAAATTATAGTATATTTATACAGTAGCACACTCCACTGCAGTTAAAACAAATTATCAGTACACATACCAACATATATATTCTCAAAAACATAAAATTGAGTTTAAAAATGAGCTACAGAATGATCTCACTTATATGCATTTTAGAAACTTGCATCAACAGCAAATTTCATGGATACATAAACACTCAGCAACAGTATAAAAATATTCAGGAGAATGAAAAACACCATATTTATGAGAAGGGTTCCTCTAGGGAGGGAGACAGAAGAGGAATGGGAATATGGAAAGGAACAGAGGAGGTATTAACTGTATCTTTAATATTAGATACATAGGTACACAGACAGATATAGATACAAATGCCACAATTTCAAGATTTCACGGTAGTTGGGTTGTGAGTACATGGATATTTATTTTCTATATCTCTATATATTTGAAATACGTTATAAATTTCCTTTATATTAGTAAAAGGAAACATTTTAAAAACTAGAGTTGTAGTATTAACATAAATGCAACTCAAAAACAAAATATTGAGTTAAAGAATTTAGTCAAACATGGGTGAAACAAACATTTTTTATAACTACATATGTATTGGTAATTGTATCGGCTTTTATGGGAATGAACAATTCCAAATTCACGATGATGGTTGTCTCTGGGGAGCGAATAAGAGGAACAGGATGAGGGAAGGGTACACAGGAAGTTTCAGCTAAATTTATGACTTCTTTTAAAAGTCTGAAACAAATATTGCATTTGCTAAAGCTTACTACTGGATGGCTTTTAAAAAACATATTTATATGTAAATAATGGTAGCAACAACAATAACAGACAATTACAAGAAAGAATAGAGCCAACATTTTGAGCACCTATTATGTAGTAGCCACACTTCTCCCATCCAAGGACTAACCAGGCCCGACCCTGCTTAGCTTCCGAGATCAGAAGATATCGAGAGCATTCAGAGTGAAGTGGCCCTAGACTAGTAGCCACACTTCTAAGTATTTACATGCATAATCCTAAAAACAACCCTAGGAGGTAGATTCTATTACTATCCTCATAGTATGAAGAACTGAAGCAGAGAGAGGTGAAGTTCATCCAAGGTTATAAAGTTAATTAATGAAAGTAAGAAAAGAAGCTAGGACTCCTACTCCAGCTTACATTTTAATACCTTTGTTGTTATTATCATTTGTTATTCATTTCTGTATGATGGAAATATTTCTTAGAAAACACTATTAATCCCGTCCCCAACACACACACATATATATTTCAGTGTAGCTCAAACTGTTTCTAAAGATGCTAAAAGAATTCTAGGTATGTCATGAAAAGAGCAGCATCCCAACTACTCTACTGATTTACATGTTTGAGGTTTGGTATTTTTTAAGACCATTATTTCATGGTCAAACATTATTTCTTCAATAGCCCTAAAATAATAATTTACAATCTTAGAAACTGACATGGGGAAGCATAAAATATAATTCAACATCTCTCTCTCAGAAGGAAAACTGGATTATTTACCTTTAGGTCTGAAAACTCGTATTAGGAGTTTTTAGTAAGCAGTTCTGGCAAGAAATTGAATGAAATTTCAATTATTCATTTTTTCCTAGTCTCTAAGTTATGAGTTGGTTTATTTTTAAAAAATCAGTACCTAATATTATACAATGTTAAATATCATTTGTATAGGACTATTTATACCAAAATAAAAGGGAAATTGGCATTCTCAGTGATTAAAAATGTATCAGCATTTATTATGTGCTAACCCCACACTCTCTGTAGCAGTAACCATTTCTTAAATGTACATTTCTGTTACCATGTCTTAAAAATGTCTTCTCTTCTCAAGCTATATACCCACATTCTCATTACTATTATCTACAGAATGTCTTCAAAACACAAAAAAAGAAATTCTTCCTTTCAAAGAATTCACTGTATAGTAGTAGGGGAAACAGACTAGTAAACAAAAGTTATCTGTAATACATAAGTACTTCAATAAAGGTATTTAAAAGTATTAGAGTAACAAAGGTTGGAGGAGATGAAAAGGTGGCTGGTGCACTTTTATAATAGGAAATCTGGAAAATGACGAACAGGAGACACCACATTAGAGTACTCTTTTAAGAAAACTTGTTTTAAAAGAAACAAGAGAGGCTGGCATGGTGGCTCACGCCTGTAATACCAGCATCTGGGGAGGTCCAGGAGGGAGGATCACTTGAGGCCAGGAGTTCGAGACTAGCCTGGGCAACGTAGTGAAACCCCATCTCTTAAAAAAATGAAATAAAAAATGAGCTGGGCATGGTGGTGCACACCTGCAGTCCTAGCTAATCGGGAGGCTGAGGCAGGAGGATTGCTTGAGCTCCTGGAGTTTGAAGCTGCAGTGAGCTGTGATCACGCCACTGCATTCTATTAAGACCCTGTCTCTAAATAATAATCGTAAATATATAAAAGAAGATAGGGTAATAGTACGAACACAGATTCTAGAAGTACTAAAGACGGGAGAGAGAAATACTTAGCATTAACTCCTCTGATATATTTTCCTTGACTACATTTATCTAAGACTAAATCCCAGCTGTTCATTTACTACCCATGAGCAAGTCATTTAACATTTCAAAGCTTCAAATATGATGCTAGATGTTCAACAACTCTAAATTACAGAGGCAATCTGAATAAATGATCTCTAAAGTTCTTTCTAGATTTGAAATTCCATAATTCTAAGACTACCAGAGGCTCTGAACTCTAAACTCAAAAAGAAATCACAAAATATTCAGTATGTAAAGAAGAAAAATCAAGATCATTAAGAGTTTTTATACTTGCATCTTATTTTTGCAAAACTGCTATTAATAAAACAATTTCTAACCTGAACATCAGTAAAATTCCCATAAAAAGACAGCACATTTTTATAAATGTTGGTAAAGTGCTTCTCCCCCACAATACTGCACACTTCTGGAAAAAAAAAATCACCAATAGAAGTACACTGCTTAAAAGCCCATAGCGTAGACTTGTAAGTCATCTTTTAAAATGAAGATGTCTATCAAATATGTGTATTACATATTTACTACAACGTATTTATCTCACCCTTAAAATGTTAACGTACAAGTTGAAGATTCATGACATTTCAAAAAACAGCTGATATTAACTCTTTATAGTAATATGCTTTTGTTTTATTATCACACATTCTGAAATTTGTAACAAGGTTTCCCTTACCTGATATGGACACGGAATGTGATATTCTCTGCAGCGTTCTTGTATCCACGTTGTTTCCCAGATGCCACGGTAAGCTTGCTCATAAAAGTAGCATCCAATTACAACCAAGAGTGGTACGAGATAAAGAATGCTGAAAACACCAATCCGGATCATAAACTTCACTAATTTATCTTGGTTCTCCTTTTCTAATGGAATCTCAATTCGAACTCTGTTTAGGGATATAATGCCAGCTAAGAGGAGAGAAACCCCAACTACCACATACAGGCAGAGGGGAGCAAGAACAAAATATCTCAATGCATCAACATCGTAGAGGCCAACAAAACACACGCCACTAATATTATCACCTTCAATTTTATTCATCGCTAAAAGGATGATAGTTAGAGTTCCAGGGATGCCCCATGCACTGGCGTGAAACAGCAATGCTTTCTTCTCAATAGCTTCACTACCCCACTTTGGCACAGCTGCTAAAAACCATGTGATGGTAAGAATTACCCACCATACACTGCCAGCCATAGTAAAAAAATAGAGTACCATAAAAAGCATGGTACAGGCTTTATTATGAGATCCTTGTGTCACTGTGGAAGCCTTATATTGTGCAGGGATGGACGCATTGCAGGCTACTCGATCCTCAAGCAAAAATCCAATGAAGAAAATTAAGGATACCATCATGTAGCAGACTGCATAAAATATAATAGGCCTTTCAGGATAACGGAATCTTGTGACATCAATCAAAAAAGTTAAAAAAGTAAACAATGTGGCAGAGAGGCAAATGATTGAAATCAATCCTATGAAATAGCGAGCAAATGATAGTTCTTCTCTCCTGAAGTACATATTTGGACAAGGAGGTGAACAATCACGCACGTGCAGAAAAGAATAACCCAGATCAGGATCAATTTTTAACTCTCGGGGACACCAAAAACCATAGTCTCTCTGCACTGCCACTGGGGCTCCTTCAGTGGGTTCTCCAGCTAAATTCAGATCCACAAGTCGAGGATACGGCTCATCACAATCTGGGAATCTAAAAAACAAAACAACATGAGAACTATTTTTACTTATGGGGAAATCTACCACGATCTAACAATTTGGATTTCCAAATCTGGCACTCACAACCTTATTTATTCCTGAAGAGCAAATGTAATACATAGAAATAAAGTAAATGGTGATATCTTGTTTGTGGTCCATACAACCAGATTTTTGACAGTTGAGCAAAAAATACTAGTTGTATGTCCTGAGAAAGTATGATAGCCTCGAGACAAAGAAAACAAGGTTGTGTTGCAGATATTTATGCAACTAAGGAGACCATTGTCATGAACTCCCTTCATCTTTAATTTTTTTGCCAATAACTGTTTCTAAGACTTTAGACTCCCAGTAACTGTTTGCTGTTTTATATGCATCAAATAGTTTCTAAGAAACTATCATTAAGTTTGCCAAACACATATATAACCTTATACTGTAGATGATTAATATCTTCAAATTTTTTAGATTTTCTAATACAAACCATTTTCTTCACAGATAATTATAAAGCCAATGACAGAATGTATTGCATTCAAGTATTTATTGGAACACTGCAATATGCCAGGAGTTAAAAAGATAAAAATACAGATCTCTATCCTTGAATCTAGGAGATACATACTTATAAACACAACATACACAAAATACAGCAGTGTGACACTCTGCTAGCAATTAAAATCTATATAAGGTACAAAAATGATAACGATAAAGACAAATTAATTACATAAGTGGTAGGAATTATGAAAGACTTCACAGAGTAAATTCCCCAATACAGGATTTTAAATCAATATTAGCAGTAAGCCAATCAGCATTCTAGTAAGCAAATATAAACATAGGCATAGGTGTCTGAACAGGGTGTGTTTGTTACTGCTGGAACATAAAGTGTGCATGACTTGTGGCAGGAGATGAGACTGGAGAGGTAAGCATGTTGCAGAAATGTGTGTGTGTGTGTGTGTGTGTGTAAACATTAACAAAATTTAAAACCATGTAAACACTACAATTTTCCCATGTTACCCGATACTGATATATCTATGGAAATTATTTGTATATCTAACTGCCAACCCAACATATACACTTAGATATATAATAGGCACCTCAATCTTCAACCCTTCTGAAAGCAAATTCTTGACTTCTACTCCACAGGTTTCCCCATATCAATAAGCAGTTATTCTATACTTCTAGCTGCTCAGGCCAAAAACCTTGGGGTTATCCTTGATGTCCCTTATCTTTCATATACACATCACAATCTACCAGCATTTCCTGTGATTCTACTTAGTGATACATCAGGAAACTGACCTCTTCTCATTTCCTCCCCTCTGGTGCCCAGTCTGAGCCATCAATACTTCTTCCCTGGACTTCTAGAGGGGCCTCCAATTGATCTCCATTTCCACAGAGCAGCCAAAGTAATCCTTTAAAGATATGCTACTCCTGTGTCCGTGATCCTCTCTTCTGCTTAAAACCCTCTAATGGCTTCTCATCTCAGAGTCAAATCCAAATTCCCTACCACAGCTACACAGACTCTCAGCCCCAGTACTTTTCTGATCTTATTTCCTTCCATTCTCCCTCACTCACTTGGCTCCAACCATTTTGGTCTCCTGTCGTTGAGTTTAGGAAGCATGGTTCCACTTCAGAGTCTCTGTACTTGCTGCTCTGTTTCCCCTCTGCCTAGCCTGCTCTGCCCCCAGATATCATCATTTGTTTTCTCACTTCATTCAAGTCCCTGGTCCAAAGCCTCCTTATCAAAAAGGACTTCTCCAAGCACTCTATAGAAAACAGAATCCCTCTGCTCTCCTATATTGTATCCCTATCACCTACCGCATTTGTTCTTATTAGCATTCATTTTCCTGTGACATTGTCTACAATTTTATTTACCTCCACCACTAGAATTTTCACTCCATAAGAACAGGATCTCTGTTTTCCTCACTGCTCATTTTTGGCATCTAGAATAGTGCCTAGCACACCAAAGACATTCAACTGACATCTGTCGAACTAAAGAATGTTGGTTGAGTGAATATATTCATATAACCCAAACCCAAGTAATCAGAAAGGTAACCAGGAGCAGTGTAAAAGATAGACTTGAGTGGGGCAAAAATGGGGGCAGGGACACCAGATGTGCCAAAATGAAAGCCAAATAAGGCAGTGAGAATGAGATGGATATGAAATTAGTTAGCTAAAAGCAACAGAATGCATAACTTGAATGTGGGAGTTAAGATCAATGAAGTAGGAACAGAAGATACTTCAAGGGAATAAAAAAGTAAGCCAAGAAGTAAAATCAATTTTACATATGCCAAAATTGAGGTTGCTGAGACAAACTGAGGCCAGGATTTCCAATGGCTACTGGATATATGTTAGGATTTTCAACAGCTGCTGGATATATGCAGGTTTTGAGCTTTGCAGGGAGAGGCTACAGATTCAGGTTTAGGAATTATCAGTATATAAATAAGAGTTAAAATAGGTGAGATGAGATTATCCAGCGAGGGCTGTAGAGAATAGGAACCAAACTCTGGGAAGCACCATTATTCAAGGGGCAGAAAAAAGAGGAGGATCCAGGAAGGAAACTGAGAAGGAACAGTCTGAGACATAACAGATCACAATAGTTCTCTTACACGATGGACTGAATCATTTTCAGGAGAGGACAGGCTGAGGTTGAAGGAAATAAAGGTGAGATACAAGTTTAAGTGATACAGATTTGGCACGAGTGCTAAGGAAAACAAACAAATTTTTCTGACCAAGACAAGTGGTTACAAATAGAAAATACAACTGCTGTAATTTCAGAATCATTAAATATATAGCATAATCAATTTGTAAAAAATTAATCAGTCTATTTGGAGGTCTAAATAAGTACAGTAAGAGGAATGAGATGAAACTGCTATCAAACATGTTATTTCAAGTGATAGACCACAACATTTAAGCTAAATAAAGAAACAAATGAGACCAGAAAGGGTCTATTTAGGATAAAAAGATAAAAATTCTGGGGTTGTCCATGAATTATTAGAATAGGTGCTGTCTTCATCCATTTTGTGCTGCTATGACAGAATACCTAAGACTGGGTAATTTATAAAAACCAGGGATTTATTTCTTACAGTTCTAGAGGCTAGGAAGTCCAAGTCAAGGGGGCCTGCATCTGGGAAAGAGGTGCATCCTTGGTGTACCAACCCATGGCAAAAGGGCAAGAGAGCATGGGGGTCCAGGGAGGAAAAGAGGCCAAACTCATCCTTTTATCAGGAACCCACTCTCGCAATAACTAATGCCCTCCTGAGATAATGGCATTAATCTATTCATGAGGGTGGAGTCCTCATGATCTCTTAAAGATCTCACCTCTCAGCACTGTTGCACTGAGAATTAAGTTTCCAACACATGAACTTTGGGGGACATGAATATTCATGAAACAAACCCCACTGCAGTGGCACTCAGAGGCAGAGCCTGGCCAAGTGCAGTGGCTCAGTTTATAATCCCAGCACTTTAGGAGGCCAAGGCGGGAGGACTGCTTAAGGCCAGGAGTTTGTGACCTCCCTGGGCAACAAAACAAGACCTCATCTCTACAATTTTTTTTTTTTTTAATTAGCTGGACATGGTGGCATGCACACGTAATCCCAGCTACTTGGGAGGCTGAGGCAAGAGGATGATTGAGCCCAGGAGTTTGAGGCTGTAGTGAGCTAAGACTGTGCCCCTGCACTCCAGCCTGGGCAACAGAGCGAGACCCTATCTCCAAAAAAGAAAAACGAAGTGAGGTCTTTGGGACAATTAAGGGATTAATGTCCTTATAAAAGAGGCTGCAGAGTGAGCTTGCCCCTCTTGCTCTCCTGCCACATGGGGATACAGTGTTCCTATACACTGAAGGATGCAGCAACAAGGTGCCATGTTGGAAGCAGAAAGCAGCCCTCACTAGAAACACAACCTGCCTGTGCCTCTGCCTGAGAAATAAATTTTTATTATTTATAATTTGCCCAGTCTGTGGTATTTTGTTATAGCTGCACAAATGAACCAAGGTAACCAGTATAGTAGGTACAAAAGTATGAGAGCTATGGAAGAAAAAAAGGTTACTATGAAAGTTCCCTTTGAGGCTGGGCGCGGTGGCTCATGCCTGTAATCTCAGCACTTTGGGAGGCCAAGGCAGGCAGACCACCTAAAGTCAGGAGTTCAAGACCAGCCTGGCCAACACGGTGAAAACCCGTCTCTACCAAAAATGCAAAAATTGGCTGGGCATGGTGGCGGGTGCCTGTAAGCCCAGTTCGTCGGGAGACTGAGGTAGGAGAATTGCTCGAACCCAGCAGGCGGAGGTTGCAGTGAGCCGAGATTGCGCCACTGCACTCCAGCCTGGGTGACAGAGCGGACTCCATCTCAAAAAAAAAGAAAAAAGAAAGTTCCCTTTTTCAGAATTTAAGATTTCAAATTTAGGCAATCCCAGGATATGAGGACATAAAACAGGTTTAATCCTATCAAAACAAATTTAAAAAATAAAGATTATGAGATTTCTATGCTTATATATAAGCTATTAAAATAAAAAGACACCTAAACAATAGGCGTTAAATACAAGAAGCATAAAACAAGAGTTCCTACCCAGGCAATTCATAATTGTTTTATTTACAGACTTCTAAAAGAGAAACTAGCAACATTTTCAGGTGTCTGGAGAGAGAAGAGATGAATGGTTAGATGGGACTAAATAAAAGGGCAGGTAAAATAGGTGGGAAATAGACAAATATGAGAAAGCAGAACATCAATGAATTGACTACAAGAAGCTAATACAGTAGTCCCCATTTAACATCGTAGATTCTTTTAAACTGTGACTTCAAGCAAGACACCATACAGTAGGTCCTTAAAAATCACTGTTTTTTTTCCAACGTCATTTTGTTATAACGTTTATAAGAAAACAAATTGGTATCCACGAGGCTAAGGCAGGAGAATGGCTTGAACCCGGGAGGTGAGGTTGCAGTGAACCAAGATCATGCCACTGCACTCCAGAGCTTGGGAGACAGAGTGAGATTCCAGCTCAAAAAAAAAAAAAAAAAGAGAAGAGAAAAGAAAACAAATTGGTTTCATTAAATGTCATTCTGCTTAAAGTCACATATTCTGAGAACCTATCAACAACGTTAAGTGAGGACTTACTGTACAGCATTTATTATTTCTTAAGTTTCTCCATCTGTCAAGTAAGTAACAAAATCTGCTTTACTTGCCTCCAAGGGCTATTGCCAGACAACAAACAAAATTATTTTTAAATATGAAGGAGAAAAGAAGGTTGCTTATAATAACAAAAACCTGGAAACAACCTAAATGACCATCAGTAGAAAGCTAAATAACTGTAGGATATTAATACAATTGGCCACTACACGGCAATTAAAAGGAATGTACCAGACCTACAAGTTACAGGTACAAAAACACAGATAGATACATACAAAAATGTTGTGTTGTTTATGGATATGCATATATGTAGTAAGAGTATATAAGCAAACATGGGAATGATTTTAAAACAAATTCAACATAAAGATTATCTCACTCCTGGGGGGTAAGAAGATAATAAGCTCAAGATGGATAATAAGGAAAAACCTTCAATTCAACCTGTATTGTTTTATTTCTTAAAAAAAATCTGAAGCCAATATTACAAACTGTTAAGATTGGGCAAAGCTAGATAATAATAGATATATAAGTATTCACCTTAATCTTTATCCTTGAAATATTTCAGAATACAAATAGGTAAAACATTGTTATATAATAAATACAGTATATTATTACTAATAACAATGCTCACTCAAATGAAACTTTAAGAATGTCTAATAAATCCTCAAAACTTTAAGACATGCTTATTATAGTCTATATACTGGATGTAATTTGAAAAGTATTTGACATTTTCTGGATTTGGTATGTTAATACTTGACAGAAAAAAAGAACTGAGAGAACTATCCTACAAGTCTATAGTTAAATCATAAAGGTATTTAAGCTCCTGCAATGATGAGGTAATAAATGGTTTTCTTCTCTGTATAATTTTTCACAAATAGCACTATTTTCATAATCAGAAAAAAAATGTTTTAAAGGGGGAAAAATCAACTGTCTTGATTATGTAATTCTTAAGTCTTTCAAAAACTTCTTCACAGAAATGTTTTCTTTTTCATTTAGTGCTTCCAAATTTCTAAGCAAATAAACAATTCTGAGGCCATAAAACTGCTATTCAAAATTAATGACTAATATGTACACTTCAAAAAAAGTTTTTTAAAACAGATGGAAAAGAAGACAAGTAATTTCAAACATATTGCAACATAAGAAATGATCCATGAAAATCTACAATTTTCGCACCTACTGCATTCCATATCTTCAGGCCAAGGAACACCAAACATCTCCATGAGCTTCGAACACTCACTGTAAGCCCGCTGACACAGCCTACGACAGGGAAGTGTGACACGTCCATATTCCATACAAATAGGAGCATAGAGTGCACAAAGAAAAGGCCGGAAATCCCGAGAACAATCCAGATTCACCATAGGGTGGAATGGCTAGGGAAAAGTGAAAATTGAATAATTAGTTAAAGAGCTGTATACAAGTTAAAGCTTTCTATAATATTGCAACATTCTCTTTATCATTAAAAGAAAATTCTGAGGGTTATTAAAATTTTCTGAAGGGGAGCTTTTGGTTTTTTAAATAAAACTGTCCTAGCCCTACCCTTGAAGATTCTGATTTAGTGAAATGTGAGGTGTATCCCAGAATCTGTATTTTAGGTGATATTAATGAAGAAGCAAGGTTGAGAACCACTGACAATATCCATTTTACAAAGAATAAATACACAAAAGACATGCACCAAATGTTCAAAAGTGTGACTAGATCGGTGATGGGATTACAAGAAATTTTAGTTTTCTTCCTTTAAGTATTTCTTTTTCCTTTTTTTTTTTTTTTGAGATGGAGTCTCGCTCTGTTGTCCAGGCTGGAGTGCAGTCGCATGATCTCGGCTCACTGCAACCTCCACGTCCCACGTTCAAGCAATTCTCCTGCCTCAGCCTCCCGGGTAGCTGCGATTATAGGCATGCACCACCACGCCCAGATAATTTTTGCATTTTCAGTAGAGACAAGGTTTCCCCATGTTGGCCAGGCTGCTCTCAAACTCCCCACCTCAAGTGATCTGCCCACCCTGGTCTCCCAAAGTGCTGGGATTACAGGTGTGAGTCACCACACTCCGCCTCCTTTAAGTATTTCAATTTCTAAATTCTCTTCAATTAACAATAGTCAACAGGAGAGAGAGGACAAGTAATAGGAGAAAAAATGGGAGAAGGAGAGGAAGGTAAGTAGCAACATAGTAGCAATTTAAGCATTGAGGGTAGGGAAAGGGCTCTCACTTTGGGCTCAAATTTTCTTGATCTTTTTTTTTTTTTTTTTTTTTTAAAGACAGGGTCTCGCTCTGTCACCCAGGCTAGAGTGCAGTGGCAGGATCTCAGCTAACTGCAACCTCTACCTCTTAGGCTCAAGCAATCCACCCACCTCAGCCTCCTGAGTAGCTGTGACTACAGGCACGCACCACCACACAGGTTAAATTTTGTATTTTTTGTAAAGACAGGGTCTCACCATGTTGCCTAGGCTGGTCTTAAACTCTTGGGCTTAAGCAATCTGTCCACCTCAGCCTTCCAAAGTGCTGGGATTACAGCACCATGCCTTTTTTACATTTTAAACAGAGTTCTTTATACTGTGAAATCACATGATGTAAACAAAGCTAATGCTGTAAGTTAATATTAAGGAAAAAAAAACAGTAGCCCCAAACATAAAACCCAGTAAAATAATCATTTCAACCACAGGAATAGAAAAAATATCCCAAGGATGTGCATCTGTGCTTTTGACTATGGAATATTTTTTGCACTTATTTATATAAAAGTTTGAGTCATTGCTGATTTTGAAGTTGTTAGAGATATTCTTACCACCAGGCCTTTCTAATGTGGACGAATCAATTTGTTTCTGCACTGATGTATATTATTTTCCAGAGCCTCCTATACATAATACAATTAGAAAATCAAGAGTCACTTAAAGAAACTGATGTCAGAGTACTATAAAATGAATATAATAACTGATATATAACAAACTATGACTTTCACTTCTAAGAAAGAGTACTCTGTATTACACCAATGTTTCCATCAAGAACAACTTACAAAGAGAAAAAAAGTTTTAAGTTATCTATTTAAAGCCACTGGAGAACTGCTAAAGAACTTCAGATGGAATAAATTCAAAGAGCAGGAAAGCACAAACAGGTAGCCTGATATGTACAGCCACTTTTCGAAGCAGGTATTTGTTGAACTGGGCATAAGACAAGAGGCTAGGAATCAAGCTTGGCCTAGGCTGTGCTGGAGAACCTGAGAAACTAGCAGAGCTGTAGGTGGTCTTTTCAGGCTATAGAGACAAAATTGGAAATGAAAGAAGTAAGATCTAAGTGAGAAGAAGTGGGAAGGATTGAGCCTAACACAGAGTCAGTTTTCCCTATGTGTATCTGAAAATTCTAAAGCTACACAGGGAAGGAAGCTAAGAAGCTAAGCAGAAAGAGAACAGAGTGGAGATTCTGGCAGTCTTATCAGTCTAAAGAGACATGAATTACAGTTCAACCTCCACACAGCATCTCAACATACCAAACTTTCTGCTGAGAAGTCCTGAATGACTACACCCTAGTAGCAGAGACAAATCAGAGGGAGAGACCTACCAACACTGCAATGCAGCCTCTAACTCAGCTCAGTTCCTGACTGAATTAAAGTGATCTGCTGTCTGGATACAACAGCTCACAGCTGTAATCTCAGTACTTTGAGAGACCAAGGCAGGAGGATCACCTGAGCTCAAGAATTTGAGACCAGCCTGGGCAAAACAGCAAGACTATCTCTACTTTAAAAAAAAAGAAAAAGAAAAAAAAAAAGCTAGGCATGGCGGCATATGCCTGTAGTCCCAGCTACTTGGGAGGCAGAGGCAGGAGGATCACTTGAGCCCAGGTGTTCAAGGCTGCAGTAAGCTATGATCGAAGCTGCAGTGAGTTATGATCACATCACCACATTCAGCTTGGGAGACAGAGTGAGACCCTGTCTCTAAAATAAATAAATAAATAAAACAAATAAATAAAAGTAAAGTGCTAATTGCATTTATCTGCTAAGCAGAAAAGAGGATTAATCTTTTCTATAGTAATATAACCTATCTGGAATCTCACTAATATTTTATAACGTCTAGCACCTAGTAAAAAATTACTGGGCATCTCAAGAGACAGGGTCTGAGAACCTGAAAACCAAAAAAAAAAAAAAAAGTGGTGATCCAGCTCTTAGAGTTAACAGACAAGAATGCATATAACTATGACTATCGTTTTTATCTTCAATAAAAGATAAAAAATTCATAGAAAGTGAGAATTATAATAAAATTAAAATTCTATAATTGAAATTATATTACTGAAATTAAGAACTTATTAGAGATATCAAAAGATAAGACTCGCAGAACAGAAAACAAGGCAAAAGAAAATATTCAAACAGAAAGAAGGTCACAGACCAAAAAATACAGAAAAGAGGGTAAGAAACATGTAAAACACACAAAAAAGATCTAACACATGTAAATGCAATCTCAAAAGGACAGATCAGCAAGAACGGGGCAGAGGCAAAACCTACAAAGATGATGGCTAAGGATTTTCCAAAACTGATTAAAGACAATCACCTACAGATTTGAGAAGTTCCCCAAACCGCAAGGATAAATACAAGAAAACCTCAGCTAGGCATATCTTATTTAAACAGTTGAAAACCAAAGAAAAATATGTTAAGGGCGGTCAGTGGAAAAAGGACATTACCTTCAAGGAAGTGACAGTAACTTTCAGAGTTGACTTCAGAAAACCAGAAAACAATGGAATGGCTTATTTAAAAAGCTGAGAGAAAATAACTGCAAACCTATAATCTCTAGCCAGTAAAAATATTATTTACAAATGAAGATAAATACACTTTTAGATAGACAAAAAAGGAAAAAATAGCCATCAGCAAACTGCACTAAAAGAAATGCTTGAAAGTTCTTTAGACAGAACGGAAATGATCTAAGATGAAAATTAAAAATGAATTAAGAGCAACAAAAGGGATGACTGTGGAAAAATATAAATGAATACTCTGTGCCAACAAAAATAATATCATCTTTAAATACATACAAAATACACGTAAAATTAACATGCATTATAGTAAAGTGGAAACGGTGAAGGGTCGGAAGAGCACTAATGGGGGAAAGGTTGAAGTAATTATTTCTATCAGAATATTATAAGTCAAAAGTACCTATCATAATTTTTAGGGTAAACAATAAAAGAACGCACAACTAACAAAGCAACAGAGAGGGAAACAAACAATAAAAAGAAGAAGGCAAGATAAGAGAGAAAAAAAGGATGCAAAATAGTTTGAACAAATTAAAATCAAATAGTAAGACTGTAGATATAAACCCAAGTAGATCAATGAAAATTTTAAAAACCACCAACAGAAAAGAAAATTATAAAAAATTATTCCATTTAAAAGAGTATCAAAAAGAATAAATACTTAGGAATAAATTTATCCAATATCACGTAAGACAGAAAATTATAAAATATTGTTGACAGAAACTGAAGACCTAAATAAACAGAAAGACATCCTGTGTTCATGGTTTGGAAGACAACGTTGTTCAGATGGCAATACTCCCAAAAAAGACCTACAGATTCAGTGTAATCCCTTCAAAAATCCCAATGGCCTTCTGTTGTTGCAGAAATGGAAAAGCTGGTCCTAAAATTCATATGGAATTACAAGAGACTCTGAATAGCCAAAACAATCTTGAAAAAGAACCAACTGGTGTACTCATATTTTCCAATTTAAAAACGTATCACAAAGCTATTATAGGAATCAAAAGTGTGTACTAGATAAGGACAGACATATAGTTTAATGGGACAGAATTAGGAGTCCAGAATTAAACCGTCACATGTGTGGCCAATTCATTTTCAACAAAGATGCCAAGACTGTTCAATGGGAAAAACGTCTCTTCAACAAAAGACAGTGGAATAAGAGAAAATCCATATGCAAAAGCATAACATTAGTCTCTTACCTTACCTTATATACAAAAATTAACTCAAAATTTTATCAAAGGCCTAAGTATAAAAGCATAATCTATGAAACTCATAGAAGAAAACATGGGGCAAATCTCCATGACCTTGGATTTAGCAGTGGTTTCTTAGATATGACACCAAAAGCACAAGTTGAAAAGAAAACAATTGGTAAACTGGACTTCAACAAAAATAAAAGCTTTTGTGTACTGAAGGACACTATCAGGAGAGTGAACAGACAACCAACAGAATGGAAGAAAATATTTGACGTTCAAGCCGCTCTAAAATAATAATTGGTTTCAGCTGATGCCAGGGAACAGCATCCTCCAACAGATAAGAAAAACCTGAAATTGGTGACTAGCAGCTTCCCGATAAGATCTCAGGAGCTGAGGGAGTGGGCTCAAACATGTTCACTAAGAGGCAAAATAGCAGCGTTTTACTGGTATATGACCCTCCTCTAGGAAGGCTAGACAGGTAAGGGAAGAATGCGTCAGGTGAGCATGCATACAACTCCAGTAAGCACACTGTACATGCAGCCCCTTCCCAAGTGCTAGCAGGTTACTGCACATGCAAACAGCCCACCCCAAGGGAAGACTCAGGGGAGAAGACCCAGAAGTATGCCAACATACAAAACCATAAGTCAAATCAAACCATGCACCTGATCGCTCAAGTCACCTGCTTGGCCTTCTTCCAAGTGTGCTTTACTTCCTTTCGTTCCTGCCCTAAAGCTTTTTACTGAACTTTCACTCCTACTCCAAAACTTGCCTCAGTCTCCCACTCTGCCTTATGCCCCTCAGTCGAATTCTTTCTTCTGAGGAGGCAAGAACTGAGGTTGCTGCAGACTGGTATGGATTCGCTGCCACTGCTAACACACTTCGGTGCTGTGTGATTTGGATACATTCCAATGCTAATACAAGCACTGTTCAAAATGCCTTACACATATTACCTCATTTAACCTTCA
This sequence comes from Chlorocebus sabaeus, assembly GCF_047675955.1. Lineage (NCBI taxonomy): Eukaryota > Metazoa > Chordata > Mammalia > Primates > Cercopithecidae > Chlorocebus > Chlorocebus sabaeus. The sequence continues at coordinate 28,114,174 of NC_132911.1, read as the reverse complement.
AAACAATCCTATAAGGTAAGTACTATTATTATGAACTCATTTTACAATACACGTGAAGAAAATGAGATATAGAAAACTAAGTAGCTTTTCCAAGATCACACAACTACAAAGACAGACCCGGGATTAAGTCAAATCTCGGCATTCTTATCCAGAGCCCTTGCATTTAACAAATTTGTTGTACTCAAATCTCTCTAAGCTTCAGTTTCCTCTTCTGTAAAATGGTCTTAATAACTCACAAGTAAAAAGATAAAGTTAGCATACACAACACAATTAATAAATGATAGCTTGAAAGGGATTGGGGAAAAGGTGCAAGTTAATAGAGCTGTAGCAGGCCTACTTGGTGGGCATAAGGAGGAACCTTGCTAAATTCCCTGTTCTGAACTGCCAAGTGAGACAGTTTTTAAAGTGAAGTTTTCAAAAAAAACAAAATAAAACACAGATGAATCTCAAAATCATTATGCTGAATGAAAGAAACCAGACATAAAAAAGTAGATACTGCATGATTCTATTTATACAAAACTCTAGAAAATGGAAACTAATCCATAATGAAAGAAAGCAGATCAGTGTTGCTTGGAGCAGGCAGTAGAGAGCCGGGTGACTACAAAGCAGCACAAGAAAGCTTTTGAGGTGATAGAAATGCTCTGTATCTCGACTGTGGTGATGGTTTCACAGGATCTGTCAAAACTCATCAAACTGAATGTTTTACATGAGGGCAGTTTACTGTACTCACATTATATCTCAATAAAGCTGTTACATAAAAAAATACAAATATTAATATTTTTCAAATAAGCAAATTGCCCTCATTTTAACCTTAGCAATTTCTGACCTCAGCAAAATCAAAATTAAATGATGTAGCCTGAACACCAAAAATCTGAGAACAAATGGATAACATAAGAAACACTATGAAAGCTCTATGAAGTACAGAAAAGGAACTTTAGCTAACTGAATTTTAAAAGATTCTTATTGAGTACTTCCCTAAACCATAATACTTTTGTTCACTAAATCAAGACCAGGGTATAGGAAGTTTACAAACTGGAAAGTAACTTTCTAAAATTAAATTTCTGGTTTCTACAACAAAGGTGCACTACAGGGAACCTTCCATTCTTTGTTCAAATTCAAATCAACCAAGTCTTTGTGCTACCATTCTCTTTCTTCTTTCAAATTTCCATTCCTGTTACCATAGGAACCTGCTTGCTGACAAGCCTTCAAGCATAGCAACAGCCCAAGCTTAGCAAGGATGTGCAGAGGAGACCCAGTCAAAGGCCAAAATTTGACTCATGAGAATCAGAATTCCAACCTTTGTCACTCTACAAAGGGTCTGGTAACCATAGAAACTGTACCCTATGGGGTTTGGGAGTTTTATGACTAAATTCACCAAATATAAAACCAAACGTGGAGTGGTCTTGAAAATTTAAAAATGGCTATTTCAGATCCCTTAGAATGAGAAATTATTCAAAAACAACTTTTTAGAATAACTGTAAGTGACTAAAAATGAGACCTTTTAAAAATCCCCTTTCTGTAACAATAAAATGCCTAATGAGAAAAGGTCCAAACTTTAATAATTATTTTGTATAAAAAAAAAAAACTCTAGGTTTGTAAAAATGTCTTTAATCTCATAGATTTATTTTCCTGTTCAAATCTTAATTTTTAAAAATGTTCTGTGATAGCATATTAAATACCTTCCAATACTTTTTCAGTGAGTTTTTAACAGAAATTTCTCATTATCAGAGAAGAATATGTATTTTCATAAGTCAAAGCTGAGTTCCCAGAGAGGTCCATAAATCTGACTCTCCTATGGGAAGTAAACTTTTAATATTTCCAATATCATGGACGGTTCTGAATTAAGTCTCAAAAGATAAAGCTTTACAAACCAAATTTCAATGCATTTAATAATTTAAGACAAATCACTTTATAGTGATTTATCACACAAGAAAATCAATCAAAAATTTCAGAAGCTGCTATTTTTTGTCCTAAAGTCTGAAATGACTAAATGCAATTTACTACTTGTATGTACCTTTTTGAGTTTGGAAGTTTAATTCCTGGCTGGTTTCTCGTCACACCAGGCTTCTTAGGCCACTTTGCTAGATGTTTGTTTAGGGAAAACCACCTATTAATATTAATCTTAACAAAAAATAATAAAGAAAGTAAATCTGTTTGATAACACACATATTCTAAAGATTAATACCATGAATTCTATAAATGTAATAAAAGAAGTTTCATTTTCTAAAAACCCTATCCATAAAATATTAATAATTATTGTTATATGGGGGTACATTATACTATTCTCCTAAAATAAAAACTACAGTAAAAAAATCTGTCTTTCAAGGTTCATTTAAATACCGTCTGCGATTTGAAGCCTTCCATGACTCCTTCCACGTACGACCATTCTCTTTGAATCCCCTTAGCACTTTGCTTTTTTGCAGTATTTACCAAGTTCTTCCCTATATTGTACTTATCCAATCAAAATATATTTAATAAATACTAAATCTTAGACCCTGCACCAGGAGCTAAGCAAAAAAGGACAGTTGAAAGTTTTTAAAAATAAAATTTGCTAGTTTTACTATTTTAAAAGCATAATGTGTTCCTTACAGAAAAACCAGAAAATGTACATGTACCCTAGAACTTAAAGTATAATTAAAAAAAAAAAAAAGAAGAAGAACATAAAAAACACAAACAAACTACTAATTCAGGAACAACCACTGTTGGTCCTGGTGAAAATCCCACCAGATCACTCACTCTGAATGAACATGCATATATGTTTTTCAACCAAACCAGGATGATATCATACTAATGTTTTGCTATCTACCTTACTTTCTTTTTTCAACCTAACAATGCATCAAGTACAACAGAATTTTGATAAGCAAAGATGGTGAATATGCATGCAGAAGAAACATGAAAGGCCTAGAGATGAGAAAGTTGTGTTGCTTTCTTTGCTTAATTACACCACTTATAAGTAGAAACACATAATGTTGAAGGATTCAAGTCACTTTGACACCCTGCCCCCCCAAAAAAAAAGAAAAAGAAAAAAAGAAAAGTAAAATACTAGTATTCAAAAGTATATGGTAACCTTGGTACTGGAATTACCATCACCATCTCCACCAACCACAGAATTATTTATAACCCTAGGAAATTAAGAGCTTAGGTATAGCACTAAACTGTAATCAATTACTACTGCCACCTCTAAGGGATTTAGGATTTATAAAGTTCATGAATTAATTCAAACATTTATTTAGCAGTTACTATGTGTGAGGTTCTGTGTCGGGTACTAGGCATACAAAGATGAATAAAGACAAGCTCTACTTTCAAGGGGTTAATTCTAGTAGAAGGAATAAAAACGTAAACAATTCCAATATAATAATATACACACAAAAATAGAGGTACATATAAAACACACTGGTGAGTATGGAGGAGAGAGTCTCTAACTTCTAGGTATCCCAGGTTTCACAAGGAAATAACAGCCACACCAGGCCTTGAAAATTAAGACATTACCAAATGGGATACTACAAAAGCCTTCCAAGCAGAGATAGCATTTACAGACTTGATAGACTTAAGGAACGCTAAATAAGTAGAAGCCAATTTGTGAATGTCTATTATGCTTTGGATTTGATCCTCTAGGCAAGGATTGTCACTGATGTTTTATTTTGTGTGTGTGTGAGATGGAGTCTCACTCTGTTACCCAGACTGGATGGAGTACAGTGGCACAATCTCCACTCCCTGCAACCTCCGCCTCCTAGGTTTAAGCAATTCTCCTGCCTCAGCCTACCAAGTAACTGGGATTACAGGAGCACACCACCACGCCCGGTTTTTGGGGGTTTTTTGGGGGTTTTTTTGTTGTTTTTTTGAGACAGAGTCTTGCTCTGTCGCTAGGCTGGAGTGCAGTGGCGGGATATCGGCTCACTGCAACCTTCGCCTCCCAGGTTTAAGCTATTCTCCTGCCTCAGCCTCCCAAGTAGCTGGGACTACAGGCACGTGCCACCATGCCCAGCTAATTTTTGTATTTTTAGTAGAGACAGGGTTTCACCATGTTGGCCAGGCTGGTCTTGATTTCTTGACCTCGTGATCTGCCCACCTCGGCCTCCCAAAGTGCTGGGATTACAGGCGTAGATCCACTGCGCCCGGCCAATTTTTGCATTTTTAGTACAGATGGGGTTTCCCCATGTTGGTCAGGCTGGTCTCAAACTCCTGACCTCAGGTGATCCACCCACCTCAGACTCCTAAAGTGTTGGGATTGCAGACGTGAGCCACCGCTCCTTGCCAGTGTTATTTAATTTATTTATTTATTTATTTTTGAGATGGAGTCTTGCTCCGTCGCCCAGGCTGGAGTGCAGTGGCATGATCTCCGCTCACTGCAACCTGTGCCTTCCAGGTTCAAGCAATTCTCCTGTCTCAGCCTCCCGAGTAGTTGGGACTACAGGTGCCCACCACCACGCCTGGCGAATTTTTGTATTTTTAGTAGAGATGGGGTTTCACCATATTGGTCAGGTTGGTCTCCAACTCCTGACCTCAGGTGATCCGAACGTCTCGGCCTCCCAAAGTCCTCAGATTATAGGCCTGAGCCACCGCGCCTGGCCCACTGTTATTTTAAAAAGCAATTTTCACATATCTCGTTTGATCCTCATAACCAATTCCATTCTAATGATGGCACATGGATATTATATTGTTACTGTCCGCAGTTGATAAGTAGCAAAACTTGGGCTTGAACTGCTTTGTCTCTGAATTTCATACTCTTGTCGGTATTAAGAACCCTCATGTATCTATAATTATGAAGGTGTTTCTGTCTCTGTAAAGTAGGTGATGAAAATCATTGAGACAACATTTCCCACCTATCATACTGGTTTAAAACAAACATGACAACACATTATTTTGGTAAAGCTGTGAAGAAATAGATACTTCTCACACATTATTAGTGGGAACGCAAAATGGTACAACCCCTATAAAGAGGTGTGGCAATATTAACGAAAGTAACACATATGTTTATAATTCTAGGAACCTATCCCAAAAATACACTAGTCAAAATGTGAAAACACACTTGTAAGATTATGTAACAGTAAAAGACCAGAAACACAGTTGTTTCCTGTGTCCATCAACAGGAATTGAACGAATAATACTGTATATCCAACCCAATGGAGTAAAATTTAACTATAAAAAAATAAAGATCATGTCATACTTATAAAGACAGCTATTAAAACAAAACAAAACAAAACAAAATAAAAAAAACAGAAAATACCCAGTGTTAGCCAAGATGTGGAGAAACTGGAATCTTGTGTATTACTGGTGGAAATGTAAAATGGTGCCACCATATGGAAAACACTTTGACAGCTCCTCGAAAAATTAAACATGGAATTAACATACGACCCAGCAATTCCACTTTTGACTACAAACCCCAAATAATTTAAAGCAGGAACTCAGATTGTACATTTATGTTCATAGCAACACTATTCACAATACTCCAATGGTAGAAACAACCGAAGGGTCCACTGATGGATAAATGGATAAGCCAAATATGTTATATACCTACAATGGAATATTATTCAGCCTTAAAAAAAGAAGAAAATTCCAACACATGATACATCGATGAACCTTGAGGATGTTATGCTAAATGAAATAAGCCAGTCACAAAAGGGCAAATACTGTGTGATTCTTCTTATACAAAATACCAGAGGCAAAGAAAGTAAAACGGTAGTTGCCAGAGACTAGGAAGAAGAAAAAATGGGGACCGATTTATTATTTAATGAGTGTAGATTTTCAGTTTTGGAAGAAGAGAAAACTCTGGAGATGGAATTGTAATTAAGTTACATAACTGTATTATGTATATCTTACCACAATTTTTTAAAATTTTAAAATGAGGAACATCTATAAATGCTACTATGAAATATCCGAAATACATTAAGTGGAAAAAAAAGTAATGTAGGGAAAAAAACAGTATAACTGTATCAAAAAAGGTGAAAGAATATATATAGATATATATTAAATAAATATTTTATATAAGTGTTATATTTAAGGTTTTTAAACGGAAGGATAAAAACTTTTTAAAAATGGCTACCTTTAGGTGAAAGGAAAAAGTAAGATAGAGGTGAGAGAGGGATAGAAACTAGACTTCTCTGAATGTACCTTGAAGTATAATTACAAAATAAATGTCATTCCTCAAAATCAAAATAACACGTATGAACCTGTGTATTGTGTTTAACCACATGAAGAAAAAATATTTCAGTGACTTAAAACACAATAATTTCACTGTACATCCTTGCTGATATACATCCCTAAAGAACAAAAAGTATAAAAAAATCTTTGTCCCACGGCCGGGCGCGGAGGCTCAAGCTTGTAATCCCAGCACTTTGGGAGGCCGAGATGGGCGGATCACAAGGTCAGGAGATCGAGACCATCCTGGCTAACACAGTGAAACCTCGTCTCTACTAAAAAATACAAAAAACTAGCCGGGCGAGGTGGCGGGCGCCTGTAGTCCCAGCTACTCGGGAGGCTGAGGCAGGAGAATAGCGTGATCCCGGGGGGGCGGAACTTGCAGTAAGCTGAGATCCGGCCACTGCACTCCAGCCTGGGCGACAGAGTGAGACTCCGTCTCAAAAAAAAAAAAAAAAAGAAATCTTTGTCCCTAAAGGACAAAAAGAAGTATAAAGAAATCTTAAACTGCTTGCTGTAATCATTGTTAGTAATAATATTACTAATATTATTCTGAAAATCTATAATGTATGTGTATAATAAACTTGAGGATAAGAGAATAGAGAAACAAAAATGAATTTAAAGATGCTAAATAAAATCCATAGCCAGGCATGGTGGTTCACATCTGTAATTCCAGCACTTTGGGAGGCCAAGGCTGGTGGATAGCTTGAGAACAAAAGTTCGACACCAGACTTGGCAACATGGTGAACCCTGTCTCTACAAGCAAACAAACAAACAAAAAACACAAAAATTAGCCAGGCATGGTGGCATGCACCTGTAGTCCCAGCTACTCAGGAGGCTGAGGTAGGAGGATTAATTAAGCCTGGGAGATTAGGACTGCAGTGAGCCGTGATTGTGCCACTACACTTCAACCTGGGTGACAAAGCAAGACCTTGTCTCAAAAAACAACATCCTGCAATATTACTTGAATCGCAAGTATCAGTATAAATTTATGATTGACTTTCTCTTAAAAAAAAAGTATTCCCTAGCTGTGTTCATGAAAAGGCCTAAAAATGACTTAGTATCAACAGACTTAGCACCCAGATAGTGATCTCTTAATTCTATCATTTCCAAAATAAAAGGAACCAGTGCTTCCTAGAGAAATTGATGATTCAGGGTTTGATGCAGAATTTTATGAAGTGAGCTTGAATCACACCAGAAAGAAAAGAAACTATTAAATATCATTAGGGTGGTATCAAAAACACTAAGGAGGGCTAGGTGCAGTGGCTCATGCCTGTAATCCCAATGCTTTGGGAAGCCAAGGCAGGAGGATAGCTTGAGGCCAAGAGTTCAAGACCAGCCTGGGCAACATGGTGAGACCTTGTCTCTACAAAAAAAAAAAAAAAGTTCTTTAAAATTAGCCAGGCATGATGGCATGTACCTGTAGTCCCTACTTTGGAGGTTGAGGTAGGGGGATTGTTTGAGCTTAGGAGCTTGAGGCTACAGCAAGCTATGATTGCTCCACTGCACTCCAGCCTGGGTGACAGAGCAAGACCTTGTCTCAAAAATAAAACACTCAGGAGCTACCATGTAGAGGCTCCCACTACCAAACATGGAATATTCTGGGCCTCAATAATCACTGTGATAGATTTAAAACATCAAATATGTTATAAAAAAAAAAAAAAAAAAAAAAAAAAAACAACCTTGAGTTCACAATGAAACTTAAACCAAAAAAAAAAAAAAAAAAAAAAAAAAGAACCCTCACTGGTCACCTTTGATGGATGGTTGGGAATCAACTAATTATTCTAAAAACTAATAAAGGGGGAACACGGAAGCACTTATCCTATCTTTCTTATATAAACTATACAAGAAAGTAATCCAATAGTCAATGAGAAGCTTCCAAATATTCCAGCTAAGAAATGAAGAAAGGGTAACAGAATTAGAATATCACCATGTTGCTAACCCCTAACAAAACTATTGGTCTAGGAAATCATCAATGGCTGCTAACATTTACAAAAAGAGTAACAACTTAATATTATGTGCTCTTGGCAGGAGTATGTTAGCTACCTATGAAGTATTCCTTCCAAAACAACAATAAAAAACCAAACTGGTGTCAAACCAAGCTTCTACAGTGCCTGTTTACAAAAATAAATGAGACAGAGACATGGTAAACACCACCACAGGGATGCAATCAGCAAAATAAAGACTATGGGAAACTCTATAAGACAAATATATTACAAGAAAAAAGGGGAACAGGAAAGGAAAACCTATAAATTAAAACAGACTTAAGAGATATCAATCGGATGCAATGTATGAACCCTGATTAGAAAAAGCCAATATGAAAAAAAATTGTGGAATATGCAAGAGTAATTTGAACATTAATTTGATACTTGACACTGATAAAGAAATAAAGGTATTGTGTTCATATATTTTCAAAGAGACCTTACTTTTCAGAGATATATACCAAAATATTTGTGGATTAAATTTTGATATTTGGGATTTGCTTCAAGGTGACCCAGAAGGGCGTGCAGTGATAATGAAACAAGACTAGCTACGAGTTGGTAATGTTTAAGGCTAGATGCTGGATACATGGCATTTCATTATATTATTCTATTTGTATATTCTGAACATTACCATAATAAAGTTTTTTAGTAAAAAGCTCAAATTTGAGTTTGGATAACTGGGAAACTGGTTCAAACATACTTGGTTCTTAATGAACCATAAAAGATACAGGATGTTCAAGCTTTTAAGCTCTGTGTTCCTACTAGGATTATTTCACTGCCAGATTCCCATGCTCCCATTATAAGAAAACCTTAAATCATAAAAATATCTTTAATGAGAATGACAAAGGAAAACAGGAAATGGAGGCAAACACAAACCATCCCAGGAATTTTTCCTCTGATTATCCTATAGAGAGGCCTACTTTCCTCTTATACGGGGTGGGGAGGGGCAAGCAATCAGCCTCCCAAAGAGATTAAAGATTGCTCGTTTCACACACTAACTGAAATTAAAAAACAGGGTGACAGGCAACAAAGAATAATGCTCTGTATTCACACAGCACTTTAACTTTTCAAAATTCTTTAACATAAATGCCACTTATCTCACTTGATCTTAACAATAACCCTATAAAATGGCAGGAGAAAAAATTTACTTCCTATTGGAAATCAACACAAAGAGGTCTCAAACCTAGTTAGTGACAGAATACAAGTCTCCTATCCCTATTCTAGTGCTTCTTACACTAATCTGTTCCCATTCTAGCCAATTTGGTTCAACTATTCAGTATGAGGAAAAGCCTGCCCAGATCTCTTTTATTACCACTAGAGTCGTAAATACTTGATAATAGGTGGCTCAGTAAAGATTGCTACTGACATTTGTTGATTATTGCTCCATGCTGAACAGTTCCCAAAACTTTACTTAGCAATTTGGACAGCTCAAAATGGTTTGGAAGGCTCAGAAGTGAGAATTTTTTTTCCTATCAAAAGCTACTCATACCCAGGGGGAAAAGAGAACATCAAGTTAACAACTTAGAAGAATGTAGCATGTATATTTGTATATCGATGTGCATGTTTTGGAAGGCAGAGATAAAGAAATAAACATATTAGCAAGAATCTTCTTTTCTAACTTAATGGATTGACACTTACCCATCTAAACATGTCCCAATCTCAATAAAAGTACAGAGTATGAACCCTGCAGACATGATGCAAGAAATCCAACTTGATTGTGAATAAAATTTAAAGTAACCCAGATTCTGTTCCCCTCTTTGTGGCTAATCTAGCTTACTGCCCACATACCATTGTGTTCCAGGCACTCATTTTAACTCACAAAACAGTAAAGGAATGGACTCCAACCAGGCGCAGTGGCTCACACCTATAATCGAGCACTTTGGCAGGCCCAAGCAAGTGGATCACTTCAGCCCAGGAGTTCAAGACCAGCCTGGGCAACATGGCAAAACCTTGTCTCTAAAAAAAATACAAAAAAATTAGCCAGGGGTGGTGGCACACACCTGTAGTCCCAGCTACTTGGGAGGCTGAGGCAGGAGGATCACCAGAGCCTGGGAGGTTGAGGCTGTGGTGAGCCATGACTGCACCATAGCACTCCAGTGTGGGCCACAGAGTGAGAACATGTCTCAAAAGAAAAAAAAAAACACACAATAAAAGAAAAAAGGAATGGACTCTAGGCAGGCTTAAAGCCTGGGGCCTGCTGAAAGATGCTACACCTAGGAAACTGTCTTTGAATTCATCCAGTCTCACAGCAAACACTCAAGAATGTGCTGGGTTTGCTCCAATTACTTGTGCCTGCTAAGCTGGTTCCTGGATCAGTAGAGGGATGGAGGTGGAGAGAGTCATCAGCAGCACTGAACAGGCTGTGTTGTCTGCTGAACTTCCACGTCATTTGCTATTAAAGAAATGTTACACTCTCAAACTGTGTTTGATTATTCTTTCAGCCAGTGGCATCACTGTCCTGATATGATAACCATGCAATATGCAACTATTCCCAACATTACTTCAAGTCATTAGAACCTTCTCTTAGAAACTATTACTCACTTAGGTGTTCTCCCTAGAATGTCTGAAATTCAAACAGAGGCAACCCCATTGTCACTGAAATATCTAGACTACCTGTGTATATTTGAGAAGGCAGAGAGGGCCTATCACGCTATCACTATGAATGAATGCCCCATGAACCTACAAGGAGGGATGCAAATTCACTGGAGCAAATATGTGGTGTTTCTAGTACTTCCCTTTAGATGATTTAGAAATGGAATTTGGAATAGAATTAATATTTGCAAATCACCTATTGTGTATGATGCATTGTGCTAGCTACTTTATAAATCTCTTATTTAATCCTAACAGCCCTTCAAGGTACATCATATACAGCATTTTCACAAATGAAGAAAACAAAGATCAGGAGTTTGTTAAGTAATTCGTCCAAAGTCTTAAACCTACTACATGGCAGAGCCAAAAGTTGAACCCAAGTCAGGACAAGCATCTTTATGACCTGCTTCTTATTAACCTATTTGCTTTCCAAAGGAGTTATGATTTAAAATGATACCAGACATAAAAATGTTTCTAATTCAATTTTCTGTGAGAAATCAATAGCTTTAATACATAGCAAAGACTACTATACCTGGAACCAACTTATTGTATTAAACCAATACCCATTTTTATATATCCTAATCTGATAGCCTACACCAAATCTCTCTCTTCAACCACTTAGACCTCGTGTACTCAGAGGAAAAGCAAAAAATGTTTTGTTCAACATCTACAGCATTTTCAAATATGTGGAATATATAAGACGCCCTCCTCATTTCAAAATATATGAATAATAATCTTACAAATTTTCTCAGACTTAGGTTTTTCGATTTTACTATAAAATGAAGAATTCTAAAACATAGGCTTTCATTTGCTGAAAGCACTATGGAAACAGGCTGAAGTCTAATGTATCAAGCATTCCCTCTAAATTATATCAGGTAGCCTTGCTAATATGAGAATATGAACAAATGGTAAAAGCTATCACTTATAGAGTACTTACTATGTGCCAAGTACTATACATGGATTTTCACTTTGTACCTTACAGAAGTCTCTAAGTTACAAGCAAAGAAACTATGGTGAGAAAGTGGTGAGAAAGTTCATATAACGTGGCCAAAGTATACAGTTAGAAAGTGGTAGATGTAGAATTCAAACTCAGGTTTGTCTACCTCAAAGTCTATTCTTAATACCACCACTGTTTACTGCCTCCCAGTTCTTATCTGGTATATATATATCCCTGTCCTCAATTCTAAAACCATTATAGATATATATACCCTTATTTAAACCTATTATTAACTATATCAATTAATGTGTCCACAGTTCGTAAATTTGAAATAGTTTCTAAATTAAAATAATTAAGAACTGTCTGAAGAATTACCATTAAAAAAATTCAAATAAGGCAGCAAACTTTCATAAAATTCTGAGAGATCAAGAACAGATAATTCGCATTGACAAAAACTTTTTCACTGCTTGGGAGTTATTCTTAAATTTTAAACTTCTGAATGGCTATTATTTCCCATGTTCTGGTATTTCAAATTTCTTTATAAAAGTATAATGTCTAAAATATAACAGTAACATTCACCAAATGTGAATTCTTCGATCTAGTCTGAAGCAAAACATATAAATTTTTAAATGTATAAGACATAATTTAAAATAGCATATTATTTTCCTGTTGTTTATCAAACACATTCATTAGATTGGCTGATGGGACAACACAAGAGTCATTCACTAAGATACATCAAAGAATAGACCAAGTCTTACCTCCATTGCTAAAGCTGCTGTCTGTTGGTCATAATGATTCAGAAGATTAGGCATGAAGGTAGTATTATAAGGCAAATCTTGGCACATCCTCAAGGTAATAGGTTCACAAGAAAACAAACTGTGCCCACCTATATGCCCCACGAACACAGTCAAGGGCCAAAAAGAGAAGACAATCCAAGTCATAGCCATCCTTCCTGGGTCTGAACGAGATTCGGATGATCAGGCCTACTCAATATGTATTTTAGATATTTATACACCTGCAGGTCTCAGCTCGAAGGTACTTCTTCTATATCTTACTGTTAAGTTCTTCAAACAGTTAAATACTCTTCGCACCGTCAGAGGTTTGTTAGCTTGGTCTCACAAAAGGCGTTTGTTTTTGGTTTCACAATATGGGAAAATGACATCATCTTGTCTCTTCTTTTCATTTTATTACATGGGGCACATTTGGCCAACATATCAAGTTGATCAACCACATTCCCAAACCACAGATTCCATCTTAGGAGAAGAGCTATTTCTTCCTTCTACTGAAATATCTGAAAAGTATTATTTTAAAAAAATAGGAGAAATTAGTCATTTCCTCTCAAAGTATTATGGACTTGACATTAATAATCTTTGATGAGAGATATTACACTGACCTAATAGTTAACAATATGTGGGTACTTTATAAGGATATAATTTTTCTATTTTATCATTTACGCTATAGCTACACTAAAATGATCCTTAAACAGCATTTAAATGCAAATTTAATTTCTCCCCTCAGTTGCTTATACAACACATGGTTTAACTTTTCATCTATAATGGCAATTTTTCATCAGTCACAATATATAACTGATTCATTTTGAAAAATTCTTACGCTATTGTCTTGAATTTTATTTAAAATATAAATATTATGCTTATAACCTAAATTATTGAACTTAAAATTGTATGTGTTTTAATCTTTAACAGTATATTTTTGCATTAACTGATGTAGCAGAAAACATCTGTGAAAGTGGTCTGAAAAATAAGTCAAACGATACAGATTCAAGTCTCTTGCTAGCTGTATGAATGTAAACATTCCACTTAACTTCCATGCACCCAGAATTTTTCTTCTTGAAAATGATTCCAATACCACCTCACTCACAGGGATGATATGAGTGAATCATAAGACAAGGAACATAAAGGTACTTTATAAATGGTAAAGCAGTATTAAACATTAGACATTTTAATCACTGAATTAGTTTATACAAATGCTACCTCTATCAACCAATACTGAACTGACAATAGAAGGTTCTAAAATACTAGCAAATTTTCACAATATTACATTATATTTTAGATAGTACAAAAATTTAACAACACAGATGTAGCACTAAGAAATATTTCATCAACGAATGGTCATTACACACAGCCATGCTGCACAGAGAATAGAAATCATCCCTAAAAAGTCACAGCAGAAATAAGAATAATTCCCAGTTATTGTTTCCACGGAGCTTTAGAATTTCTAACTTGTATGTACTTCTCCAGGGGCAAACATATGTGTGATTCTCAATTGGAGCTGAGAGGGTATGGGTGGAGTGGAAGGCAGGTCTGGTATGAAAAAGGCATATTCTAAGCTCTCACATTTCGATTTGGTTTAGTAACGATGTTAACTTTGCTTTTATTTCAATTTGTTTCATACGCATTGGATAGTTTTATGTTTGTTGTGGAGAGCCTAGGTTGGGAAAAGATGAGAAATTCAGGTTCAGAAATTCTCAAAGCCCCAGATTAGCAGGACAACTCAAATACTAGCACCTATAATAACTTAGATTGTGGGACCTGGAACTGCTTTGGCCTAAGCGGGGAAAGAAACTATCCTTTGTGCATTAACTATCAATGATTGGGAACTCTGTGTCCCAAGCTTCAGTTACCAGGCAGAAAACTATTTGGAGAAAGTAAAACAATGGCTGAATCTTCCCAATTTCTCCCTCTAGCAGATGGTCTTAACTAACGGAAGGGAAAAGAAAAGTGTATGGTCCCTAGAATTAGGAAACTAAGGTTAAAAGTAAACCCTGCTCAAAAAGCCCCAAAGCTCCTCATGTTCTACATCAGAAATTTCTGAAACAGATTCTTGGCCTGCCACATTTTTTCTCTCCCCACAAATGTGGAGGTCTGCCTATAGAAAACTGATACTGGGCTGGGCGGAGTGGCTCATGCCTGTAATCCCAGCACTTTGGGAGGCTGAGGCAGGTGGATCACGAGGTCAGGAGTTCGAGACTAGCCTGGCCAACAGAGTGAAACCCCATCTCTATTAAAACAAAAAATTAGCCGGACATGGTGGCAGGCACCTGTAGTCCCAGGTACTCGGGAGGCTGAGGTAGGAGAACTGTTGAACCTGGGAGGCTCCTGTTGCAGTGGGCTGAGATTGCGCCATTGCACTCCAGCCTGGGTAACAAGAGCGGAACTCCGTCACAAAAAAAAAAGAAAAGAAAACTGATATTAACCATAGTTAAAAACATATTTATCTTAATTACCATGCAGCACAGTAACAACTATGCATATCATTAAATACGTCAAATAACTGTTGGAAGTTTTATTTGATTGTAGTATTAAAACATCCATGTAAGTTCAGTCTTTGTTGTTTATTGCTTATGCAGCATATTCATCTGCCTGCAACTAAAAAAAAATTAAAGGGAACATTACTCCCTGTTGAATATGTATATAGTAACACCAAAAATTTCAAAAATTTCATTTAAACTAATCTATTTTTCAAGCAGGTAGGGGTTTCAAATCAATGGTTCAAAGACTACTACCACATAAAACCTGAGGAAGAAACTGAGCAATATCTCATTCAGCTTTTAAAACTAGCTGATATGTCCCCCCACATTCTGCCTACTCCATCTATTTTACCTGGTTTCCTCTTTTATTCCTTTTGCCTCACTTGCAAGTAAAGCATCCCACCTTCTTATAAAAGTGCTTCCTTATGTACTATGACATTCAAATTACCATGTACCAAGATGCTATTGTAAAATCTACTGTTCAGCTGTGAAACGACAATAATCTTGATACAGAAAGACTGTAGTTTATGATTATTAAAAGAAGGGAAAAAACAGCAGTGGAATTCAGTGAGACAAAAAGAAAACAGGCAAAGTACAGGTGTTAAAGAATTTTCATTTCCCCCAAAATAGCAGTTCTCTAATCTTAAAGTGTAGCAGATTCATGGATTCTCCCAGAAATCTGAATCCTGGAGAATGATATGCATTCTAATGATTACCTCAGGTTACAAGTGCTCCACGTCAGGTCTTGAGAAATGCTATCCTAGAACAGAATAATTAAAAAGAATAAAGGTATCATTTATATAATTATATACATAAAATGAATTTTAAAAATAAAAGCAGATAGGGGATAACATTTTAATAGAAACATAAGCAAAAGACATAAATTTACAAAAGAAAGACAAGTAGCCAAGAAACATATGAAAAGATATTCAACTTCACTAATAAAAAATGCAAATGTGAGGTAAGATTTTTGCCAATCAGATGGGAAAAAACAATAATGATAGAACATAGTAAAGGGTGGGAGTACAGGGTAAAGAACACCTTCAACATTTCAACATTTTCAAATGCTAATAGTAAACTAGTTGGTACTTTAAAAAAAAAGGGGGGGCTACTTACATCAAAAGCCCTTAAAATGTACACAATTTCATCAGCAAATCTATCTTATAATTTATTCTAAGTAAACACATAAGTACACATGATGCACAACCAAAATATTAGTGTAACACTATTTACAACAATTAAAAAAAAAAAACCTAAAAGTTGGAAACAACCTGAACGTCTACCAATAAGAAACTGGTTAAATAAATTATGGTATAAACACATGATGGAATATTATATAGTTACTAAAAATGATGAGCATAAACCTGTATTTGTGGATATGGTAAGATAGTAACAATAAATAAAAAATAAAATTTAAAAGCAGTTTACAAAACAGTATATGTATATAGCCCATTTTGTCAGAAAAAATATATGTACACGTAATATAGTAAAACTATTTCGATTGTTTAAAAATAAAATATTAAATGCTTTATGGAATTTTGTTAAAGAACCTATCATGCATTATTTTGTGTATGAATTAACTCTGCTCAATCTATAAATGTGTGCTGACTAGCTGACAAGAAAAACTACTAGTGAAATGACTGGTTTATTGACTACTAATTAAGCAACAAGCCAAGGAACACATTACTGCTTTACCGTACCTAGTAAGAAAAGCAAATCAGTGATGATCAATTTAGTAAGAGTCAAAATCTGATTTTCAATACTAAAAAAAATCAGATGACCAATCAACTGAATCAAATGGTATGCACAACTTAAAAACTTTTGATAAACATTCCTGGCTGGGCGCAGCGGCTCACGCCTGTAATCCAAGCATTTTGGGAGACAAAGGCGGGCCGATCACTTGAGGCCAGGAGTTTCAGACCAGCCTGGCCAACATGGCAAAAACCTGTCTCTACTAAAAATACAAAAGGTAGCTGGCTTGCGCCTGTAGTCCCAGCTACTCAGGAAGGGCTCGAGAATTGCTTCAACGTGGGAGGCGGAGGTTGCAGTGAGCAGAGACTGTACTACTGCACTCCAGCCTGGGTGACAAAGTGAGACCCTGTCTCAAAAAAATTAAATAAAATAAAAAAATTTAAACTTTTGATAAACATTCCAAATAAGATGTCTTCAATAACATAATGAATTATCTGCTTCTAATCACAATCATGTGAGCATGCCATTTTTCCTAAGGTAAGGTCATCCATGGAAAAGTTGTAAGTTGAAGTTCCAGATTTGCAGGACATAGTAAAGATTCTGGCCAAAGAGATCCTATCCAAACGTAGCAAGTCATTAAATAAAGGTTAAGAGTTGTTTGGGGCGTTCTTATTGATATTATCTTCTTTTTTTATTATAAGAAACTGCAGTATATCAACTGGAAAAACAAAGGGGGGACCTACTAGATTAACATAATTGGAGTGAGCAACTTCAGGGGTGAGGGCCCTGCAAAAAGTGAATGCTATGCAACAGTTGCTCATGCCCTTTGTATGGGAAAAGAGACACATTCACTTCTCCATAGAGCAATACAGAATATCTGGAAAGCTGATTTCAGACTAAGTTACTTGGTTAACATCCCATCAGAAAACAAAAAGGACTAGATACTTTAAAGTTTACACATTTCTATTTTTATGAATGTACAACATTAGGAATTTATATTTCCCAACCATTATTTATCAGGTTTCTTTTGATGACAAAAAGTCTTTAAAATAAAATAAACTAAGTATTTCTCCTGAAAGACAGCAATAAAGAGAAGGGATTCCAATCTTGGAAGACCGTCTTCCCAGGCTGGCTGCAAAATGTGAACCAAAAAACTTGGTGGGAAACGCAGGAGGTGGCAACTGGGAAGAGGAAAGCAGACTGAATCCCAGAAGAAAGGATGATGAGAGAAGTGGGCCCTAAGGGTTTGTCAAAGGGGCTCTGCAACAAAAGATTATGTTCAGCAACTCTATTCCAATTTACACTTTCTCTACAGATAGGCCTCCATTTCATTGTTCTGTTGAGAATTCATTTTCTTGACACCTGATAAATGCAGGTAACATTTTGCATTTCAACTTGAGAAAGATCATCTAAAGGTTGTCTCAAGAAGTAAATGCTAGTTACACAGTGCCTACAGAGGGAACAGGAGGAGTATTCTTTGTCTTTTTTCAGACACGTTTTCAAGAACGCATTGCAAGGGTTAGCAATAACTATCTCTAAATAGCAGTTCCTTCTCTTAAGAAAATTATTGTCTTGTTAGACAAAATATACACTCAGCGAACACTCATTGCTCAAATGGTACTTCCCTTTTCTTAAAGTCTATATAGTCTTTGGCCCTTTGCCTACTGGTTGCTACAAGAAAGTTTATATAGCTTCATATTTAATTCACAGGACCTAGATTCCTACTGATCTCAGAGAATCTCTTTTCTAAACTTTCCTACTTCATCTAATGTTTGAAGTCCATTTGTCATCATCTACTGATTACAACAAATAACTTAATCTTCCAATGTGTTAAGTGATTAAGGCTTAAAACACACACACACACACACACGCACACAGAGGAAAAGTAAATCCATCTAGGTTAAAAATTTAAATGAATGGTAGGCATCAAAGTTCAGTTCAATTTAGAAATTATTAATTACTAAGACTAAAGAAGACAGAAGATCTTTAAAAATTGACCTGAAAATAAAACTGAAAAGTTAAGAGACAGATAGATTCTGGACTTTAAAATGGGCTGAAATTTCAGCCCAGCTTCTCTTAAATCTGCTATCAAAAAATTCTCTAATACCACGCCCCTGCTTTCCACCCCCCTTAACAAGGCTGTATGGTTTACATGCTTTGACTACGGAATTATTTTAACGAGATAAAATCTGGGGACCAGGGTTTGGTTTTCAGGCCCACTAGCCTAGTTATATTCATCTCAAACTTCATGTGCAATACATTCCTTGAATATACCAAACTGTCAATAGTTCCCAACATGATGAACTGGAAAGCAAAAAGAGGAAATTGATTTTTTGACATAGTAGGTAAAACTCTTTCCTAGCCAGTAAGAAGCTGTTACACTTCACTTGTTCCTAGCATTATAGAAATATCACTACTGAAAATCTAATTTCTTTCCTCGAGACTCTACCACACATTTTCCTCCAATCTATGCTGAATAATTTATCCAGTACATATTTTCAAAATCATTCTTTTTATTTTTGTGCACAGCTGCAGTTTTAATCATGCATAATTCTAGAATTCTGGGGATAGGAAAAAAAAAAACTTCAAGCCAAAACCGCTCAAAGAAGGGGTATGAATTGTTTCCTACTATCTGTCTCTGAAGGAGAAGAAAGTCAACAGCAGCTTAACATCAACAAACTCACATACTCAGAAAAAGTTTAATATCTTAGAGTTTCACTATCAAACTAATATGAAATTTAAGTCTGTTTCCTGGGAAACAGACAACTTACTGTGAGTAAAAAACTCCTCTCTCCTTCCCCAGTGATAAAGCTTTCACTTTGTTCTATACAAAGAAAGAATGTGCACTTTGCTATTAAATTCCCTTAGCCCTCTCTACTTCAAATATCTCAATCACGGAACTCCCAAGAAATATCCACCTGAATGTTCAAAGCACAAAATAAAGCTCAGAAACATAGAGTAGCTAGGATGAGGAAACGGCTCATTGTCCTTCTTCTCCTTTTATAAATGGGACGCTTTTACAGATTTAGGAGAAATGGAGATACAGAATTTTAGTAGTGGATGAGGGAAAAAGGATAGGAGGAAAGAGAGGGCAGAATGATAGGCTTTACCCGTAATTTACTTATTTTCCTAACAGTATCAAACAATGGGGTGGGAGGAGGGTATAGTAGAAGGGCTGCCTCTTAGTTATACTTTATCTTCAGCTCTATCCTTCCAGCCCCGCCCAGTCAAGCTCTTACACCTCTTTCCTAGGCTCTCCGACTCTGATTTTTTTTTTTTTTAATCTTTGTGGGTTTTCTTTTTTTCTGGAGGAAAAAGATAGTATTGATTTGTTTAAAGGTAAAGACGGAAAGCATTATCTTCAGGAGTAACCACTTCTTAATAATAGAACTAAGGATTTCTATTCCTTTTCCAGACGAAAATGCAGGAACGGCACCAGCACACCACCAAGGACTAAAGGAGGATGAGGGAAGGAGGTAACATCCCCAGGGGTGGTCAGGTCTTTGTTTCCTTGCTCATATCATACTGGCTTTACAAAGTAACTCAATTCCCATCAATAAGCATTCCCGATCAGAATTACTTCTCTAAGATGAAGCTGTGTCTGAACACTTTCCCATAGCAGTCACTGATGTGGCTGCTCTGCTGTACTGCTGCTGCATCTCCCTCAATCCAGATGGGGACCAAAATTCAGAGAGTCATTCTACACTGGGCAAACCGCCGAACCTCCTTCATGGGGCCGATCTCTCTAAATCTGAAGTCTACTCCTCTGCCTCAATTCATAGCACGTGCTTTTGTTCTTAAAAACAAAGCCAAGAAGAGCCCCCTTGGCTTATCTTACAACAGAGGGATCGAACTCAAGACTCCTAGGATGTAAAACACCTCTAGGAAAATGTTCACAAGTCTTGAAAGGACACAAGGCTCCTTAACCTTGCAGGCTATTTCACAACAGCTTGATTTCAGATGCGGACCCTCGGGCATCCAGCAGTGGCCACCCCACGGCAAAACCACAGCCCGCGGAGGGGGCAGCCGGGGGAAGCTCGCGGAAGGGAGCAAGGATTTTGCAAACTGACGGACCGGCGGGGAAACTTTCAGGCGTGGGCAGGCAAAGGTGGGCCCGAAGCTGACCCGAGCCGGGGCCGGGAGCCTGGCGGCGCCCGCTTCGGGCTGCAGGGAGCCACCGGCGCATTGTCCTCCGCCCACGCCCCCCGGCGCCCCGCGCTGCCGCCGGTTCCGGCCAGGCCCCTCTCCCAGTCGCGCAGGGTCTGGGCCGGGGTGGAGGCGAGAGAACCGCGGTCCACACTCGCACAGGTTGCCGAGCGCGGGCTCAGGGCGGACAGGGTTAACCGTCTCCAGGGGCAGCTCCCCCCTCAGCCCTCAGCCCCAAACTAGGCGTCCCCGAGGCCCCCCGCTGCCACCGCGGGCCCAGGCCCCCGCTCCGCCGCCCGCCACAGCCCGGTGCCCAAGGCTTTTGTTGTGGCCGCGACGAGAGGAACGATCCCTAAGGAGGAGGCGCCGGGCTGCTGCTGGCTCCTCGGCGCGGGCTGAGGCGGAGCAGCAGGCAGCGGCGCGGCGCGTCCGCGGGCTCCACACTCTCCGCTCCCTCTCCCGCTGCCCCGGCCTAGGGGCCCACACGCTTCGGGGGGCTCACCTCAGACCCCGGCGTCTGGCTCCAAAGCGGTGGGGGCTGCACCGCCAGCCGAGGGCGGCCGCGCGTCCCTCAGGTACCCGGAGCGGCGGAGGACCGCCGCCGCGCGCCTCCCAGCGACAGCGAGCTTTCGCGAGCGCCAGGGCGCGTGGCCTGGGGAGCGAGCGCACGAGCGCGCGCGCACGCACCGGGCAGGCGCACTGAGCACGCTCGGCCCAATGCTCCCTGCCGGAGCCTGGGCATACCGGGCTGGCCCGGCGCGTCTCGTTGTTGTCTTCCTCTCGCCCTGATTGACGTCTGGAGCTGCCCTGCTCCGGCGTGCTGGTTCCCAGCCCTGGAGGCGCTAATCTGAGATGCACTCGGGGGCCTCCTGGCAATGCACTCCCTCCCCTGAGCGAGCGCGGAGGTGTGATTGCAGGACCACCTACACCTGGTCTGAGAACCAGAGGTGCCGACCTCCGGACCTGGGGATTTGGGGTGCTCAAGAGGCAGATGCCCGGATGCTGAGGGTGGAATGGGGTGCAGGAGCTCTGGCCTGCTACAGAGGTCCACGCGAAGCAGCGTGGCAGACAGGCTACTCGCCCGGGATAGTTCATAGCCTCTTGGCCAAGACCTTTGGAAACAGGTGGAGCTGGTCGTTACTGGTGCGCGCCCCAATTTTTGCTCCTTAGGAAATGTTTCTCCTCTTCTTTTCTACATAAGCGGCTTTAAAGCTGAAAGAATTCTTAAAGATCGTCTAAACTGAACCTCTCATTTTTCAGACGAGGAAAAGAACGCCCCAAAAGGTTAGAGGATTTACCTAAAGCCATGCAGCGTTTTAACAACAGGGCCTGGATTCATCCCAACCTGTTGTTGGGATGAAAAGAAAAGGGCTGTTTTTCTTTTCACTGCACTGTTTAACCGTTTCTTTCTCTTCTTTTTTTGTTCCTCGTGAACCTAGATTGCATGGGCATCATTTTGTTCATTCGGTAGCACATAGAACTTAAAGAAATTGAACAATGTGAATGGACTTAGCACTATTAGAATTGTACACTTAAATATGGTTACAATGGTGCATTTACGTTGTGTGTGTTTTACAATTATTTTTAGAAAGGCGCTTGATACGTGTTAAGTAAATGTTTAAGAGTATTGAACTTAGACCTAGTGTTTCACATCAGAAGGTGAGCTGTGTGAACAGGCATGATAAATGAGATCTGAAATGACAGTTTCAGTTTCTCTAATAAGTAAATACTTATGCAGTAAACAATGTTTAAAATAATATTGATTCTTAGGTTGATTCTAGGCAGGGCAGTGTATCCTCTGGAGCCAGCGGTGCCTCTGTGGAGAGTGAGTGAGGGGGCAGATAGTGTGGGGGAAATCTGTGTGTGTCAGATCCCTTGTAGCTGGGGAACCTCCGGAGATGCGCTGCGAGGTGCATTTTTATTCAATTTAGCCACCATCCTGTAAAGACTGTCAGGAATGGGACACATCATAGCTCAACATCGGGAGGTGGGAATGACGTAGAAATGATCACCACTGTATCAGCATGACTAAATCTCAGAAAAAGAACATTGAGTGGGGGGGGACACAAGATATATAAGTGATTATGGCTCTTTAGGAAAAAAAAACAAACTAGCAATACTATACAATGTTTATGAGGGCAAACATACATATAATAAAAGCATAAAAATGGACAGAAAGGCTGCACACCAATTTCGTGACAATGACTGCCTCTAGGCAGGCAGGGAAGGGAATGAGACCTGGGAATGAGACAAAAGAAGCTTCTCCTGTATCTGTGAAATACACACAAATGTAACATTTTTTAAAAATCTCCACACAAATGTAACATTTTTTAAAAATCTCCGTGGAGAATCAAGGATGTTTCTTATGAAAGTGTCCAAACTTTTCTTTATGTTGGAAATGCCCCCCTTAAAAGTAATTAATATTTGGGGCTGAGTGAGGTGGTTCAGGCCTATAATCCCAGCATTTTGGGAAGCCGAGGAGAGAGGATCGCTTGAGCCCGGAGTTGGAGACCAGCCTGGGGAACATAGCAAAATCCTGTCTTTACAAAAATAAAAATTAAAAAATTAGCCTGGGAGGATTGCTTGAGCCCAGTAGTTCAAAGCTGTAGTGAGCTATGGTTGTGCCGCTACACTGCGGCCTGGGCAACAAAGCCATCCCTGTCTCTTAAAAATAAAAAAATAAATAAAAAGTAATGTTGCAGTGTCAGACATTGAGAACTCACTGTGAACACAGTGTGGACGGTGTGGCTCAGGTTCTTTTGGGAGGACAGTAGTCTGATGATGAGGTGCAGGACAACAAGAGGCCCAGAAGGTGTTGGTTGAGAGGCAAGAAGAAAGAGATCTTCTTTTCAGGAATGAAAATATTCAAATCCAACAGGGCTAAAGGAGATGCTCTCTATGATCCCATCTCTCTTTCATTCCATGTTGTAACCACAAATGCGAAGTCTTTAATGAGCGGGAACTTCATAGAGAGACACAGCACTCCCGACATTGTTAAAACTGGTCTCTTTCTGGATGAACCCGTTTTGAAACCATAAAAGCTAACTGGTAATACATGGTAATTTAGTATTGCATCTAAGTACCTCCCCCAGGCCACCCCCTCACCGCCCCTTTCCCCAAGGCTTTGTTTATTCATTTAGGTACAACCTGGTCATGTGGAAAAAATCCCTAGGCTGGAATTCAAACAACGTAGGTTCTAATTTCAGTTTGGCCACTTACTGATCCATTTTAATCTAAGGAAAGCAACAACTTCTATGAGCTTCACTTTTTCTTTTCAAACTGGAGATACACAAATGGTGCCTATTTAAAAACTATAAAACAGGTCAGGCACGGTGGCTCACTCCTGTAATCCCAGCACTTTGGGAGGCCGAGACGGGCAGATCACCTGAGGTCAGGAGTTTGAAACCAGCCTGCCCAACATGGTGAAACCCTGTCTCCCCCAAAAATACAAAAAAATTAGCCGGGCATGGTGGCAAATGGTTGTAATCCCAGCTACTCAGGAGGCTGAGGCAGGAGAATCGCTTGAACCTGAGAGGCAGAGGTTGCAGTGACCTGAGATCGCACCAATGCACTCCAGCCTGGGCAATAAGAGCAAAACTCCGTCCCCTAAAAAATAAAAATAAAAACTATAAAACACAACAGAAACACAGGGTTTGTACATTTAAGTCAGAGAATGCTTTCTTATTGGTTTTGGGAAACAAAGATAGGAAAGTCTTTTTTGCTGTTGTTTTGTTTTGCTTTTTGTTGTTGTCCACTGCTGCTTATAAGACCTGATTTACATTGACCAAAGGACCTCTGTTCCGGAATTTTGAACTTTTTGGTATCCTTCAGCACTTGTTCATAACTCTATAACAGCTGTTAACCGTGGGAGCCTTCCATTAGGTATTTGTATATTGCACTTTCTTTTTTATCCTTGTATTCCCATTTCGCTTCTTATTACAAGACAGGCGCTCAATAAATTTAATGAATTGGACGGGATTCTAAGAGTTCCCAAATTTAGTTATTCTTATTAGGGCATGCCATCTGCTGGTTCCCTGGTGTATCTGTCAGTCAGCCTGAATTCTATAATCCAATAAATTGAAATTTGTATTTAAGCATTTGTGTGTCTGTGTGTTGGGCAATTCCTCCTGGCCCCATCCTTCCACTTCCTGTTGCAGGTGCTATTATTTCATTGAACCAGTCTCGAATTCTTCTTCCTCCAACCCTCTGTTTACCTGTTGGCCACTCTTAAAACCTGGCACAGTGGAGCCTGCATTTCGCAGCTCCGGAGTGACCAGGACAATGTGACTGGGCATGCTCCGTAGGTAGGTAGGGCTGATTTGGGACACACTACGTCTTGAATGAAGGTTTTCAACGCTGCTTGTTTCAGGATTCGACGCATCTTCATTCTCGGGTTATATTGAGACGTTGCAGTCCCTCCCACGCTCTCGGCCGCCACACTTGTTAATTTTATCCCCGTGCCCAATTTTGTAGCCAGCCCTCCTGGATCTCACGGCCAATCAAGAGCCCACACATTGTTGCCTAAGAGACCCCGGATGCCAGCGACGGGATTTATAGGCGGTGATTGGGCTTGCTGGAAGCTGGGAGGGGTGAGGGGCTGGAGGGAGTCAGAGGAAAGCTGACCTAATGCAACTGTGGCAACGTCAGCGCTCGAGACTTGAAGAGGAAGACAAGCTAAAAGAGGTGAGAGCTGTAGGCAGTGCATGAAAAAGATGGAGACTCTCTTTGGAAAGCTCCTGGGTCTCTCATGAGCCTTGTCAGTGGTCCTGGGGATTTCATTGTACCCTCTCATTTGGGCTACAGTGCAACTGCCAGATATTCATACTTGTGAAATTAACAACCCACAGATATTAAGATATTATATGCCTACCAAGCACTAGCTCTTTGCGTTGTATTATAGTTCTTGCTTTTTAAAAACTAGTTAAGCGGACGATGAATTCGTACTTAAATCTACCCATACCCTATTTCTTGATAATTTCCTGATAATAATTTTAGATTCCCTTGTCTGATGATATTACAGTGTATGAGTAAATTCTGTTAGCAGACAGACCCAATCCTATTACACTCAGTGAACTCTGCATATAACCCCAGAGCCCAGTATCATGTTCTGAATTTCACTCTACATTTCTACAATTCTACAAGGGTTTTGTTTTGTTTTTTGGTTTTTTTGGTTGGTTGGTTTTTTTTTGTTTTTTGAGATGGGGTCTTGCTGTGTTGCCCAGGCTGAACTGCAGTGGTGCAGTCATAGCTCACTGCAGCCTTGAACTCCTGGGCTCAAGCGATCCTTCCACCTCAGCCTCTTGAGTAGCTGGGACTACAGACACCCACCGCCACACCCACACCTGGCAATTTTTTTTTTTTTTTTTTTTTTTAGAGATAGGATTTTGCTGTACTGTCCAGGCTGGTCTGGAATTCCTGGGCTTCAACTCCTGGGCTCAAGAGATCCTCCTGCTTCAGCCTCCCAAAATGCGTGGATTATAGGCATGAGCCACCACACCTGGCCTACATTTCTACAAGTTGTGGTGGTGGTGGTGGTGGTTTTTTTGTTTTTCAAGATGGGGTCGCACTCTGTCCCCCAGGCTGGAGTGCAGTGGCATGATCTTGGCTCACTGCAACCTCTGCTTCCCAGGGCAATCCTCCCACCTCAGCCTCCCGAGTAGCTGGTACTATAGGCACACACCACCACACTCTGCTAATTTTTTGTTTTTGTTTTGTTTTTGGTAGAGACGGGATTTCACTGTGTTGCCCAGGCTGATCTCGAACTCCTGAGCTCAAGTGATTCACCCACCTCAGCCTCCCAAACATTTCTACAAGTTTTAATCCTTAAACTGCTCCCCACTTCCACTGCTGTAGTCATTTTTTCTATTGATTTAACAAGTATTGAGTACCTATGATATACTACTGTGATGATTCAGGTGAGCAGTGAGCACCAAAAAACTACATAAGCCAAGAATCCAGAGTTGTGTGGCACGTTCTCAGAGTGGCCATGAGTTCAGTGTGTCTGGGCAGAGAGTGCATAAAGGTGGGGCCAGGTGAGGCTGAAAGAGTAGATGGAGGTAAAATCATGGCAGACCTAGACTTCCGTGCAAGGAAGTCTGGATCCTGTAGCCATCAGTGAACCTCTGAAGGTTTAGAGCTGAAAAGTGACATGATCAACTGGTCTTTTAAAAAATACCTAACAGGAGACTGTAAGCTCTATTAAAGCAGACTCTTATCTTTGTACCCCTAACATCTGCCTTGTAGGTACTTAGTAAGGTGGTTAAATAATGATGACAGTGTGAAGAATGGCTTAAGGCAGGAGGTGGTGGCTCATGTCTGTAATCTCAGCACTTTGGGAGACTGAGATGGTGGATTGCTCGATCCCAGAAGTTTGAGACCAGCTTGGGCAACAGAGCAAGACCTTGTCTCTACAAAAAATACAAAAACATTAGCCAGGAGTGGTGGTGCACACCTGTATTCTCTGCTACTTGGGAGGCTGACATGGAGGATTACTTGAGCCCAGGAAGTCGAGGCTATGGTGAACTGTGATCACACCACTGCCCTCTAGCCTGAGTGACAGGGCAAGACCCTGTCAAAAAAAAAGAAAGGCTTAGAAGATCAAATTGGAAGTATGTGGCCAGAGGACCCATCCTTGCTATTGAAAATGAGACTAGAACCATATGTCAAGAACTAGGGTCCTAGGCCCTCTTTCTGTATTTTAATTCTAAGAAAAATTAAAGATGAATATTTGGCTGGACGCGGTGGCTCATGCCTGCAATCCCAGCACTTTGGGAGGCCAAGGTGGGCAGATCATGAGTTCAGGAGTTTGAGACCAGCCTGGCCAACATATTGAAACCCCGTCTCGACTAAAAATACAAAAATTAGCTGGTCATGGTGGCAGGCACCTATAATCCCAGCTACTCGGGAGGCTGAGGCAGAAGGATTGCTTGAACCCAGGAGCCAGAGGTCATGGTGAGCCGAGATTGTGCCACTGCACTCCGGCCTGGGCAACAGAGTGAGACTTTGCCCCCCCACACCCACCAAAAAGAAAAAAAGAAAGAAAAAGATGAATATTCAAAGGTAGTCCTTACAGGGAAGGAGATTACAAAAAGCAACAGCAAGACATCTGTGGAAGCAGAGGATGACAACTGGCTTTGTTTTGTTAAGTGGGGACAATTATGTTTTGTATGTGTTATATAAAAATCTCTGTAGCTGGGCACAGCGGCTCATGCCTGTGATCTTAGCACTTTGGGAAGCCAAGGTGGGCGGATCACTTAAGGTCAGGAGTTCAAGACAAGCCTGACTAACATGGGGAAAACCCCATCTCTACTAAAAATACAAAAATTACCCAGGGGTGGTGGTGCATGCCTGTAATCCCAGCTACTCGGGAGCCTGAGGCAGGAGAATCACTTGAACCTTGGAGGCGGAGGTTGCAGTGAGCCGAGGTCGCGCCACTGCACTCCAGCCTGGGCAACAGAGTGAGACTTCATCTCAAAAGAAAAAAAAAAAAATCTGTCTTAATAATAGCAAGTGGTCTGTTCTGTGAGCATGTACGTGCATGCAAATACACATACTGCCTGTCTTCTGGAATGAAAGGAGGAAAATACTGTAAAAGGATAATAGCAAGAGACGAGGCAGGACATCCACACTGGCCTATATGGCCAAGAGGGCTGCTTCCGGGGGCCAGGCCCATCTGCTGAAAACCCATCTATCTTTAAGCAGGTTGAAAGAAAGTCTAATCTAAGTGACACGTAGCTCTGAGGAACCAGGAAAAAGAAAACAACCAGTGCAGACCCTTAGGGGAGTTACCAAGGAAAGCTACTTGTCCTCATTCAGAAGAACGTGCCTAGGATCTGTCACATGATTTCCTACACAAACTGGAAAGGAGAGAGTTGTTCAGCATAGAGCAGGGGTAAGCAAAATTTTGTGCGTATGTGCATTTTTCTAGGGGAAGAATTCATAGCTTTCATCATATTCTCCAAGAGCCATGTAGCTCTTAAAAAGGATTCAAAACAACTCATTTAATTTTTATGTTTTTATTATTTTTTAAAATAATTTAAAAATTGCTCTTTTTAAAATAATAAAATTGCTCTTTTTAAAATAATAAAAATTGGTCTTGCTCTGTTGCCCAGGTTGGAGTACAGTGGCTCAATCACAGCTTACAGCAGCCTGAACCTCCTGGGCCCAAGTGATTCTCCCACCTCAGCCCTCTTCCCCTACCCCAAGTAGCTGGGACCACAGGCGTGCACCACTATGCCCAGCTAATTTTCTGGTTTTTTAACTTTGTGTAGAGACAAGATCTCACAATGTTGCCCAGTCTGGTCTCAAATTCCTGGGCTCAAGCAGTCTTTCTGCCTCAGCCTCCCAAGTGCTGGGATTACAGGCAACAAAAAAAACTAATTTAAAAAGAAGAAATGTAGCCCAGACACAGCAGTGGCTCACGCCTGTAATCCCAGCACTTTGGGAGGCCGAGGCGGGTGGATCACCTGAGGTCAGGAGTTTGAGACCAGCCTGACCAACACGGTGAAACCCTGTCTCTACTAAAACTATAAAATTAGCTGGGCCTGGTGGCTCATGCCTGTAATCTCAGCTACTAGGGAGGCTAAAGCAGGAGAATCACTTGAACCCAGGAGGCGGAGGTTGCAGTGAGCCAAGATAGCACCGTTGCACTCCAGCCTGGGCAGCAACAACAAAACTCTTCCAAAAAAAAAAAAAAAGAAGAAGAAGAAGAAGAAATGTAGACAATAAATAACAACAACAAAAACAAATATATCACTTTTTAGCTGGGGAGAGCTAGACTCAGAGGCTACACTTTGTATCTATAACTTTTTTTTTTTTTTTGAGACAGTCTTGTTTTGTCACCCAGGCTAGAGTGCAGTGGTGGGACCTCAGCTCACTGCAGCCTCTACCTCCTGGGTTTAAGCGATTCTCCTGCCTCAGCCTCCTGAGTAGCTGGTATTACAGGTGCGCCACCATGCCCAGATAATTTTTGTATTTTTAGTAGAGATGGAGTTTTACCATGTTGGTCAGGCTGGCCTTGAACTCCTGACTTCAGGTGATCCACCTGCCTCAGCCTCCCAAAGTGCTGCGATTACAGGTGTGAGCCACCATGCCGGCTTGCTCACATGTACTTTTATCATTAGCTGCCAGGTAATATTATTGTAATGAAATCATTTCTTTTGGCTTAGTAACTCACCTAACTATGTCTCAGATAGTTAGCTGTTGAGGCTGAGAAGAACCTGAGTGCTGATCTGAGCGCCCCTCATTCCAGTGGCATATTGGCAGCAGACAATTGCAGGAAGGCATTGTCTTGACACCCAAGGGGGTTTAAAACGTGGGCTTTATCTTCCTGAGAGAGAGTATTACATGTCAAATGAGAACCTCAAAGATCTCAGATAGTGTTTGGGAAAATCCCATAGCAGCCAAAAAATAATGATTTAAAAAAATTATCCAAGGCCGGGCACAGTGGCTTGTGCCTGTAATCCCAGCACTTTGGGAGGCTGAGGTGGGCAGATCACCGGAGGTCAGCAATTCGAGACCAGCCTGGCCAACATGGTGAAACCCCGTTCTGTACTAAAAATACAAAAATTAGCCAGGCATGGTGGCAGGCGCCTGTAGTCCTAGCTACTCGGGAGGCTGAGGCAGGAGAAGCGCTTGAACCTGGGAGGTGAAGGTTGCAGTGAGCTGTGTCTGCACCACTCTACTGCAGCCTGGGAAATAGGGCAAGACTCGTTCTCAAAAAATAAAAAATATCCAGTATCTGTTGCTGTGGGGTCATTTGTGGAGCCCATTGATCAGGCAAGCAGGCCCTGGTCCCATTAGCCATCTCTGCTACCTGTCCTTGTGAAACCCACCACCAGAGCGTGGAAAATACAGAAGCCTGCAACCCTGAGTGTATATATCAGAACTACTCTCAATCAGCTACTAGGGGAGCTGAGGCAGGAGAATGGCTTGAACCTGGGAAGCGGAGGTTGTGGTGAGCCGAGATCGTGTCACTGCACTCGAGCCTGGGTGACAGAGCAAGACTCCATCTCAAAGTAAATAAATCAGTTAATAAAATAAGAATAAGAATAAGCCATTGTCAGCCCAGTTGGCCTAGTTTGGTCTCATGACCATCTCTTGGCTAGGGAAGGACAGGCTACCTTAATTAATTAAACCATCAGGCTCTAAACAATGAGGGAAAAGTAATTCCTCCTGAAAATTAAAGTGCTTTAATCAAAAGGAGGCAGACATATACTGGATAACTAAAAATAGCAAATTTCCCCCAATAAACTCAAATCTGTTCATTTCCAAAGCCTTGGCTTTGTCTCTCCCGCCATGCTACCTCTTTAATATACTCTCAGGCAGGAGTTCTTGTTACTTGGATATCTGGAAGTTAAGAGGGGAGGAGGAGAGTTAATATCACAAGGGACAAGAATGAAGTGTTTCATATTGCATGATGATTTTAAATTTAAAATACTTCTCTTCCTGGCCAATATAGTATGTCCTCAGCTAGCGGTGATTCTGGATTTCCCCCCTGAGTCCAGTGAAAATAAAGTGGCATTAAACTGACCTGGGTCCAACTACCAGTTCCACCACTTGCTATCTGTATGTCCTTGGACAGGGTGACATCAATAAGCCAAATTTTCCTCATGTGTAAAATGAGTTAAAACCCACCACCTTACCAGATAATTGTGCGCTTCCATTGAGGAGACATATGAAGTGCTTGACATATAAGATGCCCCCAATAAATGCTCTTCCCACCCCATTCCCTCTGCCAACATACTACAAAATTATATGGTGTTAGTATTGGTTTATTTATTTATTTATTTATTTTGAGGTGGAGTCTCGCTCTGCTGCCCAGGCTGGAGTACGGTGGTGCTATCTTGGCTCACTGCAACCTCCAACTCCCAAGTTCAAGTGACTTTCCTGCTTAACTACTTAATCACTAGTAGCTGTGATTACAGGCATGTACCACCACGCCCAGCTTTTTTTTTTTTTTTTTTTAACATTTATTTTTAGTAGAGACAGGGTTTCACCATGTTGGCCAGGCTGGTCTCGAATCCCTGACCTCAAGTGATCTGCCCACCTTGGCCTTCCAAAGTGCTGGGATTACAGGCATGAGCCATCGTACCCAGCCGGTATTAGTAATTTTTGTTTTCTGAGGGTTATATGATTCACTTCTTCTGATAGGTGCTGTTTTTCTTATGGAAGGATATCCAGTTGTTTCATGATGGCATTTGCACCTCCAAAAAACATAGGTGGTCCCAAAATGCAGACAAAGATGAGCACCTGGACACCCCTAAACCATCAGCTATTGAATGACCGGGTAAGTGACCAGAACTATTTTATCAACTGAATCCATGACGTAAAGGAAAAAAGATATTAAAATTTTACTTACCAAAATATGAACAGGAATTATTTAGGATTGTGTAATGGATGAACAAAAACCAAAATGAAGATATTCAAAAACTTTTACTGAACCCTTGCTATATGGGCAAAGCTGGCAATAGACACAGAGTCCTTGCCCAAGAAGAAAATGTCTTGGATTTGTTCTTTCGCCCACTGTCACCTTCCTCTCCCACCCCACTTGCCTTTTTTCTTCCATCGCTTGTTCTCCCTAGAACCACCAGAACTGAGAAGGGAGAGAGTGGTCCACGGCATTCCCCAAAACCCGGTTTTCTTGGTATAGTTGAGGTTGCTGGGTAATACTGCACATTTAATAAGATATATAAAAGGAATACACTTCTACTGATTATTCACATGACTCAGGTTCTCTTAAGACGTTTATTTTCATGGCCAGGTGCAGTGGCTCATGCTTATAATCGCAGCACTTTGGGAGGCCGAGGCGGGTGGATCATCTGAGGTCAGGGGTTCAAGACCAGCCTGGCTAACATGGTGAAACCCCATTTCTATTAAAAATACCAAAAATAAAAAAATATAAAAAATTAGCTGGGCGTGGTGGTGGGCGCCTGTAATCCCAGCTACTTGGGAGGCTGAGGCAGGAGAATCACTTGAACCTGGGAGGTGGAGGTTGCAGTGAGCCGTAGGAGCCGTAGGAACAGTAGGCTCCACCCCCAAGATCACACCATTGCACTCCCGCTTGGGCAACAAGAGGAAACTCCATCTCAACAACAACAGCAACAACAACAAAGACATTTATTTTCCACCTGCACTCTGGGAAGGTGCCAGCAGAACACACTAAAGGATCACGGTGGATGGCTGTGGTGTGAGAGTGACCAACCTCTAGGGGTTTCTGTTCCTGCTTCAGTTAGGGACAAAATTTACCAACAGGTCTGTAAGCTCCAGTGACCAATCGCTGTATATAAGAACCACACCTATTTGGCAGGAAAACAATCACCATGTATAAAACTGACCTCATCCTCTCGCTCCTACATACCAGTTCCTCCCCCGGTGAGAGACACTACTTTATACCAAGTCACTCAAGCCAGAAATTCTGCTTCTCCCTGTCCAGTCTGGGATTTGATTTTCCCCCAGATTACAAGCTAAAAAGTTAGCCTGTGACTTATGGAATAGAAGACTCTGCTGTTTCACAATAAAAGATGAGATTCTTGGGTCAAAAACAACTTTACTCACAAAGCAGCAAGTGGCATGAACATTATGTTTGCATGGGTTCTGCTGGTCCTCCCCATCCCACAGGTGGGACGCATAGGGCCCAGGTAAATGCTACACATACAGTGGTTTGAACCACAGCTGAGGAACAATGAGCCCAGGGCATCCACTGCTTTTCATAGTAAGCAGTAAGTAAGCCTGCTCTTGCTCCCAAAGGGAGACATTACCTCATCCCTCAAGGTTGCCTTACTGCAGACACAACCTGCAAGAATGGCCCAAGTCACGAATGCTCAGGGCCTTGCTTTTTTTTTTTTTCTTTTTTTTTGAGACAGAGTCTCACTATGTCACCAGACTGGAGTGCAGTGGTGCAATCTCAGGTCACTACAACCTCCACCTCCCGGATTCAAATGATTCTCCTGCCCCAGCCTCCCGAGTAGCTGGGACTACAGGCGCATGCCACCACACCCAGCTAATTTTTGTATTTTTAGTAGAGACGGGGTTTCACCATGTTGGCCAGGATGGTCTCGACTTCTTGACCTCCTGATCTACCTGCCTCGGCCTCCCAAAGTGCTGGGATTACAGGGTGAGCCACCGTGCTCGGCCACGAATACTCAGGCCCTTACGTTCTTGGCATGCCAAGATGTTTCAGAGTGTGAGAGGCACACAGAGAAGTGTCTACCAAAGCTCCCTTGCCACCATATGTAATTTGCTTTCCAGTACTCTGAGTCCTCCTCCCAGTCTCTCATTCAGGCTCTCTTCTCCACCCGCCTATCTACTTCCAGCTCCATTCTCAGCTCACAGTCTGCACCCTTTGCCTAGTGTACTGCAGTCACCCCCGACTGGTTTCACTGCCTCTGTCCCTGCCGATCCATCATCTATTCTGGTCCCAGAGAGATCTTTCTAAGATTCCGATTCTATTATGTGAAACCAATAGTAGGCTCCACTCCCAAGAGTAAATTCCAACACCCCCAGGCATAGCATTGAGGATCTTTCATGATCTGACCTCAGCCAACTTCCCAGCTCCATCCCTGCCACTGCTCCTTCACATCCGATGCCCAGGCCCAGTTCAGGGCCCCCAGGTGAACCCTGCTGTCCCACACCTCCATGCCTTTGCATGTGCTCTTGCCGTTGCCTCCTATCTGAGTCAATTAAAATGCCCTTTCCTCTGTGAAGCCTCCCCCTGCGTCCTGCTTCCTTTTCTTTGCTCTCATCATTATTTACTGGCTTTCCCAGTCAACTCCCATGCATGAAGAGTTGAGATTCTGTCTTTTCTCTGTGTACCCCCAGGAACCTGGTTTGGTTCCTGAAGCATAAGAAGTAGAGCCAGGGCTGGGCACAGTGGCTCACACTTGTAATCCCAGCACTTTGGGAGGCCAAGGCGAGTGGATCACCTGAGGTCAGGAGTTCAAGACCAGCCTGGCCAACATGGTGAAATCCCATCTCTACTAAAAAATATAAAAATTAGTCAGGCGTGGTGATGCACCCCTGTAGTCCCAGCTTCTCGGGAGGCTGAGGCAGAAGAATCACTTGAACGCAGGAGGTGGAGGTTGCAGTGAGTCAAGATTGTGCCACTACACTCCAGTGCCTGGGCAACAGAGTGAGACTCTGTCTCAGAAAAAAAAGAAAGAAAGGAAGAGGGAAAGAGAGAAAGAAGGGAGGGAAGGGAGGGAGGGAGGGAGGGAGGGAGGAAGGAAGGAAGGAAGGAAGGAAGGAAGGAAGGAAGGAAGGAAGGAAGGGAAAGGAAATTGAATCAGAGTTCAGGTCTACTCCCTGGTACCTCTTTCATTGACTCTTGTCTTCCTGCCTCTTCATCTTTGTGTCCTTAGCCTGGATTTACCCCTCTGCCCCTCTAAACTCAACAGATGGGCTCATCCCTTGGCAAAGCTGTCATCCAGCCTGAACCCTCCTGCTCGGTACTTTCTATTTCTAGTCAAATCAGTTTCTACTGATGAGCAATTTTAGGAAAGGAACAGAACGGCCAAGGTAGAGATTGGAATAGTGAGAAATAAAATGGAGAGAGACTGAAAAAGGAAAATGATAAAGGAAATGAGGAAATGAGGAAAGAGGAAAGAGAATAAAAAAAAAAAAAAAAAAAAAAACAAAAACACAGAGGGACCTGTAGAAACAAAAGGAAAGGCAGAGAAAGAGGGAGAGAAAGATTCAGCCTTCATCTAGCCATGAACACCAAACAAATCTATTGAAAAAATTTTGGAAGGCAGGCACAGTGGCTCGCATCTGTAATCCCAGCGCTTTGGGAGGGTGAGGCCAGTGGATCGCTTGAGGCCAAGAGTTTAAGACCAGCCTGCGCAACATAGTGAGACCTCATCTTTATTTTAAAAAAAAAAAAAAAAGGTAAAATAAAATATTAGCCTGGCATGGTGGTGCATGCCTATGTCCCAGCTACTTGGGAGGCTGAGGCAGGAGGATCACTTGAACCCAGGAGTTGGAGGTTGGGGTGAGCCACGATTGCACCACTGCACTCCAGCCTGAGTGACAGAGACCCTGTCTCTGAAAAAAGAAAGAAAATCGTTTTTATCCAGCTCAACGGTAATTTACTCAGCACCTGTTTGCAATGCTTGAAACTCTCCCACAGTTTGTATAACAGCTTATCTGGTTCCCCTACCAAAACTTCAGGGTCTCATTTTGAAATCTGTCTTCCCATAGAATTGTGAAGGTTTTACACACATGTGAAAAAGTGACTGGAATTCAAATAGGCGTTCATTGGATTCCTTGATTTTCAGAAATTTTCTTCAAACAATTATGAGTCTTGATCAATTTAGCAGCTGTGGAGAAGAAAAGTGTCTTAGGAGGCAAAAAATTTCCTGAATGCCTCTTGCAGTTCGATCTTTAGAGAAGCTGATTCCAAGATTAGCATGTAGAGTGTTGACTGGAGAGGACTTTCTGGATTAACACCTGGAAAAGGAAGGAAATAAAAAGAAAAGAAGAGAAAAGGGGCAGATGTGGGACAGAGGAAGAAGTTGGGCTGGAATGCAGTCTCAGTGAGGTCTCCGCTGACCCCATAGGACTCCCTGAGGCTGCCATAATGCTTCAGATTGGTTGTAAAGAAATACCTGAGGCTGAGTAATTTATAAAGAAAAGAGGTTTAACTGGCTCACAGTTCTGCAGGCTGTACAGGAAGCACAATGGCATCTGCTTCTGGGACGGCCTCAAGGAGCTTTCCATCGTGGCAGAGGTCAAAGCAGGAGGAGGCATCTTACGTGGCAGGAGCAGGAGGATGAGTGAGACAGGCAGGAGCAGGAGGAAGAGTGAGACAGGGGAGGTCCCACACACTTTTAAACAACCAGATCTCATGAGAACTTACTCCTGCTGATGACAGCGCTAGGGAGATGGTGTTAAACCATGAGAAACCGCCCCCATGATCCAATCACCTCCCACTAGGCCCCACCTCCAACATAGGGAATTACAATTTTTTTTTTTTTTTTTTTTTTTTGAGACAGAATTTACTCTGTTGCCCAGGCTGGAGTGCAATGGTGCGATCTAGGCTCACTGCAACCTCTGCCTCCCAGTTCAAGCAATTCTCCTGCCTCAGCCTCCTGAGTAGCTGGGATTGCAGGTGCCCACGACCACACCTGGCTAATTTTCATATTTTTAGTAGAAATGGAGTTTCACCATGGTGGCCAGGCTGATCTTGAACTCCTGACCTCAGTGATCCACTGGCCTTGGACTCCCAAAGTGCTAGGATTACAGGCGTGAGTCATGGCGCCCAGCCGGGGATTACGATTTGATACGAGATTTGGTGGGGACAGAGATCCAAACCACATCATTTGTCTTACGTTGTGGCAAGGGGGAAGGGGGGAAGAGGGTCTGGTCTTTATACTTCCACACTGACCATTCAGTGGGCACCAGCTGCCTACCCCCCCGCCAGGTCTGACCTTGGGCAAGGCAGCTCTCTCAAGCCTGTGACTGTCAACCAGCAGCCTTCCAGCAGGTGGGGAAATAAATCCTTCCGTTCTGGAGGGGAACGAGTGCATCACAGCACTCATTGTTTCTTTAACAGATTTTTATCCAATTTAACAATCACTTCTCAAGATAATATGTATTGCATTGTCCTGAACTCCCATTTTATTCCCCCAAAAAATCATTTTTTGGTTTAGTTAGGTTATTGTGTGGCATAAAATTATTTTTAAAAATCTTAGTGTGTATATATACACAGAAGTATGTGTACGAATGCACAGAGTCACACACATAGAATTTGTATGTGATTATGCCAAGCTGATGTTTGTTTGTTTGTTTGTTTTTGAGGATCTCACTCTGTCACCCAGGCTGGAGTACAGTGGCACAATCACGGCTCACTGCAGCCTCCACCTCCTGGGCTCAAGTGATTTTCCTGTCTCATCCTCCCAAGTAGCTAGGACCACCAGGCTCACACCACCATGCCCGGCTAATTTTTTTTTTTTATTTTTAGTAGAGACAAGGTCTCACTATGTTGCTCATGCTAGTCTCAAACTCCTGAGCTCAAGTGAGCCTCTGTTTCAGCCTCCCAAAGCTCTGGGATTACAGGCATCAACCACCATGCCCAGCCATATCAAACTGTTAATACTGGTTTTTCCCGAAGAGTTATATGGGTGTTGGTGGACAGAGGAGGGTCTGTTAGAAGAGAGAGCTTTCATTTTCTTACTTCATACAGTGCAGCAGTTTCCAATTTTAAAACAAATTAGAATATAAATATGTATCATATATTATACACACACACATCCGTACATATAAGCAAACAAAGGACGATAACTCTGGGAATTGAAAACTCTGGTTTCAAATCAGCTGTACCAATTTTACCTTCTCTGGGCTTTATCCTCCTTTGTAAAATGAGTGGATTGGATAAGATGACCTTGAAGGTCTCTTCTGGATCTAACATTCTAACTGTGTGAAAGGAATTAAAAATAGATGCCCAAGGAGACAGCCGGCCAAAAGGCATGCAGACAATCATTTCAAGGGGCTTCCACACTTCTAAATGAGGGTGTTTGTCACCAATGATCAGTGAAATTTTAAGGTCCTGTTTTTTGGTTTTGTTTTAATTTTGTCTTTCTTCTATTCTGTAGTAAAATGTGAAATATGTAACTATCTTAGACTAAAATAAGAGTCACAGGATTTTAACTTCACAGCAGGCTTTAAGCAGAGAGATTGAATTCTCTAAATTCAAATTTAGATGCCTAAAAAAAAAACCAGCATCACCAGGATAGGCATATTTAACAGATTAGTAAGTTATTCAAGCATTGTGAATTTTGAGTGAAGGAATGTTTTTAAAATGTGTATTTCTTTGCCAACTAGTGTTTTAATTGAAAGTGATCTTTATCACACACTCACATAGAAAGGTAACTATGGAAGGTGATGGATAGGACAATTTCCTTGACATTTCATTACATATGTAGATATCAAAGCATCAAGTTGTATACCTTAAATATACACAGTTTTTAAAAAGAAAAGAAAATGATCCACATTTCTTTTAGAGTATGGTTCACACATGTTGTACAGTACATGTTAAAAAAAGGTGTTCTGAGAAAAAGCACCCAGTTACATCAATCGATCATTATTTAGGGGCCCCTAAATATCTCACTCCTACATTGTAATGATGTCATATGGTGAAATATGTAACTACAGTGTCAACAGACTAAAATAACAACCGTGGGATTCTGACTTAACAGCAGGCTCTGAGTAAACTGTGATATAAACAGACTGCAGCATCTTGCAAGAAAAGAAGATCCATTTTAATATTTCCATTTGGAAGAAATACTTTGTTTTCCAGCTCTTTAAAATGAAGAACCTGATTGCAAATCTTTGAAATAAAGACTTGCTCCAAACCAGGGTGTGTAAGACTGTAAGTCCAACTGAGAACCTGACGACAAAATTATCTGCCCAAAATGATACATCTTGTCAAAGGTAGAGTCAGAACCAGATCTGGGGTCTCCTGACTTTCAGTCTAGTGTCTTTCCTCTACCCCTTGTGTCCCATCAGTTTCTGCTCGAGTTTACCGTCTGGCAAAGAGCTGGACTTGCATGGACTCTGCTTAGACTTTGTCTCATGTTTTAGCCTGTGTAGCACTTCCCAATATCCACCCCATTCCTTTTCTACTACCCTCTTGTTGACCGTCTTTTCCCCTTTAAGTCAGTTTCCTTTTGTTTCCAATGGGTTACACCATCATTGGACACCATGCTTCAACTTCCTTTTGAAGCTCTGTTGTGGTCTCAGGACCTAACCTCTGCTTCTTCTTATAGTCAGACCAAAGCATGGGCAGAAGTTCATCAAGAATGTGAGGCTGGAAGTCAGAATGGGAAAGACCAAGGATCTGGTGAGGAATCAAGTGCAGTGTTGAGCTGAACACATAGTTTGGAACCAGAGATTTTTTAAACATCTGTAAATATAACCTCTTTGGTCCTCTGCTTATCCTTTCTAAAATATAGGAATCGAATAAAAAGATCTTTAGGATTCCTTTTAGCTCTAAAATTCGATGACTTCTGAAGCTTTCTTCTTGTTGTTAGTCAATCAGCAAAATGGTTTATTGAAGGCCTTCCATGGACTCTGTACTTGAGGGTTCTATGGAGCATGTAAGAGAAAGTGGTTGTAATCTACTTGGGAAGATAAAACTAACAGACACCACTAGAGAGCAAAACAAACACTATAAAGTCTAAGTGAAGCATGAACTATAAATGGAGTAGGAGTTGGGAGGAGAGAAATCCCTGGGCTTCAGAAAAGTGACAACACTGGTTGCACGGGTTGGGCGATGCATGATTGATAGAGAAGAATTCAGACAATATTTGAATCTAGATATTTTGAATCTTCTGTGTTCTACAGATTCTCTTCTACTTCTTTTCATCTAGAAATTCTGAGTTTATCTGTTGCCATTATTTGAGGGTCCTGGTAGCCCAGGTGGCAGTTAGCTGCGGGGAAGGGTCTTTTTCTTCTTCTTTTATGTGCAAAAAGTGACTGTCTGTGACAGAAGAGATTCCCTGGCCAAGAGCAAAACTGACATTTCACTGGTCCCGAGGTGGTGGCTGAACCAGTTATTTCAATTCCTATTTTGTATGTCCTTGGCAACCAGAGCTTGAGAGTTAAAAAAGGAAGGAAAACACGATCTGTGGGAAGCATAAAACCAGCTCCTCAACCTCTTCCATAAAAAGAGAAGAAATAGGTCTGAGCTACCTCTCCAAGAGGGAACATTCTTACAGCACTAGAGAATGTAGTGAGTGCCAAGAGGAGGGAAAAATATCAATCCCGATTTTGAAAGCTGACAGAGGGTGTATGGGATAAAGCAAGTGAGACATTCAAATATGTTCATTACTCTCTTTCTCTTCCTCTCTTAATAAGCCCCTTGTCTGCCACATGTACCCACATTAGTCTTCCTTTCCTCACTCACTGAAATGTACATATGCACTGATGCTCAGAAAAGCACCTCAACACCAATATATAAAGATACTCACATTGTACTGATACATCCATAAGGATATTCATTCTCACAATCACATTCGTTCAATTCAATAAACATAGATTGCTGTAACATGCTCTGTAAGCACTCTGCTGGAGATGTCAAGATGAATAAGACTTAGTTTCTGTCCTAAATAGTATATTGTAATAAACCTATACCAACAAATATTCAAGTGGAAGCCCAGTGGTGCACACACACACATTTCTAATCCTACAGATGTGTACATACTTGTACGCCCACTGATATGTGTATACACTGAAATAGAAAAACAGAACTGATCATTCACCTATTTCGTAAATTCTCATACTATTAATACTGAAACATTTCAGATGGGGGAGTTTCATGTTCCTGTTTTTTTGTTAGTTTTTTCATCTCCTTTCAAATTCTAAAACTGATTTCCCTTTATAATTCCATTTTTTAAATTTCCTCCCCTTTAAACAACTATTACTTCTTTCTTTTTCTTCTTCTTTTTTTTTTTTTTTTTTTTTTTTACAGAGTCTGGCGCTGTCACCCAGGTAAGAACTACAATGACATGATCATAGCTCACTACAGCCTCAACTCCCCGAGCTCAAGCGATTCTCCCACTTCAGCCTCAGCTGGGACTACAGGGACACACCACCACACCTGGCTAATTTTTTGTATTTTTTGTAGAGATGGAGTCTCACCATGTTGCTCAGGCTGCTCTTAAACTCCCTAGCTCAAATGATCTGCCTGCCTCGGCCTCCCAAAGTGCTGGGATTACAGGTGTGAGCCACTGTACCCAGCCTTATTACTTCTTATTTCACATGAATTATTCCACATGTAGAAACTGAAATTTAAAAAAAGAGAAACCTTGCCCAGGGTAAAAATACATAACCTCAGGAGTAAAATCTGTCTTTTTATATTCAGTTGATACAATGAATGTTTATTCACAGATCCCTTAGTGATATCTTTCTTGTAATGGGTATTTTGAACTATGATATATGAAATTACCATGTTCTTTTTTACTTATTGTAGGTATTTGAAGAAAGAAGAGCCCTGCTTGGCAAATGGGTAAACATTTAAAATATAGCTTATATTTATATTAAAAACATAATGTTTTTGCATTATGTTATGTTATCTGTTTTCATCTTTCAGGCTGCTTTTAAAAAATCAGACTGG
The DNA here is from genome assembly GCF_047675955.1 of Chlorocebus sabaeus. Lineage (NCBI taxonomy): Eukaryota > Metazoa > Chordata > Mammalia > Primates > Cercopithecidae > Chlorocebus > Chlorocebus sabaeus. The sequence continues at coordinate 28,072,313 of NC_132911.1, read as the reverse complement.
GTGGCTTACAAATAACAGGCATTTTTTTACTCAACTTGGATAGAAAGAAAAAAACCCCAGATGTTTATTTTTCATGGTTCCAGAGGCTTAGGAAGCTCAAGATCAAGGTGCTGGCAGATTCAGTGTCTGCTGAGGCCTCTCTTCATAGACAGTCACCTCCTCACTGTGTCCTCATATGGCAGAAGAGGGGGAATGAGTTATCTGGGGTCTCCTTTATAAGGACAATAATCCCCTTCTTGAGGCCCACCCTCATGACGTAATCACTTCACAAAGGCCCCACCTCGTAATCCCATCACACTGGGGGGGTTGAGATTTCAACATGAATTTGGGGGTGACATAAACATTCAGTCTGTAGCATTATCACAGAGCCCAGAGAATTCAGCTTGGTTTTAAGGGAGTGCTTCCTCATTTCCTGAGAAGCATGACAGGTGCTTTCTGTAAGTGTCAGTTAGGATTTGGTCAGGGAAACAGAAATCGTATCTTATTTTAACAGACATAATTAAATGAAAAGGATTGGTTAAGCAAATATTGGAGAACAGAAGAGACAGAAAGGGAAGGCTGAGGTTTCAGGGAGATAGAACTGTGGGAATTAGCTACCACCAGCTTTCCTGGTACTGGGAGCTCAGAGGGAAGACCTTCAGCACCATAGGGAAGTCAGATTTCTATGGAATAAAGCAGATGACATCACAGCCAACTGGTTCTGATACAGCTGGCAAAACATGATGGTTCTAGGTGTATGGAAAAAAAAAAACTGGACCTTGGAATCAATGGCTACTGTCAGGGTCAAGAGTTAGGTGATCCTGATAGGAACAGCAACCAAGCAGGAGTAAGTTTCTCGTCCCTCAGTTTCCCTCTAGTACCTTCCACCTCATTGGCAGCATTTATCCGGGAGCCAGCTGTCAAAGGAGAAATATGGTGATAGAGATCCTGCCTTCTTTTATTTTTTTGAGATGGAGGTTTGCTCTTGTTGCCCAGGCTGGAGTATAATGGCGCCATCTCAGATCACTGCAACCTCCTCTGCCTCCTGGGTTCAAGTGATTTTCCTGCCTCAGCCTTCTGAGTAGCTGGGATTACAGGTGCCCACCACCACGCCTGGCTAGTTTGTTGTATTTTTAGTAGATCTGGAGTTTCACCATGTTGGCCAGGCTGGTCTTAAACTCCTGACCTCAGGTGATCCATCACCCTTGACCTCCCAAAGTGCTGGGATTACAGGTGTGAACCACATGCCCAACCCAAGAGATCCTGCCTTCTATGCTCACAAAGTAGAGCATAGAAAGGTGGATTCGGGTCAGGTGCAGTAGCTCATGGCTGTAATACCAGTACTTTGGGAGGCTGAGGGAGGAGGAGAGCTTAAAGCCAGGAGTCTGAGACTAGTCCGGGCAACATAACAAGACCCCATATCTACAAAAATAATAATTTAAAAAATTAGGCAGGTGTAATGGTGCATTCCTATAGTCCCAGCTACTTGGGATGGACGAGGCAGGAGGATTGCTTGAGCCCAGGAGTTCAAGGCTATAGTGAGCTGTTGCACTGGTGCACTCCAGCCTAGGCAACAGAGCAAGACCATGTCTCAAAACAAACAAACCCCAAAATAGAAAGATGAATTTGGATCTGAGGGACAATAACTTAGTAACCAGCACGGTTTACCCATTTGGCTACTCAGCATTCATATATACCCTTCTATAGATCCTGACACTTTCATACAAGAACTGTAACAATGTTTATGTTTTTACCTAACAAGATACAACTGTCCTTCACCAAAAACTAGGACTTTCTCATCTGTTCCTCAAAAGGAGGGACACAAAGTCTCAATGGCCATCCCTGGATGATGATCAAAATATCCATCTCTGGGCTTTTTTTTTTTTTTTTTTTTTGAGATTCTCTATTTTCTTTCTTCAAGAGAATAATCTACGGAGGCAGGGCTGGCTTCTATCCTGTTTTTCGTTTTACGTACCTCGATGCTTACCAGGCATTAACAGATATTTTCTAAATCAATAAATAATGGTCTCTTGTTTTTCTCCTTTCCCCAAACAAACTTATTCCTTAAAATCACTAAGTCATATGGTAGCCTATGTACCCCTGCAAAAACCCAGTGAATGAGGCTTAAGGGAGATATTTCTACTTTATTTACATTTCTGTCTCCATTTTAATTTTTAGATTTTCTTTGTGTGTTTCATGGACTTCAAGACAGTAACATAAGAAATGCATTTTCGAAAGTAAGAGAGAGAAAGGAAGGAGGTGGGCAGGGAGGGAGGGAAGGAGGGAAGAAGGAGAAATAAAGGTACCAGTGTTTTTACTTAGCATTGCTTGGAATTTTCACTGTAGGCATCCAGCACTGTCTTAGTTTTAAAGTTTAGTATTAGAAGTGAAGTCATTTTTTTAAAAAGAATCTAGACAGTGAGAGATAAAATGTAATATGAATTGTATTCAATGATAGACAGTCTGGAAGTGTTTTCATATTTGGCCATAGAATTTGGCAATTTTTGTTCATTTATTTGCACATGGTTCTGTCTAATGTTCTGTACAACAGCAAATAAAATAATCAAGAGAAACTGAAAAGCTCTTCTACTTTGCTGTTTCATGCTACTACGTAATCCCCTTCCTCTCAAATCTCTGCCCTTCAATCTCTGTTAGAAAAGGCTATTGCCTCCCAAATTGAGAGAGAACACAGCAGGAGAAGTGAAAAGGGAAAGAATCTCAGATTTTCTCTCAGCTTCTGCTCTGTTGCTAGTATAAATAATAGTAATATCATAACCTATTTTAATAAAGTAGATGACATCACTTTTAACTTGCTGGAAACAACCATAATCAGAGTTAGAATTCAAAAGAGAAACAAGGAAAACTATTTTGCAAATTGCATGACAGAAAAATGATTAATATCCAGGATATATAAAGAGTTCTTACAAGTCAATAAGAAAAATACAAATGTCCCTACAGAATAATGGGCTAATATAAGAATGAGGAATATTTAAAAAATAAATGAACACTAAGCATATAAAATATGCTCAATTTTACCAAAATCAGAGAAATGCAAATGAAAACAATGAAATTCCCAAATTCTCTCTTCCTTGCCTGTATGGCAAAAATTGAAGAATTAGATAATATATATAACTCTTCACTATATATATTATATATATAATATACCCTGTAAGGAAGGATTCACTAGAGAGCAGGAAGATACTTTTAAACTCACTTGGAGGGAATGTAAAATGGTAAAGACCTTTTAAAGACCATTTGACAGGATCTGTTAAAATTTTAAATGCACGTACCCTTTGAGCCTCTATATTTATGTATACTAGAGATTTATTCATTCAGAACATGAAAAGGCATGAAAAAGCATGTACCAAGATATTGCTCCTCCTCCTCCTTTTTCTTTCTTCCTACTGGAAAGGTATCAGTAGTAATGGTATCAGTAGTAAATTGAGTAAACAAAAAATGCTGTATTCATCCTACTATGACAGAATGAGAAGACAATATGCCCTGGAGTTCATTACATATCAGGACATGTGTGGCTACATTTTGTTTATTTATTTATTATTATTATTATTATTTTTTGAGATGGAGTCTCACTCTGTCACCCAGGCTGGAGTGCATTGGCTCACTGCAACCTCCGCCTCCCAGGTTCAAGTGATTCTCCTGCCTCAGCCTCTTGAGCAGCTGAGATTACAGGCGTGTGCCACCACGCCCAGCTAATTTTTGTATTTTTAGTAGAGACAGCATTTCACCATGTTGGTCAGGCTGGTGTCGAACTCCTGACCTTGTGATCCACCCACCTTGGCCTCTCAAAGTGCTGGTATTACAGTCCTGAGCCACGATGCCCGGCCATTTTGTTTATTTTTTTTTTATTTTATTTTTTTTTTTTTGAGACGGAGTCTGGCTCTGTCGCCCAGGCTGGAGTGCAGTGGCCGGATCTCAGCTCACTGCAAGCTCCGCCTCCCGGGTTTACGCCATTCTCCTGCCTCAGCCTCCCGAGTAGCTGGGACCACAGGCGCCGCCACCACGCCCAGCTAGTTTTTTGTATTTTTTAGTAGAGACGGGGTTTCACCGTGTTAGCCAGGATGGTCTCGATCTCCTGACCTCGTGATCCGCCCGTCTCGGCCTCCCAAAGTTTTGCTGGGATTACAGGCTTGAGCCACCGCGCCCGGCCCATTTTGTTTATTTTTTAAACCGCTACATAGTATTCGCTGGGATGGGTATACTCTAATTTATTTCACTACCTGCAACTTGATGGAGATATGTGTGTATGTGAATGTGTAGAAATGCATAACCATCTTCTAGGCATGGTGGTGTGCGCCTCAAGTCCCAGCTAATCCAGAGACTAAAGCAGGAGAATTACCTGAGCCCAGGAGTTTGAAGCTGTAGTGCACCATGATCATGCCTGTGAATAGCCACTGCACTCCAGCCTGGGCAACATAGCAAGACCTTATCTCTGAAAACAATTTTTCTTTTTTTCTGAGACAGGTTTTCGCTCTTGTTGCCCAGGCTGGAGTGCAATGGCACAATCTCGGCTCACCGCAACCTCCTCCTCCTGGCTTCAAGCCGTTCTCCTACCTCAGCCTTCCGAGTAGCTGGGATTACAGGCATGCGCCACCATGGCCAGCTAATTTTGTAAATTTTTTTCAGTAGAGACGGAGTTTCTCCGTGCTGGTCAGGCTAGTCTCAAATTCCTGACCTCAGGTGATCCGCCCGCCTCAGCCTCCCAAAGTGCTGGGATTACAGGCATGAGCCACCATGCCCAGCCTTAAAAATTGTTTTTTTTTAGTTAGAAAAAAAGGAAATGCATGAACATCAAACTTTTGTACCGTGGTTATCTCTGGGAGATGAAGTGAGATTTGATAGGGAGCAGTGTTAAAGAAGCTTTTCATTTTTTATTCTGTTGATTCTATATGTGTCTGCTTGAAACTTTTGTTTTTTTCAAGACCTAGTCTTGCTCTGTAGCTAAGGCTTGAGTGCAGTGGCGTGATCTCGGCTCACTGCAGCCTCTACCTCCTGGGCTCAAGTGATCCTCCCACCTCAGCCTCCCAAGTAGCTGGGACTACAGGCATATGCTAGCATAGCACTTTTTTTTTTTTTAAAGAAACGATCTCGCTGTGTTGCCCAGCTGGTTTTGGTCTTGAACTCCTGGGCTCAAGCAATCCTTCCGCCTTGGCCTCTCAAGAGTGCTGGGACTATAGACGTGAGCCACCTCGCCCGGCCCTGTTTGAAACTTCTAAGACAAAAACGTATTTATACTTTGTGAAATTAAATTTTTGATAATAGGACTCAGAAACTCAACCAGAAGAGATAATATAACGAATAAGCCAGCAAAAACAAGCCTCTCTCTTTATCCCCCTCCCACACTCTTTTTGCCACAAGCCTCTCTCTTTATCTCCCTCCCACCCTCTTTTTGCCATTCAGTGTGAGGTGGGTGGAACCTGATCACCCCAGCAACCTTCTCACTTCCTGAAATGGCAGCAAGAATCCTTGTAACAACTACTCTAAAAATAGGATGTGCACAGTTATATTGAGTCAAGAAAGCCTTTAAAAAGGCATCGTTCAGGAATGAATCGTGAAGCAAGGTACCGTACGTGATGCTAGAATAGGAGAATAATGGTCCTGACAGTGCCCTAGTCTCATACATGAGGTCCCTGGCTACTCAGTAAGGGGTATTTTTCCTTGAGAGGTGACGCAAGATATGTGGGGGATAACTGAATTCCTGTACAGTTAACCCTTCCATGGATTATGTACTTTTTGGATTATTTCTAGCACCTTCTAAATCCTAAAGGGATTTTCCCCTACTGTTCAGCATTCTTCTGAGTCATCTCCCAACCTTCTTCAGTTGGTAGTTCAAGGAATGTAAATTAGTTTTCTATTGGCCTAAGCAAACATAATTGGAAAGGAAAATCCCTTGAGGCAAAGAACACCTATCAAAGCCAAACAAATTACCTCTGACCATTGTAATCAGGGAAATAAATGAGGAACCAATGTAATTATCTTTTTCATCGCTAGAGAAAGTGTTTTAATGTTTTCTTTTATAGATTTCTTCAGTATTTTATAATCCTAATGTTCTTTTATATTTGTGTTAAATCACTCATTCTGCAACGTGAGCCCATTCTCTTTTGAGGGCAGCAGGAAAGTGGATGAGTTAGCCTCATTTATTCTAAATGCACTTTCCATCCTTGTCAATGTACAAACATGGTAATTTTATGCGCATTTCTTTTTATAGTTACTTAACCCACATACATATTATTTTTAACATCACTGTGACATTTTCTAATAGTAGCTGCCATGTCTACAATGAGTCATGTACTCTATTAGGAATTTTATACATATATTATTGTATTTAATCCTCTCAACCACCCTACGAGGTAGATGTGATTATCTCTAATGTATAAATGAAGAAATCGAGGCTGACATATTTTTGATGAGTAAAAGAACTAATAGAATATTGGGAGTGAGACAGCAAATTGTCTTATTCTGAAGCCCACCATCAACCCATAATGCCCTGCTTTCCCCTGTCATGTTGTTATATTATGGTTTGTTTAGCTGATCCCCTACTACTAGGCATTTTGAGTTATCTTTGATTTTGTGGCAGCCATAATATCTTATGAAAATTTTTTGTGCCCATAATCATCCTGGGTCTCAACGTAGCTCAGCCTCGCCAGACTCACATAGCACTGCCCAAATGTCATTTTAGAATGAATTCCAGGCCTGATGTGGTGGCACATCCCAGCTACTCAGGAGGCTGAGGTGGGAGGATTCCTCGGGCCCAGGAGGTTGAGGCTGTAGTGAGCTAGGATTGCACCACTGTACTCCAACCTGGGCGACAGAGTGAGACCCTGTCTCTAAAAAAACAGAATGAAATAAAAAATAAATAAAATGAATTCCAATCTTCATTTTGTCTCTTTCAAAGAAAACAGGAAATCCAGTTCAAAACTCATAGCCATACTCCTCCAATCTTCCTTCACTCCCGAGCCCTCCCACACTAGCTACTGTAGAGGCTACCATCACCTCTGTGACTCCCATCACGCCAATTTTCAAACTGTTCTCCCTCTCTCTCTTCTCACCTTCTTTTTGGCTCTTTATTTCATAGATCAGTTCAGCTTCTGGGGCCAGTTCCTCTGGCCTTAGCCATTCTGGCCTGGTTTCTCTCTACTCATTCTCCTGAGAACCCATCCGAAAGAGCTGGGAAAAAAGTCTCCTTTTATTTATTTATTTATTTTTGAAACGGAGTCTTGCTCTGTTGCCCAGACTGGAGTGCAGTAGCTGGGATTACAGGCGCCCGCCACCATGCCTGGCTAATTTTTTTTTTTTTTTTTTTTTTTTTTTTTTTTTTTTTGAGTAGAGATGGGGTTTCACCGTGTTAGCCAGGATGGTCTCGATCTCCTGACTTTGTGATCTACCTGCCTCGACCTCCTGAAGTGCTGGGATTACAGGCGTGAGCCACTGCACCCAGCCAGAAGTCTCCTTTTATGGGAGTTGGAGATATGGCTTGTATAGAAACGGGGCTAGAAGTCAGGGAACACTCGCATATGAATCAGTTTTATTCCTGTGGTCTTTGCAGTTAAAGTTTCTGTTTTTTCATTTTAGGATCCCCCTCCGCCCCACCACAGTGATAGTCTCCAAAGTGAGATTTGTGGGTCATTGAATAAATCTATAATAGTGGATAGTTTTAATTAGGAAGTATTTCTACTGTTATTCTACTGTTAATTTTTTTTTTTAGACGGAGTTTTTGCTCTTGTTGCCCAGGCTGGAGTGCAATGGCACGATCTCGGCTCACTGCAACCTCTGCCTCCCGGGTTCAAGCAGTTCTCCTGCCTCAGACTCCTGAATAGCTGGGATTACAGGCATGTACCACCATGCCCAGCTAATTTTGTGTTTTCAATAGAGACGGGGTTTCTCCATGTTGGTCAGGCTGGTCTCGAACTCCTGACCTCACGTGATCCACTGGCCTCGGCCTCCCAAAGTGCTGGGATTACAGGCGTGAGCCACTGAGCCTCTACTGTTAAAATTTATGGAAGGCCATTGTTTTGGACTGAGCTCCTATACTAGGCCCCAACAGACCAAACCAACCCGGAACGGAGGCACTCTCACGTAATCAAACTGAACTTTAAAAAGGGCCAGTTTAAATTAAAAATGAAAAACAGGACCAAACAAACAAACCCAAAACAGGAGATTCACAACCACCAATCTGGAGGGTCCCAGTTTATCTGAACTGGCATAAGAAAGTCTTATGTGTTAATCTTATAAGGAAAGTAACTCTGAAATAATCAATCCACTTTTTGTTCCTTATTTCTCCTTTTTTAAAATTTACTTTATTATTATTCTTCTTCTTCTCTGACAGGGTCTCTCTCTGTTGCCCAGGCCGGAGTGCAATGGCATGACCACAGCTCACTGCAGACTCCACCACCTGGGTTCAAGCAATTCTCCCACCTCAACCTCCCGAGTTTCTGGAACCACAGTTGTACACCACCATGCCCAGCTAACTTTTTATTCTTTTGTACAGATGGGGTGTTGCTCAGGCTGGTTGCGAATTCCTGGGCTCAAGAGATTCTCCTACCTCTGCCTCCCAAAGTGCTGAGATTACAGACATGAGCCACTGCACTGGGCCTATTTCTGCTTTCTTCAACCCTTTTCCAACCCTGAAGCCAACCAACCTCCTCTGCTCAACTCTGAGGACCTGCTATCTGTTCTTTTGATGGGATGCTGCCTGATTCATGAATCGCTAATAAAAGCCAATTAGATCTTTAAACGCAATTTGTTGACATTTTGTTTTTTAACACTACTAATTAAAAAAAAAATCAAGTTGACCCTTGAGAAGCCAAAAAGAAAAAAAAAAATCAAATTAAATTTAAAATATATTGTATAACTATAATGAAGTTAACTTGTTGTAAGGCTTGCAAAAAATAAATGTTTCCTTTACATGCCTTTTTAGGTAGTCAGTGTATTTTATGATTACGACTAAATGATTATAAACAGATTATAAAATTCTGTTTATAGTCAGGTGCGGTGGCTCACGCCTGTAGTCTCAGCACTTTGGAAGGCCAAGGTGGTTGGATCACGAGGTCAGAAGTTCGAGACCAACCTGACCAACATGGTGAAACCTTGTCTCTACTAAAAATACTAAAGTTAGCCAGGTGCGGTGGTTCATGCCTGTAATCCCAGCTACTCAGGAGGCTGAGGCCGGAGAATCGCTTGAATCCACAAAGTGGAGGTTGCAGTGAGCCGAGATTGCGCTACTGCACTCCAGTCTGGGCGACACAGCGAGACTCCATCTCAAAAAAAAAAAAAAAATCTATTTATAACTGTACTGAATATCTATCTCTGAAATGCAATAATATACAAAAATACAGCCAGCTGAAACTTCCCTATTTTCTCTTCCCCAATGGGCCAGAGAAGAAAATAGATTTAGACTTCCAGTGAAGTGGCTCACTGAGCTGGTAGGTGTTCTTTCCTTCCTCTCTTTTGGTTTTGGGCAGTCCCAAGGTGCTCATCCTTGGTCATTCCCTGATTTTGGGTGTTGTTCAGGGAAATCTCTGAGGAAAATTGTGAGGTAGCCAATTGTTGGACGTACCCTGGCTTCCTTTGGCATTCACTTCCTCTCTTCAAGTCCTCCTTTACCAACACATCCTCTCCGATCATATCAGTCATTTACATACTAGTGAGAATTGACCCCAATATACTTTCCTTCTCAGCGATACTTGCTTGTAATACTTTATCTCCAATTGTGAATACAAGGGTTTGTTTCTGGTCCTGCCGTTTTAAGCACTGATGGGATAATGCAGAAACTATTTGCGGGGAGGAGCTGCGCAGTTATTTTCCCTTAAAATTGTCTTTTATAAGCAGATATATTCTCAGTTTATGAATATGGGCAGCTCCCAATTTATTGTTCATATGTGACTGTAAGTTTTGAGGTCACATGCACTTCTGTGTACACACTTAGGTCATGCACATGCTCCCATATAAATGTGAGAGAAGACAGGTGGCAAAGCATGGAATTTGCTGATTAGGGAAATAAATACTTGATTTGCACTAGAAATAAATTACTAAACTCCCTTTCTGTGCCATTGTCATCTCTTACTTGTAATGAATCTGCTATCAGACTAAACCTGGAGCTTTTTACATTTTGCTTTCTTTTGTTTTTCCAGTTTGACAAATGGACAGACTCTCAAAGAAGAAGAATCCTCACAGGCCTGTTGGAGCGCTGCTCGCTGTCCCAGCAAAAGTTCTGCTGTCGAAAGCTTCAAGAGAAAATTCCAGCAGAAGCCCTGGACTTTACAACCAAGCTTCCAAGGGTGTTATCTTTATACATCTTTTCTTTCCTGGACCCCCGGAGCCTTTGTCGTTGTGCACAGGTAAAGGCAAGGAAGGGGTATGTGGTGTTTTCTGAGGACAGCCTTAGGAAACTTGAAACTAGAAGTAGTTAAGGGGAAACACACACATACACACACACATATACACACATACACACAAACACAGACCTACACACAACCACTCATATACACACAAACACACACACACATACACATAAACACAAATATACATACACAAACACATACACATATACACACATACACACATACATACACACATATACATATACAAATACATATGCACACAAACACATGTGTACACACATATACACAGACACACAGATAAACACAAACATATACATACACAAACACACATATACACACAAACACACACACACACACACATACATACACACACACACGAAACTAAGAAAGAGATGGGAAGATCAGTATAGCGTACATTTGTATTAACCTTCACCATCTTTGTGTCCAACTCTGTTTAGAACTCAAATGGGGAAAAAAGTATAAGCCATATTAGTATACAACAAAGATATTAGCTAGTTGGGGAATTACATACACATGTAAGAAATGGTTCGTCAGCAGGATGGTCTTATGCTGTACGGCATTCAGTTGCAATAAAGTCCTCAATTGTACAGCGCAGGTCATTCATGAATAAAAAAGCTCAAAATAAGGACCTAATGAGATATGTACAAAAGAGAATGAGACTAAAAGAGATCCAAGTGGGTAGGTGTGCTCATACAGGCCTTGGAAAAGGAGGTGATTGTTATTATTTTTTTCCTTTACAAGTAATTCCGTCCTGCATTAAAGTGAAGTTAAATTATTTTAGATATAAAACTGGTAGTCATTTTGTTGAGTCTTTTCATAGAGTCTGGCAAGACTGGAAATTACCCGCCACTGTGCATTCATATATGTGTGACATGTTAACTTGAGTTTTTAAAATTAAGAAAATGAATGCAGGAGGAAAGATGGATCTGGGTGTGGTGGCTCACACCTGTAATCCCAGCACTTTGGGAGGCCAAGGTGGGAGGATTGTCTGAGCCTAGGAGATCAAGACTAACCTGGGCAACATAGGGAGACCTCATCTTTACAAAACATTTTAAAATTAGGTGGGTGTGGTGACGTGTGCCTGTGGTCCCAGCTACTTGGGAGGCTGAAGTGGGAGGATTACTTGAACCCAGAAGGTTGAGGCTTCAGTGAGCTGTGACTGTGCCACTACACTACAGCCTGGGCAACATAGTGAGACTCTGTCTCAAAAAAAAAATGTATTATTCAATAAACGGTATAGGGACAATTGAGCAACTCTCTGGAAAAAAAAAAAAAAAAAAGTTGAGTAGGATAAAAGACAGATGAAACCAAAGGAAACCATTAAAGTCCTCAAAGAAAACAGGAAAGGATGTCAGTATTCCATCATATCCAGAAGTCTTAAAAGAAAATACACAATTTAAAATCTTGCTTTCTCCATTTTTTGTATCATGAGCAAGAATGAAGAAAGCAGGTTTTTAAACTGTGACTATAAAAATTAAAATATTCTTCATGGAACAGAACACTATAAATAAATCCAAACAGTAGGCAGGGAAAAAAAATCGATTGCATGCAAGGGCTAATTTCTTTATTTTTTTTTAAAGAGCTCTTATAAATCTATATTAAGGAAAAAAAAAAAAAAGACCAAAAACCCAGGAGAAAAATGAGCAAAGGAAATGAACAAGTAATCTAGAGAAAAAGGAATGCAGATGTCTCTAGAATATGTAAGATGCTTAGCCTCATTCTGGCATGCCATCTTTAATGACTCAGATTGAGATTTGTTTTAAATGATAATATTCTATATTGGTAAGGATGTGGGAAAGCAAGAACTTTCATATATTGCTGGTAGATAAATTGATGTAACCACCATGGAGAACCATTGGGCAGTGTTAACATTTCAAATAAAAATTCCCTTTGCCCCAGCAGTTCCACTTCTTGGAATTTGTCTGATGGGTATCCTGCAACGTGGTAAAAGCCACACTTGTATAAGAATATTGCACGATTGTCTGTCCTAGCAATAGGTTGGAAACAATGAAAATATCTACCAGGAGGGACTGGGTAAATAAACTGCAACTATCTCCAAGATATGTCATTGGTAAAAAAACAAAAACAAAACAAAACAAAAAAAACAGAGGTGTAGAACTGTCCTACCACATTTTGAAAAGAATAAAGACTATATACAGCCAGGCACAGTGGCTTGCCTGTAATCCCAGCACTTCGGGAGACCAAGGCTGGCGAATGCTTGAGGCCAAGAGTTTGAGACTGGCCTGGGCATTATGATGAGACCCCCATCTCTACAAAAAATACAAAAATTAGCTGGGTGTGGTGGCCCATGACCATAGTCCCAACTACTTGGGAGGCTGAGGTGGGAGGATCGCTGGAGTCCAGGTGTTTAAAGCTGCAGTGAGCCAAGATTGCAGCACTGTACTCTAGAGCCTGGGCAACATGGCAAGACCCTGTCTCTACAAAAGTTAAGAATTAGCCAGGTCAGGCTGGGCACGGCAGCTCATGCCTGTAATCCCAGCACTTTGGGAGGCCGAGGTGGGCGGATCACGAGATCAGGAGATTGAGACCATCCTGGCTAACAGTGAAACCCCATGTCTACTAAAAATACAAAAAATTAGCCGGGCATGGTGGCAGGCACCTGTAGTCCCAGCTACTCGGGAGGCCGAGGCAGGAGAATGGTGTGAACCCAGGAGGTGGAGCTTGCAGTGAGCCGAGATGTGGCCACTGCACTCCAGCCTGGGCGACAGAGTGAGACTCCATCTCAAAAAAAAAAAAAAAAAAAACACACTTAGGTCAGCCAGGTGCGGAGGTGACTCACACCTATAATCCTAGCACTTTAGGAGGCCAAGGTGGGCAGATCACTTGAGGTCAAGAGTTTGAGACCAGCCTGGCCAATATGGTGAAAACTCATCTCTATTATAAATGCAAAAAGTAGCCCTGTGTGGTGGTGCACACCTGTACCTGCACCCAGCTACTTGCGGGGCATGAGGCAGGAGGGTTGCTTGAATCTGGGAGGAGGAGGCTGCAGTGAGCTGAGATCATGCCACTGCACTCTAGCCTGGGTCACAAAGTGAGACCCTGTCTCAAAAAAAAAAAAAAAAAAAAGAAAAAGAAAGAAAGAAAGAAAAAATTAGTCAGGTATGGTGACATGTGCCTAGAGTTCCAGCTACTTGAGAAACTAAGTAAGGCAGGAGGATGGCTTGAGCCTGGGGGTTGAAGGCTGCAGTAAGCTATGATCATGCCTCTGCACTCCAGCCTGAGCAACAGGGTGAGACCCTGTCTCAAAAATATATATATGTTTGTTACTATACGCCTAGAATATTCAAGAATTATTTACCAGCAACTGGTAACAGTGGTCTCATCCAAGGAGAAGAATGGGTGACTGGGGGATAGTGATGGGAGAGGGTCTTCCTTTGTTTCTTTGAATTTGGTATTAATATGCACATACCTATTCCAAAAATGATTTTTTTTGAGATGAAGTCTTGTTCTGTTGCTCAGGCTGGAGTGCAGTGGCACAATCTCGGCTCACTGCAACCTCTGCCTCCCGGGTTCAAGCAATTCTCCTGCCTCAGCCTCTCGAGTAGCTGTGATTACAGCATGCGCTACCATGTCTGGCTAATTTTTGTATTTTTAGTAGAGACAGGGTTTTACCATGTTGGCTAGGCTGGTCTCAAACTCCTGACTTCAAGTGATCCACTCACTTTGACCTCCAGGGGTGCTGCGATTACAGATGTGAGGCATCACACCTGACCTGAAATGACTTTTTAAAAGAATATAGCAATCTGGATGCCCAGTAATAAGAGGGTATCATACAGCCATATATGATGCATTATTATTATTATTATTATTATTATTATTATTTTGAGACAGAGTCTCGCTCTTGTCTCACAAACTGGAGTGCAATGACTCGATCTTGGCTCACTGCAACCTCTGTCCCCCCAGGTTCAAGCGATTCTCCTGCCTCAGCCTCCCAAGTAGCTGGGATTACAGACGCGTGTCACCACGCCCAGCTAATTGTTGTATTTTTAGGAAAGACAAGGTTTCGCCATGTTGGCCAGGCAGGTCTGGAACTCCTGACCTCAGGTGATCCATCTGCCTCGGCCTCTCAAAGTGCTGGGATTACAAGCTTGAGCCACTGCAACTGACCTATGATGTATTATTATGCAACCATTAGTAAACATGTTTTGGAAGAACAGAGATGCTATAATATTTAAAATGAAAAAATATTTTAAGTTGTATATAGGGTTTCCTGATTTTCTTTTGTATATACTTCAAATAAAGACTGAAAGGAAAAGAACTGTACCAGGTTGTCAATAATGGTCATCTCTGATTAATGGGGTCATGGGTTAAACTTCTCAGAATTTTTCATTTTCCACAAAGATATTATTATTAGAAGGAAATGTTATTTGAAATAGCTAGTTCTATCATCTGTATGCACTATAAGTCATAATTTCTTCTCACTACTCACTGTGGGGAAGACACAGACCATCATTCTTCAGCTCAATTTAAAGTAAACCATATAAAGTCGTTGCTGTTTTAAAAAGATGGAAGGTTGTGGAGGAACTATGTCTTGTAGATTTGAAAGCTCTTACCTTTCAATTCTCTTCATTCCTCTCTACCTTTAAACAAACAAAATAACACAAAAAACACAAAAAACAAAAACTGTATTTGCCTTGGGAAGAAAAACAACTTAAGTACTCAGGTCAAAACATGATCTAAAGAAGAGGAGAAACCCTTAGACAGGCGTGGTGCATGCCTGTAATCCCCGCTACTCGGGAGGCTGAGGCAGGAGTATGGCTTGATCCCGGGAGGCGGAAGTTGCAGTGAGCCAAGATCACGCCACTGCACTCCAGCCTGGGCAACAAGAGCAAAACTGTCTCAAAAAATAAAATAAAATAAAATAAAAAATAAGAAGAAGAAGAATAAGGAGAAAAGGAATGAAAATTGAGACTTTTCTCCCCCTTCCCTTTCCCAAAAACTCCATCTCCCCATTGAATTCTGAGTGAATTTACCATATGGAAATGAGGTTGGTGTTTCATTTCTGGGTCAAACAAACTAAATGTGATTTCTGTTGCTGCCTGTAGGGCTCTATCAAATCCCCTTAACTTTTTCCTCCTTCCCTAACCTTTCCTGAATTTATTATTTCTTCTAATTGTGCCCTACTCTTTCCTCAACATCTCATCTTCTGCACATAAAACAATACTAAACATAGGAGGAACTCAATAAATGGTGAGTGGAAGTGGGGAGGCAGAGAGGGATAGAAAAATAAGTGTATGGACAGCAAGGCCATTACGGAGTGTTGGCTTTTGGGGGTGAAGGGGCACTCAAAAATTATTAATTATTTAATTAATATTGAAAAAGAGGCCAGTTTTCTAAGGGTGAAATTTGGGCTTGAAGGTTATATGTCATCTTTGCAACTCTTACAAAGACACTGAATCCCTCGTTTCAGCTTTATATGTGAACTTGATCCTAGTTTCTGGCAAGACTTATTCAAACCCTTGGGTAAATTATTATAAATATTGCTACACATAGTAGGGCAGTCTCTGCCATTTGCTGGATGGGTGGGATTAGCCATAATGCTCTGGAACTGGTATGTACAGAATAAATGCTTTATGCTTTGTGGACTCCTAAAGGCTCTATACATCACATGGTATCAGTGATTATATTCCATTATAAAATTTATATTTAGTGAAATTGAAAGAATGGAGGTGATATGGTTTGGCTGTGTCCCCACCCAAGTCTCATCTTGAATTATAGCTCCCATAATTCCCACGTGTTGTGGGAGGAACCCAGGGGAAGAAAATTGAATCATGGGGATGGTTTCCCCCATACTGTTCTCATGGTAGTGAGTCACTCTTATGAGATCTGATGGTTTTATAAAGGTTTCCCCTTTTGCTTGGCTTTCGTTCCCTCTTGCCTGACGCCATGTAAGACATGACTTTTGGCTTCCACCATGATTGTGAGACCTCCCCAGCCACATGGAACTATGAGTCCATTAAACCTCTTTCTCTTTATAGATTACCCAGTCTTGGTATGTTTTTATCAGCAATGTGAAAACAGACTAATGTAGGAGGGAAAAGGAAGCACACCATGAAAAGAATAAATAAAGTGCAGACCCAAGTTTATATAATCCTTATACAACTTTTATATGACCTTTAGAAACCTCTGGAAAGTTCCAAAGTCTATCTGAGCCCCAATTTCCTCATTGGCAATATGAGAGTAATAATTGTACTTACCTCCCTAGGTTGCTATGAAGATAATTAATAGGTGCTCCATAAATATTAATTGACTCTGATTCTAAATCTGAATTAGAATTTAAAGCAAATGCTAATTTACTTTAAATCTGCCTGGGTAGGAAACACTTCAGGTAGGAGGTAACCATTTAAGCTATGGTTTGGAGGCAAAGGACAAAAAAAGTTATCTCAGGCCCAGGATGACAGTTCAAAACCTAGAGAAAGTGGGCATGTAAACTGAGGGGGTTGTTTGATTTGGTTTTGTTTAATTGTAATTGTTTTTCCAGGTGTGCTGGCATTGGAAGAACCTAGCCGAGCTGGATCAGCTCTGGATGCTGAAATGTTTACGGTTTAACTGGTACATCAATTTCTCTCCAACTCCCTTTGAGCAGGGGATCTGGAAGAAGCACTATATTCAAATGGTGAAAGAACTTCACGTTACCAAGCCTAAGGTGAATTTTAGACAAAAAGTCGCAAGCTTGCAAACATTGACTCTTTGCAAATTCTAGAACTAAGAATAAAGGATCAGATTGGAAATTGGGGAAGGGAGGTAGTTCAAAGGACATATACTATGATTTCAAAATTCTCCTTTCCTGAGATTTGATAGTTGTTTTCAAGACATTCATGTTAGTTGAGAGCCCTCATTTGCCACTCCCAAACCACAGTTGCATCCAGGCGGTTAGGACCATGGAACTTTTTTCTCTGTCCAGGTCCCTGGTTTCTGTGTCTCTGACAGTGACATCAGACGGTTCTTACATGGGAACTCTGTGGGTAATGTGAAGTATTTGTTACCTATGGGTCTTCAAGTTTTACTTTACTCATTCAAATTTTCTGTGATTGTACCAGGTGAGCTGAAGTTTATTTTTGTATCGTTTATAAGGAAAAGTTTTCTAATAAATGAGTCATCAGGGAAGGGCCCCATGGGCATATTAGAATTCTTAGTTTTTGCTAGGAACTAAGCCATGTAGAGTATTTACATATATTAATAAAAAGTAAATAATTCAAGAATAATGTTTTCTAGTGGCTTCCTATGCATTCTAACCAATGCTTATATTCATTCGTATAGTCCCAGCTAATGAGATAATTTATGGGAAAATTTTATGAGCCCTTTGTTTATAGTATTATCTATACACATGCAGAGTTGTGCATAATTTTGTACAATAGATGAGTTCCTGAAAAATTATGTGTAAATTAAATTTTTAAAATGATTTTTAAAACCACAGGGGTATTAAAGCTTGTGAAAAAAACAGCAATGAATCCTGTTAAAATTGGAGAATCCTTTTGAAATATGAACAGTCAACTCCTAGCTTGCTTATTTCAGTTTAGGCTTTATTGTGTTTTCTTGAAATAGGCTCCATCTACACTTAATATAGTAATAAACTATGCATAATTAATATTGTTACAATTGCAATGATAAAAGTCTTTCTGATTTCAGTAGTTGGTATGCCCCATGAGGATTTCTTTTAAAAGGAGAGTTTTAAGTGAAGAATTTTTAAAGTTCTCTTGAAAATTCCCGTAGCTCTGACTCCTTTCCTAGTGAGACTTCTCCTGCATCTCATTCTCAGGAAGCAATAGTGGAAGCTCAGGCTGTTCAGGAACAGAGGAGAGAAAAGTGATTAACCAACTAGTAAAATGAAAAGTTGTGAGTTTTATATATATATATACGTGTGTGTGTGTGTGTGTGTGTGTGTGTGTGTATAAAACTGACTTTGGGGCCAGGCACAGTGATTTATGCCTATAATCCCAGCACTTTGGGAGGCCATGGCAGGAGGATTGCTTGAGGCCAGGAGTTTGAGACCAACTTATATAACATAGGAAGACCCTGTCTCTACAGAAAATTTAAAAATTAGCTGGGTGCAGTAGCACACTCTTGCAGTTCCAGCTACTTGGAGGCTGAGTTGGGAGGATCACTTGAGCTCAGAAGGTTGAGGCTGCAGTGTGCTGTGGTTGTGCCACACTCCAGCCTGGGTGACAGTGCAAGACTCTGTCTCAAAAAAAAAAAAAAACATTAAATTAGTTGGGCATGGTGGCATGCACCTGTAATCCCAACTACTCAGGAGGCTGAGGCAGGAGGATCACTTGAACCTGGGAGCTGGAGATTGCAGTGAGCTGAGATCGAGCCACTGTACTACATTCTGGGCGATAGAGCAAGACTGTCTCAAAAAAAAAAAAAAATCAACGTAATTCACGAAATAAAAGAGAAAAAAGTGCATGTTTCAGCAGCACATATACTAAAATTGGAACGATGCAGAGAAGACATGCAAATTCTTGAAGCAGTCCATATTTTTTTAAAGAGAGGAAAGATATATGATCACTTCAATATATCCAAACAAAAGCATTTAACAAAATTCAACATCTATTCATGATTAGGAAAATTCTCAAAAAGACTCCAGGCGATGTGAACAAAAATTTTGTTTACTTAATACAAATAAGTTATCACAGGTTTCACTATTACCTATTTTGTTAAAGTGTAAGCATTTTGTACTATACAGAATTAATGATTTTTTACATATGACTACTAGCATTTATGCCTAAAATTTCCCCCGAAGTTATTTTTTATTATCATATATTATTTATTCCCAGCAGTATTAAACTAGACCTCTTCCAGCAAAAACAGATTTAATTCAATATAAGCTCAGGGAAATGAAATGAATGTCCATTCTGAACAAGACTTGCACAAAATACTGAATACTAAACCAATAATGAGCTATCAATTTTATAAATATGAAATGTCTTCTTAATCTGCTTCTAGGTTACAGTCATTCATTGAATAAACAAATTTCACTCTGTCGCCCAGGCTAGAGTGCAGTGGTGCGATCTCGACTCACTGCAACCTCTGCTTCCAGGGTTCAAGCGATTCTCCTGCCTCAGCCTCCCAAGTATCTGGGATTACAGGCATGCGCCACCACACCTGGCTAATTTTTTTGTATTTTCGGTAGAGACGGGGTTTCACCATGTTGGCCAGACTGGTCTCAAACTCCTGACCTCACATGATCCACCCTCCTCAGCCTCCCAAAGTGCTGGCATTACAGGCATGAGCCATCACGCCCAGCCTGAATAAATATTTATTAAACACTGTTGTGAGCTAGGTGCTAAACATAGAAAGACCCCAACCCTGCTTTCACAGAGCCTAGTCTAGTAGCCCAGGACATAGAAAAATAAACAAATAATTACAACACTGAGTACTAAGCGTTATCCAATAGAATGGTATACAAAGAGCTGTTGCAACAAGGATGAGAAACTAACTGATTATGCTTGGAGGAACTGAGGAATTTCTTGATTTTCATCAACAATGGAAGCAAACTGATTTACCAAGCAAAGCTTCCTTAATCTCTTAATGAACAAAAATTAAGCCCTTAGTGGCCTCTCAACATACCAGTAGTACTTTCCTTAGGCTACAACCACATAAAAACATTATGAATTTCATAGACACAAGACAGGCTTTCAGTTTTGGAGATTAAAGCAGAAGTATTCTTTGGGAGTGGTTGAGGTTTTGATAATTGATAAAATTTCTAGTCTACCTCTCTACAACTCAAAGTTGTTTCTATGTGTTAGAGGTCATGAGAGCTGGAGTACTTTTTTTGGGGAATGTGTACTTTTTATGAATAAATTAGCTGCAGTTGTGACAAACTAGACAATGGTATGGTAGAAGAGTAGGATAGGGAGGTCTTATATATGGGCTTGAAGCAAGACAGTTCTGTATTCAAATTCTGGCCCTCCAACTTACTACTTTTGTAGTAGTGGGCAAATTAATTAGTTTCTTCTATATTCTATTTCCTCTTCTGCAAAACAGAAGTAGTAATGATTACCTTAAAGAGTTATTGTGAAGGTTAAACAATATAATGCATGAAAACTGCCTGAGACAGTGCCTGCAACATGGCAAGTACTCCTGGAGTGGTGGCTGCTATAATCATTATCACCATGGTAATGGTATAGGACGTTCAATATATTCTTTGTTTTATTGTTGTTGTTGTTATTATAGAGTGTGGTTTTGTGTTTTTTTTGTTTTGTTTTTTGAGATGGAGTCTCGCTCTTGTCACCCAGCCTGGAGTGCAATGGCACGATCTTGGCTCACTGCAACCTCCGCCTTCCAGGTTCAAGTGATTCTCCTGCCTCAGCCTGGCGAATAGCTGGGACTACAGGCACCCGCCACCATGCCCAGCTAATTTTTGTATTTTTAGTAGAGATGGGGTTTACCACGTTGGCCAGGCTGGTCTCGAACTCCTGACCTCAGGTGATCCGCCTGCCTTGGCCTCCCAAAGTGCTGGGATTATGGACGTGAGCTACCACACCCAGCGTATTATGGTGTTTTGAGAACATAATTAACTTTCTTCTTCTAGACACCCCCAAAGGATGGATTTGTAATTGCTGACATTCAACTAGTTACGAGCAATTCTCCAGAGGAAAAACAGTCCCCTTTATCAGCTTTTCGGTCCTCTTCCTCTTTAAGAAAGAAGAATAACTCAGGGCAGAAAGCACTTCCACCCTGGCGATCTTCTGATAAGCATCCAACAGATATCATTCGTTTTAATTACCTAGACAACTGTGACCCCTTGGAGACTGTCTGGCAAGGGTAAGAAGCTCCATGCTCTTCTCAACATCTTTGTTTTTAGAAATAATTTATTGGCATTTCAGTATATGAAGAGATGAAAATAGAACTTACTGTGAAATACAAAAGCTTTTCAGTACATAGAAGCAAAAAGTAATAGAACAGGATACTAACCATTACTAGCAAATTTGCTCTATTGGTTACAGTATGTTTGCATTTTGTAATAGTAATGATTTAACATTGCTTCTTCTAATTTTTTTTTTTTTTTTTTTTTTTTTGAGACATAGTCTCTGACGCTCGCCCAGGCTGGAGTGCAGTGGCCACATCTCAGCTCACTGCAACCTCCACCTCCCAGGTTCAAGTGATTTTCCTGCTTCAGCCTCCCAAGTAGCTGGGACTACAGGCGGCTGCTACCATGCCCAGCTAATTTTTGTATTTTTAGTAGAGACAAGGGTGTCACCATGTTGACCAGGTTGGTCTTGAACTCCTGACCTCAGGTGATCCACATGCCTCGGCCTCCCAAAGTGCTGGGGTCACAGGCATGAGCCACTGTGCCTGGCCTCTTCTAATATTTTAATATTAAATTGCAATCCAGCACCAAAGGGTTCATTCTAGCTGTTATTCTTTCTGTATTTGTACCTCCCTTTTCTGATGGTAAGAAACCTGACACTCATTAGATTTACTGATTGTATTTTCTATATATATATGTGTGTGTGTGTATGTATATACACTTATAAATAAATTCTGAAAGTAAAGCTGGGTAAGGTGGCATGTGTCTGTAATCCTAGCACTTTGGGAGGCTGAGGCAGGAGGATCATTCGAGCCTAGAAGTTTGAGACAAGCCTGGGCAACACAGCTAGACCCTATCTCAAAAAAAAAAAAAGAGAGAGAGAGAGAGAGATAGAGAGATAGAAAGAGAGAAAGAAAACAAAGAAAAAATATTTTTGGTTCTTTGACAAACACACCAGAAATCTCTTCATGAGTATCTTTAGAACCTAGAAACATCCTGTCAAGAGCCAATAGGGCTCCAGTACAATATCTTAAGCTGAAAGTGACTCTTCAGCTCTCCCCAAAGATGTGGAATATGTGAAACAGCCTTGGATCTTTGAGGTTTCCTGGTGGGAGCTCCTTTGTTGTTTATTAAAATATTGTACTTGAAAGAAGAAGGCTGGGTGAGTGCAGGGATGGAGGTGCCTTTTTCTTGCTTAAATGTTTCCCTTAGTAAAAGGGCATTACCTTTCACTTCTAGATGAATTAAACACAAATCAAGGACCATTGGATTGGATTTGTCAAGGATTTAGGCCTTTTTTAAAAAGTGCTAAGCCTTTTAAAAAATTGTTATTATTTTTATTTTTTGTAGAATGGGATCTCATTATGTTGCCCAGGCTGGTCTCTAACTCCCAGACTGAAGTGATCAGACTCAAGTGAACCTCTCACCTCGCCCTTTCAAAGTGCTGGGATTACAGGCATGAGCCACCATGCCTGGCTAGTTGTTAGGTCTTCATAAGTTTTGGTGCCTACTGCTGGCATGATGGACAGCGCCAGCCCAGTATGAACCAGCACATGGGTACAAGAAAGGCTGAGGTATTACTCCACAGAGGTCCAATTTCAGAGGCACATAATTGAGATCAGAGTCCTGGGAATGGAGCAAGCCAGAGAGACTGAGCTGGAGTCAGGTTGGTGACAGAAAAATCAAGAGATAGTGCAAAGATTAAACAAATGAAACGGCGCAACCCTGAAGCTCATTTCCCCAAGTAGACCTGACATCCCATACTTTTCACTCTCTTGATAGCATCTTTTAGGGCACAAAAGTTTTCAATTTTGATGAAGTCCAATTTATCTAAATTTTTGGTGTCATATCCAAGAAATCATTGCCAAATCCAATGTCATGGCAATTTTCCTGTACATTTTCTTCTAAGAGTTTTGGATTTTAGTTCTGCAGTTTAGGTCTTTGATCCATTTTGAGTTAATTTTTGCATGTGGTATAAAGTTGGGGTCCAACTTTATTGTTTTGCATGTAGATATCCCGTTTCCCCAGCACCATTGTTGAAAAGACTGTCCTTTGCCCCACTGAAGAGTCTTAGATGAAAGTCAATAGACCATATATGTGAGGGTTTTAACTCTGGGCTCCTTATTCCATTCTATTGTTCTCTATGTTGGTCTTTACACCAGTATGATACTGTTTTGATTATTGTAGCTCTGTAATAAATTTTAAAACCAGAAAGTGGGAGTCCCCCAATTTTGATCTTCTTTTTGGACGTTTATGCAAATCACCCTTCTTTTTTGTTTTTTCTTTTTTTTTTTTTTTTTTTTGAGACAGAGTCTTGCTCTGTCACCCAGACTGGAGTGCAGTGGCATGATCTCGGCTCACTGCAACCTCTGCCTCCTGGGTTCAAGCCGTTCTCCTGCCTCAGCCTCCCTAGTAGCTGGGATTACAAGTGCGCACCACCACGCCCAGCTAATTTTCGTATTTTTAGTAGGAACGGGGTTTCACCATGTTGGCCAGGCTGGTCTCGAACTCCTGACCTCTTGCTCCACACACCTCAGCCTCCCAAAGTGCTGGGATTACAGGCATGAGCCATTGCGCCTGGCCCATATCACCCTTCTTTATTGGGCCAAGGGAGCTGAGCTGAGAGGAGGTTGGAGTGAACTCCCAAAAAGATCAGGCCAGGTGTGGTGGCAAATATCTGTAATCCCAGAACTTTCGGTGGCTGAGGCAGAAATATCATCTGAGTCTAGGAGTTTGAGACCAGCCTGGGCAACATAGCAAGAACCTGTCTCTATAAAAATAAAATAAAATTTGCCAAATGTGATGGTGCATGCCCGTAGTCCCAGCTACTCAGGAGGTTGAAATGGGAAGATTGCTTGAGCCCAGAAAGTGGAGGCTGCAGTGAGCCATGGTTGTGCCACTGCACTCCAGCCTGGGTGATGGAGCAAGACCTTGTCTCAAGAAAAAAAAACAACGGAAGTCTACATAGCAATATACATGCATTTGATCTACATGTCACTTCAGCATTTTCTTTTCTTTTGTTTTCTCCGTAGATTTCCCCTCTGTCCTTTTTTTTTTTTTTTTTCCTTGCAATGTGTTTGTTATAGCTATCAGACCATTTATCCTGGAGAGCTTCTCACATTCTGGATTTTGTTGATTGCACCGCCCACATGCATCTTAACAGGTTCTTCTGTCCCCGTACCTGGCTATACTGAGAGTCAGACCTAGAGGCTTATGTATATACTGAACAGGGATATGTACTTCCGTTACAATGCACATCATTTCTGGTTGTCTCTCTCGTGTTGGTAGCCATGGATACTCATCGCCTAGATCCATTACATCAGGCAAACTTTTCCTGTAAATGGCAAGGCAGGAAATATTTTAGTCTTTGCAGGGCATATGGTCTCTGTCACAGCTGCTCAACTCTGCCATTGTAGCCTGAATATAGTAATAGACCATGTGCAAGAAATAAGCATGACTATGTTCCAATAAAACTTTACTTACAGAAACAGGCGGCAGACTGGATTGAGCCTGTGGGCTGTGGTTGGAGGATCCTTACTTTATCCTAATACATACAGGAGTTTTAGAAAACAAATGCTAATATTAAAGCAAGTGATATGATTACTGAAAACAGTTTGACTTCCCTGTCTATGTTTTTATCTCTCAGATATATTCTATCAAGAATATTCAGACAAATTACTGCATTAAACTCACATGAAGTAACTCCTTTGTGTGTGGTAATGCCACCAACTCAATAGATAATATATATGTTTCATTTTGCTTTTCAGATTTTAGGTATTTTTCAGTTCATTTTATTTTATGATTTTGAGAAAAATTTAGATGGTTCCAAAATTAAATATACAAAATAAGCTATACTTGGAGAAATCTAACTTTTGGTCCCTGTTCCTCTGTATTACCTGTTCCTTTTTTTCTTTTCTTTCTTTTTTCTTTTCTCTTTTTTTTTTTTTTTTTTTTTTTTTTGATTTAGGGTCTCACTCTGTTGCCCAGGCTAGAGTGCAGTAGCGCAGTCATGGCTAACTGCAGCCTGGACCTCCAGGGCTCAAGCGATCCTCCCACCTTTGCCTTCTGAGTCACTGAAACTACAGGCATGCACCACCATGCCCAGCTAAATTTTTTAATTTTTTGTAGAGATAGTGTCTCACTGTGTTGCCCAGGTGGGTCTCAAACTCCTGTACTCAAGTTATCCTTCCCCCTCACTTTCCAAAGAGCTGGGGTTACGGACATGAGTCACCGTGCCCAGCTCACATTCCCTGTTTTTGATCAGTTCACATGGGAATTCTACTTGTAGGTAACTGTTTTTCATTTTATGGTTTGATCTTTCCATTTTATTTATTTATTTATTTATTTATTTTTGAGATGGAGTCTCACTCTGTCACCCAGGCTGAAGTGTAGTGGTATGATCTCGGCTTACTGCAACCTCTGCTTCCTGGGTTCGAGTGATTCCCCTGCCTCAGCCTCCCAAGTAGCTGGGACTAGAGGTGTGTGCCACCATGCCTGGTTAATTTTTGTGTTTTTAGTAGAGATGGGGTTTCACCATGTTGGCCAGGCTAGTCTCGAACTCCTGACCTCAGGTGATCCACCCGCCTTGGCCTCCCAAAGTGCTGGGATTACAGGCGTGAGCCACCCCACCTGGCCATAATCCTTCCATTTTAAAAAGTACAAGTAAATGTATATGCACAATATATAGAGGCAGAGATCTTAATACCTTCTTGAAATGAATGGCAGCACACAGTACATACCGTCTCATCCACCCTTCTTTCTTCATGTAACAGTATATCCTGTAGTCCCAGCTACTCAGGAGGCTGAGGCAGGAGAATGGCGGGAACCCAGGAGGCGGAGCTTGCAGTGAACTGAGATCCGGCCACCGCACTCCAGCCTGGGCGACAGAGTGAGACTCCGTCTCAAAAAAAAAAAAAAAAAAAAAAAAAAAACAGTATATCCTGGAGATCCTTCTACAGTTGAATATAGAAACATCCTATCTTCCTTTTGCAGCTCATAGTACTGCATTGTGTGGAGATGCCAGAGTTGATTCAACTAGTTCTCTATTGATTGATATTTGGCTTATTTCCAGTTAAGTGGAGACAATCTTTTAAATCACGGCAACAACAAACTCAAACAGACAAATAGCTATGCAAACCACTGAGTTTTAAAAAGATACTTTGTAATTTCCCCACTGCTTTCCAATTTACAGAAGAAAAAAAAGAAACGAAATGACCCCAGATTTCAGCCGACAGTCACATGATAAGAAAAATAAGTTGCAGGACAGAACTAGGCTAAGAAAAGCACAATCAATGGTAAGTATTGTTTATAAAAGATTCGTCACCATAACATTAATGAAAATCTCCAGATCTCTAATCCTATTTGCAAAATTGAATTCGTTTATTTAATCAGAATCATGGAGGGGTGATTTAAATTCGGATTTCTGACACTGACTGACAGAGAAGCCATGACCTTGAAGATACACTTTATTTAATCTCTCAGAGCCTCTGTTTTCTCATCTGTTTAAAAAAAAAAAAAAAAAAAAAAAAGACTGGATGAACTGATGTGTATGAAATTGCTTTGAAAGCTGTGTGATATAAGGGGAGTATTTTTGTTTGTTTGTTTGTTTAAGACAGAGTCTTGCACTTGTCTCCCTGGCTGGAGTGCAATGGCATGATTTCGACTCACTGCAACCTCCGCCTCCTGGGTTCAAGTGATTCTCCTGCCTCAGCCTCCCAAGTAGCTGGGATTACAGGTGCCTCCACCATGCCAAGCTAATTTTTTGTATTTTTAGTAGAGATGGAGTTTCTCCATGTTGACCAAACCGGTCTCCAACTGCTGACCTCGGGTGATCCACCTGCCTCAGCCTCCCAAAGTGCTGGGATTACAGGCATGAGCCACCGTTCCTGGCCAAGGGGAGTATTTTTTTTTTTTATCAGTGGTTCTTTGGGGCAGGGGGAGGTGCTATCAGAAATTGCTATCTCTAAGTGAAGGAAGGTTCCCCTGATCTAAGTGCATTTAGGCCAGGCACGGTGGCTCACGTCTTTAATCCCAGTACTTTGGGAGACTGAGGCAGGAGGATCACTTGAGGTCAGGAATTCGAGTGCAGTCTGGGCAACATGGCGAAACCCTGTCTCCACCAACAATACAAAAATTAGCTGGGTGTAGTGGCACATGCCTGTGGCGGGTGCGGGGGAAGCAGGAGGAAGCTTGAACCTAGGAGGCAGAGGTTATAGTCAGCCAAGATCGCACCACTGCACTCCAGGCTGAGCAACAGAGCGAGACTGTCTCAAAAAAAAAAAAAAGAAAAAAGAAAAAAAAAGAAAAATGCATTTAAAGTAACTTTGGAAAAAATGAATTAAGAACTTTTCCTTTCCTAATTAAAAAACAGCGAATTGACTACCTAATAAAGCCAGTAATTGTGACTAGGGAGCATTATCATTGCATAGCAGAGTTTCCCAAATCGTGACTCCAAAACCCTGTGGATCTTTCAGCACATTATGCAAGTCTTTGGCACGAAGTAGAAAGGACTAAGGGTGAAATTAAAAGTTCCTATATAGTAGTAAGGATTTAGAAAAGAGATGAAGATACACACTCAAGGAAAATTAATATAAAATGGATGTCAGCTGGGAGAGGAAAAAGTACGTACTCAGGAATAAATCACTTTTATAGCTCTGCTTTAAAGCTCTATTACTTTCTGTTTAAATGTATTTTCAAGTGTTATGTTGCACAAAAAAAAAAAAAGCAGAGAGAGAGATGAGCTTCTTTAAACAGGGCCATCTGAATTCTGTAGGGCCAGTTTTGCTGGGCTGGATGAGACTTATCATAGACATGTGTACTGATGCCCAAGGGAATGGGGGAGCTTAGAGCAAAGCAGTAAAATTGTCAGTGAAGCCATTAACTGAGAAAAATAACTTTATGAGGCTTATCACATGAGCCATTATGGTGTGCTTCTGCCTGGTCTCCAGCCTGTGATAGGCAAGGAGTGGAAGAGAAGTCCAAGGGAGAATGGGGAATTTGAAGGACAATAAAAATTGATGGTGATGCATGCTGAGAAATTATCAGCACAGTCAGACATTTTTCCTGCTTCGAAAACACAAAACCCAAAGCTAAGCCATCCCCGTGGGCTTTTGACATTAACCATCTGTCAAACACTAGCAGGGCTTGCTTAAGTGAAAGCATTCATTATAAATTAAAAAGTTAAGAAGTTGTACTAATTAAGGCTGAAAGGGAAACCAGGGTACGTTAAGCAATGATAGAAGAATTAGCTCTTCGTGAACGGGGCTCTTGAGTGTGTCTGTCTACTCTTGTGTTTTTTTGTAAATGTACTAATTATAATCACTATTTATGTTTTGTAGTTTTGATAAAGAGTATAAGGCATCATTAAATCCCCCAAAAAGTATGCTGTGATACATGACTCATGCCGGTAATGAGCTTGCCAAAGACAAGCTTGGCTGTTTGGGATACAAGGCGGGTGTGACTCAGTTCCCCTCTCCACAGGATAGTAGTTCACCCTCATCGGCCTCCTAAGTGATGCAAGATGATTGTGAAAATGAAGAAATAGGCCGGGCATGGTGGCTCATGCCTGTAATCCCAGCACTTTGGGAGGCCAAGGTGGGCGGATCACAGGGTCAGGAGATTGAGAGCATCCTGGCTAACACGGTGAAACCCTGTCTCTACTAAAAATACAAAAAAAAAAAAAAAATTAGCCGGGCGTGGTGGCACGCGCCTGTAGTCCCAGCTACTTAGGAGGCTGAGGCAGGAGAATTGCTTGAACCCGGGAGGCGGAGGTTGCAGTGAGCCAAAATCACACTACTGCACTCCAGCCTGGGTGACAGAGCAAGACTACGTCTCAAAAAAAAAGAAGAGGAAATGGGTACTGAGGTACTGAGGAAATCCAATCAGGGGAACAAAGGAAAGTGAAGGTAAAACTCTGGCAACTGCAGCCATAGAGTGAATTTGTTACGCCAGACATAGCCCAGGTGTGATTCCAGTGCAGAAAATCGTGTATTCATTTGATACATGAATGTTACCAGAAAGGGGTCTGCATCCAGACCCCAAAAGAGGGTTCTTGGATCTTGTGCAAGTTCGTAAAGTGAAAGTAAGTTTATTAAGAAAGTAAAGAAATAAAAGAATGGCTACTCCATACAGCAGCTCCGAGGGCTGCTGGTTGCCGATTTTTATGGCTATTTCTCGATTATATGCTAAACAAGGAGTGGATTATTCATGCCTCCCCCTTTTAGACCATATAGGATAATTTTCTGACGTTGCCATGGCATTTGTAAACTGTCATGGCGCTAATGGGAGTGTAGCAGTGAGGATGACCAGAGGTCACTCCTGTCGCCATCTTGGTTTTGGTAGGTTTTGGCCAGCTTTTTTATTGCAACGTGTTTTATCATTAAGGTCTTTATGACCTGTATCTTGTGCTGACCTCCTATCTCATCCTGTGATTTAGAATGCCTTAACCATCTGGGAATGCAGCCCAGTAGGTTTCAGCCTCATTTTACCCAGCCCCTCTTCAAGATGGAGTTGCTCTGGTTCAAACACCTCTGACAGAAAGTTCCCCCATCATTTAGACAGGCTTATGGAGGAAGATTTCAGGAGGACCTAGAGAAGTGGGTGAGCAGGACAAACTTAGGGGAGCACCTTCTAAAGGCAAAGATGAAAGTGACATACTCCCAAACCCTAACCCTCAAACCTAGGAGGTTACCTGAGACTTGAACACTTGAAGATTCCTCGCTCCTATTATCAGGAAAGAGGCTTTGTTAAATGGAAAGGGCAGGAAGAGAGAAGATAATGGAAGAATAAAAGAGGACACGTGGCCGGCGGGCAGTGGCTCATACCTGTCATCCCAGCACTTTGGGAGGCTGAGATGGAAGAATAATTGAGGCCAGGAGCTTGAGACCAGCCTGGGCAACACAGCAAGATCCCATCTCTACAATAAAACATTTTTTAATTAGCTGGGCGTGGCAGGGGCATGTGCCTGTAGTTCCAGCTACTCTGGAGGCTGAGGTGGGAGGATCACTTGAGCCTGGGAGTTTGAAGCTGTAGTGAGCCACTGCACTCCAGCCTGGGTGACAGAGCGAGACTCTATCTTAAAAAAAAAAAAAAAAAAGGTACAGGTAATATTCCTCAGTTCATCTCTCTGGGGATGTGGCTGTCAGATCACTGACACCAGCCTCCCTTTTTTGCCTATCATTACTTAAGCCTACAGATGTGAGTGCTCTCTCCAAAAACGGAACCATACTTGGGGAAACGGTTTCACATCTTCCACATGTTGCGGTGGGCTTGTCATGTTTCCTATTCGATGAGTTTGAGTTTTCAAAGCCCGCCCCCTTGAAAGTGTACCTGATTTGCTCTTCTGCTTTTGATTCTAAAGCGGACCCCAAGTGCTGCCTTAGTCAGAACCACTTAGTCTAACCATTTTTTGGGGTGAATGATTGATGAACGACAGGCTGGGCAAGGTGGCTTACACGTGTAATCCCAGAACTTTGGGAGGCTGAAGCAGGAGGATCACCTGAGGTCAGGTGGCCAACCTGGTGAAACCCCGTCTCTTCTAAAAATACAAAAATTAGCTGGGTGTGGTGGTGGGCACCTGTAATCTTAGCTACTTGGGAGGCTGGGGCAAGAGAATGACTTGAACCCAGGAGGCAGAGGTTACAGTGACTTGAGATTGCACCATTGTGCTCCAGCCAGGGTGACAGAGCAAGACTCTCTCAAAAAAAAAGAAAAAAGATGGGAATAAAGCTTAGACCTGATTGCTAATCCTTTACAGTTTTGAAGGCTGCTTATGAAAATTATGTAAATGTCAAGACACTCCCATTACAATTAGTTATGAGAACAAGATTCCATATAAAACAAAGCAATTAAAAATATAAACTCCGGCCAGGCACAGTGGCTCATGCCTGTAATCCCAACACTTTGAGAGGCCAAGGACGGCGGATCACAAAGTCAGGAGATGGAGACTGGCCTGGTCAACATGGCGAAACCCCATCTCTACTAAAAATACAAAAATTAGGCATGGTGGTGCATGCCTGTAATCCCAGCTACTTGGGAGGCCAAGATCACGCCACTGCACTCCAGCCTGGGTGACAGAGCAAGACTGTCTCAAAAATATATATATATATATATATACACACACATACACACACACACACATACTGTGGAGTTTATATATATATGTGTGTGTGTGTATATATATGTGTGTGTATATATATAAATTCCACAGTGTGTATGTATATATGTATATATACATATATATATAAACTCCACAGTAGTCAGATACCATCTTCATTAAACTTCAAAGATTTTCAACCTTGTGTAAAGACATACAATATATAAATTTTTTAATTTTTCTTTTTTTTTTTTTTTGAGACAGAGTTTCGCTCTTGTTGCCCAGGCTGGAGCGCAATGGCGCAATCTCGGCTCACTGCAACCTCCACCTCCCAGGTTCAAGTGATTCTCCTGCCTCAGCCTCCCGAGTAGCTGGGACTACAGGCACCTGCCACCACGCTCAGCTAATTTTTGTATTTTTAGTAGAGACGGGATTTTGCCATGTTGGCCAGGCTGGTCTCAAACTCCTGACCTCAGGTGATCCACCCACCTTGGCCTCCCAAAGTGCTAGGATTACAGGCATGAGCCACTGCGCCCAGCCCTATATTTTTAATTTTAACAGCAGTTCCATGTAATTCTTAGGGAAGAAAGGAGCTGTCTTCTTGAGGGAGAAACTGCTAAACTCATAGGGAAGGAGGAGGCCTTGAGAGCAAGGATGTCAGCAGACTCTAGGACTTCAGAGACAGGGAAAACCTGCTCGACTAGAGATTAGAGGAAGAATTTGTTGTTTCTGCTCCTGGAAGGGAAGAGGAGGAGGAGGAGAGGGAGTAGGGGGGAAAGAGGTAGGAGGAGGAGGAGGAGAGAAGCCAAGATTAGGTAGGGGAGAGAGGTGGGAACAGTATTAGATACCACCTGTTCCAATTAAACCTGTTTGCCGTTACTGGGATGTAAATACCTGCCTCCATCTCTGCAGTAAATTCTACTCCATTTACACATGGAAGCAAGATCTTAGAAGTCTAGAAAGCTAAGAAAATGAACACTCCTTAGGACAATTCACAGAAAATAAGGAGATGGGCTTTGAACTTCCGAGGCCCTGGAATTGGGCTAAGAGGACCCTAGCTGACATCTTGTTTCTTTTCTTTGTTTTTTCCTTTATCAAGTATAAATACAAATACCTCTTGTCTAACACTGAACTTTTACTTGGGAGTTAGGTGTCCTCACTTTCTAGGTCCTGGTTCAGCCATGGATTTCAAAAACCTTGTGGTTTCAGAGCATTCACTTAAATACAAGTAACAAAAGTCTTTAATTGCCTGCTTACTCTAATTGCCTTAGATTAGACCTTATCTTTTCCTGTCCTCTGCTAATTCCAGCCTCTGAAATTACTTTCTTCACCTCTTTCCAGGGATAACTTTACTCTTAGAGTCCTGATTTTTAAAAGTGCTTCTTCAAGCTTTCTCACCTTTTTTCCTTCACTCAAAAAAGGAATAAAAAAGAAGAAGAAAAAAAAAAAAACAGGAATATACTCTAAAGTGATTCCTGGATCATTTTGTGGAATGAACAAAGGTTTAAGAATCAGGAAACTCCAGTTCTAGTTTCAACTCTACCACTAACGAGTAGTCACTCAAATTCCCAGAGTCTTTGTTTCCTCATTTATAAAATGAGAGTTTGGTGGGTGCAGTGGCTGGGTAATCCCAGGGACACAGGAGGCTGAGGTGGAAGGATGGTTTGAGGTCAGGAGTTTGAGACCAACCTGGGCAACATAGCGAGACCCTGTCTCTACAAAAAAAAATAAAATAATTAGCCAGGCGTGGTGTCACATGCCTGTAGTCCCAGCCACTTGGGAGGCTGAGGTAGGAGAATCACTTGAGCCCAGGAAGTTAAGGGGGCAGTGAGCTATGATTGTGCCACTGCATTCCAGCCTGGGTGACAGAGCACTTAAATAAATAATAATAATAGTAGTAATAAAATAAAAAAAATTACATTCATGAATCCTAATTTTAAGCCAATACAAACTATTTTCTGTTTCCAATCTTTTTCTTTGAACTTTAGGAAGTATAATGAACCAAAACAGAATTTATATAACAGTTTCTGTAGAAGGTTCCTTGCAGGCAGTCTTTAATATACTTCTTATCAAATTCTGATGCACTCCTCAGGTATTTGGGGTTTTTTAAATTTAAATTAATTTTTTTTTTTTTTTTGAGACAGGGTCTCACTCTGTCACTCAGGCTGGAGTGCAGTGGCGTGATCACAGCTCACTGCAGCCTCAACAACTCCCAGAGCTCAGGGGATCCTCCCACCTCAGCGTCACAGGTAGCTAGAACCTGTGCACCACCAAGTCTGGCTAATTGTGATTTTTTTAGGGGGGTATTTTTTGTAGAGACAGGGTCTCGCTATTTTGCTGGGGCTGGTCCCAAATTCCTGGCCTCAAGCAATCCTCCTGCCTCAGCCTCCCAAAGTGCTGGGATTACAGGAATGAGCCACTCTGCAATGCCAGGTGTTCATTCTATAACAATGTCTGTTTGGTTTGAATGTGCAGAACCAAAAATATCCATGGGAGATATTTTTAATTATTTCATTCAACCAATGAAATTCCTGGGAATTCCGTTTGGAAAGAGGAGTAAGAAAGAATATGGGATTTGCAGTCAGACAGACCTGGGTTCTTGTACTAAACAATATGACTTCGGATGTTACTTAACTTCTCTAAGCCTCAGTTTCTTTGTCTGTAAAATGGGAATAATGACACCTACCTAAATCCCAGGTCTATAGTAAGCATGTAATACATGTTTGTGCTGTCATTCAGTATCATATTATTTTTCTATTTTCTTTCTTTCTTTCTTTTTTTTTGGGGGGGGACAGAGTCTCACTCTATTGCCCAGGCTGGAGTACAGTGGGGCCATCTGAGCTAACTGCAACCTCTGCCTCCTGGGTTCAAACAATTCTCCTGCCTCAGCCTCCCAAGTAGCTTGGATTACAGCCACTTGCCACCATGCCCAGCTGATTTTTGTATTTTTAGTAGAGATGGGGTTTCACCGTATTGGCCAGACTGGTCTCAAACTCCTGACCTCAAGTAGTCCATTTGCCTCAGCCTCCCAAAGTGCTGGAATTACAGGCATGAGCCACCACACCCAGCCTACTTTGCTTTCTAAGGACACAGATTGGGATGCAAATAGCCTAGGTTCAATGCCCATCGTACCACTATTTTAGTAGTCTGGTGATTTTGGCCAAGTTGTGTAACCTCTCTGAGCCTCTTTTTCCTTATCTGTAAAATGGAGTTAGTAACAAGACTAACTAACGTCACTCAGTTGGGAGGAGGATGTAAAGCATTTAGCATAGTACCTAGCTCAAAGCTAGTAGTGGTAATAGTAGTAGTAACAGCAGTAAAAATCATACTAAGCCATCACCCGAGCCCACAATGAAAGACAAGAGAAATCTGATGGTGAGCTGCGGCTGAGAGATAGATGGAGGAGGGACCTGCCAGGCAGTCAGAAAGCGTTGGCGGGAGGCCCTGGTCCATGGAACAAGAGTCTCCTTTTCGCTTTTTCCTTGACCTTTCCCATTTATCTTCTTCTTCCCCCCTTTGTCTTTTCTATTCCTTACAGTTTCTTTTCTTTTCTTTATTTTTTAGACAGAGTCTCACTCTGTTGCTCAGGCTGGAATGCAGTGGTGCGATCTTGGCTCACTGCAGCCTCCGCCTCCCAGGTTCAAGCAATTCTCATGCCTTAGCCTCCCAAGTAGCTGGGATTCCAGGTGTGCACCACCATGCCTGGCTAATTTTTGTACTTTTAGTAGAGCCAGGGTTTCTCCATGTTGCCCAGGCTGGTCTCGAGCTACTGGTCTCAAGCGATCTGCCTGCTTCAGCCTCCCAAAGTGCTGGGATTACAGATGTGAGCCACCACACCTGGCCCTTATAGTCAGTTTCCACTGTGTAAGAAACAGTTGCATCAATAGCTATGTGGAATGTAAGCCATATATTTTCAGCTCCTGCATGGCCTCCGTATAGTCTTGTGCCTGTGTGTGTATTCCTCATCATTGTGGTGGTCCTTGTTTTTTCTTTTTCTTTTTTTAGAGACAGAGTCTCGCTCTGTTGCCCATTCTGGAGTGGAGCAGTGCAATCAGAGCTCACTGCACCCTTGACCTCCTGGGCTCAAGCAATCTTCCTGCCTTAGCCTCCCAAGTAGCTAGGAATACAGATGCACACCGCCACACCTGGCTAATTTTTCAATTTTTTGTAGAGACAGGGTCTCACTATGTTGCCCAGGCTGTTCTTGAACTCCTGGCCAAAAGCCATCCTCCCGCCTTGCCTCTCTGAACACTGGGATGACAGGTGTGGGTCACTGCACCTAGCCAGTGTTTTGTTTTTTACTCCATATTCCTAGACTGAAGAGTGCATGTGTGTTGAACTCAGTGCCATGAATTATATGCTATGTGCACTCCACTGCCTGAGAACTACAATCTTGGTTGTTGTTAATTTTTTATACCTAAGAGATGAAAAAGCCTCCTTGGCAAGAATCCTGGGGGCAAAATCAACTGTCAGGCGAGCCCGCTACTTGGAGTCTTTGCATTTCTCCTTTGCCTGGAAGAGAGCTGAGTTTACTTGTTCTGTCTTGTTGCCTCTTGTTTCATCAGGCTATCCGTAATAAATTACTGTGATATTTCCAATGGAAATGATTCTACCTGCTCTCTTCACTGAGCATTTAGACCAATGCCAAATGGCTATTTGTTTTTATTTTAACACAAAATATTTGACACAAATTAACTTCAGATCAGGACCTACCAGAAGAGAACTGTGTTTGTGATTTATATAATATTATTAGTTATATGCATATTTGTTATAACATGCTTTAGTCACTCTTACCATTGGGGTTTAATATATATGTATGTAGGCTGGATGCAGCAGCTTATGCCCATAATCCCAGCACTTCGGGAGGCTGAGGCAGGGGGATCACTTGAGTCCAGGAGTTTGAGACCAGCCTGGGCAACATAATGAGACCCCCTCAGTCTCTACAAAAAATGAAAGTTAGCTAGGTATGGTGGTACACACCTGTGGTCCCAGCTACTGGGGAGGCTCAGGTTGGGGGCCAGTTGAGCCTGAGAGGTCGAGACTGCAGTGAGTTATGATTGCACCACTGCACTTCAGCCTGGGTGACAGTGAGACCCTCTCTTAAATAAATAAATAAATAAATATATAACATAAAATAAGATATATGTATGTACCGTGTGTGTATGTGTGTGTGGTGTATGTGTATAGTAATATGGTACTTCACCACAAATTACACTGGAAGTCGATTTTGTAAGACACAGATGTTTTGAAATATTAGTTCACAATGATTACTAACAACCAACCACTCAGACCTTATGGCCTATTTCACCTACTTGGAAGCATGAAAGATATAGTCACATAGTCTTGGATTTAAATTTCAAAACACTGGCTCAAGTTGCTTAGCCTTCCTCTGCAGCTAAAAATATTACCCCAAGGTTACTTAAAAGATAAACACAAAGCCAGGCCTATGGATTCTTTAAAACTGCGTTGGTTATTTCTTGCTAACACCTTGCCTTTATTTCCGCCAGAAGCAAAAGCTGGGAGTGAAAGGGAATGTTTTGCTCATAGGTGTTGGCCAAATCGGGGGCCCTCTGGAAGGTGTCCAGACAGGACTGAGCAGCTTTCTGGGCTCCTGATCAGACAGGAGACAGCAGGGGTCCTTCTCCAGAATTCCTAGATGGAAAGTCTTTGAAGCAACTCCATCCTGAGGATTAAGCATCCTCTCAACCGGATGAAGCTGGGACTGGGACTAGCATCAGCCTCTTAGTCCTTCTTCTTAGAGGAAGGCCCCCCCAGGGAGGACCTCCTCAACCATCTCCTCTGCACTTGGAGGCTTTGTCTCTACCCATGACCTCAGCCCCCAACCTGTGCTTTAGGCAATTTACAGGGGTAAGTTTAAACTGTGCTTGCTCTGCTAAAACCAGTAACTTCTGATTTTATGTTTTTCAAACACAATAATCCATATTTATATACAATATTACCACATCACTCTGATAGCAGCAGGAGGCAGCCAAATGCCTGGGCAGATAGGGGTGGGTCCCTGGTGAAATCCCACCACCAACCCGTAGACAGTTGAAAGCCTGAAAGCCATGCTACGAGTCAAATCCACAGACCTACTCAGAATCTGTCTTCCTGTTTGGCACGCTTTTCCCTGATTGATCCCCAGCCTTCACCTATTTTACATGTACCTACCCTTTCCTAATTGGTTTTCTACACTGTTGTGCCCACCTTTGAATGGTGTCTTTGCTTTAACCTTTTTTTTGTACTCACAAACCAATCAGCCTGCACTCCCCATTCTGAGTCCATAAAAAGCCCTGACCCAGCCACGTGGGGAGAGAGAAACCACCCAACTGTGGGGGTGGGGAACCTCCTCACCCCTCTGCATCCCCTCTCTGCTGAGAGCTGCTCTGTCCTCAATAAAATGATCTGCCCTCAGGCCAGGCACGGTGGCTCGCACCTATAATCCCAGCACTTTGGGAGGCTGAGGCGGGCAGATCACCTGAGGTCAGGAGTTCAAGACCAGCCTTGCTGACATGGTGAAACCCCATCTCTACTAAAAATACAAAAAAAAATCAGCTGGATGTGATGGCAAGTGACTGTAGTCCCAGCTACTCGGGAGGCTGAGGCAGGAGAATCATTTGAACCTGGGAGGCAGAGTTTGCGGTGAGCCAGGATCACGCCATTGCACTCCAGCCT
Source organism: Chlorocebus sabaeus (assembly GCF_047675955.1). Classification (NCBI taxonomy): domain Eukaryota; kingdom Metazoa; phylum Chordata; class Mammalia; order Primates; family Cercopithecidae; genus Chlorocebus; species Chlorocebus sabaeus. Next base: position 28,034,413 of record NC_132911.1, on the reverse strand, counting down.
GGGCAAAAAGAGTGAAAATCCGTCTCAAAAAAAAAAAAAAAAAAAATCTGCCCTCATCACCCTTTATTGTCAGCGTGACCTCATTCTTCTTGGATGCTGGACAAGAGCTCAGGACCCACCGAGTGTGGGTACCCAAAAAGGCTGCCACACTGGCCTTTTGCCCTCACTAGTGGAGGGCAGCTGCCCCACGCGACAGGCACAGGGGCCAACTGAGCTGCTAATATACTGCCATCCATTGGGCTATGGACAACGGAACTAAAAGAGCTAATCAGCACACTGACGCCCCCTCTGGGGCTTGTCCAGGAGCCACCACATTCCCTTGGGGTAACATGCCTGACCCGGCTGCAGGCCCTGCACATGGAGCTTGCTCCTGTGTTGGTGCTTAGAGTGGCCAGCCGGGTCCCGCACTCACTCACTCGCATGCTCCCTCCCGCAAGGGGCTGAGCACAGCAGGCTGAGTAGACAGGGTGCCCCTGCTGCAAGTCTGGCAAAGGGGCCAAGAAAAATCCTGCATCGACTACTCAACTGGGAATCATAATAAAACGTTGAGATGGAGATTTTTTTAAAGGGAGGAGGTGAGTCTTCTACAAAGTGAAGATTGTCCCAAAAAGTGAAGATGTGGTAAGATTCTTTACCACATCACAGGCTTGTGGTGAAGAAGAAATGAATTAATAAATGCATGTTAGCACAATGCCTGGCTGTCAGGTATTTGCAGTTATTACTGTCATTGGTATTCCTAGAAGAGGGACTGGCACAAAGCAGGTGCTGTCATTATGGTTACTATATTTAGCTATTTTCCATATCCACATAATTCTTTACTTAATGTGTTCACTTAACTGATCCTTGGGTTGATCCAGTGGTATTGTTTGCATCAGTGATCACTTGCAGATATCTGCAAATAACATGAATGGAGAACAAACAAAAAAATCAATCAGGGGCCGGGTGCAGTGGCTCACACCTGTAATCCCAGCACTTTGGGAGGCCAAGGTGGGCGGATCACCTGAGGTCAGGAGTTCAAGACCAGCCTGGCCAACATGGTGAAACCCCGTCTCTACCAAAAATACAAAAATTAGCTGGGTGTGGTGGCAGGCGTGTGTAATCCCAGCTACTCAGGAGGCTGAGGCAGAAGAATAGCTTGAGCCCAGGAGGCAGAGGTTGCAGTGAGCTGAGTGCTGAGTGCAGAGTGCATCGCGCCACTGCACTCCAGCCTGGGCACCAGAGTGAGACTCCATCTCAAGAAAAAAAAAAGGAAAAGAAAAAAAAATCGATCAAGGAGTGAAAAACACAGGTCTGTAGACAAGCTAGTATACACAGGCTGTTCCTGTTTCTACCTCTTCTTGGGCCTTAGCCTCCTGTGGGACCCTTGTCTTTCTTGGGCCCCTCACCCTCAGTAGCCTCTTGGCATTTTCACCCATTTCTCTGCGCCCAGTAAAATGACATCCAGTCTGAAAATAGGAATTTTCTATCCCCATGTAAAGTTCACTTGCAAGGTGGTTTCAACCATTGCCCTGAGATGAGAAAGAAGAAGGAAGCATTGGTATGTGTATCATTAATGAACAAGGATTTTACAGGCACTGAACTAGCCCTAGGGAGATAATCATAAGATACAGCCCCTGCCCTCGAGAACTTCCAGGCTACAAGGGAGAGCTTCTGGCCCAGCAAGGGAAAAGGCCCAGGAATCTGGGGTGGGCAGTTGTATTAAGGTTCTTGCCTCTCACCAGTGGGACTGGAAACCTAGTGGGAAATGTTAGGTTGGAGGTACCTCAGGGACCACAAGTATACGAGTTCAGAAGAGGTCTGAATAGATGGGCCCAGAGCCCAGGGGAATAGCAGGGCAACAGAAACACATCCAGCCATGGAAGATTCAGGCACTGATTGGCCAGGAAGCAGGCCAAGAAGAGAACCCTGGCGAATTCCAATGTCAAACACATTGCCTTGCACTTCTCTTCTATTTCCTTCCCTTTAAAGACACAATAACGGCACATCAGGATATTGTGTAAATACCTCTAGAAAAAGAACAGAAAGCTCAACTGATGAGAAAAATATCTTTGAATTACCTGATCCCATCCCTCTTCATAGGGGCAGATAGGGGATTGGAAAATTCTTTTGTTGTTGTTGTGTTTTTTTGTTTGTTTTTTTGTTTTGTTTTGTTTTGTTTTTGCTTGTTTGTTTGTTTTGGCAAAGTCTCACTCTGTTGCCCAGGCTGGAGTGCAATGGTGCAGTCTCAGCTCACTGCAACCTCCGCCTCCCGAGTTCAAGTGATCTCCCGTCTCAGCCTCCCAAGTAGCTGGGATTACAGGAGTGCACCACCATGCCCAGCTAATTTTTTTTGGCCTTTTTGGTACAGATGGGGTTTCACTATGTTTGCCAGGCTGGTCTCGAAAGCCTGACCTTAGGTGATCCACCCACCTTGGCCTCCCAAAGTGCTGGGATTACAGGTGTGAGCCACTATGCCTGGCCGGAATATTCTTACGATGGTGTTCTAGGGCAGCACTAGGAATGCGGTTAGATGGCATGGCCATTGGCAACGTCCACCTACCAAAAAGCAGACAGCTGCAGCGGAGGGGCCTGCACATTCATAAAGGATCACTCATGTTGGCGTCGTTTGTAGGAGCAGGACATTGAAAATGGCCCAAATCTATTGGTATGGTTCATCTGCTCTACAGCCATTGAAAGACTAGGGAAGTTCTTCGTGTATTGATTTGGGTTTGTTGTTGTTGTTGTTGTTATTTTGTTTTGTTTTGAGATGGAGTCTCACTCCGTTGCCCAGGCTGGAGTGCAGTGGTGCGATCTCAGCTCACTGCAACCTCCGCCTCCCAGGTTCAAGCGATTCTCCTGCCTCAGCCCCCTGAGTAGCTGGGATTACAGGTGCCCGCCACCACGCCCAGCTAATTTTTGTATTTTTAGTAGGGATGGGGTTTCACCATGTTGGCCAGGCTGGTCTCCAACTCCTGACTTCAGGTGATCCACCCACCTCGACCTCCCAAAGTGCTGGGATTACAAGCGTGAGCCACTACGCCCGGCCTTGTGTATTGATTTGTAACAGTCACACACACACACATACACACTCCATACATAGCCTCTCACATATATAGTGAGCAAACAGCAGTGGTGTTCACAGCGTGCTACCAATTGTGTTAAAAAGGAGAGTGGGACGGTACATTTGCATTTTACGTCTACGTTTGCTCACATGCATACACAATATCACTGGAAGTAGACAAAACCAAAAACAAAACAGAAAAACAAAAAAACACAACCCTGGTAACTTTGAGAAAGGGAATTAGGAGGCTCGAGGATGAGGTGGGAGCAGATTTTTCGCTGAATGCTTTTGTACCTTTTGAATATTGAACTATGTAGAAAAGTAACCTATTCAAAAAATAAACAAGCTTAATTATTTTCAAAGAGACAAGCAAAAATAATCCCTGAGGAGCCATATGAAAATGCCCTTTAGGGAAGATTCTCACGGAGAATAGAGGTGTCATGAAATGTGCCTTGCTGTGTCTGGAGGCGCTCAGAAGTTAAACCATGTGAAACTCGGCCTCAGTTATCCCACTAAGATGCTTCTTGCTGTGAAGTCTATGTGCTGTGAAGACGGACCTTTCTGGGGGAAGAAGGTGGGGGTGGATTCACAGCCAGGGGAAAAGATCAGAAGGAAAGAAAAGGTTTGGGAGACCCCAACATTGGTATAGAAGAAACTTCTAGTTATCATTTCAACCAGATAGTCAGGTGCTATAGAGCAGGATCCAGAACTGTAAGATTTTTACCCTTTTATAGAACTTCCCCATGTTTTCTCCCTTAAATCGTGTCTTTTCTCTTGTAATAATGGACATGAAAGTCTCAAAATGAAGAGGGTCTGTGAGCTTGTGTTCCGGGACCACAAGGAATGGTGGCCAGAAGGAGACCATCTTCCCTGAGCCCATCTTGGAGGGAAGAGAAATGCCATAGGCTGGATGGGTGGTGACAGCTACCAAGAGGAGAGGAGAGCAGGGGAAGCCCTGGGACGTGCCATGGTGAAATGGGAGGGCTGTGAAGAGCCTGCCTGGACCTGTGTACTGCCCGGGGACTCAGGAGAAAGGGGTTCTGCAAATGCAGTGACAGATAAGCATTACTCGGTAATAGGATTAAATTTGAAACTCTTACAGGTGAGATGTGACTAGCCCATTCTTGTATCACAGAGAGCTAGGCTTTTCTTCATTCAACAGGTATTATTTTATTTTATTTATTTATATTTTTTTGAGATGGAGTTTCATTCTTGTTCCCCAGGCTGGGGTGCAATGGCGTGGTCTTGCTTACTGTGACCTCCACCTCCCAGGTTCAAAAGATTCTCCTGCCTCAGTCTCCTGAGTAGCTGAGATTACAGGCACCCACCACCACGCCCAGCTAATTTTTTTCATTTTTAGTAGAGACAGGGTTTCACCATGTTGGCCAGGCTGGTCTCAAACTCCTGATCTCAGGTGATCCGCCCGCCTCGGCCTCCCAAAGTGCTGGGATTACACGTATGAGCTACTGCACCTGGCCATTCAACAGGTATTATTTTATCTTCATTGTTACTAAAAGAGCATAGAGGAACCTTCCTGTTTATTTTCTTACCTCATGCTGATCTTGAAACAACAATGAAAATGCTTCCACTACAGGGATCTTAATCAACACCAAACACTTCAAATGAGGGAAGATTATTTACTCCCATCTCTTCCCCCTTTTCCTTTTTGATGCTGACAACTTGCTACTTTAACCTGTTTTGCCCCGTCTTTCCCAGAAAAAATCAACAAACATGTCTGCACCTACTATAGGCAGACACCTGTCGATTCAATGAAGTGTAAGCTTCCAACTTTGGCTGGGCACAGTGGGCGTGTAATCCCAGCACTTCGGGAGGCCAAAGGGGGAGGATTGCTTGAGTTCAGGAGTTCAGGACCAGCCTAGGCAACATAGGGAGACCCTCATCTCTAAAAAAAAAATGTAAAAAATTTAGCCAGGCATCGTGGTGTACATCTGTGGTCCCAGCTACTCGGGAGGCTGACATGGGAGGATTGCTTGAGCCCAGGAGGTCAAGGCTGCAGTGAGCTGTGATTGTGCCACTGAACTCCAGCCTGGGAGACCAAGTGAGACCCTGTCTCAAAAATAAAATAAAATACAGTTTTCGGTTTTGCTTGCAGGGAGTTTGCAGTCTCACTGGGGGACAAAGAATTACACTTAGAAGTGAGTACTAATGCTTTAGAGCATATGTTCAACACGAAGCCAGAGAAGTCGATAATAAAGGCTTCGGGAATCCACCTGCTGGAAACATCCTGTGGATGGAGACACGCAAGCTTCTTGCAGGAAGGCAGGCCTGGAAGGACCGGTTAGACTTACGGGAGGACTACAGAGAGCACTTCAGGCAGGTGTGGAGCTTCCTTGTGGAATGAGAGGGAGCCCGTTAGCTGAAGGGGAGGACCAGGGAGCTGTCATCGGTGGATGTCGTTGCTGAGTCAATGAAAGTCTAAAGTAGGATTTTCCCAGACTTACAGAAACCCTGTGTATTGCAAACATACCCGCCACAGTGTTAGAGAGATAACAAGGACTCTGATCAGACTCCTGTGACTTGGCAGCTTAGTATGGGTAACGGGGGGGCATTGTGCTCAGGGGAGGCTACGGTATCTCTGTTCAGCCCAATCCTCTTAAGTCCCTCCTTGCACAGTTGGAACCAAGATAAGGGCGAACTTTAAAGGGTGCCTCACTCTCTCTCCCTTCAAGCTCAACTCGGATTCTTTCTTTCTTTTCCTCTCTCCATTCTCTTCCCTGTCCTGCTTACGGCCAGATGTCAAGGAGAAATCCCTTCCCACTGTGAGTTTTGGTTGTGATGTCAACCTGTGACATTTGCCTTTTTAGAGAGATCATGTGCATGCATTGATTAATGGAGAGTGTAAATTATGGGAACAGGCTGGGCACGGTGGCTCACGCTGGTCATCTCAGCACTTTGGGAGGCAGAGGCGAGAGGATCAAAGAATTCAAGACCAGCCTGGACAACATAGGGAGACCTCATCTCTAAAAAATATCTATTTTTAAAAATATCTAAAATTAAAATATGGGAATGATGCCAATAGTCTCATCTAAAAATCCCAAGTTTCTAGCTCCAGCTGTGACGCTTTTTAGCTGTGTGAACTTGGACTGTCACTCAAATTCCTCAGTTTCACTTATCTGCAAAATGAAACTTATTAATACTATCCTCTCTACTGTATGTGATCTTGAGGTTCAGATGAAATAATGTGAGAGCACTTTGGACGCTGAAGACCGTATTATTTGTAGCTCAGGGTGAAGACTGCATGGGGGCAGAGGGAAGTGAAGTTGGGAAATCTCAATAAATCCCAGTCAGCCCTATACTTTTAAAAAATTGTTTTATGTCGTTAAAAATAAGTTTAACTAGATAGCTCCCTTGGTATTTTAACAACTCTCACTTTCATGATTCCTTTTTCCTTTCTAGATGTCCCTAAGTTCCAGCTCTCCCCTAAAAGTTCCAGCTCATCTCGCCTGGCCTCCCCCTGAGTCACTGGGACTCCCAGCCACTGCCACCACAGCTGAAATTCTCAATGCAGCATCTTCAGAGGCACCCTGGGCCCCAAGCATGACTCATCCAGGTTCCAGAGCCAAAGCGGACTGAACAACATAGAAAGACTTTTATTATAGCAGTGACAAGATGCTTTGCACGGTGTAGAGCTGAATTTACTTGGCTCCCATTAGAAACTCTTTCAGCTTAAGTACTTATTGTGGTAGTGAGTCCTACAGTATTTCAGTAAAAAGGAATTCATGGCATAAATGTGGACAGATTTATGGATGTAGAAACATGATGATAGATATCATGAGGTTGGTGATGGGACATATAACGGCACCATTGGTAGTACCAGGTGGGTGAGGCAGGTCCCAGAAGGATACAGGCTCATTCCCAAGGCTGCATGAGCAGTTGAATGGAGGGGCTATTTACCGTGGTATCTTAGTTTGCTAGGGCTACACCAGAGACCAAGAGCCTTCAGCAACAGGAATGTATTTCCTTGCAGTTCTAGAAGCTAGACATCCAGGATCTGGCAGGGCTGGTTTCTCCTGAGGCCTCTCTCTGGGCTTGTAGATGCCATCTTCTCCCTGCATCCTCAAGTGGTCATCCCTCTGTATATGTCTGTGTCTAAATTTCTCCTCCTCCTCCTCTTCTTCTTCCTCCTTCTTCCTCCTCTTTCTCTTCTTCCTCCTCCTCCTTCTTCTTCTTCTTTCTTCTCCTTCTCCTCCTCCTCCTCCTTCTTCTTCTTCCTTCTTCTTCTTCTTCTTCCTCTTCCTCTTCTTTTTTTTTCCTTTTTGAGATGGAATTTCACTCTTGTTGCCCAGGCTGGAGTACAATGGCACCTCGGCTCACTGCAACCTCTGCCTCCCAGGTTCAAGCAATTCTCCCACCTCAGCCTCTGGAGTAGCTGGGATTACAGGCACCCACCACCGTGCTCAGCTAATTTTTTGTATTTTTAGTAGAGATGGGGTTTTACCATGTTGGCCAGGCTGGTCTCAAACTCCTGACCTCAGGTGATCCACCCACCGCAGCCTCCCAAAGTGCTGGGATTACAGGTGTGAGCCATGGTGCCTGGCCTTAATTTCTTCTTAAAAGGACGCCAGTCCTATTGGGTTACCACCCACCCTAGCCGCCTCATTTAACCCTAACCACTTCTTTAAACACTCTATCTCCAAATACAGTCACATTCTGGGGTCCCGGGGGTTAAGATTTCAGCATAGAATTTATGGGAGACATAGTGTAGCCCATAACATATGCTGTGGGCAGAGTTAAGAGAATGAAGAAGGAGCTGGGTGCAGTGGCTCACGCCTGTAATCCTAGCACTCTAGGAAGTTGAGGTGGGCGTATCACTTGAGCCTCTGAGTTCAAGACCAGCCTGGGCAACATGGTGAAACCCCATCTCTACCAAAAAAAAATAAAAGAAAGAAGAAAGAAAAGAAAAAAGTAGCTGGACATGGTGGTACATGCCTGTAGTCCCAGCTACTTGGGAGGCTGAGGCATGACGAGAATCACTTGAGCCCGGAAGGCAGAGGTTGCAGTGAGCCAAGATGGCACCACTGCACTCCAGCCTGGGCAACAAAGTGAGACTCTGTCTCAAAATAGATAAATAAAAAGAGCATGAAGAAGGGCTGGTGAAGTGCCCAGGAACTGGCAACAGCAGAAAACTTTATCATCCCTTAGGCTGGAGAGGCAAAGGAGAGAGAGAATGTGGAGTTCCTGGGATCAGTGAAGAGCTGTAACCACGGAAGAGGGGCCGTCCACCAGGACATGTGTGGTGTGGCCGAGCGACACAGCCACATCAAAACTGAGGCTTGGGAGCTGGGTGTGGTGGCTCACACCTGTAATCCCAGCACTTTGGGAGGCCGAGGTGGGAGCACTAGAGCCTAGGAGTTTGAGACCAGCCTGGGCAACATTGTGAGACTCCATCTCTAGAAAACAAAACCAAACAACAACAAAAATCCCCAAGGCCTAGCAGGGAGGGAAGACGGAGAAGACCCCACCTCTCTCCCTTCCCAGCCTTCCTCACTTTCAATAGCACCTCCCTTTGATCAAACTCATCTGGGTTTGGACCTCCTGGGCCCAAGCCATCCTCCCACTTCAGCCCCCTGAGTAGCTGGGACCACAGGCACATGCCACCTGGCTAATTGTTCTTTGGTTTTTTGTAGAATCAAGGTCTCCCTACGTTGCTCAGGCTGATCTTGAACTCCTGGCTCAAACTATCCTCCCATCTTGGCCTCATAAATTGTTGGGATTACAGGTGTGAGCCCCTGCACCCAGCTAACATTTGTTTTTCTATCATTCTGCTTTAACTAGATAAGAATCCTAGAGTCTGGGTGCAGTGGCTCACACCTGTAATCCCAGCACTTTGGGAGGCTGAGGCGGGTGGATCACTTGAGGCCAGGAGTTTGAGACCAGCCTGGCCAACATGGGGAAACCCTATCTCTACTAAAAATAGAAAAATTAGCCGGGTGTGGTGGCAGGCACCTGTAGTCCCAGCTACTCATGAGGCTGAGGCAGGTGAATCGCTTGAACCCAGGAGGTGGAGGTTGCAGTGAGCCGAGATTGTGCCACTGTACTCCAACATGGGTGACAGAGTAAGACTGTGTCTCAAAACAAAACAAAAACACTGACACACACGTTTGCCAAGCTTGTAATGTTGAACACTTGTGTCCTTGCGCTACATACTGTAAATATATATTTTGGCATGGTTTAAGATAGTGGCCTGGCAGTTCCCTGGGTACGTACTTGCTTCCTGCTCTATCCGGGTTGTTGGAAAAGACGTGAAATCACTCTTTTTTGTGCCTGCACAATTGGAGAATGTTAACTTTCTTGGTGGTTGCTTTTCTTTTTCCTTTTCTTTCATTCTCCTTCCCCCCCCCCACCCCCATCCCCATCACACACCTGGCCTCCTCCTCCTCCTCCTCTTTTCATTTTTTTCATCTGGGCTCTCCTACTTGTGTTGCTCAGTTGCTCAGGCTGGTCTCAAACTTCTGGCCTTGAAACTTCTCCCGTCACATCCACTGTCTGGTTGTTGAAAGGGGCATCTCTTGTAAAATGAAAAAGATGAAAAAATAAAGAGAAACACACACACACACACACACACACACACACACAAAGATAGTGCTGGGCCGGGCGCGGTGGCTCACGCCTGTAATCTCAACACTTTGGGAGGCCGAGGCAGGTGGATCACAAGGTCAGGAGATCGAGACCATCCTGGTTAACACGGTGAAACCCCGTGTCTACTAAAAATACAAAAAATTAGCCAGGCGTGCTGGCGGGCAGGTGCCTGTAGTCCCAGCTACTCGGGAGGCTGAGGCAGGAGAATGGCGTGAACCCGGGAGGCAGAGCTTGCAGTGAGCCGAGATCGCGCCACTGCACTCCAGCCTGGGCGACAAGGCGAGACTCAGTCTCAAAAAAAAAAAAAAGTGGCCTGGGCGGAAGGCCCCGGACACAGGGGTATTGATGCCCAAATGATAGGTGGGTTCAGTTGATTTGTTTGTCCTATCCAGGGTGAAGCGAATGTGTCTCCCTGAGTTGAGACCTTGTGTTCCTCCCATGTGTTCCAAAAGAAGACGGCTGTCAGGAAGGGTTTCCTCCTGGGCTGCCCCCAGAAGCCAGGGACAGACAGATAAGCTGGGATGGCCTGTAGCTCCATGCGTCTGACCCCCTTTGTCCCAGTGCATTCTTTGATTATATCATGAGCCTGTCACATTGCAGGCAGATGTTTGAATGGGCCAGACCAGAGTCTCTTCACAGCCCCTTTCAGAATAAGCTAAGATCCCCTGGGGCAAGGACGTATCAGGAGAAAGAAAGGCCCCTCCAGTGCCAGAGGCTGCATGTTGTCTCTCTTATCTGAGATAGGATCTCTCTCTGTGGCCCAGGCTGAGTGCAGTGGCGCCATCACAGCTCACGGCAGCCTCAACCTCCCAGGCTCCAAGCAGTGCTCCCACCTCAGCCTCCCGAGTAGCTGGGATTATAGGCGTGTGCCATCACACCCAACTAATTTGTTAGTTTTTTGTAGAGATGGGGTTTCCCTATGTTGCCCAGGCTGGTCTTGAACTCCTGGGCCCAAGCAATCTTTCCACCTTGGCCCCGCAAAGTGCTGGGATTCCAGGCATGAGCCCCCGCGCCCGGCCTGCATGTTGTCTTAAGGAGTATTTGGGTTATCTATTTCTGTGTAATAAACCACCCTGAATGCACTTGCTTGCAAGTCCGTCGTTTTCCTCATGAATCTGCAGTTTGGGCTCTGTGGGGAGGTTGTCTCTCTCTCAGAGACAAGACCTCTGACCCACACAGCATCCTCCACGTCCTCTCAACCGAGGGCTGCAGGATCCATGTCCAACGGGATACAGGGACATGGCTGGAAAGTGAGTGTGTGCCACCCAGTGAGAGCTCAGCCGGGACTGAGGGCGGGGCCTCTTTACCTTTCCATGTGGCCTGGGGTTCTCATGGCAAGGGGGGATGGGTTCTAAGGATGAGGGTCCCAAGAGAGAGCCAGATTGACCCGAATCACCTTTGAGGTCCCAGCCTTGGAAGTCTCCTAGTCTCTTCCACCATCCCCAGTTGGCCAGAGGGGCTTGTCCAATTTCAAGCAGAGAGGACACAGACTTGGGAGAGCTGCAAGGTTCTAGAAGAACATGTGAGATGGGAAATAATCTTGTGATCATTTGGGGGTAGGCTCTGTGCCCCAGGATGGTTCCCTGGGCAACCCCTGCCATACACTGGACACAGACATGTCAGGTAGGCACATCTCCCATTGTGGTGGGAACCAGGTAATGGTGGTAAACTGTGTTGATATTCATTCACTCAGCAAAACTTTTTTTTTTTTTTTTTTTTTTTGAGACTAAGTCTCGCTCTTGTCTCCAGGCTGGAGTGTGATGGCATGATCTCGGCTCACTGCAACCTCCGCCTCCTGGGTTCAAGCAATTCTCCTGCCTCAGCCCCTCTGAGTAGCTGGGATTACAGGCGCCTGCCACCATGCCCGGCTAATTTTTGTATTTTTAGTAGAGATGGGGTTTCACGATGTTGGCCAGGCTGGTCTCGAACTCCTGACCTCAGGTGATCCACCCACCTCAGCCTCCCAAAGTGCCGGGATTACAGGCGTGAGCCACCGCGCCCGGCCACATTCAGCAAAACTTTATGAATGCCCACTTTGCCCACTCATGCAAGTCTCTGGGAATATCGGTATGAGAAAGAAACTGTTCCTGCCTTCAACGAGGTGATCATAGCTGCAAAGGAGACAGAGCAGCCAGGCTGTGAAAGCTCACAGAAGGAGTAAGCCACTCCACGGGGCATTGCAGAAGTGATGTCCAAGCAGAAACTCCAGATGGGTCAGGCACAGTGACTCACACCTGTCATCCCAGCACTTTGGGAGGCCGAGGCAGGTGGATCACTTGAGGTCAGCAGTTCAAGATCAGCCTGGCCAACATGGTGAAACCCCGACTCTACTAAAAAAGTACGAAATTTAGCCAGGCGTGGTGGCACGTGCCTGCAGTCCCAGCTACTCAGGAGGCTGAGGCACTAGAATTGCTCAAATCCAAAGGGCAGAGGTTACAGTGAGCTGAGATTGCACCACTGCACTCCAGCCTGGGTGACAAAGCAAGACTCTGTCGAAGGAAGGAAGGAAGGGAGGGAGGGAGGGAGGGAGGGTGGGAGGAAGGAAGGAAGGGAGGGAGAAACCTGGGATGGGATGAACAGTATTTCATAGTAACTAGGAGGTTTGAGTGTACAAGGAGGAGCATTCCACAGAGAGGAAGGAGAGGAATAAAGTAAGCCAAATAAAGTAAAGAGACCCCAGGCCAAACCTGGGTGACCAAGCATCCTGGTTTGCCAGGGCTGTCCTGGCGTTAGCACCACAAGATCCACATCCAGGAAACTTCTTGTCACTGTGAGTGGTCCTTGTAAAATGTCCAGTGCAGCTGGAGCCTAGAGGAGTGGGGCTGAGTTGCAGCAGGGTTGGAAAAGAGAGATAGCTGAAAAGATAGCCAGGAGCCCAAATGGGAAGCCAGGCTGTGCTAAGGAGTTAAGACTTTATCTCCAACATAGCTGAGCAATCAGGACAGGATTTTAAAGAGGGGAGTGACTTGCTAGGACTTGCATTTGAAAGAGCTCTGACTTCTGGATAATGCAGGAGAGGGGCAACACTGAAGACCAGTTTGGGGCCATCACAGTTTTCCAGGGAAGAGATGCTGCTGACTTGAACTGAAAGTAGTGGAGGAGGGTGGAGAGAATATAAGGAGGTTGTGGAATGTCTTCAGGAGAAATAGCAGAACTTAGAATTTTCTTGGCTGGGTGCAGTGGCTCAGGCCTGTAATCCCAGCACTTTGGGAGGCCGAGGCAGGCAGATTACGAAGTCAGGAGATTGAGACCATCCTGGCCAAGATGGTGAAACCCATCTCTACTAAAAATACAAAAATTAGCTGGGTGTGGTGGCACGCACTTATAATCCCAACTACTTGGGAGGCTGAGGCAGAAGAATCGCTTGAACCAGGGAGGCCGAGGTTGCAGTGAGCCGAGATCGCGCCACGGTCCTCCAGCCTGGCAACAGAGAAACACGCCATCAAAAAACAAAACAAAACAAAAAACAGAGAGAGAGACAGAAGGACGCAGACCAAGGGATGGGAGCGTCACCTCCTCAGGACTCTAAGAGGATGGCAGAAGGCTGCTCTCAGAAACAGAGATTTCAAGAGTTTCTTAATCCCTTTGTAACTTGTCCCTACCCTGATTATATTTGCAAAATCCTAAAACCAGAGGACCTATGTAAGTTTCTTTGTGTGCATGATGGACAGCGGAAGCTATGGAGGCAGTGCCTCTGCCATCAGCCAATTTAGGAAAGGGAGAGTTCAGGGGATGAAACTCAAGAGATTGACTGCTGTGGGAAGCGCACTACTGAGAAGACAGAGAACCCGTGAGTTCTGGGGTCCTCGCTCCAAACAACCAGGAAACCCGACAGCTAGACCTATGTGGCTGGCCCTCCCAGGTCCAGACAAGCGGAAGCTGGCACCATTAAAAAAACCCCAGTGCTGGCTGGGTGAGATGGCTAACACCTGTAATCTAAGCACTTTGGGAGGCCGAGGTGGGTGGATCACTTGAGGTCAGGAGCTTGAGACCAGCCTGGCCAACATGGTGAAACCCCGTTTCTACTAAAAATACAAAAATTAGCTGGGCGTGGTGGTGGACGCCTGTAATTCCAGCTACTCGGGAAGTTGAGGCAGGAGAATCACTGGAACCCAGGAGGCACAGGTTGCTTTGAGCTGAGATTGTATCACTGCACTCCAGCCTGGGCCACGGAGTGAGACACTGTCTCCAAAAACAAAAAAACTAAACAAACAAACAAAAAACCCAAAAACCACAAAAAAACCCAGTGCCATCTCAAGTTCCTCCTTAACCAGCCAGGTTTACATTCTGATGTGAATTTTGACTTCTCCCCCCTTCGAAGTCTTGATCTTCCCGTATTCACGTTATATATACTCTGTCCATTTTGCTCAATCTGTCTTCTACTCGAGTGATTTCTACATGTATCTTATTCCCCCACTAGGTTGGGAATTCCTCAAAGGACTCCAGTTTCATTCATGCCATATTTCCACATTTTCTTTCACGCAGTAGACACATGATTGGCGTTTGACAGTAGCACTGTCATTGGAATGTCTTTGGAAGATCCAAAATGTGCATTTCTCAGCAGGCTTTCTGTAGTCACTGACACCAGCAGAGAAGGAACACAAGAGGGCGCTCCTTCCCCTCTTATTTGAGATCAAGACATATCACTACTACCCATTTGTGTTTCAAAAATTCAAACAGGACTGATGTTCATGAAAACACAGGTTTCATCACTACTAGGCAGGGGCTCTGGGAAATTTTGAATATACATGCTGACACCCTTAGAGAATCACTCACTTATTCCACTCAAGTCTTTGATTCCATTAGAATCATTCAAGCAACTAATCACATTCTCAGTTTTTGAACAACTAAAAGTCTAAAGAAACATAACCACTTTAAAAAGTAACCAACTGACCGGGTGCGCTGGCTCATGCCTATAATTCCAGTACTTTGGAAGGCCGAGGCGGGCGGATCACGAAGTTATGAGATCAAGACCAGCCTGGTCAACATGGTGAAACTCGTCTCTACTAAAATACAAAAATTAGCTGGGCATAGTGGCGGCACCCCAGTAGTCCCAGCTACGCAGGAGGCTGAGGCAGGAGAATCGGTTGAACCCAGGAAGCATGTCACTGCACTCCAGCCTAGCAACAGAGCAAGACTCCACTTCCAAAAAAAAAAAAGGTAACCAACCACATCATACCCATTAGGATGGCTGTTATCAACAACAAACAAACAAAACAGAAAAGTTGTCAAGGAAGTGGAAAAATTAGAACCTTTGTGCACTGCTGGTGGGAATGTAAAATTGTGCAGCTGCAATTCAAACAAACAAACAAACAGTATGGGCTGAGAGCGGTGGCTCACTCCTGTAATCCCAGCACTTTGGGAGGCCAAGGCAGGCAGATCATTTGAGGTCAGGAGTTCAAGACCAGCCTGACCAACATGGTGAAACACCGTCTCTACTAAAAATATAGAAAATCAGCGGAGCGTGGTGGTGTGTACCTATAATCCCAGCTACTCATGAGGCTGAGGCAGGAGAATTGCTTGAACCTGGGAAGCTGAGGTTGCAGTGAGCTGAGATCGTGCCACTTGCACTCCAGCTTGGGTGACAGAGCGAGACTCTGTCTCAAAAAACAAGCAAAACACAATATGATGCTCCTCAAGAAACTAAACAGAATTTTCATGTGATCCAGTCATCACATGAAACATCTGGGGAAATACACAAAAGGACTGAAAGCAGGGGCTCAAACAGGTATTTGTACACCCATGTTCACAGCAGCATTCTTCACAGTAGCCCAGAGGTGGAAGCACCCCAAGGGACCATTGAGAGATGAATGGAGAAGCAACATGTGGTCCATACCGTGGAATATTATTCAGCCTTATAAAGGAAGGAAATTCTGACCCATGCTGCAACATGGATGTACCTTGAGGACATTACACTGAGTGAAATAAGCCAGATACAAAAATGAAGGTGAATCTTTTTTTTTTTTTTTTTTTTTTGAGACAGAGTCTGTCTCTGTTGCCCAGGCTGGAGTGCAGTGGCATAATCTCGGCTCACTGCAACCTCTGCCTCCCAGGTTCAAGCGATTCTCCTGCCTCAGCCTCCTGAGTAGCTGAGACTACAGGCGCCCGCCACCACACCCAGCTAATTTTTGTATTTTTAGTAGAGATGGGGTTTCACCATGTTGGCCAGGCTGGTCTTGAACTCCTGACCTCAAGGGATCCACCTGCCTCGGTCTCCCAAATGCTGGGATGACAGGTGTGAGCCACCACACCCGGCTACAGGAGGTGAATCTTGACCTAAGCCTGGAAGCAAGAAGGGTGACGCTTGGATAGACACAGAGGAGGAGGTAACAGTAGTAGCAAGAAGACAAAGGGAGGAAAGAGTTTGCTACCAGAGCCTTTGTGGGTTCCTGCATAGAGAAGTGATATGATAAAAGAAATATTTTTAGAAGAGTCATGGGATATAGGATAGATCTGAGGGGGAAAAACTATAGGTAGATAAATGCCTTTAGATGCTGCAGCAATAATTTGGGGACTAGATTAAGGACAGTGGTATTGATGAAAATAAACGGATGGATTAGGCTGGACAAGGTGGCTCATATCTGTAATCCCAGCACTTTGGGAGGCCGAAGCAAGCGACTGCTTGAGGTAAAGAGTTCGACACCAGTCTGGCCTACATGGCGATACCCATCCCTACAAAAAATATAAAAAGAAAAAGAAAAAAAAATTAGCCGAGGATGGTGGCACACGCCTGTAATCCCAGCCACTCGGGAGGCTAAGGCATGAGAATTGCTTGAGCCTGGGAGGTGGAGGTTGCAGTGGGCCAGTATCATGACACTGCTCTCCAGCCTGGGTGACAGAGTGAGACTCCATCTCAAAAAAGAAATGGATGGATTAAAATGATGGACCTTGGTGAAAAAAAACAAAACAAAACAAAACAAACAGGGCTGGAGGGTGAGCCAAGGAAGTAGAGTCCAAATTGATTACCAAGGGTCGATAAAGGCTCTAGCCCAGACTCCTGGAAGGCTGGTGCCGAAACTCTCCATACAGCGTCTACATTCCAATTGCTGCATGTTGTTAAACAAAGTAAATACAACGCGACAGGTTTTTCCAAATAGCCTATGAGTGACTTGAAGACTCATAAAATTTTAAAGTTTTAGTCTTTGATCCTTTTGTTTCTTTTCTGAGTCACTCCCTTCCTTAAAGAAGGATACATTTATCTCCTCTTTCCCTACAGCCTTGCTATGGGGTGACTCTTCTGTGCCCATGAGAAAACCAAGCTGTTGAAGTAAAGATAATCTGCTGTGGACAAATCTTTATGATTTATTTGCCGCTTGTTTATTCATTTTGTCATCTACAAGGCTAGTAGAGAAAATGCATTGGCATTAATGGGGCACATATTAGAAATGCAGAAGCTTGGTCCCCACCCCAAGCCTAATGAATCAAAATCCCCATGATGTTTTTTTCTTTTTTTTTTTCTTTTGAGACAGACTCTTGCTCTGTTGCCCAGGCTGGGAGTGCAGTGGTGTGATCTCGGCTCACTGCAACCTCTGCCTCCCAGGTTCAAGCAATTCTCCTGCCTCAGCCTCCCAAGTGGCTGAGATTACAGGTGCGCACCACCCGCCCAGCTAAGTTTTGTATTTTTAGCAGAGATGGGGTTTCACCATGTTCGTCAGGCTGATCTCGAACTCCTGACCTTGTGATCCACCCGCCTCGGCCTCCCAAAGTGCCGGGATTATAGGTGTGAACCACTGCACCTGGCCGATTCCTTTAAAGATATAGAATGCTTCATGTATTTGCGTGTCATCCTCCCACAGGGGCCATGCTAATCTCTGTATCATTTCTATTGTAGTATATGTGCTGCTGAGGCAAGCACAGGATCTGAATGTTTAATAAGCTCTCCCTCCATTCGTACACACATTAAAGCTTATAAAGTAGGAAACCCTGTCCTACAAAACAAAGTCTGAACTCCTAACAAAGTTCTCTAACAGCTTTTCAATCTTATTTTATCTTACTCCAACACTTGAACGCTGCTTCCAATGCAATTCAGAAAGGAAAGTATCCTTGCATTGACAAGTAGAAGAACTGAGTTTTTTATTTTATTTTATTTTATATTTTATTTTGAGACAGAGTCTTGCTCTGTCTCCCAGGCTGGAGTGCAGCGGCGCGATCTCAGCTTACTGCAACCTCCGCCCCTCAGGTTCAAGCGATTCCCCTGCCTCAGCCTCCAGAGTAGCTGGGATGACAGGCATGCACCACCAGCCCAGCTAATGTTTTGTGTTTTCAGCAGAGAAGGGGTTTCATCCTGTTGGTAAGGTTGGTCTGGAACTCTTGGCCTCAGGTGATCCACCCACCTTTGTCTCTGAAAGTGCTGGAATTACAGGTGTGAGCCACAGCGCCCCGCCTGGTCAGAAGAATGAGTTAACTACAGCTGTGTACACAAGAAAGTAAGAATCCACTAGCAGTACTTGATTAAGTGCCAGATGACTAGCAGAGGCAAGACATGCTCTGAGTTAGAAGGAGTCATGATTTCTGAAGTTTTCACCAAGTAGAGGGTTAATTTGGCCTCTTAAGGCTGGGGAGGTTTCTGCAGACAGGAATAGGGGGAGAGTGCCAGGGACATGGAGTGGTTTATGCAAAGCAAACAAATAAGAAAGTAAAAATGAACAGAGATTAGACAACTTTGCTATCAAGGGGAGTAGCTGCGATCTGGCTGGGAAAACTGTGAATAAGAGGCCAAGTATTTGTTTGGGAGGGCAGTGTTTTCTCTTATTCATGATAAAATTTTGATATATTGAATTCCATCACAAAACAAACAGAAACGCTTTTTAAGAAAATGGCTATATAATTGATTGACGTGCATTGTAAAAATCACAACCACCCATATGTGCCCATGAGAAAACCAATCTATCAAAGTAAGTATGATCTGCTATGGCCAAATCTTTACGATTTATTTGCTGCTTATTCATTGATTTTGTCCCCTACAAGAGTAGCAGATGAAAGCTTGGATTTACTACTACAGAAAAACAAGTACATATAGGGAAAAATATTTACAAATTGAGAAAGTTCTATCCACTAACTTTTGTTTTCTCTATGAATTGGGGAAAGGTCAGGGTTATCTGATACAAGGGCAGACGGTTTTGGTTCAGCCCATAGACGACAGTCTTCCCAGGGAACATGGATTAAGTCCTGCAGTGGACCGTGGGAAGGAAGGTCTTGACAGGATAAAATGTGCTTTTAGGCAGATTACTCCGGTAACCCTATACAGGATGGGTTGGTAAAGGGAGCAAGGAGAGACAGGAAGACCAGTTAGGAGATTGCAGCAGTAAACAGCCGTAATCCAGGCTTGAGTTGGTGCAAGAAGATCTTGAGTTTACACAATACTCTAGGTATACAAATTATTTTCACAGACACTACTTAAAATGATTACACGAGGTAGGTAGAGTCATTTTTTTTTTTTTTTTAATTTGGAGGTTTAATTTAAAAAGTAGCTATGTGAGAGGCATTTTTAAAAGAATTAGCAGGACTTTGTGTTAGGGTGGTGGGGAAGTGGGCAGGGGAGGAATCAAAGATGATACCAAAGTGTTTAAGCTCTGGTGACTGGGAGAACGTCGCTGCTATTGACCGAAGTCTAGAGGGAAAGCTGGTGTGGAGGGGGGATTGTGATGGTGAATTTTATTCTTTCTTTTCATTCTGAAATAATTTCAAATTGACAGGAAATTAGCTGAAAGAGTCGAACAAAATAACTCCCCTATTTTCTGCCCAGAGACTCATCGCCTTTCATCTGTGGCCTCTATGACATTCTTTTTTTTTTTCTCCTGAGATGGAGTCTCACACTGTCACCCAGGCTGGAGTGCAGTGGCATGATCTTGGCTCACTGCAATCTCCACCTCCCACATTCAAGTGACTTTCCTGCCTCAGTCTCCCAAGTAGCTGGGACAACAGGCACCCACCACCACATCCGGCTAATTTTTGGATTTTTAGTAGAGACGAGGTTTCACCATGTTGGCCAGACTGGTCTCGAACTCCTGACCTCAAGTGATCTGCCTGCCTCGGCCTCCCAAAGTGCAGGGATTACAGACATGAGCCACTGCGCCCAGACTTCAATGACATTCTTTACAGCACAACAATCACACGTTGGACACAGTTGCTCTGCTGAGTCTACTTCTACCTGGGGAGCTCCTCAAGTTTCCTTGGCTCTCAAGGTCTTGACTTTTTTGAATATTACAGGCCGTTTTGTAGGCTGTCCCTCAAATTGGGTTTGTCCAGCGTTTCCTCATAAGACCTGGGTCCTGCATCTTTGACAGGAACATAGCAGAACTCATGCTGCCACTCCTCATTGGGTTTCACCAGGTGGCACGCAATGTCAACTTATCTCATTATCTGTGGGTTCACATTCATGATTTGATTAGGATGATGTGTGCCTGGTCTCACCATGGTAAAATTGCTTCTAAGGGCTAATTACTGAAATATTTTGTGAGGAGATGCTTTGAAAGGCTGCTGGCAAGCCTGGCTTCGGGAGTGTTCCACCTGCAGAGCTGCAAAGCATCCTGACTTAGAAGGGTCCCAGGGTCGGTTTACTTTTTGCTCAGGAAGGAAGGGGGCAGGGAAGGGAGAAAAGAAAGAATATTGATAAAAAGGGAAGAATGAAGGGAGGGAAGAAGAAAGGAGGGAAGGAAAGGAGAGGGAAGGAGTGAGGAAGGAAGGAAGAAAGGAAGGAGGAAAGAAGGAAGGGAGGGAGGGGGGAGGAAGGGAGGGAGGGAAGGAAGGAAACGTCAGGCACGGTAGCTCATGCTTGTCATCCAGCACTTTGGGAGGCCGAAGTGGATCACTTGAGTCCAGGAGTTCGAGACCAGCCTGGACAACATAGGAGGGCCCAATTTCTACAAAAAAAAAAAAAAAAACGGCCGGGGTAAGGGGTGGTGGTGGCACGCTTCTGTCATCCCAGCTACTCAGGAGGCTGAGGGAGGAGAATCTCTTGAGCGTGGGAGGTCGACGCCGTAGTGAATCACGATCATGCTACCACACTCCAGCCTGGGCGACAGAGTGAGACCCTGTTTCTATTTATTTATTTGAGACAGCGTCTGCCTCTGCTATCCAGGCTGGAATGCAGTGGTTCCATCTCTGCTCAATTTCATTTTTCACTGAGCCCTGCAAATTACGCAGCAGCAGGCTCAGGGTAATAGAGCAAGAGTCAACTCTTCTTGCCTTTGGGGATATTTCATGGTGACAGTGAGAGGGCAGGATCTTGTCCTACGGTCAAAGTGGAAGTAAACTTGGATTTCGCCTCAGGCATGTGTGTCTGCAGGGCAGAGTGCAGGGCCGGCAGGAATGGGTTTAGAGATAGAGGTGAAAGATGGGCCGAAGGCCTTTGGTGGATCAGACTTAGACAAAGAAGCTGAGGAAGAAAAACAGTGGTGCTGGCCAGGCTAGGTGTCTCAGCCCTTTAGGAGGCTGAGGCGGGAGGATCACTTCAGCCCAGGAGTTCAAGATCACCTTGGGCAAGCCCCATAGCAGGAACCTGTCTCTACAAAAAGTTTTTTAAAAAATTAGTTGGGTGTGGTGGCGCGCATGTGTAGTCCCAGCTACTCAGGAGGCTGGGGCAGCTGGATTGCTTGAACCTGGGAGCTTAGGGCTGCAGTGAGCCATAATTACGCCACCGCCCCCCAGCCTGGGCGACACCCTGTCTCAAAAAAAAAAAAAAAAAAAAAAAAAAAGAAAGAAAGAAAAAGAAAAAAACCGAAAGAAATAAAAAGGAAAACACAGCCGGGGCAAGGAAGAGGCCGCAGCAGGCCGAGGACGAGCCACGCGCCCAAAGAAAACCGGGTGCAGCGCTCAGCGCTCAGGCCGGCCCAGGGATCGGGCCCCGGAGAGGCCGTGGGGACGCCGTGCCAGGGCGCGCGCCAAGGGATCAGGCCGGGCAGCCTCCCCCGCTGTCCACACCGACGCCAGAGCGCGCGCTCTGCTTGGCTCCCCACGATCCCCGGCGGAGCAGGACTACGGGACAAAGGGGCCTGTCCAACAGCCGGGAGCGAGACCCGAGCGTTGGGGCTGCAGGCACAGCCTGCCGGGCTCCCGGATCACGACCCACCCCCTCGCCTGATCCCTGTGCATGGCTGGCGGCCGGCAGCCAACGGCCTGGGCGGCTGGGGGCGCCCTGCCCCGTCTCCCCTGCAGGCGGCGCGCAGGGGTGGGGCGGAGGCCTTCGTGGGCCCGGGCACGTCCCAGCCGCGCCCTCCCGGCCCCGCGCCCAGGGGGTTGAGCCGGCGGGGAGACATCTCCCCCTCCCTCCCAGGCCCGGGCGCTTCCGCCGGCCGCAGCCGAGGTTGAGGACCGAGCAGGAGGGGGACGTCAGGCTGCGGCCGCGGGTTGCCCCCGCCTCGCGGGCAGGGCCAGGGAGCGCCAACGCAGCCTTTCCAAGAACTCGCCCCGCGCTGCAGAGGGCGGCCGGGCCCCAGCGAGCCCGAGGACAGACGCGGCCCGACAGCCTCGGCGGCACTCGCCGCGGGGGTAGCCGCACGGAAACCCGACGCCTCCGCTCCCTGGCCGGCGGCCTCTCGAATCTTCCCGGCGGCGGCCCGCGCTGGGGCTGCGCGCCTGGAGCGCCCTGCATCACCTGCAGAATTTTCAGGAAGGGGCCTGGAGGAAATCAACCTTATGCAAAGGATTGAGAAGGAAACTGAGGAGATTGGAGATCGTTTTCAACCTCCCGCCGCATTATAATCAAAGTAATATGTGCTTAGTGTATACACTATGGCAAATACAGAAAACTGTAAATAATTAGACACCCCCCCCCTAAAAAAAAACCCTGCAGAAAAGCACCCATAATTTCACCACCCCGAAGCAAATACTTTACGTAGTGGGCTATTTCTTCATGTTTTGCCCTATTTCTCTTTACAGACTTGATCGTTCTGCGCAAGTCATTAGTGTCTTGCTTTTTGTACTTAATAGCAACATTTCCCACTTCCTTAAACACATCATAAATATGTTTGATGGTTCGATGTTAACATTGTACAACTGTACCAAAATGCAATCATTTTCATTTTTTTGAAGGATCAAATGATACAAATACTTTTAAAGTTTTTTTTTTTTTTTTAAGATAGGGTTTCCTATCCACCATCTAGTTTTTTAGAGAGAGAGAGAGAGAGAGAGAGAGAGAGAGACACGGAGTCTCGCTCTGTCACCCAGGCTAGAGTGTAGTGGCCCGATCTCTGCCCCCTCCCTGGAGTTCAAGTGATTCTCCTGTCTCAGCCTCCCAAGTAGCTGGGACTACAGGCGTGTGCCACTATGCCTGGCTAATTTTTGTATTTTTAGTAGAGAGGGGGTTTCACCATGTTGGCCAGGCTGGTCCCAAACTCCTGACCTCCAGTGATCCACCTGCCTCAGCCTGGGATTACAGGAGTGAGCCACTGCGCCTGGCCTGGTCATAATGTTATGGATGATTTGCTCTGGTCACTCTGCTAGTTGTGTCCCCAAAGCTAGGACAGTGCTCTTTCTTGTAGAACTGGCAGCCTCTGGTCACTGGCTGTTTCTTCCATACTAGCTTCAGAGACAGCTGTCGCTGATGGGAGCAGATTACATACCAGCGCCTGCAGGCCAAGCCCAGGCTTCTGCCCCTTGGCTTCTCAGAATGGTTGCTCCTTTTTGTTTTGTTTTGTTTTGAGACAGGGTCTTGCTCTGTCACTCAGGTTAGAATGCAATGGCACAATCACAGCTCACTGCACTCCTGGGCTCAAGAGATCCTTCAGCGTCAGCCTCCCAAGTAGCTGGGACCACAGGCACCACCACACCACACTAATTAAAAAAAAAAATGGTAGAGATGGAGTCTCACTATGTGGCCCAGGCTGGTCTCAAACTCCAAGACTGAAGCCATTCTCCTGCCTCAGCCTCCCAAAGTGTTGGGAATACCGGCATGAGCCACTGCACCCAGCCTGATAAATTGTCCTTCTGATGGATTTGCATAGGCTGAACATCTGACCCTTTGTAGTGTGACAGGGACAGAGCAGTAAAAGGCTGCCTTCGAAGAAGCCAGACTCTACCATGCAGAGGACATGAGCCTCCCTTTGCTGGTCTGTGTCTCAAACCTTCCTTATTAAGCTGGCAAAAGCCTTATTTTATTGTTTTCTTTTTCTTTTCTTGTTTTTTGAGACAGGGTCTCATTCTGTTACCCAGGCTGAACTACAGTGGCACAAGCACAGCTCATTGCAGCCTTGACCTCCTGGGCTCAGGTGACCCTCCCACCTCACTCTCTTGAGTCGCTGGGACTACAGTCACGTGTCATCATGCTGAGCTAATTTTTTGTATTTTTTGTAGAGATAAGGTTTCGCTATGTTGCCCAGGCTGGTCTCGAACTCCTGAGCTCAAACAATCCTCTTGCCTCAGCCTCCCAAAGTGCAGAAATTACAGATGCGGGCCACCATGCCTGGCCTATTGTGTTTTTCAATGACTTAAAATTTATTTTAAAAATTACCACAAGCGTATAGCATATTCACACTTTTACAAGTCATCGTCAAGTTTTTAAAGAAAATGGTATTGTTTGTGTTGTATTTTTATGTAATTTCTATATTGTTTCAATTCTCCAATTTGCTTACCTGCCCTTAAAATAAATTAAAGTAGAATGTACACAAATCACAATGTACAGTTTGATGAATTTTTTCAAACTGAAGACACCTAGTTATTTGCATTCAGATCAAGAAACATTTCCAGCACCCCATACACAAGGGCACCTTGTAGAGAGCTTTATGTTCTTGCTTTCTTCTCTCTTTTCAGAAATTTACCTGATGTGAAAATTGATTTTTGTTTGATTTAAAGTCCCCAGGCTTCTAGCACGCAGAATGTGTACAACCGAAGAAACATTTCCTTCTTTCCTTCCTACTCTGATGAGGCTAAGTTAAAATTAAGTGCAAAATTTTGACCTCTTAGGAGAAAGCTTGAGGGAAGATGCATAGATTCATAGATATTTAAAGCTGGAAGAGACTCTAAAAAGAAGAGGTTATGACTAACGTGTCGTACCTCCTGCGTGGCAGATCTGGGACTTGAATCCAGGCCTTCTAACAACCAACCATTATTCTCTCCTTTGCTAATGTTATGTAAATAGCCATAACCCAGGGTGGAAGGAGGTACCAGGAAGAGAGACTTCAGGAAGATTTCCTGCAGACCATGGAACAATGACAGAGTGGCCAACTGTGAACAAGGATACATACAGGTTGTTCCCTGCTTCCATTCTCCTGGAAAGAACCATGCTGTTTCTTTTGTTTGTTTGTTTGTTTTGACACAGCGTCTGTTGCCCAGGCTGGAGTGCAGTGGCGCTATCTCAGCTCACAGCAACCTCCGCCTCCCAGGTTCAAGCAATTCTCCTACCTCAGCCTCCCAAGTAACTGGGATACAGGTGCACGCTGCCACGCCCTGCTAATTTTTTGTATTTTAGTAGAGACAGGGTTTCACTGTGTTGTCCAGGCTGGTCACAAACTCCTGAGCTCAGGCAATCCGCCCACCTCAACCTCCCGAAGTGCTGGGATTACAGCTATGAACCACCGCCCCCAGCCCATACTGCCTTTTGGTTGTTTCCTGATATAGCCTCTAACAGTTTCCTTAAGTCCAGTATCCCAAATTGTGTGTCGAGGTGCCCTAGGGTGCTGCCGCAAATTCACAGGGGGCACGTTAAGATATTTTAATTTATTTTTTTGAGACAGAGTCTCGCTCTGTCGCCCAGGCTGGCATTCAGTGGCGTGATCTCAGCTCACTGCAACCTCCACCTCCTGGGTTCAAGCGATTCCCCTGCTTCAGCCTCCCTAAGTAGCTGGAACTACAGGACTGTACCACCATGCCAGGCTAATGTTTGTATTTTTAGTGGCAATGGGGTTTCACCATATTGGCCAGGTTGGTCTTGAACTCCTGGCCTCAAGTGATCTGCCCACCTCAGTCTCCCAAAGTGCTGGGATTACAGGCGGGAGCCACTGCGCCCGGCCTCATCAGGATATTTTAAATGCTGCAGAGGGACACAGTGATACCTGCCATCTGTCACACCCTGCATGAACTGTTAGTCAAAGGCAATGCACAGTTACAACATTACATCGCATTACATTCCTTTCGGTGGCTTGACAGAATTGGGTTTTGTCAGATACTGTGTTAAACAGCAAGCACTGGGCCGGGCGTGGTGGCTCACGCCTGTAATCCCAGCACTTTGGGAGGCCAAGGCGGGCGGATCACGAGGTCAGGAGATCGAGACCATCCTGGCTAACAAGGTGAAACCCCATCTCCACTAAAAATACAAAAAATTAGCCAGGCATGGTAGTGGGCGCCTGTAGTCCCAGCTACTCGGGAGGCTGAGGCAGGAGAATGGCGTGAACCCGGGAGGTGGAGCTTGCAGTGAGCCGAGATCGCGCCACTGCACTCCAGTCTGGGAAACACAGGGAGACTCCATCTCAAAAAAAAAAAAAAAAAAAAAAAGGAAAGCACTGCATATGAAAATGGATGGGAAATAGAAAATAAGGGTGATTGTGTACATCTGATTCTAAGGTTTGGGAAATTGTGCAGTGCTCAACAGGTGTACTCATCCTGTTAGAAAGAAATTGCAGTCATTTAAGAATAAAATAGGCTGCGCACGGTGGCTCACGCCTGTAATCCCAGCACTTTGGGAGGCCGAGGTGGGTGGATCACCTGAGGTCAGGAGTTTGAGACCAGTCTGGCCAACATGGTGAAACCCCATCTCTACTAAAAATACAAAAATTAGCTGGGCGTGGTGGCACACTCCTGTAATACCAGCTACTTGGGAGGCTGAGGCAGGAGAATCACTTGAACCCAGAAGGCAGAGGTTGCAGTGAGCCAAGATTGTGCCATTGCACTCCAGCCTGGAGGACAAGAGCAAAACTGTGTCTCAAAAAAAATAAAAAAAATAAAGAATAGAATAAAGGCCAGGTGCAGTGGCTCACGCCTGTCATCCCAGGACTTTAGGAGGCCGAGGGGGGTGGATCACCTGAGGTCAGCAGTTCGAGACTAGCCTGGCCAACATGGTGAAATCTCATCTCTACTAAAAATATAAAATTAGCAGGATGTGGAGGCATGTGCCTGTAATCCCAGCTACTCAGGAGGCTGACACAGGAGAATCACTTGAACGCGGGAGGTAGAGGTTGCAGTAAGCCGAGATCTTGCCATTGCACTCCAGCCTGGACAAAAAGAGTGACACTCCATCTCAAAATAAATAAATAAATAAATAAATAAATAAAATAAACACATCAGGCTGGGCGTGGTGGCTCACGCCTGTAATCCCAGCACTTTGGGAGGCCGAGGAGGGCAGATCACGAGGTCAGGAGATCGAGACCATCCTGGCTAACATGGTGAAACCCCATCTCTACTAAAAAATACAAAAAATTAGCCGGGCGTAGTGGCGGGCGCCTGTAGTCCTAGCTACTGGGGAGGCTGAGGCAGAAGAATGGCGTGAACCTGGGAGGTGGAGCTTGCTGTGGGCTGAGATCGCGCCACTAAACCTCCAGCCTGGGTGGCAGAGCGAGACTCCGTCTCAAAAAAATTAAAAAAATACAAAATAATAAAAACATCAATTTCCTTCAATTTCCATGTATTGTCTTTGCAAATAATTACTAAATTGTTAAGACATGAATACCTATTAAGTTGTTTGGACCTACGTACTTAACAATCCGTTAGGTATTTCTTTTGATCTAGGGGCTCTGTGAACCTTTGCCTTTGGAGTAAGGCTAGGTGAGATCAGGTTCAATTTACTGCAGCATCTCTAGTATTATGTGTCAACTGGATGTTAAGCTGGTAGACCAGAGTCCAGGATGATTTTATCCAGATACAGAAACTAAGTTTCAGCAAGTAACTTGATAGAGGTCATCTACCTTCAGCAGATTCATGTTTCATGAGGCCCAAGGCTTATGCAATTGTTGGAGCCCTCTTTGAGGACAATAATGCAAAATTTGGGATTTGAAAATTGGGCAGCAGGCTTGCAAGGGGCCTGTGTAAAGTGAGGGGGCCTTGAAGCTTCAGGTCCATCAGAGTCATGAGCCTCTGCTACCAGCTAGTAAGTAGTGGAAATGGAAATTCAAACCTAGCTTTGTCTGACTTCAAGGAACCTGGCATTGAGACCCCAATTCCTGTATCTTCTCATGGGAAGGTTTCGAGAAGGGATTGAAGAGGGCTTTGGTGTCAAAGCTGAGTTTGTTTGAATTCTGGCTCCACCACTTCCTAGCTGTGTGTGCTGGGAAAGTTACCAACCCTTTCTGGGGGTTACTGAGGCAATACCACCCACTCCCCACAAGATTGTCAGGATTAAATGAGAGACTACTGCAGGTGAAAGTGTCTACAGACACACCAACCATGTTAATTTCCCTCCCCTTCCTCTGCTCCCAACAAGTATCATGTGTATATGGAGGCAAAATAAATATAGACAAGCTAGCTGGTAGAGTTTCCTTTGTGTGGGGGTAAATTCAGTAAATGCATATATATGGCAAGCAACTGTCTGCAAAAGATGCAAATCAGATCACATTGGCAGACCTTTGCCTGGTGTCTTGTCTTGGTTCAGTGCCTAGCCGTGTCTATATACAGGGGTTCCTCACTGCCCATAGACGAAGGTAGAAACTCCTTATCCTGGCATTTGAAATTTCCCATAAGCTGGCCTCAACTTAATCCTCCAACATTTTGTCTTACTATGGTCCAGTGCAAACCCTTCTTGTTTTCCAATTGACCCTTACCCATTCACCATGGCCTCAGCAGAAAGCTACCTCCACTCCCTGGACTTCTGTTTCCTGAATCTCAAATTCTACCCATCCTTCAGGGTAAGTTCAAGTTCTCTTTTGCAGTGAGCATTTTCTGCCCAATCCCAGCCCCTGGGGAATCCAGTGCTCTCAACTTGAGCCACACCTATCATATATACCATGCATTCGAATCTTAACCACACACTGCCGCATTTAGTTCTGTAAGTTTTAGGGAGTTTGTTTTTCCTTCCAATTGCATTGTAAGTACAGAGCAGTGTCAAGGAAATAACATTAGGTTGAAAGCAGAGACTTGGCCTCTGTTTCTAACTTGTCGTATAACAAGTTTAACTCTGAAGTGAAAGAGTTGGATAAGGGAATTCTAAAATTCGTTAAAATTAGGAACCTCTTCACAGGGCTCAGTGTGGTGATACATATAAAAGCTCAGCCTGCGCAACACAGAGAGACCCTGTCTCTACAAAAAAAAAAAAAAATTAAAATTAGCCGGATGTGGCTCATGCCTATAGTCCTAGCTACTCAGGAGGCTGAGGTGGGAGGATCGCTTGAGCCCAGGAGGTTGAGGCTGCAGTGAGCTATAATTGCACCACTGCACTCCAGCCTGGTTGGCAGAGCAAGAACCTGTCTCGAAAACCAATAACTCAATAAAATAAAATCTCATTGAACAAATATTCAAACATTTGTTGATCACTTACACCCCAAGCACTGAGCTAGGTGCTAAAGGATGAATAACAGTAAACAAAACACAGTGTCTGCTCTCAGGAAACATATAGTGCAAGGGAAGACTAGACATACATACTCACCTGTGGATCAGGAGCTCAGAGACCAGGAGATGACAGAGTACCCCTCCACATTGTATCTGGGAGTTACTTTGTCTCCTCACTCCACTGCCTGGACCCATGACTTCCTTCTCTGAACCCCATATTTCCCCATTCCAGCACCACATCATGCACACCTGTGTCAATAGAGCTACCCTGCCCTCCAACCCTCCATTCACTCTGCTGGTAATCTTGAAGTCAGTCCTAAAGCTGAGGTGAGGGAGGGATCAGGAAGCGTGGTAGGGACACTAAGAACATAGCACAGAATGATTGCTTTGATGGCTTTATTAGAGGCCAAATGCTGCCTGCACACTTTACCTACATTTGCTCATTCAATCCCAACAACATATCTAAGCCGTAGTTACTATCACCATCCCAGGTTTACGAATGAGGAACCGGAGGCAGAGATAAGTCAAATGACTTGTCCGAGAGAGCAAGTAGGTGGAGGAGCTGGTTCGGAATCCAGGTAGTCTGGCTCCATAGTTCACTCTCTCTCAATGCCTCCCTGAAATGACTGCTTCTCTTGCAGTGAAGGTTTAGTGAAGGTTCTCCAGTTTCCTTTTCCACCAGCTCTGATCTATTTCCTGGAGCTACCTTGAGACAGATAGAAGGTAATGGGCATTTTCCCTGGGAGGGAAGATCTGGAGGGTGTTAACTGGATGACAATAGCTGGATACTGCCAGTTTCTGGATAGTCATCTTGATGCAAGGCAGGTGAACCCCAAAGAGGGGCTTAGCCCGTGAGGGTTCTTGGCTTTGCTCAGGAAAGAACTCAACAGTGAGCTGGTAGTAGAGCAGAAGATAACAGCTTTACTGAAGTGGCAGTGTTACAACTCCAACAGCATTACAGCCCCTCAACTGCTCCTGCAGAGCAGGGCTACCCCGTAGGCAGTGTGCAGAGAGTAGCAGCTCAGGCTGCAGATTTACACCTACTTTCAATTACATGTAACAGATTAAGGGGTGGTTTATGCAGAAATGTCTAGGAGAAGGGTGGTAACTTTTGGGTGGTTGGGTCATTGCCATGGAAAGGGGCAGTCATTCTGGGGTGTTGCCATGGCAATGATACACTGACATGGTGGGCGTGTCTTTCCCACTTCACTGTTGGGAAAGCTGCTTCTTCTCTGTCCCTGTTTTAGTTAGTGCTCAGTTTGGTTCAGTGTCCAAACCCAGCCTCTGGAGCTGAGTCCTGCTTTCTACCTCCATTTGCCCCTGAATTACACAAAGAGATCAGGGTAGAAAGAAGCCCTTGGCAACAGGAGTTCTGAGTTCCAGTCTTAGTTCAGATCCGGGAAAGTTTTCCACCTTTCCTTTCTTAAAATATCAGTTTTATTCAGGAATAATTTAGATAAAACACAATTTACCAACTTTAAGTGCACATTTCAATGACTGTTGACAACTGTATCTAGCCCTGTGACCACCACAACAATCAAAATATAAAACAGTTCTATCATCCCCCAAATTTCCTCTTGCCCCTTTCTAGTCAATCCCCTCGTTCGGACCCTGTCCCCTGGTAATCTCTGATCTGCTCACCACCGTTAGTTTTGTCATTTCCGGAATTTCACAGAAATGGAATCATAGTATGTCTGGCTTTTTTCACATAGCTAATAGTTTATGTATTTTTATTTTAAATTTATGTGAGAGACAGGGTCTCACTCTGTCACCGAGGTTGAAGTGCAGTGGTGAGATCACAGCTCACTGCAGCTTTGAACTTCTGTGTTCAAGTGATCCTCCCTCAGCCTCTCCAGATGGAACTACAGGACTGCACCACCATGCCTGGCTAATGTTTTTTATTTGTGAAGAGATGCGGGTTGCGGGGGACGGGTCTCACTATGTTGCCCAGGCTGGTCTCAAACTCCAGGCCTCAAGGGATCTTCTACCTTGGCCTCCCCACGTGCTGGGATTACAATGGTGGGCCACTGTGCCGGGTCCACCAGAGCGAATACTTCTGAGGTTCCTCCCAGGTAGTGTCTGCACTAATAAAGAAATAAAAAAGTTTATTTCTTTTTATTGAGTAGCGTCCCATTTCATGGATATATTGCAATTTGTTTATTCACTCTCCTGTTCATGGATATTGTGATTACTTTCTGGTTGGCTGTGACGCAAGCAGAAGTCTTAGTGTGGGCATCTGTTTTAATTTCTCTTGGATAATACCTAGGAGTGGGACTGTTGTGTGGTCGACCTATGGTGCACACTGAAATCCTTCCAGCTTTCTGAACCTCAAGTTTCCCCACCCTTAGAGAAGACAGCAGGACGAGCACAGGGTTAGGTGAGCTCCATTCCAGGAACGGAGAGGCGTGGGAGGCCCTACAATGTAGGCCTGTGTGTGCAGGAGGCAAGAGGGCGGGGTGTTCATGCAGCAGGAGCCTGTGCGTTCAGGGGGCTTGAAATGTCGGGTTCTATGGACATAGGCAGGAAACTTAAGAGGCTCTGCGGAGCACGGACCTGGGGAAGAGGTGGGAGCCCTGCAGCCAGACAGCGCCCGGAGGCTGTGCTTGCAGAAGCAGCAACCGCGGCAAAGTCGTCGGGGAGCCCATTGAGGCCCTCGCCGGGCGGAGAGGCCAGAGCCAGTTCCCAGCTGGACCCGAGGAGAGGCAGGGGCAGGGGCGGCGGCGGGAGAACGGGGCCCCAGGCAAGCTCCAGGCAGCTGGAGGAGGCTAAGCCGGACCCTCGCCCCGCCCCTTCCCCTGCTTTCCCCTCCCCCCTCCGCTACTTTCCTCTCCCCTCCTCCCTTCCCCTGCCCTCCTTCTCTCCTCCTTCTCCCTTCTCCTCCCCACTCCCTTTCCCTCCTTCCCCGCCCCTCCTCCCCCCACCTCCTCCTCCCCCCACCTCCTCCTCCCCCCCACCTCCTCCTCCCCCCCACCTCCTCCTCCTCCCCTCTCTGCCGCCGCCGCGAAGGCCCCGCCCACAACACGAGTCACGTGCGCGGCACGCACCCTCCCTCGGCTCGGGCTCTGGCCGCGGAGTCCCGCGGGAGAAGGGTCGGGGCTGGCTGGGTACTCGGCACGGGGCCGTGCCGGGACCTCGCCGCGAGTAGGCGGACGCAGGGAAGGGCTAGACGGACGGCACGGGGCGGGGCCTGTCGCGAAGGGCGGGGCCTGTTGCCAGGGCTGGCGCAGGAAACGGGCCGAGGGGCGGGGCTGCCGACTGCCGGCTGGGGCGCTGTTTACTCCTGGCGGGGGAGCTTTAATCCGCGGGCCCGGGGCGGCCAGGAAAACGCGGCGCCGGAGCCGCGGCCCGGGAGCCGGAGGTGGGGCGGGAGCCGGAGGTGGGGCGGGAGGGAGGGGCTGGCTGAAGACACCCTGGACTGCTGGGCTTTTATTTTTCTTATTTTATTTAAAAGATTTCTAGCCTGCTTTCCTTGCCGCCCCCCTCGCCACACACACAGACACGCGTGCGTGCGCGCGCACTCTCACAAACACTTCCGAGTGCGCACACACGCACATATACACGCACGCACACACGACACATACGTACACACAAGCGTGCACACACAGGCGCACTCACACATGCACAAATAGATGCGCACACGGATACGCGCGCGCGCGCACACACGAGCACACACTCGAGTGCACTCACGTGCGCATACACGCGTGCACATGTACACACGCGTCATACACGTACACACTGGCGCACATAACTGAGTGCACCCACTCATATACACGCGTGCACACACGTACACACATGCGCGCACACGCGGTAAGTGATTGCTGGAGGCTGCGTGCACGCAGCGCTCTGGGCCCCGAGCAGCGCGTCTGGGCATCGCCGCTTGGGAGTTGGAGATCTGACACGTGCGTGTGGTCCCTGAGGGCGTCTCTGCCACTTCTCCTAATCCAGGAAATGACTCGGTGGCAGCATCGCCCTATGGTTTGTGTGCCTGCACGAGACTCCAGTCACGCACTGAGCTGATGAGTCTGTACTCTAGGCAGTCCGGCTTCGTATGCTTTATTTTCTAATTTATGCAATCGATGCAAGAGTTTTCCGTAAACCGTGGAGCGCTCCACGAGGGTATCTGCCTGAACACTGAGGACAGCAGGCTCTGTTGAAGTGCCTTCTTCCACGAAGTCAGTTTTCCACTGTCTGAGAAATCCAGAGTAGAGAGGCGCTGTGACACGTAATTTGGTAATGTCCTAACTACTACCCAGGTAACTAACTGTTTTGCACCTGAGGAATGGAAGCTGACAAAGGCAAAGCGGTTTGTCCGAGGTCGCACAGCTAGTGAAAGTGCACATGTGCTTTGACTCTCAAAGGTGTCCCTTACCCCTCGTATAATGGACATATGTGATTTTCTCCGTACCGCGTCCCTTCCTATGGGACCTCACTCCTCTATTCCCCGTGGTTTTATTTGGGCTGACCACCTTAGGATTCCATCTCTCTGGCAACAGCGGTCTAAAGGGTGAGCATTTTCTCTGAACAGAATCAATTACAGTCTTTCTCTGGAACTAATGTATGAATGTGCGAGAGAAAAATTTGTTTTCTGCTGGTGTTGCTAAATTAGGATGTCCTAACTGGGAGCTGCCAGCAGCCATGTTTCCAAGTGCGCGAGGGAAGCTCATTTTTGAGGGCTGGGGGCTCTTTTGAAGTAGGAAATAACGGGACTAATATGAAGGAGCAAACCAGAAATGAGATATTTAGAGAACAGACCCTACCAACTTTGTTTAAACCCAGGGTCTCGCTATGCCTGGGGCTAGTTATACTCCTGAGTTTCCCAGTTAAGGAAGCTAACAAGTTCATTTTTTTTGCTTAAGCTAGCATGAATTGAGTTCCTGTCACTTGTCTCCAAAAAGAGGCCTGACTAATAAGTTTGGCACAGTGATATTTATTTATCCCTCAAAGAATAATGGAAATTGGGTGCTGGCCACAGCTATCACTTCTTAAGTGTTCCACTTCCCAGAATGAGTCATAGCAAGTGTGAGTCCCGTGAAAATCTAATTCTTCCTCAGTATTATTGCTTTTCTACACAGAAAACAATTCAGGTCCGAGTTAGAGATTGGACAGATAACACTTGACCTTGGGATATGATGATGGTCTGGATCGTGCAGAGGCTAAGACTGAGATTGTCGAGGTGAGATTACTAGAAGGTTTTTAGCAACATGGGGAAAGACAAAGAAGGAGAGAGAGAAAGAAAATAAAAGAATAAAGGGGGAGGGAAGGAAGGAAAGGAAGAAAGAAAGACTGATAGAATAATAACTATTCTCGCCAGGCATGGTGGCTCACACTTGTAATCCGGCACTTTGGGAGGCGGAGAACGGCAGATCACTTGAAGTCAGGAGTTTGAGACCAGCCTGGCCAACATGGTGAAACCCCATCTGTACTAGAAATACAAAAATTAGCGTGCGTGGTCGTGGGTGCCTATAGTCCCAGCTACTTGGGAAGGCTGAGGCAGGAGAATGGCTTGGACCCGGGAGACCAAGGTTGCAGTGAGCCAAGATCATGCCACAGCACTCCAGCCTGGGCAATATAGCAAGACTCCCTCTCAAATAATAATAATAATAATAATAATAATAATAATAATAATAATTACCTATCAGTTGGTTAAAGCTGAAGGATGGAAAAGGTGAGAGGGTCAGTTTTAAAGAAGCAATTAGAGGACAGAACATGAATTGCAAGGAGCGGGAGCATTTGGAGTCACAGAATCTTAGAGACAGAGTCCCTGACAAATCATTCTCCTTCCTCCTGAACAATTCCAGTGATGGACAGCTGGGTAGGTCACCAAGCAAAAGGTGGTCAGTGGTCCATGGAGAGCAGGGAGAGATGGTCTTTTCATATCCTTTGCCAGTCATGGCCATTCTAGGGGTCTGGGGATAAAATTATAGAGGCCCTATACGTATTCTTGGGAACACATCAGGTAAACTGAGACTAGTCTGATATTGTCACCATGAAAAGAAAAAAATTAGATATTTTCCCACGACAGACAGGGGACAGATTCCTTGCTGGCTTTGTCAGCTGCTAGGCCTTTGACAAAGTGGAGAGTTGGGAAGTCAGGCACAGGCTGTATTTCTCTACTTGATGAAGAAAAGAAAGGAAAGGAGTAGTTAGGAAATGAGGACAAGGTTGAGGACAGGAGAAGAGAGAAGGAGGAGGAGAGAGAAACAGCGGCTATGGGCAGTAGGATTTTGGGGGGAGAAATTTAGAAAGAGGATTTTTGAAAACTTCTTGTGTGTTGTGCAGTTAAATTCCTCCTTGGCTTCCTCCTATAAGAATGTCAACAAAGACATATTATTTTAAAGGCTTTTTTCGATTGGATTTGTTTTGTCTCCTGGCTGTGTCATCCAGGCGTCACAAATCTGTGCTCAGTATTTCACAACCTTTCCAGCTAAGCAAAGGTGCTATAGCATCTTATCTCCTGTGCCTTTCCCCAATATATACAGGACAATGAATACTTCTATTTATCAAATGGTGGGTTAGCACATTGGGAATGGAGTGGGTGGATGCTAAAATACATGATAGGAATAATTTTCTGGTCATTTGGCTGTTAGTATTCATTTGAAGGAGCCTGGCAACTCATTGACTAGTGAATTTCAAAGTGTCTCTTTTGAGGTGATTAGTTTGGATCAAGAGATAAGCCACAAAGAAAGAAGGGAAATATCAGAGGAACAACAACCTAGAAGAGTCTAGAAGTGGATTGAGATCTAGTTTCTATATAGGACAGATCGTCAATCCTACCTTGGGTGCCAAATTACCAAACACCCAGATGCTAGTCATTTCTCGTGCCTTCAGGAATCACTGACGGTTTGTCAGCAGTGATTTGAGAAGCAATCAATTGCAGTATAAGAGGGAGAAGGCTGGGATTTGTAAATCAACAGCTTATAAGTGAGAAGACTGTGAGATGGGCCATCTCTAAGACAAGCATTGGAAAATCAGAGTGCTCCCAGGTGGATAATATAAAAAGGTAATTGAACAGGATTTTAATAATTCACAAGACTTCTGCTCCAATGTATTATAAGGATTACTAGGGCAAGATGTGGCCTAACATCAGATGAATTGCAGGTTAGAAGAATCGTTAGCTATATATCTTATCAAGGTAAGACTCTGAGTTTTATGGGCAAATATTGTATTGATTCTCTCCAAAAAAACTAAAGATAAGTCTCATTCTTGGCTGGGTGCGGTGACTTATGCCTGTAATCCCAGCACTTTGGGAGGCCAAGGCAGGTGGATCACTTGAGGTCAGGAGTTTGAGACCAGCCTGGCCAACATGGTGAAACCCTGTCTGTACTAAAAATACAAAAAAAAAAATTAGCTGGGCATGGAGGCGTATGCCTGTAATCCCAGCTACTCAGGAGGCTAAGACAGGAGAATTGCTCGAACCTGGGAAGCAGTGGTTGCAGTTAGCTGAGATTGTGCCATTGCATCCAGCCTGGGAGACAGAGAGATTTCATCTCAAAAAAAAAAAAAAAAAAGTGTCATTCTTCCTCACCTAAATGAATTTAGGTAGGCCTATGAAATGAGGAGAAACTTTTTGCTAGTAAATAAATGATTTAAACTTGGTGTCTTAGTCTGTTTTATGTTGTTGTAAAGGAATACCACAGACTGGGTGATTTATAATGAACAGAAATTTATTTCCTCACAGTTCTGGAGGTTGGGAAGTCCAAAATCAAGGTATAGGCATCTGGCAAGGACCTTCTTGCTATGTCACAATATGGTGGAAGGGCAAAGAGAGGGCAAGAGAGAAAGAGAGGCCAAACTCATCCTTTTATAAGGAATCCACTATCATAATAAGGGCATTAATCCATTCAGGAGGATGGTACACTATGACCCAAACATCTTCCTTTAGCCCCCACCTCCCTACGCTGCTGCACTGGTGATCAAGTGAACTTTGGGGGACACATTCAAAACATAGCACTTAGAAAAATTAAACTTGAAGGAGAATCTAGGTGTCAGACCTTACTATCTATACTGAAATTCAAGAGGGAATTTCTTTCTTTTTTTTTTTTTCTTTTTGAGATGGAGTCTTGCCCTGTTGCTCAGGTTGGAGTGCGGTGACATGATCTCGGCTCACTGAAACCTCAACCTCCCAGGTTCAAGCGATTCTCCTGCCTCAGCCTCCCGAGTAACTGGGGTTATACGTCCCTGTCACCACACCTGGCTAATTTTTGTATTTTTTGATAGAGATGGGGTTTCACCATGTTGGCCAGGCTGGTCTCGAACTCCTGACCTCAAGTGATCTGCCCACCTTGGCCTCCCAAAGTGCTAGGATTATAGGTGTGAGCTACCTCGTCTGACTCAAGAGGGAATTTCATGCTGTGTGTCAACCCACTTGTGCTGTCAGTGTCTTACAGACCAGTCTTGTGAAGTTGGTTATCCCACTGGGGAGTGATGGAGGCTGATCTCTGATGGATGTAAGAAACTGTGCTGACTGTGAATACAATAAGATATCTGGTACAAACAGCATCCGCTATTCAATTCTGAAGGGCCAGAAGTTGTCATAAAATGATTGACACCATTTAAAATGCTTTTAGAAACAGCCTTTTATATTTGACGTTTTATCTGATCGGCAAATGGGGTTATGGACTTTTGTTTTTCAGTCTTTTCATTTTGCTTGTCAAGATGTTGTTCAGTTGATCAACCCCACATCCTGGGCAATTGTTAGTTAGCACATTGCTGTTGTGGCCCTGTGGAAATAATATAATAATTATATATAATATTTTATATAATAATAATAATTGTTTCCCAGTGCTTCATGGCTTTGCCATTCCACAGTATGCAAGATCACCCTGTGCGCTTTGTTAAGATCTGTGATATTTCTGCATGATCATTGTCTCAAGATCTGGGCCATTTTTGACCATCTGGGAAGGCTGGGTTGCAGAAGGCACATCCGCCTTGGGCAGCAGTTTGCTGCTACGGAAGGATAAGGAAGAAGGCTGGAATGCTCATGTGGGGCTGGCGACCAGAATGGAATACATTTGAGAGATGATGACATTTAACAGCTGAACCAAAATGAAACTCTGGTAAGTTCACTAAAGAAAAGGCCACCAGCCCCCTTCTGTGGAGGGCTAGGGGTGATACTGCCAAGGGACGAAAGTGGTCCTTAAGAGCAAAGTCATGACAGTAAACACACTGCAGAAAAATAACCTGTGTGTGTGTGTATGACAGGGTCTCACTCTGACATCTAGGCTGGAGTGCAGTGGCATGATCATGGTTCACTGCAGCTTCAACCTCCTGGGCTCAAGTGATCCTCCCACCTCAGTTTCCTACCTTAGCCTCCCGAGTAGCTGGGACCACAGGCACACATGACTATGTCCAGCTAATTTTTTTTTTTTTTTTTTTTTTTGAGACAGGGTCTCACTCTGTTTCCCAGGCTGGAGTGTGGTGGTGCAATCATGGCTCACTGCAGCATCAACCTCCCAGGCCCAAGCAATCCTCCTACCGCAGCCTCCCAAGTAGCTGGGACCACAGGCCTGTGCCACCACACCCAGCTAGGCTTTATTTTTTATTTTGTAGACACAGGGTCCCCTTATGTTACCCAGGCTGGTCCCAAACTCCTGGGCTCAAGTGGTCCTCCCACCTTGGCCTTCCAAAGTACTGGGATTACAGACATGAGCCACTGCACCCGACCCAGTAAAATAACTATTACATGTTGATTGGGACCAAAGAGGAGTGTCGGGGTGAGTATTCCCAATGTGCACTTCCCTGCCAATTCTTCTCTTCTTCTTTTTTTTTTTCTTCTTTTCCTTCTTTCTTTCTTTCTTTTTTTTTTTTTTTGAGACAATCTCACTCTGTTGCCCAGGCTGGAGTGCAGTGGTACAATCTTGGCTCACTGCAACCTCTGCCTCATGGATTCAAGTGATTCTCCTGCCTCAGCCTCTCAAGTAGCTGGGATTACAGATGTGTGCCACCATGCCCAGATAATTTTTGTGTTTTTAGTAGAGACAGGGTTTCACCATGTTGGCCAGGCTAGTCTCCAACTCCTCATCTCAAGTGATCTGCCCGCCTGACCTCCCAAAGTGCTGGGATTACAGGTGTGAGCCACCATGCCCGGCCCAATTCTTTGCTTCTTATTGGCTATTTTACTTCTGCTCTTTCTCTCTTCCTCCTCTTTTGGGAGCTCCCAGTCAGTTTCTCTGGTACCATTTGTTATCCAAGGGGCCAGATAACTTCAGGCTTCTCCTTGGAGTCATCTTGTAAATCTAAGGTTCTCGGTGCTCGGCCATATTGTTTAATATTATTATTGTTGTTGTTATTATTACTATTTTTTTTTTTGAGATGGAATTTTACTCTTGTTGCCCAGGCTGGAGTGCAATGGTGCTATCTTGGCTCACTGCAACCTTCACCTTCCAGGTTCAAGCGATTCTCCTGCCTCAGCCTCCCGCGTAGCTGGGATTACAGTTGTCTGCTACCACGCCCAGTTAAGTTTTTGTAGTTTTAGTAGAGACGGGTTTTCACCATGTTGGCCAGGCAGGTCTCAAATTCCTGATCTCAGGTGATCCACCCGCCTCAGCCTCCCAAAGTGCTGGCATTACAGGTGTGAACCACTGTGCCCGGCCATTTAATGTTATTTATTTCTTTCACATCTCTGTTATCTCCCTTATAAGTGGGAAAAACTGGCCACTGAATTTAGCCTCTGTTAAGAACCTTCTATGAGAAGAGTATTCCTGCAGAGGCTGTAGTGTGGCACCCTAAGCGAGAGGGTCTCCCAGTGAGATTGGGGACTACTCAAATTCTATCTGTTGAGATGAATTGGTGTTTTCACCATGTGGCATGTTCCTGGACCTGGTCTGCTTCAGAGGGAGAGCCATGTCTAGATTTTTTGTTTTTTGTCTTTTCTTTTCTTTTCTTTCTTTCTTTCTTTCTTTTTTTTTTTTTTTTTTTTTTGAGATGGAGTCTCTCTCTGTTGCCCAGGCTAGAGTACAGTGCCACAATCTCAGCTCACTGCAGCCTCTGCCTCCTGGGTTCAAGCCATTCTCCTGCCTCAGCCTCCTGAGTAGATGGGACTACAGGCATGCACCATCACGCCTGGCTAATTTTTATATTTTTGGTAGAGACGAGGTTTTGTCAGGTTGACCAGGATAGTCTCAAACTCCTGACCTCAAGTGATCTGCCCGCCTCAACCTCCCAAAGTGCTGGGATTATGGGCATGAGCCACCATGGCTGGCCATGTCTAGATATTCTTTAACCTGTGCATAAATCTTTTCCTTGGGTTCCCACTCCTCCTGTCTTAGTTA
The DNA here is from genome assembly GCF_047675955.1 of Chlorocebus sabaeus. Lineage (NCBI taxonomy): Eukaryota > Metazoa > Chordata > Mammalia > Primates > Cercopithecidae > Chlorocebus > Chlorocebus sabaeus. Next base: position 27,994,093 of record NC_132911.1, on the reverse strand, counting down.
CGAGCTCCTCCCTAGGGGCACCAGGTAGGATGAAGCCTCAGCTGATTCACCCTCAAAATGGTTCTGTTCTGGATTTTATCATCATGGCCTGAGCAGTGAGATAAACATAATTTTAATCCCCACTTTTAATGCACTCACTAGAAAGCAGACAGGGTTGTTCCAGAATGGATTTCCTGTGTCATAGAAACCACAGAAGCATAAAAGGGAAAAACCAGATGTGTACACTGAGCCTGCTCAGGCTTACACATTCCTTCATACCAAGTCATAGGGCCTTATGTTCCCTGTTCCCAAAGCCAGCTCATTTTCCCCCTCTTTGAATGTGGACATTTGCTCAAATTCACTGAGTTTCAGAGCTAGGAGGAAGGAGACACAGATCTAGGTGTTTATGTGTTGGGGTGTACCCGTGGCCATCTTTACACACATGGGGGCTTAGTGTGAAAATGTCATTTTGCAGATCAAAGCAAGAAACCTCAGGGATACCCTTAACCTTTGAACACCTATTTGCAACCTATCCATCCTTTCTCTTCAATGGAATGCAAAGCCCACTTCTTCCAGAAAAGCCTTACAGATTGAGCAGATCAGAGAGAAGATGCCATTGACCCCAGGGCACACTCACCCCACCACTTTCTCTTAAAATTCCTGACTCTTGTGCTTCTTACAGTGAAAATACTTCCAGTGGGTGCTAGGCCTGTTTTTGTCCACTAAGATACATTGTAATTTCCTCAGTCAAAAGAAAAGCACAAAGTATGCCACAGATACAACATTAACAGTATTATTCTTTTCACTTGAAACTCACAGCCTGGTTTGAGATTGTGGTATGAAAGCTTTGTTTAGAACTGTGGATCACAAGCCAGATGTGGTGGCTCAGACTGTAATCTCAGCACTTTGCCGGGGCAGAGACAGGTGGATCACTTGAGGCCAGGAGTTCGAGACCAGCCTGGCCAACAAGGCGAAAACCCATCTCTACTAAAAATACAAAAATTAGCCAGGCACTTGGGGTGCATGCCTGTAATCCCAGCTACTTGGGAGGCTGAGGCAGGAGAATTGCTTGAACCGGGGAGTAGAGGCTGCAGTGAGCTGAGATCATGTCACTGCACTCCAGTCTGCAGTGAGACTCTGCAGTTTAGACAGAGCGAGACTGTTTCATAAAAGAACTGTGGATCACAGAGGTAACGTGGTCCCTAGTCTAAGTGAATGAGAAGCATAGCGGCGAAGAATTTAGTATCTGGCATCCTGATGGGCAACTTTTTGGAAGTCTAACCAGACCCTTGATTCATGATTATTTACTGAGTGTCTAGTATATGCCAGACACGATTCTAGAAGCTGCGGATATAGCAGTAAGTAAAAGCAAAGTCTCTACTCTTATTGAATTTGTAGTTGACTGAATGAGACAGACTATCAGGCAGTGATGAGTGCAAAGAAGAGAAAAAAGGCCAGGCAAAGGGGCAGCTCAGTGGTGGTGTTATAGTTATGTATCTTACAATGAGTGCATTGGAGTGGGGACCTGAATCAAATGATGGAACAAGTTCCATGGGTATCTGGAGGAAGATCATTCCAGCCCAAGGAACAGCCTTGGAAAGGCTGAGTTAGGAGTGGGGCTGAGGAAGAGTAAGGGGGCCAGTGTGGCTGGAGCTTCAGGAGCCAGGGAAGAGCGGTGGGGTGGTAGGACTGGAGGACTGATTGGGACAAAGATCACGTAGGGTGTTGCAGTGAGTGAGATGGGAAGCTGTTGGAGTTTTGAGCAGAAGAGTGATATAATCTGACTTAAGTTTTTTTTTTTAATTTTTAATTTTTAATTTTTTTTTTTTTTTTTTTTTTTTTTTAGACAGAGTCTCACTGTCACCCAGGCTGGAGTGCAGTGCAAGATCTTGGCTTCACTGTAACTTCTGCCTCCCGGTTTCAAGCAATTCTTCTGCCTCAGCCTCCTGAGTAGCTGGGATTACAGACGTGCACCACCACACCCAGCTAATTTTTGTATTTTTAGTAGAAGTGGGGTTTCACCTTGTTGGCCAGGCTGGTCTCAAACTCCTGGCCTCAAGTGATTCACCCGCCTCGGCCTCCCAAAATACTAGGATTACTGGCGTGAGCCACTGTGCCCAGCCTGACTTAGGTTTCAAAAGAATCTTTGTGGCTGCTGGGATGTTGAATAGACTGTAGGAAGGCAATAGAGAAAGCAGGGAGACCAGGGGGAGCCCATTGTGGAAGGCCAGGCTAGAGAGATGGTGGCTGGACCAGGGAAGTTTGTGCTGGAAATGCTGGAACATTAATTAATTCTGGATGTATTTCACTAGAACCAATAGGATTTTCTGATGGATTAGATATGGAGTATAAGAAAATAAAAAAATAATTTAAAAAAGGAGTTAAGGATGATTCCAAGTTTTTGTTTGTTTCCTGAGGAACTAGAAGAAGGGAACTGCAATCTACTGATATGGGAGGGAGCAGATTTTAAAGGGAAATCAGAAGTCTGGTTTTGGACATGGTGCATTTGAGATCTGATTAGACATCCAAGTGGAGATGCCAATTAGGTAACTGGTGTTAAGAGTCTGGAGCTCAGGAAACCAAGTTAGGTATAAATCAAGCCTCTGGTGGAGCCTGAAGCCTCAGTTCATTCTGCTGGCCTCATCTGCTCTAAATATATGGGCAAGAGGTCTTCAGTATCCCAGGAATCTACTGAGCATCTGAGGCATGCTTTGAACCAGGGATCACCTGTACCATGGAATAACTCTAATCTGTCCTGCATATGCAACCGGCTATTCATTTTTAACAAATGCTTATTCAGTACCTACTACAGGCCAGGTGTGGTGGCTCATGACTGTAATCCCAACACTTTGGGAGGCCAAGGTGGGAGGAACACTTGAGCCCAGCAGTTCAAGACCTGGGCAACATAGTGATACCGTCTCTACAAAAATTTTTCTAAAACATTAGCTGGGTGTGCTGGCATGTGCCTGTAGTCCCAGCTACCCAGAAGCTGAGGCGGGAGGATTGGTTGAGCCCAGAATTTGGAGGCTGCAGTGAGCTATGACGGTGCCCACTGCACTCCAGGCCTGGTGACAGAGTGAAACCCTGTTTCACACTCCAAGAAAAGTGCCTACTACATGCCAGCCACTGTACTAGGTGTTGGGTATACAATGGAAAACAGGACATACTCCCTGTACTCACAAAATATTTAGTCTTTTGAGGCATTAGGACAAGAAAATGGAGATTTCAGTGCAATGAGTCACAGTGCTTTGGACACATGGGAGGGGCACCTAGTTTCAGTCTTGGAGGCCCATGAAAGCATTTCAGAGAAAATGCTATCTAGGTTGACCCCTGAAGGATGAGCAGAGATAGCCAAGTAAGGAGGTCAGAGGGTAGGGTAGAGAGTGTTCTAGGCAGAGAAAACAGCATGTAACAAGCAGAAAAAGTCTGTTCAGGCAAAGAACAGAAGATCAGTTGGGCGTCTGCAGTGCCATGTGAGGCGTAGAGGCAGAGGGGCAGGTGGGGGCTGGAGATGGCACTGGAAGGGACACCATGAAGGACCTTAATGTGCAATGTTGGGACTTTATTATCAAAGCCATTGAAAGATTTTGAGGAGTTTTAAGCAGAGGCAAGAGGTTGAGGAAATAGAGTGGATTGGAGGGAGGCAAGCCTCCTTAGCATATGAAGTCCTTAGCATATGAAGCAGGGAAGGGAGGTCGGGCCTGGGTCTGCTGTGCTTCATCTCAGCTAATGGAAGATACTCTCTGAAGAGCTAATTACTTAATGGAAATAAGGCAGAAGATAACTACATTCCTTTTTTTTTTTTTTTTTTTAAGAGACAGGGTCAGCTGGATGTGGTGGCTCATGCCTGTAATCCCAGCACTTTGAGAGGCTGAGGTGGGTGGATCACCTGACGTCAGGAGTTCGAGACCAGCCTGGCCAACGTGGTGAAACCCTGTCTCTACTAAAAATACAAAAATAAGCCAGGCATGGTGGCACGTGCCTGTAATCCCAGCTACTCAGGAGGCTAAGGCAGGAGAATGGCTTGAATCTGGGAGGCAGAGGTTGCAGTGAGCCGAGATTGCATCATTGCACTCCAGCCTGGGTAACAAGAACAAGAATCCATCTAAAAAAAGAAAGAAAAAAAAAAGAGAGAGAGAGAAAGAGAGATAGGGTCTCATTCTGTCACCCAGGCTGGAGTACAGTGGTTTCAGTCATAGCCCACTGCAGCCTTCAACTCCTGGGCTCAAGTGATCCTTCCACCTCAGCCTCCAGGTAGCTGGGACTAGAGGCATGTGCCACCATGCCTAGCTAATTTGTAAATTTTTTTTTTTTTGTAGAGACAGGGTCTCCCTATGTTTCCCAGGCTGGTCTTGAACTCCTGGCCTCAAGTGATCCTACTGCCTCAACCTCCTACAGTGTTGGGATTATGGGCATGAGCCAATATACCCAGCCTGCCTACATTTTAATAGGGGGGCCAGGGTGTGGGAGAAAGCAGGGTGAAGGGCAGTTCTGAGATAGGACAGCCCCCCAGGAAGGGCAAGCCTTAGTCATTTATAGGGGAAGGGAGAAGAAGAGGGGATGAGACTGGAAACCAAAAAGTGATTGTCTTTGTTAAGTACGTCTTGCTTTGTGTAATGTGAGTTTTGTGCAGTGTGTATTTAGGTGAGGGCCCGGATTCTGTGTGAAGGTGCTGAGAGCTGGGTGTGTGTGTCTTGGGAATGGATGTTTGTATTGGGATGATTTCTCTGCATCTGTGTTAATGTACAAAACTCTGGAATGCATACTGTGCAAGTATCTACCTGCAGTAAAGAGCTATGCATCCAATTTATGCAGAGAGAGAGAGCATATGTCCTTTGAAGGCCTGTGTTTGCAAGACACAGTCTTAAACATAACAAGTTCTCAAACAGAACAATTCTGTTGAAATGTAGAGACTATTTTGGCTCACTTTGCATGTAACACGCACTCATGTATTTATCAAACGAATGAGTGTTTTGGTTTTATTAAAGTACAATCATTTAAAGAAATATATAGGTTTGGTTAAAAGCTTAAACTAGATGTTTTAGGAAGAATAAATTGGCTGGGCACAGTGGCTTATGTCTATAATCCCAGCACTTTGGGAGGCTGAGGCCAGAGGATTGCTTGAACCCAGGAGTTAGAAACCAGCCTGGGCAACATAGTCAGACTCTGTCTCTCAAAAGATAAAAAAGTTAGTTGGGCATGGTGGTCCATGCTTATGGTCCCACCTACTTAGGAGGCTGAGGTGGGAGGATCGTTTAAGCCCAGGACATTAAGGCTGTACTGATCTGTAATCCACCACTGCACACCAGCCTCAGTGACAGAGTGAGGCCCTGTCTCAAAAACAAAGAAACACAAACTAAAGAATAAATTCACAACCAGGCACCAACATCCATTGATGAATCCTAGCACTTTAAATCCTGTTATGGAGTTTATATACTAGTCCCACATTGTGTAAGAAACATTAACTATTTCATTTCACTCAATAAACATTTCCTGAACACCTTAGTCCCAAAGGCAAGCCCTGGGTTGTGGCTGCGGAACTCATTTCCCTTTCCTCGGAACCACTTTACTCTGGGTGTTGCAATTAGAGCTTAATTATATGTTATCTTGTATTGTTCCCTAATTGTTGCATGTGCGTTAATCCACTTCCTCGGAGGCTGTATAGTCCTTGGGGGCAGGGACTATATTATAAACCTCAGGATAGGTGAGGAATTTAGCAGAGAGGTAAATATATAGAAGTAAACACCCACTGTTTGAAGAAAAATGGAAACAAGAAAACTATTCATGAACTGTAGTAACATGTGACATACAAAAATACCTTAAAAATGAGAGAGGATACATTGTTAACTAATGAAACTATTCCTGTTCTTTTTTTTTTTTTTTTTTTTTTTTTGGAGAGAAGAGGTCTTGCTGTTGCCCAGGCTGGTCTCGAACTCCTGGCCTCCAGTGAACCTCCCACATGGGCCTCCCAAAGTGATAGGATTACAGGCATGAGCCACCATGCATGGCCTAAATATTCCTTGAATAATTAAATACAAAATTTCAATCTGCATTTTCATATTAATGTAATTGCGGTGATCCCCTCAATGTTTTCTTCTTCTTCTTAGTGCAAACCAGAAATGTTTCCTTGAGGGTGAGAGTTAAAGGGTAGAACCAGTCTTTGCTGAATTACAGGGTAGCAGGATTATTCTGTAGCGGGACTTAATGACAATACCAGCATTTTTTTGGGACTACACAATTCTTTGTTGTGGGGGGCTGTCTTGTGCACAGTAGGATGTTTAGCAGCTTCCTTGGCCTAGATGCCAGCAGCACCCCTCTCCTAATTGTGACAATCAAAAACGTCTCCAGACATTGCTGTCTCATCACCCCCAACTGAGAACCAGTGTCCTATAGGAATTTTGGTTCTAGTTAGGTAATTTTCTTATTTCACAAATGGTGGGAGATGGAGGAAGGGAAAGCATACTTATTTGCTATGAGCTAGACACTCTTATCTATGTTATTCCATCTTGCAGATGAAGAAGCTGGGGTACAGAGAGTGGAAGAACCTGCTGGAGATCATAAAGTGAATTTAGTTCAGTCAGGACTGCAAGCCGGTTTGTCTGACTACAAAGACTTTAGCCCTTTTCCCGGACACTCCCACTGCCTCTTTGCCAGAAAGACAGGACACCTCAAACCCAAGGTGAACTGCAATTTCAAAAATTATGCCTTTGGATTCATTAAATTTGCTTGAATATAAATATCCATGCCCACACATAATATAGACACGGGGCCCCCTCACCACCGTTGTGGCGCTGGTCTTATCTCTGAAAAACACAGAACAACACAATGAAACAACTTCAATTCTCCTTGTTACAAATTATCCAAAAGCCAGAGCCTAACGGTGCCAAAAGCAACCGGTCTTGTTTACGTAAGGCTTGAAGGCTAATAGTTAACTTTCTCCCATTTAATTCCAGCAACAGTAAATAACGCCTCACTTTACACAGAGGAGTGAGATGTCATGAAATGGGGAAGAAAACATTGAGTCCAAAGGAAAATGGGAAGGCGCTTTCCAGCTTCCTCCCCCTGGCGCGGGCATGGGCGCTTGGGGCGGCCGGGGCTGCGCCGCCTGGGGCCCCCCGGCCCCAGCTGAGCTCCCGTCCGCGGCGCCCTAGCTCTCTGGCTCCTTTCCCGCCCTGGGTCGAGTCCGGCCCCTCTCGGAGAAGCCTGTCCCAGAGTCAGGCCTGGAAAAACAACAGCGAGAGAAACTTTGGCTCGGTGCGAAAAGCCAAGCCTCAAGTTTGGCTCGGGGCTGCAGCTGCCGGTTCCGATCGGGGGGCGGGGCGGGGTGTGTGTGTGTGGGGGGGGGGTCACCACTCGGTCAGGTTCAAGTGCGCATGTGCAGGAGGAGTCGCTCGGGCACTTATTGAGCGCCGACTGTCTACGAGCGGCCGGGGGTGTGTAGCCCAGGCGCGTGGGGGGTGTGCTGGGCGGGTGCGGGGGCGCGGGGGCGCCGAGGCGCTGGGGGCGGGCGGGGGTGTGTCCCAAGTGTAGCTGCTAGGCGCCGGCTGGCAGGCGGGCGTGCTGCTCCGCTCCCTTCCCGGGCGGGAATCCGGGCCGGGTTGTGGCCGCGGCCGCGTACGTGAGCGCAGTGTCCCGGGGAGGAGGGCAGGCCGGCCAGGTGGGCGCCAACCGAGCCTCGGCGGGCGGCCGGAGCGGAGCCGGGCCGCGGGCCGCGCCGGGAGGGCGGACAGGGCCGCGGCCGCTGCAGCCCGGAGCTGAGCTAGCCGTCCGAGCCGAGCCGTCCGAGCCGGGGAAGCAGGGCGCGCGCTGCCGCTCGTGGCGGGCTGAGGTGAGCTACGCGGGGACCTAGCAGCGAGGCAGCCGGGGACGAGGACGGCCGCGAACTTCCCACGCCCCGCGCGCCAGCGGCTGTCGGGCCAGCGGCCTGGGGGATCCGGGGGTCTGGGAGGCCGGGGCCGCGGCGGGCGGGGCGCGGGGCGCTGCAGCAGGGCCGGGGTGGCGGGTGGGGGTGGCTGCCGCTCCCGCGCGTCGCCTTGTTTACCTCGCCCGCCGTCGGCGCCCCGCCTCGGAGCCCCCTCCCGACTTCGGGCGGTCGGGACTTGCCCCTCGGAGGGACACGGACCGGCCCGCTTGCCCCTCCCCGGCCCTTTCCGGCGGGGCCGCCCGCCCGGCCCTCCCGCGCCCCGCGCGTTCCTGCCGGTTCCTGCCCACTCCGGCCGGCACGCGAGGCCAGGCTGCGGGACGGGCGGGACAGGGGGACACACCCTCCGCCCGCGGGCGCCCCGCGCCCCTCCCGCCCTTGCGGCCACCGCCCCCTCTGCCCGCGCGCTCTCGCCCGGTCTCGCCGTCCCCCGCGCCCCTGGCCCTCCCCGGCGGTGGCACCATGGGCTCACGCGGGTGCCCGGGCTGGGGGGGCCTGCACAGGGAGTTTGTCTTGTGCAAACAATTTCCAAGGCAGCGTTTTCTTCCCTGCCTGGGAGTGCAAGGCTTAGCGCCTTCACTTTGGAACTGTCTCAGAGACCTAAAGAAGCCCACCTGGCCAGGGGGAAGGGGTAGCCGCCGCCTCCCGGTTTTGCGCAGCCCTGGCCAGTTCCCGGTGGCCTTGGAGGACTTCCACCGGGCAGGCGTTCCCATGATGCCAGGCTGCCAGGCGTGGGGGATTCCTGCAGGCCGGCGCTGCTTTCCTTAGAACCCTCTTTCTAGAAAGGTACACCTGGGGGTTTTGCTTCAAAGTGAGTGATCCACAGGTATCTAAGGCTTTCTTGACACCCTCCCTAGGCGTTGTGTAAACAGAAGCGCCTGGTCGCAAATACCTCGAAACACAAGGGAACATAGCCATTAAGTTCAACTCCACAGGTCCTTTTGGGGAGCTGCTGTGCTCTCAGCACGGTGCCAGGCCGTCTGGGAGGTGGGGGAGGCACCGAAGAGACCCCAGGCTTCAGGAAGCCTAGGACTAGGTGGAAGTGATTTCTGAGTTTACGTTCAAGTTAATGTGCAGTGGCTGCCTGAGTTAGTGGAGATGCTGGAGAGGGAGCATATCAGATAAAGGAAAGAGGAGATTGGGGAGGGGACTTGGAGTACTAAGTTTTGAAATAAATTATGCCTGTGGAGAGTAACTCACCCGTAGGGCCCAAAGACAAGAAGAGAAGTTAACAGGTGGGATAATTTGCAAAGCGGGGCAGAGGAGCAGAGGCTCATACCTGTCTCCGGGAGGGAGGAGACAGAAGGTGTAAGAGATGATTCCCTCCCTCCCGGGCTTCTACCCTCATAGAGGGGACAGAAGGATGTGAGCATGTGAAGTCAGACGCCCAGAGAGGGAAGGGTGGCTGTCAAAGTGCGAGGTGCAGAAATAGTTCTGTTGGAGTCAGAGAAGGGAGTTGTGGGCAGGGATCAGTCACCAGGACTGGAGGCTGATGCTCTTGAGATAGGCTGTGAGGTGGGAATGAACATGGCTTTCCAGAGAGACAAGAAGATGTCCTTGACCAGACCAGGGAATGTATCCGGAACAGTAGGAGATAGAGATGGAGAGGAACAATGGTTGAGATTGTGAAAGTCTTAGAAAGCCCTTTTGGTGGTTGCATGCCATGCTGTGTGTCCTAAGGAGACATTCAAGGTTTTCGAGTGAGGGAATGGTGTAATGAACAACTGTAATGGAAGGGTTTTGGAAAGTCATGTTAGGGGGACACATCAGTGAGCAGGCTGTTGCAGTTGTAGGGTGGCCAGGGTTTGCACTGGATCATTGGAAGTGAAAAAGGTGGGTTTGAGAAACATTGCTGTTGAAATAATCTGTTTACAGGGCAGGGTGAAGGGATGAGAGGAATGGAAATTAATTCTTGGTGGAAACTGATTCTACGCCAGGGCCTTGGAGCTGCTGTAGTTGGTAACTTGAGAAATCGGAAATGTGTATTTTGGAGAGAAGGAATTGACTACTCAGGCTATGGAGAAGTTTCTTGTGGCTGCTAAGATATCCAGATGTTAGTGTCCTGCAAGCAGCTATGGCTCTGAGATGGGAGGAGCCCAAGGGGGATGGTGTTGCAGAGGCTGCAGAAGCCGGGAGGGGGAAGGGGCTCAGAGGAGAAGTTGGGAGGCTGCTGGTAATACGGGGGCAGCGGAGGATGCCCCTGAGTGGTACTCAAGGCCTGAACCCAGCGGCTTCTGTTTCCCTCTGCTGCACTGCCATTCCCATGACATTGCTCGATTCTGAACCTGAAGTTGGAAAAGCAACTGTGGGCACTTGGGCCCTGAGCAGGATGGGGCTGTTGATTTTTCTAATGGTGAGTGTGGATTGGAGGTTAGAAGGGAGTAGAATGGGATTTGCTAAAGACAGTAAATTGCTGGGCTTTGAAACATTTTGAACTTCTCTAGGGTGGAGGGTGGAGGGTGGGGGGTAGGAGTGAGAGAATGGGGGAGGAGGACATTAGCCCCAAGGATATTGTGATTCCCAGGGCTGTTCCAACCAGAGCCTGGCACCTTGCAGGTAGAGGGGAGCTGGTGCCTTTTTTCCTGAGCTCTGTTCATGTTGCAAGGGTGACACAGGGTGATTTGCTGAACAAATTCCCCAAGCCTCGACTTGCAACATCTGAATTTGAATGATGATTGCAGAAAGTTGTGGAATGAGCTGAGAATGTAATTACTGTTACTTAGCCTCCTTGTTTCTCTGAGATGTAGGATCAGTGAACTAGTAGAAGAGGACTTGGGAATCAGATATTTTTCTTTATAGAGTGTGTCTGACTGTCCAAAGAGTAATTGCATGAAGCAGTGGTCAAGCTAATTTACTCATTGTAAAGCAGTGTCTACTGTTTTGACTGTGACTTACATTAGGAAATGAAATTTACATGTGACTTGGTACATACAATCATGTATATAAAAATCTGATGTAAGTTCCTAAAATACCTCCCTTTGCTTGGTGTCATCTCCTCTGACGTTTCTATTTTCTAGTCTATTATTTTTCATTTAAAAACCTATTGTCTCCCAGTAAGTTGATCTAATTGTTCTCTAATGGATCATAACCCACAGTTTGAAAAATACAGAGTTTTCGCATTCAGTGAGTATTTATTAAGCCTTTTGAAGAGCTACTGTAGTACTGAAGGTGGAAGAAAGCATGAGGAAGGGTGGAAGATTTACAGTCTCTTTGGAAAGATGAGAGACACCTTGATTAAGGAGCAAGCCAAGATGATTAAATGCCAACGTGAAGAATAACTACCTGTGGGGTTCAGAGGAGGGGGGCGTGTTCTGTGCTGGTGTGGCTCGGAAAAACGTCTGGGGACAAGGAAGGAAGTCTAGGCTGAACTGTTTTTGGTGTCTCAGGGTGCTACAGATGTGGGGAGGTATAGAGTGGGCAAAGCCTTGGAGTTAGGAATGTGTAAAGTCTAAGATTGTGTAAGAGAGAAGAACAGAGGGTTCTTGTTAGAGATGAGGGAGAAATCAAGTTGTTAAAGTGGGCTGGGGTCATATATAGGGCAAAGGTTGTAAACCAGTGGCCAGGGAGTGCTTTAAGCATATGGATGTGTTCTAGTTTGGACTACATAAAGTTGTTTAAAAATTGGGAAAAAATCCAGAAAAATCTCTGGGTTTGCAGCTCTTTTAAAGAGTCAGATCTGGTGTTCATCTCAAGCTGAGAAGGCTGTCCCCTATGGACAGGAGACAGGCTCATGTTCCCCAGGCTTCTTTTTGCCACAGTCCAGTCACTTTCCATTCTCCACTTAGTCCCGTAGGCATTTTGCTCTGCGACCTCAGTTTTCAAGAGACTCGATTGCTGGGCCAGGAAATTCAGGATTGCTGTCATGGGCTCTGGGTGGCCATTGAGGATTCCGGGTAGGAGTGTGGCATTATGGAATCCGAGATATTTCTGTGCACCGGATTTGTTTTAGGCAAGTCAACAGCACTTTTTGAGGAGCTGCTGGCTGGGACTTTGAAATATTTTTATGATGATGGGAATGGAATTATAAAGGGCTTTGACCTGTGTTCTTCATAGTAAGGCAAGTTTCAAGTGACCCCAAGATTTCTCCAGCCTTCCCATTTTCCACTTCTGACTGGCAGGGATCTCTGAGAGTGATGTTGAGGTCCTACCTTGGTGAGTTGTGAGTCACAGCCATCAAGTGCCATATGATGTACAATTCTCAGGAGCCTGGTATTGATCCAAATGGCTCCCAGCAAATGAGGCTGATTTGGGGTCCAGCTGAAGTGAGTAAGTTCAGGACTCTGTGACCTAGAATAGTCTGATTTACCACCCAAGACTGCGAGCTTGCCCCAGATGAGCCACTGGTGAGAGAGACTGACCAATAGTCACCCTGCTGCTTACAGGTGGGACTAAATTCAATTATTTAAAAATACTGATCCAGCTGTAGTGGCTCATGCCTGTAATCCCAGCAGTTTGGGAGGCTGAGGCAGGAGGATTGCTTGGGCCCTGGAGTTTGAGGCCAGCCCGGGCAACATAGTTGAGACCCTGTCTCTACAAAAGAAAAAAATCTAGCTGGGGCCAGGCGCAGCGGCTCACGCCTGTAATCCCAGCACTTTGGGAGGCTGAGGCGGGCAGATCACGAGGTCAGGAGATCGAGACCATCCTGGCTAACAGGTTGAAACACCGTCTCTACTAAAAATACAAAAAATTAGCCAGGCATGGTGGTGGGCGCCTGTAGTCCAAGCTACTCGGGAGGCTGAGGCAGGAGAATTACATGAACCCAAGAGGCTGAGGTTGCAGTGAGCCAAGATCGCACCACTGCACTCCACTCTGGGTGACAGAGCGAGACTCAATCAAAAACAAAAAAAACAAAAAAACAAACTAGCAGAGTGTGGTGGCGCATGCCTGTAGTCCCAGCTGCTCAGGAGGCTGAGGCAGGAGACTTGCTTGAGCCCTGCAGAAACTGGAGGCTGCATTGAGCTGAGATCATGTCATTGCACTCCAGCCTGGGCAACAGAGCGAGACCCTGTCTCAAAGAAAAAGTATACTGCTTTTGAAACATTAACAAAATGAAACTGAAGTGCATTTTGTTTAACAATGTGTGGCTATAGGATGCAAGGATAACCAGAAGCCAGCTGAATCATATCGAATTAAATCTGTTTCCTGTCTTATATGGTGGTTTGTTTACTAGGCCAGAGAATAGTGCAGCGACTATGGTACATTTTGGCTTCAGCAAAGTATTTAACAGTTTCTTGAGGTATGATGGTCCATATTAAATCATAAGTGGTAAGACGTGGTCTGGATGGTGTTATTAATTTAATTTAACAATCCTATGTGAAACTGTTAATGATTGGCACTGAGGCAGCCTGGAAGGAGATCTGAAAATGAGTACAGTAGGGTTCTATTCTTGGCCTTGATCTGTTCAACATTTTCCCAGTGTTGGCAGTGAAGACACAGAAGGCACGTTCATCAGATTTGTTAGTGGCGCAGAAGTGGGAGGGATTGCTGGTTTTGCAGACAAATCAAGGTTCAGAGTCGTCTAGAATTAGGGGTACGCATTAAAAAGAAAACAGAAAACAACTCAGTAAGGGATGAATTTAAAGTCTTATTTAGGTTTAAAAATTTGAATTGTGGCGTTCTGAGATGTTCATATATCCTGATAAGATAATACTACTTCTGGGGATGTACCTGAGACCAAATCCACAATGTTGATGATGATTTATGCACAGAGATTATTCAGAGATTTTTTTTTTTAAAACTATAGTAAAAACTTGGGAATAACCTAAATATCCAATGGTGTGGGCTAGAGGTAATAAATAAGTGAATTCTGATGTCTTTAAAATAGAATGTTATGAAGTTATAAAAAATGTTTAGGAATAGCTTTAAAATAACAGGGAAAAATGTTTTCGCCAGAAGTTAAGGGACGTCTACATCTACATTTTCAAATGTTAAAAAAGCAACGTGTTTAGAAAATAATTGGAAGGAAATACACCAATAATAGTAATATCAAAATACAAATACTGGTTGCTTCTGGATGGATTGAGGCATGCAACTTTTTTTTTTTTTTTTTAACGTTTGCATTATTTGTCTTTTCTATAGTTGTGTATATATTCCACAGTGGGGACATCTGCAATTTTTAAAACTTTTTATGATTCAAGGACAAGATAGGGTAGAGAAGATGATTCATTCAGTGATTAATCTCGAGTGCCTGCTCGCTGTGTGTCAAGCTCAAGGTTAGGAACTAGAGTCACAGTTGAAGACAGAGTCCTTGACCGCTGGTTGGCGCAGGTCCACTGAGGAGGGGCAGGGCATGGAGAAGAAAAAGCATCGGGATTTTTCTGTTGTTTGTCAGTTCACTGTGAGCCTTGAGTGGGTGAGGCTTTTATTTTTATTGGTTTATATTTTTATTTGTTTTTATTTTTATTTTTTTCAGAGTCACGAGTCTTGCCATGTTGTCCTGGCTGGATTCGAACTCCTAGGCTGAAACGATCTTCCTGCCTCAGCCTCCCAAGTGGCTGGGTCTACCAACGTGGGCCACTGAGCTTAGCTCTAAGATACAGCTGTAAAAAAATTGAATGCAGTTTATAATGGGATCAGAAATTCAGCGATCTAATCATAAGATCTAGTCTTAATGATGTTGGCTGGTCAGGTGACATTTGGACACCGGAGAGCCAAGAGTTAATAGGGACATGAGCAAGCAAGACTTGATCCTGGAAAGGAGTCTAGGATGCTGTAGGATAGGGAATAACTGAACTACATTTATGCTTTGGGTACACAGTAGCACCTTCAAATATTTTCCTGGTTATCAGACATAGGAAGGAGGAGACCTTCATTTTTGCTCCTAGTGTTGGAATACAACCAGTAGATGAAACAGTCACTTTATTCTCTGTAGCTGCAGATTTCTCATTTATGGCATGATTACGTGATTCCTTGTCTGTAGAATGATCAGCGATCATGCTGAAGTTCATAGACTTTGAGGTCTTCTTTAATCCGAAAGACCAGGACAGCAGATTTCAGTTCAGTATGAAAAAGGATTTTCTAACTGGCAGATCTGTCCAACAGAGGAAATGTCTGCCCAGGAAGTAGTGAGCTTGCCACTGTTGGCGGTATTCAAGTAGGGCTGAATGCTGTTGATTAGGAATGCGGTAGAAGAGGAGGACAGGAATTAGGCTGACCTCCAAAGTCTCTTCCAGTTTCTAGGGTCAGTTATTTAATATATGACTTGTCAAAGCTGACAGACAGATAGAATAGGGGCTTTACCCTCCAGTGGCAACTATTTGAGTCAATATCATCAAGTGTGTTCTTTAAAAAATGTTTATAAATAGGTCCCAGCATTTTTGAGAGACCCTTCTGGTATCATTTTAGAAAGGATGGAAAAAACAAAACAAAAAACAGGCGAAGTGCATTGACTCACGCCTGTAATCTCAGCACTTCGAGAGACTGAGGTGGGTGGATTGCTTGAGCCCAGGAATTCAAGACTGGCTTGGGCAACAGAGAGAGAACTTGTCTGTGAAAAAATAGAAAAACTAGTCAAGCATAATGGCACACCTGCCCGTGATCCCAGCTACTTAGGAGGCTGAGGTCGGAGGCTCACTTGGGCCTAGGAGTTTGAGGCTGCAGTGAGCCAGGAGCAGTGAGCCATGATCGTGGCACCACTGCACTCCAGCCTGGGTGACAGAGGGAGACCTTGACTCAAAAAAAGGAAACAAAGAAAGGATGAGAACTATTTTAAGTCAGGTCAGAACTCAGTTTGTGACCCTAGGGCTGCTGAAAATTAAATTTTGTCCTTAGGAAAAGCGAGAAGGTGGAGGAGGGGAAATGGCCAATAATAATGAACAACACAGATTGACCTGTAGAAGGGTAGTGGGATCATGCTGGGCGCGGTGGCACACGCCTGTAATCCTAGCACTTTGGGAGGCTGAGGCGGGTGGATCACTGGAGGCCAGGAGTTCAAGACCAGCCTGGCCAGCATGGTGACACCCCATCTCTACTAAAAATACAAAAAGTAGCTGGGCGTAGTGTTGCTTGCCTGTAATCCCAGCTACTCAGGAGGCTGAGGCAGGAGAATCGCTTGAACCCAGGAGGCAAAGGTTACAGTGAGCCGAGATCACGCCACTGCACCCCAGCCTGGGCAACAGAATGAGACTCTAGCTCTCAAAAAAAAAAAAAAAAAAATACTGGGATCATCACGCCACTTCTATTTGGGATGATGACTAAATCAAGAGGGGGCTGTTAGTGGGTGCTGGGTCCTCTGCTTGGCCGTGGAGGACATGGAGTGACCTTGAATGTCTCTTCCCACTTCATGTCCTACACTGTGGATTTGTATCTCCAGGAGCACCTTGCTCAACACCATCCTGACACCAGTGATGAGACGGAGCCCTCTGATTGCTCTGCAGTTTAGCGATAAAGAGAATACAGGGCAGATCAATTTAAAGACATTTTAAAGTGGGATTTTCCAGGAAAGCATATGTTTAGTTTATATCAGACAATAAATTTGTAATTTGAATTAAAAAAAATTTTTTTTGAGACAGGATCTTACTCTGTTGCCAGGCTGGAATGCAGTGGCGCAATCATGGTTCACTGCAGCCTCGACCCACCGGGCTCAAGGGATCCTCCCGCCTTAGCCTCCTTAAGTGTTGGGGTTACAGGCATGAGCCACTGCTCCTGGCTTAAATTTAAAAAAAATTTTTGCATATGTATTATAGCTTACATATGAAATTTTTTTTAGTTTAATTCTGCTTAACTTTCACTGAAATATGTGCTTTATTTAGAATCCGCCCTGATTATTTAAAACTTTTAGATTCCTCTTCCTGATATTTTTGGATTACTTTTGTTGTTGTGCAGGTCACTGCTAGGGCTAAATCACTTAGCAAAAGTTTCTTAGCTCTGCAAAGAGAATAGAGGTTTATCTCATCTTTGGAGAATATCGTAAGATGATTTTTGTCTCCACATGATTTATGCTTGCATTTTGGCATTTGAGAAATCAGTATTTGGCAAGAAAGTGCTCTCTTTATATGGGATGAACCAATTTTGGGGTGCGCTGACTTAACAAGGCAGTTTTAGATGTATGTGAAAAGCATAGGCAGGACCTAATTATTTAGAACTAGAGTTGAAAATTTTTGTACACTTAATGACAGGCCTGAGTCTCCTTTGTCTCTGTATCATTTGTGCCTCACATGGTGTCTGTCACATCAACTGTGCTTGTTGAATTGCTGTGATTTGGTTCCCTGGGCTACATATAGTGGGTTTGGGGGAAAGTTAGGCTAACAAGTCCTTTTTTTTTTTTTTTTTTTTTTTTGAGACAGAGTCTTGCTCTGTTGCCCAGGCTGGAGTACAGTGGTATGATCTCAGCTCACTGCAACCTCTGCCTCCTGGGTTCAAGCAATTCTCCCTGCCTCAGCCTCCTGAGTAGCTGGGATTATAGGCTCCCGCCACCATGCCCAGCTAATTTTTGTATTTTTTAGTAGAGACAGGGTTTCACCATGATGGCCAGGCTGGTCTTGAACTCCTGACCTCAAGTGATCCTCCCACCTCAGCCTCTCAAAGTGCTGGAATTACATGTGTGAGCCCGACCTTTTTTTTTTAGAAAAAGCAAAATATGGTAAGAAATGATAGTTTTCAGCTGGGCATAGTGGCTCACTCTTGTAATCCAAGCACTTTGAGACTAGCTGTGGTCCCAGCTGCTTTGAGAGGCTGAGGTAGGAGGATTAATTGAGCCCAGCAGTTTGAGACCAGCCTGGGCAACATGGTGAAACCCCATCTCTATAAAAAATGCAAAAATGAGCTGGGCGTGGTGGCGTGCACCTGCAGTTGTAGCTACTTGGGAGGCTGAGGGAGGAGGATCACCTGAACCCGGGGAGGTTAAGGCTACAGTGAGCTGTGCTGTTGCCACTTCACTCCAGCCTGGGCAACAAAAAGAAAAGGAAAAAGAAAAACAAAACAAAAAACCCCAGTTGACAGCTTTTTTGTCCTTTGAGTATCAGGAAGCCATATACAACTCTCTTAGTAAAAACAACCACATTCAGTCAGTGGCTGCTTGTCAGAGTGCCGGAGGAATTGAAAACTCCCTCTCCTCTATTTTTCTTCTGCTGAAAATGAATTGCTCTTGGTGTGCTGTTCTTAAATTCATGTGTCCTGCGTCCATTTTAATCTTGTTATCTATTTTTATGGTGACTGTCGCCATGGTACTCATGCTCCTTGCATAGCACAACAGAGATTTCCGACGTCTGATAGGACAGCTCAGAGTTCTGCTGCAGCCGGAGAGAAACTGTGTGTGAGGAGTTATTTTTTTAATTGAGGTGTAATTTACATACAGCACAGATCTTAAGTGTGCTGTTTAATCAGTTTCGACACATACATACGGAGACACAACATTTCCATAACCCCAGATGAGTTCCTCATGACCATTTCCAGAGAAGCCCCACCCCCAACCAGAAGTACCACAAATCTGATTTCTATTGCCTTTTGTTAGTTTTGCTTGGTAGGTTCTAAATATTATAATTTGTCTCTCTCTCTGTCTCTCTTTTTTTTAGATAGTCTTGCTCTGTTTCCTAGGCTGGAGTGCAGTGGCACAATCACGGCTCACTGCAGCCTTGACCTCCCCAGGCTCAAGCCATTCTCCCACCTCAGCCTCCCAAGCAGCTGGGACCACAGGTAGGCACCACCACACCCGGCTAATTTTTAAATTTTTTGTACAGACAGGGTCTCACTATGTTGCTCAGTCTGGTCTCGAACTCCTGGCCTTAAGTGATTCTCCTACCTTGGGCTCCCAAAGTGCTGGGATTATAGGCATGAGCTACCTGTGCACAGCCAATTTTGTGTTTCTAATTACTATATAGGTGGTGCTTTGAGGAGGGGGAGGGGGTGCGTGTCTGTGTTTAAAAAGCAGTATCCTATATAGTTAGGAGTCCCCAGTGAGTGAATAATAATGTTTTATTAGAGTTTGTGCAATGGGATGTTCAGATTCTTTTTTCTCATTAGCTCAGGGGATTTGGATTTATGTTAGGAATCCTGATTCCCAGCTGAAAGAGTCAAAACCACAGGCAGCTAGGCCTGGTGTGGAGGAAGTGTGATTGGGCAAGGGCTAGCTTATTAGGAAACGTGTGTGTTGTGTTGGAGTGCTGCAGTGCTGGGTTAGAAGAACTGGAATTACTCCTAGGACATCCCTTTTAATGACCAGAAGTCCCATTGACATACTTTCCCTTTTTTCCCTGCCTTTTCCTTGAACTAGCATATAAATTTAACAATCCACAGAGTTGCAGAGTTGGGCTTATAATATTGAAACAAGATCTGTGCTGCAAAGCCCACTGCTGACTGGAAATGCAGATGTGCACTGCCGAGCTCACAGCCCCTGGGAAGCATGGGCCAGATTCAGGGTGAAATTGCCCCCTAACATATTATTGAAATGCATTGAACAGTGCCTGTTTCTTTTCTTTTTTTAAAAAAAATTAAAATGAAATTTTCGTTGCGCAAGTTAGTACATGAACACATTCTCCGTAGGGGAAAAATGCAAAACTTCTCGAGCAAGCAGAAAGTCTTTCTTGATGACTGTTTCTAATCCCAGTCCCTTCCCCAGAGGTCGAGCACTTTCATGGACTTGCTGTTCTTCAGATGCCTCACGTACATCTATACCTCTAGGACTTACAGAAAGTTAAGTGCATTGGCTGCAGATTACATAAGGTCTCTTTACTGAATTGCCTCTCCCTCCCTCAACAGGGTGCTTGGCGATAGTTCCCGGCCGCTACACAAAGGTCTTGATTTTGTTTAACTCCTGCCCGGTCTCCCTTACAATTAGAAGGCTACACAATTACTTCACCTTTCCCTAATTCATGGGCACTTCAGTCATTTCCAGATCCTTTACTGTTAAAAACGCTGTTACCAGAAACCATTGCTGCACAGACCTCTATAGCACCTGTGAGTTTTCTGTAGGGTAGGTACCGAGAAAGTGGAACTGCTGGGCCATAGGGTTCTTGAATTGTACATTCTAACAAAGATGCATCATGGGGTCAGTTCCTCGCTTAGAGTTACTGTAGACTGGGGAATGCCTGCCCTGTGCTCAGACATTAAGCAGTTATTTGAAGACGAGGGGGCAGAATTTAGAGTGTGTTAGGTGAGTGCTCACTGGCCTCACAAGTCGCACATACCGTTGCTGGTCTGTGGGAAGGGTTGGTGTTGGGAAAGGCTCTTCTGGGCCTCCTAGTTAATTCTGCCTGGTCCCCGCCCCCCAACCCCTGAGGACTTTGACCCATATGTTGATAGTGGTTGTGTGGAAAAGAATCACAGGCTGAACAGGCAGCCCATTGTGGACTCTGGATGGGAAATTCTAAACTCAGTTCATTTGGCCTGGAGACCTTCACCGCACCTGCGGTTCTTCTCCAGGCTGCCTTTGTAATCCAGTGTGGCCTAAACACTCAAGCAAAGTGTGAGGCATTTGGAAGCATGTTCTTTAAAGGCATCTAGAATGCCGCCACGTGGCCGTTATTAGCAGTTTATGTTAATTACAGAAGAATGGCGTGTGCCTCTGTTATTTACATTTCTGGCCTTCATCTCTAGCTCTCTACAGAACTCGTGGAAAACATGAGAGTTAATCCTATCAGATCAAACCCATGCATTTAGGAGCCAGTGTGGCAAGGGAGGGAGTGGCTGTGGCCCTCCTGAAGGCAGCTTTGCGGCCAGTTGTGGGCCGGTGTCCCTGCCACCTGGGTGAGGAGAGGCAGAGGCCCCTTTGCAGCCTTCACGGTTTTACATGCATTCAACCTCAGATCTCCATGCAGTCTGTTATGAAGCAGTGCTAGTTGGACCCTAGGGCGACCCCACTCGTGCATTCATTCACTGTCCAAACAGTATGCACTTTATTTGCCTTCATTGGGGTATTCTAGCATTCCCTCTCTGGTTTCCAGCTGATGTTAGCGGGGCCTCCTTTTTCTGTCATTTAGTATTTGGTGACCAAGTTGGCATTCTACTCCTCTCTCCTACTTGGTGGATTCTCTTGGGGCCCTCCTGTCCTTGATCCTTTGTCCTGAAGAGCAGTGCCTTCTTAGCTTGCCCTCCCTGTCACACAGCACATTTAGGTTAGCAGTCCTCTGGCCTTATCAGTCATCTTTTTTTTCCTGCCTCCCACCCCGAGACAGGGTCTTACTCTGTTGTCCAGGCTGGAATGCATGGCGCGATCACAATTCACTGCAGCCTCTACCTCCCAGTCTCAAGTGATCCTCCCACCTTAGCCTCCTGAGTAACTGGAACTACAGGCATATGCTACCACGCCTGGCTAATGTTTGTATTTTTTGTAGAGATGCGGTCTGCCTGTGTTGCCCAGGCTGGTCTTGAACTCCTGAGCTCAAGCCATCCTCTGCCTCAGCCTCCCGAAGTGCTGGGGTTACAGGTGTGAGCCTCCATACCTGGCCTCATCTTTCTTGATGGGCAATAACCAGTGTTCCCAATGCGGTTGATTTTATAGGATGGGGGTGGGCAGTGTGCTTCTTTTTGTTTTAGTGCTTTTGCAGTGGCACTGGACAAAATGTCTTTTTCCTTACCGGGTGTGACTGTTTCTATAGAGCTCTTGCATGGTTTTGATTTTTTTCTTACATCTCTTACACTGCCCTTGTTGATGTTAAAATTTACTGTATTCCCCCCACATTTGCATAAACTCTTCCCTATAATTTTCCTATAGATTTGGCTCTTCACTGCCCGGGATTTGGTGTCTACTTTTTTTTCAGGTCAGCATTTATTGTGCACTTTTGCTAGGCACAGTGCTTAGTATCCAACATGCATTTTCTCACTGTTTCCTCTCTCAGACCTGGGGAATCAGAATCTCTAGGAAAGAGGAGCTTGGCGACTCTTAAAAAAATCAAGGCACTTCTGGAAAAAAAATGCATTCCTTCATTAAAGGTCCAAATTATCTTCCAGGATATGATCTGTACTTTTTCTCATTTTGCACGTGAGGAAACTGAGGGACAGAGAGGTGAGTTCGTTTGGCCAAGGTCACAATGGGGAAGTTTGAGCCTTTTTTTTTTCTTTTTTTTTTCGAGATAGGGTCTCACTCTGTCATCCAGGCTAGAGTGCAGTGGCACGATTTTGACTCACTGCAACCTCCCAGGTTCAAGCGATTCTCATGCCTCAGCCTCCCCAGTAGCTGGGATTACAGGTGCCCACCACCATGCCTGGCTAATTTTTGTATTTTTAGTAGAGATGAGGTTTTGCCATGTTGGCCAGGCTGGTCTTGAACGCCTGAGCTCAAGCCATCCTCTGCCTTGGCCTCTCAAAGTGCTGGGATTACAGGCGTGAGCCACTGCGCCCAGCTGGAAGTCTGAGCTTAAGGCAGTCCTGACTGTTTCACTGTGCATTCTCTTTGGGATATTTGTAAAAGGTGAAATAAGAAGAATTGTAGCCCTGATCCTGGGGGATCCCATGCTTGATACTTTGCTGTCAGAATGCACATCTCCTGTTCCATGCCACAACCACTAACACCACGTTAACCTCTTGGTGACTCAAGTTTTTAAAAACAAGGAAGCCTACAAGGTCATCTAGTTTAATCTGTCACTTGATGCATACTTTTCCTGGCTGTACAACATAGTAGAAAGAACATAGCTTGTCTGGGTCTGGTGGCTCACACCTGTAATCCCAGCACTTTAGAAGGCTGAGGCAGGAGGATCAATTGAGCCGAGGAATTTGAGAAAAGCCTTGGCAACATGGTGAAATCCCATCTCTACAAAAAATACAAAAATGAGCCAGGTGTGGTGGCATGCACCTCTAGTCACAGCTATTTGGGAGGCTGAGGTGGCAGGATCGCTTGAACCTGGGAGGTCAAGGCTGCAGTGAGCTGTAATTGTGCCACTGCACTCAAGCCTGGGTGACAGAGGGAGACCCTGTCTCAAAACAAACATAGCTTTTGGAATCAGACACATTTGGGCTCACATTCTGACTTCTGTCATTTTCTAGCTTCATGGCCTTGGGAAAATTTACTCAAACTTCTCTGAGACTCAGTTTGCTCATCTGTAAAATGGGAATGATGATGGTATTTATAATCTCATGGGTTATTTGTGGGGGATTAAATGAGACACGGTCAGCGAAATGCTCAGCAAGTTGACTGGCACTTAAGTCTTTGATAAGTGATAGCTGTTAGAACATTCCTGAATGAATAGCAACTTTTGAAAGGCCACGGATTACATATAAGGGTTCCTGTTATTCTCTTGCCACTTATATGTGATTTTATTTCTTGGAAACATCCTACTGCCTTTTCTTCAAAGGATTCTCCTCTTCTGCTGGCCTTGAACTAAGTCCAGTCTACCTACTGGCCTGAGGTGGCGGGGCCATGTGTGTCAACCCCCTTGGTTGTGTTCCTGGGGCAGGCAGAGCTCATGAGCACCCAGTGCTGATTTTATCCCTTCCTTTTCTGAAAATTTGGAGAGTGTGGGCCAGCTGCTGTCTGCGATTGATGCACATTTATTTTGTCACTTGGGCTCAGAACGTCCTCACCTTCTGATTAATGCCGCCACCCCATCCATTTCAGGAAAAGCATCAGAGTGGCACCCCAACATCCTAAGCTAGGGTGGGGGTGAACTCTTATTCAGCCTGTTTCTCCATCTCTCTTTCATCTCGAAACTCATTCTCATGCCCACAGTTATTGGGGCATAAAGATTCCTTAAATGGCCTCCTCCAGAGAAAAATACGTTTAAGGCACTTCCTTAGTGGTTTGAGCCCTGGGCAAGCCCCTCCTCCGCTCCGTTTATTTTCCACTGTGTATTTAAATCTTCCCCGATGGTGCCTGTCTTCTTTTCACTAAGGCTGACTTTCTGTTTTTGGGGTGAAACTTGTGTCTCCTTCAACCTCCAGTCACTCAGCGGATTTTTTTTTTTTAGATTCATAACATATTTTATTTTGACTTATCTAACTGATGTCAAAAACGGAAAATTTTCACATGGATATTCATCTAACTCATGGGCTCCATTCTAAAAACCCCCTTTTTAAAAATCAGGCTTCAGTGTCAGATTGCTGAATGTTTTTTTCATTTTCCTGAGAGAAGCAAATGTTCATTCATTCATCTCATTATACAACACAAGTACATAAATGTAGCTTCGGAGCGTATTAAGTGCTTTTAAACACAAGTGCTGGCTGTGTGGACCAGGTGGTAGCTCATTTAGGCCCCAAATTCATTAAGGGCAGGGTCTGACTCTTCTTAATATTTGGCTTCTTAATATTTGGCTTGGTGCATGGTCAAGAGCTGGGCCCACATGTTGCATATCAGCAGGGCTGATGCGTTTAAAGATGCTGGGCTTTTTCTGCTCCAGGGCCCTTTCCCAGGGATTCTGGTGAGTCCCTCCCTAGCTGGGTCTGCCCCACCCTTGTGGGCGGGATTAGCTCCCAGAGGCTGGCCAGGCCCCACCTGGGGGAGGCTTGGGGGCCGGGCCCCAGGGCTGAGGTTCAGGCTTGGGGGAACAGAGCAGGAATGAGACCCGGTACCGGAAGTGAGCGGGGCAGGCACCTAGTCACATGGGCGATGGGCAGGGGCTGGTCACTGGCTTTGTGCTCCAGGGCCACAGCCATCTGACTTGGTGTTGAGCTCCAACCATGGAACGCTGGAGTTGGTTCATTTTGACCGGCAAGCCTCTAAATATGGGTGCCTCGATTACCCACCACAAGGAGAGAGCGGTTGCCTTTTTATGACATGTTGATTCCAGCCAGGTGAGTCACCAGGTAGCTCTCATCCTCCTGCCAGGCTCCCCTGCCTGTCGGTTTGGCATTGTCAGAGAATGTGATCATTCATCGAGGTGACATTTGAGTTCCAAACCAGTTTTCTCCTTTAACCATTTCACCCTCAGGAGTGATTCTCCTTTGTTTGGCATTGTCAGGAACTGTGATGATCCATTCAAATGACTTTTGAGTTCCAAATAGTGTTTCTACTTTAACTTCCTAAATAGAAAAAAAAAAAAAATGACCAGGCACAGTGGCTCACACCTGTAATCCCAGCACTTTGGGAGGCGGAGGTGGGCTGATCACTTGAAGCCAGGAGTTCGAGACCAGCCTGGCCAACATGGTGAAATCCCATCTCTACCAAAAATGCAAAAATTAGCCCGGCATGGTGGCGTGCACCTGTAATCCTAGCTACTTGGGAGGCTGAGGCAGGAGAATTGCTTGGACCTGGGAGGAGGAGGCTGCAGTGAGCCAACATGGCGCCATTGCACCCCAACCTGGTTGACAAAGCGAGACTCTGTCTCAAAAAAAAAAAAAAAAGTAGAGTCCATGTTCCCGTGTTCATCTGCTTTCTTCAGGGAGCGAGAACATAGGAACCCTTTTTGTCATCTTGGAATTGGTACCTGGGGCGTCGTTACCTCTCAAGCTTCCCTTTCCAGCGAGTGCCCATTCAGAGCCTCAGTGCTAAGGTCTTCCTCGACTATTAGGCTTTTAAAACTCTCACGTCTGTGTTTTATATTTTTGGAATGGCAGCTTTTTTTTTTTTTTTTTTTTTTTTTTTTTTAATTGCCAGTTTTGCCTGTTGTTACTGCAAGTGCTTCCAGTAAATCCCTTCTCCATGAAACTCACTCTCTTCCTCTGGATCCCAGCTTACCCTCCCCAGGCCTGAGCCACGTCTTGCTGCTGGGTCTCCACTTCCGGGGAAGAGAGAACTGGACCAGGACGGCGCAGGAAACTGACAATGCCACTGCTTGCTAGCTTTGGGATTTTTGACAAATAGGTGACCTTCTTGAACCTGTGTTCTCAGCTCTAAAACAAGGGTGATCTTGTTCCTCCATATTTTATTGAGGTGCTGAGAAGTCAGGAAAGAAAAGAAGTCCCCAATGTGTGCATTCAAGAGAGTATAAACCTAAGTGCCATTCATGCATTTGTGGGTGGTTTGAGGTTGTGTGCAGGTCTCTTAGAAGTTTACCCTGAAGACTGCTAGAGACAACTGCTAGTTCTGTGAGGCTTGTTCTCCCTGGGGATACTCGGCTCCTGGTTCCCTCCCTCCAGTCCTGGCTCTGGGTAAAATGCCAAGTCAGCAATCATCCATCTCCCCACCTCCTTCTGGAAGTGTCATGTGGTTTGAGAACAGTTTAAATCAGGTTTAACCACACTGCACGGCGCCCCTCCCCCGCCACATACATGCACGTCCCGGCGCCCCACGCATTTACAAAAACGCTGCAGGACAACTGTGTCCCCTCACCCAGACATCTGTCAGCATAGTCCTGCTAATACCTGCTTCCTTCTGTCTACCTGTTTTTAAGGAAACCCTGTCTCGGAAGCAAGTTCGAATGCTGTTGACACCTTTGCCTTCATTTTAGGGCCAGCAGCAGGTATTCTTTCTTATAACACATTTTTCTTGAATCTGGGCCTCTTCTTACCCCTGGGAAGATCAGCTGTTTAAGATCAGTCTAAGGAGGCTACAGTCCCGTCGGTGCCGATAGAGAGGGTTGTGGATTCCTGAGCCCTCACGGTGTGCCAAGGAGTGTCCTAAGAGCTGTCTTGTGTTAGTGTGAACTCCAGAGAGTCGTGAACAAAGGCACTGCATTTCTGAGAGCAAACGGGGAGGTAGGTGTGAAGGAAGGGGAAGTGTATTTTTTCCTGGGTAGAGCTGTGAAAACGCTTTCCTGCCAGCAGCGCAAACAGAAACCGTCTCTTTTACTTGACTGAATGACTGTTGTGCAGTCAGACCAGCAGAAATATTTGTTGATCAGGATCGTTTATTATTTGCTGGAGAGAATTCGCTGTAAGCAGATCAGATGACCTGATTCTATGGCCCATCTGCTGGAATATGAAAATAGCAGTGTTATTTGGGGGTTCCTTCTTTTTCCTTTCCATTGCTGTATTACGTCTATTACTTAGAGTAATAGGAAGGCTGGATGCTCAGTTATAGGGTATGCCATCGAGAACATTCCAGCCCTGAATGGGAGTTGGGCAGTTATTCTGGTCCCTATCAATCTTGATACTCTATCATTTTAATTTTACTGGTAGTCTAAACTATTCTACACTGATGCAGTGTAGTCCAGTTTTTTAAAACCTTCAGAAAAAGATAATAATTAGAATGCCCTGAGAATCCAAATTGTCACACTCTGACCAGCTCATGTAGAACTTGAATCAATCACCAATATGCTCAGTGCCGTGTGTCTGAAGCTTGTGCTATGAAAATCCTAAGTACACACCACACCCCTCTTAAAAATAGGATCACAGGACCTGATAATTTCAGAGAGCCAGAAGTTTTAGATCAGGGCTTTGGGTGCTCTTGCTGAGGTCCTGGCTTTCTGTTGAAAGCCAGGAGGAGTTTTCTCCTGTCTCTTCAAAGAAAAGGTCCGTGTATGCTTAGCGAAGGGTCTTTTTTTTTTTTTTTTTTTTTTTGCTTTCTTTGGGGAAGACATCCCAGAAAAAAAAGGCTTGAGAACCAGCCACCAGGTAGCAGTTGGGTATGAAATGGGACCGTTTGCTTCTGCCAAGGTTCAAATGGTGACCTGCAAACCAGGAGGACCATAAACATATTTGCATATACTTATAAATATGCTTGCAAGATGTTGGCTAAGAATTGCTGAAAATGAGTTGTTTGGGAATCTTATTCTCCATAGAGTTCTGTGGTAAAATAAGAGATGCAAACATTCACTGCAAACATTTTGGCCTTTGTTTGTTTATTTATTTATTTAGAGCCCCAGACGATCCTCCTGCCTCAGCCTCGTGAGTAGTGGGACTATAGGCATGTACCCCATGCCCTGCAAAGTTTAGAACATCACACTGAAAAATTTAAATAAAAATGTTACAGATTTAAAGGAAAAATGGGCACTTTTCTGATAAAAGATAAAGAATGATATGCTAAATATTCACCAAACATCTAAAAACTTAAACTGTTGTTCCTGCAGTGATACCCAATGGAGATAATAAAATATACAGAGAGCAGAGTTTAGCAGAGAATCTGAAGCTCTTGGCAGGAGGGTTTATATCCCTCAGTTGACCTACAAATTATTCATTAGAGAAGTAGCAAGCACCCAAGCTTTTGCAAATAGGAGTCTTACTCCAAACTTCACCCTTCTTAAGTTAAAAGAAACCCCATGAGTTGTGCAGTGAATCACTTTGACTTATGACCTGTGTTCTGGACATGCCGCTAGGTGATATCATGGCTCGCTGCAGTGTCCCTGGGTGGTGGGAGAGCGCAGCCACCACGTGAGTGTGTGCACGCACACAAGTGTGGGGGCGTGCCTACGTGTGCTGAGACATGCGGTTGTCCAGCAACAGTTACATGACAAATAGCAGTTTGCAACCCTGAACCACAGAGAGAGTTTGTTTTACTGTTCTGCCTGTTCCAGTTCCTTAACTGATGGCAGATGTCCTCATTAAGGGCTATTAGCACATCAGAATGTGTTTGCTGAGCCCTGAAAAGAGCTAACTCCTTTTGGACATGGACTGAAAGATGTTATCTAGGGTAGCCAATCCCCGCTGTTGGTGATGGCAGTAGGGAGTGAGGAACACAAGAGGGCTTGGTATCCCCTTAAAACTTTCCCGAGAAGCCTTCAGCACAAATTTATGTTTCAGTCAGGGAATTCCGTAAGAGGAGAATGTAAAATCATAAAGTGGGATTTGGCTGTGTGTTGAACTACTGTTACTGTTACCCTGAAATAGGTGTTTCTTGATTTCTCTTGGCTGCTCCAGAACCATATGGCGAACTAGGGGATGGCTGGTTTATAGGGACCATTGATAGCTCCCAAGAAAGAACTCACCAGAGGAGCGAATGAAGTGGAGATCCTGGAGGAGAGAGGTTGGAAGGAGGCCACCGCTGGAATGGTGGAAGTGTACCAGGTGGGCAGGACCCCAGGAGTGCTTGTGAGATAGCAGGAGGTCCTGAAAAGTCACAGGCGGCCCAGAGTTAACCTTGCTCCTCGACCCACCTGTTGGCAGACCTTCGCCGATGCTGTCATTCGCCCTGAGTCCCCGAAGACTCTTGGTTACTTGTGCTGTCTCTGGAGCCACTTCTGTAAATGTCATGAGTGTGCTGATTAACACAGGCGAAGCATCAAGTGACGCCTGGTGATGCTGCCCAGCCTGGATTAGTCTAGATTTGTATTTCTCCCACTTCCACGCTATTAATCCCCAGTATAAACTTGGCTAAGGTTTTCCTCGACTTTTTGGGTTGATCCCATTATCCCTTTGCGTGCCCTGCCAGAGGGCAATATGTGTATAAAGGTCTTCCCAAACTCGAACTGCTAAATGATTAACAGTGGCTTGGTCTACTTAGCAGGGTCAGACTAAAGCGTTGACCTTTATTCTGTAGGTAAGAGGCCAAGATGCAAGTGGAGAAGAGATTTTTTCAAGGAATGAAAGTACGTGAGAAAATGGATGTGTAGACTTTTAGATCAGGAGCTATTTTTTCTTTTTCTTTTTTTGAGATGGAGTCTCGCTCTGTCTCCCAGGCTGGAGTGCAGTGGTGTGATCTCGGCTCACTGCAACCTCTGCCTCCTGGGTTTAAGTGATTCTTTTTTGTTTTTTCTGAGACGGAGTCTCACTCTGTCCCCCAGGCTGGAGTGCAGTGGTGCCATCTCAGCTCATTGCAACCTCTGCCTCCCGGTTCAAGCGATTCTTGTGCTTCAGCCTCCCAAGTAGCTGGGATTACAAGTGCACGCTACCACACCTGGCTAATTTTTTGTATTTTTAGTAGAGATGGGATTTCACCATGTTCGCCAGGCTGGTCTTAATCTCCCAACTTCGAGTGATCTGCCTGCCTCAGCCTCCCAAAGTGTTTGGGATTACAGGCATGAGTCGTTGCACCTGACCAGGAGCTATTTTTCCCATCAAGTTTCACTAACATAGGAAAAAAAAAACACCAAGTTGATGAAAATCAACTTAATTGAGTGTTTTATTTTGAGAGATTCCACACCTACTGGAATCGTGGCAGGATTGTGACCTCTGACACCAGATGGACATGAGTTCATACCCAAGGCTGCAGTTCCTAAGTGTGCAGCTTTGGCACCATGACTCTCTGAGGTTGTCACCTCATCAGAAATGGTAGACCATTGGTTCATCTCACATCCTTTTGAGGATTAAATTAGATACAATTTATGAAAGCTAGTATCTCTTAGGCACTTAATAAAGACAGTTTCCCTTCCTTCTTTCTCTTCTGCTTTTAAAAATTAAGATTTGGCAGTACTAAAATAAAGCCAATGAGAAAATGTATTTTGGTGTGGAATTCTGGCCAGTTAAAGGAGAAAGGGGACAGGAGGGATCCAGTCAGAAGCAGCAGGTTCACCAACTCCATGCAGATCCGGCAGGCATGGAAGGTTGCAGGCACAAACAAAACAGGCAGTAGAAAGCAGTCTTTAAATTAAAAAAAGAAAAAGGCTTAGAAAAAACATCGACCGAGTTTGTTGGCCAAACATTTCAGGCGCCATCTGAAGACTGGGAGCCCAGGAATTTGGGAAATACTACCCTTTCTTCATTTTCGGTGGTAGAAACCCCAAACTTCCTGCTCTAGAAAGTGGGGAGGCCATTAGGTTTTTTTTTTTTTTTTTGGCTAAGAAAGTGGTGTAGTTTCTTTCTCTGGGTTGATGCTGCCATCTCATGTCTTTACGTGGCGTTGCGGCTTCGCCTCTGGATCCTGTCAGCCCAGTGAAACTGAACTGAGAGTTAGAGGTGCTCCATTTTAGCCCGAGGCTCCAAAGACGAAGGTATGTAGGTGACAGTGTTTTAAAAACCAGTTTAGGCCGGGCACGGTGCCTCATGCCTGTAATTCCA
This sequence comes from Chlorocebus sabaeus, assembly GCF_047675955.1. Classification (NCBI taxonomy): domain Eukaryota; kingdom Metazoa; phylum Chordata; class Mammalia; order Primates; family Cercopithecidae; genus Chlorocebus; species Chlorocebus sabaeus. The sequence goes on along the minus strand of NC_132911.1, from coordinate 27,963,516 downwards.
GCACTTTGGGAGGCCAAGGCAGGCAGATGGCCTGAGCTCAGGAGTTTGAGACCATCCTGGGCAACATGATGAAAACCCGTCTCTACTAAAATACAGAATATTAGCCAGGCGTGGTGGTGCACACCTGTAGTTCCAGCTACTTGGGAGGCTGAGGCAGGAGAATCACTTGAACCCAGGAGGCAGAGGTTGCAGTGAGCTGAGATCATGCCACTGCACTCCAGCCTGGGCAACAAAATGAGACTCCATCTCAAAAAAAAAAAAAAAAAAAAAAAATACCCAAACAAAAAAAACAACCACTTTAGCTTAGGTATACTTTTTTTTTTTTTTTTTAAATAGTGGCAAAGAATCTACTCTTTGCATTTGTCTCCCTTTTTATTGTTACAATGAAGCTTTCAGAGAGAGTGTCATTGGATGTAGTTACTAGATATCTAACTAGGAATTTCTGTCTGCGTGCTGTGACTCCAACCTTTTCCTCATATTTTCTTTGCTTTCTGGAAAATTCATGGTGGAGATACTATGCCAGCAGATTCTAGCCCTTGAGTTTCTGCGTAAAATGCTCATGAAAACCAGCATTTTGCCCCTTTACTCAGTATTTGCCAATTTATTATTATCCTTTAGAATTCTTTTGCCGTTTCTGTTTTGTTACTGTGGAGATGTTCACGAACATACCTTGCTGGAATGGTTTGGAAAGAGGCCAGGATTTGAGAGGTGTGGAGATGGTGTGGTACCTACAGAAAGAGAGCCTGGGGGGCTTCTGGACAAGGGTGAAAAGGAAAGAAGGCTTATGGAACTGTTCAAAGATAGCTTGAGCTAAGAGCTGTGCCACAGGTGTCCTCTTGATGTGGGTGGGGTGGGAGGGGCACACTTGAGTGGAATTAGCCCCATAGGTAGGGGGAGAGGGGGATTGGGGTTGGGGTGGTGGTGGTGGTGGTGGTGGTAGAGGGGTGGGGGGCAGTCAGCATTGATGCTGAGGTCCCTGGAAACCCTGGTGTTCTATACCTGCTGTGACCCTACAGCACCTGGGATATGCTTTGCACATAATAAGCGAATAGGAGGGAACAGAGGACTGGAACAGCAGAGATTCGGAACTGAGGAGCTGCGTGTGCTCTGTAGGAGGAGGGCAACCTGAATTTGCAAAGCACAGGGTCTGACTCGTCCCCTTCTGCCAGCAGTGTCAGGCCAGGGAGCACTGTGGGTCAGCCGGTCCCCTGGTAGGGACCCACTTCGAGAGGCCTGTTCAGATTCTTGCACCAACTACCTTTGCCACCTGAACAAGTCACATGCTCAACATTAGTTTCTTCAAGTGTAAGATGAGAGGAGACTGGTTCATTTTTTTTTTTTTTTTTTTTTTTTTTTTTGGAGTCTGAGTCTCGTTCTGTTGTCTGGGCTGGAATGCAGTGGTGTGATTTCGGCTCACTGCAGCTTCCTGCCTCCTGGGTTCAAGTGATTCTCTTGCCTCAGCATCCTGAGTAGCTGGGATTACAGGCATGCGCCACCATGTCTGGTTAATTTTGTATTTTTAGTAGAGACAGGGTTTCATGATGTTGGCCAGGCTGGTCTTGAACTCCTGACCTCAAGTGATCCACCTACCTCAGCCTCCCAAAGTGTTGGGATTACGGGCGTGAGCCACCGCACCTGGCCAAGCTCGGTACGTTTCTATGGCTCTTTGCAGCTTTGAGCTAGCTGAGCTTGAGAATCTGTGTGCATCAGATGTCCTCAGGCTTTGACCCAGCAATATCATATCCTGGAAGTTGCCCTACGGAAGCCGTGGTTGATGTGTGTGTGCTGAGGTTTAGCTCAGAGGATGCTCCCTGCAGGCAGAGAAGTTTAGACGGCAGACCATTGGGTGCAGCCTTTGGGTGCAATAAATAATAAGAGATTAGAATAGGAATGATGTGTCCACCTAGGAAAATGCTGAGTGGCTTCTAAACATGTTTTTATAAAATAATATTGAATGATATTACAAAACTTACACAGTTAAGTAAAAATACAGTTTACCAAACAGCAGTCCTATTTTTACAGAAATAAAAGTGTAAATACACGGACAGAAGGAAGCCTGGCCTGCTGTATAGGAAGAGTGGGCCTCCCGGGGAGGCAGGTTCCTGAGTGGTTGGTTTTTCTGTGTACACAGAGTATTTTCTGATTGTTCTACTAGGAATGGATATCACTTTTGTGAAAAGGAGGGATGGTAAAAGTTGACTTTAAAGGGTTCACTTACTTTAGCAGACCCTTCCTGGCTCCTGCTGTGTGGGGCTCCCTCCTGAAAGCTTCCTGATTCCCCCAGGTGATGGGCAGAGGCCTCAGTGTCCCCTTCGCCTCCGCAGGAGAGGAGAGGCAGCAGCATGGCGAGCGTCCTGTCCCGGCGCCTTGGAAAGCGGTCCCTCCTGGGAGCCCGGGTGTTGGGACCCAGTGCCTCGGAGGGGCCCTCGGCCGCCCCACCCTCGGAGCCACTGCTGGAAGGGGCCACTCCCCAGCCTTCCATCGCCTCCGATGACACCCCTTGCCAGGAGCAGCCCAAGGAAGTCCTTAAGGCTCCCAGCACCTCGGGCCTTCAGCAGGTGGCCTTTCAGCCTGGGCAGAAGGTAGGTTGATCCCAACATGGACAGGTGTCCCATCTTGCGAGTCTTGGGGTGGTGGGCTGGGGTGCCCTAGTGACAGGCCGGAAACTCTCTGGGCACCGTTTTGAGCGCAGACCTTTGCCTTCCAGCCACAGGGTGTCTGGGCAGCAGATCGCCCAAGAGAATATGATATTGTTAGTAGACCCAGGGCTTCTCTACCACAGTGTTGTCTGTAGAAGGTGGCAAGATCTAGCATCTGATGCTGTGGGCTTTGGCTTGTTCAAAACCTCAGTTTGAAGGATGGCCATAGCCACGTTTCTCTTAATCTGCCTCAGTTTACAACTTTACCAAAGGAAAGCATCTCAGGCTTATGAGAGTCAAAGAACATGGCGTCTTTGAATTCCCTTTAGACGCTTTCGGGAGTCAGAGATGTTTGTATAGTTGGATTCGGTGTGGATTTCCTTTTCCAGCGTCTCTGCCCCTGTGCCAGGGCCCTGTGTCTGATGTTATCATGAGGTCCAGGTGCCTGGGGTTCTCCTCTGTTGCCCTCCCAAGGCCTCCTAAATAAGGACTCTACCTCTGTCTCCCTGCCAAGGCTTGTGCCCACCAGGACTCCCTGCCTGTGAGGGAAGGTGGCCTGCCAACTTCCAGGTCCCCCTGGTGAGAGGTTGACCTGCCTCTGTACCCCTGCCACGTTGTCCCCAGGTGGACTCAGCATCCTCTGAGTGCAGGATAATGAGCAGTTCGGAGTGCCAGTTGGGCACCAGCAAACAGGCAGTGCATCTGGGGCAAGGAAGGCAGGAACATGAGTACAGATTCTAGATTCAGAGAAAGTCGCAGAAACTGACATGTTTGCTGTCTGCCAGTTTAGAGAGCTGATAAGGATCTGCCTTGGGAGGAATCAGGCCTGTGTGGGTACTCAGGTGGGAAGCAAGTACCTGGGAACATCTGCTTGAATAAAAGATGAGTGAGGCAGAGAACATGGTTCGTGGCAGGCAGACCCTGGCTCCTGGGACGTGGGGTGCTTGAGAACTTCAGGGTGAGACCCATCCAGGGCTGACCGCTGGCTGCTGTCCCTCTTCCCGCAGGTTTATGTGTGGTATCGGGGTCAAGAGTGCACAGGACTGGTGGAGCAGCACAGCTGGATGGAGGGTCAGGTGACCGTCTGGCTGCTGGAGCAGAAGCTGCAGGTCTCCTGCAGGGTGGAGGAAGTGTGGCTGGCGGAGCTGCAGGGCCCCTGTCCCCAGGCACTACCCCTGGAGCCCGGAGCCCAGGCCCTGGCCTACAGGCCTGTCTCCAGGAACATTGATGTCCCAAAGAGGTTTGTGTGGGAGAAGAAATTGGGTTTTAAGAGTCACATGGGTAGTGTGGTGTGAGGGTGTGGGCTGCCTTGTGGTGTGGAAGAAATGTGGTGTCATTGGTGTCTGGGTGCCAAGGTATTGGGACACATGGGACACAGAAAAGGGGAATCTTTGGCATCTTTTCTTTTTTCTTTTTCTTTTTTTTTTTTTTTTTTTTTTGAGACAGCCTCACTCTGTCACCTAGGCTGGAGTTCAGTGGCATGATCTCGGCTCACTGCAACCTCTATCTCCTGGGTTCAAGCGATTCTCCCACTTCAGCCTCCCGAGTAACTGGGATTACAGGCGTGCACCACCACGCCTGGCTAATTTTTGTATTTTTTGGTAGAGACAAGGTTTCACCATATTGGTCAGGCTAGTCTCGAACTCCTGACCTCTAGTGATCCACCTGCCTTGGCCTCCCAACGTACTGGGATTACAGGTGTGAGCCACCTTGCCTGGCCCAGAATGGCATCTTTTCTTTTCCATAGCTCTATATGGGCAATGTACCTTTGGCTGGGCAAAGGGCTATTTTTTCCCCTCTCCTGCTGAAACTACATCAGGCCATAGTTTATGATGAGAGATGGGGAAGAACTGGCTTAAATCGGGAGTCAACAAACTTGTTTTGAATGGGCCAGATAGTAAATAATGTAGGCTTCTTGGACTAAACAGTCTCTGTCCCCACTGCTCGGCTCTGCTGTGGTGTCCAAACAGCCAGGGGTGATGCAGAAACAAATGGGTATGGCTGTCCTCCAATAAAACCTCATTCGTGGACCCTCAGATTTCAGTTTTATATACTTTTCTTGTGTCACATGTCCATAAATTGTATCCTTCTTTTGATTTTTAAAACTATTTAGGCCAGGCACAGTGGTTCACACCTGTAACTCCACCATTTTGGTAAGATTGCTTGAGGCTGGGAGTTTGAGACCAGCCTGGGCAAAATAGCAAGACTTTAACTCTATAAAAAAATAAAAAAATTAGTCAGGCCTGGTGGCTTTTGCCTGTAGTCCCAGCTCCTTAGGGGCTGAGGCAGGAGGATTGCTAGAACCCAGGTGGTTGAGGCTACAGTGAGCAATGATGGCACCACTGCACTCCAGCCTGGGAGACAGAGCAAGACTCTGCTCTAAAAACAAAAACCAAACCAAACCAAAACAAGAAACAAACAGGCTGGATGTGGTGGCTCACGCCTGTAATCCCAGCCCTTTGGGAGACCAAGGTGGGTGGATCACGTGAGGTCAGGAGTTTGAGACCAGCCTGGCCAACATGATGAAACCCCATCTCTACTGAAAAGACAAAAATTAGCTGGGCGTGGTGGCGCATACCTGTAATTCCAGCTATTTCAGAGGCTGAGGTACAAGAATTGCTTGAAGCCAACCTGGGTGACAGAGTGAGACTCCATCTCAAAAAAAAAAAAAAAAAGAAAAAAGAAAAAACCCCCACAAAACCAAACCATTTAAAAATGTAAAACCAGTCTTAGCTCGAAACCCTACAGAAATAAGCAGCAGACTATGTTTGGTCCACAACCTGCAGCATGCTTACCCCTAGCTTAGATATTCAGAACCATTGGTGTTGAATTAAGAATGTATTTTGCTTTAGAATTTTGTGATGTGACTTTTTTCTAAGAATATATATCCTAATTTCTATGTTATATGCTTTATGTACATTGATCTTTTAAGATTTAAAAAGAAAATCTGCCAACTGAAATTGTCTTATATATAAGATGTGCAAGCAGTCACACCCTATCTCACCTCTCTGTGTTTGTCTATGAATGCTACAAAACACAGTAGACCTAGTATTTTGAAACCAGATCAGAGCAGCAATATTTGCGATGGTGTATTCAGCGTAATGCAGGCAAAGAATTTATTTTTCTGTTATATGGAAATGAAAATTCAAAGAGCATACAAAAACAGAGATGCTAATTTGTTTAATGTATTAATAGTCTTTAATGTTTAATGTATTGATAGTCTTGGTTTAGCTGCTTCAAACCCAAGTCATATTTTAGTGGACCTGAATTGTAAGGAATAAATGAAGACAGCCCTTTGAAACAGACCACTTAGAAGTTTATTTCAGACTAACTTTTCCCAATACTTTAGCATTAACTTCTAGACAGCTCGAATTTTACTTCCAAATAGTGTAGTGATATATGGATTTAAAAAAAATTATGTGTAACGTTTTATAGAACTCGGCTGTAGAAAGCATGGACATTTGTGTTGGAAGATTTATTTTAGTGCTTCTGGTTTATTTGCACATTGGCTTGGGTAGTAGGTTCTGTTGACGTTCAGAAGCTGTCAGAATGCCTTACCATTTTTCTTGGGGGAGGGGTGGGAGAAGGTGGTTAGTATATAATTGTTCCCTGTTCAATTTAAATGTGGGACAAGGAAAGGAGGTAATTGTTGTGCTTTCAAATTCCAGTGGGTGTCTTTTGTCCCCGTGTTCATTTCATTTTGAGTCTATCCTCTTTCCCCTAAATAAAATTCTCCTTTTTAAGCTGCAGAGTTTGGCAGCAAAGTCACAGGAGAATGGGGCTGTCTCAGGGCGTCACAGTGGGATGAGACCCAGTGGCTTACACCGGGGCTGCCTAATACTATGAGCATCACTCAGAATGGGTACTGCCCAGGGAGAAGGGGAGACCTTCATGTTTCACTTAGTTTATATGATCGGAGCACACACTGGCTGATTGGAGTTGGGGGGACTTGGAGGGGTCAGTCCAGAAGTGTAAGACGATCATGTGAAACCAGCCACAAGCGGTGTCTCGTTTTGCAAGGACCATGGGCCCGCCGTGCCAGGAAGTAACCTTTTCCACTCATGCATGTGAATCCAGGAAGTCGGACGCAGTGGAAATGGATGAGATGATGGCGGCCATGGTGCTGACGTCCCTGTCCTGCAGCCCTGTTGTGCAGAGTCCTCCCGGGACCGAGGCCAACTTCTCTGGTGAGCAAGCGGGGCCCAGCGGAGTTCTGGGCATGACAGAGGCCCACGACAGACATCCTCTGTGTAGAGCAGCTAGTTGCCTATGTCACCAGCCTGGCAACAGAATTTCCAGGGACTCCTCCCAGTGGCACCTCCGACCAGCTGCATGCCATGGAGTTAGACGCATCTGTTATTTTTCCTCAGTTTCCTCACCTGGGGAGGAGTTTCCTGGTGCATTGTGAAGATGGTTGAGCATGGGACTGAGCCGCAGTGGCCCGCGGAGTAAATTCTTCCATGGGAGTGGCTGAGCCCAGCACTTTGGTGGGGCCTGAATGAGGCCAATAGAGGAATATTTAGTTCGCAAAGTAGAAATATGCTAAATGGTCTCCTAGTGGCCTGAGAAAATTCATGCCCTCGTTCCACATGCCTAATTCAGCCTCATAAATTAGTGTGAGCCTACGGGACAAGGACCCGGAATAAATGAGCTAAATTCTAAAGTAAGTCTAATTGCTTAATAAAAACCAGAGGTTCGACTTCAAGGCAAATTTATTAAAACAAAATTTATATAGTTGCAACCCCAAAATACTTTATCAATAATACGAGGGAAAAAAGGGTTGCTGGGTATTTGTCAGTAGTTTGGCAAGACTGGTAGTGAACCTGAAGTTTTTTGGGAAATTCATGGCAGGGCTGGCCTCCCTTACTCCCAGGGAAGAACTTGTTCATTGGTGGACACCTAACTGAATCGCAAGCTACTTATAAGCTTACAGGAAAATATGGAGTTAGCTCTGAGTACATAGCAGGAGGAAAGTGGCCTTCATAAGTATCCTTCATAAGGAATCTCCCTAAATAGAAATTAAACTTAAGGGAGGGAGAAAACTTACTTTTGTAACTCAAAGTTGGCTGCCAAAGGAAGTCATTGTACTATGAGGACACCTGGCTGTGAAGCCTAGTATTGCATGCCTGCTCTATTAGCACAGCCAAACAGGGAAGAGGAAAGGAGTTAATTTCTAAGTTCTCAGGAGAGTTTAGGAGATCTGGATGGTTGGGTCAACAGTGGAAAGATCAGGAAAGTGTCCTAAAGGGGAAGAAAAGAAAATTATTGACTCCAGTTCCCATCAGGAGGGTATGTATAATACATGCACACACAAGTGCACATCAGTGTAGAAGCATCTCACTGATAGGCCATCATCCTGATAATTTTAAGTCCCTTTGTAAAAAAAAAAAACAAACAAAAAACAAAAAACACAAATTTATTGTCTATTAAAGATTTTTTTGATGACAGTATATTTTTTATGTTATAGCTGAAGTCAGTGGAAATGTAAGGCTTCCTTGGCCTAATTATCTTGAAGTGTTCTGCAAAGTGTGATCTATGCAATGACCAAAACCTTGACTAAGAGAGTCATGGACACTATTTGCACAAATGCCACCTAGTCCCTTTGGTTTCTGTGTGGTTAGGATGGCATGTGTGTTTGTATGTCTGTGTGTAGAAAACAGGATTATAAATATTTCTTAAAAGTTCACTTGTAAGGTCTCAGTGCCATGCATTTGTAGAGCAGTACTTTATTTTCATGCTATAAAATGAGTATTTATTGCCTGTGTCCTAGAAAAACTTATGATCAAAGATGGAGTCACTTATAACTTATACATTAACTTGTAACTTACAGATAACTTTTTGCTTTATGTTTTGCTTCCTTTGTGTGCCAGTCAAAATCTGCCATACAGATTTCATGCGTTTGAGCCATTGTGAGTGGTTCCTGGAGGGAAGGACTGCCGCATTTGTAGGGTGTGCCTGCCGCTTGACCTGCCCTTTGTCCCAGAGTACTGAGCATCCTAGATGTAGCCATGTAGTGTTCCGCTCCCTGCCCTTCTCTCCCTGATTGTTTTCCTATCAGTGGACCTGTGTGGGTCTTTCACCTGTTGGCCTGTTTAATGATTCTTGTGTACTGCCCTGAATATGTACCCTTTTTAAAGCATACATGTAGATGTAGTAATCTCTTGGTTCCCAGGAAGGGACAGTGATAGCTGTGAGACATGACAGCAGTATCTGGGAAGGGAAGAGTTCTTCCTCCATCTCGTTCTTTTTGGGTAGGCTGCTTCTAGGATGTGAGATGTAAGGAGAGTCTGGACTGGAAACAAGGGAAGATGGGAGCCTGTGCCAGGTAGATCCCTGATTAGCATTGAAGGAGTCTGGACTATGAGCAGGAGGAGAGAAAGACAGCAGGATTTTATCCTGGCTGCAAGGGATGTGCTAGTAGACCTTGGAATGCAGAGTTAGGGGGCTCTGTGGAACGCCCCTGTTGGGAGTTGGGGCTTTTGAGGACAGGTAGCTTTTTCCCCTCTCTCTTGGTATTTCCACATACCGGAATTTCAGATTCTCCTATATTATAAATTTACCTGGATTTTTGACCAAGGAGCGAGAGAGTGTGGGTTGGGCCTGCGCAGCCTGCAGATGTGCTGTTTAAAGACGGAAGATTCCCCATGTCTGCTGATGCTCATCCTCCTGCTCAGAGGCATTCAGGAGCCCGGCAGCTGCTTCAGGGCCATGTCAGGCACGAAAGCCCCCTGCCACCTTGCAATGATCAGAATTGCTCGCAGAGCTTGTCTTTCCTCCTCCAAACGTGTTACTTCCTGATTAAAGCAGGTTCCACCTGGGCTGAAGCTGGCACTGGGAGATGTTGCGCACCCTCCCGAGAGTTGCAGAGGCTGAGTGGTTTGTTCCACCCCTAGGTTTCTATGGACTGTTCTGGGTTTAGATGATTGAAAAGCATTTTTCAGGAAAGCTGATCAAGAAGACCTTTAAGCTGGCCTCAGCTGTAGGAAAATGCTCCGGGTGGTACCCAACACTCTGGGTGTGCCTGTTCTCAACCAGGCCTGGAGGCTGCAGAGGCTTTGCCCCTCTCCCTCCCCATCTCCCCTTTATTTAATGTATAAAGTGAGAAACAGGCAGCACTTTGGGAGGCTGAGGCCAGAGGATCGCTTGAGGACAGGAGTTTGAGACTGGCCTGGGCAACATAGCAAGACCCCATATATAAAAAAATTTTTTGTTTAAAAAGAGAAATAAGTTTCAATTAGGTTCTCTGTGTATGAATCCTATACAAAGTGAACTTGCAGTGTGTATCTGTTGGTCAGTGGTGACCAGGTGGCTATGGTAGGAAATGTCTGCGAGGGCAGAGCAGTTCTACCAAGAGAAATTGCTGCCGTGAATGAACCCCTCTCTGTGTTTACCGAAGCTCAGAAGGGAGAGTTCGCCCAGGGACAAGCCTGTGAGCGTCCTCTCATCTTCTCTTCGTCTGGCCAGCTTCCCGTGCGGCCTGTGACCCATGGAAGGAGAGTGGTGACGTCTCGGACAGCGGCAGCAGCACTACCAGCGGTCACTGGAGTGGGAGCAGTGGTGTCTCCACCCCCTCGCCCCCCCACCCCCAGGCCAGCCCCAAGTATTTGGGGGATGCTTTTGGTTCTCCCCAAACTGATCATGGCTTTGAGACCGATCCTGACCCTTTCCTGTTGGATGAACCAGCTCCACGAAAAAGAAAGGTATGTGATTATGGTGTGAGTGGGAGTCCAGGCTTGAGTGGATGATGTCTCTGTGGGGACAGCCAGCCATGGAGGGAGGGGACCCTGCAAGCCTTACATAATCTTGGGTTTGCTCCCATTTCGGTTTTCTATTGCTGCTTCTGTGACCTGGTGATATTCCCAGGATTCTACTCCTCCTGTTTAAAGCCTCTTCCCTTTTAGTCTCCACCCCAATCCCTGCCTTCTTTCCTGTGCTCCTGCAGAGGTCTGTGTGGGAGAGGCCTCCAGTGGGGTCTTAGCCATAGCACCTAGCACCGCTCTTGGCCACTAGGACCATCTCTTAGGTTGGGGCTTTCTAGCCCCTGGTTGTAAGTTTCTCTGGTCCCAGACAACCCCTTTCCTGGAGGTTTTTGTTGGGTCAGGCCGGGGACAGCAGCCACTTTGAGTCCCCACTGGGTAAGGATGAGCGAGGGATAAGGAGAAAGACATATCCACTCACCCCATCTTGCTTTCCTCTAGAACTCTGTGAAGGTGATGTACAAGTGCCTGTGGCCAAACTGTGGCAAAGTGCTGCGCTCCATTGTGGGCATCAAACGACACATCAAAGCCCTCCACCTGGGGTAGGTGTGAGCCCAGGGCCTCTAACCTAGGGTCGCATGCAGGTGTCCCTCCCCCCTGCCGAGTCCCTGTGACCCACAGCCCACAGTGCTTTCAGGAACGTGGCTTGCTGGAAACCCCCCCGGCGTCTCTTCTGGCCGCCTGAGAAGACATCCCGGTGAACATTGTTGCCGTTGACGGGAAGGGAGTTCTGTCCATCTTGGGGATGTGTCTTCTTGCCTCACTGCAGGAAGCAAGATGTTTTAGTTCTGGGTAGAAATGAGGTCGTTTGGTTCAGTTGCTGGTGAGACCCCGTTTCCAAGATGTTTAGTGGCCGAGCACTGCACCACCGACTCCTCCTTGGGAGTGGGTCTCTGCCAGCCCCACCCTGGTGCCTGGGTCGTGTTCTGTGCAGAGCGACTTTGCAGGCTGCTAGTGGTAGGAGCTGACTCACAGCCCTGGGGAGAAAGCGTGACTGCAGGCAGGTGGGGCCAGAGAGGGCTCTTGGTCGTGCTCAGCGTGGGATGCTTCCTGTCAGAGGAGAGGTTGGCACATGTTCCGAGAGAGGATGAGCCTTAGGTGCCAGGAAAAGTAATTCCCATCGATGGGCAGCACATAATCCTGGTGACACCCGTCAGGAGCGAGGCTCCTGGGTGTTCTCTTGGGCTCCGTCCCTGGCTTGCTGGGTGGCCTCAAGCAATCACTTCCCTCCCCACCGCGGTCCCCGCTAGGTTTGAAGGGGGCAGCGCACCCCTGATTATGCCGCATCTCCCTCTCACACAGGGACACGGTGGACTCTGATCAGTTCAAGCGGGAGGAGGATTTCTACTACACAGAGATGCAGATGAAGGAGGAATCTGCCACCGCTGCTGCTGCTGCTGTGGGCACCCTGGTCCCTGGGACTCCCACCACCGAGCCAACTCCCACCCCCAGCATGGCCGGCATGCCTCTGTCCGCTCTTCCACCACCTCTGCACAAAGCCCAGTCCTCCGGCCCAGAACATCCTGGCCAGGAGTCCTCCCTGCCCTCAGGGACTCTCAGCAAGTCAGCTCCTGGGTCCTTCTGGCACATTCAGGCTGATCATGCATACCAGGTATGGGGCGGGGCACGCTGGAGGCTCAGGCTCTTGCTGACTCATCGTGGGCCAGCTTGATCACAGGCTACCGACCACCCTGATGGAAGGCTGAGCCCTTTGGCCAAATTGCTAATCTCATCTACAAAGAAACGAAACCGAATTCACTGCTCAGTAAATGTGGGAATTCCTGGAGTTATCTACATTGGCAGCTGTCATGAGTGGTTACTAGAAATCTAGCTGAATCCCTAAGTAACTGGGCGATGGATTTGGGCGGGGACATTGTCACACCTCTGCTTCTAAGAGAGGATGGAGTCGAGAGAGAAATGAAGATGTAACTCTGGTTAATTATAATAACTAGTGAAAGTACTGATTACTAGAGGCATGAGAAGATGTTGCGGGTACCAGAGGGACCAACCTATTATGCCCGTGTGGATGAGAAACTTACCACATAGGGTGACATTTAGGACAGTCTTCCCAGCGTGTAGTAGGTACTCAAGGAACACGCAGCTTGCTATGTGCTGATATTTCTTAAAATTCTTTTGTGCCGATTTTAGCAGTCCCTGGGCCAATTTGCAAATTAGTTATTAAAAGGTATCGCTTTCAGTGAGAAAGCCTTTACAAAACGAGCCAGCCCTCCTCTTTGTTAGAATGAGTGGCCACTTAGTGATTTCGTGCTTGACCCGCTTGCAGCGCTGGCTGACCTACAGGGCCCGGACATGTGACTGGTGTTTTCCAAATAGCCCTGAACCTGGATACCCATGAGTACACTGCCACTCTCAAGCAGTTGCTGGGGGATCCCATATCTTATCCCAGCCATGCCCCTAAGACGCAGAAGGCTTGGGGCCTCTTTTGGCACCTGCTGTGGCATGTTCTTGGTAGGTGATCCAGTTGAGAAGTTAAATCTTCTGCAGTGATTAAGTCATGAGGCTGGCATGTAGACCAGCTCTGAGGGAAGGGTTCCAAGATGAGATCGGAGCCTCGCAATAAGGAGACTACTTCAAAGCACTGGATGATACTCCAGTGTTGTCCTTGGGAAAGCCGAGTGTGTCCCAGCTCTTGCTGGTCATTGCACTTATGCAGAGATGTACCTTCTGCTGCCGTCAGGAGGCTGTGGGGATTGTGGGCAGACTCTGAACACTTCCTGAGCTAGAATCCAGGCTGACACCCTCATCTTCCGCAGGCTCTGCCGTCCTTCCAGATCCCTGTCTCACCACACATCTACACCAGTGTCAGCTGGGCTGCTGCCCCCTCCACTGCCTGCTCCCTCTCTCCGGTGAGTGTGCTGGTAGCATGGCTGGGGCCTGTTATGGCCGAGGGCTCTCCCACACATCCCAGGGCTGGAGGCCATCCCTTGAGCACAGGGCACCTGGCCGCAGGTTGATGTGGCCATCTTGCCTCCATCCCCCACACGTGTTGAAGGTCTCCTTGTGTCGCCCCCTCCCTGGCACTCCCCATCTGGCCACAGCCCCTCGCGGAGGTGGAAGGGGGCACTTGTAGAGGATGTCCAGAGCAAGCAGGTTTCTTGCCAAGAAAATCGCCAGGCGAGGCTGGGGTCAGTGCTCCATCAGCCCCTAGTGCCCGTGGGTGTTTTTAGGATTTTAATGCTGAGAGGAGAGGAAGGGGGAGAATGTGGAGGCTGTGTGGGCTGGGTCAGAAGTCTCAAGGCCACTGGGGACAAGGGCCATAGGTGGACCCCAAACTCAAGTCAGCGGGAAGTCATTTGGAACGCTACCTAGCAGGCGCTGGTCTTGAGTTATCTCCTGTAGGGCGGTGTCACATTGTAAATCAGATTGCCAGTGATGCCACTGAGGCAGCGCGAGGCTTCCAGGCATGGCGGCTCTGTCCAAGTCCCCTGCAGGGAGAGCCTCAGAGGGGGCCAGGTCCAGTGGCCCGCTGTCCTTGTCCTCGGCTGGGTCCTGAGTATGGCATGAAGACCTGCTCCTTCCTCACTCCTGCCAAGAGCTCCCTTGGGCTAGAGTGTTCTCCCTGAGAAGGCACAAGGCCTCCTGCACCAGAAGGAGCTGGGGATGGGTGGCTGCCTGTCTTTCAGGATGGCTCCCTCACCTTTACTGACTGTCCCTCTGCTCATGGCCCCTCTCCCCACGCCCAGGTCCGGAGCCGGTCGCTAAGCTTCAGCGAACCCCAGCAGCCAGCACCTGTGATGAAATCTCACCTGACCGTCACTTCTCCACCCCGGGCCCAGAGTGGTGCCAGGTGAGATGTCCGCTGTCATCCCCTGCCTTCTGGTTTCTGTGCCCTGTCTCCGGTGGTGTGGACGCTGACCCCGCCTAGATGAAGTCACCAGGGTTAGTCCTCCGAGAGGAGCTCAGATGGTGGACACACCAGATGGGATGACTGGTCCTCAGAGCCTATGGCCCCTGGTCCTGCTGGCTTTTGCTGGGAGCTGCCCCTTCGGCCTCTGCTTGTTCTCCTAGTCCCACTTGGCTGCTCTCCTGGGCCCACCACCTGTGTGGGACTTGATTTGCATTCCTCTCTTTCTGCAGGAAAGCCCGAGGGGAGGCTAAGAAGTGCCGCAAGGTGTATGGCATCGAGCACCGGGACCAGTGGTGCACAGCCTGCCGGTGGAAGAAGGCCTGCCAGCGCTTCCTGGACTGAGCCTTGCTGCAGGTTCTACTCTGCTCCTGGCCCTGCCAGCAGCCGCTGAAAAGAGGCCGACGTGTCACCAGTCCTCAGCAGAAACCGAAAGAGAAAGAGCGGAAACATGGAGTTCGGGCTCTGTTGGCTAAGGTGTAACACTTAAAGCAGTTTTCTCCCATTGTGGGAACATTTTATTTTTTAAAAAAAGAAACAAAAATATTTTTCCCCCTAAAATAAGAGAAAGCCAAAACTGACCAAGGGTATTCAGCAGTGAACCAGTGACCAAAGAATTAATTACCTTCCGTTTCCCACATCCCCACTCTTTAGGGGATTAGCTTGTGTGTATCAAAAGAAGGAACAGCTCGTTCTGCTTCCTGCTGAGTCGGTGACTTCTTTGCTTTCTCAACTCTTCCAGAAAGGACTGTAAGCAAGATGAATTTACTTTTCTTAAAAAAAAAAAAAAAAAAAAAAAGTTTCTGGCTGATGGGTGACTCAGAGCGCAGCACTGCCTGGCTGGGGGAAGAGGGGTTTGCCCTTCTCGGAGGGTACCTCCTGTTCCCTGTCTGAGCACCCTGCATGGAAGTCAAAGGAAAGCCCTTTCTTGGTGACAACAACGTAAATCTGGGTTCCCTCAGACATTGGGTTGCACCCCAACAAATATTAAATGGCTTCTTAAAGCCCAGAGAAAGAGGTTTTTTAAAAGACTGTTGCCAAAAAGCTGAGCCAAAAGGCTGATCAGAATTCACTTTTTGGAATGCGGCAGTTAAACACTACCTTGACCATTCTCTTTCCTTGAGGAACTCCTGGAGGGTTTGAGCGTCTGGAAACTCTGCTCTGACCTGAGAAAGCGCCCTCCTGATGCCGCCTCCTTCCCGTTATGGAAAGGACGCCTCAGAAATGTTTTGTTTTCTTTTATGATGTATTCAGAAGCCTTTGCTGATTGAAGTTTCCTTTTATTTGGATGGCTGGGAGAGACCCAGGGAGGGTCTTGGAGGTTCCTTTCTGTCTCCTGGCCCCACCAGGGATTTCCCCATTTCTGTTTGCTGCCTGAAAGCAGGATGAGGAAGGCCAAGGAGAGTCCTTGCCCCCGTGAGCATCAGGATGAGGAAATGACAGAAGGAAGACGTGGGTTTGGGTTAGTGGCTGCTGGCGTTTTGGCCCTTGGTGTTTCTGGAGCCTCTGCAGATCTAGGAGAGCCTGGGCTGCGTGCAGGTCGATAAGCAGAGCTGTTCTTGTGGAGGAGGAGGGAGGTCTAGGGAGTTTAGCGCCATGCCAACCAGCCGTGCGCGAAGACAGAGAGAGCCACGGCCGGACGGCAGCGCATGTTTCTGTTTCGGCGTCTCGCTTGCCTCCCAGCGTGACCTACGTGGGGATTCCTCAGGGCCTGCTGGAATGTGACCGCCCGCTGCCCAGCTGCCTTGGGTACAAGTCCTGGCTCTATGTCCCAGCCATCAGGGGCTCAGGGAATCCTACCCAGCCACCTGTCCTGGGATGGAGTGTCAGCACCCACCCCTTGGTCATCATCGAGGCCGTCCTCCCAGTCCTGGGTGAAGGTACCTGGGCAACCAGGGCTCCCTTGGCCCCTTCACGCAGGAAATAGACGTGCTTTTTAATGCAGGACACTTTGAGCGTTATAAAATCTGTAGATCTGGCAGTAGGGGCATGATTTTGGGAAGGGTATAGTGCCCTAGGTTGGTGACAGAAGGGACAGACACTTATGCACAGGTGTCTTTGGTGATGGGGTATATTTTTATAACTGCGTAAAAAAACTATATGGAATTCTGTCTCTTGGTAAAGCTCAAAGCCAGGCTAGCCTGAGGTGGCGCAGGGCTCTCCTTCCCGTCCCTTCGACCTCCTTGAGAATTAAAAGCTGGCAGCTGCCGATGGTGTTTCCTGACCCCCTCGCTTCCCATGACGATCCCCAGCTTCAGATCCTCATGGGGAGGGGAGGGCGTGTTCTTACGCGTGGGCTCAGGAGGGCCTTCCCTTCCCCTCTCTGTCAGAGTTTTCACTGCCGTCTCGTCTTGAGAAAGCTGTTTGAATTCCCCCCACCCCCAGTTTGGACCATGTAGATATAACTGGATATACGGATTTTTCTCTTCGTGTGGCAGGCTTCTTATGCCATTGGTATACAGGGCAGGAAAGCAAGGAGGAATAAAGGGAGGAGCAGTTTGGAAACCACGGTGGTTTTGCTTTGTTCTTGTTATTTGGTTTTGGTGCCGCCTTCCCTGCCTGTGCTCGTGCCCCCTCTCCTCCTCGGCGCTGGCGGCCTCCTTGCCTCCCTTTCACCCACGCTGCCATCCTGTGGCTGTCGTGTTGGTTCTTCACACGTGCTCTGTTCTCGCGGTTGCTCCATTCATGTCTTCTTGGAGGGTGAGGGTGGCTTGGGAACTGACCCAGTGATCACACCTACTTTCTGCATCTTTGTATCTCCCTCCTTCCCAGCCCACCCGGGCAGCAGACTGATGGAAGGAAGGTGCCGCAGGTGGCCTTTTAGAAACTAACGGGCTGATTTCCAAAGCAGTTATCTTGGGAAACTGTTTATTCCAGCGATGTGACTTTTTTCAGAATATTTCTTGGAATCACCTTCAGAGTCTGGGGCTGTGTGTTAAGCAACCTTAAGGATGCTCGACACTCATTTAGTGCCCAGGGAGTCCAGCGAATGGCATCTGTGGCCAAGTGAGGTCTCAGGTGCAAAGCAAAAGGACTATTTAAAGTAAAATAGCTTGGATTCAATCGTGTGACTTTTAAATGGGCTCAGAAAGCAATTGTGTGATTTCAGAGAGTATTTTGAGCCACGGCCACATTGTTGTTGTGAGTCTATAGCTTGACTCCTTGGAGAACAATATTCATTTGGATGTGGAAACTCTGATTTGCTGGGAGAAATCTGTCCTGTTACTTTCTGGTCATCCCAGGTTCTGACTTTTACCAGGGGCAAAAAAAAAGAAAAAGGGAGATAAATCCCATCTGTGAATTTGTCTTATTGGCGCCTTTTCCCTCAGCTGTCTTCCAAGTATTATTTTTACTGTTAAAAAATTTTTTAAAAAATGTGAAATGTAATGTTTTTACAGCAACGATATGAAATATATTTTATAAGGAATAAAATGGTACCTTGTCTGATTTAATGTGTGCCTGTCCATTGCCCCTTCCCCTGCAACAAATAAAATTATCACTGTCCTTGTCCTTGGTGTTACACAAATGGTAGCATATCACACTGTAGCAAAGCATGACGTTGATTCGCTTATACTAACAGTCGGTAGCACTTCCCAGTGACTAGGCCAAGTGTGTACATGGGTTCCCTATTATAAATAACCCTGTGAGAGAGTGCTGTTACTGTTCCCATTTTGCAGTTGAGAAGAGTGAGGCAGAGGTTCAGTAACTTGCCCAAGGTTATAAACTGGGAAATAATAACACTCCAGGCAGTATTTTCTGCTGCTTTTCTTGACTGCATTCCTGAGTCTTTTGAGGAGCAAGCAAGTGACATGGGAGAAAATACGTCACACGCTACCTCTCAAATGGCTTCTGAACATGGTCTGCTCTGTACACACATCAGTTCCAGGTGCTGCGATGGCCCAAGTGGCTGGCAGAGCTGGCCTAGGTGGGAAGGCTGTTGGAAGCAGAAGGTATCATTCCACCCAGGGGCTGGTTTGTGCAATTTCAGGTTTGCCGAACTTTAAGAACCACTTGGTGAAGCAATGATAGACTCCAAGACCAAGTCAAATAAACCAGGCTTGCTTGAAGAAGTTGTGGAAATGTGTTTAAACGTTCAAGGTATATTTAAAATAAGAGTTCAAGGTGGTGGTGGGGCAGATGGGAGACCCAGCAGGATCCTTTCTGCACTGAGTCATCCTTCTGGTGGGGAGAAGCAGGAGCTATAGGAAGAGGCTCTGGGGAATAGGGAAGGCAAAGAGGCAGTGAGGAGCTTTGGGGATTGTGAAGTATCTCTTGGGGCGGGTTGCAGGGACCCTTCCTTCACATTGCTGGCCAGTGGGGGTATCCCACTCCGGCACTGCATTATGGCCTGAGTCAGCCACGCCCAGCAGCCCACAAAGCAGTTTCTTTTTACCCCCTTTTTGCCTTTTTTTATATTTTGGAAGTGCAGTCAGGGACTTCCTTCTCCCTTTCTCTGTGTCCTTGTTCCAGCTCATCCCTCTAAGAACACCTTGAATAGAATTACCTGTTCTGCTTTTGTCAAGTCCCCCACCAAGTTAGCTACCTGCCTTTTCCATCTGTAGCTTGCCCCCCGACCCCTACCTTTGCAGCTGCATCAGTGGGTCGACCCCCCAATTTTCCAGCTTCTGGTTGGATTTGGCTGACAGACACCAGGCTGGAGTTTGAAAGCGGGGAGCAGAGGGAAGTGGGGGTATTGAATCCTGGCTCCCACAGTGTATGAGTAAATGGCTGTATTTCTCTGCTGAAAGCAATGGAGAGCTAGAGTCCTTGTGGGTCCAGGAACTCCCTTACCCCTACCAGGGCTCTCCAGCTCCCAACAGAGCGCCTTTCCATCCCTTGTTGATCTTCTATACCTGCCCACTCATGTAGACGGTTAACTCTCCCTGACAGACTCGGTTTGGGTTGCCTTGTGTTTCTCGGCTGGACTCTGACAGTGACACACCCTAACGTGTGAAGCTGGAGATAAAAGTGGCATCAGCAGGTTTTTCTCTGCCCCGCTCCTTGCTGTGTGTCCCAGTCCACTGGACCCAAACCAGCAGGATCTGTACCACCTGGAGCTTGGTAAAAAGGCAGATTTCTACCATCTGAAACGGGGGTGGCGCCAGCAGCCTGCCTCTCTGCGGTGCTGATGCCCGCAGGGGTTTGGAGAGCCCCGCCCTCTTTCTGGCCCATCCATTCACACAGCCATGTGCATTCATTCGCCCACTGGCTGCACTTGGATCTGGGCGCTGTGCCATCGGGGTGCACCTTGCCCATTCTTTTTTTTTTTTGAGACAGGAGTCTCGCTCTGTCTCCCAGAGTGCAATGACGCGATCTTGGCTCACTGCAACCTCTGCCTCCCGGGTTCAAGCGATTCTCCTGCCTCAGCCTCCTGAGTAGCTGGGATTACAGACAAGTGCCACCATGCTTGGCTAATTTCGCCATGTTGGCCAGGCTGGTCTTGAACTCCTGACCTCATGATCCACCCACCTCAGCCTCCGAAAATGCTGGGATTACAGGCGTGAGCCACTGCGCCCAGCCTGCCCATCCTCCTTTCTACACAGCAGAGCCATGCACTTTTTACCTCTGCCTCCTGGGAGCTGCAGCGCTGGTTTGTGTGCAGAGTCTGCTTCTGTCACTTCACTTAAAAACAGCAAACCAATTTATTAACCATTTGCTCAGTAGAAGTTTAATGGAGAAATCGTTGTTTAAAACAATCAGTCGGAAAGAACAGCTCTTTTACAAACAAGTTATGGCAGTGGTGAGTCAAAACCCCAGGTTCAATTTCCTGTTCCTTTCACCTGCCCCAAGAAGGGGGAAGAGGCAGGTGAGCAGGAGAGATGGGGCCATTGAAATGGTAGCTAGAGGAATTACAAAAATACACTCTGATGTAGCAACAGGGTTGTGGTGAAACATGCCAGGGGCTGGGGAGGAACAATCAGACGGGGAGGTTCTGGAGGCCACGAAGCCTGCAAGATCTGCAGACAGGCGCTCAGTGCCTTGGGGAAGAAGGAATCCTGATTCCCAGGCGGCAGGTCTGGGGCTGGACACATGCTGTTTGGGGGATCACCTGGACGCCTGGGGAGACAGAAATGATTAAAAAATGGCAAACCTGATGGTTTTTCACACCCTTTTCTATTCCCCCTAGAGATGGAAGCAGTGAAAGGGAGGCAAGGAAAAGCTATCAACCCAAAGAAATCGTTCCTAACGTAGCCCGAGGGGTCCTCAGCTCCTCCACACATCTGCTCCCCCAGACCCGGGTCTACTGGCCGTAGACCGGACTAATAGACTAAAGGGGAGGTCTGTGGGCTGCGACTCGATAGGCACAGCGGCGAGCCGCCTCCTGGGGAACAGTTCTTCCTGGTATTTGGAACCCATGTGAAATAGTGCCCTTGTTTTACAGTTCTTTTGTTTGCAAGTGCTCTTTGAGCTGGAAGGCACTGATACCTGACCATGAATGAATGTGCTCAGTTTCCATTGCCTAGAAGGGTCAAAGCCTGAGGGTAGCAGAAAAGAGGAAGGCAGTATAGGGTCAGAGGAAAGGCAGGCAGACCCCCAAGACCAGCTGTGACAAGTTCTGTCTAGAGGTGGGCCTGCACCCCGACACCTTTCCTTCCTAGGACGTCATTACACTTTCTGAATAGGGTTTTTTTGTTTGTTTGTTTGTTTGTTTTTTTTTGAGACGGAGTTTCGCTTTTGTCCAGGCTGGAGTGTAACGTGCACTATCTCGGCTCACTGCAACCTCTGCCTCCTGGGTTCAAGTGATTCTTCTGCCTCAGTCTCCCAAGTAGCTGGGACTACAGGCGCCCACCATGACACCCGGCTAAGTTTTGTATTTTTAGTAGAGACGGGGTTTCACCATGTTGGCCAGGCTGGTCTCAAACTTCTGACCTCAGGTGATCTACCAGCCTCGGCCTCCTAAAGTGTTGGGCTTACAGGCAAGAGCTACCACGCCCAGCCCTGAATAGGGTTCTTTATCCCATTCCAGTGTAACATGGCCTCACTTCTTCCCAGCCTTCTTCATGTCGATTAGTATTAGATATCTTAGAAGTCAAGGACAGCATTGGTAACGAGTCCCCCAAGATGGAGACATCTCCATCGTGTAGGGGAGGTTAGGGTGTGTGGATGAAAATAAGGTTGAAGCCAGCTGTTATAGACTCATAAATATCCATATTGGAACTCACCAACTGTGCATGTTGGGGGAAAAGAAACAGAGAGATGGTTGCAGAAGGAGAAAGGAGATTCATCAATAATACCCAAATGTGCTGGTTAATGTTTCCAGTTTCCAACCAGAACTTGACATCTGAGCAGAGCCACAGACAGAAGTTCCTTACCGGCTTTGTTTCAGTGCCTCTCAGTTGGAAGCATAACAGAAGATTAGAAAAACCAATTGCCCAGATACAGGCTCGAATAATTTTTTAAAAAAATAAATGGATTCCTGTTAATGGGCCTGATTTTCAACTGTGTTTAGGTAAAGAACATTGCCATCGTTCAGAATTAGCCGTGAGCTTCAGTGTCCCTGAAGAGCCACTTTAAAGAAGAATGCCTTTAAGATTTGAAAGAATTCAACCCATGCTACTTCTGAATGATTTGCTGTTAGGTGCTGTGCAGATATGTGTTAGAAAGAAATAGGAGGCTTGTGAAGGATCCAAGAGTATGACTTCAAAAGCAGTGCAGGTTAATTTGGGGCCTTTGGAGATGAGTCATCCTGCTAAAATAAACACATCAGCTTTCTCTTCACAACTTAATACATGTGTCCATATTTGGTAGCAGGCCTGTGGTGAACATGCCGGCCTACCTGCAAAGGGGCTGTCTCCATGCTAAAGTGTGGGCACCAAACATTAGCATATGCACTAATACATCATCAAGGAAGGTTATTAGTGACACTGCTACCTCTGACAGTATGGGACGCAACATAAAACAGCACATGCAGATATTTTTTCTCTTATGCTCGAACTCAGGGAAAAGCCCCACTTGGGTAATGTTCTGGGGTGATGGTGAGGAACTGACTGGTTGTGTTAGGGCAATGATACAGTTTGGAAGTTTGTCCTCTTCCAATTTCATGTTGAGATGTGATCCCCAATGTTGGAGGTGGGCCTAGTGGTCGGTGTTTGGGTCATGGGGGTGGATCCTTCAGGAATGCCTTGGTGCCCACCCCGTGGTAATGAGTTCGTGGGAGAGCTGGTTGTTAAAGAGGCTGGGACCTCCTCTTTTCTCTCTCTTGCCCCCTCTTGCCATGTGGCACGCCAGCTCCCCTTGCCTTCTGCCATGAGTAAAAGCTCCCCGAGGGCCTCACCGGAAGCAGATGCGGGTGCTGTGCTTCTTGTATAGACTGCAGAACGTGAGCCAAATAAACTTTGTTTATAAAGTACCCAGCCTCAGGTATTCCTTCATAGCAATGCAAAATGGATGAATACAGGCAAGTTTCTTAGCTATTTAAGGAGACGTATGAGACTCTGCAGATGATCATATTCCCATATACTAATTAAGGCACATAGCCTTGATGGTTGGGATTTTCCTAAATTTTCAGAAAATTCTACTGTGCTAGGTTGCCAATGCCACTCAAAGTGATGTATTGGTTGATGGCCTAAGGAAAGTTGGGTTTTGAATGACCAGGTAATCAATTAGAGTCTTTGATGTATATTATTAGACATGTGAATTCGTATAAGTTGCCTGTGGGGGTAGGAACAGAGCAGAAGAAAGAGAGAACAAGGAAGAAAGAAGAGAGGAATAAAAGCAAGCAACAAAACAAAACAAAAATGGCACGCTGGAAAGAATCGAAATGGAGGAAAGAAGATGAACCCCTTTAGTCCATATTCTAGTAGCTACTAGGTCCATTGGGCCAAATTCTCCACGTCTTGCTCAGTAATGATACCATTGACCACAAGGAATCAGTCCCTCTCTGGCAAGGTAGCAGGATGGACAAATGGCTTGTGGAAGGAGGAAGGGCAGAAACCACAACTCCTGATCTTAACAAGACCTCTTTGGCCAGGTAAAATGGGAAACTTTAATGTTTCCACGGAGCCAGGCACCCTGAGACCTGGGGAAAGGAGAGGGGATAGGGAAGCTGTCTTTGAAGATGAAATAACATCATCATAGCTGTGGTAATTGGACTCTGCTAATCGCTAAGAGTAGGTCCTGCTCTCGGTGTTTAGAGACACAATCTCGAGGAAAGGTGAGCTGACTGGTTGCTATGGCAACCGGATGGGCATATTGGTCCACTTAACTGTCCCCATAGTAACTAAGCTCCTGGGGAGTGATAGAGGAATTAGTTATCTTAACATACTACTATTATCCCCATGGTAACCAGTCTCTAGCCAGAAGTGGTCAGCTTCAAGGTGCAATCATAGGAAAATATTTGCTGCCTAGAGAAAGGGTGGGCTGGACTCCTTGAGGGGTGTGTGTGTGTGTGTGTGTGTGTGTGTGTGTGTGTGTTTGGGGATGAATGTGCTTCTAGGCCTGGGAGCAAGGCTAAGACAGTTGGTGTGTGAGGTCTCTCCTTGCCCCCAGCTTATTGGTGCCCAACTCACTCATGGGTTGCAGTGGCCGGTACAGCTGGGAAGAACGCCCCTTCCAGGCTACACATTACCATTCTGGTGCAGGGTGCGCCGGCGCTGGCTGGACTGCATGCTCAGGACCAAGTACTGCCTCATAAACTCACTGAACCGCTTCTGATTGGCCAACTTCCGGGCCGACTTCCGGGCCCCAGTGAAGCCCCCAAATCTCTTCTGCAGCTGCTTCTGCTCCATCTCACCAGCCTCCTCCATGCCAGGCTCGGGCTCCTCCTGCTCCTGGAACAGGCTCCGGACTCGGGGCATTCGCCGCAGATGCTGCATCTCTGAAGCTCTCGGCTGGTAGAGAGCAGCCGCCACATGCTCTGGGGCGGCAGGGCTGAGCTGCCAAGAGCTCCTGGCCATGACCTTGGTGCATGGAGTCCAGAGGGGGCTGGGGAAGACCTTCTCTTCACACTCGAGGATGCACATCTGCAAAGATACGGGTGGGAGGAGGGGAGAAGGAACAAGAACCTCTGTTAATCCAGGGCGAGGGAGGAGATCCGGCCCACTGCACCAGTGCAAGTGCTTCTGAAGCATCTAGTTTATCAAGTAACGTGCAGCAGTTTTACACAGGTTTTTAGGTTCGTAGAATTTCAGAATTGGAAACAAACAGAGAATCATCTGACCCAGCTCCATCATTTTGCAAAGAAACCAGGGCTCAGAGAGGTGAGCGTAACTTACCTCTGGTGTCACAGCATGTTAACATAGGAAGTTAAGACAGGATGAATGCGCCCAACACCACACCCTGTTACATCTTCAGTCGAGTTTTTGGAGCCAATCACAACTCATGACTGTCACCCATAAAGACTTTTATTTTGTTCTCTCCTCAGGCTTGTGGAAGGTCAGATGGGTTAAAGAAATTGGGGATGTGAAAGTATGTAGTCAAATCTGCAGGTTTATTTTAAGGTCACTGTGTAAAGATCTACCCGGATGTTGTTAATTTTTCATCCCTCGTACAGCAGTCGTCACTATCTGTGTATCATTTATAGCAAATGGGGGTCAAGACCCTGTGGGGTGTAGGCAGACTGTACGTGCGAGGCCGAACTTGTGATCCAGTTCCAGGTTGGAGGAGAGATGCCATCATCAGATGTGAGCCCAGCAGACCCGCCCCGTCCCTGGGAACACTCTGCTCTGCGTCTCCTGCCAACCCTGACTTCTAGCCACCAGTTGGACCGGCCCCCTCTTGGCTGGTTCTGACCTTGGCCGCCCCCGTCCCCCCTCCCTCCCCCCGCCTCCCACGTTCTTGGTTCTGATTGGGTCTCCTGGAAGCCTCTGCCCCCAGCTTTTCTTCCTATTTGCTGTTTTGGCTTCACCCCTAATTTCAGTCCAGGTTTCTGGCCTTAGCCTGCTGGAAACCCCTGACCTTGCTGCTGTGAGTCAGTTGGCGGAGCCCCTCATCACAGCATGGAGCTCCTGCCTGGCTTCAGGGCACCTTCTGGGGTAGAGGCTGCAACTGTCTGGCCTGTATTCATCTCCCCTTCTCCTTATGCACAGAACACTGTTTTATTCCTAAAGGCAACATATATGTTTCCCAAGCTTCCTTGGAGCGATAAGTAGCTGACGACATAAAAATGGAAGTGTAGGCCGGGCGCAGTGGCACACGCCTGTAATCCCAGCATTTTGGGAGGCTGAGGTGGGTGGATCACGAGGTCAGGAGATCAAGACCATCCTGGCTAACATGGTGAAACCCCGTCTCTACTAAAAATACAAAAAAAAAAAAAAAAAAATTAGCCAGGTGTGGTGGCACACACCTGTAGTCCCAGCTACTCGGGAGGCTGAGGCAGGAGAGTGGCGTGAACCTGGGAGGCGGAGCTTGCAGTGAGTGGAGATTGTGCCACTGCACTCCACTGTGGGTGACAGAGCGAGACTCCATCTCAAAAAAAAAAAAAAAAAAAAAAAAAGGAAGTGTAATCCCAGCACTTTGGGAGGCTGAAGCGGGCGGATCACTTGAGGCCAGGAGTTTGAGACCAGCCTGGTCAACATAGCAAAAACCAATCTCTGCTAAAAATACAAAACTTAGATGGGTGTGGTGGTGGGTGCCTATAATCCCAGCTACTGGGGAGGCTGAAGCAAAAGAGTTGCTTGAACCTGGGAGGCGGAGGTCGCGGTGAGCTATCACGTCACTGCACTTCAGCCTGGGTGACAGCGTGAGACTCTGCCAAAAAATAAAATAAAATAAAGAAATAAAAGAAAAAGAAAAAGAAAAAAAAGGAAGTGATCAGGCATCAGGTGGGGTTTTCAAGAAAGTAGGAGGCTGCCTTAAGTGGGAAGAACATCCCGTTTTCCTCTTCCTCCAACTTTCTGCTTGGAATGTGGACATTTGGGCTGACATTGTGTTTGCCATCTAGAAAACATGCAGCGACTCAGAGGATGGGAGTCATGGGCTAGAAGCTGCTGACTGGCAGAGAAAAGAGAGGAGACTGGAGCTGCCACTGCAGCCCTGGGCTGTCCCCTCCTCACTCCTGGTGAGGAACTGAATCTATTTCAGCCACTGTCACTTTAGATGTTTGTTACTAGTGGGTGAATTTCATTCTTATCGGATGCAATTGTCCTTCTGCTTGGCCTCTCGGTCCCTGTCTCTGAGTGGCGCCTCACTCCCCAGTTGACTCAGATTTCAAACTCTGGGCATATCTTTTCCTCCCCTCTCACCGCCCCCATCCTGCCAGTCTACAGTTCTGCCCCTCCTCCCACTCCCTCCACCACCACCTAAGTGCCTGTTAGGTGAAGTGGGCCCCTAACTGATCTCCGCATCTCTGGTCTTTGCCACTGTCATCAATGTGGTACCTCTGGCAGGATACCCTTCCTGAAGAGTAACTAATCATGTCATTACCTTGCCCACAGCTGTCTAATTGTTTATTGTGTCCATAAAACAGCTCCAAACTCTTGAGCAGAGCATTCAAATGCCTCTACCACCTGGTCCAGCCCACCATCTAGGTCTTATTTCCGAGTCTTCATCACATGCCCCTTGAGGCCTATAAGGCTATTCCTAGTGCCTTAAACACCTCAAAGCTCCTCACACCCGTATGCCTTTCTCTCTGTCCCTCGAATGCAATGACCTCGTTGAATCCTTCCATCCATTCTTTGGGACCCAGACAAGCTCCAGTGCTGCCCCTCTCTGATACCTTCTAGTTCTCTGGCAAGAATCGCTCTCTCCTGCCTCTGTCTTCCCACAGAACTTTGTATTCCTTTTGTGGAAATTTTAATGCTTTATGTCATTAAATTGCAATACCTTCTAAGGCAGAATATGACAAGTTAGGGACCACATCTTACTCATGTTTGAATCCCTTGGAGGAATCTTCTCCTTCCAGTAAAGACTAGGGTTTCCGTAGAGGTTTGTTGAACTGAGCTGAATTAATCAAGAAGTCACTTTATATTTAGCTAAGAGTATTAAAGAAGGGAATGAAAAGAGGTGAGAAAGAGTCCCTGGAAGAACAGGGGTCGCAGCTAGTTGCCACCAGGACTGGAATGCCCCTAGTGCTTAGCATGCACACTGGTACAGCAGCACCTGTCACCCTGCTGCCACCCTTTGCTTATCTGATTACTCATCTGTCCCATTAGTCCAGGACTCCAGGATTCTTTTATTCTTTTTTTTTTTTTCTTTTGGAGACAGAGCCCACACCTGGTCTAAAGGGTCTCACACCTGGATGTGAGTCCCAATCATCTGCAGAGCTTTTAAAAACAGAATTTTGGCTGGGCGTGATGGCTCATGCCTGTAATCCCAGCACTTTGGGAGGCTGAGGCGGGCGGATCATCTGAGGTTGGGAGTTTGAGACCAGCCAGACCAACATGGAGAGACCCCATCTGTACTAAAAATACAAAAAATTAGCCGGGCATGGTGGCGCATGCCTGTAATCCCGGCTACTCGGGAGGCTGAGGCAGGAGAATCGCTTCAACCTGGGAGGCGGAAGTTGTGGTGAGCCGAGATTGTGCCACTGCACTCCAGCCTGGGCAATAAAAGTGAAACTCTGACTGAGAAAACAAAAAAACAGAACTTCAAGACTCAACTCAATCTCTGAAGAATAGAACCAGGGATTAAAACTTATTTTTACAAAGGAATTAAAAACTTAATTTTACAAAGGTCAGGTAATTCCAATATTTGCCTGGATTTGCAAATCATGAATATAATTCAATCTTTGCATTTTATGATGCGGTTCAGTAATGTGTCCAAAACAACACGGTTAGATAACAGTATAACCTGAACAAGAACTCAAACATACCTTGTGGCCCGGTCCGAGACATCTACTCAGCTACCTCTGTGTGCTTGCAATATGAATTGTGGCAATCAATGCAAGAAAAAGGATTCTATGAAACCAAGAGCTGAGGTTTGGATGGAAGTATTGCCTGTATTCCAATGGACTGGAGGGGACAGACAGGGAATGGGTCTGACAGGAGTGTTCCTTTCCTTCCATGGTAGGGTTTCTAAGAAGCAACCTGTCCGAGTCCACCTATTAGTCACAGGAGGTGACATTGGCCCCTAGTGATGCTCAAGCCATGGTTTTTCTGAGCATGCCTTTTTCATTTAGCTTTTACTCAGAGATACTTAACACATGGAACCTGGTTGCTGACAGAATGACCTCAGTAGGGAGATGCAGGGAACTACTTTTTCACACCTGCAATGTAACTGATTATAAAAAATTAAGGCAGCCCTCCCTTCCATAGGTAGGGAGGGCTGCCTTAAGAACAATGGAATTGCAAACTTCTGGAGTATTCTATAAGAATTGTTACTGTGCTGGGCACGGTGGCTTCCACCTATAATCCCAGTACTTTAGGAGGCCAAGGAGGGAAGCTCCTTTGAGCCCAGGAGTTTGAGAGCAGCCTGGGCAACATAGGGAGACCTCATCTCTACAAAAATAAAAATGTTAGTGGGGTGTGGTGCATGCCTGCAGTTCCAGCTACTTGGGAGGCCGAGGTGGGAGGATTGCTTGGGCCTGGGAGGTCAAGGCCGCAATGAGCTGAGATTGCTCTACTGCACTCCAGCCTTGGTGACAGAGCGGGACTCTGTCTCAAAGAAAAAAAAATGCTACTGGAATTTGTTAGAATGCAAATTTTTAACCTACAGCATTGGATGTTCTGACCCACTAAGTCAAGGTCAGAAGGGTGACCTTGTCTTAAATTGCATTAAGAGATTTAGAGACAAAAAATAAGGCAACCAGTCCCCAAGAAAGAGTGTGGGGAAATTTATTTTAAACTCCCTCAAATTTGGCCTGGTGCAGTGGCTCACACCTGTAATCTCAGCACTTTGGGAGGCTGAGGTGGGGCCCATAAACTTGTATTTTTAGCAACAGCCCAGGTGATTCTGAGGCTGGATGATATCTGGAGAAATCCTGCTTTGAAACTTGCTATGAGGAGGAAGAAACCATCACAGAACATGGTGGTTAAAGACTCCTATAGAGAAAGAGTCACTTGGGTCTATACTTAGCCTGCTCCTGAAATACTTGGAAGAAAAGCAGCTAGAATCAATGTGTAGTATATTCTTTCGGATCAGAATCCTGTTGAGTTAGTACTCTACAGGAGTGGATCTCAACTGGGAGTGATTTTGCCTGCCAAGGGTCCATTTGGCAATCTCTGGAGACATTGTTGGTTGTCAGAACTGGGTGTGTGTGTGTGTGTGTGTGTGTCTGTGTGTCTGTGTGTTACTGGCACCTAGAGGCCAGGGATGCCAGTAAACATCCTAAAGTGCCCAGGACATCCCCCACAACAAATAATTCCCCAGCAAAAGTGCCCATAGTGGCAAGTTTGAGAAACTCTGCTCTGCAAAGTCAACAGGGATGCAGAGAAGTGTGGCTAGCACTGGGAAAGCCATCAAAGGGTAGAGTGGGGGAGCTGGACCTGACCTTTGAGCATGCTTGGTCCAATCCTTGCAGAATAGGAGCCCCAAACTGCTTGTTGAATTGTTCTGCTCTGTCAGTTTACGGAAACAGGTGGAAGAGTTGTTAAACCTGGAGGTACTTAGATCTTCTGTGAGCCCCCGGGTTTCTAAGCCCAGATGGTAATTAGATTTTGTGTCAGTCAGGGAAAATGAAATTCTGTGATCAAACCAGATGCCACAATCCATACCCAGACTTGATGCACTGTTAGATAAATTAGATACTAACAAAATCATCTCAACTCTTGATTTAGGAGAGGGTTTTGGGCAAATAGGAGGAAGGCAAATTCACAACAGCATTTGTAGCACCAGATGGGCATAGGAACTTAATTCCCGACCCTCTGGTGTGGGAAACTCACCAGCCTTTTTCCAGAGATGGGTTAATGGCTTATTAAGTGAGCTGGACACGTGTTGGCAGCCCACGCTGATGGCATTACTATATTAAGCCAGAATGCATATGGGCATCTGGAGTCTCATATGGCTGCCAAATTGATCCATAAAGCTGGGCTTATGGGGAAAGTGAGCAAATGGCCATTTGGGTGTCTGGGCTCAAAGATTAGGGTACAAAGTGGGAAACAGGCACATGAACCCATTGGGGATAAAAGGAGCAGCTCACAAAGGCGGTCAAGTTTCTGCCACTAAAGAGTCACACCACTTCTGACCAAGAGACATTTGGGAGCTATTTGCTTTCTGAGGTCCTGTTAGAATATCTGAGGACAAATACAGAAGATGAACAGCACAGAAGACAAACATATAAGGAACTCCTACTGCAAGTCACCTCATTAGAATTTTCATTTCATGAAGATAGAAAGAACTACCAAAAGGTAGTTTGTTTAGAAATAGATTTTAGGGAATTTTATTGATTGAGACAGAATCTCACTTTGTCCCCCAGGCTGGAGTGCAGTAGCATGATCTCAGCTCACTGCAACCTCTGCCTCCCGGATTTAAGTGATTCTTCTGCCTCAGCCTCCTGAGTAGCTGGTATTACAGGCATGCACCAACATGCCCAGCCAATTTTTGTATTTTTAGTAGAGATAGCTTTTCGCCTTTTTGGCCAGACTGGTCTTGAACTCCTGGCCTCAAGTGATCCACCTGCCTCAGCCTCCCAAAATGCTGGGATTACAGGTATGAGTCACTGCACCAGGCCAAATTTTAGGGAGTTTAAAATAAATTTCCCCACACTCTTTCTTGGGGACTGGTTGCCTTAGTTTTTGTCTCCAAAACAACTCAGTGAATCCAGTTTTTTCTCCTTGAGCTGATGAAGTAAGTACCATTCACAATTAGGTTAAAGGCCAGGACGTTGCAGTGGGTTTGGGTGTGAGTCATTTACCAACCAAAATTATAGTCTAACAACAAGCAGCCATACTTCAATAGTCTACTAGGAGCAGAAATAAAAAGTTTCTTGATGAAGCCGAGGATCCAGAGGACCCTGGGAAGAGCTTGGTGGAGGCACTGGGGAAGGGACCCTTGCTGAAACATGAGTCCCCCTGTCATTCATGGGAAGGACATAGCCAAGGCCTGCCAGATTTGGAAATGGGATTTGAGTGCCTACTTTCCAGGCATTTTGTTAAACTTAAACATAGGTTAAAAGTGAATACAAACTAGAAACAAAAACAAGCAGGCAGCCGCATCCTCCGGGGGGTTAGCAAGCACTGTGAAGATGTTAGTCCTCCATTGTGAGGCTTTTACGGTCCATTTTCTGACTTGTTTCAAAGAAGTAAAGCTGAGAATGTTGTCTAGACCCCAGATATTTAAGATGCTATGGAGAGATGCAGACATGCTCCAAATTTTTGACTCTCTGAAAGATGCAAACGTAAAACCTTTACAGAGACTGCAGCAGATGTGCCTATTAGAAGACTAATGGTCTTAGAATCTTCCAGTTTCCGCGGGATGGGATGTGTTTATTGAGCTATGCTCTGTGCCACACACTGTGCTGCATGCTGGGATACCCAGCTCCATCAGTAAAGAAAGCTCACTCCATATGGGGAGAGAGAGTCCTGCAGATATGACTAACAATCAGAACACGAAGAAGGAGGGCCCACTCCACTGGGGTGGGCGGAGAATCAGTGCAGTGTTCTCTTACCAGGGGACACTTAATCTGGGATTTGAAGTGCGAGTGGGATTTATGGATGGGGGAGGAGGCGAGGCAGGCACGATGGCAGGGCAGGAAGAGAAGGCAGGATTTCTGGGAACTATGGAAAGTGATCGGGTCTGGAGCCCAGGAGAGAGGAGGTCAGGAGCGTGCCTCTAGGAGTTTTCTGCAGCCTAGGAGGAGCAGAAGGCCTGGGGTGTATGGGTGGGTTCTCAGAGAGAGGTGAAAAGCAGAGAATCTTGGTGATCCTTTATATGTAGGGGGTGGGGAGAGGACAAGGAACCAACACAGTAGCCAGAGTGGGGAAGAGAATGAGGCACATGGACGGAGAGAGGGCTGGGGTTCCTGAAAGAGGGAATCGTCAGCAGGGTAGGAGCTCAGAGAGAAACACAGTGGATGAATAAGAGGAGACATTTACTGTAACCATGTAACTGAGGGTCAACTGTAGACTATATTCATGGAAAGTAATACTATTAATAACATGGGAAATTGATCCTGGTATAATATAGTAAGTGAATTGGTTAACTGGAGATGCCCTGGGTAGTTATGACTGGTTGGAAAATGGGCTTGAAAACCACTGAGCCCAAGAGCTTGGTGCTTTGGGTCTGCTGGATTTTTATCTCCTCCTCTGTTATCTGGAGGTGGGAGACACTAGGCTGTGTTAGCCCCCCTGCAAATACTCGGTTCTACATTTGTACGTTTGCCTTAAGGAACTGTGGTGCTTCCGGTTGTTTTGAAAGGTTAAGGAGTTTAAAAGATGGCATCTTTTGAAGGAAGTTATTTGACTATAAAGTAAAAAACAATTGAGCTATACTGGATTTAATAGGAGAGGAGTAACTATGTGGACTGAAATGTAGATAGTTGACAAAGCAGTTTATTTAATGAAGAAAAATTTAATACTGGATTTGCACCTGAAATTGGAAATTTAAAATATAAGAGAGCATTTTGGTACTAAGGGGTTCACTGTTGAATTATCTGCAATATCTAAAATAAAAGGCACATACATGTTCAATCGTTAGACAAATTACATGGTCCTTCTGTATCCACAGGGGATTGGTTTCAGGATACTAAATCTACAGATGCTCAAGTCCCTTATATAAAATGGCTATGCGGCCGGGCATGGTGGCTCATGCCTGTAATCCCAGCACTTTGGGAGGACGAGGTAGGTGGATCACTTGAGGTCAGGAGTTCAAGACCAGCCTGGCCAACATGGTGAAACCTATCTCTACTTAAAATACAAAAAATAGTGGGGCGTGGTGGTGGGTGCCTATAATCCCAGCTACTTGGGAGGCTGAGGCAGAAGAATTGCTTGAACCTGTGAGGTGGAGCTTGCAGTGAGCTGAGATCGTGCCACTGCGCTCCAGCCTGGGTGACAGAGTGAGACTGTCTCAAAAAATAAAAATAAAAATGAAAAATAAATAAAATGGCTATACACATCCTCCTGTATACTTTAAATCATCTCTGGATTACTTATATTACTTAATGTAATGTAAATGCTGTGTAAATAGTTGTTATGCTGTATTGCTTTATTTGTATTTTTTTAATTGATGTATTATTATTTTTTATTTTTTTTCTGAATATTTTCTATCCATGGTTAGTTGAATCCTTGAACGTGAAACCTGTAGATACCGAAGGCCAACTGTAGACTATATTCATGGAAAGAAATAATAACATGGGAAATTTATTCTGGTATAATATAATAAGTGGAAAAAAGTAGGATTCTTTCTCTGACTGGTGTAATTAAGGGTGATTTAAATTTCTCTTTTTTTATACTTTTCTGAATTTGCCACACTCTCTGAAATAAGTAACGTTATTTTAATCCTGGGAACGACCTGGCATCACAGGCAGGGCTCTTCCTGCAGGTGGTATGGTGGAAAGATCACAAGGTTCTGGGTTGGAAGAGCAGCTCCTGTCTGCATCTGTTTCCTACGGGCCATGTGATGCTGCGCAAGTCCTGTGAGCTGTGGGAGAGGCCTTGGCTTCTCACTCAGAGTCTGCTCCGGAGTAGGGAGGGAGGAGGTAGTCAGGGAGGAGGACAGCCTCTCTGCCTTGCCTTGGGGACCTACCTCCAGGTTGAAGCTGTCCAGGGCTGGGCGGAGCTTCTCCTGGCATGTGAGACAGTCCCTCTGACAACTGCTGAACACACTGGAGAAGAGGCTGAGCAGCAGCAGGTCACAAACCAGGACTTTCATGGTGCAGGAGCAGGAAGCAGGTGCTGGAACATACAGGAAGCATGGCAGTGAGTACAGCCATTCTCGGGGGGCTGCTCAGGGCCGGAGACCCTAACCCAGAGGATGCAGGAAAGACACTCTTCTGCTCTCTCTGGCAGGACGGCACTAGGGGCCTGAGATTCACTTTCCAGGGGTGTAAATTGTCAAGGCCATAGGCAACCCGGCCCGATCACCTAGACTCAGTGTTCATGCACAGGCTGACTAGTGTCTGGGTTCTTGGGTTGGTCCTGGGTGTCAGGACACCCCTGTGATTCCTGTCACCTGCCTGGCCTTGACACCACACAGGCACTTTTGGGAGCAGCTGTGTGGTGGCAGAGACAGCTTTCTTGGAAGCTGAAGGCATCGCTTTGCAGCTTACCAGCATGTGACATTAAATCAACCTCTTTGAGCCTCAGTTTTCATAGCCCATAAAAGGGGCACAGTGGCACCTGCCTTATCACAGGCCTATTGTGAAGATGAAATGAGATCTGTAAGGGGAGTTTTGCAAAGTGCTGTGCAAAAGTAAGATGAGTAAAATACGAGATTTATTAATGACTCAAGTGCTTCCCTTCATCCGCCTGACCTTCCCTGCTGCAGCCAGGAATGCCCCCAACCCCCATACCCTGAAATCTCTCTTCCAGGTACTTGCCTCTTATCCCTGCTAGATGTGAGCTAGTGCTATGGTCTATCTCTGTCTCCCTAAAATTCCTATGTTGAAATCCTAACCTCCAAGGTGATAGTATTAAGAGATGGGATCTTTGGGCCAGCCACAGTGGCTCACGCTTGTAATCCCAGAACTTTGGGAGGCCAGGGCAGGTGGATCACTAGAGGTCAGAAGTTCAAGGCCAGCCTGGCCAACATCATGGCAAAACCCTGTCTTTACTAAAAATACAAACATATATGCATATATATCCAGGTGTGGTGGTACACACCTGTAATCCTAGCTACTTGGGAGGCTGAGGTGAGAGGATTGCTTGAACCCGGGAGGTGGAGGTTGCAGTGAGCCGAGATCGTGCCATTGCATGCCTACCTGGTTGACAGAGCAAGACTCTGTCTCAAAAAAAAAAAAAAAAAAAAAAAAAAAAAGAGAGAGAGAGAGAGAGATGGAACCTTTGGGAGGTGATGAGATCATAAGACTAGAGCCCATATGAATGGCATTAGTGCCCTTGTAAAAGAGGCCCCAGTGAGCTAGCTAGTCCCGTCCACCACTTGAGGACACAGCAAGAAGGCAACAACTAAGAACCAGGAAATAGACCCTCACCAGACACTGAATCTGCAGACATCTTGATCTCAAACTTCCCAGCCTCCAGTACTGTGAAAAAGAAGTTTCTGTTATTGGCAGGGCATGGTGGCTCATGCCTGTAATCCCAGCACTCTGGGAGGCCGAGGCAGGTGGTTCACTAGAGGTCAGGAGTTCGATACCAGCCTGGCCAACATGGAGAAACCCCATCTCTACTAAAAATACAAAAATTAGCCAGAAATTGCTTGAACCCAGGAGGCGGAGGTTGCAGTGGGCCAAGATCACGCCACTGCACTCCAGCCTGGGTGGCAGAGCAAGACTCCATCTCAAAAAAAAAAAAACAAAAAACAAAAAACAGTAATTTCTGTTGTTTATAAACCACCCAATCTATGCTCTTTTGTTACAGTCACCTGGACAGACTAAGACAGTTGGCTTTCCGAGCACAGGCATTCCAGGTCAAGCACAGGTCCTGGCATGTGGAACTCGCTATTTAAAATTGAACAAAGAAACTATTCTAAGATAGTAGTAGCTCCAAGGATTGGTCGATTGGATCAGTGGTTTGCAATCTTATGTAGGATTTCCTGAAAGGTGTGCAGTTTTCACTGTTTCTCCTTGAAACTTATCTTTTGATCAAGCCTTCTGAATCTGAAAGATGCTTTCCTGGACTGTATCATTTTGGGTCCCTGTAAAACCATCTTTAGGTGTAGGATTAAATGGAAAGGGAACAAAGAACTTTCTAGAAATGTAAATGTTCTTGATTGAAGTCGCAGGAGTGTATCCATTTGCCAAAACCCATTGAGTTGCAGATTTATATTCTGTGCATTTCACTGTATGCAGTTCCCTTAATGAAGAGTTCAGTGCAGAAAGCCAAAAATGACTGCCTTTATTGCTCTTTCTTCAGTTGATATTGAGGAACTGTAGAAGGTCTTGCTACTCCAATGCACCCTGCAGACCAGCTGGAATCTTGTTAGAAATGCAGATTCTTGGGCCTCACCCCAGAACCACTGAATCAGGATCTGCGTGTCTTTTTGTTTTTGTTTTGAGACAGTCTTGCTCTGTCACCCAGGCTACACAATCTCAGCTCACTGCAACCACCACCTCCCCAGTTCAAGAGGTTCTCGTGCCACAGCCTCCTGAGTAGCTGGGATTACAGGCACATGCCACAATGCCTGACTAATTTTTGTATTTTTAGTGGAGATGGGGTTTCACCATGTTGGCCAGGCTGGTCTCGAGCTCCTGACCTCGTGATCTGCCCGCCTCGGCCTCCCAAAGTGCTAGGATTACAGGCACGCACTACCAGGTCCCACTGATTTTTTGGAAGGATCCGCATTTTTAGCAAGATTCCCAGGTGACTTATATCCATGCCAAAGTTTGGGAAGTGCTGGTATGAAAAGGATGTGAACAAAGGAGGGACCTGCAACTGAGCCCACCCCAGTTCTTCTTCTTGTGCATCATCAAAGCATTTCATACCCAGAGGATGACGGTAAGTATGGGATGCTCAATAAGTGTTTGTTAAATCAATGAGTTGAATTTTTGTTTGTTTGAGATGGTCTCGCTCTGTTGTCCAGGCTGGTGTGCAGTGGTGCAATCACGGCTTACTGCAGGCTTGAACTCCTGGCCTCAAGTGTTCCTCCCACCTTAGCCTCCCAAAGTGTTGGGATTACAGGCATAAGTCACTGCACCTGACCAATTAATTCACATTTGAGATGGGTTTTGAAACAAATAATGAACACAGTGCCTATATAAATGACTATCGCAAATGCATTTGAGATGAATTTTTCTTCTTTATCCCAAGGACCAGGGCTTTAGTTGAGATTTATTGCCTGGGTTATTGTAATAGCCTCCTAATTAGTCCACCTAATGTTCTGGCTTCTCCCCAAGCCATCTTCAATCTGATGATGTCACCATTTATTTGAACTAATTTTATAACCTCATTGCTGTCAGGAGGAGCTCCAAGGACTTAGCACTGACCGATTCTTGCCTCATCTCCTAGCACCTAACCTCGCATAGCCTCTAGTCTCAGCCAATCATGTATAGCTCCAAACTGTATCAGGCTCTTCATGTTTTTTTTTCTGAGACAGAGTCTTACTCTGTCACCCAGGCTGGAGTGCACTGGTGCTATCTCGGCTAACTGCAACCTCTGCCTCCTAAGTTCAAGTGATTCTCATGCCTCAGCCTCCTGAGTAGCAGGATTACAGGTGCCCACCACCATATCCGGCTAATTTTTGTGTTTTTAGTAGAGACGGGGCTTCACCATGTTGGCCAGTCTGGTCTTGAACTCCTTACCTCAAGTGATCTGCCTGCCTTGGCCTCCCAAAGTGCTGGGGTTGCAGACATGAGCCACTGTGCCTGGCTTCTTAATGTCTTTTTACCTTGGCACTTGCTCTTCCCTCTGCCCAGAATATCCTTCTCCAACTCATCCTTCACACACACCTCTAGCATCATCCCTTCTGGGAAGCCATGTCCACCCCATGGTCTGAGTTAGATCAGTCTCCTCTGCTGCCCTGGCATCTGGAAGAGCACATCATAGTGGGAGGCCAGCGAGCCTCAGGGGCTCCATCCATCAACACCGGCACAACAGACGCACGCTGCAGAGTCGCGGTGATGTGTGCTTTCTCATCTGCTAATGACTACAGACTGCCTGCTTCCCACCGCAGCTCTGCAGCTTGCTAGCTGTATTTGACCTCTCATTTCCTCATCTGCACAAATGGGATGAAATTAGTACCTGTCTCAGAGGATGATTAGTGGGTTAATGTTTGTAAGCAATTAAAATAGCACTGACAGGCAATAAGCATATATACGAGAAGGAAAGAACCCAGCATGCAGTGTTCACTCTAACACTCTTTTTTTTGTTTTTTTTGAGACGGTGTTTCACTCAGTTGCCCAGGCTGGAGTGCAGTGGCACAACCTTGGCTCACCGCAACCTCCACCTCCCAGGTTCAAGCAATTGTCTTGCTTCAGCCTCATGAGTAGCTGGGACTACAGGAGTGCATCACCACGCCTAGCTAATTTGTGTAACATTAGTAGAGGTGGTGGGGGTTCACCATGTTGGCCAAGCTGGTCTCGAACTCCTGACCTCAGGTGATCCACCCGCTTCGGCCTCCCAAAGTGCTGGGATTACAGAAATGCGCCACCTTGCCTAGCCTTACGTTTCTCATTCTACGAAATTTCCGTCTTTCTAGATATTTTTGTAGTGTTCCAAACAGCGTGGTTGTGCCCTCTGCAACCACATGGTGGCAGTGGCTATACGTCGCAGAAGAAATGGAAGGGAGGAGAAAAGGAGCCGTTTCCTTTCCTTCCTAATATGAGGTTGTAATACAGAATGTGTGCATCGGCTGAGCTGACAAGCTGTGACAGATGTTAGCGAAATGCTCTCTGGCTGAGGTTTTTTGTGAACTTCATTAACCAGGGCAATTTGCACATTCAGGAAATGTTGGCTGGTTTGACTGATGTTTGCCATCTCAAATTCTGGGTAAATGGGATTTAGAGGCGAGGTGTAAAAGGTAGATGAGCTTCTGGGACACGTAGTGCATGCTCCATTTGCAGGTGAAATGTGGGCCCCTGCACCTTGGCACTTGGGGAGACCTTGTTGAGTGTCCTTGGCTCTAGCCAAGCCCTCCCTGTGGGTCAGAGGCACATGTACCTTCCGGACTCCAACCTCCCAGCCCTTCTCTGTCTCCCCTCAGTTTTAACAATTGACTCCACTGATTATTCGAGGAGTCATCCACACTCAACGCTATCCATTGCCCCCTGCAATTCACAGAATCCGCAAAATGGAGATGACCACATAGTTCCCTCCACCCCGCAGGTGACTTGCAAGCTTTAAAATGAGACGAATGTCAGTGAAAACTCAAAATTATGTAAATATCATTATAAAAGAGACAGCATTCTGTATTTTCTCATACACCTCCCAACACCTACTACAATTGTGTTCTAGGTTAAATCAGATTTTGGACTTTGAAAACTCAGCAGATGTTTTTCATTTGTAAGAAGTCTTGACTATATCTATATGCTGGATGATGCTCTGTATTTAAATGGAGATGAGTACTTAGTTAATTCACGAGTTGTATTTGTGTTTAAACCTTACACTGTGGACCTGTGTGACTGCGGACAAGTCCTGAGATCCTCAGTCTTTTCAGCTGCAAAGTGGGGATAATAACAGGTTTGTTGTTACATGGATGCTGCAATTTTATACTTTGTAACGATGGGACTGTGTGCAAATTATTTCACTTCTGTGAGCCTCAGTCTTCTCAACTGTGAAATGGGAATAGTGACAGGTTGTTGCTATTTTTGTACAACCATAGCAGACATGAGTAAATAAAAAGTTACCTGTGTAGGTTGAATTTTACATGGTTGTATTTCACTTGGTGAGCCAAGCTCAGCTAATACTTCTATGTGGCAATACTATATTCTGGGCATCTCATATTGAATAAAGAAATATTGAATTGCCTTTTCTTTTGGCAATGACACCTCATAAATTTAATTGTGCCTTACTGTTTATAAAGATAAAATACTGCTATGGTTTGGCCTTAATCGATTTGTGTGTAATCTTGCTTCCAAGGGCAATATAATTAGTTGCTTATCTGTTTGGAGAATCACATATGCAGCTTTAGCCGAAGCTCAACCCTAATTAAGTTTTGTCTTATGACCTATGCGAAGGCCTGTAATTTTGATGCTGCCAGCAGAGAAGAGAAGAGGGGACTGGTCTTGCTAGAGGCAGATACACCTCCATCCTTTTCATCACTTTTCATCAACCGCATGTAGAGAACATTCTTGACAGGTTACCAAAAAATTTTATATTCATATATTATACAACCCTATAATCTAGGGTTAATATCAACCCACCTTTTTAAGATGAACATAAACTCTTAGAGGTTAAGCAATTTGACTAGGATCATCCAGTTTATAAGTAGCAGAGCCAGGACTTAAACTCAGGTGTGTTGACTCCAAATTGTGTGTTCTGGGAAACCATAAACTTTACACACTGTTTCTGCTTTTGGAAGGTTGCCAAATTCTGACGGAATCTCATTGTGGTGGAATCTATTTGCATTTCATAGCAATCATATTACTATGACTTTAGAGCGCTATGAGCCAGGCTCGGCGCTAATTGCTTTATAAGCATCATCCTATGGGGTAAGTGCTATCATCCCCGTTTTATAGTTGAGCAAACTGAGGCTTAAGGAGTCGACATAACTTGAAGTGGCAGAGCTAGGACTCATGTCTGATCCTGCCCGTCAGTGATCCCTGCAGCTGTCTTCGTGTAGGAGAACTCATTCAGGGACTTCCTCTTGTTCTGAACTCTGCACTCCCTCTCTGATGACAACCCCTTTTTTTTTTTTTTTTTTTTTTTTTTGAGATAGAGTCTTGCTCTGTTGCCCAGGCTGGAGTTCAGTGGTGCTATCTCGGCTCACTGCAACCTCTGCCTCCCGGGTTCAAACGATTCTCCTGCCTCAGCCTCCTGAGTAGCTGGGATTACAGGTGCCCGCCACCATGCCTGGCTAATTTTTTTGTATTTTTAGTAGATACGGGGTTTCACCATGTTGGTCGGACTGGTCTCGAACTCCTGACCTCAAATTATCCTCCCACCTCAGCCTCCTAAGGTACTGGGATTACAGGCATGAGCCACTGTGCCCGGGCTGATGACAACCTCTTTATTGTTGCTTCTCCCCAGTTCACAGAGGTATCCTTCATTGCGCACCAGCTGCATGTCCATTGGAAGATAGGTTGGTCTTCCCCATGCCCCATTTCTTAGACCCATTGCAGACAAGACTCCTACAATAGAGCTTGTGCTTATTTACCAGCTATTATGGAGAGAGGCTGCTTTGGTTTCTTTTCCTCTTCTGGCTGATACCATTACACTTCAAGTGTCTCTCCTCTGATCTAAATTTCCACCTGGAAAGAGGGGACAGCATAGAGGAGGTGGAGGAAAGAACAATTGCCCAGCCCAGCACAGGTCAAGCATTCCCTAGGCTGGGGAGAAATGAATGAGCGAGAGCTGTGCTCAGAAACAAGAGTCCTGGCTTCTAGTCCGGCTCTGTCGTTACCTGTGGGATTTTAAGCAAGATCTTTTCTCTCTCTGGGCCTCAGCTTTTCCCTCTATAAGAAGAGACAGTTAGATGAGATGGTTAATATTCTTTGATTTTATGAATGGCCAGATATTTGTACTTTCCTGGAAGTGAGAAGGGAGGGAAGAAGGGAAGAGGAAAAGGAGATGAAGGCTTCATGGGGAAGTAGCTTCCGGGCAGCATGGGAGGAAAGCCATAGAAAGGGTGTGGAGGGGGCAAAAGACACATGTTCAGGACTGCTGCAGGTGGGAAGGTAGCCCTCAACTCCCATCCTCCTGGTTCTGGGCCACACTCCCACATATACTGGCAACATAATTTAAATAGATTTTGGAAAGCTTTTATTTACTTTTAGCTGGGTGTATTGGGATGCATCTGCAATCCCAGCAACTTAGAATGCTTGAGCCCAGGAGTTTGAGACCAGCTTGGGGAACGTAGTGAGACGCCTATCTCTACAAAAAAAAAAAAAAAAAAAAAAAAAAATAGCTACATGTGGTGGTGCAAATCTGTAGTCTTAGCTATTCAGGAGGCTAAGGCAGGAGGATAGCTTGAGCCCAGGAGGTTGAGTCTGAAGTGAGCTATGATTGTGCCACTGTACTCCAGCCTGGGTGACAGAGTGGGACCCTGTCTGTAAACAACAGTAACAACAACAACAACAAAAGACCAGCCTGGGCAACACAGCAAGCCCTCCAACTCAAAAAGAAAGAAAGAAAGAAAAGCTTTTATTTACTTTTATGTAATAAAATCATTCAATGTTCTTTTCTAAAATATTGGAATATTGGAAAACACAGATAAACAGCAATGAATCTAGAACAACAATCTTCAAACTTCTTTTTTTTTTTTTTTTGAGATGGAGTCTCACTCTGTCACCCAGGCTGGAGTGCAGTGGTGCGATCTCGGCTCACTGCAACCTCCGCCTCCTGGGTTCACGTCATTCTCCTGCCTCGGCCTCCCGAGTAGCTGGGACTACAGGCACCCACCACCACGTCCGGCTAATTTTTTTGTATTTTTAGTAGAGATGGGGTTTCACCGTGTTAGCCAGGATGGTCTCGATCTCCTGACCTGGTGATCTGCCCGCCTTGGCCTCCCAAAGTGCTGGGATTACGGATGTGAGCCTCCGCGCCCAGTCAAACTTCTTTAAATTTGTACCCCTAGCAGTCAATTTTGAGTACACATTCCTAATTTATTTATAAGTTACATACTTTATTAAATCCACTAAAATGCAAATTAAGAAAGGTAAGATAAAAACAAAAGTCTCAATTTCCTGAAGCCCATTGTGAGTTGGAGGAAGCCAGAGCTCTGGCCGCCCTGTGCTCCTGGCACTTGCTCTGTGCGGCTCCTATCAGGAACTCCACACACGTTCCTTGGCCAAATGAATGAAAGGATGAATGGGGAAGGAGGGTGGGGGGAAGATTGCAGGCCAATGTGGAAAGAGGGGAGGTTGGATCTGAGCCATTGTGGGATGGCAGAGCTGGGTGCACGGTGAGGCATGCGATCTACTCCACCTGCTAGGGTGGGCCCGCGGGCTGATGATTTTGTGCTTCTGCAATGTTGAAGCAGCTGCCAGTATTTTGGAGAAAAAAAAAAAAAAAAAACCACAGGATCATGGAAAATTGAGACTGAAACTAATTG
Organism: Chlorocebus sabaeus; assembly: GCF_047675955.1. Lineage (NCBI taxonomy): Eukaryota > Metazoa > Chordata > Mammalia > Primates > Cercopithecidae > Chlorocebus > Chlorocebus sabaeus. The sequence continues at coordinate 27,920,620 of NC_132911.1, read as the reverse complement.
TAGCCTATCCAGGGAGATGCCCACAAAACTGGCTTGTCCCTGAAATTGATGTGCTCCAAATCTCATGACTAGTTTGTGATTAGATGGAAAGCTTTATGTTCGATTGTGGGATTTAAATAAAGGCGTTTAGAAAATTCAGTTTGCTTCATGACTGCCCAGCAATTCAAGCCACTACCAGTCATTCATTGTCAGGACGGCTCCTGTTTTCTGAGAAGGGTCCATCCCTTCCTAAGACATCTGAGGAGTAGCTCCACCCAGACCCGGAACGCAAGAGATTTCAAAGCTTCCTTCGTGGGCTTTGGGAGCTGTGGAGCTGGATGGGGAAATGAGGGATCGCTGAACCGTGTCAGTGCAAGTAAAGAACTTCCCATTCCTATGAATGGGAACTGAAACTTCCCATTCCTACCCGTGTGCATATGTGTGTGTGTGTATTAGCACAAAATAAGCATGCAGACAAGCTTAGCTCACTGCCTGGTGCAGAGTGGGTTTCAAGAAATGTTAATTCCATTGCCCTCCTTTTGTGTGTTTGACCTGGCTGCTGCCTCCCTCTTCAAAGCCCTTGACCCATCCAGATTCCACCTGCCTTCCCACTTGGTAGAATCCGAGGAATCCCTGGAGGAAGTGCTCCTTCTCCCAAATTCTTCTAGCACTTGCTCTCTGGATTATGCGATTTAGGACTGAATTACACCCAGCTTTGCATGGTCCTCTAATTGTTTCTCATGTTTGTGTCATGTCTCTCCTCTACCCCCGACCCCACTATGAGTTCACAAGCACCCCTGACCATAATGGGGAGATGAACTGGAGCCAGAGTGGCCTGGCTCAGTCCTGACCCTGCCATGTACTGAATAAATCATTTAATCTCTCAGGTTCAGTTTCCCCAACTGCAACACCGAGATAATGGCACCACCTCACAGGGCTGTTGCTGGGATAATAGGTGTGAAAGCGCCTAAATCGTTGTACAAACGTAAAGTGCTGTTATTATCACCTCCGCTGAATCTAGTAGAGCCCCTGCAAGCCTCCCTGCCTGGTGGAGTGTAGACGATAACTACCTGATTGATTGAATACAGAACAGCTTTGTGACAGCTCCTGTCATAGGCTCCAGGGAGCACAGGTTTGAGCCTAATCCTGCAATCACTCCCTTCATTGACAATGCAAACTCGCCTGCATTTTACAAATCCCTAAGTACTCTCAGCCTTCAGCTGATAAAGCAGGGGCTGCCGCCCTGTGGGCAACAAAACCGCGCCCTCAAAACAACCCGAGGCTGCACCACAGCACCCTTGACAGGCAGCACTGGGTGGCACATGGAGATATAAAAACTGCTGCTTTTACTGAAGTGAGGATGGTTGGGGATGGGTTTTCCAGGGACCCTCCTCTGCAGAAGACTCAGCAAGCCCAAAGGAGCACGAATCCTTTTTGTTAAAGGTAACACAGCCTCAGTGGAAGCTTGTAGAATATTTCTCTGCCACACTTTACAAATGAGAAAAAAAGAGGGTGCAGGCAGTAGCCACCCACAAACAGCGAAAAAGAGCAGTATTTGCTTTGGGAGGTTTTGATAAGAAGCCAGGCAGTTACTTTTCCCATCTATGTTGAAAACTCTGGTTTGGGCTTGCTGGCGAATGCCGTGCAAAGCTCATCTTTTGTTAGTCTGCCGAACAATGTTATTGGTTATAATTGGGGCAATTATGGGCTGCTTGAGGAAGCTAAACACAGATGTTTAAGCGCAGGATCAGGGTATTCAAGTCCAAAGCAGTTTGCTTTAAATAGTCCATTTCCCGAATCATCCTGCCTTACTTGAAATTCCCCCAGAACTTGCCCATGTTCAGAGCGAGATTGGGGGAGGAGGGGCTGGGTAGTGAAGCCTGGGGAAGCAAGACCGAGGGAAAGAGATGCACAAAGAGGAGGAAGAAAGAAGGTGGCTGAGAGAGCCCCCAGAGTTGGGATGCGGTGACTATGAACGGAGTATTCTGCATGACCTGGGCAAAGACCTTTAGGTGGGGGAGATGGGCAGGGGGAGAGAGATGCCAAGCAAGAGAAGAGCCCTCTAAATGAATCAGGTTCTAGGAGACCAAGGTCATGCCCGTAGAAATGCCCTCTGGAATTCACACGCCGTGGCGCTCAGCAGTGTGTGTACACAGGTGGAGCACACTCCCCAGGTCTGGCGCTTCCCCATTATTTGTAGCAATTTCTGTTGGGGGCAGAAGGGAGAAGGGCTCCCTGCGGATTAAAAACTCCCATCTGGATGGCATCAAGTTCAGTGATAGGCGGAGAAGCAGCCTGCACACCGCATCGGAGAGGAAAGGAAGCCACGGAGAGAAAACCCTCATGAGGGGGCCAGGGGCTTCCTGGGGGCCGCCCTGTGGAAGGCAAACCCCCTCCCAAGTGCCTGCCCCTCCCCTGACCTCACTCCTCCAGCAGCCTCCTTTCGACACAGAGCAACAACCACGTAGGGGCCACAGCTGGGGAAGCAAAACTTTTCCTCATTTCCAAGTTCCCCTCTTTCTGTTTCTGCATCTGTCTGCGGTTAAGAAAGAGCCTTAGCCCTCCCCCGTTCCCCACCATCCAAGCGCTGCAAAGGAGATGAATGAAGAAACCATCTCGCAAGAGGCCAGCAGCATCCACACTGGACAAAGGAGAGAGGCCGAGGAGCCAGACCCTGGTGGCCCTGCCCTCCCGGAGCTCCACGCAGTTAGTCCAGTTAGTCGCGGTCGGGCTGGGGGCCCCGTGCAGTTGCCTACCTGAGAGCTGTCAGTCCCCGGCTCCCTCCGATGGATGTGAGGCTCGGTTCCGCTGTCTCAGCCACACCAGCATATATATCCTCTCCCCCACGCACAGCCCTCCCCTTCCCTGCCCACCTCCATGACACATACACACACTGACCCCCTTCAGCAACCAAAGAGCAGAACCTGCAAGCCTTCTGGCTGCTCCCTTTCCCCGGATCTGCCATCAGACCTGTGACATCCCCACCTCCCCATCAATCCATTCTCAAGCCTGCTTCACCTGGACTCTGTTCAGCCAGGATCCCACAGCTGCCTTCCCTGTGCTTCCAGAGGCTCTGCGAGGACTGACGGGGAGCTCTGGCAAGTCAGAAAAAAAGCCTCCTGGTGACAGTGACGAGGCAGACCCCAAATCCTGGACTCTCCTTGAGCAACCTTTTTGCCTGAGGAGTGAAGAATAGGAGGCAGGCAGAAGGCAGGGGAGCTCACGCCAGGCTCCCACCGGCACAGAGGAGCCCAGGGCTGAGCTAAGCCAAGCCCCCACCTAATGTCACTGCCCCTAACTAGGCCACTCAAGGGGTGGCTCTACCTGCCCTGGGCCAGGTCAGGAGGCATTTCCACAGGTGCCCACAGCATGGTGCGATGGAGAGCGCTGAGACTCAAGGCTCAGATGGAAGTGTCTGAAATTCGGCTGTACAGTCAGAGCAAGGCACATCTCTTTGTGAACCTCAAGTCCTCCTTCTGGAAAACGAGTCTAACACTGCCCAGGATGGTTGTGAGTAGAAAAAGGAGATTCTGTTTGAATCTGCAACACACGAGGCCCTTAATGAATGTGCTACATCCTCCCTCTCCTCTCAGCCCCCTTTTCACACTAATTAGTATCACCTGGATCTAGAAATCCCATATCAGTGTCTGGTGTCACAACAGAGAGCTTTTAAAGCTTCTGCACCTTAGGGTGCCACTACCGAGTGCCCTGGAGGCTCAGAAGCTCTGGAAGCTTCCCTGTCCCTTACTGCAGAGCCTCCTTGTCTTCTGCAGCCGCTGGAGGTTGTGGGCTGCAGGAAGGGAGCTCACAGGCTGAAGGCACAGGCTCAAGGCTTTAGCATCCTTGGGGACCCCACCTTTCCTTACCTTAGGTGAATTGCACCATGACCCTGTCCTTAGTTTTCCCAAGAGGGTCTAAAATATTCCAGAATCCCAGGGTTTGAACCTGTGTCGTCCAAGGAGCTCAAGGACTCTCATATGGTGAGTCCAGTTCTCTTGTCTACCCACGACCGGGTGGAGAAGGATTGAGGGAAGCATCTGCCCTGACTGTGAATGGTATAGGGTTTCTTTTTGGGGTAATGGTAATGTTCTGGAATTAGATTGTGGTGATGGTTGCACAACATAGCAAGAATACTAAAACCCACCAAATTATATGCTTTAAAATGGTGCATTTTATGTTCTGGGAATTACATCTCAATAAAAAGAAAATAGGTAGAAAGACAGCAAACATCTGCTCAGGTTAAGAGCAACAGGTTCTGAGAATAAAATGTCCCTTCCATCTGTGTTCACAGCAAAAGGGCTCAGGAGACCAGCATACTCACAATTCTTCACTTAGATCTCTGTTGCCCAAACCTTACACTGCAGGTTACAGCTACCATTATGGACCCTTTGGGAAACTAGCATGTTCACTGAATGACATGGGGTCACTTTGGCATCCTGACATACTTCAGGGTCTCAGACCTGGATCCTGATTTCATACATGATGTGGCAGATATTGCTGGCTGCCTACTCAATCCCCATTCCCCTGTTCTTCCTTACTAAACAGTACCCTTGATTTTAATCTAGGCATCAATGCACTGAGCTAAAAGACTACATTTCCCATTGCTCAAGGGTTGCCAATGAGCATTAAGCTGCAGGTCCTTGGGTGGGGCTTCCAGGAAAGCTCTTTTAAAGGGGATCAACTCACTAAAGGCCTCTCTCTCTTCTTTGCCCTCCCTCCATCCTGCCTGGGACACAAATGTGATGGCTGCAGCTCTAGCAGCTATCTTGGATTATGAGATGAGACAACTTTGAGGATGGAAGCAATGAGTAAATATGATGGAACATAAAGATGGAAGGATTTTGGGTCCCTTACGACTAATAGAGTGGCCATATCAATGTTGGACTTCCAAAATTTAACCTTTTTTTTTAAAAAAAAAACAAACCCAAACCTTTATTTCAAATGTCAGTCAGTATTCAGTTACCTGTTGCTGCATAATAAGCCACATCAAGGCCAGAGGCTTAAAACAACAGACCACATATTTGACTCATGATTCTACAGATTGGGAATTTTGGCTAGGCTCAGCAGGGCAGTTCTTCTGGTCTCAGCCTGACTCTCTTCTGCACCTGCAGTTGGACTCAGAAGGTTGGCTGGGTGTCAGCTGGGGACCTTGGTTCTCTTGCACATGTCTTATCCTTCATGGGTCTCTCACATCCCTTCAGTATATTAGCCTGGCATGGCCTCATGGCAAACGTGAGGTGAAAGCACAAGCAAATACAATCAAGCAAGCGAGCAATCACCAGCACATGGAACCTCTTCAGACCTAAGCATGGAGTTGGCAGTCCATTGCTTTTGTTACATTTGTTGGCTAAGGCCAGTTGCAAGGCTGTCCAGAGCCAGCCTGGGTGGAGACTACAAAGTCCCAGGATAATAGAGGGTGGCTATGCAGAAGCCATTCATTGGAGGCATTGGAAACTTTAACTTCCTATGATTTAAGCCATTTAGTTGGGTTTTCTATTACATCCAGTGGAAAATTACCTTAAACAACACACCTGCCTTTGAGCACCTTGTCATTCCCAGGATGTTCAGGCAGCTAAATGTTTTTCTTCCCTTGCAGTTGAGGAAGAGAAAGAGCAAGAGTGAAAAGTCACTTAGCTTCTCTGGACTTTTCTTTCCTCATTTACCAGATAGAAGAGTTGAACCCAATGACCTGAATATTCTTGGTGGATTGAATGAAGCTGCATGTGGTGGCAGGCTGTCTCCTGTGATCGATGGAAAAGGGCAGGATGAACCCAGGAGGGAGTTTAAAACCAGTGTTGGGTGGGGGAGTAGAAGAACCTTGCCCCTCAGAAAAGCACAAGTAGACTAGAAAGGGTTCAGACTGTGTGGCATTTGTGATGGCTTCAGGGCCTCCCCCTTGCCACACAGTCACTGAGACATGGCACCTTGAGAGCCATGGGCTTCTCCAGCTGCCCCCTGCTTTTCTGATTGGCAGGATACATTTATTAAAATAGTTGGAAAGGAAAGGTCACATGTTCTTATTTCTACTGCTGTGTGTGTGTGTGTGTGTGTGTGTGTGTGTGTGTGTGCAAGAACTTGGAATTAATAAAATTCTTGGCTGGGCATGGTGGTTCATGCCTGTAATCCCAGCACTTTAGGAGGGCAAGGTGGGAGAATGGAGTTCAAGACCAGTCTGGGTAACACGGCAAGACCCTGTCTCTATAAAATATGAAAAACTAGCCAGGTGTGGTGGTAAGCACCTGTAGTTTCAGCTACTTGGGAGGCTGAGAAGGGAGGATCACTTGAGCCTGGGAAGTTGAGGCTGCAGTGAGGCATGATTGAGCCACTGCACTCCAGCCTGGGTAACAGAGTAAGACCCTGTCTCATTAAAATAAAATAAAATTATTATTTCTTCTGCTTATGAGGTGGTGGAAGTTCACTCCTGCCCACACCAGCTTGGCATCTTTGCAATAGAGGCCCAACCAGGGAGGCTACAAATATTAGAATCCACTCCGTACTGACAGGTAAATTTTGAGGCAGATTGAGAAAACCCTTTTTTTTTTGAGACGGAGTCTCGCTTGGGCTGGAGTGCAGTAGCCGGATTTCAGCTCACTGCAAGCTCCGCCTCCCGGGTTTACGCCATTCTCCTGCCTCAGCCTCCCGAGTAGCTGGGACTACAGGCACCCGCCACCTCGCCCGGCTAGTTTTTTTTTATTTTTTTATTTTTTTATTTTTTAGTAGAGACGGGGTTTCACCGTGTTAGCCAGGATGGTCTCGATCTCCTGACCTCGTGATCCGCCCGTCTTGGCCTCCCGAGAAAACTCTTAAAATTGTCATCAGAATATCTCAGTAGAGGAAGTACAGGGGAAGGAGGCAGCCGCAGCTGGGCGCCGTGTTGAGCTCAACACACCTCCACCCACCTGCCAATTTTCCCCTCTCAGAGTAAAGAGCCTCTCTCGGCCAGGTATTTGATTGCTTGGAATTTACTGATTAATTATGGCGCCTACCTCCAATTGGTCTCCCTAGTAACCACATTAGCAGGGTCCCACTGGAAAAGCTGCTTCTTACTCAATGAGGGCAAACTCTCTTCACATTTTAAAACACTTTTAAGTCAGAACACAACGAATGTTAAAAATAGAGGGACACACACATTTCTTCACAACTTTGCATCAAAATACGGATGGACTTTTGAACTACTGAGGGCAAGTTGCATTTTAGTAATCAGTAAGAGCTAGGTTTAAAGGAAGAGTTGGGTGAATCGGTTTCAATGCAAATAGCCAATGATTGCCTTTGCAAGTACAGGTTTTACTACCAGAGTATCCAGTCTTGTGCTGGGCTAGGTGATGTGAGAACGAAAGATATCTTTACCCTCAAGAAGCCGGCCCAGGGGACAAGTTAGATCGATGAATGGTGACCAGCACAACAGCATTTGCTATAGTGACTCAGACTATTCAAGAATTAGGGGATACATGATAAGGTGCTAATTGTGGATCAGACTGGAAGTGAAAGAGAAGTTCAAGAGAGGAGAGTGATGTTCAAGTGATGTTTATCTTATTTTTTGAATGATGTGTTAAGATGCTGAGGACAAATTGCATGTTCTGTGTGGGCAGGGAAGTGGCCACTGGGCTTTAGTACAGGCAAGGAGAAGGATTAGTGGGTGTATTAGTCTGCTTGGGCTGTCATAACCCAGTGCCACAGACTGGGGGGCTTCAACAACAGAAGGAATTTTCTCACATTTCTGGAGGCTGGGAATCTGAAATCAAGGTGTCAGCAAGGTTGATTTCTTCTGCGGCCTCGCTCCTTGGCTTGGAGATGGACGTCTTCTCCCTGTGTCCTCATGTGGACGCCCCTCTGTGTGTATCTGTGTCTTCATCTCCTCTTCTTTTAGGAACACCAGGCCTATTGGATTAGGGCCCACCCTAATGGCTTCCTTTACCCTAAATCACCTCTTTAAAGGCCCTACCTCCAAATGCAGTCACCCTCTGAGGGGCTGGGATTAAGACTTCAGCGTAGGAATCTGGGGGAGGGGTGTACAGTTCAGCCCATAACAGGGGGATAATGAAACTCTGCTCATCACATAATGGAGATACAATCCCAGAAAGGGAACTAAAGGTCACCGCAGGACATGAGTGAATAATGTGCACAGGGCATCCTTTCCACCCTCAGCCCTGAACCCAGGAGCTGGAATCCCTGGACACTAAGCTGACAATGTGCCCATCATTGCCATGTCACAATGTCCTGGGAACAACCCATGCAGGTCCCATTGCTACATCTTCAGAGCCCCATCAATACAGCTAGAAGCTCTGTCCTGAAACTTGAATGTTAAGATCATAGAAACCTAAAAAATGCCATGCTCAGAATAAGAAGGCATCCAGGCGTCCAGGTGTCCAGGTGTCCCAGCACTTCAGAAGCCTGATCACAGTCCCCAAAAAGCCTTGTAGGATGGTGCAGTTGATTTGAGTGCCGTGGAGGGGGTCTGTTATCCTTTTGTTTAATAATTTTTCAGAAATAGGTGTATGTTCCATGTTGGAGAGCCAACCCCCTCTTCAGCTTGTCACCTGTTAAATTAGTCACAGGTTTCGTAGGTTAGCTGATTTGCTCTCACAGCTCCACTCTTTGTGGGAGCCTCTTGGGACTCCCTCCAGCCCAGATCTCTCCTTAGATTTGGGTACCATAATTCCAGCACCTTTGAGATGTTCTCACTCAGATGTCACCTTGATGCTCACAAGGATGTTGTAATATCCTTGCTAGCTAAAACCCCCATCCACATTTTCATTGTCAGTGATGACACTCTGTCTTATAACCTCAGCCATCTTTCTTCTAACTCCTTCCCTCATCTTTGTATTCAGGTGTTACCAAATGTAATCAATTCATCTTTATCGCCGTTTGTCAGAGTTCCTAGGGTATGCATTCTCTCTCCCCACTCTCTTTCTTCAATCTATCCTATACACAGCAGCCTGCTTAATATTTTTAAAATGGTATTTTCATTTTGTTTCAATACCTTGTTCCAGAATTCTTGTTTAAAGGCAAAGAATGATAGTAGCAAAAGGTAGTGAACCTGAACTCCAAATGCCAGTGGTTGAGTCCTGGCTTAGCCCCCACATTGCTGTATGACTTGAGCCAAACCATTCCTGCTACCAGGGCCTTTTTGTGGAGATGGGGGTCTCACTATGTTGACCAGGCTGGTCTCAGACTGCTGGCCTCAGCAATCCTCCTGCCTAGGCCTCCCAAAATGTTGAGATTACAGGCATGAGCCACAGCACAACCACAGCCTTGAATTCTTATTCTTTAAAATGGGCATAGGGACCAGGTGCAGTGGCTCACGCCTGTAATCCCAGCACTTTGGGAGGCCAAAGTGGGAGGATCGCTTGAGGCCAGGAGTTTGAAACCAGCCTGGGCAACATAGTAAGACCCTGGCTCTATGAAAACAGAAAAATAATAGGCATAATAATACCTAACAATGGTGGTGTGATAATTTATTCAGTTAATGTAAATGAAGGAGCTTTGAAAACTATAAAATAGCAGACAAATACAAAATATAATGATTATTGCTCAAGGCCATCTCAAGTACAACCAACTCTTATGCCTAATTAAATGGTGGCCTTTTCCTTTTATAAGCTTACATCATTTTTCTGGATGATGTGTCTGGACAATTGTTATTTCCAGATTTGCAGTTTGCATTGCAGAATGTACCTCGTACTGTTCTCTGCTGGTACTATATTTTGCTTCTCTTGAAAAACTGGAAACTGCTGGAGGGAAGCAACTTATATTCTTTCTTATTTCTATGCAACTGAGCACAGTGCCAGGCACATTGAAGTCAATCAATTTCACATGCATGCATTGGGCACCCAATGCTTGTTGATATGCAGAAGGCGTGTATTAATGGGCAGGGGATTCGATACCATAGAATAAAAATTTCTGCACTCAAAGAGCTCACAGTCTGGCTTGGAGGGTGAGCTGCAAGAACTAAAAAAGGTACAGATGGCATTTCTAGTGTTAGCAAAAGACACCTGGCTACTTAAGGGAAATGCATCTCCTCCAGCTGGGATGGTGGAAAAGGTTTGGCCAACAGGGGAGATTTGAGCAGGGTCTTGAAGGACAGGTGAGATTGGACAGGCAGAGATGGGGAAAGGGTGAGAGCCAGCAGGCCAGGTGAGCTGGCCTAGAGGAGGCTTTGTAGAAGGGAGCAGCAGCAGACGCTGGAAATGCATGTAGGGTGAGACTGTAAAAGGCCTTGAAAAGTGGCCTCAATAGCTTACACTTTACCCAGTGGGGATTAGTAGGGCACTGGGAAGACATTGAATGTTTCTGTGCATGGGGAGTGATGTTATGGCAGTATTTTAGAAGTGGTCATCAAGGGCCGACACTAAATACTTATTGATTGGAGAGAGTGGGAGGGCCTCTGTAGGTGTTCATCTGTCTTTATGTGGCTGGTTCTGTATGGATGACTGCAGCCTCAAAAACCAGCTAGAAATAGACATACAAATGGTCCAACAACTACACTGAAAGCTTTTTATTTTTTCAGCAAATAGTGTCACATGAAAATCTCCTAATCCCTAGATGTTTCCTGTTTCTAGAAAAGGAAATCTCAAATCTCGAATCTCCTTCACTACCACCATCAGAGGTGTGACAGCCTGCCATGGTCCGAACCCATGCTTAAATGGAAGAGAGTCCCTTCTTTCTGCTTCTCCCCTGCTCCTCATCAAAGAGTGTTGGTGTAAAACTGGTGAAATGCCATTTCTCAAAATTGTGTTTTTGTTCACGCAAATGACTATCTTCCCAAAGCTATTTTGTGGTTCTGGAAAAGGAAGATACAAGATAGAATTTTTTTTTTTTTTGAGAAAGAAAATAGTTTTAGTGCTTTGCAAAATAAAATAATAGATCTCTAAGATTTCTAAGTTCAGGTTTTTGATATCAATTAAAAGACATTGCCAGAACACCTTGTTGTAACCTTCTCCCTCCCCCATGGCTTTTCCCACCCTGCCTAGGCTTCTGCTGGCTACATAAAGACACAGAAACACACACACCCACACGTGCACACACGTACACACAGCTGGTAGTTCCAGCTCTGTCTGCCATCATTACAATCAAAGAGCGTTTACCAAACATCCACGTGAGCTGGCGCTGTTAGAATTATTTGCCAAATGTATCTCGCTGAAACACATGAACACAGCGCCTAAAAAAACGTGAAGCCACATGGTCAGTTAAGATAATATAATTGTTTCACTGAGGATAAGGTATGTGATTAACCTCTGGTGTCTTGTGTAACAAACTGAGTGCTGCAAATCCCCAGGAGAGGAACTTTTTCAGAGTGACTGGCGGGCACCTGCTGAAACTTTGCTGCGCCTTTCCCCGTGGCTTTGTGCCCCAGTGTTGAAGAGGTACCCAGGCCTGGCTCCAGGAGTTCAGGCTCCTATCTTCCTGACAGATAAGGCTAAATGAGCATGGGGCACCCTCCTGGGAAAACACATCTGTATTCCATGCTGCTGCAGGCTTCCCCTGGGGCCACATCCAGGATCTGAATGTTTTATTGAACCATTAATAGTGAATTTTCTGCTTGAATTCCCTGCTGCTTGGAGACAAAAGGCACCAGAGGGCCCTGAGTCAGGGCTCAGGGTTTGGGTGGAAATGTTCTTATTTGCATTCCATAGCTCTGTGCGTGTGCATACTCTAAACAAGACCAAGCCACCCCTCCCCCTAAGCTAACTGTACATATTGGTGTTCATTCATTTGACACACATGCATGGAGGGCCTGTTAGTGCCAGGCACCATGCTAGGGGCTGGGCACAAACAAGAATAAGACCGAATCCCAGCCGAAACGCACTGGAGCCCTTGAAGCCTAAAAACTGCATTTGGTACCTACACAAAGCAGTGCATGTCCCAAATGTGAATAGGTTCTGGAAGGTCTTAATGAACAACAGACTCAGAAGAGGGTAGTAAAAGGAAGGTCAGATGATCGTGCTGCGTAAAATAAATACAGATGTGGATTGGTGGGAGACAAGAAAGCAAGCGTCGATGTAGTGATTTTTCCTCCTTTTCATCCCTCCCTCCCTCCTTTCCTCCCTTCCTCCCTTCTTTCCTTCCTCCCTCCCTCCCTCCCTCCCTTCCTTCCTCTTTCTCTCTTTCTCTCTTTCTTTCTTCTCAGAGTTTCACTCTTGTTGCCCAGGTTGGAGTACAATTGCACAATCTTAGCTCACTGCAACCTCCACCTCCTGGGTTCAAGTGATTCTCCTGCCTCAGCCTCCCAAGTAACTGGGATTACAGGCATGCTCCACTATGCCTGGCTACTTTTTTTTTTTTTTTTTTTTGAGACGGAGTCTTGCTCTGTCACCCAGGCTGGAGTGCAGTGGCGCGATCTCGGCTCACTGCAAGCTCCGCCTCCCGGGTTCACGCCATTCTCCTTCCTCAGCCTCCCAAGTAGCTGGGACTACAGGCGCCCGCCGCCACGCCCGGCTAATTTTTTACATTTTTAGTAGAGACGGGGTTTCATCGTGTTAGCCAGGATGGTCTCGATCTCCTGACCTCGTGATCCACCCGCCTCAGCCTCCCAAAGTGCTGGGATTACAGGTGTGAGCCACCGTGCCCGACCTCCTGGCTACTTTTTTGTATTTAGTAGAGATGGGGTTTCACTATGTTGGTCAGGCTGGTCTCAAACTCCTGACCTCAGGTGATCCACCTGCCTTGGCCTCCCAAAGTGCTGGGATTACAGGTGTGAGCCACTGTGCCTGGTCAAGATTTTATTTTATGTTCTTATATATACAGTAAAGTAGGGAGAAAAATTTTAAGGTTAGATGAGAGGACCTTACATATCTAGAGTCTTTGCAAGCAATACAATATTTTATACTGAACTATTTGCTGAATGAATAAACATTCTACCAAAAAACAATTGTCCCAATAATTTCCTGAGCTGGAAAGTTTACTTATAGAATAGGAAATGGTATTTTCCCCACAAAAGAGAGTTTTTATTTTTATTTTTCTGATTATACGAGCAATACATGCTCAGTGTAAAAACAATTTCAGACTATACAAAAAAAACTATAAAAATGAAAACGATCTCAACTCACTGCAACCTCCGCCTCCTGGGTTCAAGCGATTCTGTAGTCCCAGCTACTAGGGAGGCTGAGACTGAGGCAGGAGAATGGCTTGAACCTGGAAGGCGGAGGTTGCAGTGAGCTGAGAATGTGCCACTGCATTCCAGCCTGGATGATAGAGTGAGAGTCTGTCTCAAGAAAGAAAGGAAAAAAAAAAAAAAAAAAGAAAAGGAAAAGAAATCCAGTTAAGCTTATATATTACATTTTTTGGTCTTTTTATTTTTTTTAATTTAGAGGCAGAGTCTCGCTTTCTGTGGTGCCCAGGCTGGAGCACAGCAGCACTTCTTCTGTTTCTTGACATTGACTTTTTGGAGTGTTCTGGCCAGTTGCCTTTTGGAATGTCCCCATTCTGGATTTGTCTGGTGTTTCTTCATGATTAGATTCATTAGGAGGAAACTAAATTTGATTCATTAGTTGATATAGTAACTGAACAGTCTTCCATTGTAATGATAATTTTGCCTTTCTAGTCAACAAGGAATCTGTGAGGTGATAACCTTGAGACTGTGTGATGATTCTGTTTCTCTATAACTCTTTATCCAATATATTTTTTGATGATTCTTGCTGGAATCAGTGATTATGTTGGGGATGGCACAATGATAATTTTCTATGGCTCGGTCCTCATTTATTCATGGTTTTCTTCTAAAGAAGAGCTTTTCCCCATTTTGCTTCTCTCATTCTTTCTCTTTAGGAGCACTGTGGATGTATAGATCTTAAAAAAAAATCAAGGTACCACAAACACTTACTGTGATTCTTTTCTGATGTTCAAATTGCCCCAAATTTGGCCCATGGCTTCTGTGCTCTGGCCTGACCCCATTAATTTTTGAACACTGTTTTCTGGCACAGTGTGTTCTGGAATTACCTTGCACTTTCTTTGCCCCAAATCTCAAATCAACCCAAAAGAGAGAATCTGAATGGCCAGAGGAGAATCTCTTACCCCTCACTCTTTATCCCACTGGCAGAAGAGGAGGGTAGGGTAAGGAAAGGGCCCCATAAAACAGATATTCCTGCCGATGTTTATGTGTGTGGAGGGGGGAGTGGGGACAGAGGGCAGGTGGAAGGGGAGTCCCTTGGGTGGTGGAAAAATCTGGAAGGCTCAACACCCCAGGACTTCAAGATTGGGACCAGCGTGCTTATTCTAATCCTTTCCTATGTTGTCTTCCTGGGACATATCCGTTGCATGTTTCCATGTCACACTTATCTCTGTGTTCATTTGAACCCAGTTTTACCTGTATGAAAATGCTGGTGGGGGCATGACAGTGTTATTTACCTCCCTAGAGATGCACAGTCAGATAAACCCTGATAAACTCAGCTAATATGTACTGATCTCCTACTATGTGCCAGGAGAGATGATTTCACAGACATTATCTCACTTAGGCTTCAAAGCAACTGTGCAGAAGAGGTGCTATTATTCTCATCTGACAAGTGAGGAAATGCGTTTTAGAAGAAGTAACATCTCAAGCTCATGTGCTGCGAAGGAGCAGAATCTACACTTGAATTCAGTTCTTCAGACCTCAGATGTGGTACTTTCTCTCCTATTGCTTAAAGCCTGTGTGTAAAATCAACCCAGTTCCCTGATACAGTCAATCACCGAACGTGCCCTGATTACTTACTACATGCTCACCACTGTACTAGGTACGTCCAAGGATACATCATTTATTAAGCACTGACTGTGTAATTTATAAATTACCCACTGACTAATTTATCATGGAAAGAGGTTTAATGAACTCACAGTTCCACATGGCCAGGGAGGCCTCACAACCACAGCTGAAGGTGAATGAGGAGCAAAGTCTCATCTTACGTGGCGCAGGTAAGAGAGTGTGTGCAGGGGAACTCCCCTTTATAAAACCATCAGACTTATTCACTATCATGAGAACAACATGAGAAAGACCCGCCCTTATGATTCAATTACCTCCCACTGGTTCTCTCCCACAACACGTGGGAATTATGGGAGCTACAATTCAAGATGAGATTTGGGTGGGGACGCAGCCAAACCATATCAACTTGTTTAAAGAGTTCTGCCGGAGCTGGCAGTGAGCTGAGATCCGGCCACTGCACTCCAGCCTGGGTGACAGAGCAAGACTCCGTCTCAAAAAAAAAAAAAAAAAAAAGGAGTTCTGCCAAAAGGATATTGACTTGGGTGTCAAGATACCTTGACCGACAATTAGATAACTTTTATATTGAGCATCTGAGGAATACCAGATATATACATAAGGTATGTATATATCTGGTATTCCTCAGTATCTGGCAGGATGCTGTGGCTCATGTCTATAATCCCAGCACTTTGGGAAGTTGAGGTGGGAGAATCACTTGAGGCCAGGAGTTTGAAACCAGCCTGGGCAACAAAGTGAGACCCCTGTCTCTACAAAAAACGAGAAAAGTAGTCAAGTGTGGTGATGTGTGCCTGTAGTCTCTAAGCCACTTGGGAGGCTGAGGTGGGAGGATTGCTTGAGCCCAGGAGGTTGAGGCTGCAGTGAGATATGATTGCACTATTGCACTCCAGCCCAGGCAACAGAGTGAGACTGTCTCTTAAAAAAAAAAAGTATGTGTTTTAATCTTGATAACACTCTGTTATGGACTGAAATGTGTCTACCTTAAATTCATATGTTGAAGCCCTAACCCCTAGTGTGACTGTGTTTGGAGTTACGGCCTTTGAAGGGGTAATTAAGGTAAAAAAAACAGTCTTGTAGGTGCACCCTAGTCCATTATGACTGGTGGCATAAAACACAAAGAGAAAGAGACACACAGAGAGAGAGCAGGCCATGAGGACACAGCAAGAACGTGGTTGTCTGCAAGTCCAAGAGAGAGACCGTAGGAACAACCAAACCTGCTGCCACCTTGATCTTGGACCTCCTGCCTCCTGAATGGTAAGAAAATAAATATCAGTTGTTTAAGCCACCCAGTCTGTAGCATTCTGCGACGGCAATCCTAGCAAATTAATACTCATCTTTTCAAGAAAGGAAATAGGATCTTGACTTCTCAGATAAAAGAGAACATAGTTCAGAGAGGTGAAGACATTTTCCCAAGGTCCCACAGATGGGAAGTGGTGATGGTGGAATTCAAACCCGGGTCTGTCTACACTAAAGCTCTGAGCCTTTCCACTGCACTCTCCTTTGATGTAGTTCTGGCACTGGCACAGCCGAGGTCCTGGGTAAATGCCATGAGGGCAGGGATGAGGTCTAATTTGCCTACTATTGTGTCCCCATGGCCAGCCACAGTCCCCATCAGCACTTGAATGTTTGTTGGATGAATGTCTTTGCCTCAAAGAGCTTTATGATACGGGTTAGGTAAGAAACCAACCAAGTACTAACCTCCATTAACATCCAAACTGTTTTGGTGGAAGTTCTTGGAATAATAATTCAGGGAAGAGAAAGTTCTGGGTGGACTGGAACGGCAAGAGAAAGTTTTAGAAGGTAGACAGGACCCTGCCTGGACCTCAGTTCTCAGGATGCCAGGACAAATGGTCATCGCGATTTACCATCCACGTCCAATGGATTATTAATTTACTTTCATATTGTAAGTCATCCTGTGAATACTTTACAGAAGTGAGAATAAATGTATAGTAAAAAACAACTTTACTAAAAATTTTAATGAGAATGCAAACATAGCAGACCTCTTCGCATCAAATAAATTTTGAGCCACAAACATAATTAAAAATTAAACACTGCAGTAACGTGTCCTTTGTTTTTTGAGACGGAGTTTCGCTCTTGTTGCCGAGGCTGGAGTGCAATGGTGCAATCTCAGCTCACTGCAACCTCTGCCTCCTGGGTTCAAGTGATTCTCCTGCCTCAGCCTCCCAAGTAGCTGGGATTACAGATGTGTGCCACAATGTCCAGCTATTTTTTTTTTTTTTAATTTTTAGTAGAAATAGTTTCACCATGTTGGTCAGGCTGGTCTTGAACTCCTGCCATCAGGTGATCCACCCGCTTTGGCCTCTCAAAGTGCTGGGATAATAGGCATGAGCCACCGCACCCAGGCCACATGTCCTTTTAACAAAAGGAGATGTTCCAGGTTCTTGTCACAAATTATTGCATGATGAAGTCCTTTCTGTTGATTAGCAGGGCAAAAATGTTACATTTCCTTTTTGTGGTTCACGCATTGATTCTTAAGACGTGGTTCACGCATTGATTCTTACGTTTGAGGACACTCACTTAGGATGGTGTCATCTGAGGCCTGAGAGCCTGAGATTTCACTTTAAGGATATATTTTACCATCATTATTCATGTCGACAGTCACTCTCTGTCTCTTTTCATTTCATTTTCTGGTTCATCTAATAATATGGAATGTCGTTTTCTGTCCATTTTATTTTCTTTGCCTTTATGGGTGGAAAATGAAAAATTCTGATTTGTCAAGTGTGTTCAATGCAGGCAAAAAGCAGCGTACAAAGATGGTATCTCCTGTCTTCTTTTGTACCTTCCTGAGAGATGGTGTGTCATTCTTTGGGTAATAAGAAAATGAAAGGAATAATTTGGAGATTCCTCAAAAAAACTAAAAATTGAGTTACCAGATGATCCAGCAATCCCACTGCTGGGTATAAACCAAAAAAATAGGAACTCAGTATATCAAAGGCGTGTCCTCACTCCATGTCTGTTGCAGTACCATTTAAGATAGCTAAGATTTGGAAGCAACCTGTGTCCATCGACTGATGAATGCATAAAGAAAATGTGATATGCATGCACAATGGAGTACTATTCAGCCACCAAAAGCATGAGAGCCAGTCATTTGCAACAACATGGATGGAACTGGAGATCATTATGTTAAGTGAAATAAGCCAGGCACAGAAAGACATCGAATGTTCTTACTTCTCTCTAGGACCTAAAAATCAAATCAATTGAACTCATGGACATAGAGAGCAGAAAGATGTTTACCAGAGGCTGGGAAGGGTAATTGGGAGGGAGGTGGGGATGGTTCATTGGCACAAAAATGTTAGAAAGAATGAATAAGGCCTATTATTTGATAGCATAGTAGGGTGACTATAGTCAATAATAACTTCATTGTATATTTTAAAATAAAGGATGTCATTGGATTATTTGTAACTCAAAGGATAAATGCTTGAGTGGATGGATGCCCCATTCTTCATAACGTGCTTATTTTGCATTGCATGCTTGTATCAAAACATCTCATGTGCCGCCTAAATATATACACTTAGTAGATACTCACAAAAAGTTTAAAAAACAATTTAATTTTTTTTTTAAAAAAGGAAGGATGATGATTTGCTTCAGTATTACACCATCCTTCTAGGCAATTCCATCATTCTTCCATTTAAAAATTTTTTTTCAGGCTGAGCGTGGTGGCTCACGCCTGTAATCCCAGCACTTTGGGAGGCCAAGGTGGGTGGATCACGAGGTCGGGAGATCGAGACCATCTTGGCTATATGGTGAAACCC
The DNA here is from genome assembly GCF_047675955.1 of Chlorocebus sabaeus. Classification (NCBI taxonomy): domain Eukaryota; kingdom Metazoa; phylum Chordata; class Mammalia; order Primates; family Cercopithecidae; genus Chlorocebus; species Chlorocebus sabaeus. The sequence continues at coordinate 27,902,188 of NC_132911.1, read as the reverse complement.
TTTCTCTAGTGAAAAAAAAAAAAAAATACAGAAAATACAAAAAATTAGAAGGGCATGGTGGCACATGCCTGTAGTCCCAGCTACCTGGGAGACTCAGGCAGAAAAAATTCCTTGAACCCGGGGGCGGAGGTTGCAGTGAGCCGAAATCATGCCGATGCACTCCAGCCTGGATAACAGAGCGAGACTCCGTCTCAAAAAAAAAAAAAAAAAAAAAAAAAAAAAAAAAAAAAAAATTATTTTCATCATTTTTTGGCATGGTTGGGAGCAATTGTTACTTAACAGTTGGGTTACTTATCAGTTGTTCCCAACGATGCCAAAAATGGTGAAAATAATTTTTAGATGGAAGAATGATGGAATTGTCAGGATAATAATAATTGAATAACAATAATTCCCAGGATAATAAAATAGTAAAGTATCTCAAGATATAAGAAAAATAAGGTCACCTAGATCCTGTAATGTCTCTTATACACATTGCCATTAGATAAAAAGGATCCCAGTGGACCCATATGGTAATTGCAAAATAAAATACGTTTTATTTAATTAAAAATATGTAAATTCCCTCTTCGTTCTTTGCAAGACCTCTAAGAAGAAAAGGCATAAAGCAATCTTTATAAAGCGTTAGAGCTTAAAAAAAGAAACACAACGGGGAATTGGGAACGTTGGGTGTAGATAGATAGGCACTCCCGCTATGGGAGGAATGACTGGCAGACAAGCACAACAGAGGGAGGCAATACAGGTGTGGGAGTCAGTGAGTAAATCAGATCCACCATTGCTGATGCTTTGTTGGGGAGAGAGGCATCAGGTTGGAGGACCAATGATGGCTGCTCATCAATTTGAGCCGCGTGGATGCTAGTCTGTGGCAAGAAGTAGTGAGTCTGGAGGGTTTTGAGCAGGGTGGCATGAGGCATGCAAACATTTTCTTGGCTTTTTTTTTTTTTTTTTTTTAACTAGGATTGTGGAGCTTTATTCCCAAGGAAAAATTATAGCTTTTAAAATATAATAAAAACCGTACCTAAGAATCTTTTTTAGTTGCTGTCCGTAAGTTTATTGTCTTTATCTGAAAAATCCTCATAGAAAATTGTTTGGTTTAGCTCTCAGCAGCCTGCTCCTGAGCTCTGAGGAAGCTTACCTTCTTTTGAGCTACCTGATCTTTCTTCTGAGCAAGAGACTTTTTGGGATGATTCCACCTCTTCTTTTTAACTTCTTCATTGGGCTTCTTTTCATAGACTGGATTCTCTCGTATAGCAGCATGAGCTTTCTTATACGTCTCTTCCATCATGTCTGGAGTTACACTGTTCTTTATGTATTGAGAGAACTGTTTCTTGTAAGCATCTTCATCTTGTTCCATTAAGTAGCGCATGTAATCTGCAACATTTTGGCCCAGGATGTGCTTCCGGTGTTTAAATTCCTTGCTTTCAGAATCATAAACAGGGAATCGTTTGGTACGGTGAGAGATAGACAAGCTTCCATCCACAGCTCCCTTCAGGGTGCCAAAAACTTTATTGCCAGTAATAGTTCTGGCAAGGCCTGCATCCAAATAGCAGGTAAAGGCACTTGGCTGACCATCAATGCTTTCCACATTGTATTTATCACCAGTCACCTCCACTTGGCCTTCATAGATCTTGTCCATGCCAAACCTATTGAGAAGCCTGCGGGCCAGCAGCAGGCCAGTACAATACAGTGCAGCGTAATTTGTTAGGCCAACCTTCACATCATATTTGGCAGCTCGTGTGCATATGCCGCACAGACTATCATATCCCCCTCTATATGGGCATAAGCAATCTGATAAATGATATCTCTGTTTGTTACATGAACGATCATCCTGTATTTGGGTGTGTTATATTTATTTTTATCCTGTATCACCAAACATTTCTGAGCATAGTAATCAGTTTTACCCTCTTGGCATCTTCTAAATTTCACTTGCTATCTCTTAAAGTAGGCCTTATTCTTAATAACTTAAAAAAACCCCATCCTGTGGAACAGAGACCCACATCCGTGACTCAACAGAGACCTGCAGGCCCGGCAGCACTAGGGGGCAGAAAGGGCAAGAATCTTAACACTGAATTCAGATCATTGTGCATTTATTTTCAAGTACTTCAGTAGGGACTACATTCATTAACACAAATTAAAACCCACATGCTGTTTTCAAAGCCTATTAAAACTATACACCTATTAACAAATAAGCTATTTAGTTCAACTCTGTTTCATTGGAAGTTGACACTGACTCCCCAGGTCTTGAATGTTTTAGGTGCCACACTGGCATGCCATTAGGGGTTGTGACGAAAACACCAGACGACTCATTCTGGGAAGGGGAAGTTGAAGACTGAACGTGATCATAATCTCTAAAATGGTAAGAGCAGTGGATAAAGTGTACATGTATTTATTTTTCAAATTCTGGAGGAGTTTCATAGGGAAGAAGCTTATGGAACCATTATCCCAAGAGGTGGTAGTGCCTGCAAAAGTACTTTCAAAGATTAAGATACTTGCGGAGATGAGAGTTATAATTGGCTATTAGAGAAAATGGAGTGCTTTGGGTGGTGCACCCCAGAGGCTGCTGTCAGAGCTGTACATTTCCAGCTGCAGAGGCAGGGAGTCATACCTAGCGTGGCCCTTCTCGTATCCTTGGGAGGCAGTTTGCTCTAAGAGGTGCATCTTGCTTTCAGAATACATTCCCATTGACTTTTTTTTTTTTTTTTTTTTTTTTTTAAACACAAAACAATCGTTTATTGTTGACTGGGCTCAGGAGGTGGTTCTCACTGGGGATCTCTTGTGAGGTTGCAATAAGACATTGATGGGAGTTGCAGTCATCGCAAAGGCTGTCTGTTGATGCTGTCTGTTTGCTAGGACCTCCACTGGGACTGAGGACTAGAACGCATATGCTCAGCCTCTCCACTGTTGCCTGGGTTTCTTCACAACATGCAGCAAGGATTGAAGAGCAAGCGTCCCAAGAGAGAGCCAGGCTAAAGTACCTTTCATAGTCTAGCCTTGGAACACACACAGTGTCACTTGTGCTGTTTTCTGTTGTCTTCCGTAGAAATGTGTCCCTAAGTCCAGCCTATATTCAAGACTAGGGGAATAGACTTCACCTCTTGAGGGGTGACCCATCAACTTGAAAAAAAAAAAAACCTGGTTGTCATTTTGTCATTGTCACACATTGATAATAATTATACCTAACATTCCCCCCATTCCACCCATTCAATGAGTCAATCATTCAATCATTTAGCAAATACTTTTTGTTAGGCATTTCGTCCAGACTTACATCTGAATAGGGCTTCACAATTTCCAGAGAAACTTCATATCCGGTATTTGACTCGGTGTTCTCAACAACCATGCATGAAAGGCTAGGTGTGTTTAATTACTTCCACTTTTCAGATGAGGCAGTGAGAGGCTGGGAAACTCATCCAAAGTCTCTGAGCCGGTGTCTGGTCCAGAGGTCATTCAAACCCAAGTCTATCCTGGAAGGGCATTCTTTCCACTCACCACCCAGAGCACCGTCTTCCTCTCTCTCTCAAAATATCCAAGACTGGAGAGGAGGATACACAGCCAGAGAGACTTGCTCTGAGGTACTATGGCTTTTGCATTGGGTGACCACGTGTGAGGTATTCGAGGCATTTGAGGGTGAAAGGCAGCGCTATTAATAATGACCCTGGGGTGACAGGCACGAACCAGGCATACTGGACATAGGGTCACTTCTCCCACAAATGCTCAAATAACTAGAACCCAAGTGTCTTGTGCTTTTCTGCCAAATCATGCCTTTTTTTTTTTAAACTTCCTACCTCTTTAAGCAAAACCAACAAATGCTATCAATGCCACAAGGATATGAGTGACCCATAGCTCCCTAGGAGAAGGCATGAGGGCATCTATGTGTTCACATGCAATTGCTTGGCCGGGTCCTGGAACCTGCTCCATTCCATGTGAACTGAAAGGTTTGGGGTTGCTGGGCAGAGGCCTGCAAGGAGATGGTCCAGCTACCCCAGGCATCTCATTTCCCTCTCCTGCTGCATCACTGGTTGGGGAGGTGGTAAGACCACATTCTGGAGAGAGTCCCATTGGGGAGCCATGGAGTGAATACTGGGCATCGGTGTAGACCTTGCTGGGCAGAAATGGCTGGGCCTTTGTACCCCACCCACCTCAGTCACTGGGTGCTGGGTGTCCCGGGAAGGATGCAGCCTCCAGTGGCACAGACCTCTCTAGTCGAGGCAGATTCCGAAGGAGCTGAGAGCTGGCGGCTTTGTGCTGACCATGCTTCCCACAGTCAGGCCCTAAGGCTTTCCTTCAAGGTGGACCTGGGTGGAGCATCTCATGCCCCATCAGGTTGTAGAAAAAACCAGAAAATAGAAAGAAAATGTCTATTTAAAATTAGAAATGGTCTCAGAATTTAAGAGACCCAGATCTGGTGTAGATTCTACCACTTGTTAGTTCGTGTGACCCTGGACGTGTCCTTTACCCTTCCTGGAACTCACTGTCCTCATCTATAAAAGTGAGAGAGCTGAATTAGCGTTGGAGCTGGCCCGGCTCCACCCTGCTGTTTTGTAGCCATGAAGTCATTTAATACCCGGGCTGGGCAGACTTCTCTCTCTGCTAGAGCGGGTTGGAGCAAGGCTTTCTGCTCTTGGTTGGGAATATTTGTTACAGGCTATTCAAAGTAAACTAGAATACTCCCCAGAGAATAACATTTTAAAAGGAACTGCAGAAAAATTTATTGTGACTGGTAAGTGGCTAAAGAACAGAAAATCCCTAGGGAGTGATCAGATGCCACTTGTCACACTCGGAAAAGATTTAACCTATCCATTAATGGGACAGAGTATGTAGAGTTGTGGCTAATAACTGCATTGTGCCGCACTTAGCATTTATGAGGAAAGAATTGTGTTTTTCCTGGTCTTTGGATTTTACTTCCTTCCTGAAAACCCTTCACCAGCCTCTTCAGTGTCTTGTAAGCATCAACTTCAAATGGCACATTGGATGTGAAAGGTTTTTAGAAACTAATGAATTATCTGTAGCTTTCCATTACTCTTATCTCCTGTTCCAAGGTAATTAAAAGATGCCTGTGCCATTGAGTAATTTCAAGCGTTTTGTCCAGTTATCTAATCTGCAGTGTTTATCTTCTCTGCATTGCTGAATACCTTCTTCTCTCCTGGTCAAATAAATCTTGGAGGCTTCACTTCTTTGGTAGATTGCTGACACCAGGATGGCAGGTCATCCTGGCCTCCTGAGTCCTCTGGGCAGTGAGGTGTCAGCAGGGTGGAGTGGGAGCTTCAGTGACAGGTTGGCATCTTAGAACATTCCACCCCCTGACTCCTTGCAGAATGGATGGGACATAAAGTGAAAGTCAGGGACTTGGGGAGGCAGGAGTCTCTGCAGCTCGCAGATGCAGAGTTCTGTCTTCTTGTCATCTGCTGGAGAGAGATTCAGGGAGCCATCATTTCTGCCAGGTGGGGGAGCCCAGATGCAGCCCCTTTGGGCAGCGGGGCCAACTCTGTGCTGCTAGTCTTCAGTGGTGAGGAGGGGACAGGGAGCCAAAGCAGGGGGGCTTGTCCAGTTGGCAATGGTCATTTCTGGGCTACAGTTGAGGCAGCCCCTGAAGGGGCAGAGTTTTCTAGAGGTGACTTCCAAGGTGGGTTTTGAGGAAAGCAAGGGATCTTGAGGAATAGAGGGGAGTAGGGCACCATAAGGAAACACCAGCGCAGGACTCACATATGCTGGGAGATAGAGCTTGGCTGCCACCAGGGCCCGAACGGGGTTGAAAGGCAGATGCAGCAGAATGACCGTTAGTGATCAGAATAGCTTCCTCTCTGCTTTCTGCCAGGAATCCTATGAGTTGGATTGGAATCACTACATGTTCTTGAGCTATTGGGGAAATGCATTTGGAGCATTTGGAAGCTTTGGAGAATGGATCAGAGTGGGGAAGAGACTGCATGGTAGGGGAGCAGCCCCCTTAAGGAGACCGTTGTAGCCCAGGTATGAGGAAAGGGAGGGGAAGCTGTTGTGGAAACGCCAAAGTGCTGTATATTTCTTGCTTAATGTCATCAATCCCTTCCAGCAACCTGGACCTCTGACCCTGGTAATATCCCAAACAGCTCCGCAATGCATCATTTCCAATGTCACTGCCCTGCCCCTAGTTGAGCCCCTAACCTTGTAAACTTGGACTGTTATAAAGAGCTTACCAAGACTTCTTGGCTCAATATCCTCTTCTGATTACAGCATCTTCACTGCTTCCAGAGTCATCTTATCAAAACACGGCTAGGAGCCTCTGCTCTTGCTCACACACCCTCTGAGTCACCCCATTGCCTCCAGGTGAGGCTGAGACTCCTCAGCAAGCACTAAGCCCTCAGCTTGCTTTCCCTTTCTCATCTCCAGGATCCCCCCTCCCTTCAATCTAATAGAAAGTCACAGTTTTAATTTCACCACTGTTTTCGTCTTTATCACTAGTCCTCTGGATTTGAATCTCCTTTTTTCCTCCTTCCCCTGTGACCTCATCTATAGAACTCTACCATCTCTAAGGCCTAGTCCAAATGTAGCTGGGTTCATAAAGTTTCCCATGATTTCTCTGAGCAGAATCTGTCTTTTCCTCTTCTCTGCTGCCATAGCACTGTGACTACATGTAACTCAGTTTGTTTTGATCATTGTTTTTTCCTATCCTCCCCATGATCTGCTGGTAATTGAAGGGCAGGGAAGGTGTCTGATTGTTCTGTACCTTGGCATTCAGAGACAAGTTGTTCTACCCCTTGTCTTACTACTCTGTCTCCTGAAACTCGGACATCATTTATTTTTCTCTTCCTACGTGCTACTCCTCTTGGTGATCTTGGACCAAAAGTCCTGATTTTGATTTTCTGGAGAGCCAATGCTATTCTGCTTCCAAATCTTCCTCTGAAAGATAGTAATAACAAGTAATCTCACCAACCCTTTTCCTGCAGCAGAAGCTGTGATCACACAAGTTCCATTTTTCTCTGTCCTAAAACTCAGTGTGGTAACCCATCAAGGTCAGGAGGGCTGAATCCTGGGAAAAGTCCCATAGCCCCATTTTGCAGATGTGAGAAATGGAGGTCAATGACTACTTCTCAGGGGATGTTAAAGATACAAAAAATCAGCTGGGCCTGGTGGCTCACGCCTGTAATCCCAGCACTTTGGAAGGCCGACGCAGGTGGATCACGAGGTCAGGAGTTCGAGACCAGCCTGACCAACATGGTGAAACCCCATCTGTACTAAAAATACAAAAATTAGCTGGGCATGGTGGTACATGCCTGTAATCCCAGCTACCCAGGAGGCTGAGGCAGGAGAATTGCTTGAATCCAGGAGGCAGAGGTTGCAGTGAGCCAAGATCATGCCACTGCATTCCAGCCTGTTGACAGAGCAAGACTCCATAAAAAAAAAAAAAAAAAAGATAAAAATCAAACTGCTGGTGAATGAGTGTCATGGGTAATGACTATCTGGGGCTGGTATCATGCAGGTGGTAAACAGCTGTAGGTAAAGAAAGGCAGATTTATTAAAGAAAGTAAGAAAATTTGTTGCAAGAAAGCAATGGGCAAGTCAGCAAGAGAGGAGCTGACTGCAAGGGGGTTTTATAGGATGGTGCTTGTGTTGGAGAAAGCTATGTGCAGTACTAATAGTGCCAAGGTTGCAGTGAGCTAACTTGCAATTTTTTCTCAGTCGAAGGTCTGATGATAGCTGGGCACAGAATGATTGTGAGTTATTTGTGCAGGAGGGCTATGTGTCCTGGACCATGAAGAAAGGCAGACTTGTAGCTTATCTGCCTTCTGCCTTCTCTTTTTGCTGTCCTCTGCTCCCACCAGCCTTACTCTTTTTCCATTATTAGGGCTCTACAATGAGGACTTTTGTTGAAAGCTTGAGATGCAACATTTAGATGATCCTTGACTTGTTATATGATTGTTAGATGCTTTAAAAAATGTCACTTTACCCCCACTTATAATCTATGATATTAGATCTAAGGGTTCTCAGAAGTACTTATCTAACTCCCTGGAGAGTGTGAGGAATAGACAGAAGGTAAGTGACTGGCCCAAGGCCACATAGCTAGTGGGTGCCACATTGTGTATATGATACAGCATTAACCCAGCTATAGAGAGAAGAGGAAGTTCTGCTTGAAGCTAGGGATGCTGAGGGCATGTAGATTTCCTTCCAAAACAGATAGACTTGGCCTCTTCTCAACATATTATTGAGTTGGTTGCCACAGCCACAATGATTGACTAAATTGGTCACCTAACTTAGTCACCCATACCTTTTCCCAAAACAGTATATGTAACTGTCTCAGACTCTGCCTTTGGGACATCAAGCCAGAGCCAGCTTGCAAGCACTGCCACTATAGACAAAGGCAGTGTGAAAAGACCTGGCCAGTGGGGCAGAAATGCTCCTTCTAGGCCAACTTGAAGAGTTGTTCAGAGGATTAAAAGACAGTGGCTGCAGAGGGGCACCCTATAGCTCCTGACTAAACATTTAATGATGATCACCCATATGAACTACTTTTTTTTTTTTTTTTTTTTAAAGAAATGAGGTCTTGCTTTGTTGCCCAAGCTGGAGTGCAGTGGCACAATTATAGGTCACTGCGGCCTTGAATTCCTGGGCTCAAGGGATCCTCCCACCTCAGCCTCCCAAGTAGCTGGGACTATAGGCATGTGCCACCATGCCCAGCTAATTTAAACAAAAAATTATTTAGAGACAGGGTCTTTCTGTGTTGCCCAGGCTGATCTAAACTACTTTTATATAATCTCGGAACTTGCATCTGGAAGAAGCTGCAGAGATCTTCTAGTTTAACCTCCTCAATGAGGGATGCCTGATGGATGGTCTAGAGTAGAGACTTGCTACTCAAGGCGTGGGCTGCAGGCCAGCTGCATCAGTGTAATGTGCATACCTGGGATGCTGTTAAAACGATCTAAATGCTGCTCAGGTTTCTCTATGGAAAGGGGTTCTAACCACTCCCTCGTTGGAAAGCATTGTTAGTTATTCCATGTGCTGAGTTGAGGTCTTCTTCTCATGATATACATCCCTTGGTTGGGATTCGGCCTTTTGGTGCAACACAGAGCCAGTCTTTCCTGCTTTCTCAAGGGCAATTGCTCAGTCATTTGAAGATAACCATCATTTGTCTCCTGAGTCATCTCTCTGCCTAAGAAACCCGATTCCTTCAGTTGTACATCGTGACCCGTGATTTCCTAAACCTTCCCAATCTTGCTCCCCTGCCTTTGGACGGTTTTCAGGTTTATAATGAATGCAGAGCCTCCTTCCTGAAAAGATTAGAGTTGGTTTATGACGACAAGAGCAAAAATGCAGCAAGGTTTATTGCTGCATTTATCTTTATTCTTGATAGAAAAGGGAAATTAGGATCAGGAAAAATGAGGAAGCAAATATGATAACCGTAGGATTAATAAAATTGATATAATCCAACGTAGAGTTTGGCTGTGAGCATCTAAACAGCAAAAGTGAAAATAAATGAACAATAGTTATGGGTATTTGTGGTTAAAAAGAAGAATGCGTACGAGACTCTTGTGGGAGATGTGTTTTTTCTTGACTCTAAGCTTCTCTTGCAAGTCATTTATTTATTTATTTATTTATTTATTTATTTATTTATTTATTTTTTTTATTTTTTTTTTTGAGACGGAGTCTTGCTCTGTCGCCCAGGCTGGAGTGCAGTGACCGGATCTCAGCTCACTGCAAGCTCCGCCTCCCAGGTTCACGCCATTCTCCTGCCTCAGCCTCCCGAGTAGCTGGGACCACAGGCGCCTGCCACCTCGCCCGGCTAGTTTTTTGTATTTTTAGTAGAGACGGGGTTTCACCATGTTAGCCAGGATGGTCTCGATCTCCTGACCTCGTGATCCGCCCGTCTCGGCCTCCCAAAGTGCTGGGATTACAGGCTTGAGCCACCGCACCCGGCCTTTATTTATTTTTAAATTTATTTATTTTGAGACAGAATCTCTCTCTATCACCCAGGCTGGAGTGCAGTGGCATGATCTTGGCTCACTGCAACCTCCGCCTCCTAGGTTCAAGCAATTCTAGTGCCTCAGCCTCCCAAGTAGCTGGGACTACAGGTGCATACCACTATGCCCAGTGAATTTTTGTATTTTTATTAGGGACGGGGTTTGGCTGTGTTGGCCAGGCTGGTCTCAAACTCCTGGCCTCAAGTGATCCAACTACCTCGGCCTCCCAAAGTGCTGGGATTACAGGCGTGAGCTACTGCACCCGGCCCTGCAAGTCTTTTTAAAAAATAAACTTTAAATCTTGGAATAATTTTAGATGTACTGAAAAGTTGCAAAGATAATATCAAATTCCTGTATACTCCACATCCAATTCCTCCTAATGTCAACATCTTCTAGAACCATGATACATTTGCCAAAACTAAGGAACTAACACTGGTACATAACTGTTAGGTAAACACCAGACTTTATTTCGATTTCAGCAGTTTCCCCACTAATATCCTTTTTCTGTTCCAAGATTCAATCCAGGATATCACGTTAACTTTAGTCAACTGGTCTGCCTGTTCTCCTCTGATTTGCGAGTTTTTCAGGTTTTTCTGCGCACAGGGTTTTTATTGCTGTCCTTCTTGTTCTTGTTGGGAATGTTGAGTAATCTCCTTAATAACAAGATTTATAACAAAAGAAGAGTCACCTTTTGTGCTCCATCTCTTGTGACAGTCAGTGAAAGTTGATATTAAACATTCCAGGCCATTTCAGTGAAAGATGATTTTGTAGACGGGGCCGGTGGGGGCTTTTTGGTGGTTTAACTTGAACAGTAGATAGGATTGAAGTCAGAAGTGGATGACTCCAGGCCTTCCTTCTTAAGCATCATTTCTCTTAGCAAGGCTTTCTGAAAGAGGTGGGAGTAGGTAGTTCAGGGTTATATTCTCTGACAATGGCCTGAAGGGATGGTATCTGTATTGCTGATTAAGAACAAATCCTCATCTTATAGGAAAATGGGTGATGTATGGTGGTTCTTCATCATGCTCATACAAAATCTATCTTCTTTGTTAGCTTAAAAATGTACTCTATGCAGAGATCCCCGCCCCCACCCCTCCTGGCCCGCCAGTTTTCTTTCCTTTCTATTAAACTTAGGAGATGGGTACTCTCAAAGATTTTTTCCCCAAGCTGTTGTTACCTGAGCTTTGGGGAAAAATAAGAACTGATGCCAAATCTAGTCCCCCACAGGAAGTGGGCTGTGGGAATAATGTGGTAATGTGGCAGAATCAGGCCAGATAAAAAGGAGCTGGGAAAGGAATGCATCATAACAGACTGGAAAATGTGGATTATTCAGGGAAAAACGGACACTGTGGTCTGGTTGAAGGAATCTTTCTGGCAAAGCAGCCAAGTCCTCAGCCGACATAAGAATCTCTCACTGCTGGTAGCAACACCTTGGCCTATTTCTCATGGTGCATTACAGAATTTTGCAGCCTTGACAATAGGAATGAGTTCTCCTGCTCTAGATGAATAAGAGTTTCAGATATCAAATAAACAGGGTGGTATTATTTGGGTAAAAATATCCATCTACAGAAATCTGAGGCCAGGTGATATTGTAATCTCAGATGGCTTCTGAAATCCAGTATTTCCTTTCAAGGATGAAACATTCTTTGTTATGGGAGTTGTACATTAAATGCTCGAATTTAACTCATTAAGTACTCGTGGGGCATTGGTGGGGGGATTGTAAAAAGAGTAGAAATTTTAGTCTGGTTGGAAACTGTGACATATGTTCAATTTAACTCAACCAATAATATTTTGTGGACATTCCATGTGGCTGGTACTGTGCTAGGCTCCGAGGATACAGAAATGAGTAAGACAAAGTTGTCAACTTTGAGGGTTTAATGGCTTCGAAGGAGACAGCATAACAGAAGTTCAACATAATGTGTTGATTCAGTTCTTCTAGGTCGATGTGTTTACAGGTCATTTATGTGTTCTTTACATTGCTTGAATTTTGCATCTATTATGGTGACTTTTGTATTATAATATCTAGAAAACCAGTGAAATGAAGAACAGGGGAACTTTGCATCAAAACCCACTGGAAACAGTGACAGCATTAGGTAAACATTAGAAGAGAGGCATTTGCAAGGTGCTATGGCAGCACAGAGAAGAGGTATGTCACCCAACCTGGGGGTTAAGGGACAACTTCCTGGAGGAGGTGACACCTGGGCTAAATCTCGAGATAAAAGAAACACTGGAAGTGGGATGTAGCCGCATTGACAGGAACACACAGGAACGCAGCAACGATGTGAGAACCACAAGCAGTTCTGTCCTATTCAAAGGTAAAAAGTGGTGGAATAAAACTAGTAAACCGTGCTCCAGAGCTTGCACTTCGACTTCGGCTGATGGAGAATCACAAATGGTTCTCATCAGGGCCTGACATTTTCGTGTTTTAGATAAATCTCACTGGTGACCACCTGAAGGATGAGTTCAATGGGAGACAGATTGGATACTGGGGATTCTGGAACGATGTTGGTTGGCGAGCACTGTCATGACCCCCTGTCCTTTTCTCTCTGCTGGGTTCCTTGACCAGTAAGACAAGTGTGGCTCCCTGTTGGAGGCTAGAGAGGGATCCCAAACACATCTGGAGCTTTGAGCATGAGAGGAAGTGCAGGCAAAGGCCAGTGGAGGGTTGCATTGGTGCACCATTATTTGCAATACCGAGAGAACACCCAAGGATCTGGGAGGAAGTCAAACTTTCTGGCAAAGCCTAGGCCAGAGCCCACTGATCCAGAGGGCACGGGCTGCTGATTCCACAGGTCTTGGTCCCCCTCAAGAGGAACTGCCCTGCTGGGTTGAGCTGCTCTCTTTCCATGTGGTTGGGAGAGGACTGGTCTTCCCAAAGTCCCTGAGATCCTGAGTGTCTCCTCAGGGGTTTCAGTCAAGAGGCCCCCATTTGCCAGGCCACTGGGCCCTGACTCACAGGAGAAACAGTTCCTTCCCAAGTGGCCAGCTCCATGGGGCCTGCAAGAACTCAACATCCTGACCTGCATTAAGTCTTTGCCTACTTTCTTTGCAAGTAGGCAAAGAAAGGCCCTGAACCATTTAGCAGGCTCAGCGGCTTGAAGCGAAACTTAGCCAAAGCCAGGCTAGGGAGTGCTGATTGAGACTTGAGAAGAAACAAGAGATTCAAAGACATTGTGTAAACCTTACTGAAATATTAGACTATATTGCAAAGGAATTGTCAAAGAGCAGAAAACCAAAAAGTTTCTGGAAATAAAAAAATTATTTCTAAATTTAAAAAATGAAATAGGTTAACAACAACAAAAAATGAAACAAACATTGATTTAGTAATTTGGACAATCAAAAGGGTGACCAGATCACTGATTACTTGTGGTCCCAGCTCAGCAATTAAATGATTCACAGATATTAAAAAAAAAAAAAAAAAAAGACAACCAATGAAGTCATGGTGTTCATCTTCTCAAAGGTTGTGTATGTTTTGCATTTTCACAGTATCATCTTCTGCAACATTTCACTGAACAGACTCAGTTCTTCTAGGTCAATGTCATTTACATGGATTGAATTTGGCATCTATTATCACTTTTGTACTGTAATATCTAGAAAAGCATTGACATGAAGAACAGGAGAACTCTTTATATCGAAACCCATTGCAAACACTGAAAGCAGCAGTTAAGGGAACATTTATAGGTTGAAATGTGTTGCAGCATTTCTCTTGCTTAAAAAGGATAGATGGCTCATAAGTGGTTCATAGAAGCATCAAAATGGAGATGAAAACAATAATGTAAACACCACAACCCAAACACAGAATGTGCAAATACAGAATGTGACTCTGTGTGCTGGAACAAGTAAAACTGCACAATTTGTCAAAAGAGGAGTGCAAATAAGAAGTATGAGAGTAAATAAATGAGGAATTGGATTTTAATGGAAGCAATCTATTTTCCACCTGGTCCCTAATAAGTTGTTTGCTATGAAACTTTGTCAAGTATAATAGGGAGCCTTCAAAGTTCTTGTGTTGTTCCCAAAGCACACAGACCTCTTTAGTAAATGTCCAACTGATTAATCTTGTTGCTAATGGCAGAGCCAAGACTGAAACTACAGTGACATCATTTAGAATTCCAGAGTCCTCAAAACAGAAAAAGGTATTAGTAACACTGTTGATAGGAAGCTTGTAAAACCAACCAAAAACTGATGATAAATATACATGGAGCTAAGCAAAATGAGTTATTGAGAAATTCATTTAAAAAATGGTGCTCTTGGATATCACAGGCAATATGAAAGAGCAATTGCAATCATGCGTGGTTGGAGGAAAACCCCTGATGTGTAGGTAGAGTGTGAATTGGCTCGTGGCACAGGTGTGATGCATGGGAAACATACATGAGGGAAAAGAGCTTACAAAACTTTTGTCTTTGTTTGTCACTAAAAAGTTTGTGCTATTGAAAAGGTTATTCATTTAGTTGCTGATTAGGTCATGAGCTGTGGTATAGATTAGTAAATATGTGTTGGTATCTTCTCTGAGTATACTTACCAATGTGTATAGCAAGGCAGTGCACTGATTGATAAAGGTTTGCTCTGCAAGGTTTTTTGTTTTGTTTTGTTTTTTTGAGACAGCATCTTACTCTGTTGCCCAGGCTAGAGGCAGTGGTGAGATCATGGCTCACTCAACTTTCTGGGCTCAAGGGATCCTCCCACTTCAGTCTCCTGGGTAGCTGGGACTACAGGCGCAAGCCACCACGCATGGCTAATTTTTGTGTTTTTTTTGTAGGGATGGGATTTCACCATGTTGCCCAGGCTGATTTCAAACTCCTGGGCTCAAGATTACAGGCGTGAGCCACTGTGCCCAGCCTCCTCTGCAATGTTGATCCACACATGACTCTATTCCCTGAGAACAATTGGTAGCCAATGGTATTTATGCTGATCTTGATCTTGATTTATCTTGATCTTGATTCAAGGTTGACGAAAATAATGAAAATTGTGAGTCTATCCAAGTTATACCCACTGGGCACCTAGTACAATACATTTTCAATACTGAAGTACCCTGTCAAAGAGAAAGCAGTGCTCAAGAATTTTTGAAATCAGGAATGAAATGGAAACATTTCTTCATGGCACTGATAATGTCATAAACTACTTCTGAGACTTCAAGTGCTTTGCTCAACTGCTGTTATCTCAGCCACGTGTTTATTGTCTTTAGAGCCCGAACCTATTGCCTCAGGGCTTAGTGACCATGAATTTTAATACTGAGGATAAGATACCAGACTGCCCGTGGTACAAATAGGACAGTTGCAGAAAGTTTGTCTTTTCTCTAACATTTGATGATTTTCTTCTCAGGGAGAAATAAATCAATGATGTATTATGGGCATATTTAAAAATTACCTCCAGGGGCTGCAATGGAGCATGAAAAGCTACTTTCCAAAGAGTAGATTAGGAATCCATTCAGCACTGATGCCAAGCCCAGAGTCATCCCTCCAGCTTTTCAGTGTGATGTGCTTATTGACTTAGCATCTGACAGAGAGTTGAAAGGAGTCTTCAGTGAGTCATTCTCCAGGATTTTCGTGTCCCTGTTCAACCCAAATATCTAGCACTCTCCCACAGAGCCAAACTCTTGCTGCCCTGCTCAATAACTTACAACTGGTAAGTTTAGGTAAATATAGAAGAAACCAGTCAGATGTGGAATCCTGTGATGCAAACTATGTCATCTGTCCAAAGAGTGAAAGAGTTCAAACTGTCATTTTTTCCATTGATCTGAAATGAGTTGTATTGATTTTATGTATTTTTATTTTTATCATAAATTTGACAATGAATCTCTTTAGCAATGACCTAAAATTTGTGCTCCAAATGTCCATTAAGTGGTCTGTGGATGGATAGCCAAAGTTAGAGAAATCTTGGTTTAACCTAACAGATCTTGTTAAATAAATGCCCTTCCCTTCCTTACTGGGCGAAGTACATTTCCTTATTCCTCTAGGAACAGTTCTCTCCTGAGAAGGTCTCTATTAGCGTTTTTCCAGAGAAAATATATCTCTGGAAAATATCTCCAGATAGGAGATATATATGTATGTATGTATACACACAGACATACCTTGGAGACATTGCTGGTTCAGTGAATATTGCTATAAAGTGAGTCACGTGAATTTTTTGTTTTCTCAGTGCATATGAAAGTTACGTCTGCACTATATTGTAGTCTATTAAGTATGCAATAGCATTATGTCCAAAAACAATGTACATACCTTAATTAAAAATATTTTACTGCCAAAAAATGCTAATGATCATCTGAGCTTTCAGCATATCATAATGTTTTTGCTGGTGGAAGGTCTTGCCTTGATGTTGATGGCTGCTGACTCATCAGGTTGCTGAGGGTTGGAGTGGCTGCGTTAATTTCTTAAAATAAGACAACAATGAAGTTTCTCACATTGATTGACTCTTCCTTTCAGGAAAGATTCTGCTGTAGCATGGGATGATGTTTGATAGTATTTTACTCACAGTAGCATTTCTTTCAAAATTGGAGTCAATCCTCTCAAACCCTACTTCTGCTTTATCAATTAAGTTTATGGAATGATCTAAACCTTTGTTGTCATTTCAACAGTGTTCACAGCATTTTCACCAGGAATAGATTCTATTTTAAGAAATGACTTTCTTTGCTCATCCATAGGAAGCAACTCCTCATCTTTTCAAGTTTTATCATGAGGTTGCAGCAATTCAGTCACATCCTCAGGCTCCACTTCCAATTCTAGTTCTCTTGCTGTTTCTACCACACCTGCGGTTCCTTCCTCCACTGAAAACTTAAACTCCTTAAAGTCATTCATGAGAGTTGGAATAAATTTCTTCCAAACTCCTACTAATGTGGATATTTTGACCTTCTCCTATGAATCACAAATGTTCTTAATGGCATCTAGAGTGGTAAATCCTTTCCAGAAAGTTTTTAACTTACTTTTCCCAGATCCTTCAGGGGAATCATTATCTATGGTAGCTATAGCCTTATGAAATGTATTGCTTAAATAATGAGACTTGAAAATCAGAATGACTTCTTGATCCATGGACTACAGAATGGATATTGTATTAGCAGGCATGAAAACCTTAATCTCCTTGTACATCTCCATCAGAGTTCTTGGGTGACTTGGTATATTATCAATGAATGGTAATATTTTGAAAGGAATTTTTCTTTTCTGAGAAGTAGGTCTCAACAGTGGGCTTAAAATATTCAGTAAACCACGTTGTAAACAGATGCACTGTCATCCTGGCTTTGTTATTTCATTTATAGAGTACAGGAAGAGTAGATTTAGCATAATTCTCAAGAGCCCTAGGATTTTCAGAATGGATAGTACATTGGCTTCAATTTAAAATCACCAGCTTTATTAGCTCTTAACGAGAGAGTCAACCTGTCTTTTGAGGCTTTGAAACCAGGCATTTACTTCTCTCTAGCTATGAAAATCCTAGGTGGCATCTTCTTTCAATACAAGGCTATTTTGCCTACACTGAAAATCTGTTGTTTAGTGAAGCCATCTTCATCAATGATCTTAGCTAGATCTTCTGGAGAACTTGCTGCAGCTTCTACATCAGCACTTGCTGCTTCACCTTGCACTTTTATGTAATAAAAATGCCTTTTCCCCTTAAACCTCATGAGCCAACCTCTGCTAGCTTCCAACTGTTCTTCTGTTGTTTCCTTACCTCTCTTAGACTTCATAGAATTGAATAGAGTTAGTGTCTTGCTCTGGATTAGGCTTTGGCTTAAGGGAATGTTGTGGCTGGTTTGATCTTCTATCCAGACTACTCAAACTTTCACTGTATCAGCAATAAGACTGTTTCCCTTCCTTATCATCAGTGTGTTCACTGGAGTAGCTCTTAATTTCCTTCAAAAACTTTTTCTTTGCATTCATAGCTTGGCTAATTGTTTGGCACAAGAGGCCTAGCTTTTCACCTATCTTGGCTTTAGACATGCCTTCCTCACTAAGTTTAATCATTTCTAACTTTTTTTTTTTTTTTTTTTGGAGATAGAGTCTTGCTTTGTCACCCAGGCTGGAGTGCAGTGGCATGATGTCAGCTCACTGCAACCTCTGCCTCCCTGGTTCAAATGATTCTCCTGCCTCAGCCTCCCGAGTAGCTGGGATTACAGGTATACACCACCATGCCTGGCTAATTTTTGTATTTTTAGCAGAGATGGGGTTTTGCCATGTTGGCCAGGCTGGTTTTGAACTCCTGACCTCAAGTGATTTGCCCACCTTGACCTCACAGAGTGCGGGGATAATAGGCGTGAGCCACTGTGTCCGGCCTGTAGCTTTTAAGTGAGAGACATGCAATTCTTCCTTCTACTTGAATACTTACAGACCATTGTAGGGTTCTTCAATGGCTTAATTTCAATAATATTGTATCTCAGGGAATATGAAAACCCAGGGAAATAAAGAGAGATGAGGAAACAGCCAGTTGGTGGGGTAATCAGAACACCCACATTTATTGATGAAGTTCACCATCTTCCATGGGCACAGTTTGTGGCCCACCAAAACAAGTACAACAGTAACATCAAAGATCACTGATCGCAGATCGCCATAACAAATATAATCATAAGAATAATGTTTAAAACATTGTGAGAATTACCAAAATGTGACACAGAGACACAATGTGAGTACCCGCTGTTGGAAAAATCTTAATGATAGAATTGCTCAACATGGGGTTAACACAAACCTTCAATTTGTAAAAAACACAATGTCTGCCAAGTGCAATAAAGCAAAGCTCAATGAAATGAGATATACCTCTATGTATGTGTATATATGTGTGTGTGTATGTCTTATATATCTTATGTATGTATGGATATGGATGAAGAGATAAAAGGAAGTGGCTCATGTAATCACAGAGGTTGAAAAGTACCAAGATCTGGAATTCAAAGACTGAGAACCAGGAGAGCCAATGGTACAAGCTCCAGTCCAAGTTCCAAGGCAGGAGATGATCAATACTCCAGCTCCAAGGCCATCAGGTAGACAGAGAGAGTAAATTCCCTCTTACTCAGCCTTTTTAAAATTCAGGCCTTCAATTGACAGGATGAGGTCTGCCCACACTGGGGAGGGCAATCTGCTTGACTCAGTCTACTGATTCAAATGTTAATCTCATCCAGAAACACCCTTATAGACATACCCAGAATAATATTTAACCAAACATTTGGGAACCCCATGGAGTAGTGAGGTTGACATGTAAAATTAATCATTGTAGGGTCCTCAGCCCTCCTGAACAAAGGATTATATATGCCATTCCAACAGTATCTATGCAAGATGTGGATGAACTCCAGAAAAGAATAGAGCTTAAGTTGTTTTTCTAAGAAGCACCACAGCCCACACAATCATGTTGATACGCTTCTAGTGTGACTGTACCATCAATTTTCTGGGTGTGCCTGGAACCTCGATGTTTCTGAATCACTTATCCTCAGAAAACGACTCATATATCAGGGTCCTTAATTGCAAGTAACAGACACTGATTCTGATGGACATTAGTAGCAAAGCGATTTATTAAAAAGGATATTGGGTAGCTCACACCCACTCAGTGAGAGGCCTTGGAAAACTAGACTTGAAGGCTACATAACCAGGAGCCATGATCAAAATTACTTTTATAGGATTGGTTCTATTTCTATGTGACTATCACTGCTGCCTCTGCCACTGTATGAAGATAGCACCGCAGACACTTCTGGCTCTGGAGGAGCAATAGCCATTGTGGTCCTGGAGCTCATTCTTGGTACAATGCTGCCAGAGAGAATTATCTGCAGTTTTCACTTCTTTGCATAAGTGCCTACTGGCTCAAAGTCTGCAGCAGGTGTTTTGTTGTTGTTGTTGTTGAGATGGAGCCTGGCTCTGTCACCCAGGCTAGAGTGCAGTGGCGTGATGTTGGCTCACTGCAACCTCCATCTCCCTGGTTCAAGTGATTCTCCTGCCTCAGCCTCCTGAGTAACTGGGACTACAGGCATGTGCCACCATACTTGACTAATTTTTTTTTATTTTTAGTAGAGACGGGGTTTTGCCATGTTAGCCAGGCTAGTCTTGAACTCCTGACCTCAAGTGATCCTCCTGCCTTGACCTCCCAGAGTGCTGGGATTACAGGCATGAGTCACCGTACCCAGCCCAGGTGTTTCTTTCTTTTCTTTTCTTTTTTTTTTTTTTTTTGAGGTGGCGTCTCGCTCTGTCTCCCAGGCTGGAGTGCAGTGGCGCGATCTCGGCTCACAGCAAGCTCCGCCTCCCGGGGTCACGCCATTCTCCTGCCTCAGCCTCCAAGTAGCTGGGACTACAGGAGCCCACCACCACGCCCGGCTAAATTATTTTGTATTTTTTAGTAGAGACGGGGTTTCACTGTGTTAGCCAGGATGGTCTCCATCTCCTGACCTCGTGATCTGCCCGTCTCGGACTCCCAAAGTACTGGGATTACAGGCGTGAGCCACCGCGCCCGGCCCAGCCCAGTTGTTTCTTATTGGTGGAGTCTAGATCATGTGCCCATGACTGATGTGCAGGAGAGCCCTGGAAGTGAATTTCTGGAATTTGTTTTTAACAATGTTTCTTGGAGATCTAAATTAAGAGCATTCTCAGTATACAATATACAATGAATTCTGCATAGAATATCACTGTATGGATGTACCATATTTTATTCAGCCATCCCTGGTTGATTGGCATTTAGGTTCTTTCCAAGCCTGTGCTTTAGAAACACAGCTGCAATGAATAATCCTGTAGAACGGTCGTTTTTATGCGTAAATACATTTGTTTGATACATTCCTGGAAATGGAATTAGTCAAAAGACATTGCATGAGTAATGTATATGTATAGAGTCAAATGTATATAGATAGATATCTATATATATCTCAGAATTACTCATATATATGTGAGTAATATATTTAGCCAAATTGCCCTCCATGGAAGTAGTTCCAGTTTATGCTCCCATCAGCAGTATGAGAGTGCCTGCCTACATGACCTTGCCAACACAATGTGTTATCCAAGATTTTGACCTTTTCTAATTGGATAGGTGAAAAAGTGGTTCCTGGTATCCAAAGAAAGACTTGTCTAAGAATGTACATAATAGCCTTATAAAAGTGTATAAGGAACAATGTACCAGGAGAAAAAAAAAAAGGCTGTGCCAAGAATAGTGGTGTGTGCCTGTAACCCCAGTTACTCGGCAGGCTGAGGTGGAAGAATGGCTTGAGCCCAGGAGTTTGAGACTAGACTGGGCAACATAGTGAGATCCCACCTCTAAAAAATAAAAAAGACTGTGAAAATCATGTAACTCCAGGGCATCCTCCTCAGTTCCCATCTCAGAGGGGCTGTGGAGGACAGTGGGCAAGGCAGCACCTCCAGGGTCCAGGACAAAAGGGCAAAGAGGCCAATGGACAGAGAGGGTCATTTGAAAGGCAGAACCAGGTGTTGCTGGCCTGGCATGTGAAGAGCTCAAGACTGCCAACCAGAGTGTCTGCTCTGTTCACTTTTAGTGGGATATGGCATGCGAGTTGTGGATGGGTGACTGCCTTGTATTTTTCTCTTTTCTGAAAAATGTTGATTCACTTATTCTATTACTTCCTTAATACTGTTGAGCAGGTGAATTAAATAATGTTTTTGTTTTGTTTTGTTTTGTTTGTTTTTTTTAGCTTACAGGTAACTAGACCTTGAGAAGACACATTTGGACCTAAGATCCTGGACTTTGAGCTGGATGTGGCACCTGGGTCAGATATTGGGATGTTGGGGGATCTCTGGGTAGACTGTGGCAGACACTGTTGGATCCTTGTTGAACATTCGTCCCACTTTCCTTTGGCCTCTTCTTCCTTGTTTACTGGTTGTGTTGGGTGCAGGTAGCATTTGCCCAGCTGAGAGTCATGAGTAGTGATGGATTTATCCCAGTCCAGAAACCTTCAGGGCAATGGTTTGTTTTTCTGGTTAAAAGAATAGATGCAACTGGTGCCAGCTTTTCTCTCATCTTCCTACCTTGATGCAGGCAAGCTGCCTGGAGCTGTAACAATGAGGCGACAACTAAGGATGATAGGGCAGAACAGGAAAAAGGAGCCTGGGCCTTTGGCCTCAGTGGGCTTCTGTACCAGCTCTGCAATTCTTATTTCCAGAGTTCTTGTTACATGATATAATTAAGTCTTTATTGCTTAAGCCACTATTAACATCAATATTCCATTGCTTAGAGCTGGGAGCATTCCTAATGTGTACACATGAATGGCTAAAGTCTCATTTTTTAATATTAATTTTTTTAAGTGTCATATGCTCTGATCAGTTCAGACAACCAATCTCAGGTCCCCCTCCTAGTTTCCCTGAGGGTTGATTGCCCAAACTACCCTACTTTCTGTGTCATTTTTCAAGGACTATGAAGGGTCTGAGATTTTATCCTGCTCGCAAGCTAATAAGTCAGCTTGCCAGAGTTTCATGGATGCTGGCACAAGGCATGAGGCTCCTGGGTCAGAGATAAAGGACTCAGTTACTTATTGCAATGACTATAGCCAGAATACCATAATTTATACTGCTTCCTTGAACCCCAGGGATGTGAAGATATTTAGATGATACCTGCATACACAGTGGGGTTCGTTTCAAGAGAGGAATCCCAAGCCTAAGTAACCTGAATCTTTTATGATGACTTTAAGCCTACTTGACTTTTGCCCTGGAAGGAGATATTATCTTTGTTATTCTGCACAGAGAATATATATGCCCTGCCTTCTGCTTCTGAGGACCTACCTCTGTTTTCCAAAGCTTTTCATTCTCCAAAATCCTTGGAAAGGTGCCCTGGAACAAAGACAGTAATAACCTCAGCTCTAAGACATGTAGAAAGGTGAGAAACCCATGGAAATTGTCTCCCAACATCAGACTGTATTCTTAGTTAAAAGTAACAGAAATGGGCCGGGCGCGGTGGCTCACGCCTGTAATCCTAGCACTTTGGGAGGCCGAGGCGGGTGGATCACGAGGTCAGGAGATGGAGAACACAGTGAAAGACACACCCGTCTCTACTAAAAATACACCAAATTAGCTGGGCGTGGTGGCAGGCGCTTGTAGTCCCAGCTACTCGGGAGGCTGAGGCAGGAGAATGGCGTGAACGCGGGAGACAGAGCTTGCAGTGAGCGGAGATTGTGCCACTGCACTCCAGCCTGGGCGACAGTGCGAGACTGTCTCAAACAAACAAACAAACAAACAAACAAAAAGTAATAGAAATGGACTCTGGCTCATTTAAGCAGAAGGAACTTGTTAAGCCAATATAAGATACAACTACTTTAGAGAACTAGATATATGGCAGTATCTAGTAAGCCTGGGGAGGCTCATGGGGTAGGACCTATCAATTCTACTCCTAGGAATATACCCTCTAAGAACCCTGGCACACAAAGACCAGGAGCTATGTACCAGAGGGTCTACAGCAGTATTATTCATATTCACATAACATTAGAAATAGCTCATATGTCTGCCCATAAGGGAATGTACAAATTGTGATACCTTCTTTCAGTGGAATTCTATTAGAGCCGCAGCAGTAAAAATGAGTGAACTAATAGCCACATGTATCATCCTGGGATAATCCATAATCATAGTGTTGAGTGAGATAAAGCCAATTTCAGAAGGATACATAAAGTATGACACCATTTGTATGAAGTTTAAGAATATACAGGATGATTGCCGTGTAGTGCTCAGGGTTCCCTAATATATAGTAAAGTATTAAAGATGCATGCAAATGGTAACACCAATTCCAAGCAGTGTGTTGTCTCTCTATGGGAAGACAAGCAGGATTTAACTGATTTGTCCAAGTTTTACACTTAAGCTTCGTTATCGATTAAAATAGTCTGAGAGATAATGTTGGTTAGCTCAGTAGAAGGGTAGAGATGTGCAGACCTGGGCTCAGAGGCCACTGAGCCAGGACCAAGGGATATAATCCCAGCACATTCCAGTACAAAGCTGGCCTGGGGAGGACACAACTGTTGCCCTGCTGAAGACTACACCCTCGCTACCAGCACCAGGAGCCCTGGCTCTGGACACAGGTTGCCGCCGCAGCACGATACCACTCTTCCTCCAGGGGCTCAATCTCGTTAAACTTCAGAATCATCTGTGGTCTTTGCTTCCTTGCCTCACTCACTCCTGTTTCAAAGCCTCGGCCATGTGATCATGCTGTAGCAGCAAGGGGACTGAGAAGGTAATCAGTTGGCATTTTTGGCCCCTGTAGTGGGAGGTAGCCTCTGCCTCTCACTAAAATTCGTAAGATTGTGAACACCCGAAACGTTGGAAGGAGGTTCAGACGCTGGGTGATCCAAAAAGTGACAATGTTCATGACAAACTTCCATCCATGTGGTCAGGTGGATTGTGTAAAGAAATCATCCTAGGAAACAGAAATAGAAGAAATGACAACATTCAGGTGGTGTTTTTCTAGAGTGTAGGAAGAAAACAGATAAAATTTCATAGACTGAACTTTACCTGGTTACGAGGAGTACTGAAGTCTCAATCTCTCTGTCCATGGTTGTTTTCTAATGAGTTATTTTTTAAATTAAACTGAAGTGATCTCCTTTGTTAGGCTGTAAGCTCTTCAAAGTCTAGGACCATTCCTTACCTTGGAGAGATGCCGTGTTTGCTCTGGGAAGCCAGGGGCATTCAGGTCAGAGAGAACTGGGCATGAATCCTGGGTCTGCTGCTGCTTAGCTGAATGGCAGTGGCTCCATTAGACAGCCTTTCTCAGTCTTGGCATCTTTGAAGCCATCCCTGTACACTTTATAAAATTAGTCA
This sequence comes from Chlorocebus sabaeus, assembly GCF_047675955.1. Classification (NCBI taxonomy): domain Eukaryota; kingdom Metazoa; phylum Chordata; class Mammalia; order Primates; family Cercopithecidae; genus Chlorocebus; species Chlorocebus sabaeus. The sequence goes on along the minus strand of NC_132911.1, from coordinate 27,877,575 downwards.
TGGAAGAAGGAAGGGGAAGAAAAGAAGATAAACCAAGCTTGCAGCACACTCAGTATTAATCATGAGGACAGCCTGCTCTCTGACCTGCTTCCTCATAGCTGTTTGGTGCCTGTTGCCTCAGAATCACGTAGACCCTGCAAGATTATAGTTCCCCTTAACTGCTCTATAGATAACAGCTTGAATGTTATAAAGTGTTACATTTTCCATTTGAGATATTCTTTCAGGTTCTGCATACCAATGAAGCTATTGACGTCAGCTGGTCTGAAGGACCTCACAGGAACTGACTCACCAAAAAATGCAGTTTCCATATTCTGATGATTTCATCCCCTTTCCTCTCACCAATGAAGGACCTCAATTTTCCAACCCCTTTGCCCTCCATGATCCCCTTAAAAACCCCAGCCTAGAGCTCCTTAGGGTGATGGATTTGAGGGTCTCCTTCCATCTCCTTTCTTGGAGCCTTGTGATCATTAAACTCTTTCTCTGCTGCAAACTCTGCTGTCTCAGTGTAGTTGGTCTGTTACTGTGCAATGGGCATACCAACTTGTTGGTCCTGTAACATCTTCATGAGCAAAATGGAGCTTGCATCCACTTCTCTGTGTGGTAAAAATGAAATTCAACATGAATAAGATTAGAGAGGAGAAGTTCAGTAAATATTTCCTCCTTTCCCTTATCTTTAGGCCCTTTCTGTTTCTCTTCAGGCTGTAGCACTGGGCTTAGAAAGCCCTTGGCTGGTGTTTGCTGAATGAACTTGGCTTCGTTATAACATTTGTAGACATGCTTCCTCCCTTCCTGTTTGTAGCTGCCATGTGTGAGCTTATCTATAGCCCTTCTGGCAGCTTGGTATAATTCTTTTCTCATGGGCAGCCTTTAGGAAATTCTTATGTGCCAATACAACTTCACTGTTGCTACTTTTCTTCCTTCACTAAACAATTCATTTTACAAATGGAAAAACCAGATATGTGCTTGGCTCCAGGGGTAAATGACATGGATCTCACTGCTACGAAACTGGCAGCTGCAATCAGAGGGACGGGCTTGATAATCTATCTCCCCTAGAATGGTGAGCTCAGACAATGCGCAGCTCTCATGGCCACCTAACCCAGCAGTTCAACATATGCAGCTTTATTCTGCTCTTATGCCATATAATTCTCCATATTAAAGAAAGAGTTTTCAGTTGATTATGGTTTAGTTTAATTATCTTATCAGAATATTTTGAGAAAATGACATTCCTACATATGTCTCCCAACATGCCCAAAGCACAACTTTTACTTTAGTTTTATTTATCAAGTCTTAGTGGTCTTTTGGGTAGGAATTAGCCAGGTCCCATTTTAAATTTCCTGCTTCACATAGTTTCAAAAAGCTCTATTTCCAGTTTTATCTCTACCTCTTCCTACTGAGAAGGATCATGACTACAACAACCGCCACTGAGAACTAATTATGAAGCGGCAGTGAAATTACTGAATCAACATTCTCATTAATCCAATCACTTGGGATAAACCCTGGTGGAAATTAATAGTGGCTGTAACGTAGCAGGGGATTGGCTCACCGGAAGCACAGGACGGACTGCTGAGCCCATCTGGCTCCAAATTCTGACACTTAGGCCTGTGGAGGAAGGGAAGAAAGATAGGAAGGCACAGACTTCCAGCAAGGCTGTTGAGAAGAGGTGACAGTGTAGAGTACAGTAACAGTTGAAATGAATGAATCAGGGCTAATGTATGGACAAAGTTCTAAAGCATCGTGGAAAGAAAAAAAAAAAGTTGCAGAATGATATAAAAGGTTTTGAAATCTACAAAACAACTCTTTGTGGTATTTATATGTGCATACTTAAATAAAAAACTATTAAATAGGCCAGACTCAGTGGCTCACGCTGGTAATGCCAGCACTCTGAGAGGCCGAGGCAGGTGGATCACCTGAGGTCAGGAGTTCGACACTAGCCTGGCCAACATGGGGAAACCCCGCCTCCACTAAAAATACCAAAACAGGTATGGTGGCGCACCCGTGTAGTCCCAGCTACTTGGGAGGCTGAGGCAGGAGAATCGCTTGAACCCGGAGGTGGAGGCTGCAGAGAGCTGAGACTGTGCCATTGCACTCTAGCCTGAGTGACAAGAGCAAAAACTCAGTCTCAAAAAAAAAAAAGAAAAGAAAAGAAAAGAAAAAACTCTTAAATATACATGGGCACAACAGGTTCTGAACTCAGTATAGTGGTTGTCTCTAGGGAGGGAGGAAAGATGTGGAAGCTACCTGGGGACTCAAATGTTGCAATGCTTCAATTAAAGACAAGAAAGAACTGAAGCAAAAGGAGGGAACATGTGTGAGGACAGGAGCTTTGCCACCCCAGGGACACAGCCAAGGTGATAAAGCCAGGAGTAGATGGAACTGGAGGGAAGACTTCAGTCCACGTATTGTTTGTGCTGTGGCTGGGTTGTGAGGACCTTGAGTGAGTTTTTGGCAATCATTTCTGCACTTCCTTTTGCTGAGTGGAGAAACTCATATTGGCCCTGCTTCCTCAAAGTGTTTCTGTGAAAATCCTTCCTCGATGTACATAAATATATTGTGAAGACCCTTGAGGGAGGGGATTTTTAGCAACCCATGAGAGCTTTACAGCAGGTATGGTCAAGCTGGGAAAAGAGTGAGATGCTTCCAGCAACGGACCTCTGTATCCAACAGCACTACAGAGCTTAGATGTGGAAAACAAAATCATTCCAAAAAATGTAAGGAAATACCTGGCAATTGTAGAGAAAAATGTCCCTAAGGCTATTCCACATTCCTTACCTTTAGGGATGGCTCCATGCCTGACAGTACCTGTTGAGAGCTTCCAGACTGCTCTGTGTACAGGCTCACCAGGTAGGAGGAAAAGAAGGTGAGTGGGAAAAAACATCTGACATTACCTACCTGTAGCAAATAAGTCTGCTCTTCCTCAAGGGCACAAATTGTGCAAGATTCATTTGCATGCATGAGCCTGAGGGCTCTATATTCAGGTTTTACACAGGGGATTTTTATCTTACTGGGGACATAGAGTGGATGCAGTTATATCCTGGAGATCCTCGCCTGCAGTCTCCCCTCAAAAGACGATCCCTTCAATGAACCCCATACTTACCGCCCCAAATTTTGACTAATTGTTTGGGTGATTTTATTTTATTTAACTTTTATTTTAAGTTCAGGTGTACATTTGCAGGTTTGTTATACAGGTAAGCTTGTGTCATGGGGGTTTGTTGTACAGATTATTGTGTCACCCAGGTATTAAGCCTAGTACCCATTAGTTATTTTTCCCGATCCTCTCCCTCCTCCCACCCTCCACCCTCTGATAGGGCCCAGTGTGTGTTGTTCCCTTCTATGTGTCTATACATTCTCAGCATTTAGCTCTCACTTATAAGTGAGAACATGGGGCATTTGGTTTTCTGTTCCTGTGTTAGTTTGCTAAAAATAATGCTCTCTAGCTCCAACCATGTTGCTGCAAAGGACGTGTTCTTTTTCTTTTTTATGGCTGCATAGTATTCCAGGGTGTATATGTACCACATTTTCTTTATCCAGTCTATTATTGATGGGGATTTAGATTGATTTCATGTTTTGCTATTGTGAATAGTGCTGCAGTGAACATATATATGTATGTGTCTTTATAATAGAATGATTTATATTCCTTTGGGTATATACCCAATAATGGGATTGCTGGGTCAAATAGTATTTCTGTTTTTAGGTCTCTGAGGAATCATCACACTGTCTTCCACAATGGTTGAACTAATTTGCAATCTGCTTGGATTATTTTAAGACTAAGGACCTCTGCCAGAGGTTGCATTGTCTGTTGGGTTTTGGGTATTCATTGCATTTGTCTCTGCATGTCTGTGTCCATTCTCTGTCTCTGGCTGACTTACCGTGTCTGGGTCTCTTTCTTTCCATGCTTTCTCTGTCATTTGTTCTTCTCCCCTTCTTCCTCTTCCAAGCCCTTTGCTGCTGTTGTCTACACAATCTCTTTCTGTCTTGGATGGCTGCTCTCTTTTCTCTCTTTTTCCTGAGTTTGATCTCTTTCTGTCCTTATCTGATTTTTTTTTTTTTTTTTTTTTTTTTCAGTTGCAAGATTTAATAGAGTGAAAACAGAGCTCCCATACAAAGGGAGGGGACACAAAGAGGGTAGCCATTGCTGGCTTGAATGCCTGGGTTTATATCCCAATCCTAGTCCCTCCTGCTGTGCTCTCAGGCAATAGATGATTGGCTATTTCTTTACCTCCTGTTTTTGCCTAATTAGCATTTTAGTGAGCTCTCTTTACTATCTGATTGGTTGGATGTGAGCTAAGTTGCAAGCCCCGTGTTTAAAGGTGGAAGTGGTCATCTTCCCAGCTAGGCTTAGGGATTCTTAGTTGGCCTAGGAAATCCAGCTAGTCCTGTCTCTCAGTCCCCACTCTCAACAGGAAAACCCCAGTGCTATTGGGGAGGTTGGCCGATGACCGCTCTAACTGCTTCCTGCTGAATTGGGGCAGAGTAGGGGTGGTGCAATTGCGATTTCCTTGGGACGGGTGCCTTCGATGTCATTAACATCAGAGCATGGGCTAGCAGGCTGGTCCAGGGGTCCTCAGTAGATCTTAGTCAGGGACTGCATCTGGGGCTCCATTTGAAGAATGATTTGTAGTTTTACAGCTTCGATTCTGAAAGAGACAAACTTAACAAGGAGGTTAAAGATACAGGGATTGAAATGTATGGCCTGCAGTGCAGGGGATTGTTTCTTTGGCACACTTTACAGGCCCAGACTATCTGCTTGATAGTTTTGAAAAGGCCTGGTCCAGTAAATAATAATTTGACCATCTGATGGGTGCTACCAATGTCTAAGTGAAAGGTTTGGTGAAGGGTTTTAAGTAATTTCCATTGGTTACCTGCAGGCAAAATTATTTTTCCTTCTTCGGTGGCTAGCCATCCTGAGGGGAGGAAACTATGTCCTCGTGAGGTTCCCCATTCTATTTCTCCTTCTGAGTACTGGGGCTTGGTTTCCTGGAGGGGATTACCCCATACTAGGGGTCCTTCTATAAGCATTTCTAATGGAGGGTCTTGCCTTGAAGCTCTTTTGGCTTCAATATCTGTTTAGCGGTTCCCTTCTATTTCCCTTTTCTTTCTTTTCTGATGACCCCGGCAGTATACGACTGCCACCTCTTTAGGTTTCTGTACTGCCAATAATAATCTCCTAATGGCTTCCTGATGTTTCATAGGCGTTCCCTCAGAAGTTGGGAATCCCTTTCTCTCCATGTTGCTGCATGGGCATGGAGGACTGGGCAAGCATACTTAGAGTCTGTATATATATTTAACCTTTTTCCTTCTTCTAGTTCTAGCGCCCAAGTGAGGGCTATTAGTTTTGCCAGCTGAACACTAGTTCCTGGAGTGAGGGGATTACTTTCAAGTATTCCATTATCACTGACCACTGCATACCCCGCTTTTTGAAGTCCTTTTTCTACAAAGGAACTTCCATCAGTATACAAGTTGAGGTCAGGATCACTCAAGGGAACCTCTAAAAGGTCCCTTCAAGTGGCGTAGGTTTGAGCAATTACTTGTTGACAGTTATGTTCTATCTTTTCTTCATTGTCTAGAAGAAATGTGGCTGGGTTAAGAGTTGCACAAGTGTGCAGTTGCAGCACTGGTCTTTCAAGCAATAGAGCCTGATATTTAAGTAAATGGTTGTCTGACAGCCACAAGTCTCCTTTAGCAGTGAGTATGCCATTCACATCATGAAATGTCCACACAGTAAGATCTCGTCCCTGTATTATTTTAACTGCTTCAGATACTAAGCCTGCAACTGCCGCCACTACCCATACACAATGAGGCCAATCCTTTGCCATTACATCAATTTCCTTACTCAGTTGTACCACGGGTTGCAAGCTCATCCCTTGGACCTGTGTAAGGACTCCTAGAGCTATTCCTGTTTTTTTCTGTGACACATAAAAAAAAGTCTTGCCCCGTTGGCAAGCTTAACACTGGAGCTTGGGTTAGGACCTTCTTTAGGGCCTGGAAAGCCTTTTCTGCTTCAGGTGTCCATCTTACTAAATGGGTATTGGCTTTCTGAGTTTCCCTGATTAGTGTGTATAATGGTCTGGCTATTTCGCCATACCTGGGAATCCATATTCGGCAGAGACCTGTTATGCCAAGGAACCCTCTTAGTTGCTTTAGGGTTTTGGGATGAGGATAAGCCAGTATAGGCTGGATACATTCTTCACTGAGGGCCCTGGTGCCTTTGGGTAATTTTAGCCCTAAGTATTTAACCTGCTGTAAGCAGAGCTGAGCCTTTGGTTTGGAAACCTTGTAGTCACAGGTAGCAAGGAAATTTAAGAGCGCTAGGTTGGCTTGATGGCACAAGGTTTCTGAACAGGCAGTTAAAAGTAAATCATCCACATACTGAAGGACAAGAGTGTCCAGGTATGAGAACTGGCTCAAGTCTTGGGCTAATGCCTGGCCAAATAGATGGGGGCTATCCCTGAACCCTTGTGGTAAAACAGCCCAGGTGAGTTGAGACGTTGGGTTCGAAGGATCTTCAAAGGCAAACAAGAATTGAGAGTCAGGATGTACAGGGATGCAGGAAAAGGCATCCTTAAGGTCCAGTACTGTAAGCCACTCTGCTTCCTCTGGTATTTAGGAAAGCAGAATATAAGGGTTAGGTACAGCTGGGTATAGAGGGACAACAGCCTCACTGATAATCCTGAGATCTTGCACTAACCTCCACTGTCCGTCAGGTTTCTGTACTCCTAAAATTGGAGTACTGCAGGGGCTATTGCATGGTTTTACTAGGCCTTGGGCTTTTAGGTCCTTAACAATCTTTTGGAGTCTTTGTTGGGCCTCGGGTCTAAGGGGGTACTGCATTTAGTAGGGAAAGGAAGTGGAATCCTTTAATTTAACTTGAACAGGATGGGCATTCTTTGCTTGTCCATATTGTCCTTCTGTTGCCCAGACTTCAGGATTAATTCCTTCCTCAAGCAGGGGACAACAAACGGGTGTTCCTTCTCCTATGTTCAGGTGTATAATGGCCCCTGCTTGTGCTAGAATGTCTCTCCCTAACAAGGGAGTGGGACTTTCAGGCATAATTAGAAAAGCATATGAAAAGAGTAACGTTCCCCAGTCACAGCTTTGTGGCTGGAAGAAGTATCTAGTGACTGGCTGTCCTAGGACCCCTCGGATAGTGACAGATCTGGAGGACAGTTGTCCGGGACAGGAGAGTAAGACTGAGAAGGCTGCGCCAGTGTCCAGGAGACAGTTAACCTCCTGGGTCTCAATGGTCAAGCATACCTGGGGCTCTGTGAGGGTGACGGCATGGGCTGGCGCTTGCCCTGGGCACCCTCAGTCCTGCTGCTGGATCATCTGGTTAGTGGCTTCTGACTCAGAGGACCTTCATCCCCTGGGGCAGTGGGCCTTCCAGTGGTTCGCTTGACATAAGAGGCATGGACGAGGGGGCGGCTTATTTCTAGTTGGACAATCTTTTTAAAAGTGACCTTGTAGACCGCACTGGAAGCAAGCCCTATTAGGCATTTGATTTGCCCAGCTTTTCCCTTTTCCAGAGCCTCCAACGTCTGCTTGCCTGAGGGCGATGACTAAAGCGGTGGCCTTTTTAAAATCCCATTTGTACCAAAGAGGGTAGTCCTGTGATGCTTCTTTGAATGTTTTCTGGGGCCGATTGGTTGGGGACCAATAGGAAGCCTCTCTCTGTTGAAATGGTCACTCGGACTCAAGCTATGACTTCTTCCCTGTTTTTCTGCAGGAACCCACTTTGTCTTGAGTAGAGCTTGCCAGGAGAAAGTGAAGGGGAGTGGCCATCCATTTTCTTCTGCATGCGGGATGGTTCTCTCACTTCTACCAGACACCTAGAGGGAGATAAGGACGGGACTATGCTGAATGATCTTTGACTTTGAGATGATGCTGGGCTGTGGTTGAGACAGTTACTTTCAGGGAAGTAAATCCCAAGGAGGGGGCGCAATATGACATTGCTGTTCAGAGATGGCTATCCTTTGGGATTTCAGAGAGCAGTTCAGTAGACAGAAAAATCCTCACTCAAGCTTTTCACATGTCCCTGCAGATGGTATCAAAAAGAAAAATAACAGAAAAAAAAATGGTTCAAGATCTGTGTGGCCCCTCGTCTGGCCTGTACTCACCACATTGGGGTTGTGGAACGAGGACTGAATTTACTTAAACTTGTGGAATTAATCTGCACCTCTAAACCGACAAAGGTGTAGACCGAGGCATTGAACGGTGAAATAGTGGGGTTGTAAGGCCGTTTGAAGTGAGCAGACAGCGCGAGTTCAAGGTAGCAAGGAAGAGTTCCAGCTTCTTATCTGGGTTTCAGAAAATTTTTAATTTTTTGGGTCAGTGATGACAAGCACTGTGGACTCAGGCTCAGAAGGTTTGGCTGCTAGTTCACAACTAGATACGTTTCTCTAGTTTTTTCTTTTCTTTTCTTTTCTTTTGTTTTTTTTGAGACAGGGTGTCACTTTATCACCCAGGCTGGAGTGCAGTGGCACGATCACAACTCATTGCAGCATCGACCTCCTGGGCTCAAGCGATCCTCCTGCCTCAGCCTCCCAAGTAGCTGGGACTACAGGTGTGTACCACCTCACCTGGCTGATTTTTACACTTTTTGTAGAGATGGAGGTCTTCTTTGTTGACCAGGCTGGTCTTGAACTCCTGGCCTCAAGCGATCCTCCTTGCTCCAGTTAAGTGTTAATGCCAGAGTTAATCTGGATTAAGAGTACATCTATACAATGCACACACAAACCCTCCTACTCATGTGTGCATCATGTAGATGAGAGTGTAGATGCAGCCTATCCAGAGTGTAGACAGATTTCCCCCTTCCCTTTGGAGGTGACCCTGCCCCCGATGCATGTCCTACAGGCTTTGATGGGCGCTTGTTGCTTCTCACCAGCAGGTCTAGCACTGCCAAGTGTGTGGTTCACACCTCCTCCGGGGCTCTGTCCCACCACACTGGAAAGGTGTGGTACGGTCCTGTGCCCTGCCTTCCAGCCCTGGGCCACAGCTGTCTTCCTTGTTCTGGTCATCAGGACATGAAGGGAGGCTGCATGGCTGAGTGGATCAGAGCACAGGCTGCAAGCTCTGTGTCTGCCTCCTCATCCCTTCAAGAGGGATAATAGTCCTTACCTCGTAGAGTTCAGTGAAGATTAAATGAAAGCACTTAGAGGAGGACCTGGAAGCTCAAAGACTTAGAATTGTCAGAAAGCCAGGTCAGCCTCCTTTGTTTATCCTCTCTCCTTGGGCCTCTGGAATCTTCGGTTGAGGCCTGCAGAGGGGGAGAGGTGCTCAGCTCTCCAGATGGAAGGCTCTGCCCTGGCCCTTCCAGGCCTTGCATCTCCAGGCCCAGGGAGTCTCCTCCATTAGCTCCTTGGCCTCAGACACCCTCTCCATGCTGGGGACTGGGGCTATTTTATTAAACTGGAAAGCACAGGGGTTTACAGGAATGTGCCTGTCCCATCTTAGATCTGAATGAAAGCTCCAAAGATGTTCATCTTCCATTCAATGGCCCCAAGAAGTAGGATTTGGATGGAGAGTACAGGATTTCACCTTATCAAAAAGAAATTTCCAACAGAGCCAGCCAAAGATAGAATGGTCACACCTGAGGGAGGCTAATGTCGGCAAGGGGCAAGAGTTCATTGGGAAAGTTGTTGGAAGGACTCTGGCATTAAGTAAACAAAGGGCAAGGGGTCTTTAAGGTTGCATTCTATTCTAAGACTCTGTGTCTGTGAAAGCCACGTGGCTCAGTGGGGTGCCGTTGTTTATTTCGTTTGCTTGTTTTTTACACCTTTAAATAAGTTGTAGTAGCTTTTCCCATCTTAGAGCACAAAACCACAAACAATAGCATGAGCGATCTGTGCCTTAAGGACATTCTCCTGCTGCAGATAACTAGCCAGACCCATCCCTTGATTTTGGCCCATCCCTTCTTTTCCCATAACAGATACTTTTAGTTAATCTAATAGCTATAGAAACAATGCTAATGAGTGGTTTGCTGTTAATAAACACATGGGTAAATCTCTGTTCAGGGCTCTCAGCTCTGAAATCTGTGAGACCCCTGAGCACGTTTGAGTTTTATGGCAGCAAAGCCCAGTGAGGATTCTGATTCTTGGTCCCTCCCTCCTGCCTGATTACCTCCTTCCTCACTACATTAGCCTTTCTTCTGAAGGACCCATCATTCAATCACCCATCATTCATTCAGCAGATGCCAATCATCTGCTGTGAGTCAGGGCAGGGCTAGGCTCAGAGGAGGAAATAATCTGGATGAGATGTGCTTCCTGCCTTCAAGGATGCTTCATTCTGGGATAGGCAGACGACACACAGGACAGAGAAAAGAATTTCTCTGTCTGTAAAAGAATTCATTCTTTGTTTGGAAATTTAATTTTCTTAATTTGTAAGCATTCAAATGCTATTAAAAGTACCTAATAAAGAAAGTAGACATCATCTGAAATCCTGGCCACTCTGAGATAACCAACTTTGTTTTCATAAAAAGTAAAGTACAGGTTCCTCTTCAAAGAGACTTTCCTCCCGTCTAATTAGGAATAAATAGTAACTTCTCTTAGAAGCAAAATTTATTCAGAGACCTGTGCTAACATTCTTAGATATCTGCTAGCCATAATAAAGAAATCAATGCGCTTTGTGTTCTTAGCTCCCACAATGTAGCCTAAATATTTGCCCTGGCATGCTTTTACTGGTCCAAGCAAGCATTAGGTCATAGCCTATTCCTCTTCCTTATTTGAAGGTGTTTTTACCTTTTTATCTTTCTCAGCATTCCACAAGTTACTCCCTCCTGCCAAGACCAGCTCCATCCGGGAGACCCTAACCCAGTGGTGCTAGAGGAATTAAAGACACACACATGGAAATATAGAGGTGTGAAGTAGGAAATCAGGGGTCTCATAGACTTCAGAGCTGAGAGTCCTGAACAGAGATTTACCCATGTATTGTCTCTATAGATATTAGATTAACTAAAAGTATCCGTTATGGGAAACGAAGGGATGGGCCAAAATCAAGGGATGGATCTGGCTAGTTATCTGCAGCAGAGAATGTCCTTAAGGCACAGATCGCTCATGCTATTGTTTATGGTTTAAGAATGCCTTTAAGCGGTTTTCCACCCTGGGCGGGCCAGGTGTTCCTTGCCCTCATTCCAGTAAACCCACAATCTTCCAGTGTGGGCGTTATGGCCATCAAGAACATGTCACAGTGCTGCAGAGATTTTGTTTATGGCCAGTTTTGGGGCCAGTTTATGGCCAGATTTTGGGGAGCCTGTTCCCAACACCCTCCTCCCTTTGTTCTCCTCTGCCTTTGCCTCTTTTAAAAAGTTCCAAGTTGTTTGCCAATCGGGACAAATACAGAATGTGAGGTCCCATTCTAGCCAGTGGAAGCCGGACACAGCAGTAAGGTGGATGTGTCAGGTTATAAATAACCCTGTCTCCTTTGTTCAGTGTACTCTCATGGCAAAACTGCTGGCAAGTGTACCCTTTCTGCAGAAAGTAAAGATGGCCTTGCTGAGAAAATTAAATTTATGTTCAAGTGCTATTTCTTTGCAGCACCAGGGAACAAGCATTTCAAACATGTATCAATTATATAAACATATGACAAAATAGATATAAGCAAAATGATGGGGTGATGCTGTGAGTACTGAAAATAGAAGATTTCTATTGGATATGGAAAAAGTAGTGATACATAAAAACATAGGGTATTATGGGAGTCCAGAATTAGATTGGGGGTGGGATGTGTTCTTTCAGAATCTGAAAACATTCTAGATCCTTTTCTTCCCTCTTTCTGCCATCCCAGTTCTTCTTTCTTTTTTTCTTTTTTTGAGACAGGATGTCACTCTGTCACCCTGGCTTGAGTGCAGTGGCATGATTTTGATGTCCTGGGCTCAGGTGATCCTCCTGCCTCAGCCTCTAGAGTAGCTGGGATCACAGGCACACACCACCACATCCAGCTAATTTTTAAAATTATCTGTAGAGGTGGGGTCTTGCTATGTTGCCCAGGCTGCATCCCAGTTCTGCAGTTTCCAGCCTAGTTATTCTGGTTCCCTCATTGCTGTTTCTATTGTCCCTGCTTAGAAAAATGAACTTGCCTTTTCCCACTCAAATCAAAGAGGAAATTTATTGCTTGAAGCAATAAATGTTTGAAACATACAGATAAAAGAATAAAGCAATAAATGTTTGAACATACAGATAAGAATAAAGAATAAAAACTCACATACCCATTATCCAGCTTCATCAAATCTTAATATTAAGCCATATTTGCCAGAGAATTCTTGAAAAGAAATTACACATGACAGATACAATTGAGGCCTCCTATATACCCTTCTTGGATCTTTTCCTCTCCCTCCCTCTCCCGCCAGAGTGGATCATTCTCATGAATTCAGCCTTCATCATTTCCATTCACATTTTTATATTTTTGCCACATAGGCTGTATATCCATAAAAATTATAAAGCAGTGTTTTGCCTGTTTAAAAAATTTATATAAATGGTATGTTTGTTGTAAATATGTCCCACTGTATCTTGGTGTTTTTTTGTTTTTGTGTTTTGGGTTTTTTTCTCACCATTCTTTCTGGGATTTATTCAAAGTTGATAGATGTAGCTCTCATTCTTTCATTTTAAAATGCCATATGGTGTTCCAATGTCTGAATATAACACAGTTGACTTATCCATTCTTCTGAGGTGGGCATTAGGTTATTTCCATTTGGGGGGACTTGTTTTGTTCTGTTTCTGTTATGTACAATCAACATTCTTGTACATGTCTTTAGGCTTATATGTAATAATTTCTTCAGGCCATTTACAGATTTTAAACTGGCAGATCAGAGTATGCACATTTGCAGCTGAACTGGATGTTGCCAACTTGCTTTGCAAAGTCCTACGAATTTATACTCTGATATGCAGTGTGGGATTTCCTGTTTCTCTTCATCTTTCCCAATCTTTGCCTGATGAGTGTTTTGATGTTTTGCTAATCTGATGGGTCTGAGTGTGTCCAGAGCTGGTTCCTTCCGGTGGTCTCGCTGACTTCAAGAATGAAGCCGTGGACCTTCACAGTGAATATTACATCCCTTAAAGATGGCACAGACCCAAAGAGTGAGCAGTAGCAAGGTTTATTGTGAAGAGTGAAAGAACAAAGCTTCCACAGCGTGGAAGGGGACCCACGAAGGTTGCTGCTGCTGGCTGGGGTTGCCAGCTTTTATTCCCCTTATTGGTCCCCACTCATGTTCCAATTTTGTCCTATCAGAGTGCGATGTTTTCAATCCTCCCTGTGATTGGCTACTTTTAGGATCCTACTGATGGATGTGTTTTATGGAGTGCCGATTGGTGCATTTTACAATGCACTTGCTAGCTACAGAGCGCTGATTGGTGCGTTTTTACAGAGCACTGATTGGTGCATTTTACAATCCTCTTGTAAGGTAGAAAAGTTCTCAAAGTCCCCACTCAACCCAGGACATCCAATTGGCCTCACCTCTCATGAGGACATCTCATTGTTTTACTTTGTATTTTGCTCATTGCCAGAGACATTGCACATCTTTTCATGTGTCTGTTAGCTACCTGGGTTTTCTCTCCTGGGAACTGCTCTTCCTGTTGAGACAGCCAGGTGGGAGACGGTTCCTGGAGAAAATCCAACCAGCCCGCCCACTGGGGTGGAGATTTGGGAAGTTTGATCCATTTGCAGCAGGGAGGAGCCTGGTCCCTCCTCTTCCTGTGTAGAACCTGGAATTCAAGCTGTATCAGGAAGTGTTCTAGCAGGGACTCTGGCCTTGCACAGTCCCTGTTCCCCACCCCCTTTTTTTTTTCTCCTTTTCACCCAATAAAACCCTGCCTTACTCACCATTCAAATTGTCTGCAAGCCTGAATTTTCATGGCCGTGGGACAAAGAACCCCATCTTTAGCTGAACTAAGGAAAAGTCCTGCAACACTGTCTCTGCCCATTTTTCCTACAAATGTCACTGGCATCTTTCCCATGAGAAGGAGAAAGCAGTCCCTGACATCCAAGAGCTGGCTTGGGACTGTCAGCAAGGCCTGTTGAACAACAAATTTCATACAGCATCAACATCAGATAAGGTCACACTGGGACCACTACAGATTAAGACAAAAACAAGACCCCTCCCTAATCATGCTGGAACATAAATGATACAGGAACATTGCCCAAGTCACAGAATACCAGGCATACCCCTGTGGTAGGTAGAATTGTAAGCTGCCCACAAGATTCCTGGCCCCTGGTATACACGCACCTACCCCTAGTTACTTAGCAAACATTACTCTAGCTACTGCTGTGAAGGGAATTGACAGATGTAATTAACATCCCAAATCAATTGACCTTAACATAGGGAAATTAGGCCAGGTATGGTGGCCCATGCCTGTAATCCTAGCACGTTGGGAGGCTGAGCGGGAGGATTGCTTGAGCCCGGGAGTCGGAGACCAGTCTGAGCAGCAAAAGAATACAAAAAAAAAAACCTAGCCAGGCATGGTGGCACATACCTATAGTCCCAGCTACTGGGCAGGCTGAAGTGGGAGGATCACCTGAGTCCAGGAAGGTTGAGGCTGCAGTGAGCTGTGATGAGCCACTGCACTCCAGCCCGGGTGACAGGAAAAAAAAAAAAAAAAAAAAAAAAAGGGAAATTATCCAGGTGGGCCTGACCTAATTATATGAGCCCTTTAAAAACACAGTTTTCTCCAGCTGGCCACAGAAGAAGTTAGAGGGACACACGCGGGCTGGCCTGAAAGAAAGCAAACTCCATCCTGGGAACTGTTTACGGGGGCCAAGCAGCAACAACTGCAGGGAGCTTCTAGGAGCTGACAGCAGGCCCTGGCCTTCTGCTAGAAGGAAAATAGGGACATCAGTCCCATAGCTGCTAGGAAATGAATTCTGCCAGCAGCCAGTGTGCCTGGAAAAGGATCCAGGGCCCAGAAGACAATGGCAGCCCCAGTCCAGTGAGAGCCTGAGAGAGAATCCAGCCATGCCACTCCTAGACTTCAGTCCTGTAGTATCTTCAGAAATGGAGCGAACACTTCGGTGGTGTTTTATGGCACTAAGTTTGTGGTCATTTGCTACAGAGCAATAGAGGACGAATCAGCCTTCTCCCAGACAACGGGGCTGTGTCTTTGCCACTTACAGCTTTAGCCTGAGTGCAGTTTCCCTCCTCCTAGGTAAGAGGTATTAAGATACCGAGTCACAGTGTTCCCCTTGCTTCCTGACAGCATCCAATCTGGAGCATTGCCTTCCTCAAACCACCTAACACATCCCCAAACCCTTGACTAAGTCCTTTAGAACACCTTCTTACTGGGACACTCCACGCTCCCCGATGGAGTGTGCTTTTCTTGGCTGCAACGCGTGACAAACCGGACTTGTCCAGCTGCAGGTGTGTTCCTGTGGTCTCTGACTGGAGGATGAGGACATCCTACAAGGTGGGTACCGCAGGCCCCAGGGGACAAATAATTGAACTGGAGATTTGAGCTTTACAACTAGCTTCGGCACTCACTGGCCATGTTATACAACGGAGTCACCTACTTTTTGGGATCTTAGTTTTTTCACCAGTAGAATGAGAAGGTGGGGCTGGGTGATCTTTAAGGAAGCTGCATGGTGGAGTGAAAAGACTTCTGGAGTCAGCCAGTCCTTGGTTTAATCTCCGTTCTGCCCTCACCAGCAACGTGGCTTTGGGTAAACATTCATTTTCCCGAGTCTCAGTTGCTTCGTCTCTTAATTGGGACCAAGGAACCAAACAGGTTTAGTGTGAGGATTAAATATCCATTTCTTGAATTATACAAATGGTCCTAATAATATCTAAATAAGCAATTTAAAGACACACAAATTTATAACTTAAAAAATATTTTGACCAGAGTGTGCTAATGCTAACTAGTGCTTGTTTATTTTGTTTGTTTTTCTTTCTTTCTTTTTTTTTTTTTTTTTGAGACAGCATCTTGCTCTGTCACCCAGGCTGTAGTGCAGTGGCCCAGTCATAATTCACTATAACCTGGAACTCCTGGGCTCAAAACATCCTCCTGCTTCAGCTTCTGGAGTAGCTGGGACTATAGGTGTGTGCTACCATGCCTGGCCAATATTTTATTTTTTTGTAGAGATGGGGTCTTGCTATGTTGCCCAGGCTGGTCTCAGACTCCTGGCCTCAAGTGATCCTTCTGCCTTAGCTTCCCAAAGCATTGGGATTACAGACACAAGCCACTATGCCCTGCCCTAATGCTTGGTTTGATTACCTTAAGGCATCAACTGTTCAAAATATGTACCACCGGCATGACATTACCCATGATGTGACGGTGGCAGCTGATATGAATTATCACCACCTAAAGGTCAACACATCTCTTCCCATCAGGACACTCTGTAGAAGATTCTTAGCGAACATTTCTTCGCTCCCTTTTTGTTCCCCAAGGATTCCAGCTCTTAGGTTTTATGATTATACACCATCACCCTTGTGGGTATGCATTCAAGTGACTGCTAAATTTTACATCACCAATATCATGCAAACACATACAGAAGCTCACGAGCCTTCCAAACTCCAGGGGATCTCATTAGCATTAATACCTACACCTTGATCAGCTGTGGTGGCTCACACCTGTAATCCCAGCACTCTGGGAGGCTGAGGTGGGCGGATCACCTGAGGTCAGTTTAAGACCAGCCAGGCCAACATGGTGAAAGCTCATCTCCACTGAAAATACAAAAATTAGCTGGGCATGGTGGCGCACGCCTGTAGTCCCAGCTACTCGGGAGGCTGAGGCAGGAGAATTGCTTGAACCTGGGAGGCAGAGGTTGCAGTGAGCTGAGATCTCACCACTGTACTCTAGACTGGGCAACAGAGTGAGACTCCATCTTAAAAAAAAAAAAAAACTTACACCTCATTAACCTCCACTTGTTGGCTTCCCCTTCAGAAGTCCCCTTTCCTTCAGGTCTTTCTGGGAATTCCCAGTGAGTGTCTTGGGGCTCTCACATGAGTGGAGAGGCTTCCTACCCGTGCTGGACTGTGGCTTCCAGTCCTATAGCCCTGGGCTGGAGCCTACCGCTCAGAGCTCTGCCTGGCTGGCTGTTCCGCCGTCCTTCTCAGATCAAAGCAGTACTTCTCCCAGACCTCAGTTTTACACGTGCCTTGTGTTGTCTGTGAAAGAAGACTAACAGGAGGGTCTCCTAGCAATGCTGTTGGGATCTCAAGGGGTGACAGCAAATGCAGCTGCAATCCTGCAGTTCACCCATACCCCTTTCTCCCAGGTGGCCTGCTTCAGCTGGACTTGAGAAGTCCCACCACTCCTCTCCACCCTTTAGTTCTGTACCTGTGCCAAGTTCAACTCATCTTGTCTAAACCTGTATTCACTAGTTTCTCCAGAGCAACGGAATGAAGTCTCTGAGGAGTCAGAGATTGACTGATTGGAATTAGCTTACGCGATTAGGGAAACTAAGAAGTCACAGGATCTGTGGTTGGCAAGATAAAGACCCAGGAGAGCTGATGGTTTAGTTCTAGTACAAGTCTGAAGGTTTGAGAAGCAGGAAAGCTGATGGTGTAAATCCTGTAAACTCTAGTCCAGTGGCTGGAGAAGACTCATGTTCCAGCTCAAGCAGTCAGGCAGAGAGAGTGAAAGCGAGAGAGAGAGAGAGAGAGAGAGAGAGAGAGATTCTCTGTTTCCTACTTTGTGTTCCACTGAGACCCTCGGTGGATTGGATGATGCCATCCACACTGGGGAGGGCTGTCCACTCCACTCGGTCTCCTGACTCAAATGTTCATCTCTTCCAGAAACATCTTCACAGAAACACCCAGAGTAATATTTAACCAAATATCTGTCTGTCCTGTGGCCCAGTCAAGTTGACACATAGAATTAACCACCACACAGCTCTTCTTCAGGGATGACATCTCTGGCCCTGAAATCTCTCCGCTCCCCCAAAAGTTGCCTTCAGTTGAGCCATTGTAGTTCTCTAGACATATTTATATATATTTGAATCTAAATCACCAGTAACTTGTTATCTTGACACCAGTCCTTGAGCACCCGTCCGTGTCACGCCTGATGCCATGTGCTGGTGATAGGATGGGGACGAAGGGAGTGAACTCTGCTGCTGCCAGGAGACCCTCATGGTGACAGAGGGCACCAGTGAGTGAGTACAAGGATAAATAACAATAGAATCACAGAGTGTGACTGATGCCAGGAAGGAAATAAACAAAGGTGGAAGG
Organism: Chlorocebus sabaeus; assembly: GCF_047675955.1. Classification (NCBI taxonomy): domain Eukaryota; kingdom Metazoa; phylum Chordata; class Mammalia; order Primates; family Cercopithecidae; genus Chlorocebus; species Chlorocebus sabaeus. The sequence goes on along the minus strand of NC_132911.1, from coordinate 27,859,436 downwards.
GGAGTGGTGGTGGGGCACTCACTGTAGAGCTGTGGGCCAGGTGGGACCTTCTGGAAAGCAGGCAGCTGCAGGGACAGCAGGGGTGCCCCACTCGCAGAAACTGCATCATACGGTGTCGTTGTATTCATCCACTTGGCTGCCGTCACAAAGTACCGCAGCCTGGGCAGCTTCACCAACAATTTACTTTCTCACTGTTCTGGAGGCTGGAAGTTCAAGATCAAGGTGCCAGCAGGGCTGGTTTCTCCTGAGGCCTCTCTCCCTGTCTTGTGGATGGCTGTCTTCTCCGCATGTCCTCACCTGGTCTTTCCTCTATGTGTGTCTGTGTCTTCGGAGGAGGACACCAGTCCTCTTGGGTAAAGATCCACCCTAACAGCCTCCTTTTAACTTAATCACCTCTTTAAAGAGCCTGTGTCCAAATGAGATAGGTTAGATAGACTGGCGATAGACTTCCTTAAAGGAGACAAAAAACTTGTCAAATAGGAGGAGAGAGCAAACCACCTGACAGTGTGCAAACTGCAGCCTGGGCTCAGATCCCAGCAATGTTGGGATCTCAAGGGGTGATAGCTAGAACATCCTGCAACAAGGAGGGAGAAGGGCAGAGGGGAAAAATCCTCGAATTTATTTATTTATTTATTTAGGGACAGAGTCTCGCTCTGTTGCCCAGACTGGATTGTGATGGCGTGATCTCAGCTCACTGCAACCTCCACCTCTTGGGTTCAAATTATTCTCCCACCTCAGTTTCCCAAGTAGCTGGGATTACAGGCACTCACCATCACGCCTGGCTAATTTTTATATTTTGAGTAGTGATGGGGTCTTACTATGTTGGCCAGGCTGGTCTTGAATGCCTGACCTCAGGTGATCCACCTGCCTCGGCCTCCCAAAGTGCTGGGATTACAGGAATGAGCCACTGAGCCGGGCTGAAAATCCCCAAATTCACGCAAGCACAGAAACCCATGCTCAGTGTCCTTGGGCTGATCTATGCTTGTTATAATAGCAACAAACACGCACCAGATGGAGAGTTAAGATGCAAATGCGATGTGATGTATGTACTAGCATGTACAACAATAGCACATGTGCATCCAGGGGACCACCTAAAACATGCTTCACGGCAATGCCTGTTCCTGCCCCTTCATGAATAACCTTGTAAGCCTCCCATGAAGGGATTTCCCCATGTCAGTCAGTGCTGTCTCGCCTTTGCAGGGCCCGCTCTGATCAGCTGTCAGAGGGAACTTTCTTTTTTTTTTTTTTTTTTTTTTTTTTTGAGACGGAGTCTCACTCTGTCGCCCAGGCTGGACTGCAGTGGCCGGATCACAGCTCACTGCAAGCTCCGCCTCCCGGGTTTACGCCATTCTCCTGCCTCAGCCTCCCAAGTAGCTGGGACTACAGGCGCCTGCCACCTCGCCCGGCTAGTTTTTTGTATTTTTCAGTAGAGACGGGGTTTCACGGTGTTAGCCAGGATGGTCTCGATCTCCTGACCTCGTGATCCGCCCGTCTCAGCCTCCCAAAGTGCTGGGATTACAGGCTTGAGCCACCGCGCCCGGCTAGAGGGAACTTTCACGTTGCAAGAAACCCTCTTGCCGACTTTGACTTTGGTCTTGTTCTCAAATTCTTTTGTGAGGTGAAGTCAAGAATCTGAACTGACCCACTGGCAACACAAATACTGTCCTATCCTGAGGTCCTGGGGGTTAGGGCTTCACCATAGGAATATTCCAGAAAACACAATTCCTCCTATAACAGCCCTGTAGGGCTTGGTCTATATGGTGTTGGAGTTCATCCTAAGCATAACTGATCTGAGAAAATTGAGCTCTGTAGATTAACTGAGCTATGAGGAGTAAAGGCTAGGCCAATGTAACAAGGTGACCCAATGACATTTAGTGACTTTAAGAACACAGAAGTTTATTCTTTTTTTTTTTTGAGACACGGTCTTGCTCTGTTGTCCAGGCTAGAGTATAGTGGTGCCGTCATAACTCATTGCAGCCTCCACTTCCCAGATTCAAGTAATCCTCCCACCTCAGCCTCCTGAGTGCCTGGGATTACAGGTGCACACCACCACGCCTGACTAATTTTTTTTTTTTATTGTTTTGTACAGACAGGGTTTCACCATATTGCCCAGGCTAGTCTCAAACTCCTGAGCTCAAGTGATCCGCTTTGGCATCTCAGTGCTAGGATTACAGGTGTGAGCCACTGTGCTTGGCCAGAAGTTTATTCTCTCAAATTTATTTCCAGGCGTCTGTCTTATGACCTCACCCAGGAGCCTGGACTAGTGGGTGCCATCCTCAACAAGTGACCTGAGAGTTGCACATGTCACTTTCAACTACAACCCATAGGTTAGAGCTGAGTCCCACAGACACACCTGGCTGTAGGAAAAATTGAGAGATTTTGCTTCTGGTTGTTCAATCCTGCATCCAAAAAAGCAGGAAGAAGAAACTGGAGTCCACTTGACTTGGCAGAGTCTGCCCTGAGTAGCTGGGATTACAGACGCGTGACACCATGCCCGGCTAATTTTTGTATTTTTAGTAGAGACGAGGTTTCACCATGTTGGCCAGGCTGGTCTGGATTTCCTGACCTTGTGATCCACCCGCCTCGGCCTCCCAAAGTGCCGGGATCACAGGGGTGAGCCACTGCGTCCGGCCCCCATCTGATTCTTTAGCAATCCTAGAGAAAAGTACACCTTGGTTAAGTTTCATATGATTTCCTCTACTAATTTATTAACTTTTTCATTTGCTCCCAGGAGTCAGCTATGAAAGATAAATATATCCCATTCTTCGAGGAGAGCCTTGGTTGGAGATTGAGGCTATCGGTGGGAGGGGACTTGCCAGGAGACAGAGCTGAAAACCCTGGCTCTGCTACCGAGGGCTGGAAGTTAATTGAGCAGAAACATGAGTTAGTCAATTGTCATTCGAGTCAGACCACGCCGCGGCCACACTATATCATCAAAGCCGAGGCATTCTGGGAAAGACTATGATTACCTCCATTCATTATGCTGGGAGTCTTTAGACACTTCAAACACGCTAGATTACAAAGTTGCTGGGGCGGAACCTGGAAAAGATAAAGTTATAATTGAAAGCTACTTACGTGATATATTTTAAATGACTTCGACTTTCTACTTCTAGGCATGTTAAGAAATCTCAAATAATTGTTTTTGGCCAGAGCTAAATTTAGACCCTCTGAGATAGATGGCTGTGTCGTGCTCTTGCTCAAGGAATGTTAATGGTTTCCTGTTGTTTCCTAAGTGCTGTCGCTTAGAAAACATGGCGCCTACTGTGTGCGTGCCTCTGACAGGCCCTTGGAGTCATTTTCTTTAATCCCCTTGATACCCTCAGATAAGGCTGTCAGATTTAGCAAATAAAATACAGGATGCTCCATTACATTTGAATTTCATATAAACAATACATTTGTAAAGTAAAAGTAATCCCAGTGCTTTGGGAGGCTGAGGAAGGAGGATACTTGAAGCCAGGAGTTTGAGACCTGCCTGGGCATCATAGCAAGACCCCATCTCTACAACAATAAAGTAAAGTAAAATAAAATAAAATAAAATAAAATAAAATAAAATAAATAAAATAAATAAAAGCCAGGCATGGTGGCAGGCACCTGTAGTCCCAGCTACTCAGGAGGCTGAGCAGGGAGGATCTTGTAAGCCCAGGAGGTTGAGGCTGCAGTGAGCTGTGATTATGCCACTGTACTCCAACCTGGGCATCAGAGTGAGACTCTGTTTCTCTAAAGAAACAACAACAAAAAGTAAAAGTATGTCCTGAATATTGCACTGGACTTACTTGGGCTAAAAAAATTATTTGTCTGAAATTCAGACCCATCTGGGTATCCTGCATTTCATCTGGCACCCCTACTTGGGAAGTAGGTGGTACCATCCGTGTTTTTCAGACGAGGAAATGGAGAGTCAGGGAGTCTTACCTGGGGTCATGCAGCCAGTAATGGCGTAGCAGGGTGAAACATGGTCTTTTGGATTTGGAAGGCCGTGGTCTCGCCAGCATACTGTGCTACCACTCAGTGGCATGTGCAGACCATACCATCGTCTCCAGCCTGCGCTTCTCAACCCTCCTGACCTGGGCCTAACATGCCTCCCCAGTTTCCTCTCCTTTGCTCTGCTCACCTCATCCAGGACGCTTTGCTGGCAGTGAAGGTGGCGTTCTGATTCTCAAGAAGCTTCTGACCCACACTTTGGTTCCATATGTGCTGACCCAATGTGGAAACACCATTCACCAAAACTAAGACTTGCCGAGTGCCTGCTGTACACCTACAGCCAGCTCAGCCTTTGCCACGTGATATCTGGCCACCAGCAGGTGATGCAAAAATTTGAGGTAGAACAAGGTTGAATGTTCTTAAAATAGCAGTGTGTTTGTCTTAATGAGTCATAGGAAAATCATAAGTTCCCTACCGGCCTGCATGCATTGGGGTTCGTGGCTGATTACTCAGGAGGAGGAACTGATTGAGTCTGGCAGAATCAGACGGATGGCCCACAGGTTGACCCAAGCTGGTAGAAAATCCTGCATTCCTGCCCTTGAGGCCTCTGGACCTCAGCATCATCCTCTATAGAATAAGGGGGCTGAACTCATGGTAATGAGGTGCCTGGCTCATGTTTATGGAGCATTTTCGTGGCTCCAGACACTCTTACACGTGACACTCATGTACCCGTTTTGCAGCAGAGAAAACAGAATGGATGGGTGTAGCAGCAAGTCCAACCTGCTGGATTTGGCCTTCGCTCTGTTTGATTTCACACCTCCCACTCCAAAACAGTGCCTCTCACCAGAGGGGGATCCTTGGTAATGTCTCAAGATATGTTTGGTGTTCCAAACCGGGAGGTGCTACTGGCATCTAGTGTGTGGCAGCCAGGAATGCTGTTTAATATACTATAATGCCTGGAATGGCCCCCACCACAGAGAATAATCCAGTCCCAGATGTTGTTCGTGCAAGGCAGAGAAACCCCACTCTAAACCTGAGAGAGGAAGAGGGGCAACTGCCCCAGGACACAGTGCCTTCTTCCAGCCACCCACCACCCTGCTCTCACATAGGCATGGCCTGCTCAAGAACACTCAATGGATCCCTAGTACCCATGGTCTGACCTTATGTTCAAATTCAGGGCTTTGGAGAAGGGTGTGGCTGGTGCCTTCCCACGGGCCAGAGACACTGGGCTTGAGCTTCCTATTCCCATCACTCCTGACCTCCAGATCACCTTAAGAAATTAAAAATCTACTTTTCATTAAAAAAGCACAAGGTCCTGTTCAACAGAGATCAGACAGGTATGCAAGTTATTATAGTTATGTATATATCAAGTGATAAGTGTGGGGAGTTGAGGAAATAATTGACTCTTCCTGTGAGGGCTGGCGATGCCTCATGGGGCAGCTGACGGTCAAGCTAGGTCTAGGAAAACACGCAGGCGTCAGCAGAGAAGGAAGCGGGCTTGTTCCAGGCAGAGGGCAGGAAATGACGTGCTCCGTTGAGGAATGGTGAGCCTCTGGGGGCTCTGAAGCTGTGGTGCTCAGGCTTTTGTGAACCTGAACATCACCTGGTGAATGTGTTTTCAATTCTGTCTGGATCTGTGTGTGGGTTTGGGAGTTTACACTTAAAGCAGTACGCAGGGTGATCTTCATTCTCTGTTTCTCTCTTTTGCTTCCTTCCCTCCCTCCCTCCCTCCCTCCCTCCCTCCCTCCTTCCTTCCTTCCTTCCTTCCTTCCTTCCTTCCTTCCTTCCTTCCTTCCTTCCTTCCTTCCTTCCTTTTCCCTCCCTACTTCCTCCTCTCCTCCTCCTCTCCTCTCCCCTCCCCTCCCTTCCCCTCTCTTTCCTCTCTCTCTCTCCTCTCTTTCCTCTCTCTCCTCTCTTTCCTCTCTTTCTCCCCACCCCCGTTTTTTTCTGAGGCAGGCCCTCATTCTGTTGCCCAGGCTGGAGTGCAATGGCATGAACATGGCTCACTGAAGCCTCGATCTTCTGGGCTCAGTTGATCCTCCCGCCTTAGCCCCCTGGGTAGCTGGGACTACAGGCTCACACCATCATGCCTGCCGAATTTTTGTATTTTTGGTAGAGATGGGGTTTTGCCATGTTGTCCAGGCTGGCCTATGAACTCCTGGGCTCAAGTAGTCTTTCTGCCTTCGCCTCTCAAAATGCTGGGATTACAGGTGTGAGCCACCGCGCCCGGCCCTCAGGTGATTCTGATGCAGGTGCTCTACCGACAACTCTGAGAAACAGGCTTCCAGGGAACACCCAGAGAAGAAGCTGAAAGTGCAGGCTAGACGAGGGGAACGATTTGTATGCTCGGTTGAGGAGTTATGATCTTATTTTAACTTAAAGACAACCTTAGACTCTCTTAAGGAAAGGTCAAGACACAGTCTCCCAAAATAGAAATAGAGGTGTTTCTGGAAGTTTAACTTTGAAAAGATTTCAAATAATGAAATTAGAGCAATTTTAGCTGGATCGCCTGAGCCCAGGAGTTTGACACAAGCCTGGGCAGCATGATAAAATTCCATCTATACAAAAAATACAAAAAAAAAAAAAAAAAAAAAAAAAGCCGGGTGTGATGGCGCACACCTGTGGTCCCAGCTACTTGAGGGGCTGAGGCAGGAAGATTGCTTGAGCCCAGGCGTTCGAGGATGCAATGAGCTATGATTGTGCCACTGCACTCCAGACTGGGCAACAGAGCAAGACCCTGTCAAAGAGAACAAAATTAGAGTCATTTTGACAATTCAGCTAGATGGGATGTGATGGGAGAATTTCATCTATAAATTTGGGACTGAGATTAAATTCCAAGGATCAGCTGGAGACAAGGAAGCTGGTCAGCTGGGCGTGTGGGTTGACTGGCTTTCAGATGCTTAACTTCCATCTATCACAGAGCTGGACCAAGCATCATTTTTCCCTCTTCGGTGGAATACTTAGCTGATAGCATCAGGAAACTGGTAAATGATTCTTTCAGGCTGAAGAAACAAGTATATCTGCCTTCAGAGCACTTTGAAAGAAAGTGTCCAGTGGACATAATGTCATAAATGATAATATGATTTCTGTTTTCTGAGTTACGTAAAAATTTGTTGTTATTGTAAAATGAGCACACATTTATTTACAAAATATAGGAAAACACTGAAGAGTAGAAGGAAAAACATCATTCCTATCCTTATTTTCCAAACAAAATCCATTACTTTTCTAGTTTTGAAATAGAAAATTATTTGTCATTTGATGTTACTTTCAGTTTGGACTGACTTGATATGCAAGTGACCCCAGCTTATCTCAGAAAAGGTGACTTTTTTTTCCTGGCACAGACCTGAATGAATGACCTAGTTTAAATTACATTCAATTTGACAAATATCATTGAATGCCTGCCATGTGCGTGGTGCTGAGTTAGAGCCTGTGGTGGTTACAAAGATTAATAAGACACAGCACTTAACGCGAGCAGGTTATAAACTAGCAAGAGAGGCAGACCTGTGTAGAACAAGATAGGAGGATAACCCCAAGGTCAGCAAAGACAGAAGCTCATTCCATGGGCTGTTGATATGGAGGGTGGGAGTGAGAAGCATGAAAAAAAAGTTTTGAGAATGTGGCATTTAAGCTGGAATGGAAAGGGCTCCTTGGCATTGGACCGTAGAATCTGCAGGGAAAAAAAATGAAGAGGGGAAATACATGGAACTTGGCAAGGGTGGCTATTGTGGTTTGAGTATGTAATAAATGGAGAATTGATTCATCAGAATTCCAAGTAGCTGCTCTCCACAAAAGAAGAGGACTTGGAGAAGAAGAGGGGGCTTTAGAGAATAAGGAGGGTCACTGCAACACAGACGACAGTCAGTGATGGAAGAGGAAGTGCGGGTAGAGCAACATGGCAGGGAGGTAGGGAATTGTGTGTGTGCATGCGTGCACATGTATGTGCATAGGCACATGAGTACGTGTGGATCCATGTACGTGTGTGGATACATGTACATGAGTGTACACGTGTGTGTGGATGCATGTACGTGAGTGTACGTGTGTGCGCATGGATGCACATATGTGAGTGTATGTACGTGCATGTGTGTATGTGTGCATTTGTATATGTGTGAACATGTGTATATGCATGTCTGTGTGTGTGTGCAAGTGCATTTGTATATGTGTGATATGATTTGGATATCTACTCCCGCAAATCTCATGTTGAAATGTAATCTCCAGTGTTGGAGGTGGGGCCTGGTGGGAGGTGATTGGATCATAGGGGTGGATGTCTCATGAATGTCTTAGCACTATGTCCTTGGTGCCGCCTTTGTGATAGTGAGTGAACTGTCGTGAGATCTGGTAGTTTAAAAGTGTGTGGCATGCCCCCCGCCCAACCTCTTGCTCTTGCTCTGGTCATGTGAAGTGCCTGCTCCCGTTTCACCTTCTACCGTGAGTAAAATCTCCCTGAGGCCTCCCCAAAAGCTAAGCAGATGCCTGTACCATGCTTGCTGTACAGCCTGCAGAACCATGAGCCAATTTAACATCTTTTCTTTATACATTACCCAGGCTCAGGTATTTCTGTATAGCAATGCAAGAACAGTCTAATACGATGTGTGTACATGTGCACCTGTGTGTGTCTGTGTGTTCATGCATGTGTGCGTATGTGTTTATGTGTGAAGACAGAGAAGAGGAGAGACTGACTTTTGGAAGTTGCTGTTACTGACAAGTAATTGATAAAGAGAGAGTCCAAAGAGGATTCTAGAAAGCCCTTTGTATGACACACCTTGTAAAATTCATAAGCCACTCTCTCTCATCTTTAAGATTATCCTTCAAGAATTTGCTGTTGGATTTTGCTTTTTTTTTTTTTTTTTTTTTTTGAGATGGAGTCTCACTCTGTCACCAGGCTGGAGTGCAGTGGTGTGATCTCGGCTTACTGCAACCTCTGCCTCCTGGGTTCAAGCAATTCTTCTGCCTCAGCCTCCCGAGTAGCTGGGACTACAGACACACACCACCATGCCCAACTAATTTTTCTTTTTTGTATTTTTAGTAGAGACTGGGTTTCACCATGTTCACCAGGATGGTCTCGATCTCTTGACCTTGTGATCTGCCTGCCTCGGCCTCCCAAAGTGCTGGGATTACAGGTGTGAGCCACCATGCCCAGCCGGATTTTGCTTTTTTTGTGATGAGTTGACAGACAGAGTCAGATGGCCCAATTGTAGTCTGACTTCCTGTCTAATTTTTAATAGTGGGTCCTGCAAACTTTTCAATTAATTGAGATGTATTTTTATTTCCTTGTTCTATCACCCTGTATCAGTTATCTGTTGCTGGGTCCAAAGCACCCGGAACTCTAGCTAATCAGAACTATTTTATGGCTTATGACTCTATGGGTCAGGCATTTAGGCAGGGCTCAGTGGGTTCAGCTCTCTGCTGCAAGTGTTATCAGCAGGATCAACTGGGTCGGAGGACCTAGTATGACCTCCCTCACATAGGTGGAGCCTTGGTACTGACTGTCCGCTGCGGCGTCATGCATGGGTCTCTTTCCTATGGCGTCTTCCTCCCTACGGTCTCTCATCCTGTAGGTCTCACTCTCCATGCGGCTCTTCCCTCCAGCAGGAGAGCCCGGACCTCTTTACATGGTAGTTGGGTAAAAAAGGATGAGGAAATGGAAGCTGCAGGCCTCTTAGTTCTGGAACACACACAATGCTGCTTGTACCACATTCAGGAGACCACAGCGAGTATCAAGACCCGCCCAGACTAAAGAGGCAGAGAGCTAGATACCTCTGCCTGGCAGGAGATGCTTGAGAATGTTGTGGCCATGATTTCTAATCTACCAAACATCCCAATGTCATTCCCAGGGTTCTTTTAGGTCCCTGGCCCTGCCCTCTCTGGGAAGGTCTCCCTGCCCTAAAACACCCAGCCTCTCTGGGCTCCATGCCTGCACCACAGCCAGCCTGAGTCCCCTGTGGATGGGCTAGGGCACAGGGTTGGGGCCATGCATTATCAGTCTCCATGGACCGCCTCTCTCCATCCAGGTAAAAATTCAATTTCCCAGAGAATTGAGGTATTCACTGGGGCGTGGTTCAGCACTAACTTCCTTCCAGTCTGAGACTGGAAATGAGAAAAGTGCTCCAAGTACATGAAACACAGCAGGCGGAGAGATTCGAAAGCCAAAACTACAGAGAATCTTCATGTCTCTAAACACATCAGTAGAAAAATCATCCATGACTCTTCTTCTCCTTAAATGGGAAAGGTCTTCACATTTCCATTTTTAATTTGCCAATATACATTTTTCTCATATATTTTACAAAGTTTATGTTTTCTGATTCTAGAAATAATGTTATTGTTTGAAAATAACTTAGAACATTCAGAAACTTATACGGGAGAAGGAAATCATGCCTAAATCTTACTACCTTGAAATGGCCACTGTTACTATTGAAACTATCAGATGGAATATTAGATAACACGAAGTGATATTTTAAACTACATATTGGCTATGACACATAATAAAACAAACGCTTGTGAGACTACCACCCAACTTAACAACTAGGACATTGTTACATATTATGTACTCTGTATTAGGAGTCCCCAGCCCCGGGCCACAGACCGGTATTGGTCTGTGGCCTGTTAGTTACCAGGCTACACAGAAAGAGGTAAGCGTGTGAGCACAACTTTTTGGCATTTACAGCCACTCCCCATCGCTTGTATTACTGCCCAAGCTCCGCCTCCTGTCAGATCCGTGGCGGGGTCAGATTCTCATAGGAGCGAAAACCCTGTTGTGAACTGTGTGTGCGCGAGGCATCTAGCTTGCATACTCCTTCTAAGAATCTAACTAATGACTGTTGATCTGTCACTGTCTCTCATCACTCCCAGATGGGACCGTCTAGCTGCAGGAAAACAAGCTCAGGGCTCCTACTGATTCTATATTATGATGAGTTATATAATTATTTCATTACATATCACAATGTAATAAGAACAGAAATAAAGTGCATAATGTAATGTGCTTGAATCATCTGGAAACCATCACACTCCGCTGTCCATAGAAAAATTGTCTTTCTGCCGGGCACGGTGGCTTACGCCTGTAATCCCAGCACTTTCAGAGGGTAAGGCAGTTGGATCACCTGAGGTCAGGAGCTCGAGATCAGCCTGGCCAACACGGTGAAACCCTGTCTCTACTAAAAGTACAAAACATTAGCCAGGCATGGTGGCGGGTGCCTGTAATCTCAGTTACTCAGGAGGCTGAGGCAGGAGAATCGCTTGAACTCGGGAGGCAGAGGTTGCAGTGAGTCGAGATCGCATCATTGCATTCCAGTCTGGGCCACAGGAGCAAAACTCCATCTCAGAAAAAGAAAAGAAAAAAAAAGAAAAGAAAAATTGTCTTCCATGAAACTGGTCACTGGTGCCAAAAAGGTTGGGGACCACTTATGTATATTATATGTGTATAAACATATGTGTGATATATATCTTAATAATATAGATGACATATAATATGTATGTATTATCTACAATGGATATGTAGATTATATATTACTATGTTATCATATTCCTATATTACATATACTATGTATATATTACATAATACATGGTATATACAGTAGATTGTCTTTTATGCATATACAGGTGTCGAGGTGGGACTAACCCAGGAAGATGCTACCAACATAAGATGGTCAAGTGTGGCGTCTCTCAGTTGAGAGTCCACGGGTGTCAGCTGGCAGAAGCACACCCAATGGCATGGAAACTTTCAGCGGCTTCTCACAGATTCCATCCCCTGGCCTCCCTGCAAGAGGCTGACGCCATTGTGAATTTTGTGTTTGTTACTCCCTATGTACAGGCATCCTAAATACCATTTTGCTCGGTTGATATTTATATTTGCTATTTTAAGTTTCATAAATCACAGGCAGCAAGCCTGCCTGTCCTTCGTTCCAGAAGGAGATGTGGTTTTCATGATACTGGACAGCACGTGCACCTGACTTGCTCTGGTAGGAGATACTCTGTCTACCACAGGTTTTCACCATACAGACATCCTTGAAAAGATACCCCAGAAGTAACGGCTCTTTCTTAAGATGTGCAGGAACTTGAGCAGCTCATGGGTAAGTGTCTCTCAACAGGAATTCATCAGCGAGCTACAAAGGCCCGACTTCTTCTGCTCTCTGCAACCTGACATTTTAGTTGGGGAGACAGGACTTTGCATAAACAAACACATTTGCTCTGAGGGTTTGGTTTGGATCAGACCTATAGGTTTTGTGGTGGATGAAAGTCAAGAGGTCATGATGGGGCCACTCCCAAGCTGGGAATTTCTTGGAGGGCTCCCATTGAACTCAAAATATGTACCAAAACTGTCTTTGGTGCACTGAAGGAGATACACAAGCATCAAGGTGAGACTAATCCAGGAAAACATGACTAAGATGGGATGGTTGAGTGAGGCCTCTCTCAGTGGAGAGGTAAGCAAAAGTTACCAGCAGGCAGAAGCATGCCGCAGGCAGTGGGAACCGCCCGCACGGCTGTTCAGAGGCACAGGAAGCATGGTGTGTGTGGGAGCTGAAAGGCTGGTGGGTCTGGAAAGCAGCGAGCTGGGGTAAAAAGAGGCTTGAGGCCTTGAAGCCATGGTGAGCAGTCTGAGATTTATTGTGAGTGAGTATGGAAGGGTTTTACACAGGGGACTGATAACAATCTGATTTGCATTTTTGCCAGGCTCACTTTGCTGCCCACGCAGAAGGGATTGGAGGGGCTTTTGAAATCATTGACAAGTCTCTGCTGTTGCTGATTGAATTTTTAATCTATTCATTCAATCTGACGTCAGATGGCCTTTGACTTCTACATTCTCAGAATTAAAACTGACTTTTAAATGTTATCATGGGTTTGTCTGTAGCTTCTCATACAAGCACTTCACTTTGACTTATCTCCCTCTGCTCTCGTCTTGGGCACTTACGTGCACTCCCGCTAGTTGGTTCAGAGGGGTGCAAAGACCCCAGCTAATGTGGGGCTGCAGGTTCCTTTAGGATGGAAAGAAAAGGGAAGGAAGTGGCAGCAGTTTGGACTTCCTCACGGTATGCAGGCCTTCATCCAAGGGAACGGGAGATGGCATTCAGCTTGAAAGCTGTATTGAGCAGGTAGCCTCTGGGGAAAACAGCCAATGATTTCATGCTTGAAATCAAGCAGACTGAAGTCTGTGTGCCTGGATCCTACACATTTGCTTTGAGGGCTTCGTCGGGATCAGACCGACAGGATTTGTGGCGGATGAAGGTGAACAGGTCATAATGGGGCCGGTCCCAAGCAGGGGATTTCTTGGAGGGCTCCTATTGAACTCAGAATATGTACAGATTTCCACACTTTGAGCCATAGCATGTCCATGTTTTAATATCAGCACGTTTTAAGCCGGGTCTCTGGAGTACAATTGGTCCTGTTGGCCTTTGGCTTTGTGTACGTGGACTCAGGGGCGTGTATGCCACGGTCTGAACTTCTGTCGGTTCTTGGCTTAACCTCACATCTTCCCTGAAGCCTTTCTTCACCCCAACCCACTCCTGCCTCTCACAAGTTCCTGGGATCTCCTGCACTTCTCCTTCATAAGACGACACAGTCCTGCTGGTTTATCTTATTCTATTCTATTTTATCTCATTATTTTTTCAGGGATTGACAGTAGATGGAAATTGTGCTGATATAATGTCTGTCTTCCTCACTAGGAAAAGCTCCAGGAGGGCGGGAAGTTTTGTTCATCTTGATCGTTCTCTGAAGGTGCCCTTTCCTAAAACAAAAGTATTGACCTGTTTACCTTTATCTTTGTGTATTGTCTTAGAGCCTTGTCTGTCTCACTGATCTTCAGACCCCAGCATGGAGTCGTCACCTCTTGACCTTGTGAACAAGGGCACAGGTGTCATGGAAGGGGCAGGTGAGGGACTCACGTGCCTGTGCGTGGGTCTCAGCTCCCCCTCTCACAATGTGGGGGACCTTGGCCGAGTCTCTTGGAGCCTTAGTTTCTTTATGTGTAAAAAATAAAGATAGTCTAATGATGCTTTGGGGCATCAATGTGGGAATGAAGCATGTTAGTAAATTTGAAGTGCGTGGTTGCTTTTATTGTCTTGCAGCAGCCGAGGCTCTCCTTCTCCCGTTTTAAGGTTTGTGGGGCTCCTTGTTTGGAAGGTGTAATAGTAATACTCCTGTCCTCGTCCTGCAGAGAGGCGTCACCTGTCAGAATCCAATTCCTTCTTCATCAGGGACCTCACGATTGACCACTGTCTGTCAGCCCGTATTTTCCCCTGAGGGGTCTAATTTTCATATCCTTCAAAGACGTGAAAATTACTTCCTTACGATTTGGGGAACCCCTACATGAAGTCCTGTGTTTTCACAACCAAAGAGGATTATTTTCCCTGTGCGAGGTGTCCTAGGAGCTGCCTTGAAAATAGCACTGAGCTGGCTGGGCACGGTGGCTCATGCCCGTAATCCCAGCACTTTGGGAGGCTGAGACAGGTGGATCCCTTGAGGTCAGGAGTTTGAGACCAGCCTGGCCAAAATGGCGAAACCCCATCTCTACTAAAAATACAAAAATTAACTGGGCGTGGTGGCGCGGGCCTGTAATCCCAGCTACTCGCGAGGCCGAGGCGGGAGAATTGCTTGAACCCTGAGGGCAGAGGTTGCAGTGAGCCGAGATCATGCCATTGCACTCCAGCCTGGGTGACAGAGCGAGACTCTGTCTCAAAAAAAAGAAAAGAAAAAAGAAAATCAGAAAATAGCTCTGAGCTATAAGGAGCCACTGGCTTCAGTTTTTATTCATTTAGTATTCTGGCTCAGGAAGCACATGGCGGTCGATGTCGTGCTCACAGTCACCCTGTGAGCCTCGGGTCAAAATTATCTTCATTTTACAAATGAGAACACAGGTTGTCCTTGTTCTTTCCAGAGGCCAGAAATCGAGGGAGCCAGGCCTTCCGCCCCCAAAGCCCTGGCTCTACGCTAAACACATGGTTGATCGTGAAGCATTGGCTTGATGACCCCTGCCGCTCACAAAGGTGAACTGGCCTCATTCCAAATTCATCTGATTGACCCACACAAAGCGTCCATGGTTTCATTCTGGACTTTTGATGCCCTGCCGGATTTTTTTCTGATAGTTTGCTTGGGCAGTGATTCTAGTGGATGGCTCCTACTTCTGAAAAGCCTGGTGTTCAGGGCTGTCCCATGAACTCAGAAGGCTCCTATTGCCTTTGGGAAAGTGAGGCAGGGCTGGAGTGAATTGGAGTTCTCGGCCACAGTTTTCCTCATCTGTTGTAACTTCTCTGCTGTCTAGGCCACTCTATGCACAACTGTTTCTTTCTTGGCTCAAGATGCTAGAAGATTGTATCAGTCAGGATTCTCTAAAGAAACAACTAACAAAAGATACTTGTTATCTCTCTCTCTTTTCCTCTTGCATCTATCCGTCTATCATCTATCATCCGTCTATATATTTATCACCTATCTCTCTACCTGCCTACCTATCTACCTGCCTACATTTGTTTTAAGGAATTGGCTCCCACAACTGTGATGCTGGCAAGTCTGAAGCCGGCAGGGGAGACTGACAGGCTGCAAATTCAGATAAGAGTTGATGTTGCAGTCCTGAGCGTGAATTCTGCAAAACAGGTTGGCAACTCAGGTAAGGCTTCTCTGCTGCAATCTTCAGGAGAATTTCTTCTTCTCTGGGAAACCTTGATCTTTGCTCTTAAGGTCTCCAAGTGATTGGATGAGACCCACCCACATCGTGACAGGTAGTCTGCTTTACTGGAAGTTTACTGATTTAAATGTAATCACATCTAAGAAATAACTTCATGGCAACATCTAGACTGGTGTTTGGTCAAACAACTGGGCACCGGGGCCCAGCCAGGTTGATGTGTCACATTAACCATCTCACAGTGAATGTGGGACTCAGCCACCTCAGTATCTGTGGCCACCGCCCATGTTGGTCCTCCTCTCCCCCTGCCACCTGCCAAAAAATTCACTAATGTTTGGATGACTCTTTACTTTCTCTTCTCCTTCCAGAATAATTCTGGGCACTGTCTCAGGCTTCCATGCTTTTCTTGCCACCTCTACTTGCCCACCTGTCACCTATGAGGCTCTGAGGCTGTTCTAAGTTGGACCAAGTATTCTAAGATGAATCACTTTCTTTGCTACATCTGTTCAAACTTTCTCTATGGACGTTTTTAGAAAACCTGGACCTTGCAAATCATCTTCACAAAACTTGTCCAAATGCCAAGAAGGCAAGGAAAATAAGTATTCACTCCATGTTTACAATGATAGCTAATGTGTTCATAGTAGATAATATTTATGATAGTACATTTGATAGTAGAATTGTACATTCATGTGTTTATGAGTATATAATGGAATCTCTCTTTTAATTAACATGTATGGTATATTTATGCCAATTCTTGCATAGGTTTTACTTGTTAAGTAATTTAAGAACTGATTTATAGATGGTGATATGGTTTGGATTTGTGTCTCCACCCAAATCTCCTGTTGAATTGGAGGAGGGGCCTGGTGGTGTTACCAGATGGAAGGTCTTGACTGTGAGTTGTCCAGGTTCTTGGCGTGTTGAACAAATAATCGAACAAAAAGCACAAACAAAGCAACAAAAGAATAAAGCAAAGAAAGCACAGATTTATGAAGTACAAGTGCACTCCACAGAGTGGGAACAGGCTGGAGCAAGCAGATGAAGAGCCCCCGAGTTGCATTGTTGTTTAGGGTTTGTATTAGGCTAAAAGAATTTGGTAACACTCCGAGGTGCCCTTGAGAGGCCTTCAATTGGTTACACCCTATGAAGGATTGGCCCATAATCAATCAGAGGCTGAAGTGGAAACTCCTGTCTTGTTATCATAGGAGCCAGGATGTGGCCTGTGTGCTGCCCAATCTTGCCTAGAACTGGCTGCACCTGCTGTTCTTCTGTGTCTGCCTTAACCCTTGGTTACCCTAATTCCCTATTCTCCTGCCTCAGTGGGAGGTGATTGGATCATGGGAACGGATTTTCCCCTTGCTGTTCTCACGATAATGAGTGAGCTCTCACGAGATCTGCACATTTAACAATGTGTGGCGCCTCCCGCTTCGCTGTTCTGCTGCCATGAGAAGATGTGCTTGCTTCCCCTTTGCCTTCTGCCATGATTGTGAGTTTCCTGAGACCTCCTAGTCATACTTCCTGTTGAGCCTGCAGAACTGTGAGTCAATTAAACCTCTTTTCTTTATAAATTACCCAGTCTCAGGCAGTCATTTATAGCAGTGAGAAAATAGACTAATACAGATGGGATGTCTTTGCTTTCAGTATATTTATGGTGCTGAATCGGTTTCCAGTTACAATATTATTTCCATGAGGGAACCAAAGGCTGTTTTATGATCTGCTTTTATGAAATAGTTCTCCAGAGTTCATCTTGGCCAGTGTGAAGGTGCCTAGTGACCTTTGACCCCTGACCTTTCCCCTCCCCTCTGCCTTCTGCTCAGCTATGCCCCAGTGTTGCTGGAGGGTGGCACCCAGTTACCTCTGGTGTTGAGAGAGAAGTACAGATGTCTATTCTTAGGTCTACATCCTGAGGATCTGATTAGATCCAATAAAATGGAATGTTTGCCTTGTAAGAAGGAATTTGTATGTGTGTGTGTGTGTGTCTTGAGCTAACATCCCTGATTATTTTTGAATGAAAAAGAGTCTTCAAACAAATCCTGTCATTTGACTTTCCAGCAAAAGCCCCAGGTCCTGGCTTACTGATTAATTTGGAAAGTTTTCCAGGGGGAAGTGATTGCGGCAGGGTGGGAGCTGCTGAGTCCTGGGGGTGGGGGCGGGGGACCAGTTGAGGTCAATTGATTAATGAAACAGGGGCATAGAGGGTTGGGAAATGGGGGAGTTGCTGTTGTCTGGGAGGCTTCGGAGTGGAATAAAATTGGCCTTGAATAGGCAAGGTGGTTATAGAACTGAACTGGGGTCCGCTTGCCCCGTGCAGAAAGTCCGGAAATCCCCACTGAGGTCGTAGGGATAGAAAGGAAGGCGTTTATTTGCGGGGCGCCAAGCAAGGCAGACCAGGTAGCTATTGCTTAAACCCTGACCTAGGGCTTAATTTCAGGAAAATTCAGGGTTTAATTTCAGGAAAACAAAAGCTACAGGCAAAATTGCAAATCAATACCTGGAGTTTACACGTTGGATTTGGCCTAAATGGGTGAGATGTCTTTAAGTGGGGGCTTTCAGGTCGTAGAGTCAAAGATTATCTGATTTACAATTGGTTAAGGAAGAGAAGCTTTGTTTAAAAATGTGTGGCCAGATGAAAAAAATGTTAACTGGCTCCAGATGTGACTCCCTCCAAGCCCCTCAGGAAGAAATTAGAGCAAAGAATGACGGTCAGAGTTGAGTCCTCAGTTTCCCTGTATCTGAGGTCTACATGTCAGTAGGTCTGTACATACGTGGGGTTCCTTGGTGGGGGGATCCAGGGACATTTGTTAAGATATATCTTGGTTCATCTAGGGAAACCAAACATCTCTGAATTCCAAATTCCCTTGCCTATAATTTTAGGCTACTATGATCTTCTTATAAAGTTGCATATTTGCCTCTCTGGGCTAGTGAGCTGCTTGGAGCTTCCCTTGAAGGAACTCAGAATTTTCCTTTTTTTTTTTTTGAGACGGAGTCTCGCTCTGTCGCCCAGGCTGGAGTGCAGTGGCCGGATCTCAGCTCACTGCAAGCTCCGCCTCCCGGGTTTACGCCATTCTCCTGCCTCAGTCTCCCAAAGAATTTTCCTTTTTTTCCATGGTTGGGGCAGTAGAGGTCAGGGCATGGGCCCTAAAAAAGGGGGTCCCTGGCTGGGCACAGTGGCTCACACCTGTAATCCCAGCACTTTGGGTGAGGCGGGTAGATCACGAGGTCAGGAGTTTGAGACCAGCCTGGCCAAGATGGTGAAACCTCATCTTTACTAAAAATACAAAAAGTAGCCAGGTGTGGTGGTGCGTGCCTGTAATCCCAGCTACTCAGGAGGCTGAGGCAGGAGAATTGTTTGAACCTGGGAGGCGGAGGTTGCGATGAGCCAAGATCATGCCATTGCACTCCAGCGTGGGCAACAAGAGCGAAAACTCCCTCAAAAAAAAAATAAAGAGGGGGTTGGGCAGTCCCTGCTGGTCTCAAGTTTGCATGGAGAGGAGAGGAGGGGAGGGAGGGCTAAAGCAGAGGCTTGAAGGTGAAAGTGAGTGTGGCCAAGGGGTGAGCTGGGAGGTGAGCCCCGTGAGGTGGAGGGGGGTTGTTAGAAGGGCTGGACAAGGAGCTGGAGGCTGACCACGTGGGGAGGTGATGGTCAGATGGAACGAGTTGGATGCAATTTCTTTCCAACATCAGGGAAGAAGAGTAAGAGAAGGATCTTAGATAGCAAAGAAACAGAATGAAGTTCGTGTTTGGGAAGAACGAATCTGGATGGATTTGGGGGGCAGGGATACCCTTTATTTAAATTAGAAAAATTACTTCTGTCCCTTCCATACATGTTGTTGATGAAAAGAGTCACACTCTGTAAAATACTTGAAGAGATTTATTAGCCAAATATGAGTGACCATGGCCTGTGACACAGCCTCCAGCAAGAGAAATTCTTATCCTGCATGGGGTTAGCCTCTTTCCACTCTAGGAGTTTCCATATTTCTGGTCAAAGAAAAGCCAGGAAGCCTGGATTTTGGACTCTTCGACCATTTAGCTCTGTATTTTGTCCAAATCATTTAGGTTTCTCTGTTTACCAGTTTTTTTGTTTGTTTGTTTGTTTGTTTTTTGAGACAGGGTCTGGCTCTGTTGCCCAGGCTGGAGTACAGTGGCACAATCACAGCTCACTGAAGCCTTGACCTCCCAGGCCCAAGCTGTCCTCCCAGCTAAGCTCCCCAAGTAGCTAGGGCCACAGGCATGTGTCACCATGCCTGGTTAATTTTATTTTTTTGTAGAGAAGGAGTCTCACTATGTTGTCCAGGCTAGTCTTGAGCTCCTGGGCTCAAGCAATCCTCCTGCCTTAGTTTCCCAATGTGCTGGGATTGCAGGCATGAACCGCGGCACTCAGCCCACTCTTCCTATCTTAACCGAAGACTGGTTAAGTTGAAAATCATATGAAAATGTGAACATGTGTAAAAGTACCAGAGACTCTATGAGTGAAGATGGTATCGATTTATCTGGGGATACACAATCCTTAAGATAAGGAAGGAAAGCTAATACACACAGTGCCTTGTATGGGTAAGGCCTTCATAAGCATCCCTTCATTTAATCCAGTCTCACTGCATCCTTATTTAACCCTGGGAGGAAGGAACCACCTTTAATACGTGATGAACCTAAAGTCCAGAGGCAGAAGTCATTTCCCCAAGTCACACAGCTCACAAGTGGCAGACACAGAATTGTAGCCAGGGGTGATTTGATTCCAAGGCCAGGTTACATCCATGTTAGTATGCTGTGGGACCCTTTGTTGGACATAGCTCGCTAACAGTCAAACCTTTAATGGAGGATTCAAGGTCGATGTATTAGTTTGCTTGGCTGCCATCACAAAGTACCACATACTGGATGGCTTTGACAATAGATACTTATCCTTGCACAGCTCTGGAGACTGAAGTCCAAGACCAATGAGCCATCAGGGTTGGTTTCTCCTGAGGCCTCTCTCCTTGGCTTGGAGATGGCCATCTCCTCCCTGTGTCCTTACATGGTTGTGCATGTCTATGTTGTAATCCTCCTATAAGGACACCAGTCATATGGGATTAGGGCCCACCCTAATAAATTTATTTAACCTCAATTACCTCTTTAAGAATGCTGTGTTCAAGCACAATCCCATTCTGAGGAACTAAAGGTCAGGGCTTAAACACATGAATTTCAGGGAGATGCAACTTGACCTATAACACTAGATAAATTTAATTCCTTGCTTCAGTCAATTTTAGTTGATGAAACTCTGCACATTGGCTATCTAACACGGGGGACCACTTTGCAGTTGCATACTACATTGGCTTTACAATGGCTTTTCAGATTGGAAGCACCTTACCATTTTGAGCCTCATTTAACAATGCGGTGAGGCAGATGGAAGAGATGTTATTGATCTTCCAAAGAAACCAAGGCTTAGAGATTTTATATGACTCATTGATGGACAGAGTAAGTTGGGTGTACTTTTTGTTCCCTTGGCAACAAAAATTGAAACCTGGTATTTGTACATGTTGGTAAAAAATATTGAAACAGTCAGCACAATGCTGTCCCAAAGACCTTAGACAAATTATAAAAGACGCAGTGAAAGAATAATGGTTTTAAATTTTAGGAAACTAAATTCTCTATAATTATACTCCAAAGAGTTTTCAGTTTGTATGCTCTTTCCCTACTGTGCCCATATTTTTACATAGTTGCAGTTATTGTATATATCCTCTTGTAGTCCGTTTCCACTGCATTTTTTTTATTTTGAGATAATTGTGATTGACAGGCAGTTGTAAATAATACAGAAAGATCCCATGTTCCCTTTACTTAGTTTCCCCCAATGGTCACCTTTTATGAAACTGCAATATTACAGTACCATATTAGAAGTGCAATATTACAACCAGAATATTGACACTGAAATAGTCCAGATACAGAACATTTCCATCACTACGAGGATCCCTCATGTACCCCTTTTATAACCACCCCCATCCTTACTAATCTCTATTTCTATAGTTTTTATGATTTCAAGAATATTATATAAATAGAACCATACAGTACGTAAACCTTTGAGTTAGCTTCTTCCACTTAGCATCATGCTCTGATGATTTATCCAGATTGTTATTGATATCTATCAATTGTTATTAATAGTTTGTTCCTTTTCATTATTGAGTAGAATTCCTTTGTGTAGATGTACCACAGTGCGTTTAACCATTCGCCTGCTGAAAGACATCTGAATTGTTTGAAATTTTGTGCTGTTACAAATAAAGCTGCTTATAAACATTGTGTGCAAATTTTTGTGCAGATATAAGTTTCATTTCCCTGGGGTAAATGCCCAGGAATGTAGTTGTTGAGTTGTATGGTGGTCGTGTGTTTAGTTTTTTAAGAAACTACCAAGCTGTCTGCTAGAATAGCTGTGTTACTTTACATTCCCACCAGTAACGTAGGAATGATCCAATTTCTCTACATCCTTGTTAGCATTTGGTATTGTGACTATTATTTTTATATTTTACTTAAAATAATTCTCATAGGTATGTAGGGATATCTCACTGTGGTTTTAGTTTGCATTTCCCTAATGACTAATGTTGGTGAACATCTTTTCATGTGCATAATTGCCATGTGTACATCCTCTTCAGTGAAATGTCTTTTTATGTCTTTTACTCATTTTCTAATGGGATTGCTTGGTTTTTACTGTTGAGTTTTAATAATTCTTTATGTATTCTAGTTACTAGTTCTTTGTTGGATATATGGTTTGCAAACATTTTCTCCCATCCTCTTAATGGGATCTTTTGCAGAGTGCAAGTTTTACATTTTGATGAAGTTCAATTTACAATTTTTGTAAATGGATTGTGGTTTTGGTGTGAAGCCTAAAATCTTTGTCTAGATCCTGATGATTTTCTTATATTTTTCTAAAAGTTTAATAATTTTGTGTCTTACATTTAAGTCTGTGATCCACTTTAAATAAACTTTGTATGAAATGTGAGGCTTTGGTCAAGGTTCTTTTTTTTTTTAAACCTATGGTTGTCCAATTGCTCCAGCACCATTTGTTGAAAAAGCTGTCCTTTCTCCATTAGATTGCTTTTGCACTTTTGTCAAAAAATAGTTGGGCATATGTGGGTTTATTTCTGAGTTCTCTATTCTGTTTCAGTCATCTGTGTGTCTATTCTTCCACCAATACCATACAGTCTTGATTACAGTTGCTGAATAATAATCTGACTCCTTCAAATTTATTCTTTTTTTTCAAAATTGTTTTAGCTGTTTTAGTTCCTTTGCCTTTTATATATAAATTTTAGATTGTTCTCTAAAAAAGTCTTACTGGGATTTTAATAGGAAGTACATTAAAGCTGCATATTAATTTGGGGATAATTGATAATTTCATTATGTTGAGTCTTCCAATCCACGAACATGGTATTCTTGGATTATTGGTATGTGTCTTCATTTATTTAGATCTTTGATTTCTTTTTTCAGCATTTTGGAATTTTCAGCATATAAAACTTGAATGTGTTTTGTTAAATCTATACCTAAGCATTTCCTTTTTTTTTTTTTGAGTGATTGCAATGGTATTGTAATTTAAATTTTTGTGACGTTGTGTTTGTTGATTGCCATGGACAGAAGGAATAGAAAGAGGTAGACAGAGAGGGCAGCCAGTTGGAGAGGGCTAAGCTACAACTGTACATTGCGCATGTGGGCAGAGTTCTGGTGGTGCCAATCCTGGAGGCAGGTTAGTGTAGACTCTATAGCCCTAGGACATACTTTTCCCTTGATTTCTTCAGGTGCTCCTCATCCAGGTCTTGTATGAACTCGGTGTCTATGAGGTGGACAAGGATGCTGAAGGAACATGACTGGCCTGTCCCAAGCTGTGGTGGCCAGTCCTTGGTGTTCTCCATCAGCCACTGCTTGGTGGCATCTGGGGCCAGCAGTTGGAGCAGCTGTCCATTCTGCTGTGGTGCACTGCCAGCAGGTGGGGGTGACCTGAAGGGCCAGGCTGTCTTGTTGAGGAAGGTGCTGGGTGCAAGTGTGAACTGCAGGGGGTTTGTGGCAGGAGCCAGAACCTCCTGTGGTTTGCTGTGAACTGGCTGAGACCTGCTGAGACCCAGCTGAGGCACTTTATGCAGGTTCAGATCATTCGCCTCCAGGAATGAGCCAGGAAATGGAGAAGGGCACATTGAGGTCCTTGCCCCCTTGAAGCTGGAAGCCTCAAGGTGCTGACCTCTCCAGCAGTGCTTTGAAGAAATCCATGATACCAGCCCCTGCTTAGCCCCCTGGGGAGCTGCTTGGCATCAGGCTCCAGGGAGCTGCATCAGGATTGGCTACCATATTCTTAAATTATTTTAGATTTGCTGAAGTTTGTTTTATGGCCCATGATATGATCTATCTTGGTGTATGTTCCATGGGCACATGAAAAGAATGTGTATTCTATTGAATATAGTGTTCTACAAATGTTAGATCCTGTATTGTCTGATATTTCTATCTCCTTCCTGATTTTCTGTGTAGTTCTATCAATTTTTGAGAGAAGAGTGTAATTATGAATTTATCTATTTCAATTTTCAGTTTTTGCTTCATACATTTTGAAGCTCTGTTTGGTGCATTCACATTCAAGGTGCTATGTCTTCTTGGTAGATTGACACTTAATATGTAATGTTTCTCTCTGCATCTAATAATTTTCTTGCTCTAAAACCTATTTTATCTGATGTTAATACAGGAAATCCTTTCTTTTGATTAATATTTGTATCATATATTGTTTTTCATCTTTTTACTTTCAACCTGGTTACATTATTATATGTATATAGATGGATAGATTTTTTTTTTTTTTTTTTTTTGAGACGGAGTCTCGCTCTGTCTCCCAGGCTGGAGTACAGTGGTGTGATCTTGGCTCACTGCAACCTCTGCCTCTTGGGTTCAAGCAATTCTCCCTGCCTCAGCCTCCTGAATAACTGGGATTACAGGGGCCTGCCACCATGCCTGGCTAATTTTTGTATTTTTAGTAGACCCAGGGTTTCACCATTACATCGTTATATTTGATGTGAGTATCCTGTAGACATCATATAATTGGATCATTTTTCAATTAACTCTGATGATCCCTGTCTTTTGATTGGTGTATCTAGATCATTTATATTTAATGTAATTATTGCATTAATTAGGGCTTACATCTTTCATTTTATTTTTTGTTTTCTGTTCTGTTTTTGGTTTCTCTGTTATTTTTCCTTCCTTCATGTGAGTCACTTGAACATTTTTTAGAATTTCATTTTGATTTATCTATATCATTTGGAGTATATCATTTCTTCAGTGATTGCTTAACTATTATATTGTATATATACAACTTACCGCAGTCTTTTGCCATCCACATTTTACCAGTTCATGAATTGTAGAAATGATCTCCCTTTATAGTCCTTTTCCCTCTCTGTTTACAATATAATTCTTTAATATTTCCTCTACCTACATGTAGAACCACAGCAGATGGTGTTTTTTTTTTTTCTTTTGAGATGGAGTCTCGCTCTATCTCCCAGGCTGAGATGGTGTTATTTTTGCTTCAACCCCATTGAATGTAATTTAGAAAACTTAAGTAAAGTCTATTATATTTAACCCTATTTTTGTTTATCATGTCTTTACTTCCTGATGTTCCAAAGTTTGTTTCCTTTCTGTCTAGAGAACTTCATTTAGCTATGAGAAATCACTTGTAATTTGAATTGTTTCTCATTAAAGTAAGGTGTCATATTTTTCTTGTTGCTTTCTAGATTTTAAGTTCTTAGAAATTTGGCTATGATACTGCTTGATGAGGATTCTTCTGAGTTTATCCTATTTGGGGTTTCTTAGGTTCTTGTATCTGTAGGCCGTCTTTTGCCAAATTTGGAAAGTTTTCAGCTATTATTTCTTCAAGTAGTTTTTTAATCCAATCCTTTTTCTCTTCTCCTTCTGAGACCCCAGTGATACAAATGGTTAATTTGTTTTAGTACCATAGGTTCCTGAGGCTCTGTTAATTTTTATTTTCAGTTGAATTTCTCTTTGTTGTTCAGACTGGGTAGCTTCTATTGTCCTATCTTCAAGTTCACAGATTCTTTCCTCTGTCCCCTCTCTTCTGTTGTTGAGCCCATCCATTGAGTTTTAAATTTGGTTATTTCATTTTCAGTTCTAAAAGTTTTGTTTTTATTCTTCTTTATATCTCCTATTTTTTGCTGAGATTTTCTATATTTTTATTTTTCTAATGTGTATTCATAATCACTAGTTGAATCATTTTCACCATGATTGTTTCAAAATCTTTGTCAGGTAATTGTAACATCCCTGTTATCTCAGTGTTGTCATCTATTTTCTTTTTAAAGTCAGTTTGAGATCTTCATGGTTCTTGGTATGATGAATGGCTTTTTTAGCTGAAAGCTGGACATTTTGGACATTATGTTATGAGACTCTGAATTTTTGTAAACCTTCTGTTTTAGCTGGCTTTGTCTGACACCCCCACAGCAGAAGAAGGGAGGATACTGTGTTGCTATTGCCAGGTGAAGGTAAAGGTCCAGGTTCTTCTCTCAGCCTCTGTTGATACCTCAGTGGGGAGTGGAAGGGGTTCCTTGTTACTGCTGGATAGCTGTAAGAATTACTAAGCTTCCACTAATGCCAACTTGACTGGGAGGAGATTGAGTAGCCTGTTGTTGCTCCTCATGTAGTCGCCGCTAATACTTTTTATTTTCTGGGGGAGGGGAAGCTGGTTTTGTTACTGCTGCTTGGTGGTGAAAGACTTTTCATCAGGCAACCTCTGACACCACCCCACTGGGGTGAGGAAAGGCTACCTCATGACTACCCCAGGTGGGGGTAGAAGTCCAGGCTCCCCATGTGGTCTCCACTGACACTACAGGGAGGTGGTGGTGATAAAAAATCATTATCACCTGAAAGGTGCTTAAAATCTTGATCTGTCCTCAACTTTCTCTGACACCATCTGGTTTGGAGGGCATTGGGGGCACGTTGTGGTAGCTTGATGAGCTCTCCACTTGGCCCTTGCTGTCATGGGTGAGGTTGGGGTCATAGTTTCTTTCTTTGGTGTTTGACTGGAGTAGAGTGGTTACTGTATTCTTGGCTATCCCGTTCCTGTCGTTTTGCCCCAGAGCAGGATTTGGTTGGGGCTTTCTTGGTTGACATCCATTTGTGTTTCTGGGTTGGCAGCTTCTTCGGTCCCAAGTCAGCAACGTGTGGAGCAAAAAAAAACCCAGGGAGCTTACCACCACGTTACTTGGAAACCACAGTCCCTAGTTGGTCTTCTTTTCTCCACCTCCTAGTGTCTTCTGTTTATTTTACCTTCACTGTCCAGAGTTTAGTAGTACCTAGCAGAGGGATAAGGAAAAGTGTGTCTACTCTATCAGCACAGAAGTAGAGGTGCCCACTGCACATTATATCACATAATAGTTTATCTTTCCATGTGTCTTCATAACCTGAACTTACCTATTCCCTAATTTTCAGTTCTGATTATACTTATTTCACTGTAATTGTTTCAATATACTAAACTAAGGCATCACATATTACACTAGTCCCCCCTTATCTTCAGTTTTGGTCTTTGTGGTTTCAGTTATTCATAGTCA
Source organism: Chlorocebus sabaeus (assembly GCF_047675955.1). Taxonomy (NCBI): domain Eukaryota; kingdom Metazoa; phylum Chordata; class Mammalia; order Primates; family Cercopithecidae; genus Chlorocebus; species Chlorocebus sabaeus. The sequence continues at coordinate 27,832,376 of NC_132911.1, read as the reverse complement.
ACTTCAGTCTGAAAGCATAAGTGGAAAATTCTAGAAATAATTCACAAGTTTTACGTTGCACACTGTTCTGAGTAGCATGATGAAATCCATGCCATCCTGCTCTACCCCTTCTTCCTCACAGAAAGAAGGGTGACTAACGCACAATAAGATAGTTTGAGAGAGGGAGAAGAGATAGAGACCACATTCATATAAATTTTATTACAGTATATCGTTATGATTGTCTTATTTTATTATTAGTATTGTTTATCTCTTACTGTGCCTAATTTATAAATTAAACGTTATCACAGATGTATATATATAGGAAAAAAGTAGGATATATGAGGGTTTGGTGCTATCTGCAGTTTCAGGCACCCGCTAGAAGTCTTAGCATGTATACCCTACGGATAAGGGGGACTGCTGTAATGAAAATTTAGTTATAACATAGTTATGGTTCTAAAGAATCCTTTTCAACTTCAGATTTATAATGGTCTGAGGAGCTGAGATAAGTTAATTCTGTTCTGGGGACTGACCCTGGATGTACAAAAGCTGAAGTCTGTCCAGTGTGAATTTCTGTACGGACTTCTCCTCAAATAATTTTTTACATTTCATACATTTTAAAAGCATTTTTATATCCCATCTCGCCTCTCTTTGTCTATGCTTTCTTTAGCATGAAAGTTTCTTTCTCACAATTGGGTTAAAGTTTCTCCTGCCACCTGTCCCTGGCAGTCGCCTCTTCCTGCTGGGCTGCCGTGTGGGTCTGCATCTGTGTCCTGTTGCGCCCACTGTTCCTGCTTTGTCATTTCTGTAATTCACATTTCTCCTTCTAGACTTCATGCCCCTTCAAGGTAGAGACAACTGTGCCCTATTTGTCTCCCTGTGCCCCATATATATTACTGGTTAAACATAGACATAACCTGATTTTTTTTTTTTTTTTTTTTTGAGATGAATTCTCACTCTGCCAGCTAGGCTGGAGAGCAGTATGCGCTCTCGGCTCACTGCAACCTCTGTCTCTCAGGTTCAAGCGATTCTTCTGCCTCAGCCTCCCAAGTAGCTGGGATTACAGGCACCCGCCACCGCGCCTGGCAAATTTTTGTATTTTTAGTAGAGACGGGGTTTCGCCATGTTGGTCAGGCTGGTCTCGAACTCCTGACCTCAGGTGATCCACCTGCCTCGGCCTCCCGAAGTGCTGAGATTACAAGTGTGAGCCACTACTCCCGGCCTAACCTGATATATGAACAAATTAATTATTTTATTTGACTGCCCCCCGTATCTCACCGGTTGTGAGGTATACGGCTTTCTCTCCCAAGGGGGTGCCTGCCTACACACTCCTTATTATTTACATATCTATTTGACTTTGGGGAAATGTGGTAGAGTTCCAGGGGCAGGACATTAGGAGTCAGGTTTGTTTTCCAGTCCTCACTTTGTGTCTTACTGTGGCCTCAAGTCCTTCAACTTCTTGGAACCTCACTTGCCTCATCTATAAAATGGGAACAATAACACTTAACCCTCAGGATTGTTCAGAGGGTTAAGTGGTATATCATTTATTCCTTTCTGCCTGTTCACTTTTCAACCCTCACACTGAATACTTTGCCATCACTTGGGAGATTTCTGGAAGACCTTTAAAAAACTAATTCTTTATTCATTTCTTCCACTTTCCCCCAAACTCCCCAGAGAGGAGATGGTGAGATTTGGGGCTCCTAAATAGCCCCCATGAGGTTCCTGAGCCTCCACAGATAAGGCAGAGTCTTTCTGTATATTCCCAGAGGGCAGAGATAGCAATAGGCTCTGTTCACAATGCTACTGTCAAAACGGTGTGTTGTAAAATGAATTTCCTTGTTACTCTAAGGGAAAGAACAGTGCCTCTCCTTGACTTTCTAAGTGTCCCCTTCCCTATTCCGACATCCTTGCCAAGTGTATCAGCACATTTTTTACAGTGGAAAACAGGATTTCTTCTCTTTAGAGGATTTGATTCCCAGCTTGGTGCTAACCAGTTGCATGTCATCCTGATAAATGGGTTACTTTTTATTTTATTAGCAAAATGCAAGTGAGATCAATTCTTTGCTCTAAGACTGTCTATTGGATTTTAAGTTGTTTGACCTTGAGCATAGCTCTGGCTGAAATAGGCTCGAGATGTAAATATCCACACACCCGCTGCCTCTGCGCTCTCTCAGGAGAGAAGCTGTAATTCATATCCACAGGCAGATCAATACTCCTGTGTCTACAGCCGCAGGCAATGTTTCTGCAACATGGTACCCACAGTGTTTATACATGGGGAAGTCTGGTTATTGCCACTGTCTCTTTGGCTAGTTGAGGATTGTAAAGCTGTATACTTTCAAAACGGTCCTGGATGTGTTCTGATGCTGAAGGTGTGATGACATATTAGTGTTTCATGACTGCTGCAACAAATTATCATAAACTTGGTGATTTAACACTACAGAAGTTTATCCTTTCACAGTTCTGGAGGCCAGAGGTCTGAGATCCAGTGACCTGCAGTCCCTGTGGGGGCATTAGGGGAGAACCCCTTCCCTGCCTCTTCCAGCGTCTTCTCCCGGCATTCCTGGGCCTAAGGCTGCATGGCTCCACTCGCTGCCTCTTCACATCGCCTCCTCTCCTGCGTGTGGGTGTCTTCTCTTCCGTCTCAAATCTCCCTCACCTCTCTCTTACAAGGACATTTGTCACTGAATTTAGGGCTGCCCTGGATAATCCTCCTCTCGAGAACTTTAACTCAGTCACATCTTCAAAAAGCCTTTTCCAAATAAGGTCACATCTGCAGGTTCCAGAGATTTGATGTGGATATCATTTTTGGGGAGGGTGCCTTTTGGTCTACTACCAGAGGAATAAGAATGACTTCTAATGGGATGACTTGCAGATATGTTCTCTCTAGTTCCATGCCTTGATGTTTGGAAACACAGAAAGATTTTTGTAGACTGGCATATTAGATGGTTCTAGGGAACAATATAGAAATGGTTATGTGCCTATATGGGTGCTATAATTCTGATGATTTAATTCCAATAATGAAATCTCACTGATTTTAGATATTTTGCAGTGGATGTGATTTCTAAGACTCAGATACGCAAAAACAAAACCCTTAATTGTGTCCCTATAATTTCTATCTCAAGCTTCATTTGCTTAAGTGGAAAAAAAAAAAAAAAGTGAGTAAAAAAAGTCACTTTTTTTTTTTTTCGAGTTGGGGACAGAGTTCACTCTGTTACCCAGGCTAGAGTGCAGTGGCATGATCTCAGCTCAATGCAGCCTCCACCTCCTGGGTTCAAGCTATTCTCCTGCTTCAGCCTCCCAAGTAGCTGGGATTACAGGCATGTACCACCACCAGCTAATTTTTGTATTTCTAGTAGAGACAGGGTTTCACCATGTTGCCCAGGCTAGTCTCGAACTCCTGATGTCAGGTGATCCACCCGCCTCAGCCTTCCAAAATGCTGGGATTACAGGTGTGAGCCACTGTGCCTGGCCTCAAGTCACTTTTAAGCAGTCTTCAATAATTCGAGTCCTGGGCCGGGCACGGTGGCTCACGCCTGAAATCCCAGCACTTTGGGAGGCCAAGGCTGTCGGATCACAAGGTCAGGACATCGAGACCGTCCTGGCTAATATGGTGAAACCCCATCTCTACTAAAAATACAAAAAATTAGCCGGGTGTGGTGGCAGGCACCTGTAATCCCAGCTACTCAGGAGGCTGAGGCAGGGGAATTGCTTGAACCTAGGAGGAGGAAGTTGCAGTGAGCTGAGATCACGTCACTGCACTCCAGCCTGGCTTACAGAGTGAGACTCTGTCTCAAAAAAAAAAAAAACAAACAAACAAACTTTTTTTTTTTTTTTTTTTTTAGTCCCTTTAGGTTTAGAGTCAGAGATTTCCCCTATGCCTCAACCTTTTCATGGAGTTCTAAGCTCCCAGTTTAAGTGGACTGCACAGTGCAATGGTTACAAGTGAGCCCTCCAACCTACACGGCTTGCGTTGAAAACCACCTCCTCTACTTTTTACTTCCTAATGGGTGATCTTAGCATTGCAGGTTGCCTTCTTGGGAAGCAGAGTATGAAATGCAGCATGTTGGCCAAGGAGTGTCCTTGGGATCAGCTCCTGCAGAAGGAGCAGGAAGACGTCCAACTGTGACGCAGGTCCAGTGACAGCCTTGACCCACCCCACGGGAGCTCTGGAGCTAGGATGACCCTTCAGAGTTGTCCCACGTTGGGTTGCCCTGAGAACTGATGTGATCTTGGCAAGGCAGCTCTCTGCCTTGAGGCAATCCCTTAAGGGACTGACAGCTGGAGGCCATCTGCTAATAGCGCCTGGCAGCAGTGGGTCTGGGTGTGCATCCCTGGGTCCACTACACCGTACCGTCACGCTGTTTGGATTCGCTTCTTCATCTTATGTTCTGGGAGCAGCGACTCCAGGATTTTTGTAGAACAGGCCAGTGCCCCTGTTCTTCCGGGGGGAAATGGGGAAGAGGAGGGTTTGTGGGATGAGCTGCAGTGCTCACTTCTGCAGCTGGTCTCCTGGCTACCCGGGGACTCATCTCCCTCTTCCAGTCTCCATTCAGGATCTCTTTCTGCCTCGGCTAGCACCTTTGCTGGTCCCAGTGGCTAACGTGGCCTAACACAGGCCGTCACCTCTGAGGCGGTCTGAATCCTGAGCACCACCCCCTGCTCAGGCTGACACTCCTGCCATTCCTGGTCCATTTGCTGTCAAACTGGATAAGGGAGTGCCGAGAGGTGACCAAGTGGACCCGTCCTACCCCCATTGTCACAGCAGCCCTACCTCCTCCTGATGACCCGGGTCAATTGGCCCTGCTGGGTTGATATCTCTCCTTGTTGCCTCCTGGTCCCTTGGCACGAGATGCTGAAGTACCCAGGAGGCAGTCACAGCTTAAACTTCAATGGAAGTTGCTGTGTCCACTGGAAGAAGGGTTCTTCATCTGGGAACCATGAGTTGCAGAGCCCAGAGCTGTGATAACAGAAAACATAAATTCCCCATTGGCCACTGAGAGGGATGGCACATGGGACACCCCTTGGCTCCAGGTTATGAATCCTTCCCTTCTGGTCTAGCACCATATAACAGTTTCCATTCAAAATGGAAATGCACTGGGGTACCCATCATCTGAAAGGATTACTGTCAAGCTTTGATGTCTTAGTTGTTATTGATCCTGGCGCTATTCCCAGCCCTGTGTGATCCTGGCCTGTGTTCCCTTTAATCCTCTCAGTGGGTCTTCCCCTAGCCCAGGATAGTTTTATCACAGGTGTGTATTGACTAATGCGTGCTGAATACTGAAATCCAGAGTTCTCCTGCTGTGCAGTTCTCCTTCAAACCCCAGCCGCCTTGGTCCCTCCAAAGTCTGGGATTTATCTCCCCAGCTTAAGGGGTTTACCAGGTTCTTTCTGTTGCCAAGAGACTCTCTTCTGGACACCCTCCCCAGGCCTTGCCTGAAGCCATCACAGGCTGGCTCTGTTTGCTTCTCATCTCTCAGGGATCAAGTCCTTCACCACTTTACTGCCAGTCTCCTGAAAACCACTTCCCATATATTTTGTCTGGTCGTTGATTCTTTCAGCATAGAGGGTAAATCCCTGTGGAAGCAGTATTTGTGCTGGGGCTTTTGAAACCTAAAGGTAATTTTTTTTTTCCCCTCCTTCAGTTTCTCCCTGACCTCTTTCCTTTTGGGGCAATGACAGCCTGGAACTTCCTGGCCTGAAAAGCAAAGGGTCACAGGTTGAAGTAATGACAGGAAAAGCAAAACCAAAAATAAATATTCCTTCGCAATGTCCCTTTCGTTCTGCCAATATTGCAAGTCATACCATTTCTTTCACCCTGATCAAGTTTTATTGTCTTGACTGAGGAAGAAACACAGAAGGTTCTGTTGGTGTCTGAAGTTTCTTCTTGATTTTATTTTGTGGAGAAATTGCCCACAAAGAGTCCTCTGAAAAACAAAAGTGCCCCATTTCAGAAACTTTAAAAGCAGCTTAAGCCAAGTCCAGTGTGCCCCACAGATTTCTCCCCACGGTGGCTAAGATCCATTTCTGCTCGCTTTAATGTTGATGGACTTTGCTTTCGCTGGTGCATCTGGGTCTCTAAAGCCAAGCCTCCGTCTCTGCACTAGTGCAGGTTCTTGGCCGACACACCTTGCTGGTTGCGGGGGTGGCGGCAGGGAGAGAAACATGGCCTCTCCCTGCAGGGTCCCCATAAATCCTGTTCTGTGTGGGCACCCTGGGGAAAGTGGAGGCGAGAACTCGGGGATTTAGACCCCTTTCAGCATCTAGCTCTGTAGTGTCTGACTTAGGAAGGAAGGTCTCAGCTGCTCTAAATTAACTTTGGAGGAGTGTGGGGTCTTGGGTTAAGTGGTCTCCACTGAGGTACGCTGATTTTTATTGCGGTTGATCTCCAAATGGCAAAATATTAACATTTAACATTCAGCTGAAGCTGAATTGAAGGTCAATTATCACCATCAAAGGAAAAACAGGTACAGGAATGAATCTGACATTTTATTAAGAACTAAATTTGTTGCTGTTACTTACAGTGGAAAACACACATGTACTATGTATGGCCTCCAACACAGCCATATAAAACATCTTGGCATCTTGGTTAGACATGTGTATACTTTCTACACAATTACAATTGTGGATAACATAATTTAGCTTTTGAGAGTACATTTTTAAAAATTCAACAAGTATGAGTAAGACTGTATAGGATTCAGCACTGTCTAATTCAGGTAAAACAGTACCTAATTTAGGTACAACAGTAAAAATTAAAAATGAGTAATCCAGCTTGTAGTGATATTTCTATTTCATCCTTTTATACTGTGATCACCCAGGGCTGCTTTTTTTGATGGTGAAATTTTAAAGCAAGCTCACCTCAGTACCCAGGTATCTCCTGATATAAAGACAGTGAAAACCAAAAACATGATAAATACTATCAGTGTGATTAATTGCTTAGTTTACTAGCTGTTTTAATAAAATACAACTTTATAGTGAAAATAATATACTGGAAGTAGCTTTTTATTTTTTGAGACGGACTCTTGCCCTGTTGCCAGGCTGGAGTATGGTGGTACGATCTCAGCTCACTGTAACCTCTGCCTCCTGGGTTCAAGCGATTCTCCTGCCTCAGCCTCCCAAGTAGCTGGGATTACAGGCACACACCACCATGCCCAGAATTTTTGTATTTTTAGTGGATACAGGGCTTCACCATGTTGGCCAGGATGGTCTCGATCTCTTGACCTCATGTTTTGCCCACCTTGGCCTCCCAAAGTGCTGGGATTACAGGCATGGGCCATCATGCCCGGCTGGAAGTAGCTTTTAAAAAGCATTTTTAATGGTATGCTTACAAAATGACAGATGTAGGTGAAAAAAAACCTTCAGCAATGACAATATAATGAACCAGTCTCCTGGGAGCAAAGCTGAACACTACAGAGACAGGCTGGCTGCTTAAAGTCAAATTAGTTTCTTAATACCATGGAAATCCTACTTGGAAATTGTACCAAGGTGGTTTCTAAGTATCAATGGTCTTAGTTTAATAATGTAAAAATTTCACCTTATCAGCTCTTTTAAAGTTTCTGAGAAAAATTCCTTTGGTTCTAATGGTATTGACTTTAGTACTACCTCCCCTTTCTGATGGACCTTCCTTCTCAAGGAAGATCTTATTGTATCATCCAATGTAAAATCACACAGTTCTTTTATCCAATAATTGTCATGGAGGAAGTTGTCATCTTCCTCACTAGTAAAAGGCTCCTCCCAGAAATGTTGGGGAAATTTTGATGTTCATTCTGAGAAACCACATCGAGGGTAAATAAATTCAGGGGCCCACAATACCAGTATGTTTCATGTCAATACAGGAATTTTCTTGGTCACTTTGTCAGCTAGGGACCTCAGGCTGGCAATGCCCCTACCTGGGCCTTGCTGGGGCATGCTACCTACTATAGGAGGCATCCCCAACCCAACTCAGCTCACCCAGGCTGGCTCTGGCTTATGCACTGGCTCAGCCCTTGGCCAGGCTGGGTGTGGTGCCCTAGGCCACCTGTGTTATAGCTTGTACCTGCATTCGGGAGTTCCTGAGCTCTTGTCCCACATCCAAGAAGGAGGAGAGGATATGCCAACAACTGAAGGGTGAGGAGGGTGGAGAAGAATTTTATTGAACAATGGAACAGTTCTCAGCAGAGAGGGGGTGTAGGGGTGGTCCCCTATCCCCATGATCAGGTGGTTTCTTCCTCAGTGTGACTGAGTCTGGGGCTTTTATGGGCTCAGAATAGGGGAGTGCATGCTGATTGGTTTGTGAGTGTGCAAAGAAAGGCTGAAGCAAAGGCACCACTCAAAGGTGGGCATAGCAGTGTAGAAAACCAATTAGGAAAGGGTAGGGATCAGTTGGAGGAAAGCCTGCCAAATGTGAAGACAGGTTCTCAATCTGGTCCGTGGATTTGACTTGTAGCTTTATTTTCAGGCTTTAAGTTGTCTTCAGCTTTGGAGTTGGGGTTTCACCAGGGACCCGCCCCATCTGCCTAGGCATTTGGCTACCTCCTGTCACTCCCAATGTCCCTTTAAGAGCATGTAAAGTTCAACTATGAGATGTCCAGAAATTGGATGCAAATCTAGAACAGGTAAGGATACTAGTAATGTGTAAACTAAAGATTGAATTTCCAAACATAGTAAGTTGTGTCAAAAGTGACTTGGGTCACAGTATTGATAATTTTTAGATAAGAGATTGGTTTGGGGTTCATGAGCAGAGGTTGAAAGGCATAAAAGAGAGGCTGAAAAATAACCCATATTAACTCTCTGAAAATGGTACAAATGGCCAGACCTCAAAATCAGTAGGAATATCTACATGAATGCCATCACCTCTGAGCTATCAGTGATTGTTCCATGTGATACCTCCTAATGGAAATCAAATGTAGAACCCCAAGAGGAAGACTGGCAAACATTTTGAACCGTAATTCCACATAGCTTTGTAGTAGCCAAAAGTGTTATTTTGGGAAACCTCATGAATAGCCAGAGTCATAGAGTGGTTAATGCAGCTATCAAAGGCATTTGCCCAAAATATGACCCATTTCCAGTCCAAGTTTTTTATTAAATAAAACACAACCAGCTGGGTGAGAACCATCGTAATTATAGTTCACACCAGGTTGGGATCAGGTTTCATTTAGGATTTTATCTCTGGGTACCTTGCCAGGACCAATTAATGTGGGCTGTGGGTATAGATAGTCCCTATAGAAGTCGTCTGTGTGACATGGTTCCCCATAAGAGTGGTGGCTCACAGCTTCTGATTAGATGTTGTTTAGATGCATCATGAGTTCTATTAAACATAAGCATGCATTTTCAAATCCAACACTTGAGATGTACAATGTCCCTGTACACAGCCGAGCTGATGATGCCAAGATGGGCTTTAGTAAAAGGTGTTAGAACCGTTGCTGAAATTCTGGATTTTGTGCAGTGGTTCCATCTTCTACTTTGACACCTACAAAGCCCTTAAGACACTGAAATTTAGGAAGTAAAGGCCAGGTCACATTCATTTAGCTGCTGAATCAAATGTGTAATACCACTATAGTACAAAAAACCTAGAAGTGTTCCAAAATACGCCCCAATACAGAATTTTCCAGCCTTGGGAACAGAAAGGAAAAAGATGCCTGCTGAGTATATTTGTTTTTCTTTATGAGTTTCATATGAGGAAAATCACTAAATTATTTTGCCTGTTCTCCCTAATGATGATAATTTCAGAAAGCTCCAAAATAAACAGAGCTTCCCATTTACTGGCTCCAGGTGATATTTGATCCTCGTGGGTGCTGGTTCAGGCTACGTGTGGTGGCAACAGCATGGATCTTTGTGCAAAACACATTTGTGTGCTCTGATCAAGGTCTTCTGTGCAAGCTCTACTAGGCATTTACAAACACATTTTTGGCTACATTTCATTCCAAAAAGAAATTTTGGCCAGGCGCGGGTAGCTCACACCTGTATTCCCAGCAATTTGGGAGACCGAGGTGGAAGGATGGCTTGAACTCAGGAGTTCAAGACCAGTCTGAGCAACATAGTGAGACCTTGTCTCTACTAAAAAAAAAGAAAATTAGTGGGGTGTGGTGCATATTTATAGTCCCAGCTACTCAGGAAGCTGAGGCAGGAAGATCACTTGAGCCTGAGAGATGGAGGCTGCAGTGAGCTATGATCTTGCCACTGCACTCCAGCCTGTGTGACAGAGTGAGACCTTGTCACAAAAACAAAAACAAAAGTAACCCCAGAGAGATTTTATGTGACTGCAGCTTTAAATTATACTTAGTAGTAAAATGAACTATACTCCTGCAGCTAAATACCTGATTGAAACACCTCTTTCAATTATCTGAGTAAACTATATAATACAAATGAAAGTTATTCCTATGAAAATATCTGGAGGGCAAAGAAAAACAATCAAACTATATTCCCAAATAAATATTTTAAAGGGAAATAAGTTGACCAACCTCTGAAGGTCAGACAATGTTTGCTAGTTGTAATCCTGTTCCCCACGAGGCTGGAATTGGGCCACAACATTGTTTTTGTTTCCTGCGTCAGCACTGTCAGAATGTTCCCCATGGGCTGAGGATTTTTTCTTGTTCTGATGAGAGAAGGATTCCCACAGAGACCCAAATGACTAGTGTGTTAATCTGCTAGGGTTGCCATAACAAAGTACAGAGATTGTAACAAATACAGAGATTTTAAACAACAGAATGTATTGTTTCACATCCTAAAGGCTAGAAGTCCAAGATCAAGGTGTCAGATTTCTTCTGAAGCCTCTCCTTGACTTGTAGACAGCCACTTTCTCCCTGGGTCCTCATATGATCTTCCCTCTGTGTGTGTCCCAAACAATAGAATATACATTCTTCTTATCTGCACATGGCACATATAAAATCAACCACACAATTGTCCGTAAAACATTTCTCAACTAATTCAAAGAACCTGAAATCATGTCAAACATACTCTCAGACCACAGCATAATAAAAATATAAATTAATACTAAGAAAATCATTCAAAATCATACAGTTACATGGTAATTAAATAACCTGCTCCTGAATGACTTTTGGGTAAACAATGAAATTAAGGCAGAAATCAAGACATTCTTTGAAATGAATGAGAACAAAGATACAACATACTAGAATCTCTGTGACACAGCTAAAGCAGTGTTAAGAGGAAAGTTTATAGCACTAAATACTCACATCAAAAAGTTAGAAATATATCAAATTAACAACCAAACAACACACCTAGAGGAACTATAGAAACAAATGCAAATCAACCTCAAAGCTAGAAGACAAGAAATAACCAAAATCAGAGCTGAACTAGAGGAAATTGAAATGCAAAAAACCATGCAAAAGATCAACAAATCCAGGAGTTTGTTCTTTGAGAGAAAAAATAAGATTGATAGACTGCTAGACTAATAAAAAGATCCAAATAAACACAATCAGAAATGACAAAGGGGACATTACCACTGACTCCTCAGAAATACAAAAAACCCTCAGAGACTACTACAGACACCTCTATGCCTGCAAACTAGAAAACCTAGAAGAAATGGACAAATTCCTGGAAACATACAATCTCCCAAGATTGAGCCAGGGACAAATTTAATCCCTGAACAGACCAATAATGTCTTCTGAAATGGAATCAGTAACAAAAAGCCTACTAACCAGAAAAAGTCTAGGACTGGACCATTCACAGTTGAATTCCACCAGTTGTGTAAAAAAGAGCTGATATCATTCCTATTGAAACTATTCCAAAACATTGAGAAGGAGGTACTTACTCCTCCCTAACTCATTCTATGAGGCCAGAATTATCCTGATACCAAAACCTGGCAGAGACAAAATTTAAAGAAGGCTTAAGGCCAATATCCTTGATGAACATAGATGCAAAAAATCCTCAGTAAAATACTAACAAATCATATCCAGCAGTGCATCAAAAATCTAATCTACCACAATCAAGTAGGCTTTATTCCTGGAATGCAAGGTTGGTTCCACATACTCACATCAATAATTGTAATTCACTACATAAACAGAACTAAAACAAAAAACCATATAATCATCTCGATGCCAAAAATACTTTGATAAAATTCAATATCTTTTCACGTTAGCCCTCAAAAAACTAGGCATTGAAGGAACATACCTCAAAATAATAGCACCTATGACAAACCCATGGCCAACATCATACTGAATGTACAAAATCTGGAAACATTCCCCTTGAGAACCAGAGTAAGATGAGGATGCCCACTCTCGTCACTCCTATTCAACATTGTATTGGAAGTCCTAGCCAGACCAATTAGGCAAGAGAAAGAAATAAAAGGCATTCAAACAGGAAGAGAAATCAAACTATCTCTCTTTGTAGATGATTTTATACCTAGAAAACCCCATAAACTCTGCCCAAAAGCTCCTAGAACTAATGAACAACTTCAGCAAAGTTTCAAGATACAAAATCAATGTATGGAAATCAGTAGCATTTCTATACACCATTAACATCCAAGCTGAGAGTCAAATCAAGAACACAATCCCATTTACCATAGTCATACACAAAAAATAAAATACCTAGGAATAGAGCTAACCAAGTAGGTGAAAGATCTCTACAATGACAATTACAAAACACTGCTCAAAGAAATCAAAGATGACACAAATCAATAGGAAGAATCAATATTGTTAAAATGCCCATACTTCCCAAAGCAGTCTACAGATTCAGTGCTATTACTATCGAACTACCAGTGACATTCTTCACAGAATTAGAAAAAACTATTTTAAAATTCATATGGAAGCAAAAAGGAGTTCAGATAGCCAAGGCAATCCTAAGCAAAAAAGAACAAAGCTAGAGGCATAACGTTACCTGACTTCAAACTATATATACAAGGCTACAGTAACAAAAGCAGCATGGGACTAGCACAAAAACAGGCATATAGACCAATTGAACAGAATAGAGAGCCCAGAAATAAAGCCATACACCTACAACCATCCGATCTTTGACAAAGTTGACAAAAACAAGCAATGGGGAAAGAACTTCCTATTCAATAAATGGTGCTGAGATAACTAGCTAGTCACATGCAGAAGACTGAAGATGGATCCCTTCCTTATACCATATACAAAAATCAATGCAGGATGGATTACAGACTTAAACGTAAAACCTAAAGCTATAAAAACCCTAGAAGATAACCTAGGTAATATCATTCTGGACATGGGAACTGGCAAAAGCTTCATGATGAAGACACCAAAAGCAATTGCAACAAAAGCAAAAATTGACAAATGGAACCTAATTAAATGAAAGAGCTTCTGCACAGCAAAAGAAACTATCAACAGAGTAAACAGATGACCTACAGAATGGGAGAAAATTTTTCAAACTACGCATCTGACAAAGTCCTAATATTCAGAATCTATAAGGAACTTAAATTAACAAGCAAAAAACAACCCTATTAAAAAGTGGGCAAAGGACATAAATAGACACTTCTCAAAAGAAGACATACATGTTACTAACAAGCATATGAAAAAATGCTCAGTATCACTAATCATCAGAGAAATGCAAATCAAAGCCACAATGAGATACCATCTCACACCAGTCAGGATGATTATTACTAAATGAAGAACAGATGCTGGCGAGGTTGTGGAGAAAAAGGAATGCCTATACACTGTTGGTGGGAGTGTAAATCATTCACCATTGTGGAAGACAGCGTGGCAATTTCTCAAAGACTTAAAAACAGAACTGCTATTTGACCCAGCAATCCCATTACTGGGTATATACCCAAAGGAATAGAAATCATTCTATCATAAAGTTACATACACACGTCTGTTCATTGCAGAACTATTCACAATAGCAAAGACATGGAATCAACCCAAAAGCCATCTATGGTAGACTGGATGAAGAAAATGTGGTACATACACACCATGGAATATTATGGAGCCATTAAAAAGAATGAAATTCTGTCCTTTGCAGGGACATGGATGGGGCTGGAAGCCATAATCCCAAGCAACCTGACAAAGGAACAGAAAATCAAATACTGCAAGTTCTCACTTATAAGTGGGAGCTAAACATTGAGTACACATGGACACAAAGAAGGGAACAATAGACAATGGGGCTTACTGAAGGATGGAGGTTGGGAGAAAGGAGAGGATCAAAAAACTACCTACTGGGGCAGGGTGCGGCGGCTCATGCCTGTAATCCCAGCACTTCAGGAGGCCAAGAGGTTAGGAGTTCGAGATCAGGCTGGCCAACGTGGCGTAACCCCGTCTCTACTAAAAATACAAAAATTACCCAGGTGTGGCGGCTCACACCTGTAGTCCCAGCTACTTGAGAGGTTGAGGCAGGAGAATCGCTTGAACCTGGGAGGCAGAGGTTGCAGTGAGTGGAGATTGCGCCATTGCACTCTAGCCTGAGTGACACAGCAAGACTCTGTCTCAAAAAACAAACAAACAAACAAACAAATTACCTATTGGGTGCCATGCTTATTACCTAGGTGACAAAATAATCTGTGCACCAAACCCCTGTGACATCCAATTTACCCATATAACAAGCCTGCACATGTACCCCTAAACCTAAAATGAAAGGAAGAAAAGAAAATTTAGAACATTTTACGAGTATGCCACTTTCATAAAGGAATAATATTGCCACATGCTCAGCAATTACTTGTTCTTGCTATTGCTATATTGTACATGTGCAATACCAAATAGTGCTTGCTTTTAATGGCACACTAAAGAAATATAATTAATTCTCTGTGCAGAGCACAAAATAGTATTTTAACTAGCATGTATTCTAGATGTACCTGGGTACCAAGGTTTCAAAGCCTGGGCAGATCTGAAAGCCCTTTCAGCAATCTTTAAGTGCTGAAAACAGCATTCTACAACAAACATATCTACATGCTCTTTGTTTAAACTTTAAGCTTCTTATAGATTCAAAAGTATAAGGAATTATCTTAAAGTATTCTTAAGTCTATTGTTTTGAATTTGATTAGTAAAAACGAAATGTGTTTTGGGTATCTCATTTTTCTCTATCACGTTCCTAATGTCTTATGTTTTACATGCTTTATGTCTGAATCAAAGGTGATTTATCATAAATATTTAGTACAGAATGTGTTGGTTTTTTTAATACATAACGTCTCACTCTGTGGCCCAGGCTGTAGTGCAGAGGCATAATCACAGTTCACTGTAGCCTGAACTCCTGGGCTCAAGCGATCCTCCTGCCTCAGCCTCCCAAGAAGCTAGGACTACAGGTGTGCACCACTGTGCCCAATGAACATTTTATTTTTTGTTTTTATAGATGTAGGATCTTGCCATGCTTCCCAGGCTGGTCTCAAATCCTGGCCTCAAGTGAGCCTCCCACCTCAGCCTCCCAAAGTGTTGGGATTACAAGCATGAGTCACCATGCCTGGCCCAAGTATTTGGTTTTGAAGTTTGCCTTCTTAAGAAATTTTGAGAGCCCAGAATCTGAACCACGTATGTGTGGAAATTTCTTGCAGACTCAGGTTTGGGAGTCTAAAGTTTGTTTTTACAGTCACAGGCTCTTAAGGCTAGGCCTGAATTTTTTTTCTCCTGGTGGCAATACAATCCAAAATTATTGATGAGCTATTTTACATTCATTTCATACCAAGTCTTTGAAATCTGGTGTTGATTTTACTCTTAGAGTACGTTGAAATTCAGGCTAGCCGCAGTTCTGCTGCTCAACCACCACCTGAATTGGACGGCGTAGTTCTGGACATAATTCTCAAACCTGCCTTCTTTGTTTCCTTCCTCACACTCAAGGGTTTCTTTTTCATCTGAATGAGAGCTGCCTTGTGAACAACATTCTCATCCCATCCTTGTTGCAGTGCTGAATCCTTCTGAGTAATTAAGAAACTGATGGATTGTTTAAACTCCTATCCCCAACTTTTATGCTCTATTTCCTTGTCTCTGTTTTCAAACCAGGTGTTTTTGTCTGTGCCCAGTTCTGTGTAATACCTGCTAGATGCTGCAAATCAAAACTGACACACACGAACCCTCTGGCTAGCCCCCCCATTTTCCTTAGAACTATGGGGTCATGCAAGTCTTTCTGCCAAGTTATCACATGTGACAGTTTTACCGAACGATTTGTCACATGCTGGTTTCGCCTACAAAAATCTATTTTCTTACAGCTTGCCACTGCCAAGCTATGGTCACTTTTTGGATTTTCTTATGGCAGCAACACACTTCAAAATATCAGTCTCTGATTAAGGATAATCCTAGCTTCCGTAACAAAATAAACCCTCCAAATTTCCATGGTTTTCCACAACTGGAGTTTATTTTCTGCCCATCAAATAATCCAGTTGGTAGTGATCAGGTTCCTTCTGTCTTGTGGATCTTGCAACCCTCTGCATCCAGCCAGTGGACAGGGAAAAAGAGTATAAGGGAAGTTTGAGGGCTCATTAAAAACGCATTGGACTGAACTTGCACACATCACCTCTGCTCACATTTCGTTAGTTAGATGTGGTCCTCTGGTCACACAAACCACAAGCAGGGCTGAGAAATATAATTTACGTGCCCAGGAAAAAAAGGGGAGTGTGAATTTTGTTGAGCAGCACATATTCCTACCATATATATATATATATTTTTTTTTAGATGGAGTCTCACTCTGTCGTCGCCCAGGCTGGAGTGCAGTGGCGCGATCTCGGCTCACTGTAAGCTCTGCCTCTCCGGTTCACACCATTCTCCTGCCTCAGCCTCCTGAGTAGCTGGGACTGCAGGCGCCCGCCACCACACCCAGTTTTTTTTTTTGTATTTTTTTTTTTTAGTAGAGATGGGGTTTCACCGTGTTAGCCAGAATGGTCTCGATCTCCCGACCTTGTGTTCCACCCATCTCAGCCTCCCAATGTGTTGGGATTATAGCCGTGAGCTACTGCGCCCAGCCCCTGCCATAGTTTTTATTAATATTAATATCAATATTAATATATGAGTGGGATTGGCCTGTAACTTTCCTTTTTAATACATTCCTTGTCTGATGTTTGATATTAACGTTAAACTCTGTTACGCTAGTTACAAAAAGATATAAATTGGGGAGTATTTCTCCTTTTACCTTCTTGGAAGTGTTTGGGTAAGACTGAAATTTATTCCTGAAATGATGAGTAGATTTTTCCATTAAAGTTGTATGACTGCTTCTTCGTGGAAAGATTTTTAACCGTTGATTCAGTTCGCTCAGCAGTTATGAGATGATTCAGCTGTTCTATTTATTTTCATTTTGGTAGACTCCACTTTTTAAGGAAATTGATCCATTTCAAGTAAGTTTTCAAATTTAGCAAACATTTGTAATATTGTCCCCGTATCTTTTTTATTTCTGCATTGGCAGTTATGTTCCCTTTTTTTGTTTCTAATATTATCTACCTTTCTTAGGAAGTTACTTGAGGATGTTTTCCAGCAAATCCAGAGGGTAAGCCAGGAAAGGGGAAAACATGGAAATCATAGATTTCAGCTCTAGAAGACAGGGCAGGAAAGTTCTGAGAGGCAACTGTGTGGGAGACTTTGAAAGTCCCAGCTCACAAGGCAGAAGACAACCAGAGGTAGAATGAGAGTATGACTACAAGGTTGGGAAATAATTGAGAATATAAAGACAAATACTTAAAGAAAGAAAGGAAAGGAAATCTGAAATTTCAGGGAAAAAAAACTACACAAGAAACATATAAGCCAACATAAAATGTGACTTTTTATAAGGAGCCTTATAAGGTGGCATTTTAAGGAGCTGATGGGATGTCAAACTAGAGAACATGTTTGTCCTTGATGCTAGAGATATTCTCTTTAAAGTGGTCTAGTGTTGTGAAATTGAATCCATAGGGAAATGTAATTCCAATACATTATGCAGCCCAGCATGGAATACTATTTGCATAGTCAAAGTAATAAAATATTTTCTATTGGTTTTAAATTTCAGAGTGATCATATGAGTGGAAAACATTTAGTTGAAGGACAGAGGCAAAATTTAATAAGCCTTGAAAATATAAAAACATGAACATACAACCATCATCATAACATATATCTTTATACAGCTTTCAAAAAGGCACAGAGATATGAAAATCCCAACCCGAGCAGCCTGCCCTATAGAGAGTAAGTTAGGAGCCTTTTGGAAACTCATCTGCCAGGACTGAGAAACAGAAATGAAACAACCCCTTTCTCCTTGTTTGCCAAATATATTAAGAGACAAGGATCATCCTTATTTGCTTTGTAATGTTCCCAAATGAAGCAGCAAGGTTTTGTTTGGATATTTTTGTGTTGTCATTGATGCTCTTAAATTTCACTTTAACATCTTTCTTTAGCCTCACTTTTGCTGAACAATCAGTCGATAACCCAGAACCCCCACTGGCCATGCCTGTTCCTTCATGCAGTGAGAGCATTCAGCTGGTTAATTTAGAACTGTTAATGACTTAAAAATCTATATGAAACGTATGCTCCATCAGTCTATGCTACCCGATTGCCCCCAGCATGGGGAAAAAAAGGAACTCTGTAAAGCCATTTAGATCCAGGCTTGACACGTCAACACCGGATATCACCAGGGGCTCCGGCACCCCTGGAAGTCTGGCTGAACTTACCCCAAACTCCTTTCCACTGCCTGAGACATTAAGCTTCCTCATTCTGGCTGCCCGGGCTTTTCTGGTCTTTCTCCCATGTTCCTACTTCCATATCAGCAGCTCTGATCCACAGGCCTCTGGTTTGGTGACTAAAAATTCACGGGGAGCAATCATCTCAGGCCCTGGCTCGCTTTCTGACCTGGCTGTTGTCTCCTCTACTTCCTGCCACCTTCTCCCGCTCACACAAGTGATCCCCCATCATCAGGGCTTGGAAAGGGCACCCCCTCCAGGCTCTTGCAGGATCTCTTGCCAGGAACAACCCTTCATTCTATCAGTCTGCCTATCCCAACCTTGCCGAGATCCTGGTGGATTAAAATGTCTCCATCTTGGATTAAAGACTTAAATGTAAAACCCAAAACTATAAAAACCCTGGATGATCACCTAGACAATACCATCCTGGACACAGGAACAGGCAAAGATTTCATGACGAAGATGCCAAAAGCAATTGCAAGAAAAGCAGGAACTGACAAATGCAATCTAATTAAATTAAAGAGCTTCTGCGCAGCACAAGAAACTACCAACAGGGTAAACAGACAACCTACAGAATGGGAAAAAACTTTTTCAAACTATGTATCTGACAAGGTCTAATACCTAGCATCTATAAGGAATGTAAACATTTACAAGAAAGAAACCAAACAACCTCATTAAAAAGTAGGCAAAGGACATGAACACTTTTCAAAAGAAGATATACATGTGGCCAAAAAGGATATGAAAAAAAATCTCAAGATCACTGATCATTAGAGAAATGCAAATTAAAACCACAATGAGATACCGTTTCCCACCAGTCAGAATGGCTATTAATAAAAAGTCACAAAAGAACAGATGTTGGTGAGGTTGCAGAGAAAAAGGAAAGCTTACACATTATTGGTAGGAGTGGAAATTAGTTCCACCATTGTGGAAAACAGTGTGGCAATTCCTCAAAAACCTAAAACCAGAACTACCATTTGACCCAGCAATCCTATTCCTGGGTATATACCCAAAGGAATAGGAATCATTCTGTCATAAAGACACTTGCACACATATGTTTACTGCAGCACTATTCACAATAGCAAAGTCATAGAATCAACCTAAATGCCCATCAGTGGTAGAATGGATAAAGAAAGTGTGGTACATTTACACTACGGAATACTATGCAGCCATATAAAAGAAAGGGAGCATGTCCTTTGCAGCAACATAGACGAAACTAGAGGCCATTATTTTTAGCAAACTAATGCAGGAACAGAAAATAAAATAGTGCATGTTCTCACTTATAAGTGAGAGCTAAATGCTGAGAACATGGACACATAGAAGGGAACAACACACACTGGGGCCTGTCAGGGTGGAGGGTGGGAGGAGGGAGAGGATCAGGAGAAATAACTAATGGGTACTAGGCTTCATACCTGGGTGATGAAATAATCTGTACAGCAAAACATGCATGACACAAATTTACCTATATAACCTGCAAATGTACCCTTGAACTTAAAAGTTAAAGTCTCCATCTTGTTTTTGTACCTCATTATTTGATCAGAAATCACCTGAGGGATGGTTTCTTCTGTATTTCAGCTTGGCAAGCTGTGGCACCCAGTTATTTGATCAGCTATGAACTTAGGTGTTGCTGGGAGGGTACTTTGTAGATGTAGTTAACACCTACAGTCAGGTGACTTTATAAGTAAAGGAAATTACCCTAGATAATGCCGGGGGTTGGGGTGGGGGGTGCGTCTTATCCATTCAGTTGAAGGCCTTAAGATCAGAAACAGGTTCCTCTGGGCAGAAGAAATTCTGCCTCAAGACTGCCTGAGCTTCCAGGCTGCTGTCTTGTTATGTGAATTGCAGATTGGCTAGCCCCGCAATCAGTTTAGCCTGATATATATCTGCACATATACACACACACACACACACACACACACACACATGCTCACATGTATATATACACATAATACACATATAAATATACAGGTATATATCCTGTTGGTTCTGTTTATATATATCTACACAGGTTGAGTATCTCTAATCTGAAAACTGCAATGCTTCAAAACCTGAAGCTTTCTGAGCATTAACATGCCACAAGTGGAACATTTCACACCTGACCTCATGTGGTGCATCACCGTCAAAAATGCGGGGGTACAACCCACAGTCCCCAAAGGAATAAAGGCCCTTCCAGCCCCCTTCATCTGAGCTCTGTCTTTTCCTCAAATGCCCAGGCTCAGTGACGCAAGCACGCCCACAAAGGGCAATACAATGGCCCATGTGCAGGCTGGATATGCACAAAATTATTTAAAATATTGTATAAAATTACCTTCAGGCTATATGTATAAGATGTATATGAAACATAAATGAATTTCCCATTTAGACTTGGGTCCCACTCCCAACTTATCTACTTGTTATGTATATGCAAATATTCCAAAATTCCCCAAAATATGAAATCCAAAACACTTCTGGTCCCAAGCATTTCAGGCAACAGGTATCCAACCTGTATATCCCATTCTCTCTCTGTGTAAGTGTGTGTGTCTGTGTGTGTGTGTCTGTCTATCTGTCTATCTCTTACTGGCTCTGTTTCTCTGGAGAACCTTGACTTACATACCCTATATATTTGTTTGAATTATACAAATAAGGCATGCATATTATAGAAAATTAGAAATTGCCAGCCAAAAGAAAAATCTTAAGAGCAACTTCACCACCATAAAATAATCACTATTAACCTTTCAAGAGGTGTGTGTAGGTATATATATTTCAAAAAGATACACTCAAATGTTTTTGTAAGTAGATGTTCCACTTAAGGTGTTATTAATAGCTGTGCCAGTCAGAACAGATCTGCATAATTTTACCCTTTTCTTTTTTTTTTTTGAGACAGTGTCTCATCCTGTTGCCCAGGCTGGAATGCAGTGGCGTCATGATGATGGCTCACCGTAGCCTCGAATTCATGGGCTCAAGGGATCCTCCCGCCTCAGCCTCCCAAGTAGCTGGGACTACAGGTGCATGCCATCATGTCGGGCTGATTTTTGTATTTTTTGTAGAGATGAGTTTGGGCTCAAGCAATCCTCCTGCTTTGACCTCCCACAGTGCTGGGATTCCAGGCATGAGCCACTGCGCCTGGCCAGATCTGCATAATTTTAAATGACTACCAAATATTACATCCTTTAATTATGCCATAATTTGTATAATCCTTCCCCTACTGTTGGAAAATCACATTGTTTCTGTATTTCATGATTGTAAGCAATGCTACAAAGAACATCTTAGCCCACGTCTTTGTGCCTGTGTCAATTGTTTCATGGGGCTAAGTTCTGCCTCCCTCATACAATCCCTCACTCTCCTACACACAAAAGATATTTTCTACAAAACAGTAATTTCCTTGGGCTATTAGCCTCTGTAAGTGGGGTTCCTGGATTGCTAAAGCTGGAAAGACTAAAGTTCTAATCAAATCTCATCATTCTACATATAAATGCAGGCAAGAGAGGGGAAGTAATTTTCCCAACTTAGCCAGTTGAGAGCAGATCAAGGCTGAGAACCTAGCACTCATGACTGTGCTTTCAGATGAATAGATTCCACTTTATTCAATTGCTGATTTTATCTCAAGAAAGCATGACACCCTGCCCAGGTAATATCCTTCAGTTTGGTGAAAGTTGACAGTAAATGCTGGTAGCATTTTTGCCCCTCTGAAGTCAGCCCAGTGATAGATGAAAGAGAACAATTTGAGCCCGCTATTTCTTTGACTTTTTGATGAGGTGAGCTATCCTCATCAGGCAAGATAGCTGGTTGCTGCTAAACCAATATTTAGAGAAATTGAACGGAGAAGTTATAATTATTCACAGCAATGAAATGTCTCTTTTATTAAAAAAAAAAGGTTTTACATTATGAAAGTAATATATAGTCTTTAAAGCTGGACATTTTGAACAGTAGAAAGAGAAACTATTCATAGTTGTATTATGCGAAGATGGCCACTGTCCATTGCTTTATTGAAAGGGAAGGATTGAACCCTTTAAGTCACAAAAATAACAATCCTCCTTGCATCAAACTCTATTAAAGACATGATGATGCTTTGACTGGATGTCTGACAGTGGTGCCCAGAGTGAATCTCAGTCTTTTTTTTTTTAAGTGAAGAATGTTTCTAGTTGGCTGTTGCTTCATAGCAAACCCATAGCAAAATCTCCCTGGTATACAACAACAAACATGACTTTTTCTCCCTTCTGGGTCTGTGAATCAGCTTGGGTAGCTGTGCTTCAGGTCTGCAGGTGTTGAACTGGGCTCTGGACTGTCGACTGGAATCAGTTCTGCTCCATGTGTATTTTCATCTTCCTTGGACCAGCGGCTACCTGGAGTTTGTTCTTTGTTTTTTTCTTAATCTTTTTCAACTTTTTTTTTTTTTTAATTTATTTATTATTATTAAACTTCAAGTTGTAGGGTACATGTGCACAACGTGCAGGTTTGCTACATATGTATACTTGTGCCATGTTGGTGTGCTGCACCCATCAACTTGTCATTTACATCAGGTATAACTCCCAATGCAATCCCTCCCCCCTCCCCACTCCCCATGATAGGCCCCGGTGTGTGATGTTCCCCTTCCCAAGTCCAAGTGATCTCATTGTTCAGTTCCCGCCTATGAGTGAGAACACGCGGTGTTTGGTTTTCTGTTCTTGTGATAGTTTGCTGAGAATGATGGTTTCCAGCTGCATCCATGTCCCTACAAAGGACACAAACTCATCCTTTTTTATGGCTGCATAGTATTCCATGGTGTATATGTGCCACATTTTCTTAATCCAATCTGTCACTGATGGACATTTGGGTTGATTCCAAGTCTTTGCTATTGTGAATAGTGCTGCAATAAACATACGTGTGCATGTGTCTTTATAGCAGCATAATTTATAATCCTTTGGGTATATACCACTTTTTCAACTTTTATTTTACATTCTGGGGTCCCTGTGCAGGATACGTAGGTTTGTTCATAGGTAAACGTGTGCCATGGTGGTTTGCTGCACAGATCAACGCATCACCTAGGTATTAAGCCCAGCATCCATTAGCTATTCTTCCTGTTGCTCTCTCTCCCTCTGCCCTCCCACAACTGGCCCCAGTGTGTGTTGTTCCCCACCATGTGTTCGCATCATTTAGTTCCCACTTGTAAGTGAGAACATGCAGTATTTGGGTTTCTGTTCCTATATAAGTTTGCTGAGGATAACGGCCATGTCCCAGCAAAAACATGATCTCATTCCTTTTTATGGCTGCATAGTATTCCATGGTGTATATGTACCACATTTTCTTTATCCGGTCTATCATTGATGGACATTTGGGTTGATTCCATGTCTTTGTTGTTGTGGATAGTGCTGCAATGAACATACACG
Source organism: Chlorocebus sabaeus (assembly GCF_047675955.1). Taxonomy (NCBI): domain Eukaryota; kingdom Metazoa; phylum Chordata; class Mammalia; order Primates; family Cercopithecidae; genus Chlorocebus; species Chlorocebus sabaeus. The sequence goes on along the minus strand of NC_132911.1, from coordinate 27,808,553 downwards.
TGCATCTCTAATAGAATGATTTCTATTCCTTTGGGTATATACCCAGTAATGGGTTTGCTGGTTGAATGGTATTTCTGCCTCTAGATCTTTGAGGACTCACCACACTGCCTTCCACAATGGCTGAACTAATTTACACTCCTACCAACAGTATAAAAGTGTTCCTTTTTCTCTGAAACCTCGCTAGCATCTGTTGTTTCTTGACTTTTTAATAATCACCATTCTGACTGGTGTGAGATGGTATCTCATTGTGGTTTTGATTTGCATTTCTTTAATCAGTAATGTTGAGCTTCTTTTCATATGTTTGTTGACTGCATGAATGTCATCTTCTGAGAAGTGTCTGTTCATGCGTTCATGTCCTTTGCCTACTTCTTAATTTTTTTTCTTGTATATTTAAGTTCCTTGTCAGCTTTGGATATTAGACCTTTGTCAGGTGGATAGATTGCAAACATTTTCTGTAGGTTGTTTCTTTTGCTGTGCAGAGGCTCTTAAGTTTAATCAGATCCCATTTGTCAATTTTTGCTTTTGTTGCAATAGCTTTTGGTGTTTTCATCATAAAATGTTTGTCCATGCCTATGTCCTGAATGATATTGCCTAGATTTTCTTCTAGGGTTTTTATAGTTTGGGGTTTTACATTTAAGTATTTAATCCATCTTGGATTAGTTTTTGTATAAGGTGTAAGGAAGGGGTCCAGTTTCAGTTTCCTGCATATGACTGGCCAGTTCTTCCAGCACCATTTATTAAGTAGGGAATCCTTTTTCCATTGCTTGTTTTTGTTATATTTGTCAAAGATCAGATGGTTGTAGGTGTGTAGTCTTATTTCTGAGTTCTCTATTCTGTTCCATTGGTCTGTGTGTCTGCTTTTGTACCAGTACTGTGCTGTTTTGGTTACCGTAGGCTTGTAGTAGATTATAGTTTAAAGTCAAGATAGCATGATGCCTCCAGCTTTGTTCTTTTGGTTTAGGATCACTTTGGCTATTGAGGTTCTTTTTTGCTTCCATATGAATTAAAAAAATTTTTTTTCTAGTTCTGTGAAGAATGTCAATGGTAGTTTAATGGGAATAGCATTGAATCTATAAATTACTTTGGGCAGTATGACCATTTTCCTATTCATGAGCATGAAATGCTTTTCCATTTATTTGTGTACTCTCTGATTTTCTTGAGAAGTGGTTTGTAGTTCTCGTTAAAGACGTCCTTCTCTTCCCTTGTTAGCTGTATTCCTAGGTATTTTATTCTCTTTGTAGCAATTGTGAATGGGAGTTCATTCATAATTTGGTTCTCTGCTTGCTTGTTGTTTGTTTATAGGAATGCTGGTGATCTTTGCACATTGATTTGGTATCCTGAGACTGCTGAAATTGTTTATCAGCTTAAGAAGCTTTTGAACTGAGGCAGTGGGGTTTTCTAGTTACAGGATCGTGTCATCTGCAAACAATGATAATTTGACTTCCTCTCTTCCTATTTGAATATCCTTTATTTCTTTCTTTTGCCTGATTGCTCTGGCTGGAACTTCCAACACTATGTTAGGTTGTTGATTTGAGATCTTTCTAGCTTTTTCATGTGGGCACTTAGTGCTATAAATTTTCCTCTTAACACTGCTTTAGCTACATCCCAGAGATTCTGGTACATTGTCTCTTTGTTCTCATTAGTTTCAAAGAACTTCTCGATTTCTATGTTAATTTCATTATTTACCCAGGAGTCATTCAGGAGCAGGTTGTTCAATTTCCACATAGTTGTGTGGCTTTGAGTGAGTTTCTTAATCTTGAGTTCTAATTTGATTGTGCTGTGGTCTGAAAGACGGTTATGATTTCAGTTCCTTTGCATTTGCTGAGTGTTTTACTTCTGATTATGTGATTCAATATTAGAGTAAGTGCCATGTGGTGATGAGGAGAATGTATATTCTGTTGTTTTGGGGTGGAGCGTTCTATAGATGTCTATCAGGTCTGCTGGATCCAGAGCTGAGTTCAGGTCCTGGAATCTCAGTCTTTACTCTGAGTCTTCAAATGACATAAGAACAACAGAACTTGTAGTTAAGGACAACAGAGCAATGCAAGGCAGCAGCACAGTTCAAAATAGACATGTCTTCTTGCTGAAGTCACTGTAGTGGGGGACATAAAATTTAAGGAACCTCTGGGTCTTACTAACTGATGTGGCCAATTGGACTAAAAACAATAACCATTAAGAAAAAAATGGACTCAACCACAAGCAACTCAATTAAAAAATAGGCAAAGAACTTGAAGAGGCATTTTTCTAAAGAAGCCAACAGGCATATGAAAAGATGCTCAACATCATTAGACATCAGGGAAATATAGATCAAAATCAAAATGAGATACCAGTTTATACTGACTAAGGTGGCTATAATAAACATCATAATAATGAAGGATATTAACAAGTATTGGTGAGGATGTGGAGAAATGGAACCCATTGCTAGTAGCAATGTAAAATAGTGCAGCCACTGTGGAAAACAGTTTGGTGGTTCCCCAGAAAGCTAAGCATAGAGTTACCAGAGAACCTAGCAATTCAACTTCTAGGTACATACCTCAAAGAATTGAAAACGTAGATTCTAGCAGATACTTGTACACCAATATTCATTGTGGCATTATTCATGATAGCCAAAAGGAAAAACAACTCAAGTGTCCATCAAACTATAAATGTATAAACAATGTGGTATATTCCTAGAGGGGAATATTATTCAGCCTTAAAAAGGAATGAAGTACTGGTACATACTACAAAGGTAGATGAGCCTCAGAAACATGCTGAGTGAAAGAAGCCAATAATAAAAGACCATGTATTATATGATTCCATTATATGAAATGTCCAGGACATTCAAATCTATAGAGATAGAAAGTAGATTAGTGATTGCTTATGGCTGGCAGGGATAAGGGGATGATGGCTAAAGGGTATGCGGTTTTTGTTTGTGGAGGTGAAAAATTTTAAAACTTGTGGTGATGGTTGCACAAGCCTGTGAAGATACTGAAAACCATTGAATTGTGTACTTTAAATGGATGAATTGTATGGTGTTTGGATTATATCCCAATAAAGCTGTTTTTTTTTTTTTTAAAGACAAAGTTAGTATAAATATATTTATAGCTTACATTCCAGATTCAGATGTCTAGAACAAATCCAGGATAATTATTAGTGTGGAACACTGTGTATAATTTTACAAGAATAAGTAACAACAATAAGGAAACAGAACAAAAAGTTATGTTCACAACTTGTCATCCAAAAAAGCTTACCACCTGGCATTACATTGCAATCATTTTGCTTATTAATATTAATATGATAATGATGAAAACTTAAAATATTTTATTTTGCATTTTGGCTAAAGGTACATACCCTGGAGGCCTTTTTCTGATCATTTCCTGTATACATGTGTGTCCATGAGTATGTATCTACATGTATTATGCGTATACTTTATGCATAATAAATACCTGAGATGCATGCAAATATGTACACACATGTTTGACTGCATATTTTAGTTATTCACATGTAGAGATCTGTGCAAGTTGCTGGTCAGGTCCTTGTTCATTCTGTGATGGCTGCACTTGCTCTCTTCACTTAGCCTTGGATGTGTGAGTAATCTGTGCCTGATCCTGTCGAGACGTGTGGCTGCCCAGGTGATTCAAATGTGCAGCTGGAGTTGGGAGCCCCAGGTGCCCATCAAGACATCAGCAACTGATGGACCTGGCGCAGAGCCTTCTTCGGCTCAGCATCTAACTCCTGGGTTTCATCTTCTGTCTCCCTGATGTCTTTTACAGTCTAGCCAATCCACTTGTTAATTCAAGCAAAAAAAACTTGTGATAAAAGTTTACATCCTGAGACTAAGCATGGAGCCTATTAGAATGGGGAAAGGACAAGGGAAAAATACAAGCAGATGGCCCATTTTTTTAAAAAAGCACTGACTGTGCTACATGTTGATGGTTTGGTCTCAAAGGCTGAGGCAGAACATATGTACATTCCAACAGGGGCAAAGACAGAGTCTAGACAGAGCCTGGTCTGCATGGGGGATGGCTTCACTGGGCCTGGACCTGGACCTGAGGGAGCCCTGTGGTCATCTATTGCTGGGATGTGCATTTGGGGTTTTGTTGGAAATACCAAGGACCGCTCAGGAACACTCATTCTCATAAACCTGGCAATTTTGCTGTTAAATTAATTGAACATGGTAAAGCAAACAGGAATCTTGATCAGCCCCCTCCTGCACCTGTATCAGCCCCCTCCCCTTCCCAACTCCTTTATCCACTGGGTATCTTCTTTTTTTTTCCCACATGACCTTGAGTATTAATTTATTCTTTTTTTTTTTTTTTTTGGAGATGGAGTTTTGCTCTTGTTGCCCAGGCTGAAGTGCAATGGCGTGATTTCGGCTCATTGCAACCTTGCCTCCTGGGTTCACGCAATTCTTCTGCCTCAGCCTTCCTGAGTAACTGGGATTACAGGCGTGCACCACCACACCTGGCTAATTTTGTATTTTTAGTAGAGACGGGATTTCTCCATGTTGGTCCGGCTGGTCTCGAACTCCTGACCTCAGGTCATCTGCCCTCCTTGTTCTCCCAAATTGCTGGGATTACAGGCATAAGCCACTGTGCCCAGTCTTTATTCTTTTTTTTTTTGAGACAGGATCTTGCTCTGTTATTCAGACTGGAATGCAGTGATGCACAGATAAGGGGGCTGGCAAGCATAAGGGGGTGATGACGAAAGGGAATGGGATTTCTAACTCACCACAGCCTCTGTCTACTGGGCTCAAGTCATCCTCCCACCTCAGCCTCCTGAGTACCTGGGACTACAGGTGCGTGTGCCACCACACCGGGCTAATTGTTTTGATTTTTAGTAAAGATGAGGTCTCTTTATGTTGCTCAGGCTGGCCCCAAACTCCTGAGCTCAAGTGATCCTCCCACTTGGGGCCCCCAAAGTGCTGGGATTATAGGTGTAAGCCACTGTACCCAGCCTAATTTATTCCTAAAATATTTTCCCTTAGGATTTTTAAAATAGATTTCATTTTTTAGAGCAGCTTTAGGTTCACAGCAAAATCGAGCAGAAAGTACAGAGAGTTTCCATGTTTCCCCAGCCCTACGCCCCGGCAGCCTTCCGCATTATCAGCATCCCGCACCAGAGTGGTGCATTTGCTGTAAATGATGAATCTACATTGACACATTATCACCAGAGTCCATGGTTTACATTAGGAATCACACGTGGTGTTGCAGATTCTATGAGTTTAGACAAATATATAATGACCTGTTTCCACCACTGCAGTATCATACAGAGGAGTTTCCCTACCTTAAAAAGCCTCTGTGCTCCACCTGTTCATCCCTCTCTTCCTGGTAACTTTTGGCAACCACTGATCTTTTCACTGTCTCTATACTTTTGCTTTCTCCAGAATGTCATATAGTTGGAATAATACTATGTAGCCTTTTCAGATTGGCTTCTTCTACTCAGCAATATGCATTGACGTTCCCTCCGTGTCTTCTCATGGCTTGATAGCTCATTTCTTTTTAGCACTGAATAATATTCCACTGTCGGATATACTGCAGTTTATTTATCCATTCACCTACTGAAGGATATTTTGGTAGCTTCCAGTTTTTGGCAACAATAAAGAAAGGTGCTATAAGTATTCATGAGCAGACTTTTGTATGGACATAAGTTTTCATCTCATTTGGGTAAATACCAAGGGTATGACTGCGGGGAAGGTATGGTCAGAATGATGTTTGGTTTTGCATTCCCACCAGCAATGAATGGGAGTTCCCGCTGCTCCACATCCTCATCAGCATTTGGTGCTGTTCAGGTCCTGGACTTCAGCCATTCTAATAGGTAGAGATCTTATGGCTGTAAATTTCATTTCTCTAAAGACGTCATGCGGAGTGTCTTTCCACATGCTTGCTTATCATGTATATCTCTTCTTTAATGACGTGTCTATTTAGGTTTTTGGCCCCCTTTTATTCAAGACAGGGTCTTACTGTCACCCATGCTGGAGTGCAGTGGTGCGATCATGGCTCATTGCAACCTTGACCTTCCAGACTCAGGTGATCCTCCCACCTCAGCCTCCTGAGTAACTGGGACTACAGGCATGTGCCATATACATGGCTAGTTTTTCATAATTTTTTGTAGAGATGGGGTTTCACCGTATTGCCCAGGCTGGTCTCAAACTCCTGGGCTCAAGTGATTCACCTACCTTGGCCTATTAAAGTACTGGGATTACAGGTGTAAGCCACCATGTGCAGCCTGGCCCATTTTAAAAATCAGGTTGTTTATTTTCTTATCGTTGAGTTTTAAGAGCTCTTTGTATGTTTTGAATATACATCTTTTATCAGGTATGTCTTTTGCAATATTTTCTTCCAGTCTGTGGCTTTTCTTCTTACTCTTTTGATAGTGTCTTTCACAGAGCTCAAGTTTTTTATTTTAATCAAGTTCAGTTAATCAATGGGTTCTTTCATGGATCTTAGTCTTTGGTATTGTGTCTAAAAAGTCTTTGCCATTCTCAGTCATCAAAATGTTCTCCTGTGTCATCTTCTAGGAGGTTTACAGTTGTGTTTTACATTTAGGTCTGTGATCTATTTTGAGTTAATTTTTGTGACAGGTGTAAGGTCTGTCTCTAGTTTCTAGTTTCAATTTCTTTCTTTCTTTCTTTCTTTTTTTTTTTTTTTTGCATGTCAATTGCTGGGCATTTCTTTCAGACAAAAACATTCATATGTCTTAAAGGAGTGTTGATTTTCCCTTTGTGGTGGCCTTTTCAAAGTCACACTATTCATAATTATTCTTTAACAATTTTCAAAACCCATTAGAGAAAGGTTTCCTCACAGCCTCAGTCAGGGGCATGAACTTCTTATCGTTTGGAAACAGCGTGGGCTTCAGCCAAGCACAAATCTGTTCTCTTGTTGATCTGATTTTCTTTTCTTTTTCACCGTGGTTAGTAGCCAGGCAAGGCAAGGCATTTATCAGTGACAGCCAGTCTCAGGTAAACAATAAGTTGGGGAAAAGGTTACTGCCAACTTCGGTTCAGCCGGCAGCCATCGTATGGGGCCACGGCCACAGAAACAGATCCAAAATTGTCTCTGGAAGGGAAAACACAAGCTGAAACTACTAAGCGGGGTAGGAGGGGGCATCGGTGATTCAGTGCTTTATGGCTCCTTCCCTGTGAGTCATCAGAGAAGCAGTTTTCTCTCAGGGATGATAAGGACGGTTAGAGACCCGGGCCTGGTAAGTCGAGCTGAGTCTAATTCTGTAAAGTGAATAAACCACAGGGAAAGTGAGCTAAGCTGCAGCCCCTTGGCCTCGGGTGGTCAGGCTTGGATGAATGGGTACCCCAGCAGCAGGTGGACTGGGGACTTGCTCCACAGTGGGCTGTCAAGGGCTGATCAGTGCCTTGGTGGATAGGGGAGGAGAGTGCCAGGTAAGCATTGCCATTCCCTCTTCCCCATTGCTTCCACTTTTCCCTCCTGGGCTCACTCCATGTCTCCCCTCTCTACTCCCAGCTCTTCCCTCTCCACCACTCACTTGGTTCCTGCCCTCGTTCTAGACCAGGGTTTTGTCTGAGCTTTCTTCAAATCATATCATTGAGTGTCTGCTCTGAGCCCAGACCCTGGACCAGCACTGGGCCCGGGGGGCATGGAGAGATTGGAGAGCAGAGACAGAGGATGTGTAAGACTTCATCCCTTTTACAAAGAGCTGGAGGGGAAGTGCAGGACACGTCAATGTCGCCATGTTAACATCAGGATACTTTTTAATATTTGTGTCTCGATCATCATAATGTCAGAAAACACGAGTGCACTTTCATCTTTAAAAGTATCAGGCATCTGTATTGATATGCCTGACATTCACTGGACATATACTCTCTGAAAAGATGAGTGGTTGCCTTTGGGAGGGGCTGGGTGGCAGGGGATGGGATATAAAGGAGACTTATTTTTCATGATATATCCTTTGTCCCTTCAGAATTTTGTCCTACGTGGATGCATATCCTAGTGAAACACCAGAATAGAGAGAGAAAAGATCAAGCGATGTGCAACACAGACCGCTCCTCTATCCCTGAGCATCTGCGGGGCTGAGAGCACTTGAGGGATAGGGTGAGGGTTAAGGAAGTCTATTATGGACATTTTATGCCAATTAAACATAAAATAAAACCTAAAAGGCAGTGGTGCACTTACATTTTGATATGACTGTTTGGATCCTGCCACCTTAAAACGTCTTCCATGCCGAAATAGTCCCATCAAGTCCATGTCCTATGTCAGCACATACATCCCCCGAAAAAAAGGTACCCCTGTGGTGCTAAGGGGTAGCGTCAGCAATGCTCACAAGACCATGGTGAGCTCAGATGGCCCCGGAAGGGAGGTGGGAAGGGGGTAACTGCGTTGTGTTTTGGGGCACAGAAGAGGCGTGCACTGGGCATCTTGCTGACCTCAGTGGAGCTGAGCAGAGAGAGGGAGGTGGGGACATGGGAAGATGCAGTTCATTTTGTAGGCAATGCGGACCTCCTGGGTCATCCTCCGATGCCACATCCTAGCTGTGTGTTGTTGAGCAAGCTACTTAACCTATCTGTACCTCACGTTTTCTTATCTATAAAATAAGAGTAGGCCAGGTGTGGTGTCTCAGGCTTGTAATCTCAGCACTTTGGGAGGCCAAGGCAGGCGGATCGCTTGAGGTCACGAGTTTGAGACCAGCCTGGCCAACATGGGGAAACCCCGTCTTTACTAAAAATATAAAAATTAGCCAGGCGTGGTGGCATGCTCCTGTAATCCCAGAGACTCGGGAGGCTGAGGCAGGAGAATCACTTGAACTGGGGAGGCGGAGGTTGCAGTGAGCTGGGATTGTACCACCGCACTCTAGCCTAGGCGACAGAACAAGACTTTGTCTCAAAAAAAAAAAAAAGTAACACGATGAGATTGATGTGAGTTTTGAACGTATGCCTATATGTAGAGCTCTTAGAACTGGCTCGTAGCAAGTTTTGATAAATGCTAGCTCTTGTTGCTTTTATGATTGTTACAGGAAGGTTAATCTGACAAGTCGGATTAAAGGAGGGAGAAAATAGAGGCAGACAGATCAGTTAGGAAGAGCAGGGAGATATTTGTTAAAGCATACAGAATCCAGCTAGATAGAAGGAATGGCGTATTGTTCTGTAGCACTGTGGGATGACTTAGTTAACAATAATATATAGTTTGAAGTAGCTAGGAGGAGGATATTCAACACTCCCAACACAAAGAAATGATAGATGTTTGGGATGATGAATATGCTAATTATCCTCATCTGATCACTTACATTGTACGTATGGAAGCATCACTGTGTACCTCTAAATATTTTGACTATTGTGTGTCAAAGTGATCAAGGCAGTGAAAACTCAGATGAATGTTAGAGAAAAATTGAGGAAAGAGCGTAATTAGCTACATATGCAGGGTGAGGAAGGGAGCAAAGTCCAAAGTGACTAAAAGCTTGGAGTTTGGGTGGTTAGGAGGATGCTGATGCCATTAACAGTGGTCCAAGTCAAGAAGGGCAGTGGTTTTGTGGGGGTGGAGGGAGAGGAGTTTAATTTTAGATGACTTTGAGGCAACAGTGGGACATGACAGCAGAAATGTCAACAGCGCAAGTGGAAATGGGTGACTGGTGCCCATGCAGAGGGGATACGGTTGTCACGAATAGATTCACAACTCAGAGTGGAGTGTGTCTATGTAGGAAGGGGAGACGGGGAGGGAGGCTGGACTGCGTAATGTTATACAAGCCAAAGGAAGGGAGGCGCCGTCACACCCCTGGGCAAAGGGGCCCAGGAGAATAAGCACTGGGAACAAGACCTGGAGGTTGAAGCAGGAGGTCGATATTGACATTTTAAAGCACAGAAAACTTTCTAGTTATGACATTTCAAGTAAAATATTAAAAGCAAGTTAGACAATATGAAGCTGCTTTGCTTACTTTTGTGTTGGGCAGGATAAATCATAAAGAGAAACAACACACAATAAAACAACAGGCCAGGCGTGGCGGCTCACGCCTGTAATCCCAGAACTTTGGGAGGCCAAGGAGGGCAGATCACAAGGTCAGAAGTTCAAGACCAGTCTGGCCAGCATAGTGAAACCCCATCTCTACTAAAAATACAAAAAATTAGCCAGGTGTGGTGGTGTGCACCTGTAATCCCAGCTACTCAGGAGGCTGAGGCAGGAGAATCACGTGAACCCAGGAGGCGGAAGTGGAGGTTGCAGTGAGCCGAGATCGTGCCATTGCACTCTAGCCCTGGTGACAGTGCAAGACTCTGTCTCAAAAAAAGAAAAAGGAAAAGAAAACATCAGTTGAACCACAGTATGTGCTGAGTCAGTGTCTCTCAACTTCATTCCAATAGTTCCCCCATCTTAGACATTTTCTTCCCATCCTTCCCTTCTTGTCATTCTTCCAACAAAGATTTATGGAACACCTTCTGGGTGCCAGGCTCTGGGAACACAAGAACAGGTGAGGTCCCAGGCCTGGGGCAGCTCACAGGAGGAGAGTCCCAGGACCCTACCTCTTTATGCCACTGTGTCACTGTGGGATACTATCTTTGTTTAAAGGATATTGCGTTTGTTGCTGTTCCCCACTCCCCAACCCTTCCAGTCCACTTGCTGCTATAGTTTGAATCCTGATACTGAGTTCTCAGATGTTCTCTTGCCTTCACTCTTTTTTTTTTTTTTGAGATAGGGTCTTGCTGTGTTACCCAGGCTGGGGTGCAGTGGTGCAATCACAGCTCACTGCCTCAACCTCCCAAGCTCGGGTGTGGTGGTTCACGCCTGTCATCCCAGCACTTTGGGAGGCCGAGGTAGGAGGATCATTTGAGGCCAAGAATTTGACACCAGCCTGGGCAACATGGTGAGACCCTGTCTCTATTATATATATACATATATATATATATATATATATATATTTTTTCTTTTTTAAAAAAAGCTTTTAAAAATAAAATTTTCTTCAATGTTTTAAAACCACATTAATACATTTATATAAATTCAATATCTTTATTTTCTTTTTATGTACTTTAAGTGCCCGACTAGGCAATTTTTGACTTCAGCAAGCAAAACCCCTTCCAAGTAATTTTTTTTTTTTTTCTTCCTGAGACAGGGTCTCATTCTGTCATCTAGGCTGAAGTGCAGTAGCATGATCATGGCTCACAGCAGCCTCAACCTCCTGCTGGGCTCAAGTTATCCTCCCACCTCAGCTTCCTGAGTAGCTGGGACTACAGGAGCACGCCACCACACCCAGCTACATTTTGTATTTTTTGCAGAGATAGGGTTTCACCATGTTGCCCAGGCTGGTCTTGAACTCCTAAGCTCAAGTGATCTGCCCTCCTTGACCTCCTCAAGTGTGGGATTACAGGTGTGAGCTACGGTGCCCAACCCCAAGTAACTTTTCAAAAGTCTTATAAATCTAACACATGAAAAATTTAAATATAGCAAATCTCAAGATTTCTTAAACATTCCAGCATTGTTTGCAAATTTATTCAAATTCTCTCACATCTTTCCATTTAAAATCCTAAGTCTAAAAATCAACTGCCTGTTTTAAGTTGGAATCACAGCTGATCTGTCAAATAATCGGAAACGTCAAATTCTCTGAAAAGTGACACTTTAAACTCCAAATACAGAAAGGATCTCTAATCTTAACCCCAGAGTACTGACACTTTGGGTTTCATTTCACTATAAACTCTCCTGTGGCTGAAAACGGCCTCACCCTATAAATAATCCCAGGCAGAAAATTCAAGGCTAAATCCTTTAGTTCCAGAGAAAGGTCAAATTCCACCTGTGGCGCCGACATCTTGGTACAGAAGAAAAAGTTTCTGTTTTCAAAGGGAGTAATAACTTATTAAAACAAAAGCGATCGTTAAATATTTGTTTTGTGTTGTTTCAATTTAAAATGGAAATCCAGTGTTGTCCATGTGCCTGCTAATTGAACAGACTGAGCTGAGAACACAATCAGAATGTTGCTGTTATTTGAACAAGCCCAGCTGATGGGAGGTTCTCAAAGGCCAACTATTATTTTATTTCCCCAGCCCTGGGATGAAAACCTCAGCCTCCCCTGACTTTTATGACTTGTCTTAGGTAACAGGTGTCCTTCCTTCTCTCTGAGCCTCTCAACACAATCTCAGTTCAACAATGAGAATGGCCCAGGCCATATGACATCCACATTTCCAGGCTGGAACTTCCATTCTTCCAGGGAGGGCCTGCCACAGGGGCACCAGCACTTCCTCCCTATTTCCTGGAGGAGGAAGGACTGGGGTGCTGGGGACAGAGGTGAAATAAGGGAGGCCAGGGCCTTATGAGCCTACATTGGCTCTGTGCCCTCTGGGTCCCCACAGGGTTGAGTGGGGAAGGAGACTGCTCCCACCTGTAGTCTTGGCCACTTATTCCTCTGCAGCCCTAGGGATGTGGGGTGAGAGGGGACTTTCAGTTTCTCTGTGCTGGGACCTCTCTGCCCCTCTGTCAAGGCCTTTTGGACAAACCCTAGACACCCCATTCTGGCTTCCTCTCCTGCATGGCTCATTTGTCTCTTTTTCCACATCTGTAAGCATCAGGCAAACTTAGTCTTTTTTTTTTTTTTTTTGGTGACAGATCTCACTTTGTCACCCAGGTTGGAATGCAGCGGCTCAATCATAGCTCACTGCAGCCTCAAACTTCTGGGCTCCAGTGGTTCTCCTGCCTCAACGTCTCCCAAATCACTGGGACTACAGGTGTGTGCCATCACAGCCAGGTGTGAACCTGGCTGATTTTTAAAAACTTTTTGTAGAGATAGGGTCTTGCTATGTTGCCCAGGCTGGTCTCAAACTCCTGGGTTCAAGCAATACTCCCACCTTGGCTTCCATTAGTTAAAAGGGAGGATGGAATGCTCCAGGTGGAAGCAATACTAGATGTGTGTGTTCTATCCTCCATTTTAACCCAGAAACTTCCATTCTTTTCTGTAACAGTAACTCCCAGAGTTACTTAGTTTCAATTTTCTATTTAAGCAGATTGATTTCCTGCTACTAGTTCATTCTTTCCATATTGTCCCTATTTACCAGTTTTTATTTGGTTGTATCTGTTGTCTGTATATTTCAATCAAGAGGTCTTTCAAGAGCCCATTGGCAGTTGTTGTGCTAAGAAGTGGCTTGGAACAGGGGGTGGGGGGCAAACGATGTCTGCCAGGCCATGTAGCTTCAAGATAAACCCTTCTCCAACCCAACTGCCAGCCAGAAACTTTGTTTTAGAAATTCTAGAGGAACCACTGCTCGTAAGTATGAATCTCTGCAAGTCTGCAAATGTCAATTTGTTGTGTGTGTGTGTGTTTTTGTTGTTATTTATTTATTTATTTATTTATTTGAGACAGTGTCTTGCTGTCACCCAGGCTGGAGTACAGTGGCACAATCATGGCTCACTGCAGCCTCCAACGCCTGGGCTCAAGCGATCCTCCTGCCTCAGCCTCTGTAGCAGGTAGAACTGTAGGTGTGCACCACTACACCTGGCTAATTTTTTATAGAGAATCAAATTGCAGGGATTACAGGCACGAGCCACTGTATTGGGCCAGTCTGTCATCTTCACACTCATTTCTCTGACTAGCTCTGTGGCCTTGGTTAATTTACTGAGCTGTTTCGAGCCTGAGTTTCTCATTTGTAAAATGGGGACCTTAATTCCACCCTCAGAGGACCACTGTGGGGCAATACCAAGCATGACTGCTCAACACATTACTTCCCTTTCTTCCTCTCGCCAAAATGTTCCTGTACTTTCTTTCCTTCAGGTAGATGCAGGTGATCTTTGCTTGCTGCCTCAGCACCCTAGATATGTGGTGACCCAGACCCTGTCCCTGCAGAGCTGGACAGAGGTGGAAGCAAGCCTGGCACCCAGACATCTGAATGTCCTGCCATCCTTTTTGTGGGAGGGTCCAAGCGCTGAGAGCCCCTCTGCTGTCTGCCCTGATGGTGACAACAGGTACCGTCAAGTCTCTCTGGTGGTCACATTTTCTAGCCTTGCAGACAAGATGACGAGCATCTCTGCAGGGCTGCAGCTGGTGCAGGGATCTGACTTGACGCAGTCCCTTACATCAGGGGAAAAAAGATAAGGTACAGTCACCTCTCACTTCAGTAAAGGGTGTCACGCTCCAGTGCCTTCCAGTGAGCAGGCATCTTGACATTTCGTGTGATGGGACTTGCTCATGATGGAATGTGCTGCTGCCCTCTGGATTAGAAAGGCCACACGCCAGCCAGGGAGGCCTTCCCCATTGTGAGTGAAGGACTGAAAGGCTTGGTGGCAGGACAACCAAAGTGGCGGGGGGTAGGGGCACAAAGGGGGCCAGCCATGAATGAGTGAGTGTTTGTAGAAAATAAAGAAGTAAATCTTGGTATTGAGTCAACAGATTGGTGCTTCTAGGTACTGTGATGATGAGCGTGTGAGATTAGAAAGGCGCGCTGAAATCAACTGTGCATCTGCAGACAGGGGACCACTAGGTACTCACTGCAAAGGATGGAGTAGCTTGAGCCAGGGGTTTGAGAACCAGCATGGGCAACACAGGGAGACCTTGGCTCTACAAAATAATCAATCAGCTGGGTGTGATGGTGTGCACCTGTAGTTCCAGCTACTTGGGAGGCTGAGGCAGGAGGATCATATGAACCCAAAAGTTGGAGGTTGCAGTGAGCCGAGATAGTACCACTGCACTCCAGCTTGGGTGACAGAGGGAGACCTTGTCTCAAAAGCAAAAAAAAGAAAAAAAAAAAAAAAATTCAAGTAGATCCATATTGAAATGGAAAGATGCTTACTTTACATCTTGTAGAGTAAAAAAGAAGCAACATGTACAATATGACTCTTTTATGTAAAACTGATTGCGTGTCTGTGTGTGTCTGTGTGTGTGTGTGTGCAGAGAGGTGGCTGGAAGGACATTCATCACAACGTTAGCCACGGCTGGCACTGATGGTGGGATTTCAGGTTATTTTGTGCTTTTCTGTCTCATTTCCATTTGTTATAATGAGCATATATAATTTTTAGAGCCCCCAAGCGCTATTTTCATTTAAATGAAAAGAGCAGACTCTTTCTGTACTTTGCATTATCTCCTAAGGAAATCATCCACTTCCACTCCCGCCAGTTGGAACTGCTGGGATGCTGATAATAGGGCTTCTCTCACAGGCTGCGTGAGGGTGAAATTCACATCTGAAGGCACAGGCTCGGTGCCCAGGTCTAACGTAAGCTGACTGGCAACGCTTTCCTCTAAAAGAGGAAGAGTGGGGCTGGGTGGGGTGGGAAGGGCTGAGTCACTGACTCGGTCTCGAAGCCTGCATCTTAGTATTTAGTGGCTGAGACCAGGGCTGCTGCACTGGGCCACGCCGGGGTCCTATTCAGAGTATAGTATATGCGATCCCCAGACATTTGGGGAATGGCACTGTGACTGCACCTGGGTGCCACAGTGGCTTCCTGTGATGCCAGGCTCAGAGGTGAAGACACCAGCTTGCCTTCCTTACTTAAGTAATGGAGACAAGGTCAGACACGGTGGCTCACGCCTGTAATCCCAACACTTTGGGAGGCCGAGGAGGAAGGATCGCTTGAGCCCAGGAGTTCAAGACCAGCCTGGGCAACATGGCGAGACCCCTCCCGCCTCTATAAAAAATAAAAAAATTAGCTGGGTGTAGCGGTGCATGCCTGTAGTCCCAGCTACTTGAGAGACTGAAGTGGGAGGAGTGCTTGGGCCTGGGAGTTTGCACGACTACAGTGAGCCATGACTACGCCACTGAACTCCAGCCCGGACAACGGAGTGAGATCCTGTTTCAAAAACAAAAAAAAGTAGCGGAGACTCTTCACCTTACCTTATTGACCTTGAGGACGGCGGGGGTTGGAGGGATTTCCCAAGATGAAGAAGGTGATAGGACCTGAGGCAGAGTCCAGGGCCTGGTGGAGGCTCAACAAATAGTCATTTGTTCCCCTGAATGATGAGAAATTCTCCAGGTGGACAAGGTGGGAATCAGGCGTGTAGAGACAAAGGAGATAAAGCTGCACATCTGGGTAACGGCAATGAAGGCAGGATAGAGAAAAGCAGGCGAGCGGCAACTTTTTCACAGGCATGGATTTGTCTACATTAAAATAGGTTTCTTGAAACATCATTTTTGGAAATGCCTTCACAGAATGAAACACAAATGTATTGCTGGTATACACAACTCCAGTATATAGAAAGGTGTCCCCTCCCCGTCCCAACCCCTGCCACAAATGGCTGCCAGACTCCCTAGGTGGACACAGCCACCAGCTCACACGGGTCAGCAATGCGTGCTGATACTGGACACCTTTCCAGGAAGCCACTCCAAAGACAGCAGCATTTCAAAATGCTTTTTGCTGTTGCAGTCTCAGCTAGGATCTTGGCCCTCAAGGAATGGATTTGACAATGTGCAACCCTAGACTTGTGTGAATAAAATAGACCAGAGGAGAAGGAGATAGGGTCTTAGAGCATTAGAGATACTATTCTTCTGACATGGGCTTCTAAGAAAAACTTAGATGGTAGCAAAGAATCAGAAATTCTATTGTCAGCAGAGAAGCTCCCTCATTGAAGAAAAAATGGGCGGATGATTGCACTTGTTAGATATTAGTAATCAGAGCTAGTGCTTCTATAGTACGCTTCCTGTTCTAAGAACCCTGCATACATGGGCTTCTGTAGTCCTCACTCCCATTTTACAGATGAAGAAACTTTGCAGGGTTGACTTGCCCAAGGTCACACATCAGCAGAGAAGCCACTTCACTGGGGGCAGCAACAACTATCGGTGTACGTCCTGGTTTATGCAGTGTCTCTCAAATGCCACATCTGATTCCTACGCTTGCCCTGAGCGACACATGTGTACAAATAGGGAAATGGTAGCTCAGAAACAGGGAGGGGCCTTGCTCAAAGCTTCATGGTTAATGAGGAAACCAGGATGCCAGATCTTGTGCTTTTTTTTTTTTTCCTTTGTAAACTCAGGGGTCTGTGAGTTCTTTAGGAACAAGATTTTCTGTTTTCAATGTGATAATCTTGAAAACAAAAAAGCGAAAAACCCATTGGCAATGACAATTTGCAATCTGAAGGACGTTTTAGGGGAACAGGCGTTGGTTTTTTAGTTGTCTTTGCGGTACTTTTGGGTCTGCAGAGATGGAAAATGGAAAAGGGGTTTGCTTGTTCCCAAATAGAACAATGAGTTTTACCAGGCCCTTTCGCTTGGTGATAATGTATTTTAAAAATCCATTTTCTGTTCAAATTTATTTCAGTCTGTTTTTGATATGACTTGAATTAAAAGAAGAAGAAAAAAAAAAACTCTTCAGGTGATGTCCCAGAAGTGGAGCTAAAAGCAGAGCTTTCTGGGTTGGAGGTGGTTGCTAAGGAGTCCTTCCGTTCAGGTGGGATCAGGCTGCAGCTGTGATGGTTTCACACCGAGGCCGGCAGGATCGTGCCCAACTGAGCTTTCTTATGAAGTGGCCCCACAGGCCTCAGAGCAGCCAGACCAGCCGGACAGTGGAGGCGCCAAGCACCATCCATGGCGGAACAAACCCTGGCAGTCACAAGAGAAGCGGAAGCTTCTGGTGGCAGAGGGAGGAGGCAGAAGCTCTGACACCCAGGGGAAGCTCCCCAACTGCTGCCATTTTGCACAGGCCACAAAATACGGCAAGGAAGGCCAGGGATGAGCTAGAAAGAGGGATTTTCGTGAATCCTGAGAGAAGGCTGACAGCCATCAGAAAGGTGCAAGTTCCTATCATTTCATTTCAAATTCCCTAAATTGTCATCTTTTGAAGTGAACTTTCCATGTGCAGGCCTTTTTACCATTTCACAAAAGCGCTTCTTGTAAGTTATGTGTGTTGATCCATTTGGGCACCGAGCGCAGATGAGAAGGTCGAGGCCCGGAGACTTTGCGCTCCAGGGCTGTGCGGCTGGTTCTGTCTCCAGCAACACAGCTCTGACAGCCAGCGGGAGTATGCTTTATTAGTTTTATTTTTATAGGGTAAAAAAGCATAATTGAGAAGTAGCTAAGTCCCTAAACGACACTCATGGAAAGCCGTGGTAGTTCCACAGTGAGCCCATAACAAAGCCACTGCCATTTGCCTCGTAGCAGTTTAATGAAATGGCAAACAGCACCCAGGAGGAAATGAACAGTGCCATAGGTTGGAAACTGAAACCTGCACATTCGTGGCAAATGTCACTGCATTTACAGGGAGAGAAAAAAAACCCCACATGACTCTTCTTTGTATGTTAAGGACTTTTTATTTTCAGGCCCTTTCAGAGGAATCAATTCCTTTAAACCTTTGTAAAATGCCACAGGAGCCAAGGTTAAGCAATGCTCTTAACTTAGGAACTGACCCTCTCCAGGCAGTCTCCAAAGTAGATTACCTCGAAATCTCAAAGAGGTAGTTCTACAAGAGGAGCCTTTGAAGAAGCCAATCCTGTTTTCCATTGTTTTGCTTTCACACAAGTTGAACTTGAACTCTTACCTTTCTTCATTTATAACAACCAAAATCCACCTTAAAAAATTAAAGGCTGGGTGCGGTGGCTCATGCCTGTAATCCCAGCATTTAGGGAGGCCGAGGTGGATGGATCACCTGAGGTCAGGAGTTCGAGACCAGCCTGACCAATATGGTGAAACCCCATCTCTACTAAAAATAGAAAAATTAGCCAGGTGTAGTGGCGGGTGCCTGTAATCCCAGCTACTTGGGAGGCTGAGGATGCAGTGAGATCGCACCACTGCACTCCAGCTTGGGTGACAGGGCGAGACTCTATCCAAAAAAAAAAAAAAAAAAAAAAAAAAAATTGCAAGTAATGGCTTCTGTGGAAGCAAATCTTGATTTAGGGGCACACAATCTCAGACTCCACCCGCTCGGGATAGACAAACAGGAAAGCCTGACGCTCGCTGGGGACCACACTTGTGGCTGCCCACACTGCTCTGTAGTTGCCAAGAGGGTGGGAAGTAGAGACAACAAAGAACATGAAATGAAGCTCTTTGTCATCGCCATCTCGGATGGTGGACTCCTGACTGGGAGAGGCTGGTGGCCGGCTGCTGCCAGCTCACTCCCCCACAACTGCAATTCCTCTTTCCCCGTCACACTGCTATTTCTAAACATCGGCACTGTAATCAGAATGATTTCCATGAAAACAAAAGCTCATTTTCCTAACTTGCGCTCCAATGCGTATGTCGTTAGAGGCCTGAGATCAGAGTCTGGTGGTTTTCCTGTTTCAACCTGACTTTCTGTCCCTAGGGTATATAAATAACCTACTCCTAAGTTTGCTCCTCAAATGACAATCAGTTTTATTTCATGAGTTATGGTGTCCAAATGAGTTAATTTGCTTTTGTCACCGTCTGAGTCAAAATAGGCCACCTGCAGGCCGCATGCAAAATTTAGAAACTGGATAGACGATTTAAGCCTCAAAAATGCAAATGATTTTTTTTAGGTGCACACAGGAGAGGACGGATCTGGGGTGTGGTCAGCAGATGACCAGCCGTGGCCTTGAAGGTCTCTGCAGCTTTCCAGTCTCTGCAGCTGCGGGACGAGGGTGAAGTCCCCTATTTGCTCTGCTCAGCCTCTCTGTTGAGTATTTAAGAAATCCTGATTCTCCGTGTTCTGCCAGGGAGGATACTGCAGAAAGGTGGACTGGTGTGGCCATTATTTCAGCATCTTCACCATGTACGGGCCTTGTAATCTGTAGCCGATCTTTCTATAATAATTCCTGGTGCCGACCCCTGCAGAAAAATTGAAGTAAAAAAAGGAGCATTCACTTTAGTAATTCTCAAAAGTCGGCATGTGCTTCCCTCAGCCTTATACCCTTCCCCCACCCAGAGACCAAATTCTCTCCCACATAAAATCTCAGTTTAATAAGTTTGGAACATTATTACTTTGAATTCAGGCTGCATTAAAATACAGAAACTGCTAAGTGGAGAGAAGTTACTCTCTTTCTCTGATTTTTAACGTAAGCTCAGGGTATGTGACACACACACTCACAGGCAACAGCAAATGTGCTCACCCGTATGTTGGAGCCTGTGTATTCACTATCCTACAGGCAGCCCCAAGCACTACCGTAGGTGCTACAGGTGAACGGGAAGAGGTAGATTTACTGTCTGAGCTGCCTATGCTTCAGATGAGGTCAAACGATGGATGGTTTCCCAGAAGTTTTAAAGAGAGAAGAGTGGGGCGGTGGGGGGGAAATGGAATCTCCACTCAAGTAGCGAAGGTATCTTCACCCAGTAGCGAAGGTACACTTGTGGCTACTGTCAGAAGTGTTGGGAGCATACAAGGCTTAACAGGAAAAAGTGTTTTCCTCATTAGTTGGTGTCAAAGAAGCAGGTTTGCTGGAATGGCCCTGGCTCATGAAGTGTGGTTTGTGAAGAGAAGTGTAGCTTTTTCACACCAAGCAACTGTCCAGTTCTCTGTTGACACCAACTGGGTGTTCTACAATTTAACTCAATTTGAACACTACCTACACTGATGAGCACAAGGCCCCCTAGTTCCGAGCTCAGTCCAGATACTGCCCTACAACTTCAGACACCAATTGCAAGCAGAGGGTCTGCAGGTTGCCTACAACTGCTGTCCGACTGGGCTACAAATGGAGGGTTCCTACAAGCCCCTCTTCAGATTTGATAATTTGTCATAATGGCTCATAGAGCTCAGGGCAACATTTACTTACGTTTACCAGTTTATTCCAGGATATGATAAAACACAAGTGAATGGCCAGGTGAAGAGGCACACAGGGTGAGGTCTGGGAGGGTCCTGAGCACAGGACTGTCTGTCCCCACTGTGCTGGGGTGCACCATGCTCCCAGAAAGTGGATGTGTTTGCCAAAATGAAAAGTTCTCTCAACGCCATCTTTTAGGGATTTTTATGGAGTTTCACCGTGTAGGTATGATCAATTACTAACTCCATTTCCAGCTCCCTTGCCTCCCTGGAGGATGAAGGGTGGGGCTGAAAGTCCAACCCTCTCATCATAGCTTGATCTTTCTGGTGACAGGTCCCCACCCTGAAGCCCACCAAGAGTCACCAGATTAGAACAAAAGATGCCCCCCCCCCGAACCCCTACAGCTCAGGAAATTACAAGGGTTTTAGAAGCTCTATGTCAGGAACCAGGAACAGAGACCAAATTATATTTTTTATGATATCTCAGCATTCAAGGAACATGAACTAGTTGAAGTTGGTACGAAAGGTCTATTACCCCTGCATATTGGACGCATTCCTCAAAGAGCCCGGCTGTCTGTATCTGGGAGTGAGACAGCTGAGGCTGGGCGGGGAGAGCTATCAGCAGCACCTGCCGCAGGCACTCCCTCGCTCCCTCTCTGCATGTCCCTGCACTGGGCTTTGGAAAAGTGCATCTCCTGATTCTTCTCTAGCTCGCTGGCTGCTCTTCCTCAGTCTCCTTTGCTGGTTCCTCCTCGTATCCCTAACTGAAATCACTGCAATATGCAGCTCTTCTGTGCACGTGCTTCCTGTGACACTGAGCATAAACCTGCGTATATACTGGTGACCCCTAAATCTGTCACTCAGAGCCTCAGATTCGTCCACAGGTGCTGCACGACCCACCTGAATGTCTAAATCGGCATGGGAGGTGTAGCAAGTCAAAAACTCAACTCCTGGTGCCCCGCCCCCACAAGCTCCCTCCCTCAGGAAGCTCCCTCTCTGTAAATGGCCACTCCACTGCCAGTTGTTCAGGCCAACTGATTCCCATCTTTCTGTCAAATTCCAAAGCAAGAGACTTGAAAAAAATGAAAGAGGAAGGCCTGAGGCTACAGGGGTGGGGACAGGATTCTAGGGAGCAGGAAAAACAAATGTGAAAGCCCTGAGATGGGCGTGCCTTCGTCCTTACTCAAGGAACAAAGAGGCACCATCATGCAGGTCTCCTAAGGAATCTGGCTTTTATTCTGAGTGGGATGGAAGAACGAGAGGATGCTGGTCAAAGGAGGGACACGATCTGACTGCTGTTTTGAGAACAGAATGAAGGCTCCAGGAGGGCAGGGGTTTTGTTTTGTTCACTGTAGAGCTGCCAGTACCCAGAGCGATGCCTGGCACATGTGAGGTACATGGTCAATATTTGCTCACTGAATGGATATGTGACCAAGGGCAGAAACAGGGAGACCAGGTAGGAATCGATGACAATAATCCAAGTGGGAGATGGTGGTGGCTCAGGCTGAGTCACAGTGGTGAAAAGTAGCCGGAGCCTGGGCACATGTGGAAGGCAGAGTGAAAAGAATCTGCCGATGGATGTGGGGTGTGACAGGGGCCAAGGTGACGCCAAGGTATTTAGCCTGAGTAAAGGAAGAGTCTGGAGAAATAGGAGCCACTGTTGCCTGGGAGTGAGGAGATGGTGGGAAGAGCTGCAAGGGGAATCAGGAGTGGGGCTCCAGTCAGGCTGCATGTGGAATGGCTGCTAGACATTCATGCCAAGATGCTGAACACTGATTTTGGAAGTGTTTCTTGTTCTTAAAGAGACACAGGGAGTGCTATGGGTTAGGTATTTGTCTGCTCTGAAACTCATGTTGAAAACTTAATCCCTATTACTGAGAGGTGGGGCTATGAAGAGGTGACTAGAGTGTGAGGGCTCTGCTCTCATGAAAGGATTAATCTATTCATGGACTAATAGGATAATGAGTTCTGGTGGTTTTACAACAAGAGGAACAGGGTACTGAGCTGGCATGTGCAGCCCTGCCACTGTGTGATGCCATGTGCCACCCTGTGCCACCGCAGGACTCCACAGAAAGTCCCCACCCTCAGGAAGGCCCTCACAAGATCCAGCCCTTCAACCTTGGACTTTTCAGCCTCCAAAACTGTAAGAAATAAACTCCTTTTCAGGTATTCTGTTAAAAGCAATTGAAAATGGACTTAGAGAGGGAGGGTCTCTTTTCCTGGATGTTGCTTTGCAAGGTAATTTCGGACTGGGGCAGTTGTCTTGCAAGGGGCTGAAGTGGCTGATGCAGAGTGAGAAGGCATAGCCACCTAGCTTCTTTTGGAAACTGTTGAACCCTAAATTAACCAGTCCCAGAGCTTCTCTATATATTTCTTATGAAATATTTTCCATTTGGTTTAAGCCATTTTGAGGATATTTTTGATTTTAAGTATACAGCTCGGTGTTGCTCAATACATTCACATTGTGGTACAACCATCACCCATCCGTCTCCAGAACTCTCTATCTTGTAAAGCTGAAACTCCGCACTCACTAAACATCAACCCTATGGGCCCCTTCCAGCCCCGGACAACCCCCATTCTACTTTCTGTCTGCATGAATTTGACTCCTGTAGATGCCACATGGAAGTGGAATTATGCAGTATTTGTCCTTTATAACTGGCTTATTTCACTGAGCACAATGTCTTCAAGGTTCATGCACGTTGGGTACAAGCCACTGAGCTGAGTTTTCTGTGACTTGTAACTAAAAATATGTAGCATAACTGACAAGTAAGCTTGAGGACAGGAAGAGAAAAACAAACGAGGTCAAGCCACTATTTAAAATCAGAATTCAGAGTAATTCTGAACACACTGCTCTCCTGCTTAGAATCACTAATGATGGGTCCCAAGATAAAGCTGAAATTCCTTAGCCTGATCCACAAAGTCTTTCCTGCCCAGACTCTTTGACTTCAGTTCCTGGCACAGTTGACTAGGTCCAGAATCAGCAAACCAGGCCTGGCATCACCACCCGGGCTCAGCCACTGCCTCTGGGCGCTTCCCTCAGCAGCCGCCCACTCTGTCTACAAGGGCACTCCCAGCCACCCTCCCACTCATCCCCGAGGTCCCACCAGGAGACTTTTGCAGATACTTCCCCTATCTACAAAGCCAGAATTCACAGCACCCTCTCTCCAGGCTGGCTGTGTGCCTTAATTAGAGTTCCATTGTTTTAGTAATCACACTGCACAGGTCTGTCTCCCTCCCTAGGATGTCAGCTCTTTCAAGTCAATGGCTTCTATCATCAGTGTCTGGCATATAAGCAAGATGCAATAAATGTTTGCAGATCTCTCATATGCTGGTCAGCTATTCTTATGTTGTGTATATACAAAGAAATGTGTTCCTGGAGGATGTACGTGGAAAAAAAAAAAATGGCTCTATGTTGGGTGTTGGGAAATGGAAATGATTCAATGTACAAGAGCTGAAGGGCAGGACAACTTCTTAACCTAGGTACAAATTTCCTACCTTGTTAGCTGAGAGATTAAGAGGCACCTTCCTGACTTATATTATTATCTCTATCTAACAAAAACTGCCCCAAATCTTTCAGAACTATTTCTGGCTTTTTATATTTCTACTTTACTTTTACAAAACAGATACTGTTTTCCATGGACTTAAAACAATGTATCTTGGAGAATGTCAAACACACAAAAGTGCAGAAGACAGTGCACTGAACCTCCCTGCACCTATCACTCAGCTTTAGCAGGGACAATTCACCTACGAGACCTCTTTTTTTTTTTTTTGACATGGAGTCTTGTCGCCCAGGCTGGAGTGCAATGGCACGGTCTTAGCTCACTGCAACCTCCGCCTCCCACCCAGGAGACTTCTAAGCTTCGAGCTTTCTACTCACGTGAACTTAGAAAACATCTCTAACATTTCCTTTTGGTTCTGCTCAGCTCAGTTCTTGGAGACATGTTTAGTTTTGCTCTTTTATATGTCCTCTGTCAAATGAAAATGATGGCCTAATTTTCAGAAGGAAGATGTGTAATTGTTGGTCCAAGAGCTTCACTTCCAAAAATATGCATCAACCTATATTTGTCTACCATAAATGGCTGCAGAGGTGAGAGAGAAGAGTTCCTTACATCTAACACAGGACCAGACAGTCCTTGGATAACCAGAAAGTTCAACAATCAAGAGTGCCCTGATTTCTTAGGCATGCTGGTTGAAAGAGTTGCTTTACTGGGGTACATCTAAGCATTTCTCATCATGATTCCCACGGAGCTACAGGCTCCTTGGGCCTTCTACTTTTTCCTTTCGACAGGAGGTGTGCCCTAGAAACGATTACCACCTTGGGCAGGGGCACTCAGGCCTCATGATGGGCCTTTTGGAGGAAAGCTGTGTATTGAAGCTCTTGTCCTTATTTTCAATAAGACGCGGCAGGCCTGAGATGGCGAGCTCAGCCCTGAGATGGAACACTGTCTCTGGGTCCTCTGAGAAGTGCTGGCATCCAGGGGAGGGAGCTTCACCTCTAGCCAGTCTGGACTCTAACCTCTGCTCACCTAAAGAGCTAAATTTCTTTCTGCCTCTTGTTTTTTGAAAGAAAAATTTCCTCCTGTTTCTATAACCTGCAGAACAGGTTGGGAAAGGCATTAGCCCTGCACTTAACTACCAGGGTTGGGGTGAGGGCCTTGCTCTGCTCTGATCCCCTCTCCATGTTCAGCAGGGCTCCCAGAAAGTCCTCTGTCATAGTAACTTTCCTTTTGTTAGCCAGCCAAGAAAAAGCAATCATCCTTCAGAGCTGACGTCAGCCACCCTCCTGGACTGACGTGCAGGCTGCCTGGACCGTCTCCGAGTCCTCAGCCTAACTGCTCTGCCTCCCCTAGAGAAGAGGCGCCCACAGGCTGTATGAGGAGCCAAGTGCTCCACCCGATGGCCTGCATGGGGTTCTGCCAAATCCCTGGGATGGGGAATGAGCAGGAACTCACTCCATGCAGCAGCCTCAGGGTGCCCTGCTACAGAGCCAGCATTAAGAACAGCAGGAGTGGGGAGAGTCCAAATGCAGGCTTTGTTTTGTAGCACTTCAGAAGGCCAAGCAGGGTAGATCACCTGAGCTCAGGAGTTCGAGACCAGCCTGGGCAACATGGCAAAACCCTGTCTCTACTAAAAATACAAAAAATTAGCTGGGTGTGGTGGTGAGTGCCTGTAATCCCGGCTACTTGGGAGGCTGAGGTGTGAGAATTGCTTGAACCTAGGAGGCAGAGGTTGCAGTGAGCTGAGATCGCGCCACTGTACTCCAGCCTGGAGGACACAGTGAGATTGTCTCAAGAAAGAATGGCAGGAGTTGGGGGAGTCCAAACACTGGCTTTGTTTTAT
Source organism: Chlorocebus sabaeus (assembly GCF_047675955.1). Classification (NCBI taxonomy): domain Eukaryota; kingdom Metazoa; phylum Chordata; class Mammalia; order Primates; family Cercopithecidae; genus Chlorocebus; species Chlorocebus sabaeus. The sequence goes on along the minus strand of NC_132911.1, from coordinate 27,782,664 downwards.
CCTCCCAAGTTCTCTCATCTACACCCTGAGCTTTCCTACATGACCTTTTTCCTACTCTGTAGGCAGGATAAATATTTTTATCTTCCCCACTCTACCAGCAATGATGATATGAGTTAGGTGAAAAAAGAATACCTTGCAAAGTGCCTAGAGTGAACAGCTTCTGTGGTGGCCTCCCCTCTGCCTCTGCCCCAGGACATCCACCCCCTTTGGGAGAAGAAAAGCAGCCTGCTTATTTGTACATGAGTTTTACTATATATAAGTTATTAAAATGACTTCCACTGCACACTTTAGATCAATTACAGATAGACCCATGGAAAGGGGTTACATTAAAGGCAGAGGACACTGCTTGCTCTGGGATGGGCTGAGAGGAGTAGAGTCATTCAGCACTCAGTGGGAAAGCCCCTCTCCCAAGGATGACCTCTGGCTACTGCTCCAAGGCGGGCTGGCAAGAGCCCCTGGCCTCCCTGTGAATCTCCAGCCCGGAGGAGACCCAGGGGTACTGCGTCTCTCTGATCCTTTTCTGAACCAAATGTCCTCAAGCCCCTCATGATGAGAAAGAAATCCTCTGCTTTGATTCCATGTCCCTCTCCAAAAGATACGCACCATGTGGCTTAATCTGCTAACTCGAAGGATTTGGGAAAGGGGGGGAATCACAGGCAATGCCTATGCTGGAGCCTGGGCCCCTGGCTACAGGAGCACGCTCATCCTGGGCTGCTCAATGCTCTTTAGTAAAAATGGGAAATCAAATCACACCACCTTAGACTAACCAAAGGCAAAAAAAAAAAAAAAAAAAGAAAGAAAAAAAAATGCGGGGGTCGGGGGGCAACAAACCCAGATGTGTTTTTTTGTTTCTTTGTTTTTGAGACGAAGTCTCACTCTTGTCGCCCAGGCTGGAGTGCAATGGCACAATCTCAGCTCACCGCAACCTCTGCCTCCCAGGTTCAAAGGATTCTCCTGCCTCAGCCTCCAGAGTACCTGGGATTACAGACACCTGCCACCACGCCCAGCTAATTTTTGTATTTTTAGTGAAGACGGGGTTTCAACATGTTGGCCAGGCTGGTCTCGATCTCCTGACCTCAGGTGATTCACGCACCTCGGCCTCCCAACATGCTGGGATTACAGGCCTGGCCACAAACCCAGATGTTTACTTAAATTCTGCTGTGATTCTATTTTAGAGAGAAATTGTAGGGGAAAGAGTGGGGAGATGGAGTAAGCCAGTCTGTGTGGTACTTGAGTTTGTTGAAAACCAACTCTTTGTTCCTCCAAGTTACTGCAGCCTTTTGTTCTAAGGGGATAAATGCAATACCAGAGTAATGTCTTTGGACACTAAAAATAAGTACACCTTTCCTCTAAAAGGGAAAATAAATCACAAATCAAGAGTAGGAAATGAACTTAAGTGCTACCTAGCTTGTGATTCTAATTCCATCTCAAAACAAACAAACAAACAAAAACCACTTGGTAGAAGTTAGAGGGAGATTTAAATACCTGCCAGGCATTGGATTGCTAGAGGCTCTCCATGCACTAATTTCTTTAAAATGTAACAAGATTGCAATTATTGTCTTAGGAGAAAGGTGAGTTTCAGAATGGGTCATAACTCAAGGCCACAGGATAGGGAAGTAGTACTGTAACTGAGACCCAGCCTGCCCGATCCCATGGCCCAGAGCGTTTCTAATGCGCCTGGCACCTATGTGATGGGGTAGGCCCACCCAACTCCCCCGACTCTGGTCTTGAGTCAGAGTGGGTAAGCACATCCCTTCTTTTCTGGTAAAGAAAGGACTTACCATTTGTCTTAATCACCTCACCTCCTGTATCTGTGTCCAGTTTTTCAATGTCCTTTGATAACTCATTAGATGAAACAAACATGGTGGCTATTTCCATTTTTAACAATATGGCTTAGTAAGAAACTGAAGAATAAATCACAGAAAAGGATCTGATAACAGGCAATAAGAAACTCTGTAAACAGATTCAGCTTACAAATGTGAGAATGGGAAGGGGGAAACTTTTCAGTAACAACTTGGTAAACTGCAGTCACCATTTCTAAAATGACAAGCACTACAACACAGAGTTTGGAGGAAAACAACAAAGAAGGCTCAATGATGGAAGCTAGAGCAGGGCAGAAGAGTCAGGAGTATTTAAGCTTAGCGAACAGATGACTTCAGGCTTGATTATGGCAGACAAAATTAAGAATAATGCTCCAGCCAAAGTCAATGAAAATATTGCGACAAAATTTAAAATGTTTCTGCTAGGAAAATATCAGAGACTGTTAAGAGCTCTTAATTGTCAGGTCAAGAATAAGGAGAAAATGTGAGCTTCCAGAAGGGAGTAAAGTGTTTGTGTCTCAGGGTGTGTGATCTAGGAAGGGCAGCTGAGATACCGGGGGCGCGGGGGCGGTGTCTCGTGGCCACCAGAAACAGAGAAGAGGTCATACCACTCCCCCAGCGCCCTGCTGTTTAGGAGGTGTGGAAGCAACTCTGCCTCTCAGTAACACCTCGAGGAGGCTTGAAGAGATGGAACATAGGTCTGAATTCAGAGCCTGGCACAGACAGGGACCCAAACATAGCACCCTCTCTTCTGGATTGTATTCTGAAAGGCTCTGAATTGGGAGGAGGGACTGGTGTGGTAGGGATAGGAATCTTCTAGATAAACTACAGTCTTGGTCCTAGACAACTATGACTCTGAGATGCCTGGCTAAAGGAAACAGGTCTTCCTTGGAGGAAGCGAGCATCACCTAGGTCTTCGAGTATTCCCGAAAGCAAATTCTCATATCAAATGCCCAGCAAATGATGAGGTGCACTTTGAGACAGGACATGACAAGAAACAGCAGAAACTCCAGATGTAACATCACTAGACACAGACTGCAAACAGGTATGCTTACTATGTTCAATGTCTGAAAACAACTGGAAACATTAAAACATGACATCACAGAATGGAAAAAGATACCAGAAATTTAGGAAATGTTAAAGTGTGGGACCAATGCATCAATGGATGGGTCTAGCAGATCAGACAGAGCTAAATCAGTAACCTGAAAGATTAAGTCAGAAGAAATTATGGACAACAAAGCAACATTGGTGGGGAAGAGGGTATTAGACACAGTGGATCCAATAAATAGGTCTAAAGTATGTTTAACTGGAGTCCTAGGAAGAGAGGTGAGGGAGAATGGGAAAGAATCAATATGCATGTGTTAGAGGCTGCAAATCACACAGAACTGATTTTAAAACCCAGTTCACTGATTAAAGAAGCCCAAGGAAGCCCAAACGGGAAATCCATACCTAGAAATATCCTAGTAAAACTAGAGAAAAACCAAGACAGTGAAGACAGTCTGAAAGAATAAAAATAATATATTTTTTAAAAAAAAACTACAGAAGTAGCCTGAGGGAATATCCTCAAAGACAGCTGATTTCTTACTTGCAACATTAAAAGCCAGAAAATAAGGGAAAGATAGATACAAAGTACTGAAAGAAAATACCTGCAAACCCAGAATTCTATACCTAGTAAAGACCTTTAAGACAAGGGTCCCCAACTGCTAGGCCACACAACATTTACAGCCACTCCCCAATGCTCGCATTACTGCCTGACGAGCAGTAACCACCTCCCGTCAGATCAGCAGTGGCATTAGATTCTCAAAGGAGCACAAATCCTGTTGTGAACTATGCATGTGAGGGACCTAGGTTGTGTGCTCCTTTTAAGAATCTAATGCCTGATGATCTGTCACTGCCTCCCACCATCCCCAGATGGGACTGCTGAGTTGCAGGAAAATAAGCTTGGAGCTCCCACTGATTCATATAATTATTTCATTATATATTACAATGTAATAATAGAAATAAAGTGCACAATAAATGTAACACACTTGAATCCTGAAACCATCGCCCCAACCCCTTTACTATCAGTGGAAAAATTGTCTTCCACAAAACCAGTCCCTGGTGCCGAAAAGGTTGGGGACCACTGCTTTAATAATAATGCAAAATAAAGACATTTGTATACAATCAAAACTGGAACAACTTGCTACCAACAGATAATAAATTCATAATAAAGGTATAAAGAAAATGTGTGCAAACTACCGAAATATCCATCAACAGTAAAACAGATAAGCTGTAGTACATCATGGAATCCTACATGTCAATGAAAATGAAGAAAACGCTTTAAAGATATAGCAAAGATAGAAGAGCAAAGAAAGTGGTAAATATACAGTTGCCCTTAGTATATGTGGGGGGCTGGTTCCAGGACCACCTACCAAACTCTGCACATGTCTTGCAGTTAGCCCTGCAGAAGCTGCATCTATGAAAAGTCAGCCTTCTGTATACGCAGGTTTCACAGCCCACAAATACTGTGTTTTCAATCTGTGTTCGGTTGAAAGAAATTCGAGTATAAGTGGACCTGTGTTGTTTAAGGGTCACTTTTATCAGTAAATCTAAGTGAATACTAACTGTACATAATAATAATATCTTGGGGATTTTAGAAAAACTTGCACAGACATGTGCACACAGCAACTTCAGAAAGAGGATCTCCAAATGGCCAGTAAACACATGAAAAGGTAGTCAAAATCATCAGTTATCAGGTAATGCAAATTAAAACCACAAAGAAATGCCACTCATTTATCAGCATGGAACAACTGAAACTCATACATTTCCTGTAATAGTGAAAAATTGTAGAAGCACTTTAGAAAGCCACTTGGCAGAATCCTCAGCTAAATCTATGTACTCTCTACAACCCAGCAACTCCACTCTTAGGTGTACATTCTACAGAAGTATGTCCTTATGTGTCCCAAAATACATACACAAGAATATTCATAAGTCTAACCTGGAAACCCAGCAAGAGTTAAGACAGATAAATTGTGAACTATCAGCATAATGGAATCCCATATATTAATGAAAAGGAATGAAATGCTGCTACTACAACGTTGGCTCAATCTCACAGCAATGTTGAGCAAAAGTAACCAGAACAAAAATATGCAACAACAAAACTAGACTATGTAGTTAAGGGATACATACTTAGGAAGAAAATACCAAAAAAGTTAGGATCCTGGGAAGGAAGAGGGAGGGGCCAACAGAGGCACTTCTTGGATGCTAGTTATTGACCTGAGTGGGGGTTATAGAGTACTATGGTCAACGTGTATCCCCCACAAAATTCGTATGTTGAAACAATCCCCAATGCAATAGTATTAAGAGGTGAGATCTTTGGGTGACAATTAGGTCACGAGGCCTCTAGAACTATGAGAAGTTTCTCATTTATAAATTACCCAGTTTTGTTATAGTAGCCTGAGTGAGCTAAGACATATAGGTGTTATTTAACATTTTATAAACTCTGCTATTTGTTACAGCTTCCAGTAAACTTTTAAAACGAAAAAGAAGGCAAGATTAAATAATCTCAACTATGTGATTGCTTAAATGGGGAATGAAATCAATTCTTCACGTCTATGGAAAAACAAGCGAGCCAGGGTTGTGATTCCAACTGGACAAAGAATGAACATGGAATTATTAATGTGATTTAATAGAAGAAGAAATAATGAAGTTTAATTGATCAAGTATTTGCTTAGTATGTACCAGGAGCCTGGAAATTGAAGAGTTTTATCTCTTGGAATTCCTTAAGAAAAACCTTGGCTTAATAATTTAAATGTTTTCATGTCTGAAGCAGGAAAATGAATCAGTTATTACAGGCGCATTCTTGTTTTTTGATGCTTACTTGTTAGGACACAGGCCACCCTTCACTGCTAGTAATGTCTTCTTAGATGGAATTAAAATTGTGGCCACATCATATTCTCATAGCCAAACTTGTAAATCTATCCTTTAAAGCTTAAATTTCTGCTTTGATTAGATGCAAAACATTCAGTTGATTTATGATAGTTTAATTATAAGAAATCAGTGAAATAAAAACAAATTAAACTGTTTTAATTGCTTTTGGGTTCAATTAATCAACTATTGCCTACTTGATATGTCTACCAACATTAATACCAGGAAATATATTCATTAGTTTCATTCACTTGTTATTGAAATGAGACTTTATTGTTTCTCATTGATCTCCTGCCAGGATGACAATATTTTACTCTTCAATAATGCACACTGATATGAAAGTTGGGAAAAGGTTTTTATCCTGAATGTTTGAAAATGAACCAATTAACTATACGACCCTAAACCTTTCAGAACTTTTTCCCCATTCTATTAAAAAAAATCATACAAAGGTTACCCATGAATAATCTTAGTTCTTCAAATTGGTTACTGCAACTAACATAGTACACATTATTCTCCATCACTGTGGAAATACAGAGTATCTCAAGAGAGTCTCCCACCCAGCAGCCTAAAGGTTCTTCTACACATTTTGAAAAGACTACCAAGATAAGAACAAAGAAAAAAAAACAGGTAATTTACAAAGGTTTTTTTTAATACACAAACTTTTAAAATTACCAACTGTAATTTATCTATTTACAGAATCTAAATAGATACTACCATGGTAACTTACAGTTGGGTGATGCTGGTGGGTCATCTCACAGCTTTAGAAAGTTTTTTTCTTTCAGCGAGTCTGGCCCATGATGTGACATAGGATGGCCCACAATCATCTGATTCAAAAATAGACTGTCTCTGTTCCTATCAGTGCAGGATGTTTGCTATGTCACACATCATTCTCACTTCTTTACTCATGTCAGACTGTACCATCTTATAATCTGGTAGGAAGAGGGACCCCTTCAATTTATAGTCTCTTTAAATACAGACTTCAAAAGGGAAAATGGCAAGATAGGAATTTTCAGAGATTCATCCTTCTGCTAATTAGACAATTAAGCTGGAAAAAAATAATTGGAACCAACTGTTTTGGAATGCTGGAATTTGATAAGATATTTATAGCAACTAGGGGAGGAGAGAGGAGAGGATATAAAACTTCACTCAGGGAACAGCATGCTCAAGCCATCAACCATCCCCCCATTCCTTAGCTCCACCGTAGCCACAGGAACGGTAACTTATTTTCCTGGAGCAGCTGGCTGGAACTGGAGTGGGAAATAAGGACCTAGTCCTCCAAAAATTTGGGGCTGTGTATTATGTTCACTTTGGAGGTTCCTGGAAGGACCAGTGCAGACCCTTGTCTTTGTTTTGACCCCATCTCGCTTCCTTCGTGGAGTGTATCAAAAGATTTGAAGAGATACATATCCTTTTTTTTTGAACCAGACATTTAAGAAAATCCCTCTCAGGTCACAGGCTGATCATAGAGATAAGAACAGAAATTTCAGTGACTACACACACAATGAAGAACACAGACTTTGCAAAAATAGTTTGGAAAAGTCACTAGACAGGACCGGGTGCAGTGGCTCCTGCCTGTAATCCTAGCACTTTGGGAGGCTGAGGCGGGTAGATCACTCGAGGTCAGGAGTTTGAGACTAGCTTGGTCAACAAGATGAAACCCCGTCTCTAATGAAAATACAAAAAAATTAGCCAGACGTGGTGGCACGTGCCTGTACTACTCGGGAGGCTGATGCAGAAGAATAGCTTGAACCCAGGAGGCGGAGGTTGCAGTGAGCTGAGATCATGCCACTGTACTCCAGCCTGGGTAACAGAGCAAGACTGACTCCATCTCAAGGAAGGGAAAAAAAAAAAAAAAAAAAGTCACTAGACAAATGCATGATTACAGACCTCAAAAGCAATTCCTCAGAAAGAGAAGGATAATTTCCAGAGTTACCACATTACACTAATTGTGTAGTTCTCAGTAGTTCAATATAAAATTCTACAGCATGCAAAGGACAGGGAAGAATGGCTCATTCACAGAAAAGAAGAATTTAACGGGAATTATTCCTGAGGAAATCCAGATATTGAGATTACTACTCAAAGACATTAAATCAACTGCATTAAATATGCCTAAGGAGTTACAAGAAACCATAGAAAAAGAAAGGATATCAGGGGGATACTATTAAAAAGAAGGAATGTCAATAGACAGGAATTATATTAAAAAATAGAAATTCTGGTACAGAGATGTATGATAGTAAAAATAAAAAATTCACTAGAGGTGTTCAATGGCAGTTATGAGGAGGCAGCAGACAGAATCAGTGAACTTTAAGATAACGCAAGGAATTTATCTAGTCTGAGGAGCAGAAAGAAAAAATGTAGAAAAATAAAAGACCTGGGGGATACCATCAAACATACCAATATATGCCTCACTGGAGTCTCAGAGGGAGATGAGATACATAAAGGGTAAAAAAAATATTTAAAGAAATGGCTGAATGCTTCCCAAATCTGACAAAAGACATGAATCTATACATTCAAGAAGCTCAGCAAATTCCAAGCAGGATAGACTCAAAGAGATCCACAATGATCACAATATGAGTCAAACTGCTGAAAACCTGAGAGAATCTTGAAAGCAGCAAGAGGGAAATGAGTCATCACATACAAGGAATTCTCAATTAGACTAGAAACTATGGAGGTCAGAAGGCAATGGGATAGCACATTTAAAGTGCCAGCTGAAAGAAAAAAGTAAACCTGTCAATCATAAATTCTATATTCAACAAAACTATCCTTCAAGGATAAAACAGAAATTAGTACATTCCCAGATTAAGAAAAGCTAAAGAAGCTTATTCCTACTAGATCTGCCCTATAAGAAATGCTAAAGGAAGTCATTCAACCTGAAATGAAAGAATAGGCAGTAACTTGGAACCATATGAAGAAATAAAGAACACTAATAAAGATAATTACATAGGTAAACATAAAAGCTAGCATTATTGCACTTTTGGTTTGTAACTCCTCTTTTCTTCCTATATTATTTAAAAAGAAAATTCATTAAATAATAATTTTAAGTCTAGGTTAATGGATACCTAAGTATAAAGATGTAATCTGTGACAATAACAATACAAAGGGGGAGGGACAGAGATGTATAGGAGCAGAGTGTTTGCATACTATTAAAACTAAGTTGGTATTATTCAAACTGAGTGACTGGAGGCTTAAAATGTTAATTATGATCCCCAAGGTAACCACTAAGAAAACAACTAATAACCAAAAGAGTCATAGAGTGACTACATTAACAGACAAAACAAATTTTAAGTCAAAACGGGTTACAGAGACAGAAGACCATTATATGGTGATAAATGTTCAATTATCAGGAAGATTTATACAATTACCAACATATGCACCTAACAACAGAGCTCTAAAATATATGAAGCAAAACTTGACAGGACTTAAGGGAGAAATAAATAGTTTTACATTAAGACTTGGATACTTCAATATCCACTTTCAACAATTAATTTAAAAATTAAGATAAAAGATCAATAAGGAAAGAGAGAACTAGAACAACACTTTAAACCACATAAATCTAACAGACATATATAGAACATGCTATCACTAATAGCAGAATGCACATTTTCCACAAGTGCACATGGAACATTTTCCAGGATAGATCATATGTCAGGTCAAGAAAACATGTCTTAATAAATTTAAAAAGAACTGAAATTATACAAAATGCCTTTTCTGATCACAAAGAAATGAAACTAGAATAACAGATGGAAACTGGAAAACTCATAAATATGCAGAAATTAACACATTCTTAAACAACCAATGGGCTAAAGAAGAAATCACAAGGAAAATTGAAAAACACCTTTAGCAAATGAAAGACAAAATGCAACATTCCAAAACTTATAGGATGCAGCAAAAACAGTGCTCAGAGGGAAACTTAGAGCTGTAAATGCTCACATTAAAAAAGCAGATACATATGATCACATTTGGGATTTTAAAAGCAGATATATCTGGAATCAGTAACCTACTCTACACCTTAAGGAACTAGAGGGGGGGAAAAAAAAAGAGCAAACAAAACCCAATGCTAGCAGATGGAAGAAAAGAATAGAGTGAAGATAGAGAATTTAAAAAAAAGATCCAGGCATGGTGGCTCACGCCTGCAATCCCAGCACTTTGGGAGGCTGAGGCAGGCGGATCACGAGGTCAGATCGAGACAATCCTGGCTAACAAAGTGAAACCCTGTCTCTACTAAAAATACAAAAAAAAAAAAAAAAAAAAAAATTAGCCAGGCGTGGTGACAAGTGCCTGTAGTTCCAGCTACTCCAAAGGCTGAGGCAGGAGAATGGCATGAACCCAGGAGGCGGAGCTTGCAGTGAGCTGTGATCGTACCACTGCACTCCAACCTGGGTGACAAAGCGAGACTCCATCTCAGTAAAAAAAAAAAAAAAAAAAGAATAAAAAAAAAAAGTAAAAACCAAAAGTTCATTCTTTGAAAAGATCAACTAGCAATGTTTACCTTAGATTGGGTTAAAAAAGAGAAGACTCAAATCACAAAAACAGAAATAAAGAGGGGGCATAACTACTCACTGTACAGAAATAAGAATTCTATAAGAAAACACTGTGAACAACTGTATGCCAACATGTTGGATAACCTAGATGAAACAAATTTCTAGAAACATATAAAAACTGACTCATAAACAGAAAGTCTACACAAATCTGTAACAAGAAACTGAATCAGTAATAAAAAATGTCCCAATAAGAGAAAGCCCAAAATCAGGTGGCTTTACTGGTAAATTCTATCAAACAATTGAAGAATTAACACTGACCCTTCTCAAATACTTGCAAAAAACTGAAGAGGAAGGACACGTTATAATTCATTTTATAAAGCCAGCATTACTCTGTTAGCAAGGCCAGATAAAGACACTACAAAGAAAACTTTAGACCATCATCCCCTTAAGAATACAGATGCCAAACTCCTCAACAAAATACTAGCAAACTGAATTCAGCAGCATATTAAAAGTATTATATACCAAAACCAAGTGGGATTTATCCCTGGAATGCAAGGATAGTTCAACACACAAAAATCAATGTAATACACCATAACAGAATTAAGTGGGGGAAAAAAAAATCATATAATCAGCTCAAATGCAGAAAAAGCCTTTGACAAAACCCACAACCCATTCATGATAAAAACACCCAATAAATTAGCAAAGAAGGGAACTTCCTTAACATTGTAAAGGTCATATGTGAAAAACTCACAGATAATAATATGCTCAATGGTGAAAAACAGAAACCTCTCCCCCTAAGATCAGAAGCCAGATAAGGTTGCCCTTTTTCACCACAGTACTTAAAGGTTCTAGTCAGAGAAATTAGGCAAGAATAAGAAATAAAAGGCACCCAAATTGGATAGGAATAAGTAAAACTATCTCTATTCAAGATGACATGATCTTATATGTAGACAATGCTAAAGAATCCACACACATACAAAATTATTGGAGCTAATAAACAAATCTAGCAGAATTGCATAACACAAAATCAATATGGAAGAAAAATCAGTTTATTTCTATATGCTAATAATGAACAATTCAAAAACAAAAATTTAAAAATCTCACAATAGCATCAAAAGAATAAAATATCTTGGAATAAATTTAAGCAAGGAGGTGCAAGACTGGCACATTGAAAACTACAAAACATTGCTAAAAGAAATTAAAGAAGACTAAATAAATGGAAGGCTATCCTGTGTTCATGGCTTGGAAAACTTAACGTTGTTAGATGATGATACCATCCAAAGCCATATAACGATTCAATGCAATCCTTATCAAAATCCCAATGGTGACTTTTGCTGAAATGAAAACAGCCATGTGAAAAATAATATGGAATTTCAAGGAACCCAGGATTGTCAAAAACAATCTTGAAAAAGAAGCACAAAGGTGGAGACTCATACTTCCCAATTACTACAAAGCTACAGTGATTCAAACAGTACAGTACTGATGTAAAGATGGACATATAGGCCAGCAAAATAGAACTGAGAGCCCAGAAATAAACTTTCACGTCTCTTTTCGACTGATTTCTGACAAGGGTGTCAAGAGCATTCAATGGAGAAAGAAAAGTCTCTCTCACAAGTGGTGCTAGAAAAACTGGATATCCACATGCAAAAGAATTAAATTAGACTCTTACCTTATATCATATACAAAAATGAACTCAAAATAGGTCAAAGATCTAAATTTGAGAGCTACAACTTTATATAAAGCCCTTAGAAGAAAACATAGAGGAAAATCTTCATGTCCTTGACTTTGGCAATGGTTTTTTAAATATAACACCAAAGACACAAATAACAAAAGTAAGATAGATAAACTGGACTTCATTAAAATTACAAACTTTTGTGCATCAAAGGAAAGTAGCAAGAAAGTGAAAAGGCAACCCACAGAATGGAAGAAAACATTTGCAAATCACATATTTTATGAAGGTCTAGTATTTAGAAAATATGAAGAACCCCTACAACTCAACAACAAAAAGACAAACAATCCAGTTAAAAAATGGGCAACAGACCCAAATAGACATCTCTCTAAGAAGATAAAAATGACAAAGACATTCAACATCAGTAATCATTACAGAAATATAAGTCAAACCTCCTACAGAATGCCACTAGGATGGCTATAAAAAAAAAAAAAAAGAAAAATCTTAAGTGTTGGCAAAGATGTAGAGAAACTAAAATCCTTGTGCACTGTGGCCACCGTGGGAATGAAAAACGGCAGTTACTGTGGAAAATAGTTTGGTGTTTCCTCAAAAAGTTAAACATAGAGTTACAATTTGACTTAGCAATTACACTTCTGGGTAAATGTGCAAAAGAAATGAAAGCAGAACTCAAACAGGTATTTGTCCACCCTGCAATATTATTGACAATAGCCAAAAGGTGGAAACAACCGAAATGTCTATTGGACTGATGGATGATAAGCAAAATGTGGTATACACATGTAACGGAATATTATTGTGCCATAACAAGGAAGCAAATTCTGAGACATCCTACAGTACGGATGAGCACTGAAGACATCATGGTAAGTGAAATAACCCAGACATAAAAGAACAGATATTCTATGATTCCATTTCACAGAGACAGAAAATAGATTAGAGGACTGTGGGGGGAACTGGGAGTTACTGCTTAATGGATTCACAGTTTGTTTAGGGTGTTAAAAATTTTAGAAATAACGGTGATGGTCATACAACATTGCAAATGTAAATAATGCCACTGATTTATACACTTAAAAATGGTTAAAATAGCAAATTCTGCTTTACATATGATTTATCAACTCCCCAAATGAAAAAAAGCTTTCTTACAGTGCATAAAATTTCTCCATGTGTTTGTAGGGGGAGAATAAATATCTAAGGGTAGGAAAGCTCCAGAGGGAAACCATGTATCCTCAGCCCAAAAACAGGCTTCTATGTTCCATCATCTGGAAGAAAAATATAAATGGCCAGCATGTGCACCTAAAGCATCAGGTATAAAATAGGGTTGCAAGGGGAAACAGAAAGGCATGTCCTCATGGAAGAGAGATGGTACACAAAGGGTCAGGTGCAGGCTGAGTTTTGTTGGACCTGCCAAGCTCTGCCTAGGAAAGTGTGAGGTGTGATTGTGTTGCCATGCCTGACTATATGAAAATCTGATACTAGGGTTGGGACAAGAACTCTTGAATTTAGGTCTACCCAAAGGGTCTATCTTTGGAGAAGGCATTAGAGGTACTGGATGCCTACTAATCACAAAGCAATGGAGATGTATTCCACCACTACAGTTGACAGCATCCAAAGATGGCTGCCTTCCCCCTTACAGAGATGGAATTCACTTCCTTTCCCCTTAAATCTGGCCTGGCCCAGTGACTCCAACCAACAGAACAGGGTAGAAGATACACTGTGGTAGGCGGTCTCTAAAATGACTCCCAAAGTTCACCCCCTAGGGTATTCACAGACTTGTGTAATCCCTTCCCCCTGAGGGTGAGCTGGACTCATTAACACTCTTCTGAGACTAGGTTATAAAAATACCATGGCTGCCATCTTGAATGGGCTCTCTCTCTCTCTGATCACTCCCACTGAGAGAGCAACCTGTCACATCATGCGATAAGCAGCCCTACAAAGGGGCCCACGAAGCATGGCAAGGAACCACAGCCCCAAGACAAACAGCTTGTGAGGAACCGATGCCTGCCAAAAACTGCACAGTGAACTTGGGAGGGGATCCTTCAGCTGCAATGGACTCTTGAGATGATTATGGCCCCAGCTCACACCTTGACTGCAGCCTTGTGAGAGATGTTGAGCCAGAGGCACCCAGCTCAGTCACTCTCAGATTCCTGATCTACAGAAACCATGAGATAAGAAATGTTTGTTGTTTCAGCCACTAAGTTTTTGGGTAATTTATTACACAATGACAGATAACTAATATAGACATTCTAGGACTTCTAAGACCAGGCCTTTGCTCCTTCCTCTTAGAACCCAAGCTATTGTGCTATTAAGAAGCCCAAGCCACATGGAGCAGACACATGGACAAGAACCAAGCTGCTCATGTGGACAGCCCCAGTCAGAACGGAAACTTCAGACACACCATCCCAGCCAAATGACTGCCATTTAAGCCACCCCAGCTGAGGCCCTTGACATCACAGAACAGAGATCCCCTCTATGCCCTGCTGAATTTCTGACCCACAGAATCATAAAGCAAATAAAATGGCTGTTGTTTGAAGCCACTAAAATTTGGGGTGGTATGTTATATAATAATAACCAGAACAAACACTAATTATTAGGATTTGCAGTGAGGCAACAGATCACACATGTAGAGATCTGGGGCATGTGGATTGCTTTACTGAACCCCAGCAATTTATTCATGAATAGTGGACAAGTGGACAGTGGTCTGCTTAGGGACTAGAGGATGGGGTGCATAAGGAAATGATCCCATGGCCGCAAACTATCATTCGAAGTCTAACAGGCACTGTCTTAGAAACGTGAGTTGTTGGTCAGAGACAACAGCTTAAGCCAAGCCAACTAAAGAATAAGAAATTCCTTGCATGTGTTCTGTTGGAATCAGAAATCTCTAAACTAAAAGGCTCCACAAAACTATTATCTTGGTTGCTAAGGAAGGCAGCACCAATACTTTCCAGCATTATTCAATAATATCTGTTCACCCAAAGAAGAACCTGCCAAATCCCTGCCTCTAACAGATCTAAAATAGAAAAGCTTTATCAAACTGAATGAATTAGGGCAATGTCAAATATTTAGAGAAAAGAACAGTACTATTCATATTAAAGTTACATTGATAAGAAATCAACATTGCAACAAAATATTAGACTTTCTGAGAGACAGCTGGTAGTGAGTAGTGTAAGGTAGGCCGCTTTTGGAGAGGGCTTGCTTCCTCAGAAAAAAGCCTGTGAAGTGTCTAATTTTAAATAAAGGTAGTCATTCATCTCAAAGCTTCCAGACCTTTCAGGAATGTTATTAGAAATCACATGATATAACCCTATTCCTCCTAAGCAAAAGCATAAGACCATCATTCCCTATATCCATAAACTAAGAGGAACAAGAATGGGGAGAAAGTCTACAAATGTGTTGTGTGTCTACACTGGCAAAGCTGAACTACAAGATCTCAATGTGCACACTCTGAAACGTAAGAGGATGGACTGCATGAACCTGGGATTAGCAACAGCATTTGCCAAATGCTGTTCTTCAAATGCCAATCAGCCACTCCAAATCAGTATCACTAGCTTCTGCCTGGGAAACATCACAAAAATTCAGTTGCCTCCAAGATCCAAACAGTAGAAACTCATTAGTGGCCTATTCAATAATATTCAAAACATGTGTACTAATTAACATAGTCTGTGATGCCAAGTGAGAGATGGTCTGATGCACTTGGTGTGTGGTGTACTACAAACTGGTACCTGACTCACCTTCAAATGAGTAAATGTCAAGTCATGGAATACAGATTCCTGGGAGGAGCTACGCAACAATGCTGCCACAGTGTGGCTGCAAGACACCAACTAGCAAACATCTAGCTAATTCATTATCTAGCAAAATAGTATTCCATGTCATCAATTCCAGTCTGATTAATAATGATGCTGAAATTGAGTTCTTATAGTAAAGAAATACTTTATATTGTATCTACTGTCTTTAAAAAGATATTAATAATGATTTTAAAAATACTACTGGAACGTACACCAAAAAAGAAATATATATCATCATTGTTAGAATACCGAAATGGAACGGAGGAATATACAAAACCCAGAAAATGTACATTTAATTAGGGGACATTTAGGGGATAATTTGTCACAAAGATAAATGATGTAAAGGACTAAAGCACAGAGTACAAAAGGGCAAACACTCTTTCCCTTCCTTTCTGAGAAGCCCTAGACTAACACGTGCAGGTGCCACAAACTGGTCTGCATTTGGCCGGCTTCCTGTGTCCATTAGCAAATAGATACGCTACAATGAAGAAATGCTTTTCCGGGCATTTTGGTAAGGATTATGAGTCCATTTTCAGACAAACCTAGTTACAAATGTACCCTTCTTGTCAACCAGATTATAATGCAAGGAATAAAACTACCTTCACCTGAAACTGAGGGAGATGTGTAGTAGCCTGGGAGACAGGTGAGGATCTAATAAGTAGATCTCAACCATTTATAGTTTACATGTTTCAACAAAACAACTGCTATTTTCTGCCCACATATGATTTTATTAATCAGTGGCTCCGGCAAACAAGACCATTAACTGCAGCCCTAGAAAGCCATATTGGATTGTATAAGGCACAAGTACATTTATTTTCTGACCAGGAGGCACTGTGATGTAGTTTTAGGATGATATAACTAAGACCTTCGTGATTAAGGATGATTTCATCTCCATAGTGACTCGTTTAATCACTCTATATTTAAATTCTTCCCTCCTCTCCCCTTCTCTGGCTTTTTAATAGATTTAAACAAAATGGCTATCAGTCTCTGACTTCAGTGATTTCTGTCATCGACCATTCAGACATTTTCCTCATTTCTCACCATCACTGTGCAATCCATTGGCCTTGTACGATTCTTGGCCAATGGCCATATTAATTTTCTACTTGAAAGGACACAAATAGAATAGTGCTTATGATGAAGGTAGTCAGAGGAGCTTGGGGAATAGTTGGTCATCTTGCTGCATAGCAATTAGCTTGGCAAACTGAAAGAGTCACACGATTGGATCTGATACCTAGCCAAAATTGCCAGAAGAAAAAAACTCATTCTGTTGGGGGTGTTAAATGGCTTTTTAAATAGTGACTATCACAGTTATATTTGCCCTTTTGGAAATGGTACAGGCAGTGTGACATCAGAGATCTCCGTTTCCATGGTGATTATTAGTGATGGCATTTCAGATGTTGTGGTTAGCTTCTCTAGTATAATTCCTTGTACTTTACATCGTAAGAGAGGAGACACAAAAACTGCTCATGTTAACATTTTTAAAGGAAAGAATACTGATCATCCAAGTAGATAAACATCATGGTTTCTGAGTAAATATAATTTGTTAACCTTGAACAGATGTGTGTTGACAGAAGATACATGGGTTAAGCTGGCAAATGATATCACTTGGAATTAATAGGGACTAATTAATTGCTTAGATATTTGGCAGCAATTAGCTGTTATTTTTTGCCTACACATTATTTTATAAACTGGTGGTTCTCGTAACACTGATTTGTCCATTTTAATATATAAAAAAAGAATATTTTCTTACTGTGAAGTAATTATTCTTAGTTACGAACTAATCTGCAGTCTAAGTAAGGAGAAAACTTATCTTCCTCTGCAGTCAAAGACAATCAATGAGGGGAAGGTGGGTGAGTTTCCTACAGCCCAACACGAACATTCACGCAGGGCAGGGTGACATTTCACACGTCTTCTTTTTTCATATGTCTCTTCATTTCATATGTGACCCCTCAACACACGGTGATTTTGATGCTGATGAAACTGAACATTTCATTTTTACTTTAATTTTCACATTTAGAGTTGATGGTTCACTTTAAAACACAGTTCACTAAGAAAAAAATAGAATAAACCTAAAGGCCTCTCTCAAGAAATTGCTTTGTTTGATTTTGATACACGAGAAAGTTTTCCATTTCTCATGTAGCCATAAAGGTAGTCATCTGTTTAAAAAGATAATCTGCTATAAAATACACAGTGTATACCTATAAACAAAGTCTATTGAAGTAGCACAGATAAAAAACCAATTTGTTTTTAAATACAGAAAAAAGAATACCCAGAGTCTTTCTATAGTGACTCAAATCAGATCTACTGTGTAGCTCATAATATTGTTTAGAGGCTGAATCCAAGATTATAAACCCAAGTTACAGAGAAAATCTGCTGGCAAGATGAAGGGAAGTCATAATGAATCAAAATGCAATTAAAAAAAATTCTACCTAAATGCATTACTCTTACACAAGAATAACCAAAATGATAAATGATTCTGTCTTTCCCTTACTCAAGCTTACTATTTATGCCAGGACAGAACATCTAGGCCACCACTGTGTACAACTTATACAAAAGCCTACATACCTGGAACAAGGATGGATTTACAAACTGAGGACAAGGTTGGAAAAAAAGTAAACACTTAGGTCAAACAGTATTGCCAGTTGTGACCTAAGTTAATAGGCATTCACAAAGCCTAGGATTAATTACCTATGGGAAACTATCAACATCTTTATCAGCAAACACCCAACTTACAATGAGACTGATATCTATTACTGATGAAATTAGAGTCTCTTAATATGGCACAGAAAAGGTCCCACCTACAAATTAATCAGGAAAACATAATTGGTCATGTTGAGAACTAAAGAAGATACTAAGGGGTAGAATTCTAGAGTCAGAACTGTAAAAGATAACCACATCCATTTTTTTAAAATAAGGAAATAAAGGCCCATGGAGAGCAAGTAAAATTATCCTAGATCACAAGAAGAGCTACTGGCAAAGCAGGAATGGAATCCTGGCCACCTGTCCTCCCCACCCCCATCCCCCCACCCAAATCAGTGCCTCTTCTCAGCTAATCCAATGAGGTAACGTTGACAAAATGCAGCCCACAGACACCAGCACTATCATAAAGAGATTTTCATTCTAAGGATTAATTTATGGAGAATAACTATTTACAAAAAACTAAAACCCATGTACACACAACACTGTACTCAAATCAGAGAAACCAAAGTCAAAATGCAAAAACCGGAAAAACACAACATTAAAAGCATGATATAATAACAAGCTCTTCACATCTGCCCTCCTTGAAGTTCTGAATAATGGACTAACTTCTCCAGCATCTGATTCAGAAACTTACACAGAACAGTAATAGATTACTCAACTGGAGAAATAAAAATGCATCATCCAGACAGCAAGTGTTCTTAGTTCTTTCATTTGAAGGGTGACCAGTGCTTAAGTCAAACAGAAAGTCCAGGCTTACATAGTTTTCCCTATAGAGAGCAATGGTGGGGCTTCCAGGCAGGGTGACAGGAAGTAATGCTTATGGCATCCTTCTTCCTGAACTCACTAGAGTCCCAAGAAGGCATTCCAGAACTGTTCCTACAGAAACCCACTGGCCAAAAGAAACCCCTTGTATAGAAATGAAGTAGATCTATCATACCAGCCGACAAGAGAAAGGTTCTTCCCTGTTAATTTGAGCAAGTCTCTTCTTGTTATTTGAGAAACTCTACATGCAGATGATCTGAAATTGAGCTATTATTTAGACTATGATAAAAAGCTAGGGAGATAGATATGCCAGAAAGAGGACAGATGCCGATTTCCACTTAGAAAATGGAAATCACCCTGCTCATAAAAAGCAGAAACGGAGGCTCTTATGAACAACTGGATATGACCTCAGGCAAGTCAGGGGTCCTCTCTGCATGCAACATTGTAAAAAGACATAGATGTCATGAAGGCAGATGAAATAATGCAGAGCAGTGATAGAATATGCCTGCTCTTCAGTTTTAACGTTGATTAGGTTCCCACAGACACCAGAAAGTTGCATGACTATTATCAGACTCCGGGAGTGCAGCACTGCCAGGATCACAGAGCATTATGATTATCTCAGTGACTGAAAAGAGAATACACTTGAAAGAGAATACTAAAGCCTTGCTTGTGTATAAAGTGTGGTCTGAAGACAGCGTAGGTATCACCTGGGAGCACAGGCCCCACCCAGGCCCACTGAGTCAGAGTCTGCATTTTAGCAAGATCTCCAGGTGATGTGTAAGCACACTGAAGTTTCACAAGCACTTTACTAGAACACTGACAGTGCTCTGACAAAAGGGGCCATGGCAATTTCAGGTGTTATCAACTCTACACAGATGCATGCGCAGAGGGGTTCCAAGTCAGTCTGGCCCTTGCCTGCTACATCTGATCAACCACAGGTTAAACAGTTGAGAAGTAAACCTTTTTTGATTACAGGTAACAGTACCAATCAAGTGAGCCTGGTTTAGTTACCTCTTCTTTCTGTGAAAGATAACAGAAAAAAAAAAAATAATAATAACGCTGGACATGTTAAAAAAAAAAAAAAAAAAAGCTTTTAGGAATCTGTCTGGATAATGCCAAAAACCTCAACCACACTAAATGATTATAAGTGAGCCTGAGTCATTACATTTTCATAATTATAATCATTAAAACCCGAGCACGGGTATTGATTTACTGATTGGCAATGACTTATTATTATTATTATTTTTTTAAGAAAAACCTCATTTCAACTTTCATTTTCAGAAGAGATGATGTTCTCAGAAGGCGTATTTGAGCTTTAGGAACGTTGTAGTATTCGAGTGGGAAAACAAACATGCTGGGTGAAAAATAACCTACATTTTGATCATGGCTCTTACCCTGTTAGCTTCTACTGGAAACAGTGATTTCTGTAAGGGTTCACTACGGAACAGCAGATGTGAAAGGGGTCTACGTCATTTCTTGCTCCACTCACACATGCTGTACTGGGTTTTCCTTTTCATGCCCACTTCCCCAGTGACCTGCTGTCCTAGATAAGAAATGGGGAAGCTCCTGATGGGGTTCAGAACACACTACCCCAAAAGACGGTGCCTTGGCATACTGAGTATCTTAAGGTGAAGGAATCAGAAAATGGCGTATGCAGGAAGGACCCTCTGACTTTCCCCTTTCTTCTTCCCTGACACAGGTCATGAGATGCTTATGAGGGAGGTGCCCTCACACCACCTGGAGCAAACAAACATCTTCACCGCTGAAGGCAGAGGGGGTACCTTGAGGAATCTAAATGAACAGGCCTTGCTAAACATCCCCATTTTTCACCCTTAGCTCTTACTCCTGTGTCCTGTCATATTTTTTCATGACTTTGCACTCGTATAAAAACACTCAGGTTCAGCCATTTCTTAGGGTCTTTATTTCCTTATGAAGGCTTTCCTGTTCCATAAAATTTATATGCAATAAATGTGTATGCTTTTCCCCTGTTAATCTGCCTTTGTCAGTTTAATTTTCAGACCCAGCCAGGGACCCTAAGAGGGCTGGGGAAAACTTTTTTACTCCCAAACAGGGGAAAGCTGTTCCCCAGGATCGAAGTTACTGAGAAGAAAATTGAAAGAGCAAGAATTTGGCCTTTAAACAGCTTGTACTGGCAACTGAGGTTCTATTTTAATTTCTGAACAATAGTGATAATCTCCACAATAGTGAAAAACACTCAAATTCCATTTCCTTAGATAGAGTAACTGGGCACAGCACAGGGAGGAGGCAACCATGCTGACCAGTGTGACAGAGTGCAGAAGAGGGGCTATGGGTCACAGGTCCTGACTCTCAGAGTGCTCGGAAAGCTCTATTCCACTCAACTGCTTTTGTAAATTTTGTTTGAGCACAAGTCCTTCGCCAGTCAGCTCAGCTCAATTTTGAACGTAATAACCATCAACAGGGGCAAGAGGGTACCAACATAGTTTTCACTGTGGTGCCAAGTTCAAAATGGGAAGGAATCATGAACTTCGCCCTCCCCCAGGTACCTGATATCACAGCGATTTTCCCAGATCCATGTTCTTCTCTAGCTATTCTTTCTGCTTCCTCCATCAGCAGCATGCCAAATCCCTGCACAGAGCAACAAAGAGGAGTGGGAATTAAAAAGGAAGGCAGTTCATGAAGAGGGGTCCATGAAACAAGAAGGCTATATACTTTAGTAGTTGCTAAAAATCTGTTAAAATAAGAGTGAAAAAGCCCACTTATGGGAGTAAGGAATAAGAAACCATTCACTCATACCAAAGGTATACTGTAGTAGACAATTGAAAAAGGCGTAACTTTCGAACAAGAGCTACCAAAAGGCATTTTGTGAATGATGTAATCTATTCACAGGAAGACAGTAATTCCCTCTCAAATTCTGTCTCTTTTTAGGTAAGTTCTAGGCAATCTCTAAATGATGGAAGTCTGGGGCGGCAATATGTCTTTAATTTCTTAGTCACCTACTTTTTTTTTTTTTAAGATGGAATCTCCCGCTGTTGTCCAGCCTGGAGTGCAGTGGCTCACTGCACTGGGAGAGATCACTCTGACTCAGTCTCGGCTTACTGCAACCTCCACCTCCCAGGTTCAAGTGATTCTCCTGCCTCAGCCTCCCGAGTAGCTGCGACTACAGGCACATGCCACCATGCCCAGCTAATTTTTGTATTTTTAGTAGAGACGGGGTTTCACCATGTTGGCCAGACTGGTCTTGAACTTGACCTCAGGTGATCCACCTGCCTCAGCCTCCCAAAGTACTGGAATTACAGGTGTGAGCCACCACTCCCGGCTACCTCTCTACTTTCTAAGAGTTGAGAAACCAGGCAAAATTCTTAAATCATCAATTTTGGAGCTTATATCATATCCACCATTAGATTTTAACACATTTTCTGGAAATTTTAAGAAGTGAGTTATTAAGGTAGGTTGTCTGGGGTTAGAATAGGGTTCCCCTATGTATAGTATGGCTTAACCTTAGGAAGTGTTTCATAAGTGCTTTCCCATCCCCATCTAACCTGATTCCACAATAAGTTGACCCATATGAGATTGCCAGTATTAGACAATTTCTTACTTTCAAAAATACTAACTGCAGGCTGGGCGCAGTAGCTTATGCCTGTAATCTCAGCACTTGGGAGGTCAAGGTGGGTGGATCCCCTGAGGTCAGGAGTTCAAGACCAGCCTGGCCAACATGGTGAAACCCCGTCTCTACTAAAAATACAAAAATTAGTCAGGTGTGGTGGTGCACACCTGTAATCGCAGCTACTAGGGAGGCTGAGGCAGGAGAATCACTTGAATCAGGGAGGCGGAGGTTGCAGTGAGC
The DNA here is from genome assembly GCF_047675955.1 of Chlorocebus sabaeus. NCBI lineage: Eukaryota > Metazoa > Chordata > Mammalia > Primates > Cercopithecidae > Chlorocebus > Chlorocebus sabaeus. The sequence goes on along the minus strand of NC_132911.1, from coordinate 27,759,703 downwards.
CAAGATCATGCCACTGCACTCCAGCCTGGCTGACAAAGTGAGACTCTATCTCAAAAAAATACCAATTCCATGTGGTTCAATTTGTTATGTTCCAACTGACTGAATCTCAGTTTGTCCTTTCCTCCCAAAAGGATACAATCTGGGGAGAAAACATCTCTGAACAACTAAAACACTGGCTCGTCTGTTTCTATGCTTCTCTTTCCCCTCTCCTCCTCCTCTGTCTCTTCCTCATCTCTTCACCCCATTCCTTTTCTCTTTTCCTACTTAGGCAGTTTCTTACAAGCCAAATAGAAATGGAATACAGGATACCTGATGCTGAAATTTGGTAGGATCCCGGCTGCTCACAGGGACCACACTTCCATACACATGCAGCTCTCGTACTATGGAGACACCTCCACCCAATTCGAAACGGAAAGTTTCTTCTGAACACTTGCGTAATCGTAGGAGGCCAATCAAAATGTCTTGATCTGGGTCTTCATATGACAAGAATGTTTCCCAGCCACCATTTGCAACATAATCTCTCCTAACCAGTTCAACCTGTTTAGTAAAAAGCCACAAAAAATATTATTCAAAATTAAAGAACCAAATTCATTTTTGTAATTGTATGTATTTATTTAGGTTAATATCTAGTTAGGGATAAGGAATGAATAATCACTAATTACGTTTCTTTTTACTTGTCTACTCTCAAATAGCACTAAGATTAAAGTTCATACCTTGTTCATGGACTATTATAAAAGGAAAACAACTGTATAATTTCGCAAATACTTGAACTTCATTAACCTTGAGACTCTTACAGAGATCCAGCTCAGTAAAGGCTTCCATGCATTTGACTCCCCATGAAGAGTCTCTAATGTAAAATTTCAAAATCCGTCACATGTGTAGCCCTCAGGAGCACCCCTTTGTCTCAAAACTGTCAGGTGCTCAATGGTTTGTGTTTCACCTTCTAATCTTATCGCCTCCACTGAAACCTACCTTTGGGGAAGAAAAATGTGATGCTGGTCACTGGCACCGTGATGAAATTTCAAGGAAGTATGGCCTCCCACAGGGCACTTAAAATATTATGCATAATTTATGGGATAAAAATGTTAAAGAAAATTCAATCATGGAGGGTAGCTTTTGGGGGGAAGCTTTGTGGTGGCAGTCTGCACAGGCTTTTGGCTCTTCAGCTCATTGTACAAATGGCTCTTGTACTTTTCCTAAATAGAAGCCACATGTAACAATATGCATGCACAGAGAAAAGTATACACATGGACATGGCCACATGCAGAAACACTTGGTAGATGAGCAGATTGTACCCAGAGCAAGGTGAACAATCAGACTAACACATATTCCTTCTCAACAATGTTTGCTAAATAACTGAACTGCACAAGAATTTGGCAAATTGTGTTGGGTCTGCTTTTCCTCTCAAAAGGTCCTACATGTGAAAAATGTCAATTAACTAATTCATGCTGAGAACAGAAACATCAATGCAGAGATCATCTATTCCAGTCTTTCACAAATGGGGCTCCACAAGAGAATCAAATCCTACAGAAAAGTTGGCATACAGTTAGACATTATACAAGTATAAGAGAGAAGTTAATTCATTACATACCATGAATGCCTTAAGGCATTATGCTTAATTTTTGTGGAGCCTGTGGATAAGGGCTGATCTGTTCATTTGCTTATCACCATTGGGCAACAGCTGAATAGTTACACACAAAGAGAGAAGCAGATCATACTACACTCTTCCCAAATGTAGCTTGTAGTCACAGGGGACTATTTATAATTGAATTAATCAAAACTAAATAAATTAAAAATTTAGTTCCTCATTTGTACAAGCCACATTTCAAGGGCTCAACAGTCACCACCATATGGGATATTGGATAGCCCATATCATAGAACATTTCCAACACTGCAGAAAGTTCCATTGAATAGTGCTAATCTAGAATGAGGTTCAGACTTCGTTTTCCTAACCTGGCTCTTCTAGAATTCTCCTATTTGGCTTTCATGGTTTGACACCGGTATCTAATCCTCGATTAGTCTCTGCTCTTAGTTATTCACTTCTGGGGCTCTGTCCTTGGTTAAGAACATGTGGGCACAGGGTTGGCAAAGATCTAAGGACAGTACCTAGGCCCTCTACGACATGAAGAGACTAACCTGGTATGGCCGTACTTTGTGATGAATTTCTTGGATTCCAACTTCTCTGGTTCTCACATCTCGACACTGTCAAGAAAAGTGGCGGGGCAGGGGGAGGGCACAAATATAAAACTGGTAACTCATTCAATCTTTATTTTTATTTAAACCTCTCCACCAAACCCTGGGCTCGAAATTAAGTTTGCACATAACTTATAATGAGATAAAAGAGCTGAATTTCAAAATAAAACCACCTTTAATCAATCTGAGGATAGGGGAAACCAGAGTAGGAATGTATGAAGTAGTACAGTATTGCTTTTAAAATAAATTTAGAATTCAAAAAAGATCAATATACAATATAATCTTAGCAGTAAAGAATGTAAGTCATAAGAGTAAGAAACAGGTTTGCCTGGGGGATATAACTATCTGAAAGTACAATCCAGAAGTATGTATATAAAGAGTAAAAAGTAAATTCCTAAATGTTTAAAACCTTCTCCATTTTATGGCATTTTTAGCATCACCATATTTGTATCATTTTAGGAATATCCAAAAAGTACATGTTGAAGATGGCTTTTTTTTTTTGTAAGAAGGGCACTGTGGAAGAAAGGAAGGGAAAGAAGAAGAAAGGGAAGGAGGGAGGGAGAGACAGAGGGAAGGAAGGAATGAAGAAAGGAAGGGAGGGAGGGAGAAGGAACCTAGAGCCGTGTATTACATACTCTGAAGCACAATCACAAATGGCTCTTTGAATATCTGAGGAGGCATGGAGTTGCCTACAGACAATGCCAATGCAATGCCTGGTCTGCATGGCCAAGCATCTGTGATGTGGCTCTCACTTCTATTCTACGACCCACAGTGCATGCTACGCTACCAGACATTTACAATTACACAGTCCTTTTCATTATTATAAATCCTTGTAATTATTCAATTATATATCCTATGGTGTATTTCCCCCTTACAGAACAAACCATAAACATTTTCTTCCAGTGAGAAAAGATCACTGTGGGAAATCTGATGATGTCACATAAGCTTTTCTACTAATAGTATATTTATGGGCCGGGCACGGTGGCACAAGCCTGTAATCCCAGCACTTTGGGAGGCCGAGACGGGCGGATCACGAGGTCAGGAGATCAAGACCATCCTGGCTAACCCGGTGAAACCCCGTCTCTAGTAAAAATACAAAAAAAAAATAGCCGGGCGAGGTGGCGAGCGTCTGTAGTCCCAGCTACTCGGGAGGCTGAGGCAGGAGAATGGCGTGAACCCGGGAGGCGGAGCTTGCAGTGAGCCGAGATCCGGCCACTGCACTCCAGCCTGGGCGACAGAGCGAGACTCTGTCTCAAAAAAAAAAAAAAAAAAAATAGTATATTTATGAAGGACTGCTATACATGTATATAATTCCAAGAGAAAAATAAGAGCTCATTATTCAGTTGTAGAAAATTAAAGCTACTTCCACAACCCAGGAACTAGCTCAAGATAATGCTTTGCTGATGTGGAGTCCACGAATTCCAGTAAACAAAAACTGTATAGCAGATGAAGATGATCAATCTCTGTAATTATTAATCTACTGAATGTAGCTGCTGTCCTTTCTCTACAGTAGTTCTATATAGTAGCTAGCATGGGAATGTATTACTGTTCCATGTTCTTAATGAACACCTGCATGCTGTTTCTTTATTTTTTTTTTTTTGGCATGCTTTTTTAAAGGCAGAGTTTGGTGTGTGCTTATTTTCTGCTCAAGATGTTGCCTCTAGGAACTAGATATATTTTGGCTATGACTCAATTCCAGCCTTTGGACTCAATCTTAGCTTACTTTAACAGAGGCTAACAAGGCTTATGAGGGGTGAGGGTTAAAGAAGATGGATGGACAATGAGATTGTTGGGATAACCAGGCCAGGTCAGTCACCTTGACCTTCTTGAAGGTCAGTGGCCTTCTTGGAGGCGAGAAGAGATGGAGAACATGAACAGCTGGAGTCTGGGAGGCAAAGCAGGCACACAATTTTGTTTGGTGCCATTAATTATTATAAATGCATCTGCTATTTTTCTGGAACATAAAATTCTTCACTTTTTTTTTTTGGTAGAATATGCCAATAATGTTCATAAACTCTCCCTTGAACAATCTGAAAAATTTTCTCCATAATAATTTGAGTGAGAGAATAAAATGTCATAGGTAAGTCCACAAACACCATATGCAATCCTTGGAACAATGTCTTTCAAAGTGTGGCCCACATCTGAACTGTGCATGAGAACCATGTACCTAGTGCTGGATAATAGATTGGTCCCATCCCAACCTACTGATCCAGAATCTCTGAAGGCAGAGCCCGGGAGTCGGCCCTTGGTCTCAACACCACTCCTGGTTTATTGCTTTAGCAGCTCTAAGAAGTTCCTGAGTACTGGAGTTTCAAACGTTCCTGTGACTTAAGAATTTCCCACAGAGACTGTTAAGTTGCAGGTTCTTGGGCTCTTTTTACATCTTGGGCCAGCACAGAGGGGATGCTTAGTAAATATCTGTGACCAAAGAAGGGATTTCAATGGCCAGAGGGATGGGAGACTGGTATATGTGGGGCAATAGCAGTTTTGGCAATTATTTCATGCCCATAATCCTCGTCTTTTCAAATGATTATACTTTCTTCTCAGGAATCACATCTTTTTCTTCAGTCTATAACTGAATTCCTAATACTTCAAAAGAAAAACTGTTTTTAAAAACTGGAATGGAGCATGCAGTTGGCAATCTGAGCAGGCAGAAGAGAGCAGAAGGGAATGAAGGAACAGGAGGCAGCCTCTGCACCACTGGCTTCAGCTCCGACATGGTCCAGTGACTATGCCTTCAACATCTGGGGACTTTCTGACCTGACCCGCATGTCTGGTTTTAGGGGTGAGAGCAGCAAAGTCGTTTGCGTTTCAGATTCCTCTTTTTCTCAACAGCTGTGGCCTGACCACTATATTTGCTCTTACCTGTATTCCGAGGTCTTTCATTCTTGCAAGTGCCAGCTCTCTCAGGTTACCATGCTCTACTCCTGAGCTGACTAAAGGCATTGGAATATCCCTGTACACAGGAGAAAAACATAAGCTGTTGCAAAATAGAAATCATTCTCCACAGCAGTAAGGCAAGGATATTAAAAAAATAAAAAAGAACAAAAACAAAAAAGCAAGAAACTTATGAATCTGACCAGGAAATCAGAGGCAACACCTCCTAACAAGGAGCTTCTCTACGCCTCAGCTTTCTCATCAAGGAAATTATGATTTCCCCTGACCTTCAGGGTTTCTGTGAAAGGCACCTGATTGAAATCACTTTATAAGACTACAGAGTGCTAAACAAATGTCTGAATGCCCAATAACCATTTGTAAAGATTTTTTGAGTAAAGAGACATTTGTACCAAATAAATCAAGAAATAAATTTTTTCCTTTATGAAATTTGTTCAACAATGTAGCTTACACTTTCCCACACAGCTGCTGAATGACAAGTAACTGGGATGTTCAAAAGCCTGCCTTAGCCAACAACTGGTCTCAAAGAATAAATCTTTTTTCCTTGTTTCTCAAAAATCTAAGTTAAAAGTGACTGTATTAGAGGAATAACAGCTTGCCTAAAGATAGGAGGAAATAAAATTTGTTTCCTGGCATTAATACAGCATAAAGTGCGAGGCATCAAGGAAACTTCCATCAAGAGCTGAAGTTATGAGTTCCATTTTAGTTGCTCCAACACTCTCCTCTAGACAAAAATCAGTATCTAAAGATAAAACAGTTAACAAAATCTGAAGTAAGAATATGCTCCGCACATCTGCTTCCTATTCAAAGACAAGTCTCTAATTTGTTTTGTCTCCTATGTGGTTGATCAGAGGAAAGATGTGGAGAATATGCCAATGATTTTTTCTTCTCATTCTGCTTTTGAATCAACTTGAGTCTTTTTCTCCTCTTTTCACTTATCCCTTCAAATGTTAAATGCAATTAGCTAATTCATCCATTTGATTTTAATAAGATATTCCTCCAGCAAAAGTATCAAAAGCCAATCAATTAGCTTTAAAAGCTATACAAATAAGTCTGTTAGGCTCTGGAAGCCAGGAGAGTTGCCATAAATATAAATCAAAGACAAGTCAAAATTCTTTAAGGCAAAGACACACTGGAGGGTTCAAAGTGAGAGTGACATAAAATGTATATATTACAGTGACCAGAGTTTGCATATATGGCTTACTTACAGTTTTTGGTAAAATAAATTTCTATCTTTGGAACTATAATTTTCTTAAAATCAAATACATTTTAAAATTAGTAATCAGGTGATGCTGAATGAAGGCTATTAAAGTAAAAAATATGGTTGATTTTGGCAAGGAATGTATGTATATTTTAAAAATTTTACTGTTTCAGATTGTACAAGCCAAACATAAAGTCTTCCAAATGCCCTTTTTTACCCTAAAACAATTTATAAAGAACTCACAAATATATAAATTATTAAATATATGGCTATACATTATATATATACACATATAAGAAATACATAAAACTTAAAATTTAAAACATTATCATACATGGCACAAAATTAATCTGATAAAGTCACTGGCAACCAGTGTTAGTGCCCATTACATGACAAATACATTTAATTCTTGTTATCCATGATAGTTATGCTGTTGTGAATACTGAATTAGTGAATACTAAAGCATTGTCCACAGGGGATATACAGGGTTAGGTTCCTGTGAGCCCCTAAAACACCTTCAACTGATCAATGCATAACATTGTTTAATGCACGTTTCTGTTTAAAGGCACCTTATTTAACATATAGCTGATTCATTAACATTGAACTCATGGCCACAGCACTATAACTCATGGACAGCGCTATAACTCAAAGTAGCTTAACACATGCAATTTGTCTAAGGCACACAACAGCCTTCTTGCATTTAGGAACATGAGATAGCATCTCAGGACTACACCTGGGGCAGTGCTCCTCTCTATGTCCTTAGTTAATTAAGAAGAAAATGAATGAAGAGGTGTGGGATACCATGGATGGCTGGACATGGGAAGAGAGCAGAGGCCTTAAAGGTAGGGCCTCTGTGGGTTGAAGGATGACTGTATGCAGAAAACTGATCACTGAGAAGTTAATTACCCAATGCACCAAAAACCAATTAAAAAATCTCAAACCCTTAAAAGAAGCATCGATTAAACTCTCATCAGCTCTGTTACCATAGGTAGAAAACATGGTTTTAAACAGTCTCCTTTGTAGAACGGACTCAGAGGAGATAATCCAGGACAACGATGTGTAAGAGACTTGCCCATGGAGCCTACCCAGCTCACAGAAGGGGCTGCAGAACCCATCTCTCAACCAACAGGACAACTTCCCTCCATTAGCTCCCCAATCATAAACGATGCTCTGTTGTCCTGCTCTTATCCTACTGCCGTTTCCCTACATCCAAATTAAACTTCCCTCCCTACCTATAAAGCAACTGATTTGCTTATTAATCCATATGCACAACTTTATGCTTGCTCTTTGCACTAGCACACAGAATTCAAAGAACTGTTCTAATTTCTAAAAAGCATACTTTGAAACTTGATAGGGACAAATGTGGACAGGTATTAAACACACAGAATTCATTAATCTGATAAGTGGCAAAGGTAGAAAATGTTAATTAAAATTCATCTAGATAGACTGATAATTTACAATCATAAAAAGCTGAGGCACTTTGGAGCTTTAATTTGACATCAGGGAAAAAAATTAGGCCCTTCTTTGGTACTTTAAGTTCTCTGCTGGCAAATGACAATTTGGTTAGGCAGACCCTGAGTATGCCTCATTATGGAAACGACTAAAGCTTGCAAATGACATGTGAACTCCACAAGGATTTTCTAGGATATGACATCTGGTAAATCACCATAGTTGGAGCTACCTGGATGTTCAGTAATGGTTTCAAAACTAGGATCTAAGACCTACACATCAAAAATTATTTATGGTGCCAAGACAATTCTGTGAGAAAATAATGGTATTTTCAACAAATAGGCAAAAGAATGAAACTGGACCCCTACCTCATACCATATACAAAATTTACTCAAAATGGATCACAGACCTAAATGTAGTAAGAGCTAAAACTACACAACTGTTAGAATAAAACACAGAAGTAAACCTCATGCTGCTGAGCTTTTTTTTTTTTTTTAGATGGAATCTCGCTCTGTCACCCAGGCTGGAGTACAGTGGCATGATCTCAGCTCACTGCAACCTCCACCTCCCAGATTCAAGTGATTCTCCTACCTCAGCCTCCCGAGTAGCTGGGATTACAGGTGCCTGCCACCACAACCGGCTAATTTTTGTATTTTTAGTAGAGAGATAGTTTTGTGATGTTGGCCAGGCTAGTCTTGAACTCCTGACCTCAGGTGATTTGCCCGCCTTGGCCTCCCAAAGTGCTGGGATTACAGGCATGAGCCACTGTGCCCAGCCACTGCTGAGCTTCTTACACATGACGTCAAAGCACAAGTGACAAAGGAAAAAGATAGACTACATCAAAATTAAAGACGTCTGTGCTGCAAATCATACCAATAAAAAAGTGAAAAAACTCACAGAATGAGAGAAAATATATGCACATCATATATCTGATAAGGGACTTGTATCTAGCATATATAACGAACTCTTACAACTCAGCAACAAAAAAACCTAAGTGAAAAGCAGGCAGAGGAGAAACTTCCAGTTTCTGGTTCTGCATTTAAGGAGCTTGAAATTTGCTACTCCACTGGAACAAGTAAAAGGTCAACAGTCTGAAAAGTCAACAACTCTTATTGGACCTATAAGAGGGGAAGATACAAGGTAAACTACTGCCCCAGGGCTGGAGAGACAGGAAAAAAGAGGGAGCTGTGGCTTCCCAGAGCAGAGACCACAGACTCCCTACTTGAAGGCATGGCTTAACAGAGCAGAGACTCCTGAGTGGAAACTGCTGTGAGAAACCAACTCTAAAGTAAGAAAACCTGAACTCTAACTGATGAACTGCTGGAGGCTCAGACAAGTCTGAGAGTTAAAAACTCCAGATGGACCCAGTCACAGGCCAACTCCTACAATATTGTGAGATTTACCTCCAGTAGCTTGGTCAGGTCCCCACATTAAATATCAGAGAAATAAACCCTTCTGCTTCTGGCTGGCAGAGGAGAAAAGAAACCATTTTGAAAAATGACCTAGCACTACTTTTCTTAACAAGGCCTTCCCGTAGGAGAAACTAGTTAACCAGAGCCTAGCTGACCTGGGGGAAGGAAATATCCAACTCCTGCCCACTCTAGTCATCCTGTCCCATCTAACGGGGAAGGAAAAAACGAGAAACCCTTGTGAAGTTCACAGTCCAGGGGCATAGGCTCACTGAAAGACTAAGACCTAATCACAGGACTAGCGAACACTTCTCCTCCCCTGTCATCTTACCATCAGGTTACTATAAGCCTATTTACAGCAATTCCTTTTACCTAGAACATTACATGTCCGACTATGAAGAAAAAATTAGACGGCATACCAAAAGGCAAAAGACAACTTGAAGAGACAGAGCAAGAATAAGGAACAGACATGGCAGGGATGTTGGAATGATCAGACCAGGAAGTTAAAACAACTATAATTAACATGCCGAAGGCTCTAACAGAAAGGTAGCTAGCATTTAAGGACAGAGGGGAATGTAAGCAGAAAGATGGAAATCCAAAGAAAAACTAAAAAGAAATGCTAGAGATCAAAAAATCACTGAAACAGAAATAAAGAATGCCTGTGATGGACTTATTAGTAGACAGACACAGCTGAGAAAAGAATCTCTAGGCTTGAGATATTATCAAGAGAAACTTTGAAAATGGAAAAGCAGACAACAAAGACTGAAAGAAATAGAACAGAATTTCCAAGAACTGTGGGACAATTACAAAATGTGTCACACAGGCCGGGTACGGTGGCTCATGCCTATAATCTCAGTACTCTGGAAGGCCGAGGCCCAGAAGTTCGTGAACAGCCTAGGCAACATAATAAGACCACATACCCTCAAAAAATGGAGGCACACGCCTGTAGTCCCGATTACGTGGGAGGATGAGGTGGGACTTGGGCAAGAGTGAGACCCTGTCTCTAAAATAAATAAAAGGTGTAACATATGTATAATAAGAACATCAGAAAGAGAAGAAACAAACTAACATAGGAAATATTTGAAATAACAGAAACTGAGAAATTCCCAGAATTAATATCAGACATCAAACCACAGATCCAGGAAGCTCAGAGAACACCAAACAGGGTGAATGCCCCCAAAACCTACACGTAGGCACTTCATTTTCAAACTACAGAATATAAAAAGATAAAGAACATTCCTGAAAGAAGCTGGGGATGGGGGAAACACCTTATGTACAGAGAAAAATAAAAATTATATCCAACTTCCCCTAAGAAACCATGCAAGCAAGAAGAGAGTACAGTGAAGTATTTAAAGTGCTGATAGGAAAAAAAACACCCGCCACCAACCTAGAATGCTGTATCCTATGAAAGTATTCTTTCAAAGGATAATAAAGGAGAAAAAAAGGCTTTCTCAGACAAAAATTGAGGGTATTAGTTGCTAACAGATCTGCCTTGCAAGAAACGTTAAAGGAAATTCTTTAGAGAGAAGGAAAATGATACAGGTCAGAAACTCAGACCTACATAAAGAAAAATGTTGAACAAAAATAAAGGCAAAATAAAACCTTTCATTTTTTCTTATTTTAAAATGATCCAACAGAGTTCGTTCAATATAACAGCAAGGTATTCAATTATGTGTGCTGCTATAGATAGCTTATGTGTGTGTATATACACACATATATACAAATGCTTACTTATGCATGTATTTAAGTGAAATGAATGACAGTAATGATACATGGGACAGGAAGGAGGAATTAGGATTATTTTCTTATTATAAGGTATCACATTACCTGTGAAGTGGTACAGTGTTATTTGAAAGTGAATTTAGATTAGTAGTAAATGCACATTGCAAATTCTAGGGCAACCACTGGAAAAAAAAAAAGGAAAAAAAGAAGAATAACTGATATGCTAAGAAAGGAGAGAAAACTGAATAATATATAATGCTTAATTAAAACCACAAAGGGCAGAAAAAGAATGGAAAACAAAAATAGAAACAAAGAACAAGGGCAGCAAAAGCAGTGCTTAGAGGAAAATTTATAGCACTGAATGCCTATATTAGAAGAAAAATCTAAACTAAAAAAATCCAAATTTCCATCTTAGGAAACTATAAAATGAGTGAATTAAATCCAAAGTAAGCAGGAGAACAAAAATAATAAGAATTAGAGTGGAAATTAATGAAATTGAAACAGGAAATCAACAGAGAAACAAACCAATGACACCAAAAACTGGTTCTTTGAAAAGACCAATAGGCCGGGCGCGGTGGCTCAAGCCTGTAATCCCAGCACTTTGGGAGGCCGAGATAGGCGGATCACGAGGTCAGGAGATTGAGACCATCCTGACTAATATGGTGAAACCCCGTCTCTACTAAAAAATACAAAAAACTAGCCGGGTGAGGTGGCGGGCGCCTGTAGTCCCAGCTACTGGGGAGGCTGAGGCAGGAGAATGGCCTAAACCTGGGAGGCAGAGCTTGCAGTGAGCTGAGATCCAGTCACTGCACTCCAGCCTGGGCGACAGAGCGAGACTCTGTCTCAAAAAAAAAAAAAAAAAAAAAAAAAAAGACCAATAGAGTTGATTAGCCTCCAGCCAAGCTAACAAAAAAGAGAGGACGGAAATGCCTAGTACCAGAAGTGAAAGAGGAGACATCACTACAGAGCCCATGAACATTGAAAGGATAACAACGGCAGACTATGAACAACTCTATGCCCACAAATTTGATAACCTAGACGAAATGGACAAAGTCCTTGAAAGATACAATCTGCCAAAACTCACAAGAAGAAATACACAATCTGAATAAGACTATATCACTAGTGAATTCTACCAAACATTTAAGCAAGATTATACCAATTCTCTACAATCTCTTTCAGAGGACAGAAGCAGAGGGAATACTTCTTAGCACTTCTTAACTCATTCTATGAGGCCAGCATCCTTAATACCAAAACCAGACAAAGAACTTACAAGAAAACTACTGTCTGAGTCTGTTTGAGCTGCTCTAACAAAATACCATAAACTGTTTAGCTTATGAACAACAGAAATTTATTTCTTCCAGTTCTGGTGGCCAAGATCAAGGTACTGGCATATTCAGTGTCTCGTGAGGGCCCACTTTCTCACAGATGGTGCCTTCTTGCTGTGTTTCATATGATGGAAGGAATGAGGCAGTTCTCTGGGGCCTCTTTTCTTGAGTAACTAATCCCATTCATGAGGGCTCTGCCTTATTAACCTAATCACATCCCAGAAGGTCCCACCTCCTGATGGTAAGGATTTCAACACATGAATTTTTATTTTTTCGTGGAGGAGGAATACTCAGATCACAGCAACTACAGACAACATCTGTCATGAACATAGATGGAAAAATTCTCAACAAAATATTAGCAAATTAAATCCAATGTATCAAATGCATAAAAAGAATATGTTGAAACTAAGTGCAATTTATCGTAATTCATCACAACAATGAGCTAAAGTAGAAAATCTCACGATACTAGTCGATGCAGAAAGTGCATGTGACAAAATCCAACACCCATTCATGATAAAAGCTCTCAGTAAACTAGGAATAAAAGGGAACTTCCACAACTTGATAAACAGTATCTAAAAATGCCTATCGCTAACACCATACTTAATGGTATCCAGTGAGAAAGTCTTTATTCTCACTGGAAGTGTCCAGTGTTTCCTCATGACCAGAGTCCATGAATTCTTGGCAGGAATACCACAGAAATGATGCCCCGTCTCAGTGAATCACATAGGCATGCTATATTGACCTGTTTCATCACAGGATGCCCTGATCAAGACTGTGTCTGCTGGTTATCTCCACCATGGTCACCATTTCCCCCTTTACATCTGAGTAATATTTCATGGGGAGAAATGTCAATGTCATGACAACACCCTGTTCCTCATCAAACCTACAACTACTAGTCTCACATTGACTGATGATTCCTGTTTTTATCACCTTTCCTATAATGGTTGCCAAATAGTGACTATTTCTACCATCCCTCCTATATTTACTAATTGACCTTGTATGTATTTTTGTATGTATGTATCTTTTGTATGTATATATCGTTCCTATTTATCTATTCATTTATGTATATCAGTATAAACTTATAGATTCCTATTTTATACAAGTTTTTAACTAATAATAACATTATTTATTTTGTTGCTGACATTAGATTTTGCCAGTGGGTACCTATTCAGGCTGGTTTCTGGGTCCTTCTGAATGACCCCATCATTCTTTGGTTATTTACTTACTCTCTGGAACAACAAGATGTTCCATGTTCATCCTGTATGTTTGCTGCCCCAGCCCTGGAAATGGTCATTTTTCCAAGCCCCGATTTCTTTTAGTGGAGAGTGGGATTTAGAAACTATGATTGGATCTGGAGCAAGATGGCCAAATAGGAACAGCTCCAGTCTCCAGCTCCCAGTGCGAGGGACACAGAAGACAGGTGATTTCTGCATTTTCAACTGAGGTACCAGGTTCATCTCACTGGGGAGTGCCGGACAATTGGTGCTGGTCAGCTGGTGCAGCCTAACCAGCGACAGCTGAAGCAGGGCAAGGCATTGCCTCACCTGGGAAGCACAAGGGGTAAGGGAATCCCTTTAGAAACTGAGACACACAACACCTGGAAAATTGGGTAACTCCCACCCTAATACTGTACTTTACCAAGGGTCTTAGCAAACGGCACACCAGGAGATTATATACTACACCTGGCTGGGAGGGTCCCACGCCCATGGAGCCTCCCTCATTCCTAGCACAGCAGTCTGAGATCTAACTGCAAGGCAGCAGCCAGGCTGGGGGAGGGGCACCCGCCATTGCTGAGACTTAAGTAAGTAAACAAAACCTCTGGGAAGCCTGAACTGGGTAGAGCCCACCACACCTCAAGGAGGCCTGCCTGTCTCTGTAGACTCCACCTCTGGGGACAGGGCACAGCTAAACAAAAAGCAGCAGAAACCTCTGCAGATGTTAATGACCCTGTCTGACAGCTTTGAAGACAGCAGTGGATCTCCCAGCACGGAGGTTGAGATCTGAGAATGGACAGACTGCCTGCTCAAATGGGTCCCTGACCCCTGAGTAGCCTAACTGGGGGACATCCCCCACTAGATGCAGACCAACACCTCACACCTCACATGGCAGGGTACACCCCTGAGACAAAGCTTCCAGAGCAAGAATCAGAGAGCAGCACTCGCTGTTCAGCAATATTCTATCTTCTGCAGCCTCCGCTGCTGATACTCAGGCAAACGAGGTCTGAAGTAGACCTCAAGCAATCTCCAACAGACCTACAGCTGAGGCTCCTGACTGTTAGAAGGAAAACTAACAGAAAGGACACCCACACTAAAACCCCATCAGTACGTCACCAGCATCAAAGACCAAAGGCAGATAAAACCACAAAGATGGGAAAAAGCAGGGCAGAAAAGATGGAAATTCAAAAAATCAGAGAGCGCATCTCCTCCGCCAAAGTAACGCAGCTCATTGCCAGCAACGGATCAAAGCTGGACAGAGAATGACTTTGACAAGTTGAGAGAAGAAGGCTTCAGTCGATCAAACTTCTCAGAGCTAATGGAGGAACTACGTACCCTGTGCAAAGAAACTAAAAATCTTGAAAAAAGAATGGAAGAAAGGATCAAAGCTGGACAGAGAATGACTTTGACAAGTTGAGAGAAGAAGGCTTCAGCCGATCAAACTTCTCAGAGCTAATGGAGGAACTACGTACCCAGTGCAAAGAAACTAAAAATCTTGAAAAAAGAATGGAAGAAAGGAAAACTAGAATAATCAATGCAGAGAAGGCCATAAATGAACTGACAGAGATAAAAACCATGACACGAGAAATACGTGACAAATGCACAAGCTTCAGTAACTGACTTGATCAACTGGAAGAAAGAGTATCAATGATTGAAGATCAAATGAATGAAATGAAGCAAGAAGAGAAGTCTAGAGGAAAAAAAGGAAAAAGAAATGAACAAAGCCTCCAATAAGTATGGGATTATGTGAAAAGACCAAATCTACATCTGATTGGTGTGCCTGAAAGTGAGGGGGAAAATGGAACCAAGTTGGAAAACACTCTTCAGGATATCATCCAGGAGAACTTCCCCAACCTATTAAGGCAGGCCAACATTCAAATTCAGGAAATACAAAGAACACTACAAAGATACTCCTCGAGAAGAGCAACTCCAAGACACATAATTGTCAGATTCACCAAAGTTGAAATGAAGGAAAAAATGTTAAGGGCAGCCAGAGAGAAAGGTTGGGTTACCCACAAAGGGAAGCCCGTCAGACTAACAGCAGATCTCTTGGCAGAAACTCTCCAAGCCAGAAGAGAGTGGGGGCCAATATTCAACATTCTTAAAGAAAAGAACTTTCTACCCAGAATTTCATATCCAGCCAAACTAAGTTTCACCAGTGAAGGAGAAATAAAATCCTTTACAGACAAGCAAATGCTTAGAGATTTTGTCACCACCAGGCCTGCCCTACAAGAGATCCTGAAGGAAGCACTAAACATGGAAAGGAACAACCGGTACCAGCTATTGCAAAAACATGCCAAAATGTAAAGACTATCGATGCTAGGAGGAAACTGCATCAACTAATGAGCAAAATAACCAGCTAATATCACAATGACAGGATCAAGTTCACACATAACAATATTAACCTTAAATGTAAATGGACTGAATGCTCCAATTAAAAGACACAGACTAGCAAATCAGATAAAGAGTCAAGACTCATCAGTTTGCTGTATTCGGGAGACCTATCTCACATGCAGAGACATACATAGGCTCAAAATAGAGGGATGGAGGAAGATCTACCAAGCAAATGGAGAACAAAAAAAAAAGCTGGGGTTGCAATCCTAGTCTCTGATAAAACAGACTTTAAACCATCAAAGATCAAAAGAGACAAAGAAGGCCATTACATAATGGTAAAGGGATCAATTCAAGAGGAAGAGCTAACTATCCTAAATATATATGCACACAATACAGGAGCACCCAGATTCATAAAGCAAGTCCTTAGAGACTTACAAAGAGACTTAGACTCCCATACAATAATAATGGGAGACTTCAACACCCCACTGTCAACATTAGACAGATCAACGAGACAGAAAGTTAACAAGGATATCCAGGAATTGAACTCATCTCTGCACCAAACCGACCTAATAGACATCTACAGAACTCTCCACCCCAAATCAACAGAATATACATTCTTCTCAGCACCACATCGCACTTATTCGAAAATTGACCACATAGTTGGAAGTAAAGCACTCCTCAGCAAATGTAAAAGAACAGAAATTATAACAAACTGTCTCTCAGACCACAGTGCAATCAAACTAGAACTCAGGACTAAGAAACTCCATCAAAACCTCTCAACTACATGGAAACTGAATAACCTGCTCCTGAATGACTACTGGGTACATAATGAAATGAAGGCAGAAATAAAGATGTTCTTTGAAACCAATGAGAACAAAGATACAACATACCAGAATCTCTGGGACACATTTAAAGCAGTGTGTAGAGGGAAATTTGTAGCACTAAATGCCCACAAGAGAAAGCAGGAAAGATCTAAAATTGACACCTAACATCACAATTAAAAGAACTAGAGAAGCAAGAGCAAACACATTCAAAAGCTAGCAGAAGGCAACAAATAACTAAGATCAGAGCAGAACTGAAGGAGATAGAGACACAAAAAACCCTTCAAAAAATCAATCAATCCAGGAGCTGGTTTTTTGAAAAGATAACCAAATTGACAGACCACTAGCAAGACTAATAAAGAAGAAAAGAGAGAAGAATCAAATAGACGCAATAAAAAATGATAAAGGGGATATCACCACTGACCCCACAGAAATACAAACTACCATCAGAGAATACTATAAACACCTCTATGCAAATAAACTAGAAAACCTAGAAGAAATGGATAATTTCCTGGACACTTACACTCTCCCAAGACTAAACCAGGAAGAAGTCGAATCCCTGAATAGATCAATAGCAGGCTCTGAAATTGAGGCAATAATTAACAGCCTACCAACCAAAAAAAGTCCAGGACCAGACAGATTCACAGTCGAATTCTACCGGAGGTACAAGGAGGAGCTGGTACCATTCCTTCTGAAACTATTCCAATCAACAGAAAAAGAGGGAATCCTCCCTAACTCATTTTATGAGGCAACATCATCCTTATACCAAAGCCTGGCAGAGACACAACAAAAAAAGAGAATTTTAGACCAAAATCCCTGATGAACATCGATGCAAAAATCCTCAATAAAATACTGGCAAACCGAATCCAGCAGCACATCAAAAAGCTTGTCCATCATGATCAAGTGGGCTTCATCCCTGGGATGCATGGCTGGTTCAACATATGCAAATCAATAAACGTAATCCAGCATATAAACAGAACCAAAGACAAAAACCACATGATTATCTCAATAGATGCAGAAAAGGCCTTTGACAAAATTCAACAGCCCTTCATGCTAAAAACTCTCAATAAATTTGGTATTGATGGAACGTATCTCAAAATCATAAGAGCTATTTATGACAAACCCACAGCCAATATCATACTGAATGGGCAAAAACTGGAAGCATTCCCTTTGAAAACTGGCACAAGACAGGGATGCCCTCTCTCACCACTCCTATTCAACATAGTGTTGGAAGTTCTGGCTAGGGCAATCAGGCAAGAGAAAGAAATAAAGGGTATTCAGTTAGGAAAAGAAGAAGTCAAACTGTCCCTGTTTGCAGATGACATGATTGTATATTTAGAAAAGCCCATCATCTCAGCCCAAAATCTCCTTAAGCTGATAAGCAACTTCAGCAACGTCTCAGGATACAAAATCAATGTGCAAAAATCACAAGCATTCTTATATACCAGTAACAGACAAACAGAGAGCCAAATCATGAATGAACTTCCATTCACAATTGCTTCAAAGAGAATAAAATACCTAGGAATCCAACTTACAAGGGATGTAAAGGACCTCTTCAAGGAGAACTACAAACCACTGCTCTGTGAAATAAAAGAGGACACAAACAAATGAAAGAACATACCATGCTCATGGATAGGAAGAATCAATATCGTGAAAATGGCCATACTGCCCAAGGTAATTTATAGATTCAATGCCATTCCCATCAAGCTACCAGTAAGTTTCTTCACAGAAATGGAAAAAACTGCTTTAAAGTTCATATGGAACCAAAAAAGAGCCCGCATCTCCAAGACAATCCTAAGTCAAAAGAACAAAGCTGGAGGCATCACGCTACCTGACTTCAAACTGTACTACAAGGCTACAGTAACCAAAACAGCATGGTACTGGTACCAAAACAGATATAGACCAATGGAACAGAACAGAGCCCTCAGAAATAATCCCACACATCTACAGCCATCTGATCTTTGACAAACCTGACAAAAACAATAAATAGGGAAAGGATTCCCTATTTAATAAATGGTGCTGGGAAAATTGGCTAGCCATAAGTAGAAAGCTGAAACTGGATCCTTTCCTTACTCCTTATATGAAAATTAATTCAAGATGGATTAGAGACTTAAATGTTAGACCTAAAACCATAAAAACCCTAGAAGAAAATCTAGGTAATACCATTCAGGACATAGGCATGGGCAGGGACTTCATGTCTAAAACACCAAAAGCAATGGCAACAAAAGCCAAAATTGACAAATGGGATCTAATTAAACTAAAGAGCTTCTGCACAGCAAAAGAAACTACCATCAGAGTGAACAGGCAACCTACAGAATGGGAAAAAATTTTTGCAATCTACTCATCTGACAAAGGGCTAATATCCAGAACCTACAAAGAACTCAAACAAATTTACAAGAAAAAAACAAACAACCCCATCAAAAAGTGGGCAAAGGATATGAACTGACATTTCTCAAAAGAAGACATGCATACAGCCAACAGACACGTGAAAAAATGCTCATCATCACTGGCCATCAGAGAAATGCAAATCAAAACCACAATGAGATACCATCTCACACCAGTTAGAATGGCAATCATTAAAAAGTCAGGAAACAACAGGTGCTGGAGAGGATGTGGAGAAATAGGAACATTTTTACACTGTTGGTGGGATTGTAAACTGGTTCAACCATTGTGGAAAACAGTATGGCAATTCCTCAAGGATCTAGAACTAGAAATACCATATGACCCAGCCATCCCATTACTGGGTATATACCCAAAGGATTATAAATCATGCTGCTATAAAGACACATGCACACGTATGTTTATTGCGGCACTATTCACAATAGCAAAGACTTGGAATCAACCCAAATGCCCATCAGTGACAGACTGGATTAAGAAAATGTGGCACATACACACCATGGAATACTATGCAGCCATAAAAAAGGATGAGTTTGTGTCCTTTGTAGGGACATGGATGCAGCTGGAAACCATCATTCTCAGCAAACTATCGCAAGAACAGAAAACCAAACACTGCATGTTCTCACTTACAGGTGGGAACTGAACAATGAGATCACTTGGACTCTGGAAGGGGAACATCACACACCGGGGCCTATCATGGGGAGGAGGGAGCGGGGAGGAATGGCATTGGGAGTTACACCTGATGTAAATGACGAGTTGATGCGTGCTGACGAGTTGATGAGTGCAGCACACCAACATGGCACAAGTATACATATGTAACAAACCTGCACGTTGTGCACATGTACCCTAGAACTTAAAGTATAAAAAAAAAAAAAAAAAAAACAACTATGGTCTTGGAACTCACTGTGTTCATTACTGCTGGGGTGTCATTGCCTCTAGAACCTCTCAGTATACACTACTAAGAAATATATGCATGCATACACACATATACACACACTCACAGAGATATTTATATATATAGACATACATGCTATAACTATATATATATGTGTGTGTGTGTATATAATACATTTTTAAACCCATAAGTTCATACTGATAATTCCAATACTAGTATGGTACCTTGGTGTTCTTTTCAGTTTTCACCTTTTAAATGTTTGTAAATCCCTTCAGGGAGTGAAAAAACTGCCTCTCCTTATCTTTAGAACATCTACCCGTTTGCTAAATCAAGTAACTTCTTTGCTCAATGTAACTAATCTCCCAAAAACTGCAGCTGCCATCTCTGCACTCCCTCCCCTTACCTTTGCATCAGTCAGGTGCCAGACATGCTTCTGGCCATACTTCGGGGGCACTGTCTCCACAGGCAGTGGGAAGGGGAGATGGGAAGGCAAGGGGAGATGATCTCTACAAATACTTTTAATAACAAACTGGTACTTTTAAAAGACATTAAAATTTCAATAGATGTAAACTATCTAGGGAAGGTTTTACATACAGTGTTGGTAGGCAGAAGTGCATGATAAAAAGACCCAGGAGGCTGCTACACAATCTGTGGGGCCCAGTGCAAAATGAGAACACGAGAGTCCTTGTGAAAAAAATTATTAATAATTTCAAGATGGTGAGAGCAGAGCATTAAGCCAAGTGCAAGACCCTATGAGACTGCATGGGCCACATATCCTTGAAGCTGGCCCTGATTACCAGAGAGCACAAGTCAGTGAGGACCTGGTAACACAGGCATTTATGCTGATGCTGACAATTCACAAATGTCCTTAAATTTACGTCTGCCACTACAAGAATGCAACATGGATTCAATGGTCTTCGGTAGTATCGTGCCGGGAGTATACCAGATGGAAGTTCTTCCTCATTAAGGAACAGAAATGTGGTAATTGCCAGTTTCAGTGACAAAGTCTTTTTCACTGAAAATGAAAAGAGATAATTCTATGTATGCTGAGCATGTTCAGTGGACAGAGTACTGCAGTTAGCAATCTGGACTATATAAGCAGGCATTGTTACAGTCTTCTAGGAGTTGAAAACCTAGATGAGATTACTGACCATCTGAGCTTGCTACATTCATCTAGGTAGGAGTTAAAATTATTTTTAGGTTTCTCCAATTGGATTCAATCGAGTTCCACTTTCTTGGCCTGAAGACCGATTACATACAAGAATATTCACTGTTCTATTTCAACAGGTAAGATTTCAAGATTAGAGGTGCTGATACTTGCAATTTGCTCATCAAAAACCTTTCAAGTGATGTCTAGGCCTTTTTTTGTCTGCAGTTGCTCATATTTCAGAAACATGTTTGGCTTGTGAATTGGTATTCCTATTCTACTGTTTCATCATGATTTAAATATCACATCAGCAGACAGCTGTCAAATAGCCTGAGGGCAGCAACAGTTTAATGTGGCTTCATCATGTGTCTGGACAGAATTTTACATTTAATCATTGACTGCACCCTTCAGGGCTAGAACAGAATCTTCTATTAGGATGCTGCTTCATAAAAACCCCCTGGAAGATGTTACTGACTCAACTGTCATAAAACTAAAAAGTATAAATAGTTTTTTTTAAAAAAAGGTAATGGGTAGGGAAGGGTGGGGAAAATAACCAATTAAAAACATCAAGTAATGTACCAGTAAAATACAGTACAATTTTAAAAGTGTGAAACATTGTGTTCTCACTTAAATTATCTTCCTTTCCTCCATTCTCCCTTCTGATACCTGCCTAAAAAGAGTTCCTTCTCGGCTGGGCATGGTGGCTCACACCTGTAATCCCAGCATTTTGGGAGTCCGAGGCAGGTGGATCACCTGAGGTCAGGAGTTCCGAAACCAGCCTGGCCAACACGGCGAAACCCTGTGTCTACTAAAAGTACAAAAATTAGCCAGGCATAGTGATGGGAGCCTGTAATTCCAGCTACTCAAGAGGCTGAGGCAGGAGGATCGCTTGAACCTGTGAGGCGGAGGTTGCAGTGAGCTGAGATTGCGCCACTGCACTCCAGCCTGGGTGACAAGGGTTAGACTCCATTTCAGGAAAAAAAAAAAAAAGTTCCTTCTCCACATAAACCTTGTAAGTTCAGCTTCACCCGTCAACAGTGTGTTGCCTGTAATTGGTGGAAGCTGCCACTAGGTGAACCTCCATAGAGGCTAGGCATATTTTCTACAGGCACAGAACAGAAAGACACAAATGATTTTCCTTTACAATGGTTTAAAATAAAAATAAATAATCTATAATTATTAAAAATCATCTGAACTAAATATCCTGCGAGACTTTTCTCCTTTGCCAATGGTTTCTTCCTAGCAAGACATCACTAATATCAAATTAAACACGTTGAGTCAGGGTGCTTAACTGCAGTCTTAGACTAACACCAATTTTCTACAGTCTCAGAATTGCTCTAAAACTTTAAGGCTGAAGCTAGACAAAAAACACTGCTGAGTAAAATCCCCATGAATCTCTCTTCCAAAATCAGAAAGTTTCTCAGCCACTTGATGCTGTATAAACACTTAGCCTTCTCATACACATTTGGCTATAATGTTTAAGTTAGCAATTAACATTTTTCTGAGCACTTTTATATCAAAATTTTACTATCTAGCTTTTGATACAGGTTTCTTTTTTATTTTTTTCTTTTCTTTTTTGAGACGGAGTCTCGCTCTGTCACCCAGGCTGAGTGCAGTGGCACGATCTCAGCTCACTGCAACTTCCACCTCCCAGGTTCAGGCAATTCTCCTGCCTCAGCCTCCCAAGTAGCTGGGATTATAGGTGCCCACCACCACGCGCGGCTAATTTTTTTGTATTTTTAGTAGAGACAGGGTTTGCCATGTTGGCCAGGCTGGTCTTGAACTCCTGACCTCAGGTGATCTGGCCGCCTCAGCCTCCCAGAGTGTTGGGAAGACAGGCGTGAGCCACTGCGCCCAGCCTGATACAAGTTTCTTTCTAAAAGTCCAGACACAGCAAATTCTAGTTAAATCTGAATATAAAATTTAAAACACTTTGAAATGGAATTTCAGGTGTTTTTTTTTTTTTTTTTTTTTTTTGGAGACAGGGTCTTACTCTGTTGCCTAGGCTGGAGTACAATGGAGCAATTACATCTTACTGCAGCCTCGACCTCCCAGGCTCAAGTGATTCTCCCACCTCAGACTCCTGAGCAGCTGGGACTATAGGCATGTGCCACTTTGCCTGGCTAATTTTTAAAGTGTTTTTATTTTTTGGTAGAGATGGGGGTTTCACCATGTTTCCCAGGCTGGTCTTGAACTCCTAGGTTCAAGCAATCTACCTGCCATGGCCTCCCAAAGTGCTGGGATTATACACGTGAGCCAGTGTGCTGGCTGAATTAAAGGTTTTCGAATAAAGATATGAAGCTGTTTTACTAGAACACAGCTATTAGACTGTTGTTATGTGCTAAGTGTCCTATACGAACATAAATGTGGCCTCTTGGTTTCCTGGTCTCCCATTCGTCTGGGTGAGAGGAAAGAATTCAAAATGAGGCAACATTTATGAACTTTTTTGAGCTTTCTCAATAAAAAGACAATATTTATAATCCAAATTTCATGACTGGCAAATTAAATATAAACAGACAACTGACGTAAGAAGAAACACAAATAATAACCAGTTACAAGGGAAACTAGGAAAATGCAAATTAATACCCTTAATTAAATAAAATAAAAATACTACAAAGCACCCAATTCTGTAGAGGTTGTGATAAAACCAGTAAATGTTTACTCTAAACTGGTATAATCCCTTTGGAAAGCCATATCAATATTCACAGCAAAAGCTGTAACATTTATTTATTTTCCCCTTGTTCCAGAAAGGATTTAAGAAGTATAATAGTAATGAAAAAAATGCTTAGATCCTTTACCACGGGAAATCCTTCGCCCAGATTATACCCCTCTAAGAGACTACTTCACCAGCACTAGAAAATTCTATGTATGTGAATTTTAGCTGTAGTGGAGGCCAGGATAATTACATTTAAAAAAGGAAGAAGAAATCAAAGAAACCTGGAAGCAATCTAAACGTCTAACAAGGTGAACAGTTTACTGAAAAATACAAATTAAAATTGCAGAGTACTATTCTGCCATTAAGTTTATAACCATGAAGATTATTCTAAATCCTTAAGAAATGCAACACGAAAGTGCCAATGGCAAATTTGCCAGTGTATAAAATATACTGGTATGTAAAGATGCACTCCAACTTTGCAAGGAAATTTCTGGAAAAATAATGTTAACTTGTTATTAATACATATATTGAAAGTGGTTTAGTTCTACAGAGAAAACATTATTTTGCTCATGTAAATAGAATATTTTATGGCTAGAAATCAGGAAGAAACATAAGATCTGGATAATTAGTAATATTCTACAGACTGTTGGTGGGGGGGAGTATAAAATCACATGATCAAAAGGGAAGTGTATGAGATCATGGAGTGGTGGTACACAGCAGAAACACAAGATGTAATACATTGACTAGAACGTGAAATCTCATATGCTACCTCAGCACTGCATAAGCCTAGTCTAAAATTTCAGTAGTTTCAGTGGCTGTTGAGAATAAAAAGCAAGTTCCAACACAAAATAAATCTGAATCATTTTTCAGTGTGGTATATACAAAGAAAATGTGGAGATAAAAATGGGTAAAAAGGAAGTAGCAAAATATAATAAATATGAATGAGGTCTTATACAGGCAGTCACAGTAATAGTTTAGTGAACACTCAATGCAAAACATAAAGTAGCATCTCAAGGAATTCTCCCCATGCTTACAAAAAAGTAAATGCTTTATTGAACCTCAGTCCACAGTAAGCTACATTTAAAAAAAAAAAATGAATTCTAACAGAAACATGTTTAACAACAAGTATCATAGTTACATATCAAAAGCACCCAAACTACATAACAAATAAGAATAAAACAAAATGGAAAATACTATGAAGATATTAGTCTTTGTACTAAAAAAAATCTAGCAAACGATCATATTCACAGTTAACTACATTATCAGTCCTAAAGCATAAAAACCTGACATCACAGCTAGACTCTGGATGACTCTCTTCACCAATGGCATTACTATGTTAGGAGCTGAGTCACCACAATCTTCAAACAATAAACTGTCCTCAGACTCATTGAGGACATTACTAATTCCACATTTTGAAAGAGATTGCACTACTGCCTCTTGTTTTACATTATTCCATTACATTTTAATCCACCCACCTACGTGTGAAGTAAGAGTGTCACTTCGAAATTGTAAGCCTACATCCACCTGTGCCACTCCTCACTCATAAGCTCCGTAAGTGATGTATTGATAGAGGAATATGTGTGACAGTTGGGCCTCCTGAAATCAGAGCTTGTGGACTCTCCTATGGGCCAATTCTCCCTAGGAGAAGTGTAACGGGGTCGTATCAGAAGAACTGAGAACAGCCAGGTTTCCTTAACAGGCCTCATATGTTGCTTATTAATAATGTCATGGCTTTCTTGTCATATGACCTTTTGGTTGTATCATATAAGTGTTCTCCACTCTTCCTGTCATGACTCCTTTACATTTTTCCTATAGAGACTATATCTGCTGCCCTTGTTTTCTTCAAGTCCTTATTTTCTCAGTTGTTGGTAGGCCAGGATAATGTCCCATAGTGGTATTTAAAAGTCTATAAAATTAAGCTTTTAATGGTATAGCAATGTCTCTGCTGCTTTTGACTCACTGGTTACAGCAGAAAGAAATTTGAGCTGAAAATGAAGGGAGAAAATGCAAATTCTTCATCTGATTGCCTGTGAGATCCATGCCTTGTTACTTTTGGTATTTCTGGATGTGAAATTGCTAACTATTTTGTGCTATCTGTTGCCATGCTCTGCGGCTGAGAAGCCGCAGCTTTACTGCTCTCTGGTTGCTTGAGTCAGTTATAACACATGCAAATCATCTTTTTCTTTTGTCTCTGTGAATGCTATTTACTGCATCTTTGTTGTCTATTGTATTAATTTAGATTCTGAAACAATCACAAAGTTACACAAAAAGTCCCAAGTGCAGTACAAATAATTATTTTCCTGAACTATTTGAAAGTTAATTTGCAAATAAGATGTCCCAACGCCCTGAGAATACTTTAAATATTTCCTACAAGGATATTCTCTTACACAACTACAAAAGAACCATCAAAATGAGGAAGTTAACATGGATACTTCACTAGTGTCTAATCCTAGATCCCATGTGAGTTTCACCAATGTCCCAATAAAGTCCTTTACAGTCAAAGGACCCAGTTCAGAACCTTGTATTTAATTGTCATGTCTGCATAGTCTCCTTCAAGTTGAACTCTTTTCTTGATCTTGATACTTTTGAAGATTACGGGCCAGTTATGTTTTAGAATGTTCCTCAATTTTGTTTTGTCTAACGTTTCTTGACTACTGGATTCAGATCGTGAAGTTCTGGCTGAGTAACAGAGAAGTGATGCTATGTTCTCATACCCTCTATCAGGAGGCCCAGAATTGAGATTTGTCCTATTACTGATAATGTTCACTTTGATCAGCTGCCAGGTTTTCCCACTATTCGGTTATTTTCTTTTTCTTTTTTTTTTTTTTTGAGACGGAGTCTTGCTCTGTCGCCCGGGCTGGAGTGCAGTGGCCGGATCTCAGCTCACTGCAAGCTCCGCCTCCCGGGTTTACGCCATTCTCCTGCCTCAGCCTCCCGAGTAGCGGGGACTACAGGCGCCCGCCACCTCGCCCGGCTAGTTTTTTGTGTTTTTTTTTTTAGTAGAGACGGGGTTTCACTGTGTTAGCCAGGATGGTCTCGATCTCCTGACCTCGTGATCCGCCCGTCTCGGCCTCCCAAAGTGCTGGGATTACAGGCTTGAGCCACCGCGCCCGGCCCGGTTATTTTCTTTCACTCTGTAATTGTTACGTATGGTGGGGCAGATACTCTCAAACTATGTACAGTCGGTAGTTGGTTCTAGTTCTGTTAGCAGGCAGTAAGTAGTTACATTCTACAAAGTGTCACCAACACACTTTGCAATTGAACACTGAGCAATTGCTCCTAGGGAAAATACCAGGTTAGGTTCCTGTGAGGTCCTGGTCACAATATTTTTGTCGACTCATTAATACATAACCTTGTTGTATGTGTGTTTCTGTTTAAACACAACTTACATATACTGTTGATTCATGAACACTGAACTCATGGCCAACAGCACATCAGTCATGCCTGAACAAAGCTTACATAACATGTATTCTCTCCAGAAGGCACGTCACGGCCTTCCTGCACTCAGGAGCAATAGCCAGCACTTCAGTACTATGCTTGGGGGCCACACTAAACAGCAAATCCTCAACAAACTGCATAAAACTTTGAAAAACATGGCATGAAACAGACTGCAAAAGGACACTGGCTCTCAGTGTGAGTGCTGAAACGAGAAGGCAGAGCGCCACCTGTTTGACCTCAGCTGGTGATATGCTGGGCGACTCAAATTTTTCACTGCTAAGCATGCCCAAGAATGACTGTGAAAATGCCAGTATTGGAGTTGAGTCACAAATGAATTTTAGTGAGTAGCAAAATTTGCAAATAAGGAATCTGAGAATGATGAAGACTGACTGCAAAAATTATGTTTCTGAATCACACAATTTATTAATTATGTATATCGGTATAAACTTGCGGATTCCTATTTTATTCAGCTGGTTACAATCTGTTAGTATCAATATTTATTTTGATGCTCAAATTGTCCCAGATTTGGCCAATGGGAGCCCTTTAAGCCAGCTTCCCCTTTCTTCTTTGAACACTTCCTTACTTTTTGGCACAAGATGCTCCTTTTAGTAATGGAGAGCATTTAGAGACCAAGATCTGGAAATCAGCTGTGCTCACTCGAAACTAGGTGCACTCACTGCTATAAACACACACACACACACACACACTCTATTTACAGTTGTCCCTCAGTATCCAAAGGAGATTGGTTCCAGGACTCCCAAAGATACCAAAACCCATGGATGCTCAAGTCCCTCATATAAAATGGTGTAGTATTTGCATATAACCTATGCACATCCTCCTGTATACTTTAAATCACTTCTAGATTACTTTTTTTTTGAGGTGGAGTTTCACTCTTGTCACCCAGGTTGGAGTGCAATGGCATGATCTCTGCTCATTGCAACCTCCGCTGCCCGAGTTCAAGTGATTCTCCTGCCTCAGCCTCCCGAGTAGCTGGGATTACAGGCACCTGCCACCACGCCCGGCTAACTTTGGTATTTTTAGTAGAGACAGGGTTTCACCATCTTGGCCAGGCTGGTCTCGAACTCTTGACCTCAGGTAATCCACCCACCTTGGCCTCCCAAAATGCTGTCATTGCAGGTGTGAGCCATCGCGCCTGGCCTCTAGATTACTTATTGATATCTAATACACTGTAAGTACTATAACTAGTTGTTATACTGTATTGTTTAGGGAGTAATGACCAGAAAAAAAATCTGTACATGTTCAGTACAGATGCAACAACCACTCACTGTTTTTTCTGAGTATTTTCCATCTGCAGTTGGTTGAATATGAAGAATGCAGAATCTGAGGATATGGAGGGCTGACTGTGTTGTTATTCATTACATTTACACTTATTTCTACATCTACCTAAACGTTGGAAACTATGAGTTCACACCAATATCTCCTATTCCAAAACACCACAATGCTCACAGTAATTTTCTCCTTTTTCAACATTTGTAATTGACTTCTAAGATAACAAAAAAACCTAGCACCCATTATCATTAATATATCTGCCAAACAGATTAACTCCCCATAAGTAACTGGCCTTTTCTTGCTGTCTCCTCTTCTGCATATACCCCCAACCCACCCCTAGAGGATGTACAGCTCTGACATCCTGTACCAGATCTGCCCTTGGTGGGAATGAACGCCCTTTTCGTCACATTCTGACTTCAACAGCCTGCACCACGCCTCTGCCTCCTGCATGTGAATGAGTGACCTTCTCACCCTGCTCTGGACCGCTGTGGCTCCCTGCCTCCTGTACGTGGACACCTACACTGCTCTGCGCCACCTAATGTCTTTTGGACTCAATTGCTTCAGAAGGGTTGAACAACAAGGGGAAGGGCCACGCAAGCAATTTCAACAGTTGATTTTTCTATTAAAATCTCCTTAGTATTCTTAGGTGTGTTTTTAAAAATAAAGATCATATAGGCAATTTAGATCCTGGAGTTTGGCCAATGATTTTAAAACTGTGAGAAATCAGTATGCAGCAGAAGTATCATGTAAATGTCCTTTGACCTGCAAGTAAGTCTGTTACTTTATATCCTTGATAATTTTCCTTAAGTAGTTAATTCTGCTTGTTTCCAGTGTTCATTGCTTTACATGATCAGTCACACAGTTTCTGTGCTCAGTGGAGTCCTGCTCTAGTAGCTGACTGTAATGCATTTGCAGTCTCCTTCTGGCCTTGCATTTGTAATATTGGAGCCTGGGTAGCTTTTGGCAGGGTGGTGGGAACGTGTGTGTGGGAATCGGCTTTGTTAGGATTGTAGGTACACAGAAAATTTTACAGCTTCTACAATTTTTCTGTGAAGTTATGTTATGTTTCTAGTATGTACGTATGTATGTATGTATAAATAGGCAAATAAGGTTCCTGACTGTAAATGAGATCTTACTTTCTCTTTCCTAGGAAGAAGGCAGTTCAGATTATTTTCTTCATGCCATCAGAAATATGTCACCTTTCCTCTATATTTACATTAATATCTGTAAAGAGTGATTGTTGCTACTCTTTTTCTTTCAGAGGCTCTAGAACACAGATTGCACACATGGCCACACTTCTTATGCTCACACCCATTACTGCATCTAGACGGAAGCAGACCTGGAAGAGGAAACACTGAACTAGACCATAAGCTGCTGGGAAGCAAGCACCATGCCTACTGACCGTCATGGCTCCATCTCCAGGCTCATGAATGAATGGGTAGATAAATAAATATGATATTGGCAAAGTGGCTTAGACATGCTATGATTTCCATCCCTCTCTATTTACAGATAGCATTCCAGTTACCTTATTTCCATTAAAAAATCCAAAACCCTTAATATGAAATCAGACTATTTCCATGAGAAATGGTGAACAGACTAGTCACCAACTATTTTAGGAATAAAAGATAACACACTACCTCTGCACTCGGTACACTCGAGTCCATGGAGGCACGAGGGCTAGGATCCGAGCCACCAATTCGACCAGGTCACTAGGAGAGTAACTCTTATATCTTCCTGATTTCCAAAGCTCATAAAGCCCGGTCCCACGAATCACCAGGGTAGGATAGAGTTTCAGACCATCGGGACGAAAAGCAGGGTTCTCAAAAAACTCCTGTGAATAGAGAACAGAAAATGACTTCTCCATTAGTTATGCAGAGATCACCCAGGGTGAAATCTCAACCCTCGGACAGCTTCTCTGGCATACCCTGTAGGCCCTGGGGCAGCCTTTGCTTCTGACCAGGTAGGGCATAAGACAGAACAGAAACCCCTTGTTTCTGTGGCCTCACTGGGGCAAAGCAAGTGTGTGCTGGACTGCACCAGGCCCTCACCATTCCAGCCTGTCTCCTGCACAATCTCATCTCATGCCACCCCCACCATCTTGCCTTTCCAGCCCTGCAAAGGCAATTTCCTTTGCCTGGAAAATTCATCAATTTTTCTTTATCTAGCGAATCTTCAGGTCTCAGTTTGAACACCACTTCTTCAGAGAGGCCCTTCTGACCTTCAAATACTAGCTGTCCCGCTTAAAAAAAAAAAAACCCATTGAACCCAGTATTACCTCTTTCTTATCACCACATGACAATCTATTCAATGTCTGTCTTCACTTCTAGAGTATATCTTCCTTTAATAATGGAATATACTTAATTGTTTAAACATTTCAAAAGTTGTGACAGAGATCATCTGACTTACAAAATTTAAAATGTTTACTATAGGGTCCTTTAGAGGAAAAGTCTGCTGATCCCTGAATATGACTACTTTGTCCCTAAGCCAACTGGCACCATTCCTATCCTGGCCTACACGTCGTCCATTTGTTATCCGGACACTGAGCAATACATCTAACTCATCTACTTTTGCCACAGTCATTTCTTATATTGTATCACCCCAGCTGGCTGCTTTCTTTCTTTATTTTGGGATGTAGCAATGAGACACCAGGCATTCTCCTTTCCATGACTTGGCAATGATAATTTGTTCTAATCTTGTTTTGCATAATATATTTTGGAGAAATGAAAGTGGACTCAACACAGTCCCCTGTTACTCCCACCTTGGCAGGAGTATCTACTCAGCTGGCAGGGCTCTATCTTGTAAACTGGAAAAAATCCTTTTTATCTTTGCCACATCATTCTTACAAAGCTCTTCATTGTTAAACTTGCTTTACAAAGAAATGTAACGATAGACCTTTCCATCTCTCATTGACATCTATCATGTTCTTAAATGCTGTATTCTTTATGTACTATTCAGTTTCAGAGATCTTCTTCTGTAATTGTGTGATTTTCCTATAATATTTGTATTTTAAAGAATCATCGGGTCTTTAATAAATATTCTGCAGCCTTTCCACAAAGAGCACATATGGAAGCCATTGTCCACCCAGTCTGAATCCACATTTGAACATGGGATTTAGAAAGGTACTTGTGGTGCTTTTATAATAAGTTTCGGAGACATATGGACTGATACATTCCTTTGGAAAGAATGAAAATTGATTGGTTCTCAATTTTTGGTTACACTAGATAATTAAAACAAGTGTTTCTTTTCTTTCCCTCCAAAACCACACTAAAGTAACAGGGGCCAGGCGCGGTGGCTCACACCTGTAATCCCAGCACTTTGGGAGGCTGGGGCAGGCGAATCACCTGAGGTCAGGAGTTCGAGAGCAGCCTGGCCAACATGGTGAAACCCCGTCTCTACCAAAAATACAAAAATTAGCTGGATGTGGTGGTGCGTGCCTATAATCCCAGCTATTCAGGAGGCTGAGGCACAAGAATCGCTTGAACACAGGAGGCGGAGGTTGCAGTGAGCCAAGATCTTGCCACTGCACTCCAGCCTGGGCGACAGAGCGAGACTCCGTCTCAAAAGAAAAAAAAAGAAAAGGAACAGGAAATAATTTTTTAAAAAGTATAAACCCAGAATAACAAAGAGGACTAGAAAGGAGGCAAGGATGAGACCCAAGATGGCAACAAATTCTTCAAAGACAGAAACTAGGAAGGCTTGTGAATGACTTTGCAAGTAAAGAAAACAGCAAAAGGAGACAGAAACGAAAACCCTGCTCAATTGCACTGCCGGGTCTCAGAAAGGCTCACGGATCAGAGGTACCAAGAACTGGGCAGGACAGAGGAGAGACATGGAAATAAAAACAGGGGTACTGGATCAAGTGTGTACATAGAGGGAATTATCTGTTAACCCTTAGCCTTTCCTGAACAGGGAGATGAGAACGTTTAGTCCCTGGAGAAACTGGAAAGCCTCCGGGCTCTGAGATTCCAAGTACAAAGGAAAGTCTAGATGAAGACCAAGGTTGAAAACGGGGAAAAGCCAGCACATAGACTGGTGGACTCTCCACCCCACTCTCTGGATGTCAGCAACCAACTTCCTGAGATATACCCAGGCCACCCAGCCCAAAGCAGGAAGTTGGAGAGTTCATCTCTGGATGAATCAAATGGCTCTACATAAGAGTTCACCATACTGACATTTAGGAATAACCTAAAGAAAGGAGAGCTTATTGCTAAAAGAACGTTCTTCAGTGAAGCACGCCTGCAAGCTAGGCACACAGGCCTTGCCATCCAGTTTTTCAATCCCCTACTCTTAAAAGCATAAGAAATTGCTTTAGGCCAGGCGCAGTAGCTCATGCCTGTAATCCCGGCGCTTTGGGAGGCTGAGGCGGGTGGATAACGAGGTCAGGAGTTCGAGACCAGCCTGGTCAACATGGTGAAACCATGTCTCTACTAAAAATACAAAAAATTAGCCAGGTGTGATGGCAGTCACCTGTAATCCTAGCTACTTAGGAGGCTGAGGCAGAAGAATTGCTTGAATCCGGGAGGCAGAGGCTGCAGTGAGCTGATATTGCGCCACTGCACGCCAGCCAGGCGACAGTGCGAGACTCTGTCTCAAAAAAAAAAAAAAGGGGGCATAAGAAATTGACTGAAGATCATCATAAACTTGGGGAAAGCCTAGGACATTAAGGGGCCAACCAAAACAAAAAGGAAAAAAGGAAACAGAGGCATTGCATAAAGAAAAATAAAATGTATAAAAAATATCTGTAATAAATTTCTTCAGAGATAAGATAAATTACAGCCACAATACAAGACCAAGGTGCTATAGAAAACTGAGAAACCAATTGTAGTTTTAAATTTCACTTCTTTGAAGATTAATTACTTTGAGAACTTTTTGATAGGTCTATCGGCTATTTGAATATTCTCTTTTGTGAAATGCTTGTTCAAGTTTTTTGCCCATTTTCCTACTGAGCTGTTTGTCTCTTATCAATTTCTAAAAATTATTTATTTTAAAACAATTTAATTTGTAGAGAATTCTTCTCTAGAAAGAACTCATATTTTTCATTTTAGCTCCCTTCTGTTACTCTTTACTAGGACGCAGTTAGAAAAGAAATATGATCCACTCATATTCCCTATGTGTTCCCCTGCAAAGATTACAAACAAGCAAATAAATCTGTTTACAGGAAGGGTAGTCCTTGCAATATTATTACTGAACTATTCCTTATGTTGAAGACACCAAGGAAAATACATAGCAAGACTCAGCTGTTTGCTATGGTTTGTTACAGTATGAAACATACTATATTTTTCAGGAGCACTTACACTTTATGAGTTCTGGCTATCCTACTGGTCCACCTAGGAGCTGTGCTAAAGAAAAGTGTGTTTCACACTTGGACATAGGGCAGGGAACATCATACCCTGGGGCCTGTCATGGGATGGGGGGCAGGCAGAGGGATGGCATTAGGAGAAATACCTAATGTAAATGACAAGTTGATGGGTGCAGCACACCAACATGGCACATGTATACATATGTAACAAACCTGCATGTTGTGCACATGTACCATAGAACTTAAAAGTATAATAATAATAATAATAATAATAATAATAGTGTTTCAGGTGCCTTTTTGGCCTGGGGTCTGAGCACCTGGCTATTAGTTACTGAGGGGAGGATACCAGACTCACAATCTATTACACAGCCAGTGTGGGGAAATTACGAAGAGGGATATCTGTGAATTAATGTTATCTCATAAACAGGTCCTCAGGTGCAGTTCACCAACTTAAAAAATAATAAAAGTAAACTTCTTGAGAGGAAAGAATTATTAACTTCACAAATAAGACATGGTGAACTGCATTTTTCTAAACAGATCAAATTAAAAGTACTTTTATAGATGAAATAACTTGACAAATATTGTCATCGCCTTCAATAAAAGGATATCCCTAAAACACACTAGCCCTATCTGAGAATCTGAAGAAAAACTAAAGGCCTGACCAATCTCATTTCCCACAACAAAGTTAACATGGATCAAGAAACTGTGAGGGTTAAAATAACAACAATAAAACAACCTAGAGTGAAAATTCAAAGAACAGAAAGGCAGTTCTAAGCTTAGAGGCATTTGAAGAAAAAAAAAAAAAAGATCGACTTAATGGAAGCACAACTAAAAGGTTAACAATAGGTTAAGTAAAATATTTAAAACAAATATAAAAAACAATGAGTCCATAATCTCCTTACCTAAAAAGTTCACATAAACTAATATTAAAAATATTCTTGTCCCAATAGAGTAATGAGTCAGAGGATAAAAACACACAACTCCAAAAAGATGAAAGAAATGTAATTAGTAAATACAAACTTGAAAAATGTATTATCACAATTTCAAAATGCAAGTTAAAATGGCACTTTTCTCGATCAAACTAGCAAAGAGTAAAATATATGTACATATGTGTGTGTGCATGTATAAGCATACATAGAAAATAAACAGGAGAGAATTATTTGTGAAGAAAAACTGCTGAAATGAGTGTAAATTGTTATAACTCTCTGCAAAGCAACTTATTAATAGAGTGAGAGTCTTAAAATGTTTCTACCTCTACCTGATAATTCTACTCCATGGAATTTATCATAAACAGATAAACCTAAATACGACAAAAAATTATACACATAAACTCATTTACCTGCAGTGTTTTTTAAATAATATTTAAAAACCAGTAATACCTTATTCTGAAAAACTTGCAAGGGGTTAAGCAAGATATGGCATATTAAATTAAAAAGCCATTTAAATATGTTAACATGTTAACAGAGACCATGCTACAACATGGATAAACATTTGTTATAATGTTAAGTGAAAAAACTATTACAATAATTTCCTATGTCATACATATTTGTATGTCTGTGTTATATTTGCAGAGACAACCTCACCCTCAAAAAAGCCTAAGCATAGAAAAATCTTGGAAAGAACCCATTAAAATGTTAAGAGTTTTGTCTGATGGGGCCGTGGGTGATGTCCCTTACCCTACTGTGTTTCCAGTATTCTATAATAAGGATGCATTTCTTTAACAATGGAAAACATCAGTAAACAGGCAACAAGAGCAGATGGGATAAGAAACATGCAGAGGCATTCTGAATGCGCCTGGCTGAAGCCACACTTACTGTGAACTGTTCAATGTCTCTTTCTAGTCCCACATTTGGCAGGTCAGGCATCATATGGGCCACCACTTTGAAACCGGAATCTTTGGCCAGGTGAAATGACTCACACACTGCCTTCACAGTGTGGCCCCTAAGGAAAGAAAATCACTACCTGTGAAAATCACTACCTATTTGTGTAAATGGGTGACAAAGTTAACACAAGGAACAGGGGGAAAACAATCTCTGAGACAGGTAACAGAAATTCCATAACCAAAATCATATGGCTGGGGGAAAAGACACCTCAGAAAGTTATTTTTTACATCCCCACCTCTCAGGAGGCCTGGAAGTAAATAACTTTATTTCTGAGATATTTCTCAGAAATTCCCTTACGCATCTACTCAAAGTCTTGAAAGTAAAGCATTGGGGTCGCAAAAGTTAATGTGTATTAAAATTATTTGGTTTAGCATCACCAGTCAAAATAAGCTTATGAATGTAAGTATCTGTATTAAAAATCAAAAGCTCAAAACCATGCAGAAGCAGCAAGCTGCTATGTTCTTTCCTTTAAAGATCTTATGAAATTATTTGTAGACAGAGAGGAAGACTGAAACCTACAATACAAAATAGATTTCACTGATGGGTTTGGAGGAGCCTTAAAAAAACAGTAGAAAGAGAGAATGACTTAGTGAGAAGGCAGAGTCATTTGGGGTCACGTGGATAAATCATCTTAATTTAGCATTCTAGAGCCACATCCAGCAGGAAACAAGTCCTAATAATAGTTTTGGGCAACTAGACTGAAGCCTTGTGGCAATCCTTCTGCCACCAAGGTGTTCCCATTCACGGCAGAAGGATCCTAAAAACCACAGACTCCATCTCACTCTCTCAGAATGCTCCCCTCCATTTCCATGACTTCAATTTCTAATCTCTTTTTGCTAATGACTTCCCAATTCCTAGGACAAGGCCAGGCCTGTCTCCTGAATTCCAAACCCAAATAACCAATACTTTAAAGCAGCACTATTTAAAATGACAGCCACTAGGCACATGTGGTTATTAAAATTTATATTTAGAAGAATTAAAATGGAAAACTTGGTTGCAAGCACAGAACATTTTGATCACTGCTGAATTGTCTATTGCCTAGTCCTGCTCTAAAGCAAACCTTCACTTGGCTATTCTACAGGTACCTGAAACTTAGTGTAGCCAAATGAAACCCATGTTCTCTCCAAGCCTCCTTGACTTCCCATTCTCTCTTATCCTCACTTCCAGTCAGTCACCAGCACCACCATTCACTTCTTTCCAGGACATCGGTATTTCCTGCTTAATTTCTGTAACAGCCTTGTACCTGATCTCCCTTCCAACTTGCTCTTCTCTGACCTGCCCCTTACACTGTAACTAAGGCATCTTTCTAAGCTGCAGATATGCTCCATCACATTGTAGCTTTAAGCCTGCTGGTGGCTTGCTCCGCTGGATTAATGTCCAGCCTCCCTGGGCTGACTCTTCAGGCCCCTAATAACCAGGCCCTCTGTTTGCTTTTCAGCCTTACTCTTATCATTCTCCTATCTCACATTCTAACCAAACTAAGCCACTCCAAATTCCCCAAATGTGCCACACACTCCCATCTCCAGGAGTTTGTTCCTATGTTCCTTCTGCCTCAATCTTCCTCTTCTGCACCTGACCAACTCAGACTCTTCCACGAAGTCTCAACTCAGATGTCGTATTCTTCAGAACGCTTCACCTTCCCCTCCATCTGCCCAGGTGTCTCTCTAGCACAGCCCTTGAAGGCTACACCACTCCACAGTTTCCCTGGTTGAAGCCTTTTCCCACAAAAGAGCATCCTATTCAGTTACTCTTAAACATGATATCCATGAGATTCTTCCCCATGCTAAAAAATATTCAACAGATCTCTATTCCTTAAGGGAAAATTCCATCCTCCTCGGCCTGGCATTCCTCTTGGTTGTTTCTAAGACGCTGATCAGTGCTTGTCTCCCTAGTTCCTCTCTGCTTCCTTCTCCTGGCACAACACCAATCACATCTACCGAAACCCTACAGAATAAAGGGGCCTTTAACATCCAACGCAACACATCCTTCCTCCAAAGCCCACCGTTACAATTCTTAATCATCTCAGCTGTCTAATAAACTCTCAATTGTCTCCCCTACTCCACTAATTTAGCAATCAACTATTAAGTTCCTTATACAGTTAACCTTTCACGGGCATTTTCTTTTCAACTAAAAGACATATTTCTAGAGGGAGCATAATAAAGTTCTAACAACTCTTATTTCCTTCTTTCCTTGCATTCCCGAATTTCTCAAAGTTTACAACCATGGCATCACCATACTTTTTGCTAGTTGGTATCTGCTCCACAGAAATGAATCTCTTCAACATTACTCACTCTTTTCTTTGTTCTTGGCC
Organism: Chlorocebus sabaeus; assembly: GCF_047675955.1. NCBI lineage: Eukaryota > Metazoa > Chordata > Mammalia > Primates > Cercopithecidae > Chlorocebus > Chlorocebus sabaeus. Next base: position 27,721,824 of record NC_132911.1, on the reverse strand, counting down.
TTCTCTCCTGCTTTAAACTACTAACCCTGAGTCCTCTCCCCTGCTTTCTATATGGACAAGGCTGTGTAGGACAAGAAGAGGGAGAGAGATGAGCGTGTTTACAGGCTGCTGGAAAAGAGTCACTAGAGAAAAACTGAAAATGAGGGAAGGAGAGATGGAAGTAAGAGGATAGACAGAAGAAAGAACTTCGAAAAGGAGGAATACCCATACTTCTTTCCCTAAGACTGGTCAGAATGAAGAAAGGCTGGGTATGAATGTAGAGAAAACTGGTGAAGCTGGAGGAAGGCTTGTGCAAGATCACCTGCCACCATCTTACCTGTTGGTGTCTCTAGCCACATCTTCATAAACGCTCTGCACCCCAATCTCCAGCCTTGTGCAGCCATAGGTCAACATGTCACTTAAATGCCGCTTCATGCAGTAATCTGGTCTGGTCTCTATAGTAATTCCAATACACTTTGTGAGGCTTCTCTCAGAATACCTGTAGAGCAAATCTAAAATAATTAACCTGTTGCAGGTTTCAAGACATTACTCACTCTCAAAAAAACTGCCTTCTTTCTGTCCTCCTAGCATGAGATAGTGGTAAAGAGTGTAGGCTCTGGAACCAGGCTGTCTAAGTTCAAATCCTGGCTCTGCTACTTCCTAACTACGCACATGAGGATGCTATTAACCTCTTTGTGCTTCGGTTCCTTTATCTGCAAAATGAGGATAATATACTATCTACACCTCATAGGATTGATGTGACTGAGCTAGCATAGTAATGTTATTATCATCATTATCATTATTATTCTCCTGCAGTAAGCTGCAACCATAATCTCCTTGAAAGCAGTGATTTTAACTGTGAAAACCTATTTTTCAATTCCTAGCAACCATTTTTCACATAAGTGAAAACCATCTGCATTATTTATTTCCCACTCTATATTTTTGAGTCATTTTAAATGAAAGAAAAAAAGGGGGGAGGGTATATGTAATGATTACAGGAATATTTTAGATGAAATGTCTTCTATATACACAAAAGTCTTTTCACGGAGTCTATTAATCTTAGCAATGATTTACAAAATTACCAATCACTTTTGTCTTTTACTAAAATCATGTATCAGAGTAGCAAGCACCACTTTAGATTCATGCTGTTTGAGTTAGTGGCCTTAATGCTGGCCAAAGAGGCAGAGAAGCAAGTCTCTTGCTAGCAGGGCTAGTGAAGTGAGGGGATAGGAGCTCACATTTACAGTCTTTTGTGGGCCAAGCTCTGTGCCACACACTCTAGTACTGAATCCTCCCACCAGCTCTATGAAGTGTGTCCTATTATCTCCATTTCACAAGTGGTGAAACTGAAGTTGAAAGGGAGTAAACAGCACGTTCAAGGACACAGAGCTAATAAAATTGGAGTCAGGATCCGAAGTTGGGTCCACCTGACTTCAAAGTCCTTGCTCTGTATTCCAGTTACCACACTGTTTAGACAACTCAGCATGGGCCCCAGACTTCTCTGCTTTTCAACATCTCTCAATTTTTTTTTTTTTTTTTTGATTCGGAGTTTCACTGTGTTGCCCAGGCTGGAGTACAGTGGCACGATCTTGGCTCACTGCAACCTCCACCTCCTGGGTTCAAGCATTTCTCGTACTTCAGCCTCCCAAGTAACTAGGATTACAGGCACGTGCCACCACACTCCGCTAATTTTTTTGTATTTTTAGTAGAGACGGGGTTTCACTATGTTGGCCAGGCTGGTCTCGAACTCCTGACCTCAAGTGATCCGCCTGCCTCAGCCCCCCAAAGTGCTGGGATTATGGGCATGAGCCACTGCGCCCGGCCAACATCTCTCAATTCTTAGAACCCAACCATTTTTCTTAATGCACCCTTCTACAATGTTCTCAATTTTGGGGGGAGGATGAGAGAAGCCTTAAAAAAATTACCATTTATTTTCCTTCTTTCTGAAGAAGTTCATTGCTCTTTATTGAAAAGTAAAAATCATAACATTTCTGTAATTTTTGTAACTAATTCTGTGAGGTTCACTCTTTCATTCTCAATTGTCAATAAAAACGGACTTATTTATTGGTAATAATAACTAAGAAAGCTAAGAATCACCAATCTAGAGAACAAATTCTCAAGTCTTTCATTCTGGACATCTGAACTCTTTTGCATTGTTTATTTCTGTATTCCGCGAGGTTTTAGGTAGGATTACCAGAGGCAACAGGACTAAAGGTAAACGAGTAGTTCAAAGTCACTAAAAGATGAAATATGTGACAGAAAAAAGGCTCAGACCTTATTAAATCTTGCCTAAGACAGGATTCAAACTAATTTGGCTTCTCTGAAACAATAGAATCATCAGGTCCTGTGCCTCTTAAACAGGTGGGTACTAAGGCACGCAGTAACAGGAGTACATGATGCCACAGAAGAGACGTAACGCACCTTTCTCTACCATCAAGTATTGGGTTTGAGGGAAAACATTTTTCAAATAAAAATAAATATTCATATACTATGAAGAAGGCACACAATACAAAGGTTGGAAAAAGAAAAAAAAAAACCAGAAAGCAAAAAGTTCTAAATGACTACGTTTTTAAAGGTAAATGAGAATATCCTAGAATGAGGCATTCCAATTGGTATTTTTTAAAAACCTGCAGTTATTTCTTAACAGTGATACTATTAAGTTAACAAGTGTAGTGGCATAATAGTAGCTTACATCACTGGGAAAAACTAGAGGGCAGGCAATTACACAAATGGGAATCTGTGTAGAGGAAAGAGAAAATTTATTAGCTAGTCTTCCTATTGCACAGAATGTCAAAGGCCCCACCAAGGACATATAGAGGACACTGCTATACAAGGTCTCTTTATAAGTCATCAGAATATAGTACAGGCCATAGAAGGAAACCTTATTCTCAAATAATAATTTAACTCCATTTCAAAAATGTCTTTCCTCAGGCAGGAAATGTCATTACCTTTTGCAGTAACAGAAATAGAGGAAGAAAAAAACAACTCAGGTTTTGAAAAGTCAATATTTTATATTTATAAAAAGGCTTTCACTACATTTCCTCTTTCCAGAATTATAGTTTCATCCGAAAAGCAATTAAACAGAAATTTGTATCAAATTTGAATGACAAAACAATGAATTTTTCCCATAGGCTTACTGTATTCTCATGAAAATTTTTGGATAATACTATATCTAATCCTACATCTCACTAAATCTAATTATTCATTTAACAGAGATGTAAACATATCAACATAACTATTCTTTAATATGCAAATATGCACATACAGGCTTTCAACCAATCTAAGCTGATATTTTATGGCCTGCTATTAATGTGATCCCCCTGTATCACCAAGGTAGCTATCCAACAGTATGTGCCATTTAGACAGCCATCCAAAAGCATGGCTCTCCTTCAGTACCCAGTCCAACTCCCATACTCTTGGGGGCTACAAGTTCTTCCGCATGCAGCAACTCTGTCAACTTCTTGAGAGACAAAGCCAAGGCTCAAAAGGGATCCTCTGATTCCAATTCTACTGCTCTTTTTGTGGTATTACAGATTCATTTTAAGCCTGTACAGCCCAACAATATGGGGCTATGTTGAATCCTACGCTTTCCTGTATGCCATAGGAATGGCACCAGCGATAAAAGATGCTAATGCTCTCTGTGAAGCATAGCTTAAGCCAAAAGCTTATGCTGACAGAATTTTTAAAAATTGTGGAGCAGGGGTGAAGAGAAATGGGACAATAACCCAGGAATTTAAAAGCAAACAAAAACCAAAAGCTACCAGCCTTCAAAACAGAGCTCCAATACATTTCTCCCCCGATGACATCTTCCCAGAACCCCTCCGCCCCCAGTGAGATCTCAGTGCTCCCATTCTCAAAGCATCCTGCCCACACTACAAGTAGTCTGCCTTGTTATGTGTGGATATGTCTGTCTCTCCATCTGGACAGGAAGCCTCTGAAAGCTGGCAGTCTCAAACACGTCTAGAGGCTAAAAGGCTTCAACACTAAAAATTCTCCGTCAATTAAAAAAAAAATTACAAATTTGAAGAAGGAATAAATGAATTAGGCATAACTGGGAATACAGGAGGTCTCTCTTCACTCCAGCAGCAGCCTCCAGATACATCTACAGTTTATCCTTCCTCTTGCAAAAAGTTAACCTTAGAAGGTGCCTAGCAGTAGGCCAGGTATTCTTCAGAAAGTAAAACTATAATAGTTCTTATCCCAGACATGCTTAAGGATCTAGCTGGGGGGATAAGACTTACAGAAAAAAAAAAAGAGAGAAACGACTACAGAACAAAAAGCTAGAAGTGGCAGAAATATAAATAGATTTAGATTGTTTCTTGGGAAGCATATTTCTATTTCTGGAAAGAAGAAAGCGACCTTTTGACAAAAGCACTATCTATCATCATCGTCTCCTTGCACTAAGGGCCCAACCAGGCGGACACTGATGGAAGGAAGATAGCACACTGATTTTAAAGTCTCTTCATTATCTTCTGGAAACTATCTTTTGTTTCACTCCAAGAAGCTGTGTTATCAGACAGGGCACCTCTCATTACGAATAATTCGTGGCAGCTCCTCTTTCAGAACCTTTGTCCTTACTGCAACTGGATGTGCCTGAATCTAGTCTTGCTTAAACTCTCACAAGAACTCAAGGCTCAAGTTCCTGAAAGGCTTACAGAACATTCCCTCTGTGGACATCCTGCAACCTCATAGTCAACCTGCTCAAACCAGACTGCACAGTAAAAAATGGTACAGAGATGAAATATTCATTTTCGTTAGTCACAACATATAATTTCTTCTCCATCTATGGTCCCAAAACAAGTCAGTGGAGTATACCCACTCCTTTGAACAGCCAGATTTGTTTGAATTGTTGATAACACCTCGAGTTATTGGTGTAACTCCTTGGCAGCAGCACTATGAACAAATTCCTCTTCTTAACTATCACCGTATCTTGAAAATATCTCAAAAAAATTTGAAGTTCTGCCCAATGCTCTGTGATACTCTAGACTTAAATGAGTTGTTTGATGTGCTTGAGGATTTAAAAATAACTATTCCGCCCAATCTTTTTTTGAGATGGTAGTCAAGTCTGCTTCCTCAATATTGGTGGTTTTGTCATGAGGTTCTATAAATTAACCATTGCCCAACACAAAATGAAGTAACAAAGAACAGAATTTTGATTTAAAAAAGAGTACTACCTATGAAAAACCAACCTGGTGGCACTGTAGCTTACAGACTAATCAAAGACCATTGTGCCCTATCATATTAGCTGGCAGGGCTTAAGATATATAAAAACAACCTATAACATTTTGTTTGAGGTTTGATTCTGTTCATGGCTGACAAAAACTATCATTTTGTAGTCCCCTCGTCTAGCTAAAGAACAAGCAGCAACACATTATTAACAGAAAAGAAAAAAAGAATCACAGATATTATATTCTTTTAATATTATATCCACATTGAAATTTAAGGGTTATATACATAAAAACATAGAAAATGATTGTCAGAAAGTGGTTGCTAAATGAAGAATAACTTGTGAACATATCTTTTAGATAAAAATTCTCATTCCATTAGAAAGCTTCAAATCATAGATGACAGATATAATTTTAGAGATAATACAGTCCTACACCTCCTCATTTTTATAGATGAGGAAACTAAATCACACACACAAAATAGTGAATTAAACTAGATAATAATGCAAAATAATAATATAAATAAGTCTGGAGGCTATGTCTCCTGATTCTTAAGGGAAAGTTCTTTCCACTGCATTCACTTAGCATTTACTAAGTACCAGAATTCTATGCTTAAGGCATTGTACCAGATATAAGGAGTCTTCTCCCTTTCTCTTAAGAAGACATTCCCTATTAAAGGATATAGAAAAAATACATTATAAAGAATTAGACCACAATAGTATTCATTACAACTATTATTCTGGGCTACTGAAAACCAAAGTGAGGAGATGATTAAACTGGTAGATACAAATCAAACCATCAGCTTAAATTGATGTATCAATAATTACAACAAATGTTAACAGACTAAACACTCCAATTAAAAGGCAGACATGAGCAAAATGGATTAAAAAAAAAAGACCCAATTACTGTAGACTTCTGTCTAAAGAAATGCATTTTCAAGATAAAGAAACATACAGGTGGAAAGCAAATGGATGGCAAAGGATAATACACAGGGCAAACAGTAAGCACATGAGGCTGTGACAGCTAAATTAATGCCAAGTAAACTGCAAGACCAGGGATGCAGAAGGACATATCATGACGATAAAGAGGTAATTTCATAATGGTGAAAAGCTCATACATCAGGAAAACACAGCAATCATAGATGTGTACGCACCTAACAACAGATTTTCAAAATAATTACATTAAGTAAAAATTAATATAACTGAAGAGAGACGTAGACAGTTCCTCAATCATTGTTGGAGATTTCAATCTCTTAGCAATTGACAGAACTACAAAAGAATAAAAAATAAAATCTACCTGAACACCACTACCAACCATCTTGGTTTAACTGATATTCATAGAACATGACACCCAGCAACTGAGAATATACATTTTTTACAAACATACATGGCATGTTCACCAAGAGAGACCACATATGCTGGGCCATAAAACAAGTCTCAATAAATTTTAAAACACCAAAATTATATAGAGTAGGTTCTTTGGCCAAAATGAAAATAAATTAGAAATTAATAAGATATCAAGAAAAACCTCATTGTCTGGAAATTTGTAAATTAAACACCCCATTCCTATACATTCCATGGATCAAAAATATATATATACATATAAAGGGCATTAAGAAATATTTTGAATTGAATAATTAAAATACAACACATCAAAATGTGTGGGATTCAGCTAAAGCAGTGATTTGAGGAAAAGGTCTAAAATGATGGCCAATCTTTTTGTTTTTTTTGAGAAGGAGTCTCATTCTGTTACCCAGCCTGGAGGGCAGTGGCGTGATCTTAGCTCACTGCAACCTCTGCCTCCCAGGTTCAAGCGATTCTCCTGCCTCAGCTTCCCCAGTAGCCATGCGTGCCACCACACATGGCTAATTTTTGTATTTTTAGTAGAGATAGGGTTTCGCCATGTTGGCCAGATCTGCCCGCCTCACCTCCCAAAGTGCTGGGATTACAGGCGCAAGCCACTGTGCCCGGTCAAGCTTTTATACCTTATTTAAGTCACTAGAGAAAGAAGAGTAATTAAACCAAAAGAAAGTAGAATAAAAATAAAAGTAGAAGTCTACAGAGTACAGGAAATAAACAAAACCAAAAGCTACTTCTTTGAAAAGAACAACAAAATTGATAAGCCCCTAACTAGGGTAAACAAGAAAAATAGAGAGAACACAGATGATGAGTGTCAGGGTTGAAACAGGGTGATCACTAAGATTCCACAGACATTAAAAGCCTAATAAGGCAACGTAATACCAAAATATTTGACAAAATGAATGAAACAAATTCCTTGAAAGACATAACTTATTAAAATGGACACAGATGAAACAGAAAATATGAACAGCTCCATATCTATTAAATGAACTGAATTAATTATCTAAAACCCTCCCATAAAGAAAATTCCAGCCCTAGATAGTTTCACTGGTGAGTTCTAGCAAACATTTATGGAAGAAATCACATTCATGTTACATGAACAGTTTCAGAAAATAGGGGAGGGAACAACACATCCTTACTTGTTTTGTGAAGCCAGAATTATACTAATACCAACAACTAATACCTGACAACAAAACTATAAAAATTACAGGCTGCCACCCCGTATAAACATAGACACAAAAATCCTCTACAAAGTATCAGTAAGTTGAATCCAACAATATGTAAAGATGATGATATAATAGGGTTTATCCTAGAACTGTGAGGTTTAATGTTAAAAAAAAACCAAAATAATTCATATTATCACAATAAAGGAGGAAAATCATATGACCATTTAAATAGATGCAGAGAAAGCATTAGACAAATGAGTTAATGATAAACCCTCTCAATAAACATATTCAATCTAATACAGGTAACTAGAAAAAACCCACAGGCTGCACTTAATACTGAAATAAAAATGTTTTCCCTGTATCACTGGGAACAAGATAGAGAGGCCCACTCTTACCACTTCTGTTTAACACTGTACCGAAGGTCCTAGGCAGTACAGTAAGGCAAGAGAAAGAAAAGCATGCAAATCCAAAAGGGAAAAGTAAAAGGCACATTTGCAGATGACATGATTGTTTAGGAAGTAAATATTAATGGATTTACAAAAATAGCTTTTAGAATTAAGTAGTGAATTTAGTAAGGTCTTATAACATTAATATATAAAAATCAATTGTATGTATATACATATTAGCAGCAAAAATTTGAAAAAAATGAAATTTATGGCTGGGCATGGTGGCTCACACCTGTAATCCCAGCACTTTGGGAGGCCAAAGTGGGCGGATCACTTGAGGCCGGGAGTTTGAGACCAGCCTGGTCAACGTGGTGAAACCTCATCTCTACTAAAAATACAAAAATTAGCCAGAGATGGTGGTGGATGCCAGTAATCCCAGCTACTCGGGAGGCTGAGGTGGGAGAATGGCTTGAGCCCAGAAGGTGAAGGTTGCAGTGAGCTGAGATGGTGTCACTGCATTCCAGCCTGGGTGACAGAGCGAGACTCCCACTCAAAAATAATAATAATAAAATTTTAAAATGAAATTTACATTTCATTTACTGTAGCACCAAAACACATACAAATATTTTGAAAAAATTTGTTTACAAAAGGCTTACACAATCTCAACAACGAAGATTGCTAAGAGAACTTAAAAACCTAAGTATACAAGGAGATAGACTATGTTCGTTAATTGGAAGAAGCAATAAATTGTCAATTCTTTCCATTTGTTCTATAGTTTTAACACAATTCTAAATCCATTATACTTTTTAATAGACTTTGGCCAGCTGATTCTAAATTTTACATAGAAATGCAAAGGACCCAGAATTTCTAAAGCAATTTTGAAAAACAATTACAAAGTTAGAAGACTCACATTACTTGACTTCAAGACATACTAAAAAGCCACAGTAATCAAAACAGTGTAGCACTGGCATAAGGATCGAAAACAGATCGATGAAACAGAAAAGAGTCCAGCCCACATCTACTGAGTCCTTCGATTTTTAACAAAGGTGAAATATAATCCGAATGGGGAAGGAAAGTCTTTAAAGAAGTAATGTTAAAGCAACTAGATGTCTACATGGGGAAAAAGAAACTGTGATCCCCACCTCATACTACACAAAAGAATTAATTCAAGATGGAACATAAACCTGCAAGTGAAAGCTCAAACTGTAATTAGAAGAAAACACAGGAGAATATATTTGTGCCTTGGGAATGTGCAATGGTTTATTAGAGACATTACAGAAAAGCAATAACCATGAAAGACAAAACTGCTAAATTCTACTTTATCAAAATTAAAAACTGGCTAAAAGATATCATTAATATAACAAATAGCCAAACTGCAGACTGGGTTTTCACATTTGCAAAATATAGAGCTGACAAAGGACTGGCAGCTAGCATATACAACCACCCCATCAAAAACGGGCAAAAGATTTTAACAGATACTTCACAAAGGAAATATACAAATAGCATAAGCACATAAGTGTTCAACATCATTAGTCATCAGGAAAAAGCAAACTAAAACCACGAGACACCATTATACACCCACTAGAATGGCTAAAATTAAAAAGACTGACACCACCATATGTTGGTGAAGATGTGGTACAACCAAATGCTCATACATTATTGGTGGGAGTACAAATAGTAGAGCCATTTTGGGAAAATGACTGGCAGTTTCTTGTAAAACTAAACTTATATAGCAATTCCATGTCTATTTATTCCCCAAGAGAAATACATACATATAGCCACAAAAAGACTTATACAAGAATGTACACTGAAGTTTTATTCATAATGGCCACAAACAAAACAGCTCAGGCATCTATCAATAGAAGGATGGTAAACAAACTGTGATCTCTGCATACAATAGAATAACTCACCACTAAATAGGTAACAACAAATGAATCATCCAACAACATGGATAAATCTCAAAATATTATGCTCAGTGAGAGAGGCCTACAAGAGTATGCTACATGGTTCCATTTATACGAAGTTCTAGAAGAGACAAAACTAATCTGTGATGGGGGAAAAAATCAGAAGAATGGCTGCCTCTGGGAGGCGCAGGGGAGGATTTACTAGGAAGAGGGATGTGAGAACTTTCCCCCGAAACATTCTGGGATGACAGTGACATTCTGTTTCTTAATACGACTTTGTAGTACAGGTATATGCATTTGTCAAAAATAATCAAATGGTATACTTAATATATGTGTTTCTCATACATATATTATGCCACACGTTGTTTTTTACTGTATGTAAATTTACTTCAAAAGAAAAACACTGCAAACAGTGAACACCAGTCAGTGATATGCACGATGAAGTATCTGGGGAGAAGCATACTGAAGCATACAACTTACTATGAAATGCATCAAAAAAGAGAGCGCAAGCATGCATGAAAGAGACTGATGAATGGATAGTGGAACTGACAGATATGTGATAAAGCAAGTATTATAGAATCTAGATGATGGGTATGTGGATGCTTATTGAAAACTGTTTAATTTTTGTTTCAAATAAAATCCTGAAAGACAAACAATATCACCTCCTTAAAGTGACTAAGATTGTATCCTACGTTCTCCGGCCAATGTTAAGGATCCTGGTCACCATGTATGGAAATCTGGGTGACCAAAAGAGAAAGTAAAATGGTCAACAGAATAAGTGCGAGGTAGGGAGTATCAGTGTCAAAGCCCAGAAATGCAGAAGGTCCTGAGGGCTGCCAGAAATGAGGCCCAGGGCAGCAGGGCCACAGTCAGTCACTCTCAGGCCTCTGTAGGTTCCTTTTGCTTCTGTCGCAGCTCTGCAAGTCTATGAAACTGTCTTCTGGGCCTGGTACCTAGCATTACCTAGCACTTCAGCTTTTCTAAGACAGGTAAGAACACAGTTGGAGGATTTAAAGTCATTAATGGGGAGGAAAAAGAGGAAGGAACGGAAATGAATTTAAAATTCCACAGGGAGAAAGTATGACTCACCCACTTTTTAATGGGTAACTACCCTTTTAAATTGCATCTTGTGAAAACAGCCAAAGAGCCTTAAAGTTGAATGTAAAACTGCTTCTGGGCAAAGCTGATTAAAAAGGAATAAAACCATTTTAAAAGGTTGTTCGAGTTATTTGGCAACATTTGCATTCTAGTGAATGGGTGACTCAGATCCCACTACCGGTCTTTTTCATCTCTAGAGCCTGATTGTTACACGATGACAGTCACCAGTAATTGTTGCTCTCTGGAGATTACTGAAGAATCTCAGTCCAGCTGATAGTAATGAGTGATTAGCACTTTGCTTGATTTAATGAGCCTTCACAAAAGCCATACCTGTTTTGTCCTTGAACTCTCTGTTCACTCAACTTTTGAATTTTTCCATCCGCAAGAATATGTAACACACGGCTTGCTACTAGCTTGCCATAAATAATAACCAGGCTCTCTGCTTGCTGGAGCTTTTCTTTACCTTAACTCCTATTCTTTTAAGAAGCAAAACTTTAATCAGGTTCAACATATGAAAACACAGCAGGGACACCTGAGCTAACACAGCAGTAAAACTTGACCCTAATGTGAATAGACTGTTAACCTTAAACGCTGCTTGCTGACCCATCGGTCTCAATATATCATCTTTAACCTAATTTAATATTAATCTTTAAAAAAACCCTGCTAAGCTAATGAAAGTCAGTTTACATCTATGTAGTCCAGCAAGCAAAAACCAAAGTAAAATAAACAAAGTTCATCACCTTACATCTAAGAGCAGTGGGCTACGCTGTGCAAACCAACCAGTTTTCACGCATACGCTCTGTGCAGGATAAGAGAGAAGAGCAAGGTCAAATCCAAACATTTCCGAGGGCCACATTATGTCAAAACCACAACTTCTCTGGGCTGCTTTTTATTTCACGATTATGCCAACACTTGAAAATACTTTCTGTCTCTAGTTCTATAGCACAAATGAGACTATTATTTCTTCAAATACAAAGTTTCCCTCAAAACAAATACAAACTCTATTATGAGGGGTCTGTAGTAAAACTCTACCCCAACAAAGAAACAAAATGCCACAAATCGGGTTTTTTTTTTTTTTTTTTCAGATTATCTGCCAAAAATATAGAGACTAAGAGAAAAGAGCAAAACATTTAAAGTGTGTGTTGGCAGAATTCAGTGTAATTTATTGATGGTTTTATGGCTCCCAGATTGTACTTTTATTACTTCTCAAGAGCCATTCATGACATGTGTTGCAATGAAAACCCAAATCGTATATAAATTTTTATCTGAAAATAAAGTGTTTGTTGCCCTCTTGAGGTAAATTCAAGAACAGAAACAAAACAACACTGGCACTGCCTAGAATATTACTGAAAGAGGCTTTCTCTTCCACAGGGCTTTTTTCTACAAACACTGAGTTCGCTGTACTAGACAACCCTATTTTCAACCCAATGATGGACAACTTACATTCAAGCACCACTAGCACTAGCACATTTCTGCAAAAATGAAACGTTACACCAAGAATAAAGCAAAATTTTTAGTTTCAATCGATGAAAATGTCAAACTAGATACATCCTAAAAGTTCACTACGCAGATATTAGTTGGCCTGCTTCATATACCTCAGGTGACCCAAACTGTAGGTGATGAAAAGCTTAGTGGCAAATTTGTATGGGGGAGACAGGCAAGTCTAAGATATTTACAGCTCCATTCCACTTAATATGTAAGGTCTTCAAGATAAGAAGACCTTACACATTAAGGTCCAAGAAAGGAGTATAGAAGTATATAAGTGTGCATAGAAAAACTAATCTTGATAGATGTCCCTGCCAGGGAATTTTCAGAGCTGAATAAATTGTGGTCAGTAACCCTCTGAGAGACCATTCTGCTGCCATTCCCGTCTCCTGGCTTTGAACTAATAAAGCATGGTTTTCCTCAATTGCATTTTATCTAAGGTATAGTTTGATTTTTCAGTATTATTAAAAGTAATTAGCTGGATGATATCATTACTCCTCTAAAGTTTGAAGACTTCAGCGTTTACTAAGCATGACTCATTAATGATCAGTTTTTTTTTTTTTTTTTGAGACACAGTCTCACTCTGTCGCCCAGGCTGGAGTGCAGTAGTGCAATCTCAGCTCACTGCAACCTCCAGCTCCTGCGTTCAAGTGTTTCTGTGCCTCAGCCTCCCGAGTAGCTGGGACTAGAGGCACCAGCCTCCACGCCCGGCTAATTTTTACATTTTTAGTAGAGAGGAAGTTTTGCCATGTTGGCCAGGCTGGTCTCGAACTCCTGGCCTCAAGCAATCTGCCTGCCTCAGCCTCCCAAAGGGCTGGGATTATAGGCGTGAGCCACTACACCCGGCCTCTTGATCAGTTTTGAATAAGCAGTAACAACACAGTCACCATCTCATCTGCTGTTAAAGCCCCTGCTGGAGGAAGAGATCATAATGCTACAGGTCCAGGTTCATGGACACAGAATTCACCTGTTACATTCCCCAGAGTCAATCGAACAGAAGTGGGATGCTGTGCACACAACTCTCTCAGCTGCCGGATCTTTCACATGGGCTCTTTGAGCTACCCTTGGTATTAAATTTTATGAAAAAGCTCCTCTCTTCTTTTCACTTTTACAAACCCAAGGAGAACAAAGGAAGTTAAGCGGGTAGGGGGAGTAGGGAGGGCACAAAAAGATGTGACTGCCCCCAATTCCAAGAGGCAACCATACCCAGGTCATAAGGTAACTGATCATTCATTTGAAACTCATTCACGCATTTACTTGTGCTTACTATGTGCCAAGAACTGCTTTACTTACAGGGTAATAAAAACCACTCTTAAGTCTACTCAAAATTTGATCCTACACAAAAATCTTAAGAGGTGGCACTATTTGAACAACCTTATAATTAGCTATATGAAACCCCCACCCCATATAAAAGAGAAGCCAGAGAAAAGCCTGAGGGTGGTAGGGAAGGGGGGCAAGGAAAAACAGGCCATATTGCTCTCAAGACCGTCAAGCTCTGACGATGTGCACACACGTGCACATACATACACACTCACATTCTGACACTTAGCACAGCTCTGACGATGTGCACACACGTGCACATACATACAGACACACTCACATTCTGACACCTAGCACAGCTTGCAAAGTTAGGCTCTGAAAGCAAAGCTACCAGGGGTTTACATCCCACTCTACCACCAACCACCTCTGCAACTTTGGGCAAACTGCTTCATCTCTCTGTGCCTCAGCTTCCTCACCTGAAAAACAGGGATAATCTGAACACTTAACTCAAAGGCTTACTATGAGTATTAAATAAGTGAATATTAAACACCATGACAACATGGCCCACTGTACATGCAGCAAAGGGAAATATCCTCCTTTGCTCCCATTTCCCATGTCCCTTCCTCCTCAGCTCTAAGATCTATGATGACCATTATTCTGCCACCTTTTCTATGCATTTATATACAGATGTGTATGTATGTGCATGAACACACAAATAATGGGATTGTACTGTAAGAATTGCTCTAAAAATTGCTTTTCACTTAGTATACTTTGGAGATCCACAACTCTCCCATGAGGTGGTCTCCTCCATTTACATGGTTGGCAACATTACCTGTGAGCTGATAATCCCCAGTTTCGTACCATCAGCTCAGACTTCTCTTGTATTCAGAGCCCACTGACATCTCCACTTGAATGTATCACAGGCACCTCAAACTTCACACACCCAAAACAGAACTCTTGATTTTTCTCCCGCTGAGATTTTCTCTGCTTTTCCCGCTACCTTTTCCACCTCAGTATACAGCCCTACCCTGCTTTCCTACCATTTCTGACAGCCAGAAACTTAGTGTCAGGCTTGATCCCTTCCTCTGTCTCAATCTCCTCTCCATCACCACTGCTGCCGCCCCCAACTGAGCAGGGATGGATGTAATCAGATGGCCTTCTATCTGGTTTCCCACTTTCACCCTGGTACTCCTCTAATCCATTAGCCAGACAGTAGCCAGAATGACCCTACCTGTTAACCAGAACATGCCACTTCCCCTTCATCTGCTTCCTACTGCATTTCAAACAAAATTTCAACTCCTCAAAAGCATGTATCTTGGCCCTTACCTAACACTTCAACCCCATCTCATGATGTTCTTTCTCTTGTTCACTGGGATCTGACATGGTTTGAGTGTTTGTCCCCTCTATATCTCATGTTGAAATGTGATTCCCAATGTCGGAGGTACGGCCTGGTGGGAGGTGTTTGGGTCCTAGGGCTGGATTCCTCATAAATAAATGGCTTACCACTGTCTCCCTGGTGATAAGTGAGTTCTCGCTCAGTTGTTTCACGTGAGATCTGTTGTTTAAAAGAGCGTGCCACCTACCCCACCCGTGATGTGATGTACTGGCTCCCCCTTCACCTTCCACCATGATTGGAAGCTTCCCGAAGCCTCACCAGAAGCAGATGCCAGCACTATGCTTCATGTGAAGCCTACAGAACTGGAGTCAATTAAACCTCTTTTCTTTATAACTTACCTAGTCTTAAGTGTTCCTTTATAGTGACACAAATGGATTAACACAGGATCTAGCCATGCTGGCTTCCTCTCCGTCCCTAGAACACCCAAGCTGTTTCCCATTTCAGGCCCTTTATCTTATCCTTTCTGCTGTTGGCCTAACTCCTCCTTGTACTTCAGGCTCAGCCTAAATATCACCACTTTCCAGGATCTAAAACAGCACACAGTATCTAGTGGGCCCTCAAGAAGGATTTGTTAAATAAGGAAAATAGTAACTATCCAGGTGTTCCCACAACTCCTGAAAACAAAAACTATTTTAAGACTTTCACTTCTTAAATCACTGAACTACATACTAACCTGTAGTATTCTTCTTGCTAAAATCAAGATGTCAAAATAATGCATAATTTTGTCAATTGGAACTCAAAATGAGTAAATTAACTTGTGGTTTGAATAACACATGATTTGACAAACATGAGCTTGTCCCCTCTAAAACTCATGTTGAAATTGTCATTGTAACAGTATTAACAGGTGGGGCCTTTGAGAAGCGATCTGAGCTTGTGGGTAAGATTAAAGCCATTATAAAAGGAAGAATTAGCCCGCTTTTTGTTTTTCTTGCCTTTTGCCATGTGATGACATACCCTTGCCAGATGCTAGGACCTTGACATTGGACTTCCCAACTTCCAAAGCTCTGAGCCAATAAATTTCTGTTCATTAAATTACCTAGTCTCAGATATTTTGTTACAGCAGCACAAGACAGCCAAAGATCCCAATCACAGTTATTATTTAATATTTATGAAATATTTACTCTAAATTAAGTTTTTAACTACCAGTACCTTGTTTTGCTGATTTTACAGCAGTTAAATGTTTCAAATAAAGCACACTCCCAGTCCCCTTCTTAGGTGGGCTGAAAAACTTAAATAGGCCAATCAAAACTACTGTTGTTTAGATGAGCCTAAGGCTGAAAAGACCTTCATGGACCATATTTGGTGAATCTCTCTGTTTGAGAACACTACTATGTCAACAAACTATATTCATTTTTTCTTTAAAAGGGTTATTTCAGTGAAAGGATTATTTCCGTGAAAATGAGAACTTTCCACGAAACGAGAAAGACTATGAGAAGTAAGAATGTGGATGCAGGGCAGAAGGCATTCTCGTAAGCTAATGCTAGGAGCATAAACTGAAAATCACTCTGGAGACTATGATAAAATAAGAATTTCTTACTTGACTGCCTCGTAAATATTGTTGGAAGTATGTCCTGATAAGGCATCATGTAAATTTCGAATAAAATAATCTCTGTATTCTTCTGGAAGGGCCATAAACGTTCCACCCATCACAATAAACTCCACTTTATCCACACTATGACCAAGTTGTTTTAACTGAAAGACAAATTCATCAGCATTAGAATGATGTAAGCAAAAGCAACTACTCTAAGAAGGCATTGCAAATCTCTTATTTTGCAGTGTTTTCATCAGTAGTTTAAAAATCAGAAGTAATGAAACACATTCAGCTAATTCTGTGGATTAAAAATAGGCTCATCTAAAAGAAAAAAAGTGAGTACAACTCAAATAAGGAGAATGAGAACATAAAATAACAAATAAGAGGCGTGACTTTAATACGTACAAAGTGGAAATTTAAAAACACGAAGAATATAAACTAGAAACCAGTAAAGACAAATATAATACAATATGCAGAATAATAAGTATTTATTGATCATGTATTTTATGTCAGACTTGGTGGTAAGCCTAGGGGACAAAAAGGTGGCATTTATGGTCAACAATGATACATGAATGATTATGTAACATAATAAGAATTTGATGTAATGGAAGAAAACAAGAATAAATTAGAAAGAAAAATAAAGACAGCAGTCTAAAATTGATGGATGATTCTGGGCACAGGAGGCACTTCAAGTCTGCTTTCTAAAAAAAAAAGTGAAAGTCTGATTAAAAATGAAATATTCAGGCCAGGTGCAGTGGCTCATGCCTGTAATCCCAGCACTTAGGAGGATCAGGCTGGCAGATGACCTGAGGTCAGGAGCTTGAAACCAGCCTAGTCAACAAAGTGAAACCCCATCTCTACTAACAATACAAAAATTAGCCAGACGTGCTTGTAATCTCAGCTCCTCTGGAGGCTGAGACAAGAGAATGGTTTGAACCAGGAGGCGGAGGGTGCAGTGACCCGAGATTGCGATTGTGCCAGTGCACTCCAGCCTGGGCAGTAAGAGTGACACTCTGTTTCCAAAAAATAAATTAATTAATAAATATTAGGTCTCCTCTACTAGGGGAGAGAATGATACCAATCTTTCATTTTGTTGACTACAATAAGCCAAGATTCTAATTTTTAAAAATAGGTATTGAAATTAACACTAATTTCTGAAAATGGCAAAAAAATTTATACAGAAAAACTATATATATGCATGTGTATACATATATCTACACTAAAAGAATACTCTGTTTCTACATCTATCGTTGTTTCCAAGAGATACTCATCAAAATTACCCTGGTAGCTTTTTAAAATATCTTGCTAGAACCTTAAAGCTGACTTAATCAGAACATCCAGAGGCGAAGATCTGACACATGTTTTGGAGAAGTTACTCAGGTAATTCTAGCGCATTTAAGAAAAGAATCACTGCTCTATGTTCATTTCTAAATCTTGTAAATTATGCTCCTTTTCTGGTAAACATAAACATTTCAGCTCAACAGCTTTACATTTTAAATGAATTAACTATCATAGCTCAAAAAGAAATTGAAGCAAAGGTCAGTTTAGAACCCACTTTTTGGAAAAATGCAGGCTCCCCCAGGTGGGGTCCTCTCCTGTCACTGACAATCCTGTTCCTCATACGCTTGGGTGACAGCAAAGTGGATATGAAAACTGAACAGTATTCATCAATAAGCCAATAAATAAACCCACACACGACTTATCCACTATAGTATGTATTACTATCTACTTTAGACTTGGATGTGCCTACTATACATTACTGTTACAACTATGGACAGTGCTTTACATTCTTTAAATTGGACAAGTTTAAAATAAACTTGTAAATAAAGAAAATCTGTATTAATGCTCAGATTTCTTGAACAGTGCAAGGTCATGTACGTAGTACTTGTTTTTGGTCAGCTACACTAAGGTATAATTTACATATGATAAAATCCACTAACTTTAAGTGTACAATGGATGAGAGCATTTAGAGTTATCTACCCAGCACCATGATCATGATATAGAATAATGCCATACCCCCACAAGTTTCTTTGTATTCCTTTGTAGGAAATTTCCTATTTCTATCCAACAAATCTGTCATGATACTTCTTTTTGAGACAGGCTCTTGCTCAGTCATCCAGGCTGAAGTGCAGTGGTATGACCACAGCTCACTGCAGCCTTGACCTTTTGGGCTCAAGGGATCCTTCCACCTCAGCCTTCCAAGTAGCTAAGACTTCAGGTGCACACCACCACGCCATGCTAATTTTTTTATTTTTTTGTAGATGAGGTTTTGCTATGTTGCCCAGGCTGGTCTCAAACTCTTAGGCTCAAGTGATCTGCTGTCACAGCCTTCCAAAGTGTTGGGATTATAGGCATAAGCCACTGGGCCTGGCCAGTCAAAATTCTTATTCTGACTTTTGGAAGTTAAAAGTCAACATATCCACCTATTGTCTAAGAACTTTCATACATTTTTATTCCACAAATTTCATACTACTAATAACTTTCTACAAATACAAAAAAACTTAGAGAATATAAAACCCTTAAACAATAAATACAGTCTTTAAAGAAAGCAGTGTTTTTCACCTTGCTAGGCATGGCAAATTCTCCCTCCCTCAGACGGATACTGAAAACTTACAAAGGGGAAAAACACATTTTTTGTTATTTCAGGTTCAATTTGACTCAACCAACAATGCCTTCTTAGTAAGTATAAACAGCTAATTTTTAAAAAACATGTTTTTTAAAAATGTACCTGCTCTATTCGGTGTCTTGTCTGTAGGAAAGGGTCATATCTGGCACGGATAGCTCTCATGGAGGTTGGCTAGAAGAGAAAAATATTGTTATGCTCACATTGAATTAAAAATAAAAAGTAGTTTCAAAAGGATTGTATTTAAAAAAAAAAAAAAACAACTCTCCATGGTTCAGAACACTGAAACATGGCTTGTACCCCCATTAATTTTTCTCAGTCTTGTCAGGGTTCAAAACAATGTCCTAAATCACATCCGGCAGGTGTCCACCCACACTGTCATAAGCACCTCAACAGCAGGGTGTCTCCTTGCATCACATCTGTCTTTTGTATAAACACTTCTGGAACCCCGGGGTCGCCAAAGTGTTCTGCTCACAGATACAGACGTGCATACATATTCTAGAGTCATGTAATAAAGTAACTTTTAAATAAGCTTCTAAAATACCACACAATTTTTAATGGCTACCATCATACAGTGGAAAACTCTACAGCCACAAAACAATGTATTGACATAAAATGTTCACTAAGATATTGTAAAATAAAAGGCAAAGTGAAAGAGGACTCTGATATGCGACCTTATATGGAATCAGTCGAACAAAGAATATGTCCAGGTTGAGCATCCCTAATCCAAAAATCAAAAATGCTCCAAAACTCAAAATTTTTTGAGTTAATTTTTTAAAACTTAATACAAACTTTGCTTCATGCACAAAATTATTACAAATACTGTATAAAATTAATTTAGACTAGGTGTATCAGGTATACATAAACCAAAAATGAATCTCATGTTCAGACTCGGGTTCCACTCTAAAGATTTCTCATTATGCATATGCAAATATTCCAAAATCCAGAAAAATCCATTATCCGAAACATTTCTGGTCCCAAGCATTTCACATAAGGGATAGGCAATCTGTGTATGCTGTATTCCCTAAAATATCCCTGAAGGATGGGGAGGAAATAATAGACAATACTAAGTGGTAGGGGGAGGAGCAAAAAAGAATGGCTAGGGGATAGGAATGAGAGGAAGCCTTTTCACAAAATCATTCCTCTTGTATTTTAAAAAATTTGAACCCTAGAAAACAGAAAAAAAAAAATGAAAACGCATATGAGAAAAAGTCACAAGGTTTCCTGGCTTCTGAGCTCTTCTGAGGAGGGTAACTCCTTCAAAAGTGCCTCACTGGCCTCCTGCCTTCCTTCTGGTCCCCACTCTAACCCTTTCTCTACATGGCCATCAAAATGATCTTTAAAAAAAACTAAACTGGATTGTATCATTCCCCTGCCTTAAATCCTAATAGTTTCTCATGACTCCTACACTAATATGGAAACTCCTTAACTTTGCTTACAAACCCCAGCTCATTTGCCTCCCAGCCTCACGCTTCCCTCACTCTCTGCACTGTACAACACCCCCATGTCTTTCCTTCCTTGGGTCTTATTCTAGTGATTTCTGTGCTAGAAATGCCCCTTCCACATATTCTTAGGACTAGCTCCTTGTCATTCAGACTCCGCTTCAATCTTACCTCCTCACAGAATCCCTTCCTAACCACCACAGCTAAACCATCTCAGCTGCCATCACCTTACTTGATTTTACATCTCCGCTTAGCGTTTTTTGAGTGCCTGATACTTTTTCTTGTGTCTTTACTGTCTACCTTCCATTATTAGAATACAAATTCCAGGCTAGGTGCAGTGGCTAATGCCTGTAATCCCAGCATTTTGGGAGGCCGAGGCGGGCGGATCACTTGAGGTCAGCAGTTGGAGACCAGACTGGCTAACATGATGAAACCTTGTCTCTACTAAAAATACAAAAATTAGCTGGGCGTGGTGGTGCTTGCCTGCAGTCCCAGCTACTTGGGAGGCTGAGGCAGGAGAATCGCTTGAACCTAGGAGGTGGAAGTTGCAGTGAAGGAGATTGTGCTACCGCACTCCAGCCTGGGTAACAGAGCGAGACTCCATCTCAAAAAAAAGAAGAAAAAAACATGTAAATTCTGGAAGATAAAGGGACCCTCTCCATTTTCCACTGCTAAAGCAACAGTACAATGTAGTGGTGAGCAGCAGAGTTCGAAACCTGCTTGTCTCTTACTAATAGTGTGTCTTTGGGCCAGCTGTTTAAGCCCACTATGCCCTAGTTTCCTGATTGGCAAACTGGGATAATGATAGTGTCTATCTTCAAAACACTGCAATAAGGTTTACAGTTACAAAGCACTTAGAACAGCGTTTGGGATAAGAAATGCTTATATAAGTATTTCTCTAGTGGCTAGAACAATTTAGGACACTAGTAGACACTGGTAAATATTTGGTGAATGAACAGCTTTCATAATCAGAAAAAAAAAGCAAAAACAAAAACAAAAAATTATCAGAAAGCCAGTACTGGTAAAACCATACTACAAGTAAAGCATGATGCAACACTTCATCAGGATGGCCTCAAAGTTACTGTACCTCATAGCCAGTGTAAGACTGGGTGGAATACTCAAAATCGGAATCAGGTCCACCAGGGCAGTATCTGCCAATACAACAAAAGAACAAGAATGTCAGATGCAAAACTGAGTTCAACCGGCTAGTTTCAAGCATCTACCGTCTCCATAGAATCCTGATAACAAACGAGCTTCCTTTTCAAATCCTAACAGAAGAATCTACCTTTGCAGTATCTGTAAATAACGTTATTTTCTACCAACAAGTAAATAAGATAAATATGTAAAGGGACACTATTACACCCATTTTCAAAATACTACCGTTGTGGTTATTTCAGAGGTTTAAGCTTTTAGGGACAAATAACAGAAATGAAGATTTCCTAAGTTTGAATCAATACTCAGTGTTCTCTTGGGAACCACACTCAAGAAAATCTTTCCCCCTTTTTATCTTCCTACCCAGAATCATGCAAACTTTTCTGCTAATTCTTTCAAATAGATGAGTTGGAGAAATCTAAAGGTTACGTATAAGGATAATTTTTTATTTTGATACGTTTCTGATCCAAATTCATTTTAAATTTCTGACGTGGAATTTAGGCAGCTCATATTCCCATGTTTCATTTATGAGTTAAACAGAATGTGCTGTTTTGAGTTGCATATCCCAATGTCTACTATTTTGAGTTCCATACCCTACATTTTAAAAATTGTATATTGCAACAAATTAAAATATTCATATGTTCCAATTTTATTTATTTATTTTGATATGCAGTCTCACTCTATCACCCAGGCTGGAGTACAGTGGTGTGATCTCGGCTCACTGCAACCTCCACCTCCCAGGTTCAAGCGATTCTCCTGCCTCAGCCTCCCAAGTAGCTGGGACTAGAAGCACATGCCACCACGCTCAGCTAAATTTTTGTATTTTTAGTAGAGATGGGGTCTCACGGTGCTGGCCAGGCTGGTCTTAAACTCCTGACCTCAGGTGATCCGCCTGCCTCAGCCTCCCAAAGTGCTGGGACTGTAGGCGTGAGCCACTGTGCCCGGCCCCATATATTCCAATTTTAAAGCATTAAAATATCTACCAATGGTTGCTTGTTTGAAAGGAGTAATCTATAAATCTATTAAGTCGAAGTTTTAAATATTACCAGCATGTACTGACTAAGGGCTTGAGGGGGCATACTTAGTTTAAATAAAACACACACACATACAATTTAACAAAATCACCATACTTACACACATATATTTCCTGTAAAACTGATGTGTGGACATCTGTGGGGTTTGCACATCACAGCCACAACAGCAATCTATAAAAGAAAGATGAATAAAAAAAGCTATTATAGGATAATTAATACAAAACGCCACAGAGTGGTTATCCCTTGGAAGGAAGGAGAGGAATGCAACCAGAGAGGGGCAAGACCGGGCTTCAAAGGTATTGACGAGGCTGTATTTCTTAAGCTGGGCACTGGGTACAAGAGCGATCTCTATTTAATATTAATTATCTTTAAATTGTCCATATGTATTATATATGTGAATTTATATTCCATTTTACAATAAATTAAGTACAAAATTAATTAATTGTTAAAGCCACAGTGATTCTTAGTCTTTCTCTCTCTGATTATCTTACTAAATAGCCTGTAAGAAAAAAATTACTTTATGCAATTCCATGAAGTTATATATAAACCTAACCTTTGTGACTCAAATGCCTCATGAACACACTGGATCTCAATATTTGCAGCAGGGACTATTAAACTAACAGCTTCATGTTTCAGGGTCTGGGTGTAAATAACTTCAGAGGAGTCTGACAGAGCCTCAGTGAGGTGAGGACAGGAGGCAGTGGCAGACACGCGAGATTGGTTACATCCGGGGCACTTGGTCAAATCTGGCCATTTATGAAAGCAAATGCAAGCCAGGCTTCTCACTGTCAGAGAAGTAGCTACAAATATGGAAAGAGAGAAAAGCAGAATGAACTCTATGGGCTGGGTGGAATTAAAGGTATTGTGGTCAATCAGAGTGTTCAACATATGGTAGACTGATAAATAAATACAAATGGAAATGTGTTACATGTATATGTGTGCATATATGTATGCAGCTATACATATATATGTCCTCACTTGATTCACTGAGAGAGTCTGGTGGCATAACACCCTAATAGCAGTAAGCACACCTAGTACTCAGGTCTTAGTTTCTAAATATCCTTCTTCACTGAAAGAAATCAAGGCTCCTTGGGGAAATGGCTGATTCCAGGGCTGGAACAAAGAAAGTCTAAGATGAGCCTAGGACATTTTTCTTTCCTTTCTTTTTTTTTTTTTTTTTTTTTTTGGTGACAGAGTCTTACTCTGTTGTCCAGGCTGGAGTGCAAGGGCACAATCTCGGCTCACTGCAACCTCCACCTCCTGGGTTCAAGCAATTCCCCTGCCTCAGTCTCCCAAGTAGCTGGGATAACAGGCATGTGCCACCACGCCTGGCTAATTTTTTGTATTTTTTTTAGTAGAGACAGGTTTTCGCCCTGTTGGCCAGACTGGTCTCGAACTCCTGACCTTAGGCGATCCACCCAGCTCAGCCTCCCAAAGTGCTGGGATTACAGGCGTGAGCCACCATGTCTGGCTGAGCCTGCAACATTTTATTGAGCCAGAAAGTTAGAAACTGCTCAAAGAATGATGAGGACATTTTAAAAAGACAGAAATCACCTTGAAAAGGCTCTCACTGGTCAAGTCTGCAATAATTTGTGCATCAAAATAAATAGTAACAGACGACAACCCACCAAAGAGGAAACCATTTATTCCTTCACACAAATAAAGGTGTGAACTGGGTATGTGATGAGAAACAAGATATTTACCTAGTTTCTAAGTATTTCTCCATACAACACTTCTTCATACAAACTGGGAAAAAATAATTTGACAGACGGTAAGTCTGGTGGACAGCACCTTGATCAAAATAAGAAATGTCAGTGATAGGAAACCTGAACCTAGGCACTACCGGATGGAAGATGATGAGAAGAACGCAGTGCCACTTCTGTGATGCACAGGCTGAAGACACATAAGCTGAATCTCATGATAAGGAAACAGCTGATGAACCCACATTCAGGGACATGCTACAAAACAACTTGCCTGAAATCTTTAAAAGTGTTAAGGTAATGGAGTCCAAAAAAGACAAAGGAAATGTCCAGACTAAAGAGATATGACAATGAAAAGCAATAGGTGATTCTGAACTAGGTTCTGTGGGACGTTATGGAAACAGTTGGTGAAACTTATGTGAGGTCTGAGGCTTAGATGACAGTAATGTATCCGAGTTAACAACCATGGTGTTTCAAGGAAAACACAAACACGAACTCAAATACAAACTCAAAATGGGTTACAAACCTACTTGTCTATATTTAAAAGTTGTGCTCTAAGAAAGACAATGAAAAGACAAGCCACAGACTGCAAGAAAATATCTGCATAATAGGTACCTGATAAACCATTTCCAGCTAAAATATACAAAGAACTCTTAAAACCTAATAAAAAACACCCAATTAAGAACAGGGCAAAAGATGTGAACAGATATCTCACTAAAGAAGATATACAGTGGCAAATAAGTGTACGGAAAGATGCTCAACATCATGTCATTAGGGAATTACAAACTAAACAAGGAGATACCACTGTTCAACTGTGAGAATAGCTAAAATCCAAAACACTGGCTGGGCACCACAGTTCATACCTATAATCACAGCACTTTGGGAGACCAAGGTGGGAGGATCCCTTAAGCCCAGGAGTTCAAGACCATCCTAGGTAACATGGTGAAACCCTGTCTCTACAAAAAAACCCACAAAAATTAGCTGGTGTGGTGGTGCATGCCTGTTGTCCCAGCTACTTGGGAGGCTGAGGTGGGAGGATAGTTTGAACCTGGGAGGTTGAGGCTGCAGTGAGCTGTGATCATGCCACCATACTCTAGCCTCAGTGACAGGACAAAACCCTGTCTCAAAATAAATTAATTAAATAAAATCCAAGCATCACAGCGCTCATTCACTGCTGGTGGGAATGCAAAATGGTGCAGCCACACCGGAAGAGTTTGCAGTCTTTTACAAAGTGAAACACAGTCTTACTATATGATCTACCAGTTGCACTTCTTGACAGTTACTCAAGTAAGCTGAAAATGTAGGCGGACACAAAAACCTTCACACAGTTTTGTTTAAAACTGCCAAAAACTGGAAGCAACCAAGATGTCTTTCAATAGGTGAATGAATAAGCAAATAGTGGTACATCCGTACAATGGAATATCATTCAGCAACTAAAAAGAAGGAATGAGCTGTCAAGCCACAAAAAGACAAGGTAGACTTAAACCCATATTGCTAAGTGGAAAGGCTGTTTGATTCCAATTACTGTACATGAAACTCTGGAAAAAGCAAACTTTATTAAAGACAGTAAAACACTCAGTGGTAGTCAAGTTACTTCTGGAGCATGGAGAGGGAGAGGGACAAATAGGAGCTGGTTTTTTTTTTGTTTGTTTGTTTTTGAGACAGAATCTCGCTCTGTCACCCAGGCTGGAGTGCAATGGCATGATCTCAGCTCACTGCAACCTCTGCCTCCTGGTTCAAACTATTCTCCTGCCTCAGCCTCCCAAGTAGCTGGGATTACAGGCGCCTGCCACCACGCCTGGCTAATTTTTGTGTTTTTAGTAAAGATGGGGTTTCACCATGTTGGCCAGGCTGTTCTCGAACTCCTGACTTCAGCTGATCTGCCCACCTCAGCCTCCATAAGTGCTAGGATTACAGTCATGAGCCACCACACCCGGCCACAAATAGGAGATTTTAGGGCATTGAAACTATTTCATACGACACTGTAATAGTGGATACATGACATTATGCATTGGTGAAACCTACAGAATGTAGAACACAGTGGGTGTTCTAATGTAACTACAGGCTTTGGTTAATAATAGTGCAGCAATATTGGTTCATCAATTATAACAAATGTACCAAACAATGCAAGATATTAATAATACGGAAACTGGAGTAGGTGTGAAGGTGCTAGAGGAAGTATATAATTTTTTTTTCTCTGTAAACCTAAAACTACTGCATAAAATAAACAAATCATCATCAGAGAAACAGCAAGAATAAAGGCATGGAGGTGAGAATGGCAGTAGATAAGGAATGGCCACCGGCTGTGTGTTTCTGATGCTTTCAATAGATCACTTTGTGACACTGTCAAAGATGAATTTCATGCAGGTAGGACAAAGTAGACGAGTAAGGAAATGACTGAAATAATCTAAACAAGAAATAATAAACGTCAAAGCATTCCTACCAGTGGCAGTAGGAACGGAAAATGCATTTCACATTTTTTGGAAACAGAGTGCACAGTGGTACCATGAACTAACATGGACAGGAAAGGTGAATAAGCACGTTTGGTATTAGTTTGGGTTATGTTATACTTGAGGAGGTTCTTAGGCAGTCAAAGGACAGATACCTAACTGACAATCTGACAGGAGGCTGAAGTTCAGCAAATGGTTCATGCTGGGAGTCAGCATACAGTAACAGTAAAATCATCATATGGATGAGGTTACCAAAGCAAGCATGTAAAGCACCAAACACAATGGGCCCAGGACAAAAGAAAACACCAACTTTTAGAGGCAAGCACAACAAGGGTAGCTCTCAAAGAAAGGACAGAAATGATCAGAGATAGAAGGAAAAACAGAGAGGGTGGTATCACAGAAGCCTCGGTTTACCAGGCAGGCTGAAAGGTTGCTAAGTTTCTGTCTTCTTTAGTGGCAAGCTCACACATAATGCTTAACCCCAAAAAGTCGGCCAGGCACAGTGGCTCATGTCTGTAATCCCAGCACTTTGGGAGGCTGAGGCAGGCAGATCACCTGAAGTCAAGAGTTCGAGACCAGCCTGGCCAACATGGTGAAACCCTGTCTCTACTAAAAATACAAAAATCAGTTGGGCATTGTGGCACATGCCTGTAATCCCAGCTCCCTGGGAGGCTGAGGCACAAGAATCTCTTGAATCTGGGAGGTGGAGGTTGTAGTGAGCCAAGATTGTGCCACTGCACTCCAGCCTGGGCGACAGAACAAGTCTCTGTCTCACGGAAAAAAAAGAAAGTCAAGACTTATCTATCACATAAAGAATGTTATTTTATTTAGGGATATGGAAGTTAATGCTAAAGAAATTGGCTAAGAGTTAAAAATGGTTGTCCTAGGGTAGAAAAAGGGAGGTGAGAGGGGCATGGACTATTAGTTTTTCTTAACAAGCTTTTTTTTTTTTTTTTTGAGACGGAGTCTCGCTCTGTCACCCAGGCTGGAGCGCAGTGGCACAATCTCAGCTCACTGCAAGCTCCACCTCCCAGGTTCACGCCATTCTCCTGCCTCAGTCTCCAGAGTAGCTGGGACTACAGGCGCACGCCACCATGCCCAGCTAATTTTTATTTTTTTTTTGTATTTTTAGTAAAGATGGGGTTTCACCACGTTAGCCAGGATGGTCTCGATCTGACCTTGTGATCCGCCCACCTCGGCCTCCCAAAGTGCTGGGATTACAGGCGTGAGCCACCGTGCCCGGTCAACAAACTTTTTACACTAGATGCAAACAAACGAAACAAAACAAAAACACTTAAGTACAAAGAAGAAGATATGAGGTTTGGTGGTACATTGTATGTTAAAGTCTTAGGGTTTAATTAGCCATAAACGTAACGTGATCCAGGAGACATGGTCACTAAGTCAACACAAGTTGCTTGGAATATAATATCCCAGTTCAAATAACAGAATGAACTTGTGGGATCATATCAGGAAAAATTTGGTTCTGGGGACCATATGTTAAGAGGGTCTTAATTCTATCAATTTCTGCGCATGTATCTCACACTCATCTTTTTTCATCCTAGAGTCTCCCTCCTAACTCAAGTCCTTAACACTGCATACTGAGATCATACCAAGAGCGTCTAAACTAGTCTTTTTGTCTCCGAACTACCCTGCACGTTGTATCCAAATAAATTTTCTGAAAATCTACTTTGTTCATATTACTCCCTTTTTCAAAACTTTTGTTTCCTATTATCTAGCTGCTTTGCCAGACATTTAAGATTTTTATAAGCTGATCCCAAACTACCTATTCAATGCACAGTCCTACTCTCCCGAACTGTTAACGCCCTTAAGTCTGGCACACTCGCTATTCCCTGCGCGCACCACACCCTTCCTGTCATTCTCTACCTCTGTGCTTTAGCCCCTCTGTCCTAGATTCCATGGTGCTTCGAGCCTGCTCTTCTTGGCTTATGGGTCAAGCAAGCTCTGTGCTTTCTACTGGGCCTTCCCCAGCCCCTTTTGCTGCAGGGACATTGCTGTCCTCTGGACTTCCACAGTGCTCATAATGACCATATATAGAACTACTTTGCACCATTAACTGCCTTTCAAAAGTACCTTTCATAAGCATCAATTATACTGAAAGCTACCCGCTTAAGATGACCAACATTTATCCTATTGTGATTGTCACCAAGCCTGAATCCATACTTTTAAAGAAGTCAAAACGTCTTCTACTCCTTTAATCAAAATTATACTTTTCTCCTCTTTCTGCTCTCCTTGCATTCAGCACAGGTCTCCATTCCAGCACATATCCTAATACAGGGACTTCATTAGTCAGAATCCCCAACCTCCACCTCACTACACGGGTGTTACATGAGGCAGGGACTTCTGCCAGAACAGATACCCAGTGTGTCGACACTTCATGAGTAGAATCACTCACCCCACTGGCAGTTCTGATGGGTTTCGCCTTTAACTTGGGAATCAAGACCTTGCGATATTGAGGAGGGACGGCAGCAATGATATCCACCAGCCGGGGCTGGGCAGAAAGGCCATATTTGGCGGCTGTCTTGGTTTTCACCCTGAAAGTAAAGCATCTCACATTATCAAGATCACGGTATTTTAAGGACATGCTATCAAGAGGATGATCTATAAACAATATCATTAACAACTGTCACTCTCTAATCCCTTCATCATGTGACAAGAATAGTTTTAAGATCTGTGACTATCAGGGAAATAGAAGAACAAAATTCACAAGTGAATGACTACTTCCCACCCTCGAGTACCAGAAAGAAAACCAGGACTATGGAGGGAGGACGACAATGACACAATACAGATCTAGTTCAGAATAGTGCTGCAGCTTCAAATGACTATTCTGACTCCACCTTTGTCAACCTCAGCACTACTGATGTTTGGGACCACACAGCTCTTTGCTGTGGCAGGTGGCCAGTGAATTGAGGGATGTTCAGCAGCATCCTTGGCCTCTATGCATTACCAGCCTTCTTCCTGTCTTCCTGTTGTAACACTCAAAAATGTCCCTAGACGTTGCCAAATGTCCTGAGGAGGAAATCACTCCTGGTTGACAACTACTGTCTTAGGCAAAACAATTAAAAAAAAAAAAAAAATCAAGGATGGCTACACAGAACCAAATAGGAAATAAAGTACGTATTTTTGAAAGTTTAAAAAAACTTTTACCAGCTTTTCCTTGTGCCTGCTAGCCAAACTCTAACAGTCACCCTGTCTTCTAACTTTAATCCATCTAGAAATATCTGTGAAGTGCTCACATCATTGTCAACAAATACTAACTGAGTACCTAACATGTACAAGAGGTTGCCTGAATATTGAATACTTGGTATGTTCAAATGTGCAAGGCACAGTCCTTTCATGTTCTATGTTTACATGTTTGCAGACAGGCATGCCGAAAAAATTAATGTATAAATGATTAAAACATATGTCATAACACACACACATACACAAGCACAATGAGTGCTTCCAGAATTCAGGGAGGAATCTGATGTGTGCCGGGGAGATATTTATGGAAAATGAGCACAGAAGAAAGAGTAGGTCTCAGTCAGTAAAGACACAAAGATGACATGGAGAGCAGAGAGGCTGATTTATGTGCAGATGCAAAAACAGGAATGCATATATTTTAAGAAATACAAGTAGACCAACTTGACAGAAAGCAGATTTTCAATGTAAAGGTACAGAGGTTTAAAAACTTGGAAAAGCAGGTTGAAGCCAGACTGAGAGACCTTCCAATAATAGGCTGGTGATATCTGAGGAGGGGCGAGTTTTAAGGAAGATGGCAGCTTTAGCTTTAAATGTGCTAAATTAAAGAGAACAACAAATATATGTAAGATGTAGAAATGTTCACTAGAAATTAAAGATTTGTATAATCGGGGTATAACAAAAAAAGGAAGAAAAACTGCTAAAGACATAGTAGAAAAATCAGTAAAATATAATAACTTTATAGTCAGAAGAGGATAATTATTTACTTATTTATTCCTGTAGCAAATATTTACTAAGCATGAGGCTTCAAGGAAGGGGTAAAATATTGCAGCATCTCAAGTATCAGAGAATAGAATCTCAAAAAAAGGTCATTGCTGTACGTGGTGATTAGATGACCTAGGGTTGGGGGGAGAACCCTTTCATTCGGGAAGATCTACACAGAGCGAATATATATTATAGTTTTTAAAAAAAATAGATGCAGAGATGAAAGACACTCTTATTTGAGACTGTAGGAAAGTCCAAGCTGAATATGATTATGGAGAGGAAGTGGATGAATGTGTCAAAGAGGTTCCACAGCAGGGGAGGGTTGGATTAGATCGGGGCCCCAAAGCGAGGGTTTTCCTGACAGAAAGCTGCTGCTTCAGCTGAGACAGTAGGGAAGGAAAGTAGGATGTGCAGCAATGCAGCACAGAAGAACATGGGCTCTGGAGATGGCTGACCTAATTCCAAATCCTAGCTCTGCCAATTACTAGTTACTTACCCATGGACAAATTATTTAACCACTCTCTGGCTCAGATTACCTACCTGTCAAGTGTGGCTGATATCAGTACTTACAGAATTTTGAGAGGATTAACTGAGCTAATACATATAATGCACTAGCAACAGTGTCTGGATTACAGTAAGTACCCAATAAATGTTAGAAGCTATTAGTATTCTTAAGCTGAGACAATTTTGCCATTAAGAAATGAATGACAAGGCAAGGCAGAAAGCTAAAATTCTCAACTAAAACAAAACTTGAGCTGGAAAACAAGTAGTACTAGATAATTTCATAAAAGAGATCTGCTACCTAAGAACAAGCTTGCTGTCTTTTTATATCCACTTACTTATTTAGATCGATGTCTTTCCCCTGCTCGTGGGCTTCAATCAGTTGTTTAATAACATCTCCTATAGTCAGCATCATCAGCTCAGCAGGGCTGAGATCTCCTGGAAAGTTAATATTCAACAATGTCAAAAATCGTATCATTCAATCAAGATTTTAAAATCTGATTTAGTGGCAGTTTTCCTTCCAAAACCATACAAATATGCCAAATGAATAGCTCAAATTCAGAAGATGCTAAACCTCTATTGTTTACGATTTGATCATATCTTTTGTATCTTTAATTTAAAACAAACCTGGTTTTACATAGATATGGGAAAAGCTCCCTTTAGAAGCACATACTCTATGAGATGATTACAAATAAATACAGGAAAGGATACAAGAAGGAGTAGAAACAATGTGAGGAGAAAGAACCTAATCACACACGAAAGGACCAAAGTAATTCTCTTCCCTTTATCTCCAGAGTTGTAATTACTAATATTTGCATAATACTTTAGCGTTCATAAAGAACATTTAGATGCATGAATTCAGGTGATTCTCAGAACAGAAGGCAGACAGAACAAGAATATGTGCCTATTACATAAAGATGCTATCAAGGAGTAAAGCTGAAACTCAAACCCAGGTATCTGCCTAAGAATCTTAATGCATTTCTAAAATATTGTCTGTCCACTATCATGAGCTTCTGGCAACTGGAGCTCCCACTCTCATCCAAAGGCAACAGCAGAAGCTGACAGGTTCTTGTACGACTTCATCTACTCAAGCACAGTTCAAAAATTGGTTCAAGGATGGGCATATCTCTAAGCCAGGCCAATCTGAGCTCTTTTCTTCAAGGTAAAAAATGCCAGTCTTTTTCCAGGGACAAAAGTTGTGGGATATCACCTTGGAAGCTGTTGGCAAGCAAGCTTCTTGCCTGTAGAGCAGTGGTTCCCAACCTTTTTGATAAAAGGGAATGGTTTTGTGGAAGACAATTTTTCCACAGGCCAGGGGAGGAGGGTGGTTCTGGGATGATTCAAGCGTATTATACCTATTGTGCACTTTATTATTATTATTACTGCATTGTTATATATAATGAAAGAATTATACAATTCACCATAATAAATTCTATTCCCATAGAATCAGTGGGAACCCTGAGCTTGTTTTCCTGCAACTAGACAGTCCCATCCGGGGGTGATGGGAGACAGTGACAGATCATCAGGCATTAGATTCTCATAAGGAGCACACAACACAGATCCACCGCAGGCCTGGTTCACAACAGGGTTCAGGCTCCTTTGCGAATCTAATGCCACTGCTGATGTGACAGGAGGCAGAGCTTAGGCAGTAACGTGAGTGATGGGAAGTGGCTGCAAATACTGATGAAGCTTCACTTGCTCGCCTGCTGCTCACCTTCTTCTGTGTGGCTCAGCTCCTAACAGGCCACGAATTGGTACTGGTCCGCAGCCCAGGGGGTTGAGAACTCATATTGTAGAGAAAGCTAAAAGATAATGAAAAGTGTGGATGGAAGGCCCGGGCAGCTATGGAGGCCTCACATTTACTTTATCTCATTTGAACCCTTACAGTAACACGGAAGGTAGGTACTGTTATCCCATTTTATAGATGTGAAAAATGAGGCTAAGGCAAGTTAACAAGCCATCGTAAATAGCAGAGCCAAGACTCAAATCCAGCTCTTTTCACCACAACTTCCATGCTTTTTTCACTGCAGCACACTGCATCTAATTTAATGAGGCAAGGCTAACATATACACAATTTTTGAGAGAAATAAAGTCCATCTATAATCAAAGGCTAAATGCTTTCCAAACCATGTAACTCAGCACTTTCAGAGTTCTACAAAGGTGCCTCAGGGGCCATGTAACAGAGGTAGGACTGGTGGTGGTCATGGCAGAGGAAGGGAGAAGGGAAGAGAAAAATAAGGCGGGGGGAAAAAAAGGAGGGGGTCTCTTTATTTCCACCACAGCAGCTCTGCTTTCAGTTGTTTATATATTGAGGTTCTGTAGAAGAATTTATTTGGAGGGTAAAAGGGGATTGGCCGATAAGAAGAGAAAAATATTTGGAAACCACTTGTATAGCTCTTGAGTGTATCAAGAACTGGAAGAGTAAATGAGTAGGAAAAGGCTTCATGGAGGAAATGGCACAGGGATCTTTAAAGATAGGGCAAGATTTGGACATGCAAAACAGAAGGCAATCCAGAACAAATAATGTCAGGCATAGGAATTATCTATCTTTGTGTGAAAGAGCACAGTCTAACTAGAATCCACCTTTCTAACAGGGTTTAATAAAGAACAGATTACAGGGGACCCTGGCCACTAGGCAAAGGCATTGAAATGGAATGCAGTAGACAGTGAAGAATTACATATTCTCAACTTTGGAAATAAAAAGATAAAAGTAATGTTTAAGGAAGGTAAGAATATGTATTGGTACAAAGAATGATTCAGAAAGTAAAAAAGGACACATATAATCTGGGTACTATGCAAATGGCTCTTGAAAGGCAACATTGTTTTAAAAAATCCACAAAATCTAAGACAGGATCCAGTCCCAATCCCTACTAGGTGTGTGGTAAAGGAAAAGGTCGACCTTTTTTTTTTTTTTTTTTTGGAGACAGAGTCTTGCTCGGTCACCCAGGCTGAAGTGGGTGCGATCTCGGCTCACTGTAACCTCCACCTCCCAGGTTCAAGCGATTCTCCTGCCTCAGCCTCAGCCTCCCAAGTAGCTAGAATTACAGGCGCCTGCCATCACGCCCGGCTAATTTTTGTATTTTTAGTAGAGACGGGGTTTCACCATGTTGGCCAGGCTGGTCTCCAATTCCTGACCTCAAGTGATCCACCCGCCTTGGCCTCCCAAAGTGCTGGGATTACTGGCATGAGCCACAGCGCCTGGCCGAGATCAACTTTTGAGCGCCCATTTCCTTGTCTGTAAAATAATACATCCAAATTTCACAAAGCCATTCTAAGATTCACATAATGTATATGAAAGCTAAAATACCATTCAAATATTAGTTAGTGATGAAGGTGGGTTAGGAGGTTGGCGGCCAAAATGAAGAGGAATAAACTATTTCAAGAGGTAATTTCTAAGTAAGAATCAACATGACTTGGTGACAGCAGACGCTAAAAGAATCCTGACAGATTGAGAAGGAGCAAGTTAGAGTGAGATAACAAATTAATTTAAGGCATGCAAATATGACAAGACCCAAACGAAGGTAACTTGGACACTTAGAATTGTTGCTTGCAATAAAGAAATATAGCAGTTAATGTCAAGAAGCATAGTGACTAACGATGTATTTATTTTTCATTTTATGTTTTTTGAGGTCACAGATACAGCCTGGCCAACCAGCTCCATACCTAAGTATAATTTTGGTCTGGGAAAGTTACTTAACTCTTTGAATCTCAGCTTCATCTGTGAAACGGAAATGATACCGACTTCAAAATACAGGCTCAATAAATGGTAGCTATTATTCTGACAACCATTACCATGATTAGACCAGCTGGTCAAACGAGTGTATAGAAACAGAAACAGAACCTGTGAGAGAATATTTAAAATTTGAATCCGTTCTGTTGAAAAACCAAAGGTGGAATTGTTCCATGCTAACTCAGGAGGTAATAAAAATGAGAATAATTGCATGCACAACTGTTACACTGAATCCAAGGATAATTAAGGCTTTTTTTCATATCTTAACATAAGGCTTTAAAAGAAACTCTCAAACTAACACGTCAAATGTGTCGTGAAACAAATCTTAACAAATGAAAAGTCCCACAACCCGTTAAATCGACGTTAACTCCTCGGAGGACATATCTTGGAATAAAGGTTTCCCTGCCATTCAAACAAAAGACACCAAGTGACTGCCAAAGAGGAAAAGAGGAAAGGTAGGGTGCTTCCAAAAGCAAAACAAGAGAAACGAGAAGGCTGGGGGGCTGGAATGGACAGACTGACCCTAGGTGGCGGGGCGACTGGACTGGGTAGCGGATTCTCGCGGGAGAAGTCTGGTTCAGCATTTGATTGCCTGGGCGTTCGCCCCTTTCGGACCACCCCTTTTCCCCATATCCTTCCCTTTCGCACCTTTCCGCTTCTGCCTCATTTCTGCGCCGCCGTAGCAGAACCACCAGGTATAAAAATGCAGCCACAAACTCAGACCTCGGGGAAAGCTCACAGCCACAAAGCAACCCCGCCTGTCGTAAAATGTCGGTCAATGTATCGTAAAGCTCTTCCCGAAAAGCCGACGTGCACAAAGCCACGCCCCGCCCCTTGTTGCAACTAGCGGGGTAGCTTGCGGCACCAGAGGCCTCTCAGGTGCGATCCTGCCCCGGGTCTCAGGGATAGAGGATGGGAGCGCCTGAACAGAGTGGTATCTTGGGGTTAGAAAGCTCGACTTGGGCAGTACAAATGTGAGACAGAGCTCTTGGATAGAGGCTACGTCAGGAAGTCTAAGTAAAAGGGTGGAAGTGGGTAGTCTCTCATGAGGGGAAGTGGGAGCCCAGGGTCGTCACATCCGGGGCGGGGGTGGTGTGGGAACGTGAATGGGCGAGACCACGGAGGAGGAACTTTTCACTAGTTGTGGAAACTAACCGAGGGCCTGGAAGAGACCAGGCAGGAATCGAGTAACAATCCAAGGTGCAGGCTTTGGGACCACGTGGTCACCTTGGTCTTAGATGAATGGCACATATGATCCGTAACTATCATGAAAGCTGTGAATGTCTCTTGTGGAAGGAAAATAACATCTCGGGACCCTAAACTCTGCCAAAGACAAAAGTTAAGCTTGGGGCCTGGCGCAGTGGCTCACGCCTGTAATACCAGCGCTATGCCCACCTCGGGAGGCCGAGGCCAGCAGATCACCTGAGGTCAGGCATTCAAGACCACCCTGGCCAACATGGTGAAACCGTGTCTCTACTAAAAGTACAAAAATTAGCCAGGTGTGGTGGTGCGCGCCTGTAATCCCAGCTACTTGGGAGGCTGAGGCAGGAGAATCTCTTGAACCCAGAGGTGGAGGTTGCAGTGAGTGGAGATCGTGCTCTGTTGTCCAGTGCACTGCAGCCTGGACAGCAGAGTGAGACCCTGTCTCAACGATAACAAAAAGTTAAGTTTGGGAACTGAGTCACGCTTTTCTTCTGTTCCTAAACAGCTGCAAAGGCAGAAGGCCACATATCTCCCCAGGTATCCTCCCAGAGGAGTTGTTCACAGGGAAATTCCTTGTGAGCGGCAAAATCTTCACCTTACAACAGTTCTGTTGAATTCAACTTTGACGTGTAAATTAACAGGTAGGGAACAAAGACAAGACTAGAAATCACCCTTTAGCCCACCCCAAGAAAAATGCATATTTGACTCCTTCCTCTATGTTTACTTTGTCTTCTGTAAAAGGCAGATTTACTGAGTGTGAAATGAATGCATTATTGTTTCTCTTTCCCCTCCTGCCTGCTCTTTCCCCTTTATATATTGAAGTCCTCAGAACTCCCTTTGGAAAAACCACAGGCCACAGATTCCACCATAACTTATGTCTCTTTTTCCTGGGTGTGTCCTCAACTTTGGCAGAATAAACCTCCAGATTGAGACCTGTCTCAGACACTGGTTTACGTTCTCCAGAAAAACAGGCACAAAATTTAGCAAAATTTGGAGGCAGGACTTGGGATGTTTTCCTGAAATCCATCTATGATCTCCCTTGTCCATAGGCTGGAGATTAAGAACCTCTCCCATTAATAAAGACAGGAACATGTACCCTACTAGAACTGCATGTAGAGCAAGTCTATTTGCTGCATTAAGAATAGACTGCGGGAGGGGGTTGGTGTAGAAGTGGGGAGATCAAGTGGGTGGCGGTTACCATAGCCAGGCCAATGATTCCCAAACTTTGCTGCAATTTGAATCACCTGGAGAACAGTGAAAAATCCCAGTGCCCAGATCCCATCCCACACCTATTAAATCAGAATATCAAGGGGTGGGAATCAGGCATTAGCAAGTTTAAAAGATCCTGGGTTATTCCAACGTGCATCAACGTTTAGGAACCACTGAACGAGGTCAGAGATTATTGTGACTCAAATCGGGGTAGTCAGCAGTGAAAGTGGTGAGAAGTGTTCAGATTCTGAATATAACTTGAAGATTTCAACAAGACTTTCTGACAGATCAGATGTGGCATATGAAAGGCAGACAGCAACATCAAGTGTGACACCAAAGCTTTTGGACCAAGGGACTGGAACAATGTGGTTAGAATTAGCTGAAATGGAGAAGATTAGGTGGAGAGGTGTTTCAAGGAACTGGCGGGGATTGGTTTGAACCTGTTGTATTTTCTGATGACTAGTGAACAGGAAGACATGAAAGAGGTTGACACTGGATATCAGTCGAGAGCCATCGGCGTGTGAGCAAAATTGAAAGCTATGAAACAGGTGGCTGTGGAAAGGAAAGAGACCAGCGACGAAGCCTTGGGGTATTTTATTATTAACAGGTTGAGGAGCAGGGGAATAACCAACGAAGGAGACTGAGGGGCACTTCCAGGAAGATGGGATGAAAACTAGGGCAGTGGTTATCTGAAAGCCAAGAGTAGGAAGTTTGTCAAACAGGAGGGGATGATCAACCAGGTCAAATGCTCCTGAGGGCTCAAGGAAGATAAAGGTTGAAAATTGACCAGGATCATTGTGGACTTTGACAAGAACAGTTTTAATGGAATGGGAAGGGTGAAGGATTGGCTGGAGTAGGTTTATATTAGCTTGAGAGGAAAGGAATTTGATACAGTAAGTAGAGACAACTCTTTTGAAGAGTTGTGGGGTTTTGTTTGTTTGTTTTTGGAGACAAGGTCTTGCTCTGTCACCCAGGCTGGAGTGCAGTGGTGCAATCACAGCTCATTGCAGCCTTGAACTCCCAGGCTCAAGTGATCCTTCCATCTCAGCCCCGCAAGTAACTGGAACTACGGGCATGTGCCACCATGCCTGGCTAGTTTTTATGTTTATTTTTTGTAGAGATGGGGTCTCCTTATGTTGCCCAGACTGGTCTTGAACTCCTGGGTTCAAGTAATCTTCCCGCCTCAGCCTCCCAAAGTGCTGACACCATGCCTGGCTAGGAGTTTTGTCATAAAGAAGTGCAGAGAAATGTACTAATACCTGGCAGGGAAATGGAGGTTCAGGGGAGTGTTTATTAAGGTGGAATAAATGACATCAAGTCTGTTCACAGATGGGAATAATCCAGTGGAGAGTGAAAGTTTGGTGAATTAGAGAAGAGGAGGAGGTACTCTACGTGGTTCTTCAGTTAGAGAGAGGGATGGAATCTGGTGCAGAGAGAAGGGATTGGCCTTCAATGGGTGCATGGATAGTTCATCTAGTAACAGGCTGGAGGGCAGAGCACTGGATAGGTGGTTGGGTGTGACGATGAGGCTCTGTGGACATTCTCATTGCTTCTGTGAGTTCAATGGAAATTCAGCCTGAGAGAATACAGAAACATCTAACAGGCCTAGCATTCAGGTGTCCAATAGCAGGTGCCAAGGACTACCATAAAGAACCCCAGAGGCTGGGCCCGGTGGCTTACACCTGTAATCCCAACACTTTGGGAGGCTGAGATGGGAGGATCGCTTGAGCTCAGGAGTTTGAGACCAGCGTGGGTAACATAAGGAGACCTCATCTCTACTAAAGTTTTTTTGTTTTGTTTTGTTTTTTTAAGCCAAGTGTGGTGGCACATGCCTGTAGTCCCAGCTGCTTGGGAGGCTGAGGCAGGAGGATCACTTGAGCCCAGGAGCTCAAGGTTGCAGTGAGCCGTGATCACGCCACTACACTTCAGTCTGGGTGACAGAGTGAGATCCTGTCTAAAACAAACAAACAAGCAAACAAACAAAGGAACCCAGGAAGCTTTAATTTTTATTTTTTGAGATGGAGTCTCGCTCTGTCACCCAGGCTAGAGTACAGTGGCCTGATCTTTGCTCACTGCAACCTCTGCCTCCCGGATGCAAGCAACTCTCCTGCCTCAGCCTCCTGAGTAGCTGGGACTACAGGTGTGTGCCGCCATGCCTGGTTAATTTTTGTATTTTTAGTAGAGATGGGGTTTCACCCTGTTGGCTAGGCTGGTCCTGAACTCCTCACCTCAGGTGATCCGTCCACCTCGG
Source organism: Chlorocebus sabaeus (assembly GCF_047675955.1). Classification (NCBI taxonomy): domain Eukaryota; kingdom Metazoa; phylum Chordata; class Mammalia; order Primates; family Cercopithecidae; genus Chlorocebus; species Chlorocebus sabaeus. Next base: position 27,681,838 of record NC_132911.1, on the reverse strand, counting down.
CCTCCCAAAATGTTGGGATTACAGGCGTGAGCCACTGTGCCTGGCCCCAGGAAGCTTTAAACATGCTCAAAATTAATTTTAGTAATTAAGTAATTTAGTAGCATTTGTGGTGAACTGTTGAAGCTAAGAAATAGCCAGTAGAGGGAGAGCTGAGCACGCGTGACATGAATGTTAAGTGTAAGGTGTGATTTTGCCTAGAGATCAGTATAAGACTCAGCACCCAGGGTGGCGTTTGTGCTGACTTTCTTTGCCCTGAACTTTAGCTTGCTGTTTCTGTGGTTTTCTTATGTAGGAGGGTTGTCATCTTGCCAGAAGTTCAAAGCAGTTTTTAAGACCACAGTCTAAACATTTATCTTCAATTCTTTCCCTGTTCTGACCTCTTTACATTCTGAATCCCCTCTTCGGACTAAATACCTAGAGTACTGAGGGTTTTCTTGGTAATGACTGAGTTGGCTTTTAAAGGTACCATACACCCTTGGCCTGGCACAGTAGCTCACGCCTGTGATCCCAGCACTTTGGGAGGCCAAGGTGGGCGGATCACATGAGGTCAGGAGTTCAAGACCAGTCTGGCCAACATGGTGAAACCCTATCTCTACTAAAATTAAAAAAAAAAAAAAAAAAGCCAGGCATGGTGGCGCACCTCTGTAATCCCAGCTACTCAGGAGGGTGAAACAGGAGAATCTCTTGAACCCAGAAGGCAGAGGTTGCAGTAAGCTGAGATCATGCCACTGCACTCTAGCCTGGGTGACAGAGCGAGACTTTGTCTCACCAAAAAAAAAGAAAAAAGTTACACCCTGAAGCTGAGGGTTCAAGGAACAGCTTTTTCCCTGTATTTGGAGTGGGTTTTAGTTTCTTCTCTCCTGGACAGTACTTTAAAATTTTTGTTTTCTGGGTTTATTAAAAATATGAATTTAAAATTAGACGGGCATGCTGGCACATGGCTGTGGTCCCAGCTGCCCAGGAGGTTGAAGTGGGAGGATGGCTTGAGCCTGGGAGGTCAAGGCTGCAGTGAGCTATGATCGCGCCACTGCACTCCAGCCTGGGGGTGACAGAGCAAGACCTTGTCTCTAAATAAATAAAGAAATAAAATAAAAATATATGGATTTAAAATTTAAGTTCCAGAAAGAGATGTAAAGCAGTATATCACTCATTTCTACACTCAAACAATCCAGTGTTGTTTTATTTTTGGCAGATGTTATTTTTGGTGAATTTTAAGACTTTGGGTCAAGAATAAGTTTATATTTATTATCTCATATCCTCCATCTCTCCCAGTCATGTCTTATAGTTGGGTGTCTGGGAGCCAGTGCTTTGTCCCTCTCGGAACTGGGGCATTTTTCCTATCTGCTCCAGTGAGCCAGTCATCTGAATAGTGTTCACCCTCAGAGAAAGGATGCTGTGGAGGGATGCAGCGATGCATCTGGAAAGGAAAAAAGACAGATCTGCCTACTTGTAGGAACATGGCAGAGAAGGATGCAAGAGCCCCATTTCATGTACCATTTAGATTTTTTTTTTTTTTTTTTTTTTTTGAGATGGAGTCTTGCTTGGTCACCCAGGCTGGAGTGCAGTGGCGCAATCTCGGCTTACTGCAACCTCTACCTCCCAGGCTCAAGTGATTCTCTTGCCTCAGTCTCCTGAGTAGCTGGGATTACAGGGTCCCGCCACCACACCTGGCTAATTTTTTTTTTTTTTTTTTTTTTGTATTTTTAGTAGAGATGGGGTTTCACCATGTTGGCCAGGCTGCTCTTGTACTCCTGACCTCAAGTGATCTGCCTGCCTTGGCCTCCCAAAGTGCTGGGATTACGGGAGTGAGCCATCGCCCCTGGCAAATATAGATTTCAGTGAAAGAAGACAGCATAAATCAGTATCTGTGGGAGGAGACCGTGGTAAATAGCTCCCTGATGGCAAGTCAGTTTCACTTCTGCTGTGTAAATGTGGCTTTGCGATTGTGGCCCAAAGGGCTGCGTACCCCAGCTGGTTCCAAATACCTGAACCAAGGAGAAGCTGCCACCATCTCCTCTGTGGATTCCTATAACCAAAGCAGAACTTTGTTTTTGTTTTTGTTTTCAGTGACATCTGGTAAGTTGTTTCTTTTATGTAATTTATACTGTAACTTGTCGTTGATTTTTTAAAAATGGACCTTAATTTTTAGAACAGTTTTGAGTTTACAGGAATATTGAGAAGATAGTTTAGAGCATTCCTATGTAATTCCCACCCAACTTCCTTTATTATCTTATGTTAGTGTGGTACATTTGTTACAACTGATGAACACATACTGATATGTTATTGTTAAAGTCTGTACTTGATTCAGATTCTTGGTTTTTATCTAACGTCTGCTTTCTACTGTAGAATCCTATTCAGGATAGCACATTACATTTAGTTTTGTTCCCTTAGGCTTCTCTTAGCTGTAATGTTGTTTCTCAGACTTTTTGGCGGTTTTGAGGAGTACTCGTTGGGTATTTTGTAGGCTTCTCTTATTGGCATTTGTCTGAGGTTATTCTCATGATTAGACTGGAGTTACGGGTTTTGGGGAAGGAGTCACAGAGTTTAAGTGCTGTTCTCATCACATCATATCAAGGGACAATATCGTCAACATGATTTAGGACTGTTGGTGTTGACCTTGACCACCTGGTGGAGGCAGTGCTTGTCTGGTTTCTCTGCTGTAAAGTGACCCTTTCCCTGCTCTAATCTCTGCCCTGTTCTCTTTGGAAAGAAGTTGCTATGCACAGCACGTACTTAAGGAGCAGGGAGTTTCGTTCTACCTCCTTGAGGATGGAGTAGCTATGTAAATTATTTGGAATTCTTCTGTATATGGGACATTTATCTCTTCTCTCTCATTATTTTCTTAAAGCAAGTTATTTCTTGAGGGAAAATAAATTCTACTTTTCTGTTTGCTTAAGTGAATTTTGGGGTTTTTGTTTGTTTGTTTTTAAGGCCTCGCTCTGTTACCCAGGCTGGAGTGCGGTGGTGTGAACATGGCTCACTGCAATCTTGACCTTCTGGGCTCAAGTAATCCTCCTGCCTCAGCCTCCTGAATAGCTGGGACTACAGATGCATGCCACCACGCCCAGCTAATTTTTTTAAAAAAATGTTGTAGAGATGAGGGTCTTACTTTTTTTGCCAAGGCTGGTCTCAAACTTCTGGACCCAAGGGATCCTCTCATCTCAGCCTCCCAAAGTGCTAGGATTATAGGCATGAGCCACCATGCCCAGGCTGTTTAAGTGAATTTTAAGGCTATGTAAAAAGGCCAGTGGGCTAGAAATGGGGGGAATCAGGTTTTAGTTTGAATTTTACTGAACAGTGTGATCTTAGGCAAGTCATTAATCATTCCTCCCAAAAGAAAACAGCTATTGCAGAAATTACTGGCAGGTGTATGAATTCCTGATAAGGAGGGAAGTGTCATCTTATGCCTCATTAGCTTTAACAAGGTTGGGAGAGCAATATGAGAAGATTCAAATTCGTTTCGCTAGAATCTGCTAAAATACGTTATGAAAATATCTGCTTATTTTGCTTACCTCTTTACCTAGGGAAGAAAGATGGAGAAAAACATGTCATCCCAAAGCCTCCCTTCTACTATGACTGCTTCTGGTGGCCACACTTCTAATGCTGAACACATTAGCCGATGTGTTAATGCTGAAAACATATCTCTTTTCCTTTAGAGACTTAGAGGCCCTTGTTTCACTTTTGCTTCTGAGCTAGTGTGTTTAAATTGCTCCCTTGGGACATCCCTATTTGGAAGAGCAGTGCAGTGGCCAACAAGGTGGTTAGGAAATGTTGCCAACACCAAAGTTACTTAAACCTAAACCCAAACTCAAAGAGAAAGGAAATAAATTCTAAATTTCATCAACATTCTATCATTTCATTAATAGTCTCCTCCTCTTCCTTCTTTCATTCTTCAGCTCACCTTCTTGTGAGAGCATGAAAAAACTTGACCAAAGATTCTTTTTTTTTTTTGAGATGGAGTCTCACTCGGTCACCCAGGCTGGAGTGCAGTGGCATGATCTCGGCTTATTGCAACCTCCGCCTCCCGGGTTCAAGCGATTCCTCTGCCTTAGCCTCCAGAGTAGCTGACTATAGGCGTGTGCCACAACGGCTGGCTAATTTTTTGTATTTTTAGTAAAGACAGCGTTTCATCGTGTTAGCTAGGATGGTCTCAAACTCTTGACCTTGCGATCTGCCTGACTTGGCCTCCCAAAATGTTGGAATTACAGGTGTGAGCCACTGCACCCAGCTAATCAAAGATTCTTTAAGGAAGATGGTAGAGCATCCTCAATGTGCTTGATCAGTGGCGACAAGAATGGGAGTCAGGATCTCAGCTAAGGTGGCATCTGTTCCCCAAAGACTAACAGATGTGGCCTGGATGATACTGGTACTGATTTCTAGTTTGACTACTTTCACAAAATATTAAAAAAATAATATTTTTACAGATGCATAAGTGCCTGTAGAGCAATTTTGCATTCATTATCACATTTAATTCTCACAACAAACTCTTTTTTTTTTTTGCGATGGAGTCTTGCTCTATTGCCTAGGCCAGAGTGCAGTGGTGCGATCTTGACTCACTGCAACCTCTGTTTCCTGGCTTCAAGCGACTCTCTGGCCTCAGCCTCCCAAGTAGCTGGGATTACGGGATTACAGGCAGGCAGCACCATACCCAGCTAATTTATAAATAAATAAATAAATAAATAAATAAATAAATATATATATATATATATTTTTTTTTGAGATGGAGTCTGGCTCTGTTGCCCAGGCTGGAGTGCAGTGGCATGATCTTGGCTTGCTGCAAGCTCCGCCTCCTGGGTTCATGCCATTCTCCCGCCTCAGCCTCCCAAGTAACTGGGACTACAGGTGCCCGCCACCACACCACGCCCGGCTAATTTTTTGTATTTTTAGTAGAGATGGGGTTTCACCGTGTTAGCCAGGATGGTCTCAATCTCCTGACCTCATGATCCGCCTACCTCGGCCTCCCAAAGTGCTGGAATTACAGGCGTGAGCCACTGCGCCCAGCCAATTAACTCTTGATAAAGGTATTTTTTTTAAACCAATTCTATCCTATATGTGGAGAAATAGAGGCTCAGAGAGATCAGGTGATTTGCTCTGTGTTGTACTGAAGTTTGGGAGCAGGAGCAAAAATCCAGGCATTCTGACTCCAAATCTCTAGTAATTTTCACTCCACCATTCACATCTGGAATATGGAAGCCCTTTGTTTGCAGATACCGTGCCCATATTGTTCCCTGCTGTACCCCCAGTATCTAGAACGGTGCCTGGTGCACCATAGGTACTCAGAAATATTTGTTGAATGAATGGATGAATAAATAAAATAATAAATATAATTCCTGCTATTCTTAATCTTACCATCTAAGATATATATCTATATCTAGATATAGACAGATCTCAAAAAATTGTATCTACCATCATTCATTCAACAGACAATTTATTTAGTGCTTGCTATGTACCAAGCACTTCCCATATTTATTAAAAGTAGAGAGTAAACCAATGTTAATGACCAAAATGCCCCTTTGAGAAACTGTGCTTATTTAAGTATTTAAATATAAGTAAGTAAATAGTTTTGGCAAGGGTTAATGATGCAAGGCAAAGTAGAGTGAAATGAGATTCTACCTAAAGAGAATAACTAGGGGAAAAGAAAAGGACATTTGTTATTTGTAATAAACACATTGAATTTTGCATTGAACACAGAAAAAATGCAGTGAAAATGTACTCCTCTGATAGTCTCTCTCTCTCTCTCTCTCTCTCTCTCTCTCTCTCTCTCTCTCTGTCTCTCTCTGGCTTGTTTTACTTCTGAGGGTGTCTTTGAGTTTGCAGGCAGTAAGACTGGATGTGGTGGCTCACGCCTGTAATCCCAGCACTTTGGGAGGCCAAGGTGGGCAGATCACGTGAGGTCAGGAGTTCGAGACCAACCTGGCCAACATGGTGAAACCTCATCTCTACTAAAGATACAAAAATTAGCCAGGCGTGATGGCAGGTGCCTGTAAGCCCAGCTACTCAGGAGGCTGAGGCAGGAGAATCGCTTGAACCTGGGAGGTGGAGGTTGCAGTGAGCTGAGATCATGTGTCACTACACTCTAGCCTGGGCAATAGAGCAAAAACTCCATCTCAAAAAAAACAAAGAACAAAACAAACAAAAAACAAAAAAAACAGTTTGCAGGCAGTGGCTTCAGCTTGAGTTCCTGCATACAATTCTATCAAGTTGCTACTCTCTCTCCCCACTCAACAGCCTCCCTTCTCATGAAATGCCTTTGCCATGCGTTTGAGGGAACCCTCCTTTGTGGGCACCACTTCCTCCATTCCCCTATACCTGAGCTCCAGGGAGCTTGTTTAAATAGCGCCTGTTAGAGGTTGCTGAATGTGATGAAAAGAACATTGAACTTGGAGTCAGGAAACCTGAGTTTCAGCCCTCATTGCCATAACCTTACTATGTGACCTTGGACAAGTTTCTTCCTCTTCCTGGTCCTCAGGGTCTGGATCTGTAGAAGGGGCCCTCGAATCCTTTTTTTTTTTTTTTTTTTTTGATACAGAGTCTCACTTTGTTGCCTAGGCTGGCAGTGGCATGATCTCAGCTCACAGCAACCTCTGCTTCCCAGATTCAAGCAATTTTCCTGCATCAGCCTCCTGAGTAGCTGGGATTACAGGCACGTGCCATCACACCTGGCTAATTTTTGTAGTTTTAGTAGAGACGGGGTTTCACCATGCTGGTCATGCTGGTCTCGAACTCCTGACCTCATGATCCACCTGCCTCAGCCTCCCAAAGTGCTGGGATTACGGGCGTGAGCCACTGCACCCAGCCTGCATTCTTTATTCAATGCCATGGTATGCAGCTGTTCTAGTACAGGAATGACCTGCATTTGTGTTGCCTCTGTGATTTTCCTGTAAGAAAAAGGCAATAAGCAAATACAAACAGAAGAAAAGGAGAGGGAGAGAAGCAAGAGTAACTGTAAAAAGTTACAGTTATTTATCAGGAAACCAGTTCTATGCGACCTTCCTATATCTAGCTGAATGTCCACAATCTTATTTAAAAGATGCTATTCTTAGGTTCAGTGCACAGGAATGTAAATAAGCACTAAAAGCAAAACTTCAGTGCTAACCACATAGCTGAAATACAAGCAAAATAAACCACACAGGCAGAACTTTGCCTATCTGAGCAATACATTTGGACTGTTATCAATTGCTTCTCCACAGAAACCAAATTTTCACAGTGAACACCACCATTCCTTCCCTTTGCAGGGAAACAGACTGCAGGATGATTTGAAGAAGGACTATACTCCTGTGGCTCATTTTCTCCTTAATACAATGCACTTGCAATCACAGTGCTCTCGGTGTACTGCCTTTGGCCACATGGAAGCCCTAATCATTGGTGTGGTCTTGGTTTCAATGACAAGTGACATTTTCAAAATGAGAATTTTCATCTTTTTACCACCCATCTAAATCAGAGAACACTCACACTTAAAGGACTAGTTCAGTCTTTGCCTTACACCTGGGAAACCTGAGGTCAGGGTGATAAAACGACTTGTCTAAAGTCCTCCAGCTTTATTGATTGGTGGCAAAGCCGGAGCTGGAAACTTCCACATCTGATTTCCAGCCTAATGTTCTTCCCACCTCATCATTTAGTTCAACCCAATGACTATATAGTGAACGTCTGTACCAAACTACCCCCATTTGTTTATCGCTTTTCCTTTTTAAGTACTTGGTGTTTATTTTCTTCTGTCCGCTTAGCCTTTTTGCTAATGATCCCTTTCCACTTGCCAGTGTTTTTGTTTGGTCATCAAATGATCCCTTCACGCTAGTCTTTGAACATTGGCCAAAGGAATTTGAAGCCCAGTCCACTACAACCAAATCCACATAATTTCCAATTATTCCACATTTCAGTTAGAGTTCACAAATTACTTGTATATGGAAACCATAGATTCTGCTACGGAGGAAGGTGTGTGGTTTTCTGTCTTCGTTGCATGCAGCTAAACCCAACCCAACCCCAGCTAGTTACATGCTAACGGCCCTTGCCAGACTTTGTGTACTGTTGATTTAGTAAATAAAGTCAAATGAACTAAAGTTCCTGTGATTCCGAAGGAAGCCAGAACCACCACCCGTATTCCAGAATTCAGTGACCACAACTGCTTCTGCTCTAAACTCAAAGCCCTTTGATTTTTTGCCCTTTAATCCACAGCTCTCTCAACTGAAGGACCCTAATCTTAGTGTCTGTATGACCACGCCTCTTATCAACTTGACCTGTCAGTTCTTTTGTACTTTATCTGGCTCCACGGTTTCCTCCTAGAATTTGAATTCCAGCACACCAGCTGTCCTGGAGGTCGACCATGGATTTATCCACTGGTTGGATCATGCATTTTGTTTTGCTTCCAGTGCTCACTGTGATAATATGATGCCTAACCTTTCATATGATTTGCTCCTTGAGCTGCTCTCTTCAGAAAACAACAGATCTTTTTCCTAGGGGTAATCCTAGTTCTGTATCCAGCTTTTTTTTTTTCCTTTGAGACAGGGTCTTGCTGTCACCCAGGCTGGAGTGCAGTGACGCAATCATAGCTCACTGCAACCTTGACCTCCAGGGCTCAAGGGATCCTCCCACTTCAGCCTCCCAAATAGCAGGTGCTACAGGTGTGTGTCACCACAACCGGCTAATTTTTTTTGGTAGTGTCAAGGTCTCACTTGGTTGCCCAGGCTGGTCTCAAACTCCAGGGCTCAGTCGATCCTCCCTCCTCAGCCTCTCAAAGTGCTGGGATTATAGATGTGAGCCATCACACCCTGCCTAAAATTACTGACATGCATTATGGGATGTTTACCCATGTTATAGCCCATCTGTCTTTTTTCTCGTAACGCACCTAGGTTTTGATGTGTGTCAGCATTTCTGACTCAGTATTTCAAACCAGAAATTGCTTGTGCCTCTTGTGAAATTTGGTGACCTCATTAGCACACTTCTACTACCAGCTTTCCTGGTGAAAATTTCAAGTAAGAACATAGAATCTTGGGATTTGAAGAAGGCTTAACATTTATCTATCCCAATGTCGTTATTAGGTGGTCATATCAATATAGGTTCAAACACCTCTAGAGGCAGAAAACTCACTTCTTCCTAAGGGAGCTCATTCTATTTTGGACGACTCTGATTACTTGAGAATGTTAAGCCAAAAGGCTTTCTTGTACCTTCCACCTAGTGGATCTATTCCTACCTTCTGGGAACCCTAGAAAATATGCAGGATGTCTCTTTTATTTGCAGCTGTAAGGTAATACATTTGAAGACCACCGTGAAGCTCCCCCACCCCCCACCACCATCTTCCGCCTTTACGTGTGTCTTCCTTTCCTCACGTCAAATACTCCTTATCCCCGTGGAGCAGTCCTCACTGTGAGTGCTGCTCTATTTGCATACTTGACTATTGATTTCTACTCTTTGCTTTACTGTTTAAGCAAGGACTCTAACATATCAAAAATGAATTCAGGGCCAGGCATGGTGGCTCACACCTGTAATCCCATCACTTTGGGAGGCTGAGGTGGGTGGATCACTTGAGTCCAGGAGTTCAAGACCAGCCTGGCCAACATGGCGAAACCCCATCTCTACTAAAATTACAAAAATTAGCCAGGCATGATGGTGCAATGCCTCTAATCCCAGCTACTCTGGAGGCTGAGGCAGGAAAATTGCTTGAACCCAGGAGGTGGAGGTTGCAGTAAACTGAGATCGTGCCACTGCACTCCAACCTGGACAACAGAGCAAGACTCTGTCACAAGCAAACAAACCACCAGACAAAAACAACAAATTTAGCTTTTAAACATCCTTTGGTGTGGAATCTCATCAAAAGCTTCCCATCCATTATGTTATCCATTCATTCAGCTAACATTTAGTTAGTCATTGCTCTTCTTGATAGAAATGCACCACTGAAAAAAAATGCAGTCCTCTGACCTCGAGTGGTTCAACCAGGAGGAAGAGATGTAAGCACAGTACAATCAGTGTTATAACACAGGTGTGTATGGAACAGCGGGGACACAGGAGGGGAATGAGTATCAGACACCGTTTCATAGAGGAAACACTAAAACAGGATTTTGAAGCAAGAGCAGGAATTCACCTGGGAGAAGGGAAGGGCATCCCACATGTGCTAAAATGCTCAAGAGTTCAATAGGATACCCTGCTTTGGAGAACTGTAAAGAGTGTGAGATGGTGTGAAAGTGGGCTGCAGAGAGGAGGAAGGGAAAGGGAAAGAGGTCTACCTAAGACTCAGAATCTCGCACTTAATAGGGGCTCTCACCCCATTCACCCAGCACCCGCCAAATACAGAAGCCGTTTAGTCAGTTAATATCTGCAAACCAAACTAAGAGTAACTGATGATGGTGATTTTAATTTGGGGTTAATGTGTAAATGAGACATAGTTTCCCTAAATAACAGCCTGTAGGTCTAGTAGGACAGATCAGGGGTGATTTTGCATATTTCAGAAGGGCTGGTGACTCTGCTTTGGAAATACACGGCTGAGTGATCCAAACAGAAACATCAGATAACGGCAAGTAAGCACGTTGGGTGTTTCCCACTCACGTTCTTCTAATTCTTCTCTATGGGTGGAGATGAAGCAGGTCCAGGCTAGCAGATTCTACCCTATCTGGGCAGTGCCCTCTGTTCTGAGCCTCCGTGGGTCGAGTTCTCCCTCTGTGTCCAAGCCCTATCTGCCAGTGGACTGGAGACCAGCGGAATCTGTCCCTTCTTTTGGATGTGCCTCTCCTCTCCCTCCAGCAGACCCTCTATGCTGCAAGCTGCAAGGAGAGCCCAGGAGGGGTGTCCTCTTGGTGGAAGTTGCGCTTGGTGAGGAAGGTCCAGGGAACCAAGTCACTGCATCTCCTTCCCCAGTCAGCAGCCCCAAAAAGCAACTCAAGGGAACTCTAGGAATATCTAATGTTCCATCCACCTCCCAGATTCCTGCTGAGACTTACTGGAACTAAATATCACTGGCACAGGGTTCAAGGCTTGCCCCAATGGAACACCGATGCCACCCAAAGCACCGAAGCTATATAAACTCACCTTCACAGCTCTGGTCACCAGAGGCTTATTCTCATTTCAGCATGAGTTATCCTAAAGCTCTCAGGTACTATTGGTTTAGACTTTTTGTTTCCCCCCTCAAGACAGAGTCTCACTTTGTCATACAGGCTGGAGTGCGGTGGTTCCATCTTGGCTCACTGCAACCTCTGCCTCCAAGGTTCAAGCGATTCTCCTGCCTGAGCCTCCCGAGTAGCTGGGATTACAGGTACCCACCACCACGCCAGCTAATTTTTGTATTTTTGGTAGAGATAGGATTTCACCGTGTTGGTCAGGCTGGTCTTGAACTCCTGACCTCAAGTGATTTGCCTCCCCTTGGCCTCCCAAAGAGCTGAGATTACAGGTGTGAGCCACCACACCTGGCCTAAATATTATTGGAAATCAGTGTTCAAACACTAATCTTGTTATATTTCCATCAAGTACTGTACTAAATGTTGTGAGGGATTCAGAGATAAGTTGGAATGGGCAGAAACACCGCACAAGCAGATTGACACATCCTTAGATTTTGCTTTCTGTATTTTCAAATTCTGCTGCCCCACCTGTCTTTGTACTTTGTCTTCATAGGCTGGTTCTCCTAAGCGGAGAAGAGCAGGAGTTCACGTAACAAGGAATGGCAGAAATGAAGGATGTTTTTGGCCAGGAACCACATCCAGGTAACACCTCTGCAGTATCTTCTCATGGAGGATATAGGAACTGATTACTGTTATAGGATAAAAGGCAAATAGGTTGGAACTATATTTAACTGTTGTCATTGTTCCTTACTCTTTATTCAGGAGGTGCTTTCTCCTTACTCTTTATTCAGAAGGTGCTTTCTCATGACAAGTTAAAATAGTGAATGAAGATCAGATATTTCAATAGTAACTGAAATAGCCTATTCATAATGAAGTGAACTGTTTGGCCAGCAGTTAAATAAGTGGGGCTTTTTCCTTTAAAAAAAAATAATGTTCCAGACTGGGCACGGTGGCTCACGCCTGTAATCCCAGCAATTTGGGAGGCCGAGGTGGGTGGATCACCTGAGGTCAGGAGTTCGTGACCAGCCTGACCAACATGGTGAAACCCTGTCTCTACTAAAAATACAAAAATTAGTTGGGTGTGGTGGTGCGTGCCTGTAATCCCGGCTACTTGGGAGGCTGAGGCAGGAGAATCGCTTGAACCCGGGAGCAGAGGTCGCAGTGAGCCAAGATTGTGCCACTGCACTCCAGCCTGGGCGACAGAGTGAGACTCCATCTCGATAATAATAATAATGTTCCAGAAAGTCACTTTGAACACTCTGAAGGTAGCCTGTCTTAGAAGACCCCTGGAATGACATTAGGCGGCTTTCCTTAGAAGGAGAGATGTAGGTGCCTTGGAGTGGCTCCTGGAAGAGTGACTCACATTGGAGTCAGTATGGGTGGCTTCCCTTCCTCAGAAGGCAGATATAGGGCCCCTGGAGCCAATGAGGGAGCCTTCTCTATAGGACGATGACAGGGATGTAACCCCCAGTTGCAGAAAACAGTCGTGTATCGTATCCTTTGTGTTTTGAGGACTGAAGAGGGAACGTTTCCTCACTCCGAGGGGATGGATTTCCTTAGGGGCAAGGTGAAGCAGTGTTTCTGGGTTAGTGGGGGTGATGCTAGCATCTGAAGCAAGCCTGAACAGGCATATAGGAAGAACTGCCACTTTGGGGTTCCCTCAGTTGAGCTTAGCCTTGAGGAATGGGATCGTTTTGCTCGGAAGATTTCTGGCAGTTTCTGGCAATGGTCTGAATCGTGTCTGTAATCCCAGGACTCTGGGAGGCCAAGGTAGGAGGATGTCTTGAGCCCAGGAGTTCAAGACCAGCCTAGGCAACACAGCAAGACCTCATCGCTGAAAAAGAAAAAAAAAAAAAATTAGCCAGGTGTGGTGGTGAGTGCTTGTAGTTCTAGCTACCTGGGAGCTGAGGTCGGAGGATTGCTTGAGCCAAGGAGGTTGAGGCTGCAGTGAACTGTGACTCTGCCACTGCACTCCCGCCTGGGCGACAGTGGAGACCCCGTCTCAAAAAAAAAAAAAAAAGTTCAACAGTCAATAATGAAACCGCATCTCAGCTCAGGCTGTTGGGGGATCAGTTTTCAAAAGTGACACCTTGTGGCAGCAGGAAGGAACAGCAGCGGTATACTACGCTTTTTGGACTGCCGCTATCCACCGCAACCGCTGGCTCCTAGGAGGGTTTGATGGGAAGTGCTGGAAAGGGCAAGGAAGGGCTTGAGTGATGAACAAGAATAATAAGATCTGTGATCTAAGTTCAGACTAGTTTATTTTTGTTACAATCTAATATAAAAATACTACCCTTACGTGGTATAAATCCAAGATGGAATATTTTCTCCTTTCCGGATAGTTTTGCATTTTAGAAATTGAAGAAACAGTTTTAAACCCTGCTGTATTGGACTTCCTAGCCTTTGCTTTAGTTGAGAAATAAACTTCCAAACTCTTATCAGATTCGTTGCCAGTCCTTACAATGTTGAAATAAGGGCCCTGGATGTGTGGACTTGGCCCTTGTTTTATACACATGGCTAAGAGATTAGGCAAACATTGTTTACCCAAAAGAGTTCCTGAGTTACAAAGTCTACATCCCTTTCCACTCTTTCCGCAGACAGGTCGTGGACACATCCTGGAGTTCTGAGATGCTTTTTGGAGCACAGATTAAAGTGTTCTTCAGTTGGTAACTGGCCTGGGGCCTGACCAGCAGACTCTTCTTTCTTTGCCTCTTCCTCTCCAGCTCCAGCCACGGAGCCAGCAACCACTTGGTATTTTGTTCTAAGGCAGTCCTCAAACTGAGCCAGGGCGAATTCTTGAATTTGAGCTCAATCATCAGTTAGAATGTCTGAGATGGAAGGGTTGAAGTGTAACCTCTCTCAACTCTCAGTTGCGGCGTGAGCGTGGAGCATGAGGTGGCAGAGATTCAGGCCTTGGCAAATAGCATGACTTGCACTAGAATATTCTACGGGGTGTGCATTGGCTTCCATTTGTGCTGGAAGATGCAAGGTTGAACAGAGAGGGAAGGCTGCCTGAATTGTCGGGGAGTTCCGTGTCTGGAGCCCAGGGGCAGAGACTGGGCCTTCTGTGTGGGCTGCCATTCTCGGGTGCCATGTGACATTTCTTCTCTGTGGTTCTTCAGAGAATGACCTCAGAATGCCACACTCAGTTTTGGAGGCTCATGGCCTCCCTGTGATTCTTGGGGATCAACTCTTTCAGTTCACCTCATGGCCATTTTCTAAGGCATGGGCCAGCCCCAGGAGCCCTGGGTTAGAACCATTTTCAACAACCTTCACCCCAAAGATCCACCTCTTGCCCCTTTCTAGCCAGGTAAACATGACCAAGGGGTGTTTTCTAAAATCTATCTAAAACACAACATTTTGGTTATACCCCTTCTTTAGGATTATGGGCCCAACCAGCCCTTCACTTCATAACCAAGGGAAACCACTTAAGTGAATGAATCTCCACAGAGCTACAAAGATCTGCTTCTAGGTGATTTCTGTTCTTGCTTATATAAGGAAGCAGCTGCTGATGTCTTCAAGCGAAGAAGGGAAAAAAATTCCCCAAATTTTTAAGGATCTCTGAAGGGCATCCATCCAAACTCTTGTAATGCATGTGTATTTTTTTGTTGTTGTTGTCAGTTCTCTCATTTTCCAGATGAATAAATTGAGGCTCAAGAAGATGTGATTTTTCCTGGTTACATGGCCCCTGTTTTCCTTTGCATTCTACTTCTAGTTCATTTCTTTTTCTTCTCTTTTCTTTTCTTTTCTTTTTTTTTTTGAGACGGAGTCTTGCTCTGTCGCCCAGGCTGGAGTGCAGTGGCGCGATCTCGGCTCACCACAAACTCCGCCTCCGGGATTCACGCCATTCTCCTGCCTCAGCCTCCTGAGTAGCTGGGACTACAGGTGCCCGCCACCATGCCCGGGTAATTTTTTGTATTTTTAGTAGAGATGGGGTTTCACCTTGTTAGCCAGGATGGTCTCCATCTCCTGACCTCGTGATCCACCCGCCTCAGCCTCCCAAAGACCTGGGATTACAGGCGTGAGCCACTGCACCAGGCCGATTTCTTTCCTAGTCTGAAAAGACCTCCCAGAGGCCTTTCCTCACTGCACACTTAACCCTGTCTTCAACTTTTCTCTACACAGTTGGTTGATTTCCTAAAACTTGGCATTTGGTGAAGAATGTCTAGCCACTTTGGCTTCTGAGGACTTGCAAATAGAAACTTTTTATCTGGGGAGATAGATTGAACTCTACATTTTGGAACTAAATGCAGACAGTCTTGTGACTCTGGGAAGTAGGAACCAAACTGGAATGATCCAACAGTGTTTTTTCCCAAATGAGTTTATGGGCAGACAGGGCTGGAAGCAGTTCCTCTTTATATATATATATATGTGTATATGTATATACACATATATTTGAGACAGGGTCTTGCTGTGTCACCCAGGTTGGAGTGCAGTGGCAAAATCATAGCCCACTACAGCCTACAACTCCTGGGCTCAAGTGACCCTCCCACCTCAGCCTCTTGAGTATCTAGGACTACAGGTGCGCACCACCACACCTGGCTAATCCAAAAAATTTTGTGTTTTTGGTAAGTTCGAGACCAGCCTGGGCAACATGGTGAAACACTGTCTCTACAAAAATTTGCCAGGTGTAATGGTATGTGCCTATAGTCCCAGCTACTCTAGAGGCTGAGGTGAATACCATACCCCAACACCTGTAATCTTATATATCCTCTGTTTATCTCTAGTTGAAGATGATTTATATAAAGAACCAATGAGAAAAAGAAGGAAATCAGATCGAGACCAGCGTTTCCGAGCATTTCCCTCTGTGGAGCAGAGCGCTCTTAAGGAATGTGAGTGTCCTGAAACTGTTGTTTTAACGTGGTTCTGTTCTGTTCCAAGTATGTTAAAATGGTCAAAGGAAGAGGAAGTTAAATTCTGAAGCTGGATGAAACATCTTGAAATGAACCTGTTTTGGAAAGAGAGGGCTGGAAGTTTCTGCAGCAGTATGCAGTTAGGCAATTTGTCTCTAGGCATCTCTGGACAGGAGGGTTGTTATCAAAATAACTTCTTCCTGCTTAGAACAAAGCCTGTGAAGATGATTAGGTTGGTGCTTCAGTGGGTGTCAACATGGTGTCCTTGCACTTTTTTTTTCTTTTTATGACCACAGGAGGGAAGAATCTAGAATGGGCTGAAGCCCATGGCAAAGCATACCATAACTTCTGTTACCAGAGTTTCAGAGCAGCCTGGCTCTTTGGAGATTTTCAGAACCAATGATCGCTATCTCCAGTGAGCCACCATCCCTAGTGTGAGATAACCTGCTATCTTGTTTAATCGGCTTTTCATTTCATTTTTTTTTTCCTTCTCTGCGATGTTCAGCAGACACCTCCTTTGGAGACCTAGTACTTTATCCCTGCCAGGTACCTACAGGTGACCTCTCTCTGTTAATTCCAGACGAAAAATTGGAATCACGGACCAGAAGAGTTTTGAGCAACACTTATCAGAAACTTATTCAGTCTGTCTTCCTGGACGATAGCATCCCTAATGGAGTCAAATATCTCATGTGAGTCTGAAATCTGCAACCCTGAAATCTTGTGTCAGTGTCTTTCCTTAGGCTATTATAGGTGCTTTCCCCCAACAAGGAAAGGGACTA
Organism: Chlorocebus sabaeus; assembly: GCF_047675955.1. Lineage (NCBI taxonomy): Eukaryota > Metazoa > Chordata > Mammalia > Primates > Cercopithecidae > Chlorocebus > Chlorocebus sabaeus. The sequence goes on along the minus strand of NC_132911.1, from coordinate 27,665,164 downwards.
TTTAATTAGAAACTAAGAAAGAAGGATACAAATTTCTGTCACTGCGGGATAGTTGCCATTCATTGAGCTGTCACTGTTAGGTAATCTGCTAAGTGCTTTATATGTGTGTGTGTGTGTGTGTGTGTGTGTATATATATATGTATGTGTGTGTATATATATATGAAATATAATTTAATCCATCCAACACTCCTATAAAGTAGGAACTATTATGATTACTTCCATTTTACTGAAAGCGAGGCTCAGAGAGGCCCAGACTTGAACAAAGTCACACCAGTGGTCAGTGAGAGGGTCCAGAATTCACCCCAGGCTATGTGACTCTGAGCTCATGTTCCCAACTATTTGTACTCTGCTGACTTGAAGGACTTGAGTAGTGCCGAGGCTGTAACTTCTCCTGTTCAGTAAGACTCTGTGTTGCTCCTAACACTATTAATACTTCACCTCTGTATACACTGTATTTCTAGGGTCAAGAATATGCAATTTCTGTCCAGGTACAGTGGCTGACACCTGTAATCTCAGCACTTTGGGAGGCTGAGGCAGGTGGACCACTTGAGACCAGCCTGAACAATATGGTAAAACCCTGTCTCTACACAAAATACAAAAAAATTAGTCAGGTGTCATGGGGCACGCCTGTAGTTCCGGCTACTTCAGAGGCTGAGGCGAGAGAGTTTCTTGAGCCTAGGAGATTGAGGCTGCAGTGAGCCATGATTGCATCACTGCACTCCAGCCTAGGTGACAAAGCGAGACCCTGTCTCAGACACCTAAACAAACAAAAAAAGAATATGTGATTTCCAGTGAATACAAATAAACATGCCTCACTTCTATGTAGACATTATAGGGATTGCGTGGAATTATCATTACCAAATATTTTTGCATAATCTCATTTGATCCCCAGGCCAACTCTGTGTAGCAAATAAGAATTGATATTCTCCTTTGACAGAGGAGAGAACAGAGACTCAGAAGATTTTAGTGACGTGCCCAGGATTAGAATTCAGTTCCTTTGCATTCTGTTTCAATGCTCTTCACTCTAAACTTTGATGATCATGACAATGTACATTTTAAAATTCACCCAGAAATAGGCTCCTTACCTTGATTGAAAAGCCGACAGTGGACCCAATCTACATTGGATTATTTGGAAGCACTGGGGCTGGGAAGAGCTCCCTGATCAATGCCATCATCCAGCAAGCAATGTTTCTACCGGTGTCTGGAGAAAGCATATGTACTTCCTGCATTGTACAAGTGAGCTCCGGCTGCTGTGCACAATATGAGGCCAAAATCCACCTTCTGTCTGACCAGGTAAGTGTTCCCTTCCTCCCTCTTTCCGTTCCTTCCTTCTTTTTCTCCCTTCCTTCCTTCCTTCCTTCCTTCCTTCCTTCCTTCCTTCCTTTTTTTCCTTCCTTCCTTCCTCTTCCCTCCATCTCTCCCTCCTTTCTTTCTTCTTTCCCTTCCTTTTGTTCTTCCTTTTCTTTCTTTCCTTCTCACTATCTCTCAGAGATAACATTATATTCCTTGCAAATATAGCTCGTGCCTTTGTTTAATGAAAAGAGCCCATCCCAGGAGAAAGTTCAGTCGAGTGAGCTGGGGGTGTCTAGCCTGGTCCTTGCATTGTTATGAGACTTTGGGCAAGCCATTTCCCTCTTCGAGACCCCAGATAGATGACCTAGATATTCTGAATATGCAGCCCCCTGGCCCTTCACAGGGGGCAGCGGACGCCTCTGTTTGTCGGTGTTCTCTGTGTCTGTGTCAAGAGGGGCTTGGCCCTACTCTGCCTTGGCAGGAGTGGAGGGAGGAGCTGAAGAACCTGACTAAACTCCTGCACAGGACGGAGGAGCTGGGCAGAGAAGAGGCAGATGCATGGAACAGGGATGAGGCAGTGGAGGAAGCCACCTGGAAGCTACAAATGATTTATGGAAATGGGGCAGAAAGTAAGAACTATGAGGAGTTACTGAGGGCGAAGCCCAAAAGGAAGATCCCCACCTCCAGAGTCATCACCCTCAAGGCGGAAGAGGTAGCGTCAAGTTCGTTTTTTTCTAGATTTCATCCTGGGTCTGATGTCTAACAGTTGAATCTGTTTCAGGGGACGGGCTCGTGGTACAGTGCTTGTGTGAAATAAGAAATAAGTTGCTACCCAAATCAGAAGTATCCATAGCCCAAGTTATCCTCATTATTTATGGCTATCAAATGGGAATTTTTAGTATGTGAATGGAGGAGCTCTTGTGTGCAAAAGAAGACTATTTACAGTTACTTGAGAATAATAAGGGATAGTTTGGGCTGCCAGTGATTTTTGAAGACTTATAGTGGCTTAAACAAACAGGGATTTATTCTTTTTCTCATGTAAGAGGTTTGGGGGCAGTAGGGGTGGGGTTGGTTTAGTGGCTCAGCAATGTCAAGATCAGCATCTCTGTTTCCCTTGGCCTTCTGTCGACCCCATTGTCATGAGATGGCTCCCGAGGTGCTAGACTTCATGCTAGCCTCCTGGAAGGAAGAAGTGGAGAAAAAGTTGGCATCAGCCACATCTCCCCTTTCATGAGAAAGTAAAAGCTTTCCCAGAAATACCTCTGACAAATTTCTGTGTAGATTTCAGAGTTCAGAACTGAGCCACATGGCCCTTCTTGGCTGAAAGGGGGTCCAGAAAAAGTGAAAAGCAGACTTGTCATGATTTGCTTAGACCAGTCTCACTCCACTGCCTTTCCAATCAGACAGAAAATCAGGATTCTGCTGGCTTAAAGGAGTAACAGGATGGACATTGGATAGGCAACTAGTAGTATTCTTGCTTTTATAAACAATGTTTATTTTAAGTTAAAATTCAATTTCTGAATTAAAACAAAATATTTATGGAATCAACATTCAATTTAGGAAAGCTATACATTTAAAAACGTAGTTTTTCTTGTATCTTTCACCTTTAAATACACCTTTAAAATATTGCTATTCTATTTATAAATCTAGTGACTGTTGGTAAAATGGGTACAATTTTTATACGCATCCTAAAGTTTAATGTTCAATTATCTCCTGATTAACAAAGCAAACCTTCCTTAAATATTCCATGATACTTACATAATTAATCACATTTCCTTAGGCTTTTTGCATACGGTTAAAGTTCAGTATATTTGAGTCTCTTAAAATGTTTAAATACTTGACTAGGCACACTTAAAAATCAAATGAATGAAACCTTTTCAAAGCACTTTGCTATCTCTTGTATATCTGGAAAATCAGACACAGTGCCCATTTCTTATAGTTTTAAGATGAATATTACTATTAAAATGATTATACTTCTAATATCTAAAACATAGACTGAGCATGTCTGAGAAACACAATGATTACAAAACTAGTGACTTTATCTGAATACACACAGCTTACACAAGGATATCAATGTCTTTGCCAACTCTCTGTTTAGAAATACTCCTTCCCAGCATCATACATTTACCCACGGAAACAAGGTGAACAGAATTACCATCTCAGTGAGTGAGCTTACAAATCCAGGCTTTCCACTGGAGATCCTAGAATCCGAGTTTGCCTTCTATAATGATGTTTGCCCAGAACCAGTTTATTGGGCTTAGCCCTCTAGTAGAAAGAGACTTTTCAAGCCCATGCCTTTTCCTGGACTTCTCTCTTACGGTATCTGCTCTATTTGAAAATCACAATATCTTAAAGAGCTTTTATTATCTCCTCTTTCGCTGTTTATCATTTGGTTGAAATTGATGAAATCTCTTACTCCTTACCCAGACTGCAACAAATCCAGCGATTTAATGTAAACTCTCTTAAGAGTTGACATTCTCATCTTTCTTTCAGGACTATTCTATAGAAATTTATTTAACAATGACCACCATACATCCCAAATCCTCTGTCTTCTGAAGTACCCCAGTTGAGATTTACTGTCATCGTTGCTGGCATGGATGTGTCATTGTCCCAAGACATGTTTAAGCAGAAACTGTGGTTTAAGAACTATTTCCTCTCTCACCCACCATCATTAAAATATCCTAGAAATGCCTACATATCAAGGTATTTTTTGTAATCAGAAGATAAATTTTAAAAACTCTTTTTAAGATCCATTTTCAGATCAATTTTCAATTTGGAAAATATGGTTACCATATCACTGTTAATTTTCTATAGTCATTGCTAGCTTTCTGATAATGAAAATGTTAATTACATATTACCTTAATTTCAGAATTGAATGCAGTTTAGAAGATAAACCTATTATTCAGCAATGCTATAACTTCCCTAACATCCCATTTTAGCTGACTTTGTTTTTTTTTTTTTTTTTTTTCATCTGTAAGGTAAGGAGCTTGAACTTCCTCATCTCCAGGGTCCTTCCTGGCTCTCAGGTTCTAGGTCCTACAGACCTGATTTCAGACCTTCTGTCGGATGCACTTCTTACCCTTACTAAGCATACTTACCATGAACCTGCATCACAGCCAACCAGGATGAAGAGAGCTGGGAACATGGCTGGCGTGCATGATTCTGTCCTTCTTCTTCAGGCAGAAGAGCTGTCCATCAAGCTGGACCCCTACATCCGCACACAGAGGAGAGACTGGGATGGAGAGGCCGCTGAGATGCACATCTGGCCCTTGATCAAACATGTAGAAGTGACTCTTCCCAAATCCGACCTGATCCCAGAAGGGGTCGTGCTGGTGGACATCCCAGGCACAGGCGACTTCAACAGCAAGAGGGACGAGATGTGGAAAAAGGTGACTGTCTTTCATAGGCTTAGTTCTCTCTTCCCTCAACTCCTCTGCCCTTTCTCAAGCAACAAAGAATGCTCTGCTTTCAACTTCAGGGATTTTATGAGCTCATTGGAATTAAATTCTTCTAATTTCTATGTTCTAAGTCTCAGGGCCCTGGCAGGATATGGTGGTCAGAGAAAGTAGGGAGGGAGGAATTATAGGACGTGACTGTTGGAGCCGGGACAAGTGTGTGTGATGTATGAGAAAGATCAGCAATAGAGTGGCTTAAGAGGAATCAGAGTGACCAAGGACAGAATGGAACTGGGAGGCCAAGTGTTAGGGACAAAGCAGAGAAGCTGCAGCCAGTCACCCAGAACCCAAGAGACTGCAACTGTGTTGACTGTAAGCAGCATCAGCACAAAGCTGGAGGGCTGAGGAAGCTGGTGTGGCCGGGGCAGGGTGAGTCTTCCTGGGTGAATGGGAGAAGGAGCATGGGGTCGGTGGAGGAGGGAGACTATGGAAAACATGCCTGGAGAAGTTCCAGGTCTTTAGTACTACTGCTCCAGAGTTTGGCTTCCTGGGAAAACTTGCAGGAAGAGAGGGACTGGGACATGTGATTGAGAAAGGGCACGGTAACAGAGGCACTCTGGAGCAGAGGGTGGGAGGAACACAGAAGCCCAGGAGCTGGAAGGGGACTGGGAGCGAGGACCAGCATCAGTGAGTTGTGAGCAGCACAGCAGCTGCTGAAGAATTCAGTTCTTTAAACTCCACAGGTTTGTTTAGATGAATGACTGTGTGCCAGGGGAGCTTGCTGACCACGGCTTCCAGTCACAATCTAGAGCAAGCTCTAGCCTCTGCCCTGATTGTACAGATGAAGACATAAAGGCTCAGAGAGGGGAAGTCACTTGCCCAGGACCACACAGCCTTGAACTGGAGAGCAGGTTTCTTAACTTCCCTGCTGGGGCTCTGTCTACCCCACCTCCCCCAGGGCACTCTGTACATTATCCACCTCCTGCAGGAGGAAGGCAGTCCCTGTGTCCTTCCCCTTGGTCGGTGGCTCAGGCCTGGCCTTGTGAGCCTTAGTTTCTGTAAGACCTCGGGTCCTGGGGTGGAAATCGCGAACCTTGGCTAGTTCCAGGCCTGGCCAAGAGAGCAACAGCCCAGGAAGACTGCCAGGGCCTCTCCCTGGACGGAGCCTCGACTGCAGCCAGTTCAGATACACTGGGCAGCTTATCAAAGCCGGCAGCTCTGGCTCAGAAAATGTGCTCTGAAGAGGTCAGGCTGAAGCGAGGGATGGTTCCCAGCGTGCTCTGCCTGGCCTGGCTCCCCTGCAGTCTTGTGGGTTTTTTTTGACCTCTCACAAGAAGTTACTCAAGACCCCACTCTTTGCAGGGAGAACAAGATAGTCGCCCTCCCTATGTCTGTCAGGCTGCCAGCTTTGCCTTCCCTAAAACCCGTTATGAATTCAGATGTCCCTGAATCTGATCTGCCACTTAGAAGTCATGTGACTTGAGGCATGTCTCTGAAGCCCTCTGAGTCCCATTCTCATCGCGGGGACCTGGGGAGATGCAGGTGGCGGTGGTGGAATGCCATCTCATCTACTCCTAAGTCTGGCAGTTCTGGTTTTATAGAAACACTTTTTTGTATCTTCTGCGACACTAACTTTACCAAACCCTGGCAGTGGGGAGCTTTGTGTGGGGTCTGAAATTTAACCACTGCACCCTTTATGGTTGCTGTCCTTTTCTCATGTTAGTGAACACTAAGCACCTGTGGCTTACCGGGACCAAGGGGAATATGAAGGTGATGGGGGCCCTGCCCTTGAGGAGCACCCAGCCTGGCATCCTTAAGGCCTTCCACTGGCTGGACCGTTTTCTGCCCACTGTTGACACTACAGAGCTGGAACCTGCTTCTACTTTTGTTTTGTTTTGTTTTGTTTTGTTTGCGACAGCATCTTGCTCTGTTGCCCAGACTGAAGTGCAGTGGCACAATCATGGATCGCTGCCACCTCGACTTCCTGGGCTTGAGCAATCCTGCTGTCCCAGCCTCCCGAGGATCTGGGCTACAGGTGCACACTACCACACTTGGCTAATTTTTTTTTTTTTTTTTTTTGGTAGAGATGAGATTTTACCATATTGCCCAGGTTGGCCTTGAACTCCTGAGCTCAAGTGATCTGCCTGCTTTAGCCTCCTGAAGTGTTGGGATTACAGATGTGAGCATCACATCTGGCCCAGAGCCCAAAGCTTTTCTAAGTTGATTATAGTTTGGGAAGCGGAAGGACTGTAATGGTTTTTATTTTCTTGCCTAAGTCAAAGTCCATTCACGTATAAAGGAGAGACAGGATCCATCGTCGTGTGGCCCTATACGAGTCTCTTTACCACTTGGGCCTCATTTACTTCCCTATAATCCAAGAGGTTTGTCTCACTCGAGAAACTGATGCTTTTTAAGCAATAATTTATGGAGCCAAAAGGTTCATGGACAGAGGGTAGAGGGTATTGTGCAGATGGTGATTCTGGGTCCTCCACTCCCAATTCAACCACAGCAGTTCTGCTTTTTAAAAATCAAGTGTATATGTTGGAATTCTAACTAAGATTTCATTTGAAAAAGTCTCCCCTGCTAAAAGCAAGCTGAAACCCACTGCCCTGGATCAAGGTTTCTCAACCTCTTGACATTTTGGGCTGCCAGATAATTCTCTGTGGGATGGGGGCAGGGGTGGGACTGTCCTGGGCATTGAAGAATGTTTAGCAGCATCCTTGGCCTTTACGTGCAAGTACCCCCCAAGTTGTCACTATTAAAAATATCTCCAGACATTGCCAAATACAGATACTCCTTGACGTACCATAGAGTTGCATCCTGATAAGCCCACTGTAAGCTGGAATCATAACCATCATTAGTCCCGATTGTCCTGGACTTACCAATCGTTCAGTAAACCCATTGTAAAGTTGAAAAGAAAAATTGTACTCTGAATCATCACAAGTTGGAGACTGTTTATATCTTCTGGGGCACAAAAACTCTACTAGTTAAATACTACTGGTATAAAGCAAAATGATGATTTAATTATCAAGTGGCAAACTTGTCACCCCTTCGTATGCAAAGCACTGAGGAACCACAAATGAACTCAATCCCTGAGTTGAACCAGATTTTCATTTATGTAGAGGTAAGACAAGAGTAACAATACAATTAGAGAAATGTCACAAGGCTATGCATGATTATCACGTGAAAGTTGCATATTTAATAAAGCAACATTTATGTCATTAATATGTTGTTATTTCATGTTCATTGGCCTTTGCAACTTGTCATATGGTTTCTGGCTCCCTGCTGCCATCTGGTGGCATTGTACTAAACATGCAGGGGCAGTCAAACATCAAAATGATGCCGTCAGGTGACTGCTTGGGGGTATGTGCGCCACCAAACTTAGCGCTGGAAAAACAAGAATTTTCCCCAGGGGACAACTGAGATAAAGCAAGCCAGTGATGGATCTGAGACTGGGACTGGAGGACTGATTTAGGGAATTCTGTCAATCTCTAATGGCACAAACTACTATGAAGCCTCTCCTGTGTGCTAAGCACCAGTGGGCTTGAGGTGAGGTGGATCCCAAGAGGAAAGGTGCAGATAGTCACTTCCCATCAGGAGGCAGAGAGCAGACCTGGTGCAGTCACTGTGTCTCAGAGGCGATGCGGGAGGTAAGTCCAGTTGTTACAGGATGCAGAGACCAGCCCATGCTTGAGGGGTCCTTCACAGTCTTGAGGGACAGGTGGGGGCTAGGCAGAGACTGTGGCCAGGTAATTAACAGAACAAGGCACATATGAGAAATGGCACGTAGCTCAGTCCAGCTAGTGCACAGAGTGTGGTGGGGAGCGGTGAGGGGTGGGACTCGAGGGAGAGGCTTAAGGGATACATTAGGGAATCGGTCCTCAGGAACTGTGACTCCATTCCTGTGCTGACACATGCTGTGGTCATGTTTTGCAGACCATTGACAAGTGCTCAGTGATCTGGGTGATCAGCGACATAGAGCGAGTTTCTGGGGGACGAGCCCACGAAGACCTTCTGAATGAGAGCATCAAAGCCTGCCAGCGGGGCTTCTGTAGGGACGTGGCCCTTGTGGTCACCAAGACGGACAAACTCCACTTGCCAGAATACCTACGGTATTGTTCTGGGTTCATGGGGATGTGGGCTTCAGTCAGGGGCTTTCCTCTGTGGGTCCCGACTACAGTAGCACGGAGCTTGACTGTGTAACGTGGTTACAGGGCTTCAGGAAGTGACTGTTGGGGAGGAAACAAAAGACTGGGTGACTTCCTGGGACATCAGGACCCTTGGTTGGGTTGTCTCGGGAATCTGAACTTTCCAGGGTAGCTGCTTAGTGCCAAGCTGGTGTCCCCTACACAGCTCTGGGGGTGCTACTCACATGTACCAGATGCAGATGGTACCTCCTGCACTGTGCGATTTGATGATCCCACCTGCTCCACAGATGTAGAAAGTGTAGATACCCCTGTAACTAGGAGGTACAGCCCCGTAATCCTACCTGGCAGGGTACAGCTTTTTTTTCTTTCTTCTTTTTTCTTTTTTTGAGACGGAGTCTTGCTGTGCTGCCCAGGCTAGAGTACAGTGGCACGATCTCAGCTCACTGCAACCTCTATTTCCCGGGTTCAAGCGATTCTCCTGCCTCAGCCTCCCGAATAGCTGGGATTACAGATGCTGGCCGGTATACCTGGCTAATTTTTGTATTTTTAGTAGCGATAGGGTTTCACCATGTTGGCCGGGGTGGTCTTGAACTCCAGACCTCAGGTGATCTGCCCGCCTTGGCCTCCCAAAGTGCTGGGATTACAGGAGTGAGCTACCGCACCCAGCCCAGGGTACAGCTTTGATGTTTCAGGTTTTTGTACTCCTGAGCTTTTTAAAAATCATTAAAAATTATTTTTATTTTTATTTTAAGTTCCAGGGCACATGTGCAGGATCCACAGGTTTGTTACATAGGTAAATGTGTGCCATGGTGGTTTGCTGCACAGATCAACCCATCACCTAGGTATTAAGCCCAGCATCCCCACCCAGAGACTCCTGAGCTTTTTAACTCACTTGGAACAAGTCCTCAAAAGTTTTAGAACTTTAGGCGAAGGTAGATGCATTCTCTAAGAGCTGTATTCTAACAAATAAAAGGTAAGCATTTGTGGGCTTAATAGATGTTGATTTCCATGGAGAGCTCTGCTGTCGCTATAGCTAGGAAGACTATAACTAACCTTCTATATTGGGACAATTTTGAGAGTGAGAGGGGATGTGATTGATTAGTCCTTAGAGGGGATCAGCGGGCATAAACTGGGGTTTCCTGTATCCATGGGGTGTGTGCTCATGGGATGTAATGTCACGGATGCGTCTCACCTCCAACAGGAGCTCCTTTACCACCCCTCCACCATTTCCTCCATGCTCACTGAAGCTTAGGTCTGACTGCCGTCTTCAGGAATTCACTTGCTGTCATAGTCTGGGTTGGAATTGCAGCTTCATTTTTTTCTCCTGCATTTCTCCTCATCTCACCCCAGCAGGGAATATCTCCAGCCCTCCCTTTCCAATGCCAACATTAAAATTAACACAATTAGGCTGGGTGTGGTGGCTCACACCTGTAATCCCAGCACTTTGGGAGGCTGAGGTGGGCAGATCACAAGGTCAGGAGATCAAGACCATCCTGGCCAACATGGTGAAACCCCGTCTCTACTGAAAAATACAAAATAAATTAGCCGGGCGTGGTGGTGTGTGCCTATAGTCCCAGCTACTTAGGAGGCTGAGGCAGGGGAATCGCTTGGACCTGGGATGCGGAGGTTGCAGTGAGCTGAGATCGTACCACTGCACTCCAGCCTGGGCAACAGAGCAAGACTTTGTCTCAAAATAATAATAATAATAATTATTATAAAAATCTAATTTATTAATAATAAGCATTTATTTAACACGGGTAGGGGCTGTGGATTCAGGGGCACATTGCCCAGTCTTTGAGCTCACCATCTAAAAGAGGGTTAAAGGTTATACATGAAGGGACAAGCCAGGTGCTATGGGAACCCAGGGTGAGAGGGCTGCATTTTTGAGTGGGACAGGGAGTGAGGTCACAGAAAATGTTCACAGCTGACAAAATGCTGGCTGGCCATTGAGAAATGAAGGCACTTTTTTCAAGTGGACACTGGAGGTGGGTCAGAAGAGAGAGCATCGGGTCAAAGAAAGAGCTTATGAAAAGGTGCGACACAGAGCAGTATGTGCTGATTTTAGGGAAAGTCAAAGACTGCAGTGACATATCATAAAAGTTAAGTAATTGTTACATTTTCCTAATTTCATTTCAGAGAAAGAAAGGCGGGAAATGTAAGTATGAACTAGTTTTTTATATTTTTATTACCCCTGCTCAGTCGAAAATCCACACATAATTTTTGCTTCCCCAGAAACTTAACTACTAATAGCTACAGTTGATTGGAAGTCTTACCGATAGCATAAATAATCAGTTAATACGTATTTTGTATATGTATTATGTTCTGTATTCTTACAACAAAGTAAGCTAGAGAAAAGAAAACATCATTAAGAAAATCATGGCCGGGAGTGGTGGCTTATGCCTGTAATCCCAGCCCTTTGGAAGGCCGAGGTGGGCAGATCACGAGGTCAGGAGTTCAAGACCAGCCTGACCAACATGGTAAAACCCGTCTCTACTAAAAACACAAAAATTAGCTGGGCGTGGTGGTGCGCACCTGTAATCCCAGCTGCTCAGTAGGCTGAGGCAGGACAATCACTTGAACCTGGGAGGTGGAGGTTGCAGTGAGCTGAGATGGCGCCATTTCACTCCAACCTGGGCAACAGCGAGACTCTGTCTCAAAAAAAAAAAAAAAGAAAAAAAAGAAAGAAAATCATAAGGAAGAGAAAATACATTTACAATACGGCACTGTATTTATCAATAGAGTAAGTTTACTTCGTCTGTTTACAAGATGAATTGTACATCTTAAATGACAGGAAACAGCAGCTGCAGACCTCAATCTACGGCACATACGAAGCGATTCAACTTTTTCTTGCAATGTCATGACTTTTCTCTGCTACTTGGGAGCCGCTCCAGGATCATTGGACTTCAGATGGGTCCCATGGTGTTATTCAAGATTTAGGGTATTGCACTAAACAGGCTGCAAAATACATGAGAACTTCAAGAGATCACTTTTTATTGCCATATGCAATTTACTGGAGCGATGAACTGCTTTCGTGGAGATGATTAGCATCACGTGGTGTTTGGCATTTTAAGTGGATATTTGCAACACTTGAGCTACAACAACAGCAACAGGAGGTGGCTCTGAAATTATTACAGTAGTATAGTGTGTACTACAGTTAATTTTATGCAGTTATGATTTAATACTGCATCTTAATGCTTGTTTACATTTCTCTTGACTGCAAATGGTACCATGTATAGTCTATAGGTGTTTATAGAAGTTTTGATAAATTTTAACTTTTCACAATAGAATCGTGCATTTCATGGTAGTACATGATCAAATATAAACTGGGATCTACATCTATTTTATACATTCATGACATACCTTTGTCTTAACTTTTTGTTATTTCTAGGCTACAGGGTTTGTCTGTTTTTTCAGATTGTCGCAAATCTTCAAAATGTTTTTCAATTATTGAAAAAGAATCCACATATAAATGGACCCATGCAGTTCGAACCCATGTTGTCCAAGGGTCAACTATGTTTTTTTTTCTTTTGAAACGGAGTCTCACTCTGTCGCCCAGGCTGTAGTGCAGTGATGTAATCTCGACTCACTGCAACCTCTGCCTCCTGGGTTCAAGCGATTCTCCTGCCTCAGCCTCCTGAGTAGCTGGGACTACAGGCATGTGTCTCCACACCTGGCTAATTTTTTGTATTCTTAGTAGAGATGGGGTTTCACTGGATTAGCCAGGATAGTCTCGATCTCCTGACCTTGTGATCCACCTACCTTGGCCTCCCGAAGTGCTGGGATTACAGGCATGAGCCAACATGCCCGGCAACTGTGTTTAATTCTAATACAGTGCATGCACATTTGACTGTCTGGACCAAATGAAGATCTGCCAAAAAAACGTGCATCTTGCCACCTCATTACTGTTGATAACACTGCTCTCTGCATGTTTCTGTTTCCTTTCACAACCTAGCAAGCTATTCAGAGTCAGCGAGAGGCTGTTTTAGAAAGAAATGAAATGATAAAACTACAAAGGACTAGAATTCTCAAGGAAAAACTGAAGGTGAGTTAACAGGTTTCCCTATGTGTTTTTCTGTATCCCAGCGACTAGATTTTGAGATACAAATGTATACCTGGTATTGTGTAGTTGCAAGGGCAAAAGCTTTGGAATAGACAGTTTGTTCGTTTGGTTTGTTTTGTTTTTGAGACAGGGTCTCACTCTGTTGGCCAGGCTGGAGTGCAGCGGTGTGATCTCGGCTCGCTGCAACCTCTGCCTCCCAGGTGCAAGAGATCCTCCCACCTCAGCCTCTCAAGTAGCTGGGACTATAGGCATGCACCACCATGTCTGGCTAATTTTTGTAGTTTTAGTAGAGATGGGGTTTCACCATGTTGGCCAGGCTGGTCTCGAACTCCTGACCTCAGGTGATCTGCCTGCCTCGGCCTCCCAAAGTGCTGGAATTACAGGCATGAGCCACCACGTCCGGCCTATAACAGTCTTATACAACTATAAAACTAAAACCAAGTTTAAGATAAAATATAAACAAAATCACATAAGGGATATATCAGAGTAAGTACAATGTGACAGATGATATGTTTGGCTGAAACAAAATCTTCGGTATTGGATTCAGTAGTAAAAACATCTGGCCGATGTCCAGCTCTATATTCAATTTCTTTCTGTATTTTGTCTTCAATGATATTGATACGGAAAACATTTGCTGTACAACATGGAACTGAAAATTTCAAAGCTTTTGTTTCTAGCGCAGTATCATTAGGCCTCATGCTTAAGCCAGAATATTGTACCAGGCAATTCTTGAATGCCAGTTTTAATGAGGCAAAACTTAGTAAAGCTGGTCGTGGTCTCCTGAATTGTTCTTGTTGGTATTAAAGAAATATGCGTTGTATGAGTGCCTGATCATATTATCCCTGGAAACGGAAACATGGAATACTTCAATACACAATTTACAACTATGCCAGTAAACATGCCAAATTGGTTTGTATAAGTTAGGGCCTGGGCGGCAGTACATCAGCTTGCAGGGTGACTATAGCTGTCCCTGCTATGGTGCAAGTTCTTCTGAGGCCTCCAGCACATACCTCTGATGGCAAGGTGATACCTTCATTCTCCAACCACTTTATTTCAGTTTGAAATATTGTGAAACCTTGACTTGTGCTACATGCCATCGTTTGGAACTTGTTTTTTTTTTTTTTTTTTTTCCCAGATGGTTCTCACTCTGTCACCCAGGCTGGAGTATAGTGGCGCAATCATAGCTCACTGCAACCTTGAATTCCTGGGCTCAAGCTATCCTTCTGCCTGCCCTCCACTCCCCCCAACCCCCACCAGCCTCCCAAGGGGTTAGGACTAGCGGTATACCAGTATGCACCACCACATCCAGCTAATTTTTAAATTTTTTGTAGGGACAGGGTATGTTGCCCAGGCTGGTCTCTAATTCCTGGGCTCAAACAGTTCTGCTTGGGCCTCCCAAAGCACTGGGATTACAGGTGTGAGCCACAGTGGCTGGCCTTGGAGCAAACTTAGTTTTAATCACAGGAAACATGAGACGGAAGTTCTTTATAAGGCATTCCTTGAGTTTCTGTCACTTTTTTTTTTTTTTGGATGCATTTGAGATAGGCAGTCACTTTGCACATACCTCAGTATCAAAACACAACCCACCTTCATCTACATGTGGATGTCTCCCTTTCCTAGGTCCCATGAAGCACTTAAGTGTTGCTTTGCAAGAAAATCTGGAATTACTGTCTACTCCACCAACCAGGAGCATTTTTTCCACTAACATCAAATATATGCCCCACGTTTCCATTTCCAGGCCTTTTGATGTAAAGGCCTGGAAAATGCTGACCTTTCAATGCTGAATCATAACATAATCTTTTAAAAGGCATATTAAATGGCAGTTAAGTAATGCACACAACTCATTAGAAGGAAGGGCAATGTGAACAGCTGTGACCAAGTTTGCCATGTGCGGTGTATGAACCTCCTAAGCACCACAGCTAGGTGGCTTGGAACAACAGAACATTATTCTCTCCCAGTTCTGGAGGCTGGAAGTCCAAAATCAAGGTGTTAGCAGCACCATGTTCCCTCTGAAGCTGTGGGAAGGATCTGGTCCAGTTCTCTCTCTGCTTCTGGTAATTCCTGGCTTGTGGCAGCACAACTCCAGTCTTCATGTGCCATTCTTCTTATGTGTGTGTCTCTTTATCCAAATTTCCTCTTTTTTAAAATACACCAGTCATTGGATTAGGGGTCCACCCTACTCCAGTATGACTTCATCTTAATACATTTTATCCTCAATGACCCAATTTCCATATAAGGTCACATTTTTAGGTAGTGGAGACTAGGACCTCAACATGTGAATTTTGGAGGGGAATATATTTCAACCCGTAACACCCAGGCAGTGACAACCACCTTGTGACTGCCACCTGCCCTACGGCAGTTGCAACATGCATCTCAATTTCAAAAATATTAAACGGGAAACGATGTGCCTCTTAGTATTGATAAGCTGTGGTCACATGTCAGCTGAAATTATGTGGTTGAAGATTGGGGATCACAATGTAGTTATGGATTTGGGTTATTAGTTTGAGATTCAAGACTGAGACACAGGCACATAGATCCTTCCAAGATGTGTGATTTGGGCCCCATCCTATAGTAATGCAACTTTTCAGCTCCACATCTTTTCTTATTACCTGGTATGTTACGGGTCACTTGACCTCCCCTTAAATTTTGCCTTGACCCAGTTTTTTTGTTTGTTTTGTTTTTTTATTTTGTTCCCATTGCCCAAGCTGGAGTGCAATGGCGTGATCTTGGCTCACCGCAACCTCCACTTCCCGGGTTCAAGCAATTCTCTTGCCTCAGCCTCCCGAGTAGCTGGGATTACAGGCATGTGCCACCATGCCGGGCTGATTTTGTACTTTTAGTAGAGATGGGGTTTCTCCATGTTGGTCAGGCTAGTCTTGAACTCCCAACCTTAGGTGATGCACCAACCTCCGCCTCCCAAAGTGCTTGGATTATAGGCGTGAGCCACCACACCTGGCTGCCTTGACTCTGTTTTTACTATAAACTCTCACACGATTTTTATTTTAACCTAATTCACAAAGTTTTACTGCCTGATTTGACCTAATGGGATTTTTGTGCCCCTGCTAAGACAGTTAACATTCTTTTACATATGTTAGGTAAACTTTTAGGATTTGCACCAAGTGGAATTTACAGACTGTATTTTGACAGTCTCAGGCATGTTTTTTGAACTGGTTAATGCCTTTACTTTAATATACCTTATTTTATTTACTCAGTTTCAGGATCATAATGATCTCATAGCTTTTCACAGAACTATTGTGTTCTTTTTGATGCTCAATGTGTCACTTTTTGGCTAGTGGGAGCCCTTTTAGCTGACTCCCTTTAGCATTACTCCCTTTAGCATTTATAAAACATTCTTGGCCAGGTGCAGTGGCTCACGCCTGTAATCCCAGTACTTTGGGAGGCCAAGGCGGGTGGACCACGAGGTCAAGAAATCGAGACCATCCTGGCCAACATGGTGAAACCCCATCTCTACTAAAAATACAAAAAAAAAAAAAAATAGCTGGGTGTGGTGGCGTGCACCTGTAGTCCCAGCTACTTGGGAGGCTGAGGCAGGAGACTCACTTGAACCTGGGAGGCAGAGGTTGTGGGGAGCCGAGGTTGTGCCACTGCACTCCAGCCTGGGTGACAGAGCGAGACTCTGTCTCTAAATAAATAAATAAATAGGGCTGAGAACACTGGCTAACACTTGTAATCTCAGCACTTTGGGAGGCCGAGATGGGAGGATCGTTTGAGGCCAGGAGTTCAACACCAGCCTGGGCAACATAGCAAGACCCCATCTCTAACAATAACAACAAAAGTCAGAGTGCTAGCAGTACAGATAAAATTATTTCATACAAGTAAGACAGTGGCAGAGTGACGTCACTGCAACATAATTTTCATGACAAAGCTAGAAAAGGTGGATTTAAAAAATGAGTCATGATTTATGTTACTGATTTCAGGTAACATAATTAAACATTAAAAAAAGATTTAAAAATTGGATCGTTATTATTATTATTTTGAGATGGAATCTGGCTCTGTTGCTCAGGCTGGAGCACGGTGGCGTGATCTCGGCTCACTGCAATCTCTGCCTCCTGGGTTCAAGAGATTCTCTGCCTCAGCCTCCCAAGTAGCTGGGATTATAGGCATGCGCCACCACGCCTGGCTAATTTTTGTATTTTTAGTGGAGACAGGGTTTCACCATGTTGGCCAGGCTGGTCTGGAACTCCTGACATCAGGTGATTCACCTGCCTCAGTCTTCCAAAGTGCTAGGACTATAGGCGTGAGCCACTGCGCCCAGCTGGGTCATGATTGATGTTACTGATTTCAATCTAACTCCAATTTTACTATGTCCTTTCTGATTCTGCTTCCATTGAATCCCCTCCCCCCCTTCTACCCTCCTCTCCCCTCCCCTCTCCTCCCCTCTCCTTTTTTCAGAGTTTTGCTCTTGTTACTAAGGCTGGAGTGCAATGGTGCGATCTCAGCTCATCTATACCTCCGCCTTCCAGGTTCAAGGGATTCTCCTGCCTCAGCCTCCCGAGTAGCTAGGATTACAGGCATGTGCCATCACACCTGGCTAATTTTGTACTTTTAGTAGAGACAGGGTTTCTCCAGGTTGGTCAGGTTGGTCTGGAACTCCTGACCTTAGGTGATCTGCCCACCTTGGCCTGCCAAAGTGCTGGGATTACTGTGGCATGAGCCATTGTGCCCGCCCGCCCTTCCTTCCTCCCTTCCTCCCTCCCTTCCTCCCTCCCTCCCTCCCTCCCTGCCTGCCTCCCTCCCTCCCTCCCTTCCTTCCTTCCTTCCTTCCTTCCTTCCTTCCTTCCTTCCTTCCTTTCCAGCATCTTCCTCTGTTGTCCCGGCTACAGTTCAATGGCACGATCTTGGCTCACTGCAGCCTCCAGCTCCCAGGCTAAAGTGATTCTCCTGCCTCAGCCTCCTGAGTAGTTGGGACTACAAGCGTGTGCCTTCATGCCCAGCTAATGTTTTGTATTTTTAGTAGAGACGGGGTTTCACCATGTTGGCCAGGCTGGTTCTGAATTCCTGAGCTTACGCAATCTGCCTGCCTCGGCCTCCCAAAGTGCTGGGATTACAGGTGTGAGCCACCGCGCCTGGCCTCCCTTCTGGTTTGAGTTTCCCCATTTTCTCCTCTTTCACATACAGTATCTTTCTACAAACTTTAATATATTGTGTTACATTTTATTATGATAAGCCATGTGTTTAAATTAGAGCAGTGTCTACTGTTTCCGTGGTGGAATTTGGTGAATATCTACTAACATCTTGGATCCTACCTCCAACTATAGCTGTTTCTACTCATCTTTTACAATAATATGAACACTTTATACTAGAGTCACTTCACTGACACTATAAAAACATTTCTTTCTGCTACAATAAAAAGCATAAATGTTAACTAATCTTCAATAATTTTTAGAAAAGTTATACAAGATTTAGGCCCAGATTTTAAATAATGCAAACATCTGGGCACAGCTAAGCACATGCCTTTCTTGGAACTGTTTTAAAACCCTACTTAAACTTAATTCTACATTAATTTCATCTCCCAGTAGAAAATAGTTTCAGCTTTCCCTAAACTTTTTCCTAGAGTGAAAACTCTATCAAAGCAAAATCTCAGCAGATAGATTCCTTATGCAACTTCAGCTGACTCTATAAGAGGGTTGGTGGGGGTGGGCCTCTGGCAGTCTACACAGATATCCGTGTTCCAGCCTTAACTACATGTGCTTACTGCTTGCCAGGGACACGGCTTCTCACCAGTCTCAGTGGACTGCAGGGCGTCTACTCACTCAGCTCTTTTATATCTTTACATCAGAAAGAGATTGACAACTCTCCACTGGTTTCTACCTCCCTCAAATACCCACACCCACACATGCACATTCTATAGGTGAATGTTTTTCTCTTTTTTTTTAAGTGAGAAGAATGAAAGAATATGGAATACTATTTATGTATGATTCTAGCATGACTTCTCCATGACAATGTTTTTCTAAGCATAAAAAAAGACTTTCTCAAATAATTCTTAATTGCTTGACTTTTTTTCCCCCCCCCCGAGATGGAGTCTCTCTCTGTCACCCAGGCTGGAGTGCAATGACATGACCTCGGCTTACTGCAACCTCCACCTCTCGGGTTCAAACAATTATCTTGCCTCAGCCTCTCGAGTAGCTGCGACTACAGGTGCACACCACCACACCCGGCTAATTTTTGTATTTTTTAGTAGAGATGGGGTTTCACCTATTGGCCAGGCTGGTCTCGAACTCCTGACCTCGTGATCTGCCCACCTAGGCCTCCCAAAGTGCTAGGATTACAGGTGCGAACCACCACGCCCAGCCAATTGCTTGACATTTAACATCATAATTTGTTTCAACATTAGTCTGCATTAAAATGTGTATGATCACTCACTACCTAAGAAATTGTTGCTTTTATAGGACTTTAGTCAGGTTTGTGTTGTGTTGCACTTGTGGAAATGTTTAACAACTAGCTCTTTGTTTTAAAAAAATATCCCCCAAAACAAACAAATGATAAAAAAACAAAGGGCTGATGTATACCATTTGCCAATTCCTGTGGTGTAAATAGGAGTTAGTGGAGATTAGGACCTCAACATGTGAATTTTGGAGGGGCATACATTTCAGCTCGTAACATGCAGGCAGTGACAACCACCTTGTGACTGCCACTTGGCCTACAGCAGTTGCAAGATGCATCTCAATTTCAGAAATATTAAACAGGGAAACAATGTGCCTCTTAGTATTAATAAGCTATGGTCACATGTCAGCTGAAATTACTTGATTGAAAATTGGGGATCACAATGTGGTTATGGATTTGGGTTATCAGTTTGAGATTCAGGATTGAAACAGTCCCACTATTGTCAATTTCAAGCTACCAGTGTGACGTCACGGAATGCAGAGTAGGAAAGTGATGTGTGCTGTTGGCTTTCAGGAACTGGTACGAGCTGGCTGTAGCACGCCACTGCCCATTCCAGACATGTGCTTCTTTTTTGAGAAAGGATCCTGGTATTATTACCCCTCTGAACATTTAAATACACCTTTGAACTATTTTCTCTACACATTTTCTTCTAGAATTGATATTTAACTCCCAAGACAATAGTTTCTATGCAACAGTTCCCTCATAACTTCTGACCTTGTTAGGACTGGACAGATGGCAACACCAGACCTTGAGAACATTGTCTGTTCCCAGAGGAGGTCATGGAGAACTGAAAGTGAGTGAGCTGAAATTGGCTGAAGGCTCTTGTGGGTCCTGTGCATGATTGCCTTTGCTGTGGTTTGAGTTATTCTGTTTTCTGTGTGACTCTTTCACTTCAGAGAAAACTGCCAGCTGACTTCAAGGTTCTGGAAGCCTCAGATCTGGTGTATACAGTCAGCGCCCAGGAGTACTGGCAGCAGGCTCTCCTCACCGAGGAGGAAACGGGTAATTTATGTTTTTTTTTAATCTCCAGCACTAAAATTCTCAAGATCAAGTGGCACTTAAAATTTCCTGTTCTAGAACTTTTTGTGCAACACATTTTTTTCCAGCTTGCCACGGTTTCAATACCAATTGCAAATAAAGATATTTTCTTGTTTGCATTTTTTTTTTTTTTTTTTTTGAGACAGAGTCTCGCTCTGTCACCCAGGCTAGAGTGCAGTGGCCGGATCTCAGCTCACTGCAAGCTCTGCATCCCAGGTTTACGCCATTCTCCTGCCTCAGCCTCCCGAGTAGCTGGGACTACAGGCGCCCGCCACCGCGCCTGGCTAGTTCTTTGTATTTTTTAGTAGAGACGGAGTTTCACCGTGTTAGCCAGGATGGTCTCGATCTCCTGACCCCGTGATCCGCCCGTCTCGGCCTCCCAAAGTGCTGGGATTACAGGCTTGAGCCACCGCGCCTGGCCCTTCTTTGCATTGTTATGGTGTCAAAGACCACAATTCCTCTGGCCTCCAAATCTTAGCATGGGTTGCTAAAGGTCAAATAATTGGGTTGCCGGATGTGGTGGCTCACCCCTGTAATCCCAGCACTTTGGGGGGCCAAGGTGGGTAGATCACCTGAGGTCAGGAGTTTGAGATCAGCCTGACCATCATAGTGAAACCCCATGTATACTAAAAATAGAAAATTAGCCAGGCATGGTGGTGCATGCCTATAATCTCATCTACTTGGAAGGCTGAGGCAGGAGAATTGCTTGAACCCAGGAGGCAGAGGTTACAGTGAGCTGAGATTGTGCCATTGCACTCCAGCCTGGGCAACAAGAGCAAAACTCCATCTCAAAAAAACAACAACAAAAAGCCAGGGGCAGTGGCTCATGCCTGTGGTCACAGCACTTTGGGAGACTGAGGTAGATGGATCACCTAAGGTCAGGAGTTCAAGACCAACCTGGCCAACATGGTGAAACCCTGTTTCTACTAAAAAATATAAAAATTAGCCAGGCGTGGTGGCAGGCACCTGTAATCCCAACTACTCAGGAGGCTGAGGCAGGAGAATTGCTTGAACCTGGGAGGCGGAGGTTGCAGTGAGCTGAGATCGCGCCATTGCACTCCAGCCTGGGTGACAAGAGCAGAACTCCATCTCCAAAAAAAAAAACACTGGGTTATTTCCTTAGTCCCCTCCCACCCAGCTATGGGCATTTTTAGAATTATTTTGTGAGTGACTATTGTATATTTTGTCTGCGAGGCAGGGAAAGCGTAAGGCATGGCTCTTTCTTCACAGAACTTGAAATATGGATGAGGAGCTAATACTAACCGAAGTGCAAAAATTGAAGTAAAACTGAGGCTTAGTTAGTTGCTGCTGACCGTTGAGTGCAACAGCAGCCCGGGGAATCTAGAGCTCTGTGTGCATTAGACACTCAGTGGAAAGTGGGTGGGCAGGCAGGGTCAGGACTGCATTCTCATCTGAACTTGACAAGGCTTGCGACATGCATGCATTTTACTAGACGTGTAGGTATGTGCAAGGAAGTTAAGGAACATTAAGAAATGTTCCCAGAGATGGGGGAACTGCTTGATTAAGGGTATAAAAGATAAAATTAGCATGGCGTATGGAAGGAATAATATAGAGAAATTGCTACATATGGGAATAATGGGGAAAAGGGTAGAGTGGCATCTATTATCTTCTGACCAACAATGGATTAGGATGTGACAGGAATCCTGTCACATCTAGAATCCTGCATGTCAGAGGTGGTTCTTCCTTTCTACAGCAAGCATGGGCTATTTCAGTGTTAAGTGTTAGTTGACATAGAAAAGTCTAGGGGGACTAAAGGGCTGAGACTCTAGACTTGTGAGCACTTTGCTTTACCTCTGTAGATGATAGCTGTCCAAAGGAAAGACCCCATGTTTTCAACCAGCCTGTTTTTTTCCATGTAGTTTTTTTTATATGGCTAAGTAAAATGAATATGCAGTATTGCTGATCTACCATTCATCACTGTCATTGATCCTAGACACGGGAAAAGTGCTTTTCAGAAAGGTTGATTCTGTAGGCATCCAGCCCACTCGGGATCTCAACTCTAGTTCATTCAGACCACCATCTTGGTCTTTCAACTTTTATGAATTCTGTTGACCACAAACTTGTGGCCTTTTACAATTATTTGTACTGTCTGTGAATTCCAGAAATCCCTAAGTTAAGAGAATACGTCAGGAAGAGGCTCTTGGACAAGAAGAGGAAGATGGTGACCAAGTATGTGACTGAAGCCTTTGGCCTATTGCTCCTCACAGATAGTTTCAGCTCCACACAAAACCTGCCGGTATGGAAGACATTGGGTTTTCATATTCTCCCCGTACCTGGGCAGGACATTTCCTTTTACCAAGTTAGAAAATTAACTTATGATATTTTTTCTTTTCATATTAAAGGAAGATATGAAGTTCAGAGAGTCTAAAAGGACAAAAAGATAATTAGAAGGTTAAAATCGTAACGTTTGGGTAAAAGATAAAGGAATAATATTTTACCTGGGACAGATGGGCTGAGAGAAAAATGTCAAAATAGTAGCTATTTTCCATCTCTCCTGAGACTCGAACAAGGTGGAGCATGCATGTTTAAGCGATGGCAGGCATGATTTGGCTTGCTTCTAGTGGAATACAGACTCTTCTTGGTTATCCTGGAGAGGCGTGCTTATGTACACAGTCCAAAAATATTTCATCCATTTCTGGTGCTGTCAGAATCTCAAGCTCAGAGGAGCGTAGGAAAATAGTGTGAGAGGATGGAAGCTCGGAGGGAATTTCAGTAGAGTTTTGATAGTTATCTTCACTGGCAAGAATGCAGGCCTTCTGAAAAACTAGTTAAAATTACTTTTCTCATAGTAATTGACATATTTATCTCTTCATGGATGATTTCTTTTTAACCCTAAAATAAGAGGAATAAGCTACTAGATTAGAGACTTGGGGAGTTTTGGAGAAAACCTCTTACCGTCATCAGTCACCAGCTGTGTTGTCTCCTTATGAGAGATGGAATATACAAAGACAGTGGCTGGACCATGTGTAAAAATAGATCTCTGACCCACCACCTGCAGCAATCTGCCCAGAAACCAACCTCTTATCCACAATAAACAGCCCAGGAAGCCTTCTGTCTGTAAGTCAGACTTGCAGGAAGTCAAACTGCTATCTCTAATAACAATCCAGGAGGTTGAAGAATAACTCTGTTAACAATCAGCACTAGATGGCCAGGACTTGATGAATAACTTCCCTAATCTCTTTCCCTGCTTCCAACTTACTACCAACCGGAAAAGTCAAATGTCTATAGCTAACCAACCACATTGGCTGCTCTGCTTTTAGCTAGCCCATCTCTAGTGTCCCCAGGCCAACAACCTCCAATCAGGGCACCCCTGAAGCCTTTCCTTTTGTCCACCATGAAGCTTTTCCACTCCCCTGCCTGCTTGTGAGTCTCTGCTAAACTCAAATAATGGTGGCCGACTCCATTGCTGTAGCGAGCTCTGAATAAACAGCCTCTGCCTGTTCTTATTTGGTTGGTCCTCACTTACTTCCACACTTGCCTTCACCCGTCAGATGTGCACAGTCAAGGTGTTTGTCTTCTTGTTATGCCAGAACAGGGAAGAGGCAGAGGAAGTACATGAATAGGGCTCTGTGAGGGGTCAAGGAGCTGATCCTGAGGATGGGGAAGGTGGGCCAATAGTGACCCTGTGGGGTGGCAAGGGGAGGCAGACACTCGAGACTTGACTTCCACGTTGGAGTAAGCAGTGCCACCTGGAGCCTTTGGTTGTGTATAAAGGCTTGTAAAAAGGCTTTAGTGGTGTGGGATCTTTCTGCTGCATAAAAGGGGCATATAGAGAAAAATTCAATCTTTTTTAAATCATATTTCTTATGGCTTGTTTTGGTCTAGTTATACAAGACAGAAACAAAACCAAACTCTTAGAATGTGATATTTTCTCATTTGACTTTTGTCTGCTGAAATCGTTGGGGAAGGATTTGACCTTCCAATTTCCCAAAGCAGTTCTTCAGGGTGAAATTTGTCTCTCGGCCCAGCACAAGATTGCTTTTGGAAGTGCTGATGGAAAATGAATCCGAGGTGGGCCATGTGTGGTTGGTGTATTTTACAAACATAAGGACAAGGCATTTTGCCATCAAGGCCGGAAGTGCCCACCCCACGTGCTTTTCTTTGCTAATATGGAAGTGCAGTGCTCAGAGGGGCTCAGATTCACCCTTGCAGCCAGACTCCAAGCAGCAGAAAACACAGAGGAGAAGGGGGCTGACTGGCAATTCTGCAATAGCTGTGTTAGGGAGTTGCTGGCAACTTTGCTCAAAATTCCTTGGCCTTAGATATTGGTCTTACTCTTAGCTCTTTGATAGAAAGTTGGAAGGCAAGAATTTGTCAGTTCCTTTGAATTTTGAAAAATCAAATCTAAATATGTGTGTGATTGATTTTTTTTCAAAGATGATCACTGAAACCAAAAATTTAGAGTTTGAGTAGTGATTTTAAATAAGCAATCATTATTTTTAAGAATTCATAGGAAGTTGATGATTGCATCTCAATGTCAAATGAAGTCTGCGTTTATTCATACTAAGGGCCAGCTTCTCTGTTTCTTATTGTTCTTTTGTTCTCCACCCTTCCCTTTCTTATCATTCTTTTGTTTATTCAAGAGAGATTTATTGACAGTGAGACATTGTGAGAATCATGCCCATAGTTTTTGTTTTCATGACTTCTTTCTTCTTTCATTTTCATCACTGGTGACAACACAAATTCAAAAGAATCTAAAGGATGTCCTGGGAAAAATGCTTTGTAGAATTCTTAATGGTGAAAATGAGGAAAATTCCCGGGGTGCACCGAATTCTAAACAGTCTCCATAAACTCTAAAACGTATTTACTCCAAGATTCACCAAGTTTTAGAGTGTGAGATTGTTTTCAAGATCATTCAACCCAATTCACTTACTTTAAAGATGATACCGTTGAGAACCACAGAAGTTAAATTACCTATATCATGTCACACATCAGTTCGAGAGCTATTTCTGTCTATTTGGAATAGAATTTAAAAGCCCAAATTATCTCGCAGTTTCTCTGGGCCATGCATTCAATCCAGAAATGTCTGTGGGTTTTGCTGTCTGTGCTGTGCCCTAGAATAAAAGAACATGACTAAAAGCCTGTTCCTTTGGCAAGTTTCTATCCAGGGAAGGAGACACAGGGAACGAGAGAGAAGTCATATGACAGGAGACGTGCTGTGGTGCAGGACTGTGGGAAGTGCAGTGGGAGAACAGGACAGAGAGCCCCACCTCTACCTGGGCACTCAGGGAAGGTGCCTCATGGGAAGGACCTTTGAGCTTTGTCTTGGGAAGAAACAAAGATGAAATCAGCAAGGCCCACAGGGCACAAGACGAACAGCACACTTGCGGAATAGCAGCAAGTCCAGGGGTAGCTACTTGGCAGGACATGTCGGGCAAACAGGGATGGTGGTGCTGGAGAGGTGGGGTGAGTTCTGGCTGTGAAGTGCCTTAAGGCCCAAGCTGGGGAGTGTGGCTCTGTCTGCTGCAGGCACTGTGGGGCCCACCAAGGTTCCCATGCAGGGAACAACACTATGGGTTACCAGTTTGGCACTGTATTAGTCCATTTTCATGCTGCTGATAAAGACATACCTGAGACTGGGTAATTTATAGAGAAAAAGAGATTTAATGGACTCATAGTTCCACGTGGCTGGGGAGGCCTCACAATAATGGTGGAAGGCAAAAGGCACGTCTTACATGGTGGCAGATGAGAGAAATGAGAGCCAAGCAAAGAGGGTTTCCCCTTATAAAACCATAAGATCTCATGAGACTCATTCACTACCATGAGAACAGTATGGGGGAAGCCAACCCCATGATTCAGTTATCTCCCACCAGGTCCCTCCCACAACACGTGGAATTATGGGAGCTACAATTCAAAATGATATTTGGGTGGTTATACAGCAAACCATATCAGGCACCTAGGAGTCAAGGCTTTCTCTGGTGGTCACTTCCTTGTATTATTTGAATATATGTTTTCTCCCTGATTAGACTGTATTCTTTGTAGAACGAAGCATGGATTTATTTTTGTGGTCCTGTAGCTTTGCTATGCGAAGTGTGGTCCATAGCTCAGAAGACCAGCATTTCCTGAGGACTGGCTAGAAATGCAGAATCCCAGGGTCTTGGATTTCGGATTTTAAGATCTCCTGTTGATTTGTATGCACATTAAAATTTGAGAAGTATTATCCTTAAAAACTGCTTGATGCAGAGTCAAAGCTTGTGAAATGTTTGTTGAATCAGATGTCATTGGAAAAACCTGTTTTAATAACAATTGGATTTATATGTGAATAGCTACTTCCCCAAATAGCTTGATGGATTATACATCTGAAATAAGTTGCTGAATAAGCAGAGACTGTGATTTTTAAGAAGTGAAATAAGTTGCACCAGGCGGGTATTTGTTCTATTCTCTAACGCCACAAAGGGGTCTGTGCACTGAGTAAGGTCTTATGGGGACAATAAAGAGAAGTCAGCTCTGAGTGATAAGCTGAATCTTGAGCTGGTGACAAGCTTAAAGGAAGCAAAGCTGGAGGAGAAGGTGCCCTTAGGGAGGGGGTGGCCTGATGCTTTTATGGTCCTTGTCCCTAGAATGAACACTTGCACATGAGTGTCCTGCGGAGATTTGCGGAAGAGAAGGTTGAGCTGCTGGAGAAGGCCATCGGGCAGTGCTTCGCCTGCATGGAGCAACCTCTACAAGAAGGGGTCAGGACCGCCAGGACTTCTTACCGCTGCATCCTCAGGGCATGCTTGGTGGTGAGTGACCCCTCCAGGAAAAACTCGGATATTCCAGGAGGCCTGCCCAATCCCCAAGCTCCTTTTGCATCACCCCATTCCCTTCAAAAGAGATAAAAAGCTAGAGGGCCAGGCACGGTGGCTCACGCCTGTAATCCCAGCACTTTGGGAGGCCGAGGTGGGCAGATCACAAGGTCAGGAGATCAAGACCATCCTGGCCAACATGGTGAAACCCCACTTCTACTAAAAATACAAAAATTAGCCAGGCGTGGTGGCACGTGCCTGTCATCCCAGCTGCTCGGGAGGCTGAGGCAGAAGAATTGCTTGAACCAGGGAGGTGGAGGTCGCCGTGAGTCGAGATCGCACTACTATGCTCCAGCCTGGTGAGAGAGTGAGACTCCATCTCAAAAAAAAAAAAAAAAAAAAAAAGAGGAGGATAGCAGAGAGTGAAAATTGTAAATAACAGTTGTTCATCTGTGTCTCGAAAGGACCAAGGAAGGTGCACAGTTCAGCAAAGACAGAGTGGGAATCTGGTATCTGAGGGTCTTGGTTGGAGTACCAGCTCCACCAAACATCCACCCTGTAGCCCCAGGCAAAGCCCTAGACACATTTTTAAAATTTCTTGGTTTTCTTCTATAAAATGAGGATGCTCAATGCTTGCCCTACCTATCTGGTAGCATTGATGTCTATCAATTAGCTTACACAATAAGGAAACATCTTGTAACCTCTCGCTTGGCATTCAAATTGTGGTTTTATATCTCAATTAGTTGTATAGAGTTTCTGAAGGATGAAAATATAAGTGCAAGGCAGTATTTATCTAAGACTAAGGGGTGAAAAAAGAGGCCCATTGTATTAGTCTGCTTGGGCTGCCATAACAAAATCCTATAGACTGGGTGGCCTGAACCACAGACATTGATTTTCCCATAGTTCTGAAGGCTGGAAGTCCAAGATCAAGGTGTCAGCAGGGTGAGTTCTGAGGCCTCTCTCCTCTTCTGGAGATAGTAGATGGCCACGTTCTTGCTGCGTCCTCACAGGGCCTCTTCACTGTGCACGCACACTCCTGGGATCTCTTTCTCTTCTCAGAGGGACACCACACCTGTCAGATCAGGGGCCCACCTTTATGACCCCATTTAACCTTAATTACCTCATTACCAGCTGTGTCTCCAAACACAGTCACCCTGGGAGTTAGGGCTTCGCATATGAATCTCAAGGGTCACACTTTAGTCCGTGGCACCCATTAAGGGGAAGATGTGATGGACAACACTGCTCATGTAACAAAGATGACTTGGTGTCCCCTGTGCTGGGAGAAGGGCATGGATGGTGTGTGGTTGTAGTTTTTAATGGGCCTTGGAAAGTTGGAATGTAAGCAGTAGAAAATGTGTGAAAAGGTGAGTGTGATGGGGTGGTTAGCTTCCTGGAGGCTTTTCTATGTGCACCAATGATACCGGCTTTCTAGCACCTGACCTCTTCTGGGTGTTGTTATCTGTGTGCTTTGTGAAAAGCTTGTTTAAATGTCTAGATGAGCCTGAGTGTGGTGGATCATGCCTGTATTCCCAGCACTTTGGGAAGCTAAGGTGGGTGGATCACCTGAGGTCAGGAGTTTGAGACCAGCCTGGCCAACATGGTGAAACCTGGTCTCTGCTAAAAATATAAAAACTAGCCGGGTGTGGTGGTGGCACCTATAATTGCAGCTACTGGGGAGGCTGAGACAGGAAAATCGCTTGAACCTGAGAGGCAGAGGTTGCAGTGAGCTGAGATGGCGCCATTGCAGTCCAGCCTAGGTGAGAGAGTGAGACTCCATCTCAAAAAAAAAAAAAAAAAAAAAAAAAAATCTAGATAAGTAGGTGCATGTGCTGCAATTTGGATGAAAGGAAAGGAGGAGATTCCTCTAGCACAAGACAAAGAATAAATGCTGAAAGAACCAAGAGTAAAGGAGGAGATAAATTGAGGTGATTCTGGGGTCACTGGGGAAAGTGTCAGTGTGTGGACACAGGAGGATGACAGCTGGAGTGTCTTCCATGCAGTTGGGCATGGATAGCTAAGTATCCATGCGTATAATATGTACGCATGCGTGCACTCAGTCAGCAAATGTGAGCAAAATGCTGACTGTGGAACCAGATACTGCATGTTACCTTATCTGATTCTCACAACCATTCTGTGAGGCAAATGCCCTTATTATTATTTTAATTTTACAGCCTTAGAGAGACTAAATACCTTCTCCACAGCCATACATGGACTCCACATCTAACCCAGGCCTGCCTAACTTCATAATTGGACACCCAACCCTTGCTGCACTCGCCTGTTGCGTCTCCTAAACTACTCTGCAAACGATTGTAGCAACTTGTAGTTGCCAACCAGTTATGTAGTTTAACATCCATAAATCCCCGTAAAAGTACACTTTGCTGCATTCATTCATTCATTCATTTCTGCAAGTAACAAGGACTTTGGAATACAAGGCACGGTTGCCTAGAGGCTTCGTATCCCACATGGGCTCTGGTTCGTACCTCAGTTTCCCCATCTGCCAGGTGTGTGACCAGGGACAAGTTACTCAACCTCTCTGTGCCTCAGGTTACTCTGTGTAAGTTGAGGACCATGGTACCTATGTTATAGGGTTGCTGTAAAGATAACTTGAAAGAATGACCATAGTGGGATAATGCTGGGTTGACCAACGCACTCAGCGTAAAGAGAGTGTCTAACAAGTCAACTGTTTTTCTTATTAGGTTTCAGGGATAGAAGGATACATCCCTGCTTAAAATAGTTAAGAGAGCATTTGGGGAACTGTAATAAAAAGGAGCATGCTGGTAAGGACCACAGGACAGTCAGAAAGTTCTCCAAATGTTTAGAGAAGGGAGAGCATTCTGGTGGGGGCTGTGGCAGTCTGGAATCTTTTGGCTGCAAATCAGAGTCCCTAACAGAAACCATTCTTAGCCATGAGGAAGTGTATTGGCCCACGTGCCCAAGAGCCATGGGAAGAGAGGGCCTAGGGGATGAGCTGAATCCAGTGCCTCTGTGGGCCCCATTCTCAGGCTGCTTCTCTCATGATGGCAAAATGGCTGCAGCTGTTCTTGCACTCACATCTGAACACCATGAGCTCTGGAGCAGGGTTTGTTAACCTCAGCATGATTGACAGCTGGGACCGGATCATGCTTTGTTGTGAGGGGCTGTCCTGTGAATTGCAGGTTGTTTCGTCCCTGGACTCTACCCCCTAGGTGCTGGTAACAGCCCTCATTCTTCAGCTGTGACAAAATCAGTCCCGGTTGAGAATCACTGGTCTAGAGGAACAAGGGAATGGCCGTTTCCAGGCCCACTTTCAGAAGAGTGGAGAACCTTTTTGAGAAACCTCAGCAAAGCTCTTACTGTGTTTCTTTGGCTCTAAGTGGGTCACATACCTATTTCTAAAATGACCCCTGAAAAAAGGGAATGTCTTGTGCTGAATAGCTCAGGCCTGTGTGTGTGTCCCATCCTGGGGGCAGGAATAGAGTTCATTTTCTCCATAACAGAAGGACTAGGGAGGTGACACTGGAGAAGGAGGGGTGGATATTGGAAAAGAAATCGCAGGCCAGGTTAGAGGACAGTTCACTAAACGTTCTAGAGAGGAGGTTGTTGGAACCTGGCCCTGGAGGATGGTGGTGTGTCTTTGGGCAGAGGAGTGGAGGGGCAGGGAAGGCATTTCAGGGGAGGAAGGCCAGAGCTCATGTGGGAGCCAGAAGGTACCACCTAACTGCAGCGTAAGTACACAGGGCAGGGTTTTGGGGGATTAGGCTGACAGTCAGTTTGCTGCAGACTTTAGACCAGGTTGAACAGTTGGAACATAGTAAAGTTTTGAGCAGAAGAATAGCTTCATCACAACTAATGCTTTGGGAAGCGTAATGCTTGGGGAAAAACTGGAGGCAGAAAGCCTGGCTAGGAAGTGTCAGGGTCTAACTGAGGTCTGAGGGGAGTCAGTGGGCGAGTGGTGGGTAGCTGGAAAAACGAGGAATCATAGACAGTTTTGACATGGCTTTACTCTTTCTCTGGGCATGAGCAAGTTGCATGTACAGCATTAGCAGGGTAATTATATCTTTTATAGACAATAGTGATTCTGAGCCAAGCACGAGCTCATGTGGGTGATCATCTAATGCGCCTCATGTGGCGTGGTTACATCATGTACAGGGCTGTGCACCTGTACTCCAAACGTGCTGAGTCATGCTGTGCCAGAAGACTGAATTGGCCTACTCCTGACTAAAGTGCAGCCATTTCCCTTATGGTAGCTGCTTCGTTGAGATGAGACACAGTAAAGTCTCAACAAAGGTTGTGGCAGACGGAATAGGAAGGAAGAGGTGACTGGGAGAGCAAATCTGAAGGACATCTCAGTCAGGATTGTCAATAGTTCAGACATGGAGGTGTATGGGAAAGCAAGGTGGCAACATTTTGGGGAAGATTTGCACCCAAGAGAAAGCAAATCACCTCAATTTAAAGAAGATCTAAGGAGATATGGTAGGGAGGAACTTATCCGTTGGTTAGGGAAGCAATATGATCACTACTGAAGATCATGTATTTAGTGTTTCATGGAGGTGGAATGTCTAATGCAATGATGGAAATGTGGAACTGAAGCCTGGAGAGAGGTGGGGCTGGAGGATGTAGCTGTCACTTGCATGGAGTTGATGCATGTATACCTGTGAATGGGATTGAGGAGGAGTGGAGGGAAGGACAGTGATAGGACATTGCCTCATACAAAGGCCACGTTAAGGAAGCAAAAGAATAAAGAGGGGCAGGGGAGGGGCAGAGACGGAAAAGCCTGAGAGGTAGCAGAAGGAAATCGTGTAATGCCTATTTTCTTATTTTTATGCTTATTTTTAGTATAATGCTTAATTTCTTATTTTCCAATCAGAAAACTGAAGTAATAAAGTTTGTTAAGGCTGAGTGCAATGGCTTATGACTGCCTGTCATCCCAGCACTTTGGGAGGCTGAGGCAGAAGGATTGCTTGAGGCCAGGAGTTCAAGACCACCCAGGCAACATAGCAAGAACCTATCTCAAAAAGAAAAAAGAAAAAAAGTTGGGCATGGTGGCATGCCCCTGTAGTCCCAGCTTCTCAGGAAGCTGAGGCAGGAGGATCACCTGAGCCCAGGTGTGAGCTATGGTCGTGCCACTGCACTCTAGCCTGGGTAACAGAGAGAGGCCCTGTCTCTTAAAAGAGAAAAAAAAAAGTTTGTTAAGAAGAACATCACATGATCCTGAGAGGTAAAAACAAACAAACAAACCAACCAGGGCCATTGGATTGGGCCACTGAGGGTTTCACTGGTGACCGTGCTAGGCAGCCACCAAGGGTCCTCACCAGTGGCCCCAAGGGTCCTCACCTCTGGGTATTTATGCCCTCATGGAGTCTCCCCCACATTGAATCAGGGCTGATTTCTGAGCAGGAGAATGCTGCAGACGTGATGGTGTGTGGCTTCTGAGGCTAGGCCATCAAGGGCCATGGAAACTTCCATGGTGGCTCTTGGGTCATTTTCTCAGGGGGACGCCTTTGTGTACTGAAATTGAGCCACTGTGTGCAGAGGTCACATGGAGAGCAACTAAGGCCCCCACCTGAGGCCAGGAGCCAGCACCAGCATGCAGCCAGGTATCTTTGGAAGCAGATCCGCCAGCCTCACCCAGATGACTATGCCCCCAGCCACACCTGACCAAACCTCAGGAGAATCCTGAGCCAGAGTGGCCAGCCCAGCCATCCCAGTCCTGACCCACAGAATCCCCGAGAGATGACAGGTGTTTGTGTTTGTTTTTAAGCCCCTGCACCGCTATGTCTGGGGTAATTTGTTTCGTAGCAATAGATAACGAAGTTACCTTGGATAGAGCTGTTTCTATCCCATAGTTGAAGAACGCAGATTACAGAAAGTGAGTGAGTAAGTGGGAGCTGAGAGGACAAAGGCATGAGGCAGAGACCACCCTGTTGAGAGTTTGCTGTGAGCGGAAGAAACCACTGCAGACATTTTCGGGCATCTCCAGGACTTTACCCCCCTAACTGTCCCCTCTCATCACCCTTTTAATGACTTCTTCCTCTGTGACTACAAACATTCCCAAGGTGCTCCTATCAGATAAACAATGTTTCTTTGAGATAAAAAATTTGTGAAGACATTTATATACTAACACCATATCATTATTTAACATAGGAAAATAACCGTAATGTCTAAGAACAAGAGAGAGGTAAAATGAATTATTTTTCATCCATACGATACTATATTAAATGGTTATTAGTGCCATTTTTGGAACCTTTTTTTTTTTTGAGATGGAGTTTCGCTCTTGTTGCCCAGACTGGAGTGCAGTGGCGCGATCTTGGCTCACTGCAACCTCTGTCTCCCAGGTTCAAGCGATTCTCCTGCCGCAGCCTCCTGAGTAGCTGGGATTACAGGCATGCGCCACCTTGCCCGGCTAATTTTTGTATTTTTAGTAGAGGCGGAGTTTCACCATGTTGGCCAGGATGATCTTGAACTCCTAACCTCAGATGATCCACCTGCCTTGGCCTCCCGAATTGCTGAGATTACCGGTGTGAGCCACTGCACCTAGCCTGGAACATATTTACAATGATTTGGGGATATTCTCATATTGTAATACTAAGTAAAAAGAGCAGAGAAAAAAAAAGAATTATATGAATTATACAATGCTATGTGGCCATTCCCTTAAAACATATATCATTGATTAAAAATCACAGAGCTCTCTACTGAAATTTTAGCAAACACATTTTTACTCTCTTTACTAATGATTACCATCTGGCTGAAATTGATTAATGTCTGTCATAGGTCTAGCTTTATATTTTTCTTTCCTCTCATTTGTGTATTTATTTCCCTGGGAAAAAAATATCGCCAAGACATACAAATCAAATTGTATTCCATTAAAAGTTTAACAAAAAGTTTATGAAATCTGGACTCTCCTTAGAAAATTCAAGACATACACTTATTGTCGGGTCATAGCACATTGGCATTCATTCATTTATTTATTCATTCGATAATTGCTCATTTAGCAAATATTTCTCAAACACTACTTATGTTATTGCCAGAAGTTGAGGACGTAAAGATGGATGAGACACTGTGCCTGATCTCAATGAGCTGATGGCCAAGCACAGGAGCCGGACAAATGAGTAAACTAACACAAACAGAATCGCTTGAGAACGGTTGTGATCAAAGTGAGCACAGGGACCTTAGGAAGCCCATGGCAGGGGCACCCAAACGACCTAGAGGCATGACCACTGTCCTCCCTCATTTAGTTTAATCGTATGTTTAAGGAGCATGTTGTCTCGACCCTTTCCTGTGATTCTTGGTAATGATCTTTGGCCAGGGCAATGCAATTCTAATCCAGTGACCTTCCAGTTAATGCCTGCTAACTCTGCTAATTTACTGTTGATTATCTAGAGGAGTAAAGGAAACCAAGGTTTTCATCAGACCCTGAAAGCTGTTTGCCTGAAAAATGGCATCTATGCCTCCAGGACTCTGGCAAGAATTGATCTAAACGAAGCCCTCACTCAGCCCATCTATGACCAGATCGACCCTGTTTTTGGAAGCATTTTTAGGTAAAGGATCTTTCATCTTGCACCTTCGGGAACAAACATCAGAAGAACATTGAGCCAGTCTTTAAGAATTTAGACTTTGGATCTGTAAGTGTAAAGAGTAGCTTGTAACTGGAGAAGGAAAGCTTAGCCTTCGGCAAAACACAAAAGCCTTCTTGGTTTGGTTTACTTAAAAATTTCCCATGATGACCTGGATACAGATTAAGATGCTGCTTTCAAACTAATATTATGGTTCCCATTATTTTTCAAATACCTCGTACATGCAGCAGGGGATACATTTTCTTAGGGATCTGAGCCCAGGACAGGGTATTTTGATTGGAGACAGTGGAATTAAGCAAACACATGGCCTTCAGAACTTTCTTTCTTCCTTTTTTTTTAAAAATGAGACAGGGTCTTGCTCTGTTGCCCAGGCTGGAGTGCAATGGCACAATCCTAGCTCACCGCAGCCTGAGACTCCTGGACTCAGGCAATCCTCCCATCTCAGCCTCCCAAGTAGCTGAGACCACAGGCATATGCCACCATGCCTGGCTAACTTTTAAAAAATATTTTTTGTAGAGACAGAGTCTCTCTATGTTGACCAGTTTGGTTTGGTCTTGAAATCCTGACCTTAAGTGCTCCTTCCCCATCGTCCTCCCAAAGCGCTGGGATTACTGGCGTGAGCCACCACACCCAGCCTCGGAGCTTTCCCTGAATGCACTGAAGATGCTGTGTCTGTTTCTCACACACTCTGCCTGCTCACATACATGGTGTGGGTTTGGGGACCATACCTCCTTGGTGCCTCCTCCTTCCCTCCTTCCTTGACCTCTAATTCTTTACTCCATCAACAGAAACAGAATCTCCCAGTCCCCAAGTACAGCTGCCCATCCCTAGTCTCTATCGTTCCCACTGGCATCTCATGTGGTTGCCCATTGGTGGCTGCTCGAACCATTCTCCAGCCTTTGCTTGCATCTTACTCAGAGCCCCCGTCCCTGCCCCACCTTTCTTTAAGCACGTCTTGGATTGTGTCATTCCACCAATTGCACCCCCGCCCTGTTTACAATTCTGTGGGCTAAACTTCAAATTCCTTAGAATGCATTCAAGACATTCCACCTGCCTCCAGCTTGCCTTTCCAACCTCTGCCTGCACCGCCGCCTGGTTGCAGCCTTCCGCTGTAGCCCACCCAGCAGGTGGCAAAGAGAGAGCAGCTACCTGTCTCGGGCATCAGTGCTAAGCACTTGGCATGCATTCGCTCATCGGATGTTCCCAGCAACTCTAAGGAGTAGCTTCTGTCTTTTTACATCTGAACAAACTGAGATTCAGAAAATTGTGCATCTTTCCCAATGGCACCCAGCTCATGAGCAGAGAACTAGGATTTAAAGCTTGTGCTCTCTCCTCTGCAACCTCTCACTTCCTATTTCTGAGCTATTCTGAAACCACTGTGCTTACCATGTTGTCCCATGGGGAGTAATCCCTTCTTTCCACTTCCTCAGATCTTACCCAACTTTTAGGTATAGTTCAAGTTCCACCCTTTCAAGTGGCCACATGTTGGCAGTGGAAAGACTGTGCGTCCTGCAGTCTAAAGCAGTGTTCCAAGCCTGGCTCTGCCTCTTGCTAGCTGTGTGGCCTTGGACACATCAGCAATCCTCTCTAAACCTCAATTTTCTCACCTGTTAAATGGGCATTATCTCACAAACTTCATAGGTTTTTATATCAAAGGCCTGGCACGGCATAGTACCTGGCACGTTATAGGACTATGATAACTGTTAGATCTCATCTTCCTTCTCCTAAATGAATAAAAGGACACCAGCTAGTTTCATGTTTGTTTCAGCCTTACCACAGCCACCATTCTCTTAAACTTTTTTGTCACTTTCTTCTGTAGGACAGGGAAGCCCACTGGTTCAGCTCTGATGCCTCACATTGATGCTTTTAAGCACTCCCTGCAGGAGAAAATGACAGAAATTGGGATAAGAAGTGGCTGGAAATATGATAGCTGCAAAAAAAATTTCCTGATCCAGGAGGTAAGTTCCATATAAAGTGGGGAGAGCAGTGAGGTTGGGCATGGCTTTGTTCCCAGGCTGGTTTTGTAGGTTGCCTGTCTGTTCGCGCTTGTTCCCTGGAGTGTCCAGGGTCTGGGAGTACCTCCTCGGAGGCGCTGTGAAATACAGAACCCAATGGGATGTGGGGAGAGCAGCGGGCATGACTGCCTCAGAGGAGGTGTGGGACAGTTTGTTCCACTGTGAAGTAACTGAAAGCACATGCCAAGGTTGCAAAGTTGACTCAGTTTCCAGGAAGAATCTTTAAAGAAGCCTTAATTGTATGAAAATTTGCATCAACTGGAACCATTTTCACTAATCTATCATTTTTGCCAGTGTTATAAAGTAGTATCCGATGCAGTGAAACTTAAAGAAGTCAATCTTTTTGTTGTTGTTCAATTTTAGGTCAATTTTCAGTTTTGAGGCCTCAAGACTCTTGTCTGTGACTCACTTTCTTCCAGTGCCACCCCAAATTACATGGCGATGCTAGGGAAAGAGCTTGTATCTCCTCTGCCCCCCAGGGAGGGCCCATTTCAGGACCTTGCCTGTGCCTGAGTTCAACTCAGCAAATATTTATTGAGTAGTTTGTAGGTGCCAGGCACCAAGGGAAGCAGTTGGGGTATAAAGATGCTTAGAACAAAGTTCCTGCCTATGAGAAGTTTACAGCCTAATTGTGGAGATGGCAAACAAACAGCCAGGCATCCTATAGGGTGGAGGGAATGGTGGCCACGCACTGGGATACCTGACCTGCTTTCATTGAAGGAATTGTCACCAACAGCCTCTTTTGCACGTCTTCCCAGATAAGCGCCATCCTGGGGGGCCTGGAGGACCACATCCTCAGAAGGAAGAGGAGGGTCTATGAGTCCCTCACCGCCTCTGTCCAGAGTGACCTGAAGCTGTGTTACGAAGGTAGGGGCCGAGGGGGACAGCATTGCCGCCTGCACTGGGACTTCCTGTCAGCACCTTTCACATCCTTTTCTGCGGCTCCCTCAAAGGCCCTCTTCTCTTGCACCCTAAGTCTTTGCAGCTCTCTCATTCCACACATTGCAACCACATGACTGCAGGGCGTGAGGACCCTTCTCTGTGTGTTTTCCAGCTCTTTCTGTCCACCCTTGGTCCAGACACCCTGCTTTTTTCCATACAACATCCCAGCTGATTTAGCTGTAGGCCAGGTTCTCATTCTTGTTTGCAAGTATTCACAAATACTTGAACTCACTCACTTGTGAACTCACTTTCAGACTCTTTCCTGTTTTGGTGGCTCCATTGTTTGAGGGATAGGGAGTGATTTTGCAAGTTTCAGCTGAATTCAGTCATTAGTCATTCAGTCATTCAGTCATTAGGCATTAGTCATTCAGTCAATTCAGTCATTCAGTCATTAGGTTTTCTGAATGCTGGTTATTATCTAAGTGTCATTTTTATATAAGTGCATATATACACATACATATATATATATACTTTTTTGTTGTTTGTTTGTTTGCTTGGCTTGCTTTTCTTTCTAATGCCAAAGATTTCTTTCTTTCTGTTTCTTTTTTTTTTTTTTTTTGAGATGGAGTCTTGCTCTGTTGCCCAGGCTGGAGTGCAGTGGCAGTGATCTCAGCTCACTCCAACCTCTGCCTCCTGGGTTGAAGTAATTCTTGTGCCTCAGCCTCCCAAGTAGGTGAGATTGCAGATGTGCACACAGCACCCAGCTAATTTTTGTATTTTTAGTAGAGACGGGGCTTTCACCATGTTGGGCAGGCTGGTCTTGAACTCCTGACCTCAGGTGATCCGCCCACCTCAGCCTCCCACAGTGTTGGGATTACTGGTGTGAACCACCATGCCCGGCCATGATGCCAAAGATTTCTAAGCAGGTCCTTGTCGTGGTGTGACCATGGTTATCATTTTTGCCAGAGGCAGCTCAGATCACGGGCAAAAAAGCATGTGAGCGGATGAAAGATGCCATCAGAAGAGGAGTGGACCGGCAGGTGGCTGAGGGCATGTTTGAAAGGGCCCAGGAAAGGATGCAGCACCAGTTTCAGCTGCTGAAGGTACTCTACGCCCACAGCCTAGATCCTAGACCCCGAGAGGCCCTGGGAGAGGACAGGAAGCGGGCGCAGAAGGTAGAAGACGTAGTAGGCATTTGGGCCCAAATGGAACAGATGCTTTCTGGGGCTTCGACCTGAGAGCTGCAGCTCTGCCAGCACTCTCTTGCGCCCCTCCTCTTTCCTGAGTCACCAGTAGCACAGCCACTGTAATAGCTAGATATGTGCTCAGCTATTTATAGACGTTAGCTCATTTACTCCCCAGCAAGTCTGTGAGGTAGGTACTGTCATTGTTCCCATTTTATAGAGAAGAAAATTCCAGCAGCGAGAGTTGTATCAACCAGCCACACAGCCAGGGAGATGCACAGCTGGATTTGGGATAAGGAAGCCTGGCTCCAGCATGTCCAACAATAGCATGATCTCAAAACAGATTGTTTAAATAGGGAAATGTCTTGTCTACATAAAATGTCAATAAGTAAATATTGACACACTACTCAAGGCCAGTCAGTTATGGTACCTAGCACACATTCAGCTTTAATTTTATCTACCCCCAAAGAGAATTCCTGATGGTTTCCTTGGACCTAAATGCTTCTGCCAAGCCTACCTGGACCATCTTGCCTCTGCTCTGGGCCTCATGGCTTGCCACCCCCTCTCCCCCAAGTAGTAGAGATCCCTGAAGTCCATGCCACTGTGGGCTTCCTCCCTGGCCATGTGAGGCTCCACGTTTTCTGCCACAACCCAGGCTGGCTGATCCTGTCTCCCAAGCCCTCAAGGAAGCTGGCCCATTTCTATCTCAGTCCACCTCAGAACCAGCCTTCTTGAAACATCTCCAACCTGTTTCTGCCCAATCTCCTCTCCTCCACCACTTCTGCAGTTTTGGAAAATATTCTTTACAATTCAACACATGTAATTTCCCTTGGAGTAGGCTAAGAGGCATCTTGTTCACCAGCAGCAGTTTAGTTTCAATCCTTTAACATGTTATCACAGTCTACAAATTCATGGACAAGAACTTGGCCGAACTCCACAAAGCCAGTTCCCATTTCCCCATTGCGTACATAGACACTGGATGTTAAGACACCCAGGAAACAATGTCGCTTAAAAAACATGTATATTGACCATGTACAAATGTATCTGAAATTACAGAAACATAGGAAGTTAAAACTGGGCAGGACCGTAGAGTGTTGCCATTCTGTGATTTTTTTTTTTTTTTTCAGAATGCCAGTTAACTTTTAATTGTTTAAAATATTTTAGTTCTATATAGTGGATGAAATTTCTTTTTATACATAATGTTTGAAGATTTACTGTTTTTTTAAATTACCTCTTTGCAATAGTCCTGTAAATTAAACACTGGAATAGTATTTTGTTGAATATACAGATTAGTCTCTGATCTATTGATCAGTAATGTGGCTTGCTGCTTCGTTTTCACTCTAGTGTGAGGTGACTGCTTCTCCTGGTTTAGGAGCTGTGAATCCCTCATTCCCTAATCTTAAAGGAAGTGGGAACCTAGAGGCCTTGAGTTACAGGTTCCAGGCCCATGCCTAGAGCTGAGATGTACACTTAGGGCTCTTGATCTAGAATCTAGAATGTTAAAGAAAAAGCATAGGAGATCCAGTTTCAAAACTAGACTCTGCCAGGCTAGAGGAAGGAGCCTGACATTTTTTCAAAGGAAGACAAGAAACAGAAGAGGGAAGAAAGGAGTTTTAGTTGATAAAAGGACTAAGAGTAGCAAGAAGACAGTTCTCAGGCAGTTGGGAAGAATCAGACATGTACGGTAAGGTGAGTGGCACAGAGCAAGTGTCCAGCAAACATCTCCCTGGTGAGCAGATGCATGGAGGGGAGAGGACAGCGGGAGAGCGACCAGCTCTTTCCCTCTTTTCCCATCTCTGCGATTGCCGTTCTCTCCCCCATG
The DNA here is from genome assembly GCF_047675955.1 of Chlorocebus sabaeus. NCBI lineage: Eukaryota > Metazoa > Chordata > Mammalia > Primates > Cercopithecidae > Chlorocebus > Chlorocebus sabaeus. The sequence continues at coordinate 27,624,620 of NC_132911.1, read as the reverse complement.
CCTTCATGCGTCCCCACTAGCTCCTGATTTGATCAACTGGCACCAGAGCTTCAGTCTCCCATGAGTCTGTAGGCGGGGAGGGAGATGCTATACAGAAGGGAGCCCACAGAAATATTGTCTTGTTGCCTCCTGGGCCATTTAATGTCCTCGAAACTGTTTCACCATTTTGCAACTGGGTTGCAAAGCCTTACTTTGACAACCCCAGTCAGTACCTTCTGTGGCCGGGGGACTGGGTGGGGTCCCTTTTATAAGATTCACTTTTCCTTGGGCTGCACCGTCCTAACATACTGAATGTCCTTGTCACGTAGACTGGGATCGTGGAGAAGGTGAGGGGCAGCATCGCCACCATGCTAACCCTTGCTTCATCCCAGGGGGATGGCCTCTACAAGGAGCTTGCAGGTAAATACGCCAAAGCTTTGCATAAAGGGTGATTGTGCAGACAGCCCTGGCTGTGGTTGCTTCTTCCTGAATTTAAAGGTATTAAGTTAGGAAGAATTAGCAGGGCAAGGAATGGAGATGATGATGATGATGATGATGATGATAACGATAACGACAGCCCCACCCTTTGCCCAGCACCCAGCTGAGAGCAGGCATTATACTCAGGCTTTGTGCTCATGGTTTCACTGAATTCTCACATTAGCTCCCAGGGATGGATGTTGTTGCTGCATTTTGCAGAGGCAGAAATAGAGACTCACATTAGGAAATGCGCCCAAGATCCCATAGCTGGAAAGCGGCTAATTTAAATCCACAGCTCTGCCCTGCCATCTCCATAAGGCCTTTCTTTTAAGTTGATGCCTCCTTATGAAGAACTTCATGGTCTGGTGACGGTGGAGAAAGACTTCTCTCAATCCACCTGCAGCCTGGGGATGCGGCCCCAGCTGTGGATGTTGGTGTAGGCAACCATGTCCCTTTCTGGCCATGGGCTCCATCAGGCCCCCGGTATAAACTGGAGACGGTAAACTGGCAGAAAAAGCAAGTAAGTAATTTCTAGCCAAATTTAAAATGCACATATCATTTGGCGCAGCAACCCTGCAGATATCCTTATATGGGGGGAGAGTGGCATATAGACAAGGTTATTCGGGGTAACATTCTAATGTCAAAAATGGGGACAACTCAAATATCTGTAAGTAAAGCACTGCTTAAATTAAATTAAATACACAACGAGTGGAGGACTGTGCAACTGTTAGAAAAAATAAAGCAGCTCTGTAGGTAGTGGTATGAAATGATCTCCAAAGATATTACAAAGTGGAAAATAGCAAAGTGAGTAAATGTACATGATATGTTGCCATTTGTGAGTGTGGAAAAAAGGAAATACATATGTATATGTTTTTATGTGCATAAAAATCTCCATGGGCTACAGAGAACACTGACAGTACTTGTTGCCTCTAAAGAGGGGAACCGGAAGGCTGGAGCGTAGGAGAGGGTGGGGAACCGGAAGGCTGGAGGGTAGGAGAGGGTGGGGAACCAGAAGGCTGGAGGGTAGGAGAGGGTGGGGAACCAGAAGGCTGGAGGGTAGGAGAGGGTGGGGAACCAGAAGGCTGGAGGGTAGGAGAGGGTGGGGAACCAGAAGGCTGGAGGGTAGGAGAGGGTGGGAGCCTTGCTCTGCACTCTGTATATTTTGTGCCTTTTATATTTTATGCCACATCCATAGTTGCCTGCTGAAATGAATAGATCTGATACCATCGAGTTTGCCAGGGTGAAAGTAGACAGAGCTGTTCCCAAAGTCACAGCCACAATGGCTGCTTCTAAAGATCTGTTCTGCACTTCTCCATCTCTCTGAGAATCTTTATGCCCCATTTATGGCTGGTTAGATGGACCTCTAATCTGATCCTAACGGACTCCAGGGAAGGAGATACAACACCCTCACACTATAATGTAGTGGACTCTCACGACCTTCTGTCCAGGCCTCTATGGGAATCTAAGTTTTAAGATGCTAGTCATTCCAATGTGCCTTCTTTAAAGAACTCCCGCTTGCCAGAGATCTTGACCAGGTCTCACAGAGACCTTGACCAGGTGCTCCCCTCAGTTTGATGTCAATTGTACCTGCTATAATTTAAGCCTATTTCCTTCTCTTCACCATCGACAACAAATATACATCATGTCGAGGGTGGGGGGCATGCTTTATACAGAAATCTAAAAGGCAGTCCCTGTTGTCAGGGCCTTACCTGGTTGGTAAGACAAGATGTGTAAGAATGTGCATCATTAGACTGGAGAGTTTGCATTCGCTCAGCAAACAATTCTGATCACCTCCTGGGTGCCAGGCAGTGTTCTGGGTGCTGAAGACACAGTGGTGACCAATACAGGCAAGAGTCCCCACCCTCATGGAGTTCACAGCCCAGTGGTGGAAGGCAGGCAGTAAGCAAACTAATAAGTGAGATATGTGGCAGGGAGGCGAAACAGAGAAAGGGAAGAAGGGATGCTGGGGTAGGAGACAGGGTGGTAAAGGAAGGTCTCCCTGGGAATGTGACACTTAAGCAAAGTCCTGAGGGAGAGAACCCAGTCAGACTTCAGATCGTTATTCTTGAAGTTCAGAGACAGAGTGCTTATTCAGGGCTGGGACACGGGGAAACTTCAGTGAAGCTGGGTCCTGGGGGAAGCCTCAAAGGTTAGGTTGATTTCAGAGGCAGCAGGGAGAAGGGAGGCCTTGCAGGTATGGGACAGAACAAAAAGACTCCGGGTCCTAACTCCCCTCTGCTCATGAGGCCCATCCCTGGCCAGGCTCAGGGCCAGTCAGCCTGAGTCACCCTCTGGGGTACAGAAAGCCAGGGGGGATTAGAAAGGCATTCAGGGCTCAGTCTGAAGTGTCCCTTCAAAGGGGACTGCATTAGTCAGCATCCTCCAGATAAACAGAACCAGCAGGATGTGTGGATAGATGAAGGAAGAGATTTATTTTAAGAAGTTGGCTCACACAATGGTGGAGGCTTGGTGAGCCCAAAATCTGATGCAGGGAAGCCCATAGGACGGAGACTCCAGAAAGAGAGGCAGTTCGAGTCCAGAGGCCATCCCTGCAGAACCAGGCAGAGCCGATGTTGCAGACAAAGGCCCAACCAAGGCTTGGCCAGGTGCAGTGGCTCACGCCTATAATCCTGACACTTTGGGAGGCTGAGGTGGGTGGGTCACTTGAGGTCAGGAGTTCAAGACCAGCCTGGCCAACATGGTGAAACCCTGTCTCTACTAAACAAAAAAAAAAAAAAAAAAAAAAAATTGGTTAGGCGAGCTGCTGGGTGCCTGTAATCCCAGCTAGTTGGGAGTCTGAGGCAGGAGAAGCACTTGAGCCTGGGAGGTGGAGGTTGCAGTGATTCAAGATCATGCCATTGCACTGCAGGCTTGGTGACAAGAGCAAAACTCCATCTCAAAGGCCCAAGGATGTCACTGGATCATCCCTTCCTGCTTGGAGGAGGCTGGCCTTTGGCTCCATGCATGCCTTCAGCTGGCTGTTTGAGGTCCACCCACACCGGGGAGGGCCATTTGCTTTACTTGAGGTCTACTTAGTTAAATGTAAATCTCATCCAAAAACACCCTCCCAGAGGCATCCAGACTCACATTTAACCCGGTGTCTGGGCCCTTTGACCTGGACAAGTTGACACATAAAACTAACCATTGTGAGAACATGATCTGATTGAAGATCATGGGATGAAAACCTGAGATGCCAGAGAGAGAACATTCACTGAGAATGGGTTGTGCTGGGAGGATAGGGATTGGGGTGGGGGGAAGAGGGGGAGCCGCCTGGAGAGGAGTTAGGGGAGGTGTTATTGTGCAATGTGCTTTGTATATCACATGCCTGTGAGGCCTTAATACAGACTCAGTGACTTCTCAGGGTTTTTCTTATGGGTAGGTTTGTATTTCTTTTGAGGGTGACCCCATGCTGAGACAGCATTCCAGTAAGAGGAGGAATACCTGCTTTGATGTCTGATCTGTAAGCACTACGCCAGATCCATATTCTGGGACAAGTGACAGGATTGTTGGGGGATTTGCTTTTTGGAGATGTTTCTGCAACGGACGCCAAGTCCTGATGTGAGCTTTCTGCTCTCCTGTAGATGTCGGGAGTGAATACAAGGAGATGGAGAAGCTGCACAGAAGCCTGAGGGAGGTTGCGGAGAATGCACGGCTGAGGAAGGGCATGCAAGAGTTCCTCCTAAGGGCATCCCCCAGCAAGGCTGGCCCCCCTGGGACATCACTGTAACTCCTGGGGCTTAGTCTCAATGGATGAAAAATAAGCCCAGAGCCAGAGAATTAGAATTACTTTTTTTGTTCTTAAGAGACAGGGCCGGGCGCGGTGGCTCAAGCCTGTAATCCCAGCACTTTGGGAGGCCGAGACGGGTGGATCACGAGGTCAGGAGATCGAGTCCATCCTGGCTAACACAGTGAAACCCCGTCTCTACTAAAAAGTACAAAAAACTAGCCGGGTGAGGTGGCAGGCGCCTGTAGTCCCAGCTACTCCGGAGGCTGAGGCAGGAGAATGGCGTAAACCCGGGAGGCAGAGCTTGCGGTGAGCAGAGATCCGGCCACTGCACTCCAGCCTGGGTGACAGAGCCAGACTCCGTCTCAAAAAAAAAAAAAAAGAGACAGGGTCTACCTCTGTTGCCCAGGCTGGAGTGCAGTGGCACCATCACAGCTCACTGCAGCCTTGAACTCCTGGGCTCAAGCAATCCTTCAGCCTCAGCCTCCAGAGCAGCTGGGGCTACAGGTACAGGCCACCAGCCTGCTATTTTTTTTTTTTTTTTTTTTTTTTTCTGAGACAGAGTCTTGCTCTGTCGCACAGGCTGGAGTGCAGTGGCATGATCTCGGCTCACTGCAACCTCCGCCTCCCAGGTTCAAGCAGTTGTCTGCCTCAGCCTCCCAAGTAGCTGGAATTACAGGCATGCGCCACCACACCTGGCTAATTTTTGTATTTTTAGTAGAGATGGGGTTTTACCATCTTGGCCAGGCTGGTCTTGAACTTTTGACCTCGTGATCCACCTGCCTTGGCCTCTCAAAGTGCTGGGATTACAAGCGTGAGCCACCGTGCCCGGCCCACACCTAGGTAATTTTTTAATTTTTTGTGGAGATGGCATCTTGCTCTGTTGCCCAGGCTGGTCTCAAACTCCTGGCCTCAAATGATTCTCCCACCTCAGTCTCTTGCACTAGGATTGCAGGCATGAGCCGTCGTGCCTGGCTTAGAATTTTTTCTGTTTTGTGAAATCTAATAGAGGACTTCTGTCCACTATTTGGACTTTGTATGCAATATAAAACTAGTATGTTTACTACATTTTATTTTATAGCCCAAAAAGAGTCATCTTCAATACCTAATGGAGTTCTAAAGCTTTAGGACAAGAAACTTTTGCTTCCTCAAACATATCTAAACATCGCTGGGCGCGGTGGCTCACTCCCATAATCCCAGCACTTTGGGAGGCCGAGGCAGGCAGATCATGAGGTCAAGAGATGAGACCATCCTGGCTAACACAGTGAAACTCCATTTCTACTAAAAATACAAAAAATTAGCCGGGCTTGGTAGCATGTGCCTGTAGTCCCAGCTACTTGGGAGGCTGAGGCAGGAGAATTGCTTGAACCCAGGAGGTGGAGGTTGCAGTGAGCCAAGGTAGCGCCACAGCACTCCATCCTGGATGACAGAGAGAGACTACGACTCAAAAAAACAAACAAACAAACAAACAAAAAATATATATATGTGTATATATATACACACATACACACACACATAAAAACTTAAACATTATAGAAAAAACATTTCTAGATATAAAACAAGCCATAAAAAGAAATTCATCCTTCAAAGAAGAAAAATATCTAAACATTGAAAAACTTAAGTATTATGGAAAACATTGCAAAATAAAGCTTTTAGGAATCCAATTCTGTTTTTCATTTTAATACTGATGAGACTTTGGGTAAGGAGGCAGACAACATTGTATCCTGGAAACAAAATGGGTTTGGGAGCCAGATGAACATAGACCCGGCTTCACCACTTCTCAGATGTGTTATCTAAGACCAGCACTTCCTAAACGTGTTGATCTCAGGACCCTTCACTTTTAAAGGACCCTGAGGAGCGTTTGTTTATGTGGGTTATGTCTGTTGATATCGACTATTCAAAATTAAATAGAAGAAAATGTAAGTAATTATTTACTAAGTTTTTTAGGAGTAATAATAATAAACCCATTACCTGTTAACAAAAAATAACACATTGTTATGTAAAAAGCTATTTTCAAAAAAAATAGAAATAAACTGAGAAGAGTAACATTGTTTTACACTTTTGCAAATCTCTTTATTCCCTGGCTTAACAGAACACAGCTGGATTCTCACATCAGTTTCTTCATCCACTCTGGTGCAATATGTCATTTTGGTTGATGTATATGAAAAAAATTCAGTCTCACACAGATATACAGTTGGAATACAAGGAAGTATTTTAATAGCTTTTTCAGGTAATTTTGGGATTTTTTTTGATTCTACGAAGGCAGATGGCAGTTTCTTAAAAGTTATATGCAGTGTGGAATCTGAAAGCATTATCAGTGAACATTTTTCAAATGCTATTACATTACATTAAAATGCATTGGTTGATTTTGTACTTTGAATTTTTTTACTAATGCATGATTTTGGGGTATCAGGCATTGCTCATCTTGAAAATATTTATTCACTGAGTTAAGCAGATATTTCAAATGTTGGTGCATTTTATTGTATAACACCACGAAATCATTTTGTTAGTGTCTTCACCAATCTCATCAGGAAAGTCTTGAAGTATTGGGAAGCTGTCAAGCTCACAGTGAAAAATATAAGTTTTACAAAATTCCATTCCTCCCCAAAAGCTCATCATTGATGACAAACATTGTCCTACAGTATAATAAAATGACATCTACACAGGTGTCCATAATTAATGCAATTAATAATATACTGTTTCACTTAGAACATTGTAAAGTCCAACTGGCTTTTTAAAAGCCCTGCAAGTTCATGATGGTGAAAAATACAAGAGTTTTGAATGTAGTTTGGTGCCACTGCTTTGGTTCATGCCAAGGTACAAGTGGTTTTACCCACCTTTGCTTTTACACCTTTAGTACAAGTGTCAACATGGTAGAAAAGGCAAATAACATCTTAGTATTATTATAAAGATAATTTAACCCAGCAGACCCCACAGAAGAGTTTCAGGGACCATACTTTGAGAACAGCTGTCTTAGACATATCATTAAAACCCCCTGAGCTTCAGGTAATTTATCTGTAAAATGGTGACAATGGTAGTACCTACCCTGATAGTACTAGGGTTGTCAGGAAGTTTAGGATAATGCTTACAAAATATGGACACATTGTACTTAATAGTACTTGATAAATAGTCAGTATTGTTTATGGGCAGAATGGAAATAACATGGTTTGGTGGTTTGTCTGTTGGGAAACTTGGGTTCTGATCCCAGCTCTGACCAATACTAATATGGCAATTCCTTAACACCTCTGAGATTTTATTTCCTCATATGCAAAAGGAAAGAGATGAACTGGATGATTAAAACATCTTTTGCTCCTTTGAAATTCTAGGATTTTAAGTTATTTTCTTTTAGTTGTAGTATCTTTTGCCTAAGTAGGAGAAAAAGGGATTTAGCCATGTAGTTAGGTCTCAGTGGTTCCTTTTCATATTAAACTTCTAAACACATAGCGTTCTATGGCAGTTTGTATAGTTCACTTTTCATATTTCACGAGAGGGATGTAGAGGACTTCCACCTCCCGCCATGGTGGAGTAACAGGACCAGATTTACCCTCTAGCTAAACAACAACAACAACACACAAATGAAAATTATGAAACAACAATTTTTAGATATGGGAAAATAGCACAACACAGTTATCCCTGAAAGAAGGGAGAGAGATAAGGTGACGCCTACAATGCCCTATCTTATGCCTTGGTTGAGTTTCCAGGCCACAGCATAGGGAGGGGAAGCCCCAAAGGAACTGAGTGGTCTCCGTGAGTTTAGCGGACAGACATCAGAATTTGAAGAGTCAGGCGATTAGAATTCACAGGGAAGATTACCATGGAGAAGAGAGCTGAACAGAGAGCTACAGAGAAGTGAAGTGGGTCTCCTTTGATTCTTTATCTGAGTACTGATTAGCCTATGCCCGTGAGGAAACTATCAAAAATGAGGAAAAAACCACTGGAATGAAGCAGGCAGAAAAGTCCCCAAAGCTCAGTTCAAGCTAGATTAATGATAGTGGAAGACCTTACACGTGAGGCATCAAGTAGACTGATCAGAAGAGTATTGCCTTAGTAGTGGGGACAAAATAGTCCTAGATGAAAGGCTGTTATGCATCCACCTAATAACGGTTTCAAAAAACTTCAGAAGAATCATACTGTTTCCAAGTAACTTAGCTGCATCCCAGAACAGAATATGAAAACATTTAGGAATAAAAAATTCCAGCACTCAACAATGGAAAACTGACAATGTATGGCATCAAAACAAAAACTTTCAGGCATATGAAGAAGCAGGAAAATATGAACAATGATGAGAAAAGTCAATAGAAAGAGACCCGGAAATAACTCAGGTGATAGAATTACTAGACAAGGTTATTAAAATTGCTGTAAGAAATTTACTCCAGATGCTCAAGAAGATAGAATACAGCGCAAACACGATGAGAAGAGAAATGGAAGAAGTTTAAGACTCAAAAAGAACTTGGAGAAATTTAAAAAGTCTCAGTGTCTATATGGGATTAACAGCAGACTAGGTAGGGTAGAAGAAAGGATAAGTAAACTTGAAGACAGAGCAATAGAACTTATCCAAAATGAAACATAAGGAGGAAAAAAATGAACAATGCATCAATAAAACATCAAGCACCCTAAAATATGTTACTAGAACCACAGAAGAACAGTAAAGAGGTGGGGATATAAGAAAAGATATTTAAGAGAATAATGTCTGAGGTTTTCCCAAACTTGATAAAAATTATAAACCTACAGATCCAAAATGCTCAATGACTCTGAAGCAAAAGAAAAATAAGAAAAAATTACACCAAGACACATCATAATCAAATTGCTGAAAACCAGTGGTGAAGAGAAAATCTTAAAACCAGCTGGGTGTGTGGAGAGGGGGGTGAGGGGGAGGCTGCAAAGGCAGTGGTGGATAATACATCCAGAGGAATAAAAACAATGACAGCAGACTTTTCCTCAGAAACAATGTAAGCCAAAAGTCAGTGGAGTAACCTCTTTAAAAATTGAAGGAAAAAACTGTTCATCTGGCAAAAAACATTTTTCAAAAATGAAGTGAAATAGACTTTTCAGACATACCGAAGCAAGTACCAAAAATAGTAAATATGTGGGCAAATATAAAATACTTTTTCTTATTTTTCTCAAATCTATTTAAAAGATTGTTTAAAACAAAACCAATAACAATGCATTGTGGAGTTTATAACATGTAGAATTTAAATGTGTGACGAAAGCACAAAGGGCAAGAAGGGAGAAATGGAAGTATGTTGTTGCAAGATTTTTATACAATATACACAGTTATATAATGTATAAGGTAAACTGTGATAAGCTAAAGATAGATACTAGAAACCCTAGAGCCACCATTAGAAAAAAAAGAGAGTTATATCTAGCAAACGACTTAAAGAGATAAAATGTATATTGAAAATGATCAAATAATCCAAGAAAAGAGAGGAAAGAATAGGAAATAAAAAAATGATAGAAGGTACAAATAGAAAACAAATAGCCAGGTAGTAGATTTAAGCCCAATCATATAAATAAACACATTAAATGTAATTGGTCTAAAACACTAAGTAAATAAGTCAGAAGTTACCAAGTTAGATTTTTAAAAAAGAAGCCCTCAGTATATGTTGTCTAGTGGAAACCCACTTTAAATATAAAGACATAAATATGTTAAAAGTAAAAGGATGGAAGATAGATATTTGCAAATACTAATCTAAAGACAGAATTTCTATATCAATATTAGGCAAAGTACATTTCAGAGCAAGGAATATTACTAATGATAAGGAGGATCATCATTGCATAGTGATAAAGTGGTTAATTCATCAAGAGGACATAATAATCTTAGTTATGCACTTAACAAAGTTTCAAAATGCACAAAGCAAAAAACTAATAAAACTCAAAGGAGAAATAGCTAAATCCACAATTATAGTGGGAAATCTCAATACTCCCTCTTGAAACTGATAGAACAAGTAGAAAAACTCAGTAAGGATATTAAAGACTTGAACAGCATATCAACCAACTTTACCTAATTTAAATTTATAGAATACTCTGTAATCAATATCAGAGTGCACATTGATTTCTAGTGTACATGGAACATTACCAAGATAGACCATATCCTGAGTCATAAAATAAGTCTCAATAAATTTTAAAATATGGAACTCATACAGAGTATGTTCTCTGACACAGTGGAATTAAATTAGAAGTCAATAACAAAAAGAAATCTGGAAAAGTCTTCAAATATTTGGAAACCAAACAACACACTTCTAAATAACCCGTGAGACAAGTGAGGGCTGTGGGCTAAGATCATGTTAGATTTACATCTCTCTGCTCCAAATCTTAGTTTTCACCAAATAAAATTAACTCCTTGGTATCAGAAGCCAAGGAGTTAACTCCAGCCAGAGCTTAGAAAGTCAGAGCTGGCACTGGCAGTGGGGCTGTGTGTTAACTGCCTGAAGAATGCAACCAAGAGCTGTCAGTCAGGAAGGCTGCACTGGCAGAGTGGAACAAAAGGGGAAGAACTGACATAAATCCAGGACAGAAATTCAGACTGATACAATAAAAGAAGAAAAACCTGAAAAGCCAAAGGTAGAATCAAGAGGATTCAGGAACCAGAAGCAGGAGATTCAGGAAAAAGGGCTGCTGGATCAATAGGTTAAAATTACAAGCAAAAGTCTTTTGTTGTGATTCTTAGTGTGCTCCAAGGGCTCCGTGGTGAGTTTGAAATCCTAGCAGGTTCATCTCCCCAGGAAAGAGGAGACTGGCTAGAGTGAGAGAAGGTTGGGCGGTGGCAGGATTGTGCCAGGGAAAACAATGTTTTTTTTTTGAAACACAGCTCTAAATGACTACACAGTATTTTCCTATATACACGTATTATTTATTTATCCTTTGTGCTGTTTTTGGACACTTAAATCGTACTGTTTTTCTCCGTTGTAAATAACATCACAGAGAATATACTTAGATACAAATCTCTGTCCCTATCAATGACTTTATTTTTCTTTTGGATACGTTTTTAAGAATTCTATTCAAGGTCTGAGTCTAAAAGCATTTTAAAGTCTCAAGTTCTTTTTCCAGAAACACTGTCCGTTAACGAGCAGGGATGAGAGTTGCTGTGTCACTGATCCCTCACCAAAAGTGGTTGTTACCCTTTTCTGCAGCAGGTTAATGGGATGAGATTTTAAAAAGTACCACCTTGCACTGCTTGGGTTGTTAGTGTCATTGAACATTTTTCATATGTATTCGAATTGCTTCCATTTACTTATTTCTTTTTCTTTTTCTTTTTTTGAACTCCTCTAGTTTCTATATGAATTGCTTCTATTTAAATGGTCCTTCCATGATCTTTTTTTTTTTTTTTTTTTTTTTTTTTGAGACAGAGTCTCGCTCTGTCGCCCAAGCTGGAGTGCAGTGGCCGGATCTCAGCTCACTGCAAGCTCCGCCTCCCGGGTTTACGCCATTCTCCTGCCTCAGCCTCCCGAGTAGCTGGGACTACAGGCGCCCGCCACCTTGCCTGGCTAGTTTTTTGTATTTTTTAGTAGAGACGGGGTTTCACCGGGTGAGCCAGGATGGTCTTGATCTCCTGACCTTGTGATCCATCCGTCTCGGCCTCCCAAAGTGCTGGGATTACAGGCTTGAGCCACCGCGCCCGGCCCATGATCTTTTCTTTTGGAGTTCCCCATCACTTTCTTTTGATATTTTTCTTTTTTCTTCAAAAGAATTTCAAACTTACAGAAAAATTGCAATAATAGTACAAAGAACTCCTATATACGCTGTATCAACTTGTTGACATTTTGCTACATTTGCTTTGCTGTATCATTCTTTGCCTGTCTGTGTGTGTCCATTTGTGCATACTTTTTCTGAATGATTTCAGAGTAGGTTGCATATGTCACATTCCTGTATCCCTTAACATTTTTGCATATTCCCAAAAAACAAGTACGCTTTCTCACATAACCCCAGTATGATGATCAAATTCAGAAAATTGAACGTTGATTATGGGTAAGATACTATCATTTTATCTGTAATCTGCATTCAGATCTCATCAGTTGTCCTAGTTATAGCCGGTATGCCAACATTTTCCAGTAGAGTATCCAGCCCAGGATGCTGTGTTACATGTATTTATCACGTCTGTTTGATTCCCTTAATCTGGAACGTTTCCTCAGCCTTTCCTTACCTTTCACAACATGGACATTTTTGAGAGGTACAGGCCAGCTGTTTCATAATATGTGGGTTTGTCTGATGTCTCTTCGTGATTGGGTTTAGAATATGCATCTTTGGCTAAAACAACCACATCAGTGCCCCGTGTCCCTTTTTAATAATAATAATAAAAACAACACTGAAAGCTTGATAATGAGGGAGGAAACTAGAAACTAAAGACCGACACAGTTTAGCATGGGTGCAGAGAAGGGTCCCTCACTTTCTGCTCTGAGGGGCAATCTTTTGTAGCCCGGGAGGTGAGTATGCAGGGCAGGGAGGTTGAGGACCATCAGTGACAAGTCTCTCAGTCATTTGGCCTGGAATATCGCCTGTTTATGGCTGCTAGGGATCAGGTGGCACGACCAGAGATATTTTTTAAGTGTGGGTGGAGGAGGGGAGAAATGGGGGTTGACCCTTAACTGCATTTCAGCCTGTGGCAATCAGGAGGCAAATACCTTCCCGTCTCCAGCTTCTCTGTCTCCCTAGTCTGGCTGAACCACCGGAGGGCCAGGTGGCTGTTTCCCTGCACAGCAGAGGAGGACAAGAGCCTGAGCCTTTGTGGCTAAGGAGAGGAGTCTCCCAGGCTGAGACCTTCCAAGGCTACCTTTCTCCCGATCTCTCACTGTCTCTGCTCCTAAGAGCCCCTCTGCAGGTCTCCCGCCCAGGACCCCTATGCCCTTCCTTTGGGAACTCTACCCTTTTCCACCTCTCAGTGGAAAACTCCAGAGCTCAGACTTTGGCCAAAAGTCAATGGAGACCCTCCTCTATCCGGGTTTGTCAACTGTGACTTGGGAGAAATGGATTCTGATCCCATGGCTTCAGCATCTTCAACAGGAACTGTGGCTTTGCAGATTATCGGTGGGCAAGCACATCTCTCCAAAGCGATTCCTATTATCATTTAGGACACAACACTGCCTTGTCCTGTATGAGGAGGGTTTACTCTTGGACCCTGTTTCTCAGCATGATCCTGCTAAGGGGCCTCTTCTCCACCCTGTTCCGGGCTGATATCACCAAAGCCACCACTTAAACAGAGACGGATCCTGTCTTATCCATCTCCATGGGGTGGTGCAGCTTAGATAAAGAACAGCTTAGAGTGGCTCCTTTCTGATCCCCAGTCTCTCCCTTGGGAGATGCCACTTTCATCCTGCACAAGTACCTTACAATCATCATAAATGGTGACTCTTGCTCATTTCCAATGTTAAATTATAACCAATAAGCTCTGCTTAAGAAAGGAGAGAAATGATCCTTGTTGAGGATACATAATCCAAACTGTAATAATAAAAAGCACCAGATGACATAAAGGAATGTGTTGTCTGTGGAGCACGACTGCAAGGCTAGTAAACTAAAATTTATTATATTATTAAAATACAACATCAGCATCTCCATACCAGGGAGAGCATTGAAAAGGGAGCCGTGTTTTCATTTGCTCTGAAGGCGTCACACCGTGTGCAGGCAGCACTATCAGCTGACCGTGGGTTCTTCCTTCATTCCTTTTCCCTTTCTTTCCATTCCAATTGAATTACCCAGAATAAGATGAGTTTGTGTCTGTTTATTTTCTTCTGTCTGAATACCACCCCATAACTCAATACACCCCCCTTATCTCAACCATATACTGTGATCTGATTAGGGACAAAGAGAAAATTGATAGTGATCCCTGAAGTCTGGATGGGACTGCATTCTAGATACCCTCTATGATCAAAACCATGTTAAGTCTATATTTTCAAATCTTGCTGCATAGTGTCTATAAAAGTTCTTTCTTTTATTTTTCCCTCTGGAAGAAACATGTGAATTCTTGATGCTAGAAAGAGGACAGACAAGTTGACAGGTTATATGGCCATGAGCTTTTCTTATGGCATCACTGCGGAGGAAAGGCAGATGTTGCCTGGAGCTAGAAGACAAGTAAAGGCCCTGTTTAGCTGGTGGGGAGGAAGCTGTCACTGCTGCCTGAGATTTGGGGTCCAAGGCAACTGCTTGCTCTCTCTCACTCTCTCTCTCTCCTTGCCCCTTTCCCCCTCCCATTTTTTCCTTCCTTCTCATTCTCCCTCCCTCTCTCTCTTCCCCATCTCTCCCTTTCTCTCTCCCTCTCTCTCTCTTCCCTCTTCACCCTCTCTTCCCCCCCTCTCTCTCCCTGTCTCTCTTTCCTTCTGTCCTTGCTCCCTCTCTTCCCCCTTTTTCCCCCATTTCTCTTTCTCTCTCCCTCTCCTTCCCCATCTCCCCCTCTCCCTCCCTTTTCCCTCTTTGCCCTCTCTCTTCCCCCTCTCTCCCTCCCTGTGTCTCTTTCCATCTGTCCATGCTCTCTCTCTTCCCTCTCTTTTTCCCTTCTTTCTTTATCCTTCTCCCTCTCTCTTCCCCATCTCTCCCTTTCTCTCCCTCTCTCTTTCCTCTTTGTCCTCTCTCTTCCCCCTCTCTCCCTCCTTTCTCTTTTCTTTCTTCTCTCTCTCCCCCATCCTTTCTCTTTCTCTCCTCCTCTCTCCTGTCTCTCTCTGTGCCCTATCTCTCCCCTTCCCCTCTTTCTGTTTTCCTTCTCCATTCCTCCCTCCCTCTCTCACTTTCTCTGTCTCTCACTCTCTCAGATAAATCAAAACCTGTGATAAAAGAAAGAAGTTTATAAAAACCTGGCAGAATTGTTGAAAACTCTGGAACTACCAGTGTCTTAGAAAAAGTTCAAGATGAGTCAAAGATTCCTACTCAAGCCCAGTTGGGTGGAGCCAACATCAGAAATCGGGGATTGATGACAATGGAGGATTGTGCTTAGCCACGTGTTTCTTTACACCTCCCCGAGACTGCTCCATTCTTAAAATTTTGACAATGGCATTCATTTGCCGTATTTGTGTGTATCTTAGGGCATAGTTCTCAACCTTGGTTGCACTTTTAAAGCGATTGGGAAGCTTTTTGAAATCCTCATGCCCAAGTGGATCCAACTCCAGACACCAACATCAGAATGTCTGCGAGTAGAGCTCAGACTCGGAGTATTTTTTTTTTTTTAATCACTGCTTTGTGGTAACATAAATTCAAGTTCTTGAACTCCATGGGCTCTATGCTTTGGAGACGTTATAATTCAGTACCCTAAAACTTGAGAAGTTCTCCTGTAAGCAGCAGACTGTGTATGTGGATCAGGGATGTGCAGTTACGTTTTTAACGGCCCACTGAGAACAGAGAGACACTGAGCACTTCCATCCTTACGGGCAACCTTTCAGGCCATGAGAGAAGAGAGAGCGGTTGGTGCCCAGGCAGGGCAGGGGCATAAAAGCAGAGAGAATGGAGAGGTGGGAAGAAGAAAAATGGGACAAAAGAGAAACACCCAGCTGGAGAATTTCCCTCAAGCCCCCTTAACCCAGCACTCACCTTTCACTGGTTCTGAAACTGCCTTTGCAAAATGATAACTGAGGAAATTATGACAGTGAAAGAGATCAGACGTAACCAACTCTTTCTTGCTTCTAGCTCTTAAGCTCTCCTTGTTCATTCCTGGGCAGAAGCTGAACCATAACTTTGGGAAGGAATTTAGTTCATGGTTTGACTGTGGAACAAAATTGATAACAACCCTTTCCTGAAAAGACCCTCTTCTTGCCTGGGGTCCAGTCTGCCTTTGCAGGACTCACAAATTAGCTACAAGATTAGAAATTACAATTTAGGGGTCATGCAGCCTCTGGCTCCAAGAGTCTGAACCTCCCCAAATTGCTCCTGGGGATAACATCACTATTGCAAAAACCTGAGATCAGTGCCTGAGATATTTTACAGACCCTGCACTGGATGTATCAGTTGACACCACCCAGACCAGTAATCTGGCCCAACCAGTTCTGCCATTGCACCCAGGAACAGAAGACATTAAGAAAACCTCACTTCAACGCCTATGATTTCATCTCCAACCTGACCAATCAGCACTCCCCACTTCCCAAGCCCCTACCCACTAAATTATCTTTAAAAACTCTGACCCCTGAATGCTCAGGGAGACTGATTTGAGTAATAATAAAACTTCAGTCTCTCACACAACCGGCTCTGTGTGAATTACTCTTTCTTCATTGCAGTTCCCCTGTCTTGATAAATTGGTTCTGTCTAGGCAGCGGGCAAGGTGAACCCATTTGGTGGTTACAGTTCAAAATCTCTCCTCAAAGGTTAACCCTGAAGCAGTTTCCAGTGATGGGGGCAGAGGCCAGGCTTGGCTCAGGCTTTCTTAGAGATTGAAGTGGAAGCAGAGAAAGGGGACAGGGAGGCCTTTGCTCTGCCCCACAGACCTTCAGAGAAGTAGGGCACATCCCTCTTCCATCACTAGCCACTGGCAAGAGGTCTCCTCTTTTCCCTTCCTTTTACCTCGTTACCAACTTCATATCTAGTCAGCAAACTTTTAATTTAAATTCTCTCTGTTAAAATAACTGGTGAGATTTATGGCTCCCCAGTGACACTGACTGATTCCTTGGGTAACTGGGGCAGGCAGGAGATTTGGCATACGAGGGAGGTTGCTGGGTGTGGACCGCGCCCCCATGGCCTGATGGGAAGACACCCTGTAACTGCCTGGTGGGTTCTTCCTGCCTGCTGTGCAAACAAAGACCACAGCATTACAGTAGAGAAAGAGTTAATCGACATGAGTCTGGGCATGCCACACGGGAGATGGCATTATTACTCAAATCAATCTCATCTCATGGAAGGCTTGTAGTTTAGGAGTTAAAGACGGTTTGAGGGAAGGAGTAGGGGTGCTAGGCAATGGGTGCTTGCTGCTGATTGGTTGGGACAGAGATGAAATCATAGAGGGTTGAAGCTGTCCTCTTGAGCTGAATTGCTGCTGGGTGGGGTCACAGGAGCCATTGGTTGGTGGGTCCAAATAGAGCCATGGGTGTCAGACACGTAAAAAACCTGAAAAGATATCTCAAAAGGCCAATCTACAGGAGTGACACTATCTGTAGCACCTCTGGAATAATGGCTGGCAATCATTTATGTCTACGCCTTGGCAGAATTCAGGCTCCTCTCCTCGCCCTAGCTTGGTGGTCTCTCATTAGCTTTTCAAAGCCTGTCGAGTTTGGGAGGAGGGCTATTATTTAGGGCTATTATTTAAACTATAACCTAAATGTCTTCCAAAGTTAGCTTGGCCTAAGCCCAGGAGTAATGAAGGCAGCTTGAAAGCTAAAGGCAAGAGAGTGGGGGTTGCCTAGATCAGATTTCCCTCACTGCTATAATTTTCTCACGGACGTAATTTTGCAAAGGCAGTTTTCATCCTGCTTACCCATGTGTGTGGGTGAGGGTTCTAACCCTCAGTGATGAAGGCTGAGGCTCAGTTTGAACCTGTCCCATTTGGGGACATTGGGAGGAGAAGAGGGGAAACTTAGAACCTCAGGTCTGGAAAGAAACTAAAGATAACCCCCCATTTCCTTAGAATCACACCTGATCTCTAAAAGAGATAGTTAAGGAGGGGCCATGAATGTGCTTACCACCAGCTACAGGGGAGCAGGGGCAGATTGCCCAGGACAGGGACAGGCCAACCCTTGACTAATATGGATCATGATTAAAAAAACAAAAACAAAACTAGGGAGGGGCATGTAGAGAAATAAGAAGGAGCCACAAAACAGAGTAATAACTTAGTAATACAAACAAGACCCGTATGGTTGAGTGTAGCCATGTAGCCATGCCGTGGTGATTATAGGCACCATGATCGCCGTTTTGTTTGTTTGTTTGTTTGTTTTGTGAAAAGTACTGTTCTTCTTCTATTGGCAGTGGGCTGATGGGCAACAGACCAAATCAGAACCTTAGACTAGGTTCTCTAGCTGTAAAGGAAATCTAATTATGCCTGAGAGAAGGAGTTTACAATACTGCTGATTGAAAAACATGCTAATGAAGAGCTCAACACATGGACACAGGGAGGGGAACATCACATACCAGGGCATGCCAGGGGGCGGGGCACAAGGGGAGAGACAGCATTAGGACAAATACCTAATGCATGTGGGGCTTAAAACCTAGATGATGAGTTGATAGGTGCAGCAAACCACCATGGCACATGGATACCTATGTAACAAACCTGCACGTTCTGCACATGTATCCCAGAACTCAAAGTAAAATAAATAATAAAAAAAAAGACCTCAATCATAAGACAATTGGATGCATTGCAGATTCTTTTCCAGTGGGGAAAAAAAACTACTTAGGTTTTGTGCACAAACTCCTACATCTTTCTATCACGTGCTTATAATAAATCAAAAGAAGTCTTTCCATCCAGTTCCTCACAGGAATGGATAACAATGGGTAACTCCCAGAGAAGGAGTTGCTGTGAAGTCGGAATTGGGTTCATCTTGCTTACTCATGAGTTTTAGTCAGCTCGGCTGCCGTGACCAAGTGCCACAGGCCGGGAGGCTTCAGTAACAGAAATTTGTTTTCTCACAGTTCTGGAGCCTGGAAGTATGAGGTCCAAGTGTTGGCAGCGTTGGTTTCTCCTGCGGCCTCTGTCCTTGACTTGTGGACGGCCGCCTTCTCCCTGTCCTCACATGGTTGTCCCTCTACATGTGTGTGTGTGTGTGTGTGTGTGTGTGTGTGTGTCTGCGCGCGCGTGCGCGCGCGCACGCACCTGGTGACCTTCTGTGTGTCCTAATCTCTTGTTATGAGGACACCAATCCTATTGATTAAGGTCTACCCAAATGGCTCCATTTTACCCTAATTACCTCTTTAAAGACACTGTTTCCAAATACAGTCACATTCTGAGGAACTGGAGGAAATTTCAACATATGACTTTTGGGGGTACAAAATTCAGCCCCTAACAACCACTTGCTGTTCCTAGAACCAGGGGAGGCCTAGGGGCAGAGGTGGAGAAGGACCTGCTGCTGGCCCCTGGGAAGAAGCAGCAGCCTGCACTCTAGCAGGGATGAGGAAATGACATCTGTCAACCAAAGCCAAACCAAGAGTGGCACGAAGAGCAAAGGGGCATCTGTGGGGAGAGGGTCTGGTTGCCCAGGAGCTGAGCCTCTTCCTGCAGAACGATGCCTCTGGGAAGCAGGGAGTGAGTCCAGCTGTTGGTTCTGCGGGATTCAAGTTCAAGGCCTCTTCAAGACTCTTCTGAGGTCTCCTCTCTCTGTAAAGGGTTGTATTCTTGACGTCAATAGGGTGAAAAGTGAAGAGGCTATGTTTGTGTCAGTCAAGAGTCCAAACAAACAATTGCATAAGTCAGAGAGGGAACTGCAGAGTCACATTTCCCCAGACTTTCGTGAGCTTGTACCACAGACGTTCCTTCTGAGCCCATCCACCTGGAGGGCAGGGTTCTCCACATGAGCAGCTTTGCAAAATGAACACACCTTAGTCCTTCCCTCTCTTTTCCATACTTGATATGTCCTTTTCCTTCCAGAGTGCAGGAAATGCAGGTTATTTTGGAAACAAGAGTGTGTTTAGAGGGCTCTATCCTTTCTTCCTGGGTGTGGGTAAGGATCGGTCCTTCTAGAACTTTTACATGCATGTGCTAGTCACCAGGGTGTCTTGATCAAAGGCTGGTTCTGATTCAGCAGGTCTGGGGCTGGAGGTGGGGGAGCTGTGTTTCCAGCAGGCTCCCAGGTCTGCAGCCACACACAGGGTAGTGCTGCAGAAGAGGAAGTCAGGAGCGCTGGATCTGGGCCTTGCCTCTGCCTAGGATGCCTGGACAAGTTACCTCTTCAGGCCAGAGCCTCCCTATCTCCAAAGTGGAGGAATGGATGCCATAAACCCGATGGTCCCTCTGGCTCTCACATTCTAAGAGACTAACTTGAAATTTGCCAAAAGTGTAGGGCACTGTGTCCCAAATGACCACGGACTGGATGAAGAAATGGGAAGGAAAGAGCAGGTAGAAAGCTGCGCAGCCCCAGGGGGAGCAGTTCCCAGCAAACACAGTATGAGTGGCGCCCCCTGGGTTTGTGTGATGGAGCGTTCCTGGGTTATGGGACAAACCTTCTTAACTCTGTTCATTCCTTTACCTCTTGACTTCCTGCAAAAGCTCCTTTCCATGTAGAATACAGTGACAACTCTTAGGAAAACTGCTGTATACTTGAAGGATCACTATTCCTCTAACATCCTGCTAGTGGCAGGTCCCCTGACTCCCTGGGAAGTGCTCTCTCTGCTTCATCAGGAAGCGTGAGGTGTAAAGAAGGCCTGATGCCTGGAAGGGGAGCCCCCATGCGGTCTTTGCTTGTGTGCCAAGCTATTTTAGTAACATGAGACTGCAGACTCAGGTGTGCTGGTCTGAATGCTGGAACATTAGCTCCAAAGGGGCTTGGGAAGCCTGCAGGGCTCAGGGAAGCCAAGGGTGTGGGCTTGGCACGTTGGCACCTGGATGCTTGGGTTCAACCCTCAGCAACAGGCCTATGGTCTCCCAAGATTCTGCCGCCAGCCTGCAGATCAACCGTGCCCTGGAACTGTGCACACCCAATTTTAGGGAATGTGGTACGGAGAGAGTCCCTCAGAGAAGAAAACAGGAAAACAGCCCTTGCTTCCAGGGAGGATGGTTTCCAAAGGAGGGGTCCATCCATCAACCTGTGGGTGGGGACACATAAGAGTTGGAAGGGACTGGAGAGTTTTTCTTACTGGCTCTTACTGATCCAGAACGCGCATGCTGGGATCACAGCACATGTGGAGGGCTGTGGAGGGAGAGGAGCCTGGAGAAGCTTTCTGTTTCCATCTGGTGTGGCAGCGGATGGCCATCCAAGGAAGGGGACCAACTGGAGATTCAGCAATGCTCCCATGCTTATGGCACCTGCTGGCTGCATTGGTGACACATGGGGACGGTGACACCAGGGCGGAAGGGCCATTGTTACTCAGGTGCAGTTTTTGGGACTCAGCCCCTGCTTCCAGCTGAGACCTGGTTGCTGGGTCCCTGGCAGCTGCTCTGTACTCATTCAAGGAACTGGCAGTTTCCAGGGGGAGACATTGAGATTCACGAGCCTGCTCCTGACATGTGCTAAAATCCTGGTGCATGCAGCCTGCTCTGTCAGGCACGTGTTGGCATGTGTGTGGCAGACAGCCAGTACCTGCTGAGGAGGTGGCCAAATGTACCCACCCAGAGAGAGAGAAATATGACCTACAGCACAGGATGGTCACTCACTCTTGCCAGCGGCCCCTTTTAGCTTATCTCAGTGGTTCGTAGGAAACAGACACTTAATTCCAGCAGTTCTTCATTCTAACTCAGTCTTGAATTTTGATTTGGGGTTTTCATGCATAAGAAGTTGCAATAGGAATTAGGAGACTAGGAAAACTATTGTTCTAGGAACGGATCTACCCTGAGAAGTATACACACATGCACACACTTCCCAAGGAACATACCGAGGAATATAGGGATGCAATAATTGAATGCTGACCATCCCTTCTGTGCTGAATCTCTACTGCCTCCCCAGGGGAACCTCCAGTGCTCATGAGCAGAGAGGGCTTATAGGAATGGCCTGTGAAAATAGTAGCCATGCTTTTTCTTTCCTTTCCTTTTTTTTTGAGACAGGGTCTCCCTCTGTCACCCAGGCTGGAGTATAGTGATGCAATCATGGCTCATTGCAGCTTCAACCTCCTGGGCTCAAGTGATCCTCCCACCTCAGCCTCCCCAGTAGCTGAAACCACAGGTGTGTGCCACCATGCCTGGCTAATTTATTTTTGTATTTTGTCTATATTGCCCAGGCTGATCTGCAATTCCTGGGCTCAAGCAACTGTTTCACTTCAACCTCCCAATGTTCTGGGGTTACAGGTGTGAGTCACCATGCCCGGCCAAGGCCAGATTATTCTGACACTTTCTTCTCTTCTTCTTTTGGGTGAGCGAGAGATCAGACCTGCAGTGTCACGAACAGTGAGGCAGAATTTCTCTGAGAGTCTCACAGGCCCGTCTTGAATCAACATTAGCTGAAGGATAAGTATGCTATATTTGTGTTTTAACCATGTCTTTTATCTCACATGTTTTGATGCCTTGACATCTAGGGCTTTGCTACCCTGAAAGGACTGCCTGTGATAGGGCTAACCAATTCCTAGAGATAGTAAGTAACTTGCCTTATTTGAACATGGTTTGAGCAGTTGGCCCCCTTTGATTGGCCAAAACTCATTGATTGGCATAAGAGTTGGTTACAGTCTGTTTACATCTCTATTTAGGTTATAGTTTGCTTTGTACAGAGAAAGCTTTAGGCTAAACTTAAAATATGTAAGGAGGCAGCATTAGGCTGAACTTCATTTAATACCAGCCAACTCCAAAGTTGCTCACCCTGCCTCACCCACTCTTTCTGGCTCTTGACTGTAGTTCCCCCATCTCCCTCTGCCTCCTGACCACCTCTGGTGCTTTCCCGTGTGGTCCCCTGTGGTATGACATGCTGCCTTCTCCAGGGAACTGTGAGTAACAAACTACCTTTTCAATGGAAGTTGTCTCCTGATCTATTGGCTTTACCATAGATCACATTTTCTATTAATGTAGTATGTTTTGAAACAATTTCCATACACACAAAGAAGCAAAAAGACTCATGCCATTCCTGTGGTCATGATGAAGAAATATAGGCTGAATGCCAAGTAGCTACAAGTGGGATTATAAGAGCTGGGCACAGTGCCCAGGGAATCAGCACCCAGCTGGGGAGAGGGGGCTGATGGGGTTGCCCAGATCTTCAGTCCTGAGTTTTACAGAGTATCACCAGTGGCTTGGTTGTAGCAGATGGCTGGCTGATCAGAGTTGTAAATGACACAAAGCTGGGATTAGCTAGTACTAAGAAAGCACAATCAGAATTCAAATGATATCAACAGGCTAGAGTCATGAATGGAAGCCGTATTAGTGTGTTTTCATACTGCTATGAATAACTGCCTGAGATTGAGTAAGTTATAAAGGAAAGAGGTTTAATTGACTCATAGCTCAGCGTGGCTGGGGAGGCCTCAGGAAACTTACAATCATGGCAGAAGGTGAAGGGGAAGCAAGGCAACTTCCTCACAAGGCGGCAGGAAGGAGGAGTGCCGAGCAAAGGGGGAAGAGCCTCTTATAAAACCAGCACATCTTGTGAGAACCAACTCACTATCATGAGACTAGCATGGGGGAAACTGCCCCCATAATTCAATTACCTCCACCTGGTCTCTCCCTTGATACGTGGGGATTATGGGGATTACAATTGAAGATAAGATTTGGTTGGGGATACAAAGCCTAACTGTATCGGAAGCTAACAAGATGGAATGTAGCTGGGAATAAATGTAAAGTATTCCATTCAGGGTCCACAAGCCCCCTGCACAAGAACAAGATTGGAATAACAACAACAAAAATCCAACTGGTTTACTAGTAGCCTGTGGGTAAAGGTGGCTTGGGTAGTAGGCTCAGTGTAAGTCAACAGTGTAGAGATGCAGTTAGCAATGCCATTCAGCCTCAGGCTGTGATAGCAAAGAATTTCCTCCAGAACAAGGGGGCAGTTGTCTCACAGTGCCATATATCCATAGACCTGGGTTCAATGTCAAGTGGTCCATTTTAACAAGTTTTTTGAAAGAGAATAGGCTGTCCAGAAAAGGGTGGCCAGCCTGGTGAAGGATCTAGATACAGTCATATACAGAATGATATAAAAATTAATTTAAAACAATCATAGATGACACAATCACAATAACAAATTAGTGTAAAATTATATGACCAAAACATTTTTAAAATTAAAAAAGTAAATGGAACTTTGGGTTAAATATGAAAGTCAAATATAACCAGTTATCTCTTCTGCCTTTAGAATCCCACTAAAACAACTGTAAACTTGGTCAAAGAGAATGGGTGAGACAAGGCAACAAAATTCTAGAAGCTGAAAAGCAGAAAAACGAGCACTAACTGACTTGACAGACTCAAGAAAAATTGAATCCTAATTTGGGAGTTGGCAAAGTGGAGAGACTGGAGAACAATCTAATTTGAAAACTAACCTGACAGTTGTAAAACATAGCCCCTGAATTCTTTGACACCCCTCCCCCCCAGTAATAGGTGACATCTATGTCCTCTCCCCTTGGATGTGGGCATGCGTGGGACTTCCTCCATCCATAGAGTGCAGTGGGAAGGATGCTGTAGAACTTCCGGAGCTAGTTCAGAAGAGACCACGCATCCTCTGCCCAGTGGTCCAGAAATGCTTGCTTGAGGATGCTTCCTCTCAGATCCCAGTCATCCTGCTGGGAGAAATCCAGCCACACAGAAAGCCCATGTGCAGGTGCTCCAGTAGACAGTCCCAGTTGAGTCCAGCCTTCACATCATAGCTGAAAAATGATCTAAACAAAAGGATGATCTAACTCTATGAGGAGGATGAGGGAAGGTGTGTGTATGGGTGGGAGATAGAGTAAAAGAGAGATAACTCTTTTCCTTACAGTTGGAATGGATAATCACAAGACTGAAAAAAAGAGAAAGAATAGCAGTATAATTGTGTTATTTAGAAAAGTGGAGATAAATATAAAAAGTAAGACTTGAAGGCCTGGAAATTGGTGCCTATGGGAAACAGGATATGGGTTTGAGAGGCTGGGGAGCTGTTGCTTTCATGATAAGCCTCGTAGAACTATACGATGGTGATGATGATGATGACGATGGTGATGATGATTAGAGATGAGATCTTGCTGGAGTGCAGTGGTGCAATCATAGCTCATTACAGCCTTGAACTCCCGGGCTCAAGTGATCCTGCTGCTTCAGCCTTCCTAGTAGCTGGCACTACAGGCACAAACCACCCCACCCAGCTATGGTTATTTTTTAAATTATTAAAAATACATGCATATCTTTGATAAACATAAGGTCTAAATTAAACAAAGAAAACTTTCACTTTGCACTAGCCATGATATGTGTCATGTTTCAGGAAGGAAGAGAAGGAAATAAATTATATCACTTTATATTCTAATTCCTCACTCTTTTCCTCCATTTCTTCTTTCCTCTCTCCCTCTCCCTTTTTGTCTCTTTTTCCATTTATTTGCCTTATTTTCCTCTCTTTTATCTCCATCATTCCTTCTCAATTTTTCTTCACCTTTATTTCTTTTTTTCTCATTTTCTCTCTTTCTGGCATAATATGCAACCAAAATACATTTATTAGTATTACTTATTATGTTTATTGAATATAATGTTTCCGGTTTTAGTTCTTACTATTAAAAACATGCATGGAATGTTCTTTCTTTTCCGCAACCTAAGCAAACTAAACACAAAGTCAGTTGTAAGCTACTTTTTATCAAGGTGGAAAAAGTTTTCTTCTAACGGCCTTCTTTGGCCTGGGAGAGGTATCAGGGGTTACTGGGTGCAGGCAGCCATCCAGTGCGGGAAGCTCCTCTGTGAGACTTCCATGCAGTACAGATTACCCAAACTCTGATTAAGCAATGCCATTGGTGGGGAATTTCCAGGCATCAGCCAGGGTTCTGGGGTCCAGACAGCTCCGTGGTAAACAAGAATTTCTGTACATTTGGTGGCATTCCCCCTCTCCCTCTAGGATAGTTCCGAGAACACTTACATCTCTGCATGACAGCTCTTCATGTATCTGAGAACACAGTCATGCCCCCTTGCGTAGATTCTTCTCTGGGTTAAGCACTGCACTTTGCTTTTGGTCTCTAGACCCTTCACCACCCTAGTCACCCTAGTGGGTGCCCTCTAAGTTTTGACTAAATCTTTCAGAAGCACCTAGAACTGAGCATACTACACCAACTGTGGGCTCATTAATGCAGGGCTCAAAGGCTCTGTATCCTCAATCTTTCTGCTCATCCTGCTTTTACTAATGCTGCTTAAGTTTTGAAATGCAAGTTGAGTATCCAAATCTGAAAATCCAAAATCTGAAATGCTCCAAAATTCGAAACTTTTTGAGTGTCAACATGACACTTAAATGAAATGCTCATTGCAGCATGTAGGATTTAGAATTTTCAAATTAGGGATGTTGAGCTGGAATCCAAAAAAATCTGAAATCCAGGCCAGGCACAGTGGTCCAGGCCTGCAATCTCGGCACTTTGGGAGGCTGAGGCAGAAGGATTGTTTGAGCCCAGGAGTCTGAGACCAGCCTAAGCATCATAGCAAGACCCTGTCTCTACAAAAGTAAAATAATTAGCCGGGCGTGGTGTTGCGTGCCTGTTTTCCCAGGCTGAGGTGAGTGGATTGCTTAAGCCCGAGAGGTCAAGGCTTCAGGGAACTATGATCAAGTCACTGTATTCTAGCCTGGGCAACAGAGCAAGACCCCATCTCAGAAAAACAAACAAACAAACACACAAACAAACACCCTGAAATCTAAAACACTTCTGGTCCCAAGCATTTTAGATAAAGGTTACTCAGCTGGTACCTGTTTTCCCCAACTGTTTCTGACTTCCATCAATCTCAAAGCCATCTCCAATATAAGATTTTTTCTTATGTGCCTGGAGAAGCCTGGTGTTCCATATCCTGTATGTGAGAGGTGCATTTTTCCAACATAGTTGTCTATTTTGCCCTGTCCCACTAAATTCCTTCTTACAAGTTTTGGCCCCAAATCTTACCCTGTTTCGAGAAGTTTCATATGATTCACTTGAATAAACATGTTTGGCTACCAGTTACAAATTACCCCCATTAAAATGATATCATAATCTAATTCTCAAATTTTACATCATCTCAGCTCCAAGAGAGATCCCTTAAAGGGTACCCTGGGTCATTGAGTCTGACAAAAGAAGCAGCTCCAGAGAAGGTTGACTGTTGGGTCTCTGAGCTATGAATGTGACATGGAGGAAGCTCATTGTCTTTGCTGTGTACAACCCTGGACCAGTGTCAGAAAACCTGGGCTGTCTCATGGAATCCATCATCTCCACACGCTGGGAAAAGAATTAAAATGAGCCAAGCACATCGAGACGAAGCAGATGGTTGGGTGGATTCCATGACTGCGCAGGGAACTCCACAAGGCACAGAACCTTGCTCCCGCTGTCTTGGACTCAGCGCCAGCTGTCAGCAGCTGGACTCTGGAGAGAGAGCCCCATCATCGTGATTAATACTCCATTTGTCAGGGGCTGCTAACTCTGAAAAATAATAGGAAGGCTGACATTGGAGAAGTGCTTCAGCATTTTCAAAGCACCTTTCCCTCATAACCACCCTTGGGATGGATGGTAAGGCCGGGAAATAGTAACCCTGTATTGCAGACGTGAAAACTCAGGTTCAAAGAAGTTTTGTGACTTACCTACCTCACAGGGCTGAGGAGGGTGGATATGGAAGTCAAGACCCTGCTTCATGGCTCAGAATCTAGTGTTTGTTCCACGAAGCTTCTCTGAGGTCTTCCATCCATGTCACCAACTATTCTGTGGTAAGCACGTCTATGCAAACCTACTGCCATGTCCTAGGTGGCCACAAGATGAGATGGTGGAACCCCACACCAACACCCCCTATCCCGGGGCTTATATATCATAGGGAAGGGTATAATGTGGATTTGCTAAGGGCAGGATTTACGTCAAGGTTGTTTTGACCCAAGGGCAGGATTCACGGTAAGTATGTGAAAGTAGAAATCTTAGAGGCATTCCTGGAACTGGGGTGAATCAGAAGTCAACATGGCGGGTCAGCATCCAAGATGGAGTTGCTTCAGCCTCCACACCAACTGGTCAGAATGGGCTCATTATCTGCTCTGGGCCTGTCACTGGGTTAGATGCTGAAGAAGGACCCACAAGGGTAGAACATGTGGACCAGGCCCTTAATGAGCTTAGCGCAACCAGAGGCATGTTGTTCAGGCCCTTGAGCAGGTGGTCAGCCCTTAGCGCTGGAATTATCTAGGGAAGCTGAGGCCCAGCTGGCAGAGGAGGCTCCAGAGGAGAGGCAGAGTCTGAGCTGGCCTTGAAGGGTGAGCTGTGCTGGGGAGTCTGGAAGGTGTTGAAGGGCAGGTAGTGGCAGAGGCTCAGCAGATGGGCGTGGGGGTGAGAGGGACAAAAGAAGGAGTATGGGTATCATGGTGGCAGAGGACAGGATGGAGGGGGCTAGCGGGCAGGGGTGGCCCCTGGCCTTGAGCAAAGTGTTCAGGTCACTCGCATTTATAGGGCTGAGCTGCAGGATGGGAGACAATGACAAACGGGACGTGGCCCCTTCCTCAGGAAGTGGACAGGTAAGATGGTCTTACTGTCCTCTCAGGACTGATGGCTCCTCCTCACACTCCACTATTGTGGGCGTCTTTTATGATGTGGCACTTGTAGCAGTAAATTTTTCTAAAATTATTTTCAGTGATTGAGAAAGTCATCTCTACTACCAATTTCAGCTCAGTGCTGTGGACCACTAGCCTTATTCTCTGTGTTCAAGTGAGAATGGAGAAGACTTAACACTACATTCCCCTCTTGGAGG
Organism: Chlorocebus sabaeus; assembly: GCF_047675955.1. NCBI lineage: Eukaryota > Metazoa > Chordata > Mammalia > Primates > Cercopithecidae > Chlorocebus > Chlorocebus sabaeus. The sequence goes on along the minus strand of NC_132911.1, from coordinate 27,596,091 downwards.
ATTACCGGGCTCAAGAGCACCTTAAAGGCTCTGATAAGTCCTGCAATAAAGGCATGCTTTTGGTTTTCACCACAGAATCCTTTTTCAAGGGACTCCTACGATCATCTCATGAGGTTTCTCAGTGGCCTCTTAGCCACTGTCTAATCCCATTGTCTGTTCTGTGATAGGGAGTTATTATTTGTATGTCCCATGACAACACAGAGACCAAGAAGCTTAGTGATTGCCCGATGACGTGCATCTAGGAATGGTCAAATTGAAGTCCAAGACTTGACACTGTAAGTATAGGGATTTACCCTAATTCAGCATTTTGTGACAGTGACATTTATTGCTGACATGCCTGCTTTCCTAGCTAAGCATATAAATTAGTGTGCTGAGGATAAATAATCTCTGAGATATCTTTTTATGGGGTTACTGTATTATTTTTTCTTTTTTTTCTTTTCTGGTTTTTTTTTTTTTTTTTTTTTTTGAGACAGAGTCTCAGTCTGTCGCCCAAGTTGGAATGCAATGGTGCGATCTCGGCTCACTTCAACCTCTGCCTCCCAGATTCAAGCAATTCTCCTGCCTCAGCCTCCTGAGTAGCGGGATTACAGGTGCCCACCACTATGCCCAGCTAATTTTTGTATTTTTAGTAGAGACGGGGTTTTGCCATGTTGGCCAGGCTGGTCTCGAACTCCTGGCCTCAAGCAATCTTCCTGCCTCGGCCTCTCAAAGTGTCGGGATTATAGGCACGAGCCGCCGTGCCTGGCCATTTTTTCTAATTAATAAAGTACTTATAATTTTGAGGGGGGAATACAGAAAATTATAGAGGAGGAAATCCAAATAAAAATGTTAAAAACTGGGCTGCTTTCTAACTCGGAGGCCACTTTTCTCATATCTGTTTTCCTCCCTGAGATCTAGCTACTGCTGACTGGTGTTAGGGACGTTGTGGGTCAGGGTCGTTGATGGATTTCAGTTCAGACTGGATGGATGCTTTGAGATAAACAATAAGAAGACAAATCAGAAAGCATTTATGTTATTGATTGAATACAATTTTACAAATGCTAAATTCTTATTTCATGTGTACAATCATTTTCACCAAAATGAACTCCTAAACAAGATCATGTTCATTATACAATGAAGTGTTCCTTTTTAAAAATGATAAATACAAATTCTGAGTTTTGAAAGATTACATACTTGTTTTTTAAGACAGAGTCTCACTCTGTTGCCCAGGCTGGAGTGCAGTGGCATAATCTCAGCTCACTGCAACCTCCACTTCCAGGGTTCAAGTAATTCTCCTGCCTCAGCCTACCAAGTAGCTGGGATTACAGGCGTGAGCCACCATGCTCAGCTAATTTTTGTATTTTTAGTAGAGTCAGGATTCCACCATGTTGGCCATGGCTGGTCTCCAACTCCTGGCCTCAAGTGATCTGCTTGCTTTGACCTCCCAAAGTGCTGGGATTACAGGCATAAGCCACCGCGCCCAGCTGATTACATACTTCTCACCAAGATATTTTTACAAAGCTGAACAATAATAAAAGATAAACACTGGTTTGTAAACAATGGACAAAAATTGCTTTTGAAAAGCACTTATATTTCATGTGAATGAGATTAAAAACTAATTGAAAAGAAAATACTAAAGGTAAACATTTTAGAGTATATTTTTGTAGAGTAGGCCACAGATATAGAAATAGCAAGGTCCCTGGGGTGGTCAAAGTCAAAGAGACAGAAAGAAGAATGAGTGCTGCCAAGGGCTGGAGGACAGCTGACGGGGAGTTGTTGAATGAGTAGAGTTTCAGTATTGAAAGATGAAAAGAGTTCTGGAGACTGGTTGAACAGCAATGCAAAGTACTTAACATTACTGAACTATGTATTTTAAAACAGGGCTGAGCATGGTGGCTCATACCTGTGATCCCAGCTCTTTGAGAGGCTGAGGCAGGTGGATCATTTGAGTTTGAGATCAGCCTGGCCAACATGGCGAACCTCCCGTCTCTACTAAAAATACAAAAATTAGCTGGGCGTGGTGGTGCACCCCTGTAATCCCAGCTACTTAGGAGGCTGAGGCAGGAGAATTGCTTAAACCCAGGAGGTGGAGGTTGCAGTGAGCCGAGATCACACCACCACACTCCAGCCTGGGCCACAGAGTAAGACCCTGTCTCAATAAATAAATAAATAAATAAATAAATAAATAAATAAAGGGTAGGATGGCAAATTTTATGCAATATGTATTTTATCACAATTAAAAATTTTTTAAAGTTTAAACAAGAAATAGCATGAAGAAATACGTAAAAAAAAAAAAAAGAAAAAGAAAAAAGAAACAAATAAAAGTATAAACAGTACAGGATTGTTGTGCTCCCTGGGAGAAGAGAGAGACAAAAAAGAAGGGCGTGGCCTCAGCCCCACTCTGTGCTCAGGGCGAGACCCAGGCCTCCCTCTGGCCTTACCTCCTGTCTCTGGGCGCTACATTCTCTGTGCTCCGGCCACCGGGCCTTTCTCTGCCCCTCTGGCATGTCCAGTGTGTTTCCATACTGAGGCCTCTGAGCCTTCTGTTCCCTGTACCTGATGCTGTTTCCTCAGATTGTCACACAACCAATATTTCTTGAGTGTGTACTGTGCGCCAGGCACCCTGCTAGGCATTTTGAAGCACTCAAGTGAGCTGCCTTTTTGGAGCTGCTGTTCTAGCAGACAGTAAGCAAAACCAAGCAGGGTGAGGGGGACTGAGAGTGGCAAGGGGTGTGTAGCAAGTTTATTTATTTGTTTGAGATGGGGTCTCTCTCTGTCACCCAGGCTGGAGTGCAGTGGCGCCATCTCGGCTCACTGCAGCCTCTGCCTCCCTGGTTCAAGTGATTCTCCCACCTTAGCCTCCCAAGTAGCTGAGACTACAGGCACCTGCTACAGCACCCAGCTAATTTTTATATTTTCAGAAGAGATGGGGTTTCACTATGTTGGCCAGGCTGGTCTCAAACTCCTGACCTTAAGTGATCCTCCCACCTTGGCCTCCCAAAGTGCTGGGATTGCAGGCATGAGCCACCATGCCTGGCCTGTGGGTAGCATTTTAAAATAGAATCATTAGGCTCAGCAGCATGGAGAAGGTGACCTTTGAGAAAAGATGGGAAGCAGGCAAAGAAGTTAGTTGTGCAAACATCTGGGGGAACCACTCCAAGCAGATGGAACAGTCAACCCCAAGCCATAGGGCAGGACCTGCTGTGTAACCGGCCCAGAGTTCAAGTCAACAATCAGACCTAATGAAATAATTAAAGGTGCTCAACTTCATGAGTCATCAGGAATATGCAAATTAAAACCACAATATGGCACCTCTACAATGCACCAGAGCAGGGAAAATGGAATAAACATCACTGACACTGACGAGGACAAGGAATAAGTGTAGTTTCAGCCCCTGCTGGATATAAACTGGTATAAACCACCATGGGAGACTCTTTGGCAATGTCCACCAAAGCTGAACACAGGGCCACCCTATGCCCCAGCGATTCCATGCCCAGGAATATGCCCAAGAGAATGGCATCCATATGTTCCCCAGAAGACATGCACACGAATGTTCACAGCAGCACCATTTATAAGACTCAAAAATGGAGGCTGGGCATGGTAGCTCACACCTGTAATCCCAGCACTTTGGCAGGTGGAGGCGGGAGGATCGCTCGAGGTCAGAAGTTTGAGACCAGCCTGGGCAAGATAGCGAGACCTCATCTCTACAAAGGATTTTTTTTAATTAGCTGGGTGTGGTGGCACGTGCTTGTAGCCTCAGCTACTCAGGAGGTTGAGGTGGGAGGATCTCTTGAGTCTGGGAGGTTGAGACTGCAGTGAGCTATGATTGTGCCTCTGTACTCCGACCTGGGTGACAAAGCGACATCCTACCTCTAGAAAAAACAAATTGAAAAAGCTTGGTCCCTCCATTTTAAATACTGAGATGTCATCGATGAAACTACTTCAGAAGTCTATTCAACCCTCCTCTATCAAGGCAATCACATTTTCATCACAGCTTGTTGGGGGGCGGAAATGCGTACTACAAATGCCATCTGTGATTGAATGGAAGCAAATCATTTTGGGGACAATTCTGATTTTAGTGGCAAGGAGGTATCTGAGCTAAGAGCTGCCAGGAGGACTCTCACCCACGAGAAAACTAGCCCTCCAGGTCATTCCAATACTTCACTGTCAAATCTCCCTTTGCCTGTTCCAGCAGCTTTATTCATAATAGGTAAAGATTGGAAACATCCCAAATCCCTGTCAGCAGGAGACCGATATACACGTTGCGTGTGGTATGTGCTTATCATGCAATACGACTCAGTGCTTCTAACAGGGCGGGAGGTGGGAGGACAAGCGTGGAGTCCTCACATGGCGGAAAGGCAGAGGATCAAGCAAGTCCACTCCTGCAAGCCCTTTCTACAGCATCCCGAATACATTCATGACTCAAATACCCTCACAAAGGCCCCACCTCCCAACACTGTTGCAATGGAGATTACGTTTCCAAAGCCTGAATTTTGGGGGACACATTTAGTCCATAGCACTAACTACCACATTTCTTGCTAATATACACATCCTTTTAGGGAAGATCTTTGGACATCACTTCTTTTTTTTTTTTTTTTTTAAGACAGGGTCTTGTTCTGTCACCTAGTCTGGAGTGCAGTGATGTGATCACAGCTCACTGCAGCCTCAAACTCCTGGGCTCAACTGATCCTCCCGTCTCAGCCTCCCAAGCACCTGGGACTACAGGTGTGCACACCCAGCTATTGTTTGTATTTTTTTTTTTGTAGAGACAGGGTTTTGTCCTGTTGCCCAGGCTGGTTGGACATCATGTTTTGATCACATTTCTGGCAGTTTTTAAGATTACATTCCTAGAAATGTTGGTGAATTGATGGGGGACAAAAACGTTTGTTTCCCCTTGAGAGGCAGTGGTACAGGAGAGAGGTTAAGGGCATAGACCCTAGAGTCACACTGCCTAGGGTTGAATCCTGGCTCTGCCACTCACTGGCTACAAGACCCTGGACAAGTCACTTCCTCTCTGTCTCTGTACATGAGCATAATAGCAGTACCTGCCTCACGGGGTTGTTGAATAGGTTCAATGAGCTAATATATAAGAAGCACATGGTATATGCTATAAAGTGTTTTCTTCTTCTTTTCCTTCTCCTCCTCCGCTCCCTGGTATTATTATCATAATGATACAATCATCATTTGTTCTTTCTGTAAAATGGAGTTTGATGTTGGAGCTGCTTCCCAGGCAGTCAGGCGGGGCAGTCACTGAGAATGAGGAAGGCGTTTCTGACTCAGCTGTGGGCGGGCAGCTGCAGTGACACAGTTGAGTTTTGGCAAACACTTCTCATGTACGAAGTCTGACCCTGGAGTCTTGAGGCTGAACTTTTCACCAACAAACAGGAACACATTCGTGAACGTTACCTCAGAGTGCTGTCCTCTGGAGGCCATCTGCATAGCCTAACTATGCCACCCTGGCTCGGACCATTATGGGGATTTCTCTGATGTCCCTGGTACTACCACCCCAATTTGAATGTAGCAGCTCCCTTCACATCTGGTTAGATCGTCTTTAAAAAGAATTTTTTTTTTTTTTTGGAGATGGGGTCTCACTGTGTTGCCCAGGCTGGTCTTGAACTTGTGGGTGATGGGGTCTCACTGTGTTGCCCAGGCTGGTCTTGAACTTGTGGGTGGGCTCAAGTGATCCTCTCACCTCAGCCTCCCAACGAGCTGGGATCACAGGTGTGAGTCACTGCACCTGGCCTAGATCTCCTTTTTCAAACGTAAGCAATCATGCTCCGGTTCAGGGTTATTCGTGCCTGGGTCCCCCTCCCAGACCGAGTTGCTATGGACAGCCAGCTAGTCTTCATCCTGCATCCCGCAGCCCCTGTGCAGCATTAATGAGCCAGAAACGCTGATTTTGCTGCTGAGTTCCTTGGAACCCCCTGGGGCATTTTCCTGACTACCCCCAGTGTGGCCAATCCGTGTCCTTTGGGGACGAATGTGACTCCAGGAAAATACATGAAGTAACTCTGTGCCAATTTTGGTGAATGAATTGAGCCATGCCAATTCTGTCCTATAAATAAGTTTACAAGACTGGTTTTCCTGCGTGGTTCACAAGCCAGGTCTAGCTGCCACTCCCCCAGAGGCCTTCCAAAAAGTATTTTGAGCAGGGCCTTTAGGCCGGGGTGATGGAGTCCCAAGGCCAAGGCTGACTGCGCTGCTCTGGGCCCGGCGGACGTTCCAACATGGGGCTGTAATGCCACGATTGGCCACAGGAGGGGGACAGTATCCCAGACCCCACTGCAGAAGCCTCCGCAACTGCTCCAAGAACTTTGTTTTATACAGACTGGCGGCGAGAGCAGCTGCAGTTCGCATCTCAGGCAGTACCTAGAGGAGCTGCCGGTGCCTCCTCAGGACATCTCCTGGTCGCTACTCAGGGCCAGGCACCAAGGACAGGGAGTCCCAGGCGCATACCCCCATTCGGGGTCCCCCAGGCCCAGACCCCCACTCTGCCACAGGTTGCATCTTAACCTGGTCCTCCTGCAGAAGTGGCCCCTGTGGTCCTGCTCTGAGACTCGTCCCTGGGCGCCCCTGCAGCCGCTTTCTATGACTCCATCTGGATTTGACTGGCTGTGGGGACGCGGTCCGAGGGGCGGCCTGGGTCTCAGCGTGGTGGCAGCCAGCTCTCCAGCCACCATGGCGAATGCTAGGCTCTGAGGGGACAAGGCTCTACAGCCTCAGCCAGAGGCACTCAGGTGAGTCTTGGTACTAATTTTGTCCTATCATCTGGGCATGCTGTCTCAAAGGCAGCTGGAGGAGACTGGAATGAGCTGGATGGAGTTTGGGAAACTTCAGACGTAGAGCCTGAAGGTGCCTTCTCCAGGTGGGAAGGTCTCCGCTAGCTGGGCCCGCAGATATCTGCTGGGCCCTCATCCAACTGCCTGGACTGGAGAGAGTGTGAGTCTGCATTTGGGGTGCCAGAGGGAAGCTATTGCCTTGGTGACAACTCCACCTGACTCATGTCACAGCCCAAGAGCCTACTCAGGGTGCAGATGGCTCAGGTGACAGCTCCTCTCCACGGCTTCGTGTGTGTGCGTGTGTGTGTGCGCATGTGTGTGTGTGCATGTCTGTGCGTGTGCATGTGCCAGTGGTTGGATATATGTGGGGAGAAGTTATTTCTAAAACATCTGTCTCTGTCCAGCTTTGGGTTATGATTTAGCTTAACTAAGTACAGTTAGAGGAGGAAAACATTTAAAACCTACTTAGCGATTCTCTCTCTGGAGAAGGGCCACACTCATGTGATTTTTTTCCTTGGTTTTGATGAGTTTAAAGTGAGGTAATCCAAAGAAAAGCCATAAAGCCTGCAGAGTTCGATGCTGGTACCCAGGGAAACTGACTTGGGAGCAGCAAGTGAGGCTCGCGCTACCTAGAGGAGGAATTAACGGAGTCCTTCTGATGTCCAGAGAAGGATTGAAGAGCCAGGGTCCAGATATCAGCCCTGGAGTGCATTTGCAATTGCCTTTTTCAAAGGGAACTTCAAACATCTTTGTTTCTGGGACTGGCTAGGTAGGAGGGAGGCCTTGGGAACCTGGACACTCCCCTACCTGGCTGCCAGACAGGGTCAGAAGATGCTGGGGGATGCTTGTTCTCATCAGACTCTGCCACCAGCTCCCCTGAGTGACCTTGTTCATAAAGTCATGCCACCTGCATTATCTCATGGGAGGCTCACAGTGACCCTGGGAGACCAGCATATACCAACCTTCCCATTTTATAGGTGATGCACCTGAGGCTGAATAAGGTCAGGTGATTGAGCCAAGTTCCCCAAGAAACCAATAAACAGAGGAGCTAGGATAGGAGCCCTTGGCTTCTGTGCTCCCCGGTTCCTGCAGAGAGCCAGGCCTGCAGGGCACAGATGGCCCCAGGGCACAGGGCCGCAGGGCACAGATGGCTGAGGTCTTTTTCAGCTCTAAAATGCAGAATCTAGAATCTAGAAGAAGATCCCTGGCCCTGAACCTGCCCTTCTAAGTGCCTTGGGTGAAATTGTCTGGAAGTAAATCATGACAGCCAAGAGGTTAGTGGAGAGGGTGTCCCCTCCCTGTTAGAGCAAGACCTCCCTCTTTGAGTTGCAAGTTGAGGTCCAGGCTCCTTGGGCTTCATCCACGGGTCGCTGTGGCTTCCACATCTTGCTCATGTGCTTCAAGCTCTCAGAGCCCTGCCTCAGTCCCAGGATCCCCATCTACTGGAGTACACTGTCTGGCAGTGTGAGGTGGGATTCTCTTCTCTGCCTGATCTGGGGCCCAGAAAGGGGTCACCAAAAAAGCCTGACATGCAATCCCCAGACAAAGCAACCCTACAGCTGAGCCAGTGCCCTGTGTGGGAAAACTGTGCCCGGGGCCTCTTCCCGCTCTGATATCCATTCCTTCTTTTGCCTCTTTGGTTTGGGATGGCTTATCTTTAAAATGGGAGTGACGGAATGCAAATGCCATCAGCCTGCCCCCATCACAGTGCTCCTGGGAGGAGCAGTTGCCGTCAGTTTCATCTTCTAGAGCACAGACTTGGTCCGAAGACAATAAAATCCGCGATCTGAGGGTCCCAATGTCTGCTCCCTCCCCCAAGAAAGATAAACAGCCCCCAAGAAAACCTGGGCAGACAGAACATGTGTAGGTTTCATTTCCAAGTAACAAACATGAGTAGAGTTGTCTGAGTTTTCCAAGCCCTGTGCACTCACATCTGGCCCCGACTGGCCCCGGTCCCTCTCCCCAGCAGCTCCCTGGGGCTCCTGCTGGACCAGCTGAGGGGTGGGGAGGAGGAAGGAGATGGGCCACCCTTCAAACACATTCTGGGTAACAAGCTGTGCATTCCAGCCCCATCCCAGGAGCTAACCAGAAAAGGAGGAAGATGGAAATGACAGCGGGGCCTCACACCTCCACTCCCCAGGGGCAGCGCCCTGTCTGGCTCTGTGTGGCCTCTGGGCAGTAGAGGCTATTGCCTTTGGCAGAGGGAGGGTTATTGTAGGCAAAAGAGACTTTAGCCTCCTGCTTCACAGCCCCTCAAGGAGCGAAACCAGAGGGAGGGGTGCCGCACAGAGTGCTCATGAAATGAGGGAGGGTGCCTTGCAGCTTAGCAGTGCTGGAGCTGCCCGGGGCCCCACCTAGAGGCCCTCCCTGGGTGGAGACATTGGGTGGAGGGCCGGAATTGGGAGCCTAATGAACTGGACACCACTGCAGCGCAGGGAAGCCAGAGTGGGTGGAGTCTGGGGCAGGGAGGAGAGATCCTGGCAGAGCTGCGGACCACCCCCTGTTCCATCCCTCCCATAGGCTGGAGGAGAGGCCTGCAGATACTGGGAGCCCCATAGCTGTGTGTGTGCACATGCGTGTGTGTGCCCATTGTGGGGGATGTAGAGAAGGGCTAAGAGCAGAGGCCTCCAGCCCTCCTGGGTCATTGGAAGGACATGTATACAGTGACTGGTCAGTTCTGGTCTCTTCTTAGCCCAAATGTCAGAGCTCTCTGGAGGCCAAGTTCAAAATAAAGGGTTCAGCTGGGTGCAGTGGCTCACATCTGTAATCTCAGCACTTTGGGAGGCTGAGGCCAGTGGACTGCTTGAGTCCAGGAGTTCCAGACCAGCTTGGCCAACATGGTGAAACCCCATCTCTGCAAAAAATTAGCTGGACATGGTGGCATGTGTCTGTAATCCCAGCTACTCAGGAGGCTGAGTTGGGAGGAGCACTTGAGCCTGGGAGGTGGAGGTTGCAGTGAGCCAAGACTGCACCACTGCCATCCAGCCTGGGCAACAGAGTGAGACCCTGTCTCAAAAGAAAAAAAGAAAGAAAGAAAAAGAAAAAAAAAAATGGAAAAAAAAAGGAAGAAAGAAAATATGGAATTCATGTTTTGCTCTGCTACACGGCGACCCAGCCAGCCTCCTTCTGTGATTATGTCTATTTATGAAAGTTGCCGGCCGGGCGCGGTGGTTCACGCCTGTAATCCCAGCACTTTGGGAGGCCGAGGCGGGCGGATCACAAGGTCAGGAGATCGAGACCATCCTGGCTAACACGGTGAAACCCCGTCTCTACTAAAAGTAGAAAAAATTAGCCGGGCGCAGTGGCGGGCGCCTGTAGTCCCAGCTACTCGGGAGGCTGAGGCAGGAGAATGGCGTGAACCCGGGAGGCGGAGCTTGCAGTGAGCCGAGATTGTGCCACTGCACTCCAGCCTGGGTGACAGAGCGAAACTACGTCTCAAAAAAAAAAAAAAAAAAAAAGAAAGTTGCCACACCTACTTGCCCACCCTCCCTCTGAAGAGAAACTGATGGACTGATCTCTCAATCAACAGGCATTGTCCCCCCACTGCCACCTGCCAGCCCTGCATCCTCTCCTCCCAGTCTCCTCTGGGTCGAAGGGTTGAGTTTGCTCCATACTGGGCCTGGGACCCATCCTCATGGGGCTTTTATCTTCCAAAGGATTTATTATTTAAACAAACAAACAAAAAAGCTGGTTTTTTGCTTAAATGTCCAGATAGTTAAAGAGCATCAGAGGCAAAGGTCAAGATAAACTCATGCCTGGAACCTTGATGAAAGTAGAGAATAATTTGTGAAGTCACTGAGCATTTATGTGACAAAAACAATATCAAGTAATTGATGTAAATACTTTGTAATTTGGCTTAAAAAACAGATTCTTCTCATTACATAAGGAATGCAAATGCGTCACAGAAAACCCAGAAAATCTGAAAGCAAAAAGAAATATTAAATCCCCACAATCTCTTCCAGCCAGAGTCCTGTAATACATTTCTCACCCGGAGCCATCATAGCGTCTTACATCCACACGCATCTTATGTGCGCATCTCTTACAAAATGGGATCGGGTTGTACACATTGTTGCGTCAACAGGCTGTTTCCTTTCAAAGAGCATAGGATTCTCCTAAGTCAATGTATATGCCCCTGGAACGTCATGGTGTAGACCCAGAGACCCAGTGAGTCAGCCTCTGGGGCCATGCAGACAGAAGCCCTCCCCTGGCCTAAAGCTGCCCAGATGCTTAGTGCCTGCAGGTCCCTGCAGAGGCTCCCTGCTCCTCGGGCCCCACCACAGTCGATGAATCCCTGCTGTGGTCCTACTGAGCCAAGCTCCTTCCAACATGCCAGCCCCATTGGATTTGGGAGCAGTCCTGGTCTGCTCAGCTTTGTTTGCAAGTGGTCTCGGTACCCGCTCTGAATGCCCCTTCGTGTCTTCCTTTCCTTCCTTCATTTCCAACACAAAAGAGAAGCTCATGTCTGTCTGGCATGCCCTGGGTTTTGAGGGCTCAGAACCTGCTCGCAGGTCACATTTCGAGTTGGCAGGGTTCCCTCCTCCTGGCCCCACCCAGTGTGACCCACAGTGGCCCCAGCTCAGGATTCCAGCCTCCCTGAGAGTTGTTGAAAGGAACAGACACATCCCACCATCAGAAAGGCCCAAGGGCCTTGGTCTTCTGAAGTCCTGAGGAAACTGGGGGTGGGGGCATCATGGCCCCAAGGACCTGGAGGATGGCACCTGGGTCCTGGTGATGAGCAGAGGTTCCCGTGTTCAGGCTTAGGGTCAGGGATGGGTGCCTTGTTCTGTCCATTTGCTTCTGTTTCCACTTACAGTTGATTCTGTCTCTCTCCCTGCCTTCGTCTTCCCTCTCCTCCCCTCTTGCCTTCTCTGCAGCTGTTGCAGGGCGTGATGGAGAACAAAGCCATGTACCTGCACACTGTCAGCGACTGTGACACCAGCTCCATCTGTGAGGATTCCTTTGACGGCAGGAGCCTGTCCAAGCTGAACTTGTGTGAGGGTGGTGAGTGCAGCTGGCTCAGACTTGGGGCACAAGATCTGGCCCGGGGGTGGGGAGGGAGCCCCGCCCCGCCCCGCCCCGCCCCGCCCCCACCCAACCTTGGCCTTGCCTTTGAGTGCTTGTGACCTCCTCATGTAATAGTGCATATATTGAACTTTATGCTTTAAAAGGTCTTTTCCATGGGTTTTCTCATTCATTCACTTCAACAAACCTGTCAGTAAGATGAGTACTCATTTTACAGATGGACAGATTGCACAGCCCATCAGTCTCATAGGGTGGTCCAGCACGGAGCCTCCTGACTCTGAGGGCCATGCTTCTACTCCTGAGAGAGTGAGACTGGGGTCAGGCAAGGGCCTCTGAGGCAGTCAGTGCAGACCCTCTCAGGTGAGGAGAGGGGCCTCCCACCCACTTCCTGAAGCACTCGTGAGGGGCAAACCGCTCTCCAAGGTGCTCATTCTGCCAGTGGGTGCAAGGCCCTGGTCTTGCCACAGAAAGGGCTCCCCATGCCAGTGACTCAGAAGGCCCTGCATCTCAGGGGCTGCTTATTTGCTAAAACCCTGGAGATCCGAGTGATGCAGCTTCCTTTGGAGAAGCCCAGAGCGCTTTTCCATCAGTCCGGCTCCTGTGCACCCAGTAGATGACTGATAAATTCTTGCTGCATGCAGCACATGTCAGAGAGGAGAACGCTGCCCCCACATCAAAGAGAAATAAAATGAAGCTTACTGAAGAGCCTTAAAAAGACTTCCGGCCAAGGAGAGACAGGCCCTTTCCCTCTCTCGTTTTGCTCCACTCTGCCAACTGCCTCTTGAAATTACTGAAGAGTAATGACTCCACTCCTCTCTTCCTCTAACCCTGTATTCCTCCCACCAGGCGCTGAGTGTAGGGAAAGAACTACGGTGGCTCAGAGAGGCAGGGAGTGGGGAGGGTCTCCGCAGGCAGAGAAGACAAGGAGATCTGGGCTTCTGACCAATGCACCCTAGGATTGTCCACCATGGTGGCTCTTCTTCCAGATTCCAATCAACAAACATACTCTGAGGATCCATGATGTGTCAGGCCAGGGTGAGCAGCCAGGAGTGCTCCAAAGAGAAATTAAAACAGTCTCTGTCCTCAAAGGGCTTATGATCCCAGTAGAAGGGGCTGGCATGGGAACAACTGCCTAAAATATAAAGTAGGCCAAAATGTGTGTGAATAATGAGGTCAGGCAGGCAGAGGGCTTTCTGGAAAAGGGCTGGAAGACTGAATACGATTGTCTAAGAGAAGAGGTGGGAAAGGTATTCCTAGTTGTGTGACACCAAGTTGAGTCAGGGTTTCTGTAAGGCTCACGCCACTTGGGCAGAGAAGGCCTGGGGTGCTGGCCCCATGCAGAGCTCCCATCAGTCCATCAGCAAAGGGGAAGGTGGCATCCGTACCCACTAGCACATCAGCAAAGGGGCTTGATTTGGCAAGAAAGACTGGGTACAGCACAGTGGGGTGATTGGAGAGGACCATCAGGGCCAGCCTGGGGGACCTCAGGGGTGGGAGGGGTCAGATGTCCTTGGGACCACCATACCCTCTTCCCAGTACCTCATCTTACTCTCCCTTTTTCTGAATCCCAGATTTTTTTTTTTTTAAAGAAAAGTTCATTTGGACCAGAAGGACTGAAAATTAACAGCAACCCCAGCCACTATGCCTTCTGGGCCCCTGTGGTGTGGGGAGCTCTGTCAGAGGGCACTTTGAGAGCTATGCTAGCTATGTCCTGTCCCAGGGTTCCCTGATGCTAGGGCCCAGGTGCAGGGCAGGCAGCAGAGGTTGAGATGTGTGGCGTCCAGGCTGACTCGCGCCTCCTGGGCATGTGACCCTCTGTGGGCCTCAGTGTACTTGTCTGCCAAATAAGGATGCAGGGGGGTATCTCTGAGGTCCTATCTGGTTCTAAAATTCTGTATGTAAAATCGGACCTGGCCATTGCATTAAGGATGTGGCCCTTTTCAACCCCAAGTCAGAATATGACGCTAGGCTGGGCAAAGCATGGCTGTGGCTCCCGCTTCAGCAGGAGTGAAAACTTGGGTGCTGACAATGTGCCCAGGAGGTCCCATGCCTCTCCCCTCTTCGCTGCCCCAACCTTGGCAGGGAACCTCTGGTTCACTCACCTGGGGCTTCTCCCCTTAAAAGGGTGCTCCCCTGGCATCCCACGGTGTGCATCACTGCCCCGTCCCACTTGGTCCATGCTCTACTCCCCCAGGACTTTGCTCAGCTCTCACCTTCTCGAAGGCCTGAGTTTCCATTCCCTTTTCCCTGACTCTTTTTTCCTTTCTTCCGTGGTCTGACTTCCTCCTGACTCAGTAGTCTCCTTATTTACATGTATCATTCATTATCTGTTCCCCATGGCAAGAATATAGGCTGGACCACAGCAGGCATCTCTATTTTGTTTATTGATGTCTCCCAAACCCAGTATGCAGTAGGTGCTCACTAGGGATTTTTTGAATGAATGGAAGAATGGATGAATGGATGAATGAATGGATGGAGGAATGAAGGGATGGATGAATGAATGCATAGATGAATGAAGGGATGGATGGATGGATGAATAGATGGATGGGTGGATGAATAGATGGATGAATGGATGGATGGATGGATGGATGAAGGGATGGATGAATTGATGAATGGATGGATGAATGAATGAATGGATAGATGAATGAATGAATAAATGGATGAATGGATGGATGGATGGATGAATGGATGGATGGATGGATGAATGAAGGGATGGATGAATTGATGGATGAATGGATGGATGAATGAATGAATGAATGGATGGATGAATGAATGAATAAATGGATGAATGAATGGATGAATGGATGAAGGGAGGGATACGTGAATGGATGGATGGATGGGTGAATGGATGGATGAGTGAATGAATGAAGGGATGGATGGATGGATGAATGAATGAATGAAGGGATGGATGGATGGATGGATGGATGAGTGAATGAAGGGATGGATGGATAGATGGATGGATGGATGGATGAACGAATGAAGGGATGGATGGATGGATTGATGGATGGATGAATGGATGGATGGATGAATGGATGGATGAGTGAATGAATGGATAGATGAATGAGTGAATAAATGGATTGATGAATGAATGGATGGATGAAGGGATGAATGGATGGATGCATGGATGGATGGATGAATGGATGGATTAATGGATGGATAGATGAATGAATAATCGAATGAATGAATGGATGGATGGATGAACAGAGGGGTTCTTGAAGTCTAAATGTGGCAAAGCATTCACCATCTACACCTGATTGCTGAGTTCTCTGGGTCCATCTTTATTCCTGGCTGCCAGATTGGGGGCTGGAACATGAGGAACCCGGGCAGAGTAGAGTGTTGAGATGAAGCCCGGGATTTCAAAGCTTGTGGTCTTCCAATTTGATTTTTTCCCCTCTTCCTTTCATTTTGGAGAGGAAAACAATGAGCTTGCCTTGGGGAAATTCAAGCCATATTTGATCTATTTCTAAAGGGTTTTGCTGCGTCTTTGATCCTCCTCTCTGCGGAGTGAAATGGGAGGGGAAGAGGAAGGGTTGGGGCCAGGCAGGGAGGAGGGGGAAGGTGGGAAGAGATGAGAAAGGAAGGGAGAGCCAGCACCCCTGAACCCAGTCAGGGCTACCCTTGAGCCCTTATTGAATAAATGAAGACAGTGAAGTGTGAGGCCCAGAACAAGCTCCAAGACCCTTACAGAACTTCCTCCTTCAATGGAGGGTGAGAGGTGGGAGGAGAGGAGGAGAAATGGCACTTCTTGTTGGAGGCTGGCCGTGGGGATAGTGGGATCAGCGGAGGCAAAATTGCAAAAGTACAGCCCAACATGAAGGTAAGATGCAGCCTTCCCTGGCAGTGGGACCTAATGGGCCCCAGGTCCAGTCTCCCGCAGGCTCCCCGGTGTTCCTGCTGGGATGTGATGAGCTGCCCTGCTCTCATGGCCCATGTGCTGTGGAGTGCAGGTCTCATCTTCACTGAGATCCGTGAAGTCAGGACTATGTTTTGCTCCTCTTGGAATTCTTTTGGGACCTTGTAGGTGGCAGGTGTCCAGGAAGTCTTTGTGATTGTTGGTAAATGACATGGTAAGTCCACTCAAGTCGTCAGTGGTGGAGCTGGAACCAGATTCTGAGTCTCCTTACCTGGGATGCAGGCTCCTTCCCAGGATGGGGATTTCATGGGGTAGGGCTGACGATGCCAGGGAGTGACTCCCTCACCTCTGGATTCGGAACCAGTGGGGAAATAGACAAGGAGGCACGTGGGAATCCAAGTGCAGAATCTGCCTTAAGCCTGGAAAAGCTCTGTTCACGATGTGGCTGCTGGCACCCCCAACAGACACTCACCCAGACAGCAAGCGTGAGCACCCCTGTCCAGGTGCTAGCCTTCACCTGGTTCACCCACGCACACCCTCCTGCCCATCCATCCAAGAAACAGGGACAAGAAATGCCAGGTTACAAAGAGCTCACCCATTGGACAAGGAGGCACTGCCTGGAGGCAGAAGTGTTGAGGAGTCCCTCTTTTATGGGCTTGGGCAGGTGGTCAACCCAGAGATGAAAGGAGGTCCCTGCAGCCACCCACCAGAGGCAAAGGCAGGAAAAGCAAGAGAGGAAGTGAGGGGACACCCGTGGGGAATGGGCTGGGCGGGGACTCGATGCCCAGGGAGCTTCCTCGGCGCAGGGGAAGGGACCCTCCCCAAGCAGAGCAGCTCCTGCAGGCGCCGTTCCACTTCTGCACAGGACCCACTGTTTTCACTCTTTCCTTCTCACCCCTCATCTCTCTTCACCCTCCCTGCCTTTATCCCTTCCCTTTCTTCACTCGCCAGGTGATATGGGAAGAGGAGGGACTGTTGGGTGCCTTGGTTCCTCTATCCCCTCCCTGAGCAGCCACCTTGCCCAGCTCCTCCAGTTCATCCTGTCCCTGCATCCTTCAAGGCGCCCCAGGCACCCCTTGTTCTCTGATGCCTTTGGGACCTCCCCTCTCTGCATGCCTGGGCGGGGTCACCTCTGGAATCTACCTCCTCCCTTTAGTCTTGGTCATTGCTGTCCCCCTCGGGGCCCACTGTTGAAAAAAGGCCCCGTCCTCCTCACCTCGTGGATCCTGGGCAATAGCCAAGGGTCCTCCTGAGGGGCTGGAACTGCTTGGAAGGACCAAGCCCAAATAGGACCTGGAAGGTTCCTGAGCCAAGCTGCCTCTGGCGGCCTCTGATGGATGCTCACTCGCACCACCCTCTCAACAGAACCCCCAGACACCGGTGGTCTGGCCTCCCTCCTCGCTCCCCTCCCACCTTCCTCTTTCCCGCCTTGGTTTCCCTGATATGCAGCTGGGGCCTCTCCAGTCTGGCGCCAGGAGGTGGAGGAGGAGGCCGAGCTGGGAGTGGGTGGGGACTGGCTGGGCCTGGTTCCTCCACAGCACTTTCCGAGGGCCAGAGAGAGGTGTTAGTGTCAGAAAAATACTGCAGTCCCACTCGCCCCCGCGGCCCCAGCCCCCTCCACTCATGGCGTCATCCGTGTCCGCAAATGGGACCTGGGGGTAATGAGTTACACATGCTCCTGGCGGCTGCCGAGGCCTGCAGCCGGGCCACTCGCTGCCCCAAGGCCCGGCCTCCCAATTCCTGTGTTCCTCCCCCATAAAATGAAATTATCCTCCTCATCTACCTTCTCATCCGTCAGATCTCCCTGGTTCACTTGGCTCAGCTGAGGGCTGCTGGGCTGCTGCCCAAAGATGGGAATGGATTTCCTGGGAGGGGCTGGCTGGGGCCTCTGGAAGCGTCACCGCTCTTTACAGGTTACAGCATCAGGCTCTGGTGCAGGAGAGGGGGCTATGAACCCAGTTCAGAGCTACAGGCCATGCAGAGCAGAGAGCACGGCTCTGTTAGACACTGTGGTCCCCGGGGGAGCCAGTGGCCAGGCATGCTCCAGGTCTGTCTTGCCCAGTGGGCTGTCCCTCTATAAGATGGGTGTGGCTTGGTGACATACATTGCAGTGTGTCAGGGCTGGGTGTGAACCCATAGTGCACACACTAGTTGCATTGTCCTTGCGCATGTGAACTCAGACCCAGTACAGGGGGTTCTGTTTGTCCTGCCATCCCCATGTGCAGTGCACTGTTCTTTACTCTAACTCACTGGGGAGCCCCGGCAGGAGGTGGGTGAGGGGAGACAGGGAAGCTAGAGCACTTACTCCTCCAGCTTCTGCCCTACGGAGTCATCCAGGGCTGCTCCTGTCCCACAGGAGACCACAGCTCCTTGAAAGCTGCCCTGTCTACCTGGGCTTTCCTCTTCCAGGTCTGGCAACTGCTCCCATCCCTGACCCTTTGGGCCCAAGGGTGATTACAGCCCATGAATGCTGCTCTGTCCTTGTGCGGGTCACATCCTGGCCACACCTTTGAGACATTCCTTTTATGAAACCCTGTGATGTGTCCTAATCTGAGGGAGCCTTCTGTTTCTGCCAGGGCCCCAACCCGCTAATCTTGAGTGTCCTTGTCTGCAAAGTGAGAATAAGGTTACTAACCCCACAGGCATTGTGGGAGGATGACGTGCTATAACCCGGGTAAAGCGCCTTGCACGCAGTAGCCCCTCCATCCACGTTTATTTCCCTCCTTGGTCTTTAGGAGTCCCCTGCAAAGCTTGCGGAGGTGGGGAAGAAAGAGAGGGAGAGATGAGGAGGTGGAAGGAGCTGCTGCCACCCCGGGCCTCCCAGGAAACACCCATGCCCCTTGTCAGGGACCCTGGCCTAGAGAGTGTTTTCGGGCTGATCCTGGCCTTCTGCTGAAGAAAGCAACATTCTGGTTACTAGTGGGATTCTCATGAGGCCTAGATACTCCAGGAAATTGAGCAAGTTCCTTTAGTCCTATTTCTCAAATATTAGAATCTATAAGAAATACTGGGCCCTAAAGGCTCCTGGTTCTATGGTGTATGTGTGTCTGTCCCTTCGTCATCCTGATTGGAGGCACTTTGCTCCCTGGGGCCCCCTGAAGTTTGCTACCAGAAGAGCCAAGGGATGTGTTTCCTTGTCTCAGGTGGAGGCTGCTGTTTCCAGGGTGGAGGCTGCTGTTTCCAGGAGGTGTCAGGAAGAGGGAAGGAGGGGGCACAGTGGCACCGGGGGCTCCTTCCCACGCAGATGGGCATGGA
Source organism: Chlorocebus sabaeus (assembly GCF_047675955.1). Taxonomy (NCBI): domain Eukaryota; kingdom Metazoa; phylum Chordata; class Mammalia; order Primates; family Cercopithecidae; genus Chlorocebus; species Chlorocebus sabaeus. The sequence continues at coordinate 27,577,203 of NC_132911.1, read as the reverse complement.
CTGGAGCCTCCCCTCCCCGTCTTCAGCCAAAGCCCCAGCCTCGGGCCACGCCATCGCCTACATGGCATTACTCCAGGGATGGGGGCAGTGAGGAGGGTCTGAGGGGGGTGCCACCGGCCTGTCCCACTAGCCTGGTACAGTCTGGAGTGGATGGGCTTGAAGGAGACCTGCAGTGAGGACAGAGCCCTGGGTGGGCCGGTGGGCTTCTGGTGATCCTTGGAGTAGAGGGGATGATGAGTGGCCAGGGCAGTTTTCCTCGTGGCATCCCCCAGTTCTCCTGCCCACAGACCTTGCTCTTATAGCTCCTGGCCTCTGCTTCCTTGCTTGCTCATTCATTCGCTTCTTCATCTTCATCTTGCAGCAAAATATATTCAGGGACTCTGCAGGTGCTGTGTGCAGCAAGGGGCACAAAGAGGCGTGAGACGGGGCCCCATGACTTCTGTAATTTACCATTGCTCTAGCTGGTCTGTCCTCCCGTCTCTCCTCCCTCCCACTGCAGACCAGCACAAGGCTAGCTCAAGTACAAGGTTACCTAAAGGTGACTCAGTGGGAAGGAAATTCAGGGTGTGGACACGTTATTGGTGCAGACCCGCACACAGCCTCACTCGGCTCTGATGCCTGAGTCTAAAGTGCTGAAGTCTCACCTCTGTTGTGGGGATGGCTTTGTGTGGTGCTTAAAAAGACAGGCTCTGGGGCCAGGCATGGTGGCTCATGCCTGTAATCCTAGCACTTTGGGAGGCCGAGGCGGGTGGATTGCCTGAGCTCAGGAGTTTGAGACCAGCCTGGGCAACATGGTGGAACCCTGTCTCTACTAAAACACAGAAAAATTAGCCAGGTGTGGCATGGTGGTGTGCGCCTGTAATCCCAGCTACTTGGGAGGCTGAGGTAGGAGAATTTCTTGAACCTGGGAGGCAGAGGTTGCAGTGAGCCAAGATCACGCCATTGCACTCCAGCCTGGGCGACAGAGTGTGACTCCATCTCAAAAAAAAAAAAAAAAAAAAAAAAGGCCGGCTCTGCAGCTGAACAGGCTGGGCTCAGACCCCATCTCTGCTGAGTGCTGGCTGGGAAAACCTGAACAAGCTCTTATCCTCAGCTTCTCCTCCTCTAAGAAATGGGAAACCCATAGCCCCTGTCTCATACGTTTTTGTAAGGGCTATGTGAGTTATTCCACATTGAGTCCTTCCAAACGGATACATAGAGCACACCCCAAAGATGTGAGGTCCTAGTGTGAGTACCCTTGTGTCCGTTCAGTGTGTCTGCTTCTGCTCCTGGGCCTGCCCATGGGGCTCTAAGCAGTACTTCTGTTTTCTCTGTCAAATAGGAAACCTAGAGAGAAGAGGAGGAGCGAGTGGGAAGTCACATCTGGAAGAGGGACAGAGACATGATGGGATGAGGGAAAGGCAGGAGCCCAGGGACAGCCAGCGCCCCTGGGTCTTTAGTCTCTGAGTTTAAATTAGCCCCATTGGCTTAGGGGTGTGGTTTTTTTTTGTTTGTTTGCTTTTTCCATCTGTGCTCGGCTGTGTGGGTGGAGTTAGACCTGACCAGGGTTGGAGTTTCCCTGTGCAAGTGTGAGGAAGCAAGACAAGAGCGAGGAGTGGAAGTGTGTGACCTGATAACGTGGATCCTGGAGTGGAGGAGGAGAAGAGGGCCAGCAAGGAGAGGAGGGTGTGAGAGGGTAGAAAGGCAGTGGGATGCATGGTCTGTGGGAAGCTGGGGCACCCCAGAGTCAGAGACCTGAGGGACTGCACTAAGAAGATGAGGGTGGGCACCGTGGCTCATGTCTGTAATCCCAGTGCTTTGGGAGGCAGATATGGGAGGATTGCTTGAGGCCAGGAGTTCAAGACCAACCTGAGCAACACAGAGAGACCCCCCAACCTACAAAAACTTTTAAAAATTAGCCAGATGTGGTGGTGCGTGCCTGTAGCCCTAGCTACTTGGGAGGCTGAGGCCAGAGGATCTCTTGAGCCCAGGCGGTTGAGGCTGCAGTGAGCTGTGATCACACCACTGCACTCCAGCCTGGGTGACAGAGAGCCTGTCTCAAAATACATACATACATACATACATATATACATACATACATACATAAGATGAGCCATGGCGTTTATAAAGTGGGACATTTGAATGTGGGATTTAGATTTCAGTGATTGGTGAAAAGCCTTTCTAGAGCAGCAGAATCCACTAGAAACGAAAGGTGAGCCACACATGCAATTTTAAAGTTCTTAGCAGCCACCTTAAAAGGTGAAAAGAGACAAGAATCTGGCCAGGCGCGGTGGCTCACACCTGTAATCCCAGCACTTTGGGAAGCTGAGGTGGGCAGATCACCGGAGGTCAGGAGTTCGAGACCAACCTGGCCAACATGGTGAAACCTTGTTCTCTCCTAAAAAAAAAAAAAAAAGAAAACACAAGAAACTAACTGAAATACAGTAGTGCACTTTAGTGAATCTAGTATATCCAATATATTATCATTTTGACGTGTAATTGCTATAAAGTTTATTGAGGTATTTATGTATTTTTTTTCCTCTCGTGCTGAGTCTTCAAAATCCAGTGCATCTTTTAAGTCAGAGTCCATCCCTGCTTGGGCCAGCCATGTTTCCAGTGCTCGAAGCGAATGGCCCAGGCTGGGGAGGCTGAAATTAGGTAAGGAGGCCACAAGGAGTGATACCTGGGCATCAGGAGAGCCAGGGCAGCGACAGGGACCCCGGGAGGGGAGGAGCAGGTGGCTCTTAACCGTGAGGTGCAGTGTCAAGTCTTATGACAGTGAACACAAGTGCTGGGGGTTTTTAGGGAGGAGGGAGAGGGAAAGTTCTAGAAGGAAGCAAAGTGAAACATCTACCGCCCTGGCATATGACTGGTGTATGAGGAGAATGGGAAAAGAAAAGTCCTCATGGGAAAGGTCAGGCAGGCAGGAAGCAGGTCTCATTTAGAACAAGAAAGTAGCAGAAACGCCTACAGCAGAGGCTGAGGGAATGAGACGTTTCACAGCTGACCGGCTGGGAGTCCAGGGGCCGATGCAGGAAGGTTTCAGGAGTCAGGGAGGGAGATGGCATGAAAGGAGGATAAACACAGCTGTGTGGGGTTAACAGTGGGTGATGGGGGGCCTCGGGAGTCCTGGTTTTCTGTGGGTGCAATGGACTGAATGCTTGTGTCCCCTCCAAATTCCTATGTTGAAATCCTAACCCCCAAAGTGATGGGATTAGGAGGTGGGGCCTCTGGGAGGTGATTAGGTCATGGGGGTGGAGCCCACGTGGGTGGGATAAGTGCCCTTATAAAAGGGACCCCAGCAGCTGCCTCACTCTCTTGCCGCCGTGGGAGGATACCGTGAGGGGTGGGGCGGCTGTGTAGACACCAGGTCTGCCGGTGCCTTGATCATGGACTTCCAGCCTCCAGAACTGTGAGCAGTACCTTTGTGTTTATGAGCTGCCCTAGCTGTGGTACTTTGCTGTGGCAGCCTGGACTAAGGCAGGGGGGCTTGCTAAGCCAGGACTGAGGGCTCAAGTGATCCTACTGGGTGGCCTTAGGGCAGAAACTGCTGGTGAGGCTGTGAGGTTTCGTGGGGAGTTTTTTGAGGAGCACCCAAAGTCCTAGGGCACCTCATCCCCATCCTCTTTGCCCAGATCTGCTGAGCTCCCTCCTCTGGCATGGTCTGTTGTGCTTTTCATGCATAGGTAGCAGAGCTGGAGGCTTCAGGGACACGGGTGACTCAGTCCCCTACAAGTAGCAGGGGAGGCTCTCAGCATTTCTGTCTCCCAAGCCAGACACCCTTCCAACTGAATGGCGGTAGGCACTGGGAGAGTGAGACAGGTGTATTCAACTCATTTGTTTCTGCCCAGAGAAGAAACCAGTTCATCAAACCAAAGTGGACCAGGAGGTGGGCGGAAGGTTGCATTAGCATCCCAGAAAGAGGAGTGATTTAAAAATGGAACTAGCTGAGACCTGGCTTCCAACTTGCAGACATCTTTAAGTGACTTATTGTCATTGACAAAAGCGCCAGGAGGGGAACTGGGAATCTTCTGAACAAGGAGCTGGGGCCACTCTATAAGGGGAGGGTCTTTTGGCCTGAAATTAGGCAGAACCCTGAGCCTGCTGCTTGCTTGAGTCTCAGTGCATTGATGCCGCATTCCTTCTAATCTGTGCGCTGTGCATTTGGGGCGTGAATAGTGGCACCTTCCACCAGCCCCAGGAACCCCTTGTTCTTCCTGGGGGGCTCTCAGGCTCTCTCCCACATGGCTGCAGTGGTGTACCAGCTCACCTTGGCCACCCTGCCCTCCCCTCCCCCAGCTTCCTCTCTCTACCCCTCAGCCCCCGCTGCAGAAGAAGACACACACCAGCATCCCTTCCCGAAAACAAGCACACACACCCTTGATTGTTCTCAAGAATTTTTATGCAGAGTAACTTGGGACATGGATAGGGGTGGAGGAAAAATAACAAACATTATGTGAAAGTGACAAGACGGACAGATCTCTGAAAGTACTAAGAGAAACTGTCCCAGACCATTGTGAAATCTGCATGGAATTAGCCCTGGCTGTCTCTCCTTCCCCTGCTCTCCCGTACTTAGAAGGCTTGGGAGCATCTGACTCTGCGGACGACCAGGCTCCTACCCTGGGTGCCCTCGCTGGGCCGTCTGCCCTGAGGACTCAGGGCAGAGGTCACTGGTGTTCACTCTACCCCAGTTGGTTGTTCTGGAGAGGAAAAAAACAAGCCAAAATGTTTTTTTCTGTTCTCTTACTCAACACAGAATGCTTCACTTCAGGTTACCAAAATGGATGAGGATTTCTCTCCATCAACAGCCAATTCTGAAGTGGGTTCTCCTACGGACGCCAGCTGGGTGTCCTCTGGTTCAATTCAATCCTGATACGATGCACCTGGTGGTAGCCTGCGAGCCACAGGTTGAAGGCCCAGTCCCACAAGACTGCTCCCACCCTGCACCCACTTCCTTTGATTGACTGGCTATAAATCGGCGTTCCCAGGACCCCCACCTTGGGTTTGATTAATTTGCTAGAGTGGTTCCTGGAACTCGGGGAAACACTTTACTCACATTTGCAGGTTTATTGAAAAGGATATTACAAAGGATGTGTAGATGAACAACAGAGGGAAGAGGTGCACAGGGTGGGTCTGGGAGGAGGGGTGCAGACCTTCCACGCCTTCCCCAGCTGTTCTGCCCTCCAGGAACCTCTGCACGTCCAGCTCTCCAAACCCAGCCCTTTTGGGTTTTTATGGAAGCTTCATTATGTAGGCATGATTGATTAAATCATTGGCTATTGATAATCAACTCAACCTTCAGCCTCTCTTTTCCTGGAGGTTGGGGGGTAAGGCTGAAGGTCCCAACTCTCATCCTGCCTTGGTCGTTCCAGGGACCAGACCCCATCCTGAGGCGATCTAGGGGGTCCCCAGACCCACTCATCTCATGAATATACAAAAATCACTCTTATAACTCTGGAAATCCCAAGAGCTTTAGAAGGTTTTTTTTTTTTTTTTTTTTTTGGCCAGGATTCAGGGTGATGACCAGGATGATATAGACTTCACAACCTCACGGTTGTTGAGGACCCTCCCAGGCTACAGGGACACTTGTCTCCCTGGGTCTGCTGTGACTTCGGGCAGGACTCGGGGGGGTGGCTCTTGGTGGCAGTGCCCCTGCTTCATACTTTCCTTCCCTGTCTTATGGAGTCCCCATGAAAGCCAGAGAGTGGTGGCAGCTTCAAAGACAGAGGTTATTTGTGGCTGCCTGTTACAGTGAGCAATGTGAGTGATGAGTAACCATCGTGAAGTCAGACTTGGGTGGGTTTCACGAAGCTCCTTGGATGAGCTGAGCTCTGAGGTTCCTCCCAGCAATAAAACCCTATCTCCACCTGCTGTTTATGAGCTGTGGGACCAAAGACAAGAAGAAGAAAGTAACTGTTTGCTGCTGTTAAAACTCAAGTAGGTAACAATGGAATCATTGCCTTCTGGTTTTTTTTTTTTTATGTTTAGAGCCAGTTTCTTTGGAAATAAACACTCATTTTGATCAGATCCAATGTGTGAGTTTCTTTTAAAATGGGAGAGGAGAAATAAATTTGGATAACTCCAAAATGCTCTAAAATTATGACTAAGAAACTGAAATATTAGTGTTTCAAGGAAAGGATATTTTGATGAAGGGAACTCCCGGAATACTCGCTCATGGTCTCACAGTTAACGCATGACAGAGGCAGGCTTTGCGTTGACCTCCACAGAGCCCCAAACCCATGCTGTTCCCCCAAAGCGCTGTGAGAGATGCTACCTGCTTAATACAGGGAAAGGGGGCTCTAGAGGTTCAAGGTTCTCTCCACAATGTAGCCTGACATTGGGAACCCTCTCCCTGCTCATCCTCAGCTCAGCGTGCCAAGGTTGCATTGTTCTTATATAAACTTCTCTGTTCTTTAATCTCCGCTGCCAAACATCTCCCTACCCCCAGGATGCAGTATTTTAGCAAAAACTCTTTGGGGTATTCTTGCTCCCAGTTTTAGGAGGAACTCTTCGCAATGTTTACCTCTAGGAATAATAGAATCGTTTGATACAACCCCATTTTCAACGTGTCCTATTGAAAAGAAATCAAGGAATTTTTTTCTCCCCAAAAGTCAAGCTCTTAGTAAGACTTTTCATTTGCTTTCCAAGAATGTGTCTTCACCTTCCCTTTTGATATGACAAATGCCTTGCTGCGGAGCTGCGGCCTCCGTGCCACGGATCTGTGATTTCACCACTAAATCAGAGAGTGAGCATCTGGGGCAGGCTCAGGCCTTGGTATGACTAAGAAGCTCCACGTGTGATTTCGACTCTCAGCCAGAAGTAAAGTATCAATTCCGTTCCGGTGATTACCTTCTACAGTTGACCTGCATGGGCACAAAGAAGCAATTAGAGGCCCTGGGTATGCAAAGAAAGCCCAACTTTTAATTAATGTATTTATTTGAGACAGAGTCTCACTCTGTCGCCCAGGCTGGAGTGCAGTGGCATGATCTTGGCTCACTGCAACCTCTGCCTCCTTGGTTCTGGTGATTTTCCTGCCTGTCTCCCGGGTAGCTGGGATTACAGGCCTGCACCACCAAGCCTGGCTAATTTTTGTATTTTTAGTAGAGATGGGGTTTCGTCATGTTGGCCAGGCTGGTCTCGAACTCCTGACCTCAAGTGATCTGCCCACCTCAACCTCCCAAAGTGCTGGGATTACAGGCATGAGCCCTGCACCCAGCCCCAGCTTTTATTTTTTCAGACCAAAACTTTGCTCCAAAAATGTTTTTCTAGCCAATTAGAATTTATCAATTATTTGCATATGGCAAATGTAAGAGACAGTCTTTGCCACAAAAATAACTCTTGTTTACATGTGTTTGCTTTGCTCTTCACTGGCTGACGGGGAGACACACCTTGCCTCAAAGAACCTTAGAGACTAGTAGGATCACCAGAGAGGTAAAGAGGTAATGGATCATAATGAGGATGGAGTGAAAGATGCGTGCAAGGTTCTGACATGGTTCTTTCAGTGGTACTTAATTCTTAACATACTACCTTCTAGAACTTTTTTCTCTTTTTGGAGTCAGGGTCTTGCTCTGCCACCCAGGCTGGAGTGCAATGGTGACATCATAGCTCACTACAACCTTGAACTCCCACCTCAGTCTCTTGAGTAGCTGGGATACAGGCACAAACCACCATCCCTGGCTAATTAAAAAGAAATTTGTAGAGATAGAGTCTCATTATGCCACCCAGGCTGGTTTTAAATTCCTGAGCTCAAGCAATCCTCCCACCACAGCCTCCCGAAGTGCTGGGATTAAGTCATGAGCCACTGTGCCTGACCTGGACCATTTTAAAACTTGAACATCTAAAATTTGGTTTTGCTTCTCTATAAATGAAATTTCCCTGGTGTGTGTTAACTTTCTTCTTGCAACATGTCACTGAACTGTGACTTAGTTACTTTCATTAAAGTCAGTGTTTCCTAGGATATGGCTACATACAGCATAGTGGCGTTCAAGATGCCTTTGATACACAGGTGTGAATCTGTTATTTTAATAGTTGGGTGTCTTTTTTTTGGGGGGGGGACAGTCTCACTTGGTCACTCAGGCTGGAGTATAGTGGCAGGATCTTGGCTCACTGCAGCCTCTGCCTCCCAGGTTCCAATGATTCTCCTGCTTTGGCCTCCTGGGTAGCTGGGGTTACAGGTGCCTGCCATCATGCCTGGCTAATTTTTGTATTTTTAGTAGAGATGGGGTTTCACCAGGTTGGACAGGCTGGTTTCGAACTCCTGGCCTCAGGTCATCCACCTGCCTCGGCCTCCCAAAGTGCTAGAATTACAGGCATGAGCCACTGGGCCCAGCCAGGTATCTATTTTAATTTATAATAGGAAGCTACTAATTTTCCACTTATGGTGATGAAGTTTCCTTCCAAAGAAATTTAAGTTTAAAAGTATTTAAGTCGAGTGATGTTAAGAAAGTAATAGCCCAGGGACACTCAGCTATGGCAAGATTGTGCAGGCTGTATGCAGGGGAGGATGCCTACAGAGAGGAAACCATCGCTGCTGCTCCTAGCAATCATCAAGCAGCCACGTGCTCCACACTGAGATGAACAACGTCTCCCCGCCTGGCATTCTGGATTCTTCTGGCAAGTCACTGTTTCTACTTATTTGCTCAGAGCCACTGGCCTTGCCTTCTCTAGACCTCTTGGCTTCCTGACCTCCAGATGCCACCCTCACTTCTGGAGGCCACTGCAAAATGGAAAAATCTTTCCCGGGATTCTGTTTGAGCTTGGGATAGTTTTTCTTCTTCCTGTTGTCATGGTGGTTGTCGACCATTTTCTCCAGTGTTCTGGTCTCGTGTGTGCCTGTGTCTGCAGACAACCTGTTAATCATGAACAGCTTTGTCTGGTACTTCCTGTAGATGGTTCACACAGAGAGGAAGACTGTTTGCTCCTTAAAGTCGCTGTTTTCAAATTTGTATGTGTTGTACATTGCACTGTGAAGGGAAGAGAAAGAGAACAGAATTCAGCCCATCTAGAAAGGGCTGTCTTTCATGCACTGGTGAATTGCGGCCTCCTCCATGCAGACTCTGTGACTACCTCTGGCACTGAATGCATCGCCACCTGTGCAGGCAGCACTTTGCTTGTGTCACCGCTCCCTTCCGCACTGACCTCATTCTTCCCTGTGTTGTAGTTACCCTTTACGCATTGTCTTCCCCTCCCATGGCTGCATCTGAAAGGCAGTGGCCGCATCTTAATCTCTCAACAAATATCTTGAGCATCTGCTATGTGCCAGGCACTGGCCTGGGAGCTAGGCAGTTGGAAGTGAATGACGCTGACAAAGTCTGCTCCTCCCGCAGTGTGTCATCTTTGTATTTCCCAGCACCTATCAGAAGTGTGTTAGTTATCTATTGCTGCGTAACAAATTACCCCAATACTGAGCAGCATAAAACAAAACAAATGTATTCCTCATGCAGTTTCTGAGGAAGTCATGGGTTTTTTTTTTTTAAAAGCCAAAATTTTGTTAATTTTTTCAGATTAAAAATTTTGTACCCACATATGTCTATGTAATCTGGGAGGATTCCGGGAGCAATTTAGCAGAGTAGCCCTGGCTCAGGCTTTCTCAAGAGGTTGTGATGCAGGAGAAGCAAGCCCCAAAACTGGAGGGTTCTTGGTTTTGCCCAGGAAAGAATTCCAGGGTGAGCCAGTGGTGTTAGTAACTTTTATTGAAGGGGCGGTGCATGGCAGTAGCAGAGGAGCTGCTCCCTGCAGAGCAGGGCTACCCCATAGGCAGTGTGGCCAGAACAGCAGCTCAGAGGCAGTTCTGCAGTCCTATTTATGCCCATTTTTAATTATAGGCAAATTTTGGGCAGTTTATGCAGAAACTTCTAGAAAAATGGTGGCAACTTCTGGGTTGTCATGTTGCTGTAGAAAGGGGTGGTAACATCTGGGTGTTGCCATGGCAATGGTAAACAACATGGCACTTTGGTGGGTGTGTCTTATGAAAAGCTGCTCCTGCCCCATTCCTTTTTTTAGCTAGTCCTCAGTTTGGTCTGGTTTCTGAGCTCTGCCTCTGAAGTCGAATCTTGCCTCCTGCCTCGGTTGCGGTAAAGATATTGGCCAGGCTGCCGTCATCTGAAGGCTTGACATGGTGGGAGGATCTGGTTAAAGGCTCACTCACCTACATGGCTGTCAGCCAAAGCCCTCTCTGTGGGTGCTCATGACATGGCAGCTGGCTTCCCTTCAAACAAACATTCCAAGAGAGAAAGACTGAGCCAGAAGGAAGCTGTGTCTCAGTTCAGAAGGGACACACCATTACTTCTGCCGTATTCTACTGGTCACACAGACCAACCCTGGTGCAGCCTGGTAGGCGGTTGATTGTGGAAGGTGCTGGGATCGTGGGGTCTATTTTGAAGGCTGGCTACCAGAGTGGGGCTTTCCACAGTGGGTGTTCCATAAATGCCTGTTGAAGTTTTTACCCCTACAATCCTTAAGTCAGAAGCTCTACTTTTATTTTTAATAGACTGTGTTTTTTAATAGTAGTGTCAGGTTTATAGCAAAGGCAAATGGAAAGTACAGAACATTCCCATATATCCTGCCTGCCACCCTCCCCGTGCACAGCCTCCCCCGCTGTCAACGTCCCCACCAGCATGGTGCATTTGTTACAATCAGTGAGCCTATGTTGACACATCGTTATCACCCAGAGCCCATCATTTATATTAGGGTTCCCTCTTGGTGTTGAACATTCTGTGGGTTTGGCCAAATGTCTAATGGCATGCATCTACCATTGCAGTATCATACAGAGGAGTTTCACTTCCCTGAAAATCCCCTGTGCTCTGCCTGCCCATCCCTCCTGCCCTCCCAATCCCTGGCAACCTCTGATCTTCTTACCGCCTCCATACTTTTGTTTTTCCCAGAATATCTATCACACAGTTAGAATCACACAGTATGTAGCTTTTTTAGGTTGGCTTATTTTACTGAGTTAATTATGCATTTAAGATTCCTCTGTGTCTTGTCATGGCTTGATAGTGCATTTTTAAAACTTTTTTAACAAAAAAGTAGACATACTTTTTGCCCTGGCTTTGCTGTTAGGATCATTTTGGAGTGTTTGTAACCTTCCACTAAGTTTAAATACTTTGAAGGGTTTACCCAGCTAACACGCTTCTGCCACCTGGAAAAAAAAAGTCCATAAATGTGTTTTGAGCAGCCTTTGTGACTTGTTGTCTTAAATTGTCGTCTTTCCCTTGCAATCAGATTCTCTAAGGGTCTTGCCAGACCATTCATGTTCTGCTTGTCTAACCATTCGTGGGAAACCTCTATTTGAAACCCTCATTATGTCCTATTTAAAATAGACTTGGTTTAATGCACAAAGTAACAAAGTCTTGCTGAAAGAACTAAGCTGTCTCAGAGGAAGGTCTGTGTTCTGCATGTTGGTTGACTAAGGCACTTGTCACAAGCAGGTGCTTGCTATTAAATAGCCTCAGGTAGAGGGCAAGGGAACTATTCTTTTTTATGGGAAAAAAATAGAGTGACATCATTGCACGTTGACGCACTCCTACAGTGAACCAGCAACACATATGCAGATGACAAAGGCAAACTTCAAGTTAACTGTTTTCATGGCTGTGTGATTTTCCTCCTCCTATTCTGTCATGAGGCTAAGGAGGAAGCAGGGCTCAAAACAGGAGAGCTGACACTACCACCATGAGAATGAAACCAGTATTTGTATAATATTTTTCTATTCCTCCCACTCTGACTCTTGAGAGGAACAGACGTGCCTCTGGTAAGTTGCAACCAGACAGCTAGTGGCTCTCACCAGAAGGAAAAAAAAAAGAAATGCTACCAGGAGCCTACATATTTAGGAGCAAAACCCTTTGTAGAGCCTAGTGTATGGTAAGGGATGGAAAATCCCAGAAAAAGTTTAGGGTGAGTTAGAAAGATGTGCTCTATTTTGTCTTAGTGGAAAATCAGCTCAACTCTTCAAAACTTGCTAATGTAAGGACGAATGAGAATGGTCATTGGATTTGTATTTGACAACTTGCTCGACACTGCACCCAATGTCTTATGGAAATATTATGTAATAGCTCTGTTTAGCTGGTTTAACGCAGTATTTGTAATAAAACGAAGTCAATGAGTGGGAAAATGCTCCTTATATAACAATACCTGTGGGGAACCAGGGCTGTGTGGATCCTAAGGTACCAATAGTCACCACCATTTTCCTTGTGGTCATAAAACCTCCTGAGGCCAAGGAGGTAGTAATGATACCTGGGAGGTGATATATAGCCTTTGAGGTACCTCCTTGCAAATGGAAACCTACAAAGGAATTGCAAACATGGCACCATCCTTCAAGATGTTTTCTAAATATCAATTTTAGCCTCTCGACAACCTTTTGCTGCCCACTCCAGTTAGTGACACTCCTCTCCTTTCCATTCCTTTCCTTTTTCCTTTCCTTTTCCTTTCCTTTCCTTTGACAGTCTCACTGTGACGCCCAGGCTGGAGTGCAGTGGTGTGATCTCAGGTCACTGCAACCTCTGCTTCCCAGGTTCAAGTGATTGTCCTGCCTCAGCCTCCCAAAGAGCTGGGATTACAAGCGCACTACACCATGCCCAGCTAATTTTTGTATTTTTAGTAGAGATGGGGTTTCACCATATTGGCCAGGCTGGTCTTAAACTCCTGACCTCAAGTGATCCACCCGCCTTGGCCTCCCACAGTGCTGGGATTACAGGTGTGAGCCACCACACCTGGCCTTAGTTAGTGACACTCTTGAAGTGGGGACAGTCCTTCTGGAGAGGGGTCTCATCCACAGGGGGTAAGGAACAAGCATTAAAGGGATATGCATTTTTTTAATGCCCCCCCCCCACCCCGCCACCCTGGTGATTCCTACATGCCCTGTTGACATCAGGAAGAGGATCCCTTCTTTCCACTTTCAGTCAACAGAGCAGGTGGAGGTCAGTAAGCCTCTGCATGGGTTGTCTGGGAAGGCTGCCTTGAAGGACAAGTTCAGCTAAAAGATCAACGTGGGTCCTGGGGCCGGATTTGCCGCTAACATTTGACATTCTTTATCTGTACACCAAAGGGGTTGAATTACATGGCCCAAAAGGCCACTGCAGCAATGATATTTCCCTATTCCATTTTGAGCAGAATTTGAGGAGTGTCACAGGATGAAGTTACTGTGTTTTCCAGCAAATCTAAATGCAAGGTTGCAAGCTGGTCATAGCTGGCTTACAAATATGTTTTGTTTACACTCCCCAGTGTTTTGTGTTTGATGAATTAGTTGCCAATACTTAAAAATAGATGTAGAAAATTCTGTATCTGGCCACATCCACGCCTCATCCCTGCATAGTAGCCTCTGCCAGAGCAGGCACGTGCTGTTGGCCTCCCCATAGTCCCACTGGGCCCATTTCCCTCTTTCCCATACCTCCCCAGCCACTGTAGAAGTTTGGAGTTTGAAACTTCTGTTTTAATTTCTCTTCATGTTCCCTGGATCCCATGGGACAATGACACTTTGTAAAGGCCACATATCCAAGACTAATCCAAGGTCTTTCTGCTGCTTAAACTAGCTCAAGAAGAGTTGGTTTGTGTAAGCATGTGAGCTGTGGACTTGTGATCTGGCTTGGTCATGAACACAGAGAGTGGGAGGAGAGGTAGAGGCTGAATGTGATGGTCCTGGAAAGCTCCTCATCAAGTGGTTGCATTCTAGACATGCAAAAGGGATGTGAGAAGTTCAACATGAACATCTGCATGCATCAGGGAGAGATGAGACCAAAAAAGAAAAGAGCTTATGGGGTTTTTAAGTGTCTTCTTTCCTTCCTTTTCTTACCCTTATTGTCCAGGTCCATGTCACAAACGGCGGGCGAGCAGCTGCTGTACCCAGCTGGGGTCCCTGTCGGCGCTGAAGCATGCTGTCCTGGGGCTCTACCTGCTGGTTTTCCTGATTCTTGTGGGCATCTTCATCTTAGCAGGTAAGAGCAGTTTGTTTTTGTCCTGGTCTTTGGGATGAGGAAGGAAGACCTGGAGCTTCCATTCTTCATTCCCACTGTCATGAGCCCAAACACTGCCCTTGTCACCATGGAAACCACAGAGGAAGAAGGAAGAAGCTCTTCAGTAGTATTGCTCATTTTGCGTGGGAGTAGCCAGCAGGGGCTATGTGAGCTTGTGGAATTGAAGAGTCCAGCAGTAGAGACCTAGCTGCTGGGAGTGGCTTCTGACTTTTCCTGCATCATTGTGGGACATTGTGCATTACACTGGGCCTCCCTGGGCCTCTGGGGTATGGTTTGCACTGAGAAGGCTGGGCATTGTCTTAGCTTCTGGTCCTGGGGTGCCATGAAAATAGTTGCGAGGCACTTTCCTTCCTGGTAAACCTGCTGCCCTTTGCAGTTACTGTAGGCAGAATAGGTTTGCCTCAATTCAGCCAGGCTCTCCTTACCAATTTCTATCTTTCAAGATGGGCAGGTGATGGGCTAGGGCTAGCATTTTCTCAGCCAGGGAGAAGGACAGCTCATGGACTCAGGAAGGGATGAAACAGGGGCCTGTTGGCCCCAGGCTGTGAGCACCCCAGCTCATCATCTATAGGTCGTCCCTATGAAGACAGATGGTGAAGCAGATGGCTGTGGTGGTCCTCTCCTGACTCCCTTTCAAAGGAAGGGCTGCTCAGTTCCCACCTTTCTCAATGGAGATAGGTAGGACTGGACACAAGTAAGGCTGAGGGATCAGTTTATTTCCACCCGACATGTCTCACATGAGTACCTACCTTGCAGCAGGCTCCATGCTAAGATTGGGGGCACAGCTAAATAGGACCCAGGGGCTTCTCTCAAGGGGCTTCCAACCCAGGAACCAAGACAGGGTCATGCAGTTAGAGCCCCGCCTCAAGGCAGAATGCAGCAGGCACTGTGATGGGGTCTAACCCAATGTGATGGTGACAGAGCAGGCACATATAGGGAGGTGCGGCTGCTGCATGGAACAGGTGGGGATGGTGGGAGCGAGGCTGCTGGCCAGGCCAAGCTGACTTGGAACACTGAGGGAGGGGACCTCGGGTGAAGCCCAGGGCAGGAATCTGGAGGTCCAGTCCTTACGGGTAGATGACCTGACCTTTTGCTGGAAATTTCGAGGCAAATGGCCAGGACCTCCCCGGTCTTGACTCACTTTCTGTCAAGCGGAACTAGTCACTTGGGTGTTGTAATGGGGTGTTCAGTGCTGCCTGCGCCTTCAGGTTTCCACACTCAGGGCAAAGACATTGGGGTGGAGTCTGTCCCACCAATGAGCAACCTGAGGGGCGGCCAACAGCAACAACGAGAGAACCTCATGATTCATCCCTGGGACCAGAGGACAGGGGCCAGCAGGGTCCCTCGCAGGCCAAGTGGGCCAGAGGAGGATTTGAACATGTTCTCAGGCTGCTTGGTGAGAGCTTGGGATCTCGGTTTTGTGGGTTTGGCTGCCAGGACCATAACAAAATTCTGGAATGTTTAGGAAGCATTCCAGCCCAACAGGAAACCAGAACAGGGACTTTTAGGTGACAGATGCAGAAAAGCTCTGCAGAACAGGAACTTTTAGGTGACAGATGGGGGTCTGGAGGAGAGGGACCAGATTGGTGGGGGGGTCTGGGGCCAGCCTCTGGAGGTCCTGGAAGGGCATCATCTCTTGGGGAAGAGAAGACTTGCAGCAGAGTGACAGTTCTCTTCTGGTGTCTGGATGGCTGCCATGTGGAAAGGGTAGACATGCTCTATGTGACCCTAGAAGGCAGAGCTAGGACCAACGGGTGGATGTTATTAGGAGACAGATTTCCATTCAAAATAAAGGACAGTTTGCTAACAAGTAGTGCTGTCCAGTATGATGAAAAAAAGGCTTTCTCCTGGCTTGGAGTTTGGGTGAGGTTTATAATGATGTCCTGGAAGCTTCAGAAAGGAGGGTGGAACATGGTTTCCCAATCTAATAAAAATGTTGCCATACCTCAATTGTTCCAGCATTTTTCTGATCATTATAATTATCTTTGAACCTGAAGTTTCTGGATGCCACATTGCCTGTGTTGAACAAAAATTTGGGGTGCATTGGGACAGAGCTGGTACAACAGTGTCATACCTGATCTCTTGGCCCTGGGTGTGTGGCCACTGTTACCTCCCCCAGATTCCTGTCTGGAGAATCATGTTGGCCTCTGGGGGAGGTTTGGTGAGGGTGGCATAGGAAGGGGACTTGGCAAGGTGGTGGACAAGGCTGAAGTTCTTTAAGGAGGCTCTGTCTGATCTCAGGGAGATTTCTTTAGATTGCCTGATTGAAGACCTCAGCGATGCTCCTTCTCAGAGATACCAAAATCAGGGGTGTGGGGAGATCCACAGTCCAGTGTGAAGAAGAGCTTGCCTGGCCTTCTGTTGGGTGACCTGCCATGGGAGAGGGCTTCCCCTTCTTGGGTAGAACTCACTGTCTGTGCCCAGAGAGGTCACCTTGCACAGGAGATCCATTTAAACCATTCTTAAAACCTCCTTGTCAATGCAAATCTCATAGCTCCTACAACTGGATGACAAAATTATCCACTGGAACCCAGCTCCATATCTGAATACTGGATTGGCAACATCTCAGCGTGCAAATGCTTACTCTTATGGTTTCCCAGTATGACAAATTTGTAATCAAACTACACCAAATATGAGTCTTATAAGTCCCACATAGGACTTCTCTCAATTCATCTTCTTGCCCAAATATTGAAAGTAAAAGGCAAACATGTACTTCACATTTATGCATTATCTAAGTTTACCTGTTTGAAGGTTAATCCAACCACCACCCAAATTATTCTATCAATTGGATTCTGCCCACCATCAAACCTGACCAGTGTCCTCCTGGGAACTTTACTCTGATAATCCCATGCTGTCACTGGGTTCTGTTCCCTCAGCTCACAGCCTTTCATCATCTCCCAAGGAGATGGCAAGAGACTCCTCCTACCCCTAGTTCCTCTAAGCTTTCCTATCTCTTCAACATATTTTGATTGTTACCTTGGCTGACGGTTCCCTATTATGTTTTCATTCTGTTCCCAATTCATTTCTGGACAATACAATCAGGTTTAAGTTTATGAACTAAAGATTTGGGATTGCCTGGTCATGTGGCCAGGGGGTCCTCAATCCAGCACTTCAGGCAAGATGTCCTTTGCGATGGAATTAAAGAGTCGGAGAGAGTTCAGTCTTATCCATGACTCTTCTGGGCAGTCATTGTGGTGACTGGGTGTGTTCATTAGGAACCATCTCTTCTTCTCTTTCCTGAGACAGTTCTGTAGATAAGTCTGAATTCTCACTGTGGAAATGAAACAGCAGAAAGGGGAAGTGAAAAGATCTGGGATTCAAATGTGGGGTGAGGCTGTAGCATCGCAGCAATGTAGCAAGACCAGTGGTCTACAGGGAGAGTCCCTGGGGAGATATGGGCTCCTCCTGCACATTAATTTAGTTATTTTCTAACAGCACCAGTCGGTCATTGTCATCAGCATCCTCAACAAGCATTGAATTTGTGCATGAGTGTTCAGTGGGTGCAGGGCGAAGGGATAAGCCCTAGGAACAAAATGTCATGAGATGTAGTCCCTGCACAGGAGGGTTTAAAATCATAAACACATACACCCACTGTAGGGCAATGTGACATAGTTTCTGCTATTGCCAAATTGTACAAAGGAGAGCCCAGTCCCTGAGGGCTGGAATAGTTGGGGAAGACCTGGGCCTGGGGAGAGTTATCCACCTGGCTTTGAACAGAGTATCCCTTTTTTGGATCACCTTGTTTCAAGCAAGTCTGTCCCTGGACTTTGCAGGGAAGAGTAATATGCTCAGAGCCCGTGTCCATCTACACTGTAGCTTCCTGATTCTGTCATGCATCTTGGGAATAGGAGTGCAATGCCATCATCCTTTATTGGGACACTTTGTCAGAAACAACCCTGTGAAATTTCATCTCTTGTGCTTATTGTAAAAATGATGTTGAGGATGTTATTTCTTGCATTACACAATGCTGTCCTCAGAGGATGCATGCACCAATCATTTTCTGTCTCAGTCATAGAAGGAGTTATGTGTTCCTTGAGGAATTTGTTTTCACCTTATGGAGACTGTGAATCTGAAAGTCTTTAAAATTATTTTCAAGGAGGTAATTAACATAAACTTAAGAGTCAGCTGTCATCCCTTGTATGGTGATATGTGAATTTGAAGGTCATTAAAACAAAAACCTGGGGACAGAATTGTGGTCCACCCGCAGCAAGTGTAGAGACTTTAAGGAAAGCATTTTTGTGTTAGTCTCATTCCTGGCTTCATTCGGGGTCTCTCTGCTTGATCTTCTTTACCTGGATCTCATCTGCTTTCATCTTAGTGTAGTTAATGTATCCTTGTGAATTGTCTTAATTCTTTATGGAACAAGGAAGGGTGTTATGTACAGTTTTATCTTTATAAAATTTCTGCCTTTTCTATTTGATTCTTCAAATGTGTGATGTTTTTAATATGTAAATGAATGACAGAGATCAGGGAATCTAGAAAATATTTGTAGAAAAAAAAAGATGAGTATTTCAGTTTTACCAAGTACCTAATTGAGATGAATATGGAATTGCTACCCAGGGACATTTAGCTAGTAGAAGTGGCAGGTGTGTGATTAACTATATTAACACATATCTAGCATGTTATATACTGCATTGACATCATAGCATTTAAGAAGAATATTGAGACAGGCAGGACCATGTAGACTTCATGCTGGTTACAAGTAGGGACTTTGGAGCCAGCCTGTCTGAGCTTGAACCCTGGCTTCTCTATCACCAGCTATAAGACATTGGCCGAGGCACTTGGCCAAGAGCTTCCTTCTCTGAAAATGGGGGAAATCAGTGTACTCCCTATATGTCTGTTTTGCATTGCTACAAAGGAATGCCTAAGATGGGATAACTTATAAAGAAAAGAGGTTTATTTGGCTCACAGTTTTGCAGGCCGTACAAGCACGGTACCAGCATCTCCTTGGTCTCTGGTAAGGCCTCAGGAAGCTTCCAGTCATGGCAGAAGACAAATGGGGAGTAGGCATGTCACATGGCAAGAGAGAGAAAGGGGGAGGTCCATCCTCTTTAAACAACCAGCTCTCGCATGAACTAATGGAGCAAGAACTCACTCATTACCATAAGGGGGATGCCAAGACATTCATGAGGGATCCACCCCCATGGTCCAAAGACCTCCCACTAGACCCACCTCCAACATTGGGGATCCGATTTCCACATAAGATTTAGAGTAGTAGTTATTGTTATTGTTACTGCTGGCACTAGTATTACCACTATTATAGCATCATCACTCTTACTTTTTCTTTGTTTTCTTTGCAGTCAATTAACCTTGATAGCATAACCTGGGGTTTAGCCCCAGGTTATCTGTGAATGCTCTGTAACCTTGGAAACATCACTTTGCTGTCTGAATGGGAGTTTACCCATTTGTAAAGTGAGCAAATTGGGCAAGATCTGTGGTCTCAAACGTTTTTTACCATGACTTACCAACCAGTACACATATATAAGCATAGCTGAGATAATACTTACATTTGTAATGCCTTTCTAGTCTATTTGTTTTTTTTTTAAACGATCACAACTCATTCATTTATTTCATAATTCATGAATAGGATAAAAGCTGTAGTCTGAAAAACAATGGGCTTAATGATACTTCTATTGTTCTCTGTGTCTTTCGAGCATTCTGGGAGTAGCCATATTCTCTTCAGGATATGGACTTTGAGGCCAGACTTCTGGGTTCAAATCCAGGCTGTGCTATGGAATGGCTCTATCATTTTGAGGCAAATAATTTAACCTCCAAGGGACTTGGTTTTTTTCATCGATACAATGGGGTGATGTGGTGCCTACCCTATGGGGCTGTTGTGAGGATTTAATTAAATAATACATGAAAATTAAAACTCTCTTAGTGCCCGGCACATAAGTACTCAGTAGGCTGGGGACAGTGGCTCATGCCTGTAATCGCAGCTCTTGGGAGGCTGAGGCAGGAGGATTGCTTGAGCCTAAAAGTTTGAGATGAGTTTGGGCAACATAGTGAGACCTCGTCTCTACAAATAATTAAAAAATGAGCCAGGTATAGCGATATACACCTGTAGTCCCCGCTACTCAGGAGGCTGAGGGAGGAGGATCACTTGAGCCCAGGAGTTCAAGGTTGCAGTGAGCCATGATTGAATCGTTGCACTCCAGCCTCGGTAACAGCGAGATCCTGTCTTTAAAAAAAAAAAAAAGTGCTCCAGAAATATTTGATGATATTATTCCCACAGTCAGAGACAGTTTCCTTTCAGAATAGCAACGGATTAGAGACCTACTTGTTTAGCCTGAGCACCCAGTAACTTTGTCTATAAACAGAACTGGGCTCAGTGCAGTACGTGTCCATATGCACATGTTTCCAATAAACACGCAGGGAAGCCTGGAGACACTGTTGGAGAGGTCCTTGAGGTACCGTGACAGCACAGGGCTCAGTAAGCCAAGAAACAGGAACCGAACAGCATTTCCAGGATTGTAGCTCTTTAGGGGAGGGAGCGATGGAGCCAGCAACGGCCCCACCCAGGGCCCTGAGATGCTTAGCTTCAGTGGGTGTCTCCTACAACCTCCCCCCCGACTTCCCAGACAGACACAGTGTTGTGCTTTTCCCAAAAAACAATTGCGAGTCACAGAAACCTCTTCCTTGTCCACCTTGATTTTCCCACACAATTTCTAGTTCTTCTTTCAGGAATGAATCATAACAAGGTGTTCTCCTCATCCTCACGATTGCTCATCAGCGAGTTGGAAACACCAAGGAAAGCGAACCCAGTTCCTCTACCTTTGTGTCTTTGTGCCCTGGTCTTCACACTCGCCATGCTGTATTGCAATGATTGGTTTCTGTGCCGGCTCTCCTTCTAGTCAAGGAGAGCTCTTTCATAATAGGGCACCGCACCTTGTTCACCGCTGTCCTCCCACTGTCTACCATCATGTGCTGCTTATAGCAGGTACTCAATTAATGGAAGGACTAAACTGAATGCCTCAACAGAATGGCCATCCTCCCTACAGGCTCCAAGTGTGAGTCGTCAACAGAATTAGACACCTCTCCTGGGGTGGCCTAGCCAAGGGGGAGTGTGCTGGGCTGTCACCATGGATGCTGATATTAGCTTAAATTCTCACGAGACTTTCTTTTCCTTTTTTTTTTTTTTTTTTTTTTTTTGACAGAGTCTGGCTCTGTTGCCCAGGCTGGAGTGCAGTGGTGTGATCTTGGCTCACTGCAAGCTCTGCCTCCCGGGTTCACACCATTCTCCTGCCTCAGCCTCCTGAGTGGCTGGGACTACAGATGCCCACCACCACACCTGGCTAATTTTTTTGTATTTTTAGTAGAGACGGGGTTTCACCGTGTTAGCCAGGATGGGCTCGATCTCCTGACCTCATGATCTGCCCACCTCAGCCTCCCAAAATGCTGGGATTACAGGCGTGAGCCACCGCACCCGGCCTCTTTTTCTTTTTGAGATGGAGTCTCACTCTGTCACCCAGGCTGGTGTGCAGTGGCACAGTCTCGGCTCACTGCAACCTCTGCCTCCCAGGTTCAAGAGATCCTCCTGACTCAGCCTCCCGAGTAGCTGGTATTACAGGTGCACTTCACCAAGCCCGGCTAATTTTTGTATTTTTAGTAGAGATGGGATTTTGCCATGTTGGCCAGGCTGGTCTTAAACTCCTGGCTTTAAGTGATCCGCCTGCCTCGGCCTCCCAAAGTGCTGGGATTGCAGGCGTGACCCACTGCACCCAGCCTCTCATGAGACTTTCTAGTGAGACTCATAATACAGGACCCTATATCCAAATGATAGAATACCATGTAGCCCTCAATGATCAGGTCAGATCTCCTCCTCACCCAACCCCAGATCTCCTTCAAAGGAAACCATTGCCTAGTAGGGGCTCCCCCATTGCGTGTCAGTGTCACTGGCTTTGTTGGTCTTGTTGTTTCAAGTTAAAGGCAGATCTTGTCAGTGATCCCAGTTAGATGTCAACACACTGGTTTCTGCCAGGTATTGCAGTCTGTTGGATCTGTTTGGCTCTGGACTTGGACATCTGTCATTTATTTTTACCAATCAGCCTGTGCCATCAATCATGTTGGAGCCAGTGTCCCAACTATGTCCCTATAGTCCCCATTCCGTAGCCTGCTGCCACGCGTGCAGTTCCCCAGAGGACATGACCAAGGGCTTGCCAGCCCACACACGCATTTCACCCCTTGTGTCCTGGGAGGTGACAGGGTCATTTGAAGTCCCCCCAGCCTCTTCCTTAGACTCAGACCGCACACACCTGAGCAGGTTACTGCACTTTCCCTGCACCTACCTCAGCTCTGTTGGGCCGCCCTAGCCGTCAGAGCTTCTCCTGCAGAAGGCACCTCTAACTCACCTCGGACCCCGGAGGACGGGGAGGAGAAGGGATCAAGAGCCAGTTGACGGCCTGAGTTCCCCATGGAAGATTCTACTGCCGAGGGTGATAACTCTGACCACGCCTGAGCCAGGTAGAATTTGGGGGCACAGACAGCTGAAACACTGCCTGCAAATCTGACAAGTACGCCCTGTTCTCTGGAGCTTTAGCCAAAGCCCTACCTACAGCACTCAGGACACTGAAGAGCACCCATCTCTCAGCTCCATCCCGCTGCAATCCTTCTAGGCAAAGAGCCAAATGCAGCCACCACCTGTTTTTATAAAGTTTTCCTGGAACACAGACGTGCTCATCCGTGTATGTAATGCCTGGCTGCTTTCGCGCTGCAATAGGAGGACTCAGTAGTCGGTGTGCCTGCAGAGCCTCCAATATTTACTACCTGGCCCTTCACAAGAAAACCGTTTGCCAACCCCATGCTAGGCTTCACTCATCACTAATTAGCCCTTTCATCCTTCCTCCCTGGATTGCAAGTTACAGTTTGCAGAGATTTTTGCATACATTGTGTCATCTAATTCTTATAACAATCCTAAGGAATTCAGAAAATAGTTCAGTTTATAAATGACAAAACTGAGACTTAGACGCATTGCCTGCTCTGGCCCACGGCCCCACAGCTGGGGAATGGGCGCCTGGACTGCAGCCGGGAATGGCGTGAATTCAGGGCTTCTCCTGCCGCCGGGAATGGCGTGAATTCAGGGCTTCACCACCCAGTGGTGAAGTGCATGGCACCGGAGTCAGACTGCCAGGGTACAAACCATGACTTTGCCAATTGCTATGTGACTTCAGGCAAGTGTTTCAACCTACCTGATCCTTAATGTCCTCATCTGTAGAGCAGAGCAGAAGGGATTACTCTGCCCGCTTCGAAGTTGTGGTGAGGATGAAATTAATTCATCCATGTTAACCGCCTGGAACAGTGCTCAGCAGGTGGGATGTATCATTGGTGTTTGTTAAGTGATTTATAAACGGGTGTAAGCGCCACAGACTGCGCAGTAATCCAGCTTCATTTCACCACGCTGTACAGGAATATCAAGAGAAACGTGTCAAGTGCTTTGATATCTATTCCAGGAGCCAGGATTGGAGGAAACTTGAGAGTCATCATACAGTGCCCAGCCCTTGCTAAGAAAAGGAGCTTTTCTATTTAAGCAAAAAGAGAATGGGAGTGGTCTTGAGTCCATCCCTCACTTCCTTCTGCAGCTTTGCACCTCCCTGTCCGTGGCTGGGCCTCTGTGCCTCCTAAACCCACCTCTCCTCTTGCTTCCTGGAACTATCTTCTGCCGGGTGTGCCCAGAACTACCAGGCAGATTTTGCCATTCACCAGGGGGCTTTGAATTTGGTCTGGGATGGAAGCCGAGCAACTAATGAGCTCCTATCCTCCACCCTTTTGGAGAGAAGTTATAAGTTCTGGGAATTTCTCTGACAGTCCTGCAGGCGTCGTGTCTTGGCTGACCTCACCCAAGGCTTGGGGCCCTCTCCCATCAAATCCCAAACAACAAACACTTACCGGGTGCCAACAATGAGCCTGGCACTGATTGAGACACAGGGAGATGGGAAGAGAAATAAAGAGAGGCCCCTGCTGTGAGGATCATACTGACTGGCAGAGCAGATATGCATAAAATATGCTATCAAGCACAGGGCAGATCAGAAGCTTGAGAACTAGGAAAACCTGAGGTCAAGTATTTGATCATTTACGAGCTGTGATCTGGGGAAATTGTTTCAGCCTCTCTGGACCTCATTTTTAAAAACCAGTAAAATGGGGATAGTAATGAGTAATCATCAGTATGATGACAATTCAGTGAGATAACACATGAAGTGCTTTTGCACAATGCCTGGCTTATACTAGGGCCTCAACAACCATTTCCCTGTAAATCTCAGAGGTTTCTGAGAAGTCCCAGTTTAATTCAGGGAGGCAATCATAGGTGTCCTTTGCTGCCCATCTCTACCTGCTTTACTTGTAAATCTCAGGCCTTGTCCCTCTTCTCTCCTTTTATATATGCATATATATTATTACAGATTCGAGGATGTGTGTACAGGTTTGTTACATGTGTATATTCCCTAATGGTGTGATGTGACTTCTAGTGCAAATAGCATCACTCAAGTACTGAACATTGCACCCTATGGGTAGTTTTCCAACCCTTACCCTCCTCCTCTTCTCTTTAACTAAACTGTCTTTCTAGTGACTGCCATCAACTTCCATCAGATTCTGTCTGTCTTCGCCTGAATTCCACCTTCTTGTGGCCTCCCCACTTGGTTATTTAACAAAC
Organism: Chlorocebus sabaeus; assembly: GCF_047675955.1. NCBI lineage: Eukaryota > Metazoa > Chordata > Mammalia > Primates > Cercopithecidae > Chlorocebus > Chlorocebus sabaeus. Next base: position 27,552,615 of record NC_132911.1, on the reverse strand, counting down.
ACCATCTCAAACCCAATGTGTAATCAGAAGTCTTGACTTTTCTCTCCCAAACCTGCTTCTCCTCCAGTCTTTTCCATCTCTGTAAATGACACCATGATCTACCTGGAACCAGGGCATGCTGCCAGCTGTATTTCACCTGCCCGCCATGTTCATGCATCAGAAGCCCTGATGAGCTCCCAGCACCCTGACCTGCACCCCTCCAGTCGTCGACACGTGGAGTTGCCAATGTTAGCCAGTAAAAATGCAGGAGCCCAGTAACTTGAATTTTAGATAAGTAATGGGTAATTTTCTAGAATAAGTAGGTACCAAATACTTGGTGTAAGTGCCCAGGAGGGAAGACGGGGAGGCAGAAGGGCTCTCACATTCCTCTCCAGTCTCCAGTCTTCAGGAGGTGGAGGGTGGAATGGTGGGCAGTGGCCATCCCTGGTCTGTCTCTGGTTTTAGCAGAGCCTGCTGGCCCCTCGCTGGAACCTCCAGACAGATGGTGTATTTGGTTTTGTTAGGATAATGTTCAGCTTCACCCCATGCTTCCAGCTCAGAGTCGGAAATCCCAAGTCTTCCTTTGCCCATGTGGCCTTCCTGTGTGCAGCCCAGAGTGGCCCGGCAGCTGGCAGCATCCCTGGGAGCTTGCCTTTCTCTGCGCTCCTTCTAGAGAAACTCATATTCTCTGAGACCCTTTTTGGAGCAATCCAAGGGATGCAGGGAACTGGGGGTAGGATGGCCCCTTGTTCTGTTCCTGTCTCGCCCTGCTGGGAAGCCCTGGAAGAGAACCAGCTCTGGGAGCATGAGAGGACCTCTCCCAAGGTCCCTCGCTGTGTTTCTGGCAAGAGTTCCAATCCGAGTTCAGCTGTCAGCCAGGGAGGTGCCAGTGACACTCGTCACAGGGATCCCCATCTCTGGGGGGGGGTCTCTGGAACCCCTGGATGAACATGGGGTGGGCAGTGACAATGATGTCAGAAGTGACTTGTAGGATGCCAAGGTGCCACCTCTGAGGGTGGGAAGCGGTGGATCCTACAGAGTCCCCACCATACTGAGTCACGCTGGATGGAGTCCTTCTGCAAAACACTTTGTTTCTCCTGCTTATTGTCAAAAACAGAGTCTGGCCCACTGTCTTCTGTGAGACATTTTCAGTCTATTGTCTGCCAGAGTTTTGGAAAAATGGTATCTTACCGGGAGGAGTCAAGGAAAGAAAGGCATTGCTTATTTACCAATTAACACTTGTCCCCTGACCATTGGCTGCGGCCATTTAGCACATCTAAACAAGCCAGTTCCTTGAGGAAGTCAATGACCTTTCAGGATCTATAAAAGTGGTTTATATGCTTTGACTCAGAAATCCTCTTCTATTTGTCTCCAGGAAATGAGTACAAAGAAAGAAAATGGCATATGTATAAAACTCAACCACATTCTTCATAATCACTCAAAGCTGGAAAGAACCCAAGTGTGCAGTCTTAGAGCATTGTTTAACTAAAAGACAGTTAACACAAAGGAGTATTATGCAGCGATTTCAAATGATAGCTATGACATACGTGAGAGGGCGTTTATGAAATTGCATTAAGGGAAAACAAGAGCACCCCTTGGTGTGTATACACTGTGAATGCTGTTATGCAAACAAACATATATTACAAAAGGGCAAAGGATGGAGGGGAATTTGGAGAAATGAAAACTGGCGGGGTGGGTGGGAGGCTTACCGGTACCCATTCTTTCAATTCCCTCAATGTTGTCGGGGGTTCTTCATAAGACCACCCTTTTAAAAGGCCACAGGAATCTTCTGTCACCCCGAGAATACAGCTCCCAGCATGGTGTTGACTGCCCTGGTGGAGGGGCCAGCTGGCCTCTTCTAGTCTTTTCCTGGTTTCAGGTCCCTGCCAGCAGAGGGTCCTGGTGTCTGGGAAGAGCCAGGGACAGAAGCTGGGTAAGTGCCCCGAGGACACAAGCAAAGGAGAGGCAGGGTGACAATACAGTCAGAGCTGGGGATGATGAGTTCTGCCCTCAGCTTTGTAAATGAGATGGAGGCCCAGGGAGGGGAAGCGTCCTGCTCAGGGTGGCAGAGTGGGACTCGCATCGGAGGCTCCAATTCCCCAGGAATCCCTGCCTCCCTCCTCTGGGGTCCCAGCTGCTCCTCAGATGCAGACCCAGACTTTCTGGAGCCCCCCGGGCTCTCGACGACTACTGCTTAGCTTTGCCAATTAAAAAAAAAAAAAAAGAAAAATCTTCAACCTTCTTTGGGTGTAAACTCATTATTCAGATGCTCCAAATTTCCCCTTACAATGTTTTTTCTAAGGTGACTCCCCCAGTGGGCCCGACCCTCCTTCCCATCAGGGGCACACCCCAGGGTTTTGATCTGAGTCTCAAAGCTTGCATCTGCCTTTGGGCTTCTTCACGCATCTCATGCATGTTCTCATAACTCTGAGTCCTGATTTCTTTGTGTGCCAGCAACTGCCATCTAGAGAGCTCCATGTGAAGGGCACTGGGGGCTTCCAATTCAACAGGCCCAAACCCAAACTTACTGTCCCCTCTCATCGCAGCCTCCCTTCTTTCTCCCTTCAATTAATAACATAACCATCTAAGGTATAAGATCCACTTTATGGAGTCACCATCATTGTTTAAACTGAATCTCCACTGTCGGACCCTCTCGCCAACTCTCTACCTGAGGGGCTGGACAGAGCAGTGGGTCAATGAAAATCCACAGCTGGCAAGTGCAGGAGATGTAGGACTGCTCCTTAGCTGGGGCCCCAGTGAGTGGCCCACCGCATCCTCTGTGGGCAGGAAGAGCAAAGGGCTCCCGCAGCAGACCCACCCATGCCTCTGGGCTTCGGACTCTCAGGAAGGCCCAAGAGGCCACTTTTCCTGATCTTTTGAGAGCTTCCTTGTTTCTTCAATGTCCTGGCCCCCTGGGTTCCCTCGTGCTCCCATCCCATGACTTCCTCTTAGCCTTTAGCCCCGGTTGTCAGCCTTCGGGCTGTCTGCTTTCCCTCTGGATTGGGCTGTAGGAAGAGAGCAAGGATGCAGAGCAGCCCTCCCCAGCTCTGCTTCAGGGTCTGACATCCACATGCATCTGACATTTATCCTGCAAAAGTGACCTGCTCTAAGCAATACCCCATGCACTCTGGTGATAAAAAAGAGTTCCTGTCTCTCTTTCTCTTTGTGGCTTTTGACAAAAGGCTCCCTTCTGTTTTCCTGGCTTGGCCTGTGCTTGGAACTGGGTATGTGTTATGACCAGAAAAGGGGTAAAGAGAGAGTGGGAAAAAAATCCACTCTGTCTCACAGTGTTTCGCTACAAAAAATAATGCTTGCACATAATCCATTGTCCACATGGCCAATGATTTCCTTAGGATAGGTCCCTACTGGGGTTATTGCTGTCAAAGTTGGGTATATGTTTAAGGGTTAATGGAAAGACTACACCAATTTGCAGGGAATGACAGGATTTTTCATTATTCTGCCTCTCTGCATGGTTTGTCACTCTCAAGCCCACAGGAAGGTCTTGCTGGCTGTGAGGAGCGAAGAGTACAGGGCTAAGGGAAGTAACTCTGTAGGGTCTGCAGCCTGTGCCCCCTGGGCGATGGCAGCAAAGACAGAAAGCCCCCTGATCACTCCCCTGTGCAAGGACTTGGTCCATAAAGACTGGGATCTCCACCTCAACCCTTGATCTCCAAGTGCCAGATGGTCAGAAAGCAACTGCCCAGCTGTGTCCATCTCCTAGGACTGCTCAAAATACCTCAAACCGGGTGGCTTTAAGAAACAATTTATTTTCTCACACAGGCTGGAAGTCCAAAATCAAGGCACGATCAAAGGCTGCACTCCCTCTGGAGGCTGTGGAAAAGGATCCTTCTTCACCTCTTCCAGCTTCTGAGGGTGCCAGCCACCCCTGTGTTTCTTGGCTTGCAGGCGCATTGCTAAAATCTATGCTCCCACTGAGACCCAGCCTTCTTCCCTACATGTCTGCGTCCAGATGTCCCTCTTCTTCTAAGGACACTAATCATACTGGGTTTAGGACCACCCCAACCCAATCCAACCTCATCTTAGTTTGATTACACCTGCCAAGAGTTTATTTCCAAATAGATTCTGGGTGGACATGAGTTTGCAGGGGACACTATCCTGCAAAGTGACCTGCTCTAAGCAACGGCCTGTGCACTCAGGGCTAAGAGAGCATGTCACCTGGAGCTCACATGTCCCTCCTTCTGGGTCATGCTCTGAGGACCTGGGACTGGAATTCCCTGGTGTATTTGAGTTCACTTGAAGTCATTCCCAGTGAAAAATGTTGGAAGGAAGAAGGCATTCTAGGCCTCCTCTTCTCCAGCCATGTCTCAGGGAACTTCCCCTGCATCAGGAAGAGGAAGAGGAAGGATTTGGCTTCCTCCTCTGGGTACAGGAGGCACATTTCCTGGCATGGAACACGCTTGCAATTTTAGGTGGGCCTCTGCCTTCCGCCTTACCGTGTGGCCATGGGCAGTCACTGATGGCACCGTGCAGGACGGGACGGGGTCTCCACACCGGGGGTCCATCCTCAGTCTCCTGACCCCAGCACTGCCACGGGCTGTGTGACCTTGTGCAGGAGGCCTTGCCCCTGTGAGCCTCAGGGGCCTGACCGCTTGACACATCAATGGTCACCAGTCATTCGCTGGTCACCAAGAAAACCCATGTCTACTTTGGGGCTCTTTAGAGGTTCTGTTGGGGGCTCTGTGTTGAGAATTTCTGGGCTGGACCTTCGGAGCTCCATTGGCACTGATCAGTTCTCGGACCTCGGGAGTAATTGTCTTAATTTAATTTAATTTAATTTAATTTAATTTAGGAGAGCTAAATAGTTAAACATGAGGCCAAAGTACATAAGAAAGCGGTAGTCTTTTATTGCAAATATGCACACACTCTCGGGTGAGGTTCTCCGGTCCACAAGTAGGAGGGGCCGAAGAAGTCACGCCGGCTCCTGCCAGCGGCACTTTTATGCATTGGTACTGGAAGGGGGAGGGCAGTAGGCGGGATAAGGGCATGATAGGGGCGTCTCCGTAGGCGTGGCCGGGTAAGTTTCGATCTCTTCGGATTGACGTCACCTGGCGCATGCTCGGTTGTCCTGCACTTTCCTGGGCGCAGGCTACGTTTTCCTGCGCGCGGAAAGTTGGTGAGGAAGAACCCGGAAGCAACGTGGATTGTGCCTTCTTGTTCACCTTCCTCCATCTTGTCCTTTCTCCCTCACCCAAACAGTAACCATGGCTCTGGCTCTGGCTCTGGCTCTGGCTCCAGCTCCCACAGTGCTCTCCTGCTCTACTCTTGTCCTGCTCAGGCATTGACACCGGTTTTCTGTGTCTGACTCCACACTAAACTGTGACCTTTCTGGGGGCAGATCTGTGAATCCCTCTGTATCATTCACTAGCCTAAATTTTAGAATTACATGAACTTGCATTTCAATCCCATTCTGCTCTTTTTAAAAATTCCATGACTTGGGGTAAATTTCTAAATCTCTTTAAGCACCAGTTTTCTTATCTGTAAAGTGGGGATCCTAAGGCCATCCTGAGTAACATGGCAACCCGTAGACCAGATGATATATAGAGTACCCACTTTTCCTCTTGGAAAGGAGTGAGTCCCAGTGTCTGGTAATACAACCGCAGTTATTGGTGAGGTCAATGGCTTAATGGCTTAGTCCACACTGACCTTTTTTTTTTCTTCTCCATAAAGCTGAGTGCTGAAATAGGAGTTTTGTCACAGAGCTCATTCTGATCAGTTGAATGGGTACAAAGGTGCTGTATGTTAATATACACTCAAGGAAAATGCTGGCACTGGATTCCCAGGCATTGCTAAGTGTCTCAGTCAGTGTCACCCTGAGACCAAGGCACCTGCCCTGGTCCCCATGTGTTAGAGGGCCCCACTCTGTCCCTCTGACTGCTTCCCAACCCACAAGGTGAGACGTCCTCAGGGCTAAGAGAACGTGTCACCTGGAGCTCACATGTCCCTCCTTCTGGGTCATGCTCTGGGGACCTGGGACTGGAATTCCCTTCCCCAAAGCCTCAGTTTTCTTCCAGGGCCTTTGGACCATCCTGGGAAGGGAAACCAGGGTGCTGGCCAGAGGGTGACAAAGGGAGGGCTGCTTGCTGGCATTAGGTGGGGATTGGAGTTGGCCATGCAGGCTAGGATGTCCCCCAAGCACGGGCATGATGCCTGTGTGGTAAGGGTCTGCTCGAGGATAGGATTGGGGGTGTGTATGGGGTGGGGGTCTCCTTACAAGGCGGAGATCTGGACCAGGTTCCAGGTAGTCTTGCATATTCCTGCCAACCCCGAGGTCTGGCTTGTGTCAAAGCGCGGACATAGGTGGTTTAATGGTAAAGAGCGTGTGGGTGTCCCTGCCTCAGCCCCTGGTGCTGGCGTGCCGTTGGCAAGAGGATGTGCTAGACTGCTTCCCCTCCTTGGTGGCTCTGCACCTCCCCTGGCTGCAAGGACTCACTCCCAGGCGGCCAGTGGGTGGCATTTGCCCAGCCTTTCCAGGCTCTCAGCCCCTTTCTCACCACAAGGAGCCACGGTGGGCTGGCCACATTACTGCGCCTCCCTGGGTCTCTGCTCAGGCCCTGGTAGACCTACCCAAGGCCAGCCTGCTTGTTCATGCTTGGCAGCACCATCAGCAAGGCCAGCTTAGTCCAGCTCCAGAACTTTCTGCAATAGCCCTTCTTTCTGTGGGTGGGCAGTGGCTCCCCTTAGGTCCCACCCCACTGCAACCCACAGGGCCTCTTCAGGAGCCAGACCCACATCCATGGCCCCTTCTGCACCTGGGCAGGCTGTGGGGGAGGACTCAGACCTGAGACCCTGCCAGGCAGGGGCTTTTCCCATCTGGCTTCGGGTACCATGGGCGTGAGTTTCCGTGGGGAAAAACCCTCTTGCAGAGATGTGGTCGAGGTGGAAGGAGGATGGGAGGTGAGTCAGGTACTGCTGCTGCTCTCCACTCTGCCTGTCCTGCTTCCAGGCTGAGTTATGCGGCAACAGTGGCCTGATTCCTGAGCTGCTCAATCCATAGTGTCCTAAAGACCCCCATGCCTCACCCAACGCCACCCTTTCAGTTACAGTAGTAATCATATTTCCTATCCAATAGGTTACTTGAGCCTCACCCACTGCTCTGAGGGAACGACAGCATTATCCCCATTCACAGATGAGAAGACTGAGGTCCAACGAGGTTGATAGTTCTCATAGGAGAAAATAAATAGGTGCTGATTAAATTTAAAGGGCACTGGTGGTTAAGGGCAAAGCTGGGCTGACTCTGGTTTCCTAGTCAAGAGCTCGGTCTCACTCATCCCTGCTGTCCCCCTATGATTGCCACCTGGCTCCCACCGAGGGAATACAGATTAGCTGGAAAGCCGAGCTCTGAGTCAGGTGGGCTCTGCTCATGTGTGATCAAGACAGGCCTGGGCCTCAGGTCCCCTGAAGCTCACTATTCTGTCCACCACACCACCAGCCTCTGAGCAAGAAGTAGATAGGGAAACTGAGGCACCCTGAAGTGAGGGACAAGGAGGATGGCTTCCCGCAAAGAATACTAGGACCAAGCCAATTCTGGGTTCCACCCATTTGTGCTTCGTTCATTCAGCCTGGCCATGTGGGTTTTTATAATATCTGCTTTTACAATATAAACTGTACACACAGATATACACAAATGGCCATAATACCACATTGCAAATTACAAAGCAAAACACATGAACTCTCAAGGATGGATTTTTGAATTTCCTTGATAAAGCTGAGGCTTATGGAAAAGTGCCCATTCCCGTCTGTAGTCCATTGCTTTCAATTTAACTAGGCGTTTGGGGCTGGAATCGTTTTTTTCCTCCCCTTTAGGTCTTGGAGCGAGTCCCATAGCTAGGCTGCCTGCGCTCAGCTGTTTGTTTTTCTTCCTTGGAGAGGGACTGGGGAATGTTAGCCACCAAGCCCTGTGGGACTGGCCAGTTTGAAGAGCTCTCCAGGCCCCTAGCTGCTCAAACCCCAAACACATGGAACCGGGCCACACCCTTCCACCCAGTGGACAGAAAGGCTGGCCTGGTGGTCCCGACCTGCCGGTGGAACGGCCCAGCCCCAGGTCCTGCTGCCTTTGTATTTGATGGAAGAGAAGATGGGGGAAGGGGAAGGAAGGCTCCAGCTCATGGCTCCCAGCCAGGTCCTGAGACTTCACTTGTGAAAGCTGAGCTGGGGCCTCGCTGCCTCCCTCCCAGCGGGCCCATCTATCTTGTGGCCTTGGGTGGGACCGGCTGAGTCTGAGTAATTGCTTGCCTGGAGCGCCTGCTCGGATGCAGCCAGACCCTCCCTTAAGTCACCACCCTCACCCTGGGGAGGAGGCCTGCGACCCAGCCCGAGGCCAAATCTGTCCTCTACCCCTGACCCCACCCAGCTCCCCTCCTCAGTTACCTTTTAGAATTCTTCTGGTGAAATACACAGAACATAATACTTATCATTTTAACCATTTTTAAGTGTAAGGTTCAGTGACATTAAGCATGTTTACAATGCTGTGCAACCATCGCCACCATCCACCCGCCAAACTCTTCATATCTCCAGGCTGAAACTGCACCCACTAGACATGAACTCCTCATTCCCCCAGCCCCTGACAACCCCCATTCTACTTTCTGTCTCTATGGATTTGGCTTCTCTTGGGGACCCCATATCAGTGGAATCAGATAGTGTCTATCATTTATTTATTTTATTTTTTCGCTCTGTCACCTAGACTGGAGTACAGTGGCGTGATCTCGGCTCACTATAACCTCCGCCTCCCGAGTTCAAGCGATTCTCCTGCCTCAGCCTCCCAAGTAGCTGGGGTCACAGGCATGCGCCACCATGCCTGACTAATTTTTGTATTTTTTTTTTTTTTTTTTTTTGTAGAGACACAGTTTCGCCATGTTCAGGCTGGTCTCAGACTTGGGCCTCCCAAAGTACTGGGATTACAGGCGTGAGTGTTTATGACTGGTTTGTTTCACTTAGTGTAATGTTCTCAAGGTTCATCCAGGTTGAAGCAGGGGTCAGAATTTCCTTCCTTTGTAAGGCTGAATACTATTTCATTGCTTGGCTAGACCACATTTGGCTTATCCATCCATCCGTCAGTGGACACTTGGGTTGCTCCCATCTTTCGGCTGCTGTGAACAATAATGCTATGAACATGGGTGTTGAGATATCTGTTCAAGCCCTTGCTTTCAGTTCTTTTGGGCATGCACCCAGAAGTGCAATCTCTTGCCCTTTGGATTTTTAAGCCAATTTGCCCTTGGAAGTCCAACAGAGGCCGGGTGCAGTGGCTCACGCCTGTAATCCCAGCATTTTGGGAGCCTGAGGCACGTGGATCACCTGAGGTCAGGAGTTCGAGACCAGCCTGGCCAACATGGCAAAACCTTGTCTCTACTAAAAATACAAAAAGTAGCCAGATGTGGTAGTGCGTACCAGTAATCCCAGCTACTTAGGAGGCTGAGGTGGGAGAATCACTTGAACCCGGGAAGCAGAGGTTGCAGTGAGCCAAGGCCGTACCACTGCACTCCAGCCTGGGTGACAGAGCGAGACTCCCTCTCAAAAAAAAAAAAAAAAAAAAAGCCCAACAGGATATTCTGACCACCTGGGACCTCTGTTCGCTAGGAGAGACAGAAGAAACTAAAGGAGAACTGTGAATAAAACCAAAAGCTGAGGGGATCATGAATTCAGTCATTCTACAGGATCTCAGTTCAACGAGGTTGCTAAAACAGAAATCGGGGAGGGGTGGGTTGTTATTTGAAATGCAGATTCCCAAGACCCACGCCTTCCTAAATCAGGGGGGCATTCTACTCACTGGGATGAAGAGGGCAAAGGAGGACTTGTCAGATTCTCTCTGGCCCTGGGCACACTTGGTGGTGCCTACAATGACCCACAATCCACTGTGCCCAGGGCTCCTGGTCCTACCCTTAGATAGAGCCAAATTAGCCCTGCCTGTCTGGGTTGTCTCTTATAGTCTGTATTAGTTTGCTGAGGCTGCCATAACAAAATACCGCAGCCTGCATGGCTTAAACAATAGACATAGTTACTTTCTCTCAGGAAGGCTGCAAGTCCAAGATCAAGGTGCTGAAAGGGCTGGTTTCCTTTGGGGCCTCTCTCTATCGGTGGTTGATTGAATTTGAGAATGTGAAACCAGCAAATACAGGAGGTCCAATGAAGGGAACTGTGCATCTGAGGATTTTCTGTGGGGGGTCCTGGAGCCAATCCCCTTCAGCAAAGAAGGCTGCATTCATAATTCCACTCCTCTAAAGTCAGTTGTTTTCACGAATCCTGGTTTTCTTTTAATCCTATGTGTATATGTGCTTGCTTCCTGTGATAGCGTCTGCATTTCCCACATTGTTACATGACCGACTTCATGGTTGTCATTTTTAGAGCTTCGTTAAAGTTCATCTGGTTAACGTACCATGATTTAATTGTTCCTAATTGCTCATCCACGACTTCTCTAGGTTTTCCCTGCTACAAATAAGAGAGTGATAAATTTCTCACTGCTCTAGCATTTCCCTTCTTTTGGGTTACTTCTTAAATTCCCAGGAGGGAGACTATTTTGCAAAGGATGTGAACATTTTTATGGCTCTTGATACTTTTTGCCAAATTGCCTTCCAAAAATATTTGCACAGTCATCAGCAATGTATAAACACACTAGCGTTCACCACGGTCTTGCCAGCATGATGTAGCACTGTTCCATTACTATTAGAGATTTCCTTTTCTAAAATTTGCATTTCTTTGATAGCTAATAATCTCATCAAGCTTTCCATACATTTGATTATTAATTGTGTTGTCTGTTAAGGAGACTGACTGTTTAAGCCTTTTGCCTGGTTACTATGTGAGGTCAAATCAGGCATTTATAAAGTATCTAATACATACTCACTACCATGGGGTGCTATAGGGGGACCAAGGAAGTATAAGACCTGGTTCTTATCTTCCAGAAGGCTATGATTGACACTCACGTCTTACTTACTTGTTGTCGATTTCTTTGTACCCAACCTGCTGCTTTGCACAACCTGTATGCTTCGTAAATCTTTGTTTTATGTAGTTAACAGATGACATGTTCGTCGTCTTTGTGGTTCACAGAGATCAGCACTCAATTCAAAGTAATGCAGAATCAGAATCCAAAATAAGGCTGAAACCCAGAGAGACAGCTTAGACATGGTCAATTAATATGGACTCACATGAAGTAGTGCCCCACAAAATGGGGAAGCCACAGGTTGACATCAGGTTTTAAAGCAAGGTTGAGGGTTTGAATTTGGCAGAATGTGGTCTATGAGTCTGTGTGTGGCATGCCTGCCACCAGAAGCTATTGTAATCAAAGTTATGTTCGTAGAGACTAAGGGAGGCACCAGTCTTGTTTGGCTGCATGCACATTAGACAACAACTCAGTGTTTCTTTTTTTTTTTCAATGTATTATTTTTTTTAGATTCTCACTCCCATCACCCAGGCTGGAGTGCAGTGGGCACAATCATGGTTCACTGCAGCCTCTACTTCCTGAGCTCAGGTGATCCTCCCATCTTAGCCTCCTGCGTAGCTGGGACTACAGGCTTCTACCACCACACCTGGCTAATTTTTTGTATTTTTAGTAGAGACAGGGTTTTGCCATGTTGCCCAGGCTGGTCTTGAACTCCTGGGCTCAAGTCATCCACCTGCCTCAGTTTCCCAAAGTACTGGGATTATAGGCATAAGCCACAGTGCCTGACCTCAATTATTTATTTATTTATTTTGAGATAGGCTCTCGCTCTGTCACTCAGGCTGGAGTGCAATGGCACGATCTTGGCTCACTGAAACCTCTGCCTCCCAGGTTCAAATGATTCTCCCACCTCAGGCTTCCAAGTAGCTGTCACCATGCCCAGCTACTTTTTTTTTTTTTTTTTTTTTTTTGTATTTTTACACAATGGAGTTTCACCATGTTGGCCAGGCTGGTCTTAAATTCCTGACCTCAGGTGATCCATCCACCTTGGCCTTCCAAAGTGCTAGGATTACAGGTGTGAGCCACCATGCCTGGCCTCAATTTTTTATTTTTTTAAAAAGTGTTAAACCTACAGAGAAGTTGGAAGCTATAAAGAGTGCTATATACCCTTCATTTTAACATTGTTAACATTTTATGCCATTTGCGTGTACCTGCTCTCTCTTCCCGCCCCAGTTTGTTATTACCATTTTTAATTTTTGTGGAACCATTTGACAGTGAGTTGCAAACTTCACCCCTAAATATGTTAGTGTGTATTTACAAGAACAAGGACATTGTCTTATATCACCACTATACAATTACTGAATTCAAGAAATCTAATGCTGATTATAAATACAGTATATCATCCATATTTAATTTTCTTCTGTTACTCCAAGAATGTCCTTTAGAGCAATTTTTAAAACTCCTGATGTAGGATCCAATCCAGAATCATGCATGTGGTTTTCATGGCTCCATCGTCTTTTCTAGATGGGCTCTTTGCCTTTCACTGTATTTCATGACATGGACATTTTAAAGAATGCAGGCCAGTTGCTTGCTATCCTGTCCTTTAACTTGGGTTTGTTTAATTGTTTCCCCACAACTGATGTAGGTTAAACCTTCTTGGCAGTAACTCTTAATAAATCCTTTGAGGAGGCAGATTGTGTCAATTTGTTCCTGTACTGGTAATGGTAAATTTGGTTAAGGTAACTTTGGTCAGAATTATCTACTGTAAAGCTATCTTTTATTCCCTCTAATTAAGAAGTCATCTATGGGGAGACACTCTGAGGCTGTGTAAATACACTGATTCCCAGCAATCCTTCACTCCATGATTTAAGCATTCACTTACAATTCTTGCCCGAGTCAATTATTACAAAGGCGGTCATCAAATGTGGCTTTTCTAACCCTCCTCACTGCTGTTTTCCTGTCTCACCACTGCAGTGTAAGGTGGCTGCAGACAGTGGTGTGCTGGTCAGCTCTGATTACGTGCATTTTTCCTAACTCCATATTCAATGATGTCATGTTGGTAGCCTGAAGTCAGTCATAGTGGAATATTTACACTTAAGACATTGGCAAGCACCACAGCTTAGGCTTCTCCCCAACCCCTTGGAGAACCAGTTGTTAAACATTTATCAGCATACCACTGGATGCATTTAAGCTAAAACACGTTCAGGAAAGAATGACTTTGGCAATAAAGGGACTTTATAATTATTTTTAGTCAGAGTCTCACTCCTGTCACCCAGGCTAGAATGCAGTGCTCACTGCAGCCTCCATTTCCCAGGCTCAGGTGATCCTCCCACCTCAGCCTCCCAAGTAGCTGGGACTACAGGCTCACACCACCATGCCTGGTTTGTAAAAATACAAGCTTTTTGTATTTTTAGTAGAGACACGGTTTTGCCATGTTGGCAAAGGAAACCTTAAGGAAAGAGGACCCATCTTCAAATATTTAAAGGGCTATCTTGTGGGGTACCCTCATCAGTTAGGATGCAACCTCCTAATACACCCCACCCTTCCTCCCTGTTGGTGCTCCAGTGATGCATGGGTCCTTCAAGGCATCACAGGACTGCACCTCTCCCACCACTGCCTTCCTTTCAAGGAGCCAGCAGGGAACAGAATAGAACAAGAGGGTGCATGTCACCTTGAGCAGGAAGAGGGATGCTTCTTACTCTCATCCTAAAAGAAGCAGTGTGTTTGCAGAACAATGGCGAGGTGCAGAAGAGGTGGCATTCATGTTAAATGATGCGGAGGAGATGGTGTTCTTGCCAAATGGCTTTCACGTTCTTGGTAAAGTGGATACAGTTACTTCCAAGAATGAGAGAGGCAAAGCAGTCTTCGGCATTAAGAAGCATGAAGATGCTTTGAGATAGCAGTGAAGGCCATTTTTTTTGTCCAGCTCACCAACCCACTCAAGGCAGCCCAACTCCGGGATGTTCAAGCAGCGCAAGAAAGGGCCAAGTCAGCATAACACTTCCGCAGTACTGTGCAGCCCGAGTTGAAATGGGGAAGGAGGTGGACACAGGTGCCCAGAGTTCACCACTGATGTATACAAAAGTTGATAAGTTCTCCCAGAGGCCAGGGCATCGAAAGGCAGCTCTGAATCCAGGTATGGCAGTGATCTAGGCATGGCCAGAGGAGGGCAGGTGGAGAAGGTCAAGGGGCTGGGATCAACCTGCCAGTTGAAGCAATGAACAGCTTCCCTAACAGTGAGAGAGCTGGCAGAGTTGGCAGTGGTGGTTGGAAAGTGAGAGAACGGTGTTCTGGATCTCTTTGGAAGGTATCAAGCAACTACCTGGTTCTAGGGAGGGCAGTAATGGGGGCCACCGGTGTGAAGAGGGTGAAGAGCTGTGTGTTCAGGCAGCCAGAAAGTCACAATCATGGGGAAGAGGTGGGATAAAGGCACGTGGAACATACTCTGACTTGGGACTGCAAGACTCAGTCTCCGAGGCATGGCTGTCACTGGCTAATGGTGGAAAAGCTATTTCTCACTGGCCTCAGTTCTTCATCTCATATGAATGGGGGCTGGGTGCGGTGGCTCACACCTGTAATCCCGGCACTCTGGGAGGCCAAGGCGAGTGGATCACCTGAGGTCAGAAGTTCAAGACCAGCCTGGCCAACATGGCGAAACCCCGTCTCTACTAAAAATACAAAAACATTAGCGGAGTGTGATGGTGCATGCCTGTAATTCCAGCTACTCAGGAGGCTGAGCCAGGAGAATCACTTGAATCCAGGAGGCAGAGATTGCAGTGAGCCAAGATCACATCACTGCACTCCAGCCTGGGTGACAAAGTAAGATGTTGTCTCAAAAAAACAATAATAATAATGATAATAATAATGTCAATGAAGATTAAATGTTGGTCAAGAGTACAAAATGAAATGATGTCTACAGCAGTGCTTTGTGAAATGTAAAGCTCTATACATCTGTTTGGAGTTCCACTATAAATATTAATGCCCACAAATCTGAGAATGAGTGTAGGAAGGGGAGGTGCAGGGTGTGCATGGAAAAGATGTTAATAACAACACCAAGAGTTTGAATTTGAATAGGGCTTTGCAGTATATGTGGGGCTTTCTTCCCATCTATTTGATTTTCTCAAATGAGATAACATCCACATAACACAAAGCACAGTGCTTGGTGTGTAGTAAGTGCTGAATTAGAGTTCATTCTTTTCTTGAGTCCTCACACAACCCCATGAGGTAGATGTTGTTAATTCCATTTTAAGGTCAAAAGTGAGAGACTCAGACAAATTCCTGTGTCCAAGAGTATGTATCAGCTTAGTGGGTAGTGGTCAGGACTCAAACCCAGGCCTCTAGACTCCAAGGTCAACATTCCTTTCTTTCTAATCTGTGTCTAAGGACCCAACCAATTCTCAGAGTCTATTCTAAATCTAAATTGATTCCATTCTATTTAGAATCTATTCTGAATTATAAAATCTGCTTCCTCTGTATAATCTACACTTCACACAAAGCTGCCAACTTTTGAAACATGGTAAACATAAGATGTATTGTGGGTTTTTTTTTTTTAACTACATGATCTTAAAAGGTGTCGTCAGAATTTTTCTCTTTTGTAGAAAAGACTCTGAATCCCCATAACATCATATTGTGATTAATGAGTGTCACTGGCACAATTTCATATGACTCTTTTGCAAGATTAAATATTTTTGCAATCCTGAAGATATCCAACCAACCTAATAATGCAACATACTCTAGGGACCAATTAATCCTTCAAAGTTACTCTTACTTCAGTGTTAGTGTTTTTAATTGTGAAAACCCTCCCTGTTTCGGTGAAATGCCTTTTGCATTATGGTCAGTGATGATTTGGATGGATGGATGGATGGATGGATGGATGGATGGATGGATGGATGGACAGATGGGTGGACAGATGGATGGGTGGGTAGATGGGCAGGTAGGTGGGTGGATGAATGGATGGATAGACAGGTGGGTGGACAAATGGATGGATGGACGAATGGGTGGGTAGGTGGGAGGATGGATGGATGGATGGATGGATGGATGGATGGATGGATGGATGGGTGAGTGGATACCTAATTCTGACTTCCTCTACACCAGAGTAGGTATAGTAGAAAAAGATGTGAACTGGGTTTTGAGAAATATGCGTACTAGCCCTGGTTTTGCCACCAATGATCTAGGTGATCTGAGACATTTCACATCACATTTTCCAGCCTTTGTTTCCTCACCTGAGAATGGTAAGTCAATTATTATTAAGGTCACTTTCAGCTCAAAGTGTCCACGATCTTACTGCACTGTGAGTCCACTTCTTGAAGAACAGGGACATGAGAAATTTGATACTTGGGCTCCAAACCTTATGTTCTGAGAGAGGAAACCCAACAAAGGCTTAGATTCCTGGCAAGTCGGACTCAGATTCCTTACATGCTTACTCGTGAGAATAATTTCCAGCCTCCTTAAAATACTTTATGACCGGCTCAACAAGTGAAGAAAGACGGATCTGAGAAAATCACCAATGGGGAGAGCTTATGCTGCTCCAACTGAAAGCTGTGTGGAGCCCCTTGGGGAATGATGGTGAGCTGTTTGAAAACAAGCACTTATGGAACAAATTGTCCAGAAAGATAGAAGCAGAGAAACATGCTTGCTGCCCTCACTGATTTCAGATTACAGCTTCATGGGACTGTGGCCAGGAGGCAGACTGGAGAAAAATACAGGAGGGGCCTCTAATGCAACCTAGGGAGGCTCTTGCTAGGGCAAGAGGGACAGGTTGTGGTGGAGTAGAAAGAGGCAGCTAGTCTGGGGCTCAGATTCTGGATTTAACATTCACTAGTAGTGTTGTCTTGAATAAGCCACCCGATCTCTCTCAGCTTCATCTGTAAAACTGGACATATGAACAGTGACCTCAGAGGATCCCAGGAAACATAATACATGCAGTCCCCAGCCCATTGCCCGGCACTGAGTAGATTCCCACGCATATTAGCTTCCTTTCTTCTTCCATCCAGTTAGGTGGATGGGCAGTTGGGTTAGTCGTCTCATCTGTACCTCTGTCTGGCCGCGTGACCCGGAACAAGAGGCTTCTTGTTTCCTCACCTATAAAATATGGAGGGGCATCACAGTGGTTGCCAGGGCCTCTTGCAGGCCTGACATTGCCACTCTCTGGTCTAATTCCTGCTGAGACTGGCAGTACACATCTGTGGCCTGGAAGAGCAGGGACAAGAGTCCACGGTGGGGGACATGCAAAAGTCAGAGCTCACTCGTTGACTTGGAGGTTGAAACCATGATGCTGGACTGAGAGCCAGGTTGTCAACATGACATGAACGCAGCCCCCAGCTCTGACCCAGCCACTTGCACTGGTCATCTCTTTAGAGCCTACCAGTTAATGTCCCAATATCCCCGACCACAGGGCCCAGACATTCATGAGCATGGAGAAGGGGTATGGTGTTTGGGGTGGTGGAACACAAGAAGTCCCTGTCATATACATTTAATGTTCACGTTGATGCAAGCATCTTGCCTGCAGATCCAAAACCCTAAGTTTCCCCACAACATCTGTCTCTGAAGACTGCTATAAAAAACTAAAAATCAGGCATGTATCAGATATTCTGTATATGGTAGAAAGTGGCCAACATAGTGCCTGACAATCGGTAGGTGCTGAATGAATGAAAGCCCCTTCCGCCATTAATCAGGCAGGACCCGCTTATTCCGTGAACAGAGAATATCTCTGCAAGAAGTGTTGAAACGATCTCATGTTTTTTTTTTTTTTTAAATAAAGTTTAGACCACTTATTTGTGTTTAAAAAAAAAAAATATATATATATATATATATATATATATATATATATATAAATGGCCAGTTTGCTGGCTCAGTGATGAAATGAGGTTCCAGAAAGGAGTTACTGGTTTACGATGGGCGGGTGCTACATTTATATAAAAGGGTGTGTACAAAGTGAAATCCAGCAAGCTGGAATTTTTTCCCCTTTAATTTTCACATAGATTAAAAACTGCTGGAGATAAGGTCAACTCTGGGCGGTAGAAGAGCAGCCTCACACCCATCCCTCTCCATGTACGGATTCATTGTAGGCAGGGGCTTTTCTGTATTGCCTGTCAATGAGGATTTTCCCTTAAATGCAAAGAAAGGGGTCTGGGAAAGTCAGTGAACATCTACTACAGGGCAAATCATTTCTCTCTAAACAGGCATGTGAGGTTTGAGAACAGAGTCCAAATTTGTCAGACAGGGTTTTATTTCTTCACAGACATATTCGATTAGTGAGTCTTTGAGGGCCCCTTTCTAGAAATAACTGCAAGAAAACACCAACAAACCCCATGAAAGTATGGAGAATATTCCCCACAAGATTTTTAAAAAAACTTATAGTTACAATCCCACACCAAGAAATTCACCCTCAAACATTTTTAAGTACACTGTTCAGAAGTGATAAGTATATTCACGTTGCTGTGCCCCACGGGACATTTTAAGTTTCTAAACTGAATCATCAGTGCCTGCACGTGTGTTAGCCAAGGGCAGCATCAGTGATTTGAGGAAGTGCTTGGTTCTAGAAGAACCCCATGGCCTGGGCTCATTGTAGGCTCTTCTTAGTGGGCTGGGACAGTATAATGATATGACCACAGCTTAGAAATCAGCATCCGCTGTTACTGTCCACCCCAACTTCTTTTCAGTTCTTCTTTAGGAAAAGCCCTCCCTTTTTTGGGAGGCCGAGGTGGGTGGATCACGAGGTCAGGAGATCGAGACCATCCTGGCTAATACACTGAAACCCTGTCTCTACTAAAAATATAAAAAATTAGCCGGGTGGGGTGGCGGACCCCTGTAGTCCCAGCTACTCGGGAGGCTGAGGCAGGAGAATGGCATGAACCCAGGAGGCGGAGCTTGCAGTGAGCCAAGATCGCACCACTGCACTCCAGCCTGGGCTACAGAGTGAGACTCCATCTCAAAAAAAAAAAAAAAAAAAAAAAAAAAGGAAGAGCCCTCCCTAACCGCTAGTTATGGACTGAACTGTGTCGTCTCCAAATTCACACGTGGAAGCCCTATCCCCCATACCTCAGCATGTGACTGTGACTGTATTTGGAGATAGGAACTTTGAAGAGGTGACTAACTGAAAATGAGGCCATTAGGGTGAGCCCTGATCCAATATGACCAGTGTCCTTATAGGAAGAGGAGATGAGGACACAGAGGAAAATGCCAGGGATGTGTTTGCACAGAGGAAGCACTGTGGGAGGGCAAGAGACAAGGCAGCCATCTACGAGCCAAGGAGAGAGGCCTCAGGAGAAGACAGCCCTGCCGACCCCTGGAGCTCGGACTGCCAGCCTCCAGAACTGTGAGAACATAAATGTCTGCAGCGGAAGCCACCCAGTCTATGATATTTTGTGGTGGCAGCCTGGGATTTCTATGGAAATCAGAGCCGGAGCCATGGCCTTGGAAGTTCTTGGTGAGACGGAGTCCCGAGCAGCAGGAGTCAGGGACTTGGAGAGAGTGAAATCAGGAAGGAGGAAAAGCAAATGCCAGCATGTGTCCTGGAGTTGGTCCCCACTGTGGCAACCGGGGCCTCATCCCCCCAGGACCCGGGAGCTGTGCAGCAGGGGCCTGAGTCGTCTGCCCACTCCTTCCCTGGGGGTCGGGACTTCCCAGAGGGTGAAGGTCATGCATAGGCGAGTCCCAGGTTGGTCCCAGGATTCTGAGAAGTCCCACACGTGCTGGGGGCAGAAAGCAGGAGGTTGGAGGTGTAGCTGGGGTGAGCGCCACCGAGTTACACCTTCTTGAACCTGGTTTTTCCTTTGCAACCATTCACTTTATACTACTACAGTGTTTTCACTACTATTTACCGATTACCTGCCAGGTTCAAGGTTCTGTGTTAGCTGCTATGTTACTCAAAACAGCAAGTCTCGAATGCTACTTATACATTCACAAAGACTAAGTTTCATTGAAACTCTTGGTTTTCTGGCAGTGCTGGTAATGATTTCAGACACTCTGGCCTCCAAAATGGGAATCCGGGAATATTCTCAATAGGAGGCTTTTGATTTAGAATTCATCTTGGATCCCATTTGCACAGTAAACAGCAGTAAGGTGTCAGAGACTCTACCTAGACTACCGATAGGGAATGCTAGGGCCCGGGCACAAAGTAGCCAGCCCCGCCTCTGGGCACAGTAATAAATACATTGGTGGGTTTTTTCTTCCTTTGAAATTCTGACAGGCCGTCCTAATATGGAAATCCATGACCATCAGCTGGCCACTGCACAGTGTGTGTTCCGTGCTTCCACGGATTCAGTTTGTGCTCACCAGTGTGCCAGAGACAGGGTTTATTTGCAGATGATGGGCATCTGGGTTGCAGCCAATCCACCATTCCAGTGGGTGAAGCATCCCCATCATTTTTTTTTTTGGAGACAGAGTCTCTCTCTGTCACCCAAGCTGGAGTACAGTGGCGTGATCTCGGATCACTGCAACCTCTGCCTCCCGGGTTCAAGCAATTATCCTGCCTCAGCCTCCCGAATAGCTGGATTTACAGGTGTGTGCCACCATGCCCGGTTAATTTTTGTATTTTTAGTAGAGATGGGTTTTCGCCATGTTGACCAGGCTGGTCTCAAACTCCTGACCTCAAGTGATCTGCCTGCTTCATCCTTTGCTTTGTTTGTTGAACCCTGCCTGTAAGACCTAGAATTGGCCACTTTCCTTGTCCTACTGGTCTCTGAAGTGACCAGGGCCAGCTCAGGGAGGCATTCAGGGTACCATAGCTATGTAGGCAACCATGTTGCCCTAGAGCCCCCAGCAGATGAGTCTCCAGATGGCGCCTGCAATGAACCTCATGGGTCACCTGTGCAGAGAGTGAAAGTGTCTCTGGCTCTTTCTCAAAGGGGTCTCCTGCTGCTCCAAGCTGCAGCTGAAAGCTCTGGGCTCCTCCTAATTCTGGGCAGGGGCTGGTGGGGCATAGGCATCTGGGAGAAGTCAGCCTGCAGCCTGTAAATATTTATCTTGTTTCCTGCTGAGCTAGAAACCAGGGCATGTGGTTCTTTAAATAGGAAAAAAAAAAAAAAGGTGGGGGGAGCTTATTGAAAAATTACCAATGTGCTGCCCTCCTCTCTGGGTGCTAATGAATGTCCCCAGGACCTCCCCTTCTTGGCTCTTCATTTCTCCTGCCTTGGCCCTTCCCCATGGCTCCATGCAGCCCAGAGCAGGCAGTATTTGTTTGAATGACCCACTTACCCTTCTCTCCCCCTATCTGCTGGGAATGGGTGGGGCCAACAGCCTGGTTCTAGAATCCAGACGTGTCATTGTTGGCGCAGGGATCTGGGAGTGCTCCCGGGTCCTCTGGCCTGGCTGGGCAGTGCTGGGATCCTGAGCCCTCTCCCCCTCCCTGGGTCTCAGCCTTCCCATTCCTTTGTGCCTCTGGCCCCAGGATTGACTTTTCTGCTTTGGTGCTATTACCCTGCTTGCTCTTAGCAGCTCTTCTCTGAGAGCCTAGACCGTAGAGACCTGCTCCCAGACTCCAGACTAGAGGCTGGGATGTTCTCACTCCACAGATGGTCTTTATGGGTGACACCTACCTGGCTCAAGACTCTTGTGCTCCAACCACTCATTGAGACCCCATTCTCTTCTCTTGCTAAACCCCGTCGGTCATTTCTCCATCTCCACTAAGCAGCCTGGGTCACGATGCTGTGACCTCTTCTTTAATGACACTGGTCTCCTGCCCAGGCCTGTTCCTTGAGTCAAAAGAAACTGCCAAGCTGTAGATACCTGTTTTACTTTCCCAAGGCTGCCTAACAAATTACCACCAATGAGACAGCTTACAACAATAGAATTGTACTGTCTCCCAGGTCAGAATGCTAGAAATCAGAACTTGGATGTCAGCAGCCTTGGTTGCTTCTGGAGGCTCCGGGAGAATCGATTTCCTGAGTCCCAGCTAGCTTCTGGAGGTAGCTGGCAATCTGTCAGTAGAGACTCCAGTTGTCAACATTCCCTTAAGAGGTGGTGCTTGATCAAAATGAAGCTTTCCAAGGTGTGAACAGACCGGACAAAGTATGATGGAAGGGTCATCTCCTTCGTGCTGGCCGTGAGACTTCTAGTAAGATGGCCCAAACTGGGCCCTGGGCAGCTTCATCTGGGCTTTGCAGACTTTAGCCATTGACTTGGATCTATGCAGTCTTTGGTAAACTGGATATCTCTCCCATTTGAGAGATGAAAAGACTGAGGCCAGGGGAGTATAAGTGACCTGCCTAATGTCATGCCTCCTGCCCCCTGCTTCAGGGGTTCATGCCACTGCTCTACTCTGGAAGGTTAAGTGAAGAATGGTCAATGCAAAGAAGAGCTCTGGGGGAAATGAATCCATAACCCAGTCACAGCCCAGGTAACCACAGGAATTGCCCACTGGAGAAATCATCATCAGCCAGGATCTGATTCTAGAACCAGTGTGTCTGTCTAATCATGGACACCAATTGGGTGACAAGTATTGAGACAGGGCTATTGGAGAATGGAAAGCCTGATAATTTCATGTCAGTCTCTTCTCATGATGCCCCTGGAGCTCCAAGAGACACCACAGCTTTTTACCATGTGTGAGAACACTTAGAGTTTTGTAAGTTCTGGTTTTCAAACTGGGATCTTGAGTGAAACAGTGTGACCTCCCAGGTCGAAATCCCGGGATGATTCAAGGCCACATTTGCCTGGGGTCAGGACCCTGAAGTGGGCAATTTTCTTCCTTGCCTCTGTCTTCCCAGCTCTCCTAGCCTCTCCTTTCCTCAGCTATCCCCAGCTGGTCCTCTGCACCCTGGGAGGTCCCAGGCCTGCCCATGAGCCACCTCCTCAGCACCTACCAGCTCTAGGCCCTGCTTCCTGTGCAGGAAACTGGACCGAAATTTGGTTCCATATGGAGACGGCTCGCAATCAGCTGCCCTTTCCCAGAAAGTTCATTTTATTGCTGTTTATTACACAACCAATAGTCACATAAATCCAAATAAACGAGAAAATTCTTCCACCATCCCACAACAGCACATTGGCTTCCTTTTCATTTTCTTTTGCTAGCTCCATCTGTATGCATACTCAATTCTTATCATTTGATTTCTGGGTTTTTTCCCCTACTTATTATTTCATAAGCATCTTCCCATCTTCTCCCTGTCTTTCATAATTATGATTTTAATGACTGCCTAAGAGTCCCTCAAGGGGACACATTTAATTTACCCATTCTCTTATTCCTGAATCTTTTTTCAATCATGGTAATCAACACAGAAAGGTTTCCCCTGTTTTGAAAATTTTCCTAATAATACATTTCCACAACCTGAATTAGGTCAAAAAGCATGAACATTTTATGACTTAAATATTTCAGCCAAATTACTCATTATATTTATGTTACAGATTTAAAAATGGGCCCTACAGTGCACTCACTACATGAATCTTATGAATCTGCCCTGTTGTCTCTTTTTTTTTTTTAAAGATGGAGTCTCGCTCTGTCACCCAGGCTGCAGTGCAGTGGCATGATCGTGGCTCACTGCAACCTCTGCCTCCCAAGTTCAAGCAATTCTCCTGCCTCAGCCTCCTGAGTAGCTGGGACCACAGGTGTGCACCACCACACCTGGCTAACTTTTGTTGTCTTTTGTATCTTTTGTAGAGGTGGGGCTTCACAATGTTAGTCAGACTGGTCTCAAACTCCTGACCTTAGGTGATCCACCTACCTCAGCCTCCTAAAGTGCTGGGATTACAGGCATGAGCCACAGTGCCCAGCCATATCTGCCCTGTTCTAACCACTTGTCACTGTCTAATATTTTGAAAGAGTAGATTACATCTGCTAGTCCTAAAAATCAACCCCTGCACGCCGGGAGGGCAGCAGGAACCCATCCTGCTAACCAGGGATGTTAAAGGACCCTGCTATGGGCTGAATTGTATCCCACTAAAATTCACATGTTGAAGCCCTAACCCCTAATGTGACTGTACTTGGAGGCAGGGCCTTTAAGGAGGTTTCTAAGGTTAAATTAGGTCATAAGGAGGGCCCCGATCCCACTGGACTGGTGTTCTTATAAGAATCAGAAGGGACAGCCGAGCGCAGTGGCTGACGCCTGTAATCCCAGCACTTTGGGAGGCCGAGGCAGACAGATCATCTGAGGTCAGGAGTTCGAGACCAGCCTGGCCAATATGGTGAAGACTCGTCTCTACTAAAAATACAAAAAAATTAGCTGGGTGTGGTGGCAGGTGCCTATAATCCCAGCTACTAGGGAGGCTGAGGCAGGAGACTCACTTGAACCCAGGAGGCGGAGGTTGCAGTGAGCCGAGATTGCGCCACTGCACTCCAGCCTGGGCAACAGGAGTGAAACTCCATCTCTTAAAAAAAAAAAAAAAAAAAAAGAATCAGAAGGGGCACCAAGAGGAAAGGTTATGGGAGGATACAACAAGAAGGTGTCCTGTGAGCCAGGAGGAGAGGCCTCAGGAGACACTAGCCTGATGGCACCTTGATGTCAGACTTTCAGCCTCTGTAACTGCAAAACAATAAACGTTTGTTGTTTAAGCCACCCAGTCTGTAGTATCCTCTTACAGCAGCCAGAGAGGACTAATACAGGCTCCCCCTGGAATTGCTTATTTGCTTATTCAGAGTTGCTATCTGAGTCACAGAAGATCGACAATAGTTAGTATTTCTCAGGACCAGCTTCGTAATTCACAGGGCTCCATGCACAGCAAAAATGCAGGGTTCTCAGGCTGGCGTGGTGGCTCATACGTGTAATCTCAGCACTTTGGGAGGACAATGTGGGCAGATTGCTTGAGTCTAGGAGTTCAAGACAAGCCTGAGCAATATGGTGAAACCCCATCTCTACACAAAATACAAAATTTAGCTGGATGTGGTGGTGCACGCTTATAGTCCCAGCTACTAAGAAGTCTGAGGTAGGAGGAGCTCTTGAGCCCAGGAAGGCTGAGGTTGCAATGAGCCGAGATGATGCCACTGAACTCCAGCCTGGGTGACAGAGTGAGAGTCCATTGCACAAAAAAAAAAAAAAAAAAAAAAAAAAAAAAAAAAAAAAAAAAATTAAAGAACTAAAAATGCAGAGTTCTTTGACAGAGGCACAGTGGCTCATGCCTGTAATCCCAGCACTTTGGGAGGCTGAGGCGAATGGATCACTTAAGTTCGAGACCAGCCTGGCCAGCATGGTGAAGCCGTCTCTACTAAAAATACAAAAATTAGCCAGGCGTGGTGGCACGCGCCTATAGTCCCAGCTACTCGGGAGGCTGAGGCAGTAGAATTGCTTGGACCTGGGAGGCAGAGGTTGCAGTGAGCCGAGATCGCACCATTGCACTGCCTGGGGGACAGAGCGAGACTCTGTGTAAAATAATTAAATAAATAAAAATGCAGGGTTCTTTGTCCAAAAAGCAGGAAAAAAGCTGTTTCCTTGCGCCGTAGTCTCTTTCAACCAGTCACTGTTGCTGTCTCCCAGGTATAGGGACACTCATGAGTCAGAGTCAAGACACTTATAGGTGACTGGAGCCCTACCCTATGACTCATCACACATACCAGGCCTGACCCTGATCGTTGTCACTGGGGATAGAGAAGAGGGGTGAGGCACTGGGTGGCTGGACCCCATTCTGGGGTGGTAAGGGGGTGGTGGGAGGTGGGACTGCACCTAAGCCAGGGGTCCACACCCCCAGCACAGGCTCCATTGTGCCTTAGGACTTCATTGAGAAAACACAAATTCAGAGATAAATTCATCACCAGTTTCAGGAGGGCGACAGCGGAGAATTAAACCCCCAGCGTGGGGACCCCGTGTGACTGCACTGGTCACACACCGTGAGTGCAGGCTCTGGTTTTCTCCGGCGTCCCGGGATCAAGGAAACCCTAATTGTTTCCTGTGCACATCACTCGAAGTCCTAGAGCTCTACCGATAACTTCTTTCTTGCAGATTCTGAATGAATATTATGTTCTGCTTTTAAGTGAATTTTCCATTAAAGTCACATGAATCCAGACCTCAGTAAATACAACCCGGTTTTGCCCGCCACCTGAAGGAAGGCCCCTCCCTTTTTCTTGGCACTTGTATTGATATGCTTGCTCTGCAGTGGCATTCCGCCCCATCCTTTCTGACACTCTGCCCTAGACGTGATGCTCTGTGAAGTCTGATACTCGCCTTCCTTCCTTCTTTCCATGTCATTAGCCTAAAGAGAAGGCAGGACTTGAGCATGGGGCAACAGAAGAGACATGGGCTTGGAGCTGCTTCCTACTAGTAGGGTGGCCTTGAGCTATGTATTAGTCCATTTTCACGCTGCACATGAAGACCATACCCAAGACTAGGCAATTTACAAAAGAAAGAAGTTTAATAGACTCACAGTTCCACATGGCTGGGGAGGCTTCACAATCATGGCAGAAGGTGAAAGGCACATCTCACATGGCGGCAGACAAGAGAAGAAAAGTTGTGCAGGGAAACTCCCCTTTATAAAACCATCAGATCTCGTGAGACTTATTCACTGTCATGAGAATAGCATGAGAAAGATCTGCCCCCATGATTCAATTACCTCACACCGTGTCCCTCCCATAACACATGGGAATTGTGGGAGATACAATTCAAGATGAGATTTGGATGGGACACAGGCAAACCATGTCAAGCTAGTCACTGAATTGCTCTGGTTTGGGTTATTTCGCCTGTGAAGTGGTGATACCATCTGCCTGCAGGATTGGGCGGACCATACCATGGGATTGTAAGGCATTTGGCAATGTGCACTCCGCCATTGCTTCCTAGAAAGAAAGAGGGGAGAAAGAGCTCCATGCTGTTTTGCGTGAGGAAGGAAAGTGTTGGGCAGCAGGACTTTCGGAGATGGAGCAGTCTGAGCCTGCCTGAGCTCTGCCGCATTCTTGAGTTTCTCCACCTGAAAACAGGCATAACGATTTCTACATTTTAAATGTGCTGGGAAGAGTAGAGGAAGCAACTTCTAGTAAGAGACTATAGCCAAGTTTGGCATACAGTAGGTGATTAATAAATGTCATCTCCTTTCCTGCTCCCCCTGCTTGGAGTTTGCCATGTGACTGACCATCCCAGCAGTAGGTTTGGAGGACAGGGTAAGGGACAGATGGCGCAAATTCACCCCAATTTCATGCTTCAGGCAATCTCCTGACTTCCTGAGCCTCTCTTTTCTCATTCTTAAATGAGGTTCAGCATACTTGCTCCCCTACCTGCCAGGTTAGTCCGCTTGAAAATTAAGTGAGGCAATGGATGCAGAATTCTTTGCAAAGATAAAGTGTTATGATTCACACCAGTGCCCAAGGTTTAGGTCACTAAACCTCAAATAGGACCCTTAGCTTCCATCTTCCCTCCCACACACATGCACCTACCCAGCTGGCACTGTAGGGACACCTGATGTATTGAGGGAAGGCAGCCTATCTGGTTGGATCACATATGGACCATGCTGATCTTATGCCATTTTTTTCATGGACATCAAGGACAATTAGAGAAGAGGGAGCAGGCTTGGGGCGGGCTGTGGGTAGGGAGGCAGTGCTGTGCAGATGAGAAGGTCATGGGGGATGTGCAGGAGAAAGCCACCTAGCTCAGGCCAGGGCCTGCAACAGACATTAATACATTAATCACAGATGATTATACTACTATGCTAATAACATTCATTAGTATTCAGTAATCAATACTGAGTCAGAGTCTTAATTTGAATCTCTACATGGTTTCTGCCACACAGCCTGACCCCAGCCTGGGTTTATCATGAGGAACTCACTCCCTTAAAAGCTTATTTTATCTTATTGTATCTCTGACCATTAAAAAGTGTGTCCTTGGCCAGACATGGTGGCTCACACCTATAATCCCAGCACTTCGGGAGGCCTAGGTGGGTCAGGAGTTTGAGACCAGCTTGGCCAACATGACGAAACCCCATCCCTACTAAAAATACAAAAATTAGCCGGGTGTGCTGGTGGGTGCCTGTAGTCCTAACAACTCAGGAGGCTGAGGTAGGAGAATGGCTCGAACCCAGGAGGTAGAGGTTGCGGTGAGCCAAGATCGTGCCACTGCATTCCAGCCTGAGCAACAGAGCAAAACTCTGTCTCAATAAAGAAAGAAAAAAAGAAAAGAAAGAGAGAGAAAGACAAGTGTGTTCTCTACGTCCACCCTTTCAGCAGTTTGGCAAAGTGGGGCAAGAGCCGGGGACTCTGGAACCAAGCTGCCGAGCCCATGGTCAGTCACCACTATCTACTGTCAATGAGACCTTGTGAGTTACTGAACCTCTGTGTGCCTCAGTTTCCTCATTTGAACTATGAGGTTCCTAAGAATACTTAGAGGGTTATAATAGGATTAAGTGTAGTAATATGGGAAGCACTTAGAACAGTGCTTGGCACATACTCAGGGAAAGTTGCTTGGTATTACACTATTCTATGATTTGCTTTCCCATTTGTGAAAGTATAAAGTTGAAGAATAATTAAAACACATTAAAAGTAGATAGGCCAGGCAGAGAGATAAATGAATTGTTTGCATAAACATGAATTAAGAGAGTCACACTCAACTAAGAATTATCCCCTGTTGAGGACAGCAAACATCTGGAAGAAATTAAATGAGGAAAAAGGCTGGATGGTGGTGGTGTGTGAGCAGAGAACACACTGTGACTGTTGGAAGGACATAATTCATTTCTGGGATGTGCAAATGATCCCAAAAAAAGGAGGCTGCTCTAGGCAAGTTGATGCCCAAAGAATATTTATCCCCAAATAATTTTTGTGCTGACTATCCCAGGTACCTGAAGTATCTTATTCCTATGAGCTGATGCATCACCTTGAAAAGGCCGCTTCTAAAATACAAATAGACTCACATAAAAATAACATTGCCATTTTGTATCTATGAAATTCACAACATGAAAATTGTAATAATTCAGTGCGATTGTACTGAACTCAGCACATTTTAAAATCTGTAATGTAAATATAAATTAGTATAACTTTTTTTGAGAAATAGTTTGGCTGGAATTTTTAAGAGTCATAAAAATGCCTTTTGACCTACTAATCCAGCTTCTAGAAATGTATTATTAGGAAAAATTTCAAAGGGAAGGGGAGGAATCTTTCTGCATTTATTTACCATGATTGAAAAAAAGGATTCAACAGTAAGAGAATGGGTAAATTAAATTTGTCCCCTTGAGGAACTCATAGGCATTCATCAAAATCACAATTACAAAAGAGGATAAAAAATGCTTATAAAATGATTACAGTAGAATAATAATAATAGTAGGTGGGGAAAAAACCCAGAAATGAAATTATAAAGATTGAATATGCATATGAACAGAGTTAGAAAAACAAAATGAAACCAGTGTGCTCTGTTGTGGGACAGTGGAGGAATTTTCCCTTGTTTAGGTTTATGTGACTATTTGTTGTGCAATGAACAGCAATAAAAGACCCAAATGATCTCTCTGGGAAGGGGTGGCTGATTGTCAGCTGTCCCCATATGGACCAAGTTTCAGTCCAGTTTCCTGCTCAGGGAGCAGGGCCCAGAGCTGGTAGGTGAGGAGGCAGCCGATGGGCAGGGCTTGGGACCTCCCAGGGTGCAAAGGACTAGCTGGGCTTAGGGACCCCCACAGAGGGAAGGATGGGCCAGGAGAGCTGGGGAAGACAGAGGCAAAGGAAGAAAACTGTCCACTTCAGGATCTCGGCCCTGGGCAGATGTGGCCTTGAATCAGCCCTGGGGCTTCAATCTGGGAGGTTGCACTGTTACTCTTAGCCACTCGAGGCCCTAGTTTGAAAACCAGAACTCAAGGTCCCAGTTTGAGAACCAAAACTCAAAGTGTTCTCACAACTTCTGATAAGCCGTGGTGTCTCTTGGAGCTCCAGGGGCATCATGAGAAGAGACTGACATGAAATTATCAGGCTTTTTATTCTCCAACAGCCCTGTCTTAATACTTGTCACCCAATTGGGTTCCATGATTGGACAGACACACTGGTTCTAGAATCAGATCCTAGCTGATGATGATTTCTCCAGCGGGCAATTCCTGTGGTTACCTGGGCTGTGACTGGGTTATGGATTCATTTCCCCCAGAGCTCTTCCTTGCAAAGGACGTGAACTCATCCTTTTTCTATGGCTGCATAGTATTCCATGGTGTATATGTGCCACATTTTCTTAATCCAGTCTGTCATTGATGGACATTTGGGTTGGTTCCAAGTCTTTGCTATTGTGAATAGTGCTGCAATAAACATACATGTGCATGTGTCTTTATAGTAGCATAATTTATAATCCTTTGAGTATATACCCAGTAATGGGATTGCTGGGTCAAATGGTATTTCTAGTTCTAGATCCTTGAGGGATCGCCACACTGTCTTATGCAACGGTTGAACTAATTTACACCCCCACCAACAGTGTAAAAGCATTCTTATTTCTCCACATCCTCTCCAGCATCTGCTGTTTCCTGACTTTTTAATGATAGCCATTCTAACTGCCGTGAGATGGTATCTCATTGTGGTTTTGATTTACATTTCTCTGATGACCAGTGATGATGGGCATTTTTTCATGTGTCTGTTGGCTTCATAGATGTCTTCTTTTGAGAAGTGTCTGTTCATATCCTTTGCCCACTTTTTGATGGGGTGGTTTGCTTTTTTCTTGTAAATTTGTTTGAGTTATTTGTAGATTCTGGATATTAGCCATTTGTCAGATGGGTAGATTGCAAAAATTTTCTCCCATTCTGTAGTTTGCCTGTTCACTCTGATGGTCGTTTCTTTTGCCAGGCAGAAGCTCTTTAGTTTAATTAGATCCCATTTGTCTATTTTGGCTTTTGTTACCATTGCTTTTGGTGTTTTAGTCATGAAGTCCTTGCCCATGCCTATGTCCTGAATGGTATTGCCTAGGTTTTCTTCTAGGGTTTTTATGGTTTTAGGTAAAATTTAAGTCTTTAATCCATCTTGAATTGATTTTTGTATAAGGTGTAAGGAAGGGATCCAGTTTCAGCTTTCCACATATGGCTAACCAGTTTTCCCAGCACCATTTATTAAATAGGAAATCCTTTCCCTATTTATTGTTTTTGTCAGGTTTGTCAAAGATCTATTGGTTGTAGATGTGGGGTGCTATTTCTGAGGTGTCTGTTCTGTTCCATTGGTCTATATATCTGTTTTGGTACCAGTACCATGCTGTTTTAGTTACTGTAGCCTTGTAGTGTAGTTTGAAGTCAGGTAGCATGATGCCTCCAGCTTTGTTCTTTTTGCTTAGGATTGTCTTGGCAATGCAGGCTCTTTTTTGGTTCCATATGAACTTTAAAGTAATTTTTTCCAATTCTGTGAGGAAAGTCATTGGTAGCTTGATGGGGATGGCATTGAATCTATAAATTACCTTGGGCAGTGTGGCCATTTTCATAATATTGATTCTTCCTATCCATGAGCATGGAATATTATTCCATTTGTTTGTGTCCTCTTTTATTTTGTTGAGCAGTGGTTTGTAGTTCTCCCTGAAGAGGTCCTTCGCATCCCTTGTAAGATGGATTCCTACATATTTTATTCTCTTTGTAGCAATTGTGAATAGGAGTTCACTCATGATTTGGCTCTCTATTTGTCTGTTATTGGTGTATAGGAATGTTTGTGATTATTGCACATTGATTTTGTATCCTGAGACTTTGCTGAAGTTGCTTATCAGCTTAAGGAGATTTTGGGCTGAGATGATGGGGTTTTCTAAATATACAATCCTGTCATCTGCAAACAGGGACAATTTGACTTCCTCTTTTCCTAGTTGAATACAGGGAGGCAAATTTTAAGTCCAAACAGAATACAGAAAATTCTGACAGTCAGTACTAACTGAAGATGGAGAGACTGGTATAAGCAGGGGCGCCAAGACCCCTTTGCAATGTGACCTTCTTAGATTAAAGTGCTGGGTAGGGGAGAAGTCGAGGCAAGGCTCCAAGACCCCTTCAGCCCTGTGAGCCTCTAAGCCTAAGCTGGAATGACTTATCTCCTCCAGGGTAGCCACAAATGCCATGTGCTTCCAGAAGCATCACTGAAAGATTGTAACAGCTGGTCTTTCCATGGCTCGAGAGCCCTCACAAGCTATATCTCCCGTTCTCAATGTGAAGTTCTGGATGAGAACTTATTCCATCTGATTTTTCTCATTGTTTGAACAAGCTGTGTACCAGGTTACCCGGTTACCTCCAAGATGTTCAAGGCGGAATTTGTTCTGTGCCTCATCTGCCCCAACTCCTACCTATCCCACCACCAGGTCTTATTTCCCTTTCTCTGGTATGCAGAGCAGAGTGGGGAACAGCTGTGGACAGGACACAGCTAACAGACAATGAGCATCCCTAGACATCCCTACTCAGGATTTGTACCATACCTGAGTCAGCACAGTCCACGACCTCCCAGGAGATACAAGGATGCTAGATTCTAATGATGAAGACACATATCACTCTTCTTAGTATTGTGCAATAGCTGCTTGTAACCAAGAAAAGGGAACCCTCCAAGAGGAAGGGGTAGGGGA
Organism: Chlorocebus sabaeus; assembly: GCF_047675955.1. Taxonomy (NCBI): domain Eukaryota; kingdom Metazoa; phylum Chordata; class Mammalia; order Primates; family Cercopithecidae; genus Chlorocebus; species Chlorocebus sabaeus. The sequence goes on along the minus strand of NC_132911.1, from coordinate 27,520,371 downwards.
TCACTGGGATGGGTTTCTTGCTGAAGAGGAACTAGGGGATCTAGAAGAAGAAGCAGGGTTAGGTGCAGTGACTCATACCTGTAATCCCAACACTTTGGGAGGCCGAGGTGGGCAGATCATGAGGTCAAGAGATCGAGACCATCCTGGCCAACATGATGAAACCCCATCCCTAATAAAAATACAAAAGTTAGTTGAGCATGGTGGCATGTACCTGTAGTCCCAGCTACTTGGGAGGTTGAGGCAGAAGAATCGCTTGAACCCGGGAGGCGGAGGTTGCAGTGAGCCAAGATCGAACCACTGCACTCCAGCCTGGCGACAGAGTGAGACTCTGTCTCAAAACAAACAAAGTGTCTGTCTAATCATGGACTCTGATTGGGTGACAAGTATTGAGACAGGGCTGTTGTAGAATGGAAAGCTTGATAATTTCATGTCAGTTTCTTCTCATGATGCCCCTGGGGCTCCAAGAGACACCATGGCTTATCAGAAGTCATGAGAACACTCCAAGAACACCCAGACAGGCTGTTGGCATGGCACATGAGCAGAAGGGAAAGGGCCCTGAACTCAGGAGGCCAGAAAATAGACACGGTGGCCTTGAGCCTGGCTGAGTCTGCTGCTGGGGTGCTCTTCCTTTAGGCAGTCCTGGAGCAAGCCATCTTAGTTAGGGTTTACTTGCTGTAAATTGTTACCCTGCGCAATGCTAATAGCTGTAACTGTAAAAGGGGATAAGAATGGTACTGTCTTTGTCTGTTCAGGCTGCTGTAACAAAATACTATAGGCTGGGTAATTTATAAACAACAAATGTATTGCTTATGGTTCTGGAGGCTGGGAAGTCCAAGATAAAGGCGCCAGTAGATTCATGTCTGGTAAGGGCCTGTTTCTCATGGATGGTGCCTTCTGTGTATCCTCACATGGCAGGAAGGGCAAACAGCTCCCTCAAATGTCTTTTATAAAGTTGCTAATCTAATAATCTAAAGTGGCCCTGCCCTCGTGACTCAATCACCTCCTAAAGACCCCCTCTCTTACTATGACTTTGGTGATTAAGTTTCCACATACGAATTTTGGGGGGCATATTCAGATTGCAGCAGGTACCCACCACCTAAAGTTGAGAGGATAACACCACCCAACATCTTAAGCTGACCTACATGAAACTGCTGATATGCAACTGCTTTTCAACATTCACAACTGGCAGTTTCATAGGGGCCCACTGAATTAACTCATGATAGTTACACTAGAACAGCAGCTCACAAACTTGTCTGCAACTTAGAATTACTTCTGGATCTTCAAAAAATTCCAAAGCCCAGGTCACACCCCATACCAATGCAATCACAATTTCTGCAGGTGAGACACCTAGCCAGGTGATCTAATGTACAGGCAGGTTTGGGGACCACTGGTTTAGCACAAGGCCTGGGATCTTGTAAAGCGCTCAGCCAACACGTCTGCTTTTGTTTCATCTATCATTTATTGAGCACCTACTGCATGCCAGGCTCTGGCTGGGTTCACCTCTTGTCACCCGGGCCTTCCTCCCCAGCAGTGCTCACGTCTCCCCTCCTCCTCCTCCGCAGTGTCCAGGCCGCGCAGCTCCCCTGACGACCTGAAGGCCCTGACTCGCAATGTGAACCGGCTGAATGAGAGCTTCCGGGACTTGCAGCTGCGGCTGCTGCAGGCTCCGCTGCAAGCGGACCTGACGGAGCAGGTGTGGAAGGTGCAGGATGCTCTGCAGAACCAGTCGGACTCGCTGCTGGCGCTGGCGGGCGCAGTGCAGAGGCTGGAGGGCGCGCTGTGGGGGCTGCAGGCACAGGCGGTGCAGACCGAGCAGGCAGTGGCCCTGCTGCGGGACCGCACGGGCCAGCAGAGCGACGCGGCGCAGGGAGAGCTGTACCAGCTGCAGGTGGAGAGCAACAGTAGCCAGCTGCTGCTGCGGCGCCACGCAGGCCTGCTGGACGGGCTGGCGCGCAGGGTGGGCGTACTGGGCGAGGAGCTGGCCGACGTGGGCGGCGTGCTGCGTGGCCTCAACCACAGCCTGTCCTATGACGTGGCCCTCCACCGCACGCGGCTGCAAGACCTGAGGGTGCTGGTGAGCAACGCCAGCGAGGACACGCGCCGCCTGCGCCTGGCGCACGTGGGCATGGAGCTGCAGCTGAAGCAGGAGCTGGCCATGCTCAACGCGGTCACCGAGGACCTGCGCCTAAAGGACTGGGAGCACTCCATCGCGCTGAGGAACATCTCCCTTGCCAAAGGTACCGCCAGGCCCTTGCTGCCTCCATCCAGGGCCCTTCCTGATGGGGTCTTCCTCCTGCATGCCCCTCCCCAAGGACCCAGGAGTACCCCACCCCCACCCCATCCCCAAGTGCACTTGCCATTCCCAGCCCATACTCTCTCTTTTAGCCTATACTCTCTCTTTTAGCGCATACTGTCTCTTTTAAGTCTTGTCCTACAGGACTCTGGAATTTTCTGTCCAGATGGCATGTACTCACTTCCAAGGCTTGCACAGATCTCTTCCCAGATAAACTTCCCTCGGGTAGAGAGCAAACTCAGTGGCCACTCTTCTAGGTGTGAGAGTTTGCCCCAGCGGTGGCTAATGGGAGCCTGGTGGTCAGAGCTTGCATGGCTGCGCTGGAGCCTCCAAGAGCTTGAGGCTGGGGGCAGAACAAGGGGCTCAGGCCGGGAGTAGAGAAGGGCTCCTCTAGTGTCATTCCCATGGTGGAGTTCTGGAGTTGGAGAATTCCAAACTTGAACCTGACCTTCTAGGCTCTTACAAGGACTTACTCATTTAGGCAAAAGAACGTATTTCATTGAACGATCTGTTGGCTTCATTTGTAACTGTTTTTTGTTTTTGTTTTGTTTTGTTTTTGTTTTTGTTTTTGTTATTGTTTTTATTTTTGTTTTTTGAGATGGAGTCTCACTCTGTCGCCCAGGCTGGAGTGCAGTGGCGCAATCTCAGCTCACTGCAAGCTGCGCCTCCCGGGTTCATGCCATTCTCCTGCCTCAGCCTCTGAAGTAGTTGGGACTACAGGTGCCCTGTAACTGGTTTTTTTGTTGTTGTTTTGTTTTTTTGTTTTCAAGTTGGAGTCTGGCTCTGTTGCCCAGGCTGGAGGGCAGTAGTGTGATCACGGCAGCCTTGAACTCCTGGGCTTAAGTGATCCCCCTGCCTCAGCCTCCCAAGTAGTTAGGACTACAGGTGCATGCTGCCATGCCGCGCTACCTTTTTTTTGGTGGTTGTTGTTGTTTTGTTTTTATTTTTTTTTTGAGATGGAGTCTCGCTCTGTCAGTCAGGCTGGAGTTCAGTGACATGATCTTGGCTCACTACAACCTCCACCTCCCAAGTTCAAGCAATTCTCCTGCTTCAGACTTCTGAGTAGCTGGGATTACAGGTGTGAACCAACATGCCTGGCTAATTTTTGTATATTTAGTAGAAGACAGAGTTTTGCCATGTTGGCCAGGCTGATCTTGAACTCCTGACCTCACGTGATCCTCCTGCTTCAGCCTCCCAAAGTACTGGGATTACAGGCATGAGCCACCACACCTGGCCAGTTTTTAAAAATTATTACTTTTTAGAGATAAGGTCTTGCTATCTTGCCTAGGCTGGTCTTGAACTCCTGGCCTCAAGTGATCCTCTTGCCTTGGTTTCCCAAAGTGCTGGGACTATGGCATGCCAGCCCATTTGTAATCTTAACTATAATGGCAAAAATGCAAAAATGTATGGGCCTCTATCGTACTCATGCCGTGGGCCCACAAATGATAGAGCCTAGAGCCCCAACTCCCTTTCTTCACTCCTGACAAACTGGTCCCCTTCCCTCCACCCATTGCTTCTTGCTGCACACACCGTCAGAAACACCTTTCATGAAATGCACTTCTCCCACATCGCCCCCCTGCAAAAAGCCCACTGTGGCTCCCCAAGGCCCACTGGGTTCCTTAGACATTCCTTAGTCTGCCATCAGCACAAATAATACCATTGTGAGCGCCTAGTGTGTGTTACCTACTATGCCAGGTGTATCTCATGTGGGCATCTTTTGAAAACAATGGCTCTCCAAGGAAGTGATGTTTTCCCTATTTTATTGACAAGCACACTGAGATTTAGGAAGCTTCCATAGCTTGCCCACAGCCACAGGGCCAGGAGGTGATGGACCAGCATGTACACGCCGGCCTTTCTGATCCCAGAACTTGTGTACTTCCCACTGCTTTCCTATCCTGTCCTGCCTGCCTTCTCTTCCACTGCCGCTCATGCCAGGGGGCACAGAGAGAACTGCTTCAGGGGCCAGGGAGCAATGTCAAGGAGCAGAGACTGCAATGTCAGGGGAGTGTTAGGGGTTACGGCAGGTCTAGCCCGTTTTTGCGAGGCTGGAAGGTGGGCCCAGGTTGGCAAGGTCTGCCTGTGTTTCAAGAGACACCAGAAACATGTGATGTTCTGGTAATGTTTAATTGTTTAACTCAAGGGCCATACGTGGTCTTGCCATGGGTGAAGCATCCAGTCTAGTGGGGCACATCTCATCACTGCCCTGGAAGCACAGCTAACCTTCCCCACTGTCACAGCTGTGCTCCAGAGGCTCCTCCACCTGCAGTGCCCTCCTCCTCCTCCTCCTCCTCCTTCACCTTCTCCTCCTCCTCCTCTTCCTTTGCCTCCTTCTCTTCCTCCTCCTCCTTCTCTTCCTTCTCCATTCCCTCCTCCTCCACTTCCCCTTCTTCCTTCTCCTCCTCTTCTTTCTTCTCCTCCTTCTCCTCCTCCTCCTCCATTCTCTCCTCCTCCTCCATTCTCTCTTCCTCCTCCCTTCTCTCCTCCTCTTCCATTCTCTCCTCCTCCTCTATTCTCTCCTCCTCCTCTATTCTCTCCTCCTCCTCCCTTTCCTCCTCCTTCTCGCCCTCCTGTTCCTCCTTCTCCTCTTCCTTCCCCTCCTCCTCCTTTTCTCCTCCTCCTTTTCTCCTCCTTCTTTTCTCTTCCTCCTCCTCTTCCTCCTCCTCTTCCTCCTCCTCTTCCTCCTCCTCCTCCTCTTCCTCCTCCTCCTCCTCTTCCTCCTCCTCCTCTTTCTTCCCCTCCTCTTTCTTCCCCTCCTCTTCCTCTTCATCCTCCTCTTTCTTCCCCCCCCTCCTTTTCCTCTTCTTCCCTCTCCTCTTCCCTTTCTTCCTTATCCTCTTCCTTCCCCTCCTCCTCCTCTTTATCCTCTTCCTCCTTCTCCTCCGCCCTTTCTTCCTTCTCCTCCTTGTCTTCCTCCTCCTCCTTCTCCTCTTCCTTTCCCTGCTTCTCTTTCTCCTCCTCCTCTTCCTTCTCTTCCTTCTTCTCCTCTTTCTCCTCCTGCTCCTCCTCCTCTTCCTCCTCCTTCTCCTCCTCTTCCTCCTCCTCTTCTTCCTTTTCTCCTGTCTTCCTTCTTCTTCTCCTCCTTTTCTTCTTCTTCCTCTGCCTTTTCCTCTTCTTCCTCCTCTGCCTTATCCTCTTCTTCCTCCTCCTTGCCCACCCAAATCCTGCTGATACTCCAGGATGTCACTCAAACCCACCTCCTCCAAGAACCTCCCAACCTTTCCAGCTCCCTGGAGCCTCCCTCTTTTGAGTTTCTGCATTTATCAGAGCGAACGTGTAATGATGGGGCCCTCTGTGTCCTTTCCAGTTTACATAGCCCTTTTGTGTACCCTCTTTTGTTTTAAAATGGGACCTGAGGAGAATCTATGAGGTCATTTAAGGCAGATGTTGTAGAGGGCGGGGTAGGATTTTGGCAGGAAAACAACTGAGGCTCAGGAAGGAAGTCCCTGCCTTACTCAAGTCCTCATGGCTGGTAATGATCCAGCTTTAGTAAGGTGTAATTTACATGCCATGAAATCCCCCCATTTTAGGTGTACAGTTCAATGATCAGGACATTTAAGCCCAATGCCCGGTTCTCATTCTGTTACCCCATAGTCCACCTGGATCTGGGCGCCTCTGTGTCCCCCAGCATTAAGAGTGCAATGCACATAACCGAGACTCAATATTTGTAAAAGCAACTATTAAATCTTGACACTGGGCAATCAGAGCCTTCCCCTATCCAGTTTGGTTTCCTGGTTCTGGGTCTCTTTGAACCTTCACATCCCAGAAATCAAACGAGGGAAGGAGGTAGAATTTCTTCTTCCAAACCCGTGCCCCTGGGATCTTAGCTTTTCCTGTCTTCTTTTTTCCTTGACCTCCCTTGCCCCTCACAGGGATTAGTGTTCAGGAACTAACTAATAGTATTAAATAGCAATTGCAGTGAATTGTCACCTATAATGAGGCAGGCATTTTGTCGACATGAATTCTCAAATAGACATTCAAGACGACAAATCCTCACATCCTGCAAAAAGGTCTTATTGCCCACTTTATAGATGAGAAGCCTGAATAACCTTCCCGCTGTTTCTTAGCTGGCGAGTGGTAAAGCTGAGGTCTAAATTGGCTCTGCCTGATCCAGAAACCCTGGTTGTTGGGACGGAAGCATGTTGCTTCCCAGCTGTAAGCAGTGAAGAGAGGAGAGCGCATTCCCTGTATTCGGGGCATTTTCCAGTCCCTTCCTCTTCCAAGCTAGAGATGTCACCATGCCTCCTGCTAATGTACCCTCTCAGGCCTCCCCAGGCACTTCACATCCGGGTTCTTTTGTTTCTAAGTCCAATCTCCTTGGCTCAAACTGAAACTGCCCTGGGTCCCTCATTTGCTAGGGTTCTGCCGGTGGGATCCTCCATGGAGTCTTTCCTTGGTCCTCACACTAAGTTTTACACTCAGTTCTCTTGAACTGAAAGTTTCATCTCAGTCCTGCTTTCTTGTCTTTAAGCTTTGGATTCTTGTGGGGTGTATCTATCTGTTGAGGCTGCCATAACAGAATACCATAGACTGGGCCATTTATAAGCAACAGATGTTTATTGCTCACAGCTCTAGGACTGGGAAGTCCAAAATCCAGGGGCCAGCAGAGTTGGGGCCTGTTCAGGGCCTGCTTTCTGGTTCATAGATGGCGACTTCTTGCTGTGTCCTCACTTAGTGGAAGAGATGGAGCAGCTCCCTGGAGTCCTCTTTATAAGGATGCTGATCCCATTCACAAGGGCCTCACCCTCATGACTCATCACTTCTAAAAGGCCCTGCCTCCTGATACCATCGCCTTGGTGATTAGGTTGCAACCTATGAATTTGGGGGGGATGCAAACATTCAGAGCACTGCACTGGGGCTCCTGGCTCTTCACAGTTGTACAGCACTTGGGCCTCCAGCTCTCATTATCGCCACTGCATCTAGGGTCTTTCCTGCCTCCCTGTCTCTGTTGCCAGGTGCCTGGTGGTTATTATTTAAAAGATTCCTGCTGGTATATCTGAATGTATTTACCATGCAGCCTTAACAAGACCAGACTCTACCCTGGCTTTTGAACAAGGGCTAGGTCACTAGAAAAGTTTCCAGGCATTCCCATACTGCTGTCTGCAGTGGCCTTTCTGTCCTAGCTTTGTCTAGTTCCTCTATTAAGGTTTTTAAACACACTCACACATCCACACCTACATACATACACAAACATACACATACATATATATACACATACCTGTACATATAGACATAAACACACATACCCATGTGTACACATGTTTGCACATACACGTATACATATGCACATACAGACATGCACATACATACACATGCACACGTATATACATACATATGAACACATATACACATACACATATACACACATACATATACACATACACTCACCGCATTCCCACACTTTGCCCTTTCCTGGCTGAGAAGTCACAAATACTCAACTATGTGTATTTTTTCAAATATGAGCTTATTTACATTATTCCTGAGCTTGACCCGAATTGTTTTTATGCTCTTACTTTGTTATACAGTTTTTGATGAGCTTTGTCTCCAGTTTCTCTCTTGTGAATATCTGCAGTGGGGGTTCTATTTTCTGTTTTGGATTTTTAGCATTAATCAGATCTGTTGAAATCTGCCTGTGGGTTTGAAAGAAGCAGAGAATTTAGATCGTCATAGAGGAGAAGCAGCCCAGGAGGGGAAAAGGTAACCAGAGAGTTGAGGCAGCCCAGGAGAGGAAAGGTAACCACAGAGGGGAGGCAGCCCAAGAGGGGAAAGGTAACCAGAGAGAGGAGGCAGCCCAGGAGGGGAAAGTCAACCAGAGAGGGGAGGCAGCCCGGGAGAGGAAAGGTAACCAGAGAGGGGAGGCAGCCCAGGAGGGGAAAGGTAACCACAGAGGGGAGGCAGCCCAGGAGGGGAAAGTCAACCACAGAGGGGAGGCAGCCCAGGAGAGGAAAAGTAACCAGAGAGGGGAGGCAGCCCAGGAGGGGACAGGTAACCAGAGAGAGGAGGCAGCCCAGGAGGGGAAAGTCAACCAGAGAGGGGAGGCAGCCCGGGAGAGGAAAGGTAACCAGAGAGAGGAGGCAGCCCGGGAGAGGAAAGGTAACCAGAGAGGGAAGGCAGCCCAGGAGAGGAAAGGTAACCAGAGAGGGAAGGCAGCCCAGGAGAGGAAAGGTAACCAGAGAGGGGAGGCAGCCCAGGAGGGGAAAGGTAACCAGAGAGGGGAGGCAGCCCGGGAGAGGAAAGGTAACCAGAGAGGGGAGGCAGCCCAGGAGGGGAAAGGTAACCACAGAGGGGAGGCAGCCCAGGAGGGGAAAGTCAACCACAGAGGGGAGGCAGCCCAGGAGAGGAAAGGTAACCAGAGAGGGAAGGCAGCCCAGGAGAGGAAAGGTAACCAGAGAGGGGAGGCAGCCCAGGAGGGGAAAGGTAACTAGAGAGGAGAGGCAGCCCAGAAGGGGAAACATGAACAAAGTCACATGAGATGGCTCTCTTTGGCAAGGATGAAGGTTTTCTGGAATCACAGCATTTGGATGGAGTGGTAATAGATCTGAAATCATCCAGTCCACTCTTTTTGTTTTGTATTTGAGGATCCTGAGGCCAGAGAGGGGAAATGATTGGCCAAAGTCACAAAACCATCCAGTGACCCGGCTGGGATGAAAAAATACATACCTGGATTCATGAAAACAAGTTTGCAAAGCAGATTTATCTGCAGGCTGATTTTTTGAGAAACAACACAAATCTATTAGAGTCCAGATCAGCAAATATTTATAAAGGGATGGCGTAACAGAGCAGGGCTTTGGATTCCAGGCTAATGCTGGGACTCTGGCTTCTGGGTAGTAGGGACCTGCTGAAAGTAGGGAACATCTCTGAGTGGAGCGACAGGTAAAGTGGCCTTTCTGCTCTACCGAGGACTGGGGAGCATGGCCTGGGCCGAGGTCCCTGGGACATTGTGTGGTGAGCCAAGCTCTCATCTCTCCTTCCACATGGACTCCGCTGGGAAGGAGGTGGAGTTGCCCCCAGCCCCACCCACCCCCCTCCCTGGGGGCCCTGAGGACCATAGCAAGGGCAGTACCAGCACCTTTCTAGGCCTGAGTGTCCTTGGCTGTGAAATGGGGCCAACAGTGCCTGCCTCGTCCACTTCTCAGGGTCCCAGAGAGATGCCCTAAGTGATGAAAAAGAGAGAACACTCAAAAGTGTAAAGATGATAGAGGCTGAGATTCCAGGCCCTGGTGACTGGAGGGTACTGGAAGTGGAGCTGTTTGCTGAGCCACTCCACCCTGTCAGCTGCCCTGTGGTTAGCGTGGTTCTGGGGGTGGTTTTGACTGTACTGCTGGCTCCAAGCCAGGCTCATCAGCTGTCCTCATAATTTGCTCTTGGCACATGAGTTCCCGGATTCCAGCCCATGCAAGTCCCCTACCCCATCATGTATTCTGGGATCAGGGAAGGGAGAAGGCATGGGTTTCCTCCCATTGGCTGATCCCCAGGAAAGCCCTGGTGCTTCTCCTGAATGCCTGGCCTCAGATCCTTCGTCCCATTGGGAAGATGCTTCTGGTGGGAGCAATTGCACTGCGGGGAGCGTGAGGGGAGCGGGCTAGATGGGTGGGCAGAGTCTGAGCAGAGACCCCAGGACCCTGCTCCTCGTTGTCCCAGCCACCTCTGTGCCCTGGCCTGCACTGGTGACAGAAGAGATGAGAAATGGGATGGTATAGAAAGTTGAGAAGTGAAAAAGCTCACCTGGGTACCTCTTGGAACAACAGATGTCATGGCACTTCTGCTACTACGCATTAGTCATTCTTCAGATCCCGATTGTGTGCCAGGTGTGTGCAAGGCATAGGCCACAGACAGTGCCCTGTAGAAGATTCTGTCCTCCTTGGGAATCACAGTTCAAGGTGGGGGATAGTGCCCAGGGAGTGGGCAGCAGCCGCCTGACCAGGCTCCAGGTGCTCCCACAGGAGCACTGTACACAAGGATCTCCCCACCTCCTTCCAGCTCTGAGATTTGGGGGCTCTGCCCATGCAACACTAAGAGATCAGAAGGTGGGTATATTCATCTGTTCTCACACTGCTAATAAAGACATACCTGAGATTGAGTAATTTATAAAGAAAAAGAGGTTTAATGGACTCACAGTCCACATGGCTGGGGAGGCCTCATAATCATGACAGGAGGTGAAGGAGGAGTAAAGGCACATCTTACATGGCAGCAGCAAGAGAGTGTGTGCAGAACTCCCCTTTATAAAACCAACAGACTTCATGAGACTTATTCACTATCACGAGAACAGCAAGGGAAAGACCCACCCCCATGATTCAGTTGCCTCCCACTGAGTCCCTCCCACAACACATGGGAATTGTGGGAGCTACAATTCAAGACGAGATTTGGGTGGGGACACAGCCAAACCAGGTCAGTGGGCATGAAGGCAGACTCAGGACTAAGAGGGACTGGACTCTTAGGATTTGGCTAGTGTTCAGGGACACCATGAGTACAGCATTTGTGCAGAGGTGGAGGAAAGTTGGTGACCATGAGCACTGAGCTGTAAGTTTGCAGCAGAAGGGTCAGATCATGAGTGATCTGCAGGGGCCTTGACAGGGGAAGCTGCGCCTGTGGTGCAGTGAGGGGCCTCCCCGTGCTCTGAGTCCCTTTGGTTGCTTTGTTTTTTCAGAGAGATTGATCAGACAGCAAGGCTCACATGGGCTGGAGAGAGAACAAGACAGGGAGGTTCTTATAAAGGCCAGAGCCAGGCCATAAGGACCTGACTAGGGTGGAAGCAGTGAGGAAGGAGGTGGAGACATGAGAAGTACGCTCCTTTATGAGAAGCCTCAAATCACAGATGCGTGTGGCTAGAAAGGGATGCAAAAGGGAGACAGGAAAGAGGAATTAGAGCAGGCTCAAGATTTCCAGCTTTGGTTTCTGAAGAAAGGATAGTGTCAGTAAACACACTAAAAAGTCAGATCCCGAGATTGCTTCACTTATGGGCAGCATTAGTAATTTAAAGACACACTTGGTCCTCGGAGCACCTGGCGGCTTGGCCCCTCGAGGCTCTGGCCAAATCATCAGCCCTTCTGAGTCAGCCAGGCCAGTACCATCTGAGGATGGTGCTGGGAATTGGTGCCCACCCCACCTTCTTCCCAGTTAATCTCTAGTAAAGACCCTGGTAACCACATAGTTATGTTTAAAAAAAATCCAGCTGGGCGCATTGGCTCACACCTATAATCCTAGCACTTTGGGAGGCCGAGGTGGGCAGATCACGAGGCCAGGAGATGGAGACCATCCTGGCTAACACGGTGAAACCCCATCTCTACTAAAAATACAAAAATTAGCCGGGCGTGGTGGTGGGCGCCTGGAGTCCCAGCTACTCGGGAGGCAGAGGCAGGAGAATGGTGTGAACCCGGGAGGCGGAGTTTGCAGTAAGCCAAGATTGCACCACTGTACTCCAGCCTGGGCAACAGAGCCAGACTCTGTCTCCAAAAAAAAAAAAAAAAAAAATCCGTCTGTAGCATGTTCTTGAGATCTGCCTCTCCCTGGATGAGCCAGCCAAACTCCACAGGGTGATTTCAGGTGCACCAGGAATACCCGCAAGTTGTCATCCTATAATGGCTCTGAGGAGGTGTTGTTTTATTTTATTTTTTTTTTGCAGTGAGGGGGCATTATGCAAAGTGAGGTGATCGGGATGGCCCCCCTCACTCAAGGCTTTGAAGCCCTTCTCTAGTCATCATGCCACTGAATCCACTCAGTCCTCACTACAACTGCACGAGAAAGGAATTTTTTTTACCCACATTTCATAGAATCAGGACTTGAACCCAAGACTCAATATCCATACTCGATGCCCACCTTTCAGATGATGTCTACCACCCAGAGGCCCCAAATCAGGGTCTTCGGGCAGCATCCTCCCTTGGCAAGAGGGATGCCTGGAAGACCCCCCTGCAGGTTGCACCCGCATCTGAGGGACAGCTGAAATTGGAGGGTGCGGTCCCTTGCGTCTGTGACCAGCTTGGTTCCTGGAGCACCCAGGGTGGTGGAGGCAGAGAAGAGAGAAAGGGGTGGGCATCCAGCCCAGCAGCAGAGATCCAGGCACCCTCTCCCGGTTCCCTTTGCTGCAGCCTTGGCCTTGGCCTTAAGGGGAGATCACTGGGAAGGGGTAGTGGAGCACATTTGCTTCCTGACTCAGCCCTTAATTTCTGCGCCATCTTTTATCTATTCCCAACAGGTTCTCTGACTCAGTCCTGTGGTCTGAAAACTGGGATCACAAAACCTAGTCCTTCTTAAATCATTTGTATTACTTGTGAATTGAAGAATTGTTGACTGCTTTTTTCCCTGCGTGCGTGCCATGGAATTATTAAACAGCTGTCAAGTTTGGTTAGGTTCTGAGGACAGTGCCAGCGTGAGGAAGGTATCAGTACATCTCGATCTTGGCTGGCTGGTTGTTTTCTATGTATTATTAACACCTTCTGATCTCATATACTCACTCATTCATCAAATATTTATTGTGCAAGACATTACTGCTGGGCTGCGAGTCTGTGTGTTTCAGTTTCCTGGGGCTGCCATAACAAAGGGTTATGAACTTGGTGGTTTAACAGAAGCTTATTTGCTCACAGTTCTGGAGGCTCAAAGTCTGAAATCAAGGTGTCCACAGGGCCACATTCCCTCTGAAAGCTCAGGGGGAGGACCCTTCCTTGGCCCTTTCTAGCCGCTGGTCCTTGCTGGCAATTCTTGGTGTTTCCTGGCTTGGGAATGCATCACTCCAATCTCTGCCTCTGTTGCCACATGGGCTCTCATATCTCTGTGTCTCTGTTTTCCCTTCTTACAAGGACACCAGCCATTGCACTGAGGCCTGCCCTACCCCAGTATAACCTCATCTAAACTAATTATGTCTGCAAAGACCCTATTTCCAAATAAAGTCATATTCTGAGGTTCCTGGCAGACATGAATTTAAGGGGGTAAGGACACTATAAAGGCTGTTTTCATGGTCCTCCTTTTTCTTTTTTCTTTTTTTTTTTTTTCTGGAGACAGAGTTTCACTCTTATCACCCAGGCTGGAGTGCAATGGCACGATCTCGGCTCACTGCAGCCTCTGCCTCCCAGATTCAGGCAATTCTGCTGCTCAGCCTCCAGTGTAACTGGGATTACAGGCATCCACCATCACACCTGGCTAATTTTTGTATTTTTAGCAGATATGGGATTTCACCATGTTGGCCAGGCTGGCCTCGAACTCCTGACCTCAGGTGATCCACCCTCCTCAGCCTCCCAAAGTGCTGGATTACAGGCATGAACTACCATGCCAGGCCCCATGGTCCTCATTTTCCCTTGAAAAGCAGCAGGAGGTGAGAGCTTGGAGTCTGGGTCTTCACAGCAGGTACAGGGATGTAAAGGGTATGGTCCTGTCTCGGGGAGCTGGCAATTTTCTTAGGAAAGATGGGACACAATGACTATGACAAGAGGACAAGGCAGGGTGAGATTACTTGTCAAATGACACCAAGCACATGCATTCAAGCAATTCACACCAACTTTCAGCACGCTGGGTCAGAGAGGGTTTTGTGAGGAAGGGGCAGTGAGTCACCTGAGAGTTGGTAGGGACTGGAGGAGGGTGGCAGGGAGGGCCCATGGGCTCACTGGCTTGGGAACAGCAGGTGCAACCATGGCTGGCAAGAAGATTCTGTAACTGGTGAGATGTCTAGCCCCATGGGTGTTGCAGAGTGGACACAGGCAGGTCACATGTGGGTTGAAACCACAGCTGCCTCACTCACTCACCGGCTGTGTGGTCTCAGATGAGTAACTGCAGCACACGGCATTGTCGTGGGGACTGGATCCAATCACATATGACAGAATCCCTGGCACGCGGGAGCCCCAGCCTGGAGGGCAGCCCCACTCAGGAAAGATTAGAAACCTCTCTTCCATCCAAGTGCAAAAGCCAGACATCTGAGCATGACTCCGACCTCTTCCTCCCCAACTTTCACCAAAGTCAGTCTCTCCCACTTCCTAAGCAGCTTTTGTTCATGTCCCTGACAACCCTCTGATGGCCGTGCTCCTCATCCAGGGGTCTCACATCCCACTTGGCTGGACTGAAAGCTCTGCCTCAGCCTCCCTCCTGTTCCCACCCGTTTTCCACACTGCAGCCTGAGCCGTCTTCCTCATGTGCAAATCTGGTTGAGCTCTTCTCTCAGGCCCCTCTGTGGCCTCTGGTGCCCTCAGGAGAGGCTGAGTCCAACACTCAGGCCGGGTCTCTAAAAGCTCCACTTTCTCATCCCAGTGTGTCCCCCACCTCTTATCCCGCTGTGGCTTACATATCTCTGTCTTCACTTTCAACCTTTGTAGGGATTGTTCCCTCTGCCTGGAACTGTCCCTTTTCACTCTTAGTGAGCCCAGGCTGCCACAACAAAATACCGTAGACTGAGCTGCTTAAACAACAGGCATTTATTTCTCACAGCTCTGGAGGCTGAAAGTCCAGGATCAGGGTGTGGCAGAGCCGGGTTCTGGTGAGGACTCTCCTCCTGGTGTGCAGACTGCTGCCTTCTTGCTGTGTCTATTTGAGAGAGAGAGAGAACTCCCTGGTGTCTTTTCTTATAAAACCACTAATCCCATCATGCGGGCTCACCCCCGTGACTTCATCAAAACCTTGTCACCTCCCAAAGACCCCGCCTCCTAAAACTGTCACATTGGGGATTAGGAATTCAACATATGGTTTTGGGAGGGGACACACATATTCGGTCCATAGCACACTCTCCCAACGCTCTGTTTACTTTGCTCACTCCTCTTTCTCTTTGAGATTTCACTTTGGATATTACTTCTCCCAGGAAGCCTTTCCTGATGCCCCCTGAGACTGGGCTGAGGGTTCCCTGTGAGTTTCCAGAGCTAATGCTCTCCCTTCCTCTCCTCAGAGATGGCATCTTGTTTCCTCTACAGATGACCTGGTCCTGTTCCAGAAGGCAACCCCCTAACCTCAGTGCTGTTTTTGACTTTCTAGGGCCACCGGGACCCAAAGGTGATCAGGGGGATGAAGGAAAGGAAGGCAGGCCTGGCATCCCTGGATTGCCTGGACTTCGAGGTAATGGGCATGCCCCTGGGAGGGATCTGGGAGAGACCCCCAATCCATCTCTACTACCTACTTTCTTGCTGGTATAAATGCCAGGGCTGCCCAGGGGAGCACCCAGTCAACTCCACCTCAAACGCTCTGTTCCAACAAGAGACTAAGAGGTTGCTGGTATCACGATGGGATGCAGCACATACTTTTTCTTAGCAAGTGCCACAATCTGAAGGAAAAGGGTACAGTACAGGCCTGAAGCTCCCCGAAGCCCCTTCTCAGCCCAGGAGCCAGGGTCTGTGTGGGCAGAGCGTGCAGAAGGCATTGGAGATGTTTTGAGATTCAGACCAACCCTTCAAAGATGCTGTCCCATCAATGTTTCCCGATCAGCAGCCACCTGCCACCCTCCCGCCCCACCATGACTCCTGCTGACCCTGCCCAGGTCTACGAATGGGTCATGAATGCCTATCCCTTCCCCTTTTGATCCCTCCCCTCCCCATCCTGCTGCACACAGCGACAGCCCTGAAGAGCCAGTGGCTGGTGGGGAGGGTACTTTGGGCCCTCTAGAAAGGCAAGGTTCTTCTTAGACTCACTGTCTCCAACGCTCCTGCTGAGTTCGTCCGTTGTACCTTGCCCACCAGTCTGTCCATTCCTCAGCCTGTGCTGTGGGCAACATTTTGCTGGGAGACTGTGGTCTTCTGAGTGATGGAAGAAAAGGAAATAGAGGGAGAAAGGTGCCCAGTTATTTATTTTAGGAATTATACCCCCAAACCTTCTGCTTCCTAAATCTCTAAGACGTTGCAAACACAGTAGAGGGGACAGTGCCTGGAGGAAGGAGAGATCCCAGCCCAGTCTCCACTCCTGGCCCTCCCCTCTCAGGGAACCTCCCTAAAGTCAGCACTGAGGCTGCTCAGGGGCTCATGGGGCTCTGGAACTGCATTTTCTGCCCTAGGGAATCGTAAGATGGGGAGCCAGGGGCATAGCTTGTGCTAAATCAAGAATTCTGTGGCAGTGGAGCTATTGGACTCTGGGAACAGATATGTTGTATTAGGAGGGAAAGGGAGGAAACCCAATCAACTCTCTCTGAGAAACCCGTCTTCTTCCAGCCATTGGACCTAGGACTAGAGGAATAATTCATTACTGGGAGACAGATTTCTCCAAGTCCCAGAAAACGCCCAAAGCAAACCAACTCACATTCCAAGCAGGAAAGAACAATTAGTCAGTTAATTAAGGGTGCTCTGCTTTGCAGAGATAACTGCGCCTTAGGCCAGGCCTCATGGGGGCCAGGGCTCTCACTCGGTCAAGCACTTGTTTATGCTGGCTCTGCATGGTGCTGTCACCACAGGAGGTGGCCAAGGGGCCTCATGGCCAAGAGCCCTGGGGTTTGATCGGCAGCAGGCCATCCATTTACTGACTTCGCCTCCAATCCCTTTTGCTATACCTCCCTGTGTGTATGCAAGGGAAGGGATCTTTTTGTGTTTTTTCTTTTTTTTCCTTAAATAAAATGAGAAGCTATTTTTTCTTCCACCCACCCCCCTCCCTAAGTACCTATAAGCCCTGTTGATCCAGCATGAAGTGATGCTGACTGACCATGAACTTTTATTTCAGCAAGAACAGGGCTCAGATCCTGCCTCCAACACTGCTGTGTGACCTTGGGCAGTTTACTTACTCTCTCTGAGCTCCGATTGGCTCATTTGTAACACAGGCAGAATAATCCCTCCCAGTGTTGTGATGATTAAATGAGATACTTTATGAAAAGCATCCAGAGCAGGGCCTGGCACACAGAAAGCGCTCAAAAAAGTGTTTACTGATTCTAGACCGGGTGCGATGGCTCACGCCTGTAATTCCAACACTTTGGGAGGCCAAGGCAGGCAGATCACTTGAGGTCAGGAGTTTGAGACCAGCCTGGCCAACATGGTGAAACCCTGTCTCTACTAAAAACACAAATATTAGCTGGGCATGCTGGCGTGCGCCTGTAATCCCAGCTACTCAGGAGGGTGAGGTGGGAGGATTGCCTGAACCTGGGAGGCGAAGGTTGTAGTGAGCTGAGAGGGTGCCACTGCACTCCAGCCTGGGTGACAGAGCGAGATTTTGTCTCAAAAAAAAAAAAAAAAGTGTTGCTGATTCTAAATCTCCAGCATGCTGAAGGGCAAAGGAACACCCCAAAAGGGATGGGCCCCCTACCGTCACTCACAACAGCACTGGACCTTTCTAGCGGGAGGATCCCGAGCCTGACGGATACAGGGTGTGCGTGGGGTGGGTCCGTGTGGACCTGTTTGACTCTGCTGTGGCGGCATCTTTAGATTAACAGAAAAAAACCAGACACAAAGGCTAAGAGAGGATGTGGGGGGGAGGCTGAGCCTTGAACCTGACGATGACCTCTGAGGGTCCTTCCTGTTCTGCATCTGAGGCTCTGCCATTTGTCTGTTTTCTCCCCAGGTCTGCCCGGGGAAAGAGGTACCCCAGGATTGCCCGGGCCCAAGGGCGATGATGGGAAGCTGGGGGCCACAGGACCAATGGGCATGCGTGGGTTTAAAGGTAATAACAATTTCAGTTTTCCCTGAGCCTCACCACCAGTCCCAGGTAGTACGTGGTCATTGGCATGGAGGACCAGGACTCTCATCTTCACTGTGCCACGGACCAGTGGGGCAACCTTGTGCAAGTCACTTCATTTTGTTAAAGCATTTAGTTTTTCTTCTAAAAACTAGAAACTCTCAGCCAGGCGTGGTGACTCATGCCTGTAGTCCCAGCATTTTGAGAGGACCAGGCAGGAGGATTGCTTGAGCCCAAGAGTTTGAGATCAGCCTGGGCAACACAGCAAGACTCCATCTCTAGAAAATATAAAATAATTAGCTGAATGTGGTGGCACGTACCTGTAGTCCCAGCTACTTGGGAGGCTGAGTGGGAAGGATCTCTTGAGTCCAGGAGTTGGAGGCTGTAGTGAGCTATGACTGTGCCACCACCCTGGGTGACAGAGCAAGAGCTCATCTCTAAAACAAAATAAAACAAAACACACACACACACAAATCTAGAAATCCTCATGATACCGTATTTCACAGGTCTGTCAGGAGGAGTGAGCAAGCATGTATGTGTGCAAATGCTAAAGTCCTTGTAGAAATGCAAGGGAGTGTTATGATAGGTTGCAGCCCAGAGATGTAATCAAAGAAAGCCATCAAGGTGACCCGCAGGGCAGACACCAGGTCTGCAGGCCCAGGACAGCCCTCCTCCCCAGTCCTGCCAGACTCCTGACCTTCTCTATACTCTTCTATTCCCCCAGGATTTACAACTTTAATTCAGTTCTCAGATTTACAGTGCCAAAAATGTTCTTTCTGATTGGCTCTTCTTCCTGTAGGCAGTCCCCTTGTTTATTTTTAGGGGAACCGACTTTTACATGTCTTTTCATGCTCGCTTCAAGATTGTCTAAACCTCTCCTAGCATCACTGCGAAAGATGAGGACATCTGATGCTCTTTCCCCAGGCTTCCTACTCCTCACTTGTTAAAATGAAAACTAAGAAAAAAGTACTACTAATCATTCCCACCCCATGCCTAGGGTGATCTCTTGATCTTGGATCACTGATAAATTTTATTTTACTTTCTGGTCGGTGATGAAACAGGCTGAGGTTTTCCTTTCTTTTATGATCCCATTTTAAAAAGTTGATTTTAAAACAGATTGTAAAAGCAGCACATGCTTGTTGAAAATAAAATTAGAGGCTGGGCAAGGTGACTCATGCTTGTAATCCCAGCGCTTTGGGAGGCCAAGGCAGGTGGATCACTTGAGACCAGGAGTTCAAGACCATCCTGGCCAATATGGCGAAACCCTGTCTCTACCAAAAATACAAAAATTAACTGGGCATGGCAGTGCACACCTGTGATCCCAGCTACTTGGGAAACTGAGGCAGGAGAATCACTTGAACCCGGGAAGTGGAGGTTGCAGTGAGCTCAGATTGCACCACTGCACTCCAGCCTGGGCCTGGGTAACAGAGTGAGACCCTGTCTCAAAAATAAATAAATAAAAAATTAAAAAAACAAAACAAATTAGACAACACAGAAGGCCGGGCGCGGTGGCTCAAGCCTGTAATCCCAGCACTTTGGGAGGCCGAGACGGGTGGATCACGAGGTCAGGAGATCGAGACCATCCTGGCTAACCCGGTGAAACCCCGTCTCTACTAAAAAATACAAAAAACTAGCCGGGCGAGGTGGCGGGCGCCTGTAGTCCCAGCTACTCAGGAGGCTGAGGCAGGAGAATGGCGTAAACCCGGGAGGCGGAGCTTGCAGTGAGCTGAGATCCGGCCACTGCACTCCAGCCTGGGGGACAGAGCGAGACTCCGTCTCAAAAAAAAAAAAAGAAAAAAAAAAGACAACACAGAAGTTCATAAAGCAAAAAGTCTCCACCCCTCAGTTCCCCCAGCTCTCTTATTCTTTAGAATAACTACTGTCAATGCTTTGGGGCATACCCTGCTGGATAGTTTTCTGAGCACATTCCTATATATGTATATGGCTGCCTTTTTTTTTTTTTTTTTTCAAGTCTTAGATCATCCTCGGCATTCTCCCCTGGAATTTGCTGGCTTTCTTTTTTCACCAGACAGCATGCCCATGGGTTTTTGATTTGCAGATGTCTTTCTGGAGGTCCTTGGAATTGAAGTCCCTTGTCATTTTAATGTCCAGCGAGTGGTGCCAGGATTTTCTACTTCTTTGTAGAGGGAGATGCCAGCTGGCCAAAGAGGTCATATTCTCTTTTATCTATCTCCTTTAGTCATATCCTGGGAAGGAAATGCCACAATTCCCTGGTATCTCACACTTACGTTTTATGGTCTCTCCCACAAGAAAACCTGCTTGACGTAGAACCCGCCTCTCCCCCTATTTAACTAAAGCCCCCTCTCCCTTGTTTTCCCCTGGGCTCATTAGAACAAACTTGGATGTGGACTTCTAAAACCCCGAGTGTTTAATAGGAGTATCTTTGACTTGTCTTCTTCCTGCAAAATTCCATGTGCTCTTGGAGGCTGTGCTGGTAGAGGCTGCTCTTTGGTTCTTTACGAAGGGGTGGGATTTTCTCACCCGTGCCTCGTCCTTCTCGGGGTACCCAGGGCAGATGGCAGAATTGGCTGCCCTCTTCTCCTGCCTGCTGGGCTCTCCAGTTGCTGCTGGCTCCCGCCTGAGAGTTTCTCTGGTCTCGAGTTCATCAGTCTCCTGCAGGTAACATTTTATTCACAATTAGGATTTGTTTCCATTTCTAATGCCAGTTTTCCTTCTCTGTTTTAGGTGAGCGAGGCCCAAAAGGAGAGAAAGGAGAGAAAGGAGACAGAGCCGGGGATGCCAGTAAGGACATGTTGCTGGGGTCCCGGGATACGGTGTTGACACAGGGCTAGCTGTCTCCCAAGCAGCTCTATGAGTTTGGAGGTTCAGAGGCTGGAGCCATGGCTGGGGTTCAAGTGTTAAAGGAGACTCCCTACCTTTTTTAGGGCTCTGTTGGTCTAGCAAGAGATGCTGATAGACCCCAGGGGCACTGGCCACATTTCTCGAGGTGTCATAAACCTGGTGATTGTGTGCATGGATCTGGAGGCTTTCCCTGGCCGCTCACTAGCCCAGCTGGGTATAATCTCTGTGCCTCAGTGTTCTCGTCTGTAAAATGGTGATAACAGGAGTCCTTACCTCATAAGGTCGTTGTGAGAATTGAATGAGTTAATCTGTGTAAAGTGCTTACGATCGTGCTGGACACCTGATGAGGACTGAGTTCCTGTTTGTGATTATTATTCTGTGTAATACACCCACTCAGACACGCTTCCTGAAATCATCAGAGGTGTTTGCACAAATTCAGCTACTGACCTTGTTAAAGGCCTCCCCTCCCTGGGTGTTACACAGGGAAAGGTGCAGAGACAAAGTGGCATCGCCTTTGTTTTCCCTGTTTGCCACTGATGGAGGAGTGACGCTGGAGAGCTCACGATCTGGCAGACCACGCGGTTCTTTCTGATGCAGTCCTTGCTAGAATGTTGACAAGGGAATCAGCTTATTTAGTTGTGGCACTCTTCTAGGGTTTACTTTTCCCCACAAAGTGCTACATGTAGAACCTTGGAGACTTGCCAGAGAAGAATGAGCAATCTCCCAGCCAAGTTGAAAAAGGAGCAAAAGAAAAATCCCCAAACCCAGCATGTGGTGTAAGTTGGCTCTGTCCCGTGCGAGGGCGCAAGCAGAATATCACTGCCTCTGGCATCTGGGCTCCGGTCCTGGCTCTGGGAGGATGGGGCCTGGGGAAGAGTCTCTGTGTTCTAGCTTCCCCGCCGGAAACTCAGGGACTGGGGCCACTGCAGAGTCACAAGCTGGGCATAGAAAGGGGTCTCATGACACCCAAATAAATCAAGAAGACTGTCAGCCCCACGAAAGCCCCATCGAAATTCCACACAATACCACAACCCACAGCACCACAACCCACAGCACCGCTAATCATTAGCCATAGGCCTCCATAAATAGGAGAAGGTTTCAAAGAGAAACCTACAAACCCTACAACCAAAAGGACACTTAATAAAAATATAGCATGTGCCATTATTCCCACAAGGACTATAACCATGACTAATGACATGAAAAATTATTGTTGTACTTCAACTGTAAGAACACTAATGGCCAAGACCCGCAAAACACACCCGCTAATAAAAATTATTAGTTACTCATTCATTGATCTTCCCACACCATCTAACATTTTTATATGATGAAACTTTGGCTCACTTCTTGGTGCCTGCCTCATCCTCCAGATCATTGCAGGATTATTCCTGGCCGTGCAGTACACATCAGACACTTCAACTGCCGTCTCTTCAGTTGCTCCTATCAGCTGAGATGTAAACTACAGCTGAATGGTCTGTCATTTTCATGCTTCCTTGGCCTCAGTAGGTCCTTCAGATGAGATCAAGCACACTCAGGGTGGTATGGCACAGTAGGCCCTTCAAATGACACTTTCGTCACAGCTGTGCAGGACCAGAAGGAGACCTCACTCCCAAAAAGAGGCCTCCCCAATGCCCCCGACACTTAAACTTGCCCCTACTTCCTCTCTGCCCTCCCCTCCCTGAGGCATGATTCAGGATCAAATAGGAGCAAGGCAGGTGACAGCACCTTGTCCTCGAAAGTGATGGACTTGCCCGCAGTAAAGCGAGTGCCCAGGCTGATTCTGGACCTCCCACACTCACCCCACCTGAAGTGCTAAAGTCCATGAGGCCATCTGTGAGCTTCACAGTTCTTCTAGCATTCTCTAGAGTCCCTTTCAAGGGCTGCTTAACTGGGTGTGTCTGACTAAATGGGGCCGTCTAGTAGACCCGATCTGATCCCTTTTGTCTAAAGGGCTGGGTCCTGAATGCCATCTTCGGGATGCTGTTGTTCCCTGCTCTGTTTGTTGACCGGTTCCTGACAGAATGCTGCCAAGGTAGCTGAGAAGGATCGTGGCATTTAGTTCTGAGAAATAAACAACTCCTGATGGGGGTGGGCAGGAAGGGAGGAACTGTGTGGAAAGATGGCCTTTGAGATCAGAAACACTGCCCGCATGCCAGAGGGGCTCTTGTCAGGAATTCTCTGGCAGCTCTTCTTTCAGCAGACTTGAGAGAGCAGTGAGGAGGCGGAGCCAGCAGGGCGTTCCCGGTGCTGCGAAGGATGTGTGGTCTGTATTCACCTTGCTCCTGTGGGCCAGGCTGGTGGGCTCTGCACTGGCATTGGGCCCTGAGGTCAGAGCACGGTGCAGGGAGGTGAGAGCCAGAGCCACAGGGGTGCAGGGCTCCCTGGCAATGGGTGGGGAGGTGTAGGGGGAGGGCACCCCATCCACTTGGCCCTGGAGCCTCTTGACTGCACAGCAAGAGGTGACATCAGCTCTGGACGGCCTCCCCTCAGGGACTGAGGCTTTCTTTCCTGCCTTGAAGAGCTACACCCTCGCTGCCGCCCAGAACCCAGACAGAACCCAGAGCCTAAGCTTGCACGAAGTGCTGAGCTTTTCTTCCCTGCTCTCTGACAAGACCCCCACCCCCAGTGGTCTCCAGGGGCAGTGAAACTGGGAGGCGAAGGGGCTGAGCAGAGACAGCTCCGTGGACAGGAAGCTCTACACAACATGCGGAGGACCCTGGGAGACCCAGAGGAATCGTAGAACAAAGATACTAGCAGGCCAGCCTCCATGTTCCATTTTCAGAGGCCCATAGGAAAGGACGGACTTCCTAACGTCCTTAGGCCAAGGCCGAGGCTGAACACAATCCCTAGTCCCTGACTTCTCGACCCTGGGATGGGAGCTGCGGCCCCTGGTCTTGGGCAGTAGGGCCAGGCCCCTTAAACCCCCAAGTAATCCCCTCTTTCACTGGTAGCTCCAGATGCAGATTTAAGGAACCTGGGGCTGAAGGGGAACAGTCGTCGTGATTGGGGGCTGAGCTCTGTGCCTGTCCCATTGCGGGGTGTCTTCCCACAGCCTCCGCCCGCCAGCTTGCTCTGACCACACCAACACCAAGCTGTATTCAGCCTCCTGCTTATGTTTCCAGGGAATTCCAGTCCCAGAGGCATTAACCATATCCCTGAGACCCAGGCTCTGTGGGGGAGAGTCAAGGCTCAGCTTTCAGAAAAGTGTGGAAATTCTGACGGACATGGTGCCCGTGTCTGAGGGTTTCTTAGTCATTCCCTGCACCCTGGGAAGCCCCACCGTAGGATCTACGGGGTGGGAAAAAAAGTGTTTGCAGCACCAGAGAGCTACCCTCCCCCACAAGCCAACATCCTGTGGGAAGAGCCACTAACCAGGGTGGCCTCTGGTAACCCCCAGGCCTTTAAACCCTCCCAAACACCTCCAAAGCCCGTGCCATTAGCAGCAAAGACCTGAAGTTCCAGCAGATGGGGATGAGACTGGGCAAAAGGGACTGGTGAGAAAACACGACAGACACCCCTCACTTGGGACGTCGAAGTTGGGGGTTTTCCCTGGAAGAGGGCATGCCACAGAAGGCTTCTCAGGACCCATCTGAGTCCACATTAAAATATTTTTCGGAACAAAAATCTTGCCATTGTTTACCCATGTTTTGATCTGAAGTCATAGGATTTTAGGGTTGGATGGGTTTCAGACCCATTCCTCTCTCTCGCCCAACCCCACCCCACCAGTTTTCACAACAGAGAGATGGGAGGGATCCCCAAAATCACCCAGCCTAGGTCATGGCCAAATTGGGTCTAGAATCCAGATGTCCTGATTTCTGCTTGATGAGAGATAAAGGTTTTTTTCAGTCAAGGACGATATCAGTCATTCCGTGACATGTTTGGCTTTTGAGAGTTTGGCCAGGAAAAAAAAAAAAGAAAGAAAGAAAGAAATGCTACGTATACACATCTCAAGAGAGAAATACATTTGTTTTACCCAAGTAGATGGTCCATTTGCAGGAAAAATAAATAGTATTTTCGCAACTAAGGGGTGGGTGAAGAATTCAGTTTTTTCAAGTCCCACAGCATGAATTTAAAGCAGGATATAAGTTCAGATTGTTTAAAAAACCTTTCTCAGTTTGGTTTCACATGGAAACAAAATATGCAGATGACACCAGGGTGAATTCTAAACCAGAGTTTGTTGATGGTTATCATTCATGGCTTAGAGCACTCGAAAAATGTTTAACACTTTGTGCATGTTGTCAGTATTCAGGGAAGTGAGTTTGGGGAAGAGGGGAGCAGTGGGCACCCCAGCATGCAGTGTAAACTCAAAATAAATGATCGGAGGATGAAGTTTCTAAACAGTTTTCCCCAGAGCTGCTGAGATGTTTCTGTTCCTGTTTTACAATCAAAGAGGAAGAGTCCTCTGGAGTCCTTGGACTCCCTTCTCCCATCGCTGTGCCTAGAGTTTGCTGTACCAGGTGCCCAGGGGAATCTGTTTAGGACAAGGGAGCACCAAAAGTTCGCCTTATCTCAGGCATGGAGAGGCACAGTGACTGTACCTTGTTTTTCATTTTTGGGGATTTTTTTTAGATGGAGTCTCGCTCTGTCACCCAGGCTGGAGTGCAGTGGCATGATCTCGGCTCACTGCAACCTCCACCTCCTGCGTTCAAGCGACCCTCCTACCTCAGCCTCCAGAGTAGCTGGGATTACAGGCACCCACCACCATGCCTGGCTAATTTTTGTATTTTTAGTAGAAATGGGTTTTCACCATGTTGGCCAGGCTGGTCTTAAACTCCTGACCTCAGGCGATCCGCCTGCCTCAGCCTCTCAAAGTACTGGGATTATAGGCATGAGCCACCACGCCCAGCTGACCCAAGTCTTAAAGAGTAAGTTCCTGTCCACCAGGTGGATGTGGAAGTTGAAGGCATCCCAGGTAAAGAGAACCATGCTCGAAACAGCATAGCATTGTCTGATCCTCCCGAATAGTACAGCATGGCAAGGGTTTGGGATGTAAGAGACAAAAAATAAGGCTGGAAAGGAACGTGGGGATAACCAAGGGCCTTGCAGTGGTCAAGAGTTTAGGCTTGAGCCTCTGGGCACTAGGAAGCCATCCACAGGATTGTAATGGCAGAGCCTCGGCTGTCCCTGATGGCCCTTTGCACGGGACCAATCCCTGGTGCGTGGTAGACAGACCCTTCCTCCCTGGAAAGGCCACATTCCAAATCCAAGTTTCTCTTCTGCTCCTGCTCCTTCTCGTCTGCACTTCCACTTTGAGCAAATCCTGTTTTTCAGAAACATTTCTTGAGGAGATGCGACCCCAACTGTATGCAGTTCTGTAGGAGCAGCGCTGGTGTGGAGCAACGAAAAGGAAGATTCATTTCCCCTGCTCACTCCCAAGCGGTTGACCCCAACTGTGCAGGCGTTTTGCACACTGACCAATGCCCCAACCCCAGCTGGGTGTCCCACCATTCAATTCCATTCTGACATAGTCTACCTGGAGTTAGCGAAGACCTCCACAGGGTAAGGGTTCAGTCCCACAGGCTGCCCCTGACTTCAGATGAAATCTCAAATCCAAGCTTCCAGAAGTTCTAAGCAATTGACTGGAAGTCGGAGATTCCCTTTAGACCCCCTCCTTTGGTTTGATTATTTGCTAGAACCCAACTCACAGAACTCAGGAAAAGTTAGGTTCGTCAGTTTATTGTAAAGGACACAATTCAGGAACAGACGGATGGGAGAGATGCAGAGGGCAAGGGAAGGGGACGGGGCGCAGAGCTTCCCTGCCCTCCCTGGGCATGCCCCCCTCCAGGTACCTCGATGTGTTCAGCACCGCACCTCTCTGAACCCTGTCCTTTTGGGTTTTATGGGGGTTTCATTACATAAGCATGACTGATTAAATCACTGGCCATTGTTACTTGAATTCAATCTTCAGCCCCTCTCCACTTCCAAGTAGGGCTAAATGGTCCAACCTTCTAATCACGTGGTTGATTTCCCTGATGACCAGCACCCCTATCCTTCGATCCCACCCAAACTCAGGTATGGTTGGAAGGGGCTTATTATGAATTTTAAAAAGATGCTCCAGAGCTATTTCAGGAGTAGGGACAAAAAGCAGATTCTCACAAGAGATGCTCCTGTCACTCTTATCACTTAAGAAGTTACAAGAGTTCTAGGAGCTCTCTGGCTGGGAGCTGGAGATGAAGACCAAATACTTCTTATTATATCAGTGTCACAGTAGCAAACCTTAAATCCAAGTCCTGTTTTCACCTCACTGGCTATGTGGCCCTGAGGCTAGTCGCTTAGCCTCTCCGGCCACAATTTCCTCTTTTTTCCCCTGTTCTGTGCAGAGGATGAGATCTGGCCTTCCAGACATTCTGGTTTGCCAAGATCCCATCTTAAGCCTTCCAAAAACAAATCAAGTGACTCTTCCTGAAAGCTCCCAGTGACCCCTTCCGTGGGAGCTTCTGCACTGCTGTGTGCAGAAAACAGTTCAATTCTGATTAATCCATACTGTGAGTGATTTGATGACTTCACATACATTCAAGAGGACCTGGAAAAATTAAAGGCCTGGCCCCTTTAAGAAGTCAGGTGGTAAAATAAGGATGTGCAGAGGCGCCTGTGAGTCAGGGACAGCTGAGCTTGTTGCATTAGGTTCATCTCTTTAAAAGGTATTTTCAGCATCCCTGGCCAGAGAGAGAGAGAGGAGAGCTGGGCCCGTGCCCTGGCAGGGAAAAAATGCTTAGGCAAGGAGAAATGAAATCCCCCCTCCCAGGAATCCTAAGAGGTCATTAACAGGGCCACTAATATTTGTACTCTGGATATATGCTAACCGAAGGCAGGAACCAGGGCCAAAGCCTGGGAAGAACTGCTAGTTGGAAGAAAATAAACAAGGCAGTGTGGAGTTTATGTTCAGATTTAGCAGCCAGGTGAGTGCATGGGACTTGGGAGGCTTGGCTGCTGTGACACCTTATCTAGTGGGGGCATTTCACGCATAAGTTGAGGTGGCCAGTCTGACTGCTGCCTAATCCCTATTCTTTGTATGTGCGTTGCCTGCTCTGTCTCCACTTCTCTGCTTACACAGGCAGCCGAGCCTGTGGTGCCGCCCTTCCCTCCCCACTAGGGACTGGCATCCCCAATCCCCTGGCAGACATGCAGTGGTTTTGGGGATTTGCCCTGCAAGAAAACTGTCTTAGTAATACCAACATCAGACGAAGGTGAACACGGAATCATCTACGAAAACCAGTGAAAGAAATGACGCTGAGATCTTTGATGTGGGTTTTGAACAAAGAACAGTTTTTATGTTGAGATGCACATGAAAACCAAGAGTGGCTTGACTGTTTATTTAGAAAACATTTCAAACAAACTTAGGAATTGTCCTTAATCTCCATGACCCCGAGCTCCCGTTATGCTGGGAGTGAAGGCAGCTGCAGGCTCTGCGGATTGAGTCCGGGAGGTCCCCGGGAGCCTTTGATGTCACTGGATCAACTCTCACTGCCACCACATGAACTTCACAGCCCTAGGTACCCTCTGTCCTTTGACATGGAGGCCACCCTTGGAGGGTGCTTGGGGCCAGCTATCTAGTTGGACTTACTTCCCTGGGGCTGGATTTCAGCCTCTTCTTTTTTCTTTTTTTCTTTTTTTTTTTGAGACCGAGTCTCACTCTGTCACCCAAGCTGGAGTGCAGTGGTGCGAACTCAGTTCACTGCAACCTCCTACTCCCAGGTTCAAGCGATTCTCCTGCCTCAGCTTCCTGAGTAGCTGGGATTACAGGTGCACACTACCACGCCCGGCTAATTTTTGTACTTTTAGTAGAGACAGGGTTTCACCATGTTGGTCAGGCTGGTCTCGAACTCCTGACCTTGTGATCCACCCGCCTCAGCTTCCCAAAGTGCTGGCATTACCGGCATGAGCCACTGTGCTCGGTCTCAGCCTCTTTTCTTTAGGGAGACGTTTATTGAATTCAGATGGAAGAAAGAGACAGGCGAAGATAGTAAACCTCCCTGGGAGGTCTTGGGGCCATGGTGGCAGGAGAGGTATATGGCTGGCTTTCTCGCTGACTCAGAGGCTTGAAAAGTCACTTGCCATGGTGCCTGGGTCCCCCACGATGACCTTCAGGGGTTGTATTGAGTTCAACCCTATTGAGAGGTGACTACCCAGTCACTGAGCTCCTGCATGTTTCAGAATAACTCTAGGATATGTCGTCATCCCATCTAACTGAGGAGGGAACCACGCTGAGAGGTTACATTCCTTGCCCAAGGTCCTAGAGTTAGAGAAGGGTAAACCTGTTCTCAAGGCAGTCCCAACCTTTGAGGATTTACAGTGCAGAGGTGGAGCATCATCCCAGAAAGGGGACTCAGACCTAGAACCTAGAGGAGGAGGAGAACTGGGATAGGAACTAGGGCAGGGAGGGGATGGCAGAACCCTCCCAGGAAGGTCCACTAGCCCTGGGCACGTGAACCTGAGCCTTCAAGAAGCGTGCCTTACGGATGTCAGCACCTCCCCACAGGGTGTGCAGCTAGGAGAGCTGCAGGCCTGATGAAACAGGCGCAGAGCATCACTGTTTTCTGCTGGCTCTCCAGCATTTCTTTCTGGTTTTAAATGCTTGTTGACTCTGACCTCTCACTGCCCTGTGAGAGGTTCAGGAGCTTCAGAAAGAATAGGACTCACCTGTCCACCCAAGCCACCCAGGAAATTCCTACAAATCCAGCTCTAAGCAGAGCTTCTGGGCCTTAACGGCATCCTCCCACTGTGATGGGGTGGGCTCCCAGTTCAGGACTGGGCAGGAAAAGTTCTTCATTTATTATTTGATCAGACACACTTTTTATTGAGCACCGGGTAGCCGGAATAGCAAAATCAGAGCAAACTCCCAGTTTCCAGAGAATATGAAGCACAGCTGGGGAGACAAGGAGGGGAGGCCACGGTTTTTAAAAGTCCAGTGCCATCCTCAGGGCAGTGACAACGCAGGAGATAGTTCTGGGGCTCCTTCTACCCAAAGTCCCAAGTACCCCGTGTGACCCCTAAGTGGAGACAGCACTCTGGAAACCCAGGTATGGTCCTGGCGTGACCGCCTTGTCCTGTGGCCTGGAGAGAGTCACTCACTCCCCTTCTCTGAGTCTCAGCTTTCTCACCTGTAAAATGGGGCTAACACCACCTGTCTTCGGGGAGGGTGGCGAAGACCCCATGAGACCTGCTAATAAAAGTGCTTTGAAGAGTCGTAAAGGAACATATTAAGAGCGGATTTCCATTAGGAAATGGCATTGTATAAAGCACACCCACAGGCCAGACCACGTTTTGAAAGCGATGCCCTCCAGGAGAGCCTGATCAGAAAGTCCTTTTGCTTTTGGGATGGCCCCTGTCCTTCCCATATGGATCACATTTCCTGCCGAGCAGTGTCACCTCAGCCTCAGCAGAGCCCCTGTGCTGCAGGCCGGCTGGGGGCACGCGGAGTTCTTTCTTTACAAGAGAATGAAAGTTCAACTTCCTTAATGGGCAGATGGTCCGAATTATCCCTAGGGCTCTACTCTGCAGCTGCAGAAAATCAGAGCCTATTTTCCCAGCCCCATGTGTTTATTTCTATTCTCCACGACCTCCTTTCTTTCCTCTTGTTTTGCTCTGGCAGGGGGACTAGAAGGCAGGAAAAACAAACATAAAGGAGCTGCAATCTTCCAGGCTTAGGGTGGGCTTTCCCTCTGCTTTTCTGTAGAGGACAGTTCCCTGGACTTTAGGTCCCTTCTAGTGCACAGCCAAGCAGGTTCTGGGATAGTTAGTGACCAGCTCCTTTCTTAGAGCCCCTCAAATGCTGTGAGTCCCATTCATCCATTCATTGCCCCGCTCATTCATTCCACACCATCCGTTGAGCACTGGAATGTGCCAGGCTCTCTGTTTGCTGTAGGGATGTGATTTGGAACCACAAGGTTGCAGAACGGTGGCTGCCTTCACGCAGCTTCCCATGGGGAGTGCAGAGAGACACGGAAGAGGGAATCACAGTGCAGGATTTCTCATTAGTGGGGAGCACATACTGGGGCCACAATCGGGGAAGCCTTCCCGGAGGAGGTGACGTCTCTCTGCCTTACAAGACCCCACAACCAGGGAGTTGTGTAGCCGGGGCTTGATCCCAGATTCATGCTCCCCCACAGAGCTGCTCAGCCTTGGCTGTGCACCAAAATCACCTACGAATTGTTCAAAACTGGCCCCTCACACTGGTGGGTTTCAGAGCTTCCCAGGTGCTTCCTAGATACAGTCAAGACTGGAGCTACTGCTTTCAGTCTAAGACTCATTCCCTTAAGCCTGAGAATAGTGGATCCGGCAGACCCCATAGGGCTGTTGTGAGATGGATGAAAAGCACTTTATGTTTGGAGAGGGCTGTTATTAAATATTTGTCTTAAGTATTCAGCCTGAGAGTCGCCTCTGTGGATTGAAAATAACAAGCCTTTGCCCTTCTCTCTGACGCTGCCATGTGGCAGCTGTGTGACCCTGAGCAAATTTTTACTTGACCTTTCTGAGCCTGTTTTCTCTTCTGTTGAATAAGCTGTAATAACTAACTCGTGGAGCTGCTGTGAAGAAGAAATGAGCAAATGCACGTACGAAGCACTTTGCGCAGTGCCCAGCCTGTGCATGGTGGGACCTCAGTAGACAATCATTCTCTCCTCTGTTTATGCCCGACTTGAACTCTGTCCTGGGTAGTACCCAGAACTTGGCTGTGTTGTCGCTGGGTTTGAGGATGGCTCTGAGCCAGGTGTGGCCAAGCCCTGCTGGCAGTAGATAGCTCTGAGGTTACCCCAGCCCTGGAAGCCAGTTCTGAGAGATGGCAGCCACTGGCCATTACATAGTCCTCCTAAACCTGCTGGGGGCAGAGGAATGAAACCGCTTGCTCAGTTGCACTGAAAGAAGGAAAAGGCTATTCCCCATCTCATATCCCAGTGATAGCCATGAATCCCCAAGCACACAGTGTAAAATAAGGTAGGGAATAATCGGATGCAAAACCCTGGGATGTCCAGAGATGCCATGGTGAGTAAGTGAAACCAGATCCTGGCTTTACAATCCTGTAATGCATTCCCCAGAGATGCTGTTGGGTTCCCTTCCATTCCCAGAAGCAGGATGAGCAGCTGTCTGGCGTGCTACAGAGAGGAGAGGATCTCTGTGTTTGAAGTAGAGGGGAGGGGTTCAAGGCCAGTGTCCAAGGCCCCTTCCAGCTCCAGGGTTCAGGGGCATCTGGGGTGAGACCCAGCCTGCTTTGCCTGGGACCCTGCCTGTCTGACATATACATTTACAAAGCAAAGAGAGCAAAGAAATGTTTGTTTTTAGAGGAGAATCCCCGCATAGTAGATTCCTAAGGTCTGCACTAGGAGCTCAAGCGTGGTCGCAGCCCTAGCATTGCACTCCTGGGCCATTCCAGAGCTGCCTTGCTTAACGAATAACATCCAGTTTGCATCAATGTACAGAAAGTTGCTGACAGCAGGAGCTGGTCTTCTGCCTCACGGATGGCCTGGTCCTGCCTCCTCTAATATGCTAAGAAGCCAGAAACCGAGCCCTGGGGAGAACAGAGGAAGTTAGGAGGAGACTCATTCAATTCAGGGGATGAGCCTTTTTGTTCCTGCTTCCTACGGGTGCAAAAAGGCTTTCAAGGATACATCCCACGGGTGTCTAAGCCATCCCAAGCATGGGGACCCTCGGAGCTGACCCACATGCTCCTGGGAGGACTGCCAGCTGGCCAGGGGTGGGAGCTCACACTAGGTGCCAAGTCCTTGACATGCCCTGTTGCTCCCAGCCGCCACCGTGATGCCCATTTTTAGAAGGTGAGGTGTGGAGAGGTCACTTCTGGGCCATGGTGGAGCCAGATTCCAAGCCTGCTCCTGAGTCCAGCCTGCCTCTTTCCACCCTGCTAAGTTGTCTCCCCACAGGAATCACCATGACAGTGTTTGACACTGTGCAAATCCTAATTTCCCCAGGACCCACAGCAGCAAGCGGCTGATCAGTTCTCAGATGGGTGTGGGATTCACAGGTGCCCTCCTCAGGCTTTTCCAGTCCCAAGGACCAGAGACTCATCCGGGTCATTTCAAGTAATGAGGATGTGCGAGGAGATTTGGGACGACCAGGACCCATAGTTCAGGTGGACCTTGTGGATCCTGGCCTGAGAAGGTCACTCGGAATCCAAGGCCGTTCTGGGGGCCACTGGCCTTTGGCTCAGCTTTTCACTGGGAGGCCTCTTCTCCAACATGGCTTATTGATTCCACCATCCCTGCCTCTCGGTCTCTTTGTGTCTGCTCGGCTCTCTCCGTATTCCCCAGTTTGGCCTCCTGGGAGAGGTGGCCCTGCTAATCTTCATCAGAGTGGCTTGGACAGAACTTCTGAGTCGGGCCAATGATTTACGGTCTTTCCCACATGGAAGGCAATGCCCACAGGCCGTGAGCATGGCACACACCCGACCAGCCTGTCGAGAGCCACGCTCTAACCACATCTGATGTCTAAGACAGACAGAGCTGGACCCTAGTTACAGCGATAAGAACAGAGTGTAATCAGTGATAACTATTGCAGCAGGGAAGAGTCCAGCGTGAACTGAATGCAACCTTGATGTGTACAGAGGAGACAGGTATTTTAAGGGAAAAGGAGGGATTAGGGAGAGGGAAGAGCGGGGACTCAGTAGAGTCAGGGAAGTGAAAAATTACAAAAAGCAGAAAGGAGCTAGTTCACGTAAAACCCATCTGGGTTTGATACCTGGTGCCTATCACAGTGAGGCTTCTGCACTCCCACAGTGGCCAGGGGACAGGGGCCCTGTCTTCAGGTGTTGGCTGGAACATACAGGAAACTCTTTTGGTAGTCTTGCATGTTCTCAGGCAGGCACTTTAAGGGGGGCCAGATCATCCTAGGGGTGGAATCTTGAGCTGTTAGAAACTATATTAGTGGGCTGGGTGTGGTGGCTCATGCCTGTAATCCCAGCACTTTGGGAGGCTGAGGTGGGCAGATCATGAGGTCAAGAGATCGAGACCAACCTGGCCAACATGGTGAGACCCTGTCTCTACTAAAAATACAAAAAGTAGCCAGGCATGGTGGTGCGCACCCGTAGTCCCAGATACTCAGGAGGCTGAGGCAGGAGAATCACTTGAACTCTGGACGTGAAGGTTGCAGTGAGCCGAGATTGTGCCACTGCACTCCAGCCTGGATGACAGAGCGAGAGTCCTCCATCTAAAAAAAAAAAAAACAAAAACCTGTAGTAGTGTCTGTTCACATCTATATAGACATGTCTCGTGTCTTTATAGAGGGGAGACTGAGGTTCAGGAGAGCCTGGCTACAGAGCCTTTGTCACTGATCCGCTCAGCAACCCTGAGAGGCCCATGTGACAGTGAGGAAATGAGGAAGAGCGTGTCCTGATGCCTCTCAGACTTGCGAGAGCACTCGTAGCATGCCTGGACTGGCCCTGCCCATCTCGTCTCTACCCTGGGCTCCCCTCACCCACCATGCTGCCTGCTTCAGACCCACACTTGCTGGCACAGCCTGGAACTTCCTCGGGGCATTTTGCATCCAAAGAAGAGACAGGGTGAAATACCTCTGCGTCCCCAAGGCTAGATCGATACACGTTTAGAGATCAATTAGCAAGGCGGCGATCTAGAATGATCTACAGAAGGGCAGCACAAATCAATACAATTCAGGGTCAGTCCACAAGTCACTGTGTGCACAGTGAGCTGTGGCCTCTGTGCTGGGGCAGCACCTTTCCCACCCCTCCCACCCTGAGCAGGTGGGATCTGTGGGTGAGAACAGCACCCATTCTGAACATACAGGCACCGGAGGTTAAGACTGGAACCAGGGAGGTACAGGGATCCGGAGGCATTCAGAAGGGGATTCCAATCATGCTTGCTCATAAAGTCATGCACGCATCTACCCATTGCCCTCCACGCCATCTATTCAGCACTCAGGGCCCTCAGCCAGCCACGTGTCATGTTAAGTGTTAAGGGGCCATAAACAAACAAGACATGGTCTCTATTTCCAAGGGAAAATAGTATATGTGCTTGTAACCCTCACAGACGGAGAGTGGTGTCACCTGGTTTTAGAAGTGCCAGCCTGCTCCACCCTGGGCCCTGCTGGTTTAACCTCAAACTGTCTTCTCTTGGTATTATGGTTTGTTACTGAAAGTAGCCAGCATCAGAAAGAGAAGTGGTCCCAAAAGAGAAGGATCTGGCATCACAGTAACGGCTGGTGACTTCTCTCTCAACATCAGTTTCCTCAATTTTTTTTTTTTTTTTTTTTTTTTGAGACGGAGTCTCGCTCTGTCACCCGGGCTGCAGTGCAGTGGCCGGATCTCAGCTCACTGCAAGCTCCGCCTCCCAGGTTTACGCCATTCTCCTGTCTCAGCCTCCCGAGTAGCTGGGACTACAGGCACCCGCCACCATGCCCGGCTAGTTTTTGTGTGTGTGTGTGTATTTTTTTAGTAGAGACGGGGTTTCACTGTGTTAGCCAGGATGGTCTTGATCTTCTGACCTCGTGATCCACCCATCTTGGCCTCCCAAAGTGCTGGGATTACAGGCTTGAGCCACCGCGCCCGGCCACACCAGTTTCCTCAATTCTAACTGAGGGTTTTGGCATAGGGAGCCCCTGAGTTCTCTGCCAGCTTTGACATTCTGTGGTCTTTCTTATCTATTTTAAACTGTTAGTTCATTTGAGTGAGTCCAGGGCAAAGACAACACTTATTTATCCTTGCATCCTTAGTGCCTAGCACAATCCTGGAATGTGGTAGTAATTCTGTACCTGCAACTGGATGGATAAATAAATATGCAATTGGAAAAATAAACATAGACATTGATAAAACATGCATAAAGAATTAATACAGATAACGCATTTTTGGTGCTGCAAATCTGTGCACAGGAAGTAGAATCACCCTGGACTTCAGCGAATATTATCACTTTCCTCAAAAGCTAAGTCTGGTTTATCCTACCCTGCCTGCAATCGTTGGCATGTTCATTTTCAAATGCAAACTCAGCAATGACTGTGCTTCACAAAGGCAACCCTGCCTTCTTGGTTCTCCCATAAGACTCAGGAGAAACCAAGCTGTTTCTATGAATTTTAGTTAGAAGCATTGCAGTTCCAGGGTTAAAGTAATTGTTTTTTCACGTAACTGCTCCATCAAAAGGCATCTTGCATCAAAGTCGTGATGCAAATTGGTGGATCATGCCCAGGGATTTTCTGAAAAAAGAATTCTGGGAAAGAAAGGAGGGTACAGATGGAGGATTGGCCTGAGGATTAAGTCTCAAGTTCAGGCCCCGGCTCTTCTGCTAGCTGTGGGATGACTTGGGTAAAGCACGTCACCTCTCTGGGCCTCTGCTTCCACGTGTGTCATGAGAAGAGTGTGGATGACGTCATCTTCAAATCTCTACCAGCTGGCAAATGCTATGCTTCACCATCATTTGTGATTATTGGAAAAGCCCAAAGATGGTGTCACAATTACCTAAAAATTGCCCCAAGCGCTAAGTAGTGGGACATCTGTTGCCGACAGCTAAGCTAATGGAAGTTGTTCCTAGTGATATCCTGAGAAAATGCTAAGATTCCTTGTCCAGACCCATGCCTGGATCTTCTCCATGACCTGGCCTCATCTGTGCTTCAGCTGTGCCTCTTTACTGGGGAACAAGCTCAAGCTTTGAGAGATTTGGGGCCCATAGCAGGAGCGTGGCTGAGGACCATGAGGTTGGTCCCAGGGGTGACCCGGGTGAAGGGCAGGCTCAGTACAACAGGTCAAGGAATGGGGAGGCAGGTGCTGTGGTCTGGGGCTGCAGTGAGGCAGACAGCTCCAAGCTGGGGCTGGAACTGACACTCCAGAAAACTTGTGGGGTGAAACAATGAGCCCCTTGATCTGGGAGACAGCAAGGAGGCTACCCAGCCAGGAGCCAGTCTCCTGCCCTATGTTCCCTCAAACCACTTCCCTCCCCTAGGGTTACACAGTGAAACCAGGCAAGGACGCTCTGGTCTGGGCTTTGAGGTGACAGCACTTTTCTCTTTCTGCTTCTCCTTATCGAAGGGGAGAACCTTGGTCACAGGGTGTTGATGGGGCTTGTAACCAAACCGAAGTGGGATCTTCTGACCTGGAGTGGTAAAGCCAACATCCGTACTGAAATTGTGCAGTGGGAGGAAGCATGGTGTTTATTTGCAGGGCACCAAGCAAAGAGAATCTGGTAGCTCATGCTTAAGACTCAATTTCCTGGATGGCTTACAAGCAAGGCTGTTTAAAGACAGGGGTAAATTTCAGGAAAGCAGAAGTTACAGGCAAATTTGTAAATCAATACATGGATGTTATACACTGGTTTGGCCTAAAAAGGTGGGAAATCTGGAGGCAAGGGCTTACACATCATACATGGCTTCAAAGACTTTCTGATTTGCAATTGGTTAGGGAAGGGAAATTTTGTCTAAAAACTTGGGTTCAGCAGAAAGGAATGTTAAGGTCTGGCCTGTGGATGTGACTTCCTCCAGGTCCTCAGAGATAGCCAGGTGCCTGGAATTTCCCTTTATTCTATGGCAGTGGAGAATAAAGAATAAAGAACATAGTCATTAGCTGGGCATGGCAGCACGCACCCTGTAGTCCCAGCTACTTGGGAGGCTGAGGCAGGGGAGGATGGCTTGAGCCTGGGGGACGGAGGTTGTAGTGAGCCGAGATCACACCACTGCATTCCAACCTGGGTGACAGAGCCAGACCTTGTCTCAAAAAAAAAAAAAAAAAAAAAAAAAACCAAGTCCATCAATCAGAGTTCAGGTCTCAGTTTCTCCTCATTCGAGGTCTACATGCCAGCAAATCCATTTGGTTCTAGGTTTCTGAAAAACATCCAGCTGGGTTTCTGAAAAACACCTCAGGGACATATGTTAAGATGTTCTCTTTGGTTTCTATAGAAAGCCAAACATCTTATGACTCTAACTTCTTTGACTATTATTTTAAGCTACTATTACTTTCTTTCTTATCAAGTTGCTCATTTACTTCTTGGGGCTAGCTAGGTGCCTAGAATTTCCCTTGAAGAAACTCAAGATGTTCTTTTATTTCCATGTTTGGGGGCCTGGAAGCTCCTAAGAGGGGTCCCTGCTCCATCTCAGGCTCACGGTCTCCAATTCTGGGGCAGCAGGGAAAAGAGGAACAGAGATGAGCTCTGTGGACATCTGGGTGTCTCTGCTGTGGGGGGCAGCGGTGGGCATTACAAGAAAAAGCTTTGCCAAAACCTTGTGGGATGGGGATTGGAACAAGCTGTCAAGAACAGCCTCCCCTTGTTTTTAGTAAGGAAAAGCTCTTGGTGTTTGCCTTAAGCTTGGGTCTCCCAGCCAAGTGATGCTATGTGCCGGTGCCATTCCTGCACAGAGCTGGTGAGGACCAGCCTTGTAGCCAGTACCATCCTCTCAACTTGCAAACCGCAAAGGCATGGACGGGCAGACCCCAGTCTGCAGGTTAGGGATTCAGAACAAGAGGAAAAGCATGATAGTCTCTTTTCCTCTTGCACCTAACGCCCTCACCTGAGGGATGCAAATCAGATATCCACACAGGAGTGGTATGGGGCAGGTTTTTCTTCCGGGTTGCTGATCCTCATTGCACAGGAAGGATTTTCAAGGGCTCAATGCGGTGTGATGCCAAGGAGGAGGTGAAGGGGCCTTGTAGTCATTGAAGGACAGTTACTAGGGGACGTGGCTGCAACCTCAAAAGCCTGGGGTTCCATTGCTCATCACCAGCTCTCTTGCCCTTTGCTCTCTATCTGGAGCATCTGCTCTTGCTTTGGAGCCTAGGAGTGTCTGAATTTCCCACAATCAAGAATCCCTGTCTCCCATTTTCCTCCACTGCCATGTGCAGAGAGAGGCATCTCCCTGACTCCAGTAGCCCCGTTCCCCCTGCAGGGACCCTCTTGGGGGGCATCTGAGAAGGAAGCTCCCTGAACTGACAGGAAGAGTCTTGGGGAAGTCACGGACCAGGCTGAGGCTGTCTGTCAGTCACTGTGTCTGATTAAGTGGGGGCTGACACATTGTGGGGCAAGAGCATTTCCCAGTGGCGGTTGGTTGCTTGGTGGGAAAGCTTTGACCTGGGGCAGAAACTGCCGGGAAAAAGCGGAGTTTAAATCCTCTGCCCACAGAAACCCAAACCTCTTAAATCATGACGTCCTTCTCAGGCTAGAGGGTAGTCGCTGCTGGAGGGCATTGGTGATTCCCCAAGTGTGTTGCTGGAGGTGATCTCATTGCTCAGCTCTGGGAAAGGCTCCTGGCTGCCTGCCGGCCTCCCTTATATCTCTTCAGGGACAAAGGAGGCCAGAGACACGAGTTTCTGAATTTAGACTCCAAGTTCCTGAATCGGGGCAGCCTACATCATAAGCAAGTCAAACCTCAGCCTGTGGTTTCCCAGAGAGGTGGTCACAGAGTTGAGATTTTGTGGGTGGGGAGAAAAGGATGCAAAATCCACAGCTTGGGACCATGCTCTGTGAAGTGGAGCTAGAACAAAATGTGACCTCTGATTTGGGTGAGTCCAGGGGAGAAGGTGTGGCTTTCAGATTTGTGTTGACCCTGCTGGGGCAGGCAGCATCTGTTGACCCTGTGGGCAGGCGGCCCTCCACCATGGGGGGAGGCCCTGGGTCTAGGGGGTCTGGGGACAGGTGGTGAGGAGCAGGCCTCCGTGCTTGATGAACTGACACTGGGGTCTGGGTGGAGTGGTGCCTTGTCCAGCCTCACCCAGGTGCTCTCTAGTTCTTTTTCTCCCTTGAGGGCACTTTTCAGTTCCTGAGATCAATGTGGTCCCTACTGAGGAGACCATGAGGAGCCCTGCAGGCCATGATTTTGCTTGGTGCATGGTGAGCATGGGCCATGGCCCAGAGACATCCTTGAAATCGATGCTATGTGTCCCATAATTATGGTTATCATATGTTTTCAATTTTTTGAAGGTGTCTTGTTTCCAAATATTCTTCTATCACTTCCATATACATTGAGACCTCTTAGGAATTTCAGTATTTCAGCATCCAAAAGACATTTTCCAGACTTCCCCTTGCAACCACCATGATCATTGGACAGCCATGTCCCCATTCTCTCACTTGAGATGTACAGTCATTGTAATAGCCTGAGCTCCAGGTCCAGAATCCAGAGCCATCTCAAGTAGAGAAGGCAGCAAGTGTGTGATTAGAAGGGTTGTGATATAATAAAGAGGATGCTGAAGATTTGGGGCCCTGATGGTGGATTCTCCATTCAGGTTGCCACCAAAACCCTGGACTCTGGGGAGCCATGCCCTCCAGACAGCACCTGCCCATCTGGGTCTGTATTAATGAGTATTAATGTATTAATCCATTAATGCACGCCTTCCCTTTGCACAGGCTGGGCATCTCAGTGCACTGGGCCCTGTACCAGGTCACGTGATCCTCAGAAGGCTCACAGTGTCCTAAGAAAGTAAATAGCAGTAGCAATTATGATACAAAGCTATAAGCATGCACCTAGAAGGGGCCCTGTTGAGTGTGGGGACCAGGAAAGGAGAAGAGGCATCTAAGCTGAGATCTAAAAGACAAGGAAAACTTAGGCCAGAGTATAGAAAGGGGTTTTCCGAGGTGAGGGAGTCCATGTCCTTCCTCAGCTCATTCAGGTCTCCATTCAAGTCCTTCCTTCTCTACCTGTCCAAAATGGCACTTGCTCTCACTCCTCACTCTCCACCCTCTTCCTTGTTCACTTGTCCAAGATAGTACCTGCCCTCTCAGTCCCTCCCTTGTCCACCTGTCCAAGATGGTGGCTGCCCTCGCTCTCATTTCCTTCCTTGTCCACTCAGCCAAGATGGCGCCTGCCGTCACTCTCCACTCCTTTGTTCACTTGCCCACAATAGTGCCTGCCTCACTCTTTACTTCCTTCCTGTGCTTCTGTTCCCATCTATGCTCTTATCACCGCTTGGCTATGATTATGGTTCTGTTTTTGTTGACTAGCTGTATTGCCAGACTCTCCCTAGAATGTCAGCTCCATGAGGGCAGGGACTCTGTTCATGGGCATATCCATAGCTGTCTAATAGACTCTTAGTCACTTACTTGGCTAAACAAGTAGGTGCACAAAGTGAGTTCAGGCTGGCCAGAACAGAGAGGCTAAGTCAGGGAGTCTCCAACTGTCTGCCTTGGCTGCCTAGTCACACCCAGCCTCTTCTTGTTGTTTTGACCCCACACGTGACCTCTGCCTGGCCTGCTCTGGGACTCACAGCATCCTCCTGCCACTTCTTTCCCTACTTGCTGACTCCACGCTGTGGCTTCTGTTGTAGGCCCCCTGATGCAGCCAGAGGTGAGGCAAGTCTGTGAGAAACCAGGGCTGACAGCCTGGCCTCAGCCAACCCAGGGCCAAGCCCCCACATAGCAGCCAGGTCCCCCTTGGTGCTGCTGGCTGCAGGTTAGCCTGTCCTTACCGCTCCCAGGGAGTTTCTTGGTGTCAGACCCAGCCTCTGAATTCCAGCTCCTCTCCACGTTTTTCTTCTCCAGGATCTCTCTTGCGCAGCCTCAGCCTGCTTGGGGACAGCCTGCATGAGTTTGTATTTGCAGTCTGTATGGAGAGAACAGTCACCTGGCCAGGGATGAAGGATCCACAGCAAGTACATCCAATATCGAGAGGAGGCATCCCTGGTGCTCTCGCTGTAGTCTTTAGCATCCTTCCTGGGATTGGGGTCGCTTCCTGGTGGCTTCCTTGGTGCCTCTGCAGAATTTTCTAAGAGTTTTCTTGGCCCAGGCATGTGGCCAGTTCTGAGTTCTCTCCTTTCTCATGGGGCACAGATGTCAATTCTGCCAACTCTTTCAGGACCTATGAAGGTCTTTGCCAAATCACAGTCATTAAAAGGAGGCTCCTTCCAGCCCACTTGGCCAAATAAAAGATAAAGGAAAAACAAAAGTCCAGGAGTACCGCGCTTATTGGTAGCAGGGCTTGAGTAGGTTTGTTATTTTCTCTGGTAGTTCACGTAGGCATTTTCCTGCATTGTGTCACCCACTTGTCACTGGGTTCCAGTACAATTCCACCCCCACCCACATGACACCAGTGGTTTCTGGCTTTAAAAAGAGATGAGCTTGATTTCTTCTCTGACCTTGGATTACTGAGGGTTGGAGCTAGAAGGAACCTTGCTGATGGATCGTCTAATCCAAATGCCAGTCCACAGCCCACAAACCAATTACCTCTGAATTATTTGGGACATTTGGAAAATATAGATCCCTCACTCTTGCCACTAAGATTCTCTTTCAGTAGGTCTGGATTGGCCGTGGAATCTGGTGTTCCTAATGATCTTGAAAAGACCCACTGACCGCTCCAGTATCTTATCAAGTGAGGATGCTCAGGTCAGGTCCCAGCAGGGGAAATAGCCCCCAGGAGTAGTGGGGCAGGCAGGATGGTGAAAAGGATATGGGAAGACGCATCAGGAAACCCAAGCTGTGATCCCAGCTCTGGCACTGACCATGTGTATCGCCCTGAGACCATGACTTCCCAGCCAAACCCTGGCTTTGTGATGATCCAAAGGCTTCTTTCAGTTGCTCTGGTGTTCTTTGAGTCACCAACATTTCCCCTTGGAGAACCAATGCATTGTAATGCTCAGGAATGACTTTCTACTCCATTCTGCAAACTTTGATTTTTCATTTCCTCCAGCCAGGCTGTGTGCTAAGCACTGAGTTTAGAGAT
Organism: Chlorocebus sabaeus; assembly: GCF_047675955.1. Taxonomy (NCBI): domain Eukaryota; kingdom Metazoa; phylum Chordata; class Mammalia; order Primates; family Cercopithecidae; genus Chlorocebus; species Chlorocebus sabaeus. The sequence goes on along the minus strand of NC_132911.1, from coordinate 27,478,121 downwards.
CAATGTGGCAGGGGCTCAGCCCTCAGAGAAGGGGGAAGAGACCCGCATTGCTGACGCTTCCATGGGCCAGGAGTGTGCCCAGAGCCCTTTAACTTTGTTGTGTTGTGTTTGCATGACAGTCCTGCAGTGTGGATGTTGTTCCCATGTCGCAGTCGGGGAAATGCCCTTAGAGAGGTTGTGAGGCTAACTTAAAGTCATTCAGGTTGAAAGGGCCTACTATGTGCCAGGTGCTATTCTGAGCTCTTCACATCTATTGCCATGTTTCATTGATTCTATGACACACATTTACATATCTGTGAAATCAGGACGCATCCGGCACTTGACATAATTTGCCACCTACACCAGAGTTTTTTCCTTCTTAGCAGCATATAAAACAGTGAGGTGCCCGTTACAACAGGTGGCATCTCAGATTTGATGAACCAACGTGTCTCACAGTTGCAGATAGTAAGTGGCAGAACCAAAATTCACAACCAGCTCTCTCTGGCTTAAAGCACTTTCACACTCACAGCCTAGTGGGAAAGTGAACATGAACGACCAAATCAGGGCTAAGACATTTCCCGGGACACAACAAGGCTACCTGCCCACAAAGCCTTAACCATCCTCGGCTTCCTATTTCTCCTACACTCTCCTCCCTGGCAGGCAAGGCTGCTGGTCACCGGGTCTCAAACAGTGGAGAGAAATCTGGTAATCACACTCCTTGATATTTACCCAGATGAGCTGAAACTGACATCCACATGAAAACCTGCACATGGATATTTATAGCAGCTTTATTCATCCAGGCAAAAACTTTGAAGCAACCAAGATGTTTTTCAGTAGGTAAATGGATGAGTAAACTATGGTGCACATAGAAAATGAAATATCATTCAGTTCTAAAAAGAAAGGAGCTATCAAGCCACGAAAAGACATGAAAGAACCTTCCATGAAGGTTCACTTACTTATTACTAAGTAAAAGATGCCAATCTGAAAAGGCTGCATACTGTATGATTCCAAATATGACATTCTGGAAAAAGCAAAACTATGGAGACAGTAAAAAGATCAGTGGTTGCCAGAGGTAGCGAGGAGGGAGACATGAATAGTCCCACTGAATAGGTGGATCACAAGAGACTTTTAGGGCAGTGAAAAGATTCCGTATGATATCGTAATGGCGAATACACATTTTTATACATTTGTCCAAACCCATCACATGCACAGCACCACGAGTGAACCCAAATGTAAGCTGTGGACTCTGGGTGATGACGATGCATCAGTGTAGGTTCATTGAGTGTAACAAATGCACCACTCTCGGGGGATGTTGATATTGGGGGAGGCTGTGTGTAGGGGGAGGGGTGGTGTATATAGGAATTTTCTGTACCTTTCAATCAATTTTTCTGTGAACCTAAAACTACTCTTTAAAAATGGCTATTTTATTTTATTGTTTATTATTTCAACTTTTATTTTGAATTCAGGGGGTTCATGTGCAGGTTTGTTACCTGGGTATATTGTGTGATCCTGAAGCTTGGAGTATAGATGATCCTGTCACCCAGGTAGTGAGCATAGTGCCCAGTAGTTAGTTTTTCAACCCTTACCCCTCTTCTACCCTCCCCCATCTTGTATTCCTGCCACCACCCCTGTGTTTAGCTCCCACTTAAAAGTGAGAATATGAGGTATTGGTGTTCTGTTCCTGCGTTAATTCATTTAGGATAACAGCCTCCAGCTGCATCCATGTTGCTGCATAGGACATTATTTTGTTCTTTTTTATGGCTGCATAGTATTCTATGGTGTATATGTACGACATTTTCTTTATTCAATCCACTGCTGGTGGGCACTTAGCTTGATTCCATGTCTTTGCTATTGTGAATAATTCTGCAATGAACTTATGAGTGTATGTGTCTTTTTGGTAGAATGACTTATTTTCCTTCAGATGTATACCCAGTAATGGGATTATTGTGTCAAATGATAGTTCTAAGTTCTTTGAGAAATCTCCAAACTGCTTTCCACAGTGGCTGAACTAATTTACATTCCCACCAACAGTATAAGCATTCCCTTTTCTCCACAGGCTCATCAGCATCTGTTGTTTTTCGACTTTTTAATAATAGCCATTCTGACTGGTATGAGACAGTATCTCATCGTTGTTTTGAGTTGCATTTCTCTGATGATTAGTGATGATGAGCATTTTTTCGTGTTTGTTGGCTGCTTGTATATCTTCTTTTGAGAAATATCTGTTCATGTCTCCTGCCCACTTTTTTTTTTTTTTTTCTGAGACAGGGTCTTGCTTTGTCATGCATGCTGGAGTGCAGTGGCACAAACATGGCTCACTCAGCCTTAACCTCCCAGGCTTAAGTGATCCTCCCACCTCAGCCTCCCGAGTAGCTAGGACCACAGGCATGGGCCACTGTGCCTGGCTAATGATTATTATTTTGTAAAGACAGAGTTTCCCCATGTTGCCCAGTCTAAGGCTGGTCTTGAAGCCCTAGCCTCAAGTGATCCTCCTGCCTTGGTCTCCCAAAGTGCTGGGATTATAAGTATAAGCCACTAAGCCTGGCCCCTCTTTTGCCCACTTTCTGATGGAGTTATTTGTTTTTTGCTTGTTGAATTAAGTTCCTTATAGATTCCAGATATTAGACCTTTGTTGGATGCAGAGTTTGCAAATAGTATTTTCTCCCATTCTGTAGGTTGTCTGTTCACTTTGTTGATAGTTTTTTGGGTTTTTTTCCCCTCCTGTACAGACGCTCTTTAGTTTAATTAGGTCCCACTCATCCACTTGTCAATTTTGGGTTTTGTTGCAATTGCTTTTGAGGACTTAATCATAAATTCTTTTTCAAGGCCAATGTCCAGAATAATGTTTCCCAGGTTTTCTTCTAGGATCCTTACAGTTTGAGGTCTTAAATTTAAATCTTTAATCCATCTTGACTTATATAATTTTGTATAAGGTGAAAGGTAGGGGTCCAGTTTTATTCTTCTGCATATGGCTAGCCAACTGTCCCAGCGCCATTTATTAAATAGGGAGTCCTTTCCCCACTGCTTATTTTTTCAACTTTGTCCAAGATCAGATGGCTGTAGGTGTGTAGCTTTATTTCTGGGCTATTTTGTTCCATTGGTCTCTGTGTCTGTTTTTGTATCAGCACCGTAGTGTTAAAAAGCTATTTTTTTTTTAGGTGGAGAGAAGGCTGGCAAAGGGCAGGCGAGGCACAGGGAGATTTGCGGGCTGAAGTCTTGATATAGCGGGGCCCCAGCCCTCTCTTCCTCCTACCCAGGGACCGGGGGAGTCACAGAAGGCCCCTGGGGGCGGGTCCTGGTGTGTCCAGAGCTGGGTAGTGACAGTCGGCTGCTCTGGCAGGTGGCGTGGAGGCCCCGATGATGATTCGTCTGGTGAACGGTTCAGGCCCGCATGAGGGCCGTGTGGAAGTGTACCACGACCGGCGCTGGGGCACCGTGTGTGACGACGGCTGGGACAAGAAGGACGGAGATGTGGTGTGCCGCATGCTCGGCTTCCGCGGCGTGGAGGAGGTGTACCGCACAGCTCGATTCGGGCAAGGTAAGGCGCTCTGAGGGTAAAGGACATGGGAGAAGGCCTGCACATCCTAGGACTGGGCCCCCCTCCAAAGCCGGAGTCCCTTCCACTGCAATTCCGCGAGGTCCCCAGCCTCTCCCCGAATGCTTGCTGCAATGAGAACTCACTGCTCTGCCCCAGGCAACCACCTCCGGTGGTCATCAGACAGTTCTGATGATTAGAACATTCTTCCTTTCCCTGGATCTAAGTCCGGTCTCCTGGTGGTGTCCCGTACCAGCCCTCCCCAGTCCTGTGTCCCAGGCACAGCTTCTGTGGTCTCTCTCCCCTTGGCTAGTTCCTCAGACCTTTATAACTTGTTCTCATGGCTCTGTTATGCTTTTATCATTAACACTGATATGATACTCACTCTGTGCCAGGCTATGTTCTCAACATGTAACAAATATTCACCCATTTCATCTTTACAGCACTATGAAGTATACAGGTATCATCGCTGTTTTTCTTTTTTCTTTCTTTTTTTGAGGAGGGGAACAGGATCTTGTTCTGTCATCTAGTTTGGAGTGCAATGGTGCAGTCATGGCTCACTGCAGCCTTGATCACCCGGGCTCAAGCGATCCTCCTACCTCAGCCTCCTGACTAGCTGGGACTACTAACCATCCCCAGCTAACTTTTTACTTTTAATAGAGATGAGGTCTCACTATGTTGCCCAGACTGGTCTCAAACTCTTGGGCTCAAGCAGTCCACCCACCTTGGCCTCCCAAAGTGCTGGGATTACAGGCATGAGCCACCGTACGCAGCCATCCCAGTTTTTCAAATGAGGAAATAAAAGCATAGAGAGGTTGAATAACTTGCCCAAGGTCACACAGCTAGCAAATGTCAGACCCAGAATTTAGACTCAAGCAGGTATCCTAGGAGTCTGTATTTGAACCACTCTGCTGGGCTGTCTCTGCCTCTCTGAGTCTTTTATTCTCCAGGTGAAAATCCCCAGTATTCATCTTGTCCCCATATGACAAGATTTGGAAAGCCTTCATCATTTTGATTGCTTTCCTTTTGACATGCTGAAGCACATTGACCTTCCTACAGATGGCACAACAGACTCTGAGGAAGGGGCACAGACCCTTCTTAGATGGCTGATTTGAACCCTGCATTTGTTTCCTGATGGAAAGAATCAGAGACTCTTGTGTTGACGCACAACTAAAACAATGGTCCCACGTGCGCAAACCTGGTACTCCCCACACTCATTCAGTAGTGAGCTGTCCCTCGACGGCGTGTCCTGGCCCTGTCACTTCTGCACTCTGGGTCACCTGCAGGCTAGCTCCTGTGACCTTCCTTCTTGTGGATGCTGGGGATCTTTCTTTCTTTTTTTCTCTTTTTAAGAGATGAGGTCTCCCTCTGTCACCCATGGAGTGCACCCTCTGGAGTGCAGTGGTGCAATCATAGCTAGCTGCAGCCTCGACCTCCCAGGCTCAAGCAATCCTCCTGCCTCAGTCTTCAGAGTAGCTGGGACCACGGGCGCATGCCACTACGCCAAGCTAATTATTTCATTTTATTATTTTGGAGAAATGGGGTCTCGCTATATTGCCCAGGCTGGTCTCAAACTGTTAGGGATCTTTCTAAAATGAGTGCCTGGTCACCTCACTCCCTGCCTGGGTCCTCAAAGGATTTTTATCACTCTCAGAATCAAGCTGAGTTTCCCTAGCTCAGCACCCAAGGATCTTCTTCATCCGCCTCCTGCCCAACCCATACCTCTCCACACTGGCTCCTTCCATGCTCCCTCACCCCCAAGTTGGGAATAACCCTCCTCTATGCTCCCATCACATTTTTCTCTATCACAGCACTTCTTATACTCTCCTGATCCCTGTGATATATGGAAACATCTTGAGGGCTTCACCTTTATAGTTTCAAATCCCAAAACTACCTGGGTCATAAGAGGAGCTGGATAAATGTGGAAGGGAAGAAAGGAAGGCGGGAGAGAAGGTAGGAAGAAAGGGAGGGAGGAGTGAAGGGAGGGAGGGAGGCAGGGAGGAATGGAGGGAGGGAAGAAGGAAGAATGAAGGGAGCGAGGAAGGAAGAATAGAAGGAAGGAAGGAATTCCAGTGCCTGCCAAACCTGAGTCCTCCCTGTCTCCAAGCCCTGACGGTTCTCCCAGGGGTCTGGCACCATAAAATTTCTCCTGGACAGGGCATAGTAATCAGATTTTCTGTTTGCATGGGGGAAGCCAAGGAAAGACCCAAATGGGAGGGCCTTGAAGATGTTCTAAATTTGAAATTGGTCCAGGAGGTGTTGGAGTGATGCAAATGGAGAGGTGGAAGGGTGATGACTGGAGGGAGGCCCGGGAGGCCGCGGAAGGGAGTGTGACCTAGTGCAGCTGGGAGCATCTCCCAGGGAGACAGACAGATGGAAAAGGAGGTAAGGATGGGTGCACATCAGATAGATTTGTAGGTGGGAACAGGCAGACAAAATTAGGAGTGTTCACTTCTAATTAGAGCATTATTACCTCCTCTTGTCCTTTTATCTAAGATAAGATTCAAATATTGGGAAATAGCTTTAGTGCAAGGGTCAGCCAACATTTTCCATAAAGTGCTGGATAGCAAATATTTTAAGCTTTGTGGGCCAGGTGGTCTCTGTCACAGCTACTCGGTTCTGCAGTTGGAGTGAGAAAACAACCTTAGCCAATATGCAATCAAATGGGTGGGGCTGTGTTCCAATACAACTCCATTTATAAAAGCAGGCGTTGACCAGACCTGGCTCATGGTTTGCCGTCCCCTGGCTGAGTGTTACGGGCTGTGCACTGTGGCTATATGAGGAGAAAAGACTGCACTGGCCGAACACAAGAGGCCAGATCAGGGCCTCTTCCCCTCAATAGTTACATACTTAGAGATGTCACTCAGTCTTTCTGGGGCCTCAGTTTCCCTCTCTTAAATACCTGTTAAATAGCCCTCCTGCCTTCTATGTGTGAGGTACAGATGGAAGCCTGTAGGATTCAGTGTAACTTTTTCCTACTATGAATAAATAAACACATAGAAGCTCGAACGTTAGCTCCATAAGGCAGAAATCCTTTGCGTCTGTTGTTTTGTCTTTCTTTCTGTTCATCAGAATGGTACTGAGCACACAGAGGACTCAATAATTTGGTTTTCTGTTTGTTTGTTTGTTTTGTCTTTGAAACTGAGTCTTGCTCTGTCACCCAAGCTGGAGTACGGTGGCATGATCTCGGCTCGCTGTAACCTCCGCCTCACAGGTTCAAGTGATTCTCCTGCCTCATCCTCCTGCGTAGCGGAGATTGCAGGCATGTGCCACCACGCCCATCCAATTTTTGTGTTCTTAGTAGAGACGGGGTTTTGTCATGTTGACCAGGCTGGTCTTGAACTCCTGATCTCAACAATCTGTCCTCCTCAGCCTCCCAAAGTGCTAGGATTACAGGCATGAGCCACGGCGTCTGGCCAAGAGTCTGCTTTTCTCTGTGTGTGTGTGTGTGTCTGTGTGTGTGTGTGCGCGCAACAAGGCTTTTATTTCACCTGGGTGCAGGCAGGCTAAGTCCGAAAAGAGAGTCAGCACAGGGAGATGGGGTGGGGCTGTTTTATAGGATTTGAGTGGGTAGTGGAAAATTACAGTAAAAGGGGGTTGTTCTCTGGCGGGCAGGGGCGGGGATCACAAGGTGCTCAGTGGGGGAGCTCGTGAGCCAGGAGAAGGAATTTCACAAGGTAATGTCATCAGTTAAGGCAGGAACAGACCATTTTCACTTCTTTTGTGATTCTTCAGTTACTTCAGGCCATCTGGATGTGTACGTACAGGTCACAGGGGATATAATGGCTTAGCTTGGGCTCAGAGGCCTGACATTCCTGTCTTCTTACATTAATAAGAAAAATAACATAAATAGTGTTGAAGTGTTGGAGCAGCAAAAATTTGGGGGGGATGGTATGGAAAGATAATGGGCGATGTTTCTCAGGGCTGCTTCAAGTGGGGTTAGGGACAGTGTGGGGTTAGGGGCAGCTTCGAGTGGGGTTAGGGGCAGTGTGGGAGAGATTAAGCTGAAGGAAGATTTTGTGTGTCTGCTTTTCTAACAAGCTCTCCAGTGATGTTGACAGCACTGGTCCTCAGACTGTACCTTGAGTAATCAGCTGTCAGTTCTAAAGCTCAAGCAATGATTGGTACCCAGAGCTGACGGGAGTTCTAGCCTCTGCCTGGTGGTGCCAGGAGCAGAGAGGGTTTGCTGGCAAATTCCTCTGGGAATGATCCCCCGCAGTGTTGATGTCACTGAAGATATGCACTGCTCCTCCCTTGATGACCCTGTTCCCATTGTATGGGTCCTCCCATGACTGGACGCAAGCCAGAACCCCTGGTGAAACACCAGCTAGAGTTTCCAGATCCTATGTATGCATTTGGGCTGGGTCACCTTGGAACTGTTCTTTATTTGTTAGTCTTTATTTGCTTTGGGTGTGACTAATCCCACAGAGCCCTGGAGCTTGCAGCCTTTTCCTGGGTAATTTGCAAACCGATGTGTCTTCCAGGAGACGTTTAATCTGAAAATCATTCTCTGCCTCAAAGGGCTTATTGTGTAAGAGCCACAGCTATCCAGGCCAGGAAGAGGCTCTGGAGAAGAGACAACATCCAAGGAGGTGGTGGAAGGGGCCTCTCCTCCCTGCTCCAGCCCTGGATTCATTGCATGGCAATCCCTTGACAACAGTGGCTGAAAAGGTCTACATCACAAAAATATGTTCAAGCCATTTAGTTCATGTGTTAGAACCAAACAACAGGGGAGTGGTTTAAATGTTCTCTTGACATTCTTTGTAAAGGGATTTCACCCATGTACTTCAAGAGTGAATGACAGAGTTTAAGACTTTAATAGTCAGTCCTGACACTTCCACTAAAAAAGAGGGGTTGTCCGGCTCCTGACACATAGCCGATATTCATAGCCACTACCATCATCACCATCAATTATTGTGATTCTGCCCTCAAGAAACTAATCCCAGAAAATAAGTATGAGGTCTTGTGGGGAGGTGGAGAGGGCAGCTGGAAGTCCCTAGATTTGAGTGTGCAGCAGAGCCAAGTCAAGGGCAGACACAGTCATGCTCTCTCTTCTCCTTCTTGCCCTCCTGTGTATCTGCTTAGAAGCTGTGTTTCCCTGTCTCCACAGGCACTGGGAGGATCTGGATGGATGACGTCGCCTGCAAGGGCACAGAGGAAACTATCTTCCGCTGCAGCTTCTCCAAATGGGGGGTAACAAACTGTGGGCATGCTGAAGATGCCAGTGTGACATGCAACAGACACTGAAAGTGGGCAGAGCCCAAGCTCGGGGTCCCACACAGAGCATCCTTCCTGCATCCCTGGGGTGGGGCACGGCCCAGGGCCACCCTGACCATGCCTCGGCCACACCCCATCCAGCACTCCCAGTCCTCACACCTGCATCCCAGGACCGTGGGGGCCAGTCGTCATTTTCCTCTTGAACATGTGCTCCAAAGTGTAACTCTGGGACCTACTGCCCATCTCTCTCTTCCACCAGGTTCCTGCATGAGGAGCCCCGGTCAACTGGATCACCACTTTGCCCAGCCTCTGAACACCATGCACCAGGCCTCAATATCCCAGTTCCCTTTGGCCTTTTAGTTCCAGGTGAAAATGCTGAGAATGTGTCAGAGACAAGTGCAGCAGCAGGGATGGGTGGTAGTACAGATCATTTGCTCTTCAGACAATTCCCAAACCTCCATTAGTCCAAGAGTTTCAACATCTTCCTCCCCAGCAAGAGGCAATGTCAAGTGATGAATTTCCCCCCTTTACTCTGCCTCTGCTCCCCATTTGCTAGTTTGAGGAAGTGACATAAAGGAGAAGCCAGCTGTAGGGGCAAGAGGGAAATGCAAGTCACCTGCAGGAATCCAGCTAGATTTGGAGAAGGGAATGACACTAATGTTGAATGACTACCATGGCAGGCTAAATAGTATCTTGGGTGCTAAATTTATGTATCCACTTAGCTGCATTGGTCCAGGGCATGTGAGTCTGGATACGACCTTACCTCCAGGTAGCACTTAACTGGTCCATTCACCTAGCCTGCAAGTCAGAAGACAGAATGACTGAGACTATGTTCCCATCTGAACTTATGGTCTTTACTTGGCCTGAGCAAAAAGCTTGTGTACAGTAACTAGAAAGTGTGGCGTGTAACTAGAAAGTTGCATACTTCAGAACCTCCAGGATGTGAGTGCAAGGTCAAACATGATTGGCTTCCAGGCCGACCGTCAGTGTAGGAGGAAAGCTGATGTGGAGGGTGACATGGGGGCTGCCCATGTTAAACCTGAGTCCAGTGCTCCGGCATTGGGCAGTCACGGTTAAAGCCAAGTCATGTGTGTCTCAGCTGTTTGGAGGTGATGATTTTGCATCTTCCAAGCCTCTTCAGGTGTGAATCTGTGGTCAGGAAAACACAAGTCCTAATGGAAACCCTACGGGTGGAAGGAAATGAAGATTCCCTATAACCTCTGGGGGTGGGGAGTAGGAATAAGGGGCCTTGGGCCTCCACAAATCTGCAATCTGCAGCCTCCTCCTAGAGATAGGGAGATCATGCTCTGCTTTTTACATGAGGAGCAGAACTGGGCCATACATGTGTTCGAGAACTAGGGGAGCTACCTGGTAGCAAGTGAGTATAGACCCACCTCACCTTGGGGGAATCTCAAACTTATAGGCCTCAGATACACGATCACCTGTCATATCAGGTGAGCACCGGCCTGCTTGGGGAGAGACCTGGGCCCCTCCAGGTGTAGGATCAGCAACACTCCTGGCTGACAACTAAGTCAATGTGGCCCTAGGTCATTCTTGCTTCCAATATGCTTGCTACTCCTTCAACGTCCTAATGATGAGAAACTCTCCTCTGACCAATTGCTATGTTTACATAACACGCATGTAGTCATGCCTCCCTTGCCAGAGCCAATGTATGTATGCATATATAAACATAGCACTTTCTACTACATAGTTCAGCACATTGCGAGGTTTGCATTTAAATTAAAAACCAAAAAACTAAACAAAAAAAGACTAAAGATAAAAGATGCCACACTGAACAAACTAAATTCCCAACCCGGTTCTGGCAAAGAATCCAGTTATCGCTTCCATGAAGACGCACGTACTCTCTTACTTGGTCTTTTCATTAGGGAAAATGTAAGTCTTGTTTTACATCAAATAAAAACAATGTTAAAAAGTGTGTGAACCCTAAAAATGGAAGTCTACTAGTTTACATACCTACTTCAGAGAACATGGAAATGACCATGGGCCTGCATTTCAGGGACTAAAGGAAATTAGGCCTAGCCTAAAATACATCAGACCTTTTGTAAGAAAGAATTTCAATAAAGCAAAAACATGTCACTAACAAGCTTTCCATGACATACATTCCTTCTCCTGAAAACCTGGTGAGTATGGGGAGGGCTGGTGAAATTGGATGATGTGATCATTTTTCAGTGGGGATTGGTAGTGTCGGCAGCTTATAGGAAAAGTCACCCTAATACTTCTGGATGATAACAGGGTCTTGTCCAAGAACAACAAGGAATGTGATGGCTCAAGCCTTATTTGGTAACCAAAGGAAGTGGGTCCCAAGCAACAGAACAATCACCAAGGCCCATCTTACAAGAAAACTGCTTTTGCATTCAATAGAGAAAAGAACACCTGTCTGTTTCCTTCTCACATCTCCAGAGTCCTCAGTTGGGGGTGTGCTTCCCTCCGGAGTTCCAGAAGATCGTCCAGAGTTAGGTACTGGGTCTGTGAAGTCACTGGCCCCATCATCTAAGGACAGGCAGGAATTCCAGGTACAGAACCTGAACAGTGTGTGGGGATGGCCCAGGTCACTGCATAGTCCTGGTCACATGCTTAAAGTGGCACCTCTGGGAATAATGTGCTGAGACTGCTGCATGATTTGCTAAGTCAAGAGAAAAGTTGACATTCTGGAAATCCACAAAGGATATACCTTTTTCTTTCTCCTCTAAAAGTCCTGGTGGTGCCCCCACCCTCCCAAATCTTTGTGGTTCCTGTCATGCGTGTCCATGTGAAGAGACCACCAAACAGGCTCTGTGTGAGCAATAAAGCTTTTTAATCACCTGGGTGTAGGCGGGCTGAGTCCGAAAAGAGAGTCAGTGAAGGGAGAAAAGGGTGGGGCCATTTTATAGGATTTGGGTAGGTAAAGGAAAATTACAGTCAAAGGGGGGTTGTTCTTTGGCGGGTGGGAGTAGGGGTCACAAGGTGCTCAGTGGGGGAGCTTTTTGAGCCAAGATGAGCCAGGAAAAGGAATTTCACAAGGTAATGTCATCACTTAAGGCAAGAACTGGCCATTTTCACTTCTTTTGTGGTGGAATGTCATCAGTTAAGGCAGGAGCAGGGCATTTTCACTTCTTTTGTGATTCTTCAGTTACTTCAGGCCATCTGGGATATGTGCAAATCACAGGGGATGCTATGGCTTGGTTTGGGCTCAGAGGCCTGACATTTCCCATTCTGTAAACAGGTTACATGGAGAAGAGCAGTGATACCTTTTTCCACCCTCTTTAATATCTAAAAGACACGATGACTTGAGTGCCTGATTTGGGGCTTATGTGTGTCATAGTTAAATGCACCCACTCTTGTGCCCTGGACATGTCTCTAAGGAGATACCACTTTGTCACCCGTAGGAACCCTAGAATCTCTTCAGCGACATTGTGTGATGATAGTCATTCTTTATTTTATTTTATTTTATTTTTTTGAGACAGAGTCTTGACCTGTCGCCCAGGCTGGAGTGCAGTGGCTGAATCTCAGCTCACTGCAACCTCCGCCTCCTGGATTCAAGCGATTCACATGCCTCAGCCTCCTGAGCAGTTGGGATTACAGGCATATGCTACCACACCCGGCTAATTTTTGTATTTTTAGTAGAGATGGGGTTTCACCATGTTGGCCAGGCTAGTCTCGAACTCCTGGCCTCAGGTGATCTGCCCGCCTCAGCCTCCCAAACTGCTGGGATTACAGGCGTGAGCCACTGCACCTGGCTTTTTTTTTTCTCTTTTTTTGAGAAAGGGGCTCCCTCTGTCTCCCAAGCTAGAGTGCAGTGGCGTGATCTTGGCTCACTGTAACCTCTGCCTCCTGGGTTCAAGTAATTCATGTGCCTCAGCTTCCCAAATAGTTGGGATTATAGGCATAAGCCACCATGCCCAGCTAATTTTTGTATTTTTAGTGGAGCCAGTGTTTTGCCATGTTGGCCACACTGGTCTTGAACGCCTTACCTCAAGTGACCTACCCACCTTGGCCTTCCAAAGTGCTGGAATTACAGGAGTGAGCCACTGCGCCCGGCCCAACAGTTAATCTAACATTTCTATAAAATGTCAAATGTGTAAGTCACTTGTCTTCTTAGAATAGCTCTTCGTTAGCCCTCTGGAGAGCATGCCTTGCCTTAACCCCTTTCCTCTCCTTACCCCAACCTATAGCTTTTTGGAGCTGAGGGGGTTCCTGACTGACTGGAGCTTTATTATTTATTCCTCTCCACCATCTTCCCCAACTAGAACAGGCTAAAGAGCTCTCAGGAAGAAGGACTTTCTGTACCCTGGGTAATTTTTCCTCTCTGACTGAGGGAACTTGAGTGGCTCCCTGGAGAGAAATGTATGCACTTTTCTGGAACTTTCTCTGTGTAGTTTCCTTCTCTCAGGGACTGTGCCCTGCAAATTCTAGCTGCCATGGCCTCCTGTCACCAGTCTTGTCCCCTCACTTCAGCAAGATTGCCTGGCTCTGGGCCCCCCTCCCTGTGCCACCCATTATCCCTTGTCTGAAATGATCAGTTGCAAGTATTTCATACTGTTTTCTGATTATGACAGAAGGAGGGCGATTTTGGTAATGAGTACCCTTTCATGGCCAAAAGCTGAAGTCTTCCCTGTGGGTACTTTCTGGTTGAAGAGAATCATAAGGCAATGGCCTGGACATGGAAACAGGTATGTGAAATGTATCCAAGGACACTAGAGAAAAGATGTTAAATAGACATATGAAAGGTATGATATCCCATGATATCTCTTCTTTTGGTCTTTTCATTTGAGAAAACAGAAGTCTTGTTTTACATCAAATAAAAATAATGTTAAGTGTTTGAAAGGTGTAAAAAGACCTATATCAAACATCTCAAGGTGAAACTATGATGTCTGGGTTGAAAAATATATTAGTTGGTATTAACAGCAGATTCGAGGCCACAGAAGAAAGGATTAGGGAGCTTGAAGAAACAATAGTTCAAAATGAAACACACAGAAAAAAAACTGGAAAAAACTTAGTAGAACATCAGTGAATTGTGGAAAAACCTCAAGTGGCAAGTATATGTATAATTGGAGCCCATGAAACAGAGGAGGTCAGAAAAAAATATTTTAAATAATGGCTGAACTTTTCTTAAATTTGGTGAAATCCGTAGACCCATAGATCCACAGAACTCAACCCTGAGCACAAGAAAAATGATGAAATTCTACATGAAGTGACGTTATAACTAAATTGCTTGAAACCACTGATAAAAAAAATCTTAAAAACCAGAGTTGGGGAAAACATTATGTAGAGGGGTGCAAAGATAACAGTAACAACAGATATCTCTTTGGGGAAAAAATACAAGCTAAAAGACAGTTGTGACATTTTTAAATCACAGAGAGAGAAAAAAAAAACTGTCAACCTAGAATTCTTAACCTAGTAAATATATCTTTCAAACACAAAGGTGAAATACAGTTTTTTCAGACGTATAAGAGCTGAAAGAATTCAGTACCAGCACACCTGCAGGCACTACAAGAAACATGTTGCTTGTTTAATTTGTCACTGACAAAGTTCAGATGCACTACAAAAAATATGAAAGGAAATCCTTCATGCAGAAGCATAATGATACTAGATGGGAATATGGAACTACACCAAGATCAACAGCACTGGAAATGGTCACTACATGGGTAAATAGAACCAATATTTTTTTGGCATTTAAATCTCTTCGAAAAATAATAAATTGGCCCAAGCCAAAGTAATAACAATATCTTGTATTGGAAAGGATGTGGAGCAACTGGAACTTTCATACATGGCTGGTAGGAATGTAAAATGATACAACTACTTTGGAAAACAATTTGGCAATTTTCTTAAAGAGTTAAACATATACCTACCATACAGCTCGGCCACTGCAATACTAGGTATTTACACCCAAGAGAAATGAAAGCAGGTGTTCACACAAAGACTTGTATACAGATGTTCAGATAAAGCTGTAATAAGAATGGGACAACGTAAACATTCAGCAGGTGAATGAACAGACAAATTGTGCCATATCCGTACAACAGGCAGAATCATGGATGAACAAAGCCAAAAGTTGGAACTTTAAAAAGACAAATAATATTGACAGACCTGAAGCAAAACTGATCAAAAAAGAAAAACAGAAGACACAAATTAAAAGCAGTAGGAATATAAATGAGGACAAAGTAGAGGCATTGCAGAGAAGAAAAAGAAAATTAAGATAGTATTGTAAATAACTTTTTGGGAGGCCAAGGTGGGCAGATCACTTGAGATCAGTAGTTCAAGACCAGCCTGGCCAATATGGTGAAACCCTGTCTCTACTAAAACTAGAAAAATTAGCCAGGTGTGGTGGTGCATGTCTGTAATCCCAGCTACTTGGGAGGCTGAGGCAGGAGAATTGCTTGAACCCAGGAGGCAGAGGTTGCAGTGAGCTGAGATCATGCCACTGCACTCCAGCCTGGGGGAAAAGAGTGAAAATCCGTCTAAAAATATATATATATATAAAAAACTTGATGCCAATGTATTTGTTGGAAAAATTTAAACTACAAATAGATTTTAAATATCAAAACAGAATCAAGAAAAAAACTTGAAGAGTGCAATAACACATAAGGAAATAGACTCTGTAATTAAAAATCTTCCCACAAAGAAAACACTAGGATCAGATGCTTTAAAAGGTAAGCTCTAGCATACATTCAATAAATAGAACATCTAAATCTTGAGATCCAGGAGATTGCCCTCCCCTCTTCTGCCATGTGAGGGCACAGTAAGCAGGCACCATTTATGAGCCAGGAAGTGGCCCTCACCAGACAATGAATCTGCCAGCACCTTGATCTTGGACTTTCCAGCCCCCAGACCTGTGAGAAATAAATTTCCATTGTTGATAAACCACCTAGTCTCTGGTAGCTTGTTATGGCAGCCCCAAACGACTGAGACACTAGGTATTTAATGTTTGAGAAAAGAAGGAAGATCCAAAAGGAGAAAGAAACATCCTCTCCTTTCTGTACTAGAGAGACAGAAAAGAGAATTTATATGGAGGGAAGGGGGCTAGGCATTACAGGGATGGACAGAGGGAAGGGGGTGTTGACTTTGCATTCTGAGGAAATATCCCTATCCTGTGGTATTTTGAATTATTACTTTTAAAGTTCATTTTTTTCCCAGTAGCCTCTTTCTAATCACAGAGGGAAATCTTCTTTGGAAATTATAATATCTGATTGGTTATTGCTGGTAAATTGCACTGCTGGAAAAAATATTACCAGATAAAAATGTTAAATCCCCAAATAAAACATCTCAGCAGTGGGTAACTACACCTTGATGTCATTCATTGAGCGGAAACTTTATTACAATTAGTGGAGGCCATTTAGTAAAATAGAAAGATTTATGGAATATAGAATTAGAAGACCTGGATTCAAGTCTTAGTTCCACAACCTACTGGATAAACCTTGGGCTGCAGCATCATCATTATAAATGGAGGTATTCAATGTATCTTGTGTTATGAAGATTTTTTAAAAAGTGAAATAGTGTTTTACAAATTCTAAAGCATTATACAAAGAATATTACTTGTATAACAACAGGGAATACATTGGCCTTTGGTTTATTGGAGAGGTGGTCATTAGAATTTTAAATTATAGGTAATTGATCAACAATAAAATAGAATACAAATGCCTTGATAAATAAATACATTATAGAACCAAAATAAATTATGCTTCATTCCATCACATAGATTAGCCACAGATTTACATGGATTTGCAAGGAAACATGGGATTTTTGCTTTTTTTTTTTTTGAGACGGAGTCTGGCTCTGTCACCCAGGCTGGAGTGCAGTGGCTGGATCTCAGCTCACTGCAAGCTCCGCCTCCCGGGTTCACGCCATTCTCCTGCCTCAGCCTCCCGAGTAGCTGGGACTACAGGCGCTCGCCACCTTGCCCGGCTAGTTTTTTGTATTTTTTTAGTAGAGACGGGGTTTCACCGTGTTAGCCAGGATGGTCTCCATCTCCTGACCTCGTGATCTGCCCGTCTCGGCCTCCCAAAGTGCTCGGATTACAGGCTTGAGCCACCGCGCCCAGCCCTGATTTTTGCATTTTTAATCCCACTCTGGGAGTCTGCACGTGAGACAGGAGGACCCCTTGGGTCCAGCTCTTTTCTGGAAGGGCAGACACTGGAGTATCTGTACCGTGGACAGCTTCAAAACACACCACACAGTCCATTTCCTTGTAATTTTACTGGGTAACAGGCCAACGAGCTTAAGGGAACTTGAAGACCGGAGGGTAGGATAGGGAGTAAGTTAAGCCGAATAGGGAGTAAATTAAGTCGGGGGTGGCGGGAGCGGAAGGGAAAAAAAGCTGTGTCCTTCCCTCCATCCTCTTCATTAAGACCGCCATCGGCTCTCTCCTGACCTCTGCAGGTTGATGAGAGAAAGACAACTGTAAGCTTTAGGGAAAAAATGCAGGATGTTTAGGGCCAAGGGCAACTGGATTTCTAAAGCCGACTTATATGAGTTGTGCTTGTATGAGTCTTCTAAATCTTATATGCACATTGTTGAAACGCAGATCCTCATTCAGCAGGTCTGGGGTGGGGCCCAAGATTCTGCATTCCTAATAAACTCTCAGTGATGCTGCAAGGCTGCTGTCCATACCCACGTGTTGAGTAGCAAGGCTCAAAGGGACTTTCAGGGCATTGAATGCCAGAGGTGGAAAGGGCATTAGAAGTGCTCAATCTCCCTTTTTGCAGGTGAAGAAACAGAGCAGAGAGAGCAGGCAGGCACCACCACAAATGTATAGAACATGAGAAATTTCGTTTTCCTAAGCCTGGTTTCCTTGTTGGTAATATCTAAATATGTGAGCTTGGAAAGTCTTTCAAAGGGTAGCAGAATATAGCACTTCAAAATGTACCACTTTGACATAAGAATTATTTTGAGCTGAAGGCAATTGAGAGGAAGCAAATACAAGGAAAGCTCTCTGCCCTCCCTGCTATGCCCAAAAGCAGGATGTAAATTTGCAAAGGTGCCCCTCCTCCCTGCTCCACCAGGAAAGACTAAGTTGATCCCTGGAGATGACTTTTGACTCTTAACAGCCTGAAGACCACACAAGGGGAATCCACATAACAAACTCTATTAACTAGCCTGCATCTATATTTGACTTGCCACAATTTGCCACCCCTAGAGACTCAGGATCCTTCTCCTTTGTCTTGTCACATTTTTTTCTTTTTTTTTTTTAGATGATGTTTCGCTGTTACCTAGGCTAGAGTGGGATGGCGGGATCTCAGCTCACTACAATCCCCATGTCCCGGGTTCAAGCAATCCTCCTGCCTCAGCCTCCCAAGTAGCTGGGATTACAGGCACACACTACCACACCCAACTAATTTTTGTATTTTCAGTAGAGACGGGGGTTTCACCATATTGGCCAGGCTGGTCTTGAACTCCTGACTCAGATGATCTGCCTGCATCAGCTTCCCAAAGTGCTGAGATTACAGGCATGAGCCACCGCGCCTGGCCCTTTTCACTTTTCTAAAAATGTATTGTTCTTTGTTAAAGATACCATATAAGCAGGAGTTCTGAGCTACCTCTTTGAGAGTTACTCCTTCCCTGAGTTTTCTCCCATGCACATATGAGATATGTGTGTTAATAAACTTCTCTTCATTTTTCTCTTACTAATCTGTCTTTTGTTACAGGGGTTCCAGCCAAGAACTTAGAAGAGTAGAGAGGGGAAATTATTTTTTCCTCCCCTGCAGTTTCCAGCTGTAATATTTAATGATGCCATCACTTGCCCAGAGCCACACTGCTAGACAGATCAGTGCAGGACAAGCCTTTGCCTCCTCAAATGATTAGGTTGATGGCAGAGGCCACCAAAGATTAATGTGATCACCAGAAGCCATGGGCATGAAAATGGCTGTTTCGCATGATAGATAATATACACTTTTTCTGTTTCTCCTTGACGTGCTGCTGGCTGGGGAAGTAACTAGTTCTAGATGAGGTAGGAGATGCTCCTGGTTTCCAAGTGAAATTGATATTTCCCAGATGGTAGGAGTCCAATCCAGATTGCTCAGGGCTGGGAGAATGACGGAGGGAGGGAAGGTTAGAAATAATCATAAATTCTTCTTACTATTGTTTCTAGATGGAATAGCATAAAAAGGCCAACTCCCAAAACAGACCGCTCCAGCCTGTTATCCACTAGGTAAGAGGGGTGTTGCTTTGAGCCTGACCCCTGTGCCCCCTCAGGATACCCACCTCCCCAGTGTGTGGAGACACCACGTCCCCCATGCCCCAGTTGCTCCCTGTAGCCATGCTATTGGGAGAGCAGACAGGACTATTGATTTTCAATTCAAAGACATTTAGAGGCAAATTCAACCAACTCTCAATTCTGTTAGGTGTAATTGGTCCAAGCTTTGGAATGAATTACCTTCAAAAAACAGCTGACACTGCACTTAATAATCCAGGGCCTTGGAATGGATCACCCCCAACCCACAACTAATTGGCAGAATATGGAAAATAAGCACTAACTCATGGAATTCATTAACATTACCACTTAAAGGAATGGTTAAGCTATATGAATTTGGAAATGCAGAAAGTGACACTTATGTGTATCATCTGGCATGGAGTAGTGGAAAATTCCCTGAACTGGGAAGCAGAAGATAAGGGCTCTGTCACTAAATCTGCCACTTAGGAGATGTACGTCCTTGGGCAAGCTGCTTAGCCTCTCTGGGACTCAAATTCCTACCTTTGAATTAGATGATCTCTCAGTTCCCTCCCAGATCTGGTATCTTATAACCTCAAAACCCATGTAGCCTAAGACAAAACTCACAATTTCTACAGAAAGATGTTACCAGTAAGAACGCTCTTGCATCTTAATGCCATAAACAGAACTGTCTGTTCTGTTCGAGTTGATAGATGGGGGTGCCGTGTACATAGTTAGTGGCCTATCATCTGGGGCTTTCATTGTATTCAGCTTTTTTTCCTCAGCAAGGAGCATAGAACTTGGCACATAGTGGTACCTCAAATGTTGAGTTCATGAGTAAATGAAAAGAGTCATGTCTTAATGTAGAAATTCTCAAATTTGGCAAAGCCTAAGAATGCGATTTCCTTGATCCTACTTCCATTTACTAATCTGTCTCCTCTTTAAAGCCACATCTCAAAGGAGATTATCTGGATCAGGCACTGTGGCTCAGGCCTATAATCCCAGCACTTTGGGAGGCTGAGGCAGGAGCATCACTTGAGCCTGGGCAACATAGCGCAACCCCGTCTCTACAAAAAAAAAATATTTAAAAAATTAGCTGAGCGTAGTGGAGCGCACCTGCAGTCCCAGCTACTCAGGAGGCTGAGATGGGAGGATCACTTAAGTCCAGGAGTTCGAGGCTGCAGTGAACTATGATCACACCACTGCCCTCCAGCATGGGCCATAGAGCAATGCCCTGTCTCTAAAAAATAAATTAATTTTAAAAATTAGAAAATAAAAAGAGTTGACCTGCTGACTCCATTTCCTCACTTCCACTCCCTCCTCAGCATGATCCAATCCATCCCCCTATTTAGAGCCACTGAAACAGTCCTAGGCTTACCAATGACATCTTCCTTGGTACACCAAACGCGTCTTTTGTAGCCTTTATCATATCTGATCAGCATTCAACTCTGTTGTCTGCCTTCTTCTGTTTGTAGAAGAGGCAAAGCCTTGGCCAAGTGCAGCAGCTCACGCCTGTAATCCCAGCACTTTGGGAGGCCAAGGCGGGCAGATCACCTGAGTTCAGGAGTTTGAGACTAGCCTGGCCAAACATGGCGAAACCTCATTTCTACTAAAAATAAAAAAATTAGCCAGGTGTGGTGGCAGGCGCCTCTAACCCCAGCTACTCGGGAGGCTGAGGCAGAAGGATCTCTTGAACCCGGGAGGCAGAGGTTGCAGTGAGCAGGGATCATGCCATTGCACTCTAGCCTGGGAGACAAGAGTGAAACTCTATCTCAAAAAAAAAAAAAAAAAAAAAAGAAGCAAAGCCTCATCTGTGGCTTTGCTGAAACCACATGTTTAAGGTTTCCCTCTGACCTCTGTTACTGCCCATCCTCAGCATCCTTCACAGGCTCACCTTCCTCTCTGGCCACTGAGTGCTGGAATGCCTCAAAGCTCTGTTCTACAAGGACTCCTTGGACTATTTCATGCATCTATGTGCCACTGACTTGCAAGTGAACATCTGCAGATGAGACATCTCTGAACACCAAGCACGTGTCTCCAAAGGTCCCTTATCCCCCAGATACCACAAAGGCCTCTCAAACGCAATCTGGCCAGGTCACTCATAAGGAAACAAACAACCCAGTGAAAAACTAGGCAAAGCATTCGCGAAGACAGTTCAGCAAAGGAGATATACTTATATCAAATAAGTGCATGAAAAGATACTCCACACTGTCAAACCACACCCAATAGGATGGTCAGAATTTCCACACACACACACACAAACAAAACCTGGCAATACCAACTATGATGCAGGTACAGAGCAACTGGAACTCTTATACTCTGCTGGGGGGAATGTGAAATGGCTTAGCCATTTTGGAAAATAGTTGAGCTGTTTTTTATAAAAAGGCCAGGTGAGGTGGCTCACATCCCAATCCTGGCACTTTGGAAGGCCAAGGCAGGAGCATCGCTTGAAGCCAGGAGTTTGAGACCAGACTGGGCAACAGAGTGAAACCCTACCTCTACAAAAAAAAACAAGAATAAAAATTAGCCATGCATGGTGGCATGCACCCAGGATTCCAGCTACTTGGGAGGCTGAGTTGGGTGGATCCTTTGAGCCTAGGAGTTCAAGGCTGCAGTGAGCTATGACTGCGCCGCCGCACTCCAACCTGGGTGAAATGACCAATACCCTGTCTCTAAAAAAAATAAGATAGACCTGGCGTGGTGGCTCACACCTGTAATT
Organism: Chlorocebus sabaeus; assembly: GCF_047675955.1. NCBI lineage: Eukaryota > Metazoa > Chordata > Mammalia > Primates > Cercopithecidae > Chlorocebus > Chlorocebus sabaeus. Next base: position 27,456,533 of record NC_132911.1, on the reverse strand, counting down.
CCAGCATTTTGGGAGGCCGAGGCAGGTAAATTACTTGAGGCCAGGAGTTCGAGACCAGCCTGATCAACATGGCAAAACCCATCTCTACTGAAAATACCAAAATTAGCCAAGTGTGGTGGTGTGCGTCTGTATTCCAAGCTACTCAGGAGGCTGAGACATGAGAATTGCTTGAACCCAGGAGGCAGAGGTTGCAGTGAGCTGAGATCGAGCCACTGTACTCCAGCCTGGGTGACAGAGCAAGACTGTCTCAAAATAAATAAATAAAGTTAAAAAATATATAAAATAAATAATAAATAAATAAGATAAGATAAAAAATATAGTTAAACATAAGCTTATATGAGCCAGCACCCCAACTCTAGGCATTTACCCTGGAGGAATGAAAATCTCAGCTCACATAAAAGCCTGTCCATGGAACTTTATAGCAGTGTTATTCATAAATGCCACAACAAAGGGGTACACCCAAACAACACACTACTGCTTAGGAATAAAAAGAAATGAACTATTGACACACACAAGAGCACAGATAAATCTTACATACGCTGTGCTAAGTGAAAGAAGCCAGGCCCCAAAGATTACCCACTGTATGATTCCACATCGGGACATTCTTGAAAAGGTAAGAGTATAGAGGCCAAGATGATACCAGTGTTGCCAAGTTTTAGGAGTAAGGAGAAGATCTGACTACCAAGGACAACCTGGGGAAGTTTTTGGAAGATGAAATTATCATGTGTCCTAATAGTAGTAGTGATGATGTGGATCTATGTATTGTTCAAAATTATTAGAAATGTATATTCTCCAAATTAAAAAAAAAAAAAAATTCTGAGTTCTGGCCAGGCACAGTGGCTAATGCCTGTAATCCCAGCACTTTGGGAGGCCGAGGAGGGTGGATCACCTGAGGTCAGGAGTTCAAGACCAGCCTGGCCAGCATGGAAAAACCTCATCTCTACTGAAAATACAAAAATTAGCTGGGCAGGCTCACACCTGTACTCCTAGCTGCTTGGATCACTGAGGCAAAAGAATTGTTTGCACCTGGGAGGCAGAGGTTGCAGTGAGCCAAGATCACACCACTGTACTCCAGCCTAGGTGACAGAGCAAGAGTCTGTCTCAAAAAAAAAAAAAAAAAAAAAAAAAAAACGCCAGGTGCAGTGGCTCACGCCTATAATCCCAGCACTTTGGGAGGCCAAGGTGGGCGGATCACAGGTCAGGAGATCAAGACCATCCTGGCTAACACGGTGAAACACCGTCTCTACTAAAAATACAAAAAATTAGCCAGGCGTGGTGGCGGGTGCCTGTAGTCCCAGCTACTTGGGAGGCTGAGGCAGGAGAATGGCATGAACCAGGGAGGCGGAGCTTGCAGTGAGCTGAGATCTTGCCACTGCACTCCAGCCTGGGTGACAGAGCAAGACTCTGTCTCAAAAAAACAAAAACAAAAACAAAAACAAAACAAAACAAAAAAACCCTGAATTCTACTGTGAGTTAAAAAATTAAAATGCAGTAAGTCACCAGTGAAATCAGGATATCCCTCCACCCATCCCCACCATCACACTGTGGTCCTCCACCTTCCAGCTCACCTCGCACCTCGCCTAGCTGGGAAGTGACAGCTCCCTCTCTCACCACTCCAGGAAGTGCCTCACTCTTCCCATTTGCAGCTCCCCACCTCACTTATACTTTCTCAGCCAGCCCTTGATACCAGTTCTCTTGGACTTCTGTACCTTCCTAGCTAGTCTCATCATTTCTACCCTTCCCTGCTTTCAGCCAATGTTCCATGTAGCAGCCAGAGAGGACTTTTAAAAACACAAATTAGGTCATTGCATTCTTTTGCTGAAAACTTTTCAGCAAATTCCCATTGCTCTCAGGATGAAATTCAGAGTCTTTAGGGCCTGTCTCCTGCTTCTCACTCTGGCCTCTCTGGTGCCTCCACTGCACTCATCTTCACCCTAGCATGCTGGCCTTTCATTTCCTCAGAAGCATCAAGTGTCACGCTCCACCCAGCCCCAGAGCCTTTGACATGTTCCTTTTTTGGTCTAGCAGTTCTTCTCTTCTGCCACCCTGCTGTGTTGATTAACTACCACTTTTCTGCCAGATTTCAGCTCCAGTGTTCTTTCCTTCTTGCGATTTCTAGCAGTTCCCAGGCTAGGGCAGGTGCCTTTTTAAAAAAAATGTTTTCATATTACCTGGAATTTCTTTTTCAGGGCCCTATAGCAATTTGTAACAAGACTGAAAATGTCCTGTCCATCTAAGACAGTAGTTCTCAAATTGTAGTCTCTAGACTAACAGCATCAGTGTCTCCTGGGAACTTTTTAGAAATGCACAATTTCAGACCCCGATGCAAACTTTCTGAATCAGAAACGGTGGGGAGGGGTTCCTGAAGTCTGCATTTCAACAAGCTCTTTAGATGATTCTAAAACACTCTGAAAGTGGTGAAGAACAACCATCCTAGTATATAACTGATCGTTCTATGTCCATGGTAATGAACAACCACAAGAACTGGGTTTAAACCTGTTTAAGCAATCAAGGATAACTTAATTGAATAACTATGCTTCTTTAAGGCAATTATTTTCAGTCAATTAGTGATTAACCATCTACACTGTCATCATCAACAATAAAAATAAACACTTACATTCATATAGGGTAATCAATTTAAGGCAGCTTTACAAGTTACCTGATTTGGTTTGCATATTTGCTCTGTGAGATCATTAAGGCAGTCATTATTATCCCCATTATGTAGTGAAAAAACTGACATTCAGGAGGTTAGGTAAATTTTCTCAAGTCACACAGCTGGTAAATGACAAAATTAAGGTAAAAGATATCCAGCCTCTAGTGTAGCACCCTATCTGTTGCACCAAGCTTTCAACATGTGTAAGCAATCATTACTGTAGAAGTCGGCTTCATGGATATTATACCAGTGTGCAATAAAAGTAATTTAGAACTGACCTCCTTTTAGCAGAAATGTAAAACCTTTTCACTTCCCACATTAACCCATTTTGTTATCCCCTACTCCACACTTCGTAATAGTAAAGGATGGCATCATCCATCCGTCTCAGCGTGGAGTCTCCACCCTGCAAACAAGGATGAGCACCGCCTCCGTGTTCTCAGTGTGATGCGCCTGGTGGAGAACCTTCACCTGCCATTGGGGGCTGGGTGAAAGACGAGAACATCAGACCTCTTGGCTGGACTCACCTGGAATTTAGCCCTGGAATTTACAACACACAGCTGATGAAAAATTCTGTGACTTGCCCCTCCCAGGAACGTACCATACCCAAAAGTGGGAGCCGAGGGGAGAGGGAGCCTTGTGTTCTTGGCTTCACCTGCCTAGACTGGAGTTTCTGTCACAGTCAACTCTGGGTAAGGAAGGAGTTATGGTTCAAATGCCATGGACTCTTACTGTTCTCACCAAATTTTACTCCATTTTCTTGAATAAATGTTTATTTATTTGCTATATACTCTTAGGACAATTTCCAGAGACTTTACATACTGAGGTTTGACATATATTTTTCACCAGTTATGCTGGCTTTGCTGGAGACTGTGGAGCACCTCGTGCGGCCATTCTGGAAGTGGAAATGTAAATGTTTGTTGTTTTAAGCTGCTAAGATTGTGGTAATTTCTTATGTGGCATAGAAAAGTATTGTGTGGGGAACTAGTGCTCCACAAAATTTACTTTAAGAAACACTGATATAAGCTAATTAAGCACTGAAATAAGTTGAGAATTAAATTACTTTAAAATGATCATATTGAATGATTAATGGAAAATATACTGATTGTACTTATTTTAACAGTGAAGTATTTTTAGATATGATTTTTTTTTTGTAGATGGAGTTTTCACTCTTGTCGCCCAGGCTGGAATGCAGTGGCACCCTTGGCTCACTGCAACCTCCACCTCCCACGTTCAAGCAATTCTCCTGCCTCAGCCTCTCAAGTAGCTGGGATTACAGGCACGCACCCACCACACCCGGCTAATTTTGTATTTTTAATAGAGACAGGGTTTCACCATGTTGGTCAGGCTGGTCTTGAACTCCTGACCTCAGGTGATCCACCCACCTTGGCCTCCCAAAGTGCTGGGATTACATGCATGAGCCGCCACACCAGGCCCTATATATTATTTTGAAAGAGCATACGAATCTCATCCAGTGACCAAAGCACCACCACCACCTAGTGGCAGCATCTATGAATTACAAGCAAATATATTTTGGAAGGTTAAGCCAGATTTAAGTGAGCCGGACTGCACATTTTGGATGCAGCTGAGACTTAATTTCTATTAATATATAAAAATCAAAACAATAAGCAAATACCCATTACCAAAATATTTAACAAACGTTCCTTTAAATAGATAGCTATACTAGTATATTTACTCTTTTTATATTTAAGTACTTGTCAAAGAAACTTGGAGAAGTAAAGGTATGTTACATTGAATCAGCTGGGTGTGGTGGCTCATGCCTGTAATCTCAACACTTTGGGAGGCTGATGAGGGCAGATAACTTGAGCCGAGGAGTTTGAGATCAGTCTGGGCAACATGGCGAAACCCTGTCTCTACAACATATATATACACATATATATATATAAGCCTGGCATGGTGGTGTGTGCCTGAAGCCCCAGCCACTTTGGAGGCTGAGGAAGAAGAATTGTTTGAGCCTGGGTGGTTAAGGCCGCAGTGAGCCGTAATCGTGCCACTGCACTCCAGCTTAGGGAAGTGAGAGAGACCCTGTCTCACAAATTAAAAAAAAAAAAAAAAAGTACATACATTGAGGTTGCGTGCAATGGCTCACACCTATAATCCCAACACTTTGGGAGGTCAAAGTGGGAGGATCACTTGAGCCTGGGAGTTTGAGACCAGCCTAGGCAACATAGGGAGACCGTGTCTCTACAAAAAAAATTTAAAAATTAGCTGGTCAAGCTGGGCATGGTGGTACATACTTGTAGTCCTAGCTACTTGAGAAGCTGAGGTGGGAAGATTGCTTGAGCCCAGGAGTTCAAGGCTGCAGTGAGCTACAATCATACCACTGCACTTCAGACTGGGTGACAGAGCAAGAAATTATCTCTAAAAAAAAATTTAAAAACAAAAAGTATATACATACATATACATTGATATTTAGCCATAAATGAAGATTAAGCACTTTCAAAATATATGAATGGGGAAGTAGGATTGGGTATTAGAAGTTGGATTTACACAACAGTTTTCAGGAATATAGCTACTTTGTAAAATAAGGAATACCTATGTTCAGTATTAACATAATTTAGGGTTAAAATCCCAGGATACTTTTCTGTTAGCATAATATATCTCTTAGAAATTCTCAGGCACTTGAAGAGCAGTACAGCTGCTCTGGACTTCATCCAACTTAAGCTAATATCTCTATAATTCTTTATACGGCTAATAAAGTCTCTGGAGTTTTCTCACTGTGATTAAATGCTAGCAAAGACCTTGCCAAAGCCACTTAGCAAAGAACTGGCATGGTAGGTTTCCAGTAACTGAGTGGCCACAGGCAGTCATAGCAAAGATGAGAATCAAGTTCTGTGGAAAATATGTCACATCTGAAAAAAGAGTCGGCGCTGATTTCTGGCATTGCGGATTCTGCAGCCAGGGCGTCCCCTGTGCAGTGTTTGCTGAAGGTAAATGGAATGTATCACTACTGCCTCGTTTTCCATTTTTAATTTATGCTGCTCCTCTAGAGAACTATAAGAGTTTTTATTTTTCTCCCTTTACAAGAAAAATCAAGTAACTCACTCACCTCACAAATTATTTGGAATATGAAGAATCAGTGATGCAAAGCAAAATGTTTTCCAAACAAATACTGTCAACGTCCCTTTTCCCTTTAGAATAGAACATGTTTTGATACATTATAATTCTGGCAAAGTCTTCTCCCCTGGACTTTAGAGTGGGGAGTAGACGTCAGATTCCGTCAAGCCAAAAGGAGATCCGTGTTGTTGATATTCTGTGTCTGATATTCACAGACGGATGGAAATGGTCATTTCCTAAGATTTTCTTCCTGTTTGAGAAGACCCACTGGCCTCAGCAGTCAGCACGTTCAGAGCTGGATCAGCTGTGAGGGTTTCAGTTGCAGCTGACACCTGACTGGTAACTTCACCTGGGAACCAGAACTCTGGGTGTAGTTTTGGCAACTAGTCAGTCCGTAGCAAGGTTAATAACCAAGAACGGAGTCAGAAAGCCCAGATCAGCCAGACATCTGCTGAATCTAGAGATCTTCATGGGAGCATAGCCTTGGGATCTCAGACCTAAGTGACAAAGTGATTGACAGGGAATATGCAAGGCGAAGTCAGAAGTGAAAAGAAACGTGTCTTGGAACAACTTATCCCAGCATCTCCTGGTCTGATCCATCTTGTCACAAGCAAGGCCAAGAGAGGGTAACTCTCTTGATATACTCTCTCTTTATATTTCAAAAATATTTACTATGGACTAACAAAACCTATAAGTATACCAGGAATACAAAGATAAATGAGAGACTTTCAAAGCTAAAAATGGTAGACTGGACATAAATACCTTCTTTCACTCCCTCCTAAGACATTCTTAGTAAAACAAGAATAAAACCATGTTGTCTCTTATGGACATAAACCTACAACAATGGGCTATCAGAAGCATAAATAAAAGTAAACTTCTTTTTTTTTCTTTTTAGAGACCGGGTCTCATTCTCTTGCCCAGGCTGGAGTGCAGTGGTGCGATCATAGCTCACTGCCAACTCAACCTCCCAGACTCAAGCAATCCTCCCACCTCAGCCTCTTGAGTAGCTGGGACTACAGGCATGTACCTCCAGTCCTGGCTGATTTTTAAATTTTTTGTAGAGAGGGAGTTGTCTTATGTTACCCAGGCTTGTCTCAAACTTCTGGGCTCAACTGGGTTTCTCGCCTCAGCCTCCCGAAGTGCTGGGATCACAGGCGTGAGCCACCGTGCCCGACCCAACAGCCTTTTTGAAACTGGAAAGCTGATGCACAACAGTGAATGACTTAGCAGACACGAGAAGGCTGAGTGTTAAGCAGGAAGCAGGAAGGCCACAGGATTCCCAAAAAGCTTAGGACTCAGCGGCAGGAGCTACTTTTGGAAGTGGAGGTGAACATGTGGTTAAAACTAGGCAATTGGTTAAAATTCAATTTAAGAAACAGGCCTAGAAACAGTGACCACATCTGAAGCAATGATTATCCCTAGCACTCTGATTATGTTCTTGAAATACCGTTTTCTACTTTCAAAAGAAAGACATGAGGGCTTCTTGAAGAAATGGCTGATACCAAGTCTGCAGTGAAAAATGCACATGATGAGCCTGGAACATGTTGTCATATGAGTTAAAAAGGAAGCTATGAAAAACTGTGAAGGCCATGTGAACAAGATCATGGGCCAGCTTGGAAAGGTTCCCATGGCCAAAGATGTTACAGTGGTCAGTGAGGATAACAATTGCAATGAATTAAAATCCAGTAAATCTATTGAAATCCATATATTCAAAATGATGTAGTTTTTAAAACCTAAGTGATCTCCTTTAGAGGATGATTTGGAACTAATTCATTATTTTGAAAACTAGTAAATACAAGGAAAAAAATTGAAGCATTAGGTAAGTGTGGTGGTGGGAGCCTGTAATCCCAGCTACTCCAGAGGCTGAGGCACAAGGATCGCTTAAACCCAGGAGATGGAGGCTGCAGTGAGCCAGGATCATGCCACTGCACTCTAGCCTAAGTGACAGAGTGAGACCCTGTCTCAAAAAAATAAAAGTATATAAATGGTATAACTGTGTCACAAAATAGTAGTGGAAAGGAAACAAATCAACAAAAGGGAATTGACAGAATTAACATATCATCATTTTGTAGCCTTCAATAAATTAATGGATCTAGAATTTAAGCATCAATAACTACTAATATAAAAAGACAGACAACCAGACATTCTGTACACCTTGATGATAAAAAGTGTACTACCATCTATTGTTTAGTTCATGAATCCAGGTGAAATATATTTAAAAAGTATTAACTGTATATTCGTTCAACTTCTTTATATTATTATGTCAATACTATTCACAGGTGAATTATGTAGTGAATATAATTACTTTTCATTTCTTGCACATTCTTTTACTCACCATTGAGTTAATAGTTGTCAAATTTTGTTTCATTTTCTGCAGACTTACTTAATTCAACCCAAAATGCTTTACCATTATCTGAATCTTCATTCAAGCATTCAGATACATCAAGTACCTTATCTATTTCATCTCCTATGGTTATATACTGATTTTTTAGTTTTAGGTATTATCTATTGAAACTTCCCACGAGGAAGAGAAGGAGTTGTTACTTTCCTCTATCACCCTAATATACATATGCACCTTTCCCAAACTCTATTTTCCAGATATTTTTAGGAAAATAGCAATGACCAAGAATAGGGGCAATGCTCAGAACCAAACAGGCCTGCCCTAACAAAGCATGACTCCAAGCCTGATATTATGATCTCTGGCCAAATGAGATTAAATTATAAATCACTAATTCTTAGATACTGAAAAAATGCCCTCAAATATTTGGAAATTAAAAATTATACTTACGTTCTAGCAAACCTACTTTGAGTATGTATCCAAAGAAATTAAAGTCAATGAGGTGATATCTGCACTCCAATGCTGATTGCAGCTTTATTCATAATAGCCAAGATATGGAATCAACTTAAGGATCCACTGATGAATGAACGGATAAGGAAAAGGTGGAAATATATACACAATTGAACATCTATTCAGCCATAGAAAAGAAGGAAATCCTGTCATTTGCAGCAATATGGATGAACCTGGAAGAGGTTATGCTAAGTGAGATAAGCCAGGTGAAAAAAGACTAATACTGCATGATGTCACTTACATATTGAAGCTAAAAAGTTGAACTCCTAGAAGTAGAGAGTAGAATGATGGTTATGAGAGGCTGAGAGGGTGGGGGTGGGAGAGAAGGAATGGGAAGTTGTTGGCCAAAAGGTATAAAGTTTCAGTTAGACAAGAGAAATACATTTTGAGGTCTACTGCACAGCAGGGTGACTGTAGTCAATATTAATGTATAGTACCCTCTAAAAGAGTGAACTTCAGATGTTTTGTCACAAAAAACGATAAATAAGTGAGGTGCTGCATATGTTTATTAATATATTCCATGTTGTATACATACATATATCAAAACATCACTTTGTATCCCATAAATATATACAATTATGATGTCAATTTAAAATATTAATTTTAAAATTATGTTTATAAGTAACTCTGCATCAAAAAATCACAAGAGAAGTTAGAAAATAATTTGAACTAGATGAAAATGCAATATGCCAAAATTTGTGTACTGCCGCTAAAGCAATACTTCAAAGGAATCTATAGCTTTAAATGCTCATATTATAAAAGAAAACAGGTTTAAATCAATTTTCCAAATCTCCACTGTAAGAAGCTGGTGGCAGAAGGAGGGGAAGCAAATTAAATCCAAAACAAATAGAAGGAAGAAAATAATAAGGATAAAACTATCTTTGGTCACAGATGACATAGTTGTCTATGTAGAAAATCTATAAAAATCCTTAAAAAAAAAAAAAGAAAAAAAAAAGAAAGGCTGGGCATGGTGGCTCACACCTGTAATCCCAGCACTTTGGGAGGCCGAGGTGGGTGGATTGCCTGAGGTCAGGAGTTCAAGACCAGCCTGGCCAACATGGAGAAACCCTGTCTCTACTAAAAATACAAAATTTACCAGGCATGGTGGCGGGTGCCTGTAATCCCAGCTACTCAGGAGGCTGAGGCAGGAGAATTGCTTGAACCCGGGAGGTGGCGGTTGCAGTGAGCTGAGATTACACTCCAGCCTGGGCAAAAAGAGTGAAGCTCCGTCTCAAAAAAAAAAAAAAAAAAAAAAAAAAAAAAGCCAAACTCCTGGAACCAGAGGCAAGATTGCAAGATACAAAGTTAATATACAAAAATCAATTGCTTTCATATATACCAGCAATGAACAAGTGGAATTTGAAGTTAAAAACACAGTATCATTTACATTAGCACTCTCCCAAATGAAATAAATTCTGTATTAAAAATATATACAAAATCTATATGGGGAAAACTACAACACAGATGAAATAAATCAAAGAACTAAATAAATGGAGAGATATTCCATGTTCATGGAAAGGAAGACTCAATGTTGTCAAGATGTCAGTTCTTCCCAACTATAAATTCAGTACAATCTCAATCACAATTTTAGCAAGTTATATTGTAGATCTCAACAAACTTATTCTAAAATTTACATGGAGAGGCAAAAGATCAGAATGGTCAACCCAATAGACTGAAAAGAACAAAGTTGGAAGGCTGACAATACCTAACTTTTTTTTTTTTTTTTTTTTTTTGGTGACAGAGTCTTACTCTGTCACCCAGGCTGGAGTGCAGTGGTGCAATTTCGGCTCACTGCAACCACCACCTCCTGGGTTCAAGCAATTCTCCTGCCTCAGCCTCCTGAGTAGCTGGAATTATGGCACATGCCACCACACCCAGCTAATTTTTACATTTTTAGTAGAGAGGGGGTTTTGCCATGTTGGCCAGGCTGGTCTTGAACTCCTGACCTCAGGTGATCTGCCTGCCTCAGCCTCCCAAAGTGCTGGGATTACAGGAGTGAGCCAGCATGCCCGGCCAACACTACCTAACTTTGATACTTACTATAAAGCTACAATAATCAAGACAGTGTAATACTGGTGAGATAATAGACAAATTGATCAATGGAACAAAATAGAGAACCCAGATGTAGAACCACACAGATATAGTCAACTGATTTTTTCCAAAGGAGCAAAGGTGATACAATGGAGCAAGGACAGTCTTTTCAGTAAGTGGTGCTGGAATAACTAGACACTTATATGCAAAAAAATATGAATCTAGACACAGACCTTACATCCTTCACAAAAATTATCTCAAAATGGATCACAAACCTAAATGTAAGATGTAAAACTGAAACTCATAGAAGATAACTCAGGAGAAAACTTAGATGACATTGGGTATAACATTAACCTTTTAGATCCTTGATATTTACCCGAAAGAGTTGAAAACTTATGTCAACACACAAATCTACACATGAATGTTTATAGCAGCTTTATTCATTCATAACTACCAAAACTTGAAAGCAACTAAGATGTTCTTCAGTAGGTGAATGTTACATCCAGACAATGAACTATTATCCAGTGCTAAAAAGAAATCAGTTATTGAGCCTTGGAAAGACATGGAAGAACCTTAAATATATAGCACTAAGTGAAAAAGGACAATCTGAAAAGGCTACATATTATATGACTGCAACTATATGACACTCTGGAAAAAGGAAAACTATGGAGACAGTAAAAAGGTCCGTAGTTGCCAGGGCATACTGAGGAGAGAGAGATGAATGGGTGGAGCACAGAGGATTTTTAGGGCAGTGAAACTACTCTGGGTGATACCATAATGTTGAATACATGCTATTATACATTTATCCAAATGCACGCAATGTACAACACCAAGAGTGAACCCTAAGGTAAACTATAGACTTTGGGTAATACTAATATATCAATGTAGGTTTATCAGTTATAACAAATGCACCACTCTGGTGGGGGATATTGATAATGGAGAAGGCTGTGCATGTGGAGGGCAGAAAGTATATGGAAATACCGTCTTTTCTGCTCAATCTTGCTGTAAACTTAAAACTGCTCTAAGAAAATAAAGTGTTAAAAAAAGAAACTAACCATTAAAAATGTTAAATTGGATTTCATTAAAATCAAATATTCTTTTAGCGCAGTGGCCCAGTACTTTGGGAGGGCGAGGCAGGTGGATCACCTGAGGTCAGGAGTTCAAGATCAGCCTAGCCAACATGGCAAAACCCCGTCTCTACTAAAATTATAAAAATTAGCCAGGCGTGGTGGCGCATGCCTGTAATTCCGGCTACTCAGGAGGCTGAGGCAAGAGTATCGCATGAACCCAGGAGGTTGGAGTGAGCTGAGATCGTGCCACTGCACTCCAGACTCTAGCCTGGGTGACAAAGCGAGACTCTGTCTTGAAAAATAAAAAAGTCTTCTGTTCATCAAAAGATGTCAAGAAAATCAAAAGGCAAGCTACAGACTGGGAGAAACTATTTCCAATCACATACAAAAGAGTAGTGTACACAGTAATGTATTGTGTGTGTACTTATCAATTATACACATAAAATCTATGCATTTCGTTGCATGTGAATTTTGATTCAACACAAATTAAATGTATTACATTTTTCAAAACAGTATATATATATAATATATATATATTTTTTTTATGGAGTCTTGCTCTTGTTGCCCAGGCTGGAGTGCAAAGTCGTGATCTTGGCTCACTGCAACCTCCGCCTCCCAGGTTCAAGCAATTCTCCTGCCTCAGCCTCCCGAGTAGCTGGGACTACAGGCGCATGCCACTACGCCCAGCTAATTTTTTGTATTTTTAGTAGAGATAGGGTTTCACCATGTTAGCCAGGATGGTCTCCATCTCCTGACCACATGATCTGCCCGCCTCAGCCTCCCAAAGTGCTGGGATTACAGGCGTGAGCTACTGCACCCGGCCCAAAATAGTATTTTTTAATGCTATTTTTTTGCAAAAGGATATGCCTTAAGTCTTGATCCAACCTGGAATTTTCAACTATATTCTATTATTCTCTTAGAGTTTTAGCCTAACCACAACGTGAACTCAGAGGCATGGTATAGGTTGGTAAATACTTTTCCTAGCTTCCTTTCTTTTTGGTTCTCTGCCTATTTCTGACACAGAGGAGCAATATCTAGGAAAGCCCTTTTGGCCTTTCTCTTTTGACCATGTTGCAGTACTCTTCTTGAGGGACCAAACTTTTGTTTTGGCAAGAGGCTTCTAATGACTTCACAAGCTCTGCAATTGATTCTACCCCATAAATGCTGGGGTAGAATTGGTTTTGTTCTTTACAGTCCACTGTGACTGGCCAGTGTCATCCTTCTTGATCTGTCACCTGGATTATCACTATTTCCCATTACCTGCTCCCTCCAATAATCGCAGGGAGATTTCTCCATCTAACACATGATTCTGATCACGTCACTGTCCTGCTTTAAATCCTACTGTGACTCCCTAAGACCTACAAAACAAAGTTCAGATTTCTACACCAGACAAGGCCATGGTCTGGCCTCTTTCTATTTCCCCAATTACTTTTCCTTGCCTTATTATTATTATTGTTTTCCTTGAGACAGGATATTGCTCTGCAACCCAGGCTGGAGTGCAGTGGCATGGTCACGGCTCTCTGCAGCCTCAACCTTCTCAGCCCAAGTGATCCTCCTACCTCAGCCTCCTGAGGAGTAGCTGGGACTAAGGGTATGTGCCCCCATACCCACCTAATTTCTTAAATATTTTTTATAGAGATGGGGTCTCCCCATGTTGCCCAGGCTGATCTTGAACTTCTGAGCTCTAGTGATCCTCCCATTTCAGCTTCTCAAAGGGCTGGGATTACAGCAGTGAGCCACCACACCCAGCCTTCCTTGCTCTTTATTGTTCAAAGATTATGCATCTTTTGTCATGTCTCTACCCATCCTATCCTCTTGCCTGGTGAGCCCTGCCCTACCCTTGTGCCCATGAATCAGGATCATCATGCAAACTTGTACTTCAAGACCCAAGTCAATGAAATCTTGCAGGACACCCTCAGCACAGTCAGGCTCACTATCATCCATTATCTCTTTGACACATTGTATTACCTCTATTTGTTAAGTAGTCTGAATGCTCCCTGAAAGCAGGGTTTTGTTTTTATTTTTCCTTAATCTTTTCTTTTTTTTTAAACATCCAGCACTTGGCTCAGGTTCATTTTTTCAAGAAATAAATAAGAGAATGAGGGAGGGAACTGAATGAGTTTTCTCACTTTTGAAGTTTTCACGAGCATCCCTTAAAATGCAATCTCTCCTCCCACACACGGGGAAGAGATTCATCAAAGTCCTCCCAGTTCAGGCTTACAATTTAAAAAAACAAACATGTAAGTCTCATTCACCATAGCAGCCATTTAATGAGCTATATGCCTAGCTTGGGACTGTTCTCTGATTGAGGGCTGCTAAATTTATGCTGAGAATATTAATAGGTGCGTGAAGGGGCATAGGTATTAAGGCCTTTCCCTTCTGATATCCACCTACCCCTTTGTTGTGCCTGAGGAACAGGTTTCTTTTGGTTTGCTTTTTTGTTTTTCACAGGGTCTCATTCTATCACCCAAGGTGAAGTGCAATGGTACAGTCATAGCTCACGGTAGCCTCAAACTCCCTGGCTCAAATAGTCCTCCCACCTCAGCCTTCCAAGCAACTGGGGCTACAGGCATATGCCATCATGCCTGGCTATTTTATTTTTTTGTAGAGACAGGGTCTCACCATGTTGCCCAGGCTGATCTTGAACTCCTGGCCTCAAGTGATCCTCCTGCCTTGGCCTACCAAGGCTCTGGGACTGCAGGCATGAGTCACCATGCTCAGCTAATTGTTTTTTCTAATTTTTCTCCTTTTTTTTTTTTTTTTTGGAGAGACAGGGTCTGGCTATGTTGCCTAGGCTCATCTCTAATTCCTGGCCTCAAGTAATCCTCCCATCCACCCTCCCAAACTGCTGGGATTACAGGCATGAGCCACTCTGCCTGGCCAATTATTTTTTTTTAATTAAAAACAAACAAACAAACAGTGTGTCATGTTGCTGAAAAAGGTCTGGGCTTGTTCTCATGCCTCAGCTTCATGTGTTCTAAAGCGACCAACTTCTCCATTTAACTATCTTCCTTGAGGAAAGGGTCTGAACCAATGATTTTCAGATGTCCTGAGAACATCCGGCTTATTTTTCTTCACCCGGTATGTTTATGCTGCTGTTGCCTTAGTGGCAGGATAATTTCAAACAGCATCCAGTGTGCAGGAGGATTTACATTCCCTCTAATTTCCTGGCCACCCTTTACATTCTAGGTGGGTACTTAGTACTTAAAATATAAACCACCAAAAATTATTTCCTATTAATCACTGTATTGATTCACCCTAACATGTTGAGAATCAAGACAATTTTTTTTTTTTTTTCTGATGGAGTTAAAAAGCAAAGAATATTGTGGAACAAAAACAATGACTGGGTACTGAGATTGTGGCCAGATGTCAGGGTCAGCCCAGAAATCTTACACAATCACAGAGGATGGAAAACTCATCTTCCTTAGGCATTAAGTAGGCGTCTTCCCTTAGGGAGGGTTTGAGTTCCCTGCCACATCTTCCCAGTTCACTGGACCACAATGGAGGCAGGAACTCATCAATTACAGGCGACTCGGATCCCAGCACATTTTCCAAAGCACTTCTTGTTTTTCAAGCCCCATGTTCCCAGAACCAGCTAATTTCACTTCTTATTGGGAGGTAGGAAAAGTCAGGAAACTGCAAATGGAAACCTTTAGCCGTTGAGGATGAACAAAGCTGGTAGAGACCAGCCCTCCCAAGGTGGCTGTGCAAAGGGTTCTTCCCCGCAAGCACCCACTTTGCTCCACAGCTGCAGCTGCACCTCTCCCAGATGCCAGGGTCTGGACTTGGAGCTCCTCATCCCTTGGAATGACCTGGGTGATAGGAGCATCTGTTATTCTATCTGTAGGTGACTTTTGCTGGGCTGCTGAATGGGAGCTTGTCACCAGAACGACCAAGCCATGATCAGAAGCCTAGAACTTTCACCCCTACCCCTCATTCTCCAGGGAGGGGAGAGGGTCTAGCGATTGACTTAATAATCAATCATGCCTTGTGATGAAGCCTCCATTAACATCCCTAAAAGATAGAGTTCAGGGAGATTCCAGGTTGGTGAATGCATCCACGTGCCAGGACGGTAGTATACTCTAACTAACTCTATGAGGACCTATGCTGGGGGGACCCTTCTAGACCTTGCCCTATACTGTACCTCTTCATCTGACTGAAATATCCTCAGTAATAAATTGACAACAGTAAGTAAACTGTATTCCTGGGTTCTAGTTGCTGTTCTAGCAAACCATTGAACCCCAGGTGGGGTTCATGGGAAGCTCCAGTTTGTAGCCAAATCAGACAGAAGTTATGGGTGACCTGGAGACTTACTATTTGTGATTGGCATCTGAAGTGGGGGCTGGTGTTTGGGACCAAGCACTTAACCTGTGAGGTCTGTGGCAATTCTGCTCTGTGTCAGAATTGAATTGAATTGTATGACACCCAGCTGGTGTGGGAGAAGTGGCTGGCATGGGAAAAAGTGTGCACATCTGGTCACAGAAGTGTTGAGTGTGAGTGTAGAGAAAAACTGTTTTTCCACTATGCACCTGCCCATTGCCAGACAGGAGACTGGGACTGGGGGTGCTGGGTTCGTGTTAGATTCAAGGACACCCACCGTAGCTGTGATCTACAGATTGGGAGACCGCCACTGCCACTGCAGGTGTCTTTCAAGACCCATGAAGTAAGTGACTAGATACTGGAATGTGGTTGCTGAAACCCTCAAACCACCCCCGCAACCCCCCTCTGCCCCCACCGAGCTGTACTTGCCAGGGGAAACAGGCGAAGGGGCAGGAAGGGGATTCTGTCTCATTTCTGCCTTCCAGATTGCACCGGGTACGTCTTATTGACAAGATCAAATTCATAAACGGAACCTGTTTGCTGTGTCCCTATGTGGGTGACAGACCTTCCTGGGCTCACCTTCCATCGCACTTTTTTTCTTCTCCCTTTGCTTTTTTTTTAAATTTAAATTTTTAACTTTTTAGGGGTACACAGTAGGTGTATATATTTATGGAGTACATGTCCCTTTGCTTTTAAAAAGCTCTTCCCCTGTGGACTTAACACTGCAGAAAAGTACCCAAAACAAAATGTCCAACACAATGATTTATCAAAGCAAACCCTTGTGTCGCATCACCCAGGTGGGGAGCTAGAATGTCAGCACCCCAGGAGCCCCTCTCTTTCTCCTCCTGATCCTTCCTATTTTCTTCCTCCGAAGTGATCATGAACCTGATTTTGATGATAGTCACTTTGGTGGTGTTACCTTGTAATGTTTTTGTCGGTTAAGCATGCAGTCCTAAATACTATGGCTTTGTTTTGCCTGTTTTGAGCTTTATATGAATAGCATTATGCAATAGTGTATTCTTTTGCATTTACCTTCTTTGCTGAACATTTCGAGATTAATCCAAGTCTGTTGCCCGTTGGCCTCATCTGAGGACCTAATGGCTTTGGGACACCTGAGAAGCACCCTAGGGATGTGTTAAGTTGATTGGTTGGATATACAGATGTAACAAGACAAAATCTTAACGTTTTGATATTTTTCCTCTTCTTTCCTAAAAGTTCACACCTAACCAATTGAAGTAGTGTCGTTTTCTGGGGTAAATACCGGAGGTTCCTCATTTTATGCAAGGAAATGGAGTATGTGGACACACAAGAAGTGGCTTTAAGAGTAGAGATTTAATAGGCAAAAGAAAGAGAGAGGGGAACAGCTCTCTCTCCTGCAAGAAAGAGGAGCACCCCAGTGGGACTTCTGTCCCATGGTGGAGCGCACAGGGTTTTATAGACAGGCTTGAGGCAGTGTCTGATTTACATACGGCCCAAGATTGGTTGGACCAGGTGGAACGTTTACATAGCTGGCCACCCACCCTAATCTTTTATTATGCAAATGGGGTTTCTACTTGGCCAGTGCATGTTGCCTGCTCCTTACTGTGCACATGGTTGACAGGGAAAGGGATAGATGGAACCGCCATGTTGAACATGCCTAGCCCCAGGCAGCCTTTTCCTACTGGCACAGCTGACAGCATTCACAGCTGGAAGCTTGCATGTCTATGTCCGCAGATCGATTTTACAGGCTGCTCTTTGTTAGAAGAGAAGATGATTTGGGGGCTGCTTTTCATTAAAAGGAAACCTTACTGAGGACTTCCTTACCCTCACTATCTGCCTAATTTCTTCTTAACTCCTATATCACAATCGGCAGCAATTTACTTAGCTTTGAAGTAATTAGAATGCAATAGCAGTAAAAAAGAGAGAAAAGGGCCGGGTGCGGTGGCTCAAGCCTGTAATCCCAGCACTTTGGGAGGCCGAGATGGGCGGATCACGAGGTCAGGAGATCTAGACCATCCTGGCTAACACAGTGAAACCCCGTCTCTACTAAAAAAAAAATACAAAAAACTAGCCGGGCGACGTGGCGGGCGCCTGTAGTCCCAGCTACTCGGGAGGCTGAGGCAGGAGAACGGCGTAAACCCGGGAGGCGGAGCTTGCAGTGAGCTGAGATATGGCCACTGCACTCCAGCCTGGGCGACAGAGCCAGACTCCGTCTCAAAAAAAAAAAAAAAAAAAAAAAAAAGAGAGAAAAAAAGTTAACTTTCTTTTACATTTTCAAACTAGGCCCTTGAAAATCAAAAGCTGAGGTCCTGCATGGACCAGAAGTTAGAGTTTATGCCGTAAAAAGATGACAGTGCCGATGTTTCTTTGGGCTCAGGCAGCCAAATGTCAGAGTTGTGGGCTCTTTTGCTAAACCAAGGAAACGAGGTCATTTATACACTGAAATAATGATCTGGGTTGCAAGCTGTTTTCCATGACAACTGACTAGTATACAAGATTTTGAGTTCATGGTTGCATTTCACAAATGATAACACTGCACTTGTGAAGTTCAGATGTTTCTACGGCTCATCTCTGGAGGTAGTTTTATGGTTGCAAGATGGGGAACAGGATGGTTATGAGTAAGGCTTTACACCAGGGCCTTTGCTCTCGTGCATGCTTTTGGCCTCATTTTACATCTGCGTCGATCTCCCTGGAGTTTCTTTTCACTAACAATGGTTAATTATGAAGCTTTCAGGCTCTGGCTTTAGGCAGGATTTTATTAGCTAGTAAGAGTAGAAAATAGGCTTGTAAAAATGTAGGACTTCATAAAAAGTATAGAACACTATAGATCCTTAAAGAAAAGGTGATGAGGTCTGTAATATAATGCCTGCACAAGAAAATTAGAATAAGAGTTGAGAGAAGGAGAGCTGAGACACTGTGCTTCTATGCTTGAAAGAGGGTGACCAAAAATGGAAAGGCCCCAGAGGTGGAGGGGTGTATGTGTGTGTGCACACATGTGTAATGTGGAAGAGATTTTAAGCACATTTGTTAAAGAGGAAGTCTAAGGGCAACATGGTTTCGAATTGAGGCTCTACCAATTGCTAAAGCCTGTGACTTTAGGCAAATTACTTAACCTTTCTGTGCCTCAGTTTCCTCATTTGAAAAATGGAGTTTACAATCATAGTAACCTACATCATAGAGTTCTGAAGATTAAATGAGCTAATACATGAAACAAGACCTGACATACAATAAATACTAAATAAGTGTTTGCTATTATTGTTATTGTTTGATGTTGAAGAAAAATGGCTATTAGAGGGGGTGAAAGTAAAGACTTAGGAGAGGAGGAGTGATTTGGTTAAGTTTCCTTAGCCCCCATCCCCTGCCTCCTCCTGAGATGGGCTAAGGAAGCTCAGGGATGCTGAAAGATTGGACTTTGAAGGGTAGAAGTAGGTGCTCTATAAATGTGTTTTTTTTTTAATTGATGAAGGACAACTTTATTATTTACACTTAAAGGCTGATGAAAAACCATTACTTATCCTATTAAAGAAAATCTAATATTTCAATTGAAAATATAGTAACTATACTCATGAAATATTAATTAAGTTGTCTAAAACACAACTTGAAAGCATCTAGCATGCATGATTAATTTTAGTACAGTGAATTCCAAATCAAGTATACATGTTACATACAGCAAAGCTAGATTACAAATTATCATCATCATCAACTTCTTCATGTTTTCTTTTCATTGGCCGTAGTTTGTGATGACACCATATTAGTGTAATAAGAATGTCTGGACCATTCGTGGTGGATTAACCAGAACATTCTGAATTGCTGATGTTACAGGAATTAATGCTTCACAGGGCAATGTGAAGCAGACATCTGCACTGTAAACTTTTGCCTTGTGAGGGACATTCGAGTCCTTACTCTAGTTGCCACAAACATGGTTTGTGGGCGTGGTGTGCCCAGTGTGTGAGTACCTGGTTGGCTAGTAACTGAACCAACATTTAACCTGGGTGAGACAGAAATAATGCAGGGTGTTCACAGGAGAATAAAAACTCCAAACAGAAGTTTCCCTTGAGTAGGAGCTATGGGCTGATGAACCCCTGAAAAACAGGGTGTGGACCAAGCTGGCTAAGACCAACTAGACCCAATGCACTGGATTTGACCTAGGCTTCACCTAGGACCTCATTATATGCTCATTAACACGCTAAATCACACCCACCAGCTGCAGTGACAGTTCTGGGAACACCCATATTGGTGTAAAAATGAGTGGCACCACAGTTCAAGAAATCTCCATCTTTTTCCAAGAATTTTCGTAACTATTCGTAAATTTCGTAACTATTCCACCCCTTGGTTAAAGAAACCCCTACAGAGAGAAACCGCAAACCCCACTGTGTGATTCTCTTGAGTACACCCACAATCCCTGTTTTTAAGTGTGTACTTTTTCCCTTTGCAATAAATCTCCATACTTTCACCATTTTCCAACTCATCCTTGAATTCATTCTCAAGACGGTGTCAAGAGCGGGGTTCAGGGCCCACCGGCATTTGAGGACCTCCCCTGGCCCACTGATATCATGGGGACTGTTATTCTTCCCTCAGAAGTTGATGCCTTTTTCTGTAAAGACTTAAGCCTGTATGTATGAGACAGGAGTTTGACAGGACTGATTTCACAAGATAGAGGTCGCAAAGACCCCTACTGATAAAACAGATGCAGTAAAGAGGGCGGCCCAAACCCACCAAAACCAAGAGGGCACCCCATGGGGAGCCACTCAGCGTTTCCTTTCCTGGTATGCCAGGGTTGGAAAAACCACTCCAGGCAAATAACCTGGATAAAGATTGCAACGGAAATCCATTAGTGGATGACCTCTGGTCATCCTCACTAAATCATTAGTTATAATGACCCTTGGTGTACCTTAAAACAGAAATTGGTTTTTCCAACCCTTGGTGTACCTTAAAACAGAAATGAGCGGCCCCACAAGGGGTACCCCCTGTCCCGAGCACTGGGCTCCCTGGTCTGCCCCATGGCCCATCCCCTCCTGGGGAGCAGATGTTCCTAAATAATCGTTGCATAAAGAATGTTGAACTGAATGTGGCAATTACATGAGTTAGCAACATTTCTAAATAACTTTTTTTTTTTTTCTCGGCTAAAGATGATTGTTCCTTAAGCCACACATTTGTCCTGATAGTGTTTCAAGGCCTCATAAACCTATAATAAAATTGACATCATAATCACGACACACTCAGCACAGATGTGAGCGTTTGGAGAGCGCTTCAGCCTTCAGCACAGGCACATGTGTTCTATTCACGGGTTTGTGCTCCTCGGAAGGCCTGATGGTTCCTGTAAATGTTTGTGCTCCCCGCGCCTTTCCTTCCTTCCCTTGTCTTTGGCGCCTGCGGTCATTGGGAAATCTGGGCGAAGGAGTAGGAATGGCGAATCGGCGGGGCATGTCCTTCACGCCGCCCCGTAGCTCCGGGCTGACACTAGCGCAGCGCGCGACCTTTTGAAAGCCGGGAAGGTTCGAATCGCAACGGCCGCTGACGCTGTCGAGCGTACTTATTGGTGCTAGAGGCAGATGCAGGGCCTCGCTGGGGGCCTCTCGGGACCGATTTTGAAGAGGTACTTGGCCACGACTTCGCTTCACCTCCGACCTTTCCTTCCCGGGGCTGAGACTCTGGTAAGGGGAATTTTTTTGCGAGCCCCGGCGGGGGCCGAGCCCGGAGCCGAGACCTCTGCAGGGGCTTTCGTGACAGGGTAGGATCTGGTTACAGCCGAAGAAGGATTTTGGCAGCCAGCCCCTTGTGAGTCCCTGGATCGGGGTAGACAGTCTGACCTCCACTCCCGAACCCTGCTGAGCGTGTGAGATGCAGAGGACCTGAGAGTCATGCGGTCCACACTTGCCCTTTGCTTTCCCTTGGACGTTCTACATCTACTTTCTCTTTTCTCCTTTACTTTTTCCTCTCATTCTTTTATTTTTCCGTTTTCTGCTGCCCGTCCGCGCCTTAGCTTTGTCAGTAGTATCCAGGTATTTGTCGAGTCCCGGGGTCCCAGGCTTAGGGCCCAAAGGTCACTGACGTTTTGACCTGGTAGATCTGTAGATTAGCTTGCTTGAGTGCTGCTCACCTTAATGCTGCTTCTTAAACAGTACTTGATTGTTAAAAATATCTTAAGTAATTCACAGAGTATGAGATTCTGCTCACGGTCATCCTACTGCCATTTCTAATGTATCTTCATTTAAATATTCACTGTTTTTTTTAGCTGTCATCTTCATGAGAACCTTGTGATTTAGAATTAGTATGGTTATTTAACAATTAATGTTAATGCATATACAATACATAACATAATCTGAGGCAGAGTTTGGGCTACTGGCCAAAAGCCATCTGTCAGTAGTTAATGCCTAAACCTGAGTGTGCAGTCGGGAAAAAAGTGGCCCTCAGACAACTGTGAAATGGATAGGACATGGTATATTGAGGTGCAAATAGCTTGGAGTAGAAGGTGGGACTCAGTCCTAAGAGAATATAATGAAATGTTAAGACTCCTGTTTAAACCTAGTTGTTTTTAGAGATAGGTTTTCTTTTTTTAAAACATGCTGCTTCTGAATATCAAATCCTCCGTAGACTGAGCGGGAAAAAGCAGTGAGACTTATAAGGCTCGTTGTAAGATTTCCAGGACACTATGCGCCCGGGTTTTCTGCATCCTACTTTGTTGGCACCTCCTTGGTTGCTTTGTTTTTCCTTTCTCATGCTTGGATGCCCTAGGGCTCACCCCTCTTCTCTCTACAGTTTACTCCCTAGATGATCTGACCTAGTCTCTTGGCTTTACTAACGTCTGCGTGCTGCCATCCCACAAACTTAAATCTTCAGCTTGCATTCTAGACCCGTATCCACCCACCTATTTGACTCCTCTCCACAAAACTCTCCAACAGCTTTCTGTCTCTCAGTACAAGCTGAAATCTTGACTGTGACTACAGTTGAGTAGAAGTCAGAGTCCTGTGGCTACAATGCTCTACTTGACTTGCCACTTCCTACCCCCAGCCTCCCTGACTTTGTCTCTTTCTCCCCCTTGCTAGCTTGCCTCTTCGTGAAGATTTCTGCCTCAGGTCTTTGTATTTCTTGTCCTCTCTCTGGAAGACTTCCACTAGATATTTGCTTGGCCCTGCTCCCTCACTTCCTTCAAATGAGTTTCTCAAGGAGACCTTTCTTGACCACTTTAAACTCAAATATTAAGCCCCTTCCCAAGGCCTTCTGCTCCCTTCACTGATATATATTTCCCCTGAAATAGTGTACGTTTATCTTCATACTTGTTTGGGTCTAGTTTGCTGCTCTATTTCCAGAGTGTAGAACAGTGCACTGTTAGAGCACATAGTATGTGCTCAGTGTGTGCATATTGATAGAGTGAATGAAGAGTAGCTTCACACAGGCAGATAGAAATCTTAGAGAAAGCTGGGTGCGGTGGCTCACGCCTATAATCCCAGCACTTTGGGAGGCTGAGGCGGGTGGATCACCTAAGGTCAGGCGTTTGAGACCAGCCTGATCAACATGGTGAAACCCCGTCTGTACTAAATACAAAAAATTAGCTGGGCATGGTGGTACATGCCTGTAATCCCAGCTACTTGGGAGGCTAAGGCAGGAGAATTGCTTGAACCTGGGAGGCAGAGGTTGCAGTGAGCCGAGATTGCACCATTTCACTCCAGCCTGGGCAACAAGAGTGAAAGTGTCTCAAAAAAAAAAAAAAAAAAAAAGTCTTAGAAGATCTTTGAGGTGCCACATCACAGCGTCCTGTGGGGAAAGATAACACAGATGGAAGAAGGGGAGTCAGAATGACATGGGGAAATTTTTTCCGAAGTAGAAATACCTCCTGCAACCACTCTGCTAAATAGTTTATCCTTCCCCAAAGTTCTGAAACTGGTTTCAGAAATTCTGCTGTCCTGCCTTCAAGTTAAATGCATCACTTCATAACATTATTACATTCTTGATAAATACATGTAAAGGGGCTCTTCAGTGTTCTCAGTACAGGTAAATCTGAAGACAATAGTGATTGTAGCTACATTTTAAACAAGATGAACAAACTTGTCATTAATAGACAGTTAAAGCTGGGCCTTTGAGATGATTTTCTTCCCCTTACTACACAGTTTTTAAATATGCTATTATTAAGGGCTCCATAAAAAATTTAAGCAAATCCCCCTTCTTCCCAACTTTTTATATAGACAAATGAGCTTATAGACATGTAGGAACAGTTTTGCTTTATAATAAATAAATCTAATAGGAAACCTAATTTTTTAAAAAGAAATATTTTTAAAATAAAAAAATTCTTAAATATGTTACAGAAGAAAGAAACACATTGAGTTGCTTTGTTTATATATGTGGTATGTACATTTTCTTTTCTTTCGTTCTTTTTTTTTTTTTTTTTTGAGATGGAATCTCGCTCTGTTGCCCAGGCTGGAGTGCAGTGGCACG
Organism: Chlorocebus sabaeus; assembly: GCF_047675955.1. Classification (NCBI taxonomy): domain Eukaryota; kingdom Metazoa; phylum Chordata; class Mammalia; order Primates; family Cercopithecidae; genus Chlorocebus; species Chlorocebus sabaeus. Next base: position 27,432,124 of record NC_132911.1, on the reverse strand, counting down.
ATCTTGGCAAACTGCAACCTCTACCTTCCAGGTTCAAGCGATTCTCCTGCCTCAGCCTCCCAAGTAGCTGGGATGACAGGTACAGGCCACCATGCCCGGCTAATTTTTTTGTATTTTTAGTAGAGACGAGGTTTCGCCATGTTGGCTAGGCTGGTTTCGAACTCCTGACCTCAACTGATCCACCTGCCTTGGCCTCCCAAAGTGCTGGAATTACAGGTGTGAGCCACCATACCCAGCCTCATTTTATTTTCATAGACAATTTTTATAACCATTTATTGAGATAATTGATGTATCATAAAAATGCATCCTTTGAAAGTGTAAAATTCAGTAGTTTCTAGTATACTCAGAGATTAATATATCAAACCATTATCTGGTTTTAGAACCTTTTCATTACCCCAGAAAGAATCCCCATACCCACTGGCAGTCATTCCACATTCTTTGTCTCCCCGCCCCTAGCAACTATTCAGCTATTTTTTGTCTCCATGATTTGCCTGTTCTGGACATTTCCTAAAAATGGGATCATTGGATGGGCACAGTGGATCATGCCTGTAATCCCAGCACTTTGGGAGGCCCAGGTGGGTGGATCACAAGGTCAGGAGTTCAAGACCAGCCTGGCCAATATGGTGAAACCCCATCTCTACCAACAATATAAAAATTAGCCAGGCGTGGTGGTGGGTGCCGGTAGTCCCAGATACTCAGGAGGCTGAGGCAGGAGAATCGCTTGAACCTGGGAGGCAGAGGTTGCAGTGAGTCTAGATCACGCCACTGCACTACAGTCTGGGTGACAGAGCCAGACTTGGTCTCAAGAAAAAAAAAATGGTATCATCATATATGTAGCCTTTATGTGTCTGGCTTCTTTAGTATAATGTTTTCAAGGTTCATTCTTGTATATATTGGCACTTTATTCCTTTTTATGACTGAATATTCCATTGTATAGCTATGTCACATATTTTGTTTATCCATTCATCATCTGATGGAGAGTTCTGTTGTTTCTGCCTTTTGGCTGTTATGAAAAATGCTGCTTGCACAGTTTCCTTAAAGGATATAAGAGACCTGTTAACAACTACTCTTGGGAAGTGTGAGAGGGAGACATACTGATTACCTTGTTGTACTAGGTGATTTTTTTTTTTTTTTTTTAGCTAAGTGCATATATTACTTTATAATTAAAAATACCCAATCACTAATATTATGACAGGGGTAAGTAATTATACTTTTTGGTTTTAGTTTCCTCATTTAAGTAAAATTGGACGAAATGTTTGTTGAGGTCTTTTTTAGTTCTCAAATTTTGTTTGTGATAAAATGAGTGATAATGTTATAGGCGTGTTTTTTTGTTTTGTTTTTTGTTTTTTTTTTTTTTTGGTGAGACAGAGTTTCACTCTTATTGCCCAGGCTGGAATGCAATGGCACGAACTCGGCTCACCGCAACCCCTGCCTCCCGGGTTCAAGCGATTCTCTCCTGCCTCAGCCTCCCGAGCAGCTGGGATTACAGGCATGTGCCACCACGCCTGGCTGATATTGTATTTTTAGTAGAGACAGGGTTTCTCCATATTGGTCAGGCTGGTCTCGAACTCCCAGCCTCAGATGATCCACTCACCTCAGCCTCCCAAAGTGCCGGGATTACAGGCATGAGCCACTGTGCCCAGCTATAGGCATTTTTCTTCATGAATGAGAGTTGTATTCTTTGTATCTGCTGTGTAACTTGCAATTTGTTTTCATCATAGGACTGAGAGTGGTTTTCACAATGGAAGGGATCAGTAATTTCAAGACACCATGCAAATTATCAGAAAAAAAGAAATCTGGTAAGATAGCAGATGTAAGACTTTTTTTTTTTTTTTTTTTTTACTATTACTATTGTTGTTTCTCTTAGAAATGTCCTAGTAATATTTAGTTTGATTCTTTATTATCGGTCACTTAGAAACTTTAGCGTAAATCCCCTTTATGATGTTAATATTAACAAATAAGACTTATTTTATAGGTCAGGGTTTGATCATATCTGGACTAATTTTATTGACAATCTAACAGGTTTGGAGACTCTCCCTGCTCAATAATCAACTTAGCTTGACCCATTAAAGAACTGCTTTACCTTTCTCCCTCTCATCCATACGTCGCTCTTATGAGGGAAAGATATTTTCCAAGGCAACTCAATGGACAAAGGACAATCTTTTCAACAAACACCTGGATATCCATGTGCAAAAAATAAGCCTTGACCCTTAACTCCCATTATATAAAAAATAGCTAAAATTAAATTTCTAGAAAATAACATGAGAAAATATGCTGTTGTCCATTTCTAGTGACAGATTTTTCATATTGACCTTGTATCCTGCAACCATCCTAAACTCATTTATTCCATTAGCTTTTTAATAGATTGCTTAGGATATTGTATATAGTTGGTCATTTGTGGATAAATAAAGATAGTTTTACTTTGTTCCCCAGTCTGTATGGCTTTGTTTCTTTTACTTTTTTTAATTGCACTGCCTTCAGTATGTTTTTGAATAGAAACGTTAGTGGATATACTTGCCTTGTTCCCAGTGTATTATGTTAGATGTAGGTTTTTCACAAATGCCCTTTATTAGTTTGAGGAATTTTTCTTCTATTTCTAGTTATTATCGTGAGTGGGTATTGAACTTTGTAGAGTGCTTTTTCTGAATCTATTACATTTCCTTTTAAAATCTCTTAATGTGGTAAATTATGTTAATTTTCAAGTGTTAAACTGACCATTCCTTGTGTAAAGCCAGTTTGGTTATGATATATTTTATATATTGCTTGATTTGCTCATATTGTCTATATTCAGAGGGATATTGGACTGCAGTTGTCTTTTTGGGATATCTGTCTAGTTTTAGTATTAGGTTATTCTGTATTCATAAAGTAAGGTGAGAAATGTTTCTATTTTTTTAATAGAAATATCTTTTTGTTTAACTTTATGTGGAATTGTTATTATTCCTCCTTAAACTGGTGGAATTCACTAGTAAAGCTATCTGGGCCTGGAGTTTTCTTAGTAGGAAGATTTTAACTGATTTCACAGTTAATAGATATAGGGCTATTCAAGTGATCTCTTATTTTCTTTGTGAATTTTGTTAGTGTTTTTCAAGGAATTTGTCCATCACTTCTAAATTGTCAAATGTTCTGGTGTAAATTTATTCTTGATATACTCTTATTAACCTTCTAGTGTCCTTTTTTATCTCTGGTACTAGTATTTTATATTTTCTTAATTTTTTTCCTTAATCAGTATGACTTGAGGTTTATGTATCTTGGTGAATGTTGCATGCACTTGAAAAGGGCATTTTTTTCTACTCTTGTTGGGCACGGTGTTCTACAAATGTCAATAGGTCAAGCTGATTGACCCGTCTGTGTTATTTTCTTCAGGTCTTCTATATCCCTACTGATATTCTGTGTACTTTTTATATTAATTACGAGAGAAGAGAGTTGAAGTTTCCAACTACAATGTGGATTTGTCTGCTTCCCCCACCCTCAATTTCTATCAGTTGTTGCTTCATGTATTTTGAAGGTTTGTGCTTTGTTATTAGGTACATACACATTTAGGATGGTTATTTCTTTTCTTTCTTTTTTTTTTTTTTTTTTTTCCGAGTTACCCTTTGTCGCCCATGCAAAGTGCAACAGTGCGATCTCGGCTCACTGCATCCTCTGCCTCCTGGGCTCAAGCGATTCTGGTGCCTTGGCCTCTGAAGTAGCTGGGATTACAGGCATGCACCACCATGGCTGGCTAATTTTTGTATTTTCAGTAGAGACAGGTTTTCGCCATGTTGGGCAGGCTGGTTTCAAACTCCTGGCCCCAACTGATCCACCCGCCTTGGCCTCCCTTTCAAGTGCATGCAACGTTCACCAAGATACATAAACCATAAGTCAGATCCCAAAGTGTTGGGATTACCTTGTCTGGCCTAGGATGGTTATTTCTTTTTGATGAATTTATACCTTAACTATTATGAAATACCCTTCTTAATCCTCAGTGGTACTCTTTGTTCTGAAGTCCACTTTATGTGGTAGTAATGGAGCCACTCCAGATTTATTTTGTGTTTTAATGATGTTTTTCAACCCTTTACTCTTGCCCTATTTGTGTCTTTATATTTAAATTGAGTTTATTATAAATGGCATGTCTTGAGTTGTTTTTATCCATTCTGACAACTTTAATTTCCTTTGACTGTTTTGCCATTAGCTACATGTGGCTATTTAAATTTGGATACATATTAATTCGAATTAAATAAAATTACAAATTGAGTTCCTCAGTTGTATTAGCCACATTTTAAGTGCTCAGTAGCAACTGACTACCTTACTGGACAGCACAGATGTAGACATTTCCACATAGCAGCATGATGTATCGGACAGCTGTTTAGACCATTTATACTCAATGTAATTGTCTATTGTTGGATGTAAATCTGCTGTTTTGCTGTTGTTCCATAGCTCATTGATGATTTTTTAAAATCTTTTTCTCTCTTTGCTTCATTTTTTGATAGTTTTTGTTGCTCTGTCTTAAGATTTAGTTATTCTTTCTTCTGCTCTAAGATGATATAATTCTTATCCATTGTATTTTTCATTCCTAAGCTTCTATTTTGTCTTTTTCTTCCTTGTTATGCTCAGACTTTCCTTTATATCATTGAGCATATTTTTAATATTTGTCTTAAGGTTCTTATCTGCTAATTTTGCCATCCCTGTCATTTTTTTTTTTTTTTTTCTTGAGATAGAATCTTGCTCTGTCGCCCAGGCTGGGGTACAATGGTGCAATCTCAGCTCACTGCAACCTCCACTTCCTGGGTTCAAGTGATTCTCCTGTCTCAGCCTCCCGAGTAGCTGGGATTACAGGCATGTGCTACCATGCCTAGCTACTTTTTGTATTTTTAGTAGAGACAGGGTTTTACCATGGTGACCAGGCTGGTCTTGAACTCCTGGCCTCAAGTGATCCGCCTGCCTTTGCCTCCCAAATTGCTGGGATTACAGGTGTGAGCCACCATGCTTGGCCTCCTGTTATCTTACGGTATGTTTCTATTGATTTTTTTTTTGAGATGGAATCTTACCCTGTGGCCCAGGCTGGAGTGCAATGGCATGGTCTCGGCTCACCGCAACCTCTGCCTCCTGGGTTCACGCCATTCTCCTGCCTCAGCCTCCTGAGTAGCTGGGATTACATGTGCCCGCCACCACTCCCAGCTAATTTTTTGCATCTTTAGTAGAGACGGGGTTTCATCATGTTGGCCAGGCTGGTCTCAAACTCCTGACCTGGTGATCTGCCTGCCTCGGCCTCCCAAAGTGCTGGGATTACAGGCATGAGCCACCACGCTGGGCCTCTATTGATTTATTTTTCTCCTTGTATGGGTCATATTTTCTTGCTGCTTTCATGCCTGGTACTTTTTGATTGGGTGGTAGATATTCTGCATTGTCGAATACTGGATTTTGTTATTCCTTTAAAGAGGGTTTGATTTAGTTATGGTCTGAGGTTAAGTTACCGCACATTAGCTCGTTCCTTTTGAGACTGGCTTTTAAGCTTTGTTATGAATGTTTATCTGGGGCTAAAATCTAGCTGTACTATCTAGTTGTGACCCTTTAGAGGAATTTACTGTGTGTTACAGGGTTACCATCCTCTGGCTCATGGTGACATGAAGTGTTCTCAGACCTGTATGATCTCTGGTAATTGTTGAGCCAATTGCTTTCCTCTGGTGTTTTCCCAGCTTTGGGGCATCTACACGTTGTTATGTGCGGATAAGTACTTGACCAAACACTCAAAGGGAGACTGTTCAGATCTTTGAAGTGCTCTCTTTGGAGCTCTCTTTAGTTCTCTGCTCCACAAATTCTAGCCACCTAGTCCTTCTTGACCTCTGATCTCTCTCTCAATGTGACAGGACTGCTGGATTATGTAACCTCTGTCCTGCAGTCTGGAAACTGCCTTCAAGCAGTAAGTTAGGGCAGTGATAGGGCTCACCTCATTTGTTTCTCTTCTCTCAGGGATCACAGCGCTGCTCTGCCTGTTGTCAAGTGTCTGAAAACAATTATATTTTGTCTAGTTTTCTAGTTCATGGCGAGATGGTAACTCTAGGAACAGTTAATTGTCGGGAGTAGTTAATTATTTTTCATGAGTAGAAGCAGAACTCCATCTTTTCATCTTTTTTTTTTTTTTTTTTTTTTTTTTTGAGACTGTGTCTTGCTGTCACCCAGGCTGGAATATAGTGGCATGAACACGGCTCACTGTACCCTTAACCTCCTGGGCACAAGCATTTCTCCCAAGTAGCTGAGACCACAAGTGTGTGCCATCATGCCTGGCTAATTTAAAAAAAAATTTTTTTTGTAGAGATGGAGTCTCTTTATGTTGCCCAAGCTGGTCTCAAACTACTGGACTCAAGTGATCCTCCTGCCCTGGACTCCAAAAGTGTTGAGATTATAGGCATGAGCCACCACATCCAATCCCTTTATCTTTTAACAATGTTTTAAAAATGTGAAAACAGTTCGTAGCTTGTAGACCATACAAAAACAGGGCATTTTCCAACCTCTGCTTCAGAGTTACTGTAGGATGAAACTCTAAAAGTAGACTTGGTCAAAGGGTACCCATTTAAAATTAGGATATATGTTGTCAAATTGCTCTCCAAAAAGACTGTGCCAATTAATACTCTTGGCAGTAGTATATTGAGAATGTTAAGAGGTTTTGTTATTTTTTATTTTTATTTTTTATTAATTTTATTTTTTATTTCTCTGACATTTAGTATTATGTTCAACTCCAACTATAAATATCCCAGCCTCTCCGTTTATGCAGAAGCTTGGCTTTGGTACTGGGGTAAATGTTTACCTTATGAAAAGGTAAGTATAAGATTTCAGATTAACCTTTTTACATGTAACTATAATTCTACTGTACTTGGAGACAAAAAAATAGTATGAAAATTCCAGTGTTTAGATTCGGTGTCTGTTCCTGATCCTGGCTGACGGCTGTATTCCAGTCCCTAGACCCTTCCATAACTTTGCCAGTAGCTCTGCCTCTGCTTTTCTCCTAGCTTCCTCCTGATGCGTTATTAAAGGGGAAGTCATTTACTTTTTAATTTTTCATTGGCTTCCATAAGAAGAGGAAGTGGCAGGGGAAAGGGTACCTTTGTGGTAAACCAGATTCTTCATAAGAAAACCTCAAAGAGGAAGCCAGTGTTGGGTGATGTCAGTAACTGCTGTCTCTTCTGCAGCGTTGCCCTCCTAAGATATTCTCTTCTAAAAGAAGTAAAAGGTTTATAGCATCTTAATTGTTATTAAGAAGGGTAAATACATGATTTTAAAGTAGGAATATTGAGTTAAAAGAAAAATGAAATAATTGAACAAGTGTGGTGCCAATATAGCTGTCAATAAAGTGTTTTTTTAAATTACTTTTTTATTATATATTTTTTTGAAACAGAGTCTCTGTTGCCCAGGCTGGAGTGCAGTGGCACGACCTCCCAGGTTCAAGCGATTCTCCTGCCTCAGCTTCCTGAATAGCTGGGATTATAGGTGTGCACCATCACACCTAGCTAATTTTTGTATTTTTAGTAGAGACGGGGTTTTGCCATGTTGGCCAGGCTGGTCTCGAACACCTGGCCTCAAGCGATCTGCCCACCTTGGCCTCCCAAAATGCTGGGATTACAGGCGTGAGCCACCATGCCCAGCCCAAAATTACTTCTTTTAATCATTACTCGGTACCTAGTTTCATGTTTATTAAGTGGCAAAAAACTAAGTTAATATATATTCCTTACTTAATGCATTCTTGGAATCAGTCTGACTAGTCCAATCCTCCGTATCTTAGCTTCATCCAGGTTTACATTGTTTCCAGATAGAAATGCTTTCTTTAATAAGAGGCTAATTAAGACTAATTTAGTAATTATATACAATGGGTATTCCTGAAGCATTTTTGCAGTTTAAACACTTTTTTTGTATGTGTGGTATTGTTTTCTAATTTGTTTTTTAGTGTTAACTCCTATTTTGAAAGAAAAAAATTCTCATAGATTTATGGCTAGTTTCATTTTTTTCCCCTTTTTAAAAAAACTTTTTAAATGTAAAGTGTTTTTAACAAAGTTACACTGTATGTGGTTTAGTCAAAAAGCTTCAAATAGCTGATCTTGAAGAACAGCAGTGCCTGCCTGACCCTACCACTCCTCATGATTCAGCCCTGTCAACTTGGGATGTCTTTTATCCATAACCTGCAAATTTCCTGTGCTTCTCTGCTGAATTAGATCCTGTGTTTTTCTCTATCTTGTGTCTTACCATTTCTTGATTTACATCCTGTTTTCATTTAGGACATCGTGTAGCTCCCCATGAATTAGTTCACAGAAGATATATTTTTTGAGAATTTGCATTTCCAAAAATGTTTTCATTTTACTCATACACGAATGGCCCTTTTTGGTTTTCTGGGTTATAATTTTCATTTGAAAACAATTTCCCTTCAGAATTTTGAGAATGTCAGTCACTGACAGTTTTTTTTTTTTTTTTAGCTTACACTGTTGTTGTTGACAATTATGAAGCCTTTTTGACTCCTGATTCTTCATATGTAATCCGTTTTATGTTATCTGTCCCTCCCACTGTCCTGGATCCTGGTATGATCTTCTGTATGTTGCTATTTTGAAATTTCACAATGACATTAGTGGATATGGGGCTCTTGGAATCTGAATAGTTCCTGTTCTTCAATTTTTGAGACATTATTTTAAAAATTACTTTGTTGATGATTTTCACCCCTGTTTTTCTCTGTTCTCCATCTGGAATCCTATTTGAATTTTGAACTTACTGATTTCTTCATCTACCTCTTGGTTTTCTTACTTGCTATCTTCTTGGTTTTCTGAGATTTCCCCAGCTTTATCTTTCAACACTTCTATTGAGTTTTTATCTTGTTTTAAATTAATTGTCCTTTTTAGAAAAAAGCATCTTTAGTCTTTTGGAGTGCTAGAAATGTTCAGTATCTAGGAGTTGATAACACAGGTATATGCACATGTAAAAATTCACTGAGCACTTAGTATGCATATGGTGATTAATTATTACCCTGCTTCTGTATTACAGGTTCTCAACTGACAGTAAACCTCAGGCTGAAGACTTATTTTATACCTTCCAAAGCTAGTCTACCATCTTTAGAAGCTGGGGATGGGGGATGGGCAGCTAGTGCAGAATTAAGGAGGGTATCTAGGAGTCCACCGGTTTTTTACCATTATTATTTAGAGATAAGGTCTCATTTTGTTGCCCAGGCTGGAGTGCAGTGGTGCCATCATAGCTCACTGCAGCCTCAAACTCCTTGGTTTGAGCAATCCTCCTTCCTCAGCCTCCCAAGTAGCTGGACTACAGGTGTGGGCCACCACATGTGGCTTTTAAAAGTTTTTTGTAGAGAGGGGGTCTCACTGTATTGCCTACGCTGGTCTCAAACTCCTGCTCTCAAGTCATCCTCCTGACTTGGCCTCCCAAAGTGTTGTGATTACAGTTGTGTGCTACCCCTTCCAGCCCTACTTGCTTTTTAAATAACTTGCAAGCAGTTAATTGGGGCTAAGTCAGTTACTTTCATCTGCTTTCCAGCTTCTGAAATTTTGTTGCTGTTGTCTCCTCTGCTGTTATTTCCATTCTTGCTGGCTGGTATGTCTTAAAATATCCATTTGCTATTATTTTAGTGGGTTTGGAAAGGATGAAAACAATGTGTATGTTTAAGCTTCAATTTTAACCCAGAAGTCTATATTTTTTTGTTAAATCAAGTTTGCATTCCTTGGTTAAATCCAACATAGTTTTGATGTAGTAGTATTTTTAAATAAACTGATGGATTCAGTTTGCTAATATTAAAGTTTGTTTCAATTTTTTTATCTAAGTGAGGTTGGCTTGTGGTTTTCCTTTTTCTACTGTCCATTTTTTGAAATTGAAGTTATATGAGACTCATAGTCCCTTTTCTGTTCCCTGTGGAAACAGTTTGTATAAGACTGAATGGTAAATTCTTTGAAAGCTTAGTAAACTCACCTGTAAAATCATCTATACTTTGTATTTCTAGTAGGAACATTTTAAACTGGTGATTAAATTTATTCATCAGTTTTCTTAGATTTCTCTAAGTCTTTGTCCATTTTGTCTTAAATGATTGCATAAAGCTTTTATTATTATATATTTTTTCTCTTGTATCTGTAGTTTTGGTTCCATTTTTGTGATATTTATTTTTTCTTGTGTAATCTCATCAGAAATTTGCCTTTTTTTCTATTAGTCTTTTTAATGAACCAGCTTTTTGCATGGTCGAGTATTCAGATTTCATAAATCTATTCTTATTCTATAGATTAGAATGTTATGGAAAAGGTGAAGATTGACTTGTTTACTAAATTCTAAACTTTCAAGAGCTAAACTTTCAACCCTTAAAACTTGAAAAATATATCTTTCATAATAAAATGATATGTAGATGCTCATTATCCTCAAATGCTGCTGTTATCTAAAACTGGAGATTTAAGAATAGTTTAGATCAACTTACGGATGATAGATGTGCATGAATTAAGAAACCTTGTGATCCTTTTAGTATAGGTTTTTTGATTAAACCAAAAAGGTTCTGCAGTCATAGAGCTATGCCTGTGAGAGAGTGCAAAGCTAAATAGATCTTTGGTTCAATCTCTTGTTTTGTGTTCTTACCATTAAACTTCCTGTCTTAAACTTCTGAGGCTCTTTCACTAGGTTTTATGCTGTTATGCTGCATATACTTAAGTATTTTGTGATTTGCTGTACTCATAAATATCTACCGCCTCAGGTAAATCTTTCCCTGACTTTATTTTACCTGTTTATTGAGGCCTTAAAACATTCATACCTTAGATATTTCTAAAATGGCTGAATCTTCCTAGAAAATAGAAAGTTTAAATTTTTCTCATTTGTATGTTCATCATTATCTCCTTAAGCACATATCTTTGAGCATGTGGTAAAAGGTATAAGGTGAATTGGTCAGTGTGTAGTGGAGCAAGAACAGCATGCTGTTCTTTGGATGATGATATATGGGCAAAATATTCTTGATTATCTCTTCTTTAAATTTCCTAATTTTTTTTCTTTAGCATCCTACAACTCATCTCTGATACATATAATATTTAATATGTAGTAGTCCGACATGCTCAAATGGAAAAATTGGAAAGTAACAATTTTCATGTTTAAAGTTTGTAACATTCCATCTTTACCCTTCAAGTTCTTTTTTATCCTCTCCCACTGTATAGATAGTAAGACTTGTCTATTAGATCTTATCTCCCAATTGAAATGGAAATGTAGCAGAGGTGTTCATAGTCCAAAATATCTTACTGTTTTTTAAAACAAATTTCTTTCAAGTTTTTTCCCAAAAATTTGGAAGTCATTTTAAAAAGTATTGTGGTTGTATTGTTTTCTATCCTTTTTAAATGAATTTTTTTCTTAGATCTCCAAGAGGTTTGTCTCATTCTCCTTGGGCTGTAAAAAAGATTAATCCTATATGTAATGATCATTATCGAAGTGTGTATCAAAAGAGACTAATGGATGAAGCTAAGATTTTGAAAAGCCTTCATCATCCAAACATTGTTGGTAAGTTTAAATTTGGTAGTAGTGTCTGGTATATTATTTTGTTTATTCAGAAAAAGGTTATATGCTCTCTTAACTGGTCTCACTAATAGAAATGAAGAGGAAGGGGCTGGATGTTTAATGGGAATCAAATTAATGTGATTGGTCTAAAATAAAAATGTGCATATAATATTTTTTGATGCCTAAGTATGTATTTAAACTTCATGGGAATAGATAAAATTGTGTTGCTAGTTCTATGAAGATTTTTGGAATATAAAATGATCTTCATTTAGATAATTTAAATCCATTTAGGTAATTTCTTGGATTTTGTTTTTCATTTTTAATACAAGTAGGGCTGGCGAAACCATTTTATTTAGGGAAGCAAAGGAAAGTAAAAGTATTTTAATTTGTGGTACTACTGGCAAACACTGAAGGCGTTTTAAATGAGATGTACTGAATTAGTCTTGTATATAGTAGCTGTTTAATTGTATATTTGTGTTAGTCCAGATCCATGTTTTCAATCACATTACTATAAAGGACTTAAATATTATTGTTCTCTATATTAGTGAAGAAATGTCATATTTTCTTTAAGGTTATCGTGCTTTTACTGAAGCCAGTGATGGCAGTCTGTGTCTTGCTATGGAATATGGAGGTGAAAAGTCTCTAAATGACTTAATAGAAGAACGATATAAAGCCAGCCGAGATCCTTTTCCAGCAGCCATAATTTTAAAAGTTGCTTTGAATATGGCAAGAGGGTTAAAGGTAACTATGCCATTATATTTTAAATGACTTCTGTTTTTGTTCATATTTTAAATGAACAAATAATCACTTTGCAGGACATCTTTGAATGTGGATGGATATTGTTACTTGTCAGTTCCAAAAAGGGGTCAGTGGAAAACAAAATAGAGGCTTACATTTCTGCTTCCGAATTACATTCATGTGTAGCTTTATATGTTCTGAGAAATGTGTCATTTGGCAGTTTCATCACTGTGTGTGCAGACATCATACTTACATATACCTAGATGGTAGAGCCAGTTACATACCTGAGCTATGTGGTATATATAGCCCAGTTCTCCTAGGCCGCAAACCTGTATAGAATGATACTCTACTGAATACTGTACCTGTATAGAATGATACTCTACTGAATACTGTAGGCAACTGTAACACAGTGGTAAGTACTGTGTGACTAAACATATCAAAACATAGAAAAGGTAAAATCAAAATAAGATATTATAATCTTATGGGACCACTGTTGTATATGTTGTCCATCATTAACCAAAACATCCTTATGTGTACATGTGGCCCTAATCATTCATTGTCCCACATGGTCTCAACAATTTATGTATGCTTCACTGAAGATTCCAAAATTATTTCTAAAAATTACTAGACTAGCCTCAAAATTGTGATATCTTTTGAAATCTGCAGTTGTATCTTCTGATACAACTTACGAAGTTAACTAATTAATAAGTAAACTTATAAGCTATAAGTATATATATACATACTCATAGTTAACTTGGCTGGGCGTGGTGGCTCACGCCTGTAATCCCAGCACTTTGGGAGGCCAAGGCGGGCAGATCACGAGGGCAGGAATTCGAGACCAGCCTGGCCAACACAGTGAAACCTCATCTGTACTAAAAATACAAAAACGAGCCGGGCATGGTGGCGGGCGCCTGTAATCCTAGCTACTCTGGAGGCTGAGGAATGAAAATCGCTTGAACTTGGGAGGCAGATGTTGCAGTGAGCCGAGATCACATCACTGCACTCCAGCCTGGGCAACAAGAGCAAGACTCTGTCATCTTGGGAAAAAAGTTAACTTATAATTATTTTATAAGTATAAAAGGTTAGTGGGAATATCTATTTCTAAAGAAACTCTTAGAGTTCTGGTCAGTACGGCAGACTGAGATAACACGGGATGTTCCCTTCTCTTGTTTCAAATAATCTGAAATGCTGGGCCGGGCACAGTGGCTCACACCTGTAATCCCAGCCCTTTGGGAGACTGAGGCGGGTGGATCACTTTTAGCCAGGAGTTCAAGACAGACCAGCCTGGTCAACATGGTGAAACCTTGTCTTTAATAAAATACAAAAATTAGCCGGGCTTGGTGGCACCCACCTGTAGTCCCAGCTACTTGGGAGACTGAGGCAGGAAAATCGCTTGAACCCGGGAGGCGGAGGTTGCAGTGAGCCGAGATCGTGCCACTGCACTCCAGCCTGGGCAACAGAGTGAGACTCCGTCTCAAAAAAAAAAAAAAAAAAAGGTTGAAATGCTGGACAAATGTAAGCCTAGAGTTTAGGAAGGGAGCTCAAGTAGTTATATTTGGAGGTTATCACTTTTTTTATTAGTTTGTGTTTCTGCTCGTATGTGTTAAATTTTTCACTATTTTAGTATCTGCACCAAGAAAAGAAACTGCTTCATGGAGACATAAAGTCTTCAAATGTTGTAATTAAAGGAGATTTTGAAACAATTAAAATCTGTGATGTAGGAGTCTCTCTACCACTGGATGAAAATATGACTGGTAAGTTGTACTCTTAAGTTTTAAAATTTTGTTTTTAATACAGTGTTTACATTTTTAAATATGTAAGTCCACATGGATCAAAAATCAAAAACTATTTTTAAAAAGTATATGGTAAAAAGTCCCCTTTTTTCTCTCTCCCAGTCAGCCTGCAGTCTTCTCCCTTGCTACATGTACAGTATAAATTACTGTATTAGTAGTAGTAGTAGTAGTAGTAGTAGTAGTAGTAGTATATTTTAACTGGAGTTATCTTTGGGAAAGATTTATAACTGGATTGGGATCTTTAAGCAGGAAAGCATCTGGAAATAGAAAGTAAAATTTAGTAAGGTTGTGTAAAGCAGTTTATTTAGCATCAGTAAAGTGACAAGATTTAGGAAACTGGTAGAAGAAACTGGAATGAAGCAGAAAAGAGACATGCTAATGAAGGCTGGTCTTTGGCTCTTTGCCCTTTCTTCTCTATTGTATATACTACTGATCATTGGCTTCGCAGGGAATTTAAGATATGTTCTTGGTAAGAAACAAGAGCCAGCCTCAAGAGAAAGCCTCTGCTTGTAACATATTTAGTAAATAATACTTAAATGTGTCTCTTTATATGAGCAGAAGTTAAACAAATGGTTAATAAATGCTGTTTAGAACATATAACTACTTTGATATCAGAGCATAACTCTGATACCAAAACCTGACACATTGTGGGACATCCCATTGATCCTGATGTGATTATTATGAACTGCATGCCTGTATCAAAATATCTCATTAACACGTAAACATATACATCTGCTATGTACCCAGAAACATAAACTGACATTGAAAAAAAAATTCATAGTCCAATATCCTTCACAAATATAGATATCAAAATCCTTAACAAAATATTAGTAAATTCAGTCTAATACTACATAAAGACATTACATCTTGACCAACTAGGACTTATTCCAGGAAGGAAAAGTTATAACATTCAAGAATGAATGTCCTCACTGTGCTGTATGGTAGGTCACCAGAACTTACTCATCCTGCCTAATGGAAGCTTCTTGCCCTTTGTTAACAATACTGTATACTTGAGATTTGCTGAGAGTAGATCTTGAATATTCTCACACACAAAAAGGAAAATGGTAACTATATGAGGTGATAGATATGTTAATTAGCTTGATCGTGGCTGTCAGGTCACAGTGTTTACGTATATCAAACATCAAGCTGTATACCTTAAACATGTAATTTTTGTCAATTATACCTCAAAGCTGGGAGGGGGGAGTCAATATAATTCACCATATTAACAGATTTTTTTATTATACTTTAAGTTCTAGGGCACATGTGCACAATGTGCAGGTTACATAAGTATACATGTGCCATGTTGGTTTGTTACACCCATTAACTTGTTATTTACATTAGGTATTTCTCCTAAGGCTGTCCCTCCCCCTGCCCCCCACCCCACGACAGGCCCTAGGGTGTGATGTTGCCTGCCCTGTGTCCAAGTGTTCTCATTGTTCAGTTCCCACCTATGAATGAGAACCTGCGGTGTTTGGTTTTCTGTCCTTCTGATAGTTTGCTGAGAATGATGGTTTCCAGCTGCATCCATGTCCCCGCAAAGGACATGAACTCATCCTTTTTTATGGCTGTATAGTATTCCATGGTGTATATGTGCCACATTTTCTTAATCCAGTCTATCATTGATGGACATTTGGGTTGGTTCCAAGTCTTTGCTATTGTGAATAGTGCCACAATAAACAGCATGATTTATAATCCTTTGGGTATATACCCAGTAATGAGATTGCTGGGTCAAATGGTATTTCTAGTTCTAGATCCTTGAGGAATTGCCACACTGCCTTACACAATGGTTGAACTAGTTTACACTCCCACCAACAGTGTAAAAACGTTCCTATTTCTCCACATCCTCTCCAGCATCTGTTGTTTCCTGACTTTTTAATGATTGCCATTCTAACTGGTGTGAGATGGTGTCTCATTGTCGTTTTGATTTGCATTTCTCTGATGGCCAGTGATGAGCATTTTTTCATGTGTCTGTTGGCTGCATACATGTCTTCTTTTGAGAAGTGTCTGTTCATATCCTTTGCCTTTTTGATGGTTTTTTTTCTTGTAAATTTTTTTCTTTGTAGATTCTGGATATTAGCCCTTTGTCAGATGCATAGATTGCAAAAACATTCTCCCATTCTGTAGGCTGCCTGCTCACTTTGATGGTAGTTTCTTTTGCTGTACAGAAGCTCTTTAATTAGATCCCATTTGCCTATTTTGGCTTTTGTTGCCATTGCTTTTGGTGTTTTAGTCATGAAGTCCTTGCCCATGCCTATGTCCTCAATGGTATTGCCTAGGTTTTCTTCTAGGGTTTTTATGGTTTTAGGTCTAACATTTAAGTCTTTAATCAAATATGAAAACTACATATCATCTCAATAGATGCAGAAAAAGTGTTTGCAAAACCCAACATCCATTTTTGATTTAAAAAAAGATTAACCTCTCAGCTAACTAGAAATAGAAGGGATCTTAGCTTGAGAAAGGCTGTCTACAAGAACAACCTGCAGGTGTCATACTGAAGTAGGGAACAAGGCCAGGATGCCTGCTCTTGTCCAGTGTTATTTAACAGTCCTATAGCTCTAGCCACTAAAATAAGGCAAGAAAATGGAGAAGGCAAGAAAATGGAGAAGGCAAAATTGGAAAGGAAACAAACTGTCCTTGTTTCCAGTTGATATGTTGTTTAGGTAGAAAATCTCAAGGAATCTATAAAACAGCTATAGTGAAGTTAGTGATTACATTTCTGTGTATTAGCAATAATAACTGAAAATGGAATTGTTTAAAATCTATTTACAAGTACCAAAACCCAAAATATTTCAGAATAAATCTAACCAAAAAAGTCTAAGTCTTCTGTAATGAATATTATAAAGTATCACTGAGAAAATTCAGTAAGATATAACTAAGTGGAGAAATATATGACTGTGGTTTGGAAGACTCAATACTATTAAGATATTAATGCTTACCAAATTGATCTAGAGAGTCAGTCCAATCCTAATGAAAATTCTAGCTGGCTTTTTCATTGAAATTGACAAGTTGACTAAAATTTAAATGGAAATGTGAGTGGACCTATTTTTCTTGGGCTTTAAAAAAGAGCCAGTGTGTGATTTCTCCCCTTCCCTTTTCCTTGACATAGCAATCATGGAAGCATAGAAATGGTACTTCTCTCAGCCTAATATTGTTCACAAACGGAAGAAATTCAGGTCTAGAAGTGATCTGCTCAAGGTTGCGCAGCTTGCACATGTCTTTGAACCAACCCAAGCAAGGCAGTCTGGCTCCAGAGTCTGTAATCTCAACATCCACATTCTATATTCCTACTAATTTCTAAGAGAATTGCTGTTTCTCTACATACCTGCCAACTGACCAGCTTCTTGAATATTTACCAACCTGAAAGGTAGAAAGTAATCCTTATTGAGGTTGAGTGTATTTTCACATTTATTGGTTATACTGATTAACCTGTGAACTACTTGTTCAAATCATTTGCCCATTTCCCTTTGGGTTGCTTGCCTTTTTGTGATTTGTAGTGCCTGCCTTCATAACCATCTTGCTTGTTTCAGTGACTGACCCTGAGGCTTGTTACATTGGCACAGAGCCATGGAAACCCAAAGAAGCTTTGGAGGAGAATGGTGTTATTACTGACAAGGCAGACATATTTGCCTTTGGCCTTACTCTGTGGGAAATGATGACTTTATCAATTCCACATGTTAATCTTTCAAATGATGATGATGATGAAGGTATGAATACAGTTTCTAACATAAATCCCAGTCTCTTCATTCACACTAAAGATTAGTTTATATAATTTTTATCTTTCTGTTAAAATGTAAAATAGCAAGTTATAAGATCTTTAGTTGTGTAATTTCTAAGATATGTATTAGTACTGATGACTGATTTTGTACCACCAAGGTTTAATCTCACAAAAATGAGACACAGATTGAGAATAGGGGGAAAAATTGAGGCTATCCAGAGAAGCAAAAAATTGCCTTAAAAACTCTCCTTACCTGAGAAAAATGACTGGAAAGCTATCATAGGAAGGGTGGTAGTAGGGGTCGATAACCTATAAATCCAAGACTAAAGCTAATCTACTTGATAGCAGGACAATTGAAGACATTTCCATTCTGTCTATGGCAGAATGGAAAGCATATTGGACCATAAGTCTTGTTTCAGGAGAAGGGTGAGCTATTAAACTTTTCCATGACATAAAGTGATTCTGTTTATTGTTTCAATCTCTCCTTCAAGATAAAACTTTTGATGAAAGTGATTTTGATGATGAAGCATACTATGCAGCCTTGGGAACTAGGCCACCTATTAATATGGAAGAACTCAATGAATCATACCAGAAAGTAATTGAACTCTTTTCTGTATGCACTAATGAAGACCCTAAAGATCGTCCTTCTGCTGCACACATTGTTGGAGCTCTGGAAACAGATGTCTAGTGATCACCTCAGCTGAAGTGTGGCTTGCGTAAATAACTTATTCCAAAACATTTATATAGTTACTATCAGTAGTTGTTAGACTCTCTAAAATTGGCATATTTGAAGACCATAGTTTCTTGTTAACATGTGGATAACTATTTCCAATATGAAATATGCTTATGTTGGCTATAAGCACTTGGAATTGTACTGGGTTTTCTGTAAAGTATTAGAAACTAGCTACATAAGTACTTTGATACTGCTCATGGTAACTTAAAACACTAGCAGTAAAATGCGGTAAACTGTATCTAACATTAATTTAACGACCATTACTTTTATTAATGATCTTGCTTATTCTCTATTTTAATGGATCTACTGAAATTAGCACTTTGTACAGTACAAAATAAAGTCTACATTTTTTTAAAACACTGACTCTTTTGCTGATGTGTTTATCAAACGATAACTGGAAGCTGAGGAGAACATGCCTCAAAAAGAATAGCTCCTTGGATACTTCAGACTGGTTACAAGCTTATCTTGAGCTCTTGGATCTCCTCAGATCTTTTTTGCTTTAATTTATTAAATGTATTTTCCATACTGAGTTTAAAATTTATTAATTTGTACCTTAAGCATTTTCTAGCTGTATAAAAGCAATAAAACTCAAATAGAATGATACAGAATAAAGGACACTTTGGGTACCATAAGGTGTCTCAACATTATTTTATATTTAATTGATTTGAGTGTTGTCATTAAACTTGTTGAGTGAATAACGTGAGTAGGTTTCTTTCCCTCTCTTGGCCTTATTTTGCTAATCTGTAAAGTGTTTTGGATCAGTAGTTTCTGTAAGCCACAGTCCCCTGGGAATTTTCTAAATTACTGAATTGCCAATGTAGGTGGTATACCTAGATTTGGGTGTAGACAGAATTTTAAAAATTACCGACACGGGGGGTTCTTAGAAACATTAGGAACAACTGCACTCTGAACTTTAAAAATGCCTAGAAATCACTGAAGGCCTTTTGGTATAAGATTGTACCAAGCAATAGGACACAGATCATTAGTTTGCATATATTCCATCAAAATATTAATGTGACAACTGGAAGTTGTCTTAATCTGTAGAAAAACATATGTATAATTTTGCATCCTGATATTCAATAGGGTCTCTTATCCTCACTCTGACATGTGTCACTCTTCTTTGCCAAGCCAACAGAGCAGCTTCTCCAGGCCATTCTTTTCCTAGCAGTAATAGCAGTTCCTGCTTATAAGACAAAGCAGGAACTGAATCTTTCTTGAATTGGCTCTTTAACATATAAGCCATTGCTTTTGAGAAATTTGTTTCTAGTTCCTACAGTTGGGGTATCTAATAGGAATAAAGTAATACCAAGGACAAGGCCAGCAAATTCACAGCCCTTGTCTATGGTAGACATTATAAAATACTCCCAGCATGCACTGCCCCTTGAGTCTGGTGAGGTCCTAGAAATCCTCAACACAAGATTGCAGATAATCTGCTACCAACTGGGAGAAATTTTTGTATTCTTTTTCTAGAACTTGCTCTTTAAATCTCAGATGTTATCTTTTTGGACATTTGTCTCATTCTCAAAAGAGCAACATGTGACTTGGCTGGCTGAGGGTGTTTTTTTTTTTTTTTTTTGAGACAGGGTCTTGCTCTGTCAGGCTGGAGTACAGTGGGGCAATCATGGCTCACTGCAGTCTTGACCTCCCAGGTTCAAGTGACCCTCGCACCTCTGCCTCCCACCCTGAGTAGCTGGGACCACAGGTGTATGCCACCACACCTGGCTAATTATTTTTTTGTAGAGACAGGGTTTCACCAAGTTTCTCAGGCTGGTCTGGAACTCCTGAGCAACCCTCCGTCTAGGCCTCTCAAACTGCTGGGATTACAGGCGTGAGCCACCATGCCCAGTACTACCTTTACACTGAATTAATTAGTAAATCAAAATAACCTTCTCTCAAGTGGCTTTCTCACCTCCCAGAAAATCTTTCCCTTTAGAATCTGTAGAAGGCCTCCAGGAGCTTGTTATGCCTCCATAAAAGGAGATAATCAGCAGCTGCTTGAGAAATGTTGAAGATCATTCTTTCATGTCTCCTGGTACCTATTTAATCTTCTACAATCTGTTGATTAGAATAAAAATTAGAAAGGATTTTAAATGAAACAAATGCTACACATAAAAACTATATATAAAAAATGCTGTATATATCAGCTAAGAATTTAGGAAAAACAAAACAAGCCTCCCATCTTAGGTTACTATAACAAAAATACCATAAACAAGGTGCCTCAAACCACAGAAATTTCTCATAGTTCTGGAGACTAGGAAGTCCAAGATCAAGATGGTATCTGGTGAGGGCATCCTCATAGAAGGCACCTTCTGGCTGTGTCCTTACACGGTGGATGGGGCAAGGTAGCTCCCCCACCCTCTTTTATAAGGCCATTAATCCCTGAGGGTTCCTTCCACATCATGACCCATTCACCTTCCTAAGGCACTACTTACGATGGTATTACATCATCTTGGGGGTTAGGGTTTCAACATATGATTTTTGGTGGAACACATTCAGACCACAGTACCTCCCTTCCAATGAGGGGAAAAAAATTAAAATTTATAGGAAACAGAAAACAAATCTATGATAGATAGGATTAACAATGCCAATCTTTAAAAATACTAACAAAATTGATAAACTCCTAGGCAAAACTAATCTATGGAGAAAAAAGACATGTCATGAGTGAAAAAACTTTACTACAGATCCTACAGATACCCGATCTTATTCATGAACACATCAAAAGTCAAAAAAAAAAAAAAAAAATTAGTTAACTAAAGCCAGTAACATAAAAAAGAAAGACATCAAGACCAAATTGTGTTTGGTTTATTTAGTTCAGGAAAGCTAGATTACTTTAACATTCAAATAACAATGTAACTGCCATATTAACAATGAAGAAAAATCAAAATCATCTCCAAAGATAGAAGAAAGACTTTTTATAAAATCTGAGTATCTATTCAAGATGTTTGAGAGCCTCTTAGAAAACTAGGAATAGGCAGAGGAACTTCCTTAATATTAGAAATTTATCTACAAAGAAACTACAGTAAACCTTATATTTAATAGTAAAATGTTGAAAACTTTACCTATATCAGCAATGAAACAAATATGTCCCCTACCATTGCTTTTATTCAACACTGTACTAGACTGGCGATCTTAGAAATGCAATATTGTAAGAACAAAAAATAAAAGCTGTAAGATTCTAAAAGAAATAAAACTCATTCATAGACATTATGTAGATAAAAATAAATTAGAATTAAATAAGTTTAGAAAGATTGCTGAATACAAAGTGAAAACAGAAAACTTGTATTTTATGTATCAGCAAACAAGATGTAACTTAAAACACTTTTCCCAATGGCTTAAAAAAAAAAAGTATCAGCTGGGCACACTGGCTCACGCCTATAATCCCAGCACTTTGGGAGGCTGAAGTGGATTACTGGAGGTCAGGAGTTCAAGACCAGCCTGGCCAACATGGTGAAACCCCATCTCTACTAAAAATACAAAATTAGCTGGGTGTGGTGGCATGCACCTATAATCCCAGCTACTGGAGGCTGAGGCAGGACAATCGCTTGAACCCAGGAGGCAGAGGTTGCAGTGAGCTGAGATCACGCCATTGCACTCCAGCCTGGGCAAAAAGAGCAAAACTCTGTCTAAAAAAAAAAAAAAACTATCAAATAATCCTCCCAAATTGACCTATATATCTGACACAATTCCAGTAAAATCCCAACAGGCTTTTTTGTTGTTGGTAGCTTTTTGTGGAATAAATTGATTCTAAAATGTATATGGAAATGCAAAGACCAAGAATAGACAAACTATTCCTGAAGAAAAAAAGGTGGGACCATGTACTAATACTATAGCAAACATTAATATTATAATTAACACAGTCTGGTATTGGCATAAATATAACCTATATAAGATTAGTAAGAATAAACAGGCAGAAATAGACATACACATATATGGGCACAATTTATGACAAAGACCGCCAGGAGGATGCCTGAAACCATGGACAGTACTCAACCTGATTGCCCTCAATTGGAATATGTGTCTGTGCATGTCTTCTGCTGACAAATTTGATGCCTTTTCCATCTTAATTGAGCACTCATCACCCACTATGGCTACTCTGAATGGTGGGTAAGTTAAAACTTATGAATTCCTTACTTCTAGAAATTTCCATGTAATATTTTTGGTAACAAACTGTGGGAAGCGAGATTGCAGATAAGGGGGGATTGCTGTACAAGGTGATCTAGGCTCATCTTGTACGTTCATTGCCCTATCCCTAGAATGAGCCATTTCTCCCAAGAGCCCCAGGTCCTTTTGTGGAGGAAGGTATTAGTAAGCAAGATCTGGCTGGGTGCAGTGGCTCACATCTATAATCCAGCACTTTGGGAGGCTGAAGTGGGAGCATCACTTGAGCTCAGGAGCTCAAGGGCCTCAGGAGCTTAAGGACTGGCTGGGCACGTTGGTGAAACTCTGTCTCTACTAAAAATACAATACAAAAATTAAATAGGCGTGGTGACACACACCTGTAGTCCCAGTTACTTAGGGAGCTCAGGCGGGAAGATCACTTGAACCTGGGAGGTCGAGGCTGCAGTGAGGCATGTTTGTACCACTGCACTTCAGCCCAGGGTGGGAAAAAAAAGAAAGAAACCAACCAAGATTTGGGTGGTAGGTGTGCTCATTGCCACTGGGGTATCATTGCTTTGAGACCTTGTCAGTGCACTTGCTTCTTGTATGTGTTACACTTAAAACAAAAAAACACCCAACCAAGCCAAGAGTATCAACAGCAAATCATGCTAAATATTTAGTTCTTGAAATACAACATATCTAAGACATACTGAATTGAAGCAAGATGCAAAATAACTGCATATATATTTAGTTTATCTAAAGTAATAGGCACTAAAAGCAGGATTATGGGAAGCCTTTTGGTCATCTCTATGTATTATCTGAATTTTATGGAACATATACAATTTTCATAATAAAATATAATTAAAATCAGATTTAGTTGTATAAAATATTAAAGAATTTTAATTGATTCATCACAAAAGCATTAAACAATGTTAATTTAAAATTTTAAATAAAATAATTAAAAGAAATAAACAAGTACAGAAAATAGCATTAAAATATTTGCATAATTACATACATTTTAATACTTCCACATTCTTTTGGGAACCCAGGCTTTAAAATTTTGGAAACATGTTAACTCACTGGCAAATAAAATGAATGCAGATGAACAGTTTCTACATATAATTACAATCTGGAAAACGACTTGCCTATAATCTTTCTGCCAGCAGTTGAATGATTTTTTAGAATCAAAATAATTTGAACAATGTTTTGCTTTTTAAAGTATCCAAGAATTACACTAGAAAAATGTGTGAACATTTAAGTGTATTTACACAGTTCCATGGTCTCTGATCCACCAGCCTATGTATATTTACTAACCTTGGTTCTATTACCATACATTTTATAAAGACTTTTGCCAGGTATCTCAGAACAAGTAAGGTGCATTTTAAACAAGCAAAAAACTAGAAAATGAAACATCTAATCCAGCTAGGCATTTTGTTAATGACATCAATTGTCAGTAACAGGTTCCTAAAGTAGCACTACCAACATTTCCATACAACAAAAATTAACTAAATGATAATAGTGCAATTACCAAGTATAATTTTAATTAAATCTGATGACAGGTAAACATTTAATTTTATTTTCAAAAAGATTAAACATTAAGCTATAGAATTCTGCTCTACAGAAATGCATATGGGATAATCTTATTCCTTACCATCTTGTTACAAGTAAGAAATTCTAAACATTTTCTAAAGATATTCAAACTGAGTTACAACAGATGAGTGCCTATCAAGTGAAGACTTTGTATAGAGAAGTCAGGAATTAGGCTGGACACAGTGGCTATGACTGTAATCCCAGCACTTTGGGAGGATCGCTTGAGCCCAAAAGTTCCAGAGAAGCCTGGGCAATATAGTGAGACCCACGCCTCGATTAAAAAAAAAAAAAAAAAAAAATTCAGGAATTCCCTTTACAAATTGGGCATAGAAATTACTTGCCCAAGTTTAAATTTGCCTTTTTGCTTCTGATGTGGCATTAGATAATCCTGGCCCAAGAGTGTGCTTAATAAAAGACCAGGTCACATTTCTAGAGAAAAACCACTTTGTCAATACTCTTACATAAGAGTCAGGTAATTTTCCAGTTATAGCTACAAAGTTTCATAATTAAAAATTCAGAGTGCTAATCAGTGAATCACTCAAAGATTTTTCCTTTCTTTGAATCCCCAGATAATTTTCAACAAATTTATTCCTGACTTTTCAACTCATAAAGAACAAAACTGTGATGTACGTGTGTGTGTGTGTGTGTGTATGAGAGTGTTGGTCTTTTTTATTTTGATATTTATTAAATAGTCTCTATTTTATAACAAGGAGCTCTCTCAACTTATCCAGACAGTAACTCCTTTATAACTGAAATCAACTTTAACTATTAAAATTATATACAAGGAAATTAGGAGTGTTGCAGTACTTGGTTGCAAATAACTTGCCATCTGGTGTTGGGTCAGAAAATGCTATTTCATCAGTGCTGAGAAAACAGCCAAACATGAAGCAATTCCTAAAAGAGAAGAAAAGATGATTTAATAATGGAAGCAACTTAACATTCTAATTAACATGAGCACAACTTAAGTAAATATTCTTGACTTAAATCAACTTTATTTTTAGTAAGTGAAAAAATGCCTTATATTTTAGAGAAAGAAGTCTAATGATACCATTTCACAGATGAGAAAGCTAAGGTCCAGAAAAAATTCTGCTGAGGGGCAAAGGGAACCATCCACCTAACTCTAGCATATCCACAGTAAAGAGCAACTAATATAAGATCATACTGCTAGGCCAGGTGCAGTGGCTCATGCCTGTAATCCCAGCACTTTGGGAGGCTGAGGCGGGCGGATCATGAGGTCAGGAGATTGAGACTATCCTGGCTAACACAGTGAAACCCTGTCTCTACTAAAAAAACAAAAATTAGCCGGGCGTGGTGGCGCATGCCTGTAGTCCCAGCTACTTGGGAAGCTGAGGCAGGAGAATCACTTGAACCCGGGAGGCGGAAGTTGCAGTGAGCCCAGATTGCGCCACTGCACTACAGCCTGGTTAACAGAGTGAGACTCCAACTCAACCAAAAAACAACGCATCATATTGCTAATTAAAAGCAACAGATAATTAGAACAAACAAAAAAAATCACCAATTTTAAGCAGTAACCATATATACACACATACACACACACACACACATATATATATATATATATTTTTTTTGAGACAGAGTCTTACTCTGTCACCCAGGCTGTAGTGCAGTGGTGCGATCTTGGCTCACTACAACCTCCGCCTCCTAGGTTCAAGTGATTCTCCTGCCTCAGCCTCCCAAGTAGCTGGGATTACAGGCATGTGTCACCATACTTGGCTAATTTTTTTTTTTTTTTTTTTTTTAGTAGAGGTGGGGTTTTCTCCATGTTAGCCAGGATGGTCTTGAACTTCCAACCTCAGGTAATCCGCCCTCCTTGGCCTCCCAAAGTGCAGGGATTACAGGCATTAGACACCGCCCAGCCTACATACTTTTTTCAACGAAGACATCCACTGAGAGCTTTAAGAAGGGAAAAACTAATCTGCATTTTGACTACAACTCTCCTTGATCTTGCTTACCTTAGGATTAAAAGTAATAAGGGAATGGTTAAAAGAATTCAACATCTCCCACAACTTGTTTGTGAAAGAAAAAAACAGAATTAATCAAAATTGAGGGATATTCTATAAAATAACTGGCTTGTACTCTTCAAATTCTTCAATGTCAAAAGACTGAGAAACTGTTACAGATTAGAGAAGATGAAGATTAAAGAGACGTGAAAACTAAATGCAGTATGTGGTACTAGGCAGAAAAAAAAAAAAAAAAAAAAAGCCATGAAGGACATTTGAGACAACAGACAAAAGTGAAATATGGACTGTCAGATAAAAGCATTATATCCAATATTAAATTTCCCAAATTTGATCATTGTATCATGGTTATATAAGAGAATATTCTTGTTCTTAAGAAAAACACACCAATGCATGAAGGGGTAAAGGAGCGTAATATATATAACAAAATAATTCAGGAAGTTTATCTAAACATAGAATGGTAAAGCAAATGAGGTAAACGTTGAACTTACTAGATCTTGACAAAGGCTTCTTACTACTCTTGCTGCTCTTTTGTAAGTTTGAAATTATTTCAGAATAAAAAATTAGAATTTGATTCAATTAGAAGACATAAGCTTCTAATATATTAAATACTATAAATAAATACATAATATGGTAGAACTAGGTTAGATACTGGTATTCCTCATACCAAATTTATATATCTAATACAAAACATAGAAAAGTATTTCATAACTAATCAAAAATCTTTAAGATATCAATTTTTCCTACTGATCCCTTTTGTAAGTATGTACAACTGACTAGGATTTATGGCCCAAGATTGGGTCCCCATAATGGTGTTGGTATTTATTTTTTTAAAGTGGCATAGAATGCAAGAGGCTTGAATAACAGTATTCCAAAGTGTGGTCTTTGGTTTGGTTAAAGTGTGCTTATTGGTTTGTAACCTATTATCTAGACAATGAAATATGTGTAGAAATTGAGAGAGTAAGTGTTGTGAAATTCATCCATATAACCTAGATTAGGTAAATTAGCAAACAAGTTTGTGATATTGGAAACTTTAAACAGCAATACATAGTGTTAGTTCAAAGTGTGTACATGGGAATTAAAAATGGAGACTAATTTTTTGGGTTGAGATATATATACTCATATACTGTAAGACTCACCCTTTAAAAATTGTACAACTGAGTGGTTTTGTGTATATTAACAAATATTGTCCAATCACCACCACTATCTAATTCTAGAACATTTTTATTATCCCAAACCCAGCACTCATTAGTTGCTCTCCATCTTTCCTCAGTCCCTGGAAACTACACATCTACTTTCTGCCTCTGGATCTGCCTGCCTCTTATGGACATTTTATATAAATGTAATCACACAATGTGTCATCTTCTGCAACTGACTTATTTCAACTAGCATAATGTTTTCAAGGTTCCTCCACGTTGCAGCGTGTGACAGAATTTCCTTTATGGCTGAATAACATCCCATTGTTATTATTGTATCAATATACCATATTTATCCATTAATCACAGATTGGATTATACTTTTTTGGCTTTTATAAATAATCCTGCTATGAACCTTCATGTACAAGGTTTTGTGTGGACATGTTTTCTTTTCTTGAATATATAACCTAGGAGTCAAACTGCTAGGTCACATAACAGTTTAACTCTGAGAAACCATCAGATTGTATTCCACACCAACTGTACCAGTTTACATTCCTACAAGCAATGTACAAGAGTTTCAGTTTCCTCTACATCCTCATGGACACTTGTCTGTTTTTTGAGTACAGTCATCCTACTGGGTATAAAGTGGGATCTCACTATGGTTTTGTGATTTCCCTGATAAAGATGTTGAGCATCTTGTTATGTTGAATTAACTATTTGCAATTCATCTTTGAAGAAATGTCTACTGAAATTCTTTGTCTATTTTTAAATTGCGTTGTCTTTTTATTGTGTTCTAAGAATTTTATGGGTATTAGACCCTCCTTAGACAAATGATTTGCAACTATTTTCTCTCGTTCTACGGACTGTCTCACAAATCCACTTTATAAGTTATGCTTATGAGTTATAGCAAGTCTTCATTATCTAGTCACTATCAATGAACACGTACAGCTTCTGTAATTTTTCAAACCTTTACTTTGTATAGATTTATTGAAGCATAATTTCACGTCTGCTAAGTCTAATAACAATTTGAGATTGTGTTTCTGTTTTGTTTTTCTATTTTTTTCTAGCAATCCATTTTTATTTTATTAGTGTTGATCTGTGACAAATTAAACTAGTCCTTTAGCACAGGTAGTTTGAAAAGCAGTGGGCTAGTATGTTTCAGACCTGGAATGTTGTGCCCTAGACTGAGTACATCTAGTATGGTTTTTCTAGTGCCAATACCTTCCTTAGTCTGACTTTGATAGTATTTATACAGAAGTGTCTTACCAACATCCTTCTCTTTAGCTCAGAAGCTGAGAGGTACTGGGAAAGCTATGAACCTAGGGTTCTGGATCTAGATCCATTTTATTTCTTACCTGAGGGTATCAACCAGTCGTCTTGCAATGCGCTTTCTTCTCTTCAGTCTGAAAACCCAGATTCTACTTATCCCACAGACTGCAGGTTCTGGTACATTTGAACATTGCCAAGCCCTAGAACATTCTGTAGAGGTTGGGGATCCCGGACCAGCTGGTTCAGACAGGACACGAAAGGCCTGCAATGATATACACAAGCATCTACAGCTAACAACACAGATGAGTTCACACTGCTTTTAAAAAGTATTCCTTAAATAAAACAAGTATCAAAAATTTAACTTATATCTCCACCAAGTATGTTAAAAATATTTTCTATTTCTTAAATTCTTATCCATTTAGTCACACAATGCTTTAAAAAGAACTAGTGGTGTTGAGACATTCACACATTCTGGTGCGTCCCATAGCATTATGAAACTTTCCTCTTTAATTAAAGCAATTGTAGACATTAGACTCTTCCTTTCAATAAACTATATCAACCTCTAGCATTCTCTCCATCCTAAAATGTATATATGACCACCTAAAGAAACCAGTAACACTAAAGATTTGTATCTATTAACTATGAAATTTGGTTGGCATTTCAAGTTTCTTAAAAAACATTTTTATTTTGAAATAGATTCATGAGAAGTTGAAAAAACCACTACAGAGGACCATGTGTCCTTTCCTGAGTTTTCCCCAATGATTACATCTTCCATAACTGGTATAATACCAAAACCATGAAATTACCATTGGTAAAATGTGTGTGTATAGTTTCAGGACACTTAATCATACCTGTATATTCATTTAAATACCATCACAATCAAATACAGAACTATTGAGTCACCACAAAGATCTTCTTGCTCATTATAGTCACATCCACACTACCCCATCTCTCAACCTCAATCCCTGACAACCACCAATTTATTCTCCATGGCTATAATGAGAATGTTATATATTATATAAATGAAATCACACACCATATGACCTTTTGAGATTGGCTTTTTTCCACTCAGCATAATGCCCCTGAGACTCATCCAAGTTGTTAAGTGTATCAATTCTTTGTTCCTTTTTATCACTAAGTAGTATTCCATCATATGGATGTATCATAGCTTATCATTCACTTAAAGCATTTAAGGACACTTTGGTTGTTACCAGGTTTTGGCTATTACAAATAAAGCCACTATTAACATTCTTGCACAGGCTTTTGTGTGTACATCAGTTTTCCTTTGTTTTGGCTGGATCATATGGTAAATACATGTTTAGTTTTTTTTTAATTATTATTATTTTTTAAAGAGACGGAGTCTCACTCTGTCATCCAGGATGGAGTGCAGTGGCACAATCTTGCTCACTGCAACCCCCACCTCCTGGGTTCAAGTGATTCTCCTGCCTCAGCCTCCCGAATAGCTGGGATTACAGGCATGCACCACCACGCCCAGTTAATTTTTGTATTTTTAGTAGAGGCGGGGTTTCACCATGTTGGTCAGGCTGATCTCGAACTCCTGACCTCAGGTGATCCGCCTGCCTCAGCCTAAGTGCTAGGATTACAGGTGTGAGCCACTGCGCCCAGCCTGTTTAGTTTTTAAAGAAACTTTAAAACTTTTTCCAGAGTGGCTGTAATATTTTACATTCCTACCGACAATGTGTGAGAGATCTAGTTTCTCCATATCCTCACTAGCATTTGGTATTGTCTCAATTTTTTACGTACTGTTATCTCTTCTGACAGGTGTGTATTTAGTTTTTAATTACCAAAAACAAAACATTGTTTCTGACCTGAGAGTAGAAGAGAATAGTTGGCTACATCTTGCCTATTATCAGGACACAACAGTCCACTTCTTTGAGATCAAAGAAGGAAAAGGCGTTTTAAATAAATACACAACATAAAAAGATGTAAACTGTAAAATTAGTAATGTTGAAGGGAGAAAAAGTACAGAGCTTTTGTAGGTGATATAAATTGTTATCAGCTTAAAATAGACGGCTATATTAAAGGATATTTTATGTAAGCCTCATGACTAAAAAGCGAAAACCTATAGTAGATACATAAAAGATAAAGAAATCAAAGCATACCACTACAGAAAATCATCAAATCCCAAGGAAGACAGCAAGAGAAGAAAGGAATATATATAAAACAACCAGAAAACAAAACAAAATGGCAATAGTAAACCCTTATTTATCAATAATTACTTTAAATGTAAATAGAATACATTTGCCAATCAAAAGACACAGAGTGGCTAAATGGATAAAAACACAAGACTCAGCTAAATATCACCTACAAAAGACTCACACAGACTGCAAGTGAAGGGTCAGAAAAACACACTCCGTGCAAATGGAAACCTAAAGACAACAGGAAGTACCTACACTTACATCATAAAAAA
Organism: Chlorocebus sabaeus; assembly: GCF_047675955.1. NCBI lineage: Eukaryota > Metazoa > Chordata > Mammalia > Primates > Cercopithecidae > Chlorocebus > Chlorocebus sabaeus. Next base: position 27,401,161 of record NC_132911.1, on the reverse strand, counting down.
CAGATTTTAAGTCAAAAACCATTAAAAGAGACAAAGAAGGTAATTATATAATAAAAAGGTCAATTCATTAAAACAGTTGTAAATATATATGCACCTAACATTGGAGCACCTAAATATATATTTAGGATTCTGAAAGGAGAAATAGATAGGAATACAAAATTAAGAGGACTTCAAGATCCCACTTTCAACAATGGATACATCATCTAGACAGAAAATAAATAAGGAAATGCTGAACTTTTTTTTTCTTTCTTAAGAGATAGGGTCTCACTATTGCCCTGACTGGAGTGCACTGGTGCGATCACAGCACACTGCAGCCTTGAATGCCTGGGCTCAGGTGATCTTCCTGCCTCAGCCTCCCAAGTACCTGTGACTATAAGCATGCACTACCATGCCTGGCAAATTTTTGTAAAGACAGGGTCTCACTATGTTGCCCAGACTGTTCTTGAACTCCTAGCCTCAAGCTATCCTCCTGCCTCAGCCTCCCAAAGTGTTGAGATTATAGCTGTAAGCCACGGAGTTCAGCCAGTAAACACTGAACTACACTTCAGACCTAATGGACCTAACAGAAACACATATAGTATTCCATCCAATAGCAGCAGAATGAATGCACATTCTTTTCAAGTGCACACAGAACATTCACACAGTTTAAAATTATAGATCAATGACAGGAGGAAAAGTGGAAAACTGACAAATATGTGAAAATTAAACCACACGCTCCTGAACAACCAACAGATCAAAGAAATTAAAAGGGAAATTGACAAATTTCTTGAGACAAACGAAAATGGAAACACAGCATACCAAAACCTATGGAACGCAGCAAAAGCAGTTCTACATAAAAAAGAAGAAAGATCTCAAGTAAACTAACATTACACCTCAAAGAATTAGAAAAAGAATAAAGCCCAAAGTTAGTAGAAGGAAGCAAATAAAGATAGTAGAGATAAATTAAACGGGGACTCGAAAAATAGAAAAGATCAATGAAATGAATAATTGGTTTTTTAAAAGATAATAAAATTGACAAACCTTTAGCTAGACTAAGAAAAAAGAAGACTCAACTAAACAGAATCACAAACAAAAAGAGGAGATATTACAACTGATTATCACAGAAGTACAAAGGATCGTAAGAGACTATGAATAATTATATACCAACAAATCAGGTAACCTATAAGAAACAAATTCCAAGAGGCAATAAACCTACCTACACCAAATCATGAAGAAACAGAAAATCTAAACCAATAGAAAGGAGATTCAATTAGTTAAAAAAAAAAACAACTTGCATCATAAGAAGGCCCATCCGTAATGACATCACTGCTAAATTCTACCAGACATTTAAAGAATATTAATCCTCAAACTCTTCCAAAAAACTGAAGAAGAAGAATACCCCCAAAGTCATCTTACAAGGCCAGAATTAACCTGATACCAAAGCCAGAAAAGGACACTACAAGAAAAGTTACCGGCCAATATTCCTGATAAACAGATGCAAACTAGCACATTAAAAGAATAGTACACCATGATCCAGTGGACTTTATCCCTGGATGCAAGGATGGCTCAATACATGCACATCAATGTGTTACACCATATTAACAGAATGAAGAACAAAACTATATGATCATCTCAATACAGAAAAGGCATCTGACATCCTTTCATGATAAGAACTCTCAACAAATTAGACACAGAAGGAATGTACCTCAATATACTAAAGGCCATATATCACAAGCCCACAACTAACATCATACTCAGCAATGAAAAATTGAAAGCTTTTCCTCTTAGATCAGGAATAAGACAAGGATGCTGACTCTCATCATTTCTATTCTACATAGTTCTAGAATTCCTTGCCAGAGCAATTAGGAAGAAAAAAGAAAGGCATTCAAATTTAAAGGAAGAAGTTAAATCATCTGTTTGCAAATGATATGAACTTATGCACAGAAAACCCTAAAGACTCCACCAAAAAAACTATTAAATTCAGAAAAGGTGCAGGATACAGAATCAACATTCAAAAGTCAGTACCTTTTCTATATAGGAACAATGAACTACAAACTATCTAAAAAAGAAATCAAGAAGACAATCCATTTACAATAGCATTAAAAAAACCCACTTATGAATAAATTTAACCGAGGAGGTGAAAGATCCATACACTGAAGACCAGAAAACACTGATGAAAGAAGCTGAAGAATATCCACATAAATGGAAGGATACCCAGTGTTCGTGGCTTGGAAGAATTAATATTGTTAAAATGTCCATACTACCCAAAGCAATCTACAAATACAATGCAATCCCTATCAAAATTCCAATGGCATTTGCCACAAAATTATAAAAAAGTCCTAAAATCCTATGGAACCATAAGCGATTCCAAACGGCCAAAGCAATCTAGACCAAAGAGTAAAGCTGAGGGGCATTGCACTCCTACTGGCATTAAAACAAAATATAGCAACTAAAGGAACAAAACAGATAAAATAAATCCAGGCATTTAGAGTCAACTGGTATCTGACAAACACATCAAGAACAAACAATGGGGCAAGGACACAGTCTCTTCAATAAATGATGTTGGGAAAAATGAATATGCACAAAATAAGAATAAAATTGGAGCCTTATCTCAAACCACATACAAAAATCAACTCAAAATGGATTAAAGGCTTAAAATGACGGACCTGAAGCTGTAAAACTATAAGAAAAAAAATGAGAAAAAAGCTTGACATAGGTCTGGGAAATAATTTTCTGGCTATGACCCCCAAAGTGTGGGCAATAAAAGAAAGAAATGTAAAATCAAACTGAAGTTTCTGCACAGCAGAGTGGATAAACACAAACCAACCAACCTACTGATTGGAAAAAAAATTTGCATATACAATACTGGATAATATCCAAACTATATAAATAACTCTATAGCAAGAAAACAAATACTCGGATTAAAAAATGGGCAAAGAACCAGAATAGATATTTCTCAAAAGACATACAAATCAGGAACAGGCATATGAAAAATGCTCATTCAACATTACTATTCATGAAGGAAATGCAAATTAAAACAAGATCACCTCACACTTGTCAGGACGATTACTATAAAAATACAACCACCATATGCAGCAATCCCACTTCTGAGTGTATATCCAAAGGAACTGAAATCAGTATGTTGAAGAGAAATCTGTACTCTCATGTTCAAGGTAGCATTATTTATAGCCAAGATATGTAATCAATTAAGTGTCCATCAATGGATGAATGAATAAAGAAAATGTGGTACATATACAAATGGAATACTATTCAGCCTTTAAAAAGGAAATCCTGACATTTGCAACAACGTGAATGAACCTGGAGGACATTATGTTAAGTGAAATCAGCCAAGCAAAAAAGAAAAATAGTGCAACATCTCACACAGGTAATCTAAAGAAGTTGACTTCATAGAAGCAGAGTAGAATGGTGGTTGCCAGAGGCTGGGCGAGTGAGAGATAGGAGAAAAGGGGAAACGTTGGTAAAGGGTACAAAGTTTAAGTTAGGATAAATTCTGCAGATCTATTGTACGGCATGACTATAGCTAATATATACTTGAAAACTGCTAGAAGCCGGGCACGGTGGCTCATGCCTGTAATCCCAGCAATTTGGGAGGCCGAGGCGGGCAGATCACGAGGTCAGGAGTTCAAGATCAGCCTGGACAACATAGGAAACCCCGTTTCTACTAAAAATACAAAATTAGCCAGGCATGGTGGCACGCAGCTGTAGTCCCAGCTACTTGGGAGGCCGAGGCAGAATAGCCTGAACCTAGGAGGCAGAGGTTGTGGTGAGCCGAGATCGCACCACTGCACTCCAGCCTGGGCAACAGAGCAAGACTCCGTCTCAAAAAAAGAAAGAAAAAGAAGAAAATGAAAATTGCAAGGGGAGTAGATCTAAATGTTTTCATCACAGTAAGTTGATAAGTATGTGAGGTGAAAGATATATTAGCTTGGTTTAGTCATTTTACAATGTATACCTATATCAAAATATCACATTGTACACTATAAATATTTGCAATTTTTATTTGTGAGTTATACCTTAATAAAGCTGAGGGAGAAGGGAAAGGCCAAACTGATCACTTATACTGGCAAAAATAGAAACAAGCTGCTTTTCTCTCCAACTTCTAATAACACAAGGAGAAACTATGTCTTCTAGAACACTGCTAATTAGTACCCAAATTAGATTCTAATTAAGGGATAATGACTACTTTGCCAAAAATATTAACCTTCACTAAGCCACATGTTTAAAAACTTCGGTTTATAGATCTGCTTACTTAAAATCAATATACTTTATAGTCCAGCTGTGGAAATGATTACATGAACATAAGACTGGCTTACCTATCCTGTTTACATAAAGCAAAATTCCAAATATTAATGGAAATAAATAACCTCAATTATCCACAAGGTCAAGGATATTCCAGCAGAATGTCATTAATGGTAGCAATCTTAAATGCTGAGACTTCTCCCAACTTTTCTCTTTATTTTGCCCACAAATTATGCCAATAATTTAAAATAAATATACCATACCTGTTTGATGGGTTCTGCAATTAAACACCCAACTACTCTCTTTTCATCAGATATAAAAAGAAAAGTTTTTATTTTGTTTGGACATTTAGGAACAACTTGCTGGAAGCCCAATTCATTATCAACAAGTTCTTGGACATCTTCTACCTAATGATTTTAAAAACCAAGACAGGTGAATGTTTTAAAAAGTACAATAGAAACTATACATATTTATATACACAAAATGTATGATTACTGTTACTTTAGTGTCTTTAATTTCTATTTCTTAAATTGATACACCTCCAAAATTATTTCACTACTGATGCATGTAGCTGCTACCGTGGAAACAAGGTTTTAAGAACCTATTTTAAAGATCACTTTCAGCAGAAATTCAGACACCTGGGAGGGATAAGGAATACAAAGCATTAAAACAGATTTGTTGTAGCTTTATTCATTGTTCACGGTGGCTAGACATCCAACCTCAGAAACACAGGCAACACCAATATAAGAAATAGACTCTGGGGGCCAGTAATTTCTCAAACTGAAAGCTTAGTTTATCTTTCACAAGGGAAAGATGAACAAAAAAGATAAGCTGTGGAGCCTTATCTGCCTTCTTTACTCCTTTGTCCTACAATTCTAAGTTTAGTTTTGTATAAATTGCTACGAAAGTAATCATTAAGCAGGTACCCAAGTGAATTATGTCAGCAAAGGCAGTGTGCACTTCAACATAGGTTGATTTCTTGGGGGTGGGGAAATGCAAGAGTTAAAAACATAATGTTCCATACCTTTTTGATAGCAAAGCTTGGATCATGTGGCAGAACCAACACGATTTTCCCATCCCAAAACTCTGCTACTACACGTTCTTTCTTCCAACCCTGCCAAAGGAAAAAAGGGTCACAGTTTAATTTGTGAAGAGAAAAAAACCAACATTAAATAATTTGATGTGCAGAAGACAAAAGGCTAAACAGTAACAGATATTTTAAAAAGATGAAATCCAACTAAAAGTAATGTGGGAAGAGAAATAAAAGATGCCTAAAACAGGTACCTGGCTTCAACAAGCTTATATCCTATCTGGTGATATGTATATGATTATAAAGCAAAGTAAAGAGGTAACGGTGCGGTGGCTCACACCTGTAATCCTAGCGCTTTGGGAGGGCTGAGGCAGGTGGATCACTTGAGGTCAGAAGTTTGAGACTAGTGGGCAGGTAGGGGAGGGGTAGAAGAATAAGCCAAATTCTAAGAAAAGGCTAAATAAAAGTCCTTATATGTTTGTCCCTTATGTTTAACAAGACCATGGAAGGGCGCAGTTTTACAACTATTTTAATCTCAATCCCCAGCATAGTTGCTTTGGCATGTGGCCCTAGTGTTTGAATGATACTGAAGTATTATGGTACTTGAAAAGGGTTTAAAAACCTTGGTAAGATGTCAATGAGCATAATGGGGAAGGTGGTTAACTTGCCTTCAGGCTAAGGCAACTAACTGAATAAGCAAAGGTGTAGAGAATGGTAAAAAAAAATGTGTAACTGGAAAAAATGAGGTTGAAATATTAGAAATAAATTTAATAAGATCCATATTGACAAAACTATAAAATGTTCCTGAAAAACATCAAAGATATGAATCAATCAGAGGTATACTAAGTTTCTAAGTATACACTAGGTTTATATTACAGTATATACTAAGTTTATATTATAGTATGTACTATACTAAGTTTCTAAGTTATACTAAGATTTTTTTTTCCCTAGAAATAAATGGCATTAGTTTGACTACTTTCAATAAAAATTAGAATAGGTTTTTTATTTGGGGGGAACATGATAGGCTCCTTTAATTTGAAAGAGTAAATGTGCAGAAAAAGTCAAGACATTTTTTACAGAGAAGGATGAAAGGGAACTTACCTAACTATACATCCAAATACAGTATGGAGCTACGTTTGTAAAAGTATGGCACTGGCACAGGAAATAATGGATGGTGCAGAAGTGTCCAATAACAAGCCCATTTATATATCGGAATTTGGTATGCATTAAAGGTGGCACTGCTAATCAGTGTGGAAGATAAACCAGTCAAACAGTAATGTTGGCACACTTTGCAGTCCTTTAGGAAAAATACAAAGATCAGATCCATCTCTGACACTATGTCTTGAAAAACTTCCAGTGGATTAAAGGTCTAAATATAAAATTTATAGCTATACATTTTTTTTTTAAATGTAGGAAAAACTTCTTACTAATTTTGGGACTGAGATGATGTTCCTGACTTAAGAAACCAAAGGTCACAAATTAGCTAAATAAAAATTTTGTTTTCTTTGTAGCAAGATACACCATAAAAAGGTTAAAGAAAATCCAAGTATTGGTATTTGCTTATATATGCAGAAAGTATCTCTGAAAGATATATAGATGAACCTGTGAATGCTGGATGCCTATAGATAGGGGAACAAGGTTTCTGGAAGGGGTATGGAGAAACACTTCACTGGATACACTTCTGCATTCTGTGAATTTTGAATCATGTGAAAGTATTACTATATCAAAAATATAAATTCAAACCTTAAAAAAAGGGACAGGGAGAATGTATTTGTAACACAGGAATAACATACAAAATATATAAAGGATAACATGTCCAGTATGTTTCCACAAATTAAAGAAAGAAATCCAATATAATATAGTCTGGCTTCATCAGAGAATGTGGCTTATTCCAGCGGCAGGAGCTTAGAGCTGGAGAGGGAATGTGTCATGCGACAAGGTGAGCAGGGGCCAGATATGAAGAGATCTGCTGGCCAAGGTAAGGAGTCTCGGTTTTATTTCTAGTGCAACAGAAAACTGTCAAGTATGAAGCAGACAATGTCAGAACCTATGTTTTAGAACTTTCTGGCTGATGTAGAGATATCAAAGAGGGCAAGAATTTAAATTATACACATATACACTTTCTCTTTTGTATATATTTTATATGCACATATATAGAAAAGGTTGAGGCCAGATTAAAGAGCACCAAACTGCTGGTGGGAACTTTTTCTTTCTAGAAGTATGAAGAATCATACTAGACTTATGTTTTATTTGTGGTTTTTTTTTTTTTTTTTTTGAGATGGAGTTTAGTTCTTGTCACCCAGGCTAGAGTGCAATGGCGCAATCTCGGCTCACTGCAACCTCCGCCTCCTGGGTTCAAGCGATTCTCCTGCCTCAGTCTCCTGAGTAGCTGGGATTACAGGTGGCTGCCACCAAGTCTGGCTAATTTTTTGTATTTTTAGTAGAGATGGGGTTTCGCCATGTTGGGCAGGCTGGTCTCAAACTCCTGACCTCAGGTGATCCACCCACCTCGGACTCCCAAAATGCTGGGATTACAGGCGTGAGTCACTGCACCCAGCCTAGACTTATGTTTTAAAACATTATTTCTGGTAGCACTATGGGAACCCAGAAAGCAAGCTGTTTCAATAAACAGGCTAAAAACATTGTGAAGGTATTAACTATGGCAATAAAAATAGGGGAAAAGGAATGAGTAGCAGGTACAATCATAAAGATAGGGCCAATGATGGGATGTGTTGGGACTTAAAAGGTGTTTAATGAATGGGTGGGACCTCACCTCTCAGAAAAAACCTGGAGAAGTCATGGAAAGGCTATTTTTTCTAAGGCTATCCATAAAGACAACACTATAGTGGGAAGAGGGTATCTCTTCAGATCTTTGAATTTTGTATATCTTGACTGTTCAGCTCTGCTCAGAATGCAGTGTTTACAAAATATTTATCTTATATTGAGAAGGTAAGCTTGAAACATCATCATTAAAAGTTAACTTTTCAGGCTGGATGGTGGAAAAGAAATGTCTCTTTTAAAGCAGTTTTACTTCTAGAGCAAACTGAAAGACTATCTTTCGGCTCACCACATATTTGATTCCTTCCAGAAACCTGTGGTGATGCTGTACATGCTGCATTTCATCTTCAGGGTTGGAAGCAGTATATATCATACCACAAGACTTGCACACAGTAGCCCCAAAATGTTTCTGACCAGCGTCCTATAATTGGGGGGTATAAAAAGAAGCCCATTTAAATATAGCACAAATAGCTCTAAATTAAGTTCCTATAACTATTCATTCAAATTTCACCTAATTTTTTTTTTTTCTGCTGACACAAGAGAAAAACGAAATGAAAGTCTGGTTACTATATCCTCCTTCCCTCCCCCAAAACAAAATGAAATGAGATCAGCCGGGCACAGTGGCTCATGCCTATAATCCCGGCACTTTGGGAGGCTGAGGTGGGTGGATCACTCAAGCCAAGAAGTTAGTGACCAGCCTGGGCAACATGGTGAGACTCCATCTCTTTGGCCGGGGCGGCGGGGGAGAAGAGACCTAAAAATGCAATAAATTGATGGAACGGAATTGTTTATTTGAATGGACAGTGTAAAAACCAAAGATTCTTTTATTTTTACAAGATTCTTTACTAGACCCATGGTTCTAAGAAGCAATAAGACTAAACTGTGGAAATTATAGCTAAAACGAACAACAGAACTTTTTAATGAAAGTCTTAAATACCTGAAAAAGCCTTATTTCAAAGAGAAGAGCAAAAATTTTAGGACTTCTATATTAATTATACAATATTTTTCCTTAAGTGGCTAAGAATATTAAATTATTCTTAAAGAATATTAAAATTATTTGACTCAAGAATTGACAAAAAATAAAGTGCAGGAAAAGCACAGATAAATTCAAGAATATTCAGTGTCACCACCTATAACTCCCATTCTGTCACATAAAACATTGCTTAATGCCATTGAAAATACCAAGCTCTGAACTGTCTAATACAGGGGTTTTTCTGTAAAGGGCTAGATAGGAGAAGCTTTGTTTTGAATTTACTCACAATGATGAGCTGGTCTTTTGTTTTTTTACTTGTATCTCTGGTATTAGTATTTTTCTGGATATTGGTCTGTTTCAAGAAGTTGATAGATCCCACAGAAAGCTGCTCTTCACCTAAAGATCTTGACACAGAAAGTTGATAAATATCATATAAATTTGATAAATATCACAATTTGATATTTATTATAAGTTGATAAATATATAAATTTATAATTTTTGAGGAATTAAAGGGAAAGAAAGCAGACATTTAACAGAGTACCTTGCAATTTTTAGTGCTTTCTGACATTAACTTGATGAGATAATAGGGACAGGAATAATGAGAAATCTGAGGCCCACTCAGAGAGGGTCAGTAATTTACTCAAGGTAAAGTAACTAGTAAATGGCAGCATTAACACTCAAATCCTGGTCCTCTGACTCCAAGTCCCAGGGACTTCCTTCTACAATATCTGATGCACATAGATGCACACTTTGGAAACTGACTTCACCCTTTAAAAAAAGATTTTTTTGCTTTATCAAATCTTAGGATAATATTTACCTATACAGTTATAAAGAAATTCCTGGGGTACTGGAGGAAATAAGTATAATACTGAACTTCACAAATCCACAGGAAATCAGAGTCACCATCATATTATGACCCAGCAATGTTTTACCTGGGCAATGAAGCTACTAAATTTGCTTTTCCTTATACCAAAAGCAGCATCTCACTACTCTGAAATTCTTAAGGAAAAAAAAAATTTAGGCTGGACAGATGTAGTTGAGACAACCTTTACCTATTAGGAAAGAATGCTGAGATTGACTTACAGAGGTTGCAAACTGGAGCCCCTCAGGCCAAATCTAGCTAGCAGACATGTTTTGGTTGACCCATATGTTATTTAAAACTTTGGATTAGCCTCCAATATTTTAAAATTTAGAGATTTCACTTAAAAATGTGTATTTCCAATATTAAAAGAGACTTTAAGATCACTAAACCTCTATTCCATCAAAGAATCTACAAGTTCGAACTTGGAATAGCACATGCCCTTTTAAGTGGGCAATTCTTCAGCTGGCCCTAGTCTCCACCCAGCCTGCTGGTTCTGTAGATACTGAGTTTGTAACCCTTGCCTTGTAATGAAAGGAGTAGAAATCCCTAAAGAGTAGAAGTAAATAAGTAAAAAAAAAAAAAAACCTTAGTGCCCAAAGTAAGAGGTTCAAACAACAGGGGGAAAAAAAAAAAACCTGACAAAGTAGAAAAAAAAAAGTGGAGCATTAGCTCTACTGCATTAAGCTAAGTCAAGCTGTCTTCTTACCATTTGTCTGAAAAGTAGTTTTCAAATTGACTTATCTATGCTAAGAAATACATTTCACATGACTAGTGCAGACATAAAACCAAAGTTTCACTAAATATACTTGCTGTGTGAGAGATACACTATTCCACTAAAAATAAATGCTATTGTTGGAGGCCAAAAGAATGAGGGTTGTGACCAATTCAGTATACCACTGGAGGCCGTATGAGCAAACAGCAAACTGTTCTCATGAATGCAGGTTGCTGGCAAACTGACCAACTGCGTCTGCCACCCAGAAGGAATGCTGAGGGCAGTCATGCCCAGGCAAAGTGTTTCTTGCCATTATCTACAGGCACATTTGAAGCTTGTTAACAATCAAGTGAACCTGTGATAAATCATGCAGCTGACCTTTACCTCCTCCCCTCTGCTGTTTCTACCCAATAAATACGAAAGGCTGTAGAAGCTCAGGGCCCTTGCTCACTAGAAGCGAGAAGCTCCCAACCCCTTCTTTAAAAAGATCCTTTTGTCTTTGTCTTCATTTCTGTGTTTGTCCACCTTCGTTCAGTCCCATAGTAACTGTCACAAGACATGACACCCTAAACTGGTCTGATGAACTACTAATGGGCTGCTACCTACAGTATGAAAAAACACTTGTCCAAGTTACTGACCCTTTTCACCTTATGCAGCCTTTGCTAACTCAGCTCTCACTGACCCTGCACGCGTGATAGCCATCTCTTTGCTTCCATTTTAGCAATTGTAACATTATATACTTGTTTAAATGTCTACTCTCCTCTAACCATAACCTCGATAGCAAGACCACGTTAATTATCTTCACATCTCTAGAACTCAGTATAGCTCAATAGCATGTGATACTCTCTAAATGTTCATTGAATGAATTTTAAAAACCAAAAAACAAATGTGAGACTAAGCACTTTGAGAATCTGTAATCTATCTGAAGTAACAGATTAAATCTCAAATTGCTGATAACTGACATTTTGGAGTCTACAAAGAGAGCAATATCATATTATTTAACAAATAGTATCCCACTTTTTTTTTTTTTTTTTTTTTTTTTTTTTGAGACAGAGTCTTGCTCTGTCGCCCAAGCTGGAGTGCAGAGGTGCGATCTTGGCTTACTGTAACCTCCGCCTCCTGGGTTCAAGTTAGTCTCCTGTCTCAGCTTCCTGAGTAGCTGGGATTATAGGCATGCCCCATCATGCCCAGCTAATTTCTGTATTTTTAGTAAAGATGGGGTTTCACCATGTTGGCCTAGTCTCAAACTCCTGATCTCAGGTGATCCACCCACCTCAGCCTCCCAAAGTGTTGGGATTACAGGCGTGAGCCACAGAGCCTGGCCTGTCTCATTATACTAGACTAAATTAGTATACACTTCTATCAGTTAATTGTGGTAGGCTTCTGCTATGGTTTGAGCATGTCCCCCAAAATTCATGTGTGAAAACTTAATCTCCAGTACAACAGTTCTGGGAGGTGGGGCCTAATAAGAGGTGTTTAGCTCATGATAGCTCCACCTTCATGAATGAATTAATGTTGATTATTGAAGGACGTGAGGCTGCAAGCCAAGCTCTCTTGTTCTCTCACGTACACTCTCTTGTTTTGCCTTCTGCCATGGGATCATGAAGCAAGAAGGCACCCACAGATGTGGCTGCTTGATCCTGGACTTCTCAGCCTCCAGAACTGTGAGCCAAATAAATTTCTGTCCATTATAAATTACCTAGTCCGTGGTATTCTGTGATAGCAACACAAAATGAACTAAGACAGCTCCCATCTTCAATAAAAGGTCATGAAAGATGACAACACAGGTGAAAAATGGGAAAGGTGAGAAAAACTAGAAACAAACCTTTGAAGAGGAAAAGCTGCCCACTCAACCTAGTCATTGAGGCAATTTAAGGTGAGGTGCTCTGAGAGTAACGAAAATGTAGCCGGGAAGTTCCTTAGTTAATATCTGGAGTTATTTATAATCAAATGGAGAGAGAAGGATCAAAGCTACTTAGGAAGAAGATGTTTAGACTATAAGAAACAACTTTTTCAGAGCTCTGCTGCCTATCATGCTGTCTACCCATCCGTGCCTCCCCCATTGCAGTCTTCAGTTTTGAATACGATATTGGTAGCTTCAGCTATACTTTATGATAACATTAAGCTGCTGCAAGTTACTTACTCCTCCAGCCAGCTTTCTCATCTACAAAATGGGGTAACAGTGGTACCTACATCATGAAGTTGTAAATGCTTATTAAATTGTAGCTACTATACTATCATCCAGGGAAGGAAATATATACTAATGGGCATTTGGTTCAGATATAGATTCTAGTCCTGGCCCTAGCACCTAATAGCTGTGCAACTGCGGCTAAATTACTAACAGTTTCTTAGGCTAAAAACAGAATAATAGTATCTACCTTCTAATTTGTTGTGAAAATTAAGATAATAGATACAAAAGCTACTTATTACAGGTAAGGTATTATATGTTAGCAATTACTCTTACTCAAGCATATAAAGATATTTTCCAACTCTCAACTCTTAAGTTCTTATGTTTTCATGAGGGACTGATTTCATCACCCTATTCTCAATATTATTCTCCTATTCCTCTTAGTGAGGAAGAAAAAAAACTCCCCAAATTAAGTAACACGAGACTGAAAAAGAGACCCAGAGGACCTGTGTAATTTATAAGGCTTGAACTTTAAAACAGTAACAATTCTCACCTTTTTGAATTGACTGAAGATGCACTGAAGATTGGATAGACAGTGGACTTAGGAGAAACTGGTAGGGGAAAAATTGTGATAATGTGTATTACCAAATAAAATCAAAGCTTTAATTCATAAGATTTCAAAGGTTAATTAAGACAAAATACTACTCAAGATCGAGATTTAACAAAGAGGCAAAGGTAATCCCATGGAGGAAAAACAGTCCTCAACAAATGGTGCTGGACCAATTAAACATCCACATGGAAAACAATTTACACCTATTCAAACCTTATGTAAACTTAACTCAAATGGATCACAGATCTAAATGTAAAACTATGATCAGGCATGGTGGCTCATGCCTGTAATCCCAAAACTTTAGGAGACCAAAAACGGGAAGATCGCCTAAGGCCAGGAGTTCAAGACAAGTCTGGGCAACTTAGTGAGACTGTTTCTACAAAAAAATTAATAATAAAGTAAAAACATAAAACTACAAAACTTCTAGAAAAAATATTAGGGAATAATCTTCATGAACTTGGATTGGGTAATTAGTTTTTACACACAACACCAAAAGCATAATACATTTATAAAAAATTAATTTAGACTTTATCAAATTTAAAAATTTTGCTCTACAAAAAATAAAGAGAATGAAAAGACAAGCCACAGATTGAGGGGAGAAAATATTTGCAATCATGTATCTGATCAAAAACTTCTATCCAGAATATATAAAGAATTCTTATGGTATGCCAACAGTTCAGTGATAAATGAGAATTACTACTGATACATCCAACAACATGGATGAACTTTAAATGTATTACTAAGTGAAATAAGCCAGACCCCAAAGGATGCATATGTGTAAAGTTTTTCTTGGAAAAGGTAAAACTATAGAAATAAAAAGCAGATTAATGGTTGCCACGGGACTGCGGGGAAGGACAGTAACAACAAAACGTAGGCATAGGGAAATTTTAGGGTGAAGGAACTGTTTCTGTATGGTACTGCAATGGCTAATACATAATTCTATACATTTGATAAAACCCACAGAACTGTAAAAATCACAAAGAATGAACTTCAATGTACATCAAATGAGAAAAAAAAATGTATAAATATCAACCAGGCTATTGAGGTAGCCTAAGATGGAATGCATACTGTGAGAAATGAATCTAACTATATTAGAACTGTACAGCATAACGACACCGAAGGAGGTAGGGGGAAAAAGAGAAGCTGGCCTAAGCAACTTCAGCAAATGGTATTTTAACTAGAAGTTATAAGGATAAAGACAAAAAAACACTACTTAAAATTGCACTCTAGGCTGAGTGCAGTGGCTCACGCCTATAATCCTAGAAAATATGTATATTATTTAATATATATATTATTTAACTATATATGGAATTCTACAAAGAGAAAAAATTGAAAATATATCACATTTAGAAAAGAATGGCATGAGTTGATACAGGATTCCACAAAAGCTTACTTCGGCAATAATTACATATAGAAAAAGAGACTGAATTAGATAAGATTCATCTCAACCTCAACATGAACAATGAGATGAAAGGTAAGGGAGGCCGAGGCAGGTGGATCACCTGAAGTCAGGAGTTCGAGACGAGCCTGCCCAACATGGCGAAACACCATCTCTACTAAAAATACAAAAAAATTAGCCGGGCATGGTGGTAGACACCTGTAATGCCAGGTACTCAGGAGGCTGAGGTAGGAGAATCACTGGAACCCTGGGGGCAGAGGTTGCAGTGAGCTGAGATTGCGCCATTGCACTACAGCCTGGGTGACAGAGTGAGACTCTGTCTCAAAGAGAAAAAAAAAAATTGCACTCTAATTGGTTAACATATTTCTCACAGGGGTATAAATTAACAATTATGAAACTGTTTTACATGTTTACTGGGACAGAACAAATAAGTAGGTGAATAGTGAATAGTAGGAACTAAGTTTCTCACTGTCTGAGAGGGAAGTTGCAGATGAAAAAAGGATAGAATAAATCCTGGAGTACTGGATTAGAGTTGGAGATATCAATGTCCAGTTGGCGATATGCAAACAAAAGAAATAAGACAGGAAATGTCACAGACAAGACTAAAGACACATTACAATTAAACATAATACAGTACCTTGGATTGGATACTGGGACAGAAAGAAAACATTAATAGAAGATTCCAAATAAAGTTTAGTTAACAGTAATATACTACTACCAATATTTGGTAAACTCCAAAGAAAGCCTAGTGTTTATGGCTGGGCACAGTGGCTCACGCCTGTAATTCCAGCCCTCTGGGAAGCTGAGGCGGGTGGATTACTGGAGATCAGGAGTTTGAAACCAGCATGGCCAACATGGTGAAACCCCATGTTAACAAAAATTAGCCGGGCATGGTGGTGGATGCTCCATAATCCCAGCTACTTGGGAGGCTGAGGTGGGAGAAATGCTTGAACCCTGGAGGCAGAGGCTGCAGTGAGCCGAGATGGTGCCGCTGCACCAGCCTGAGCAATACAGCAAAACTCCATTTCAATAAAAAAAAAAAAAAAAAAAAAAAAAATCTATACCAATACCAGTTTCTTAGTTTTGACAAAGGTATTATAACATAAGATGTTAAGAACTGAGGTAACAGCGTAGGAGATACACTGCTATTCTCTGTACTTTAACTTTTCTGTAAATCTAAAATTATGGCAAAATAAACAGTCTATTAGAAGAAAAGACCAAAGTTAAAACAGCGACTGATTTGAGGAAAATAGTAAGTTGAAAGTGGGCTAAAAAAACAAACTTTAACTTTGCACTGAAAAATAATTAGAGCTCATCCTCTAGAAATAAGGCCAAGGCAGGTGAGAGTCTGAGCTGCTATGGGTAAGTTACTTAACCCAAGTCCATTTCTTCATCTATAAACGGGCATATCAGGACCTACAGTAGTTGGGAGAATTAAATGATACACTGTAGTTATTAAGTAATAAAATTTTGGTCTTTTTATGTAACTTTCATGATTTCTGCCATATCCTTATACCATTGTATTATTTTTATTCACTATTTTAAATTGACTTAGACAATGTACTAAAATATATTTTAAAAGAAAAATTTATAACTATTGTAAGTAGATGGCATTGTTTTTCTGTTATATGTTCTATTGTATCAGTGCTTTGAGCACAATCTATGAAAAACATAACGTATACTAAATAATTAGCACTGCCTGATATATATTCAGCACTCAGAAAATACTAGTTATTAGCATCATATCTCAGAATCATAAAAAAAGCTTTATGTATTCATAATTTAGTAAGCTATTTAATTGAACACTGATAGCATAAATTAGGAATAGGATTTCAGAACTGACAGGAATTTAAAAATTAACTTTAACTCTTTAGAGATCTCTTCCTAGATCATACAGCTAATTAGCAGTAAACCTAGACAAAAATCTCATGGTTCCTGATGCTTAATTTCAGTGTCATTTATAAGACTTGGTAAGTTCTGCTCACAACTGGGCTTTGATCACAAATATACATAATAGTTTTAACTTACATTGTTTTGGGTGAAAGATAGAGTAGGTATGATTTTATAATGAGAACACTCAACTCTAGAGAGCTTAAGTAACTTGGCCACAGCCATAGACCAATTAAGCCTAACATTTTGTCTAAAATTTTAACCTAGGATCTTCTTGTTTCTTGTTTTTCAAAACGCAATGCACTGCTTTACTACAGAAAACAGTGTCACAGAGATAAAAACAAAGATACTAACTACAGGCACACGACTGAAAAAAGAAAGACCCAAAAATTATTATAAGAATTATTATTATATAACATATGTAATAAAGCATTAAGTAGTTAAATTCATGCTAGTTTTCTCTTACTTGTCTTATTCTCACCAAGAGAATCCTCTGAAGGAAAAGCCTCATTTTTATCAACTGTATGTTCCTTTGATGAAACTCTGTCATCTGATGAACCCTGAAAATAGGTTAAAAAAAAAAAAAGGAACAAATCTAATTTTTAACTGTTTTCTAGTGAATGAATCCCAGATCTATTTCTAAAACAAAGGATTTGGTTTATTATGAATTACATTTCATGTGATTTTCAATCGTCAAACTATTTTTAGGAAAACTTCCCCTGCATTCACCAAGTGTACATTATCTTTTAAAAGCCAGAGTATGGCAGGGTGCGGTGGCTCATGCCTGTAATCCCAGCACTTTGGGAGACCGAGGTGGGTGGATCACGAGGTCAAGGGATTGAGACCATCCTGGCTAACACGGTGAAACCGTCTCTACTAAAAATACAAAAATTAGCTGGGCTTGGTAGCACACACCTGTAGTCCCAGCTACTTGGGAGGCTGAGGCAGGAGAATCACTTGAACCCAGAAGTGGAGGTTGCAATGAGCCAAGATCATGTCACTGCACTCCAGCCTGGCGACAGAGCAAGACTCCATCTCAAAAGAAAAAAAAGCCAGAGTACACATGTTGTAATCTGTCATCCTCTCAAAAATGTGTTATACTTCCTGATAGAGACGGCAGAATCATTACAGACGCTCACTTCCATAATGAAATGAACAAAAAAGTCAGTAAAAATGGCAAAAATTTCCCCAGCAGCCACCAAACTGAAAAGGGACAACTTTTTGCCATGAACTTTTAAAATGAGCAGCTAAGGAAAGAATAACTTTCTAGAGTCACTGGAGAGTAGCAGGAATGTGGGAAAAGCAAAGTAGAAAAAATCCTGACAGATTTCCCTCATACTAATTTGGGAATTACTAGGGAATATACGGCTTGGGGAAAAAGGAAAAACCTCTTGGTTAAAATACAACTTCTACTACTCAAAACCATAATATCCCAGCAGAGATGGGATAACCCATCAGTTTAACACTTTTCAGGGCTCCATGAGTTGGGGAAAGGGTATCCTCATGAAAATCAGATTCACCAGCCGGGCGTGGTGGCCCACACCTATAATCCCAGCACTTTGGGAGACCAAGGCAGGTGGATCACGAAGTCAGGAGTTCAAGACCAGCCTGGCCGAGAGGGTGAAACCCCGTCTCTACTAAAAATACAAAAATTAACCAGGCATGTTGGCGGGTGCCTGTAATCCCAGCTACTTGGGAGGCTGAGGTAGAGAATCGCTTGAACTTGGGATGCGGAGGTTGCAGTGAGCTGAGATCGCGCCACTACACTCCAGCCTGGGTGACAGAGTGAGACTCCATCTCAAAATAAAAAAACAGAAAATCAGATTTGCCCTTAGCTAGCAGAGATGAATTCTAGACATAGGTATTTAGCAATATCCTGAGAGAGCATAGCCCCTTTCCACAAATTTAAAATGACAAAAGCCCAGCCTCCCAAACTATTGAAAACTAACTCAATACCAAACCCATAAAGTGAAGCTAAGAAAATGAAAATAAGACAGAAAAGAGAATTACAGAATTCTCTGTTACACTGCTTACAGAGAACTCATCAGGTCACCATTCATTTGGTACACCACCAGGCTGTACCAAATAGATCATCATCATCATCAGGAGATGCATGGGGAAATTGCAGATTCTTCCTTTGTTTTACTGGATTGAGACAATTTTAGTTTGAGTTATGCCCCAAACTTTCAAAAAACTTAATTTTCATATAAATGTATAGGTATAAAGCACAGTTTAATAAATTTTGACAAAGCTTACTCTTGTAATCAAAATCCCTATCAAGACACAGAAGTGTTTTGTTGATATAAACAGAAAATGAATTAGTAAAATTAGACTGTCATGGCTTAGCCAGCAAGAACCTATCTCATTTAACAATCTACTTGGCCATACTTGATAAACAGGAAAAAAAATATTTACAGTGAGGACTAAAAACTTAAATGCCTTACAAGGGCAGAAGTAAAATTATCAAAACTAAACTGATCTAAATAGATATACACTGACTTAGAGAAATGAAGAGCCCATATTTGTCAAATGGTATGATACTCAGCCGGATATTCAGCTGATTATTGCCATGTAGAAATGAAGGCTCAGCTTTCAATATTTCATGAAACACCAGAAATTTCTTGTATTTAAAAATAATTTTGGCTCCAATTTTAAAATTATGTAGGCCAAGCAAAACATTTATGGGCGAGACTTGGTTTACTGGCCACCAGTTTATAATCTTTGCCACTGAGGTTTGAAATTTAGGTGATTACAAGAGATATGAACTGGGGTTGAATTTCAGAGAAGTGAGTGAGGAAGGCAACAATGAGAGGTGGGTTAGGAAAGACATGACTATAAGCCTGAGTGTACTGGGTATCACATAAGCCTACCATTTCTCCAGCTACAAGGGTTGTGATGAATATAAACAAGCCACTATAGACAAGGAAGCCCTGATCTGGGAGACAACCTTCCTTAAGGCTGCTTCATTGGCTTTCTGTCCCTAGCTGCCCCACAAAACCCAACTTTTTTTCTGATGAAGGTTATAGACAGAAGATCAGCAACAGAAGTTCTAGACCAGCATGGTCTAATATGGTAGCCACCAGCTACATGTACCTATTGAGAACTTAAAATGTGGCTGGGCCAGGTGCACTGGTTCACACCCGTAATCCCAGCAATTTGGGAGGGTGAGGCAGGTGGATCACTATAGCCCAGTAGTGCAAGACAAGCCTGGGCAACATGGTGAAACCCCAGCCTCTACAAAAAATGCAAGAATTAGCCAGGTGAGGTGGTGTGCACCTATAGTACCAGCTACTTGGTAGGATTGCTTGAGTCTAGAGGGTTGAGGCTGTAGTGAGCAGTGTTTGTGCCACTGCTCTCCAGCCTGGGTCACAAAGAAAGACCCCATCTCAAAATAAATAAATAAATAAACTCCTTACAATAACTAAACACTATGCTATCTGGCTTTATAAAAGCAGTCCAGAAAATTTTATTCAACTGTCATACTAAAGTTTTATTACATAGCCATTTTTAAAGTGATATATTTAGCTTTACCTTTATTAATTCCTCTTGATTTTTACTGCTTGCACTTAGTCCAATGTTCAATTTCTCTTCTAGGATCAAGCACTTTGGCACTTGCCTTGTCTCAAAAGCTTTTTTTTCACTGACAGTCTTTACATCAGAATCTTCAATCACTTCTGATTTATTCTTTTGGGTGCCCCGTGACAGCTCATTTTCCAGGGACCACTTTCTAAGAGAGGATTTTTTTCTACTAACAAAAAATGCTGCTCCACCCTGGAGCGTAACTTGTGGTTTTATTTTTTGGCTTAGAACCCGAGGAGCATTGGGATTATTTTCAGCTGAATGACAATTATTTTCTTTCTCCATAATCGGCTTATAGATCACTCGATTTTGCTTGGGATTTCTAGAATTCCTTGATACAGACTTGATGTGTCTATACCTTGGTTGATACTTAGCAGTTAAACTCTTCTGTGGTTTTTTGTTGTTCTTCTTGGAACAGACTGGTTTTCCCTGCATTTTTTCTGTCACAATGGGAAAAGATATATCTTCATCATTAGTTTTTAGACAAGTAGATCTACTCTCTTTTATCAGCTTTCTCTCCAGTGGATTGAGGTACCACTTATTTTGGTTGTAAAAAGATACAGTGGACACAGAAGATTTAAATTGTGAGCCTTGATTTGCTGATGGCAGTCTATTTATTTCAGCTGTTTTGAGTGCACTTAAAACAAAATGCCCTTGTTGAGAGCAATGCAGGTTTTCTTCATTTTTATCACTGTTTTGATTAAAACAGTGCTTTTTATTAGGTGATGGAAACAGATTTTCAGTGAAGTGTATAAGGCTATAAAAAAAAAAAAGTCCATTAAGATTATTTTGTGTCAAAATTTACATAAATCTACTGCTAAGTAATAAGCTCTACTTATAGGTCATATTAATACATGTACCCCCAAACATACACACAATTTTCTATTAGTTTAACAGGATTCTCAAATTCTGTCTTTATCAAATAAAACATTCAAATATCTTCCTAAAGAGCCCAATGTTCACGAAAACAAATACCATACACAAAGAAGCTTTGCTAGACATATATGCATGTGTTTTAAAATCTATTTCTATGTGTTGGCCATATATAAATGATAGTTCATATATTTTGCTCTATTGTCTACAAGTCCCCTATAATAATTGTCTGTAATGAACTGACTGGGTAGAGTAGTTAATATCTGAGTACACAAACTTTCTAGAATTGTTTCCAGACAAGCATCTACTGTATGCAAGACACTATGTAAAATATTATAGGGGAATAGAAAGGAACAAGGTAATAGCCGATCTGGTATATTTCCTAGCCATAGAAAATAACTTTCTTCAAGGGGCTGCTTCTATATCAAAAGAAAAAAAACAAAAACCAAAAAACAGCCTTCTTTGATTCCCTTGAAAAGGACTAAATAATTCGTTATGAAAACTTAATGTATTTTCTAGCTAGAATTAGAATATAGGTTATCAGGTTATCACTGTAGCCACAAGGAGTAGGCTAGTGGAAGAACAAAAATTTTAGAAAATAGGAGAGAACAAGAGAGACAAGAAGGTGGATTTTTCTAAGAGTTTCTATTCGTAGGCTGAGATTCACCTGTCACAGTTCAAAGAATCCTGCTTCCTCTTCCTTGGAGTAAGAGCTGCCATTGTCTTTATTGAATTCCTAAAAGAAATGACAATAACCACATTCATCAAAATATTAAAAGTCGCTTTATCAAAATTGCACCCCCTTTAATTAGTCTATTTCACACCAAGTTAAAACCCTATTTTCCGGGAGGCCTTCCTCGACACTGCTCTCCTTCCACCCCTCCCAGGGTTACACGCGCTTGCTCTGCTTCCATGGCACCCTATATTTCCCTAACAGTCCATTTAAGACATTTTCTTCTTGTTTTCCCATCTCAACAGCCTTCAACGAAGGCAGAGACCGTTTGTAACTTTTCATCAGAGCCCAGCAAGAAAATGGGTGAAGCACAGTCCTCTGCCCTTTTCCTAGCTGAGGAGCCTGGAGCAAGCCGTTTGCTTCCCTTTTAATAAAAATCTCTTAAAGTCGTGAGGCTGCTGAAAACAAATGCAAGAATGCACGAGCAGGCGGCTATGCGGCTTGTCAGAGTTCATTTCCTTCCCCTTCCGTGGCATCAGGAAAATTCCCCCCAAAGCAGCACACAGCGTTATTTCAAAGCCATTAATAAATGAACAAACTGAAAGGCCAGGGTCTCTGGGAATTCAGGTCGAGCTGCGGCTTAAGGGATGGCCCCTCTGGGGCTAAGCGAGGAAAGGTAGGGGAGGAAAGCGTCCCGACCCCGAACCCGGTCAGGGAAACAAACAAACAAACAAACCCTAAACCCAAAACAAGGAAACGCCGACGTCGGGAAGATGGAAACCCGGCGTCTGTGAGCGCGGAGAACGGGTTAGTGGCTTCTTCTGTCTCGGGGCCGCGGACCTGCCAAGCGCCAAGCAAAAGCTCTTTTCCCGTGACATTCGTCCCCACGTCCCACAAGGTTTCCCGCTCGCCTCAGCCTTCCACAGCCCTGCCTCGGCCTACTCCAGAGGTTACCTGCGCCTCAGAACCCGGCAAGCTCTCCTCACCCCAGTCAGCCGCTCCGTGAGCGTCTTCAAATTATCGCGCGCCAGGCTAGGAGGAAGCCGCTGCGTTCCGATTGGCCACGGCTCAACCCTTCCAGGGACTGGCTCGGTGATTGGTGGAGCACCAGCCCTTTCCCCGCCCACCCCAGTGGCTGTTTCCAAGATTCTCGCGCCCTGGTGAGGTGAAAAGTTCTGAGGGAAACCACGCCACCCACAATTCCCTGCAGCAACGCCGGGCTCCGTTCCCGGGGCCTTGTTTAGCTGCATTCTGGGAATTGTAGTTCTCGGCCCGGTTGAAGTCGATGTACATTCTGGGGTCACTTGGGGTAAGAAATTTTTGTAAAATGGCCTCTCCAACGTGGCGACAGAGCAAGACTCCGTCTCGAAAATAAATAAATAAATAAATAATAAATAAATAAATAAATAAATAAATACAGGCCTCTCCAAGATTCTGAATGCACATATTTTTCACATTTGAAGCTTGTTAGTTTCACTTTTTTTATCAGTAACTTTAGGTTTATATTCACTATTTTATTTTTAAAATTAAAATATAAAACTTAACATCTGCTATGTGCCAGGCATTCTTAGATGCTTTACATGTTTTGTTTCTTTTACTTCTCACCACAATCCATAAGGTATTAATATCTATTGCCATTCCCATTTTACAAATAATACAACTGAGAACCCCAAAACAATTGCTATTTACAGAACAGAGTTAAATTCTTACTTTGGAAAACCAGAAAGTTCCTAAAACGGTTATTGTTAGCTATTGTTACTATATTTGTGTCACCAGCTCCTGGTACAGTGTTTCTGGCACATTTTTAGTTTCAAATAAGTTTAGGGTTTTATGTTTATTTTTTCAAATTTAATTTTCATAAATTTGCATGTCATCCTTGAGCAGGGGCCATGTTAATGTTCTCTGTATCATTCCAATTTTAGTATACATGCTGTCAAAGCGAGCACATAAATAAATTTCGTTAAGTGATGCCCTCAATGTCATAGAAAGAAGTCAGTGAGAGTGATTTAAGAGTGTCAGTTTAAAAGGAAAGGCTGAGGCAAAAAAATAAGAATGTAGAGTTTGCTTGAGTTAAAGCAGAGACAGCTGCCCAGAAGATTCCACCCCCCGACCCCCCACCCTCCACCAGTAGCTTTGGATATGAGCTCTGTCCGGCCTTTGCTACAAGCAGGTTTTTAAAGACGAAAAAGGAGGACAGGAAGTGGGCTGATACACAACTGTAAAGCATTCTCATTTATAGAAACTACATGCATCAGTAATTGGCTAGACATTGTTAAGCTGTAGGGTGTGGGTCATAGTGTCTTGTGTGGCAGTGTTAGGTTAGTAGGTAGCTACTTGTTGCAGAAGCAGGTAGTTTCAGGAGATGAATACATAGCTCAAGGGGATAGTAGAACATGATGGGGTCTCATTTTAATACCTCTCCAGACCTAGTAATTTAAAAGGACTCTCATTCCTCAGATAAAAGTGCTTTCTCAAGAGAAATAATCAGGGCAAAACCAAGTGCTGTAGGAGCCTTACATGAGTATGATTATTCCTACTTTACGGCAGGAGTACCTCTGAGGTTCAGAGGTTTTGGGATGGCAGGCCTTCGATTTGAGCCAGAACACAGTCCAGTCCCCAAGAGGCATATTGTCCAGGTGAGTATCAGAAACAACTCACTTGTGTGCTATGTTCTAAACTCTTGGGGCCCATTAACTTATTTAACCCTAAAAAATATCCTGTGACTTAGCTGCTCTAGTATCATCTTCATTTCGCTGCTGAGGAAAGTGAAGCACAGATAGGTTAACTAATGTGCCCAAGATGCCTCTTTCCCTTAACCCACAAATCATTGAACCAAACTCCTTGCCAATACCCTTCGCCTCGCCAGGACTAAAGATGGCGCCCACGGCCGGCGTTATGACGCGCCCCGACGTCCGCCGGAAGTGCACGGAAGAGTTCCGAGAACCAGGCGGCCGCCGAGAGTCTGGTATCCTGAGCTTCGTGAGTTGAGCGCTGCTGCTCCGCGGTGGAGTCACCGCATCGCTCCGTGATCATGGTGTTCTACTTCACCAGCAGCAGCGGTGAGTGGGCGCCGCGCCCTCCGGGACCCTGCTGGACAGCGGGCTCCGAAGCCGGGACCCCCCAGTCCGCCGCTGCGCCTGACCCTCGCCCTAAAATGCCTCCTCGATGCGAGTGCCTCTTCCCGCGACCTCTAGTTCCCCCAGCACATCTGCCCCTCCCACAACTACAGGGTTTCCCCCGGCGTCCCCTCGTCATGGCGTGGGGGGCGCGGAGGGGCGATGCCACTGCTGTATTTGTATCGGGGAGTTCTCGTCCTCCAATCGGAAAGACGTCCCGTCACTCCCTGGAATTGGGCCAGAGCCTGTGGGCTCTTCCACACACCTTATCCCAAGTCTTCTTCCCACCTTCCATCTGCGGCCTTTATTCTGGCTGCACCCTGATATTTATCCCCCGTGAGAAAGGACACACCTGCTAACAACTTTTTCTTAAGGGAAGTGCGCCTTACCCTTTCAGGAAGGGGTTGTAGGGTCTGGGATGCAACAGAAAATAATAAAAAGACCCTGGAATGTCAACCCAGCCACTCCCTGGGCAGTTGATGTCCCAGATCTCAGAAGTGACCTGTGATAATGCTTCTGACTTATCTTTGACAGATAAGGAAAGGGTGCTTTTCGTTTCCAGGAAATGCCAGGTTCCGAATTGGTTTCATTCTGTTCCTGTTATTCCCCTTTCCTAAAATCAACCCCGAGCTAATTCCCTTAAGACAGTTTTGGCCCATCTTTTCCAAGATGCCTTTCCTGATCCTAGCTCCCACCCCAAGATAGCTTAGCTGTTCCTTTTCTGGGACCCACTTAATGTTCCAAGTATGCCTTTGGCATTGCACTTATCACGTGGTATTAAATGGTGTCTGCTTGAGCTAGAGTGTAAGCTCCTTGAGGGCGTGGACAGGATCTCTTTACAGTAGTCCCTACTTGTCCTGTGTTTCGCTTTCCGTGGTCACATCATCACAAGAAGAAAAAGAGTGAGTACAGTACAATAAGATATTTTGAGAGGGAGAGAGAGAGCAGAGTCACATAACTTTTATTACAGTACGTAGTTATAATTGTTCTATTTTATTATTAGTTGTCGATAATCTCTTACTCCACCGAACTGATACATTAACTTTATCATAGGTATATATGTATACCTATACCAGTACCATGCCTCCCTTAATGACAAGAAGACATTCTGAGAAATGCTCCATTAGGCGGTTTCATTGTTGTAGCAACACGGTACAGTATACTTAAACCTGCGGTATAGCCTACCACAAACGTGGGCTGTACGGTATACTGTGTTGCTCCTAGGCTACAAACTTGTACAGCACGTTGCTGTGCTGAATGGCTGTAGGCAATTGTAATACAATGGTATTTGTGTATTTAAACGGGGCTCAACTTAGAAAAAGTGAGTTGCACCACGGTGTTATGATGGCTACCAGGTCATCAGTCAATAGTGATCAGAATTTTTCAGCTTCGTTATAATGTTATGGGACCACCATAGTATGTGTGGTCTGTTGCTGACCAAAGCATCATTATGTGGCAAGTCCCTTTTATATATGGAATTCAGTATTGTCCTTGGTTTCAGGCATCTACTGGAGATCTGGGAAGGCATCCCCCACAGATAAGGGGGGACTACCGTACTTGTTTCCCTAACTTAGTGACTGGCTAGTAGTTCTCAATAAATGCTTGTTGAATAAATGAATGCCATTTTTTTCTTACTCATAGCACTGTCTATTCTGTTGCTACTCTATATGCTAAAGGTGAGGTTTTTTTGTTTTTTTTTTTTGAGATGGAGGTTTGCTCTTGTTGCCCAGGCTGGAATGCCATGGCACGATCTCGGCTCACTGCAGCCTCCACCTCCCGGGTTCAAGCAATTCTCCTGCCTCAGCCCCCTGTGTAGATGGAATTACAGGAATGTGCCACCAAGCCTGACTAATTTTGTATTTTTTTTAGTACAGACGGGGTTTCTCCATGTTGGTCAGGCTGGTCTTGAACTCCTGACCTCAAGTGATTCGCCCCCCACCTTGGCCTCCCAGAGTGCTGGGATTACGGGCGTGAGCCACTGCACCTGGCCTAAAGGTGAGATTTATTTTATGTATTTATTTTTGAG
Source organism: Chlorocebus sabaeus (assembly GCF_047675955.1). Classification (NCBI taxonomy): domain Eukaryota; kingdom Metazoa; phylum Chordata; class Mammalia; order Primates; family Cercopithecidae; genus Chlorocebus; species Chlorocebus sabaeus. The sequence continues at coordinate 27,374,273 of NC_132911.1, read as the reverse complement.
ACAGTCTTGCTTTGTCACCCAGGCTAGAGTGCAGTGGCACGATCTCGGCTCACTGCAGCCTCCGCCTCCTGGGTTCAAGTGATTCTGGTGCAGCTGGGATTACAGGCACCAGCCAACATGCTTGGCTAATTTTTGTATTTTTAGTAAAGATGGGATTTCATGCTGCCCAGGCTGGTCTTGAACTCCTGAGCTCAAGTGATCTGCCCACTTTGACGACCTCCCAAAGTTCTGGAATTACAAAGGGTGAGTTTTTGTTTTGTTCTGTTTTTTGTTTTTTTGAGATGACTTCTCCCTCTGTCACCCAGGCTAGAGTACAGTGGTGTGATCTCAGTTTACTGCAACCTCCACCTCCTGGGTTCAAGCAATTATCCTGCCTCAGTCTCCCAAGTAGCTGGGATTACAGGCACACGCCACCATGCCCGGCTAAGTTTTGTATTTTGTTAGTAGAGATGGGGTTTCACCATGTTGGCCAGGCTAGTCTCAAACTCCTTACCTCAGGTGATCCACCCGCTTCGGCCTTCCAAAGTGCTAGAATTAAAGGCGTGAATCACCACGCTCGGCCAAAAGGTAAGATTTAAGTGAAACTAGTTCCACATTGTTTGTGTGGGTTTGAATAAGGTGATACTTTCTCTTTAGAAATAAGATGGAGGCCCAGGTAAGTTGTAACTCACAGACCCTACTCTTCCACCGTCATCACACTGACATCTCCTTATTTTTCTCAGTAGTTTAGGTTTCCACAGTGTGCGCCGTGAGCTATTTCTCTGTTTCTGTACATGTGGTTTGTTTTACCCATATTATTAAAATTACTAGAAACAAAATTCAAAACCAGCCTGAAAAATCATATATCCTTATAGGCCTCTAAGCATTTTCATTCTTGGCAACTCAGGCATCTCTTTATAGCTTCTCCACTCGTGAATCTTCAACAACATAGATATCCATATAAACCCAACAACGGAAAAACATATACAGGCAGGGTGTGTAGGTACTGAATGTATTTTATGCTGTTCTATTCCCCTTAATGTTACTCTAAATTCTTTAAGTGCTAGTCACACATACACAGCTGCCCTTAATAGAACAAAATGCTTCACTAGATTTGTGGGTCCTGTTTTTTTTCATTGACTTCCATTATAATATCAGAACTGTTTCCTGTTAGAAAAATATTTGGCCTCTAAGCCTAATAAAACTGCATTTGTGCAGCTGATCTTTTAAAACTGCAAAGTTAATGGAAAAATCATAACTTTCTCAGTAAAATAGTAATAAAACTTTACATATTGGCGGTATAGAAACAACAAATACATAGAATCTTCAGGAAATGAATTTGTATGGCTTGCCAAGTTTTCAACTAACTGATGGTTTTTACTGCATAAAAACTTTTTTAAAATGGGAAGAAAATCTTCATAGGAAGTTGTTCTTTTACATTTTAAGATTAATATCTGACTAAAATGTGTTCCATTTTCATTCTTTCATGCTATCTCATAAGGGAATAATTGAACATTAGTCTAATATGTCAAATTCAAGACCATCTGATTATAGATACTTGGCTCAAAGTCCACTTGTACTTTTAATACCTGTTAATATCATCTACCTAAAAGTAGGTTGTTCTATAAATTGTGAAATAATCAGATCACCTCTGAAGTTGGATTGGTTGCTACCCGTAAGTCAAGCGTCTTCCAAATAATGAGTTCCAGTACTAGTCAGCCATATTATTTAGATGAGAATAACAAATGAACTAGAATAATTCAGTTTACTTTTCCTTCTTAACATGGAAAGGAACTTAATTCAGACTTGTTGTGCAGCAATGATGTTCCTTTATATTGTTCATCTTTTTTTCTTTCTTTCTTTCTTTTTTTGAGACAGAGTCTTGCTCTGTTGCCCAGGCTGGAGTACAGTGGTATGATCTCGACTCACTGCAACCTCTGCCTCCTAGGTTCAAGCGATTCTCTTGCCTCAGCCTCCTGAGTAGCTGGGATTACAGGCATGCGCTACCACAGCTGGCTAATTTTTATATTTTTAGTGGGGATGGTTTCGCCATATTGGCCAGGCTGTTCTTGAACTCTTGGCCTCAAGTGATCCTCCAGCTTCAGCCTCCTAAAGTGTTGGGATTACATGCATAAGCCACTGTGCCCAGACTTAATTTTCTATTATGACATAATTTCAGTCTTTCAGAGAAGTTACTAGTAAAAGATTTCATGTATATTCTCCCAGAGTACCCCAATTTTTTTTTTTTTTTTTTGAGACAGTCTCACTCTGTCACCCAGGCTGAAGTGTAGTGGCAAGTGTAGTGGTGCAGTCACAGCTCATTGCAGCTTCAACTTCTTGGGCTCAAGTGATCCTCCCACTTTAGCCACCACACCCAGCTAATTTTTAATTTTTTTTTTTATAGAGACAGGGTTTCCTCATTTTGCCCAGGCTGGTCCCGAGCTCCTGGGCCCAAGTAATCCACCTGCCTCAGCCTCCCAAAGTGGTGGGATTACAGACGTGAGCCATTGTGACTACAAATTCTGGCATTTTACCACATGCCTTGTCTTTCTTTTACCCTTTCTCTTTTTCTGTATTTTTTTCTCTCCCACACACCTTTTTCCTGAACCATTTGTTAGTAAGTTGCAGTTAACCCCTGAATGCTTCAGATTTGTTTTCTAAAATCAAGGGCATTCTCTTCTCAAGAGACATATTTTATTATCAAAATTAGGAAATTAACATTGCAGCGTGGCTATTATCTAATGAAGAGGCTTTATCCAGTTCCCATTAGTGTCGTAATGATGTATTTGTAACAAAAAATACCTTACAAATCATTGTTGCATTCTTCCGGTGTCATTACTCTGTAGCCTCCTCTCATCGGGAGCAGTTGCTCAGTCTTTGTCTTTCGTGGCATTGTTAGTTGAATAACTTTGTAGAATGCCCCTCACTTTAGGTTTGTTATGGTCATTTTCTTAATCACCTCATTTAATAAGTCAACCATCAAAACATTCCTCTGTTATTCTTTTGACTGTAGCTTAGAGAGCTTGGCCTGCAGAGATAACTTTTAATATTTCATGTCAGTTGTTATTTTTTCTTTCTTGAGACAGTCTTGCTGTTGCCCAGGCTGCAGTGCAGTGGCACAATCTTGGCTCACTGCAACCTCTGCCTCCCAGGTTCAAGCGATCCTCATGCCTCAGCCTCTCCAATAGCTGGAATCACTGGCGTGTGCCACCACACCTGGCCAATTTTTTTTTTCTTTTTTTCTTTTGAGACGGAGTCTTGCTCTGTCGCCCAGGCTGGAGTGCAGTGGCGAGATCTCTGCTCACTGCAAGCTCCGCCTCTTGAGTTCACACCATTCTCCTGCCTCAGCCTCCCGAGTAGCTGGGACTACAGGCGCCTGCCACCACACCCGGCTAATTTTTTGTATTTTTAGTAGAGACAGGGTTTCACCGTGTTAGCCAGGATGGTCTCGATCTCCTGACCTTGTGATCCCCCTGCCTCGGCCTCCCAAAGGGATTACAGGCGTGAGCCACCGCGCCTGGCAGTAATTTTTGTATTTTTAGTAGAGATGGGGTTTCAACATGTTGACCAGGCTGGTCTCAAACTTCTGGCCTCAAGTGATCGGCCCACCGCAGCCTCCTGAAGTGCTGGGATTACAGGCATGGGCCACCGCACCTGGCCTATATCGTTATTTTGAAAATTCTGTTCTAATTACAAAAGCCATCTGTACGTTTTATAGCAGGCTAACCAAGGTAACTGTTGTTAAAAAATGTTTATGTTTCCATACATATAAATAAGTATGTGCTTATATAAAAATAAAACATGTATGTGTGTGTGTATACACACACACACACCATTATAATTTATTTTTTATAAATTGAATCTTCTTATATATAGATACACAAAAATACTGTTCTGGTACTTCATTTCTTCACCTGCCATTTCTTTTTAATGGGTACATAGTATTTTGTTTATGGATGTTAAAATCTGTAATATATCTAAAGAGTCTCTATTAAGGGGTGTTTAGGTTGTAAAAAGATTATTGCTTGGTGGAGTATTTTGGTACTCTATTATGGTGACATTATAGGTAGTGACGTTATAGGATTGAAAGGGTATACACTTGAACTACTGCCAGGCCATTCAGAGAGAATCTGAAATGCATTTTAGTTTTATTCCCACCCTTTTGGCATTTGTTACGTGCTACACTAAGGCCTGATCAAGGTACTACAATGGTCAGTAATAGACAAGCATTTCTGTAAACTTGGCAATGCACACATTCTTTCAAGGTACTTTTCTCTCAACTACTTCTGTACTTAGCTATTATAAATGTCAAACAAAGGAATTAGTTTTTTCTTCCCTAAGAAAGGCAACTAGGATTGATCATTTTAAGAAACTTTTCATTACTGAAAGTACAGGAAATCTCTCTGATATAAGACTTTTTAATTTAGGAGAGCGTATTGCTCTTTGTCCTTCAGGGCTCCAGGTACATGTGTGTGTTCTGTGCTGTGGAGTCATAGCCAACAGACTGTCCAGCCCAACCCTGCACTTATTGGTACTTTGCTTCAGTGTGTATTTATGCTTCAGTACTTCTTCATCGCAGGCTTTGTAGCCTGAGGGCCCAGTGTCTGTAAATTCAGGAGTTTAGTCTAATTGGATCAAACAAGTTTTGGTAGACTAGCTTTGAAACCTGGCACTCAGTTATAATTTCAGTAGGGAACTGTAATCCAAGATCAGGGATGTCTGCAATAAAACACTACCTTGGTAAAGCAAATGTCATTTCTAGGATAAGTCATACCCAGAAGATTCTACTTGATTTAGGACAGTTGTTTCTAACCCTGACCTTACATTAGAATTACTTGGAAGGCTTTTAGAAAACACAAATGCTCACTCTTGCCCACCGTAGATTTGGATTTAGTTGATCTGAGGTGAAGCTGGGGCATAATTAGATGATTCTAATGTAGATCAGGGGTCAGAGTCACTGGTTTAAAAGTTGGAGAATCATGGTCTCCCTGAATGCAATAGAGAGCCTGTTAGAATTTGCAGCACACCTGGAATATGATGGGTAATATTGGCTAAAAAAATTATGCAAAATAAAACTTTCATAAACATAGGAACTTAGTTGTGGGGTTTAGTTTTCTTTTCTTTTTTCTTAATCTTGAAGGGAAAAGTATAGGACTGGACTGGTGATACCATTGAACTGTAACCCTGAGAAAGTAGGAAAGTAGCTATTGATAGGGATGGTAAACATTTTCTTTTGGGGCCAGATAGTAAATATTTTAGGCTTTGTGAGTCACCTACAATCTCTGTGGCTTATTTTTCTTTGTTTTGCTTTTTCTTCCAACCCTTTAAAAACATAAAAACCATTCTTAGCTCAAGGGCTGTCCAAAAACAGGTGGTAGGCTGGACTTGGGTCATGAGCCATGGTTTGCCAACCCCTAATGTAAGCGTTGTCACTTGTTTTTCACATGGAACAATTTTGTTGGTAATGAAGTTACTAATTGTTTTTTATTTTTGTTTTATCTTAGTTAATTCATCTACCTACACTATTTACATGGGAAAAGATAAATATGAAAGTAAGTTTTCAAAAGCATTTGATTTTAAAATTTTCAGCAGGTAAGTGTTATGTCTCTCTCACCACCTTCCATGCCCCCGACCCAGTTTGTTGGTTCTGAGTTTTCACCTACTTTGATAAACTAGCTTATAAGAAACAAAACAAGCTCATCCATTATAAGGAACTCCAAAGGATTAACTTTCCTAGAATTTAATTGTATAAAATACTATTTGAACTAATTGGTCCATCCGTTGCTGATTAGAAACTTACACTTTACAAGAAGTATTGTGTTGTTATTTGATTTACAGTAATATGAATCACAGATTAACCTTTGCTGTTTACTTCAAATTAAAAAAAATCCTCTGTGGTTTGAACTTTGGAGATCATTTTCTGGTTTTTTTTTGTTTTTTTTTTGGGAGGGAGTTTTGCTCCATTGCCCAGGCTGGAGTGCAGTGGCGCTATCTCAGCTCACTGCAACCTCCGCCTCCTGGGTTCAAGCAATTCTTCCACCTCAGCCTCCCGAGTAGCTGGGACTATAGGCATGCGCCACCACATCTGGCTAATTTTTAGTAGAGACAGGGTTTCACCATGTTGGCCAGGCTGGTCTCGAACTCCTGACCTCAAGTGATCCACCTGCCTCAGCCTCCCAAAGTGCTGGGATTACAGGTGCGAGCCACTGAGCCTGACCCATCTATTTTTTACAACCATTTTAAAATGGTTAAATTAGTGAAATTAGTGAAAACATACTTACTGGGGCTTTTGAGGCTGAAGATGCTCTTTTTGAATTAAGAAATACTAGTATTTTTCAAACTTTGTTGACCGCTCTTCTTAGTATGAAGTACATTATGTTTTGATGTACACGTTCATATCGCTAAAACAAAAACTTACAGAAATTACTCATACTACTTGCTATTCCCTCTTTTTACTATTTCTGTTTTATTTCATTTTTGAAAGCTAATCTCAATCTGCTAAATACATTTTTTGGCCCACTAATAAATTTGAACTAAAGTTTAAAAAAAGAGTAGGTTTTCATGATAATAAAGTTATGACATTAACTTTGGGTGTGACTTAATGGTGAAGCAGTCTGCAGCATATTAATACTTGAGTTTTATATTTCTCTTACCCATAAATCATCACAAGTAACATTGACTATTAAAGCATTTTTCTTATGTAGCTGAGGAGGTGCTGCTGTCTCCCTATGTTATGTTGAACAATAAGGCAGAGTAGCAGGAATCATGATTATCTATTGTGAATACAAATCCAAATATGTTTTTCTTTGTACCATATCAAGAGTGGGAACCTGAGGCTTAGATTACTGAGAAGCACTAAAGCAGAGTTAGTTGCCACGTATGCTTGTGCGAGTTTTGCACTGTGCAACCTAGTGGGTGGGGTGTGAAGGGCTGCCTTGATTCTGGTTCACACGGATGGGCTAGCAGTGGTGCCAGCCTAAGGCAGCTGTGCCAGTGACATTCCCACTGTGTCTCTTCTGTCCTTCTCTGTTCATTTACTGTTTGCTGGGGGCTTCTCTTTATGGGACCATGTTCCAGCCTGTGTCAGGTATCCGAAGAGGAAGATTTAGTTTGCGCTTTCACAGCATTCAGGTGGACTCACACACAAAAACAAGTATGGCCCAATTTTATTGTGAATGTACTCCAAAAAGTAAGGTCTATTTTTTAAAAACTATAGACAAAATGAAGTAACATGAATAGTAAATGCTGTAGAAGGAGACAGATGAGAGCTAGTAAATGTGACTGAAAGCTGAGAAGGCTTTGTGGAGGAGTGGGTTAGAATGGATAAATTGTGGAATCCTTTGAATGTCTGTTGTAGGAATATATAGATACAAATCTAGATACATAATTTATGTCACACATATACATTTAGATGATATTTTTAGAGCTCTCTGGAGTGGCATTTTGCTGTCATTAAAACCTATGTAGAAAAAAATGTAAGAGGCCAGCCATGGTGGCTCACATGAGCCTATAATCCCAACACTTTGACAGGTGGAAGCAAGAGGATCACTTGAGCCCAGGAGTTCGAGACCTGCCTGGGCAACATAGGGAGACCCTGTCTCTACAAAAAACAACAATAAAAGAAAATATTAGCTGGGCATAGTGACACACACTTGTTGTCCTAGCTACTCAGGAGGCTAAGGCAGGAAGATCGCTTGAGCCTGGGAGGTAGGCTGCAGTGAGCCGTGATCATGCCACTGCATTCCAACTTGAGTGACAGAGCGAGAATCTGTTGTCTGAAATAATGTATGTATGTATGGAACACTTTTTCTCTAGGAATTCTTAGAGTCATTTGGAGGTATCAACTTTTCCTAGGCTGCTTTGTAAGAATGGACATTACTTCTCTAAATCACCCCATTGTCTGGCATTCCTAGCCCATTGCATTTATTTCTAATAGTCTTTATGACTTCAGACCAAGAACTCATTAGAACCATCAATTTAAGTGGAATGATTTACTTTCACCGAAAAGCTTTCAGGTCTGTTCTTTTTATCAGCCAGCAGATGTCATCAGGGAGCCAAACTTTGCCTCACTGAGGGAAAGAGATTTTTTAAATTTCTCTTTCCTTTTTCTGCTTACTTTTTGGCTATTTGCTCAGTCCTACTTAAAGCATTCGAAAGCCTTTCAGAAAACTTATGGTGTCTACAGCTGTTATGAGTGCCTTCACCCAAGATGTGTCTTCCTTTTGCTTTTCCTTTTCTGGACAGTAAATACCCCATTCAAATTATATAGACCATACTTTCTTGGGTACATTTTAAATCATCACATATGAATCATTCACAATTTTTTTTTTTGAGACAGTCTCTCACTCTGTCACCTAGGCTGGAGTGCAGTGGCGTGATTTCAGCTCACTGCAACCTCCACCTCCTGGGTTCAAACAATTCTCCCACCTCAGCCTCCCAAGTGGCTGGGGCCACAGGCACGTGCTACCATGCCTGGCTAATGTGTGTAATTTTAGTGGAGATGGGGTTTCGCCATGTTGGCCAGGCTGGTCTCAAACTCCTGACCTTAGGTGATCTGCTTACCTCAGCCTCCCAAAGTGCTGGGATTACAGACGTGAGCCACTGTGCCCAGCCTCATTTACAATTTTTAAATTGGCATTTAATACTTAAATACTTCTGTGTTAAACAGAATTATTACCAATTATTATGGCTATATGAAATATTTATTGATAAAACCTTTATGTAGTGATATATATTAGCCTTAAAAACTGTGCATTCACTTTGAGCGAATACTTTAGCTTTTAGAAATATACCTTAAGGAAATAATCAGAAATATGGACAACTTTATTTTAAAAATTTATTGAAGCATTTATAATTAGAAACAACCCAAGGGCCAACAATAGAAAAGTTTATTCATGTAAGAGAATTAGATGGTCATTGTTCCCAAAGAACTTTATTTTTATTTTTATCTAATAAATACATAGTTTAAAAAGTCAAGTACTAATAGAATGCTTAGAACTAAAAAAAAAAAATCTGACTGGGCGCGGTGGCTCATGCCTGTAATCCCAGCACTTTGGGAGGCCAAGGCGGGTGGATCACGAGGTCAGGAGATCAAGACCATCCTGGCTAACATGGTGAAATCCTGTCTCTACTAAAAATATTAAAAAATTAGCTGGGCGTGGTGGTGGGTGCCTGTAGTCCCAGCTACTCGGGAGGCTGAGGCAGAAGAATGGCGTGAACCCAGGAGGCAGAGCTTGCAGTGAGCGGAGATCGCGCCACTGCACTACAGCCTGGGTGACTGAGCAAAACTCCGTCTCAAAAAAAAAAAAAAAAAAAAAAATCCTTCTTAATACCCATGTTCCACCCCACCTGCTACCTCCCCAGACAATTACTTTTCACTCTGTTAGCTATTTCTTCTGGTATTTTATTTCCATATGTGATAGAATTTTAGGTGATTTTTCTTTTCTTTTTTTTTTTTTTTTTTTATACCCTCTCCTGAACTCTTAAAACACCCATTTTCTACATCATTCAGTAAGTATTCATCAAAAACTGCCTGATATTATTAGTCCTTATTTAATAAAAAAGACACCTGACTACCCCCAATTTATATGTTCCTTAAAGCATTACATTTCTTTTTTTTTTTTTTTTAATTTATTTATTATTATTAAACTTCAAGTTGTAGGGTACATGTGCACAACGTGCAGGTTTGCTACATATGTATACTTGTGCCATGTTGGTGTGCTGCACCCATCAACTCGTCATTTACATCAGGTATTATTTTCTTTTTATACTTCTAGTGTTTGTTTTGTTTTAAATTTTCTATAATTTTATAATCAAGTTATTTTTCTTAAGTAAAATATTGCTTTAAAGTTTCAGCAAGATCATTTTAATGTTTAAGTATTATTAGGTGAGCTGATTTTCTGAAACATCTAATGTCATGGCTGCATTGTTTTGTCAGTGTTAGTTTTATTATCTTCATATAGAAATAATATCTGAGCCTTAGATTAGAAGTATTACATAAATTTATAAAAATTATAGGTTTATATTCTTCAATTTTGAAAATTATTATTTTTTTTTCTGTATTTTCAAGCATCAAGGCCTCTGAATTACTCTTCTTCATTGAGGGAGAGAGAAATTTGTGGGAGGAGCTGACATTTCTCCCATTCTTAACTTATAAACGCTGGCATATCTTCGTTTGACAGTTTTTGTTTCTTTGTTTTCTCATATCTCATTGCAGATGAAGATCTGATCAAGCATGGCTGGCCCGAAGATATCTGGTAAGTAACAATTTCGGTTCTGCTCTCTGTAGATCATCGTTTCCTTTCTTAGACTTGGCCAAGCACTCAAACTAGAATCGTGCTTTGTACTGTGGTTTATGGGTCTTCAGGGTTAAACAGCTGACTGCCAGTTCCCTTCATTTCTAATTACCTTGCAAGTTGGAAATGATGTTTTTGAGTTTGATCTCGGGCTTGAGAGCAAAGGCCTCTAGGACACAGGCCTTCTTTTTCCTCCTTTTGTCTCCACGCCATAGTAAGTTACTGAGACCACACCTCACTTAAATATTCAGGCCACTGTTCTTGAGTGGAAAAATGAAGACTTCACATGAAGCAATGAAGAGAATAGATACAAGCATCCATGCAGATGGAATAGATGGAGGTTCTGACCGATCCAACTTTAAAGGAAGCACACTTGTTCCCCTTTGTCTTCTAAACTCCCCGATGAGTTTAGCTCTGTCTTGATCCAATCCCAATGCCTTCTCTCTAAAACAATGTATGCAAACTGTTTTAAATAACATATACTTTCTTAGTCTCCCTTTGAGATAATTTATTTTGCTCACAAAACCCAGTCCAAAAAAAAGAATACCAAACAAACAAAAAGACTTCATTTAAGCTGAATTCTTTTCTCTGTCTTAGAACACCATTTAGACTTCTACCATGCAGACCTGGGACCTTTTATGAACACGTGAGCTTCTGTCCTATAACACTCTCACACCCAGTTTACTTTATTTTTCTTCATCTTCAGCTTCCACCACTGACTCTGACCCTAGTGTTGTCTCTCTTCTGGAACACAGTCCTGCCTATGGAGTGGGATATCATCTTCCTGACTCCTCATACCTCCTACTAAATGTTATCCCTGAAGATAAAGGCACCTGGGTCCCGTTTGCTTTATTATGATAGTGAACATCTATCAAGCACTTAACTATATGCCAGATACTACTAAGTGTTTACCTCCAGTAGTACATTTAATTTCACAACAACCCTGTGAAATAGATATTAATATTATGCCCATTTTTTCAGATGAGGAAATTAAGATTAAGAGAAACTGACAGAGTCTGGTCTGTCTGCTACTGGCTCCGGCTCTGGTTCTAAGTCACTGCTTCTGTCTCCTCCAGACTGCTACTCTTTTGACTTCAACTCCTTTCTTCTCCCAGGCTGTTGCTGCAGCTCTCTCTGGACCTCTTTTCTCCAAATGTGGACACAGACCCCTCACTTAATTCCCTCTAGTGATGGAACTGAGGCTGCTGCTTTTTAGTAGAGTTGATTTAATTTTCTTTTTTTTTTTTTGGAGACAGAGTTTTGCCCTTGTTGCCTAGGCTGGAGTGCAATGGCGCAATCTCGGCTCACTGTAACCTCTGCTTCCTGGGTTCAAGAGATTCTCCTGCCTCAGCCCTCCCAAGTAGCTGGGACTACAGGCGCCCACCACCATGTCTGGCTAATTTTTTGTATTTTTAGTAGAGACTAGGGTATCACTGTGTTGGCCAGGCTGTTCTCGAACTTCTAACCTCAGGTGATCCACCTGCCTCAGCCTTCCAAAGTGCTGGGATTACAGGCATGAGCCACCACGCCCGGCTGGAACAAAGGAATTTTAAAGGCTTTTTAAAATCTGGTCCCTATTCCAGCACAATAGCCTGTCTTCTAAATCCAAATATGTCCTCAAGTTAAACCCTGCTTGGTGCTCTCTTGCCTCAAGTGGGCAGTGTGCAATGCTGAAAACAGCCAGACTGGGGCTGCCTGCCTTCCTAGGGCCTGAGACAGTAAGCTGTATGAGGACAATGACCACCTATTTCATTAACTACTGTGTTCCCAGTACCTAGCATAGGTCCTGGCACATAGTAGGTATTCAGTAAATATTTGTTGATTTCCTAATTGACTCTCTGCCAGCGCAGAAACAGTCCCCATGAACACTTCCCTACAATGGCCACATCACAGTTATCTTCATTTTGAGCTCCTGCCACCTGCAGCTGGATGACTTTCAGTTGTTTTTAAAGACCAGCTATCTCTAGACTCTCATGGAAATAAGAATGGCTGCACCTGTTAGGCAGTTAGCTGATGGAAATTTTTAACCTATCAGGTTTGAGGCATAAATACCTGCGTAGAGAAGGTTACATAATCAGATGCAGCCTGAAAATCAGTGTACCACAGTCTTCTACCTGACTTTCATTTGTTTAATTAAATAAATGGAAGAGAAATTTCCAGTTTACAACCCACATCCAATAAATTATGACCTCAGTTTTTCATTTCATTAAGGTTAGTACTTCCCAAATTGGTCTACAGATACCGAAGGCCCATTTTGACCTCCTTTAATAGTCTTGAGATGAATGACTCTTGTTGGATGTGATTGGCTTTTACCTTCAGAAGCTACACTTGAGGTGTGATGTGAGTAGGTGTAGACCTCAAAACCCATTCCAGCTGTCAATTTTGGACATATTCCAGGGAGTGCTAAGAATGATCCTGAGTTGATCACTATTCCAGAGTGGGGTGTTTGCCTGCTTCACTTTGTGGAGCTTTTGAATCATTCATTACCTCTGTGAATGTCAGCATCTGAATTTATCCCAGAAAACCTTCTGAGGCTCTTTTAAGCAAAGGGTTTTCCTAGGAATCAGTGAGAATGGAACTAAATTCACCTTTTTTTTTTTTTTTTTTGAGACAGAGTCTTGCTCTGTCACCAAGGCTGGAGTGCAGTGGTGCAGTCTTGGCTCACTGTAACCTCCACCTCCTAGGTTCAAGCTATTCTCCTGCCTCAGCCTCCCAAGTAGCTGGGATTACAGGCATGTGCCACCACACCAGGCTTATTTTATTTATTTATTTATTTTTTTTTTTGAGATGGAGTTTCGCTCTGTCACCCAGGCTAGAATGCAGTGGTACCATCTCAGCTCACTGCAACCTCCACCTCCCGGGTTCAAGTGATTCTCCTGCTTCAGCCTCCCAAGTAGCTGGGACTATAGGCACCCACTACCATGCCTGGCTAATTTTTTTGTATTTTTAGTAGAGATGGGATTTCACCATGTTGGCCAAGCTGGTCTCCAACCCCTGAACTGAAGTGATCGGCCCACCTTGGCCTCCCAAAGTGCTGGCATTACAGGTGTGAGCCACCGTGCTCGGCCCTAAATTCATCTTTAAATGTAGGAAAATAGAAATAGTGTGCATTTACTGTGTCCAGACCTCCTAATGTCCAGACCGCCTATTTCCACAGACTCCACTTTAAGTAGTTGGACAGCCCAGCTCCAGGGCCCTGAATCTGTATTCTCAGACAGTTTATGTTCATTTAGTGAAGTTTCTGGTCTCTGCATTCAGAAAAGGGTAACAGGGAAAGGAAGATAACAAGGATAAGAGGGAACTATGGTTATAATTTAAACTTTGAGTAAATGTTTAGAAAGATTTGAGAAGTCGTTTGTTTCTTTTTTAAGGAAACTTGCTCAAGATTGTTTATAGAGCTGGATTTTTTTTTTCTCTTATACTTTCATCCATTCTCTCCTGCCCTTTGTAGACGTGTATCTATCATATACAAACCTGAAACTGGTGTATATTGGAAAAGTTGCTGTATTTTGGCAGTGATATTCCTGTGTGTGTTTTGGTTCTTTCTCTCCTTATGTATGAATATCATTAAATATATATTGAATTATTTGGGTGTTTCTTTTGACAAAAGTCTACATCAGAGACCTTTAAGAAAAAATCAGAATACAATCTACTGTAGGCCCATGGGGAAGGAGATGTTGTAAATAGAGAACTGGCTTAAGGCAAATAAAAGTTGGAATGGGAGAAGTTACTTCTCAGTTATCTTGGTTACTAGTGTGATATTTTCCTAAGATTTTGAAAGACGGTAATGAGATATGTAATTTTTAGATTTGCAAAAAACACAGGTTTTTCTGGCTGGAAAATGTCCAGCTGAAGGTGATAATTACTTCGAATCTCTCACATGGGAATGCAAATGAGTAAGTGAACCACTTGGAGAAATATAAGTCAACTAAGATGTTATGTCCATTTCTGGCGATTACTAATGATTAAGAGTAAAACCTAGAGTCATCATAGACTCTGTGCCAAAAGTGCTTAATATTTTTCTGTATTCATAGTGAATAGCAAGATGACTAACCTCTTTAAAGAGGGCACTTTTATATAGAATCTTACAGTCTACATCTTGTACTAGGTGTGAAGGTGACCATTTTCACCTCTAAAACACTTATTAGTGCTTAAGAAAATGGCTAGAGAAACTTAATGGGATGTAATGGTGCCTCTTTAGGATTTTCTGAACATTCTTCAGTCTGGAAAGGTAAGGACCAAGGAAGCAGTATGACTAATGTATTAGTCCGTCTTACATTGCTATAGAGAAGTACCTGAGACTGGGTAGTTTGTAAAGGAAAGAGGTTTAATTGGCCATGGTTTGGCAGGCTATACAGGAAGCATGGCAGTGTCTGTTTCTGGGAGGCCTCGGGGAACTTTTAATCATGGTGGAAGGCAAAGGGGAAGCGAGGCATCTTACATGGCAGGAGCAGGGTGCTGGGGCCACGCACTTTTAAACAGATCTCATGAGAACTCTGTCACAAGAATAGCACCAAGGGCATGGTGCTAAACCATTCATGAAGAATCCACCCCCATGGTCCAGTCACCTCCCACCAGGCCCCACTTCCAACATTGGGGATTACAATTTGACATGAGATTTGGTGGGGACACAAATCCAAACCATATCAACTAAAGTTAACAGAATCACAAAGTGACAGTCGTGTTACCTTGTTTGTTGTGTGATGCTGGGATTCTGAAGGGGCATTTCTGGGTATTGGAAAGAGAAGGTCAAGTTCATCTGGTGAACTGAAAACATAAAAATCTCATATCCTGAATGTTGCATAGATGTTAAAAGGTTTAATAAAATTGATAGATGATAGAGTCATAATGAAAGGTAAATTTAAGGGGCGGGGGACATTCTGAATGTTTTTAGGACAATGTCAATAAAGGACAGTGCTCACCCAAGAGATGTATATTAGTATCATTGTCAGAACGTAGGGCTGGATGAACTATTGGGCTTGTGAATTATTGGGTTACATTATTGAATTGTAATCCATTTAATGATGTGTTCTGCTTAGCATCTTTAGGCCCCACCTCACTCTTCCAGCTCTCTATTCAACATTCTTTTGGATTGTTTTGCTATCACTTAAAATTTGGGATCTCACAAACAAAACTATCATCCGTTTCCCCCAAACTGTGGTTCTGCTAATCTCCCAGGCTGGCAGCGTTGGAGACTCACTGACTTCTTTCATTCCCCACTCTTTTCACCTGAAATTCCTTTCCTTGGTTGTGCTCTAAGTCCTATGCTTCAGTCAGGGGCCAAGCAAATCTCACTACCTCCTTTTTAATCATGAAGCCTTTGGTCACTGATAGTTCTTTTTATATCTTGAAAAATCACCCTTTCCAGCAAGTTAATATTTAGTATCTCTGCTCATCTTGGCACTTACTCACAGCTCCATAACTCAATGTTTCTCGTACCTCTTCATGGTGATGGGGCGCCCTTTGGAGGTGGTGACTCTGCTGTATACTCCTCATGATGCTTCACATGTGGCAGGCATGGAGTAAACACTTTTTAGAACAGAATGCTTTAAATGGCATGTGGCCTGAGGAGATAATTGTCTTGTACCTCTTGCTAAAAGTGGTTTTCATTCTTTGTAGGTTTCATGTGGACAAACTCTCTTCGGCTCATGTATACCTTCGATTACATAAGGTAACTGAATTTAAACATGGATTCATGACTTTTCTCCTGATGATGCGTCATATCTTGTTCTTTATCTTTTGCAATTAAATTGCTTAAAGTAATAAGTCGGTATGCAAATCTAGAAGTTAACGAATGAAGACATGTCTTCCCTCTGACCCAGAAAATCAGTCTGTAACATTCTAGATGATTTTTGAGGTGTAGAAGGAGGTAGTGTACATATTTCCCAGCTAGACACACTGCTTATTCTGCCACTTCTGGTGTGCTGTCTGCCATCTCTGCTTTCCTTTTCTTTCGATTCAGTTGACACTCCCAGACTTTCTGTCTCCTCCAGTGGATATCATGTGTGGCTCATGTGATTCTCCTGCCTCAGTGAAGGGCCTGTGTTCCCAGCTATCTTGGGCTTCTTTAGGAAGTTTAAAAGAACATGCTAGTAATAAAGGAAAAAATACTTAATGGTCCCTAGTAATGCAATACCACTACTTTTCCAATCTGTCTCTATTCATATATTTTGTATAGTTGAATCATAGGGTATATATGCTTGTGAGTGTACTGCTTTCTTTTTGATAAACTTTTAACTTTGGAAAAATATTAGATTTACAGAAAAGTGGCAGGAGTCATACAGAGTTCTCATCTACCCTTCACCTAGTTTCCTCCGTCATTAACATCTTACATTACTATGCTAGATTTGTCAAGATGGAGAAACTAACCTTGGCATGTTGCTGTCACCTAAACTCTGGACTTTATTTGGATTTCACCAATTTTCTATTAATGCCCTGTTTTTGTTCTAGTAGCCAGTCTAGAGTACTATATTACATTTAGTTGTGTCTGCCTCGTCTCCTCTAGTCTTTGACAATTTCTCCATTCTTTCTCTGTTTTTCATGACCTTGACAGTTTGAGAAGTACTGATCAGGTATTTTGTAGACTATAGCTCAGTTTGCATTTATCTGATATTTTTTCTTGTGACTAGATGGGTTATGGGTTTAGGGGGAGAATATCACAGAGTGAAGTGCCTGTCTCATCACAGCGTATCGGATGCATGCATTACCATGACTTATCATTGATGACGTGAGCCTTGATGGCCTGGCCAGGGTAGCGTTTGGAGGTTTCTCTACTACAAAGTCGCTTTTCTCCCCTTTTCTGTACTCTTATTTGAAAGCAAGTCACTAAGTCCAGCCCATACTCAAGGAGGTGGAGGATGGAAGTAAGCACTACTTCCTGGATATGGGAGTGTCTATATATATTATTTGGAATTCTGGAAGGAACGTTTTTCTCTTTTCTCCTATTTATGTATTCAGTCATTTATTTGCATCAGCCTAGACTCCTGTGTTTATTTTATCCTTTGAGATATGTTCTAGAACCAGGTTATTTTACTCTGATATCATTGCAGCTTCAGCTGGAGCTCTTTCAGTGGGCTCCCGTGTGCTCCCGTGTCCTCTGACTTGCTCCCATCCTTTTGTTCTTTGAGCACATCCTTGCTTTCTGGCACTACAGAGAGCTCCAGGCTCGTCTTGTGTTTTCCCTGTCCCAGCTCCAGAATCAGGCATTTCTCCAAGGAACCTTGGTTCTTTTCAGTGGTAATGGTGTTTTGAAATCAAGATCTAGACAGATCCTTTTGTAGTTTATGAGTGTGGTGATTGGCTGTTCATGTGCATGTATGAGATGTGCCACCCTTGAACCTTGTCATGTCTGATGTGAAAAAATTTAAAAAGATCTAGGCTCTGGGTGTGCCTGTTACCACTGGAGTGTCATTGCTTTTTGGCCCTCTGAGCTGACAGAGAAGGAGATACATGTATGTGTACTAACCCATGCATATGCACATATCCGTAATTGTTTCTGTATCTCTCCATCTGTATTTATACTAAGCTAAACATGAGCTCATGGGGATGGCTCTGATTGTCATCCTTTGCTTTTTGCCTTAAAGCATTTCCAGTCAAAACATTGTTTTCCGTGCTGGCACTTGGGGAGGCTGAGCCAGGAGGATCACTTGAGCCCAGGAGTTCAAGACCAGCCTGGGCATCATAGGGAGACCCTGTCTCTACAAAAAATAAAGAAAATTTAGCTGGTTGTAGAATACCCACCTGTGGTCCCAGTTACTCGGAAGGCTGAGGTAGGAGGCTCACTTGAGGCCGGGAGGCTGAGGCTTCAGTGAGCCATGATCACACTACTGCACTCCAGCCTGGGCAACAGAGCAAGACCCTGTCTCAAGATCAACAACAACAAAAACACATCATTTTCCAAAGTTAGCTGTAAGCTACTTTTTTTTTCCCACCCCTTTCAGTGATGTGATGTCCTGTGTTTGTAATATAGTTAAATTCTTTTGTCCACATTCCAACTTGACATCCCGTGGTTGATTACTTTTTAACGTGACATTTTGTGAACTTTTTTATGTTGCTATATAATTTTCATATTTGTTATTTTGACTGGCTGCATTGAGTTAATAATATGCTACAATTAATATGAAACTCCCTTGTCAGAATATAGGTTGTTTACAATTTTCCAGCATTATGAATCCCAAGAAATAACTTTCCATGATCTACCTTCTGGTTCTATGTTTTGTTTTTTTGTTTTTCATTATTCTTTTACAATAATTCTTAGGAATGGATTTCCTGGGTCAAAAGATGTACATAGTTTGGTAACTGCTTTGTTGCCAGATTGCCTTCTGAAAGTGCTGTGCTTGTTTTAAATGCTCTCTACTATTTATAGGTTTTCCAAAATCTTTTTGGGTTTTATAACTTAAAAAATAAAATAAAAACTTTTGGCCATTTTGATGAATATAAGATGCTACTTCATTATGGCGATAATATTCACTTTTTAGTTTACTAGCAAGGTTAAACATTTTGCCCCATTGTTTTTGAGGACTATATGGTGAAGGAAAAGAGGATTATAAACTCTATGCTGGAGCAAAATTCTGAGTTCTTTTAGGCAACTTCTTGCCATTTTGGAACTATTAGATTTAGAGAAAATAAATTATGGCATTACCAAATTTCATTTTGGGTCAGATTAATGTCTTCTTTGGGGAATCTGCTGTGTCAGAAGATGGAAGATACTGGTGGTAGTCCCAAGTTCACATTATCACCAATTATTACTTGTTTGAATTGAAGTTCAATTTCACTTTCTTTTGGAAGCATATAATGAGCCCAGTTTAATTTTTTTTTTTGGTAGATATGGGGTCTCACTGTGTTGCCCATGCTGGTCTCAAACACCTGGGTTCAAGCTATCCTTCTGCCTTGGCTTCCCAAAGTGCTGGGATTACTGGCATGAGCCCCTAAACCCAGCCTAATGTGCCCAGTTTGAAAGTGTGTGCTCCTTGAGGAACTTTTACCTGATTAATTTCCTGCAGTAAATGTCATAGCCATTGTACTTAGTAGGTACCAAGGAAGTGTTGGAAATGCAGAAAGACTAAGGGGTTCATTCAGACTCGGGGGCCAGACTGCTGGTTTTGAATTCTGGTTCTGCTGCTTACTCACCACGTGACTCTGAGCAAGTTACTTAACTGGCCTGTTTCTGCATCTGTAAAAGGGGCATCACCTCACTTATTCATCTTTGATTTTGATACAAATTTCTGTAGAGAAGAAGGATCAGTGTCATTTCTGTTATTTCTTCCTTATAATGAATGGTTGAGATCTACAAAACAAGAACTTTTTTCCTGATTAAAGCTGAGGATAGATGACCTACCAGATGTCTGAGAACTAAAACTACACATTTTCTTTTGAAAGGAAGGTCATAGGGACCTCGGCCAGGAAGACATCCAGTTGTCAAAAATAGGCACCATTTTCCCACAAGGTTTCTAGAAGTCAGAATGAGAAGAAAGAGAATAAAAATTACTCAGACATAATTATAATTAATATTCTGGCAGTTTTTTTCATTTCCTGTTTTGTTTTGTTTTCACTTATTTTCAGTATTTTTCATATTACAGTGTTCTCTTATTTTAAACAAACATTCCCATAATGCACACAGTAAATTTACTTTTCAGTGTTCTGTAACAGTTGAAGAACCTCTGCTTTTAATAAAATCATACCTGGTAGATAAGGCAGCGAATGCCCTTTGAGTGCCCCAGTGTCAATGGATAATGAGGTAGTGGACCAATTGGTTTATTTTTGTGTTTCAGGGAGAGAATATAGAAGACATCCCAAAGGAAGTGCTGATGGACTGTGCCCACCTTGTAAAGGCCAATAGCATTCAAGGTCAGTTTTCCTACTGGTGTTTTTAGAATTAGCATTAACTTTCTCTGTGTCTGAAATGGATTACATTTTAGTGAGCATGCTGTTGACTTTGGCCTCCATCAAAGGAATAACATGTGCTGTGCCTTTGCCATGTTTTGTTCTTTAAGATGGATGGCAATTTTGCTACCTGTCAAATAACTAAAAACTGATCTCCCCACCCCTGTCATTTTGATGGTCCTATCTGAGTCTCAGCTCTTTTTACTGTTTCCTTACCTTGAATAGAAGGTTGTCTAGATCTGTCTGTACTTACTGTTATTATAAAAAGACTTTGGGAAATTTGGTGATGTTGATAGCTAAGCAAGAACAATGTGTTTTATGGCTTTATTTTTAATGTTGTTTGATATCTTTATTTCTATTATTTGTCATTAGATTCTAGAATTAAAGTCCCCAAATCGTGCTTTTCTACTTTTTCTTTCTCTCCTCCTCTTACGTACTTTTTCCCTCTTAAATTGTGAAGTTGTCAAGTCAGTTGATCTTGTTACTTCCCCTCCCCACCGAAGAGAATCTTATTTAGTTGGTCTGGGGTGATTCCCAAATATCACTGCTTTTAAAAGTTCTCTGTGTAATTCTCCTGTGCAGTGTGGGTTGAGAACAATTAGCCTAAGTGTTTTAGGTGGGGCCTGGCATCCTGTGCTTGGTGATTACCTGGTATTTATTTCTGCCATGCAAGATTTCATCTAATCGTCATGAAGGGTCAAGAAGGATGATTATTAGGTTAGAGGTGGGGTTTAAGAAGGGAAACCAGGAGGTGGTGCTCTGCTAACGATGAGCCAGTAGATCTGATTTTAGGGTGTAGAACATAGGTCTAGATCAGGTAGAGGTTATTGTGGCTTGAGATGGAGTGGAAGGATGCTCCAGAGGGTTGGAAAGCAATCATGGTTTGGTAGAAGATAAACATGGGGCAAACCCACAGCTGATAACAGGTACCAGGGGTTGGCAATTACAGGACAAGAGCAGCGCAGCATTCCCCTTTCCCTGTCACTCAGACTGTGCTTCCCACACCTTCACTTAGGCAGCCTGAATGATGAGTCAGCACCTAGCCAGAGAAGGTAGAACTCTTGCTTTACAGAGCCACTGATTTTCAACTCTATAAGTCAACAAATTGTAATACATTTTGGGACATTCCATTTTATGAGTAGAACAGAATTTTCTAAGATTTTCAGCAAAGATCTTCAGTTACTGAAATAATAAGAATTGAAACAGTCATTATATTCTTTTCTTCTGTGTTCCAACTTCCTTCACATGTCCTTATGCCTTCCCGTGCCCCTGGCTAGCAGACATGCCTTTGTCAAAAGAGCTTTGGAGGCCTTATTCTTGGCCCAGCTGCTTTCTTCTTAATCTCTTCTTAGTTTACTAGTTCTAGAGAAAACAAAGAGGAGCAAAGAGTCATGACCTTGAATTACTCTTTCTCTCCTCTTCAGCCTTCTGCAACGATAGCTCAGCTAGCAAATAAGGAGCTAAGCCCAAGGGTCTTGCTCTTGTGAGTCAGTAGAAGATACGGTGCCAAGGAGTGGAGAAAACGGTCTTTGCTCTGAGATTTCTAGAGGACACTCCGCTTGTGGCACTTTGTAGGGACAAAATTTTCCCCCGGTTGACCACCTGCAGTGATCAGAACCAAGGACATTGGGGGTAAACTCGTTCGTCACTGTAGAATCAGCCTGTTCTGGGTCATAGGTCTAGAATCTTAGGTCAGCCTGTTCTTTGTTCACCCAATGAATCTTTCCAGATTAAACTTTTAAAAGTTTAGAAACTTTCTTGACTCCCCTCGGCCTAAACTGTTCAGTCCGGACTTCTGAAGTTGGTATTTAAGCATCTCTGATTTGACTGCGGACTTCTTTTCCTTCACGTATTTCACCCTACAGCCAAAGCCAGTATTTGCTGTTTTCTGACCTTGCACCCGGCTTGTATTGTTCCCTCTGCCTTCAGGTTTGTCCTTGTCAGTCATCAGAGTCCAGATGCAAGCTAAGGTTCAAGGTCCACATAGTAGGTATAGTGGTGGTAGTAATTGCTAACATTGATGGAATGTTAATTACATGCCTGGCCGTGTGCTAAGTACTTCACAAATTATCCACCCTGTTGAGTTAGATATTATTTTCATTTTATAGAGGAGGAAACTGATCTTAAAGAAAATTAAGGAACTTCTTCAAGGTCTTAGAGGTCTAAAGTGCAGTAGAGACTGGATTTGATGTCACCCCATTTGGCTCAAGTCTTCTGCCATAACCCCTGAGCTCTGTGAGCCTCCTCGATGAAGGCTTTTCCTTCTTCAGCTGTGAGTGGCCCCACTTTCTCTGTGCTGTCTCAGCACTTTTCTCTACCTTTCCAACAGCATTTGGTCAGTTCTCCTTTTAATCCAAGTTATTTATGTGCTTGCCGTGCTCCGTTAGAGTCGTGGAGAGCAGGAGTCATTGTCTGATCATGTTTGTATCCCCCACAGTGCCTTGCACATGGAGATTTTCTAAAGAAACTTTATTTTGAAAAAACTTTCAGATATACAGAAAAGTTGCAAGAATAGTACAGCTACCATATACCATTCACTTAGATTCATCAATTTTTAAATTTTACCATATTTATTTGCTTTATATATAGCATACTCATTAACCTTTTTAGCTGAACCATCTGAAGGGAAATTGTAGATATCATGACCCTTGAACATGTTTCTCTGGAGAACACGGACATTGTCTTAAATAACCGCATTACAGTGGTAAAATTCAGGAAGTTTAACATGGATAGAATACTGTGTTCTGATATACAGTCCATATTTAAGTTTTGCCACTTGTCCCACTACTGTTTCTTTATAGCTTTTTTTTTTTGGATCCAGGGCCATGTGCTGTATTTACTTGTGCTGTATTTACTTCTCTTTAGTCTCCTTTAATCCAGACATGCTGCTTTGTTTTTCGAAGAGTGCACCCAGTTGTAGTAATGGGATTACTAACCCACAGTTGGGGTTTGTCTGACGCTTCCTCTGGATTAGAATCCCATCATGCACTTTGGGGCAGGAATATTACATAAGTGAAGTTTTGCACATTATAGTCAGGCAGCACATGATGTCATTTTGTGCCATTTTTGGTGGTGTTAACCTTGAACACTTGGGTAAAGTCGTCTTCCAGCTTTTTACAGTGTACATGGGGATTTAATAAGCATTGAAATCTCTTGCCATCTAATTTGAAAGGACCAGAGAGAGCATCAGACCAGTGATTAAACTGCGATTTCCAGAGCTGCCAGGGAGGGTACTGGGGGTAGAGGGCATGAGTGGTGGAGGAGGTGGTGCAAGGGGTAGGAGGAGGAGTCAACAGGGCACCTGGCACTCCTTCCATCCAGAGCGCCTCTGCTCTGATGACTTCTGTATTTTCTTTAGTAAAAGGGTTCCACTGCTGAAATAAAATATAAGCAAAAAATCTATTCAACTAGTCCAATTTCCTCACATTTCATATGCGATTCAGAGGGCCGGGGGACTTCTCTAGAGGGGCTCGGCTAGCTAGCTCGTGGTAGTCCCGGCTAGAGTCCAGGGCTTGCGAGTCCCAGGCCATGGCTTTCCATTGCTGCTTAACCTTCAGAGTCAAGGAGTCCTTTGAGAATCTGAGGAAATGTATTCAGTCCTTTTCTCTCGGAAAAAACCACAATGATACATTTTGCATCCAATGTTAGAGAGTCCTCAGAAGTCCCTGAAGCTAAACCATGGACCCCTACTTGCCATAGTAATACTTCCATCTGAATTTTGTCAGCTTTACCATTTGCCTTTTGTGGGTGGTTTTGAAAAAGTGTTGGTGGTTTAAAACAATGGGTGGCCTGTTCATTCTAAGCCGTTTCCCTTGTCGGCTTATGGCAGTTTGCCAGTGGGTAAGGGAACACATTGCTCAGTCTCATCCTGCCTGCATGTTGAAGACAGTCTCTCTTGGCAGGCTGCAAGATGAACAACGTTAATGTGGTATATACGCCGTGGTCTAACCTGAAGAAAACAGCTGACATGGATGTGGGGCAGATAGGCTTTCACAGGCAGAAGGATGTAAGTGTTTTGTGCCACTGAAGGAGGCGGAGCCCCGATACTGAATGGAGTATCCTATCTTTTCTGTCTGACACCATTGTTGTTGAGGGCTGAGCATGATGTGTGTTTTCTAAAGGGAATTAAACTGGGTTGCTAAACCCCTGGAAAGCCTTACCCCTCTTCTGGGAGAAAAAAACAAAAAGATGCAATATCTTTTCTCCTATCTCCCTTAAAGGTAAAAATTGTGACAGTGGAGAAGAAAGTAAATGAGATCCTGAACCGATTAGAAAAGACCAAAGTGGAGCGGTTCCCAGACCTAGCAGCAGAGAAAGAATGCAGAGATCGTGAAGAGAGGAATGAGAAAAAAGCCCAAATTCAGGAAATGAAAAGGAGAGAAAAAGAAGAAATGAAGAAGAAGAGGGAAATGGATGAACTTAGGTATGTCGGAGCTGTGGCATTGAGACTGGCCTCAAAGATTATTCCCTGATGATTTTAATCATGTCTTAGCCATTAAAAACGATATATTGGTAGAAGGAGGGACATGTAACAAGCTCAGAACCTTCAATCAGTTTTTCATTTATATTAATGTGTTGGTGAAAAGAATTGCTTGTTTATGGCGGCAGGATATGAAAGTGGATGAAATAAAATAACTCATTTTATTCATAGAGAAACCTTCATAGGTTATCCCTAGTTTGGTTTGGTTTGTAAAGTTCTTCTGGAAAGGAAAAGGTGCTGTGGGAGGGGTTTACTATTGACTAGCTGTGCTATTTAAATAAAGTTGTGTTGGCTCTAAAAACCAATGCTAGTAACTCTCAAAGCTGTTTTTAAAACTCTTTTTCTACGTTTTGAAAGTTTAAAGTAATGTGGTAAGGCCTGTTTCAAAGCACTACCTTTTTAAACAGCTAAATATTTCAAATACAATTTGGCTCCTGAAATTCTAATGAAGACATGAATTCTAATGAAGCCATGACAATAATGATTGTTAGTCTTCTATTGCCATTGAAACCAACTGCCACAAATGTAGTAGCTTAAAACAACACAGATTTATTGTCTGAAGATTGGAAGTCCAGTAGTATTCTCACTGGGCTAAAATCAAAGTGTCTGGAGGCACTAGGGGAGAATCTTTCCTTTCAACTTTGAGAGGCACCCACATTTCTTGGCTTGTGGCTCCTTCTCCAAAGCTTTCCATAGTCACAGTCCCCTGTCTGACCACTGCCTTCTCTGCTTTCAAGGAACAGTGTGATTAGATTGGGTTAATCCAGATAATTCAGGATGATCTCTCCATTTTAAGGTCCTTAACTAATGACATCGGCAAAGTCTACTTTGCCATAGAAGATAACATATTTATAGGTTCTAGAGACTAGAATGTGGATGTTCTGCCATACAGTGCTGTACCTGAAGGGCCCCTAGTTGTTCTAATTAAAGGAGGTATTAATCCTGCAAATTCTCATCACAGAACTCCTAGATTTTTCCATGATTTGTTATTTGCAATACATATACCAAAAAGAAAAAAGGGTTACTGATAACATATATTGCCTTTGGAAATGGTGTGGAATCAGAAACACGTTGCGTAGGCACGTCCTAACCCAGTTTCGTTGGAATGCCCTGGATTCGTAGAAAGATTGTTGGGTCAGAATGCAGGTATAATGAACACATACTGTTATTTATTATTCACATGCACGTGTTTCTGGTTGGGGTTCTGCTAAAACAGGCTTAGTAGCTTCATTTAAAATACAGTGTTCATATGGAGAGCTTCAGAAACGTTACCCTGAATTACAATCTGCCAATATGAGGCCAACTAACATATATGTTTAAATATTTGATATGGCCTAGAATTGTGAATCTGCTTTGTGTTTGAAGTGAAAGAAACGGTATTAACGCTATCAGTGAGGTAAAGTGTGTGGAATTCTGAGTGATGCAGGATTTAGAGTAGTTAATTCTTTTTTGTTTTGAGTTTGGAGTGGCGGGAAATTGAAAACATGCCTTTTAGTGCCCTTTGTATGAATCGAACATAATTTTGTTTAGAAACATGATGGAACATCATATTAGGAACATAAGATCACCTAATTTACTTATAACATTGAATAAGGAAGAATAGCTAACCCTTCTGAACGTTTTCCCTCTGCCAAACACTGCACTGCAAAGTGGTTTACTGCATTCTCTCATTTAATGCCAACAATAGCCATAGCAGATTTTTAGCTGCATCTTATAGAAGAGGAAACTGAACCTGAGAAGCAATCAAGAAACTTGCTACAAGCTCATGTGGCTCCTTAGTCTCAGTCTGATTCTCAAACCTATACACATTAATTACTATACTCTTCTGCCCTCTGTTCAATTTATTCAATTTTAAAGTAATTTTTATTCAGTTTAAATCAATAAGTGATTTATAGATGTCATAATTCAAATTAAACCTGCATGCTACTAAAATTTAGGACATTTATGTGATTTTATGAGTTTCAAAAATTACAAGCATTTAAACAAAATTTGTCCACCAAAACACAGTTTCAGATCTTCTGGGTTTTTTTCCATAGTGTCATCAACATATAAAACACTCCTTTTAACTGAAGGGAAAACTCAATCTTACTAAATATAAGATTTTTGCTTCAAAAATTTAATCAGTCCCACTTTCTAAGTTGTCACTAGTCATTTGTATTTTTTAATAATCTCCATAGATCTCAGAAAACCAAAAACAATCGCTATGTTTATTTCCATTAACCATATGCCACACAGAGAACTTTCTGTCACATGCTGCAGAAGATAGAAGAACGTGGCACAGGGCTGCAGTGCCGGGAATGGGACGCGGTGACATTGCAAGGGTTTGCTTGGCACATCCGGAGCTACTGTTTGCTGTGTTCTGCAGCATCTGTGAAATTCCAGCAATAGGCTCTAAGCTTCTGACTTGTTTTGTAATCTGTTTTTACATTTTGCAGTGCTAGCATCATTTTAATTTCTGTCTTTGAATCTTCCACCCAAGATGTAGAAATCTGTGTCTATTACCGTCTTTTAATTCTGCATTCTTTTATTTGGCTTTTTGTGTTACCGAACCAAACATTTATTACATCAAAATTAAGTCAACCCATGTAGATGTCGAAACCAGAAGAAATAAGCAATAGTCAGGGAAGCATCATAAATAGAGGATGGGTGAGTAACAGATGAGAGGTTGAGGCAGGCAAAACAAAGAGTAAGGACTATGGCTACCTGAGAGGGATATTTAAAAGTTGAGATGGGGCCGGGCAAAGTGTTTTATGCCTATAATCCCAGCACTTTGGGAGGCTGAGGCAGAAGGATTGCTTGAGTCTGGGAGTTTGAGATCAGCCTGGGCAACAAAATTAGACTCTGTCTCTACAAAAAATAAAATAATTAGCCAGGCGTGGTGGTACAAGCCTATAGTCGCAGCTACTCTGGAGGCTGAGGTGGGAGGATTGCTTGAGACTTGTTGGCTGAAGCTGCAGTGAGCTTACTGCATTCCATCCTGGGTGACAGAGCTAGATTCTGTCTCAAAAAATAAAAATAAAAAGTTGTGATAGAGACTGGGAGATCAGAATTGGAACCCACAGCTCAGGTAATTGGATTGAGAGAAGTACAAGACCCAGGTGAAATGGTAAGTCAGAAAATGTATCATCAGTTTGAACATTGACATGAACTTGATTTTCAGGCAAAGATTACTTCAGCATGGAGGATAATGTGGAAAGATTTTAGCCCGTAACTGACAAAGCAGGAATCCAAACTCAAGTCTAATCCTGAAGCCGATAGTCTGTATCATGCTTCCTTTGAGGCAAGGAATGAACAAACCGGCAAGGCCAGAGTCAAGGTCACACGTAGGCAAGTGAAAGAATGAAAAATTCGGTACATTGTAGAATGACTTAAAGGTTTCCTTTGGTCCAGAATTTCATGTTGTAAGTGATAAAGAGCCTTTATAGGTTTTGTGGAATATTGGGAAAAGGTAGACTTACAGGATGAATGAAGTAACATGTAGGAGAGGAAATGGTGAAACCATTAACTAATTAAATGGATGACAGTCTCATGAAGAACCGACTTCTTTGTACCTCTTTTTGTTTATCTTATACACATTGCCACTGCCTTCTACTGTAAATAACACTGTGTGCTGTGCCTCCTCGTGTTACCTGTGAGCTCCTTCAGGGAAGCATTCGTGCATCCTTGCGTCCCCTTACAGGTGACAGAGTGCTTTGTCTATGCAGTGAGTGACTAGTCGTACATCATGAATATACTAAGATTAGCTTCCCTGGTATGGTGATTCCTTTTATGTTTCAATTTTAAAGTAATTTTTATTCAATAAAAACCAAGTAACTTATATATGGCATAATTCATGTTAAACTGCATGCTACTAAAATTTAGGGCATTCGTATGATTTTATGAGTTTCAGAAATTGTATTTAAACAAAACTTAAAAAGCAAAACACAGTTTTTATATCTTCTGGGCTTTCTTCCATAGCATCCTCAACATATAAAATATTCGTATTTAACTGAGGGGAAATAATTCTCAGTCTCATTGAATACAATTTTTGCTTCAAAAGTTTAATTAGTCCCACTTTCTAAGCGGTTGCTAATCACTTGTATTTTTTAATAATCTCCATGGATTCAGAAAACTAGAAACAATTGGTATGTCTCTTTCTGTTAAACACATGCCAAACGTATCCCAGGCTGAAATGCCAGGGTGCCATCGTAGCTCAATACAGCCTCCAATTCCTGGGCTCAAGTGATCCTCCTACCTCAGCCTCCTTAGTAGCTGAGACTACAGGCTCACACCACCATGCCCAGCTAATATCCTTATTTTTTGTAGAGGTGGGGTCTTGCTATGTTGCCCAGGCTGATCTCAAACTCCTGAGCTCAAGTGATCCTCCCACCTCAGCCTCCTTGGTAGCTGGGACTACAGGCTCACACCACCATGCCCAGCTAATATCCTTATTTTTTTGTAGAGATGGGGTCTTGCTATGTTGCCCAGGCTGATCTCAAACTCCTGAGCTCAAGTGATCCTCCTGCCTCAGCCTCCCAAAGTGCTGGGATTAAAGGCATGAGCCACCACACTTGTCCCCTGATATGGTGGTCTTGAAGTTAAGATCAAAACTCTGATAGCTAAAGAGTTGGAAGGAGTGCTCTAAAGCAGAGGGAACTATCTATGCAAAGACCTTGTATGGGAGCAGCAAGGCAAAATGCAGGACTAAAGTCCCAAATGTCTAAAGAAGCAGGGATGAGAGGGCACTTGGATCAAGGGGCCAGTCTACGCAGGCCCTTGCTGGCCGTGTTTGTCTTCATCCTAAGAGCACTGTGAAGCCATCAAAAGGTTTTAAGCAAGGGTTAATACAATGAAGCTTGTGTTTTGAGAAGGTCACTTTGCTGACCTGATTGTAAAGGGAACCGGAGTGGGTGTGACTAGGTTAAGAGCATTCCACATCACAGATGATGGTAGCTTAGAATATGGTGGTGACTTGGGGTGGAGAGAAGTGGATCAATGAGAGATAATTTTCTAGGTAAAACATTAGGATTTGATGATAGTTTGGATTGAGGTGAAGGGCAGGGAAAAGGGGGCTAAGAATGGAACTCCTAGGTTTCCAGTTGGAAATGAAATGGATAGTGATGCCATTCTTTGAGCTGGGGAACACTGGAAAAACTAAACTGGTTTGGTAGGGGGAAGACCATGAGTTGGATAGGGACATAGGAATCTGAAAATACCCTTGAGATCTCCAAAAAGATGTCAGGGAGGTAGTTGGACTAATGGAAATGGAGCTCAGAGGAAACTTAAAAAAAGGTAAATTTGTTTTTGTTTGTTTTTTTGTTTGTTTTGTTTTGTTTTGTTTTTGAGACTGAGTCTCACTCTGTGGCCTAGGCTGGAGTGCAGTGGCACCATCTCGTCTCACTGCAACCTCCACCTCCTGGGTTCAAGTGATTCTCCTGCTCCAGTTTCCCGGATAGCTGAGATTACAGGCATGCACACCACGCCCAGCTAATTTTTATATTTTTAGTAAAGACAGGGTTTCACCATGTTGGCCAGGCTGGCCTTGAACTCCTGACCTCAAGTGATCCGCATGCCTCGGCCTCCCAAAGTGCTGGGATTACAGGCGTGAGCCACCGCTCCTGGCCCAAGAAAAGTGAATTTGTGCCTCATTGTCGCATAGATGGCAATTCTGACCCAGTGATTCTTCAGCCTGGGTAGATCCCCACAACTGGGCATATGGATCCATTTAAATCTTCACGAGTGATTTTCAGATGCAGTCAGGATTGACATTCTCTGCTCTCACCACTTTCGTTTCCTCCACATGTCTTTCTCCTCCCGCTCATGCAACCCGTTGATCTTGTCTGGTTTTTTTTCTTTCTTTCTTTTTTTTTTTTTTTTGGTGGTGGTGGTTCTTTTTGTTTTTAATTCCTTGGGGATACCACTTACTCTTACAAGCTTACAGGTCTCTCCAGAGGGAAAGTCTTCCTGGTCTCTCCCTCCGGGTGTCTCCCAACTCATTATCTTTGACTGTGACATTTCTCCTTCCCACTGGTCTTCAGTTTTCAGTTTCTACAGTTCATATTTACTTGGGTGTCTCACTGTGACTTCAGATGCAGCGTGTCTCAAACCAGGCACATCTTCTTTGCAACATTTTCCCATTTCTCTTAATTTTTTCAAATCACCCAAGCAACAAACCTTGATGTCATTGTTGTTTCTTCTCTGTATTCCTTCTTACCATTACAGCTGTTAACTCCAGGGATTTATGCCCTCAAATTGGGGTATTGCAGTAAGCTGTGGCCTGGTAAGAGTGTGAGTTTAGGAGTCAGACCTGGGTTCAAAAGCTGGCATATCTTCTTATCTCTAAGATCTTGGACAACGTACTTAACCACCCTGACTCTGCTTTCTTATTTTGTACAGTGGGCTTAAAATACTCCTTGACCTATTAGGTGGTTGTAGAGGTTAGCAGTAATTTATGTAGAAAGCGCTTTCTACAGTTCTTAGCAAATAAAGGACACCTAGTAAATGGTAAATACTGTTATTTTGAATGGACCTTCTTGCCTTGACCACTTCTCTCCTCTCTCTACTCTTGTTTGCTACAGACTATTCTTTTCAAAACATTAGTATTATGTAGTCTCACTTTCCTTTGTCTCTTTGTGTATTTTTTGTTGTTTTGTTGTTGTTTTTGAGATGGAGTCTTGCTCTGTTGCCCATTCTGGAGTGCAGTGGTGCGATCTCAGCTCACTGCAACCTCTGCCTTCCGGGTTCAAGTGATTCTCCTGCCTCAGCCTCCTGAGTAGCTGGGATTACAGGTGCACGCCACCACACTTGGCTGATTTTTGTATTTTTAGTAGAGATGGGGTTTCACCATGTTGGTCAGGCTGCTTTTGAACTCCTGACTTCGTGATCTTCCCGTGTCAGCCTCCCAAAGTACCGGGATTACAGGCGTGAGCCACTGCCCCCAGCTGTGTATTTTTTAATAGTACTTTTCACTGTAGTTATTGATGAATACGTCTTATTTCCCCTCCTGGTAAGTTCTGTGGGTCCAGGCTTTGTGTTAGTCATCATTTTCTGTTTTCTTCTCATCCGATCCTCCACCCAGGCTTAGCACAGGGTCTTATGCATCATGGATATTTAATAAATACCCATCGAACCTCATTATGGCTTTACACAGTTGTGTATTATGGCTTCTTGCTGAACACATTGTGTTCAGTCGTGCAGTCAAGACAACATAATTGGACCCCACATCCAGCCTGATTTCCCACGACTTTACTTTGAGAACCTGCCCGAGTTAGCTGGATCTTCAGCAAGTCATATAGATACCATCTCTGTCTCTTTGCTCATCCCACTCTCTGGATCTGAAATGCCCCCTCACTCATCCTGCCCACTTGATTGGCTTGATTTGGATTCTCCCTTGTCTGTGAAGGGTGCCCTGACAGCTCCTGCCCACACTGATGTGTTTCCTCCTTTGAATTCCTGTAGCATTTACAGTCTGAGCTATATACCTAAGCAGTGAATCATATCAGATCTTGGCCGTAGGTGAATTTCCCCATCTAAAAAGTAGGAATGATGCCACCTGTTTCGCCAAATTATTGTGGAGGTGGTGACATGAAACAAGTGGGAGAAAGCACTTTGTAAACTATTAAGTGCTGTGCACATCTTTTTTATTGTTTATAAATATGTATCCTTTGAACGTTGCAATCTCCTTGAGCTCAGAGATTATATCTAATAGCTCTTGCGGTTCTTCTAAAGCCCCTGAGCAGTGCTGGATACACAGGAAATGTTCATCAAATATTTGTTGACTGGATCATCATATTTTAAATGTATGTGTGTGTGTTTTTTTTTTTTTTTTCCTTCTAGGAGCTATTCATCACTAATGAAAGTTGAAAATATGTCTTCAAATCAGGTATGTTCAGGTGGTTTGCATGAATGTTTGCCTTGAAATAATTCACTAAGGGTTTTTAATAATTGTGTTACTGGCCATTATTGCCTTACCTGTTGCAAATAGGTGACTGTGATTTGGCAACCAGGACACCACTCAGGCTAGAGTCTGTTAGGCATTGCGCCTCCTTCCCTGTGGACTTCCTCATGTGTGTTGTTAAGTAGCTCATCTCAGGGAAGGAGATTGTCAGAGCTTGTCTACTGTGGAATACAGGTCTATTCATTTTATATTTACAGGACTTTATTCAATTTCCCCTCTTTTCTGGTTGCAGGCATGCAAAAGTGCCTTCATTTATTAGTGTTCTATATCACTGTGACTGTAGAGTCCATATTATAATTGAGTGAGAACAAAATTATCGCCTTCAATTAAAATAAAAGTACTTACCCTAAGATCTTATGTGACTAAGTGAAGCCTAAGTGACAAAATTGGTTGTTTTCATGTTCCTTAGGACCTGGGATAAAAACGGACGATGACCTATGACACAGTACTGAAAGGATCTTCTTAACATCACATCTAATTATTTGATTGGAACTGTGTCAGAGAATTATTGTCCTTGAGGCTGTCTTTCCCAAAATTTGTCTTGAAGTACCTAGAGATAGCACAATGTAGCTGCTATTGAGCAGCCTGCAGAAAATGGAAACTGGGTGGATATATTTGGGATTTTGCATGTTTTATAGTATAGTTAAAAAATATAGTCATCCCTCAGTATTTGTAGGGGATTGGTTCCAGGACTTCCTGAAGCTACCAAAATCCTAGGGTGCTTGAGTCGCTTGTGTAAAATGGAGTAGTATTTGCATATAACCTATGCACATCCTTCCATATACTTTATCTCTAGATTACTTATACTACCTAAATAGTGTAAATGCTGTGTAAATAGTTCTTATACTGTATTTTTAAAATTTATATTAT
This sequence comes from Chlorocebus sabaeus, assembly GCF_047675955.1. Lineage (NCBI taxonomy): Eukaryota > Metazoa > Chordata > Mammalia > Primates > Cercopithecidae > Chlorocebus > Chlorocebus sabaeus. Next base: position 27,340,831 of record NC_132911.1, on the reverse strand, counting down.
TTTAATTGTATTTTAAAAATTTTTTTTTCTTCTAAATATTTTTGAGCTGAGGTTGGTTGAATTCACAGATAAAGAAATCAAGGGCCAACTGTAACAGAATTTAAGATCCCTTGTAAGTCATCTAGTCAAACCCCAGATTTAATGCATGAATTAGAAGTAATAGGATTTTATATCTTGTTTATATCTACATATGCTTCTAAAAATTTGTAAGAACAACGTTCTTAATCCCATATCTATGAAGAACTAAATTTATGAGGCTCCTTTATGAATCGGAGACATTTCTTTATAATTTATTCCTGAAAAATTCCAGAATAGCATTATTAAATTAGAGCTTTGAATTTGAAGTTTAGAGACTTAACTGTCATTTGCTAATCGTGAGGGATTAAAAATCCCTTGGACAAGGGAGCTTTGTCACAGTGGTTGGGTCATTTAAACTCTCTGAGGGAGTATTGATCATCAGTAAAATGGAGGCATATTATTCCACAGGGCTGCTTCAGAATTGAAGCAAAGACACATCGATGTGAAAGTCTTCCTTGACCTACTCTGTAAATAGTCATATTTTTATCCCTCGTTCATATAGTCTTTGGTTGCTATTTTTCCAGAGTATCATTATGAAAAGATGAGATGTGTTTAATCCTTTCTGGAAGCTAATTTCAGATTTCTTGAAACTATTGGAACAGTTTATATACCACAGCTCAGATGTCATTGTTGGGGTTATTTTGCTTTTTGAACTTTTCTGTATTTTAGAGGCTACTTTCTACCAGAAATCTAGCCCCCATATTATTTCATGACCTTAGTCATTTCATTCTCATTATGGATTTTTAAAGTTTGTATATCATTCTAGAGTTGAGAAATAAACAAATACACACACACATATACATACCTACCTACCCACCTACATACATACATATACAAACACCATCTGATCAGTGATGGATGTTAAAAGTCCCAAGACTAGGAAATTGAATTTGTAGCCCAAAAGATTGCTAACCTTTCTACCCTTACTCTCCCTCTGTTGCTTGCAACCCCTGCTCCTGAGCTCCAAGTATGAATCAGGTTCAAGATTCCAAGGAAGTTTTGCACTGGGTGTTTTTATTCTCTCTTTCAGTGAAAATGTTTTTATAGTTTTTCTCCATACTTTAAAAGAATAGACTAATTCTCCTTGTAACCATCTTCTGTTAAGGGATACAGATGTTTGTGTTTTGTTTTGTTTTTTTTTCCATAAGTTATTGGAGTACAGGTGGTATTTGGCTACATGAGTAAGTTCTTTAGTGGTGATTTGTGAGATTTTGGTGCATCCATCACCCAAGCAGTATACACTGTACCATATTTGTAGTCTTTTATCCCTTACCCCCTCCCACTCTTCCCCAAAGTCCATTGTATCATTCTTATGCCTTTGCATCCTCATAGCTTAGCTCCCACATATCAGTGAGAACATACAATGTTTGGTTTTCCATTCCTGAGTTACTTCACTTACAATAATAGTCTCCAGTCTCATCCAGGTCACTGCAGATGCTGTTAATATATTCCTTTTTATGGCTGCATAGTATTCCTTTGTACATATATACCACAGTTTCTTTATCCACTCATTCATTGATGGGCATTTGGGTTGGTTCCACGATTTTGCAATTGTGAATTGTGCCACTATAAACGTGTGTGCAAGTATCTTTTTTGAATAATGACTTCTTTTCCTCTGGGTAGATACCCAGTAGTAGGATTGCTGGATCAAATGGTAGTTCTACTTTAGTTCTTTAAGGAATCTCCATGCTGTTTTCCACAGTGGCTGTACTAGTTTACATTCCCACCAGCAGTGTAGAAGTGTAAGCAATACAGATGTTTTATGATCCAATTTAGAACGTGATCAGTTGATTTTTCAGTTAAAGGCAAGTGTTTATGTAATAGAGGACTCAAGTTTTAATTTAGCTTATACAGGTTCATCAAGAAGAGTAATTACTGTAATTCCAAAACATAGCCCCAGACAAGTGGGAATTCTGCACATCTAACTCACAGCCTTTACAGGGAATGGCTTAAACTCTCGTTGATAACAACCCAGACTGTCTTACTGAGTTGTTCATCTTCAGTGTTTGGGATCCAAAGCTGGCATTTGAAGATACTAAATGACTCTTTCAAACATTGCTAGTGCTTTAATTTCAGATTAAGACTCTAGGGCAATCATAGTCTTGGCGCCTGGATATAACACAGTCATTAGTCTGCTCTTTGTACAGTTATCGAAGGCATTTTTACCATGGTTTCTGTTTATCATGCTAATGGAAGAGAAGCACAGAGAAAACCACTAAGTGAAGCTGGAGCTAAAACCAGACTTCACAGGAACTAATGTTTTCTACCCATATCGTATTTCTCTACCATCTTTATTAAGGGCCATTTAGATAAGCCTTAGTCTGATCCCTTTCTCTAACAATGCTGATGTCAAGCAATGGGAAAGAGAAAAGATAAAACAAGTGGAGTGTTCAGGTTGTGACACTGGCAAGCAAATCAGAATGCACACTCTTAGTGAATGTTGTCCAAAAAGGAGTCAGGGCTCTACCTTTGTGTGTGGCCTTCAGGACTTGCTCATAAGCCACGCAATGAAATCAGTCCCTTTGTGCTGTATACCGTTATAAAGGTTTTTTAAATTAAAAAATGTCGCAAACCAGCTAACTTGGTAAACTAGCCCATGTTTGACTTCCTAATGGCCTTTCCTATTAAAGAAGAAGAAGAAATCAGAGCCATGTTGTGAAGTCCCAAATCTGTGACAATGTTGAGGCTCAGATTACTGGAACTTAGGCCAGAAATAGTTTGCATATTGGCAGAATTGCTGGCATGAGGATATTGAGGTAGTGTTTGCTTGGTACATTTGTTGAAGGACCTGTCATGTTTTCTTACAGTCACATTTGTTTTGCACTGTACTAGGTCAGGTGGGACTTACTTCATTATTTAGAAATCAGTGGTCACTTATTGCTGTGTAATCAGGCCATGTAATGACACCTCACAGAATATAGATGTTGATTCAGCTATCTCAGGAAACTGACAACTTAAGATGGAGAAGTGATGAGTGAATTTAATTATTTTACTTTCTGAACTCAGCAACTGAGATGAGAAGGCAGCTTGCTAATTAAGATAATTGTAAATTTTAAATATTGAATTATTTTCAAGGCTTTTATGGTCTCATTTTTTTGTTTCCTACAGGATGGCAATGATTCAGATGAATTCATGTAAAAGGAGAAAAGGACCTTTGAAAGATGTGAATGTAGAGACAATTGCAGACCTTTTGGTTTCATCTGTGTTCTGAAGTATAAAATACAACCAAAATTCTACCTTCATCCTACCCAGAAATTATTGATTTTTGAGTTTTAAAAAAATTGTACCTTTTTTGCTGACAGAAAAGGATCAGATATGTATAAAATAGTTGAACTTGACAGCATATAACCTAACGTGAAAATGTTTTTGCCAGAACATGTCTTGGTACCTTGTGAAAGCAGGCTGCCCTTGTTCTTGAGATAGACTTTAAAATGAACCAACTCTGAAAAGTACTTCTGTTGCTCTGGTCTATCCCTGAAAACAGATGTCTTGAAACACTTTTCATAGTCTTAAAATAATCTTCACTTCTGTTAAGAAGAACATGTTGCTGGGTAATTATGCGAATGTTTCCCTGTCCCTGATTTCCCGATTAGAAAAAAGGGCATATGGGTTTTGAAAAAGAGATTTTTCAGAAGATTGTAAGCTTCAGTATTCACGTTCCATCGTGTCATCTGGGTCTGTAGTGTAGTGACCCTCAACAGTCTGTCCCAGCTTTTATATCCTTGCTTCCTCTGAGCAGGGGCCGCCATCTTAGTATCATCATATTTAAAGAAATTGATGGTGTTCATCAAGGTAGGGCCTGTGGCAGTTGTTGCCTGAGCACCAAGTAACCCAAGCCACCTATGCGACAACTTCTGGGCCCAGGAGTAATTTCTCAGCATTGAGGGTAAAATAGGATGGAGTGCTCTGTTGATCATTTGGGAGATTACCTGATTTGTGCCTTGGGATGCAGCGTGAAGCAGAAGTCCATATTGCAATTATGATTTTAGAAGGAACTAAGTGTTTCACTAGCCAGCCGAGCAACTATTTTCTTTACCTTGAAGTCATATTTGAGTTGTAACCCCAGAGTTAATTTCTCATTGTAGATTCAGTAACTTAGTATGTAACATTACTTCTCACGTGAACCACTCGCTATCTGTTGTGATTCTGAGCAGAAGATGTCTTTTGATTGCAGTATGTAAGGCAACCCCGTAGAAGGAGACAAAACAAGGAGAAAGAGAACAAAGCCTGCCAGACCAGAGGCGAAGAGATGGATATTTTACTCACACCCACAGCAGCAAGAATGACCTTCTGCAGCAGATATTCCACCTGTAATAGCACTTTGGAACTGTGGGCAAAACCAAAAGGCTAGTGTTTCCATTTATTTCACGTTGGTGAATGGGGTTGAACTGGAAAATTCACTGAGGCATAACTCACTGGCCAAATTTTGAGAGGGGATAGAAGATGACTTTAGAGATGAGTGGTTTTGTTTATGTGTCTAATGATATTCAGTCTGACGTTCTGCAATTTTAAAAGTTATAATAAAGTATCATTTTTTTTTATCTGGAAGGACATTGATATATGTATTCTTAGAATTTGCTATAAAAAGGGTAGCCCCCATTCCACAAGCTGATTTTGAGGGTGATCTTACTGTAAAAAACCTCATTCATCATAGGCTTAGTCTGACAGATTCTGTAGGGGGCTATCATCTTTCTCCTCCTCTGCTAAATGCCTCTTTCTTCCAGCTGCTCACTGGGTCAAAGGGATGTCCTTTCTCAGATACACTCTTGATTGACTGTGAATTCATAGCTGTGCTCCTTCCATACTTCCAAGGAGTCCGGCTTCTCCAGAATTCCTCTGTACCTCACACTGCAACACGTGTAGATAGCGCCTTTGAAGAATACCTATATTTTTACTATAGTATGAGAAGTCCTGGGGCTCAAATTTTAAACATTTCCTAACTCTCAGCTTACACTGGTTTAAAATGTCCAGGTCTCTCTGCTGAATTCTCTTGTTGAATTCGTAACTGTCCAACCTCATCTGTGTTGATTCCTACGCCCCCACTCCCCAGCCTCTGTGTTTTATTTTTTTCCCCATCTCTGTTGGTCCCAGGGAAAGCGAGGACGTTTTCTTTTGAGGACTTATAGGTTGATCGCCCACAGGTCAAACTGTTGGCATTCAACCGCTCTCATTTCTTGCTATTGGATTGTTTCCTAAACGTTGGATAGGGGAAATAGAAATTGTTGCTATTTTTATGAGCTGTGCCCTTGATCAAATCTGTGCTGTGGGTCTGAGTCACTTTGCCAACACTGTCTTCAGTTTCACCACTCTGATCAGCATGCAGGCGAGGGGCATGTTTAGTTTACTTCCCTAACTGCTATCTTCTATAGCTTTGGACTTCATATTTCTTATCCACTTTTGTCTAGGCTTTATGGGCAGGGGAACTTTGTCACCGTGGTTGGGCTAGAACAAATCTTAAGAAGTTTACCAACACAGATGTTGAGAAGTTTATCGAAAAGCACTGACATTAGCAGAATAGGTGATGGACATTAGTTGAATCTCTTCAGTGTCTATGTGTTTTGTTGTATTGTCTTTAACTTGTTCTTGAAGCATAGATTGCAGCGAGCCTTTCAGCTGTTCAGTGCCAGCGGTTTTCCCCACTCAGAAAAGATGGTGTGAGCCATGCACACAGCCGGCAGGATTAGACGGGGAGAGTTTCAGCTGCAGCTTCTAGTTTAAGACCAAAGCCCTTCCTCCCACTATTGCATCTGTCTGAGAGGGGGAAGTTCTTGTTTTCCAAGCTGGAACTGTTTATGAGGAAAACGGAGCAGGGTGGCAAAATGGAAAAGGAACAATTTTCTAATTTTTCCTGACACATGATACTGAGGCCTGCTTTTTCTTTGATTTGAGGTACAGCATGTGAATAACAAATTTCCATATTCAAAATGATCATATTAGAGTGACTGGATGACCTTTTGATTTTAAAGCAGACTAAAACCTAATCAGACTACAACGAAAAGTATACAATTAGAAACTTAAATTCCAAGCTAAATTCCAGCTTTGACCCACCTAACTCCAGTGAATAGGTGGCAGCTCAGAAACAAGGACGGCACCGCTGCTGCCTGGGGAAGCTCACATCCAGCTGGCACTTCGTGAGAGCTCCTTCCTGCCAGGCACGTGTGAGTTCAGCGTGGGCAAGAGACTTTTATGCACATTCTGTCATTCAAAAGGGAGACGATACCAACCCCAGATGCAGCATGTCCTGAATGAATGATCTGTAAAATACAATAATAAAAGCTTATAGTTTGAGTAGAACTGTGTGTGTGTGTGAAAGATTTCACTTCTCATTTTCTCCTGCAAGTTCCAGTCTCACAGATGGGATGTGCCTGCTTATTTTAGGCAAGTGGGGAGACGGGGGTACTTGCTCCCCATGTGATGATGCCCTTCACACAGTCACAGCAGGAGGAGAGGAGCAAATCATAGTAAAGGGAAGGTCGCCCAAGAATTCCAGGAAGAGGATTGAAAGAGCTGAAAGGCCTCGGTGTTTGAACGCTAGCACTTGGAGTTTACAGCTTGACCCTCTGCTCTCCCAACATTCCTGGGGGTCTGCCTGAAATTTTGGCCAAGGCGAGCCTGCAAATGTGAAGACTTCCTGGATGGTTTCATGGATGACTGTAGGGCTGTGGATTGTGTTCTGTTGATAGATTTTCACCTCTTTTTTGATAGAGCTTACGCTATTATGAGAATGCTTGCAGGGAGGTTTTAGGCTCAGAGGAGCCACACAAACATATAAGTTTTTCTCCCAGCTGTAAAAGCATATTTGAATTCTTAAATGTTTACTAGAGCACATTTGGTTTACATTTCTAGTCAGGGCATCCATGGATTTTAACTTCCTTAGCTGCTAGCGTTCTGGGGTTTAAATGTTTAAGTAAATTAGTCTATATAAGGAATGTAGTTTGAAACCAGAATTTTCATACAGAAAAATTTAGAGATGTGTGTATATACTAGGTGACTTAGCAGTGCAGTGACAATACAAATACCTACCTAATGCCATCTTTTAACCGGGGTCTATTGTTGGATTATACATACTTCTTTTTCTGTCTTAAATTGATTGTTTAGTTTTATCTTTCTGATTTCATTATTGTGTCAATTATTGGAGGGGCTGTGAGCTTTCTACCTTAGTGGTGTGACTATAGGTCTACACCATAGCCAGATGAATCAAGAAGCTGGTCTCTGCCCTTGGCGTGTGCTGAGTGGCACCAACCTGGCAAGGAATGGCAGCCAGAGGAAATTGTAGCTCACTCTAGAAATCCATGTAGCTTTTCTAGTTCTCAAGCCTGGTGAGTGGATGCCAATATTTAAAGCTGAAAAAAAAAAACAACAAGGAATTCTCCAAAGTAAGTGTTGTGCTTTGTTCCAACATCAAGTAACCACTGCAGTGAAAATATTAGACAAATGGCCTGACATTTCACATCCTGCCTGGATGAGGCCTTAGCTGCCTGGGCTCCTGCTGGTGTTTTGGTTTCTGCATCAGCAGTTTGCTTTCCATAGACAAGGCTAACATTTGCTTATGATTTCAGAAGGGAACTGGGATCTTTCAGGTGGTGAAGGCTGATCTGTCAGACTTGAAGCTTTTTGACCCTTGGTGAAGACACAGTGCAGGGTCAACAGATTAAAACCACAGACTGAAAAAGAGAGAATATTTGGGGCACCGTGCAGTGCCCTGGAACCAGCCTAGCCTTGCCAAAATCATCTTCCACTGTGAAGCCCTGATTTTCATGTAATATCCCTTCCAAACTCTGAAGTTTGTATTTTATTTTATGTACTCTGCATCCGTGAGACTTACATAACATTTCAAAACTAGAATTGCTTTTAGGAGAATCTTTGGAATCAGTTGGAAGGTCTGAAATAGACAAAGCTTAAATCTGGTTACCAAACAGCCTTTTTTTTTTAATATACAGAGTCTTGCTCTGTCGCCCAGGCTGGAGTGCAATGGTGTGATCTTGGCTCACTGCAATCTCTGCCTGCCAGGTGATTCTTCTGCCTCAGCCTCCCGAGTAGTTGGGACTACAAGTGCACACCATCACACCTGGCTAATTTTTTTATTTTTAGTGGAGACAGGGTTTTGCCATGTTGGCCAGGTCTCAAACTCCTGACCTCAGGTGATCCACCCACCTCGACCTCCCAAAGTGCTGGGATTACAGGCGTGAGCCATTGCGCCCAGCCCCCAAAAAACCTTTACTGGTGCCTATTCTTAGAAAATGTTTTGTGTTTTCAACAAGAAGGGGGCAGGAGGCACAGGGTCCTTTTCTGCCAAGGTAGAGAATTACCTGCTATGTTTAAAACCAGCCATTGGGGCTTTGCAACATAGTAAAACCTCAGTTAATAGAACAATTACTGCTGAAATGGGGTATAGTTAATTAAAAAAAAAAAAAACCAGAATAATAACATCAATTACTTGGAATTTTTGTCTCCCTTACTTCTGTGGAAACAGTACATCAGCAGCTGAGGTGAAGGAGTGCAGTGGCCACTCCTGTAATCCCAACACTGGTAGGCCGAGGCAGGAGGATTACTTGAATGCAGGAGTTCAAGACCAGCTTGGGCAAGATGTTGAGACCCTCTCTCTACAAAATAATAATAGTATAAAAATTAGCTAGGCATTCCTATAGTTCTAGCTACTCAGGAGGCCAAGGTGGGAGGATTGCTTGAGCCCAGGAGTTTGATTCTGCAGTGAGCTGTGATAGCACCACTGCACTCCAGCCTAGGGGACAGGGAGACCCTGTCTCTATTTAAAAAAAAAAAAAAAAAGCGGGTAAACAAAACACACAAATCTCCCCTCATTTTAGCTGCTGCCTCCTCCCTTCAGGCCCTCTGTTAATGCCCCCAAAGCCCAGGAGGTCCTGGAGGAGTGGCCCCCAAGGATCTCCTGGGCTTTGAGGTCAGGAAGAATTTTTCTTTTCCGAAAATTAATTTTTTAAAATCTACAAGCATAGGTACTTAGGGTGCAAATCAAAAGGTATAAAAGGGTATAGGGTGAAAGTGTTTCCAGTTCCCCTGCTTGGGGACAATCAGTGTTACCTTTTTAAAAATCAAAGGCAGCCAGGCGCAGTGGACTCATGCCTGTAATCCCAGCACTTTGGGAGGCCAAGAGGGGCGGATCACTTGAGTCCAGGAATTCAAGACCAGCCTGGGCAACATGGCAAAACCCCATCTCTACAAAAAATACAACAATAAAAAAAGTCCAGGTTGTGGGCACTTGCCTTATAGTCTCACCTACTCAAGAGGCTGAGGTGGGAGGATTGCTTGAGCCTGGGAGATCAAGGCTGCAGTGAGCCGTTATCTCACCAGTGCACTCCAGCATAAGCGACAGAGTGAGACCCGGTTTCAAAAAAAAAAAAAAAAAAAAAATCAAAGGCAGAAGCTCTTGTTCTGGATTCAGCTGAACTTGGGAATTCTGCCTGCTTCTAGGCCTGGCAGAAGCAGTGGCTTAGTTAGAGGGAAGGGGGTGGGGCTTCTCTCTGCCTTTGCATCCTGGGGCTCGTAATCCGAGAGAATACCACATTCCCGCACTATGGGGCTGAGGGGAAGATAATGAGTTGAAAAATGAAGAAGAACAAGATTAGGAGCCCCTTGGTGTCCCTACCGTTGAGTGGGCCTCTATGTGGACACAGAGTTACAGGGTGAATCGTTTCTTAATAAGTTCCTCTGATCCAATTAAAATCTGACCTCCATGTAGAATGACCCAAAGAAGAAAGCCGTTTGCTTTCATCCCGGTGCTTGAGGGTAGGACAGAAGTGGGCGTGTCTGCAGGTGTGAGGGGGTGGGAACAGGACTGGCCCCAGGCACCTCCAGCTCCCCTTTGATCATCTCCCCACGCCCAGCCTGCCAGAGCTTCTCGGTGCCCTGCCGCCTCTTCTTACCCCATCAGAAAGGATGGGAGAAGAGCTCATGTGTGGGTGAGGATATTGAATGCACTGTCTACTGAAGGAAAGGGGGCACACACCATTTCCACTCCTAGACCTTCCGCAGTGTGCATTTAGGATACAGCTCTGCTCCTTTTATTTATTTACTTACTTATATTTTAAATTTTTTAATTTTTTTTTGTTTTTAATTAGAGATGGAGTCTTGCTCTGTCATGGACTGGAGAGCTGTGGCATGATCTCAGCTCACTGTAACCTCTGCCTCCCGGGTTCACGCGATTCTCCTGCCTCAGGCTCCTGAATAGTTGGGACTACAGGCGCCCACCACCACGTCCGACTGATTTTTAAATTTTTATTAGAGACGGGGTTTTACCACATTGGCCGGGCTGGTCTCGAACTCCGGAGCTCAGGCAATCCGCCTGCTTCGGCCTCCCAAACTGCTGGGATTACAGGCGTGAGCCACCGTGCCTGGCCTCTGCTCCTTTTCTATGTGACTTTAGATGCATGACTTGTCCTCCCTGGGCCTCCATTTGCCCACTGGGAGATGAGGAATAGAGCTCAAGCAGGGGCAGGTAACACATGTGGGAAGGTGCTGCAGGGGCAGGTAACACCTGTGGGAAGGTGAGGCCAGTGGCTCACATCCTGTGAGCTGTGGGGGCTGCGATGAGCCAGAGAGCACATAGCTCTTCCTTTAGGGCAGCTGCTTCAGTTGTGGGGAAATGGAATTTTATAAGGGAAGTCAATGAGTAAAGTGCATTGAAAGAGCTGAACTCGGTAGGACCGAAAAAAGGAAGTTATTTGTTTCTCCCACTTTCTTCAACAATGCTCTGAATTCTCTTCCCCACCCTTAGATGCCATCTTGGACAAACAGATCAGATTCCATGATTTCCTGATCACTTTCCAGTACGGGAATTGCTATATATATTTGAGACAGGGTCTTGCTCTGTTGCCTAGGCTGGAGTGCAATGGTGCAATCACAGTTCATTGTAGCCTCAACCTTCTAGACTCAAAATCCTCCTGCTTCAAGCTGTCAAATACCTGGGACTAAAAGCGCATGCCACCATGCCTTTACAAACCACCTTTAGTAACCACTTAACTAAACAGCACGCCCAGCTAAGTTTTAAATTTTGTTTACGGTGGGTCCCCCTCTATGTTGCCCAAGCTGGCCTCAAACTCCTGGATTCAAGTAATCCTCCCACCTCAGCCTCCCAAAGTGTTGGGATTACAGGCATGAGCCATCCCACCCAGCCAAGAACTGTTCTGTTTTACAATGATACTTTCCCTTTAGATATGAAAAATTTTTCTCATTTAAATCAGAACTTCAGTCTCACATATAATTCAGAACTTCAGCTCACCTCCTGGTTCATGTCTGATACTTCACCCTGCCTCTTCCAGGATGACCCCATAGTCCCCCTCTTCCCCAGCGATGGCCCCTCCAGAATGGGGGGGGTGGAGGCTGGAGAAGGTGGGTTTAGGGAGCATTAGCCGCTGGATCCTCCAGGACAGGGGCAGAGGGCAGGAGTCAGAGAAAAAAAGGAGAGTCTTCATGGCAGGCATTCTTATAACCTGACTGTTGGTGGCCCCACTGCAGCAGGGGCCCCAGGGCTGGTTCTTTTCCACCCATTTGTGGGTTCTTCAGGCTCACTGTAAGGATTGTCGGTGCCATAGTTGTCTGATCCTGGAATGCACTTCCCAGCTGTCTTTACAATCTCACTTCTTTACAATCTCCCTTCCCCAGTCACAAAGGGCACACCTGCAGCCACCTCTGAGACTTGAGTCCACTTGGCCGGCAGCCCTCGTCGGTGAAGTCTCAACAATGTAACTCTCACCTGGAACCCAGCTTTCTCCTATTGCTTCCCTGTGATTGAGGGAAACCACTTGCTAAACGAGGCAAGTCCAGTTTGACCAGCGGCTACCACTGTCTCGCCATCCTGCTGTTGTGGGTATCTCTAGCTTGTGTCCTGCCTTAAGAATTCTCCAGGTGAGAAAGGATCTGTTCAACCCCGGCCCATCTGCAAGTTCCAGAAGGCTCCTCATTTGGCTTCGGGTAGTAGGATTGCAATAGTGGAGCTCTCCCTTCCTGGGCCCATGGATTCCCTTCGGTGCCCTTTAAATTGTCATTTCTTGTAGAGCTGTTGGGGTAATTGGTTTGGCTCTCTTTCTGTATATCATGCATCGTGTGTCTTTCAACCAGAATCCCTTCTTGCTCTCTGCTTTGAGACTTCATCAATACCCGGTAACATAACATTACAAATCTAGATTTTTTAGGTAAAGTTTCCAAATTTTTATATATTGGCTCAAAATTATTTAATACTGTATGGGCCAAACAAGGTTTGTCTGTGGGCGTGTCCATTGCCCAGGAGCTGTCAGTTTTTAAGGGCTCTGGAGAGCTCTGGCTCTGAGTCCAGTTTAGAAAGAACTCTGGGTCTTCTCTGTGACTTTCTGTGAATTCATCATCTGTGAATTTCTGATTTTCCTGGATTTAGTATGAGCCACTGGAAGGAACTCTAGGTGACAGAGTATTATCCGGTGTGGATACCACCAGTGTCCTAAAGAAAGAAGAGATGCAGCGAAGGACCAGCAGGTGGCAGGAGAGAGTAAACCCTGGTCTCAGCGCCCATCCCGCGGAGTTTCAGCGATCCTTGAGGAGACTGGACACAGGAAGTGCTGCACCTCACAAAAAGCTGTGCTTCCAGGCGGGTTTCAAAGTTCTTTGCCTTTGAAATCTTAGAAATGTGGGTGGAAGGTGCCTGAATCTTCTTCAAAACCAATACTACGTGTTGATCTCAGAGGCAAACTGAGCCAGGTGCTGGGGCTCACACTTGCAATCCCAGCTATTTAGGAGGATCATTTGAGCCCAGGAGTTTGAGACCAGCCTGGGCAACATAAGGAGACCCCATTTCATTTTAAAATAAATGCTGTTGGCTGGGCGCGGTGGCTTAACGCCTGTAATCTCAGCACTTTGGGATGCCGAGGTGGGTGCAGCTCACTGGAGGTCAGGAGTTCAAGACCAGCCTAACCAACATGGTGAAACCCCATCTCTACTAAAAATACAAAAATTAGCCAGGTGTTGTGGCACACACCTGTAATCCCAGCTACTCAGGAAGCTAAAGTGGGAGAATTGCTTGAACCTGGGAGGCAGAGGTTGCAGTGAGCCAAGATCACACCACTGTACTCCAGCCTGGGTGACAGAGCGAGACTGCATCTCAATTAAATAAATAAATAAATAAATAAATAAATACTGTCAAAGCATAATGCTTATATTTAAAATCAAATCTCTTTGGTTTCAGAATAAACTGGTTTTTTTTTTTGTTTTTTTTTTTTTTTTTTTTGAGACGGAGTTTTGCTCTTATTGCCCAGGCTAGAGTGCAGTGGCACAATCTCGGCTCACTGTGACCTCCACCTTCCAGTTTCAAGCAATTCTCCTGCCTCAGCCTCCCAAGTCGCTGGGATTACAGGTGTCTGTCACCACGCCCAGCTAATTTTTTTGTGTTTTTAGTAGACACGGGGTTTCACCGTGTTGGTCAGGCTGGTCTCAAACTGCTGACCTCGTGATCCACCCGCCTCAGCCTCCCAAAGTGCTGGGATCACAGGCGGGAGCTACCGCACCCGGTTGTTGTTGTTTTTAACAGACACTGTCTTGCTCTGTTGCCCAGGCTGGAGTGCAGTGGCGCAATCATAGCTCACTGTAGCTTTGAACTTCTGGGCTCAAACGATCCTCCCACCTCAGCCTTCTGAGTAGCTGTGACCACAGATGCACACCATCACACCCAGCTAATTTTTAAAAATTTTATAGATGCAGGGTCTTGCTATGTTACCCAGGCTGGTCTCAAACTCCTGGGCTCAAGTAATCCTCCTGCCGTGGGCTCCCAAAGTGCTGGGATTACAGGTGTGAGCTACCACGCCTGGCCAGTAGTCAGCTTCTATCTTTCCTTTGTGCATACCATGCACACGTTTCATAGACTCACAGCCTGTGGAGGTTGGAAGGGACTTTAAGGGTCATCTTAGCTGACCTAACTCTTCTGTGACCTCTGCAACATCCCTAAACAGAAGACCTAAGCCCGGGCATGAATGCATCCAAAGACGGGAGTTCATGACTCACAGCGATTGCACCTGCTGCTCTGTCTTCTGGAGCCGCACAGTACAAGTTGAATTCCTCTTTCATGTGACAGTTTAAAAGGTTTCAAGACAGCTGTCAGCTGCCACCTGTGACTGTCCCTAAACATCCCATTCTCTGTGATCCAACGAGACACAGCAGGAAAAGCAGGCATCTCAGAACAGAGGATGGCTTCTGACATCCCATGGGGCAAGACCCCCAGCTCTTCCCTGTTTGCCTGACTCCCAGGGAAGGAGCAGCTCTTGAGCTGTGCATGGCCTCCAGCCATGACTCCAGTCGTGAACCCAATCATGATCCCAGCTGGCCTGCACAGAAATAGGGTAGAGACAATTCTCCAAATGTAGCCTAGACACCTGACTCTGACTTACACCACCCATTAAATCCCCTGTCTTTTCCACACGTTATATTGATTAGATTATTCTAGGGTTTTTTTGGAGAAGGCAGTGGTTTGGACCATGGTATAGGACTTTAGATTTATTCCTTAAAATTTCTTTTTACTATATAATGTGACAAACACACAAAAGAGTGTATGAAAAGATATGTTCATTTTCAAGGATAATATTAATATAAATCCTATGTTATATTTCTGAGGTTAGGAAATAGAACAGTACTCACCCATCCTTCCTCAAAGCCCCATTTGTACCCTTTCCTAATTGCATGCCTGGCTTCCCCCCAGCTCTCCTGAATTTTGTGATAATCATCTGCTGCTTCTTCATATCTTTTATCTCTGATGTGTATTTCTGTAAACAATACACTGGTTTGACCTGTTTTCATTTGTTTGTTTGTTTGTTTTAGAGACAGGGTCTTTCTCTCTTGCCCAGGCTGGAGTGCAGTGGTGCAATCACAGTTCACTGCAGTCTCGAGCTTCTAGGCTCAAGCGATCCTCCTGCCTTGGCCTCCCGGAGTGTTAGGTTTACAGGTGTGAGCCACCACCGATTCTTCCTATTTTGAAACTCATTCATGGAATCTAATTGTAATGTTTTTTCTATGACTTGCTTCTTTCACTCAATATTACGTTTTGGTGAATTTTCTCTGTTAAAAGACATCTAGTTGGAATCTGCCTATTGAGTTACATATGGTTCTCATTATTTCCTCGAACATAATTCCTTTTACAAATATATGTACATGTTTGTAAATATTCCTTCTACATTGTCACTCCTCAAAATTTGGAAGAATGGGATAGGTCTCAGAATAGTGCCTTTGGGAAAACATCCCTTCTGACTGAGGTTAATCCATTACTTAGCACTCTTTGGGCACACTTAACCAGTTTTTTGTTTTGTTTTGTTTTGAGAAGGAGTCTCGCCCTGTCGTCTGGGCTGGAGTGCAATGGTGTGATCTTGGCTCACTGCAAACTCCACCTCCCGGGTTCAAACGGTTGTCCTGCCTCAGCATCCGAAGTAGCTGGGATTACAGGCGCCTGCCACCACGCCCAGCTAATTTTTGTATTTTTAGTAGAGACAGGATTTCACCATGTTGGCCAGGTTGGTCTCGAACTCCCAACCTCATGATCTGCCTGCCTCGGCATCCCAAAGTGCTGGGATTACAGGTGTGAGCCACTGTGCCAGGCCACACTTAACTAGTTTTAATCCTCCTGATTTTACTTTAATTTGGACTATATTTTCCTACTTGCTCACATGGTTGTCAAAAAACACTTTGCTTTAGAGCCAGATAAAATATATTTATGGTGTCTTCCTGACCTACCAGTCTAGCAACCTTGTCAAAAAAAAAAAAAAAAAAAAAAAAAAATGAATAGGTTTAGAGAACTTGTATTGACTCCTAGTGATTGCTGTACTATTTTCTAAATAACATAAAGCAGCCCTTTGATTTCTATAATTTTGTCTGTGATTGACAGCAAGTCATCAAGCCGAGAGTTGTGGGAATTCACCGTTGACCTCTGGAAAATAAGAACTACCCTTTCCAGGTCAGGCGTGGTGCCTCGCGCTTGTAATCCCAGCACTTTGAGAGGCTGAGGCGGGTGGATCACTTGAGGCCAGGCATTCAAGACCAGCCTGGCCAACATGGTGAAACCCTGTCTCTACTGAAAATATAAAAATTAGCTGGGCATGGTGGCATACACCTGTACTCCCAGCTACTTGGAAGGCTGAGGTCAGAGACCATTTGAACCTGGGGGGCAGAGGTTGCAGTGAGCTGAGATAGCGCCATTGCACTCCAGCCTGGGTGTCAGAGCGAGATCCTGTCTCTGAAACAAACAAAGAAAAAGAACCACACTTTTTGATCTCTAGTCTTGCTTTCCATGATTGCTCAAAGTTCACAAATAACACTTGAGAGATCTCCACTGACAATTTTTCAGTACCCGGGGTGTCTGTCATCTGGTCCAGGAAGCTAGGAGTTGGAGAGAACAAGAGATATTTTTAGTACAGAGAATGGACTGACTGGGACAAAGCTCTTAATGATCAGCTTCCAGAACGTGGTAGATGAAGTAATTTGTAAGAAAATCAGCAGTCGGAGTGAGAGTAAGACTCTGAGGATGAAGGGGAAAGGTTGAGACAGTCGGTGCGTGATGAAAAGCACATTCTTACGAGAAATGAATCAGAAGATTGCCAAAAGGAAGTGGTAGAGTTAGAACAATTTTGTAGTCGGTCCATTTAGCATGGAATGATAACTTTCTCCACCTGCCAATTCTGAGCCAAGGAACAGGAGAGAAGAAAGAAAACAGGATAGCCCAGGGCTGTGGATGCATCAGCTCAGGGGTGAACTTCAAGGAGTCTAGGTCATTTGTGGGGCAGCATCAGAGGGGCTGAGGGGCTCCAGGGCCCACCAGAAGGAAATGAAATATATATATATATATATGTGTGTGTGGACAGGTGAAAATGGGACAGGTAACATGACTGGGGGTCTGTCCAAGAGATGAGTGGATTATGGAAGGAAAGGGAAGGCACCACCAAGTATGAGACTGAGCAGTGGATGCGCAGAGTGGTTGATGCTGGGATGTGTTCTGGGGAAGCGATGCAGCCTGCTGCTGAAGAGGGAGCCCAGTGTGCTGGTGGGAGGGAGAGATGGCTTCAGGTGGGGCGGCCATATCACCTGAAGTCAGGGACAAGTGGACCTGGTGCCGGGTTAACTAGGAGAAAAGGGATACCCTGTTGGAGAAAATAACAGGACCAGATGCTGTGACCTTCCGTGGGGGACGATGGCAGGTAACAGTCTGGGGAAGCAGCAGAAAACAAGGCGTGGTTTCTTACTTGGCCATAGAATGTTATGCTGAGGGGAGATGGATAGCAGAAAGCTGCTTTGGTTAAGGAGAAAGCCTAAGGAGAAAAAGACTTGAAAATGAATGGAAATTTGCAGTGATAAAGCTGGGGATAGCAGGGTTTTCTGACAGCAGCTCAAGAATCAGCCTTTAGAGAATGGGTCTGAGGCCAATGGCCAGGGACAGAGCACAGCAGGGAACTGTGGGTGGCTTTTGGAGAAGACATATTGTGGATAATATGGATGGAGGCATGAGGGTTTGGAGGTCTGCGTAAGAGCGAGGGGTGATCCTGTTGAAGTCTCACAACCCTTCGATGGGGTGAATCTGACCTCTATTTTTGTAGATGCTGAAGCCCAGAGTAGCTATGAACATGAACCATGAGCTCTCTGTGGGCAGGGCTGCCTGTGTCTTCATGCATCTTCAGTTCTACAGGAGTACCTGTCCCAAGTGTGGGAGTTTGTGCAGAAGGACAGTTTGTCCATTTGCACAATACCTGCAAGCTTTTCAGGAGCATGCAAAAAGTGTATGAGACCTTCCTTGGAAAAGTGTACTGGCTTCTAGATTCAAATAGAAATCACAATCAAATACATATTTAATTAATGTCTACAAATGTCATGCTACCATATCATCCTTATGTCTAGATTTAGAATTCATAAATATTTCATTTCATTTAGAGACAGGATCTCACTCTGTTGCCCAGGCTGGAGCACAGTGATACTGTCATAGCTTACTGCAGCCTCGACCTCCCAGGCTCAAGCAATCCTCCCACTTCCACTTCTTGAGTAGCTGGGACCACAGGTGCATGCCACCACTCCTGGCTAATTTTTGTGTTTTTTATTTTTTGTAGCAATGGCATCTCGCTATGTTGCCCAGGCTGGTCTCAAACTCCTCGGCCAAGTGATCCGCCTGCCTTGGCCTCCCAAGGTGCTGGGATTACAGGCAAGAGCCGCTGCACCTGACCTTATTTCATTTTAAACTTGTAAATTAGGAGTGCACTTTGATTACTGAGGAATCATGGTCATTTGTAAACTGAATTGCTCAAAGCCAAACCTCAGAATTATCCCTGAGTTAAGGGTGAGTTCCAGGGTCCTGAGCGTTCCTGGCAAGACCCCCATTCCACCTCAGTCTTACCGACACCATCAAACTTGAGGCCATTGGGATGAATCTCAATTGTCTTTTATTACTCTAAAGGCCAGAACTAACCATTTAAAAACCCTTGTTCATGGATAATAAACCAATCTTGCCTCATTCTTTTGTTCTTTATATTTCTTGCTTTATTTTTATCCATTACATTTATCTGCCACACTGTATATATTTTGTATTTATTTGTTGGACTCAACCCCAAATAAGTTCCATAAGACCTGAAATTTTTGTTCCTTCTGTGTCCCCAATGCCTAGAACAGTGCCTGGTTCATAGTAGGCACTCAATAATATTGGTTGAGTAAATAAAATTTCTGAAAGCAAAGTTTTTAAAAACTTCAAAATTTTACAGCAAATACACACATATATATTTAATGCATAATATGAGTAAATTTTATTGCATTTGATGTGAGGTGGAATAGAGCTTCTAAAAAAGTAAGAAGCTTGGATGTTCTTAAAATGGCCTTACTCATGAAATGAGGGAGGGGGGAGGAAGGGAAGGAGGGAGGGAGGGATGGATGGATGGATGGATGGATGGATGGATGAGTAGGTGAGTAGATGGATCATAGGTGGATGAATGGATGAATTGGCAGATTGGGTGAATAGGTGGGTGAATGGATGGGTAGGTGAATGAATGGATAGATGGATGGATAAATAGGTGGATGAATGAATGGATAGATGAATGGATGGATGAATAGATGGATGAGTGGATAAACAGGTAGATGGATGAATGGTTGGATGACTGGGTGGGCGAATGGATGGGTGAGTGGATAAATAGGTGGATGGATGGATGGATGCATGGATGGATGAATGGGTGGATGAATGGGTGATGGATGGATGGAGATGGAAAGGACCTTAGAGATCAGCTGGAACAGAAATATACCCTAATTTGATCATCCAGGTGGTGATGGAGACTCGACTAGAACCAGGATCCTGATTCCTAAGCCAGTACTTTTTTTGAAGCCCCACACACATAGTGGGTAAAAGATGGGGTAAGGGTCTTAGCTATCAGAGATGAGTTTATTATGAAACTGATGAAGCTTAAGTGGTAGGGTCACCTGACTTACACTGCCCCTTCCCAGGCTGATCTCTAATTTCATGTTTGTAATGTTACATTCTCTAAGAGTCCTCTTGAAGAAAGACTCTTGCCAGAGTATATTAGCTTCAAGCTTCCCAAAATCAGGATTCACCTGATCTTGGGCAGAGACAGAATGGCCTCCCCTCACCACTACCAACCCCCTCTCCCTATACACACATCCATCTGCTGACTTGCTCAGCACCCTCCTGTGTCTTACTTGCCAGAGAGGGTGAGGTATCCTTCCTTATCCAGCTTTTGAGCACCCAGCTTTGAAGCACCCCACATCTCCTATAATCTCCATAACCTCTCTAACCAGTTCTTTTGTGGGGAAAAGCCCTCATCCCTCCCCGTCCTCTGACCTGGCCATCTCCTGTTTATCCTTGAAGACTTAGCTCCAACATCTTCAGGAAGTGCTCCCTGATCAGCTGCAGAGTGAGTCATGGGCTTTTTCTCTGTGTTTCTTGGCTCTCTGTAATTCCTCTACATTAGCACTTCTCAGAGTAAATTATAATCAATGAGTCATTCCCAGGGCTCTAGAGCTGCATCTTTTCTATTTTAGACCCCACAACATTTTGGTGACAGAGGTCTCAAAGAAGTGAGGAGGATTGGGTCTTTAAAGACAATTGGGAAGGGAGACAATTAGTTTGCCAATTACTACATCTGCTTCTTCAATTGCAAAAAAAATCAACAGCGTAGGGGAATAAATAATAGGATGTTTACCAAGCACCTCTTCTGTGTCAGAGACAGTGTTGTTTAGTCTTTTCAACTCCTTTGCTATTGTCAGAATTGAATGGATGAGAACTCAAGAGACCCTGAGAACTAAGATGGCTTGGTCAAAGTCACACAGCCTAGACCTTACCTTCATTCCTTTTTTTTTTTTTTTTTTTAACTTTTATTTTGAATTCAGGGGTACAAGTGTAGGTTTGTTACATAGGTAAACTTGTGTCATGGAGGTTTGTTGTACAGATTATTTTATCACCCAGGTATTAAGCCATTAACCCATTAGTTATTTTTCCTGATCCTCTCCCTCCTCCCACACTTCACCCTCTGAAAGGCCCCACTGTGTGTGTTCCTTTCTATGTATCCACATGTTCTCATTATTTAGCTCCCACTTACATGTGAGAACATGCAGTATTTGGTTTTCTGCTTCTGTGTTAGTTTGCTACGGATAATGGCCTCCAGCTCCATCCATGTCCCTGCAAAGGACATGATCTCATTCTTTTTTTGTGGCTGCATAATATTCCATTCTTACCTTCATTCTGACAAAGGATAATCTTTATTCTGCCACCTTCTCTCTCCTTGTGTGAATAGGACCAAGCTTGCTGCTATTTATCTTGTGTTAAAACCTCCACGTTCTTAAAGTCTCCCAAAATAGAAGAACTTGCATTTCTTCTTGCAGGCAGAGTAGCTTGTTTTTGCATCGAAATGTCTGCTGAGGTCTAACATTCTAGACATATCCTCAATTTATGTCTTGAGACTGTTGGATTTCCTGGAGCTTAAGTGATTTAGAGGGAAAGAGAGTGATCATTGTTTTTTCACTTTCAAAAAAGCACACAGGAATTCTATTCTGTGTTTCTGAAATTAGTTATAAGAATACAGACACATATATTACCTCCAAGAAGAGGAGGGAAGATAAAAGCGTGCAAGTTTTGCTTTTATGCAGTCATCTGGGTATTTTGAAATTCTGATTAGTCCTAATGGAAATACATAAAGCGTTCACCCCTGTTGTGTCTTCAGCTGGTAAAGCTACATCTCCATATCTGCTATTGCATCTTTTGTGGCCCAAATGAATTATTCCACTGTTTTTAGATAGTTTTCCCAATAAATACTTCCCCATCCCCAAAGAGCCTGCAGTTTTTCCATTGGTCCAGCTTGCCTTCTGAAAACCATGGAGCTGGAGTGCGAGGTCTTCACATTTCTGAACGCTGGGAGTCTGTGAAGTTTTGAGAGTCACAGGACTCCCAAATTCATTTGAAATGCATTCTTTGCCCAGGAAGGGTCTTCACTGCTGGCCTAATGTTTTGGGAACGTTTTTTTCAATCCAAATAAATTAGGCAAACGTTCATGAGACACCTGACCATTTCAGGCCTTGCCTAAGCACCCAGTTAATAACTTTCCCCAAAGACATCCTCAGGTCGCTGGGGGCAGATACATCCACAGTAGTCCAGTGACCAGATGACAGAGTGCTTTGCGGGCACAGAGGAGGGGGCAATTCGCTGACCTGGGCCAGGGAGTTTTCCACAGAGAAGGTAGCTTCTGGTCTGGATTTGAAGGATTGCTCAGAACTCACCAGGTTGTGGAGAAGCATGCTGGGCAGAGTCTGGCAGAGAAAAGAGGCCATAGGCTGGAAAAGCATGAATGAGATAAGGCCATGCATGTGCAGGCTGCTCAGCACACCGTGGAGACACAGTAAGCGTCCCTAAATGTTTGGGGGTAGTTATACCACCTGGGAGTCTGGGGCAGTAGGACTGAGAGGATGTGGTTGGGAATGAGAACAGCAAGGAAGGTTTCAGACAGACAGACAGACAGACAGACTGACTGACTTAATGCCATGCTAAGACGTTAGGAAGAGGACGGGCATGGTAAGAACCATGTTTTATACTTCTTAAAATTAGTTTCTTTCTTTTTCTTCTTCTTTTTTTTTGAGATGGAGTCTCACTCTGTCTGCCAGGCCAGAGTGCAGTAGTGCAATCGTGGCTCACTGTAACCTCTGCCTCCTGGGTTCAAGCGATTCTCCTGCCTCAGCCTCCTGAGTCGCTGGGACTACAGGCACGTGTCACCACACCTGACTAATTTTTGTATTTTTAGTAGAGACAGGGTTTCACTATGTTGGCCAGGTTGGTCTTGAACCCCTGACCTCAAGTAATCTGCTCGCATCGGCTTCCCAAAGTGCTGGGATTATAGGCGGGGGCCACCGAGACTGGCCTCTTTTTTGAACAGTTAATACAATCACATAGTTCAAAATAAAAATGACATGATAAGACATACATTGAGAAGTCTGGGCCCCACGCCTGACTCCTTCCATTCTCCCACTCTGCTGCTGTAGGTTACCACTTGTATTATGTTGTTTGTTGGTGTCATTCTGATGTTTATTGATATCAGCATCAACATCTGTAGCTATACCTGCATCTGCGTCTGTATCCATATCTAGCTATGAAATTTCATTGTGGAGCAATTTTCATCTTCCAGAAAATTTGCAAAGAACTTCACCTAGAGACTGCGTTTCTGTTTCACCAATTGTCCAAATGAGATTATAGCAAAGGACCCAATCCCAGCCAGGTTCCATGTCACACCCAGCTGTCCCATTTCTCTAGTCTCTCTCACTCTGGAGCAGGTCCTTGGGGAGTCCTTGAATTTCAGGCCCTTGGCATTTTTTTTTTTTTTTTTTTTGATTACTGCCCAGTCTTTGTAGAAGATCCTGCAATTTAGATTCATGCACTATTTTCTGGCGATTAGACCCAGATTATACATTTCTTTGGCAGGGAAATCACAAAGGTGATGCCGTGTTCTTCTTACCACGCCCTATGAGATTTCACATGATGTGGATTTGTTCAATTCCTGGTGGTGTTTGTTTTAATCAATTAAGAAGATGTCTGCCAGATTTCTCCACTGTACATTTCTGTATCCCATTTTGTACTGAAGTGGTATTTGGCATGGTGATACTTTAAGACTATGTTATTATCCTATTTCTTATCCCACTTTCACCTACTAGTTTTAGCATCCATTGACGTTTCTGCCTGAATTAATTAATACTATGATGACTATAAAGTGATGACTTTCTAACTTTGCCATTCCGTCTTCATTTATTAGTTGGCATTTCATTATCAGAAATAACTTTTTCCGTGTATTTGCTTGTTTCTTTACTTAGATTAGAGTAGATTTCCGATTTCATCTAATGAATTTGTGATGCTCAAATTGTTCCAGATTTGAGTAGCAGGAGGCCCTTGAAGCTAACTTTTATGTCCTTTTGACATGTTCCCATCATTCTTTTTTTTTTTTTTTTTTTTTTTTGAGACGGAGTCTTGCTTTGTCGCCCAGGCTGGAGTGCAGTGGCCGGCCGGATCTCAGCTCACTGCAAGCTCCGCCTCTCGGGTTCACGCCATTCTCCTGCCTCAGCCTCACGAGTAGCTGGGACTACAGGCGCCCACCACCTCGCCCGGCTAGTTTTTTGTTTTTTTTTTTTTAGTAGAGACGGGGTTTCACCGTGTTAGACAGGATGGTCTCGATCTCCTGACCTCGTGATCCGCCCATCTCGGCCTCCCAAAGTGCTGGGATTACAGGCTTGAGCCACCGCGCCCGGCCTGTTCCCATCATTCTTTGAGCATTTCCTTACTTTCTGGTGTAAAAGAAAAAGTTCCAGGCTCTTCTTGTACTTCACCTGCCCAGCTCTGGGACCAGTCATTTCTTCATGGATTCCTTGTTCTATCTATATATATATATCTATATGGAGATCTTTATATAGAGAGATCTTGCTCTGTCACCCAGGCTGGAGTACAGCAGCCAATCACAGCTCACTGCAGCCTCGACTTCCTGGGCTCAAGTGATCCTCCTGCCTCAGCCTCCCGAGTAACTAGGACTACAGGCATGCACCACCACACCCAGCTAATTAAAAACATTTTTTTTTCTTGTAGAGACTGGGTCTTACTCTGTTACTCAGGCTGGTCTTGAACTCCTGGTCCCAAGTGATCCTCCTGCCTCAGCCTCTTAAAGTTTTGGGATTACAGGCATGAGCCACTGCACCCAGCCTGAGAGTGATGTCAAATGACCAAGATGTCAGGACCAGGCATGTTCATTTCTACTGCAGTGTTGCTGCTCTCAGGCCCTCTCAGTAGAGATATACTCAT
This sequence comes from Chlorocebus sabaeus, assembly GCF_047675955.1. Taxonomy (NCBI): domain Eukaryota; kingdom Metazoa; phylum Chordata; class Mammalia; order Primates; family Cercopithecidae; genus Chlorocebus; species Chlorocebus sabaeus. Next base: position 27,316,464 of record NC_132911.1, on the reverse strand, counting down.
ATACCCCTTTGCCTTTCTATTTTTCTATGTGTCTTTCTTTCTTTTCTTTCTTTCTTTCTTTCTTTCTTTCTTTCTTTCTTTCTTTCTTTCTTTCTTTCTTTCTTTCTTTCTTTCTTTCTTTCTTCTCTGTCAGTGTCTGTCTACTGTCTGTCTGTGTTTGTCTGTCTGTGTCTGTCTACCTATCTTTCTGCCTGCGTCTATCAATCATCTATCTGTCAGTCTGTCTGTGTCTGTCTGTGTCTATCTGTCTGTGTGTGTCTCTATCTATCTATCTATCTATCTATCTATCTCTGTATCTGTCTATCTATCTATCTATATCTGTCTGTATCTATCTATCATCTATTTCTGTCTGTCTGTCTGTATCTGTCTATCTCTGTCTATCTGTCTGTATCTATCACCTGTCTCTATCTGTCTGTATCTATCTATCTCTGTCTGTCTGTCTGTATCTATCTATCTATCTATCTATCTATCTATCTATCTATCATCTATCTATTTCTGTCTATTTGTCTGTATCTATCTATCTATCTATCTATCTATCTATCTATCTAGGTGTGAGGTGGGAAGGGTGGGCACAGGTGTCAGAGCCTGAGCAGCGTAAGGAGAGTGCCTGTGTGGAGAAGTAGCTGCTGCTGAGTGCTGGAGCATGGGTGGGGCGGGGAGGATGTCCACGTGGAGCATTGGTGGTGGGCAGCCCAGTGCAGGGTATCAGAACCCCGGTAGGGTGAATAGTGGGAACCTCATAGAACAGGAAGTGGCAGCAGCTATGGGAGATTGAGTGGGAGTTGGTCCAATGAGTAAATATATTAAGCAGAATAAAAGCCAGAGTAATTTAAAGATGAAGTTAATGAAGTGGGCATTGTAGCTTTTGGACTTAGAGCCTTCAATAAGAAACCTGGGTTGGGCAGGGTGGCTCATGCTGGTAATCCCAACACTCTGGGAGGCCAAGATGGGAGGATCGTTTGAGCCCAGGAGTTTGACATCAGCATGAACAACATAGAGAGATCTCATCTGTACAAAAAATTTTTTTTAAAAATTAGCCAGCCATGGTGGCATGTGTCTATAGTCCCAGCTACTCAGGAGGCTCAGGTGTGAGGATCGCTTGAGCCCAGGAGTTTGAGGCTGCAGTGAGTCATGATCATGCTACTGCACTCCAGACTGGGCAACAGAGCAAGATCCTATCTCAAAGAAAGAAGAAAGAAAGAGAGAAAGAGAGAAAGAGAGGAAGAAAGAAAGAAAGAAAGAAAGAAAGAAAGAAAGAAAGAAAGAAAGAAAGAAAGAAAGAAAGAAAGAAAAGAAAAGAAAAAAGAAAGAAAGAAAGAAAGGAAGGAAGAAAGAAAGGAAGGAAGGAAGGAAGGAAGGAAGGAAGGAAGGAAGGAAGGAAGGAAGGAAGGAAGGAAGGAAGGAAGGAAGGAAGGAAGGGAAGGAAGGAAGGGAGGAAAAGGAAGAAAGGAAGAAAGGAAGAAAGGAAGAAAGGAAGAAAGGAAGAAAGGAAGAAAGAAAGAAAGAAAGAAAGAAAGAAAGAAAGAAAGAAAGAAAGAAAGAAAGAAAGAAAGAAAGAACGAACGAACCTAAAGAGTGGTTGTGAGGGCCAAATATCTGAGGTAACATATACAAAAGAGCCTGTATGTATAAAATGATATGTAAATGTCAGGCAATACTGTTTTTATTTTCAATTCCTTCTCCTGAATAGGATTTTTCTTGGCTCCAAGCATTGGAGAAAAGTATTACAAATACAGAAAGGCAGAAAACAGAATGGGTCCTGTGGTGTTGGACTGGAAGTGAACTCATGGTTTCTTATAAATAGATATAGATATGGAAATTGAAATAAATATAAATATAGATAGGTGTGTGTGTGTATGTTTTTATCTCCCCTAGCTGTGTCCTTTGAGAAAGCCTGAGAACCAAGACACTTTATAAAGTCATAAGCCCAGCTAGCATGCTGTTAGGCCATTCTTGTGTGGCTATAAGGAAATACCTGAGGCCTGGCATGGTGGCTCACGCCTGTAATCCCAGCACTTTGGGAGGCCAAGGGGGGTGAATCACAAGGTGAGAAGTTCAAGACCAGCCTGGCCAAGATGGTGAAACCCCATCTCTACTAAAAATACAAAAATTAGCTGGGTGTGGTGGCGGGTGCCTGTAATCCCAGCTACTCGGGAGATTGAGGCAGAGAATTGCTTGAACCCAGGAGGCGGAGGCTGCAGTGAGCCAAGATCATGCCACTGCACTCCAGCCTAGGAGACAGAGCAAGACTCCATCTCAAAAAAAAAAAAAAAAAAAAAAAGAAAGAAAGAAAAGAAAAGAAAAAAGAAATACCCGAGACTGGGTAATTTCTAAAGAAAAGAGGTTTAATTGGCTCATGGTCCTGCAGGTTGTACAGGAAGCATGGCACTGGCATCTCCTTCTGGGGAGGAGGCCTCAGAAGGCTTCCAATCATGGCAGAAGGCAAAGGGGAAGCAGGCACATCACACGGTAAAAGCAGAGCAAGAGAGAGTGAAGAGGGGAAGTGTCACACACTTTTAAATGACTGGATCTCACAAGAGCTTGCGATGGCGAAGACAGCACCAAGCCATGGGGGAGCTGCCCCCATGATCCCAACGCCTCCCACCAGGCCCTACCTCCAGCATTGGGGCTTCAAATTCAACGCAAGATTTGGGTGGAGACAAATATCCAAACTCTATCACATCCTGAGTTTGGTTTCTAAATCCCATTCTTCACAAAAAGGAACTGGTTTCCTTGGAGAAATGGCTGATTCCACAGCTGGGGCAGGCAAAGTACAAGATGAGCCTGGAATATCTTTTTGTAGCAACAGAAAGTAAGGAAGTGTCCAGGAACAATGGGGACAACTCAGAGAGACACAGAACCTGGTCTGAAGGGGCCTCTGATGACCACATCTGAGGTAATCTGAGCATCAAGGCAAATAAGGATCCCAATGGATTATAATCCATTTGATAAAATAGGGAACCATGAGTACATACCGATGAAAATCTGTAAATGAACAGCTTGAAAGTTTGACAAAGAATAGAGTATTTACACAGTTTCAAAGTACCTCTCCACAAGATGCTTATTGATTACAAGAGGAAAGAGTTACTCTACAAAGGAAACGCCTGGCAGTCACCACCTTAATCATTTGTAATCTAACAAATGAACTTGTGTGTCACCTAAGATGCAATGAGAACACATCACTTCCGTGACATTCTTGCCCTAGAGGTGCAACTTGAATCTCATAAGAAAATATCAAACACATACTGTGGGACATTCCACAAAGTGGCTGCCCTGTGATCTTCAACAATGTCAAGGATGTAAACTTTAATAAAGGAAACAAGATGGTAAAATACAACCCAGGATTCTGAATTGGATCTTTTGCTATAAAAGCTGTTATTGAGATCACAACAGAACCTAAATGGAGTATGATTACTAGAATTTAGTAAAAGTATCAGTGCTAATTTCCTGATTTTGATGGTGGTATTGTGCTTGAAGGAAAATATCCTTGTTTGGTGAAATACAATTAAATTATTTGGGAATCATAGGACATTGTATTAACAACTTACGCTCAAATGGTTAGGGGAAACAGTACTTTGTACTTTACTTGGAACTTTTTCATGAGTTTGAGATTTTTTTTCCAAAACTAAAAAAAATATAACATTTTTAAATGTATATTTTTATTTTTTTACTGTAAGTCCTAAAAATCATGCTCCTTGTTATTTACCCAAAGGAGCTGAAAACTTAAGTCTACACAGAAGCCTGCACATGGATGTTTATAGCAGCTTTATTCATCACTGCCAAAACTTGGAAGCCACTAAGATGTTCTTCAGAGATGAATGGATAAATAAACTGTGGTACATCCAGACAATGGAATACCATTCAGTGCTAAAAAGGAAGAGGTATCAAGCCATGAAAAGACATGGAAGAATCTTAAATGCATATTACTAACAGAAAGAAGCCAGCCTGAAAAGCATACATACTGTATGATTCCAACTATGTGACATTCTGAAAAAGGCAAAACTATGAAGACAGTTAAAAGATCACTGGTTGCCAGGGGTTAGGATGGAGGGAGGGCTGAAGAGGTGGAACACAGGATTTTTAGGAAAATGAAACTACTCTGTATAATACTATAAAGGTGAATACCCATCATTATACATTTGCCCAAACTTATAGACTGTAAAACACCAAGAGTGAACCCTACTGTAAACTATGGACTTTGGGTAATAATGCGTGTCAGTATTGGTTTATCAATTATAACAAACACACCACTGTGGTGGGGGAGGTTAATAACAGGGGAAGCTGTGCATATGTGGGGGCAGGGGGTATATGGTAACTCTGTTCTTTCCTCTAAATTTTTCTGTGAATTTAAAACTGCTCTAAAAAAAAGTATATTTTAAATATATATAATAATTTAAATTATGATATGTTTTCATTGCTATTTTAAATACATTAATAAATACAAAAATATATATTTCCTAGCTCTGTCCATCAAAGAGGTTTAGACACAATGACCAACCAGTAGCAATGAGTACTTCCTATACCTAGATTATAAATTCTAAATACCATTTTCCACCAAAAGGAATTAAGGTTCTTTAAAGAATTTTGGATTCCAGATGTAAGACAGAAGATATACAAGAAAGGCCAAGAAGATTTTATCATTCCAGAAAGCCAGGGAACTATAGAAGACTACTGAGGTTGGTTCAGAGGAATTCAGGAACCAACTTGAGGAGGCCAAAGATGGGACTATTTGAGTACAATAAGAAAAATAAGTGCAATGGATTGAAATGCTTCTCTCTGGAAGAGTTCCAGCTAGTAAGTGAACATGCAATACCAGAATCACCATTTTGCAAACCCCTTATGAGCTAATGGATCACTAGACAATGATCATCAATGTCTACTAATGTTATAAAAAGAGAGCACAGGGCCGGGTGCAGTGGCTCATGCCTGTAATCCCAGCACCTTGGGAGGCCAGGGCGGGCAGATCACCTGAGGTCAGGAATTCGAGACCAGCCTGACTAACATGGAGAAACCCCATCTCTACTAAAAATACAAAATTAGTTGGGCGTGGTGGCGCGTGCCTGTAATCCCAGCTACTTGGGAGGCTGAGGCAGGAGAATCGCTTGAACCCGGGAGGCAGAGGTTGCAGTGAGCTGAGATTGTGCCACCGCACTCCAGCCTGGGCAACAAGAGGGAAACTCCCTCTCAAAAAAAAAAAGAAAGAAAAAAAAAATCACCTATGAGGGATTCTTGCTCAAAATCGTATCTCACATCTATAGATCTAACTCTCAGTTTACAGGAAAGATCTGGAACAGCAGAACATGTTTTAGAAATACCATCCCCACAACTCCGAATCTGAGAAACTCTGTAGGAAAAATGGCCTGGTTTCTTCAACAAATAATCTTTACAAGGAAAAAGAAAAAAGAGGGAGTGGAAACCTACAGATTTAAAGAGACTTGAGAGACATCATGTAAAGGTGATATGTAGATTTGGGAAATTTGAACACTCACTGGATATTTGATGGTATTATGGATTTGCTGTAAAACAATCCATTTGTTTTGGAAAGTGGAGTGGCAATGACGCAGTTGAAAGACATGCAGCCATGAGTTGATGGTTTTCTTTGATCCGGGTACTTAATCGGTACTTAATGGTTCATTGATCTTTACTTTCGTTATGCTTTAAATTTTTTCAATAACAAACTTAAGGAGTGGTTGTGAGGGTCACATATCTGAGGTAATGTATGCAAAAGAGCCTGTATGTATAAAATAATACGCGAATGTAAGACAATATTGTTTTTATTTTCAATTCCTTCTCCTGAAGAGGATTTTTCTTGGTCCCACACTATAACGATATTGGGAAATGGAGCATGGGGGAATTCTTCAAGCATAAGAGAAGTCTCTCTTTTTTTTTTTTTTTTTGAGACAGAATCTTGCTCTGTTGCCCAAGCTGGAGTGCAGTGGCGCCATCTCAGCTAACTGCAGCCTCTGCCTCCCAGGTTCAAGCAATTCTTCTGCCTCAACCTCCTGAGTAGCTGGGATTACAGGCGTGCACTGTCACACCCTACTAATTTTTCTGTAGTTTTAGTAGAGACGGGATTTCACCATGTTGGCCAGGATGGTCTTGATTTCCTGACCTCATGATCCGCCCGCCTCGGCCTCCCGAAGTACTGAGATTACAGGCGTCAGCGTCTCTCTTTGATTTTCTGTAATCAAATACCACTGAATCTGCTGACCTGGGGATCCTGACACCTGGGTCCTAAGGCAGAACTGCCTGGGCCACTCCTTCAACCACCTGCAGGGAGGGTGATCTGGAGGGAGGGAAAGGAAGTGGCATAGTGAGTGGCATCTGACCAAGTGATGAAGTAGGTGAATCACAGTTGGCTGGAACCAGGCATCAGCACTGGGTGGGGCCTGGCAAATGACACAGCTGGATTTCCTGGCTCCAGCCCCGGCCAGCATCCCGTGTCTCTGAATACGCAGGACAAAGGAGCACCACTGCCCCTCCAGATTTAGGGAATTTGAGGGTGAGCAGTTGAATCTGAGCTGGCTTCCACTGGGACTTGCACACAAACAGCCCCCAAACCCCTCCCCCGCCTCAGTGCTGAGTCTCAACACTACTATCCAAAGATGTGCATGGTTGGAGCCTCCAGAACCCAATGGTATCTGTTAAAGAGAAAACCAGGGTGGTATGAAAACCCAGGTGAGTGCGTGGAGGCTACAGTGCTGTGGGCAGAAGGCTTGCCTCTTCCTGGCCTGGTCATCGACTTCTCCTCCTTGGGCCCAAGTTACCCCAGAACTTGGGTAAGACCCAGAAATCTTTTCTTGTAAAAATCCCTCAGGTAATTCTGATGATCACTCACAGGTTAGAAACCTGCACCTGACAAGATGGTCACTAAATCTTCTTTTAACTTGGGCTTCTGGAGAATGCTGCTGCCTGATTCCTTGCCTTTCTCTGAAGACTATGTTCATTTAATTAAATAAATAAATATGAGAAGTGCTTCTTCAGATGGAGAGAAAAGGAAAGTCAACATTTCTTGAGGACATATTCTGTGCTGGGTACTTTACCAACTTCATCTCTGTGCTTCCTACCCAGAAGACAGTCATAGACTTTAGATGTGTTTCAGCAACTTGCCTTCCTCCGTTTTCTTGACTTTGAAACCAAAAAAAGCTACTCTGCTGGAGATTTCCGCACACTCTAAGGGAGGGAAAGTGGGAATAGAAACTCACATTTCTTTTTTGCTATTTTATTTACATTTAATTTTTTTAACTAAAAAAGTTGTATAAAAGAAACATCCATATGTGGTTTTTAAAATCTGTAATGAACAAGTTATTACCCCCCAAACCTCAGCATCACACAATACACCCATGTAACAAACCTCCACGTGTACCCCCTGAATGTAAAATAAAAATTGAAATTTTTTAAAGTTATTACCTGTCTTGTATCTCTCCACATTACAAAACAGTCCCCCAACCCACCACCAAGACAATTACTTTCACCCTTTCTTTTGGTAGTTATCTCTATAATATTAAAATATTATGCTTATTATTTTTCTTGATATGTCATTTTGGACATTTATAGACACATTTAGACAAATTTCTTGTTATGATAGAGTTATGAGATTGTGTAGCCATTATTATCTCCCCCACCCCATCCTCTCAATATAGTTGAATCACTGCTTTTTATTTTAAGTTAGCAATCAGGGTTTACATCATTAAGACTTTTTAAACATTGTGGCAGAGTCAAGTAGTCTGCTATGATTACATTATCTTTCCTTTGTAGATTTTTGTTTTTCCTTGAGTTATTAATTGCCCATATTTTCACCCGCATGATGTTCTATACTTCTTTTCAAAGACCCATTGTATAACCTATCATATCATTTATGTTATCAACCTATGGTTTTTCCTAAAGATCTCCCTTTCAGAGCCCCCTATTCTTCTCTAGTTTGGACTGGTTATTCCTTAGGTCTGCTGCAAAGTGTCCTCTGAGACTTCTCTTTACTGTGCCTCTGAGTTGCAACCCCATTTCCTGGAATATATGACTTTTTCCATCTGGACTGATGCTTTTGCTTTGCTGGCCTAATCTCTTATAGTTTCCCAAGACCGTGTGGATGGGAAGTAGATTTTCTGAATCTTTGCATGTCCGGCAAACATTTCTCCTGCTCTGACATTTGGCTGATAGATTAACTGGGTACAGAAATGCAGATTGAAGATACTTTTCTCCCATCATTTTAAGATGCATTTGCTCTGGAGACATTCAGTGCCATTCTTCTTACTTTTTTGGAAGTTTTTCAGTTCTTTATGCTTGATGTTCTCAAATTGTAAGATCAAACTCCTACATTTTAGGCCTTTTAAAATTTTTTGTGGCAGGCTCTTGGCAGGTTCTTTTAATTCAGTGACATGCACTTTTTAGTTCTGGAAATTTTTCTTATTTATTTGATAATTTCTTTACATTTTCTCTCTCTTTCTGGAATTTCTGCTAATAAGTTATTGAACTTCTTGTTTTATTCCCTAATGTTCTTATCTTTTCTCTGTTAGTCCTCATTTTTTTTCTTCTACTTTTTGGGAGATGTCCTCAAGAACATATTCTGGCCTTTCTATTGAACGTTTTTTTTTTTTTTTTTACTTACCAATTTTCAAAATCTCTCTCTTATTAAATGATTGTTCCTTTTTCCATAGCAGCTAGTTCTTGTTTTATGGTCTCATATTTCTCTGAGCATATCAGACTAGTTGTCTGTTCATACTTAAGAATGAGAAACTACAAAAGTTGATTGGAAGGTCCGTGTAGCTTATCACTTTGGGGTGACAGGGAAGAGATGTTGCCATTCCTTTGGGGGACTTCAACCCCACTCAAAACAATTAGTATCTGGAGGTTTTATTCCTTGTAGAATAAAACCTTGTAGACTCTTCAGTTTCTCTAAAGATTCATATTTTCCAACCTGAGGGAAAGATACCCATCAGCAGGTAGGACAAGAGGAAGGGGCTGGAGAACTGACTACCCCATGGTTAGACTTTCAATTGATACCTCCTTTTCAGCCCTAAATCTTACCCTCACTATTTGGTGCTCGGAGCCCCAAGTCCATGACTTCTTCTGTTCTTTTTCTCCTAAGAATAACCTCGTCTCTTGCCTAAGGTGTAGGTATTTGACTGCTAGCATTCTGAAGATAGGTGGCTTTCCATCCCATGCCCTCATTTTCCTCCTATATCTCACCTTGCCCTCCTCCCTACCTGGTGCCTTCACGTTCTGAGCTACTTCAGAGCTCTGTGGGGGTGATTGATTCTTTTCTCATAGGTATCACTCCTAACTAGAACATTTCTCCTCCTCAGTCCAAAAATAGTCCCTACTCCTCCCACCTCCAAGCCTCCTCTTCTTCCACTGCAACATCCACTCAGTCCCCAAGTTTCATCCATTCTCCCTCTCCAACACATCACACATTTACCTGCTTTCGTCTTCTCTGCCTTCTCTTCACCTCCACAGCTCAGACCCCTGCTGCCTCTTGCCTGGATCCTTCCAACAGCTTCCCTCTAATAGTCTCTTCCCCATCTTGTGTCCTTCTCTCCTCCAATCGGTTCTGCAACCTCTAACCACAGAAATCTGATTATCTCATTCCCCTACTGGAAACGTTCAGTCAAGTGTAGACTCAGGATGAAATCTAAACCCAAGCATGAGGCTGGGCACAGTGGCTCATGCCTGTAATCCCAGCACTTTGGGAGGCCAAGGCGGGCAGATCACTTGAGGTCAGGAGTTCAAAACCAGTCTGGCCAACATGATGAAAACCTGTCTCTACCAAAAATACAAAATTAGCCGGGCATGGTGGTGCATGCCTGTAATCCCAGCTACTCGAGAGGCTGAGGCAGGAGAATTGTTGAACCCGGGAGGCGGAGTTTGCAGTGAATGAGCAAAGATCATGCCACTGCACTCCAGCTTGGGTGACAGAGCAAGACTGTCTCAAAACAAAACCAAAACCAAAACCAAACAAACAAATAAACTCACGCATGGTATACAAGGCCTCCACAGTCAGACCTCCACTTCCCTTTTCAGCCTCACCCTCCCTGAGCCCCTTTTCACCAAACATATTCCATCTCCAGCCATGCTGAACTATTTCTGTTCTCCATGAAGCCATGCTCTCTCTCACCACCAGCTCTGTGCACACATTGCTTTTTCTTTCTTTTTTCAAGAACTCCTACTTATCTTGCAAGTCTCGACTTAGATGTTCCTTCTTACAGAAAGAGTTTTTGGTCTCAAGACTAGTTTATACTCCTATCCTGCCTGGTGTATATTGCTAGGGTAGCAATTCTTATTCTGTTTTAGAAGAACCTTTTTACTTGTTCTCGCTAAGCTACAATTTCCTTTGGAGCAGGGACAATAGGAACAATAGTTTGATTACTGTTGTATGCACGGTGCATGGCACATGGTAGGCACTAAGTAAATACTTATTGAACAAATGAATACATAAAGAAATGACTGGAGCCCCACGTCAGGTGCAAAAGGTGAGGTTTGGAAGGGCCAAGTAAATTACTCAAGATCACCCAGCCGGGATCTGAACTAAGTTGCCTCTGGCTTCACAGTCAAGGAGCCCCTGTCGGGTAATGGAGCACCTCATCTTTTGAGCTGCATTTGCTTTGCTCATCCCTGGCCTCTGGCTCAGAGAATGCTGACATTGGCTCCCCTGGCTCAGTGGGCATTAAATTCCTAGGACGCTCAAGGGTGGTTTTTATCTCCAGCTGGCCCCACTTGGGTCTACCAAGGTCTTGCAGCTGCTTTCCATCAGCCCAGTGCCTGTCATAGGAGACCCCAGCCCTGGAGGGAGTCAGGTGGGGTCACCCCCTTTCTCTACCAGGCTCCTTCGACCTGCCCCTCTTTCTCCTCTCCCTTCCTCAATACCTCATTGGAACATGCATTTTTTCTGCCTCTGAAACCCAGAGAGACACAGGCTGTGAGGGTTTTGATGGGGGATGCAGGGTGGAAAGTGTGAGGGAGGCAGTACTTTGGTGCCCTCGCTGATCGCTCCCTTAATGAGCTGCGGTGTGAGTTCCGTTTTGGCCAAATTCACAGGATGCTGCCCTCCTGGGGAGAAGTTGGGGCTGAAAGTTGAGTTTATTTTGCAGCTTCTGAAGCAAACATCCACTCAGAAAACATGATGTCACCAAGAATGGTTGGATTACCCTGCAGGGCGCTGGCAGCGAAGATGCCCTCCCATCTCCAGCTCAGCCTCCCTCCAGAGAGGATACGTAGAACACTCATTTCCAAACAGGAGCCACGACGCTTCTGAAATGAGGTGCCCAGTGTCTTCTGGGTGTGGGTTTGTGTGTGTGTGTGTGTGATGGAATCCTAGAAACTAGACATACGAAACAACCCCCATTGCAGACGCTCTGTGAATGCTGTTAGTATGTTCCTCTTTCCCCTTTCTCCCTTCCTTCTGCTTCCTCTTCCTTGCCCTCTGTTCCCTTAAGCTAATTACTTTTAACCTTTATTTATCCATTATTAATGCCAGCCCGTCATCCTGCTTAACACCTTATGTGTAGTGTATCATTTCATCAAAACTCTTATTTTCCTTTATAATATGTTTTTTTCCACAGGTATTTTTTTCTCACTGTAAAAAAAAAGAAAAAGAAAAAGTAGAAAGCACAGGTAAGCAAAAAACAAAAAAACACACACAAAACCACAAACTTTAAGTTACCCACAATCACATTGTTACCATTTTGCTGTAGTTTCTCCCAGATTTCTGTCCAAGAATGAACCCTCAAGAACCTACTAGGTAATTCTTTCCAGGTCAGGAGTCCTGGGTTTGTAGTTCAAGCCCCATCTTGAATGTGCTGTGTGACCTTGAACAGATCACCCCCAACCCTGGTCTCAGTTTCCCTAGACTGCACCTGCATCCTGGGAACAGGCCTGGCTGTGCATTCGATAACCACACCCATTGCAGGTTGGGAGACCAGGTTTTTCTCTCAAGGGAGCCCCAGCCTGTTGCCTTTTGCCACCGTTTTGCAAATCAGACCTCGGTTCTGGGCCCACCCAGCCATCCCCTCCTGTCCCCTCCAGCCTCACGCTGACTTCTCAGCTTTCACTTTTTTCTGCTGATGGATTGGAAATTGCTACACCCCTGTTTTTTCTCCACCTGCACTAACAAACCCCAAGTGCTGCCCCCAGCACGATTCCCTGGTTCCCGGGTCCTCTGCCAGGTGCAGGTGCTGCGGCTTCATGTTCAAAGGATTCTGGGCAGGGCGCTTTCTCCCTTGATGTGCCCAGCGAGGCTGCGGGGATGGGAGGCTCCTCTCCTGTGCGGCTCAGGCTGTTTTTTTCCCCAGAGCCTTGTGGCCAAGTTTCCGTGGCCCTGTGCTCAGGACCCTGGGCCAGGGCTGCGGTGTGGGCAGCCTTGAGGCTCTGGGTTCCATGCCGGTTCTCGACAGGAAGGCCTTTCATGTGGGTGCCAGCTGGCCTCTGGGCCCAGCTTCGGGCCTGGCAGGGCCTGAGGAGGGAGAGCTGCGAGTGTGAAAAACACTCTCTGTTTGGGAGCTGGTTGGTGGGAAGGAAAGACAAGAGGGAGGGGGACAGGCAGGTCAAAGAGCTTACCCAGGCTTAGAGGAGTGAGGCCACAGTGCCCCTGCAGAAATGAGGCGATTCGGCCTTTCCTCCCCAAAAAGAGGTCTTGGCAGAGACACAAGGAAGCAAAGTCTGTTGGGTGGGGATGGAAACACTTTCCCAAGCCTGCCTTCACTCCCTCCCTCCCCCGGGCTCACTGAGCCTAATCAGGTCAAGCACGCAGCTCCCTGCCAGACACTGTGGCATTGTTTAAAGCCGCTGCCTCCCCGGTACCCTTTCCCCACTGAACTGAGTTCTGACAAAGGAGGCCCTGAGGGACAGGCCTGAAAGGACAGAGACCCAAGGTCCAGGGATGCAGGGTCACTCCCCTGTGGCTCACTCTCCTTCCCACTGGTTATTATTTTTCTACCCTAGACCCCAGGGAGAAAAGGAGCCAGGTCCTGGCAAAACTGAAGGCTGTTTGTGTTGACATAAAGGCACTTTCTGAGCAAACAGTCCTGAAAGGTCAGCAGTAATCCCAGGCAGCGCCAGCACTGGGCAGCGGGTTTGGGAGGTGTGGAGAGAAAGGAAACTGTGGGCCACTTGGGGTCAGATGACTTCACCAGAAGAGCCGGCCAGGCAGCAGGGAGGGGGCTTCCTGGAGATGGAGCCCTGGAAGACCTTGGCTACTCCATAAAACTTAAATAGGACTTGAAGTCAGTTGTTTATCTGCCTTCCAGAACACCCAGTGGCATGGGAGAGAGGCTGGCGCCCTAGGTAGGACACACGTGAGCCTGGTGTCTGGGGCAGGATCTGCCACTACACTTGGCTTTCTCACTCTAGGCCTCAGTTTGCATGGGGAAACCAAAGGAGAGTTTCAAATGTCCTACTCACACATATTCTAGGCTTTCAGGAAACATTTACTGAGCATACATCACCCACCTGATAGGGGGCTAAGCCTGGGAATGGTTTCAGAGATGAGTAGCACAAGGTCTCAGATAAGGTGACCCATCATCCCCATTTGCCTCGGCCTCCCAGCTTTAGCACTGAACATCGTTTAGCTCAGGAAGCCCAGGAAACCCCTTGGTTCGGGGCATGCTTGGTTGGCTGGTCACCTTGGTATCAGTCATCAAGCAGCTCATGATCTGCAAACAATGGTAGACATATGAGTGGTGTAATAGAGGGTGCACAGGCATGGGAGCTCAGGTGAGCTCAGCTCTCTGCCTCACCTGAGCTCCCATGCCTGTGCACCCTCTATGGGCTATGATCACACCACTGCACTCCAGCCTAGGTGACAGAGCAAGACCACGCCATGAAAGAAGGAAAGAAAGAAAGAAAGAAGGAAGGAAGGAAGGAAGGAAGGAAGGAAGGAAGGAAGGAAGGAAGGAAGGAAGGGGAGAAAGAAAGAAAGAAAGAAAGAAAGAAAGAAAGAAAGAAAGAAAGAAAGAAAGAAAGAAAGAAAGAAAGAAAGAGAAAGAAAGAAAGAAAGGAAGGAAGGAAGGAAGGAAAGAAAGAAAGAAGAGAGGGAGGGAGGGAGGGAAGAGGGCGGGAAGGAGGGAAGAGGGCGGGAGGGAGGGAGGGAAGGAAAGAAGGAAAGAAGGAAGGAAGGAAGGAAGGAAGGAAAAAGCTACTTTTTGAATGAAAAAATGAAAAAGCATCTCTCAGCTCAGAAATGTCTTGCCATGATGACACCTGTGTTCAATGGGGAGCTATGAGAAAAAATTTTTAAAAATCTACTGTACTAAGGCATAATTTACATATAATACAATGCATACACTTCAATGTAGACTTTGATGAATTTTGACAAATGTATACACTCATGTAACTGTTAACATCAATCAAAATATTTATAGCGCCCCAGAAACTACCCTGTTTCTCTTTTGCAGTAGTCAGTCTCATCCTAACCATCCCATCCCAGGTAACCATTGATCTGATTTCTGTAACTATAGATTCATTTTAGCTGTTCTAGAATGTTATCTCAATGGAATAATACAGTCTGTACTCTTTTGAGTGTGACTTCCTCTGCTCAACGTGCTTTTGAAATTTATCCAAGTTCGTTTGCATATCAGTAGTTTGTTCTTTTTTTTTTTTTAACTGGTTAGTATGGATTTATCATAATTTTTCCATGCATTTGCCTATTGATGAACATTTGACTTGTTTCCAGTTTTTGCTATTATGGACAAGGCTGTTATGAATATTATGTACAAATTTTGGTATAGATAAATGTTTTCATTTCTCTTGGGTAAACACTCAGAAGTGAAATTGCTGGATCGTAGATTAAGTATGTGTTCAGATTTATAGGAAATCACCTAACTTTTCCAAAAGGGTTGTACCACTTTACAATTTCACCATTAATGCATGAGAGTTCTGGTTGCTCCACATCCTCACAAATTTGGTGTTGCTGGTTTTTGAAATTTTAGCCATTCTACTGGTATCTCAGAGTGGTTTCATTTGCATTTCCCTGATGATTAATGAAGCTAGAACACTTTTTCATGTGCTTACATGGTCATTCATATACTTTCTTTTGCAAAATGTCTGTTCATGTCTTTCATCCTTTTTTTTTTTTTTTTTTTTTTTTTTTTTTTTTGAGGTGGAGTTTTGCTCTGTTGCTCAGGCTGGAGTGCAGTGGTACGATCTCAGCTCACTGCAACTTCTGCCTCCTAGGTTCCAGTGATTCTCCTGCCTCAGCCTTCTGAGTAGCTGGGACTACAGGCACCCACCATCATGCCCAGCTAATTTTTGTATTTTTAGTAGAGACAGGGTTTCACCATGTTGGCCAGGCTGTTCTTGAACTCCTGGCCTGAAGTGATTTGCCCACCTTGGCCTCCCAAAGTGCTGGGACTTTTGCCCATCTTTAATTTGAGCTGCATGTCTTTTTCTTATTGAGGTGTATGAGTTCTTTATGTATCCTGAAAGCAAGTCCTTTGTCTCATATATGTATTGCAAATATTTTCTCTTATTCTGGGATTTTTTTTCTTTTCATGTTCTTAAAGGAATATTTTGAAGAACACAGAGTTTTAATTTTGATACAATCCAGTTTATCAAGGTTTTTCTCTTATGGCTTGTGACTTTCATGACCATATTTTATAAAGTCATGAAAATTATCTTACTTTTTTTTTTTTTTTGAGACGGAGTCTTGCTCTGTCGCCCAGGCTGGAGTGCAGTAGCACGATCTTGGCTCACTGCAAGCTCTGCCTCCCGGGTTCATGCCATTCTCCTGCCTCAGCCTCCTGAGCAGCTGGGACTACAGGCGCCTGCCACCGCGCCCGGCTAATTTTTTTTGTATTTTTAGTAGAGACAGGGTTTCACTGTGGTCTCGATCTCCTTACCTCGGGATCCGCCCACCTTGGCCTCCCAAAATGCTGGGATTACAGATGTGAGCCACTGCGCCTGGCCATCTTATGTATTTTTTTAAATAAGTTTTATAGATTTAGTTTTTACATTTAGGTTTGTGGTCCATATCAGATGAATTTTTGTGTATTATATGAGGTAGTATCAAAGTTTGTTTTTTGCATATAAAAATCATTTGTTGAAAAGACTTCTCTTTCCTTATTGAAATCATTGGTGTCTTTGGGGAAAATCAGTTGATTTATTATGTGTAAATCTATTTCTGGATCTCAGTGTGGTTAAATTGATCTATATGTCTGTCCGTACACCATTATCTCATTGTCTTAATTACTGCTGCTTTAGAGTAAGTCTTTTCTTACTTTCTGAAATTTTAAATTTTTATTTTTTGTAGAGTTGGGGTCTCACTATATTGTCCAGGCTGGTCTGGAACTTTTGGGATCAAGTGATCCTCCTGCCTGAGCCTCCTAAAGTGCTGGGATTGCAGGTGTGAGCCTCCATGACTGACCTAGAGAACGTCTTGATATCATGTAGTATAGGCCCTCCAACTGAAAGCTCAAAATTCTGTGGATTTTCTAGATCTTTTGCACTTTTATATACATTTTTAGAATCAGTTTTGTCAGTTTCTTTAAAAAGAAGGCTGCTGAGGCCTGGCACAGTGGCTTACGCCTGTTATCCCAACAACTCGTGAAGCTGAGGTGAGAGGGTCACTTGAGCCCAGGAAGTCGAGGCTGCAGTGGGCTATGATCACGCCACTGCACTCCAGCCTGGGTGACAGAGCAAGACCTTGTCACTTAAAAAAAAGAAAGAAAGAAAAAGAAGGCTACTGGGATTTTTATTGGAAATATGTAGAATCTGTAGAAGAATATAGGAAAATGAACGTCTTATTATTGTGAATTTTCTTATACATGAACATGAAATACATATATATACACATCTATATCTATATATAATGAAATACATATATACACACATCTGTACCTAGATGTGTATATATACACATTTATAAAGATCTTTAAAAAGATCTTTATAAATCTCCATTTATAAAGATCTTTAAAAATTTCAGCAATATTCTGTAGTTTTTACTATAAAGGTCATGCCCATCCTTTACTACATTAATTCCTATGTATTTTATATTTTTATGCTATTGCTAAATGGTTACTTAATTTTAATTTTCTAAATTTTGCTCCTAGTGTATAGAGATGCAATGGGTTTTTGTATATTGGCCTTCTATATTATGACATTGATAAATTCACTTTTTAATAATTGTTATTTTCTTGTAAATTCCCTAGGATTTTCTATATAAATAACTATGCTGTCTGGGAATAAAGACAGCTTTATATTTTTCCTTCCAGTATTTATTTCTTTGTTTGTCTTATTTCACTGGGGAGGACCTCCAGTCAAATAGAATAAAAGTGGTAGGAGATGAGATCCTTGCCTTATTTCTGGTTTATAAGGGAAAACATTTAGTCTTCCACCATTAAATTTGCAATTAGCCATCCCTAGTGCTCTTGTTGTCATATCAACTTGACACATTATAAATCCAATCTCCAGTCTTATCTTAAAATAGTCTTAAAATAATCTTGCCTTACAATAGTCAGTTGTCTCTCAAGAAAATTCAGAGAGAAAAAAGTCCATGCATTTTAATATTTATGTGCTAATTTACCACTTCTGCTGCTCTCTACTTCTTGCAGATCCAAGTTTCTGTTTCCTCTTAACATAAATAATACCCTTTAGCAGTTTTTATAGTACAGATATACTGGCTATGAATTCTGTGAGCTTTCATTGATCTGAAAATGTCTTTGTTTTCCTCTCATTACTGAAGACTGTTTTCACTGGATATAAAATTTTGTTGTTAACAGTATTTTCTTTTTAAAATATCTAATATTTCAGATTTCCAGTTCTGAGGATAAAGCAGAGGTGATGTGAGGTTTGAGGTGTATTAGTCTGTTCTCTCACTGCTAATAGAGACATACCCGAGACTGGGTAATTTATAAAGGAAAGAGGTTTAATGGACTCACAGGTCTGTATGGCTGGGGAGGCCTCACAATCATGGTGGAAGGCAAACAAGTAGCAAAGGCACGTCTTACACGGATGATGGCAGGCAAAGAGTGAGAACCAAGAGAAAGGGGTTTCCCCTTGTAAAACCATCAGATCTTATGAGACTTATTCACTACCAGGAGAACAGTATGAGGAAACCACACCCATGATTCAAGTATCTCCCACAGGTCCCTCCCACAACACATAGGAATTATGGGATCTATAATTCAAGATGAGATTTGGGTGGAGGCACAGCCAAACCATATAAGGAGGGTTCTCTCTGGAAGCACTGCCCAATGCAGGCCTAGTGGGGCTCTGAGTAGGGCAGAGTGGGATATGATATTTACTTTCATGACAAGAAAGTCCTGTTGCTAGAATTGGGTCCAAATGAAGTACTAGAGAAACAAAAACAGCAACTGTTCAGCTCCATTTCCCCTAAGTCTGCAGGCTTCTCAGTAGTGTTGATGCCTCAGACCACATCTGCAACATGAGTTACAGAGCATCTCAGGAAATACAGGCGTGGGATTCCTGCTCAGAGGCCTCAGTGATGCTTGATGAGGATAATTTAGATGACATGGGCTATAAACTGGAGATCGATGTCATCATGCATGCTCTCACTGAGCAGCTGCAGGCTGTGTCTGCTGAGGCCCCATCCACCATCTTCCATTCGCTCTGGGAAGTGAACTGCCTTAGAACATACTGGAAGAAAGGATGCCTTTTATAGACACTGAGTGTCCACCATGAAGAAATCCTCTGATGGTTATCTCAGCGTTGTTCTTTCTTTTTTCTTTTTTTAAATCAGGTTTATTCAGGATACAACTTACATACCATAAAATTGACCCATTTTAAGTGTATAATTCCATGATTTTTAGTTCATTTATACAACTGTGCAACCATCACCATAATATCATTTTAGAACATTTTCATTACCTCAAAAAGAAACCTCATGCCCAATGATAGTCATTCTCCATTCCCATCCCCGCCCCTGGCAATAACTAATCTACTTTCTGTCTTTCTAGATTTGCCTTTTCTGGACAATTCATATAAATAGAATCATAAAATATGTAAAACAGAAACAAACTGGCTGGGCTCAGTGGTTCACCTATAATCTCAAAGGGCCTATAATCTCAGTACTTTGGGAGGCTGAGGCAGGAGGATCACTTGAGGCCAATAGTTTGAGACCAGCAGTTTGAGACCAGCCTGGGCAAGAGTGAGAACCTGTCTCTACAGGAAAAAAAAAAAAAAAAAAAAAAAAAAAAAATATTAGCCAGGTGTGTTGGTAGGCACCTGTAGTCCTAGCTACTTGGGAGGCAGACACAAGAGGATTGCGAGCTCAGAAGTTTGAGGCTGCAGTGAGCCTTGCCGCAGCACTCTAGCCTGGGCGACAGAGTGAGACTTTGTCTCCAAAAAAATTTAAAAGCAAAGCAAAACAAAACAAAAAATACTGATTCAAAGATTTCTACTATTTCTGATGAGATTCAGTGGTTTTTAATAACAGTGTTCCTCTATATGTGCTTTTATTTTCTAGCTGTTTTAAATACTTTCTCTTGGCCAGGCATGATGGCTCATGCTTGTAATCCCAGCATTTTGGGAGGCCAAGGTGGGAGGATTGCTTGAGGCCAGGAGCTCAAGACCAGCCTCAGCAACCTTGTCTCTACAAAAACAGCAAAACCTTGTCTCTACAAAAAAAATTAAAATTAACGAGGCATAGTGGCATGTGCCTTTAGTCCCAGCTACTTGGGAGGCTGAGGCAGGAGGATTGCTTGAGCCCAGGAGTTCAAGGCCACAGTGAGCTATGATCATGCCACTGCACTCCAGCCTGGGCAAAATCTTGTCTCAAAAAAAAAAAAAAAATTAAATTAAATTTTAAAAAAATCTTTATTCCCGGTTTTGAGTAGTAGGTGCATAAGCGTGATTTTTGTTTGTATTTCTCCTCAAAGTTTTTTTTGAGTGTCCACTTTCATGTATGTTAGAATATTTGATATTTTCCCATATGCCCACGAAGTTCTGTTTATTTTTCTACTGTATTTTTTTCTTCATTCTTTAGTATGGATAGATTCTCTTGATTTGTCTTCAAGTTTACTGACTTTTTTTTCATTTCCAATGTGTCATTAAATTCATTCAGTAAATGTTTTATTTTATTTATTGTAATTTTCAATTTTAGAATTTCCATTTGTTCTTTTTTATAACTCCCAATTCTCTGCTGAGATTCCCTATTTTGTCACTCATTATAACCACATTTTCCTTTAGTTCTTTGAACATATTATATTTTAGTGTTTGTCTGCTAATATTTAGGTCACCTCTGGATTCGTTTCTATTGCCTAACTTTTTTCTTGACAATGGGTCACATTTTTCTGTTTTTTTTTTTCCCTATAGTTAGAAATTTTTTATTTTCTATTGTGTGTCAATTCTCTAAGTGTGTCAATGACATGCTTTATAAACTATAGAGTCTGTTATTTACCCACGAAGAACATTAATTTTTGGTCTAGCATACACTTCAGTCACTAGCTGATCCCCTTGAACTTGTCTTGACTGTATTTCATACTTTGTTATGGCAAATCTGTGAAAAACCCAGACCCTCTAACTTCATAGCACTCAACCTCCAAACTCAGATTCATTTCAGGGCTTGGCTTTAGTTAGTTAGTTTGTTTTTAGGGTGGATTTATAATAGGCCATACTCTGGGGTGTAGCCCTTACTCCTAAAGCACAGTTTCTGTGATGTCTCAGTCTGATGCTTGAGATATTAACAAGGTGTTAATGGCATCTCTCCATTCTGGCTGGTCTGGATCTCCAATATCCCCAGGGCTTCTTTATCTCTTATATTCTGTTCAATTCCTAACTCCTTATCAGCCTCTCTGGTAATCCTACACGGTCATACCTTGTGCATGTGCAGCCAAACCCTCATCTAAGACCCCATGGGTGACCCAAACCTACAACTGTAGGGCCCCTTCCCTGCACGTCTCTCTCTTCTTCACAATGCCTTGCCCTTCAGATTCCAGTTGCTTCAGCTACCCCAAATTCTGAATTCTTGACTCCCCAGCTCAGCAAGGGGTCATCTCCTAGTAGGCCATCTATAGGCACAAATCCCTGTCTTTCTGTGGTCAACTTTCATTCCTCCTCCATGTCTTCTGCTATCCTGGATGGGCCAAGTTCACAAATTAGGTCAAAAACCACCTGTACATACCAAATTATTATGGAGGTAAGCTTCTTGCTGATCAGAGTTCCGTGTACTTCTTACTCCCATACACTCCCCTAATTCTGCTTCTCAACTGTCCATTTCCTCAACTCCCTGCTCATTCCTTTCTTCTTCAACACATGGTTTTCCTTACCTTACCTTCTTTCCTAGGATATTAAAATAGGATAAAATATGTCATTACTGTATTTTTAAAATTATTATTTTTTAAATTTCTTGTTTCTTGGGCCATAAGAATATGTATCTCCATATCTCTGTGTAGATCAGTTTGTATATACATGAGCACATGGCGGGTGTTCCTGCATATGCTGGTAAGAGTGTATGTGGCATATTTTCCGTAGAATGAAGTTGGAAGAATAAGGCTGGAGGATATTCAGTGGGAAAGAACTACCTTTGCTAAGCATTGACTCTGAGTCCAGGCATAAAATATACTCTTTACGTAGAAATCTGATTTAATCCTCATTATTCCCCTATGAAGTAAGGATTCATACTTTCATTTTTCAGAAAGAAAACGGAGTTCAATGAGGCAAAGGTAACATGTCCAAGACCACACACCTGGTAAGCAACAGAGCAAGGATTCAAATTGTGAACCCAAAATAACCGAGACAGGTCTCAGTTAATTTAGAAAGTTTATTTTGTCAAGGTTAAGAATGCACCCATGACATAGCCTCAGGAGGCCCTGACGACTTGTGCCCAAGGTGGTCAGATACAGCTGGCTTTTATACCTTTTAGGGAGACATAATTCCTCAATCAATACCTGTAAGATATACATTGGTTCTATTTGGAAGGGTGGAACAACTTGAAGGAGGGGTTTCCAGGTCTTAAAGGTAGATTTAAACACTTTCTGACTGGCAATTGGTTGAAAGAGTTATTGTCAGTAGAAAGGAATGTCTGGATTACAAGAAGGGGTTGTGGAGGCCTGGTTTTTGTCATGCAGATCAAGCCTCCAAGTAGCAGGCTTTAGACAGAATTTACTGTAAATGTTTCTTATCAGACTTAAGATCTGTGTTGATGTTAATGGTGAGGGATATAATGAGGCATGTCCAACCCCCACTTCCATCATGGCCTGACCAAGATTTTTATGTAATTCTGGAATGCCTTTGGCTGAGAGGAGTGATCCATTCAGATAGTTCGGGGAACCTTAGAATTTTATATATTTTTTTTTACAAAACCATCATCTCTCCAGCTCAAATCAGAACTCTTTCCACTCTATAACAGTCTCTCCCCAGAAAAAGTCAGTTAAGAAATGTGATCAAAAGGTAAGTAGTTCCCTGACTCATGAAGCTGGAATTTTAAACTCTGTAAAATATTTGAAGATATTTATTCTGAGCCAAATATGAGTGATTGTGGCCGGAGGCACAGTCTCAAGAGGTCCTAAGAACATGTGCCGGATGTTGTCAGGCTACAGTTTGGTTTCATACATTTTAGGAGGACTTAAGACATTAATCAGTACATATAAGGTATACGTTGGTTTGATCCAGAAAGGCAGGACAACCTAAAGTTGGGGAGGGTTTCAGGTTATAGGTGGGTAAAGATTTTCTTTTATTTCTTTTATTTATTTATTTTTTTTGAGACAGAATCTCTCTCTTCCCCAAGCTGGAATGCAGTGGTGTGATCTTGGCTCACTACAGCCTCTGCCTCCTGGGTTTAAGTGATTCTCTGCCTCGGCCTCCCAAGTTGCTGGGACTACAAGTGCACACCACCACATTTGGCTAATTTTTGTATTTTTTTGTAGAGACAGTGTTTTGCCATGTTGGCTGAGCTGGTCTCGAGCTCCTGGCCTCAAGTGATCTACCTGCCTAAGCCTCTCAAAGTGCTGGGATTACAGGTGTGAGCCACCATACCCAGTCTAGATTAATGTTTTCTGATTGAAAGAGTTAAGTTATTATCTAAAGACCTGGAATCAATAGAAAGGAGTTTCTGGGTTAAGATAAGGGGTTGTGCAGGCTGACGTTCTTATTATGTAGATGAAGCTTCCAGGCAGCAGGCTTCAGAGAGAATACATTGAAATTTTTTTTTTTTTTTTTTTTATCACACTTAAAAAGATACCAGACACTTAGTTAATTCTCTCCTGGATCAGGGAAAGATCTGGAAAGGAAAGAGGATTCTCTACAGAATGTAGATTTTCCCCACAAGAGACAGCTTTGCAGGACCATTTCAAAATTCATAACAGATATATATATTTGGGGTAAAATACATTGATTTCTTTCAGGACCTGCTGTCACATGATGTATCTTATTGCTACAAATAGTCTGTTCTATCAGTTTTTTTTTTATTACTATTTTTGAGACAGAGTTTCACTCTTGTTGCCCAAGCTGGAATGCAATGACGTGATCTCAGCTCACCACAATCTTCACGTCCCAGGTTCAAGCAATTCTCCTGCCTCAGCCTCCCGAGTAGCTGGGATTACAGGCATGCGCCACCATACCCGGCTAATTTTGTAATTTTAGTAGAGACGGGGATTTCTCCATGTTGGTCAGGCTGGTCTCAAACTCCTGACCTCAGGTGGTCCACCCAAAGTGCTGGGATTACAGGTGTGAGCCATCTGACATGGCCTGTTCTATCAGTTTTAAGATCTCTGTTTTAATGTGAATGCTGGTGGTTGTGCTTGAATTTCAAAGAGAGGAGGGTATAATGAGGTATGTCCAACTCCCCCTTCCCATCATGTCTGAACTGGTTTTTCAGGTTAATTTTGGAATGTCCTTGGCTGAGAGGAGGGGTCCATTCCTTTGTTTAGGGGGTTTGGAAGTTTATTTTTGGTTTACAGAATGAAGGACGGGAGATACATAGGAAAGTAGACTCATGGTCTGGCATTGTCTTATTGGAATTGCTGGATCTTATGAGTCTTTTATGATAACCTCCTGCCTGAAACCTGAGTGATCTGGGAGGCTTTGTGATCAGGCACTGATGAATGATAAGGGTGGGAGAACTTAGCTGAGAGGGTCAGAGATTTGAGTAACTAAGAAGTGCAGAAAGGGAATCATAGGACACACAAGGAAATGAGCCCAAGGTCTAGAAGAAAAAGGGATTGAGGATGAAGTCAACAGGAAGAACAGAACCCTTACATGACAAAAGGGCTATTTATGCACTGAAATTTACAGGAATCACCAGAGGTAGAATTAAAGCAGCAGAGGGAGGGACTTCCCAAGAGACAGCGGTTCAGTGGGTGCAACCAGCCTGCCCTTGGCTCCACAGGGGCTGCCAACGTGAACTATAATCAGGATGAAACAAGCAGTCAGGCTGGAAACGTTAGCATATTAGGAAAGTATATTGAAATGAACACCATGTCATGACAAACACAAAAAGAAGGGAATCAGTTTGAAAAAGAGAAGAAAGTAAAAGGAAGTAAGAATCTCTCTGAGATTCTGCTGCTCTGGCCAAGGAAGTAAGACTGGAGTTGGGGTGGGGTCCAGATGCATGATCCCTAGAAAGCTATACTTTCTAATGAGGACTGATGAATTCCTAGGCTTTCCCCAAACTGGATTAAATGTAAATACTCCTTGCTTTGGAAAGCAGCCTGCCTCTTTTACTTTTTTATATTTTAAAATATAAATGATTGCTTAAATTTCACAAAATTCAAAAGGGGCAGAAGAGTATACAGGGAAAAGTTGTTCTCCCTTCTTCATCTGATCTTCAGTTCCCTTTTCCAAAGGCAGCTGCTATTACCAGGCTTTTATGGATCTTTTCAAAGGTAGTCTCAGCATTTAAAAACATCTATGCATATGGCCTGGCGTGGTGGCTTATGCCTGTAATGCCAGCACATTGGGAGTCCAAGGAGGAAGGATCACTTGATGCTGGGAGGTTGGAACTAGCCTGAGCAATATACAGAGACCTCGTCTCCACGGAAAATAAAAAATTAGCCAGGCATGGTGGTGTGTGCCAATAGCCAGGCGAAGGTGGGAGGATCCCTTGATCCCAGGAATTTGAGGCTGCAGTGAGCTATGATCTTGCCACTGCACTATAGCCTGGGTGACAGAACGAGAGCATGGCTTGTACATTAATTTTTTAAACTGCATATATTTATACTTTTCACACAAATGATAGCTCTTCTGCACATTGCTTTTTAAAACTTTTTAACTTTTTAAATGTATTTTTGAAATTATTCCTTATCAGCACATAAAGAGTTGCCTTATTACTTTTTAACAGCCACATAATTTTCCATCTTAGAGAGATGTATCATAATTTAGGTAGCCTCCTGTTAATGGAAATTTAGGTTAATTTACAATCTTTTGCTATTACGCTTCAATAAATATCATTGAACATACATACATCACGTCATGTGTGTGAGAGAAAGAGGGAGACAGAGAGATACAGAAGGAGAGAATAAGAGAGAGAAGACGTGAAGATGCAGTCAAGGGCACGAGCGTTTTGAGATACGGACAATGTTTGCCCCCCTTCTTTAAATGCACACAGGCTACTCATGTGCTGACTAGGTGGGGCTGGCCTGTGGGCTCCCTGTCTGATGGAAAGAAACGGTCAGAAATACCAAGATACATGCTGTTTGTCTCAGTTCTTGCGACAACATGGTGAGGCATGGAGGTGAGTAATTCCTGTATTTTATCACAGAGTGTCAAGATCAGAAGGGGCTAGAAATTCCAAAGTAACACAGTGACTTCTGATCAGTCTCTTGGGTATTCTAATATTGGAAAAGGTAGCCTCTCTGGATAACAGATACAGATATTTGGTCTCTAGAAGTTTATGTCGTTTAAAAAAATCTTTATTGTATTTATTTATTTTGGTAGAAATGAGGTCTTGCTATGTTGTCCAAGCTGGTCTTGAATTCCTGGCCTCAGGCAGTCCTCCTGGGTCAGCTTCCCAAAGCGCTAAGATTACCAGCTCGAGCCACTGTGCCCAGCCTAGAAGGAAGTTGTGCTCATGATAAATACATAAACCGCCTCTCTGGTCCACACTGGTCTTTGGGATGGGCCCAGAATCCTCTGCTAGGTCCGGCCCAGGGTAAGCACAGCTGAGAGAGCACCAGGTCTCCCATCCCACTAGGTTCTGCGAGGACCCAGCTGGGCCATCCCCAAACATGCGGTTCCCAGATTCTAGAGCAATTAGGTGTTTTCCTGATGCTCACACACCCACATCCAAACACAACAGCATTTGTGTTTTCAAAGACAGGACCTTGGTAATCCTGTCCTCCCACCCAGATCTGCCCTCTGTACTGTGGGGAGGTTATGAGATATGAGTGGGTCACAGCTCAGTGCATTCCCAGCATTGCGTTGGGTCACTGGCTTAGCTTGGAACCGGCTCAGGATAATCACGCTTTTCATCAGCCGCCCCTGTTTCCCTTCCTCATTCCTCTTCCGTGTGAACTTCCACCCCCAGCCTGGAATAAAGCCCTTTCGCTCTCAGCGTTCCAGGTTCTCGAGAAACAAAAGTAGTTCCCACTGTCTCCACAAGCCCGCCCTTCCGTCGGAAGTGGGGGTCCTTAGACCCTGGACCCAGACAGTGGCTCCATTTCCTGTGGACACTTCCGGAACTGGTTTATCAAATCTCACTTCTCGGGATGCTTTTAGGCTGCCTGGACACACACACTCCTCCCAGACTCCGCTTTGGATTTTCAGGCCTGTTCTGATTGACTTGCTGTGGTCACTAACATTTTCAGGATATTTCCCATGGAATTCCAGGTTCTAAGTAGGTGCCTTGGGGGCTGCTACAGAGAGCCTCTTTAAACACAGCCCCTTCTTATAAAACACTGTGAAATATATCATACTTTTAGAAAAGAACAAAAACATACGCATGTATGTACAGTTGAAAAATAATTATAAAGCCAATACCTGTGTAACTTTTACCCAGGTCAAGAAATAAAATATTGTCAGAACCCTAAAAGCCCCCTGTGTGGCCCTCCCTAATCTACTTTAGATGTTTAAAGTTGCAGCTAAGAGCTCCCTTCCTAAGCAAGTCTGAAAAATACTGGGTTAAGGGATTCTTTCCTGAATGCCCCTATAGCCATATTCACTGTTAAATCTTGTTTGTTCGCATTATCTCTCCAGGTCTCAGAGGCTCCGAAATTTTGCTCTCTCCCTACCCCTGACCTCTACCTCCCAGACTCAAGTAATCCTTTTGCCTTTAGCTGGGATTATAGGCACATGCCACCATGCCTAGCTCACTTTTTGATTTTCTGTAGAGACAGAATCTCACTGTGTTGCCCAGGCTAGCCTTGAACTCCTGCACCCAAATAATCCTCCTATCTCAGCCTCCCAAAGTGCTGGGATTACAGGTGTGAATCACTGCATCTGGCAGATTTTTTTTTTTTTTATTGCTAATGTCAAGGACTTCTAGCTTTTTTCCTTTATATTTATCTGTTGCTTTCTATTCACTTTTCCCCTCCTTCCCCATCATAAGTCATCACTGACCATCTTTCATGAATACAACAAATCATTCCTTCCCAAAGATGGAAATAATTGTAGAGTACAAACCATACACAGGCCACTAATTACAGGGACAGACTGGTTACATAATCCAGTTCTGTTTATCATTTTTCATTAGAATACTCGAAATACAGGAGACGTTAATAAATATTTTTGAATAGTTGAAAGTTTCTTGGAATAGCTCCTACTATTCCTGTCCAGAATGTTCTTCCTCTTGGTTACTAAAGAAGCCATCAGATTCCCAGTTCTTCCTTGATTTTCATTTTCTTTTTTGAGGTGAGTTTCACTCTTGTCAGTCAGGCTGGAGTGCAGTGGCACGATTTCAGCTCTCTGCAACCTCCGCCTCTCGGGTTCAAGCCATTCTCCCACCTCAGCCTCCCGAATAGCTGGGATTACAGGTGCCTGCCACCACACCCAGCTAATTTTTGTATTCTTAGTAGAAACAAGTTTCGCTATGTTAGCCAGCCACCTGACCTCAGGTGATCCACCTGCCTTGGCCTCCCAAAGTGCTGGGAGTACAGGCGTTGGCCACCATGCCTGGCCTACTTTTCTTTTTCTAAGTTAAGCATCCTCTGCCCCTCTGTGGCCAGACACCATAGAGTCAGTCCCTCTGTGCCTTTTACCATTTATGTTTCTTTATTGAAGTTTATAAGACCTCCAGTTCGATATTGAATAAGTGGTCAATGCAGGTAGACTTTTGTCTTGTTCTTGATTCTAAAGACAATGCATTCTCTTCCTGCCTGCCTTCCTTCTTCTCTCTGTCTTTCTCTCATTCTCACTCTCATTCTCTCCCTCTCCTCCCTCTCTTTCTTATTCTCTCTGTCTCTTCCTTCACCCAAGGTCCTTTATTAATGAATATCCTGTAAGATTGAGGAAGGAGACTGGCTAGCTCAGGGGAAGTATGGCTGTATTCAGAAACTCTAATATTGGCATCAGGCTCTGTTTCTCTACTTTCTTATGGTGGCTTCTTTCTGAGGTAGGGTCTTCTCTCCTATTCAGACAAATGGCCACAACAACTCCAGGCTTTCAGTCTTCTAAATTATCAACCCAGAGAAGACAAAGTGCCTCTTTTCTAATACTTCCAGCAAAATTCTGGGAGTGAACACTCTTTGGCTAATTGGTTCAGCCTGGGTAAAAAGCCTGTTCCTGTAATCAAGGTGATATTATCATTGGTCAGATCTGAGTCACCTGCCCACCCCTGGGGGAAAGTGGTTGATGAGGTCAGCCCCATTTGAACCATATGAAGTTATTAAAGGTGTTTATCCAAAAGAAAATAGGATTGTTGTTCACACTGGGGCCTGTCAAGGGGTGAGTGGGGAGAGGGAGATCCTCAGGAAGAACAGCTAATGGATGCTGGGCTTAATACCTAGGTGATGGGTTGACCTGTGCAGCAAACCACCACGGCACATGTTTCCCTATGTAACAAACCTGTACATCCTGCACATGTACCCTGAACTTAAAATAAAAGTTGAAGATAAACAGAAAATAGGGGTGTTGTTACCTGAAGAAGAGGGTGTGGATATTCATAAACTAACACAACAGCTACCTGCTATAGGCAGCGTCTGAGCTGGGTTTGCAGGATGGACAGGATTTAAGCCCAGAGCAATAAAGAACAAGGGAGAAATAAATGGTACATGTGGAAGCCAGGGAGGTGCAGTGTAGACGGTTGAACCAGCAGCCTGGCCCCCCAGGAGGCCCCATGATAGTGAAGAGAGAAGGCTTGTGTCCTCCTTGTTTCTTACTAAAATACTTGTTTGTATTATTATTATTTTTTGTCTTTAAAGTTTGCATATGTATACATATATATGTGTGTATGTATGTATGTATTTTTTTTAAGAGACAGAGTCTCACCTGTCGCTCAGGCTGGAGTGCAGTGGCACAATCACAGCTCACTGCAGCCTCGACCTCCCAGGCTCAAGCAGTCCTCCCACCTCAGCCTCCTAAGTAGCTGGGACTACTACAGGTGTGCGCCTCCACACCTGGCTAATGTTTTCCTTTTTTGTAGAGAAGGGGTCTCCCTATGTTGCCCAGGCTAATCTCTAACTCCTGGGGTCAAGGAATCCTCCCACCTCAGCCTCTCAAAGTGCTGGGGTTACAGGCATGGGCCACCACACCCAGCAAAAATAATTTCTTTACATAATCTAGTAATAAAATCTGCATTCAAATTTCTATGATTTTCTCAAAAAAAAACCCACTTTTATTTATAAGTTGGTTTGTTTAATTAAGATTTAAACACAGTTCGCACATTGCATATGGTTATGTATCTCTTAGGTCCTCTTTTTTCAATAAACTTTTGAGGATTAACTTTAAGTCTCTTTTAATCTTTAACATCCTCTGTTCTCATTTCTCATGTGTTTATTTGTTGGAGAAACTGGATTTTACAGGGTTTGACTGGGCAGCACCTCCCCAGTCATAAAAATTGAGTTGTTTAACATGTTTCTTTCTTTGGAGCTCTTGCCTCTAAACTGAAGATAGTTCTAGAGGCTTGTTTACACTTAGGGTAATTTTCTTTTGTTTTCTTTCTTTTTTTTGACAAGTCAACTTCATAGGTGGTGGTGTGTACTTTCCATTGCATCATATCAGGGGGCACGTCATGTCTGGTTCTCTTTTTGTTTGTTTGTTTGTTTGTTTTCTTTTTGAGACGGAGTGTCGTTTTGTTGCCCAGGCTGGAGCACAGTGGCGTGATCTCGGCTCACTGCAAGCTCCGTCTCCCGGGTTCACACCATTCTCCTGCCTCAGCCTCCCGAGTAGCTAGGACTACAGGCGCTCACCGCTACGCCCGGCTAATTTTTTGATTTTTGGTAGAGACAGGGTTTCACCATGTTAGCCAGGATGGTCTCGATCTCCTGACCTCATGATCCACCTGCCTCTGCCTCCCAAAGTGCTGGGATTACAGGCGTGAGCCACCATGCCCGGCCATGTCTGGTTCTTTTAAATGGAATACTTCCACTGCTTCAGCTTTCTGAAAGATGTGGGCATTTTGGGTACATACTATTTATTAGATCTAAAAGTTCCCTTTTATTCCTAGTTTGATAAAACTTTTCAAAAACTGTAAATGGATGCTTAATTTACTAAATGCCCTTTCTGCATCTATTTAGGTATTTTCTTTTCCGCTTTGGATAACAGGATTTTCTGTCCTCATAAATTAAGTTAGGGGATGAGTTCTGTTTTTTCAGTTCTCAGGAAGAGTTTGTGTTGGATTGGAATTTTGACTTCTTTGAGTGTTTTGGTAGAATTTGCTTGTAGGTCTTTCTATGTGGGCCTGGTGTTTTCCTTGTGGGAATATTTAAAACCACTGATTCAATTTCTTGAATGGTTTCAGACCTATTCAGGTTTTCTACTTCTTAAGTCAGTTTCAGTGAGTTATGTTTTCCTATGAATTAGTTTGTTTCATCTAAGTTTTCAAAATTATTGGCATCAAATTTTCATAATATTTCCTTTTAATGTCACCTTTTCCATTGCTAATATTCTGTACTTATGCCTTTTTTCATTTTCTTGATCAATATTGCATAGGGTTTGTTGTTTCCTAAAGAAGAGCGTGTGGAACTTTTGGTTTTCATCGTCTTCTCCATTCTAAACTTTCCTTTTCACTGATTTCTACCCTTTATTATTTCCTTTCTACTTTCTTTGTATGTGTTCTGGTACACTTCTTTAAATTTTTTTCTTTACACTAATTAATTTTTTTTTTTTAGAGAAGGGTCTCACTATGTTGCCCAGACTGGGATGTAGTTACTATTCACAGATGCTATCAGAACTCACTGCAGCCTCAAATTCCTGGGCTCAAGCAGATCCTCCCGCTTCAGCCTCTTGAGTAGCTGGGACTATAGATGACATTGCATCCAGCCAAACTTCTTAAGTTGAATACTTAGTTCATTTTACTTTTTTTTTTTTTTTTTTTTAAAGACACAGCCTTGCTCTGTTGCCCAGGCTGGAGTGCAGTGGCACAATCATAGCCCACTGTAACCTTGAACTCCTCCCTCAGCCTCCCAAGTAGCTGGGACTATAGGTATGTACCGCCATGCCTAGCTAATTATTATTATTTTTTGTAGAGATGGGATCTCGCTATGTTACACAGGCTGGTCTAGAACTCTGGCCTCAAGTGATCCTCCTGCCTTAGCCTTCCAGAGTGCTGGGATTACAGGCGTGGGCCACAGTACCCAGACTTTTGTTTCTAATATAGATGTTCAAGGATATTAATTTTCTCTCCAGTTGCTGCCTCAGTCACATTCCTGTACTTATTTTCGTTATAAAATAGTTTGAAATTGTTTTCTATATTTATTTAAACTAATTTTTATTGCTTCTTTTTTGGTTCATGAGCATTAGGAAGTTAATTTCTATTTTTATGACTTTTTTAAAAGTTGAGTTTTACTTTATATTCAGTGAAATGCACAGATCATGTGTGTTGTTTGATAAGTTTTACCAAATGTAGATACCTGTCTAAATCACACATCTATTAACATAGAGACCATTTTCATGACAGCAAAAACGTATGCTTTTTCTATCAGCTCTTTCTCTTCCCTGCACAACGTGAAGCAAGGACTATTTTTATTTTTAGCATCACAGAATAGCTTTGCCTTTTATAAAATTTAACATAAATGGAATCATACTATGTGATTCCCTTTATGTCTAGGTTCTTTTCTTCATTACATTGTTTTTGAGCTTTTTTCATGTCCTTGCTTATATTTTATTGTCATTCTCCTCCTTCCTGTTTTTCTTCTTCTTCCTCCTCTTCCTTGTTCTCCTCCTCCTCTTTCTTCATAGTGTCACATTTCATGAAAATACCACAATTTACTTACCCATTCTCCTGTTGATGGATATATGGGCTGTTGCCAGTTTGGGGCAAATACGAGTGAAGTTGGTATGAGTGTTTTTGTACCAGTGTTTTTGTAGACTATGTTTTTCTTTCTCTTGGGCAAATACCTAGAAGTGGAAATGCTGAGTCATCTGGTAGATGGGTGTTTACCTTCATAAGACGCCAAACAGTTTTCCAAAGAAGTTCTACCATTTCATACTCCTACCAGGAAAATCCTAATATTTGACATTTTATGTCTTTAATTTTAATTATTCTAGTGAGTAAAATATTATATTCTAGTTGTTTTTAAATTAGTTTTATGATTTTATAATGTATAGTTTACATACAAAAAAGACACACATATTATTGGGCATAATTTGGCAAGTCTTGACAAATGCACACACCTGTGTGTGTAACCACCACCCTAATCAAGATATAGAACATTTCTCTCACCTCAGAAGATTTCCTTATGCTTCTTCACAGCCAATTACACCCACTTCTGCCCCAGGTTACAATCTCATTTCTACCACTCTATATTGGTTTTGCCCGTTCTAGAATTTTACATAAATGGAATTACACATGTTGTACCCTTTTATTGTATGGCTTCTCTCAGCACAATTTTTTTTTGAGATTCATCCATATTTTTGAGTCTAATGTTATTTATTCTTTTTGACTGTGGGTGTGCCACAACTTGTTTATCCATTCTCCTGATGATCGACATTTGTTTTTTTTTTTTTTTCATTTCTGGCTAATTATAAACAAATCTATGAATATTCTTGTACAGTAATTTTTTGGATCTATGTTTTTATTTCTCTTGTGTAAATTCCTAGGAGTAGAATGGCTAGACTACATGAAGGTGTTTGTTTAACTTTTCAAGAGACGATCAAACTGTTTTTCAAAGTAGTTATCTATCAATACCTGTGAAAAGAAGGGAAGAGGAAAACCAAAGGAAAAAAACACAGTGGTTACATAATTTTACATTCCCTATAACAGCGTATGAGAGTTTCAGTTGCTTTACATCCTTGCCGACACTTGGTATGGTTTTCTTAATTTTAACTCTTCTATTATGAGTGTAGTGGTTTTAATTTGCGTTTCCTTGATCACTTGATAGGCGTTAATTTTTTTTTTTTTTTTTTTTTTTTTTTTTTTGAGACAGAGTCTCGCTCTGTCGCCCAGGCTGGAGTGCAGTGGCCGGATTTCGGCTCACTGCAAGCTCCGCCTCCCGGGTTCACGCCATTCTCCTGCCTCAGCCTCCCGAGTAGCTGGGACTACAGACGCCCACCACCTCGCCCGGCTAGTTTTTTGTATTTTTTAGTAGAGACGGGGTTTCACCGTGTTAGCCAGGGTGGTCTTGATCTCCTGACCTCGTGATCTGCCCGTCTCGGCCTCCCAAAGTGCTGGGATTACAGGCTTGAGCCACGGTGCCGGGCCGATAGGTGTTAATGTTGACCATCCTTACACATGCTACATATTCTTCTGTGAAGTATCTGTTTAAACATTTCACCTGTTTTTGTGGACTATCTTCTTCTTATTGAGATGCAAGAGATATTTACATATTGTATTTATAAATTATTTGTCAAATATATTCTCCTAATATGTAACATACCTTATCATTTACTTAAATAGACCTATTAATGAGCAGATTTTAATTTTGATAAAATACAACATCAATATTTAATGGTTAAGGCTTTTCTTGTTTTAGCTAAGAAATCTTTGTCATTCCAAGTTCGTGATAGTATTTTCCTTTATCTAGAGACTCTGTAGTTTTAACTTTTATATTTAGGTCGTGATCCATCTCAAATTAATTTTTGTGTACGTGATGAGGTAAA
Source organism: Chlorocebus sabaeus (assembly GCF_047675955.1). Lineage (NCBI taxonomy): Eukaryota > Metazoa > Chordata > Mammalia > Primates > Cercopithecidae > Chlorocebus > Chlorocebus sabaeus. Next base: position 27,282,390 of record NC_132911.1, on the reverse strand, counting down.
CATCAAGATGCACTTTTTTCCCATATGGATATCCAATTGTTCCAGCACCATTTTTTAAGAATTTTTTCCTCATTCATTTCTTCTGGTGCCTTTGTAAAAATGCAGTTGACTATTTATTATTAAATTCATTTCTGACTCTGTTCTGTTCCATTTGACTATCTGCTTATCTTGACATCAATACCACACTGTCTTGATTATAATATCATTATAGTAACCAGCAATGTAAGTCCTCCAAATTGGTTCTTTTTTTCAAGATATTTTTGTTTTATTTTGCTGTTACTATTATATGTCCTTTGCATTTTCACGCACATTTTATCATCAGCTTCTCAATTTCTACCAAAAAAACAAAAATCAAAACAACACATGCTGGAATTTTGTTTGGGATTACATTGACTATAGATCAATTTGGGTATAGAGATATATCATCCATGAACATGGTATATCTCTCCATTTAGTTTGGCTTTTAAAAATTTCTTTCAGCAATGCTTTTCAAGTTTATATGTAGAGATTTGTTTATTTTATTTTTTAAGACAGGATCTCAGCCTGTTGCCCAGGCTGGAATGAAGTGGCATGATTTTGGCTTACTGGTGCCTTGACATTCTGGGCTCAAGCAATCCTCTTTTCTCAGCCTCCAGAATAGCTGGGGCTACAGGTGCATGCCACCACACCTGGCTATTTTTTCTTTTTTTTTTTAAGAGATGAAGTCTCGCTTTGTTGTCAGGCAGGTTGTAAACCCCTGGCCTCAAGTGAGCCTCCTGCCTCAGCTTTCCAAAATTTTGGGATTATGGGAGTGAGCCACTGCACCCAGTCCATATGTAGAGATATTAAACAAATTTTGTCAAATTTGTTACCAAGTATTTTATGTTCTTTGCTGATCATGTAAGTGACAGTTCTTGAATTTCATTTTTAAAATTTTTTTGTAGCTAGTATATATACAATTAACTGTTATATATTGACCTTGTAGGCTTTGATCAAAGTTTATATTTTATTAAAAGTGAGTTTTTTTGTAAGCTCCTCAGGAATTTCTTTATTTGTAAGTAGAGAAAATTTTACTTCTTCTTTTCTAATTTTTATAAGTTATCTTTACTTGCCTTATTTCACAGGATAGGGCCTCCAGTACAATGTCGGCTGTAAGTGGTGAGAGTCAATACTCTTGCTTTGTTCTTGATTTTGGAGAGAAAGCATTTGGTCTTTCACCTTTAAGTGTGATGTGAATTAAAGGATTTTTAAGAGGGCTTTGTCTAAGTTTAAAGTTTCCTTTGATTCCTAGGTTGCTGAGAGTTTTAATTATAAAATATTAAATTTTAACAATTATTTTTTCTGTAGTTATTGAGATGATAAAATTATTTTTCTCCTTAACTCTGTACATATGATAAACTATATTGACTGATTTTCAAAATGTTAAACTAGCATAGCATTCTTGTGGTAAGCCCCACTTAGCCATGGTACATTATCTTTTTTATGATGACTAAATTTGATTTGTTGGCTGCTAATTCAATTTGTTAAGAATTTTTGCATTTATATTCCTGAGGATTATTTGTCTATGATTTTATTTTCTTGTACCTTACTGGTTTCGTACTCTTTTGAAAGAGTTTGTTTAATGTTGGCATTATTTATTTCTTAAATGTTTGAAATAAATCAGTAATAAAACCAACTGAACTTGGAGTTTTCTTTAGGAAAAAGTTTTAAACTATGAATTCAATTTTTAAAATATTAATGGAGATTTTCTTTTTGAATTAGTTTCTGTAATTTTTATCTTTCAAAGAATTTGCCCATCTCATGTAGGTTATTGAGTTTGATGGTATAACCTTGTTCAAAATGTTTCTTTGTTATCCTTCACTGTCTGTTGATTCTATAGTGATGTTCCCTTTTTCATTGCTAATATTGTTATTTCTTCCCTTTTTGTCTTGATCAGTTTATCTAGGGGTTTCTTAATTTTATGTATCTTTTCAAAGAAGAAACTTTTGATTGTGTTGGTTTTCCTTATTTTCTTTTTTCTATTTTATTGATTCTGGCTTTAATATTGTTTTCTACCTTCAATTTATTTTGAGTTTAAATTTCTTTTCTCTTTCTATCTTATTAAAGCGGAAACATATATCAGTAAGTTTTAAATCTTTATTTTCTTCTATACTCATTTAAAACTCTAAATTTCCTAAGCATTGCTTTATCTGCATCCAACATATTTTGGTATGTTATGTTTGCAATACTATCCAGTTCAAAATATTTTCTAATTTCCTCTGTGATATTTTTTCTTTTTGATCTATGGTTATTTAGAGGTTATTTTTAATTGCTAAGAACTTGTGGATTAAAAAAAAAAAAGGAAGACTTCATGAATTTGCATGTCATCCTTGTACAAGGGTCAGGCTAATCTCTGCATCATTCCAGTACTAGTCTATGTGCTGCTGTAACAAGTACTTGTGGATTTTACATATATCTCTCATTTACTGATTTCTAATTTATTTCCATGTGGAAAGAGTATTATCTGTGCAATTTAAGTCTTTTTGAAATGCATTGAGACTTACATTATGGCTCAGCATATGGTCTATTTTGGTTAATACCTGATGTGCCCTTGAAAACAATGTATGTTCTGGAGTTGTTGGTTATTGTGTTCTGTAAATGTCAATAATGTTAAGATAGTTAACCTAATTCATATCTTTTCAAATCTAATAGATTTTTTTTTAGTCTATTTGACCTATCACTTCCTGAGAGGGTAAATTTTGTTGTTGTTGTTGATACAGGGTTGCTCTAAAAACTATAATATACATTCTTAATTTATCATAGCCTACCTTGCATTAATATTTTTGACTTATTAGAAGTGAGTATGATACAAGATATTCCACTTATCCACTTCTCTTTCATTGTGCTACTGTTACTGCTCATTTTACCTTCGTATGTCATAAACCCCACAATGATGATTCTCCCTTTAACAACACATGTTTTAGAGAAATTAAGAAATAAAAAAGTGTCTTTATTTTCATCACTACACTAATGAGGAAAGAAAAAGTCTTTTATATTCATATACTTACCATTTCTGGCATCTTTCATTGGGGAAGGGGGTGCAGAACCCAACTTTCTAACTGATATAATTCCCTATTTCCTTTCAGCCTGAAGATCTTCCCTTAGCACTTCTTTTTATTGTCTCTGTGTGTGCAGGTCTACTGTTGAGAACTTGCTCAGCTTTTACCTATATAAAAATCTTTTATAGTCCATCTTTGTGCTTTCCATGTCATATTTAAGAAATACTTGCCTAACTGAATAGGTTTTTTCCCTGTTGTTTATTCTAGAAGTTTTATGGTGTTGCCTTTTACATTTAGATGTATCCATTTTTAGTTAATTTTATGTATTTTGTGAGGTAAGAATCAAGGTTCATATCATTTCTATACAGTTGTTCCAGCACCATTTGTTGTGAAGATTATCCTTTCCCCATCAAATTACTTTGGCACTCTTGTTGAAAACTGATTGACAATATGTATGCAGATCCATTTCTAAATTCTCCAATCTGTTTCATTGTCCTATAAGTATCTCTCTGTAATAACACTACATCGTCTTGATTATTACAGCTTTTTAAGAAGTCTTGAAATTGGGTAGTGTTAGTCTCCCAAGTTGGTTCGTCTTTTAAAGAATTGTTTTGGCTCTCCTAGGTCCTTCGCATTTCTAAACAAATTTTAGAATCAGCTAATCAATTTCTACAAAAAAAAATCTGGATGGAATTTTTCTTAGAATTACATTGAATATATATATTGATATGGAGAAAATTCAGATTGTAACAATCTTGAGTCTTTGGTTCATAAACACGGTATATATCTACATTTATTTGGATCTTCCCTAAAATCTTATAGTAATAGTTTTATAATTTTCAGTCTTCTAAATTTGAAGTTATACATCTTTTCCAAATTTATTACCATTCCACATTTTTGATACCGTTGTGTTATTGCTTTTTAATTTCAATTTCAAATTCTGCCTTGCTAGTATATGGAAATTAATATTTGTATATTGACCTTGTGTTCTGCAGCCTTGCTTACTCACTCATTACTGCTAGTAGCTTTTTTAGTAAGTTTTCGGGAATTTTTACACAGATAATCAAGCTGTCTTCAAAGATAGTTCGATTTCTTTCTTCATTTTCAATCTAGATACCTTCCTTTTTTCTTTTACTTTCTTTATTGCATTGGTTAGGATCACCAAAGCATGGTTAAATAAAAGTGGTAGAAGCATACATGTTACCTCCTTTCTGATCTTAGGGAAAAACATTAAGTCTTTCACCATTAAGTGTAATATTAACTATAACAGTTTTGGGGGATGCCCTTTATCAGACTGAGAAAAGTTCATCCTATTATTGTTTCTCTGTGAGTTTTTCTTTCATGTAAATAAATTTTGAATTCTTTTCAAATGCTTTTTCTGTATATACAGAGATGATTGTATTAGTTTATTTTTACTAATGTGGTGAATTACATTTTTATTTATTTATTTTTTGAGATAGAGTCTCACTCTGTAGCCCAAGCTGGAGTGCAGTGGTACAATCTCAGCTTACTGCAACCTCTGCCTCCTGGGCTCAAGTGATTCTCATGCCTCAGCCTCCCAAGTAGCTGGATCTATAGCTGTGAGCCACTACGCCTGGCTAATTTTTTGTATTTTAGTAGAGGCGGGGTTTCACCATGTTGCCCAGGGTGGTCTCGAACTCCTGAGCTCAGGCGATCTGCCTGCCTCAGCCTCCCAAAGTGCTGAGATTACAGGTGTGAGCCGCCGCATCCAGCCTACATTGATTTTTGAGCATTAAAACAACTACAAGGCTTATCCTGAGATAAATCCCACTTATGACATATTATCCATCTTCAATATTGCTGCATTTGATTGGCTAAAATTTTGTTTAAAGCTTTTACTTCTATATTTATGAAGGATATTGGTTTATAATTTCCTTTTCTTGTAATGGCTTTATTTTATTGCAATTTGTATCAGGTTTTGCTATTAGGGCAATGCTAGACTCAGAAGAAGTTTGGAAGTGCTTCCTCCTCTTCTATTTTCTGGAAGACTTTGTGTAGAATTTGTATTATTTGTTCCTTAAATGTTTGGCAGAATTCATCAGTGAGCCTATTTGGGTGTGGAGTTGTTTTGTGGGAAGGCTTTTACCTATAAAGTTCATTTATTTCGTAGTTATATTAATAGCAATGGAACTATCCACATTATTTCTTCTTGAGTGAGCTGTGGTAGTTTGTGTTCTTTAAGAACTTTGTCCATTTGCATGTAAGTTGTCAACTTTATTGACAAAGTTGTTCATAATATTCTGTTACTATCCTTTTAATGTCTAGGATTTGTGGTGATGGTCTCACTCTTGGTAATCTCTGTCTTCCCTCTTTTATTTCTGATTAGTCTGACTAAAGACTTATTCATTTGTTGATCCCAATGAATCAGTATTTGGTTTCATGAGTTTTTCTCTATATTTTTCTATTTGCTTTTTCTTTAAATTCTTATCTTTATTATATCTTTTCTTCTGTTTATTTTGGGTTTAATTTGTCCTTCTTGTATTAAACTTTAAGGTTAAAGTTTAGGTCATTGATTTGAGAACTTTCTTGTTTTCTAATACAAATGTTTAATGTCATAATTTTCCCTCCATACTCTACTTTAGCTGTATCACACAAATTTCATATGTTATGTCTTCATTTTCATGAAGTTCAAAATATTTTCTAATTTCACTTGTGATTTTTTTATTTGAGTCATGAGCAGCTAGAAGTGTGCTATTTCATTTCCAATTATTTGAAAACAGTAGTATCTTTCTGTGCTTATTTCTAATTAAATGCCACGTGGTCATAAAACATACTCTCCGTGATCTGAATTCTTTTACATTTGTTGAGGCTTGTTTCATGGCTCACGTCATGTTCTACCTTGGTAAATATTTTATCTGCCCTTGAAAGAATGATCTTCACCCACAGCTGGTGCAGTATTTTTCCCATATTATTAGGTCAGATTGGCCGACAGTTATGTCTTCTATATCCTTACTGATTTTCTGTTTATTTATTCTATCAGTTATTGAGAGAAAGATGCTGTTTTTTGTCTTTGTTCCTGTAGTCTAGAATAGCTCTTACTCTAGAACTACAGTGGTTTTACTTTTAAGCTATGGATTTTCTGGTGTCTCAACTGAATGCATGGTGCTGTTTAGTAAGGCCTAGCTAGTCAGACCTCCACAATTCCCCACTGCTGTATACCCATCAGCATCTCTAGTCAGCTCACAGATTTTTGCCCCACAGATTCAAGCTGATACATCACTCAAGGGGAAGTCTGTGCAGATATCTGAGCTCCTGTGCACAGCACAGTACCCCATCCAGTTCCAGCTGCCTTGGAAGCCCCAAACTCCAGGCACCATTTCTTCTTCCCATGAGACCATGGCTCTGTTTGGGTTCCACTTCTCTGTGTGGTAGTTTGGAAAGTGGCCCCGAACAGGAAGCTAAGGTGAATCTGGAACTAGCCTTTTCTGTAGGTAGTACAGTGTGGGGCAGCTAGTTGCAACTCAATAGCTATTTGTTGAATGAGTGAAGGAATTCAATGGGATCCGCACACTGCCTATTAAGGTTTTAAAGGTGTCTACGTCTGGAAGAAGGGAAGCCTGTGAAGCTGAAATAATGATGATGATGGATGATGGGGAACAAGCAAGTCCCAGGTTGTAAACATGGGGAACAAGCTTGTCTGGGGGTTCAGAAGAAGAAGAAACCATCATATTACACATCTGGGTAAAATCATGTGAATATTCCCTTTCTCCCTTTCCCTATGGGGAGCTCTGTTTTATCAAAAGGCAGAGTGTTGGAAGCAACAGAGTTGGGGTTTAGCAGTGGTGTCCAAATATTTTAATCACATCCCCCATTAGTAAAATAAAAATTCAAATCATCTTCCTAATATAGGTACATTTATTTATTTATAAATTATTTTCATGTATCATAATTGGCTAGTGTCTCAAGGCATAATATGCACTTAAGGTGATACTTACATTAAGGATAGTAAACAAATTCATTCTCAAATTATATTCTTGGTCATCCTGGGCTTTATGGCTGGCTTTATATCATATCCGATTATGTGAAAACAAAGTGTGACCTAGAATAGATGAAACACCTTGAGATGTTCTAATATTTAGTAGTTTGTTCCTCACTTCAGGGGATTTCATTGGACACCTATGTTGGAGACCTTTGGCTTAGGGAAAAGGCCTTAGGGAAGTCAAGGGGCCTGGCTGAGGTCAGCACCTGGCTTCCTTTGAGAAGCTGCCAACTCTCCCAGCTAGAAGCACGCTCCTGCTTCCATCTCCTGCACTGCTCTCACAGGTAGTGTTAGTAACGAGGCAGCTGGAACGGGGAAAGCCAGCAGCCCTCAGTGTGAAACCTTGTCACAGCTTTGTCACTAGCTGGCTCTGGGACCTTGAGCAAGTTGATTCTGTGGATCTCAGCAATCTCAGATGCAAACACAGGTCTCATCTAATTTCCAATCCCATCTTTCTGTAAGAAGTGGCTCAGTATAGCCGCTTCTAAAAATCCTGACCACTTAACATCTATGTGGCCTTGAGTGAATGAGTTAGCTTTTCTGAGCCTTGTTTTCTGATCTATAAAATGCAAACACACTTTGCTTGTGAAGATTAATTGAGATTATATACATAAATCAAAAAACGAATATTTTTCTATATCTCCTGCACCTGTGGCTCTCAAGTTTGTTTTTTTTTTTTGAGACGGAGTCTCGCTCTGTCGCCCAGGCTGGAGTGCAGTGGCCGGATCTCAGCTCACTGCAAGCTCCGCCTCCCGGGTTTACGCCATTCTCCTGCCTCAGCCTCCCAAGTAGCTGGGACTACAGGCGCCCACCACCTCGCCCGGCTAGTTTTTTGTATTTTTTAGTAGAGACGGGGTTTCACCGTGTTAGCCAGGATGGTCTCGATCTCCTGACCTCGTGATCTGCCCGTCTCGGCCTCCCAGAGTGCTGGGATTACAGGCTTGAGCCACCGCACCCGGCCGGCTCTCAAGTTTTATATGGGGCGTCAGAATCCATGGGAAACTGGGTGAAATAAACGTTCTGCCCCGACATCCTCACACCCCGTCCCACCCCATTCCTCCCATCCCACTGCATCCCTGATTCTGAATCAGAGTTTCTGGGGTGGAGGCCCACAATCTACATTTATTTATTTATTTATTCATTTATTTAGAGATGGCGTCTCACTGTGTTGCCCAGGCTGGAGTACAGCGGTACAATCTCAGCTTACTGCAACCTCTGCTTCCCGGGTTCAAGCAATTCTCCTGCCTTAGCCTCCTGAGTAGCTGGGATTACAGGTGCCGGCCACCCTGCCCAGCTAATTTTTGTATTTTTAGTAGAGATGGGGTTTCACCATGTTGGCCAGGCTGGTCTTGAACTCCTGACCTTGAGTGATCCACCCGCCATGGCCTCCCAAAGTCCTGGGATTACAGGCATGAGCCATCACATCTAGCCCGGCAATCTGCATTTTGAGGGACTCCTGCCTGCTTGCACTGCACCAGCCTGTGTATACCACCTGCCACATCAAGTACAGAGTCTTGCACTTGCAAGCGTTCAAAAGAAAACAAAAGGGCAAGACAGGAGAAAGCAAGCAAAACAAAGGGCCTGTGCTCCTGCAGGTCAAACAATCCCCAGCCAGGCTACTCAGCACACCACCCACAAGTCAAGGCTTGCCAGCCCAGCCTAGCCCAGCCCTGCTGGAAAGTTCGCTGTGGTCAGACCATGTTTTTCAGCTCTCTGCTCTCCTCTCCCATGGCTCTGTTTTGACAGGTGTATCCAGGGCTGGCGCAGCAGAAGTTGTCAGTTCAGCCCTGGCTAGGGACGAGTTGGAGGGAGGGCAGAAGGCTTGCCCAGCCCCCTGTCCTGCTGGGGTTGGAGAGGTAGTGAGGTCGCCGGGGTGAAATGAGTGAGCCGGCCTAGGGTTTTTAGAGGCATTCAAAGGACATGGGCCAGGTCTGTGGCTTCCAACAAGCCCCTGCTCTCCTTAGAAGGAGCCCAGGCAGCCTGGCGCGGTGGCTCACTCCTGTAATCCCAGTACTTTAGGAGGCCGAGGTGGGTGGATCATGAGGTCAAGAGATCAAGACCATCCTGGCCAACATGCTGAAACCCTGTCTCTACTAAAAATACAAAAATTAGCTGGGCACGGTGGCACATGCCTGTAGTCTCAGCTACTCAGGAGGCTGAGGCAGGAGAATCGCTTGAACCCAGGAGGCAGAGAGCCAAGATCACGCCACTGCACTCCAGCCTGGTGATACAACAAGACTCCATCTCAAAAAAAAAAAAAAAAAAAAAAAAAAAAAAAAAAAAAAAGGAGGCCCAGGAGTGACTTCAGGGCTTTGCAAGTCTGGTGGGGATTAAAATCATCCCAATGGTGAAGGCTCGGCTTCTAATCTGGGGACTGAAATTCTACTGGCTGTTACCACTCAATGTGGGTTCAGACTTCACTGGGGCAGGAACACAAGAAATATGTGGTAAGAGGCCTCCTGAGGATCCTCACCAATAGGAAAGTAGCCTGAGAACTGGATCTACCACTAGCCAGAGACACCAGACCAGAGTTCCAGCCCCAGATGTGCAGCAAACCCCTCCACTGCTCTCAGTCCTTGGTTTGTCCCATGAGAAGTCAGACTTGAGCCTCAGACCCCCCTGCCCCCGATCCCTCCCAGTTCTCACAGTTCAGGGAGTGTGAAATGAGACATGCAGGGGCTGGTGTGCTGGCCACTCACCTGCAGAGGAGCACGGAGCACACCCACTGTGGCCCAGGAGGCTCTTCACCCATATATAATAAGGACCACCTTGACAATGGCTGACGTTTATGGTGTGTTGAATATTATCAGGTGCTGCGGATATCTCAGGTGTCAGTAGGGAGGAGGGACCTCATGCTACACACTACAGAGGAAGCGGTGAGGTCCATGTGAGGCAGCCATGTTTGGCCCCATCCTCACTCCCATGCCCTTTTGCTCACTTCCTCAACTAAGCACCAACTCACCAAAAAAAAACAAAAAAAACAAAAACAAAACCCAAAAACAAAAAACAGGGCCCCAGGCTTGCACTAGGTCACATTTATTTTGCCAGTAAGTGAAGCTGCTGTGCTGACTCACAGAGGATCCAGCTATCCTCTTCCGTAATCCGCAGACCCTGCCAAGCCAGGCCCCTTGGGGCAGGTCTGGCCTGGTCTCTGCCTCCTTTCCTGTTCTATCTCCTTGTCTTGGAGACAAAAGCCAGAAGCAGGAGGTGTCACTCACATGTCCAGGCCTGCCCTGTTTTCTAATCTTGTTTTAGCCAAAGAGCTCCAGGGCCAAGCTGCAAGATGCACGGGGCTTACCATTTCCCGCTCTGTTCCTGCTCTCTCCAGGTAATTCCCTCAGACACTCTTGGTCCCTGGCCGAACTCAGTGTTTCGAAAATGAGGTTAGACCCAACTCCACAGTGAGATCGAATTTCTGGGGGACCCTTGTCACTAGTTCTCCTTCAGAGGCTCACCTGGAGGGCAGCCCTGAAGGCATCATGCCCCCAAGTCAGGCAGAAAGGACTCAAAGACACCTCGCTCCTGGAAATAGCTGTTTACTGAGTCAGTAATACTATGCAGCATGGTATTATCATATGTGGACAGGAGAGTTACATGGCCATGGGGTGTGCGGTGCAAACCAGTTGCACATCCAGGACAGTCAGGAAGGTGCAGAAAGGCTTTGGGCAGGGAAGAGCTGTTCTCTGGGTCTGTGTTGGGAAGGAGAAACTCTATGCCCTCACCCTGGGTGGGACGGGGGGTCTGAATCTGTTTGAACATAAAGGCAAAGCAGTTTTAGAGCAAAGTAGCCAACAGGAGACCTCCACCCTGCGGGGTGACTTCCCAGCGCCCCGCTCTGCCAGTGTGTGCCGGAAGTTGGTGGGTGCCAAGGAGTGATGACACGGGGGGCCTCTGTGGGTGTCCAGGCCCTTCCCACTCCTAGCCCAGCTGGCTGCCCATGAAAAGAGGGCTCGGGCCATTGTGGGTCCTGGTGGGACAATGTCAGCACGCGGCTGTGATCAGGAGAGCTGAGTGCAGGAGGTGAGAGCTGCCCTGTTGCAAGGGGTTGGCCCTTCTGCAGCTTGTTCCTCCCCACCACTCCAGCAGAACTCCCTTGGGGAATGGGGCAGGCCAGCCTCAGGGACAGCAAGGGAGGCAGCTGTGCAGAGAGAACCTTCTGGCCTGCCTCTGTCTCCCATCTCCACTCAGGCCCAGTGTTTCAGGGCCTACAGAGTGCCCCCGTACAGATGAAACTCCTGCTTGGATTCCTTCCAGGCTGCTCCTGAAGGGCAGAGGCAAGGATGAATTGAGGAATTTTCTGGACATGTAAAGAAATAAACGTTGAACTTCTCAGGGGGCGCTGTGTGCAAGGCCAGAGAATGTCGGCCTCGTGGCCCCACTGTGCTGTGACAGACAGGGACAGCTCCCGGGTGTGCTGTTCCCTTGCTTGTGGGGAGGGTCTGGGGTTGCCAGGTCCACTTTGCCTCTGGAGTTTTGGCAGTAACACCCACCCGCAAAGGTTTCCTTGGGGCTTTTTAACCCCGGGGAGCCCTGGGAAACTGCTGGTCAGCATGGGTGCCCAGAGACAGATGTGAGATCTTCCTCTCGAGGTAGCTGCCTCCCTGGCAGGCTCAGTCACGGGAGAGGGGGGTCTTCCTCTGCCCTCTCCTCCTGCCCAGCCAGGGAAACCCAGTTGGCCCACCTGGCCAGCAGAAAAATCTGTGTATGTGCATGTATATATGTGTGTTTGTGCGCGCGCATATGTGTGTGTGTGCATGTGTGCCTGCATGTGTACGGTGCACGTGTGTTTATGTGTGCATGTGTGTGTGCATGCATGTGTATGCATGCATGCGTGTGTGCCTGGATGTTCTGCATGTGTGCGTGTGCATGCATGTGTGTGTGTATGTGTGCATGCATGTGTGTGTGTGCATGTGTGTGTGCATGCGTTTGTGTGCATGTGTGCATGCATGTGTATGTGTGTATGTGTGCATGCATGTGTGTATGTGTGCATGTGTGTGTGTGCATGCGTTTGTGTGCATGTGTGCATGCATGTGTATGTGTGCATGCATGTGTGTATGTGTGCATGTGTGTGTGTGCATGCGTTTGTGTGCATGTGTGCATGCACATGTGTGTATGTGTGCATGCATGTGTGTATGTGTGCATGTGTGTGTGCATGCGTTTGTGTGCACGTGTGCATGCATGTGTATGTGTGTATTTGTGCATGCATGTGTGTATGTGTGCATGTGTGTGTGTGCATGCATGTGTGAGTAGGGGCTGCTTTCCTATGGTACAGTTACTAAGGGGGAGCCCAAAGCTGCAGGGTCAGCCCTGGGGAACCCCCTCGTTGGAATCAGAGGACCACAACTGTCTGTAGGTGAGCCTTTCTGGAGCCTGGATCTGCTCGGTGCCCCTCCGGCATTCTGTGTGACAGTGTCTCCACCCCAGCCCTCCTCAGTAGAAGCTCTGGCTTCCTGGTGGGCCTGGAGGCCCAGGGAGACCAGGGGGACCCTGGATCCCTGGTTCACCCTTAGGCCCCATGGCTCCCCGCTGGCCTGGTGACCCTGTCTTCCCTGCGATCCCCGGTTTTCCCTGAGGCCCTGAGGGCCCTGGAGACCCTGGGGGCCCTTCTGGCCCTGGGGGCCCTATGTCCCCTTTTGGGCCTGGCTGTCCTCTTGGCCCTCCTGTTCCAAAGCTGCCCTTTGAGCCTTTGAGGCCTGGGAACCCTCGAGGGCCAACAGGGCCCCTCTCTCCCACAGGTCCGGCTTCTCCAGGTTGCCCCTGAGGACCCTGGGATCCCGGGGGGCCCAAGCTGCCGGGGTCTCCTTTTGGGCCTCTGCCGCCAACAGGCCCTTTCACGCCCATATCTCCTTTGAGTCCTCTTGGTCCTGGAGGGCCGGGGGCACCTGAGGTTGGAGAGAAGATGGGAGAGGTCAGTCTTTGAGGGGCTCCCCACCCGAGGCTCGCCCACGAGCAGAGCGGGCACGGCGACAGCCTGAGGGCTGGACAAGCCCAGCAGACACTCATCTCTCACTGCAAGGCTTGCCGATAGCTCCACACACACAATGAGGTTAGGGACCGAGGGGCTGGTCAGCTTCAAGAAGGGGCCAAGGTTGTCCAGGATTGCCTGTCCTGCTCTGAGGCCAGTCTGACCTCCTTCTCATGCATAGTCTTTGACCACTGTATTCACCCCTACCCCACCCCCATGACTTCTCAGACATTTGGGAACAGGGTTGGAGTCAGGTCACATGGAGAAGAAAACCAAGAAAGTGTGGCATGAGAAATAGTTGTGTCCCACTGTGAGTAAGCAGGCACAGTGACAGCCCAGAAAAAGGTGAGTACCTCCAGGAAGCCCACCCTGATCACCCAGCCTCTTCACTGAGCTCTTAAGGCTACTACGTTGTGAGTCTTTTCATTGACACATAGAAAGAGAAGTCACCGCACAGTGAAAGCGAACACTGGATACTATCTGGCGGGCCCTGCTAGACTGTGCAGCCCCAGGAAGATGGCAGGAGCCACGGCTCACATCCCAGCCCTGGACACAGGGAGCCTGGCATGCAGTCAGGAAAACTCAGTATGTGCTTGAAGAGGGTGATTCACCAAGCAGCCGTGGACCCTCCTTTGAGCCTGGCTCTGCATGAGGGCCTGTGGGAGATGCCAAGATGAAGATACGGCCCTTCCTTAAAGAGCCCTGTCTAGCGCCCAGGACAGGGGTCTGATGACCTCACGTCCTTCTGGCTGTGTGGGTCTGAGAGTCTCCACCCCTCATAGCTGTGCCAACCCTGAGGACACAAGGCAGAAAGTGGGCCTCTCGGGGGAAGGGATTCTGCATGCTGGGAGCTGGGAGCCCTCCATTGCCGTATCCAGTTCTGTGGCACAGGCCCCTTCATCCTGGCAGATGCTACCTGAGCCCTCTGCTGTGCCCCTCTCTGTTTTCTTCCCAGAGTGTTTCTAAGTGGAGCAGAGTCAGTGAATACGTCCTCTATTATGACCTAAACTGGAAACCAAAGCCCAGACAGAGCCAGCCCCACCAGAGCCAATAAAAACCTTCCAGTCAGTTCCCTGACACCACCTGCCCTTGCCCACTTCCCGCCATGGGGATGTGGCCCTGCATGGCTCACGTGGCCTGCCAGCAGCAAGGCTGAGATTCCATTGTTGAGTTAGCCAATGATGAAGGGTGACCAGCAGCAGTGGCAGCAGCCTGGCCTCAGAGAAGCCGGGAGGCAGGAGCTGCCCTTAGCCTGCAGGAGCTGCCCTTGGCCTGCAGGAGCCCCTGGCAGCTTGGCAGCCAGAGTGCCACGGGCCCAGGCCGATGCCTGCACAGGAGCCACCTCCCCACCCTGGCAGGACCTGCAGGGAACCAGCAGAGCCATAGTGTCTGTCTTCACCCTACCTCTGCTCCTGGCACCTGGGCCAGCTGCGGTTTGGAAAAGCAGAGAGCCATACAGAGGCGGAGAGGCCCCCTGAAGCTGTCGGTGGTGTGGCAACACTGGCAACACTGTCCTGTTCCAAAACTCAGATTTCATCCACAAGATCGTGTGCTCACTCAGCTTCCAAGGGCCCTGCAGCTCCGTGACCCCTTCTCCTGCCACTCCCTCCTCCCTGTCAGGGTGGGCACTCGCCTCCTCCCTCTGCCCCGACTCCTCCTGGGCTCACTTCTCCCCCAGGGCTGGTCCCCTGCTCCCTGGTACTCCACTCTCTCCACTCTCACCTTCTGGGTGGACAAGTTCACAATCCCCATCTCCAGCCTTGGCTCAGGAAAAGCCCGAGAAGACTTGTTGGGACAAGGACACCCTGCCCTGCACCCACACACAGCTGGGGCCCCCTCACCTTCTTCCGGAACTCCATTCCTTTCTATGCCACCATCTTTGGTGGACAACCTCGCCTCCCTGGTCCCTAAGAACACAGCAGCCAGCTGTGAGGATTTCTTTCTTTTTCAGAGACAGGGTCTTGCTCTGTTGTGGCTGGAAGGCAGTGGCACAATCACAGCTCACTGCACCCTTGAACTCCTGGGCCCAAATGATCCTCCAACAGGCACATGCCACCAGGCCAACTGATTTTTTTATTTTTTTGGCAGAGATGGGTTTTCACTATGTTGCCCAGGCTGGTCTCGAACTCCTGGGCTCAAGTGATTCTTCTGCCTTGGCCTCCCAAAGTTTTGGGATTGCAGGCATGAGCCATCCCACCTGGCCCATATCTGTGATTTCTAAGGGATTCTATGCCAGCAGTAAAGGAGAAAAAACGCTCCCTCCTCCCCACCAGCCCCCTCCAGCTCCTCTTTCCTGGGAAGCTCTGGGGAGTCTTTCCCTAGGTGTGGAGGCCCAAGCGTCCACATGCTGCTGGTGGATGTCTGTGCAGAAGCCTCAGTCATATCATTCCCTTCATTGCCCAGGAGCTGCAGCCTAGTGTGAGTGGAGGGAAGATGCAGGGAGAAGGGTTCCCTCCCTCTCTATATCCACCCCTAAGCCACAGCTGCTGCTGCTGACGCCATCTCTGGGAACCCAGATGGGAGTGGGAGGTGTTCCAGGCAGCAGCCGTGAGAAGATAGAGTGGACGATGTTATTGGGGGCCTGTCTACATCTTGTGGGCCTCCGCGTGGGCTACTGACAGGTGCCTGTGGTGCCAACAGAAGCCTCCCTCGCCGCCTGTGTCAGGGCTGGCAGACGGAGCTGCTCAGTGCTGGTGTGCCATAGTCAGCCCTGCTCACTCTCTGCCTGCTCCGTGCCTTCTCGAATCTCCCACAGGGTGGAGAAGGGAGGGACATGAGAGCACTGACATTTGCCAACTTCATCAACTGAGTGTCTGCTATGTCCCAGGCAGGAGGCTGTTGCTCCATTTTACAGATGACAGGGCAGGTGCAGCAGTTGGCCACGTGCTGAAGACCACAGCGCTGCGATCAGGATTCTAGTCCAGGCCCGAGAGGCTCTGAGACCCAAGCTCCTTCCCCCAAGCTGCTACCTTGGCTCCTGTGCCACTCCCAGCACTGCCAGGGCCTCCAGGCCTGGGTGCTGCCTGGAGGAGGGAGAGGCTGCAATCCTAGGCGCTGCCTGGAGGAGGAGGACCCCAGAGCCTTTTTCTAAAGAGTGCTTCGGGCTCCCCACTGACTGAGAAGGGGACTCAGAAGGCTGCCTTCCTTAGGTGAGCAGGGCCCCATCTGCCCTCCAGGCCAGCCATGAGTCATGCAGGCAGAGGACTGACAGCAGGCGTGACCTGGTTGGCTAGGGAGGAAGTCAACAACTGTAGTTTCGTAGTTAGTGTGGGGGCAAGGAATGTGGACAGAGACTGACCGAGGACCCTCTAGGCCGGGGTGCCACTGATCTTGCCAGTAACAAGACAGGAGTGAGGGGCAGAGGAGAGAAGGGCTAGAGAAGGGCTAGTGGCTGCTCTGAGCTGAGGGAAGGCACTTCAGGCCACCAGGGAAGATGGGCAGCAGTGGCTGAGGTGCGTGGGAAGGAGAGGGACCGGCGCACCCTAGAGTCCGGTGGAGGGGGGCGGCCATGATTACTCAGGAAGCCACAGACTGTAATCAGGCTCTCCAGGCTCATTAGGGTCCAGCCACAGCTGACCTCACGTCTGGGACCATGGAGTGGCTGGCTCTGTGGTCTGTGCTTGGGATAGGGAGGAGGGGGTGGGGTGAGCAGAGTGCCCAGTGTCTTGGGGCATCAGCACTGCCCACCCATGGGAGGGGCAGTGCATGGCCCAGGAGGAACCCACAGTACATCTTATGGTCAGAGGCAACTGGCCGGCTTACAAGGACAGAAGAAAATAAAACAAAGGGGTGCCTCTGGAGGGACTGGCCTGGTGCTGTGGGAGGCACATTGGCGTGGACATCGGGTGCCCAGTGTTTGAGTCCCAGCTCTCATATTAGCAAAGCGGGTGGCTTGGGCTCAGGCTCCCCTATGCTCCATGAGAATATTGGCCTGGCTCAGGGACTCTCAAACCTGCTTGTTGCCAACTGAGGGCTGTTAAAAACATGCCCATAGGCTTCTACTTCAGCTTACGATGGACTAGTTTATGACAGATTCAACCTCCCAGGGAGAACAAACAGAGCGGTTAGAGAAAGACCAAAACATCCTTCTGCAGGCTTTGGAGGGATACCAAGGGCCAAGCTCCCGGAGAAGAGAGGCCTCGTTGAAGTCAGCCTGACATCTTTTCCTCTCCAGGCATTTGTGGATTTGTGATTGGTTTGGGCAGAGAGGCTTAGAAACCAACAAAAGGCTGCAGCTATTAGGCTGAGAAGCTGAGTGGCGTTTTCAGCAGCATCACAGGGCTGAGAGAACAAAAACTGGGTCAGGGCCACCAAACCCTCTTCACTGCCACCTCCCCAGGTTGCTCCTTGGGCCTGAACAGCAGAATGACGTGACAGTCTGCTTTTTCCTCCTTCACATGTAAACTCCTGAACACTTCAGCGTGGAAGTAGGATGGAGGGTGGTGCTTATAGAACACATTTGCAGATTGAATCCCTTTGTATCTTGCCCATCTTGGGCTTCTACCTTTTGTTCACACTTTCATTTATTCGTTCACCGAGCAAACATTTCTTGTACTATCCAAGAGCCAAGCACTCTGCTGGGTCCTCGATGAGTAACACAAGGAACCTAGGTCTCCAAGCAATTTATCATCATAATAATCTTTTATGCAGGGCACCCTTTCATATTTTACAGGAACTTGTTCACACCCATTGTGAACACTGATCCTCACAATTACCCCATGGGATACAGGCAGGAAAGGCATTAATATTTCTATTTGCAGATGAAGAAACTGAGTTCAAAGTGTGGCTGGGTGTGATGGCTCATGCCTGTAATCCCAGCACTTTGGGAGGCCAAAGGTGGGAGGATTGCTTGAGCCCAAGAGTTTGAGACCAGTCTAGGCAACAAAGTGAGATCCTGTCTCTACAAAAAAAAAGAAAGTAGCCAAAAGCCCCGCCCCAGGTCATTTAGCTAATAAGTTATGATGGTTTTAGTCTACAATTCCCAAATGATAGTCCTAGCACGGACACTGTCTAGCACAGACACTGAAATTACCCTACAGAGTAGGAGGAGATAAATATTTTATGAGAGGCACAAACACTATGAAACTTCCACAGTCTTTCTGTTGAGTAAATGGGGGCTTAGAATTAATTAAAGCTGGAATCTCAGAGATCAGCTGGTCTTACCCCTTCATTTACAAATGAATGAAGCAGAGCTCTGGAGGGATGAAGCGATTCTGCCTAAAGATCCAGAGAACATCAGAAGCCAGGCTTCTTGCCTGTGCAGTCTCAGAGTTCCAACTCTTCCATCAGGACCTGGCACCTTACACACAGCTCCCGCCACTGTAATCCCTCCCTTTATTCCAGATAGCCGCTCAGCTCCGGCCCGGTGGAGACCTCATTGCCAGCTCCTGTGTCCCAGCCTGTCTGTGCCTGTCTCTGGATGAATGAATGAGTGACCAGGTCCCCAGAGAAAGAGATGTGCATTGTGTCCCTGAAATTTGCTTTCAGATGTGAGAGATTTTACATGTGGTGACTTTAACAACCAGGAGAGAGGCTGGCCAGTAGACACAATTTAAACAAATGTGCAGACGTTGAACCAAGACTCAGGTGTAGCTCAAACAGATGCCCCGTTTTGCTCTCCACGCATGACTAGGACTGCTAGTCATGGAACTCCATGCATGAAAACTCCATGCATGACTAGGACAGCAGCAAATGTAAACTTCCAAGAGTACTATTGGTTATACTTAGAACGGTTCCCCTGTCAACACTTTTGGTGCCATCTCCCTCTTCCCCACTCCCTGCCCCACACCCTATAGCTTAGCAGGACCTGAGCAGGAATGTCTTGTTGGCATCTACAAACTCATGCTCTGGGCATCTCCTTTCCTGGATGGGCACTGGATTGTATGCATTTCAGAGCATTGGGGAGCGGTCAGGATTTTAAATCAGAGTGACCCTGTGCTTATTCCTTTGAACTCCCTACCCTATCCTCAGATTACTTTTCTATAAATAGAGTCACCAACATCTGCTTTGTTTACCATGCAAGGGTTGTCGTGAGGCTGAAATAAAACAAAGTTTGTAAATGGACATTGTAATCAGGAAAGCTTTAAATTGCCTTTGTTCTTAGGTTGAACTCAATGAAACCACACATCTGCCAGGGGCTGAACCATAAGAACTATTTACTAAGGCCCTTCCCTGGAACACTGTACCCTAGAGGTCATGCACATACATATTTTAGGTGAAATACTGTGGGAAGATTTCCGTTACCATGTCAGGGGACAGGAAATAAATTTGATGAAAATTCGAGAGCCTTCCATCTCAGTGAAATTTCCAGAGGTTGGGTGGTATGGGTATGTGGAGACAGATATCCCTTCTAAGGTGGAGGATTAGTTGTTGCATCAGGCCCCTCCTAAAACCAAAAAGAAGGCACAACGCCTACTGGGCTGATTTGGACTTTGGAGGTAACATATTCATCATTGGAGTGTGTATTTCTACTCATTTGCCAAGTGACCTGAAAAGCTTGTTTGAGTGAGGCCCGGAACAGTGTAAGGCTCTGCCACAGGTCCAGGCTGCCATGCAGGCTGCTTTGCTGCCTGGGCCATAGGACCCAGCAGATCCAGTGGTGTTTGAGGAGTCAGTGGCAGATAAGGATGCTGTGTGGAGCCCTTGGCAGTCCCCTGTAGGTGAATCACAGCACGATCCCTTAGGATTTTGAAGCAGCCCTCCCATTCTCCACAGATAACCACTCTCCTTTTGGGAAACAGCTCTTGATCTTCTACTCAGCCTTGGTGGAGACTAAACACTTAACCATGGGCCACCAAGTGACCAGTGGTCTGAGTCACCAATCATGAACTGGGTGGTGGCTGATCCACTAATCCATAAAGTTGGGTGTGCAGAGCAATACTCCATCATCAAATGGAAGTGGTATATACATGTGATCTGGCCTGAGCAGGCCCTGAAGGCACACATAAGTTACATAAAGAAGTGGCCCAAATGCCCAGAGGTCCCGCTCCTGCTATGCTATCTTCTGTCTCCCAGCCTGCACCTGTGGCCTCATGGGGAGTTCTATATGATCAGTTGGTGGAGGAAGAGAAGATTCAGGCCTGGTTTACAGATGGTTCTGCAGGATATGTAGGTACCACCTGAAAGTGGACAACTGCAGCCCTGCAGCCCCTTCCTGAGACATCCCTGAAGGAGAGTGGGAAAGGGAAAGCCTCCCAGTGGGTAGATCTTTGGGCTGCGAACCTGATTGTTCATTTTACTTGGAAGGAGAAATGGTCAGATGTGTGACTATGTACTGATTCATGGGCTGCAGCCAATTGTTTGGCTGGATGGTCAGGGACGTGGAAGGAACACAATTGAAAAACTGGTGACAAGAAGATTTACAGAAGAGGTCTGTGGACGGGCCTCTCCGAAGAGGCAAAAATACTGAAGATATTTGCATCCTACGTGAATCCTCACCAAAGGGTGACCCCAGCAGGAGAGGATTTAATAATCGGGTGGATAGCATGACCTATTCCATGGATACCAGTCAGCCTCCTTCTCCAGCCACCACTGTCATTGCCCAATGGGCTCATGAACAAAGTGTGCATGGTGGCAGGGATGGAGGTTATCCATGGGCTTAGCAACATGGACTTCCACTCACCAAGGCTGACTCAGCTACAGCCACTGCTAATGCCCACTCTGCTGCAGCAGAAACCAACACTGAGTCTCTGACATGGCACCATTCCCCAGGGTAATCTGCCAGCTACCTGGTGGCAGGTTGATTACACTGGATCATTTCCATCATGGAAAGGGCAATATTTTTACTAGAATAGACGCTTGCCCTGGATATAGATTTGCCTTCCCTGTACACAATGCTTCTGTCAAAACTACCCTCCGTAGACTCACAGACTGCCTTATCCACAGTCACAGTATTCACACAGCATTGCTCCTGACTGAGGAGCTCACTTCACAGCAGACGAAGTGTGGCAATGTGGCATGGAATTCACTGGTCTTATCATGTTCCCACCATCCTGAGGCAGCTGGCTTGATAAAACAGTGGAATGGCCTTTTGAAGACTCAGTTACAGCACCAGCTAGGTGGCAGTACCTTGCGGGGCTTAGGAATGGTTCTCCAGGAGGCTGTATATGCTCTCAATTAGCATCCAATACGTAGTGGTGTTTCTCCCAAAGTCAGACTCACAGGTCCAGAAATCAAGGTGAGTTAATGGCAGTGGCATTCTTATTCTCATACTGGTGACCACTAGAAAATTTTTGCTTCCTGTTCCTATGATCTTATGTTCTGCTGAGATAGAGATCTAGTTCCAAACGGAGGAATGCTGCCACCAGGAGACACAACCATGATTCCATTGAACAGGAAGTTAAGACTGCCACCTGGCCACTTTGGGCTCCTCATGCCTCTGAATCAACAAGCAAAATAGAGAGTTTCTGTGCTGGTGTGGGTGACTGGATCCTGACTGCCAAGGGGAAATTGGACTACTACTCCACGATGGAAGTAAGGAAGGGGATGTCTGGAATACAGGAGATCCCATGGGGTGTCCCACAGTATTACCAAGCCCTGTGATTAAGGTCAATGGAATATTCAACAATCCCACCCAGGTAGAAATACTATAGCCCAGACCCTTCAGGGGAGAAGGTTTAGATCACCCCAGCAAGTAAAGAACCAGGACCAGATGAGGGGCTTGCTGAAGACAAAGGGAATACAGAATGGGGAATAGAAGAAGGTGGTGATGAATACCAGCTACAACCATATGACCAATGACAGCAACAAGGACTGTCATGGTTATGGTATGTCCTCCTTATATTTTATTTTATTTCTCCATTCGGACATTCTGAATGTAATCAATCCTCCTTATTTTTTTAATGAATATATCTCTGTGTGTGTGTATAGCCAACAATTTTGTTTTCTGTCTTCTCTTATTCCCTTATTGTGTAAAATAACATGTATCTACTTTATAGCATAGTTAAATATTGTTAACTTTACATCATATTATTTAAGTTACAGGGTATAAGCAAAAGAATAAAATTCACGAAGATGGCCGAATAGGAACAGCTCCAGTCTCCAACTCCCAGCGCGAGCGACACAGAAGACCGGCGATTTCTGCATTTTCAACTGAGGTACTGGGTTCATCTCACTGGGGAGTGCCAGACGATCGGTGCTGGTCAGCTGCTGCAGCCCGACCAGCGAGAGCTGAAGCAGGGCGAGGCATTGCCTCACCTGGAAAGCGCAAGGGGGAAGGGAATCCCTTTTCCTAGCCAGGGGAACTGAGACACACAACACCTGGAAAATCGGGTAACTCCCACCCCAATACTGCGCTTTAAGCAGACAGGCACACCAGGAGATCATATCCCACACCTGGCCGGGAGTGTCCCACACCCACGGAGCCTCCCTCATTGCTAGCACAGCAGTCTGTGATCTACCGGCAAGGCAGCAGCAAGGCTGGGGGAGGGGCGCCCGCCATTGCTGAGGCTTAAGTAGGTAAACAAAGCTGCTGGGAAGCTCGAACTGGGTGGAGCTCACAGCAGCTCAAGGAAACCTGCCTGTCTCTGTAGACTCCACCTCTGGGGACAGGGCACAGTAAATAATAACAAACGCAGCAGCTCTGCAGACGCAAACGACTCTGTCTGACAGCTTTGAAGAGAGCAGTGGATCTCCCAACACGGAGGTTGAGATCTGAGAAGGGACAGACTCCCTGCTCAAGTGGGTCCCTGACCCCTGAGTAGCCTAACTGGGAGACATCCCCCACTAGGGGCAGTCTGACACCCCACACCTCACAGGGTGGAGTACACCCCTGAGAGGAAGATTCCAAAGCAAGAATCAGACAGGTACACTCGCTGTTCAGAAATATTCTATCTTCTGCAGCCTCTGCTGCTGATACCCAGGCAAACAGGGTCTGGAGTGGACCTCAAGCAATCTCCTACAGCTACAACCTACAGCTGAGGATCCTGACTGTTAGAAGGAAAGCTATCAAACAGGAAGGACACCTACACCAAAACCCCATCAGTACATCACCATCATCAAAGACCAGAGGCAGATAAAACCACAAAGATGGGGAAAAAGCAGGGCAGAAAAGCTGGAAATTCAAAAAATAAGAGCACATCTCCCCCGGCAAAGGAGCGCAGCTCATCGCCAGCAACGGATCAAAGCTGGACGGAGAATGACTTCGACGAGATGAGAGAAGAAGGCTTCAGTCCATCAAATTTCTCAGAGCTAAAGGAGGAATTACGTACCCAGCGCAAAGAAACTAAAAATCTTGAAAAAAAAGTGGAAGAATTGATGGCTAGAGTAATTAATGCAGAGAAGCTCACAAACGAAATGAAAGAGACGAAAACCATGGCACGAGAAATACGTGACAAATGCACAAGCTTCAGTAACCGTCTCGATCAACTGGAAGAAAGAATGTCAGCGATGGAGGATCAAATGAATGAAATGAAGCGAGAAGAGAAACCAAAAGAAAAAAGAAGAAAAAGAAATGAACAAAGCCTGCAAGAAGTATGGGATTATGTAAAAAGACCAAATCTACGTCTGATTGGGGTGCCTGAAAGTGAGGGGGAAAACGGAACCAAGTTGGAAAACACTCTTCAGGATATCATCCAGGAGAACTTCCCCAACCTAGTAGGGCAGGCCAATATTCAAATCCAGGAAATACAGAGAACGCCACAAAGATACTCCTCGAGAAGAGCAACTCCAAGACACATAATTGCCAGATTCACCAAAGTTGAAATGAAGGAAAAAATCTTAAGGGCAGCCAGAGAGAAAGGTCAGGTTACCCACAAAGGGAAGCCCATCAGACTAACAGCAGATCTCTCGGCAGAAACTCTTCAAGCCAGAAGAGAGTGGGGGCCAATATTCAACATTCTTAAAGAAAAGAATTTTAAACCCAGAATTTTATATCCAGCCAAACTAAGTTTCATAAGTGAAGGAGAAATAAAATCCTTTACAGATAAGCAAATGCTTAGAGATTTTGTCACCACTAGCCCTGCCTTACAAGAGACCCTGAAGGAAGCACTAAACATGGAAAGGAACAACCGGTACCAGCCATTGCAAAAACATGCCAAAATGTAAAGACCATCAAGGCTAGGAAGAAACTGCATCAACTAACGAGCAAAATAACCAGTTAATATCATAATGGCAGGATCAAGTTCACACATAACAATCTTAACCTTAAATGTAAATGGACTAAATGCTCCAATTAAAAGACACAGACTGGCAAACTGGATAAAGAGTCAAGACCCATCAGTCTGCTGTATTCAGGAGACCCATCTCACACGCAGAGACATACATAGGCTCAAAATAAAGGGATGGAGGAAGATTTACCAAGCAAATGGAGAACACAAAAAAGCGGGGGTTGCAATACTAGTCTCTGATAAAACAGACTTTAAACCATCAAAGATCAAAAGAGACAAAGAAGGCCATTACATAATGGTAAAGGGATCAATTCAACAGGAAGAGCTAACTATCCTAAATATATATGCACCCAATACAGGAGCACCCAGATTCATAAAGCAAGTCCTTAGAGACTTACAAAGAGACTTAGACTCCCATACAATAATAATGGGAGACTTCAACACTCCACTGTCAACATTAGACAGATCAATGAGACAGAAAGTTAACAAGGATATCCAGGAATTGAACTCATCTCTGCAGCAAGCAGACCTAATAGACATCTATAGAACTCTTAACCCCAAATCAACAGAATATACATTCTTCTCAGCACCACATCGTACTTACTCCAAAATTGACCACGTAATTGGAAGTAAAGCACTCCTCAGCAAATGTACAAGAACAGAAATTATAACAAACTGTCTCTCAGACCACAGTGCAATCAAATTAGAACTCAGGACTAAGAAACTCAATCAAAACCGCTCAACTACATGGAAACTGAACAACCTGCTCCTGAATGACTACTGGGTACATAACGAAATGAAGGCAGAAATAAAGATGTTCTTTGAAACCAATGAGAACAAAGATACAACATACCAGAATCTCTGGGACACATTTAAAGCAGTGTGTAGAGGGAAATTTATAGCACTAAATGCCCACAAGAGAAAGCAGGAAAGATCTAAAATTGACACTCTAACATCGCAATTAAAAGAACTAGAGAAGCAAGAGCAAACACATTCGAAAGCTAGCAGAAGGCAAGAAATAACTAAGATCAGAGCAGAACTGAAGGAGATAGAGACACAAAAAACCCTCCAAAAAATCAATGAATCCAGGAGTTGGTTTTTTGAAAAGATCAACAAAATTGACAGACCACTAGCAAGACTAATAAAGAAGAAAAGAGAGAAGAATCAAATCGACGCAATTAAAAATGATAAAGGGGATATCACCACCGACCCCACAGAAATACAAACTACCATCAGAGAATACTATAAACACCTCTACGCAAATAAACTGGAAAATCTAGAAGAAATGGATAATTTCCTGGACACTTACACTCTTCCAAGACTAAACCAGGAAGAAGTTGAATCCCTGAATAGACCAATAGTAGGCTCTGAAATTGAGGCAATAATTAATAGCCTACCAACCAAAAAAAGTCCAGGACCAGATGGATTCACAGCTGAATTCTACCAGAGGTACAAGGAGGAGCTGGTACCATTCCTTCTGAAACTATTCCAATCAATAGAAAAAGAGGGAATCCTCCCTAACTCATTTTATGAGGCCAACATCATCCTGATACCAAAGCCTGGCAGAGACACAACAAAAAAAGAGAATTTTAGACCAATATCCCTGATGAACATCGATGCAAAAATCCTCAATAAAATACTGGCAAACCGGATTCAGCAGCACATCAAAAAGCTTATCCACCATGATCAAGTGGGCTTCATCCCTGGGATGCAAGGCTGGTTCAACATTCGCAAATCAATAAACATAATCCAGCATATAAACAGAACCAAAGACAAGAACCACATCATTATCTCAATAGATGCAGAAAAGGCTTTTGACAAAATTCAACAGCCCTTCATGCTAAAAACGCTCAATAAATTCGGTATTGATGGAACGTACCTCAAAATAATAAGAGCTATTTATGACAAACCCACAGCCAATATCATACTGAATGGGCAAAAACTGGAAAAATTCCCTTTGAAAACTGGCACAAGACAGGGATGCCCTCTCTCACCACTCCTATTCAACATAGTGTTGGAAGTTCCGGCTAGGGCAATCAGGCAAGAGAAAGAAATCAAGGGGATTCAGTTAGGAAAAGAAGAAGTCAAATTGTCCCTGTTTGCAGACAACATGATTGTATATTTAGAAAACCCCATTGTCTCAGCCCAAAATCTCCTTAAGCTGATCAGCAACTTCAGCAAAGTCTCAGGATACAAAATTAATGTGCAAAAATCACAAGCATTCTTATACACCAGTGACAGTCAAACAGAGAGCCAAATCAGGAATGAACTTCCATTCACAATTGCTTCAAAGAGAATAAAATACCTAGGAATCCAACTTCCAAGGGATGTAAAGGACCTCTTCAAGGAGAACTACAAACCACTGCTCAGTGAAATCAAAGAGGACACAAACAAATGGAAGAACATACCATGCTCATGGATAGGAAGAATCAATATCGTGAAAATGGCCATACTGCCCAAGGTAATTTATAGATTCAATGCCATCCCCATCAAGCTACCAATGAGCTTCTTCACAGAATTGGAAAAAACTGCTTTAAAGTTCATATGGAACCAAAAAAGAGCCCGCATCTCCAAGACAATCCTAAGTCAAAAGAACAAAGCTGGAGGCATCACGCTACCTGACTTCAAACTATACTACAAGGCTACAGTAACCAAAACAGCATGGTACTGGTACCAAAACAGAGATATAGACCAATGGAACAGAACAGAGTCCTCAGAAATAATGCCACACATCTACAGCCATCTGATCTTTGACAAACCTGAGAGAAACAAGAAATGGGGAAAGGATTCCCTATTTAATAAATGGTGCTGGGAAAACTGGCTAGCCATAAGTAGAAAGCTGAAACTGGATCCTTTCCTTACTCCTTATACGAAAATTAATTCAAGATGGATTAGAGACTTAAATGTTAGACCTAATACCATAAAAATCCTAGAGGAAAACCTAGGTAGTACCATTCAGGACATAGGCATGGGCAAAGACTTCATGTCTAAAACACCAAAAGCAACGGCAGCAAAAGCCAAAATTGACAAATGGGATCTCATCAAACTAAAGAGCTTCTGCACAGCAAAAGAAACTACCATCAGAGTGAGCAGGCAACCTACAGAATGGGAGAAAATTTTTGCAATCTACTCATCTGACAAAGGGCTAATATCCAGAACCTACAAAGAACTCAAACAAATTTACAAGAAAAAAACAAACAACCCCATCCAAAAGTGGGCAAAGGATATGAACAGACATTTCTCAAAAGAAGACATTCATACAGCCAACAGACACATGAAAAAATGCTCATCATCACTGGCCATCAGAGAAATGCAAATCAAAACCACAATGAGATACCATCTCACACCAGTTAGAATGGCGATCATTCAAAAGTCAGGAAACAACAGGTGCTGGAGAGGATGTGGAGAAATAGGAACACTTTTACACTGTTGGTGGGATTGTAAACTAGTTCAACCATTATGGAAAACAGTATGGCGATTCCTCAAGGATCTAGAACTAGATGTACCATATGACCCAGCCATCCCATTACTGGGTATATACCCAAAGGATTATAAATTATGCTGCTATAAGGACACATGCACACGTATGTTTATTGCAGCACTATTCACAATAGCAAAGACTTGGAATCAACCCAAATGTCCATCAGTGACAGATTGGATTAAGAAAATGTGGCACATATACACCATGGAATACTATGCAGCCATAAAAAAGGATGAGTTTGTGTCCTTTGTAGGGACATGGATGCAGCTGGAAACCATCATTCTTAGCAAACTATCACAAGAACAGAAAACCAAACACCGTATGTTCTCACTCGTAGGTGGGAACTGAACAATGAGATCACTTGGACTCGGGAAGGGGAACATCACACACCGGGGCCTATCATGGGGAGGGGGGAGGGGGGAGGGATTGCATTGGGAGTTATACCTGATGTAAATGACGAGTTGATGGGTGCAGCACACCAACATGGCACAAGTATACATATGTAGCAAACCTGTACGTTGTGCACATGTACCCTACAACTTGAAGTTTAATAATAATAAATAAATTTAAAAAAAAAAAAAAAAAAAAAAAGAATAAAATTCACTCAAGGACTTTAACTCCTCTTCAGGGAAAAGTGTGTGTGTGTTTTTGGTTGTACACAGGAGAGTTGTATCACATTAGGTGGAATTATGACCTTACTGTTGTCTTTATTTGGAGATTAAGTGTGGTTTAAGGAGATGTGCACAGGTGCCAAGTTGACAAGGGGTGGGCTTGTGATGGTTAATTTTATGTGTCGCTTTGACTAGGTCAGATATTTGGTCAAATATAATTCTGGGGCCTTCCTTGTGAGGGTGCTTTAGGATAAGATTAACATTTAAATAGGTAGCCTGCATCAAGCAGATTGCCCTCCCTTGTGTAGGCGGGCTCATCTAATCAGTTGAAGGCCTGAATAGAACAAAGAGCTGAGCCTCCCCCAAGTAAGAGGGAATTCTTACTGCCTGATGGTCTTCAAACTCGAACATCAGCTCTGCAGATTTTGGACTTGCCAGCCTTTCTAATTACAGGAGCCAATTCCTTATAATATCCATCTATCCATCTATCTCTATCATTATCTCTCTCTCTCTCTCTCTCTCTCTATCTATCTGTCTATCTATCTACCTATCTATATCTATCATCTATCTAACTCATATCTATCTATCATCTCTCTATCACCTCTCTCTCTCTCTACTATTGATTCTGTTTCTCTGGATCTATCTATCTATCTATCTATCTATCTATCTATCTATCTATCTACCTATCAATCATCTATCTCTATATGCTATTGATTACTTCTCTGGATCTATCTCTATCATCTATCTATCTATCTATCTATCTCATGTCTATCGCTTTATCTCTATCCTATCCTATCTCTCTCTCTCTCTATCATATCTGTCTATCACCTATCTCTATACACTATTGATTCTGTTTCTCTGGATCAATCAATCAATCTATGTATCTATCCATCTATCTATACACTATTGATTCTGTTTCTCTGGATTTATCTATCTGTCTGTCTGTCTATCTATCTATCTATCTATCTATCTATCTCATGTCTAGCTCTTTATCTCTATCCTATCTATCTATCTATCTATCTCTATCATATCTATCATCTATCTCTATACACTATTGATTCTGTTTCTCTGGATCAATCAATCTATATATCTATCCATCTATCTATACACTATTGATCCTGTTTCTCTGGATCTATCTATCTATCTATCTGTCTGTCTATCTATCTATCTATCTATCTATCTATCTATCTATCTATCTTTCTATCTCTATACACTATTGATTCTTTTCTCTGGATCTATCTATCTATCATCTCTATACACTATTGATTCTGTTTCTCTGGGTCTATCTCTCTCTCTCTACAGTATTGATTCTGTTTCTGTGGATCTCTCTCTCTCTCTCATACACTATTGATTCTGTTTCTGTGGATCTCTCTCTCTCTCTCTCTCATACACTATTGAATCTGTTTCTGTGGATCTCTCTGTCTCTCTCTCTTTCTCTCTCATACACTATTGATTCTGTTTCTCTGGGTCTGTCTCTCTCTCTCTACACTATTGATTCTGTTTCTGTGGATCTCTCTCTCTTTCTCTCTCATACACTATTGATTCTGTTTCTCTGGAGAACCTTGATAAATACGGAAGACATGAGGCAGATGAGAGTAGAAGAGTGTGTCAGAGTGACAGCCTCCAGGGCAGAGGGTTGGGTGGTTGGGAGCATTAATGAGGGGGTGGGAAGGGAGAAAAAAAGAGGAGACAGTTTTCAAAACACAAGATCTGCTTATTTCTCTATTAGGACATGGTTAAACAAATCTAAAGATAAAAGTCCAGATTTGTATAATAGGCAAAGTTAGAAGCCATAATACCTTTACAAAAGAGGTTTGCAAGGATGTTCTTTTCCTTTTTTTTCCTTTTCTCTCTTTTTTATTTTTTTCAGACAAGGACTCACTCTGTCTCCCAGGCTGCAGTGGTGCAATCATAGCTCACTGTAGCCTCGACCTCCTGGGCTCAAGTGATCCTTCTGCCTCAGCTTCCCAAGCAGCTAGGAGTATAGGTACACACCACCATGCCTGGCTAATGCAAGGACATTTCTTAAAGCTGCCTATTGCTCTAGGCACTTGCTATAGGATTGTGTTAGCCCACTAGTACTTTGCCTAAAACCAGGTACTTCTGTGTCCAGCAAGATCACCAAGCCTCAGTGGAAGCTTTGTAGCAGTGCTACCTGGACCCAGCTCTTACCTCGTAGGATGGTGACGTTGCGAAGGATTTCTCCATGCTGCGTGTCCACCGTCTTCATCTCCTCCACGATCATGGAGAGGTTCCGCACGTTGAGGTCCAGCCGGGCACTGAGCAGGCTGAAGCGCTCCCGGAGCAGGTCTGTGGTGCCCAGCATGATGGAGACAGTCTTGTTCAGGTAGTAGAGCTCCTCGGCATGGGTGTGGAAGCCCAGCGTGCAGGAGAGCCGCACGTCATCCAGGTACTTGAGCATGCTGTGCACGTGGCTGTCAGTGGCATTGATGTTGGTGAAGATGGTGCCAATTTCAATCTCGTGAGAAGCCATGCGTCCTTCCAGAGACTCAAACCTCTCCACGGTGCGGTTCTGGGCATAGTGGGTGTGGTACTGAAGATCATGCATGTTCTCCTCGTGGTCGTCCAGGAAGGACGAGATGTTATCCAGCTGCAGCTGCAAGCCCATGACCTGGAGTACCAGGTCATGCATGCTCTCGGAGTTCTGGCTGATGCGCTGTGAGGAGGCCCCCAGGGTGGCCTGGATGTTCTTGACTGCCTCTCCGGTCTTGGTGGAGGTGGTACGCAGGCCACTGAAGAGCCGGGTGTAGTTCTGCCAGTCGGTGACAATCTTCTGGAGGGTCAGGGTCTCCTCGTCCGTCTTCCGCTGGATCCCATGGATCCACTCGGAAGTCTGCCCCACGGTGAAGTTGATCTGGTGCATTGCAGCCTTGACATCGTAGCATTCCTGGGTGAGGTCCTTCAGAGAGAGGTCCAGGCCAGCTGTGGTGGCCTGCCAGCCTCTCACCTGGGCCAGGAAGAGCCCCAGAGACTGGTTAACCTGGTGGATGGAGAAGGAGCAACTGCCCATCTCCTGGGAGATCTGCCTGCTGGTGGTGGAGAGCACCTCCTGGGCCTGCAAGGTCTGGTCCAGCTGCACCTCCTGAGCCAGAAGCAGCTTCTGAATTCCCTCCAGCTCCTCCTGCAGTTTTCGGATCTCTGGCCCCAGTTGCCCAGCTTCATGGCAGAAAGAGCAGTTGTTCAGGGCTTTCAGATCTTTAGGGGAAAGGGACAATAGTTGGAGTTGCTGAAGGACCATGGTACGACGCTTCCTCTTTAAATTAAATATTTCAGAGCATAAGGAATTGGTAAGTAGCTTCCCAAACCTGCTTCCTTCCTGAAGTCCTGTTATGAATCCCTTCTTGGAAAAGCCTTGCCACCTCTATGGAATCTTATGTTTACCAACTGTCTTGACTCTGATCTGAAATGTAGCATTTAGGACATTTTCTCCTTCTCACCACCAAATTCTCAAGAACATATCTTCTTAATTTTTCTTAGGTGACCAGGAACTTCCCATTTAAACTTGATTTAAAAATTTCTCCCAATATTTGTATATCTGTTATCTTATTCAATCCTTTTACAATAATAAATTTGCAGAGAAGGTGGCACAGGGATTTTTGACTTGTGACTCAAGAGGAACGAGGCACAGAGAAGTGGCTTGGCAAATAGCCACGTATATTGGTGCCAGACCAGAATCTTCTATTTGAGTCAGAGAAGAATACCCCTGTAAACCCTTCTATCATTGTTCCTTCTGTCTCATTCTGTCTTAGATTGTTCCAGATTAAAGCAGGGGATAAACAACATCAAGAATTGTGGCATGACCTAAGCAAATTAATGGAAGAACAGAAAACCAAAGACCACATGCTCTCACTTATAAGTGGGAGCAAGATTGAATATATGTAGACCCTGGGCGTGGTGGCTCACACCCCTAATCCCAGCACTTTGGGAGGCCGAGGAGGGCAGATCACGAGGTCAGGAGATCGAGACCATCCTGGCTAACATGGTGAAACCCCGTCTCTACTAAAAATACATCCAGGGGATGGCGAACCAGCTAGGGAGGGAGCAGGGAGCTGGGGATGTCCTCTGTGCCTAGAAGGCTGGTGAAGGTTACTTGGTGCTGGGGCACTGTGGTGTGGGGAGGGCACCCTTGCCCTACCTTGATGATCACTGCATCACAGTCATCAGTCCATCTACTTACCCAGGCCCTGGAGATTTTTCTGCATTAACACAAGTTTCTTGTCATAAATAGACTGGGTCAAGGAGATGTCTTCGGAGAGAGAGTCCACTTTTCTAAAAACTGTAGGGAAAACAGATGAGAAGCTGGGGCAGGGTCTAAGCTCAGAGAAACAGCAGTCATTCCTTGAGAAGGCATGTTTATCAGCCCCTCTGCAACCAAAACCTTTCACCCTTCTCCTCTCAGGCTTCTTCATGGTGGTTAGGGAAGATACTTCTTATGGCCAGAGTTTGCCACAAGGCCCTGTAGAAATATAATCACTCACCCCACACCCCACATTTTAGAAATAGGACCTGATCATAGAATGGAACAGGGTAAATTCAGAAAAAAATATTTTTTTAAAAATTATTCTTATTCCTACCACCCATAGATTGCTACCATCAGTGTCTTCATGTATTTCTTCTAGTTTTGTTGATATTGATAACCATTCTTCAGCTACACAGATACATGCAGTGCTCTTCCCTTACTTGCAGGGGATACATTCCAAGACCCCCAGTGGATGCCCGAAACCTCAGAGTATGGAACCCTATACATACTATGTGTTTTCCTATACATACATACCTCAGATAAAGTTTAATTTATATATTAGGCCTAGTAAGAGATTAACAACAGCTAATAATAAAATAGAACTATTAGAACAATATGCTATAATAAAAGTTATGTAAATATGGTCTCTGTGTCTCTGAGAATATCTTATTGTACTGTACTCACCCTTCTTCTTGTGCTGACATGAGATGACACCATGTCTATGTGAAGAGATGCAGTGAGGTGAATGACATAGGCATCGTGACTTAGTGTTGGGCTACTACTGACCTCCTTGACCGTATGTCAAAAGGGGGATCATCAAGCTGTGATGTGGCCAATTGACCTTGGGTAACTGCGGATAAGCAGGGACTGTTGTACTTTCTTAGGCAACAAAAGCAAAACTGGGATGTTCTGAATATCTCATCTGCTTTCTTTGATGTTGCTTTATCGGTATCATGTCACGGATATTTTTCCATCCAGGGTTAAATCACTTTAACATCATTACTTTTGGTATCTGCATGGCACTCTATATAAATAATACAGCAATTATGTATGAATCCCCTATTGTTGGGGACACTTAAAGTACCTCCTCTTCTGAGCTCATAAATAAAACTTGATATATAAATATAAGTAATGCTTAATTCTAGAAATAATCCTTATATATGATGGTTGTGTGTATACAATAATTCTCTTGGGATAAATTGCTTAAAGTAGAATTATGGGACCCAAGGGTATTAACATTTTTGAAGTCCTTGATACAAGCTGCCAAATTGCTGCCCAGAAAAGGTTATACCAATTTATAGCCCATGGGCAGCCTTGCACTCTACTAAGGGGGCCATGTTGGCCAGTGGTTAGAGCACATCTTGGCAGTAGCAGGACGCCTGGCTTTTTCCAGTGGGTGCCTGAATGGGCCTGGTAGTGAGGAAGGGCATGGGTTGTTCGGAGGTTCAGCAAGATGTTTCCCACAGATCCTCTTAAGACCAAGTACAAGGGGAAAGAATTAGCACCACCAAGAGCACTGAGTAACACAGCTTCTAGTCCTAGTTTACATCACAATTTGTCGGGTGACTTTGGTCAAGTCAGTTACCCTTTCCTGAGCTCAATTCAATCACACGTAAAACAAAAATGTGGAGCTTGATGACGCTGAGGCTCTCATCAGCGCCAAAATTCTATGCTTTCAAATTATTTGGAATCTCCAGGTTCCAGTTAATACTGTACATCTCAGAGCTGTCAGGAGATTTACTTAATTAGTAACAGCGACACGTTGAGAGAGTTTGGGAATTAAGCACATGCTGTTACATGAGACAAGCACTTTACAGTTTACAATAGTTATTATTCCATTTGAGCCTCCCTACAATGAAGATTTCATGCATAGATGAACAAAGATACAGAGAGATTGGGTGACTTTGATTCCTATTCCTATGCTTCATTAAGTCTACTTCCAAGCCAACAGCCAAGGCTCACTCCACTCCGTGTAATTCATTCACCTGTTCATTTCTTTTTTCTTTTTTTTTTTTTTTGTGAGACGGAGTCTTGCTCTGTCACCCAGGCTGGAGTGCAGTGGTGTGAAAAGGGCTCACTGCAGCCTCAATCTCCTGGGCTCAAGTGATCATCCCAGCCCAGCCTCTTAAGTGGTCGGGACTACCAGCATATGCCACCATGTCCAGTCAATTGTCAATTTTTTTTAAATTGAAATGAGTGGGGTCTCACTGTGTTGCCCAGGCTGGCCTCGAAATCCTGAGCTCAAGTGATCCTCCCACCTTGGCCTCTCAAGGTGCTGGGGTTACAGACATGAGCCACTGCACCTGGCCTTGCTTATTTCTTCATTGTGCATTTCACGCTTAATCATTATAAATTTCTTTTTAAGCCATTTTACTTACTTTTTAGACATGATTTTTCTTCATCCTTATAAAATTATGTTTATAATGTAGACAATATGGCAAATAGTACTTATATATCACTTATAAATAAATAGGTATATTTTTGAGGTATGACTCTATCAAATTTTTCTTTTCCAACATTTAATTTAAAAATTTCTCAAACAATAGAAGGACTTGTACAGTGAAGACCTCTGTGCCTATCGCCTAGATTCTACAAGTAGCATTTTTCCGTATTTATTTTATATTCATCCATCTCTTTCACCCATTCATCAATCCATGTAAATTTTTGGATGCATTTCAAATGAATGTTTTACTAATGGGATGCACGGTCAAGAAAGTTTAGAGATCAGTGATCTAAACCAGGGGGTAGCAAATTACGGCCTGCAGGTGAAATCCAGCCCAATGCCTGATTTACAGGAGTTGCCACCCCTATTCATTTACAGACTGCTTGTGGCTGCTTTTGCTCTGCAATGAGTCTGGTTGTGACAAAGATCGTATGTAACCTGAAAAGCCTAAAATATTTACTATGTAGCCTTTTACAGAAAAATATGGCCATAATCAGCTCTAGATTATAAACTCCATGAAGGCAGGGTCTGTGTTTTACTAAGCAGTATACTGCCTAGTATAGAATATAGTTCTTGGCCTCCTGTATGCTCTTGATTTAAAAAAAAAATACTTGATTAAAATGAACAGAGTTGGTTTGTAATGTCTGCTGACTGATTTTCCCAACCCTCTGGACTGTGGTCACAATCCTGGTTGTAAAGCATTGACCAGTCTATTCACACACTCACACACACACCATACACACACACACACACACATGCTTTACCAATCTATAGTCATTCTTTCAACAGATATTATTGGGCACCTGCCATTTAGGCCAGGATGGTGCCAATACTGATCCAGGGACTTGGGATACCCAAGCTGGAGGCAAAAACAAAAAAGGAAACCCAAAGTTTTCCCATGGTTCACAAACATGCACGCCTCACCCCGGTTCTTCTGATCCTCTGTCCATTCACTCTGGATCTTGGGGCAAATCCTGTCCCCTCCCCAGGACTGTTCCCTCCCGCGAGGAGTAGGGCCAACCTCCTGCTCCGGCCTGCCAGGCTGACTCATGGACGTTATGCACGTAACAGTGTCTCACATTCTGTCGTCCTCTTGGAAACTCTTTAGTGCCTACGCTCTTCTCTGGGCCTGATCCTATGGTTCTTGGAGCTTTGATAATGGCCCAGGTCCCTTGGGTGCTGTGAGCTGAGGCCCTAAAAGGGGTGGCCAGAAATCTTGACAAGTTCTCTGACAGCAAGTTTGCGGCCTCTGATAGGCAGACCGTGGCTCCTTCCCTCTTCTGACCTGGGATTTTGGCCACTTTCTGAAAGGCCAAACCCTGCAAATTGATTTAGCAGAGACAGGTGGTGAGAGGCTTGGGAAGTTCTGAAACCCTTGGTCCTTGAATCTAGCTGTATATTGGAACCCTCGAGGGGATTTATAAATGACTAAGGCCTGGGTCCTACCCAGAGATTTTGATTTAATTCATCTGGAGTGAGTGGAGGGGGGGTACTCTGGCACTAGTATTTTTAAATGCTTTCCAAGGGATTCCAATATCCCCTGACAAGAGGGAAGAACCACGTCCCTTGATGGTGAAATGTAATTGACGCAACTCAGTGTTCCCAGTGCCTGGCACAGAGCAGGTGCTCGGCTTGTGTTGGATTAATTAATGCCTTCGGATTACTGGAAGACGACTTGGTGTCTATTCAAATCATTAGTATGCTGGCCTCTTGCCTTCAAGCTAAGAAGGCTGGTAACTGAATATCTCCAGCCGGGGCCAGGACGAGGCGCCTCTCCTTAGGGATGTGCTCAGGCTCAGGGTCTGCATGAGAGCAGGGGTTACCCCCTCAGAGCCTCAACTGCCTCTCCCTACTCCCGGCCTTGTTTCTAAAATCTAGTAGATTGGAACAAACAAACCTACCAGAGCCTGGATTTTCAAAGTTTGAAGCTAAGTGTGGAATGGGATTGCACTCTTAGCACTCTTAGTGAAATGGGATTACAAACACCAAATCTGTTGTAACCAGTTTACCACAATCTGTCAGCATCTGGAAGGCAGAAGTGACCTACCTCTGGCTGTGTGCTGTGACCTAGGTCAACTACTACAAACCCTAATGTGTATGAGAAGAATCAAACCTCAGATCCCTGGGTCTTACCTGCAGGACCCCCCAGATTCCTTGGTCTCAGCAGGTCTGGCTGAGGGAGACCCAGGAATTTGCATTTTAACAAATACTGGAGGTGAAATTGCTGCAGTAGGCATCCAGCCTCACTTTGAGAAACACTCACACAGACCATGGAAGGGGGCTTAGAAGTCACTCAATCCAGTGATCTCAATCCTGGGTGAACAACGGAACCATCAGGAGAGTTGAAAGATACCACATTAATTCCACGATTGGGGTGGGGCCCAGACATCGATATTCCTTTTTTTTTTTCTGAGATGGAGTCTCGCTCTGTCGCCCAGGCTGGAGTGCAGTGGCCAGATCTCAGCTCACTGCAAGCTCCACCTCCCGGGTTTACACCATTCTCCTGCCTCAGCCTCCCGAGTAGCTGGGACTACAGGCGCCCGCCACCTCGCCCGGCTAGTTTTTTGTATTTTTTAGTAGAGACGGGGTTTCATCGTGTTCGCCAGGATGGTTTTGATCTCCTGACCTCGTGATCCGCCCGTCTTGGCCTCCCAGAGTGCTGGGATTACAGGCTTGAGCCACCGCACCCGGCCAACATCGATATTCTTTAAAGCTCCAAGGTGGCTGTAACATGGAGCTGAAACTGAGAAGCACTGACCTGGTTGTATCATCTCATTACACCAAGGGGACAGCAGGGGTCCCCGGAGGCGGGTACCTTCCTCAAGACCACAGAGCTCATCAGTTGTCAGTGTCTGCAGTTTGGATTAGGCATAGAAATCCCCTAGCCAGGAAGATGCTGGCTCTGGGCCCTGGGATACAGATATCAAGTGTTTGTCTTTGCAGGGGAGCTTTTGGTGCTGGATCCCTGACCAGACACCCCACTACAGCCCGGGGTGGGCAAGCCCTGGACTCACCCAGAGAGGCCAACACAGCCACAGCCACCAGGAGCAGGGCCAGGAAGAGGTAAAGAATCCTCACCGATGTGTGCAAAGACAAGTTCTTCTGGCAGCGGCTGCAGCGGGGCCCTGGCCGGCCTGTAGGGCACACAAGGAGACAATGGCTTAGGCCAGTGGCTCAGGCCAGAGCTGAAGGGTCAGTTGTATATTCCTGCTCTGGCCTGTCTCATCACATTTAAACCAGGCTCAGAAGGGGAGCTGTTCTCGACCCTCATTCTCTACCTGTCCTACCGCCTTTCTCTAGGTGCTGGTGCTTTCTGGAATGCAGGAGACCGAGTCAGGACTTCAAAGAACAGCTCCCATCACTACCATCATCCTCTCTCCATGGCATCTTCATTTGGCCCAAGGGGAGGGGCAACACCTCTTCCCTCTCCATTGGTCCTACTGATGACCCACAAGATGAGCAGCCAGCCTGAGACCCCACTGAGTGACCAACTTGTCTGGGCTTGCCCAGGACCTTCTGGGTTTTAGCACTGAAAGTCTCCTGTCGCGGGAGCTCCTCAGCATGGTGCAAATCATCCTGGTTTGCTAAGATTGTCTAGGTTTTAAAACTGAGTCTTCAGGGTGCAGTGGCTCATGCCTGTAATCCCAGCACTTTAGGAGTCTGAGACAGGGGGATCACTTGAGCCCAGGAGTTTGAGGCCAGCCTGGGCAACATAGCAAGATCCCATCTCTATTTTAAAAAACAAAAAAGAAAATGGAAAGCCCCAAACCCTGGGAATCCCCTCAGTCTCTGGTAAACCAGAATGTTGGTTACCAGTCCCCATACTCTTCAGGGAACCAGAAGTTCTACTGGAAACCAAACAAATAGTCACAGTCCACCAGTGGAGTTACTGGTATGGAGGAAGGAGCGAGCCAGATGTTCCTGAATATGTGGGCAGGTGGCCAACACCCAGCGGGAATGCAGTGATGGCCCAGCTGCAAATTCCTAAGGTGAATTCAACTGTAGCCACACATTCTGAGTACTAGGATGCTTAAAAATCCTGATGCCCAGATCCCACTCCAGGCCAAACAAATAGGAATTTCCAAGGGTTGGTCTCATGCATCCACGGGTGACTGTAATGAAGAGCTAAGGTTGCGAACAACTGCTCTAACCTGCACCAAAGCACTGACGGGCCCCACTCCAAACAGCGGTTCAGGTAGCATGGGACACAATGAAGGGGACAACTCTGGGCTAGCTAGAAGATGGGCCCCAGGGACAGAGTATGTAGCTCTGGGAGATGGCAGACGTCCCTGATGGGTCTCAGGAGGAGCCCAGGAGACAGGGGGCACTTGTGCGAAGCTTTCATTTCAGGCCAAGCGCAGTGGCTCACACCTGTAAACCCAGCAATTTGGGAGGCTGAGACAGGCGGATCACTTGAGACCAGGAGTTTGAGACCAGTCTGGGCAACATAGCAAGACCGCTGTATCTACAAAAAATAAAAAAATTCATCCAGGAATGGTGGTGTGCGCCTATAGTCACAGCTATTTGGGAGGCTGAGATGGGAGGAACACTTGAGCCCAGGAATTTGAGGCTGCAGTGATCTATGGTTATACCACTCATACCAGCCTGGGCGACACAGCAAAACCATGTCTTTAAGAAAAAAAATTCTAAACTCCTTTGACTTCATTGGTACTGCACGCCCAGGGCCATGAACTCTGCCCTTTAACCATCCAGGAAGCAGTGCGGAAAGGACACCCAGGCTTTTGAAACCACCTAAAGAGACACATCTGTCACTGGCTTGGGGATGGAGATAGGGATCTCTCAGCCCAGAGTGGAGATCAGGGGCAGCCCAGAGTCCTTACCCTTCTGGGTGCACGGGAAGCTCGGCATGTCCTCGTCATCACCCACCAGGTCCTCTTCCGTAACGCACAAGGCATCTCCGTCGCCGCCGGCTGACCTCACTATAACGGAACCAGTGCCATCAGATCCAGAGCCATCCCAGCCCTCTCCAGCAGCCCCTTTTATTTAACAGTCCCCACATCCTGTGCCCACCTCTACCCCTGAGCCAGCTCACTGAGCTCCAGGTGGCCTGATGTAAGCTGCAAAAAGGGGGTAGACGTAGGAATCAGGTGGCTGAGGAGCTGGGATGTCCTGCCCCTCTGGATAAGGAGAGCTCCCCATTTCCCAAACGCTGGGAAAGACACATGGGCCAGCCCAGCGCCTGCTCTCTCTACAGCTTGTTGAAACCCCTGGAGGTGGAGTAAGGACAAATAAGAGCTGGCTGCTTGCTACAGCTTAGCGTGCTTCTATTCCCCAACACTTGGTCACTGAAGCAGAATACCTCTTCTCCAGGACAAGGCTGAATCTGGCCCCAGCATAGTCCCCTCCAAGACTCTGCCTCCAGTATAGCTGGGAGGCTGTGAAGAGGAGGAGGCCAGAGGGAGGAGGCAGTCAGAGGGAGGAGGAGACAGGATGGGCGCAGATCCCTACCTCACACAATCTCACCCAGGACCCACCAAGTGTCAAGGGGCCTTGGGCGGAGCAGGTCTCCTATCAGA
This sequence comes from Chlorocebus sabaeus, assembly GCF_047675955.1. Lineage (NCBI taxonomy): Eukaryota > Metazoa > Chordata > Mammalia > Primates > Cercopithecidae > Chlorocebus > Chlorocebus sabaeus. The sequence goes on along the minus strand of NC_132911.1, from coordinate 27,241,970 downwards.
GGCTGATTTGGTGCTTATTCCCTGGGACAATATGGTCCCTAACTAAGACCTAAATGATGTATCCCTCACTCAGAAGATTCCTCTAGTTCCCCAGACACTCTTCACCTCCCACTCCTTGTAAGCAAGACCTGGCCTTTTCCTTCCTTCCTTCCTTCCTTCCTTCCTTCCTTCCTTCCTTCCTTCCTTCCTTCCTTCCTTCCTTCCCTCCCTCCCTCCCTCCCTACTTTCCTCCCTCCTTTCCTTACTTCTTTGCTTCCCTTTCTTCCTTCCTTTCCTTCCCTTTCTTTCCTTCTTTCCTTCCTTCCCTACTTTTCTCCCTCCTTTCATTCTCTCTCCCTCCCTCCCTCCTCTCTCTCTTCCTTTTTCTCTCTCCTCCCTCTCACTCTCTTTCTCTCCCTCCCTCCTTCTGTCTTCCCTCTCCCTCACTTTCTTTCTATCCCTCCCTCCTTTCTTTCTCTCTGTCTCTCTCTCTTCCCTCTCTCTCTCTTTCTCTTTCTCTCTTTATTTGCTTGTTTTTTGGGGTCCTTAAGGATTCCCTGCTTCTTTTACCTTTAGCTATGCACTTAGCAGTATATCTGTAGTTTATTTAATGCCTAAATTTTATAGCCCGAGAATATTTTAAGTTGGTAATGCTAGAAGTAGAAGCTTCAAGTTTTGCTTTTTTCCTTTTTGTTTTTAATGCAATAAAGTGCTGGGTTTTGCCTCAAGGCAATCTTCACAGCACCTTATAAACTTTACAGTCCAGAGAATCACATTTATGGACAAAAAGACTGAGGTTCAGGGAAGTTCCGAATGTTGCTTCACAGCCCACAGAATAGAAGTGGTGAAGCCACGATGTGAACTCGGAAATCTTTTCTATCATACCTACAACCACCTTGAGGTAATGTGCAAAGGTTCCACAAAGTGCTAAGAGATCTTGCTCCTGCAACAGCAAGGTCAGCGGGTAGACAAGAAGAGGGTGGCACGTGAATGAGCTGCAGAGCCCTGGGGGCTCCTGACCATGACTGATGGGCATCTTGAGTCTCATCCTAGACCTGTGAGCACCTGAGGCCCAAATGCCATGCCACAGCCATTGTGATCAACATAGGAGCTGAGATGCATCAGCAAGGCGCCGTTGGTAAGCAAGGGCAGCTCTGAATGGACTCGGTAGGGAGAGGACTGAGGGTGACCCCAAATTACAGATGCTACCATCACGGCCATGAATGTCCTCTGCTTGGCCTTCATGCATGGCTTAAACATCACTTCCCCAGCAGACTTTCTTGAGCTCCCAGACTAGCGTAAGGCCCTGTTGCCCACACCTCACATGCTCTGTGCTCTCCTGTGGAAGAATGCACCTCTCCTATCCATGCGGTAGCTCTCTTCCCCAGCACTTCAGCTCCGAGGGCAGAGACCATCTGTTTTATTCTCTGCTTTATCCAACACCCCAAGCACAGTGGTTGGCATAGAGAAAGACTCAACAAACACAATTTCAAATAAACCAACAAAGGATTTGGTATTATGCTTTTCAGCCATTCTATGCCTGCCTTGGAGCTCTTTGGGGAGCTTTCAAGGGACCAATGTCAGTCAGAGCTCCACCCCCAGAGATTGAATTAATTTGGGGCGACAAGGAGACCTGCGGTTTAGGACTTTCAAAGCGCCCTCACATCTATTACCCCATTTGATCCCTACAAGTAGCCCGAGAGACAGAGTGAGCACATTTTCTCCTGATTTGACAGGTGAGGAAAGTAAATTTTGTGTATGTGGGCATGTGTGTGAGGGTGTATGTGATGCATGTGTGAGTATACATGCATGCTGTGCTTGCACATATGTGCACGTGCATTTTTGCCCATGAGTGTGCATGTGTGTGTACCTGTGTATGTGTGGTGTGAGGTTTTTAATGCCTGGCTCAAGTCACAGAGTTGGGCAGTGGCAAAGCTTCCTGAATCCTGGTTTTCCTCTCCACAATAGGAGATTCTAGGTAGATTTGCTTACTGGGGCACTCGTGCGTGTGTGGGGGCAGCGGGGGTGCGGGCAAGTGCTCTGGAGGGTAAAGCAGGAGAAGGAAGGAAGCATGAGAAGTTCCTTTTCATGCATATCCTAAGAAGCATCACTTTCAGCTCTCCTTGGGCAGCTGTCCCGTCATCAATCTGCCAACAGTTTACAAGGAAGCCTGGCCTGGGCGGTCACCAGGATTACGATCTCTTTCCCATAAATGAATGCCTGAGGCAAGGCAGGGGAATTCCTTGGTACCTTCTGTTTCTGTCTGACCAGAACCTCCCCCTACTAGCCATGGCCTCTCACCTCCAGAGAGCCCAGTCAGAACCACGCTGTGGGCTGTGGGATGTATTCACCACCACCCCGGAGCTACCGTGGGGTAGTATTCCTTCCATCCCTTAGAGCAGAGCTGCCTCCTCGGCCCAGTTCCTCGTCTCTCCCCATCCTTGATGAGCTCCTCTGCCCTCCCCCGTGACTGGGCCTCCTCCCTGTTCTGGCTCTAGGGCCAATTTCATCACTTCACTGTTTATAGCCTTTGCAGGGAATCTGGGATGACTTAAATCAAGCAAGGCTGACACCAGGCTTCAGCAAACACCCTCTCAAAAAACACAGAGCTTTGTTATAACCAGCTTTCCCAGTGGATAGCCCCCCAAATTAGCAACTGTTAGCCAGTGGAAATTGCTAACAAGGCGTTCCAGTACTGCACCAAGTGACCCATGGGAAGGGAAGTGGCAGCTTCCAGCGAGGATCTCAGATCTCTCTAGGCTAGGGAGACCACGGATGTTTGGCCATCTTCCCTCCATTGACATCTCAGCTCCATAACTCACAGCCCTCCCCAATCCACAAAGAGGTCTTCTCTCTCTAATCCCTTGGATTTCCTGTCTTCCAGCACTAAGCCCCGGACCATGGGGACCCCTGACTCATCTATGTCTGGAATGTTGTAGTAACTCACCACTGTAGCCTCGTTCACTTAATAAGAACATAATCCAAAGCATTTGTGAGGCTCTTATAAGCCAAGCCCTTTGCAAGCACAAGCTCATTATGTTCACGTTATACCAAGATTGTTCTGATCAGAGTATGTATGGATGAAGAAACAGAATCAAGAATGAAAAAGCCCTGGCTGAGGCCCCAGGGTAGTGATTGATTAGAGGATGACTGATTAGGCAGGCATCCGTAGTCCCTCCTTGAACTAGGCCAAGCGGAGTTAATAGAGATGGCAAAATAATTTCCTTCCCCTCTCCGTCTTCTACGCCTATTCTCCTGCCATCAAGGGCAAACTGACTTCGTGTTGGGTGCACCAGCTCTCCAAAGGTATTTCAGGGATAGAGAACCACAGCCTGAGAGGGTGGGAAGGGAATTTGCAAATTCACCTCCATCATGTTACAAAGGCTCAGATACGTTAAGTGCCCTGGAAGCTGGTTAGTGGCTCCTAAATATCCAAGAATCTGAGGCAGGATCCAAACACGCATTCTAGTGTCTGCAGAGTTGCGCATGCCCATCTCAGAAAGGCCTCAGAACCGGCACAAGGCCTTTCCATACAAGCCTGATATCAGTTGACAGGTCACACTCCTAGCAGTTTGCTACCTCCCTGCAATCAGGAAAGCTCCCCTCAGCTGCTTTCAGCACCGGGTTGATCACATAGTGGATGTTTCATAAAGATGTGTTTTCTGACCCTCTGCAAAGGCCTATGTTTTCAGTTAACTGTTATCCTCTACTGTTTTAGCCTATGTTTTCACTTAACTGTTATCCTCTGCTGTTTTAATCAGGAGCTCATGTGTCTTTAAAAAATGAAGATTGATGACTTAAAATAGGGTTGAAATCTGGTTTATTCTTAGGATTCTCCATGACTAGGGAGTGCTGGAGACAATGGGTGCATTTGGGGTGCAAGGCTTAAAGCAGTGAAGGCAAAATGTATAGACCACGGGCTGATGTTTGAACTGCAAAAGAATGAGCCGGTGGAGGAATGGGTAGGAGCAAAATGTTGGCTCTGCTTCTCCTCCCCTTCTCAGAACAGAACAAAAGACACCATACTCTCCTCCTAAAGCTCCAACGGCTCTTGTTTGCAGGGCTCATGTTTTTCCATTGTTGCCCCAGTTAATTGCCTTACAATACCACCTGTATGTAACATGTCTGTAACTCTCTAAAGTAAGGCACTGGTTCTTGTCTGCGTCAGGTATAAAGAAATGGAGGACTCTTGCCATGCTGCAAATGGAGGAGTGCCTGAGTGTGAGGCATGCTGGGTGTCTGGAAGGGGTAATGAAATCTTCGTGTTATGATAGGCTCTAGGTGTCTGGAGAGAGGCTCCATTTGTAGGAAGGCAGAAATAGCATTGGTTGCCTTCTGTCTCTTCTCTCTTTCTCTCTCTCTCTTTCTCTTTCTCTCTCTCCTCTTCCTTTCTTCATCTTCTAGGAGCAAGGTTATTTTAGCAGGAGTGGGTGGGCTTGGAAGAGGACACTGGAGAAGGTAAGGAGATGCTGGGACCTAAAAACCTACGGGAAAACTCCTCTCTGGGGACAACCTTGGGACAGCATGGGAATCATGAAAGAATGAACATCTGAGACTCGGTGAGCCAATTTCTGCCTGCCCTGTTCCCAAGGCCCCAAGGGACCACAGCTGCTGTGAGGGAGGGCCACGGTCCCTGTCATAAAGAAGCCAGCCCCGTGGATTTCCTAGTGAAAGGCACAGCCAGGCCCCAGTCTTATTGCAGCGATTACTATCCGAATCACAGGCAGGGTGCTTAGAAAAAAAGTTAAATAGCCTGGGAAGGCCAAGGCCAAGGCTGCAAGCCCAGACCCATAAAATAGTGGCAACCACTAGAGATTTGAAAGGGCCTCTCTTCCTGTCATCCCTTAGGTCACAATATCCATCTCAAACTCCAGAAAGAAGGACAGCCGTAAGAGGAGAAATTCCTTATTTTATTTTATTTTTTTTAAGCCTCTGCTCCCACAGAGCCACGTAGCAAGTTTGATGGAGGGTGCATGTCTTGGCACATTGCTAAGCACGGCCACTGATTCCACTGGGGTTGAGCTTGGTTTAGCTCTCCCTTTGCGGGTAGAAAACAGCCCGGACCTGTTAACCAACTGCTAACTCAACTGTGGTCACCGATGCCGGCTTTCTTTTGGTGCCCACAGATGTGTCCTTGGTTCCCTCTTTCGCCTTTCTGGGACTGCATTCTTCCATCTGAGTCAACAAGGGGGAGCGATTCGAGGAATTGAATAAAAGGTCTTTCTTTGGGCACTTCAAGGAACATATTTTGATAATTATCTTCTGCAGGGTTCACAGAGTGGGTTTTCAAAACAGCCAATTGGATCAGTAAAAATAAAGATTTAAGAGTCTTCTCTGGAGCCAATGCTGTATTTAAAGTGCAGCATAGCTATAGTTTAAGGCTGGAGAATGCTATAAGTAAGGCTGCAAAATTGTTTTCATTAGAGCCCTTCCACCACTACCCCCTCTGCACAGGCTTCCTTTGTGGGTTTGTCTGTAATCGGTTGGGAATCCGCCTGCCCACTCAGGTCTCAAGACGCGGGTCCTTTCCCTTCAGATCTTCCTGCTCAACAAGTTGTCCTTTTCTGCTTCCGTGGCTCCGCCAGTTTCTCTCCTCCAGCACTTGCCCCTTTTTTGGTCCCTATCCTCAAGCTTCTGCACCCCTAAAACCACATCTGCTGCTCTGAGACAGGCTTCTCTCCCGGTTCCTGCCACCTCCACCTGAATCCCTTCGGCTGCCTCCCAGTCTGTTCTTGGTAACCACAGAGGTTGTGGGTAAATCCCTGCTTTATCCTAAACCCTCTTTAACCTAAACAACTTTCCTCCCCTTTTTCGCCCTCCACTCCTCTAACTGAGACCCTATTCCAGGTGGTGCAATTCTTCATTAGATGGGCATGGCCCACTCTGCACAGACATTCAGCATCCTGGCCTTGCCCACTAAAGGCCAGTAGCAATCCCTGGTCATTGTGACAACCCCGAATGCCCACCCATTTCTAAATACCTGCTCGCAGCCTGGTGCTGCCTCTAGTTGAGATAAGAACCCAGGCTACTCACCCAACACAACAGGCGCTCTCCCCTCATTACTTACACATTGGTCTCCTCTATGTACACAGCACTCCCCCCGATTCCCCTGAACCCCATGAATTCAGAGGGATGGGAGGGGTGGGAATCACCGGCTTTCTTTTCTTTTTTTTTCTTTTTTTTTTTTTATAGACAAGGTCCTGCTCTGTTGGCCAGGCTGGAGTGCGGTGGTGTGATCACTGCTCAGTGCTGCCTGGACCTCCCAGGTTCGAATGATCCTCCCACCTCAGCCTCCCAAGTAGCTGAGGCTACACGTGTGCACCATCACACCCAGCTAATCTTGCTTATTTTTTGTAGAGACAAGGTCTCACTATGTTGCCCAGGCTGGTCTCAAATTCCTGGCCTCAAGTGATCCTCCTCCCTGGGTCTCCCAAAGTGCTGGGATTATAGGCGTGAGCCAACATGCCTGGCTGGGAATCACCAGTTGTCTTGATCCCTCTTGTCACCTCTGATCCTGCAAACCCTAGCCTGTCTCGCATGGGCACCCCACTTCCCTCCTCTGAGCTTCATGTTCCTTATGTGTAAATGGTGGGGAGATGGTCTGCTTCAATGAGCTGCTGTGAAAATCCAATGAGATATATATGAAAAGTACCTGGCACATAGTAAATGCTTAATAAATAGTAGTAGTCACTTTTGTTAGGATTATTTTTCTATACTATTCCAATGAATGCTCTCATTTATGGTCATCTCCCAACCCCTATCACTCCCAGGACCAATTTCCAACTTACAAGAAATCAGTTTTTCAAAACATATCCTATGGGACACTAGTCCCAAATTATTCTTTGTGAAAAAGGATTATTTGATCAAGTAAGTGTGGAAAACATGGCATACTCTATCGCCATCTTAGAGATTCACATTCACATAGCAAACATTTTGAAAAGTGCTGCAAAAAAAATAATAAGCCCATTTAAATCTGTGTTTAATTCCATGTTTCTCAGACTTATTTGGCCATGGAACTTCCTGCAGATCTTGAAATGTATCTTTTCATTCTGGGACCTATGTTCAGAGGCAGAGGGACTCTGACTTTAGGGAACACTGTTCTGGGTAATGACATCACCTGGACTGGATTATTTCTTCATTCTGTCTCCTGCCATCAGCTTGAATGGAGGCAGCTTTTCTGTTGAAACTCAGGGCTCCTGGACATGGGACTTACTGTCTCATCTCTACACATCTTGCCTGAGCTCTGGAGCTTAAGGCTTATCGCTGTTCCATCTGCTTGATCTCAAGCCCCTTCCCTTCTTTATCCCCAGTGCACTAAGCCTTTCCTTGCTCTCCTTCCTCCAGGCTCTCATTCTCCCTGAGCTCCAAGACCAGCCCAGTCCCCAGGGTTGGCTTCTGCCCCCTGGAGCCTGTAGTTCTCTCTCCTGGGCACCATCACTTCCATCCTCAGCCTGCTTTCTTCGCACTGCACTAGGGAAGCCTGGCGCTGCAGGAGAGTGTCAGAGGGCAGCACACATTTGGCTTCAACCAAGTCCTGCTGTCAGGAGCCTCACTTCCCATTCCTGGGTTCCTCGGGGGTCAGCCCACCTCATTCTCTAAAGATGAGCTCACCCCCTCCTTTTCTGAAAGGATCAAGACCATGAGGTTCTAACTCCTTTCTTTATGATCCACTAACTCTGTACAGATGCCTACACTTCAAACCCAGCCTGGGGGAGGGATGGGGAAAGAGGCCTTCTTGTGCATTCTGAGTAGCCTGGCACCCTCTGTCAATACTGCAAGGGTGAGTGCCCTTTGACTCAGTAATCCTTCTTCTAGGAACTTCATGTTAAGAGAATAATTATACGACTAGGCCAAGGTGTACGTGTAAAGGTGATCACTGCATGCTATGATACACCTGGGGGAAAAGGCAAATAGTTAAAATGCCCATCTCTAGGAGATTGGTTACATAAATTATCACAGAGTCTTACTATGGGATGTTATGAAACCATTTTTTAAAAATACTGCAAGGTGGGTGCGGTGGCTCACGCCTGTAATCCCAACATTTTGGGAGGCTAAGGCAGGAGGATCACTTGAACCCAAGAGTTTAAGATCAGCCTGGGCAACAAGGTGAAATCTCATCTCTCCAAAAAATACAAAAATTAGCTGGGCATGGTGGCATACACCTGTAGTCCCAGTTACTTGGGAGGTTGAGGTAGGACAATTGCTTGAGCCCAAGAGGTCGAGGCTGCAGTGAGCCATGATAATGCCACTACCCTCCAGCTTGGGCAACAGAGCAAGACCCTGTCTCAAGCAAAGAAACAAACAAACAAAAGCACAAGCAACAACTAAAAACCACCACCAACGACAAAACCCCAAGTGATTGGGAGGCTGAGGAGGGAGGACTGCTTGAGGTCGGGAGCTTGAAACCAGCCTGGGCAATATAGCTAGACTTCATCTCTACAAAAAATACAAAAATTAGCTGGGCATGGTGGCACCTGCTTGTAGTCCCAGGTACTTGGGAGGCTGAGGTGGGAGGATCCTTGAGCTTAGGAGGTCAAGGCTGCAATAAGCTACGATGGTACCATTGCACTCCAGCCTGGGCACAGAGTGAGACTGTGTCTCAAAATAAAATACAATTAAAAAAGAAACATGGATAGTAAAATCTTATCTACATGAAAAAAATCTGTGCAAACATACACAGAATGATTTCTGAAGAATGTTCATCTACATTTTGTCATTTATTATCTCTAAAGGGTAGGAGTTCAAGTGAGTGAATGTTTCTCCTTTTCGGAATGTTTTGGTTTTTTAAAAAAATAATAAATGTGTTATAAAAAGGTTAAATGCAGCTGCTAGTAATGCAGTTTGTCTGTAACCATCTTTTCTCCTTCCCTTGCCTCCCGATAAAGAGATTCTTTCTCCTCAAAGCGAGTATCCCCCAGTTCCACTGCTCTGTCCCCAAGTCCCCATACGCCTGCTCTTCTGTCCCTCCACCTTCCAATGAGCACGGGCCATCCCTTCCTTGAAAACCCTTTGAGCTGGGCCCTGCCTCCGACTCTAACGACATAGCTCCTCCTGCGCCTTTGCTTCTGATCTACCCTGCCCCTCTGGCCCTTGCAACCTGGCCTTCTCTGATCCACGAATCCTGAGCTAACTCTGCTGATCAGTAGTCAACGTGGGGGTTCATTTCCTCCCCCTTGGAACTCTCTCCTCTCAATTTCCATGACATTACTATCATGGTTTTCTGCCTGTGTCCTTGACTGCTCCTCTTGGCTCCTTTACAAGCTCATTTTCTTCCTCCCACTCTCTAAAAGTAGAGGTTTCCCAACATGGGCTAAGGCCACGAGAGAATATCTCCAGGGGCAAGTGGCAAACAGGCCTTCTCCTGACAAACCCTCCCAGGGCTCTCCAATGTCAACCAGACACAACCGCATGTCCTTCATGGAGCACTCAGGTGCTGTCTGGCTTAGGGCTCCCTCAACTGCAGGCCATCTCTCTCCCCCACCACCACTCTTCCCCCCGGACCTGCTGTCCAGCTTTTCCCAGCACTCCTTCCTGCCTTCTTCACTGTCCCCATCCAAGTCTTCCCCCACCCTTCAGCTCCGCTCTGAAGCCTTTCTGAACTGCCCAACTTGAAATGCTCCCTTTCTCTCCCAGGATTCTCATCCAATCTCCCGTATATGTCATGCATTTGTTCTTTTGTGGCATCTGCCTGGATGATTCGGTTCTCCTCTCAGGTATGCACGTCTTGTTTCTGCTGGGAGAGCAGAAAGCACCCAGGCTTGCCTTCCAACTAGCGTGCTTCCTCCCTGAAAGCAGGAACTCCATACTTGTTGGCTGACTGAAAAGTGTGGGCTGGGGCAACATCCCAGAATAACCCATTTTTTAGCTTGGGTTCAGGTGGAGGGAAGGTATCTCATCTGAACCATGAAGAAGGTGCCTGCAGGTCTCTACTTGGAGACGTTCAGGACACTGATGGAAATACGGCTATGAAGCCCAGAGAAGCGAATCTGGTGCCATCAGATTTGCCGACTTCCACGTGTCACATCTTCAAGGCTGGGAGAGATTGTTCAGGGAACGGGTGCCAGCAAGAACCAGGAGCCTGTCTGGGGCTGAAACCGAGGACGCATCTCGAAGAACAGCAGCAAAGAAGGAAAGCCAGGAAACGAGTCCAGCCCACCCCCAAACTCTCTCGCTGGGACCTCCCTTAAGACACTTATCACTGTTAGTGTTTTTTTAAGTGACTTGCACACAAATCCTACGTGTCCTAGTAAAGAGTAAGCTCCTTGAGAGAAGGGACAGCATCTGAGCTCTTTGTAGCTTCCTCAGTCCTTAGACATATATAGACGTACAGACCCTGGCACCTGGCAGTCGCCCCATGGATGTTTGTTGAATACAGGCATCTTTCTGCATCTTTATGGAATGCCTGTGTGAGGTTCTGAGGATACCATGGTACAGTATAGATGTGCACACTGAACAGATGTAGTGGACACCCCTAAGTGCTAGGAACAGACAGAGACCCCACTCTCATGAAACTTACACTCTGATACCATCCTGTGGGATCATCTGGTCCACCTGGATGAGGGGACTGACCCCAGGGAGTACCATGGACTTCATCCCAGTGATAAAGTTGGCCTGCGACAGGGCTGGGCCTGACCCTGGGACTCAGTACTCTACACAAGCGCGCACACACACACACACACATATCACTAAATGAAACATGATCAAACATTGGCAGTGCATGTATGAGAGGCATGCCCAGCTAGGCCACACTGTGCACCAATTCTAACACCCAGAACAGCTGCCTGTCCTTCATGGAAACTGCCAAGCTATCCATCAACCTAGCCTACTGAGAAACAGAATGCTTTTTCCTCGCTCTCAAATGAGCCTTGGGACCTGAGTCTTCAGTTACCAGGCTTACCCCCAGCTGGAGGGCAAGATGACTGTTTTGGCCGGGGCTGGGGGTGGGGCGGATGTTTAAGGGTTTCGAGCTAAACTCCAACATCTGAGCTGCGGGGCTCCCTGGACCCCTCAGTCAGGCCGTCTGGTGGCTCTTTTCACCTTCACCACATCAGTTCCTTTTCTTCTAGCTCTGGCTCCTTCCGGTGCCCCTGGGGAAGGAGGTCAGGCTTTCTGGGACCCCCAGCCTGGCCGCTCGTGAGTGGAGATCCTCTCCTCTCTGCCAGAGGAGCGGTGCAGGGTGGATTCCTCCCGGGATTGCTTCACTGTATTTTCACAGCCCCTCCTCTCCCCACCTCCAGCCTTTGCCCACATGAAGTGGGCACTGCTCTCTGATTCTGCAGGGAGGGGCTGTTCCTCCCACGCCTGAGGAACACAGGGCTGCCCCCTGCCCTGGCCACCGCAGCCAAGCACAAGTCTCTCGGGGCAAAGGGGCCACATGGTGGGCCCGCTTCCAGCCATCTCACCACTGAGTCACTTCCACTCCCCAAGTGGTGCTCAGGCGCAGAGCTCTTGGGCCTCAGGGACCACCCAGGAGGACAACGGGGCTGAAGAGGGCAGATGATGGTGCCAGGACTAGACATGTTTTTGTCTCTTAAATCAGTCTTCACAATGCACCAGCCTGTGTCTTGGGCATCTTGGGCGCGGGTCCTTCTCACTGGAGGTGTGGAAACAACTCCACAGGTGGCTGCTAGTGGCTTGGACAAGCCAGTGGGAAACTCCAAGGTGGGCCTGTCACCAAGGGGCTGGTGGCACCTGAGTGTCTCCTTAGGGCCACGTGCGAGAAGGGCCAGGTGCCAGCTTGGATCAAAAGAGGTGGTGGCCTGGGAGGTGCAGTCAGCTGGCCATGGGGCAGGAGGGGCCTGGAGGTGGAAATGGCTTGGCTGGCAGAGTGGGCCCTGGCGCTCGGCCACTGCTGGGCTGGGCAGCCCAACGAGCATGTTTTCTTAATCACCATCCCCACCATCACCTGTTCTCCATACGACATCACATCACATCACATCACATCACATCACATCACATCACATCACATCACATCACGTGTTTATTGTGAGCAGGGCATGATCCTTTGCCAACAGATGTAATTCAAAGATTGATGTGGCCTTTGGAGGAGCACGGAAAGGGCTCTCTGGAAGGGGCTGCCTGCCCTGCTCTGCCAGGCACTTTACTTTTTCCACTCGGGCGAGAAAAGTGTTGGTTCTTTACACCCCACAGATCCCAAAAGACAAATATTTGCTGTCTGCCCTGCCGTTTCCATCTCAGGTAGAGGCGGCGGCTCTTCCCGGCTGCCAGGGAGGGAATTGCTGGAAGTCAGTCCCCAGTCCTGCAGCCTGGGCAGCCCCTGCGATGTTAGGGGAGATCACTGAGGGGTTTCCGGAGGCTGGAGGAAAAACACACCAGCGCTGCCCTCAGGGCCTCCGTAGACAGGAATCCCGCCCCGCACATGAAGAGGCTGTGGGATCCAAGGAAAAGGAGGAGAGAGGCAGGGCTTGGCTTCCTGTATAGGAACCCACAGCACAAGGACAGCCTGGAACTCTGCAACGTGGTGTCAGCGGGTCCTCCTCAGGCACCTTCTTTTAAATATTCATTCACACCAACTCTTTTCTTCTCTATGTCACAGGATTTTGGCCCTGCTTCTTTTTTTTTTTTTTTTTTTTAATAAATTTTATTTTTTTACAGACAGGGTCTCACTCTGTTGCCCAGGCTGGAATGCAGTGGTGCAATCATGGCTCATTATACTTCAAACTCCCAGGCTCAAGTGATCCTCCCTCCTCAGGCTCCGGAGTAGCTGGGATTACAGGTATCTGTCACCATGCCCAGCTGGTTCTCTCATAGTGCTTGTCTGGAATTGGGGTGGAGCCACTCTGAGAATGTGAAACATCTTACCACCATCATCAAGGTTCAGGGCAGTGTGACCCCTTGTAAGATGTGGTCCAAGACCTTTCTGGAGGCTTCCAGTAATGGTCTGCCCTGGGCCAGCTGACTGCAGAGGGTTCAGCTGCAAAGGTGTCTCAGTGAGGAGCAGGACTTGGGGCGAGGCTCCCCTTGCTGCCTGCCAGGTGCTCCCTAGGGCTGATTATAACTTGCTTGGCTCATCCCGCACAGCCTAGGACTTGGGGAGGCCAGCGGGAAGCACAGAAAGGTGCCAGAAGCAGAGGGAAGGAAACCACAGAGAGGCAGGGTGGATTCTAGACTAGAAGTCAGGAGTCCTGGGCTCTAGTCACCCGACCAACTGTGATTCGTAACAACTCACTTCTGTCTACAGGACCAGCTACACAATTTGTGGGGCCCAGCGTCAAATGCAAGTGTGTGCGTTTGTGTGTTGGTGGGACGGGATGACTTGTTAAAAAATTGTAAGAAGTTCAGGCCGCATGGTGGATCAAGTCTGTAATCCCAGCACTTTAGGAGGCCGAGGTGGTAGGATCATTTGAGGCCAGAAGTTTTAGACCAACCTGGGCAACATAATAAGGCCCCGTCTCTACCAAAAAAAAAAAAAAAAAAAAATCCAGGCATGGTGGTGCACACCTGTAGTCCCAGCTACATGAGAGGCTGAGGTGGGAGGATCACTTAAGCCCAGAAGTTTGAGGCTGTAGTGAGCTATGATCATGCCACTGCACTCCAGCCTGGGCAACAGAGTGAGGCCCTGTCGCTAAAATAAAATCAAATAAAATACATTTTTAAAAAGTTCAAGATAGCACCTGCAGAGCATTAAACAAAGTGTGGGACCTTGTAGGATGGCACTGGTTGCCGAATCCATGAAGCCAACCCTACCTGCTTGGGCCTCAGTTTCCCTAACTATGCAATGTGGAGACTGCATCTGGTCAGAAATTTGTCGGTGGAGCCCTTTCTTCCAAGGAACCCTCAGGCCTTTCTACATGTAAGAGACAAACAGCTGCTCTGGTTGAAGTAGGCTGAGAGCTCTGACCCCACCTCTTCCACCTCCATACCTGTCAGTGGCACCTGAGAGTGTGGCTGAAAGCCCTGTAGATGATCTCAAAGGCCCTTTTCAGTTTCTACTTTCCATAAGTGGATGAGGTGGTGAGGTTCTCACTGCTAGGAACACAAGCATCTGCTGGGGGTGTTACAGGAGGATTACTGAAAGACACCCGGAATGGCATTAAAAACCTCAAAGGTTCCCTACCTCATAACTCCAAAGCCTGCTTCTCCACTAGCCTCAAAATGGCCTTGAAGACCAAGTAGGGGCCTAAAGACACCCAGGCCCTGGAAATGGCCACTTGGGATCATGTCTGGTTCTTATTTCCATCCCAAGAACTGGCTGCAAGGGCCACCCTGGTGCTGGCTCACCACCCTGGCGAGAGCTCAGTCCTGGCCCATGAGGCTTCCCCAGCGGCTTCCTCACAAGGAGGTCAGAGGGTGGGTCAGGCAAGGTTCAGGGGTTGGGAAGGGCAGGGCCTGGGCTGAGGGGCTCTGACACTGCAGGTCTCTTTTGGGGAAGGGCTGGAGGTCCTAGGGGAGAATCCTAAGCCCGGCCCCGGTTGAAGGGCTCGGTGGCGGGGCGTGGGGGGAGGGGGGTGCTGCAGGGGCCTCTCTGATGGGTCCCCGGGGTCGAAATTTACAGTGCTGGAAATTTGGGTTAGTGATACCTTTCTGCGCCTACTGGTTAAAGGGATCAGAAACTTCTCTGGACTTTAAAATTATTTGTGAGGTTAGAGCAACGGCCGATGAGAACAGGACTGCAAGGGGCGTGTGTGAGTGTCCCCATCCCCCCTCTCCTCTTTGCTTCCTCCGGTCTTCAGGGATCCGTCCTGTATCTCAGGATGCCCAAAAAGGCAGGGGAAAAGCCAGAGGCGCCCTGCCCTCCTCTCAGCCTCGACTGCAAAAAAGGCGCCCCCAGGCCCTGGGTGGAGCGGGGGTGCAGGCGAACCCCCTCGGAGCTGCCCCCCACTGGCCGCGCTTACCTTTCATGGTCCCTTCCTTCGGGGCCTCAGGAGGGCCCCGCTGCAGGCGGCTGGAGCTGTAGTGGAGCCGGGCGGCCGGCGGGTTCTCCAGGGCGCGGATCGCCGTCCTAGGCGCCGCCCGCGGCCGTGGGGCTCCCGCCCGGACTCATGCTCCGGCGCGCGGGCTGCGGAGGCGGCGGGCGGAGTGGAGGGTCCCGCGGGGTCGCAGCCTGGGGACGCCCCGCCGGGCGCCTAGCGCCGCGCCCCGCCGCCCAGAGCGCTCATCCCGCCGCCGCCCGCGCTTCCCGCTGGGGCCCCGCGAGGTCTGCCGCCGCCCCTCGCCCCGCGCGTCCTCCCTTCCTCCCTCCCGCCTGCTCCTCTCTCTCTCCCTCCTTCCCTCCCTCGCTCACTCGCAAGCCTCCCTCCCTCCTCGTCACTTCTTGGGCCCTGGCCCAGATCAACTTCCTTGGTATTTTCAAAACTGCCGCGGCCAGCCTCTTTGTGCAGCCACGGGCACCCCCTGCACCCCGCCCCGCCCCGCCTCGCCCATGCGCCCCCGCAGTCCCAGAGCCCGGCCTCGAACCAGGGTCCCGCTGCGTCTTCCCTGCCCGCGCTGTGGCTGCAATGGGGGACTCACTGGGAGAGCTCTTTGATCTTAGTCAGTTTCACAATCGGGACCGCCACGTGGCTGGGGCAGGGGTGGGGACCCCAGATTTTAGCCCTGCACGTTTTTCCTCACCCATCTATGCTGTAGAGGACCTGGGAGAAGGACGTCTGGGACCGCACATTTTAGTGCTGAAAGTGGCGTGTCCAGGGCAGACGTGGAAGGTTGGCCACCCTCTGAGCACCCTGGCTCTGCCCCTGTCTAGCTGAGTGACTTTGGGCATCCAGTTCACATCTCCAAGCTTCTGCTTTCTACATGAGAGAACTGGAACTCGAGTGCGCCACATTCTGTGATTTATTTTTCATTTTTATTTTTTTGAGGCTCTAGCCGTCCAGGCTGGAGTACAGTGGCTCAATCTGGGCTCACTGCAACCTCCCCCTCCTGGGTTCAAGTGATTCTCCTGCCTCAGCCTCCCGAGTAGCTGGGATTACAGGCATGCACCACCCCGCCTGGCTAATATTTTTTTTTTTTTTTTGTATTTTTAGTAGAGACTAAAAACGTTGGGCAGGCTGGTCTGGAACTCCTGACCTCAGGTGGCCCACCCACCTCAGCCTCACAAAGTGCTGGGATTATAGGCCTGAGCCACTGCACCTGGCCATCAAATTTTGTGATTTTGTTGGTGGAGGGGTCTCTGGGGTAATCAGTGACACCCAAGGAAAGTGACTGCAGGCAGGAAATTGAGACTGGTCATACGTGCCCCTCTGGATTCTCACGTGTCGTTTTTCATTGATTGAACAAACATTTACTGAGCTCCCAGCTGCCGGCCAGGTCTAGGTCTGCTCTACCCACCCCACAAGCTGCCTCTGCAGGAAATCAATCAGGTGACATGGATTTTAGAAAAGAGAAAAGACTCATTGGCAAGGGCACCAAGAGAGGAGGTAGGAGAACAGCTCTGAAATCCACCTCCCAGAAGGTAAGACTTAAGGATATTTAAGGGTTAGGGAAGTAGAGTGGTCTAAGCCATGGGGAAAGGCGATTGGCAGTGGGGACAAATGCAGAAACAGGTTCATTCCATGCCAGTGTAGTCTGAGCTCATGGTATTTCATAGGACATGTATGCAGAAAATGGTAGGGTTACCATGATCCACGGGTGGAGTTTTTTGGCTCTCTGACATTGAAAGGCCACCTCTTGGGGCACTTGCCCAGTTGAAGGGCCAATGGTCTCACCAGTTTGAGCTGGACAGGAGCTGGTCCAAGTTCCCAAAAAACAACTGAAGAGATCATTACCATGGTGACCTATGAATGTTACCTATCAAGTAGTGAATGAAGGTTAAATTTTAAGTTTCAGTGTTCAGTGGTGTAGCCTTCAGCTTCATGAAAAAAGGAAAAAAAGAAAAAAGAAAACACCAAAAAAACAAAAAGCAAGTAACCAAAAGCAAACAGGGCAGCCAGACCATATCAAATCGGTTTCACTACAAGGGTCCAGCCTCTGCCCCAAGCTCCGGAAGTGTGAGGAACATGTCACATGGCCAGTCTGGTTAGGAAGGCCGGTAATGAAACAAGTAGCAGTGCAGAAGTGGGATGAATGTTATAAGAAGAAAAGTTCTGGGAGAAACGGGACCACAAAGTGGCACAGGCCAGCCTGATCTCTCCTGACGCCACAGTCGGCACCATCTCCCCATCCCCAAGCCCTATTTAATGCTGAAGTGAAGTAGGTGAGACCCAAGGGGAAGAGAAAGTGTCTCCTAAGCCTGGAGTAGAGAAGAGGACAAGGACAGCCGCCCCTGTCTGTAGATCCCATCAGATCAGCAAGGGTGATGCTGTGTTTTCTCTAATCTCCATTTTGCCATGGCAAGTTTACAGATTGCAAAGTCCCTTCTCTTCATGATCTCAGCAGAACTTCACGACACCTCACCTGAGGGAGGTATCCCAGGGATTGTGCTGCCCATTTTACAGATGAGGAGACTGAGGTTTAGAGAGGGCATTGCCTGCCTGGTGACAGTCATGTGCTCCTGTTACCTGTATCTGGATTCCGAGTTTGCCTCATGATCTGACTCTCCCAGGACCAGGGCATGGATCAGGAGAGTGTTTTGTAAACACCAGGGAGATACTCACCATGGAGGTTACCTGTATGCTAACTTATTTACCTTGGAGGTTACCTGTATGCTAACTTATTTAATCTTCATGTCCGCTCTATGAAGTAAGCAGTATTATTGCCTTCATTTTTCAGATGAGGAAACTGAGGTATGGAGAGGGTAAATAATGTCCTTAGCACCACGGAGCTAGTAAGTGGGGACCTTGGAATATGAACCTAGGCAGGCTAAACCCAATGCCTGTGTGCTAAGACACGGTCCACCACACTGCCTGTCAGAGGGTGCTCAAATATTTGTTGACCGAAAGTACAAAAAGTGTGGGAATGTAAAGTAGTACAGCCATTGTGGAAAACAGTATGGAGGTTCTTCAAAACACTAAAAATAGACTATTGAATGATCCAGCAACCACTGCTGGGTACATACCCAAAGGAAAGGAAATCAGCATATCCAAGAGACGTCTGCACACTGCCATGTTTATTGCAGCACTATTCAGAATAGCCAAGATATGGAATCCACCTAAGTGTCCATCAGCAGATGAATGGATAAAGAAAATGTGGCACGTGTACACAATGGAATACTATTCAGCCATAAAGAAGAATGAAACCCCGTCATTTGCAACAACATGGCTGGAACTGGAGGTCATTATGTTAAGTGAAATTAGCCAGGTATAGAAAGACAAATGCTGCATGATTTCACTCACGTAAGGGAGCTACACAAACAGACCTCATGGAGGTAGAGCACGGAATGGTGGTTACCAGAGGCCGGGAAGGAAGGTGGGTGGGGAGAGGGAGAGAAGTTGGTTAAGGGGTACAGAAATACAGCTAAATAGAAGGAACAGGTATTTGATACTACAGTAGGGAAATTAGAGTTAACAACAATTAATTGTGTATTTCAAAAATAGCTGAAAGAGAAAAATTGGAGTGTTCCCAACACAAAGAAAAGATAAATGTTTGAGGTGATGGATGTCCCAGTTACCCTGGTCTGGCCATTACACATTGCATACATGCCTCAAAATATCACATATATCCCTAAATATATACAACTATGACATATCAAAAAGAAATAAATAAATAAAATTAGAACTTACATCATTTAAAAAAAAAATAATAACAAAAAATGACCCTCGTTTTTTTTTTTTTTGAGATGGAGTCTCGCTCTGTCGCCCAGGCTGGAGTGCAGTGGCCGGATCTCAGCTCACTGCAAGCTCCGCCTCCTGGGTTTATGCCATTCTCCTGCCTCAGCCTCCCGAGTAGCTGGGACTACAGGCACCCGCCACTGCGCCCGGCTAGTTTTTTTTTGTATTTTTTAGTAGAGACGGGGTTTCACCACGTTAGCCAGGATGGTCTTGATCTCCTGACGTCGTGATCCGCCCGTCTCGGCCTCCCAAAGTGCTGGGATTACAGGCTTGAGCCACCGCACCCGGCATGACCCTCATTTTTATCCAAGCTTTCTTTAGTTGGTGGGAAAAATGGCCTAACCCTGCCCCTGTGGTGTTAAAGGGTGTGGGCATCCTGGGCTGTTGCTATGATAACTCAAACGCATCAGCAAAGAGATGGTTCACACCTGTAATCCCAGCACTTTGGGAGGCCAAGGCGGGTGGATCACGAGGTCAGGAGATCGAGACCATCCTGGCTAACAAGGTGAAACCCCGTCTCTACTAAAAATACAAAAAAAATATTAGCCGGGCGTGGTGGATCTCTTCCTCGTAGTTGCCAAATATAATACCCTTCTCAAAAATCTGCAACTTCTTCAACCATTTTGTAGCATTTAACACCATTAGTGAGGGTTCTCCAAAGTCACCATTAGTGAGGGTTCTCCCTGTAGTCGTAGCTACTCGGGAGGCTGAGGCAGGAGAATGGTGTGAACCCGGGAGGTGGAGCTTGCAGTGAGCTGAGATCCGGCCACAGCACTCCAACCTGGGCGACAGAGCGAGACTCCGTCTCAAAAAAAAAAAAAAAAAGAGATGGTTGCAGATGGGCCTGTGGCGAGCAGAGGTGGTACCCAGCCCTGAAGAGGTACTGAAGATGAATCCCAGTTTCAAAAGGACTCTGGGGAGAGAAGCCCCACCTTATGAGCGGCAGAAAAGAGCAGAAGAGTTGGACAGCAGAGGTCATAGTTCAGAGCCAAGAAAGGGGAAAGAGAAGGGTAAAGAAGGAGTCAGTCCCCGTCTCAGATAAGAAAAGAGGAGATAGGATTTCCTAGAGGTGACCTCAGGCTTTGGGAGAAAATTTCAGCTGCAATTCAGGCAATTTCTACCAACAACCAGAGGGTTGGACCAGAGTCATCTGGAGTGACACCCGCTGAGAGACTGGACTATGGGGCCTTCGGGATGTGGTGCAAACTGGGACAAGTGGCACTAGATGGGGTGGGGTGGGAAAGGGGTACCTGGTTAATCCTGTTTTTAACTTTAGCTGAGTCAGGGTGGCTGATGGCTGCACAGAAGCCCTATCGATGTTGCAAGTCAAAGGAAATAGCTAAAGAGGTGAGGCCATGTAGAGAAGGAAGAAGGGAATGACTGATGGCACAACCTTCCCTGTGTTAATGAAGGTAAAAGTTCACATCAGCGTTCTTGAGCAGTGTCTCATTTGCTCAGAATAGTGGGCTCCCCATCAGCCTCCTGCTCGAAAGCTGCAGTGGGTTTCCCTTTCTTCTTTCTAATTTACGCAAAAGCTACCCCCTTTTTCCTAAAGCTCAATTCCTCCGCCTGCAGCTCTGATCCTTGACTCCTCTCCAGCAAACAAGTTAAGCAGGATTTCCACTTTTCTTTCCATCTCATTCCTTGCTCTAAGTAACTCTCCTTAGAACATCATATCAGCCCTCAATGCTCAGGGAAATTGATCTCTTCCTCGTAGTTGCCAAATATAATACCCTTCTCAAAAATCTGCAACTCCTTCAACCATTTTGTAGCATTTAACACCATTAGTGAAGGTTCTCCAAAGAAACAGAACCAACAGGACATATGTATATAGCTATGTATGCATCTCCTTTTATATATATCCATATCCATAGACATAGGTGTATAGAGAAAGATTATATAGATAAAGAGGGAAATAAATATTTTAAGAAATTGGCTCATGCAATTACCGAGGCTGGCAAGTCCAAAATTTGCAGGGCAGACTGACAGGCTGGAGACCCAGGAAAGAGGTGATGTTGCAGCTCAAGTTTCATGGCAATCTGGAAGCAGAATTCTCTCTTTCTCAGGGCACCACATCTTTTTTCTCTTAAGTCCCTCAACTTATTGGATGAGACCCATCACATTATGGAAGGTAATTCACTTTATTCAAAGTTTGCTGATGTAAATGTTAATCTCATCTAAAAAATACCTTCATCTTAGAAACATCTAGAATAGTGCTTGACCTGCTATCTGGGAACTGTGGCCTAAGTTCACACATAAAATCACCCATCACAAACTCCATTGACAGCTCCTTCTTGACACTTTTCTGGCTTATCTGATCCTACATACTTCTGGTCCTCCTTCTAAACTTCTTTGACTTTTGCTGTTAGCTTCTCCTATTGGCATATTTTTTATTTCTCTTTCTTTCTTTCCTTCTTTCTTTCCCCTTCCTTCCTTCCTTCCTTCCTTCCTTCCTTCCTTCCTTCCTTCCTTCCTTCCTTCCTTCCTTCCTTCCTTTCTTCCTTCCTTCTATCCTCCCTCCCTCCCTCCCTCTCTTTCCTCCCTCCCTTCCTTCCTTCCTTTTTTGTTTTTTGTTTTTTTGGTTTTTTTGGAATGGAGTCTTGATCTGTCACCCAGGCTGGAGTGCAGTGGTGCTATCTCGGCTCACTGCAAGCTCCGCCTCCTGGGTTCACGCCATTCTCCTGCCTCAGCCTCCCAAATAGCTGGGACTACAGGCGCCTGCCACCACACCTGGCTAATTTTTTGTATTTTTAGTAGAGACCGGGTTTCACCTTGTTAGCAAGGATAGTCTCAATCTCCTGACCTCAAGATCAGCCCGCCTCAGCCTCCCAAAGTGCTGAGATTACTGGCGTGAGCCACCATACCTGGCCTTCTTTTCTTTTTCCTTTTCTTTTCTTTTGAGACAGGGTCTCACTCTGTCACTCAGGCTGGAGTATAGTGGCACAGTCTTGGCTCACTGCAACCTCTGCCCCCCGGTTCAAGTGATTCACCTGCCTCAGCCTCCCGAGCAGCTGGGACTACATGTGTGCACCACCATGCCCAGCTAATTTTTGTATTTGTAGTAGAGATAGGGTTTCACCATGTTGGCCAAGCTGGTCTAGAACTCCTGACCTCAGGTGATCCGCCCACCTCAAAAGCGCTGGGATTACAGGCATGAGCCACCATGCCCAGCTGGTGTATTTTCTAAATACAGGCATTCCCTACCCTTATGTTAGTCAGTGTAAGTAACAATCACTGCTGTAGCAACTATCCCCACACCCCATTATCTTTAATACAATGAAAACTTATTCCTCACTCACATTGCAATTCAATATGGGTTAGGCAGTTCTCTTCCAAATGATGACTCAGGGACCCAGGGTTCTTCCATCTTGTAATACCATTATCTGTAACAAATGGCCCCTAAGGTTGCTGCAAAATGGAATAGAGAATGGAGGATCATGCATAGGAGAATTTTATGGACTGGGCTGGAAGTGGGATACAGCACTTTTACCCACATTCCATTGGCCAGAGCCCACTAAACTGGGCTCAACCTAACAGCAAGAGGGCTTTAAAACAGAGACAGCCATATGCCCTGGAAGGAGAGAAGAAACACAGATCAGGGGGTACCAGCATTCTCCACATAGTTCACCTTCTGGGTCACCAAATACCTGGTCACTCCTTTGTTTTCACACATACAACACATTCACCCCTCACCATGGAGGCAACTCAAAGTCCCATCTGGTCATTGCATTGAGATCAAAGTCCACGCTCTCTGTGTGATCCTTATTCGTCAGGTCAGCCTGCAGCTCCTATATAAAATGGGAGGAATATGGATCTGATAATCACAATCAAAATGCCCATTTAGAAAATGGAAGAATGAAAGACACAGAGTTGCTACTGATCTACAGAAATGTTGAGATCCCTCAGATGTTATAAAGATCTCTAACCCTGGGGTGGGGAAAATTGCTTGTTTAGGCCCTGATGCAGATCTCTGGAAGAATTCTTTTGTCCATGACACCTTAGACGTGCCCTCTGGAAGGTTCTTCCTGGTGTATCACCCTCTTTGTGCACATCTAAAGTGGATGTTGGGGAATGAGTCATTCCTGAGGGCTGTTCACGTCTCACAGCCCGCTTCTTCTTGGAGCAAGGTTGTTTTTTAGCTCCACAAGTCAGGATGATGCAGGACAGGTGAGCCCTCAATTTGGGGCTTAGCCTGGGAGGGTTGTTGGCTTCACCTAGGAAAGAATCAAGGGAGAGCTGGTGGTGTTAGACAGTAACTTGTATTGAAATGGCAGTGCACATCGGCAACAGAGGGACTGCTCCTTGCAGAGCAGGGCTACCCCTCAGGCAGTGTGCCCAGATTAGCAGCTCAGAGGCAGTTCTGCAGTCATATGTATACCCACTTTTAATTATATGCAAATTAAGGAGTGGTTTATACAGACATTTCTAGGAAAAGGATGGTGACTTCTGGGTTGCAGGTCATTGCATGGAAAAGGGTGGTAACTTCTGGGTGCTGACATGACAGTGGTAAATCAACATGGCATCCTGATGGGCATGTCTTATGGGAAGTTTCTTCTGCCATGCCCCTGTTTTAGCTAGTCCTCAGTTTGGTCTGGTGTTCAAGCCCCATCTCTGGAGTCAAGTCCCACTTCCTACCTCAAAGGTACAGGTGAAGGTCTGGACGTGTAGGGGTTTTGGGCAATGATAGTCCCTCAACACTTAGCAAAATCTCATCTATTTGCTTCTAGTCCATTCCATGGGCCGGTGACCACACCCAGAGTTTTTTCCTAGCTGTAGTTTCCAAACCTACTGTTTTCATTTGTTTCCTCTCCTCCAGGCCTCTCTCCCTAAGGGTGGTCAGCTACCTTGATGCTACAAGAGTTGACTGGAAAAGCCACATCCTTAATCTAATCATTCCACCTGGCTAAGTCTAAGAGGGCCTTGGCTGCTGGCAAGTTTTGCAATTTACTTCTATTATCTGGGATCTACAGGCAGTTGGTGTTTTCCTTCCCTTTAGGCTTAAATTTTCCGAACGTTGTTCCCATTCACTTCTCTTTGCAAACCAGTCAATTATTTCACTTTTCTCTTCCTTGTGTTCCTTCGTTAAATACAGGCAATAGCAGAGAACACACCACTACTTTGCTTATTTCTAACAGATGCCCCTAGGCACGCTGACTCAGTGGTAGATAGCATCAGGCCTGCTATCCTCAATATTGTAGGCCCAGTTTACCAATTATCATAACACCAATGATCATCTTCAGCCTCCTAATGTCCGGGTCCTCACCTGCTATGCAATATTTCCATATTTCCATTTTTAGTAGGACAGCATGTCATTTCAAGCTATCAATTTCTAGAGTTGTTAGAGCAAGTAGCACTATACATGGTCATACCTGGCTCTGACAAATAACTGTGAGATTTTAGTGACAGCACAATAATCATTTACTTCTCATTTGTATCACAATCCATGGCAAGTTGGGTGTCTGTCTTATAAATGTTGACTCAAGGATCCAGTGTCCTTCTATCTTGTGATGCTGCCGTCTTCAATATGTAGCCTCCAAGATTTGGTAGAAAGGAGAGAGATAGGAGGAGTGTGCAGTGCAGAAAATCATGGAATTGGCCTGGAGGAGTCACACAATTGCTATCAGGCACGTTTGTTCCATTGACCTTAGCTCAGTCATATGGCTCCAACTAGAGGTTAAGAGGTCTGGGAAAAAAATCCCCTAGCTCTGTTACCATGAAGAAAAGGGAAACAAAGATGTTGGTGAACCCTAACTCATTAACGAACCCCTCTCCAACCCAGACCTCTGCAGAATTTTTACCTTTTCTCCCTAATGAGCTTTCTAATGTCATGAATTGGAGCTTCATGCAGTGTTGCTGCCTTGGTTTCTCCCCCAAAAATCAATCCTTTGGAAGTTGAAGAATGAAATATTTTTGAGAGAACACAGAGGACTAGTCAAGGGAATGTCATAACCATGTTCTAGCAAAGTTGGCTATAAAATGAAAACTTCAATTTAGTTCTAATATTGACTTCAATTTACAATAAGAAATAGAATGCCCTGAAAAAAAAAAAAGTCCATCAACATACTCAATTGAAAACTTGTCCAGATTAAGTGTTAAATTTACTTTTTAAAGGCCATCCTTTAAACTATGTGATATTTTCACAATTCAAGAGTCTCTTTTCTTTTTTTACTTCCTCCCAGAACTTCCCCTATGATATCTCCCATGTCTATGGATTCTTGCCTCACTGTACATTTACCAGTACTGGAATTTTTGAGTATTATAATGGCCAAGAGGTGTATTGCAATACCACTCTTAAACCAGTGGGTGATGCTATATAACATGGACTCTTGTAGCCTGATAAATCTTCAGAGGGCTTAATAGGGTCAAGTTAATACCTATGAACCTTAGGTATTAATTAGGTTCATTAATTAGGTTCATGAACCTTATTTCATGAACTCTGTAAGGATACAGTTCTGAGAAAAGTAGCTTAATTACAAAGGATATTTCAGCGCTTAACCCTCCCAGATTAATATAATAACATCTTAGCAAAGAAAAACTACCTAGGTTCTTCATTTGAATCAATTATAAATTCAGCAAGAAAGTGGCTGACTTCATTTGGGGCTGGATGTAGATGAAAAAAGAAAGAGGCTTGAGGGTATGTGGGAAGGGGAAGCGTCTTTTAATTGAATGATACACTGGACAATGGAAAGGGATCCCTGCAGGAAGTCCTACGATTTTAGGTTACTGCAAATAGGACTGGAAACATCTCTGTCTTCAGGTATTGAGGAATTAGACATATTGAAATAGAAGGATCAGAGCTGGAGAGATGGGACTGCTTTGGGGAAGGTATTCTCCAAAGCATTTGGTACACAGAAATGTCTTTATGGGAACCCTGCAGCAGGTTGGGCTTTTAACATGATAAGAAGGACATGATGGACATTTCTATCCATGTTCTGGATGGAGACCCCGAAGTCCAGCTTACCTGTTTGTTTCTCACTCAAAACTGGAAGAACAAAATTCAGAACAATCTTGACAGAGGGCTATAGTGCACTGATAAGATACAATTCAAGAGAGATAAAACCCCACGTTTAATATCACACTGTTTTCACTGGTAAAGGATGAAGCTTAGTAATTCAGAGAAAAAGATCTAGTTGATATTTGGTCACGCATGACTTTTGTTCATTTATTAAATTAATATATTTTGCTTGTGTAGCCAAGTACTATGAACCAGAGATATGTTTCCTATCCTCATGGATAGTATAGCTTTGATATGAATCAAAAATAAATAGGATCTTAGATTGCACTAATGGAAAAGTTATTTCAGGTAATTTAACAAGCATTTATTAAGCACCTACTGCACACTAAACTGTGTCTTAAAGAATGGGAGCTGCTGTGGTTTGAATATTTATCCCCTCCAGAATTCACATTGAAACTTAATCCTCAATGTGGCAGTGTTGAGAGGTGGGACTTTTACCAGGTGATTGGGTCATGAGGTCTCTGCCCTCATAAATGGACTAATCCATTCATGGATTAATGGACAAGTGGGGTAATGGATGAGTGAATTATCATGGGAGTGGAACCGATGGCTTTATAAGAAGAGGAAGAGAGACCTGAACTGGCACACTCAGCCCCCTCATCATGCAATGCCCTGCACTGCCTTGGGACTCTGCAGAGACTCAGCAAGAAGGCCCTCACCAGATGCAGTCCCTCAACCTGGACTTCTCCTCTTCCATAATTGTAAAAAGTAAATTCTCATTCTTTATATATTACCCAGTTTTCTGTATTCTATTGTAGACAACAAAAAAACAGACTAAGACAGGAGCTGAATGCTGAATGACAGAAAAAGGTGTGAACAATCATCTGATAAACTTCAATATAAAATGCTTAGTCAGGATTTCTTTAATTTTTTCCATTGCCATAGTGATGGAAAAGAAGTCGCAAACATATCTTTGAAGTCTTTCATTTTGTTTTTGAAAATTGTATAAGAGTTACATGTGGTTACCATACCACAGTGAAAAAATATATATTTTAATATTCAATAATAATGGTTTTACTGAATTGAGGGTAGGAGCTGATATTTTTAAATTGTATGAAAATGCATTTACAAATAAAAATAATAGTTTGAATTAACTCTAGACATATGTTATTGTCCTACACAGGAAGAAAGAATAGAAACGTGAATTCTTCTAAAACGAATATGTAAATGTAATGCAATTATAATTACAATGCCATTTTTTTCTTTTAATTATTTTTTTCTTTTTAGAGACAGAGTTGCCCTCTGTTGCCCAGGCTGGAGTGCAGTGGTACGGTCATAGTTTACTGCAGGCTCAAATTCCTGGGGTCAAGAAATCCTCCTACCTCAGCTTCTTAACTAGCTAGGACCACAGGCACACACCACCATGCCCTGCTCATTTTTTAATTTATTTTTTGTAGAGATGGGATTATCGCTATGTTGCCCTGGCTGGTCTTGAACTCCTGGCCTCAAGTGATCCTCTTGCCCCGGCCTCCCAAATTGCTGTGATTACAGGCAAGAGCCAGGTCTAATGCCAGGCCTAATGCACCAGGCCTAATGCCGTGTCTTTTCAATGGGGCAAAATTAATTTAAAGTTTATATAGAAGAATTAATGTCCAAGAAAAGTCAAGAAAATTTGAAAAGGAAGAGTGAAGAAGATGACTTTCTCAATATTAAATATGATTTTTAAGCTAGGTAGTTATAGCTGGGAGTGGTGGCTCACACCTGTAATCCCAGCACTTTGGGAGACTGAGGAGGGTAATATGCTGACATCCTGTCTCATAAAATTTTTTTTTTTTAATTAACTGGGCCTGATGGTGTGCACTTATAGTCTCAGCTACTTGGGAGGCTGAGATGGGAGGATTGCTTGAGCTAGGGAGGTCAAAGCTCCAGTGAGCCGTGATCATGACACTGCACTCCAGCCTGGGTGACAGAGTGAGACCCTGTCTCAAAAATAAATAAAATAATATTTTTAAAAGCTATGTCATTAAAACAGTATATTATGCAAGAAGAGAGGAATCCAAGGAATAAACTAGAAAGTCCTGATGCAGATCCAAGTTTATTTGGAAAATTTATATGTGAAAAAATGGTATTTCAACTCAGTGTGATTAGGGTGATTTATTTGATATATTATGTTGACATAATTGGCTATACATCTGGAAGAAAATGAAGTTAGATCCTACCTCATCCTTCTGTTACACATGCATACACACAGTCCTACACACATACACACAGTCCTACACACATACACACAGTCTTACACACATACACACAGTCCTACACACATACACACAGTCCTACACACATACACACAGTCCTACACACATACACCATAAACATATCAATTCCATTTTGATTACATATCTAATAAGAAATTGACACAATAGAAAGTTAGAAGAAAATTAGAATAGCTATCTGTCTTCTAGCCAGCAGAAGACACTCTTAAACAAGACATGAGATTTAGAAACTACAAAGAAAAAGACGAACAAAAATCACTTGCATAAAAAGTTTAAAAAGTCCTTGGTAATCAAGGATGAAAAAATGATAATCTGGTTGGAAAAACATTGACAACGCACAAAGGGTCACTTTCTCTATTTCTTTAAAGAGCACCTATAAATCGATAGAAAAAAAGATGAATAACTTGATAAAATGAGCAAACAATATGGATAGACAAGTGACAGAGGGGAAATTTTATTTAAAAATAAATAGCTGAAACCAAAAAATATACAAAGAGATTAAGGTGGTAAAAATGTCATTTTTCACCCACAAGATTGGCAAAAATTCAAAGGATCAACACCAGCCTGATCAACATAGGGTAATGGACATTCTCAGACAGGGTGGAAGCCATAGCCGCTTTTGGGGAAAGTCATCAGGCAAGATATATGAGCATTAGGAATACATGTTCTCTTTCATCCAGGCATCTCAGTGGGACTCTCTACCTCATACAGAGCCATAAAGGCTCTAACAAATTAGGATGCGTGCAGAAGGCTGTTTATTGTGGCAGTGCTCAGAGTGACAGGAAAAACTTGGACAAGGGGAATGGCTGAAGAACATATGCTCAGCCTCACCATGGAATATTATATAGCTATTAAAAATATGAGTTAGTTTGGGAGGCCGAGGCGGGTGGATCACGAGGTCAGGAGATCGAGACTATCCTGGCTAACATGGTGAAACCCCGTCTCTACTAAAAATACAAAAAACTAGCCGGGCGTGGTGGCGGGCGCCTGTAGTCCCAGCTACTTGGGAGGCTGAGGCGGGAGAATAGCGTGAACCCGGGAGGCAGAGCTTGCAGTGAGCTGAGATCGCGCCACTGCACTCCAGCCTGGGAGACACAGCCAGACTCCGTCTCAAAAAAAAAAAAAAAAAAAAATATGAGTTAGATCTGTCTATGCATTAGCTCAGAGGGATGTTCATAATATTTTATTAAGTGGAAAAGAGTAGATAGTCAAGCAATATGTATCATATAATTTTGCATTTATTTTTTGGAAAAGATAAAAAGGCAAAATCCATTTCATAGATATCAATATCTAGATAGATATATACATACACATGTACATACACACATGCACACACATATTCTAAATATAAATATATATATGTATGTATATAAATAGACATCCACTTTACTTTAGAAGCAGGAGATTTAGCGAGGAATTGAAAATAAGGCAGAGAGAAAGGATGGAAGGGAAGGGAAGAGAAGGGAAGGGAGGAAGGAGGGAAGAAAGGAATGGAGGGAGGGAGAGCCAGAGGGAGAAAGGGAAGGGAAAGGGAAGTTTACTCACCAAACATTAACTTTCCCCCCGAAATCTCTGAGTAATGCCAGAGCCAGTGGCCTCCTTGTCTCTGCGTGCAGTACAGCCTCCCCAGAAGTCAGCTTGAGCCAATCTGAGAAGCACAGTGTATTATAAGATAATACAAAAGGAAGCAGAGAGTGCCTTGGGACCACAGGGAGTGACACCTCTCAAATCACAGGTAGAAAGTGTCCTGCTACTCTCTCCCCTGGCCAGTCAAAGCAGTTCTCCCGTGTTTGGTGTAAAAGCCACACAGAGGGACAATGAAGAAATGCAGCATCCTTGGGGGCAGGGATGAGGAGAGTGAGGTTATCTGGCAACTCCACTCAATGCGAGGAGGTTGAGGGACCTTACGCTATAAGGAAATACATTTAAGTTGAGATACAATATTGGTTTTCAAATGTTTGAAGGGCTTTCTTGTGAGGGAGGGGTCAACTTATGTATTGCCTTAGAAATAAGATATGGGGCAAAGAAGTTATAAGGAGGTGGCCGGGTGCGGTGGCTCACACCTGTAATCCCAGCACTTTGGAAGTCTGAGGCGGGCAGATCACTTGAGGTCAGGAGTTCAAGACAAGCCTGGCCAACATGGTGAAACACTGTCTTTATTAAAAATACAAAATGAGCCGGGCGTGGTGGCGCACACCTGTAATCTCAGCTACTCAGTAGGCTAAGGCACAAGAGTCACTTGAACCCAGGAGGCAGAGGTTGCAGTGAGCCAAGATCATGCCGCTGCCCTCCAGGCTGGCCAACAGGGTGAGACTCCATATCAAAAAACAAAATAAAACAAAACAAAAAACAAAAAAAAAGTTATAAGGAGGCAGACTTTAGCTCCATGTAAACAAAACCTGCTAAGATTCCTTTGCACCCCTTTACATTTTCTGTAAAATGAGAACAATATCAGATGTTCTAATAATGACAGAGAGGTGCAGTGAGGAGAAGATGGGTTAAATTCAGAAGTGGTCCTTGACTTTAGGTGCTCATTAAAATGACTTGGAGAGTTTTAAAATCCTGATGCTCCGGCTCCACCCACAATTAGTTCATTCATAACCTCTGGAGGTGGGACTCAGGCACTGATAATTTTTAAAGCTCCCAGGCGATTCCATTGTATAGCCATTGTGTAGCTGAGAACCATTGGTCTAAAATAATTATTAATTGACATCTGGGTAGTTGTGGAAAAAGCAGGTTTGACTTAAGGCAGATCTGGCACCATTTTTTTTTTTAAGGGATCACTCACCTAACAATTGGAGCTAAAGGTCATGGTAAAGCAACTCTGGAGTGAAATACAGACCACATAGCCAGTCAATAGCATGAGGGATAGTGAAGGTGGCATAAGCAACCTTTGTCTACTTGTAGGCACATGCTAAGCAGTTCAGGATTGGCTGGCCTCAGAACTTTCCCCAAGAAGCTCCTGAATGGGAAGATGAGACATACCCACTGATGGAGTGAAAGTCTCTGGACTTTATGGAGGTCGGGGGAAAATCACTCAGAATACCTCTATATCGTCTGTGGGCTGATTTCACTGGATATGATTTTATTAGCCACCAGTTTATCATGGGCCTGTAATTGATTAAATAAATGTATATACCCGTTAAATAATTACAGCTTGGAAAGTGATTCTTTTTTACTAAGGTTTTTTGTTTGTTTGTTTGTTTTTGTTGTCGTTGTTTTGAGACGGGGTCTCGCTCTGTTGCCAGGCTGGAGTGCAGTGGCGTGATCTCAGCTCACTGCAACCTCCAGATCCCGGGTTCAAGTGATTCTCCTGCCTCAGCCTCCCAAGTATCTGGGACTACAGGCGCATGCCACCATGCCCAGCTAATTTTTGTATTTTTAGTAGCGACGGGGTTTCGCCAGGATGGTCTCTTGACTTCGTGATCCCCCCACGTTGGCCTCCTAAAGTGTTGGGATTACAGGTGTGAGCCACTGCGCCCAGCCTTTTACTAAGTCTTAAAAAAAAATAAAATTTTTTTTTAATGGTACATATTTGTGGGGTACAATGTGATGTTTTGATACGTATACACATTGTGTAATGATCAAATTAGGGTAATTAGCAAATCCATCTCAAAGGTTTCTTTGTGGCAAGAACATTGTAAGTTCTCTCTTCTACCTATGTTGAAATATACAATACATTATTCAAAAAATAACAGATGCTGGTGAGGTTGTGGATAAAAGGGAAGGCTAATGTACACTGTTGGTGGGAATGTAAATTAGTTCAACCATTTGGGAAAGCAGTGTGGCGATTCCTCAAAGAGCTAAAAACAGAATTAACATTTGACCCAGCAATCTCATTACTGGGTATATATAGGAATATAAATTGTTCTGCCATAAAGACACATGCACTCATATGTTCATTGCAGCGCTATTCTCAATAGCAGAGACATGGAATCAACCTAAATGCCCATCAGTGGCAGATGGATAAGGAAAATGTGGTACATATACACCATGGAATGCTATGTAGCCATAAAAAAGAACGAGACCATGTCTTCTGCAGGAACATAGATGGAGCTGGAGGCTGTTATTCTAAGTGAAGTAGCACAGGAATAGAAAACAACATTCTGCATGTTCTCATTTATAAGTGGGAGCTGAATGATGAGAACACATGGACACATAGAGGGGAGCAATAGACACTGGGGCCTAGATAAAGGTGGAGGGTGGGAGGAGGGAGAGAATCAGAAGAAATACCTTTTGGGCACTAGGCTTAGTAGCTGGGTGAGGAAATAATCTGTACAACGAACCCTCACGACACAAGTTTACCTCTATAACAAACCTGCACGTTTATCCCTGAACCTAAAATAAAAGTTAAATAAAAAGAAATACACAATACATTATTGTTAACTATAGTTAACTCTACTGTGCAATAGAATACCAGAACTTATCCCTCCCATCTGACTTTAACTGTGTACTGGTTGACCAATCTCTCATCATCCTCCCTCCCCACTCCCCTTGGAGAGTGGTTCCCTTTTTATTTTATTTTATTTTTGAGAGACAGGGTCTTACTTTACTGCCCAGGCTGTAGTGCAGTGGTGCGATCATAGCTCACTGCAACCTTGACCTCATGGGCCCAAGTGATCCTCCATCTCAGCTTCCTGAGTAGCTGAGATTGCAGGCGTGCACCACCATGCTTAGCTAATTTTTTATTTTTATTTTTTGTAGAAACGGGGTCTCGCGATGTTGCCCTGGCTGATCTTGAACTCCTGGGCTCAAGCGATCCTCTCACCTTAGCCTCCCAAAGTTCTGGGATTACAGGCATGAGTCACCACGCCAATTTGAGAATGATTCTTAATCACAGGCCACAGGATACTGCTCTTGCCCATTCCTAGTTTGTTCCAGCTGTATCAAACTGTTGGCTGAGCTGTGCTGCTCGTGGTGCTGAGCCAGACAAAGCCCGGTTGGGGATGTGTAATAAGGACACTGCGTAGTGAAGCAGCCCCAGAGACATCCAGGCAGCCAGAGATGGCGCACAAAGCATAAAGAGATAAACAGATAAATGCAAGGGTCTTTACTTGTCACTCCCTGGCCCTCCCCATGGCCCCGACTCTCCAATAAAGGAAATCAAGCTAAAGCTATGATGGGAGACAGAGGATAAAGCAGCAGCACCTGCCAAGAAGATGATGCATTCTGTATGAATCAGCCCAGTGACTCAGCATCTGATAAAGCTTATTTGGAGTGTTTAGGGCAAGGGAAGGGTGGTTCTGCTCTGCTTTGTGTGCTCAGGCCCCCGGGCATTGGCTGGCCCAAGGCTCCCTGCTGACATTGGCTGGCCCAGGGCTGGGCCAAGAGTTTCAAGAGAGATGAGGTCCAGAATGCCAAAGCGCTGGGGAAAAGTCTGCAAACCATGGCAAGGCAAGGAGCTGCAAGCCTGGAGGTCGCTGGGAAAAGCAGACTAAGTTGCCTTCAAATATCAGAAGGGGCACTACGGGAGAGATAAGCTAGATTTTCTCTGTGTGGCTCCAGAGGGTAGAACTGGGCTCGGGATTGGCCCATACACGAGCCAGACTGTGACTCAATCAAAAAAGGCCCCAACTTTATCAAAAGCTTTACTAGATAAATGGTTGCATGGAAGGTAGTGAGCTGCCTGTTATTGGTGGTGTTCAAACACGGGCAAGATGACCACCTGGTGCGGATGTTGGCGATGGAGTAGGAATCAGGCAGTGTGCAAGTCCTGAGAACCAATCAATCTGTATGATCTACTTAGAATATTAAACATCTGGTGATGCATTTATGGCGCTTTCAAAATTCACACTTTTTTTCCCTCAAAGTTTGATCTTCTGAACCTTGTTTGCTTAGTAGTGGGAATAATCAAGTAGTTATTCCCAAGGGATCTACTGTGAATCTGTGAATCATGCTATGTTCTCCCAAATCCTTTCTTCCTCTCCTCCCTTCCCCTAATTCAGATGGCTAAGGCAGATCTCACTGACTGACCTCCAAAGTCTAATTTTTAAAAATATAACTAGATTTATGCCTCCTGTTCCGGATGCTGGGGGAGCTACAGAACAGAAAAGTTACAAGGAGTGAGCTCAAAAACAATTCTGCTAACCTCAGGCATTGATAAGGAGGAGGCGCTGTCCATAGAAAATGTAGCTGTTACTGATAATTAGACTTTTTTTTTTTTTTAAAGAAAAATAAAGTGAAGCTTCTTCTGGGGCATTGTTTTTCTCTTCTGGGCTAATGATCTTCTTATACTTGGTTTGGCACTAGGTTAGGTTGCAGGGAGCCATGGAGATGATCCATTCCCGATTCTTCATTGTTCAGATGGAAGAAACCGAGGCCCAAGGGCAAAGTGATTGGTCCAAGGTCACCTAGTGTCTCGGGGCACACCTAGGACTGTAACCAGACTTTCATGGACCCGGACCGGGTTCTCCCACTTTTTCATGGACCTCGAAGATTCCCACAGGCTCCCTCCTGAAAAGGGCTGGGGTCCTAGTGGCCCCAGGACATTGGGCAAGCAAGGCACTGGGCCTCCATGTTGTGCCTCCATAGTCCTGATCCTGAATGGGAAAACTCAGCCCCTGACCACACAGCTCTCCTTTAAGCCCCTTTGTTTCACATGGTTTTCAAAGTCTGCCACCCCCAGTGGGGCTGCCTGTGCCCGCCCTGTCGACCCATTGCCCCAACTGTCAGCCCCTTGACTTCTCTCCTGGGGCTCAAACATCCCTGGCTCCAAAATGGATGGCTCAGTTTCTTCCCCAAGAATTAGCTGCACCTCCAGGGTTCCTGGATTTCCCCCTCCTTGTCAGGGGTTGGGGCGGCTGCCACAGGATTCTCCCTGCTCTCAGCAGAAGGAACTTCAGCAGTTGGAGACCAGCAAACCCCTCTGGACACAGATCTGATTTCTTAATCGGGAAGGCTCAGTGCAAAATAAAAAATCAAGGCCACTGGTTCAAAAACTAAGAAGAATTTCAAGAGTGTCACAGTAGCCCCTTAAACCAAACGTGAATCTGCGAGGGACCCACACCCATGAAGCCCACCCTGCTTGGCTGGGTTCCAAGAGGATGGGGACAATGATTGCTCAAGCTCCGTGGATCAAGGAACCCAGAGAGGCCTTCAGGCTCTCCACGTATCTGCTCTGATCACTCCTAAACACAATTCTGTTCCCTCTAGGCCTGGCGGCTCAGTCCAGGGACCCCATCAGTGTGGTGTTTCCAGGAGAAGGCGTTTCAATACTTCCTGTGCCCTCTTCTCCAGCACAAGGCCCCTCTCCATCCCACCCTCATTATGTCTGACTCTTTACTATTTAAATGGGCCAAGAGAAGTGGCGCGTGTGTAATGTGAAGGTTAAGTTCAATGGGGCCAGGGAACTGTGACACTGTGTTTTGGACTGGGACAGAGGGCCGGGCTAACCGCGTGAGAGGGGCGCCCAGCTGGGCAAGCGAGTTCAGGCTCTTCCCTCCTGGGAGCACCAAGCGGCCGCACCTCAGGGTCTCCCCTGGAGCCAGCACAGCCATTCGCGGTGATGATGCGCCCCCCGGCGCCCCTAGCCCGGTGCTGCACCGGCCCCCACCTCCCGGCTTCCAGAAAGCTCCCCTTGCATTCCGCGGCATTCTTTGGGCGTGAGTCATGCAGGTTTGCAGCCAGCCCCAAAGGGGGTGTGTGCCAGCCGACCGCTATAAATACGGCGCCTCCCAGTGCTCACCACGCGGCGTCGCCAGGAGGAGCGCGCGGGCACCGGGTGCCGCTGACCGGTGAGATGGCCCCGTCTTCCCCACCCTTGCGCAGAGCTACACTGGGACGGATGGGCGGGCAGGGGCTGGTAGCCAGGCAGAGAGGGATGACCGAGCTCGTAGTCACAACCCTTGCGCTTTCGAAGGAGCGCAGGAAGCCAGGGAGGGGAGGTGGCCGGAGCCCCAGCACCAGGCAGCTGAACCAGGGGCCCCGGCGCCACCGCTGCCTGAGCGCACGAGCTCCAACCACAATTCTGTGGCGGATAAATAGAGCAGATATAATGATCATCCTTTCGCAAAGATGGGGAAACTGAGACTTGGAGACCTGCCGCGTTGCGGGAGACCCAGGCTAGCAGGTGACGGAGCTGGCCTGCACGGAGCTCCTTCCTGCGGCACGTCCCCTGCGAAGATGCGGCTCTCTCAGTTGTGGCTCTCGGCTTGCATGCATGAGTCATCCAGTTTTCTTCTAAATTCTCTAGCTCTCTGGACACTGTGCCTGTAAGTACGAGCCTGCGGATTTAAGTATATGCTGCAACCACCGAAATCCTACTTTTTCTGCCTCCTAATGCATCTGAGGTGCATCAGAGAAAAGTCACACAAGCTCCACCAGGCCTCAGACCTCTGATTCCACGGTCTCATTTTACAGATGATAATCTGAGACCTGGAGAGGTTTAGGACTGGTGCCAACACTAAACAGCAAATAAGTATCAGAATTGGGATTACAGCCAAAGCCTCCTGACCTTCCAGAATTTCTGGACCTAGTTAAAAAAAAGAAAAAAGAAAAAGAAGCTGATTTTTAATTTTTTTTTTAAAGGGAGAGGTTAGGAATTTAAAGGTAAGTACAGATACAAAAGAAGAAGAAGAAAAAAAGATGCCCATGAGAATGTAAGTTATAATAATAGTGGGGCATTGGGCACAACTGAAACGGCCAATCTTGTGAGAATGGTAAAATAAACTTGGGTCTGTGAGAAAGTGGAGTATTACATAGCCACAAAAGTATGTTCTTAAAGAATATTTGAAGATGGTGAATGTGAAGGATCTGATTGTATAAACTGCATGGAAGACAGAAGGAAATATACCACGGTGCTAACATTTGCCTCTGGGTGGTATGAATTACAGATGACTATTTTTCTTATTTTCCTTTTGATTTAGTTTTCTCCATTTGAAGAGGCAGATAGGAGCCGGGGCTTTGGGATTAAAACCCTCACCAGCTGTTGCCCTCTTCGCTGTCTTCCCGTCCTCCCCACAGCTCCCTGTTCATGGTCATTGATTTTCTTTCTTTCTATCTTTCTTTCTCTTTTTCTTTCTCTCTTTCTTTCTTTCTTTCTTTTTTCTTTCTTTCTCTTTCTTTTTCTTTCTTTCTCTTTCTTCTTTCTTCATTTCTTTCATTTATTATTATTATTATTATCAAATCACACTCTGTTGCCCAGGCTGGAGTGCAGTAGCGCGATCTCGGCTCACTGCAACCTCCGCCATCCAGGTTCAAGCAATTCTCGTGTCTCAGCCTCTGAGTAGCTGGGACTACAGACACATGCTGCTACACCCGGCTTATTTTTGTATTTTTAGTAGAGACAGGGTTTCACCACCTTAGCCAGGCTGGTCTCGAACTCCTCAAGTAATCTGCCTGCCTTGGCCTCCCAAAGTGCTGGGAAGACAGGCGTGAATCACTGCGCCCCACCAGGTCATTGATTTTCTTAAGCCTCCAGCCCTGCCCTGCTTGGAAATGTTTTGGGAAGCTGCTCAGTTCAAAGCTCCCAGGAGGGTGTGCCTGGAGCAGAGTTGCTCTCAAAGTCAGCCTGCTCCCCACCCCATCTCCTCCTCCTCTTCACCTGCACAGCCCCTTTGTCCACAGAACTGGCCTTTTCTGGTAGAAGGAGCAAGGCCAGGTGGTTTAAGCCTTCTTAGGGGGAATGAGGCTGTGTGGTAGTGCTGGGGACTCGAGGGCCTTGGCCTTGACATGGCTCTTCCACCCAGAGCAGCTGGCAACCAGGCTCCCAGGAGGCAGAGGAGATGAGGGGGGAGGTGAGTCTGAGCAAAGGAAAGGAGGTTGGCTCTGTAGTCATGGTTCTAGAACATTCCTCGGATCAGCAGCATCCACATCACCTGCAGACTGGCTGAAAAAGCAGATTCTGACTCAGAACCAACATTATAACCAGCCCTGCAGTGATTCATAAGTACTTTAAAAAGTGGTCAATCATTTCACCAAAGCAGAGCCACACAGTCCGGGGGACCACAGGTGGCCTCTGTGCTTGTCTCAGTTTTCCTGCCCCTCTCCAGACATGTTGATTAGACACTGCCGATGCCCAGCCTCAGAACTCAGTCTAATTTTGAAGTAGTCAGAATTTACTATGATTACATAAGACCCTCTTGTTTACAGAACACATTCTCCTCTCTGAGGTGTGGATTAGATCCATTTTACAGATGAAGAAACTGAGGCTCAGATATTTAAGTGACTTGGAATCAAGGAAAGAACACTGGACTAGGGGTCGGGAGGGCTGGGCTCTCATCCGGGGCTTACCATGAGCATGCTGTGGGCCCTAGGGAGTCCCATGCCCTCTCTGGACTTCAGCCTCACTGCTAAGGTAGAGGGGTTGGATGAGAGAACGACCCCCTTCCCAGCTCTGAGCTGGATGGCTCACCAGGGACCCCAGGCTGTCTATGCCCGATGCCGAGTCTGGAATTCCTTTCCTGTATCTTGCCTTTGGCTGCCCCATTCTTCAGGGCCCAACACCCTGTCTTCTGGTCAGAACCTAGTTCTGAATGGGTTTTTCCAGAAGTTGTTGCTTTCAGGGGCCCCTGGCCGAGGTGTTTCTGGCTGGCTTTGTCTCTCTGGCATGACAAGGGCTCTGTTCCTGCTGGAGGCATTTCAGGGCTCAGTGGGCAGCTGGGGCAGAGCCCGTGAGACCACAGCCTTCCTGGTGAGCCCGGTCTCCACCACCCACCCCGTCTCTGGGGAAGGCGTTGACCCCATCTCTTCTCCCACGCTGCTCCCTGGCTCTGTGTGCCTGATTACTTCTCGTGAGAGGCACTCCTTGTTAATGTGCTACTGAGTGTCCAGATGGGCCTGCTGGGTTGAGCGGGCTTTGGATGTGAACCATTTCAGGAAGGGGAACCCCACCTTCCTGTTGGTTTTGTTATGGGAAATGGGTGAGCTCAGATAAGCAGTTCTTAGGAGGGGGGATGGTAGGGGTGGGGTGCAGGGGGAGGGGTTTCTGTTTTATGCAACAGCCTCAGCTTCTGGGAAAGGGTCCATTGTGTAAGACCGGGGCTGTGGCCTGTGCCCCCTGGCTCAGGGCAGCCAGCCCAGTGGTGGCAGGAACACTGGCAGGGCAGCCTGCTGTGGGCTTAGAGGGGATGGGCCGTGTGGAGGGCCTGGCAGAGCAAGGCC
Organism: Chlorocebus sabaeus; assembly: GCF_047675955.1. NCBI lineage: Eukaryota > Metazoa > Chordata > Mammalia > Primates > Cercopithecidae > Chlorocebus > Chlorocebus sabaeus. The sequence goes on along the minus strand of NC_132911.1, from coordinate 27,202,998 downwards.
CTTGAGTCCTTCCAAAGGGACTTTTCTCTGGGAAGGTTGCTCCTCGGGCCACTGCGAACCTGCTCTACTCTCTGAAGGGAATTGTCCTTCCTGGCTTCCACTACTTCCACCCCTGAAAGCACAGGCGGCCAGGTCCAAGCCTCCCACTAGGGATGCAGATGGATTCGGTGTGAAGGGCTGGCTGCTGCTGCCTCCCGCTCTTGAAAATCAAGTTCAGGTGGTGCTGAGACCCCCTGGGGGCTGCAGCGCCGTGGTGGATGGGGAGTGTCTGCTGGGGTGAAGATTTAGATGCACACTGCAGAGGACGTGGCTGGTCTGTGGGATGCAGTCCCTCTGTGGAGGTGGCATGGGGAGGGACGGATGCGTGACCTAAGGCGGGTATTTTCAGTGTCTGACATGATCGATACCACTCTGGACAAGGAGGCCAGGATGCAGAAAGCCTGTGTGCCTCGCTGATTGCGGGGGAGGATGTGGCTTGGACAAGAGCCTGGCTCCTCCAATGCCAGGGTTCTTGTTTTGGCCACTCAACGTTGCTGTCCTGCAGTCCCTCCCTCCCTGCACCTCCTGCCTTTGCTTTCATTTGAGGTGTCCACGGCAAGTCTGGTCCTTTCCCCCATTTCCTCAGGAATAAAAGTGCAGCAGTGCCTGCTGTGGGGACAGCCGAGGGCAGTGAGGCCCTGGGGAGCTGCTGCAGGCGGCAGGTGGGCGGGACACCAGCAGGCTGTCTAAGCTGTTCCCATGACGGTCTCCCGTTCTCTGCAAACAGAGGCGTGCGAGGACTCCAGAATTGGAGGCATGATGAAGACTCTGCTGCTGTTTGTGGGGCTACTGCTGACCTGGGAGAGTGGGCAGGTCCTCGGGGACCAGACAGTTTCGGACAATGAGCTCCAGGGTGAGTACACCAAGCGTGATGTTCCTCTGGCCACAGGGTGATGAGGTCAGAGGGCAGGGTAGCCAACTCCGCTCAGTGCCTCTCTATCAGGCCCCAGTGTTACAGACTGTTTTTATCTTGTGCACTGGGTCTGGGTGCCTGTGTCTGGGCCCCCTCTGAGCCTCTGCTCCCAGGCCCCTGGTTCAGGCTCTGCGTGCATTAGACTGCCGGCATTTGCAGGCATTTCCCAGGCACTTTTAGCTGCTGCATTTCATTCAGCTGTTCCCTTCCCAGGCCCCTTGGCCCAGCTCCCAGGCCTCCTCCACGAAGCTGTGTCTGGACCACTGGAGCTCTTATCCCTCTCCCCTTTGGAGTGCCCAGAGCTTGTCCCTCCTGTGAGCTGACTGCTTCTGCAGGATCATTGTTAAAAACCCAGATCAGACATTGTTAAAAACCCAGATCAGACCTCTTCTCAGCTGGGTGACTTTGGGCCACTATCTTGATCTCATGACACTTCCCCCACTCCCTGTTTTATTGAGATATAATTAACAAATAAAAATTGTGTATATTTAAGGTATATGACATGATGTTTTGAAATGCACATACATTGAAATGATGACCACTTTGTATGGTGGGATGGTGAGAAGACTTAAAATCTACTCTCTTAGCAAATTTCCAGTTATAATATGGTGTTATTAACTATAAGCACCACCTGGATGTTAGACCTCCACAACGTACTCCTCCTACCTGATTGACACTTCGACCCTACCTATCATATCACACTTCCCATGTCTCCCTCTGCGAAGTGGGTGTGGTAAGGGGCTGGAGCGTTATGTAAACTGCACGTGAAGTGTTTGGCGCAGTGCTTGGCATGGGATAAATACCAGTGAAGTAGCACTTAGGTGACACAGTGCTTCACTGCATTTGTCACCCGTGCTACGCCTTATTTACTCATCTTATTCCTGTCACCTGACACTGCATTGGAACAAAGAAATACACGTCTTGTTAAACTGAACTCTAGAAAGATTTGTGTCCAAAATAACAATATTTTATATTTTGATGCTTCAGAGCTGACACTTCTGGGTTTGTTTGTTTTTTTTTTTCCTTGACAAGTTTCTTCTGCACCCGGCTCATTCTCCAGGAGCACATGGCAGTGGTTGGGCATAGCTCTGGGTGTGCCGGTGTGCCAGCTCCCGTGGTCTGCATTTCTGAGCAGTAGGGTGTAGTCAGCAAGGAGCCTGTGATGGGAGCCTGTGCCAGGGCACGGCTGGGGCCATGCTGCTGCCTGCTGGCAGGGGTGGGGGTCCCAGCCTTGACAGCCCTGAACGGAACGGGCCTTTCTGGCCATTCCAGCTCATTCCAGGGTTACATCCCGAGGCCATGTCTTCCTCTCGCCTCATGCTACCTCTTGCACTTCTCTTGCAGAAATGTCCGATCAGGGAAGTAAGTACGTCAATAAGGAAATTCAAAATGCTGTCAACGGGGTGAAAGAGATAAAGACTCTCATAGAAAAAACAAACGAAGAGCGCAAGACACTGCTCAGCAACCTAGAGGAAGCCAAGAAGAAGAAAGAGGTCAGGAGAAGCCACGAACGCCACCCTGCCTCGACCATCCCACTGGAGGGGAGGGAGGGGGTCATTGCACGGTGCCTTGCTGGGTTGCCATGGTGACCTGCAGTCCTCCCAGGCTGTGTCAGCTGATGCTGGGGCTGTAGTTAAGAAGTAGGAAAGGTTCATTTGCTTTTGAAAGCATCAGGGAGTGAGATCTTGGATCAGGTTTTGTTATAAGCCTGGCCCAGGGCCTAATGCCCAGATTCATTTCAATAGATGCTTCTAAACCCTGACCACATAGTAGTTCCAAGCAGGCTCTGGATGGGGTGGCGGCGGGGGCCCAGACGGGGGTGGTGTCCAGCCTTCAGGAAGCTTATCTAGTCGGGTTGATACGGTTAGGGTTAAGGCAGGCACACTGCACCCCACGTCTTCCTAGAGTTCTGGACTACTTCATAAAGAAACATCTTAAGCCCAGTAGTGGATATAGCAGGTCTAGCCTGTGCTTAATGATTCGACAAAACTAAAACACTATAATTCAATGAACAACTTATTTAAGAAATCAAGTCTCCTTAAGAGTATCCTACAAACCTCCTCTCACGGTCGCCGTACTTCAGATGCTAAGATGTAGCTACCTGCCAGCTTCATGATCTATCATGCATGTTAAAAGCATTTCAAAGGCTCTGAGAAGTTCTGCAGTAAAGAAACCTGTGTAACTCCATGAAACCCAGAGTTTTCCAAATTGATCAGGGAATTCTTTTTTTTTTTTTTTTTTTCTGGCTGCTTTGAGCACAGCTCCATGGGAGCCACTTCAGGGAATGCTGGCCTGGATGTAGCTCTACCTTTTTTTCAAGCTTCATGCCCTTTCTTGGCCTCAGTATCAGTTCTCACCATTCTTTTTTTTTTTTTTTTTTGAGATGGAGTCTTGCTCTGTTGCCCAGGCTGGAGTGCAATGGCGTGATCTCAGCTCACTGCAACCTCCATCTCCAGGGTTCAAGTGATTCTCCGCTTCAGCCTCCTGAGTAGCTGGGATTACAGGCACGTGCCACCACAACCGGCTAATTTTTTGTATTTTTAGTAGAGGTGAGGTTTCACCATATTGGCCAGGCTGGTCTCGAACTCTTAACCTTGGCCTCTTGGTCTGCCTGCCTTGGCCTCCCACAGTGCTGGGATTAACAGGCCAGTTCTCACCATTCTATGAGAATCCTCAAATAGCTCCTGGGGAAGGAGCATGTCTCATGCTCACACTTTTGTGGTTGTCACTGGAGTTTGACATTCAACAATTCTGGTTTTATAATAAAGCACATCACATTTGGAGAAAAGAGCGTATCTCAAAGAGCTACAACTAAGAGCTACTTCTTAGTTGAGGAGTAGGTGAGCCAGAAGGAAAGGAAGTAGGCAGCATGGGTGGCACTTGTGTCTTGGCTCAGTGGGAGGTGGGCTGTCTTCGCCCAGCAGAGGACGGGGGATGAGGGAGCAGGACAAAGACCTCACGTAACTCTGGGGTGTGGATAGGCTAATTTTTTTTGAAGACTAACACACTCATTTATAAAGACTGTAATATAGAAAAGTAGAAGAGGAACAGTTTTTCCATAATCCTTTTGCCCAAAGACAAGTCACTGTTAACGTTTGATCTATTTCTTCCTATTCTTTTCCTCTGTGCTTTTTTGACAGTGGCTATGTACAAAATTATGAATTTTTCACATAAACAGTACATATGATAATATTCAAAATGGACTATAAACATCCTTTGTAATGATGTACCATTTACTCTTTGTGGGAATCACAGTTTATTTAACCTGTCTCTTTTAAGCATCTGGGTTGATTCTGATTTTTTTTTCCATAAGATAACACTGTACCAAATATTTTGAAGCATCTTTTTCTTTGTCAGGGGATTCCTTTGAGGTAGAGTCTTTGTTTTGTTTTGTTTTGTTTTTTGAGACAGAGTCTCACTCTGTCACCCAGGCTGTAGTGCAAGTGGTTTGATCTTGGTTCACTGCAACCTCGCGGGTTCAAGCGACTCTCCTGCCTCAGCTTCCCAAGTAGCTGGGAGTGCAGGTGTGCACCACCACACCAGCTAATTTTTGTATTTTTAGTAGAGACGGGGTTTCACCATGTTGGCCAGGCTGGTCTCGAACTTCTGACCTCAAGTAATATGCCCGCCTTGGCCTCCCAAAGTCCTGGGATTATAGGTGTGAGCTGCTGCACCTGGCCTGAGATAGATTCTTAGAGAATTATTGGGTCAAATGGCAAGGACCCATTAGAGAATTTTGACAGCTGGTGTGGCTTTGGTGTTGAAAGCCTGCCATTCCCTTTGCATGCCAGGGGGCATGGTTGCAATAGAAAGATAAGATTCAGGGAGTCTGCAGCCTGCTTTCGAAGATGAAATTTAAACACCAGAAGCAGAGAATAGAAAATGAGGCTTCAGTGAGAGGGTAGTCACTGAGTAGATGATCAGCGCACTAAATCAGAGAGAGGTGCTGTCCACATGGGTTCCAGGAGCTGGGAAGCTTCTAGGAGTTAGGGAACAGTTGGATCTTAAAGGGTGAGTGGATTCTTCGAGCCGGGTGGGAAGGGGATTCCAGGTGGGTGAATGAAGGGAAGCCTTAACTGGAGCAGGGGTGCACACTTGCATGCTGGGTGGCCATCCTGTGGGAATGCCTGCCTTGGGCAGAGGGCCTGGCACCCAGCACCTCCTTGAGTGTGTGAGCCTGTGGTCTCTGTGTGACTCAGCCAGCCTCGTGTCTTCCTGTGTAGGATGCCCTAAATGAGACCAGGGAATCAGAGACAAAGCTGAAGGAGTTCCCAGGAGTGTGCAATGAGACCATGATGGCCCTCTGGGAAGAGTGTAAGCCCTGCCTGAAACAGACCTGCATGAAGTTCTACGCACGCGTCTGCAGAAGTGGCTCGGGCCTGATTGGCCGCCAGGTGAAAAGGGACACATCAGTAGCCAAGGCTGAGTGGGGAAGGATGGGAGCCTAGTGAAATATGCTTCATTCCACATGCCAGATGCAATTGATTAGTACTGGCTGGCTGCACTGGGGCCCAGAGTGTCATGCTCCATTGGTGATGTCTGGCATGAGTAGTGAGAGTGGAGTCATCAAAAGGATGTAGGCCAGGTATCTACCTTCTCTTAGAAAACTCATGCAGCAGTGCTTAGCTGGATGACATAACCGCTTCATGGGATGGCAGAGCCCTGTGTCCACTTATGTGAAAGGATTTAATAACTTTTTTCTTTTTTTTTTTTGAGACAGGGTCTCACTCTGTCACCCAGGCTGGAGTGCAGTGGTGTGATCATGTTTTACTGCAGCTTTGACCTCCTGGGTTCAGGTGATCCTACCACCTCAGCCTCCCAAGTAGCTGGGACCACAGGCATGCACCACCATACCCAGCTAAGTTTTGTATTTTTTTTTTTTGTAAACATGGAGTTTGGCCATGTTGCCCAGGCTGGTCTCAAACTCCTAAGCTCAAGTAATCCTCCTACCTCGGCCTCCCAAACTGTTGGGATTACAGATGTGTGCCACTGTGCCCAGCCAATGTAAGATTTTTTTAGTATATTAGTATTGCTCCTGTCCTCTGCTGCAGGGCTTTTTTGATTGGGACTCAGTGAATTGCTCCAGTCCCTGAAATCACATCAGTTGGCCCTTAGCTGAGCAGGGGGTGGATATCATTGGTGGCCAAAGATGACCGTGGATGAACCTGAAATGTTGGGCCTTGTGACTCTTATGGCCTCCCAGGTGTCTCAAAACTGTCCCCCATGGAGGGAGGTAAAAGGAAAGAGCATGGACCTGACAGTTGGGGTGCTGGGGGCTGGTCCAGCTGGGCTGTTGGTCACTTGCTATGTGACTGTTACAACCATGGGCAGGGCCTGGCCTGGCTCCCCGGGGAGTGGGGGGCCAGAAGGCCATGGCCTTGGTGAGCTTCTCCTAACTGTACCCATGCTGGCTGTCCCAGCTCGAGGAGTTCCTGAACCAGAGCTCACCCTTCTACTTCTGGATAAACGGCGACCGCATCGACTCCCTGCTGGAGAACGACCGGCAGCAGACACACATGATGGATGTCATGCAGGACCGCTTCAGCCGCGCATCCAGCATCATGGATGAGCTCTTCCAGGACAGGTTCTTCGCCCGGGAGCCCCAGGACTCCTACCACTTCCTGCCCTTCAGCCTGCCCCACCGGAGGCCTCACTTCTTCTTTCCCAAGTCCCGCATCGTCCGCAGCTTGATGCCCTTTTCTCCGTATGAGCCCCTGAACTTCCACGCCATGTTCCAGCCCTTCCTTGAGATGATACACGAGGCTCAGCAGGCCATGGACATCCACTTCCACAGCCCGGCCTTCCAGCACCCGCCCACGGAATTCATACGAGGTGAGAAGGGGTGGAAACTCACGGCCTTTTGAGCAACCCGTTAGATGCTGAGAATCATGCTGAGGGCTCAGTGGGTGTCATCTCGATTTTTCCCCAGCAATATCACAAGGGTGATATTATCCTTATTTAAAGAGGAAAAAAACTGAGCTGGGCGTGGTGGCTCATGCCTGTGATGCCAGCACTTTGGGAGGCCAAGGCGGGAGGATCATTTGAGGCCAGGAATTTGAGACCAGCCTGGCCAAGACAGTGAGATCCTGTCTCTACAAAAATAAAAACTTAAAAAAATTAACCGGGTGTGGTGGTGCATACCTGTAGTCCCAGCTACTTGGGAGGCTGAGGCAAGAGAGTCACCTGAGTCTAGAAGTTGGAGGCTGCAGTGATCTATGTATGATTGCGCCATTGCACTCCAGCCTGGGCAACAGAGTGAGACCCTGTCTCTAAAATAAAACATAAATAAAAATAACAATAGGAATCAGTGGGTTCCATCTCTGCATGGCTGGATGACTGACTCTTTTTCCCTTGTGTGTCCCCAGAAGGCGACGATGACCGGACTGTGTGCCGGGAGATCCGCCACAACTCCACGGGCTGCCTGCGGATGAAGGATCAGTGTGACAAGTGCCGGGAGATCTTGTCTGTGGGTGAGTCGGGGTCCAGACCACAAGCCGCCCCTTCCTATACCTTGTGTCCTAGGTCACTGGGGCCTCACTGGTACTGCCTTTATGGTGTCAGACAGATAAGCGTTTGGATTCCAGCTCTGCCGCCTTTGGGCTGTGACCTGGGGCAGGTCCTGAGCTTCACGCAGCTTGGGTTCCTCATCTTAGAATGAGATGATGATGCGAAGCTGTCCCTGAAGTCAGTGAGACGTCGATAGAGATGTAAAAGTGCCCTCCACCCCATCGGGCCCGTGTTGAAAAAAGCTTGTCGAAAAAAGTCATCCCCCTGGGACTCCCCAGTGATTCTGTTCCCAAGTGCCAAGCATTGTAGGCATCTTCATTTTCCCCTGCAGATTATGAAATTGCAGACAGTATGTATTTTGTTTAACAAAACTGACCAGAGGCCAGGCACTGTTCTAAACACTCGACATACATTTCCTCAGAATGACCCTCTGAGGAAACTGAGCCATAAAAAGGTTAATAACTTATCCAAGATTGACCCCGACTGGGTGAGCTGGGCTTCAATCCTAGGTGCTGTGTTCTCTCCCGGGGCCCTTTGCAGCCTCTGGCCACAGAAGTCACATATCTCAGTACCTGGGAATCCAAGCAACAGTCCCTTTGGTCAGCTGGTTGGTCCCCTAGGCAAAGGGAATATTTCCCTTCAACTGTCCCCCTCCGTTTCACCAGCTCTTGTTATGGGTTAACTTCTTTCCACTCAGAGATAACAGCTGTGACAGTGTTTGGACTAGTTCCTGGTACACAGCAGTTCATACTCAGAAAGAGTTAATTGTTTCCCCTTGCAAACAGCTTATCGATCTGGTGGCTTTGCTCTTACTTAATGCTTAGTTTGAGTTTCCCATGGCAGGCCGCCAGGGTCTAGTTAAACATTTCTAGCCTCACTCCTGTAATTTTAGAAGCCACTGCAAAATCAACAGTCGTGCTTTAAGAGGCTGAAGTGTAAGTCGCTGTAGATGAGTGCACAACCAGGCCTGGGGGCTTTTTCTATAAAAATATCATAGAGTGGCATCAATTACATGGTACCTCACCACAAAGTTAGTCACATTAGGGCCTGAAGAAAAGATGTCCAGATGCCTGGGCCCAGGTTGGACCTCTTGTGCTGATTTTTACTCTGTGGTTGCAGGCTGGGCTCAGGTCTGGCGCCAATCTTAACCGTCATTGATTACAGCTGAGAGGGCAGCTGGCGCCAGTCTTACCAGTCATTGATTATAGCTGGAGTACAGTGGTTCTATCTTGGCTCACTGCAACCTCTGCCTCCTGGGTTCAAGTGATTCTTCTGCCTCAGCCTCCCCAGTAGCTGGGAGTGCAGGTGCGCACTACCACACCCAGCTGATTTTTGTATTTTTAGTAGAGACAGGATTTCACTATGTTGGCCAGGCTGGTCTTGAATTCCTGACCTCAAGTAATCTGCCCGCCTCAGCCTCCCAAAGTTCTGGGATTACAGGTGCAAGCCACCGTGCCTGGCCTTAGATAGATTCTTAGAGGATTATTGGTAAGAGGAATTCTGTAAGCTGAGCTAAATAGTCCACACTGAAGAGGACTGCCTACTGTTATTTAAGGTGCTTGCAACCATATAAGCATGTACTGCCTGGGACCGGTAGATCAGGATTTCTCAATTTCAGTGCTATTGATTTTTTTTTTTTTTTTTTTTTTTTGAGACAGGGTCTCTCTCTATCACCCAGTGGCTGCAACCTGATCCTCCTGCCTTAGCCTCCTGAGTAACAGACTACACGGGTGCGCCACCATGCTTGGCTAATTTTTTTTATTTTTAGTAGAGATGGGGTCTTGCTATGTTGCCCAAGCTGGTCTCCAACTCCTGGGTTCAAGTGATCCTCCTACCTGGGCCTCCCAGAGTGCTGGGATTACAGGTGTGAGCAGTGCCGACATTTTGGGCCAGGTCGTTCTTTGTCGTGGGGGGCTGCCCTGAGCAGTTCAGGGCGTTTGGCAGCACTCCTGGCTTCTACCCACTAGAGGTCAGCAGCTCCCTTCCCTTCGTTGTGACAACCAACTTCAGAACTTGCTACATCTCCCTGGGCGACAGCATCACCCCGGTAGAGAACCTCTATTCCAGACTAAGCCTCAGCTCTCAAGGATTTTTCTTATTTTATTTTATTTATTTATTTTTTTAAGACAGGGTCTCACTCTATCACCCAGGCTGGAATGCGGCAGCGCAGTCTTCACTCACTGCAACCTCTACTTCCTGGGTTCAAGCGATTCTCCTGCCCCAGCCTCCTGTGTAGCTGGGATTACAGGTGTGCACCACCATGCCTGGCTAATTTTTGTATTTTTAATAGAGACAGGGTTCCACTATATTGGCCAGGCTGGTCTCAAACTTGTGTCCTCAAGTGATCAGCCTGCCTCTGCCTCCCAAAGTGCTGGGATTACAGGTGTGAGCCACCACGCCTGGCTGATTTTTCTTATTTTTAAATTATTTTTTGGTAAAATAGTGAAGATTATTTATTACATATTTATTTTCAACCTGGCATCGTTAGTAATTCTGTTTCTTTCCCCACCTAACATTTTATTTTACTATAAATAATTGCAGTCATCATCCTAAAGCATAGGCAAAATCTCCCTTCCCCTAACTCACGTCTGATGTACCTGCCTCTGGATATTTTTGAAATAACTTAGGGGGAGAAAAACAGTAGTTTTAAGAGCTAGTGGGCAGTTTCCAGCTCTTAATGAATCTGACAATCTGCAGCTCAGGGCCAAGAGGAATGAATTCTCTTTTCCCTGCCCTCTTGATGAACTCAGTGACCAGCCATGGGCGGGCAGGTGGGCGGGCAAGGACCCCTGGCCACCAGGTGCCGGTGCGTCAGCTGCATGAACTCTTGGCACCGGAACTGCCACCTCTGCAGATATGCTCAAAAGACAAACTTGGACTGGGTGCATTGGCTCACGCCTGTAATCCCAGCACTTTGAGAGGCCGAGGTGGGCGGGTCCCCTGAGGTCAGGAGTTTGAGACCAGCCTAGCCAACATGGTGAAACCCCGTCTCTCCTAAAAATACAAAAAATCACCCGGGGGTGGTGGCAGGCACCTGTAATCCCAGCTACTCTGGAGGCTGAGGCAGGAGAATTGCTTGAACCCGGGAGGCGGAGGTTGCAGTGAGCCAGGTCATGCCATTGCACTCCAGCCTGGGCAACAAGAGCGAAACTCTGTCTCAAAAACAAAAAAAAAAGACAAGCTTGGAGGATTGTCCAGAACCACAGACCCAGGGTAGGAAGAGTCCAAGCTCTGGAGCTGAAGACCCTGGTTTAATCCTGGGCCCAGAGATTATTTCTTCTATGGCTGTAGGTAAGCTACTTATTACTACTTCTGTGGGCCTCAGTTTCATCATTGGTCAAATAGGAGTGCTAATCCTTAAGTCAGAGCAGATCCAATTTTTAGGGAAAAAGGATATCCAGAGAGAACTTTCTGTGGTGTCTGGGACGCAGGTGGTACCACACAAATGGCCGCTGTGAGTAATATTCCTCCTCTCTGGAAATGATTCCTGGTAGTGAGAACCACTCCAGATCTGAGAACATGGAGAACTTGAGATCAGTGCTTTTGGAAGTGTGGTCAACACAGTTTGTCACCAAAGAGATAAGGGTCTGGCACCCAAAGATAAATCAATGATGTCATGAAGCACACTGTTTAGGTCAGTTGACATATTTTTCCAGAGCAAGGCTTCTCAGGCTGGGCGTGGTGGCTCACACCTGTAATCCCAGCACTTTCGGCAGATTGGTTGAGCCCAGGAGTTTGAGACCAGCCTGGGAAACATAGAGAAACCCCATCTCTACAAAAAATGCAAAAATTAACTGGGCATGGTGGCATGTGCCTGTAGCCCCAGCTACTCAGGAGGCTGAGGTTGGAGGATAGCCTGAGCCTGGGAAGTCGAGGCTGCAGTGAGCCAAGATCTCGCCACTGTACTCCTAGGCAACAGAGCAAAACTCTGTCTCAAAAAAACAGAAACAAAAACAAAAAACCCAAAAGACTTTCTGGATGATGGAAGCAGCATCTAGATTCACAGTCCGCAGCAAAACCTTTATTTTATTGTGGACAATTCCAGTTTGTGGCCCTTCCCTTAGGGAAGCACTGCTTTTGTTCCCAGCTGCATGTCCTGACTTCCAATTGTTCATGCTTCTATCCCTTTGTAGCCTTTCCTTCACACCTCTGCCTTTCATTTCTTCTATCTCTGGGCAGACTGTTCGGCCAACAACCCCGCCCAGGCTCAGCTGCGGCGGGAGCTCAATGACTCCCTCCAGGTCGCTGAGAGGTTGACCAGGAAGTACAACGAACTGCTGCAGTCCTACCAGTGGAAGATGCTCAACACCTCCTCCTTGCTGGAGCAGCTGAACGAGCAGTTTAACTGGGTGTCCCGGCTGGCAAACCTCACGCAAGGCGAAGACCAGTACTATCTGCGGGTCACCACGGTGAGCTGTGTCCCAGCCAAGTGCTGTGGTTGGGGAGCCTGAGCTGTGATCGGGAGCAGGGGCACGTGTGCTTTTGACCAAGCATTTATCACATGGCAGGAAATAGAAAACGTTAGATGCCCTTGTTGCCTTGAAGCCTCATCACCCCCTCAGGGAAAATGTAACTCTATTTTACAGAGGAGTAAAGTAAGAGAGGTTCCACAGCTTGGCCAAGGTCCAAAGTGTGATAGCTGATGGGTGACTTGGGTGCGTATTCGAACCTGACTGCCTGACTGCCAAGCCTGTATTTTGTTGTTGTTTTTGTTTTGGTGCACAAACCTATGAATAAACCAGAAGCCTCTGTTCTTTCCTCAAAGCTACATGGCTGCCCTCTGGCATGTAAAATGGCTTGTGAATTAGTACATCATTCTCTGCCAGTGATAAAAACTTCTCTCTCGGCCAGATATGGTGGCTCATGCCTGTAATCCCAGCACTTTGGGAGGCCGAGGCAAGAGGATTGCTTGAGGCTAGGAATTTGAGACCAGTCTGGGCAACATAGCAAGATTCCCTCTCTACAAAAAATACAAAAATCAGCCAGGTGTGGTGGCATACACTTGTAGTCCCAGCTATTCAGGAGGCTGAGGTGGGAGGATTGCCTGAGCCCAGAGTTGGAGGCTGCAGTGAGCTGTGATCACACCGTGGCACTCCAGCCTGGGTGAAGAGTGAGACTCTGTCTCTTAAAACAAACAAACAAACCAAAAGAAAAAACCAAAATAAAATATAAAATAAAAAAATCAAATAAAAAAACTTATTTCTAGTACTGGGCACCCTTCTTTTTCTTTTCTTTTTTCCCTCCAGGCCCCCTGGATTCCTTTTCTACTCTAGTCTGACCTACTCTAGAGTAGACATCTACTCTAGTCAATGGCTGCCCAGAGCAAATGTTTGGAAACCACTTTTATTCTTTGGGGTGCTCCCTGGGCTGGCCATTTGCAGATGGCATTTACCCCAACACATGAGTGTCTGTGAACCAGGTCACTTGTCCACTGAGCTGTAGTGATGCCTAGATGCGTAAGAAGCACTGGGGTCAGCTCTCTAGGTTTTCTTGGAGGAGCCGGAGGACTTCCCTATCAGAAGCCTGACTTCTGTTGCAAAATGCACGCATTTTGACCACAGTATTTCAGCTCTTTTCTTTTGTTCAATTTAGGTGGCTTCCCACAGTTCTGACTCAGATGTTCCTTCCGGTGTCACTGAGGTGGTCGTGAAGCTCTTTGACTCTGATCCCATCACTGTGACGGTCCCTGTAGAGGTCTCCAGGAAGAACCCTAAATTTATGGAGACTGTGGCGGAGAAAGCGCTGCAGGAATACCGCAAAAAGCAAAGGTGAGCAGGCGGTCCTTTCCTGCCAGCCTGCAGGGCCCAGTGAGTCTCTGGGAGCCAAAAAAACAAACAAACAAAAAACCAGACGAAGTGCAGACTCCGTAGCCTGGTGGGAATGACTCCACCTGGAGCCAGAGCCCAAGAACAAAGCCAGGAAGTTACCGGGAATTTTATTTTTCCTTTGGAGGATGTTTTATTTGGTGGATAACTCTTTTTTATTTCAGGGAGAAGTGAGATGTGAATGTTGCTTTTGGACCTACGGGGGCATCTGAGTCCAGCTCCCCCGAGATGAGCTGCAGCCCCCCAGAGAGAGCTCTGCATGTCACCAAGTGACCAGGCCCCAGCCTCCAGGCCCCCAACTTCGCCCAGCCACTCCCTGCTCTGGATCCTGCACTCTAACACTCGAATCTGCTGCTCATGGGAAGAACAGAACTGCCCCTGCATGCAACTAATTCAATAAAACTGTCTTGTGAGCTGAGTGCATGGAGGGTCCTCTTTTTATGTTGAGTTGCTGCTTCCCGGCATGCCTTCATTTTGCTACTGGGGGCGGGCGGTGGGGGGTGGGGTGGAAAATAAGTAAAAACAAAAAAGCAGTGGCTAAGATGCTACAGGGACTGTCATACAGTGGAGAATAAAAGGGATATGATGACAAGGTTGATCCACTTCAAGAATTGCTTGCTTTCAGGAAGAGAGATGTGTTTCAACAAGCCAACTAAAATATATTCCTGAAAACTGAAGCTTTTCTGTTCTATTATAAAACTGTCGATGTATTCTGACCAAGGTGTGGCAATCTCCTAAAGGAATATGCTGAAAGTTAAGGCGAAGAAGCAGTAACAGTAAGGTATACTTGGTATTATAACGCAAAATTGATGTTTTCCTTGTGAAAACATTTGGTGCCCAGAAGTTCAAATGACCAGTTTTATTTGTAAGAGCTGTTACTTCTGCAGCAGTTTTATTTGTAAGAGATGTTGATTGCAAGTTGTAAGAGCTCAGCACCCCAGGGGCACCTTCTTGACTGGCATTTCCTGTCCACTGCCAGTTTTTACGGTCTTCATATCTTTCCCTGGACCACAGGAGTTTCTCTGCTTTTAGTCTGAACCATAGCTGGGCTGCAGCACCCTACGCTGCCAGCAGGTGGCCATGAGGCCATGACTACTCATGGTACCAATCTCAGTCTTAAAGCTCAGGCTTTTCGTTCATTAATGTTCTCTATAGAATTCTGGTCATCAGACGTACTGCACTGGAACAAAACTCATCTGTCTGCATCCCAGGTGTGTAGCAAAGTCCACATGTAAATTTATAGCTTAGAATATTCTTAAGTCACTGTCTCTTGTCTCTCTTTGAAGTTATAAACAACAAACTTAAAGCTTAGCTTATGTCCAAGGTAAGTATTTTAGTATGGCTGTCAAGGAAATTCAGAGTAAAGTCAGTGTGATTCACTTAATGATATACGTTAATTAGGATTATGGGGTCAGAGGTATTTGTTTAAGTGATCATAATTGTAAAGTATATGTCACATTAATATCACACTGTTTCAAAAGTTACTTTCTCTCTTCCATTGTTATGTTACTAGACTCTGGCAGTCACTATATTCAGTGGGTTTTTTGGTTGCTGCTTTTTTTTTTTTTTTTTTTTTTTTCCCGAGACGGCGTCTCACTCTGTTGCCCAGGTTGGAGTGCAGCATGCGATCTTGGCTCACTACAACCTCCAACTCCAAGGTTCAAGCAGTTCTCCTGCCTCAGCCTCCTGAGTAGCTGGGACTACAGGCACATACCACCACACCCAGCTAATTTTTGTATTTTTAGTAGAGACGGGGTTTCACCATGTTGGCCAGACTGGCCTCGAACTCCTGACCTCAAGTGATCCACCCGCCTTGGCCTCCCAAAATGCTGGGATTACAGGCATCAGCCACCATGCCCAGCCTTTATATCCAGTGTTTTGGACTTTTTGTTTTTACACTCTTATATACTAGAACCTTGAAAGACCCTAGAGCTGGTTCTGAGGCTTCCTGAGACCCCTTCTCTGCACCTCCTTCCCCCTCTGCACAGTGACCTGGGCTTGGGGGTCCTTAGATGTCTCTCCATCCCTGACAGAGGTTCCAACCTGAGGCACTGGGAAGACTGAGTCACGACATGACTTCACCAAGGTGTGGGGATGAGATGAGGCTCATTCTGGCTGGGGGACTGTGGACTCTCAGCCCTCAGTGTCTGGCTTCTAGGACTCTTGTGGCAAAGGGGGAGCAGGGCTTGATGTGCTGAGAAGAGAGGGATCTGATATCTGTCTGGAAAGGGAAGCAGCACTAACCCTGCTGAGCCCCTATGTTGACACTTGACTGTCATCTGCCAGCAAATTGTAATAAGATACAATCTCGCATGGATACAAGGTGAAACAGCACTGGACTTGTGCAGTGCACGGTGTGCACAACTGTAACAGTGGCCCTGGGCCAATTACTTCATGTAATTTCACTAGGTTCCCATAATTCTCTCCAAGGCAGGGGTTCTTTTCCCCACATTACAAAGGCTTCCCAGAATAGCCTGCATCAGATAAGTGTCTTGTGGCTAGTAAGGCCAGAATGTGGGAGCGCCACCCCAAGCCTCTGTGGCCCACAGAGGCTGCTGAAGGGACTTCGGGGTTGCCCGCCCCTCACTGTGAAGTGGCCCGGAGTAGGAAAGGGGTGGGAGCCGGGAAGCCACCCAGGTGTGCAGAGCAGAGCTCTGGTGTAGAATCGGAGGCAGCCGAGTGGGAGGCAAAGCGCTCTGATGTGGAAATGCCTGACAGTCTCAAGCAAACTGCTTGTTCTGTTAACTGTGGAGTTATCTGGAAGTCACAGAGTCTGCTTGAGATGTTACCAGGTGATGGAACACTGTTTAGAGTGAATAAAAGGTTCACATTTGGGTCTTCAAATGAGCTGAGCCTCCACAATAAACCGGTTCCAGGAGTTGTTATCCACAATGAAACATGAGGCTGAGACATGACGCATCACAGGGCGAGGTCACTGTGAGAGAGGCTGGGCTGTGGGAATAACAGGGACCACGTTTTTGCAATTGTGCCACTGGTAAGTGCTGAGGCTAGTAATGAACCCAGGTCTGACTCTGGGGTCACAGGGCCTCATTAGAAAATAGGATAGTGGCAAACCTAGGAAGTATACAGTAGTTCTAGAGACAATGCAAAGGGTCTCCAGGGTTTATTATAGAACCAATGATTACTAAGTCAGCTGATGTGATAGCAACGAAGGCCAGGCCTCGAGGACACATTTACAAGGTTAATAATGAACGCTTTGTTTGCTCTTCTCCGACGCTGATCTGGTTAATCTGTAATCCCAGCTCCTTGGTCATAATCCTCCTAGATGACAGCATCTCTCAGTGTTGGCTGGGGCCACATCGCAGTGTGGACAGCTCCTCCTGCCCCGGCCCCATGCCACACTGAGGGCTAGCTCACTGGGGGTCCAACAGCTGCCACTAGCTAGCTCTGGTCCAGCCCAAGGCAGGGTGGGGACCTCCTCAGGGTAGGACAGGGGACAGGGAGAGGTATAGCAATACTACCTGCCTGTCCTCATTTGTGGCCATCAACACCCAGAGGAACAAAGACCATGGCCTTGAACTGGTACTAAACATTCTCCCAGGACCCCACCTTCACCCCTAGTCCTACTCAGGGGCCCAATACTATAACGACTAGCCCCCATCTTTCAGGTTAATCACGAGGAGGGGGTGGCAGGGGGACACTTACTCCAGCCTCACATTCATAAGAAGACATTGACATATTTACAAATGACTTCATGAGTATAAAACCACAGAGACGCGCTGACACCGTCAAAGGAAGGCGTTTGTTTTCCACATTGAAACCTGTGCCCTTCACCAGCCCACATGCTTATAGAACACGAGATATTTTTGTTTGTTTGTTTTTAAATAGAGATGAGTTCTTGCCCTGTTGTCTAGGCTGGAGTGCTGTGGTGGAATCATAGCTCACTGCAGCCTCCAACTCCTGAGCTCAAGTGATCCTCCTGCCTCGGCCTCCCTAGTAGCTGGGACTACAGGTGCACACCACCACACCTGGTGGTATTGGTTTTTAAAACTATAATTGCAATTACCTCGAGCACAGCACAAAATCATCTCACTCTGTGTGCGTCAGAAATTTTCAGCCTAAATGTCAGTAAGTCTGTTTTAGAATTTTCTGGAAATGTCTGGACTTCTCTTAATCTCTGAAAAGCCCTGCCACATGGGGAAGAAAACCAAGGTGGAAACTAAGATACACCACCAGGTTCAGATATTTATTGCGTCTTTGCTGAGATACTGCCTTGAAGTTCTTCCTTTTTACTGACTCAAGGCCCCCCCCCCCCCCCCCCCCCCCCGCCCCGGACTTTGTGGTGAGGGTACTCAGCTATTCTTCTGTCTTCCATTCTTTCATTTTGGGAATAGCTCCCAACTTTGGCCTCATTCTAGTAACCGCAGACCTGGCCGGGCACGGGGGCTCACGACTGTAATCCCAGCACTTTGGGAGGCTGAGGCGGGTGGATCACTTGAAGTCAGGAATTCGAGACCAACCTGACCAACATGGTGAAACCCCGTCTGTACTAAAAATACAAAAATTAACTGAGCATGGTGGCGGGAGCCTGTGATCCCGGCTGTTTGGGAGGCTGAGGCAGGAAAATCGCTTGAATCCGGGAGGCGGAGGTTGCAGCGAGCGAAGATCGCGCCATTGCACTCCAGCCTGGGTGACAGAGCGAGACTTGGTCTCAAAAAACTAAACTAAACTAAACTAAATAAAATAGTAACCGCAGACCTAAGGATAAGACCTTTCTCGCAGGGGACTCGGAGACATCCCTTCCAGTTTGAAACCAACTGTCCTGTAGCGAACTCTTCCTTTTCGGCAACTCCCCTGGTGCCTCCCTGGGGTCTGCTCCCGTCTCTGTGCCATTCCTCAATCACTTTAGCGTGGGACTAGCAGGCTGTGCAGGGTTGAGGTCGGAGGCCAGGACTTGGTGTCCTCCTGTGTGCCTCGCTTGGGTTCAGACAGCTGCCACCAGGGGCCACCTGAATCCCCCCGGGCAGGGGCCAACAGGATGCTACCCCTGTGAAGGCCCAGAGTGAGATTCCTTCAGCTGAGCTGTGACCCTAGGGACGGGGGCTTCACTGGCCCCTCTCCCCCGTCAGCCCTACCTACCCACCTTCCTTAGATCACAAAGCCTCATCTTACCCCGGGGCCCCTCCCATGCAGGTGGCCAGGTTGGCTCTGCCGATGTCGATGTCCGGCTATCCCCACCCAACCCCCACTAGCGAAGTGAGGTGGCGTCTGTCTCCAATTCCCAGTCTTTGTATTTTTGTGGGGGGCTTTCTGAGTGGTGGTCAGGTGCTGTATACCCCGGGATGCTCAGAGCTCACCTGGACCCCTCCCTTTCTCGGCCCTGCACCTGAGGAGTGTGGGGCCAGGTGGCCGCCTGGAGGGGAGAAGCCACTCACTCTACATGGTGAGATTTGCGCATGTCCTGTTGGCAGGCGACCTCTCACCTCAAATTCAGCTTTGAGAGTCCCTCACGGCCAACAGTCTCAATGCTGTGCTGTGGTTGAGTTTCACGGTAGCCAGGGAGGCGCCGTTCCCCATCCTTCCACTCGATTGCAACTTCTTGGATGCTGCGAGCAGAAGCCGGGTTAGGCGCACGGACTCCCTCCCAGCCTGGCCGCCACGCGTTCCCGTTTCCTGAGCTGGGGAGGGCTTTGGCCACAAGGGGGCAGCGCGGGCTCACGGCGCCTTGGGCTTAGATGGGGACAGCAGCGCTGGGAGAAGCGAGGACCGGGAAACCAGGAAAGGAAGCGGCCTGAGGACCGAGAGGCATGTGGATCGAATCAGCTATGCCCCTCAGTGCCCAACTTAGGGTCTCTATTCTCGCCGCTCCATATCAAAAGATCTCTGCAAGGAGAACTCTCTGAAAAGACGATCTCAAGCACCAAAAAAAAATCCCACATCAAAGAAAGAGTATCTTATATGCATCTAAAAGCTGAACCGAAAGTGCATTGGTTCTGGAAAGTCTATTTCCAGAACATTCGATTGCCTTAGGCTTCCAGGAATTGAAGTTTTACTGAGCCTCAGGGTTTCAGGCTTAAGCCACTGTGCTGTGCGTCCCTACTGTCTTCACTACTTCCATCGGGTTGGTGTGCGGGGTCAGAAGGCTGCGGAACAGGCGTGGCACTCCTTTCTAGAGCAGAAATGTTAGAGAAAACGATTTGGAAAATAAAACACTACTTAAAAATGGAAAACGCAATAATATAATGGAATAGAATGCAAAATTCATAGACGTTTAGAAATTAAAATATAAGCTATAGAAAACACACGGCTACCAGGCACTCTTTGGTGGAGAAGTGTGAAGGCACTGCCTTTCCTAACTTGCTGTGTAACACTGGACAAGTTTCATCACTTCTCTGAGCCTTGGTTTCCTCATATGCAGAACATCCGGGTGATTTGGACCTGCTGTGCTTTTGTTTTAATTAACTTCACCAATCCATTTCTTTTCTTTCTTTTCTTATGTATCAGTCAGGGTTATTCAGAGAAATGAAACCAATATATATTTCTATTAAAAGAGTTATTTCAGGGAATTAGCTCGCATAGTCTTGCAAGCCTGAAATCCGTAGGGCAGCCCCAAAGACTGGAAACTCAGGCTGAGTTAGTGCTCTGGTCTTGAGGCAGAATTTCATCTTCTCCTGAAAACCTAGATTTTTGCTTTTAAGGTCTTTTAACTGATTTCATGGGATCCACTCACAGTATCAAGGGTAATTTCTTTTACTTAAAGTCAACTGATTGTTAACCACATCTACAAAATATCTTCACAGCAACCCGGAGATGTGTTTGATTAAATAACTTGGTACTGTAGCCTGGTAAGTTGACACGGAAAACTGTTACAAACCTCCCAGCCTGGCTGGCTTCATGAGGGATGACCTGGGTAAGTGCTCCAAAGGACCCTGTACTCAGTTTCATGGGGGATGACCTGGGGAGTGCTCCAAAGGACCCTGTGCTCATGGGGGATGCTCCAAAGGACCCTGCACTTGGTTTCATGGAGGATGACCTGGGTAGTGCTCCAAAGGACCCTGCACTCAGTTTAATGCACTGCTGTCACCCTCTTGAAATTCTTAAACATTTTGGAACAAGGGCCATTTTCATTTTCATTTTGCACTGGGTAGGCCTGCAAATTATGTAGCTGGTCCTACTGCCCCGATAGAAATAGAGAAATATATAGAAATACAGAGAACCTAAATTTTACCATCGTGAGCACTCTAAGTATACAGTTCAAGGACTTTAAGTTCCTTAGAACTATTGCACAACCATCACCCCAATCCCTCTCCAGAAAATGTTTTCATCTTCCCTAACTGAAGCTCTGTACCCATTAAACACTAACTGCTCTTTCCCCCAACATCCCCAGCCTGTGGGAACCACTGTTTACTTTGCTTCTGAATTGGACTCTTCTAGATACCCCGTATAAGTGGAATCACACAGTATTTATCTTTTTGTGTCTTGTTTATTTCAGTCCGCACGATGTCCTCAAAGTTCATTTTGTTGTTGCATGTGTCAGAATTTCCCTCCTTTTAAAGCCTGAATAATACTATTGTATGAATATACCTCATGTTGTTCCTCCATTTGTCTGTTGATAGACATTTGACTGTTGTAAATAATGCTGTTATAAAAATGGGTGTACAAACACCTCTTTGAGGTCCTGCTTTGAGTTATTTTGAGTATATATCCAGAAGTAGAATTTCTGGACCATATGGGAATTCTGTTTAATTTTTTGAGAAACCACTGTGCCATTTTCTACAGTGGCTGCCCCATTTTACATTTCTGCTACATTTCCATTACATTTGTGCTTTGAGGGAACCCCCAAGGCAGAAGAGTTCCAGTTTCTCCATATCCTCACCAGACACTTGTTATTTTCTGTTTTTTTTTTTTTTTTTTTTTATTCTAAGGGGTGTGGTCTCTCATTGTAGTTTTATTTGCATTTCCCTAATGACTAGTGATGTTGAGCATCTTTTCATGTGCTTTTTAAATATCATTTGTTTATCTTCTTTGGAGAAATGTCTATTTTGAATCTTTTCCCCACTTTTTTTGATTGGGTCATTTGTATTTTCACTGGTGAATTGGAATTCTCAATTTATTTTGGATATTAATCTCTCATGAGATAAATGATTAGAATATGCATTGCTTGAGGGTAGGAACCTACCTTAAGGTTCTTTTTATTCCCCTCAAGCACTTGCTGCATGGCCTATGATCAAAGAATGCGCTCCATGAAGTCTGCAAGGCATGGTGGATTGGAGGCAAATTGAAATGAGGTTTGAAAAAAAGGGATATGAAAAGCATTTTCTAGGCAAGTCCAAGACTGGTTACCCTAGGAGGGAAACCTCCTGGGGTAATCAGTGAGCCTCCTGCTCCCAAAGAATGACCTTGGAGGTGCAGAGGAGGAGACAGGGAGGGAATCAATTCTTGGTCTTTATTAAGAGGAAGGTGAGAAGAGTCCCACTCCCCAAACACCCCTGAAATAGACATACTGCCAGTCAGGCTATGGGAGAGCTGATGTCCAGGCAGACCCCGATGGAAGAGGGCAGCCCCGGGCAGGTGGACTTTCACCTGAGCACCTGAGAGACCCTCAAGGGTGACAGATATCAGAGCAGGGTGCACACCATCCCTGTGCCCCAACATTTGCCAAGAAGCCTCCTTCCAAAGAGGGCTGGAGAGGGAACTCCCAAGGCTACAGACCCTGCGAATTTTACTTCCACACCCAGGTGGAATCTGTGAGTGACTGGACCCCTGACCTCCTAGTCAAACATAACACATTAGGGCTCCTCTTTCTCCTGGGAAAACAGGATGTGGCGATTGCAGGTGACTGCAGAATGGGGTGCCTGTTGAAGATGTAAACAGGGATGTGGGTGCCGGGCCACCTCCAGCTGCGGGGATTGGGAAGATAAAGGGGGCCCCTATCCAGGACCTAGTTCATCACTGTGGGGTTGGGACGGGACATCTGTTCCCCCATCATTGGGCCAATGGTACGCTGGGGCTCCACCCTCATCAAGGGGGGCCTGGGGAGAGGCATGGGGGTGGCTTGTTTTCTGCTCTGACTTCAGTAGAACACCTTATCCAAATACAAATTAAGGAACATCCCAGTGGGGTCTAGCTTTTCTCAGATGGCACAGAACTTTGGGAAGGCAGGATGCATTTTCTCAGAGTTGTTTGGGGTACAGTGTGGCATCTGTAGAAGCAACCAGGTGCAACGGGCCTGGTCCCAGGGCTGGCATGTCAGCAGGGCTGCAAGCTAGGCATGTATGCGTCCAGGAGCCTCCATGTGTGACACTAGTACCCTGAGACAAACATGTGTGCACCACACGCACACAGAATGTAGAGATCCCAATAGAACGGAGGAGTGTTTTTGGCAGTAAGGAAGGGGGATGTTAAAATGCAGTATTGACCTCCTTATTTCCATTGTAACCAGCAGTGTGATACACAGTGGAGGAGGTTCTGGCCCCAGGTCCACTGCTAATTAATACGTAAGTCCTGTCCCCTCTGAGAGACCTTCACTTTCCTATCTGTTCAATGGGCTCATGATGCCTTATCCTGCTCATTGGGTTTCTGTAAGAATCAAATAGACTGAAAGATGAGAAATTTCTCTGAAAACTCTGAGTGCATCACAGTCACTGCGCTGTTGGAATGAGAACGCAAGAGATGGGAGATGGGTAGCTGGGGCTCAGCCCCGTATCTCCCAGGTAGTGGGTAAGGCAGAGGCTCAGGGAAGAGCAGTGCCCTCTGCTGGACATGGCAGTGCATGGTGCACCGCAACTGCCCCGCTGCTCCGCGAGGCTCTCACCTGCAGTCCTACCTGGGTGCAGTGGGGCTGGCCCCTTAACCCTGACTTTTTCATGATCAATCTCTTTTTTTGAAAAAGGGTCTTGCTCTTTCTCCCAGACTGGAGTGCAGTGGCACAATCATGGCTCACTGCAGCCTTGACCTCCTGGGCTCAAGCGATCCATGTCAGCCTCCCTAGTAGCTGGGACTACAGGTGCAAGCCACTGTGCCTAGCTAGAGACAGGGTCTCACTATGTTGCCCAGGCTGGTCTCGAACTCCTGGGCTCAAGCAATACTTCTGCCTTTACCTCCCAAGGTGCTGGGATCACAGGTGTGAGCCACGGTGCCCAGCCAAGATCAACTTCTTAAATGACCCGGGCATATAAGCCTCATCTGGGAGAACACTGCCTAAACAACTGGGAAAAGAACACAGTCAAGGGCGTGGGCATGGCACAGGTGCAGGCAGGGCTGGCTGATGGGCAAATGAGTCTGTGATGGGCACCTGGCATTGAATGTGATGGTCTCTTCTGCTGAACTTCAATCTGGCCCCAGAATCCTTCTCAATACAGCATTCCAGGCTGTCAGGATCACGACTAGAGGAGGTACATGAGATACAGTACATTTGTCATTCCAGCATATCAGCTTCATAAATGGTAGCTATTCCTATTATCTATGAATTCATACGATTTTTATATTAACACAATACAGTCTGGAAATGGTATGTGAAGGAAAGGTCTATGGAGCAGAAGAGCTGTAGGAACTCAGAAGAGAGAGAGACTGTCCCCAGCTGCCAGGATCAGTGAAGTTCCCCTAGAGAAGGTGACATTAGAAGTGACATTGAGGCCAGGCGCAGTGGTTCCTGCCTGTAATCCCAGCACTTTGAGAGGCCGAGGTGGGTGAATTGCCTGAGCTCAGGAGTTCGAAACCAGCCTGGGCAACATGGTGAAACCCCACCTCTGCTAAAAATACAAAAAATTAGCCAGGTGGGGTGGTGCACTCCTGTAATCTCAGCTACTAGGGAGGCTGAGGCAGGAGAATTGCTTGAACCCAGGAGGCAGAGGTTGCAGTGAGCCGAGATTGTACCACTGCACTTCAGCCTGGGCGACAAAGCGAGACTGTCTCAAAAGAGAAAAAGAAGTGATACACAAAAATTGGAGAAGGAGAGGGGTCCGTTCAACTCTGAGGGCTGGCTCCGAGGCCCATCTCCACTTCCCAGTGAGCTGTCACCTGTACAGGTTGATGTTCAGGTAGCAGCTGTCCTGCTGGAAGCAGGGGCTCAGTATGATGCCATCCCTTGGATGAAGTGCACCCCCACCGGTTAGTGGGACACCACCTCAGGGTGGGCCTCCAGCATGGCCTTCATCTCTAGCAGGGCCTCTGTGGTCTTCCTTCTGCATTCAGCCCAAGGGGACAGAATCCAGAACTCAGGGTGGGAAGGGACTGCTGGGAGCCCTCCCTCAAGACTCTTCGTAGGTTCCCAGCCTCGGAAGGCCTCAGCCGCCCTTGGACGTGGCTGTGACAGGGGCTCCCAGCTCTTCCGAGGCCCCTTCCTCATAGCAGCGGAGCCTGTGGAGGTGTCTCCCTGAAGATCTACCTGTTGCTCATCTGGCCCCCGGGGCCCCATGGAATCCAGGGCTCCCTTCGGATCTCTGGCCACAGTTGTCTCATATCACTAGGCATCCTCCTCTTCAGAGGAGAATCCCTCTGTTCTAATTTTCCTTCTTCCTAATATTCCCACCTGAAGATCTGGAGGGCCTCATCCTTGAACACAGTGACAGAGGCATCCCCTGAGAGTCCCAGGCACCAACTTCTCCTCCCACGGAGAAAGAGACAAGGAGAGGAGAATTGAGAGAGAAAGCCACAGGGAACCAGGCTCTGGGCCTATCCTTAAGTCTTTGCTGGGGAGTCCCTCCCAACACAGTACCTGGTCCCCAGCACGCAGGGTGGGGAGAGGGATGGGTTCTGTGTCTATTTTCCTCATGATGCCAAGAGGTGTGGTCCCAGGAGCTCTTTGAGAGGACTCAGAGCCCCTGGTCACCCACAAAGAGTGGGCAGGACTTGGAGCCGGGTTTGCAAATGAGACCTGGTGTTTTGCCTGCTAGGGCCACATTGGGGACCGCCCAAACTGACCCCGTAAAGTGGGTCCACAGGGAGGGATGGTTAGGGCATCAGGTTCTGACTCCCTGCAGTCCAGCCACAGGGCAGAGACCCCCTGGGGATGAGCCAGTGCTGGACGTGCTGCTTGAAGTGCCACACGTGGGTGAAGATCTTGGGGCTGAGGTTGCTGTTCTTCTGGCAGGCAAACAGGAGTCAGAAACGAAAAGCCATTGATCCAGCCCATGAGGCACTGCAAGAAGATGCTGCAGGGGACAGGGTGGAGGAGGGTATGGGGCCAGGCAGGCTGGGGGTGGGGGACACAGTCATCTTGATACCTGACATTGATTGAGTGCAGGCTCTGAGCAGAGTTCTTTACAAACCAGGGCCTCATTCTCAGCAGACTGTGCCCCTTAGCTCGCCTTTGCAGCTTCCCGGTAGCTTGGGAGTCCCTCCAGGCCATGCAGACATTGCTGGAGGTCATTCTTTCAGTGGCTGCGTGGGAGTCCAGGCTGGGGAAGGCCCACAGGCTATTCCACCATTTTCCTCTCAGTGTTTATGCGGGATGTTTTCAGTGTCGCGCCACCACACGCCACACTATAGCAAATGTCTTAATCCCAAAGCCTCTCCAGATTGTTGGGGCAAAGGGAAAGTGGAGTTTTAACTTCAGCAGGTTCTTGCGATATTAGTTTCCTTACAGACAGTGCTAATTCACCTCCTTCTACACCTTGGGAAGCCTTGATTGTTTTAAGGGTTGAGCGGCCAATGGGGACCAGAGTTCTGAGTTGGGGTCTCTGGTCACAGATTCTTATCCTTAGAAAGGATGGCAGAACTGCCCCAGTAATTGCAAAGGGAGGGCTCCATGCTTCTTGGTCCAGGAAGGAACTCGCCTACCAAGGCACGACCATCCAAATCTACACCTACACACACACACTGAAGCTCTCCTCCCACTACCGCCTTAATAAAAGAACTAAATGTTCATTATAGATATTTTGAAAAGCCAAGACCACAAAGTCAACATTCTCAATGCCAGTGCAATGTCAGACCTAGCATTTGTATCTGCATTTTTGATGGATGGAGTAACTAGGGCATCGATCCCAGCCAGGTCTGCCTGACACCCAGAAGTCCAGGCTCTCGCACTATTGTACATGCACTCGGGGAACAGGGACATGGGAAACATGGCGAGGATCATCCAGGGAAGTGAGCAATTCACAGCTGAGTTCTTGAAAATGTGACGTCTTCTGCATATTAAGGGCGGAGAGCTGAGGCCGTGAACAGAGAGGCTAAAAGGCAGCCTCAGAGAAGGTCAGCCTCAGATTTGCAGCCAGGATCTCTAGGGTCAGGGGACAGAGGGGACAAAGTCCAGTGGCTTGTTGTGGGGATGGTTGGGTGACGGGACAACTGGTAGGAGGCCCGTCCAGCCATCCCATTCATGAACTCAGCTCCTGTCCACTCTGGGCCCTGGGGAAGTCCAGCTCAGGCCTGCTGAGTGGAGCTGGCACTAATCCCCTCCCATTGCGGCTCCTGCCTCTCCTGGAGCCACTGACGACCTTATGCAATAGGGCTGGGACTGGAGCTAGTGGCCTCCGTGGCTTGGTTAACTTGTGAATGTGTTGCTGCCTCATCTGGGCCTGCATTGCCAGTGCCCAGCCCCTCCTCTGGATTCACTGGCGAGGTCGTCCGTCCCCTCCCACCCCACAGGCCTGTCCCGCTGTCCCATCCCTGCCATCTCACTGTGCGCCATAAACCAGATGCCCAGGGCACCTCCTGTGGGGTTTCAGATGACACCAGCGGTGGGGGTCTTGTGTGGGGAATGAGGAATCTTTATTTGCCATCATGAGAAGGGAGGGCACATCTAGTGAGCACCCTTCATGAGAACTGGATACTGAAACCTCCCACCTCAATTGTTGCTACCAGCTCTACTTTATATATGGGCAAACCACAGCTCAGAGAGGCAGAGTGATTTACCCAGAGACACACAGCAGGTAAGTGAGGAGCGAGGATCAGAGGTTAGGTCCACTTGAATCCACAGCCTGGGCATTTTCCACTGTCCCAAGGGGCCGGAGTTTCCGGGCATCAGGTCTGGATATATGCAGAGTACACACTGGGGAGGGGCACTTGTCTCTCTCTAGGCAGACGCTCTCTGCTGTCTTGGGGACCAGCCTGGCCGTGGCAGAGCTTCCACAGGCCCCACGGCACAGGGTTATTCTAACCACAGGCGCTGAGTGTGTCTGTGGCCTTGGCTCACTTCCCAGAGACAATTCCCTGAAGCTGCTAGGCCAGAGCCATGTGGGCTGAGCTCAGATGCCCTGGAGCTCTCTGGGAGCTTCTGGCTGTTCGCCGGAAGGTGGCAGCTGTGATTTAGAGTTTAATTTATTGGGACGCTCCCTGGCTTAGCTCCGGCTCCACAGACACAGGCACATAAAGCTGTCAGCTGCTGTGATGGAGCAGAGGCTGCAGAGAGAAAGCCTGAGGGGCACTTTCCATTCTCACCCCAAATCTGTAACCCAGACAGAGCAAGGGCCTTTGGGCTGGTCTCCCTCGCTGCTCTTTGGCCCTTCCCTGCCCAGATCCGTTATGTGGCTTCTTCTGTTTCACTTCCCAACACCTTTCAGGCAGTCAGTCTTTCTCATGGTTTGTTTAGTGGGGGTCCCTCTGGTGCCACCTGTTGTCCCCCTCCCTTGGGGAGAGGCCGATCCTCTGAAGGAAAGAGGTTGACTTGTTCCTTGATTCCTGGTTCAGACATAAAGTGGAACAATCTCAGCCACACCCAGAAATGCCATGAACTTCCAGCAGGTCCCTGAGGTTCTGCTGCTGGTGCAGACTCTGTCGGGTTGCCTGGCTTGCGAGAAAACACTACAGCCCACCCAGGGCTCAGCTGGAGCCAGCGAGGCCTGTGGTCCCATCCTGGCTGCTCATTAAGGACCCTCTGGTGATACCTCTGTGAGCCTCAGTTTCCTCATCTGTAAAGTAAGGGCAATGTGCCACTTTCTAGGGATGCTGCAAAAATTAAAAGGAGTGAAACACCCAGTGCAGGCGTGGCATACAAAGAACGCTCGGTACATTTAAACCCTTAGCTGCTGGCTGGGTGCAGGAGCTCACACCTGGAATCCCAGTACTCTGGGAGGCCGAGGCGGGAGGATTGCTTGAAGCCAGGAGTTCGAGATCAGCCTGGGCAACATAGACCTTGTCTCTACTAAGAAAATAAATACATACATAAATAAATAATAATAAAAAAATTAGCCGGGCATGGTGGCATGTGCCTGTGGTCCCAGATACCCAGGGGAGGCCAAGGTGGAAGGATCGCTTGAGCCCAGGAGTTCAAGGCTGTAGTGAGCTATGATTGCACCACTACACTGCAGCCTGGGTGACAGAGTGAGACCCTGTCTTTAAAAATAACAACATAAAAAAGAAACAATAAACTCTTTACTGCTGCTGATGGCTGCTGCCCACTGGTAGAGTGTGGGGGACAGGGGCGGGGACAAGAATAGGCGTTAATGGATGTTTGCAGCCTGAGTTGATCTTGTGAAAAGGAAACTACGATGTGCGTTCTTCTCCACCAGGCTCAGTGCCTCAGGGCTGGACTGGGCTTCTGCTTCAGCGAAGCAATGGTTGGCAGTGTCTGGGTCTCAGTAAAGGAGAAAGGAAAAGGGGCTCTACTCTGGCTGGAGAATCCCCCTAGATCAGAGCCCAGACTTTGGCCTTTGGCCTATCCCCTTTGATTCCACATTTCTTTGAGGCTGTAGCAACATGAAGAAGCACAGTATCACGGAGTAGACCAGGCCCCTGGGGGAGGGTGTGCTAGCTCTGTTTCATCACAAGGGTGCAGGTCCGTTGTCATCTATAGGAGTTTCTTAGTTGGATTTATGCAAAAACACATTGGAAGGGCCTTTGGGTTAAATTCATGTTGGCCAAGTAGCATCTGGGACTGAACCTGAAGGCAGAGGCCTCTCAAAGCAGGACTATGGTGTCTCTGAAGATGACACAACTGCATACCATTGCCTGCCACCCCCAACAGAAACTTCTCTTGTTTTGTCACACCCTGGCTTTCTAAATTCACAGGGTGGCACTTGTGACAATGCCACAAAGAAGTGATTGTCTGTATGTTTTTCTCATCATCATTCTAAGTAAAGACTTGCCACGGGAGACATAGGGCTGGTGTGAGCTGCTGCTCCTGGGAGGGCATTAACCCTCAGCTGCACTGAGCCCCAGAGGATATGCCTGGGATTCCCTTTATAATGGTTTCTTCGCAGCAAGATGGGTGGAGTCACTTTCAGGCTTATTTGGCTGCTTAAGGTTACATGCAGGGTATTTGGATCTGGATAATGGGGGGCTTGTAATTTATAGCAGTGCTTTTTGAATGAATGAAAAACAGTGTTGTATGGACAAATGGATGGATGGCTACATGGATGGATGGATGGATGAAGATAGAATCATCATTCTAAATTCCAGAGCTAAGATTTAACCTGTTGAGCTGACACTGACTATTCGGTGAAATCTGGAAGTTTCTCCTAAGTTGAGTCCCCCTGGAGTCTTCCCCATTGCACGTCCATTTCTTCCATGGGTCCCAGCTATTTCACCTGTTTATGCTTCCATTTCTCTGAGTGGTCCTTTGGTGCCACGCCTTGTGCTGGGTGCTGGCAATACCAAGATGAAGTAGGCTACCTCACTGACCTTAAGGAGCAGGAAGGAAAGGCCTAGAACTTTGGTGTAGTGGGTGGCTTTGTGGTTTACTACAAAGGTGGGAAACATAGAAGAAGGATAACCATATGACTGGAGAGGTTCCAAGAAGTTGGGAAGTTTGAGCTGGGCATTTTGGGATAACTGAGAATTCACCAGGTCAAGAATGGAAGGCCTTCCGGGCAGAAGGAAACACAGCAGCAAATGTTGATTTTGTCCCAAGGCTCGCAGAGCAAGAGGGGAAATGGATGGATAGGATGTGGGCTCAGATTGACTCACTCCTTGATGTAAAAACTTACTGCAAAGCTACAAGAATCAAGATGGAAGGGTAGTGTGCTAAAGACTGACATATAGGTCAATGGAATGAAATTAGGAGCCCAGAAATACACCCTTACATTTGTGGCAGTTGATTTTTGACAAGGGTAGCAAGACAAATAAATGAGGAAAGAAGTCTTTTCAACAAAGGTGCTGGGACAACTGGATATTCACATACAAAAGAATGAAGTTGGACCCCTACCTCACACCATGTACAATAAAAGCAATGTAAGAGCTAAAACTATTAATCTCTTAGAAGAAAACACAAGTGCAAATCTTCGTGATCTCGGGCTGGGCAATGGTTTCTGAGAACTGATACCCAAAGCACAAGAGACAAAAGAAAAAGAGAATAAGACTTCATCAAAATTAAATTTCGTTGTGCTTCAAAGGACACTATCAACAAAGTGAAAAGCCAGCTCACAGAATGGGAGAAAATATTTGCAACTCCTATCTCTGATAAGGGATTGGTATCCAGAATGTATAAATAACTCTTACAACTCAGTAATAAAAAGACAACCCAATATTTTAAATGGCAAAAAAATCTGAATGGGCATTTTTTCCCCCAAAGAGACTGACAAATGGCCAATAAGCTCATGAAGAAGTGCTCAACATCATTAGTCATTAGCAGAATTCTAATCAAAACCACAATGAGATACCACTTCACACTCATTAGGATGGCTTCAAAAAAAAAAAAAAAAAAAAAAAGACAACAATAAGTGTTGTGAGGTTGTGGAGAAATTGGAACCCTCATACATTGCTAGTGGGGTTGTAAAGTGGTATAGCCCATTTAGAAAACTAACTGGCAGTTTCTCAAAATGTTAAGCATAGTTACCGTGTGACCTAGCAATTCCACTTCTAGGTATATACCCAAAGAATTTAAAACATGCCCATATACAAACTTATTTGTGAATGTTCACTGCAGCATTATTCAGTATTGCCAAAAAGTAGAAGCAACCCAAATGCCCATCAATTGCTGAATGAATAAACAAAATGTGATCTATCCATATAATGGAATACTATTCAGTCATTAAAAGGCATGAAATACTCACGCAAGATACAACATGATGAATCTTGAAGACGTTATACAAAGCAAAAGAAACCAGTTACAAAAGACAACATATTGCCTAATTCTATTTTTATGAAATGTACAGAACAGACAAATCCGTAGAGACAGAAACCAGATTAGCAGTTGCCAGGGGCTAGGGTAGGAGGATGGGGAATGATTGCTAATGGGCTAGGGCTTTCTTTTTGGAGTGATGTAAACGCTCTAAAATTAGATTGCAGAAATGGTTGTACAACACTGTGAATATAAGAAGAACCACTGAATTGTATATTTACAAGGGTGAACATAAGGTATGTAAATTATACCTTAATAAAGCATCTGTTTGTCTTTAGTCAGGAGATGACATGATCTGATCTGTTTTTCGGAATGATTACCTTGGCTGCTCTGTGGAGAGTGCAGGAGTGGAGGTGGGAGGCGGGGAAGGAGCCTCCCTGTGGGAGGCCACAGGGAGCCAAAAGAGAACAGAGCCAGTGTGCAGCAGAGATGAGAAATGCATGCATTTCAGATCCACGTGGCAGATAGGCTGGATCTGACTTGAGAACCATTCAATTGCAGGTGTCCTCCTGCACAGCTGACCTGGCTCTGCAGGGTCCTACTAGAGCTTTCCTCTAGCAGAGGAGACACAGGGGAGGCAAGAGCTGAGAGAAATGGAAGAAATGCAAATGGCTAAACCTGTAGCAAAGCATAGATGATACCCTCCATGAACCAGGTGCTGTGCTAAGAGCTCCATCTGATCTCACTGAGTCCTTGCAACCCTATCAGGTTGATAATCTTACGATTTGTTTCACAGAGGAGGAAACTTAGGCATGGAGAGATTATACAGCTCGCCCCAGTCCTCCCAGGTGGTAGAGCAGGAACCTGAAGCCAGTGAGTTGGACTGGCTGGAAAGGTGCTGAGAATGAGAGAGGTCAGAGTGGGGTTAGGACTTGGCTCTCCATGGTGGAAGGTTCTGAGATGCCCAGGGTGGGAGAATGTAGGCTCAGCCCTCAGAGGTGGATCTTCTCTTACAACACAAGGACCCACACAGTAGTTCCCACAGCTGCAGCAAACACCTGCCAGAAAGGACTTAACTGTGGTGGTTGGAGAATTTGAGGGAAACTGAGAGGTGAGGGCCAGGCAGAGATGTAAACTCAAGGTAAAGTTCCAGCAATGGGTTAAGAGCAACCAAGATGCTTCTGAAAGTCAACAAGGTGGGGGACTTGCTCTAGCAGATTTTAAGCCTTCTTATACATTTAGTCTGCCTTCTGTATCTGCGGGTTCTGAATCCATGGGTTCAACCAACCACAGATAGAAAATATTCAGAAAAAAATTCCACAAATGTCCAAAAAGCAGAGCTTGAATTCACCGTGCACCAACTACTACATTGAAGCCGCGCACATGAAGTGATGTGTAGGTATTGTGTTAGGCACTCTGAGTCATCTAGAGATTATTTAAAGTATATGGGAGGGCCAGGCGCAATGACTGACACCTGTAATCCCAGCACTTTGGAAGGACAAGAGGGGTGGATCATGAGGTCAGGAATTTGAGACTAGTCTGACCAACATGGTGAAACCCTGACTCTACTAAAAATACAAAAAATAGCCAAGCGTGATGGCACGCACCTATAATCCCAGCTACTCAGGAGGCTGAGGCAGGAGAATCGCTTGAACCCGGGAGGCAGAGGTTGCAGTGAGCCAAGATCGCACCATTGCACTCCAGCCTGGGCAACAATAAGAGTGAGACTCCATCTCAAAAAAAAAAAAAAAAAAAAGTAAAAAAGTATATGGGAGGATATGTGTAAGTTATATGCAAATACTACTTATTCTATATCAGGGACTTGAGCATCCATAGATTTTGGTATTTGTGGGTATTAGTCCTAGAACCAATCTACATGGATATTGAGGGATTACTGTAGTGATGATGACAGTGTGGTGCTGGGAGAGAGAGAGAAGGAGAGAACAAACTAAAGACAGAGATAGAGAGCCCAGTAACCATCTGACATATACAAAGACATGTTGTATGTGACAGGAGGGATGGCAGTTCACTCATGTAAAAATTAACTGTTGGCCAGGCGCAGTGACTCACGCCTGTAGTTCCAGCACTTTAGGAGGCCGAGGCGGGCGGATCATGAGTTCAGGAGATTGAGACCATCCTGGCAAACACGGTGAAACCCCGCCTCTACTAAAAATACAAAAAAATCACTGGGCGTGGTGGCAGGTGCCCGTAGTCCCAGCTACTCGGGAGGCTGAGGCAGGAGAATGGTGTGAACCCAGAAGGCGGGGCTGGCAGTGAGCTGAGACCGTGCCACAGCACTCCAGCCTGGGCGACAGAGAAAGACTCTGTCTCAAAAAAAAAAAAAAAAAAAAAAAAAAAAAAAAAAAAAATTAACTGTTAAATAGACAGTGTCAGGACAATACATTAGCCACTTGGAAAAACTGAAATTGCTTTGCTACTTTAAACTATAGGCATACACCAACTCCAGGAGACTTACATGAAAAGGCACAATTAAAACTTTAGGGAGAAATACAATATTTTATGACCTTAGGTTAGAGAAGAATTTCTCAATAGGACCCCAAATTTCCAAAGATAAAATATTAGATGGGTAGATTTGACTGTATTAAAATAAAAGACATCTGCACACCAAAAGACACCATAAAGATGAAAGGCGAAACACAAACAGAAAGAAGATGCTGTAATACCTACAACCAACAAAGGACTAGTGTTCAAAATATGTGTAAATAAAACCCAGTAAAACAGTAAGAACGAGAAAAACAACCCAAATTTTAAAAGGGCAAAATACATAAATAGACACTGCACAGAAGAGGAAACTTGAATGATCAATAAACTGAAAAGATGTGATACCTTGTTCGTCACCAGGGAGATAAGAGTGAAAAACCAGAATGAGATATTGTTTAAAATTCATCAGATGAAAATCTGAAAGTCTGACAACTCCAGTTTTGACAAGTGTGGGAAGCTTGTAGTGTTGGGGCAATTTGTTGTAAACACTTTGGAAAACAATTTGGTTTCTGATAAAACTGAAGATGCTCCTGATTGATGGCCTGGGAATGCCCTCTTAATATGTCCTTGAGACAGAGAACGTGCCATACAGTTCCCAAGAATGCTCACAGTGACATTATATATAATGGCAAAAAAAAAAAAAAAATACTGAAGCATCCCCACTGTCCATCAACAAGAGTATGGACAAATACACCATGGTAAATATATACAGTGAAAAATAAATAATTAGAACCGGGCAGTCTTCCCTCTCAGCAACATGGATAAAATTCACTCACAAAGCCAAGCTAACACATTTGTTATTTGGGGATTCGTAATACTAGAATACAAACAGGTGCAGGCAGGCTCTGCAGCTACCTTGCTGGTGTGGTCCTGGTGGATGGCACTGACGTTCTCACTATGTGGGAGTCCTCAGATTTCTTCCAATGCTATCCAGGCTATGGAGGACCTGACCTCAGCAGGAGGAAAAGGAAGAGGCTGCATTGGCCATAGGAAGGTGGTGGGAGTAATGGCAGCCAGGGCCTGGGTGTGCCTCAGTTTCTCTTCATCAAAAGGAAATACTTAAAGATGTCATAACATTGCAAATAGCATGGAATGAGTCTTATAAGATGCTGGGCATTCAAATGGTCCACCTACATGAGGACTTCCCCGAGTAGCTTAGAGGACAGAAGTGATTTCTTCTTTGTCCTGGCTTGAGCAAGTATTAGCTGTATGAGTCTGGGCAAGTAATCTAATGTCTCTGGGCCTCAAGTGCCTCATCTGTAAAATGGGGTTAATAACAGTACCCATGTCAGGATTGTTATGGAGAGTAAATGAGCTAATGCCTAGAAGGTGTTTAAAATGGTCAGGCACATGGTAAGCAATATGTAGGCATCAGCTACTGCTTCTAGTGCTATTATTCTTTTTCTTTGAAAGGGCTGTCTTGCTCTATCACCCAGGCTGGAGTGCAGTGGTGTGATCATAGCTCACTGCAGCTTCAAACTCCTGGGCTCCTTCAGGGCTCAAGCAATCCTCCTGCCCCAGCCTCCTGAGTAGCTGGAACTATAGGTGCACAGTGCCGTGCACAGTGCCATGCCCAGCTATTCTTATTTTTATTTTGTAGAGATGGGGTCTCGCTATGCTGCCCAGGTTGGTCTCAAACTCCTGGGCTCAAGCGAGCCTCCCACCTCTGCCACCCCAAATGCTGGGATTGCTGGTGTGAGCCACCGTACCCAGTTCTCTAGTCCTATCCCTCTTACATTGTTGTCATCATCATCTCGTATCCCCGACCGATAGTGAATCCTTAATAAAATGAACAGGAGAGTCTTGCTGTGTTAGAACTAATGACTGCACACATCCACGTAATATCACAAAGCAAATCACGCCTCCCTGAAGCCCAGCAATCTGTTACAGGATGAGTGTGGAGCCCAAGTATAGATTTGGGGTTTGTCAGGCAGCTGTGGGGTTGGAGAAGAGCACTGTTCTTGGAGTAACTCCTAGAATCAAGCCTAGGATCCCAGCAGTAACCGTAGGGGCGCCCCCTTCTCAGCTGCAGTTCAGCTTCGTACTTGGGTAGTTCTACCATGTGATAAGCACTTAGAGCTAGATTAGGTACGGTGCCCTCCACGGCCCCTGACTTAGCACCGAGTGGTTGCTAAGGCCCATCCCATTGTGAATTTAACCCCCCTCATCGGGGTTCGAAAACTGTCTTGTCTGGGAAAGGGCATTCCCTGGGCTCATGGAGTCCCTGGATCTGACTTATATCTCCTGGGGACACAATCAAGGGAGATTCCTAGAGGAATGAACCAACAAAGCTGGCATGTCCCCAGCTCCAATCCTACTTCTGGGGTGGGGGGCCGGGGTGATGCAGGCAGCCAGCTACACTCGCTGCATCATGTCATGGTTTGGGTGGCATAAAGGTTGACAACGATTTCTAAAATCCCCGTCTTCCAGCTGTGATTCCATACTGACCAGACCACCAAGAATTGGTAATGCTGAGAATCTGTCACAAAAAGTCACAAGGCAGCCTTGATCTCAGCACCACCTTCACAAAACTGAACTAGACGTCTGTCTTCACCCCACTGCCCTGCATCTTGAAGCACGAATCCCAGCTCTCTCTGGGGTCTGAGAATGATCCTTTTCCTTAACAGGGCTTTCAGCAGCACTCACAGTCATACCGAGATGCATTTAATAGACTCAGTACAGGGGAACGTGGACCACAGGCAGCACGGGTGGGAGTGTATGGGGACTGTCCCAGAAAACCATGGATTTTTACTCAATTCTTGATCAACTGACCATTGAGTCTTCTTAGATTGAGAGTACTTAGTGGACCCTGAGGAGCTAAAACTGCCTCAGAGAAGATTTCCGCCCCCCAGAAACTGACCATCCAGCAGGAAGAGGGAGGAACAAATGCCAGGAGGAGGTGACAACGTTCCTGAGCAAAATGGACACGACCAGCACATCCAGCCAGGAAAGTCCAGCATTGACTCTGATCCTAGAATCCACACAACCCCACAGAGCCTGGGCCAGGTGTCCGGCATTATCTCCCGACAAAGTCAGAGGTAGAATTGTGGGTTTCTCTCTCTGAGGCTGTCTGGAAAGGGCAGCAAGACAGAGGATCCCTGTGCAGTTCTCGCTCTCAGCCTGACCAGAGTCCCAGGAGGACAGCGGAGCTCTCATTCACCACGTGGGTGAGGAATCCGGGCCCCAGAGAGGCTGGTGGACTTGTGCAGAGTGACAGCAGGCTGGTGGGGACCAGATGGTCTGACTCTGGAGATGCGATCCTCCCCCTGCCTCGACTGCTACACTGAGGGAGAGACCCCTTCTGATGGGTCTCCTGGGGCTCTTCCAGAACTTGGGGCAGAAGATCCACTGTAGTGATTCCATAGACATGTGTTAGATGGAAGGAAGGAAATGGGAAAGGAAAGGAAGGGAATATGAGGGAAGAAGAAATGGCTGAAGAGCTGAATCTTCAACCCTAACTACATAAGCAGGAAGCAATCGTCATGCCTCCCTGTCCAGGCGTCTGTGCCCCTCACAACTTCCTCCCGTGACTCAGAACCTGCCTGCCCGGAGAGCTTGGCTGTCAAGACAGCAGCTCTACGCTAAAGAGAGGACCTGGGGCTGGGGAGCCGTATGCATCCCGTGGTAGCATACAGCTACCTAGATAGAGCCCACATGGGAATTTTCTGATTCCTGACTTAGAAATCTATCCTTCCCTCTCCTCTATGGAGTTGTTTCCTTTGCAGGAGAAAGGCCTGTGCTGTGTTTGTCCATCTTCAGCTTAGCTCTCCCCACTCCCACCCCGCCCCCTCCCTGGTGCATCCCAAGCACTCTTAGCTTCTCGCAGATGCCCTTTACAGGCTGCTCTGAGTGGCAAGCAAAAGGCAATTAACTACAGAGCTATTTATTGCACACACCCCTTGCAGTGAGTCACAGGGCTGAAATTGCCACCCACCCTCTGTGGCAGTCCTTGTTTATGGCCTGCCAGTGGAGGTGGGGAGGGTGGAGGGGAGTGACAGAAACTAAGGATGGCTTCTAAGGCTAGTGCTGGGTCTGCAAAGCAGGGTACGGCAGCAGCTGCCACTTCAGGTGCAGGGAAGAGAATCCATCCAGAGTGGATGGATGAGTGAGCACAGATGAGTGAGCAGGAGAGCAATGTCCTGCTCCATAAGCCCTTTGGGATGAGCTGAGGTCAGCAGTGGGGACTGCAGGGACATTCCCAACAGGGTTCACGTCCTCCTCAAGGATAGCCCAAGAACTTTCACCAGATCTTCTAAGGAAGAGAAACAGTAATGCAAGAGATGGCCTCGTCTCCAGGGTGGAGCAATAAGGTTGGGGGGATAGTTTTGCATCCTAGCGCTGTGGTGGTTTACAGAATGTCAGAGCTGAAAGTGACCTTAGGGATTATCCAATCCAACCTCACTGTTAAAAGACACAGAAACCGAGTGCCCCAAAATTGGAGGAACTTGATCAAGGTCACACAGAGTCAGTGGCACAGCAGGGCTTGGGGACCTGCCTCCCTTCCCAGGGTCCCTGCTGTCGCACCTTGCTGAGAGTTTTTGCTTGTGCAATTGTGTGTGGGTGCACACATGCATGCAAGTGTGTATTTTGTCTTCTAGGGGAGGAGATTATAATTGCTATTTCTTATGCATCACAGCCTTCTAAAGTTAAAGAAATTGGTAATTTTGAAAAGGCAATCTATTGCCTAAGAGTCACTTTGAGTTTTCAAGGATGTCATGTTTGAGAAGCCTCCATGTCGAGGTGACCTGGAGGGCACAATCTTGAGCTCTGAACAGACAGAAAAGTCAGTTGTGTGTGTGCGTGTGTGTGTGTGCATGCACACGTGTGTGTGTGCGCGTGTGTGTGCGTGTATGTGCACACGTGTGCACGTGTGTGGTGTGTGTGCATGTGCATGTGCGTGTGCGTGCATGTGTGTGTGCGTGGTGTGTGTGCATGTGTGTGCGTGCACGTGTGCGTGTGTGCATGTGTGTGTGTGTCTGCGTGTGTGTGGTGTGTGTGTGTGTCGTGTGGTGTGTGCGTGCATGTGAGCGTGTGTGTGTACGTGTGTGCGTGCATGTGTGCGTGTGTGCGTGTGTGGTGTGTGCATGCATGTGCGCGCGTTCATGTGTGCGTGGGTAGCGTGTGCGTGTATGCTTGTGTGCGTGTGTGCCTGTGTGCCTGTGTGGTGGGTGTGTGCGGAGTGTGCGTGTGTGGTGTGTGCGTGTGTGTGCGTGCGTGTGTGAGTGCCTGTGTGTGCATGTGCACGTGTGCGTGTGTGGTGTGTGTGCGTGTGTGTGTGTGCATGTGTGGTGTGTGTGCATGTGTGGTGTATGTGCGTGTGTGCGTGCGTGCGTGCAGGTGTGTGTGTGTGTGTGCGTGCGTGCGTGCAGGTGTGTGGGTGTGTGTGTGTGTATGCATGGCAGCCGAAGCTTAGGCTCTGATAGATACAGGATTTGGCTGTAATCAGTCAGCCCATCTCAGCCAGGTCAAAGAGAGGGTGGAGAGAGGATGGGCAGGTACCGGGAGACTGTCCATCTTCCACCCACTTCTAATATCCTAGCGGGAGAGTGGGGGCCAAAGCCAATCCTCTGGCAAAAAGAAACATCCCTTTATCTCTGGGTCAAAATATTCAGCTTAAAGATTAATACATTCTGATCTGAGTGTGAGGTAGGAAAATTGATTCTATAACTAGGCAGGGTTTTGGCACCTTTCTGGTTGAAAGAGGTTCTGCCACCCGTCTTTTCCTGGCTTGTAATGGTCATTCACCCCTCACCCTGCCCAGTGCCCCACTCCAGCTGTTCTCGCAGAGAAAGGTCAGCAATGGCTGCGAATAATCAGCTCCGGGTGCAGGTCCCTGATTCCCTGCAGCATTGACTGATGCTCAGAGTCTGGGATGGCTCCAGGTAGAGCTGTGTGGGCCAGTGAACATCCAGCCTCCCTTCCTCATTCCAGTGTCCTCCTCCCTGCCCCTTTCCTCACAGGGCTCGGTGACTCAGGCATGCCTTTTCACAGCCCAACAGTTCTATGGAATGCTCTTGTCCTGAACTTGCCCCACTCTCTTGGGCTAAGACATCAGGCATCTCATTTGCTAAACGATTTCTGCAGGCTTTGCATTGGCACCTCAGGGATCCATGCTGTACCCCGGGAACTGTGGGATCACTTTTTCAGCCACCAGTTGGGAGTTCTGGGTAAAGATTTTCCCCAAAGTCATGCCTCTGAGGAGGGGGCTTCTGGAGCGAAGGTATTTGCCCCAAGTCTTAAAGTATTAGAAATTCCAGTGGGAAGGATTTTAGACTGGGGGCCAGAAAACAAGTTTCTATTTATCACCTACTGAGTGCCATGGGGGGCATGTTTTAACACTAAACTAGATGCTTTACCTGTATTATCTGGCTTAATCCTCAGATTTAATACTTTAAGGTAGACATTATTAACAGTCTCCATAGATGAGTAAACTAAGGCTCAGCAGGATTAAATGACGGGCACATGCTCACAGCTTAGAAGTTGCAGAGCCAGCATTCAAGATCGGGTTCATTTGATTTCAAAGCCCATGATCTTCATCATGTTGAGTCAGTACTGCTTACATTATTGCCAACTCCATCTGCACAGAGGATCAGCTCATATTGAACAAGGTTATTAGAGAAGAGTCCAAACTTCAAGGAACTTGAAATCATAGATTTGAATCCTATAGCTTAGTGAATATGAAGAATGGATCTAGGATTCCAGGCACTTCAGGTATGCTGCATACCACCCACCGATCCATTCATCTCTTCATCTATCCATCCATCCATCCATCCATTCATGCATCCATCCATCCATCCATCCATCCATCATCCATCCTCCCATCTCTTCATCCATCCATCCATGCCTTCATCCCTTCATCCATCCATCCATCTATCCATCCATCATCCATCCTTCCCCTTATCCAACCATCCAGCTATCCATCCATCCATCCATCCATCCATCCATCCATCCATCCATCTCTTCATCCATCCCTCCAACCAACCATCCATCCATCCATCCCTTCATCCATCCCTCCAACCAACCATCCATCCATCCATCCATCCATCCCTTCATCCATCCAATGATACATCCATCATCCATCCATCCCTTCATCCAACCATCCAGCTATCCATTTATCCATCCACCCCTTTATCCATCCAACCATCCATCCATCCAGCTATCCATTCATCCATCCATCCCTTCATCCATCCATCTATTAATCCAGCCATCCCTTCGCCCATCCCTCCAACCAACCATCCATCCATCCATCCATCCATCCATCCCTTCATCCATCCATCCAACCATCCATCCATCTGTCCATCCATTCATCCATCCCTCCATTGATCCATCCATCCATACATTCATCCATCCATCCCATCATCCATCCCTCCAACCAAACATCCATCCATCCATCCATCCATCCATCCATCCATCCATCCATCCATCCCTTCATCCATTCAATCATCCATCCATCCATCAATCCATCTATCCTTCCCTTCATCCATCCCTTTATCTATCTCTCCACCCATCTAGTCCTTCATCCATCCATCCATCCATCCATCCATGTAGCCATCCATCCATTTGTCCATACAACACTGTTTTTCATTCATTCAAAAAGCACTGCTATAAATTACAAGCCCCCCATTATCCAGATCCAAATACCCTGCATGTAACCTTAAGCAGCCAAATAAGCCTGAAAGTGACTCCACCCATCTTGCTGCGAAGAAACCATTATAAAGGGAATCCCAGGCATATCCTCTGGGGCTCAGTGCAGCTGAGGGTTAATGCCCTCCCAGGAGCAGCAGCTCACACCAGCCGTATGTCTCCTGTGGCAAGTCTCTACTCAACCCCTTTTCCTGCCCATACCTCTGCCACCTCCTGCAGTTCCTCCAGGTTCACTGAGCTGCTCAGAAGGGTCCTGGCCAGTGTCCCTAGGGCCAAAGAAGGGGTGGTGAGGTCATCTCCCTTGCCCCAATTCAGGGGACCTGAAGAGCCAGAGTCTGCTGTCACATCCTGAGGGGTCTTATTGTCATGGGAAAGAGGAGTGGAGATGGGGAAAGGGAGGCTATGTTTAAGTGGGCATCAGTCCCCCACAGGGGGTGGACCCAACACTGCATGAGGGGACCTGGGTTGTCCTCCCAGAACTGCTGCCCACGCATCCTGTGGGCCTCACAGTCAGGATGCAGCGAGGCCTCCTCTGCCCAGGGCAGCTCTAAGAGGAGACTAGGCTTCAAGGAGCCATGGGTTCCTGGGGGAAGGGCCTTGGGAAGACAAAATGGAATGTATGTGCATCTGGCATCAGGCCAGCCCAGGAGCCAGGGTCCCAGGCACTTCTCTGCCTATTGCTCTTCCTGGGCAATGTGTTGGCCAAGCTGTCCCTCCCCTCATCCACGGACCCATCCACCTGGGGAACTAGATCCTCCCACTCAGCCACACCCAGCCAGATGCCTTTGGGTTTCTGCAAAGACCAGGGTGCCCAGTAGAAATCTGATGACTGACTTCCACACCTTCCCCTGGCATCTCCAGAGAAAACCTCTCTTGATGCTGTTTAAACACTTCACAGTCCACTACCTGCTAATTTGGATGGAAATTGCTTTTGACATGTGCACTTGGTGGCCAGGAGCTTGGGGTGAGAGAACAGATAAAGCTGAACTAATTCTCATTAACAGTGAGCAAAGACCAGAGATGGGAAATTGGCAGAAATGGGGCATGGTGGCCACCTGGGGAGCGGGGTGAGGGCATCAGAATGAGTTTTACAAAAGCTAGCTTTTGTCTAAGATCCAGAGAAGCGAATGAGAGCTGGCCTGCAAAATACTTCCATGAGATCCAGGAACCAATCCACAGCAGGGACTGTCTTTGCTAGCTGTATGACCTCAGGTGTGTTACTCAGCCTCTCTGTTTCCTTGTTTGTAAAATGGAGATAACAGTTATAACTATTGAGGTAAGGATAAAATGAGGGAATATCAGGATAAAGTGTGAAAGAAAACAGCGGCCCCTTCCACTGGCTTCCAGGCCTGCTCAGCTGGGCGCCTAAGAAAAGCCAGTAACTCTTGTGTGCATTTTGATCTGCGGCCACTCAATGACTTTCTTTTTCTTTTCTTTTTTATTTTTATTTTATTTTTTGAGACGGAGTTTTGCTCTTGTTGCCCAGACTAGGGTGCAGTGGTGAGATCTCGGCTCACTGCAACCACCATCTCCCCGGTTCAAGCGAGTCTCCTGCCTCAGGCTCCCAAATAGCTAGGATGACAGGTGCCCGCCACCACACCCAGCTAATTTTTTGTATTTTCAGTAGAGTCTGGGTTTCACCATGTTGGCCAGACTGGCTTCGAACTTCTGACCACAGGTGATCGCCCGCCTCGGCCTCCCAAAGTGCTGAGGTTACAGGTGAGCCACTGCGCCCGGCCTCAGTGACGTTCATACTTGGCTGATCATTTTGTAGAAACTGAGTCAACCGGTTTGACATAAGTCTTGGATAGTGGACTAGGACTGGGGCCAAATCTTGAG
Organism: Chlorocebus sabaeus; assembly: GCF_047675955.1. Lineage (NCBI taxonomy): Eukaryota > Metazoa > Chordata > Mammalia > Primates > Cercopithecidae > Chlorocebus > Chlorocebus sabaeus. Next base: position 27,159,830 of record NC_132911.1, on the reverse strand, counting down.
GAAGGGGGTGGCTCTCATGTCATCCTTCACCCTCAGCTACCACTGGGCTCCCTTGGGCAGTGAACCCAGCTTTGAGGAGGAAATGAGAATGTCCATGCCGGACTCTGGCGAATCAGGACCTACGCATCCCTCTATGCTTTGCTGCAAAGCCTCTTACCTGGGAGGGCGCAAGAATGATGGATGCGAATGGCCTCGGTCCTTCCCCTTCCCCAGCCCCATCCCCTCAGATGCTCCCCTTCTGCCTGGTGATTTTTTGAGGATTTTGTGGTGAAAAGAGGGAGCAGGAGAAGGGCAAGGAGCAACCAGGGTGTGTATGTGAGACCCAAGAGAAAGCAGAGTGAGTTTTAAGGAGCAGTCACTGGGAATTAGGTTTCCCTTCACAGAATTCAAGAAATATAAATAAAAACAAAGTGCATCCGCTAGAAATTGCTTTTGGGCTGTTTTTATTTATTTACTAGAGACAGGGTCTCATTCCATCGCCCAGGCTGGAGTGTAGTGGTGTGATCTCATCTCATTGCACTCACTCTCCTGGGCTCAAGTGATCCTCCCACCTCAGCCTCCCAAGTAGCTGGGACTACACTGGGACTACAGGCATGCACCATCACACCTGGCTAATTTTTAAATTGTTTTTATGTAGAGATGGGGTTTTGCCATATTGGCCAGGCTGATCTCGAACTCCTGGGCTCAAGTGATCTGCCCACCTTGGCCTCCCAAAGTCCTGGGATTACATGCATGAGCCACCATGCCCAGCCTTGGGCTGTTTGCTTTTGGTCTCAGTGCTGCTCTGAGCCTGGACTACCTGAGTCAAACTCCTGGAAGTCAGTCAAACAGTGCTTGCTTGGCTACTTGCCTTCATCAGAACCCCTGCAGAAGGCAGGGTGTGCTTGGTTGGGAGGAAACATATGCAGAGTCAAGAGGAAATTTGTGTAGTCGAGAGGAAACTTAGATGACCCATGTGGTCTAACCCCTGGCAGTGCTGAAGCTTCTAAGACAGCACTGAGTGTGGGCTCTGGAAAAGGCCTTGTCTTACAAGCAAAACCGTCACAAACATTTACTGGGCACTAACAGTATACACTCTTCTAAGTCCCTCACATGCATGGCTATCCTAAGCATTCCCATTTTCCAGGTAAGCAAACTGAGGTAGCCAGAGGCAAAGAGACCTGCCCCAGGTCACACAGACAATAGTGGTGGAGTCCCAGTGCTTAGCCATAATGCTCCAGGGGCCAGAGACACATGGCCCCCAGTGCAAATGCGCTCACGCAGGAGAAAGAAAGCACAGCTGAGTGTGTGCACCGCTGCACCGGCACAGGAGTGTCTCACACGTCCCCGACAAAGGAGTAGCCAGCCTCTCTGCAAGTACGCCAGCAGCCTCCTCCAGGGAGGCCCAGCCTGGCAGAGAGGAAGCCCCGCCTAACATTCAAAGCTCAAGGTGATTGCCCTCCAAAGGTGGCTCCTGACACAGGCATCCTCTGAAGTGTCCTCTGGTCAGCCACACGTGTAACATGTGCTATCTCAGTTCCTCTTCGACGAGCTGAGGATTACTCCCCGCATTGGGGGTGATTCTTTTTTACAGAGATGTCCAGAGAAGCTAAGCAACCAAATGTGCATTCCACACCCAGTGGGTGGTGGAGCCAGGCTTTGAACCCAGGGCCGAGTCTCAGACCTGTGCTCTTAACCAGTTCCCCAAATGGTCTCTTGTGAAGTGTAAGAAATGCTTTTCAATGACTATATGGCAGGGGTTCCAGGTCCACAAGCACCGGACTCCTATCCTGACCCCTCCCTGCACCTGGTAACCTGGACAGCCCCATCCCCTGTGCAGCTCTGACTCAGATCTTCAGTGGAGACGGCACTCCTTCCCTGCACCCCATCCCTGCCCATCCCTTCCCACAGGGTGGCTGTGAGGATCCTAAGAAGCGAAGGTGGGAGGGTACTGTGCAACTGTCAGAGCACCGACATGCAGGAGGGCCCCTTCCTCATCGTGACTGTCAGCCGGAGAAGGTAGTGATGCACCTGGAGGGCACCTGTCACATCTCTGCCAAAGGGGGCCAGATGGACTGGGTGTGAGGCCCCCACAGAGCTGGGCCAGCACTGCAGGGAAAGCAGGTGGACTCACCTGGTGACCAGGGTGCCAGGCCTGATTCCTGTGTTTTGCATTCCAGACCCAATGACGCCAGCTGCCATCACGTCTAACACCACGCCCAGGCTGGGCTCAGCAAGAAGAAGCAAAAAGGACACAGAGACCAGTTAGGCTTTCCAGGACAGCAGGCACACTCCCAGGCCCATCAGATTGAGGTGCGAGGCCCCTTAGGGCAGAGAAGTTTATTCGGTGCCTGTCTGGGTTCTCATCCCAGATCTGCCACAACTTAGCTTGTGTGACGTGGCCTGCCCGTCTTCTCTCAGGGTCTCAGTTTCTTCATCTAAGTGGCTTGTTAGATGAGCCAGTGGCGACATGGTTCAGGGCTGAGGGGAGGCCTGCCTGCCTGGCTTTGGGGGTCTCTGCAGCCCACAACACCCCTTTCTTCCTTTCCTCCAACCTCCATCTGCCAACAACAAATACGCTCTCCACCAACTAAAGGCCAAAATGCTCCTGCTGAGACTTCTCTTAGGTACCCAGCCCACCAAGGCCTGCAACATCCTCATGGAACCAACCTGGTTCAAATCTCACAAATAAATAACACGGAAAGGTTTGGGGAGGTGAGAAAGGAGGAGGAGGTCCTGTCACCTCTCCTGCTCAGAAACCTTCAGGGACTCCAGGAGGAAGGCCTCATCCCTCAGCCTGGCATTCCAGGCCCTAGAAGGAATAACGCGAGGCTTCCATGTGCACAGGAGGACAAGATCATGAAAGGAACACAGTACCCCTTAGGAGGCGTGCACCACGGGGGCGGGAATTAGAAAGAGCTGCCAATCTTAAGGTCAAGGATGAAGAGCGGATCCGGAGTTTAAAAAATCTTACTTCCCAGGAACTTTCTGAGTCACCTCAGCCCTAACTTAAAGGAGAAGGAAACAGGTATATTCTGAAGACCTCCAAGGGCTCAGGTGCCTGGAGCTTCACAAGCTGTGAGACAGCTTCCCGAGAGCCCAGCTGTCCTCAGCTCACACACAGTGCTCTACAGGTAAAAGATGGGAGGGCGGGGATGTGGCAGGTCCCTCCAGTGCAGACCGAGGCCCCTTGAGGGAGGCTGGAGGACACCAGAGGCTCCACATCTCCCACTTTCAACGCAACATGACAGTGATTAGGAAATATCACCTCATGCCTTCCCAGAGAGAGAAGATGAGACCTGGGGCTGCCCTGGCTGAATGAGGAGAGGATGAAAGACACACAAGCCTCTTCTAGCCTTCCCTCACCCACCCGCTCACCCTCCTGGCTACTCTCATCTCTTTGTCCATATTGGTGGGGTTAGTGGGTGATAATGCCTCTTCTGAAAATGGCAGAATGTGAAAAGAAGATCTCAGATATTTCTGAAAAGAAGACACACACGGCCAACAAATATACAAAAAATGCTCAACATCACTAATTATCAGAGAAATGCAAATCAAAGCCACAGTGAGATATCATTTCACCCCAGTCGGAATGGCTATTACTTAAAAGTCCTGGCTAGGCGCAGTGGCTCACACCTGTAATTTCAGCACTTTGGGAGGCCAAGGCAGGCGGATCAGGAGGTCAGGAGTCTGAGACTAGCCTGGCCAACATGGCAAAAACCTGTCTACACTAAAAATAAAAAAATTAGCCAGGTGTGGTGGTGCACATATGTAGTCCCAACTACTCAGGAGGCTGAGGCAAGAGAATCGCTTGAACCCAGGAGGAGGAGGTTGCAGTGAGCCGAGATCACACCACTGCACTCCAGCCTGGGTGACAGAGCAAGACTGTCTCAAAAAAATAAATAAATAAAAATAAAATAAAAATAAAAAGTCCCTAACAGTAGATGTTGACAATGATGCAGAGAAAAGAGAATGCTTATGCAATGCTGGTAGGAATGTAAATTAGCATAACCTCTATGGAACGCAGTATGGGGAGTTCTCCAAGAACTAAAAATAGAACTACCATTCCACCCAGCAATCCCACTACTGGGGATTACCTAAGGGTAAAGAAGTCAGTATATTAAAAAGACACTTGCACTTGTATACTTGTTGCAGCACAATTCACAATTGCAAAGTCATGGAACCAAGCTAAGTGTCTATCAATGGTTGATTGGATAAAGTAAATGTGGTACATATATACCATGGAATACTATGCAGCTATAAAAAAGAATAAAATCATGTCCTTTGCAGCAACATGGATGCAGCTGGAGGCCACTATCCTAAGTGAACTAACTCAGAAGCAGAAAATCAAACACTGTATATTCTTGCTTACAAGTAGAAGCTAAACAGTGGGTACACATGGACATAAGGATGAAGATAACAGACACCTGGAACTCCAAAAATGGGGAAGGGTGGGGAAGGGGGAGAGCTGAAAAATGATCTACTGGGTCCAATGTTCAGTATTTGGGTGATGGGTACACGAGAAGCCCAATCCCCACCATTACACAATATACTTATGTAACAAAACAAGCACACGTGCTCCTGAATCCAAATTTTTAAAAATGATTAAATAGAAGAGGACCCTAGAAATTCTGCCCTAGGAAAATACTCCAGTACATGGCAGGCACGCATGTGAGGATGTTCCTCACAGCATTGTTTATAACAGTGAAGAATGAGAGTGACCCAAATGCTAACGAAGGGACAGCAGGAGCTTCTCTTCTCCATGAAGTGTATGAAGACTAAAAAGGAAGAGGGAAGATGCTTAGGACCCTGTTAAAAGACAGAGATAAAAGTGAGGCTTTCAGCAAAAAGGGGTCAGTTGGAAGGAAAATTGGACTTCGGTCCCTGAGAGGGTGGAGATAACAGTGGGAAGAGAAAGCCCATGTCCAGAGTCCCCGGATCAAGGCCTTGACAGAACCAGAATGAAGGAGGCTGACGTTTACTGAACCATACACGAGGGGCAACTCTAACTCAACCAGCCCTCCGAATACCCCTATTTTAGAGACCTGTTTTCTAAGGCAGGACTCTGTGGCCCCAACGCACAAGGCACTTGCCTAACAGCTGGTGCAAGGTAGAGGCAGGCTCCCGCCCAGGCAGACTGCTCCCAGAGCTGGGCTTCACCATCATGCTGCCCTGCCCCACCTGGCACCAAACACACGGGGTCTCAGAGCCTTCCAGCTGCATGACTTTGTCAGAGGCATGTGAACCAGAACGACTCCATTTTGAATAGGAGCTGGGTAAAATGAGGCTGGAACCTACTGGGTTGCCTTCCCAGACAGTTAAGGCATTCTAAATCACAGAATGAGATGGGAGTTTGGCACAAGATACAGGTCATAAAGACCTTGTTGATAAAACAGGTTGCAGTAAAGAAGCCAGCTAAATCCCACCAAAACCAAGATGGCCAGGAGAGTGACCTCTGGTCGTCCTCACTGCTACATCCCACCAGTGCCACAACAGTTACAAATGCCATGACAATGTCAGGAAATTACCCTATATGGTCTAAAAAGGGGAGGCATGAATAATCCACCCCTTGTTTAGCATATCATCAAGAAATAACCATAAAAATAGGCAACCAGCAGCCCTCGGGGCTGCTCTGTCTATGGAGTATCCATCCTTTTATTGTTTTATTTTCCTAGTAAACTTGCTTTCACTTTATTCTACGGACTCACCCTGAATTCTTTCTTGTGCGAGATCCAAGAACCCTCTCTTGGGGTCTGGATCGGGACCCTTTCCTATAACATCTTTGGGTAAGACTCTGACTTCTGTGTCTGTAAGTGAGACTCTCATCCTTTCCCTACAAGGCTGGTGTGACAGTGAAACCAAAGAGGGCATCCAGACTCCACATGCAGCCTTCCTCTTCCTGATAGCGCCCCAGCATCCTTGGAACTCCAGTCCCAGGCAGCCCCCTAGGACATACAGGATGGGACACCCCAGCTGCCTTTGGAGAAGCAGATGGGCCCCATCCCAGGAGCCACTTGAGGAGGACGGGGCCCCTAGGGGAGGACAGGGACACATCATAGACGGGCAAGGATGCTTCAGGGCTCAGAAGCTGATGCCTGTAATTAAGAAGAACACATTTCCTCCTGTTAGTCATTGGTCACGGGCTGTTTCCACTGTCTGCTTCCAGGCTCCGCACACCTCACACTCTGTCCCTCTCCTGGGCTTTGCTACTGTGGTTCCCTCTGCCTGGGATTCCTCCCTCCTCTCCTCTTGCTGGTTAATACCTAATCATCTTTTGGGGCTCAACCCGGGGGTCCCCCAGAAGGGATCCTGTTCCTATGCTCACCGTCTCACACATTCCCCTGCCTGCCAAAGCTGAACTTGGGCCCCAGGCTGCCCTGAATGCTCCACTGACATCGAACCTGTTGCTCTGTGTGATGCCTGCCAGTTCCTTGTCTATGTGGCCGCTTGCTGGGAGCTCCTTGCTTGTGGGGTCTGGGATTTGTTCATCTTTGCCTCTCCAAGGCCTGAACAGGGCCTGCACATGGTAGACATTCTATAAATGTTTGCATTGTCATGGCCCTTAGAGAAGCCAGAACAGAGGGTTTCCAGAGTGCAGAGGAATCATGATGCCCCAGGCCCTGTGATAAGAAAGCTAAGGTGCGCAGACCACCCCCATGTGAAAACCAACCACAGGTTTCCATGGCTATGATTTCCAGCTGCAAAGACAATACTTACACCGTTCCAAACACCTGTCACCTGTTTCTAATGGTAGAAATTCCACAGTTAGAGATTCACTCCTTTGGCTGTGTTTGGCTCCTATTTCAAAGGAAATCCCCTGATATTAAACCTGAGCCATCACTGATACCATGTTTGGATGGAGGGACAAGTGAAGCCATGGATAGGCATGCCAGGAAACCCTGTGGCTCAGTCATCAGGGTCTTCTGTTCCTCTGAGAGTTTATTTGCATTTTCTTGTGTTTGGATCCCTGGAGTTGTTTGTTGCAAGTTTTCAGAATGACTTAATCCAGAGTTGTCCCATCTCTGAGACTGTTATTTAATGCTCATCTAATTTCTGGCCCATTTCTTTCTATTCCCAACACAACAGCCTCTGAACCCATAGGGGATGGGAAGACAGGCACCCCAAGGAGGAAGAACAGGAGCCTAGAGAAAGGGGTGCACATTGGGAGGCGCTCCTCTGTGGCTCCTGCCAGATCCTTGAGTGTCCAGCCAGGCCAGGGTGGGGGATGGGCAGGCTGCGTTGGCCCACCCAGGAATGGGAGCACGGGCTCTTATCTGGACAGGGCCAGGCCATGCTCATCCAGCTGTGGGTGCAGGTTGGCCAGGAGGATGCCAGCCTCCATGGTCACCTGCTTCTCCTCATCCACCTGTAAGAGACGAGTACAGGCTGGGAGGAGCCAGGTGGTTGCCCAACCCTCACTCCTGCTGCCAGGCTTCTTGGGAGCATAAGTGGGTCTGTCCCAGCCTGGGGTCAGCTAGAGTCACGTCCTCTGCAGGAGTCTGAGAGTGCTGGAGCTTTAGGAATATTCTGGGTAATGCCTTCTGTTCGAAGGTGAAGATGAGGCACAGGGTGGAGGAGAGATTGGCCCAAGTTTACTGGGCTGAGCTGGGTCTAGCATTGCTCCACCCCTGTGCTCCCACCATCACTCAGACTGGGAAGCCAGGATTGCTTCTGTAGTTGCACAGTCACCAACCAAAGAGGGCGTACTCCTGGAGGGTCTTGACTTTGCTAGATGGACTTCAAATTCTCCACTTATTCTCACCCTGGGAGGTGCGAGGACCTAGGCAAAGACTAAGAGCTGGAAGGGGGAGGAGGAGACATAACGTCTGTTTGGTGCCTGCCATGTGGACTAGGGTACTATGTCATGAGATCCCCATGGCAGCCCTGGGCTGTGGGAATGGTCTCTTCACTTTACAGGGAGGGGACTGAGGTCTGGGACTTGAAGTCACTTGCCCAAGGTCACACAAACATCAGTGGCAGAACTGAAATAAGAAGGCACATCTGGCCGAGCGCGGTGGCTCAAGCCTGTAATCCCAGCACTTTGGGAGGCCGAGACGGGCGGATCACAAGGTCAGGAGATCGAGACCATCCTGGCTAATACGGTGAAACCCCATCTCTACTAAAAAATACAAAAAAAACTAGCTGGGCGAGGTGGCGGGCGCCTGTAGTCCCAGCTACTCGGGAGGCTGAGGCAGGAGAATGGCGTGAACCCAGGAGGCGGAGCTTGCAGTGAGCTGAGATCTGGCCACTGCACTCCAGCCTGGGCGGCAGAGCGAGACTCCGTCTCAAAAAAAAAAAAAAAAAAAAAAAAAAGAAGGCACATCTGTCTTACTCCAAAGCACCAGCGCATTCCACGGACCCGGGTCACAGAGCTTAGTGAAATCGATTGCTGGAGCCCAATCCTCACTAATGAGCAATCAGAGTTCATTACCACCATGGCTGATGTCTCGGCCGGGACGTTTTCTACAAGTTAGAGACCATCAGCCTGAGCAAATAAGGAAATAGCAGAGAGAATCCCAGAGCCTTGCTGGCAGGCATAGGAGAAGGGGAGATTATCTGGCAAAAATTACAGCTGAGGGGAGCTGGCCCCAGCAGGTGAGAATGGGAGCCCTAACATGCAGCACACCTGTCCGGCACGCTGACTCGCTGGCAGGCACCTGGGAGCACTCACCAGGTACTGGTTCAATTGCATGGACAGTAACTGAGCATAGAGCTGGCATCAGTCCTGAGTCTGTGCCCAGCCCTGCTGCTGATTGACTCTGTGACCCCAGGCAAATCGCTCACCCTCTCTGATCCTTAGTTCCTCATCTGTAAAGCCAGCTGAATGCCACTTTGTACCTTTCTGCATTTGTCATTGTGAGTCTGTCTTTTGAGGCCCTGCTCATTACTCTTGCTCCTGAGAAGCGGGGAGGGGTCTCTGGCAGGAGAGGCAGGTGAGCAGCATTGAGACAGGCTCTACTCAGGCAGGATAAGGCCATAAACAAACAGCTGCTCAGGCCTGCCCCTCCCCCGCCCCGGGCTCCCTCTCTGAGGGAAGGTGGGAGGGCAAGGTTTAGCTCTGAACTCTGATCCCAACCCTAGGGATTCTGGAGCCAAAGGACACCCCCAGCCTCTAACTAGGTGCTTAACACCACAGATCAGGGGGACTGTGATGTTGGGGCTGCTGGGGGGTCTTGATATGGGGCTGCCAAGGCACCCTGGGCTACAGAAGGGCGCAGGCCTGTGCAGCTGAAACCTGGGTCCCTGCGTGTGTTCATTCCCTTGCTAGACCTGGGGGGTGACCAAGGCCAGCACCCCCCACTGTTAGGGAGACAGGACAGGATATTGGTGGCTGTAGCACAGAGGGTAGGGCCCTCGTCCAACATGACTGGTCTCCTCCTAAGAAGAGCTTAGGACACACACACGGAGGAAGACCATGAGAAAAAGACTCAGGGAGAAGGTGGCTGTCTACAAACCAAGGAGAGAGGCCTCAGAAGGAACCAGCCCTGCCGACACCTTGATCCCAGCCTTCCAGCCTCCAGAACTGTGAGAACACAAATGTCTCTGTTTGTTACCTGATCTGTGGGACTTTGTTATGGCAGCCATAGCAGATCATGTCTGCATGCTGGAAAGCCTGGGGTCAGGGCCTCAGGAGAGAAAAGGGCAAGGCCAGGCCTCTTCCCTTTGCGTATGCACACTTGGGGCTGTCCCTGAGGGAGGGGCAGGGCTTGCGGGGCCCCAGAACTGCCAGTTCCACGGCCCAGGGGTAGACCGCAGCTCCACGGCCCAGGGGTAGACCACAGACTGCCTGCTGGAAAAGGCAGGACTTGGGGTGTGGAGGCCTTGGGGCTGAGACTGGAGAGAGCAGTTGTTAAGCTGGCAGCTGTCCCTTTTCCACACTCACTGTTCCAAAGTTCTGCAAGGGGCCCAGGGGCTGTGGCCAACACAAGGACTGACTGGCATCAAGTCCTGGGGACAGAGAGGCGCCTGGCAAGGGGGGAGGGCATGCTAGAGGTGTAGCCTGGTATCACCCCAAACCAAGAACTTGCTTCTGCAGACCCTAAAGGAAAGAAGCTGCAGCGAAATTTACCTGAGTAGAGGGTTTATTTGGGCCAAGCTTGCAGATTGCAACCTGGGAGCATAGATTCAAGTTGCCCTGAATAGACGCTCTGATTAGCAGCAGTTACACGTGAACTTTTAAAGGCAAAAAAGGCGGACAGGGAGTGGACTGATAGAAAATTGTTTGTCAGCATTTCTCATGGCTTTACAGAAATAACATTGATGAGTTCGCTAACAGCTAGGCATTGTTAAGCTATAGGGTATGGGTCCGAGTGCCCAGGGTGGCACTGTTAGGTTCATTTATAGGTATCTGTGGCAGAAGCAAGCAGCTTCAAGAGATGGAGACAGAGCTCAAAGCCGGGAGGAGGGCATGATTGCTGTATCGTTTTAATGTCTCTTTGGGCCTGGTCATTAAAAGGATTCTGTTCCTCAGATAAAAGTTCTTTTCTTTTCTAACTCCCCACTTCCTTCTCAAACCCTGTCCTCACAATTTCAGGGCAAGTACATCCTCCTCTCCACCCACAAATTCTGCTTTCAGCTGTAGTCCAGTCTAAGCGCTCGTCTTTTTGTGACTACATTTTGAGCCTAGTGCTTGGGGGTGTGGGTGGGCCTGGTCTGTTCCACAGCCCTGGGACCCTTGTGGACGCCCTGCCCTCCTCCCCTGAAACTTCCAGAGCCTGGATCCACGCAGGAGGTTTCCTTTCTTCGCCCGGCATTACTGCCCTTGGATGGAACGCTTCTACCCCCACCCTAAGCCAAGCACATCAATTTTATAAACTGCCTTTATTGGAAAAAATAAAATTACATGAGAATATGAAACTCAGCAAAAATAGCGTGAATCAGTTCATTGGATCTGTGTTGCCACCCTCCCATGATTGTGGTCGAGGGGTTATTTATTTCTCGTCTGAAGGACTCAGCCTGTTCTGGGCTTGCTGAGTCTTAACTTTTACAAACACTTCTTGGCAAGGAAAATGAATGTTACTGCCTTAGTGGTCACCGAAGGGCTTGTTTTTAGATCTTTTCCCCTGCCAGACTTGTTAATCATTGAGAATGCCTCCTTAATACACCATTTGTACCTGGGAACGTAACACATTTCTGTGAACACTCGTGTCCTTACTGTGGACATCATGAAGGGTGTTTAACCATTTCTGGTCTGCAGGTCTCCCTTCCTTGCCTCATTCCACCAGCATGTTCTCTTTAAAATACAACGTAGGGCATAACATTCCTTCAGCACATGAGACAAAGTAGACGAGGCTGCCTAAAGTACTTCGGACTTCTTTTTCCATCTGAGTCCAAGATAATTGATAAAGATGATAAATACATATTTATCCTTTAATACATTCAAATGAAAATGAATATCATTGCTTGGGGCTTTCTCAGGAATTCTCTTACTTTGAGTTGCATAAATAAAAAGTTGTTTCTGTTGGGCTGGGTGTGGTGGCTCACGCCTGTAATCCCAACACTTTGGGAGGCCGAGGCGGGTACATCACCTGAGGTCAGGAGTTCGAGACCAGCCTGGCTAACATGGTGAAATCCTGTCTCTACTAAAAATACAAAAATTAGCTCGGCATGGTGGTGGACACCTGTAATCCCAGCTACTCGGGAGGCTGAGGCAGGAGAATTGCTCGGGAGGTGAAGGTTGCAGTGAGCCGAGATCATGCCACTGCACTCCAGCCTGGGCAACCGAGTGAGACTCCATCTCAAAAAAAAAGATAAAAAAAATTGTTTCTGTCTTTGAAACTCTGACATAAGCCCAAGTCACATTGGAAGGGCCTTAGAGCATGGGCTATCGGACCTTCTCCTGCCAATGAGTAGATAAACACAATGTGGTCTATACATACAATGTAATATTATTTGGCCTTAAAAAGAAAATTCCCACACATGCACATGTGACAACGTGAATGAACCTTGAGGACATCAGGCTATTTATTTATAGAGATGGAATTCTATTTATAGAGATGGAATTGCACTCCACCCAGGCTGCAGTGCAATGGCATGATCTTGGTTGACTGCAACTTCCACCTTTGGGTTCAAGTGATTCTCCTGCCTCAGCCTCCCAAGTAGCAGGGATTAAAGGCACCCACCACCACACCTAGCTAATTTTTGTATTTTTAGTAGAGATGGGGTTTTGCCATATTAGCTGGGCTGGTCTCGAATCCCTGACCTCAGGTGATCTGCCCACCTCGGCCTCCCAAAGTGCTGGGCTTACAGGTGTGAGCCACCATGGCTGACCAAATTTTAATTATTTTAACTTGAAACTAATGTATTTGTCCATTCATCCATTTATGCATTTGCTCTCCAATTTATTCAGCAAACGTCTAATGAGCATTTTCAATATGCCAGGCCAGTGCTGAGTTGGGTTCAAAGACGAATTACTTAAGACAGGCAGCCTCTGATCTCAGGGCCCTCACAGTCTGACAGGGAGACAGACAGTTACACATTTGGGTGCAGGAGTTGATACTCTACAATTTTTCAGGTAAGAAAGTATTTTATCATTTGTGGCCAGATGGATTCCTCTGAACAGTGAGGCATAGTATTTGTCACCCAATTCCTGTTGGAAAAAACCCTTTGAACCTCTGACCTAGATATTTTAACCACTGTTTGCTTTTAATTTGAGTTGATGGTAATGTGGCTGTGAGCGATATGGAAACTGGCGGACAGTCATGTCGAGGCCTAAAACCATGGATTCCCTACACCCCAAGAGAGACAGAAATAGCTTTTTGTCCTGCCTAGTCTAATAGACTCACTTTTTAGAAGACGGGTCTCCTGGAAACCTTAGATGTTGCTAATTGACAGCCACTAAGTGGTCCTTCCTTGACAGACTATGTGAGTGATCTCAGCCTCCTCCCGGGAGCAGCACAACCCACTGATGGAGGGTGTGAGAGAGAATATGAAGACTGTTGGACCTCTTTTTAAAGCGCTGATTCCTTTTAGCAGAGGTGAATATACTTGTAATCTATTCCCTTTGTAATCATGACATAAAAATAACATGTTTTTTACTATTCAGCCACAAAAAAAGAATGAAATCTTGTCTCTCGCAGCAACATGGATGGAAATGGAGAGCATTCTGTTAAGTGAAATAAGCCAGGAACAGAAAGTGAAACACCACATGTTCTCACTCATATGCAGAAGCTAAAAAAAAGTTCATTTCCTAGAAGTAAAAAGTGGAACAGAGGACAGGAGGCTGGGAAGGGCTGGGGGAAGAGTTGGGGGATAGGGAGGGGTTTGTTAAGGAATGTCAAATTCCAGCTCGGTGGGAGGAGTAAATCCTAGCGTTGTATAGCACTGAGCAATGACTAGAGTCAACAATGATACATCGTTTCAAATAGCCAGAAGGAGGTTATTAAATGTCCTCAACACAAAAATGATAAACGTTTGAGATGACAGGTGTAATTACCCTGATCTGATTGCTACATATTATGTGTATCAAAACATCACTATGTACCCCATGAATATGTGCAACTAATATGTTAATTAAAAATTTAAATTCAATCCCAAAATATAGCATTTTATAATTAAATCATTTTGAACACACTCCTTGCCATTTGTACTTAAAATGGCATCTGAAAATCATCCCTGCTTGTTCCAGGGAATGCCCCGATACCACCACTGCAGCAGGTGATGTGTGGCCCAAAGGTCCTCAAAGCAGACCAGGAAACATAGCCCTGGACATTCCAGTATCTTCTTGAAAAACCTAAAGACCTCCTCTTCCAGTCCACTGTGCTTTATGGCCCTTGATATGGTTTGGATTTGTGTCCCCACCCAAATTGTAATCCACGATGTTGGAAGGGGGGCCTGGTGGGCGGTGACTGGATCGTGGGGGCGGATTTCCCCCTTGCTGTTCTCATGATGGTGAGTTCCCACGAGATCTGGCTGTTTGTAAAAATGTGTAGCACCTTCCCCTTCTCTCTCTTCCTCCTGTTCTAGACACGTAGGATGTGCCTGCTTCCCCTTCACCGTCTGCCATGATTGTGTTTCCTGGAGCCTCCCCAGCCATGCTTTCTGTAAAGCCTGCAAAACCGTGAGCCAATTAAATCTCCTTTCTTTATAAAGTAGCCTGTCTCTGGTAGTTCATTATGGCAATGGGAGAACAGACTGATACAGCCCTCAATCTGGTATAACTAGTTATATTTTTGTGACAATGCTATGGACTGGAGTTATTCAACTCTTATCTGCTAAAGGAGCAGAATTTCTGAGGCCTTTTTGATGGCTGATGGAGATGACTGGATAGAACATTAAAAGCGAGACTTTCGGGAAGGCAGATTTGCTGTTTGTGCTCCTTCTAGTAAAGGACACTCTTAGGTTTTGATTATTTCCTTTCCCCCAATTGCTCCCTTACAAATAAGCTTGAATACACCCAGTTAGGAAAATCATGTGATCTGGTGTAAGCCTTTCCCCCAGGCCCCATGCTTGCCTTTAAATTCTCAGATGCAAAACACTGAGATGGTCGTGGCGTGGCTCGAAATGGAAAGCCCTTATAGGTCTTGTCCTAAGACAAGCTGGAAATCTTACAGCTGATACTTCTATAGCACTTCCTCCATGCCAAGCACTGTTCTAGAACTCCGTGTATATTAACATACTCGATACAACCACTCATGAATTAGGTCCTATTAATATCCCTTTTTTATAGATGAGGGAACTGGGGCACAGACCTCCTTTTTCAAGGTCACACAGTGAGTATGCAGCAGACCAGAGACCTAACCTAGGTGGTCTGCCTCCAGATTTAGAAAGGATAACTTTTTTTTCGTAAAGAAAGCTCAGCCTTAGGAGCCAGAGAGCCTGCTTCTGAATCCAGGCTCTGCCCCCATGTAGCCAAGTAGTCCTGGGCAAGTTATCTGAACCTCAGTTTCCCTTTCTGTTAAATGGGAGGGACTCTCTGGAAGGATCAGAGGTGGTGCATGGAAGACTCCAGGTGCACTAGGGCAGTGAAGAAACGCCAGCAGTCACCATTTCAAACCTCCGCTGGCTTTCTCCCCATACACAGACACTCAGGCCCTTGTGGGCTGGCAACTCATGACCATCAGCATGCCGCACTCAGCTTGGAGGGGCCACTTCTTCAGCAAACTTCCCCTCGCAAGTGCAGCGAGGCCGTTGTGCGTGCATCTGTGAGCCCGATAACCATGCAAGGCGGGCAGGGAGAAAGGGCTCGGGACCCAGCTTATGGGCTTGGAGGAGATGGCAGGAGGAACACTCCAGGCAAAGAATGAGTAAGTCGGGCAGAGGGTTAAGGAGGATCAGCACCTGCAAGTGTGCTACTGGAGGGCAGTTAGGAATTGGAGGGTGATGGGGCCAGGCTTGGGGTGGGCAGGGGCAGTGGGAGAGGCCCTGCAAAGTTCAGGATCCAACCACGTGGGCGGCAAGACCCGTGAAGAGGCTGCTGCTCCAGGACTCTGGGGCCAGAAGCAGGGCAGGGGAGAGACCACTGCAGGAGACACATCAGCGAGACAGGCACCTAACTGGATGTGACAGGAGGGAGGAGAGGGCAGAGGGGAACATGGGCTGGATCTGCCTGAGCCTCATGACAGCTGCTGCTATTTAACTTTAAACTGATTAAAATTCAATGGAATTTAAAATTCGCTTCCTCAGCCTCACTAGCACATTTCACATGCTCATTTGTGCCTGAGCAAAATCTGCTAGGGAAGCTGGGAGAAAGGCAGGTGGCTACCTGTGGCCAGTGGCTGCTTTAGGGGACAGAGCAAAAGAGACCACCGCCATCCCTGTAGAATTGTCTCCTGGCCAGCAAGGCCTAGATCACGCGGCACCTCGGAGCCCAGAACAGGGCTCAAAAGCAGAGAGAAAGGGCTCATCCCAACGCCATGCATTCTCCTTGAACAGTCACTCCAGCTCTCCAAGAACAGCGACCAGCAGCATAGTCATCTTAGCTTTATTGAGTAACGCATCCCAGTCTCTACTAAGATTCTTCTCAGTGAACGGCTGATTTTTCTGCAAAACTATGGATTGGTCAGTTAAAGAGAAATCACCACCTCGCCACCCCATTCTGTCCTCCCACAGGACACTAAGGGTTCTTAGAGATAAAGGGACGATGCATTCATGCCTGGAGAACTAATCACACCTGATTTCTCTGGGATCTAAAATAATGTCAAATTTGATTCACTTTATGTAATGAAAATCTTTTTTTTTGCAAACCCCTTCAAAGCACTGCTGCCATCCATGAGAGATGTGTGTAAGGCCACCTCTGTATACTAAGAATGGTGCCCCAGCAGGCGGAAGGACGACACACCTGCTGAGCGTGGGCGCACGCTGCATGCTACATCTTTGAGACCACCGGTGGGTTCCGGGCATCAGACTCCAGCCACTTAATGAGGATCTGATTCACCTCGGCGGGCCTGGAGGAAAGGGAGAAGAAAAAAAAAAAAAGCCATTCACCCTTGTCTATGCTTACCCACCCAACTGGAAGGCAGAGGTGAGTGACATGAGTGGCTAAGCCAGGCCAAAGCCACCACAATGAAACCAGGAAAGCTTTTATGGAAGGTGAACAGGGGACCCTGCTCTCCCTGACCTCACGCGCCCCCAACCTCCTTACTTGTCCATCTGTGTCCAGTGCCCACAGTCCTCAATGTGTCCCCTTTTCAGGTGGGGAATCTGAAAGGAAAGCCATGCAGGAAGGTAAATGGAAGAATGCAGATGGGTGTGTCTCAGGTTAGAGCAACGGGCAATGGACGCCTTCTCTCTGCTCCCCGCAGGCCACCCTGCCGGAACCCTACATGACTTAGGAAGGGAATAATGAGTGAACAAAACCCCACATCCGTGCAGGGGAAAGGAAGGCACAGTCACGGTTGCTGCTTGCAAGCGGGGGACAGTGATATTACTCAAGTGCTTCAACCGCGGTCCCATGCACATGACAAGGTGTATCCTCCACTGCCATCTTCCCTCTGAGCACCCGTGCCCGTGCCCTCTCCCGGGGGGCACCGATGACCCCGTGCAGGGCCATTCCCTCACCCAGTCCTCCATGTGCTTGGACATCTGAGGAACGAGCACGAAGTCCTTCTCCGCCGTGACCATCAGGGCCGGAATCAGGATCTGGGGAGAGAACAGGAAACAGGAGTGGCCGGCACTCCACAAGGGAAGCCCTCCCTCCTCCCATGAAAGAAAGACCCCTGCCCACCGCCCTGCTGTGGTCCTGACGTTGTATCTGCCAAACTTTGCACAACAGACTCGTGGTTATTACTGGAGATCTTTAAAATGACAGCTTCAGCAGTGCAGAGGCCAACATGGGTCTTGTGTGTGCAGACGTGTGTGAGTGAGAACGTGTGCAGAGCTGTGTGTAACTGGGAGAACTGAATTGACCGCACCAAGAGGGAAGACACCCTTGAATGAAGATCAAGATTCCTCTTCTCTGAATTAAACAGACGCCTTTTTTTTTTTTTTTTTTTTTTTTTTGAGACGGAGTCTTGCTCTATAGCCCGGACTGGAGTGCAGTGGCCGGATCTCAGCTCACTGCAAGCTCCGCCTCCCGGGTTTACGCCATTCTCCTGCCTCAGCCTCCGGAGTAGCTGGGACTACAGGCGCCCGCCACCTCGCCCGGCTAGTTTTTTGTATTTTTAGTAGAGACGGGGTTTCACCGTGTTAGCCAGGATGGTCTCAATCTCCTGACCTCGTGATCCGCCCGTCTCAGCCTCCCAAAGTGCTGGGATTACAGGCTTGAGCCACCGCGCCCGGCTAAACAGACGCTTAAAAGGGGCAGCCAAGGTTCTGGAGAGAATGGGGGCAGTCACAACAGTTATCAATGTGACATGAACAGCAAAATGACTTCCCTTTTAACTGTGGGCAAATGAGTTGAACGCAGGGAGGCAGGCACAGGAAGGCCAGGAAACCTCTGTGTTTTTTTATTTGTTCTGGTTCCACCATTACCCTAATTTCCAAGCACCTTTGACCCATCCCTGGTTGACGAACTTGCACTATTTTCATTTACACACAGAGTGATGGGCGTCTCTCCGCATCCCTCCCTCCTCCCACAACCAGGAGCCAGGAGAAGGTCAAAAATGATTTTGTGGCTAAAATGAATCCTGAGGCTTCTATGAAGTTTGTAAACTCGAGAATGTTCCAAGTTAAAATGTGAACTGGGTAGGGGGTGGCAGGGGCCGGGATGGGAGGAGGTGGGGGAGGAGAGAGGAAGATCCGACCGGAAATTGCGGAAGAGAGGCTGGGCGCAGTGGCTCAGGCCTGTCATCCCAGCACTTTGGAAGGCCGAGGTGGGTGGATCACCTGAGCTCAGGAGTTTGAGACCACCCTGCCCAACATGGTGAAACCCTGTCTCTACTAAAACACAGAAAATTAGCCGGTTATGGTGGCACACTCCTGTAATTCCAGCTGCTTGGGAGGCTGAGGCAGGAGAATCGCTTGAACCCAGGGGCAGAGGTTGCAGTGAGCCGAGATCACGCCACTGCACTCTAACCTGGGCAACTGAGCAAGACTGTTTCCAGAAAAAAAGAAACTGCGGAAGAGGAGGGTTTCTGACCTTAGCACCATTGGGATTCACCTTCCCAGTGCCTTTGTCAATATTTTCCTCCACGCTTTGGGAGATTTTGTCTGTCCAACTGCAGTTTGGTCATTTTCGTCAGTCATATGATGATAATGACAAGGAACACTAATGGCGCTACTAGGTTCCCAGTACTGCTTATAACAGGTCATGTGCCTTCACCCATTTCATCCTTACACAGCTCTGTGAGGGAGGCACTGTTCTTGCCACTTCCATATTGCAGAAGAAGCAACAGTGGATCAGAGGGGTTAAGTACCTTTCCCAGGGTCACACAGGGATTAGACTCAGCCCATGTGCTTCCTAGCCTGCTCTTAACCACGATATTATACACTCTAGTGCCTCAAGGCCTAACTTCGGGAGGTCAAGACTTGGTCTGTTTACATACCATGGTATCCCAGGGTCTTGCAGGAAGCCTGGCACGTAGCAGTGTGTTCACTTACAGAGTGAACCAACAAGGTAACCAGGGCTACTGAGTGAGCTGATGAAGGCCTGGCGACCTGTGCAATCACACTGGGGAATAATTTGATTTCCCTTAGATTTTTAAACATTTTGAATGTAAACTGGGGACCTCTATTACTCCTTCTGCAGACCCAGAGATTGGAAACCCATCTTCTGCTTGACAAATGAGGAAACTGAGACTCAGAGATTCACTTGTACAAGGTGACTCAACCAGAGACTAAAGTCACATCTCTGAGAGCGCCTAACGCTCCTCCGGGGCTGGGAGCTCCAGTATCCATGTCGCTTCTGGGAGGTGCCCTGGGCCATCTGCAGCCCTGGCTTGGGGTACCACCAGGGGACCTGGGGATTCCAGATGGATGCTGCAGTTACCTGGACACACCCCACCTCCATCCCCAACGTCACCCTCTACCATCCCAAGGGAAACACCAGCAAGAAAGATCCTAATGGGAAACCCCTGAAGGGAGTCACTTCCCAAACCCCAAAGGGAAAGGAGGTGGCCAGCAGGTCTGTCCACGACCAGCTCTGGCCCAGGTCATATCAGCTCAGGCCAATGGGAAGCCCCATGGTTGGGTTCCGGGGTGCAGAGGAGACCACAGTGAACCTGGCACTCACCTTCCGCCCCAAGCTTTTGCAGGCCCACTTCCAGTTCCTTTCCATGTTTCGGTACCAGTTTAGAGGACCTCTGGGGAGAGATCAGAAAGTAAAAAGAGGGAGGCGGTAAGTAGACGGCTCTGCTACAGACACCAACAGAAACCTGCTCTGCAGTCATCCTGGGAAGAGCAAAGCCTCCTGCAGGGGCAAGAGAATAGAGCCCAGGACCCACGCCGTGCTGTTGGGCGCAGTTGCCAGGCTCTAGCAGCAAGGCCTTGTGCAAGGACACAGGACTCCACTGAGTGAACTGGCAGCCTCTGAGTGGTCTTCTGGGACACACAGAAGCCGGCCCTACAGGACTGTCCAGGGAATGTCATCGTGTCGCCTTGGAGGCTGGGGAGGTTGCTGATGCTGGGGACCTTGGCTGAGCAGCCTCACCATCCAGAGGCCACTCGCCTGCCCCAGGAAGCCCACTTGAGAGGGACACGGGGAGGTGGAGCAAAGATGCCCCCTCCTAATATGACATCGGGAAGTAGGGCAAATGCACCAAAATGTATGCACTTTTTTGAGTTGATGTGGATTTTTATGTTTTTCTGAAGAAAGAGCCCAGAGTTGCCATCTGATTCTGTGAGGAGCCATGACTGAAAAGTAGTTGAAAACCTCTGCCCTATGGGGGCTCCGCAAGCATAAGAAGAACAAGCTGAGTGTCCCAAACTAGAGCAGGCTGAGCGCCATAAAGTAGTGAGCCTCCTGACACTGGAGGCATTCAAGCAGAGGCCGGCCTGGCACCCATGAGGGCTGTGGTGGAGGAGAACTGGGCCTCACCCTCCACCCTGAGGGCGGAAGATCCCTCTCTGTCGATCATCTCTCATCTGCGTCTGGGCCCTGCGCTGTCTTTACCTGAAACCAGACTTCTTGAACTGCTGCACATAGAACTGGATTTCCTCCTCGGTGACCATCCTGCTGAGGCTGGGCTCTTCTGGGCTCCTTACAAAAAGTCCTCCTGCAAAAAAAAGCCACTTGTTGACTTTCCCGTCCCCGGGCCAGGGGTCTGCGTTTTAAGGCCTCTAACGGAGGCTGGGCACCTCACTGCCTCTCACAGACCAACTGAACTTGCGCAAGGCCTTGTGGGCGCCTCCATCTTTTGTTCCCTTATCCTTTGCCAGAGTGAACCCACCTCCTCGAAAGCTCCAAGCTGTGATCTCACGGTCACACTGCAGGCTGACGTTCCCTCCCACCTAGCCACGACTTCACCGGCTTTTATCACAGCTCCTGGACCAACCACAGTCGCCGGCTTTTTCAGGTACACAGCAGCTGTATCCCAGACCCTGCCAGCCCCCAGATCCTGCTCTCCCCCCGTCTAAACCTTTCCCAGCCAGCTTAACTGTGACCCTTCGGAGATATTGCCAGAGATTCTTGGAATTTTCCTAAGGGCTTGCTCTGTTTTTCCTCTTAGGCAGGAAGAGAACCCAGGCCAGGAGGCTGGATCCTGTCGCCTCCTGCGTGCTGCACAGACCCTCTATGGTATCCCACTGTGGACCCCTATCTTGTCTTCAAGGTGCTGCACAGTCCCCCCAAAGGATGGCCTGTGATGACCCCTGGCAGCCCAGGGACCACTGCAATTTCACAGGGCACAGCCTCAGTGCTGGTGCCTGAACAGGGCCAGTCGGCATTTTCAGATTCACGAAGACCCAGAGGCAGAGCAGCTGGCCATTCCAGGCTTTTGTGAGACACATCAAAGGGGTATGTGACCAGTGTGTCACCCTGTGATGAAACCACCCCAAGCCTCCCCACTAGGCGGGTGCTCCAGGCTCACTGTACCTCAGGGCCCCTCTGCGCGCATCCCAGCTGCTCTGCCTCCCATGAGACAGTGGGATCACTGAGGGTGGCCACGCTGCTTCGTGTGTCTGGGTGTCTGAGCATGCAGCCCTGACCTCACACCCAGCGTGTGCTCACAGCATTTGAGGAATGAATGAATGGGTGAATGAATGAGTGACAGACGGTGTGAAGGAATAAGGGAATGTGGGTGTGGGGGAGGGAAGGGAGATGTTCTTTGAGCAGTGACAAGAGCATGGCCTGCAGGGTCAGAGGAGTTTAACCCCAGCCCAGCCACTTTGGACAAGTTACTTAACCCTCTGAGACCTGTTTTCCTCTTTGGAAATTAAAAATAGTAGCATTTTTCGGAAAGCTTCGAGGATCGTAAATAATTTATCTAAAGGGGGTTAGTCCAGAGTTTTATACAGATGGTCAGCATGTGCCCAGACAAGTGACAGTGGTCATCATTATTCATAAAAATACAAGTGAATGATGTCAAGGCCACAGTGCTGCAGCAAAAATAAGGTCTTGTGCGAAGAGTGCTGGATCTAGGGGCCATGGGGATGAGCTCCAATCAAATCTCAACTCTGACCCTTCACTCATACCCAAACCAGGAGGGAGACAAGGATGGGCTCCATGTGGGGGAATTGGAAACGTGGTGCCTGGATGGAGAGGGGCCAGCGGACTGCAATGGAGGAGACCTGGGCAGGGGACCCACCCCACTCCACCTGCATACACTGGGTGACCCCCGTAGAGGTAAGATCTCAATCCTGGGGTCCTTATCAGCAGAGGGTGGATTTTACCCTGGACAAGCTCTAAGACTCCTCCAAGCTCTTACTGTTTAAGGTCTTGAGCCACAGCTCCCTAAAGAGTAGGAACTCCAGGCTGTGTGCTCAGGCCTGGGGTTAGAGTCAGCCCTATGGAGGCCAAGGGGACCCTGGTTGGGCAACTTTAAGTTCAGAGCTGGAGGGCTCAGGGCTTCTGCCCATAGCACTTAGAGGCAGAAACATCCATTTAACATTCAGCTGGTTCCCAAGGTGGCTCTCCCAAACATATCTCTTACCCATTTCACAGACTTTATGCATGCATAAAACACTCTGTAGGAAGAAAAGAGAAGAGTTACAAATGACGTCATGGGTGATGCAAAGGAAATATGCTCATCTGAAAACCCTGTTACGACAAATGACCTCTAAGTACCATGCAGGCTGGAACAAACACATGGAACTCCCAAGACAGCCAGGGACCCCCTCACAGGAGTCAAGTAAAGAGGGAGCTCACAACCAAAGCTCTGGGCTGAGACTGCCCCAGGGCCCTTGCAGACCTTGGTAATGTGAAGACCTAGGTTTATCAACCAATAGGAACAAGAAAAGAGACCTTAGGCCTATGATGAGAAGTTGGAGATGTGATATTCCATGCCCCTCCATGGTAAATCCAGGAAATCTGGGGTCTCTGACATGCTATACCTTCAGTGAAAAAATTGATGAGAAAAAAAATCCCCTCATGATGATAAAGATGTTAAAGGATGTCTGTTTCAGCTTGGTACTAAGAGGAAACCAAAAGACACCCCCTTGGGAATTCATAGCTCTAGGCCTGCCCTCCCAACTGCTTGGATTTGAGTTTGCATTCTCTGCATGATCTGGAAACCCCCAAGGTGTGAAGTAAACAAGAACAACAACAACAATAACAACAAAGTGAGCCTGGGCTGGTAATGCCCCCAGGATGCCTGGCAGAAGAAATCCTTAACCACTCAAGGAGTCATTTCCTCAAGCCCAATTGAAGCGGACAGGTACAGATTAAGTACTGCTGAAGATGAGTTTATAAACCAAATTTACAAAACCCACATTCACATAGCAAGGCCCCACAGCAAAAGGCAGCAAAAGGAGCAAACAGTGAAATATGACTCTCCAAAAACATCAAATAATAGAGCTTGCAAGAGGGAGAGACAGAGAAAAAAAAAAAGAATTAGAAATGAATATACTTTAAATAATTGAAGACATAAAAGGAACTGAAAAATAAGAATACAAGACTCTATCAAAAGAGATCAGAATGATTTGAAAAAGAACCAAATAAAACTTTCACAAATTAAAAAAAAACTATTTATTGAAATTAATACTTCAAAGGTGGGTTAAACTGCAGATCAGACCTGCAGTGTCCAGGATAATTAATTGGCTTAGACAATTAACATATAGGGGGTTAGACCCGAGGCTGACTCACAAGCAAAGACAGAATTTTCTAAAAGAAAACACCCTAAAATTCTATACTCAGATAAATGATTCTTTAAGATTAAAATTAAGATGTCTTCAGGCACCACAATCTGAATTTACTACCAACAGACTCTTATTGAGAGAACTACTAAAGGGGATGCTTCAGGAAGAAAGAAACTGAACTCAGTGCAAACGAGTGAGATGCAAGAAGTGATCAGTAAAGAAAGTGGAAAATATGGGACAGTTTGAGCAGGAATTGACTGTATATAAAACAACAATAGTGATGATGACTCCTAACACGTAAGACAGGAGGGTGCAGGTTACAGAGTTAAAGGTTTTTAAACTCCTCTGCTTCAAGAAGAGAGTTGGGGACATCAATTAATTTTGGACTTGGGTAAACCAATTATGCATGTTAAAATGGTAATGGTAATAGCATAATTTCTAAGCTATCATTATTATAATCATTCTCTGACCTTGTGGGTCAGTGGGGATATAAATTTTCCCATTAAGGACAGACCAGGAGAGTGGGGACCTCAATTACCCTGACACAGAAACGAAAGAAAAGGAGGCCAGATTGCTACTCCTGGTCCCTGCCACACACTAGGTACCCTACTTCCTTCACAACTGCCCCCTCCTGTTCTTCTGCCCCCGTCCCCACCCCTCACCTCATCGCTTGCTCTGAAGAGGCTTTTGAAAGTCCGACTCAGGTTCTGTTCCAGTTCAGCCTCAGCCACTCCCTAAGACAATCAAGAAAGCAAAATGAAGGACCCCCTAGAAATTGTGGAAACTGTTCCCCTCCTTCATCTGACTGAAAGCAAGAAGCCCCTACCTGTGCCCCATCTAGCCCAAGTCTCATCAGAATAGCATCCATTTGAATTTTCATCTTAAAACATTTTTTAAAAGGTTAACATAAAATACAAGATGCTAACTGTAGTTCCCCATGGGAGGCGGGTTTATAGATGCCGCTTTCTTTGTGTTTTTCAATATTCTTATAACGAGAAGGTACTACTTATAGTAATCTCTTGAAAGGAATTGGGAGGGGGCTGGTAGAGGAACGGGTTGGAGGCTGACTGGTGGTAAGAAGAAGAGAGGGGCTCTAAGGATTCTGAGAAACCAAGTGGAAAAGCCAAAAACCATAAGCCAAATGCTCTTCCATCCAGGCATCTAAATTTTACTATATTGAGGCCAGGAGTTTAAGACCAGCCTGGGAAACATAGGGAAACCCCATCTTTACAAAGAAATTTAAAGAATTTTTTTCTGCTCTAGAAACTTCAAAACCAACTCCTTTGATTTGGGTCTTAATTGTTACAGACCATTAGATTGCCGATGGATTATATTCCACAAACAGGACAGCGAGGTTTCCACTGTTAAAGAGCTGGGACACGTAGCCTTTCTGGTGACAAATGACCAGGTTCTTCCAGTTCTTGGGAGCGGTATGGCATTGAATTACCCAGTCGACACACAGTTCTCTGGCTGTTTTCCAGGTCTCTGGTTTGTGTATGGGGGGAGTTCTCTGACCTGAACTTGCTTCATCAGTTCCACAGACACTGAGCTCCTTCTCTGGCAAACTGGACCAAGAGATGCCAATGTACAAAATACGCTTCAGAACCTTCTTGGTGGACCAGAGGATGAGTGAGGGGCTTGGATGAGGACTAAAGTGAAGTGTCCAGGTCACTGAATGTTGTGTGCTGAGGGCTGGAGAGGAGATTCCTACTGGAGACTCAGGGTGTGGAGTCTTCCTCTCCTGCTTCCCCTCTCCTTCCTATCCCAACCCCCTCCAGGAACACTTCAGCAAAGAGACACCAAGAACAGGGGCATGGCTGGAAGGTGATGAGAGATCCATCCATGGATCCTACTCTCCTAGTAGGGGTAACCTGGTTCATGGCTTTTTGGAGCATAAGAGGACAATGTTAATTCAATCTGTCTTTTCCAGAAGTTGAAAGACCGTGAACCTGAAAGCTATTCCAGATGCAGTTTAGGAGAAAACAGCTGTCCTGGAGGCAGAGATCCACTAGGGGCAACCATTCAGAAATAATAAAAATCTTGGCCAGGCGCAGTGGTTCACGCTGTAATCCCAGCGCTTTGGGAGGCCGAGGTAGGCAGATCACCTGAGGTCAGGAGTTCGAGACTGGCCTGGCCAATATGGTAAAACCCCGTCTCTACCAAAAATACAAAATTGGCCGGGCATGGTGGTGCACGCCTGTAATCCCAGCTACTCAGAGGCTGAGGCAGGAGAATCACTTGAATCCAGGAGGCAGAGGTCACAGTAAGCCAAGATCTCACCATTGCACTCCAGCCTGGGCAAAAAGAGCAAAACTCCGTCTCAAAAAACTAAACTAAACTAATTTCTGCAACACAGTTGCTGCTGAGGGACTAGTGCTACAGGAGGGAACTGAGTTAAGTGTGGCGATGCCAACGGACTCTCCTCTCCTTCCTTCTAACCACCCACCTGCATGCACCCAAACACCAGCTGAACTGGTCTGCAGGTGTTTTCTGAGCAGGCTTCCTACTTGCTGGCCTCCCTGGTTTAACACATTGTGACCTTCACCAACAGCATGGACTTCTATCAGTTTGGCCTTCGACACCAGACCCAAACGCTGCCTTCTCCATGAAGTTCCACCTTTCCCACCACCAAGGGGTAACTCTGCTTTTCTTGGATCCTGCAGAGCCTTGAGTGTGCTCTCCTGGGATCCCCTTAGGGGCAGGGACTCATCCTGTTCTCAGCAGCATCTGTGGCTACCCTTGAGATAGAGTCAGAGGAGAGGAAGATCCTAAGGCCACATCCACAAAGCATTCGTTCCAGCGACCTGCAGTCGTCAGTGTTGCACATGTCGAGAGGTTACATTTTTTTTTTTTTTTTTGAGACGGAGTCTCGCTCTGTCACCAGGCTGGAGTGCAGTGGCGCGACCTCGGCTCACTGCAAGCTCTGCCTCCCGGGTTCACGCCATTCTCCTGCCTCAGCCTCCTGAGTAGCTGGGACTACAGGCACCCGCCACTGCGCCGGGCTAATTTTTTGTATTTTTAGTAGAGACGGGGTTTCACCGTGGTCTCGATCTCCTGACCTTGTGATCCGCCCGCCTCGGCCTCCCAAAGTGCTGGGATTACAGGCGTGAGCCACCGCGCCCGGCCGAGAGGTTACTTTTTTTAGTTTTATTTTTTTTAGATGGAGTCTTGCTCTGTTGCCCAGGTTGGAGTGCAGTGGCGCAATCTCAGCTCACTGCCAAGATGGGTTCAAGAGATTCTCTTGCCTCAGCCTCCCAAGTAGCTGGGATTACAGGGGCCCGCTACCATGCCCAGTTAATTTTTTTTTTATTTTTAGTAGAGACAGGGTTTCACCGTGCTGGTCAGGCTAGTCTCGAACTTCTGACCTCAAGTGATGCGCCTGCCTCGGCCTCCCAAAGTGCTGGGATTACAGGCGTGAGCCACCACGCCCGGTGAGACGTTACTCTTTTTTGTTCTGCTCATCACTCCTCACGAGAGCTCTGGATCTGTGCAGTGGTAGCACAGAAGAAACGGAGACGCTGATCATCTGGCAGTGCTGGATCTAGGGTTGGAGATTTTCTGATGAAAGCCATGTCTGTCTGTTAATGACAGTTCCCTCCGTTTTGTAAGATTCAATTATAATGGTGTCAATGGCGGCCTTCTGCAACATGATGATGAATGCCACAGTGAGAAATAGCCATGCGAAGAGGCACATTTAAGTGATGGATGGAAGCCCAGGTCAGCTGTGTATGTGCGGCTGTCGGTCATCATTCTTATTTACTGAGAGCAGTCTTCATCACAGAAACAGCTGCTGTTCATGAGCTCAGGGGTGCATTTCAGTGTTTGAAGGAACCCATGGAAGCCTGGAGAGGGCTTTGCCTCAAATGACCCTTAAAAGGGCAAACGATGTCAAAAAGTCAGTAAAGAAAATCAAAGAGAGGCTGGGTGGGGTGGCACAAGCCTGTAATCCCAGCACTTTGGGAGGTCCAGGCAGGAGGACTGCTTGAGGCCAGGAGTTCGAGACCAGCCTGAGCAACAATAGAGACCCTGTCTCTACAAGAAAAATTTCAAAAATCAGCTGGGCATGGTGGTGCATGCCTGTAGTCCCAGCTACTGGTGAGAGTGAGGCAGGAGGACTGACTGAGCCCAGGAAGTCAAAAACGCAGTGAGCTACGATTGTGCCACTGCACTTCAACCTGGGCAACAGAATGAGACCCTGTCTCTTAAAAATAGTCAGAGAGAAAAAAGGTAAATAAATCTGTTCACTCACATGAAAGTGCAGCAGAGCAATGGAAAGAATAGGACGAAGCTGGGAGCCAGAAAGGAGAGAAGATGACAGAAGATAACATTTGTCCTCTGCTTATGAACTTAGCTGAGAAATTCCGACCCTCTTTAATCTACAAAGGTAAGACTATATCTTTAAATCCTACAGACCAATGACAAATTTCCTGTCTGCCCTGGATAGGGGCTTCTCCTTTTATGTTCCTGTGCACAGAAGTTAAAGGATGGACTTTAGAATCCAATAAACACGGTTTCAAGCCCAAGTACTGATAGTTACAAGCTGGGGAATTTCTTTCCCCAGAGCCTCAGTTTCCTCATCTGTAAAATGGGGATTTTGTAAGGATTAAATGAGATAATGCCCATATCTTACAATGCCTGACACGCAGGAGGCATGCCAATAAATATTAATATCACTACCTCCATTATTATTATTATTTGTTTAGAGACAGGGTCTTGCTCTGTTGCCCAGGCTAGAGTGCAACCTCAAACTCCCGGACTCAACTGACCCTCCTGCTTCAGTATGCTGAGGAGCTGGGATTACATGTGCGTACCACCATGCCTGGGTAACTTTTAAACAATTTTTGTAGAGATGGGGTCTGGCTATGTTGCCCAGGCTGGTCTCAAACTCCTGGCCAAGTGATCCTCCCACCCTGGCCTCCCAAAATGCTGGAATTATAGGCATGAGTCACTGCACCTAGCTGATTTTTTAAAATTTTAAATTAATATCTAATTAGGGCTCTTTAAATGATATCATTTTGGCTTTAGATTGGGCCCTAGATCTAATGACCCGTGTCCTTATGAGAGAAAGAGGGAAACTGAGACATACACAGACACAGAAAGGAGGATGCCACACAAAGACGGAGGCAGGGACGGGAGGGATGCATCTACAAGCTGAGGAACACCAGGAATTGCCAGCAACTGCCAGGGGCTGGGAGACAGGCATGAAATGGACTCTCTCTCAGGAGCCCCTAGAAGGGACAAACCCTGCCAAGACCCTGATTTTGGACATCTAGCCTCAAGAACTGTCAACAATTTACTTTTGTGGTTCCAACTCACCCAGCTTGTGGTACTTTGCTATGGCAGCCCCGGGAGTGGGAACACAAAAGGAGGAGCCCCTATCCAGAGCAGACAGGAAATTTGTCATTGGTCTGTAGGATTTAAAGATATGGTCTTACCTTCTGTAGATTAAAAAGAGTCAGAAGGTCTCAGCTAAGCACATAAGCAGAGGACAAATGTTATCTTCTGTTATTTTCCTCCCATTCCTGGCCCCCAGCTTACACCAAAGCACGTCTCCACGGAGTATCTTGATGTGGGGGCTGAGGGGAGAGGGTGAGGAGGGAAAGGGGCCAGGGTCTTCATTACCCTGGGCTCAGAGGGGCCAGGCACTGTCCCCAGGAGCAACAGGCAGCAGGTGTGCCAACCACAGGGTGAGGTCTGGAGGGTCCCAGGATCCAAGGTGCCCTGAACTTCCCTCATCCCCTCAATTTACTTTCCACGTGCGTATTCAGCTCGTTGTCAGAGGAGCCCCCAGAAATGCAGGGCGCCACCAAGAAGATGGAGCTTTGTCTAGACTTTCCACTCAGCGCTGGTAGGGGCGGCGCTGTCAGTCACCTAATTTGCTAGGGAGGTGCCCTCACATCGGTGGGGGGCACAGGATTGCCTCCTGTGCTCAGCCCTCCTAACAGGGAGCGCTCCCCTCCACCATCCCAGGAGTTTCTCCTCTTTAATCTTCTCTTGTGTCCTTTCCAAGGTAGAGAACAGGTCTGCTGAGAGGCTGCACTTAATTGTGGCTATTGTTTCGTGGGTGAGACAACGGAGGCAGCTGTTGAAGCCAAACTGCAGGTCCACGAAGCCCCCGCTCAGCCCTCCCGCCCTTTACAATTAATGCCAAAGGACGCCAGCCAGGAGAGGAGGTGAAGCCTCCACTGGTCAGCGGGCTGGGCCAGCGATTCTGTTTCATGCTCCGTCTACTTTGCCAAAAAAGACTCCAGTTCCTATGGAAGTCTGCGCCAGTGTTCTCCAAGACAGGCCAGGAGAAACAGTGGGGTGGTTGTCCCTGAGGTCAAAAACGTCAGTGGCTGGAAGCATCCGAAATCTGGGCAGACAGCAAACGGTTGACCTTTGACTCTCTGCGGTGTGGCTGGCCAGATGAGAGAGAGGTGGACAGCAAAGACTTGGGGGGCTCTACAGGGACCCAGGGCACTGGGGGCCGCCTGCCACGTGCTGATGGTGCCAGCTCTTTCTGTCCATAACAGCACTGAGCTGGACAGCCCATTTCACAGAGGAAGACGCTCAGCTCAGGGGCCTTAAGTGCCTCGTTGAAGGTCAGGCAGATTATAAATGAGAACATCGGACTCCAAACCCCTCCATACTTGGTTCTTTTCACCACAACCTAACACAACACTGCCAATTTAAGACAATGAAAATAACCCTGCCAAGGGTTTCCTCCATAAAGGGCATAAAAATTAAAGTAACGGCCAGGCATGGTGGCTCATGCCTGTAATCCCAGCACTTTGGGAGGCCGAGGTGGGCAAATCACCCGAGGTTGGAAGTTTGAGACCAGCCTGACCAACACGGAGAAATCCTGTCTCTACTAAAAATATAAAATTAGCTGGGTGTGGTGGTGCATCTCTGTAATCCCAGCTACTTGGGAGGCTGAGACAGGAGAATCACTTGAACCCGGGAGGTGGAGGTTGTGGTGAGCTTTGAGATCATGCCATTGCACTCCAGCCTGGGCAACAAGAGTGAAACTCCATCTCAAAAAAAAAAAAAAAAAAGGTTAAAATGACAATAATTAAAGCTTGGTGTGTAAGGTAGCAAACAGTGGCACTTTCTTTTAAACTATATTATTTGGCTGTAAAAAACAATCACAATAATGTCCCTTAACAGAGGATTATATAATCCATAGTCTACCTGTTACAAAACCCCATGCAGTCATTTAAAAAAATGAGATAAATCTATACGTGCTGACAAAAAAAATCTGTGCAATATGTATTAAATGAAAAAGCAGCATGATTCCATTTATATGAAAAATCATATCTGTGTGTGTGCTCATACACACATATATTTGCTTAAAAATATTCAAAAATAGTTTTAAAATATTTTAAAAAAATGTCTGGGAAATACCAGACTATTAGTAGTAGCTACTAGTAGGTTGTCAGTGGGCAAAGGGGGATTCAGCTTTTTCCTTTACACAACTCAGGACTTTTTTTTTAATAGCAAGCACGAATTACTTCATAATTTCAAAACAAAACCAAAACCTAAAAATTAAACTCTGTAATTAATCACCAGCTGTCCCCATGGCCTGAAGGAGCTACTGTGTTCTAGAGATTAAGAAAGACTCAACAATTAGGCTGGCATGGCGGCTCTCACACCTGTAATCTCAGCAGTTTGGGAGGCTGAGGTGGGAGGATCAGTTGACACCAGGACTTGGAGACCAGCCTGGGCAACACAGCAGAAGAAAAAAAAAAAAAAAAGAGAGACAGAGAGAGAGACTCAATGTTTTGAGGGGAAACAAAATCATTTGTGGATGATTTTCAGCCAGGTAAAACTTTCTGCCTGTAATTTTTCTTTTCCCACATTTTCTCTCTGATCCTTAGTTTCTCATCTGGTTAAATACTTAAACAAAAGGGCTGGGGTTTTTTTTTTCCTTTTTTTTTTTTTGGCTCAGGTTGGAGTGCAGTAGCGCGATCTCGGCTCACTGCAACCTCCGTCTCCCAGGTTCAAGAGATTCTCCTGCCTCAGCCTCCCGAGCAACTGGGATTACAGGCATGCACCACCACGCCCAGCTAACTTTCGTATTTTTAGTAGAGTCTTGAATTCCTGACCTCAGGTGATCCGTCTGCCTGTTGAGATTACAGATGTGAGTCACCACGCCCAGCCCAAAAGGGCATTTCTTTTGCCTGAAATCTGCCTCTAGCTTGCTCTATGGTTCCAGACACACACATAGGGGCCTGCCACCCAGTCTTCCTCAAAGAAATACAAATACACACGTGCGGTTTCAGGAGGGAGAGAGCAGGGTTCACAGGATATCCTAGGCACGTTCTGGTATGGGGGGCTGAGGGGGTGTAAGTATCCCCCAGGCCAAGTGAGGACTTTGGGAATCCTTAGAATTAAAACATGAAACAACTCAGCTGAAATGACCCAGCCGATTCCACTGGCCTTGGCTGTCAGAGCTGCCTGGTCTTCATGCTTTCTCACTATACACATGGAAAGCTGTCACCTCTTCTCTGAGAAGGAAAGAAAAACAAGCCTTCTTTTTTTCCAGCAGACTTGGCAGATTCCCAGGCCAAGACTCAGCACATTGGCTAAGGGTTCAAAGAGCTATATTGGAGCTGACTCTAAACTTGGGAGTTAATCTAAGCCTCACCCTGCAGTGCTCAGCAGAGTTGAGCCAGAAGTGGGGAAGACAGGGCTGGATGCAGTGGCTCACCCGGCACTTTGGGAAGCTGAGGTGGGCGGATCACCTGAGGTCAGGAGTTCAAGACCAGCCTGGCCAACATGGTGAAACCCTGTCTCTATTAAAAATGCAAAAATTAGCCAGGCATGGTGGAGGGTGCCTGTAATCCCAGCTACTTGGGAGGCTGAGGCAGGAGAATCACTTGAACCCGGGAGTCGGAGGTTGCAGCGAGCTGAGATCGTGCCACTGCACTCCAGCCTGGGCGATACAGTGAGACTCGGTCTCAAAAAATAATAATAAAAAAAAAATAAGTAGGGGAGACGGATGTACCCACGGCACAGAAGGAGTCTTCCTTAGGCTGCCTGGGTCTGGAGCAGCCTCAGTGCTCCTAGGGAGAAGGAGGAGATGTCAGAAATGCCTCCTTCTGGCCAGGGAGGGAGTGGGTTAGGAGGTGGCAGGAAGGAGTAACTCCCAGCACCCACTATGCATCCAAGAGCTGTTCTCCACGTTATCGGCTTTATTTGCTGGAGTCAGCTTAAGTTTGACCTGGAGTCAGCTTAAGTTTGAAGCTATTACCTGTTTGAAAACCACCCAAAACCAGCCTTTTGCAGATGAGGAAACCGAGGGTCAGAGATGGGAAGTACCTTTGCCTACTCGTTCCTTAGGGAGTAGGTACCAGGCAGGCTGGCAGGAACCCCTGAGTGATTTCTCCTCCAGTCCCAGTTCTGTGCCTGTTGAGTGGTTCCAGTGGCTGGATGCAGCCCAACCTGGTTGCTGGGTGTCTTTCTGTGGCCAGATCACTAATTTGAATATCTAACATTTCCCTGCCAAGGCGCTTTGTTCTTAAGAACAAAACCGTCCCCGAAACTCTCACTGCAGATTTTAAACCCAGCTGCTACAACAGAATAGAGGTACTGATTTTTCCACAATAACTGTTAACAACCTTTGAAACAAAAAACTGTGCCTTGACGAGGGCTGTAATTGCTCAGCGTCTTTCTCCTAAGGTCACTTTTGCCATCAGGATTTCGAGCTTATCCCGATTTGTCCCTCCTCTCTCTGCTTGACTCCCCAGAGCACACAGAACAAAGCCCAAGCTCCCCTCCAGCACGGCTTAGTTGGAGGCACGGGCTTGGGAGTCAAACAAGCCTAGGTCGGTATCCTGACCCAATCATGCACCTGGTCTTGGGCCAGTTGGAGTTAAGACATCTGAGCCTCTGTTTGCTTGGCTGAGAAGATAGGAGAGGATTCTTTGTGTTTCTGTGAAGATGAGGACCATGTGGCATATGAGAGCTCAAAACCAGCTGTAGCTGTAAGCCACTGACAGATGACTGGATTAAGACAAGGTGGTCTACACACACCATGGAATAGTATTCAGCCTTAAAAAGGAAGGCAGTTCTGGCCCCGCTACAACATGGGTGAACCTTGAAGGCATGATGCTAAGTGAAAGAAACTAGTCACAAAAGGACAAATACTGCATGCTTCCACTTATACGAGGTTCCTAGAGGAGTCAAAATCATACCGACAGAAAGTAGAATGGTGGCTGCCAGGGCTGGGAGAAGGGGAGATGAGGAGTTCGTGTTTAATGGGTGAAGAGCTTCAGTTGGGAAGATGAAAAAGTTCTAGAGGTGGATGTGGTGATGTCTGCACAACAATGTACATGTGCTTAATGCCACAGAACTGCACACTTACAAATAGGTAACATGGTGAGTTTTACATTACATATATTTTACCACAATTAAAAGTATTTTAGGCCATGTGCAGTAGCTCACACAATTAAAAGTATTTTAGGCCATGTGCAGTAGCTCACACCTGTAATCCCAGCACCTTGGGAGGCCAAGGCATGTGGATCACCTGAACCCAGGCACTTGAAACCAGCCTGGTTAACATGGTGAAACCCCATCTCTATATATTCACGCCTGCAATCCCAGCACTTTGGGAGGCCAAGGTGGGCGGATCACGAGGTCAGGAGTTCGAGACCAGTGTTGCCAATATGGTGAAACCCCATCTGTACTAAAAATACAGAAATAAATAAATAAATAAACAACAACAACCAAAAACAAAAAACTAGCCAGGCATGGTGGCATGCACCTTAGTCCCAGCTACTTGGGAAGCTGAGGCAGGAGAACCGCTTGAACCTAGGAGGTGGAGGTTGCAGTGAACCAAGATTGCGCCACTGTACTTCAGCCTGGGCAACAGAGGGAGACTCCGTCTCAAATAAAATAAAACATAAAATAAAATAAAAATAAAAAATACACACACAAAAAGTTAGCCAGGTATGGTGGCAAGCACCCATAGTCTCAGCTACTCAGTAGGCTGATATGGGAGGACCATCTGGGCCTGGAGAGGTCGAGGCTGCAGTGAGCTATGATCACACCACTGCACTCCAGCCTGAGTGACACAGTGAGACCCTGTCTCAAAAAAAAATAAAATAAAAATAAAAATTTAATGGACTAAATACTGTACGAGGAGGACACAAGGAGAAGAGGACTACCCACAAACCAAGGAGAGAGGCCTCAAGAGAAACCAACTCAACAAATACCCTGATCTTGAACTTCCAGCCTCTAAAACTGTAAGACTATGAATTTCTGTTGTTGAAGCTGCCCAGTCTGTTGAGCTACCTAGCCTTTGTTATGGCAGCCCCAGTAAAGTAATATGCCCTCTACACCACACACCATACCCATAGTCTCACCATCGAGACTGTCTCACACTAATGAAGGACATGGTGCTTTCATTCAGGCCAAAGGAAGCTCGTGGATTCCCACACACCAGGCTGTGGCACAGCAGGGCCCAGGCCTCCCCGTAGCATGTGGCCATGTGGGATGCGACATGTTGAGTTCTCTTCAAAATGCTGCTGGGAGCTTTTGGTGAATGAGTCCAGTTATTGCCTGAATCGCAAAGCTTCTTTCACACAGATGCTGTCTCATTAATGAAAATAATTGTTGGAGAACAGTTACTCTTTGAATCACAACTGGGATGGTTGTGGTCTTGCTGGAAATGGTCCCTTCTAAGAGGATAAGAGGTGGAGGCTGGGAGAGGATTAATTAATTAATTAATTAATTAATGATTAATTAATTACTTCCATTCCTCTCTCTCTGGAGTGTGCAGGACACATCTTTTATTCTCTCTGGATAATTCCCGCAAGTGGATGCCCACAGAAGAGGGCGGCTGCAGCGGGGGCACCAGGCCAGGTGACGTTGACTCCTGATGCTGCTCTCAGTGAATTCCAGTTAATGGTGGCAGGGATGCCCCAGTACACATATCAGCCACGTCCGGGTGCATCTCTGAAAGGCATCTTCGTGGCACATGTGGTAATACCGAGAAACTTCTCAGATTCTTCAGAGCACACGTGGGGCCTGCTGCAGGACTCTTTGACCCTGGTGCCATCATCACCAGCCTTTCAGCCAGAGACCCAGGAGGGGTGGCTCTACCTGAGCACTGAGCCCCCCAAACTCTGCAATTGCAGAGACACCGGAGAAGCCATCCCCCCAGGGTACAACATCCCCCGGCCCTTCACCACCCGAACACACACGGAAATGTGCCATTGCCTGGGAAGGACCAGCTGGGCATGGCAGCCAGTTTCACCTTAGCCCATTTGTAAAATTGTTTCTGACTAATGCCACATAAAATTAAAGGGGACAGAGATAAAGCAAACGAGAAGGAGATAGGCAGGGGAAAGGCAAACACGAATGCTCCCATTGTTGCCCTTGGTGCCACACTTACTGGTTCTTGGAAGTAGAGCTGGTAATCGAATACCGGGTTGGCTTTGATACTCTCCAAAGGGGGCACGTTGGGATTTGCCGGTATGAAGGGAGTATTCAAACTGGCCACCGCCCTACAGAAATAAGAGGCAGCAAGACATAGCCCCTGTAAGAAGACAGTCTTACAAGAGCCAGAAAGGACTTTGAAGTTCAAAACTGAAGCTCAGAGTGGGAACATTCTATGCACAAGGTCACACACTAGCAGTGAACGGGAGAATGGGATCAGAACATCAGAACTCAGGATTTTCGATTCCTAGTTCAGTGCTTTTTTTTTCCCCACTAAAATGCAGTATTTCTCACCAACTTGCCTTAGACACATAGGAACATGCGCGCGCGCACACACACACACACACACACACAACACATACTATAGCAACCCTGAATAGAATATGGAGACATGAATCTCTCTAGTTTTAAAATATGCATTCATTTTTTTCCTCCCTTTATTCACTCATTGTGTCTCCTCTGGATTGAGCATAATTCTATGGTATATACTAGAGGAGAGAAAATGTAAAATGAATAAAAATATCGTTTCTATCCTCAAGGAGCTCATTATAATTTAATAAGGAGGAACAGAAAAACACACAATGACCTTATGAGATGACTGTGACATGAGCCATAGAACAGCACAAAATAGCATGGGAGTTGGAAGGAGATAAGAAATTCCTGAACTGGGTGCCATGGAGGACCCTGTGGAAGAGGGAGCATTTGAACTTGGCTTTTCAGAATGGGGAGAGTTGCGGAGGGGAACAAGGCCTGGGAGGGGAACAACATGAGGTAGCCTAAGCAAATTCTAGAAGGGGGCAAAGCTTGCAGCTGTGTTCAATCGAGCACAGAGTCAGAATGGGTAGAAGGCAAGCATGGAATGGGATATGTTGGAAAATAAGAACAGAAAGGCAGTAGGGAGCCTAGACATGAAGGGCCCTGAGTCTGAATTTGATGCTGTAAGAACCAAGAAAACCATGAGGGCTTCTCAGAAGAAGGGAGGGTGGATTCGAGCTGCAGTCAGGATGATTAATCCAGCCCTTAGAGACCACGTGGACACAGAGGGAGCGGTCAGGAAGATTAATCAAGCACTGATAGACCATATGGACGCAGACAGAGAGGCCAGAAGCCAGGAATCCAGCCAGCAGACCACTGACTTACCACCCGAAGATGGAATAGGATGCTAACAAAAGGAATAGAAAACATGGACGGGCGTAGTTGTCTCATGCCTGTAATCCCAGCACTTTGGGTGGATCGCTTGAGGCCAGGAGTTCTAGACCAGCCTGGCCAACGTGATGAAGCCTCGTCTCTACTAAAAATACAAAATTTAGCCAGGCACGTTGGTGCACGCCTGTGGTCCCAGCTACTCAGGAGGCTGAGGCAGGAGAATCACTTGAACCCAGGAGGCAGAGCTTGCAGTTACACTCCAGCCTGGGCAACAGAGTGAGGCTCTGTCTCAAAAAAAAAAAAAAAAGGAATAGAAAAGGGGGTGAATTTGAGGGGCAAACACAGCTCATTGCTGTCTTTCCTTTTGTTCACTTTAACCAGTATGTCATGCAGTCTGTAGGGTAACTTTTTGGTGAACTCAATTCTTAAGAATCAAGCTCTTATTTCCACTTTGAATGAGAGAGGGGACAGAGAAAGAGAGAGGGAGAAGCTAGAATATGCCATGTACCCACAAGAAATTTTAAAAAAACATTTAAAAAGCTGGAGAGATGAACACAACCATAGCATGAAAACTTTAACAATATTTCAGGAAACATTTCATTCTTTTTATTCTTTGAGATAATCCTATCATGTAAGCCAGAAGTGAAGCAGAACAAAGTTTCCTGGTAGTTCCAATCTCGGAAACTTAGCCAAATACAAAATAACTGGGTTAGTCAGGGAAATTCAGATGGCAGCTGAGGATGATGTTTCTTTAACTTGCTAAGATCAGAGGTTGAAACGGGAAGTCAGGTTTAACTGCAGCTCACCAGCTCAAACGGCCCAAGAGACTACAGAGTCTCTGGGCCCAAAACCTGCCATCTGATAGCTCTCACTCAAGCCATGAAATGCTGGTCTCAGAATGATTATGAATGAAATGGTGGGGACCATGACATGCTGGGCTCACTGGACATTTGCACAGCATTTTCTGGTTGTGGAGTCAGGCAGGAGTTACCATTACCACTCTGTGGTTGAGAAAGCCCAAGCCTAAGAAGTGCAGTGACGTGTCACACAGCCCATCAGGGCAGATTGAGGGCCACACTTTCTGATTCTCAGTCCAGGACTGAAGACACACCTGTTGTACCCCTCAAGCTCAGCCATTATCCTCCTGCATTCCCACTGGCCACCCAGGCCCTGAATTATCTGTCCCATTGCCTGTAAGTGGAACAGGTGCTGCTTCCTAACACATTAGCTCATTAGCTCATTAGGCCCTTTTTTTTTTTTTTTTTGAAATGGAGTTTCACTCTTGTCGCCCAGGCTGGAGTGCAATGGCACGATCTCGGCTCACTGCAACCTCCACCTCCTGGGTTCAAGCGATTCTCCTGTCTCAGCCTCCAGAGTAGCTGGGATTACAGGAACCCACCACCATGCCTGGCTACTTTTTGTATTTTTAGTAGAGACGGGGTTTCACCATGTTGACCAGGTTGGTCTTGAACTCCTGACCTCAGGTGATCCACCCACCTCAGCTTCCCAAAGTGCTGGGATTACAGGCATGAGCCACCACGCCCGGCTAGGCCCTCTTTTCAATGTGTCACCAGATACTAAAGAGTGAAGACATCACCTTCCCAGATTACCTACTTGTTTTTGAGAAGTTTTCTGGGGTTAAAGATCTGAGGAATAATTCTCACAGGAGCCCAAGTCCAGCCTCCCCCAAATCCTTATTGCCCGAGGCCCAATTACCTCACTCTCTCGGGGTAGAAGAGAGCCATGTACCACACCAGCATACCTCCCCAGTCATGGCCAATGAACACTGCTTGAGAGAGGCCCTAGAGAAGGAAAAAGAAGGGAGCCGAATGTGAGGAGGTTTCTGGAGTGGGGTGCTGAGAGGTTCAGCCCTCAGCCAGCCCCTTGACACCAGGGCCTCCTCCCCCAACCCACAGCAGCTCTCCAAATGCCCACCCTTCAAACCTCTCCTCCCTCCACCAGCCACAGACCCTCGACACAAATAGCCAGCCTTTTACATCTGCTTAGGAGACCGAGGCCACAGGCCATGGGTTCCTTCTCCCTCTCTACCTTCTCTCAAATCAAATTTTCCTTCATTCTTTTCTCCTTTTTCCTCTCTTCTATCTTAAAAGAACTATAACTTACCTCTTCATGTTCCAAGTACATCTTTTATCAAATGATTATGCTTCTACCCCCCAAAACCCTACTTTTTTTGGAAGCTCTCCTCCCTTAAACAACCATTAAAAGTCCCAAAGCATCTTTAATCTCTCTTTTTCTGCTGCAGGTACTGACAATGACAACGTCAACGCCTCTTCATGGAGCAGCTATAGCCACGTGTCGCTTAACAAGGGAGACACATTCTCAGAAATGTGTCAGGTGCTTTCGTCACAGAGCAAAACCTAGCTAGCAGAGCCTATCCACACCTCCCTCCACACTGACCCCGCCGGCAGCAACCACAGAGTCACTCTCTTAACAATAAGGGACACCCTTCTAGACAGAAGACTGTACAGAGTCAGGACTGGATGGCCACTCTGGGCCATGCCCTGTTCCCTGTCCCCATCACACACAAGAGTTCCAAACCTAATCCCAGGAAACTGAGAATCTGCAGAGGGCAGGGACCATGATATCCTCACAGTCTCTTCCCTGCCGTGTCAGGCACAGCACCCCGCTGGTGAACCAGAGGTCAGCGTCCTAGATCCTCTCTGACTCCCACATCCAATTAAGAGGCCCTAAGTCCCACAGCTCCACAGTCCCTCCCTGTCCTCCACTGCTGCTGTCCTGGCTGAGCCTGACCCCTCCGTCCATTCTGCCCCGCTGACCTCACCTGGGGAAGGGGAGGCTGTTATACCATGCAGTCTTGGGAGTGGGAAGTGTACTCTGCAAAAGCACACTCTCAGCTCACCGCTGCTGATTTGCTTTCATTTGGTATCATTGAGTTTGACATTCCCGACAATGTCAAATGCAAGCAGTAGGTTCTAGGAGTTTCAGAAGGGATGACAGTTTAAAGAGATGGGAAATATTAGCCTATGGGGTATTTTCCAAACTTCTCTACCTGATACTCAAGGCTGTCCTCCCTGGTCCCATTCCCTGGAACCTGCCCTTCATTAAAGGACAAAGAAACGAGCTAATCTCCTCCTTGCTCTTTGCCATCTGTTTCTGTGATTTTCTCTGCCCATGTCCACTCTGCCCTCGACTGCCCCCAAATGTGCCCTCCCTGCCCGTGCACCTCTGCTCGAGGCTGACGTCTTTTCTTTAATTACCCAGGTCCCAAAGGAATTCTCCAAAGATACCAGTTCAAAATAATGACTTACCAATTTATCCAGGAAGGTTACCATCTCCTAAGAAAGAAGACACACACAGGCAAAATCAGCAACCGTACCCGCCTGCCTCAGCCTTTATGATGGGCTGAACTGTGTCCTCCCCAAAACTGCTGTGTTGAAGTCCTAAGCCCCAGGGCCTCAGAATGGGATTGTTTTTGAAGATACAGCCTCTAAAGGGGTGATTAAGGTAAAATGAGATTATATGGGCGGGCCCTAATCCAACGCGTCTGGAGTCCTTATAAGAAGAGGAGATTAGGCCGGGCACAGTGGCTCAAGGCTGTAATCCCAGCACTTTGGGAGGCTGAGGTGCGCGGATCACAAGGTCAAGAGATTGAGACCATCCTGGCCAACACGGTGAAACCTCACCTCTACTAAAAATACAAAAATTAGCTGGGCGTGGTGGTGCACGCCTATAGTCCCAGATACTTGGGACGCTGAGGCAGGAGAATCACTTGAACCTGGGAGGCGGAGGTTGCAGTGAGCTGAGATTGCACCACCCTGGCGACAGAGTGACACCCCATCTCAAAAAACAAACAAACAAACAAAAACCAAAAATTAGCCGGGCACAGTGGCAGGTGCCTGTAATCCTAGCTACTCAGGAGGCTGAGGCAGAAGAATCACTTGAACCCAGGAGGAGGAGGTTGCAGTGAGGCGAGATCGTGCCACCATACTCTAACCTGAGTGACAAATCAAGACTCTGTCTCAAAAAAAGAAAAAAAAGAAAAAGAAGAAGAGATTAGGCTGGGCGCAGTGGCTCACACCTGTAACCCTAGCACTTTGGGAGGCTGAGGCAGGAGGATCCCTTGAGCCCAGAAGTTGGAGACCAGCCTGGGAAATATAGGGAGACCCTGTCTCGTATTTAAAAAAAAAAAAAAAAAAAAGAAAGAAAAGAAAAGAGAAGAGGAGACTAGGATACAGACATCCACAAAGGGATGAGCATATGAGGACACAGGAAGAAGGCAAGAAGGCAGCATCTACAAGCCCAGGAGAGGCCTCAGGAGAACCAACCCTGCTGACACCTTGATTTTGGACTTCCAGCCTCCAAAACTGTGAGAAAACAAACATCTATTGTTGAAGCTGCCTGGTCTGTGACACTTTGTTACGGCAGGCAGGTTGAGCAGTGCAGCCATCCATCATTCAGCAGCCTTCATGACATCACCCTTCCCTTCCTTCCTAGCATCCTCTCAGGAACCAAGCTGACTCCAAACGTGCACAGTGAATTATTCAGTGTACACCAATACATATCCCTAACTATCCCATCACCACTGTAAGACAGCAAGCCTGGGCTCTTATCTGGAGGGGGATGGAAGACAGCTGCCCTGTAGAGCTTGCCCCCGTGCTGCTGCAGGGGAGCAGTGAGAGGCTCGTTCCATCCCAGGGGCAACACATTCCTGCCCCCACCACCCACGGTCCTGACACAGAAACTGGCTTCTTTTGCTGAGCATCATCTTTTGAGGGTTCATTCCTGCTGAAGCTTGCACCAGCACGTCATTCCTCTGTACAACTGAAGAGTGTCCCACTGTAGGGATAGGCCACATTTTATTTATCCATTCATCAGCTGATGGACATGTGGGTTGTCTCCATTTCTGGCTGTTGGGAATAATGCTGCTGTGAACATTTGTATCTGGGGTTTTTTTTGTGGACATATGTCATCGATTTTCTTGGGTAAATACCTAGCTGTGGATGTACTCATGATTTTTCAAAGTTGGAACAGGAGGATGGGAGCACCACCTTGTTTGTTTTTGGTAAAAGGACTTTCTTCAAGAGACTAGTTCTCCTAAGTGACCCAATGGGCCTGTCTCAAGAATGGATTTTGATGGAAATAAGCAAGGTCCAGGTTACAGGACAACAGCAGGATAGGGGCTCCTGGGGTCACTGGTGAGACCTTGGTAGGACTTTGGGGGAGACACTTGGGATCAGGAGAAGCAGAGTGCAAGAGGCAAAGACTGGGAAACTGAGGAAGGAGGAGCAGCCCTGCCTGGAAACGGAACTTTTACCCATGAT
Organism: Chlorocebus sabaeus; assembly: GCF_047675955.1. NCBI lineage: Eukaryota > Metazoa > Chordata > Mammalia > Primates > Cercopithecidae > Chlorocebus > Chlorocebus sabaeus. Next base: position 27,117,369 of record NC_132911.1, on the reverse strand, counting down.
TGCTTCTGAGATGCCAAAGCCAGCACATGAAGCTGGGGGACACACATGAGGGGGAGGAACCCCCCCCAGGGCTGTGACTCAGAGATGGAGGCTTTTGTAATCCCCATGTCACCAGCAGCATTACTAGTTCCCCAGCCAACCTGGGGACTGTTTCCTCCCCTGGGCTCCCCCAGCCTTTGCTTTTGCTCCTGAGCCGCATGGAGGTTTGGGACCCAGTCTCTCCTCACCTTGGCCTCGGCCTCCCCTGCCAGTACTGAAGTGAGGGGCCCCTCTACAGGATGGTGCTTACACCCGTCTTACAGCAGGAACTCCATGCTGGTCACCAGTCTGCAGAGGTCTGGCCTAGGTCTGGCCAACAACGTCTTTACCAGAATAAAGTGACTTTTTTCAATGCTCTAGATGGTGAGGCAATCAAATGCAGTACTGCAGGCTTCCAAAATGGCTCTACTGGCTGTTGACCTCAGGCAACTACCTTTAACTTCCCCTGACTCAGTTTTCTCTTCTGTCAATTGCTTGGAGGAATACCTGGCACACAGTCAATGCTGCATACATGTTGGCTTTCATTTGGAAATACTGTTCTACTTTCAGTAGGAATTTATACCCAGAGGCTGTGAAATGATGCTTCCCTAAAATTTGAATGGATACCCCAACTTCGGGTTTATAGCAATAAAAAAAAGCAGGATGGGGAAGATGTTACCCAAGATCCTTCTTACCTTACATAGCACTTCCATGCAATATTCTTCTATTTCTGCAATTAAAAATAAAAGAAACATTTAATTCACATTACTTAAAATATATCAACACATCAAAAGGGCCGTTTTGCAAAGAAAACCAAAAACCAAACAACAACAACAACAACAAAAAACCCACAAAAACTTATTAAAGCCTTAGTGTTTATTTTTGCTTTTGTTGCCTGTGCTTTTGATGTCATATCCCTCCGTGAAATCACTGCCGCCAAGACCAATGTCAAGCTTTCCCCCTGTGTTTTCTTCTAGAAGCTGTACAGTTTCAGGTCATACATCTAAGCCTTTCATCCATTTTGAGTTGACTTTTGTGTGTGGTGTAAGATAAAGGTCCAATTTCATTCTTTTTCATGTTTCCCCACCACCATTCGTTTGAAGAGAGTGTCCTTTCTCCACTGTGTATTCTTGGTACCCTTATCAAAGATCAGTTGACCACATACATGTGGATCAACTGCTGGGCTTTCTATTCTGTTCCACTGAACTATGTCTGTCTTTATGTTTGTATCGCACTGTTTGTATCATACTATAGACTTGTAATATAGTTTGAAATCAGGAAGTGTGCTTCAAATGCCTCCAGCTTTTTTATTCTTTCTAAAGGTTGCTTTGTCTATTTGCGGTCTTTTGTGGGTCCATAAGAACTGTAGAATTACTGTCTCTATCTTTGTAAAAAATGCCATTGAGATTTTGACAGGAATTGCATTGCATCTGTAGATTGCTTTGGGTCATATGAGTACCCAAATCAATGGGTAGTATGATTTTTAAATAATAGCAATTTTAACAATAACAGTATTTTAACAATAGCAATTCCAGAAAGCAAAAAGAAAAAGAACAAAAATAGAGAAAATCCAAGAGAAAAAAATATCAAAGAAATAATTCATGAAAAGTTACAAGAACTGAAAGATAAATGTACCCAGCAAAGTAGGTCTCTACTAAAAATCCAAAAATTAGCTGGGTGTGGTGGCACACATGTGTTATCCCAGCTACTTGGGAGGCTGAGGCAGGAGAATCACTGGAACCTGGGAGGCAGAGGTTGCAGTGAGCCGAGATCACGCCATTGCACTCCAGCCTGGGTGACAGAGTGAGACTCTGTCTCAAAAAAACAAAAACAAAAACAAAAACCCCCCCCCCAAAAAAAAAGAAAAAAAAGAAAGGAAATTGTGTTGCCATCTGTAACATGGAGGCAACTTCAGGACATTACGCTAAGTGAAAGAAGCCAGGCACAAAAGCAGAAATACTATATGATTCCACTTATATGAGGTCTTTAGAGGAGTTAGATTCATAGAGACAAAAAGTAGAAAGGGGGTTGCCAGGGGCTGGGAAGAGGAAGAACTGAGGACTGAATACAGCCTTTCAGTTTTGCAAGATGAAGAACGTTCTGGAGATGGATGGTACATTCTATGTCCGCCATCCCCCATGATCAGTGGGAGATCCCATGGAGCATGGGTCTTTGGGGCTGCTGTATTCATTCAGAGCGTGGGGGCAGGGGCATCTGAGGCCCAAAGTGCAGAGACACAGGGCACTGTAGGAGAGGAAAGAGGTGAAGTCAGACTCTCTTAAGGGGAAGGCTACTCTGATCTGGGACCAGGGAAAGCACTGAGGCGTGGAGCACTCAGGCAGGTAGAAGGCAAGACCAGCACAAGACAGCTGCAAGACAGCGCACCCACCAGGAGGAGCAGACGACTCTCCATAGCCTTTCATGTCCATAGCTATGACCCGGTAACCTGCCTGGGCCAGAGCAGGGATCTAGAAAACAAACAGGCACACTCCAGCACGGTCCCATTAGTTCTAGGCGGATACTCCCTCTTTGCTTCCCTCCATCCCCTTCTTCCTGTAAATGGCTCAAATGAAAGAGCCACAAGGCACTACCTAGTATCTTTGCCATGGGGCTGCAATGAGCCCATTTATACAGGGCTGCTGTGGGTGGTGGCGGGGCTTGTGCACCAGAGAAATGCCACATCTAAGAGAGCATCTTTTCTGGCAAAGCTCTTGCAGCTTTCTGTACTCATTACAGAGAGTTGCCAGCAGGGGGCATGGAATGTCTTAAAGAAGTCTGCCCTTTTCTAATCTGCAAAGGTGCCTCGTGGCCTAGCACAGCCCTGAGGTCTGGAGTCACCCTCCTGCCCTGACCTGGTCACACTTTGGAGACAATGCTCCACTGTAAGGTTTCAGCTTCCTCACGACAGTCCACATCAGGCCACACCATCTAGACTCCCTCCACCTCACCCTGACCGGCTGCACCTTCCCCAGTTTTCCTCACCTGGTACCTCCAAGAATACCAGCTCTCGGGAAATCCATGGCAGAGGCACACAGCAGGGCCGGAGCCCAGCTCCACAAAATGCAGACGGACCCCGGGCTGTGGAAGGGAAAGAGGAGTGGGCAGCGACGAAGCACCAGGCCCAGTGGACCCAGGCCCCACAGCGTCTACAGAATGCCAGGGCCATTTCAGTCCATTGCTGGATCACACATGACCCAGATTTCTCAGTGAAGGACCCCAGTGTTAGATGAAAATGGCTGAGAAGAGGCCCTGGTCAACTTACTCAATAAAAACAGGTGGCTCTCACCAAAACCTAAGAAATCTGCAAAGATTATGATGTTGGAAAACAAAACAACACACTTCTCTTTCCTCTCTGCAAGGCCCCCATACTCTCAGAATTTCTGGTGCTGTTGTGATGCGTTTTCAGTATATTAAACAGGGGGCTGATATTGTGCAGAGCATAATATTCATGGTCATGTGCAGAATACCATTGCAAGACTTTTCCTTAGTTCAGCTAAAGACGGGGTCCTTGTCCCACGGTCATGAAAATATAGGCTTGCAGACAATTTGAAGCGTGAGTAAACAGCAGGGTTTTATTGGGTGAAAAGGTGAAAAAGGGGAAACAGGGACTCTGCAAAGCCAGAGCTCCCTGCCAGAGCACTTCCTGCCTCACTGTTGGAATCTCAGTTTCCACACAGGAAGAGGAGGGGCCAGGCTCCTCCCTGCTGCAAAGGGCAAGAACTTTCTGAGGTTCCACCCCAGTGCGCAGGCTGTTTGGAGTTTCTCTGGGGACCCCCTCCCACCTGGCTATCTCAATACCATGAGTGTTTCATTAAGAGCTGTTTACTTCTTAAATATGAAATCTGTTCAAGCTTTGCCACAGCCACAGTCTTTTTGGGGGCTATGGGTGTGGCAGAGACTGTGAGGGCTTGAAAAGGTCTGTGTTCCCTCTTCTTTCAGGCACATGGTAGCATCTTGCAGAGCACCTCCCCCCCTACAGTCGCTGTGGCCATACAACTGAGCTCCGGCCAGTGTCTCCCAGGGGAAATGTGACTCTGATTGTTCTCCTGCAATTCCTTTAGCATAGTGGAGATATGTAATTGGGGTAAGAACAGGGCACTTTGATTATTTGGTTCATTTGGCTGGATCCCACCATAATAGTCAAGGCTGGTTAGTGGCTGTAACAAACACCCTGCATCCAGGAGGTTTGATCCAGAAGGTGCTGCATCCAGGGCTCACAGGAACCTCCTGTGCGTGGCCTCTCTCCCTTCGCCTGAATGACATGGGCCTTGAGGAAGGTGGAGGCAGCAGAGAGAAGGAGCCTGGTGGTTTGAATGGCTGCGTGGACAGAGCCCACCGCACTGCACTGTGCTGTAGGCGAGAAACACACTTGGTGTGAAGCCACTGAAAGGGACAGGGTGTTTGTAACAGCCACTAACCAGCCCTGACTATTACGGTGGAGTCCAGCCAAATGAACCAAATAATCAAAGTGCCCTGTTCTTACCCCAATTACGTATCTCCACTATCCTAAAGGAAATGCAGGAGAACAATCAGAGCCACATTGTAGAAATTCACGGGGAACAATTCCACTTGGCTGTATCTCAGATGACTCCAAGCTGTGCCCCACACTGGAAGTTTCTCTTTTGGACAGTGCGGGGACATGCCTGTTGAATGAAAACATGTTCTCCCCCAACACAGGCCAGCTGTGTGTATGCTTTAGCCCCCGCCAGGCTGCCCAAGCCCCCTAGCCTGCTGTTCTGCGGGGGTTTGGTCACATCAGTCACACTGCTTTACAGAATCTGAGGCAGGGTCTGTCTTTCATTGATATCTGAGGAATGAGATTTGCAGGAAATATCATTTCCTTATAAATAGCGGATGTTCAACCACCCTTGATATTTAACAAATGTCACTGCTGGTCACCTTTTCTTTTTTTTTTTGCTTGAGACAGGGTCTCACTCCATCACCCAGGCTGGAATACAGTGGTGTGATCATGGCTCACTGCAACCTCCACCTCCCAGGCTTAGGTTCAGGTGATCATCCCAGCTCAGTCTCCTGGGCGTCTCTGCTGGTTGTTTTAGGTGATCTGGTGGGACAGCACTCAGCTGACTGAAAGACAAAACTGACTCACCTTTATTGTCACGTACCCATGGCTCATGTCACTTGGATTGCAACAGGTCGGCAGAGGGGCCGGGGTATTGAGAAGCTGTAAGCAGGAAAGGTACAGTGAGAGACTGCCATAGCCTCCTTCGGTGAAAGGCTCTCCCGAGTACTGGTGCCAGGAGGCCTCAGAGATCACCTTTGCCGCTCCATCCTGAGCCCTGCTGGAGACTGACCAGCCCATCTCCCTCTCCTGCCAGCACAGCCAGACTCCATTATCCCTCCTGCCTTCAGGTTAAGTGGAGCCCCAGGACTGAGTTCTGGCTAATGGACGCAGATGGAAGAGTGCAGCCTGGCACATTAAAACCCCCACACAATTCTCTACATTCCTAACTCCCCATCTTCCGGCCGGGTGTCCAGTGTGACCTCGAAAACCACATGTAGAAGACAGTGCATCCTCCATCACCCTGATCCCCAAATGACTGTGTGAGGCAAAGCCCCTGGCCACTGCCCACTGAACTTCATATAAGCAAGAAGCAAAAATCACTTTCTCTAAGCCAGAGAGTTTGGACTTTAATTAATATTATTCGCTTCTGTGGCAGCTCCTCAGATGGTCGCCCAGGCTCATGTGGGACACCATGCAAAGCTCACAGAGCAGTCACTCCATGACCGCTCCCCTCTGTCGAAAGGTCTCTCCTTCAAGTTGGCCAAAATCAAACTTTCTGGGCCTTTGTATTAGTTTGCTCCGGCTGCCATGACTAAATACGAGTGTATGTGGTTTCAAGAACAGATATGTATTTCCTCACAGTTCTGGAGGCTGGAAGTCCAAGAACAAGGTGCTGGCAGGGCTGGTTTCTCCTGAGGCCTCTCTCCTTGGCTGGCAGACAGCCGTCTTCTCCTTGTGTCTTCATATGAACTTTCCCTTGTGTCCTCATGCTCCTGGCACCTCTCTGTGTGTGTCCTAATCTCTACCTCTTCTCCCTTTTTTGGTGGTCTCTGCTCTGTCATCCAGGCTGGCATGCACTGATGTGATCACAGCTGACTGCAGCCTTGACCTCCTTGGCTCAAGGGATCCTCCCACCTCAGCCTCCTAAGTATGTGGAACTACAGGTGTGCACCACTATGGCCAGCTATTTTTTTTTTTTTTTTAAAGACAGGATCTTACTATGATGCCCAGGTTGGCCTTGAACTCCTGGCCTCAAGTGCTGGGAATGCAGGAGTGAGCCACAGCTCCTGTCCTTAATCTCTGCTTTTTCTAAAGAGACCAGTCAGATGAGATTAGGGCTCAGCCTTGTGACCTCATTTTAACTTCATTACCTCCTTGAGTGCCCTTTTTTCAGACCCAGTCACATCCTGAGGTATTAGCGGTTAGGACTTCACTGTATTAATTTTGGGGGACACAGTCTAGCCCCTAATAGCCTTCCACCAGCAGGTCCCAGGCCTGTTCTCAGGAGTCCTTGAGGGCTTAGACTAACCCGTCTCAGTAAATAGGAAATTCCTGAACAAGCAGTCCTTATGGTAGCTTTTATACCTTACTGGAATCAGTTTCCCTGAGGCAGAAATAACAAGGAGCCTGCTACTGAGCACACGTGTGTGAATATCACCTTATGCGTGAACTCTGCTGCTGGACACGCTGTGAATCCTATTGCTGGAATGGTCACTTTTAGTCCTAAAGGTGTAACCCAAGAAAAAATTCATTCTCCTCAGTGACTCAGTTTTGTTACCTCTAAAATGGGGACACAAGCTAAGAAATCTACCTTCTTTATAACCATAGGAGACTCTGCCTGGGCGTCTGCAGAGGGGGACACAGGAGATGAGTCTCCCCACCTCTGTGGCATCTGGAGAAGACCTGGGGGCAGGGAGGTACTCAGCATGATGGGGGAGGGCATCCTGGTGTCCCCTGATGGTCATAAGTCCATAGTCAGGGGAGCCAAGGCCCGTGAGCAGGGCCGGTGCCCCTTAGGGCCCCTCCTGCCATGTGTCCTCAGTTTCCTAGATCACACACCAGGGGATGCCTCTGCTTTTGGGGGTGGGAAAAGTGGGGGGTTCCTACTTTAATGATCCTCTTGTATGTTTGTGCAATTTACAAAGCCTGTTCATGACTGACGCCCACTGCCTTCCTCTGAGAGACATAGGCTCCCCTGTTTAAAAAGGGGTGATTTTTCTGTGGGGATACAAAAGGGTATAGCTGCTGTGAAAAACAGCACAGCATTTCCTCAAAAATTCAAAAATAGAATTTTGGCCAGGCACAGTGGCTCACGCCTGTAATCCTCATGCTTTGGGAGGCCAAGACAGGTGGATCATGTGAGGTCAGGAGTTCAAGACCAGCCTGACCAACATGGGGAAATTCTGTGTCTATTAAAAATACAAAAATTAGCCAGAAATTGCTTGACCCCGGGAGGCGGAGGTTGCAGTGAGCCAATATTGTGCCACTGCACTCCAGCCTGGCCAACAGAGCAAGACTCCATCTGAAAAAAGAAATAATAATAATAAATAAAAGAAAAATAGAATTTCCATATGATCCAGCAATTCCAATCCTAGGTATACACCCAGAAGCATTGAAAACAGGGCCTCAAAGAGATACGTGCAAACCCACGCTCATAGCAGCGCTATTCTCAATAGCCAGGAGGCAAAAGCAAGTCAGGCGTCCTTGAATAGCTGAGTGGATAAACCCAATGTGGTCTATCCATACAGTGGAGTAGTTAGTATTCTATCCTAAAAAGGAAATTCAGACCCATGGCACAACATGGGTGAACCCTGGAGACATTATGCTAAAATGAAGTAAGCCGGTTACAAAAAGACAAATATTGTGATTCTACTTACATTAGGTCCCTACGGGAATCCAGTTCACAGAGGAAAAAAGCAGGATGGTGGGTACCAGGGGCCGGGGCAGGGGGAATGGGGAGTTGGTGTTTGATGGTGCAGAGTTTCATGTGGGGAAGATGAGAAAGTTCTGGAGGTGACTGGTGGTGATGACTGCACAACAATGTGCGTGTTCTTAACATCACTGAACTGTCCACACACACACACACACACACACACACACACAAAGGTGGTAAATTTTATATTATATGTGTTTTTCCACAATGAAAAAAATAGAAGGGGGATGATGTTCATTTTTCCTTCTATCTTCCTCTTCCTCCTACCCTGAGACAAAGAGAAGTGAGATATGATTTACTTTCCCAGTTTCACAAGACAGGTATCTGTGGCTCAGGTATGCTGAAGGGACAGACCTAGCAAGTGACACAGGCACATGGGTTCCCTGACCCCAAGTCTGATGCGCTTTCTTCTCTGTTGCCTGGGACTTGCAGGTTTGTAGAAGGACAAATGAACAAAGCTTGGACAAGATACTTCAAGGTTATGGAGTCATTGGGTGTACATTTTAATTTATTCATTAAAGACAAAAAAAATCAATCTTATCATGGGCTGAACTGTATCACTCTCAAAATTCACATGTTAAAGTCTTAGTGCCCAGTACTTTTTTGTTTGTTTGTTTTTGGAGACAGAGTCTCGCTCTTGTTATCCAGGTCGGAGTGCAGTGGCACAATCTTGAACCATTGCAACCTCCACCTCCTGGGTTCAAGCTATTCTTGTGCCTCAGACTCCAGAGTAGCTGGGATTACAGGTGCCCACCACTATGCTTGGCTAAATTTTTATATTATTAGTAGAGACAGGGTGTAGCCATGTTGGCCAGGGTGGTCTCCAACTCCGGACATCAACTGATCTGCCTACCTCGGCCTCCCAAAGTGCTGTGATTACAGGAGTGAGCCACTGCGCCCAGCCTTAGCCCCCAATACTTTAGAATACGACTATATTTGGAGATGAGGCCTTTACAGAAGTAACTAAGGTTAAAGGAGGTCATTAGGGTGGGCCCTAGTGCAATCAGACTGGTATCCTCATAAACAGAGGAAGTTCGGAAGCAGAACGACACAGGGAAAAACCAAGTGAGGACACAGGGAGAAGGTGGTCATCTGCAAACCGAGAGGCCTCAGGAGAAACCAATCCTGCTGGCACCTTGATCTTGGACTTCCAGCCTCCAGAACAGTGAGCGAATACGTGTCTCTTGTTGAAGCCACACAGTCTGTAGTACTTTGTTATGGCAGCCCGAGCAAACTAACTCAGTTCCCTTTGAGGCAATGGCTGTGCATCCTTGGATGTGTGGTAGCCTCAGCTCAGTGCCAGCTCTCTCCTGCCTCTTCCTCCCTGTGCTCACAGGACGAGGGTGCTGTACTTCTGCAGGAGGCTGTGGACTAGGTGAGATCAGCGATTTTAGGTCAACCCAAAAAAAGAAAGGTGCCTCAGACCTGGATGAGCAGGCTAATCCCCAGGCAACCCCAGAGGCATCATGACAGCTGTCCCATCCACCTCAGGGAGGGACAGGCTTTTCTTAAGAGGCTTCCTTCTGAGCTGGGTGGAACTAAAGGGCTGCACCTGAGTGCCAGCAGCACACTCGGGCATGCCAGGTAGGGTCCCTGAAGCTTAGGGTAAACGTTCTCCACACTTACTCTCAAAAGTGAAGTCAGGATGGCCTTGAACATCCCACTCTTGCTGGCACTGGCACTAACACTAGTATAAATTCTTGTCTCCCTGTTCACTGACTGCAGAGAAAGAGACAAGATGCTCCTTAGGGACATCATGCTGACTGCACGGCGAGTGACGGACTTCCAACCAGTGGCACCCGGGAGTCATACAGGGACTCCATGGACAGCAGTTTCTCTACTCGTGGTTTTCTCCTGAGTCCAGAAACCACAGACAATTGCAGGAAGCTTGGCTTGCTCGGAAGTCAAATTACCTGGATTCCGGTCACTTTTTCCAGTTCCCTCAGGGCTGTGTCAGTGTCCTGGACCAGGATGGTGACCATTCCCAAGTCACGGGCTGGCTTCAGATTAGACCCCACGTCATCCAAGAAGACGACCTAAGCCCAAAACAGCATGGAAGAATCCCAGAAAGAAACTCACCAGAATGCAAACAGGGGCTATTTTATGATGAGATTAAAAACTCTTTTTCTTTTGTAACCATCTACTGCGAAAATGGAAAGCATTTAATGACATCACATACGCATGAAAACACAGGTACATACGACCCCACACAGACCTACTGGCTTCAGCCACTTCTGAAATTGCAAGAGGATTAGGAGAGGATACACACTTATCAAGGTGACATTAAAATTCATCTGGGAAAATGAACAGGCATCAGTAGACCAAAAAACGTGTCTGGAAAAGAACTGTAGTGAGGGCTTAGAGTCAAACAATTGATGAAGTTACAAAAGGTAGAAATTTGGCACTAGAAAAGAAACAGACATACGTATGAAATAGACTCAAATACACATAAGAATTTAGTTTCTAAGAAAAGTATCATGTCCAATTGGTAAGGAACATTGTTTAATGGCCTTGGTATGACTGGTTAACTGTTCAGGGGAATAAAGTGGATCCTTACTTTACATCTTACCCCCAGATAGATTTTTAATGAATCAAAAATTTGTATGTAGTAAGAAAGTGCTGGGCTTGGTGGCTCACACCTGTAACCCCAGCACTTTGGGAGACTGGAAGGATTGGTTGAAACCAGGAGTTCAAGACTAGCATAGACAATATAGTGAGACCCCTCGTTACAACAAAAAGTAAAAAATTAGCCATGCATGGTGGCATGAACGTGTGGTCACAGCCACTTGGGAGGCTGAGGCAGGAGGATCACTTGAGCTCAGGAGTTTGCAGCTGCAGTGAGCTATGATCATACCACTGCACTCCAGCCTAGGTGACAGAGTGAGACTCTGTCTCTAAGAAAAAGTAAATTAATTAGTTAAACAATAAATAAAAAGAAAAATCCTGGAAGTCATAGAAAGCACGGGTGCATGCATTTACCATCTTGGCCAAGGGAAGTCTAGAATTCTAAGCAGCTCATCCAACCTGGAAGCCATCGATAGGAAGACTGATATATTCCTGTGCAGGCCTAGATTCACAGCCCTGCTCTGAGGCTGACTGCAGGCACTGAGAAGAGCAGAAGCAAAGTCCAGGAGGAGAAAGGAGAGGTCCCAGGATGGAGCATGGCGAGGACTCCAAGGTTTGCTCTGATCAGCTTGTGGGGAGGTGGAGGGTTGGAAATGTGAGGGAAAAGAATTTAATCTCCATCCAATCACCTTTTGCAGATTAAAGTAGGGACACCCAAAGAGAAGAGAGCTTTAGGATAGGTGATCTCTGGAGACAGACTCAGGGCACAGGGTGCCTGGTGGCAGACCGTGGCTATACCGGAGCCCATCCCCTCTCACCCTTTGTGGGGATGAACCTGACTACTAGTCTTGTGGCCTTGCAAGTCTCCTAGGATCTCCATTTCTTTGTAAGTAAACTGAGGCAACTGGGCTAAAACAGCTTTTACTGATGCCTATTTTGACCAAAGTTCTGTAAGAGCTATACAATGAAGCCAAATGCCCACCTCTGGGAGAACTTTCTAGATCAAAGAATGGGTAACAGTCTTTTAGGAGAAGCCATGGTCTGGGAGAAGTGGACTCAGAGCTGTCCTGCCAGGCCCGAGATGTATTCCACCTGCTCACTGCTCAGTTTTTCTCTGGTTGCAATATCTCTGAACATCCTTCTCCACCGTAAGGAAGTGTCTCCGTACCTCACTGGGGCTGGCCTTCAGGGTGTCCAGTAGAAACCTGTAGATCTGAGGTTCAGGTTTGACCATTCCCACCTGACACGACTCTATCAGGAAGTCAAAGTGTGTCTTCAGCTCACACATCAGCTGGGCCAGGCCATCTCTCTCAGCACGGTCATCCAGCCAGGTGTTGGTGAGGATGGCAGTTGTGAATCCTGAGCAAAAAGCCACCAGTAGATGGACCAGCTATAGACCTTTGCCCTGAGATGCTCCAGATGCCCCCAGGGGACCCCAATGATGGGCCAAGCAGGTTGTGCTCACTTTTATCAATCTCTTATGCCCAGCTTTCAACCGACAAATTGGAAAATAATCATCTTGACCCATGAACACCTCTGACACAGACACAAGCGTGAGCTGTGTTCATTCAAGGCCTTCAGAAGCCCAGATGGAGACACTACCCTCCTTCCTCCTTGACAGCAGTGGAGCAGCACTCTTACATTCATCAGCTCGTTTGATCTCTACCACCTCAGGGGTGGACAGGGCTGATATTCCCCTCCCAGATTCACAGATCAGCAAACAAGCTCAGGCAAGTTAGGAGCCGCCCAGAGCCACAAGGCGAAGGTCCAGCTAGTCCATGCTACTGAAAACTCTGCTTGACTAAATTCCAGAATACCTGCCTTGGCAATCAGGGACTAGGTTCTTATTTCAAAACTAGAGAACTGTACATAGAGATAGGATTATCCTCTGGCTTTATCTGCCTAACCAGCGAGGGTGAGAACTAGGCAAGGCTGGAAAGAAGACACTGAAGAGTTGATGGTGAGACTCTTCCCACGCAATAGGAGGGAGGAATTGCAGACACAGGATGGCTCAGCCACAACCAGGTAAGTCTACTGATAAGAGGGTGGAATGGTTTCAAGTATGCCTATGACAAGAGTCAGGTGCTCACACCAAGTCAATGCCTATGGATTAACTTGACCTCATGTCTTAGACTATGTGACATAATCTGAGCCCATGTCAGCCAACTCATAGCTTGGACACTCTGATACCCAGAGGCTGAGAAAATCACAGTTGCTAAAAAGGCCTTGTTTTTTAATCACTGTGACAAAAGATTGTGTCATTTGGGTCATTACTAATGTGCCATTGAAGGGGAGAATGATGCTCACAAGGCAGTCACGGGCATCAGTTGCTTTATTAAGTAAAATTCTGCCATTTTTCCAGCTATTCTAATAGTGCTGCTTTTGCCATTGAATAAAACTTGCTCTGGGGCCATGTTTAAAGAGGCTTTCCATCATGGCTCAGAAGATCTGTGATCTTAAAACTCACTTCTATGGATTCTGACCTAATGCTCCCAAGGGTTCTGTGTGGTCAGGTCTGAGAATGGCCAGTATCAGATCCTTACCTTTCTTCCTGAGCATGAGAGCTGCCTGGAGCATGGGGCGGTTGATCTTTCTGGCTGAAATCGCCTTGCCAAAGATTTCATTTACAGAGAAATTCTTGGGGAGGCAGACTTCAGAGGTCTCGGAGCACTTCCTGCAGTTTTCTTCCATGAGTGGTATCCACTGTCAAAGTGAAGTGAGGGGACAATTTGTACAGCCATTCAGAAAAGCTCTGGCAGGAGCTACTATATCTAAACATATGCATTCCCTGTGACCAAGCAATTCCATTCCTGGACACATACCCACTGGAAATGCCAACATATATTCTCCAAAACACATGGCCAAAAATGTTCATAGCTGTACTCTTCCTAGGAGTCCCAAACCAGAAACCACCCAGTACTCTTCCTAGGAGTCCCAAACCAGAAACCACCCAAACGCCCACTAACAACAGAATGGACAGACTGTATTATATTCACCCACAGTCATAGCAGTGCTATCCCTAAGAGCCCATCTTAGTTGCTATACTGTTAGCCTATCTCAGCTGCTATAACAAAAGACCAGAGTCTGGGTGTCTCATAAACAGCAGAAATTTATTTCTCACAGTTCTGAAGGCTGGGAAGTCCAAGATCAAGGCTCCAGCAGATTTGGTGTCTGGTTAGGGCCTGCCTTCTCTTTCACAGATGGCACCTTCTTGCTGTCTTCACATGGCAGAAGGGGCTCGATAGCTCTGTGGGATCTCTTTTATAAGTGCACTGATCTCACTCCTGAGGGTTCCACCCTCATGACCCAATTACATCCTGAAGGCCCCACCTCTTAATTACATCACCTTGGGGGTTAGGATTCCAACATAGGGATTTTGGGGGGACACAAACACTTGGACCATAGCAAGCCCCAAACTGGAAACTACCCAAATGTACACTGTTATGGGCTAAACTGTGTCCTCTAAAAATTCCTGTGTTGAAGTCCTAACCCCCAGAGCCTCATGATGTGACTATATTTGGAAACCAGGCCTTTAAAGAGGTATTTAAGGTAAAATGAAGTCATTATGATGAATCTTAATCCAGTATGACTGGTGCCCACATAAGAAGAGGAGATGAGGACATAGACACACACAGAGGGATGACCATGTGAGGACACAGGGAGAAGACAGCCAAGAACTTGCTTTTTTCCCCTCTTTCTCTGCTTTCTACCATGTGAGGATACAGTAAGAAGGTGGCCATCTGCAAACCAAGAAGAGAGCCCTCACCAGACACTGAACCTGCTAGTGCCTTCATCTTGGACCTCCCAGCCTCCAGAACTGTGAGCTATACACGTTTCTTATTTAAGCCACACAGTCTATGGCATGTTTGCTGTAGGTAGCAGCTGAAGGTGCTATATAAGACACAAATACAATCGTATTAGCAAACTAATACACTCACTAATAGCAGAATGGATTGTGATATCTATACATCATCATAGCAGCACTATTTGTAATAGTCCCAAACTGAAAACTACCCAGGCCCCCATCAATAGAAGAATGGATAGATTAGGGTATATGAATGTGATGGAATGCCATGCAGCAATGAGAATAAAATGATCTATGGCAGCATGCAACAACTATGAGTCTCACTCATACAATGTTGAGCAAAAGATGACAGACACAAAAGGGCTGATCTGCACCATTCCATTTACATAAAGTCCAAAACAGGTAAAATGTTCTGTTGGGATAGAAGTCAGAAAGGTACGACTCTTGGAGGGATGGTGTCCAGAGCGGGGATATGTGTTGCCTACAGTGCTGAGAATGTTTTGTTTCTTGATCTGGGTGCTGGTGACAGCAGTATACTCAATATGTGGAAAGTCATCAAGCTATACGCTATGTGTACTTTTCTGTCTGTATAGTATACATACATGAAAAGTTAAAAGATGACATTCATTCCCAAGATAAGACTTTTTTTTTAAGACAAGTCAAGTGTAAATAGACTTTAGCATGACATAATTTAGTCTTCCAGGCTTCTTCCCTCTAGCCGTGCCGGTTTCCTAGAAGTTACACACAGACTATCAGAAACCACTAAAGGAGTCTGAATGAAACGCAGGATTTTCATAGCAATTACTAGAAATTCACTCTAAATTCTGTATGTTCATTGAAAATATAGGCTGGGCATGGTGGCTTATACCTGTAATCCTAGCATTTTGGAACACCAAGGTGAGCGGATTGTTTGAAACCAGGAGTTCAAGACCAGTCTGGGTAACATGGTGAAATCCCATTTCTAGCAATAATAATAATAATACAAAACACAGCTGGGCATGGTGATGTGTGCTTGTAGTCCCAGCTACTTGGGAGGCTGAGGTGAGAGGATCATCTGAGCCCAGGAGGTAAAGGCTGCAGTGAGCCATGATTGTGCTACTGCACTGCAGCCTAGGCAATAGAGTAAGACCCTGTCTCAGAAAAAGAAGAAGGAGAATAAAATATATAGCATTTCCCTCCTTCTTACCTTCCAACAATATTACTGAGGTTTTTTTATGGATTAAATAAAGTCAATAATTCAATAATGTTCTTCCCAATAGCTTCATCACAGTTTTCATTCACCAGTTGCCACAATGTATTAGCATGTATGTTTTAAGGTGACTGCAATATTCCCATTAATACCATTAATACAACATTTGCCTTCACAGAAAAAGTGGGTGTTTGCTATTATGGTGGGCCCTAAGTTCGGGGAGATAGGCACATAGGCAGAGAACGTCCATCCAAAGGGCTCTGTGTGGTGATGTCCCCTCACCTGGGAAAGTGTGATCTCTCCTCTCATGAGCCGGGAAGTGGCACCCTCCAGGCCCCCTTTATGGAAAGCATCATTCAGAAGGCCTCTGGAAAACACAAAGAACATCAGGAACGTTCTGTGGATTTCGTCATGGCAGCACATGGAAACAGATGCTGTTCATATTCATTGAGAAGCAGCCACTAGAAAGGCATACTGCCAGGAACCGGAAAATGCAAACACAGTTCAAATTGGGACCTTTGTCCACAAGGACCCAATCAGCTGAGGATATGAAACCATACAGTAAATCACAATGTGTTCCACGGAGAAGCTGCTCATGGGAAACCACCTGATAGCAGCTTCAACCAGAGGTGCTTCCGACTTTACCATTTAAGGGTCAGAACCAAGAGTGGGCACGTGGCCATTACTGTCCTCGTGTGCACCAGGCATGGTCTCGAAGAACTTTTTCATGAGTTCACCTTCTTCAAAAAGAATGGAATATGTTTTTTCTGGTTTTGATTCTGCCTGTCTAGTTTCTATTTTATCTTAATCTCATCTTCTAACCTTTAAAAAGTTTCCTGTATTAGTCTGTTCTCACACTGCTATAAAGAAGTACCTCAGATCAGGTAATTTATAAAGAAAAGAGATTTAATTGGTTCATGGTTCTGAAGGCTGTAGAGGAAGCATGGCTGGGGAGGCCTCAGGGAACTCACAATCATGGTGGAAGGTGAAGGGGAAGCAAGGCACGTCTTACATGGTTGGAGCAGGAGGAAGAGAGAGAGGGGAGAAGTGCTACACACTTTTATAAACTAGGTCTCATGAGAACTCACTCACCATCACGAGAACAGCAAGGAGGAAATCCACCCCCATGATCCACTCACCTCCCACCAACGCCCTCCTCCAACATTAGGGATTACAGCTGGACATGAGATTTGCGTGGGGACACAAATTCAAACCATATCACTGTGTTAAGTTGTGTGCCCCCATCCCAAATACATACATTGAAGTTCTAACTTCCAATACCTCAGGATGTGACTGTATTTGAAGAGTGGGTCTTTAAGGGGTGATTTAAGTTAAATAAGATCATACAGATGGGCTCTAATCCAACAACAGGACTGGTGCCCTTATAAGAAGATTAGGACACAGGCACACACAGAGGGTCAACCATGTGAGGACACGGGGAGAAGAACACTGTTAACAAGCCAAGGAAAGAGGCCTCAGAAGGAACCAACCCTGCTGACATCTTAATCTTGGACTTCCAGCCTCCAGAGCTGTGAGAGAAAACATTTCTATTGTTGCCATGCAGTCTATGTTTGCTGTTACAGCAGCCCCAGTAAATAAATACACTGAGTAACAGAACAAATGTATTTATGTGTACAAATGCATTTGTTCTGTTACTCATGTCTGGAAAGTAATTTTAACTGGCTTGCCAATTCCAGATGAATTCCAGTTGAATTGGCAAGCCGGTTAAAATTACCAGCCCTGAGTAACAGAACAAATATCTCCATCCCGGGAGCTTTATTTTTGATAATAGTCAAGTATACCTTTTATCAGACACCCTCTTGCAGGTAACAGTGGTCAGCTCTGGACCAACTATATAAGGAGACGTATACCTAATATCTGTGGCCTTGCTCAACTTTTCAATGTCAGCAATGGTTTGCCCAAACCTTTGCCAACAGTTTTTGGTTTTTTAAAACAGTTTTCTTAAGGTATAATTACTGCTATGGTTTGAACATTTGTCTCCTCTGAAGCTCATGTTGAAATTTAATCCCCAATGTGGCAATATTGAGAGGTGGGCCTTTAAGAAGTGATTGGGTCATGAGGGCTCCACCTTCATGGATGGATTAATTCATCCATGGGATAACGGGTTAATGAGTTAATGGGTTATCATGGGATTGGGACTAGTAGCTTCACAAGAAGTAGAAGTGAGGCCTGAGCTAGCACATTGAGCCCCCTCACCATATGATGCCCTGTGCTACCTTGAGACTCTGCAGAGAGTCCCTACCAGCAAGAATGCCCTCACTAGATGCAACCCCTCAACCTTGGAATTCTCAGCCTCCATAACTGTAAGAAATAAATTCCTTTTCTTTATAAATTACCCAGTTTCAGATATCGTGTTGTAAGCAACAGAAAATGGACTAAGACAATTACATAGCATTAAATTTATATATTATGATGATTCAATGATTTGCAGTAAATTTACAGTTGTGTAAGCATCACCACATTCCAATTTTAGAACATTTCCACCTCCCCCAAAAGACTCCTCGTCCCTTTCAGTATCTGCTCCTCAGTATTAAGAAGCAATGCAATATTCAACTTAACAATCCTATTGAGCATCTTAGGTATGCGAGACATTGTACTATGTGCTGTGATGCAAAAGTGGAAAAATATGATGCTATTCATAGGAAGCTCACAGAAGAACAAGGGAGGCAAGGTATAAACAAATAACTACAACACACTAGGTGAGTAGGAAAACAAGGGGAAAATTATTTCTTCTTCCTGTAGAATGGCGGATGATAAAAAAAAGAGGAACTAGGGAAAGAATATAACTATACAGCAAGAAGATACCACTGAATCTATAAAACAAGGGCAGGTGGTCATTAAAAAAAAGCAACTTGATACAACAAGAACATTCTTGGTATTGGAAAACATGAATTCCTAATTTTAAGGATGCTTAATGAAGGCAGTGAACAGTAAAATGGCTTTCATAGAAAATGAAATTGTTGAATCAAAGGACAAGGAATGCTCTCTTTGGCCTTTGTTACAAGCAGGCTTTAAAAAAAGGGGAACTAGGAATGGATGGTTGGAAAGTTATCTGACAGGAATTCTCGATGGTTTACAGAAACAATATTGGTTAGTGATTGGCTAGGTGGCAGGCCACGTTTCCATTAGCAACCAGAACAGTCAGTTTCCTTGAACCCTTTACTATAATTTTGATGAATGTATAAGTTAAACAAAGAATTGGAGAAACTAGTGCCTGAGTATGAGGGGTAGGTTGTGAAAAGAAACCCATTAAGATCCTGCCAGGGTTTTTTCAGACCCCAAAGTCTGACTGAATAATAATAGCATTCTTACACATACACCTCCTATCAGGGTCCACTAAGATTAAGAAACTGTCCAAGACTCTTGGGAAAGCTTTCCAGACCCTACACCCTAAAGATTAGATAGAGATTGAATGAAACACTCTTGCTTGTAGGTACAATCCCACACATAGCATGGAGCTTAAAATGTATATAAGCACTAGAAAAAAACTTGCAACTTTGAGTCTGGTGAGTTACTCAACCTTCTCCCATAACAGGTTGCAGAAATAAACTCCCTTCTTTCCCAGTCTTGTCTGCATCTTGTTATTGGACCATGGGAACAAGCAGCTGGACCTCATTCTGTTCAGGAACAGCTACACATTTGTGGAAGTTGATCATCTGAATTGACTCTATACTCAACTAAAACAGAGTGGAGAAGACAAGGGGAAAAAACATCCAAGGTTCAAAACATTGTTCCAAGAATGTAACTCTGAGAAAAGAGAAAGGAAGAAACCAGTCAGGCAGACAGTTAGGGTGAGTCCTCCGTTAAATTATTTCAAACAAAAGTGCAGCCAGTGACATAAAGTTGTAAGCACAGATAACGGAACTTGCCTAAGACATACCCACAGCCACACAGATAAGAAAGGTTATACAGGTGACTTGGCCAGATATCCCCGCAATGGAAAATTCCATCCCCTGACACATGCACAGTAAGGGCAACAAAGCAAAATGGAGTAACTCAAGCTAAGAGCCCGCAGCTGTACTAGGAGGATGGGGTGGAACTACCAGAAATGCACACCTTATGCAAATGAGATGCCCAGCCCCATATGGATTTCTTACAAAAACCTCTGTATCCAAACTGTGAATCAGCAACCCATTTTTCCAGGACCCCTCTCTGTGGCAGAGAGCTTTCTTCTTTCACTTATTAAACTTCTTTCCTTTGTTAAACTTTGGCTCCAACCTCATCCTTGGTGTCTATATTCCTTAACTTTGGTTGTCAGACAAAGGACTCAGGGTACCACCTCAGCTAACAAGAAGATCGCTACATTGTGATGCACTGGTGAGACTGTAACAATTCTCTGCAAGCCCAACTGCTAGAACTGCTTGTTCTAACTGGAAACCAGTTTTAACTCTAGCTTCTCAGATAATTTGCTACAACTCTAGGACCAATTTTGCCCATGGCTGTTGCTCACCAATCAGAGCTTGGCAGCTCCCCAAACTCTTAGAGTGCCAATGAACTTTCTCAAAGAGCAATTCACACCATTTCTCCTTTTTCATAAAACCTCTAGCTTTGTCTTTGTTCTTGGGACATATCAAAGACCACCGGATCTGCGTGTGTGCCCCAAATTGCAACTCTTTCTTCCCAAATAAAACATTAAATTTAGAGATTAATCTCTACATCTCTATTTTGACTTTGACACACTGTTGAATTATAGGGTGTGAGTTATGGTGTCCAGTGTATGGCATTTTATGGCTACTTGGCTTCAGTTAGTCTACAGCCCACCTAGCCAATGACTTCAAGAAGTAATTAGCTAAAGGCAGAGAGTGAGCTGTGTAAAGGCAAACTAAATATGGCCTGAGAAGGACTCTGTACTTCTATATTTGAGTCCTTGTAGACGAACTGCAACCTAGCTTTACAGGTAGACAAGACTGAAACCCTAACTTAGGAGTAGCACCTGTAACAATAGCTGAATCTTGGCCAATCCGAGTGGCTGTACTTCAACCATTCATACACTGCTGAGTGTTCAAACTGTGTTCAAATAAGGCAAATGCTGAGCTGTAACTAATCCAGCTATTCTGTACCTCACTTCCAACTTCCGTAGGCCATTCCCTTTTTTTGTCTGTAAATCTTCTTCTGCCATCTGGCTGCATGGAAGTCTCTGTGAATCTGCTGTGATTCTGGGGGCTGCCCAACTCGCAAATCATTCATTGTGAGAGGTGAGGCCAGCTGGACTTCTGGGAACTCGGGGAACTTTCCTGTCTTACAAGAGGATTGTAAAATGTACCAATCAGCACTCTGTAAAATGCACCAATCAGCGCTCTGTAAAACGCACCAATCAGTGCTCTGTACAATGCACCAATCAGCAGGATTCTAAAAGTAGCGGGGAAGATTGAAAAAAGGGCACTCTGATAGGACAGAAACAGACATGGGAGGGGACAATAAGAGAATAAAAGCTGGTAACCCCAGCCAGCAGTGGCAACCTGCTTGGGTCCCCTTCTACACTGTGGAAGTTTTGTCCTTTTGCTCTTCACAATAAACCTTGCTACCGCTCACTCTTTGGGTCTGTGCCATCTTTAAGAGCGGTAACACTCACCGCAAATGTCCGCGGCTTCATTCTTGAAGTCAGCAAGATCACGAACCCACCAGCAGGAACCAACTCTCAACGTATCTTGGTGGCTCGTCTAGGATATCACCATGCAGTAAGTACCATTGGACCCCTTTTGCTTGCTATTCTGTCCTATTTTTCCTTAGAATTCAGGGGCTAAACACCAGGCACCTGTCATCCAGTTAAAAGCAAGTAGCGTGGCTATCAGACTAAAGACATGGGTGTCAGGCTTTCCGGGAAAGGCAAGGGTGCAGGTTTTCGAGAATGCATTGGTAAGGGCCACTAAATCTGACCTTCACTAAATCCGACCTTCCTCGGTCCTCTTTGTGGTCTGGAAGGAAAACAAGTGTTTCTGCTGCTGCTTCGGTCAGTGTAACTATTTGGAAGAGCAGGGCTCAGGGACCATTGCAGGTTCTTGGGTGGGGTGGGGGTGGGGAGCAGACCAAAACTGCAGGCGGTATTTTACTTTCAGATGAGAAACACTCAGGCATCAACAAGCTCACCCTTGAAATACATCCTAAGCCATTGGGACTAATTTGACCTGCAAACTCTGAAAAAGAAGCAGCTTTTTTTTTTTCTGCACTATGGCTTGGCCCCAATATTCTCTTTCTGACGGGGAAAATTGTTCACCTGAGGGAAGTATAAATTACAATACTATCCTGGGGCTTGACCTTTTCTGTAAGAGCGAAGGCAAATGGAGTTAAATACCTTATGTCCAGGCTTTCTTTTCATTAAAGGATAATCCACAACTATGCAAAACTTGCAATTTACATTCCACAGGAGGAGCTCTCAGCTTACCTCCATATCCTAGCCTCTTTACAGCTCCTCTTCCTGTTAATGATGAGCCTCCTCTAATCTCCCCCACCCAGAAGGAAACAAGCAAAGAAATCTCCAAGGGACCATAAAACACCCGGGCTATCGGTTATGTCCTCTTCAAGCTGTAGGGGGAGGGGAATTTGGCCCAACCTGGGTACATGTCCCCTTCTCCCTCTCTGATTTAAAGCAGATCAAGGTAGACCTGGGGAAGTTTTCAGATGATCCTGATAGGTATACAGATGTCCTACAGGGACTAGGGCAAACCTTTGACCTCACTTGGAGAGATGTCATGCTATTGTTAGATCAAACCCTGCCCTTTAATGAAAAGAACGCAGCTTTAGCTGCAGCCTGAGAGTTTGAAGATACCTGGTATCTTAGTCAAGTAAATGACAGAATGACAGCTGAAGAAAGGGACAAATTCCCTACCGGTCAGCAAGCTGTCCCCAGTATGGATCCCCACTGGGACCTAGACTCAGATCATGGGGACTGGAGTTGCAAACATCTGTTAACCTGTGTTCTAAGAGGACTAAGGAGAATTAGGAAAAAGCCTATCAATTATTAAATGATGTCCACCATAACTCAGGGAAAGGAAGCAAATCCTACCTTCCTTGAGCGGCTATGGGAGGTCTTAAGAAAATATACTCCCCTGTCAACCGACCCCCTCGAGGGTCAATTGATCCTAAAAGATAAGTTTATTGCCCAATCAGCCGCAGATATCAGGAGAGAGATCCAAAAGTTACCCTTGGGCCCTGAACAAAATTTGGAGGCATTATTAAACTGGCACCCTCAGTGTTCTACAATAGGTACCAAGAGGAACAGGCCGAAAAGGAAAAGCGAGATAAGAGAAAGGCTGCAGCCTTAGTCATGGCCCTCAGACACACAAACCTTGGTGGTTCAGAGAAGACAGAAAGTGGAGCAGGCCAATCACCCAGTAGGGCTTGTTATCAGTGTGGTTTGCAAGGACACTTTAAAAAATATTGTCCAACAAGAAACAAGCTGCTCCCTCACCCATGTCCACTACACCAAGGCAATCACTGGAAGTCACACTGCCCCAGAGGACAAAGGTTCTCAGGGCCAGAAGCCCCCAACCAGATGATCCAACAACAGGACTGAGGGTGCCCAGGGCAAGCACCAGCTCATATCATCACCCTCACTGAGCCCCAGGTAAGTTTAACCATTGAGGGCCAGGAAATTGATTTCCTCCTGGACACAGGTGCAGCCTTCTCAGTGTTAATCTCCTGCCCCAGATGGCTGTCCTCAAGGTCCTTTACCATCCAAGGAATCATGGCACAGCCTGTAACCAAGTATTTCTCCCACCTTCTCAGTTGTAATTGGGAGACTTTTCTCTTTTCACACGCCTTTCTTATTATGCCTGAAAGTCCCACACCCTTATTAGAGAGGGACATATTAACCAAAGCTAGATGTATTATCTATATAAATATGGGGAACAAGTTACCCATTCGTTGTCCCCTACATGAGGAGGGAATCAACCCTGAAGTCTGGGCATTGGAAGGACAATTCGGAAGGGCAAAAAATGCCTGCCCAGTCCAAATCAGGCTAAAAGACCCCACCGCTTTTCCTTATCAAAGGCAATATCCCTTAAGGCATGAAGCTCATAAAGGATTACAGGATATTTTTAGACATCTAAAAGTTCAAGGCTTAGTAAGAAAACGCCGCAGTCCCTGCAACACGCCAATTCTAGGAGTACAAAAACCAAATGTTCAGTGGAGACTAGTACAAGATCTTAGACTCATCAATGAGGCAGTAATTCCTCTATATCCAGCTGTACCCAACCCCTATACCCTGCTCTCTCAAATACCAGAGGAAGCAGAATGGTTCATTGTTCTGGACCTCAAAGATGCCTTCTCTGTATTCCCCTGCAATCTGACTCCTAGTTTCTCTTTGCCTTTGAAGATCCCACAGACCACACATCCCAACTTACATGGACAATCTTGCCTCAAGGGTTTACGGATAATCCTCATCTGTTTGGTCAGGCACTGGCCCAAGATCTAGGCCACTTCTCAAGTTGAGGCACTCTGGTCCTTCGGTATGTGGATGATTTACTTAACTGGATGGTTACCAGTTTGGAAGCCTCATGCCAGCAGGCTACTCTAGATCTCTTGAATTTTCTAGCTAATCAAGGGTACACGGCATCTAAATTGAAGGCCCAGCTCTGCCTACAAGAAATCAAATATCTAGGCCTAATCTTAGCCAGAGGAACCAGCGCTCTCAGCAAAGAGCGAATATAGCCTATACTGCCTTGTCCTTGCCCTAAGACATTAAAACAGTTGCGGGGGTTCCTTGGGATCACTAGCTTTTGCCGACTATGGATTCCCGGATACAGCGAGATGGCCAGGTCACTCTTTAATCAAGGAGACCCAGAGGGCAAGTACTCATCTAGTAGAATGGGAACCATAGGCAGAAACAGCCTTCAAAACCTTAAAACAGGCCCTAGTACAAGCTCCAGATTTAAGTCTTCCCAAAGGACAAGACTTCTCTTTATATATCACAGAGAGAGTGGGAATAGCTCTTGGAGTCCTTACTCAGACTCACGGGACAACCCCACAACCAGTGGCATACGTAAGTAAGGAAATTGATGTAGTGGCAAAAGGCTGGCCTCACTGTTTATGGGTAGTTGTGGCAGTGGCCATCTTAGTATCAGAAGCTATCAAAATAATACAAAGAAAGGATCTCACCATTTGGACTACTCATGATGTAAATGGCATACTAAGTGCCAAAGGAAATTTATCACTATCAGACAACCGCCTGCTTAGATACCAGGCGCTACTCCTTGAGGGACTGGTGCTTCAAATATGCACGTGTGTGACCCTGAACCCTGCTACTTTTCTCCCAGAGGATGGGGAACCAATCAAGCACGACTGCCAACAAATTGTAGCCCAGACTTATGCCCGCCAAGAGGATCTCTTAGAAGTCCCCTTAGCTAATCCTGACCTTAACCTATATACTGATGGAAGTCCATTTGTGGAGAATGAGATACAAAGGGCAGGTTATGCCATAGTTAGTGATGTACTTGAAAGTAATCCTCTTCCCCCAGGGACCAGTGCCCAGTTAGCAGAACTCGTGGCACTTACCCGAGGCTTAGAACTGGAAAAGGAAAAAAAATAAATGTGCATACAGATAGCAAGCATGCTTATCTAATCCTACATGGCCATGCTGCAATATGGAAAGAAAGGGAGTTCCTAACCTCTGGGGGAACCCCCATTAAATACCGCAAGGAAATTACGGAGTTATTGCACGTAGTGCAAAAACCCAAGGAGGTGGCAGTCTTACACTGCCAAAGCCATCAAAAAGGTGAAGGAGAAAAGGCAGAAGGAAACAGGCAGACGCTGAGGCCAAAATTGCTGCCAGGTGGAACCTTCCATTAGAAATACCTAGGGAAGGACCCTTGGTATGGAACAAGGCTCTCCAAAAGATTAAGCCCCATTATTCCCCAACCACAACAGAATGAGGACTTTCACGGGGGCATAGTTTTCTCCCCTCTAGGTGGTTAATGACAGAAGAGGGAAAGGTACTCATACCCGAAGCCAGCCAGTGGAAAATACTTAAGAACTTCCACCAAACTTTTCATATGGGTATTGAGAACATTCATCAAATGGTCAAATCCCTATTTACAGGGCCAAATCTCCTCCGGACCGTCCAACAAGTAGTCAAAACCTGTGAGGTGTGCCAAAGGAATAACCCCTTGGTTCATCATAAGGCCCCTCGAGGACTGGCAGTTAGACTTCACCCATATGCCTAAGTCAAGGGGATTTCAATACTTATTGGTCTGTGTTGACACCTTTACAAATTGGATAGAAGCCTTCCCCTGAAAGACAGAGAAGGCTCAAAAAGTGGTTAAAGTCCTAATTCATGAAATAATTCCTAGATTTGGGCTTCCCCAAAGCTTACAAAGCAACAACCGTTTGGCTTTTAAAGCCACGGTAACTCAGGGAATTTCCAGGGTGCTAGGGAGACAATATCACCTTCACTGTGCCAGGAGGCCACAATCTTCAGGAAAAGCCCACCCAAGACCCTGTAACCATGAATACCGTCTTAACTTTCCAAGCCCCTTTATGCATCCAACGCAACCTGTTATCAGGACTGCCCCTAGGGCACCTACTATCCCATCAGTGTAATCACACCCTATAACTTCAAGCCCCAGCTGATCATAGTAACTCCCGAGTCACCCAAACAGCTCCATTCAGATGGCTTGTCTGCATCTCAGGGCCCCCAAAAATCATCACCTCCTCCCTGCTTAACAAACAGTCCAGGTTTGGTAATGGCAAACATACCCCCTGCATGACCATTCACCCCTGGACCCCCTGCAGCAGCGCCCCCACCACTAGTGAATGCCTTGGTATCCCTCTTTCAATTACTCTCTTGAATGTTTCCTAGTAGATACAAAACGTTTTCTTCTCCAATGGGAAAAAAGAACACAGGGAGCCACTCAGTTTGCTCCCAACACCCCTTTCCAGCCGCTCACGGGAGCTACCTTGGCAAGTAATCTAGGAGTGCAGGAAAATGAAAACAACAAACTCACCCACCTTTTTAACATACACAACCAGTGTCTACCCAGTCAAGGCATATTCTTATGTGGAACTTCAACCTATATCTGCCTCCCCACCAACTGGACAGGCACCTGCACCTTAGTCTTCGTAAGTCCCAACACTGACATTGCCGCAGGAAATCAGACCCTATTAGTACCCCTCAAAGCTCAAGTCTGTCAGCACAGGGCCATACAACTAACACCCCTACTTATAGGGCTAGGAATGGCCACTGCTACAGGAACCAGTATAGCCAGTTTAACTACTTCATTATCCCACTACCACACACTCTGAAAGGATTCCTCAGGCAGTTTTCAAGAAATAAATCTATCCTTACTCTACAATCCCAAATAGACTCTTTGGCAGCAGTGACTCTCCAAAACCGCCGAGGCCTAGACCTCCTCACTGTTGAGAAAGGAGGACTTTGCACCTTCTTAGGGGAAGAGTGTTGTTTTCACACTAACCAGTCAGGGAGAGTACAAGACACCCCCTGGCATTTACAGGAAAAGGCTTCTGAAATCAGACAAGGCCTTTCAAACTCTTATACCAACCTCTGGAGTTGGGTGACATGGCTTGTCCCCTTTCTAGGTCCTGTGACAGCCATCTTGCTATTACTCGCCTTCAGTCCCTGTATTTTTAACCTCCTTGTCAAATTCGTTTCTTCCAGGATCGAGGCCATCAAGCTACAGATGGTCTTACAAACAGAATCCCAAATGAGTTCAACTCACAACTTCTACCAAGGACCCTGGGCCGACCCACTGGCCCTTTGACTGGCCTAGAGAGTTCCCCTCTGCAGGACACTACAACTGCAGGGCCCCTTCTTTGCCCCTATCCAGCAGGAAGTAGCTAGAGCAGTCATCACCCAGTTCCCAATAGCAGGTGGCATGTCCTGTAAGGAGGGGGGATTGAGAGGTGAGGCCAGCTGGACTTCCTTGGTTGAGTGGGGACTTGGGGAAATTTCCTGTCTTACAAGAGAATTATAAAATGCACCAATCAGCGCTCTGTAAAATGCACCAATCGGTGCTCTGTAAAACGCACCAATCAGCAGGATTCTAAAAGTAGCTAATCACAGGGAGGGTTGAAAAAAGGGCACTCTGATAGGACACAAATGGAACCTGGGAGGGGAGAATAAGGGAATAAAAGCTGGCCACTCCGGCCAGTAGCAGCAGCCTGCTCGGGTCCCCTTCCATGCTGTGGAAGCTTTGTCCTTTCCCTCTTCACAATAAACCTTGCTACCACTCACTCTTTGGATCCATGACATCTTTAAAAGCTGTAACACTCACCACGAAGGTCCATGGCTCCATTCCTGAAGTCAGTGAGACCACGAACCCACCAGTAGGAACCAACTCTGGACACAACTACAGCCTCGAACTCCTGGGCTCAAGCAATCCTCCTGCCTTAGTCTCCCAAGTAGCTGGGGCTAAATGCATGCACTAATGTCTAGCTAATTTTATTTTTATTTTTGGAAAGACATGGTCTTGCTATTTTGCCCAGGCTGGTCTTGAACTCTCAGCCTCAAGTGATTCTCCTGCCTTAGCCTCCCAAAGCACAGAGATTACAGGCCTTTCCCTCAAGCTACTTGCCATCTCATCTTCCTTACTATATTAAAAGCAAAGGCTCCAGACATGGACCGCTGAGGTTGGATTTCTGGCTCTGCTCTTTAACAGCTATGCGATCTGGAAAGCTGGTTTCTTTCTGTGCCTCAGTTTCCTTATATGTAAAATGAGGATATGAACAATGGCTTCCATGCCTGGTCTTCTTTTTTCACTTTATAAATAAGTGTACTTCTTTCTGAATGTAGGAATAATACATTGTTTGTTAATTTAAAAGTTGGAAACTACAAAAAAAAAAAAAAAGAGAGAGAGAGAGAAAGAAAATCATTACATTATTCCTCATCCCATTTGATGTACTTTGGCCTACTTCTTCCACGTATTTTTCTGCATGTACCTTTTTTCCATAGTTGAAACCATATTGTATAAACAGCTTCAGATTCTGGTGGGCTGTTTTCTTCATGTAGTAGAACAGGTATTTTCCCAAGTCCCTGAACTCTCCCTCTGCACACCCCATCTACCACTTCCCAATGATGTGGCTTCAGGCGGTTGCTGCAGTTTGCGATTACACAACAAGTAAACCTGCAACCCACACCTGGGGAGAGAACTTTCTTCTCTCCTGAATCTCAGCGCGCATGTTTAAGCGCCACACCATTAGACATTACACCATTAGACAGGACGCAGCAGCAGTAGAAAGCTCCGTGAGTAACTCCTCTCCCTTTTGGAAAAGTTCACAGAAAGCAATTTTGGAGTCCTAAGCAAGGTTTAATTATGAACGTTTAGAAAGACAACGGATCGCCTCATCCGCACTGGGACTTCAGGGCCAGGTCTTCAGTTTCATGATTCTCATGAATCGCAGGGCTCCGGCACAGGAGCCATCTGAAAGCAGGGCCGCAAGCCCAAACCGGCCTGCCTCCTGAGGCCCCGACCCACTGCGGCGGTGGCGCTGGGCCCCCTTACCTGGGCAGCGCCAGGGCCTCCTCTGTGCGGCCGAGGACGCCGAAGACCGCTGGCAGCGCCAGCACCCCGTCAAGGTCGAACACCGCCGCGCGCAGCGCCATGGCAGCGGGTCTACAGCCTCGCACCCGGACACGCAGCTAACCCGGGTCCGGAGCGCAGGACCCGCCCAACTTGGCCGGCTCTGCCCCGCCCCTGCCCTGGCCGCGTCTCCTCCCCAAGCCGCCTTAACCTGGCTCCGCCCCCTGCCCGGGTTAAGGCTGGACTCTGTCCGGCCGAGAAAGAGGCAGGGGGAGGGGCATGGGAAAGGGAGTCAGAGGGAGAGGTAGAGGAGACTGGGAAGGCAGGGACCCCAGTCTAGAATCTCGCCTCCGATTGTAATGCCTTCTACTGTCTCAAAGGAAAGTCCAAAGTCTCATATGCCCCCTCCCCACGCCTCTGCAGTAACTGCTTGAAGAGGCAAACCCAGGCCTGGGCCTTCCTGGACGGGCTGACATCTCCCTGCGAAGTTGCCGGACTTGGAATGCCTGGAAAAGAGGCCACAGACCGCGTGTGTGTGTGTGTGTCTGTGTCTGTGTCAGCACATCCAGTGGCTTTTCTAGATTCAGAAGATAAGACCGTGTGTGTGTGTGTGTGTGTGTGTGTGTGTTGGCATATCCAGTGACTTCTAGATTCAAAACATAAGACCGTGTTGGGGCGGCAGGGAGGGGGCATATCCAGTGACTTTCCTATATTCAGAACGAAGGATCACAGATCCCTCACTATCCTGACCACTACTCTAGCCACGCTCTTCTTTGCCAAGGCAAATGTGTTTCTAGAATAAAATATGATGTTCCAGCTATGGTGTGCCAGGCCAGAATACTTCGATTCAACCTCTTGTGGAATGAGGCTTAGAAGGACTAACTGTATGCTATTGTTTTCCTTTTGTACATGCTACTCGTAATAATTCTGTCTAAAAATGTGCGAGGTTTGTTTTTATTCACCGATTTCCACACTACTGGCTCATTTATATTCCTAGAAAAACTAGAACTTTGGCTGGGAGTCCTTGAGCTGTTGTAGTGCAGCTCCGTGAATTAACAACCATGTCTTTGGTGAAGACCAAACAGAGTGAGTGAGGTCTCCAACAGGGGAGAATTTACTCTTGAATGTGTCTCTGTGGATTTATCCAACATACCCTCTACCACTGAGCTTCAAGAACCTCGTGAGAGGTTGTCAGATACGTCACTGCAACTGGGAGGTCTACAACAGTCTCTGGATCTAGCAATCAACAACAGGATTGACCAGAGCCATGGGTTTCCTCTGGGCTGTTTGCTCTTGGCAAGCTATGCTGTTGCTTCCTTCTCTAGCTTGGTAACCTCCTCTAGGCTCCTGCCTGGAGCAGTTATTAGTGTGTTCTGAGATTCTTGTCAAAGAAGCAGAGAGTGTCCAACACTGCCAAATGTTACAGGAAGAACTGAAAAAAAAAAACCTGTCCAATTTTGAATTTGGATGACACTGGATGTTTCAGAACACTTTTTGTGGGCCCTTTGTGGTAGGAGCTAGATTACTCTGGATTTGAAGACTGAAAGATTGGCAGAGAACGGAATACAGTAAGCTGGTTCTCATGAAGTTAGTTGATCTCAAAGGTATAATTGAATTTAAAAAATAGAAAGCATATTGCAGCCTGACCTATATAGTATGAAACCTCTTAAATCTCCAGATTGGGCATGGTGGCACACACCTGTAATCCCAGCACTTTGGGAGGCTGAGGTGGGAGAATTGCTTGAGGCCAGGAGTTAGAGACAAGCCTGGGCAACAAGACAAGACCTCCTTTCTATAAAAAATAAAAATAAAATATTAGCTATGCATGGTGATGAATGCCAGTAGTCTCTGCTATTCAGGAGGCTGAGATGGGAAGATCACTTTAGCCCAGAAAGTGGAGGCTCCAGTGAGCCATGACTGTGCCACTGCACTCCAGCCTGGGTGACAGAGCAAGACTCTACCTCCAAAAAAAAGAAAAAAAAATTAAATCTTCAGCTTAGAGTTTCCTTTGGGCTCCAGACTTGCCAATTTCTTACTCAACATCTTACTCAACGTCAATCCAACTTCTTACTCAATATCTTCTCTTGAGTGTCTAACAGGCATCTCAAATTTATCATGGCTAAAACAGAACTCTTGCTCCATTTCTACTTCCCACGTCTGTTCCTCCTAGTGTACTCCCTATCTTACAAACTGGCATCCCCATTGACTCAGTGGCTCAGTCCCGAGACCACAGAGTTGCTTCCAGATCCTTGGCTCCCAGCCAAACCATATGTTCGTGTTTCTAGTGGTGGGCCGCTGATTGAGGCAGAGATAGCAGCTTCTAGTTCTATGGTGATGTTTTCTGGGAGTCCTTCCTAAAGGCCCAGTCTGGAGCTCACTCCTCCATTCTGTTCAAAGATTTTGTAGGTTTGTAGTCTCTCATCTTAAATCCCTTTCTTCTCTTTCTGTTTAAAATAGCTACAGTGATTTCTGTAGCCTGCATCTGAATTCTGCATCTAGCACAGTATTGCTTATGAATACATAAGTATATTTATACAAGCAATAAAGTGTAGAGGAACAACATATCTACGGAACTAGATTTCATAAAGCCCCCCTTTGAGACAAAAAATTTAAAAATGTAGAAATATGAGTTTTACTTTCCTCTTTGGTTAAGAGAAAGCCATGAAGCTATCACATGAACTTTTATTTATTCAGGAGCGGTTAACCTGTAAATAGCTCTAGTGTGGAATGTTTTATAATGCCTTGTGAGTTATAGAACTTTCTGGATGAATGGCTTAGGCAAAGATTAAAGGTTTTGATTACATTTCATTGCACTTTGCCCTTTTTCATGGGTCGTGCTTCTCCTGTGTTTTCTGCTACTAAGGTAGAGAGATAAGTGCTTACCCAGCAGGGCTATGGGAACTGGGTGGCTTTTTGAAATGTAAATCCTAACCCCTGTGTCTTCTAATTTTAATATTTATGAAATATGTTTTAGGTGATAGCATTAATCATAAAAGATGGCTAATGTAGTAGTGAAAATTTATAAATTACACCTGATTTCAATCACTAAATTCATAATGAACGTACAGTGACCTCATTAAGGTTTATTTTGGGTTTCCTGCCATTCCTATGCCTTCCCTTACTTCCTGCTAGTCCTTGATTGTCTAACCCTATTTTATAAAATCTATTTAACCACTAGGGTTTGAGAGGGAAGAATTTACACTGCTGCTTCTCTCTACTGTAGATACTTTAATCCAATTCAAAGTAAAGCTACCTCTGGCAGTTTTCTAAAACTACAAACCACTTGAAGTTTTGTCCTTTTTTCAATGCAGTAAATGAACGAGTGTCTTTAATTCCATCAACAAATATGTATCAAGCACATTCTATGTGCCAGGCACTGTTCTAGGCACTTGGAATCAATTGTTAAATAGATCAGATAAATATAGGGGCCGTCAAGGATCTTCCATTTTAGTGGAATAATGAATTCAAATAGTAGTGGCTCGTGGCTTCTGGGGCAGTGAAAAGAATGAGATTGGGAATAGTGGTGGCGGCTACTTGTCATTTTTCTTATTTGTCATTTTCCAGCTTCCCAACATCTATAACGTTTTCTTACATACAGAAAATTCCACCCGGGCATGGTGGCTCACGCATGTAATCCCAGCACTTTGGGAGACTGAGGCGAATGGGTTACCCGAGATCAAGAGTTGGAGACCAGCCTGGCCAACATGGGGAAACCCCATCCCTACTAAAAACACAAAAATTATCGGGGCATGGTGGCACACACCTGTAATCCCAGCTACTTGGGAGACTGAGGCAGGAGAATTGCTTGAACCCAGGAGGCAGAGGTTGCAGTGAGCCAAGATCATGCCACTACACTCCAGCCTGGGCAACAGAGCAAGATTCTGTCTCAGAAAAGAAAAGAAGAGAAGAGAAGAGAAGAGAAGAGAGAAGAGAAAGAGAGAGAGAGAGAGAAAGAAAAAGAAAGAAAGAAAGAAAAAGAAAGAAAGAAAGAAAGAAAGAAAGAAAGAAAGAAAGAAAGAAAGAAAGAAAGAAAGAAAGAAAGAAAGAAAAGAAAGAAAGAAGGAAAGAAAGAGAAAAGAGAAAATTCCACCTGGCAGTGATGAAGTTCTGCTTCAGAGATACACAACATCCTTTGAACATCTTCTATTTTCATAGTTCTCACTGTTTGAGAGCTACTACTGTTTTGAGTTCTACCCTCTCACAGTAGAATCCACAAACAACATGTTGTCCAGGCACCCTTAATGCTGGCCAGGTGCACGGGCTCTGCCGATTGGGGCACACACTCACTAGGGATTTGGAGATGGAGATGGGCAGCCCATAGCCACAGCTGTGTGCGCGGGAACTTTCTTTCAGCAAAGGCAGAAGCAGCAGCCTCTAGTTTTTCTGGGGAGGCTGTGATGGAGCTTCTCCACTCTGGTCCTGAGTGTACTTGGTGCCCATGCTGGGGCACAGCGGTAGCTTTGTTAAAATTGCACCAAGAGTGGCCTGCAGTCACTGTGCTGTTCTTGGCTATATAGTTTCCAGAACTGCATCTCTTGTCCTCCCTGAGATTCTATGAGCTGTTAATGTCCTATAATAAACCCCTTTCTGCTTATATGACCGAGAGGAAGCTCTGTGGTTATAATGAAAACCCGATAACGCATGCCCGCCTTATGAATGTTGGTAGAAGGAAGAACCGCATCGACTGTAGAATTTGGAAATGCCGTGTGCCCACTCCCCAGCCTGCGTGGAAGTGAGGATGAAGGCCTGTGAGTTCGACTCAGCAACTCAGGCACACCAGCCCAGCCTTTACAGTGGGAGCAGATGAGGGAAACAGGCCAGAGGAGAAGGGTGTCGGTCGGCGGTTTCAAGGGCAGCAGCAGCAGCGGCCAGGATCCCCGGCTGGCAGGGATGGTGCAGGCCCCGAAGTCCTCAGCACCCAGCTACAGCAGTGGTGTCTTCACAAGTCCATTTCTGTGCTATGAATTTGGCAATGGCCTTGCTCTTATTTTCCAGGCTTAGTTCTCCAAGCTCCCAAGGGCCCTCACCGATATCCTGCCCTCAAATTCTGTGCTTACGTCAGTCAGAGTAGACACTTCTCACTCTTCACCAACTCCAAAAACTCTTCTACTGTGCCATCTGGAACTTTCTGGAACTTGGGAATATCATCAGCAAAATTCACCATTTCCTCAACCTCTTTTCCATTCTCTTCCCCTCCTGCTGTACCTGAAACCTGGCTCTGCCCTGAGGAACCTGCTTCCACTTCAGTCTTTTTTTTTTTTTTTTTTTTTTTTTTTTTGAGATGGAGTATCAGTGTGTTACCCAGGCTGGAGTGAGCTGGCATGATCCTAGCTCACTGTAGAGAGCAGCAGGAGGCAGCCAAACGCCCTGGCAGATAGGGGCGGGTCCCTGGTGAAGCCCCACCTCCAAGCCGAAGACAGTTTAAAGCCTCCACACCAAACTACAAGTTAAATCCCCAGACCAGATTTGTCTTCCTGTTAGGCACACCTTCCTCTGACTGTTCCCACCCTGCACCTATTAGACATATACCTACCCTTTCCTAATTTGTTTTCTACACTGTCATGCCCACCTTTGAGTGTGTCTTCACTTTAACCTTTTTTGTATACTCAGAAACCAATCAGCATGCACTCCCCATTCTGAGTCCATAAAAGGCCCCAGACCCAGCCACACAAGGGACTTTCCCACCTTTGGGTAGGGGGACCACCCCCGTGTCCCCTCTCTCCTGAAAGCTGTTTCATCACTCAATAAGATTCTTCTCCATCCTTCTCACCCCTCAATGTCCAGCATATCCTCATTCTTTTTGGGTGCAGTACAAGAGCTTGAGAACCACCAAACATGGGTACAAGCTATAACACAGGCAAGCTGGGTCACGTCAGCTTAGCCAAGCGGGACCTGGGTGGGATGTCGCTGGCAGGAAGTCCCCAGCTTGCAAAGTGATCGAGAAGAAAAATCCTACGTCACTGTAACCTCAAACTCCTGAACTTAAGCGATCCTCCCACTGTAGCCTCCTGAATAGCTCAGACTACAAGCATATGCCATTGTGCTTGGCTAATTTTTAAATTTTTTGTAGAGATGGGGTCTTGCTGTATTGCTCAGGTTGGTTTCAAACTCCTGGCTTCAAGCTCCTGCCTCGGCTTCCTAAAGTGTGGGGATGACAGGTGTGAACCACCATGCCTGACCCCCACGGCACGCCTGGCCCCCACCACAGTCTTTGCAAATGCTCAGTGTTCTCTCCCCTCCTCCCCTGTGCCACTGGGCAAGGACAGGCAGCTATGCTTCTTGGCCCTCATCACAGCTCCTGAATTGTCCCTGAAGACCCACTAATTCTACTATTCTTCTCTAATCTGTTTTCTCTCCTAATCTCCTAGAAGACTATGTAAGCTCCCTTCTCTGCTTGCATCTCCAATACTCTCTCCCTTATCCTTACGCTCAGCCAATACCTTTTCTTCCTATTTCTTTGAGAAAATTGGAACAATCAGAAAACCCACTGGATCGCAGCCACCTGTCAACCCACCTACCTGCACCTAGGCAGATTCCCTGCTGCCACAATGTCCAGGCCCCACCACTCTTAGCCGAGGCCAGCTTTCTACTGAGGCAGTAGATTTGGTGCGCCTGTAGGCAAGAGGACAATCCCCCATCTCCCACATTGTTGGTTATCTCCTCTACGGGATCATCTCATTCTCATACCAACAAAAATGACATATTGAGCTCACATTTCCCTCCAGTTACCATCGTATTTCTCTCTTTTAAAGGGAAAGTCTGTGAGAGAATTGTTTCTGCTTTTTATCACTTAGCCTTCTTGGCCCATTCGCCCCTGAACTCATTGAAATCATGCTTTTGTCTTTACTCCTTGCTGAAAGTCATCTTGCCAACGTCCCAAAAAAACCTCTACATGGCTAAATCCACAGGACAATGGAAGTCCTCATGGCACCTGACCTATCAGCAGCCTTTGGCCCAGCTACTCCTCTCTCTTCCTTAGCAGGCTGTCTTTCCTGGCTTCTGAGATCCTTTCCTTCTCTCCCCCGGGCTGCTCCTGCCTGATTTCCTTTGCAGACTCGTCATTGTGCTGATCTCTAAATAAAAAGTTGGTCCTTGGATCTCTTCTTCTTCTTATCTACAGTCACCCTTTTGGTGATCTTGGCCAGTCTCTTCTTCCTAAATGAGTTCTTTTGTAGTCTTCCTCATGCGTGTCCTCTGGCCACAGTCAACTGCAGGCAGATCACATTGGTCTCTGGTTTCCATGTCAAGAGGGCCTCACAAAGGGGACAGCCTGACCAACATGGAGAAATCCCATCTCTACTAAAAATGCAAAATTAGCCGGACATTGTGGCGCATGCCTGTAATCCCAGCGACTCAGGAGGCTCAGGCAGGAGAATCACTTGAACTCGAGAGGTGGAGGTTATGCTGAGTCGAGATCGCACCATGGCACTCCAGCCTGGGCAACAAGAGCGAAACTCCGTCTCAACAGCAGCAGCAGCAACAACAACAACAAAAGAATTGGGAAGGTTTCCATGATAAATGCCATGGAGACTTCCTTATCAATGAAAAATGTTTCTCTTTCTCTGCCTCGTGAGCCCGTTCCTGCCTAAGCTGAAATTCCTATTATATCCTTGCCTGAAGGATATACCACACACCCCAGGTAAACCCATTTTCTTCATGGTTCACCCCTCCCTGCCTCCGGACTTGAACTAGAGTCAGATCCCCACATGTCCTGGCAGGTGGGGCATGGGAAAACCTGATAAGAAACATAAAACACACCCCAAGTCTGAAAGGTGCTGCTTGTTTGTGGTCACAATCTGGTGAACATACACAGGAATGGATTCTTAAGGTCCTAGACCAAGGACAGAAAGCTGAAGTAGAGTTTGGCTAACAGGGGTGTGCTTTCTTAAAATTTGGGTTTAGTCTATAAAGTCGAACAGCTGAAGGAAGTACTCACAGTTTGCTCAACTGGTAGTCCATGCAAAGTGAAGATGAAATACCAGAAATTAGTTCAATGTAATGGAAGACTTGGAGGAACAGGAATATTGGAATGGATTGCTTAATATATGATCTGCTCGCCTTCCTCCTGATATGGAAGGACTCATCAGAGACTTCTTTTTCCAAGACCGTGAGAGGTACATTGGTGAGGAAGAACCATCATCTCAATTACTGGAAAGTGCAGGAAGTGGTTTGGACCTTCGGTCCCAAGCTCAGAGTTAGGGAAACTTCTCAGTACATGGCTGTATTAGTCCATCCTTACACTGCTGTAAATACTGAGACTGGGTAATTTATAAAGAAAAGAGGCTTAACTGGCTCACAGTTTGCAGGCTGTACCGGAAGCATAGCTGGGGAGGCCTCAGGAAACTTACAGTTATGGCAGAAAGCAAAGGCGAAGCAGGCACATCTTCACATTGCTAGAGCAGAAGGAAGAAGAGAGAAGGGGGAGATTAAACACTCTTTTAAACACCAGATCTTGTGAGAACTAATTCACTGTCATGAGAACAGCAAGGGAGAAATCCACCCTCATGATCCAATCACCTCCCACCACGCCCCACCTCCAACATTGGGGATTACAATTTGACATGAGATTTGGGCGACAACCCAAATCCAAACCTATCAGTGGCACACGTCTATCATCCATCTGCTGAAGGAGGAAGCAAGAGGAAGCTGTGTAGTGCCCCCTACCTGACAAAACCATAAATGCAATTAATACAATGTCTCCAGAGGAATCCCAAGAATTAGGGCCACCAGCAAACACCGTAAGGACGGAGAAGTGGTAATTTTGATATCACCAAATGCTACCTTAGGTAGATGGGTCTCAGGCCGTCAGTGGTTCATTGTAAACTTAAGTGATTCCGATTACAGAAGCTGTTCCCAATGCGGCCCAAATGCTCATTTTCCCAGCAGCAGTGGCAAACCCTGGTTTCTAGATGTGCTGGCAGAGCCCAGAGGTTCAAATTATTCACTTGGTGGCAAGTTGATTGTAGTGAATGCCTTACATGCTTGAGAAGGCAGCAGTCTGGCTTTTATGGAATACGGTGGATGCTTATCCTGGAGAATGGCTGGAGAGGAAAGCAATACATACAGACCCTAACCTCATGACCTATTACTACAATGAGCACTGTACCTGTCTGTATTTTCTTACTGACTTTGCTAATTTATTTCATTTTCTGCCCACCCCATTACTTTCTATGTGTGTGTTTTGGGTGAACATTATCATTTACTCCATAGAAAACAGGATTTCAAGATGGCTTCAGTGTCAGGATTAGAGCAAGAATAGAATTAGAGCAGGAGGCTGGACTTGGAGCTGGATGGTCACTGGTGAGACTTGGGATTCTATCCCTGTGGAATTAGGGTGGGGATAGGGGAGCCTTTTTTGCTTGTGTGAGGAATGGTTACATTCTGTTAGGTTCTGTATTTGTCTGTTTGGGATCCACTATGTGCAGAGCCAAACTAACAGCCAGCATTGTTTATATCTCCCCTGCAACCAGCTTTTGCAGGTGCACTAAAGTTATAGTACAAGCCCTCTGCCCAATCTTGACTCAGTATCTCCAACAACCCCGTTTGTCTAATTCTCACACACTGAGCCAATATTCCTCCTGCTCCAATTCACCTCAGAGCCAGGTACTGGGCAATCACAGACCACCCCTATAGCCCAGAGCCCACCAAGATTATTCAAACTATCTCATCGCAAGCTGCTTCCTTGCACTGCGCTGGCTTTCCCGGGAAACCTCATGAAGGCTCGGGGCCAGGCTTCCCGCATTGTGCCCTCCACCTCCTGACACTCCCTGGTGCTGCTCTGTGTGGCCCTGCGGGGATGTGCCACCCCTCCTGTTTCTAGGGATCTGTGAGTATAAACTCCTTCCTTTATGACAGTCACTTATGTGTCTGCATGTCTTACCACACCTGATTAAACATTTTTTTCAAGGTGTGATGATGAAAATTTGAGTGTGCACTGATATTAGGAGCCAAAGAGCTAGATTTCGGGTGTGGGAGGGGGGCTTTCCAGCATTGAAACAACTTTCAAATATTTCAGGAATGTCCCCCCTCTTGAAGTGGGCAGAGCCCACCTTCCACATAGAAGCTCAAAACCCCATATTCCTACTTCCTTGGCCTTCCTGGCATCTGGTTTGGGAGCACATGCTTTAAATCAGATGGATCTGTTTCGACTTTTGTATGCAGAGCTAGTGACACAAAGGAGCAGGGCTGGAGGAGAATTAACTGTGGCAGCAGCGGCAGCAGCAGGGACGGCTGCTTCCAGGGACAGCAGTGACAGCGGCACCCGTGATGGTGCCAGGTTCTCATGCAGCTCTGTAGCAGCAGGACCCACCATGCTGGCTGGGGGTCAAAGGCTTCCCTCTTCTTCCTGCTCTCCAAGCAGCCCCTCCAGCTTTCTAGGTACTTCTGTGGACCACCCGTTTTCCCTCAATAAAACCATTCTCCACTTAAAGTAAATGGTAGGTTTTATTGCTTGCAACCAAGAATCCTGATGGATACGATCTGTGATTTTCTTTTCTTTTCTTTTTTCTTTTCTTTTCTTCCTCCCTCCCTTCCCTCCTTTCCTCCTCCCTTCCCTCCCTCCGTCCCTCCGTCCCTCCCTCCCTCCCTCCCTCCCTCTTTCCTTCCTTCCTTCCTTTCCTTCTCTCCTTCCTTCCTCCAGTCTCCAGATGGAAAAAACATACATCTAACTTTATATATGTAAATATGGTGAAATATTAACATTTATTAATTATGAATAGTGGAAATATGAGTGTTTATGGTTTTTTGGTATTTTATGTCTTTTAATTCTCTCAAAAGATGATGCTAACAATCGCATGCACATGTGTACACACAATGCATGTGTGTGTTTGTGTTTATTTGTGCTAATTGACTCCTCATAGTGAATCTATGAGGCGGGAGCCATTGTTCACATCTTCTTTTTATATCTGAGGAAACTGAGGCATAGGAGGCTGAAGAGGCCTGTCCCAGATTATGCAGCTGTTTAAGAGCAGAGCTAGAAATTCAATCTCAGCAGTTTGTGGCCGGGTCAGGTCCAGGACCTTTGCTTTTAACAAAATAAGGGAGAAGAGCTAGCAAGTAGCTTGAGGGAAAGGCCGAAACCAAATAGTGTTTTTAGGATTGGAGATAAGCTTAGTTAGGCGCTGAAGGGAACGAACAAGTGGGGAGGAGAGGGAGGGTCTGAGAAAGCCCGGGCTGTTAATAGATGGGGTGATGTCAAGATCACAGCGGGCCAGGATTCGCCATACACTAGAGGAGACAGGAGTCCTGATCTGATGCTGGAGAAAAGGAGGCTTCTCTGGAAAATCAAAGGCAAGGTCACCTGCAAGGAGGCTGAGGGGGTGAGAGGGAAGCAGCCACACTGGGTGGCCACGCGAGTGACTGGTTGTCCTCTAGGGTGGTGGGGGGAGGGGTCTCACAGGGGAGGAGGGCAAGGAGAGAACCATAGGCTGACTGGCCAGCAGCTCTGTCCTTACTCCAATTTTTCCGATGCTATTTACTGACTTAGCAGGTAAATACTTTCCAAGGTTCTTCAAGTTCTTTACAGCTGGGCTTGTTCCAAGGCTGGAATTTGTGAAGTGGATTCCTCATTTCAAAACTCTACTGCTATATTGACAGACAGACCCAGGACCCAGGACCCAGAACCTGTGTTTGCATTCAGGGGCCCCAGGCAGTGATCCTGACTCAATAACATATTGAGCCCACATTTCCCTCCAGGTACCCTCATATTTCTCTCTTTTAAAGGGAAAGTCTGTGAGAGAATTGTTTCTACTTTTTATCACTTAGCCTTCTTGGCCCATTCACCCCTGAACTCATTGAAATCATACTTTTGTCTTTACTCCGTGCTGAAAGTCATCTTGCCAACGTCCCCCAAAAACCTCTACATGGCTAAATCCACAGGACAATGGAAGTCCTCGTGGCACCTGATTTATCAGCAGTCTTTGGCCCAGCTGCTCCTCTCTCTTCCTTAGCAGGCTGTCTCTAGGGGTCTGGAGAGCAGGGAAGGGAGCATCGTGGTGACTGGACAGAGGGAGGGCAGAGCTGCCACTGTCCCCATCGGACACAGGCTGGAAAGTCACAGGCTCCTCCTCCTTCCCCTCCAGAGAGGCTGTGTGTGTGTGTGTGTGTGTGTGTGTGTGACAGAGAGAGAGAGAAAGCGGCGTGAGCCTGTGTGCTTGTGTGCTGAGTGCTGAGCCCTCATCCCCTCCTGGGGCCAGGCTTGGGTTTCACCTGCAGAATCGCTTGTGCTGGGCTGCCTGGGCTGTCCTCAGTGGCGCCTGCATGAAGCCGCTCTGGCTGCCAGAGCTGGACAGCCCCAGGAAAACCCACCTTTCTGCAGAGCTTGCCCAGCCGTCCCTGGGAAGCCAACTGCCTCTCACGTAAGTCCTCCGCTCGACGGGGTGTCTCGAAACCCTCACTCTTCAGCCTCTGTTTGACCATGAAATGAAGTGACTGAGCTCTATT
This sequence comes from Chlorocebus sabaeus, assembly GCF_047675955.1. Classification (NCBI taxonomy): domain Eukaryota; kingdom Metazoa; phylum Chordata; class Mammalia; order Primates; family Cercopithecidae; genus Chlorocebus; species Chlorocebus sabaeus. The sequence continues at coordinate 27,075,903 of NC_132911.1, read as the reverse complement.
CTGTACCTGCCACTCTATTTCTGGGGTGACTTTGTCAGCTGCCCAGAATGTCCAAGCCAGGCCGGTTCTCTGAATCCTTTGAATGACCTGTCTTCTTCTGTAACCCCAGGTAAGAAAGGTGCCCAAGCCTTATGTTGGGGGTGGCGTGCATGTGGAGAGATTGTGGATGTGGGGTCAAAGAAATACTAGCAGTTTCTGGGTACTCAGGAGGGGGTTATGTCGGAATGCTGGATGTCACCTGCTCCTAGAAATATTTTAGTCTCCTGGTTGTCCCTGCTGGGGTTGTCCACAGCCGGGTGACGATGAACACCTCCTGGCTAGGATAGCTAGCCCAGTCTCAGGAATAGTGGCTTTATTATACTGTATCTGCTCCTATGTCTTTATTACTGCTGTCCGTTCTTTTGTTCATTTATTTATTCATTCAGTAAATTGTCTGTGTACTTTAAAAGGGCTAAAAGACACCAATGCTATTTACTCACTTAGAAGGCAAATACCTTCCAAGGTTCTTCAAGTTCTTTACAGCTGGGCTTGTTCCAAGGCTGGCGTTTGTGAAGTGGATTCCTCCATCAGCTGGTGTGGTAGTTCAGATGACCTTCCAGATCCCACCCAACCTTGAGATGTTAAACTTCTGTGATTGAGCAAAGCAGATATAAAAGCTAGAAATATACTCTCTAGCCCCGAAGCACCTCTAGTGAATTTATGGGAAGAAGAAACAGTACCAGTTTCTCTAATGGAGGGGCTTCTTTGGGAGTGTAGTGTTGCCAGTTGTGAAAAAGCTGAGACCCGTATGCTTGGGGAGGTTCTGGACGGTAGAAAGGAACCAAATAGGATGGAAGCAGCCTTTTGGGAGAAGGAAGTATTAGTAAAAAGAGGAGAATGTGGGCTGGTGTGTGGGAAGTTGAAAACAGCAGTAGTAGAACCATGGGCAGGGAAGTGAGCTCAAATCACCTTGACTTCCATAGAACCAGGATTCAAGCAGGTTAGAGATGCTGCAGTGAGTGTGGGGGTGGGGTGGGGGTGGCTGGCACTGGTGTACATGAGCAGCGACACAAGCCCAATGGGGACACTGATGTCCGAGCACTTTACATATGCAATCTCTTTTACATAGGCTTCTCTGTACACCCCATTCACCTAGACCCACTTTACAACTAGGGACCTCACTCCATTCTCTCCTCTTCCCCAAATCTGCCAATCCAGCCACTTAGAGGGTCAAAGTGTGCAGCTCTTTTTCTTTTGACATCTTTCTAACCAGAGGTGGAAGTTCCCTCTAATTACTGTCAATCACCTGGAACAATTCTTCCTTTCGTTTCCAGTGATAAATTAAATGAAATGATACAGTGGACTCATCACAGGGGGTGCAGATTTGAGGCATCTTGCTAGGAATACATCCTCTAGAGTCACTGCATCTTATTTGCACATTCTTCTGGGGGGTCCCGGGTGGCTCTCCTTGGATCTCTACATGATGCAATTTTAGTATGCCTGGATTCCTATCCTCACTAATGGAGAAAAAAAAATCTCCTTTTTAAAAAATGCACTTGGTTAAAAGGTGAAACACATGATAGCTTTGGAATTTGCAACGATGATATTGGTTGGCTGGATAAGAAAGTGAATCTGCACTAGAGGAACCTCCTAGAATCTGGGATCCAGGTGGACCTAGCTTTGGGGTGAGGTGCCTGTTCCCTCTCCTCACTTGTCCTCAACAGACCTCAGTCCTGATGGTGGCTTAACAATGACAGACACAGTGCTAGGGTCTACAGAACACAGGTGAGTACTGGCTGAGTTGCTTACATGAAATTGCCCCCCTAGTTAACACCACATTATAATTTATCACATTCTAGTTTCGAAGCTAAAGATCTTAACTTGAATCTCAGCTTCATCACTTTTTATCTACATGGCTTTGGTCAACTTCTCTGAATATCAGTTTTTTTCTTTTTTTACTTACATGAAAAGGATAATAATATCTCTTCCCCACACCCTCCTAGGGGTCATGTGAGGCCCAAATAGGTCAAAACTGCAAAAGTACTTTGTAAATCTGAAAAAAACATAAATGCATGGTGTTCTTAGGAAGACCTTTTAGGAATTAACATCAGGGGGGATTCTGAAATCCTCATTCCCTGCACCAAATCAGCCCTGTGTTCTAATATCTAGCAAAAACTTTATGCCTGTATGAAAGTAGACTTAAGCAATGGAATTTCACAACTCTTCTTTATTTTAACTAGCAAATGAAACTTCTAGATGGCACTGAGTCACATGTAAATGGGCATGAGATCTTTGAGGATCTTAAATCCTCCAGGGTAGAAAGGATGAAAGAGACAAAAGACAAGGAACCAGAAAGGCATCTTTGTGATTATCAGGTGTTTGAATGACTGTGGAGAGCAGAGAAAAAAACCTCACCTCCTCCGCAGTTTCCCCTGGGAATTAACGAAATTTAATCTCTGATGACAACACTAGGGTCTCTAAACTCAAGTCAACCCAACTCAAGCATCTCTCAGATGCTTATGCAGATTCAGACTCCGGGAAGAGCTTCCCAATGTGGAGAGTTGTAAAAAGCCAGGAAAAGATGCCTTGGGGAACTTGGGACCTCCCTGGATGGCTTTGGAAGCAATGGGGCTAAATGAATAAAATCATGCCCCACATTAGGGGTGGATGAGTGGATGAGACTCTAGCATTTTCCTTCCTTTTGGTTCTTCTCTATTCAAGTTTACTCAGTTCCCTGTCCCTGGTGCCTGGCACACTGTTGGCCCTGATGGAGAATGAGGCAGTACATTCTCTTACAGTCCAAGCGTGAAACAACAACAATACAAAATGAATGAGGTAGTGGAAAGATAAACAAAGAAAAGAGTCAACAATCACACTATAAGTGCAAATGTTTGACGCCGTGCTGCTCCCCAAATTAAGTGACAAGCCTTGGTCTCCTTCAGGCTCTCAGAGCCCTCCTCCCTCCCTGGGTACCTTTTGCAGGTGGCTCTGAATACATGGAACCCACAAAGTGGGCTGGGATTTTGCTTGGGGCTGAAGGGAAGAGGTGAATAAGATACAGTGGTCACCCTTAAGGAGCGACCACATGACAGGGAGTTCCACTTTTCTCTGAAAGCCCCCATTTGACCTTTGAGATCAATGTGGCGATCCCATTTCCCGGGCCTCAGCCCTAAGGTGATTCCAGATGAACACAGCGGACTTTTAAACAAATTATTATTGTGGTAAAATATGCATAACATAATTTACCAGTGTAACCATTATTAAGTGTATATAGTTCGTCGTGTTAAGAACATTCATATTGTTGTGCAGACATCACCACTGTCCATCTGCAGATTTTTTTCATCATCCCAAACTGAAACTCTGCACCCATTGAACAACAGCTCCTCACTCCCCTTCCCCTAGCTCCTGGCACCCCCCCATGCTACTTTCTGTCTCTATGAATTTGACTATTCTTGGAACCTCCTATAAATGAAATCACAATGTCTTTGTCTTTTTGTAACTGGCTTATTTTACTTAGTATAACATCCTCAAGGTTCATCCGTGTTGTAGCATGGATCAGAATTTCTGTCCTTTTTGAGGATAAATAATATTCCATTGTATGGATAGACCACATTTGTTTAACCATTCATTTGTCGCTGGATACCGGAGTTGCTTCCACTTTTTACACAGCTGATTGATGAACTGCACTGCATTCCAATGGAAGAGTGGAGTCAAATCTACAGAGTTTGGGTGAGCTCCTGCTGCTGTGAGATGAGGGGAGGGTGCGTAAAACACACCACAGGTATTGCTGTCCACTTGAAAATTATTCTGATATTAAGTAACCAATACCTGCTGATAGTGGGAAATTTGGAAAATGCAGAAAACTGTCAAAAAGAATAATATTCATCTCTAATTCCTGTGCCCAGAGATAACACAGGTGATCTATTTATATGTAGAAAAGAGATTAAAAGAGAAAAGAGCAAGATGGTAATGCTAGCCCTCTCTGGTAATCAGGTAGTTGTGCTGTTTCCTTTGCAGTGGTCTGCTTGGGGGAAGTCCCCTGGGGACAAGCCCCTGCACCTTCGAGGGCCAGAGATCCCAGACCCTGCCACTGCGGTTCACGCGAGCCATAGAAGCTGCTGATGCCCAGGCTGGGGTGGGTGCTGTACAAGCATTCTGCATAATTTGCAGGGCGATGTGAGTTTACACATTATGTAAAGCTGCACTCCTGAATGAGAGATCTTGTGGGGCTGGGTATATCAGGCCTATCTGTGGAGAAACTTCCCACTGCCAGGACTCCCTGCTTCTCCCCCGTGGAGGCACCGTTCTGGGAGAGCTTTGGGAGGCTCTCTTGGGCAGCTTATTCCATGTATTGGGAACCGCCAGCCTTTTCCACCTGCCAGCTGGGGATTTTCAGAGCCAGGTAGGAACCAGGAACCTCTAAGACTGGGACAAAGTGAGGAATCCCAGGGCAGGATGGGGTGCAGGGTGGCATGGAAGATAAGGGCAACTGGTGGACAGGGGCAATATTCTCCCAAGGGAACAGAAGAAAAATGTAATCCTCTATTTTCAACAAGTCTTTGAATTGAAACCTTCTGGGGAAATTGATTCAGGAGGGCCCTTTTCCCCCCAGACACTCTGGTGTCTGTGCTATAGTCAGTATACGACAGCAATTCCAACACATCAAATCCTGCCCACATTCCTCTTCTCCGACTTGACACAAACTGTCATTGTGCGATGCCACTGGATCATGGGCCCTGACAATCACAAGAGCAACCTGTTCCCTGATTAGCCCTCTGCAGTTCCCCAGGGACTTTCATGGACACAAATGACCCCGTTTGCTCCCGCCACTCCTCCCACAGGGCAGAAAGTGTTTGATCTTTATCTTAAGACAAAATCCCAGGGGGATTGAGTGACCTTTCACAGATCACCACCAGCCAGTGGTGGGGCCAGGACTCGAAGCCACGTTTGCCAGCACCAGCCCTGCTCTCATCTCCTGCCAGGAGGGTAGGATGGGTTGGTGCAACAGGCCCTGGGAGAGATGGAGGATTAGTGATGCCAGAAACACTGTTGAGAGGCTGGGTCAGGGTGGGCAGGAGGATGAGAATGACCAGATAAAAGTGGTTTCATAACTCCATGAATAATAATTCTGATTCTCTCATACCTGGTGGTTTACTTTGATTTTTACTTTCTTTTTGAGATGGGATCTTGCTCTGTTGCCCAGGCTGGAGTGCAGTGGCATGATCATAGCTCATTGCAGCCTTGATTCTCCCAGGCTCACGCGACCCTCCCTTCTTAGCCTCCCCAGTAGCTGAGATCACAGACACACGCCACTATGCCCAGCTAATTTTTAAATTTTTTTGCAGAGACGGGGGATCTCACTATGTTGCCCAGGCTGGTTTTGAACTGCTGAGCTCAAACACTCCTTCTGTCTTGCTCCAAAAGAGCTGGAGTTACAGGCATGAGCTACTGTGCCCAGCCCTTGGTTTATATTTTTAAAGCCACTTTTACCCGTATTCTTTTCTTTAAAGTTGTGGCTCAATACATATAACATAAAATTGATCATTATTGGCATTTAGTACAATTGGAACAGTGTGCAGCCATCAGCACTATCTAGTTCCAGAACATTCTCACGCTCCCAAAGGAAATCCTGCACTCACTAGTTGTACCGAGAGCCATTGTTATCTCCCTAGACCACACACACGATGTGTCCCTGAACACGAGGCCTTGCTCTTCTCCCCATAAGGGGGGCTGTTTCAAAAAATGCTAATTTGAATGTGTAAGCTTGTAAGGCAATAATGTTATTTTAGTGATATATATATATATGATTTAAATCACACACTATATAAAATAATATTTTAAAATACTGCTTTTCCCGACTTTCCCAATTATGAAACATTCATTTCACATGAAACATTATGTTTACCCCCATCTTTGACATCCATGTCCTTCTGGTCACTAGAACCCTTTGTGTATTGATTCTTCATGTTTGGCAAATATCATTGTCACCACAGTCAAGAGAGGTAGCTGCTGCTTCCTTTTTTTTTTTTTTTTTTTTTTTTTTGAGATGGAGTGTCGCTCTGTCACCGAGGCTGGAGTGCAGTGGCACGGTCTTGGTTCACTGCAAGCTCCACCTCCCGGGTTCACGCCGTTTTCCTGCCTCAGCCTCCCAAGTAGCTGGGACTACAGGCGCCCGCCATTACGCCTGGCTATTTTTTTTTGTATTTTTAGTAGAGACAGGGTTTCACCATGTTAGCCAGGATGGTCTCGATCTCCTGACCTCGTGATCCACCTGCCTCGGCCTCCCAAAGTGCTGGGATTACAGGCGTGAGCCACCGCGCGCCGGCCTAGCTGCTGCTTCTTAATCCACGAGGTGTTTGTTTATTTTTTAATAACAGTTTTTTTGAGATATAATTAAAATACCATAAAATTCACCCATTTAAAGTGTGCAATTTGGTGAATTTTAGTATATTCACACATCTGTGCAACACCACACCATCTAGTTCCAGAGCTCTCTTATCCCCTCTAAGGGAAACTCAGTGATCATTAAGCAGTCACTTCCCATCCCTCCCTTCCGCCACCCCACAACCACTAATCTACGTCTGTCTCTATAGATTTGCCTGTTCTGCATATTCCATATCAATGGGATCATGCAATGTGTAGGAAAAACCGCAAACTGTTTTTCTCTGCTCTCACTCCACAACAATCAACACGGAAGACTTCTGTGACCCCCAAAGATGTGGGGATTTCTCCCGACCCACAAGCAAGCAGTCAGTTCTGCAGCAGAGATCAGCTGGGTGCCTTCTAATTCGATTGAGACACCATCCACCTGGAGACAGCTCAGATCCCACACGTCGAGGGCTCAGTCCCCAACACTGGCCCGCAATGTCAATGCCGATCACAAGTCCTAGGTTGTTTTACCTGTGCTTCTAACCCACTGGCTATAAATTGGAATTGGGGTACCCATGACTCCTCCTTGGGTTCGACTACCTTACTAGAATGGATCACAGAACTCAGGGAAACACTGGTTTACTAGCTTATAAGAGATAGTGTAAGATACAGGTGACAAGATGCATACAGCAAGGTTTGGGAAGGGGCACGGAGCTTTCATGCCTTCCTTGGGCTCATCACCCCTCAGGAACCTCCAATGTTCTGCTATTTAGAAACTCTTCAAAACCTGTCCTTTTTGGTTTTTATGGAGGCTTCCTCATGCAGCATGATGGATTAATCCAGTGGTCACTGGTGATCAACTTAATCTTTAGCTCCTCTCCTGTCCCTGGAGGTTTGAGAGGTGGGGCTGAAAGTCCTAATCCTATAAAGCCTGCCTTTGCCTTCCTGTGATCAGCCCCATCTTGCAGGTACCTAGGGGCTGCCAGCCACCGGTCATGCAAAAGGCATCATTTTGCAGATTCCAAGTATCTTAGGAGTTGTATTCCAGGAAATAGGATTGAAGACCAAATACACATTTTACATATCACCTTCAGTACGTGGCTTTTTACCACTGGCTTCTGGTACTTTGCAGAATGCTTTCTAGGTTGCCCCATGCCGTAGCAAGTGTCAGCACCTCAGTCCTTTTTATGGTGGAATCATGTTCCGTTGTAAGGATTTACTGCCTTTTGTCCATCCATTCATCAGCTGATGGACATTTGTTTGGACAAAAGGCTGTTTCCGCCCTTTGGATCTTGTGAATAGTACCCTGATTCTTTTATTGATCACTCTTTGCAGTATGATTATCCCCATTTTACAGATGACCACTGAGGCAAAGCAATGGGGACCTCCGTCCCATCCTGTGCCCTCCTTTGTCCGGCAGGTCAGGGCTGGTCTTAGGGCAGAGTCGCTGGCTGACTGGAGAAAGAGGAAGAAGCTGATTCCTCAATAAGCCAGGGAGAGCCCAGGAGCACTTAACTGCTGAGAAGCCTGCTGAGGGCCTTTTGCTCACATTTCAAGCCTGTGTAGAACGTGAGAAACAGAAATATGCCTGTGTCAAGGATACACGACCCTAAGAGCCCTTTCTTGGGCTTGCTCAGGTTTGGTGGCGAGAGGAAGCCTCACAGAATCCAGCAGCAGCTCTGCTGGGGACACGGTCCGAGGTGCAACCCACAGTGAAGCCCTGACCTGACCTCCTGATGCTCAGGGGAAGCCATGGGCCCCTCCCGTCCTGCGTTCCTGTCCTTCACAAAGCTCAGTTTGTGGTGGCTCCTTCTGACCCCAGCAGGTGAGTGCTTGTCACCTGTCATTGTAAGACTTCATCTCACGCCTGTCGGCTCACAAACTGTAGGAAGGAGTCCGCAGGTGGACTCGTTGCAACTGTCAAAGCTGCAGGGGACTTCAGAGGCCATCAGCCGGGTGGCTGGTTCCACTGGGAGAGGTGGAGGGGCGGTCACAGCTCTGACGTTAGCATCTGTGTCACCTTAAATGTCCCCAAGTTTCAATGTCCTCAGCTGCAAAATGCAAATAGTATTGTGTACCTCCCAGGCCTATTGTGAGGATTAAACGAAAGTTTGTGACCAGAATCCGGGATACAGGAGGCACTCGGGATGCAGCGCTTTCTGTCCCAGATGGTGCTGACACGTTTTTCTGGGATTTGGAGCTGTAGTTCTCGACTTGCTCGGACAGCAGAGCCCTGAAGGGCTGAAGCTGTTTGCTGAACACAGTGAAAACTGACATGAGCGATGTCATAGAAACGTTTCGAAAAGCTTTGTTTATCTGATAGGAAGTGGCAAATGCCCATGGTTTAAGAAAAAATTGGGGAGGATCCCAAAGCGGTCTATTTCCCTGTTAGCATTAATGGTTCATCCGACAAGTGGGTGGGAACGGGAGACCGCTGACCCTGGCTAGGCTCACTGCAATGCCGGAACCCTTCTCCCTGCAGCCCCCGACTTAGACCAGGCATCTCATCCACTTCCCTGTCCCCGCAGGGGCTCCTCCATATGGGGCTGAATCTTGTCTCTAGATTCAAGTTTCCCTACTTCCCTGCCTCTGCCCCTTCCCCTCGACCCCTGCAGCACTAGTTCCCACTCCTTTCTTCTCTAACATCACAAAGCAGTTGACCTTTCCTGAGCTCCGACGACCCCACAGCCTACTCATGCTGTGCTCAGCTCTGATAGACATTATCATCTGCCATCTTCAACAGTGTTTTGAGATAGGTTCTGGATAAGCATCTCCATTTTACAGATGAGCAAACTGAGGCTCAGTGAGGCTGAGTGGTTCTGATTTGATAGCAGGTGGAGAGGAAGCCAAGCGCCCACCTCCCAGGGCTCCTGGAGACCCCCTCGCCTCTCCCAGTCCCACGGCGTTGCCGCAGGGAGGATCCCATACCCAGGCTGAGGACCGGCTCTTCAAACACCTCTTCCGGGGCTACAACCGCTGGGCGCGCCCGGTGCCCAACACTTCAGACGTGGTGATTGTGCGCTTCGGACTGTCCATCGCTCAGCTCATCGACGTGGTGAGCCTGTCCTCCCACCCCTGGCCCCGGGGAAGGAGATCCTAGACCACCCACCACTTCCCGCCACCCCCAACCGCTTCCCACCCCCCCCCCCCCCACTTCCTCTACCCCAGCCCAGCCCTCACGCACAGCAGTGACCTGGAGTGGGGGCGGGGACGGCTCTTCCCGGGGCTGCTACACTCTTCCCTCTCCCAGCTCTGGAGCTGCCTCCTAGGAGGGCGTTGATTGGCAGCAGTGCTTGTGCGATCCTGGAGAATCTGCGTAAGGGTGGGGTTTCAGAGCGGATGGTGGGCGGGATGGGCTTGGGGTGTCCTATCAGAGGGTCTGAAACAGCCCATCCCACTCCACCCGGTCTTCTGGGACTGGGCCAACCCCTCTAATTGCTCCTGTCTGTCTCTGGGCCAGGATGAGAAGAACCAAATGATGACCACCAACGTCTGGCTAAAACAGGTGAGGGCCCCTCCTCCAGTCCAGGCAGGAGCCTACGGGGAATCCATGGACCCCAGACCCCCCTAGGACTTCTTCGCTAGTGAAAGACCAAGGAACAGCAAGACCCTGAACTTAGTTTACTAAGCAGATGCCACATGGGATGTTCCCAAAGCTGACTTTTTCCACAGGGCCTGTGTTCTTGGTAGCTAGACTTGAGTCTAGTGCCTGAGAAGGTCGCCTCAGGCACTAGAAAGCCACGTGGTGCTTTCCTGGGAGCAGGCATCCATTCATCCCTGCTATTTCGGAATCCTCCCCAAAGCCCGACGGGGGGTTCATTCTGTCCATTTTACAGCTCAGGAGAGCAGGAAGCAGAGAGCAGCTGGGCTGGAAAACGGGGCCCAGCTGTGCCTGACTCCGAGCCCCAGGCTCCTACGAGAGAGCGCTGAGTGCTTAATGTCTATGCTGCCACCCAAATACCCCCAAACTTACAGGCTCACAGCAGCTCCTAGCTCACTGTATCTTATGGCTTTATGGCCAGGAGTTTGGGTGGTTTCTTCTGCTTCACATGGTGACCACTAGGGTTACTTGGTGGTATTTGAGTGAGGGTTCATCTGGTCTGGAGGGTCTAAGACAGCTTAATTCACACATATGTCCCTTAGCGGGGATGTCCGGAAGGCTCTGGAAGGTGCTGGAAGGCTGGACTCAGATGGGCCCCTCGTCCCCTTCAGGCACCCTCAGGGTCTCTCCAGCAGGGGAGTCAGACTTCTTGCCTAGTGGTTCAGGGATTCCAGAGTGAGGGTCCCAAGAGACAGGGAGTAAAAGAAACTGGGCCAGCATTGATCTTGTTGTATACTACTGGTCAAGACAGTCATAGAACCCAGTTAGACTCAGGAAACGACGCACAGATCCCGCTTATGTCGGAGTCTTCCCTCCCTCTGATGCCATAATCCAGGAGCTATTAGGGGTCACTTGGCTCATCTTTACGGATGTGACAGCTGAGGGTCGGAGGGAAGCAGGAACTTGCAAGCTACCCAGCCATGTGGTGTGTGTGTGTGCAGGGAGGCAGGACTAGAACTTGGGTTGACCCAATTGTCCCCATGGGCTGGTCAGCTGGGCTTCAGGGTTGAGGTGGCAGGGCAAGGAAGGAGTACTGGAGTATGAGTCAGGCCAGTCAGCAATGCCTCTGATTAGCTTGTGATACTGGGTGAGCTACGTAACCTCTCAGAGCCTCAGTTTCCTCATCTGCAAAATGAGGATAACGCAGTCTACTACCACATGCCTGGGAGGATTAATGTACCCCAATTTGGTGTGGGTGCCTCAAAATGTTGGTTGGACCTGAAAACTTGACAGATGGACTACAGAGAGAATACGAACCTGATGGAGGCAGGGGGACTGACTTGGACCTGCCTTGGTGGAGGCCTTGGTGGAGGCAGGGCTCCCATCCCATCTCTGGTGGAACTCCTGTAGGGCACTTGGGAGTGCAGTTTGCAGGTCCCAGGGTAACTCCCCTGCCTCACTATATGCCTCTGGCAGGTTGATTTTCCTGTCTCTGGTCCTCAGTTTGCTCATCTGCTAAATGGGGGAGATGCTTTCACCTGCTCTGCATTCCCTGCTTAGTTGTCCTGTGGAGTCTTTTCCTAGATGGAGAGTATAAAACAAACCATAAACTGTGATGCACTAAAAATGAGAGACTTCACTAGAGATGAGTGAGGTGGCCCACCAAGGTCATCCAGCCAGGGATTGGCAGAACAAGGACTAGAGGCAGGACAAGGGTGAACTTCATGTGCCCAGGACCTTGACTACTAAAGTCCAGGCAAAGTGAGAAGGTTGGTTACTTGCTCAGAGCCCGTTCCCAGCACTGCAGCTCCTTCCACTATTCTGGGCTGGGTGGGGAGCCCTGGCTGCTCCAAGGGGGCTGCTTGGCCCAATTCTGGGCATCCCTGGGGTGTGCTAGCTTTGCCCTAGGCTGCTCCCTGAAAACGAGGTTGATACAACTTCCTCCCCATGCACAGGAGTGGAGCGACTACAAACTGCGCTGGAATCCCGCCGATTTCGGCAATATCACATCTCTCCGGGTCCCTTCTGAGATGATCTGGATCCCTGACATTGTCCTCTACAACAAGTAGGAAGCCATTGGGGTCCTGGGGGGATGAGGGGAGGCCAACTGGCAGGGGCTGGGTCCATGGTCTTGGGAGGGGCACCCCTGGTGTCAGCTTCCTTGCCTCCTTCTCGACTGCTTTGCTGAGCATGTCTCCCCCACCTCTCTCTTTATTCTTTCATTTCTTTCCTTTTGTTCTCACTCTACACCAAAATGAATGGCAGCTGAGCACCTGTTAGGTATCGGTGCCTGGCAGTGTGCTAGAGGAACAGAGATTTGTCAATACGGAGTATTCTTTGAGAAATGTGGTGCAGGCTCTAAAAACAATGCCTTGGGGTTGAAGTTGTGAGGGGTGGCAGTGTTGGTCAGACAGGCAGGCAGCATCGGCCAACACCTTCAAAGGCCATGCACTTCCTTGGTGTGCAGTTTCCTTTTTCCCAATCACGTTATTTTGTAGTTGTCTTCAAGACTAAAAAGGAGTAATCTTTGACTGCAATGTCAAGAAGTTAATAGAAGGTAGAGGAGTCTAAAGAGAGCCCCAGTGGACAAAAATAAATCAACAAAAAATATTTTGATGGAATAGACATCTATAATTTCATTTCTGTATTTGGCATCAGGCAATTCTTCCCTTAGAAGTTAAGAAGTTAAAATGAAAAGATGTTTGGTGTTACGTTCATCTAAAAATGTTTTCTAAGGTGGGGCTATAGAGCATGGCTTCTTTGAGTTATAAATAGGTATGAAAAAGAGTTCTGTGGTCAAGGAATTTTGGATAACATTGTATGTAACACCCACCCCCATTCTCGCCCAAGTCTTTTGGAAAATGGGAGAGCACAATAGCGTTTTAAAAATGTTATTAGAAGTCCTGCAGCAAAGACATCCACCCAGCCCAGCATTTCCCAATTCATTTGATCCTACTTTGGAAATGCTATTTTTAAAGAAAGAAATAAAAGAAAAAATGACCCATTTCTGGACTGCTTGTCTTCAGACGGGTCAGATGTTTTTTTTTTTACACTGTCCAGTTCTGGTCAGAACTGAGCCCTTTCACCTAAGCCACTTTGGTGAACACGTGTTCTTCCTGAGTTCTCACACTGGCAGCTCTCACATCTCAGGTGCCTAGTGTTTGCAGCTGCTGCGGGACTCACGAACTCCCCACCCTGTCATATCTCTGTGCCCCATAGCTGGCACCCAGGATCCTCTGGTTTCTGTTTTCTTTAGGGGTGGCAGAGGTCAGGAGCAAAGTCCTACATCAACTATGACTTTGAGTTTGAGGATTACCCAATAAGACTGCAGCCAGTGTTACTTGATTAATTACAAGAATTTTTTTTTGGAGGGGGGTACAAAATTCCAAGCCAGAGTCCTGCTGACATTTAGAAAAGGGTCCCCTCCACCCAGATACCCCACTCAAGGTTAACAGGAAGGCGTCAAAGAGTTTGCCAGGTTCCTTCCCCCAAATGAGCACATGTTGCCATCTAGTGGTCGTTGTGTGTGATAAACAAAATGCTTTAAAACAATTGTGTTTTTGCCTGGACGCGGTGGCTCACGCAGTACTAATCCCAGCACTTTGGGAGGCCGAGCAGGCGGATTACGAGGTCAAGAAACTAAGACCATCCTGTCTAACATGGTGAAACCCTGCCTCTACTAAAAACACAAAAATTAGCCGGGCATGGTGGTGCGTGCCTGTAGTCCCAGCTACTCGGGAGGCTGAGGCAGGAGAATCGCTTGAACCCTAGAGATGGAGGTTGCTGTGAGCCGAGATCACACCCCTGCACTCCAGCCTGATGACAGAGTGAGACTCCACCTCAAAAAAGAATTTTTTTTTTTTTTTTTAACTTTTGTCTCAGTGTATTTGTTACTCCCTTACAAAGTTCCTATTTCCAGCCTGCCTGTATCTCTACCATGGAACTACTTCATGGGGGAATAAGGCTCCCTGTTCCCAAGCACTCAGTTCTGATTTCTTGGATTTTAGAGTTGGCTGTGGGAATTAGAGGGGGAGGGAGGATGGTTAAAGGCTAGAGCAGGAGCCCACTGAGCCACCTCCTGGTGGAATCAGGGGTGAGGCTTCCAGGAAGTGCTGCCTGACTGGTCACCACTATTCCAGTGTCCCCAGACTCCTTGTGGGCCCTTGAATGCCTAGTCCCATGATACCCCGATTCACACTCTCTGTCCCTGTGCGAGCCTCTACCGGAAAGCTCTCTGCCCACGTCTCAGCCAAATGCTGCCATCAGTCAAGGCCTTTTGCAAATGGCAGGCTTCTCGATGACCCTGCTCACCTCCCAGATTTTCCCCCAAAGGGCCCGGGGAGCACCCAGACCGCCCTCCTAGTGTTGCCAGCTGCCTCCCTGATGTTGCAGTGGTTCCTGGAGACATCTCATCTCCTCATGGCTCCTTAAGGGCAGGGACCTTTCTCATATTCCTCTTCTGCACAGCTCTGGTACAGGCCCTAGTGGATGAGGGGCTCAAAAACGCATGTTAAATGGATACATTCAAGGGAGTATCTTCACCCGCAAAGAAATTAGGTCTCTTCTGAGCAAGGATGATCCCAGGTGGAAAGGGATCACCCTCCTGAGGGGCCAACTCATCATCTGCTAGGGAAGAAAAACAGACTCATAGATATCACTCTAAAATATTAAATGTTCAGCGCACAGGAGGACAGCTTTGACCCACTGCGATATCATCTCTGCCCAGCCAATCAGCAGCAAGCACCTGGCCACACCCACCCCTTCCCCAAAACTGCCTTTGAAAAACCCCTAACCTGCGAAGTTTGGAAGAGCTGCTTTGAGCGCTATCTCCATCTCCCCTGTGGCATGGCTGGCCTTGTGTCTATTCAACTCTTTCCTTACTGCAAATGAAATAAAATATTAAATGACTAAAAATAGGCAATCAAATGACATATACCCCATGATCACAAATATATATGATTGTCATATATTGATAATGTATACATATTCATTTTACATTTTATATACACATATTTATCATCAAAATGTTATTAATGGTTGTTTTCAGAATTCTTGGTACTTCTCTCTATTCCTCACAATTCCTCCTTTTGTATTTAAGAAGGTAGTAATTGACAAGACAGCTCAGTGGCTATAAATGTGTGTGCCGGGGGAGACTTACACACTTGTATAAATAAACCCCACCAGGGTGGCCGGGTCTGACTTGGTTCTTGGGGTTCCCCTGCTGCCAGCTCTCTGAGTAGCTTGGCTCAGGCAGGTGGGTGTGCAGGGGTCTCCCCAGCTCCTCTCCTCTCCCCAGTGCAGATGGGGAGTTTGCAGTGACCCACATGACCAAGGCCCACCTCTTCTCCACGGGTACTGTGCACTGGGTGCCCCCGGCCATCTACAAGAGCTCCTGCAGCATCGACGTCACCTTCTTCCCCTTCGACCAGCAGAATTGCAAGATGAAGTTCGGCTCCTGGACTTATGACAAAGCCAAGATCGACCTGGAGCAGATGGAGCAGACGGTGGACCTGAAGGACTACTGGGAGAGTGGCGAGTGGGCCATTGTCAATGCCACGGGCACCTACAACAGCAAGAAGTATGATTGCTGTGCCGAGATCTACCCTGATGTCACCTACGCCTTTGTCATCCGGCGGCTGCCACTCTTCTACACCATCAATCTCATCATCCCCTGTCTGCTCATCTCCTGCCTCACCGTGCTGGTCTTCTACCTGCCCTCCGACTGCGGCGAGAAGATCACGCTGTGCATCTCGGTGCTGCTATCGCTCACCGTCTTCCTGCTGCTCATCACCGAGATCATCCCGTCCACCTCGCTGGTCATCCCGCTCATCGGCGAGTACCTGCTGTTCACCATGATCTTCGTCACGCTGTCCATCGTCATCACCGTCTTCGTGCTCAATGTGCACCACCGCTCCCCCAGCACCCACACCATGCCCCGCTGGGTGCGGGGGGCTCTTCTGGGCTGTGTGCCCCGGTGGCTTCTGATGAACCGGCCCCCGCCACCCTTGGAGCTCTGCCACCCCCCAGGCCTGAAGCTCAGCCCCTCTTATCACTGGCTGGAGACCAATGTGGATGCCGAGGAGAGGGAGGTGGTGGTGGAGGAGGAGGACAGATGGGCGTGTGCAGGTCACGTGGCCCCCTCTGTGGGCACCCTCTGCAGCCACGGCCACCTGCACTCCGGAGCCTCAGGTCCCAAGGCTGAGGCTGTGCTGCAGGAGGGTGAGCTGCTGCTGTCACCCCGCATGCGGAAGGCACTGGAAGGCGTGCACTACATTGCCGACCACCTGCGGTCCGAGGATGCCGACTCTTCGGTGCGTTGGGGTTGGGAGAGGGGCCAGCCTAGGTGACCCCATCTACTTAGCGGGGAACCACCTTACCACAGAGTGTGAGCTTGGGCAGCCCAGGCCCCTCCCGTGAGGACCCACTTCCCTCAGTCATGGTCCTTAGAAGTATGGAATAAATAGCGAGAGAGCACATGTAGCTGGCCCCTCTGAGGACATTGATTGGCAGGTGGCAGTTTACACACCATTGGGTCAGGCATGAGCAGCTCAGCCTAATAGGGAGCCTGAGAGCCAGAGAGGGAGGACCCCAGATGCTGAACCCCATGCCTCCCTCAGGCCGCCAGCTCCCACCATTGCCTTGGAGGTGGCGGGAAGCAGGGGGAGCATTTCAGGAGAGACCTAGAAAGTCAGCTGCTGCAGCGTCAGCCTTTGTCTTTTGTCTTGGATGGTCTCTTCCTCTGCTTTCTTGTTAGTGGACTCTTGAGGATCTTGCAAACTTCACTCTTCAACCACAAACCCTGCAGTTTCTTGGTTGTGCCAGGTGGACTCCGCTCCCCCCTCCCCCGCCATGGCATTGGCCACACCCTGACCCCTGCCCCAGCCCCTGTCTGCCATTATTACATGAGCCGGCCACTACTCTAGCACAGGCCTCCTCCTGATGGAGCCAGGCACAGGGAACAGGGTTCCTGGGGAGGAAGGAGGGCGGAGGGAGGGAGGGAGGACAGGCCGAACGAGATGAGTTTGAGTTGGGTCAGGGCCACTACTCTACCACTACTCTTACCAGCCTAGGGAAGGATGAAAGGCTGGGAGGTTATTATGAGTGGCCTTGATGAATAGATAAGGAAATTAATCATGATGTCATCCAGGAGCAGTGAAGAATCCAGGCTCCATTGTCTGGGCTGTGAGCCCAAGTTCTACAAAGCCCCTGCCCCACCCCCAGCCTGCCAGGGGTCCCAGCCACCTTCGCCTGTTTCCCTCTCCCCAACTCCAGCAGGTGGGTGAGGAGGCAACCTGTGGGCAGCAAAGTCCGGTGTTGCATTGAAGTCACTGCAGACTCCCTAGAAGGGCCCATGCCCCTGGGTGGTCCTGCGGCCTCCTTGCGTCCCTCTAGCTTCCTTTACCTATAGTCTGGGAGCAAAACATGGACATGTGGAGGGGCTGGGATGGGAGGGGAATCATCAGGGGAGCCTTGAAACTGCCCGTCCCTCCCCTCCACCCACCCCGCTCCGTGTGCTGACCTTTGCTCCCCAAGGTCTCTGTGGGGCAGTTACTGCTGCCCCCAGTGGCCGTCTGTGCAGGGGCTGTGCATGGGGGGAACCCATCCCCTTTCCTGGGCCTGGCCCCCGTCACTGTGTGCTGTCTTCCCCACAGGTGAAGGAGGACTGGAAGTACGTCGCCATGGTCATTGACAGGATCTTCCTCTGGCTGTTTATCATCGTCTGCTTCCTGGGGACCATCGGCCTCTTTCTGCCTCCATTCTTAGCTGGAATGATCTGACTGCACCTCCCTCAAGTTGGCTCCCAGGGCACCCCCGCTGGCTATCTGTTGACCATCTCTGCTGCAGCTGCCTCTAGTGTCCTCTTTGGGGTGAGCAGGTGTCTCTCTGCGGAGTCTGGACACTGACCCAGGCATTGCAGGCTTCCATCCAGTTCAACATTATTGTACCAGGGCTGAGAGCCTGCTGGGTGCAGACTCCTGTTTTGGATACTGAGGAGCTAGGGAAGCTCTGCAGAAGGTCACAATAGTGTGGTGACCAAGTGGGGCACAGTAAGATTCTCCTGGAGGAGCAGTGCAGACCCTAAGTCACAGAAGGGTCAACCAGGGGGACAGTGGGGCCAGGGTGACGAGGAAGGGAATGCAGACCTCAAAGGAGGGGCCATGGGGGCAAAGGGGAGGGTTCCTTGGGGGTGGAAGGGCTCTGAACAATGTTTAGACTTGGGAATGAGCCCGAAGTGCCAGGGAGAACAGCCAGGTGAGGTAGGAGGTTGGAGAGCCAGGTGGGGTCTCTCTAAGCCAGGCTGGGGATGAAGTTCAGAGTCTGTCCGAGTTTCAGGGTGCTGAGCTGTACGATCCAGCAGGGAAGTAATAAGGGCTCTTCCAGAAGGGGAGGAAGCGGGAGGCAGGGCCTGTACCTGAGGTGGAGGTGCAGGGCAGATCTTCCCTACTGGGGAGGGACGGATTGTTGGATACAGGTGGCTGGGCTATTCCATCCATCTGGAAGCTCATTTGAGCCTCCAGGCTTCTCCTTGACGTCATTCCTCTCCCTTCCTTGCTGCAAAATGGCTCTGCACCAGCCGGCCCCCGGAGGTCTGGCAGAGCTGAGCCATGGCCTGCAGGGGCTCCATATGTCTGTACACGCGCAGCGGGCAAACGAGAAAGACCATCCTGAGCTGCTCCTGACCCAACTCAAACTCATCTCGTTCGGCCTGTCCTCCCTCCCTCCCTCCCTCCCTCCGCCCTCCTTCCTCCCCAGGAACCCTGTTCCCTGTGCCTGGCTCCATCAGGAGGAGGCCTCACTTGGGAGTTGAAGATCTCTGCCTTTAGTTCCTTTGATTCTGAACTTCTCAAGGGCAGGACCACTGCCTGTTATTTTTCCCATCCCCAGCACCTAGCACAGCACCGGGTGAGTGGATCAGCACTTAAGGCATTTGTTCTGAGTGGCTGAGGGGAGCAAGCTGTATTGTTTGGGCCCCAGGACTGCTGCGTAGATGGCAAAGCTGTGGTCCTGTCCCTTATCAGCCTGGCCCGTCTCTCCCAGAGCCCCAGGGTGTGTTGACCTGCTCTGAACCCCTCAGAGCCGCCTGTGTGTGCACTTTGGAATGCACCACCCCAAAGCCTGAGGCTGCACCCGGGATCCCAGGCCTAGCTGCTGCTCCTGGGATCGGGCACCAAACCTCTCCCCAGCTCTGTCCAGACCAGAAGGTGGGACCTTGGCAGCTAACAGATGTGGGCACTGGGTTCTTGGGACAGTGTGGAGGCTCCAGGCAGGAAGCCGACCAGGGCGAGCTTCCAGTTTCCTTTTGGTCCTAGGGGTCCCCTCCTTCCAAACCCTGAAATCTCTCTCCCTGACACTCCCAGCCTGCCTGTGACACCCTGGCCCACGCCCCGCCATGCCTCATTCCTCTCCCACTACCCCCTGCTCATGGCGCATCTGGTTTCTGTCTCCTGTCTACTCCCATGCATGCAGCCCCCAGCCTCCCCTCTCCTCCCGCTTGCTCTCCGGAGGCCTCAGAGCTCTCAGGTCCAGACTCCCAGACCCACTGTCCTGAGACAGTGATGTTCACTCCTGTTATCCACATCTCCCATCCATCTTGCATGTGAATAAAGAGATTAAATAAAGCTGCACCTACTGCTCACTCGACTGTGTGGCCCCCTCCTTGCCAGCCACACTTCAACATCGCCAGTGTCACCCAAGCCCCTCCAGAAGCTGGGTGGTTTGGGGGCCCACTGGGAGAGAAATGACATAGCATTCCTCATGTGGCCATGGAGGGGACTGCTCTGGGTCCCTCCTGGAAAGTCGCCCCCCACGGCCCCTGCAAGGGCAAAGAGGCCAGCACACACCCCTGACCCACTGCCGAGCATCGCCGTTTGTCCCTCCTTGGCCGACGCCCAGCGCTGGACAGCCCTTGATCTCCGTCCAACATGAACACAATCGGTTTCTTCCAAGGCTTGGCTCACAGTCCCCATTCTCCCACAAAGGGCGGGTCAAACAAACAAAATAAACCGCAAAGCAAATGGGACAATTTTAATTCAACCACAAGTCAAATAGAAAGAAGTTAAAAGAATGTTTATGCAAACACGCGAGAAAATGGGGTGCAGATGAGAACGGGGGTCGGTGGGAGAAAAAGGAGGAGTAAGAAAAGAGGGAAAAGAAGAAAGGGAAAGTAAAGGAAGAAAGAGAAAGAGGGGCAGGAAGAGAGTGGATTTGGCCCAAGGTCCTATCTTGGCCGCCATCTCTCTGCTTCTTCCCTCTGATGCTTGGTTTGTTGACAACACAGCATCCTGTGCCTGGACTCCCAATTAGGTTGTTCCTGGACTATGCCCCAGGTCCTCCCTCAGGAGGGCACATGCTGTCAGTCCAGACCAAACTCACATTAAATAAATTCCAATATACACTGTACAAGAATGCCAGGCCCATCCCTCATCTCACTGGCTGCTTGACCCCCAAAACAAAGCTTCTCCCCAGCTTCTCTGTGCATCAGGGGACATCTGAGGGCCGAAGAGGAAGGAAAAGGAATAGCTTGGTTCCCAAATCGGCCTGCCATGTCCATATACAAAGCTAGGGGCACCGTGTGACACTCCCCCACCCCCAGGAGCCCCCTGCGTGGACCAGGCTGGCGTAGGGAAGAGTGGCCAGGCAGCAGCAGTGCCCCCTCCGAGCCATCTCTGTCACCCTCACCCTGTGTCCATAGCCCAGAGTCCCCTCTGTCCAGCTGCAGCCTGAGCAGTACAGCATGGGGTAGGGGTGGGGAGAGGGGGTCGTGCAAAGTGGCAAGGGAAGGTGACTCCCCTCGGCCTTCCCCCTGGAAGACCCACATGACCAACAGCAAGGCAGGGGAGGTACATGGCAGGCAGGGGCGGAAGATGCAGGCAGGTGGCCCCCACCCTCCGTCACTCTGCAGGCGGGTGGGCCAGATTGGCCAGAACCTTGGCCTGGTCCACAGCGTCGAGCAGGTTCTTGGCGTCCACGGCCAGGGTGTGTGAAGCCGTCAGCATCTGCCTCTTGCACTCCTCACTCAGGGAGGTCACGGCGTTCTGCTGCGCCAGCCGCATCTTGTTGATGAGCTCTGCCAGGTCTTTGTTGAGCAGTTTCTGGGTGCCCTCGATCTGTAGGAAGATCACACAGGACAGGTTGAGGGGCCACAAAGTCTACGCCTGGAGGATAGGGAAGCCACAGAGGTGTCCATCTGCATGCTGGCCAAGGCAATCAGAAGTTCCCTGGAAGCAAATCAGACAGGAGTGGGCTGAATGCAACACCCCGTGCAGTGTGGAGTCAGGTCTACAAGGACTCACATCTCAGACCCCAGCCGACCCTGTGTAGGTCCAGCCTGACCATCCCTTCATGGAAACATCCTCTTATGCTTTCTAAAATGCGAATCTGATCTTTTTTTTGAGACTGAGTTTTGCTCCTGTCGCCCAGGCTGGAGTGCAGTGGTGCAATTTCAACTCACTGCAACGTCCGCCTCCTGGGTTCAAACAATTCTCCTGCCTCAGTCTCCTGAGTAGCTGGGATTACAGGCACTTGCCACTATGCCTGGCTAATTTTTGTATTTTTAGTAGAGATGGGTTTTCACCATGTTGGCCAGGCTGGTCTCAAACTCCTGACCTCAGCTGATCCTCCCACCTCGGCCTCCCATAGTGCTGAGATTATAGGCGTGAGGCACTGCTCAGCCATCCACTGAAGCCTTGAACTTCTCAAAATCATCCATGAGGGTTGGAATCAACTTCTTCCAAATGGTTAATGATATTTTGACCTCTTCCCATGAATCACAAATGTTCCTAATATTATCTAGAATGGTAAATCCTTTCCAAAATATTTTCAATGAACTTTAGTCAGATCCGTAAGAGAAATCACTATCTATGGCAGCCATGGCCTTAGAAATGTATTTCTTAAATAATAGAAGTTGAAGGTAGAAATTACTCCTTGATCCATGGGCTGCAGAATGGATACAGTGAAAACATTAATTTCCTTCTATATCTCCATCTAAGCTCTTGAGTAGAGGCATTGTCAATGAGTAGTAATACTTGAAGATAATCTGTCTCTCTTTTTTTTTTTTCTGAGCAGTAAACCTCAACAGTGGGCTTATGATACTCAGTAAAACATGCTGTAAACAGATGTGCGGTCATCGAGGGTTCATTGTTCCATTTATAGAGCATACGAAAAGTAGATTTAGGTTAATTCTTAAGGGACCTAAGGTTTTCAGAATGGCCAATGAGCACTGGCTTCAATCGGCATTAGCCCCTAACAAGAAAGTCAGCCTGTCCTTTGAAGCTTTGAAGCCAGGCATTGACTTCTCTAGCTATGAAGGTCCTAGATGGAATCTGCTTCCAATAGAAAGTCGTTCATCTACACTGAAAAATCTGTGGTTTAGTGGAGCCATCTTCATCAATGATCTTAGCTAGATCTTCTGGAGAACTTGCTGCGGCTTCTCCATCAGCACTGGCTGCCTCACCTTGCACTTTTATATCACAGAGGTGGCTTCTTTCCTTAAACCTCATGAACCAATCTCTGCTAGCTTCCAACTTTTCTGCTGCACCTCCCTGAACCTCTCTCAGCCTTCATAGAATTGAAGGCCTTGCTCTGGATTAGGTTTTGGGAAAAGAGGATGTTGTGGCTGGCTTGATCTTCTATCCAGACCACTCCAACTTTCTCCATATCAGCAATAAAGCTGTTTCACTTTCTTATCATTCATGTGTTCACCGGAGTAACTAACTTTTCCTTTGCATTCACAACATGGCTAACTGGGACAAGAGGCCTGTTTTTTGGCCTATCTTGGTTTTCAACATGCCTTCCTCATGCAGCTTAATCATTTCTAGTTTTTGATTTAAAGTGAGAGGTGGGCGACTCTTCCTTTTACTTGAACATGCAGAGACCACTGTAGGGTTATTAACTGGCCTAATTTCAATATTGTTGTGTCCCAGGGAAACGGGAGGCCCAAGGAGAAGATAGGGGATTGGATGGCCGGAGGAGCAGTCAGAACACACACAACATTCATTGATAAGTCTTCTGTGGGCACAGTTTATGATGGCCCCTCAAAATGATTACAATACTAACATGGCTGATCACCGATCACCAATCATCAACCATAATCATACTGAAAACGTTTGAAATATTGTGAGAATTACCAAAATGTGAAGAGACACAAAGTGAGCACGTGCTCTTGGAAAAATGCCACCAATAGGCTTGCTCATTGTACGGTTGCCACAGATGTTCAATTTGTGAAAAATGAGATATCTGGGAAGTGCAATGAAAGCAAAGTGCAATAAAATGAGGTGTGCCTGTTCGTAGCTGGTGCCCAAGAGGTATTTACAAATGAAGTAGATGAATGAATGAATGGGTTGGCATCCCAAGGGTAAGGAGCTCTTAACTGAGATGAGACAGCCCCACGGCCCCACCTAGGGCTCCTGCATGGGTTGTCACTGCCCCTGAGAGAGAGGCCAGGAATTGGCCCAAACTCTCCTGCCTTCTCCTGCCTTGGGCAGCCACTGACAGTAGGGACAGTGGCGGGATGTGGTACTCATCTGTGCCGCAGGGCTGGCCGCTGGGAAGCAGGGGATCAAAGGGCTCCAGACGGACAATCAACAAACATCCCATGGCACTGTATTGTGTGCCTATGGCTTTGGCAACTAATTACCAGAAATTTAGTGGCACAAAACAACACGGATTTATTGTCTTATAGTTCTGAAGGGCAGAAGTCTGAAGTGGGTCCAACTGGGCTAAAGTCAAGGTGGCCACAGGGCTGGTTCTCCCTGGAGGCTCCAGAGGAGAACCTGTTCCTCGCCTTCTCCAGCTCCAAGAGGCTGCAGCCTTCCTTGGCCTGCGACCTCCTTCATCCATCACATCTGTCACTCTGACCGTGTGTATCTTGTCACACACTGCCTCCCCCTTGTTTTATTTATTTATTGTTTTGAGATAGGGTGTCGCTGCTGCCCGGGCTGGAGTGCAGTGGTGTGACCACGGCTCACTGCAGCCTCCACCTCCTAGGCTCAGTCTATCCTCCCACCTCAGCCTTCTGAGCAGCTGGGACTACAGGCACAGGCCACCACACCCAGCTAATTTTTGTATGGTTTTGCCATGATGACCAGGCTGGTCTCAAACTCCTGAGTTCACGCAATTCACCTGCCTTGGCCTCCCCAAAGGTTGGCATTCTAGATGTGAGTTGCCACACCCAGCCAGTGTTGTCACAGAGATCCCTGTAAGATCAGGACCCCTGATCCCGGGATCTCTGTGACAACACTGGGCCCAGTCTGATAACTGAGCACAATCTCCCAATCTCAAGGTTCTTAACTTTATCACATTTGCAAAGTCTCTTTTGCCATGGAAGGGGGCATGTTTCCAGGTGCCAGGGCTTAGGATGTGGACATCTTTGGGGGCCTTTACTCTCCCTACCGCAGGTACTATCTCGTGGAGCACCAAGAGTCTTGTTTTGATTTTCAGTGATTGTTTCTCATTTAAATAAAGAAAATCAGATTAAATAATTAAAGAAACCTTAAGTGCTATTTCTATGACTCATCCATGTTAATCTTAACACAGACGGCAAGGCAACCAGACAAACGATAATAGGAGGGGGGAAAGGAAGGTGTGTCCCCTTTAGCACAACCTCAGTAAGAATTCACTGCCATCATCTGGAGACCTGAACTAGGAAATCCCCGCTAGCATCTGACCAGGTCCCTGGGTGCCCTCTCAGCCCTCTGGTGGTAGCTGATGGAATGAGCCACACAGAACCCACCTGGTGGGGACTCAGTGGACAGACATGATGTTGCCCAGGCAGCCCTCGTGAGCCTCTCATGGAAGCATAAGCAGGAACAGGTGGGGGTGCAGGAGCAAAGCAACAGCCTATGGCGCTGTCTGGGATAGGACACTCACCTCTGTCCGTGAAGACGACGGCAAGGAAGGCAGGAGATCATCCACGCTCCCGATGAGCTTCCGCAGGGTAAGCCCCACGTTCTGAGGAGAGAAAGGGGCAGGATGGCTACCACTCATGGCTTTTGGAGACAGCCAGGTTTCCCCTGGGGAGAGCTCTCCTGGGGTGGTGCTTGGCCCCATGAGTGGCCTGGGACTCAATTCCCCTGGCCCAGCTTGCTCTAACAGGATCTGCTGGGCCAGCCAACACGAAGCGCAGTTCTCCTTCCTTCAGGGCGGAGTTGAGCTGCCTCCACCTCCCCGACCTGGCCCTGCTCTCACCTTCACCACCACCACATAGCCCTCGGGGGGCAGCTGACAGAGCTCATTCTTGAGCTCCAGCACAGCCCGCACCAGCTCCATGACATTGAGGTACACCAGGTCATCGGTCCGGTCCAGGTTAGCTGTGGGCTGGATGGACTGAGGGGAAGACACAGATGGCTAGTGAGTGGAGGAGAGCCAGAGGCGTGGCACCATTCTCTCCTGGGCAGGCACCACTGCGGCCAACTCCACCACCAGCCCAATTTGAAAGGACTATTCTCTAGAACAATCATGCCCTGTCCCATGATGCATTGCCCCTGTCCACTTCTGGGGCAGTTTCCAGCCAGGGAGCCTTAACGAAATACTAGTGGTAGCCTCACAACAGACTAATAGAACCACCGCCTGGACATAGGGTGCAGGTAGGCTTTTTTTTCTTTGAAGAGACAGGGTCTCACTCTGTTGCCCAGCCTGGAGTATAATGGCACAGTCATAACTCACTGCTGCCTTGACCTCCTGGGCTCAAGCAATCTTCCCGCCTCAGTCTCCTGAGTAGCAGGCATGCCACCAAGTCCAGCTAATTTTTAAAAAAATTTTTTAGTAAAGACGGGTTCTTGCTATATTGCCCAGGCTGGTCTTGAATTCCTGGGCTCAAGCAATCCTCCTGCCATGGCCTCCCAGAGTGCTGGGATTACAGGTGTGAGCCACTGCACCTGGCCTGTGCAGAGGGTTTCAAAGTTCCTTGGGTGATTGTAATGGACAGCCAAGGCTGAGAATCACTGTTCCAGAGGAAAGAAAGCCAGCACCACCCCAGATGGATGTAAGAAAAATGGGTGCTGGAAACCAAGTGAGGAGGCTCAGAAGAGGAAGGGAGCCCACATCCCTTTCCCTGAGGCTGGACCAGGGAGTTCTACTCCAAGTCTGGGAGGGGGATGAAGGGTGGGAGATTGGTTCTTCCTCTTGCTTTTTCATGAATTAGCTGTGTGGCCTTAGGCAAGGCACCCCACCCCACTCCCCCTGCCCCGGGCTTCATCTGTATAATGAGGACACTGCACTGGATTCTGAGAACTGTGAAGCTTTCATAGTCCATGGTCTTCAGTCTTGTGCAACTCTCACTCTCATTTCTTATCAGTTTCAGCGGAGCCAACACATACCTGCGCGCCCAGCCTTGGGGGCTTCTGTGGGGGCCCTGTGAACTCCACTGCAACAAAAAGAACAGCAAGTGGGGGGCAGTTCTCAGCACTCCAACCCTTCCCTTCATACCTGCTGACATCAAATGAACCCCCTCCCCTCTACCACCAGGAGACCTCAGGGAAATTAACTCTGAATCCAGGAAGCAGGAAGGAGAAAGAACCTCCTGGTCTCTCTGGTTTTGCAGTAGTCAGGGATAGCACTGTTGTCCCTTTTATAGGAAGAAAAAGGCAAAGTCCCAGCAAGATGCGGGGATTGCAGTGGTGCCCCAGCTCTGGCTTGGGGTTCCTGCCTGATGGACACAAGGCCTGACGGACAGTACTGGGTCATCTGAAGGGAAGAAACCTCTCTCTGAAGCCAGCAGGTGTCTGTGGTGCCCCTGCCCTGGGGAGACAGCAGCTCATGGAGTAAATTTGTGTGGATTCTCTAATGGTTTTCCCGGAGTGTTTGGGGCTGAAGGAAGCAAAATTGCAGCAGAAGCATGCTATTCACTCCCACTTTGAAGAGCAAAGACATACACAAGTCCACTCAGCACACTTTGTTCCATTTTTTTTTTTTTTTTTTTTTTTGAGACAGGGCTTGCTCTGTCACCGCGGCTGGAGCACAGTGGTGTGATCACAGCTCACTGTAGCCTCAACCTTCTAGGCTCAGGCAATCCTCCTGCCTCGGCCTCCTGAGCAGCTGGGCTTGCAGGCATGCATCACTATGCCTAATATTCTTAATCTTTTGTAGAGATGAGGTCTTGCTATGTTGCCCAAGCCAGTCTCAAACTCCTGTGCTCAAGTGATCCTCCCACTTCAGCCTCCCAAAGTGCTGGGATTACCGGTGTGAGCCATCACACCTGGCCTTCTATTCTCACCTCTGCCACCAAAGAGCTCTGCGACCACCCCAGGCAGCTCACACTCCCAGGGCCTTAATTTTCATTTGTAAGATAAGAGAGTGAGCTCAGAAGGGACCCTAAAGTCAGAAGACTTGGGTTCAAATCTGAGCTTTGCTAACTATTAGCTGTGTGACTTTGGATAAGTTACTTAACCACCTTGTACCTCAGAAGATAATAAATGGTCCCAGGCCCATGTCTGACTTGTGTCCAGTTCTGTGACTGCTGTCATCCTGCTCCTCCTCAGTGCCACCCCTCCAGGCCCTGGGCTTACTGCTGGCTCTTCCCTCCCTGCCTTCAACAGGGTCTTCCGGAGAGAGCCTGAGGGCTCAGCTGCCCCTCCCACTTTCTCTCCTCTGTCCCTCAGGCCTACAGAAGATGAATCTGAACTGGGAGAGGCAGGTGGCACTGCTTAACTTTCCCCGCAGGAGCCTCTGACAGAGCAGGAAATAAGGAAGAGAGAATTCCCAACTCCTCCAAACTAATGCAGGAGGGGGATGACTTGAGGAGGGGCCTGAGGATGTGGCTGCTGAGAGAGAGATGGGCAGGGCGCTGGACAGGGAGAGGAAGGGGGTGGAGGGAGTGGAGGAGAAGCTGGCCCGCCCCATGTGCTCTGAATTAAATCACAGCTGATGCTGCAGGAAACGCAGACAGACTCTTCTGCTCCCTGCCCTGGGCGGTGGGCAAGGATGGTGGTTCTGAGCAAGGTGCCAAGTGGAAACCCCCCGAAGAAGGGCGGGAACACTCACTGTAGCCGACCTCCTTCTCTGGCGTCTGGAGGAAGGAGGAAAGAGAGCGTGAACGTCACTCATGCGGCTCTGGAGACAACCCCCTCCCCCGTTACCCATTCCCCAGTCCCTCCACTGTGTGTTTAGAGATTATAGCCGTGGGGTCAGGGGTGCTTCTGGGAGCAGCTTGTGACCCAAAGCTACCATTCTGGGAGGCCGAGGGGCCTTGGGGAGGGCCACAGACAGCGTTAAGGGTGCAATCACAGGAGACTTCAGGAAAAGGGCCACGTAGGGGTTGGCGGAAAAGGAAAAGACACCCTCCCAACACGGGAAGCCACTGAGGAGGAGCTGGGCAGGCCCGGGGGTAGGAGCAAGGGTGGGGTCCTATGGTGGACGAGGCCTTCCCAGGCCTTGGCATGAAGGAAGAGGCCTCTCCTGGTGACTCACCAACGGGGACTTATCATTCATATAAACCATGGGGTCCTGCAGAGGAAGAAACAAGAGCAAAGGACTTAGAATTCTGGAGCTGAAAGCACCAAGAATTCAGGGGACCCTTGCCCCAGCCACCTGGGGAGGTGGAAGAGGACACAGATGGGTGCAGGGCACCGACATCCTTCCTGGGGTGCTCACCAGGGACTTCTCCTCCTGCCTGAGCCACTGGTAGTCCTCCACCATCTGCTTCTGCTGCTTGTCCAGGATTTGTCGCATCTTGATCTTCTCGGCCTCCCACAGCTGCTGGGCCTCTTCTCGGCTGCTGGGTCGGATGAAGTCCTCCTCCTAGGAGGACGGCAGAGAGAAGGGAGAGGATGCAATGAGCCCTGCTCTCAGACTCAGGCAGGGACAGTCCTCTGAAGAACCTCATGGCAGCAGCAAGCCTTGGCCTGGCCAGCTGCTTTTTTCTCATAAGTTTGTTCTGAAACCCAGAGCTATATGTGCAGATGGTTACCGGGTATCAACCCGAAGCATGTGCCTGCATTGCAATGTGATACCAAACCCAAGAACCCATATTGCTCAACATGTGCTGTATTCAAATGATTACATGATCTGCTCATGATATTTTGTCAAGTGACCGCTCTACTATTATCTCAGTATTTGTGATGGTTGCTGTCATTTAATAGATTTAAAAAAGAAAACTATAATCTCAGTGTTTGTGATGGTTGTTGTCATTTAATAGATTTAAAAAAGAAAACCTATTAAAGTCTATTAAAATCTACTAAAAGCATCCAAAGGGTTTCCAAGGGGCTGGCTTTGCTTAGCTGGAGAGCATCACACCCTTCTGATGCTATCTCCACCTAAGGACCAAGGTGGCAGGTCTGGAAGCTTTGAGAGACAGAGGTGCTGCCTCTAGCCTCACGGCGTGCAGTCCCACGTGTGTCCATGAATGAGCAGAGCCTGAGAGAACAAGCAACAGCATGCACCCACCAATCATGCCTTCCTGTTAAGACATACTCTTTATTAAGATAATAGCTTGGGTTATTTAACTAAATGTTAGGAGAAATGCATGAGCTAAGGGATAAAATAGGAACAAAATTTCATGAAATACAGCACTACAGAGATAAGATAAATGCAATCATAGCTTGAGTTATTTAACCAATGATTAGAAGAAATGCATGAACTAATAGATAACATGAAAAACAAAATTCAAAGAAATATAGTTTGATAGAGATAAGATAAATGTTTCCTCTCCCTAGATCTAGTAATCTAACTCTTGCCTTAACTTACCTCTAGGGCATTGGACCTATTCATAGTTTTAGCTGCTAGTTCCTAAATAGAAAGTATTCCATGTCTTCCTATTTTCCTTCAATCTTCCCCCACGGTTCATTTGTATAAATATCTGCTCAGTGCCTCTAAACTATTTTTCTCTTGTTGTGCAGCACATGGTGACCCTGGCCTCCTGGACAGATGGAGGAGGAATATTATTGGCATCCTTTTCATTGCACAAAGCCCAGGAGTTGCCTTTGCTAGGGCAGGATTTTTCTGTGACATCTAAGCTGGCAGGGCTCTCAGTTCCTTGCCTTTGAAGTGGCCATTTGCATACAAGTCACTTGCAGAAGATGCTAACAATTATCTCTATCTACTTTTAGCAAGCAATAATCCCTACCAAGCCTCTTAAAAGACTTTCCTCACTAAGCTATACAAAACACACTTGAATATTACAATATGGTTTAAAAGTGGTTATATTGGGATGTTTTACTTAGTGCATACTGAGCTTCAATTACTAACCTCAATTTCTAATCACACGTTTCCCCACAAGTTAGGTTCCTTGCTGAAATATTCTTTATTCATTAATCTATTCAACAATTATTTATTAAGCAACTACTATGTGGCAGGGCTGGGTGCTGGGAGGACAGTGATTTTAAACTGTACAATATTCTTGTTCTCATGAGGTTAAGTAAATACTAGTTAGACCAGGGCTCCTCAACCTGAGCACTGTTGACATTTGGAACCAGACAAATCTTTATTTCCAGGGCAATTTCCTGTACATTGTAGGATGCTGAGCAGCATCTCTGGTCTCCCCACAATATATGCCTATAGCACCTCCCCAGTTGTAACAAAAATGCCTCTAGACATTGTCAAATGTCCTCTGAGAGGGAAAACAACTTAGCTGAGAACCACTGAGCTAGACTTTATTTTAGGAAAACAGATTCCAGCATTTAAGAGTATTTTATAATCATGGAATTGATAAAAATGAAATAGGTTTTGTTGATCAGAGGCTGATACTCCAAAATGAGGACATTTTAAGGCCATAAAAATCCCCAGTTAAATGTCAACACCTGCAGACACAATGGCATGGCTGCCCCAGGCTGTTGACAAACAGTGACAAACAGGAACTCAGTGTCAAAAGTTCTAAATATAGAGCTAGGGATTTCTGGATGTGAGAAAAATGTGTGGGTTAAGGAAGAATATGGTACCAGTACTCTTCATATCAGTATGGTACTTAATATACTGGTTAAGTACCAGTGGGATGAGTTACTAGAATCAAGAAAATTCTACAAGCATTTATAAGTATTTGTAAGTTTATAAGTGTTGAGAGAAGATTCCACCACTAAAATGCCTAGCATGCCCCAGGCCTGATCATACCATGTATTTTAACAAACACGGATTAGGAGACATCCTGATGCCTTCCAATTTCATAATAAAACTCAAGGAGAAAAATGAACACTTAAAAAAGTGGAATCTCTTTGAGGTTGGTTTTGCTGAAATGCGTCTCCAATATTCTTATTAGATAATGGATACTTACATTGCTAATTACATTCTATTCGTAAAAGGAATTGGGTACTCATGGTGTTTTAAAATGACTCTTGTAAGTTGTGACACCTTCCATAATTTGGCTATGACCCATCTGTTGGCCTTATTTCAACATCCACAAGTACCCTTCCTGTTGTAGTCCAACAGTTCTTGCACTTGTCCTGTGGTTTCCCACCACTCAGTCTTGGCTCCTACTGAAGCCTCTGCCTCTTCTATTTCCTGAATCTCAGTTTCCTCCTGTCCACATCTTTCCCATCTTTCAAGGCCCAGCTTTTAAATAGAAGCTGGAAAGGGTTATCCTCCTCTCTGAACTCCCACTTTGTGATACCCACGACCTTCTGGCTTGTATCACAGGTAAGTGTGTACCTGGCCTGATCTTTCTGGTCGACTGTAAGCGCTTTGAAAGCAGAGCCTCCCTCCTTCAGCACCGAGGACAGCGTCCACCAGTCACAGCAAGCCGTACTGTTTATTGAATTGTATTATTTTTATTTTATTTTATTTATTTTTTTGAGACAGAGTTTTGCTCTGTTGCCCAGGCTGGAGTGCAGTGGCGTGATCTTAGCTCACTGCAACCTCTGCCTCCCAGGTTCAAGTGTTCTCCTGCCTCATCCTCCCGAGTAGCTAGGATTACAGGTGCACACTACCACACCTGACTAATTTTTTGTATTTTTAGTAGAGAGGGGGTTTCACCATGATGGCCAGGCTGGTCTCAAATTCCCGACATCAAGTGATCCACCCGCCTTGGCATCCCAAAATGCTGGGATTACAGGCATGAGCCACCGTGCCCAGCCTTGAATTGTATAATTTTTAAAGCTCAATTGTGAGGTCTTCAAGAGAGAGACTGCTGCCATCCCAACGCTGGTATGGCATCCCACAGACTCCCTGATGAGTCAGGCTATAGAGCCACTCAGTAGAAAAGTTGTTTTTCTGGGAAAACCACCTCTGAATTTTTGTTAAATGCTTCCAAATGCTTTGTGAGGAGCCTATTATACCTTCTCAGCATTCTACCTGGAAGAGACGTTCTCAGTGTTTCTATCTGTGTCATAAAATGGAGCTTATATTTTTAACTTTTTTGGGTTTGTTTATTTAAAGACATGCTCATTATGTTCTTTTAGGCAGATTTTCCTTATGGCAATTACTTCTAAAGCCCTGATACAAAAGGTCTTTTTTCCTACTACACAATCTCTTTATGGAACTGAACAAGGTCCTTGTGGAGAAGCAGGAATCGGATAAAGGCAATGCTACCCCTCAAATGTGCAAATAGCTTCATTCTAAAATAACACAATTTAAAGCAAAACTTACTAAAACAATCAATTATGAATAGAGAGTCAAAGGCAGGAGGGTGGAGGAACTGAACACGGCCTAAATTATAGCACATGCTTAAAAATGTAGTTTTATTATTGTTAAGCACATGCAAAGACAGAAATTGGTTAAATTAATATAAAAGAGAAACACGAGGTAGGTCAGAGGAAAATTTATTTCACAGAAAATCTTAGTGCCTGGAATTCTAAGTTATCATGCTCATTTCAAAATTCTACTAAATTAAGCATAATGGCACGAAAGTAATATCAGCATACTTGCCTATATCTTCCAAATATGTTATGATAAACATCTAATTTTTTCAAAAAAAAGTTTAGTCATGTTCAGTGAGCCTGAAATACTATGCATGTATGCAGAGTTAGAGCTAAAATAAGTGTTTTAGTGTGTTTTAGTTGGTTTAGTAACATACATCAAGTGTTCATGGCAACTGACCACCAGGGGCCATTTGTATGGAAGAAGGTGGTTGGTGACCAGTGGGCATCTGGTTATAAGCAGAAGTGTCTTTTTCACACAAGACTTGACAATCAGAAGCCAGCCATGAAGCACTCAGGGCTTCACCAGCAGTTAACAACACCCAGTGACAAAGAGCTAACAAGAGAGGTGGCTTAGGCCCCTGCTCTAGCCAGTTAATGAGCCTGTATTCCCACTGACTCTAAACTCCTCACCCAGCAGCAACCTGAATGAAAGCAGAAGGGAAAAAAGCCACAAGGAAGCCTTTCCTTTGACTGAGGAGAGATTTCATACCCAAAGCCATCAGGTAGGAAGGATCCTTTACTCAAGCACCACTAAGCTGTGCTGTGCCCTGCCTAGGAGCCTCCATGCTGCCAGGGATCTCCCTACCCCTGGGGCTCAGGAGAGGGAGAGATTTGTATATCTCTAGCCATAGCACCAGCATGGCCAAGGGCAGGTTAGGTCCAGCTGGTGTCCTCCAGAGCAGGGCCTGGTGTGGCCGCCAGCCTCTGATGTGTTTGCAAAAGGAAGGAACTCAGAGAGTTCCCGCTTGGTGGCCTGACTGGTGCAGGGGAGCAGGGAGGGCCCTCCTGAGCTGAGGACATGGGGTTTCCAGTGTCCCTGGCCACCACCCTCCAGC
The DNA here is from genome assembly GCF_047675955.1 of Chlorocebus sabaeus. NCBI lineage: Eukaryota > Metazoa > Chordata > Mammalia > Primates > Cercopithecidae > Chlorocebus > Chlorocebus sabaeus. Next base: position 27,042,397 of record NC_132911.1, on the reverse strand, counting down.
AGCCTCCTCAGTCCGGGCAGGGACCAGCATGCAGAGCCCTCTTACCCGCATGCTGTGGCGTTTGAAGACATTGTGCCGGTGGAGAGGTGGGGTGTGCAGTGAGTTAACGGGAGATGGATACTCCATAGGGCTGGTGAGCGTAGGAGAGCTGGCACACAGACCCTCAGGGACCTATTCAGGAAAAGCAAAGAAGCACAAGGCACGGGACAAAGCGAGAAGGTGGACAATTAGCTGCTACAAACATGAGCACAAAGAAACCACGCGTGAGCACCATGGGGGATAGGGCTTGCTCTCCAGGAGTTAATAAAGAACACGACATGGGCCTTCCATTGCTCCGAGAGAGATGGTGGAGCAGCGTGGCCTCTCATTCATCTAACATTCCCCCACGATGCTCTGCACACAGTGGGGTCCACGCTGGTTACTGACCCACTGAGACCAGGGTTCCTCCCTCAGGACTCTTTAGAAAACAGTTATGTTTCAGTTGCATGACAAACTGACTGATGTAGTTAACACACCGATTTATAGAGATATGTATGAATTATTTTTTAAAAATTCAGACAGGCTCTTGCTCTGTTGCCCAGGCTGGGATGCAGTGGTATGATCATAGCTCACTGCAGCCTTAAACTCTTGGCCTCAAGTGATCCTCCTGCCTCAGCCTCCCACATAGCTGGGACTACAGATGCATGCCACCATGGCTGCCTTGAATTTTTTTAAAATTAAAAAATAACTATATCACAATTTTATTATTCTTTGCTTTTAGAGATGGGGTCTCACTATATTGCCCAGGCTGGTCCCAAACTCCTGAGCTCAATCAATCCTCCCATCTCACCCTCCTTAGTAGCCAGGACTACAGGTGTGTGCCACCCCACCTAACTCTCTGTTTTAAATATCACATATGGGTATATTTCTTTTTTCTTTTTTCAGAACAATGTTTCCATCTTCTGAATCAAGCTTTCTCTTCACATGAAGAGGATTTATCTATTAGTCCTTAGATGGTCTTGTTTCAGCACTCAGGCATTTCCTTGAGAACAAATATAGGACCATGGGACACCACCTTTCTATAAAGGGCACCAACTAAATGGACATTATTTCTAGTGGTTGAGGGGATCAATTTTTGAGCAGTGACTCTGAGCTGGGGGATGCAAGAGAAGAAATAAGAGGAGACTGGACTCCCTCTCTCCTAGAGTCAAGAGAGACACAGAACAGAGACGTTCAGGGTCAGGAACCCACAGCTTGGGAAAGAGTCATGGTTGGGGATAATGGAGCTGGGAGAAAGCTCAGGTAAAACCCTGCAGTCTCTTCAGTGGCCACCCAGGTTCTGGATGGGGCCTCTTTGGGGAGCCCCATGGAACCACTCCATTTGTTGGGGAATATTCCCTGGGATTTCTTTTGGGAAGGAGGCCATGGAGGCCTTATATGTGGGGAGAGAGCAGCAGGCAGGCACACAAAGCAGCAGACGCTGTAGACAGAGGGATGGGGCTTAAGGGAGGTCTCAGCTGAGCACAGCCTGGGAGACCAGTATTTTAATTCTTGTGATCTGAGTCTGCATTCTGTTCTGGATGCCAAAGAAGAGTAAACCTAGGCAATCTCCATCACCCAAGTGAGTGACAGCTGCTCCTCTAAGGCACAAGAATGGAGTTTCAGGAAGGACCTGGATGAGAGGCAGACCTGAAGTTCCCATCATCTGGTTCTATTTTTACCTGGAACTGCAGCTTCGGAGCCAGGAGGTTGGTTTGCGGAGGGGGTCTGTACTTAGGTCGGCTGGGCTGGAGAGAGAACACAGATGGGTCAGTTTCTGTCCCTCTCCTTGAGTGAACACAACTCACTAAAGGGAACATCAGGTCAAAGACACTTCAGACTTGTTCTGAAGGAAGGAAAGTTGAGGGACAAAGCTGTCATGAAACTCCTTTTGCATCCATTTATTGAGCACTGATTATCTACTGAGTGGTGGAGGGTACAAAGAAGCCACCTCGCTGCCCTCCTGGGGCTCTGGCTAATTGGAGGGTTAATGATCGGTACATTGTTGCCTCCCTATATGTCGGAGCACCCGCCAAGTCAGAGCTCCAGAGCCACAGGCATGCAGAGGTAGGAGCTCACCAGGGGCTTGGGCACTCACAGAAGCCGCATGGAGGAGATGAACACTGAGCCAGGCCCGAGGGGAGGGGTGGGACACGCCAGGTAAGAGGGACAAGTGAGAAAAGGCCTTAGATGGGATCAGACATTGTTATGGACTGAATATTTGTCCTCCTTTTCGATCTGCATGTTGAAGCCTGAACCCCCAATGTGATAGCATTAAGGAAGTGCAGGTTTTTGGAGGTAATTAGGGTTCGATGAGGTTATGACGATGGAGCCCATGATAGGATTAGTGCCCTCATAAGAAGAAAAAGAAAGATGACTTTGTGTCTGCCAGGTGAAAACATAGTGAGAAGGTGGTTGTCTGTAAGCCAGTCAGAGAGCCCTCACAATAAACCAAAGCCTTGATCTTGGACTTCCCAGCCTCCAGAACTGTGAGAGATAAACATCTGTTGTTTAAGCCACTTGGTCTGTGGTCCTTTTGTTGCAGCAGCTCCAGTTGACTAGGACAGGCATGGCCTCTCAGACCTACCCACCTAATGGCAGCAGGGCCCTGGTTCCTGAGCTCAGGGTGGCCATGGGGGGTATAGATGTAGGGACTAGACCTAAAAGACCCAGGATACTTCCCATCCATGTGTCCTCATGGGGATCTCATTTGTTCCTAAGAAAACACCTAGAAGAGAAGCCCAGCCTCTCAGGGAACCCTTTTGAGGAATGATTCTTGACCCACAAGGTGGCTGCTATCTCTAAGTCCACCTGCCAGGGCACTGATGTGACACGCTGATAGTGATGGTGGATGCCGGGTGAAGGACTGAGAGAGGGCTGTAGGGGGCATTCTGCCTGTGCAGTAAGGGGGGCAAGGATCAGACAGGGACCTGGCTCTGCTTTGACTCACAGGATCCATGAGTCCACGGCTTGGCTTACCTTGGGTGGGGGCTCCTGGAAGGCTGTGGGCTCCAAGATTTTAGGGGTTCGGTAGCGAGCATTCCTCTCTTGCTCCATGGCAATGTCCTTCTCCATCTGATAAATGTCACTGCAGTGAGTCAGGTCAGATAAGGAGAGAAACAAGGTCAAAGTGAGACGCTCCTTGGGGCTCCTCTTTGTACTCCGTGGAAGCCCAGAGAGGCCTGGGCAAGGCTGCTAGGTCCCATTTCTGTTTCCATCTCCACTGCAGAGTGGCCTGGGGAAAGCCCCCTGAGACAGGCTTGAATATGGGCCCTGAGGCCACACTGAAGTTGGGAGGATCACAGGAATGGATCCTTGTTGAGCCAGTCCCAGTCCAAACATGCAGTAGGAGTCTGACTGCAGCCCCACTCCCCAGGCCTTGTGCCCTCCTGGGCTTGTGATTGGCACCAAACCCTTATGTAGATTTCCAAAGTCCCAGCCAACTTCATGGCCCTGGCCTAGAATCTACACCTCCTATTTCTCATTAAACATTCCCCAACGCATCCCTGGTGTGTGCTAATGAGGCATGTGGGTTCACTCCCAGGCTAGCCATGTGCACGCCTCTCACCTTTCTTACCCAATCCAGTGCTCCTAACCTGGAATCACAGACCCCAGAGGACTCTGGAATTATTACTGCCCATGAATCCACATGTTCATATGGGTAGCAAGTATTATATACTACTGAATATGTGACACTTAATACTATATTTTCAAGTGTGTATGTATTTTAAAATGCATTATATAGCCCACTATATTTTGTTCAGCAAAAGATTTTAAAAATATAATTATTGTTACACAGAGACACTCAAAATTTGAATTAGAAGGGCCTTTCCTCCCTGGAACACTGATCAAATCCCTTCTGAACTCTAAGGAGGAAGTGTCAGGTAGTGGCCTGAGGAAGCAACCTGGGGTCTTCTGAGTCTTTCGGTGTTTTCCAGATCACACCAGAAACCAGCTCCCACCTCCACTTGTGGCGGGGGCCTGGCCGGTACCTCTGATGGGAACATCTCTCAGCCCAGGAGATCGTGGGAACACCTCTCAGTTCAGGAGATGACGGGAACACCTCTCAGCCCAGGGGATGAAGGGAACACCTCTCAGCCCAGGAGAGGCGCCTGCACAGCTCCCTGTGGCTCTCAAGGCCTCAGAGTGAATCAGAACCCCCAGCTCCATGCCCCCAGGGCTTTTACCCTCCCAAATTACATCTTTCAAATACTTTTATCCTGTAGCCCTTTGGCTTCTCAAACCTCCCATACAAGGGACCAACAGAGGAGTCTAGAATTAACTGGGAGGCTCACTGAAGGGATAGACAGGAACAGAGAGGCCTTTTAAGCCAGAGGTTTTGCAGATGATGTTGAAGGCCCCGCCCCACAGAAAACATGCAGGGTCACCCCCAGTGCCCCTGGCCTGGGCATTGCTGGCATCCCCTGGGGTGCCTCCCCACCAGGCAGTTTTCAGGGGCTGTTTTCTTGCCCTAAAATTGAACAAGGCAACATGTTGACTACAGTATTTAAAAATCACAATATCTCAAGTCAATTAAGTTCCAGACTCCATAAAGTAGGGTTCAGCAAATGAGCCCAGAGGGCAAATCTGGCCTCTCATCCATTTTTGTATGGCCCCAAATGAAGAATGATTTTCACATGGTTTCAATGACTGAAAAAACTAAAAGACAAAAAATATTTTATGACACATGAAAATTATTTGAAATTCAAATTTCAGCATCCAAAATGACATTTCACTGGAGCCCAGCTACACCCATTCATTGATGTATTGTCTATGGCTGTTTTTGAGCAGCCATAGTTAAGAGAGTGAGCAGTTCTGGCAGAGACTTGCATAAACTGCAAAGCCCCAAATATTCACTATTTGGCCCTTTATAGAAAATGCTTACTGACTCCTACCCCAGAGGAAGCCAAAAGAAGTCAGATCTCCTGCAGGAGGGCTAATGGCAGGCTTGCCACCAAGAAAACTGGAGGACACTGAACCTCTGACACAGATGACCTTCTTCCCCAGTGACCTCCCCAGACCTAGGGAATCATGGCTCCTAGGCACCGACGGGCCGTCAGGTCCCTTATCCCCCATTCAGAAGGGAGAGGTGGCCCCTGGGTTATAGTCTTGAATAACAGGTCAAAGATCACTTCCTTCCTTGCTATATGGGAGGAAAGATCAAAGTCGAGAGACGAGGCGAGAGGAAAGCAGCTGGGACGCCTCAACACCACAAAGAGCACAGGCACTTCAATGAGAGTCTGGCTCAGGCTTCTAAGTCTAACCTAGAAAACATTTTCTGAGCACATCCTATGAACAAGGCTCTGTGCTCTGTGTTGACAGATGCCCAGATAAGCCAGGCTTCCCCAGGGCCGCCTTATCTCTAAGCTCATATCTGACAGTGAACCTGGCTTCAGCCTCCCGTCCTTGACCCTGGCCTGTCTCATTTAGGGAGATGTGGTGCAAATGTCTCTGTGTGCTGGTCTTGCTCCCTAGTGCAGCCGGGTGGGCCCCCAGCCCACAGCCCACACTCCATGCTTACCTGAGGCTGCACACTAGCTCGGTGAAGCGGGGCCGGTCACTGGGGTCGTAGTCCCAGCAGCGGGTCATGAGGGTATAAAGGACTGGTGGACAGAGGTCGGGCTTGGGCAGCCGGTCCCCTTTCTCCAGCACCCCGATGACATCCTTGTTCTCCAACCAGAAGAACGGCTGCTTCCCAAAGCTCAGGATCTCCCACATGCACACGGCTGGGGTGGAAGGGAGCGTCAGGTCCCGGGTGGGGAGACCAGTCCCTCCCACCCAGGAGCACTGTCACCATTAGTGCTCGGTCTTGACCAGAAGCAGCTCCTGTGGTCCTTCCTCCCCCTCCAGCACCGTGGGGTCCTGCCCACCATGGTGGTCCGCCCGAGGTACAAGTGACCTACATCTGCAGTAAGCGACCTAATACTTTGCTCCCTAGACCCCTGTCAGGGTACTGCAGGATCAACAGGTGGCAGGCATGGCATGTCATTGGGACCACAAGTGTCTTCTCTTAGGAGGGAGGGGAGCCACTGCTTAGTAAAGCTGGAATTGGAAGCCTTGCACCAACGCTTGGTGCCTGTGTGATTGTGGGCAGGCTCCTGACTCACCTGAACCTCAATTTTCTTAACCGGAAAATGAGAGTAATAATAATATTCTACGGGGCTGACTGCGGGAGAACTAAGTGAGATGGTCTGCGGGAGGTGTTCCCTAAGGAGCTGTCTCTATACCTGCCTTTGCTCTCTCCCCTTCCTGCACCTCTCTCAGAACAAGTCACAGAGTTCCATCTTAGTTTCTGGGGCTGGTAGGTGGAGTACACACGTCACAAGAACCTCTTCCAGGAAGATGAGCCTGCATAGCCCAGGCCAGTCCTTAGCCTGGGTCACCCCCCTTCCTACCCATACTGGCCTTCCCTCACTCTGAGACTTCTCAGGGGCCACAGCAAAATTGAACCCTGGGAACGGGAGGTGGAGGTCAGATCCCTGCTCCCTGCACCCACCCCCTTAGCTTGGTTCAGAGGTGAGAATCTGAACTCTTTTTCATACCCTCCCAAATCAGCACTCACCAAACATCCAGACATCACTGGCTGTCGTGAAGCGTCGGAAGTTAATGGACTCTGGGGACATCCATTTGATGGGGAGACGAGTCACAGAGGCTTTGGATGGGCAAAGAGGTTAATTTTTAGGGAGGAAAGATCAGAATTACATTCTACTTTCTGAAGACCCTTAGGCTGGGCTGTGCAACTGTAGACTTCCTTCTTCTAGAATTTTTGGCTTCAGCAACCCCTCCAAGGCCAAAGCAGAGGCTGGGAAGTCCCCCTCACCTTTGTAGTAGTCCTCATCCTCAATGTACCGGGAAAGACCAAAGTCCCCCAGCTTCACACACTCAGGGGAGGCCACCAGGATGTTCCGGACAGCAATGTCCCTGGAAAAAGGGCATCAAAACCAGGATGAGTCACTGCCCACCCCCAAGGGAGCAGGAACACTCAGAGAGACAGACAGACAGATTGAAAAAGAGACCAAGAGTGTAAGCCAGGGACTCTGCCTCCAGAGCAGAACTGGGCAGCTTCTGTGGGTCACTGTCTCCCCCGAGTGGTCTTGCTATAGCACAGCTCAGGTAGGAGCCCAGCTGGCCCCTCTGCACCCCAACATGCACAGGTGCTTTGCCATCTCCTTCCCTCTTGCTGTCGGGCTCTGTCTCCCATCACCCCTTCATGCATCTCCAGCTTGAAGCCTGGCTCAGATTCCTGGCATCTGCTATACTCCACTTCTGTGCTGTTGCCTACACTGTCCCCCATGCCAGGGAGGCTGTCACCTGGTGATTCTTTAAGGATAAACTCCAACCACTTCCCTGAACACAGGTATTCTCTCTCATCTGCGTTTCCACAGTACGGGTTAGGCCTTTGGTATAGCAGGAGTGGCAGCGGCGGCACAGCTAACTCTGATGGGGCACTGAGGATACTAGGATCGCACGAGAGCTTCACACACCATGAGTCATGACACAGAGACCCTCAGACCCCCCTGGTGCAGGGGAGGAGACCGGACCCAGGGAGCTGAAGGAACTTGCCCAGCAGGTCACCGGTGGAAAAGGGTGTTGCCCAGGTAGGCTACTCCAGAGCTGAGCTCTCGCTCCTCCCAGGAGATGCACCACTGACTCAGTTTACCCTGTGTTCTTGCCATCACTCCCAACCCCAAACTAGTTTGCCTGCTTGCTTCTCACAGGCAGGCTCCACTTTCTAGTGTTTGTTTTATAGTTGAAATGATGACTTAAAAGCACGGCAACTTCAAATGAACAAACCAAAGAAACAAATCTATCCTCCCACCACCTTTGTCCTGACAATTGATTTCTCTAGTTTGACCCTCATGCTAGAAGGTAAGCTTCACAAGGAAAAGGAGTTTTGCTTGTTTTCAATGCGACTTTGTCCCAGAGCCTAGGTCAGTGCCTGGCACTGAGAGGTGAGAGGTGTTCCATAGTGCTTGTCGGACGGATAAATGAATGAACAAATGAACGAACAAATGAATGAATGCACGTTTTTTTCCCCTGATGTGGCTTTCCATAGAATCAGGCACAAGGCCACAGAGCCAATGTCAATGGTTGGTAATGTCCAACCACTAACCCCTCGGGGGTCAAGCTCTCATGGCAGGGAATGGGAACAAAGCCAGGCAGAACAGGGGCCAACTCCACAGCCACAGGGAGGCTTGGACTCGGCAGTCCAGGGGTGCCAGGAACCAGGATGGTGTCCAGGTCAGGACCTCAGGATTTTTCTGGCCCTCCTCCAGCCCAGTCCCTTCTTCCTAGGCCACGTGCCACCAAGCCGGTGAGCTGGAGGTGAGCGAGCTCTAAGGAAGGTTGGGGGCCATTTCCTGGCACTCACAGGGGAGGGGCTAGAAGGTCTTGAGCTATAGACAGACACCTCGAACTTCAGAGTTACTCCTAACAACCCCATGAGGTACATACAGTACCTGCAACGTTACAGATTAGGAGACAGGGTCAGAGAGGTTGCTCAAGTGCTCGAAGCTGCCGGGACAGGCAGGGCCAATGCTGGGATTCCAACACTGCTCTGTGTCACCCACAAACCCTGCTTCTACCAGATGCCTTGAGGATCCGGTGAAGGCCTGGCTTCCACACCGCTGGCCATCCCCTCCACCCCTACCTGTGCACGCAGTTGATGCTCTCCAGGTAGGCCATGGCTTTGCAAATCTGCAGCGAGTATAGCACGAGGGTGAGCACCTTCAGGGAATTCTTGTTCCGCTCCAGGTAGTGGCCCAGCTGCGGGAATGGGGAGGTGCCATCAAGACCCCTGGTTGGTCCTGGCACGGAGCCAGGGGGCCAGGGTGCTGGCAGCTCCTGACCCTTCCCTGGGGGTGGCGGGAGACAAACCCAAAGCTGGCAAAATGTTCCAGCAACTTCCTTGACAAACAGGGCCTCTGGCTTGTTCTAGCTGAATACAGAAGCCAGGAAGCTGGGAGGCATGGGCTGTGCTCTGAATGCCTCCCAATGCTGCAGCTCAGGGGTCACCACAGAGTCCCTCTTCTACCACCTCCAGCTCACCTCCCCGTAGGGATACAATTCCATGATGATCCAGGTGGGCTCCTCTTCAATGATGCCGATCAGCCTCACGATGTGCGGGTGGTCAAGGTTCTTCATGATCACTGCAGTCGGGGGGCAAGAGGGACGGGTGGGGCGGCTCAAAGGTCCAATTCAGAAAAAGCCTTTGCTTTTCCAGCAAGGGGAACGGGGACCCCTCCTCCAACATGGTCCCTGCACTGCTCATCCCTCCCTTCCCAGGCCCAAGCCCCTCCCATCTTGGAGGCCTGGTTGGTCTCAGGGGTCCCTACCTGCCTCGCTCATGAATTTCTCCTTGTTGTCCAAAGTGCAGTCTTTCTTGCAGGTCTTGACAGCTACGTTGATTTTCTCCCCTTTCTGTAACAAGAGTGTGTTCAGGACCCCTTGGTCCAGCCCAGCGCCCAGCAGAATGTTCCCTCCTGGCCTCCCCATGGCCTCCTGCAGACTTTGCCACCAGCCAAGGTCCTTTTCTCCTATGTCTCTCTTCTTCTCCCCTTTGTCTTCCTCTCCTCTCCTTCCCCACTCCCCTTATTCTTGATCAGGGTCTGTTAGAACTGAAAAGGGCTTTAGTGGTCAGATGAGTCAAGCCGCTCTTGACTCATCCATCCAGATGAGGACACTGAGACTGAGGGGCTGTGTGACCTGCCCAAAGCCAGAGGCACCTGCAGGCAATTATCAGGCGTGGAGGCTGGGCTGTTTTCTTTCTCTCTTTTTATCGTTGGATTTTACATTCTTGCTGCCTCTTTCTTTTTTCCCCTGGGCCTGCTAGAATCGTGACCACAGTGGTCAGCCTTGCCCTCCCTCGTCACTGGCCTTGACACTAACTCCAGATCCTGCCTCGCCTTTTCTCAGAACTGTCTTTATCCTGCCGCCCCCTTTGTATTCTCCCACCAAGAATCAGTGACCCTTCTCCAGGTTCTCCCTGTATCTCCATCCCTGGTATTTTGCTACCCTTCTTGAAAATGACTCTAGCCTCCATCATTCTTTGAGTATTTAATAAATACCATCGTGCCCAGTGGACAAGGGGCCCTTAGAGACAAGGGGTCCCAAGTGGATGAAGGCTGTGCCAACTCCAACCTGCTCAGATTCAAGCTCTGTCTCACCCTACCGACACATGGAAAAGGAGTGTCAGGGAAGATCCTGGAACTCACGTGATTTGTGTAGACACCTTCATAGACCTCTCCAAAAAAGCCTTCCCCAAGAATACGATTCAGGACCACATCTTCACGGGCAATGCCATACTGTGAACCTGCACAGATGGAGAAAACAGTCGCAGATCACAGAGATTGGTGGTGCCCCGCAGGGAACCTGAGTGTCTGCAGGCTCCAAAGGCAGGCGTCACCAGATCTGTAACACCTCAGCCAAGATCCAGGGGCTGGGCTGGGGAAATGGGGGTATAGAATGTTCCATTGTCTCAGGGAAGAGCCATCCCCCTGCTCCCTCTGAAGGCTGGGTCCCAGGTCCAAGTTATTAGAATCCCCACCCAGGTCCAAGTTATTAGAATCCCCACACAGCTCCATGGGCACACAAAAGGGCAATCAGTATAGGGAGAAAAAAAAAATCTCAGCTTTCAAATCCACGGCATCTCAGGTTTGCCACTGTCTAAGCCTAGCACGAAGGGAGGATAAAGGAGGAAAAGAACATTCCCTGTGGTGTCACCAGTGTCCTTGCCATGTCATTTCACAGGGCCTTGACTGCGGTCGCTGTGGCGGGGTTGAGAACCTACCTCCAGGCCTTCGCAGGGTTTCGTCGGGAATCTCTGCATAGATGTCCGACTCTGGAATGACAGGAAGAAGCGCAGACGTGGACAAGATGCCCTCGGTGGGCACCGCCAGGAATCAGGTGTGAGGATCCCCGGTGGAGGCCAGTGGAGACCAAGGTGATAGGAGGAAAAGTCAGGCATGTCCCGGGCTCCCAACCCAGGTTTTAGAGTGGCCACAGAGCCCAGGGCACCTTGGCTGAACTCCCTGCTCTCTGCTTCCCAACTTGCATTATTTAGGGCAAGTTGGTTAATCTCCCTTAATCTCAGTTTCCCCTTCTATGAAATGAATACTGGGGGATGCTGTAAAGATTGAATCAAATAATACCTGTTGCATGTTTAATACCACTAAGGACTAGATGTTTGTGTACCTCCCAAATTCCTTTGTTGAAGCCCTAACTCCCAATGCGATGGGATTAGGAGGTGGGGCCTTTGGGAGGCAGTGCAGTCCTGAGTGTGGGGCCTGCATAATGGGATCCGTGCCCCTATAAGCAGAAGAAGAGAGGCTAGAACTCTCTCTTCATCACGTGAGCCCACAGTGAAAGGACAGTTATCTGCAAATGAGGATTAAAGCCCTCACCAGATGCAGACTCAGCCAGCACCTTGATCTTGGACTTCCAGCCTCTAGAACTGTGAGCAATAAAGTATCTGGTTTTAAGCCATGCAGTCTACAGTATTTTGTTACGGCAGGCCAAGCTGCCTAAGATAAACATGGTGCCATGTACTAAGTACTCAATACACACTAGCAATTACTATTCATGATTTTTTTTTTTTTTTTTTGGAGATGTAATCTTGCTGGGTTGACATGCTGGAGTGCAGTGGTGCGATCTCAGCTCACTGCAACCTCCGCCTCCTGGGTTCAAGCTATTTTCCTGTCTCAGTCGCCCAAGTAGCTGGGACTACAGGCACATGCCACCATGCCCATCCAATTTTTGTACATTTAGTAGAGATGGGGTGTCACCATGTTGGTCAGGATGGTCTCGATTTCTTGACATCATGCTCCACCCACCTTGGCCTCCCAAAGTGCTGGGATTACAGGCGTGAGCCACTGCACCCAGCCACAATTCATGATATTTTAAAGCCATCATTGAGAAGTTATGGGGGAGGATCGTTTTCCTGTAACTTGGAGGACACCCTCGGCAATGTCATGAGAGCAGGCAGCGGGGAGCAAGCAGACAGGAGGCAACTGGAGCAGGTGGAGGATGCAGCAGGTAGCTCACCTATGCTGCAGCTCTCTGAGAAGTGGGACCGCCGGGCCTCCAGGTTTCTGTAGGAGGTGAGAGGGCAGAAGCCAGGTGAGCTCAGAGTCCAGTAATGCTCCCCTGGGTAGCCTCAGCCCGCCCTCTCCTCCTGCCCCCTGGGGAGAAGTAGTCTGTCCAGATTAGCAATGACCTGGGAGCACAGCCAAGGCTGCCAGGGGCTGGAGTTGGGGGACAGCAGCAACCCCCCAGGACAACACCAGGTGGCCTGAAGGCAAAGAAATATTCCTGCAGGTATTTACTGGGAGGGAAAGATCATCTTTTTTCAGGGTTCTCCTGGGCCTGAAAACCAGAAACTATGGAGGTGGGGACTCCCAGTTTCTTCTTCCTCTTAGTAGCACAGCCTAAGCTCAGGGCCCCGTCCTCTGTACCCCACTGTACTCACAGCATGGGGATCTGGGGCAGGCTGTTCCGCTTCTCGCCATCTAGGAAGAGAGGAGGAAAGAGGAGGTTGGAGCTGGGGACACAGGGGCCTAAGTGGGTGACTGACCTCCTCGCTATTCCTAAAAGGGACCCTCCTCCCACCCCAGCCCCTAATTCCATTCTCTTCTAGCCTGGGAGTGAGGGAGGCCTTGAGCCAGAACTGGAATCCTCCTTGGAGGCTGCCTCAGGCCAGATTTCGCCTACTCCACCTGGGACCCCTGCTTCCTGATTAAGGAAGACCCAAGACCCAAGACCCAAGATGGAGACACACACAGGCGGGACCAGCCTTGTTCTAGTGATGGCTTTGAGCTTGCTGGGGCTAAAACGCTTCTCCTCCAGAAGCTGCCTCTCTGTGGACGTTGACTAGCAGGGCTGTGGGTAGGTGGACCAGCCAGGGCTTAAAGCCCAAGATGGGCCCACTGGAAGCTTCCCGCTGGGCTGTGGGGGAAGCCTCCTCATTCACTTATCCATCAGCCACTTAGCTTCTGCCACTCTGCCTCTGGGGACTCAGGTGTGCTGCCACCCATGGTCCAGCCACTTTACCTTTAAATGGAACCCACCTTTCCCAGGATGGACAATGAGAGAGCCTTGGTGCTCCCCCTGCAGCCGGCAGTAGCCATCTATGAGGTCAGCCATGTTCTCAGCCTCTGCCAGGGACGAGGTTTTGATGGACAAGGCCTGAGGAACAGAGACCGGCCAAGGGTGAAACCCCAGAGCGTTGGCTAGAGACCACCCCCAGGGCTGGTGAACAGATGGCAGGACCCCTGCCACAACCCTTGCCTGGATGCCAATGTTGTCTGCACCTCTCCTGGGGCCCTACCCTGGAGTTCAGACTGCATTCTGTCACCCCTTTCACCTGTACGCCCATGCTCTCCAAAGGCCAGTCCCAGGCCTCACTTATTTTGGCCTCTGAGCACACAGCACAATTTATCATCATCCTGGTACCTTTTGTCTAAGAACTTGGTGTGGTTTTCTTAACACGATCCCCAAAGCCAGGAAGCTCCTGGCCTCCTGCGTGCCATGGACTTCTGGTCTGAGCAAGAGCTCCCAACTTGCCATCATATCCCCTGCAGAGCTGCCAGGTGCCCAGAGACACTCACCTGGGGGGCACCTTCAATGCCCAGCTGCAGTACCGCCTGGCCCTCCTCCAGTGGCAGGCACCTGATGGACCTGATCTGCTTGAACTCAGCCAGGCAGGTGGGCTGCGGGAAAAGAAGGGGAACCTTCAGACCATCCCACTACCAGGACCGGGCCATGCAGATTGGTCAGTATGGGGGAGCTGGGGTGAGGAGGAACTGGGTTCTCTGGGAGATGAAGAGAGAATCAAAGACTGTTAAGACTAGAAGGATCTTCTAGTTCAGGAGTGTCCAATCTTTTGGCTTCCCTGGGCCACACTGGAAGAAGAATTGTCTTGGGCCACACATAAAATACACTAACACTACTTGATGAGTGTAAAAAAAAATCGCACAAAAATCTCATGTTTTAAGAAAGTTTACGAATTTGTGTTGGGCTGCATTCAAAGCCGTCCTGGGACCACAAGCTTGATCTAGACCAAGCCCCTCCCTATGCCAAGGAGAAAATGAGATCTAGAGAAAGCCAGGACTTGCTCAAGGTCACGTGCCAAGCTGGCAGTGGAGCCAGGACTGGACCCAGGTCCCCTGGCTTCCAAGGGAATCATGCCTCATATTGTCACTGAAAGGGCAACACTGCTGAGCTCTGCGAGTAATCATAGTGGCCCTGTCTCCCCTCCCACCACCTCTGTGTAGATGACAGCCACGGGGATGTAAAGGGCCATCTGCCCCACGATGCCATCTCCAAACGCTCTCCACTGCTGCTCACGCCAGGGCATGGCCTTAGAAAGGACTCTGCTCTCAGCAACGGGGGCAAGAAGAGCTGAAGGGGCAGACAGGGCGGGAGGCAGCAGAGAGGGGAAGGCCTCCCCGCTTGGGGCTGGGTGGGGCAACCCCCCAGTCTTTCTACCTTTGCGTCCTGACTGGTCAGCTGGCGGATCCCTTTAGGGCCAATGACCAGGTCCACAGTAATGTTCCATCCTTGCTGGAATAAAAGGAGAGGGGACTGTTGTCCCAGAGCTGCCCTCCCCATTCTTCAGAAACTTGAAGAAAAGCTCCCTAAGTTAGACACAGGCCACCGTTTCCTGGGTCTCCAGCTCTTTCCCGCTGAAACCCTGGCCATATAGATGTTCCCCTCCTGACACCTTTCCTGTCCTGCCCACCTCCCAGAGCTGGAGGCCAAAATTTCAGTGCCTGCTTCAGGCAAGGGGATGCTCGTGACTTCCACTGTCAGCAGGTCAGCGAGGCTCTGCTGCCTGAGAATCTGCAGCAACTGCAGCGTCTCCCTGCCCCCTCCTGGCCCCCTTTCCCGAGAGGCCTGGGATCCAGGTCAGGGAGAGGCTCAAGAGAGCCTGCCATTACAATGAGTTCACAGCGGTAGGTCTCCTGGTCAATGTTGGCGAAGCCTGCGAGAGTGTTGAAGAACTTCATGACGCACTCCTCCTCCCTGAGCGAGGCGTACTGCTGGAAGGTCTGCTGGATCATCTTCCGGAACTGTTTGGGCTGAGGGAGGGGATGGGCAGTGTGAGCAAGGCCCACTCCTCCCAGGTCTCACTCCTTCCCTTAGGGTCTCACTGAGAGACTGCCCGCTGCTCGAAAATGATCCCCAGCGCCTTTGCCCCCAAAGCAGCTGTGATCTATGACTTAAAACGCACACCCATTGTCTCAAGGGAGACTCCCCATACCCCTATGAAGGAAGTGGAGGGGGCAAGGGGTAGCTTCCCAGTACTGGGGCCACAGAGCTGATCAGGCCTGTATGCGGAGCAGGAGCCCAGGCATGTCACAGTTGGATCCCCAGCCCCAGAGAGGACTCCTGGGTGCATTTAATGGTCCTGTGTCCAAATGCCCAAGGCTATGCAGATGCCCTGGCTTCTCTGAGTATCCCCAGTCTCATCCCTTCCACTCTAGTCTTGGGAATCAGCACAAAGAGGTCCTCGCCCATTGGTTTCCTCACCTTTAAATTCTCCTGCATCTGCTTTGGGAAAAACAAGTCCAGCCCCACTTCCTTTCTGCAAAAAGGAAGAAAAAGGCACCATGTGACTCCCCCTGACCCCCATCCCCGGACTGCGGGCCAATCAGGAAGAGGTGAGAAGGCTTTGGGACCTGGAGACGGGCCCTGTGGGGCTCTAGTCTGGGGAGGGGTGGAGGAGAGGGTGAGGAGGAAAAGTACACATGGAAGGACAGGAAGGGAGGGGAGGTGGGCGACCCCAGAACTTACTCTAGGAGCTCGAAGTTGGACTTCTTGTCAAGGGCATTGTGGGGCATATCCTTGAAGAACCGCCTGGAGAAAGAGGTGGTGGAGAGGGGGCTGAAGGCTGGAGAATGAGGGGGTCAGACCCAGGGCACCTCAGGCCACTAGAAGCCCCCTTCCCCTGCCATATATGGGAATCACCAGGAGAAAGGAAGTTAGGAAAGTCATAAAATTTAGTATTTTGACCTGTGAGGAAAAGGAAACCCCCACAAATTTCATTCCAAGAAAAGACTCCAGCCTTGGATCCTAGGAAACTCACTCTAGGAATGGGTAGATACAGGGCTGAGGAGGAAGATGGTGGCTTCATCTGTGGCCTCTCAGAACAAAGACCCAAGGCAGCCAAGGCTTGAATGATCAGCCTAGGAACACCGACCTTCACCTGCAGGTCCTGGGGGACTCTTGTGATTTCCTTTTCACTTATTTGCTATCTCTGAGATATTATATGTGTGTATGTTTGTGTGTTCATTTAGATACTTGCTAAATGTAGCACTGTATATATACAAACTTGAGGACTTATAGAAGAAGAAAATAAAGTTATCCATAGTCTAACCAGAGGAGACAGCTATTATACTTTACTCATATTCTTTAAGTCTCATTTCCCCTAAAAATGTATGCTTTGATAAATACTTTTATGTAATTGTGGCTTAAGCTGAGACCAAACAGCTAACGTCCTCACATGTGCCAGCCTCCCTTCCCTGTCTGGGTCACTGTGTCTAGTAATTTCATTGACTGCTGCAGACATTATCCTACTCCTGATCTTATATTAAAGTCATTCAGTGTTCCTTTAATTCAGGCATCCTTATAAATATCTGGTAAAACTTTTGTGCAACTAATACTATAAGCAGAGTGAGGGAAGTAACTTATGATTCAAAAGCAATG
This sequence comes from Chlorocebus sabaeus, assembly GCF_047675955.1. NCBI lineage: Eukaryota > Metazoa > Chordata > Mammalia > Primates > Cercopithecidae > Chlorocebus > Chlorocebus sabaeus. Next base: position 27,025,675 of record NC_132911.1, on the reverse strand, counting down.
ACTTTTAGACAGTTCACTGTGTTTAGAAAATAGGAAGGTTAGGTCGGGCGTGGTGGCTCACGACTGTAATCCCAGCACTTAAGGAGGCCAAGGCAGGCGGATCACAAGGTCAAGAGATTGAGACCATCCTGGCCAACATGGTGAAACCTTGTCTCTACTAAAAACACAAAAATTAGCTGGGCGTGGTAGCGCATGCCTGTAGTCCTAGCTACTCGGGAGGCTGCAGGAGAATCACTTGAACCCAGGAGGCGGAGGTTGCAGGGAGCCAAGATTGCACCATTGCACTCCAGCATGGGAGTGAAACTCTGTCTCAAAAAAATGGAAAAGAAGACGCTCAAGGCATGAAATCATAGAGGAAATACCCAATAAAAATGTAAAACATAAAATGCTATATCCTTAACAATTTTTAATAAACGGTGTCTTTGAATATATTGTCAAGCAAAATAAGTAGTTACCTCTTAAGAAATATGGTCCCAATTTTGCACTCTGTGCCCTAGCCTGAGACACTGGGCAATGTCTGGAGATAGTTCTGGTTATCATACCTCGTTGGCGTAGGGGGCTGGTAGTGCTACCAGCCTCAAGTGGGTAGAGACCAGGGATACTGCTAAACTTCCTTCAATGCACAGGAAGCCAACTCCCAACGCCCCCTAACAAAGAAGCATCCAGCCCCAAATGTCACTAGTAGTGAGGCTAGAAAACCCTGGGAATTTGATCCAAGAAAAGAACTTAGAAAACTAAGAAGATGGGTCCTTCCCTACCCTTACTTCTCTGTACTGGGTATCTGACAGAGGGAGGTAAGCAATGGTGCCTGAGATGGGATGTTCTTGCTAAGGGCAGATGTGCAGAATTGGAAACCAGAAGACTGGCAGATAGGAATGACATTCAGATGTAGCGAAGGTCCCCAACCCCCGGACCATGGACTGGTACTGGTCCGTGGCCTGTTAGGAAGCCGGTCGCAGAGCAGGATGTGAGCAGTGGGTGAGTGACTGACGTTTCATCTGTATTTACAGCTGTCCCCCATCACTTGCTATATTGCCTGAGTTCCATCTCCTGTCAGATCAGTGGCGACATTAGATTCTCATAGGAGTGTGAACCCTATTGTGAACCATGTATGAAAGGGATCTAGGTTTCACGCTCCTTAAGAGAATCCAATGCTCAGTGATCTGTCACTCCCTCCTATCACATCCAGATGGACCGTCTAGTTGCAGGAAGACAAGCTTAGGGCTCGCACTGATTCTACATTATGGTGAGTTGTACATTTATTTTATTATATATTACAATGTAATAATAATAGAAATAAAGTACACAATAAATATAATGTGCTTGAATCATCCCGAAACCATCCCCCCCCCCCACCCCCGGTCCATGGAAAAACTGTCTTCCACGAAACTGGTCCCTGGTGCCCAAAAGTTTGGGGGCCTCTGAGGTATAGGACATGAGAAGCCTACCCAGGATCCTCCCCTGGATGGAAGCTCCTCCTCCTCTTCCTCCTCCCACTTGAAGAGTGCCTGCAGTTAAGATCGCCAAATTCCATACGATTGACCATGGCAGCTTTAGAAAACGTTTCAAGCCAGTGTTACCTGCTCGACCTCCGCAGTAATAAGAAACCTTAGGGTGATTATAGGTAGCTTGGCCATCTGTAGTTCCCCTGGGTTGAGTGAGCCATAAAATATACGCCTCAGTAACTGAACACATTGGCTTGCTGTACACAGCTATTTGATTCTAACAGAATAAACGTTGGCAAAGGTCCACTGAGGAAGAAGATTTCAGTCCTTTCAGAGTTATCCATTTATTCAGCTATGTATTGAGCTCTTATGTGCCAGGCAAAGGCAGCACCCATTCTGACTCTAGGGATTTGACAGAATTTCACAATCTGGTGCACGGGGACATGTCATTGCCTCACAGAGCTCTGCGCAAGTACAGTGGTATTGCAAAGGAGGATGGAGGGGGTCAGGATGGGGCAGAAAAGGCTTCAAGATGAAGAGACCCTTAGGCTGGCTTGATGAGAAGAGCAGATGGTCACACTGCTTGTAATTGACACCTCATAGGCTCACGCTGAGGTTTCCTGTGTATGTAGAGGACAGGCAGGTAACACGGGCTCAGTACGTTTTCTAAAGGTGCCAGAAGATGGAAGAGTTTACTAGGCTGGAAAGGGAAATGAGAAGACTGTGCCAGGCAGGAGGGATGCATTGCCCACCCATGGGGTGAGATCTGCTTCCCAGCCACAAAGGAGAGTAGTTTCCTAAAGCCACTCCAGGCTTACGATCTGTTGTTGAATGAATAAATGAACTTTGAGACTTGTGAAGAAAGAATTTGGAAGGCTGGGATATTTAAATATTACATTTTTAAAAACAGAGTTAGCTAAATGAAAGGGTAAACACATTTTGAAATTAACACTGAGCAATTAAGGCACATAAAAAAAAACCCACCATTTTAGCATGATCAAGGTGGTAGTGAATGGAAAAATGTTTTATTAGGATAAAGGAAGCTCAGCTAGCACATCGAGGTCGCCCCAAACTCCTGAATCCAGCTTGCTTAGCCCACTCCCTGTGTCCCGGATGGCCCTTCACTCAGGCATAGAAGATCATTTACATAGTCACCATTGACAAAAGTGTCCAATCACTCAGATGTGCCACAATCTGGGTGTTTCTAACATTTGTAGCAACTGAACATCTTGGGAACGTCTGGGAGAACTAGTAACCATCACTCAAGGGAGACGCTGCTCTCCCCAGCAAGGTAGCTTCCCAATCTTCTGTGCTGAGTCCCATCTCAGCTGCTCTCCAGGGGCACCCAGGTCTCCCAAATATGCCTGAACCGCCATCACTCAGTGAGGCCGTGCCTACCTGGAGTGCCCTCTAGTGCCTGACTGGTCCTTCCAGTTCAAGACTGCAATTTTGAGTCGCTAACACCAGGTGGACAGCGGTGGAGTCTATAATCAGATACAGGCCTATGACTGATACCCCGGTAAGGACAGCAGAAAATAAGGAAACAACGAAATCAAATCCAGTTGGTTTCTTTTTTTCTTCTAAACATCAATAGAAATTAACTACAAACCAAGATACCTTTTGATGCAAAGCAAGCTGTGTGTTGTTTCTCTAATCTTTATTTATTATCAGTTACTTAACTAATCTGGGGTTAAACATTCACTCTGTGTTGTTGTTGTTGTTGTTGTTGTTGTTGTTGTTTTAGGGCTCTGCTGGGGGTGGACAATAGTCCTAGGTATCTCAGGTCAAGGGGGAGAAGTTATTTGGTTCCTCAAACTGGGCAGGTACTGATTTCTAGCATAGAGGCCCTGAATTTCAAACTTTCATTTAGAGGCATTATTTAGATCCAACATTTGGCATTTATAAAGCACCTCCAATAAACGAATAAAATTAACTAGGCATCATTCCCGCTATATGAGATTCTGGAAAAGGCAAAATTATGGCAACGATAAAATGATCAATGGTTGCCAGGGTTAGAGGGAAGAAGGGATGGATAGGTGGAGTATGGAGAAATTTCAGGGCAGTGAAACTACTCTGTGCAATACTATAATGGTGGATATAGGTCATTATTCATTTAGCCAACCCATAGAACATGCAATACCAAGAGTGAACCCTAATGTAAACTACAGGTTTTAGGTAATAATGATGTGTCAATGTAGGCTCATCAATTGTAACAAATGCACCACTTTGGTGGGGAACTCTGATGGAGAATGTCGATAGTAGGGGAGGCTGTGCATGTGTGGGGAAGAGGGTATATAGGAACTCTGTACCTTCTGCTCAATTTTGCTGTGAACCTGTAACTTCTCTAAAGAATAAAGCCTATTCAAAATAAATAAATGAAAGAAGGGTAAAGAGAAAAAAGTAAGTAAAATAAAATAAATAATTATTGAATACTTTGGTCCCTGCCATTGCTCTAATTACTTTAAATACATTAACTCATTTATTATTCATAACAACCTTGCAGGTTTGTTATGTTACTATTGTATAGTATGCAATACTATACAATACTATACTATAGTATACTATGCAATACTATACAATAGTAACATGACATACATATTATATAGTAGCATATATGTTATATAGTAGCATATATATGTTACATAGCAACACATATATGTTATATAGTAACATAACATTGTTCTATGTTATATAGTATAACAAATATTATATGATAACATAACATGTTTTATAGTAACACAATGTTACTATAATGTTACTATTATCATTCCTATTTTACAGATGAAGGATTCCAGGCAGAGAGAGGGTAATCAACTTGCCCAGAGTAACTCAGGAAACACAGGACTCCATGGAGGATTCATTTCACTAATCTCATATCCAGACATACATCATACCTCTGTTATAAGCTAGGAAATAATACAATGTTTTTTCCTGGAGATGCTGTATATCTATACGCAGGTTGCATAATCAATGATGTTATTAGGACATGGGATTATTGCCCATGATTTGTAGGTAGCCCCACACTCTGGGATAATTTTAGGCAGGAGCCACAGCCATAGAAAATTCTGCCTAATGGCCTGATTTTCTGAAATGTGTCCAATTCTCTCTGGGTGAGAAATAGTTCTAACTTGACTTTAAAATGGCTCATCATAACAAATAACTGCATTCAACTTTAAAAATTATTAGACCTGCAAATCTTCTATTCGGTTTACAAAATAGGTGTTTTCCATATTCTCTCCCTAATATCATATACCCCACATTTCAATGGTCAACCAGTAAGAATAGGAACATCTCTCTGACTCTGTTCCTCACACTCAGGAGATGTGAAACAATACGTCTCTTGCACAAAACAAGCATGGCTTTTAGAATCATCCTGCATTGGTTCTAGCAGATATCAGCAGTCACACTCTTGACAATACTACCTACAGGTGTCATGTCGGATGCCTCGCCCTGTCCTCCAAAACATCAGTGCAGTGCCTGGAGCTTAGGCCACCACCAGTAATAGTCTGGGGATGATTGGAGGATATAATAAAATAAAATAGAATGTTAATGGGTCTTTGTGATCTGTTTTACAACTAAGTGATGACTGCTTGACAGGTGACGAGTGATAGATGTCTCAAAGTGACACTAGCATCCTGTCTCAAAGTGACACTAGATCCATAAATAAAAAGGTAAAGATAAGCTTTTTCAACTTTTCTAATTTTATAGGGGAAGATGAGACTGTATAGGAGGATGTAATGCAGGTCACAGGAGCCGAGCAGTCTGAGAAGGGATAAAAGGCATAGATAATAAAATAAACTTTGCAGACTGTCCCTGGTCTGCCAGCACTGAGCTCCCAAGATTATTATTAATGGCAGCGAGCTAGGATGCCTTCTAAGCAGCTGCAGGGATGGCAGGCCTCCTCTGTGCAGAAGACTCAAATGCTCCCTTGCTTCTTGAGGCAAAGTCACCAAATGTGAAGCCCTCGAAGCTGCCCTTGACCTATTCTGTCACTAATGCCAACAGCCTCAGATGCTGAAATCAAAGTGGGACTCTCCCTTTGCCACCCCACTGCCCCCACCAGAGGACCCCAGAGCATTCTCTCTGACTGAGACTAACAATGGAGCCAGAACTCCCCAGTGACCCCCGTTCTGTAGAAGTGGCAGCAGAGTTCTACTCTCTATTAACCATAAGGTCACAGATAAGGCTCCGGAAATGCAGTTCTAGAAAACAGGAAGTAATCCTTGGCCAGCGATTTCCCTGGCAGTCATCCTGAAAGTCCTTCCATCAACCCATATGACTAATGGTATTCAAGTCACCTAGGGGGCTGGTCGAAAATGCCTAGGATAAGGTCCCACCCAGGCCTGCCAAATCAAATCTCCCAAGGGTAGGGCCAGGATGCCTCTAGTTTATTAAGCTCCCAGGTGAGTATCATTTGCAAGCAGATGTTAAAACCACTGCTCTAAGACAGAGAAGGGGTAGAGAGAAGGGAAGGAGAGGGTGAAAAGGTGGGGGATGGTGAAACTCAATGGTGTTGCCCTGGTCAAGACAGGGCTAGAGCACAGGTCAGCCACATCACCCTCCTCAGTCCCGAATGGCAATGACCCCCTAGCAGCCAAGAATAAGGCCTAATTTTTTAGACTATCATTCTAATTGTGTCATTCTAACAATATCATTCTAATGATAACATTGGACTGCCATTGTCCTGATGGTGTCTTCCACCATCAGCCCCAACTTACCCCTCCAAACTCACGATTTGCCAGTCTATGTTTTCCCTTCCACTGATCCCTGGAGTGTATCTCCCCTGACCCCTGTTCTCTGCTGATTGAAATCTTTCTCCTCCTTCCAGGAGCAATTCAGATACCCTCTTGCTGATGCTCTCAGGCGGGATGGATGGCTCCTACATGGAAGTTGGTGCCATCCTCGTTCTGCCTTGTATTGTGATTAATTGTATACACATCTGTCACCTCCCCAACATGGAAGCGTGAGGGCCTGTCTGGATGATGTGCTAATTCCACACATGTTGATCAACTGCCTACTGGAGATGAGGATACAGCAATGGACAACACAGATAGACATCTCTAGGCTCAAATGTCTCCCAAATCCTAGTCTGGTGCTCAAGAAACATTTGCTGAATCGCTTGAACAGCAGGAGAGGTGGTTGACAGATGGAAGAAGCCAGCAGCCTGCAGGCAAGAGCAGTGGCAGCAACGGAAGCCAGGAGAGTGAGACTAGGGAGGGGGCTGGTCCCCCTACCCCTACCATCCCGAGGACCCAACACCCAGCCCCTCAGAGCCTCACCTGCTGCTGGGCACCACCTCTCCCCTTCCTGGCTCCCACACACTCATTCCTGCTTCCCATCTTGGACATGGGGAAAGGCCGGGCTGGCCCAGAGCTCAGCACAGTGCCCTCCCAGCAGAGGCCTCAAGGCCACATACCTGAGCTCCAGGCAGCCCAGCTGCAGGGCCATGCCCTCGCTGACCTTGCTGGCGTAGCGCTGCATATAGTCGTTCCGGAGCTGGTGGGGAGAAAGGTCAAGCATCAGACTTGCACCCTCACCCCCGACTTCCCAGGACAGAGGCCTCAGAAGAGGAAGGGCTTCATTCTGCCTCCCTGAGCGACAGCCACCCACCCAACTACAAACAAGCATGGAGCAGGGATGGAGAGCACACGGGGAAGAGGTGCCTATGCCTCCACAGGCCGAGGCTGTGAGGTTTTTGAGATGCTTTTACAGGCATCCTCTCCCTGCTCCATAGGCAAGAAGTTCAGATTTCCCTCCCCTGTCCACCATTTTGGATAGAAGGAAACTGAGATTTTGCAAGGAGTCAGTAATTTATCCAAAGGCCTGTTGGTAAGTAGTGATAAATGTCATTAACAGGCCAAGAAAAATCTAGCTCAGTCTCTAGCAAACCAGGAGGGAGATCTTGGAGGGACCTAGGACCAGACAGAAAACAACAATGGCCACTCATGTTGATGCTGTGCTTTGTTCTGCACCTGGTGCTGGGCTTGGCTCTGCTTATGCATTCTGTCCAGGAAGTCTGAGATGCTCAAAACAGCTCCTGAGAGCCAGTTATTAAGTTTTCAGAAGTTTTGTGAGCAAGTAGGTATCCTATTGGTAGCTTGAAACAGGCCAAGAATGTGGCTGGTATTTACACCATAGAAACTGGCAAGTGCCATAAAAATGAATGAAATAACGGCATTTGCAGCAACCTGGATGGAGTTGGAGACCATTATTCTAAGTGAAGTAACTTCAGAATGGAAAACCAACATTGTATGTTCTCACTCATAAGTGGGAGCTAACCATGATGATGCAAAGGCATAAGAATGATACAACAGACTTTGGGGACTCAGGGGAAAGGGTGAGAGAGGAGTGAGGGATAAAAGACTACACACTGCGTACAGTGTACATTGCTTGGGTGATGGGTGCACCAACATCTCAGAAATCACCACTAAAGAAATTGTTCATGTAACCAACACCACCCGTTCCCCCCAAAAACCCATTGAAATAAGTAAATAAATAAATAAATAGGCAAGTGCTACATGTAACGGAATTTTTCTTTGGAGAGTCAATTTAGCAGCCAATGATATCATCTGGTTCCTACAACAACCCTATAAAGTAGGTGTTATTATTATGATCCCCATAATAATTTTATAGCAGAGGAAACAGCTTCATGCAAGTAAATGAGGTCCCCCAGGGCTAGCAGATTAGTGAATGGCAGAGCTGGATTAGCAGACAACAGGCTGCAGAGCTGTGTAGTAAGCACTGCAGGATTCATCTTGGACCTGCTCTTGCTGCTTCACTAGTCAGGTCTCCTGGGCCACCAGAAAAGTCCAAGAGGAGTTGGGAGCACATGGGGCAGTTTAGCCAGTGCTTAAATACTGAGAGAGAAGTGGGGTTGGAGCCGCTGACCATAGACCAAGGACCTTCTTCAAGAGAAGCTTCCTAGCCTGGGCCCTCCATAATCTAGGCTTTGTCTTTCCATCTCCCTAGGACAGAATGGTTCATGCTTGGCATTTAAGGTGCAATGGGAGCCTCAGGGCAAGAAGATAAAGTACTTTTTACCTGTTGGTAAAAATAAAGCAGCGTGGTCCTGTCCTCCTTCAGGCTCTCCATGAAGTCTTCCGGCAAGTAGCGGATTTGAAGGTCATACCTGCAACAGGACATTCAGGCTCTGGTTGACACAGAGAAGCTGGTGTCTGAAGAAAGGAGTAAGACCCCAAGGGCAGAAGCAAGTCCATCCCCCAGTGCAAAAGGAAGGGCTGCCCATGGGTCTCGTGGCCACCCATTCAGGGCTGGTTTTGCTCTTTCCTCCCTCCGTGGTTGGGCAGGGGACCATAAACAGGGAGGTGGCTGGCAGGTGGTCAGAGCTAGCCCTGACTCTCCGCCTTTCTCCCTCATGGCAGCTGTTTCTCTTAGGTTCATAGGCTAGCCCTGGACCTGGGCTTTCCATCCGCCCCACCCTTCTGTCTCTCTTTTTCACCTAGCACTGTCTGCGTCCTGTTTAGGGTTATCTTTAGGTGTCTGCTCTGGGATGGGGATAGCCTATGAAGCCCGGGTTAGGTCTTGGAAAATACATGCATTCGATACTGGAGGAAGACTAAGCCTAGAATGCCACTCAGGTTTACTAGAAGTTTCTGAGGCAGGGGAGTGCTCTAAGGGAGGAACTCCCAGGGCCTCCCCACTCTAAATTCCTCTCCTCCCCACTTTCAGAGCCCAGGAGTCCACTCCTACCTCCACTCGGCTTCCACGTGCAGACACTCATACTTGTCCTGCACCTCACCCACCGTCATCTGCGGGTGCAGCCAGTGGATCTCATCGGACTTCATGTGCTTCAACCTCAGCCCATAGCACTCAGCCAGCTGGATGTTGGGCCCAATCCGTCCGCTCAGCAGGATGGAGGTGATAATCTCCTGCAGAAGAGAAGAGAGAGGCTCGACTCAGGGGTGCCCTCCTTTGGGCTCTCACAATTCTCACACAGACCTGAAAAGTGTAATTCTCTAGGGTGGGATTCTGTCTTCATGTTCAATTTGTCTCTCATTCTCTAGCACTTAGGGGAAGATTTGTACACAATGGGCTCTAGCTGATAAATTGACAAATGGGTGAAATGAGGCAGAGATAGGCAAACTGAGAGAGCAGAAGTGAAGGAGAAAATGCAAAGAGGCAACGAATACCAGAAATTTGCTTCTGCACCTCATTACAATCTAACCAATTAATAATTACCAATTAGTAATTACCAAATTACCAATTACCAATTAATAATAACATCCACCATGTGAACAGCATCTTCTGAGTGGCTTGCAATTCAGCCAGCATCACTGAGTTCCTATACCAGGCACTCCTAGGCCCTTTGTAGATATGATTTCATTGAATCCACACAACACAGGGCAGCAGGTGTTACCATCCCCGTGTGGCTGATGGAGAAACTAATATAGGTCCCACAATCCACGGAATTAAACTAGGATTTGGAATCCTGGGGACACTAGAATCTGAGGATTTCTACTAGGCCAAGCTGATTCATGGAGTGGTGAGGCTGGACAAGATAAGGACAAGATTCACTTGGAAGGATTAAGTGCCACAATCCCCACATGAGCAGGGATACAAGAAATGAGTGCTGGCAAGAAACCGGTGCCCTCTTGTTCCTGCTTTCTTGTTAACCAGAGGTTAATAGACTGCCTGTCTCCCAGCCTGATGCCACAGCTTCCCGGCCTAGAGCCAGATACGGATTAACAGGTGGACCAACTGGGCAGCTGCCTGGAAGTCCATCTGTAAGGCCCTGCCTAGTTCTGAAATCACTTTGGTGCCATTTTTTTTTTTTTTTTCTTGAGATGGAGTCTCGCTCTGTCACCCAGGCTGGAGTGCAGTGATGCGATCTCGGCTCACTGCAACCTCCGCCTCCCAGGTTCAAGCCATTCTCCTGCCTCATCCTCCTGAGTAGCTGGGACTACAGGTATGCACCACCACGCCTGGATAATTTTTGTATTTTTAGTACAGATGAGGTTTTATCATGTTGGTCAGGCTGGTCTCAAACTTCTGACCTCAAATGATCTGCCCACCTCGGCCTCCCAAAGTGCTGGGATTCCAGGCGTGAGCCACCGCGCCTGGACTTTGGTGCCATTTTAACTCAGGTTTCTCATGTAGTTCCACATATTGTTGGTGAATTGAACTCACTCCTGACAGAGCTGAGAGTCCTATTGGATATAAATTTAAAAACCTGAAGTACTGACCTATCTCTGTTGGATATGTCTGCAATGTGCATGCCACCAAGCCTACATCAGCCTAAAGACTGAATAATGCATAATAGGTTGCTGTCAGACCAAAAAGAGGAGGAACACTTGATTAGATTTTACATTTTCTTAACATGCCTCCCAAGACAGTTTCTAATTTAGTAAATCAACTATAATCAGTTCCTTAATTGGAATGAAAAGGAGGCATATTATATTTCTCAGAAGGAAATAAATTTATTTCTCTCTCCACTAGGAAAATGTCATGCTAATATTTAGATAATCCTGGTTTGAAGGAATGCCCAGTTATTTGCTTGCCTGGGCACCCATGTGTCTCGGGCCAGCTGCCTCTTGCTAGCCCTTCTGCACTCCAGGGAGTTGTGAAACTAGAAGACCCTCAGCCTGAAAAATCCCTTCCCCTTTAGGAAAGAAAATGCCCGTCACAGAGGGTGATGACTGCTCTGTGAGACAGATGGGGAAACTGAGGCACAGAATGCACTTGTGAACAGTTGTAACTAACCAGTGCAGGAATCAGAATTGAGGCCCTGGAGGGGATGAAGACTGGGATCAGTGGCATTCCTACAGTGAGAGGGACATCTGGTTGGGGGAGGAGTGCCAGCCCGTGAAGTCAACCATTTTGTCATCCTCTCTACCCATTTCTCCTGTCCCTGACCTTCTGCCCTGCTCTGTCCACTGTCATCCTGAATAATGCATTACTAAGAGCCCCCACGTCACTCCCAAGTCCCTCCTGGAGCCCCCACCTCTGGTGCTTTTGAACTTATAGTCCTCTCCTGCTCCAGCTGAAACCTACTTGGCTAATAGCTAATTTCCTCAGGGCTAGAACCCCTGTGCTGTTGATTATCAAAAATCTCAAACATATACAAAGTAAACAGAAGAGTATAATAAACCCCCACGTACTCATCACCCAGCCTCAACAATTACCAACCTTCTGCCTTCTTGCTTCATCGATATCACCACTCATTCCCCAACTGTGACTCAACTATTATTTTTTTATAGTTCTTATTTAAATGTAAAATTTATATATATTAAAATGCATAAATTGTAGCTATACAATTTTGACACATGAATATAACTGTGTAACCCACATACCAATTAAGGTATAGAACTTTCCAGATCCCCAGAAAACTCCCCCATATCCCTTTGCAGTCCACCCTCATGGCCCACTCCCTCCCACCTCTCCAGGCAACCTTACCCTAGCCCCATCACTTTCAATTGGTTTTGCCTGTTCTAGAACATCCTATAAATGAAATCATTTAGCATACAATTTTTTTGTGTCTTTTTCCACTCAGCATAATGTCTGAGATCCATCACGTTGTTGCATATATCAGAAATTCATTCCTATTTATTGATCGGTAATGTTCTGCTCTGTAAATGAATCACAATATGTTGATTCAGTCCTCTGCTTCTGGACACCTGGACTATTTCTAATTTTTGGCTATTGTGAGTTAAACTACTATGAACATTAATGTACAAGTATTTTTGTGACTACATGTTGTCATTTCCTGTGGATAAATGCTGAGAAGAGGAATTACTGGATCAAAGATAGATGTATGTCTGACTTGATAAGCAATTGTCAGGATTATTCCATTTTATATTTTTCCTGTGTCATGAGACTTCTGTTACACCACATCTTCACTAACATTTAGTGTTGTCAGTCTTTTTAATATTAGCCATCTCAGTGGGTGCGTGGTGTCTCATTGTGCTTTTAATTTGCATCTCTCTGATGACTAATGATACTGAACATATTTTCATGTGTTTATAGGTCATTCATATACCTTCCTTTGGAAAGTGGTTGTTTGAATCTTTTCCCCATTTTTTCTGTTGTGTTTTCATTTGTAGGAGAGTTGTAGGAGACTTTTATACATTCTAGATAAAAGTATTTTGTATGATGTATTTTATGAATATTTTTTCCAGGTCTGTAGTGTGCTTATTCTGCATTGCCTAATCTATGTCTTCTGACAGCATCTAACTTGTCAAAATTTTCTTTCATGGTTAGTGCTTTCTGTATCCTAAGAAATCTTTGCCTGCCTCCAGGCCATGAAGATATTCTATGTTTTCTTTTATAAGCTTCATAGTTTTAATTTTTAGTTTTGTGATCTATCGTGAATTTTTGTATATGGTATTCATTTTCAAAAATATAGATCTATGGTTGTTCAGCACTGGTTGTTGACTTTCCTTTCCCAAATGAATTGCTTTTGTCAAAAATCATTTGGCCATCTAGGTTTATTTCTGAACTCTCATTTCTTTTCTATTGATCTTTGTCTATACTGTACCAATATCAACCACACTGTCTGCGTTACTGTAGCTTTACATGAGATCTTGAAGTCAAATAGGGTTAAGTCTTCTGCTGTTCCCCATCCCCCAGATTATTGGGTTAGGTCTTTGCATGTCCACATAAATGTTAGAATCAGCTGGCCACTTTCTTTTTAAAAAGTCTGCTGCATTATGAGTGGGACTGTGTTAAATCTATAGCTTAATGGGAGAGAACTGGCATTTTTTTAAATGTTGAAATTTTTATAGAGTTTGGGTCATACTATGTTGACCAGGCTGGACTTGAACTCTTGCACCTCAAGTGATCCTCCCACCTTGGCTTCGCAAAGTGTTGGGATTATAGGCATGAGCCACTGCACCTGGCCAGAATTGGCATCTTAGCAGCATTGATGCCTGTAATACATGAACATGGTATATCTCTCTATTTATTTAGGTCTTCTTTATTTTCTTTTAGTAATGTTTTATTGTTTTCAACACATATATATTGTGCAGGTCTTTTGTTAAATTCATTTCTAAGTAGTTTATAAATTTCAAATTTATAAATTTTAGAAATTTGCTTCTATAAATTATTTTTAAAAATTAATGTTTTATTTTGGGGCTTGCTGTCGCCATGATTTTCTGCTAATCTTCTTGCTGCTCTGCCAATCCCAAATTGTATCCTCTGGCCCTTTAAGCTAGTAAGGCTGCAGATTTTTGCCCCTGGAGCCCTCTTTCAGACTGGAAAGCTCTCTCAGGCAAAAAGCAACAAACTTGCAGATCTCATTCATTACAGTTTAGCTCTCAGGAGTAGGTTTCCTTTTAGTTTGTGCTTGCTATGGGCACTCACCAATGCCTGCAGAGAGTTCACTTTTATATTTCGTCCAGATTTCCTCATTGTTTTCTGGAGAAAGATGAGTTTAGCCAAGCTATTCCATCATTTTTGAAATCTTTGTGCTATTTTATTAACAAATCTGTGTTCTCTGCAAATGGGAGAGAGTTGGGGATCAGAGAGCTCCTTTTAAGTCATGGATAACTGAAATGCAGACTAGCAATAGCCAGGAGCAAAGCCCTTGTGCCAGGCTGCAGCAGTGCTCCATCTACCCACCACCATCACCCAGCTGGATATGCTTGGATATACATTAAAGTTCTCTGGATTTGGTTTTCTCATCTAGAATACGGACAAAATAATAGTACCAATTTGGAATGCTTTTGTGAGGATTAAATTAGATAAAACTCTACAGAACAGTGCTTGGCCCAAGGTAAATACTCAAAAAACAAACAAACAAACAAAAAATAGCCCCCCAAACGACAAAATATTAGCCTTATTTTGACACAGCAATCTCCTACACAGGCTGGTGCTCTGTAAACCAGACTGGGAAAACAAAGCAAAATTCATCCTATTTTTCTCTCTCTCTACCTTTCTATCCTCTTTTTCCTTCCTTTGGAGGTGGTGGCAGGATTGGGGGTCAAAGGAGTTGAGCCAAGAGAGATGATTGGAGTGATTAGGAGATTGTAAGCAAACAGGGGGAGTAAGCAAAGAACCAAACAGGGGGAGGGAGCAAAGAAGTAACCAAACAGGGGGAGTGAGCAAAGAAGTAAATGTATTGAGGATAATGGGAGACTCTTAAGGAGATGGGGAGCCTAGAGAGTCTAGCCAACCTATCTCATCACTTTTGAAATCTTTGGAGGTGAGGGATTGGGATTGGAAGTACTGGTGTGACTCATGGTTTTATAGATAGAAAGAGATACACACACACACACACACACACACACACAGAGAGAGAGAGAGAGAGAGAGAGAGAGAGAGAGAGAGAGAGAGAGAGACTGAGCTTCATTTATAGAAAGGACTTAGAAGCAGTGACAGCCTATAGTGATTGCACACCCAGCACCAAGTTGCAGTTTTCAAATATTCTTCTCCTCTTAAAGAATCCAAAGCTCCCTGATTCCAGGGCCAGGGGCAAAAGGACAAGATGAGCCTGGAATGTTATTTTGTGTCATATGAAAACAAAGTGTTTAGAGAAAATTGGGGACTCATAACAACAAATCAGGATTAGCCTGAAGGAACTCACATGGGGCACATCAAGGATAACTTAAGTATTAAAATATATGATAGGAATGAGTTACATCCTGCCAAATAAAATAGGATCTAAGACAGATAAATAATTGGCAAAGAAGAAAATACTCTTCCATGTATAGAATGCCAAGTAATAAATGTAGAAGAAAGGATAGAAATAGAAAGTCACCATTTGGCCACAAACTTAGTGTTAGTTGATTCAGGCAGGATTCATCAATGGGTGATGAAGCTGGAGGGTGGAGGTTTGATGATGAATAGGATATTGACATGGTCTCAGTGCTTTCAGTCGCAGAATGTACTAATCAAATGCACAAAAAAAAAAAAAAAAAAAAAAAAATCTGGCAGACACAAACAACCAAACATCACGGTTTACATCCCGAGTGGTGGAACAGGTAAGCACAGCGGGCTTCCTGCCTCCATGCACCAAGAAGAGAGCAGCAAGGTTGCTGAGATCTTCCTGCCATGAGTCTGTGGCCTGATCTAGTCATGAGACCAGAGACCCAGGATGAGAAGCCTCCTCAGGGACCTATAGAACAAAAGGACTGTACTCTTTTGGATTGAGAAACTCTCCCAGATTGGAGGAGACTAAAGGGATATGACAGCTGAGTGCAATGTGTGCTCCTGGATCAGACAGGAAAAACAGACACTGCTGGGACAGTTGGTAAAATCTGGATGGCATCTATGGTGTGGATGGTAGTGTTATAGCAATGCTGACTTCCTGATTTAGATGCACGCAGCATATCTTCTGTAGGAGCGTGTCCCTGTTTGGGGAGATAAACCCTGAAGCATTCTGGTGATGGGGCAGCACTGCTGCAAGTTGCTCTCAAATAGTTCAGAAAAAACAATAACGATAATGGGCATATTTGTCTATGAGTATGTATGTATGTCTGCTTATGAAGAGATACAGCTGGTAATACAGAAAATGATAAATTTAAACCATTGAGGATTCTGGGAGAAAGCAATATGGGAGTCCTTAGCCCTGTTTTTTTCCAACTTCTTAAAAAGTTTGAAATAATTTCAAATTAAAAAGAGAGAAGAGACTCTGGTGAGGGAGATTCCCAGCCACATGAGAAGTAAAGGCAGCATATCAAGGGGTTGAATAAGATTTGTATCAGGCCAGACATGGCCTTGCAGCTTCTCTCCCACCCACCGTTTCTGAGAGGGGTCAGATTGAATCCAGCTAATGGTTCTAGTTGATGAAATTCTCCAGGACACTGCTTGCACAAAATTTTTTTTTAGATTTCCTTCTAAGAAGCAACCAATCTCTGTTGTAGACATGGTGAAGAAAAGTTTAAATCGAGGTCCTTGGGGTTGAAATTCATTAAGAGACTCTTCACCCAACGTATCTTCATAGGAAGACAGATTTCAGCTTCAGGTAAGGAAGACCTTGGGAGCTTTCTAAGCATGAAATGCACTATTTGGGAGGTGCCTGGTGCTGGGAAGATTCTTACCAGTGGTGCATCCTTTCCTGGGGGGTAAACCTGAAGTTCTTGGGAGAGAGGGAGCTTTATCAGATGGCACTTGCACCTGCCACCAATGTCACTACTGCTGGTTACTGATGGTGTATCATAAAGAATTTGATGAGTCTTTGTCCTTGGTTCTGCAGAGGAGGTGTTTAAACCCTTGGAATTTCCTAAGAGTTAGGATGGCCTTGCATTTCACTGTAGGTTCCTCAGACCACACGTGGATCTACACTAATGAGGTGATTCATGGTGCATCCCTGCTAGCCTCAGGATGGGGACTGCAGTGCTGGAAAGACCAACTGGGTAATTAGAGAGTTGAAGCTTTGAGCCACATGGTATCAGCCTGACCTCCAGGGAGGGAAGGGGAGCTGGATATTCAGTTCAGTTATGTGGCCAATGATTCAATCAACCAACCAATCAATCAACCATGCCTGTATAATAAGGCCTAATAAATTCCCAGATACCAAAGCTCAGGTGAGCTTCCTGGTTGGTGATGAACATCTTATTGGTTTGTCTGGAGGGCAAAGCCTTCTGAGGATATGAAACCTTCCTGGTGGGGGTCCCTCAGACCTGTCCTCTATGTTTCTTCATTTGGCTGGCTCTAATTTATATGATAAAACTGTAAGGATAGCACTTTCCTGCATTCTGTGAGTTGTTTTAGGAAACTGTTGAAACTGCTGGGATAGTGGAAACCCCCAAATTTGTAGCCAGTTGATCAGAAGTGTGAATGGCCTGGGAATCCTGGAGCTTCCAACTGGGGTCTGAGGGGAGGGGGTCTCGTGGAGGATGCACCCTCAGCCTGTGAAGTCTGAGCTAACTCCAGAAGTGCATTGTGGCAGGACTGCATTGCAAAGTGTGCCAATCCTTTAGGTACACAGAGGCGAGGGGAAACAAGGTGTTTGACCATGAGTGACACAGAAAGAGCTCTAACTTTGGAGTCATACAAATGAGGGTGAGAACCCAACTTTGACATGTACTTCTAACAGGATGACAAGCTCCCTGAGCCACAGTCCCCTCCCTGCAGCCCTCCAGCCTCATCATGCCAAGCTGCAGAATGGCTTCTTCATTTAAACCATCAGCAACTGTCCATGACACACTCACTACGCAAAACAGAGCTAGGGGCTCTCGTGCACACACATAGGCCCTTGCCCCAAGGAGCTTCTTACATTTTGTAGGTAGGAGGAAAGGTATGGTGTAAATGCAGTGGGGTGGCCAGATTGGGGTAACAGAAGGGTCAGTGCTGAGATTTGAAATATTCTCACCTGCATTGGCTCTTGCACAAGCACTGCCTTCCTCAGCCTGAATCCTCTTCTCTATTATTCTAATATGTACACAGCTTCTCAGCAAACAGTGGGGGCAGCAAGATCAGCACTCAACCCAGAGCTCCTCAACTGCTACCACTGAGTCAATGCTTTCTCTATTAATGGATCATTTTTAAAAAATGACAGTATACAATGATTACTCACTAGATTGCCATATATGCTATGATTTTTAAAAACTGTCTTAATTTTATCAGTTGCTATTTAGGTAAGCGCAGGACTCTTTTTTGCTACAGGAAGACCTTTGCTTCTTCCCACAGGAGGGCTTCCAGGCTCTCTGACTGCCCATGGCTCACAGCCTGGTTATTAAGAGCCTTTGAATGCTTTCTGGCAAACATTAAAATGTCTATAGCTTTTCCTCCTGCTTGGCTAACACTGATTTAGTTGCTTTATCAAATAGTGTAATGACTTCAAACTACCTTTGTCTCTCTCCCTATTCTCTGGCCTTTCTTCCTGTAGGTCAGAAACAAAGAAGCAACGGGACCGGATGGCTTGTCTCTGCACTCTGGATAATCTACTTCCAAAAAGGAAAAGATGGTTGAAGGAATTAATTACTCAACTCACTTTCCTTCTCTTTTGTCAGTGCTCATCTATTTATAACTTTTTTCAGTGATCTCTATTGTCTCACTATTTTCTCAGGCTCACCTATTTCTAATAAAATACCTCGCTTTTTTGGCTTTTTTCTTAATAAGCTTATTAAACATGTTTGATGTCAGTGGCTGGGTTTTTGGAAACAATATGACAGCTGAGTCCCTTACTGTCCTCCACCAGGATTGCTCTCACTCAAAGAGTGGCCCTTGCCTAAGGTCACACACTTCCTGGGGGCCGTCCATATCCAGTGACTGGTCAACTCAAGGTCATAATACCTACGTCCTTTCATCCTGATTTGGGACTGCTCTTCTGGGCTCCAGGGCTCCATGTGGAATGGGCTGAGGCCTTTGCTGTGGCTGCATCCCAGCCCAACTTTTCCCTCTGCCCCGTCCTACTTTCTTCCCTCCCACTAGCTATGTGTCTGGGGAGCTCCCATCAACATGCTTCCTCCATGCAAGCCTCCCACCCAGGTCTGCTTCCCAGGAACCCGACCTGGGACAGGGACCTGCAAACTGCTTCCCAGGCTTAATTCAATTTACCCTCCTTACTCTTTTCAAAGTATTCTTTTTTGTTTGTTTGTTTGTTTGTTTTAGTAAGATGACTATACTTAACATTTTAATAAATAAACTACACTTAAGCTTTTGTTGAAAAATGTCTTAGGCCAGGAGTGGTGGCTCATACTTGTAATTCCAGCCCTTTGGGAGGCCGAGGCAGGAGGATCACCTGAGGTCAGGAGTTCAAGACTAGCCTGGCCAACATGGTGAAACCCTGCCTCTACTAAAAATACAAAAATTAGCCTGGCATGGTGGTGCATGCCTATAATTCCAGCTACTTAGGAGGCTGAGGAAGGAGAATCACTTGAACCCGGGAGGTGGACGTTGCAGTGAGCCGAGATCGCACCACTGCACTTCAGCCTGGGCCACAAGAGCAAAACTCTGTCTCAAAAATAAAAACAAGTCTTGCAAATTTTTTTTAAGAAGGTGTCACTCTGAGGTTGAGGACAAAATCAATGCAGGTGATTCTGATGGAAAGTCCCTCATTGGTTCCTCATTTTCTGTACAATCAGATAAGACCCAAATTAATGAACACGAGGCGTAAACCTCCCTTTGGGGTTTTTTCCCATACGTTCTTTCCAGTCCCATCCCCTCTGAACCTACAGTGTGCTCCGTGCCTGGTCTCCAAAGTTGCTCTCTTTCTTCCCCCAACACAGCACGCTCTTGCTTTCCTCCGTGCTGAACACATTCAATTCTTCCTGCCTGGGGGACCCCTGGCTTCCCTCTCCCCCTTGTCCTCTCCTCCTGGTGAACTCCCAGTTATCCTTTCAGGCTCAGTGAGCACTATGATGGCCCCTGGGAAGCCTTCCCTGACTCCCTGTGATAAGGTTTTTGTTTCTTCCCCTGGATTCCAAAAACTTTACACGTCTATCTAGTAAGATACCATATGGGTTGAACTGTGGCTCCCCAAAAAAGATATGTTGAAGTCTTAACCTCTAGTGCCTTAGCACGGTACTTTACAGGGTCTTTACAGACTCATCAAGTTAAAATGAGGCCATTCGGGTGGGCTGTAATCTAAAATGACTACTATCCCTATAAAAAGGGGGAAGTGTGAATGCAGACAGAGATGTGCACACAGGGAGATGATGTAAGATTTGACTGATGCAGCTGCAGGCCAACTAGTGTCAAAGACCACTGGCGAATCCCCAGCCAGGGAGAGGCAAGGATGGGTTCCCCTATGGGCTTCAGAGGGAGCACAGTCCTGCTAACACCTTGATCTTGAATTTCTAGCCTCCAGAACTGTGAGACAATACCTTTCTGTGGTTTCACATCACCCTGTTTGTGCTGCTTTGTTGCAGCAGCCCTAGGAGACCAATACAGACATGGACCAATTAGAGCTAAAACAACTCTCCATGTCTGACCTTGGGGTAGACAGACACAGACAGCTGTTTTACTTTTAATTGGTATATGGTTATGAGAATTTTAATAAATTTTACTACCTATCTGGACAGTGATTCCCCAATGATATCCCCTGCGGGGGCCCAGGCTTTTGGTTTCCTAAAGGGTCACTGAAAAATCACCGAAATGAGGCAGATTGATTAAAAGGAGAAAAGGCATACAAATTTACTTAATATGCATACACAGGTCCCTTCAGAATGAAGACCCAAAAACAGAGGAGAAACTGTCCATTTTTATGCTTAGGTTTAGCAAACAATGGATAGTCATGTAGAAATATGATTGGAGGAGAAGGGTCTGATCTAATGTTAACAGGCTGAGTGGGGAAACCCAGACAGGCCTGTCTGTCTAGATTCTTCTTGGCCTCTCTGAGCAGTGTTCCTTCCTGCTGGGTGCAGGACAGGCCCTCTCTGGAATCAAGGTCTTATGACCTATAGTCAAACAATGTAGGTCAGATAATTTCTTTATGGCCTGTTTCTACACGGAATATTTTTAGGTTTTATGGCTGGCTTTCTGTTAGGGAAAAGAGGTTCTGGTTTCTGTGACCCACCTCGGGAAGACAATCCTAGTCAATCCTAGTTTCTATGGCGCCTCGGGGGAGAGTGGGGCTGAGAGACAGGGGGCAGGGGAAAGTAACAGAAGAACTTTTGCTGCTGAGGCCTTCATTTGGGGGTATTGTTTTCTGAGCCCCAACAGTTCTCTCTCCTCAAAGAGATTATAGTAAAGATTTAAATGGATTTCCAGTTATTTTTAGATGACAGACTAATATATGTTGGAATGTGATGCTATACTGAGACTGGCTTCAAGGTCAGAACAACTGGCTGCCTTTATGTGGGTTACAGACACATAAGAGCCTAGCACAATGGTAGGTGCAGAGCAGGTGCTCAAAAAACAGTAGCTAGCATTGTGATGGGCAAAGGGGGAAGGATGAACACGGCTCAAGGGTCAAATCAACCTGAGGAGATGATTAACCCAAGAAGTCTAGAATTAAGACATGAAGATGGGAGCCGGAAATGGAGTCTGGGGTCCTTGGGCCAGAGGCGCCTCCCCTGACTGGGTGGGAACTGATGCCTGGGAAGACCCACCTCCTGGGAGCAACTGTACAGTAGTGGCTCTAAAGGCTTCCAAAGGCTGAGCCCTATAGAGGGGTACAGGCAGTTGAAGGAAGCAATCCCTGAAGAAAGGGATCTGAGGCCCTTTGTGAGCTGGAACCAGCACCAGCAGCCGGTGGGTGAAGTGCAATCAAGGAGCCTCATAGGATGATCAGGTCATGACCACGCCTGATCCGGCCATGCCAGTGACCCAGGGTGAACAATGCAAAGAAAAACAACTTCCTTCTGCTTGGAGTAAGAGAATCATGAAGGATTTTATGTTCCCAGGGCAAGAGCTGGATAGCAGGCTCTTCCCTTGCACCTTCTGCTATGTGTGAAGACGGGAAGTAGAGCTCTGAGAAGGTAGAAAAAAGGCTGAAAAGGTAACAAATGGCCTTTTCTTTCATCAACTTGAGCAGAATATAAGTGTCTCTGAAAAAAAAAATGTTCTGTTAAAAATGAGACCATTCGGTCAAAAATTCTGATTTACCCATAAACTGTAGAAACGGCTCTTGACGCCACGCTGAGATTGAGGAGGGATGAAAAACAATAAAGATCAGTTGGGAGAGTACCAGGTGGCTTTCATAGATTTTTTCCCCCTCAATGCCCCCTACTAAAATATCTTTTAAAGCAGTTACTATACAGTTCTTTCCGGTGACCTGCAGTGTTTGCCTCAGAGCAGGAGGGGCAGGTGTCACTCCAACATGACAGGAAAAGTTTTATTTTTCGCATGAGGTCTGGGTTCAGAGCATTCGTGGTACCGTAATGCTTTCTAATTCACATCAGTGAATTTCAGCAGGGTCCCACTGGCACTTGGAGCAGGAGGATTCTTTGTTGTATGGGACCGTTCACCCAAGGCAAGAGCCCACCCACCAAATCCCAAGCCCCAGCCCCAATCATTGTGAGAATCATGACAATGTGCCAACTACAAAGGGCCCTACACATTTCCCAATGCTGACTTCCAGGAGGTGTGGAACGGTTCCCGGGGAGAAGTGCTGACTCATATTCAGTGAGCCTCTATTTTCTTCTGCATATACCCCCTAATGACATAATAAAAGCTTTTAAAGGGACAAAGGGTCCACTCATTGCTATACATCTGGGTACACTGGTCTGTGTGTGCCTGAATGGGGGTACCAGCAACAGATACTGTGATCTGAACTGATGGTAATAATGGGTCGAATGGTGGCCCCCAAAAGATATGTCCAGGTCCTAACCCCAGAATCTGTGAATGTGATCTCATCTGGAAAAAAAATGGGGGGCATTTGCAAAACCGAGAGCCACCAAAAGCCTAGAGCCACCAAAAGCCTAGAGCCACCAAAAGCCTAGAGCCACCAAAAGCAGGGAGAGGCAGGGAGAGATCCTCCCCTAGAGCCTTCAGGAGAACTGAGTCCCTGCTGACACCTTGATCTGGGGACTTCTGGCCTCCAGAACTGTGAGAGAATCATTTCTATTGTAAGCCACCAGGTTTGTGATAATTTGCAAAGGCAGCCATAGAAAACCGATACACTGGTTATATACATTCTGAGTTTGCAACACATGTAAGGGATCATTCTAAAAAAAGTGATTGAAGAACAAAATAATACAAGTGAGCATAACTTAACACCCTGAAAGCATTCATTTTGAGATGATAAAAGTCTCTAACAAGGACATTCAGCAATGCAACTACCAGATTAAAAATAGAAACGAAAGCCCAGGCACCTGACTACCAATTTGTGGATGCAATGAATGTGAGCGTGGAGATCCACAGAGGCCCAGAACCTGCGTGTCTGCCTTGTGCTGGCCTCTGTAGGTGTCTGTGTGGGGGTGGGCCGGACTGCAGAGCACACACAGGAAACAGGGAGGGGGTGCAGAAGCAGGAGGTCCTTGTGAATATACCTTTTTAAATATCGTGGCACTGGGTTGTGGTTTCCTGGTTGAACCCTTTCCTCTTTTTCAGGGACTGTTTTCATGCATGGGAGACTAGCCTTGTGTGCTTCCATTTATTCTCTCTAGGGTAGTCTTTGTTTCAAAAATGGCAACTTAGCAGGACAAGTAACCTCCTCCTCCCTACCTCTTGCACTGAGACCTTGGACCCTACTCTAGCAGCATCTGAAGGAGGGTGACAGATATTGTTCCAGATACAGAGAACCTGAGCCAATGGACTGTGGGCCAGAGACTGTTCTTCCAGGCACGGGGAACTGCCGGCCTGTGTCCCGGTCATCTTGAGCTGCTCTAACAAATCACCCTGACTGGGTGCCTTAAACAAGCATTTATGTCTAAATAGTTCTGGAGCTGGGAGTCTAAGATCAAGGTACAGCAGATTTGGTTCCTGGTGCGAGCTTCCTCATTTACAGAGGAAAGCCTTCTCCTTGTGTCCTCACATGGCTGAGAGACAGACAGAGAGAGAGAGAGAGAGAGAGGAACCTAGCCTCTTCCTCTCTTTTAAGGACACTAATCCCATTATAGGGCCCCCACTCTCATGACCTCACATAAGCCCAATTACCTTCCAATACCCCTACCTTCAAATATCATTACATTGGGGGTTAGGGCATCAACATACGGATTTGGGGGTGAGGGGACATAAACATCCAGTCCAGAACACCCTGTGCACCCTGTGTCTGGTTGAGTAACAATAGATTAAACTCAAAGCTAACTGGGGTAAGTGTGTGATGGGTGTAGGGAGCAAAGGGCAAAGTCAATGGGTTCTGACATCTGCAGTCTGCCTCTGGGGATTTCTGGAAAGGAATGTATGATCACTGAATGCACGCGGGAGGTGGTGAGGACAGGCACGTGTAGACCAGGCTGCATTTGGAACTGGACAGCTCTCCTCATGCACCAGACAAGCAATGCCCAAGGACACCCCTGCAACCTGGAGTCCCTGCTGCGGGTGGGAGGGATGCATCCAGACTGGGTGGGAAGGGCACAGGATGGCTGCAGCCTCTGCCCTTCCTGGGGATGTGAATGTGAATTCTGAGTGGGGTGATACTTCAGGACAAAACAAGGATGAATCTTGAACCCAGGTTTCCAGCTTGGTAGAAACTGGCTGAGGGAGAAGGTTTTGGATGTAGGACCCCATCGGCGCCTCTGAACAACACCATACCCCAGATGAATATCTCTTCTTCTGCTTAATGCCTTCCTGGGTGAGAAAAGATGGTCTCGTGACAGGAAGAGATGAGCGCATGAAAAGTGTGGGTCAACTAGAGGAAGCTGGAGGGAGAAAACACCACGAGCCAGCCGGTCAGTGTGCCAGGCAGGGAGAGGAGAGAGCAGGGCCATGTCATTATCATGTCATTATCACCCGTATCATGATACATTTGAGACTGGCAGGGGCACTGCAGATAGTCATCCCTGGACAATGTAAGAAAACTGGGGCTGAGACAAATCAGGACATATGACTTGAGAAGAAGAGAGAGCAGAGGGAAAGGAAGGAGAGACAGAGAGAGAGAGGAGGAAGAGACGTAGGAGGAAGAGGAGACAGAGAAGGAGAAGGAAAAAGAGGACGAGGACAAGAAGAAGAAAAGGAAGAAAGAAAGAAGGAGAAAGAAGAAAAAAGAAAGAAGAAAGAAGAACAAAGAAGAAAGAAGAAAAAGAGAAGGAGGAGGAGCAGCAGCAGCAGCAGCAGTGAGAGCCAAAGAGAGCCGCCCTGTGTGGGCACGTCTGGGTGCCGCTCTGCCAGTTCTTTTCAGAGTGTCATCTTACCCCTTTTCCCAGACAAGCAAATTAGCACGTTAGAGAAAAATATAATGATATGAGCCTCTGTTTGCTGCAGAAATTCAGAGTTCCTAAACAAACACAATTTCCTATAAATATCAAACAAAAAGGAAATAGAAAATCCAGAAGAGCAAAATCAATTTCTCATTGTTCTCTGCAACACCTGCCTAATTTCTTTTAGGTCCTAGGCACAGGGGCCAGCGCTTATTCACAAAGCTTTTTATAACATGGAGAAATCACCATGAAGCTACTACATCTGCAGGAAAAAAAAAAAAAAAAAAAGTAGAGAATAAAGACCAAAACATGAAATCAGCAAATATGCATGGAGTAACTATGTTTTGGAAATGTGTTGCCATGTGGATTGTGTCAGGGCGATTTGCGACTGCTTCCATTTGATCAGACACTGCTATGTGGGGGTGTCAGGATCTCAGGAGCGTTCTTGGGGAAGGACATGTGCTTGGCAAATTTGAAAGGGCTGGCAGCATTCTGAGTACTGGGAAAATGAGGAGAGGAAGATACAAGGATGGAAGTAGAAAAATCCATCAAAGGATAAAGCCAAGCTAGGAAAGGAGACTGCAAAAAGAAGTCAGGAAGCAGAGAGAAGGGCTGCTCCAGGAAAGTCCCAGACAAGGAAGTTGGGCTTGGACTCCCACCTGGACACTGTATCCCCAAACAGGCACTGCACAGCAAAGCTATTCCTCTGCATGTAAATCCAGTCCCACTCTCACAACCTATGAGTGACATAAGATTGTGCTTTTTAAAGATAACTTGGGATACATAATGGAAAATACACTGGAGAAAGGCAAGAATGGATGTGGGGAGATGTTATGTGGCTATCACAGTGATCAAATGAGAGATGACAGTAGCTTAAATTAAGGTTGTAGCCATGGAGATGATGATGGTGACCTGTTCTCACAAGCCCTATGGTTTCCTGTGGGAGCATGTGCTTCAGATTGAGAAGGTTCATTCATTAGTGTGAGTCCATGTCAGTTTCACTCTTGGCCAGGAAGCCCTATGAAAGCAGGGAGAGCAATGTGTTTTGGGATATGCTAATACCCTAGGCTATACCAGCACAGTGCCAGGCACATGGGAGGATCTAATAAACATTTGTGGAGTGGACGATGGAGTAATTCAGAACCCTTTCCTGAATGATTTCATTCATAGCCATGCTTCAACCACCAGATGGTTGGATTGACCTCACTCAAATGTCTATGACCAACCTGGTTCCCTCCTCCAGAATTACGTATCCAAGGATCTACTTAGCATTTCCATGTGAAGATGTTAATGTGTCTCAATTGTACTCCACAGGTCCAAAACTGGGCATGTGAACTCCTCACTCTCCAGTGGATTTCTCCTCCAGTGTTTTTCATCTTAGGGAACGGGACCCTGGCCACCCAGACCAGGGCTGCCATTCTTCACACCTCCCTCTTCCTCATTTGTGAATCTCCTGTCATCACAAAAGCCTTTCATCTCCTCAATTCTGTGGATTATAATCACTTCTCTCCATTGATCACAATGGTTAAGAGTGCAGGCTTTGGAAGTGCATCGTTTAGGTTTAAAAATAGGCTTCACCCCTTACTGTCAATTTGCTTAAATCCTCTGTGCTTAGTTTCCTTATATATGAAGTGGAAATAATAATAGTTTGTTCTTTATTGGGTTCTTTTGAGAAGTCAATATGATGGTGCATATTATTGCTTTCCAAAGTGCTAGCTGCCATCACCACTACTGTTACCATCATCATCATCATCATCACCACCACCATCACCATCACTATCTCCATGGCTATAATCTTAACTTAAGCTACTGTCATCTCTCATTTGATTCACTGTAATAGCCACATAACATTTCCCCACATCCATTCCTGCCTTCCTCCAATGCATTTTCCATTATGTAACCCGAGTGGTCTTTAAAAAGCACAATTTCATGTCACCCATAGGTTTAAATTATATCAGTGGCTTCCCACAAGAGATGGAATAAAAACCAAAATGGTTAACATGGTTTAAATAGCCAAACTTAAGCAATCCTTAGTCTCAAACCTGCTGTGTGCCTTCCCACTTCAGGACCTTTACACATGCTGTTCCCTCTGCAGTGAACACTGTTCCTTTAGCCTTCCCTTCTTTCTTTTCCTTCTTGGTCAAAACCTCTCTTAAATGTTACTTATACTCACTGTCTCCACCATAATTCATTGCACAATGTGTTCTGCCTCCATCTCTCCATTAAAATTGCCCAAACAAAGATGATTCCTGGCACCTGCTGCTAAAGCCATGCACTTATTTCTAACCTTATCTGCTGTCCTTTCTGAGCATCTGACACTACCAGTCACTATTTCCTTAAAGCCCCCTCTGCCTCGGGCTCCTCATATTCTGTCCTCCTGGTTCTCTTGCTCCTTCTTTGACTGATTCTTGTTTTTCCTTCATTTGCTGCTCTTTATCAGCCTTTTAGAAGTTGATTTCCCCAGGTTTCCCACCTGGATCTCTTTATTTTTTGAGATGGAGTCTCACATTGTCGTCTGGGCTGGAGTGCAGTGGCGCAATCTTGGTTCACTGCAACCTCTGCCTCCCAGGTTCAAGTGATTGTCTTGCCTTGGCCTCCTGAGTAGCTGGGATTACAGGTGCGTGCCACCACACCCAGCTAATTTTTTGTATTTTTACTAGAGATAGGGTTTCACTATGTTGGCCAGGCTGGTCTTGAATGCCTGACCTCATGCTGGATCTGTTTTTCTTCTGTTACACTCATTCCTTGTGGGTGATCCTACCCATTTGCATGACATCAATTGCATAATGACACCCAAATTTGTCTCTAGATTCTTTCTCCCTCCTGAGCTCCAGATCCACGTTCCTCCATGGGGGTGTTTCATAAACACTTTAAACACAACACATGTAAAGTTGAAATCTCAGAACGCCCTCCCTTTCTCTGTTTGGATTTCAATGAATGGTACCAACACCCATTCAGTCGCCCAAGCAAAAACTTGAGTCATCCTTCTCTCCTCCCTTCCTTTCCCTCCCTATATCTAGTTAATCATCAAATTCTATTGACTCTGCCTCCTTAGATATACTCAATTATGTTGATTTATCTCTATTCCCAATGCCATTCCCTTAGTCCAGGTCCTCATCATTTTGCTTTTGCAGTATGACCACAGCCTCCTAACCCATCTCCCATTCACCAGTCCTTTTTTTTTTTTAAATCTAGTCCTCTTTTCTCTGCTGTCAGAGTTTAGGAGGAAAAGTTCCCTAAATGATTGTCCAGAGATCTAGTGGTTTAAAAGAAGGGTTTTTTTTTTTTAGGCAAATAAGAAATTGTTTATTTAAGAAAATATCACCTCTGTGGCCGTTCTTAGTGATTTATCAGGCGTATCAGCCTATTTAAGGTTCTGAGAAGTCTTACTGCAAAAGAATCTGTTCAGAATTGTTTAACCAAACATTTCCCAATCTTTTTGACCACACATTCACTTCCTGAGGGCACACTTCTTAACATCTTGCAGAACACCATGTTGCTGTTTTAAAACACAAATCTGATCATATTATTTCTTTATTTGAACATAAGACAAATACCTGGATAGACACCAAAAGAAGACAATTTGTACTTTCTTCTCTGGGCAATTAGAGGCCTTTGGAGATTCCTCAGCTGGGTAATAACCTAATACCCACACAATCAATGGCCTCCAGTTATGGACACTGCTATGTGCTTTGTGCTTCTCCTCCATCATCTCCAGTCTTTACAGCATGATCCCCGGGTGAAGAGACTGAAGCCTAGATCAGTTAATCATTAGGTCCCAGGCCACACAACCAGTAAGGATGGAGCAGGACTTGGCTAGAAGTCTAGGTATGGCTTTAAAGCCTCAGCTGTTTGCAATAAGCAGGTGACATTTTGCCTGCAGGAGACACTGGAAGTAGGAAAAATCAGAAGGCTTGGACATATTCCTAGAAGTCAGTCACTTCTGTTCTCCACCTCTGTTCCCCACCAACCCCAGATAATGCCTCAAGCCATTCTTCTTAAGCCTGGGTCTCATTGCCTTCTCCATAGGCCCGTTGTGTACTTTTATCCGTTAAACACCCAGCAGGGTATATCATACAACTCCAGGAACATCTTGCCCCTGCTTAAAAATATGTGTTCTTCCCTAATGCCTGTCCATTTCCAGATATCTCTGCCTGATATTCTAGGCCCTTCATTCTCTGCTGTCAACTTTCCTTTTTGATCTTGACTTTAGATACTTTTCTAAATATAATCCATACTCCAGTCAAACTGAACTACTTACTGTTCAGAGGCCTCCCTGCCTTTTGACATGCTGTTCTGTCCTCTTGGAAAGTCTCTTCCTGTCCCCAGTGTCACTGCTTTAAATCCTACCTTTTTTTCAGGACCTTTTCACTGCTGACTCCATGGAACCTGTCCTAATCTGAACTAACCAGCTGCTCTCTGTTTTTCAGCACAAAATAACAATGAGGTGCTCCTCCCTAAACTTGGAAATCAGGTTAGCTTCTGAAAATTAAACTAGTAAAATTCACAGTGGATGGCATCAGCTCTTTGCAAAAATGATATACCCAAAGGAAGACTCACGAAGTGGATAAAGAGATAGGAAAACATCCTCCTGGAGGAAGATGACCAGGGCTTACTCTCAGGACACAATTGTGCCTCTATATCAGAAACCATAAGATGAGCAAACAAGGCCCTAATCGAATCAGTTACAGGAAACAGAGAGAGCCAATCAAACCATAATCAATGGTGATAACTGGCCATGACAGCGACGTAATCAATTACACTGTGCTCTGGTGTGTGGAAGCACAGCGTGTGCTATAGCAGACGGAAGGCAGCCAGGATGATGTGGCCAGGGCACAGCAGCACTAACTAAAGGAAACATTCATGGAGTTTAGGGACACTGGCTTTCAGGACATGGGAAGGGTTGGCTATGAGCTGGAGATGGCTCATCCCATGTCCTCAGACCTGATTAGCTTTCCCAAAAGTTCCTGCTTCCATTGTTCAAATTACCCACTAAGCAACCTTCCCAGAACCAATCTGGCTTTCCCTCCCATCATCAGAAAGGGGTGCTCTGGGCAGCGGAAAGGTATGTCCTCAGTGTATCTACTCATGGGAATGCTGGGAAGATTTAATGGAATAATGTGTATAGAGGGATTGGCCCAGGCTCCATATAGGAATTGTTCAATAAATGTAGGTGACTGAAATTAGTTCAGCATGTTGGAACTCTGCTTGTGATGACAACCTCATATACATTTGGTTAAGGTGAACTGGCATCCTGGTGTCCAGGTGCCCTGATGAAGGTGGATACCTGGACCTGCAAAACAGATGTTGTGATTCTGGGTAGGAGTGAGCAAAAGGATGTGTTGCCAGGTAGGGCTTGTTAACCCTCCACCTGGCCCAAAGCACCTCTACTTCATTATCATCCTCTAAGTGCCCCA
The DNA here is from genome assembly GCF_047675955.1 of Chlorocebus sabaeus. Classification (NCBI taxonomy): domain Eukaryota; kingdom Metazoa; phylum Chordata; class Mammalia; order Primates; family Cercopithecidae; genus Chlorocebus; species Chlorocebus sabaeus. Next base: position 26,995,171 of record NC_132911.1, on the reverse strand, counting down.
CCAGTACCTTCCTCTACATGCACAGCACACAAGTCTTATACCAGTTTTGTTCTATTTTTAATGCAATCACTTGTGTATCTCTAATTCCTATTTCATCAGAGTGTAAACTCTTTGAGGATAGGAGCTTTTAAGTCCCTTGCAGAGCTTCAAGTATCATAAATACTTAATAAGTTGAAATGAATTGAATCAGAGGCCAAACAAATGAGCTGGGGTTCAAGCAAAGGCTACAACATGTGTTTCCCAGGCTCCTAGAGAAGTAGTATGTGCACACCTGGAGAGAAGGCCTGGTGATGCAGGCTGAGCACATGGCTCTGGTGCCACCTCACCTGTTCCACCCAGGGGTAGATATGGGAGAGCTGCGAGGCTGCAGGAGAGCTGCTCAGCTGCCCAGGAAGAAGACAGAGGGACAGACAGATGGACAGAGCAGATGCCTTCACACTTACCCGGATCTCCGTCTGGACAGTGCATTTGACCAGTTTGAAGTTCTTCCCAGGATTGAAGCTGTTGCTATAGAAGCAGACCTTCAGGATACGCACGTCTTCCTTTTCCACATCTACTGGTACCACCACCATGGGCTCTGCGGGGCCTTCAGGCCGGCGTAATGTGCCCAACTTTACTCGGCTCAGGGGCTCGGACACCCCAGACATCCTCTCAAACAGCAGCTAAGACCAGCACATCGCAGTCCTGCAGAGACAGTAGAGGGTCAGCCCTGAAAGAGCCCCACACAGGCCCACATACCTCATACCCCAGGGACAGCACCCACCAAGCTCCAAGACAGACACAAATGCTATATATTATCCCATTCCCAAAAGCTCCCCTGCAAGGCACCTGGCTCTCTTGACTGGGAAAGCTGCAGGTATGAAACCCAGACTTGGGGCTCCCAGGGGTATGAGCTCTGTCTCCTGGAAGCCCCTCTCTCCGACCCATTCCTCCCTCCACCCTGGCACCCAGGCAAGGGGCCCACCCTTAGCAAAGGCAGCTGTGAGAGGAGGCGGTCACAGCTTGGTTCCAAGGCACAGCTGAACAGAAAAAGCAAAGAGCGAGACAGTAGAAAATAGCAGGAGAGGAACAGGGACAAGAGGGAAATTCTGAGAAGAAACAGAACTGGAGAACAAGTGGCCCCAAGGGAACAGGAATGGAGAAGGCAGGAAAGGGCCTAGGTGGAGGGCTAGGCTGTCAACTGATGCTGTCTGTCCCCATCCTCAGCTGCCAGCAAAAACTTTCAGGGTGGGAAGGCCTCCGTCTGACAGGAGCTCATCACACAGACATCACTCATCACACGCAGGAGGATTCAAGAGGAACAGTGCTCTGCCCAGCAGCCCCACAGGGAAGAGCATTCTGCACGTGGGAGGGAGCTGAGCTGGGACCCTAGAAAACCCAGCCCAATTCTGCTTACAGCCTCCGGTTGACACAGATGTAGACGATAAGAATCCTAGGAATCTGCAGTTCACCTTGAATCTCAGCAACATTGGTCCTGGCCTCTGGATCCAACACAACTCAGTAGAGTAGGGTTTATCTCCCACTGATCTAAAGCAGGGAATGCCCAAAGGAAGAAGTGGATGGGTTCTAGATGGATGGCATCAGCCTTGGCTCCACATAATCACTTGGGATGCTTTCAGAACCCTAAACCACGCCCTATCCTCAGAGACTGCTGTCAAACTGGTCTGGGCTGAGCACTGACATACTCATTTCCCAGGATTTTTCCAACGTTTGGCCTAGGTTGGAAACCACTGTTCTACAATGAGCTTAGCTCTTATCCTGAAACCCCTTCTTTTTTTTTTTTTTTTTTTTTTTGAGACGGAGTCTGGCTCTGTCGCCCAGGCTGGAGTGCAGTGGCGCAATCTCGGCTCACTGCAAGCTCCGCCTCCCGGGTTCACGCCATTCTCCTACCTCAGCCTCCCGAGTAGCTGGGACTACAGGCGCCCGCCACTGCGCCCGGCTAATTTTTTTCTATTTTTAGTAGAGACGGGGTTTCACCATGGTCTCGATCTCCTGACCTTGTGATCCGCCCGCCTCGGCCTCCCAAAGTGCTGGGATTACAGGCGTGAGCCACCGCGCCCGGCCTCCTGAAACCCCTTCTTAAAGAAAAATATCTCCTTTCTAAGAAGAGACTGTGATTTTAGAGGGAGGGAAATTCCTTGACCAGGAGTTGGGGGTAAAATGATGGAGCTGGCAATGTTAAAACACCAATGTGGAGTCATATATTTGAAAAGTGGAATCGTAGCCTATATTTATTTATTCACACTGTGCTGGACAATAGAAAAGAAAGATTTAGATGGCCATTTGCTTCGAAAAGCCATTCCTTTTTAAAAAAGTGAATGTGTATTATGAAGATGCAAAAGAGAGGCAAGGATGAGAGAAGGAGCTGGGCATGTCCTTCAGGTCAGGGGCAGGCAGACAACACGCAGCACCAAGCTCAGAGTCCACAAGGGCAGCAAAACATGGCATGAGACCTATGGAGAGAAGAATATGCAATCTGCTTTAAGATATATATATATATTCTTATCTAAAAGATACGTATGTTCTAGAAGTAACTGTCTATTCTAGAGGTATCCATACCATTTTCCAACAAACATCTGCTGGACATGTCCTGCATGCCAATACTGTGCTATGTAGTGAAGATGTATCCCAGATCCCCTGACCTTCAACAAGGAATCCAGGGGGAAGTCATTTGAGAGGTAACCCCAGGAAACATCAGAGAAATGACAGGGAAGGGAAAACAGCTAAAAAGAGTGATCAAGTGAGTTATCACTTGGACAACCACAGTTTAATCCTTCTGGGAACTCTAGGAGCCAGGACAGAATGTACCCCACCCAGAGAGGGAGGGATCTGGGGTATTTATACACCACTCTTACAGTCATTGTTCCAGCACATCCAGTCAGTTCTGCACAAGGGAGAGCTGAAAAAGTCCTCAGGCACAGAGGTGCAGAGCTGGTGGCAGGCGGGTAGAAGACAGGATTGTACTGAAATGGCAGGGCCCAGGGGACACAGGAGGGAACAGTGGCAGCCCTGTTACAGGGTATGAAGATGAGAGAAGCAGGTTTTTCCCTAAAGAGCACACACTCTAGTCAGAGAGACAACAGGCAAATACACTCACATAGCACAATATGGCATATCTAATAATGTTTCAGGCAATGGTGGACCGCATATACGATGGTGGTCCCCGAAGAGTGGAACGGAGCTGAAAAATTCCTCTCACCTAGTGACATCATAACTGTGGTAAGGTCACAGCACAATGCATGACTCAGGTGTTTGTGGTGACGCTGGCATAAACAAACCCACCACACTGCCAGGAATAGAGAAGTCTAGCACACACAATTATGGGTGGTACATAATACTTGATAATGATAATAAAGATTATGTGACTGGTTTATGTACTTACTCTACTATACTTTTTATCATTATTTTAGAGTCTACTCCTTCTACTTATAAGAAAAAGTTAACTGTAAAACAGCCTCAGCCAGGTCCTTCAGGAGGTATCCAGAAGAAGACATTACTCTCACAGGCAATGACAGCTCCATGCCTGTTACTGCCCCTGAAGAGCTTCCAGTGAGACGAGATGCAGAGGTGGAAGATAGTGATATTGATGGTCCTGATCTTGTGTAGGGTTATGCTAATGTGTGCGCTTGTGTCTTCATTTTTAACAGAAAAGTTTAAAAAGTAAAAAAATAAAAAATAAAAAACTTTAGAAATGGAAAGCTTATAGAATAAAGATATAAAGAAAGAAATATTTCTGTACAATTGTACAATGCACATGTGTTTTAAGCTAAGTATTTTTACAAAAGAGCCAACAAGCTTTAAAAAAAGTTTATAAAGTAAAAACATTACAGTAAGCTAAGGTTATTCTATTACTGAAGAAATACAATTTTAAAAAATAAATTTAGTGTAGCCTAAGTACACCAGGTTTATAAAGTCTATGGTAGTGTATAGCAATGTCCTGGGCCTTCACATTCACTCACACTCGCTCGCAGATTCCAAGAGCAACTTTCAATCCTGCAAGCTCCATTCATTGTAAGTACCCTAGACAGGTGAACCATTTTTTATCTTTTACACTGTATTTTTACTGTACCTTTTCTATGTTTAGATACATAAATATCTACCATTGTGTTACAACTGCCTACAGCATTCAGTACAGTAACTTGCTGCACAGGGTTGTAGGAGCCATGCACTATACCATATAGTCTAGGCTGTACCATCTAGGTTTGCGTAAGTAAACCAGAGAAATGATGATAGGGAAGGGAAAACAGTCAAAAAGAGTGATCAAGTAAGTGATCACTTGGTTAACTGCCATTTAACCCTGCTGGGAACTCTAGGAGCCAGGACAGAATGTACCCCACCCAGAGAGTGAGGGATCTGGGGTATTTATACCCTCCATTGTGTTACAGTTACCTGCAGTATTCGGTACAGTAATCTGCTGTACAGGTCTGTAGGAGCAATAGATGATACTATATAGTCCAGGTGTGTAGTAGGCTGTAGCATCTAGGTTTCTGTAAGTACTCTGATGTTCACACAACTGCCTAATGATGCATTTCTGAGAATGTATCCTCATCCTTAAGTGACAGGTGACTGCACATGCAGCTATGGAAGCACCACACATGCAGCAGATCCCAGCTTCAGGATCTACTGTATCTAGTGAGCCTATGGCCCTGAGGACCCTGGACATCTTTGGTGATCATGATGTGTCCACACAGGTTCATGGACTGTGACAAACGCCCCACTCGGGGGGGTGTGGGATGTTGATAGTAGGGGAAGCGGTGCCTGTGTCAGGGCAGGGTGCATGTGGGAACTCTCTGCACTTTCGACTCAATTTTGCTGTAAACCAAAAACTTCTCTAAAAAGAAAGTCTATTAAGAAAAAAATGTATCAATGAGAAACCATAGCCTGATAGTTGTCCTTCCATTCCCCAGCCTGGCTGGGCAGCGTCTAGCCCACTCAGGAGCCAACTCCCATATCAGTCCCAACCAAAGAGAAAGATTCACACCGTACATCAGACCCAGTGCAGCCCACCCAGACACCATTATCAGCGTGCTTGGAGGACCCTGGTGTCTTATCTTCATCAGACTCCCTTGGCCCCTGGTTCAAGAGCCACCAACTGCAGTCACCAACATAGCTCAAGGAGAAATATTTCAGCAAAGTCATTTCTGTCACCCAGAATCTACCTCTACCTTCAGCCTGATGCAAGTTCCTCAGTTCTCCCTTTAGCCCTTTGCAGCAGAAACTTCTGATGTGGATGCTCATTCCAAAAGTAATTGCAATTTAAAAACCTACAAAGAAACACAAGTGCTTTGTGCAACAATCCTGGGAGGTGGGCAGAAGTGAAGATGATCATTTTACAGATGGTAACACACTCAAAAAGGTCTAAGCCAATTTGGTCAAGGATTCATGCCTGCTAAGTAGCAAACTTAGATCCCAAAACAGGTTTGAATCCCAATTTCTCCCACTTCCTCAGCTGCCCTGGAGGAAGATGGAATCCCCTAAAGGTGGCACAAACTCCATGAAAGATAAAGGTGACAATTAGCATCGAATATCCCTGGTCAGTGAAGAATCCTGAACTCCTCCTGGCTTAAAGATAATCACCCTTCTTGTGCCAGGACTTTGTCTTGAGAGGTCCTGGATGGACTCAACACTAGAACATAGGTTTGATCAAAAGCCTCAGGCCCAGGTAGGTGGTGCCCATGTCTCTATTGACACATGGCAACTTCCTCAAGTGCACACAAAACTCTGATCTGTAGACACAGATCTGTAATGAACACTCAGAACTATTGGAAGCAAAGTAAATGAACGGTTCCATGAAAGGAAGGCATCCGCCACCCCTCTTCAGGGTCTTGGGAGAACATAGCTCTCAATTCCATGCCATCTTCCCTCACGCTCACCCTGCCTGTGTTCTGCTCCCAGCTCATTTTCTGACTGGCTCTAAAATCTTGTGCAAGTAACTTTACCTCTCCTGGCCTCATTTTCCTCCCCTATAAAGTAGGGTAATGCTGCCTACCCTGTTTTCCTCATAGAAGGGTGGTGAGGATGAAGTGAGAAAACAGAAGTGAGAGTTCATCGTAAACAATAAAGCGGGACACCAGTGAAAGGCTCTATCATCATGACTATTTTCACTTGTCTTTTTTCCAAAATCTTGTCTGATGACCTGTATTCCCTGTATCTTGCTCCTCCTGTCAGTAGTGCTCCAGAAAAAAAAAAAAAAAAAAGGCTCTACTTTGCAGAACTTGCCAATTTCCATAGTGTAAAAATTCCCACTGTGACTGACCTTCAGGTACCAATGCACATCACTGCTGAATGCTGAGTTAGGAAGAGATGACAACAATCTGCTGACTCCAGCTCCTCTTCTTGATGACAGAACTTGTTCACACCTCTAAATATTGTCTGATTATTTGAACTACTCGTCAATAGTGTATCTCTGGCCTTTAATGATCACAAAATCCTCTGATGCTCAACTCATGAGCCAAAAACTCTGCCCCTTTCTCCAGACCTTCTTCCTGGCTCTCCAAGCCCTGGCATTCCATCCTCCCTGCTTCCTGGTCTGCCCCAGACCCTTGGAGCAGAGTCAGAGGAGACTACATCCCATGGCACTAGTGAAAACCCTGGCTCTGAGCCATCCTGGGCTTCGGTTTGCCTCCTGGCCCCCAAATCTGCCACAGTCAAAGTCAAAGAATAACAAACACAAGGAAATGGGCTCAAATTAAAACAGGAAAAGTTCTGATTGGCTGTAAGAACTTCTTGGCCAAAATCTGCAAAGGGTACTATAGGAGGATGGACAGTCTCTGAGTTCTTAAGATCTTCAGGAAGAAAATAAATTATGCTCTTCCTGAATGGCAAGACATTGACCTGCTTGCAGGAGGGGGAATTGAAACAGCATTTCAGTCCCTTCCAGATGCACCAGGCTGTAACTGTACCTAGGACTGTGCCTCTGGCACAGGGGAGATGCTAGTGTTACAGGAATAAATATCACAGGAAAACTTAACTCTGGCCCTTGAAGACATCGTAGGGTAATGTTACACGCGTTGTATTCAATAAATAGCTTAGCCTCTTGGGGAGGCAGACACCAAAGGGGATGCTGGGAGTCCCAAACGTAAAATGCATGGTCTTGAGGACTGAAAGTCCTGTTCCTGGCCAGACATGGTGGCTCATGACTGTAATCCTAGCACTGTGGGAGGTTAAGGCAGGCAGATCACTTGAAGTCAGGAGTTCAAGACCAGTCTGACCGACATGGTGAAACCCCATCTCTCCTAAAAGTACAAAAATTAGCTGCGTGTGGTGATGCGTGCCTGTAATCCCAGCTACTTGGGAGGCTGAGACAAAAGAATCCCTTGAACCCAGGAGATGGAGGTTGCAGTGAGCCGAGACTGCACCGTTGTACTCCAGCCTGGGGGAAAAGAGTGAAACTCCACCTCAAGAAGGAAAAAAAAACAGTTATATTCCTGATTTGAGAGAGTGTGGAAAGGGGACCATTAGTCAGAAAGGCTGTATGATCTCAGGGAGAAGGCGCCTACATCTAACTCATTCAAACCTGGATTTAAACCACTTTCTTCCTTAAGTCTCTGCCATGGACCTGTTGTGTGATTTGGACAAGACAATCTCTGTAGGCCTCAGTTTCCTTCATTGGGGCATGAGGTTACTATTACTTATCCTGCAGAATTTTCTGGAGGATCAGAGGTTACTTCTGTAAACTCCTTGGCACATTCATTTTTTAAGTGTCTGTGACTTGGCAGAAGAAAGAATTGGAAATATAATACTAAGACCCACCTTTTAATTTTGAAATTTAATTTTAATTATTATTATTTTTTAGAGATAGGGGCTTGCTCTGTTGTTCAGGCTGGAGTGCAGGGATGTGATCATAGCTCACTACAGCCTCAAACTCCTGGACTCAGGTGATCCTCCTGCCTCGGCCTCCCAAGTAGCTGGGGCTACAGGTACCTGCCACCATGTCTAGTTCAATTTTTTATTTTTATTTTGGATAGAGATAGGGTGTCTCTGTGTTGCCTAGGCTGGTCTTGAACTCCTGGCCTCAAGTGATCCTTCCTCCTCAACCTCCCAAAGTGCTGGGATTATAGGTATGAGCCACCATGCCTGGCCTTTAAACCTTACTTTTAAAAAGTCTAAACTGACCTCCTAAGTGCAGGATCAGGTGGCTGTGGCAGCCCCTTCTACCTCCAGTGCTCGGTGCACCAAGGCTGCCTTTTCACTGAGCCCCGCCTTCCTCCATGCACCTGCCCCACCTCCACAGATCACACTTCCCTTTCCTCTGCTCCTGCACAGCCCCATTGCCTGTCCTCAGAGCACCACAGGCGCCTGTCCATGGAAAGAAGCCTCCCGGGAGACAGTCAAGCACAGCCCTTTGGATCTAGTAGAAGTCAGAATGTCACGAGACACACTCCGCCTTTCCACTCCGCCTCTGAGTCACTTCCCTTTGCTGTTTCCACATCAACAAGATGGAGAACACAGCCCTTTCCTATCCCAAAGGCCTGCTGCGTGCAGGCACTTAACTAATTGCAACGACCTTGCAGTCTCAGGGAACTGGTCCTAGGTTTCTGGGCAAGGCTGGGCCCTGCTGGCTCCTCACAGCGCCCCCTCCGCAGCTGGAGCCCTCTCAGCCCTCAGTTCCCGCAGGGCCAGCATTCTGCCTGCTCCAGGGCCCTCCGGTCTAGCATTTGCTAAATCACCTCCCTCCTCTCCAAGCCTTTCTCCCATTACCTTGCGAAAGAGAGAACCAGAAAGGTTGTGATTATTGCCAGCTATAATTGAATGTAATTCAAAAAGCATTTGTTAAAACTTTACCACGTTTTCAGCTCCCCACCCCCGCACCCATTACCCACCGGGAGTCCCTCTGTTGCCAGCTCCTGCCAGCCCAGAGGCCAGCTGACTTGGGGGGTCTTGCAGGGCAGGAGGGGAGCAACAGGGATGCATTACCCTGTGCTTTCTTGCTAAGGGAACCTCTTCTCCCCTCAAAGCCTTTGATCCCTGCAGCTAGCCAGATTTTTCTTATCTCCTATTTGACTTCTGGGCTCCACTCTTCTCTCAGTTCTTCAAAAATCATACTCATCTTGCTCCTTATTTGCCAGGTCATGAATGCCTTTTGGTGGAGTGTCTTCCTGTCTTCCCTTCTGTCTTCCTTCTTTTCTTCCCTCCCTCCCTCCCTCCTTTCTTCTTTCCTTCCTTCCCTCCTCTCTCTGCCTTCCTATGTTTCAGGAGCCATAACGGACCTGTAGCTATGAAGATAAACAGAAGAGGGACGAAGGTCCCCATCCATTAGATCATAATCCAGTAAAAAGAAAAAAGGTAAAACAGAACAAAACACACAAAAACAGCCATAGCCTGCTACGGTCTCTAATAGAAATCTAAGCATGGGACCAGAGGATCACAGAAGAGAACCTGCCTACTGGGCCTCAGGATCTTAGGAAAAAGTGACCCAGAAAGATCAGAACACCCCATGACATGCTGCCTATAGGGCTGGTGAAGAGGGTGGGCGAGGGGTCATTGGGAAATGAGACCAGAAGGTGGCAATCTGCTAAGAAATTTTTGAACATCATCCATGGAAAAGCAGATTTTCATTTTAAAAATATAAACATGGCACAAGGATACAGCACAGGTGTGAGCTGGGAGGCTGCAGGGGCAGCGAGAATAAGTGCCTGGTGTGTGTTTGGCCACTGGCAATCCAAGAGAAGGATGCCTTGATTTGTAGCACTTGCCAATTCTCTGGTGTAAATACTTCCATTGTGGTTGATTCCAAGCCACCAGCATGATGGTACTGAAAGGGGAGTTGGGGAGAAATGGATGCCATTGGCTTGTGAGAGTTGGTTCCAGCACACCACTGCCTGAACAGTGACAGACTCTAGGCAAAGAGGGCAGATCTCAGGGTCCCTGGCCTCAAGCCACCTTTGACCCTTGATGTCCCACTTGTTGCCTGTAGTGGTTGCACCACCCAGCACTTCAAGATAACAATGTACAAGGTGCATGGAGGCATAACATCTTACCATGTACCCCTTCCTCCCAAGAGCTTCTTTTCTCTTACTCTCCAGTCCTCTGAAAGTTGTTATTTTCAAAACCACACTCTTTGTCATCTTTAATCCCAAACTAAGTTATCCAACAACTTCTCCTCTTAAGATTTGTCATCTTTAATCCCAGACTAAGTTATCCAACAACTTCTCCTCTTCAAATCATGATCTCAGATTTTTCCTTCCCTCTCAACTTCCAACTCCTGCAAATCTCATGTCCCTCTCCAGGTGGGTTACAAAGTTGGCTGCTGAGCAAGGAAATTTGGTACCATGACAAATCAATGCTTCAATTTGTCTGAGTTCTTCCCCATGTTCTTGAGAAGTTAATAGGGAGGTCATATGATAGCAGGTGAATTCCTAGCTGGTCAAATGGTTTTTTCTAAAGACTGCTAATCAAATGTCTGCATTAACCTGGATGGAAGGCTGTTACTTTAATTGCTTCTGTTCACACCTTTTAATTGGTTATGAAGGAGCTTGTCGTTATTAAACAAGAAGCATCAAGTTGAGCACAGGATTGGGAGAGATTATGGCTTTAACAGAGGATCAAAAAAAGTTCCTGAAATCCTCGCAGGCTGGTAAGTCATGCCAAGTTTAACAAAATGCAACTTGTGAAGTGGGATAAATGAGCCATTCTTCATGTAGATTTAAAAAAAAAAAAAAAGTCTTCCCCAGTCTAGGATGAGAAAGAAGCGGTTTAGCAGCGGATGGATTAAAAAATAGGATTTAGGCTAACTGTAAATTCACTGTTAGTCACTACGATGTGGCTGCCAAGAAAAGTTAATGTAGTGTTGGGATTACCAGAAAACCCCTAAGAAACGACGGTGATTTCCCTCCGGGCTCTGCACACACGATCCCACCTCAATGGTGCAAGCTGAGGGCCTGGGGTTTGAGAGGCCGTCTGCTAGGGCAAGGGCATTCAACAAAGCCCTGTCACCTGGTGCAGACCCCTAAAACCAAAGAAAGAGTCATGGGAATGCAGGATGGATTGCTGGTTTTGAACGGTTGTAGGACTGTCCAGTGAAAGATGGATCTGACTCCTTCCTCCAAGTCAACGTTAAGAAGAAATGTAACAGCCAGAGGAAGAGGAGCTTCACATTTGCATATTACCCGCTGAATCTCCCTTCATAGCGTTTGCACCCTTGCTACCTCACTGATACCTCCCAAGGCAGGCTGCTCTCCCATTTTGAGGACGAGGAAAAGTGACTGACTGAGCAGCTTTCCTGGGGTCCCCTTTCTTCAGTAGCAGAGATAAGACCAGAGCTCAGATTTCCCACTGTACCCCAACAAACACAGTCCACGGCCTACATCCCAGCACTAAGTGCCCCCCAACCTTCCCTCCACCCCTGCTCTGAGCTTGGTCTCCACACCTCAAGCTTATTTCTGTGTCAAAGAGTACAGTCCAGATGAACCTGCTTTTCTGAGGTAGCCCCCAGAATTCTGCTCAAACACAAATTCCACATACATGCATGGAAAGGAATGCAGACTTTTGACATGTTAATATGTATATAGTCATGGATACGTAGGACTTGATTAAGGTATATTTTATGATGCATGTAATAAACAGAAAAAAAAAGTTGGTGATTAAAAAAAAACAAAACTCAGGTACTTTTTTTTAACTAGAAAGTATAAACCCAAGTCTAACTGTACAGCTGTAGCACCCCTGTCTCTCACAACCTTAAAAACAACAAAACCATCCTCTTGAACAATCTTCTCCACCTGCCAACCCCCTAGTCTGCCACTCTCTGCAAACCTAGTATACACCAAACATTCGCTTTATGTAAACAGATCTCAAAACCATTAAACATGACCAAGCCCCCACCTGTAGATGTATTCAACTTTCATTTTAATGTGAATTGGATAAAACAGCAATTTTAATGCCCCTTCAAGCAAACAGGATGCCACCTGTGTGTGAAAAAGACTTGAGAAAATTAAAAATAGATGGAAAAGCCCTCAGCAGTTGAAAATGCTAATAAAAACAACTTTAAGGAACCACGATAAACCTACTAAACAAGCCAAGTTACCTAGGGAAAAAAAAGAAAAACTTATGTTCATTGACTTGAAATGAACTAGTACAATTGCCAATTACTCAGAATTGGCTTTCTGAAGCAAGGAAGTTAAATACAAAATAACTCACATGTGTTGATCTTGCTACCCAACGTTGGGAAACATACCGCATCTATCCAAGGCGAGGGGTGTGAAGCATTTGCACAAAGATGTTCCTAGCTGTACTATTTATAGTAGTGAAATAATGAGAATCAAAACAAAATGCTCAGGGGGAAGTTTGAGCGCTAGCAATAATGATAAACTATGATAAAAATATGAGTAGTGCATGAAAAGATTTATATAAAAATGTTAAGCGACAGAGAATGAAATTTACATACTGATTAGAACTACATAAAAACACAGTCCACATTTAGAACTGCATGCAGTTAGAGATCTTAAGTTACATCGGTTATAATATTGTTATTTTGGTTAAATATATTTTAGAAATGTGTAAAGTCTGTTGCACAAGGATAAAAACTGGACTTCTCTCCTATGCATCAATCTCTAGCTCCTCCTCAGACACAGTTTTTTTGTGTGTGTGTGTGCGATGGAATCTCACTTTGTCGCCCAGGCTGGAGTGCAGTGACATGATCTTGGCTCACTGCAACCTCTCCTCCCGGGTTCAAGTGATTCTCATGCCTCAGCCTCCTGAGTAGCTGGGATTACAGGCGCCCGCCCCCATACGCAGCTAATTTTTGTATTTTTAGTAGAGAGGGGGTTTCACCATGTTGACCAGGCTGATCTTGAACTCCTGGCCTCAGGTGATCAGCCCACCTCAGCCTCTCAAAGTGCTGGGATTACAGGCGTGAGCCACTGTGCCCGGTCGTGATACAGTTTTATTTTCTGTACTCCACGTGGCCCACACAGAGGGGCTGATCTTCTCCCCACAAAGCTAGATAAGGAAGCAAATAGGTCCCTGAAATTCACCTAGATTTCTGGATCCTATCCAAAATTAGGCTTGGATTAAATAGGATAGACAGATATCTCAATGAAATGTGACAAGAGAAGAGATGCCTAGGATTACAGAAAGTTATCTCCAACTCTGAACAATTCTCCAAGAGCCCAGAGTTTCTGGCAGTGCCTTGAGGTTCTTTGCCACCCCACGATCTTGATTTCCTCTTCAGCCCTGAGACCTTAAGCACACGTCCTCTTCCTCCAGCTCTCCATGACCGCCAAAGGGCTCATTTCTGAGAAACAGCAGAGGTAACAGAGTGCTTCCCTAGCCCAACCCTGGGCTAGCACTTTCCATGCACAATGAGCCCAGTCCATTCTAAGAAAAACCCAAAAGGTAGGTACTGTTATCCCCCATCTCATGGATGAAGTCTCTGAGGCTGAGCAAAGTAACTTCCCGAAGGCCACACAGCAAGTAGAGAGCAGAACTGTGATTTGAGTGGAGTCAGAAGGGGCTGCAGGTGTGGGCTCTTTCTCACTGCATCCTGCAGTGATGAAGATTCTGGTTATAATTCACAGTACAGACCTACCCAAGAAGGAGGCCTCATTCCATAGACACCCCCACAGTAAGGTCCTCTGAGGCTCTGGATTCTAATGGTAAAACGTTGCTGTTAGATGAGCAACAACCTCAGACAGCACTTGGTCCCTGGGTTCTTCACCCTGTCTACCTGCACGTCGGCATTGCTGGAATATATAGTGTAAATATCTCTAAGACTTAACCTGACCTAGTGCATGGAGACCTTGGGGGTTGGGGCCTAGCCATCTGTATTTCTCAATAACATCTCAGGTGATTCTTTATAAAAATATTTTTAACTGAAATTGTATATATTTGAGTTGTATAGCAAGTTGATTATTACAGTCAAGCTAATTAGCATATTCATCTCCACAGTTACCTTTTCTTGTGTGTGTACTGAAAACACTTAAGATCTATTCTCTAGGAAGTACTGATCAGTGCAATTAGGCAAGAGAAAGAAATGAAAGGCATTCAAGTTGGAAAAGAGGAAGTCAAATTGTTCCTCTTTGCAGATGACATGATTTTATATAAACACCTAAATACGCCACCAAAAATTGTTAGAGCTAATAAACAAATTTGGTAAAGTGGTAGGGTATAAAATCAACATATAAAAACCAGTAGTGTTTCTGTATACCTATAACCAACTAGCTAAGAAAGAAATAGAAAAAGTAATCGTGGCTTGGCACAGTGGCTCATGCCTGTCATCCCAACATTTTGGGAGGCTGAGGCAGGAGGATTGCTTGAGTCCAGGAGTTTGAGACCGGCCTGGACAAATAGGGAGACCCTGTTTCTACAAAACTTTTAAAAATTAGCCAGGTATTCGGCCAGGTGCGGTGGCTCACACCTGTAATCCCAGCACTTCGGGAGGCCGAGGCAGGCAGATCACCTGAGGTCCGGAGTTGAAGATCAGCCTGACCAACATGAGAAATCCCGTCTCTACTAAAAATACAAAAAACTAGCTGGGCATGGTGGCTCATGCCTGTAATCCCAGCTACTTGGGAGGCAGAGGGAGGAGAATCACTTGAACCTGGGAGGTGAAGGTTGCGGTGAGCCAAGATTATACCATTGCACTCCAGCCTGGGCAACAAGAGTGAAACTCCATTTCAAAAAAAAAAAAAAAATTAGCCAGGTGTGGTGATGCGCACCTGTGGCCCCAGCTACTCAGGAGGTTGAGGTGGGAGGATCAGTTGAGCCCAGGAGGTCAAGGCTGCAGTGAGCTATGATGGTGCCAATGTACTCCAGCCTGGGCAATAGTGTTAAGACTTTATCTAAAACAAAACTAAACATTCTCATTTATAATAGCTACAAAAATCATAATAAAATAGGAATAAATTTAATAAGACAGGATAGTTTTTAACCAAGAAAGACCTTTATGATGAAAACTATAAAACACTGATGAAAAAAATAGAAGAGGCTGGGCGTGGAGGCTCACGCCTGTAATCCCAGCACTTTGGGAGGTCGAGTTGGGCAGATCACGAGGTCAGGAGCTAGAGACCAGCCATTTTGAGACCAGCCTGGCCAACATGGTGACACCCCATCTCTACTAAAAATACAAAAATTATCCAGGCATGGTGGCATGCGCCTGTAATCCCTACTACTCGGGAGGCTGAGGCAGGAGAATTGCTTGAACCCAGGAGGTGGAAGTTGCAGTGAGCTAAGACCGCACCACAGCATTCCAGCCTGGGTGACAGAACAAGACTCCATCTTGGGTGGGGGGTAGGGGGGAAGAATTAGACGAGGACACACACATAAAATGGAAAAATGTTCCATGTTCATGGATTGGAAGAATTAATATTGTTAAAATAACCATACTACCCAAAGTGCTCTACAAATTCCATGCAACCCTCATCAAAAGACCAATGACATTCTTCACAGAAATATAATAGAAAACACAATCTTAAAGTTCATGTAGAATCACAAAAGACCCCAAAGAGCCAAAGCAATTCTGAGCAAAAAGAGCAAAGCTGGAGACATCACACTACCTGACTTCAAAAATACTACAAAGCTAAAGTAACCAAAATAGCATGGTACTGATATAAAAACAGACACATAGACAAATGAAACAGAATAAAGAACCCAGAAATAAATCCACATATTTATAGCTAACTGATTTTCAACAAAGATGCCAAGAACATACATTGGGAAAAAGACAGCGTTTTCAATAAATGGTGCTGAAAAATCTGAATAACCATATGCAGAAGAATGAAACTAGATCCCTATCTCTCACTATACACGAAATCAACTCAGAATAAGGACTAAAATGTGAGATTCAAAACTATAAAACTACTAGAAGAAAGCAGGGTAAATCCTTCAGGACATTGTTCTGGGCAAAGATTTTGCAGGTAAAACTTCAAAACCACAGGTAACAAAAGCAAAAATAGGCAAATGGGATTAAAAAAAAAAAAAAAAAAAAAAAAAACAGAGACAGCATCTCACTATGTTGCCCAGGCTTATCTCGAACTCCTGGTCTCAAGCAATTCTCCTGTCTTGACCTCCCAATGACAAATCGGATTTTATCAAGCTAAAAGCTTCTGCACAGCAAAGGAAACAATTGACAGAGTGGACAAAGCAACCTGTAGAATGGGAGAAAATATGGGCACACTGTTCATCCAACAAGGGACTGATATCTAGGATACATGAGGAACACAAACAATTCAATGGTAAAAAAAAATAATAATTTTTTTAAAAATGAGCAAAGTATCTGAAAGGACATTTCTCAAAAGAAGACATATAACCAGGCGTGGTGGTTCACACCTGTAATCCCAGCACTTTGGAAGGCCAAGGTGGATGATCACTTGAGGTCAGGAGTTCGAGACCAGCCTGGCCAACATGGGGAAAGCCCCTCTCTACTACAAATTCAAAAATTAGCTGGGCATGGTGGCACACCCGTAATCCCAGCTACTCCAATGGCTGAGGCACGAGAATCGTTGGAACCCGGAAGGCAAAGGTTTCAGTGAGCCGAGATCGCACCACTGCACTCCAGCCTGGGCAACAGAGCGAGACTCCATCTCAGAAAAACAAAGACATAGAAATGACCAACAGATAAATGAAAATATGTTCAATATCACTAATCATAAGAGAAATATGAATCAAAACTACAATGAGATAGCATCTCACCCAGTTAGAATGGCTATTATCAAAAAGACAAAAAATAACAAATGCTGGTGAGGATGTTGAGAAAAGAGAACTCCTAAACACTGTTGGTGGGAATGTAAATTAGTATAACTGTTACGAAGAACTGTATGGAGATTCCTCAAAAAGCTACAAATAGAACTACCATATGATCTAGCAATCCCACTACTAGGGATTTTTCCAAAGGAAATTAAAATCAATGTGTTGAAGAGATATCTGTACGTCCACATTGATTGCAGCACTACTCACAATAGCCAAAATAGGAAATCAACTGAAGTGCCCATCAACAGACGGAGTGCTATTTAGCCATGACAAAGAACGAAATCTTGTCATTCAAAACAGCATGGATGAACCTGGAGGACGTTATGTTAAGTGAAATAAGACAAGCACAGAAAGAGAAATACTATATTTTCTCACCCATAGGTGGGAGCTAAAAAAGTTGAGCTCAGAGAAGTAGAGAGAATTGTGGTTATTAGAGGCTGGGAAGGGCGGGTGGAAGGTAGATGGAGAGAGGTTGGTTAATGGATACCAAATTAAAGCTAGACAGGAGGAATAAGTGCTAATGTTCTGTAGCCCTGTAGGGTGACTAGAGTCAATAATTTATTGTATATTTTTAAATAGAACAGAGAATTTTGGATGTCCCCAACACAAAGAAATAAAATGTTTTCCATGATGAATATAGTAATTACTCTGATTTGATTATTACACAGAGTATACATGTATTCAAATATCACTCTGTACCCCATAAATACGTACAGTTATTATGCATCAATTTTAAAAATTACTAAAATTTAAAAAATCGACTCTCTTAGCCAATCTGAGGTATGTAATTCAGCATGCTTAGGTACAGTCACCATGCTGTACATTAGATCTCTGGGACTTATTCATTCTACATAAATAAAACTTTGTCCCCTTTGACCAACACCTCCCTCTTTCCCCACCCTCCTAACATCTCAAGTGATCCTGGTACCCACGTGGTGAGGCTGAAGAATGGCTGGCTTGGCCCTCAACTCACTGTGAGAACTGAATCAAGAGAGACTCATGACATGGTGAGGTCTCTCCACTGGGACCCAGGTCTCCCAGTTCCCAGGCTGCAGGCCTCCCTCCCAGGACGGAGCTCAGCAAACATTTGGTGCCGCGATGGATCTCAGGGAGTGACAAGTCATAAAGGCAGGCCCTTCCTGGGTGTCTCAGACTCTCTTATTTTAGAGCAGAGTTGTGGTTTCAGTTTTAGTTTCTTGTCATTACCCAAGCCCTTTATTGGGAAATGGGCGCTTGGGTAAAAAGAGAAAAAAATAAAATAGGTGGTTTCAATCATTCAGAGTTCAGAAAATTCAGGGGAACTTTGGCCTTTAAAACCCCAGCCACGAGGCCTCCAAAGTAGGGAAACCCTGAATGCAGTAGCGAGAAATCCCCCTGTGGGCAGCTCTTCTCTGGCAAGTCTCCCCAGCACAACTCACATGGTAGCAGGAGTTTTCTTGCCTGGTTAAAAGCATCAAATAAAATACAAAGGGAAAACCCAGCTGAAAATTTCCTGAGCAAGGTCACAAAATGACTGTTACCCTTTTAGAAGAACGGTAGGAGAAAAAGGTCTCAGGGATCCAAAATCAGACATGAACACAGCACCAGGAAGCCAGGGCTGGGCAGAGAAAGACCTGACCCTGAGAGTCTCCTGTGGATCATAATATGAGTAGCAAGGCCCTGAGAACAGGAGCTTATAGACAGAAAGCTCAGCAATGTGCCGTCGAAACAAAAGCAAAAAACAAAAACAACATCAAAAAAGCACAGGGCCAGGCGCAGTGGCTCACACCTGTAATACCAGCACTTTGGGAGGCCGAGGCAGGTGGATTGCCTGAGCTCAGGAGTTTGAAACCACCCTGGACAATGTGGTGAAACCCTGTCTCTACTAAAATACAAAAAAATTAGCCGGGCGTGGTGACATGTGCCTGTAATCCCAGCTCGAGAGGCTGAAGGGGGAGAATTGCTTGAGCCCAGGAGGCGGAGATTGCAGTGAGCCAAGATCGTGCCATTGCAGTCCAGTGTTTTTAGACTCCATCTCAAAAAAAAAAAAAAAAAAAAAGGCACAGTTTTTCCCTGCAATGCTGTTCTCACCTGGATGCAGAGACTCACTCGTAAATTAACTTGTGTGTGCTAAAAGGTAAGTAACAAGGAGACTACTTAGGCATATTCAATTAAGGGGTTATGAAAACTTCAAAGATTATATGCAAATTATCTATGGAAATATGCTCCTATGGTTACAGCTGAGTTGTACACTGAGGGAAAACAGAGAAATTAAAACAGTTGTGGTAGGCCGGGTGTGGTGGCTCACGCCTGTAATCCCAGCACTTTGGGAGGCCGAGGTGGGGGGATCACCTGAGCCCAGAAGTTTGAGACCAGCCTGGGCCACAGGCAAGACTCCTATCTCTACAAAAAATCTTTAAAAAGACCCTGGCATGGTGGCATGTGCCTGTAGTCCCAGCTACCCAGGTAGGTGAGGTGGCCCAGGAGTTCAAAGCTCAGTGAGCTATGACCGTGCCATTGCACTCCAGCCTGGGCGACAGAATGAGACCCTGTCTGCAAAACCAAACAAAAAACGGTGGTTGTAGACAGGAAATTAAGTGTTTCCTTTTAACGTTGGTTTGATTTCAATGATACATACTCTAAAGACTCACTTCGACTACCTCTTTAAATACATTAGACCTAAGCCTGAAAAGAATGAGAAGCCTGCGACCTACTTCCAGCTCCCAAGCACTGACATTCCCCATACAGCCACGTTGGGAACAGGGCAGTCGGAATCCTGAATCCTGGGTTTCATCTCTATAAAAATCAGGCATCCAGCTCCCTCATGTCGGATGTGAGTCTATGTTTGGCATAACGGTTCCGGGGCCCTTTCTTCCTTTAGCTCTTTGTTCATTGAGGTTTCTGAAGCACACAGGAAGTCAGAAAAAAGAACAGCAACCCACTTCTCCACAGCCTCACCGCAGATGAGAAGCAGCAGGGAGAAGACAGCCAGTGAGTGGGGGAATTGTGTGCTGCTCTCCCCAGCTCCACTAGGGGAAAGGGAGCAAGATGAAGCCGGTAGGAGGGGAGTGTGCGGGTTATGTCTACACCCCAGTTTTCAGGAGCCCCAGAAGGAACCAACTTCTACTTTTCTGCTTCTATTGACAGAATGTTCTGATTGCCTTGTGTACACACACACACACACACACGGATAAGCTGTAAGATTTTACACTCTTTTGAATCACATGCAACTTAAACCCCAGAGCGACACTCGGGTAACTTGGATCCATCACCTTATATATCTGAACTCAGCTTTTCTCATCTAAAAAGTGAGGGGATTAGGTGAGAGGGATGTTCTTCCAACAAAGTGTTGCACATATGAATATTTCATACTGTTTAAAGTGATCGTTCAGCTCCTGAAGTGGTTTATTTCTTCATTGTTTGGCTGAAAATACTTCTATAATTGCAGAACCCCCTTGAATCCCTCACCATAGCCCTGGATTCCTTAAAGTCTGGGCTGAAGCCCCTGGACTAGACTTGATGCTTCCAGGATCGTTGTCTTGGTCTGTAAGTCTGGGAGCTAAACTCATTAGCTACAAGGAGAGACCTTGGTTGTTGAGGGAGATATGAGACAGTGGAGGGAAAAAAAGGTGAGGGAGAGAAAAGCAGAAAAGAAAGAAAAAGATAGGAGGAGATATTGATAAAAGAGAAAAGAAACAACTAAGATTGTAAACTCACCAATGGTAGGAACCAGAGCTAAAGGGTATGTCAGATAATTTGTTTTTACTTCCCTTGGTTTTACAAGTGAGGGAACTGAAGGTAGGGATGTTCCCTTCCCCAAAGTAAATGCCCTGGGGGGTGCTAGCTTTCAAGTAATCCCTCGAGGACTGACTACGCAGGTGACGCCAGGAATAGTATTAAATTTTCTAGAGGAGAAGGTTTACATTTTCCAGAACCTTCTCTACTTGCACCCAACACCTCCTGATCTTTACCTGTGAACTGTGTTATTGGGAGAGGCTCTTTCCAGCTAGAGCTAATGTGCCCACCTGTTTAGAAATGGAGTCTCCATTTTAATGTAATGGTACCCTTCAGTAAAAATACCCTCCTGTGACACAGGCAGTGCATGTGACAGGGAGCTCACAGAGCACTAGCTCTCTGTCTTCTCTCCTTCCTCCAGAGGTGGTTCTGGCCCCTTTACAGGAAGGAGACACTGGCTCAGAAAGGGTTAAGACCACACTCAGCTGGAGACAGAATCAGGCCCAGAACTAAGACCTCCCCATGGCAGCCAAAGAAGGATGCCAGGTGCGCAAAGTTCTTATCACACTGGCATGAAACAAGCACATTTTTGGAGCTCTGTCCTGGCCCAGTCAAATCATCTGGGACAAATCCCATTACCTCCCTGAACCTCAGTGTACTCACCCATAAAAGTTGGGCATGTTAGCACTATCTTTCCCAGAACTGTTGTGAACATTAATGAAAATAATATCTGTAATGTACGTGGTACACTACACATCCCCAACTCTGAGTGTTGGCTGTAATCACAGATCACCTGAGTTCCTCTGGTTCCTTCAAGCATCTGCATATTTCAGTGACAGGGGCCCCTTTTGGTAAAAACAACCTATCTATTCCATTTCTGGATGGTTTTCAGTACCAGAGAGGTCTTTCTGAGGATATGTTAAAGGAGTTTTTCTACACTTTTTACCCGCAGGGGTCAGCTCTGCCTCTGGAGCTGTGAGACACAAGTTGCACCCTTCTCCCTCCCACTTTACAACAGCAAGTCTCTGGTTCTAAACACAGAAGTGAAAATGTTATAGGAAAGCGGTCCCGATTCAGACCCCAAGAGAGGTTTCTTGGATCTCACGCAAGAAAGAATTCAGGGCGAATCCATAAAGTGAAAGCAACTTTATTAAGAAAGTAAAGGAATATGAGAATGGCTACTCCATAGACAGAGCAGTCCTGAAGGCTGCTGTTTGCCCATTTTTATAGTTATTTCTTGAATACTTGCTAAACAAAGGGTGGATTATTCATGCCTCCCCTTTTTAGACCAGAAATTTTAGACCAGGGTAATTTCCTGACATTTCCATGGCATTTGTAAACTGTCATGGCACTAGTGGGAGTGTAGCAGTGAGGATGACCAGAGGACATTCTCGTCGCCATCTTGGTTTTGGTGGGTTTTGGCTGACTTTTTACTGCAACCTGTTTTATCAGCAAGGTATTTATGACCTGTATCGTGTGCTGACTTCCTATCTCACCCTGTGACTTAGAATGCCTTAACCGTCTGGGAATGCAACACAATAAGTCTCAGCCTCATTTTACCTAGCTCCTTTAAGATGGAGTTGCTCTGGTTCACATGCCTCTGACAAAAAGAAACATGAGGGTTTGCATGGTTCAAGATCATTCCGGTCCAGGTCCACCTGCTGCTCAGACACATTTTAGTCCCAACCTCGAGAAGCCCACAGGAATCAATTTGGACAAGATCTGCTGACACCAGTAATGATCACCAGAAGTCTCCAAAGACTGCTCCCTCCGAGAAGGGCCAATGGCACTAGTTGGGGTGGGGGCAGCCAAGCCTATTGCTTTTGCCCAGATTGGCCTGGCCTGAACCCACTCTGCAGCTCCCTGCTATCTGGGTCTAGGTCTTGGGTTCTGAGGACTTTAGACCTGAATGGGCTTTGAAGGTAACTCACCCTGGACTCTCTCCCACGGCTTTGCAGCCCACACCTGGGGCTCCTGTCTGATGCTTCGTACATTCTGAGCTCTGGTCTCTGCTCAGCCTCGAGCTGAGGTGGCAACCACAAACCTCTTCGTCCCACAGCACTGCTGAGCAGACTAACCTCCCACTCTTGGGTTCTATTCTTGGCTGTCAACATTGGCATCATGTGTCAAGTGCCTAATTGCATGGCCGTGAGCCTGGTGAGGGGAATGAAGGCTCCAGAACACAGGGTACCCTGCTCACCAGTGCAGCCCACGACCCTTCTGAGAACAAACAGGTCATACAGGCAGAATACTAAACCAGACATGAGTGGACACGACACGCTTCTATATAGCTGGGTGCACCCGTGCATAACTGGGGAGGAGGGAGGTGCCCGCTGGGGAGAGGCACATGGGACAGGGAAAGAACACGGCCCCTGGAGGCAGGAAATGTGGGGTCTGGTTCCCAGCCCTTCACTACCTAGTAGCTTATGACTGGGAGGCAGTCAATCAGAGCATTGTAGGATTTAACACTGGAAGGGTCCAGTGGATTCTAGGACCTGGATGCTCCTCAAGGGAAATCATTAGAAACACCTGTGTTCTGCCCTGGACCTACAGGTCAGAACTAGGGGGTGGGGCAAAGGGATCTTTATTTGAACAGAAATGATGATGGCATGCTTTGGAAATGACTGGATGACCATTGGGAAGGGTGACACCAGAGAGGAAAACTCAACTGCCCACGTCAGACACTTGGTTCAGGGCAAAGCTGAGACCAGATTGTAGTCTCCTCATCCCAGGCTACAACCTGGCTCTAAGACCTTAGGCTCTGAGTTCCCTACATGTCCAGGACGGGGTAAGGGGACTCGGGAGGGCCTCACTGGTCTGGCAGGGACTGTGCTACTGCCCACATCTTCCTTCTGCCCCAGAAATGCCCTATGCTGCAGCCTGGGCACTCCTGAGCCCATGTCCCCCTCGTGAGTGTGAGATCACATGGATGAAGATGTCGTGCCACACCCATCAGCCCCTTCCAGCCTCACAGGATGGTGGGAAAACCTTGAGTTCCAGTCCCCATTTTATAATCCATCATGAGACTAATCAAGTTGATTCAGCTCTTTGGACTCAGGTCCCCTCTGTTCAAAGAGGAGATAAGGCTGGACTCTCAAGTCATTTCCAGCTCACTATGCTATTAGATTTACAGTGTCTCAGGGCTGAAAGGAATCGCAGACATCACGTAGTGCAGTGCTTCACATCTGGCGCACCTGGGCAAACTCATCCCCTCAGCCCTCAAGGGCATGTGGGCCAGGCTTTGTAATAACCACGCTTTCTGGTTTCTACATTTGATGCTTTGACATGGGGCCCCACTGACCCTGGAGGGACTGCTGCTCCCAGGGCCAGCCAGTTTCTGACAGCTGCCTTTCATATATATGTAAACCAACCCATCCAGAGTTGTCACACTCTTGTCACACTCACACTGGAGGCCACTATCCATCTGTCCTAATCACCCCAGGGTAGGTACCAGGTAACTGCGGACAGTGTCTATGCGAGAGCCCAGAGCCTGCTGAAATTATTCAGATGAGCCAATCCTAAACCTGCTATGCTGTTTCATGTTCCTTCCCATGGAAATCACAATAAATGCTCCTGCTTACATTTTTTCTCACTCTCTCTGCCTCCTGACCTACCCGTACTGCCCCACGGGGCCCTCTATGGTGTGCTGGGACTCCTGTTGTGAGGGGTCTGTGAATGTGAACTTCTTCCTTCATGACAGTCATCTCTGCATCTGCATGTCTTACCATACTGGATTAAAACAAATCCCAAGTATACTCAAAACAGGCCAGCCATGGTTGGACCTGTTAGGTCCGTGGTTGGAACCTTTAGGCTTAAATGCAGTCCGCTTTAGGGTTTCCAATCCCTGCCAGTCTACTTTTTGTGTGCCCTGCAAACACTTCTATTGTCTACGTGCACTGCGCATGCAAAAGGCTTAGAAGCCCCAATGTGCAGCCCCTGCTGCCCCTCAGCCTGGCGATTTACCCCCTATGTATGGGCGTTCCCACTTCCAAGGAGCTCTCTTTGGTGGAAAAGCCTGCATTATACTTGCCGCAAGCCTGCTTTCTCACTGCTGTTGGTCCCTGCTTGGACTTCTGCCCTCTGCGGTCATGCAGGGTTGGTTCAATACCTCCTCCTTGTGATGTCTCCTCAGCTTTTTATAAGCAGCAGCTCTGGGTTCCCTAGAGGCTTTTCTTCTCCCACCTAAACACCTCTTGTTCAAGAGGCATATTTTTCACTATTCTGTGGCTCTCGAAGATCCCATACCAAGGCTCTTCTCTCAGGGCCTCTCCTGCTTTAAACCAGAAGGAGAAGACACCCTGCCCTGAAAAGATGCCTGACCTCCATATGATCACTGCTGGTTTTTCATGAGAGTTTTAATGCAAAATCTCCAATTAAAAAAAAAAATTATTTTAGAGACAGAGTCTCGCTGTGTCACCCAGGCTAGAGTGCAGTAGTGTGATCATAGCTCATTGTAACCTCCAACTTCTGGCCTCAAGTGATTCTCCTGCCTCAGCCTCCCAAGCAGCTAGAGCTATAGGTGTGTGCCACCACACCCAGCTCTACGTTTGAAATGTTGGGATAAACTTACACAATATAGAGGCAGGGAGGAGCAACGGGTCCTCTCCCAGCTGCTTGCCCAAGGCCAATTCTCTCCAGTTGTTTAGCTACTTTCTAGTTGGAGGGGACAGAGTTTTCCCACAACTGCCCAAGTCCCCTCCCCAGGCAAAGAACTATGCGAAGACTCTGGTCACAGAGAACACTTTAGACAGCAGCTTGTTGGAGAAGTCTGTGCGGCGACTAGGGAGTAAGATGTCTGATGTGTGCTTTGAACACAGGCTCATGTTGCCTCCCTGCTGTGCTCCCACAGAGAGAACACAGCATGCTGCTGCCATGGGCTCCCCACTGTGGCAGGGGCAGGGCCCTAATGTTTGGGTCTGGGTGTCTTTTCTCCTAAAGCAGCAGCAGTGGTAACGTGCATGAGTGAAGCCCATCAGGCATGGCTGGTGGACCCTAAGCCAATAGGACAGTGGGTATCTGGGCTAAGGGGGCAACTGTGGCTTTGGTTCAGCTGATGCTTGCCTTGTGAGAATGGATGCTTGATCTCTATGGGGCCACTTCTAGTCTTTCAAGAGAAGCTGGAAATTTAGACTTTGTATATGAACTCTCTAATCTTTAAATGCTAATGCAGATTTACAAAACTGTATAAGCTAACAAAAACACATCTTTGGATTGGATCAAGTTCCAGGACCACTAGTTTGCATCCTCTGTCCCAACCTCAGCTAGGGTTACCCTCCCCTCCAGAACAGGGTGGTTGCCAGCACAGCCCAGGTGTCCTCAGCTCTCCTCTAGGCTGTCTCAGCTATGATGTCCTCTGGCCATTGCTCCCTGTGGTGGTTAATTTTCTGTGTCAACTTGACTGGGCTATGGAGTACCCAGATATTTGGTCGAACATTATTCTGGGTGAGTTTGTGAGGGTGCTTTTGCATGAGATTAGCTTTTGAGTTGGTAGACTGAGTAAAGTGGATCAACCTCCCTAACAAGAATGGGCTTCATTCAATCAGTTGAAGGCCTAAATAGAACAAAAGGCTGACCCCCCTGCTGAGTAAGAGGGAATTCCTCCTGCCTGAGGGCCCTCCAAATGGGATACCAGCTTTTTCTTGCCTTCAGAATCAAACTGAAACATTAACTCTTACTGGGTCTTGAGCCTGCCGACTGCAGATCTTGGGACTAGCCAGTCTCCATACTCCTGTGTGCCGATTCCTTATAATAAATCTCTTTATAGACATCTCTACATCTTGTTTGTTCTGTTTCTCAGGGGAACTTGGACTAATACACTCACTTTAATCAAAAGACAGTTACACCTTTGAGGAAGAAACTGAAAATTTTATCAAACGAAAGTTCCTCTTCTGGCTCACTGACCACATTTATATCATATTTCTTGTGTAGAATATAATAACAATAGCAACTACTATTTATCGAGTGCTCTGTATGTATCAGGCATGGGGTCAAGCAATGCATATGTGCTTTCTTATGCAATCCACATAATACCCTGTTCCCCTTGCAGAACATATGAGTATCCCTAGCTCAAGCATCATATTGGTCCTTCCCAGGACACGCGCCTCTGCCTAGATCGGTGCCTGGCACAGACGAGGTGCTCAGTAGATTATTCCTGAAATCAAGAAATGAACTCTTCTTTAAAAAAGATTCTGTTGGCCGGGCACGGTGGCTCATGCCCGTAATCTCAGCACTTTGAAGGGCCAAGGTGGGCAGATCACCTGAGGTCAGGAGTTCGAGACCAGCACGGCCAACACGGTGAAATCCCATCTCTACTAAAAATACAAAAATTAGCCAGGCATGGTGGTGCATGCCTGTAATCCCAGCTACTTGGGATGCTGAGGCAGGAGAATTGCTTGAACTCGGGAGGCGGAGGTTGCAGTGAGCCAAGATTGTGCCACTGCACTCCAGCCTGGATGTCAGAGTGAGACTCTGTCTCAAAAAAAATATATATATAAAATAAAAAGAGATTCTGTTTATATTCCCATATTACAGATGAGAAAATGGAATCTCAGGACAATAAATAACCAGCCCAAGGTAACAGAGCTAAGAAATGGTAGAGCTGAGACATACCTCCAAGTCCCTTGAGTTCAAAACTCACATTCTTCACCCTATGCCCACTCCCAGTGTGCATGGAAGAACCAGGTCCGCCTCCAGCCCCTGACCTTTGCATTCACAACTACAACTCTCTCAGCTGGCAAGAATGCCCTCTGTGTAGCTCCCTCAATGCTCAGCAAGTCCGAGCTACCCCCAGGCTGACAGTTTTACTCCTGGACACTCCATCAGGGCTTATAAAGACTAACTTGGGGCCAGGTGTGCTGGCTCACGCTTGTAATCCCAGCATTTGGGAGGCTGAGGCAGGTGGATCACTTGAGGCCAGGACTTTGAGAACAGCGTGGCCAACATAGCAAAACCGGGTCTCTACTAAAAATATAAAAAATAGCTGGGTGTGGTGGTGAGCACCTGTAGCCCCATCTGCTTGGGAGGCTGAGGTGGAAGGATCATTTGAACCCGGGAGGCAGAGGCTGCAGTAAGCCAAGACTGCACTACTGCCCTCCAGCCTGGGCAACTCTGCCTCAAAAAAAAAAACAAACAACAACAACAACAACAAAAAAAATAAAAAAAAATAAACTAAAAAGACTAACTCGAGAGTCTCACCACAGTTTTCTCTTTAAAAATAGGAGAAAATCAAGAGAGGAAACCCACTGAAGTCTCAGATCATCCTCTTTTCATAGAGTTGCTTTCAGGTAACACGGGAAAAAGGTCTGATGCACAGGCTGAGACGTGAGACCACAGAGCAAGATGAAGCTGACCACACTTGGGCCTGGGTAGAGGAAGGTCGTGAGGCAACATATCCAGTTTCCAGGAACTCCCTGTCCTTGCATTCTGCATTGCTCTTGAGCCTCATGTGGGTGAAGCCACACAGCAGATCGGCAGATAGAGGATGGGTGGTGAGTGGAGTTAGGCACATTTCACAAAAGGGAAATCATACCAACCATAGGTAAGGGACAAGAGAGGGAAAGGATGAAGGTCGTAATGGAAGGGCTCTGGATAGACCACAGAGAAGGTGAGTGATATGCACGGGCCTTCACACACTGTCAGACTTATTGGTTTACAAAAGAGTAAGCTAATCACTTGGCCTTGAATGTGGCCATATACACAAGTCTCTTCATTTGCTCCTTAGTGATTAAACCTTCCCACCTACTGGTATCTGGAAAGCATCCCTGATTGCCTTGTTCTTCCTAAAAGCCATCTCAGTCCATAAATCCACTGGGTAGTGCACATCTGCTTTGTCCAAGACAAACAATGGTCTGATTTCTCTCTCTTGCAGCATCGAGCTCCCTTTCACTGATTTCAATACAACACAGCTGTTCTGATAATGATACTAGCCAGGTACAAGGAAAACTGCATAGAATGTTATGGCACCTACCTAAACTCCCAGGAGCTCTGAGACCCTCAGCCCAACACATCCTCAATGGAGACCTCTGTTGCCTCACTGAAGCAGAATGCTGGACCAGCTCTAATAATCTCTGACTTAAGTTCTTTCTTTCTTTTTTGAGATGGAGTCTCACTCTGTCACCCAGGCTGAAGTGCAGTGGCATGATCTCGGCTCACTGCAACCTCCCCCTCCCAAGCTCAAGCTATTCTCCTGCCTCAGCCTCCCAAGTAGTTGGGATTACAGGCACATGCCACCATTTTTGGCTAGTTTTTCTATATTTTTAGTAGAGAGGGGGTTTTACCATGTTGGCCAGGCTGGTCTCAAACTCCTGCCCTCAGGTGATCCTTGGTCTCTCAAAGTGCTGGGATTTCAGGCATGAGCTACCACACTCAGCCTTGACTTCAGTTCTTTTGTTTTTGAGATGGAGTCTCATTCTGTCACCCAGGCTGAAGTACAGTGGCATGATCTTGGCTCACCACAGCCTCTGTCTCCTGGATTCAAGCAATTCTCCTGCCTCAGCCTCCCCAGTAGCTGGGACAACAGGCATCCACCACCACACCTGGCTAATTTTTGTATTTTTAGTAGAGATGGGGTTTTGCCATGTTGGCCAGGCTGGTCTCGAACTCCTGACCTCAGGTGATCCACCTGCCTCGGCCTCCGAAAGTGCTGGAATTACAGGCATGAGTCACCACACTCAGCCTTAAGTTCTTAATACATGAACTCCTGTGTCACTTGGCATTGGGTTCTTTGCAGATAGAAGCCCCTGGAGCCCCCAAACCCAGCACAGGGCCTGGTCATCTCAGGTCCCCCTATGTGCCAGTGAAGGGATCCTGTGATTCTAAGATGGTAGAAGGTAAGCTGTAGGGCAGGGGGTGTAGAGGTCGAGGTCTTAGGGCAAGGCCTTTAAGAAGAGGGAAGCGGAGGTTGGAAAACATGGGGAAGAGGGAGGGCATAAGGAAGAGATGTTATTCCATTCTTCTTTCAACACAATATCACAGCTCTGTTTATTCTGAGAAGCAACCAGCTGCAGCTCCAAAATAGTGATGCCGAGAAACGCCTCTGATGACAGAGACTGCTGCTGAGGGAACAAGGTTAGAACAGCCCTTCGCAAGGGCTGGAGTGAGAAAGGCCCCGAGAGGGGAGACATTCCTGGATCTCTTTCCACTTCCGCCCCGCCTGCCCCTGCTTCCTCCTTCCTAGCCCAAGGCAGCCCTAGCTCTTCTTGCCAGGATCTCCGGGACCCAGGGCTGGCACATGACAGAGCAGAGTGTGGCCCTGCCGTCACTCCAGGCCCCAGCAAGAGTGGTCAGTGTTCCTGGACAGAAGCTCCATGGCCAAGTGGCACAGATGGCTTCCTTCTCCCTGGACCTGAATATCCTTTTCAAGCAATGTTGCTGGGAGCAGGAGAGATAATGAGACAATGGGACAGAACCAGCGGGTTTGCTAAGTGTCTGTGTTAAGAGCTTGTGTGTGCTTGCACATGTAAGCAGGAGCAAAATCACACCAGGTGAAGTTAATCAAGCAGGAAGCCTTGTTTCCAGGTTATTGCAATAGGGCCAAGACCATTGTAATAGGGGAGGGAGACTGAACTCAATTCCGACCACTAGGGGAACAGCTGGTGATTCACAGCCAGTGGGCAGGGTGAGGGAGTCAGCGAAGGGACGAATACTAAGGGGAATTTGGTTAGGTAGCGATGGTGGCAGGGTAGGGGGTCAGGGGGTGGTTCTTGCTGGACTTTCTGGTGCTTAGCAGGCCAAGGAGCAGGGCTGGGGAGCCAAAAAGAGGGCTCAGAAGAGCCTCCCTAAAGTTCAGTCAAGGAGGGGAAGGAAAGCAAAGGGAACAGGATATTTAGGGACATAGCTGTTCCCCTCCCTCACCCATGTGAGCATCAGTTCTAATAGGAGCCACCCATCCGTCACGCACTCACTCCATGGCAGAGAGAAAGGATGGTCCTAGGCCATCTGGCATCTGCTAACAAGGGCAGCGTGAGTTTGGGCCCATAGAGGCCCATCCCATCCCCAAAGCAGGCCAGCCTGGGCCTGACTGCACAGCCCCCTATTCCGTGGGGCCTGCTTTGTCCCCTGGCTCTTATGGAATCAAAGAGACCCTGATACAGTTTAGATGTTTATCCCCTCCAATTTTATGTTGAAATGTGATTCCCAGTGTTGGAGGTGGGGCCTTGTGGGAGGTGTTTGTGTCATGTGGTGGATCCTTTATGAATGGCATGGTGCCTTCCCCACGTAATGAGTTTAATGAGTTCATGCGAGATCTGTTGTTTAAAAAGGAGGCTGGCACCTCCCCTGCGTCTCTCTTGCCATGTGAGACACAGCTCCTCTTCCCTTCCGCCATGACTGGAAGCTTCCTGAGGCCTCACCAGAAGCCAAACTGATGTTGGTGCCATGCTTGTTCAGCCTGCAGAACCATGAGTTGATCAAGCCTCTTTTCTTTATGAATCACCCAGCCTGGATATTCTGTTACAACAATGCAAACAAACTGATACAAACCCTGAAAGGACTTTCCCCATCAAGGCCCCACTGCATTTGCTGGGGACTAACCTGGGGTGACTGAGAAGAGAGGCCATCGTCCTGGGGGCCTGTCACCTTCCTCCCTATTGAAATGGACACTTGGCTAAACATGGACAGGTAGGCAAGCACAGACACCCCGCACCTGGGCTGTTCAGTCCCTCACCATCCCCAGCAGGACCAAATGGACCCAATCCACATGGACTTTCTGGACTTTTTGTTCAACAGCCCGGAATACCATCCAGCTGCCACTGTGCCCACTGGAGGGTCTCTCCAGCAGGGCTGGGCTGCCCCGAAAACCAGGATGGCCACTTGGCTCAGGCCTCACAGGACAAAGAACCCTTGACATTATTTCCAAATGAGTCCATTCACGTAGTCAGTGTGTGTGTGGCATGTGTGCATGTGTGTTTAAAACTATTAATTGGTGAAAGTAAACATTTAAATGACATCATAATGTTTGCTGCCCTATTTGGCTATTTCTCTCTCTCCTTCTTCTTTCTTAATCCAGAGAGACTCCAAACATGGAAGAGGCCCAGGCTTTTCTAGAACTCTAGTGACCCTGGTCTCAGGCACCTTCTACCTCCTCACATTGAGCATTCCAGTGCCAGCCGAGCCACCACACTCGGCCTCCTCCTCTGCTGCATCCTCTTTTCTCAGTCCAATTCTGTGTCTGAGGCTGCAGCTCCTCCCTCCCCCTGCACCCTCTCCTCTGCACCCTCTCCTGCCCCAGCCCAGCATTGCCCTTTGCTCTCCACACACAGCCACTCAGCCACAAACACCCCTTGACATGCTTGAGTGGGAGCCTCAGAGCTGGTCCTCTCCCAGCCTCTATTGTGTGTGCTCAGAAATTTCAAAAGGGACTTCCTGCCTGGGGGCGGGGGGGGGGGGGAATGGGCTGGGTCACAAGAAATTTGCATACTGTAAAGACTGACCTGCACAGGAACCCTGGCTCAGGAAATACCTTCCTGGGAGCGAGAGGCCAGGTGGTGAGAGGAAGAGGCTAGAAGTTGTTGCCATGCCCAGATGCCTGCTCAGCTTCTGCCTAGAACTGACTCCATAGGATTTTTGGCAGATGATGGTCTGGCTGGTGGAAAGACTTTCTAAAATTAATTAGGCAAAGGACAACACAGCACCACAAGAACCCTGGGCACCCACATCTAGAAGCTGGATGTTGCCTGGTGATTGCTTTGTACACATAGGAGACAAACAAGATTAGCACAAAACCTCAGAAGATGGGAACTGGGGGCATTAGTCCAAAGCCCTAAAAGAAGTAGACAGCCGCCCCCTGGGGGATGGAGAAATTGAAGGGGTGGGAGGTACTGGGGTGGATCTGTCCTCAGGGAGGCTGAACTAATTCTAGGATCAGCACTGAAGTGAGATTTTCTAGTGACTTGTGCCACCCCAAGACCCAAGAGCCATGATTTGCTTCTTTGGGTTTCAGAATTTCCTGTCAATCACAGGAAGTAGCGCAGGTGGGTCCTTCTCCTATTTGACAAGGAAGCTTCTTTGAAACGTGATGTCAAGAAGAGATGAGGCAGGTGTGCCAGGGCTGGCTGCCAGAGGCCTCCTGTTTCTGGGGCAGTGTCAACAGAAAACAATAAAAACAATAAAAACATCAGGTCTAATTAGTGGTTTTGTTTGAAATGCTTCTGTCAGGACTGGCTAAGTCCGAAGTCCTTCATTGCTTTATTTCATAACTGAGGAGCAGTTTTACAGCCTTTGAAAGGAAGGTAAATTACCAGCAATGTCTGGCTGGAACAGGCCCCATCAGGCCCTCCTAGCTTTAAGGTGTGTGCATTTTGCCTTCTAGGAGGGAACACAGGCTACTACTCATAATAACTTTAAAATAATAAATATCTTTGGGGTATTTTTAATGAGCGGTGACAAATGTTTACTCATTTAATCCTCAAAACAAAGAAGTTGGTATTGTCATTCTCCTACCATGTTACATATGGGGAAACTGAGGCATAGGAGATTAAAGGAACTCTCTCAGTGGCACACAGGTAAGAAATGGCAGATCTGTTTCCTATTTCCTTAACCAGTATACCACACTGTCCCTCAAGGAAACATACGGGACTTTGCCATATTGCAGAGTAAAGAAACCAGGGCTTAGGCAGGTCCCTGTCTTGCTAAATTCTTTCTGTTTCCAAAGAAAGAGGCCAAGGTTAAGGTGTCATGGGTCTACTGCCTTCTCTCGGGCTAGGGATGAACTGCGGGAATTGTGACTACAATCAATTCAACAAACACCTTTGAGTACCCACCCGGTGGGCAGACGAGAGAGAGTACAAAAGGAGAAATTAGTGATCCAGGGACTTACAGCCAAGTTGGAGAGAAAGATATTGCCATCAAATAATACCAGACAGCACGGTGTGGTCAGTGCAAGAGAAGGGGACACGAAATTTTATCTGGGGAGCGGCACAGGTGAAGGAAGTTAATTTCACCTCATGGGAAAGGCAGGATATGAGTTGGACCTTCTAGGCTGGATAGGTTTGTAAACAAGAAGAGGTGGGTTGAAAGCTGTTAGCAAAACTTAGAATGCATATGGGCAAAACTGCAGGAAAGCCCGAGGCTTGCTGAAGATGTCATCAGAAGTGTCAAGGTTTACAGAGGTGACTACCCACAGCTATGCATAGGACAGATTTGCAGGAAGAAACCCTGGAGCAGCAATCCAGTGACCAATGCATTGATTTTGGCAAGAAGAAGTAGTGTCTTACTCAAGATGGGGGCGATAATGAGGAAAAAAGTAGATGAAGGAAGATGTCCCAGGGTGGAATCCACAGGAATCGATAGCCAGTTAGAAGAACAGCGAATATTGCCTACAGTCTTCTCCTGTCAGTGGGACGTTGGTGAGGCCACTCATCAAGTCAGGATGAGAAGATGGGGTTGGAAGGTTCTGGGATCATCCATATGCAGGTAGTCAAAGTGGGAAAGTCAATAATGCTTGCTTAACTGTAGCTCAAGAATTCATGGTAAAATTCTGTTCAGTCCCTGCAGTGCTAAGCGTAATGTCTCCCTGCCCCACATCTCCATATCTCTGCCTGTCTAAGGCTCCTCTTGGTAAAGCCCACGTCAAATTTCACCTCCTGAAAGCTTTTCTTCATGGCTGCTTTTTCCCTTTTCAGCACATCTTGGTTACTGTAAATGTGCTATGTTTACCCTTTGGGGCTCCAGGTTTCCGGTCAGCTGGCAATAGTGTGTTAAGCACTGTTTTCCCAGTTGTATTTAGCATAGGACCTGGAATTCATGCCTCCATCATTCACCCAGGAGTGTGGAACCGAACTGCCCTGGCTGAAGCCCCTGAGGTGCATTCTCTGAGCTGCCTGGGGTGCATCGCATGGAAGGCACCTTAGAGCCTCTGGTGGCAGTCAGTGGCACAGAGGGCAGAGCTGAGCACAAGCCACAGCTCTATCCCTTGCTAGTCATGCACAGACTTATTTCCAACTATCCTGAGCCCTGGCTTCTTTCTCTGTAAAACGGGGACGCTGATGCAGCTGTTTCAGCGCTGTGGTGAGGACTCCTTGCCAGGTGTTTGTATGTAGAATGTGTGGAGAGCCCCGGGCCCTGGGACTCAGCTGGCACACAGGATCTTAACTGGGGGGAGCTGCTTGTGCGCATGTGTCAAGACAGGAGGCCGGGCCCTGGTCTAATCTTAGCCCTGCAGCGCCCTGGGTATTTCCTCACTTCCTCATCTCCAGCGCATGGGAGAGTAATCGTGGCCCACAGGACTGGGGGTGGGTGAAGCCGCCGGTGAGAATTCACATGAACATGTCCCAGGAACGCCAAGTGACTGTCACAGCCCAGCACATGGCAGGTATTTCTGGGCCTTCAACCAGTCAATAGTCATCATGCAGCTACCCAGACAGGACACGGGTGAGCCCCTGAGTCTCTGCCTGGCTCAGAGGAGGAGGTCCATGATGAAAAAAAGGAAGACTTGCAAGAAGGGCAGGGTTAGACCCAAATCAGAATCACAGAGGCTCAGAGCAGCAAGAGCAGTCAGAACCTATGCTCTGCATCCCAGACCATGCGGGCACTCCCTCTTGGCCACTTCTTGCTTGAATTCTTCTAGTGATGAGGAACTCACTACCTCAACATTTCTGCAACCTGTCCCATTGCTCAGAGCTCTAATTATTAAAAAGCCTTCCTTTATATTCATCCCAAATCTACTTTTATGTAACTTCCTGGGCCTGCTCGTGGAGATGCACAGAGCAAAACCCATCTCACTTCCACCTCGTGACCTTTCACTAGCGGAAATCAGGTCCTCTGCTCTCCCAGGCCTTCTCCAGTCTGACCTGCCTCAGTTCCTCCAAACACTTCTCACAAGATGTCATCTCTGACTCCCCTCTCTCCCTCAAAGCTTCCCAAAAGCTGGTTCAAGAGGGGCCCTCAGAACTGGGCTGAAGACCACAGAAGTGCCCTGGCCTGACGGGATGGGCTGCCCCTTGTCCTAGTCCCTACTTCAATGAGGGAATTTGCCCAGGGCCAGTGGGATAGCCTGAGTTTTTACTCATTTTCCACCATGACAAGAACAGGAGTGATGCTATCCAACGAGCTGCTTCCACAAAAATTCCCAGCTGTCTCTGGCCATGAGGGTATCCCTGTTTGTCATAAAGACTTGGGAAGATGCTCGAGAGAGGTGACACTGCCACACCTACTGAACCTCATTTCTATCCAGCAGTTCTAGATTTCGTGTGGGAGCAGTGCTAGATTTTGCGTGAGAGCAGTTCTAGATTCTGCGTGGGAGCAGTTCTAGATTCCGCGTGGGAGCAGTTCTAGAATTCGCGTGGGAGCAGTTCTCGATTTTGCGTGGGAGCAGTTCTCGATTTCGTGTGGGAGCAGTGCTAGATTTTGCGTGGGAGCAGTTCTAGATTCTGCGTGGGAGCAGTTCTAGATTTCGCGTGGGAGCAGTTCTAGATTTTGCATGGGAGCAGTTCTAGATTTTGCGTGGTAGAAGTTCTAGATTTCACGTGGGAACAGTTCTAGATTTTGCATGGTAACAGCTCTTTGCCTGCACCTGTCTCTGTCTCAGAGACAGGCTCCCGAGGCTGGGTCCCTCCTGTCTCTGCTGGAAGGGGAGGCTGCTACACAGGGGGTTTGGCAAGGCCAGAGGGTCCCAAGGAAGACTTGGTGGGGGGAAACAAAACACTGCTGGGGTCAGGGTGAGGGTGGGGGTGGGGTGTTGCTTTGCCAAAGGCCCACAGGTGTTGGGAAGGAAGAGGAGTAGTTCTCAGAGGAACAGAGAACCCTGCTCCCCACAGTCATCTCTCAGCAAAAACAGAACACCTCCCCCCCATGAGAAATTCATCCTAACACTGAATCCCTAGGTCAACAACTTTGGAAACCCTTAGCCCTTCTCCATCGGGCTAGAAGAGCCACAGTGTGGGGGGTGCTAACACTGCAAGTCTGGGTCTCACCAGCATAAGGAAATGACACATACCTGCCATGCCAATAGGGCCTGCCTGTGAGTCACGCCCAGGAAGTGGAGAGGGGAGGACAGGTCAGCCTAGGGGAGGGAGAAGGGGAGGCCCCGGAAAGTGCAGGCTCCTGGTGCTGCCCAGAGGCTCTAACTTTTCAACTCAAGCCCTGCCTCCAGGATGACAAACTGAGTCAGCAAAATGACAGGAGGTTCAGGGCCAGACCTGGATTAGAACAGGCCTGCCCAGACAGGTCAGCGATTTGTGTCCATAAAAGGAAGATCCAAGGGAAATGAGGCCTGCCCTTCTCACCCACAGACCCAGTCAGGTAGGTTAGTAAACATCAGACAGGGCACGCTCAGCGCGTCACCTCCGAACACATAGAGTGTGCTTGCCTGGCACATGGGGCAGGGCTGACTACAATGATGAACAGGAGGATGAGAAAAATTCCTGAGGGACGCCGTCTGCATCATTGGGATTATCAGTGAAGGGCAGTGTGTGGGTGTGGAGGGGAGCAGGAGGGCTGATAGACTCCACAGCCCAGTCCATCCACATACAGAGGACCCCAGGACCGTACTTCATTGAGAGCATCAGAAAAGCAGGCAGTGGGCCTCAGCCACACCCACCACCCCTGGGGAGACCACCTTGGATACCAGAGACAGAAGGGCCCTCCAGCTCCCTTAGTATGACCTAATTTTACAGAGAAGGTGCCTGGAGCCCATGAGCCCCCTACCCAAGGTCCCTCCCTGAAGTCAGAGGGAGAGCTGGACCATTTTCCCACCCTGCCCAGTCCAGGGTTCGCTCTTTCCTTTAAAGAGCCAAATCCGGGCCAGGTGCGGTGGGTCATGCCTGTAATCCCAGCACTTTGGGATGTGAAAGTGGGAGCATCGCTTGAGGCCAGGAGTTCAAGAACAGCTGGAGCAACAAAAGTGAGACCCCATCTGTACAAAAAGTAAAATAATAAATTAGCCAGGCATGGTGGTGCATGCCTGTGGTCCCAGCTACTCGGGAGGCTAAGATGGGAGGATCAACTGAGCCCAGGAGTTTGAGGCTGTAGTGAGCTATGATTGTACCACTGAATTCCAGCCTGGGCAACAGAGCAAGACCCCATATGAAATAAACAAACAAAAAGGAAACAAAAAAGAAATCAAAAGCTAAATCCGGAGCTAAATAGTTTGCACATATGGACATAGAGTGTGGAATAACAGACACTGGAGACTCAGGAGGGTGGGAAGGGGGTGAGGAATAAGAAATTACTTAACGGGTACAATATACAGTATTCGGGTGATGGCTGCACTGCAAGCCCAGACTTTACCACTATGCAATGTATCCATGTAACAAAATCACACTCATTTGTACCCCTTAACTTTATACCAACAAAAAGCACAAATCCTACCCACCCTTCCCTACATCACCCCACTGACCATTTGAAAGACCAACACATTTTATTTAGAGAATAATTGGGGGCCCTTCCTGGCTGTCATCTGGAAGGAGAAGAAATCTCCACATCTAGACCCAGAGGGCCAGAGAAATGCAGTTTTGGGTCTTTCTCCCCATCTTGCAAGTGAAAAGATCCCAGGTGCAACGTCTGCACAGAACTCTTTCACAACCTTTTCTGAAAGTTCACAGAATATACGTGTCATTTGGTAGTTCACAGTGTTTTGGGGCATCGTACCCAGGGAAATCCTGCCCTCTCACCTACTCCCTTTGTGATTGCATCGCCATGGGGTTCTGCCACGGGATCAGATGTCAGCTAGCTCACAGGTCACACTGGCTTCCATGGTGAAGGAACGGGGCTGGAAGAAGGGAGGGACCTGGAAGGAGGGAGGGCACCAGAAACACTGAATGTTCTTGGGCTGTCCTCTGGCCTCTGTGACAGCTCCCTGTCTCTATCCCTCCCTGATCCCTGCCCGGGCCACGCCTCCTCTGAGCATCAGCCGTCTCCCATCAGCGTGCCCTTCCTTCTCTGCGGCGCTTGCCAGCATCACACACGGATTCCTCGGGTTGTCTGATGCCAGCCCATCTCCCATTCTGGATGTTAAGTTCTGGGAGGTCTGGCAGGATTGTGTCTCTTTACGCGTCACCCTAGCCCTAGATTTCTAGTTGACTCAGTGACATTTGTTGACTGAATAAATGAAGGTGAGCTTTTGCCAATGTGAGAGCATGCAGATGTATGATTTTTCAGTCACTGTAATAGACAGACCTAATGTTGACTGGGCCCTTCCCCCTTCCTATGCATGGTATGCTGAATAAACCATAACAAAGACGCCTTAATCACATCCGAGTGGTAAAGAAGAAATTCTCAGGTGTCAGAAATATCTGGAAAAATCTAAAGCAGTGTGTGGGCACTAAAGCTATGGAGGCCACCCAGGTATCAGAGGATGTTGGCCCAGGAGCTGGGGCCGGGGGTTTAACGTTCATGCAGGGTGATGTCTTCAGGCTCCAGACCCTTGTGAGGCAGGGATTAACACAGCAAATACCACCCTGACTACGAGGTGGGCACTAGAAACACTGTTCACCAGCCCTGGGCATGAAGAAGCTTGATCTCTGTCTGGGTCCTACGAAAGAAAGAAAGATAGGGAGAGAGAAAGAGAGAAAGTAAAACCCAAAACCTGTGTCATTCTACTTACATGCAGTGGGAATTCTAATCCAAGTAATTAAAATAAAAACAAATCCAGAGATGGTGACAAGTGAGTAAAGCAGAGGAAAAAGCAGAACTCTGGAGGCATTTCCATAAGCAAAAGCACATAAATACCCTTCTCCTCCTGCCCCAGTCCATAGTCACGATCCATACAACCAAACAACCCACCTTGAGAAAGCAGCAGCAGATGCACATTGTAGATTAGAAAATCAAGAATTGAAGTAAGTGAAATAACTTAGGACAATAAAAGGTATATTTGCGAGGCTAGGCGCCGTGGCTCACACCTGTAATCCCAGCACTTTGGGAGGCAGAGGCGGGCAGATTGCTTGAGGTCAGGAGTTTGAGACCAGCCTGGCCATTATGGTGAAACCCCTTCTCTACTAAAAATACAAAAAAATTAACCAGGCATTGTGGCACATGCCTGTAGTCCCAGCTACTCGGGAGGCTGTCGCAGGAGAATCACTTGGACCTGGGAGGTGGAGGTTTCAGTGAGCTGAGATCACGCCACTGTACTACAGCCTGGGTGACAGAGCAAGACTATATTTCAAAAATATATATATTTGCAATATCTAAATAGAAAAAAAAAGAAGGTATGCAAAGTCCAAGATGATAATCCTAATGGCTAAAATGGGGAGGGGAGATGCTGAAAAGAAGATAACGCTATAATCCCAATGGACAACAGTTTGGGACATGAGAAGAGAAAGATCAGAGTCAAAGTGTCATAAAATCCTTCCAATCTGGTGAGGAGGATAATGATATTGACTAACTTAGACCTTAAATTCAAGTATGTGTTAAAAAATTAAAATAATAGAAACCCATTATTAGGTTTTATTTTTAACCAATTATTTCCATTAAAATAATAGAAACCTAATATATAACTTCTAAACAAATAGGCTACAAGAAGAGAAAATAATAAACACATAATCGATACAGTGAAAGGCAAGAGGTGAGAAAAGGCAAAGATGAAGCATGGCAAACAAAATAATGTAGTATACATATACTAAATATATTAGAAATCTTAATAAATAAAGAAGCTTAAATTGCCTGTTAAAAGACAAAGATGCTTAGACTTATTTTTTTAAAAAGCTGGCTATCTGTAGTTTACAAGAAGCAAACCTAAAAACATTAAGATATCAAAAGTTAAAAATAAAGAGACAGAAAAATATAAACCAGTTACTAAGTGAAAGTTGATATTGACATATAAAATAGCAAATAAGATTTGAAGAAAAACATTTAAAATATGATTATGAGGAATCATGTTAAAAAGGAAAAATTTGCCAAGAAGTTACAATCATAAGCTTATATGCACCAAAACACAGAGAATTAAAAATATAAAGCAAAAATTGATAGAAATGCAAAAAGAATTGCTTCTTTTCTTCTTCATGGTTTCATTTGGCCTGAGCGCTACAAAACTGTGTAGCAGTCAACTCAACTGAGGATGGCTTAACTCAGCTGAACCTACAGCAGAGCTATGTCCACAGCCCTGTGCTGTCCTAGGGGAATTCAGATGGTTCTAACCAATCTACCAAGGAGGGGAGCAAAGAGTGAGAATGAAGATAACTAATGAGAAAAAGGGAACATCTACTATGCTTAAGATATTGTCCTAAGAACTAAGTAAACCTTCTTATTCAATCTCACAGAAATCCAATGAGGTTGGATTGGTTACCCCAGTTACTACTAGTAACCCCAATTTACAGAGTAGAAACCGAGTTTCAAAGACATTAAGTAACTTTTCAGAGGTCACATGACTGGGGAACAATAGAGTTTAAATTGTAGTTGTCTGACATAATTTCCATGAGGCCAGGGACCATATTTTCACTCCGTATCCCTAGTATGTAAAACTATGCCTGGCACAGATTAGGCACTTGATAAATATCAGATGAATGGATGAATGCAGCTGTAATTCCAAGCCTGTGCATTTTCTATTATGCCAGAGCACCTACTCTGTTATCTCACTTACTCTTGGCTATCTATATCTTTATCTCACTCAGATCTCCTCTTCAAAAAAGGCATCTCCTCGCTCTAGCCTGACCCATTTCCCCTCTCTCATTCAGAGTTGATAAAGGAGAGAGAAGAAAGCCCAGTTTCACAACAACAGACCCAATTTCCTTCAAAGCTGGTGGTTGGAAAATGAGGCTCCTGATAGGGATTAAGGGAGACAGCAGGCACGGGGTGGCCCCCTGCACTGGACATTTGCAAGAAAATGAATTTCCCATTGTCCTCTGCTGTCGGTTGCTGGTTACCTCCCTATCCTACAAGATCATGAGAAGACCCCTGGAAATGATGTGAGGACCAAAACAGATTAATATTTAAACACCAACTGAAGTGGCTCTGGAACCATACAAGTGGTGAGAAAATTCTTGGAGACAGAAGAAGTGTCAGAGGAATTTTAATTTGTCACTATTTTTTTGTACTTTTTATTTTGAAATAATTATAGACTCACAGGAAGTTGTACAAATAGCACACAGAGTCCCGAGTACCCTCGACTCATCTTCCCCTAATGGGAACACCTCGTAGAATAATATTAATACCAACACCAGGAAACTGACATTTGTATAATACTTGACAGAACTACAGACCTGATCCCACTTTCACTATTTTTTTACATGGATTCATTTGTATGTGTGGTTGTGTGTGGTATGTATGTAGTTCTATGCAATTTCATCCTGTGAACACACTCATGAGACCATCACCACAATCAAGATACAGAACTGTTTCATCACCCTGAAAAGACTTCCTTGGGTTACCCCTTTTAGACACACTCATGCTGCCATCCATCTCACAACCCCTAGTTTGTTCTCCATCTCTACAGTTTTATCTGTTAAAGGATGTGATGTCAATGGAATCATACAGCATGTGACTTTTTGAGATGAACATTTTCTTCATTCAGCATAATACCCTTGAGATCTGTCCAGGTTGTTGCCCATGTCAATAGTTTGTTCATTTTCATTGCTCAGTAGTATTTCATGGTTTGAATATACCAGTCTCCCATTGAAGGACATTTGCATTGTTTACATTTTTCCACTATTGACTGCAGCTCTTTGACAAGAGGGTTAGTCCTGCTTCAGGTTGCAGAGCCTTCAGAATTCCTGGTGAGCAGTGGGGATCTATACTGCATTCCATGAATTCATTGGCTTTTCAGCTGCAGTTCATTCTTATCAATCCTTCAAGTTTTAAGTAAAACATCAACTTTTCTGCGACGTCTTTGTGTTGATAACCATCTCCCTGGCCAGACTCTTGCAGTTTCCTTATAATCCCATAGATGTCCTTTACTCTTTGCCCTCAGCTCTGGCCCAGGGCCCAACACGGTCAGTAAGCATTTGTTGAATCAAGAGATCAACAGCAAAGCTGTCATCACAGTCTTTTCCTAATACAGGCCACCCCCACCTGTGATCATAACACATTGCTGGAAGCCACATAGAGAGGGACTGTCATCACTAAGGGGGCCATGTTTTCCTACTTGAACAATGCTATAATTACAATATAGATAGGGCCAGCAGTAGGACTTTCAGATGGTTCCAAGGTGTTACTATTCTAGATAATACTGGAACTGTTTTTTTTTTTTTGAGACAGTCTTGCACTGTCACCCAGGCTGGAGTGCAATGGCGTGATCTCAGCTCACTGCAACCTCTGCCTCCCGGGTTCAAGTTATTCTCCTGCCTCAGTCTCCCAAGCAGCTGAGATTACAGGTGTCTGCCACCATGCCCAGCTAATTGTTTGTATTTTTAGTAGAGACAGGGTTTCACTATGTTGTCCAGGCTGGTCTCAAACTCCTGATCTTGTGATTCGCCAGCCTTGGCCTCCCAAAGTGCTGGGATTACAGGCATGAGCCACCATGCGCCGCTCAAACTTCTTAATATATAAGTGTCTTTCTACAGATCTGATTATTTCGCTAGGAGAGAAGCCTAGAGCTAGAATTGCTCAGTCAGAAGGAATACGCTCTTATATTTCTTAGTACATGCTGCCAAGTTGCTCTCCAGA
This sequence comes from Chlorocebus sabaeus, assembly GCF_047675955.1. NCBI lineage: Eukaryota > Metazoa > Chordata > Mammalia > Primates > Cercopithecidae > Chlorocebus > Chlorocebus sabaeus. The sequence goes on along the minus strand of NC_132911.1, from coordinate 26,952,244 downwards.
AAGGTAACTGTACTGGTTGCCTACTATTGCTGTAACAAATTACCACCGATTTAGTGGCTTAAAATAACACTAATTTATCTACCATTCTGGTGGTCAGAAGTCCTAAAACCAAGGTGCCAGCAGGGTTGACTTCTTTCTGGGGTGCTAGGGGAGAATCCTTCTTGTCTTTTCCAGCTCCTAGAGGCTACAACATTACTTGGCTCGCTGTTCCTTCCTCCATCTTCAAAACCAGCAGCATAGTCCTTCCGATCGCTCTCTTTTCTCTCTTCTTTCTTTCCTCTCTCTTTCTGACTTCTGCTTCTGTAGTTGCACTGCCTTCTCTTACTCTGACCTTCCTGCCTTTCTCTTAAAAGGACCCTTGTGATAACATTAAGTCCAACCGGATAATCCAAGATAATCTCCCCATCCCACTACCCTTAACTTAATTGCATCTGCAAAGTCTCTTTGGCATGTAAGGTAGCACACACACAAGCTCTGGGATTAGGACACAGACATCTTTGGGAGGCTGTTATTAGACAGCCTGTAGCAGAATATTAGAGCTAATGCTCCTTTTGAACGAGAACAAAGTATAGTCTAGGGAGTTCAGAGGCAGAATCAAAAATTGCTGTTTACTGTAAGAACATCATTCCCTCAAGACTGAAGAGCAAGGTGGTTTTCAGTTCTAGACATAAGCAGTATAATAAAAATATCATTCTTGAAAATCAGGGATGATTCTGTGGAAAGACCATCCCTTAATACTGACATTGGGTTCCAGTCCTGGAGAGACAGAACAAGAAGCAAACACACAAATTGGTTGGTGAGATCCTACAAGCAGGCCAACAAGACAAGGAAGGCAAGTTCAGTTACCTTCATAGAATAACAACCGTCAAAAACTCCAGCAGTATGTAAATGATTTATTGACGTATACTTCACACCCTCACTACCTGTTCTTTCTGCAAAGTTTTATTTTGTTCCCAGCAATAACATAATTACACACTGCCAATTTTCAAGCACTTCGGATGTCACTATTTTCCTGTTTTCCAAGTTTATCAGTCAACGTACCTGCTGGCCACAAATCACAAACTGCTTGCACATAGATTGCAGGGGACCTCAATTGTTTCATCTGTCTGCAACATCTTCTCTCCCTGCTTGGAAGAATTTCACTGGCTTTCTTTGTGAGACTATTCCTCCTCCCAAGCCATCCTTCTGCTGCTAGTGGAGATGGCTCATCACAGAGCACCATCTCCTTTTCCTCCCCGTCCTGGCCTGGACCACAGGATGGGGCACATTAATCAAGAGGAAGTAAACACAATACCCCACCCTTTTGGCTGTGGAGGTTAGTCCAGAAATGGACACATGATCTTAGCCAAACTAATCAGAGTTCTTCTTTGGCATTTTTCAAACTTTAGCTTGGGGAAAAGGGCTTTTCTCTGGGTGATGGGGCTATGGCTGGGAGCTCAGACACCATTAGCCACCAAGTTCCTTGCTTTTGGCACAAGTTGTTCTGAAAGAATTAAGCCAACGTGTAATGACAATCAGAGATGTGAGAGACAGAAGCAGAGGCAAAGGGGCAGACCCAGAGATGCCTGAGGTTCTGGGATGAGGTCCTGGTTCCCACCATGCCTGAGTTCAGCTGCTTCCTGGATCTTCACTTAATTTGAGTATGTGAGCCAAGGTGAATCCTCTCTTTTGGGTTTCTGTCATCTGCAACTAAGAGAGTGCTGGGGCAATAAACAGGGGTGTGAGGCCTGCCTTTCCCTGCTTCATCTTCAATAGCAGGCCCATTTCTGCTGAGGCTCTTTTTCCTCTGCTCTTGGGAAACATCTTACAAAGCCACCCATAGTCAGATCTAAGTGACTGATAAGGTTTATGGAGTTGGCGCTCCAAGCTATTAACTTCATGCAGCTGAGCAGTGGAAATTGTGCCTCCTGAGCAGCCTCTCCTGGGAAAAGCCCTACCCTAGTTGCCTCATCTGTTCAAGTGCTGTCTTGGTCTGCCATTACTAGGTAGATATAGGGCTGTGCTATGGTGACCACAGGATCAATATGTGTGTGTGTGTGTATTAAAGAGAGAGCGAGCACACATGAGTGAAGGAGTTAGGAGCTGTGTTTACTCATACTCACAGATCAGCGTGTGAGGGCACAGTTAGGCCAAGCTGGGCCTTTCCTATCCCATATGAAGAAAGGACAAGGAGGAGAAAATTCCATAAGAGATTGGTAAGCAACATACCCTGCATCTGAGATGTCCTAGCAAAAACCAGCACTTTCTTGGACAAGGAGTGCCATCCCCAAAGCCGAGGGTGATGGACTAGCCTGATGTGGTATCTCCCTATCCACCCCCTACTGCGCTTGGGTATTGGAGAAAAACACAGCCCCCAACATTAACAGCCCAACTGATATGTAGCTCATGGCAAACTTACACCATAAATCTTCCGGGTCCCTTCTGTAGTGGATGCTAAATAAATATTTTTGGATTGCTAACTAAATATTTTTGCAATTAATCCCCTTTAATCCCAAGACTAGATGAGCAGCCCTGTGAAAATGTGGCTCTCCACTTCTCTGTATCCTTTAGGTGACTGTAGCCTGGGCTGGCTTAGGTGAAGGAGACCCCCATACTTCTTAGTCAATCCTTTGTAATTGTTCTTGTTATGCAAAGTGCTATGGTACTTGTTCTAGAATCCATCCCCTTGAGTTCAGAATAATAATGTATTAGTCCGTTTTCACACTGCTGATAAAGACATAACTGAGACTGGGCAATTTACAAAAGAAAGGGGTTTAATTGAACTTAAAGTTCCACGTGGCTAGGGAAGCCTCACAATTATGGCAGCAGGCAAGGAGGAGCAAGTCACATCTTACATGGATGGCAACAGGCAAAAAGAGCTTGTGCAGGGAGACTTCCGTTTTTCAAAACCATCAGATCTCATGAGACATATCCACCATCATCAGAACAGCATGGGAAAGACCTACCCCCATGATTCAATTACCTCCCACCGGGTCCCTCCCACATCACGTGAGAATTCAAGATGAGATTTGGGTGGGGACACAGCTAAACCATATCAAATAATGTGCATCCAAATAAGTAAAAGCTCCTTTCATACCTGATTCTATAGCAAAAAGAAGTTTACAAGTGTGGGCTGGCCCAGATGACCACTCCCCTCCAACCCTGAAGACATTAAATAGATCGTGGTCTTGCTCCAACAAGCATTTAGAAGAGGTGAGATGGTTGGGAGGCTTTTCCTGTCTTTTGCTTTTGTTTTTTGCAGGAACACATGTTGGCCTTTCCTTGGCCTTCCATGCGTCATGCCTACACTGGAGACTATGAATTCTATAGGTGAGTAGGTGGGTGAAAAAAGCACTTTGGCAGCTTATCAAGATACGTGCACAGCACTGCTTTAGAAAAAGTAATGGGGTGAGGGGGAGCCACCAGCCTTATGAATTGGTGAGAACTTTGAAAGCTGAAAGAGTCAGGGACAGCAGTGCTTGGAAGAACAGAAGGGTGTTGGTTGGCTGGGGAGAGGACAGGCAGCCCCCCTTCCGTGGGGCCCCTGAGTCAACCATGATGGGCACAGCAGAGCCGCTGCTGTCAGCTCCCAGCCCAGAGGAAGTGAAGCCCAAACAGCAGACTGAGTCATATTTATTGAAGAGACCACAAGAACAAAAGCTGTAGACAGGAGTTTCTGCGGGGGATGGCATTCAAACTGCTTTTACCATCCCATTAGCAGTTTCTCTTTCCCTTGAGTGGATGGGCTACGTGGGAAGTGGGTTACAAATATCAAACAGAGGTTCCATTTTCACATTGCCCTTCAATGGGCGGTTTTAACCCTACATAACCAGGTGTGTTTTGAGAGATTTGCTGACTGCTGACATTTTAGGTGTAACGTTTCCCCATAGATAAGTCTATGTTTTATTCAAAAGATAATGTTGATGAAATTATCCTGGAGATTGTGAAATGTTGAAAATGGAAAGTTTTACATTGCAAAGACTAGTTGGCGGCATTAGTACACTTTTTTTTTTTTTTTTTTTTTTTTTTTTTTTTTTTTGGCAAAGGATATGTTTGGAAACTCAGTTCTAGCCTCAGATGGAATCCACTGGGACCAGTAGAGGGATAGAAGTCAACAGATTCGGGGTCTAGACAAATTCTTTGTCTGTGTGGCTGTGGAACCTCAGGCAAGTCACTTTTATGCATTCTTATTTTTGTATTTTTATTTTAAAGGTAAATGAAACATTTCTACAATCCCAAATTAATCACTTCTAACATCTTGGAGACCATTTTCTCACCCGTGATTAAAGGGGTTGGACCAGGTGATTATTATGGTTCCTATCGGCTTAATAGTCTTTGATTCCATGACTTTCTATTCTATGGGTCCAGGAAGAACATAGATTAAATCCCATTGCTCCTTGTGAAATATCTATCTATCTATCTATCTATCTATCTATCTATCTATCTATATCATTTTTAGAGACACGGTCTTGCTCTGCCACCCAGACTGGAGTGCAATAATTATAGCTCATTGCCGTCTGGAACTTCTGGGCTCAAGTGATCCTCCCACCTTAGCCTCCTGAGTAGCTGGGACTACAGACTACAGGTGTGTACCACTGTGCCTGCTCCAAGTATGTACGTATGTGTGTGTGTGTGTGTATATATATATATATATTTTTTTTTTTTTTTTTTTTTTTTTGAGACGGAGCCTTTCTCTCTCCCCCAGGCTGGAATGCACTGGTGTGATCTCGGCTCACTGCAACCTCTGCCTCCCGGGTTCAAGCAATTCTCCTGCCTCAGCCTCTCAAGTGGCTAGGATTATAGGCATGTGCCACCAACACCCTAATTTTTGTATTTTTGGTAGAGACGGGGTTTCACCATGTTGGCCAGAGTGGTCTCAAACTCTTAACCTCAGGTGATCCACCTGCCTTGGCCTCCCAAAGTGCTGGGATTACAGGCACGAGCCACCTTGCCCAGCCCCAAATACCTATATTTTTTAAAAGTTAGTTACAACTGGGGTTAATAGTTCGCACTTGTGTTATGTCCGACCTCTTGCAACTTTATTATGAAGCAGGAGTTCCCCCGCTTATTAACAGGAGGCTCTACTGATCTTTGCCCTGAAGTCACGGGACTGGAGAATGTGTAACAGCAAGGTCCCTGAGTGGGGTTGCACCCCTCTCCCCAAAGGGCATTGAAATGGATCTTCCAGACAAATCCAGAGCTTTGAGAGCTCTGAATCTCCTATCTTATCTGCTGAGATGCTGTTATTTGGAGACCCTATAATTGCCTGGGGGAAGTCTCTCAGAAGAGAATGCAAATGTCTCTGGAATGTTTGCTCATCCTTGGCCAGACTCCCAGTCTTCAAGGTTTCAATAACATCCAAATTCTATGTGTTCGTCCCTCTGCTATTTGACTTACTGTGACTGATGTTATGCATTTTTCAATGTATTGCTTAATGTATCCTCCATTTGCAAATTCTACTGTCTTTTAGGCTGCTACCAAACACACAGCCACCATGGAAGTAACCATGACATAAACTTCAGACACCTACACCAGCAATTGCTTCCCTGTACCTTTATCATGCTTTGAGTATGCTCTGACTCATTTGTTTTCCTTACTGAAAGAACAGAGTTATATACATTTCCGTGCTAGGATGAGAAGACTGCAGAATGTTACTGGGCTGAGGTCTTGACTGGGTGATAACCAGCCACCTCGGTCAAGGGGCCGCTGTGAACAAAGAGTAGAAGTATTGCTGCAATCTATCCTGACAACTTTAGGACAAAGACTGCCTGTGATGAAGGAGTCTGTTCTGTCTAGGGTGGCCCTTGATGGGCAAGCAACCATCACCTCTTAGTTTGTCACAATATTAGATTTAAGGGGGTTTTAAACATTTTGGAATCTCATTTCATTTTACAGGTACAAAAATGGGACCAGATTTGTCCAAGAAAATTATTCTAAAATTTGTAAAACATCTTGAAATGTATACAGGATATCAATGCATATTATTTCCTTTGAACTTTATAGCAACTCTTTGCATGAGACATGCCAGGTGCTCTTCGCTCCATTTTACAGGGGAATGAAAGGAATCTTGGGGCTGTTGGGTGTGGGGCCCAGGATCAGAGCTGAGGTCTTCAACCCTGCCCCACGTTCCTGCCAATGCACTGTGCTGCCTTCTGAGAATCCAACTCCAAAACTGGCTTTAGCTTGAGGTTTGAAAGGAAGAACAAAGAGGCAGAGATGGAAGGACAGGAAGAGGATATTTAACGGGTTCTCTGACTGTATGCCACGTGGTTTATTACAGAGTTCTATTTGTACTTTATGTAATTGCCATCTTTGCCCTGTGAGGCAAATATTCCAACCCCTCTCAAAAATTAAGACTTAAAGAGGTTAAAGAAACTTGACCTAAGTCATACAGTTAAGACCAAAAAAAAAACAGAAAAAGGGATCTGGGATTGGAAATACACTTTTAGACTCTAGACTCTCTGGCCTTCTCTGTTGTTTTCTGGGTGCAACATGACACCCTGGAAACTTCAGTTAAGTCACAATGATCCAATTTCTAATAAGGACACCAGAAGAGAGCAGGAGGCGGGCCTCAGTCCCCTCTGTTTGGCATCAGACCCAGTTGTCTGAGGCTGGGATGCACAGGAACATGAGAAATAGTAATGAGGGAGAAACATGCCTGATGGGGTGTTGGAAAGACAGAGGCATAGGTACTGGGAGGACAGGTTAGCTGCAAGGTGGAGGTCCATGCAGTGTCAGGGCATGGAAGAACAGCCTCCAAATGGAAGAGGCAGCGGTGAATGGCTTGGGATGTGGGGGGATGTGGCTTGGTACAGGGCAGGGCTGCGTGGGAGCAGAGAGGATTCTGCAAGCTGCCCAGCCTGCATCACTGGCATCCTGAGAACAAGTGCAAGCAGAGAGATCCGGCCCTTCAAGAACCACCTACCCAGCCACCCCCACAAAGATATTGCCCAATGCCAAGTAGAAGCCAAGCAACAACCAATTTGGGCCCCCGGATGATGAGCCACTATCTCTGGAGCATAATGCTGGCCACCTCTGACAATTACTTTCCTCTAGCTGCAAAGAGAACCAGGGAACTGTTTGTATTGTCTGCAGTGCTTCACATACAGTGCTGGGAGGTGCGATCGCACTTCTCTTACTGGTTGCTAAGCATATCGTTACTAGGCGACGGCATCAAGATGATGCACAAGGCTGGAGTTCCAGGAGGTGTGTGTGCTAGAGTGTGTGCACGCTGGGAAGAGCTGGAAAGCGGAGTGGGAAGAAAAGGGGGTTCTATTGATTTTGCTTTGACTGAGGGGTCTTGGCAAGCGAAATTTAGGAGAGTCCTGCCATGCAGAGGAAACAGGGCAGAGATCATGCTACTCCCGCACGGCTGGAAACAAGCAAAGAAACATCTGAATATTCGTAACATAGGAAAAGGGCCAGATCTGGCTTAAAGCTGCTCCCCAAGAAGAGTATCTCAGAGTAGACAGACTTTAGACATTCAGTTTCACTGGCTTTCAACTTTGGGGATATTTCTGTTTTTTCCCATATGCTACTCGGTTCTCATTTTATCTAGAGGTCGTTTTATTTATCTGGAGATTGTTTTATCTGAATTGAAAAGCACCTTGTTTTGTGAAATGTGAGACCTCTCCAGGTCCACATTGCTAGGGTGTGATGCTGTTGAAGTCAGAAGAATGGGCTGCTTCAGAGAGAAGGAGCTCCCCATCTCTGTGGATGTTTAAACAGACTGGACATCCGCTTGGCCTGAGAGCTTCTTGGAAGAGCAGCTTTGAAAGAGAAGCAGGGGAGGAGGGCAAGAGGTAGTGGGGCCAAATGCATGAGAGGTAGAGATACAGTGATTGCAGAGACTAGGTCAAGTCAGCTGGCTAGATGATGGCAAGGCAGAATGTTCTGGCTGAACTGTGTCCCCCAAAATTCCTATGTTGAGGTCCTAACCCACAGTGCTTCACAATGGGACTGTATTTAGAGATGGGTCTTTAAAGTGGTGATTATAATGGGACCATTAGGGTTGGCCCTAATCCAGTATGGCTGGTGTCTTTATAAAAGGAGGAGATTAAGACACACACACAGAGGGATGACCATGTGAGGACACAGGCAACAGACAGCATTTGCAAGCCAAAGAGAGGCCTCAGAAGAAACCAGCCATGCTGACACCTTGATGTTGGACTTCCAGCCTCCAGAACTGGGAGAAAATAAATTTCTGTTGTTGAAGCTGCCCAGTCCATGGTACTTTCTGATGACAGTTGAACAAACTAACATAAGCATGGCTGGGCACATGGTAGCTCATGCCTGTAATCCCAACATTTTGGGAGGCCGAGGTGGGTGGATCTCAGTTCACTGCAACCTCTGCCTCTGGGATTCAAGCGATTCTCCTGCTTCAGCCTCCCAAGTAGCTGGGATTACAGGTGCATGCCACCATGCTCAGCTAATTTTTCATTTTTAGTAAAGATGGGGTTTCACCACATTGGCCAGGCTGGTCTTGAATTCCTGACCTCAAGTGATCCACCCGCTTCAGCCTCCCAAAGTGCTTGGATTACAGGCATGAGCCACAGTGTCCAGCTCAGCCATGACTTTTTAAGATGGCAACAGAATAACTGATCTAGAAGTGGAGAGCCAGAAAGCCATGACATCTGAAAACCCATCTCATGCAAAGAAGAGGGGAAGTAACTCTTGATGTTAAGCCTAGATCAGGGGATAATGGGGTGGGTAGCTCCCTATCATTGAGGGCTGTCAAATTGCAAAACAGTCATCATTCTGGGCTATTGCCAAGCGCAGTTCAGCACCAAAGGAGCATGAGTTTCAGAAAGTTTGGCTCAGTGAAAGAAAGAACCTTTCAGCCATGCATTATCCAACAACTGGAATGAGGTGTTGGGATGAAACATTCTCAACAGGTGCTCAAGGAAAAGATGACCTCTCTCCATGAGGAGGAGTTTGGGCTGGATGACTTTTAGTGGTCTATCCCCACTTTTCCCCCAAATAATTTGTTATTCAATGGGGATATTTCTGGTCCTTCATGATGTTCCACTTTTCTCTGATGAAAGGAGACTGCTCGTCACTTTCTCCATTGCTCACAGCAGCATGAAGAGCAGGAAGCAACCTTTTTTTTCCCTTCTGAGACAGTGTCTGGCTCTGTTGCCCAGGCTGGAGTGTAGTGGCACAATCACGGCTCACTGTAGCCTCAACCTCCTGGGCTCAAGAAATCTTCCCACCTCAGCCCCCTGAGTAGCTGGGACTACAGGTGTGTGCCACCAGACCAGGCTAATTTTTGTGTTTTGTACTTTTTTGTGTGTGGAGACAGGGTCTCGTCATGTTGCCCAGGCTAGTCTTGAACTCCTAGTTCAAATGATCTGCCTGCCTTAGCCTCCCAAGTGCTAGCATTACAGCCATGAGCCACAGCACCCCACAAAGAAAGCAAATACCTTTAAGAAAACAGAGTGAAAACACGGATCCACATAACCTCTTTTATGAGCTCTAACCCATCTGCAAACAGAAAACTAGTTCAAAGAGGGCAAACTACCTGTAACATATGCCATAGTCCTGAGCAACCAGACTTGTAGTTGAAGTCTTAACTTCAACTTCAAAATTGCAAGAGGGAATGAGGAACATTGGGGTAGGAGAAACAGCTCTTCTGGCAGAGGGGTGAGATATGAATCATTTTTGGGGAGCAAAGAGTTTGGACACCTTTGGTCTGGTGTCTCAGACAGGTTCAGTCACTTTGTAGCCAGTGGTGTGAGCATCTCCTGCTCCTCTGCGTTCCTCACCATGGCCCCAACTCCTCACTGTGGCCTCCAGGATCACGAGGTCCTGGTCTCCATGTGGCTGCTGGATCTGGGGCTTGTATATACATTTTTACCTGACTTGCCTTCCCATTAATGTCATAGGTTTTATGTGTTTTCCATGCCTGGAATCACCCATATGTCATAGAAGCTGCCTGCCTCTCATTTCCTCCTTTGATCAGCAAGTCAGCATAGAAGTTCTGCACAAATAGGGTGCTGGGTCCCATCATCAAAATGTCACATCTGCAGGCTGGGGAAAGCAAATACTTCCCAGAATTCATTCACAGTCAGAAATGTCCATACCCCACTCCTGGTTCAGCTTGCCTTTGCAGGGGAATCAGGGGGATTCTCCAATACAGGCTGTTCTCCAGGCCACTAAGCCCCTCACTCAGAGCAGCCCCACCATTCCCCAGGGACAGGCAGGTCCTCACTGTGGCCCAGATGTCAACATGGGAAGCTCTGCCCCAAGGATGTGGCATATGTTTAAACACATATAAAAGATGAAGAGGAGGTGGTAGCAGAAGTCCTCCTGAGAAGAAAACCATTTAGAAACATGCACCTGCTAAATCATTGCAGTTAGAAGATGAGGCCCGAGGAAGCTGGGGTGGTATAATTTGTTCATTGCTGTGGGAAAAGAGGGAGAAATAAAAGCAAAGAGGTGGACAAAGTAGTAGTGGAATGGGAATACCCCATGATCTGACCCTCTCCATAACACTTTTTGAGACAGAGTCTCACTGTCTCCCAGGCTGCAGTGCAGTGGTGCCATCTTGGCTTAGTGCAACATCCAGCTCCTGGGTTCAAGTGATTCTCCTGCCTCAGCCTCTCGAGTAACTGGGGTTACAGGTGCCCACCACCATGACTGGCTAACTTTTATATCTTTAGTAGAGATGAGGTTTTGCCATACTGGCCTTAAACTCCTGACCTTAAGTGATCCGCCCGTCTTGGCCTCCCAAAGTGCTAGGATTACAGGTATGAGCCACTGCGCCTGGCCTCTTTCCCTAATACTCTTCCTCCCTCCTTCCTTCCTCCAGGAAAAATCGTAAGTGTTATGTATGGTCTGAGACTTCTTGGGGTCATTGGTGAAGGGGCTGAGGTGTGTGTCCTGGAGTGACGTGGCTAAACAAGATGCAACAGTACAGAGGTGGCAAAAGCATGAGGAAGTGAGTTTACACCTGGACAGACCCTTAGACAGACCAAGGGAACCCCGGGCTGAGGGGCTGAAGTTTCTGCCAAGTTCCATAGAATGGATGAGGGTGGGGCCCTGGGTGACCTTAGTTATCTATATTTCTGTCTTCTAGTAATATACGCCATCAATACAAGTAACAGCTACATGGATTGAATACTTATTACATGCAGCACACCAATGAATACTAAGTGCTTTATATAGGTATGTGTATGATCCTTTTTGTAATATCCCTTAAGGAAAACACCGGGGTTGTCACCCTTCAGCATGCAGGAAAGCTGAGGATGGGAGGGGTCAGAACGTGCTGAGGTCACGTGGCTGGGAAGTAGCGGGGCCACACCTTGAGAAGCCCTGGCTCCTAACCCTTGGGACCTGCCTTGCTGACAGCGTGTAAATTGTGTGCAAACCGGATGTTTGTCCTTCTCCACAGGGAGACATATTGCTCCAAATTTAAAAGAGCAATAATATCAGTTCCAACCTCATGCTGGGGAGGGGAGGTCTTGGGGAGAGAGAAGTGGGAGAGGGCGCACAAATACATGGGCTGAGGTGTGTGCCATTTCCCTGAAGAGTAAAATACGGGCAGGAACTGAGTCTAGGAGTCCTTTCTCCAAACTTAGTGCATTTTCCTCTAGTTACAGCACTGATGAAAATTTTTTTTTTATTTTTTATTTATTTATTTTTTTGAGACAGAGTCTCACTCTGTCACCCAGGCTGGAGTGCAGTGGCGCAATCTCGGCTCACCGCAAGCTCCGCCTCCTGGGTTCACGCCATTCTCCTGCCTCGGCCTCCCAAGTAGCTGGGACTACAGGCGCCACCACCACGCCCGGCTAATTTTTTGTATTTTTAGTAGAGACGGGGTTTCACCATGTTAGCCAGGATGCTCTCAATCTCCTGACTTCGTGATCAGCCCGCCTCAGCTCCCAAAGTGCTGGGATTACAGGCGTGAGCCACCACGTCTGGCGAAAAAAATTTTTTTAAAGGAGAAAGGACAGAAGGCAGGCGACATGGTAACAGTGAATGAATAAGGTAAAGGTTGAATGGGGTTGTCAAGAGCACCTCTGTGGCATTGGGCTGAGACTGGCTGAATGTGCATTCTGTGAGCTGGGCATCCCCTCCGGGGTGACATGTCATTAGACAGGTGTAAAAAAGCAACAAAGGGCAGTCATTCCCAGACAGGTATCTGGAACACTCCAGGGCTTTGGGGACTACATGGGGTCCCCAGGTCAGGGGACTCCATGTGCCTGGAAAACACCAGTGGCTTCATTTCAAAGTCATTTGTGATTTTCACAACAAAGTAAAAGAGCAAGACCTTGAGCCAGGCTTGAGGGAGAGGAACCATGTTTGGAAGTGACTTGAGAGGGGAAGGGAGCAATGGGAGGGCTTGGCTGTATGTCAGCTGAGAGATCCAGAAGAAGAAGGTGGATCTGGAAGATGTACAAGAACAAGCAAAAAACAAACAAACAAACAAACAAACAAACAAAGAAGGATCAATCAAAAAATGAAATTCCTGAGGCTGACTTGGATGTCAAAGTCCGCACATTTTTTTGCCTGAGGAAAACATTCTTAATGCAGCTCTGGGGGTGGTAGTTCCCTGAGCGATGCTGATTAGTAATCAAATTATTTTCAAGGCTAATGAGCACATCGGACCCTGGCACTCAGCCACATCAGCTCAGGGGTGGCTTCACAAACGCCTCCTCTTCTCTGTTACCCAGGCCTTGGTAGGTGCGTTTCGAGAGCTGGTGGCCAGCAAGGGCCAATGTAAACAGGTCTCTTGTTTTTCAGGCCCTTCTCACTGCAATTCAGCAGACATGGATGGAACACGTCTTCTATGTGACCCACTGAGGGGGGACACAGGTGCCAGGACTCCATCCTCAGGACTATAGTCTAAGTGGGGAAGGCACACGTCCAATGAAAGATAAAATAAGGCAGAAGGAAAGTCCTAACTGAGTCAGGAAGAAGAGTGTGAGATCAGAGGAGCACAGATGGGATGAACCCGGGGTGCTGGGAGAAGGGCACAGCAGAGGTGGCACAGGGGGAGGGTTTGAAGGAATCTGAGAGGTGGGAATTTAGAAAGCCTGGGAGAGGCAGTCTTGCCTTCGAGAACACCGGGAGCGAAGACAAAAATCTGGGGAAGCCAACCAAGTCATCAGGGCGCCGTGGGCAGGAAAGGAAACATAGTCGTTGTTTCAACCAGGGTGGGCACCAAAACTATTTTTGAAGCATTAAGAACAAAGCAGGCTGGGCTCAGTGGCTTCTCGGGAGGCTGAGGTGGGAGGATCATTTGAGCCGGGAGGTTGAGACTGCAGTGAGCTATAATTACACTGCTGCACTCCAGCATGGGCAACAGAGTGAGACCCTGTCTCAAGGGGCGGGGGGGAGGGCGGGGAGGGGAAAGAACAAAGTAAAGCAAAACCAAGAGAATAAGAAATGACTGCCTGGGCACAACAGCAGACAGGCACAGAAGTGTCTTAAAATCTCACCTGTGAGGTAGGGGGTTCTGATACACACCCCTAAGGAACAGAATTGCAAAGGTGCTTGAGGGTATGTCCCTGTGGGGGAACCTCCACTGCAGTGGTTCTCAAAGTGGGGTCCCCAGGCCAGCAGTGTCCACATCACTTGCAATCCTGTGGGAAGTACAATTCTTGCTCTCCCCAGATGCACTGTGGCAGAAACTATGGAGTTGGAGCCCAGTTTAAAAGCCGTGCAGCCAGGTGGGGTGGATCATATCTGTGTAATCCCAGCACTTTGGGAGGCTAAGACAGGAGGATCACTCGACCCCAGGGGTTCAAGACCTGGGCAACAGAGCAAGACTATCTCTACAAAAAAATTAGCTGAGTGTGACGGTGGGTGCCTGTAGTCCCAGCTACTAGGGAGGCTGAGGTGGAGGGGATTGCTTGAGCCTGGGAGGTAGAAACTGCATTGAGGCATGACTGCACCATTGTACTGGAGGCTGGGCAACAGAACAAGACCCTGTGAAAAACAAACAAACAAAAAACACACAAAAAAACCCCACAGCACCACAAGTGATTCTGATACCACCGACTCCACGCTGTGCTGAAGGACTGCAGTGAGTCCAAGGACTGTCCGCCTTGGTCATGACACACACCTCCCCTTGGAACATTCTCCACTGAGGTGGCCACATCCTGGGGCCAGGGAGTCCTTCACTCACTCAGCTCTTTTGGGAGTAGATGAACTTTTGTGGGTCTTGTTCTTGTCTGAATCTCTCTGATGCCCCTCATTTCCACAGGTATCAGAGATCATCCCAAAACAAGCACTTTTTCCTCAAATCTTTCCCCTAAAAGTTCTCCACATCTGAACAAATGTTTCCACAGTGTGAGCTCCATATCCTGACAGTTGCTAGATTATGACTGGGAGACAAAGGGGCACAAGACGGGGGCCCGTCTTTCCTTCATCCCATTTAGCAACACATGTACTTGTGAAAAATAATTTTATCTCAAGAAAACATGTGCCAGGCATAAACGGATGGTACAGCCAAGAGCTCTGGGAGGAGGGGCACTGGGGGAGGTAGAACGTGAAGATGCCCTTCCCTCCACCACAGTGCCTTGTAGTCCTGAACATCCTCTATGTGCCATCATCCCGATGGAATAGCTGAGCCCAACTGTTGGGGCAAAAACAGCTGCCAGGCCATCCCCTTGCTCTCCAGGTAGGCATCCCCTTCATCTGTCTCTCCCTCTGCACCTCTTGCTGACAGCTGGCTGGTTCTTACCCATCTGGCCAAGCCCTGTCTGTTCTGTCTGCCCCCCTCCCCACTGCACATACGCAAACAGCAGCAAGAGGCAGGAAGTGGGTTCTTCCTTCACCAGCCCTGCTGGCCAGCGGCCAGTGTGGCAGCTTCAATGCCTGAGCAGCAGTCAGCAGCCTGGGCCATGCCCCTAGAGGGCTGGCACCTCCCGCTTGCTGCACCAGCTCAGCCCTGCCTGCAGCCCTGGCCACTCCCCAGACATGCCTGTCTGCCCATGCCCAGCCAAGGCTTCTCCACACTTGGTGCAAGAGCTCCTGCAGCCTGGGGCCAAAGTCCTCTTTAAACAAAAATCTGCCTCTCTTCCCTGCTTAAAAATTCCTGCAACTGTCTATCCTATCCTATCTATCCTATTGCTTCCTGTCACTGGAGAATGATGTCCAACGCTAAGCCACCAGGATCAAGGGTCTCTATAGCATTCCCGCCTTATCTCCACTGTGCTACTGCTAGACCCAGCTACCCTCAGATGTTCCCAGCTTCCCAAACAGGCTCCATTTATTCAGTGCCTTCTTATCTTTGCATATGTTGTGCTCTCACCCGGTAAAGCACCTCACCTCACCACCCTTTTTCTGTCTGGCACACTCCTATCTATTCTTCAAAACCCTTCCCAGCACCACCTAACTATGAAGCCTTTTGGGCCTCCCCTTGGTAAAGTTGGTAGCTCTGGCCTTCCTGCCTCCATGGCATCTGTTCCACTGTCATGCAGAACATCTGTTCTCACTGTGGCTGCCTGCATTACTTTTCATCTTGAGAATAACACTCCTTGTTCACCTCCGAAACCACTAATGCCTTGCATGGTACCTGGCCCATAGCAGGTGCTAAGTGATGTGGAGCTAGGCTTTAGAGTCACCATGTCAAAGCTACCAATTCTACATTCTCAAAAATAGGAAACATGGCTTCAAGGAAGCACATAGACTCATTCCTTGCAGATGTTTAAAGCTGAAAGGAAAACAGCCACCTGCTAGGACAGGTGAGACTCCGTCCTGACCAACAGGCACAGAAGAAAGGACTAGGTGTCGCTGTCACTGGGAACACTGGGATCCTGCCTAGGAATGGACTAAAATTCTATGGAAGGGATCTGGATGCTTCTCTGATAGACGGTGATCTGAACTCCTAATTCTGAACCTGCCAACCACCAACAGTAAAGGAAAGGAGTCCAGGCCATATATGTCCACACTGCTGTGTACTGTCCCTGGTCCCCTGATCCCGAACTCCAACCACATACACTCCAGAGTCAACTACGCTGGAGCCTGCCCGCTATGTTACCACCCTGCCGGTCTTTCCATTGTCTCAATTTCTTCCCTTTCCAGGGTCTGAGCCTTTAAAGGTCATCTCTCAAGCTTTTGCCCATGTCTCCGTGCCCATGTCAGGCCACAGCTTCCTTCTTATTTTCTTGCCCAATATTCTTCCTCTTTCTCTCTCTTACCCCAAACTCTAGAGTACCATTTGCCAGTTCACACATTTTCTTAAGAAAGGACCAATGGTAAAGGATGGGGAGGGGGCTGTGACTCTCTGCAGTTGGTGGCGAATCGTGGTGAGTGTGGCTTCTGAGATGGATCAGACTGTTTCACCCCAGAGAAGGTAGAAGGAGAGACCTCCAGAGTCACCACACAGAACACCAGCAACCCAGAAGCCTTTGTGCTGATGGAAAGAGCAATGAAGAGCTGGGGGGCCCACCCAAGAAAATCCTTGTTATCAGGTCACGTGCCCACAGGTCCCACTCTGGTGACTTACAACTCTGGACCACGGCCTACAATCACATCACTTGATGTCTGAGTTTCTCGACTGCCTCCGGGACCCTGCGCAGCCTTAGTTCCTTCCCATTTTAAAGGAAGATGATAAAGATATTCCAGGCGACAGAAAATAGTGTCTTGTTTCCAATCTGTAACTGCAAACTTGTTCTTTAAACAATTTTATATATGGTTCCATAAAATGTAAATTAAAGACCAGGGCTGATTTACTAAGTGGGGATTAGAAAATCCTAAACAAAGAGGGAAAGATTGGTCTGGTTGCTTGATTGGTTTACTTGCTTGCATTTCTTCTTTTGTTCATTCATTCATGAGTCCACTGTCCGTCCATCCATTTACTTATTTTTAAATATCACGTTTGCTTGAATAGGAGGTAAAGCTCTCTAAGTTCCCAAATTATCTGCCGGAAAAGAGAAAGTTTATATCCAAGCCCTTACAGAGTCTTTCATATTATGGGTTGCTTTCTCAATTATCTTATTTTGAACAACAACATACTGTTTGGGAAAAGTATTAGCACTCCAATCAAGGCTAGTTTGGGATGCTTATGAAGGTTACT
Organism: Chlorocebus sabaeus; assembly: GCF_047675955.1. NCBI lineage: Eukaryota > Metazoa > Chordata > Mammalia > Primates > Cercopithecidae > Chlorocebus > Chlorocebus sabaeus. Next base: position 26,935,239 of record NC_132911.1, on the reverse strand, counting down.
TAAAAGAATTGGTTTTTATGAAAAAAAAAAACCCACCATACTATAATATAGATTCAGCAATTTTTCTTTTTAAATTTTTTTTTCTTTCTTTCCATAGGTTTTTGGGGAACAGGTGGTGTTTGGTTACATAAATAAGTTCTTTAGTGGTGATTTCTGAGATTTTGATGGACTTATGCCACTGGAGCAGTATATACTGTATCCAATTTGTCTTTTATCCCTCCCACCCTTCTCCTTGATTCCCCAAAGTTCATTGTATAATTCTTATGCCTTTACATCCTCATAGCTTAGCTCCCTCAGCAATTTTTCTTGAGGGCATAACCTCAAAATTTCAAGTGCTAAATATTGTAAACAACCTTTAAAAGATCATTGTCTAAAAAGAAGTGTACTGAGTCGTTATACTGTTGACATAAAAAATAAATACTTCATAAAGGATTTGAACAGACATTTTTTCCCAAGAAGACATACAAATGGCCAATAAGAACATGAAAAGATGTTCACCATCATTAATTATCAGGGAAATGCAACCAAAAACCATAGTAAGATACTACTTAATTCCCACTGGAATGGCTAACATCAAAATTACAGACAACAACAAGTGTTGGCAAGAACATGGAGGTGTTAGAACCAACAAGTACTGCTGATGGGAATAAAAAATGAGGCAGCTGCTATAAAAAACCATTCAGCAGTTCCTCAAATGTTAAACAGAGTTATCACAGGACCCAGCAACTCCACTCTTAAGTTTATAGCTCAGAGAAATGAAAACATATGTCCACAAAAAAACTTGTACGTGAATGCGTATAGCAGCATTATTTACAATGGTCAAAAAGTGGAAACAACCCAAATGTTTATTAACTAATGAAGAGATAAACAAAATATGGCATATCCATACAACAAAACATTACTCATCAATAAATATCAATCAAAATGAAACGAAGTACTAATAGATGTTACAGCATGGATGAAGTTTCAAAACACTGTGCTAAGTGAAAGCAGCCAGTCACGAAAGGCCACAGTGTTGTATGATTCCATTTATATGGAATGACCAGAAAAGGCAGATCCATAAAAATAGAAAGTAGATAGTCTTGCCAGGGTACGGGGGAGTGGAGAACAGGGTGTGACTGTTGATGGTACGGGGGTTTCTTTTTGGAGTGACGAGAATGTTCTGCAATTAGATAGCAGTGACGGAGGGCCAGGCGCGGTGGCTCACGCCTGTAATCTCAGCACTTTAGGAGCCCAACGCGGGCGGATCACTTGAGCTAGGAGTTCAAGACGAGCCTGGCCAACATGGTGAAACCCTGTCTCTACTAAAAAATACAAAAACTAGCCGGGCATGATGGCAGGTACCTGTAATCCCAGCTACTTGGGAGGCTGAGGCAGGAGAATCGCTTGAACCAGGAGGGAGAGGTTGCAGTGAGCTGATATCATGCCATTCACTTCAGCCTGGGCAACAGAACAAGACTGTCTTAAAAAAAAAAAAAAAAGCGGTGATGGTTGCACAGCTCTGTGAATGCACTAAAAACTGTTGAACTGCACGTTTTAAAAAGGTGAATTTTGTGGTATGTGAATTGTATCTCAAAAAATATTACTCATCAATAAAAATCAATTAGCATTTATTAAAAATAAACTGGGGGAGGGGGAGCTGGGCTGAGGCAGGAGAATCACTTGAATCCAGGAGGCAGAGGATGCAGCAAGCTGAGATTGTGCCACTGCACTTCAGCCTGGATGACAGAGTAAGACTCTATCTCAAAAATGAAAAATAAATAAATAAAGAAAGAGGTAAATAAACTCCTTTTGCATCAATATGAAACAGCCAACTCTCTTCAGACCATAGGGACTACGACGAATGCAGAACATGAAGAGCTGATGCAAAAAGCATTCTGGTGATAAGGAGGACACTGATGTCAGAGATGGGAGTGAATACTTACAATGTTTCCTAAACTGGGAGAGTTGGGGAAAAGCAGTATTTAAGTTAATGTATTATGTTATTAGCGTGTGATTGAAAATGTACCACTAAAATAATTTTTCAACATTATCCTACAAAGTTTACATACGAAAATCAGCTTTTTAATTTTTTTTTTTTTTTTTTAGCAGCCCTCCTTATTGGGAGAACAGAGCTGCCTTATGTCAGGCACACATTGTATGTACCCAATGCCAGTTGTGTGTCAGGCACCAGGCTGTGTCCTTGGGATATAAGAGTGACTCTCCATACAGATATGGTTCTTTCCTCAACAGGGCTTATGGTCTAGTTTGTCTGAATTAAAAAGGAGCTCAAGTTTGAGGTCATTTTTATGAAAGGTTTGTAGAATGGATGATAATATCTTACAAGAGATGTTCTTAATCTTTTGGGGTCACAGGTGCCTTGGAGAGTCAGATGATAGCAATGAACTTTCTTTCATAAACATACGCATTTGCTCCATGGTGAGAATTACACATCTTTCAGGGAGTTCAAGTCTACAGCCCCTCCTACCACTCACACATACATAAACCTGCCATGCCCCAGGCTGGACTTCCGACTTTGAGATTGTTCTTTTCCAAATCCATCTGCACCTACAGCCATTCTCCAGCTCCCATAACACATACACAATGAGCACCTCAAGAGCCTGAGACCCAGAAAGAATTCCAGATGACCTGCACCCCAGGAGATCCATGGTAGGGACTCAAGGGTCTGGTAGGTACCTCGCCTTCTCACTCCAACCCTGGACAGGAATATTTTTCCCTGGTTTATATCGGGCACTTACCTAAGATCTGCTTTGAAGAAAGCTTTCCACTTGCTAAAAAGTCCAACACCCCCGACTGCACATACAGATAAAAAAACAGGAGGCTTGAACAGGCTTACGCAGGGGACTCATCCCATAGCATGTGGTGGGATATGAAGGAGGCAGTGACTAGCTCAGGGCTCCTAGGCTCAAGGCAGCTCCTGTGCCCTCTTCCGGGGTCCCAGAGGGCATGAACATAGGCTGGGGCTGAGTGTTCAGTGTTGGGTGCAGAAAGCATTTTTCTTTTCTCTCTCTTTTTTTTTTTTTTTTTTTGAGACAGTGTTTTGCTGTTTTGCCCAGCCAGGCTGGAGTGCAATGGCATGATCTTGGCTCACTGCAACCTTTGCCTTCCAGGTTCCAGCGATTCTCCTGCCTCAGCTTCCTGGGTAGCTGGGATTACAGGCATACCCCACCATGCCTGGCTAATTTTGTATTTTTAGTAGAGACGGGGTTTCTCCATATTGGTCAGGCTGGTCTCAAACTCCCAACCTCAAGTGATCTGCCCACCTAGGCCTCCCAAAGCGCTGGGATTACAGGCGTGAGCCACCACTTGGCCCAGAAAGTGTTTTTCTATACAGGGTCAAGTAAAGAAGGGGAGAGGGCTCAGAGGCTACACTGGTGATAATGCAGATAAATGAGGTGATTGTCGACCAAGTGTTTGCAAATCTTGAGCTTCCCAGGGCCAGAAAGCTCAGAGTCCAGCAGCCATGGCAGGTGCTATGTCTGTGTACACTGGAGGTCAAAGTCCAAGTTACTAAAAACTGTCAATCTGTGCCTTGTAAATCTTTCCCATTTCTCCGGAGCATTGTACCCTCTGCCAAGGATGCCTAACTTCTTTCCTCCTCCCCTTCTTTCTCCTCTCATTCAGCCTGGCCTACCTAGTTAGACTCAACAGCAGGAGGAGGAGAGACAAGTGAAAGGTAAGACTCGTAGAGATTAGAGAGAGTTAGGAGTGGTTTAGTAAAGAAATGATGGAGTTCCTGCCCTACATTGCTGACTCCCTCTTTCTGGGCTATAGGAAATCTCCACCTTCAGGACAGGCAAGAAGGGCATGCTAACCACAGGGCAAGAATTCAAGAGGCTTGGGATGTGGCCCCTATTCTAGTTGCAACTGGCTGTTGCGACACCCACTGTGGGGAATGAGGAAGCGCTGTCTGGCTCATTGCCTGTGAGCCAGGCATGAGTGTACAGGGAAGGAGGGATCCCTTTTCACAGGCCCAGGGAAATACAATTTTCTATCCTTGGAATTTGAGGGTATAAGGAAGAAGAACAAAATAAAAGGCATCTCCCTGCTCTGGAGGAATGTAGCATCAGGTTGAGAAATAGATTCTGGGAGATCCCAGGATGCAAAGAAGCCCAGAAGTTGCCATGGGGAGCTCAGATGTCCTCCAAAAGGGTGGGTCACCAACTGAGCCTTAAAGGAGTAAGTAGGACTGGTGAAGTGCATGGGGCTGGCATTCCAAACAGGACACAGGACTTGAGCAGAGGCTTACCAGAGACTGGGGCGCACACCAGGCTGGCTGGGGCTTCATTTGGAAGGTATGGGGAAAGTTCAGTTAGAAGAGCAGATCAAGGTTGGATTACGGGAAGCACTGAATGGTAAATTTAAGGGGGCTGGATTTGCCTGGGGGCATTGGGGAGTTTCCAAAGGAACCAGAGATAGGACGAGGCTCTTGGGTAAAAATATGAAGCAATATTAGGTAATATGATTTGGGTTGGAGTAGGGGCCACAGAAATGGGAAGGAAGGAATGAAAGGCATGAAGAAAGAATCTGCAGGATTGAGTGATGGGCAAGATACGAGCAGAGAAAAGTGGAGGCGTGGAAAAAGGGGAGGCAATAGCAAGGTTTCTGACCTGAGCGTGTGGGAGAGGAACAACCCCATGAAGAGGAGAGATGCCAGGAGGAAGAGATGGTTTGGCGTGAGAAAAGGAGGAGTTTAATTTCTGAGATACAGCATTTAAGAAAACAAGCTCCTCAAGTGGGAATATCTTAAAGACTCTTAGAAGCGAGGCCTAAGGGAGGGAAGGAGGGTCCTGGGAATCATCACATCTGGGTGGTCACTGGAGACGTGATGGAGAAGGGGCCTGTGGATCTAAGCGCATATTCCTGACTTGATACTTCAAAGGGCTGCCAGACAGAGGTTGGGACAGGCTGGCATTTAACACACTCCTACCAGAGGGGAGGCCCAGGGGGAAGCGGCTGGGCTGAGAATCAAGAATATGGAAGACAGAGGTGAAGAAGAATGGTGGGTTCCTCACGGATATTCTCATAAGTCCTGTATCTCTCAAATTCATCAAAGAACCAATTTCAACTCAGAGAAAGAAGCCTCCAGGGGGTGCCTGGATGCTCCATGGGACCGCAAAGCATCTGAGTTATGCAATTTATTCAGATGTGTGAGGCCTGAACCATTACAACATTACTCTCTTATCGGCCCCCCTGGGAGTTTGAGCTCTCCTCACTCTCATCCACTCTACAACCCGGAATCTGACCCTGGCACCTCCATCCAAGTCAGTGTGGTCAACAGCTCCCTGCTGCCTTCAGAATAAAGCCCCACAGCTGCCTGGGACTTCCAGAATAACTCTCAAACACATTGGCCTCCCTGTCCAAGCCTTATCTTCCTTTCCACTCCCATCTCTGATTACCTTTTGCCACTCTTGATTCCACCCAAAATGAGTCACTCAAACCACACCTCTCCATCTCTCTGCTGTTATTTATACTCTTCTTTGACTACAGCCACCACCTCAAGTTCCCACAGTGTATCCTGTCTATCCTTTCAGAGTTTTGCCAAATGCCGTCTCCTCCAGGAAGCATTCCCAGAGTCCATAGCCAGAAGGAATCTCTGTCCTGCAATCTCATAGCACTTCGTGCCTCTTTTATGGCACAACATTATTTATCTTTAAATAACTTAGAGTTAAATAAATACTGTACAGTTCTTTATCTTCATGTATTGCCTCCCCTACCATACTATAAACTTTGTGAGGACAGATATAATTCCTCAAATTTTGGGGAAGAAGTGGTGGTTCATGCCTGTAATCCCAACACTCTGGGAGGCCGAAGCAGAACTGCTTGAGCCCAGGTGTTCAACACCAGCCTGGGCAACATAGCAAGACATCATCTCTATAAAAATTTTAAAAATTAGCCAGGTGCAGTGGTGTGTGCCTGTGGTCCCAGCTACTCAGGAGGCTGAGGCTGGAGGATTGCTTGAGTCTGAGAGGTCAAGGTTGTAGTGAGGCGTGATTGCACCACTGTACTCCAGCCTGAGCAACAGAGTGAGATTCTGTCTCAAAATAAGATTTAAAAAATTGGGGGAAGAAAAACTATACCTTGAGAGTAAAGGGGGTGATGGGGAGAAACATTCAGCAAGTGCCTAGAACAAATTACAAACGAGCAAAGTAAGGCTCAGAGAGGTTCTATCACTTGGCGATGTCAGACAGGCAGAGTGTGACAGAGTCGAGAGTCAAACCTACCACGTTCTGATCCCAAATTCATTACTTTTCCTGGGACAATGCCTGTGATGTTTCATGGGGGATTTTCACACAGTCAAGTATTTCTCTCCATGACCCTACTAGGGAGGCAGTACTAATTCTTCATCTTCAAATGAGAAAAGGGAGGCTTGAAGAGGAAAGAGATTTAGCCAATGTCCCCCAGTTAACAGGTGAGAGGATCTACACCAAAGCCCACGCCTCCTGCCCTCTCTCTTGCCTCTTGCCCAAGCTGAAAAACTGCCTGAGCTTCTGCCTGTAATGAGCTGGGGGCTGGGATTCCAGCTTGCTGTGAGTCACTTGCAGCTGTCTCGGTTGGCACTGCTGTCTGCCAGCGTCGAACATCTGCCTAAATAGCAGAGGGGATGTGATCGGATGCTGCCGAGAGCCTCTGCAGAGGTGCAAAGTGCAGCAGCATCAGATCTCTCATAACCTACCTGGGGCGGGACCTGGGGGCGGGGACTGTGTACACCCAAGCTGGGTGAGAGGGGTTGGGTTTTGACTGCAAATGCTCCCAGAGAACACAGAAAAGCACTTCAGGTTCCCAGAGCAGTGGGATGGACATAGTACATTAATTGAGAAATCAGAAAATGGGCTGGGTGTGGTGGCTCATGCCAGTAATCTTAGCACTTTGAGAGGCTGAGGGGAGTGGATCACCTGAGGTCAGGAGTTTGAGACCAGCCTGGCCAATATGGTGAAACCCCGTTTCTACTACAAATAAAAGAACTAGCCAGGGATGGTGGTGGGTGCCTGTAATCTCAGCTACTCAGGAGGCTGAGGCAGAAGAATCTCTTGAACCCAGGAGGTGGAGGTTGTAGAAAGAAAATAAGCCAGGTGTGGTGGCATGTGCCTGTAGTCTTGGCTCATGCCCCTACGCCCAAGTGAGACTTCATCTCAAAAAAAAAAAAAGAAAGAAAGAAAGCAGAAAATGATGGTGTTCCAAGTGGCCAGAACCACCACAGGGGCCATTCTGTCCCAGGTGAGAAGGGAACCCCCAGAAAAGCAAAACCCAAACTCAGGTCAGAATTCCCAGTAGATCACCCCCCGTCAATCACCCCCATATATACCAGTGGGACTGCTATGGCTTGTGGGGGGCAGGTTCTCACAGAATCAGGTGCAAGGCCCTCAAGAAAGAAAGGGCATTAAAAGGGGGTCTGCCCCCACAATTACTGGGAGAATTAGCCGAATTTAAAGGAAGACAAATGCAGGAGATGCGAATTAAACCCGGTACCGAGCTCTAAACCCTAGGCGAGGTAGATTCTTTGAGCCCCCCTGTCTCTAGTGAGTGATCTTGCCAGATTCTGTGTGGGTGGATTTCAGAACATAAAAGGAAGAGAGAGAACTGGAGAGGGGAAAGATGTTAGTGAACAGAGCCAAGCTAGGAAACGGGAAGGCTTGCCTCCCGCAGGTACTGGCCATTGCTGATCTGGGTTCTAGCCACACTGACTGGCTGCCTCATAAAAGCAGCAACCACCTCAGTGCTGGGAAAAGGTAAGAGTCCACGAAGACCACAAAACTCAGAGCAGTGTCCAGTCCTGCAGCCCGCCTATAGCCTACCTGGAGGGTCTCCTGAAAATTAAACTCCACATTCACACCAACCTGCCCATTGCGTCTAGGTGAAAAGTGCGTTGGAACATGCAGCCTCAAGTCTGCTCTCTTAATAAACTGTCACTATGAGTAATAATTATTCCTTGAGAAACAGCAGAGTGACTCAAAAAGCTGTCCCCTCCCCCTCTGCCGCCCCCTCGCACAGCTCCCAGCTTTGTACACAGTATTAGGAAGCCTAGAAAGTGAAGCCACCATTTCCTCCTGCCTGTCAGCTCTCTGAACACTTTAAATGACCATCTGGACTTCAGTGCTGGATGGGCATTCGTAGACAGTCTCTTTGCTGTCTAAAGAGTTAATTAGGGCTGGCTGTTCCCCAAACACAGTGAACTGAGAGTGGCGCTAGGCATAAATAAACATCATTGAATACCTGATGTATGCTTGTGAGACAGTGCTCAGGGGAAGCTGCCTGATGCATCGCAGAAAAGGCCCTATAACCTCTGGAAAAATAAATGGCGCTGACCCACCAGCTCAGATATGGCCATACGTGTAAAGACACCGGAGAGCTCACACTTATTGGATGTGTATCATCTGCCTAATTATGGGACTGAATGTTTTATTGTACTTTGACTCTATTATTATTAAGTGGGTGCATAAGACGCTATTATTAAGCGGGTGCATCTGGGTTGTTGAAATATCAAAATAGTCCATCCTCGTTGGAAATGTCCATGCAACAGCTCCCCAAAGGCCTGTTTCTTCCACCCCCAGACTCCCCAAGATGCACTGATGGGGTAAGCCTGGCATGGAAGGGGGCTTCTCTGATGCTGCTCAGGGTAATGGTGGTGTCTATTCTGTTTGATCTGTACTCAGGCTTTAGTAGCTGTATTTTGAGTATCTCTCTAACGTACACTATCTCATGCCACCATCACCCGAAGCCCTGTTATTGTCTCCATCTTGCAGATAGGAAGCTAGGGCTAACTCACCTACCTAAGGCCACTCACAGGGTCCCAGACCTGGGCTGGAACCCAGGCAGACTGACTCTGAGCCCGAGCTCTTGAACATCTGACTGCTTGGACAGATAAGGCATATCAGTGTTGCAGAGTCACCACTATCCCTGCTCTTTCTCCTCGACCCTGGAACTGACCTATACTCTACAAGAAACTCTTCATCCTCAAGCCAGCAAAACTTATCTTCATTACCATACTTTCAGCCCCAGGCACATCGCAGCTCTGCACCTCTACTCCATCCCCCCATGTGGCCATCTACCTGGGAGGCCAGAGTCACGTGGTCCTGAGACATATGGGTCCCAGGCAGGGGAAACTAGAGACTGAGTGACCTACCATGCAGGGTAGCCCCAGGGTAGCCTCCCTCCCCTCCCTAGCCTCACCATCAGTTTCCTTTGTCCTAGCAGTATTTGGGGCACATGGAGCTACTGTCATCACTATGCAGAGCTAAGTGCCAAGGGACTTGGACTTTCTCCAGGGTCCTCTGCACAATAAAACATGGCCAGAGCTGCAAAGGGAAGACTGAGGCTGACACAGGTGGGAGTTTGTGTCTCTGAAGGATGCATGATGCTAGAAAGTTTGCATATAGCCAGACGCGGTGGCTCAGGCCTGTAATCCCAGCACTTTGGGAGGCTGAGGCAGGTGGATCACGAGGTCAAGAGATTGAGACTCTCCTGGCCAACACGGTGAAACCCTGTCTCTACTAAAAATACAAAAATTAGTGGGACGTGGTGGTGCATGCCTGTAGTCCCAGCTACTCGGGAGGCTGAGGCAGGAGAATCACTTGAACCCAAGAGGCAGAGGTTGCAGTGAGCTGAGATTGCACCACTGCACTCCAGCCTGGGCAAGAGAGTGAGACTCCATCTCAAAAAAAAAGAAAGGTTGCACACAAGGGCTCCTTCCTTGAAGATCTTCTCTAAGTTGGACACTGCCTAGTCTAGAATGAATTAGGTCCATCCTGGCTAGTGTTATGAGAAGGGCTATGTCTTCTGAAAGACCTGCTTGGTCCCCAAACTGCACTCACATCAATCAAGGTTCACTCAATGTGGAATGCTGTTTCCCTGAGAATCTGCATGGGCTCTATAGCCATACTTAGGGAATGACACGTGTCTTTTTATGCAGGACTGATCATAACCTTGGTCTTGCAAATATTCAAGATACAAGTCCAAGTGCAGGCTCATTTGAACGTTTCATCAGTGGAACACCTCTATCCATCTCATGCCATAGGATCTCTCTCAACAACACCTGGGCAAACAATCTAAGGACCTGGGGACAAAATGTTTATCACAGGGGGATGGGGAGATTCAGCCACTGGAAAGAAGGACCATTTTTAACCTAGCCGTTCCCGCAAAGGAAACACACTTTCCATTTCCTCTCTCTTAACGAATTCTTAACTTCCTCTAGGTTCCCTTTTAGGAGGACCCTAATTTGTTGTTACAAGTGCTCCCAATAAAGTCAAAATCCAGTTCACAAGGCACCCTCACTTGCTCTATCTCTTAGCACTACTTTTCTAATAAGGAACTCATCCTAAAACTGGGACTTATGACAGCCAAATTTCATGGCCCATTTGTCTGCACTGAATATTTTATGTGGATTCTCTACTTTAATTCATTCACATTTCCCTTCAGTTAATTCTACTTTGAGTCACTCTCTGCCCACCCACCATCCCTCAAGAAGAGCGTTATATCTCCACCCCTTGAAGCAGGTCATATGGGAAGGGAGTAGCAAAGCTAAAAACATAATGTAGACTCTGCCCCCAACCCAAGGGCTAACCCCAGGTGTTCTCACTGGACACAGAAACCCTACCCCGTATTTTGCCTGAGACCTCCAAGTGCTCACTTGTAGAAGTAAATGAACCCAAGCACTCTGTGGCTGTTGTTTTGCTCACCCCTGTGAAAGTGTTGCAAAATTCAATATGCACCGCGTTTCCTTTAGTACTCACTAGGCAATTTACATACATTATCAGGGATCCTCCCAACCACCTGCACAGATATTCCTGCCCTCGTTTCAGAAAAGAGGATTCTGAAGGTCAGAGAAGCTCACCAGTCTACACGGATTTGAACCCAGATCTATCTGGATTTAACGCTGTTTCTTTCTGAGGTACCATACTCCTTTCACCTGTATAGATGAGTAAACTGACCAAGGAATTTATTTTTTTTGTCTTTTAAATAATAGCGTCAATCAGTGAATGAGCTCAAAAATAAAATCCAGGAGGAATGGTTACAAGATAAACCTGAGACTGTTCTCAGAGTGCCTGGGCAGTTTCCAGCCCTTACTTCCCAGCATTGCGCCAACCTTAGCTTCTCCTAGAGTAGGGTTGCCAAATACAGGACACCCAGTTATATGTGAATTTCAGAGAAACAGTGAATAATGTTTGAGTATAAGTATGTTCCACATAGTTCATGAGACATATTTGTATTGAAAAAAAAAAAAAACATTGAGTGCTTATCTGAAATTCAAATCTCAGTGTCCTGCGCTTTTATTGGCTAAAGCTGGCAACCTCTTTCTGCTGGGAAGTCTCCTGCCTGGCTCCAGGTCCCAAGTGTTGCTCCAACAGAAGTTGCCATGGCAGCCTGGCAGGCCTTCCAAAGCCTTCTAGAGTGGTCTCCACTCACCCCTGCAGCTTCCCCTCGCCCCTGCATGTTCTAGGCTCCCAACAAGCCCAGCTACTTTCATTTTCCTGGATGCCTCCCGCTGCTTCCAGCCTCCTGCTGCTTTTAGCCTCTGGTCTCTGCACTTGCTGTTCTTTCCCCTCTTCTCTTGCCTGGCTAATTTCTAGTCATCCTTCAGCTCTCAACTTGGAGTCACTTCTGCCAGGAAACCCACCTGGCCATTGCTGATTGGCTCCCCCCACAGCCCTCTAGTGCACAGTTGGATAGTACCCTGTACCTTCCCCTGGCAGCCTCCCTCAACCACCCGCTATCCCACACTGCCCTGGTGAGCAGAGGCCATGCCACACTCACCTTGTCCCCACACCTTGCACCTGCACCAGGCCACAGGCGGGAAGCCAGTGAGTGCCTCCTGAATGAATGACTGCAGACTGTCCCGCCAATGCTGGGGCTCTCCAGTGTGACTACTTCCTTCCTCCCCTCTGTCTTTAGTCACTTTTTCATCAGTGTCCTCCTCCCCCTCCCCTAGAGTGGTTGTGAAAGACAGGGCCGTCAGTAACAGCACTCGGGGTGAACAGAGAGCATCCTATGTGGAGGGGCCTCCCAGCACCCACCACCGGGTCACGCCAGGTGCATGGCCCCAGTGGGCTCAGACCCAGCCACAGCGCAGCTTCCGAGTCCCTCTTGGCTAACGCCACCTCTAGGCACAACTTTCTGCTCTTGTCCTCCCACTGGCCCCTTAAATGAGCGGACTTGGGTTTTGCTCTCAGTTTGGGGTATAGGGAGATGCCGGTGTCATGTGGTCGAGGCTTAGGGCAGGTGGCAGGGCTTGCAGAACATCACCCATATGCCGCTCCATGCTCACCCACCCAAAGCGGTGCCCACGCTCAGCCTGACAGCAGGCAGAGGCAGCTCCAAACTTAACCCTTGAGTGGCACTCAGGAGGCGGCTTCTCAAGGAACCAGAGTGGCCAGTGTTGACTACACGCACACATACACACACACACACACACACATACACGAGCTCCCCTGCCCCCCAGAACACCCCTGCTTTCCTCCAGCCAGGGCTTGATTCAGAAGATGACCTCTCAGGGGCAAGGAGTGGCTGCAGGAGAGTTGGGGTGGGCTGGGGGTGAGACTATGACCCCAGGGGCTGCAGAAGGGCCCAGGAGGAGTGGGGAGCGGGGCGGGAGCAGGCAGAGGTCTGAGGCAGGATCTGAAACCCCATGGCTCCCTAACCTGACCTTTAGAGGCAGCAGCCTACCTGTGCCCTCACACTGTCACCCCTAGCCTCCCCCAGCCTTCCCTGTCTGAATATGTTGAGAGGACAAAGAGGGAGAAACACCCTATAGTGTCAAATTTACTCCAAAAATAGAACCCCTCTTCCCCGAGGAAGGCTGGCGAGCTCCGGGCGTGTGCACAGCACCCACGGTTCCGATTTCCTGGGTCTGGTGTTTTTCCGGGAACTCCCGGCTCAGGTGCCCAGGATCCCGGAATTGTCGTCCCCAACCCCTGCCATTCGGTCAAGCCTCCAACTTCTGCCGGGCACAGCGCTCAGCCCTGGCTCGCGGGAGGGACTCACCCAGGGAGGCGCGGACTCCGGCGACTGCTCCCTCTGGCCCTGCCAGGTGAGCCGGGACGGCGGCAGGTACAGGTAAGTCGGTCGGGCAGGTAGGTGTGCAGCGGCTCCGGAGGCTGTGGCTGAGTAAAAGGGCTGACAGGTTAGATTCCCCCTCCTCCTCTGAGTTGTTAACCACACCCCTGCTGCTCTCCTCCCCACTTCCTTAAAGGGTGGGGTGTGTTGTCTGTGTGTGCCGGCTACAGCCTCTTACCATAAACTCTGAAATAGAAGCTGCCACCAATTCCCTGAGCGCCAGGCAGACCGGAGGGGCGATCTCTGCCATCCCCTCGGCTGCAAATGGGATCCTCAGATGTTGTGTGCCCCTTGTGAGCAGCTGACTCCCCAATTCCTAACACCCCTCCATCCTCTGCCCACTCCACCTGCAGCCTTTTGGAGGCCAAAAGGTGTGTGTAGGGAGGTGGGGGCAGGGCGGGCAGGGGAAACCAACTTCTCAAGCTGGTTCTCCCCCAATCCCCCCGCAGTGGGAGATGTTACCTACATGGTACTCTGAGCACCTGTATCCTAATCTCTCCATGTCCTAAAGTGGCCCCAGCCCCTTTGCAGGCATGAAAAATCATAAATATCACCAGGGATTTGGGCAGAACCGGTCCAGGTCCCTGAACACCGAAGACCAGGTCACTGAGCTGTGACCAAGTAGGGTCTGAGGACAGCACAAGAATAGTTAGAGATTCTGGACAGCCCCTTCCGGGGCCCTGTCTCCACATCAGTCCACCTGGCTGCCCAGAGGCTGGTCCTCTCTTCCCTCGGGTCAGTGAGATGTGAGCAGGCACTCAAGGGCACTTAGCAACACTTCTTCCCTATCCCTAGAAAAACTCCAGACTTGCTCTTGAGTAGGAGGAGGAAGTTACCCGGACTTGACATAAGGTCAAAAAGGTGGAGGGTACTCAGCATCACCCTCATCCTACAATGTCGTCTCCAGAGCCCCTGTCCTAAGCTTCTTTATTCTGTGTCCTGTGCAGGACTGGAATCTGATTCCCAGGGCTGCTCTGTTGCACAATTCTAGAGGATGCTATTCACAATGTACTTTCTGAGAATGGCGCCCCCTGGAGTTGTGCTGAGGAAGCAGTTTCCAAGATTGCACTGACTCCTTCCCATTTCTGAAAAGAAGCTGGAGACTTGCATTAATTAACGAAGCTAGGAAGTCAATGTTTCGCCAAGTGTAATTGGTGGACTACCTATAGCTATTGGCGGGATGCCACTCTGGGTCCACTGAAGATCAGACTCTCTGCAGCTGAGGCCCACCTGCCCAGCACAGTGCTCACAACCCATTGATGGTCACTGCCAGCCTTGACAGCTGGAGCCCCCAACCCCTTCCCATTCATGCTATTCACAGATTTGTTACATTCCCAACACTCAGTGTCTTGGAGGTAATCTTGGTGACTACACAGTGGTCAGCACATCAGAAGGTGGCCAGGTGGGAGAACTTGGCCAGGGATGGGAGAAACTGAAGTTAGCAGGGAAGGTGTGTGGATGAGGCAGCGGGCAATTGACAACATGGCAAGGACATGGTCAGAGGGCATCCAGCAGTCGGTGTCCCTTCTGTATTCTTGCCCTTGGAAATGAAGTGATGAAGGCCAAGTGGCACGAAAGTTAGATACCTGGGTGAGCTGTTAAGAGTCTGTACTAGGAGGTGGCAGTGGGAACTAAAAGCAAAGAAGACAATCAAGACCTGTTTAAGAAAACGTGAGTTTGTGTGTGCTGCCCCTGTGTGGCCACATAAATGAACTACAATCTTATCTTGCTGGGACAAATTCCGGGAAAGGTGAGTTTTCAGAGGTTGAATTCTTCAGCACTTTACAAAAAATCTCCCAAATCTACCTCATAGAATCATAAAACCATAGGTTTTTAAATGAAAAAGACATAGAGAAACTCTCTGGGGTGACCAACTCCACCATTAGGTCTCCCTAGGTTCTGTCCAGTGTCACGTACAAGCAACCCAGGTGACAGGGTCCTGCATTTCTGCCTGTTATCGCCTTTTAAGAAACCCATTGGAAATGCCTCAGGAGCCCTCAGATTCCATTGAAATCCCTAAAAAACGCTATCCATGGTGATGCTGTCCATATGGCATAGGTTGCAATAATGATCCACCCCAGTTAGAAAAGTATTTCCCTTCTACTTCTGTATCTCAGGTTGACCAAGTGCCATGTGGGAGACCCTAATTGTGGGGGTGTCAGGAGGATGTGTACCTGGATCAGCAGAAGGAGAAAACTGTAATGAAAAAGGCCTTTGAACGAATGTCCTTTCAGCTGCTGAACTTTTCCATTTGGATGTTCCACTCTTACCCCAAACTCAGGTCTATAACCCTGATTCATCTTGCTCTTCAAGCAAGCCCTGTTCCAGCCCTCCCTGTGAATGTCAACAAAAGGGAAGTCACCTTTGACTCTCCCTCTCCCACCTTACCCCGCAGCCATGCAGTCTCCAATCTCTAAGTCCTGGGAGTCCCCACAAACATTTTTCCTATTCCTCGTTTTCTTTCTTGTCCTATTGACCCACCCCGGTTCAGGTTCTCTCTCTTATCTTTTCACTAACTGCAGATCACAAAGGTGGTTAAGCTGGTGATTAACTTTTGGGATGGCATTTGAAACCACGAGAATGGATAAGCTTGTCTAAGGCAAGAGTCAGAGACAGCAGAGGACTTCAAGTCAAGCTCTTACTAGGAGCAAATGAATGAAGAGTCACAGGTCAAGTGGGGTGGGCTGATAAGTAAACTGAAAGTGAAGACACAGAGGCAGCACGTGCTGATGAGTCCTGGAAAGCTTGGCTACCAAGGACAATTGGGACCAGGGAGTATTGGAGGGGCTCGTGGGTTGAAAGAGGACTGATTTGTCATTCAGGATGGTAGCCAGTAGAGCAGGTTTCAATGCTCATAGGAAGGGTCCAGGCAAGAGGGAAGAGGTTGTGACTTCAGACATGCGAATCCATCTTTCTGAGCTTATATTTTGTAATGTAGAAAAATAGAAAAATAAGTATTATCGGCTCTACCTGTTTCCCAGGGTATTGTGAAGCCCAAATTAAGTGATAGGTGTACAAATGCTATGAAAAATTCTATGGCTATAATTTTTAGAAATGATAGCAATTAAAGTAAGCTTCATGGGTAGATAGTACATACATATCTGCCATATAATTTATCAAGTGTTCACTCCGTGCCAAGAACTTTCATCTGTCGTCTAGCTTGTCTTCACAACCATCTATGATGTAGCTAGTCCTATTCCTGGTTGAGGAAAGGAAAAGGAAGCTTGGAGAAGGTAAATAAATTATTCACAGCCTCACAAGTGGTAGCAGGACTGAATCAAAACCCATCATTGGCAGGGCTGCGATATTACGTAATTGACATCTCTCCATTGTAAATGATGGAATTTAAATTACATCATGTAAATTTACTATTATGTAGAATACATTTTATTTTAAAAGAATAGTATGGTTATAAGTATTCTAACAAAAAAAATGGACAAATACAAAAACTAGCTGGGCATAGTGGCATATGCCAGGAGTCCCAGCTCCTTGGTGGGGGTGAGGCAGGAGAATCACTCGAACCCAGGAGGCGGAAGTTACAGTGAGCTGTAATCGTGCCACTGCACTCCAGCCTGGGTGACAGAGTGAGATTCCATTTGAAAAAAAAAAAAAAAAAAAAAAAAGGACAAAGAAAAACTTACGGGTACAAGTACTAAAAAAAGTACCTCATCACCAAGGGATGTCTACCTCTCATTTAACCAGACATCACTATGTTTACCAAGTGGGCCACAGTTGAGGCCAAAATAAGTTGACAGTATGGCTTAAATGGAACTCAAAATCATGCCCTCAACTTAAAAAGAACCTTCTTTTTTCTTTCCTTAATAATGGAGTCCCTGACTTTCGGATGGTCACAGGCTGCCCAAAATAAAGACTACATTTCCCAGTCTCCCTTGCAGCTGTGACCAGGTGCGACCATGTGATTAAGTTCTCAGCAATGGTTGAAGAGTAGAAGCTATGCACAAAACTCCAGAATCATGCCCTTTAAGGGAATGAGCACATCCTCCGATATTTTCCACTCTATCTTTTCCACCTCCACCTGACAATGAAACCTGGAGCAGCCATCCAGTCTATGATGTTAAGAATCTGGGTACCTAAGGCCATCCAGCCACCATGCTTACCCTGGACATAGTCTGAACCTAGTTTAACTTTTACATGAGAAAGAAATTTAAGGTGCTTGGGTTACTTCATTTTGGCCTTTGTTACCATGGCCTGAACTGCATCAGTGATATTATGATATTATGACATAATTAAGAAATATATATTTGGTCTCTGACCCTGCACACAACTTCTAAAACCCTTGGAATTTCTGGGGTGTTAAGAATGTTTTTTTGAGGCCAGGCATGGTGGCTCACGCCTGTAATCCAAACACTTTGGGAAGCTGAGGCGGGAGGACTGCTTGAGGTCAGGAGTTTGAGACCAGCCTGGCCAATGTGGCAAGACTTCATCTGTACAAAAAAATACAAAAATTAGCTGGGCATGGTAGTATGTACCTGTTGTTTTACCTACTTGGGAGGCTGAGACAAGAGGATTGCTTGAGCCCAGGAGATTGAGGATGCAATGAGCTATGATTGCACCACTGGATGAATTTAGCCTGGGCAACAGAGCAACACCCTGTTGCAAAAAAAAAGTGCCTTTTGTGTGCCAATGAGATGCCTGGTGGCTTAGATATCTTAGATCCCGTAGATAGCTTCAGGATGAGGGCTGGTCATCAGAAAGACTGAGGCATGATGAGAAGGCTGAACTTTCAGCCCTACCCCCAAAACTCGGGGAAGGAAAGGGGCTGAAGGTTGAGTTGATCACCCATGGCCAATACTGTAATCGGTCATGCCTATATAAAGAAGCCTCCCTAAAAACCCAAAACAACAGGGTTCAGAGCTGAACTTGCAGAGGTTCTCAAAGGGTGGCACTTTAAGGGAAGACAGGAAGCTCCACACCCCTTCCCACAGACCTCACCCTGTGCATCTCTTCCCTTTGGCTGCTCATCTGTATCCTTCACAATATCCTTTTTAATAAAGGACAAAAGAAAGAAAAGTGTTTCTCTGAGCTTTGTGAGCCACTCTAGCAGATTAATCAAACCTCCTTAGAGGGGGTCATGGGAACCCTGATGTATAGCCAGTCAGGCGGAAGCACAGGCCACAACCCAGGACTTGCTACTGGCATCTGAAGCTGGAGCGCGGTGGCAGGGTGGGGGAGTTGGGGCAGTCTTGTGGGACTGAGCCCGTAAGCTGTGCTATCTGATGCTATCTCCAGGTAGATATTGTCTGAATTGAGCCGAATTATGGGGCACTCAGTGTTGTGGGACTTTTCCTTAGGTTAGCTAAAGACGGGGTCCTTGTCTCATGGCCATGAAAGATTAGGCTCACAGACAATTTGAAGGGTGAGTAAGGCAGGGTTTTATTGGGTGACAAGGGAAAAACATGGCAACAGAGACCCTTCACAAAGCCAGAGTCCCTATGTGCTTCCTACCTCACGGTTTGAATCGCAGGTACCAACCAGGAAAAGGAGGGCCCAGGCTCCTCCCCACTGCAAACAGCAGAAACTTCTGCGGCTCCACCCCAGTGCACTCCTCCCAGCACACAGGCTGACTGGAGTTTCTCTAGGGATCCTTCCCAGCTGGTTGTCTCACCAGCTGGTGTTCACTGGCGAATCAGCTGTTGGTGGGGAGAAACTCCTGTGCATCCAGCATCAGACATGACTGTTGAGTGGTACATGAGAATACAGAGAAATAAGCAGTGTTTTTCTTTTCTTCAGAGCATCCTAGCTAATACACCACCATTTAGCCTATTGTCTTTTAGATACAAATTAAGGCAGAACCTCAATTTCCTCATCTATAAAATGGGATTAATTTACCTTATGCGATTGTTAGAAAAACTAGAAATTCATGTGCATTTCCTCGCTATTGCTATAGCTCATAACTGACCATTAATGGATATTATGTCCTGTTGTAACTTTTTTTTTTTTTTTTTGATATAGTCTTGCTCTGTCACTCAGGCTAGAGTGCAGTGGCGCAATCTCGGCTCACTGCAAGCTCCGCCTCCTGGGTTCATGCCATTCTCCTGCCTCAGCCTCTGGAGTAGCTGGGACTACAGGCGCCCACCAGCATGCCCAGATAATTTCTTTGTATTTTTAGTAGAGACTGGGTTTCACCCTGTTAGCCCGGACAGTCTTGATCTCCTGACCTCGTGATCCACCCGCCTCGGCCTCCCAAAGTGCTAGGATTACAGGCATGAGCCACCGCGCCCGGCCCTCTTGTAACTTTTTAAAATGGGTTCCTGGAGGAAAAAAAAAAAAAAAAAGGTTACTTTAAAATATTCCACCTCCCCCATCAAAAAAAAAAAAAAAAAAATTCTGTGGAGGGGAGAGATAAAACGAAAAAAGAAAAGTTGATAATAATGCAAGCTGAATGATGAGTATGTGAGGGTTAATTATACTGTTCTTTCTAAAATATTGAGTGTATTTGAAAATGCACATAATGGAAAAGTTAAAATAAATGAACAAAATAAGATCTTTCCACGGAAGAAAAAAAAGGGCCCCTGGAAATAATCCAATGTGAATCTCTCTGGGAAAAATAAAGACATAGTTAAACCATTGAAAAATTGATTTCGGTCCCAAAGAGGGAGGGAAGGATGGAAAACACAGAAGAGCATTTTTAATTCTTCCATTAAAGAACAACACACAAGGCCAGGCACAGTGGTTCATGCCTGTAATCAGCACTTTGGGAGGCTGAGGCAGGAAGATCACTTGAGGTCAGGAGTTTGAGACCAGCGTGGCCAACATGGTGAAGCCCCGTGTCTACTAAAAATACAAAAATTAGCCGGGCATAGTGGTGCATACCTGTAATTCCAGCTACTCTGGAGGCTAAGGCAGAAGAATTGCTTGAACCCTGGAAGCAGAGGTTGCAGTGAGCCGAGGTCATGCCACTATACTCCAGCCTGGGCAATAGAACAATACTGTCTCAGAAACAAACAAAAACCATGCAGAGAAAGCCTCATTGCCACAGAGGACACATGGTCACCACAGAGGACACATGGTCGCCACAGAGGACACATGGTTTTTGCAGCTATTGGGCACGCTTCTGGACTTCCGTAACTCCCCAGGTCGCTGCAGGGCTGGCCTGCAGGGTACTCCTAGAAAGAGTGGCTGCCTGGAAAAGGAGACTGCCCTGATGCCCTGCCGACTCTGAGTCAGCTCTATGACTTTGGTCTTCTTGGCTCTGAACCCCTAACCCCCATCTGTGAGTAGGCTCTGCTGGTCCCCCACATCCCATGGATAAGCTCTGAAGCATTGAGTGACTGCCCAAACCTTGCTTGCCAGTGTCGAATTCCATAATTCTAACAAGCATGGCGATCTGGTCCCAGCCCGCCGTGTGCAGGAAACATCAACTAGGAAGTGAAAGCAGCTTGCTGCAGGCAAATGCATTGTTAGGAGCAAGAAGAACTTCTAGATAGGAAAAAAATGCCTAGTATGTGCAAGAGTCCTCAAAACACAGGCATCTGTGGCCATTTACAGGACAGAGGCAAACAACCCTGCATACTTCATTAACCCCTATTACTTTATTAGCCAGCACAGTAGAGTATTATTGTCTATTTTGGTACATCATGAGGTATGATTTATATTACATTCTGCATGCTTTAGAGAAAAAACAACCCCACAAAATATATTTCTGAAATATTCCCATCCGAAATGTTTCCAATAAAATAATCAAGTGCTTCAATATAAATTTCAGGAACATGGAAAATCAGCTTTGTGTTCTGTTCAGTTGCCAAGTTGACTGTCTATTCCTGTACCACTCCAGTGTCTTTATAATGA
Organism: Chlorocebus sabaeus; assembly: GCF_047675955.1. Classification (NCBI taxonomy): domain Eukaryota; kingdom Metazoa; phylum Chordata; class Mammalia; order Primates; family Cercopithecidae; genus Chlorocebus; species Chlorocebus sabaeus. The sequence goes on along the minus strand of NC_132911.1, from coordinate 26,914,380 downwards.
ATTGCAGCAATGTGTAACTTCATGTGGATGATCTAAACAAGAGGTCGAAAGCCGAAATGCCTACAGGGGCCAAGTAGGGAATGTGAGGGAAGCTGGCTGGATAGGAACTGTGGCAAATGGGAGAACAAATGTCCCTCCTACAGCGAGCAGCTGCTATTCAGCTCAAAAGTCTATTGCCATGCAGAAAAGTAAGCTTAATGAAGCCAGATCCTCCTTTTTTCAAAACGCAAATGCAGACAGTGAACTATCTGCAAAGGAAGTTAAAAAAAAACAATTCCATTTACAATGACATCAAAAATAAGATACTTGGAAATAAACTTAACCAAGGAGGCAAAAGTCTTGCATGATGAAAACTACAAAATATTGCTGAAAGAAATAATAGAAGGCATAAGGAAATGGAAAAGACATCCTGTGTTCATGGATTGGAAGACATAATATTGCCTAGGTCACTGCCTATCGAATGGAAAATTTTCCCTCTTTTATAATAAATAGCAGAGCCACTAATGTATCTCAGGTAATCACCTTCATCACATGATTCAGGTAAATTCTGATTAGCTCAAGTCAATCATGATGGTCTTATTCCCCTTGCCAGTGATGAATTTAGAAGTGAACATGTGACCCAGTTCTGGCCAATAAGATGCGAGGGAGTATTCTGGAAGGTTTTAGGAAAGGTTTCTTAGCTCTAAAAATGAGACACACAGGAAGAAATGGCCTTATTTCATTTCTAGACATTGGTTCACATCAGGATAAGATGCTGGAGTTGCTGCAGTCATTTTCCAACCAAAAGGAAGCCATAGGGCTGACCAGAGAGAGAGGATGAATCTGAAGTCACTGATATAACCACTAGTGGATGCCTTTTGCCTCCAGATTTCCTGGTATGTGAGATAATCCACCCCCTTATGGCTTAAATCATATTTTGTTACATTTTATCTACATGTAGCTTAAAAGATCATAAATGATACAGATGAAAAAAAGTAAAGGTCAAATGAAAGATGTTTGCAGTCAAATATGACCCAGAGGTAGGCAGTTTACTACCCTCAGTGTTTCCCTAGTTACTTGGGAACACTATTTCTCACAGAAGTTCTCCCTGCATTATTCAGATCAACTGAGAGCTCCCACCCTCCTTGTTTCTGTAGTTTAGGCCTCAGGAAAGGTATATCGGACTATAGTGATTTCCTCAAAGATTTACTTGGTAACTCTGATGAACAAGGTCTATTATGTCTGCAGTGCCAGGATGCCTGTTTCTGAAGATGCTGCTGCCAGCCCTGTGGCTGACTTTATTTAGCAACTGTTGTCCTTATCCCAATATTTTGTTATCTGAAATCTGCTTTGTCTGATATTAACATAGCCATACCAGTTTTCTTTTTATTAGCATTAGCGTGGTATATCTTTTTCCATCCTGTTAGTTCAATCTGTATGCTTACATTTAAAGTAAGTTCCTTGTAGCCAGCATATAGCTGAGTCTTGCCTTTTTATGTAATCTAACAATCTCTGCCTTTATTTGCAGTAGCTACTTTCTAGTTCACTGTTTCAAAAAGAAAAAAAAAAACAAGGCAATTTTCTCCTTTACTCTCTGCACCTGGGAATTTATTGTCTTAACAATTTAAAAAGTTATTCCTTACATAAATTTACATGGTGATGGCAAGGGGTTTGGAAATCTAGCAGTGCTTGGCAGGGCATTTGGGATCTAGGATGCAGGACTTTGAGATTATGAGAACTTTTGAGTAAGCTCTTGCAGAAGATTAGCTAGTATACATAGGACTTGAACATCAATAAGGACCTTTGAATAAGGCCTTTTCTACTGAAAGGAGAAACATAAATTGGTGACAGATTGGTTCTAGTCACCAAGATTTCTCTTTCCTGGTCTCTGGCTAAGTCTTAGTCACCCTTACCCACCCACCCCCACCCCTGCCCCCCACCCCCATATGCAAAGAATAAAACAATTTCAGAGCATCTGAGTTGGTAAGAACTTGGAGCAATTAGTTTCATCTTTTCTTTTATAGTGGAGGAAAAGCAAGTTAGAAAAGTGAAATAATATGCCTCAGGTCCTGCCCCTGGGTAGTGGTGGAGCTTGGACTAGAACTAAGTCCTTTCTGGATTTCCAGAATGATTGAAGAGTCTTATTGGTTTAATGTTAACCTTTGTATTGTAGTTTAAAAGATACAATTTCTACTCTTCCTTCTTGTTTTTGATTTGTGGCCCCATTCAGAATATGAGAAAAAAAATCCAACAAAATAAGGAAGATCAGGTAAGAACAGAATGAAACACATAGACAGCAACACATATCAATTCACAAAGCAACTGGGACACATAGATAAGGACACAATGAAAGAGAATGAGACAAGATAAGATTCTCTGCTGGGGGAGGTGAAAGGGCTATCTGGAGTATAGCGTTGTTAGCCCCATCTTGTGGCTTTTTTGGATATTGCCTCTAAGGTTAATTTTTGAACCGCTAACCATAGCTGGAGATCCAACAACTTGTTGGGTGAATAGATCTAGGATAATTGCTCTCAAACGTTTTGCACCTGAGAATCACCTAGTGTGCATGTGAAAATGAAGATTCCTGGGCCTCACTTTCCACAACAGAGGTGAGTAGATTAAAGTGGGCGGAGGAAACTGCTTTTAGAAAACTCCCCAGGTAATTGCAGGGGAACCATGAACCACAGTTAAGAAACACTGAAGGCAATCAGAATTAGTGGTATTCATGCCTTGTCATTGTGAGGAAAGGACTATTCTGAGGAAAAGTGTGGAAGGAAACTGTTAAGAACTTTAAAGGTCTGAGGTTTTACCCTACTTGCAAGCTAATGTGTGGGCCAAGGGAAAACGTCTCCTCGCCCCTTGAAGTTTCACAGCAAATCACTGACAAAAAGGTTAAGAAGAGGAAAGGGATAGAAATGTATTTATTTATTTATTTATTTATTTTTGAGACAGGGTCTGGCTCTGTCACCCAGGCTGGAGTGCAGTGGCACAATCTCGACTCACTGCCACCTCCTGGATTCAAGCGATTCTCCCACCTCAGCCTCCAGAGTAGCTGGGACTGTTAATGGTGGAGGGTGTCCAGGTTCTTGGCATCTTGAACAAAGAATTGGAAAACACACACAAACTAAGCAGGGAAGGCATGAAGGGTTTTATAGAAAATGAAAGTACACTGCACAGTGTGGGAGCCGGCCTGAGAATAGGGGCTCAAAGGCCCCGTTACAGAACTTTCAGGAGTTTAAATACCCTCTAGAGGACTCCATTGGTTACTTGGGGTACGCCCTATGTAAATGGAGAGGATATGTCCTGTTGCAGCTGAAGTGTGAATTGCCCTTATGTTCCCTGCCTCCAGACCCTATTTTCCTGCCTCAGACTATAGCTGTACACCACCACACCTGGCTTGTTGTATTTTTTGTAGAGATGGGGTTTTGCTACGTTACCCAGGCTGGTTTTGAACTTGTGAGCTCAAGGCCTGCTTCGACCTCCCAAAGTGCTGGGGTTACAGGTATGAGCCACCACCGGCACCTGGCCTGGTCTGATCATAGTTTTATGTGACATCAGAGGCTTCAGAATGAAGATCGAAAGATACAGGGGAAATGGCTCATTTTCATGCTTAGGTTCAACAAAGTATGAGTAGCTGTGTAGAAATATGATTGGACAAAAGAGTATGAGCTAATGTTAATAAACTGAGTGGGGAACCTAGGCCTGCCTGTCTAGATTTTTCTTGGCCTCTACGAACATGCATTTCTTCCTTCCGGGTATGTTACATGTATTTAGACAGGCATGAGCAGGGCAAGAGAGGGCTCTGCCCACCCCAAACCCCTCAAGCAAGAATTCCAGGTGATGGTTCTGCAGTTATCACACTGCCTTTCTAAAATGGATAATTTGGCAGCTGGACCAGAGACAGACAATTCCCTGATGGTCCACAGCTGTCACACTAAAGTGTTAATTGATATTAATTGATATTAATGCAGGTGCCAGACATAGGCAATTTCCCAAACAGATAAAAACACTTGAGATTGGTAATCAGCTTCCAATAAAATTTCAGAAATTGGGTGAGTGAGCTTGGGCATGCACATTAAGAGACAAAATAGTGGAGTATGACTTTCAGGGGGCATTCCACTGGAAAAGGGAAGAAAACCTCAGATGGGCATGTGTACAAATTCCTAAGCACACGGTGCATGCTCAGCTCCCGAGCATAAGGAGGGCACTGTGCATTCGGGCAGCTCACGCTGAGGGAAGAATGAAGGGAGAGGGCAGCAAGACCCCAGAAGTGGGCCAGCATATGAAGTCCCAGGATCAGGGTTAAATGCCACACTTGTCCCTCAAGTTGCCCACTTGGGTCTCTTCCAAGTGTACTTTCTTTCCTGTCCTAAAACTTTTTAATAAACTTCCACTCTTGCTCTGAAAGTTGCCTCAGTTTCTTTTTCTCCCTTATGCCCTGTATTAGTTCATTTTCACATTGCTATAAAGAACCGCCTTAGACTGACTGGGTAATTTATAAAGGAAAGAGGTTTAATTGACTCACAGTTCCGCATGACTGGGGAGGCCTCAGAAAACTTACAATCACGGTGGAAGGTGAAGGGGAAGCAAGACACTTCCTTTGCAAGGCTGCAGGAAGGAGAATGAACATAGCAGGAATTACCAAACACTTAGAAAGCCATCAGATCTTGTGAGAACTCACTCACTATTAGGAGAATGGCATGGGGAAAACCACCTCCATGATTCAATTACCTCCACCTGGTCTCTCTCTTGACATGTGGGAATTATGGGGATTACAATTCAAGATGAGATTTGGGGTGGGGACACAGCCAAACCATAACATGCCCCTCAGTCTAATTCTTTCTTTTAAGGAGGCAAGAATTGAGGTTGCTGCAGACATACAGATTCACTGCTCGTAACTCAGACCCCTTCTACTCCTAACAAGTATGGGGCAGGACCCTCTCTGGAATCGGGCTTTTATAGCCTACAATCAAACAAGGTAGGTCAGATAATTTCTTTATGGACAGTTTCCACAGAAAGGCAGAGAGAAAGTTAGACTAATATTTTAAGGTTTCAAGACTGGCTTTAGGAAAAAGGGGTTCTGGTTTCTATGACCTGCCTTGGGGAAAAAGAATTCTAGTTTCTATGGCTATCCTTGGGGACTGAGAGATAGGAGGGCAGGAGGGCAGAGAAAAACTTCTGCTTTTGAGGCCATCATTTTGGGTTATTCTTATTTGAGTTTCAACACTAACAAGTTTGCATGCCAAAATTTCATGAATACTGGTAAAAGATATGAGACTCCCGGATCAGAGACAAAGGACAATACTAACAGCAATAATAGTAGTTACAATATTGTCATTGGGCCAGTTTCTGAGCCCTAATTCTTGCAAGACTATGTGATGAAGGCCACAGTAGGTTGCATTATAGGAGAGGGGCCCCAAGTTTAGGAAACTCAAATCTCTTATAATTGGGAATAAATCTGCCAGATCTTTGGAGAGACAAGAATTCTGCCTTCCAGGGCTATTCAATGCAGAAACATCCTTGAAAAGACAGTTGGAAAAAGGCAGTTAGTGTCTCTGCTCTCTCAAGACATGCAGGAACATGACATATGTGAATTGTCTCCCAACAGAACAGGAATGAAAGTGCATCATGTGAAAAGTATTCTGTATCCGGAGGCTGTAAAGTGATCAAACTGAAGCAGGAATGAGGATTTGAAGGAACCATCCAGGCCTATTTTACCGGGCAAGAACTGAGCATGAACTCTGGTTATCTCAGCTAAACTTTGCAGAAGTCCTCAATTTCACTGTTTTTTTTTTTTTTTTTTTTTTTTTTGAGACGGAGTCTCGCTCTGTCTCCCAGGCTGGAGTGCAGTGGCCGGATCTCAGCTCACTGCAAGCTCCGCCTCCCGGGTTGACGCCATTCTCCTGCCTCAGCCTCCCGAGTAGCTGGGACTACAGGCGCCCGCCACCTCACCCGGCTAGTTTTTTGTATTTTTTTTTTTAGTAGAGACGGGGTTTCACCGTGTTAGCCAGGATGGTCTCGATCTGCTGACCTCGTGATCCGCCCATCTCGGCCTCCCAAAGTGCTGGGATTACAGGCTTGAGCCACCGCGCCCGGCCTAATTTCACTGTTTTAACGGGACTTGCCCATTAAAACAGTGCTTGTCATGAGCACTTTCCACGTTTATTTCACTTGAATCCTCACATTTCATGGAAACAGAGATATTATAGCTATTGTACTCATGAGTAAATGGACTTTGAAACATGATCACTTGTTCACTTTTTCAACCACAGGATAAGAATCAGGTTTTCTCGGAGCTCTTCTGCCGCCTCCCCTCTCTTGTTTCTCCTTACCGCGGCGGGCTAGAAGAAGACTGGCCAAAATAAGTAAAGGACTAATGCAAGAGTGTCATAGGTCCTCAAAAAGGCTTTGTAAACCTTAAGTGGTAATTGCACTCACGGTGCTTTAAGACCCAGCCACTACTTCGGAAGCAGGAAGTTGGGATCTCTGGTTTCTCCCAGCCGCGGGCCTGAGGTTCCCGGGGATTGGTTAAGGAACGGGCTCCTTTTCCCATTTCCAGCCGGAAGTAGGTTTCCAGTGACACGGAAGACCTACCGCGCCGCCTGGGAGACCCTTCCGTGCTACCCCGGCCAGGGACCCGCCCCGACCCGAGCAGGCGGGAACTGCGGGCACAAGGCCGATCCCGCTCTCCCAGGATTTCGTGTGCACACCGGAAGTGGGTGGGGCTCCTCCGGGCGCCTCTTCTTCCCCCCCCCCCGCCGCCCCGCGCGATTGGCCAGCGCTGTTGTCTCTCAGTGTTCTAGGGGAAAGGACTGGGCGATTCCCAGCACTCGGGCTGCGGGCGCTGGCAGCCAGACGGGTGGGAGGGGCTGGAGCAAAAGTTCCGGGAGCCCGAGCCGGCTGCTCGTGCCATGGAGCGGAGCCCCGACGTGTCTCCCGGGCCTTCCCGCTCCTTCAAGGAGGAGTTGCTCTGCGCCGTCTGCTACGACCCCTTCCGCGACGCAGTGACTCTGCGCTGCGGCCACAACTTCTGCCGCGGGTGCGTGAGCCGCTGCTGGGAAGTGCAGGTGTCGCCCACCTGCCCGGTGTGCAAAGATCGCGCATCGCCCGCCGACCTGCGCACCAACCACACCCTCAACAACCTTGTGGAGAAGCTGCTGCGCGAGGAGGCAGAGGGCGCGCGCTGGACCAGCTACCGCTTCTCGCGCGTCTGCCGCCTGCACCGCGGCCAGCTCAGCCTCTTCTGCCTGGAGGACAAGGAGCTGCTGTGCTGCTCCTGCCAGGCCGACCCCCGACACCAGGGGCACCGCGTGCAGCCGGTGAAGGACACTGCCCACGACTTTCGGGTAAGAGCAGCGGTTTGCGCGAGGCGGCCGAGCCAGGACTGGAACCCGGAACCCCTTGGCTCTGCTGCTCCCGCTTGTCCTGCCTGCCAGAGCCCAGTGTGCCCGCGTCTCGCTCCCAGCTTGCAGGACCCCACCTCTCCCACCCAGGTTCCCTACAGGGCGTGGCTGCTTCTTCAAGGTCGGCCCAGGGGTCCGTGCTAGGAGAAGAGAATGCAAACAGAAAGTGAGAGCTGAGGTTACATGATGTTCCCAAGACATTTGCCTCGGAAGGGCCCGGGCCATGCATCCCTTGTGCCAGCCGGGTGTGGCCCAGGTCCCTTTAAGCGGCACGGAAGTGGGTGCAACCCACGAGCCCTGTAGCTTGGCACACTCAGTTTAGAAGTGGAGGAGGAGCCACAGACCTGGCCAGGGATGTGGAACCTTAAGATTTCCCCCAAACCAGTCACCTACTTGCCAAGCTGATCCCACGGTTTGTATTATCCGGGGGAGAGGCCACTGACCCTGGCTGGCTGACTGACTTATTCTGGTTTGTAAACCAGCGTCTCCATACCTACAGTTCTAGTGGCTATACATAAACCCAGGAGCAACTTACAGGACAAAACTAACATGGAGAATTCTGCGGTATAGGAAGGAAAAATGAACAGAAGATAAGGGTTAGCCTAAGTCAGCATTTTCCAAAACGTTTAATCTTAGCCCATAGGAAGCAGTGCATTTTCCTTTGTGACCCAGAACATATGTATCAGTTGAAACAAAAGTTTTGTGAACATGTCCATGGCACTCTGGCATTTTCTGTTACTTAACTTTTTTTTTTTTTTTTTTTTTTGAGACCTCTGTCGCCCAGGCTAGAGTGCAGTGGTGTGCTCTCAGCTCACTGCAACCTCCGCCTCCCAGGGTCAAGCTATTCTGGTGCCTCAGCCCCCTGAGTAGCTGAGATTACAGGCATGTACCAACACTTTTTTTTTTTTTTTTTAATTTCTAGTAGAGACAGGGTTTCACCATGTTGGCCAGGCTGGTCTGGAACTCCTGGCCTCAAGTGATCTGCCCACCTCTGCCTCCCAAACTACTGGGATTACAGGCGTGAGCCACTCCGCCTGGCCTCTGTTACTTTACTTTTAAAAAATTACCCAGCATGTGAAATACTGAATTTATTTCATCACCTGCTAATGCATGAGTCATAGCCCCAGTTGGGAGAACACTGGGTAGCTGGCCCGAAGCTGCATGGACTGGAGAGGAGGAGCTGCCCGAGTCCCCAGTGCCTGGTCTCTGGGCCCCTCTGCAGCCCTGCCTTTTTTTTTTTTTTTTTTTTTTTTGCAATACCTGTTTAAGTACAGAAGTCTGTTACTGCTCCATATGCATTTGACAAAATGAACGGGAATGTACGGATGCTGTCAGTACGCATGTCTCAGTGAGTAATCCTTTTACTCCTGTCACCATTTTTGCTTAACATGGGTCCATGTCAATGCTTTTCTTGTTTCCACTGGCGGAAGTAGCAGATCCTGATTTGGGACAGCTGGAATAAGTGCTGGCCAGCCTGGGGTCTGGGGCCCAGGTCAAGGAGGGATCATGGTTCAGGTCTTGACTGATCCCTATTTGGCTGGCCAAAGTGCTGATCAGGAGATGGGCAGGGGTCAAGGCTGAGAATATCCAGGCAGAGCCCCCAGGTTGGGGCCAAGCTAGGATTAAAGAGCAGAGAGCCATGCACCAGCAGATGCCTGCTACTGTAGGGTCCCAGGGATACTGCAGGAGGCAAGATAGACAATTTCCAGCCTCAAGGAGCTTCCAGCAGAGACCCAAGGGAAGAGAAGGTGTCAGCCAGGTGAAAGAGCGTATTTCAGGTAGAGGCAGCAACATTTGGAAGTGGGAAAGCCTGACTTTCCAGGCACCGAGGGAATTTCAGGGTAGTTAGAATGAGGATGGACGTGCAGGAGGATCCAGGAGGCCTGTGGCTCACCCTTGCTGTGAACAGCAGCTGGGGGTTTTAACAGAAGAATGATGGTGTCAAGTCAGTGGACACTCAGGATGATGTCAGGGGCTGAGTAGTCTAGTCCCAAATGGATCTGAGAAGAAGGAGAGCCAAGTGTGGTCAGCCTGATGCAGGGTGCAAATCACTCATTTACTAGACAAATGGGTACTGATGGCTGTTGGGTGCCGTGGCCTCTTCTTAGCTTCTTGGAATTCTCATTTGAGCAGGGCGCATAGACAGTCAATAGACAAGATGTAGTTCTGTGTGATTCAATGTAGGTGGTTGTGGGGGAGCAGTATGGGAAGATTCCCCCCACCACTTGGTAAGAAGGGACTAGGTAAGAAGCTGTGTGTCTCGCTGAGGGAGTTTTCAGTTGTGTGTTGTGGGGAGCCCTGAAAGATTCTAAACGGGGGAGTTTGTGATGGGATGGGTGCTTTAGATAAAGATTACTTTGCCAAAATCATCCCAGCGGACACATTTCAGTGCTCACTCTGTGCTAGATGCTTTTCAGTGTTCACACGTCAACAAATTTAATGCTTACAAAAACTTATTTTCAGGTCCTGTGTTAGTTTTCTGTTACTGTCGTAATACACAGCCACAAATGTAGTGGTTTAAAATAGCACAAGTTTGTTCTCTTATGGTTCTGGAGGTCAGAAGTCCTAAAGTCGAGGTGTCTATAGGGCTACAGTCCTTTTGGAAGCTCCAGGGAGAATTTCTTTCCTTGCCTTCTCCAGCTTGCAGAGGCCCCCTTCCTCCAGCTTTGAAGTGTGTCTTTCCATTCTGTGTCTGTTGTCCCTTTGCCTTCTTTGACCAGTTCTACTACCTCCCTCTCATCACAATGACCCTGTGATGACATTGGGCCCACCGAGGTAATCCAGGATAACCTCCCCACAGCAAGATCCTTAATTTAATCATCCACACAGTCCCTTTTGCCATACAAGGTAACATATTCACAGGTTCTGGGGATTAGAATGGGGACATCTTTTGGGGGGAATAATTATTCAGCTTGCTACAGTTAGGTGCTATTATCCCCATTTTATAGACAATGATAGAATCATAGAGAGGGTAAGAAAGTTGCCCAGAGTCACAGAGCAAGTAGCTCTAAAGATCACCTGGAGCCTTGTTCAGTTCATACTGATCCTGGACATTGAGAGAGGTTTCTCTCATCTCAGACTTGTGTGGGCAGCTGACTGTGTGTCAGGGGTTTGAGTGGCTGTTGACCACTGTCAGGATGACAGAAGGTACTGGTTGTGTGCCAGTACTGCATGTCCAGTACAGGGCAGGACAGTCCTAGACCTGGCCTTCGTGGGCGTGGTTGTATCATCTCACTAATAATTACTAATATAGTTTCAGCTCAATGTTCCTGTGAAAGACAGTACAGGATGTGGTGGGAGATTGTAAGGGGGAGGCTGCTTTTGTTTGGTGGAGCGTGGGAACGAGTCTCCAAGGAAGTGATTTCGCTGAGAGGAGCTGATTGAGGGGCGGCCAGGAGTGTGTGTGTGTGGGGTTGGGGAGCGGGGCGCAGCGTTGGGGTGTGCAGTGACCAAGAGATGTTTCACGTGGGGACGAGGGAGTGCAGGACAGATCCTGCAGGACACAGAGGGCCGTGCCAAGGAGCTGGGATTTTTGTGGTAGGTGCAGTGGCACATGATGGAAGGACTGATGAGATTTGGGAATCTGGCATCATGCTTGCAGCAGAGCTCTAGCAAGGAACAGGGCTTAGAAGGACCTTCAGAAATCCTACTGCGGTGTTTCTCAAACTTGAACAAGTACACATTCTTCTTAAAGAAAAAAATAGTCCAGCAGTGAGAGTTAAATTATTTTATTGCTTACATGCATACAAACGCAAACCTGGTATACATAGCACTTGCTCACGCCACATATAAGCAATAAAACCAAAGGAAGTGAACAGATTGAATACAAAACTAAAATCAATAACATTCCACTTAAAATACTAATTCTAAAGTTTTATTTTGCTGGAACAAAATCTCTACTCCTGGCCAAGATACTTCTGATTCTCCCATTACTCTGTTCCAAGTGACTATTTAATCCACCCAAATTTCTCTGAAGAGCTCTGGAGCTTTCCTGTTACGGGATTGGCCTTCATTTGGGTGTGGCACATTCTTTACCTGCTATGTGTATTTCTCTTCTTTCCTTATCAGGACAAGAAAGTTGTATGTCTTGATATCAAGTAAGCTGTTAAGAAAATACGAATGGTGGACGGGCGTGGTGGCTCACGCCTGTAATCCCAGCACTTTGGGAGGCCGAGGCAGGCGGATCATGAGGTCATGGGGTTCGAGACCAGCCTGGCCAGTATGACGAAACCCCGTCTCTACTAAAAATGCAAAAATTAACCCAGCATGGTGGCAGGTGCCTGTAATCCCAGCTACTTGGGAGGCTGAGGCAGGAGAATCGCTTTAACCTGGGAGGTGGAGGTTGCAGTGAGCTGAGATCGTGCCACTGCTCTCCAACCTGGGCGACAGAGCAAGACTCTGTCTCGAAAAAAAGAAGAAAATACAAATGCTGGTGCTGAAGTTGTGAACTGAAAGCATGTGTCAGTGCTGTTTATTCTGTGACTTGGAGTTGGATTGTCTTAGTATTGGTTTAGGTTACCATTAAATGAAAATATCCTCAGACACAGACTGTTCGTCATTCCATTGTGACGGTTTAGGTTACCATTAAACGAAAATATCCTCAGGCACAGACTGTTCATCATTCCATTGTGACGGAATGGTTACATCTTGTGAGGAAATGGTTACATCTCAGTAGTGAGAGGTGGATCAAGGCCACTGTGTTTCATGCCTGTAATCCCAGTGCTTGGGGAGCCTGAAGCAGGAGGATTGCTTGAGGCCAGGAGTTCAAGATCCTGCACCAAAGCAGAAAAAAATTAGCTGGGTGTGGTGGCACATACCTGTAGTCCCAGCTACTCGAGGGGTTGAGATGGGAGGATTGCTTGAGGCCAGGTATTCGAGGCTGCAGTGAGCTATGACTGGGCCACTGCATTCCAGCCTGGGCAACAGTGCAAGACCCTGTCTCATACATACATACATAAAGTTCTAAGGAGAGAACTCAGGATTCCTGCCTCTCAGTCCAGTGCTCTTCAGCTTGCATCTTCAACAGAAGCCCTGTGCTGAGCTGCCTTGTCCTATCCAGACCTTGTCTTATCCATCTCACAGGACTGGCGTGATGACCACTCTTTGCCACAGCCTCTCCCTGTCCCAGCTCCAGCCCTCTCTCCCCTTTTGGGGTCAACATCTTAGAGTCCATCTGGCTGGATCTAACCCGAGAGTACTCTCGATACCTCTTGAGCCACATTCTAAGTCTTCCCCCTTCCAATGCTTTTCCCCATTTCCTAACCACTCACCCCATTCTGATCCCCAGCTTTTAGGCTAGGACTTACCAGCTCTTCGGTTGTACCAGAGGACATTGTTGCTTGCTTGTCCGGGCCTGTGCCCAGTGGTATTGGGAGATGGGGACAGTGGGGGGTGTCTCACTAGACTCTACACACTGAGGCTCCTGAGTGGTGGCCTCCAGCAGTGGGCCCCATGGCAGACACCTGCTTCGGAACGAGGTCTGAACACATAGGGGAAAGACAGATCTGGGAGACTGAGTTGGAGTTGCATAAGAAAGGAATTTGGATGAGCTCAAGTTATCCTCCATGCGTTTTTGCTGTTCATTTAAGAAACATGGACCATATCCAGCAGGAGAGTTAGGTTACCTGGCATGTAGGTGGCACTTAAAAGCTATGCCAAATGCACAGCATGTGCCAGCCACTCTCGTGTAAGCATCTTACAGGTATTGACTTGTGGAGTCCTCACAGCAATCCTTTGAGTTTGGTAGTATTTTTTATCCCTCTTATCCAGATGAGGAAATGGAGGTGCAGAGAAGTGAAGGAACATGTTCAAGATCACCTGGTACTAGGTGGAGGTGCTGGGATTTGAACCTGGATGGCCAGGTGCCAGAACTCTTGGCTGCTGTATCAATCTGCCTGAAAACAAATGGTGAAATTTGAGAGACTGTAGAAACTTCTCTGCCTTCATTTTTAAGGTGAGGAGCCTGATAGCTGAAGAGAGAAGGAACTTTTACCAACTCACCAGTGGGTAGCGACAAAGACAAGGCTCCTAACCAGCCCTCCTAACCTTCAGTCTAGGAGGCACGGTGGTATAGCAGAAAAAACACAGGCATTCTGTGTACTCATTGACTGGGCAGGTGGTTAACTGAACATTACTTTATGCAGGGACTTGGATATGCAGGGGACAAAACAAAGAGCAAGCATTCCTTCTGCAGAAGCGTACTGAGCACTACTGTGCGAGGTAGGGAGGACCTGGAGGGTAAGACCTGCCCTCAGGAAAGAGAAGCTATTACCCTGGATAGTGAGTGCGGAGACAGAGGTGTCCAGGGTGCTGTGAGCCCCTGGAATGGAACCAGAGCTGGCAAGATCAGGGAGCTTCCTGGAGGAAATGAAGGGTACTAGAGCCGAGTTTTCAAGGTGATGTTGGGTTAGTTGGAGGAAGCAGGTGGGAACCAGGCAGAGCAACAGAGTCTCACGGGGCAGAAAACCTGGCTCGGACCAGACAGAGCTGGTTTCAAATGCAACTCTAGCACTTTGGTAAGTACTTGCAAAAGGGCTGTGAAGACCTTGTACAATGATATTCTTTCCCTTGCCCCTACCTTCCTACTTCCAGCTATACCACAGAGCACCTGTCCTGTTAATGAAAACTGTGGGTAACATGTTAATGAAAATTGTGGGTAGCATATTAAGGTATTCAATATGCAATTGAAATTTGATGCTTAAGGAATCAATTTGTCATTTTTGGGAAATCATGTAGTCTATATGATCACATTCTGGATCCTTTAGTATGAGTAAAAACCTATTTTGTGTGTGTTTATAACTAAACAATCTTTAATGTAGGCCGGGCGTGGTGGCTCACGCCTGTAATCCCAGCACTTTGGGAGGTCGAGGCGGGCGGATCACCTGAGGCCAAGAGTTCGAGACCAGCCTGGCCAACCTGGTGAAACCCTGTCTCTACTAAAAATACAAAAATTAGCTGGGCGTAGCCTGTAATCCCAGCTACTCGGGAGGCTGGGGCAAGAGAATTGCTTGAATCTGGGAGACAGAGGTTGCGGTGAGCTGAGATCGCGCCATCGCACTCTAGCCTGGGCAACAAGAGCGAGACTCCATCTCAAACCAAAAAAAAAAAAAAAAAAAAAAAAAAAACCTTCAATGTTATAACGTGATACTAACATCAAGGCTTGTTTGCTCTCTTGAGCTTGGGGCTGGGGGATGTTTCAGATCTGTCTTGGGCCCCTGCTACTGCCCATTCATGTGCTCCTTGGGCTACAGGCAGGTCTCTTGAGTGGTAGTTCTATTTGTAATCCAAGCATATTTAGGGTTAAAATTAATACCAAAAGCAAACAAAAGAATATTGTTTAGATGCATTCAAATTCACACTTCTTACATGTCATATTTCCTAGGTTAACTACTAGATGCACAGAAGGGGAAAAGTGGAGTAAAAAAATGTGTAGTAAATTTTAAAATAGGAAAGGAAGAAAAAGAAAAATAGAATAAGCAAGACAAATAGCTCAGAACAAGGTGGCAGATTTAAATGCAAACATATCGGTAATTGTGTGTCAAATGCTCCAGTTAAATGAAAATGTTGATATGACTGGATAAGAAAATGAAACCTAATTCTGTGTTGCTTAATATAATTATCTCAGTGAAAAAACATTTGATAAAATTTACCATCTTTTTGTGACTAAAAAAGCAGGAAACTAGGAATTGAAGGAATTTTATTACTTCGATTAAGGATATCTAGTAAAAAAACTTATAGCAAATATCACATTTAATGGCAAAACATTGAAAGCTTTCTTATTGACATCAAGAAAAAAACAGGAATGCCCATTATGACCGACTCTATTCAGTTTTGTGCAGGATAGCCTTGTCAAGGAACTAAGGCAAGAATTATAAATAAAAGATGTAAGGTTTGGAAAGAAGGGAAGAAAAACTGGCATGTAGATAATACGGGTTGCGTATTTTTGCACTGAGATTTCTATGTGTAGAAAATAAAGATTCTACAGTTAAATCATGAGTATTAATAAGTTGAGGCGAATGTTGAATCCAAAATCAAGATACAAAACCAGTTGTATTTCTATGTATCACTAGCAAATAGAAAATGAGACATAGATGGAGGTTCACACCTGTAATCCCAGCACTTTGGGAGGCTGAGGCCAGAGGATTGTTTGAGCCTAGGAGTTTGAGACCAGCTTGCACAACATAGCCCTGTCTCTACAAAAAATTAAAACAAATTAGCCAGGTGTGGTGGTGCATGCTTGTAGTCCCAGCTACTTGGGAGGCTGAGGTGGTGGGAGGATCACTTGAGCACAGGAGGCTGCAGTGAGCTATGATTGCACTACTGTACTGCAACCTGGGTGACAGAGGGAGACCCTGTTTTGGTTTTTTTTTTTTTTTTAATTTAAAAATATGTTTACGATAATATAAAAAATAAGATATCTAGGAAGAAATTAACAAAAAATATGCAAAATTCTGATAGGGAAAAATATACTTCATTGAGAGATATCAAAGAACATTAAGTAACTGGTGAGATATATTATGTTCGTGGATTAGTAGAGTCAGTATTTAAGCTTTTCAGTTTTCCCCGAATTGATCTATAGAGACAATACTGTACTAATCTAAATCTCAACACGATTATTTTTGTGTAACTTCACAAACAGATTCTAAAATTTATATGACCCTCAAAGGGCCAAAAATTGCCCAGACATTCTTGAAGAGAAACCCATCAGAAATCCTCTTTGTTACAGCTACAGAAATTAAGGCTGTGTAATATCAGCACAAGGATAAACAGATGGGCCAGAGAAACAGATGGAGAGAACCAAGTAACAGATGTATGTTTGATTTAAGACAGAGGTGGCTCTGCAGACCAGTGAGCAGAGATGGTCTTTTTAAATAACAGTGCTGAGACAATGAGCTACCTGGGCACACCATGTACAAAAATAAACTCCAGGTACCCACATCAGACCTAAATGTGAAAGGAAAGCTATAAAGCTTTGAGAAAATAATACAGAGCTATACAATAATAATGCAAAGTCGTAAAGCTTTGAGAAAATAATATGATTGTTTTTGTGATCTCAGTGTAGGGAGGCGTTTCTTAAAACTAGTGTACTAATCCTAAAGGAAAAGACTAATACATATGGCCATATTTCAATTAAGAAAGATAAACGATGAAGTAGAAATATCCATTACATCTCTAACTAATCAAGGACATACATTGTGTGTATATAATAAATTCCCACACAGCAGTTAGGAAAATGGCAGGCAACGTAATGGAAAAATGGGCAGTACTTTACTGAGTACTTAAAAATAAACATCGAAGTGGTCAATAAACATTTTCCATTAACATTGCTCTTGCTGTAAAAATTGGTACCACTGCTTTGGAAAACAGTTTGGCATTACCTACTAAAGTTGAAGACACATCTGGTGGCCCAGCAGTTTTATCCCCAGGAATATATTACAGAGAAATGAGTTCACATGTGTCCCCAGGAGACATGTACAAGAGGGTTACCTCCTCTGGGTCTAACTTGATCCTCTGTATAGTTGGACTCACAGTGCTTACCTTACAGGGAGAATTCAAATTAAATAATTGAATTAAATAGAGTGTTTGTAAAGTGCATAATTTAGTGCCTTGTGTATAGTACATGCTTAATAGTAACTGCTTGCTAGTAATAGTAATATAATTGTTGGTTAGTCTCATCAACTGACATCTCAGAGAAGGGCCATTTTAGGATTGGTCTTTTCTAAAGGAAACCAGAACTCTCTTAAGTGGTTGAAAAGTTTGAGAAGATCAAGGGACTATCCCCTTTCCATCCTTATTGTCCCATGACTTCCTAAGGGCCAGGGTTGAAGGGCAGGGGCTGGGCTGTGTTGTTTTGGGGCCTGCACACCTCTGGGTAATGCATATGGGCAGCTGCTTCACTCCTGTCACTTACACTAATTTGACAAATCACCAAATTGTCCTTTTGGACTCTTACATGATTTTGTGTCAAAAATCTCATTCTATAAAATAAAACATTGGAATGACATTTCAGTGGTTTCGTGGGGGCATTCATGCAAACTATAGATGATATACCATAGAAAACAATGTTTAAAAATCTTAAATATTCTCACTTAAGATGAGAAGATCGAAATGAGTTGAAAATAAAACAGAACTGCAGAAAATGAAATCAGTAACCATTTTGTTTTCTGTGCTGTAAGACTTAAAGGAATGGGCTACTGAGTGGGACCAATGGGCCAGTTCTCTATTTCCTAGTAAATTGCCCCAAAACTTAGCGCCTTAAAACAAACATTTATTATCTTTGAGTTTCTGTGGGTCAGGAATTGGGCCTGCCTTAGCTCTGGGTGCCTCTGCCTCAAGGTGTCTCATGAGGGGCTGCAGTCAGGGTACTGTGGGCTAATTCTAGCCAATGGGCTAGTTTTCTATTTCCTAGCAAATTGCCCCAAAACTTCATGCCTTAAAACAAACATTTATTATCTTTGAGTTTCTGTCGGTCAGGAATTGGGCCTGCCTTAGCTCTGGGTGCCTCTGCCTCAAGGCCTGTCATGAGGGGCTGTAGGTACGGAGCTGTGGTCTCATCTGAAGGCTCAGCTAGGGCAGGCTCCTCATTTACACTCACATGTGTAGCTGTTGGCAGGATGCAGGTCTTCACTGGCTGTTTGCCTGAGAGCATGAGTCCCTCACTGGCTGTAGGTCAGAAGCTACTCTCAGTTTCTTGCCCCAGCAGTCACTCCCAGGGCAGATGACCACATGGACAGCTGGCTGCCATCCCAGTGAGCAAGCTAGAGAGAGCAAGGCAGGGTGTGCACAGCCTTTGTCACCTAACCTCAGAAGTGACTTAGTATCACTTGCCACATTCTTTTGGTCAGAAGCAAGTCACTAGCCCACAGGGGAGGGGATTTCACAAGGGCATGAGTACCAGGAACTGAGGGTCACTGGGGCCACTTTAGAGGCTGCCTGCCTGAATCAGCCCTTTGCCCACAAGGAGTCATGTCCCTCCCACATGCAAAATGCACTTGCCCTCTCCCAAGCTCCCCAAACGTCTCATCCCTTTACAGCATCAGCCCGAAGTCCAGATTTGTCATCTAAATCAGGTCCAGATGGGAATAAGGTTTTGGGGGACACATCTGTATAATTTATGGCTGCGTAACCAGTCACCCCAACATTTAGCAGCTTGAAACACTCATCTCACAGGAGGGAGGAATCACTGGGTGCTGTCTCAGCAGCTGCCTCCACAGCTGTCCGGGTTCACGTCCTGACTCTTCCACGTACTAGCTGTGTGCCCTTGGGCTGGTCGTTTCCCTTCTGTGCCTCACTTTCTCATCTGTAAATGGGGCCAGTAATATAACTTATCTACTAGAGAGGAGTAATGATTAAATGACATAAATTCTCAAGTAATTGGCATAGTCCTTGGCACAGAGTAAGTGCTGAATACATGATAACCATTTATAATTGTTTGAATTATTTTTCTTAAGAAAAAACTTCAGACGCTTTCTGAGACTGTAGATCGAAAAGGATAAAGAGGGAGAGAAAATGATAGGCCTCAGATACAAGAGGCAGGAATCCAACATAAAACACTGTCGTGGTTCTTCAGGTCGTCCAAGGACATCAGAAACAATCATTAAAGTTTAAGAAACAAAAACTACTAAACGAAAAATATTTGTGCCTGCTGATTAAAGTATTCCATGCGATCCAAGCAGTGTTAGAATGTCAGGATGCGGGAGGGGTATGGAGGGCCATGTTGAGGTAAGGCCTCATGGGAGGTAACTGAACCCCATGGGAAATGACCGGCTCCACCCCCATTGTCAGTCACCGCCTGTTAGAGATTGCAGACCCATTCAGTTTAGGAAATTGCAAAGGGAACCTGTGACCACACTGTCTGCAGTTGTCTGCACAGCTCAGGGATTCAGACCCAGCATGAACCAGCTTTTGGCCCTCATGGGACACTCTTCTAGCTGGTGCTGTGACCAACATGAGAGCAGATCACTTCTCAGCCCCATCTCCCAGTCTGTACCAGGCTGGACTGGAGGATATCTGAGGGCCCTTTATCCCATAGATGTCTGATTCAGGATCAGGACTGTACTTAACCATCTGTGCCCACAGCACTTGGCATGGATGGGGTTCGGCAAATGCATTTGAGTTACACTTGTGTTGAAGTGGAGTCCCAGTTGTAAATGTGATGTGTCTGCCCTCCGTGCCCAACCTCCAGCCCTAACCTGTCTTCCTCTCATTCCCACATCAGGCCAAGTGCAGGAACATGGAGCATGCGCTGCGGGAGAAGGCCAAGGCCTTCTGGGCCATGCGGCGCTCCTATGAGGCCATCGCCAAGCACAATCAGGTGAGTGAACGATGGGGCTGAGTGGGGAGATTGGGTCTACTCTGGGCAGTCGGGGGAGGAGTGAAGATGCGTCGGCCCTGGCTTTGGCTCACATAACCCTCTGGGTAGAGGTGGGCTCTCTTACCTCTGATGGTCCTGTGCAGCCACGTCCTGGATGCTGACCGTGGCTTCTCTGCCTTGGCCCCTCTAAAGACCCAGGTGTGATCATGCCAGCAGCCACAGGAGTGACTTAAAAAGCTACCAACACCATCTGCCCTATGGCACATGCATCATATCACCACCACCTGTGCGTTCAGTGATGACCTGGGACTCATGTAATTTCTTGTTTTCTTTCAGTTCCCACGTCCACTCCATCAGCAATCCTATTCCCCCATCTCTAAAATACGTTATTTCTGTCAAACTCTATGTTCTGGTCCAGGTCACCATCATCTCTCACTGGGCCTCCTGCCTGGGCCTCGTGCTTTCATTCTTTTGTGTTCTGCTTTCCACGGACTGGGGTGATCGTTTAGTAAAACACACCAGCAGTGACCCTCCTCTGCTTAAAACTGCCAGTGGCTTCCAGTCACCCTCGGTACCACCCAGATTCCTTACCATGGCCTCCGAGGCCATTGCCTGACCCTGCCTATCCTCAACCTCATTTACTTCTCTGCCTCATCTTCTTTCTGTCCCTTAAGCAAACTAAGTCTTCACCCCAGAATGTGAGCCCAGCATCTTTGCCATTAAAATCTCAGATGTCCCCTTCAAGAAGCTTTTCCTGATCACCCTCCTCTGTTACTCAATGGCATACTTTCCTGGTTTATTTCCTTGATGACACTTCATTACCTGTAATTACCTTTGGTTTTCTATCTGCTTTTTATCCCTTCCCATCAGCATATAATGAAAACAGGGCACACTATTGCCAATTAACTAGAGGAGTTCTTGGCACACAATAGGTGACCAATAAAAATGTTTGTTGATTGAGTGAAGTGAGTAGGTGACCAATAACTTAATCAAATGAATGAATGGGCTCCTTCTGTACCCACTCTGGTTGTTCTGCCTGGCACCCTCTCTTCCTCCAGGTCCTATGTGGATTGGCAGCCTTGTTTCTGACTTTTGATCTTGGCTCTGGTCTTTGGCTTTCTGAGGTGGCTGCCTCTAGTAATTACCACTCTGTTAGACTCGTGTTAGCGACAGCTGAGCCATGCCTGTTCCGGTTTGCTGGGCGTTGTCCTCAGGAGCCTGTGGTCCCTTCCACTATGTGTCCAAAGGTGAGGATTAGGCCCAGGAAAGGGCCTCATTAACATCTGGCTGTGGGTTTACCCTGAGCCACAGAGCTGGTGGAACAGAGTGGAAGAAAGGACCATGTGACACACTAGGCACCAGGGCAGTAACCGCAAAGCAGACCTATTTCCAAACCTAAGCCCAGTTCGCCAGCGGATCCCTCAACCCCCTCCAAGCTAATCCCCTCCTCTAAAAAGAGGGCAATTCCCTCTTACTAGGATTAAAAAAAAAATTCAGATAAAATAGTGCATATAAGTGCCCAACAGAGAGAAGTCGTTAACATTTCTGATGTCTAATAGACCGACAAACTGGTGGGAGAGAGTTTTCACTGTTTCAGTGGATTATTTTGTCATCTGATGTCAGAGCTATAAATATATGTTGAAATTCCAACTCCAAATAGCAATTACGAACCTGCTATTGCTGGAATTTGTTGAGTTGTTTTTCCAGTAGTCATTGTGGAGTCATGTAGCTTCATCATTGTTCTCTTACTTGGTTTCCTTTTGTGGCTAAAGCCATATGCCTGGCTTGCCTTGTCCAGGACTGGGTTGGGGATACTTGGGGAGTGTCTGTCTGTCCATGTGGCAGTACTGCCTGCCCATCCCAGGGAGTATAGGAGTCCTGAGCTTTTTGCTGAGGCTGAGGGTAATGAGGTCACGTGGGAAGCCCCTAGGATTCCAGCCTGATTAATACTTTGTCTATTAAATTCAGTTTATCAAGTCGATGAGAAAAGTGAAAGTTCTGGTGTTTATTCCTTTACAGTGAGGCCGTCATTGCCCACGGTGAGTGGGCAGGAGTTGACCTTGCACTTGCTGGTTTTTCCTGCCATGCTCTATTCTTGATTTTTCTGTGTGATAAGAATTATCGAGGAGAGGGAAAGCGTCAAGATAAATAGCTAATGCTTGCGGGGCTTAATACCTAGGTGATGGGTTGACAGGTGCAGTAGACCATCATGGCGCACATTTACCAATGTAGCAAACCTGCACATCCTGCACATGTATCCTGGAACTTAAATGTAAAAAAAAAAAAAGAATCACCCTGGATTCTACTCTCTCCAACGCAGACATCAGTCTTTTCAGTCTGATGGGTTAGCCTTGCTGTTTGTCCTCATTTGCATTTCTTTGATTATTGGTAAGTCTGTACACGTTTTCACAAGCATAACGGCCATTTATGTTTCTTCTGTGAATGCTAATTCACATTCTTTTTTTCCCTTGGAATATTTGTCTTTTCTCTCAGTGGATTTGTAAGAGTGCTTTGTACATTAAGAATAATAGCCATTAGTTATAAATGTTGCAAATATACTTCCTGTTTGTCATTTCTTTTTCAGTGGGTCATTTTCAATTTTTTTGGCCATTTTCACTTTTTCAGTGAATCCTTTTGCTATATTTTCAGAGCTATAAACATACAAACAGTCCCTGGCTTATGATTTTTTGACTTTACCATGGTGCACAGGCAATGTGCATTCAGTAGAAACTGTACTTTGAGTACCCATACAACCATTCTGTTTTTCCCCTTCAGTACAGTATTCAATAAATTACATGAGACACTCAGTGCTTTGTTATGACATAGGCTTTGTGTTGGATGATTCTGCCCAACTGTAGGCTAATGTGAGTGTCCTGGGCACGTTTAAGGTAGGCTAGACTAGGCCGGGTGCAGTGGCTCACGCGTGTAATCCCAGCAGTTTGGGAGGCTGAGGCAGGCGGATCACGAGGTCAGGAGATCAAGACTATCCTGGCTAACATGGTGAAACCCCGTCTCTACTAAAAAGGTACAAAAAATTAGCCGGACATGGTGGCGGGCACCTGTAGTCCCAGCTACTTGGGAGACTGAGGCCGGAGAATGGCGTGAACCCGGGAGGCGGAGCTTGCAGTGAGCCGAGATCGTGCCACTGCACTCCAACCTGGGCGACAGAGCAAGACTCCGTCTCATAAATAAATAAATAAATAAGGTAGGCTAGGCTAACCTATGATGTTTTTAGTAGTTTAGGTGTATTCATTGCTTTGACTTAACCGTTTTTCAACTTACGATGGGCTTATTGGGATGTAACCCCATCATACGTTGAGGAACATCAATATTTAACTTTCAGTCCAAAGATGAGATTACTAACCTGCCATTGCCACAGCACACATTTCGAATGGTTTTTCTAACACTTGTCATGGAATTATATTTTTGTCTTTAACTTTATGAATAGTCTCTTGCCATACACACCTCTTACTCTTCTATGTATTCAGTTATCTCATTCTTTCTTCGAGGCTTCTCAGTTTTGTACTGCGCCAAGGAATGTCTTTCTTATTAAAGCTTTCTTATTCCAAGCTTTATTTGCTTTTTCTTTAATTACATTTATGGTTTTATCTTCCCTTTGAAAAAACTTTTTGTGAGGACAGGCACGGTGGCTTACGCCTGTAATCCCAGCACTTTGGGAGGCCGAGGTGGGTGGATCACCTTAAGTCAGGAGTTTGAGACCAGTCTGACCAACATGGTGAAACCCTGTCTCTGCTAAAAAATACAAAACTTAGCCGGGCGTGGTGGCACACACCTGTAGTCCCAGCTACTTGGGAGGCTGAGGCAGGGTGAATTGCTTGAACCCAGGAGGCAGAGGTTGCAGTGAGCCAAGATCACGCCACTGCACTGCAGCCTAGGCGAAAGAGTGAGACTCAGTCTCAAAAAAAAAAGAAAAAAAAACCAACAAACCTTTTGTGGTTATGATTTGGAGTGTGTATATTATTTTAATGATTATTTTAAAATAAATACTTCCTACTGCTCCTTTGGTAAAGCCTCTGGATCAGACAAATTTTAAGTCCTAAGATTAGAAGGCAAATACTTTAAAAAAAATCATTGCTATTTGCAGCCATTCGTTTCTGTGATTCAGGACTTCCTTGTTATGGTGCAACCTAAAGAAGGAACTGAACATTGTATGTAGATGAGATTATAGTACTACAGTTGCAATCTATAAGCTGTGATTTTATTTTTTAAAAAACCCTATCAAAACAACCTATTATTAGGTTGTTTTACTTTCCCATTTGAAATCTGAACTTAGAAATGTGTGCTTATAAACTATTATGTTGATGCTTATAAACTATTATGTTGATGCTTATAAACTATTATGTTGATATTTTATCTATAGGAGTTCTATCCATGATTTCTTTGAACATAAAGTTCCTTTGCTAAAAATGGGAAAGTTGCTGGGCTATGGAGGTTCCCTCCGTATCTGACCCCTGACTCCCTCCCGCTCTCTGCTGTAGGTGGAGGCTGCGTGGCTGGAAGGCCGGATCCGGCAGGAGTTTGATAAGCTTCGCGAGTTCTTGAGAGTGGAGGAGCAGGCCATTCTGGATGCCATGGCCGAGGAGACAAGGCAGAAGCAGCTTCTGGCCGACGAGAAGATGAAGCAGCTCACAGAGGAGACAGAGGTGCTGGCACATGAGATTGAGCGGCTGCAGATGGAGATGAAGGAGGACGACGTTTCTTTTCTCATGGTAAGGAGCTCAGCATCTGGATTCAGTGACAGGGCCAGATGTTCCAGCACCAGCTGGGAGCCACAGCCCACCAGCCCTGGCCAACCTCATCTTCCTGGAGCTTCCCGGGTACTGGCCTGGAAGAGCTCACAAGTGACCTGCTCTGCTTGTGTCATAAAGCTAAAAAGACTCACCAGGGCGGAGTTCCTTGAAACCCTCTTATTTCTTCCTCTCTCTTCTTTTTTTTTAGAGACAGGGTCTTGCTCTGTCACCCAGGCTGGAGTACAGTGGTTGATTATAGCTCAGTGTAACCTCAAACTCATGGGCTCAAGTGATCCTCTCTCCTTAGCCTCCTGAGTAGCTGGGACTACAGGCACGAGCCACCAGGCCCAGCTAAGGTTTTCATGTTTTAACAGTCAGGTGGGGGTGAGGGGGGTCTCACTATGTTGCCCAAGCTGGTCTTGAATCCCTGGCCTCAAGTAATGCTTTCACCTTGGCCTCCCAGGTAGTTGGACTGCTGGCGCTCCACTGTGCCCAGCTCCTGTCTCTTCTTTCTTCCTTTCTCTTGCCCTCTCTCTTACTCTCATTTTTTTCCTGTCTCTACCTTTTTGTTTTGTTTTGTTTTTTTGTTTTTGAGACGGAGTCTCGCTTTGTCGCCCAGGCTGGAGTGCAGTGGCGCCATCTTGGCTCACTGCAGGCTCCGCCTCCTGGGTTCATGCCATTCTCCTGCCTCAGCATCCGAGTAGCTGGGACTACAGGTGCGCACCACCACGCCCAGCTAATTTTTTTTTTTTTTTGTAATTTTAGTAGAGACGGGGTTTCACCATGTTAGCCAGGATGGTCTCGATCTCCTGACCTCGTGATCCGCCCGCCTCGGCCTCCCAAAGTGCTGGGATTACAGGCGTGAGCCACCGCGCCCGGCCTGTCTCTACCTTTTAATAAAATGAATTCTTTTAAAAATCATTCAATTATTTAAATTTTTTATTTAAATATGATGCCTTGGCTTTCTGTCTTCTTAAGAAAAAGATGATTCTGTTCTCTCTTTTAAAGAACAGTATTATTCATTTTTTCTTCCTTTTATTGATTTATTTCTTCTCCATGAGCCATCGGTCCTTACAAATTTCCTGCAGGGAAATTTCTGGGCTTGAAAGCTGGTCTGTAAACTGGCCAGGGTGGTGAGGTGTCTCCTGTCCCTGGAAAACAGCTGACTGCTGTGGAAGGGGTGTCGCTGTAGAGCAGAGTGGGAGGTGACAGGGACGGTTACCTGTTCAGGCAGTGTCACCTCCTGGGTGGGACCTTTAGGAGTTCTCCACCTCACTCAGAGCCTCGAACCATGAAGCCTTCTGTCTCCAAAATGTCCCTGATTATGAAATCATTCTGTGTTCAGAGCTGTCTCTAAAAAGAAAAATGAAGGAAAAAAAAAAGATAGAAAAACCATTTCATGGGATCTAAAAGCTGTGTGTCTCATGGATTCTGTTTAGGGAACTGGGAGTATTGTCTTGCCCAGTACCCAGAGTGCTTTCAGGGATGATTTTGGTTTGTGACTCCTTTTTATTTTTTATTAGCAACTTTATTGAGATATAATTTACATGCTAAACAATTCACCCATTTAAAATGTACCACTCAGTGATTTTTAGTATATACAGAGTTGTGCAACCATCACGACAATTTTAGAACATTTCATGCCTCCAAAAGCAGCCCTGCTTTAGCTGTCACTCCCCAGTTCCTCCTCCCACATAAAAACTGTTACCTAAATTGAGTCTAACAGAGTGGTAATTACTAGAATTAGCAGCCCCTGGCAACCACTAATCTACATACTATCTATATAGATTTACCTATTCTAGACATTTCAAATGCATGGAATTATATAACATGTAACCTTTTGTGACTGCCTTCTTTCAGTCGGCATATTTTGAAACATCATTCATGTTGTAGCATCTATCAGTACTTCATTCCTTTTTATGGCCGAATAATATTGCATGGCATAGATACACAATCATGCATTGCTTGGTGATGGGGATATGTTCTGAGAAATGTGTTATTAGGCAATTTTTTTCATTATGCAAATGTCATGAAGTGTGCCTACATAAACCTACATGGTGTAGCCTACTATACACCTAGGTTATATGGAATAGCCTTTTGCTCCTAGGTTACAAACCTGTATAGCATGTTGCTGTACTGAATACTATAGGCAACTAGAGCCCACTGTTAAGTATTTGTGTATGTAAACATAGAAAAAGTACAGTAAAAATATGGTGATGTAATCTCATGGGACCAGAGTCATATATGTGGTTCCTTGTTGACTGAAACATCGTTATGTCGCACATGGCTATATTACATTTTATTTATTGATTTATCAGTTGGTGGTTGCTGTGGTTTAAATATGTTCCCCAAAATTTATGTGTTGCAAACTTAATCCCCAATGCAACAGTGTTGGGAGGTGGAGCCTAATAAGAAGTGATTGGGTCCTGAGAGCCCTCATGAATGGGTTAATGTTGTTACTGGCAGAGTGGGTTAGTTATTGAGAGAGTGGGCTTGTTATAAAAGTGAATTTGGGCCCCTCTTGCTCTCTTGCTCTTGGTCTTATGTGTGGTCGCTTGCCCTTCTTCCTTCTGCCATGGGATGACACAGCGTGAGGGCTCTCATCAGAAGCCAGTGCCTTGCCCTTGGACTTCCCAGCTTCAGAACCACGAGTGAAATAAACTATTGTTTATAAATTACCCAGTCTGTGGTATTTTGTTACAGCAGCACAAAATGAACTAAGACAGTGGTCATTTGGGTTGTTTCTATTTTGGCTATTATGAATAATATGGCTGTAAACATTGAGGTAGCAACTTTTATGTGGACATATTTTCATTTTTCTTGGAAATACGTCTGGGAGTAGATTTGCTGGATCATATGGTAACTCTAGGTTTAACTATTGGAAGAACTGCCAGGCCATTATCCAGAGCAGCTGTATCATTTTATATTCCCGTCAGGAGTGTATGTGGATTCCAGTTTCTCCACATTTTTGCCAAAATTTGTTTTTTAAAAATTATAGCTATCCTTGTAGGTGTGAAGTGGTATCTCCTTGTGTATTGCATGTCATCATTTCCCTGATGGCTAATGACCTGGAACATCTTTTCATGGGCTTTTTGATCATTAGTAGATCTTCCTTGGACAAATGTCTATTCAGATCCTTTGCCCATTTTTAACGTGGGTTGTCTTTTTATTGTTGAGTTGTAAGAGTTCTTTATATAGTCTAGATACAAGTTCGTTATCGGTTTTAACTCTACAGGTAGGTCTTTGATGCATTTTGAGTTATTTTTTGTATATGGTATAGTAAGGGTTAGCCCAACTTCTTTTTTTTCTTTTTTTTTTTTTTTTTTTGCATGTCAACATACAGTTTTCCCAGTACCATTTGTTGGAAAGACTGTTTATTACTCCATTAAATCATCTTGGCACTCTTGTAAATAATTGATTGATGGTAAA
This sequence comes from Chlorocebus sabaeus, assembly GCF_047675955.1. NCBI lineage: Eukaryota > Metazoa > Chordata > Mammalia > Primates > Cercopithecidae > Chlorocebus > Chlorocebus sabaeus. Next base: position 26,886,505 of record NC_132911.1, on the reverse strand, counting down.
TATGAGGGTTTATTTCTGGACTTTCAATTCTATTCCATTGATCCCAATGCCTGTTTTTATATTAGCACCACATATCTTGATTACCGTTGATTTGTAGTAAGTCTTGAAATTGGGGATTATGAGTCTTCCAATGTTCTTCTTTTTCAAGATGGTTTTGGCTGTTCTGGGTCCCTCGAAATTTTGTGTGAATTTTAGGATCAGTTTTTTAGTTTCTGCAAAGAAGCCAGCTAGGATAACGGATTACAATGAGTCAGCAGGTCAACTTAAGGAGTGTCTTAGTATGTTTTCTGTTGCTATGACAAAATATCACAGACTGGGTAAATTATAAAACAGTCCAAGTTTATTCAGCTCATTGTTCTGGGTGAGGCCAGGAAGTCCAGGAACATGATGGCGCTGGCATTTGGTGCGGGCCATCTCATGGCAGAAGGAGGAAATGAGTGCAAGACACAGTAGTTGCTCATTGTTTTATAGCAACACAGTCTCATGATAACTAAACCGCTTCACAGTAATGACAGTAATCCAATTGTGAGGGCTCTGCCCTCATGACCCAGTCACCTCTTTTTAGGCCCTACCTCCCAACACAGTTGCATTGGGGATTCAGTGTTCAACACATGAACTTTCGGATAATATGTCCAAATCATAGCAGAGATGTTATTGTTAACATCTTGACAATATTAAGACTTAGGATCCGTGGAATACATGACTCCTTTTGAGGTCAGAAACGTATATATTTCCTCTATATCTGTGGCTCTGTGTTGTTATTTTTTTATTTTCATTTTTTTCAGAAACACAAGAGCCGAAAACGCCGGTAAGTTGCCAAAGCGGGTGGAGGGGAGGGCAGGAGTGGGCAGAAATACCAGGGGTGCAAACTCCAGTGGCCCCGGGGCAAGCAGGTGAACAGCCAGCTGGGTGCACCAGCCCACATGAGCTACTGTGCCCTGGTTGTGAGAGGGAGTGGTGGACAATGGCCAGGTGGAGAGAGCCCTCTCACAGCATCCAGTTCCAGCTGGCTCTGGGGCAGTATTGTTCTCCTGAGTGTGGAGGGTCCCCGCCTGCCGTGCAGGGAAGGAGAACACCGTCCTGCACGTGGCTCGCGTTTCTCGGGCCAGTCAATGTCAGGCTTGTTTCTCGGTCAGCCCCCTCCCTCTGAGAGCCTTAGGCCACAGTGGTTTGTGTTGATGGTTGTTGGGTTCACAGGGATGAATGAGGAAGAGCTGTGTCCCAGTCAGAGCTGTCCAAAGATGGAAGAGAGTGCTTTTGGAGGGAGTGAGTTCCCTGTGCTCACTTCCCACTGGCAGTGTGCAAGCAAAGGCCGGAGGACACCTTGGGACCGTTGGACTAGAGCATCCTTAGGGTCCCTTCCAGCTCAGACATCCCGTGAGCCGGATGTGTAAGTGTGATTTCTGCCTGCAAGGATGGCAGCCATGTTAGAGAACCTCCTGTTTGTATTTCTCCTAGGTGGGGCAGGGTGAGCCCTCAGACTGAATTCTGAAGGGCAGTAACAGCCCTGTTGGCCTTGGCCCATCTCCCATCATAGTCCAACCCAGTCTTGTCTTGGGGAAGGTGGCCAGGAAACTTGGGCCTGAGGGAAGGGAATGAGTCCCGTTGCTGGTTTCCAGTTGGCCCAGTTTGGCCTAGGATGCATGACTCTGGCCCTGCCTGCCATACCCCATTGTACTTTTCCAGACTCTTCTGCACCATGGAGCCAGAACCAGTCCAGCCTGGCATGCTTATCGATGTCTGCAAGTACCTGGGCTCCCTGCAGTACCGCGTCTGGAAGAAGATGCTTGCATCTGTGGAATCTGGTGAGCGGGGGTGCAGGCAGATGTCCCAAGCATGGGTGGAAGCCCTTTATGTTAGCAAAGAGGCACCAAGGCTGGTCTCTGCCCACCTCCCACCTTCTCAGAGGTCCCCTCCTCTCTCAGGTGATCCCTCTGCCAGGCCCTTGCAGGCGAGTTCCCGTACCCTGGTCTTCTCCACTCTGCCCAACACCTCCAACCCTCCTGGTAGAATGCCTTCTCTCAGGACCGTGACACTTGGTCCCCTCTTCAGAGAGGGAAACTGGCTTCCTTGTGTATTCAGAACTGTATTTTGTATGATAAAAGACCTCCTCCATCCGGGATCGCCTCTCACAAGGCGACTGCAGCCCACACGAGCCACAGTGTCCTGGTTTTACAGGGAGGAATATCACTGACTCAGGGAATGGGCCATGCTGTCCTAACATCCCTGGGTCGTGTGACCCAGGGATGAGTTCCTGTGTGAGTTCCTGTGGCTGCCATAACAAAGGACCCAAACTGGAAAATGAGAGAAGTCGACTCTTTCACAGTTCTGGAGGCTAGAAATCCAAAATCCAGATGTCGGCAGGGCCAGGCCCCTCTGAAGCCTGTAGAGGGGAGTCTTCATTGCCTCTTCCATCTCCTGCTGCCTCCTGGCCATTCTTGGCCTTACTGGCTCCCCCTCAGCACTTTGATCCCCACCTCTGCCATCACAGCATTTCCCCCTGTGTGTCTGTATCTGTCTCCTCTTTATTATAAGGACACAGGTCATATTGGATTGGGGACCCTCCTCCAGTCTTACTAACACATGTACAACCACCCCACTCCCAAATAAGGTCACACTCTGAGGTACAGGGGTCGGGACTGCCACATATCTTCTGGGGGATACAGCCCAACCCCTGCCACGGCTCCAGCCCTGGGCCGCTCCTTGCATGGACTTGGGGCCAGGTGGGACACAGTGGTTGGTTTGTGGGGCTGGAGGTATCCACGTGTGGCCTAAGGGACTTCAGGTTTGCTGATTCCCCATTTCTGCCCCTGCTCGCAGTACCCTTCAGCTTTGACCCCAACACCGCAGCCGGCTGGCTCTCCGTGTCTGACGACCTCACCAGCGTCACCAACCACGGCTACCGCGTGCAGGTGGAGAACCCGGAACGCTTCTCCTCGGCGCCCTGCCTGCTGGGCTCCCGTGTCTTCTCTCAGGGCTCGCACGCCTGGGAGGTGGCCCTGGGGGGGCTGCAGAGCTGGCGGGTGGGCGTGGTACGTGTGCGCCAGGACTCGGGCGCTGAGGGCCACTCGCACAGCTGCTACCACGACACACGCTCGGGCTTCTGGTACGTCTGCCGCACGCAGGGCGTGGAGGGGGACCACTGCGTGACCTCGGACCCAGCCTCGTCGCCCCTGGTCCTGGCCATCCCACGCCGCCTGCGTGTGGAGCTGGAGTGCGAGGAGGGCGAGCTGTCTTTCTATGACGCGGAGCGCCACTGCCACCTGTACACCTTCCATGCGCGCTTTGGGGAGGTGCGCCCCTACTTCTACCTGGGGGGTGCACGGGGAGCTGGGCCTCCAGAGCCTTTGCGCATCTGCCCCCTGCACATCAGCATCAAGGAAGAACTGGACGGCTGAGCCGGCCCGGGGCTGCCCAGGTCTTGTGCCACGGCACTGTTTTCTTTCTGCCCTCTTCCTAATGCCCACATTGCTTGGGCACTGCTGTGCCCCCACCTCCTTGCCAGGCTCTTCCCCCTGTCCCGCCTGGTCCTTTTCCGTGACTCCAGGCTGTGCCTCTCTCCATGTTTGGTCCCTTCTCTGTTCACAGTCAGGAGCTATCTGGGTGGCACCTCACTGGCCAGGCTCTCCCGAGTCGTGGCACCTCCACAATGTGAATTTTCTGAATCCCCATTCCCAGATTTCTGAGAATAATGTTTACTTCTAGAATGGGCCTGTTGTAAGCCATCTCATCCAGGTGTGGTAAAGCCCTTGGATGAGGCGGGGACTGCCATGGAAAGGAAAGTTTGTTACTTATGGTTCCAAGAGGAGGGGCTGCATAGGAAAGCCCCAGGGTGGGTCAGAGGGAGGAAGGAGGGAGGGGAACAGTTGGGCAGGAGACTTCGTCTGCTTTTCTCAGGAGGAAATGGGCAAGGCAGAGTAAGCAGGGGAGACAGGTTTAGGGGTAGCTGACTTGAGTAATTTCAGTGGCTCTCAGCGTAGGGGCTGGTCTTTTTGTCTGATACCTGGCCCCAGGATAGTCAGGACAGGTGAATGTTGGCCTGGGGTGTGACAGCCCTGGGAGAGCCATGTGAAGGAGGCAGCTGGCACCATCGCTCCGGATTAGTTGGTTTCCGTAGGAAAGGTGTGTGCTCAGCCGGATGCTTGCTATCTTCAGGGATTAGGGGATTGGCTAGCCTGGGAGGAGCAGTCTGTCTAGGTCAGCGAGACCCCAGATATGAGAGCATCAAGAGTACAGGAAATACAGTTAATGCAGGGCCTCTGCATGGCTGTATCCCCCGTCCCCATCAGATCAGCTCTGATTGATCTGTTCTTGCACAGTTTCTTCTGAACCCAGGGTTGCAGAGCACTTAAACACAACATTTAAAATCGTGGTTTCGGCCTATTTCCTTGCCAGGCCCGTTTCCCCACCTGGAAATGAGATAGGAAGACTGGATGAGGACATCCTGCTATAGTCGCTGTGGAGGAAATTCCTCTGGTTAATTCTCATCAGTGTCTGCAGAAAGGAAGGAAAGGGGGTACCCTTTTTGGTTGGGAAGAAAGGAGAGGGGTGGTGCCGTGGACGTGGCCCTAAACGCTGTGGGAGAGGGAAGAGGAGACTGGGCCTCGCTGCCCTCTTGTCTCTGCTGACATCAGCCTGGTCATGCTTGCTCTACCACTTGCGATTTCATCCTGAATTACTTCCTCCACCGTGCCTGCAGACTTTTCCCTAGGCTTGTTTTTTCTCCCACATCTCTGAAGAGAGTTTTTAATCGTCAACTCACTATGTCCCAGGAAGTGGCATCATAAAAGGAAGTTTTTTTTTTCCTAGGAGCAGTGTTAAAATCTGGGTCACATTCCTGACCAAGGACTCAGCATCCCACTTTCTGCCCATCCCCTCCAGTTCACAAAAACTGACATTTTAAACAAATCATGACTCATGCCTATTAGTTGATTATAAGTATATTGTGTACACTGGTTACATAAAACTTAGAGCCACAAGGAGGGCCCAGGTAGGCAATGCCAGTGTGTGAAGGGGCTGGGTTGGGTGTGGTGAGGATGTTGGCAAACCAGCGCATGCACCTGGTTGGAAGATGCTCAGCCTCACAAAAACTCCAAGCCCTTTGGGAGCCAAAGCGTCTGAGAGTGTGACACTCCTATAAAGTATTTATCACACCCATTAATATAATTTCTATATAATAAACTTGACCTGAAATTATTTCATTCGTTATATTAAAATTTTAAAAATGTTTTTTATTTTCACTCTAGATATGGGAAGAGTTTTTTGGTTTTTTGTTTTTTAAACAGGATAACTTGAGCAGGCCAGGCCTCTTAAAAAATGATATTTGAGCTAAAACTCATTTTTCTTTTGGCATTTTCTTTTCAACGTTCTTATAAGCAAAGTTCATCCACGTTGTAGCATGTGTTCAGCTTTATTTTTTCGTTAATATTCCATTGTATGGAATGATAGTACTACATTTTATTTATCATGCATCGATTGGTGGACATTTGGGTTGTTTCTACTTCTTGACTATTATACATAAGGCTGCTAGGAACACTTGTGTACAAGTTTTTGTGTGGACATATGTTTTCATTTCTCTTTGGTATCTGCCTGGGAGCAGATTTGCTGGATCATGTGGAAACTGTTTAACCCTTGAGGGACTCCCAAGCTGTTTTCCAGTGTGGCGACACAATTTTATATCCCGTCAACAGGGCATGAGGGTTCTGATTACTCCACATGCCTCAGTGCTTTTTATTATCCATCTTTAGCCGTCCTAGTAGGGGTGATGTGGCATTTCATTGTGATTTTGGTTTGCATTTCCCTGATGGCGAATGATATTGAGCATCTTTTCATGAGCTTATTGGCCATTTGCATATGTTCTTAGGACAACTATCTTTGGATCACTTGCTCCTTTTTTAATTGGGTTATTTGTCTTTTTATTATTGAGTTGTAAGAGTCCCTTTATAGCCTAGCACAAGTTCCTTTAACTGGTATATGATTATAAAATTTTTCTCTGTGAACTGTTTCATTTCCTTGATGATGTCCTTTGAAATACTAAAGCTTTTAATTTTGATGATGTCCAGTTTTTATTTTTTCTTTTGTTGTATATGTATCCTAGAAATCTCACTTTTGATACCGTCCTCAGGTCCATGTAAGTTCTGGGTTTTGGCTCAGGGATGGGGCAGTTGTTCTGTTGGCAGGAAGCCCTAGTCCACGAGTTCATTAATTCTTCCCGGAAGTCCCTCTCCTGCCCTCACCTTCCACTCACCCCGTCACTCTCCTTCTCATTACTGTGTCCAGGCTCAAAGCAGCAGCTCCATGGGAAGGTCCCCGTTCTCCAGTTTCTCTCACTTTTGCATCCATTCCACGTGCACCATCGTTCATGTTCCCATCACCCGGAAGGACCCCACTTCCAACCCGCTGCAGTGCATTTCTCCAGGGCAGCTCTCAGGGCATGTTGTCATCGCGCTCTGCCTTTATACCTGGAGTCTTCTCAGTCTCTTCACACACCGCTGCAGCCGGACCAGGCTCCTGTTACCCTTGAAACAGACCACCTGCCCTCGCCAGGGGCCCATTGTCACTGAAATGTCCTGACCTCAGTTGCTCTGGCTCTTCTGGTCATATTGACTCTGCCACTTACATGATATCTCCTGGGGCACACTCTGCCTGCCTGAGCTTATTTCCTCATCTGCAGAAGTGGGGCCCCTCCCCACCTCCTGAATGTCTCAGCAGCGTGAGCACCTCAGAAACCAGAGTCTCAGAGCATGCGAGAACCTCAGTGACCTCCAGGCTCCCAGTCACGTCCATGTCAGCCACCTGGTATCAACTGGTCAGAATTAGGTGCACAGGGACCATTTCCTTTTTCGCTTCTTCTTGTGGGGGTTGAAATTTCTCTCAACATAATTTGATTGCTCCATATCACAATAGTGGAAGTCTTTCATGACCCTTGTGATGAGTGATGGGGAAGTGGCAAGAGTTTTCCCAGCTCCAGAGTGACATTCGAGACCCCTCCCTGGCTGGCTCCTGCTACCGTGGTCACCACTGTTTACACAGACCCTGCCCAGCCTTCCTGGGTGCAGGGTCCCATTGTTCCTCCTGCCTGCAGCGCCTGTCGCCCTCCTTTTATTGTCCCTCAGTCCCCCTTCTCAGCTTGGTGGTGCCTTCCCAGACCTGCCCGGGGCTCCCTGGGCTGCCACTGCATGCTGTCCGTTTTGCTGGAAGAGCACCTCGCTGTCTTTTGTGCTTGGAGACCTGGGAGTGCAGGAAGCATGTCATCTTCCTCTTTCAGGCCCCAAATCTGTGAATGTTGCTAGACCATAATAAATGATTGTTGAGGCCAGGCGCGGTGGCTCATGCCTATAATCCCAGCACTTTGGGAGGCCGAGATGGGTGGATCACCTGAGATTGGGAGTTGGAGGCCAGCCTAACCAATGTGGTGAAACTCCATCTTTACTAAATACAAAGTTAGCCATGCATGGTGGCACATGCCTGTAATCCCAGCTACTTGGGAGGCTGAGGAAGGAGAATCGCTTGAACCCAGGAGGCGGAGGTTGCGGAGAGCCGAGATGGTGCCATTGCACTCCAGGAGCCGAGATGGTGCCATTGCACTCCAGCCTGGGCAACAAGTGAAACTCCGCCTCAAAAAAAAAATAACAAAAAATAAATAAATGATTGTAGAGTATGTATATGGTTAGAGACGTGCACTGCGGGGCAGGAAAGCTGCCCTTGAAAGTGCCGCAGACCAACTGGTGGCATTTTGGTAAGGAGAAAGTGGCATGAAGCCCACAGTCCAGATTCTGGATCCAGATGCAAGCCCTGTGATTTCTGAGCTGCCTGAATCTTCTGACCCTCTGCTCGCTCACGTAGAATGAAGATGACAATATCTACCTCGGGCACTTGTGGGGATTCAGTGAGGAAAATGATGGTAAAAATGTGAAGTATTGTGTTCTAAACTTAGGACAGGATTAATACACATTGGCTAGTTCTTCAGAAATGGGAGATTCTGAATATAGAATTGTGATTCCCAGTGATGACAAATCCCAAATAAAAGTGAGAGATTGAGAAGTAGAAGTTACCTGTGTTGGGAGTGCTCCGATTTCTTCAGATTTTTAACAAGAATGTTTGCATAAAACTCATGTTCATGAAAAACTTTCGGTAGCATGAGAAAATGGCTATGTTGTAAGAACCCAAAAAATAGGATTCAAAGCAGTAAGTACAGGCATGCAACCACTCACAACAAGCAGGAGCCTGTCTTTAATTTGTGTTTTTTGATTAGATAATCCGTTTACATGGCTGTGAGTCCCAAAGGTACAAAATGTACTAGAACAGTGTGTCTCCTTCTGCCCAAACACTCAGCAACACCCCTGGTAGGCAACATATATTACCAGTTTTTTTTTCAATCTTCCCAGAGATGTTTTATGCATAGCACATATCCTGTTGATGGGTATATTCTGTTCACCCCAATACATTATAATTTAGAGCAGACAGCTCTAGCTGTCATCCCTGAGTATCCCAACCAAGAGGCAAAAACCCCAAAGATGTTATTAAAATCCTTTTCTCTCAAGGGGGCGGTCTGTACTGATGTTTTCATGCAGTCCGTTCAGTGGATGGATTTGACTTTCTGTTTGTGTTTAAATACTTCACCTTGAGGTTTTAAAACAGAAAAAGCAAAGCAGAAACCTTAAACCTGAGACCTCAATACACATGTCGCCCAGGCTGAAGTACAGTGGTGCGATCTCAGTTCAATGCAACCTCCACCTCCCGGGTTCAAGCAATTCTCCTGCCTCAGCCTCCTGAGTAGCTGGGATGCATGTGCCACCACACCTGGCTAATTTTTGTATTTTTAGTAGAGATGGGGTTTCGCCAGGCTGGTCTCAAATCCCTGACCTCAGGTGATCTGTCCGCCTTGGCTTCCCAAAGTGGTGGGATTGCAGGCATGAGCCACTGTGCCCGGCCTCAATGTACATTTTTAAAATCTAAATTCACTAGAACCCTTACAAAGGTTTCTGGTGGTTAAGAGGCTGGGATACCAGATTGGACAACCTGGACCTAAACTCTGACTCAACCGCTGTGTGACCTTGGGGGAGTTACTTAACCTCTCTGTGCCTTAGTTTCATCGTTAGGAAAATGAAGACAGTAAGAGTTCCTACCTCATAAGGTGGATATGAGGTTAAATGAGCAAATGTGTGAAACACTTAGAAGAGGATCTGGCACAGTTGGGAGTTTACTGTTTTACCTGGCTCTGCTATTTAAATAGTTGCAAGATTGATATAGCCATTGTATTTTTCTGTTAACAGGGAAACTTGGACATTTGCATGTGTTTTCCAGGTCATTCCATTCTAGCATCCTGTGATTCATAATTTATGTCACTAGCAAAAGCCTATGTCTTGTGCACAGTAGGGATTGCTGACTCAGGGTGCTGCTGCTGGCCAATATTCCAGAACCTGGGATTGGGAGCAGAAACTTTGTCTCATGTTTTGACCCTAGGGTGGAAAAAAAGACTAATGAGTCATAATGTTTTAGGCATAAAGGTTATTCTGGAGAAGAGTGAGATCTTTAAAAAAGTTCATAAAATTAGTAATCGATTATGCACAATGAAATCATGTTGTTATGTTCCAGAGATGACATACGTACTTGTATGTATGAGATTAAAGATGATGACAAATACTGACTCATGTCCACTGTGAAGGTGACCTTAACTTCCAGTAGCACTGGAGCTATTTGGACAAAAATGATGGTTAGCGATGTGAGATGCTGGGATTACAGCATCTCCCTTCCAGATTTCAAAAAGAAAATGCAGCTTCTTGCACTGGCTTGTGCCACTCACTCCTTCTCCCAGCCGTGACTGGAGGACCTGACAGATGCCTTCAGGAACTACTAAACAGTAAGTACTGAAGTCTGATGGCCCAGGGCACGGGGAAGCTCCCCTTCTCTGGGGCGCTGCTTGTCCTTGTTTGTGGGTGTCACCTGGGTGGGATTCTTCTGCCAGGGAATAGGCTGAGGAAGACGGGAGATTCTGGTTTCTATGGATACTGGGCTAGCTGGGATTTGCATAACAGTTCAGAGAACAGACAGTCTGGGAACAATGTGGACCCAGGAGGAACATCAAGGCACATGGAAACGAGTTGGAGGGTCTGGGCAGCCGTGTTGCATACAGCCCCCTTCTAGGGACACGAATCTGTGTCTTCCCCTGCTCTCTGGATAGGCAGCAGTGTGGAGCCCCGAGGATGGAGGGAGGTTGTGTGTGAGCAGTGCCCCAACCAGGGTATGGCACATACTTGGGGCTCAACAAATATTGGTGCTTTTTACTCTCCACCCCCTCTTAAGTTGGCTATGGGCATGCGAAACCTCCCTTGTTTACTTAACAAAGCATCTCATGTAGGCTCTATTGTAATCCCTACTACCTGAGCACTGTGTGAGATAGGCTCCAAAAAGGGGTCAGAGGGCTTGTTCAAGATCACAGGACTAATCAGTGACAGAGCTGAACCTCAGACCCTAGTCTCCTGGTGTTACTGTCCCTAGATCTCAAAAACATCTGGGTTTGCAGCAGTAAATGTGGTATAATCCAGGCAGTTCAGTTGATGAGGGGCTGAACTAAGATAGGGGGTGTGGGGGTAAGGCAGGGGATATGGCGAGAAGTGGGCGGTTAGAAATCCTGGTGGAGGTGGGATTACCAGGCAGACCATGTACAGACTGGACCGGGTGAAGAAAGGAGGCTGCGAGGTTTCTGTCCTGAACGACTGATGCTGGTCACTGGGACGTGGTGAGGTCAGTGCAGCGTTTGGGGACATGGGGTGGAAGCGCAAGGAAGGCCATTAGAGAGCTCTGGAGTCCAGGATCTGCACGGGAGATGCGGAGTCGTGCGGCACAGGCACATTTTAGATGGGGAGCTGAGGATTCAGGTTAAAGACCTATGAGGAGTGAATAGAGGCAGAACTGCAACCAAAGGAAGGCGGCGTAACAGATGCAAATATAAACACGTTGAACAGCAGTGCCAAAAGACCCCGAATTTAGGTATAATGGGGATGGAAAGCAACACATGGACTCGTTTAAGGCAGCATACAGCCTGCAGCCCCCAGCATGGCTTTGCCCAGTACCAGGGAAGACAGAAGCAAAGATGAAAATACCGATGACCAACAAAAAGTGATGGATGGCCAACCTACTGGCAGAAATTGGGGAGGATTTCCCCTAACTATGAAGCCCATGGACCCTGAGTTCCAGCAGCCACCCAGACACATCGAAAGGTGCTTTGTCCCTTCCTCCCTCTCCCCTGTCTACACCGAGGATCAGACGCCACTGAGGTTCCGATGTTGGACCTTTGGGGTCTAAAGAGGTGGTCTGGGTGCTGCAGAGTCGTGCTCCCGGGTTACTCCTTGCAGCATGCCCTTTTGCTCTCTGAGAGCCTGGTCTCAGCTGTAGGAAGTAAGGGAGGACTCCCACTGTGGGGCTCCAGGGACATCTGCAGCATGTGACAGGCGGTTACTGAGCTTGACATTTGTTGAGTGAATGCCTAAACAATTGAATCAACCCCCAGGGAGAAAGTGAAATTGGGAAATGTGAAAGGGAAATAAATCTTGGAGCCCCCAAATCACCAAGCTAAAGGGCGAAGTCAAGCTGGGAACTGCTTAGGGCCAACCTGCCTCCCACTCCATTCAAAGTCACCCCTCTGCTCACTGAGATAAATGCATATCTCATCGCCTTCTTTGGAGAGGCTAATCAGAAACTCAAAAGCATGCAGCCGTTTGTCTCTCATCTACCTGTGACCTGGAAGCCCCCTCCCTGCTTGAGTTGTCCCGCCTTTCCAGACAGAACCAATATACACCTTACATACATTGATTGATGTCTTATATCTCCCTAAAATGGATAAAACCAAGCTGTGATCTGACCAACTTGGGCACATGTCATCAGGACCTCTTGAGGTTGTGTCACAGGCGCACATCCTCAACCTTGGCAAAATAAACTTTTAAATTAACTGACACCTGTCTCAGCTTTTCAGGGTTCACGGAAACAAAAATTGAGGCTGTGAGATCTAGCCATTCTCCTGAGCATCGGGGCATTATTTTAATTAAGGGAGTTTCCTGACATGTCCTAACTCTCTACTGTTCTCCAGCTGCTTTTTGAAGTGGCCAGGAATACTGTTTTCTTCTGTCCTTCATCCTGTCGTCACCCACGTCCGTGTGAACAGACTACCAAACAGGCTTTGTGTGAGCAACAAGGCCGTTTATTTCACCTGGGTGCAGGCGGGCTGAGTCCGAAAAGAGAGTCAGTGAAGGGAGACAGGGGTGGGGCCGTTTTATAAGATTTGGGTAGGTAAAGGAAAATTACAGTCAAAAGGGGGTTGTTCTCTGGCGGGCAGGGGTGGGGGTCACAAGGTGCTCAATGGGGGAGCTTTTGAGCCAGGATGGGCCAGGAGAAGGAATTTCACAAGGTAGTGTCGTCAGTTAAGGCAGGGACTGACCATTTTCACTTCTTTTGTGATTCTTCACTTGCTTCGGGCCATCTGGGTGTATACGTGCAGGTCACAGGGGATACGATGGCTTAGCTTGGGGTCAGTACCCATCCTAGCGACTGCAAGCTCCAGGAAGCAACTGGGCAGAGAGGAGGGGGTACTGGCGGCAACATGGTGCATCCTGGGAGGTGGAATTCTTACAGGACAGTGCGGCAGGGATAGGAAGCACCTTTTCCAGTGAGCATGTGGGTTTGCAGTTTCTTGTTCTGTGTTTTTGTCAGTCCTCATTTTCATAGTTTCAGGAGAGCTATAGGCACAGAAGATTTCGCCTTCAGACAGCAGAACCACCCCACTGTGATGCTGAGAGAGGCTGGGAGGGTGCTGGCAGCTGGGTCACCCCAACCACTGTTCGTTGTACCTGTCTCATCTCCTGTGTGGGTTTTATGTGGAGCTGAGGGAATTTAGGATTTAGATTTCACCTCCTTTGGTGTTGAGTCTATTAATTAAAAACAACAGGCTCAGCACAGTGGCTCACGCCTGTAATGCCAACACCTTGGGAGGCCAGGGAGGGGGGATCACTTGAGCCCAGGCATTCCAGACCAACCTGGGCAACAAGCGAGACCCCATCTCTCCAAAAATTTTTTTAAAAATTAGCTGGGCATGGTGGTGTGTGTCTGTAGTCCCAGCTACACGAGAGGCTGAGGTGGGAGGATCTCTTGAGCCCAGGAGTTCGAGGCTGCAATGAACTGATTACACCACTGGACTCCAGCCTGGGCGACAGAGTGAGACTCTGTCTCTTAACGTAAATAAATAAAATAAAAACAACGTGGGGGCATGACAAAATACCACAGAACAAAGGGGAGGAATTATCCTGAAGATTCTGTGGAAGAAAATAATCTCTTTAAAAGGCCATCTGCAGTACCTGGAAGGAAGTTTTGGCATCCTTAATAAGGAGTCATCTCTTTAAACAGGAACAGACGGAGGAAGAGGACAGGAGGCTGAGTATGAGAAGGGAGTGAGTGAGTGAGAGCAAAACTGCAAGGAAACTGAGACGATCACAGCGGACTTGAAACTCATAGAAGAGACAGTCAAGAACAAAGCTGCAACCAAGACAGAAAAATGGAGTAAGCGACATGGAAGATAAATTTGAGAAACATTGCCAGAAGACAGGGAGAGGGAAAAAAGAGGAGGGGAGGGAAGGGGAGGAGAGGCAGGGCAGAGGAAGGATTAAAGTCTAACAAAAATTATAGGAAAAAAATAAGAATAAATTAAAACTGAAATGAATGATAGAATTGAAGATTGGAAGTGCTTGTCACATTCCAAACAAATTCATGGCAAATACTTTGAATTATAGGATACAAAATAAATTATAATAACATCCAGGACTACAAAGCAAAACAACACAACACAACAAAAACCTAGCAATTACCAAGGAATAAAAATCAGTCTGCTTTGCCAAAAGACAAATGGGAAAATATGTACAGAATTTTGAGAAAGATTGTGAATCATCTGGAATTTTGTATCCAGACAAGTTGTGCAAAGGTAAAATAAATGACATTTTCAAAATGCAAGGATTCAGAAAATATGCCATAAGTGAACCCCACTTGGAATAATTTGATTGAATATGTGTTATATTGCAAATGTCAAAAGTTCTTGGAAGAGATGATATATAATGTTAAATAGAATTTGACAACAGTGATCATATTATATAACTCCAGATTATAGTAACCAAACCCAGAATATTTGGAGGCAAGGGAAGTAAAGTTTCTTAAATCCCCATATGGAGGAAAAGAGGTGGGAAGGAACAGAATTCTTTTGTAAAGTATTGTTTTATTATGTATTTCTGATATTGAAACAAGTATATGTTGAAAGGTTGCTTTCAGGGACCACTGAAACTAGGAGACTTTTAAAACAGCATACATTTCTTCCAAAACATGAAAAAACAGAGAAGGAAAAAGATAGTCTATGCAGAAAGAATGACAACAAATGAAATAGTAATAAAAGAAAATGTCATCATTGCTATGCCGGCAGATACACATTATCTAAATATTCTTATTAAAAACTAAGATTCTCAAATTTTAAAAACCCTATAATTGGCTTCTGATAAAAAAATCTCAAACTAAATGACCAACTGAATCACAGTACCAAGGAGTCTCATTTCTAACAAAACAGATCCAAACAAAACAGGATGGTGATCATTTCAGGCAGGAATTCAAAGGAAAAGGGCAAAATGAGATATAAAGAGATTTTTTTTTTTCCTGGAAAATAAAAAAGTCATCAAATACATGAGGCACGTTCTTTGATATACACTGAAAGTTTGGTGGTGTAATGATTACCTAGAAACTCAATAGAATTAACTGATAATAAAAGACTTGGTGAAGTGAATTCAAATGACATTAGTTTATAAATATGAACACTTGATATCAGCAATATTCAGGAAGAAAATATGCTGGAAATAAGACTCCATAATAGCAACCGAAATATAAAACTACCTTGAATTAAATTTTAAACCAGAACTATAAAACTTTACTGAAATCTAAAAAACTAATTAGAATAAGCAGTCATAACTCGAAATACCTAGAGGTCTGGTTTTAAATTAGACAAAGTGATTTTTATTTCATTTGGAATAACCAAAAAAAGCAAAATATTTTTAGGAAAACAATAATTTCACTAAGATGTATCTTTTTTTTTTTTTGAGATGGAGTCTCGCTCTGTCGCCAAGGCTGGAGTGCAGTGGCATCATCTCGGCCCACTGTAAGATTTATCTTAAGGAAATATTCAGATATTAGGACAAGAAAATCTGTACAAAAGATCCGTCGTTCATCATGGAATTATTTAAAATAGAAAATAGTTGAACATAATCTAAATATCCAACAGTAGGGGAAGAGTTCGGTGCATTATTCCATATGCTGGAATGCTACGAAGCCACTTAAAAAACAAAATTTAAAAAACAAGAATATTTAAAGACATGAGGAAATGCTTACTTGGCTAAAGCCAAACCCAAACTATAGTC
Organism: Chlorocebus sabaeus; assembly: GCF_047675955.1. Classification (NCBI taxonomy): domain Eukaryota; kingdom Metazoa; phylum Chordata; class Mammalia; order Primates; family Cercopithecidae; genus Chlorocebus; species Chlorocebus sabaeus. The sequence continues at coordinate 26,871,065 of NC_132911.1, read as the reverse complement.
AATGCGATGCCAAATTTGTAACTCTATCATATTTTAGATACTGTTAGCCATGGATAGCTCTGGATGCTGTTTACACGTTTGTTGACCCCTATCCCCCCCACTCCTCCTCCTCCTCTGTTTTCTAGAATGAGAAGCGTGACATTTATAGTGAGAAAGGGTCGCCGTATGAAAACGCCAGTCGGTTAGGTTTGGTTTAGTACGTGCTTCTTGGTGCCCTGGACACAGGGTTTTCTTTTAAGAGCTGCCAGGCTATAAGGAAGACTCACCACAAGCGAAAGCGGGCGTAACCCCTGGGCTGGGTCCCAAGAGAGAGGAAGAGAAAATATGGGGACAAGGGAAGTCGCCGCCTTGACTCATTAGCAGGACGCAGTCACCTGCTGAGAAACAAGCGGCGAAGTTCCCCGGAGAGAAACCGGTGACGCCCTGGAAGAGAGGGGCTGGGGGAGGAACTACAGTGGGAAGGGGCCCTCGCTAGGCACAGCCTAGAAGGTCCGGGTATGCAGGGCGGGCGCCCACGGAGCCCAGTCGGCCGCGTATAGAACTGCAACTACTACTACTACCCAGCGGGTGCAGGAGGCTCATTAAGGCATCCGGGGCTTAAGAAACTTCGTCGGCAGGGGCGCTGCTATTGGCTCCCGCGACTGGCATGATGTCACTGTCATCCAATCTGAACTCAGTTGCTCCTCCGAGTCTAATGAGTTAATTAGGAGTTAATTAACTCTTCCTAAGCCATAGGGGCAACAAAAACAACCCTCCTCAACTCTTCGCTGTACTTTGCCAGATAGAGGAGTAAGAAGGTGGAAATGGAAATAAACTGAATAAGAGCAGACGGGCAGGTTTTATAGATAGAAGGTGTGTGTATATATATACACACACACGTGTGTATATGTGCACATATATACATATATACACCTTAAATCTATATAAATACATATGGTGTATATAAATATATTTACATATATACCATACATAAATTTATATAAATATATATTTACATATGGCATATAAATTTATATATAATTTATATAAATATATTTAACTATATAAGTATAGTTAAATACACATACTATATAAACCATATATAAAATATACCATATACCATATGTACATTATGATATGTACATGTATGATATATTTATACATAAAGTAATGTATGTTCACTCAGAAATATGTATAAGGAATCACCCAGAATTCCACCATCCAGAGTTAATACTATTAAACATTTTTATGCAGTTTCTTTTTATATGTTTAAACTCAAAAGTGTGAGATTTGTACAGAAATTAGATCACACTATATTTTTGTAGCCCTTTTATTCACTTACTGTTTTCTTTGCTATTTAATATCTTCAAATGTATAGGATTTAGTGGCTGTAAACCTTTTCAACTAAATAGACATTCCATAAGTGTACCATTTTCCTTTATGGAAATCTGTGGCATCAGTTTTACTGGCTCCAATGATTTGTACTGAGTATATCATAATTGACTTCTAAAATTTCCAGGACAAGTCTGCGTACCATGGCTCACACCTGTAATCCTAGCATTTTGGGAAACTGAGGCAGGTGGATCACTTGAGGGCAGGAGTTTGAGACCAGCCTGGCCAACATGGTGAAATCCCATCTCTACTAAAAATACAAAAATTAGCTGGGTATGGTGACACACGCCTGTAATCCCAGCTCCTCAGGAGGCTGAGGCAGGAGAATCACTTGAACCTGGGAGGTGGAGGTTGCAGTGAGCTGAGATCATGCTACTGCACTCCAGCCTGGGTGACAAAGCAATACCCCATCTCAAAAAAAAAAAAAAAAAAAATCCCCAACTCACCATTATAAGCAGTACTGCAATTGACACACTTACACATTTGCATACACATTGTATTTTAGGAGTCCTGTTCAATTAGGATAAATTCCTAGAAAGAAAACTCCTGTGTCAAAGATGAAAATAAATGTTAGGCCCTTCTGTCCGAGATGGTAGACTGGACCCAGGTTTCCCTCCTCTTTCTGAGACACCATAACAAAGTTAGTAAAGTTATAAACCCACAACAACAAAGTCAATGGACCATGATGGGGAAGAAATTTGACAATGCCTTTTTATGATTTTGGTCAATTTTCATAATCACCCTAAGAAACAGAGACCCAACATGAAATAGGTCCTCAGCACTGTAGGCTCCTCCTCTACAGAATCCCGTGTAACCTCCCTCAGAGTCCATGAAGGTGGATCTTAAATTACAGTGGTCTGGGTTCTAACAGCTCATCTGGGGGATAGGTGTTCAAAACTTGAAATGCATTACCCAGGAGATAGTAAGATTGCTTCTATATTACTGCGGAATAACTCCATCTACAGCTTTTGTCCCCAAGAGTACTCTTCTTTGTTTCCTTCTTCCTGGGATGTTTCCTACATTCTGGGCTCAGAACCCTGCTGGATGAATCCCCGATACCTGCACTGCCCATGGGTTTCTGTTGAAATGCTCCACCCAGTCCAAGGAAAAAAATGAAGCAGACAGAGACAATGCACTGTCTTCCTTCTTTCTTCTCTTTGGATTTTTGAAGAGCTGTGGCGATCGTCCTTGAAAGGGGCCTTTGATAGGATCAGCCCCCTCATCTTACAGTCTGGGAGCATGAAACCCACTTCCTTTCTCCATCCCAGACAACACCTAGGACCTCAAGTTCTGCAGCCAAATCCTCAGGCCCAGGTTGGGATAGCCAAGGGCAGTCTGTTTCCTGTTTATTTATTTGTTTGTTTATGTTTTTTTCTTTTTTCATGACTTCCCAAATTTCACTGTGTTTGAGCCTCTGCCAGGCACTGAGATACATGCAGAGGATAAGAGGATAACAGGATATGGTCCTTGAACTTGAGAAGCTCATAGTCTAATGGGAGTAAAAGATATTGTGCAAGTGCAGGGACAACATTCGGTTCAAGAACTGAAAGGAACAGTGGAGTGGGGTGGGGAAGGCGGGGCTTCCTGTGAGGAGGAAGGCAGGATGAGTAGAAGAGAAGGAGCATGAGGTAACGTCTGCCCCATCTAGGCTGTACACTCCGTAAAGGCTGACACACAACCGTGAATTTTACTTTCATAATATCAACCGACATAAAGTATTTACTCCTGGGTCCAGTGCAACATATAGTCTTGCAGTCAGAAAACTCCAGTTCATCATTTGCCCCCACCATATACCCATGTGACCTTGGCCAAATTAGTTAACCTCCCTGAGGCTCAGCTTCCTCATGTGGAAACTAGTAATAGTCATTCCCACCAGACAGGTTTATTGTGGAAAATCTATGTCAAGAACTTAGCAGAGGACCTGGCCTGTGCAAGAATCGGTGTCTAGCAGGTATTGTTGTTATTGTTTCAGGCTAAGATTCCAAGAAAACAGGATGCACCCCTACCACAGTCTAAAGTGAGGAGTGGGACCCCAAATCAGGGTATCCAAGGAAGGCTGACAGCCTGTTTTGCAAATCTCAGTGGACTTCCCTCTTCAGCCTATAAGAAGTTAGAAAATCAAAGGCAGAGCTGAGGTTAGAAGGTGGATTTCTTTTCTTTCCTTTTTTCTTTTTTTTTTTTTCCTTTCCTTTTTTTTTTTTTTTTTTTTTGAGATGGAGTCTCACTCTGTCTCCCAGGCGGGAGTACAACAGCGTGATCTTGACTCACTGCAACTTCCGCCTACGGCGTTCAAGCGATTCTCCTACCTCAGCCTCCCGAGTAGGTGGGATTACAGGTGTGCACCACCACACCTAGCTATTTTTTGTATTTGTAGTAGAGATGGGGTGTCACCACGTTGGCCAGGCTGGTCTCGAACTCCTGACCTCAGGTGATCCACCTGCTTCAGCCTCCCAAAGTGCTGGGATTACAGGCGTGAGCCACCGCGCCCAGCGAGGGTGTTGTTGGTATGCTGTGATCTCATCCTTCCTCCCAATCCCACCATTCCAATTCCTTCCCACCCCAAGTCCAAGCTTCCACAACCATGAAGAATGAAGGACGTGTCTTTCTCTTCCTCCAACATGAATGCACTACCGGAATACTTGCTATGTGATCCCTGGAGCTGGGAGGTCACAGTGGGCCACCATCTGACCATTGCTCGAGCAATTCAACAGAGAGTGTCCACGCTTGGCTGACTGCTCTGATGGCAGATGAAAGGGAGGCTGCTGCGTCAGGGACAGTCTGCCAGCTTTGTCAGAACAAAGGGCATGTGACAATGCCCTGAGGAGCAGATGTGGCTTGTGTGTAATCCCACCACTTTGGGAGGTTGAGGTGGGAGGATCACTTGAGCCCAGGAGTTCGAGGCTACTGTGAGTGATGATCACACCACTGCACTCCAGCCTGCATGATAGTGCGAGACCCTGTCTCTAAAAAATATTTTTTTTTAAGTAAATAAAAATAAGAAATGGGTGGCAGGTGGAGGGAGGCTCTTTGAAGAACTCTCCAAAGTGCTGCAAGGGGAAAAGTAAGCTCTAAACACCTACAAGGCCCAGAGAATGCCAAGGTCATCATCATGACCATCACAGCCTTGGACGACCTTTCTTTCCCTCACTCTCCTTCCTATCCCCTGTATCCCCATTCTGGCAGATGGGGCAAGAGGGGCAGAAAAGGAGCTGACGCCACCCGCAAACATGCCCAGGCTGGAGGGGGGCCAGAGTGGTAACGTCAAAGTCAGAAGTTTCCATGGGATATATTGATCATTGAACTGAAGCTGCTTTGGGGACTGAAAGGATGATATTCCATTATCTGATTGAAACAAGAAGAGTCAGGCAGGCCAGGCACGGTGGCTCACCCCTATAGTCCCAACATTCTGGGAGGCTGAGGCAGGGGGATTGCTTTAACCCAGAGTTGAAGACTAGCCTAGGCAACTAAGTGGGACCCTGTCTCTACAAAAAATACAAAAATTAGCTGGGTATGGTGGTGTGCACTTGTAGTCCCAGCTACTTGGGAGACTGAGGCAGGAGGCTTGCTTGAGCCCAGGAGGTCGAGGCTGCAATGAGCGTGATCCTGCCACTGTACTCCAGCCTGGGCAACAGAGCAAGAGACCCTGTCTCAAAAAAAAAAAATTGCTGTGCTTGCTTGAATTTGGTGTATGTATATCTGAAACTGGTTTTGAACCCATTGAGCAGAACGAGGCCAACCCTAAACTACAAAGGAAGAGGCATGAGAGTCACAGCAGCGTTTTGTTAGCAGTCGCAGTGGACTGTATGCATTTCTTCCTATTCCACCCCTTTTTAAAACCTACTTTATGATTTTCCAAGTCCCTACTATCCTTAAATCTAAATCCTAGGGGACTGGGGAAGGTGGACCAGTCCGGCCCCTTCCTCGTCAAGTGCTCCTGAGTGCGGCAGGGAGGGAATGTGCTGGGTGACCCCAGAGCCGATTCCAGATCCCTGCTTCCAGCACCTTCAGCACATAAAAGCATGCAGCAGATAGAACTGGACAGCTGGGGAAGAGGTCACCCTCTTTCCTTCCCTCCCAGTCTCTGGCCCTTTTGACAACCCATGTTAAAAGACTCATTTGTGCACACCCTGCTCTGACATCTCTAGGGGTGTTCAGCCCCTGGGGATTCTGCAATGGGGAGAGGCAGCTGTAGTGCTAGAGGTCAGGATACTCATAAGGCAAATCGTTTTCCCATCCCCAGCTTGCCTAACCCAATTAAAATGTTCCACCACTGGCAATGAACTTAGGTTCAGGCATTTTTGTAATGAGCACAGTATTACCGTTTGCTTTTTAGTTGCTGACCCTGATGGAGCACACACGTGGGGTGTCTGCTGGGCTCTCCGTTACCCTCCCCCCAGAACAGGACCCCTACCCCATACATACAGATTTGCACAATGCAGGCCACCCCCTGGTCAAAATCCTTGGCACCAGACACACACACCTGACCTAAAGTGAGCCAGACGGATTCTCTTGCCTGGACATTCTGAAATCAGGATGGAGAGAGGGCTAGTCTGTCTCTCTGTCACCTCAAGAAATGTGGGCTGGCCACTGCTTGGAAGCAGAGAGGGGGTCTGTCTTGGAGATGGAAGATGCAGATGCAGAATAAGGTGGGGGTGAGAGAAAGGAGAGAGAGAGGGAGAGAGGGAGAGAGGGAGAGAGGGAGAGAGGGAGAGAGGGAGAGAGGGAGAGAGGGAGAGAGGGAGAGAGGGAGAGAGGGAGAGAGGGAGAGAGGGAGAGAGGGAGAGAGGGAGAGAGGGAGAGAGGGAGAGAGGGAGAGAGGGAGAGAGGGAGAGAGGGAGAGAGAGAGGGAGAGAGGGAGAGAGCTGCTGCTGATTCCTGATTCTAGCCAGCTGTCCTTTTTGTGTTGGTTTCTTTGTGATATCTTTCTTGAATGAATTTCCTGTTTTTGCTTATGGTAATTTGGAGTAGATTCCTGTTAATTTGCAGCCAAATGAACTCTAAATAAGATGCAACCTGGTACTAGGAAATGAAGCCGCATATAACCACATAACTGACCCGTTTCAGGGTGCGGAGACAATAGGATCCCATCATTCTGCGATGGGGGAAGCTGGCTGCCTGTCAGTGATATACAAATGGAAACAGCTGGTGAAATCAGTGTTGCTGGGTTTTGGAACTTGGACAGTTTTTCGACTGAGACAGAGGCTTTAGGGGATTGTAAGGCCATGTTGAAGGATGTCAGGCCATGCTGGTGACTGGGATTTCAGTAAAGTGCATGGGGTCAAGTCTGAGGCTGTTGGGCTTAAAGTGGATGGGGAAAACCAGGAAAACTAGGTCAGTTATGCAAACTCCGCTCCTGAAGTCCTTTCTGCTCATAGTATAGGATCTGAGACCACTTAGGGTCAATTCTCGAAGTTAATCACAGGACTCACAGAGCTGCAGCAGTTACACTCGGCAGCAACCTACATCGAGAACTAAATTTGGTGCACCAATTATGAAACAGTGAGGTTCTGGCACTTGGAATAAGGACATTCAGGAAAGGCCAGGGGAGCTGGGAAACCCTGAATCTTCCCAACTTCTTCCAGTCCATTTTTCTGCACCCTCTTGCTGGACAAGATGGGGCGTGCCTCCCACTGTGAAGCACCCTTTGGAACCAGGTTTGGGATGATCTACAAGCCAACAAGGTGAAGGTGGGCTTTCTCAACTGCCCTTCACACCCTAAGGTGAAATCCATGAAGCGGAGAACCCGGGCCCTCCGCCTTCCTTCTAAGAAACTGCAACCCCACAGGCAGGGCCCAGCTCGGCTGCTCAGCTTCGAAAGCTGTCTAGAAACAGCTTTCAACAAATGGAGTCTCCCTAAATTAAATTGACGGGCTGCCAGTTAAGGTTTTATAGGTGCTGTGCTGCCAAAAAAAAACCTCAAGCCCGGAGAACAGGGTCTTTAGATCAACACAAACCAGCCACACACAGGGCACCTTCATCCCTCAGGCAAGCTGCAGGCCAAGCCCGAAGGCTGCCAGCTGCCTTCAGAAGGCATCACATGACCACAGTCAGTTTCTTGTCAGTCTCCTTCTGAGGTGGGCCCAGAGGACCCTGGACAAGGGCAGTATCCCTGTGGGCAGAGCCTACAGTGGTTTACTGGCTCACCAAGGAACTCTCTCGGGTGTCAGCTGGAGTCACCATGCAGGGGTCCACAAGCTTCGTCGTGTGTCCCGTGGGAGGCAGTTCACACTTGACACTGTAACTGCCTGATGAGCGCTTCCTGCCCAATGCACAGACAAAAGCAATTCCTGGAGACCATGGAGTTTAATTGGCCTGAGGCCTGTCACGCCGTGGGGGAGACGGAGTTCTTACTCAAGTCAATCTTCCTGAGCATTTAGAGGCCAAGGTTTATCAAAGGCAGTTTGAAGGAAGGGGTGGAGGTAGTGAGGCAACGGGTGGTTGCTGCTGATTGGTTGGGGGTGCAATCATGGGGCATGGGAAGTGTTCCTCCTGCACGCTGAGTTGCTTCTGGGTGGGGCCGCAGGAGCAGTTGGAGGGCCCAGTTGGGGCCACTGGTCATCAGATGCGCAAAAAACCTGAAGAGATACTTCAAACGGCCCATCTTAGGTTCTCCAATAGTGATGTTACTTGCAGGAGAGACTGGGGACGTTGCATATCGTGTGACCTCCGAAATAATGGCGGGCAGTCGTTTCTGTCTGCACCTTAGCCAGATTCAGCCTCCTCCCCTCCTTCTAGCCTGGCGATCTCTCATGAACTTTACAAAGGCTAAAGTTTTGGGGAAGGGCTGTTATTATTTCAACTTTATTATTTATTGATTATTATTTGAACTGTAAATTAAATCTCTCCTAAAGTTAGCTTGTCCTAAGCCCAGAAATAATTAAGGGCAGCTTGAAGGCCAAAGGCAAGATAGGTTTGGGGTAGATCAGATCTCTCCCACTGCCATAATTTTCTCGCTGACAATAATTTTTGGAAAGGTGGTTTCAACACCAGTAGCCTGCCCAGGGGCTTCTGTCTTGAGGGTCCTTCCTTCTTTGTGTTTAAGTGGGAAAGCTTTATGGCTACTGGCCAGCCTTTCTCCCAGTGTTCTGTATCAGGTGGGTTATAGATGGTGGGCTGTTGTCATTTGCTTTATAGACCCATCCATCTGGGACTGATCTGGAGGAGAAAGGGGCGTTGCCTGGGATCAGGACCTCACCTCTGTGTAGAAAGGAGGAAGTGACCATATTCCCGGAGGCAGTTACATCTGTACTGTGCGACCTCACTGCCGTGGGAAGAGGCATGGACTCCAGGCTCAGGCAGGGTTAGTGGATTTTGTTTTCCTGAGAGCTTTGAACTGAATCTAAGAGAAGGCTAATGGGTTTCTCTGTGTGGCCCAACGACAACGAACGCCAGTACCACCAAAAAGCACTGGCATCCTTCATGGCTGTGAGGCAACCACATGCAGGAGCAGCACAGAAGGTGGTCTGCAAAGATGAATGACGCAGCTTTGCAGAGAGAGGAGAGAGATGCAGAGAAATACAGAGGGAGAGAGAGAGAAAGAGAGAGAGAGAAAGAGGGGGAAAGAGAAAGAAAGGGAGAGAGAGAAAGAGGAAGAGAGAGAGGGAGAAAGAAAGAAAGGGAGAGAGAGAAGAGGGAGAGAGAAAGAAGGAGAGACAGAAAGAGGGAGAGGAAGAAAGGGAGAGAGAGAAACAGGGAGAGAGAGAGAAAGAAAGAGGGAGAGAGAAAGAGAGGGAGACAGAAGGAGAGAGAGAAAGAGGGAGAGAAAGAGAAACAGCAAGAGAGAAAGAGGGAGAGGCCGGGCGCGGTGGCTCAAGCCTGTAATCCCAGCACTTTGGGAGGCCGAGACGGGCGGATCACGAGGTCAGGAGATCCAGACTATCCTGGCTAACACGGTGAAACCCCGTCTCTATTAAGAAATACAAAAAAAAAAACTAGCCGGGCGAGGTGGCGGGCACCTGTAGTCCCAGCTACTCGGGAGGCTGAGGCCGGAGAATGGCGTGAACCCGGGAGGCGGAGCTTGCAGTGAGCTGAGATCCGGCCACTGCACTCCAGCCTGGGCGACAGAGCGAGACTCCGTCTCAAAAAAAAAAAAAAAAAAAAAAGAAAGAGGGAGAGAGGGAAAGAAAGGGAGAGAGAGAAAGAGGGAAAGAGAAAGAAAGAGAGAGAAGAAAGAGGGAAAGAGAAAGAAAGGGAGAGAGAGAAAGAGGGAAAGAGAAAGAAAGGGAGAGAGAGAAAGAGGGAGAAAGGGTGAGAGAGAAAGAAAGGGAGGGAGAGAGAAAGAGGGAGAGAGAGAACAAAAGAGGGAGAGAGAGGGAAAGAAATGACTGACTCATTATTGCTTTTCTGACTCTTCTTTTTTGGAAGGAACCCTCTGTTTTGGGTTCCATAAATTATTCCCAACTCCCCTTTTCTCCCCTTTTCTTTTCTGGTAACTATTTATTTTGAAATAATTACAGATTCAGAAGAAGTTGCAAACATAGTATAGAGAGGTCCCACCTACCCTCTACTCAGTTCCTCCTATGGTTACATTTTACAAAACTGTGGTACAATGTCAAACCAAGAAATGGGTGCAATGTGTTTCTATAGTTCTACGTCATTTTATCCCATGTGTAGACTGGTGTAACTACCACCACAATCAAGACACACAACTGTTCCATCCCACAAAGATTTTTCTTTTTGCTACCCCTTTTAGAGTCATCCTTCCTTCCTTCCACCACTCCTAGCTCCTGGAAACTACCAGTCTGTTCTCCACCTCTATAATCTTGTCCTTTTGTGAATATTCTATCAATGGAATCATATACTTTGTGACCTTTTGAGACTGGCTTTTTTTTTTTCTTTCTCAGTTTGATTCCCTTGAGATCAACTCAAATTGCTGTGTGTATCAGTAGTTCATCCCTTTTTGTTACCAAATAGCATTCCATGGTATGAATAAACCACAGTTTGTTTATCCATTCACCTATTGAGGGGCACGTTGGTTATTTCCAGTTTGGGGCTTTTATGAATAAAACTGTGATGAGTATTTGTGTACAGATTTTTGTGTGAATATATTTTCATTTCTCTTGGAATCATGCCCAGGAGTGCAATTGCTTGGTGATCTGGCAAGTATATGTTTAGTTAAGAAACCCCCAAACAACTCTCCAGAATGGTTGTACCATTTTCCGTTGCCACCAGCAATGCATGAACTATCTAGTTTCTGTGCATTCTCATCAGCATTTGGTATTGTCACTATTTTTGTTCTTTTAATGAATAGAGACAGGAGTCTCACTATGTTGTCCAGGCTGGTCTTGAACTCCTGAGATCAAATGATCCACCTGTCTAGGCCTCCCAAAATGACTGGTGTGAACCACTATGCCTGGCCTACTGTTTTTTTTTTTTTGGTTTTTGTTTTTTTGGTTTTTTTTTTTGTTTTTTTTGAGACTGAGTCCTGTCTGTCTCTAAGGCTGGAGTGCAGTGGCATGATGTCGGCTCACTGCAACCTCTGCCTCCTGGCTTCAGGTGATTCTCCTGCCTCAGCTTCCCAATTAGCTGAGGTTACAGGCACGTGCCACTGCACCTGGTTAATTTTTGTATTTTTATTAGAGATGGGGTTTTGCCATGTTGGCCAGGCTGGTCTCCTACTCCTGACCTCAAGTGAGGCCTCATCATGGTCTTAAATTGCACTTGCCTTATGGTAGTAATGTTGAATATTTTGTCATGCATATGTTTGCTATCTGTATATCCTCATTGGTGAAACATCTCTTCATATCTTTTGCCCCTTTTCTAATTGGATTGAATGGGTTTTGTTTGTTTTTGTTTCTTAAATTTTTTTGTTGTTGTTGAGATGGGGGTCACGCTATGTTTCCCAGGCTGGTCTTGAACTCCTGTGCTCAGCAGTCCTTCTGCTTTGGTCTCCCAAAGTGCTTGGATTATGGGTGAGAGCCACCGTGCCTAGTGAATATTTAAAATTTGTTTTACTGTTAGATTTTAATATAAATTGTCTTTTTTTTTTTTTTTTTAAAGAAACAACCTTGGAATGTGCTTCTGTTACTTGCAAACCTAAGATTCATTTACAGTCTGCTCTTGTATTTAATGACATCATAATAATAGCTAACATTTACTGAGCCCATACTTTGTGCCAGGCACTGTTCTAAGTGATTTACAGGTTTTAGCTCACTTGATAAATATTGCTTTTATAAACATCATATGTTGTGGTTATAAATATTAACCGCCATTACAATTTAGTTAACAAATCTAACCATGGGCATAAACAAACAGCTCTAGCAATCCGGCTTTGCTTGGCTTCAAATCGGTTGAGTTGATTTGTGTTTTAATTGGTTGAAGGAAAATCTAAGCCACTAGTGTCTCCAGAGCATGTGAATCAGGACAGCCACTCTTCAGGTGACATAACAGAGTTCACATTTTTAAAATTACACAGTGCAAACATGTTTTTACTTGTTTCAAGTCAATAACTGATAATGTTCAATTCAACAAATTCTACAGAAGAAAATCCCACAAACTGCAATTTCCCATTGATCAATTCCCATTGATGTTCTATAGTTTTTACAAACCACATCGGTGTGAGTGGAAGAGAGACGCATGTATAGATTAGATACTATGAATTCCCTTGTGAGACTAGGTCCACTTTTTCTGAGGGTTGGGAAGTAGTCCCGGGCTCCATGAGGGTCCTCAAGGTGACTTCCCAGCTGGTCCTATGGTAGAACTACCTCTGAGAAGGGCAGGGGCCCCTTCCTTTGTGCCTGAGAGGCTGTGAGTGTGAGTTATTGTATGGTGAAGTCAGGTCACCGAGCAGTGGTTGCCCTGGGATTCCTGGGCAGAGATATAGGAATCAGGTCCCCATGGTGCAGCCAGGCAATGCGTGGGGATTCAGGGAATGGCCGCACACACCCCCTCCAAGTATTGTTGCTGTAGTACAACTTGGGCTGCGAGAGGTGGTGTCTGCAGAGGTGATGTTGCTGACCTGTGCGGTGTGGGACCTATGCTTCTTTGATTAAAGTCAGCGTTTGAGTGGATTGATCACAAGCAACAGGTCTAACCCGAAGTTGACTTGGCAGGTCCAGGGCCAGCCCACCTTTCTCAACGACGCTCACAGGGGCTTTCCATACTGCGGTGTGAGGAGCACAGCGCCCACCTCGCCTTCCCCTCCACCTGCTCCCTGATCACCATCCCATCCTTCTGAGTCTCCTAGTTTTGACCTTGCTGATTTCTTTTCTGATTTTGGTCTCTCCTCACCCTTGGTTCTATGAACTTGATTCTTCGTACATTTTCTTACCATCACTGTGTTTCTTGTTTTAGCAACATATTGCTTTATGTCATCTCAGAGAAGTCCCAGGGACTCTCCCACCCAGTAGGTCTTTGGGGCCGCGGCTCTACCCTGCTTACCTTACTCACTCTCTCGCCAGTGTCTCCCACATCCCGTTCCCGAGAGCTCAAATCTAGGCCTCCCTACATAACAGGTAGCCTGTTTGAGGTTATCTTTCCCATCGGAGTCTGTTTTTTTTTTTCCCATCGGAGTCGGTTTTTTTTTTTTTTTTTTGTAAATGGGGTGGGTAATCCCTTTCTCACAGGGCAGTTGTGAGATGTACTGAATGTGTGTTGTGTGTGTGTGTGTGTAACGATCACAGCCTAGTACAAAATGGAAACTACGTAATCCTAGAAATAAAGCAGCCCTCCCCATGACTCCTCTCCCCCACCTTGGTCTCTGCTGTTAGGCATTGATGTCCCGTCTCTTTCTCCCCCATCCCCCGTTCCAGCCCTACCCTCCTTCACAGTTAGTGAGGGGGACTCAGACTGAACTTGCTCCTCCCCTAGCAGCAGAGGATCTCTGATTGGCTGCCGTCACCATGGCAACCCACTGCCTTCTCTCCCCATCCCTCACTTTCCAGAGCCAGCAGATTTGTGGAGTTCCAGACTTCTCGGGGCTGGGAGGGAAGATACTGGGGGAGGACAGAGAGGCCCCCTTCACAGCCAGGACAACCATGCATCTGGGGTTTGCTTGGACTCCAAATTCCAGCCTCGTATGCAGTGTGGCCTCTCCTGTCTCCACATGTTGAGGGAATGACTTTCTGATATCCTTAGTTGTCCTGATTCCCTCTGAAATGGCTCAGCTTGGTGGCTGAGGGTCCTGGATTAGTGGCATGTGGCATGAATGATAAGTGTGCTGTTCAATGACACTCACTGAATGTCAAACAGCACAGTGTTCATCCTGCCGTCCTTGCAGCCCTGCTGAGGGGATTACGCCATAGATTCAGCCCTGGTGTGCTTTGAAAACCTCAAAGGCTGTCAGGGCTCATTCCTCATGCTGGCCACCCCTTGGCCAGGAGCTGGCAGCCTAACTGGGGCCCTCCCCTCCTGATGCGAAGTGGGGGCTTGGAGATGTGTGTCTACATGAGGCCTCCTGGAGAACCACACGGGGTGCTGCGGTTAGATGCCAGCCTGCAGGTCCTGGCAGTGGGGTGCAGGTCAGGGGTTCGTGCCAGGGCTTGAGAATCTACTTACTCCCCAGCACAGTCTGCAGGGTGAACACGTGATATCCATGCATTAACTATGATTTTCAAATGCTCATTGATGCTATTGTAGTTTAAAAATAATAACTTCAAAGCATGGACTGAATTCAAGGCAACTTTTGTTATTATTCGTGTTCTCACTCAATAGGGGCGTGGTGGTAGAAGGTTAACAAACCCTCCTAAAATAGGGTGAGGTGCCAGGCGTGGTGGTTCATGCCTATAATCCCAGCACTTTGGGAGGCCAAGGCAGGTGGGATCCCAGAAGTTTGAGACCAGCCTGGCCAACATGTCGAAAACCTGATTCTACAAAAAATTAGCTGGGTGTGGTGGTGCACGCCTGTAGTCCCAGCTACTGGGGAGGCTGAGGTGGGAGTATCACTTGAGCCTGGGAGGCAGAGGTTGCAGTGAGCCATAATCACGTCCCTGCACTACAGCCTCAGTGACAAAGCAAGACTTGGTTAAAAAAACAAGGAGTTGGGGGAGCAAGGTGATGGAGTTCTCATACATGCCACAACATGGATGCTCCTTGAAGACATGCCAAGTGAATGAAGCCAGATACAAAAGGACAGTACTGTTCGATTTCAATGATATGAGGTGCTAGAATAGGCAAATTCATAGAGACAGAAAGCAGATTGGGGTTAGCTGGAAAGGGGAGTTATTGCTTACTGGTTACATATGAATATTGGAGAAGATGCAAAAGCTCTGGAGATGCAAAGCTGTGATGGCTACACAACAATATGTGTGCACATGAGGCCAGTGAGCTGTACACTTCAAAACAGTGAAAATGCTGAGTGTTATGTTGTACATGTTCGGCCACAATAAAATTACTCTTCCCCGGCCGGGCGCAGTGGCTCATGCCTGCAATCCCAGCACTTAGGGAGGCTGAGGCGGGCGGATCATGAGGTCAGGAGTTCAAGACCAGCCTGACCAATATGGTGAAACCCTATCTCTACTAAAAATACAAAAATTAGCCGGGCGTGGTGGTGGGCACCAGCTACGTGGGAGACTGAGGCAGGAGAATCGCTTGAACCCCGGAGGTGGAATTTGCAGTGAGCCGAGATCGCGCCATTGCACTCCGCCCTGGGTGACAGAGTGAGACTCTGTCTCAAAGAAAAAAAAAAAAAAAGCAAAACAAAACATTACCCCTCCCCTCCAAGAAGAACACATGAGGCCAGGCTGGATGGTGGAATGTGGGGATGATGGACACATCTTGGGGGGCTTTAATCTCTAGAGGTGTTCTGGAGGAGAGGGTCTCGCTCCACAGCTGCCTGGCTCCTCTCCTGCCTCACCCTGCCTTCTCCAGCTCACTGGCTGAGGGCAGCAGCCTGTGAAGGTTATGTTAGTGGTCCCCCATTCCCTGAGGGAACTACAGAAGCCACCATCACTGACCTGTCATCTCCGCTCAAGAGTCCACCATATGGAAATGTAAACTAGTACAACCACTATGGAAAACTGTGTGAAAAATTTTTAAAGAACTAAAAGTAAATCTACCATTTGATCCAGCAATCCCACTCCTGGATATCTACCCAGAGGAAAAGAAGTTATTGTACAAAAAAGATACTTGCACATGCATGCTTATGGCAGCACAATTCACAATTGCAAAAATATAGAACCAGCCCAAATGCCCACCAATTAACAAGTGGATAAAGAAAATGTTTTCTATATATATAAATATATATTATATAATACAATATATAATATATATACACATTCCATGGTGTATATATATGTATATACACCATGGAATACTACTCAGTCATAAAAAAGGAATGAAATAATGGCATTTGCAGCAACCTGGGTGGAATTGGAGACCATTATTCTAAGTGAAGTGACTCAGAAATGGAAAACCAAACATCATATGTTCTCACTCATAAGTGGGAGCTAAGATATGAGGGCGAGAAGGCATAAGAATGATACAATGGACACTTAGGAGACTTGGGGGAAAGAGTGGCGGGAGAGTGAGGGATAAAAGACTACACACTGGGGACAGTGTACACTGCTTGGGTGGTGGGTGCACCAAAATCTCAGAAATCACCACTAAAGAACTTATTCATGTAACCAAACACCACCTGTTTCCCAAAAACCTATCGAAGCTTTTAAAAAATCCACCATATTTAGGAATCACCAGTGTAATGACCAATCCACCTTCCTACCTGTGGCTCCCTCTGGAAGGCCCAGGAGGGCTGGATGGGAGGGGCAGTGAGGACCCACTATGTCAGCAGAGATGTGGCTGATACCTTTGCAAAGGTGGCCAGAGGGAAGCCTTAGTCTCCAGAGACTCTAGTGCAGGGCCCTCATCAGCTCCCAATCCTGGGGTTTTTGCAGTCCCTGCAACCCCCCCGCCTTCTGAGTCATCGTTCAAACCCACCAGCCCTTCTGACAGAGCTGGAAACAGGCACCAAGCCCTCCAGGAAGCTATTTTTAGGGTTCATCTGTTCTTTTTTATTTCTTCTCTGGATTCCATATTCTCTCACCCCCAGATTTAAAGGACCTAAAGATTCTGGAAATCATTCATTTTACCCCCAGCTCACAAGCTATGGCTTCCCCCCAACCTTCCCTGTACCACTCCCTCTTTCTTTCTTCCTCTCCACCCTCACCCCTCTGGTTCTCCAGCTCCACAGGCAGCAGAGAAAGCAGGCTCTTTGTCTGACATCATCTTCCACTCCCTGGCCTGCTAAGAGTTACTCACTCAGGCAATCCCTGCTCCACCAGAGGAGACTGTCCAATTGCCAAGCAACCCACTGCTGGCCAATCACAGAGCTTGGAGGTGATGTCATGGCGAGAGCGAGCAGTGGTGCTGATGTTGAGAGAAGCCCAGGGTACCACTAATTGAGGGAGTGAGGAAGAGAGCAGCTCGCTTCTAACTGGACTGCACGTAAGTAGAAATAAAATGCAACTAATTTGAGGCTTTTCAGGCAAAAGAAAAAACAAGACAGCAGCTACAGTGGGGAGAAGAGAGGGGCCTAGCACCTATTGTGTCACTTTTGGTTTTACTCAATCATTTAAACTTTATCAGATCTTGGGGGAAAGGGGGTGAGGCAAAAAGAATGGCGCTCGGCCAAGGGGTGAGGGTAGGCTCCAGGTGCCACTTTTATTCCAGAGCTCAGGAGAGGCAGGATGGGTGGGAATTGTCAGATGCTACGGTGAGTTATTTCTGCATAAAAATATTTTGTTGCTTAGAGAGAAAGATTTTGTGCCACGTCTGGCTGCCCCTGCAGCTGGCTGTGACCTGAAGATCCCTTTCAAGTGGGAAGCTCTCCTGTGTTTTTACCTTTCCTTCCTCAGACACAGCTTTTCTTGTCTCCCATTCCCATTTTTATCACCCATCTTTTCCTTCAGCTCTATGCACGGGTTACTTTTTTCTCTTGGTTCTCAGGATGCAATGAGATCATCACCTCCTCCTGGCCCCGCCCCACCCTGAGGTCAGCCTAATCCTACCTGGCCAGAGGTGGCTGGCTCCAAAGCTGAAAACTGCAGACACCCAGAACTGCCACGCCCTGGCCACTGACTGGGACCCTGGCCAGCCCCCCCTCCTTATGCAGCCCACCACCCTCGCCACGAGTTTAGGCATCATTAATTTCTCATCCTGGGACCCAGGGTTTTGATGTCCAGCGGCCAGCCTTCCCCACGTGGTGGTGCTGTCTTTGTTTTATTTCTCCCAGGAAGACACAATCAGGTGTGGTAGAGTCTTGTTGTCCTGAACATGGGCAGGTCTCCAAAATGCTCTGTGCATGTGTGTGTGTGTGTGTGTGTGTGTGTGTGTGTGTGTGTGTGTGTATGGGGGTGGGAGGGAGAGGTTAGGAATGTTCATGCGCCCTTGTCTGAATACCCCGGGAAGGGATACCCCTTGTCTCAAGACCAAGAGAATACAAGGTGGAAATGGCCAGAGGTGGCCTGCTGAGGCTTGAGGGATGGGTGGGAGGTTGAGAGGGAATATGAGGGAATCTGTCTCAACCTGAGGCTGAGCCCCCCGCCTCCCAGGGGGAGGAAACCTCTCCCACAGGCGGGTGCTAGGGGAATGAGATCATCCTTCAGATGAGGAAATAATCATAGTGCTGGAGCAGTGAGAAGGCAGAGGGAAAAAGGTCTGATCGGCAGCTCCACAGAAGGAAACCACAGTTTCCCAGCAATGCTGCCCTAGTCTCCGGCTCACCCCAACCCTCCACTTTGCTGCTAGGAGCTGTACTTTCACCCCACTTGGAAACCACTGAGCACCTGTCAGCTGGTCCCAGCCCTCCTGGCATTCTCAGCTCCACCCAGGCCACTCCTGGAACAGCTCTGGAGTGAGCAGGATCTGAAAATGCTAGATGGGTCTACCATAGAGCACGTGCCCTGTAGGGAGTGAGTTCCCTAACACTGGAGGCATTCAAGCAGAAGTTGGATGGCCACCCAGCAGGGAGGCTTTGGAGGAAGTTTTTGCATTATGTTAGGGATTGGTCTAGGTTAGTGTTTTAACTGCAGGCTGAGACCCATTAGTACACTATGAAATCAATCTATGGATTGTAAATAGTTTTTTGTTTTAATAAAATGAAATAAGATAAAGTAGAAAATAATTAGAGCACATCTCACGTAATAGGATAAATAATGCTTCCTATGCTGTCTTCAGTTACATATCAGTTATGTTATATTTGTCTGTACAAATGTACATATATGTCTGTATCCATAATCATACATATGTGTATATGTCTGTATCATGACATATACATACTGGATCATAATATACAATGTAGCACTTTTTGTGAGTTTCAGTCAAGAAAGTTTGAGAAACATCTGGCTAACTGACCTCTAATTACCTCTCCTAACCCTGAGACTACAAGCCTATGAAAAACTCCCAATAGATAGTCAACCTTTTTTTTAAAAATTTTTAACTGTGGTAAATACACATAACATAAAATTTGCCATTCTAACTATTTTTAAGTGTAAACATCAGTAGTATTAAGGTTTACGTTGTTGTGCATCCAATCTTCAGAACTCTTTTCATCTTGCAAAACTGAAGCTCCATACCCATTAAACACTAACTCCCCATTCTCCCGTGCCCCAGCCCCTGGAAAATCCCATCCTACATTCTTTCTCTATAAATTTAACTCCTCTAGGTACCTCAGATAAGTGGAATCAGTACTTGTCTTTTCGTGATTGGCTTATTTCACTAAGCCTAATGTCCTCAAGGCTCATCCATGTTGTACACTGTGTGTCCCTATTCCCAGGCAAAAAATAAGTGCCTTTAAGTTGCAGTTAAATCCAAATATTGTTTTTTATGGGAAGCTGTCCTTCTTTAGTGCGTTACTTCATTCTAAAAGACCTGTCAAAGATGGAGAAGTTTGGTCTCATATTGTCCATACTGGCCAGGTTGTCGACTGGAGGTGGAGGGACAGTGGAAGTGTCCTGCATTTTTAGTTGGATGGCTGCTTAATAGCTAGATTTCACTTTAGTTCAATAAAGAAACACAAGGGCCAAGTGACTGTCTTCTTTCACTGGACTAGACCATTTTAACCACATTTTTCCTGTAGGGGGATGTGGGCTGATTGATGACTTTTAAAATAGAGCAACAAAGATTGACAAATTGAGGTTCAGAATAGGGTAGTTGAGCAGGGAAAAGCAACATAGGACAAAGAAATTAGGAAGGTAAGAGAGAGATAAAGAAAGGAGGAGAATAGTGTCTATATTAAACCAACTGTGTAGAAGGAATGGAAAAATTCAGATCTTTTGTGCTCATGCTTTTAAATAATAAGATATTTAATTATTAAGATCATAATCAAAGAAAGGCTTAATTTTTCAAGAACCCCCAAGATTGTCTCCCCTGCTCCCTCTGTTATCTTTATATTATTTCATACTTACCTGGAAATTCTCATTTGGAAACAGAATTCCCGGAGATTTTGAAGACACAGATGGGGAGAAATGAAACTGCTTTTGTGGGAGGAGGCATAGAAATTTTGGGGAATTACACAACATGTAAAGTGTAACTTTTGTAATGCCACTTAGGGAACCAATCAGTTTTTTTTAAGCTTGAGAAATCAACATCTATCATGTATAATTTGGTTTGCTTATTACATTAGCATTTGCTGTATTTAGAGATGTGACAGCCTGGGAAAGGTTGCTTTTTCTGTTTTTCTTTAGGGACGGATGGATACCAAAAATTCTTCCCTGCCATTTAAAAATTGGTTTTTTTTTTTCAGAGTTTTACATCTCTAGTCCCTCTAGGAAGACAAACAAATACATGCACACTTGCCCCCTTCCCACCTACATATGCATGCACACACATGAACCCCCACATCTGAACACTCCCACCCCATCCCTACACACACATATGAGTGCTCCCACCCCATCCCTACACACACGTGAGTGCTCCCACTCCATCCCCTACACACACACAGGCATACCTATCCCTCCCCACTGAAGCCCAAAGCTTGCTGGCCTTTCCATCAATTAAAACTGAGAGCTGCGTGTCCACTCCCCTAGGGTCCTGCTGTCAGAGGCTGGTGGTGGGAGGCAGGAGAACAGAACAGATCAGAAAAGGTGGGAGCCTGGGACTGGTTGGCCTGATTCATGGTGGGCTTTAGGCAACTCGAGAGTTTGGATAACAAACCGCAGAGTATGAATCCAGAGAAAGGAGCTGAGCTCAGATCCAGGATGAAAGACCCAGTAGGGGCGGATGACCAGAGTGTCAGCGGACCATGTGGGTCTGTGCCTAGACAGCCAGACTAGAGAGAGAAAAGTTCACACTGAGTATGCAGAAAGAGTTGGATAGAGGGTAGCACCTTTCAGGCAGGCTCTGTCTGCCCACAGCACAAACACAATTCAGCTATTGATCCTGGACAGGTTGTCTAGCATCTGCACCTGCCATCAAACCAGAAGCATAAGGACTTAAGAAACATACCATGGGCTGGGCACGGTGGCTTACACTTGTAATCCCAACACTTTGGGAGGCTGAGGGGGGCGAATCACTTGAGGTCAGGAGTTCAAGACCAGCCTGGCCAATATGGTGAAATTTCATCTCTGCTGCAAATGCAAAAATTAGCCGGGCATGCCGGTGGCACATGCCTGTAATTCCAGCTCCTCGGGAGTCTGAGGCACGAGAATGGCTTGAACCGGGGAGACAGAGGTTGCAGTGAGCTGAGATTGCACCACTGAACTCCACCCTGGGTGACAGAGGGAGACTCCATCTCAAAAAAAAAAAAAAACAAACAAAAACAAAAAGAAAACATGATTCCTTTCTGAAAAACAATTACTCCAACAAGTACTCTAGCTAATAAAAAAATTATCAAATTAAAGAAATCAAATTAAAAAAACCCCACATGGTGTCAATGATGGTCACAAGCAAAGAAAACACCAGAATTTAGAGCCATTGCCTAGTTAAAATTGGTATATTTATAAAGCTCAATGCAAATGTCAAACATCTTGAGTCTAGGGGATGTGTCTGTAAGATCATCACTGTATCTCTAGTGCTTTACATAGTGCACACAGTAGATCCTCAATCAATATTTGTTGGATGAATAATGTCAGAAAGAACTTAATAACGATAATCCAGAACTGAAAATCCAGATCTTTCTGACAAAACTAGGTTTGTACAGAGGTTTGTTGCTAAACCTCTCATCTCACACAAATAAAATCATTAGATACTCTTTTATTCTTAATGTAGTGAAACATAGACATAAAATATTTTAACATAAAGCTAAAATTAAAAGCAATACATAAAATTTACAAAGCATTGGAGAATGAAAGAATAAAGAAAACAAGAGCAATATTGCAAAAGATAAGGAATTTCTGTCAGTGTAGTTGAATGTGGGCCACAGGCTTGGCTCTGTTCTCTCTGAAACCTCAGGCAAGGCACTTCTTGGGCTCCCTGTCTCCTCCTCTGAAAAGAGGGAGGAATGGAAGCTACAGAGAGCTCCATGGCTCCTACTAACTCTGGGACTGCAGAATGGGCAGAGAGCTGGACCTCTGGGAATTTCTACAAGTTTCATTGCTTGTCCTCTGCTGATATGAAGATGAGTTAATTTAGTACACTTGATAGGTCAGGTGTGTGCATTTTAACAGGGACTCTCTGAGGCAATGCCTGAGCTGAAGGATAGATATAATGGTGAGAATTTTAAGCATGGAATGCACCTATAGAAGGGAGGCTGATATGGGGTATTTGCTTGCCCTTCAATCATATGCCATCAGCAATCATCCATTGCACTTACATCTAGGATGGCCTTGGATATGAGGACATAGCATGGAGCTTTATCAGAAATTGCATGGGCTTTGATATAAGAAGATTTCAATTCAAATCCCATTTTTACCACTTTCTACTCGTATGACTTTGGGCAAATCAAGTCACTTACCTAAATTGATGATCTATTAAGTGTGTATAGGATTTGGTGTGGGGAATAAAATGATAAAATGTATGTGCCCTGGCCAGACACGGTGGCTCATGCCTGTCATCCCAGCACTTCGGGAGACTGAGGCCAGAGGATCACTTGAGCACAGGAGCTTGAGGCCAGCATGGGTAACACAGTGAGACCCCATCTCTATCTTTAAAACATTTTTAGTGTAGATTCCCTTGCTTCTGTAAAAGCCCTGATTCCTTGCTTATGTAAAAATAGTAGACAGAGGGGAAAAAAACCTAGAAGAAAATGCCAATAGCATAAAGTAGCAAGACAACAGGGATTTATTTTCTTTTTTTCTGTCACATAGAATTTCTAAAATATAATGTGAATATGTTTGTAGTTAAAGCATTACTTATAAGATGCACATATGCCTATAGATGTAATTGTAGAGCAATATTCAATTACATTGTTGTTATTGGGAGTAAGATTAAAAGGGCTTGCCCTATATATTGATGCCTTCATGTGCTTTTAACCCAGGACCTCACACAGTACTTGGGTCACATGCCTCGCACACTCTCCAGGAGCTCAGAATGGAAGTCTGTGCCCCTGAACTTATCTTCTGTCACGCTAATTCTTCTGCATATACACATATACACACACATATATATGTGTATATATACATATACACACACATATATGTGTATATATACGTATATACACACATCTGAACACTCCCACTCCATCCCCGACACACACATATGAGTGCTCCCACCCCATCCCTAACACACATGTGAGTGCTCCCACTCCATTCCCTACACACACATAGGCATACCTATCCCTCCCCACTGAAGCCCAAAGCTTGCTGGCCTTTCCATCAATTAAAACTGAGAGCTGCGTGTCCACTTCCCTAGGGTCCTGCTGTCAGAGGCTGGTGATGGGAGGCAGGAGAACAGAACAGATCAGAAAAGGCGGGAGCCTGGGACTGGTTGGCCTGATTCATGATGGGCTTTAGGCAACTCCAGAGTTTGGATAACAAATCACAGAATATGAATCCAGAGAAAGGAGCTGAGCGCAGATCTAGGATGATCTGGGACTGCAGAATGGGCAGAGAGCTTGACCTCTGGGACACCCATCATCTCTTTCTCTTCATGCTCTTGGAAGCAAGAGCCTAAGAGGTGATTAAACAATGCCAATTTCCCCAGACCCAGTGAATCACACACTGTTCTGTTTTGCCCAGTTTCCCTCCATATGTCTCACTGGTTCCTTCTTGGTCTGTACTCTAATTCCCACTCCTTCTCCCTTTATGGCATGGTCCACATTATCGCGGCAGACCATTCTGAAGCCTGCAGAGCATCTGCAGAGCTTCCAAAGGCTCCAATGGCTCTAGATACCCACCCAGGGACCTGTTTTACTTTCCCACCAACAAAAACTCCTGTGGTTATTTTAGGATCTGGCAGAGGGCTTGGCACAGAATTAAATACTCAATAAATATTGTAGAAAGAATGAAAACCACATTCATGAAAAAATAATTTATCTCCTTTTGATTTTAAACCCAAAGAAGACACATGGCTGCCAATCAGAGCCTTTTGATCAGCATGAAATAACCAGGGGCACTGTTCTGAGCTGACATGATTCTATCCCAAAGCAAATAAAGTGGCATTTAGATAGCTTATGCAGCTAATTTCAGGTAAATATATAACCTCAACTGGATCTTGAAGAAGATTGGCAATAGGGCACAGACTTAAAGAACCACCTTCCTGTACTGCTTGTGGCTAGAGGACCTTAGTCAGAATTCATTGCCCCCACAACCATGAAGTATTCATCCTGATTCTTGGCCAGAGTTTCTAGATTTGTCTTCTGAAACCCTTGCCAGGTACAACTCTATTCAAGTCACTGGGACATGCATTATCTGCTTATCCCTCAAAAATAGTCCACATCCTGCAAGCATTCTTGGGGTATTTCTTCCAGTGACCAATAAAATGCTTGTTCACTCTGTCCTGTGGGCAGTCAGAGGCACTGAGAGGTCAGGCATACACCCAGCAGGTGGCCACGTGTCATCTGAGAGCTTGGCGCTTTTCTGTCTGCCCCTGGACATCAGCTGAATTACCTGGACATCAGCTGAAAGCCTTGGAGTGTGGGTTGCAAGCAAGTGCCCTGCCGGGGCCTCCCTTCTGTGTATCCACTTTCTCATTCAGAGCTGCTCTGGTGACCATGTGGGCTATCCCCTCTCATCCAGGATGGTGTTGGGGGCAGAGAAGGAACAAGTATAAAGGAGAAGGGCATTGACACTGGAATCCATCCCATCTCTTCCAGGAGTTCTCTGCACGACCTCAGAATCTTTGGTCCCCAGGAAGGAGACTATTGGCATTTTGGAAGGGACAGTTGTTTATTGTTTGGAACTGATGTGTACAATGCAAGACATTTAGACTCCACAGCCCCTGCCCACTAAATGCCTGTAGCATCCTTAGTCTCATGACTGTTGAAAGGTCCCGCGTAGTTTCTGGGAGTGAGACTGCACTGAATTGAGAACCACGGGCTTGTGATTGCCTGTTCTCTCCATCTCTGACATTCAAATGTTCTGGGTGAAATTGAGGGCTCTGATCTCGTCACTTGAAGCACCTTTTTCTCCCCACTATCCCACTATGAGATCCCTCCTCAGTCAACAGCCTACAACTTCACTCTTAGCCATGTCTTCCTCCAATCAAAACTTACTCATTCCGTTTTTCCTTATGGCTGGCTCTCTGCTTGGTGGGATTATCACCCACTAATTTATTTCTTAATAATTATGCTAATGGTTCAAGCCATCAACAAAAAGCTCTGGTTCCTTGCTTTTCTGTACAGACTCTTAGATGCTGGTGCTGGGGGAAATGTATGGATCAGTTTGTAAATGGAAAAATAGTGCTGGGTGAGATGTGAAAACTTCAGAGTGGAACTCAATCCAGCAGGTCCGACCCACACTTTGTACCCATACTGCTATTTGGCTTCCAGCCTTTCCCTCCTAAATTTTTCCCCAAATGAATGCTGCCAGATGAATATTTTTACACTAGAAGCAGAACCTAAAGAGACAGAGACAGGCTTTCCAATGAAACACATGAGGACCTAAATCCCAGCTCTGCCCCTACCTACCTGTGTGATGGTGTAATTTACTTAACTGCTGAGATTCAATGTCCTCATTCTCAAAGAACCTAATAGAAAAATGAGATAACAGTTGTGCTTTTCCTGCCCAAGAATGGTAGTTGTTATTATTGCTATTATTATCAGCATCACTGTTCCCTTCTCCCCTCATTCAAAAGATATCGGTGGCTTCCTACTGGGTGGGAGATAAAGCACAAAGTCCTTCACTGGTCTGGAGGGCTCTGTGATCTTCCAGTTCCTATTCTAGCATTCTGTCCCACTGCACCTTGCATGCAGCCCAGTGGGCCTCCTGTGTTCCTGAGTAAACCCGGTCCACATACCCGGCACACAGTCAGGTTCAAGTCATTGCAAGGTGATAGGCACTGCAGAACCTCAATTGCATAGTAACCTCATCACAGCCTGGGATGAGGCCACACTCGAATCTTTGCCATCTGAAGATCTAGCAGAGGGCTTGGCACAGAATTTTCTAAATAAATGAATACGTAAATAAATTGAGTCCTCTCTCTACCTGCTCTGCTGGATCAATCCCTGCCAGCACAGGGGCTCAGTTCCACAGGGAGACCTTGGCTCTTGACCAACCAGTTTGTGTCCATCAGAAGTGCTTGAGAGTGAGCACCAGGCAGGAGCTGGAGGGCCTGCCATCCTGAGCTCTGGCTCTCGTTCTGGATATTGACTGAATGACTGCCACATTGACCTTCCAGAGGGGGCTCCTTTGATCTTTGTTGCCGCTGGGTTTAGCGAATTTCCTGGTCTTCCTCAGGGGAAATTGAAGGGCTAGGATTGGCTTTCACCTAACAGAAAACACATAAGGAGCCTCTGAGGGGTGGGGATGGAGGTTTGCTTCTGCACTGGGTTTTGCCTTACATTGCTTTGCTGGCTGACATCTTGGCTAGAATCTCCCACTGAGGACTCGCACTCTTGGCCTCATACCTCCTATGGCCTCTATTGTCTCTTCATTTTCATCATACCCACCTGAATCCCTGGCACTCTGTGTGCTCTGACCTTGGGCATAACACCCTTACTGTCCTTCTTTGACAGTTACAGGAGAGGTTTGGTGGCCCTTGCTCCATTGTAGGCTGTATTTTGCTGTGGCATGATAACACGACCATGGCCGTTTAACAAACCCCACAAGACAACCTAGCGTCACACAACCAGGCCAGGTGTTGGGGAGGCACATGTGACCGGCCCCACCGGGCACAGATGCCGCAGGTTATTAAGAATAAAGTTGGGTCTCCTGCCATGGCTGGTGCCACCCAGTGGCAAAGACTTCTTGCATCTCTGTGCTCTCTGCTTCCCACCTTTTTATCTTCTGTGTCCTTTCTCAGAATGTCCCCCGGGCATATCTTTTGGGTCTTGAGTGCAAAAGAAATGATGTGACTGTTGGCATGAGGATTTATAAGGGCCCCATGGACCCACAGGCACAAGTATATAGATCACCTTTTTTTTTTTTTTTTGAGATGAAGTCTCGCTCTCTCTCCCGGGCTGGAGTTCAGTGGCGCAATCTTGGCTCACTGCAGCCTTCACCTGCTAGGCTCAAGCAAGTGATTCTCCTGCCTCAGCTTCCCTAGTAGCTGAGACTACAGGCACGTGCCACCATGCCTGGCTAATTTTTGTATTTTTAATAGAGATGGGGTTTCACCATGTTGGCGAGGCTGGTCTCAAACTCCTGACCTCAAAGTGATTCACCCACCTCAACCTCCCAAAGTGCTGGGACTACAGGCATGAGCCACCGCGCCCAGCCACACAGATTATCTTGAGGAACAAATCAGCCCATGAATGAATGCTGGTACCTGAGGTGAAAAAAAACATGGGGTTGAGCCCTGGCTTAGTCACTTCCTAAGGGCATTAGTTTCCCGGGGCTACTGTATCACAGTACCACTAACCAGGAGGCTGGAAGTTCAAAGCTGAGATGTCAATGGACTGAACTCTGTTGAAGACTCCAGGGGAGGATCTGTCTTTGCCTCTTGCAGGTTTTGGCGGCCCCAAACATTCCTCGGCTTGTGGCTGCCTTGCTCCCATCTCTGCCTCTGTCTGCACATGGCCTTCTCTTTTCTCTCTGTCTCTCTTATAAGGACACTTGCCATTGGGTTTAAGGCTTTCTCAGGCAAGCAGGAATGATCTCTTCTTCAGATCCTTCATTAAGCCCTTTTTTCCAAATAAGCTCACATTCACAGGTTATGGGGGTTAGGATGAGGATGTGTGTATGTAGGGGATATTATTTAACCTACTGTACTGAATGGCCTTGAAAAGGCACTTAGCTTCTCTGAGCCTCAATTTCATTCTCTATAAAATGGGGATAGTAATTCCTACCTTACGAGGCTATTATGAAAATTAAAGTGAGTTTATCACATAGCAGCTGCTCGGTAAGCACACATTTTTAACATGCAGTCCGTACCCTGTAACACTGAGAGGTCTCCATTGCAAATCCCTTGACCGTGACCATGCATACGTCTGCCCACCTCTACAACATCTCTTGTTTCCTGCCCTGGTCTTCTTTCTCTGGCTTTCCGACCTTCTCTGTGTTCCTAAAACTCCTAGGCCATGTCCTTCCATGTAGAAAGCACTTGCTACATATTTTAAAGTTAACTCATATCCCCAGGCCAGGCTGGCTTTCTGTGAGTCCTCAGGACCACAAGAGAAAGCATTAGTGAGTATCTAGTTCTTCCACTGGTTACAGTGGAAGAGCTTACAAGTCGAGAGACCTGGAGACTAGACTCAGCTCTGCACCCTTAGAGCTGTGTGACCTCAGGCAAGCGTCTTAACTTCTCTGAACCCCAGGTTCTTCATCTGAAAGCAAAGCTGATGATGCCTGTCTTGTCAGCTTAAGCCAGCTTCATGCAAAGTTTGACTAGGATAATGTGGTGGGTGTGGGGTGCTCCCTGAGCACAGGGTCCTATCATCATTTCTAGCTTGGGCTGGGGGCACATTCCATGACTCCAACTGCCTGCTCCTACTCAGTCTGCCTTCTTTCTCAGGCATCCCTCTCTACCTCCCCTCCACCTGTCCGTGCTTCCACTTCTGATGCTTTCCCCAGGTAGAAGTCCAAGGCCACTGCCTCTCTGGCAAGGGCTTACTCACTGTGACTTGTCAGTCAGTCTGGCCATGAGCAGAGACTGTGGGATGGGGTGTCATGACCAGGGAAGTCGCATGCAGGCACCAGGCCTGCCTCTCTGTTCAGGGACTCACTGGTACCATCAGGACCAGTTTAGTTCTGCAGAAAGAAGACCCATTGTGCTGCAATGACAGGGGCCTCTGGCTCCAAAGCACAACAACAAGAACAAGGAGAACAAAGCACTTTAAGTCCAGCTGGACCTCGGTTCAAATGGGCACTCTAACTTGCTAGCTGCATCATCCTGAGCAGGCACATAAACCCTCTGAGCCTCAGTTTCCCCATCTGCACATGGAAACAAGAGTCCTTACTTGCGGGGCCAGAGGTAATGGCTCTGAAGCAGGCGAGTGGCACCTGGTAGCAGCCCTGATGTAAAATACAGGGCAAAGAGACTAACATTTATTCAGAGCTTCCTGTCTGCTGGATGCTATGCATGGGTTTTTCTTATTTAATTTGTACAGCTCTGTGCATGATTAAGATGGAGAAAAAGACTAGCGAGAGCTGGTAAGAGAGGTGATGCTTGTGTTTGACCACACACTGGTCTAGCCCTAAAGCCAGAGTTGAGTTCACTGCCCCATTGCCTCCTCCTGCCAGTCCCCAGCCAGCACAGAAAGGCAAGGGGCTTTAAGTGGGTCTCAGAGTCCCTTTGGCTGGCGAGGATGCAGGCAGTGAGCTTGCTGGCTCTCGCCACCCTTCCCTGGCACGGTGACCACAGAGGGTGACCGAGGATCAAATGGTCCTGAGGATGGGCACTCACTGCTGGCCGTTCCTCACTCTCTTGGTAGTAGCCTTCGTGGGTTCCAATCACCTCCACTCTTCTGATCCTCCCAGATCTGCTCTTTCCCTGCCTCTCCTCTTTCGTCTCCTGCCCTGCCCCCTCCTCTTCCCACTTTCTGGTCTAGTGTCAACCAGCTCGACCTGATCCCATGGACACTGAGAGGTGTTCTCACCCTGACCCTTGGCCATGATGTTCCCTTGTAGAATGCCCTCCTGCTAGCTCTTGTCTGATTCTAACTCATCCTCAAGGCACCGCTCAGGTGCTACGGACACCAGGGACCCCTCCCAGGCTTCCGGGGGTGTGGAGCCCTATCTCTGTGCCCCACGGCAATTCCTCATGCTGATTTCTGGCAGTGTGCTGGCCCCATGATGACGACTGGACTCCTTAATGTTTTTCTTTCCTGTGTCCTGGATTGTCTTAAATAGGGTCAAACACAGCTTAGGTCAGTCATCTCGGGAAAGGGAAGGTGAGAGGTACCTGAAGAGTCCTGTTAACATCCTAAGTCCAATTCCTTCTCATCCCATATCAGAATTGGCCCAAAGAGTTCTGGGGCGTATGTGGGGAGAAGTTGAGGACACAGTTATTTTATGAATGCCTCCCAGATGATTCTGCCGGAGGATTTGCCTCTCACCCTAACCCTTGAATTGGGCTAGGTTCTTGAGCTACGGAGGGGGACAGATGAGTACCCCTTGATCCATACGTTTTTGGGAAACTCATGCTTGCATGCGCTGGGGGGCTTGAGATTGGAAAGCCAATTATGAAGTATCATTAGTGCATGGAATCTGAGCTTGTTTAGTGTCATGTGGGAGGGAGGTGGGGTGGGGGACCCCCAGGGTGAGTTGGTGGGGAGAGGGCCTGGAGGAAGAGCAAATGAGGTACCCCTGAGATTCCCTCCCCAGTGTATAAAGACCTTTCTTATAAGAATAACCTGTCTAATCCATCGATAGTAACATCCTGTCCTCCCCTTTTCTCAGGTTGGCAACAGCGTCCTAAGCTGGTGACAGACCCACTCTGTGACTTTCAGCTAGATTCAGCTACCAGATCCCAGAAACATGACCCTTGCTGGTAGGTACAAAAACTATGTGTGATGGGGCATAGGTTGTTCCCTCTGCCCTCACCCAACATGCACTCACAGAAGCAGGGAAGTACACAGCTGGCAGGAAGCACACGGGGTGGGGGGGCGGTGCAGGTAGTGATGGGAGGCATGGGAACATGCAGGCAGTGGCAGAAGGCACACCACTGCTTGTCACCATAAGCGACAAGTTGAGCAAGTGGTGGGGGATGTGTCACAGCTAAGATTTTCTTCCTTTTGCTCATCTGTATATGTGTTTTGTTTTGTTTTTTTTAGATTTTATGATGCCTATATATTATTTTTGCAGTTACATGTATTTTCAAATTTGTAAAAGGAAGCCAGGTGTAGTGGCATATGCCTGTAGTCCCCGATATCAGGAGTCTGAGGCACGAGGATCACTTGAGCCCAGGAGTTTGAGTCCAGCCTGGGCAACATATTGAGACCCTCATCTCAACAAAAAATTGTACAAGGAAATGAGGATGGGGGGAACACCTGCGCTGTGCTAGGTAGGGGTCAGCTAAGGGCTGTAGTCGGAGCAGCCAGACACACGGGCCCCAGGGCAGTAGGGGGAGGGACTTTTAGGAGCCAGGGCAGCTCTGGCCCCTGACATCCCAAACACAGATAGACTAGAAGGTGGCGGGGTTATGTTCCAACTTTTGGGGACACCAGCGACCCCCAGGCTCTGTGCACTGTGTTGGAAAGGTCAGAGAAGGCTCACAGCCTGACCTTATGAGGGGCAGACTAGAGGGATGGTGGTGAGGACGGCCCCCTCCTAGCTAGCTCCTTAACCCCGCAGGCCAGCGCTGCCAAGTATTTGGAGTAGAATGGAGTGTGGGTCTCCTGTGTCCTGGAGAAAAAGAATCCGAATGTCCTGGAGCAGATGTTGGGGGATAGAGAGCTGAGGCACTGCTGCTTGGGACCTTTCCATGAGGGCATTTTGCTTTCTGGTCTGGAAGGGGAGGAGACATCCTGTGGAGAAGGATCTGATGCTCTGGAAGGCTCAGGTTTCCCTAGGAGACAGGAGTGGGTTCGAATCCCACACAGGGATCCTGAACAGCACGGCTCAGGGCAAAAGGCTTGGATCCCCAGCCTCGGCGTGGGTCTGCGTGGTTTGAGTGCCTTTATGGAACCCTGGGCTGCTCAGAGCCCCAGACCCGCGGAGACGCTGGTTTCTGAGGTTAGGAGAGGCGCCATCTTCACCTGACTTGATGTTTCCGCAGCCTACAAAGAGAAGATGAAGGAGCTTCCGCTGGTTTCCTTGTTCTGCTCCTGCTTCCTGGCTGATCCCCTAAATAAGTCTTCCTACAAATATGAAGGTCAGTGAAGGCTCAGCCAGGAAAGTGAGGAGCGGGGGGGCCCTGTGTCCTGTCCTTATGGGTCCTGCACCCCAACCCCAGTTCAGTGAAACTCTCATCCCCAGACAGTTTCCTTCCCAGTGCCGATGAAATCACAGCGGGTGAGCCTGAGGGTCTGAGCTGCAGTGGTGCAGCCTGGGCACTAGGGGGAGGCCACGAAGGTCTGCATCAGGCGCCTCCGGAGTGCACTCGATCTTGTCACTTCTGTTCATTCGTCCAGCAAATCGGGACTGGGGGGTATGCAAAGCTGAGCCAGACAGAGATTCTGCCTGTGGGGAACATCTAGACCAGAAGAGAAGATGAGACGATGTGAGTCAGTTTCCAGGTCAACAGGTCTCCTCTGGGAAGGGTAGAGAATGCTCTGGGAGAGTCCAGAGGTGGGAAGAGGAAGTTCTGTGACAGCCATGCTGTGTGGGGCCTGTAGCCCAGACAGCCCCAAGACACCAGCAAGGAGCACTGAGTGGCCACGTCCTCACCAGGGGTGCTCGGGGACCAGGTCACCTCGTAATGTCCTGGTTAGAAGCAGGGATGGGTTTGGTTTGGTCTGGCACCAAGGAACAGGCATGCTCGGATGACCTGAGGTTGTTTTTTCTGTCTAGGCTGGTGTGGGAGACAGTGTAGGAGGAAGGATGAAAGCCAGCGGAAAGACAGTGCTGACTGGAGAGAAAGAAGAGCGCAGGGTAGGAGGGAGGCAGCGGAGGGGTTCCGCAGGCCTAGCGTCAGATGGGCAGTGGCCGGGGGTGGGCGGGGCTGAAACGCACCCCTGCCTGTCACCACAGATGATAAATTGAGCAGCTCAGCAGTCAGAGGAGGCTGGTGGGGGAAGCAAAGGCAAAAGCAGCCAGCATCGTAGGAAATCACATTGCCTGGGGCCCCCTACTCTTGGGGGCTGAAGCCTCACTGTGGCTACAAACTCCTTCAGCCCCGTCAGAGGCCATCGCCCTTAGGTACTAGGGTGCAGGACTGAGCCAGACCCCAGTTTCCAGCTTGCTTGGGGCCCCGGCTTTCCCACTCCCGTGCGCATGCGCTGCGTGCTGGCTGGGTGCCTGTGCATTCTTCAGGACATGAGCAACCCCTTCTCTACCCTCTGTAGCAGACACGGTGGACCTGAATTGGTGCGTCATTTCCGACATGGAAGTCATCGAGCTGAACAAATGCACCTCGGGCCAGTCCTTCGAAGTCATCCTGAAGCCACCGTCCTTTGATGGGGTGCCCGAGTTCAACGCCTCCCTGCCCAGGCGGCGAGACCCATCCCTGGAAGAGATCCAGAAGAAACTAGAAGCGGCTGAGGAGCGAAGGAAGGTACATGCTGCCCTTTCCTTGTTTCCTCCCTCTCAGCATCAAGGGGAGGGAGGTGGAGAAGACAGGTGGTGGAACTGAGCTGGGGTAAGCTCATCACCAGTCTGCAGTATTTAGGGAGCATCTCCCGAGTGTGCGGTGGAGAATGAGGCACCATTGAGGGAAACAACGAACTAAACGCCCTTGGCCTCTCAGGGCTCACAGTTTGGTTAGGGGGATAGGACATTGTACCACCTTCCTCCAAGAGGTGGCCCTATATGCATGGTGGCAAAAATAAGACTTTGACAAATAGTAAGGATTTAGGGAAAGGCTAGGGAATTAAGGAAAGAGCTTCTTCATTAGAGGAGGGAGAGTAGATCATGGTGTAGTGCATCTCCAGGCCCAGGATGCCTTCTGTGCCTTCTACGGATTCTCATGGCTTGATTCTGATGCCATATTCTACGTGTGACTTTTCTTCATCTTTCAATCAGAAAATAATCCCGTATCGTGAATTCCTTCAGTGCATCCTGTCTACACCCTAGGGCATATGTCTACGCTAGTCTGGGTTTGAGTGATTTATATATGTCTTATCTCTATGACACTATTTTTTTTACCCCAAGCTGTTAGACCAGTGCCTGGCACATAGTATAAGATCATTTAGTGTTTGCAAATGAATGAATGAATGAATGAATGAATGAATGAATGATGGCAATGAGCAAAAGGGCCGTGAAGGTATTTAGGAAAAGGCTGGGGGAAAAAAAATCAAAGAATGTGGAAGGCTCTGAAAGTGGTGGGGAGAATTTAGGAAATGTCCTTGCTTCCTGCTAATGGGCTGGGGACCAGGCCCAGGGAGGCCAGTGTTCCGGGTGTGCAGCTTTTCAGCCATGATGGTGAAAATAAACCCCGACGCACTCACTGTGAAGGACCTCCTTCTGCCTTTATGCTTCCGCAGTACCAGGAAGCGGAGCTCCTGAAACACCTAGCAGAGAAACGGGAACATGAGAGAGAGGTGATCCAAAAAGCCATTGAGGAAAACAACAACTTCATCAAGATGGCTAAGGAAAAACTGGCCCAGAAGATGGAATCCAATAAGGAGAACCGGGAGGCCCACCTCGCTGCCATGTTGGAACGGCTGCAAGAGAAGGTGAGGGGTCCCTGGCTAGAGAGGAGGTTCCTGGGACACGCTGTTTTCCTTCTACAGCAAGTACACAGGGACCTACTGATCATCTCAGGCAGGAAGCAGCCTCGGGCAAAAATTGGGATCTTTCTCTTAGGCAGGATCCTTAGAGAGTTCCGAAGGATGATCCGGGTAGTCAGAGGCAAGAAACAGGAACCAGACTCAAAGTTTCCTTGGGGGATATTCTGCACAGTTACACAATTAAAATCCTTCATTGCCTTAGGGAGAGTATATGTCTGATTCTCTAGAAGAAGCCTATCTAATACAAAGGAGTAGAGATAGACAAGCAGGTGTGCATTCCTAGCTTCATCCCTGAGTGGACTGATTCGATGGAAGGAGACGCTTTCTTGAGCTCTTGGCTCTAAGTCATGGGTATGATGAGCTGAGATTCCCACTGAGCAGGAAACATGATTCTCTCTAAACCTCTTGACACAGACCCAATGAGTCAAAGGTCCTTCCAATATGTTGCCTTTTGTCAATAAATGGAACGGTGTCACCTAAATATGAGAAACATGAGGCCGGGGTTGGTTCTGTGTGTCAGCAGAATATCAGCCCGTTCTGCTGAGAACACGTTGGCCTCATTTCCTGAGTCTCAAGGCCGCCCCAGTTTCTCCTGCAGCTCCTGGGAGAGCTCCAGCTCTGTGTTTTATTTCCAGGAACCGCCTGCTGCGCGGTGACTCCCGGGACCTGATCGGTGGCCTCGTCCCATGGTGAGCAGCGTGGTCCCCACTCCTTCCTGCCCATCCACCTAGAGTCTCAGGCCCTTGGCAACAGGTCCTAGAAGGATCTGGTTTCTTCACGAGGGGTCTGAATGTTGCATAGGCCCTGGAACTGGCCAGCACGAGGCAGCCCCTGTGCTCTGATGCACCAGTCTGCGAAACTTGGCAAGGCCTCCACCAAGTGCCACATGGGAGGGAGGTGATCTGGGTCGGCCCTCAGGCTTCCCCAGTTATGGAGGGATGACCTGCAGCAAACTCTTAACAAAAACCTGGGGTTGAGCTAAGATGGGCATGGCCCTGAGACCAGACCCAAAACAAATCACTGAGGCTCCACCTGACCCAGGATATAGCACGTGAGAGACTCTGCAAAACACTTTCATTTCCTCTTGCCAGTATCCTCACAACAAGTCCCTGAGGCAAGCTGGACAGGTGTTATCCTTATTTTACAGATGAGAAAAACATGTCAACAAAGGTCAAATGACTTGCCCAGGGTCACGAAACTAATAAGCAGTGGAGCTAGGACTAGCACTTAGCTCTTTGGCTCCAAGTCCAAGTGGTTCAGGGAGACCAGCCCATGATTGTCCTGCCAGCCTTTTGTCATCAAGAGATACTTTGGAGGCCAAGGAAATGGAGTGCAGAACCTAGGGCTCTGCCCAGTGAGCTCACCCAAGAATGGAGGTAGATTCAGAGGCAGAGAGATCAGTAGATTCAGATGCAGAGAGTTTGGAAAGGTCCATATTGTAGAGTGATAGCTGTGAAGGTAGGGTAGACTCAAAGAGGTGTGATGTCAGAGCAGACATTTGAAGGAGCAGCATCCCTCTGGGACCTCGGCCCCCTTTCTCCCCTTTACCCACTGGTGGAGGCAGGAGGTTGGGTGAGAGTTGGGTGTATGTTTTCTGCCCTGTTCACCTGTGCACCAGGCCACGGACACCTTCAACAAAGCCTGCTATGCCGGTGTTTGTGTGGGTCACTTACCCCATGTACCAGACTCGCTTGGTATAAAATTCAAAAATACAGATACTTGGATCCTTCCCCAGAATACTAACCCTGGCTGTCTAGGGATGGTGCTTTCTAGGTCATGCTGATACATACCAAAGTTTGGGAACCCCTGCCCTGTGCACACCACTCCTCACTCCTAGGCCACGGAAAGTTCTAGGGTGTCTGCAGGGACAGATTTGTAGTTTATAGTTTATTCTGAAAACCTGGGCTGTCTCAGTGGGTCTACTTCAGGCTGATTCTGTCATCTGGATGTGATAGTGCCAGGCTCTGGGAGGAACAACATTTGTTGAGCACTTGCCATCTGTAAGGCGCCATAGTAGAAACTGGGAAATACCAAGAAGAGAAGGATGTGGTCCCTGCCCACAGGAAAGTCACCGTCTAATAGAGAACCCAACAATCTGCACAGTGAGCAGGTGAACACTAAACATCACGGAACTTGAGGGGTGAAAGAGCCTCCTGTCTGTGCCCTTCTCTTTAAAGATCAGAGAACTGAGGCCTGATTGGAGAAGTGAGCCAGCCAAGATCCTCCTGCAGATGGGCCTTGGAAAGCAGATACCATCCTTTGGCTGCTCTACCCTGTGAAATAAAAGAAGGTTCTCTTAAGATAGGTGTAAGAAAGTCCACTTTTTGGAGTTGGGCAACATTTTCAAAATTCTTCTGTCGATTTGTACTTTAAGAGTCCACACCTGAGCATGGTGGCTTACACCTGTAATCCCAGCACTTTGGGAGACAGAGGTGGGAGGATCATTTGAGGCCAGGAGTGAGAGGACAGCCTGGGCAACGTAGCAAGATCCCATCTTTATTTTTGTTTAAATAATAACAAAGTAAAATCAAAGAGTCCTCATCTTTCACCAGGAGGGATAAGACAATTCTTGCAAAGGAGATGGATGAGAACTAGAAGCAGCAGGCAAGTGCATGTGACTTGTAGGAGATGCTTGCAGTGAGGCCTGTCTGTTCTGCCTGCTCCTCTGGCACAAACTACCCCCAGCAGCTCCTTATATTAAGTCAAGCTATACAATCTAATCCAAACCACAGAATGGCCAGGTGAGGGAGGGAGAGGCTGGGGGGATGCCCAGGGTCACTGTAAGGTGGGCCCCTGCCGCAGTTTGACACCCACAGGCCCCTGAGCTCCCTGGGGCAGCACCAGTAGGCTCACCCCCTGCCTCCTGCCAGCCTCACCTGCCACCTTCTGCCCCTCTCAGGATGCATTTGCAGACACAGCTCTTCACTGCCTGTGGTGGCCACTCTTTGCCTTTGGTTCTCTTGCCCCTTGGCCTCCCTTTTTGTCCCTGGGGCAGCCTTGTGTGACCTGCCCTTTTCCCTCCCTTCCTTTCCAGGACAAGCATGCCGAGGAGGTGAGGAAAAACAAGGAGCTGAAGGAAGAGGCCTCCAGGTAAAGCCTAGAGGCCAAAGAACTTTCCAGGTCAGCCGGACAGCTCCAGCAGCTCCACGTTCCAGGCAGCCTCGCCCGTCGGCTGCACTCCCAGCACTGGGGTTTGGGGGGAGGGGGGTGGCCAAGGGGCGTTTCCTCTGCTTTTGGTGTTTGTACATGTTAAGAATTGACCAGTGAAGCCATCCTATTTGTTTCCGGGGAACAATGATGGGGTGGGAGAGGGGAGAGGAGAGAGTTTGGGAAAGGGAGATGGAGAAGAGCTCAAGGACGTTGCAACCCTGCCCGGCACAGATCTGATTTTCACATCTCTACCTGGACATTGAGCCTCCAGGAAGAAACCGTGTTGAGGGGAGATGAAAACCAGGGCAGTAGAACTTCAGGGTGAAGGACAGAGTCTTGGGTGGGGCAGCGGCTGCAGGGCGCACCAGAGAGCCCAGCCAGAGGGTGTGTGAGGACCAGAGGTGTCGCTTCCGCCCTGCAGCAGGTGGGATGAGGTCTGTGTGTGTGTGTGTGAACCATCATTTTTTGATCATCATGACCAATGAAACATTGACTCCAAGTGTCCAGTGCTTTATTTCCCAAATGTGTCCTTTGGGTAATTGTTAAAAAGTTCTCGAAATCTGGCTTTCATCCATCTGATGGCAGATGCCCCTTTGCTTCCTTAATTTTGCCATTCGAGCGTCCGGAGCCGGGTGAGGTGGGTTGAATCATGCCAGGCTTTGGCATAATTGAAAGGTTTTCTCTTTTGTTTTTTAAAATCCCCCCTGTGGGCTAATCTTGATTGGATAGCATGCACTAAATTGACGAGAAAAGGAACTCAATCTTCCTTTCAATGAACTCACATCCTAATATGGTCCCCAAGATGCATTGTAAGAAGGAAGTTGTCTTAGTCACAACCGTTCAGACTGCTATAACAAAATACCTTAGACTAGGTCATTGATAGCAGAAATTGATTGCTCACAGTTTTGGAGGCTGGAAAGTCCAATATCAAGGCACCAGCATTCAGTGTCTGGTGAGGGCTTCCCATCTGCTTTAAAGATGATGCCTTTTTGCTGCGTCCTTACATGGCATAAGGAAAGGGCAAAAGGGCTTCCTCAAGCCTCTTTAAGGCACTAATCCCATTCATGAGGGTGGAGTCCTCATGATTTCACCTCTTAAGGCCCTATCTCTTAAGTCTGTAGTGTCGGGATTAGGGTTCAACCTGTGAATGGGGGGAGCCAGCAACATTCAGACCATAGCAGAAGTTCCTCCATGCTTTGGGAGTTTGAGATTCTAGGTAGATTAGAAAATGCGAGCAAGGAAATAAACTGTTTGCTAGTAGAAGGCAAAGGAGGCATCCAGACCCAGCAGTCTTGGTCTCCAGGACACTGAACCATGGCTGGAAAAGAAGCTCCTCTCCTCCCTTCCCCGGCAAACATGAGTGCAGGGGCTGCCTGTGTTAACCGGATCGCAGGGCCTCTTCCTGCTCGGCTCTGCACACTATGTAGTTTTGTACAGCTTTGCAAATAAACCCTTTGGTATAGCCTTTTTTTTTTTTTTTTCCTTCTCACCAGTGGTACTATTATTTAGCTTTATTTTAAAATAAGATAACAGGAGGATCAAAGATGATGATGATGATGATGATGGCGGCCGCTAACTTAAGCAGCACTTACTAGATGCCCTGCACTTTTCTGGACTTTTACATCTATATTATCTCACTTACCTTCACACCACCTGTAGGAGGTAGGTACTCTTTATCATCCCATTTTGCAGACAAAAAAAATTGAGGTCTAGAAAGGGTAAGTAACTTGGCAAGGTCACACAGGCAGTAAATGGGAGAACAGGGACTTGAATTGGGTGTTTTTTTCCCAGAGTCCATATTCTTAGCCATTGGAGTGTGCTGCTTCTTGACACCTCCAAACTAGGATTTGAGTCCCAGAATAGGGTTTCTCAAGCTGTGAGTGGTGACTCACTGGATCTTGATATCAACTTAGTGGATCCCACCCAACCTTTCTCTTTTTTTTTTTTTTTTTTTTTTAAGTGGATTAGAATAGAAAAACACAATACCAAAATGGATGACAGGTGATAATGGAGGCATTATTTCATGGAAATTGTGTTTCAATTTTACATTCTGTGTATGCATGTGTCGGTCACAGCATAAAGTTCATTTCTTATCGGGGGTGGCCGTCAAAACCCTTTGAAGGTTACTGCCTTAGAATCAACGTGGAGACAGAGCCAGGACATCCAGGCTGCAGCCCAGGAGGCTTTAGGAAGCTGCTGTGGTTGAGAAAGCAAGAGAGGCTGTGGCCTTTCCATCAAGAATCAAATTTTTCTGAGCAAACAGAGACAAGGACGTGGATGGCCTCAAGAGTCT
The DNA here is from genome assembly GCF_047675955.1 of Chlorocebus sabaeus. Lineage (NCBI taxonomy): Eukaryota > Metazoa > Chordata > Mammalia > Primates > Cercopithecidae > Chlorocebus > Chlorocebus sabaeus. The sequence continues at coordinate 26,831,517 of NC_132911.1, read as the reverse complement.
ATTTTCACAAATTTACCCATAGCATCTCCATTTCTCCACTGGAATACGCCGGGCCAAGAGGAAGCCTTGTTCCCAGCACTCTCTCTCATCCATCTCCTGCCCTTGGCCATTCATTCTCTGATAAACCATATTGACTGACACTCCCATCCTTTGCCCATGCAGTTCCCTTGCTTGGCTTGCTCTTCGCTGCCTGGTTGAATTAATTAGTACTCCTTCTTTTAAACTCAGCCCAGATATTAAGTTTCCCGACTCTGCCAGTGTTTCTGTATTTCTTATACACTTAGGTTATGGTGTAATTATTTATGTACCTATCCCTCCCATCTCTTAGACATGATGTCCCTTGAAAACAGAAATCAGGTTTATTAATCTTCATGTTCAGGCAGTGACTACTCCAGAATGACCATATAGGATGGGATTAAGAGCAGCATTTCTGTTGAAAGAGAGGTTGGGGTCTTATCTGAAAGCTTCATTTGCGAGGACTTTACTGCAGCACTGAATGTAAGACTGAGAATGGAGATGGCTGATGAAGATTATACAGGAGACTAAAACCCACATCCAAGGCAGCCCCAGAACTGGAATAATCCCCAGCTCCTGACACTAAAAACTGAAAACTCTAATTATGTGCTCAGCATGGGGCTAGCTTCCAAGCATTAAAAAGCAATTCTTGCACTGAAAGAGTTTACAAATCAGTTGAAACACACATGAAACTACCAAAGCCATGGCTCTTAACATTTCAATTTACATCAGAATCCCTCTGAGAGCTTATTAAAGTGTAGATTTCTTTGCTTCGGATGTTTGGGAAAGGAAATAATCACCCAGAGTTATAGTATCTTTTGAGGGTGTTGCCCTGGACCCTACATTTTAGCAAGTAATTCCCCAGGCCCTGGATCCTACATTTTAGCAAATCATTCCCCAGGTTTTTTTTTTTTTTTTCCTTTTTTTTTTTTTTTTTAAGATTTAATAAGCTTTAACCTCATTTTCAATTATTTTTGGTCATTGGCAGAATTTATGTCAAGTTGGTATATGCCAGGGTGGGCAAACTAGTGGTTTACAGCTATTGTCAGTCTTGATTCATCCAGTGTTCCTTTCGCTTGGCTGATGACCTTGCCATTCCAGCTATGCGGCCCCTGTCCTGGGAGTCTCTGTGCCTCCCCACAATCCAGAAAGACTACAGGATTCAAACTTGGTGCCACAGGGGCCCCCAAACCCTCACTTCATGGTTGCCGTAGCACAGTGGGTTCTTGCCTGCTGCACAGATAAAGTCAATACACTGAGACGGCAGGCATGTTGCAGCAGAGAAAACATTTAATTATCGCAAGGCAGCCCAGGAGGATGGGAGATATTTCTCAAATTCAGCTCCCCAGGAGCTTGGAGTCTAGGGTTTTTGAAGGATAATTTGGTGGGCAGGGGGCTAGAGAAGGGATGCTGCAAACGGGATGGGGGATGAAATCATAGGAGTGTTGGAATTGTCTTCACGCCCTGAGTCAGTTTCTGAGTGGGGGTCACAGGCCCTGTGGAGTCAGCTGTTTGGCACGAGTCTCAGGTTCAGGTCTAGCTGGTCTCAGTTGGTCTGCCTGAATGCAAAAGTCGGGAAAATGTTTCAAAGACCAGTCTTAGGTTTTCCAATAGTGATGTTATCTATAGGAGCAAGTGGGGAAGTCACAAATCCTGTGACCTCCAGCTACTTGACGTCTGAGCAGTAAGCAAGCCGGGGAACAATGGCTGGTTATCACTTAACTATGCAGAGTTCAGGCTGCTATCATGATTCTAAGGTTGTGGCCCTTCATTAGTTTCACAAAAGCAGTTTTGGTCCTGAACAAGGAAGGGGTTAGTTTCAGGAAGGAACTATTATCATTCTTGCTTTAAAAGTTAAACTATAAACTGAATCCCTCCCATAGTTAGTTTGGCCTACACCAAGGGCAGTTAGCTTATGAAGTTAGAAGCAAAATGGACTTAGTGATGGTAGATTTCTCTCACTGCCATAATCTTTGCGAAGGCAGTTTCACTATGGCTGGCATCCATTCCAACTGGTTGTTAAACATCTTATTTATTTATTAACATTGGCAGATTAAATTTTACATATGTATTGTGTGTGACATGATGTTTGGACGTAGATATACATTGTGGAATGACTAAATCTAATCACAGGTTTTCAGAGGCCCATCATGACCACAGTTTGATGAGTTCTGTACAGTTAAGAACTAAGCCTTGGGCAGTGTCTCCAAGGGCAAGAGGAGGGACAGGTCACTGTCAGCTGAAATCCTTGGAGGAGCCTTAGGGGAGCAGGCAGAATCTGAGCTGAGCCTTGCAGGCTGAGCAGACTTTGAGTAGGCACAAAGGGAGAGGCAGGGCTGGAGACGCAGGGGTGGGCATCGGAATGGGCATTAAGGCCGTGGCTGCAGCCACAGGAATGAGTGAACTCATCATCCAGAAGAGTGTATACAGAAAAGGGCCCTTGGATTTCCCTGATGATGCAGCAGGATGAGGAAATGGGGACAATAAAGGGCCAAATAAGAGGCGTATTTTAAATCCTTTGATCATACATCAGTGGCTTTCAGTGGGGATATAATGCTTCCCACAGGGGGCACTTTGGAAATGCGTGGCAATAATTTTGGTAGACACAAGGAGCAGGCAGCCACAGTGCTTCCAGTGAGTGGGTGGGGACCAAGAATGCTAGATGTGCACCAAGAGAATGTTTCATGTCATTCTTCACTTCTGAATGTAAATGAGAAACCTGTTTATGATGAGCTAATCCGAGAACCTAGCTCAGTTTTACATATAAACACAAAGCTTTTCTGCAGTTTAAATACACACTGGCTTTTCCAGGAATGCAAGTCTTCAGCTTTGCTAGTCTCTGATTTTGCTCTGATTTGGTTTACTGCTTTGTGCCCTCTCCATGGCTTGAGACCTTTTTCTCTTGGTTTACTTTCTGTCCTTGGATTTAACTCTATTCTCCTACTCAGTGCCTTCCCCCAGCAAAAAGCTACTTTGGAGTCACCCCAACAAAGCTTAAAAGTGAGCCTTGAAAGAATCAGAGTGTGTGATGGTTGATTTGGGGTGTCAACTTGACTGGATTAAGGAATGCCCAGATAGCTGGTAAAATATCATTTATTCTCAATTATTGCACTAATTATTCTCAAAGCTTCAGTAGGCACTGAACCCATCCTCCTCCTTCTGTTGAAAGAAAAACCCAGGTGTTTTTGCTTCTAATTAGAATGATTGGGCTGCCCTGGGTGTATCTGTGAGGCTGTTTCTGAAGGAGGTTGTGTGTGAATCAGTGGACTGGGTGGAGAAGATCCACCCTGAGCATGGGTGGGCACCATTCAATTGGCTGGGCACCTGGATAGAGCAAAAGGGTGTAGGAAGGACAACTTCTTATTCTCTCTCTTTTGGAGCCTGGACACCTTTCTTCTCTTGCCCTGGGACATCAAAATTCTAGGTTTCCTGTTCTTTAGACTTCAGGATACACACCAGCGGGCACCTCTGCTTGCCCTACTGCCTCTCGGGCCTTTCCCATTGTACCAAGAGTTACACCATCAACTTCCTTGGTCCTAAGGCCTTTGAACTTGGACCGAGCCATGCTACAGGGATCCCTGGGTCTCCAGCTTGCAGATGGATTATCTTGGGACTTAGCCTCCATAATTGAGTCAATTCTCCTAATAAATCCCTTATCTTTCTGCCTGTATATATATCTCTCTTTGATGAGTTTTGTCTCTCTGGAGACAAAGTCCAAATCAATTTAAAATAATCTAACAAAACCCAATACCCGACAACGTAAATATCAAAATACCTGGCATCCAGTAAACATCTATTACACATACAAAGAAGCAGAACAATGTTACATATAATTAGGAGAAAAATCTATGGAAACAGATATAGAAATTACAGATAAAATGGAGTTTGCAGGCAAGGATTCTAAAACAGCCCTTAAAAACATGATACAAGTGTTCAAGGAAGTACTGGAAAACATAAAAGAAATGGAAGACATAAAAAAGAGCCATCTGGAACTTCTAGAATAAGAAATACAATATTTGGAAGAAAGTGTACTGGATGAGATTTACAACAGGTTAGCTACCACAAAAGAAAACTTGAAGACAAAACAATAGCAATGACCCAAACAAAGCAGAGAGGGAAAAGGACTAAAGAAATGAAGAAGGCATTGTAGCTGCCCAATAGGTTTACCTTACCTATTGCACAGACAGAACCAATTTATCAGGAGAGGGGAACTGCAATAGAGAAAGAGTAATTCATGTAGAGTCGGCTGTGTGGGAGATGGGAGTTTTATTATTACTCAAATCAGTTTCCCCAGGCATTCGGGGATCAGAGCTTTTACAGACAATTCGGTGGGTAGGGGAAAAGTCAGAGAGCCAGGATTGCTGATTGGTTAGTTAGAAGATGAAGTCATGGGAAGTTGAAGCTATCCTCTTGTGCTGGTCTAGGTGGTGCCAGCTGATCCATCAAGTGCAGAGTCTGCAAAATATCTTAAGCACTGATCTCAGGAGCAGTTTTGGGAGGGTCAGAATCTTGTAGCCTCCCGCTGCATGACCCCTAAACCAAAGTTTTTAATTTTGTGGCTACTTTGTTAATCCTACAAAGGCAATCTAGTCCCTAGGCAAGAAGGAGGCTTGTTTTGGGAGAGGGCTGTTATTGTCTTTGTTTTAAACTATAAACTATAAGCTAAGTTCCTTCCAAAGTTAATTCAGCCTGCACTCATGAAGGAACAAGGACAGCTTGGAGGTTAAAAGCAAGATTGGTTAGGTTAGATTTTTCACTGTCTCAGTCATAATTTTGCAAAGGCGCTTTCAGCATTGGTGACCTGTAGAATAAGACAGAGTGCTTTAACTTATGTGAAATTTGAGTTCCAGAGGTGAGAACCCTGGGGTAGGGGTCAGAAAAATATTTGAAGTAATGGCTTATTCAAAATATTCAAAATTTGAATGGCTTATTCAAATATTCAAATTTTGAAAAAAAGTATAAAGCATCAGATTTTAAAATTCCAACAAAAAGAATAAACACAGAAAAGAAAAACACACATACAAAAAATACTAAAGAACATCCCAACCAAACTGTTGAAAAACAGTGATAAAGAGAATCCCAAAAGCAGCTAGAGAAAACAGACATTACTACAGAGGAGTAAAGCTAAGAGTCACAGCACATTTTTTCAGAAATAAATTGTTATAGGTTGAATGCATATCCCCAAAATGCATATGTTTAAGCCTTAACTCCTAGTACCTCACAATGTGACTATATTTGGAGATAGGGTATGTTAGTCCATTCTCATGCTGCTAATAAAGACATAACCGAGACCGGGTAATTTATAAAGAAAGAGGTTTAATTGACTCACAGTTCCATGTGGCTGAGGAGGCCTCAGGAAACTTACAGTCATGGCAGAAGGCACCTCTTCACAGGGTGGCAGGAGACAGAATGAGTGCCAGCAGGGGAAATGCCAGATGCTTATAAAACCATCAGATCTTCTGAGACTCATTCATTATCACGAGAACAGCATGGGACAAACCATTGCCACGATTCAGTTACCTCCACCTGGTCCTGTCCTTGACACGTGGGGATTATTACAATCAAAGGTGAGATTTGGGTGGAAGCACAGTGCCAAACTATATCATAGGAGTTTTAAAGGGGTGATTAAGTTAAAATGAGGTCATTAGGGTGGGCCCTAATCCCACATAGTTGGAGTTCTTAAAAGCAATGGAAATTAGGACATAGACACACAGATTGAAGACCGTGTGAAGACACAGGGAAAAGATGATCATCCATAAGCCAAAGAGAGAGGCCTTAGAAAGAAACAACTCTGCCAGCACCTTGATCTTGGATTTGCAGCCTCCAGAACTGTTAGCTAATAGATTTCTGTTGTTTAAATCAGCCAGTCTATGAAAACCCTAGCAAATTCATACAATCATGAAGCCAATATTTAAAATATTGAAAGAAAAGAACTGGACAATTTAAAATTCTATCTCCAACAAAAATGTTTTTCAAGAATAAATGTGAAGACTTTTTTTAGATCATTTATTTATTTATTTATTTATTTATTTATTTATTTATTTTCTGAGACAGAGTTTCGCTCTGTCTCCCAGTCTGGAGTGCAGTGGCGCTATCCCAGCTCACTGCAAACTCCACTTCCCAGGTTCACACCATTCTCCTGCCTCAGCCTCCCAAGTGGCTGGGAGTACAGGTGCCTACCACCATTTTTAAGTTTTTCATGAAACTGCCTTTGCAAAATTTATGACAGTGAGTGAAATCTGACATAGCTGATCCATCTTATTTCCAGCCTCATAAGCTAACTGTCTTTGCTCATTCTTGGGCATAGGCCAAACTAACTGTGGGAGGAATTTAGTTTATAGTTTAAAACAAAAATGACAACAGTCCCTTACTGAAACTAACCCCCTTCTCTGCTCAAGGACTGAAACCATCTTTGTAAAACTAGTCAATTAGCCACAGGGTTGGAATTATGGCTCAGGAATTATGTAGCTGGAAGTCACAAGATTTGTAACCTCTCCAATTGCTCCTGTAGATAACATCACTATTGTAAAACCTAAGACTGGTGTTTGAGGTGTCTTGCAGACTTTGCATTCTGATGAGCTAGCTAGCATCACTCCAACTGGTGGTCCATACCAAGAAACTGGCTCACTTGGTCTTGTGATCCCCAACTAGGAACCAACTCAGTGCAAGAAGACAGCTTTATCCCCCTATGATTTCATCCGTGACCTAACCAATCAGCATTCCCCATTCTGTAGCCCCCTCCCCATCAAACTATCCTTGAAAAACTCTAGCCTCCAAATTATCAGGGAGGTGGATTTGAGAATTATCTCTAATCCTTTTTGCTGGGCTGGTCCTATGATGACAAAACTCTTTCTTTGCTACAAAACATGTTGTTCTCAGGGCACTGGCTCTTCTGGACAGTGGGCAAGAAGAACCCATCAAGCACTTATATCAATATCTGAAAGAATTCATTGTTAGCAGACTTAAACTGTAAGATGGTAACAAAAGTTCTTCAGGCAGAAGAAAATGCTATCAGATTTATATAAAGAGCTAAAAAGTATTAGAAATCATAAATATTCAGGTAGATATAAAGACTTTTTTCTTGTTTTTTTTAAATGTTTAAAGTAAAGTTAATGACAATGCACTGTGGGGTTTAAAATGTACTATAATAAGGGGCAAAAGGAGAGAAGGAACATATAATGTATAACTTGTGTACATATATACATATAGCATATAACTTCCACATATATGTTGTAAAGTCTCTCACTATGGGTGAAGTGGTGCAATGTTCAAAGATAGACTGAAATAAGTTGAAGATGTATATTGTAAGCTTTGGAGCAACAATGAAAACAACAGTAACACCAATAAGCAAGATGAAAACAAAAACAAAAAGTTATAGTTGATAAGCCAAGACTGGAGATAAAGTGGACTACTAAAAAAATCAAAACAAGGCAGGAGAGAAACAGTGAAATAAAAGGAAACAAAGAACAATGGGAACAAATAGAAAACTGCAAGATGGTATATTTAAATCTAACCATATTGATAATTACATTAACTTTAAGTTGGCTAAACACTCCAATGAAAAAGGCATAGACTGTCACACTGGAAAAAAGCAAGACTCAGCTATCTGATGGACAAGAGTTACCTGTGTTACATATAAATACAAAGATCGGTTAAAAGTAAAAGAACGAATAAAGATATATTCTTTATATTCACCAATAAAAAAAAGTTGCAGTGGCTGTATCCACATAAGGCAAAGTAGAGTTCAGAACACAGATTTTTACCAGAGATAACAAAGGACAATTTATAATGATAAAGGAATTGATTCATAAAGATATCATGACAATTCTAAGAGTATGTGCATCTAATAACAGAGTTTCCAAATATTGTACATGAGGCAAAACCCGATAGAACTGAAAGGAAAAACAACTGACCAACTTGACTCACTAGAACACCACACTCTACAACAGCAGAATATACTTTTTTTTTTTTTTGAGACAGAGTCTCGCCCTGTCACTGGAGTATGATGGCGTGATCTCAGCTCACTACAACCTCCATCTCCTGGGTTCAAGCGATTCTCCTATCTCAGCCTTGCGAGTAGCTGGGATTACAGGCACGCACCACCACACCCAGGTAATTTTTTGTATCTTTAGTAGAGACAGGGTTTCAGCATGTTGGCCAGGCTGGTCTCGAACTCCTGACCTTGTGATCCGCCCGCCTCAGCCTCCCAAAGTGCTGAGATTACTTTACAGGCGTGGCGCAATATATGTTCTAAGTGCACATGGAACATGTGCATGGAACATCATCAGGATAGATCATATTCAGGCCTATACAATAAATATCAAAAAAATTAAGAAGGTCGAATGCACACACATTGGGTTCTCAGACCATGATGGAATTAAACTAGAATTCGTAACAGAAAGATACCTGGAAAATCCCAGATATTTGGGAATTAAGCAACATACTCTAAATAACTCATGGGTGAAAGCATGTATCACAAGGAAAATTAGAAATATTCTAAACTAAATGGAAACAAAAATAAAATACATCAAAATTTATAGGACGCAATTAAAGAAATGCTTAGAGGGTAATTTAGATCTTTAAATGCCAAATTAGAAGAGAAGGAAGATCTTAAATCAATAATCTGAGTTTCCACCTTAAGAATTTAGAAAAGGAACTGCAAGACTGGGCACAGTGGCTCAGGCCTGTAATCCCAGCACTTTGGGAGGTCAAGGCAGGTGGATCACGTGAAGTCAGGAGTTCGAGTCCGGCCTGACTAATATGGTGAAACTCCGTCTCAACTAAAAAGACAAAATTAGCCAGGTGTGGTGGTGTGCGCCTATAGTCCTAGCTACTTGGGAGGCTGAGACAGGAGACCTGATTGAATCCAGGAGGTGGAGGTTGCAGTGAGCCAAGATCAAGCCACTGCACTCTAGCCTGGGCGCCAGAGTGAAACTCCGTCAAAAAAAAAAAAAAAAAAAGAAAAAGAAAAAAGGAAAAGGAACAGCAAGTTAAACCCAAAGTAGAAGGAAGAAAACCATAAAGAGCAGAAATCTATGAAATTAAAAACAGAAAGACAATAGAGAAATATCAATGAAAACAAAAATTGTTTCATTGAGAAGATAAATAAAATTGAGAGAATTCTGGTAAGTTGATTATGTTAACAACAGTGAAGACACAAATGACCAATATCAGAAATGAAAGAGGAAATATGACCATGGACATATTAAAAAGACAATAAGGGAATATTACTATGAACTTGATGCCAATACATAATAGATGAAATAGACACATTCCTTGGAAAGACACAAACTACAAAAACTCTTTCAAAAAAGCAAGTTCATATAGAAAAATGGAATATACTTGTTGAATTCTTTTGGATTTTCAATAAGGTCATCCATAAATGGTATTAACATTTTGTCCTTTCCAGATTTTTATTTCTCACCTTTAATTTCTTTTACTATAGTAAAATAGTACTAATTTATAAAATAGTACTAATTAAAATAGTACTAATTTGGAGAAAAGAAGATGGGCAGACATGATATGCTTTAATTAAAAGCTGTGTTGATCCTGGAAAACAAAATTCCTTTGAAAAGAAGCACTCTAAGCCAAAATAAAATCAGAATGTCAAGCTTTTTTCTTCTCATTGGAGAATCTGAACTCTGAAAAATGTCCTTGGACTATAATTTTTAATATGAATTCTGAGAACCTGAGAAACTTTTCAGTAGCATGTGTATTAAGAATGAAGAAATATAGCCTCAGCTTGACTATGAGAATACTAGCTCCCAGGAGAGAGAGAGAATTAGGAATCTACCAAACTGGTGTACAAATGCATGCATGCATACACTTGAGGGCACACACACATGCACACTGTTCAGCTACAGGCAATCATCTCTCTTTAAATCAAAGTCTCGCTCTAGTTTCAAACATAAAAGTAACTTGCTGATGGGAGGCTTGTTCCAAGCTGAAATCATGCTGATGCCTGATCAAGCAGTTCCTGGGTATTCTGGTTTCTCATCTGGCTTTTAGCTATAAGAGTCCGTTAAAAATCTGAGGGACAATGTCCTTGACAGCCATAGCAAAGAATTTTAGGTCAAGAGCATATAGCTCAATAAATTATTCTTAAAATATACAAATCCATTATTAGGGTCACCAGGCAGCCTGCAGAAAGTAGGTAGAGCGCATTCGTCTTCCTACTTCCTATACAGATAGAATGTATTCTACTATCAATTATTTGATTTATCTTGGTTAGTTGCAAGCAAATACAAGCATTTTAACTATATGAACTTACATATCTGGAGACTCAAAACTATGCCATGCTAAGAATGCTAAATATTCAAAACATAAGGAGAAATACAACATAAGTGGAAGTGCTAAAGCATAAAATATTTCATAGGGTGATTTCTCTCTTACTCTCTTTTCAATACCATTAAGGCACAGGCCTTGAAAGATATCCACAGGACTCCTGGGGTCTTCTGGAAAACCCCCCTGTCCTATTTTCTACTACTCTTTCCTTACAGAGTCTATGCCCAGAAGTGGGATTGCCGGATCCTATGGTAATTCTACTTTTAATTTTTTGAGGAACTGTTGTATTGTTTTCCATAGCGACTGTATAAATGCACATAGATTGAAAGCAAAATGAAGCTTCTAGGAATTCCCTTGCTTATAGACGGCTAGCTTCATCTATACCCCACCTACCCTAAGGATCTGCTTTCACTATTTTTTACCATTAAATTCACCTTGATGGGAAAGTTTGGCAAGTCCTGGTGTGGTGATTAAGACACAAGTTTTAGAACCAGTGCAACCTGGATTTATGAATACCAGAGCTGCTACTAGTGACCTCTGTGACTAGGTAAGTGATGACAGCTTTTGAAGTCTTAGTTATCTATCTGTGAAATGAAGATTCAAAAACTCATAACACAATGTCTGGCACACAGCAAACACTCAGGACCTAGTAGTAAGTTACTCTATCATTATTCTCAAAATCTGCTTCCTCTTCCTCATGACGGTGTTTCAAATATTTGAAAAGATCTGCCTCAGACTCCTAGGATACCAGCTGGATTACAGGCATCCAGCTCAACGCCTGGCTAATTTTTTTATTTTTAGTAGAGATGGGGTTTTACCACATTAGCTAGGATGGTCTTGAACTCCTGACTTCAAGTGATCCACCCACCTTAGCTTCCCAAAGTGCTGGGATTACAGGTGTAAACCTCTGCACCCAGCCCCGTGTACCTTCAATGACTGATTGTATGTTACGCTTTACCAATTCCTCAAATTCTTTTCATTCTGTGGTAGATACTTTCTGGTTGGCCTATATTTCTTTCAAAATGAGATGCTTGCTCTTATATACTGCCTGTGTGAATCCAAATGGGTTTGGTCATTTTACTAGCTTGGTGCACAAATAATTAAGGTTTTTGCCATTACCTTTGGACCAGCCTAATAAAAACGTAAGCCTCAAAAAGGGTCCATATCCATTGACTTACTTTTTCTCCTTCTAGAAATTCTGCTTCCTAACAATCTATTCTAAATAAAATATTCTGAAACACAAATATTTATGAACAATAAAGTTCATCAAAGTATTAAATACAATATCAAAAAATACAACAAATGCAAATGTACTTCAATAGCGAAAATATTCTAAAAATACAGGACAGTTATACAATAAATGTTGATTAAAAAAATTTTAAGACTATAGGAAGAGCTTGACTCACTAGCCTGTATAAAAATTTAAAAAGATTATTATATAATTTTAATTGGAAAAAACAGAATTTCAAATTATACAGTCAGTTATTCTCAGCCATATAAAAGTATGCACACCAGAATGATAATTTGTTTGTTTTTTCATTTTATTGAGACCTTATGTGTTAGGAATTGGGCAAGACGCCTGGCACTGTGGCTTATACCTCCAATCCTAGTACTTTGGGAGGCCACGACAGGAGGATTTCTTGAGGCCAGGAGTTTGAGACCAGCCTGAGCAACATAGCAAGATGCTCTCTCAACAAAAAATTTTTAAAAACTAGCTGAGCATGGTGGTATGTGCCTGTATCCCTAGCTACTCTGGAGGCTGAGGCAGCTGGATCTCTTGAGCCCAGGAGTTCGAGGCTGCTGTGAGCCAGGATTGTGCCACTGCACTTCAGCCTGGGCAGCAGAGCAAGACCCTATCTTAAAAAAAAAAAAGGAATTGTGCAAGGATCTGAGGATGCAAATATAAACAAGGAAAACTTCTTGTTTTCAAATATCTTGCAATTGATAAGATAATTTAATAGAGTTTTAAAATAATGTGATAAGTCATATAATAAAAGCATATGTTTTATGTGAGTGGACTGGAGGAAAGGCCTTGTTTTACAGTGGGGTGGGAGGCGGGGAGGCAGAGGAAGTTTCACAGAGGAATGATGTCTGACTGAGCTGACTTTTGAAGGATAACTAGGGGAGATCAGGCAGGCAAAGAAAGAGACAGAAGGAATTAGGGGAAGGGAGTGAAGAGTCTTCCAGAAGGAGAGGGATCAGCACTTGCAAAGTGAAAGTGACAACGGTTTCTTAAAGGACAGTGTAAAGCACCAAGGGGATGTGCCAGGAATTGGAGCTGAAAGGATTGGCAGGATCCAGGATTTTCACTTGGCCAGCAGAGGTGGGAGTTAGGAGCATGAGTATAGAATTAGTCAGGATTCGCTAGAGGAACAGAACTAATACGATAGATGATAGATGTATATATATAAAGCGGAGTTTATTAAGGGTTCTTGACTCACACGATCACAAGGTGAAGTCCCACAATAGTCCGTCTGCAAGCTGAGGAGAAAGGAAGCCAGTTCCAGTCCCAAAACCTCAAAAGTAGGGAAGCCAACAGTGCAGCCTTCAGTATGTTGTTGAAGGTCGAAGGTCCAAGAGTCCAAAAGCTGAAGAACTTGGAGTCCAATATTTGAAGGCAGGAAGCATCGAGCACAGGAGAAAGATGCAGGCTGGAAGACTAAGCGAGTCTAGTCCTTCTGTGTTCCTTTGCCTGCTTTTATCCTAGCCTCGCTGGCAGCTGATTAGATGGTGCCCACCCAGATGGAGGGTGTGTCTGCCTTTCCCAGTCCACTGACTCAAATGTTAATCTCCTTTGCCAACACCCTCACAGACACACCCAGGAACAATACTTTCCATCCTTCAATCCGATATTAACCATCACAGGCATGATCCTGTGTGTGTTAGGGAGGATTGAAAGCAGGGGAGCAGCACACTTGTAACTGGTGGGCATTCCGACAGCAGCGAGGAGGGGCTGTGACCAGAAGCAGAAAGCCCAGTCAGGGAAGGTGTAGCAGACCAGGTAGGCGAGGACCTGAACAAACACTCTGATAATGATGGAGCAACCGAAAGGATTGGAACAGGAAGAATCAACAGAATTCGGTGATTGAATGGAGAGATTTCCAGGTTTCTGACCTGACCTGCTGGGCAAATGATGACGCTACCTCAGGATGAGAATATGGGAGGAGGGTAAAGTTCTGGAGGAAAGTATTCAGTTGAGGGCATGGTGAATTTAAGATGTGATTTCCTTAGGTAATATAACTAGGTCAAGTTCTTGATTACAATTAAGTTATATAACTCACTCATGAGTTGTTTTTCATTAACACCATCAGGGGAGTAATGGAGCTCTATGTTTAACAACCAAAGCTGGGGAGAACAATCTGCTAAAAGTAGACATATGTAATCTCAGAAGCAGTGACTGCAATAATATCCTAACACATGATCCAGTTAAATTTATGTCCTAGCTATAAATATGTATGAAAGTATATGCTTGAAGATGAAGTAACTAATGAATGCTAAACGTATTGCACCTTAACTTGCCTTCAGCATAACTTCAAATGATTGCAAGTCTTGGTGGCTGGAGGAAGTCTGGTTCACGAACCTGTGTTTAATTTGCATAATGAAACTGTAAAGATTAAAGACTCTACATTTCCCAGCCTCCGTTCCTGTGAGGTATTGTCATTTTACCGATTTCTGAGCCAGAAGTGGAAATGGTATATGCAACTTCCAGGGGTGTTTTAAATGTAATCTTTTTCTCTTCCCTCTCATCTGCTGGATTGAATGTTGATGTGATGGAATCATAGTCTTGGATCCAGAGGTGAAGATGGGAGAAGAGGCATGCATGGAGGTACCAGGGGGAGGAATCCTGGATCTCTAACCCCAGGGAATCCAAATTCACTCCAGACTTGCAACCTTAGCTTTTATAACAGAGAAAGAAACTTTTCTTGCCCTTCCCACATCCTGAGATTGTAACAATGCATCAAAAGCTCTGGGATGATGGATATGGAGGGAGGGAAAAAAAAGTCCCTGCCATCATGAAGCGTTTACGGGTATGACTTGTTTTATTGTGCTTCCCAGATGCTGCATTTTTTACAGATTGAAGGTTTGTGGCAACTCCGTGTCGGGCAAGTCTATTGGTACCATTTTTTTCCAACAGCATGTACTCACTTTGTGCCTCTGTGTCACATTTTGGTAATTCCGTCAATATTGCAAACATTTCCCTTATAATATCTGTTATGGTAATCTGTGATCAGTGATTTTTAAATGTCACCATTGTGATTGTTAAGGAGTGCCACAAACTGCGTCCATATGAGATGGTGGACTTATGGATGAACATTACATGTCCTGACTGCTCCAACCACTGGCCTTTCCCCTGTCTGTTTCCCTCTCCTTGGACCTCCCTATTCCTTGAGACGTAACAATTTGAAATTAGGCCAATTGATAACCCTACAATGGCCTCTAAGTGTTCAAGGGGAAGAAAGAATTGCATGTCTCTCACTTTAAATCAAAAGCTAGAAATAATTAAGCTTAGTGAAGAAGGCATGTTGAAAGCCGAGACAGGCCAAAAGCTGGGCCTCTTTTGCCAGTTAGCCAAGTTGTAAATGCAAATAAAAGTTCTTGAATGAAATGAAAAGGGCTACTCCAGTGAACAGAAAAATCATAAGAATGTGAAACAGCCTTATTGTTAGTATTCACCATAGAAGGATCCACCATTTTAAATGCTATGAAGAACATT
Organism: Chlorocebus sabaeus; assembly: GCF_047675955.1. Taxonomy (NCBI): domain Eukaryota; kingdom Metazoa; phylum Chordata; class Mammalia; order Primates; family Cercopithecidae; genus Chlorocebus; species Chlorocebus sabaeus. The sequence continues at coordinate 26,816,504 of NC_132911.1, read as the reverse complement.
TGTGATTCATGGGAGGAGGTCAAAATATATGTATTTAAAATTTTAATATTTTTTGCCAGTTGGGCAGCCTCCTGAACCAGAATAGGTTCAGAGAGACTCCCTAAGGAGGTCAAGATATTAACATTAACAGGAGTTTGGAAGAAGTTGATTCCAACCCTCAGGAATGACTTTGAGGGATTCAAGACTTCAGTGAACAAAAGAACTACAGATATGGTAGAAATAGCAAGAGAATTAGAATTGGAAGTGGAGCCTGAAGATATGACTGACTTGCTGCAACCTCATGATAAAACTTGAATGAATGAGTAGTTGCTTCTTATGACTGAGCAAATAAAATGGTTTCTTGAGATGGAATGTACTCCTGGTGAAGGTGCTGTGAGCATTGTTGAAATGGCAACAAAGGATTTATGATATTCCATAAACTTAGTTGATAAAGCAGCACCAGGGTTTGAGAGGATTGACTCCAATTTTGAAAGAAGTCAAACATTTTTCTGTGGGTAAAATGCCATAAAAAAGCATCACATGCTACAAACAAATCTTTCATGGAAGAGTCAATCAATGTGTCAATCTTCATTTTTGTCTTATTTTAAGAAATTGGCCACAGCAATTTCTTAAATGCCTCAACCTTCAGCAATCACCACTCTGATCAGTCAGCAGCCATCCATATCAAGGCAAGACCACTTACCAGAAAAACGATTCCAACTCACTGAAGGCTCAGATGATCATTAGCATTTTTTACTAGCAATAAAGCATTTTATTTTATTATTCTATTAGCAATAAAATATTTTATATTTTATTAGCAATAAAGTGTTTTTCAGTTAAGATATGCACATTGCTTTTTTAAACATAATGCTACTGCACACTTACTAGACTCAGTGTAGTGCAAGCATGACTTTTATAGGCACTGGGAAACCAAAACATTCATGTGACTCACTTTATTGTGACATTTGCTTTATTGTGGTCATCGGGAATTAAACCTGCAATATCTCTGAGGTCTGCCTGTGTTCTAATGGGGAAGACTCCCATTTCACCAACCAAAATAATGGGTGATAGGCTCCATTACTTGTTGTTTTCAAGGGGCACAAAAGAGGGAATACTTAGCCTTGCCTGTGTGAGGGTGACATTGAAAATGAATCCTCAGCATTTTTATGCTATCATCGGGTAGAGAAGTGGGGTGGGTGAAGGCATCTCAAGGAGCTTATGTATGGGTAAATGCAATGGTATGTACAATTTCCAGGCAGCATTCCTTGAAAGGCTGTTGTGTTCAGGGAACAGTACATTATCCAGAGTGGCCAGAAGACCATGTACAATGGGGTTGGTAGAAGATAAGCCTGGAATGAATGGACAATTAGGAAGGACACTGAATGTCAGACTGAGAAATCTGGACTTAATCTACAGGTAATTAAAATGATTTGCAAATGATTTGCAAAGACAAGAAATCTGTTCACAGCCTGTCTTGAAATGATCACACATTCTCATATTCAGAACTTCACAGTTTGTTGCCAGCAAAGTAGTGAAGGTTATCTTTACGGAAATACATTATAATTACTTTTTTTTTCCCAAGGGACTAAAAGTATTTTATGGGCAGGATGCAGGGGGAAGGGAGAGAGGCAAAAACAGAAAGAAACAGAGACAGAAGGACAGAGAGACTGAGAGAAAGTGTGTGCATGTTTAATAGAAGCTCCAGATGGCAGGTAAGGGAGAGAAGAAAGCCTGAAGACTAATATCAGATAAGATTTCAAAGGAATAGAAGGGAAAATCAAAACAAATTTTGAAAGGTTTAATTAAGGCTGTGGAACATTTTTGCCTTAGGGAAGGAGAAAACTGTCTCTAAATTTATTTGTAATGAGACCTTCACACTTTCTCCCTTGGTCTGTTACATGGCTTCTCTATGGGTTAATGGTAATATACATTAAAAGTCTTTTTGGTTGAATTCCTAGTAGTATTACTTGAGTGGAATTAATTTAATTTGAGATTCATTCTTTATAAATACCAAAGGAAAATGTTATAATCTTAAGATTGTATTTCATACTGGAAACTGGAGAAGAAAACAAACATAAAGTTCCCACTATGTGCCTATTCTACGGCTGGCATGTAGCTTAATTACCTCATTCAGTTTAATCATCATGAAACCCTAGGAGGTCGGCATTATTGAACCCATTTTAAAGAGCAGCTGAAGATCTCAGAGACTGAGTATAGATTTTTCTAAGTGGCAGAACCAGGATTTAAATTCTAATCAGCTTGACTCCAGAATCCAAGATCTTTCCAAAACACCAAGAACTTTCTGGCTGTGCCTCCCATAGGCTGAGAGAACTTGGGTATGTTGTGCATACTCAATGAGGTAAACTAAGATGTGCTTCGAATACCCAAAGGAGATGCTTCTAGGAACTTTAAGATTAAGTATATGAGTCATTGCAGGCTAAGTTTCTCATGGGAAGGAAGTATAGCCTTCATGCGTCTCTTCTTGGTAATTTTAATTGGATTCCTTGAATCTATAAAGAAGGGAGTCTTCTGAAGCCACTTGAAATGCCCTGTGCTCAATGATACAGAAAGAATAACTGAGCAATGCTAAGCCCCTTTAAAAGTCACTACATCTCTTCACATATAAACCACATGCTTCAGTGAAAGGGCAGGAGTGAAATACCCTTACCTATATGGAAAGCTTTAAGAACATAGGTACGCCTTGCTATCAGGCTACTTTTAGTTAGTTTCAGAAGTCTTGAATATCTCAAATAAAACAGGATATTAATCTTTTTAAATTTCTAATATTCAAGAAACGTATTTGAACACTCATGGTAATGTGCACTTAATTTTCTTACCTTCTTTTTTCCTTGGTTATTTCAGGGGATTGTTATGTACTTGGAGGTAGAGATACAGTCTTATGAGCATAAATCTTGGTTGTCGAGTTATGGGACTCTAGAGAATAGAGATAGAAATGGATTGGAATAGAAAATGATTGGAAAATGGAACATCCCATATTGCCCTACAGTCTGGATTCAAGAGTTCACACATTCCTGCATTTATCTCACCAATCCTAACTTAATATTCCTTTTTGCAAAGCTCTTTTTCCTACAGAGTAATCTACTTACAATCTGTCTCTTGTGAAATATGTATTCCCAATTTTTTGTCTGTCCTCGTGCTTGGAGTGTGCTCTTCTTTCATCTACCTGCCTATTCCCTGCTTTTGTTTCATAGAACAGCTCAAATCTCATCTCCACTGTGAAGCCTTTGTAGTTTTAAAGTCTGCCCTTCCCTTGGAATTTACAATTCTGCTACTTCGTGTTGTTTTTAATCTCTTAATTTATTTGCCTCTAATTAAATTATTTGAGAACAATATTTGTGGTTTCTTCTTTGTATTCTTAGCATCCAGTATTTATTGGGTGCTGAATAAATGACTGTTGATGAATGACAGGTCCTGGGACAGCTTAGATAATGCCCCTGGGAAAGATTCTTTTTTCAGCTGCATAGAAGGTAAAAGGAAGTGCAGTAGAACCACTCAAGACCTCTACCTCTTCTCTTTAATGATCTCTTTCTAACCCAGCTCTCTTCTCAATCTTCCTATTTCTGATCTCTCCTATCCTAATTCCTGGCAGTCATCTGTTTGCTCACATATTGCCAACCATCGTCTTTCTCCTGATGCTGATCTTTCAGATCCCAGTGACTCTTGACACTGGATTTCTATTGTATCCCTGCCTTCCAACCTGGTATGTCATGGATTTAATCTTTGAAATACCTGCACATGCAGCTTCTCTGGTTCTCAAAAGGATGAACAATTTTAATGCCTGCATCTTTTCTGTAAAATGGAGATACTAATACTTCACAGGGGCATGAGAAATTACTGATGCCACCTGGAATGCTTTATTAGAGTACAAGAAACATAGTAGCCACCTAAGATGTTAGTGTTAGATATTATTATTAGCTTCCTTCATATTCCTATGCTTCCTCACACCTGGGATTACTTAGGCTAAACCTCATAGTTTATTTCTGGCCTCTTTTTTCTTTACTCAGTCAAAGAAGGAAGTATTGTGGTACTTTAAAAATCTCTCTCCATTGTCTTCTCTTCTGCATATTTCCTAATGAGAAGTCTGCTGTTAGTCTTACTCTGTTTCTTTGTATGCAATGTGTCTTTCTCCTCTGGCTGCCTTCCAGAGTTTTCTTTTATGTTTGGTTTTTGGCAGATGTGTCAAAGTGTGTGGTGAGTTTTTGGAGAGAGGAATTATTTATCAGCTTTGGGTTCTCTGAGCTTCCTGAATCTGCAGTTTGAGGTTTCCCATTATTTTTCAAAAAACTTCAGGTATTGTCTCTTCACTATGTATACTGCCTACAAGAAACACCCTTTAAATATAAAGATACAAAAAGGTTTAAAGTAAAAGGGTGAAGAAGACATATCATGTTAGTGCAAATCTAAATAAAGCTGGACTGGCTTTCTTATAAGTAGCACATAGCTGAGTCTGACATTTTTTACCCAATCTGATTATCTGTCTTTTAATTGGGAGTGTTTAGATGATTTATGCTTTAAATAACTGTTTTATTGAATATAATTGGCCCACAATAAAACTGTACATATCTAAAGTGTATAATTTGATAAGTTTTGACATATATGTACATGTATAAATTTATATCCACAATTTTCCAAAGTTTCCTGTGGCCCTTTGTACTCCTTTCTTCCCACCAATCTTCTCCTCCTCACGCCCAGGCAAGCACTGATCTTCTTTCTGTAACTACAGATTAGCTTGAATTTTCTAGACTTAATAGGAATCATATAGTATGTACTCTTTATTTGGTCTGGTTTCTTTCATGAAGCATAGTTATTTTGTTTCATATATGTTGTTTCCTATGTCAATGGTTCATTGCTTTATTTTATTGAATTTGTTTGTCTATTTATTACTAAGTAATATTTAATTAAGTGGATTTACCAAAGTTTATTTGTTTACTGGTTAATGAATATGTGGGTTGATTCCAGTTTTGGGAAATAAAAATAAACTGCTATGAGCATTCATGGACAAGTCTTTGTGTGGACATACGCTTCCTTGTCTCTTGGTTTTATACTCAGGAATGGCACAGCTAGGCCATATGGTTAGGCATATGTTTAACTTCTTAAGAAACTGTTCGACTGTTTTCCAAAGTTGTTATAAGATTTTACATCACTATTAGCAATGTATGAGAGTTCCAGTTCATCCACATCCTCACTGGCACTTGGTATGGAAAGTCCTTTTAATTTTAGCCACCCTAATAGGTATGCGATGGTATCTTATTGTTGCTTTTAATTTGCATTCTCCTTATCATTAATAATGTTGAGCATCTTTCCATGTGCTTACTTCTCAATTGTATATTATCTTTGGTGAAGTCTCTGTTTACATCTTTTGCCCATTTTTTAAATTGGATTGCTTGTTTTCTTTTTGTTGAATTTTTAGCATTCTCAGTATATTCTGGATACAAGTCAATTAGCACATTTTTTGCACATATTTTCTCTCAGTCTGTGACTTGTTTTTCTATTTTCTTAATGGTTTCTTTTGAAGTTTTTAATGTCAATGAAGTCCATTCAATCAGTTGTTTTTTTTTCTCTCATAGATTGTGTTTTAGTGCCATAGCTACAAAATTTTCACCTAATTGGAGGTCACAAATATTTTTCTCCAATGTTGTCTTCTACACATTTTATAGTTTTAGGTTTAAATTAAGGTCTATCGTCCATTTTGAGTTAATTTTTTTGTATATCATCTGAGTATACATTGATGTTCATTTTTTGCCTATATATATTCAATTGTTCCAGCAACTTTTGGTGAAAAGACTATCATTTCTCCACTGATATTTATACTTTTTGTAATTGTCTCACAGTTCCTGGATATTCTATTCTGTGTTTTTAATATATCTTTTTAAATCTTTGCATTCAGTTTTAGAAGTTTCTATTGAACTTTCTTCAAACTCACTGATGTTTTCTCTTTGCAGTGTTTAGTCAATTTATGAGCTCATCAAAGGCATTCTTAATTTCTGTTATCATGTTTTTTATCTCTAGCATTTCCATGTGATTATTTGTTAGATTTTTCCATTTCTCTGATTACATTGCCTGTCTTTTCTTGTATCTTTCCCACTTTCTCCATTGGAACACTTAGTATATTAGCCACAGCTGTTTTAAATTCCTGGTCTAACATGCACACATATGTTTATTGCAGCACTATTCACAATAGCAAAGACTTGGAATCAACCTAAATGTCCATCAGTGACAGACTGGATTAAGAAAATGTGGCACATATACACCATGGAATACTATGCAGCCTTAAAAAGGGATGAATTTGTGTCCTTTGTAGGGACATGGATGCAGCTGGAAATCATCATTCTCAGCAAACTATCACAAGAACAGAAAACCAAACACCGCGTGTTCTCACTCATAGGTAGGAATTGAACAATGAGATCACTTGGACACAGGAAGGGGAACATCACACACTGGGGCCTATTGTGGGGAGGGGACAGCTGGGAGGGATAGCATTAGGAGATATACCTAATGTAAATGACGAGTTAATGGGTACAGCACACCAACATGGCACATGTATACATATGTAACAAACCTGCACGTTGTGCACATGTACCCTAGAACTTAAAGTATAATCATAAAAAATAAATAAAAAGCAAACAAAATAAATTCCTGGTCTAACAATTCCAATATATCTGCCACGTTTGAATCTGGTTATGATGATTGCTCTGTCTTCAGAATGTGTTTTTGGATCTTAGTATACTTTGTAATGATACTTTGTCATGATTGTAGTATACTTTGCTTGATAGGATTTATTGGGTAAAAGAAACTGTGGTAAACAGGCTTTTAATGTGAGACTTTATCTATCTAGGAGTTATACTGTGTTTACTGTTTGTTATAGTTGTAGGTGTCAGAGGCTAAATTTCTTCTGGCATCCTTGTTTTCTCTCCCCTGCTGTCTTTAGGTTTCCCTAGAGACTTTTTCTTAAATAAGGTCTGAGATATGCATTGCTTCCAGCTGTATTCCCCTGTTATTAAACAGGAGCTCTATTGACGTATTGGTGAGGTGTGGAGGAAAGGGGAGTGCTTGTTGTGTTACAATTAGAATTCAGTCATGTAGTGAGCCTGTATCCTGGGCTGGGACCTACACAAGTGCTTCTCATTCCTCTCCTCCTTAGGTGAGACAGGAAGGACAGAGCAGTCTAGACTTTGGTATTTCCCTTTCCCCAGATTGGTTAAGCTTTAGTAAAACCCCAGTCAGTTAGGATCTGGTAAAATAGCTTATTTTGAGAGTAGGATTTGTTATGAAGAACAGAATTCTCTGGGCATACTTCAAAATTGCTATTTTACCTCCCTGCTGGAAGCAAGAGGGGATTTTTCTCTGACTTTCACTATGAGAAGCTGGTAGAGATCCTGGAGGAAAAATTCACAAAACACGGGGCCTCCACTAAGACTGGCCTCCCTTGGAGTTTTAAACCCTACGACTTGTTCTTGCTGAGCCCCCAGCAATCTTTCAGCTACAGTTTAGATTTTACTACTCCAGTACTGGTTCCTATAGAGGTTTCTGCTCTGGTAAGTTGTGATTCTCTGTATCAGTCTGTTTCTTTAATTTTGGGGGCAGTGGTTTGCCCCATGACCTCAATTCTCTGATGGATCTATGAAGAGTTGCCGATTTTCAGTGTGTTCAGTGTTTTTTTTTTTTGTTATGAGCATAGCCAACAACTTCCAGTTCTTTATACACTGAACCAGAAACTGGGAGTCTGTCCTGACTAGCTGTTTGGCAATTGTATTGTGGCTTAATATAATCAATATTTCAGTTTGTTTGAGTTCAATAGGCTCTGGCTATAAAAATATCCTGCTTGGCTTTCATAACAAAGAGAGCCAGGCTATTTTAATTTCCATACTTTATGGAGTTGTATGTGGGCATCAGATAAACAATTTGTTTAAAAGTATTTTCTAAGATTTTTTTCTAAGTATTTTTCTAAGATATTTTCTAATTATTTTAAAATATTTTTGTTTAAAAGTATTTTCCAGAACTACTTTTTTCCTTTTTCTTTCCTTTCCCTCCCTCCTTCCCTTCCCTTCCCTCCCTTTGTCCCTTCCCTTCCTCCCTCCCTTCCCTCCTTCCTTCCTTCCTTCCTTCCTTCCTTCCTTCCTTCCTTCCTTCCTTCCTTCCTTCCTTCCTCTTTTCTTCATTACATCAATCTGACACTAAAGTTACTTCTTTGTGATAAGAATAATGGATGTTATTGCCAACATTTTATGAATATGTGAATCTAGATTTCAAATGACTTGCCTCAGGCCATCTCACGGGTCCCTGGCTGAGAGAAGAGTGGAAAAGTTAACTTCCTTCTTCAGCTCTCTTTGAACTTTTTTCAGGATGAACCCAGAACCTATTGTGGGGAGAAAGAGCTCAGAGATATTTTAAAGGGCACGTTGCTCGTTCATATATTTATCCCATGCCCTCACCATGTCTCCAAAGTAGGTGCTAAATATAATATTGTAAGTAATAATAGCTATGATTTATAGCAGAACAGGTATTTCTTTTTTTTTTCTTTATGGAAATTATTTTTATTCCCCCCATTCTAGGAATGTTGGGTTCAAAATGCACATTCAATTAACGTTAAATATCCATATAATCATCACAAGGCTAATAATAAACTACCTGTTTTAAGATATTTTTGTTTTTCAAAACTGAATACTTTCAGATGATTGGTTATTTAAAAATAATGCCTTATTTAATACCAAATACCAAATAAAACAATAAGATGGTCCAGAATTCTTGGTATGAAAAGTAAATATTTTCAAATTTAACCGTATGAAATACAAAACAGATACTGAACTAGGATTTTAAATTAATGTCTATCTTTTTACCTAAAACAACGATTTTTCAAATTTAAAAATTGCATATAACACAATTCAAAATGTCATTTTCCCCAGTTTAAAAGTAATAGAAAAAGAGCTAATTTTGTCTACTAATTTTATATAATACATAATGTAAAACACATCTATAATGTTTGTATTTTATTTATTTATTTATTTTATTTTACTTTAAGTTCTGGGATACAGGTGCAGAATGTGCAGATTTGTTACATAGGTATCCATGTGTCATGGTGGTTTGCTGCACTCATCAACACAACATCTTGGTTTTAAGCCCTGCATGCATTAGCTATTTGTCCTAATGCTCTCCCTCCCCTTGCTTCCCACTCCCCGACAGGCCCCAGTGTGTGATGTTCCCCTCCCTGTGTCCATGTGCAGAATAGGTATTTCAAATATACAATTTGTGTTAATCCTCCCAAAAATAAAAGGAGGTAGACATATTTCCACTTTATTACTAGTGAGAAAACTAGGGGTAACTCGCTCAGGGGTGTGCGGAAGTATACAGGATGGCCATTCATTAAGTGCTCATCAGATTCTAACGTTGTTCTTCTTTGAGCCGTACAAAACTGCCAAGCTCTGGGGTCATTGCCATACAGTGGGCTCTACTTATTTCCCTGCTCACTGAAGGGAAAATAGAAAACTAAAACTCAGATCCCCATCTAGAAACAAGAAGCATACATGCAGTCTACTTGGGAGGTAGCCCCAAACCCTGAATTCTATGAATGCTGCAACTGGATGTTTGAGGGAAATGTTTCTTGCGTCCTTGTTACAAGTACATATCCAATATAAGCCATTTTTTCTTCAGGCAAATCTGATATGTGAAAATCCCCGTTTGTAGAAAAGATAAATTAGAGGATATTTGCTTTGCCCAAGAATTTCTTTGAATCGCAGATCCCGTTGCCTTAAAATGTAACACAATGGAAACAAATCATTCCATAGTTCATTTAGCAGCACCAGGACTCTTGCTCACAGCAATTCTCCAAAATATTTTACGCTCTGTTGATATGCCAACAAAAACGTTCTGACTTCAGTGAGGATGAAGCAGCATTTTTACACTGAGTTACTGTATTAAGGCACGGTACTGGGTATCAGCAGGAACTCTCACAAGAAATATGAGTGCAGTATGATAGTTCTCATTTTACAGATGAGCAAACCAGGACTCAGGGAATTTTAAGTAATTCACCCAAAATTATACAGTCAAGGGTATGAAGAACAGGCATCCCTCAGTATCCATGGGGGATTGACTCCGGGATCCCTGAAGATACCAAAACCCAAGGATGCTCAAGTCCCTGATAGAAAATGGCACAGTATTTGCATGTAAACTGTGCAAGACCAGCACAGTGGCTCATGCCTGTAATCCCAGCACTTTGGGAGGCTGAGGCGAGCGGATCACTTGAGGTCAGGAGTTTAAGCCCAGCCCGGCCAACATGGCAAAACTCCATTTCTATTAAAAATATACAAATGAGCCAGGCCTGGGGGCACGCACCTGTAATCCCAGCTATTTGGGAGACTGAGGCAGGAGAATCCCTTGAACCTGGGATGTGAAAGTTGCAGTGAGCTGAGATCTTGCTGTTGCATTCCAGCCTGGGCGACAGAGGCTCTGTCTCAAAAAAAAAAAAAAAAAAAATTACAGAAACATATAAAAACCCCCAAAACAAAAAGCTGCACATTCTCCAATATACTTTAAATCATTTCTAGATTACTTTATGATACCTAATACCACATAAATGTTATGTTAGTAGTTGTTAGACTGTATTGTTTAGGGAATAATGACAAGAGAAAAATCTGTACATGTTCGATGCAACCATCCTTTTTTTAGAATATATTTTTCATCTACAGTTGAATTCATGGATACAGAATCTGTGGATGCGGAGGGTTGACTGTAATTGCTAGCTTTAAGGAGCAGCTACTCTACCCTAGGCATTATCCTAAGCACATTGTATGTTAACTCATGAAAGCCTCAGAACAGTTCTTCTGGTAAATACTAGTAATAGTCCCACTTTACAGAAAAGGGAATTGAGGTAGAGTGTTTAGTAACTTTCCTTAGGTCCCAGCAGTAGTAAGTGGTGGATGTGAGTTTTAAATTTAGGCGATCTGGTCAAAGTACATGCTCATAATCATATTGTTTCCTGAATGGATGTGTTAAATAAGAACACAGTGCAACCACTAATTTTAAAGCATATTTACTTTAATAGACTCCTAAATTTTGTTGGTCTGCACAACACTGAGAGGAAATCCAAACAACCAACAAAGGCCCTATGTATTCTGATAGCAAGAGGTAAACCAGCTGGAGTGAATGTACCCTATGCTAGAAAGGCGGGCTACAAGCATCTCAGATACAGAATTCACAGTTGGTTTTGTTTTTCTCATTCTGAGGAAGGTAATTCTAAATGTGGTTTGAAGGGCTTAATAAGATCATTAAAAATCTGTATTAAAAAAAAATTCTGTTCTGCCTTCCTTACCACATTGGCTTCCATTTGGGTTGGTTACCTCGTGGTCACAAAGTGGCTGTTGTTGTTGCTTCGAGAATTATATCCTCACACAACTTCATCCACAAGCAGGAAGAAGTTTCTCCTGCCCACCTCTTCTTCTTTGGGAGGAAAACTTCTCTTCAGGTCTTTTGACCTCATGTGGTCATGTTCTATGTTCAGGTTGCCAGGCTGGTAGAGGGTAGGGAAGACTTCCTCCAAAAGGGCCTGGCTGCAGTGGTAGGCTGCAGGTGCGTCACATCTGTTCTAACACTGCTGCTCACCCCTTGACATTCTGTGCTGATTACAACACATGGCAGACACGGAGCTTAAACCAGAAAAGGACTTTGCAATGTCTCCAAAGGGCTGTTGTCACTGGATAGAAGATCTCTTAGATTTGTGGCATTCCAGGTCAGAGGTTTGGGTAGGTGGCTAAAACAGAAGACCAAAGAGGTATTTAGCGGGTTGGGGAAAAGAAAGCAGAGATGGGTCGAGAAAAATAGGTGGTAGGTTTTTATCTGACATGAGTTACGCTAAAGATGGCAAAATATTTTCATTTCTTATGCCAACTTCAAACACTGGAGCTATCTGTGGGCTCTGGGGACCCTGTTTTGGGGAGAATTCTGCTGGTAGAGGGAACATTGGCACTTCTAGTCTCTATATTGAGAATGAAGTAGGAGATCAGGCTGTCAATAAGGAAGATGCATGGAACAGCTATTGAGTAGGAAGCCAGTATAATGCCTCCCCCACTAACAAAGCTTCCAGGTCTCATATTCAGGACTAGACTGTGACTGAACCTATCCCTGCAAATTGGCAATTCTGAAGCAGTTTTTATTCCAGATATTGCTGATTAAATGGGGAGCCCAGAATGTTCATCATTCTCCAATCAAAACTATAGTAGGCCAGGCACGGTGGCTCATGCCTGTAATCCCAGAACTTTGGAAGGCTGAGGCAGGTGGATCACCTGAGGTCAGGAGTTCGAGACCAGCCTGGCCAACATGGAGAAACCCCATCTTTACTAAAATACAAAAATTAACCAGGCATGGTGGTGCTTGCCTGTAGTCCCACCTACTCAGGAGGCCGAGGCAGGAGTATTGCTTGAACCCAGGAGGTGGAGGTTGCAGTGAGCCAAGATCATGCCACTGCACTCCAGCCTGGGTGACAGAGCAAGACTCCATTATAAACAAACAAACAAATGAACAAACTATAGTGGCATAATATCCTGACATGTTCTTGACAAATCTATTGACTTAATGTTTCCTTCATTTAATCACAGACTTTTGGGCTAGACAATCCCTTAGAGCCCATTAGTCCATACCCCTCATTTGCCAGATGAGGAAATTAATGCCTAGAGAGAGAACGTGACTCTTCCAAGATCATAGAGATCACACAGTGGTACAGGCAACATTTCAGTTCAAATCTCTTAATTCAAAAGTTATTTCAGATTGCCCAGACTGCATCTTCAAAGAGCAAAGCAGGCAACTTAAACCATGAGGAAATACGTTAGAGATGGTAGATCAATAGGATGGAAGGAGCACAGGGTCTGGTAACTGTAGCCTTCGACATCCTCCCCTCTTCAACAGAGGCACTCAGGTGCAGCCTCTGCAACTTGTTCTTCCACTGCTTTTACTCCCATAATTGGTGCTATGTAACCTTTAATAATTCAGGTGTCTGACTGATGACATATTGATGAAAAGCCAAAGATGTCCAGCAAAGCCTAGATCCTTCTGTGCTTATGCAAACGGTATCACTGAACGCCACAAGCTCACTAGGGAAAAATTGCATGGTGGGTGGGAGAGTATTTCAGAATACAGGGAAACTAAACAACATTTTGAGTGCCGTTCTAGACATTGTGCTAGGTGCTGAGAGACAATGCTGGGTAAATACAGTTGTGGCCTTTGTTCATGGAGCAAAGACACTGGAGGAGAAGACAGAAAAAATACCTGAAAATTAGGCTGGAATAAAAGTGATAAGTTCTCTGTAGGGAAGGACATGGTGCTAAGAGGATGTGCACCTGGGAGACCTGACCTAGTCTGGGAGGGTAGGAAAACCTTCCTCCAAAAAGGTCAGGCTACAGTGGCAGGCTGATGTGTCACATCTGTTCTAACACTGCTGCTCACCCCTTGTCATTCTGTGCTGAATGCAACACATGGCAGAGGCAGAGCTTAAACTGGCAAAGGACTTTGATATGTCTCCAAAGGACTGTTGTCATTGGATAGAAGGTCTTTGAGATTTGTGGCGTTCCAGGTCAAAGGTTTGGGTAAGTGGTTAAAAGAGAAGACCGAAGAGGTGTTTTGCGAACTGGGGAAGGAAAAGAGGAGATGGGTTGAGAAAAACAGGTGGTGGATTTTTATCTGACGTGGATTAGTCTGGAGATGGGAAAACATTTTCATTTCTTATACCAGCTTCAATCACTGGAGCTAGCTGTAGGCTTTGGGACCCTGTTTTGGGAAGAATTCTGAGACTTCATCTGGACTCAGTGCAAAAGAACCCTGTGATTGATGGGAGCCGTCTGATGTGAGTACAGGAGGAGAAGGAAGTAGTGAAACACCTGCCATGTATTTGACATTTCTGACATGGGCAAAACTATATCATCAAAACTTAGTACTGTTGAAAAAAGATGAGTTTTGGACTTGCATTAAATCTTAGCTCTAAAAATGTGTAGCTGTGTGATATTGTGCAAATTAATATCTCCAAGTTTTACCCTTCTGTAACATGGGAATACCATCTCAAAGCATTTTTGCTACATCTCGTGCTGATAGAACCAGATTGAAGGCAGGCACTGAGGGTTGACTTGAAGCTCCCTTCCCAAGAAAAGCTGCACAACCTCAACTCAAGAGAGCAGAGGGGATTCTAGAAGTAGCCCGCAAATACATCCTGTATTCATTTTCTCTTGCCGCTGTAACTCAGCAACTTAAAACTCTACCCATTTAGCAGCTGTGGTTCTGTGGTTTAGGATTCTAGCTGGGTTCTGCTGGATCTCTCAAGGTCTCATGACATTGAAACCAAGGGGTTGGCTAGGCTAGACTCCTATATGGAAGTTATGGGAAAGGTCCAGTTCCAAGCTCATTCATTTTGGCAGCTTCTGGTTCTTCCCTGTCGTAGGTCTGAGGTCCTCGGTTCCTTGCAGGCTGCAGCTGGGATTTGCTCTGTGCAGCTGGAGGTCACTAACATTCCTGCTTATGTGGGATCTGCATTTTCAAGCCAGCAAGGACCCATCTAATCCTTATGCTTCAAATCTTCTGCCCCTCCCTTCTGCTTTAAAGGACTCCTGTCCTTAAATCAGCTCCACCTGGATAATCTCTGTGGTGCTGTTCTAAGGATAGCTTTGGGTCAACAGATTTGGGAATTCAAAGACACTTGCAAAATCTCTTCATAGCAGCAGCTAGACTGGTGGTTGGTTTAAGAACCCCATTTCCATCGGATGGGCATCTTGGGGGGCCATCTTTGGGGTTCTGCACACCACACACCCTAACTTGGAGAAAGGTGGTGGCAGGTTCAGGAACACAAAGAAACACATGCTTCTTGAAATTTCTCCTGCCAGTGAGGAGCAACCTAATCTGAAAGCAGCGGGAGGAACTGGAGGCTGGGGTCCTGTAGGGCTCTTTCAGGCAGAAAGCCAGAGCGGCCCTAGGGGCTCTCCCTCCACTGTCTTAGGAAAACAGTGGCTCCAGAAACAAAGCCAGGGAAAAAGCCAGGCACAGCCGCCTGGGAACCCTGTAGTGAGGTCAAACCATAGACAGGATTTGATAGGGAAAACTTCAGTAAAATATGCAAAAGAGACTGCACAGGGGTAGATTTTGCCTCCTGGGGCTCCCCAGGGATTTTTCTTTTTCAGTCACCTCCAGCCGCTGTGTCACTGAATGGTAATGTAGATGATTACCAGCCAGTCCTTTAGCTTATGTTCTGTCATAAGGACTCCACAGAAACAAGAGAGATGCAAAATGGCCCCAAAGAGACTCACCGATGCCAGTGTCATGTAGAATTGTCCTTGTTCAAGGACGTGTCAACAGGGAAAATGCAATCTGAGACTGAAAAGAGATAAAAGCACAAAACAAGGATTTCATAGCACTAAGTCGCATAGGAATGGTTGGTATTGCTCTGAGAAATGTTCATTAGCATAGAAAAGAGAAATATATCTTAAATAGCATCTGGTTTGTCTCAATAAAATTCCAGAAGCTATGGACCAAATTAATGATAAAAGGTAAGAAAATAGATTTATGTGAAATGGGCTGAGAAGAGAAAAAAAATATAAGAAGATTCCTATGATATTGGGAAGTATTTCAAGAAAATAAATATGTATCAGAATTGAGACATGCATTAGAATTGGTTATACATATATATACACACATTTTTATTTATAAGTGAGTAAATAAGTAAACTCCCCATGAATAAAATAGTCAAACCAAGGTGGAAAATTCTGCCAGAATCCAGAGGAAAAAGACAAATGGAAACTTTAAAAGTGAACAAGACATGAACAAAATGTATGATGTATTAATAAGTATTCTTTTGGTATAGATGCTAGAAGCTCATCTATCAAATCAAATGAATTTAAATATTAAAGGGACTTTATGGGGTCACACAAACAGGTGGGCTCAGAGTGCTTTGACTTCAAGGGTTTTGCTAGACTGCTGTTTCATAATTGGCTATCTTAAACTATTTTTATGTTTATATTGATCAACTTTTATCCCTTGCGGCATGAGGTGAAACATTCATTTTAAAGGTTATATTTATCTATTTATTTCCTCACTATTCATTGAATACTAAAGTAGATAAAGTGGATCTCATTAAAGAGTTCATGAGGGATATTTATTTTCCAGATCAAATGCATTTCTTTTTTTAAAAAATTTTATTTTATTTTATTTTAAGTTCTGGGATACATGTACAGGACGTGTAGATTTGTTACATAGATAAACGTGTGACTTGTTGCACCTCTTAACCCATCACCTAGGTATGAAGTCCCACATGCATTAGCTATTTACCCTGATGCTCTTCCTCCCCTCTCCCTCAAATCCATTTCCTGAAGACCAAATTTATGCTTCTATTTCTACTTTCTCCTTCCTACTTTTCCATCTTGGCTTTCTATCATGTACCGAGAATTTCCCACTAGGCTTGGGAATTGTTTTCCATTGAGATAAGGATGGAGGTTTATTTCTGTGCCAATTCTTTATAGTCATGCTATTTCTGAGAATGCGGAGGATCTATCTGTGCAGCAACGAAGTCTTGGTATTCTGAGTGCCAGGCATTGCCCCTCAAGGCGGTCTGGGAGCTTGCAGGAGAGAGTTATGCCCACCAGGTGGTGCTCTGGCTGTTTTCTTTCCGGGAGCTTGAGCAACAGTTCTGCAAAAATGTATACTTTCACAAGAAAGGCTGTTACCATTGGTAATTGGGATAGGGTTGCTATAGTGATGAGAGGCTGTTGGGATGTTTATGGCTTTGGAAGAGCCGATGCCTGTGAGCTATTAGATTATATCCTTTGATAATAATGGCTGGCATAGCAAGGTCATGAAAATCCACCAAGATTGTGCAAACTGCAGTGGTCGCTATTCTTTGCATGTTCTTCTGTGATTTATAAGCTGTAACTGGAGTGTTGAGAGTGACAGAAAGTACTTCTTTTAACATGCTTATCTTATTCCATAGTGGATTTTTGCCATTTTCTGTTCATGTTTTATCTCCACCACCAACATTTCTCAGTGTGGTTTTCCTAAAAATGCTCCACGAAGAAAGGTTCCATTGGTCCAACAAGTGTGGGAAAGATTGCCTGTTAATGCTCTTGGAGATTGACCACATACAACAGCACATTAAAATATATGAGAATCCTGTTTCATCCCCCAGATTCACATGACAATCAAACCCTTCCAATGGAATAGTCACTAACACATAGGGAATCTATCTTCATTTTCTTCCTTTAAGGTTAATAAATATTATGTTAAATACAGGTTCGATTGTAATTTAATACGTTTATATAGGTCTCCCCAACAAGGTGTTGAGTTCTTTTTTATTTTTTCTTTTTTTCAGAGTCTTGCTCTGTCACCCAGGCTGGAGTGCAGTGGCACGATCTCAGCTCACCACAACCTCCACCTCCTGGGTTCAAGCAATTCATCTGCCTCAGCCTCCCGAGTAGCTGAGATTACAGGTGCCCGCCATGATGCCTGGCTAATTTTTGTATTTTTAGTAGAGATGAAGTTTCACCATGTTGGCCAGGCTGGTCTTGAACTCCTGATCTCAGGTGATCCGCCTGCCTCAGTCTCCCAAAGTGCTGGGATTACAGGCGTGAGCCATGGCGCCTGGCCAAGTTCTTTTTCTTTGGCACTAACCTTGCAAAGGCTTAGTGCATGAGGGAGGCTCAATAAATATTAATTGTTGTTTTGGGGCATCTAAGAAATATTTTCCAATTGGATTATCTACTCATGAATACTACTGATTGCAATTATTCCTATAAATGATCTTTAATGATAAATTTTAATGGATAAATCCATCCAGCATCCAAGACATGGCTAACAACATTAGTAATAAGTCATTTGTACCTTAGCCCAGGATTATAACCATATTCTCAAAAGATTGAAACACTTTCACTTCTCTACTCTCCATTAATTTTCTACTTCATCACATTTTCCCTGATGTTTTAGGATCGATATGTTGCTAGCCATTTTTCAGAAAAACACGTTTCTTCTTGTGAATAATCAATTTATGATTGACGATAAAATGTAACCCATTAAAATCCCATGAAAATGCAAGAACACTGAGTGTTTGCTTGTATATGTCTTGTCTCCCCATGGAGTCATCCTCATCAACGGTTTATTGTGTGTATGTTGCCATGGCTCCTGCATTTTTTGGGAAAGTGTCACGTATGTCTGAACCTCCTCCTGATAGCCAAAGAAGAACAATAGCATGGCACCCAAAGGGGATGCCTTGTGACAGTCAAAGCCTGTGACAGGGCACGACATGGAAGGTATCTGACTCCTTTCCTCTGGGTAACATGATGCTATTTCCATTCATGGGCGTCTTCAAATTTGGCAGCCCCTGTTTGATTTTGGATTTAAACAGATCTAGGCTCAAAAATGTTTCCCTACAACTTACAAGTTGCACGAGATGAGCAAAGATACATCTGAGTCTTCATTTTCTCGTTTCTGAAATGGGGATGATAAAACTCACCGAATGGGGTACTTTGAGAATCAGGTGTAATAATGTATGTAATAAAACAGCAAAGTGCCTGATATGCAGCTAGGCGCTCAATAAATGTTACTTCTCTGCTTACTTTCTTTTTCCATTGTTTGCCTTTCTCCCAATGTCACTGCAACAAACAACAGTGGAATTCTGGGGTGCAGGGTGGGAAGAAAATAACAGGGAAAGACATCAACATCTAGAGTGGGATTTAAACATCCTCACTTTTAAATTTCTACTCTTTCCAAGCTCCACTTGATGAATCTGGAGCTGACAAATCCTCCCACCTCTCCCTCTCTGCTTTATATTCTTTAATTTCCAGCACACACAAGTAGTGGTATTTTAGGCTCACAAACCATATAAATCTAGCAAAGGTGTTTTGGCTGGCAGTGCTCCTAGGGTCATAGGTGGAAGCTTACTTCATTATAAAATAGAAGCTTTCACAATTTTACCTTGTTCATGCTCAATGGCCACTTTTTGTTAGGTGATTAAGGTTCGCGTTCACCTGTTTTTCTGAGCTCATTTCTCTTACCCAATTCCTTAGCATCCACTGGCTCAGCTGCCATCTTGTCTTGCTCCTATAACATGGGCTGACTTTTTCCTTGGTGCTTATCTATCCATATATATATATATCATATATCCATATATATATCATATATCCATATATATCATATATCCATATATATATCATAGATCCATATATATATATATATATATATTTTTTTTTTTTTTTTTTGAGACGGAGTCTCGCTCTGTCGCCCAGGCTGGAGTGCAGTGGCCAGATCTCAGCTCACTGCAAGCTCCGCCTCCTGGGTTTACGCCATTCTCCTGCCTCAGCCTCCTGAGTAGCTGGGACTACAGGCGCCTGCCACCTCGCTCGGCTAGTTTTTTTGTATTTTTTAGTAGAGACGGGGTTTCACTGGGTTAGCCAGGATGGTCTCGATCTCCTGACCTCGTGATTCGCCCGTCTCGGCCTCCCAAAGTGCTGGAATTACTTACAGGCTTGAGCCACCGCGCCCGGCCTCCATATTTTTTTTTAACTCTCCAGTTAACGTTAAATTGACAGATTCCTTTTGATCAAGCCTACAAGTTATTTTACCCAAAGGTGGACAATTGACTTCTACTTAGGATATTTTAGTTGCAAATTAATATTTGTCCTAGATTTCATTGGTGATCAATGCATTATTCCTTTTCAAACCTAGTGGATCAGCTTAATGACTTTAATTATCAGCCTAAATAAGAATCAATGAGCCGCACATTTACTTATTCCAATAGAGTATTTGACTGGAGGGAGGGCTGCATAATGATAATTTTTTTTTCCAAAATCATTAATTCTTAGTTTTACAATACACAATCTTATAGACATATATTTTAGGTTTTATACTAATAATCCTCATTATAAATCAGGCAGAAATATATCTGAGATCTTTTTCAGTTAGCTGTTTCAAGTTCACAAATATACTGCAGTTTGAAAGAATTTGAGGATAAAGATTATAAAGAAGTTTCATGTATACAGATTGATAGTATTCAGTTGTGAGTTACCTTAAATATTTCTTTGTGAATTTTAGACCCATGTTATTTCATTTCCCAGTTGGGTGGGTTATGGAAACCATATCTCATTTAGTAACACGGCGTCCAGCCCATGTTGCTGCACTTGCAGGGAATAGTAAATGAATGAACTGTGTGTCCATCTGTTACCTGTTCAAGTTTGCTTTTACTTTCCAGTCTAAGACTGGGGACCTTCTGGTTCCTTTGGTCCCTGGGGAAGAAAAAGCCTTTCTTTCTATATGTTGCTTATTACTTCACTGTGCTTCAAAACAGTGACCCATTCCCAAACTCAGTGGTACTCAGGATCTGCTGACTGACTCTGAGGGCACATCTCTGGTCCCTGTGTGCACAGTGCCCATTCAGTTACTATCAGTTGTGGCTTCTCTTCACTCTTCTTCCCCTAAAATCTCCCAGGTCCTCCAAATTTTAAGATCTTTCATGTTTTTCTTCCCAGGGTTTACCAACTAACCATCATTGCTGAATGACCACGTGCCTTATCAGGGAATAATTTATTCATACACCACCTTCTGGTCATTATCAGGCCTTGAACAAACATTACCTTGGCATCAACAAAATTATCTTCTTTGTCTGAGACACAGTTGCTTTCTCTATAATGTGGCGATAATAGAAAATGTTTCTTTTTAAGAGTGTAATGAGCATTAATCACATAACCTATGCGAAGTTCCTAGCACATTTTGGGAAACATTATGGACATTCCAGGAATATTAGTTTCCTGTTCCATCCTTATTTTCTTTCTTCCTCTTTCATTATTTTCTTTTTCCCTCCTTCCCTTTCTGTCTTTTTTTTTTCCCCCATCCTTCTTTCTTTTCTGTTTTTCTCCCTTTGAACTATACATGAATCTTCTTGGTATCTCTGAAGACTATGCTTCTCTTGTTCCTCTTTCCATTGACTCAGAAGAAGAGAAACAGGAGAAAGGAAGAAGTTACACAAAGATTTTCTTTTATCAGAAAAAGTCCAATAAAATGATTGCCTTAAGTCGCATTAGGGGGAGCTCCAGGCTTTCTCCTGGGTTCCACCCTCCTTTTCGTTCTGGGAGCTGTGCGCCTGCATCAGGCACACAGGGACACATTTAGGACTTTGGGTTAGAAGTTGGTGCTCTCAAGGGAGAAAACCAAGAAATCAAAAATTACTCCCACTTGGGATTGCCTCCTTGTTTTTCTTGAGTGAATTCCCCTTTCGGACTGTTTCTCTTTGTAGTTCTTTTCTAATTTGGCTGATGTAGGATGGTGTGGTACTTTCTCTTACTTTCAAGAAGGCAGCACTCCATGGTGCCCTCTATCTCTCAGAAGACAAAGTGGCAACCAAGTTGGAGCCCAGAAAAAAGGGTCTTGAGGCAGACAATTTAGGCCTGTCTATAAACTGGATGAAAAAGAACTCTCCTCAGTAAAAGTAGCCCAAATTATCTCAGCAGAGTATAGAAATAGAAAAAGTAGCTTAGCCAAAGTCCCAACATGGATTATACTGTTCCTTTTAATCAAATATCCCTAAGAAAAAGAATATATGTATGTATGTGTGCGTCTATATCTATATCTATTTGCCTTAGGGTGCTAGTGGGTGAATATAGTTATGAAGGATGCTGATTCAGAGCTGGGTTCAGGGTTCTCTTCTGCCGGATACAAGAGGAACTGTTACTTGAGAAAGGACTTTAGCAGATTGGAGGGCCTGCTATGAAAATAGAAGGCTGATCATTTGGAAGAAGAATCACATAGGTGACTGAAACTGTGTAAATAACTACAAATCAAGTGCACAAAGTCCCAAATGAGCAAACATGGCTCATGCATTAAGGGAGTTTCTCAAGCTGTTATCCGATACTGGTGGGAAAAAGATACATTTAATTCTCTTACTCAACTGGTCTCTAGCTGTGTGACTGTGTTGGGAAAATTTTATTTTTTGCCATAGTCTTGTTTCTGCAAACTTCACTCACCATAGCTTTATGCCTCCCCCTCACTACTTACCAATCGTGACAGCTGATTTTAGATTTCTTAAACATGTTGGTAAGTTTTCTGCTGTACAAGTTTTGCTCATGCTATTCTGTTAACTTGTATACAGAAGTGATATTCAAACATTTCAGTATAGCAGAGGCCCTCCGATTTGGCATGAACTCCAGCCAATCATAATGGACATCTGGCAGCACAAGAAGAGGACTAGGCATGCATTGGCCAATAGCAGCCCAGCCTGGACCCTCTGCATGCCCTCATCACAGATTATATTCTTTCTCATCCTTTGGGTCCCAGCTGAGATGCTGCCTCCTCGGAGAGGCAAGCCTTCTTTTTCTATTTAAATAAATCTCTTTTTTCTCTTTTGCCCCATCACTATATTAGCTATATTGGCATTTATCACAATGTTTAAGAATTTGTTCGTTCATTTGATATCTCCTTCAATAGACTATACACTCTGCAAAAGAGAAACCCCATCAGCTTTCTTTCACAATTTCTACCTAGTGCCTAATGTAGTGTCCAGGAGAAAGTAAGTGCTCAATAGATATTTATTGAATGAATAAGTCAACGAATGGGCGGGACAGGCTCACTCAAGGTGCAAACCTAACTGTGGGTCTGGAGTAGATCATCATAGGAGAAGGATGTAGGATGCAGTATGGTTGATCCTTTTCTAACTTGATGGTGGAGTCACCCCTAAACATACAGAATTTTGAACTGGAGAGCTTTGATTTTAAGGGGTTGATACTTTCTCTGAATTATGCAGATTTAAGGGAAATCAAGTCATGCTCCACTGTAGCTGGATAAAAGGGTCTTAGAGGATATTTGTGCTGTAATAAGTGCCGGTAAGGTGTCTAAAGTTCTGGGGATTACTGGAAGGTTGCAACTTGGAACACTTGGCAGAGGAAACACTGTTCTTATGAATCTCAGAAGCATCAACAGTAGCTACATGGGGACAGAGAGAGCCTTGAGGTGGAGAGCTATTTTAAAAATAAGCTTTGAAGAATGGGAATGTATGCTCACTAATTTCCTTGGAATGCTAACTTTTGAAAGTGTGGATGTCAGAGTCACAAGACAGAATTGTGAACAAACTCATATTCAGTTTATGCTTGGAACATGCAACCCAAGGAAAACCTAAAAGAAAATCATGAGTTTAAAATATAGGAGTTGGGGGTGGAAGTTGCACAAAAATGACCTGGAGACTGGGAGTCCCATTTTTTAAAAATGTCCGCCTAGGTTTTTGTCACCTAGGTTTTCCCATGGGACACAAATGTAAATTCCATATGCTAAGAGAACTCAGTTTGGACAAATGATGGACTTTGCCGCTCTCCCTTCCTGCTCAGATGCTGTTATTGTCACAGATAGTATCTATAGGAAAGACATTTTTCAAGTGAATTAAAATTTTTAATGTAACTTTTACTGACTTTGTAGAAAAGCAACACGTGTTTATTACACCAAATTTGGCAAGTATAGACAAGCAAAAAGAAAAAACTAAAAATAATCCTACCTTTTAGGTAAAAACAGTTAGCATTTTATTTGATAGCTTTCCCATCTTTATTCTATGGATGCATACCTATCTTTGCATATATATTCTAAAGTATTTCTAAAGTTGAATCATTTGCCATACACATTTTGTTTTCTGCTTTTTCCATTTGAAATTGTGTCATTAACATTTTTTCGTGTTATTAATTTTCCTCTTATAACAGTATATTTTAATGGCTGTATTAATATTCATTTCTAAGCACATATCATAACTAACCAAATTAATTTTGGGGGGCAATGAGTATTTTGACTGTTTCTTTCTCAAAATGTGTGTACTGTCTTACAAAAACAGTGAGGGGATGTTTACCCATAAGGATAAGTTTTTTGTATACTTTCATGATTAATCCCCTAGGATACATTCCAAGAATTGTTAGCTCAAAAAAGATATAAAAATCTAAGGCTTTTGAAATATACTGCCAAACTACCTCGCATAGAGTTAACCCACTTCACACTTTACACCAACGCTATACCATTTTCTCTACCCTCACCATTCCAGGATAGCATCATCTTTTCAAACATAGATTCCAATAATTGGATTTCATTGGTTTTATTTGTATTTCTTTCATTATTAGTAAGATTAAATGCATTAAAAATATTTTTTTGCCTCTATATTTCTTACTTTGTGAATTATCTGCTAATGTCCCTTACTTATTTGTTCTATTGGAATGTGTACATTTTTCTTATTAATTTACACTTGCTCTTCATATCAGGAGGCTATTTAACTTTTGAAATAGTTTGGGACATATTACCCCAATTTGTTATATTTATTTATTTTTGTTTTGTTGTTTTCTAATACACAGATATTTTAAATTTTTATTTAGTTATATCTAGTATTTTTTTCCTTTAAGGCCTCTGCTTTTGGTTTAATGTTTGGAAAAATTTCCCCTATCACACAGTTATATAAATATTTATCTATTATTTCTTCTGATACTCTTGGATTTTATTTCCTGCCCTAAGTTTAACTATTCCATCTGGAATTCATTTGGATGTATGGATTGAGGTAAGATTCTGATTTTAAATTGTTACCAACCAGTTATTTGTTACTATTTTTGCATAATCCATCTTTTGTCCATACTGAATGTTCTAAACTGCTTTAACACATAATACATCCTGTGCATATATTACAGTTCTGTGATTTTATTTTCTGTCTCACTAATTCATATTTTCATACCTGTTCAGTATTATTTTATTAAATATACTTTTATGCTTTAAAATCAAATAGAATGACTCTTCTAAAATAATTTTTATTTTGACTCAAATTTATCATGGCCAACCATGAAGTTATCAATTCAGATAAAAAGAAAAACTTCAGAAACAATTTTCTAGGTTGTTTCCAAATTCTATTGGATATTTTATTGGAATTCTGTAATCCAAATTGAGGAGGACTGAAATTTTGACTCAATGAATATTTTCATGTAGGAATAGAATGGCGTTTTTCTACAATTATTCAAGTCTCCTTTAGGTTCCTCAAGTGGTACGCTCTAAATCCACTAGCGTCCTAGCTGAGGCCAGGCTTCCCCCGGCTGCTCCCAGCCATGACAGAGCAAAGCAGGGATTCTAAAGCAGTCCAGGTTCTGAGATGCCTGGGGCTCCTCTGGTGAGTGCTCTCCTTCCCTTGAGGACTCCCATCAGCCTTGCCCAGACTGTCTTATAACTGCATTACAGTCTAAGGCTCATTCTGTTCCAGTTTCCTTCCTTCCTTCCTCCCTCCCTCCCTCCCTTCCTTCCTTCCTCCTTCCCTCCCTCCCTCCCTTTCTTCCTCCCTTCCTCCCTTCTTTCCTTTCTTCTTTTCTCCCTCCCTCCCTCTCTTCTTTCTTTCCTTCTTTTCTCTCTCCCTCCCTTCCCTCCTTCCTTCCCCTTCTCCTTCCTTCCTTCCTTCCTTCCTTCCTTCCTTCCTTCCTTCCTTCCTCCCTCCCTCCCTTCCTCCCTTCCTTCCTCCCTTCCTTCCTCCCTCCCTCCCTTCCTCTCTTCTTTCCTTCCTTCTTTTCTCCTTCCCTCCCTTCCCTCCTTCCTTCCCCTTTCCCTCCCTCCCTCCCTCCCTCCCTTCCTTCTTTCCTTCCCTCCCTCCCTCCCTCCCTCCCTCCCTTACTCCATTTCTCCTCCACAGGAGTCAACTCTGCCCCTCCATGTGATGACTTTCCTGGACTTTTTCAACACTCTTCCATTAGCCTCTCACAGGTGTTCTCCCTCAATAAATCCCTTGTATATTTAATCCCACCTGCAATGTCACTGGGCTTTTGAAAAACAAGTGAGAAGACAGTTGTCTGCTGATAGAAAGTCTTCAGTAAATGTTAACACATGAAAGCAGTGAGTATTATATTTTATTGTAACATTTAAGTTTTCTGTGTAGATATATCCACTTTCCCTTCCTTCTTTATATAACTATGGACTCTGTGCTTTTACTTTTTATCTTGAGTAGACTAGCCAGAAATTTTTCCACGTTATTTTCTTTTTCAAAGAACTAACACTTGTATATATTTATAAATATATTTATTTCAACTCATTAATATAATAATTTTAAAAAATATTTAAATATTAAAAAAATTAAAATTTATCAATATCATCCCACTTTGTTGAAGTTTGTTTTGGGGTTCACTTTCTAACTTACTCAACTGAATGTTTAGTTCATTTATTTCATTTTTACGATTTAGGAATGAAAATGTTAAGGCATTCAATTTTCCTATGAGTATATCTTTGGTGGATGTTCACCCATTTTGATATATCATGTTCTCATGTCTTCATTTTGTAAATAATTGGTAATTGCAGTTTTGATGTACTCTTTGATCCAGTAATTATTTGGGAAAGGTTACTTCTACTTCTCCATTAGTTATTAATTTCCATTTTTATTACAATAATTTTACAAACACATCCTGTACAAACTCTCCTTGAAAAATACATTGAAATTATTTTGTGGCCTAATATATGACAAGTTAATGTAAATGTTCCATGTTTGCTTAAAAATACACATGTATGATTTAAAGTTTGATACATAGTATAGCTATTGAGTCAACCTTAATTATATGACTTAGCCTCTGTAATCTTTTCAAGTTTTTATTATTTTGCTATTTTAAATTCCTCCTTACTACCGTTTTCTATAAATTTCTCTTTCTATTTCTAATACAATATAACTTATTCATTCCACCATTCAAGACTCTTTATTGAGTACCCAATATGGGCTAGGAACTCTACTAGTTCTTAGGCTAGTAATAGAATAGATATATAATTCCTGGGACTTTTCATTCCACTGGAGGCAGACAGACAATAAATAATATAAATAAGTAAAACAACTTGTATGCTAGGGGGAGATAAGGATTATAAGGAAAAATAAGACAGGGAAGGAGGACAGGTTGTTGTCAGGGGAAGGGAGTAGAAACCGTAAGTAGGGCGGTCAGTGAAGACCTCACTATCAGACAATTGCTGAGCAAAGATCTGAGGAGGTGAAGGTGTCAGCCTGCAGCTCTCTGAGGCTAGAGCAATCCATGCAACAGAAACAGCAAGTGCTAAGGCCCTGAGGCAGGAGCACTCCCGGTATGTTCACACAAGAAGTAAACCAGTGTGCTTGGAGCAGAGGCAGCTAGAAAAAGAGCAGCAGGAGATGAGAGATCCAGCACATAATATTCATAATACGTGTTCATTGTGAATTATACCTTTTACCAGTGTAAAGTGGCCTTCCTGGCTTATTTCACATTGTTTGCATTAAACTCAACTATGATATTAATAATATAATCTTTGGTTTCTTTAGCTTATCTTGCACAAATGACATTTATATGATCCATAACTGTTAAATATTTGATGTCACTATCTTTTAAATATACCTCTTAAAAACATGATAGGTACACTTTATTTTTGGTAGAATTTAGCTGTTTACTTTTAGTTTCCCCCAATGTTTTGTTAATTGGCAGAGGTGAGTAACATGGTATCTTCTGGGCACCACGCCCCTTCAAAACAAGGAATTAAACTTAGCTGTATTCTCACTTCTCTCCTAATAACATAAATAACCGTATAAATAGGGGGTTTATATTTAGATGATATTGTGTATGTGTATCTGTGTATCTTATAATTATAGCTGTTGCTAGATCAGAAATGACTTTCACTTTTGTCCCACCCTGGGCTCTTGTATCTTGATGGTGCCTGTAACTGTTTCCAGCGTGGCCCAGTCTCAGTGATATACACAATACACTCCCCTTCTTCTCTCCCCTTTCACTCCTCTGATGCCTCTGTCCTCAGTGATATTCCCCCAACCACTTTCTCTAACATGTCAAATTAGAATCAGGATGTATTGGCTCAATTTATCAAATACTTTATTATGCATTCCCCAAACTAGGTTTCTAGAAGTTTCAAAGTCAGACCTATCTGACTTTGTGGTCTAGTTTGAATAGCTTTTTCCAGTCTCGAGGTATTTGCCTAATCTCACATTTTAAAACTCACTCGTTATACTGGATGAATGCTGATCAGGCAGCCCTTGTACAACCTTGCTGCAATTATTAATTTTCCAAAACTATCTGGTTTACGCATCATTCTATACATGCACCATTCCTTAGTTATGTAGACAGGAAGGAATATGTATGTGTGTGTGTGTATGTATGTATAACATGTATATAATATATATATACACACACATATATGTATACCTGTTGTTCACACACACAGACACACAATACATACATAATATAGGCTTGATAGAAAAAACATTGCCAGGCACAGAGGCTCATGCCTGTAATCCCAACAATTTGCAAGGCTGAGGCAGAAGGATTGCTTGAGCCCAAGAGTTTGAGACCAACCTGGGCAACATAGTGAGACCCTGTCTCTACAAAAAGTTAAAAAAAATGGCTGGGGGTTGTT
Organism: Chlorocebus sabaeus; assembly: GCF_047675955.1. NCBI lineage: Eukaryota > Metazoa > Chordata > Mammalia > Primates > Cercopithecidae > Chlorocebus > Chlorocebus sabaeus. Next base: position 26,788,142 of record NC_132911.1, on the reverse strand, counting down.
ATGTACGCCTGTAGTCCCAGGGAGGCTAAGGTGGGAAGATCACTTGAGAGCAGAAGTTCGAGGCTGCAGTGAGTCATGATCACACCATTGCGCTACAGCCCAGGTGACAGAGCAAGAAACTGTCTCAAAACAAAATCAAAAACAAAAACAAACAAACAAAAAACCAGTATTAATGTCCATCTACAGAGAAGTGTATGGCTATACTCTAAGGACAGTTTGAACTTGATAGACCTAAACAACTGTATATTTGAAATGCCATCTCATGGAGCTTATAATTTAGTTGGGGAAATAAGATATAAAAAATTAAAAAGGTTAGGAGCTACCAGATGAAGTTTAAAACAATAATAAGGCAGACAACACAAGGCAATGCCTAGTATAAAGAGCATAAAATTTGGTGTGAAACAGACGTGAGTTTGAGTCTTGGCTCTGTCATTAACTGTGTAATCTTAGATGTGTTATTTAATATTTCTAAAATTTAATTTCCTCTAATTATTGTGGCGGTAATAGTAATATTCCCTTACAGAGCTGCTATGAGGATGAAATTTAATGGAGTAGGCATCGTATACTGCTGACATTGCAGTTTTTGACTGTGGTGGTGCACTTTGTAAAAGCCTATCTTTTTGCCCTTGTTGGGTAACATAGTGACAAAACCTGAGAATGGAAATAGATTGTAGATGGATTTCTTAGTTTAGGGTCTAATATGATTTGGGGGTTAATTTAAGTGAAATGATAATTACAATCTTAAAAGAGCTTCTGGGAAATGAGCAAAAAATGTCAGCAGACACTTCACGGAAGAGGAAATGAACATGGTGTTTAACATATGGCCAAAAAATGTTCAGCTTTGTTCATTGGCAAGCATGGGAAATGGGCAGTCTAACACATTGCTGATGGGAAGTCAGAATGGTGTAACATTTGCAGAGATGAATTTGGCAGTGTCATAGCATCAAAGTATCATAGTCACTGATCATTTGACCCTGCAGTTCCAGTTCTAAGACTCTATCCCAAAGACATTACGGGAAAAGCTATCAAATAGCTAATATTCAAGGATGTACACTTGAACAATTGCAACACCACAAAAATATAGCATAAAGGACTTGATGATGGATGGCACATTCATAAAGTGGAAAAGTATCCAGTCATAGGTGAAAGAGAAAAATGCATGGGGTAGATTTGGAGGCGAAATGTCTCTGAATATACATTTTGTTATGCAATTTTGGCTTCCAAAACCTATACATGTATTACATACTTAAAAACTATATCTAAAAATGAAAAACAACCTAAAGTGAACACTAACAACTAGTTTTTAAATAAACCACAGGTAGAAAAATATTATTTCTGTCTTAATATTTAAAACAGTATTTTGACTGTACATTTTTAGTGAAATATATAGTAAGGAAACATAAAAAATCAAAATTGTATTAAGTTCCATTCCATAGTTTGTTACGGGTAATGTTGGAATTATTATTTTGAATATCTTTTATGCATAATATATTACAAATAATTATATTAGGAATATTTGAAAGCCAAATTTTCAGTGTAAAAAGGGAAGTATAAGTGAAAAATTAGAGAATGTAAGTAAAGCTCTATAATACCCAAATAGGAAATATTAGTATGAACCTTTGAAATTTTTATTTCAAAATTACATATTTTCTACATTTGTCCATTGAAAAGGCTAAAAAGAAATGACAGCCCATAATCAATGGGTACATTCCATTGACTGAGACTGTGATCTTAAATACTGCTGCTATTGAAGAACACCAAGAACCCTGGAGAATAACTGAATGCAGTTGTGAGAAAGGAAATATACATTAAGACCCTCGAATGTTCCACTGGGCCTAAAAGTAAGCTATAAAAGATGCACAGTACATGTTCAAAACACACAGGGGCCAAAAAGAAGGGGCTCCCATTGGCCAAAGATGAGATATCTGAATATTAAAAAGAATAATGAATGCAACTGGTTGAAACATACTTACTGTATAAAAAGCCAGGGGTTCAAAATGATACTTTATAAAAAAGCTCATTGAACACCACTGGAAGGAACAAAAGTAAAAGTAACTTGTCTCAAAAGCCAGGAGCTAAAAGTAAAGAATTAGACATTTATTCCATCTTTTCTTATGACCTGTATTTCAGAGTTATCACAAAGCCCTAGATGATGAGATAAAGAGTCCGTTATTAGAGAAGAGCTCCAGCTAAAGCTGTGAAGGCAATCATGAAATGAAGACTCACCATTTTGCAACAGTTAATGATCACCAATAGATGAAGCACTAGGTGAAAGGTTGATGGGAAGCTTTGTAATGGGGGAGGAGAGGAGATCAGACTGCCACCTTCTGAATTCATTGATCCATCATGCATCACTAACTGTGGAATGTCTAGAGATTGTATACCTCCTGGTGTGATGTGATATGAAGCTCACAGCACTACTGATGAAGGATTCCTACAAAAAAAAAATAATTGAACCTAAATCTAATAAAGCTTGCAGGGTTAAGTACCATTTACAGGAAACACAAAGAAGATGGAGAAACAAGCAAACACCACAAGGATACAAATACGAATTTGGAACATTTTATATGCAGTTAACAGTTTCTACAATATGTCAATGACTGGCATAGGAAAAACTAAGAAAGAAAAACTCTAGATTAAAAGAGATTTCAGATATAACAATCAAAGGTAATGAGTGGACCTTATTTGGATTCTGATTTGAATCAATTAAATGTAATTGACATTTTTGAGACAACTGGGAACATTTTAAATGGACTGGGTATTACAGGAAACAAAGGAATGACTGCTAACTTTATTACATGTGATAATGGCATCATGGTTACATAAGTAATGTTGTTAGAAATGCCTTTTGAATTATGTACAGTGAAATGACTTGATGTCTGGAATTTGCTTTAACATACTTCAATGAAGAAGAAAAAAGAAAGCAAAAAAGAAATAACTGAAGCAAATGTGCACAAAATTTTAATAATTGTTGATCTAGGTAAAGACTATATGGAGGTTCTTTATTTTCTTAACTTCTGTTAAAAGAGAAACTTAGGCACATTAAAATCTCAATGAGTTTATTTGGGCATTCAGTGATTCATGAATCAGGCAGCACCAGACCCCAAGTGGTTCAGTGCTCCACTGTAGGAGTGTGAAGGGGGAACTTTTATAGGGTGTTCCTGGAAGCAAGATAAAGGAAATATTTGATTGGCTAAAGTGGAAAATGCCTAATTAAAGGTTAGTTGGAGGTTCCTGATTGGTAAAGTCTCCAGTTAGAGGTGAGTTGGAAGTTTCTGATTGGTTAAGCTCAAGTTTCCCTTCACTGTTTACATTCAGTTGGGTTTTGGTGTGCTTATGTGGGAACCCACGGTGCTGGAGCTGTCTTAGCCTAATGCCCCACCCCCCCAATTAATCATTTTAACACTTCTAAGTATGTTTGAAAATATGCCTAATACAATTTTAAAACCAAAAGTTACTTTGGAAAATAAAATATTAAAAGAGCTTCTGGGGAAAGCATCGAAGAGTCATTTGAAAATCGTCTTGAGATACTGGTCTTAGAACAAAGGGAAAATATTAGAAACCGTTTCACTTAGATGCAGGTTTAAAAATTTTTTTTTTGGAATTTTGCTGATTACTTCCTGAATGGAAGTACTAGCACCTTTGGTAGACTTTGGATCTTGCTCCTTATATTAAGAATAAATGCATTTTTTAAAAACGAAGTGCAGGGAATGAAATTTTCATGCTATAGCTGTTGGGAGGCAGGGGGTGCTCAAAATTTCTCTGTCTATTACTCTTGTACCAGGAAGGATTTGGTTGTACCAGTCAGCAATCTAGGAACACCTGCTTATTATGGGCTTTCTGGGAGAGGAGTCAAGTGGTTAAGTGTTCTTTCTTCTATATGGCTTGCTTTCTTGGTTCTTAGAAACTCTTTGCCCATTTAGATAGCTATTTCTTATTTTGGAATTTGTTTCATGTGACTAGGGAATAGGAAAGCATTTCATTTCCTCTATTTAAGCCACATAGGGAACCAAGGTGAGATACAGGTGGAGGGGCATGGGGCAGCCCTTAGACCAGCCTTTCATATAAACCAGTGCTTTTCCACCAGTGCAGTCCACAGAACCTTGTTGGCAGGGGCACTTACTGGAACCCTTTCAGAAGGATTTGTTAAATAAAACTATTTTCAGTATATACCATGAAATTTTTTATCTTTTCCATTGTGTTGACATATGTATGCACTGAATGGATTTGTTGCCAATGATGCAATTCGAACTATCAAGAGACTATTTAGACATTAGAAAAATGGAAGTTTGAAAACCTTACATCCATCACTGTTAGCTTGACAGCTGCCCAACATTAAACACATTTCTGATGAGACCAGAAGTGATAATAACAAAGATGATTTTTTGTTACTGTAATAGGGAAATGTGTCAACATTTGGAAGACATGAATAACTTAGTGAATCAATATTTTCCAAACAACTACTGTGTGATGTTCTGAAATCAAGCATGAGTAAAAGATCCATGCAAAATGCAAAATAGACCATGGATGTTAAGCCACATTAATGAACAAAAAGTTAATTGACACAATTTTATATCTTTTTTTGCCTTAAGAAATTACTATTTGTTGAACTTTTGTGGAGCGGTAATAATATCCAGAATTATCTAAAAAAGATATTTATAAACTTCTTTATTTTGCAGTTAAATATATGAGTTTTTTTCATATAGCTTAACTAAAACAACATATTACAACAGATTGAATACAGAAGCAAATATGAGATCCTAGGTGTCTTCCAACCAGATATTAGAAAGATTTGCAAAAATGTAAAACAATGCCATTTTTCTCACTAATTATTTTTGTTTTAGAATCTGTTCTCATATTTGATAAAAATGTGTTATATATGTTTATATATGTGATGGGTTTATTGTTATATTTAAATGAATCACTACATATTTAAGAATTTTATTCTAATTTCTAGTATGGTAAATATTGACAAATACAGCTCTCATAAACAAAAGTTTTCTGGGGGCTGTGAATCAATTTTTAAGAATACAGAGAGATCCTGAGGCCAAAAAGTTTTATAAGCCACTGATCTAGGTTATGGATACTGGTCCACCATGGCTTGGGGCTGACCCTTGGGTTTGGACCCAAAGCTCTAACTAAGAAAAGAAGATTTCTTTGCTTGTAACGTCCCCTGTATGGGTAAACATGTGTCAATAAATACCAATCAGGACACCGAAATAGTTCATGACCTTTCAGAACCATCTGTTGGTTCAAGGGACATGGCCTTGAATTCAGAAGCATCTGTTTAGAGGTACCAGGTAAATCAAAACTTGCTGCAACTGTGCAGAAGTTTAGCTGGGGCTCAATCCCATGCTTTTTTTTTTTTTTTTATAACCAGGGTTTTGGTTAATTCCCTCATGGGCTCCTGAATCAAAGGACCTGAAATGAAATATATTTGCAGGCTGAAGATGGTTTCTTCTCGTGAAGAGCTGGAATTAGGACTAAATTTGATATGTGAAATTGGGTTGAAACATTTAATTACTGCCTCTAATTGTTTTAACAAATTTAACAAAGGATAACCTTTGTTCCTAGGCAAGTGCCTTTCAAAAGTCAGATGGCAAGTTCCGAATTTAGACTTGACCCCTTATCTTGGCTTGACAATCTGTCAAGGGTTCATGAAATCCACTTCCTTGAAATCCAGAGGCCGCTTAAGCTTCCAAAGCACAATATCCACAGGCACTTGCTGACATGCTTTTCCATAGTCTCCTTCGTTGGGGTGAAGTTTGCAAAACAAATATTTTCAGTTTGCCCTGTCACATGATAGCCCCCAAAGGGAATCATAATGTATCTTCAGGGGGCTGGAAAAAAGCAGTCATCCCTGCCCTGCCATGGATCATATGAAGGTGAACTCCTTGCTGGGAAGGACTGAGGCACTCTCAGCATAGGATGGGGGCTCTCTGAAGGCTGTGCTGGTTTAAATTTAAACTGCCACCCCTTTTGGGTGGTTTCTCCTTTGACTGGCATCATCTCCCCTGCTTGCAGTTGCTGAAGCTTTCCTGAGAACGTGCATGATGGCATTTTCTGGGCTTACCCTTAGTCCAGAGAGGCACTTGTGTCTCCAAACTCTCATCTTGGGCAAGAGGCTCTGTGGAGTCCTCCTGAGTTCTTCAGATCTCCAAGTGACAGCTGGGCCATTCCTGGAGATCTCGGGATGATGCAGAGGGAGCTCGAGGGATGAATTGCCCAGGCTTTTGACGGATCTGATGAGCACCACACACCCAGCCCCCTAGCTTGGTGCCACTGTGCCTCCATGTGGAAGGTTGAATCATTCAGATCTAGCCCCAAATCATGGTGAAATAGAAAAAAGTATTAAAGTAAGTGGCGAGGGTCTATGCTTATTTTTGCTGTAACAGCTGAGTGACTTTGGGCAACTCATACCACCTCTCTGAGTGCATTGTCTCCTCTGCAAATGGATGAATTGGTCTCACATCCCTAAAATTCCTTCTGGCTTGGGCATTCATGAGATCATTTCCCAATTACGATGGGGAATGGCCCTCAAGAGAATAAATAAGCGCAAGAAATCACTATTTTGGCTTCCTCCAATAGCCCTAGTCCTGGTGTGTTTTCCTATGAGGAAGGAAAAGCCATCACTCCCAGCAGCCCCAACATGGATATCTAGTGGGCAATGTATTGGTGTACGTACGGAGAGCAGCTGGTAGCAGATTTTCCTGGTGGAATACTAAAATTTCTGTGCGCTTGACACCCTTCGATGTGCTTTAGGTGAGTAACTCAATAAAGCCTCACATTAAGCCTTTGAAGCAGAGACTATCTACCATCCCCATTTTACAGACGGAAAAAGTGAGGCGCAGACAGGTTAAGTGGCTTCTCCAGCATTACACAATGAGGGATGGGCAGAGCTAAAATTCAAAGCCAACCAGTCTAGCTTCTGAGTCTAGACTCTTAACCACAACTACCCCAATCTCCTGTTTTTCATCTGGCTTCTCAGGTCACTCCTGCTTTGGCTGCATGTTTAGAATTTCCTGGACCTGACCCTTATACATGTGGGTGCCATTTGAATGTCTTCCCAAATTGGAATCCCATCACTGGTATTTGCCTTCCCCATGTCACAGCCCATGGGTGACAAATATTCTGCCAACACATGTATCTACATGTCTTGTACTGCTCAGGTCTGTCATCTTTTAGGATAAGAATTAGCCACTGGCCTACATGTAGGGATAGCTTTGACTCCACCCTTAGCCCCACCCGACTTACAGCGTTCAATTTTGGACAGAATGGGGTTATCTCCTTAAAATAAAACATTTTTTGTTTGTGTTTAATGAAAAAAATGTAACTCCAAAGCCTACGAGAGGATGGTAATCAGCATGTACAGAGATTAAAGGGCTGTGATTAATATATTAAGTCCTATGAGCTGGCTGTCATTCCAACAGACCAGTATAATAACAGTCATACTCAGGTAGTTTCTGGCTCTCACTCACTAAGTAATCACATAATTCATTGGTCTGACTTTTCTTATTCCACGTTTGACCTCTTTTTGTTACATAAGCATTGATGATGTTGAGCTGAGATCATTCCTTCTAATCCTTCACTCCATATTCACCCTCTCCTCTGCCTGTATGATTGTCAATATATTTTCTCTCAATTAGATTGCTCTTTACTGAAGAGCTGTGGAAGTACTGCGTCACAGACACTCTTACAGGCTGTCAGAAATCATTTCCTATCTAGATTATGGGTTTGAAAACACCCCCATTTCGGAGATTAAAATGTTTGGCTATTTTGGAAATGAAAGTAGCCTCAGAAAAAATAATGTGAGATTGTTCCCAATGTCACAATGCCAGTGCATTGAAAAATGCATTTTGAAAGAAAATGAATTTTGAAAATGTCACAATGCATTTTTGAAGGAAACATGTAGGATGGTTTAAAGGAAGGTTCATTTTATTTTTCCCGATTTTAGACTCTCCTGTAGTTTATAGAAAAAACAGTGGCGGAGACTTTTGTTTTCCCTGTTGCATGAGTACCTGATGGCAAGAGCCCTGGGCATCCCCAATGTGCTCGTTCATCACCTCATTCAGCATTATTATTATTTTTATTTTGTTTTTGTTTGTTTGTTTGTTTTGTTTTTTGAGACAGAGCCTCACTCTGTCACCCAGGCTGGAGTACAGTGGCACAATCTCGGTTCACTACAACCTCCACCTCCCAGGTTCAAGCGATTCTCCTGCCGCAGCCTCCCGAGTATCTGGGACTACAGGCACCTGCCACCATGCCTGGCTAATTTTTGTATTTTTAGTAGAGATGGGGTTTCACCATATTGGCCAGGCTGGTCTAGAACTTCTGACCTCAGGTGATCCACCCACTTCGGCCTCCCAAAATGCTGGGATTACAGGTATGAGCCACCGCACCTGGCCTCAGCGTTATTCTTTTCCAGTGATTCTCAATAAGGGGGAAATGCGTTCCCTCTATCAGGGGGAATTTGGAAATTTCTGTGGTGTTTTAGTGGTTTGTCACAACGATGGAAGAAGTGCTACTGGAATTTAGAGCTGGGGTGGGTGCTTGTGGGATCAGTTCTATAATGTCTCAGGAAGTCTCTTTTTTTTTTTTTTAAAGGCTTTATTGAGATACAATTCACATACCATTCAATTCACACACTTAAAGTATACAATTCAAGGCTTTTAGTTGTGCAGCCAATCAATCAATTTTAGAACATTTTTAGTATTACAAGAAGAATAACCATTATTATGCCCCACTTCACCCCTTATTCCCAGCTCTAGGCAACCATAAATCTACTGTATTTTTCTATAGATTTGTCTTTTTGTACATTTCACATAAATGGAGTCATACAATAAGTGGTCTTTTGTGACTGGCTTCCTTCACTTAGTGTAATGTTTTCAAAGTTCATCCATGTTGTAGCATATATCAGCATTATATTTCTTTTTATTGCAGAATAATATTCTATTTCATGGATATACCCCATATGTTGTTTAATACAATCTTCAGTTAATGGACTTTGGGATAGTTTCCATTTTTTGACTCTCTTGAATGCTATGTATGTTATGAGCATGCATTGAAGTTTTTGTGTAGACACATGGTTTCATTTCTCTGGGGTATGTTCCTAGGAGGAGAATTGCTAGGTCATGTGGTAACTCTATGTTTAACATTTTGAGGAACTGCCAGGCTGTAGAAAAAGCAGCTACACTGTTTTACATGCCTACCAGCAGTCCCTGAGGGTTCTGATTTCTCCATATTCTCACTGACACTTGTTATTGTGTTTCTTTTACTATTGCCATCCTAGTGGATGTAAAGTGGTATCTCATTGTGGTTTTGGTTTGCATTTCCCAGATGGCTTATGATATTGAATGTCTTTTCATGTGAAAATTGGCCATTTGTGCATATTCTTTAAAGAAAAATCTATTTACGTCCTTTGTCCATTTCTGAATTTGGATTATTTGCCTTTTTATTATTAAATAGTAAGACACCTTTATACATTCTGGATACAAGCCCCTTATCAGATACATAGTTTATAAAATTTTTCTGTCATTCTTTTTTTTTTTTTTTTTTACTTTCTTGATGGTATCCTTTAAAGTATAAAAGATTTTAATTTTGATGATAGAAAGGCAGTCTGAACAATAAATTATCCCCCCAGAATGCCAATACCACAAGCACTATTAAAGGTCAGGCTAAAGGTAGCTGATTTATGTTAGTTTCAAACTAATGCTTTTGATGCTTATTGAATTCTCTATATCCACAAAAGTCTATTTTGCCTTTTCTTTTTTAAAAATATAGCTCATATTTGCAGTGAGACTTTTCTACTAAAATATTTTGTTTATATTACTCAGCAGAGAACAGCTCAGATTTAAGTGAACTTTTTTTTGCCCCCCCTTGCCATATTTTATTTCTTACTAAACCTCAGGCTTGAAATGGATGAGATTGATGTTTAGCTGGGAGGTATTACATTATGATTATGTCCTAACATTTTTGGAACATATGGTGTGCTTATCTATGTATGTGCCAAAGTCCAGAGACATGAAAAAAACATGGTATTTAGAGAAAATAACAAGAAATTCAACATTCATAGGCATTGCCCATTTGAGCAGTGGGGGCAGGTAGTAAAACAGAGGTCTGAGTAGGGGAGGAGAGGAAAAGCTATGAGAAGAGAAAAGGGAAAGTAAAAGAGAATGAATAAATATGGAAAAGAAGAAAAGAAAGAAGTGGGAGGAAGAAGAAATGGTAGCATAGGAAGAAACAGAAAAATAGAAAAGACAGAAAGACCTCTCCGGCATGGTCTAGGGGCATCTTGGGCACCTTCCTCAATCTCTACTCAGTGCCTACCTTCCCATCGCTGCACCCTCTCTAAATCTCTAATCGGTATTTACCATCCAGCATGATATAGCAAAGATGCTGTATTAGTCTATTTTCACACTGCTGATAAAGACATACCTGAGACTGAGTAATTTATAAAGAAAAAGAGGTTTAATGGACCAACAGTTCCATGTGGCTTGGGAGGCCTCATAATCATGGCAGAAGGTGGAAGTCACGTCATACCTGGTGGCAGACAGGAGAGAATGAGAGCCAAGTGAAAGGCTCTCCCCTTACAAAACATCAGATCTGGTGAGACTTATTCACTACCACGAGAACAATATAGGGGAAACTGCCCCCGTGATTCAATTACCTCCCACCAGGTTCCTCACAAACACGTGGGAATTATGGGAGCTGCAATTCCAGATAAGATTTGGGTAGGGACACAGCCAAACCATATCAGATGTCTCTCTTCTCCCTTTAATGTGTATTGGAAGGCACACAGTGTGGCTTTTATATCTATCCTCAGCCCTAATATAGTGCATGGGCACAGTAGACCTGAGGCATTATAGGTGTAAGAGCTACTGCAGTCCCTGAGCTGTGGTATGACTTGTAACTGCCCCCAAGGGATCTGGATCCTGCGCGAGGCGTGGCTGGCTTCTGAGAGCTGAGCTTATCACTCAGGACCCAACCACATCCTGACCGGATTTGTTTTCTCCCAGTATGGTTGCACTTTAAATGGGAAGTGTTAGAGTAGAATTTAAAAAATTGGAGATTAATTGAAAGTCAAGAGTCTGTTAAATGTGTTTAAAGGAAGGGTAAAAGGGAGGCAGGTGGGTGAAATAGAAAACTATTTACTATTTCGTTGTGTGTGACCCAATCGTGCAAGAGTGCAATCATGCCATAAGTTAGTGATCTCTGGTCAACACAACCGACTAATTAAAAAATAAAAAGAAAAGAATGAGAGGACTTGTTCCTTAACACCTTTACCTGCGTCCCAAGTTTTAAGCCACTATTACAGGCCACCTGACACTCCTGATGGGTTTGTAATTATCTCATGAAGTCTACAAAGTCTTTCTTTAGACACTTCTTTAGACACTTCTTTCTTTAGACACTTCTTATTGTGAAATGATGATGTCAAAATAAATCCAGCAACCATAATCCCTCAGGAACAGAGTCCTGGGAAAGATGCTGACATCTCCATTTCAAAGAAAGTAAGAATGTGGGAAGTCCATCCATGGAAATGTTCCCACAAGAGATTAGTCACTGGATATGCATTTCTTATTTTGTTATTTGCACTAATATTTCCCATCAACACAAAATGTAACTGCTTCTGGTTATTGTTGCTACTTTCAGATATCATTTCCTACCAAGGAGCCTAATTTAGATAAAGCCAGGCAAGGCACGAATGCCTGTGTTCAGGCAGGCCAGCATGGAGGATGTGGGAAGCGACAGCCCAGCTGTCATCTAGTGGAGCTTAATTATTGCCATTTATGCACATGCTGTGTGAGCAGCCCAACCAGCTTTGGGCATGAACTTGTCACAACTCTCTGTCCAGATTCTTCTCCATCTACGCAGCAAGAAGCTATTATCAACCCTCACAGGATGGCCTCTTACTGGTTGCTCGTGTCCTTGCTTCATTGCTCTGTTGATTGTAAGACTGTGGATCAGTGTTTGGAATCACCGCTGCATTCAACAGAGCTGCTTAGAAGTCAATCAAGATAATATTTTTAATTTAATTACACCTGCCCTTGCCCAATGTGAAAAAAGCATGGTGGATTAGTTCTTTCCTCTTAAGTAAAGAATTTTTTCATAAAAATGACACCAGTGATGGTATGTATGTGTATGTGTGTGTATAAATGTGTGTGTATATGTGTGTGTGTGTGTGTCAGTGTTTTCCAGAGAAACAGAACCGTCTCTCTCTCTCTCTAGAGAGAGAAGTGTTATAGGAATTTGCTCATGTAATTTTGGAGGCTGCGAAGTCCCAAGATCTGCCACCTGCAAGCAGGTGGACAAGGAAGCTGGTGGTGTAATTCAGACTGAGTCTGAAGGCCCAGGACCAGGAAGCCCTTGGTCAATGGTGGATATCTCATTGTCCCAGTGCAAGGCCTGAGGCCTGAACAAGAGGGAGGAGAAGGAGAGAAGGAGGTTTGCGATGTTGCAAGCCTCTGAAGGGCTGGGAAACAGGATCTCAGATGTTGGAGGGCAGGAGAAGATGGATGCCCCAGCTCAAGGAGAGACAGGACAAATTTCTAACTCACACTGCCTTCAACTTTTTGCTCTATTTGGGTCCTCATGAGACTGGGTGACGTCCACCCACATTGGTGGGGATGATCTTCTTTACTTAGTTTACCAATTCCAATGCTAATCTCTTCCAGAAACACCATCACAGACACATCCAGAAATTATGTTTTACCTGGGTTATCTGGGTATCCCTTAGCCCAGTCACACTGACACAAAAAAGTAATCAAACACATATATAATGCATATATATGTGTGTATATATGTGTATTTACATATATGTAAAATATGTATTTATGTAATTGTGTAATATGTATATATATTTACATAATATAATTATGTAATAATTATGTAAATATGTAATTACATACATGTAAAATATGTATTTACATATATGTGTATACATGTACATAGACAGATATATGTGTGTATATATACATAAACATATATTTGTGTATATATAATATACATGTGTGTGTGTGTATATATATATTTGATCTCAGTCAGCAAGTCATACTTCCATTGTTATTGCAACTTATTACTTTGCTTATTTAAGCCCAAGTGGAGGGAAAACATAACAGAGAGCTCAGAACAACTAGGATCCCTCAACTCAAGGCATTTGACAGCTTTCCAGCATGTGGGAAATGTGGTCAGTGAGTTGAGCAGTCTTAGACGAAGAGAGTAGGTCCCCATGAATGGGCTGGGCTCCCTCTTAGATCTATTTCTGCATCAGTAAAAGCACTTCAATTGTCAGAAGAGTATAAGTGTGATACCTCACACTAACAGAGGCACATGATAGCGATCTCTCTTTTATCTTTTACAGGATTTTTATGTTAAACTCCAAGTTCTTTTCCTGTCACTTGAGAAACAGTGGCATAGCTAGGAGTTTCAGTGCCCTGGCTAATTTAATTTGTACTCCATAACTTGTAGCTCTTACCTTTGAGCCTTTTACTCCCTTCACCCATAATCTGTCTCAGTAAAAAGCACATAATATACACACTTAACTCATGGGAATTTAATTGCACACTTGTGGAGGGAAACCAGCACTGGTAATTTCCATTGTCATGCTCCTCAGTGAACTGATGCCCACCACACCTCCCTTGCCATATGTACACTGAGAGGTGTAATCTACTCTTCCCTAAATGGTTTCAGTTCCTATTTGTCTTTTGTAGCATCAATGCGATTTTAGTGTTTAGATGTACATTTTAAAATATAATATTACCTCTAAAGACAGGCGTGGTGGCTCATACCTATAATCCTAGCACTTGGGGAGACTGTGGTGGGAAAATAGTTTGAGCCCAGGAGTTTGAGACCAGCTTAGGCAACATGACAAAACCCTATCTCTACAAAAACTTCAAAAAGTTAGTAGGGCTTGGAGGCATATGCCTGTAGTCCCAGCTACTTGGGAGGCTAAGGTGGGAGGATCACCAGAGCCTGGGGAGGTCGAGGCTGCAGTGAGCCATGATCTTGCCACTGCATGCCAGCCTGGGTGACACAGTGAGACCCCTTCTCAGTAACTAACTAACTAAATACATAAAATATGATATAACCCTTAAATAGAAACCAAATACTTTGGTGGTCAACTTAAGTTCTATTGTTGAAAGAAAAACAGACTTTTTTGGACCTATGAAGAATTGGAAAATCAGTCTCCTCCCTAGTTATGCATACTCTCCTTTTTAGCTACTTAAGGGCTCTTCAAGAATATTTTTCTACAGTCTACCAGCCTATGTGTTATCTTTTGCTGTAGACTTCAGAACCTGGCCCTGTGTAATGTGTGACTGTGGCATGGACGACTGAGCCAAGATCCTGTCGTTCCTTGCTTTCAGTCCTGCCTGTAACTTTATCAGATAACAAAGATAACAAGTCTTGATAGAATTCTTTTTTTTAAAATTTTTTTAATTTTAATTTTTTTTGAGATGGAGTCTTGCTCCCTTATCCAGGCTGGAGTGCAGTGGTGTGATCTTGGCTCACTGCAATCTCTGCCTCCCAGGTTGAAGCAATTCTCTTGTCTCAGCCTCCCAAGTAGCTGGGACTATAGGGGTACGTCACTATGCCTGGCTAATTTTTCTATTTTTAGTAGAGACAGAGTTTCACCATATTACCCATGCTGGCCTATCCTTTGGAAAAATATGGATGTTTGCTGATGCTAACCTTTTTATGTTCCGTCTAAATTTACTCATCACAATAAGATTGTCCTCTGGTGTGTGCCATGAGAGTCGCGGAGTTATGAAGTGTGAGCGAGAGGACACCAAGCCCTTTTTACAATCCCCATAGGATGGTGACTCATCCAGTGTCTGACAGCAAAGTGCAGGCAGATCAAAGACCTTTGTTAAAAAAGATAGATTATACATTAGCCACATTCCACTAAATAGGATTGAATTCCATGTCATACAATTGAAAAAGTAGTTTTTGAAATTAAACTAACGTTATTACTCAAGGGAGAGCTTCTCATGAAGAATGAGCTGGGAGAACAAGGCTCTGATGAAGGCAGAAAAGTCCAGAACAACAAAACGCACAAGGAGAAAGGGTCCTAGCGAAGGGCCGCATGGAGGGGTGTGGTCTTTGGGGATGGCACGGGGTCAGGGTCTTCTCCAGAGACAAAGACACTAGATATTCAGGACCTGTCCAGAGAAGGCTATGTCCCAGGGGAAGGGGCAAATGAGGAACAGGCTAGTGCTCACAAAGACTGAAGAACGGCCTGGTATCATCCCAGCTCCTGATTGGATAAAGGTATAATTTCTCATCCTCACCTGCCTGCTGGAAGAAAGATAAACCCTCCTAGAAGTAAGATAATATATTACCATCCAGAGCCTCTATAGTTTTTCATACATAGTGCCCGGCACTCAAAAAAAAATTTACCTGGCATGCCAAGACACAGAACAATATATTAGAAAAAAAGGAGAGAAAAGGCAATATGTACAAGCCCATAGGTGATCTAGATATTGGGATGATCAGAAGTAGATTTTATAATAACCATGATTAACATACTCAAGGAAAAGATGACAAGATGGAAAATTTCACTGCAGACCTTGAACCTATAAAATAATCTAGAACTTAAAAACACTGTAACTAAAATTAGAAATTTAATCATGGATTTAAAAGCAGATTAGACATTGCTGAAAAGAGAACTAGAGGAATGGCCAGTAGAAAGCATACGGACTGAAACTTTGAGAAAGTCGAAAGGATATAATATAGAAAAGGGGTGTAAGAGACACATGGAACCCAGAGAAAGTGCTTGTGTGATTGTAATACCAGATGGAGAGAGAGCACATAGGGCGGAGGCAATATTTGAAGACGATTAGCTGAGATGTTCCCCAAATTGATGACAGACTCAAGTCACATATATGATAAGTGCAACAAATCCAAAGAGGTGTGATAGAAGAAATCCATACCTAGGCCCCAAGCAGTAAAATGTTTAAAGTCCAAAGATGAAAAAATCTTAACAGGAGACAGAGAAAAATGACATATAAACCTCAAAGTGCAGGTGACTTTTCAACACCAACAACTCAAGCCAGGACAGCAAGGAATGACATCTTAAGCATTGAAAGAAGCATTGAAAGCATATGTGGAATTATATCCAGTTAAAATGCTTTTCAAAATGAAGAAAAAATATAGAAGATATTCCAGACAAACAAAAACTAGAAGAACTTGTCACTAGCAGAAGTGCATGGAAAGAAAAACTAAAGGTTGCCTTCATGCTTTCCAGCTAGGCAGCATGGAAATTTAGGAAGATATAAAGAGCAATAAAATAAGTATATACAAATGAATATTGACTATATAAGACACTGACAACAATGTCTTGTGGGGTTTCAATACATGCAGAATAAAAACACATTATCAATAGCACAAAAAGTTTAGGTGGTGGTAAATAAAGAGTTCTATGATCCTTTAATTTAGAGAGGTGATAAATGCATGAATTTATATTATGATATACTAAGTCAGAGATGTATGTTGTACCCTCTAGGGTACAGATTAAAATAACATAGAATTAATGAGAGAATGGAGAAAAAAACAATAAAAATAATTAATCAAAAAAGGATAAGAAAGAAATAAAAAACAAAGGAACAAAGAAAAAACAAAGTAAGATGATAGATTTTACTCAAAATATTACCTTAAGTTTAACTGACAAAATACTCTCATTATAGACAAACAAAAATCAAAGATTGTCAGACTGGATTTTAAAAACTATCTAAATGCTGCTTACAAGAAACTATCTTTAAATACGAGAATATGGAAGGCAAGGAAGTTCAAAGTGTTAGTAAGAAAGATTCAAATGATAGGTTGTAGAATTTAAGCAAAATAAAGAAGGGATTAAACACAAAAAAGCCTACAAATAGGGAGGAAACAGATCAGATGTTCTGCCTTGGCTACACATTAAAATTATCTGGGACAGTTTTTGGTGGTTTGTTTTTTTAAATTAAACTTATTTTGAGGTAATTGTAGGATCATATCCGATTATAAGAAATAATACAGAGAGTTCTTGTGTACTCTTTACCCAATTTCCCTAATAGTGACATCTTATGACACTGACGTTGCACAGAACATTTCCATCAGCTCAAGAATCCTTCAAGCTGTCCTTTTATGGCCATACTCATTTCCTTCCTGTCCCCATCATCTCTTTGACCCTGAGCAATCTGTTCTCCATTTCTGTAATTTGTCATTTCAACAATGCTATGTAAATAGAACCACATAGAACGCAATTTTTTAAATTGGTTTTTCCGTTCCGTGTAATTCCCTGGAGATTCATCTGGGTTGTTGCGTGTGTCTACAGTAGTTCCTTCTCCTGGGAAGTGGTAGTCCGTATGGGTGTGCCACAGCTTGTTTAACTGTTGACCCACTAAGGGACATATTGGTTGTTTCCAATTATTGGTTATTAATAATAAAACTGTTATAAACATTTGTGTATAGGTTTTCTTTTTTGTGAACAAGACTTTTTATTTTTCAGGGGAAAATGGGAGTACAATTGCTTAGTTATATGGTAGCTGCATGTATTTATAGAAATTGTTAAACTGTTTTCCAGTGTTGCTGTATCATTTTATATTCCGATAATGTGTTAAGAAACATATTCCCAATGTTTCTTACATTTCTTTACATCGTAGGAACAAATTATCATAGACTAACGAATTGGTGCTCTGACTGGCCAGTCTTGGGTTATGTATGTGCGTGCCTCTGGGAGGAGGAAGTTCAGTTCCATCCCAGCTACATGGCCTAAGGCTCCTCAATATAAAAATAACAGCTACGAGGCCGGGCGCGGTGGCTCAAGCCTGTAATCCCAGCACTTTGGGAGGCCGAGACGGGCGGATCGCGAGGTCAGGAGATCGAGACCATCCTGGCTAACACGGTGAAACCCTGTCTCTACTAAAAATACAAGAAAATTAGCCGGGCGAGGTGGCGGGCGCCTGTAGTCCCAGCTACTCAGGAGGCTGAGGCAGGAGAATGGCGTGAACCCGGGAGGCGGAGCTTGCAGTGAGCCGAGATCGCGCCACTGCACTCCAGCCTGGGGCACAGAGCAAGACTCCGTCTCAAAAAAAAAAAAAGAAAAACAGCTACGAAAACTCATACTTGATTACCTACAAGATACCAGGTAGTGTTTTAAGCACTAATAGATTGTATGGTTTGGCTCTGTGTCCCCATCCAAATCTCATCTCGAATTGTAATCCCCACAAGTCAAGGGAGGGCGCTGTGGGAGGTGATTGGATTGGATCATGGGGGAAATTTCCCCCATGCTGTTCTCGTGACAGTGAGTGAGTTCGCGTGAGATCTGATGGTTTAGAAGTGTGGCACTTTCCCCGCCTCCGCCATCTTGTGAAGAAGGTGCTTGCTTCTCCTTCTTATGCCGCCATGATTATACGTTTTCTGAGTGAGTTCTTCCCAGCCATGCAGAACGGTGAGTCAATTAAATCTCCTTTCCTGATAAATTACCCAGCCTCAGGCGGTTTTTTTTTTCTTTTTCTTTTTTAGAGGGAGTCTCGCTCTGTTGCCAGGTTGGAATGCAGTGGCGTGATCTCAGCTCACTGCAACGTCTGCCTCCCGGGTTCAAGCGATTCTCCTGCCTCAGCCTCACAAGTTGCTGGGATTACAAGTGCGTGCCACTACGCCCAGCTAATTTTTGTATTTTTAGTAGAGATGGGGCTTCATCATATTGGCCAGGATGGTCTGGATACCCTGACCTCGTGATCCGCCCACCTCAGCCTTCCAAAGCGCTGGGATTACAGGCGTGAGCTGCCGCACCCGGCCTCAGGCGATTCTTTATAGCAGTGTGAAAACGGACTAACGCAATAGATTTGCTTTCATCCTCTCAGCAATATAGGTGCTATAGCTCTATCGTAAGGATGAAGCCCCTGAGTCCCCACGATTAACTAACTTGCCTAAAGTATTCTGGCAGACAAGATTCCAATTCAGCTAGCCCAGCTACAGAACTATGTTCTTCTCCACTCCACCATGCTTCCCCTAAACAAGGGAGAAAGGTGGCCGGGCAGGGAAAATTAATATAATTCATAAGAAGGTCCTTCTTGTTTGGGGGTTGTCCTCCCTTTGTCAACTGTTTTTACTTTTCCTTTGAAACACGTTCCTTTCTCCCACCCTCCACCCGTTAGAATTTCACATAATCTGCCTGCACAGAAATGCTGTTGCCCTCACTCTCGCAGGGATGGTGGTGGGAAATCAAATGCTGACACAAGACGAATTCCCTACCCCTTATTAGCTTGCTCTTATAAAGACAATGGAGGACACTTCGGGAGGGTGAGGCAGCAGGATTGCTTGTGGCCAGGAGTTTGAGACCAGCCTGGGTAGCATAGCCAGACATCGTCTCTACAAAATAAATAAAAATAAATCAGGCAGGCTTGGTGGCACATACCTGTAGTCTCAGCCACTCAAGAAGCTGACATGGGAGGAGAGCTTGAGCCCAGGAGTTGGAGGCTGCAGTGAGCTGTGATTGTGTCACTGCACTCCAGCCTGGGAGACAGAGAGAGACCTTGTCTCTAAAAATAAAATAAAAAAAGAAGGAGGAGGAGGAGGAGACCTCAAAGCAGAAGGCAAGCTCTCCAGTCTCTCTGGATTAATATAGCCTCTCAGATTTCAGTGAGGACGAATATTCTCTTCCAGTGGGATAGCAGCTGTCTAGCAAGGTGGCTGCTCTCTCACTCCCAGCATGTGCTGGCTCAGGCTCGGATGGAATAGCATTATTTTCTTCTTAACTTTCAGATGACCCATGTAGAGCCCACTGTCAACACCTCTTGGAGGGCTGGCACAAGCTTTATTCATTCACTCCATTGACATTGCTTAGCTTGGATGCCAGCACAATTGAGTTCCAAAAACAGTATCAAGCATTCACCGAGCATGGACTAGAATCAATGATTTGAATGTTTGAATTTTCCAAAAATCAATAAAGACATTCACCTTCGCGTAAGGGTAACAAAACTTCCTTCCAGGAGCTATACAGGGGGCCTGGAAAAAGGAAGTAAGGGGTTTAGAGTGATCTTCAGCCTTCTCAAAGCTCCCTTGCAGGGGCATTGGAGATGGGAGGAGGAGGCTTTAAGAGAGGCTTTAAGGAAGGTGATGGACAGATAAAGGTGGAAAAAGAGGAACACTAGAGAAGAGAATTCAAGTAGGGCACGGTTGGCTGAAGAGAGACAAGGAAGTTCACTCATTCTGATCTTTTTGTTCTCTCCTTTCACTGTCAAACCTCATCACTGGCACGTTTCCTCAGCTGATAATTTGGACATAAATTCAAACCCATGATCTGACAGTGGAATGGGCTATTTGAGCTTGGGTTTCTTTTGGAAATAGAGAGTAGGTATATGATTGACATGCTCATGACCCCCTATTCGTGTTTTCTTTACTCTCTTCTTGTGAGGGACAAATCATGTGTGAATTATTTATGTTTGTTACTATAGATGCAGATACGGCAATAGCTAAAATGTGCCCACTGGTGAGGTTTTTATAGAAAGAGGTTTTTCACGTCTTACAAGCTGAAATAGCATTTCATTATCGCATCACAGATCCATCTAACTGTTCTTTATTATAACTCTGAAGCAACATTTTAGTGACTAAAATGCATGCTCATTAGATTTCAGTCCCATTGTAAATGATTCTAACAAACATTCAGCACTAGTCCTTTTTTATTCTCTCAGCAGTATTTTTTTGGAGGGAGAACCCAAGTAGTAAATTGACTCCACAAAAGGCAATGTCAGAGCACAATGATTTTTTTTACCTCCTGCAATTAAGGTAAATTTAACTCTTTCCTGAATATAAACCATTTAAAAAGTATGCTGCATCTAGGCTGAAGATTGGAAATAATGTAGGAGGCACGACTTGACTCCAGAGGCTTGGCTCTGACACCAGACCAGATTGAGGACTAGCTAAAACAAGGCCAGGGCAAAGCAACTTTCAATCAGACATGCCCATCAGTGTGCCATGTCAATTTACCATTGCCATGGCAACACTGGGGCGTTACAGCCCCTTTGCGTGGCAATGAACCAAGGACCCAAAAGTTATTACCCCCTCCCTAGATATTTCTACGTAAACAACCCTTTAGTCTGCATGCAATTAAAAGTCAGCATAAATATGACTGCAAAAGTGCTCTGAGCTACTCATTGCCTATGGGGTAACCCTGCTCTGCAGGTGTAGTCACCAAGCTGTAACACTTCAATAAGGCTGTTTTCTTCTGCCTCTGGCTTGCCCTTGAATTCTTTCCTGGGCCAAGCCAGAAACCCAGTGGGCTAAGCTCCACTTCGGGGTTTGCCTGCCCTGCATGAGAGATACCTGATGAAAGTGGGATTCTATTCTTATTTTTTAAAAATATTTCTTTTTATCAAAGGAATACATGTACTTTTTTTTTCTTTCTTTCTTTTTTTATTTAAGTTCTAGGGTACATGTGCACAACGTGCAGGTTTGTTACATATGTATACATGTGCCATGTTGGTGTGTTGCACCCATTGACTTGTCATTTACATTAGGCATATCTCCTAATGCTATCCCTCCCCCACCCCCACAGTAGGACCCGGTGTGTGATGTTCCCCTTCCCGAGTCCAAGTGATCTCATTGTTCAATTCCCACCTATGAGTGAGAACATGCGGTATTTGGTTTTCTGTTCTTGAGATAGTTTGCTGAGAATGATGGTTTCCAACTGCATCCATGTCCCTACAGAGGACACAAACTCATCCTTTTTTATGGCTGCATAGTATTCCATGGTGTATATGTGCCACATTTTCTTAATCCAGTCTGTCACTGATGTTGCTATTGTGAATAGTGCTGCAATAAACATATGTGTGCATGTGTCTTTTTTTTTAAATTTATTTATTATTATTAAACTTCAAGTTGTAGGGTACATGTGCACAATGTGCAGGTTTGCTACATATGTATACTTGTGCCATGTTGGTGTGCACCCATCAACTCGTCATTTACATCAGGTATAACTCCCAATGCAATCCCTCCCCCCTCCCCCCTCCCCGTGATAGGCCCCGGTGTGTGATGTTCCCCTTCCCGAGTCCAAGTGATCTCATTGTTCAGTTCCCGCCTATGAGTGAGAACATGCGGTGTTTGGTTTTCTGTTCTTGTGATAGTTTGCTGAGAATGATGGTTTCCAGCTGCATCCATGTCCCTACAAAGGACACAAACTCATCCTTTTTTATGGCTGCATAGTATTCCATGGTGTATATGTGCCACATTTTCTTAATCCAATCTGTCACTGATGGACATTTGGGTTGATTCCAAGTCTTTGCTATTGTGAATAGTGCTGCAATAAACATACGTGTGCATGTGTCTTTATAGCAGCATAATTTATAATCCTTTGGGTATATACCTAGTAATGGGATGGCTGGGTCATATGGTACATCTAGTTCTAGATCCTTGAGGAATCGCCATACTGTTTTCCATAATGGTTGAACTAGTTTACAATCCCACCAACAGTGTAAAAGTGTTCCTATTTCTCCACATCCTCTCCAGCACCTGTTGTTTCCTGACTTTTTAATGATCGCCATTCTAACTGGTGTGAGATGGTATCTCATTGTGGTTTTGATTTGCATTTCTCTGATGGCCAGTGATGATGAGCATTTTTTCATGTGTCTGTTGGCTGTATGAATGTCTTCTTTTGAGAAATGTCTGTTCATATCCTTTGCCCACTTTTGGATGGGGTTGTTTGTTTTTTTCTTGTAAATTTGTTTGAGTTCTTTGTAGGTTCTGGATATTAGCCCTTTGTCAGATGAGTAGATTGCAAAAATTTTCTCCCATTCTGTAGGTTGCCTGTTCACTCTGATGGTACTTTCTTTTGCTGTGCAGAAGCTCTTTAGTTTAATGAGATCCCATTTGTCAATTTTGGCTTTTGCTGCCGTTGCTTTTGGTGTTTTAGACATGAAGTCTTTGCCCATGCCTATGTCCTGAATGGTACTACCTAGGTTTTCCTCTAGGATTTTTATGGTATTAGGTCTAACATTTAAGTCTCTAATCCATCTTGAATTAATTTTCGTATAAGGAGTAAGGAAAGGATCCAGTTTCAGCTTTCTACTTATGGCTAGCCAATTTTCCCAGCACCATTTATTAAATAGGGAATCCTTTCCCCATTTCTTGTTTCTCTCAGGTTTGTCAAAGATCAGATGGCTGTAGATGTGTGGTATTATTTCTGAGGACTCTGTTCTGTTCCATTGGTCTATATCTCTGTTTTGGTACCAGTACCATGCTGTTTTGGTTACTGTAGCCTTGTAGTATAGTTTGAAGTCAGGTAGCGTGATGCCTCCAGCTTTGTTCTTTTGACTTAGGATTGTCTTGGAGATGCGGGCTCTTTTTTGGTTCCATATGAACTTTAAAGCAGTTTTTTCCAATTCTGCGAAGAAGCTCATTGGTAGCTTGATGGGGATGGCATTGAATCTATAAATTACCTTGGGCAGTATGGCCATTTTCACGATATTGATTCTTCCTATCCATGAGCATGGTATGTTCTTCCATTTGTTTGTGTCCTCTTTTATTTCACTGAGCAGTGGTTTGTAGTTCTCCTTGAAGAGGTCCTTTACATCCCTTGTAAGTTGGATTCCTAGGTATTTTATTCTCTTTGAAGCAATTGTGAATGGAAGTTCATTCCTGATTTGGCTCTCTGTTTGACTGTCACTGGTGTATAAGAATGCTTGTGATTTTTGCACATTAATTTTGTATCCTGAGACTTTGCTGAAGTTGCTTATCAGCTTAAGGAGATTTTGGGCTGAGACAATGGGGTTTTCTAAATATACAATCATGTCGTCTGCAAACAGGGACAATTTGACTTCTTCTTTTCCTAACTGAATCCCCTTGATTTCTTTCTCTTGCCTTATTGTCCTAGCCAGAACTTCCAACACTATGTTGAATAGGAGTGGTGAGAGAGGGCATCCCTGTCTTGTGCCAGTTTTCAAAGGGAATTTTTCCAGTTTTTGCCCATTCAGTATGATATTGGCTGTGGGTTTGTCATAAATAGCTCTTATGATTTTGAGGTACGTTCCATCAATACCGAATTTATTGAGCGTTTTTAGCATGAAGGGCTGTTGAATTTTGTCAAAAGCCTTTTCTGCATCTATTGAGATAATGATGTGGTTCTTGTCTTTGGTTCTGTTTATATGCTGGATTATGTTTATTGATTTGCGAATGTTGAACCAGCCTTGCATCCCAGGGATGAAGCCCACTTGATCATGGTGGATAAGCTTTTTGATGTGCTGCTGAATCCGGTTTGCCAGTATTTTATTGAGGATTTTTGCATCGATGTTCATCAGGGATATTGGTCTAAAATTCTCTTTTTTTGTTGTGTCTCTGCCAGGCTTTGGTATCAGGATGATGTTGGCCTCATAAAATGAGTTAGGGAGGATTCCCTCTTTTTCTATTGATTGGAATAGTTTCAGAAGGAATGGTACCAGCTCCTCCTTGTACCTCTGGTAGAATTCAGCTGTGAATCCATCTGGTCCTGGACTTTTTTTGGTTGGTAGGCTATTAATTATTGCCTCAATTTCAGAGCCTACTCTTGGTCTATTCAGGGATTCAACTTCTTCCTGGTTTAGTCTTGGAAGAGTGTAAGTGTCCAGGAAATTATCCATTTCTTCTAGATTTTCCAGTTTATTTGCGTAGAGGTGTTTATAGTATTCTCTGATGGTAGTTTGTATTTCTGTGGGGTCGGTGGTGATATCCCCTTTATCATTTTTAATTGCGTCGATTTGATTCTTCTCTCTTTTCTTCTTTATTAGTCTTGCTAGTGGTCTGTCAATTTTGTTGATCTTTTCAAAAAACCAACTCCTGGATTCATTGATTTTTTGGAGGGTTTTTTGTGTCTCTATCTCCTTCAGTTCTGCTCTGATCTTAGTTATTTCTTGCCTTCTGCTAGCTTTCGAATGTGTTTGCTCTTGCTTCTCTAGTTCTTTTAATTGCGATGTTAGAGTGTCAATTTTAGATCTTTCCTGCTTTCTCTTGTGGGCATTTAGTGCTATAAATTTCCCTCTACACACTGCTTTAAATGTGTCCCAGAGATTCTGGTATGTTGTATCTTTGTTCTCATTGGTTTCAAAGAACATCTTTATTTCTGCCTTCATTTCGTTATGTACCCAGTAGTCATTCAGGAGCAGGTTGTTCAGTTTCCATGTAGTTGAGCGGTTTTGATTGAGTTTCTTAGTCCTGAGTTCTAATTTGATTGCACTGTGGTCTGAGAGACAGTTTGTTAAAATTTCTGTTCTTGTACATTTGCTGAGGAGTGCTTTACTTCCAATTATGTGGTCAATTTTGGAGTAAGTACGATGTGGTGCTGAGAAGAATGTATATTCTGTTGATTTGGGGTGGAGAGTTCTATAGATGTCTATTAGGTCTGCTTGCTGCAGAGATGAGTTCAATTCCTGGATATCCTTGTTAACTTTCTGTCTCGTTGATCTGTCTAATGTTGACAGTGGAGTGTTGAAGTCTCCCATTATTATTGAATGGGAGTCTAAGTCTCTTTGTAAGTCTCTAAGGACTTGCTTTATGAATCTGGGTGCTCCTGTATTGGGTGCATATATATTTACGATAGTTAGCTCTTCCTGTTGAATTGATCCCTTTACCATTATGTAATGGCCTTCTTTGTCTCTTTTGATCTTTGATGGTTTAAAGTCTGTTTTATCAGAGACTAGTATTGCAACCCCCGCTTTTTTGTGTTCTCCATTTGCTTGGTAAATCTTCCTCCATCCCTTTATTTTGAGCCTATGTATGTCTCTGCGTGTGAGATGGGTCTCCTGAATACAGCAGACTGATGGATCTTGACTCTTTATCCAGTTTGCCAGTCTGTGTCTTTTAATTGGAGCATTTAGTCCATTTACATTTAAGGTTAAGATTGTTATGTGTGAACTTGATCCTGCCATTATGATATTAACTGGTTATTTTGCTCGTTAGTTGATGCAGTTTCTTCCTAGCCTTGATGGTCTTTACATTTTGGCATGTTTTTGCAATGGCTGGTACCGGTTGTTCCTTTCCATGTTTAGTGCTTCCTTCAGGGTCTCTTGTAAGGCAGGCCTAGTGGTGACAAAATCTCTAAGCATTTGCTTATCTGTAAAGGATTTTATTTCTCCTTCACTTATGAAACTTAGTTTGGCTGGATATAAAATTCTGGGTTTAAAATTCTTTTCTTTAAGAATGTTGAATATTGGCCCCCACTCTCTTCTGGCTTGAAGAGTTTCTGCCGAGAGATCTGCTGTTAGTCTGATGGGCTTCCCTTTGTGGGTAACCCGACCTTTCTCTCTGGCTGCCCTTAAGATTTTTTCCTTCATTTCAACTTTGGTGAATCCATATGTGTCTTGGAGTTGCTCTTCTCGAGGAGTATCTTTGTGGCGTTCTCTGTATTTCCTGGATTTGAATGTTGGCCTGCCCTACTAGGTTGGGGAAGTTCTCCTGGATGATATCCTGAAGAGTGTTTTCCAACTTGGTTCCATTTTCCCCCTCACTTTCAGGCACCCCAATCAGACGTAGATTTGGTCTTTTTACATAATCCCATACTTCTTGCAGGCTTTGTTCATTTCTTTTTCTTCTTTTTTCTTTTGGTTTCTCTTCTCGCTTCATTTCATTCATTTGATCCTCCATCGCTGACATTCTTTCTTCCAGTTGATCGAGTCCGTTACTGAAGCTTGTGCATTTGTCACGTATTTCTCGTGCCATGGTTTTCGTCTCTTTCATTTCGTTTGTGAGCTTCTCTGCATTAATTACTCTAGCCATCAATTCTTCCACTTTTTTTTCAAGATTTTTAGTTTCTTTGCGCTGGGTACGTAATTCCTCCTTTAGCTCTGAGAAATTTGATGGACTGAAGCCTTCTTCTCTCATGTCGTCAAAGTCATTCTCTGTCCAGCTTTGATCCGTTGCTGGCGATGAGCTGCACTCCTTTGCCGGGGGAGATGCGCTCTTATTTTTTGAATTTCCAGCTTTTCTGCCCGGCTTTTTCCCCATCTTTGTGGTTTTATCTGCCTCTGGTCTTTGATGATGGTGATGTACTGATGGGGTTTTGGTGTAGGTGTCCTTCCTGTTTGATAGCTTTCCTTCTAACAGTCAGGATCCTCAGCTGTAGGTTGTAGCTGTAGGAGATTGCTTGAGGTCCACTCCAGACCCTGTTTGCCTGGGTATCAGCAGCAGAGGCTCAGTTGAAAATGCAGAAATCACCGGTCTTCTGTGTCGCTGGCGCTGGGAGTTGGAGACTGGAGCTGTTCCTATTCGGCCATCTTGCTCCGCCCCGACCGTGCATGTGTCTTTATAGCAGCATGACTTATAAACCTTTGGTTATATCCCCAGTAATGGGATGGCTGGGTCAAATGGTGTTTCTAGTTCTAGATCCTTGAGGAATTGCCACACTGTTTTCCACAATGGTTGAACTAGTTTACAGTCCCACCAACAGTGTAAAAGTGTTCCTATTTCTCCACATCGTCTGTTGTTTCCTGGTTTTTTTAATGATTGCCATTCTAACTGGTGTGAGATGATATCTCATTGTGGTTTTGGTTTGCATTTCTCTGATGGCGAGTAATGATGAGCATTTTTTCATGTGTCTGTTGGCTGTATGAATGTCTTCTTTTGAGACGTGTCTTTTCATATACTTTGCCCACTTTTTTTTTTTTTTTTTTTTTTTTTTTTTTTTTTTTTTTTTTGAGACAGAGTTTCGCTGTGGCTGCCCAGGCTGGAGTGCAATGGCACGATCTTGGCTTACCGCAACCTCTTCCTCCCAGGTTCAAGCAATTCTCCTGCCTGAGCCTCCCAAGTATTTGGGATTACAGGCATGCGCTACCACGCTGGGCTAATTTTGTAATTTTTTTTTTTTTTAAGTAGAGATGGGGTTTCTCCATGTTGGTCAGGCTGGTCTTGAACTCCCCACCTCAAGTGATCTGCCCACCTTGGCCTCCAAAAGTGCTGGGATTACAGGCATGAGCCACTGTGCCCAGCCTACATGTATGTATTTTTGAAAGCTGAATAGTAGCAAAATGTTTACGATGACAAAGAGCAGCCTCCTAAGCCTTTCTTTCCCACCCTAGATATCTACTTCCTAGAGGCAACCACTGTATATACCTTTTCTCTTGCTATTTAGATTAATCTAAATAGATACTTAAATTACTATTTCTTGACTTTTCAGTTTTCTATCATCAAAATTATCTGGCGACTTCTAATGATGGAAGCCAAGGATTTCACATTTTTACACCATCTCACACACACGTATGCACAGATATCCTCACAGCAGAATTCTAGCACATTTCTGCTTAGATCAAGACTCAGTGTGTGCAATACTGTGAAAATGTGAATATTGCTCCCCGATTAGCTAAGTTGGATGTTTTGTTCATATTTCTGTGTCAACTTCTTATTTCCCAAAGCAGATTTCCTTGGATTATTTTTTCTTGGCTTTGTTAGAATTTCTTGCTGTTTATATATCCTCCATTAACAATGCAAAATACTGCTTGATCCAGTTTTTCACACAATCTCACCAGTTCCCACCCATACCCATCTTTTTTTTCCTTCTGATGTCGTCCCTTCTGGAGCCCTCTGCCTTCATTTCTAATGTGGACTAACTTTGCTCTCTTGACCACTTCCCAGTTGTAGTCCTGGGACCTCCCTTTGCAATTCATCTGGGAATTCCCATTGCCCTTCCCCTGCATTGGATCACCTATTTTATGCATCCCTTGGCTTTTCTTGGTTTAAGATGATACTAACTGCTATTTAATATAACCAATATGCCTCAAAATGTATTGGCTGAATGCAATAGAAGTTTATGCCCATCTAACAGCCTGATGCGAGTTGAATGTGTCTTCCACAGAGTGACTGAGGTGCAGCAACTCTCTTCATCTTGAGGTTCTGCTGTCCTTTAGGGTCTTGATGTATTTTGCTTCCAGCTTGTAGAAAGAGAAGACAGGATTGTATCTGGGAGGATTTTATTCCATTGGCTAGAACCCAATCAATCAAAATAGAGAATTTTCCAGAATTGAAGAAAGACATGAATCTTCAAGTTGAAAATGTTATTTTGAATTCTGAATCCTCTGTAATACAAATGAAAATAAATCCACATTTAGACTCATTATGGTGGAAATGAAGGTCATTGTGGTATTGGTTTATTATCATAGCCCCCGTCTTTTTCATCTCCATACTTGATTTTGATTCATGATTCAGTTGGCTGCAATATATTCTTAAGTAATTTTTCCCCTTTAAGACTGGTGTATCTTACATGACTTGAAATCTGAACATGGCAGT
Organism: Chlorocebus sabaeus; assembly: GCF_047675955.1. Classification (NCBI taxonomy): domain Eukaryota; kingdom Metazoa; phylum Chordata; class Mammalia; order Primates; family Cercopithecidae; genus Chlorocebus; species Chlorocebus sabaeus. The sequence continues at coordinate 26,758,925 of NC_132911.1, read as the reverse complement.
GTCCTTCACATATGAATGACAACTTGGTGGCTGTATCCTTTTTGTTCTCAAAACTGTAGACCAGTGTTTCTCTAAAGGAGGCAAATCCCCCATTCCCCATACTCCAGAGGGATATTTGACCAGGTTTGAAGACATTTTTGGTTGTCACAACTGTTGGGGGTTGGGGGTGCTGTTGGCCTCTAGTGGGTAGAGGCCAGGGATGATGCTGACCAACACCCTAAGATGCATGGTGCAGCCCCTCACAGGCCCCAAAGTCAACAGTGCTGAGATTAAGGAACCCTGTCCTAGACATTGCCTCATTGTTTTTGTTGTTTTCTGATGATGAAATGGGTGGCATGTCTGACATCAATCACATTTTTTAAAATTTGTGATTCAACTTTGTTTCGGCCCAGGGGAATTTTCAGTGGTTTGTGTCCTGCTACTGATGAAGAGGCTGGGTGGATGAGATCCTGTAAGTGATCTGACTCCTAACTTTGCCTACAACACACTCATCTAACTGCACACCTAGTCCTGTTTGCTACCAGAATTAAAACCTCAATTTGTGTAACACGTATTTATAATATATATCCAATGCCCAGTGTTCCGGGTACGGATCTAGACTTGGGATGCAGAAATAAGCCAAACAAAACAAAATCCTTACTTTAATGTAGTTCATATTTTTTTGGAAAAAATGTGCATGGTCATGTGACTGCTCTTTTCGGTACCTACCTCTGAAGTTGGGGTGATATCCCACAGCTTTTACTCCATTTGGTTCAGACATTTTCATGTCTCTGCTAGCTCCAAGCTGCTGAGGTCTTAGTATGCCTTGCCAAAGTAAATGGTGAGTAAAAATCAACACAGATAGAAAAAGAAGCATTATCAGAAATTATATGTCTGCAGCTGGGCTGGGGCTAAGTGGATTAGGGTGAAGGTTAGAATTCTAGTGCAGACAAGTCTATATCCTGTCCCCAGTGGTAATAAGTTTATCGGGGTCTTGTTCAACAGCTTGCAAGCTGATGATAAGCTCCCAAGAGTATTGTAGTTTCACAGTTTAAGATCCAGCAGTATGGTTTCAGTTTGTTTAGCTCAGGATACAACAGGGAGACAACATGAAGGTTTGCACACAGTCTCTGATCTAAGAGGCTACCAAGGGCCTGTTCCAGGCACTCTGTCCTTTTATTCCCAGACATCTGTTGCCACCCACGAGCATCTTCTTTCAGGAACTAGTCAACAGCAGTCTAGTTAGCCTAAGAGGACTTATTTAAATATGTTTCGCCTAATAGAATATATATGTAACATATTCAACATATTTATATTTGAATGACAGATTTTCTGGGTTTTACCATCTGAGCTTATCTTCTAGGTCAGCACTCCCCAATCTTTTTGGCATCAGGAACCAGTTTCATGAAATACAATTTTTCCACATCCGGGAGGATTGGATGGGGAGTTGGTTTGGGAATGATTGAAGCACATTACATTTATTATGCACTTTATTTCTATTATTATTACATTGTAATATATAATGAAATAATTATGCAGCTCATCATAATGTAGAATCAGTGGGAGTCCAGAGCTTGTTTTCCTGTAACTAGATAGTCCCATCTGGGGGTGATGGAGACAGTGACAGATCATCAGGCATTAGATTCTCAAAAGGAGCTTGCAGCCTAAATCCCTTGCATGTGCAGTTCACAGTAGGGTTCATGTTTCTGTGAGAATATAATGCCACCGCTGATCTGACAGGAAGGAGAGCTCAGGTGGTAATATGAGTGATGGGGAATGGCTATAAATACAGATGAAGGTTTGCCCACTTACCTACTACTGACCTCCTGCCATGTGGCCCAGGGGTTGGGGACCTCTGTTCTATGTGAATTTCTACTCCACCCTATGTAGATTTCTGCAGTTGCTAGTGAATAATCCACTTATCTCAGCTGAATTTCACTCTTGATTTTTCAGCTGCCTTCCTAAGGGAGGAAAACTATCTTTGTAAAAAAAAAAAGTGTTTCTCTGGAAGTCGCATGGCAAATCAAACTCTATGAGTGATGTTTGACCAACGCCTTGTGAGTCTTAGAGGCTCCTAAACTTGTCTTTGCCTTTATAGATCACATACTGTGTCTTGATGAAGTCCTAGGGCAATACTTTGAATTCAGCATGATAAACAGAAACTACTGCTTTCATAAATAACAGCAAAAATACAAGCTGGTGATGTCATTTGTTCATATGGCTCAGAAAAAGTCCTATAATGTTAATATGGGAGTCCTTTATGATGAGAACAGGCCTTGGAAGGCGGCAAATGAGTTAACACAGTGAGGAAATTTAACTAGAGTTAAAGACTCAAGATGTTATCACACTTTCCTTACCAGACCTTACCAATCTCCTTGCATAGCAAGCAGGAGCTTCATCCAGAGTAGACATCCTAGATAAGACACAAGAAGGCAAAAAGGTAAGCATTGTATTTAGGACTTTTGCATCTATGAATATAAGTAGGATTTGTGTATAATTTACTTTTCTATTCTTGTCTAGTTTTGACATAGTACTAACCTTATAAATTAGCACATAAAATTAGTTGGGTGGATGTTTATCTTTTCCTTGTCTCTGAAACAGTTTAATAAGAGATGGGTTATTTATTTGCTCCTTGAAGGTTAGAAAAAATAATTTACAACACCATCTGGGCCTGGTGTCTCGTGGGTGGATGGATGTGGGGGAAGATTTTCAGCACTGATTGAATTTTTAAAATGGTTGTTGACTTACGCAGGTCTTTTTATCCATCATGGAGTCAATTTTAGAAATTTTTATATTTCAGAAGAAAATCCATTTCATCTAATATTTCTTGGTATAAATATATTCACAGTATCTGCAAGTATGGTTTCTTTTTCATTCTTGGTATATATATGTTTTGTGCCTTTTCTTTGTTTGCCTTTTTTTTTTTTTTTTTTTTTTGGTGTTGACTAACCCTGTTTATTTATTTGAAGTACGGACTTTTGTTTTGGTGACTGCCCTGCAAGGTGAATCTTTTCTGAGTTTCTCACTGTCACATCAGGTGGGTCCCCATCTGGGTGTGGGATGAATTCCACAGCGTTGCTAGAAGACTTGGGTTCAAGAATAGATTTCACAGAAAAGACTTAAGAGTTCAAGGTTAAGTAAGGGGAGAAAAGCTGGGGGTACCACACCACCTCCACCCTTCCATCACCCACAGGGATGCCTGCAGGATGAGCTACAGCTGATCCACAGTGAGGGCCTCCTGTCCAGTGGGGGGATCCCTTCCCTTTGTGGCTTCCCCTTTTGTTGGGTGAGAGCAGGAAAGCAGCTTTTCTGTGGAGAAGTAAACAGAATACTAGAGGCCAGGCTGTCTGGATTTGGGGCAAGCTGTCTCTGGGGTTGTTGGCAGTGTTAGCACCTGGTACTTGGGGACCTCCTTATTGGCCTGCCTATGGGGTCCATGAGTAAGTCATTATTTCCTAGGGAAGTTGAGTTCAGGTGCATTCCTCCTGCTGAAAGGAAAGGCGGAAAGACCCAATTTTGTTTCAATGAGTGCATTTCCAGACAGCTCTGAGCCAGCACCCAGATCTCTTCATCTGCCTGATCACTCTGTTCCTGCTTGAGGTGCCTGACAGTCTCCTACCTGGATTTCAGTCATGTTGATGCTTCCCTGCAATTGGGTCGGATATTGTTATGTGCATGTCAAGGTTATGTGCATGATCACAAAAGCTCATGATTACTCTATCTTTTTTGATGGTTTGTTCCTCTGTTATTATGTAGTATCCCTCTTTGTCACTATTAATATTTTGGGAGGGAATTTTGTTAGAAAAAACTATGTTTCAGCAGTTTTACATTTATAAAAAAATTGCAACAATAGTACAGAGAGTTCCTATATATATATACACCCTCCACCCAGCTTCCCCTATTAATAACATTTCACATTAGTATAGGACATTTGTTACAGTTAATGAACATATATTGATTAGTATTAATTGAAGTTCGTACTTTTATACTTTATTCAGATTCCTTAGTTTTTCCCCTGTATCCTATTTCAGTTCTAGGATCCCATCCAAGATGCCATATTGCTTGTAGTTGTTGTGTCTCCTTAGGTTCCTCTTGGTTGTGACAGTCTCTAAGACTTTCTCTGTTTTCGATGACCTTGAGGTTTTGAGGAATGCTACTCAGTATTTTGTAGAGGGTCCCTCAGTTGAGATTTGTCTGATGTTTGTCTCATGCTTAGATGGGGGATGCAGGCTTGTGGGAGGAAGACCACAGAGGTAAAACACCATTCTCATCACATCATATCAAGGGTACATACAATCAGTATGACTTATCCCTGTTGTTGGTGTTGAGCTTGATTACCTAACTGAGGTACTGGTTTTCAGGTTTCTTTCCTAGTAAGTTACTTACTTCTTTCCCCTTTCCATAACCTCACTGTTTGGAAGGAAGTAATTATGCACACTCCACATGTAAGGAGTAGAGAGTTACACTCTACCTCCTCAAGGGCGTAGTATCTACATAAATTATTTGGAATAGTTTTGCACAAATTTGTCTATTGTCTATCTTTCCTTGTGTATTTGTTTCTTTCAATTATTCAATTTATTTATATCAACATAGACTCATGAATATTTATTTTATACTTTTGAATTATAATCTAATACTACTTCATGTACTTTGTTTCTCTAATTGTTCCAGCTTTGGCCACTGGGAGCTCCTTCGGTTGGCTTCTGTGTTCCTTTGATGTACCTCCATCAATGTAGTTTTCTGTTTTTGTTTGAGCACTTCTTTACTTTCTGAGATGATCCAGGTTCATTTGGGTATTATGTTTCCTTCCCTAGTCCCAGAAGCAGACATTTTCCTCTAAGTATCCCCAGTTTTGTTTATTGGGGGACAATATGAGGAGCCAAAATCTGGACACTGGACTCAGGTGGCATTGCTCCTGGCCCTTTCAGCTGACAGAGCAAGGAAATACAGTGTATGTGTGTTTACTAAGTCATATATATCTATATGTAAGCACTATTTATAAATATTCCCATGTGAAACCATCTATGTCTATATGAAGCTACACTTGAGTTCATACTGATGTCATTAACTTTAATCCATTATTATGCACATTGTCTAATCCATTGTTATCCAGCCTTCTTCCATTACTTGTCTTTAACCTTCCACTCCAACAGTGAGAAACATAGCTTGCAACATCTGTCATCCATTTTTCTAATCCTTCAGTTTCACTATATATGTGTAGTGCTATCAGAATTACTTACCTATGTTCCTGTGGGAAACACTTTTATCAACTGGACCACAGTGCTCATGTGCAGTTTCTTTTGTCTTACAGACTCCACACATTTCCAAAGCCAATTAAGTCCACACCTTTGCCCTTTCAGTGAGTTTGTTTCATATATTTGTAATATAATTAAACTGTTTTGTTGTATTTTACACTTCTTCCTTCTTATTAAGATTTTAAAAAATCAATTTTATTGAACTATAATTATGTACAATAAAGTGTATCAATGTAAAATGTAGTTCAGTGAGCTCTGATAAGTGCAGAAAACCATTGCCACACCCAGGAAACCACTGCCACCATCAAGACGTAGAATGCATCCATCACCCCGAAAGCTGCCCCAGCTCCCTTTGCCATCTTTCCTCTCTTCAACCCTGGCCATGGGCTACCACTGATACTCTCTTTTCACCATAAACCAGATTATGGGTTTCTTTTAGTAATTTTGAGATTCATCCATGATTTTGTATGTACCAATTATTTGCCCCTTTAAAAAAAAACCTGACTGCAACTCCATTGTACAGATATGCCTCAGTTTATAAATCTTTATTTTACTTAACATCTGTTTATTTAGCACCTTTTGAGGAATATTTGGTTCGTTACAAATTTTTAACTTTTGTGAATGAATGAAGCGACTACGAACATTTATGTCCCAGTCCTCGTGTGCATATAACCTTTCTTTTCTCTTGGGTAAATAACTTGGAGTGGAACGTCTAGGTCATATGGTAGATGTAGGTTTAACTTGAAAAAAGGGTCACTTTTTCAAATTAGTGGTAACATTTAATTTTTGCCAGCAGTGTGTGGGAGCCTTCACACATCCTGCTCTCACTCTGACTCTCCTGGGTCTCTCTTGTAGTGACCGTTGTGATTACATCGGGCCCACCCAGGAAATTCAGGACAATATCTCTATGTCGAGATCCTTAACTTAAAAAAATAGCTTTATAGAGGTATAATTGATATGCAATAAAGTGCATATTTGATATATACAATTTAATGAGTTTGGACCTAGGCGTATGCCCAAGAAATCATCACCACAATCAAGGTAATAGACATGTTCATCACTTTGAAAAGTTGTCTTGTGTCCCTTTGTTTTTGGGATTCTTAACTGAATCACATCTGCAAAATCCTTTTTGCCCTATAAGGTAATGTTCACAGATTCTGGGAATCAGCATGTAGACATCTTTGGTGGGGTGGGGCAGTCATTATTCAGCCTAACACAGACCTGTACTCCTCAATCAGAGCAGTCTCAAAGAACCTGTGACCGTATTTCATCTCCCACTTCACCACTCATAAGGAACAACACAGGGATCAGTGTGACTGGAGCACAGGGTGCATGGATAAAACACAGGAGATGAGATTCAAAAGATTAACTAGGCAATCTGATCATACAGCTCATTTTCAGCTAATGTGAGACCACTGTCTTCCACTTTGAGTAAGACAGGAAGAAATTGGAGGATTTTTGAGCAGAATGAAAAAAGATCTGGCATATTTTAACAATCTTACTCTGGCTCTTGTGCCTAGAATAAACTAAAAGAGGGTAAAGTGGAAGCAGGAGAAGAATTAGTAAGTTTTTATAATAATCCAGGCAAGTAAGAAGAATGGCTTGAATCAAGGTAGAAGCAGCAGTGGTGGTAAAAATTGGTTAGGTTTCTTGATATAATTTGGAGATATGGCCAAAGATTTGCTGGTGAATTAAATATGGGATGTGAGAGAAAAAGAGGAAGCAAGGATAATTCCAAGTTTTTTTGTTCATTTTTCTTGAGGCATTAGAAGGATGCAGTTAAAATTTGTGAAATGTGGAAAGCTGCTGGAATGGCAGATTGAAGGGAGAAGATTAAATTTAATTTTGTGCATATTAAATTGAGATGCCTAGTAGACAAGCTTATGGAGAGATTAAAGAAGCAGTTGGAGTTTAGGAAGAAGGCTGGACTGAGGATATAAAATTTGGAGTTGTCAAAATATAGGTGGTATTTCAAGTTATAAGACTGGATGAAATCATCAAAATGGTGAATATACAGAGAATATACAAAGTTCTACAATATTAAGAGGTTGGGAAGGTGAAGAGTACCTAGAAAAGTAGACTGAGAAACTACAACTATTGAAGTAGGAGGAAAACCAGGTGAGTGTGTTGTCTTGGAAGCGTAGTGAATAAAAATGTTTCAAGTAAGGTGCAGATTGAGAACTGATCTCTGAATGTAGCAACGTGAAGGCCAGTGGTGACCTTATAATAGCAATTTTGATAAAGCTGGGGTTGGGGGCACATGTAAAAATTGGATTTGAATAGTTTTTTGAATGGAGAGAAGATAATTGAGAGATAGCAATCACTATCAAGGCGTCAAGCTCTAAGGGAAGGGGACAAATAGGGTGGTACCCAAAGAGCATAGGGAGGTCAAAATGTGGTGGTTGGTAAGCTAGAAAAACAATGTTTGGAGAAGACCTAGTAGAGAGGGAAGGATTCAATATAGAAGGGGAAAGAATAGTGGAGAAGAGAGAGGCAACTACTGCTGGAGAGGTGTCCTTGAATAGCCAAGAGGAATGATCACAGGTTGGTCCCAGCTAGGAACTGGGTTGTAGGTGCATAAGGTTGGTTCTAACTAAGAGCAGAGAGGGCATTCACAGTTTGATCTCATTTGCTCAGAAAACCCACATCAGTAAGGCATTAACCTACTCACAGGAAGCCCAGCACCTTAATTTAGAAAACTAGATCTTGGTGAAGTTAAGTGGCTTGTTTATATTTAACCCATAATTTTTATGGCTGCCTCTTTTCCATGATTTTTTCTTTTAATATTCAATAGCTTCTATAACAGAGTTTATAGAAAAGCTGATTTTAGAAACAATAATTAGCACAATGAATTTCTTGCTGTTAGGAATTTTACTAGGGCAATAAATGAAAAAGCTTCAGATTGTCCCTAATCTGTCATTGAGGAAATACAATTTCCCCTCAAACATGTGAGCTGTTTTTCACTGAGAACATACGGGAAGGGCTCTTTCTTAAAAGTTCTCCAGACAAAAATCAAAGGAATACTAGAAAACTACAAAGATGTTCTTGCTTTAGAAGCCCAAGTACACCCAGACTTCTTACAGAGAGCTAAAACGTTTCAGTGCCTGCTTGGTTTCAACTAGGAACAACCTGTAATACCATCATGTATTATCCCCCATGAGATCGTCTTTTATTGGAGCTAAACTCAGTGGCAGGACAGATATCTCTTGGAGTTAATTAAGTAGGAACTTTAAGGGGATTACTCTTCCCTGCTGGACACCAATGTGAACCTGTACAAACATCTCAGGCCTTTCCCTCTCCATCTTGATTCCATTTGTCAAGATGTCAGGTCTTGTAAAAAGTCAAGGAAAACTCTGAGAACCTAGGTTCTGCCAATCAAGCTGGCCTGGGAGAGACTTGTTCTCTCAGTAGTTAGGGGAGTTAGAGTTAAGTAACAGGATTACACTGTATATGGAAGTGGACACTTCCACTCTTTTATGACAGATGACTTTTTTCTCAATCCTCTTCTGTCTTTCCCTGATGACCCAGTTTGGTGATAAGATAGGCCCTGAGGTCTCTTGTTGGTGACCCTCAACACCTTTGGGAGGCCAAGCACGCTTACTTTAGAGCCCAGGGTAGAGGACACACAGAGTTGGACACAGCCTAGTTCTGCCAGAGGCTTGGTAGAATGTGAATGTCCTTTTCCATCTTCAATTCCTCTGCCCTGCATGGTATCCCTTGGATGGTGTGGACCTAGGGGAGGAGAAAACTATTACAATCTTAAGTGAAAGATGTAAAAGAACTTCTAAGTCACATGTGTGTTCCAACCCAGTTTACAAGTTAAGAAGACTAATAAATTTTAGGGATCGGTAGTAAACATCTCTTGTTTTACCTGTCAAAATCGCACTTTCTTCTGGCAACAATGATACTCTTCTTTTGGGAGCTGTATCTCCTTTCTCCCGCATGCCTTCTTTCTCCTCTCAACCCATCATGTGGGATAGTCCCATTCTTACATGACTTAGCTCATCTGCCCATTGTCAATGAGGTCAAGAAGGAGCATTTGACCCTTGCTGATTAATCACAGCCCCTCCCTGGAATTTTGTCTTGTGACTAAAACCTGTTCATCTCCAGTTCTGACAGCAAAAATCCTAGGAGCCATCCTTGTTTCTTCCTTTTCTTCCTTTTCTCTCATCCTACGTCCAAATTCACCAGCAAGTCCCATCAAGCCCATCTCTGAAAGCTATCCTTTTTGCATCTTGGTTATCACCTTGGTTAAGATACCATTATCTCATCTGGATATGGTGCCTGGGCCCTTGCTAACTGGCTTCCTTATCTTAACTCTTGTCCCATTAACTTCTATGCTCGACACAACAGTCAGGGTTGTATTTTTAAAATAAAAATATGATCATGTCATTCTTCTGCTTAAAACTTCAATAGGCATCAGTGTTCATAGCACCACTATTCACAGTAGCCAAAAGGTGGAAGCAGTTCAAATGCCTACCGATGGATCCATTCAAGCCTACCTGGTACACCTCTCTTGCTCACTACAATCCAGTCACTCTGTGTACCTTGCTGTTCCTGTGTGCTGCCTTATGTCATATCTTGCTGGGCACCTTTTCTTCTTCAAAACTCAGCTTAAATAGAACCTGACAAAGAGGCCTTCTTGTCCAGACTATGTGTGACAGGTACAACCCCACCCAATTTCTCTCTATCACATAGTCTTTTTTGTTTTCTTTATGGGACTTATCACAGCCTATAGTTACTTGTTTTCTTATTTGTTTAAAGTTTTTCACCTCAAATAGGGTGCATGATCTTGATAGCAAGATCTTTTCTAGCTTGTCTATTTAATCTTTTATTCCTGGCACAATTTGAAACAAAATAAATTTTCAATGTGGTTTGCTTAAGAAATGAAAGACAGCACCCCTGTGACTCTGCCCTCTGCGTGAGGAAGACGCTAGTGCACATTGAAGAAAGGTTGGAAGGACATGCCGGAGGAAACAGAGTCAGGAGTCAGGGCAGCATTCTGGGATAGTGATTCCCATTGGCTGAGGGCTGGCTGCAACTTTGCCCTTCTTGGGTGGGGACAACTGCTCCCTCTTTGGATTTTGCTATCCACTCATCTCATATCATGCCTAAGCCACTGTCAAAGATAAAGAAAGTTGGACATTAAAGGCAGTAAAAATAGATTTCTTTCAGTAAACTATAGCAGTGGGGGAAAGAGCTGAGCTCCATTTGGATTTGCAGAGGTGACTAGGTAATGTAAGGGGTCAATCTATTCCATGATGTATCTGTACCACATTTTCTTTGTCCAGTCCGCCATCGATGGACATCTAGGTTGATTCCATGTCTCTGCTATTATGAATAGTGCTGCCATGAACATATGTGTGCATGTGTCTTTTTGGTAGAGCAATTTATTTTCTCTTGGGTTTATACCCAGTAATGGGATTGCTGGGTTGAACTGTAGTTCTGTCTCAGGTTCTTTGAGAAATTTCTAAACTGCTTTCCACAGTGATTGAACTAATTTATATTCCTACTAGCAGTGTATAAAAAGAACAAAATTATGTCCTTTGCAGCAACATGGATGCAGCTGGAGGTCATTAATGCAGGAACAGAAAACCAAAGACCACATCTAAGTGGGAGTTAAACAGTGAGCACACTTGAACATGAAGATGGGAACAACAGACACTGGGGCTACTAGAAGGGGGAGGGAGGGAGAGGGGGGAGGGAGGGAGAGAAGGGAGGGAGAGGAGCGAAGGTTGAAAAACCAACTATAGAGTGCTGTGCACAGTATCTGGGTGATGGGATCATTTGTGTAACAAACCTCAGCAGCGAGGAACTTACCCCTGTAACAAACTTACTCATGTATCCCCGAACCTAAAATAAAAGTTGAAAAAAAAAAGGGAGAATGAGGGAGTAGTGAGAGGGAGTGAGGGGACTTGAACAGAGTCAGGGAAGTAAAAAATTACAAAATAAGGGTTGCTCAGTGTAAACACAATTAGGCCTCTGTGTCTGCGAACTGGCACTTACGGAAGTCAAGCTTCTCCCTCCCATAGAGATGAGACTGGGACACGGATTTATGTCTTTTTTTTTTTTTTTTTGAGTCAGGGTCTGGCTCTGTCGCCCAGGCTGGAGTGCAGTGGCTCAATCTTGGCTCACTGCAACCTCTGCCTCCTGGGCTCAAGTCATCCTCCTACCTCAGCCTCCTAAGTATCTGGGACTACCAGCACATGCCATTAGCCTAGTTAATTTTTGTAGTTTTTGTAGCAACAGAATTTTGCCATGTTGCCCAGGTTGGTCTCGAACTCCAGAGGTCAATCAGTTCACCTTCCTCAGCCTCCCAAAGTTCTGGGATTACAGGCACGAGCCACTGCACCTGACCGGCTCTGTCTTTCCTGATGGTTACGTTCCAAAGGAATGTCCTTCAGTTCCTTGAGAAAGACACTCCTGCATTGTTGGAAATACACAGGCATCTCAAAAGGACAGAGGAAGTATTTACAATGGTAAGCTTTTTAAGTAAATGATCTTAGAAAGGGAGATCAGTAACTTATCTTTGAGTGCTAGCCCCAACAAATAGTACCTTCTTTTGACAGCCTTGAGCTTTTCTAGACAAAAACTCATGGGGACTGGTTTGTCTCAGGGTGACAAGACTTTAGGCTGCCAGAAGCCATGTTAGAATTTGGTCAAGCCTCTTAGTGCAGGGGTTTGCACAGGGTCATTAATGGAAAGACTTTTGTCTTCTCACCATGTAAATTGATCACCTGTCACTTAAAATCTAGAGTTTTGATGTATAAACATTAACATTTCTTGATGGCATTTTATAGCAGGCACTTGCTAGGTGAGTCCTCTGTCTGTCGTTCAGCAGGATATTAAGGGAGGAGGTGATCATTGGGGGTGATAGATTGATGAATTAGAGCCAATTACTATTTAATCCTCTTGTCCAGACCAAAGAGGTCAACAAAAAGGAGCATATGTGGCTCAACCATGGGAGGTGTAGGAGAGCACACACATCTGTTTTTATCTATGGAGCCTTGTATTTTTCTCTTAATTTGGTTTTGAGATGTCTCTCTGAAGAGTGGCTATTAGACTCTAGCTCTGTGTTGGGAGGGATCCAGGAATTTGGTCATGAATGTTCACAGTGAGCTTTCCATGGGATTCTTCTTTATCCCAGTGGACCACCTGATGTTTAAGTGCTAAACTTGTGATCAGGTGTCCCTACCATAAGAAGCTTGTGTATCCTGGTGGACACCCTGTGGCTCTTGTCTGATCTATATCTAGTTTATTCCTACCAAGATAGCCATTCCCTAGCACTGCCCTGGTGGGGAAAGAAGTTAGGTCCAATCTGTTGGTCGAATGAGAAACATATAAGGCAACTCAGCAGAATACGTAAAATGACAGAAGCAGTTTATTACTCACAGATCTTGGAGAGAAGAGGCAGCAAGCCTCACAGGCCAACTGGAGTGGGGAGCCATCTGGGACATGCAGACTCAACCAGCCAGTGGGAAACAAAATAGAGAGAGGCCTGTGGGCCAGAGACTATATTAGGATTTAGGGGGTTACTCAAGCAAGTTTCCCCCCAGGGGATTCAAATTGGCAGGTTTACAGCAAGCAGGTGCAAGTTGCATGAGTCACGCTATGACTGACAGTAGGTTGCTGCAGCATGTCTGTACAGTCCATGCAGGGTGTAGGGTCAGTGGGGCAGGTCAGGTAGGTTGCATCCAACTGTCCCATAGGGAGGTGGTCACCAGGAGGCAGTCGTATAAAGCAGATATCTGCATTGACCACATTGAGGCACTGGGAGGAGGCAGAGAACTGGAAACTGTCAAGGGTGACTAAGTCTTGCCTCTGGTATGAGAAAGTCCAGCTTATATTCAAAATGGAAGCCAAGGCAACATAAAATTATAGTATTTCACTACAGGCCCACACTCCGTCCCTGGTCTGCTGTTTTGTTGCCCAGCATGAGGTATCTTTAATGGAGAACAAACTCTCTCTTCCTGTAATCTGACATGATTAACAGTCTCTGGTCCTTCCTGTGTCCCTAGTGTTTCTTGTAACATTGGATTGATCTTTAAGTGTTCCCCTTGGGAGTTCAGCAGCAGGACATTCTGCAAAACTGGATGATGAGAAAAGACTACAATAATAAAACCTAACTTTTTTTTTTTTTATCTGTAAGTGAACCTAGAGAGGGATTATCTCTTAAATAAAATATTCATAGATTTTTTTTTTCCTTTTTTTTATGGAGTCTGCCTGAGATGGAAGCACAGACATCCTCATGCAGTGAGTGTCCCTCTGATAGTAATGTCATTGTTGCTATTCTGTGAAGGCATTTTGAAGGCTCACATGTCATGCATTGTGCTGAGAACTTTGTCAGTTAGTTACATACATAGTTCAACCATGGGACTATAATCCTTAACCTTTTTTAGAGATGGGACCTTTTGAAAATCTGATGAAAGCTATGGACCTTGTTTCATAGCCTATGCTCATAAATATAACATTTTGCATATCATTGCATAGATCCTCTGAAGCTAAAGAAACCCTGTTTTGGAAACTTATAATGCAGTTGACATTCACTGATACTCCCTGATCATCCACCCTCTGAAATACAATGCACTGGGCATTTGGACTGAAACAGGGATGGAAAGTCCAGGGCTCCTGTCTCAGGAGTTTATAGTTTTAAGGAAGAAGTAAACACACACTGAGGATAGGGCAAAATTAGTAAGTCCCATAAGAGAAATATTTACAATGCTTTAATGTTGTGTAGTGGCTTATTTTCTGAAACATTCAGTATGTAGCCTTTCCAGAATGGCTTCTTTTACATAATTACTTAAGTTTTCTCCAGGTGTTTTCATGTCTTGATTACAAAGTTAATGTTAATTCCTGCAAGATGGTATGAATGTGCTTGGTTAATATGTGTCTTCCCCTGTTAGAGCTTTTTGAGGTTGGAGATGTCTCATTTTTATGATTTCGGATTTTTTTTATCAGTTCCTGGCATAAATTAATAAGCAGTTAATGTTAGATGGATGACTTAATAAATGAATGAATAAGTGGATGGATAGATAGATGGATGAGTGTATGTATGTATGTACAGATGGATGGAGACACAACTAGGTTATGGGTTAAAAGCCAGATTTCTTACTGCGACACTCAGGATCCTTAATGTGGACAAGCCTGCTGGATGGTTTGCAAAAAGACAGGGCCCAGCCAGATTCCTAACATTCAAGGTACTTTGGAATTTTAAGAGGCAAAAAGAGAAACAAAGAAAGACAACTCGTGGACTACCAATCCCAATGTAAATTTTTGTGCACACTTATACTTACAAATACTTTGGAATTTTAGGGAGTGTGTGTGTGTGTGTGTGTGTGTGTGTGTGTTTAAATTACAACTTTCCTTTTATTTCTTCCACCAGGAAATAAAAACTTTAATTACAAAAGCTAACCATGTTAGGTTTTCTGACATTGAAAATGCAGCCACCATGTCCATTGCCCTCAGGTGGTGCCTAATCATATGCATGAGACCTAAAGGATAGTAGGGACGTTGCACAAGCACACAGAAATGCAACAAAAGCTCTGTGTTTTAAACAGCTGATCCATATAAAAATAAGAGTAGACCCCATAGATAGAAACTTGGTCAGACTTGAGATCAATGTCTTCTTGGAAGCAAACATAATACCACACAAGTAGGAGTTGATAAATAAATATTTGATGATTTATAATAAAAAGTGAGATCGGTGAACATGGCAGTCTTATAATTGTGAGAGGCATGTGGTATAGTAGAAGTGGCCCTGGGCCGGGGCACCTGTGCTCACTATTACTTGCTGCCCCTCCATCCACTCCTGTCCTCCATGACTTACCCTACACTGGCTTCCGTGGAAGTGCTGTCTTGCTTTTGGCTTTTGATGGGTCTGGCCAATGGGGGGCAATGACAAGACGTCAGAGGGAGGGAAGCAAAGAGAGGCTGGGGCACTGAAAGCCCTGGCTCCCTCCCTGTGGTGTCTCCAGGGCTGACTGTGTTTCTCAAAAGTCAGAGCTTCTGTCACTCCATTCCCCTTTCTGTCACTATTCCAGGCCTAGGGATGGAGAAGTTGATACTATCCCAAGAGTACTGCACTATTCTGTGGTTTCTTTATAAACACTCATGCCTTTGTAAATAGAACCTTGAGGGGCAAGGTGTGTGGCTCACAACTGTAATCCCAGTACTTTGGAAGGCTGAGGTAGGAGGATCACTTGAGTCCAGGGGTTTGAGACCAGCCTGGGCAACATAGTGAGACATCTCTACAAAAAAAAAAAAAAAAAAAAAAAAAAAAAAGACAAAGTAAAATGAGTTAGTCAGGTATGATATTACATGCACCTGTGGTCCTTTGAGCCCAGGAGGTCAAGGGGGCTGTGATCACACCACTGCATTCCAGCCTGGGAGACAGAGTGAGACCTTGTCTCACACACACAGAAAGTCTCTCCATGAAAGCCTTCTCAAATTGCCTAATTTGGATATTGCCACCTTTTCTTTGGCCCGGACAGATACACTTGTTATCAGGGTCAATTTGGCTTCATATAATAGAAACCCACTCGAATAAGTTAAAGAAAAGAAAGCAAGTCATGGGATGATGCAGTATAGGACCTTCTGTTAGTAAGGTCAGCAGAGCCTCTCTTATTAGGGGCTGGAACTGGAACTGGAGGGTCATTGAGAAGCAAGACAGCCATGCTCTGTGCCCTTCTGAGTCCAAATGGGTCTTTTCCAGCTGCTTCCCTCTGAGTGTCTTTTCTCTCTCCTTTTCTCCACCTCCCACCCCTCAATACAGTCCTCATGTCAGGCTTTCTGTGCTTCCCTGTGCGCCTGGTGGAAGATGGTCCCTACTTAATCACCAGTTTACATGTCCTCAATTCAAATTACTCACTCAGGTTCACTATGGCTCTTAAATCTTAGAAGAACAATTGGGTTTCCCCAGATAGGGTCAGCACTCCATGCTTGTTTAAGTAGCTATGGCCAGGGGATCCATGTCATGTAGTACAAACATGAGTACCCTGAGTGTGGGGGTAAGTGGCCCACAGAGAAGAGAAAGCTGGGCTGGACAGGCCCTATAGAAGGTGTCAGCTGGAAGAAAGATGAAGATGGCTCATTCTGAGCCCATGCATGCACAATCTCATTGTCATGTTCACTCATAACTGATATAGGGAAAACCATGATTGGTGCAGGAAAGAATTACATTGTGCTGGTGTGATATCAAAGAAGAGTTTCTTTTATTTATCCATCTAAAAGGAAATCTTGTAAGGTAATGCAACAATGCATAAGTTGCTCCTTTGATGAAATACATATTTTAGAAATAATATTCTCTTTAGAATGCTAGAAAATTGCAAAAAATGTATCCCTTCATTTTCCCATATATGCTTGGCTGGTACTTACCAAAATGAGGGCTTAGCTGGCACTGAATACAGCAGAATCTCTGTGTTAAGACTGCTCCTCATTTAATGATGACACTACACCCAAGTTAACAAAAACACTTCTTCACATATGTGGGGTATTTCTCTATTTGCCATAGAAACTCAGGTTTCCTATTTTAGTTTAATTTCACCTTCTTTTCTACCTCAAGATAAATAAATACTAATTTGGAAATAAGAATTTCAGTTTTAGAAATTGGGGTAAGACGGGTAACTGGTAAATTCTGTAAGATGAGCTTGGCAGGGGCTTAGGTGCTAGAGGAGGAGGTGGTAGTTATAGGAGCTTTGTGGTGGGGAGGGCACGTAACTAGACTGTGAGGTGTTTTCCATCACCTGTAGGCCTACAGTAGTGAGAGGAGAGAGCTGGGTGGAGCTGGTCCATTGATAGGTCCCTGATAGGCAGCAGAGTATTTCATTTTGTATTCCTATTCTTAGAACAATGATTGACACACAAAAGGCACTTAGTATATGTCTGTTAAATGAATCAATGTCCTCTAGTAATTCAAGGTACAGTTAGGGAGAAGAACTACATACACAATATAAAAACCTATGGAAATTGAGGAAGGATTAGACATCAAGATCTTAACAGTGGTTATTTCTGGGGGAGGGAGAAGGAAAGAATTGTTGGTGTCTTATTTTCTTTAATTTTTGCTTCTGTATTTTGGCTTTTCTCTACAAAAGAGCATTTATTTATTTTGAATTTAAAAAGGGCAATTGATGTAAACGATAAATATAAATGTATTCGGGGGGAGGGATTGCATTGGGAGTTATACCTGATGTAAATGACGAGTTGATGGGTGCTGACGAGTTGATGGGTGCAACAAAGCAACATGGCACAAGTATACATATGTAACAAAACTGCACGTTACGCACATGTACCCTAGAACTTAAAGTATAATAACAAAAAATATATATATATAAATGTATTCATATCGTTATATAAGACAGAAATCTGAGGATTCAGATTCTTTCTGTCTCTCTCTTCTATCAGTGTATGAGTTCCCGTGTTGAGGCTGGTTGCCAAGGTGCTCAAGAAGGCTGTGGGGTACAATTGTAGATACAGGTCTCACTGATATTCCTATTGAGGTAAGAGTTGGGACTTTACTCTGGAGGTGGGTCTTGGGCACTGGACCAACTTGAGGACTAGCTAAAATAGGTCCAGTGTGGAAGCAGCTTTCCTTAAGACATCCATATGCCATGTCAGTTTACCATTGCCATGCCAACACCTGGAAGTTACTATCCCTTTGCATGGCAATGACCTTGACAACCTGGAAGTTACCACTGTTTTTCTAGAAATTTCTGCATAAACTGCCCCTTAATTTTCATATAATTAAAAGTAGGTATAAATATGAGTGCAGAACTGCCCTGAGCTGCTGTTCTTGGCACCTCTGCCTGTGGGGTAGCCCTGTTCTGCAAGGTGCGGTATGTGTGCTGCTGCTGTACCCTGCCACCTCAATAAAAGTTGCTGTTTAACACCACCGGCTCGCCCTGGAATTGTTTCCTGGGTGAAGCCAAGAACCCTCCTGAACTAAGCCCGAATTTCAGGGCTTGCTGCTTCTGCATCATTGTGGCTCTCCTCTCTCTCAATGCGTTTTGAAATTATGTAACATTTAGACATACAATTAATGCATATAATATACATAAAGGTCAGGAAACATTTTTAAAAGTACTGTGATGTCACTGACCAAGGTAAGAACCTCAAATTTACCAATAATGTGAAGTTATCTGTGTGCTTCAACTCAGTGCCCCTGCCTTCCTCCTCTGTTGAAGGAATATACTGCCTTGATATTTATTTTGTTATTCCACAGCTGTTATTCCACAGCTATGTTATTCCAATGCATAAATAAATTCATGCATTGCTAAGTAATATGTCTCAGATTTGTTCTTGAGTCATAAAAATATTCTGTATGTGGTTCTTAGAGACTCACTGTGTCCATTTTACATTATACATCTAAGATTAATCTATGACAAAGTCTGTTGCTTTATTTCTTTGACTTATGCTGAGATAGAAATTCTATGCTGTGATTATACAAAACTTATTCTTGATTTATGGACATTTGGATTGTTTGTTTTATTGTGATGCAGAAAAATGCTATGATCATTCTTGCATAAATCTCCTTTTGTATGTGTGAATAATTACCTGGGGGTGGAATGGTTGGGTAATATGTTATGTATATTCAACCTTACAAGATAATGCCTAATTATTCCACAAATGGATGGTACCCATTTATAGCTTCACCCACAGAGTATAGCTACTTCGTTGCTCTCTAACCTAGTATAGCTCTGACAGCTAACAATATTCAGAATATTATTAATATGTTTATTGGCCATTTGTGTTTCCTGTTTTCTGAGTTACCTGTTTATCATTTTTGTTCATTGTCCTCATTTTTGGTTGTCTTTTTTCTTCTAATTTATAGAAATTTCTTATATATTTATGGATGTGAATGCTTTATGACACTTATCTTTTTCTAATGTGAGACTTCTCAGTGGATCTTCATGTATAGCTTGCCACCTTTTAGCAAGAATATGGTGGAAAATTTTTATTTTACACTGCTACCACATTCTATTCATTATAAATAAGTCATGAAAAGCCAAGCTAGTACACTTTTATGGAAAGATAGTTAATGAATTTGGGGTATGTTTAAAAAATATTACTGGTACTCCTTTGTAGATATCTTTGATGGTTACTCATAATGTCCAGATTCACACTAAGCATGGAAATGTCCCAGGTCTCAGTCCTTAGGCATTTTCTATCTATTCCTATTCCTGTAATAATTTCATCCAGTCTCCTGGATATACACTACTTTTAAAATTGAGGGCTGGGCATTATAGCTCATGTCTGTAATCGCAGCACTTTGGGAGGCTGAGTTGGGTGGATCACCTGAGGTCAGGAGTTCAGGACCAGCCTGACCAACACAGCGGAACCCCATCTCTACTAAAAATACAAAAATTAGCCGGGCGTGGTGGCGAGCGCTTGTAATCCCAGCTACTCGGGAGGCTGAGGCAGGAATTGCTTGAACCTGGGAGGTGGAGGTTGCAGTGAACTAAGATTGCGCCATTGCCAGCCTGGGCAACAAGAACAAAACTCTGTCTCAAAAAAAAAAATTGAGTTATAATTTGCACACCATAAAATGCCCCCTTTAAAGTATATGTTTTAGTATAATGGCAAAGTCGTGGACCATCACCACTACCTCATTCCAGAACATTTTCGCCACCTCAGAAAGAAGCCTTACATCCATCACACTCCATTCTTTCCTCCCTCCAGCACCTGGCAACCATGAATTTGCTTTCTGTCTTTATGGATTTGCTTATTCTGGACATTTTCATATTAATGGAATCATTCAATATATGACATTTTGTGTCTCATTCTTTCACTTAACATGTTTCCAAGGCTTCATTCCTTTTTAAGGTTGAATAATATTTTATTGTATGTATACAGTATCATCCCTTGGTATCCATGGGGGATTGATTCCGCGAACTGTTCCTGATGCGGACACCAAAATCCAAAAATCCTCAAGTCCCTTATATAAAATGGCATAATATTTGCATATCCTC
This sequence comes from Chlorocebus sabaeus, assembly GCF_047675955.1. Taxonomy (NCBI): domain Eukaryota; kingdom Metazoa; phylum Chordata; class Mammalia; order Primates; family Cercopithecidae; genus Chlorocebus; species Chlorocebus sabaeus. Next base: position 26,738,728 of record NC_132911.1, on the reverse strand, counting down.
TTGCATACTTTAATACTAAACACAATGCAAATGCTATCTAAATAGTTGTTATATTGTATTTTTGACATATTATTTTTTGTTGTTGTATTGATATTTTAAATTATTTTTCCTTTTTTTCTTTTTTTTTTTTTATTTTTAGTGATTGCGTCTTGCTGTGTTGCTCAGGCTGAACTCAGACTTCTGGGCTCAAGCGATCCTCACTCCTCAGTCTCCTGAGTAGCTGAAACTACAGACATACACCACCACCCTGGTTAGTTATTCTTTGAATATTTTTGCATAGTGGTCAGATCCTCAGCTATGGAACTCTAGGATACAGAGTGCCAACAGTACCTCATTTTGCTTATTAATTTATTAGTTGATGGACATTTGGGCTGTTTTCACTTTCTGGCTACTATGAATAATGCTGCTATGAACATTCGTGTGTATGTTTTTGTGTGGACATATGATTATAATTCTGTTGAGTCCATACCTAGGAATAAAATCCTGTATTATATGGAAAATCTATGCTTAATGCTTTAAGGAACTAGCAGACTGTTCTCCAAACTGGTTCCACCATTTTACATTCTGAAGGGCAATATATGAAGGTTCCAATTTCTCCAGTTCGTTGCCAACATTTGTTATTGTCTGTCTCACTGATGATAGCTACTACAGTGTGTAGGTAGTGGTGTCTCATTGTGGCTTTTATTTGTATTTCCTTGATGACTAATGATATTGAACATTTTTTCATGTGCTTATCAAATATTTGTATATCTTAGAGAAATATCTACCCAAATCCTTTGCTGATTTTTAAATGAGGTTACTTATCTTTATTATTGATTAGTAAGAGCTCTTTATATACTGTATATAATAAGCCTTATTAGAAATATGATTTTCACATATTTTCTCCCGTTTTGTTGGTTGTCTTTTCAGTTCCTGTGTCAAAAATAAAATCAGATCAAATTTTAAAATAGCAGAGTTTTATTGTGCATATGAAACAATAATTCTAGAACCAGGACAACTGAAACTGGAAGTGGTAAGAAACTCTACACAAAGTAGTTACTGTGCGGCTTGCAAAGGATAAATGAGAAAGTATTTTGACATTTTTCTGGATTGGCTTTTATACATGAACATTCTTTTTTTTTTTTGACTTGTTTTCTTTTTTTCTCTCCCTTCCCTCACCCTTCACCCTTAAGTAGGCCCCGGTGTTCCCCTCTTTGTGTCTTCTAAGTTAGAACATGGTGGTATTTGGGTTTTCTCTTCCTGCATAAATTTGCTAAGAGTAATGGCCTCCAGCTCCATCCATAATGAACATTCTTTTTAGGGCAAGTAGAGCTGTTTAAGCTGATTTGTCTATCACTGATTGGTTTCATTTCACTGAAACATTCTGACAAGGACATGTGCTTTATTTATAATTAGAGCTATCATTTAGGGGAATATTAATAAGGGGTTGTTCTAGCCTTATTTATTATGAATAGAGCTAGAGTTGTTCTTTTATATGACTTTTTGTAGTGCTTCCAAATTCTTTAACTTTAGTAATTTTGGAATTTGTAAATAAGAAATCAGAATTTCTGAAATCATAAGTTGTGTTTTTCATTACATTTTATTTATATTTTAAAATAATAATGAAAGGCCATAATAAAGATTCAATCACTTGTTTTGTAACAGGGTTATACTGAAAGTTCCAGAGGCTTTTTTTTTTTTTTTTTTTTTTGGTTTAAAAAAGTATGTAATACATGCATGGTTAATTATTATTATTAACCAAGATATTATGACAAGATTATGTATTTTAATACAATGTAAATATATTCTATGCCTTATAAAGAATTTGACACCAGAAAACATTAAAAGAAGGGATTATGAACACAAAATTAATGCCCAATAATCATTTTAAAGGTTGAAAGATAATATCACAATTATTCTGAAGCTATTTTACAAATAAAGATTTTAAACATTCAGTCTTAATTTTTCTATCAGGTAATCTTGATCTTTGTTTTATGAGAAATATCAAAGATATATAGCAATTTCTTTCATTTTTGTCATGGCACTGGCTGAATCATTGATTGCAAGCAAAAGCATCTTTAGTTTGGCTATTGGGGTGCATGTTGCTTCATATAAGCTTATTTTTTTAAATGAGGAAAATATTTTGTCTGCCTTCTGTGATTTTCATTTTATTATGGTAAGTGCTATCATCTTTGCTAGTTCAGATTTAGATCAGTTTCTGATTCCATGTTGGAGTATTTCATAACATTCACATCTTCTTCTATTTGTCTTTCTTTTGGTAAAATGTTTACTTAGAACTGAAGCCTATAGCTAATACTCAAACACTGAAAAGTGCCAGCAAACATTATTCAGTAGTATTCAAATACCATGTAGATCTCCTTGAAAGGTTAACAGTGCTACACAGAATCACATGTCAATATTGACAATTTAGGACTTGTTTTGCTTTCAAAATTTTTTGTTTCTTGGGACATCCAGGATTTATGAAGTATTATATTAATCTACATGTAATAGTGTTTATTTTATTTGCAAGAGTGCAGACGGGGCCATGAACACAGACTTGAACATGGTGCAAGTACAAGCACTGCTAATTGATGAGATCTTGACCATTTCCTACCCACATGCTCCTGCACAGGCCCAGGAGACATTGACCTTAACCTTTGACTACTATTCTTGCCTGTTTCTGTTCTTGCTTCCTACCTCACTCAGTGAATTCCTTCCAGTCACTAATGTCTCTATGTTAATTGTGAAGCTTTAATTTTTGCAAGAGAATTAGAATACTTTTTCCCATCTTTCTCAACTAATATTCCTCAGAATTGGAAAACATACATTTCCCAGTAAATGCCAAGGAGGAATTTCTGAATGGACAAGTTAGCTTTTTGATGCTTGTATGCACTATTTTCCCTTTGGTATATATTCAGGAGTGAAAATGATGGGCTGTGGGGTAAACTTTCAAACCCTAACCGTTTCCAGAGTTGCAGTTTTCATTTACACTCCCAATAATGATGTAAGGAAATTTTATTGCTCTATATCCTCAAAAAAACACTTAATATTTTCAGTCTTTTAAAAAAATCTTATAAATTGATATAATTATACACATTTTGGGGGTACATGTGACATTTTGATACATATTCAATGTGTAATGATTAAATCAGGGTAATTGGGATATCCAGCACCTAATAGTGTCATTCTTTTTCATCTTACCCATTCTGATGAACAAGTTGTGGCATCTCATTATAGTTGTAGACTTACATAAAGTGGTAAAACTTGGAAACAATGTACCTGACTAAAATGGTATCAGATACTCAATAAGTTTATTCTTTCCATAACACTCAGCAGTTACTCTGCCTTTTAAAATCCAGAAAACATTAGCTCAGATGTCCATTGCTTTCCATATTCTATTGAAGTCTAATGCCTTCCCTAACATTTCTGTGAATTTCCAGTAAGATATGCTTGATGGCCACTTTTGGCTCTGATGGTCTGCCTCTTAGAAAATGCTAATTTTCTGCTTCATGTTTTGGCACAATTTCTCAATGGCCTTGTCATTGACTCCAAATAGAACTGAGTCCCTTTGCTTGCTATGCACACAAAGCCACTCAGACAAGCCCTTTTGTAACAGGTGTATGAGGTTGTGAGAACTGCATCTCAAAGTAAAAATGACTTAAAATTGGAAATCAAACATTCTTGTTCTTAGAAGCCTTTGGCTACTCCACCATATAATTTGACCGTCTTTTCTTTCTCTTTTTAAAAATCACCTCTCTCGTCTGATCCCTTTTTTTCAATAACACAGAAACAGAAACTTTTTTTTCATTTTCTTGTGCATAAAAATCTAACTCTCTCCAGGCCTTTCTCTTAAGCACATTTACAGAATTCCCTTTGCAAATCCAAAACTATGGCAAAAGCTTAGAGACTAACTAACACTTGTAGGGACCTGATGAGGCTCAGAGACAAAGCACCACTATCATTCCCAATTTCTTGTATAGAAGCAGATAGTAGTTCTATTTTTTTAATTCAGTAAGCATTAAAAGAGGAACATAAAAGGATATTAACAACATCTTAATACTTTTATCTCTGAACAATGATCACTCTAAAGTTATTTTTTATGTTATTAAATTTCACTTTCTATGCTGTCTAAATTTTCTGGATAAATATGTCACATTCTCTTAGAGACAGGTCACTTGAAGATATTTCAATTTTATTAAATTTCACTTTATACAATTTCTAAATTTTCTAGGTGTATTAGTTCATTTTCACACTGCTATAAAGATATTATGTTGGTGCAAAAGTAATTGCGGTTTTTGCCATTATTTTGAATGACAAAAACTGCAATTACTTTTGCGTCAATACTACCCAAGACTGGGTAATTTAGAAAGGAAAGAGGTTTAACTGACTCAGTTTCACATGGCTGGGGAAGCCTCAGGAAACTTACAATCATGGCAGAAGGTGAAGGGGAAGCAGACCTTCCTCACATGGTGGCAGGAAAGAGAAGTGCAAGCAGGGGAAATGCCAGAAGCTTATAAAACCACCAGATATCCTGAGAACTTACTCATTATCACAAGAACAGCAGGGGGGAATCTGCCCCCATGATCCAGTCACCTCCCACCAGGTCTCTCCCTTAATGCCTGGGGATTACAATTCAAGATGAGATTTGGGTGGGAACACAAAGCCTAACCATATCACTAGGTAAATGTTTCATGTCAGATTCTCTTAGAGACCCATCCCTTTAAGAAACGTATCCCTTCTTTGGGAATAGTGGTATCAGTACAAGTGCAGCACAGAGGTTCAAACCTTGGGAATCAGATAGAGCTAGGGTCAAATCATACCTCCATTACTTACAAATTGGGTTTCCTTGGGCAATTCATATCACCTTTCCTCATTTAAATGGAAGATGCCTACAGCATTAAATCAGACAATGTATGCTAAATGCTTAACTACAATGTCTGTCATATATTGAGATAAGCCTTTGGACCTAAAAATAACAATTTTAGTGGTTTTCAAAGGGTGACATGTTCAGTTTAGTAGTGCCATGTATAAGAAATAATTTATTACCAGTTATAATCAAAGCACAAAAGCTTGTAATTGATTATTGACTTAAATATGTATATTCAATCAGTTTACTCAAAAATATACATGTATACATAAAGTGGCTCTAAAATAATCCCTATAGTCACGTGGCTTGTACACATTTGATTTCAGAATACCTTCTTAGTGGAAGAAGGTGGAACTATGTTAAAAATTCCTGGTAAGCCCATTATCTGTGTTCCATCTCATTTAACTCTCACTCACTGGTTGAAATGGTTATAAGTGATTAAATTCTCTGTGATTTGTGATTGTATAACTATTTCAATCTTTTATTGATTTTTATTACCATGAGTAAATTTTAGTAAGAGAGAAAGCAAGAGATTAATTAAGAAGTTTTAAGTACTGTGCTTATATAGTATATGGGAGAAGGATGCAATAAAAATCTTTATTAGGAGCTTACAACAATCAGGATGATCAAATAGGAATTCAAAATGATGGTCAAATGATTTTGCAGTAATACTTCTATTCTGATAATTTATTACATTTGGCTGATTTCATTGTGCTCGTGAAAGATCAAGCATGAACCGCTATTTACTTTATTTCAGCCCAAATTATTAAGTTGCCACAGAATGCTTCTATTACATGTTTTGAGGGGGAAAAAAGGTGAAACCTACTACTTTAGGATTTCCCCAGCCTATTGTATTTGAGATCTGCAATTGCATGGTCCACATTGCAACTGCAATTGCCTCTTTTGTAGCATAAAGATCTTTATGCAACTTCTCTTTCTCTTAGTTTTCTCTGCTCATGTTTGTTTCTTTTCTTTCCATTTCTTTCCCTTGGTTTTCTTATTTCATACAGCAAGAATTGTTTCATAATGAAACTCAGTTATTAAGTGTTCAGCTATTCAGAAAGAGAACTAATTAGCTGTTTAAAAAGATATTTTCCTGGAGAAGGAAATAAAGGATGGGAAAGGAGATATTCTTGTAGGAGAGCTTTCAGGAGTTCTGGTGCAGCTATCATTATTGAAAATATCATTTTCAGTGGATCTGCCAAAAGATTACTAATTGATGCAATGAGCATTTAAGTTTGGCTGCTTTTTGAGAAAAGGATGGCAAAAATCCAATGATGCAGATTAAGAATTTAGAAAACCTAAGGTACTTTATAGTATATCACATATTTTATAGCAAATATAATTTGTTAAGATACCTGTTGTCTATGAGCAGAAACTTACTAGAATTGTATAATAAGGCCTCCAGCAAATCAGCATCCCCTGTGTTCCCTGCAGGGAGCACAATCATCTTCACATTAATTAGGAATTAGAGAATGAGGGAAGGAACTGATGAGCAAGAAGTCACCAGTGTCTCATGTTAGCGTCAGAGGATCCCACTGCATCAGTCACTCGGTCTTTCTCGTGGCTGATCTAAATGGGTAGCCATTGGTGTAACTTCTGGTATAAATTAATTAAATTATATAAATATGCAGAAATTACAGTAAAATGATGTTTCTCTCATAGAGGTCATGTTCTTATGGCATTTTTCAGGTCATAGGTCCTCAGGGCAGTGGACCCTGGTGCCGATTTCCAGGGTACCAAGTCCAAGTGACAGTCGTGGGAAGGATCCCTCTTTCTACTTCTGCCATTAACTTTCTATGATTATTTAGGATCCATCTAATATGATGACCCCTTAAATGGCTTTGACTTTGGTAAAGAGATCTCCCTTAAAGTTTTTTTTTTTTTCTTTTAAGACTGTTTGCATTTGCTATTCTGTTGTGAAAGAAGAAAGTAGGCAGAATGGCTTGTGCTTCTATATGAGGTTGAGCTAAATTAAAGATAAGTTGTTATTTTTCCCCCATTCTAGTGAGCAGTTCCCTTATAGAATGATTTGCTGTGTTTTGTTTTGAGACTTGCTCTGCCTCCTGCCCGTTGTTTGACTGAGCAGTTAACTTTTAAGTCCTCATTCTTCTATTCTTCGTAATGAGGAAGTTTCATTCACTCATTCAACGGATGTGAATTGAATCTTGACCATATGCCAGGCATAGTAAACGCACATTGCTTTCCAAATTCTTCACCATACAGGTTCCCCCTTATAATATTTTCTCTGTTTGGTCCTTTTATTTTGAAAGATATGATCTACCAAATGGACTGTGTGTGTTAAGTAATATAATTTTTATTCTCTAAAAATAGAAGACATTTAGAATTGACAATCACAGCTTCTGAATAGCTAGCGATAATGGTGCCAGCCAACAAAGAAAACTCACTCCTGGGGTTAGTTTTTAGAGTTGTACTGCCAGTAAATGTGCTCTTTCCATTAGGGATTAAAAAAACTTGAAATAATTCTAACTTTAATCACTTTGTTAAAAAGAGTCATCTGCATATAGGTGCATTATCCTATCTGTTCTTTCATGCTTAATTCATGGTTCCTGAACCCCTCTAATAACCATTTCTGGCATAAAGAGGAAACATAGGTAATTTCAGTTGTCATATCAATGGGATTAATATTTCTAGGAAGTTTTGTTTTCATGGAGTCTTTTCCATTGTTTTTCTAAAATATTGAAAATGGTTCAGAGTTAGGAATCCAGAAACTTCAAAGTAGGATGGGTGGGATGGTCTTTGTTCTAAATCACTATGGCCTGATAATTCAAAGGATAAATAAACAAAATCATATCATTGAGCATGGAGGTTTTGGGTCTGAATTTGTTAGCAGATGCTCAGCACAGCAAGAAATCACCTCACATCCACTGTGTAGATGCCTGTGGAAAATGATTTATCCTTCCAGGAAATAAATACCCTTGACATCTTCTCAATGAGCCATGTCCTCTTTTGATCATGGGCCAAACAGCTTGAGGGATCAGCTCCCTAGTTAAATCACTGGGCTGAGATGGGAAAACGTGCATTTGAAAACAATATATTACATTAACAGTAGAAGGCCAGGGAAAATGATGTTCTCAAAACATGCTTGAACCTTTAGATTCAACTTAATTGAGAGCTCACTGTTCTCATCTCATGCCATCTCATCCCTCCACCCCAAAGCTGATAATTTCCATTTCCGTTTATTCGGTGACCCTCTGGGAACAGGTAACATTTGGCTGATGACTGGAAAATATTTATCATGGACCTAATGTGTGTGAGAAGCACCTCAGGGCACAAAGAAAGAGGGCTTCTACATATTTCTTCACTTAGAATTTGATTTAACATTTTTTGAAGATTTTTTTATGGGCCAGGAGTTGTGGAGCATAATAACTTAGCTGTCTTTTCCCCTGTCCTTAAGAAGCGTTCAGTGAAATGGACACATGATAACGTGACGCACGGAATCAACAGTCATGCCATTACTGTAGATAAGACAGTGTAGGACAGGAGACCACCCTGCTCAGCTTCTGACATAGATGCTCAAGGCCAGCCATTTTTAGGAAGGGTGCAGTTGATAGCAATGGTGTTACTCTGAGGCTTCAGAAGAGTGACATTTAAGTTGGGCCTGGAAACAAGGTATAATTAGGCAGGAAAGGTTAAAGAACATTTAGCCTAGAGAAGTAGCAAGAGAAAATGACCCAATCATCCAGAATAAAACGTCCTTGGGAAAGTCATTTTTTTCTGGTTGGGAGAACCAGATCTATTTTCCTAAACACCTTGACCTTTGACTTTGAAATCTGACTCTGTTGAAAAAAAGAATCAATAAGGTCCACTGCATTTTCTCTGTAGTACGGTTTAATTTCGTATTCAAAGAAAATGAATCCCAAAGGCTTTATTTTTAACACATAGAGCAATTTCAAAAGCTTTAAGATTCCATTATTGTTGGAAATGCTTGTCACATTTCTTTTTATTAGAATGAATTGCTAAAGCAGCACAGTATAAAAACCACTGTAAACTTTGGGGGAGGTGTACAGTTGATAATGCTAGAAACTAATACTTAATGATAGAAATTAACATTTATCCAAAAGGTGTTTGTCAGGCATTATGCTAAAAGTTTACACACATAAGTTCATTAATCTCATAAAACCTTATGCAGTAAGTACTAATTTCATGATTTTACACAAGAAAAATGAATGCTAAGAGAGGATCAGTAACTTGCCCAAGGCCACACAATTAGCGTGTGGCAAAGTCAGAACTAGTACTTGTTAACACTCTTAAGCTTATCTGTATACACAGTTGACTCTCGAACAACATAGGGATTAGGGACCCTCTGCATAGGTGAAAATCCGTGTGTGTGTGTGTGTGTGTGTGTGTGTATATATATATATATTTTTTTTTTTTTTTTGAGGCAGAGTTTTGCTCTGTCACCCAGGCTGGAGTGTGATGGCATGATCTCAGCTCGCTGCAACCTCCCCCTCCTGGGTTCAAGCGATTCTCCTGCCTCAGCCTCCTGAGTAGCTGGGATTACAGGCGCCCACCACCACACCTGGCTAATTTTTGTAGTTTTAGTAGAGACGGGGTTTCACCACGTTGGCCACGCTGCTCTCAAACTCCTGACCTCAGGTCATCTGCCCCCCTCGGCCTCCCAAAGTGCTAAGACTATAGGCGTCAGCCACCATGCCCGGCTCCACATATAACTTTTGACTCCCTCAAAATGTAACTACAAATAGGCTACTGTTGACCAGAAGCCTTCCTGATGATATAAATAGTTGATGAACACATAATCTGTATGTTTTATGTTATACTGTATTTCTATATTCTTACAATAAAGTAAGCTATAGAAAATAAAATGTTATTAAGAAAATTATAAGGAAGAAAACATGTGTTTACTATTCATTAAGTAGAAGTGAGTCCATAAAATTTGATCTTTATTTTCTTCATATTGAGTAGGCTGAGGAGAAAGAGAAAGAGGAGGGGTGGGTCTTGCTATCTCAGGGGTGGCAGAGGCGGAAGAGAAAGGGGGAGGTGAAAGGAGAGGCAGGAAAGGCAGGCACACTCAATGTAACTTACCCCCAAAAATTGTGTGCATGACTGGACCCACGCAGCTCAACGTTATGTTGTTCAAGGGTCAACTGTATACACATTTACTTGACATTTAGATAGTATCAAGCTGAAAGATGAGAGCAAGGTGATCTTGAGAATGCCAACTGTGCAACCTGGGGAAATTTTATCTCCATTCCTATAGTAAAGCCTCAATTAACTAGTGTATGCACTTGGGGAATGGACAAATCAAAGTTCTAGTTAACTAAGGATTATGAAGAAAACCTTCTCTAAAGAAGCCTCACAATGGACAAGACTGAATCCAGTCTTTGATCCATGAGGAGCTGTCAGTATCTCAATCCAATATGGCTGATATTAATTGAGCACCAAAGGACCCAGCAAGCTGCTTTGGGCATTCTGAATATAAAAGTTGACTCTGCACTTCTAGCAATATGACAAGTGTAGGCTTGAGATCTTCAACAAGCCAATCAGGAAATCTGACTTTTGATGGGACCAGATGCTAGAATGGCGCTTCTTGTTGCTGAAGTTTTGTTGCTTTGAGTTTTTAAAGAGAAATTTATTTCCTGCTCAGGAATTTCACTTCTTCTTTCTACATAGATTCCATCTCCTCTCTTTTTAAGGAGTTACAGAAATTAAAACAAGATCTTCTAAATAAAATATGAAGGCTTTTAAAGTATTTTATTTTAACCCGAGAATACTTTAAAACACATGTCATATGTCATTACTTTCCTTAAAAACTTTTGGCTGGGTGTGGTGGCTCACACCTGTAATCTCAGCACTTTGGGAGTCCCAAGCGGGTGGATCACCTGAAGGTCAGGAGTTCAAGACCAGCCTGGCCAACATGGTGAAACCCCATCTCTATTAAAAATATAAAAATTTAGCCAGCTGTGGTGGCAGGCATCTGTAATCCCAGCTACTCGGGAGGCTGAGGCAGGAGCATCGCTTGAACCTAGGAGTGGGAGGTTGCAGTAAGCTGAGATCGCGCCATTGTACTTGAGCTTGGGCAACAAGAGTGAAACTTTGTCTAAATAGCAACAACAACAACAATAACAATAACAATTTTCAATGTCTCTCTGTTCTCAAGACCAGAGTATTAAGTTCCACATCCTTAGCATGACAGCCAAGGCCCTCTACGTGGGGCTTCAATATATATTTTTAGCCATACATTCATCAGCATCTTTGCACCCCATGGAGGTGCTGTTTTATAAAAGGCATAAGCTTTGGGACTGAATTTCACCTTCATCGCTTACTGGATGTAATCTTGGGCAAATTCTAAGTTTCTATTTTCTCATCTCTAAAATGGGAATAACTATAGTCAAATCTGCCCTGTTCTTTTCTTCTGTCACCCTTCTTTGCTATGGGCCAAGCACATAGGATTTCAGCCCATGATGATGGAATCAGCCCTGGAATGTGTTGCACGCAGTGTGTCTCAGGCAGCTCAGTCCCCCAGGAACCACAGGGTCCTTATATTTAGACAGTCCCATGGAAACTTGGCTTGGGATTGATTAGAGACTTTTGATCATCATGGGAAGTTGCCAGTGGCTTTCCAGTTGAAGAGTGGGTAATTTGGAATACAGGGAAATCATCTCGATCTTGATTAAAATGAAGGTGAAAGGAGCCCTGGAGGAGGAACCGGTCTGTGGCGTCGGAAGGACAGATTCAGTTTCAGAAAAGTGAACAAAGTCATCTTAGTTCCAGAGCTGAAATAGGGGGATGAGATGGGGGCAATCACAGCCACACACCTAAGGTGATTTGCTGGGGTAAGGGCTGCTGTACAAATATCGTCATTTTCTTTGTGTCCTAGGGCCTAAGAAAGTTGTCAAACATTTATTTAAATACCACTTGTAAACCTGAAAAGTTAAATTTATGAGAATACTTTTCTCCTCTTAGATATTCCAATGCTGTTTATAGGTTTAGTAAAATACTCTTCTGCCTTTCTGCTAAATTAATTTATTAAATGTGGTAGGTGGCATAATGGCCTCCCAAAATGTCGCATGTCCGAATCTTTGGATCCTGTGAACATGTGATGTAACATGGCAAAAGGGATCTTGCAGATGTTGTATCCTAAGATTGCAGACCTTAAGATGGGACGTTATCCTGGGTTATCTGAATGGGCCCAGTCCAATTACCCTTGAAAACAGAAACTTCTCCAGCTGGAAGAGAGAGCTGTGAAAGAAGCAGAGGCAGAAGTGGAGGTTTGGAGACCCTAGAAGCATGAGAAGGGGCTTCTTCCACTATTGCTGGCTTTGAGGAAGGCAGGAGGGAACCACAAGGCAAGGAATATGGGCAGCCTCTTAAAGCTGAGAACCATCCCCACGAGGCAAAGAAACTGGGATGTTAGTCCCACAATTGCACAAAACTGAATTCTGCTGGCAACCTGAATGAGCCCAAAGCAGATTCTTCCTCAGGACCCCAGCAAGGAGCAAGGAACACAGACCTTCTGATATTTTTATTTTAACTCAGTGAAACCACTGCCAAACTTCTGACCTACATAAACTGAAATAATAAAATGTGTGTCGTTTTAAGGTGCTAAATTTGCTGTAATTTGTTAAGGCAGCAATGGAAAACTAATACTCAAAACACTTCTAAAACTAAATTCAGAGGTTAATAATTTGTCACCTTGTCATCCATGTTATATAAAGTACTCCAAAAATCAATTTATTTGATTGTGCCTATAGTTGATTCTTAATCTTCCTGGATTAAGGGCACTTGTACGTTAAGGGCATACTTTGCCTTGCAAAGCTACTTGGGACCATCCTCCCAAGTACATTTAAATTGCCTTCTTGCCAGCTGAGGCTGCACAGCAATCAGAGATTTTGATCCATTCATAAGATATGAAGTTATAAACCCTTAGAACACCTTCCCTATGACCCAGGCATCTAATCTGAACTCCTTTTATTTGCCGTGGGGCATCTGGGGATTCCAAGTTCCTACTGTGTAAATAGGATTGGTTTTACAACTCAAGTCTCCAGCGTTCAAGATAAGCTCTTGCCTAATTAACCTTTATCTCTAGATTGGAACTGATGAAGCTCTGAACAGCCAGCCCACTTACTTCACTGCTTAGATTAGACTCAGCTAATCAATATGCTGCTTCTTTCTGAGTTCTTTCCAGATTCTTCCTATCTTGCAGGACCACAACACTTATATTTAAATGACATTGAATTGTAGCCTGCATATCTGTTAAGGTGAGGGCACTCTGCAGTTGCAGGACTAACATCACATTGGTGACATAAATTAGCACTTTTACACATTAGCACAGCTGTCCAGCTTTCCACAATCATTACCATTTGTAACTTTTTAAAACAACCATGGAACACCGATGCCCCAGAGAAAATTTTGTGTTTCTTTAGAAAATTGAAATAGCAGAAGAGTAATATATGTCTTATTTTCTTAATGTAGGAAGCATTTTACATTTTGAAAAATACCAATATAAATAGAAATGCATCTGCAACACTGAGTTTTTATTTCAAAGGAAAATAAACTTGGGGTCTTTCTAGAAAATACTTGCACTTAGCAAGATTTATCCAGTTCCTTGTTGAACCAGCACTAGTCAGTGCTGTAGAAAATACAAGTCGAAGAAAAAGTCACAGCACACAAATAATTTAAGACCTAGAGAAATACATAAGGGAAACGTGCTCAAAACAACTAGAAAAGATGGAAAAATTTACTTTAGAAATTATTGTAGGAAATACATATAGGTGTGAAAGGAGAGCAAAAGAAGTAAGAATTTGTACCAAAACAGGGTTATTTAAGGGAAAGAGGAACATCTTGAAGATTTATAAATGTTTTAATGGATGTAAAATGGCATAGACACTTTTCTGGAAATACATACACTTGGTAATAATATTTTGTATTTTGTATTTTTTTGAGATAGAGTTTCACTCTGTCACCCAGGCTGGAGGGCAGTGGTGTGGTCTCGGCTCACTTTAACCTCCACCTCCCAGGTTCAAGTGATTCTTCTGCTTCAGCCTACCGAGTAGTTGGGATTACAGGCAGCCGCCATCACGCACGGCTAAAAATTTTTTTTTTTTTTTTTTTGTATTGTTAGTAGAGACGGGGTTTCACCATGTTGGCCAGGCTGGTTTCAAACTTCTGACCTCAAGTGATCCACTCACCTTGGCCTCCCAAAGTGCTAGGATTACAGGCGTGAGCCACCGTGCCTGGGCGGTAATGATATTTTGTGTTTCAGAATCCACTATTATTTTGTCAAACAGGTGTCTTGAAAAAAGTGTAATGTTGTTTGGAACAGTTCAGATCCATCTAGTTCACAGCTTCATTCTTTTCAAAATGTCAATACCTCATAAATAGAATACATTATGAATATGTGCTAATTTGGTTAATAAACACATGAAGTGCGCAGGTGCACAAAGTGGAAAACTAAAACGGACCTTGAAGAATAAGACATGAGGAATAAAAAAAAAATTTGACAAATATTGTGTGAAATTTCTCATTTTAGTTAGGAACATACTTCCAGGAGCCTAAAGCTTGAAAGAAAGCACATTTAGGCAAGCCAAAAAAAAAAAAAAATCCTTAAGATTAAGTGATATAGAATGGGATACCCAGAACAATCAGTGATCCCATGTTTCAAAAAGCTACTAACAATTTTTAGAAGTACAAAATCAGAAGTGCTTTTATGTTTATATTCATATTTGGTTTAAAATGACAAAGCTTAATCCAAAATTGTAGGCAAAGTGGCCATTAGTCAATTTGATCATTAAGGGAATTAAATCTTAGGGAAATTTGTTTTATGTTTAATGGCTGTGTTACCACTCCAGACAGAAAGATGAGCATTTGTGAGCATCAGAAGAGGGGTGATGCTCTCAGAGGATGGAAGGAAACCAGCCTTGTTAGAAACTAAGGTATTTGACTATGGGGATTCGAAGACTGGGTGAGGGAAGGGTGTATATGTGAATAAATTGATAAAGGACTTTTCTAAAAACATGCAAATGTGATGATAGTAACAGAATACACTTTGATCTCTCAATTCAAAGTCAAAGTAGTGTCTGTAAGAAATCACCTGAAGGACTTCAAGGGCATGGTTTATTTTAATTAATTAATTAATTAAGTTTTTTGAGACAGAGTCTTGCTCTGTCACCCAGGCGGGGGTGCAATGGCACGATCTTGGCTCACTGCAACCTCTGCCTCTGGGATTCAAGTGATTCTCCAGCCTCAGCCTCCTGAGTAGCTGAGATTACAGGCATGCACCACCATACCCAGCTAATTTTTGTATTTTTAGTAAAGGTGGGGTTTCTCCATGTTGGCCAGCCTTATCTTGAACTCCTGACGTCAGGTGATCTGCCCGCCTTGGCCTCCCGAAGTCCTGGGATTGCAGACGTGAGCCACTGAACCTGGCCAAGGGCATGGTTTAGAACATCCTGTTTGAAGGATGTTTAATTGACACTGAATTGAAGAAACATCTGTCCATGCTGCAAGACTACAATATTGTACTGCACTCATCAGTACTGGCTCATAAGTTTTTAAAATGAGCCCCTTGACCTTCATCTTTTTCACTATTTAGGCTCAGAGGATTTAGATTTTCCATTAGTGAGACAAGTTCCAAATCAAATAAGCACTCTTCTTGTAGACACTTAAAACCTGTTTTAAAAATGTACAAGTAACATATGTTAAATAATGAAAAATGAGAAAATCTGGAGAGCCATGAAGAAGAAAATACAAATCATCAGTTATTGAACTTTCAGAGATGAATATCATTTTAGTTTTCATCCTTCCAGTCTTTCCTCTTTGTATATATTTAACTGGCATATAGAGGAAAGGCATCTCATCTCAGTGGCAGGATAAACAGAAAGCTGTTCAGTAAGTTTAGCTGGGTTCTGTCAACATCGTTTCTTGTCTCTTAATACCATCTTAGACAGATTCCGTAACTTTCTGGTGAAAATTGAATCTTCAACGTTGTGTGTGTGATAAAATGTTACTCTCAAATCTGATTGAGAACACTTCTTGTCTCTCAGTATAGATCCAGACTCAAGGCTTAGGGGACATGATATCCTTTCCCCTTCTAAGACCTTTCCTTTTACAGTCCTGGGGCAGTGGGATTGACTATAGGCTGATTCTGCCTGCTTGTAGCAAGCACTATGGAAAGGTCTGGCTCTACTTGTAGGTGATCTTTCCAGAATACTGGAGACTTAGTATCTCTGTCTTCAGCTTTGTCCTCAGCAATAGTTCTGGGGAAGAGAAGTCTTGCTCAGTGGTCAATTACAGGGATATATTTATGTTTTGTTACAAAAATTGCACATGTATACATGGTACTTTATTCTTTGCTGTTTTATACTTAAAAGAATATTATGTGACCAAGACGGTGTAGACACACCATTCCTATTCCTCTTGCTAAGCACCACTGAAAACACTGAACATGATATATGAAACAATCAAGTGCTGAAAGGTGGAGAGAAGGCAGACCAGCTGGGCTCCTGGAGACCCAAAGATCAACATGACAGTGAGTTTGCTGGGTTTCTTTTTATATATGAGTTTCTTTTTACCTCATATATTCTGAACTAAAGCAGGGAACCTGGAAATACGAACAGGCACATACAAAAACAAACAAAGAAAGAAAACAAAACAAAACAAAAAAACAAGCCTACTTTCTCTAGACAAAAGACCAGCAAAGAGGGAGCAGAACAGAAACTCTCTAGACAACAACTACCCTACCACAGTCAAACATCATAGAAAAGTCATAGCCACATATGTCTCTGTCAAGAAAGACCAGGTAGAGACAGCAGACTTCCACTATGGCTGGCTGTAATGAGGCACCCCTCTTCTCTTCCCCTCTCTGGGGTGGTGTCAATGGAGGCTTATTGGTTAGCCTGAAATCCCACCCGTGCCTAGTAATAACAAGGCAGTCCTCCTCTCAGGGAGTCAAAAGTGGTTGCGTGGAGAACCTACTCCCATCTGGCATCAATGAGGTGGCACTCTACTTCCTCCATCAGCTGGATGTGAGAGAAAACATGCTAAAAGAAGATTTAAATAATATCTAGAATCTAATAATGTAGCCCCAAATGCCGAGACATAATTGAAAATCCCTCACCATATAAGGAACCAGAAAAATCTCAACTTGAATGAGAAAAAACAATCAACAGATGACCATAATGAAATGACACAAATGGTGGAATTAGCTGATAAGTATTTTAAAGAAGCCATCATGAAAATGCTTCAATAGCAATTACAAACATACTTGAAACAAATAAAAAGCAGAAAGTCTCAGCCAAAAACCTAGAAAACCTCAGCAAAGAAACAGAAGCTATCAAGAGGAGCCAAATGGAAATCTTTTAACTGAAAAAAGACAATAACTGAAATAAAAATCTCAATGAACAAGCTCAATAGCAGAATAGAAGAACAGAGGAGATAGTGAATATTAAGATAGAACAGTAGGAATTAATATGAACAACAGAGAAAAAAATTAAAAATTGAATAAAACTAGAGTGACCTGTGAGTCTATAACAAAAAATATAACTTTAGTTTCACTGGAGTTCTAGAAGAAAAGGAGAAAGAGGGATGGAAGTAGTATTAAAAGAAATAGTGGATGAAAGTTTCCCAAATTTGGAAAAGCAAATCCCGGCAAATTCCCGAAAATCAAAGCCCAGCAAATCCCCCCAAAATAAGTCCAAACAAATCCATGCTAAAGCACATCATAAACTTTTGAAAACCAGAGACAAACAAAAAGCCCCAAAGCAGGAACTTCTACATATAGGGGAAAAACAACTAGAAAGGCTCTGGATTTCTCGTTAGAAACCAGAGGCCAGAAGAAAGGGGCACATCATTTTTCAAGTGTGGAAAGACGGGAACTGCAAACCTGGAATTCTATACTAAGCAATTAATTTTTCAAGAATGAAGAGGAAATAAAGACATCTTCAGATGAAGAAAAACTAGAGAATTTGTTTCTAGCAGACCTACCCTAAAGAATGGCTGGAAAAAGTTATTGAAACAGAAAGGAAATGATAAAATAAGGGATCTTGGAACATCAGTAAGAAAGAATAAGAACAACAAAAGCAAAAATAATAGGCTTTCCTTCTCCTCCTCAGTTTTCTAAATTGACCATTGAAATAAAGCATAACATTGTCTAATGTGGTTCTCAATCCAGTAAAGAAAATATTTAAGACAAGTGTATCATAAACATCACAGGGTAAAGGGATGTAAAAAGATGTAACATTTCTACACTTCATTTAAACTAGCAAAATGTCCACACCAGTAGAGTGTCATACATTTCATATATATAATGTAGTACCTAGAGTAACCACTAAAAATCTATACAAAGAGATACACTCAAAAAACTATAGATAAATAAAAATGAAATTCTAAAAAAATTTGTGGCAGGAAGGCAGAAAAAAGAAAAGGGAGAAATGAAAAACCAAGAGAACAAACAAAAAACAAAACAAAAAGAAGTGAAAGAATTGAACAGATACCTCACCAAAGAAGATATATGGAAACAGAAATATGAGAAGATGCTCCACATAATTTTTTATAGGAAAATACAAATTAAAATGACAATGGGACACAACTATATACCTATTAGAATGGCTAAAATTTAAAAAAGACTGACTATACCAAGTGTTAGTGAGGAAGTGGAGGAAACAGAACTCTCAGACACGGCTGATGGGAATGTAAAATGGTACAACCACTTTGGAAAACAATTTGGCAGTTTCTTAAGTTAAATAGAAACCTAATTTATGACCCAGAATTCCAACTTTATGTATATTTATCCAAGATAAATGAAAGCATATGTCCGTACAACGACATGTATATGAGTATTCATAGTAGCCTTAGGTGTAGTAGTCCAAACCTGAAAATAACCCAATTTTCCATCCACAGGTGATGGATAAACAAGTTGTGGTACATTTATACAATGGAATATTATTCAACAATCAAAAGAAAGGAACAAGTGATATACAACAACGTGGATGCATCTCAATCATGCTGCATAAAAGAAGTCAGATGAGAAAAGAGTATATGCAGTATGATCCCATATATATGAAATTCTGAAAAGTGCAAAATAATTTATATTTACGGAAAGTTTATCAGTGGTTGCCCGGGAATGGGGAGGGCTATGTAAGAGTGGCACAAGAATTTTTTTGGGGGGTGATTGATATACTTATTATTTTGATCATGGTGATGGTTTCATAGGTATGTATATGTCAAAATGTTTCAAATTTTATTATTTAATATGTGCAGTTTATTATATGCAAATTAAACCTCAATAAAGGTAGTATTAAAAAAGAATATTATGATCACCTCACTGTATCACTAAATACCCTTTTATAACAGTTTTAAATAACAATTTGGTACTCATTGTATGGAAGCACTATAGTTTATTTAATATTTTATCTATAATTGAACTTTAAAATTGCTCCTAATTTCTATTGTAATAAATGGAGCTGTGGCTAAAACCCATATAGATACATGTGTAGTGAATATAAAATATACTCTACAGTCTCCAGTTTGAAAAATTTTATTTTTTCGTGACCTTTTAAGTCTAATTGTGATTCTGCATTTAGGCTGGTAAGAAATTGAGTTTTTTTCTTATTTGGTTCTCCTACAGTGAATACTTTATGTCTGGAAAATGGGAGAAGCCCACTGATTTGATTAGTTTACACCAGTGTTTATGTCACACATGGACATTTCATCATCTCCAATAGTAAATTTATTGTCTATAAATAATAAAATGGATGAGAATCCATTCCTATCTACTAATAAATAGTAAATATATTTTCACGTGATTTTCTTGACATTTTCTTTAACTTATTTTATTGCAAGAATACAGTACATAATACATGTAACATACAAAATTGTGTCAATCGACTGTTTATGTTATAAGTCTTCTAAAAGGTCAGCAGTAAGCTATTAGTAATGAAGTTTTGGGGGAGTCAAAAGTTATATGAGGATTTTCAACTACGTGGTTGTTAGAGCCTCTAACCCCTGTGTTGTTCAAAGGTCAACTGCGCATCCAAAATATTATCTTGCAACTTGCCATCAATATGAAATACATTAATTAGATATTTTACATTCTTATGTTTTTGTTTTAAGTTTTCAGAATTTGGAGCGTATGTTATGCTTACAGCACAACTCAATTTGAACTAGTCAGATTTCAAATGTTTGGTGATCACAGGTGGCCAGTGACTTCCATAATGGACAGAGTAGCCCCAAATGCTGCTGTTCTCAGACCTCCTTCTCCAGGGTCACAGCAAAATCTTTTATGAAAATTAGAAGGACCAGCACCTACTTACAGTTTCTACTTTTCAAGCCTGTCCAGTGAAAATCATATTTCATTATGGCTTTAGTTTCTATTTCTTTGATTATAGGTGAAAGTGGACATTTTCTCACTCTTGATGAGCTCTTGTATTCAATCCATGTGAAATGACTGTCTGTCATTTGCTTATTTTTCTGCTGGGGTATTCATCTTTTCCTTTTTGATTTGTGATACTCTATATATTAACCTTTTTAAACCAGATATTGTCAATATGTTCCAATTCTTACTTTACCTCTTAATTTTCTTTATTGCATTTTTGCTAAAGCAAGGTTTTCAATTTGTATCTATCTAAATCTTTTAATATTTTATTTACAATTTTTGCCTTTGGTTTTCTCATCCCAAGATTATGAAAATATTCATCTAAAATTTTGAATAGTTCTTTTATTATATTTATTTAACTTTTTATAATCAACTCTTTAGTTTTTGGAAATTTATTGTGGTAAATTGATGTAAAATAAGAATCCATATTTTTTAAAATAGCTAATGATCAAGATCAGTTTATTTAGTCGTTCATCCTTATGTTACTGACCTGAAGTCCATCTTTATCATGTACTCTATATGTTTGGGTATATTTCCAGGGTTTATTTTCTGTTGCTTTAATTAGTTTGTCTATTCTGGTGAGAGAAAGCCATTGTTTTCATCATCATAGATTTAAAATATGTCTATTCATCTGCTAGTGTAAATTCTCTTTCATCGTTCTCTTTACCCTAATGGTTTCCTGTTATTTTTGCTCAATTGTATCTACAAATTAACTCTAGAATCGCTTTGAAAATTTGATTAGCATTGCATTGAATTTATACATTAATTTCAAAAGAACTCTTTTAAATACTAGATGCTCCAATGCAGAAGCATAATCTCTGTATTTCTCTCTCTCTCCCTTTCTCCTTCTTTCTCTCCCTTTCTCCTTCTTCTCTCTCTCCTCTTCTCCTCCTCTTCCTCCTCCTCTTCCTGCTCCTCCTCCTGCTCCTCCTCCTCTTCTTTCTTAATACTGGTACAGCATATTTCTTGTTCATTTTACTCTTGTCTAGTTTACACATAGTATTGCCATTGCGAATAACCCTTTTTTTCTTTGTATTTTTCATCTGGTAAGTATTATACTGGGAAAACTATTTGTACATTTATTTTGTAATTGCCAACTATCAAATTTTGGTTTAAGTTTTTATACCTTTTTCAGTAGATTTCTTTGGAAGTTCTGGGTTAACAATATTGTTACTTGTGGTTCATCATAATTGCCTTTTCCAAAGAGTTTATTTCTCTTATATGTTTGTCTCCTCATTGCAATGAGCAGAATTTCCAGAACAATGGTAAATAATGGAGGTCGTGATGCTCTTGTGGCTTAATGGTTTGTTTAGTTGGGGATGTTTCCAGGGGCGTATTTTAGCCTGCCTTGAGTTGTCTTCTGCTGCCCCCACCATTGTCTCCCACTCCTCCATCATCACCCCCGCACCATCATCTCCTGCCCCTCCATGTGTCCTGCAGCTGGAATGACTGACCCAGGCTCTACTTCTTTCTTTTTCTTTAATCTAGTTGTTGTTTTTGAGACAGAGCCTCACTCTGACACTCAGGCTGGAGCGCAGTGTTGATTATACTCACTTGCGGCCTTCACTTCCCAGGATTAGGTGATTCTCCCGCCTCAGTTCCCTGAGTAGCTGAGACTATAGGCATGCGCCACTACACCTGGCTAATTTTTATAGAGACAAGTCTTCACTATGTTGCCCAGGCTGGTCTCAAACTTCTGGGCTCAAGAAATCCTCCTACTTTGGCCTCCCAAAGTGCTGGGATTGTAGATGTGAGACCCTGTGCCTGGCCTCTACTTCTTTTTAACTTCTATTCCTTGCTCCTCTCTCTATGATTGTAGGACCCTCATCTTCCTTTATGGAAAGGATCTGTCTTATTAAAGAGACTTAAGGAAAGCCCAACCACAGTGCATCTTCATTTGTAGGTTGCAGCATCACCAGCAACTCCACCCTGGGCTTGCCTGCCCCCCAGGCACTCCTGCTCTGTAGCACCCATCTCAGCCTAGGCCTAGAAGAGTGAGATGACATGAAGGGCAAGGCTGTCAGATATCCAGTGGCTCTTGGCCATAAGAATGCTTCTTTTTGCCCTCTAACATGCAACTTTGAAAAGCTAGGTTTTTTCAGGTCTAATTTACCTATCATAAAATTCACCCATTTCAGCATACAGTTCTATGAATTTTGGCAAACGCATACAGTTATGGAACCACCACCATAATCAAGATACAGAACACTGACATGCATTTTTAAAAACAAGTGTTTTGATGTTTTTTTCTGATTTACATAATAACTGTCCCAGTGCTTCGCTTTGTCTTCACGAAGAAAAAGTCAAGTTGCAAAATTTGAACAAATATATTTTCCTCCTACCCAAATTCACATGTATACTGGATCTATAATAAGACAGTGAAAGAACAAAGATGTAGTTATCTGCCTTTCCATTGGGAGAGGCATGGCCAAGTTTATAACAGAAACGAGCCAGCAGCCACTTGAAAATTCAACAGAATGAGTTTTAGAGTTGGAAATAGAAGCAGAGTAGAAGCATATGCATCCACGTCAGGCATGGAGTTACACTGCCCACATATGTGTTTCCAACCTCAAGATAACTCCCTCAGTCACAAAGGAGCAAGTCTAGCTTTCTTCCTTACAGCTTCCTACCTGTGTCTATGTTCAGTGGTCTCAGACCGCCAGATGATCTGTCTTGTAGCCCAGAACATGATGTAGTGGGGAGAACATCTGATTTATGCTGTCAGGCAGAAGGTCTTTTATTATATTATAAATACAACCCCTTTGCTTAGCAACTGCCATTAAATCTCTTGGAGCTCACTCTCTAAGTTCCAGTTTCAATCTAAGGTGTAGCTTATCCAAGGCCATCAGGCAGCATAATGATGGCTAATAGTCATGGGAGCCTAACATATCATCTTCCTTTTCTGCCCTAGGTTTTTAGCACTAGCCAGTTCAGACAGTTCTAGGATGACTCAAATAGTAAACACATGATCAATTTAGAACTTATCACGAACTGCATTGGGCCAACATCCTAGACATCTGATATACCTGGAAGAACAACAGAAAAGCTCTCCCCACCAGGCTGTAGTAGTTCAGTGGTAACAACATGAGAACAGGTTGTTGAATCTCTCTTTTGACTCATTTCCACATCTGGAATATGCAATGATAAAAATAGTACCTGCAATCATAGACTTGTTGCACAGAATAAAAAGATAATATGTGAAAAAGTGAAAAATGGTGCTGGCAGTCAGGCTGTGATGGTCCTAACAGAATGTAAACATACTCTGGCAGACAAGTAAAGCTCAGAAAAAGCCATTCCAGGATCACGAGTAAACAAGCCAGACATAAGGCCACTCTACAACCACAAAATGACTAAACAGCCCCCTCTTTCAACTTATGCATTGGTTACTGCTTGTTTACTTGTTTGTTTCTTAAAGTAAAAATCTTCATTGCTATTTGAGCTGAAAATGTCATAGAAAGTATTTATTCTTGCCTTGAATCATAACTTTATAATGCACCTTGCAATATGTGTTACTGCTCCTTCTTAATCAATACCAACTTGTTCTCATCCTCCTGCCTCCAGATAAATATTAAGATGACCCATCACCAGATTGTTTTTACTTCTAGACAAAATCCAATCCAGAACTGGCCCCCACTACCTTAAACTCTCATTAGAACCACCCAGAATGCACTGAAATCTAGAAGAAGCCCCCACCCACTCCCTCTTACTGAGATGTCCAATGTGTCCTATGGGGTGCATTTCCCCTTGTGGAAGAAAGCTAAACAAACTTACCTTTTCTGTAGTGAGCAAAGTGTGTTATTTGTGCAGTGCCTTTTTGGCTACTCAGAATCTGTTTTATTTCTAATAACACATCTAATTTGGCAGACTCTTATTGTCAGCCAGCCAGCCCCTCAATCTCATTAGGCTTTCTCAATCCCCAAATAGAGCTATTTGGGGAATTTCCACAGTAAGCCAAAGAGACTTCTGGTTCTAAATAGTGCCTGGCTAACAGCCTCCAATCAGCCTTTCCAAACCCCTTGCTGAGATGTCCACAAAGCCAAAGCAAAGCCAGTTACAAACGAAGACTGACAACTCAGTGCCGGAATCTTGGAAGAAGTGACAATAATTATAAAGCAGATGGAGCTGGGCTGAGAATAACCCACCATGCTTTTACTTACGGCACATTCAGGATTGGCTCACAAATCAGATACCATCTGCAAAAGCAGAGATGAAAATGGTTTGCACCTCCCTAACAAATGTTCTCTGGCTCATGAACCCAGGCTCAGAGGGACCATAAAATAGGCAGACAGGTGTTCTTTATCCCATGTAGGCTTCTCTGGAAATTGCCCGAGTTTCATGGTCCTGTTTTGATCTCCACCTGTCTGCAACCCATCGCCTTTCTAAATTCAGGCAGAGATGGAAAATTCCAAAAAACACTGGAAACGACAAGGGAGGACGTGAGGAGATGGTGAAGGAGGTGAGAGACTAGGGATGTTGTACCCAGGGAATAAGTGAGGAATCAGAAAGGGTCTTAGTAACAGTGCATTCTGGGGGTTGTAGTTTTCATGTATTACATTTGCTGTATACAACAATGTCCATGGGGGCACAGGCAGAGAATATTAGAACCTTTATATCTATTTAGTTTTTGTTTAAAAATTTTAAAAGAAATTAAGTTTGTTGATAACAATAAATCCATATTTCATTAACTGATGTATCAAGTGTAATAAACAAGATTAATAATGGGGAAACTAGGTGAGGGTATATGAGAATTCTCCTCTGTCTTCCCAATTTTTCCATAAACATAAAACTGCTCTGAAGATAAAAATCTGTCAAAATACTTGAAAATAAAGAAACTAAGATTTATTATTATTTAATGTGCAATAATACTTGCACCCCAATTTGTGTTATATGTCAGGTGATCATTGTCACCTCCCATAAATGAGGGAGAAGAAGAAATTCAGCAACATGGAGGATTGACAGAGGCACCTTCACTAGGTCACTTATTTCTAGCATTTGGCAATGTTTTGTGGTTTATGCATGCTTAATTAAATAAATGCGAATTGCACTTAATTAAATGTGAATTGCAACATCTGGTTTTATGTAAGCTAATATTCCCAAAATGATA
This sequence comes from Chlorocebus sabaeus, assembly GCF_047675955.1. Classification (NCBI taxonomy): domain Eukaryota; kingdom Metazoa; phylum Chordata; class Mammalia; order Primates; family Cercopithecidae; genus Chlorocebus; species Chlorocebus sabaeus. Next base: position 26,713,423 of record NC_132911.1, on the reverse strand, counting down.
ACTGAGTTGAAAAGACTCCTGCAAAGAAAACATGGGTTACGAGGGGCGGAGCAAGATGGCCGAATAGGAACAGCTCCAGTCTCCAACTCCCAGTGCGAGTGACACAGAAGACAGGTGATTTCTCTATTTTCAACTGAAGTACTGGGTTCATCTCACTAGGGAGTGTGGGACAATCGGTGCTGGTCAGCTGCTGCAGCCCGACCAGCGAGAGCTGAAGCAGGGGGAGGCATCGCCTCACCTGGGAAGCGCAAGGGGGAAGGGATCCCTTTTCCTAGCCAGGGGAACTGAGACACACAACACCTGGAAAATCGGGTAACTCCCAACCCAATACTGCGCTTTACCAAGGATCTTAGCAAACAGGCACACCAGGAGAGTATATCCCACACCTGGCCGGGAGGGTCCCACACCCACGGAGCCTCCCTCATTGCTAGCACAGCAGTCTGCGATCTATGGCAAGGCAGCAGCGAGGCTGGGGGAGGGGCGCCCACCATTGCTGAGGCTTAAGTAGGTAAACAAAGCTGCTGGGAAGCTCGAACTGGGTGGAGCTCACAGCAGCTCAAGGAGTCCTGCCTATCTCTGTAGACTCCACCTCTGGGGACAGGGCACAGCTAAACAACAACAACAACAACAACAACAAAAAGCAGCTGAAACCTCTGCAGACGCCAGCGACTCTGTCTGACAGCTTTGAAGAGAGCAGTGGATCTCCCAACACGGAGGTGAGATCTGAGAACGGACAGACTGCCCGCTCAAGTGGGTCCCTGACCCCTGAGTAGCCAAACTGGGAGACATCCCCTACTAGGGGCAGACCAACACCCCACACCTCACACGGTGGAGTACACCCCTGAGAGGAAGCTTCCAAAGCAAGAATCAGACAGATACACTCGCTGTTCAACAATATTCTATCTTCTGCAGCCTCTGCTGCTGATACCCAGGCAAACAGGATCTGGAGTGGACCTCAAGCAATCTCCAACAGACCTACAGCTGAGGGTCCTGACTGTTAGAAGGAAAACTAACAAACAGGAAGGACACCCACACCAAAACCCCATCAGTACATCACCATCATCAAAGACCAGAGGCAGATAAAACCACAAAGATGGGGAAAAAGCCGGGCAGAAAAGCTGGAAATTCAAAAAATAAGAGCGCATCTCCCCCGGCAAAGGAGCGCAGCTCATCGCCAGCAATGGATCAAAGTTGGATGGAGAATGACTTTGACGAGATGAGAGAAGAAGGCTCCAGTCCATCAAACTTTTCAGAGCTAAAGGAGGAATTACGTACCCAGCGCAAAGAAACTAAAAATCTTGAAAAAAAAGTGGAAGAATTGATGGCTAGAGTAATTAATGCAGAGAAGCTCACAAACGAAATGAAAGAGACGAAAACCATGGCACGAGAAATACGTGACAAATGCACAAGCTTCAGTAACCAACTCGATCAACTGGAAGAAAGAATGTCAGCGATTGAGGATCAAATGAATGAAATGAAGCGAGAAGAGAAACCAAAAGAAAAAAGAAGAAAAAGAAATGAACAAAGCCTGCAAGAAGTATGGGATTATGTAAAAAGACCAAATCTACGTCTGATTGGGGTGCCTGAAAGTGAGGGGGAAAATGGAACCAAGTTGGAAAACACTCTTCAGGATATCATCCAGGAGAACTTCCCCAATCTAGTAGGGCAGGCCAACATTCAAATCCAGGAAATACAGAGAATGCCACAAAGATACTCCTCGAGAAGAGCAACTCCAAGACACATAATTGCCAGATTCACCAAAGTTGAAATGAAGGAAAAAATCTTAAGGGCAGCCAGAGAGAAAGGTCGGGTTACCCACAAAGGGAATCCCATCAGACTAACAGCAGATCTCTCGGCAGAAACTCTCCAAGCCAGAAGAGAGTGGGGGCCAATATTCAACATTCTTAAAGAAAAGAATTTTCAACCCAGAATTTCATATCCAGCCAAATTCAGTTTCATAAGTGAAGGAGAAATAAAATCCTTTACAGATAAGCAAATGCTTGGAGATTTTGTCACCACCAGGCCTGCCTTACAAGAGACCCTGAAGGAAGCACTAAACATGGAAAGGAACAACCGGTACCAGCCATTGCAAAAACATGCCAAAATGTAAAGACCATCAAGGCTAGGAAGAAACTGCATCAACTAACGAGCAAAATAACCAGTTAATATCATAATGGCAGGATCAAGTTCACACATAACAATCTTAACCTTAAATGTAAATGGACTAAATGCTCCAATTAAAAGACACAGACTGGCAAACTGGATAAAGAGTCAAGACCCATCAGTTTGCTGTATTCAGGAGACCCATCTCACATGCGAAGACATACATAGGCTCAAAATAAAGGGATGGAGGAAGATCTACCAAGCAAATGGAGAACCAAAAAAAAGCAGGAATTGCAATACTAGTCTCTGATAAAACAGACTTTAAACCATCAAAGATCAAAAGAGACAAGGCCATTACATAATGGTAAAGGGATCAATTCAACAGGAAGAGCTAACTATCCTAAATATATATATGCACCCAATACAGGAGCACCCAGATTCATAAAGCAAGCCCTTAGAGACTTAAAAAGAGACTTAGACTCCCATACAGTAATAATGGGAGACTTCAACACCCCACTGTCAACATTAGACAGATCAACGAGACAGAAAATTAACAAGGATATCCAGGAATTGAACTCATCTCTGCAGCAAGCAGACCTAATAGACATCTACAGAACTCTTCACCCCAAATCAACAGAATATGCATTCTACTCAGCATCACATCACACTTATTCCAAAACTGACCACATAATTGGAAGTGAAGCACTCCTCAGCAAATGTACAAGAACAGAAATTATAACAAACTGTCTCTCAGACCACAGTGCAATCAAACTAGAACTCAGGACTAAGAAACTCAATCAAAACTGCTCAACTACATGGAAACTGAATAACCTCCTGAATGACTACTGGGTGCACAATGAAATGAAGGCAGAAATAAAGATGTTCTTTGAAACCAATGAGAACAAAGATATAACATACCAGAATCTCTGGGACACATTTAAAGCAGTGTGTAGAGGGAAATTTATAGCACTAAATGCACAGAAGAGAAAGCTGGAAAGATCTAAAATCGACACTCTAACATCACAATTAAAAGAACTAGAGAAGCAAGAGCAAACACATTCAAAAGCTAACAGAAGGCAAGAAATAACTAAGATCAGAGCAGAACTGAAGAAGATAGAGACACAAAAAACCCTCCAAAAAATCAATGAATCCAGGAGTTGGTTTTTTGAAAAGATCAACAAAATTGATAGACTGCTAGCAAGACTAATAAAGAAGAAAAGAGAGAAGAATCAAATAGACGCAATAAGAAATGATAAAGGGGATATCACCACCGACCCCACAGAAATACAGACTACCATCAGAGAATACTATAAACACCTATATGCAAATAAACTAGAAAATCTAGAAGAAATGGATAATTTCCTGGACACTTACACTCTCCCAAGACTAAACCAGGAAGAAGCTGAATTTCCGAATAGACCAATAGCAGACTCTGAAATTGAGGCAATAATTAATAGCCTACAAACCAAAAAAAGTCCAGGACCAGATGGATTCACAGCTGAATTCTACCAGAGGTACAAGGAGGTGCTGGTACCATTCCTTCTGAAACTATTCCAATCAACAGAAAAAGAAGGAATCCTCCCTAACTCATTTTATGAGGCCAACATCATCCTGATACCAAAGCCTGGCAGAGACACAACAAAAAAAGAGAATTTTAGATCAATATCCCTGATGAACATCGATGCAAAAATCCTCAATAAAATACTGGCAAACCGGATCCAGCAGCACATCAAAAAGCACATCATGATCAAGTGGGCTTCATCCCTGGGATGCAGGGCTGGTTCAACATATGCAAATCAATAAACGTAATCCAGCATATAAACAGAACCAAAGACAAAAACCACATGATTATCTCAATAGATGCAGAAAAGGCCTTTGACAAAATTCAACAGCCCTTCATGCTAAAAACTCTCAATAAATTCGGTATTGATGGAATGTATCTCAAAATCATAAGAGCTATTTATGACAAACCCACAGCCAATATCATACTGAATGGGCAAAAACTGGAAAAATTCCCTTTGAATACTGGCACAAGACAGGGATGCCCTCTCTCACCACTCCTATTCGACATAGTGTTGGAAGTTCTGGCTAGGGCAATCAGGTAAGAGAAAGAAATAAAGGGTATTCAGTTAGGAAAAGAAGAAGTCAAATTGTCCCTCTTTGCAGATGACATGATTGTATATTTAGAAAACCCCATTGTCTCAGCCCAAAATCTCCTTAAGCTGATAAGCAACTTCAGCAAAGTCTCAGGATACAAAATAAATGTGCAGAAATCACAAGCATTCTTATACACCAGCAACAGACAAACAGAGAGCCAAATCATGAATGAACTTCGATTCACAATCGCTTCAAAGAGAATAAAATACCTAGGAATCCAACTTAAAAGGGATGTGAAGGACCTCTTCAAGGAGAACTACAAACCATGCTCAGTGAAATCAAAGAGGACACAAACAAATGGAAGAACATACCATACTCATGGATAGGAAGAATCAATATCGTGAAAATGGCCATACTGCCCAAGGTTATTAATAGATTCAATGCCATCTCCATCAAGCTACCAATGAGTTTCTTCAAAGAATTGGAAAAAACTGCTTTAAAGTTCATATGGAACCAAAAAAGAGCCCGCATCTCCAAGACAATCCTAAGTCAAAAGAACAAAGCTGGAGGCATCACGCTACCTGACTTCAAACTATACTACAAGGCTCCAGTAACCAAAACAGCATGGTACTGGTACCAAAACAGAGATATAGACCAATGGAACAGAACAGAGTCCTCAGAAATAATACCACACATCTACAGCCATCTGATCTTTGACAAACCTGACAAAAACAAGAAATGGGGAAAGGATTCCCTGTTTAATAAATGGTGCTGGGAAAATTGGCTAGCCATAAGTAGAAAGCTGAAACTGGATCTTTTCCTTACTCCTTAAACGAAAATTAATTCAAGATGGATTAGAGACTTAAATGTTAGACCTAATACCATAAAAACCCTAGAAGAAAACCTAGGCAATGTCATTCAGGACATAGGCATGGGGAAGGACTTCATGTCTAAAACACCAAAAGCAACGGCAGCAAAAGCCAAAATTGACAAATGGGATCTAATTAAACTAAAGAGCTTCTGCACAGCAAAAGAAAGTACCATCAGAGTGAACAGGCAACCTACAGAATGGGAGAAAATTTTTGTAATCTACTCATCTGACAAAGGGCTAATATCCAGAACCTACAAAGAACTCAAACAAATTTACAAGAAAAAAACAACCCCATCAAAAAGTGGGCAAAGGATATGAACAGACATTTCTCAAAAGAAGACATTCATACAACCAACAGACACATGAAAAAATGCTCATCATCACTGGCCATCAGAGAAATGCAAATCAAAACCACAATGAGATACCATCTCACACTAGTTAGAATGGCAATCATTAAAAAGTCAGGAAACAACAGGTGCTGGAGAGGATGTGGAGAAATAGGAACACTTTTACACTGTTGGTGGGATTGTAAACTAGTTCAACCATTATGGAAAACAGTATGACGATTCCTCAAGGATCTAGAACTAGAAATACCATACGACCCAGCCATCTCGTTACTGGGTGTATACCTAAAGGATTATAAATCATGCTGCTATAAAGACACATGCACATGTATGTTTATTGTGGCACTATTCACAATAGCAAAGACTTGGAATCAACCCAAATGTCCATCAGTGACAGACTGGATTAAGAAAATGTGGCACATTTACACCATGGAATACTATGCAGCCATAAAAAAGGATGAGTTTGTGTCCTTTGTGGGGACATGGATGCAGCTGGAAATCATCATTCTCAGCAAACTTTCACAAGAACCGAAAACCAAACACTGCATGTTTTCACTCATAGGTGGTAACTGAACAAGGAGATCACTTGGACTCGGGAAGGGGAACATCACACATCACACACTGGGGTGTATAATGGGGAGGGGGGAGGGGGGAGAGATTGCATTGGGAGTTATACCTGATGTAAATGACGAGTTGATGGGTGCTGACGAGTTGATGGGTGCAGCACACCAACATGGCACAAGTATACATATGTAACAAACCTGCACGTTATGCACATGCACCCTAGAACTTAAAGTATAATAATAATAAAAAACATGGGTTACATGTAATACTAGTAATGTTAGCATAAATAAATAGCAAGAAAATGGCAGATGTGACTCCTGGTTTGGCTCTTTCTTTTAGTCACATAAGTAAAAACAGTTCTTCAAGAAAACCATTCAAAATATTTTTATTAACACATTTTGTCTATTATTAACTACAACATTATGAATCATAAAACTTTTCCTATGTGTTTATTATACCTTTCATATTAGCTAATTAAATATAAAACTGCCATCATTAGCAAGACATTTAAAAACTTTGTCTTAACCAAGACACAAAGACAAACTTCTGCATCTTTCTCGGTGATGTTTAAAGGCCTGCCTTATGCAAGGGGGAACATCATTAAAGTGTACTAAGCATATTCATACATATTTAGCATCTGCTTTTGAGGTTTCTGACTTAATAAACACAGTCTTATGTCATACAAATGGCCAAGAGAAATATAAAAAAATGCTTAACATCACTAATCATCAGAAAAATGCAAATCAAAATTACAATGAGACATCTCACTCCAGTAAAAATGGCTGTTATCAAAAAGACAAAAAAATAACAAATGCTGGCAAAGATGCAGAGAAAAGAAAACTCTCACCCACTGTTGGTGGGAATGTAAATTAGTACAGCCATTATTAAAAACAGTGTGCAGGTTTCTCAAGAAACTAAAAATAGAATTACCGTATGATGCAGCAATTTCAATGCTGGATATTTTTCCAAAAGAGAGAAAAGTATACCAAAGGGATTCCTGCATCCCCCTGCCATGTTTACTGCAGCACTATTCACCATAGCCAAGATATGGAATTAACCTAAGTGTCTATCAGTGGATGAATGGATAAGGAAAATGTGGTACCTATACACAATGGAATATATTCAGCCATAAAAAAGAATGAAATTCTGTCCTTTGTGGCAACATGGATGGAACTGGAGGGCATTATGTTAAGTGAAATAAGCCAGGCACAGAAAGACAAATAGCACATGTTCTCACTCAAATGTGTGAGCTAATACAATTTACCTGATGAAGGTAGAGAGTAGAATGGTGGTTACCAGAGCCTGGGAGGGTGAAAAAGAGGAGATAAAGAAAGGCCAGTGGATATTAAACATACAGTTAAATAGGAGGAATAAGTTCTAATGTTCAATAGTAGAGTAGGGCAACTATAGTTAACAATAATTTATTTCGAAATAGCTGGAAGAAAAGACATGGAATGTTCATAAAAGAAATGATAAATGTTTGAAGTGATGGTTATTCTAATTATCCTGATTTGATCATTGTACATTACACGTTGTATATACATATATCAAAATATCACATACACCCCATAAATATGTACATATGATGTATCAATAAAAAAGAAAAAGCAATAAACAAAAGCTAAATCTAAGCATACTTGATATGGCTTGGCTGTGTCCCCACCCAAATCTCATCTTGAAATTTAGTTCCCATAATCCCCATATGTTGTGGGAGGGACCCAGTGGGAGGTAATTTAATCACGGAGGAGGTTATCTTCATGCTATTCTCATGATAGTGAGTGAGTTCTCATGAGATCTGATGGGTTTGTAAGGGGCGTTTTCCTCTTTTGCTCAGTACTTCTCATTGCTGCTGCCATGTGAAGAAGGACATTTCCTTTCTGCCGTGATTGTAAGTTTCCTGAGGCCTTTCCAGCCATGCTGAATTGTGAGTCAATTAAACCTCTTTCCTTTATAAATTTCCCAATCTCGGGTATGTCTTTATCAGCAGCATGATAAAGGAATAATACAATACTTCTTTTTTAAAAAAGTTGTATGCCATTGAGGAGACAATATGCCATTGTTTTTCCTGCTATCATAAAAATAGCTGACTATTAGTTGAAAACTAAGTGACAAACTAAAATGTGTTTATTGGATAGGAGATGCTGGTGTAAATATACCAGTATTGCCAAGTATTTGAAGAAATGTATCAGGATTAAGTACACATTTTAGAAAGCTTGCTATGTTATTTTGTCATATATTGTAGAATCTTCTAGATTCTGTTTTCATAATGAAATGCAGAAAGAAATGTTTCTTGCTGTACTTCACTGAAGAAGGATATTCTGATGATGACATATTTTGGGGATTAAATTTTTAAATGAATGTAATGTTTGATGGGGAAATTATGCAAGTGTTACCATTGATGGAATGATTTCTGCAACTGTGGTAAAGAAATAATTCTGGGGGAAGCTTACAAAGCTGGCATCTCCTTGCAAATTTATTCACCATGTCATTTATAAGCAAGCTCTTGAGGCAAAGAAATAGGTGCTAAACATGTGCAAAGGGCTGTAGCAGTTCTTCAATTCCATTTCATTTACATGTGCATTTATAAAAGCATGACTTTCAAATTAGAATGCTTTTAATGAGATGGGTTGTGACGGTGCAGGTCTTTGGTATTACACAGTTGGTAATCATTAATGGCAAAGTACCTAAAGAGTTCCATGTAAAAAGGAGACATTCATTTTTCTCTTCTGAAGTACTTGTGTTGATTTTTTCTGTTTTCTACCTAGCAGATCTTTCTGAGGAAATGAATTATCTGTCCCTTAGGGGCAAAGTTGATATTTGAAACATATGGAATATAATCTCTGAAAGAACCGTGTGGTGGAAAGTGCATTTTTAAACATTTGAAATTGTAAGAAACATAACAAAACTTATCATCTTAATAATTTTTAAGTGTACAGCTCAGTAATGTGAAGTATATTCGCATTGTTGTGCAATAGATCTTTGAATACAGATATTTAACAGTTACCTCTGGGTAGGAGGATTTGTTTTTGTTCTATTTTGGCATTTTTCAGGTTTTTTTTTTTTCCAATTACTATGTATTGCCTTATAATATCAAAATCAAATTATTTTTAAAAATGTATTTGACAAATAATTGGCACTCTACAAAAGGGAGATCTCCCCACCCCCCCCCCCCCAAAAAAAAAGGCTGGGCGCGGTGTCTCATGCCTGTAATCCCAGCACTTTGGGAGGCAGAGGTGGGCAGATCATGAGGTCAGGAAATCGAGACCATTCTGGCTAACATGGTCTCTACTAAGAATACAAAAAAAATTAGCCGGGCTTGGTGACTGGCGCCTGTAGTCCCAGCTACTCGGGAGACTGAGGCAGGAGAATGGTGTGAACCCTGGAGGTGGAGCTTGCAGTGAACTGAGATCGCACCACTGCACTCCAGCCTGGGCGACAGAGGGAGACTGTGTCTCAAAATAAATAAATAAATAAAAATAAATAAATTAATTAAAAAAACGCAAACCAAAGCTCTCGTCTGATAACTGGAATAAATAAAGCCACAACAAGCAATATCCACGAGAGAGTGCAGTACTTTTGCTAGGGTTGGTTGTAAGTGAACTAGAATCTTGCAGTAGTTGTTTCTTCCTCGGTTATACTCGGTTATATTCCCCTGTGTGTGGGAGAACGAATTTGAAGTCGTTTTTCAGTCATGGGATCTGAGGCTGGACTCCATTTGCTCTTCTGAGAGCTTTAGTTGATGAGCAATTGGAGGGGAACTGGAACCCTAGGAGGTAGGCAGTTCCCAAAGACCACGGCAGTCTCAAGGACAGCGTGAAGTTCTCAGTCAGATGGAATTCGGATGTTGCTGGCCTAAAATGTGAAACTGTTCAGAAGAGTTTGGTAATGCAGCGAGCTGCCAGTTTCTCCCATCCAGAGGAAGCACAGCGGGGAACTGGAAGGGGTGCAGCCCGGGCTAGCAAGCAGCGGGAGAGGACCACCCGAGACCCTCACCATGCCTGCACCCTCTCCCAACCAGGGGCGGAGTGGTCCTGTGGAGTCATGAGTCCTGGCAAAGCTCACGTCCCCTCAGGAGGGGACATTTCCTACCAGTCCTTCCCTGGAGTTTAAGTGAGTCAAATTAGAATGCAGGAAATACTGAATTTCCCAAGCCATCCCATTTTACCAACAGTTTCTTTTTCACTTTTCCACTGGAAAGAGTTGATGACCAATCTCTTTAAAAGAAGAGAACATTGGTGCTGTGAGTTTAAATCTCGCGGCTATCACTTATTAGCCACTCTTGGCATCAATATCTTCATGTATAACATATATCATAATAAACTATGTAATACATAGTAATATGTATTATTAAATCGTATTAATCATTAAATACCTGTATTTAGAGATCGGTTCCACAACAATGTGAATATACTTAACGCTACTGAACACTTAAAAATGGTTAAGATGGTAAATGTTATAATCCTATAAAACACATAATAATAATAAGCCTGCTTCTATAACTGATGTGAATAGAAATAAGAAGACATAAATCTGATAACACAGTCTCTGGCCTATAGTAAGTACTTAATGCAGATTTATTACTATTGGTTTTTTTTTTTTTCTTTAAGAGACATGGTCTTTCTCTGTCACCCAGGCTAAAATGCAGTGGTACAGTCGTAGCTCACTGCAGCGCAGAACACCTGGGCTCAAACGATGCTCCCATCTCAGCCTCCAGAATAGCTAGGACTACAGGTGCAGGCCACTACACCTGGCTAATTTTTTATTTTATTTTCATAGGGACAGGGATCTCGCTATGTTGCCAAGGCTGGTCTCTAACTCCTGGCCTCAAGTGAGCCTCTCATCTCAGCCTCTATAAGCTCTGGGATTACAGGCATGAACCACCATACCTGCCCTGCTATTGTTATTTTTATTAGTATTTGTTGTCATTATCATCACTTCCTCCCTAGTCCCTGGTTCTTCCAACCTAGCAGGGATTTACCCTTGGATGATGCCTCCCTCTTGGAGTGTGCCCTTCTTTCCCAGGAAGATATATGTGATCTGAATCCCAGTTCTGCAGTTAGGAACTGGAATTGTTCAGTGTTAATTCTGGGGGTGGCTAAAACTGTTTGTGATGGTCAGTTTTATGTGTCCATTTAACTAGGGCCGTGGTGTTCCCAGATATCTGGTTAAACATTATCTCTTGATGTGTCTTTGAGGGTGTTTCCAGAATAAGTGAGCATCTGAATTGGTGGGCTGAGTAAGGTAGATTGCCCTTCCTACCCCAGCGCCCATGTGGGTGAGCACCATTCAATCTATTGAGAGCCTGAAAAAACAAAGAGGTGGGAGAAGTTTGAGTTCTGTCTCTGCCTGACTGCTTGAGTGTGGCATCCATCTTCTCCTGCCTTCCAACTAGCACTTACACCATTGGCTGTCCAGGTTGTCAGGTCTTCAGAGTTGGACTAGAACTCACACCGTCAGTTCTTCTATTTCCAGACCTTTGGACTCAGACTGGAACTACACCGTTGACTTTCCTGGGTTTTCAGCTTAGAGATGGCAGAATGTGGGACTTCTCAGCCTCCATAATCATATGAACCATTTCCTTATAACAAATGTCTATATCTTTGACTTTATCTATACCCTGTTGGTTCTGTCTTTCTGGAGAACCTTGTCTAATAAGCTATTGTTAAGCTTAGAGACGCCACCACAATCATTAGCCTAGTACAGGCTGGGGCAGGTATGAAAAGATCATGATACTTACTCAATCACGTTATCCACATACGGCTCCATTTTTGGAATTTATTTGATTGTAAATAACAGACAGTAACAATGCCTTCATGCAAAGAGATGCCTCTGACAATTCCATGACCATACAAGGGTCATCCTGGGATGGCAGAAGGATGATAATTCACCCTGCTGAGTGCAGGTAGACAGCTGTTTATTGATGGGTGGTTCTCTGGGCCCTGAGAGTGGAGTGGAGGAGTGGGGAGTGCAGGTGCTATTATTGATTCCTCTTCTCTGTACTTATCAACACAAAACAAACCTTCTGCATCCCTTACTTAGACTTTCCTTGACCCTGGGGTCCTCAGGCTCGGTAGGGAGAGAAGGTATAATGGATTTCCTTTTATTCTTTTCCTCACCCCGAAGTGTGTAACTCTCATTTATTGTTCTTTGGTGTGTAATGACAGGACTACAGTGATGCCTGGCATCTTAAAAAATCATTTGATTTATTTCCTATTAGGAAACCATAAGTTCTTGCTTTTTAAATTAAACAAAAATTTAAAGTAAATAAAAATTAACTTTTAAACACTTGCAATCTTTTTTACTGATGTGGACAGTTTCATCAGTGGTAACTTGGAAAACCAAATACGAAGTGAGCCATGGATGTCTGATAATCCCCAGTAACTGGATCCCTCCTATGGCAACACTGTGATGTGGCATTTTTTGCACTCCAAAATACCTGGATATAATCAGACTCAGGGATTTTTCTCTGTTTTCACTTGTGTACTATGAAGAACTTTATGCCTCAGTTCTGATTGCAGAGAAAAAGCTGCTGATCATCAGACATGGCATCATAGAGCTATTTTCCATTTGGGGATCTTTGTCTTCAGTTCCAGTGGGCAGTGGCCTTAGGAAACTAGGGGTGCCATGATGGGTGCTTTGGAAAGGGCTTGCTAGTGGTAAGTCAGGACTACAGCTTCTGAGTTAGAAAACCTGGGTTTGAATCTCAGCTGTGACCCTTTCTAGCAGTTAGCCTTGGCAAATTGTTACCAAAACACCAGGGGTTCTGTCTAGGTCCTGCCGCTTGCCACACAGAAAGCCAATCACTTAGACAACAAGTACTGCCAAGGAAGCAGCTTTAATCAGGTGCCATAGCCGAGATGGGACATCAGTCTCAAATTCATCTCCCTGACTGGCTAAATGTAACCATGTGTGGGAAAACAGTAATTAGGGAGGGGTAAGGAAGAGAAGTTGGTTCATAGGAAGCAGGTGGTCCATCAGGCAATCATGATGGGTTAAGGGGTCTGGCGTCTCATTGTCTGCATGAGGTGATGTGGCAAGTTTTAGTTCCTTGATACTATCTGGGAGGCCTAATGCTTGATTTCCTGAGAAAGGAACTTAGATAAGACAAATGTAACTTTTTTAAGTTTTAAGACTGAAAAGGTCAATTTTAACTCATTTAAAGGAACCATAAACATTAGTTTTATGGGACAATTGGGCCATTTTCAAAACCAGTGGTGTTACTGGTGGAGGGTGTCTGGGTTCTTGGCATCTTGAGCAAAGAATTGGACAAAACACAAAGCAAGAAAAGAGTGAAGCAACAAAAGCAGAGAAAATGAAAGTACACTCCACAGTGTGGGAGTGGACCCAAGCATAGGGGCTCGAAGGCCCCATTACAGAATTTTTTGGGATTTGAATACCCTCTAGAGGATTCCATTGGTTACTTGATATACGCCTTATGTAAATGAAAAGGAGTTAACAAAATCATTTACTGGGCATATGCCCTATGAAGAGGCTATTTCCTGTCATAGCTGAAGTATGAATCAGACTTATGTTCCCTGCCTCCAGACCCTTTTTCCTGCCTCAGTGGTATCAACCTCACTTTCTGCTTATGCAAAATGAGGACAGTACCCCAAATGAGGGAAGTATCCACTTTCACAGGATTGCTGTAACCATTAAATGACAAAAAGGACGTAAACTGTTCCCAGCCCTCAATTTGTCAATAATTTGGAGGGAGATTCCCTCCCCTGGCCTTGTACCATTTTCTGAAGTGTGTTTGTGCCCTCCCTCCCTCTGGCTAAGTCAAGGAGAAGTCCACAGCAGCCTAGAGGAGGCAGAGCAACTCTGCAGCCTGGGCTTGCTGGGGGAAGGCAACCAGGACTTCAGACGACAAAAGTGTTGGCAGAGCTTGGAGTGTCCATGGAGACAGGAGCAAGGCCCATGGGCTCCCATTGTAAGTACTGCAGCCTCCTCCCCAGAGCCCAGGCCGTGGGCATCCTGAGCAGGGTTGCTCTAGCTACCTCTTCCCTCTTCACTCCACATTGGGCAACTTCCCTGCCCTCAAGACTTCGGCTCTCATTCCAAAGCTTATGCCTCAGTGGGGTAGCCTCTAATTACTCTGTGGGGATAAATTATGTTGTGTTTTGTTAGTTAAGCTCTTTACAAATTTTAATTAATTAACAGGTGTCAGACGATTATTTCTAATTTTTTAAAATAATGCATTTTTTTGTCTGAATACAAAATGCATGCTCATTGTAGAATATTTGGAAAACAATAAAGAAGGAAATGGAAACCACCCAAAGCTATAGTATATGGAGAAAAACCTGACTTCACCTGTTGTTACTGAACATTTCAAAACACCCTTTACAGAATGGTCCTACGACGCATGACCATTTTCTTGCAGTACCTTCACCTTGTTCAGCACTGTCCTCTCTCCCTAATCCTCTTTCCCCTGCTTTATCCAGTGGTGCTTTCTGATGTGATTCTTCTTGTCTTCCTGTTGAACTCCCATCATTGTCAGTTTTGTGTTTTTTTCGGTAAAGTATGGAAGTCTATTATAAAGTAAAGTTTTGATGTACTGGATATCAGGTAATACCTGATGTCAGGTATTTATACTGTGTATCTACCCAGAGGAAAAGAAGTCATTATATGAAAGGATACTTTCTGACACATGTGTAGAGCAGCACAGTTCACAATTGCAAAAATGTGGAACCAGCTCAAATGCCCATCAGTCAATGAGTGGATAAAGAAACTGTGACATATATATATCATCTATATCATATATTATATACATGTATATACCACAGTTATCATATATATAATATATATAAATACTAAGCCATAAAAAGGACTGAATTAATGGCATTCGCAGCAACCTGGATGAGATTGGAGACTATTATTTTAAGTGAAGTAACTCAGGAATGGAAAACCAAACCTCATATGTTCTCACTTACAAGTGGGAGATAAGCTATGAGGATGCAAAGGCATAAGAGTGATACAATGGACTTTGGGAACTCAGGGCAGGGAGGGGGAAAGGATAGGAAGTGGGTGAGGGATAAAAGACTACAAATTGGATTCCGTGTATACAAATTGATTCAGTGTATCCAGTTGATGGGTGCACAAAAATCTCACAAATCACCACTAAAGAACTTACTCATGTAACCAGATACCACCTGTTCACCAAAAACCTATGGAAATAAAAAATAATAAAAAAAAAAGAATTTGAAAGTCAATAAATGTTTTAGTTGCAGAGAACAGAAACCCATTCACAGAAGTTCAAGGGAAACAAGAATCTCTTTAAAAGGAGCATCCTGGTCAGGAGATCGAGACCATCCTGGCTAACATGGTGAAACCCCGTCTCTACTAAAAAATACAAAAAACTAGCCAGGCGAGGTGGCGGGCATCTGTAGTCCCAGCTACTCAGGAGGCTGAGGCAGGAGAATGGTGTGAACCTGGGAGGTGGAGCTTGCAGTGAGCCGAGATGGCGCCACTGCACTCCAGCCTGGGCGACAGAGCCAGATTCCATCTCAAAAAAAAAAAAAAAAAAAAGGAGCATTCTGAGCTCAGTTGCTGGAACAACAGGTGGGCATCACAGGAGGCTCTTCTCAACTCTCTAAATGAGGTGCCTGGTGGCTTTGCCTCTCTGCTCCTCCCTGTGTGTCTGTTGCATTCTACTCTTTCACACTTGTTCATCACCTTCTTTTTGTGGCTGTCCCCATGTGGTGGAAGGCCTGGTGGTCTTTCAGCTCAATTTCCTCCTCCTCCCTGTCTCTAACTCTGTTTGTTCAGCCCAGTGAGATCAGACCAGTTCAGTGGGATCAGACATCTGTGGCTGGAACGGAGAGGGTGGGGACTGCTATTCCCTCCAGAAACGTGGATGGGATGGATTCTTTAAGAAGCGAGTCTGAGCCAGGCACACACCCTAAAAGATACCATTAACAGTGTGGGAGAGAGAATAGATAGACCAGATAAAACAAGCATTTCAAAGCCAGCCAGATTCCTCAGAGACTCACACTAAACATCACTTCAGTGCAGCTTCACTGACTCTCTCCGGGAAGCTAATACCTGTTCCTACCTTGAATTCCTTTCTTGCTCTAGCATTTATAATGTTGTATTTTAATTCTCTCTCTACACACCTTACTTTTCTGCATAGACGGTGAACTCCCACAAAGCAGAAACTATTTTCTCTCTATTTATCTCCACATCGACACTCCTATTCCAGTGTCTAGCACAGGATATTCTGCATCAATGTTTGTGGAATTCATGCAAAAAGAGTAGGAAGTGAAAAAGTAAATAAGAGAAGGAATAAAGGCTGTAAGGAATTTCTAAATAGAGAAATTTCTTACAGGAACACACCTCTTTAGGAGAACATTGGTTGGTGTTATTTGAAGAACTAATCTCTCTGTTTAAAACAATAGTTCCTGTGTTGCCTAGCTTTGCTGGCACTCTTTCTGAAGGCTTTTAAGCAGGATGCACAGCAGTACATGAGGGTTTTGAGCCTTACAGGCTGTTTTTCAAAAGACTTGACCCTGAACTTTCAGGGCTTGGTGATGGCTCCAAGGCTGCCTGGGAATGGGATTAGGTTGAGTGTCTGATTAGACTGGACTGTCTTTCCCATTTGTGGTTAGGTATCCTGGATACTTGTGGATACTTGGCAGGCTGCAGAGCAAGGAAAACTAAAAATGTCCCCAGTGAGTGAGAGAGAAAGCTTGAGAACTCGGTGGAAATTTCAGGTTGCATGGATTTTTTTTTTTTTAAGATTTTGATGTTATTTTCTCAGATGATTACAGTGGCTTGGCAGAGAGTCACATATCCAAGAATGATCATCAGAGAAATGGCTTATGTAAAATGCTGGTGGGGATGAGGGGAGGGACCGTGGTAACTTTCATGAACAGTCTTAGGAAGAGAACCCTGGAAATCAAGAGACTTGCACCTCAAATCTGCCAGTCAGCTGTGGCATTTTGTGTGAGTCTCCTAAGTAAACGTAACACTACACTAATATTAAGGGTAAAATCAGGGAAGGAAGTTGCCTAAAAGATTTGTATCATCCCCTTTTGCCTGGTTTTTACATCTCATACTCTTAAGTTTGTAGAGATGGTCATAGAACAAGTTGTAAGTTGTTGCAATTTGGTTTTGAAACCCATGCATCCATCTCAATGCCACATTCTTCTTCCTCAGTTCTCTCAGGTCTCTGCGTATCCTCACAATGTGTCTTCTCACTGCACGTTTTAACCTGGTGGACTGAAGTTCCCATATGGAAGTCCACCCAGACTAGCTTGTTTTTAATGTTTCTCATGATCAAAAATTATCTCTCGTGCCCCAGTTAGCCCTCATGAAATCGTCTGCTACCTCAGTTTACCTTATCTTAGGTACTAGAAGGCATCAAGTATACATGAACTAATTCACCATAAGGCATACAGGACTGGTAGGCAGTTGTCCATGCTCTCAAGATGAGTACACTCTGATATGAGAACATATGAAAACTTAAAGAAATCTCTGGTTGGTATAAATACCAGTGAAGATGTCAGGCAGTATACTAAGTTTAAGAGGTGTTTGGGGCCGGGCACAGTGGCTCAAGCCTGTAATCCCAGCACTTTGGGAGGCCGAGACGGGCAGATCACGAGGTCAGGAGATCGAGACCATCCTGGCTAACCCGGTGAAACCCCGTCTCTACTAAAAAATACAAAAAACTAGCCGGGCGAGGTGGCGGGCGCCTGTAGTCCCAGCTACTCGGGAGGCTGAGGCAGGAGAATGGCGTAAACCCGTTAGGCGGAGCTTGCAGTGAGCTGAGATCCGGCCACTGCACTCCAGCCTGGGCAACAGAGCGAGACTCCGTCTCCAAAAAAAAAAAAAAAAAAAAAGGTGTTTTGAATAAAAATCTTCCTTGTGCCCCTTAAAATTTTACCATGCAGACAATCACCAATTCTGTCTCTACATATCCTTGACTCAGATGAAGACTCAAAATCAGCTTCATATCAAAAGCGCAATCCTTCTTTGGCTTCAGTAGTAACCTCTAAAATAACATGGATCTCACTCCTTAGTTACCACTATTGTCTTCTTTCATAACTGATGTTCAGTAATCGAGCCACTGCACATTCAAGTATTTATTCCCCTGGAAATACTGCCTGCTCCTGCAAATGAGGCTGCAGTGATCTGTTCTTGAAATAAGCCTAAATCTGGCAAACAGTAATCTTCTTGCTAATTGACCAATTCATTTCCAGGTTTAAGTGCACTATTCATTGACCACTCTCTCCCACTCAACTGCATGCTCTTCATTTATTCAAAGGATGTGTTTTCAACTCGATTCTGCCCTCTCGACATTTGGCACATCAGTACATTCTCTTGGTAAGCTTTATAGGTGCCACAGACACATTTTTTTTCTGTGTAAAGAGATAATTGCCTTTCAGTAATCTTGGTGCATTCTTTCCATTTCTTCACATACAATGTGAGTAATTAGGCTCTCTGAGAATGAATTGAATTAGGCATTGAGGAGTCAGAAAGAGCTTTTTAATGTTCAAATTTTCCTAGACCTCTGTAATACGTTTGCTGGACTCCCAGAGGCTAGACAGTTTTATTCACTAACTCTTCAGGGTCCTGATGCCCTAGAGAGATGTTCTTTATAGCCATCCCCAACAAATTAAACAATTATTATTCAGTCCCGCATTTCCTGTCAGGGTGCATAGCAAATGTTTTATAGCCGATATTTTAATAAGGTTGATCCACAGTCCTGAAGTGGTATGCCATCCACAGAATACTTTCCTGTTTAGCTATTTATTTGCAAGAGATGCCATTGAATGCATTCACTCAGACATATTTCAAGAAGACTTTTCAGCTGCAAAGAAGGGAGGCTGCTTTTCTCCTTGAAGTCAGTGCTAGCAGAGCTCCAATGGGAAATGTTGATGGGGCCTAAATGGCATTTTCTGATTATTGATTTGATGTGAACACCTGGACCATGTCTACAAGACATCGAAATAGGTTATAATTGGTTTCTGAAGCACAGCATACATCTGGTAAATTATGGCACGTCTTTAGGTTCATTAACTCTTTCCTTCGGTGTGAATTCAATTTTATCATTAGCACTGCTCTGGCATGGAAATGTTATCTTAAATCCATATAAAATTTAATGTTTTGAATAACAAAACAGGTTCTCTGTTCTGTTCTCTGTTACTGCAGTGTTGCTAGGTGACAATATACGATTTTGTAAATTATTTGTTCATATGCAATAACATGGTAGACACATGTAATAACTTTCAGAAGTCTCAGAATCATATCATTCAGAGTGTAGAAGAAAATTAAACCAACAATTTTTTTGGCCTCCTAAAAACAAGCCAAAATTGACACCTCTAAACATGTAAGGAGCCAGGCCCTGTGCTAAGTTCTTTATAGCTACTACTTCATTTAATATCACTGCCTTATGAGGAAAGTGATTGTTTTATCCTTCATTTTGGAGATTGAGACATTGAAGCAGAGAGAGATTAAATGGCTTGCCAAAGAAACAAGCTTTAGAGCCCAGGTCTGAGCAGAGAATTCAGATTGAGAACCTAAGCTCCTAATGATGACATTGCCTGGACTATGCATGAGGAGAGGTGCCTAATTAGCAGGGTACGGAGCCTGAGAAAACACACCAGCTACGGGGAAAGGATCCAGGATATCTTTAAAAACAACGGTGTAAAGAGACTGTGATATATCCAGACAATGGGATATTATTCAGGACTAAAAAGAAAGGAGCTACCAAACCATGAAAAAACATGAAGAGAACGTAAACGCGTACACTAAGTGAGAGAAGCCAATCTGAAAGGGCTACATACCATATGATTCCAGCTGTAGGGCATTCTGGAAAAGGCAAAGCTATGGATATAGTAAAAAGATCAGTGGTTGGCAGGGCTGGTGGAAAGGGAGGGATGACTGGTTGGAGCACAAAGGATTTTTAGGGCAGTGAAACTATCCTGTGTGATATTACAAAGATTGGTATATGTCATTTATGCACTTGTCAAACCCACAGAATGTGCAACACCAAGAGTGAATCTTATGTCCTGACTTACCACCAGTCCGTGTAAACTGTGGACTTTGGGTGCAATGACGCATTCACATAGGCTCATCGTGTATAACAAATGCACCACTCTGGTGCAAGATGGTGATCATGGGAGAGGCTGTGCATGTGTGGGGGTCAGGGGTATATGGAAACTTTCTGTACTTTCTGCTTAATTTTGCTGTGAACCTAAAACTGCTCTGAAAATAAAGTCTTTTTCCTTAAAGGAGCTTAGTACAGTGCCTGGTACTTAGAAGACTATGAAAAGTTTTAAAATAAAATACCTTTTCTTTGTAACAGAAAAAAAGACAACAGGTTGCGAAGAAAAGATACAGGGCGGAGATGAATAAGAAGGGTTGGAAACGTAGGAAGCACTGGGAGGGAGAAGAGGCTGAATCCAAGAGCAGTAGAATGAGCTGTGTCGGCCGCATATTATGGGCTGCCTCTGGTCCCTCAGCCTCCCCTATCTCCTGGTACCTTGGCCACTTTGATTATGGAGAACCCATCATGATGCTGTCACTGTAGCTTCAAACTTAGCTTTTTCTACCTCATCTAGCCCAGCAGCTCGCCTTCTGCAGAGTAGACCGAGAGTCTGCCAGGGCCTTTTGCATGCCCATCTCTTAGGAGGAGCTCAGCCTGACCAGAATCACAGGGGCTCCAGCTCCTTGCAGCACTGCCAGACATGGGCATGGTACTGGTTTCTCTGGAGGATGCAGTAGGGACAGGAGAACACTCTGGAAATGCAGGGGAGTTAAGTCCTTGTATTAGTGGACACTAATACAGCCTAGGGCTGCTGTAACATGGTACCATACATTGGGTGGCTAAAAGCAACAGAAATCTATTTTCTCACAGTTCTGGAGGCTGGAAATCCAAAAAAAAAAAAGGTTCCAGCAGGGCCATTCTCCTTCTGAAGGTTCTAGGGAAGAACACTTTCTTACCTCTTTGTGGATGTTGGAGCCAGTCCCTGGAGTTCCTTGGCTTGTAGATACATCACACCAACCTCTGCCTCTGTTGACACATGACATGCCTCCTGTATGTCTACGTCTCTGTTTTCTTTTCTTATAAGGACACCAGTCTTATTGGATTATGACCTCAACTTAATTATATTACATCTGCAAAGATCCTATTTCCATGTACAGTCACATTCATGGATACCAGGAGCTAGGACTTTGGCATGATTCTGGGGAGAAGAGAGGACTCGGTTCAAGCCACAATAGTTGCTAAGGTGAATCTTAACCAAAGTCTCATTCTGTACCTCGTTCTGATGCTCCAGTAGTCTGAGGAACAATGAGAAGCTAAATATAAGCCACCTTTAATTTTTTTTTCTTTGGGATTCACCTCCAAAGAAGCCTACCTCTTTGTTGATGAGATAGTTTTAATCGATTCTTTATTCTTTAACAGATATTGTAAGCATTATATTGAAAGTGAGCCGTTACTTTCATATCACTGGAAGCTTTTTTTGTTTCTTTGTTAATTTAGGTTTAATCATTATAGTTTAAAATTTTGATAAAAACTGATCTGTATTAATGTCAATATTGTTGCATTTATATTTCACTGGTTTAAAAAGTCTTTGAGCTAGAGTAAAAGTTATTCTTGCAATATAAGCTTTCATTTGTTTGTCGTCATTGCCTTCCTTCTCTTGAGGATTGTCATGGCACAGAAGAATGGTTTCTAAGTGAGTGCGCCTTTGTTCAATTCAAAATTTTCACAAAGTGTCTAGTCTCTTTATTGAAAAGAGTTTTGTTCAGCAAGCATTTTCATAAAAAATTGCACAGCAGCGATTGTAGGAAGAAAATTCTTTAACCTGCCAGCTTATAAACACAGATCCCCCCTCATCCCAATCATTCCTCAATTAATGATGAAAAAGGAGACAAGTTTGCATATTGAGGTTTACATGGGCTTGTACCTGTCCAGACTGGGAGAATGGAAGGTGTTTTGTGTTCTTCCTAAACTGAGAAATTGAATCATTGATTTTCATTTCAAATGATTGATCTTTACGTCAAATTTTTAGAATACCAAGATAACAGTATTACCGTAACAGAAATATTGGTATTTATTGGTACTTAAAGTAAAATAGCATGGAAAACTCGATTACACAAATGACAGAAACTGTTACATCAATCACAAGCTGTAAGATCTGTGAAATGAGTTGGTAGTGTTTCTCCTTCCTTGCAGCCCCAACTTTTTACTGGTGGTAGATTTTACCATGCAGAAATTTTTATTTTTATGAAATCTAATTTTTCAGTCTTTTCATTTATGGATTCTGGGTTTAGTTCATGCTTTTGAAGACTTTTTCCATTCTTAGTTCATACAAATATTCTCCTATTTTTCTCTAGTACTTTAATGATTTTAACTTTTATGTTTCAATTTTTAATCCAGGTGGAATTGTTTAATGGATGAGATAAGGATTCAACTGTATTTTTCTTCCCAGATGGATACTTACTTGTTTGGAAAATCTATTGAGCAATCTATCCTTTCTTCACTGATATGCTATGCCTACTTTTTCATATGCTAATTATCCATATGCTTTTTTGTTTATTTTTGGATTTTTCTTTTAATCCATGTTCCTCTGCCCAGTAAGACAAATCCAGACATCCACCTGTTTTTGTAAAGAAAGTTGCATTGGAATGGGGTCATGACTATTTACTTATGTGCTATCTATGGCTGCTTTTGTACTACAATGACAGAATTGGATAATTATAAGAGACTGTGTGGCCCGTAAATCAAAAATATTTACCACGGGGTTCTTTACAGAAGAAGTTTATCAACTCCTTTACTAATCCATTGATCAGTACTGCACTGTTTTAATCACAGTAGTTTTATAATATATTTAAATGTCTTCTAGAGTTAGTCATTTATCATCCCTCTTCTTTTTCACAATTTTCCTGGGTTTTCTCACTTTTTTCACATATGAACTTAGTATCAGGTAATCTATTATGTGTACATTCTTGTTGACATAGTTTTTGGTGTATAGGTTACCTTGAATTTATAAGTTTATTTAGAGAGATTTATTTATTTATTTATTTTTGAGATACGGTCTTGCTCTGTCACCCAGGTTGGAGTGCAGTGGCACAATCTCGGCTCACTGCAGTCCCTGCCTCCCAGGCTCAAGAGAGCCTCCCACTTCAGCCCCCTAAGTAGCTGGGATCACAGGCACATGCCACGATGCCCGGCTAATGTTTTGTGTTTTTTTAGTATAGATAGGGTCTCATTATGCTGCCCAGGCTGGTCTCAACTCCTGAGCTCAAGCAATCCACTCATCTCAGCCTCCCAGTGCTGGGATTATAGGCGTGATCCACCACACCTAGCCGATTTTGTTTATTTATGGTGCTAATCCTTTCTATACAAGAAAAGGACATGCCTCTCAATTTGTTTACATTTGATCTTTCACATATTTTTAAACTTAAGTAATTTTTTGCACATTTGTTATATTCCTCGTGATTTTATTTGGTAGTCAGCATAAATATTATATTTTCTTACGTATTTTAAAATGGTTTGTATTTAATAAATAACAAGAATATAGATTATTTATTCTATTTTTTGTTCCAGCCAACTTACTGATTTATTTATTTATTTATTTATTTATTTATTTATTTATTTTTGAGCAAAGTTTCACTCGGTTTCCCAGACTGGAGTGCTGTGGCATGATCATGGCTCACTACAGCCTTGGACCTCTAGGTTTAGGTGATCCTCCTACCTCAGCCTTCCAAGTAGTTGGAACTACAGGTGTTTGCCACCATGCCAAGCTATTTTTAAGCTTTTTTTTTTTTTTTTTTTTATAGACACAAAGCCTCATTATTTTGCCCAGGCTGGTCTCAAACTCCTGGGCACAAGTGATCCTCCTGCCTCAGTCCCTCAAAGTGTTGGGATTACAGATGTGACCTACTGAACCCAGCCTGAATTTTCTTATTTGTTTTTCAGGCTAGTATCTTGGATTTTTCACATATCTAATTACATGCCTATAATCCCAGGTATGCTGGAGGCTGAGGCAGGAGAATCACTTGAACCCAGGAGACGGAGGTTGCAGTGAGCCGAGATCGTGCCACTGCACTCCAGCCTGTAACAGAGTGAGACTCCATCTCAAAAAAAAAAAAAAAAAAATTGCAGTATTTCTGGGTCAATGGATTGAACAGATTTTTAAAATAGAAATGAAAGATCTACACGTCTAGAAATCAGATCAGTAGAATACAATTTACCAGTAAGATTCACATTTATATGATAGTCATTTATAAAACACTTTCCTAAGAATTACAGTCCTTTCAGACTGCCATTTGAGTTATTGTATAATCACTTAAAAATATAAACAAAGCCAACAGAGAAAAAAATACAAAATTTTTGTAGAAGAAAGACAAAAAAATCCTATGTCGATTCTGGATTACTCAAGTGGATTTGTTAACAATAACAAAAACCCTAAACTTACTCTACCTACAAATAGCATAAAATGAAACACTTGACTTACAGAATGTGTGTTTAAATCATCTACAGTTGTAACACATTATCCAAAGAGTTGTAATCCTACCACACTCCCATTTGGCCGAAAGACCGCTTTTAAAATAAAATTTGGCACTTCCGTAAATTGTAGACTTTGGGACTACTAGTTTCACATACTGTAGTCATCTGGAAAATTATGCCAAGTCACTGGAAGAACCTCAAGATCACAGAATACAGGAACCTTAGGTTGGCCTTGATATCTGGAGTCCCTACTTCTTATTTATTTATTTGGTTATTTTACTTTAAGTTCTGGGATACATGTGCAGAACGTGAAGGTTTGTTACATAGGTATACATGTGCCATGGTGGTTTGCTGCACCTATCAACTCATCATAGAGGTTTTAAGCCCCACATGCATTAGGTATTTGTCCTAATACTCTCCCTCCCCTTGCACCTCACCGCCCCGACAAGCCCCAGTGTGTGTTGCTCCCTTCTCTGTGTCCATGTGTTCTCATTGTGCAACTCCCACTTATGAGTGAGAACAAGTGGTATTTTGTTTTCTGTTCCTGTGTTAGTTTGCTAAGGATGATGGCTTCCAGCTTCATCCATGTCTCTGCAAAGGACAAGATCTCATTCTTTTTCATGCCTGCATAATATTCCATGGTATGTATGTGCCACTTTTTCTTTATCCAGCCTATCATTGACAGGCATTTGGGTTGGTTGCCTGTCTTTGCTATTGTAAATAGTGCTGCAGTAAACATATGTTGCTTGTGTCTTTATAGTAGAATGATTTATATTCCTTTGTGGAATCCCTACTTCTCTGGAGGACAGGATTCACCACACATGATCAGCAGAGATGGAAATGGTAGAAATCGCTTATTTAATTTCAAAGGGATGTGTCATTTAAAACATCATTTTTTTCCAACAATGGACTACTTTGATCCTAAAGCATTGAGATACATCTGATATTCCGTATTTAAAAAATTTGACATAACATTTTAGAAGGCGAGGTGGTTTTTCTAGCTGTCATTGGCAGATAGCAGGTGTAGAATTAGTAACATCCAATCCTTGTGATTCATTACATGAAGACTGGTGTACCTTTAACTCGGGTGGGCCAGGTAAAAGGAGGTATGTGATCCTTGGACTTCCTTTAAAATAATACAACAAAAAACAAGGCAAAGAAATTGTGGTGTTTATTTACTGGTAGAGTCCACAGTACAACAGTAGGAAGGTCAATGGACTTTGCACATCAATTGTAAAACAAGTAGGTATCCACATAAGGCCAGTTTGAACTGAATAGCACTCTTTACTTTCACTTTTTCCTCCAGGAAACCATTCTAATAACCCCAGTCAACAATGTTCTTTTCCTTCCCTGAACCCTATTCATACATTAGTGAGACTCTTATCTTATACTGCCTTGTAATATAATTCATTGTTGATAGTGCTCAATTGTTTAGCTCCTCTTAAGTACAAGGCTTCTTTACCCAAATAATGTTTCAAAGTTCTTTGGAGCAGGAACTAATTATTTTATCGTCCA
Source organism: Chlorocebus sabaeus (assembly GCF_047675955.1). Classification (NCBI taxonomy): domain Eukaryota; kingdom Metazoa; phylum Chordata; class Mammalia; order Primates; family Cercopithecidae; genus Chlorocebus; species Chlorocebus sabaeus. The sequence continues at coordinate 26,687,472 of NC_132911.1, read as the reverse complement.
TAGTAAGTAGTAAGTTATATTGCCTAAAAAGAAACTCTATAAATTATAATTTATTTAAGTTCATTCGAATGTCTTCCATTCTTACTTTCCTAGGCTGTCAAGACCCAAACACATCTTTATTAAGCCAATTGTTAATTCAGGCAGTATATATGTTTATTTTTAAGAGGTCTGCCTTTGGGCAAGACAGTTTCTGCCTGCTCCCTTTCACTGAACGTATTGCCAATGCATTCTAATTCATATTTAATTTATACGATTGTTTCACATGCATCAATTTTGTCTCCCAATTTTATTATCAACTCATTAAAACAGGGATCATTTATTTTACTATAGCTGCACAACAATGTGATTTGGTGATTATTAGATTTACAACTGCCAAAATACTTTCAGTTAAATCTGCTTTGGATTGTTTAGTACGGCGCTTTGGAGTAAAGAACTACCATGTTTTTTCTGACATTTAATGAAGATTTATTTGGTAACTACCATGTACCAGGCAATGTTGGAATTGTTGGGCACACAAAAATTAAAAACAGAATTCCTGCCCTTGAGGAATTCATGGTCTACAGGAAAGATTGCGTCTAAAACTAACAACTACTGGGCAAAATTATTTATTCATCCAACAAAGATTTACTGAGTGTCTACTATGTCCCAGCCACTGTTCTAGGAATTAGGGAGCCCTCAGGGAACAAAGCCAAGATCCTGCCTGCCCTCATGGAGTTAACATGTTGGTAGAGGGAGAATTTCAATAAACAAATAAGTAAATTAATTCTAATATAATGACAGATTGGTGATAAATATTATGAAAAATAAAGCAATATAAGAGATAGATAATGATGGCAAGGGTACTACTTTAGGTAAGATGCTCAGGGAAGAGCTCACTAACGGAATGATATTTGAGCAGAGATCTGAATAAAGTGAGGGAGAAAACCATGCAGAATTCAGAGGAAGAGTGTTCAGGCAATGGGAACAGCTAGTGCCAAGGATCTGAGCCAAGTGCATGCTTGGCATATTTGGTGAACACTAGGGAAGGCATAGGGTCTAAAGTGAAGTGAAGGGAAGATATGAAAAATGTAGCGAAGAGGAACCAAAGGCTTGATGATGTAGACTAAGACAAGGGCTTTGCGTTTTATTCTAAATGTTTTGGAAATCCACCAGAGGATTTAGTTTAGGGTTGTGATCTATCTTATGTTAGCTGTATGGAGAATAGGCAATAGAGGACAAACGTAGAGACAGTGAGGTAACTTAGAAGATTCAGAAGTCCAGGCTGATGATGATGGTGACTTGGATTATGGTGTTAGCAGTGGGGGGTTAAAATGTCCAGATTCTAGTGCTGTTTTAAAGATAAAACCAATGGGATTTATGATAAATTGGATGAGTCAAATGATAGAAAGAGAAAAATTAAGGATAAATGTCAAGAAAGTGCCATGACATATAAATACTTTGAGTGTTAAACCAAAGGAATTTAGAAATTGCTTCTCCATGAGAGTATTTACAAGTGTTTCTTGTGCTTATTTTCCTCAAAAAACAAAACAAAGCCTGTAGATGTCTTCCATCAGCAGCATAAACATAAATAAAACATTTTTTACTCTGCCTTCAAATCTCATTTTTAAACTATTTATTAACTTGGGTTAAGCAACCTCAGCTATTTGGTCATGTAGTCTTAATGATAAATTATCACTTCTATTTTCTGGTAATATGGTAAATCAGAGAGCCCAAATATATTCCTAGTATGAAACATCTAGGAATTATGCAGGATGTAACAGAAATAATTTTCATTGCAAACCTGCAAGAAGAACGGGAATATCCAGCAGCCAAAATGAAGAGGAACTGAAAACTAGAATAATGAGTTTGAGCTAACAGTACAGAACTATAGGCATGTTGGTAACTTGGTAAACAAGAAAGTGAGATTTTAATAGACAGAAAGGAACAGGAAATACGTGATTGGGTCTTCATAAGGAGGTTATAACCTTCAGCAGACATGTTGAATAGGAAAAAACACCCCATATATAGGCATAAAGAGATGATAACTAACTTTTCCATCTATGTCTAATTTGTGGTATAGAAAAAGCTCTCCCCTAAGACATGTAACTATAGGTTTATCCTCTTAGAAGTTTAGGAGGGAGTCAATGTGCAATTCCTGCCCAGTTCAAGAAGCTCCAAGCTAGTAATAGCAAGATCCATCATTTTTACTACCCTTTGGATTTTTAAGTAGCAGACACAGCATTCAGTACAGAGCGATACAACGTCTTCCCAGGTCAAGCAAGTTTCCAACAATGAAGAACTAACTGATGATAAACTCACAATCCAAAACTACAACACACTAATAAATAACCCACCGTGAACAAAAGCAGAGGAAACAGTCTCCTTTGGGGACTGAGTTACAAAGGACTTGAAATAATAGAATCATCAGAAAATGACAATAAAACAAATATGCTTAAAATGAATAAACACAGAAATTAAAAAATCAAAAACATGAGTAAAAACAAAAAATCAAAAACATGGTCATTATGCAATAATGACCAGAAGATTTGAAAAATGACCAAATGGAACTTCCAGAAATAAAAATGAAAAATACAATATATGAATATAATATTGAATAATTGAGTTAAACATTATATTAGGCACAGCTGATATGATTAATAAATGAAAAGAGAGATCTGAGCATATTATCTGGTGACAGCCTAGAAGGATAAAAATAAGAAAAAGAATTAAGGGAATTTAAAATACATGAAGATGGAATCAACCTAAATGCCCATCAGTGATCGACTGGGTAAAGAAAATGTGGTACATGGCCGGGCATGGTAGCTCATACCTGTAATACCAGCACTTTGGGAGGCCAAGCAGGTGAATCACTTGAGGTCAGGAGTTCAAGATCAGCCGGCTAACATAGAGAAAACCCGTCTCTACAAAAATATGAAAATTAGCTGGGTGTGGTGTCATGAGCATGTAATCCCAGCTACTTGGGAGGCTGAGGCAGGATAACTTGAACCCAAGAGGCAGAGGCTGCAGTGAGCCAAGAAATCTTGCCACTGTGCTCCAGCCTGGGTGACAGAATGAGACTCTGTCTCAAGAAAAAAAAAAAAAAAAAAAAAAAATGTGGTACGTATATACCATGAAATACATGCAGCTATACAAAGGAGTGAGATAATATCCTTTGCAGGGACATGGATGGAGTTGGAAGCCATTATCCTCAGCAAACTAATGCAGGAACAGAAAACTAAATACCACATGTTCTCTCCACAGTGGGAGCTGAAGGATGAGAACACAGGGACACACGGCAGGAACAACAATACTGGGGCCTGTTGGAGAGGGGACCTGGGGGGAGGGAGAGCCTCAGGAAGAACAGCTAATGGATGCTGGGCTTAATACCTAGGTGATGAGATGATCTGTGAAGCAAAGCCTTATGGCACATGTTTACCTAGGTAACAAACCTGCACATCCCGCCTGCACATGTATCCCTGAACTTAAAATAAAAGTTGAAGAAAGTTAAATTAGATTAAATACATGAAGAGATACTCCACTGCATTCTGTCACATAGGATGCAGCATAATTGTTTATCCAGATTGCTATGATGAACAGTTAGTTAGATTGCTATGATTATCTGTTAGGATTCTCAGAGAACCTCTGAGAATTCTTGTGTGTGTGTGTATGTGTGTGTGTGTGGTGTGCATGTGTGTGTGTAATTATAGCTATGGTGTAAATATTTGTGTTCCCCAAATTCATATGTAAAAACAGTTAGTTAGATTGCTATGATTATCTGTTAGGATTCTCAGAGAACCTCTGAGAATTCTGTGTCTGTGTGTGTGTGTGTGTGTGTGTGTGTGTAATTATAGCTATGGTGTAAATATTTGGGTTCCTCAAATTCATATGTAAAAATCTGATCACAATGTGAAGGTATTAGGAGAACGGCCTTTGTGGGGTGATTCGGTCATGAGGACTGTCCTCATGAATGGGATGAGTAGATTAGTGCCCTTACAAAACAGCCCCAGAGAGCAGCCTTGCCCCTTCCACCGTGTGAGCAAACAGCACAAAGGTGCTGTCTATGACAAAGCAGGCCCTCATCAGACACAAATCTGCCAGTGCCTTGACCTTGGACTTTCCAGCCTCCAGAACAGTGAGAAATAAATGTTTGTTATTTATAAGCTACCCAATCTATGATATTTCATTAAAGGAGCCCAGACAGACCAAGACAGATACATAAAAGGAGATTTGTTATAGGAATTGGATCACATGATTATGAAAGCCAAGAATTCCTACAATCTTCTATCTGCAAGCCGGAGAACAAGGGAAGGCAGTCATGTAATTCTGCCCAAGTCCAAAGGCCTGGGAATCAGAGAGTGATTGTATAAGTCTAGGTCTGAGTTCAAAAGCCTGAGAAGCAGGAGCGTGGATGTCCAAGGGCAGGAGAACATGGATGTCACAGCTCAAGCACAGAAAATGAGCTAGCCCTTTCTCCACCTTCCTGTTCTATGCAGATCCTCAATGGATTGAATGATGCGCACCCTTACTGGGGAGAACCATCGGCTTTACTCAGTTCACCAATGCAAATCCTGATCTTTTCTAGAAACATCCTGATGGACACACTCACACATATGGTTTTACCAGGTACCTAGGTGTCCTGTTGAAGTGGCGTTGTTCGTCTGGAGTAATACTCAAGGTTTATTGTCCCATGTCAAGGAAATCAAGGACACGGACACATAAGGAATAAGGTTGAGAACAGGGGTTTAATAAGTGAAAGAAAGAGAAAAGCTCTCTCCTGCAGAGAGAGGGGGTTCCTGAATGGGTCCTCCTGTCCGAGGTTAAGTGCAGGAGGTTTTATAGATGAGCTTGAGGAGGTGGTGTCTGATTTACATAGGGCATGAAAGGTTGGTGGGACCAGGTGTGCCATTTGAATAGTGCTCGAAGAACTGGTTAGGACTAGATGTGCTGTTTGCATAGCGCATGAATGAGCTGGTCGCCCCACCCTAATTTCTTTTCTTTTTTTTTTTTGAGACAACTCTCACTCTGTCTCCAGGCTAGAGTGCAGTGGCACGATCTCGGCTCACTGCAACCTCTGCCTCCCAGGTTCAAGTGATTCCCTGCCTCAGTCTCCCAAGTAGCTGGGACTACAAGCGTGTGCCACCACACCCATCTAATTTTTTTTGTATTTTTAGTAGATTTGGGGTTTCACTATGGCCAAGGTGGTCTCGAACTCCTGACCTCGTGATCTGCCCTCCTCGACCTCCCAAAATGCGGGGATTACAGTTGTGAGTCACAGCGCTTGGTGCACCCTAATCTTTTATTATGTAGATGGGTTCTCTACCTGGCTGGCACCATGTTGCCTGCCTCTTTACTATACCTGTGGTGACAAAGAACAGGGACAATGGAGCTTCCATGTTGGATATGCCCAGCCCTCAGGTGGCCTTTTCCTATTGGTACAGCTGCTGGCATTCACCCGTGCAAGTTTCCAGCTTGTTTATTTATGTTTGCAGCTCGATTTTTCAGGCTGCTCTTTGTTAGGAAAAAAAAAATGATTCGGGGGCTGCTTTTTGTTCAAAGGGAAGCCTTGCCGAGGACTCCTTTACCCTCACTATCTCCCTAAACAATTTCTTTCTAGCTCCTGTATCACTATAGGCCAGTCAAATTGATACATAAAATTAACTAACACAGGTTGTTTCTAAAATGTTTTGGTTCTACAAAGAATTATGCAAAAAATAACATTGCACAAACATAATTTTGCCTATAGGCGTGTACATAATTTCACTAATTCAACACATATTTATTTTTGTATGTCAGGCACCATTTTAGGCACTTGTGTGTGGACACAGTAAAATAAATAAATAAAACCACTCGCTTGCCCTCATTGAACTTATATTCTAACTGGCGAGACAGATCAACAACAAATAAAAAGTAAAATATTGTATGTCAAATGGCAGTAAGTTTTACTGAGAAAAATAAAGCAGGATAAGGGTGAGAGAATTTTGGTGGCAATGCCAGCTGTTTTATGTAGGGTTATAAAAAATATTCTTGAGAAGATGAGTGAATAAGTCATGCAGATATATTGTTAAGTACTTTGCAGACAGAAACAACTGCAAAATCCCTAAGATGGAGAGAACAGAGCAAGGAAGGGAGTGACAGGAGGTGAAGTGAGGGAGAGCAAGGTGTTAAACCTCATGGAGCATGGTAGGCTTGTGCAAGTGCTTTGACTTTTACTCTGAATGAGGAAAGAAGGTATTGGAAAGTTTCAAGCAGTGTGATAATTTTCAAAGGTCATTCTATGAGTATATGCATAGGGTAAATTCCTAGAAGTGAAATGGCTTAGTAAAGAGTATATGACCTTATAATTTTGAAATATGTTGTCAAGTTGTTGTCCATATTAGTTGTAAAACTTAAACTTCCACTGGAAATTTACAGCACATTTATAAACAAAATGTTGATTATTTTGTTGATAAACAAAAGCTATTAATGAAAACAGAAAAAAACTGACATAATGTTTTAGGAATACTAATAGGCAATAACAAATTTGAATTCTGTACTCAGCTGGAATGTCACAGAAGAATATCTGCAAAATAAAAAATAGTTTTAGACAAGGAAGTGCTAAGTTTTTGTTATTAACAATCACTTTAAAAAGTTCTAAAATGTGCTTTAGAAAGAAGATTGAATCTAGGAAAAGAGAAATAAGGGATGCTGAACAAAGAAATAGTAAACACGTGAGTAAATTAAAAGAAGCATTTCTGCTAAGACAGTAATAATGGTGATAATTAGGATAGTAGTGATAATATTTTGGAATTATAAAACCAAGTGTTCATGAAATATTTTATAACAATGTTCTGAAGAATGGTGAGGAAAGATGCAAGGTGGGGAATTGAAATGGAAGTATTCTAAAATCCTTATGCTCCCCAGGAAGGTAAAGATAGAGATTAAAATTAGATGTTGAAAAATTAAGTACATGGGAACAATTAAATAATCAGTTAAAGAATAGAAATAGAACATCTACATTTCAAATCTGATGAAAAAAATGTGGATCAACCAAATAGAAGGAAAAAAAGAGAAAGATGTAGCTTAGAAAATCATGGTTAATAGAAAGCCAAAGTAAGATGATAGAAATACATCTAAATACAGAAAAAAAACCCCACAAGTACATCAACATTTTGAAGTATTGGTTTTTGATCATTCCTTAGTACTTAGCTTTCATTTACGCTGAGGGACTGCTCTTTGACTATGAGATTGTTGGTGTCTAATAATTCCATCTCAGGTAACATGCACAGTACCACAGTTAGCAAGTTAACCATGAGCCAGGTACACCCCTCAGGATCTTTTTAGTTCTTTATCTTCTTTAATTCCTGCAATACCTTTCATAACAGGATATTAGATGAGAATGCTACGCCTCAGACAGTTTGAGTTATGCGATTTAAATTCAGAATAGCTCACCCTTAGTTCTCTCCAATACGCACAGCTGCCTTTCCTCTTTGACTCACCTTTCTAATATTTTTTTATTTTAGTCAGCATTAATGTGCCAAGCTCTTTTTAGTCTGGTTCAGGTTTTTCGCTGGCAAAGGCCCACAAATATAGGAGGCTAGGAAGAGTGATAGTACTGAGCGGTTTTAAAAGGAAAGGTGATATCATTTGGCTCTGTGTCCCCACCCACATCTCACCTTGAATTGTAATAATCCCCAAGTATGAAGGGTAGGACCAGGTGGAAATAATTGAATCGTGGACACGGTCTCCTCCTTACTGTTCTTGTGATAGTGAGTGAGTTCTCACAAGATTTGATGGTTTTACAAGCATCTGGCACTTTTCCTGTTGGTACTTCTTCTCTTGCCTGCTGCCATGTATAAGCCATGCCTTCCACCTTCCACCATGATTGTGAGACCTCATTGGCCATATGGAGCTGTGAGTCCATTAAACCTCTTTTTTTTTTTTTTTTTAAATAAATTACCCAGTCTTGGGTATCTTTATTAGCAGGGTAAGAACAGACTAATGCAAAAGGACTATCACAAATACAGAATAAGAAGTGACATTAGAATGATCACATAACACTCTAGTATTCTCACGTTTGCCTCTGATATCAGATGTTTGGGTAACCACTTTTCTGGAGAGAAACAGAATATATGGCCATATTTTATCTCTGGTATCTGAGTATTAAATTTTTTTTTATTGCTGTCATTTTTCTCCCCATTTCCAAACTCTCATCCCTGTTCTTTTGAGACCACCAAGACAGCAAATTCATTTGGTACAGAATTTCTGAGGATCCCAAGGGAGAGTGGAATCACTCATTGGCTCTATATCATTTGAGAGAGGCAACAACTAATTGTCCTTGGTCCATTCTTAATGAAGCACTTAAAGCACAACCCCCAAAATATGATTCACAGCTAGGGTGAGCATATGTCCTGATTCATTCAGGAGAATCCTAGTTTGGATGAATTTTATAGTAGAACGCTAATGGAGACTTGCCTTAAAGGACTTAAATTATTTTAAAATACAAGACCTTTCCTCTGTTTCGCGGGTGGATAACTCTCAGTTCCAACTCTGAATCCCTAGAGATACTGTCTTGATTGACTTGGGGTAGGTCTGAAATCTATGAATCATCATAATTAAAAAAAAATGTTCCTTAAAATTCTAATGTATAGCCATAATTGAGAATGACCATATCAAAAATTCCAGCTATCAGACAACACTCAATAATGTCAAAACACTCCTCCTATGCACATATTCACAGAGAGAGTTTGAATTCTTTCCATTGAGGGCAACAATGCCTTACAAATAAGGATTTTGTTTCGATATGATCATGATTTTTAGTTACTTGCTTTTTATTTATAAATTACCACTGTTTAGCTCCAATATGAGTCACTTACTTTATTATTTCTACTTTGGTTGTCCCTATGATGCCTAGTGATGTTGATTCACACCTATAATTTGACTCAAACTTTCCCAATAACCAAATGTTCAGACTGGGAGAAATTGATACCAATATACCCTAAAGGTATGTATGAAACAGGATTTAGATTAAATAATTTACGTTGTAGTCAACATTCATTGAGCATATATTATGGTGCAGTCACTTTGCTAGGTATTAAGATAAAGAGGTGCATGCAGTACAGTTTCTGCACTGTAGGAGGGGAAGACAGAAATGTGAACAATTCAGAAAAATAAAGTGCCGTAGATTTTACCATAAACGTAGGCACATTGTGCCAAGAGAATGGCGAGAGGTCTGTCAGGAAATGCCTGGCAAGGCCTCATGGATGAGGAAATACTGGACTGAATCCTGGATGCTGTCCAGCTGCACATGGGATAAAAGAAGGTCGGGGCAGAGTGCAGAGGAAAAAAAATTCTGGGCCAAGGGAACAATGTGAGCAAGGGCACTTAGGACAGAAACAAGACTGGCTTGCGATTGCTAAGGTTTGAATGTGTCCCCTCCAAAATTCAAGTATTGAAACTTAATGGCCAATGTGATGGTATTAAGAGGTAAGGCCTTGAAGATGTGATTAGGCCATGATGGATCCTCTCTCGTGAATGGAATTAAGAACCTTATAAAAGAGACCTCATGCAACATTTGGCTTTTTTGCGTTCTCACTTTTCACATTTGAAAACACAGCATTCCTTCCCTCTAAAAGATGTAGCATTCAGGCACCATCTTGGAAGCAGAGAGCAGCCTTCACAAAACATCAAGCCTGCCAGGACCTTGATCTTGGACTTCCCAGTCTCCAGAACTGTCAGAAATAAATTTCTGTGTTTTATGAATTACCAAGTCTTAGGTGTTTTGTTATAGAAGCACAAACAGACTAAGATAGAAACTGGTACCAAGAGTAGAATGTTGGTGTAACAAAGACCTAATAATGTGGACGCAGCTTTGGAGCTGGGTAACCGGTAGAGCCTGGAACTGTTGTCAAGTGAATGTTAGAAGAAGCCTGGATTACTGTGAACAGAGCATTAAGGATGATTCTGGGGGCTTAGAAGAGGAGAGATCTAGAGAAAGCCTTAGTCTTAGAGATTATCTAAGTGGCCATTACAGTGAAGACTATTTTGATAAGGTCTCCAACAGAAATGAGAAACAAGATGGTGGAAACTGGAGGAAAAGTCATTCTTGTTATAAAGTGGCAAACAACTTGCTGAATTATTCTGTGTCTTAGAACTTTGTGGATGGCAAAACTCGAATGATGAACTAGACATTTGGCAGAAGAAATCTCTGAACAGCAAAGTGTTTAGGGTGGTGCATGACTTTTCTTAACTGCTGGTAGTGAAATGTAAGAAGAGAGAAATGATTTAAAGGCAGAATTTATAATTAACAGGGAAGCAGAACATAAACATTTGGAAAATTTTCTGTCTGATCATGGATAGAATAAAATGTGTTTCAGGGAGAAAACTAAGGGTGTGGCCAAGTGGCTGTTTGATAAAGATAATGGTTTGGATAGAAGGAAGCCAGGTGCTATTCATCAAGACAATGGGAGAATGACCCTGAAGGCAATTTGGAAATCTTTTAAGTCTGCCGTAACTATCACAGGCTCAGAGTGCCAGGGCCTTAAAGGCAAAATGGTTTCGAGGGAGAGGCCCATAGGACCTCAGGACTGACTTCCCAAGGTCACTTCAAGTCTCTGCTCCCTCCATTCTGGTGCTCCTTGCCTACTCCATCTGTGCTTAAGTGGGTCTAGGTGCAGCTTGGGCTGCTGCTTCAGAGGACGCAAGCAGTGAGCTTTGGTGGCGTCCATATGGTGCTAGCTCTGCAGGTAAGCAGAGTACAGGAGCTGTGGCAGTATGGCTACCTCCACCTAGATTCTTAAGGATACCACAGAAAGCCCCAACTAGGGCAATGCCTGGCAGAGCCATGTGAGTGGGGATGCCCCCAAGATTTCAGACTTACAGAGTCATCAGCGTGCAACTCTATCCTGGAAGAACCGCAGACACTGGACTTCAACCCATGAGAGCTGCAGCGTGGACTGTGCCCAGCAAAGATATGGGGGTGGGGCCACCAGGGCATTCAGGGGCCTAACATTTACCCCAGTGTGTCCAGAAAGTAGGGCATGGTGTCAAACAAGATTATTCTCAAACCTCAATTCTTCATGTTTGCCCTATTTGATTTTGGATTTACTGGGAGCCTGTTACTTCTTTCTTCTTGCCTCTTTCTCCCTTTTGGAGTAGAAATATCTATTCTGTATCTGTTCCACCACTGTGTTTTGGAAGCACATAACTTGTCGATTTTACAGGCTAACAGCTAGAGGAAAATTTGTTTCAGGATGAATCATACCCTGAGTCTCACATGTTTAGATGACACTTTGGACTTAGACTTCAATTTTTATGCTGGAATGAGTTAAGATTTTTGGGAGCTATTGGAATGGAATGAATATACTTTGTGTGTGAGAAGAACATGAATTTTGGGGGGCCATGGGAAGAATGCTATGGTTTGAAAGTTGTTCTCTCCAAAATCCATGTCACCAACGTGATAATATTCAGTAGTAAGGACTTCGAGAAGTTATTAGGCCAAGAGGGCTCCTCCTTCTTGAATGGGATTAAGGCTTTTACAAATGAGATTCATGCAGCATTTGGCTCATGCCCTACCACCTTCCTCCCCTCCAAAGGGTGCAGCAGCAAGGTGCCATCTTGGAAGCAGAGAGCAGCCCTCACCAGTGTGCAACCTTCTGGTGCCCTGATCTTCGAGTTCCCAGCCTCCAGAACAGTGAGAAAATACGTTTCTGTCATTTATAAATTACCCAGTCTCAGGTATTTTGTTATAGCAGAGCAAACAAACTAAGACAGGAACATTAAAGGATAGTGAATATGTTATTTATTCACCATTGTTGCTACAGGCTTGGAGACCCACATATCTACTATTTACATTAACTTATTTTATATATGTGCATGATGTTTGTTTCTTACCATCAATGTCTGTTATTTTACATACATCAATATTATTATTATTATTTAGACAGAGTCTTGCTCTGTTGCCCAGGCTGGAGTGCAGTGGCATGATCTCGGCTCACTGCAACCTCTGCCTCCCAGGTTCAAGCTGTTTTCCTGCCTCAGCCTCCTGAGTAGCGGGCTTGTGCCACCACGCCTGGCTAAGTTTGTATTTTTAGTAGAGACGGGGTTTCTCCATGTGGTCAGTCTGGTCTCGAAGTTCCGACCTCAGGCGATTTACCCGCCTCAGACTCCCAAAGTGCTGGGATTACAGGTGTGAGCCACTGTGCCCAGCCACATTTTATTTTTATTAAATAATTCAATAGTACTTTTTCTCTTTTCAGGACTTTTAGAACTAATATAAAGAGTGGAATCACTCATTGGCTCTATATCTTTTGAGGCTGGCAACAGCTAATTGTCCTTGATCCATTCTTGACCATGCATTCAAAGCATAAACCCCAACATATGCTTCATGGCTAGGGTTAACATGCATCCTGGTTCATGCATGAGAATCCTAGTTTGGATGAAAATGTATGGTGGTACACTGGCAGAGAGTTGCCTTAATGGACTCTTAAGGGACTTAATGAACTAATATAAAAATGTAGAAAATATGGTTTCTAAAAGAAGGAAACCGAAAATTCCTACCATTTTTCCACAGAGACCAGTAGAAACTTTGTTCTTCACATGTTCTCTTGTGTTATATGCATCAAAGTTTTTGTTTACAATGATATATCTTCAACTTTATTCTGGGCCATTAATAGTCTTCTACAGTCTCAGTTGTCCTTACTTTTTTATTATGTAAGCAATACATGTTCATTATTTTTAAAAATAGAAAATATAGATAACCATAAAGAAAATAATAAAAATTGCCTAGCATTTTATTATTATAAATAATATAAATTAAATATTATAATATATATAATATATAACATAAATAAATATTATTTATTATTATTATTTTATTGCCAGCAGAAATAATATTTTGGGGTCCATTCTTCAAGATATTAAGAAATGCATATACAGTTTTATTACTTGTTTTCTTAACATGTTATTATGTTAATATACCACAACCATATACATTTTCTAGAAAGCTATTGTTTAATATCATTTTTCCATTAATTAAAAAAATAGCCAATTGAATACCTTTTCTGTCCTGTTAACTCTGCTAGGTTTTTGCACTTGTTATTATGCTTTTTTTTTTTTCACAAAATTAGAATAAGGTTGGCATTATGGTCTCTGTTTCACAGATGAGGAATCTGAAGCCTGAAAAAGTTCAGTGGTTTATCCAGGGTCTCACAACCCATATATAACAAGTCAAGATTCAAACCCAGGTCCTTGTACACATAGTTCATCTTTTTTTTCAAATAAGGACAGTGGAGTTAGTGAATGCACAGCCCCAACGCACAGAGGCCTCTTACTGGCTAGGAGCTCACTCCTCCTTCCCTGAAAGACAGCAGAACAAACTGAGTCCAGGTTCTCTCTCTTTTGGTAGCTTCCCAAGAGCCTGATGTTTTCTTCTCCTTCCTTTACAGCTTTGCAAATACGTGCTTTTGACTCAGTGTACAGTTTGCATGTGCTTTGGAAATATTCTTGCAAATAAGGCAAAAAAGACATCTTTTGTGAAAGGTAAACCACAGGTATAGTTTGGCTGCAGCAGTCAGGGGAATAAATACAGGTAGAGAATAATGGCCTTGTCACTGGTTTTCTGTCCTTAAGAAGAAGGTGTTCCTCTGGTCTCCGCAGGAGTAGCCATCCCTGCCTGGGTGAGTGCAGGATGCCTCTCCAAGGTGGCCACACAGCAGGTGAACTGCTCACTCAGAAAGGGTCAGGGGCGGACATCTGCAATGTGCTGAGAATGCACCAGGTGGGTCCCTGAACTGAAGGTTTGTCAACAGTACTTACCGTAAAAACTCTTTTCGCTCAACTCATTCACATTTGTGATCATCTCACCCTGAAACATCCCCAATTAGCCAACCTGCTCTCTCTCACCAACTTTCTTGCTTTACTCCTACTATTTCCTAAGGCAGTGGGTTGTTCCCTTAGACTCGAGGGGCAGGGGGACGAAGTTTAGAAACAAAGTAACATTTATTCTAATCTGAGAGTGTTTAATGGCAGATCAGTCTGTGGAAATAATTCTGCATATAAGGCAAAAAGGAGGGAAAGGAAGGCACTGACATACATTAACCACTGAGATAAGTGGGATGCTTTCACATCCATCGTGTTGGAGAATGTCCACAGCATCCTCAGGTGGTAGGAATCGCTGGTCCCAATTCACAGACTGGGAGAATGAGGTGCAGAAGGATTGGCTTGTCCCAAAGTTGGTAAGTGGCAGTGCAGTATTTTAATTCAGACTCTTTATGATTCCAAAGCCAGTCTCCAGATATTTCTGTTGGAAAACACTCAGAAGACAGACATTAATATTTAAGAAACACATTTTCATTATCTGTTTACATTCTTAATGTGACAGAAAGCAGAACAGAGGGATAAGAAAAAAACAAACAAGGGTTTATTGGTCTGTTGAGCAGATCAACAACTCATTTTTGTTTTGTTTCGTTATTTGAGCTGGCTTTTGCCAGGCAATAGAATTTTTTAATCACTTTATTGAGGTATAGTTGATATACAATAGGACTGCACATGTTTAATGTATACAATTTGACAATTTGATAACTTTGATGTATCTAATCTGTATGATGCCATAATCAAGGTAATAGATGTATCCATCACCTTCAGAAGTTTCCTTTTGTCTCTTTCTGGGCTTTTGTTTGTTTGTCATTTTCTTGTTCTTTTTTTGAGATAATAACCCTGAGATCTACCTTCTTAACAAATTTTGAAATGTGCAATACCATTTGTTTACCATAGGCGTAATGTTGTAGAGCAGGTTGCTAGAACTTTTCTATCTTGCACAACCGAGACTTTTTGCCCATTGAATAACATCTCTCCACTCCCCTCTCCCTCTAGCTCCTGGCAACCACCACTCTATTCTCTGCTCCTATCAGTTTGAATCTTTTAGTGTTTGTATATAAGTAGAACCATTCAGTATTTGTCCTTCTGGCTTATTTCACTGAGTATAATGCCTTCCATATTTTAATAGTCCTTCAAAATCCCAAATTCCTGGATGTGTCTTTGCAGGTGACCACAAGGAGGTGCCCAAGAGCAGCATGCCTGTTTTCCCAGGAATTTTAATCTCTGTCATTAACAAATAAAAACCTCACTGAGTCGCCGTTTGTTTCAAGTTGGCATCTGGGACTTTCCACGGACTAGCACTTCTTAAATTGCTGGGTTATTAGTGTAGCATTAGGAGTTAAAGGTTCAGGATTGGGGAATTTTAAGGGGATTGCATATAATTGAAGAGCCTAATACGGTATCTAGGACACAGCAGGCCCTCCATAAATGTGTCTTTTCCTTTTCTTCTTCCTTCTTCTTCCCTGCGCCTCTCTGCCTTCACCCCACTATTTCTCACTCACTGTCTTTTCCTATCGTTTCTTTTCGTTGAGTCAAGAAACCTCCTAAGGAATCAAATTACATAAATTTCAGAGTAAAGGAAATTCCACCAGTCAACCAAGGACTGAACCATGTTCCATGCCTCTGGGGTAGCACACATAGCCCAGACTAATCTTTTTAGGAAACTTGTGCCGCATCCTGAAGGAAAAAGAAATAGACTTCGGTGTTAGATTTCAGTTCAAATCCCAGCCCAACACAAAGTCATCAGCTGTGTGGCAAAGGCATTTTTGCACACCCTCCCTGATCGTCAGTCTCCTTTTTTTTTTTTTTTTTTTTTAACAAAGCAAGGGCAATCTCTGCCTCATAGGAGGACTGCAAGGTTTGCATGAGGAAACATGGGAAAGCACCCCCAATAGTCCTTTGCATCTTGTAAGCATTGATACACTCTCTAGTTAAAACAAAAATTTTAAAAGAAAGCCCTCCACTGGCCTTTAGTGGGGAGGCTTAAGGGTGAGAAGCAAAAACTTGACCTCTTAGTAATGCTCAACTCCGGTGGACCTACGTTTCCCTGAGGGATGGCCCAGCCTGCACAGGATGCCTTGCTCTGTGGGGTGGGCCCCCCAGGCTCAGAGAGAACAAGTCCCATGGGGCTCAGAGATGGAGAGGGGAGAGCGTGCACATCCACTCTGTTTGCCTTTGGGGCCACAGACTTGTCCCTGCTTCCCACGGAAATTCATTTATGAGAAAAATCTCCTGGTTGGACTGATGGAGCATAAGGGGCTTAACTTTATATAAATATGTAGAACGTGTGTGTGTGCATGTATGCAAGGGCAGGGGACAGGCAAGAGACTTCTTTTCCTCTCTATTGTATAAATCATGAACTATAAATAAGTAATTTAACAGAAAGTTCCCCCAAATCATGCCCTTCTAAGCCTGAGTGTGTGTGTGCAGAATCACATTGGAAATGAAGAAGATGGTATTTCCAGTATCAGGGTAGCCAGAACAGAAAACATGTAAAGTTTGTTGATGATCTTGGGGGGATAGTAAGTTTGGTTTATGCCTAATGCCTACCAAAACATAGATGCTTAATAGCTTAGCTGGGCGACTATATTGAATTGTCCTTGTCACGGGGTCTTTGATGGAGCCCGAATTTCCTGCAAAAATACGAAGAGTTAGACTTGGCAGTCCAGACCTGGGAGTCAGTTCCATAAGGATTACTTCACTGCAGCCCGCAGGCCAGCAGATTCCCACACAGGAACATGTTGCTATGACAAGCCAGACTTGTTCCCAGCTTGGACTCATGCCAGCCATACCCTTTGCCTGGAATGTCTTACCTCAGGTCTAGGGACCAACTTCTGTAGCTAATTCAGTTCTCAGATTAAATGTCAGCTCCTTAGACTGCCTTTCCCTGATTGTTCATTCTAGAGTGGTCCAGTGCAGCCTCTCCATCACACCCCTCTTTGATTTTCTGTAGAACATGTACCATGCCCTGAGATTTTCTTGTTTATTTGCTTAGTGCTTGTGTCCCCTCCACTAGAATTTAAGCTCAATGAGAACAGCAGCTTTGTCTTTCCATTTCTCTCATTAGCTCCTGGCACAGCATCCTGTAGTAATAGAGTAACAGGAACTCAACAAGTATTTGCAGAATGTTGAAGGAAGATATTATACTTTCTTGCACCATAAAGACCAAAGTGCTCTACCTAACTTTTAAAGAGGAAATGGTAGCCACTTAAAAACAAAAAAGCAACAAAAAAAAGCAACTGAATAAAAGCATATACTTTAAAAATCTTGCTTGTGTTTTAACTTTTTGCAAAAGGAGACATAATTAAAGTGTTTCAGTCTCCCCCTGGACCTCTGACAGCAAAATTAGCATGAAGGAGAACAGTACATAATAGAAAGTGAAGGTAAGCATTAAACCGTTGTTTGTCTCATGCAAATTGCACAATCTAATTCTGATTCATGATGGAGAAAAAAAAAACACCCTCTTTTCTTCTGAAGTCAGAAGTGATCAATGTCAGCTGAAATGCTTCAGAAATGCCTTAACTTTGGGTGTGGACTTTATGTAAAGGAGTATTTATTGGACACTTTTGAAATGCTGTCAACTACCCTGGCACTGGGGTAACAATGATAAAAAGGCCAAGTCCTCTCTCTCCCTCTCCCAAGGAGTTCACAGTCTATAGGGTGGTAGAGATAAGCAACACAACAGTGTGAGAAGTGGTATAAATATGGGGTGTCGCAAAAGCACTAGGGATGTGCTGGTGGCTTCATGAAAAATGTGGCTTTGCAGTAATGAAGTTGAAGAAAACTTAACAGTCTTCAGAGATGTGCCCTAATAGTAACAGCAGCTGATGGATAAATAAGAAATGTGCAGAAATTCAGTTTAACAATGGACTTTCAGCAGGTGTGATGAGTCAGTCAATCACCAGGCTGTTACTGAGTGCTGCCCCTGTACCAGAACTCTCCTGGGTGCTGTGTGTTCGTCTTTCAAGATGCTCACAGCGTACCATCCTGCTGGGTCGGTGAAGGCATCCAAAATGCACATAAGATTGCTTCCTTTCTTCACCGGGCTTTGGATCTCAGTAGTCCACAAGAAGAGTGTCTGTTGGCACTGTCAAAGCAATCAGAGTGCCTTTATTTTTACCCCACTGGCATGCAGACCTTCTGACCAGACCCTCAAAGGAGGTTGAAATGGGAAGGGAGTCTGTCAGATAAACTCAAAGGCCATCTGTAGGCTCTGGGAATTTACTCCAAATCCTTTGGGAAAATGTATGTCCTCGCTCTTGTTGCTGTTGCAGCAGATATCTTCCCTTCTGAAAAGCTATTCATCTCTTTCTGTTTTGTATGCATCTCCTGGATCTGGCCCAGTTCTGCTGAGATTGGTGGGGTAATTTGATTTATGACAGCAGAGAAATAGGCTTTCAGTTATTTTTTGAGTCAGAAACATCTTAGAACACCAAAATAAATGGTGACAGGAAGTACAGTCCATGCGAAATGCCCTGCATCGTGTTGAGTTTTAAAGGGTGTCAGATTTAAAGAGAATGTTGATAGCATTTACTCATTAAGAAGTTTGCTACTTCCTTGCTCAGGAAAGCATGAGATTGAATCCTCCAAAATGTTTACCCTCTTCCCCATTCTAGTGTCTTTGCTCAAACCTGGCTGCTTCTTGAATTTCTTCTTCCTGTCACTACGGTTTCAGTCCAAGTGATTTCAGGGAGAATGACGTAGCCGGGATAATGCTGCAGTTTCTGCCTCTGCACAGCCTAGCTGCTGGTCACTGCAGCTCTTCCTAGTAGTGCCTGGTTGGGTGTGTGAGTCGGGGTGATGGTGAGAGCAAGGCCACTGACACCCCTAGTAGGGATGGGGGAAGCAGACAGCTGAGCTGACTGGAAGACTCCAGCTGGCACACTGCCATCACACATACACCTAGCAGCGAGTACACACCATCCCTGCCTCTGTGAGTCCCTGGAAGGCTATCTGATTGTAGTTCATCCAGTAACCCAAAGACAGAGCTCTACGTTCCTGGGGTTAGCAGTGCCGGAGATGAAAACCAACATTTCCTGTGTACTTACAAGCAGAAAATAATAAGAATGCCTTGCCCCGACAAGCAGAAAATATCAATGAATTCAGTGAGGGTTTAAATGTAGTGCCTAACCTTATGAAGAAGAGATTGGAGATATTTGGGCCATGTCACCAAAGCTTTTAAATCAACATTATGGGAAGTAACTCCCACAGATCTTGCCAAAGACAGATATATGGGTTGCTTTTTTGATATATAGTGTGGCATTTGAGAATGTACTTATATCTAATGGGTCCCAGAGTGTTAATTCCTTTTTTAGTTAGAGTGAATTATTACACATATTTAAATGAAACGCTGAAGACAACAGCAGTAGAAATAGTAAAGAACCACAACTTTTCCCTTCCATATACACCTTGCTTCAACCACACCATCACCATCACAACCACAGATAACTGGCATAACTGGCACTGTCATAGACCCAACACCAGGAAGTCTATTTATAGACATGATCTCATTTAACTATTACAGAAAAACCTACACAGAAAATATCATTATCATTTCCATTCTACAGGTGGAAAAAGTTCAGTTTTTGAAAGGTTGTAAACTGACCCATGGTCCCATAGTTGGCAAAGTGCAGAGTCTATCTTAACAAGCTTTGCGATTTCAAAGACCTTGCTCTCTGACATAATACAGCTTTCTCTTAATGAGAAGTGGCTACGAGAAGAGGGCCGTCCCACTTTCCCTCCAGTATGTATTTCCCAGGCTTTAGTTTGACCTCTCATCGGGATCATGCATTTCCAACTTTCAACTAATGGTTTATTCTTATATGTATCATCTGGCCTTTCTTAAAACATAAACTCACCCACAAAATGAATGCCACTAAACAAATACCAGATCAAGATAGTATCTTTAAGTTTTGCCTTTAAAAAAATTCCTTCCAAAAGAATGATAAATTACACTGCTTGGTGTAATGCTAACTTCCTCCCCTTCAGTTATTTGCTTATGTGATCCTCTCTTTCTCTGTTCCTGTCCTTTCTGTAAACCCTGATGAGGTTGACTTGAAACCTGGCAATTTGGAGGCTTTTTCACTTCTTCCTTAGGAACAGCTAGCAGTGATTTATTTCCTACCTGTGAGCTGTATAGACCACACCTCTCCCTTGCAGCCTTAAAAGCAAGGAGTCAGTCTTGTCTTAGGCCCAGACATGTTTTCCTATTTTGCTGATGGACTCAGTCAGTTTCCTGCTGGCCTCTGGCTCTTTCCTGCCAGTATTATCTGCATTGGGGTTTGCCAGATGCTTCCACTGGGCCTTGTTTATCCAGGTTAAATTGTTAATGCGGTTGCACCTCTGTTCTTCCCACCAGACTATGATTCCATGGCAGGGACAAATTTGTAGTTACTTTTGTAGTTCTGGTGCCTGGGGTGGGCCAGGTATGGTGGGTAGGACTGCTGTATAAAACGGAAGGAAGGAAGGAAGGAAGGAAGGAAGGAAGGAAGGAAGGAAGGAAGGAAGGAAGGAAGGAAGGAAGGAAGGAAGGAAGGAAGGAAGGAAGGAAGGGAGGGAGGGAGGGAGGGAGGGAGGGAGGGAGGGAGGGAGGGAGGGAGGGAGGGAGGGAGGGAGGGAGGGAGGGAAGGAGGGAGGGAAAGGAGAAAGAAGGAAAGAAGGAAGATGGGGATGGAGGAAGAAAGGAAGACATGGAGTTATTGTTATTGTCATTGAGTTTCTCTTTGTATGATTTACTTTCTGGTGAAGTTACTTGAACCAGAGAGAGAATAGAGAAGAGGGGGCTGAAATTCTCCATCTGACCTCTTGGACTTCTCCAAAAGATGGGATTTAATGGGAAGTTAAGAGCACCAATTCAGAAATGAGATTGTTGGGGTTCAGAATTGCAGGTCTGCAACTCACTACTTGGATGACCATGGGCAAGTTTCTTAACCTCTCTGTTCCTCAGTTCCCTCTTCTGCAAAAATGGAGAGAATGAAAGTATCTGTTCCACAGGAGTTTAGTGAGGAATATGTAAGTAAACATATAAATGACTGGGAGAAGTGCCAACACATAGAAAGAATGAGTTTACAATTATTGTTGTTATGAGAAAGCATTTAGCTGTAAACATATAGGGACTTGTCTCAAGGAAAAGTATCCATTCATTTGTTCTCTAAACATTCATTAGACACCAATTTCTCCCATGCATTGTGCTCGGTGTTAGGGAAGAGGCCTAATTAAGACAGGGATGCTATAAAGTTTGTATTGTTAATTAGGCATCAAATAATTTTTGCAAAGGAAAAGAGCAGAGCATTTGGAAGGGGAAGAAGGTGGAGGTGGGACAGGTGAGGTTGCCTACTCTGGGGGCCGGGGAGAGAAGTCTGCTCTGGGGTCAGCCAATAAGCAGAGCAGAGCTGGTGACACTCCTGGCTTCAAGGCCCACATGTGCTGCCTAGACCTGGCCAACTCTTTCATTTCTGCTCCAGAGCCACTGGGGGCACTTCAAAGATCAGCAGCTCTGAGCATGGGGAGGTGGTGCTGCTGGACATCATTACCAGACTTTCCAAATGCCTATTCCAAACTGTACAGTGCAGAGGTTCTCCAAGGCAGCGCCGTCAGTAGGAGATATTAGCAGGCATGGAACAGGGCTAAGGTCGGTGCCAGTGGAGCTGAACCAGTCATCTGGGAACACTAGCGGGGCGTTCCCTGGAGATGCCAGGGGATGAAACCCTGCCTTGGTTGGGGAAAGCTTGGAGCTGATTCCATTTGGACATCCATGTTGCATATCCTTACTCGCATGCACTTAAAGCTTGTGGATGTCCAGGGCCGTTTGGGTTACACAAATAAATAAGCATTGTGCAGTTTTTCTGTTGACTGTGGCCATTTTCATAAAAGCTTCAATTTCTTCCATGTATGCCTAAAATCTATAGAGAGTTAAAGTATAAACCAGTCCTTGGGCCCTTTCCCATTTGTTTTTTACTCGAAGTGTGTGACATCTGATAATTGTCTTTTTTTCTTCAGTGTATTATTAAGAATTGATTTCTGTGTTTCTCATTTTTAGCATGTATTTTGTGTTTCTGGCCTAAAATTGTTATGATACTACATATTTCTTGAGAAGGATTCATTTTTAAATCTTTTTAGCCTCTGGAAATATGAGACCTCTTTGGTATTTTGGGGTCTTTATATGAACAAGATGTCAAATTCTTGATTTCATTATATCATTGAAGGCCTGGGAATGGCTGGCTTTGTGAGCAATAATAAAGATCTGGTTTTCTTTAAAAAGGAAAGACAGAAGAAACAGAAATTATTCTTATACATTTTTACATGAGACTTCTGATTTCTTCCCTTTTGAAATTTACCAGATATTCTCTACAAGAATGTGCTCTATTTATGAGAACGGGGCTGATGAACTTGGAGAGAGATTACCTTATTTACAGAAGTCAGCTCTGATTGTATCAGTTTTACTGATGTGTGTGTATATATATATATAAAATATTTAATGATGTTTCATATAATATATATTGCAGGAAGCAAATTTTCTAATTTATTTACTATGTATAAAAACTATTGAATACTATAGTGTATAATAAAATATAGTATATCATATAATATATGTCAACATTTTTTACAATGTATATTTACTATGTTATTCAATATATATAGTATATATAAATTGGCTATATATGTTATTTATTATATACAAAAATATAATATTTAACATATATAATACTTCTCACATATTAAATAAAATTGGGGGGCATTATTCCTGGAAAAGAACATTTAAATCACTAGCCAGATACTGTGATTAATTAGTGATTTTCCTCTTGCCCTTAATCCTGAACAGTTACTATGTGTGTTCCTGTGAAAATGGCCAAGTCATGGACTATTAATACAGGCAAATAAAATAACTTGTGGAAAAGGTGCATTTAAGGAATACTGTTTCTGGAGCAATACAAGCTGATGCAAGCAGAGTTAACGTTCAGGGTTGTCCTCAAATACCAGGTGACATGATCTGACCATGCCCTCCCACCTTCTCACCCGGGATGTCCACCGGCTGGTAACCTGCTCTCCCCATGAGCTCTTCTGCCTCTCCCTAGCTGCACCTGATGGGAGGATCCCCTGCCCCCGAGCAGCCCCTCTATGAAGCCAACATTTTAGAAAGATCAGAAACGACCTCATAAGACAATGGCTCAGATGCTGCACAGTCTTTCAAGGCGAATGGCAGGTGTGTCTTCTACGTAAACATTCCCATTCCCTCTTAACTAGGTGTGTCTTCCTTGTGTCCTAGCCCTGTGTCAGGTTACTTTTATTTTTCTCATGGCACTTAGGATTGGTGAGGTTTTGGAGAGTAGGAAATTAATTATCTTTGAAAAGTCCTTCCTCACCACCTACCCGCCATGCCCTGCGAGATAATAAAGAAGTGGTTTTGAATGAATTAATGGAACAAAGTGTCAAGTAGGATCTGTGTTTTGTTTGGTTTGGTTTGGTTTGGTTAGATTTCTTAATCATGCATTACCTGAGCACCACTTTGGTGGATAAAAGTTCTCTTTGTCAAGGAGACAAGCCATAATACTGGGAACTGATCTTGTAATTTGATGCCGATTTTTCTCTCTGAAGGATGCTATTATCATTGATGTTTATTCTTCTTCCTCCTCCTTCTCCCCATCCTTGTTCTTCCTTTTCTCTCTCCCTCTCTCTCTCCTCTCTTTTTCTCTCTCCATTCTTCTCTCCCTTCCTCTCAGGTTGCCAGATAAAATTCAGGACCTTCAATTACATTTTAATTTCAGATAAACAATGAATAATTTCTCAGTATAAACATGTACCAAATATTGCACAGGACATATGTATACTAAAAAATATTCATTGTTTAATGAAAATTAAATTTAACTGCGTATTCTTTATTTTTACTTGCTAAATCTGGCAACCCTACCTCTTTCAGCTTTTTTCAGTACCTTAAATAATAGAAAAAAATTGACTCTATGGAAACCTTCTAGTCTTTGGCCCTATTATCAAGTTCCAAATCTACCATATTCTTAAAAGTTCCTGAGAAAAGAAGGCACACTTGTAAATAAAACTGGGCAATGGAATCAGAGGTCTTCTATTTCTAACATCAGGAACATAACACGCACACCACACTCTTTTTTTTTCTTTGTATTTTAACAGGGAGAATTACGCAGCTGAAGGAGAAGCAAGGTAGCATTAACTTTCCTAAGAAGGACTGTGTGGCACCCAGTTTAGAAAAATAGTCAGTAAGAGAAATTCAACAGGGAGACATTTTTCTTGCCGTTGATTATTTTTCTCAGGCGCACTGTGGACGGCACCCAGGAGAATTTGGAAGATTTAGAGTTACTCTACAAGGGCCATCTTGAGGATGGTATTTAACCTTTCTTCTTTTGTTCCCATTGCAAGGACAGCTTCATCTTTTAAAACTATGTTTAATTTTTCTAATTTTCAGAGACAGGGTTTTGCTCTGTCACCCAGGCTGGAGTGCAGTGATCATAGCTCACTGTAACCTTGAACTCCTTGGCTCAAGTGATTCTCCCACCTCAGCCTCCCAAGTACTGGGACTATAGGTGCGTGCCATCACACCCAACTTAAATTCTCCTTTGTAGACACAGGTTCTCGCTGTGTTGCTCAGGCTGGTCTCAAATCCCCTGGCCTCAAGAGATCCTCCTGTCTCCACCTCCCAAAGTGCTGGAATTACAAGCATGAGCCACCACACGGGCCAGCCTTATCTTAATATGAGAAAAACTGAAGCTCCAACAGTGCCATGTTTTCAATTTGTCATGTTGGTTTTTAAAAGGCATGCATTTCTAGAATGCTGTCTCACTTTGGGCAGATAGAGTACAGCATTTAAGCTTTTCATCCAGCAAAGAGAACAGAAAGGAGGCTTCCCTGCAGCCAGAAGCCCAGAGTTACAGCTCAGCAGCGCTGCTAACTGGTTGTGAGATCTTAAATGTACCAGGCAGTGTCTCTGATCCCTACAAGGGAGTCAGTATGAGATCTCTCAGATCTTTTCTTGTTCACAGTCCTATGATTTCCAGAATGATTCAGAAACATTCATGGCTTGTCTCCTTCATGAAATACTCCCTTCCACATTGCTGGGGTTCCTGGCTGCTTTCCTATCTCATCTGCGTCCCTCCCCTTTGCTCTGCATATTCAACAGTAGGGAAAAGTTCTGTGGAAAGCCCCTGAAATAGCAACAGCCGAGGAGCCGACATGGAGTCCGCTTGGCTCCACCGGGCCCAGACCCTGCCAAATACTTGTCATCAAGTCACCAGTTGTACATGGGAAGGGACCAGTGCTCGGCGGCTGCGGCTTAGACTTGTGACTGGTGTTGCTAGCCTCCTCAGAGAACCAGTGCCAATGAGGAAGTTGCTCTGAGAGCCCCTAGGAAACCAAAATACCAGCTAAAGCAAAAAGGCTGTCCTTGGCAGCAGCTGATGAACCGCTTGTGTTCTGGCTGGGGTGCGGGTTTAAGGGTGCTTGGCGGTGCCCTCTCCATCCTGATTCCCAGAGCCCTCCAGCTCCCATGGCAACTCTCAGGGCTCCTTGAAAGAACTCTTAGCTTGGACAATTTTTATCAATTTTGCACCCAGAATCAGTCTTGGGCCCCACCCCAAATTTACAAGGTGGTAGAATTCTAGACCTTGAACACTGACTGCTGGTGCCCAGAGGCAAACTTTTGACGAAAACCATCTGATGGTTTTCACATCCCGGACATTGAAATCACTGTACTGAACATGGAATAAATGAACCCTTAGTAGAGGACTTGCTCAAGAAGAAAGTGGTTTCTGGTGATTGGTATCTGGGAATGCAAGTTCATGGTAACCAAGAATGCGAGTTCATAGGAACCGTTTCCAGCTTTATCAATCACTGGACAGAAACCCCTGGAAATAAAGGTGGTTCTCCCTCTGTGTGATGGTGATTTGTAAATTTTTCTGAATTCAATTTAGTAAAAGTCCTAACGGGACTTTCTTTGGAATACAGAATTATATATTACCCTGAATTCACTGTATTACGTCTCTTAAAACTAACCTTACATACACTTTTTTCTAACACTAAAATCTGGGATGTAAATGTGTTCTGAAATATGGGTTGCAGTTTCCATGAAGAGATTTTAAAAATTCACATCTTCAAAGATATGCCATCTGCAATAGAAATCACAAGGTCGCCACATTTAGGAATGCAATTCTACTGTAATTTCAGTTAAAGGAGGAAAATAATACAGCCCTTCTTTCTAATGGTGTTTGCAGTTTACAGAGGGCTCTTCCTTGTATCAGTTTATTTTAAGTCTGCTAACATATCTAAAAACCTATGATCCTCCAAACTTTGCACCTGGCATTGAAAATATGAAGGTGACTAAGAAAACTCATCAAAGTGGGTTGTTGTCCTGTGGGATGGACAATACACATGAACAGATCATTAAAATACAGTGCCTAAGATGTAAGATATGTGTGCTGTGCCGAGAAAAAAGCAAGAGGAACCCCTAATTTAGGTGGAGTGGGGCTAAGACTTCTGAGGAGATTATTCCATTGAGAACGTATAATAATCCTAATATTCCTTATTTATAAAACATAAATTTATTTTTTAGAGCAGGGTCTCACTCTGTTGCTCGGGCTAGAGTGCAGTGGTACCATCATGGCTCGTTACAGACTCAATCTCCCAGGTTCAAGCGATCCTCCCACCTCAGCCTCCCAAGTAGCTGGGACTACAGGCGCACACCTTCACATCCGGCTAATTTTTTGATGTTTTGTTGAAACAGGGTCTCGCTATGTGGCCCAAGCTGGTCTCAAACTGCTGAGCTCAAGCTGGTCTCAAACTCCTTCTGCTCCAGCCTCCCAAAGTGCTGGGATGACAGGTGTGAGCCACCACACCCAGCTATAATCCTAATATTTCTGTTTAACAGAGAAGAAAAAGTTGAGAAATTCACTGGAGTATTTCTTACAAAGAGCAGAGCCAACTCTTGAATCCATATCAACGTATTGTCCTTTCCTGTTTCCACTGTATTAGTAACAAATGTTTTCTCTTTTACTGTTTCTAAAAATTACTAATTCAATAAACTCAATCACTTTTTAAAAAGTGGGAATGTATTTCTGTTCTAAGCTTCTCTTCCATAAACGTTCTCATTTTGACAGCATACTCTAGATTTAAAAATCTTACACATCAAGAAAACTTTATAGTTGGAACATCTAACAATGTTAGCTTTTTTCTATATTCCATCAGCATATAAAATCCTTGAGTTTTTTCTTCTGGAAATAGCAGGCTTGAGTCTGAAAATTAGAAGTGACTTAATGCTAAAGCCAGGCCTTTGAGGAGTCAGGGTGTGGACTGCATATAGAGAATAAGATCTTAGCTGAATGTTGAGGTCAATACATTATTTCAGAAATCAGAGTCTTTAAGGAGAAAATTCTTCACGTTGGAAAACAAGACTAAATACAAGGACATTAGTGAGTTATATAATCTGAATTTTCTTGCCCATACTCATAGGTGTGGAAGGTGGGGAAAAGTAGAGAAGTTCCTCTCATACGTTAATGAGGCAGGACATGAATGAGAAGGATTCCAAATAAAAGCCCAGAAACTGCATGAGTCCTTGCAGCCAGATCATATCATGCCTAGAGTATTGAGTATGGAGTAAGGCTTGTAAGAAATGAGAAACCTGTACCAAATGTAGGCTAGTGTTTTCCATGTAGTGGCTTGTAAATATTGCTGCTCCAAAATCCACAAGGGAAACAGGGTATAAATTACAAACAAGTGGCAGAATTTATGTGTGAATGGTGATTTGAGCACTAATGTTGGAAATATGCTACAGTCTTGGGGGAATTTCTATTGGATGTACAGCAGCAGGGTCCAAACTGAAGAAAGACACTCTCAGTGACTGTGGAAACTATCAGTGTTTCAGTTCTTACAAATGTTAAAGAAAGGGGAGGATTGGTATCTAATGTCTAAGTAGTTTTAACCAGTATCCCTTGGATTACCAACAAGATTACTTTTTTTATGTTTTAATTCATATTTCATATGTATTATGCTTATTTTTTATACATAGCTTAGCTTATTCATTCCCTTTGTCAATTTTTATTTGGGGTGCTTAGCTTTTTTTGTTTAATATGAAATCTGAAGAGTTTTTGTTTTTTATTTTTAAATGAAAGATATTTACCTACTTGCTTGTTAAAACATAGCAAACAAAATTTTCCTCAGGGATATAATTATTCTGTGTCACATGCTTTTTTTTTTTTTATTATACTTTAAGTTCTAGGGTACATGTGCACAACGTGCAGGTTTGTTACATATGTATACATGTGCCATGTTGGTGTGCTGCACCCATCAACTCGTCAACACCCATCAACTTGTCATTTACATCAGGTATAACTCCCAATGCCATCCCTCCCCCTTCCTCCTTCCCCACCATAGGCCCCGGTGTGTGATGTTCCCCTTCCCGTGTCCAAGTGATCTCATTGTTCAATATATACTGTTAATTACATGCCCCAGCACCATTTACGGACTAATCCATGCTTTTCCAAACTGTTTTAATTACTACAATGTCATTAAAATAAGAGACTTTCTACTTTTTTTATTTTTCAGAAATGTCATGCTTAGTTTTCTAAGTAAGTTTTAAATATTTTCTAAGCAATCAAATTTGATTGAGGCAGTATTTATTAGTTAATTTGGGAAAATTATATCCATTCTATTTTGACTATATCCAAATGCTCAATATTTATATATTCTTCTACTTTTATAGTCTGGCAATTTTATGTATTATAAATTTTTTGTTGCTTATTTCTGGGAATATATTTTTCATATTATTAAAAATGCCTATAATACATATACACAGTGGTTTGGATAGATGAAAAATTCTAAGTTAGAAATTCTTTTCTTCACCATTTCAAAATATATCACTCTGAGAATTTCTGGCCAATCCATTGTTTCATTTGAGATGACTCATGTCAATCTTTTTTTTTTTTTCTTCGCAGGTAAGCTACTCTTTTTCATTAGAAGCTCTTAGAATTTTCTCTTTCACTTTCTATTCTTAAATATCACTATAATGTTCTAGATATGGGTTCCTCTTAAACGTTTTGCCCATTTTGAGGCTTTATAAGCTGAGATTTTTGTCTTTCTTAAATTATGGCACATTCTTGATTATTATTTTTTATTTATTTATTTATTTTTGAGACGGAGTCTCACTCTGTCGCCCAGGCTGGAGTGCACTGGCGCCATCTCAGCTCACTGCAAGCTCTGCCTCCTGGGTTTATGCCATTCTCCTGCCTTGGCCTCCCGAGTAGCTGGGACTACAGATGCCTGCCACCAGGCCTGGCTAGTTTTTTGTATTTTTTTTAGTAGAGACGGGGTTTCACCATGTTAGCCAGGATGGTCTCGATCTCCTGACCTTGTGATCTGCCCGTCTCGGCCTCCCAAAGTGCTGGGATTACAGGCTTGAGCCACCATGCCCAGCCGATTATTATTTCTTTAAATATTTCTTTCTTTTTTTTTTTTTTTTTTCTTTTTCTGGAACTCCTACTATGTGGAGATTGATACTCTGCTTCTAATCTCCAAATCTTGTATCTTTGTGCTATATTTCCCATATCCTTACTCCTTCCCAGTACTTTCTGGGAGATTTACTCAATCGAACCTCCAATTTACTAATTTCTTCTTTAACTCTATCCGTTAAGCAATGTATCTAATCTGCTGAGGTCTTAATTCAATACTTATCATCTTGATACCCAGCATTTTTTGTTTTTTGAGATGGAGTTTCGCTCTTGTCATCCAGGCTGGAATGCAATGGTGCCATTGCAGCTCACTGCAACCTCTGTCTTCTAGGTTCAAGTGACTCTCCTGCTTCAGCCTCCCAAGTAGCTGGGATTACAGGTGCCTGCCACCATGCCCGGCTAATTTTTGTACTTTTTTTTCAATAGAGATGGGGTTTCAGCATGTTGGCTAGGCTAGTTTTGAATTCCTGACCTCAGGCGATCTGCCTGCCTCAGCCTCCCAAAGTGCTGGTATTACAGGCATGAGCCACTACACCTGACCCCCAGTATTTTTACGTAGTTCTTTTTAATAACTGTTCTTGTCTGCTTCTTCTTACCAACATTTTTAATTACCTCTTTAAAGATATTTATTGTGCCTCTTTGTAATTATTGATAGTTCTGCTTTCATATTTCTGGTCCATCCAGATTATATTCTTTAGTTGGATGATTATTTTTTAATGCCAAATATGCTCATAATTTTACTCCTTATTTTTGTCTGTAAACCCATTTTACCTCGGTAGCCTCAGCTCTCTTGGCTAAGATTATTTACGGGGTAGAGGAGTGGAGGCCAAGGTCATAACATGTGCTGCTCCTGATGGGTCTATGGAAGGAAAGGCATACACTGGTTCAGAGAGCCAGAGCATCGCCAGCTGCACTTGACCACCTTTGTTTGCTTTTTCCTCTCTAGGGATTCCTGCTTTTCTGGGAATTAATAATTTCATCTCAGGCATTTCTTTGTTCAAAGACCTTTCCTCTCTTGGCTTTAATTTCTTAACTTTGAAGTAAAAGGAAGACAGGGGGTGAAGGGTAGCTCAGAGACTAACCAGTCCTCCAGTTCTTGTTAACTTCCCCTGTTACCATCTTCATCCTTTTTTGCAGGCTGGACCATCCCACTTTTGCCCTTTGCTTTTCGGTGGCCGGGGCTGTCACTATGACATTTCTGTCCTGCAGTGGTGAGGAGGCAAGACAAGAGTCTGCACCCAAAGCCATGAGTGAAAGTAAAAATTTAGAATCTTTACCCACCCCAATTTGATTTCCCTTTTCATTCCAATCTCATCAGGCTGTTACTATTTTCACATTGGTTCACACATGACCCTCTCTTCCCAGAAGTTTTTTCACAGTCATGCTTTCATTCTTCAAATCCATACCCTTTCTTTTTTGCTCTGTGACATTTCCATTGCTAGGATTGGGGAGACAGCCAATAGCCGGTGCTGTTTTGCCATCTTTTTGGGACTTCCAATATATTATATATTTAATTATTGCTGACATATAGCAAAGCCATTGATTTTGAAATATTCATTTTGTAAGATGAATCCTTATGAAATCTTCTAATTCAAAGTATTTTCCTCTCTTGGCTCTAGTTTCTTAACTTTGAAGTACAGAAACTAGCTCTCTGCCCCAGTGTATGCCTTTCCTTCCATAGACCCACCGGGAGGAGCACTTGCTAAGAGCTTGGTCTCCACTCCTCTACCCCATAAATAATTTTTGTGAAGACAGCTGAGGTTACTAAGGTAAAGTGGGTTCATGGACAAAAATAAGGAATCAAGTGATAAGCATATTTGGCATTAAAAAATAATCAGCCTACAAAATGGTTTAATGGTTATCATCTTCTTTTCTGCCTCTGTACTATTCACATATGCAGAACACACTTTTTTCTTAATCAATAGGCTTTAGTTTTTAGAGTAGTCTTAGGTTTACAGAAAATTGACCAGATGGTACAGCTATTTCTCATATATCCCTGTTTCTTGCTCAGTTTCCATATTATTAACATCTTGCATTAGTGTGGTACATATGTTACAATTGATGAGCCAACATTGATATATTATTATTAATTAAAATCAGTTTACTAAATTAATTACATAATTAACTAAAACATAGTTTGCATCAGAGTTCAACTTTTTGTGTTGTACATTCTATGGGTTTTGACAAATAAATAATGTCATATATCCATCATTGTAGTATCATTCAGAATAGTTATATTGTCCTAAAAACTCCTTGTGGATT
Organism: Chlorocebus sabaeus; assembly: GCF_047675955.1. Taxonomy (NCBI): domain Eukaryota; kingdom Metazoa; phylum Chordata; class Mammalia; order Primates; family Cercopithecidae; genus Chlorocebus; species Chlorocebus sabaeus. The sequence goes on along the minus strand of NC_132911.1, from coordinate 26,655,919 downwards.
ACCTATTCATTCCTCCCCACAACCTCAAACCTTTGGCAATCACTGATATTTTTACTGTCTCTATAGTTTTTCTTTTCTAGAATGTCAGGTAGCTGGAATCACACAATATGTTGCCTTTACAGATTGGTTTTTTCACTTAGTAATATGCATTTAAGTTTCCTGGCTTTTCTTTTCATGGATTGACAGATAATTTTTTTTATTGCTAAATAACGTTCTATTGTATGGACATACCATAGTTTGTTCATCCATTCACCTATTGAAAGGCATTCTTCTTTGGTTGTTTATGCTTTTGAGTTCTTACTCAAGAAATCATTGTTCAGACCAATGTCCTGAAGCACTGGGAAAACAGTTTCCCAATGTTTTCTTTTAGTAATTTCATAGTTTTAGGTCTTACATTTAAAGGATTAATCCATTTTGATTTTATTTTTGTGTATGGTAAGAGATAGGGGTCCAGTTTCATTCTTCTGCATATAGATATCCACTTTTTCCAGAACCATTATTTAGGAGACTGTCCTTTCCCCACTGTACATTATTGGTGCCTTTATCAAAAATGAGTTGGCTATAGATACATGGATTTATTTCTTGGTTCTTTATTCTGTTCCATTGGTCTGTGTGTCTGTTTTTATGTCAGTACCATGATGTTCTGGTTATTATAGCTTTATTGTGTGTGTGTGTGAGAGAGTGTGCGTGTGTGTGTGTGTGTGTGTGTGTAGAGGTGGAATCTTTCCGTCATCGAAGCTGGAGTCCAGTGGCATGATCATTGCTCGCTGCAACCCTGAACTCCTGGGCTCAAGTTTTCCTCCCAGCTCAGCCCCCAACGTTGTTGGGACTATAGGACCAAGCCACCACACCCAGCCTGCAGTATAATTTGAGGTCAGGTAACATGGTCAATATGAAAGATCAGTAGCATTTTGAATACAAAAATCAGTAGTATTTTTTATGCCAACAGCAAACAAGAACAGCCTCCAGCTTTTTTTCTTTCTGCTCAGGATTTCTTCAGTTATTCCGGATCTTTTGTGGTTCCATATGAATTTTAGGATTGTTTGTTCTATTTCCGTGATGAATGTCACTGGTATTTTGATAGGGATTGCATTGAATCTGTAGATTGCTTTGAGTAGTACTGACATTTTAACAATATTGATTCTTCCAATCTGTGGACATGGGATATCTTTCCATTTTTTGTGTGTCCTCTTCAATTTCTTTCATCAACGTTTTATAGTTTTCCTTGTAAAGATCTTTCGCCTCTCTGGTTAAGTCTACTCATAAGTATTTTTTTTTCTATAGCTATTGTAAATAGGATTGCATTCTTGATTTTGTTTTCAGATCGTTTGCTGTTGGCATATTAAAATGCTACTGATTTTCATATGTTGACTTTATATCCTACAACTTCACTGAATTAATTCATCAGTTCTAACATTTTTTTGGTGGAGTCTTTAGGTTTTCCTAAATATAAGATTATACTGCCTGCAAAGAAAGACGATTTCACTTCTTCCTTAAAAGCTTCTGCACAGCAAAGAAATCAATCAACAAAGCAAAGAGACGACCTATAGAAAGGGAGAATATTTGTACACTATTTAACTGCCAAGGGATTGATAACTAGAATACATAAGAAACTCAAACGAATCAATAGCAAAAACACAAATAATTCATTTAAAAATGGCAAAAGATTTGAATAGATGTTTCTAAAAAGAAGACATACAAATGGCCAACAAGTATATGAAAAAATGCTCAAAATCACTAATAGGGAAATGCAAATCAAAACCACAAATAAATATCACTCACCCAAGTTAAAATGGCTATTATAAAAAGGACAGAAAATAACAAATGCTAATGAAGATGTGGAGAAAGGGAAATATTCATATACTGTTGGCAGAAATGTAAATTAGTACAGCCACTAAAGTATGGAGGCTTCTCCAAAACTAAAACTAGAACTACCAGGTAATTCAACAATTCCACCATTGGGTATACATCCAAAAGAAAGGATATCAGCATATTGAAGAGATATCTGAACTCCCATGTTTTTTGCAGCACTTTTCACAATAGCCAAGAGATGAAATCAACCTAAGTGTCCATCAGAGACGATGGGATAAAGAAAATATGGTATATACACATAATGGACTATTATCTCACCATAAAAAAAATAAAATCCTGTACTTTGCAAAACATAGGTGAAGCTAAAGGACATTATGTGAAGGGAAATAAGTCAGGCACACAAAGATAAATGTCACATATTCTGACTCATATGTGGGAGCTAAAAAATTGATTTCGTGAAGGTAGTGAAAAGAATGGCTGTTACCAGAGGCTGAGAAGCTTAGTGGGGAGAGAGATATAATCGGTATAAAATTATAGGGAGATAGGAGGAATAAATTCTAGTGTCCTACAGCACAGTAGGACAACTATAGTTAACAATAATTTGTTGTGTTTTAAGATAACTATAAGTAAATTTGGCACATTCCCAACACAAAGAAATGATATATATTTGAGGCAATAGGTATCCCAATTACCCAGATTTGATAATTAGACATTGTGTGCATGTTTTAAAATAGTACATGTATCCCATAAATATGTACATGTATTACATCTCCATAAAAATTCAAAATAAAAAAAAATTTTAAAGGCACTCTGCTTGCTTCTAAGTCTTGTTAATTATGAGTAAAAGATGTTATAAATACTGTGCATGGGTCTTTGTGAATACAAAAGTTTTCAGCTTATTTGGTTAAATATCAAGGAGCACAATTGCTGGACCATATGGTAAGACTATGTTTAGCTTTGTAAGAAACTGCCAGAGTGTCTTTCAAAGTGACTCTGCTATTTTCCATTTTCACCAGCAATGACTAAGAGTTCCTGTTGCTCCACATCCTTGTCAGCATTGGGTGTTGTCAGTGTTTTGGGTTTTAGCCATTCTAACAGATATGCAGTGGTATCTCATCATTTTAATTTGCAATTTCCTATTGACATATGCTACTGAATAGCTTTTCACACATGCTTAGTTGACATTTATGTATATTATTTAGTCATGTGTCTGTTCAGATCATTTGCCTATTTTAAAATTGGTTTTTTTGTTTTCTTATGTTGAGTTTTAAGAGTTGTTTTGTTTTTACATATTTTGGATACAAGTCATTTATCAGATATGTGTTTTGCAAATATTTTCTCCCAGCCTCCGCATTGTAGCTTTTCATTCTCTTCATGGAGCCTTTTGCAGAGCAGACATTTTAATTTTAGAATACGGTCCAAATTATCAATTTTTCTTTCATAGATTGTGCTTGTACTGTTTCTTACATAAATAAATTAAAGATGGCCACTGTGTATTGACTTTAAACACCCCCAAGTTGTTTCCTCTTCATGTCAGGCTAGGATTGTTAGCTGAAATCCCACAAGCACTAAGTTCAAATTCTTACACGTACAGTTGCTTTAAATATGGTCAAAATAAACATATTTTCAAAAAGCCTGTCTACTTTGCATACCCTGTAAAACTGCATTCAACATCTGCTAACTATAAATGAGACCTACCTTGTAGGTATAAAACACTATAAACCACTGCTGTTTTTTGGAGCTCTCTTTCTCGAAACTCCCCACCTTATTGCTACAGGACTTCACCTAGAAACATATCTCCCTCTTACATATCCCCTTTTTCCTCCAGTAAGTTCCTTGCATGGGAGGAGCTTTTCCTCCCATGCAATTCTGCTTAAAAAGAGCTGCTCAATAAAGCTTGTTGCATGTTACTGCTTCTCATGGTCCTGCCTCTTCCTCAATCAACAGTCAAATTATTGAACTTACTGCAGTATTTATCTCAAAACTCATTACCAAAACCAAGGTCACCTAGATTGTCTTCTATGTCATCTTCTAGACCTTTATTAGGTTTTCGTTTTACAATTAGGTGTATAACCGATCATTTAAGTTAATTTTTGTGAAAGTTGTAAGGTCAGCATCTAGATTTGTGGTTTGTTTCTTTGTTTTTGCATATGGCTGTCCAGTTGTTCTAACATGCATTGAGACGTTATACTGGCTTACTATAGACTTTGTAAAAATGGCTCTAGAAGAGTAACAAACTGAGATCTTTGAGATCAGACAGGTTGGAAATATGTACATAACTGCACAAGGTGTCAATTCTGCTCTACAGTGCAGTTTAATCAGTTTTAGTTGCATAGGTTTCCATTGTATTTATAGTCTGTTTATGCTAAATCTGGCCAAAGATGAGCATTGTCCACCACTAAAATGCCTCTGCCACTTTGAATTCTGTACTAATTTTGTGGCCAGAATGCGGCGATCAAAACGCTCCATCTTTTTACAGTGGCATAGGAAGACGGCAGAAATTTCCTAAAGTGCAATGGATTTTCAAATGTATTGTGCCTTGTTCTAAAACTTTATTAAGGAGGTGCACTTGACAGTATTGAGGTCATTTGTTACGGTGCTATTTCAATTAGTCTAGGTTTAGGCCCTTGTACATTTTGCCCATAACTTTTTACAAAGTGCTTCTTTTATTGCACATTCAGAGAATTTTATATATTTGTCTTGGGTGCATGTCCTTAAACTTCCAATCTTACTTTGTGTCTTGGAGATTGTTCAACGCAGCTTGTCTAGGAAGGGGATGGGACTAGATTCCAAAATGTATTTGGGAACATGGGGATGATAGTTGGGAAGAAAACTATTTGCACACGAGAGATTTCTAGATAGTTTTTGCTGCTAGTTTTATGTAATATTTACTGAACATTTTGACAAATATTTATTTTTGAAAGCCTAAAAGTGATTCTTTGAAAGTTTAAAGAAACTTGACCGAAAGACATTACAAAAACACTGGCACTCAAATGTTGAATGTCACCATATGCGTGAAATTATATATTTTGGGGTGGTGTGAGCTTTTAATGTTAAGTTATATTAAACTCTTAAGTCAAATTAAGCAGACCCGGCATTGGCAGTGTAGCCATAAATTTCTGATGTTAGTAAAAACAAAATTGGTGACTTGAAATTAAATCATGCCAAGGTTTTGATACACTTGTCTTAAGATATTAATGCAACACTTCAAAACACTGATGTGAAGTGTCCAGATTCTCAGATGTTTGTTGTGTGAATTTTGTTTAGTTGTGTGTAGTTTTTTGTTTTTTCAGTGAATGTTTGGCACATTGCAATCCTCAAATGTGTGGCTATCTTTGTTGTATTGGCATAATCAGTGACTTGTACATTCAGCAATAGCATTTGAGCAAGGTTTATCAGCAAGCAGTGTTTTCAGTTAATAAGGTTTCAAAAATCATGTAAGGATTTAAACTTGCTGAATGTAAAGATTGACCCTCAAGTCACTGTAGCTTTAGTAATTGCTTATTATATTAGTTTAGATGCCAGCACTGCGTGTGCTGTGCATATTCTGATTTTATTAAAATAAAAAGTTGAACTGCACACAAAAAAAGAAAAGACTACTCTTTCTCCATTGAATTACTTTTGCTCCTTAATCAAAGACCAGTTGACTATATTTGTGTGGGTTTATTTCCAGACTCTCTTCTCTGTTTCATTGATATCTTAGTCTGTCATTTCACTAATACCACACTGTCTTGATTATTATAGACGTATAGTAAGTTTTGAAGTCCAGTGGTATCAGTCCTGAGACTTTGTTCTTTTTCAGTATTGGGTTGGTTTTTCTGTCTTTTGCTTTTCCATTAAAACTTTAGAATAAGTTTGTTGATATCCACAACTTTGCAGTACACTTTTTTTTCTTTTTTTTAAGAAACAGCATCTGGCTGCATTGCCCAGGCTGGGCTATAGTGGCTATTCACAGATGCAGTCTTAGCTCATTGCAGCCTCAAACTCCTGGGCTCAAGCAATCCTCTTGCCTCAGTCTCCTGAGTAGCTGGGACCACAGGTGCACACCACCATGTCCAGTTTGCAGTACACTTTTATCAGAATCATCTCTCATAGCATTCTTAACCAAGCCATCACTTTTCTAGTTAGATCTAATAGTTATTTCTCTTAGCTTTTTCTGTCTCCTCCTTTCTCATATTAATAGCTTTCATTTCAATTTCATTGTATTGGCTACCCCTTTGGAGCAATATTAAATACAAATTGTGTTTGTAGGCATCTTACCTTGTTTCTCTATTTGATAATAATAGGGATGTGTTTATTATTTCACCTGTAGGCTGGACATTGCTGTTAATTTAAAACAAATTTTTTTATCCTGTATTGTCAGTAACTTTCTCTCTGTGGTATCCTGAAGACTTTTTAAAAATCTCATCTAATAGATGTTGCCTTTTATCAAGTATGCTTTTTGTATCTCTCAAAATGACTGCTTGGTTTATCTATCTTGTCATATTAATATAATCATATATATCAAGCTATTACTTAAACTCTCCTTGAATTCCTAGTTTAAGTTTTTCTTGAATTTATGTGGGGAATTTTTTATTTTACTATACCCAGGCTTTAAGTTGTTAATGTCGTCTTTAATATTTTCGCACTTATATTCATAAATGAGATTGGCTCTAGTTTTATTTTTTAATAATCTTTGTCTTCACTATACTGTCAAGCAGTCTAAATAACACAAGAATTATCTATTCCCTGACAGTTTGAAAAATGTTATCTATAAACCTTTCTGGATCTGCTGCTTTCATAAGGAGTTATTCTTTGATAAAACTCCTGCAATTTATTCTCTGATGAATGTCTAGTCAGGCTTTTACAAAATGTGTTTGTATTAGACTTTAAGCATTTGTATTTCCTGAGAAAATTACCTATTTCAGTGATATTTTTAATACTGAGGCTGTATGTAAAATTATCTCATAGTTAAGAAAATGTCCCCGATCTGTTTTTGTATTCCCTTATTTAACTTTCTATTGCTGCGATTTGTCTCTTTTCTTGATTAGATTTCCCAAGAACCAGGTTTTGAATTTGCTTTGTTTGAAATCAATTTTTCTATTTTTAAAAGTTTATATTAATTATCATCAGTGTTTCCTCCTGCTTCACCAGGTTCCTGTTTTATTTACTTTGATTTCTTGAGTTGAATGCCCAATTAACTTGCATTTATTAGTTCAGGTTTAATAAGAAAAGCGGAAAAAGCTGTCAAGTTTTTTTCTGAATACAACTTATCCACAGCATCTAATTTTTCATATATGATATTCTCATTGTGATTTTTTTCATAATATGTGAGAAGAGGGGTATTCTTTGTAGAAAAATGAGAATAAAAATCAAGCCAAAAAAAAAGATCACCTGTAATTCCACCAGATGAAACATCTGTTATTTTGTTTTAACAACAATTTTTTAAAAATTCTACATTTCAAAAACCAGAATGAACAAGACTTAAAGAGAAAACTGGGAAAAATATCTGCAACACATATGAGAATATTAGTGTCTTTAATATAAAAATATCTCCTGTAATGCTTTAAGAAAGAGTAGAAGTCTCCAATGAATGAGCAGACACACAAAAAGCTGTGTTGGCCAAAAAGCATATTTTAAAAAAAATCTGTTTCACCTTGCAAACAAATAAATGTGAACTAAAGGCATGGTGAGAACCTTGTTTTACTTTTAAATTAGCAAAGGTTTTCTTCTTTAGTTATAAGTTCAAGGTTGGCACAATTTTAAGGAAACCGGCTCTCTCATCATCTTTTGATAACATCGAAAATAAGTGATGAAAGCCATAAAAACGGTATACAGGGAAATAACTATATGTGCCAAAGATTTAGTTGAAAGATATTTACTACAGCTACAAATAATAAACAACCTGAATGTGAAATAAATGGGGATTGGCTGATTTAATTATGCTAAAGTAAATTAATGGGTTAGACAGCTATTACAAATGATACTGCATAAAATATTTATGGAAAAGTAAAGGACATAATGACATATTGATATATAAAAAGAGGTTACAGGCCAGGCACGGTGGCTCACGCCTGTAATCCCAACACTTTGGGAGGCTGAGGAGGGTGGATCACAAGGTCAGGAGATCGAAACCATTCTGGCTAACACGGTGAAACCCCGTCTCTACTAAAAATACAAAAAATTAGCCAGGCGTGGTGGCAGGTGCCTGTAGTCCTAGCTACTCTGGAGGCTGAGGCAGGAGAATGGTGTGAACCCGGGAGGCAGAGCTTGCAGTGAGCCGAGATTGCACCATTGTACTCCAGCCTGGGCAACAGAGCAAGACTCGGTCTCAAAAAAAAAAAAAAAAAAAAGGTTACAAATGTATTTATTGTACGATCTCATTTTGGAAAGACAAAATAGATACATGACCTATCTGAATTTGAAAAATCTTATGCATACATATATTATGGGTAATTTTCTCCTCCTCCTTCTCCTTCATCCTCTTTCTTTGCTTGTTATAAAGTTGGGGAGGAAGCAAAAATTAGAACATATAAAAAGTGCTCATAATGTCTTCAGGAAAATGCTTTCATAAATATTCCAGGCTTTTTCACATAACATTATTGTATCTTCGGATTTGGCTATTAGAAGGTCACTATGGTTATTTCTACTAGAAACATTTCAGAAGAGTGGAGAGAGTAGAAGTCTGTTGGAAGTGAGTGGAGGTCTGAACACACGAGGGTATACAGATCCGAGAGCAGACAACCGTTTGAAAAGTTTAATAAGAAAGCATAAAGACACAAAGGACAGAACCATTGGTGGAGAGGACCTCCTTCAGGGCAGAAATAATACTCCTTTGTTACCTAGTGCAATTTGGGGCATATTAAATGTTGAGTTTGTTTAAATTTAATTCACAAACACCTTTTTTTTTTTTTTTTTTTGAGACAGTGTCTCGCTTTGTTGCCCAACCTGGAATGCAACGGCTTAATCTCGGCCCACTGCAACCTCTGCCTCCTGGGTTCAAGTGATTCTGCTGCCTCAGCCTCCCAAGTAGCTGGGATTACAGGCATGTGCCACCACGCCTGGCTAATTTTTTGTATTTTTAGTAGAGACAGGGTTTCGCCATGTTGCCCAGGCTGGTCTCGAACTCCTAAGCGCAGGCAATCCACTCACCTTAAACTCCCAAAGTGCTGGGATTATAGGCATGGGCCACTGCACCTGGCACAAACACCTGTTTCTAAAGACTTAAGCTAGCTGATGGCAGACAACCTTTTAATTTTCTTTATATTCTCCCAAAATATCTACCATATGTTAATAAGCACTTTTGTTTTTAATTGAAATTTTTACTGAGATAACTGTAGATCACCTGAAGTGGAAGAAATCATACAAAAATCACACTTTATCCCATTTTCGGCAATGGTAACATTTTGTAAAACAATAGCACCACCAGGATATTGACTTTGACACAATTTACTGATCTGATTTAGGTTTCCCTGATTTAACTTGCACTTATTTGCGCATATGTGTATTCTATACAGTTTTACCATAAATTTAGTTTTGTGTGTTCACAACCACAGTCAAAATAGTAAACCATCACCAAGAGGATTCCTCACCCTGCTCTTTGTTAACAACACCCGCCTCCCTTCTGCCACCACCCACTCCTGGTCCCGTATGCTTAGAAACCAGTAATCCATTCTCCATTTCTAAAATGTTACCATGTCAAAAATGTTATATAAATGGAATCATACAGTATTTTACCTTTTTGGAGAGGCTTTCCCTCAGCCTAATACCCTGGAGATTTTGTAAGTGGCCATGTATCTCAATAGTTCATTCTGTTTATTGTTGAGTTGTATTTTATGGTATGGATATACTACAGTGTTTTTTTTTTTAAACAGTTATTCATTGAAGTACAACTGTTTTGTACTGATTCCAGTTTTTGGCGATTAGGAATAAACTGCTATGAATAATTATGTACAGGTTTTGTGTAAACATATGTTTTCATTTCTCTGGGATAAATGTTCCAAGGCTGCCATTGCTGTGTAATATGGTAATTTCATTTTCAGTCTTGTAAGAAACTGCCAAACTGTTTTCTGTAATTGTACCATTTTTACATAATGTATGTCCATCAGCAATGTATAAGTGATAACACCTTTTCCACATTCTCACCAGCATTTGATACTACCATTTTTTTACTCAAACCATTCTGATAAGTATGTAATGACACCTAGTTATAGTCTAAAGTTGCATTTCCTTGATGACTAGTGATGCTGGACATTACGTTATATGCATATTCGCCATCTGTATATCCTCTTTAGTGTTCATGTGCTTTTGCTCACTTTCCAGGTGGATTGATTTTTCTTTTTACTGTTGGTTTTGAAAGTTTTAGAAATATATTTAGAAATATATTCTAAATACTTGTCCTTTTTTGGAATCGTTTGCAAATATTTTCTCCTAGGATGTAGCTAGTCTTTTCGTCCTCTTCACATGGGCTTTTGCATAGCAAGTTGAATTTTGATTAAGTGCAATTATAATGTGTGAGGTTTAGGCTAAAGTTCATGTTGTTTGCCTTTGGATGGTCAGTTGTTCCAATGCCATTTGTTGAAAAAACTATCCTTTCTCCATTGAACTGCTTTGGACCTATGTCAAAAATTAGGTGAGCATATCTGTATGAGTATCTGGATGTTTTAGGTAAGCATATCTGTATGATCCTGGATTTTTTTTTTTTTGGTTGATCTATGTGTCTGTCCCTTTGCCAATACCACGGTGACTTGATTATCTTGATTACTCTAGCCATACAGTTACATCTTAATAATCAGTAGAGTAATTCCTATATTTTATTCTTGTTTGTCAAGATTACTTTAGCTATTCTAGAGTCTCAAACTTTTCATGTAAATTCTAGAGTAAGCTTGTCTTTCGCAATGAAAACTTTGCTGGGATTTTGATAGAAATTGCATTAAGCATATAGACAATTTGGCCAGAACTGACATCTTTACTATGTTGAGTCTTAAACTCAGTATGTTTTTCCATTTAGCTCTTTGATTTCTTTCATTTAATCTTTAATTTTTGACAATTTAACTATGATGTATCACGGTGTCTCTTTGGATTTGTCATCTTTTGTGTCTTATGGGTTTCCTGGATCTGGCTTTCTAATGTCTTCTTGAGACTTCGGAAGTATTCTGCCATCATTTCCTTGATTATGTTTTATATCCCTTTCTCTCTTTCTTTTCGTTGTGGCACACTGATAATGCATAAGTTATTCTGCTTAATGGTGTCCTGTTGGTCTCTTCATCTATAATTACCTCTTTTTATTCTTTTTTCTTTTTGCTCCTCAGACTGAATGATTTCCAGTGATCTGTCTTCAAGTTCACAATTTTTCCCCCTGATTATTCTAGTTTGTTACTGAACCCCATTATTAAATTTTTAAATTCAGCTATAGTATTCTTCAGATCTGTGACTTCCATGTGATACTTTTTTATACTGTATCTTTGTTGAAGTTCTCGGCTTTGCTGAAGTTCTCAGCTCGTTTTTGGATTGCTGTCTTGACATCTGTGAGCATCCTTATGACCATTATTTTGAATTTTCTGTCAGGTAAATCACAAAACTCTACTTCATTCAGGTATATTTTTGGAGATTTTTCTTGTTACTATTTGTTTTGTTTGTTTGTCTTATTGTTTGTTTGTTTGTTTTGTTTCATTTCTATTTCTTTCTTTTCCTTGATTTTCAGTATTGATTTTTGTACATTAGGTAGAAACCTACTTCTTAGTAGACTGGGATTGCATAGAAGGTTTCTACCAGTCCATTCGACTAGAGATTTTAAGGTACCCCTCTTATTTCTGTGTTTGTTCAGACTGCTTTGTCAATATCAGAAGGTCTATAACATCTTATTAGTACTAGAAATCTTATCATGCCGTTTTTGCTAAAAGCTTAGAAATTGATTCTGAAAAGATTTTACAAATGTAATAAGGTATTTTCTGTATTTTATCACATTAAGTAATCCCCAAATAATATGAGAAATGAGCATAGTGTTCAGAAAAAAAAATCTTTTAATGTGATGAATCTTTTATAGGTTTAGGCCAAATCGACTATGCTGTATCAGTCTCCCTTCACTTCCCGCGATGTCCAACTGAGATTTACAATTGGCATTAATTGTGAATGACATTGTCTCAGGACTAAAACATATTCCAAGCTAGAGGTTTCAGGAACAAAGCATCTGCATCTGTCTTTGTCTTTAGCCCTCACGTGAGGAACCCATTTATTAACCACCTTTATTAATTTTTTATGTGGAGAAGTGACTCAACATGTACTAGACAGCCAAATAAATTACTGATCATCTCCTTCTATGCACAGTTTCATATTACCAAAAACCATATGCATATATGAGTTAAACAATTTGGTAATATGTTTATAACATAATATCTAAAAGTGTCTCACCACTTAAAACATATATGTACAAACACACATATCTTATCTTGTTGGCTTTTATTTGTTTCAATATGGTAATTCTATTTTTGATATCCCTTCAATTATAACTTAGTTTACATTGTTATGATATATAAATATATTTGTGCATAGACTATTTAGATACTTTATATTTGCATTAACTAAAAATTTTTTACTGCATTTTTGCGTGCATAATTTTGTTCTATTTCTTTCTCAATTTTGCTTTAAAAAGTATCTTCATTTTGCAGATGTGCAAACTGAACAGAGGATTAGAATTTATTTTTTCTAAAATCTAACAGTTAACTTCTAGCAGCATTGAGACCAGAATATAGATCTTCTGACTCCAGGCTCTTCGCAGTAAACATCAATCCCTCTGTGGCTAACGTCCAAACACAAGATGAAAGAAAACGAGGAGCAGAATACAAAAGAAATTATTTCATGCTGCATTCAGAGGTGTCATTCATACCCAGGAAGCACTTTTAATGACCAATCTGGTGTTAATTTTCTTATCTGTGCCTCATCTGTGACTAAACATTATCCAGCCCAGGCTGATTGATTCTGATATAAATCAGATATTTTCATTATTAGTTCAAATTTATGCTTTAGCCATGCCTATGTGAGCAGTCTCCTACCCTATATATCTCATTTACAGAGACTGTTTATTTGTAGTTAACTTTTAAAAATTCAGATTCATAGAATTACAACTATGAATTGCCAAACATGTATATGATTATTATATGGAAAATAATATCAGTGTCATTACATGCCAATTAATCTACTTTCATTCAGAATCTTGTGCAGAACAGATTAAATTGAGAACTTAATTTTTTACACATTCACGATTTAACCAGAGAATGTGGCTCTATTTTCTATTAACAAAATAATTTTCTTTGTTCATTCAATAAGCAGCATTCATTGTATTATTAAAAAGTGGTATACTCATAAGGTTTTAAAACAGTTGAGTCTATTTATTTCTTTTCCCCTGACGTGTGAATATTTTTTTTGCCTAGTGTTTTAGAAAATATATGACCTAGAAAGCAGCCTAATTCTTGTCACAGCTGCAACCCTACTGATGCAGAAAATTTGGCATTTATATAAAATGAAGCTGTCTCTAATGCTTTGTCCGCCTTCTAGAATCCCCTTTGTTTAATCACTATGTTTGGAGCCTCAGAAAGGGCCTGCTCTCAGGAATAAGTGGATGGGAATGAGGGGATGCTGATGTGTGAATAAAACGGTAATATAAAAGAAAGCGGGTATTTCCCCCCTCCGGCTGAAATCTGTGGAGGTTGTTCTGCCTGTCACTGATAGCCGTATGAGTCAGTCTCCAATTTGGGAATTGCGATCCTGACCCACCCCCACACCAGGATTGCCCCTGCTACACGTTTCCATGGTGCCAAACTTCCCTGTCCTAGCACATGATTGCAATTGCTTCTGCTTTCCCTAATAGATGTGCAGGGTTGGGGACAATGCTTGCCTTCCCATAGTCACATCAATATCTCGCACAGAGCTGGCACATGGCGGGTCCTTCATAAATGCTTGTTCAATAAAGGAATAAAGACAGTTTAAAATTTGAGCTCATTTCTGCCTTTTTTCTTTTTAATAGCTTTATCAAAGTATAAATTGATAGGCACAAAAACCCTGCATGTATTTCATATGTACAATTTGATGAGCTTGGGTATATACGTATACATACCCATGATATCATCACAATCAAAATGATGAACATATCCATCAGTTCCAAAAGTTTCCTCTGTCCCCTGCTTTTTGTGGCAAGTGTACCACAGAAAACTTGAAGCCAAACTTGTGATCCTTCATTGTTCCATTTCCAAAGCTATTAGGTTGGTGCAAAAGTAATCGCGGTTTTTGCCATTAATGAAATGTAATTAATTAATGAAATGTAATTAATGGCAAAAACCGCGATTACTTTTGCACCAACCTAATACTTGCTATCATCACTTCTTGTCTATTTTCCATCCCTCTTATAAATGTTGTGCAAACTAAATCACACTTAAATAAAATAAATGGGAAATAAAAAAGGATGAATGCAGGGAAAAAACACTGCCTGGGTCTGTCTTCTGTCATTCCCCAAAATAACAAGCACAAGCCCTGATATACATATTCTCATAATTTACCAGGTCCTTTTTTTTTTTTTTTTTTTTTTTTTAAGATGGAGTTTCACTCTTGTCGCCCAGGCTAGGGTACAATGGTGCGATCTCGGCTCACTGTAACCTCCACCTCCCAGGTTCAAGCGATTCTCCAGCCTCAGCCTCTCGAGCAGCTAGGACTACAGATGTGCACCACCATGCCTGACTAATTTTTGTATTTTTAGTAGAGATGGGGTTTTGCCATGTTGGCCAGGCTGGTCTCAAGCTCCTGACCTCAGGTGATCTGCCAACCCTGGACTCCCCAGATCCTGGGATTATAGGCGCGAGTCATCATGTCTGGCCCAGGTGACTTTTATCTTGAGTGAAAGTTTTAGAGAAAGGAGGAGGAGGAAATTGAGTATATACGGCAGTAGTATGACATTTCATGATCTTAAAAATAGATTTCACCAGGTTAGAAGGTGTTCCCTAAACTAACTGCCTGTATAGTCTTAATCTTCTCAACATAACAACAGGTACTCCATATTGTGGCAGGGTCGGGAGGCAGTGATGGAAAGGGGAGGTGTGAATTCCACAAGATCTGAGACTGGGACAGGAAGTCTCCATTCTGGCAATGCTGGTGGGGTACGAAAAGGCTAATTAGAAGGAAATGCAGAAGCTGAAGTTGAAAGATCAGACAAAGCCAAGATACTGGTCTAGTAGGAAGTCCGGATCATGGTCAAATTGGATGGCTTCACAGGGAGCTATTCGAATGGGCTCCAAAAGTGTCAGAGATCTTCTCTGATAAGCTACCCAAGCTCAGGGCAGGGATACTGATGCTCATTTTATGGTAAGAGCCAGCAAATGAGATGCACTGATTCCACGTTTGTGGATTCCGAGCAGCATTTTGCCTTCCTTCTCTATAGTACTCTTTGCAGCACTCCATGTTACCACCACGGGCATTACAGATGTTCCTCCTTTGTAAACACCTCTAGTCGTTCCCTTTCCCAACTCATCCCTTTTCTCAGCCTCAAGGAAGAGAAATCAGCTTTGGGTATTAACTTCCATCCAGTGCACTGGGCTGAGCAATCAGCATGGCTGATTCTGCTATCACTTCCATGAAGCCTGGGGCAAATGAGGGGGGCAGGGAGGGATTGGGACCAGGGCACATACATATTGTGAATCTAGGAAGAATATTAGGATTAAAGCTGTTGCATATTCCACTTGTAGTGAAGCCTTGGGGGCAATGGCTATCTCTCTACCACACTCTCCATCTGGACTAAGCTCTCTTCAGCAGAACAATCAACCCAGGCTATGGTTGACTTCATCCAGGGAGACCCATATTTTTCCATTTACTGGGACTTCTTGGACTTTTTTTTTTTTTTTCTGATTTCAGTAACCATATAGTCAGTTTTACCCACAATGCATCACCTCTTGTCATTCTCAGACACAACGTGAGACATAAGTTGCACTGGCCAGCTGGATCCTTCTAGTCTCATCCTCTCCTCTGAGATTTTCCTACCCCTCCTTTTACTGTTAAGTCCTCTAGAATCCCTGTGCTATGAAAAACACAGTCCCTACAATTTCACCCTGAACATCTCCACTTGGACACAATAGACATCTCAAACTTAACACATGAAAAACAAAATCCTCCCCCCACCTTTTTTTTTTTTTTTTTTTTTTTTTTTTGATATAGGGTCCTACTTTGTCATCTAGGCTGGAGTGCAGTGGTGCAATCTCGGCTCACTGCAGCGTCCACCTCCTGGGCTCAAGCGATTCTCTTGCCTCGGCCACTTCAGCAGCTGGGATTACAGGCGTGCACCACCATGCCGGGCTAACTTCTGTATTTTTAGTAGAGAGGGAGTCTTGCCACGTTGAGCAGGCTAGTCTCGGACTCCTCAAGCCATCTGCCCTCCTCAATCTCCCAAAGGGCTGGGATTACAGGCATGAGCCACTGTGCTGCCCTAGAATTCTTTATTCTATTCCAATCCTTTCCCCAATCTATTTCTGCTTCACTTGGCTTCCTATTATTGAACAGCTACACCATCCTTCCAGTTGCTCAGGCCAAAAACTTTGGAGTCATCCGTGCTTGCTTTCTTCTTTTGTAACCCACGTCTAAGTCATCAGCAAGTCCTGTTGACATTTCCTTGAAAAATACAGCTCAAGTTGAACTGCGTCTCATCACCTCCACAACTATCCAGAGGAAGCCGACGTATGTTCTCCTGACTCAGCCCCACTTTTTCTGTTTTTGTTCACCTATGTTCTATTCTGTTCCCAGCTACTGAAATGATTTTTTTTGTTCGTTTTTGTTTTTGTTTTTTTTTTTTTTTTCTTTTCTTTTTTTTTTTTTTTTTTTGAGGCAGAGTCTCATTCTGTCGCCCAGGCTGGAGTGCAGTGGCGCAATCTTAGCTCACTGCAAGCTCTGCCTCCCGGGTTCACGCCATTCTCCTGCCTCAGCCTCCCGAGTACCTGGGACTACAGGCGCCTGCCACCACGGCTGCCTGAGTTTTTGTATTTTTAGTAGAGACAGGATTTCATCGTGTTAGCCAGGATGGTCTGGATCTCCTGACCTCGTGATCTGCCTACTTCGGCCTCCCAAAGTGCTGGGATTACAGGCATGAACCACTGTGCCAGGCCAAAACAGAATTCAGAGCATCTTATTCTTCTGTTTTAAACCCTCCACAGCTTTCCATTTCACAATTAAAAATTTTTACACCCTTACCTTAACATGTAAGGCCTGTCTAATCTGATTTCCAGCTATGTTTCTGACACATCTGTTTGATAATAAATGAGTAACACCTGGCTCCCCATATGCCATCCTGGCATGAATGTTGGTTGATATTTTCATACATGTTAACAAGTAAGACAAGAGTAACAGAACAAAGGTGCGTGTTGGAATTTCACCCATGTGTCAACAACATGAGGATGTTCTTTGCCAAACTGGATAACAGTTTTCAAGTACTGGAAGAATATTTCCTCATTTTTTTTATGCTGTTCAAATGTAACATGAAACTATTCTATGTTTAATCTGATTTATTAACATTTTCTCCACCTCTTTCTTAAGTCTAGACAATCAACAAAAATTAAGGGAAGACTTTATTTGTAGCATTTGCCCATTTCCATTGTGTGATTCTCCCACGGTGGCTGATTTCAAGCTAAGAAGTCAACCCCACTGAAATTGGAGCTGGGAAGAGATGCACAGGAGTGAAGCATTGTATGGTATTTCCACCTTACACTCAGATATACATAACTTCAAGGGCATAGATAACAGTAAAAATGTAGCAAACTAATTAGGAAGTGATGAGTTTTAGTTTTAATATGATACGTTCAGTTATACGTTTATATGATTTAATGTTTAATAATGGCTGTGTTTAGCAACCGGCTGGCAAAATTCCTGAAAACTTAACAATAGGCTTGGCAAACCAGTGTGGACTGGCTCCTACACACTACTTACCACTGTTCACTCTGCCTCTGCTACCCTTGGCTCTTTGCTGTGGTTTGAACACACAGCACTTTCCCAACTCAGGGACTTTGTACTTTCTGTTCCCCATGCCTAGAATGCTCTACCTGCATGCCTTGCTCCTGTACTTCATACCTTTCATACCCTTCTCTGTTCAAGTATCACCTCCTCGGTAAGGTCATCTCCAACAATCCTGACTCCCCATCACTCACTGTCCCCTTCCCATGCTTCCTCTGTTTCTCATAGCACTGATTACTCCCTGACATTCTATTATTTCCTTATTTACATGTGTATTCCCTATCACACAAAAATAGAAGCCCCACTAAATTAGAGAGTTATTTTTCACTGCAGTCCTAATGCCTACAAGAGTTTCTAGCCTGCCATAGAGGTTCAACAGCTATCTGTCGAATGTGTTGGGACTGACTCAGTATTTTATTTATTTATATAGAGACAGAGTCTCACTCTGTCACCCAGGCTGGAGTGCAGTGGCATGATCTTGGCTCACTGCAATGTTCACTTCCCAGGTTTTAGCAATTCTCGTGCCTCAGCCTTCTAAGTAGCTGAGACCACAGGCGCCCACCACCAGGCCCAGCTAATTTTTGTATTTTCAGTAGAGACGTGGTTTCACCATGTTGCCCAGGCTGGTCTCGAACTCGTGGCCTCAAGTGATCTGCTCACCTTGGCCTCACAAAGTGCTGGGATTACAGGCATGAGCCACTGTGCCTGGCCAGGACTCAGTATTTCTTTCTCCTCCATGGCTGAAATCTACCCTAGAGACCCTCACAGGTGGGATGCTATTCTTAGTCACAGAAACCACTTGCACCCAAACCACCTAGAGTGATAGAAATAAAAGGGCTTCCAGGTTGGGAGATGGAGATAGTATTCTCCTCCCTTTCCCAAGTCTCTTCTGAACTCCTGCTTCTTTGAGAGTCAGGCCATTTCTCTCTGCCCCGAGAGCCTACCACTCCTTGTTTCCATGGATCTCATGGTCACTACCCCTCAGACACTGAAGGCTTTGCCTCCATATCTATGTGAATATCACCTTTTAAAAATAATAACCTCTAAGTTCCTTTGGATAGTATGAGCATCCAACTTAATGTCTGGTATATGCTAAGTGCTTAATAGATGTTTCTTAAGTAATTGAATAAATGACTTATGACCAGTTCTCATCTTGGGAGTGAGCCAGTCATTCATGGATCAGACCAGGAGACTTTCTGGCTGGTGATTATACCAGCTAAGAGTTATTTTCTGGACTGTGTAAGAGTAGGAAACAGCCACATTTATCTGCCAGAGGCATTTACCTGACACATGAGTTAAACAAAGTGTGTCTTTATATGATTTTCAAGATTTTCAACCTAATATAAACCAAACACCCAAATAAATGCAATAGTTCAATTCTGATATTCGTGGTCCCTTGACTTTGTGTTTGTTTTGATGGTGCCAAAGAATGCAGTCCTAAGTCAGTTTCTCAATATCCTTCTTTTTCATTCTGAAACTTGTCACACAATGATGAGCAGTCACTGTGAGATTCTGGTTTCATGCCTCTGACTTGGCATTTTTGGCTTGTTTGTTTTCTTCCTAAATTCAAATAGTCTCACTTGGCATTTGGAATACTGACCCAACTGTCTCAGCATTCCCTAGGCAATAAAGATTTAAGTTAATTAAAAAACTCAAACAGAGTTGGTCTCTAAAAAAAATAAAGCACCTAAGAATGCCAAAAGGCAGTCATTTATGTTTTTATTACTACAGAGCTTTGCAAAATGTTTGACATTTTAATGCATTGAGTGAGCCAGTCACTAACACCTCCCCGAAAAAACACCTAGAGTAATGCCTGGTAAATAGTAGGCTTTTGATATTTTTGTTTGTTTGTTTAGGTGGTGAACATAGGTTTGTAAAGCATTCTGCTCAAGAGGAGCTGCACTGAAGACATAGACAATGTGGTTTAATCTCTTTAGTTGTAGCAAAACAAAAATAGGAACCCCAAAATACAAAAACCTGTAAAAAGATGTGAAGAATCTTAGGGAGTATATTGATATTCTCAATGGAAAGTAGAGAAAATTAATTTGCAGAGCTAGCAAGGGAAATTTGGGTGGGATGAAAGAGATCTTGCCCAGAGAGAAAAGGAACAAAAGCAGAGGGGTCTCACCTTTTCATGGTGATAAGAGAAACACACTCCTTCCCAGAACAGGGGTGAACACCAGCCTCTGTGGATGCCTTCTGGGGCCAGAGCAGCATAGAGGAGACCAGGACTGCTGGGGATGGAGGGATGAGGGGAAGGCAGGGTGGGTCTATTGTGCATCTCCTGTGAAAGTAGCCTCAGCTTGAGGTTATGCAAATCTACTGCCCTGAATCAGTCTGGGATGGTGGTGCTGGCCAGGTGACATCAACAGGTGAGAAGGCAGGCTGAAGTGAAGGAGCAGTGGCCCAGCCTCAAGGCAAAAAGAGACGGCTCAGGTGCAACTTCCAGGAAAGATAGGCCACTAGATAATGAGTCATATTCACAGGGAAGGAGCCACAGAGAACACAAGAACGGGGGGCCTGGGTGAGTGATAAGTTAGCAATCAATAGCAGGAAGGAAATTTCCCGAGTCTCCATGGGTGCCTGACATAAGGTGGAATGACTTGGGGATTGTCTTAATCAGCTCCTGCTGCCATAACAAAACACCACAGACTGGGTGACTTAAACAATAGATGTTCATTTCTCTTAGTTTTGGAGGCTGAAAGTTCAAGACCAAGATGCCAATAGATTTGGTTCCTGGTGAGGGCTCTTTCCCTGGCTTGCAGATGGCTGTCTTCTTCTTGTGGGTGCTGTGGGCTCACGTGGCAGACAGAAAGCTCTGGGGTCTCTTCCTCCTTTTGTAAGAACACAAATTCCATCCTGGGGCACCCACCTTCATGAGCTCATCTAAACCTAATCACCTTCCAAAGGCCCCACCTCCAAATACCATCACACTGGGGGTTAGGGCTTCAACATATAAATGCTGGGGGGACATAAACATTCAATTCATAGCTGGGATTAAAGGAAGGAATTTGAATTCTCCTAGGTGAGTGATATGGTTTGGTGTGTCCCCACTCAAATCTCATCTTGGATTGTAACTCCCAGAATTCCCACGTGTCATGGGAGGGGCCTGGTGGGAGATAATTGAATCATGGGGGCGGTTTCCCCCATACTGTTCTCATGGTGAATAAGTTTCACGAGATCTGATGGCTTTATAAGGGGAAACCCTTTCACTTGGCTCTCATTCTGTCTAGCTGCTGCCATGTAAGAAGTGCTTTTCGCCTTCACCCATGGTTGTGAGACCTCCCCAGCCATGTGGAACTGCGAGTCCATTAAACCTCTTTCTCTTTATAAATTACGCAGTCTCGGGTATGTCTTTATCAGCAGCATGAAAATGGACTAATAGAGTGAAGGTTCAGAGACAGGAGTATTCTAATTTCCTAAGTGACATGTCCTACAGTCCCTCTTGATTTTCCCTGTGGAGGGCTCCAGGTGTCAGCTGATGTGCACGTGCCCCTTTGACCTGCATGTCTCCTTCAACTGCAGGCAAAGCACTGAATCCCCCAGGAGAGCTTGGCACTGAAGAAGGATGGTGTTGGAGTGGACATTCACTCATGCATCCTCCACTGAGTATGTGTCAGGTACCTGTATTAGTCTGTTCTCACACTGCTATAAAGAAGTACCTGAGACTGAGTAATTAATAAAGAAAAGAGGTTTAATTGGCTCACGGTACAGGCTATACAGGAAGCATGGCTGGGGAGACCTCAGGAAACTCACAATCATGGTGGAAGGTGAAAGGGAAGTAGACACATCTTCACATGACCAGAGCAGAAGGAAGTGTGGGGTACACTTTTAAACAACCAGATCTCATGAGAACTCTGTCACAAGAACAACACCAAAGGGATGGTGCTAAACCATCTATGAAGGATCCACCCCCATGATCCAATTAGCTCCCATCATGCCTCACCTTCGACACTGATAATTACAATTGAACATGAGATTTGGGTGGAGACACAGATCCAAGCCTTATCAGTAGTCTTCAAGCTTATGGTGATACAGATGCAAACAAGAGAGGCCTAGTTCCTGCTCTCATGAAGCTTACAATCTAGAGAAGAAAAAGAAAATAGGCAAGTCAATTTATGTATTAACAAATGTTGAGGAGCAACACACACTATGAGGAAGCTAAAACTGGATGATCGGAGAGAGCTATTGGGTCAGAGTGGAGGGTGGCCTTTAGATTAGTGGTGAAGGACAGACTCAGACTCAGCAGAAGTGTGCTTGAACCAAACCTACACGACAGAAGGATTCAGGTGGGTCAAGATCTAGAGGCAGAGTGTTCTAGGCAGAGGACACAAAGCATTTTGTAGCAGGGCAAGTCAAAGATTTTGAGAAACAGAGAGAAGGTTAGTGTGGCTGGAGCCCAGTGCATGAGGGTAGAAGCCAGGTTAAGTAGAGCCTTTAAATCCATCCGTTTCTCACCATCTGCTGTGAACTGAATGTGTATGTCTCCCCAAAATTCCTATGTTGAAGCCCTAACTTCCAATGTGATAATATTTGGAGATGAGGCCATTAGAAGGTAATTGGAGTTAGATGAGGTCATGAAGATAGGGGCCTCATGATGGAATAAGTGTCCTTATAAGAAGAGATGCCAGAGAACTGAAGCTGTCTCTCTTCACCATGTAAGGACACAGAGAGATGTAAGCTATCTGCAAGCCAGGAAGAGAGTCCTCACCAGATACTGAATCTGCCAGCTCCTTACTCTTGGACTTCCCAGCCTCCAGAATTGTTAGAAATTGATGTCTGTGGTCTAAGCCATTCAGTCTATGCTATGTTGTTATGGCAGCCTGAGCCGAATAAAATACCATCTGAGTAACCTTAGGCAAATTAGAGGCTAAGCTTTGGTTGTCTAACCTGGGAAATGGAAGTATATGTGTCCACATCATAGTTTATTGGGATAATTAAATGAAATTATGCATTTAAAGTGTCAAATTCAATACCTGAGACATACTAAATACTAAAAAATTTTGATATGATTAACAAATTCTGCAGAAATAAATGTCATTGATGACAGCAATCACTGAAACTGTTTTGTCATGTCTCAGCAAAATCATTCCTGATGATATCCCACAGAGCAGAGGGGAAGAGGCTGCATGAGTCATGAGGTCATTGAGATGCGGACCACACTATGGCTTTGGCAATGGGTCTGCACATGAAGTGCCAAGAATTACTCTGGGAAATGAACAAATAGAATGATGATTTATTTAAAATGATTGTATGAGAAAATTATCTGAAAAAAGGGAAAAGTTCAGAAAAAAAGATTTGTATGCTTTTCATTGCCTTTTACTGATTTGAATCTGACAATCACAAGAAGTGGTAATTGCTGTTCTGTTTGTTTCACTTAATCAGTGATTTGAGTTCGTAGTGGAAGAAAAATAGAAGTTCTGAGCATTACATGGGGAGAGGTAAGCAGTCTAGTGTAGGAACAAAGACATCACTTAGCAACAGAATTTCTACATACACTCGTGGATTCTCTGTTTTATAGCTCATAGTCCTGTATTTTAAGGAGGAAATAATCACGGCAATATTTCTAGTGTAATATACTCTGCTGTTTAGATGTTCATCCGAAACAAAAAATCTTTTATGGGCTCTGCAGTGTACCCAGCACTCTCTAAGAGGCAATCAGGTTCAGAATGAGGTCCCTGTCCTCAGGGCAGTAACTGCAGAGGGGCTTCTCGTAGCAGCACACCCCAGGAGATGCAACTCCATCCTTATCTCAGGATAAACACTGGCCACTCGAGATAGCAAGTCAAGACTTCCCTTACCAGTGATATGGCAGGCAAATTATCCAGACTGACTCTCTTGCTGAAACCAAGGAAAAACCCTGAGTAGCATGAGAGCAACGCTTCTTCTGATAGCATTGATGCCCTAGCAGGAAAGAGGCTGTGGTCTAAAATTTAAGTAAAGGTACCTACATAGATAGGCACACAGAGGACTGAGACGACCTTGCCTCCAAGGGGATTTGCTGAACAAGATGGCCTTGGGATTGGATTTTCATGAACACACAGGCATGGGGGACTGGGACAAAATCCTTCAGCCATAAACCTGGGATTTCAAAGGACACATCCATGATGTGAAGGTGAACCAGATGTGAGTTCATCAATATGAGTACATGGAGGCAGTCCAGGGTGGAATATGGCTCAGATTCATGGATTGTCCAAGTTCCTTTATCTGGTTGTTCTGCCATCACTAGTGGCACTTTTTGCACATTCCAGGGTGCCATCACAAACATATTAAGTGGCAAGCTGGGGGATGAAGAGAGAAAGGGGTCTGCTCTTTAAGAACAAGACTAAGAGCTTGCACACATCACTTTCACTTATATTCCATTAGCCAGATCTTAGCAAAAACTGTTGAGAAATGCAGCTTTCTTCAGGAGGAGCATGTACCTTACTAAAAGTTAGGGCTTTTACTTCTTTTTTAAAATAACCTAAGTGTGAATATTGGAAAATACCTCTCTCAGACACATCGTGTACCAAAATAAATTCCAATAAATTAAAAATCTGCTGTAGCTGGGCACGGTGGCTCACGCCTGTAATCCCAGCACCTTGGTAGGCTAAGGCAGGTGGATCACTTGAGGTCAGGAGTTCAGCCTGGTTGACATGGAGAAACCCTGTCTCTACTAAAAATTCAAAAAGTAGCCGGGTGTGGTGGCAGGTGCCTGTAATCCCAACTACTTGGGAGGCTGAGGCAGAAGAATGGTTTGAACCCAGGAGGTGGAGGTTGCAGTGAGCCAAGATCATGCCACTGCACTCCAGCCTGGGTGACAGAGTGAGACTCAGTCTCCTTTAAAAAAAAAAATAGCTGACTGGAGCCAAAGCAATGCTGTGTATAAGACCCCTGAGAGTTAGCAAAGGACTGAGGCATGCGCTTACTATACTTGGGAAGGAAAAACACACAATTAACAGCAATAGATACTATTTGCTGGTTATTGGAAGATGGTACATGTTGTTCTTAGGCATGCTAGTTATTTGAACATGAAGTTAGATATGATAAAAGATGAGGATATGAGTAGCCTGTATTTCTTAAGTATTTCCATTATTGAAGAACCCTGGTGTTGTGGAACCTTTAAAGGAGTGGTCGTTTAAAATCATTTCTCTTTACCATAGAGAAGTCTTTTACATATACACACACTCATGTATGTATGTCACAGTGTTTAAGTGGATGTATGTCAGACTTGCTTTGCAAATCTAGTTTTCCTGGCACTGCTATTAAAATGAGTTTGCTTTTCCCCAACACAGCCCACTCATGGCATCTGCTGGGTGCCTGAATGAAGTTAGATGCCACAGATAATCGCTAGTAAATTGTGTTAGTCATACTGAGTACAGCCAGTCCCCAAGTTTTGTATCTCTGACTCACTTATTCCTGCACTGAGCCTCTGAGGAAAGCACAGAGAGGCCCCTCCAGGTAAAGGTACATACCCCGTTACTTACGCTCCTACCTGAACCTGGGATCTGAGCTCTTGCTCTGGTGAATCTGGCTGAATAGTATGGAAGTCATGGCTTTTGCTACTCCTCAGAGACAAGGAAGGTCTAGACAAATGTCGAACCAGCCCTGTCTTCTGTTCTCTTGGCCCACCTGGTCTAGCTGGTCCTCTGCATCATCCTCACCAAAGATGGGGACAGCTAAGAGCTGGTGAACCCTTGACCAGAGTGTGCTGAGGACAATTCTCCATGTTCCCATCCCTAAGCCTCATAGTAGGGCTCTTTGGCTGTCAAAGAATGAAAGACAGTCCCAAACAAAGGGCCCTCAAATCTCCATTTCACCACATCTGCTTCATGAAGAAAAAATAAATCACATCCGAGAATAAAACCAAGAATTGAAAAAGAATTACAATCTCCTTTGTCCCCCTACCAAAACTTTGATGCCTTCTGGTACCTGGGTTGTATTGTATATCTTTCTATTTTGTCTTCAACTTGTGTTAGTGCCTCCTGTTGAAGACTTGAACTTCTAGAACAGGAATGCTTAACTCATTTCCAACCTGGAACCCATGTGGGAATCTGACAAAAACCATGGACTCTTTCCTCAAGAAAAAGACACACACACACACACACACACACACACACACACACACACACTTTTTAATTCAATTCTAGAGGTTTCACAGGTTCCCTGAAAACCACCCATGAACATTCTATTACAATACTCACGTTATAGTCAGGGTGTATATGTTAAAAGTTTTGACCAAGCCACTGAACAACTTGTAATTGAACGAGTCATTTACTCTCTCCTGATTTGATTTGGGGTCTCTGTCAACATACAGGGATGGCCTTTCCCCCTTTTATATCTGTAGCTGTATAATTTCTTCTCCTTCATTTTTATGTATTTATTTATTTTGCTATCAAAGAGGTTATTCCTTTGAAACAAGAAACAGAGATTTCTTCTTTAAAAATTTATTTTGGAGCAAATGGGTTAGAACCAGTTATAGTAACCCATGCCCTCCACTAATGCTGGAGGGGAATGTAGTGGACAGATGGGTAATTTTGGGTGGCGGCTGGTGGCAGATCATTCTCAGCAGACATAAACCCCCTAGCAACCCCTCCTCAGAAAATCACCCGATGTTAGTCGTAAACACAAGGTTGGGTTCTCTTGATTTTTTCCACCGTAGTGACAAGGAGACCAAGCAATCTACATCATTTTAATTCATTAAAGAGCCCCAGGGGTAGGGGTTGGTCTGGCTGACTGCACTGCAGGACGGCATAATGGCCAAGCCCTCCCAGCAGTTGGCTGTGATCCGTATTGACTTGGTAATAATCTGCTGCATGCAGCTGGCTGGAATAGATTAGAATGGCGAGCGCGGACTGATTAATCAAGGAGAGAGACACGGGCCACCCTATGAGGGCATCCTTTGGGGACGCCAGAGTCACATCTGTCATCCTGAATCCTGTTGTGCTCAGGGCTGCTTTATTTGCAGGTTAGTTTACGTTTCCAAGGTGGCGTTTGACGTAGCTGGAGAGACCTTATCCCTCCGCTACAGACCTGCATTTCTCGATAAGGCACCTGATTGATTTAAGTATTCCAGGAGTCGGGGATCTGTGTTCTCTTCACCCATTTTGCCATAGAAAAGGAATGCGAATGTATCACCTGGGTCCTCCTGCCTGGAGTTTATCTGGCTTGAGTATTGGCATGCACAGAGGAGTTAGTTCATGTTTTAAAAATGCGAATTCTAACAGTACTCATGGAGTCAATGCTGATGAAGGCCATGAAAATTGACCAGTCAGCTAGCCAAACAGCAAGAAAGATTAGGAAGGGACAGAAATCTAGAAAAGAGAATAGAAATAATAATCCACGGAGTAGAAACCCAATACATAAAGACACCACGTGAAAAGTTGCTGAAATTCACCAGTGGTAAGAGAAATGCAAATTTAAAGAATATTAAGATAGCACCTTATACCCATCAGCCTGGCAACATAACATCAAAAAGTGTTATAATATCTATTGCTGGGGAGGATTTGGACAAAAGAATGTATTTTCCTTATACCATTGCAGGTGTAGTGTTACAGCCTTTGTGGAAAGTAATCTGGGCCCTGCTTATTCCAATTATACTTACCTGTATCTTTTGACCCAGCAGTCCTGCTTTGGGGGTTTATTTCATAAAAACATAATATATAGGAATGCTTATTGCATGGTAGTGATGAAAAGCTGAAAACGATGGTAATCTATGGGTAAGAAAATGACCGAAAACAAGACTACACGGCACTCACAGCATATTCTGCAGTTGATAAAAAGAAGCACTTAGAACAGTACCAGCTAATTTGGAGATAATTCCAGTTATTGATGAGAGAAAGGCAAACAGTAAAGTGTGTATCATCCAATCCCATTTTTTGTAAAGCAAATGATGACTGGCACCCTACATATGTTTCTGTGTGAGTGTGTATATGACACTATATTTATGTATACATGGGGGAAAAACTATGGATAGAATCACATTTGTTATAAAAAATGTTCTAAAAAACTTATTAGTTATAATCACATTAATGGATTTATGCAAAGGTACTTCTATGTGTACACATATGAAAATATTTATGCAAAAGTACTTATATGTTTAAACATGTAGCTTAAAATTTTCTAAGAAGGACAGGGACATGAAGAACATTCCTATTGCAAATGTCTCAAGGAAAATCACATTCAATAATAAAATACAATGACTAATTTGAGAGTGAGCTCTCCTGAAAGCAGAGGGAAGCCAGAAAACCCAGGAGGTTCTAGGACATTTGCTGACATATTTAAATCTGATCACATTACCTCCATCAGTTGATATCTTCATTGGCTCTTCATTATTCAAAAGAAACAGTTCAGGTTTCTTAATATCACTTATCACTTTGAATAAGATGCTAGTCTCACATTCCTCATCTCCCAACATACCATATTTCTCACTGTTCCCCGAACAGATTTTAGTCTCATAACTCTTCCCTCCCTCCCAATGTGAAAAAACCCTGTGTCCCTCAAAAGCCACATGAAATGCTGCCATCTGTATGAAGTCACCCATGGATTTCAGGCCTTATACTATGTGCATTTTCAATGCTGCTAACATTTTAGAGTCTCTCTATTCTTTTAAGGGATAAGTCCATGAACAATACAGGTTTGCAGTGCACGGGTCCACTTATATATACCTTTCTTTTTTCAACCAAATACAGATGGAAAGTATCATATTGGAGGAACGTGAAACTTGTGTATGCAGAGGGCCAACTTCTCCTGTCTATGCGTTCTGCAAAGCCTAGTGCAGAACTTGGTATGTGCAGATTTAGGCATACAAGGGCAGTCCCAGAACCAGGGCCCTACATATATGGACAGACGACTGCAATACTTCATGAATGTCTTGGAAAAATATATAGGCCAGTAGTGATAAACATTGTTAATCTTTTGCCTGGTATATATATATTTTTTTGAAATGGGATCTCACTCTGTTGCCCAGGCTGGAGTGCAGTGGTGCAGTCTCAGCTCACTGCAACCTCTGCCTCCCAGATTCAAGCAATTCTCCTACCTCAGCCTCCCAAGTAGCTGGGACTACAGGCGTGTGCCACCACACCTGGCTAATTTTTTATTTTCAGTAGGGATGGGGTTTCTACATGTTGGCCAGGCTGGTCTCAAACTCCTGACTTCAGGTGATCCACCTGCCTCAGCCTCCCAAAGTGCTTGGATTACAGGTGAGGGCCACTGCACCCAGCCAGGTATCTTTTTTTTAATCCATGCATAGGCTTCTCAGAAAATGGGATTATGTTCTAAAACCCCCAGTGATACCTGAAACCACGGATAGTACCGAACTCCTCCATATATACTATGTACAAATTAATTTTTCTTTCTACACAATTTCACAGATAGAATATTTGTTCTTATTATAGATCTTACAGCCTCAGTTTACAATTTTTTCTTTCCTTATTAAGTGGAGAACTTTTACCTTTTCACTTAAAGGAAGCACTTTATGGCTTCTCTTTGGCATATCTGAATTACCAGCATCACTACTTTTGCACTTGGTGGCCATTATTAAGCATAATAAGGGTGCCTTGAAAATAAGCTTTGTGATACCTTGACAGTCAGTCTGATAACCTACACCACTACTGAGTGACTAATGGGCAGTATGGCTACACTAGACAAAGCGATGATTCATTTCCTGGGTAAGAGGAAGCAGGATGGCTGAGATGTCATTTTGCTACTCAGAATAGCTACCAATTTATAACTTAGGAATTGTTATAAATTTCTGGAAAAAAATTGTTAAAATTTCTGGAATTTTCTATTTAATGTGGACAGACATTGCCCTTGGGTAACTGAAACCACCAAAATAAAACCTTTGGATAAGGGTGGACTACTGTATACATATATCTTTGTAATTTTTTCACTCAATTATGTACATTGAACATATTTCTTTACATCAAATATTTCTTTACAAGATAATATCTAATGACTATATAGTATTCCATTGTAGAGGTAAATTAACTCTAAATAAAACATAAAATTAGAATATTGCTTCCCTGAACTTATATTGTTGAATTTTTAACAATCTGCTGTTGTCCCTGATTATTATTAATATACACAATAATGTGGCCATTATTGCCCTTAAATATTTGTACACATCTTTGTTTCCTTTCGCAGTATAAGTAACTAGAAGTGGAAATCCTAGAACAACAAGCCAGATTACAGTAATACTTTTAGTATTTATATAAGAGAAGGTTGATTTCCCACATCCTTGTGTAAGCTTTGGCCAGTAGTTCAGTTTTATTTTTTTACGTCAGAAATTTTTTGTTTGTTTTTTTGAGACAGGGTCTCACTGTGTTGCCTAGGCTGGAGTGCAGTGGCATGATCTCGGCTCACTGCAACCTCCACCTTCCCGCATTCAAGCAATTCTCGTGCCTCAGCCTCCCAAGTAGCTAGGACTACAGGTGAGTGCCAGCATGCCTGGCTAATCTTTGGCATTTTTCATAGAGACAGGTTTCGCCATGTTGGCCAGGCTGGTCTCGAACTCCTGACCTCAAGTGATCCACCTGCCTCGGCCTCCCGAAGTTCTGGGATTACAGGTGTGAGCCACCATGCCTGGTTACAGCAGAATTTTAATGTATTGGAATTTATTTTGGCTTATGATGTGTCTGAGAGAGGCACCAGTCAGCTTTTTAAAAGCTGCCACATCTTAAAAGATCATTCGTTCATTCAACAAATACTTACCGAGGGTCCTTTTTGTGAGAGGCTCTGTTCTAAGAGCTAGGGAAACAGAAAACTAAAACTCCACTGTATTAGTCCGTTTTCACACTGCTGTAAAGATACTACCTGAGACTGGGTAATTTATAAACAAAAGAGGTTTAATTGACTCACAGTTCCACATGGCTGGGGAGGCCTTGGGAAACTTGCAATCATGGTGGAAGGCAAAGGGGAAGCAGGCACCTCTTCACAAGGCGGCAGGAGAGAGAACGAGCAAGAGAGGAGCTATCAAACACTTATAAAACCATCAGATCTTGTAAGAATTCACTCACTGTCATGAAAATAGCATGGGAGAAATCACTCCCAAGATTCAATCACCTCCTTCCTTCGACACATGGGGATTATAACTCAAGATGAGATTTGGGTGGGGACACAGAGCCAAATCATATCATCCACCTTTATAGAACTTGCATTTAAATGGAAGAAGATAAGCAAATGAATAAAAACAATTAATTACGTGGCTAGGCACAGTGACTCACACCAGTAATCCCAGTGCTTTGGGACACCAAGGGGGGCAGATCACTTGGGCTCAGGAGTTCAAGATCAGCCTGGGCAACATAGTGAAACCCTGTCTCTACAAATAAAAAAATATAAAAATTAACCAAGTGTGGTGGCACGTGCCTGTAGTCTCGGCTACTTGGGAAACTGAGGTGAAAATGTTACTTGACCCCAGGAGATCAAGGCTGCAATTTGCTGTGATTGCTCACTGTTCAGCTTGGGCAACAGAGCAAAAACCTGTCTCAAAACAAACAAACAAACAAACAAAAAACTATGTGAGATGATGATAACTACTACAAGAAAAAGCAGAAAAGCGAGATAAGGGTGGCAGAGTGGGGGAAGGACATCTTGGGTGTGCTTTGAGGAAAGGCCCAGAGAAAGGGAAAGCTCAGTGAGAATTTTAGGGTTAAAGAATTTTAGGCAGAAAAAGTACCAAAGCATGGTCCCTGGGGTAGGAGCAACTGGGAGGTCTGCGTGGCTGAAGCAGAGTGACCAGATGTTGACAGGAAACCATGGGCCACAGTCAGACACCCAGGAGTAGAATCTGACTCTGATGGTTTATTTGGTAATTCTTTTTTCTGAGCTGTTGAATGAATAACAGCATTTCTTTTTTCAAAGAATGTTAACATGAAAAAGGTAGTTGCTGGAAAAAACGATGTTCTACTGTGATTTCCTCATAATCTGTTTCTTCCAATCCTTGTTTAGTTCTGTAGCTGTCCTCCCTCTTGGGATATGGCTTAAGACAACAACCTTCAAACTCTAAACTCAGGATAGATGCAACAGAGGCACCTCTGTTAACAAAGCATACCCAGAAGGCCTGTGCTGGGAGAGAAAAGCACCAGCTCTCAGCCTGCTGCCAAGTCATTGAGGGAGAGGCTCTGGGACCAAGATGGTCACTGGTTCTATGCATTGCACAGATCAAATCCCTGTCTGCTATCCTGAGAAGGGCCTGATGGCTGGTGCTCCCTTCCTGCTGCCCCTGACCACACCTGGTGACCACAAACACACAGAACACCAGCCCCCACCACAGCTTCTGAGCTTCCTTACCAAGCCATGGTAGAGATCCAGTGAGACTCGCTGCCCGCATTCCTCCAAATTCAAGTTGCCTCCCTCACGCCCTTGTGAAGGAGGAGACCTGCCAGACTTATTTCCTAGTCTGGATAGGATGAAGTGAAGAAACTGATGGGAACGAGTAGATGGTGAAGAAAGCGATCCCTAGCTGACCTCATTGCTCATTAGCATTAGACACTGCCACCCGCACCATGACAGCTTACAAATGCCATTGCAACGATGGGGAAGTTACTACCCCTTTCCATGGCAATGACCCAGAAGTTACCACCCCTTTCCTAGAAAGTTCTAAATAAACTTCCCCTCAATTTATATTAACCCACCCCTTTATTAGAATGCAATTGAAAGTGGGTATAAATATAATTGCCTATAGCCCAAAAGTTCCTTACTCTGCCCATACTACCTATGAGTTAGCCCTGCTCTGCAAGGAGCAGGACCATTCAATAAAAGATTACTATAGGCCGGCCTGGTGGCTCATGCCTGTAATCCCAGCACTTTTAGAGGCCGAGCTGGGTTGATCACTTGAGGTCCAGAGTTTGAGACAGGCTTGGCCAACATGGTGAAACCCCGTCTCTACTAAAAATTCAAAGATTAACTGGGTGTGGTGGTGCATGCCTGTAATCCCAGCTACCCAGGAGGTTGAGGCCAGAGGATCACTTGAATCTGGGAGGTGGAGGAGATCATGCCACTGTGCTTCAGCCTGGGTGATAGAGTGAGACTGTCTCAAAAATAAAATAAAATAAAATAAAAAATAGAAAAAGGATTGCTGTCTAACACTCCTGGCTTATCCTTGAATTTTTTCCTGGACAAAGTCAAGAACCCTCCCTGACTAAGCCACAGTGTTGGGGTTCCTCATGCTGCATCACTTGCAAGCCCCTTTACTGGCTAAATATGAGCTCATATTGAAATGAGCTGGTAGCTAAATCTATGCTACCAGTACCTGGGACAGTTACCTGGTTGAAGCCCTCAGTGCTCACCAGATCTCATTGGCTCTTCCTCCTAATTCCAATCCATCCACTTTACTCCCTCATCCTTGCCACAAGTCTTGCTCCACTCAGCCATTGCCATACTTGGCCAAATGACCATGTGGCCTCCAGCTAATCTGCCCAATCCATTCTCTGCAGGGCAGCCAGGTGATCTTTCTAAAAGGCAAATCTAATCATATCACCCTTCTGCATCACTTAGGATAAAATCCAAATTTCTTCATGTGGTTGCCAAGGGCCTGTGTGATTTTTTTCTCACCTACTTTTTAGCTTAATATGCCTTACCTCTCTTCCTCATTTTCCAAGCTCCAGCAGTTTTGTCTTTGTCTTTTCTTTTCTAGTTGTCAGACATGCCAAGTTCTTTCCCACCTCCCAGGCTTCATATGCATATCCTCTACCCGAAACACTCTTCCTGCTGCCCTCCTCCCCTCCATAATGCCCACTCCGATGTGTGGTCTCAATCAGCATGGCTCTTCCTTAGAAACACCCTCCCTCAAACTTGCGTCAATTAGACATTCCTATATGGCTTCTTGGCACCCTCTGCTTTTATTTTATGACACTTGGCAAAGTGGTCACTGATTCATTGTGCAACTGTTTATTTACCTCTACATCATAAATTCCATGAGTGCAACTCTCCCTCATTCTTTCCTTCCGTCAGTGTTCCCAATACCTAACACAATGCCTGGCACATAGTAGGCTGTCAATAAATATTTGCAAAGTGATTGAAGGGGCTGAAAATCTGTAGGTGGGGTAATGAATGCACAAAGCTACCTACTCTAAATTTACCCCTAACATGAACATACAGTCAAGGCCTTCTCTAAAATTGAAAGACAATTTTAATGAGTTTAAAAATATTAAATTGTATCTGAAGTTGAATTTTCTTTTAATGTATTTTACTCTGCAGCAAAGTAAAGGTTGTTAAGTATAGCTTTTCCACAATGTGTATATTATTCTCTAAGTGATAAAAAATTATAGCTAAGTATAGCTATAGATTTAGAAAGCAGTATACTTATTGTGAGATATTATTTATGTAGTGATCTAAACCAGACATTTTACTTCTTTAAGACCAATTGCAAAGGTTGCAAACATGTAGTGGAAGCTTGAAACATTAGCAGTTGTTTCATTAGTCACTTAAAACATTCTAGTCAGCCTAAATGCCAGTTGCTTTGCCCAATAAACAAGAAAGTGATGTTGCTTCCTACTGAAAATCATGGCTACAAATTTTTAAATTATTTCACAGTGTGTGGACAGCCAAGTTAAGCTGCAGATACATGACTATGAAGACACAGGGTGCCTTAAACTAATTCTCAAAACAAAGCACATTAAATCAGCTTCTGGATCTTTCTTGTTCTGTTTTGCTCCTGGCTCCTATTTCAAGCCTTACAAGGCTCTATCCCACACTGCTTGGATATTATGAAACCATTCTGCAAAACTGCAGGCCTTCTAACTCTTTATGGTGGCTGGACTCAATGGAAGGTCAATGGATTTACTTTGCATTTAAGTAAATAACATATCAAGTGGTGTTTGTTTGTATTCACACTGCTGATAAAGACATAGCCAAGACTGGGAAGAAAAAGAGCTTTAATGGACTTACAGTTCCACATGGTGGAAGAGTCCTCACAATCACGGTGGAAGGCAAGGAGGAGCAAGTCACATCTTACATGGATGGCAGCAGGCAAAGAGAGAGCTTACGCAGGGAAACTCCCCTTTAAAAAAACATCAGATCTCGTGAGACTTATTGACTATCATGAGAACAGCACAGGAAAGACCTGCCCCAACAATTCAGTTACCTCCCACTGGGTCTCTCCCACAACACATGGAAATTAAAGAAGAGATTTGGGTGGGAACACAGACAAACCATATTAAGTGGCCTTCTGTAAATCCAAATGTGATTCCTCCAATGACTCTGATCTTTTTCCGAAAATAAATAGGTTTAATGAGCTTTTAGTCAGAAGATTGCTAAACTCTCAAGCATAGCAACTATTGTAGCCCTTACTTTAGTGTGTCTGCATTCTCCCCTTTGGTTGTAATTTTGTATTTTTTCCTTTATTAAGTGTTATATTTATATCTTTGGCTTAAAAATGCCTTAAGGTCTTTTTTTGGGAAAAAGTTAAATATAATCAATGTAATATATTAAAATATTTTATCTTATTTTTTTCTTTTTGGGAACAGGGTCTTGCTTTGTTGCCCAGGCTGGAGTGCAATGGCACAATCATAATCTTTGCTTTGGAGTGAGAGTGCAGCCTCAAATTGTCAGGCTCAAGTGATCCTCCTACCTCAGCCTCTCAACTAGCTGGGACCACAGACACATACCACCACCCCCTGCTGTTTTATTTTTAATTTAATTTTTTTGTAGAGATGGGGTCTTGCTATGTTGCCTAGGCTGGTCTTAAACTCCTGGCCTCAAGTGATCCTCCTGCCTCAGCCTCCAAAAGTACTGGGATTACAGATGTAAGCCACAACACCCAGCCCTTAAAATGTTTGTTTTATGCTTGTACAGTATAATACTCTATGTGAGTTTTAAAAACACAAAAGTAATGCTAAATGACACTTACAGAGGTATGCATATGAAATAAAGGTATAAGAATTCACATGAGAATGATACCACCTTTAGGATCGGAGAGACTTCCTGGAAAAGAAAGAATGGAGCAATGGGCTAGTGATAGTTAGCTTTAAAATTTGGAACATTCTAATGTTATACAAAAGGTGATATTTGCAACACTGCAAGCAAACATGTAGCCCAGTTTGGAAATGCTCTAGAGGTGAAAGTGAAATTGATAGAGTTGATTAATTAATGCAAAGGTTGTCTAACACCCCTGGAAACATCAGAAGAGGGTAGGTGGGTGTGGGAGGGAATTGCAGTCCAGATTGAAGGAGGGCCAGGAGAGGGAGAAGGAGAGACAGAGATCTCAGTTGCATTATTGTATTTCCCCAAATTAACCCAAGCAGAAAAGCCCAATCACCACTTGGAAGAAGAAAACCCTAATTACAAGCCTAGCGCTGGAGCCAGGAACAGGTGGCATCCAAGTGGAGCCCGAACCCAGCAGGAGTAAAAGAACAGGTTGCACAGATACCACCCAAGGGAATTAGCACCCTCTGGTAACATGCACTTAGAGAGAAATGTACTGAATGCCCAAAATTTAACTGGAGAACCAACGCAAGCAAAGCACGAATCGTCAATTTAAAGTAAACAAAAGAAATATTTTTCAAGAAGATATAGGTTGAGCATCCCTAATTCAAAAATCTGAAATTCAAATCCTTCAAAATCCAAAACTTTTTAAGCATGAACATATGTCATAAGTAGAAAGTTTTACATCTGACATGTTTGCTTTCCAATGGTTTAGTGTACACAAACTTTGTTTCATGCACAAAATTATTCAAACTACTATATAAAATTATTTTTGAGGCTGTGTCTACAAGGTGTATATAAAACATAAATAATGTGTTTAGACTTGAGTTCCATCTCCAAGATATCTCATTATGCATATGTAAATATTTCAAAATTGGAAAAAATCCAAAATCTAAAAGACTTCTTGTCCCAAGCATTTTGGATAAGGGATAATCAACTGGTTTTGGCAATTTAAAGCAAGAACAAAGACTTATAAGGAAAAAGCAATGGCATGTTATCATCAAAATAAGAAACTCAGTAGATAGATTGCATATTAGAATGGATATAGCCAAAGATGAGCTAGCAAACTGAAAAAACCATGTAAAGGAATCCTTCTGGGAAACAATCAAGTGTGTATTAAAAAGATCAAAATATAAAAGACATGTTAATAGGAAGAATAGAAGAAGCTTCAGAAGGAAATACAATAAATGAAGAGGAGGCCAGGCACAGTGGCTCACACCTGTAATTCCAGCACTTTGGGAGGCCGAGGCAGGAGGATCACTGAGCCTATGAGTTCCAGACCAGCCTGGGCAATGTGGCAAAACACCATCTCCACAAAATATACAAAAATTACTCAGGCATGGTGGTGTGTGCCTCTAGTCCCAGCTACCTAAGAGACTGAAGGGAAAATCACTTGAGCCTAGGACCTCAAGGCTGCAGTGAGCCATGATCATGCCACTGTACTCCAGCCTGGGTGACAGAGTGAGACCCTGTCTTAAATAAACAAATGAATTGATAGATAAATAAATAAATGAATAAAAGGGAGAAATGTTTAAAGAAAAAATGATTGAGAATTTTTTATTATAAAAGAAAGATCACGGAATGTGAAAGTAAGAGAACGGATAAGAAAAATCCACACTTTGCTAAATTTAAGACCATCAAAGTAAAAGAAGAGCTTCCTGAAAAAAAGAAACAAAAATCAAACTGATGTTAGACTTTTCACCAATGATATTGGATGACACTAGGCTAATATTTTTTAACATGCTGATGGAAAAAGTAAGTACGAACCTAGAATATTTTCATCCAGTTGAGCTTTTGTTTAAGTGCAATAAAAACATTCTCAAGTATACAATTGCCTCAGAAGGATGAACACAGAGAATCTCTTTGAAATCACTCTTGGATGAAATATTCCAGCAAAAAAGAATGCAACCAGAAGGCACAAAGAAATCTACTGTATACAGGAAGTCAAGATGAGTAAATAACCAAAGACTATTTGTGGTTTTCTAAATGAGTGTTGGCATACCAGACGAAGGCCAAGGTAGGATAATTTGGATAAGCATTGAAAATGACTAGAATGACGGGAATCAGAAATGTCGCATTTCTATACTTTCAAAATACTTTTGTATTTTTCGTCATGTATTTTTGTCAGGTTTATGATTCCCAAAACTTGAGTGGATTTGATTGAATTGAAAGTGAGAATTCAATGGACAGGTGGATGGAAAAAAAGGGAAAAACAATGTGGGCTGGTAGCTGTGATTTAGTTTTAAAATCTGTAACATTTTGATAATTTGTAGATTTGTAAATCTAGAGAATAACCTTACACTTTCACTGAAAACCGTCATGTCAGGGGCCACAGTAGCTGGAACTGACATCGGCTATAGATGTCTGACTGACTTTCTCCCTTACCTAAATTCTGAGCATAGTAAGTGCTGAGGAAACCTCACAGTATTTCATCTTAACCCATTAGTATAAAGTAAAGGTTTGCATTGTAGAATTTTCAATTTCCTCTGTGAGGATTATTCCTTAGAAAATTGTAAGCTATCATTACACCTGATAATCAGATTTAATCAGGTTTCAAACACAAGACATCCGTCCTAAGGTGAAAATGTCACACAGGCAGGGTCATCATAATATGACTTCATCCTTCAGTTCTAAATTTTACGAGATAGGGGTGCCATTGGATATTTTTCTTCAAGCCAGAAAAATAATACATTCATGCCATGTATTTTTAATAAGCTTTCTGATGCCACAGAGAAATGCACAATGTAGTTTTAGTCCACTGCACTGAAACAGAAGATTTACATTGTCTATATGAGGGTTATTTTTTTAACTTCCAAAATATTTTGAGGTTCAATCCCATACTTGCATTCTATTAACTGTCATTTTAGACTATAGTTTATTACCTAAAAAAGTAACCCATAATTAATGCAGAATACCTAGAAAATACAAGACTAGAAAAAAGCAAAAGTTAATGCTAACCATTCAACATTTTTCTTGATTCCCTTGAATTTTTTCATTAGTGCTGTCATTGAAAGCAATATTAAGTAGTGTAAGACTGGAGCTAAGATTCACATTCTCTTTGGCAAATTTCTAGCCCAACACCTACTTCTGGGATCTTGGATGTGCCACCTGACTTCTCTAAGTCTTGTAGAATTTATCTTTCAGAGGGTAATGGTTATAATGTTACCTGCCTCATTAAATTGATGTGTGGATGAAGTGAGAAGAGGCAGTGAAGCATTTAACTCCATGTCTGGTACTTAGAAAATGTTCAGTTAATGCTTATTAACATTTATACAATTATTACTTAAACATAGATTCTTGATAAAAGTAATAATTCCTGGCGATTGTGCCTCATAGCCCAGATTTCTCCTGAATCTTCTCACTAAACCTAAGTCAGTAACTTTGGCAAAGTTTATAGTCAAAGACATTGTTGACATTAAAAGTATTATTTTTTGTTTTCTATTTCAAAGTAGAAATTTCTATATATCAACTTTGAAGACTACCAGAGAAGTAGAGTTACCTGAAACTGCATTTTAGGTCATTTAAATAGAATATTCTCTTCTTTAAAAATGGAGATGTGGCCGGGCACGGTGGTTCATGCCTATAATCCCAGCACTTTGGGAGGCTGAGACAGGCAGATCACAAGGTCAGGAGTTCGAGACTAGCCTGACCAATGTGGTGAACCCCTGTCTTTATTAAAAATACAAAAAAACTAGTTGGGCATGGTGGCATGCGCCTGTGATCCCAGCTACTTGGGGGCTGAGGCAGGAGAATTGCTTGAACCCGGGAGGTAGAGGTTGCAGTAAGCCAAGATTGTGCCACTGCACTCCAGCCTGGGTGACAGAGCAAGACTCCATCTCAAAAAAAAAAAAAAGAAAAAAAAAATTGATATGTGATTAACACACAATGAAAAGTACAGGTTTTAGATGTTCAGTTATTCCAAGAGTGTTGACAATTGTGTATATCCAAGTAACAAGATATAGAACACTTCCACCCCCATAAAAAGTTCCCTTGTGTTTCTTTCAGTCGAATCCCTACACTGCAGAGCATTCATTGTGCAGCTGTTAACCACTGTCTGTGTTCCATCTCTGTGGCTTAGTTTTGTCTGTGTTTGGATTTCATATACATGACTTTAGACAGTATATACTCTTTTGTGTGTCTGGCTTCTTTTGCTGAAGCATAATGCTTTTGAGATTCATCAAATCTCAAAATTAGATGTATCATCCATGATACTTTCAATTATTCAATGTTTAGCAAGCAGAGGGAAGAGGGTCAAAAAGGCACACAGCATAGATCAGAAAGGCCTGAGTTGAAATTCTGACTGGTTTTTGTTGTGCAACCTTGAACAAATGATGTAATCTCAGTACTGGCTCTTTGGACAAATCGCTCTAAACCTCAAGTTCCTCCACTTAAAATGACTATAAAAACACCACTTCATAAGGTTATTGTCAAAATTAAGATAAAACAAGTGAAAACAAGGCGCTATGCACATAACAGTTGTTCTGAAAACGCTTCGTTCAATCTGAATACAGCAAGCCAAAGATACTGACTAATTACATCTCCTTAACGATCAACCACAGCAGAGATGAAAAGACGCAGAAACTGGTTTTCTCCATCAAACATAATGACATAAACCTTATTTTCTCCCCTGGAATATGGTTTCAAGGTTTTAAAGAGATTATGTTTAAGAATACATAATCTCAGAATTGAGACAAACAAACAAGCAATTAAACAGATAAAGCCAGAGGCAAGGCTCGAGCTGGGATTCCTGTGTACTTCGTGGTGGGCATCCTGACCATTTCCATTTGTCTTTCCTCAGGAAGGATGGAATTAATTTTAGAGATTTAAAGATTAATTAATTCCTGTTACGTTAAAATATCATGGTGTTCTTCGGCAAGATGTTATAACTCAAGCAAAAATCTTTTTCAAGAGAATGAAGCAGAACCAGTGTATCTAGTGGTGTTAAAACAAAACGATAGACAAAGAAACAGCATTTTCCTGCCTGCTTCAGTCAACTCACAGAAATTCTTCTTGTACACATCAG
Source organism: Chlorocebus sabaeus (assembly GCF_047675955.1). Lineage (NCBI taxonomy): Eukaryota > Metazoa > Chordata > Mammalia > Primates > Cercopithecidae > Chlorocebus > Chlorocebus sabaeus. The sequence goes on along the minus strand of NC_132911.1, from coordinate 26,615,226 downwards.
TTATTTTACAGTGCAGGGAATTAAAGAATTTAACAATCGTTTCCCATTATTTGTGCTGTTCTTTAAGAAATACAGAGCCTATCCTGGTCAATACAAGAAGACCCTATCTCCACAAAAATTAAAAAATTAGCTGAGTGTTTGGGTACATGCCTGTAGCCCCAGCGACTCGGAAGGCTGAAGTAGGGGGATCACTTCAGCAGTAAGCCGAGGTCACGCCACTGCACTCCAGCCTGGGTGACAGAGTGATACCCGGTCTCAAAAAAAATGGGGGATGGACGGGAATTTGGGCCACTGTAAAAGCTACTTTGGGAATGAAAGTGGTCTTTGGATACATTGAACATTTAGACACCTTGGTGTACATGGAGATTTTGTTGTCATCTGGTTTGATGTGACAGCTGCAGGTACCATTTATCTGAGACATTTCTCCATTGATAATGCTTGGACTAGGCAGCTTTTAGTGAAAAATAAAATTACTAAAGCAATCATTTTTCTTCTTGTGGTGAATTTTACATGAATAGAAACAGACAATACAAGTCAGCTGCTCTCCTAATACTTCTAAATAGTGTTGACCTTATAGAAACCTAATTATAACTTACATTTATAAACCATAATGAACCTATTAGGAGGCTGTAGCATAGATAAAGACATGAAAGTAATTTCTCTCAAATAAGATGGGCAAAGTTAAGGAAAATAAATATGCCCATGATTAGAATAATACTTTCATCTTTGTAGTTTTTTAGATTTCATATATAAATATATGAAATTTTATCTATAAAATAATTCTATAATATAGGTAGAGTTTAAAGTATGGTCTACACTATATGGAGAAACTTGGACTAAGAGTTTTGGAATGACTAATATTAGAAGAAATGATTCCTTTTCCCAGGTGTTACCACTACCTTGAATTTGTATGGTCCCTTATTGTTTATGAGACACTTACCTGCTAAAGCAGAAACTCAAACCAGTTTCATCCAAAAATAAGGGAATTCATGGATTCCCGTAACTAGAAAAACCAGATGACTGAGTCCAAACTGAATCCAACGCCATGTAGCCCAGGTATTTTGCGTCTTTTACTTGGCTTAGCCGCCCTGTTCTGGGTTCTCATTTCCTCCCTCTGCAGATGGGCTTCCTCCATGTGGCCAGGAAGGCGTCACTTCCTTCCAGCACTCAGATGGCAAATGCCAGGGGCAATCTTCCTCAGCTGCTCCAGCTGAAAACTCCCGAGGCCCAGTTTGGATCACATGACAATTCTGGAACCATTTCCTGAGACTTGAGGCGTAGGAAGCGCCAACTGGCTCATGTAGGCCCAACTGTCCCAATGTGCTAGTGGGGGACAGGGCACACGACTGGCCACATGTTTTGGGAGAGGATAATGACCTCAAGAAAATATTAAGGGTTGGCCGGGCACAGTGGCACACACCTGTGATCCCAGCACTTTGAGAGGCCAAGGCAGGTGGATCACTTGAGGTCATGAATTCGAGACCAGCCTGGCCAGCAAGGCAAAACCCGGTCTGTACTAAAAATGCAAAACTTAGCCAGGCGTGGTGGTGAATGCCTGTAGTCCCAGCTACTCTGGAGGCTGAGGCAGGAGAATCGCTTGAACCTGGGAAGCAGAAGTTGCAGTGAGCTGAGATCATGCCACTGCCCTCCAGCTTGAGCAACAGACTAACTAAAACTCTGTCTCAAAAAAAAAAAAAAAAAAAGAAAGAAAGAAAGAAAGAAAGAGAGAAAGAAAGAAAAGAACAAATATTAAGGGTTATGTTGGCAAATAATAAAGGTTTCCTATATACTGGCATAGAAATAAAGACAGGCTGCTCCATGGGCCAGATTAGAACATCTAGAAATAGATGCATATATATATAAAGACTTATACGATTTTTCTGGAAATTTAGGTAAGTGGGAGAAAGGATGAGCTACTTAATAGTGAATGTGAAAACTGCGTTGGTGATGTGAAAACCTTAACCTATGGGATCCAACACTATCTCCACATAGATAGTGACAGATTTGTGTTACATTTTAGGACATCAAGCTCTGGTGAGTCCGCTGGAGAATTAATTGTGGGGAAAACCCCCACACATCTAGTCACAGAGCAGTCTTGCACTAAATGTTGAGAGTATAGAAGGAAAAAAATTAGCCAGTTTGTTTTTGTTTTTGCTTTGCCCCATCTATCAATCTTGTTCATTTCCAAGCCTGAAATTTTTGAACTTCAGTTTCTTTTTGTCCAAAATGGCACTCAATATATAGTATGAGAAAATTAATACCACCTTCAAACATTAACTGTTGGCATTTCTTCTGTGTGGTTGAAAAGTGAATTGTTTTCATTTGTTTCTTTGTTTTCTATAAACTCATTATAACTCACACATGTTAGTTTTGAAACAATCAAAATCAAAAAAATGAAAGTAATTTTATAAAATCTATTATAAATGTGAAGAACTCGGCAAAAGGAAAAGACTACAGGGAAGAACCAACATGAAAAACTGTAGTTAACTCTGGAAGATGAGTATGTTTTTTAGTTGATCTCAGACATTTCTAACCCTTCCTGAGACTCCCCAGGAGGCCCTGACTTAACACTGCTCTGGGTTAAAGCTTGCAGAGTGGTAGACAGATGCCCTTTAGTGGGCAGAGCTCTGGCTGCCCACAGCTCTGCCTGTTCACTGAGGTCTAAGAATGGTGACCCCAAGGCTCTACCTGCTGTGTCATCAGCCTTTCCTGGTGGCTGCATCAACTGGAAGATAAATTTTTTACCTTTTTTTTTTTTCTATTTTCAAAATAATTTATCTTCTAGTCCCCTCTTCCTTTCATCCTTGCCATCTGTTTCTCTTCCAAGGTAAGGCAAGAAATTAAGATATGAAGAAATAGAAACTATAGTCTTTTCTGGGAAGGGGATTCTTCTCCACCTTCTTTCATGTTGCATCAAGCATAACAAAGTCAGTGATGGTCTGGGCACAGTGTCTCATGGCTATAATCCCAATATTTTGGGAGGCCAGGGTGCAAGGATCTCTCAAGGCCAGGAGTTCAAGACCAGCCTGAGCAACATAGCAAATCAAAAAATTCAAATAAAATTAGCCAGGCATGGTGGCAGGTGCCTACAGTCCCAGCTACTCAGGAGGCTGAACTGGGAGGAGGATCACTTGAGCCCAGGAGTTCGAGATGGCACTCCAGCCTCGGTGATGCAGAGAGACCCTGTCTCAAAAAAAAAAAAAAAAAAAAAAAAAAAAAAAAAAAAAAGAAAGAAAGAAAAGAAAAAAGAAAAAAGGCAGTGATAACTGAGAACTGCTTTTTTTTCTTCTTCTTCTTCTTAAATCAAAATATTGGGCATGCCATTTGGTATGTTGTCTGAAACAGTGTGGTTGTGGGCCTTATGTTTAAACGTAAGGCTTGCCAGAATTAAAAAATGAATTATCTCAGAAGTGAAGTCCAGTCTCCTGTGCTTTCCGCATGGTGTGCACATGCCTGATGTTCAGAATCCGGGCTGTACTGCCACAGAGGAGAGATTGGTTTTTGTCCATTTTCTCATTAGTCCTGTAATGCAAAAAGAATCCTGATACTTTATGGTCTCCATGATTTCCATGCCAAGTGAGGAGAAGAGTTTATCTTAATTGTAATTGTAATAGTCAAGTGTGCCTGTCAACCTGATATTCTTCCATCAGATAGATTTTCTTCTGTAAGATCATCTGCTTTCACTTATCTACAGAGGATTAATTTTAGCCTCATCTTCTTGAAGGGAATCTTAAAAGTCATTCATAAAAAAATGCAAAGAAATATCTATGTGTATGTAGTATTCAGATGGCAACACAAGAATAAAGAAAGAATTTATTGTACCCTAAGTTTCTCAGTTTTCTTGTTGCTAAAGAAAGTAAACAGGTTTCAGCCCAACATAAGCTCTATCTTACTGGTTTAAAAATGTGCTTTTGGTTCTTATTAGGTTAAGAACCATAAGTTTTCAGCCTTTTCTTATTTTATGTTGAATTTCTCTTCACTGTTTCAGCCCACTGAAGTAGATGACAGCTTAAAGAAAACCAAAATAAATCCAAACAAGATCCAGCAGCAACCTGTATCAAGTTTATTAACATCTTTCTTTTTGCTAGCCTTGCCTTCTCTCTCATAATCTGTAAGTGGGCCGAATGACCCTATAGGGCAAACAGGCATTACCCCATGGTATGTATAAGATTGATCTGTATTTATACAGATGACCTACCATTCCCCACAGATGAGCTGAGAGTCTGGGTTAAAGGATTTTCCTAGCCTGACCTGTCAAGATTGCTTCATAGTTGATGACTTTTGGCCCCGAAGACTCTACTAGTTCTCACTTTTTTTTTTTTTTTTTTTTTTTTTTTGAGACGGAGTCTCGCCCTGTCGCCCAGGCTGGAGTGCAGTGGGGCGATCTTGGCTTGCTGCAAGCTCCCCCTCCCGGGTTCACACCATTTTCCTGCCTGTTTGCCCTATAGGGTCATTCAGCCCACTTACAGATTATGAGAGAGAAGGCAAGGCTAGCAAAAAGAAAGATGTTAATAAACTTGATACAGGTTGCTGCTGGATCTTGCTTGGATTTATTTTGGTTTTCTTTAAGTTTCCTGCCTCAGTCTCCCGAGTAGCTGGGACTACAGGCGCCCACCACCATGCCCGGCTAATTTTTTGTATTTTTAGTAGAGATAGGATTTCACCGAGTTAACTAGGATGGTCTCGATCTCCTGACCGTGTGATCCGCCCGCCTCGGCCTCCCAAAGTGCTGGGATTAAAGGCGTGAGTCACTGCGCCCAGCCTAGCTCTCACTTTTATGACACCAGAACAGCCTTTTAAAACATTATTTTTGACATAGTTTGACTTTTTAAAGGAAATGTAATACCTCAGGGTAAAAGCATAGACTTTGGAGTTAGACAATCATTATGAACTCAATTTTTGTTGACTGCAATGGAATAAGTGAATGAATGAACAAAGAGACTGGACTCAGAATTTCAGTTCTACCACCTGCAGGTGGTAGGATGATTACTTATCTCTCATGGCTTCCACTTTCGTTAAACTGTTGGAGGATTAAATGAGATAAAAGTGCATAAAGCACTTGGTAAACTATGTATCAGGGTTCAATCATTGCCCCGCGTTGAGATGATGGTCCTAGTTCCTTCAGGCTCCATAAACACTGCAAGAAAAAATAATCACTCTGACTTGCAATGTCAGCCAAGATGCAATAATTTCTTCCCTGGCTGGCGCCTTTTTCTTTTAGCCTTGTGGCAAATGTTCTCACAGTCTATGAGTGTGGCACTGTGATTGTCACAACACCAAAATGACACCAATAAAGGAAAAACTTGTTCTGCCAGAACAAAAGACGAGCCTCACTGAAGTTGGAGTTACAGATCGACTCCAACAAAGGAAGGTTATTTGTTGTGTGCCACATGCAGAGGATAAAAAAGAAATCTAGGACTTGGAAAATAGGAAACATGTTAGTTCACATTGTTTTCGCTTTGAAACTGTTGCTTATGGCATTTGCATGGACGGAAACAAGCATCGCTTTTATTTACCTTGGAAAGAGGGTTGATTTGCCTCTAGAAAGATTATTTGCCTTAGAATGTCTGACCCCATTAAGCTCAAGAAAATCTGGAAATTCTACGGGAACTTGTTTTCCTCTGTGTGCTGCTCCCTTCCCCCATTTTGTGGCTTAGATAATCTGAGGCCATGGTCAAGACTGAACATTCATTTGAAGTGTAACCCACTGGACAGCTCTATCCTATTTTGAATTCATAGCCTGTTGCACTGCAGCAAGCAGCAAGCCCATGTTTGGGAGAGGAAATGAACAAACACAAATATCCTGCCTTCCTTCTGAGCTGAAGAGTTGAACAAGGCAAGTAGCTCAGGCAGCTCAGCTTGAGTCTGCAGCAGCACAGGGCCTTGGCTTCCATCCATCACGTGACAGTGTATTTATGAGACTGGAAAACCGATTAAATGATGTCTGCAGTTAGTAGGGAAAGAGAACATGGCAACCCATTTCTCAAAGAGTGGCAGTTCCACAGACCTAAAGTCATTTCTAAGAGAATAAAAATAAATAAAAATTAAAAAAGGTCGAGCGTGGTGGCTCACGCCTGTAATCCCAGCACTTTGGGAGGCCGAGGCGGGTGGATCACTTGAGGTTAGGAGTTTGAGACCAGCCTGGCCAACATGGCGGAACTCCCATCTCTACTAAAAATACAAAAATTAGCCCGGTGTGGTGGTACATGCCTGTAACCCCAGCTACTTGGGAGGCTGAGGCAAGAGAATCCCCTGAACCTGGGAGGCAGAGGTTGCAGTGATCTGAGATCATAACACTGCACTCCAGCCTGAGCAATAGAGTGAGACTCTGTCTCAAATAAAAACAAAAAACAAAGAATCCATGCATGGATTTTGCTGCTAGTGTCTAAGGCTGGGGGATATCTGTTGGTTTTTTCTCAATATTTGCCATTTGCATGATAAGTGAGGAAAGGCAATGCAACATCAGTGGAGGCAGATATTTTAGGAGTCAAAATAAAATTATACAGGGATCCCAAACTCAGATGTATACAGGGCCAAGCAAATGACCCAATTATGTGATTCAGAATAAGTGTGTGCTTTTCTGGTGGTTTGTTTCACAATGGCACTTTAAGTCTTATTCTTCAACAAAAATCATGTTCTGTTTGCATATACACATAGGAATATTATTTACTTCCACTAATTATGTATCCTCCATTTTGTTTGAAACTCATGGCCCTTACAGGTTCTCTTGAATTTTCTAACTTTTGATAGAGGCATAGACGTAATAGCGATATAATTTCCTCTTTTTATTTATTCATTTTTTTGAGATGGGGTCTCGCTATGTTGCCCAGGCTAGTCTCGAACTCCTGGACTCAAGCAGTTCTCCCACCTTGCCTCCCAAAGTGTTGGGATTACAGACTTGAGCCACCACCACCCTTGGCCCTCCTCTTGTTTTTGTTATAAGAAATACAGCAACCCATGTGTGACAATGAATGGGAACTGATTGTAGTCGGCGTTAAGAAGACAGTAAGGAGTGATGGACGCTATTGGCAACTGGAGAGTATGTGCCTTGTGCTATAGAATAAATTGTGTTCCTTCCTTTCCAAATCCATATATTGGAGCCCTAACTCCCAGTGTGACTGTATTTGGAGATAAGTTAAATGAGTTCATAAAGGTAAGGCCTTACTCTGATAAGATGGGTGACCTTATAAAATGAGACACTAGGAAATTCTCTCTCTCTCCCTTTCTATCTTTGAGTGTGCACAAAGGAGAGGTCATATGAGAACACAGCAAGATGACGGCCACCTACAAGCCAGGATAAGAGGCTTCAGAATAAAACCTACCTTGCCAGCACCTTGACTTGGACTTTCTAGCCTCCAGAACTGTGAGAAATAAATTTCTCTTGTTTAAGCCATCCAGTGTGTGACGTTTTGTTATGGCAACCTGAGCAGACTAACATAGCTTGTGAAAAGTGGGTAACTACTTCTCAGTCCCAGACATTGCCAGGAAGAAACAAAAGCCCCAAGATTGTTGGAATTTCATTGTTATCAGAAAGCAGGAGCCCAGATCTTGATGTGAAAAATTTCCTGGATTTTTAATGTTATTAACTAATAAAAATTCAAACACTGTGAACATAGGAAATGGTATCTATAAAGTTCTTCACTGCAACATTATTTGTAAAAGTAAAACGTTAGAAATAGCCCAAGTGTGCATCAATCAAAGACTAGTTAAATAAATGCTGAAACATTCATGAATGGAATCAGAACTGTTGTATCCTTTATTAACAACATATTTTGCAATGCCCCTTTGCAATGAAATTTATAAATAATGTAATTGATCTCCAGACATAATTTTAAAAAAATTAAGTGTCCCAACTATAATATAAAAATATGATAATTAATTATAAAATGTTATTTCCATGTGTAAGTGTTCAGACCCAACTATGATAGATAATATAATAACATAGTCCGGGCACCTATCCATAGAACCTCTGTGAATATAGCAGCTGCAAATGCAGATCAATGCGTACTGTTATGTCCAATGAAGTTGAGAAGAAAGCTCAGTACTTTCCTCTCTCAGTTTCTATAATCTGACAAATTCATTCAAATGTATATGTAAAATATATTTTATCTTTTCAGGTGAGCTAGAATCAAGGCTTGGATAATTATAAATAGTCCTAAAAACGTCCAGTAGAGCATTTTAAAAAGTTGTGTAGCATGTGGGGGAAACCTTCATCAGGTTGTGTATCGCAGCATGTCGAATGTCCCCACTAAGTGCTGGTGCTACCCCCAATCTCTATGACAACCAAAAATGTCTCCACAAATTTCCAACACCCTTTCTGGGGAAGGGGGCAGTTTTTCTTTATTGAGTGCTATAGACTGAATGTTTGATGTTTGTGCTCCACCCCTTCCCCCAAATTCATATGTTGAAGCCCTAACCCCCAATGTGATAGTATCTGGAGGTGGGGCCTTTGGGAGACAATTAAGTCACGGGGATAGAGCCTGTCATTAGTGTTCTCCTAAAAAAAAAAGAAACATGAGAGAGTTCTCTTCCTTTCTCTCTACCATGTGAAAGTTCAGCAAGAAGGTGGCCATTTGCAAACCAGGAAGAGAGCCCTTACCAGACACTGAATCCCCAGACACCTTGACCTTGGACTTCCCAGTCTTGAGAACTACGAAAAATAAGTTTGCTATTTAAACCACTCAGTCTGAAGTATTTGGTTATAGTAGCTGGAACTGACTAAAACATTGAGAAGCATGGGACTGGATTATTTCTCCTGTCTCTTTCCATTCTTTAGCATATAGTAAATCTACGGAAATGACTGCAACGCATAGGCAACCGAAGGTACATGTTCATAGTCAACTCAGGGCTGCCTGCCTATGGAACAACCTCATTAGAGAAGCCGAGATCATGAGAGATTCCAGTTCTCTGAAGAAAAGACAGAACACGTGGGAAAGAGGATATACAGTCAGTCACGGGGGTGGCAGGTGTGAACCCAGGCCCTGCTGCTAATGGGAAAAGGATGCCAGGTTGTCTTACAAAGTGTCTGCAGAAACTCTGAGCTTGCCTGAGGCAGACACCATGCGCCTCCTGAGGATCAGCTACAGGATTCTGAGTGAGAGTGAAAAGTTAACGAGCTCAAAGCCTATAAAGACCCTGCTAGTGTTAGACTAAGGACACAGGCCACCCAAAGGGGACAAGAAAAATACTGGTTTAGGGTGGAGTGGGGAGTACCACGTTCATCAGCTTCTTTGTAAAAAACAACATCAATATACCTTTACAATGTAAAGTTTAACAATGATTTCATTCTGCCTCTTTTTTAGTGAGTATCTCTTTTATCGAAAGTTCCTAATTATTGGTTGCTTCCAAGAAAACAACGGAACGTTTCAGGTTTCTGAGGGCACGACTGGATTAATTCATCTTGAGATTACTGTTTGCATCTACCCGTTCATTCCTTTGTATGTGTCATGGTTAATGTGCTTTAAAAATACATCGCCCAAATTCTGTGTTCCCTACAGGGTGTTATTACACACACAATCTTGTCAGAACGAAGTTGACATTCCCTCCACCACCCGCTCGACCACCCCTTCTGTTTCTTCTCAGCAGACAGGCAGCCCTCCTCTCTTTCTGGAGTTTATTCCAAGTTTTTTGTCAGCTTCCCTACTTGGGATCTAAGAAATGGAGTCAGGACCCTGTGGAGTGGGTGTAAGTGAAGGAGCATCTTCAAAAGCTGGTGAGAAGGATCCGGTTACAGAGAGATTATAAATAGAAGAGAGGGAGATCTAACCTTTAGAGTGAGGATTCTGAGAAGGGGCAGGAGGATCTCCTTAAGTGGAAAAAAGGATCACAAAACTGAAACAAAAGTGAATGATCCAGCCTTCCGGCCTTTTTTTTTTTTAAAGAAAGGATCTCACTCAGGCTGGAATACAGTGGTGCAATCATGGCTCATTGCAGCCTTGACCTCCTGGGCTCAAGGGATCCTCTGGTCTCAGCCTCCTGAGTAGCTGGGACCACAGGTGTGTGCCACCACATCTGGCTAATTTATTTTCTGTAGAGATAGGGTCTTCTTTGCCTGGGCTGGTCTCAAACTCCTGAGCTCAAGCAATCCTCCTATCCCAGCCTCCCAAAGTGCTGGGATTAAAGGCATGACACCACCACACCCAGTCAGGCCTCCTCCTCTACTTCCCCTTCCCTCTTCACTACCTCCTCTTCCTCCACTTCCATTTCTCCTTCCTTTCCACTACTATCACTTCAAGGTCCAAGTATGTAGAATATTTGGACCTATGTTGGCCATTACCTACCTTGCATTTTTAGTTTGCAGCAATTTCAAGAGTGCTTTTAACCTGTTTTAGAATGATGTTAGACTAGATTGGAGTCATTAATAAAACATTATATAACTATCATGAAATAATTAGGAATATAATATTCTCCCTAGCAAGATGGAATAGATTTTATTATTGACTCATAATGTCCAGGTTTTTGTAACAAAACCACAGCAAAGTCAAATATGAAACACAGAGAAGCCCTTTTTATTCCTCCACCTGTCCTAGCCCACCCTATACCTGGGTATCAAAGTACAAGGCTAAGGCATGGTCTCTGTCTTCAGGCACTTACAGTCTAGTAAAGGAAACTTTAGGTTCTTGGCAATACCCATAGCACTACTTCACATTTCTTATTATCTAATATAGCTTGGTTGAATTTAATTGAAAACTGATTTACCTGGGTACAGAGATGGGCGACTTCTGAGTAGATATGATGAAATCAGTCTTTCATAATTGCCTCAGAAGTCTGTCTGCCATCAGCATTCATCTTGAGGTGGCATCAAAGAGCAAGGTTGGGTCTTACGGAGTCTGAGATAATCAGATGCACGCATTGGTCCAGCCTCAGCTTCCTGCCACAAGGCAGGGGCTTCATGCTCTCATACACGAGTCTCCAGCTTGTGTGGTCATTATGTAAATCTTCAGACTCAAGTTTGTCTAATGAAAGCCTCTGCTATACAGTCATTTCACAGGAGATCTTTGGATTTTATGTTTGTCTGACAGTGATGTCCCAGGCTTCAGATGCTCTTGCCAAGGAGTTACCTGGGGTGGCTGCAGCCACCTTCCCTGCATGGCCATACCCAGCCCACTCAACCAGGAATAATGATCTCTTGCCTCGGAGGCTGGTGCTATTTTGTAAAACAAACTGCTCTCATTTACATCTTTAATTTATCTTCTTTGGAGTAGATCAATTTTCAATTAAATTCAACCAAGCCATATTAGATAATAAGAAATGTGAGGTAGTGTTACGGGTATTGCCAAGAACATAAAGTTTCCTTTACTAGACTGTAAGTGCCTCGGGACAGAAACCATGCCTTCACCTTGTTCTTTGACCTCCTGGCATAGTGCTGGGTTCATGCAGCAGGGGCCTTATAAATATAACTTGAACTGAACAAAGATGAATTCATCTCAGCCATTGTCTTCAGACACCTCATTATCTAGTGGGGGATATAAAGCAGTTGCACAGATTAATCATAAATCCAGGCAGAATGTATTAAGCCCAACATACAGAGGTAAACAAGGTGTAGGAAGGACAACAATAGAGCAATTGCACATTTTAGTGGTTCATTTTAAAAAGCTTCATGAGCTTCACGGAGGAGATAGTAGCTAAGGTGGTCCAGGAAGAACAGGAATATAGTGGAGGGATAAAAGAAGGGAGGTAAAAAGTGGGACAAAGAACACTGGAGATAGAGGGAATGCTATGAAAGAAGATGCCAAGGCTTTGGGAGATATGGGAGTCAGTATGCACATGTAGGCAGTGTCTTAGTTTGCTCAGGCTGCTGTAACAAAGTGTCATAGGCTGAGTGGATTTTTTTGTTTTTTGTTTGTTTGTTTTGGGTTTTTTGAGATGGAGTCTCGCTCTGTTGCTGGGGCTGGAGTGCAGTGGCATGATCTCAGCTCACTGCAACCTCCGCCTCCAGGCTTCAAGAGATTCTCCTGCCTCAGCCTCCTGAGTAACTGGGACTGCAGGCACAGGCCACCATACCCAGCTAATTTTTGTATTTTTAGTAGAGACGGGATTTCACCATGTTGGCCAGGATGGTCTCCATCTCTTAACCTCGTGATCCGCCCGCCTCAGCCTCCCAAAGTGCTGGGATTACAGGGTGAGCCACCGCGCCTGGCCGGCTGAGTGGTTTAAACCAGCGGTCCCCAACATTTTTGGCACCAGGGACAGGTTTCATGGAAGACAATTTTTCCACAGATGGCGGGGGCTGGGGGCGGTGTAGGGGGGATGAGGTCTGAAGATGAAACTGTTCCACCTCAGATCATCAAGCATTCCTTACATTCTCATAAGGAGCGCGCAAACTAGATGCCTGGCATGCGCAGTTCACAACAGGGTTTGCGCTCCTATGAGAATGGAATGCTGCTGCTGTTCTGACAGCAGGCGGAGCTCAGGCCATGATGCTCGCTGACCCACAGCCACTCACCTCCTGCTGTACAGCCTGGTTCCTAACAGGCCACGGAGCAATACGGATCCATGGTCGGGGGGTTAGGGACAACCCCGTGGTTTAAACAATAGAAATTTATGTTCTCACTGTTCTGGAGGCTGGAATAATAATAACCTTCTCCATAAGGGTATTACAAGGATTAAATGTGTTCCTATATGTACCTGGCACTTAGGAAGTGTTCCATAAATGTTACCCATTATTAGGACTGAAACAAAAATTTAAGCACTGGATAAAAATTCTCAGAGTCTGCTTTCAAAGTTCAACTATTCCACTACGTAGGAGTACGGTCTTGGGAAATGTACTCAGTCAATGAAATATTAAGTAGTGTGTACTATGTTTCTATCAGCTAACCTCGTTGGGATTTAGCATTTTCCTGTATCAAAACAAGAGGTTTAACAAGATTGCTTTTTGAGTCCTTTTCAGTTCTGACATTGCGAGAGTGTGTTCGTCACACATGGATTGAAATGTGAGCTCATTGCGCAGGACAAAAAGAAAACAAAGATGGAAAGAAAAGGGGACAGGGGCTCTGAGTGCTGTGGGAGGTGTTGGTGTTCCAGGGAATGGCAAGCGCTTGTAGAGTTCTGAACTGACAAACAACCTAGTAGGTTTCCAATTCAGGGTAAGGATTTCAAAAATAAAAAATTATTGATTAAGGTCTTCTGTCTCACTTTATTGCAGCAACAAACCATTCCTATGTAAATGACTTAACCCAGGGAGGAAATAGTTTACAATTTGCGGTGTCAAAAAAAAATCACTGTTAAATAAGTAAGTTTAAAAACTCTATTGTTTACTGTTTCACTGACGATGAAGACATTCAACTTCTTGGGCTGATGCAGGGGCAGGAACAGATCAGAGCCCAGCCCCAGATGGTCCCACCTGGGTGGCTGTGCAGCAGCACCTTGGGAAAAATGTTTGAAAACCAGCATTACAATCATTATTCAGAAACATCTTATTTTACAGCTACATTAATTCAACAAATATTTACGGAGTATCAACCGTCTGCCAGGAACTGTGCTAAGCTCTTCTAGAGCTTTACATTTTAATTAGGTGAGAAACAGAAAAATAGCAAATAAATACATCAGCAAGATAGTTACAAAATATGATATATGGCTTAAAAGATGTGAATATGCATGAAGAGTATCCTGGGTGTGGGCCACTTTAGATTGGGTGACGGGAGATGGCATTTGGGGCAGGTAACATTTGGGGCTGGCTCTTTGCAGTGGGCATTGGTTGAAGTCCAGAGCTGCCTTCAAATCTGTAAAGTATTCATAACACCTTCTGAATCCCTATCTAAAGTTTGCAGAATTTCTCACCTTGTGCCCTCACCCAAACTCAAAGGAACACCTTGCTCTCCCGGCGCCTTGAGAGGAGAGTGCAGGTATGTGGCACGAGCTCTGCCAATCCCATGCACCCACTGGAGATTCCAGCTCAGAAAAGAGTGATGTGAAGAGGGTGATACCCTTAAAGCATTTCAGGAAGGCTAGTGGATCTTGGCTGAGACATAATAGGAAGAGGTCCCAGTGGTGGCACCCCCCAACCCAGCATCATGAAGCAGGCTACACAGTGCACAGGATACCTGTCAGATCTCCCCTGGAGCAAGCTGTCTATGCCATTGTTCAAGCTGCTCCCTGACCCATCTGCAGTCTCCAGGAGCCTCTCATATGATTTAATAAACTACATTCCTGCTTGAACTAGCTCCAGTGAGTCCTGCTCTTTGCAACTTAGAACCCCAATGGGTATAGTAATTGATTCTAGACGTGTCTGCTGTCAAGAAGCCTTCAAATAAATGGAATGCAAGGATGATAAGGTAAGCTGGCTGCTTCTGAGCGGAAGAGCTTAAAGAAAGAAAACAATTTCCAAAGTCTTTGTTTGTTAGCCCAAGGCATGGTCAGAAAACCAGGGACTTTCTTTGATTTCTATGGCTGTACTGAAAGAATCACTTATCTTTATTGCAGACAGAGGGCTTCTGTAGCCAAAAATCAAAGTCAAGGTTTGAGTCTGAGGGCTGCCAACATTCAGAGTCAGAGGAATTCACAGTATTGCCTGATTTCATTGGTGGATATTAAGGCATGAAAGAGGAATGACTATAATCTTGAATATGGGAATTAGGACCAAAGAGGAGGATTTGGGTGCCTTATACTCCTAACCCCCAAAAGACTTGTATAATGGAAAACACCCTCCTTCCCAATCTGATGATCCTCTTCCTGCCTTGCTTAAAGACCTCCTAATGGCTTCATTCATAGCATTCACCTCTTTAAAGATCTTCCAGGCCTCCTCCCCACCCCTCCCGGACATTGTCTCTAACCTATAACTGATTGCAGAACCTGTGGGTCCTGGGATGCCAAAAACAAATCATACCTAGGAAAAGGTTTACGCACCAACGATTTGCAAGAACTACTCATTAACAGAAACTTTTTAAAATGTATGTTTCACACATACTTTTAAAGGACAGTAAAGTCTCTAGGGGAAAAAAAAGATGGATGGTTCTCTAAGGTCCCATTAAGTCTATGTAACTGAGAAAACTTTAGTACTGCCTGCAGAAGGACAGGTCCCTGGATAGCCTTGGCTGGCCCAGCTCTTCCCCTCACTGGCTTGCAATGCAACATCCTAAGATAAGGAGGAAATGTCCAGAACATCCCAGGCTATATCTTCCTTCCTCCCAGACTAGGATGTTCTGCATTACTTTTCATTTGCATAAAATATAATTGTACCAAATGAGGTAACTATTTCATAGTTTTTGGTTGTTTGGAAATTTAAATCTGGTTCATAATATTGGACAACCAATAAGTAAACTGTTGTTCAAATATTATTAAAATTGTGAAAATGAACAATAGTTTTCATGCTCTTATGTTTTAGAAATGTCCTATCTTTAGCTCTGTCTTTGTAAAATGGAAACCTGAAATTTTCTTCTCCAGTCTCCTTTGAAGCTAGGACTCAAGCATTAGACAAATTTCCTCAAATCAGATGCACCCATGTGAAACTTCTATTTAAGAGTGAGTAGTGTAACATATATGAAACAGACTCTAAACATCCCAGTTCAAGACAAAGATGTGAACTAAAACTTAAACTGCTTTCTTGAAGTTACTGAAGAATGCACAGGAGTAAAGAGGCTATGGTGGGGACGAAATACATTATTGATGGGGGAGAGAGATATGTGAGTAAATTTCCATTCCTCAGGCTTTTACCCCAAGACTAAGTTTAGCAAACACAAGGCACACAACACAGGCAGGAGCTCATGTGGAAAAAGCTATATTCTTTCTGTCCTGTCAACCAGAAAAGAGAAGGTATAAAATTGTGGAGGTTGAAGAGAGTGGGGGAATCCTGCAGGGGAAGGAGCCAGACAGGGGATCTTCAATCTCTTTCTGCCAAATCTCTGACTAACCTCTGAAGCATGAATGTGTGGAAGAGATGCAAAGAAGCCCAGCTGAGGAAGGTCTGGAGATTTCCCGAATTTATGAAAGACAGAAATGTATAGACGTAAGATGCTAAACAAATACTACACAGAACAAATATGAAGAAGTCCATGTTAAAGAACACCATATAATCAGTTTGTTGAAAGACAAAAGAGTAAATCTTGACATGTTACAAGCAAGGGACCAATGATCCAGTTAGTGGCTGACTTATCGAAAATCACTGGGCTAGAAGACAGTGGATCAACACGTTTAAAGTGCAGAAGAAAAAAGTTAAAAACTGGCAACCCAGAATTCTATATCCAGTGAAAATATCATCAAGAATGAGAGTGAAATAAGATGCTTTCATATAAAAGGAAACTAAGAATTTACCTCCAGCAAATGTGTATTGTAAGAAATGCTAAAGGAAGCTCTCCAAGCTGAAGGAAAATGATACCAGATGGAAACTTAGATCCTCAGAGAAGAGTGAAGAGCACCAAACGTGATAAACCTATAGATAAATGCAAAATATTATATTTGTGCATGCTTCCTATTAATTTTCTTATACATTGTGCTTCTCTTTAGAACAAATTTCTAAATTTGTCTGACATAAATAGCAACTAGACTATAAAAGGAGAAAGCATGGGTTTGTAAGATTGCAAGATTCCTGTATTTTGCAATAAATTGTGCATTATTAACTATAAATTCGTGCATTGAAAGTTCTGAATATGTATTATATTCCCTAGGGCAACTGCTATAAAAATAATGCAAAAAATAATAGGTATGCCATTAGGAAAATTAAGATGGTATTTATACAAATATTCAAATTATCCAAAAAGAGGCAGGAAAGGGGGTACAAAGTAATAACAGCAAAAACAAGCAAGGACAAAACAATGTTTTTTAAAGCTAGACTCAAACCAAACCATACTGATAATGTTAAATATTAATAAACTTAACATTCAATTAAAAGACAGAGATTGTCAAGATGGATAAAGAAATGAGACACAACTATATGCTGTCTACAGGATACATGTTTAAATAAAAATGCAGATAGGTTAAAAGTTAATGGATGGTAAAAGATATACCATGCACTAGAAATGTAAAAAGTCTGAACTGATTGTATTAATATTAGGTCAAACAAACTTAAAAATAACTTGCAATAAAGGAAATAAAAAGGTATGCTTCATAATAATAAAAGGGTAAATTCAAGAGGAAGACGTAACAATAAAACATACATGAAGCAAAAATACATAATGCCAAAACTGACAGGACTAAAAAGAGAAACAGTCAATCATAATTCTAATAATGGATTTTTAATACTTCCTGAGTATATAATAAAACTATTAGAAAAAATAACAAGACAAAAATCTTATCTACCTTTACTTGAAAATTGCACCCAACAATAACAGAACGCAAATTTGTTTTATGTGCACATGGTATGCTTACCAATATTCTAAGCCATACTGTAACAGCCTAACAGGTTCTTCCATCCCCCTGCACAAACAAAATAGATCATGGCATTGCAGTAAAGAAAGAGTTCAACTGATGCAAGGCCAGCCACACCACGTGGCAGACAGAGTCATTACTCAAATCAATATCATTAAAAACTCATAGGTTAGGGGCTTTTCAAAGGTAGTTTGGTGGTCAGGGGGCTAGGGTATGAGGAGTGTTGATGGGAGATGAAATCATAAGAAGTTGAAATTGTCCTCTTATGCTGAGTAGACCACAAGAGGGTGGGTGGGACCACCTCTGGGTGGGATCACTTGAGCAGTTGGTGAGTCCAGGTGGAGCCATCAGTATCAAATATGCAGAAAATCTGAAAAGGTGTCTCAAAGGGCCAATCTGAGGCTACAGGAGTAATAGAGAAAGTTGCATATCTTGTGAATTCTGGAATAATGGCTGGAAACCCTTTATATCTATCTACACCTTAGCAGAATTCAGGCTCTTCTCTCCTCCTAGCTTGGTGGTCTCTCATTAGCTTTATTAAGACCATTGAATTTGGGGAAGGGCTATTATCACTGAAACTATCAATTAAATGTTTCCCAAAGTTAGCTTGGCTTAAGCCCAGAAATAATTAAAGAAAACTTGAAGGCTAAAGGCAAGAGAATTGGCTAGATCAGATCTCCCCAACTGTTATCATTTTTGCAAAAGTGGTTTCAGTGCAACAAGTCATATAGAGAATAGCTACAATGGCACTACCTTAAAAAAAAGCAAAATTAAGTAACCTGGGAAGCATTAAATATTTGCAATTGCACACTTATTTTTAAATAACCATTGAGTCAGGCAAGAAATAAGAAAAAATAGAAAATATTTTGAATTTCTTGAATTTGTGGGGTGCAGTTAAAGTAGTACTGAGAGATAAATTTATAATGTTTAGTGCCAACATTAGAAAAGAAAGTTCTCAAGTAATGATCTAAGTCTCTACCCTAAGAAATTAGAAAAAGATCCAATTTAAACCCAGAGAAAACAGGGGTAAGGAAATAGTAAAGAAGAGAGCAGAAATCAATAAAATAGGAAACAGAAAAACAATAGAGAAAACAAATTAAAATCTGCTTTTCAAAATAGCAATAGAGTTGATAGTGATCTAGCCAGAAATATCAAGAAGAAAAAAAGAAAACATAAATCACCAGTATTGAAAATGGAAGAGGAGGTATCACTGTTAGCTCTTCAGACATTAAGAGATAATGAGGGAATACTATTAACTTTACACCAATAAATTTAACAACCAGATAAAATGGACAAATTTCTTCAATAGTACAAATTATCAAAATTGACTAAAAAAAGAAAAGTTCAGCAGTCCTATATCAATTATAGAAATTGAATTTATAATTTGAGAGCTTTCCAGAAGAAAACCCCAGGCCTAGATGGCTTCAGTGGTAAATTCCATTAAAGAGAAAACAATCTCAATTATACACAAATTCATTCAGAAAATGGAAATGGAAGGAACACTTCCTTACTTGTTTTATGAGGTCAGTATTATCCTAATTACAATACCAGCCAAAATATCAAAATAAGAACCAAGAACCAATATATTTCATGAACATAGACACAAACATCCCTAACAAAATATTAGCAAATGGGATCTAAGAACATATGTAATAAATAATAAGTCATGACCAAGTGAGTTTATCCCAGGAATGCAAGGTTGATTTAACATCAGAAAATCAGAAATAATTCAACATATTAACAGAATAAAACATAAAAATCATTTTAATAGATTAGAAAAAATGATTTGACAAATTAAATACTCTTTCATGATTATTAAAGCTACTGAGCAAAGTAGGAATAGAAGGGAATTTCCTCAATCAGATTAAGGACATCTGTAAAAAGCCAATAGCTAGCATCTTATTCAATGGTGAAATGATCAATGCTTTTTACCTAAGAATAAGAACACAGCAAAGAAATCCACTTTCACCACTATCATTTCCCACTGTATTGGAGGTCCTATCTAGTGCAAATAAAGCAATAAAAACAGATAAAACATTTAAAGATTATAAAAGAATAATTAAAACTGTCCTTATTTGATAATGACATAATAACATAAGTATAAAAACCCTAAGAACTACCCCCAAAAGTTAATAGAACTAATAAATAAGTGCAAAAATATGCAATATGAAAAAAATAATTTGTATTATTTATGGTCAAAATGCAAAGCTCAATTGCATTTTTTATACTAGCGATAAACAATTAAAACCTGAAATTTTAAAACTACTCTATTTCATATGACATAAAGCACCACCAAACACTTAGAAATAAACTTAACAAAAGATATTCAAGTCCTATACCCTATAAACTATAAGACAATGTAAAGGAAAATCAAGCAACCTAAGTAAATAAAGATATACAATATGTTCGTGGATTAGAAGACTTAATATTGTTAAAATGGCAATCTTCTCTCTATAGATTCAATGCAATCTCAGCCAAAATCATAACAAACTTTAAAAAAAATTGACAGCTGGTTTTACGATTGATACAAAAAAGCAAAGGACCTAGAATAGCTAGAACAATTTAGTAAAAGGACAGAAAGTAGAACAGGTAGTCTAGAAATAGACCCACATTTCTAAAGCCAACTGATTGTTGATATCAGTGTCACAGTGATTTAACAGAGAAATGCTAGTTTTTTCACAGTGCTGCAGTATTTGTATGAAAAAAATAAACTTTGGCCCTTCTCTCATACCATCGACAAAACAACTCAAAATGAATCATAGACCTAAATTCCTAGAATAAAATACAGGAGAAGATCTCAATGACATTGGCTTAATGAAAGATTTTATAACCAGGACGTTAACAAACATAAACTATAAAATAAAAAACCTGGTAAGATGTGCTTTATTAAGATTAAAAATGTGGCCGGGTGCAGTGGCTCATGCCTATAATCCCAACACTTTTGGAGACTGAGGCAGGTGAATCGCCTGAGGTCCAGGAGTTCAAGGCCAGCCTGGCCAACATGGTGAAACCCTGTCTCTACTAAAAATACAAAAACTTAGCGAGGCATGGTGGTGGGCACCTGTAATTTCAGCTACTTGGGAGGCTGAGACAGGAAAATTGCTTGAACACAGGAGGCAGAGGTTGCAGTGAGCCCAGATCGCACCGTTGCACTCCAGCCTGGGCGACAGAGCAAGACTTTGTGTCAAAAAAAAAAAAAGAAAAAGGAAAAAGATTAAAAATATTTGCTCTTTGAAAGGCATATTTAAAGCAAGTTATAGACTGGTAGAAATTTTTACAAAATATATGCTTAGCAAAGGACTTGGATCCAGAATAAAGGATTCTTACAACTTAATAATACAAGACAAAAAAGTGGACAAAAGATTTGATGACACACTTTTTAAAGAAGATATAAGAATCACTAATAAGCATAAGGAAAAATGTCAACATTAATGGTCATCAGAAAGCAAGTAAAATACAGAAAGTTACAACTACACGTCCACTACAATGGCTAAAGTTAAAAAGACAATAGCAATTGGTGAGGTTAGGGAGTAACTGGAACTGTCATATATTGCTGATGGAAATGGAAAATAGTACAGCTACTTTAAAAAACTGTGTGGCAGATAACTTATAAAGTTACACATATATGTTTATCATATGATCCAGCATAGTAGTATGAGAAATAAAAACAAATGTCTATGCAAAAGTATAAACACAAATGTTCATGGAAGCATTATTCATAAGAACTCCAAACTGGAAGCAACCAAAATGTTCATCAACTGGTAAATGAACAAACTTTTGTATATCCCTACAATGGAATAGTATTTAGCATTAAAAAGGAATGAAATATTAATGCATTCAACATGGAAGAATCTCAGAAACATTACGGTAAATGAAAGAAGTCTAACACGAAAACTACACATGCTATGACCTCATTTATATGAAAGTCTAGTGAGATTCTACAGTGACAGAGGGGATCAGTGATTGTCTAGTGTGTGTTGGGGTGGGCATAGGGGATTAAACCTAAAACCATTTTAGGATATGTAAACTGTTCTGTATCTTAGTTGCACATTATTTACACAATTGTATGCATCTACTAAAATTCATTAAATTGTACTCTTTTTTTTTTTTTTTTTTTTGAGACAGGGTCTTGCTCCATTGTTCTGATTGGAGTGCAGTGGCATGATCTCAGCTCACTGCAACCTGCACCTCCCAGGTTCAAGCAATTGTCCTGCCTCAGCCTCCCAGGTAGCTTGGATTACAGGCACGTACCACCATGTCCAGCTAATTTTTTTTTACTTTTTATTTTTTATTTTTTATTTTTAGTAAAGACAGGGTTTCACTGTGCTGGCCAGGCTGGTTTTGAATCCCTGACCTCAGGTGATCCACCCACCTTGGCCTCCCAAAGTGCTAGGATTACAGGTATGAGCCACCATGCCAGGCCAAATTGTATTCTTAATATTGGTAAATGTTGTGGTATAAAATAATACGTTAACAATCAAAAAATGGAAAGAAGTAAAAAGTTAATGAAGAGAAGAGCAAGGTGCTACACAGAATACACTCTACTAAAAAGACAGGCCACATATGGTGGCTCACGCCTGCAATTCCAGAACTTGGAGACTGAGGTGGACACATTGCTTGAGGCCAGGAGTTCAAGACTAGCCTGTGCAACATGGCAAAACTCCATCTCTACAAAAAAATACAAACATTAGCCAGTTGTGGTGGTGTGCAACTACAGTTCCAGCTACTGGGGAGGCTGAAGTGGGAGGATCACCTGAACCCGGGAGGTCAAGGCTACGGTGAACTGAGATCATACCACTACATTTCAGTCTGGGTGATGGAGTGAGATTGAAAAAAAAAAGAAAAAAGACAATGAGGTTTCCGAAACCGTGGTAAAAGTCCTCAAGTCCTAGAACCAGTTCTTAAACTCTTTTGTGACAAAAATGCTTTTGGCAGTTTGATAAAAATCATCTTTTTAATAATTTTTTTTATTGTGGTAAAATATACATAGCATAAAATTTACCATCCTGATTGTTATTAAGTTTATAGTTCAGGGCCTTAAATTCATTCACATTGTTATGTAACCATCCCCACCATGCACGTACAGAACTCTTAATCTTCCCGGCTGAAACTCTGCACCCATTGAACACTAACTCCCCATTTCATCCTTCCCTGCAGCCCTTGGTAACCACCATTCTACCTTCTGTCTCTATTAATTTGATTATTATAAGTACCTTATATAAGTGAAACATACAGTATTTGTCCTTGTGTGACTGGCTTATTTCACTAGTGTAATGTTCTCAAAATTCATCCATGTTGTAGTATGTGTCAGGATTTCCTTCCTTCTTGAGAGTGAATAATATTCATTGCATGTATATACCATACTTTATTTATTCATCTGTCGATGGAAACCTACATTGTTTCCACCTTTTGCCTATTGTGAATTATGCTGCAGTGAACTTGGAATACAAATATCTGTTGAGTCCGTGCTTTCAATTCTTTTGAGTATATATCCAGAAATGGAATTGATGGATCGTGTGGTAATTTTATATTTAATTTTTGAGGTTCAGAATTTTTTAAAATAAATTTAAAAACTAGGATTATAAAGGAAACCAAGTATATTGAAATAGTTATTAAAATATTTAAACATAGATGTAGGTTATAGCAATATCTGTATTAAATTAATACCTATATTAAGTAAATGTAGGTTATAGCAATACCTGCATTATAATACAAAGAAAAGACATTTGAAATACAGGTAAATTAAATTTATTTTTATTTTTAAAGATATGTTAAAATGAAGATTATTGTTGCTAAGTTTGAATAAGAATGCCACTATGGAGTGGCCTTTGATAAGAAAGCAAGCATTTCATGTCGAATGAGGTTGCAATGTGCTATACTCCAGCCTGGGTGAAAGAGAGAAAAGAAGGAAAGAAAGATTAAAGAAAGAAAGAAAGGAAAGAAAGGAAAGGAAGGGAAGGGAAAATGGGAAAGTAAGGGACATGTTAACCAGCAACTCATCTTGACCATTTGTTTTAATAATTATAAGTGTTAAAAACCTCAATTTGCAAAGACATTGTTGCAAATGGAATTAAAGTGTCAGAGCTTGCTTAAAAAAGCAGGGATAGGATTCTTTCAGGAGAAACTAGAATTCTCCAAAGCTTTAATTACTTCAATTACAATAGATTATTTTTGCCCTAAGATTAATTGAATTAATTTTTGCTAGGTCAATATCTTCAAACAACTCATACCAGAAAGAAAAGAATTGTGGATCTATGATTAATTCTGATGCCATCAAGATAAGGGGAAGAAACATTTGAAAAGGTTCTGAAGTGTTTCCAGGTGTTCGTTACTTCTCCATTCAAACATATTAGTGAAGTCCGTACTTCATCTTCATGCAGGAAAAGCACTTTGTTCCATATTTGAAAGCTTGCAGTGATACTGGCCTTACTCTCTCCTTCCATGTTAGCAGCCTAGCTAAGAAAGTTTGCAATTTTTTCAATTGTATCTCTGATGGTGACTTCAGAACCTTGAATTGAAGACTTATTCATATAATTAAATATGCTTGCCATGTAAGCTGACCCAGGGACAAAATCGTTCATCTCAATGTGTTTCAAGAGTTTTGTTTTTTTTTTCTTTTGGTGAATACAAAACTTCTACCTTTAGTTCTATCAAGCACTTTAATACTTGTCCTCCTAAAAGACAGTGAACTTTGTTATCTAGAGACATCATAAATATTTTCCTATCACATTACAGTTTTGCACATACCTGGAAATACTATCTATGCTCATCACTATCTCAAAATTACAGTAGTCATTAGGCCTGCTTGTCTGTCACACAGGTCCACAGTTCACCCTTCTACAGAAACGTGCATGACTAGTTGAACAGCTCTGAAGAGACTCCATGTCTACTGGCCATTCTGCCATGAAATGGTAAAATGACTTGTTTCTATATTGGAGACTCAGCTCATTTACATTGATTTTCACTTTTTGCTATTTATAATTATTTGTTGACCAATAGGTAACTAGGTCCACGGGAACGTAAACCAAGCAAGTTTAGATATCTCATGATTAAGATAAATGTTGAAGTGTGTTATTTTAAATGATTTGATTCCTTGACGGGCATAGGCCATTCTCAGTGTAGCATATTATGAGAACAGTAAAGAGTCTTTTCAAATTTGCTTTCTCTTTGTATCCCTTTTCTTTTGTATACTCTCTGGGTATGCAAAGTAATGGCATGCACATGCACTGTGTGACACAAACCATATTCATATATTATTATTTCATGAAAATTCTATACATCTAAAAAATCTTGGCAAGACAACTGTGAAAGCTATCAGAAATCACTATATTATAAAGGCAAACAAGACAAAACAAAACCAAGCAACTCTCTCCTTGACTGTTGCAGAATGTCAGGAATGACATGCATTCTAAACTGTTGTTATAATCTGCATGTATACATAAGGATTAAAAGTCATTAAAATTTTGGATAAATTGTAAAATCTGCTCTTTTGTTTGTTATATAAATTTCTGGAATATTCTATACTCTACTTAACATAAAAATTACTTGGATCTTTGCAGATTAAACTAATTAAAATACAAAATAAATGAGTTTCAAAAGTCAGTTGAATCAGCATTACTGAGGAATGATTTATTATTTATTGTTACAGATTCATTTAAGTTGCAGTGCCAAAGAAATGGAAGGATGATGACTCTGGTAAACATGCTTTCACTTGCATTGTTGATTTGATGTGACGGTAGAACACAACAAAAGCCATAGTGTTTTCTGGGCCAAAAAGTCTTGTCAATTAAAGTATTAAACCAGGAAACTGATAACGCACTTCACATCTGCCCATCCTAAAAACAGATCTAAAAAAAATATTTTAGGTGAGAAAGTGGTAAAGTGAGAAAATAATAACTTGAAGAAGCCGGGACCTTCCTAAATATTGAATTTACTGTTTCACAAAAACCTTTTCTCAACACATCCTAGAAAATTGCCAAACTCAGGAAGCTTCACTCTATTGGAGAGGCTTAAGTAAAGTCATGCGTTGAAAATAGTCAAGCTGGTTTGTGGAGTAGAATAGAGGAAAAACTGGAAGTGATTTTCTTGTCTAATGACACGTTCTGGAATAGTTGACATTGCTTTTAACATTTTGAAGCAAGTCATCAAGCAATTGACAGCCTCCTTTTTCCCCTTCAGCATGCAACTGGTTGAAACTACAGACATCTTTTTATATAATCACCTCCTTTTTTATATTCACTATTTACATGCTAATGCCATCAAAAAGATCTTATTATGTGAGTTCCTTTTGAAATAACAAAGATTGCCAATGTTTTGGAAATGGTAAATAGTTTTTGTTTTTTTGCCAAACCACTTTCACTGAAAGTAACGACTTCCTACTCTGCACAGATGGAGCCCCTCTGATGCTTGCGAGACATCTGGTTTTTGCTACTTTACGGAAAAAGGATGCTCTACACATCTTCATCATGCACAGACATGCCAAACTCTTTCAATATTCCCCAAAGAAGGATAAACAGCCATAAAGTCACCAGCTTCTTCAGAATTGATCATGATTCCTTGATTACAAACTACTGAAACTGAACCTGAAACTTAGCAAGAAGGCAGTCTGTTGGGAGGTATCAGAAAGCTGGAGAAACAGGCTTGAGCAGGGCTAAAGGGAAGGGATGGGTCAAGTTCCTGGCTGAGGAATGGTCAAGGAGTGGTGCCCAAGCCACTAGCCTCTAGACTCAACTGCAACTACCAGAAATAATTCCTAGCTGACTCCCTGATTTTTGTTGCTCCTTCAAGAATATCTGTTTGTCACCCTTAAGTCACTTTCTGCTCTAACTGTCAAAAGATGAAGAGAAAGAATAACAGCCTCCCTTCAGTTTCCCTGGGTGAGAGAACAGTTTTAATTTTCTAAAATTTACGCAGCTGACTACAGGTGATGACAGAGCAAAAATAATCCTGAGTTCTTCTCTATTGAAATTTACAATGATATCATATTACCATTTGGCCACTTTTCAGATAAGAGCCTAACATAATGGATTCATGTATACCTGACTGCCCCATACTGATCAATTAAAAATGACTGCTAGTAGAATGTGTGTATGTGTGCATCTGTGTTGTGTGTGTGTATGTGCATTTGCATGAAAAATTTTAAAAGAACTCTTGGTCACATATCAATTTTCCTAGTCTTACCCATAAGCAGGAGTAATAATTGATTTTAGCCAAGTTATCATCTACCCCAGTGAATGTAAGCATGTGTTTTATTTTGAAGTGTAGTATTTTTGTTTCTTCCTTACAAGGCCAGTGAAATCATGTTCCTGAGGGAAAAACAAAAACAAACTCTTTTTTGGGAGAGATGGTAGAGAGGATAATTGACTGCAGAAAGAATCCACACAGACAAATTTCTACTTCAATCAGTAAACTAATTAAATTAAATTTTTTTGAAGACTCATGTGTACCCAAGTCATAGTTGGATAACTTGTCAACAACATTTAATTCCAGGACAGTGAAACCAGGTTTTCATCATGATCTAAGAATTATCAATGTAAAATTAGATTACAAAATGAAGGGCCTCTAATGATTGTGTTATTGATGAACAGATGCTGAGCAAGATGTGTGGGAGGGGAGATATTAAGAGAGGGAATGTGGGGAGTGTGTGATAGGAGAGTGAGGAGGAGAAGTTGTATCAAACAGGTGGTGAGAGGTTGCTGAACCTTGGTAGCTCCCATTCCCACATGGGTCTTCTCAGATCCTTGGTAAACAGTGGATTTTGGGGAGCTGTCTCAGCTAACACTGCTGCTGTCCAGATGCAGCTGTGGGTGCAGAAGGGGTGATGATGAGGGGTCATCTGGAGCAGAAGGTGAAGGGTGCAAGGTCTGAAAAGTGGTGTAGGTGAAGCCCTGTATTCTGAAGGACTGGCCAGAGGAACAGGTGCCCCGGCACAGGTGGACATTTCTGCTTTTGCTGGTCATGTCAGGTGGATACACTCACTGCATCCTCTCAGTTTGGAAATTTACATACTTACATTCTAGGATTTTTTTAAAAGTATTTATTTGGTCATGTTTCCCATTTTGTTTTATCTATTCTCTCTTTCTGGAACTCCTATTATTCAGATGTTGGGTTAGGGTTAGGGTTAGTATAGGAATCCTCTAATTATCCTCTATTTTCATGTTTTCTCTGTTTTCTCTCTCTGCCTTTTCCTTCTGTTTCCTTGTAGATTTCTTCAAATCTATCTCCAAATCTCCTTTTATTGAGTTTCTCCTTTTCTGCTATCATGTTTCTCTGAATCAAGGTCAAAGCCACCTCTGGATATTGGAGTTAAGAACCCTATGATCTCCATTGCAACTTGCACCAAGTTGTCCATCAGCAAATCCCCTTTTACATATGAGAAGCAGAAAAACTGCAAACTATAACCTGCCTCTAGATTTGCAGGGTGAAAAGGCAATCTGTCTTGATGGGACACGGTTGAAGCCACAGAGGACCCGACTGATGGATCTGAAGAGGATTTGAAGAATCCTCAAACCAGGAACTTTATTTACCTCCCTTCACCCCTGTTTTATGGATCTCACTTTTTGTTACCATTATTTTGATATTTCACAATGATGTGCCTTAATGTGGGTCTATTTTTTTACCATTATTCTGGACACTCAGAGTATCCTTTCAATCTGAAAATTCACATACTTCCATTCTAGGATTTTTTAAAAAAGTATTTCTTTGCTCACATCTCCCATTTTGTTTTGTCTATTCTCTCTTTCGGGAACTCCTATTATTCAGATATTTGGTTAGCGTTAGGGTCAGAGTTGGGTGTAGGAATCCTCTAATTATCTTTTATTTTAATGTTTTCTGTTTCCTATCTCTGCCTTTTCCTTCTATTTCCTGGTATATTTCCAAATCTCCTTTTTTGAGGCTTTTTCTGCTGTCATGTTTCTTTTAATTTTCCAAGAACTCTTCATTTTCTGAATATCTCCCTGTTTGTGTGTCTGTCTATCTATCTATCTATCTATCTATCTATCTATCTATCTATCTATCTATCTATCTCTATCTACCATCCATCTGTCCCTCTATCAGTTATCTATGGCATCCTGTACTTGTTTCACAGATGCAGCATCATTTGTCATTTCTTACCTCTTGGAAAATATTAGTAATTGTTTCAAAGTTTTAATCCCCTTCAACAATCTCAATCCTTCCAAGGATTTTTTTTTCTTTTTTTTTTTTTTTCTTTTTCCTGCAGATTTGTTTTCATCTCTAACATTCTTCTTACAGTCTTTCCCCAGAAGCCTGAGGAAAAGTGATCCTCCACTTTTTCTCCTGCCAACCTGGCTTCAACTCTATCAGATCTAATTAGTCAATCACCACTTTTCCTTCTGCTTTCTATTTTCCAAAACCCTTTTTTTTTTTTTTTTTTTTTTAGATGGAATTTTGCTCTCGTCGCCCAGGTTGGAGTGCAATACGTGAGCCACCTTTGTCCTAACTGTCTCACCTATGCTCATCATGTGGGTTTATAACTTTTGTTGTAAATAAAGTCTCCTTTCTTTTCTTTTCCACTTTTGGAAGATGCAGAAATAAAAGCTCATATTCATTATGTAGTCTTTAGCCAGCGTTCCATCATCAATTTCTAAATATAGAATTTTCTTTCTTTTCTTGCTTTATTTTCTTCAACCAAATTAAGAATTTTTTTCACAATGCTACAGGGAAGGAAGGAATTTTTGTTTAACATTTTTGCCCAATTCATTAATTATATGTCTCTTTTTGTTTAAAAATTTTGTTTATTCTCTTAAGGCATTGCTACTTTGTTTGTTTGTTTGTTTTTGCTACTACAATCTCAATTCAAGGTTGAGCTTTCAAAAGTTGGGCAAAATTAGAAATTATTCCAGCTCTTGGTATTTTGATGTTTGTGCATGATTTGGAAGCTATTCTAGCTTCTTTCAATACATTTTCTTATTTTGGAGAGTTTAGCGCATCTGTGACTAAAGCACTAATAATGCAAGTAGTTCAGGGAAGTGATGATGATATTTACAAGAAATTGACCTGTGATAAAAATGCCTGTATGAGGAAGACCTGGCCATCAACGAGACAACTGTCTAATTGACCAAAGAACAAGATGGTCATAACAAAACAGAATGATTAGATGCTGTATTTTATTTCTTCTCTAGTGGTTTTATGCATGTTCCCACAGTACCACTTTTATCTAATATCTAAAAGAAGACTAATATGAGAAGGATGCAATAGCTAGATGGAACAAAATGTGCCAAATTTGCCCTGGTATTGCTAAAACAGTATAGTTCATTATCTTTATTTTAGAGCTACTTATATTTTTATGGAATGCCACTTATCACATAAAAGTTATGTGATGAACAAAGATTTCCTTTAAAAAAACTTCAATATTTATAAATTTAATGCATATTTTTTCTAGTCTGGAAAACTTGTTGCTCCAATAGGAAGATAGTTGGTCTTAGAGTTGAAATGCATAACCATTATATAATAAGGGAAAAACCACTTGAGCTTTTCTGGCTAATGGAACAAGTTTCAGTCCATTGAACTCAGTTCCAATCAAATTATTTGAATTCACAGGAATGGTGGCTATCATATCTCTTAGTAGTCACAGAGTTAAAACTATCTTATGAGGGGTGCTTCTTTTAGAGAAAGAGTTGTAAATTCATGCTTTGAACTACACTCTGCTTTGCACATATATCATTGAAAGATATTGTTGAGAGAGAAAATTAAAGGACAGACCCAAGCACAAAAATTAACAGCTTGTGGCTCCAGAGAGGGGGTCAGAAACTCAAAGGACTAGTCAGGGCCTAATCTGTGGGCTTCACAGACTTTAGGTCCCCAGAAAACCAAAGTGGCCCAGAATTCCTCTATTACAATGTCAAGATCATAAAAAGACTTTACAAGAGGCAGGAGTGCAGAGTCAGCAGCCCTCGATTGAAAAGAGGGCCTCAAGCAGTCTCCTGCTCTCATGAAAGATGGTTACACAAGCTGCTGCCCATCCCTGCTTGGGCTTGGAGCAGAGTGAAGGGACATAACCAGGGAAGTGGGGGAACACAGATACATCTCCCCATCAGCAACAGCTGAGCTTAGTGACGAGGTCTGCAGCAGCCCCAGTATCACTATGGGAAGGGGTTCTAAACCACTTCCCAGTGCACAATCTGGAAGTTTTAGGGATGAGCTTCTGAGAGGTTAGATGGAAACAAACATATTCGGGTGGAAAGAAAGAGAGGGGGTGGGGGGGAAGAGAAACAGTGAGAAGGATGAAAGAGGAAGAGGAGAAGAGGGGATGAGGAGGAAGAGAAAGGAAGGGATAAAAAGAGAATTTTGCTCAAAATGAACTTGTGAGTGAAAAGTAAAGAAATACAATAGGAAAAATGACCAAGAAATTTTCAAAAGCAAAGATTAAATCCTTTTAGATAAATCTGAAAAATGTAGCACCCAGTGGATAGTTTGAAATAAGTAAATTTAGCTTCTTGAAAAAAATGTAAGACTAACATCAGTAAGAAAGAATAAGGCAATATTTTTTAAAGTGGTAGAAATAAAATAAGAAGCAGTGAATATAAAACAGAACCTGTTAGAAATCTATACATTAAAATGTTAGATATGATTTGGATCTGTGTCCCCACCCAAATACCATGTCGAATTGTAATCTCCAGTGTTGGAGGTGGGGCCTGGCAGGAGGTGATTGGATCAAGAGGGTCGGTTTCTCCCTTGGTGAGTGGGTTGTCACGAGATGTGGTTAAATATTTGTAGCACCTGCCCTCTCTCTCTCCCTTGCTCCTGCTCTGGTCATGTAGGACATGTCTGTTTCCCCTTCGTCTTCTGCCATAATTGCAAGTTTCCTGAGGCCTCCCCAGAAGATGAGCAGATGCTAGCTCTATGCTTCCTGTACAGCCTGCAGAACTGTGAGCCAATTAAACCTCTCTCTCTCTCTCTCTCTTTTTTTTTTTAAATAAATTACGCAGTCTCAGATATTTCCTTATAGTGGTGTGAGAATGGCCTAATAAAATGTCGTTATTACATTTTTAAAATCCATGGATGGGTATGATATTGTAATGGTAAAACCATACCATTATAAATTTGGCTAAACCCACAGACTGTAGAAGCTCAAGAGTGAACCCTAATGTGACCACTATAGCCTTTATGTTTCTGAGTTCTTAATCTGAAATTATGTATTGGTTTGTTGGATTTTGTCTTCCTGTGATCTTTTCTTAAAGAAAGATTTATGTGTGCTCCATTTCTTAGATTCCTGCATGCCAGAAGGCCAGTCTGTTGAAGGACAGCTTAGCTCAGTATGAAATTCTAGAGGCATAGTCTCTCTCCCTCCTAATTTTTCATTTGTTCCAGTATCTTCTGCCATTGAGTGTCTTCTGTTAGTCTGAGGCCAAGCTGATCTTTTCATTTCTTAAACAGGACTTATCCTGAATGTTTGTGAAATTCTTCCTTCATTCTTGAGGTCTAGAAATGTGACAAAGAGGTGGATCAGTGGGTATCATTCTGTTTACATTTTTCTAGAACCTCATGTACTTCTTCAGTATTAAGACTTGAGCAAATTTTAGTTAAGACAATCTTTAATCTTTTCAATCTTACTGTGTTTTGAGCTTCACGTTTTAATTTAATCCAATACTCCTTAAAATGTGGCTTTAATTTACATAATGTTTTCTCTTTCTTTTTCATTTCCTTTTTTAACTCTGCCAGCTCACTTTTTCCTTGCCTTTTGTGGACTTAGCATCTCTCTCTTGATCTGCTGTACCTCTCCTTATAACTCTTCTTTCAGTGAAGCCATGTTTCTTTAATTTCTCTCAAATCACCAATGTTTTTAAAACTTTCTTCTATTTTGAGGCCACATTTGTCTTCTGCTTTGTGTTCATTACTTGCCTTTTGATTTTAATTCATGCTTTCCCTTTTTAATAGTAGTTTATAATGCATAGGATCTATTACTCATTTCCTTCTTTTTTTCACTTATAATTGTTCATTTTTCACAAAGAATATTTTAGAAAGGAGGGGGTTATGAAGTGCTGCAGTGCTCAGTGTTTTTTTTTTCTTTAATTGCACTATATAATGTATACATTTTGATGTTTTGGGGCATATGCATACACTCATGATACCATTACCGTAGTCAAGGTACTAAACAGATCTGTCTCTGACAAAGATTTCCTTGTGCTCTTTTGGAGACTTTTGTTTATTTTTTGTTTTGTTTTGTTCTGTTTTTTTGTGGTACCAGCACTTAACCTGAGATTTTTCTTCTTAACATATTTTAAACAGCACAATGCCACATTGTTAAATACGGTACTATGTTGTACTACAGATCTCTAGAATGTATTCATCTTGTGTACCTGAAGCTTTATACCCATTGAACAACAGTTTCTCATTTCCCCCTCCCCCATCTCTTGGCAACTGATTGTTCTATTCTCTGCTTCTGTGAATTTGACTATTTTAGATACCTCATGTAAGAGCAATCGTGCAGGACTTGTCCTTTTCATGTCTGTCCTATTTCACTTAGCATCATGTTCTCTAGGTTTATCTATATTGTCCCTAATGGAAGGATTTGCTTCTTTTTCATAGCTGAATAGTATTCCACAGTATGTACATATCATAGTTTCTTTATCCATTCATCTGTTGATCAATTTTCAGGTTGTTTCCATATTTTGACATTTGTGAATAATGCTGCAATAAATGTAGGGGTGCAGATATCTTCTGAAATCCTGATTTCAATTTTCTTTTGAAAGAAACCCAATAGTAGGACTGTTGGATCATACAGTATTTCTATTTTTTATTCTTCGAGGAAACTCCATGCTGTTTTCCATAGTGGCTCAACAAATCTACATTTCCAATAGTGTACAAGGGTTCCCATTTCTCCATTTGTTACTTTTTGCTATTGTTTTTCATAGTAGCCATTCTAACAGGTATGAGGTCATATCTCATTGTGGCTTTGATTTGGATTTTGGTGATGGTTAATGATGTTGAGCATCTTTTTATATACTTGTTGGCTATTTGTATGTCTTCTTTGGAGAAGTGTCTATTCAAGTTGAGAAACAAAAATAAATCCAAAGCTACGTCATGCAAGAAACTGTCTTTCCTTTTGCTCCTAAGCAGATAGCTACAGATAAAAGGTTAAATATCTCCACAGGTAGCAGCTTTATGGTTGCCTTATCTTATGTAATGTGCCAATTCACTGAGCACAAGACAAATACATAATTAATTATTCCCCTATCTGCTCCTTTCTCTTGCAACATGTGGATTCAGTAATGTGGCCATAGCCTCTCCTTTTTCCCTCCAGCCTGCTTTTCCAGAACCTTTAAATATTAAAGCCTCAAAATCTTTGGAAACAGGCACAGCCCACATATCGCTCCTCTGGATTTGTGTTCCTTTTTCCAGGCATGTCCTTAACCTTGGCAAAATAAGCTTCTAAATTGACTGAGACCTGTCTCAGATATTTTTTGGTTTACAAAGCAGTTTTCATTTTTATTATTATTATTATTATACTTTGAGTTCTAGGGTACATGTGCATAACGTGCAGGTTTGTTACATATGTATACTTGTGCCATGTTGGTGTGCTGCACCCATCAACTCGTCAGCACCCATCAACTCGTCATTTACATCAGGTATAACTCCCAATGCAATCCCTCCCCCCTCCCCCCTCCCCATGATAGGCCCCGGTGTGTGATTTTCCCCTTCCCGAGTCCAAGTGATCTCATTGTTCAGTTCCCACCTATGAGTGAGAACATGCGGTGTTTGGTTTTCTGTTCTTGTGATAGTTTGCTAAGAATGATGGTTTCCAGCTGCATCCATGTCCCTACAAAGGACACAAATTCATCCTTTTTTATGGCTGCATAGTATTCCATGGTGTATATGTGCCACATTTTCTTAATCCAATCTGTCACTGATGGACATTTGGGTTGGTTCCAAGTCTTTGCTATTGTGAATAGTGCCGCAATAAACATACGTGTGCATGTGTCTTTATAGCAGCATGATTTATAATCCTTTGGGTATATACCCAGTAATGGGATGGCTGGGTCATATGGTACATCTAGTTCTAGATCCCTGAGGAATCGCCATACTGTTTTCCATAATGGTTGAACTAGTTTACAATCCCACTGACAGTGTAAAAGTGTTCCTATTTCTCCACACCCTCTTCAGCACCTGTTGTTTCCTGACTTTTTAATGATCGCCATTCTAACTGGTGTGAGATGGTATCTCATTGTGGTTTTGATTTGCATTTCTCTGATGGCCAGTGATGATGAGCATTTTTTCATGTGTCTGTTGGCTGTATGAATGTCTTCTTTTGAGAAATGTCTGCTCATATCCTTTGCCCACTTTTTGATGGGGTTGTTTAAAATCACAAACATTCTTATACACCAGTAACAGACAAACAGAGAGCCAAATCATGAATGAACTTCCATTCACAATTGCTTCAAAGAGAATAAAATACCTAGGAATCCAACTTACAAGGGATGTGAAGGACCTCTTCAAGGAGAACTACAAACCACTGCTCAGTGAAATAAAAGAGGACACAAACAAATGGAAGAACATACCATGCTCATGGATAGGAAGAATCAATATCGTGAAAATGGCCATACTGCCCAAGGTAATTTATAGATTCAATGCCATCCCCATCAGGCTACCAATGAGTTTCTTCACAGAATTGGAAAAAACTGCTTTAAAGTTCATATGGAACCAAAAAAGAGCCCGCATCTCCAAGACAATCCTAAGTCAAAAGAACAAAGCTGGAGGCATCACGCTACCTGACTTCAAACTATACTACAAGGCTACAGTAACCAAAACAGCATGGTACTGGTACCAAAACAGAGATATAGACCAATGGAACAGAACAGAGTCCTCAGAAATAATACCACACATCTACAGACATCTGATCTTTGACAAACCTGAGAGAAACAAGAAATGGGGAAAGGATTCCCTATTTAATAAATGGTGCTGGGAAAATTGGCTAGCCATAAGTAGAAAGCTGAAACTGGATCCTTTCCTTACTCCTTATACGAAAATTAATTCAAGATGGATTAGAGACTTAAATGTTAGACCTAATACCATAAAAATCCTAGAGGAAAACCTAGGTAGTACCATTCAGGGCATAGGCATGGGCAAAGACTTCATGTCTAAAACACCAAAAGCAATGGCAGCAAAAGCCAAAATTGACAAATGGGATCTCATTAAACTAAAGAGCTTCTGCACAGCAAAAGAAAGTACCATCAGAGTGAACAGGCAACCTACAGAATGGGAGAAAATTTTTGCAATCTACTCATCTGACAAAGGGCTAATATCCAGAACCTACAAAGAACTCAAACAAATTTACAAGAAAAAAACAAGCCGTTTTCATTTTTAAAAAATCAGATTGCTTGTGTTTTCTAGGCTACTGAATTGTAGGAGATTCTCACATATTTTAGATATTAACCCCTTATCACATACATGATTTGCAAATATTTTCTTCCATTCCATAGGTTGCCTTTTTACTCTGTTGATTACATCCTTTGCTGTGCAGAAGTTTTTAGTTTGATATAGTCCCATTTGTCTACATTGGCTTTGTCGCATGTGCTTTTGGTGTTAAATCCAAGAAATCATTACTGAGAACAATGCCAAGAACAATTGACAAATATTTTCATTAAGGAGTTTTACCATTTTAGGTCTTATATTTAAGTCTTTACTCCATTTTTGAGTTGATTTTTGTGTAGGGTCTAAGATAAAGGTCCAATTTCATTCTTTTGCATATGTATGTCCAGTTTTCCCAACATTGTTAGACTATCGTTCCCCAATGTGTGTTTTTGACACCATTGTTGATCAGTTGACTATTCATGTGTTAGTTTATTTCTGAGCTCTGTATTCTGTTCCTTTGTTCTGTGTGTCTGTCTTTATCCCAGCCCCGTGATGTTTTAATTACTGAAAATTTGTAACATATTTTGAAATCAGAATGTGTAATAACACCAGCTTAGTTCTTCTTTCTCAAGATTGCTTTGATTGGGGGTCTTTTGTAGTGCTATATGAATTTTAAGATTTTTTTATATTTCTGAAAATAATGCTATTGGAGTTTTTATAGGGATTGCATTGAATTCTGTATATCCGCTTCAGTAACATCACATGTAGGCAAGCCAGAACGGGCAGAGAAGCAAACCTGTAATCAAATCCTCAATCCCATGGGATGGCCACATAACCCAAGATAGGGCACCTACCTGTCAGTCTCTGGAGTCCCCTGAAGGGAACATCTGTTTGCATTGGCATCACGGGTTAATTGTGAGTATTATGGGTCTCCTGAGTTACTAGAGACAGCCATGCTTGAAGTCAGTTTTAGTTTTAGTTTTGGACTTTTAAGTTTTAGTAAGAGTGCAAAAATGTGATGTTATTTGCATTTCGATATATTAATTTAGAACTCATTCTCCCTAAGTCTGTCATGCCCTGATGACATGTCATACCTTAGTGACAGGAGTTTTCGTCTGAAATGAACAGAAGGGCTGTATGCCTTGATGTGAAGTACGTGTTTTCTGTGTGGTTTTTAGACCAGTATTTCACATATTGTGTTGTGCATACCAGTTGTTCGGGATCTTGTTAAGATACAAGGAGTCTTGGGTGGAGCCTCAGATTCTGTATTTCTAACATGCTCCAAGTGTTCAGTTATTGAGTCCATGGAAAATACTTTGAATCGCAAAGATTTAGGGGCTGTTGTAGGACTTTCTGCTCAGTTCAGCTAAAATCTGGGTTTTTGACCCATGACCAGGAAAGATGAGGCTCATGGACATATAGAAGGGTGAGAAAACTGGAACTTATTGGGTGAAAAGGAAAAAAACTCCCAGCAAAATGATAGGGGCTCCTGTTAACACGCCCTCATCTCACAGATTGAATCTCAGTTTACCACAAAGGAACAGGAGTGGTAAAGCTCCTCCCCGCTGCAAAGGGCACCAACTTCCAGAGGCCCTGCCCCATCCTCCCAGTGCGGAGGTTGGTTGGAGATTCTCCAGGGACCCCTTTATCCTTGGCTACTTCAGGGCTACTTCTTTTTTTTAAATTATTTTTTAAAATTATTATTATTATACATTAAGTTCTGGAGTACATGTGCAGAACGTCCAGGTTTGTTACATAGGTATACACGTGCCGTGGTGGTTTGCTGCACCCATCAACCCATCATCTACATTAAGTATTTCTCCTAATGCTATCCCTCCCCTAGTCCCCCCACCAACCCCCCAACAGGCCCCAGTGTGTGATGTTCTCCCTGTGTCCATGTGTTCTCACTGTTCAACTCCCACTTATGAGTGAGAACAGGCGGTGTTTGGTTGTATTTTATGTTACATCAGGAGAAGATTGAAAATGAACAAATTTTTGGCCTTTGTAAATTACCTACTTTTTCTGTCTGGAAGTTTTCAGAATTTTTTCTTGTGCGTGTGTACAGGTGGATTCTTCTGATGATTTTACAAATCAAGTATTAAGGGAATGATGTTAGTATGCAGCATTCTGCCTGCCTCATGGTACAACTCATAGAGTAGAAGAGAAAGCAGCTTCCATTGTTAACAGTACAGATTCCAGGCCTTTAATTGAAGGAACAGGTTGATAAAGATGTACAATTTCCCTACTTGTTGTGTGTAATTTATTTTATTAAAGCAACATGGGAGTGTACAATTATCCTTGGAGAATTTTTCCAAATTGCCTTGTAATGTATCTGGAAACTTCTCCAGATTTTCATAGTTGTCTGTGAACTTTAAGTTTTAGTAAGAGTGCAAATTTTTGTCTTTTGTGTTTTCTTTTAGGAAATTTGTTGAGAAGTTTGGTGGAGTCTGGTGTACTACTAGGTGCATGCCAATTTGAGAAGGAAATGCATAGTGTTTATCAATTGTCCTTTGTTATTTAAAAGGAAAATAGTATTTAATTTATATGCATAATAATTAGAAGTCATTTCTTCTCATACAGTAGAAACTATATAAGAAATTCCACTTTTAAGCTTTTTAAAGAATGTTGTATTGCTCAGGACTTCTAGTTAAAAGTGAGAGAAGCCAAATTTAAACTAGTTTAAACAAACAAACAAAAATTATTTAACATAAACAACAACAAAGGAGAATTTGCTGTCTCATGTAATTAAATTACCCGTGGGTAAAACTGACTTCAAGCATGGCTGTCTGTAGCAACTCAGGAGACCCATAATACTCATAATTAGCCCGTGATGCCAATGCAAACAGATGTTCCCTTCAGAGGACCCCAGGTAGGTGTCAGGTAGGTGCCCTATCTTGGGTTATTTGACCATCCCATGGGATTGAGGATTTGATTACAGGTTTGCTTCTCTGCCCGTTCTGGCTTGCCTACATGTGATGTTACTGAAGCGGCTAGAATCTTAGGTCAATTACCATTTACTAAACAACAAAATTAATGTGCAGCTCAGGAAGCTTTCTTACTAACCACAGTATAATTTTAAAAATTGCTTTTGAAAACAAACTGGAAAGGCACATTCTGTATATGTAAAGAACACCAAAAAAGGACACATTTAGGTAAGTAGTCAGCAGTCTTCTTTTCTTTTCTTTTTTTTTTTTTTTTTTTTTTTTTTTGACTTAGGATTTTGCAGTCTCATTTTTTTATTTTTATTTTTATTATACTTTAAGTTCTAGGGTGCATGTGCACAACGTGCAGGTTTGTTACATATGTATACATGTGCCATGTTGGTGTGCTGCACCCATTAACTCGTCATTTACATTAGGTATATCTCCTAATGCTATCCCTCCCCCCTCCCCCCACCCCACAACAGACCCCAGTGTGTGATGTTCCCCTTCCTGTGTCCAAGTGATCTCGTTGTCAGTTCCCATCTATGAAGGAGAACATGCAGTGTTTGGTTTTCTGTTCTTTTGATAGTTTGCTGAGAATGATGGTTTCCAGCTGCATCCATGTCCCTACAAAGGACATGAACTCATCTTTTTTTATGGCTGCATAGTATTCCATGGTGTATATGTGCCACATTTTCTTAATCCAGTCTGTTATTGATGGACATTTGGGTTGGTTCCAAGTCTTTGCTATTGTGAATAGTGCCTCAATAAACATACGTGTGCATGTGTCTTTATAGCAGCATGATTTATAATCCTTTGGGTATATACCCAGTAATGGGATGGCTGGGTTGAATGGTATTTCTAGTTCTAGATCCTTGAGGAATCACCACACTGCCTTCCACAATGGTTGAACTAGTTTACAGTCCCACTGACAGTGTAAAAGTGTTCCTATTTCTCTACATCCTCTCCAGCACCTGTTGTTTCCTGACTTTTTAATGATTGCCATTCCAACAGGTGTGAGATGGTATCTCATTGTGGTTTTGATTTGCATTTTTCTGATGGTTAGTGATGATGAGCATTTTTTCATGTGTCTGTTGGCTGTAAAAATGTCTTCTTTTGAGAGAAATGTCTGTTCATTTCCTTTGCCCACTTTTTGATGGGGCTGTTCGTTTTTTTCTTGTAAATTTGTCTGAGTTATTTGTAGGCTCTGGATATTAGCCCTTTGTCAGATGAGTAGATTGCAAAAAATTTTCTCCCATTCTGTAGGTTGCCTATTCACTCTGATGGTAGTTTCTTTTGCTGTGCAGAAGCTCTTTAGTTTAATTAGATCCCATTTGCCAATTTTGACTTTTGTTGCCATTGCTTTTGGTGTTTTAGACATGAAGTCCTTGCCCATGCCTATGTCCTGAATGGTATTGCCTAGGTTTTCTTCTAGGGTTTTCATGGTTTTAGGTCTAACATTTAAGTCTCTAATCTATCTTGAATTAATTTTTATATAAGGAGTAAGGAAGGGATCCAGTTTCAGCTTTCCGCTTATGGCTAGCCAATTTTCCCAGCACCATTTATTAAATAGGGAATCCTTTCCCCATTTCTTGTTTCTGTCAGGTTTGTCAAAAATCAGATGGTTGTAGATGTGTAGTATTATTTCTGAGGGCTCTGTTCTATTCCATTAGTCTTATCTCTGTTTTGGTTACTGTAGCCTTGTAGTATAGTTTGAAGTCAGGTAGCATGATGCCTCCAGCTTTGTTCTTTTGACTTAGGATTGTCTTGGCAATGCGAGCTCTTTTTTGGTTCCATATGAACTTTAAAGTAGTTTTTTCCAATTCTGTGAAGAAAGTCATTGGTAGCTTAATGGGGATGGCATTGAATCTATAAATTACCTTGGGCAGTATGGCCATTTTCACGATATTGATTCTTCCTATCCATGAGCATGGAATGTTCTTCCATTTGTTTGTGTCCTCTTTTATTTCTTTGAGGAGTGGTTTGTAGTTCTCCTTGAAGAGGTCCTTCACATCCCTTGTAAGTTGGATTCCTAGGTGTTTTATTCTCTTTGAAGCAATTGTGAATGGGAGTTCATGCATGATTTGGCTCTGTTTGTCTGTGATTGGTGTATGAGAATGCTTGTGATTTTTGCACATTGATTTTGTATCCTGAGACTTTGCTGAAGTTGCTTATCAGCTTAAGGAGATTTTGGGCTGAGATGATAGGGTTTTCTAAATATACAATCATGTCACCTGCAAACAGGGACAATTTGACTTCTTCTTTTCCTAACTGAATACCCTTTATTTCTTTCTCTTGCCTGATTGCCCTGGCCAGAACTTCCAACACTATGTTGAATAGGAGTGGTGAGAGAGGGCATCCCTGTCTTGTGCCAGTTTTTAAGGGGAATGCTTCCGGTTTTTGCCCACTTAGTATGATATTGGCTGTGGGTTTGTCATAAATAGCTCTTATGATTTTGAGATACGTTCCATCAATACCGAATTTATTGAGAGTTTTTAACCTGAAGGGCTGTTGAATTTTGTCAAAGGCTTGTTCTGCATCTGTTGAAATATCATGTGATTTTTGTCTTTGGTTCTGTTTATATGCTGGATTACATTTATTGATTTGTGTATGTCAAATCAGCCTTGCATCCCAGGGATGAAGACCACTTGATCATAGTGGATAAGCTTTTTGATGTGCTGCTGGATTCAGTTTACCAGTATTTTATTGAGGATTTTTGCATCGATGTTCATCAGGGATATTGGTCTAAAATTCTCTTTTTTTGTTGTGTCTCTGCCAGGCTTTGGTATCAGGATGATGTTGGCCTCATAAAATGAGTTAGGGAGGATTCCCTCTTTTTCTGTTGATTGGAATAGTTTCAGAAGGAATGGTACCAGCTCCTCCTTGTACCTCTGGTAGAATTCGGCCATGAATCTGTCTGGTCCTGGACTTTTTTTGGTTGGCAGGCTATTAATTATTGCCTCAATTTCAGAGCCTGCTATTGGTCTATTCAGGGATTCAACTTCTTCCTGGTTTAGTCTTGGGAGAGTGTATGTGTCCAGGAATTTATCCATTTCTTCTAGGCTTTCTAGTTTATTTGGGTAGAGGTGTTTATAGTATTCTCTAATGGTAGTTTGTGTTTCTGTGGAATCAGTGGTGATATCCCCTTCATCATTTTTTATTGCATTTATTTGATTCTTCTCTCTTTTCTTCTTTATTAGTCTTGCTAGCAGTCTATCAATTTTGTTGATCTTTTCAAAAAACCAGCTCCTGGATTCATTGATTTTTTGAAGGGGTTTTTTGTGTCTCTGTCTCCTTCAGTTCTGCTCTGAGCTTAGTTATTTTTTGCCTTCTGCTAGCTTTTTTATGTGTTTGCTCTTGTTTCTCTAGTTCTTTTAATTGTGATGTTAGGGTGTCAATTTTAGATCTCTCCTGCTTTCTCTCGTGGGCATTTAGTGCTATAAATTTCCCTCTACACACTGCTTTAAATGTGTCCCAGAGATTCTGGTATGTTGTATCTTTGTTCTCATTGGTTTCAAAGAAGATCTTTATTTCTGCCTTCATTTCGTTATGTACCCAGTAGTCATTCAGGAACAGGTTGTTCAGTTTCCATGTAGCTGAGTGGTTTTGATTGAGTTTCTTAGTTCTGAGTTCTAGTTTGATTGCACTGTGGTCTGAGAGACAGTTTGTTATAATTTCTGTTCTTTTACATTGGCTAAGGAGTGCTTTAATTCCAACTATGTGGTCAATTTTGGAATACGTGTGATGTGGTGCTGAGAAGAATGTATATTCTGTTGATTTGGGGTGGAGAGTTCTGTAGATGTCTATTAGGTCCGCTTGGTGCAGTGTTGAGTTCAATTTCTGGATATCCTTGTTAATTTTGTGTCTCGTTGATCTGTCTAATGTTGAGAGCGGGGTGTTAACGTCTCCCATTATTATTGTGTGGGAGTCTAAGTCTCTTTGTAAGTCTCTAAAGACTTGCTTTATGAATCTGAGTGCTCCTGTATTGGGTGCATATATATTTAGGATAGTTAGCTCTTTTTGTTTAATTGATCCCTTTACCATTATGTAATGGCCTTCTTTGTCTCTTTTGATCTCTGTTGGTTTAAAGTCTGTTTTATCAGAGACTAGGATTGCAAACCCTACCTTTTTTTGTTTTCCATTTGCTTGGTAGATCTTCCTCCATCCCTTTATTTTGAGCCTATGTGAGTCTCTGCACGTGAGATGGGTCTCCTGAATACAGTAAACGGATGGGTCCTGACTCTCTATCCAATTTGCCAGTCTGTGTCTTTTAATTGGACCATTTTGCCCATTTACATTTAAGCTTAATATTGTTATGTGTGAACTTGATCCTGTCATTATGATGTTAGCTGATCATTTTGCTCGTTAGTTGATGCAGTTTCTTCCTAGCATCGATGGTCTTTACATTTTGGCATGTTTTTGCAATGGCTGGTACCAGTTGTTCCTTTCCATGTTTAGTGCTTCCTTCAGGAGCTCTCGTAGGGCAGGCCTGGTGC
Source organism: Chlorocebus sabaeus (assembly GCF_047675955.1). Lineage (NCBI taxonomy): Eukaryota > Metazoa > Chordata > Mammalia > Primates > Cercopithecidae > Chlorocebus > Chlorocebus sabaeus. The sequence goes on along the minus strand of NC_132911.1, from coordinate 26,572,199 downwards.
TGACAAAATCTCTCCACATTTGCTTGTCTGTAAAGGATTTTATTTCTCCTTCACTTATGAAACTTAGTTTGGTTGGATGTGAAATTCTGGGTTGAAAATTCTTTTCTTTAAGAATGTTGAATATTCGCCCCCACTGTCTTCTGACTTGTAGAATTTCTGCTGAGAGATCTGCTGTTAGTCTGATGGGCTTCCCTTTGTGGGTAACCTGACCTTTCTCTCTGGCTGCCCTTAACATTTTTTCCTTCATTTCGACTTTGGTAAACCTGACAATTATGTGTCTTGGAGTTGCTCTTCTCAAGGAGTATCTTTGTGGCGTTCTCTGTATTTCCTGAATTTGAATGTTGCCCTGCCTTGCTAGGTTGGGGAAGTTCTCCTGGATAATATCCTACGGAGTGTTTTCCAACTTGGTTCCATTCTCCCCGTCACTTTCATGTACACCAATCAGATGTAGATTTGGTCTTTTCACATAGTCCCATTTCTTGGAGGCTTTGTTCATTTCCTCTTACTCTTTTTTCTCTAAACTTCTCTACTTGCTTCATTTCATTCATTTGATCTTCAATCACTGATGCTCTTTCTTCCAGTTGATCAAGTCGGTTACTGAAGCTTGTGCATTTGTCACATAGTTCTCCTATCATGGTTTTCATCTCTATCAGGTTGTTTATGGACTTCTCTACGTTGGTTATTCTAGTTATCCATTTTTCAAGTCTTTTTTCAAGGTTTTTAGTTTCTTTGCACTGGGTTCGCAGTTCCTCCTTTAGCTCTGAGAAGTTTGATCAACCGAAGCCTTCTTCTCTCAACTCATCAAAGTCATTCTCCATCCAGCTTTGTTGCATTGCTGGCGAGAAGCTGCATTTCTTTGGAGGGTGAGAAGCACCTGATTTTTTGAATTTTCAGGTTTTCTGCACTGCTTTTTCCCCATCTTTGTGGTATTATCTACCTTTGGTCTTTGATGATGGTGATGTACAGATGGGGTTTTTGTGTGGATGTCCTTTCTGTTTGTTAGTTTTCCTTCTAACAGTCAGGACCCTCTGCTGCACGTCTGTTGGAGTTTGCTTGAGGTCCACTCCAGACCCTGTTTACCTGGGTATCAGCAGCAGAGGCTGCAGAAGAGATAATATTGCTGAACCGCAAGTGTTGCTGTCTGATTGTTCCTCTGGAAGCATCGTCTCAAAGGTGTACCTGGCCCTGTGAGGTGTGAGGTGTCAGTCTGCCCCTAGTGGGGGATGTCTCCCAGTTAGGCTACTCGGGGAGTCAGGGACCCACTTGAGCAGGCAGTCTGTCCAGTCTCAGATCTCAGCCTCCATGCTTGGAGAATCACTTCTCTCTTCAAAGCTGTCAGACGGTGACATTTACACCTGCAGAGGTTTCTGCTGCTTTTTGTTTAGCTATGCCCTGTCCCCAGAGGTGGAGTCTACAAAGGCAGGCAGGTCTCCTTGAGCTGAGGTGGGCTCCACCCAGTTCAAGCTTCCCGGCACTTTGTTTACCTACTTAAGCCTCAGCAATGGCGGGCACCCCTCCCCCAGCTTCGCTGCCGCCTTGCAGTTAGATCTCAGACTGCTGTGCTAACAATGAGGGAGGCTCCATGGGTGTGGGACTCTCTGAACCAGGTGCAGGATATAATCTGGTGTGCCGTTAGCTAAGACCCTTGGTAAAGCGCAGTATTAGGGTGGGAGTGACCTGATTTTCCAGGTGTTGTGTGTCACGGTTTCCCTTGGCTAGGAAAAGGAATTCCCCTACCCCTTGTGCTTCCTGGGTGAGGCGATGCCTTGCCCTACTTCGGCTCTCACTCAATGGGCTGCACCCACTGTCCTGCACCAACTGTCCGACACACCCCAGTGAGATGAACCCAGTGCCTCAGTTGGAAATGCAGAAATCACCTGTCTTCTGTGTCACTCACGCTGGGGTCTGGAGCCTGGAGCTGTTCCTATTCGGTCATCTTGGCATCCCTAGCAGTCTTATTTTCAAAGGACAATAGGGAAGCTAAATTTTTAAAAAATAATTTTATTGTAAAACAGACACACATGCAGAAGCCCCTACCAAACAAATGCGTAGCCTAATGAGTTGCAAGTTACTTTTCTTACCAACACCCAGGTGAGGACATGTGGCCTGTGTCTCTCATGATCCCCTTGCTTCTCCTAAAAGGAACTACTCTCCTTTTATACAGATCACTCCAATGTCCATTCCTAGAGACTATGTTTAATCTTGCTCATTTTTTTAAAAAGTTAACATTTTATCCCTATTGTAATCCATGATTTTCTCCTTCATCTCTTTTTTTTTTCCTTACAATTTACTTTTATTGTTGTTGTTGTCGTTTTTGAGACAGAGTCTCTCTCTTGCCTCCCAGGCTGGACTACAATGGCACAGTCTTGGCTCACTGCAATCTCCACCTTCCGGGTTCAAGTGATTCTCCTGCCTCAGCCTCCCAAGTAGCTGGGATTACAAGAGCCCGCCACCATTTTTTTTGGTTTTTGGTATTTTTAGTAGAGACACGGTTTCACCATGTTGGCCAGGCTTGTTTTGAACTGACCTCAAGTGATCTGCCCACTTTGTCCTCTGAAAGTGTTGGAATTACAGGTGTGAGCCACCGCCCCCAGCCACCATTTACTTTTTGAGAAATCCAGGACATTTGGAATATTCCACAGTTTCATTCTGTTAATTGCATACTCATAATGCAGTTCCCCTGTCCTCTGGATTTCCTGCAGATTGGCAGCTGAGTTCAGAGGCTGGATCCAGACTCAGGTTCAAGTCATTTGGCAAGACCATGTGATGTTGTACACTTTCACCAGCATCCATCTGGTTGTCTCTCCTTCTGTGATCTTAGCAGCTGTTGGTGCCCATGCTTAGATACATTCATTCATTGGTGGTTGCCAAATGGTGATTTCCAATTCCATCATTTCTTTTTCATTTATTAGATAAAACACATGTAAAGAGATGCTTCCCCTCTTCTATTTGGTTACCCAGTCATGCTGCTCACACGAAGAAGTCAAGATAAATGGTTGATTCTTTCCTTTTGAACATTTTTTCTGTTTCTGCATTGTGAGGGTGGAGAGATTTGCTATTTTTAAAAGTTTTCATATGTAGGAATAAAAATGCAACCCCATGCTTTTATGAAAACAGAACAATTAATGATTTAATATTTGCATTTACTTTTAACTTTCTATTGAAGCAAAATATATTTAAATAAAAGTATCCATTGTCATAAGGGTGCAGATCAATGAATTTTCACAAAATGAATATACCATATAGTGAGCAACCAGAACAAAACCCAGAAAATTACCAACACCCCGGAGCCACTGCTCACGTCCCTCACAATCATAGCATCCTCTGAGGATAAATGCTCCTCTGAGGTCCATCAAGTCATTGTCCCTGTTTTGATGCTTAGATGAGTGAAATCATACTTTTGATACTTAGATGGGTAAAACCCATACATTGTGCTTATGAGTTCTTTTGCTCATCATTATGTCGTGATAGTCATTGTATCATTTATCCATTTTCTTTTGATAGGATTTGACTTGTTTCCAGTTTAGAATGGTGCAATTATGAACATTTCAGAGCACACATTTTGGTGAACACAGATGCTCATTTCTATTGGGTATATGTGGCTTTCATTTTCATTTCTCTTTCAACTTTCATTTTAGATTCAGGGGGCACATGTGCCACCTGGGGATATTGTGTGATGCTGAGGTTTGGGATGCGAATGATCCTGTCGCCAAGGTAGTGAGCATAATATGCAATGGTTAGGTTTTAAACCCTTGCTCTGCTTCCTCCCTCCCCTTTCCAGTAGTCCCCAGTGTGTATTGTTGCCATCTTTGTGTTCATGTCCCACTGGTTATCTCCCACTTACAAGTAAGAACATGTGGTAATTGGTTTTTGGTTCTTGTATTAATTCACTTAATATAATGGCCTCCAGCTGCATTCATGTTGCTGCAAAGAACATGATTTCAACCTTGTTTATGGCTAGGTAGTATTCCATGGTGTATATGTACCACACTTTCTTTATCCAATCCACCATTGATGGGCACCTAGGTTAATTCTATGCCTTTGCTATTCAGCTTTCACTTTTAAATCTGATATTATGGCCAGATGTTTTCTCAGGAAAAATGTTGAAATGTGAAAATTTATTTTACAAAGTACAAGGATTGTTATTAATAAATAGCATGGCACCTTATTTAGTTTCAAAATGTTAGCTGATGTTGCCTTCAGTCTCAGGCACAAACCGATTAGTTACTCTGGGAGATAGAGGCATTGTCCATAGTTAGATCCAATAACTTGCATATGCCTGCCATAAAGAAACAAAGGTAGAAGAGACAGACTGGCACTGGAAAGGAGTTTTGTTTGCTTGCTTGTTTGTTTTTAATGCTGTCTCAAAGTTCTCTCTCTTCTGTCAGAACAGTACCAGGTTGCAGTCAGAACAGTACCAGGCTGCAGCTAGCTCATCAGTATCTTAGGAAGTTCTGAGTGGAAACCAAAGTTACCTGCAAACTGATTTTCAATGTATTCCTATGGGGACTTACCACTTGTTATGGGTTGAATTGTGTATGTTGAAAGTCCTAGCTCACAGAACCTCAGAAAATGACCTTACTCAGAAGTTGGATTGTTGCAAATTCAATTAGTTAAAATGAAGTCACTGGGGTGGGCCATGATCTGATATGACTGGTGGCTTTATTTTTAAAAGTGGGGCGGATTTGAACAGGCACACACAGGGGGAATGCCATGTGAAGATGAAGGCAAAGATAATCCCTCTCCAAGCCAAGTGATACCAAAGACTGGGGGGAAGCAATCAGCAGCTGGGACACAGACATGGAAAAGATCCTTCCCTTGTAGCCTCAGAAGAAACCAAACCTGCTAATACCTTGATCTTGGATTTCCAGCCTCCAGAACTGTGAGATGATGCATTTCTGTTGTTTAAGCCACCCAGTATGCAGCACTTTGCTATGGCAATCTTAGTTAACTATTACATCACACTTCATAGCTTGGTGCCCTGGGTCACTGTTTATTTGTCTGATCTTTAATCTGGTTCTTAACTTGGGCTTACTATTCACTCTTAAAACTGTGCACTCTTGAGTAAGTTAGTCAACCTCTCTAAACTTCAGTGACCTCATTTGTATAATTAGGATAATAATCATATCTACATTATAGGATTGTTGTAAGAATTAAATAAAATTCACACATGAAGAACTTTTAAAAATATATCTAAATAGTACGTTTTAAAAATAAATGCAATTATTATTATACACTAAGTGACTGCCTCAAGAAATTCCCAAACTAGAACTTGTACAAGCCACTTTCTCTGGGGTGCAAAAATATACGCAAAATAAGTAAATAAAAATAAAATCACCTTAATAACAAATATGAAAAAAACTGGTTACAGACTGTTAGAAAATAAAAGAAAAATTATGACATTAAATATTATTGGTGTAGTCTCAAAATAGTTATTAGATAAAATGTATAGCTTTTTTTTTTTTAGATAGAGTTTTGCTCTTGTTGCCTAGGTTGGAGTGCAATGGCGTGATCTCAGCTCACTGCAACCTCCACGTCCCAGGTTCAAGCAATTCTCCTGCCTCAGCCTCCCAAGTATAGCTTTTAAGTGCTATTTTAATCAAAGAATATTAAAATAAGTAAGCAAATAAAGTAGTACAAGGAGCTAGAAAAAGCAACAAAGTAACGCTAAGAAGGCAGGACGAAGAAAGTGATAATGATTGTGGAGGTTAATTTTATGGATTGACTTGACTGGACTACAGAGTGCCCAGATATTTGGTTACATATTATCTCTGGGTGTGTTACTGGGGGTATTCCTGGATGAGATTAACATTGGAATCATTACATTGAGTAAAGCAGTAAAACATTCATCCAATTTGTTGAATGTCTGAATAAAATAAAAATCTGAGTAAGAAAGAATTCTTTTTCCCTGCCTGACTGTCTTGGAGCAGTAACACTGGTCTTTGTCTTCAGACTTGGACTTGGACTAGAACCGGAGCTTATACTATTGACTGTCTTAGTTCTCGGGTCCTTGAACTTGGGACTGAACTGTATCACCAGTTCTCCTGACCCTCCAGCATGAACTGCAGATCTTGGAATTCTTAGCCTCCAAGGAATTGCATGACCAATGCAATTTATTTATGTATATATAACTATATGTGTATATATATGTGTGTGTGTATATATATGTAACTATATGTAAAACTATATGTATATAGTTTCTGTAGAGAACTCAGACTAATACAAAAGCAAAACACTTTTTCTGACAAATGCAGAATATAAATAACACTAATAAAAATGTCATTATAGGAACTACCATTTTTGAAGCACTTTTTCCATGCCAAGCCATGTACTAAGTGTTTAATCAAGACTGTCATTGAATTCTCATTTCAATCACCGTACATAGGTACTGTGATTATTCCCATTTTACAGGTGAGGAAACAGGTTTTATGAGGTGGGGTAACTTGCCCAAGGTCACAACATAAGAGGCAGGATTTTGCCCCAGGAAGTGTGACTACAGACCCCAAGTTCTTAATAAAAGAACTGTACACTGCATAGTCTACGATCTACTTCATCCAGGATACCACTGGTCAAATTTCAGATAACACCTTACTGATCCTCATATACTGTTTCTACCTGCATATCCTGTGGTATTTGAATTAAGTCATTTCTCCTACCCTCACCACCCACCTCCCCAGCCCCAGCAAGCATGCGGGCATGCACATATGCGCACGCGCACACACACACACACACACACACACACACCAGACACTTGCTTGACTTTCTTCACAATCTGGCAAGAGAGACAAAATAAGGATTAATTTTTTCTTCCTATTTTGGACCTCTAATGGTTGATGAATAAGTAGTCTCCTACCATTCAAATATGGGAAGGTTTACCCAGCCCAGCCTGTAGTAGAACTGAACTGGGGTCCACTCACCCAGCACAATAAGACCAGATAGACACACCAAGTTTGCAGTGGGAAAAAGGAAGGCATTTATTTGCAGGGTGCCAAGCAAGGAGCACCAGGTAGCTAATGCTCAAACTCTGACCTCCCCATTGATTTGCAGGTAAGGGTTTTTAAAGGCAGGATTTAATTTCAGGAAAGCGGAAACTGCAGGCAAAATTACAAACCAATACCTGGAGGTTACACATCAGTTTTGGCATAAAAGGATGGGATATCTTAAAGTGGAGGTGGGGTGTGGGGAGGGGGTGCAGGGGTGGCTTACAGGTCACAGGCAAATTCAGATTTTCTGATTTGCAATTGATCAAGGAAGAGAAGCTTTGTTTAAAATTTTGGGGTCAGGAGAAAATAATGTTAGCTCTGGCTTGTGGGCATGACCTCCTTGAGGCCCTTTGGGAAGAAGTTTAGAATGAAAACAGCCATCAGTGTTCAGTCTTTAATACCCCCTTATCTGAGGTCTATGTGCCAGCCAGTGGATTCATGTGGTAGGGGTCCAGGTTTCTGAAAAACAACCCAGAGTATGTTAAGACATTACTTTAGTTTCCACAGGAAACAGAACATCTCCTGACTCTAACTTCCTCAGCTATCATTTTTAAGTTATTGTTACCTCCTTACTTATTAAGGTAGTCGTTTACTTTTCATGGCTAGCTAGATGCCTGGAATTTACCTTGAAGGAACTCAAGATTTTTCTTTATTTCCATGCTTCGTGGGGCACACACGTCCCTAAGATGGGTCCTTGTGCCATCTCAAGTCCTCTTCATGCCCGCCTTGCCTACAGCCGTGTTTGACCTCATGAAGCTCACCTCTGCATTCTCTGCCACCAATGGCCCTGTGTGCCTCACTCTGCCCTTCTGAAAGCCTTTGTAATTTAGAGTCTGTGGCTTCATTTGCCCATGAATTATTTAAGACCAAATCAAGAATAGTTTGTTTTCACTTCACTTAACATCCACAACTAAGAACAAGTTCCAAGGACAGAAAAAAAAATTCTACATATTTGTAAATTTCTGGTCCCTATCAGTTCACCAGGCAGCAATAGTTGGAAAAAAAATTAAATATCCAACCCAAGTGTTCATCAACAGGTGAATGGTTAAGGAAAATGTGGTACTTATACACAATGGAGTACTATTCAGCCATTTTAAAAGAATGAAATTCAGTTATTTGCAGCAACATGTATGGAACTAGAGATCATTTTGTTAAGTGAAATAAGCCAGGCAGAGAAAGACAAGCATCGCATGGTCTCACAAAAATATAGTTAGAAAGAATGAATAAGGCCTAGTATTTGATAGCACAACAGGATGACTATTCAATAGTAATTTAATTGTACATTTTAAAATAAGTAAAATAGTATAATTAGATTGTATGTTACATCACGGATAAATGCTTGAGGGGATAGAAATTCCATTTTCCATGATGTGATTATTATGTGTTGTATGCTTGTATCAAAATTTCTCATGCAACCCATAAATATATATATACCTACTATGTACTTACAAAAAATTTTAAAACATTAAATTTCCACTTTCAGGTCATGTTCTCACAGTAACAAATTAAATGCAGTTAGCTAAAATATACCTTTATTTGGCCACTGCAAATTTTTCAGATGTGACAAAAGTAAATCTTACTTTTAAAGGATATTTATATAAATAAGAAATCAGTTGGCAGATACTAAGACAAATCCCACAAGTAGAACAAAGATAAATTGCAATTAGTTGTTTTGTAAGCATTGTGCTCAGAAAGCCTAGTGTTTATTCCAGCTTTGTACTTACTGTATAATGATATAGTATATCTGAAACCATACACATTTAGAGACCCTAATTATAGCAACGTGATGCTTCACTCTCTTATTTTCTAGGCTTAGTTAAAAACTGAAGCTAAGTAGAGTCAGAGTGTACCAGTTTATTCTACAAGTTTAGCCCAGTTACAAATCACGTTACAAAAACAATCATGCTTTCAGAAATAAACGACATTGCCGTGTTTCTCATCCGTTTAGAATGTGATGCCCACTGTGGTAGAAAGCAGAAAATAATAGAATGTTTCACTGGGTTTTCATTACCATTCAAGGAAGCAGATTGGGTCATGTCTTTGGTTTCTTTTCATGTTATTCTGGTTATAATTAAGGATGGATAGGCCTCAGTTTGGCTGTTTTTGTACATTTTATATTCTTTGTAAAAATATTTTTGGTTCAGAAGGACTCAGAATGTACTTTGTCCTAAACATTCTTTCTTTTCATTTTCAAGTGATCATGTAAACTTTTACAACATTTTCTGATTTATTTACACTTACTTCATCAAAACTTTTTACAGCATGATTTTGGATAGGCTAAAATAAAACCAAGTGCTCTTGTTTATAAGAGACCTGAATTCTAGAATCTCACTATAGAGTCTACCAAACACTTTTCTCTTAGAACCCATGAAGTCATGTTTACCAAATATAATTGAGTTTAAAAATCCACTGGGTTTTCATCCCATCTGAAATTCAATGGGCCATTCAAGTCCTGGGTATCTACTGGAACTAAAGCTTTCCATCCTGCATGGTTTTTCATCCCATGATAATTCTATGGTGAAAGTGATTCTGGTGGGCTGGGGGAGGTCCAAATGCTGGTGAGACCTCAAGTCCAACCAGTTTCCAGGGGCTCTTAACACCATTGTAAGAAAGATTCAAGGATGAATCTGAAAATAGTGAAAGTACAGAGATTTATTGTAATGGGAAAAGTACACACTCGAGCAAGGAGAGTGCAGGTGTACTCAAGACGGGGTCACCCAATGGGGTTTAGGGTATCTATCTTTATGAATTTCTTTAAACAAGGGGTGAGATATTCGTGAAAATTCCTGGGCAAAGGTGGAGATTTCTTGGAATTGTGGAGCCACCCATTTTTACACCAAATGTGGGTGTTCCTGGAAGTGTCATGGCACTGGTGGGTGGGTAATTATGTAAATGAGCATATAATGAGGTTCTAGGTGAAACCTAGATCAAATCCAGCACCATGTTGGTCCCAGTCAGTCTTAGCCAGCTTGACCTACACCTGTTTTTCAGGGTCTTATCAGCCCATAGCATCTAATCATGTGAAATTGCTGTCTGGAAGTTTTATTCTCCTGTGACCACCCTCTACTATTCCTGTCTGAACAGCCCCATTGGCTGAAAACCCATCATCTTCCCTTCCAAATCTGTTTTTCTCTTCAAGTTTATTTTCTCAGAAAATGGTTCACCCAGAACCTGAGAGTCATCCTAGATCCTTGCTTCTCACTCACTCCCCTCCCCTCACCACACTTCACTGAATTTAGTTCATTCCACCTCCAAGTGACAGGGACAGGGGGCAGGGGAATTCTAGGCAGAAGAGGGTGGATCCCTGGCAAGGGCCCCACCCTCAAGTCTGAAACTGCGGCCCAATGGGAGGACTTACATCTCTGTTTTCCTGCTTAAATATTGCCTTTTCTGAAACCACCCATGCCCACCCTGCCCCACATCCTATGTCCCTAAAAACCTCAGGCTTAGCTGGCAGAAAGAGGAGAAGCAACTGGATGTTGGAGACTACAGTTGGATGTTGGAGAGAAGTGGATTGACTTCAGAGGAACAGCTTGATGGTGCAGCTTCAGAGAGAAATCTGGCCAGAGACAGCTGGACTTCAGGGGAAGATGACCTTCCTACTCTATCTCCTTTTCAGTTCCCCTTCCGGCTGACAGCCACTTTCACAGGCAATAAAATCTCGCAAATTTACCATGTTCAATTCATTCTTGCAAATGGCAGAGCTAAAAGAATACTGCAACACTTCCTCTGGGGCTTCAGAGGTCACAGGCACCCCCTACCCCCAGATGCTGCCACAGGGCCCGTACAAAGTTCACTCCTGCCGGTGCCCAAAAACACTCACCCCAGCTCCTGCATGCTCCTCATCCCAGTGCAGGAGGTCCCAGTGAGTAGAGTTCATCCTTGTCAGTGCCAAAGCAGCCAGCCTATGCAATTGTGCATTTTGTCCATATTTGTGCAATAACTTGCTGGAATGAGTTGATCCACCCCATCTTGTCCTTCCTCAGTCCATTGTTCATTTATAGCCAGAGGGACCTTCTACAGTGAAAATCTGAATCCCCTTCTCAAAGCCTTTCGATCATCTCCCATCACTGTTAGAATAAAACTCAGAGTTCTTGGTAGATGTTAGCAGGCACTTCTTTACTTGTGTCTGTCTTCCTCTTTGGCCTCCTTCCTTAACCCCTCCTTGTGTCTCACTACACAAGACAAGGAACTTCATTCAGTGGGATGTTTCCTTCCTCCAGGTCTTTGCTTTAACTGTTCTTAGACCACCTCATACTCTCCACTCCCGGTAGCTCTCTCTGGGAAAGTCCTACACATCTTTTTGAACTTGGCTTTAAAGTCATTTTCTCTCTGAGCCTTCTTATGCTAGCTTAATTAATGCTGCAATGTACTTACTAGCAAAGCACCCCTGTATACTTTGCCTGGACATTTAGTTTGCTTGTTCAGTTGTTTGTCTCCTTGGCTAGACCTTCAGTTCTGTGAGGACAGCGACCGCATCTTTTCCCCCTGGTTTTGTATTCAGCCAGTCCAGCCAGTCCAGGCACCTAGGAGGCAACCAGTAATTATTTGTTGAGTGAATATTAAGTGGTTGAATTCTATCCATGATTTAAAATATATTAGCATTCTTTCTTCTTTCATAATGAAACAGATTTAACATTTGGTCAAAAGAATTCTATCTGTTTAGCATAATAATAACAATTTGTTGAATGTTTTATTGTATACCAGGCACTATTCTAAATATAGTCAGTTCTTTTATAATGAGATATTTGCATTGCAAAAAAATCACCATATTATGCAAAATCATGTGATAAAAAAAACCTATGGAAAAAATGGGGTTGAGATACAACACTCAAAAACTGCATCAGTGACACATAAAAAAATTTAGAAAACCAATAAAAATGTGGCAAGCTTTTACATATATTGGATGATTAAGAAACACATAAATTACTGGAATAAATGTGGAACTTTAACAAGGCCTGAAGTTTGCTTGTGGAACTGGGCTTCAGAAAGGCTGCTGGCGTGTGTTATTTTGAAGTGATGGAAGGAGTAGTATCTGAAATAGAAAGGAAAATGGAAACACTAGTTGTGGCTCATGATACATGTAGTGAACTAAAGGAGAAGGTAGCTGCTTGAGGTGTGTGCATGTGTGCTGTATGTGTGTACAGGTGTGTGCATGCAAACATTTGGTATATTTCTACATGAGCTCTACTAAGCCAAATGCAGGTTTCTATGCTCATCTAGCATTTCTCATGAATAAAATTATGCACACAACCATGCAAAATTCAAGTGAATGCTCAAATTCTTCCTTAATATATTAATTATATGGGGCCAGATTCCCATTTTCAAAACAAGTGTTATGGCAGAACTGACAGTAAGTTAAATTTTTAAATCTATAATCCTGATTCAAAGCCAAAAATGTTGGTACTGTATCTCCATTTTATAGATGAGGAGATTGAGGTATATAGAAAGTTGAACTAACTTGCTCAATATACACATTTAATAATTAACAAAGACCAGATAAGAGCACAGGCAATCTCTTCCACATCTCTGGCTTGTAACCAGTATGCTAGATCACTGTATCTTCTAATAGTCTTTATTAGAACTTATATTTCATTGGTATTGGACAAAACTTTCCATGGCCTGCCTTCTTGACAAATAACATCCAAATAAAGAATGAAGAATATAATAACTTGTTTGCTTCTCTTCATATCTGAAACTCTGAGGTTATTTGGTCTCACCCACTGATGTCATAGGATGTAAAGAAAAAGAATAAGTTTTGAGTCAGGCAGGTGACAAATCCTGGTTCTTCTGATTTACGGTCTTTGAAGTCAGGACAAGTCAACTTCAATGAGTCTATCTTCTTATCTGTAAAACAGGGATGTTAATTCGTATCTCAAAGTGTTTGGGTATAATAGAAGAGATACTGGGGGAAAGGGCTAGTAAAGTTTCCCCAGCCCTTCTCAATGCCTTGTTAATTGCTGAAATTCCACATGTAATGATTAGGATTTTTCAAATTAACTATTGCTTTCTTCATAAAGTAAGCATAATCTACCAGGTTTCTAGAAATTTCCTTTAAATAAATATTTCAGGAATACACTCACTGACTGGCTTAGAAGGAAGAATGCAATAAAAGAGGAGAATCAATGCAGGAAGGTGACCAAGTTTTCTTCCTTCACAACTTTGCCTAGAGCTGGCTGTATCTGCAGTTTCAGTATGGTGCTAGATCATCCTCTCCCTGGCTCAAGCTTTGATGCAGTGATAGCTTCCAGTTCACATGAAAGCTAAAGCAGTATAGGGGGTGCAAATATAATGCCAACAAAATTATTTCCCAGACATTGAGTATTCTTAACTTTTTCAACACAGTTATACAGTAGTTACCTTATTTTACCCTGAAAAATATGGTGAGTGGATTGTATGATTCCAATTTAACAGATGGGGAATCTGAAGCAGAGAGCTTAGGTTTATGGATTTTTAGATAGCTTAGAACTCATTAGTGGGCAGGTCCAGCAACTAGATCTGCTGTCTCCAACTCCAATGGCAATATCGATTATTCTGCAGTTTCTTCCTAAAAGAATAATTTACTATTAAATCTCTCATTGGTTCACAATCCTTTGTAATTACCTAAAACGTACAAACATTGTAGTAACTGTAGGATTGCAAAGATGACTACTGACCCCAAATCCTATGACCCTATCACACAACATGAGGCTGAAGGTATTTTTATCATCTCCTGAAACCAGATTTCATATTATGAATTGACTTAAGTACTGTGCCCCAAATTTATTTTTGTAAATTCCAAAATATTCTTGTCTCAAAACAAGAAAGTCAGCGTTAGAGAACCCATTAAGTAGGTGAAGGGGTATCAGGGGCGTGGAAGGAGTTTAAGAATTATGACAGTAATACCTTTGCACAATAAGTGTAAAACAGAAAAGCTGATCGAAACAGAATATTTTCTATGACAGTTGAAAAGATTAATGGTGAGCTTGACCCCAAATTAGCAGAGTAAATGTCAAAGAATGTGCTATACATTATTGAAGTTTTCTATTCAGCAAATAAAGGTTGGCAGAGGACAATATTTTCTAATATGTATTTTGTCAAATGCTGATTTCTTAAGATTTTGTGTGAAATGCTTGGAATAAAAATAGATGGATTTCTTTAATGTTGGATTTTTTTAATGTCTTTATTATGAAGATACATATGGTGGATCTCTAAGAAGGGGATGACAATAAACTGTTTCCAGAATCTTTCTCTCTCTCTTTCCCTAGATTTGTGTTTAAAGAATATAGAAGACTTTTAGAAGTCTCAGCATAGAGGACTGAGGAAAATGAGAACCAATTAATTCCATCTTTCTTAAAATTGCTTCTATGTGTCCAAATGTTTGATAATACTCTGCCTGAGTTTATTTCTCTTGCCATGGAGTTGTGGACTTGAGCTTTTCATCTACATTTCAAGGTAACAAATATATATATACTCCAACACAAATGAATAAGCTATTTATCCATGTGCAAATAACCAGCCTGTCTGCTACTGATGAAAATAACCCAAGCACTGTAATTGTGCACTCCTGGTCTTTAGACTCAGACGTATCTGGGATTATTGTGGCTGTCTGATGGGTGATTTTTAAGGGGCTCTTCATTATTATTTCACTGTGAAGTATGATACTTACCATCTCCAGTATGTGGTCTCCGTGCTTCCTCTCAGCTTTTGAACAGGTGCGATGCAATTTAAAAGTCATCCTGAATAGTGAAATGGACAAAATGAGTTTTCTGTGAGCATGAAAGGCAAATTGGGTAAATGGACTAGCCTCGTCTGGAGCTAGAACTTCAATGAATTTTCCAGCTTCAAATAGAACTAATGCTATTTCACAGCAAGTTATTCTTCTCCGTTCCATTTTGGTAGTATGAATCCTGAATTTAAAATTAGCATGAAAAAGCACTTTCTTGTAGATAGATTCCTGCTTCAGGCTGCTTATGCTGCAGAAGCTTTGGTTCAGCGAGTGCCAACTGAATAAAAGTACCACCCTCGGGGTCAAAGAATGTTCCTTTTTTCCTTGCAATCATCTGACTGCTGGGTGCTCCTAAAAGTATCAGAGAAAAGAAATCTTTTCTCTTCTTTCCAGGGAAAAGGAAATTCTCGAACAAAGAGTAGCTATTTAAAAAATGACCTGTGAATCTCTTCATTAAAGTTGGAGGAGGGCAGACCTCTCCAAGGCAAGGAAGTAATAATCCCTTCCAGCCAGACCAAGAGGCAGAAACGTGAGCATTTTCTTATTCTCAGGTGCTGTCCAGAATGCTTCAATGCCTCTCAAGAAGCTATAAAAGAAGAACTAAATAAATATACAAATGGAAACTAATGAAACAGAAAATAGAAAGCCAGTAGACCTGATAAATAAATCCAATGACTCATTCTTTGAAGAGACTAATAAAACACAAATAGCGAGGCTAATCACAGTCTCTGGTCAAAGGTCACATCCTCAGACAAACTTTTTTGAATTTCCTGAATTTGTTCTGCCTGCCTTCATCACTCACTTATTCCTTTCCCTTGCTTTATTTTCTTCATAGAGTTAAAATTCCATTGTATAGCTACTTGTGACTTTTTCATCAAGCCCCCTATTTTTGCACTATCATCTCCAAAATGAAAGAGACTTTTTCTGTCCTGTTCACAAAGAAATCCTCTGCACCTATTAATTACTGTGTATAGAATATAATAGGAGCTCTATAATTATAGTTGATTAGATAAATAATAAAGAAAAAAACATGTGTTTAGTAATAAACGTGAGAAAGGAGATAAATGATAGACAGAAATCTATGCAGTTCTTCCAAGATCACGCATATGGAGACAGATATATAGAAGTATATATCAAAGGAGATATATATATATATGTATATACATATGTATGTCAGATATATATATAGTCTATCTATATATGATCTTGGAAAAATTGGATAATATTTGATATATACACATATATAAATCTACATCTATTGCTCAGTCTCTATATGATCTTGGATAAATTGAATAAATATATGAAAAATAATAAAGTCATAGGTTAGTTACACTTTATATTAGTACATTCCATGTAAATTAAATATGATTACATTAAACAAAATATTAAGAGAGATATATATGATATATGACTATATTATCTTAGGTGTTGATCTGGGAAAGTCTTTATAAAAATGATCCCAGAGCAAGCATAAAGGAAAAGATTGGTAGTTATGAATGTCTTAAAACAAAAAGAAAAGCAAAATTTTAGAAACAAATAAATAGAGAAAGTATTTGCAGTGTACTATACATATACTATAATGAACAAAGGGTTAACATTTTAGTATAAAAGAGCTTTTAAAATTCATGAAAAAGATGAACACCTCTTTCAAAAGAAAATATATAAGCGTGTGCTATGGTCTGAATGTATCCTCTCCAAAATTCAGATGTTGCCAATGTGCTAATATTAAGGAGTGGGGCCTCTCCAAGGTGATTACGTCATGAAATCTTTTTCCACATTAATAGGATGAAGGCCTTTATAAAAGAGGTTTCACACAGCGTTCAGCTAGCTTGCTCTCTTGCCCTTCTGTGTGGTGCCATGTGAGGATGCTGCAAGAAGGCCCTTACCAGACGCCAGCAACTTGATCTTGAACTTTCTGAGCTCCAGAACTGCGAGAAATAAATTTCGGTTATTTAAACATTACCCAGTCTCCCGTATTTGTTATAGCAGCATAAATGGACTAAGATAGTCGGCAATTTGCCAAAGAAGAAATGCAGATGGCCCGTAAACACACTAAAGTTGGCAAAGAAAAGCAAGCTCAGTGCAATTCCATGTTCACCTATGATAATAGCCAAAAAGGTAGCCAGAAAGGGTAATACTCTGTTTTGGTGAAGACATGGAGAAAGAGCTATTAAATAGTTTCGATGGCTGGGAAATTAATTGAGTCTTTATGGAAAAGAGTCTCCCAGTTATGTATCAGTAATCTTAAAATTGGCATCACCTGTGCAATAGCAGTTTTACTTCTAGACATTTACCAAGAAAAATATTAAGGAAATGTGCTAAGATTTAGTTACAAAGACAAAAGAACAATTTTGCTTATAATGGCCCTATATCAGAAACAAATGAAATATCTAACCATTTTGAATTCATTAAATAAATCATGGTATGTCTGTATGATTTAATTTGAATTAGCCATTTATACAGGTGATTTATACAGCCACTAAAACATTGGGAACTACTATAGCAAATGCATGGAATCAGCCTAGATGTCCATCTATGGTGGACTGGATAAAGCAAATGTGGTACATATGCATCATGGAATACTACACAGCCATGAAAAAAGAACAACATCATGCCCTTTGCTACAACATGGATGCAGCTGGAGGCCATTATCCTAAGAGAATTAATGTAAGAACAGAAAACCAAATACCATGTACTCTCACTTATAAGTGAAAGTTAAACATTGAGTACACATGGACATAAAGAGGCGAACAATAGACACTAGACCTACTTGAGATGAGAGGGTGGGAAGGGGCATGGGTTGAAAAACTACCAATTGTATACTATGCTCACTAACTGGGTGACGGGATCATTTGTAAAGCAAACCTCAGCATCATGAAATTTACCCATGTAACAAACCTGCTCCTATATCCCCTGGACCTAAAATAAAAGTTGAAAAAAATTGTGGGCTAGGTATTAGATGATGTTGAGGAGCTACTACATTCTGCTTATTTGCCTTATTTGCTGTGAGAGTTGAATAAGACAATCCAGGTCCCAGGCTTCCCACAGTGTCTGGCACAAGCCATGTACCTCCCCGGAATCTAGAATTTTGCAAAGTCATAGCAGGAGCTCAGTGAGGCACTTGGAGAACTAGAGGCCCTCTGCCAGCATGACCACTTTGGCTCTGAAAGGTTAGCTCCTTTCTTCCAACAGAGGCCTGAATCTCGATGAGGCAGAGCTAGTAAGGCTTGGGTAGGACCTAACACAAGAGGGGAGAACCCTTAGCTGCAGGAAGAGAGCCAGATGCCAGCACAGGAAGCTGCTTAATGGATAAGAGTGTATTTAATAGAGGAGAAGAAAAATGCTTCCTTCAAAATTTTGCCTGTGACAACAGAGGAATAAGCTTCCCTTGTTGCATGTAATAGCTTGAATGGTTGAGCGGTAGTTGGACTGAGTTCAGAGCCTGCTCTGTAAGCCACAGGCTCCTCTCTGGAAATCCCTACTCACTCTTGGTTTTCCTTCCTGAAAAAATCATTTTCATTTAAATAGGACTTTACCGCTGAATGCAAAAAGCAGACTGATTAAAACAATTAACTAAATAGGGGCTCTCTATCTTGTAGTTAACTCCTGGCTGAGAGCATAGCCGTACTGCACAGGTCCCTTCAGGCTCCTACAGGGAAATTTATCCTGCAGTTGTTTTCCAGCTCAAGTGAACATTCTGAGTCTCTGATTCCTTTCTTTCCAATCAGATCCTCAGGGGGCATGGCTTAATCAATGAAAAGAATTATAAGGTGAAATAGGAGGATCAATGAAAGGTAGAAAAAATATTCTTGGTCTGCTTCAAAGTAGAGTTAATAAAACCCAAAATGCTGCAGGTAAGCAGAAAAAAAAAGGACTCCCATTTGTTCTTCTTTTATTAAAACATTTAAACCAGTATCTAAATGATTGGCTACTAGACAGTCGTAGCTTCTCACATAGGCTTTAAAATAAGACATGCTGGGGAGGGGGGGGGAAGATTTGGTTCTTTTAGTTCTAGGTGGTGATGCTATGTCTTCAGCATGAGATCACTATTTCTTTGGTGAATGAACTGCCAGTTGAACCCAGTTGCCAGTCATAGAAGCAATGCTGCACACCTTCCTGCTTTTAGCTATTTGCTCATTTAGGCACTTTTTTTAAAAAATAAGAGAGAAGGTTTAATTTTACAAATAATGTGGGAATGTGGAGTTCAAGTTTGTTATTCTGTCTCCAGTCCTCCACCCACATCCTCTGACATTTTAGCCACATCTTTAATCTGTAGGGATGAGGAGCAAGGACCCTGTGAATAACCTGTGAAAGGAAATTGGTACAGAATAACATGACCATCCAGACATACCACTGTGCCTTGAACAATAGAACCAAGGGTAGTGTGTTAGTCTGGTGGTTCCCAATCTTTTTGGCACCAGGGACTGGTTTTGTGGAAGACAATTTTTCCATGGATGGGTTTGGCGCGGGGGATGATCGTTTTGAGATGAAACTGTGATCATCAGGCATTAGTTAGATTCTCGTAAGGAGTGTTCCTAGATTCCTTGCATGTGCAGTTCACAGTAGGGTTTGTGCTCCTATGAGAACCGAATGCTGCTGCTGATCTGACAGGAGATGGAGCTCAGGCAGTAATGCTCTCTCGCACTCCACTCACCTGCTGTGCAGCCCGATTCCTAACAGGCCACGGACTGGTACTGGTCCATGGCCCAGGCATTGGAGAAAAATGTGTTGGTCTGTTTGAGTTGTTGTAGCAAAGTGCCACAAACAGAAGTTTATTTCCTCATGGTTCTGGAGGCTGGAAGGTGTTGGCAGGGACGATTTCTTCTGAGACTTCTGTCCTTAGAGTGTAAAAGCCACCTTTCCCTTGAAGGACTTACTCCAGCTTAGCCTTTCTTCTGTACATATGTGTACCCTAATTTCCTCTTCTTATAAAGACGTCAGTTATATTGCATTAGGGCCCACCCATATGACATCATTTTACCTTTATTACCTCTTGAAAGGACTGAAGTGCAAATATAGTCTCATTCTGAGGTGCTAAGGTTAGGACTTAAATGTACGAATTTTGGGAGAACGCAAGTCAGCCTATAATACTCCATTACCTGACTCTCAAATTCATGGCCTCCTCATATGCAAAATGCATTCACCCCATCCCAATAGCCTCAAAAGTCTTACCGTAGTACAGAATTAATTCTAAGTCCAAAATCTCATCTAAGCATTATCTAAATCAGTTATGATAAGGCAAACACAAATGATTCATCCTGAAGCAAAATTCCTCCCAGGTGTGAACCTATGAAACAAAACAAGTTATCTGCTTTCAAAATACAATGGTAGGACAGGCATAGGATAGACATTCGCATTCCACAAGGGAGAGATAGGAAAGAGAAATGGGACCCCAGGTTCCAAGCACGTGTGAAACCTATCGGTAACCTCTTAGTAAACTAGGATACATTTTCTTCTTTAATATATTGAAGAATCTGTTTCAAGTTAACAACCAATATTTTATTAATATTGAGCCACAAGAGATTTTCTAATAAAAGTTAAGAATAAGACAAAGCAACCACTGCAATATATAACATTATTCTGAAATACTAATTTCATGCAACTCAACAAGGATGACAATTGGGAAGACAAAATTATCACTATTCTAGATTATGTGAGTATTAAACTGCAATAACTAGGAAAAACAGAAAATTGACTGGAATGGGAAAATAGACATTTCAGCCAGTTATAAAAGAAATATTTTATTCATCTACAGTAACCAATTAGAAAATATAAAGGAAAAAGAGTCATTATCAATAGCTTTGTGAAATATAAAATACATGAAGTAAACTCAAAGAGTGTGTTAAACACTAAAAAACTTTACTATGGATATAAACAATAAACAAATAACTGGAAAGTAATCACATTTTTTAACAGGAAGATAACATTGTAAAGATATAAACTCTCCCCAAGTCAATCATTTAATACAATACTAAGAAAAATTTTCAGTTAGATTTTTGTAACTTAGAAAAATAACTCTAAAATTTCTTTGTATGAAAAATGGTAAAAGATAGCCAAGAAATATTTGTATTTGATTAACCTGAAATTTCAGCTCCTGAAAGGGATAGATTATTCAATATACTTTGATGTTATAATTAATGAATCATTTAGGGAAAAAGAATCTTTCTCAACTAGCCATGTAATTAATCCTAAATCAATTACACATGTAGACATAGAAGACATATAGTGAAAATCTGATAGATTTGGCTTCATACTGGTTAAAACCATCTATACATCCAAATATAATAGATAAAAGTTAAATGTACAAAAATATATTTGTAATATTTATGATTGATAAATTGTACCTTAATATATCAGAAATACATTAGAAGAAGAAAATTACCTTTAGAAAAATGAACAAAAGAGATGAACAGGGAATTCATAAACAATAAACACAAAAATTAAATACATTATTAAAAACCATTTATCTTAAAAGTTATTATTTTGTCCATTAAATTGGTATATTTTAATCAATGAATAATGAGGATTAGAAAAATAGTTACTTGAACAATATTTCTGGAAGGCAATCTTAGACTTACACCCAAAGCACAATTCCTTAAAAATCAATAAACTGGACTTCATCAAAATTAAAAACTTCTGATCTGTTAAGGAGATGAAAATATTTGAAAGCCACATATTTGACAAAGGACCCATATCTAGAACATATAAAAAATGATCAAACCAATGAGAAAATGGGCAAAAGATAAAAGCAGACATTTTGGCGCAGAGAATATATGGATGGAAGTGAACTCGTGAAAAGAGTTTAACATCACTAGCCATTAGGAAAATGTAAAGTAAGACTGTGATGAACTATCATGACACAGCTATCAAAATGTCTAAAATGAAAAATAATATAACACCAAATGCTGGTAAGTATGCAGAGAAATTGAATCATTCATATACTGCTGGTGGAAATGTAAAATGGTACAGTCACTCTGGAAAATAGGGTGGCAGTGTAGTTATAAAAACTCAACATGCTCCTACTATAGTATCCAGCATTGTGCTCTTGGGTACTTATCCCATAGAAATGAACATCATGTTGTAAACCTCAAATATACACAATAAAATTTATTTTAAATAATGTTCTCAGTGCTTTGGGAGGCCAGGGCAGGAGGATCACTTGAGGCCAGGGTTTAAGATCAGCCTGGACAACATACTGAGATTTCATCTCTACAAAAAATAAAAACAGTAGTAGTGCATGGTGGCATACACCTGTAGTCCTGTTTACTTAAGAAACTGAGGTGGGAGGATCACTTAAGCCTAGGAGTTCAAAGTTATAGTGAACTATGGTTGCACCACTGCACTCCAGCCTGGGTGACAGAGTGAGACCCTGTCTCTTTAAAAACAAACAAAACAAAGTTATTTGTAATAGCCAAAGCTAGAAACAAACAAAGTATCCTTCAACAGGTGTACAGTTAGATGGATTCTAATACATCTCTTCCTTGGAATACTGATCAGCAATAAAAAGGAATGAACTATTGCACATAACGACTTTGATGAATCTCAAAGGAATCATGCTGAGTGAAAAAAGCCAGTGACAAAAGAACACAAACTGTATGATTCCATTTATGTCACATTCTGAAAATGACAACATTATAGAGATGGAAACCAAATTAGTGATTGCCTAGGTTCGGGGATGGTTGGTGAAAGAGAGGTGGATGCAATGAACTAGAAAGGGGGACATGAGGGAATTGTATAGTGATAGAATCCTTTTGTATCTTGATTGTGGTGATGGTTCCGTAAACACAAGTGTGATGAAATAATGTGACCTACTGATTTGACTATTCTGATGCCCAGACTCATTGATCAGCTTAGTTGTTTCAAGTTCCTTTCATACTTAAGAAAATGCCATCCCAGACTTTGTTGGCAATGGCCTGTTGAAAAGACAACCTCCATACTTTACATATAACGTAAATTACAGAGCATTTATTATGTTTATAGCGAACACTGAATAAGATACAGATTGCAACTTTCAAGGAATAACCAATGTCAGGAAAGATTTGATCCTGAGTAAGTCAAACAATCACGGTGATTGAAAAAGTATGATTATTAAAAGTGCCAACGGATTTGACTAAGCTCTTCATATACATGATTTTCTCTCTTGACAGCTATTCCTTGGGCAACAAGGGGAGAAGCAGTAACTCTCTTACAGAATCATTATCTAAGCTACAGAGGGAGTTGGATATAGAAACTCTCTCTCTCTTTAATTAACAAGTAAAAATTGCATATAGGTAAGGTGTACAACTATGATGTTTTGATATATGTGTACATTGAAGAGTGGCTAAATCAAGCTATTTAACACACGCATTACCTCACATACTTATCATTATTTTGTGGTGAGAACATTTAAAATGTACTATTTTAGCATTTTCAAGTATACAGTATATTGTTATTAACTCTTTGATGAACAGTAGATCTCTTGAACTTCTCTTGAATTTATTCCTTCAGGTATTTTTTATCTAAAATTTTGTATGTTTTGACTAACATCCTCTCAAACCCCTCAACCCCCGTTTCTGGTAACCACCATTTTACTCTCTGTTTCTATGAGTTTAACTACTGTAGATTCCACGTACAGAGGCTTCTTGACTTATGGTGGGGTTATGTCCTGATAAAACCATTATAAGTTGAAAGTATCATAAGCTGAAAATGCACTAAATACACCTAACCTACCAAACACCATAGCTTAGCCTTGCCTAACTTCTTTTTTTTTTTAGATGGAGTCTGACTCTGCTGCCCAGGCTGTGACGCGATCTTGGCTCACTGTAAGCTTCGCCTCCCAGGGTCATGTCATTCTCCTGCCTTAGCCTCCTGAGTAGCTGGGACTATAGGTGTCCGCCACTGTGCTCGGCTAATTTTTTGTTTTTTAGTAGAGACAGGGTTTCACCGTGTTAGCCAGGATGGTCTCAATCTCCTGACCCCGCGATCCACCCGTCTCAGCCTCCCAAAGTGCTGGGATTACACGTGTGAGCCACTGTGCCCAGCCATCCTTGCCTAACTGAAACATACTCAGAACACTTACATCAGCCTACATACACTGGGGCAAAATCATCTAACACAACGCCTATTTTATAATGAGGTGCCAAATATCTAAATGTGATTCATTAAATACTGTACTAAAGTACAGTTTCTAGTGAATGTGTATTGCTTTTGCACCATTGTGAAATCAAAAAAATCCTAAGTCGAACCGTTGTGAGTTGGGGGTTATCTGTGTGCGTGATATCACGAGTTATTTGTCCTTCTGTTCCTGGCTTATTTCACTGAAATTCTTGATGTCAATAAAATCATCTGTAAAATAATTCTATAAATAGGCAACCAAAATAATCTATAATATAGGCAACCATAGATACCCTTCACTGCTATTTGTACACAATTTTTCAGCTTGTGCTTTCTCAAATATTGCCTCATTTCATTGCTCTACCAGTTCTGCAGTGTCAATATTCTTATCCTTGCCTTACAGATGAAAAATAAATGGCTCCAAGATTGAGGCTTAGTACCACACAATTAGCAAGTTGAAAAGTCAGGCAGGGCTCGGAGCCAGGCTTTAAAATTTCATCCAATGTTTGATCCACTAGACCAATGAAAGAAATTAAAATAAGATGATTAACTTTAGTTATGCCGGACAGGCCAAGTGGTTTGGGGAGACAATCGCTAGACTGAAGAGGTACTAGATGTGGTTCTATGCAATAGCCGGCTTTATGACCTTGAATATGACATTCAACTCTCCAGCATCGTGGTTTCATCGTCTGCAAAAATGAGATCGCTAACGTCTCTAAGATGCTTTTTTAATCTCTAAAGTTGTTTACTTTCATAGGGAATATTGGCCTTCTATTTTGACAATTTTCTATTCCTAAAAGAGGATAGATGGTCAATTTCTGAAATACAAAAGTGCAATAACATTTAGGGCATATTTATCTGTCTATAGAAATCACTAACATGATTTTTACAAAATAGTAAAGAAGAAATGGCCATTTAAAAATATTTCTTATCAGGCAATAAATCAATAAAACTTGAGACCAAAATTGAAGGCAGGCTTAACACAATAAAATGCAGTCTCTTAGGTTTTGAGCCAAGAAGATAAAGTTCAGGTGCCTATTTAAAGACCTGGCAAGCACAATAGCTCAAATCACCAATGTGGAGAACACTCTGTAACCAAATCCCTTCCTGCAAATCTAGGGGAAATTATATTTCCAATGACAATTGGCACATCCTTCAGCAACTAACTGCCTACTCATTCAGTAATCCTCCAGTTCTCTAGTTAAAATTCCTAATCTTTAGTCTTTAAGATGCAGGCAGGATGTGTTTCAGCAGGGAAATTAGAAAAAAAAATGCAGAGGAGTTCCAATGAGACCTGATTCATGCCATTAGAAAAATGATTCAGCAGGAGGTAAAACTAAATTATAAGAACCCTGAGGTTAGCAAGTTCTCACAGGCTCAGTGCATCATAGTGCTGTCATCTCATTAGGGAGCAAATCATGCCAATAAATTAATTAGCATGTTTGTGCTTACTAATACTAAAAGAACCTCAAGAAGTTCCCTTCATTGTCTTCAGAAATCTAAATCTGATAACGGTTTAGATTCACCTTCATTCCAAGTATTATACTAAATAGAGTTTAAGCCGCAGCTAATCCTGGTCACTCATAAAGTGGAGCATAGGGGTGAACTATCATCTGTACTTGGATGATGACTGTGCACACTGCAGGAGAGCCATAGGTGACTGAGATTCGTAAGTAGTAGAGACTAGAAGACATTTAGAAGTCACCCAACTCAATACTTCCATTCAACAGGCTAATCTCAGGGCCAGGTAAGTGAAGTTCCTTGCCCTTCACCCAGAAGATTTATGCTGTCTTCTCCCTCCACGATCAGCATTCTCCCAGTTAAACTGACTCTGAGTATACCACAAAAGACATTGTATTTTCTCTTTTTGGTTTTTTTGGAGGAGTGGTTTTTGTTCATTATGAACAAAAAAACATATCAGAGAGTTCATCTCTGTAGAAGCCAGAAGAAGAGCATCACCATGAAGTACAAATAATGCCATATATAAGTCATGCCTTCAGCATTACTTAGAGGCTATTACCAGTTTCTAATTACCTGTAAACAGAGAAATAGACGCCAAATTTCAAAAGAGCTTGAGCTCCAGCTGCTACTTCAAGCAGAGAAAGATCAGGGGACAGAGAATTAAGAGACTCTGACAAGAGGGGCATGGAAGAGAGAGTTAAACTAGACAAAACCTCCCTCCCCATCACTGCAAGAAAGAAAAAGAATCCTAATGCAGCCAAATTGTGACTAATTTAAGAATATACATAGATAGATAAATAGATGCATGAGCATTGCTGAATATTTGATTTTGTTTGTTTGTTTATTTTTTGTTCTCATTCTGTCATTCAGCCTGTAGTGCAATGGTTCTATCTCGGCTCACTGCAAGCTTTGCCTCCCAGGTTCAAGCCATTCTCCTGCCTCAGCCTCCCAAGTAGCTGGGACTAGTGGGATGCACCACTACACGCAGTTAATTTTTCTATTTTTAGTAGAGACGGTGTTTCACCATGTTGGCCAGGCTGGTCTCAAACTCCTGACCTCGTGATCCACCCGCTTCAGCCTCCCAAAGTGCTGGGATTACAGGCATGAGCAACCATGCCTGGTCACATCGTTGAATATTTGGACATGCTTTACAGAAAGCATCAACCAGTGTTTACGCCTGGAGAAGACACCTTTCCTTTTGCTGAAATGATTATTCAATATAAAACAGAGGCAGGGAAGAGCATTTGGAATAAACATACCAGGGCTTGAATTTGGTTGTGTGCCTTTCTCAACTGTGTGCCCTTGAACAGTTTCAGAGTTGGTTTAGGGATTAAATAAGCTGACATTCAAAATGCCTACATAAGTGCCTGGCAACCTGGCAGGCAGTTAACTCTTTCCCACAAAACAAGTATCTTATTTGCATTTGGGAAAGACTGCAGAGTCAGCATGAACGCCTTCCAAGTTCTCCCTGCCAGTGCTTCAGGACAAGTGGCATGGAACAATTAGGGGAATCTGCATGGGGGCTGGATCCTAGGCAAAAGGGACATCCACTTTTAAGGCATTGTTTCTGGATTTGATGTCAATTGAACCTGATGAAAGGAAACAGCTGATAACTACTTCCTAGATCCTCATATTGAGAAAATGGCTAGATGCAGCCAAAAATAAAGGCAGATCCCAATAGAAGCCCTTTCACAGCTGCTAACATGAAGGAACAAGAAATGGAGGCATGACTGGGCCTTAGGAGAAAAGGAATCAGAGCACTGGGAACTCGCTTTTCTAACACAGGTCAAAAGACTTGTGCCGGGTGGGTGCTGTTGACCTTAGAAGGATAGCAGTCAGCTAAATCTAAATCACTCCACACATCATCCCCCAAACACTTAAGATCGCCATGAAGTGCAAATAATGCCATATATAACTCATGCCTTCAGCATTACTTGGAGGCTATTATCAATTTCTAATTACCTGTAAACAGAGAAATAGACACCAAATTTCAAAAGAGCTTGAGCTCCAGCTGCTACTTCAAGCAGAGAAAGATCAGGGGACAGAGAATTACAGACTCTGACAAGAGGGGCATGGAAGAGAGAGATAAACTAGACAAAACCTCCCTCCCCATCTCCCCAAGAAGGAAAAATAATACTAAGTGCTAAAATACCCAGCACAGGCTGGAGGTTTGGTATTTCACAGCATCAGCCACAGGGAAGTAGCTTAAAAGTGAGTGGGACTGGTAGTAGCAGCCTCATAGAAGCATGCTCCCAGGGGAGAAGCAGATAGAGACAATGTGGTCCCCTTAAAGGATGCAGCAATGAAGGGAAAGAAAGAAGCAACAGAGGAAATTAAAGATCCTGCAGAAATGAAAGAGAACTATATGGCAAGACATGCCAACCTGGCACTTTTCTTCCCCAACATCATCCATGGAATAAAATGCATTTTACTGCACAGGCTATAAAATGCCTAGGAATAGAAAAAAAACACACCAACTGTACGCAATGTTCCTGAAAAAGAAAACAGAAAATAAAAATTCCCCTACAAAACATCAGTCAAGAAGCAGAAGAGAGCACTAACATGATATTTCAAACTGAATTAATTATCTCCAAATGAGCATCTTAGAAATACTTTTTAAATTCTTAGAAATTGAAATTCAAAAACTAAGATTACAAATGCGAAAAACACAGAAAGAAATGGAACAAGAGCTAATCAAGATCAAGACAAAAGTAAAAGGAAAGGCAAAAAAAAAAAAAATCAACTCAGAAACGAAGAATGAATTAAAAGTCTCCAATGGAATAGAGTAAAATATAATAATAAAGAATAATGAAGAAAGGCAGGTAAACAACTAAGATTAAAAATTAATAAAGAGGTAAAAAGGGGTAGACAGAAAGTAGTTGAAAATCAGAATAAAAAGAATATTCAATATATATGTAATTGGAGTCCTTGAAGAAGAAATATGAAGCAATGAAACAGAACTAATATTTGAAACTACAATTCAAGAAAATGTTTTAGAAATAGAGAAAAGTTAAATCTACATGTTGAATGGGTACACGATATACCTCAGAAAAATTATTCTGCATGATCAACTCTGAGACATAGCCTAGAAAAACAATTAGATCTTAAAGGCAATAAAAAAATTACTTGGCCTCCAGACAAAAAGAACAAGCAAGCAATAAGAGGAAAATGAGGCTGGCATGTGACTTCTCAAGAGAAATGCACAAAGCACAGAAACAGCAGAGCAGTATTTTCAATATACACAAAGACAGAGAGAAGGAAGGAAGGAAGGAAGGAAGGAAGGAAGGAAGGAAGGAAGGAAGGAAGGAAGGAAGGGAGGAAGGGAGGGAGGGAGGGAGGGAGGGAGGGAGGGAGGGAGGGAGGGAGGGAGGGAGGAAGAGAAAGAGAAAGAGAGAAAGAAAGAAGCCAAGGATTGTATTTTATCAGAAATATGTGCAATTAACTTTGCTATTAAAACACTTCTACTAACCACTATAGTTCTGTGAATCCAGGCATGATACCCACTATTCCAGTATGATCAAGTCAAACATCTTCTGTGAAAAAATGTTCTACCCCTGAAGTTAGCTCTACATATATGACGTATCTCAATGCCCATCCTAATGTCTAGTATTCCACCACAAAAATAAGAAATGTGTCTGACAAGAGTGTATTAAAAAAGTTTGAATGTGTCCTCCAGAAAGCATGTGTAGGAAACTTAATCCCCAGTACGACAGTGTTGGGAAGTGGAACCTATTGAGTGGCAATTATGCTATGAGGGTTCTGCCCTCATGAATGAATTAATGCCATTGTCATGGGATTGGGTTCTGTATAACAGTACAAGCTCAGCCCCCTTTTTTCTCTCTCTCACTCACCCTCTCTTTCCCTTCTACTTTCCACTATCAAATGACATAGCAAGAAGACCCTTTCCAGATGCCAGCCCTCAATCTTGGACTTCTCAGCCTCCAGAACCATAACCCAATGAATTTTTGTTTATTACAAATGAACTAGTCTCAGGTATCCTGTTATAGCAGCACAAAACAGATTAAAACAGCTTGTTAGAAGAAAAACTTCAGACCAATTAAATTTAATAGAGTTTATCTGAGCAAAGAACAATTCATTAATCAGGTAGCACTTAGCACCAGAAGGGGCACAGAAAGCTCATGCCAGTGGTATGAATGGTAAACCTTTGTAAGCTGAACATGAAAGCAGATAAATCACATAATTGGCTACAGCTAGACATTTGCCTTATTTAGATGTGGTCTAATCAATTGGCAGCCTGTGACTGGTGGAAGCATGGCTGTTTGTCATTGCCTGAAACCTGGTTATTTGTTACAAAAAATATACTCTGTGTTAGGTTTGGGTTTCTTTGCTAAGTTAGATTGTGGTTTGTTGTGTAGAAACTCAAAGTACAGAAATTGCCTCGGGCTGATGATCTCCTGCTTATTTACTTTAACAAGCTAAGTGATCTTGAAGTATCAATGCTACAGAAATAGTTTTAACCTGCAGGTCCTTAGGGAATACTTTCTTTTATTATTATTATTATTATTATTATTATACTTTAAGTTCTAGGGTACATGTGCACAATGTACAGGTTTGTTACATATGTATACATGTGCCATGTTGGTGTTAGGAGATAGACCTAATGTAAAGGGAATACTTTCTACTCACATACCCTTATGGTGAAATCTTCTAGAGAGGAAGCTCCATTCTACCAGAATGTAGAATGATAGAGAAATCTTTGGCAAAGGATGAAAATGAAGATGTAATATGTTTATTTGTATATCTAAATCTAAAAGTGAGGTCACTATGGGTGAGGACATGAATGGAAGAATAATATGCAAACATTGTGTGTTCTGAGAAAGTATGTGACTAAAACAAATGTCAGGAAAAGGAATTTTTAAAAATAAAATAAGATCATTAATGGATGTATAGGTAATAAATGAGAGTTAAGGAATACCATTTAAAACTGGTGTGAAAGGCAGAATAATGACTTACAAAGATATCCATGCTTAAGTTCTGAGACATCTGACAATGTCAAGTTACATAGGGAAGGGAGTGTTATAGATAAGGTTAATGCCCCAAGCCTTAAAAGAGACAGATTATCCTTGATGATTCAGATGGGATCAATGTAATCACATGGGATCTTAAAAGTGAAATAAGAGGGCAGACAGTCAGAGAGATGTGACAATGGAAGAGGAGATAGGAGAGATTTGAAGCGTAAGAGGGACTCAATGGGCCACTGGCCCTGAAGATAATGGAAGGAAGCTATATGTCAAGCAATATGGGCAGCATCTGGAAGCTGGAATGGCCCTCAGCTGACAACTTGCAAGGAAAAAGCAACCTTAATTCTACAACCACAAGGAATGAATTCTGCCAGAAATCTGCGTGAGCAAGGAAACAGATTCTCCCCTGGAGCCTCCAGAAAGGGTTGCATCCCTAATGAGGCTGTGATCTTAGCCTGTAAGATAATAAATTTGTTTCATTTTAAGTTACTAAGATTGTTGTCCTTTGTTATGACAGCAATGGAAAACTAATAGAACTGACACACCAGAAAATAAACAAGAGAAAATTGTAAAAAGATACCAGAACAAAGGTAACCACTTGAATTTAATTAAAAGGCTTCCTAACTACCAATGTAAATTCTAAAAAGGAGCAAAGAAGACACAACACATAAACAAACATAGTAAATATAACATAGTACATACAGGAATTATAACCTAAACTGAAATATATAACCCCAAACTGTAACTTAAGATAATAAGAAAGAGTTGAGCTCACATACATCAGTCATTTAAATAAGATTGCCAGGTTCAGGGATCATCATGGCAGACAAGAGGCAGGACTACATTGCAGCTCCAGACAGAGCAGTGTGTGGAGGCTCGCACTGTGAATTTAAGCTCAAGATCGACTGCAAGAACAAACCAGCAATCCCAAGAGGACCCTCAGACCCTCTGAAGGAAGTGGAGTGCTCCTGCACGACCTGGGAGACATCCCAAATACTGTGAGTGTCCCAACTGCGGAAGTGGAAAAGGAGACCCTCCTCTCCTGAACACACACACCTGCAGGAGAAACTGAAGGTCTGTTTGTGGGAGAAGTTGCTGACCTTACCTGGAGCTGACTCAATTTAGAAAGCTGAGCAAAATATAAAGTTTGAGGAAGCAGCAGGAAGGCACTGGGAGCTCACTGGGTCCCCAAACAGTCCATTCCTGCCTGGCACCACAGGAATCCATAGGGAGGGCAGCTGGAGGAGCAGGGGGTAAAACTCCACAGGGAGAAGGAAATCTCTAGATGAACTTTGTAACAATTCAAACTGGGCGAGAAGCCTCCTGGCCAGAACTCAGGGGAGGGCACAAATCTGGTGTGTAGACGCCACAGCCAGGGGAAGAACCGAGCCCTTTTCTTTAACAACTGGGAGGTGGGTAGCCTGGGGCAAGATTTCAAGCCCATCTTGCCCACCTCCTGGAACAGACTTGGGGCTATTGGTGGGGGCACAGTGGGAGTGAGAGTGGCCCTTTGGTTTGCTGGGGAGCCAGGTGAGGTCTGTGACTGCTGGCTTTCCCCGACTTCCCTGACAACCTGCATGACTCAGCAGAAGCAGCCATAATACTCCCAGGTACATGACTCCAGTGACCTGGAATCCCACCCCCATCCCCCACAGCAGCTGCAGCAAGACCCACCCAAGGAGAGTCTGAGCTCAGACACGCCTAGTTCAAGATCCTCCCCCCACCTGATGGTCCTTCCCTACTCACCCTGGTAGCTGACAACAAAGGGCATATAATCTTAGGAGTTCTAGAGCCCCACCCACCACCAGCTCCTCTCCATACAACCACAGCTGATGCTCTCTGGAAAGCACCACCTCCCAGCAGGAGGCCAACATGCACAAAAATAGAGCATTAACCACCAAAACTGAGAACCTTCACGGAGTCCATTGCACCACCCTTGCCACCTCCACCGGAACAGGTGCTAGTACCCATGGCTGAGAGACCCATAGATGGTTCACATAACAGGACTCTGTGCAGACAACCCCCAGGACCAGCCCAGAGCAGGGTAGACTCACTGGGTTGCTAGACCCAGAAGAGACAATAATCACAGTAGTTCAGCTCACAGGAAGTCACATCCATAGAAAAGGGGGAGAGTACTACGTCAAGGGAACACTCCGTGGGACAAAAGAATCTGAACAACAGCCTTCAGCCCTAGACCTTTCCTCTGACAGAGTCTACCCAAATGAGAAGGAACTAGAACACCAATCCTGGTAATATGACAAAACAAGGCTCTTTAACACCCCCCAAAAATCACACTAGGTCACAAGCAATGGATTCAAATCAAGAAGGAATCCCTGACTTACCTGAAAAAGAATTCAGGAGGTTGGTTATTAAGCTAATCAGGGAGGCACCAGAGAAAGGCGAAGCCCAGTGCAAGGAAATCCAAAACAACAATACAATAAGTGAAGGAAGAAATGTTCAAGGAAGTAGACAGCTTAAAGAAAAAACAACCAAAAATTCAGGAAACTTTGGACACACTTTTAGAAATGTGAAATGCTCTGGAAAGTCTCAGCAATAGAATTGAACAAGTAGAAGAAAGAAATTCAGAACACGAAGACAAGGTCTTTGAATTAACCCAATCCAATAAAGAAAATAGAATAAGAAAATATGAACAAAGCCTCCAAGAAATCTGGAATTATGTTAAATGACCAAACCTAAGAATAGTTGGCATTCCTGAGAAAGAAGATAATTCTAAAAGTTTGGAAAACGTATTTGGGGAAATAATTGAGGAAAACTTCCCCAGCCTTGCTACAGACCTAGACATCCAAATACAAGAAGCCCAAAGAACAGCTGGGAAATTCATCATAAAAAGATCATTGCCTAGACACATTGTCATCAGGATATCCAAAGTTAAGATGAAGGAAAGAAACTTAAGAGCTGTGAGACAGAAGCATCAAGTAAACTATAAAGGAAAAGCTATCAGATTAACACTAGGTTTCTCAGCAGAAACCCTACAAGCTAGAAGGAATTGGGGCCCTATTTTCAGCCTCCTCAAACAAAACAATTATTAGCCAAGAATTTGGTATCCAGTGAAACTGAGCATCATATGTAAAGGAAAGATACAGTCTTTTTCAGACAAACAAATGCTGAGAGAATTCACCATTACCAAGCCACCACTATAAGAACTGCTAAAAGGAGCTCTAAGTCTTAAAACAAATCCTGGGAACACATCAAAATAGACCCTCTTTAAAGCATAAATCCCACAGGACCTATAAAACGAAAATATAAGTTAAAAACAAAAAACAAGCAAACAAAAAAACCAAAGTACACAGGCAACAAAGAGCATGATGAATGCAATAGTACCTCACATTTCAATGCTAACATTAAATGTAAATGGCCTAAATGCTCCACTTAAAAGATACAGAACCACAAGCCGGGCATGGTGGCTCATCCCTGTAATCCCAGCACTTTGGAAGGCTGAGGCGGGTGGATCACCTGAAGTCAGGAGTTTTTGAGACCACCCTGACCAACATGGTGAAACCCGTCTCTACTAAAAATATAAAAATTAGCTGGGCATGGTGGTGGGCCCCTGTAATCCCAACTACTCAGGAGGCTGTGGCAGGAGAATTACTTGAATCCTGGAGTTTACAGTGAACCGAGATCATGCCATTGCACTCCAGTCTGGGCGACAGAGCCAGACTCCATCTCCAAAAAAAAAAAAAAAAAGATACAGAACCACAGAATGGATAAGAACTTATCAACCAACTATCTGCTGCCTTCAGGAGACTCTTCTAACATATAAAGACTCACATAAAGTAAAGGAGTGGGAAAAGGCAATTCATGCAAATGGACACCAAAAGCAAGCAGGGGTAGTTATTTTTATATCAGACAAAACAAACTGTAAGCAATAGCAGTTAAAAGAGACAAAGAGGGACATTACATAATGATGCTATTCCACAAGATAGAGAAAGAAGGAACCCTCCTTAATTCAGTCTATGAAGCCAGCATCACCCTAATACCAAAACCAGGGAAGGACATAACCAAAAAAGAAAACTACAGACCAATATCCTTGATGAACATAAATGCTAAAATCCTTAACAAAATACTAGCTAACCAAATCCAACATATCAAAAAATAATCCACCATGATCAAGTGGGTTTCATACCAGGGATGCAGGGATAGTTTAACATATGCAAGTCAATAAATGTGAAACACAATATAAACAGAATTAAAAACAAAAATCACATGATAATCTCAATAGATGCAAAGAAAGCATTGAACAAAATTCAACGTCCCTTTATGATTAAAACTCTCAGCAAAATTGGCATACAAAATTGACATTACCATAGTGTAATAAAAACCACCTATGACAAACCAACAGCCAACATAATACTGAAAAGAGAAAAGTTAAAAGCATTCCCTCTGAGAACTGGAACAAGACAAGTATGCCCACTTTCACCACTCCTCTTCAACATAGTACTGGAAGTCCTAACCAGAGCAATCAGACAAGAGAAAGAAATAAAGGGCATCCAAATTGGTAAGAGGAAGTCAAACTGTCACTGTTTGCTGATGATATGATCATTTACCTTGAAAACCCTAAAGCATCCTCCAGAAAGCTCATAGAACTGATAAAAGAATTTAGCAAAGTTTCTGGATACAAGATTAATGTACACAAAACAGTAGCTCTTCTCTACACCAACAGCAACCAAGCAGAGACTCAAAACAAGAACTCAATCCCTTTTACAATAGCTGGAAAAAAAAAAAAACAAAAAAAAACAAAAAAAATCTTACCTAATGAAGGAGTTGAAAGACCTCTACAAGGAAAACTACAAAACACTGCTGAAAGAAATCATAGATGACACAAATAAATGGAAACACATCCCATGCTCATGGATGGGTAGAATTAATGTTGTGAAAATGACCATACTTCTAAAAGCAATCTACAAATTCAATGCAATCCCCATCAAAACACCACCGTCATTCTTCACAGAATTAGAAAAAACAATTATAAAATTCATGTGAAACCAAAAAAGAGCCCACCTAGCCAAAACAAGACTAAGCAAAAATAATAAATCTAGAGGCATCACACTACCTGATTTCAAACTAGACTAAGAGGCCATAGTCACCAAAACAGCATGGTACTGGTATAAAAATAGGCACATAGACCAATGGAACAGAATAGAGAAACCAGAAATAAACCTGAATAGCCAACTGATCTTTGACAAAGCAAACAAAAACATAAAGTGGGGGAAAGGATGCCCTTTTCAACAAATGGTGCTGTGATAATTGGGTAGCCACACATAGGAGGATGAAACTAGATCCTCAACTCTCACCTTATACAAAAATCAATTCAAGATGAGATTAAGGACTTAAACTTAAGACCTGAAACTATAAAAAATCTAGAAGGTAACATTGGAAAAACCCTTCTAGACATTGGCTTAGGCACGGATTTCATGACCCAAAAGCAAATGCAATAAAAACAAAGATAAATAGCTGGTACCTAATTAAACTAAAGAGCTTTTGCACAGCAAAAGGAACAGTCAGCAGAGTAAACAGAGAACAGAGAAAATCTTCACAATGTGTACATCTGACAAAGGACTAATATCTAGAATCTACAATGAACTCAAGTCAGTAAAAAAAAATCCCATCAAAAAGTGGGCTAAGGGCAAGAATAGACAATTCTCGAAAGAAGATATTCAAATGCTAACAAACATGAAAAAATGCTCAACATCACTAACGATCAGGGAAATGCAAATCAAAACCACAATGTGATACCATCTTACTCCTGCAAGAATGGCCATAATCAAAAAATCAAAAATCAGTAGATGTTGGCATGGATCTGGTTAACAGGGAACACTTCTACACTGCTGATGGGAATGTAAACTAGTACAGCCACTATGGAAAACACTGTGGAGATTCCTTAAAGAACCGAAAGTAGAACTACCATTAGATACAGCAATCCCACCACCGGATATCTATCCAGAAGAAAAGACGTCATTATTCAAAATAGATACTTGCACACTCATGTTTAAAGAAGCACAATTCAAAATTGCAAAATCGTTAAACCAACCCAAATGCCCATCAATCAACGAGTGGATAAACAAACTGTGGTATATATAATACGATGGAATACTACTCAGCCATAAAAAGGAATGAATTAACAGCATTTTCAGTGACATGGATGAGAATGGAGACTATTATTCTAAGTGAAGTAACTCGGGAATGGAAAACCAAACATTGTATGTTCTCACTGATATGTGGGAGCTAAGCTATGAGGATAGAAAGGCATAAGAATGATACAATGGACTTTGGGGACTTGGGGTGGGAAGAGTGGTAGTGGGGCAAGGGATAAAAATCTACAAATATGGTGCAGTGTATACTGCTTGGGTGGCAGGTGCACCGAAATCTCACAAATCACCACTAGAAACTTACTCATGTAACCAAATACCACCTGTATTCCAATAAGTTATGGAAAATTTAAAAAAAAAGAAAAAAAGAGATTCTCAACTGGTTTATCAAGCAAAACTCAATACCATGGTACGTACAAGAGATATACTCAAAGCAGACTAAGTTGAAAAGCCTAAAATTAAAAGGATGGGCAAAGATGTACAGTCATGTGTTGCTCAACAATGGTGATATGTTCTAAGAAATTATGCAATTTTGCCATTGTGTGAAACCACAGAGTGTACTTACTCAAACCTAGACTGTGTCAAATGCATTTGCTGCATCTACTATGATGATTGTATAGATGTGTGTGTGTGTATGTGTATGTGCCTGTATGCACATGCATGTACATGCATACATGGTAAATTACATTAATTGATTTCTAAGTATTAAACCATCCTTTGATTCCTGGAATAAAACCTACTCAGCCAGGATATATTACCTTTTCTGTATATGTTGAATACAATTTGCCATGATTTTGTTTTAAATTTTGTGCTAGGTTTCATGTCAAATATTGATCTGTGGTTTTCTTTTATTATAATGCCTTTGGTTTTCATATGAGGGCAATATTGGCCTCACAGAATGGCTTGGGAAGCAATTCCTCCTCTTCAATTTTCTGGAGGAATTTGGGTAGGTTTGGTATTATATCCCCCTTAAATGTTGGGATGAAGTTGCCATTGAAGCCATCTGGACCAGGACTTTTATTTGTAGACAGGTGTTTAAATACAAAGTCAATTTTTAAAATAAATGTTGGGCTATTCAGATTATATCTACATCTATCTAGCTATATCTATCTACCTACTTACCTCCTTACCTACCTAGCTAGCTAGCTATCAATACACACACACACACACACACACACCCATTTTCTAAAGATGTAATCCATATACCATGTAATTCACCTCCTTAATGTACACAAGTTCATTGTTTAAAATTTATTCACAAAGTCGTGCAGCTGTCATCACAACCAATTTCAGAACATTTTCTTGCTTCAGAAAGAAACCTCATACTCATTGCCACTCAGTCCCCAGTTACCTCCACCTGCTCAATCCTAAACAACCACTAATTTGCTTTCTCTATATAGATTTGCCTATTTAGGACATTTCATGTAAATGGAGTCATACAATGTGTGGTCTTTTGTAAAGAGATTATTTCACGTAGCATAACACTTTCAAATTGCATTCGTGGTGTAGCAGTGTTATGGACTGAACATTTGTGTCCACCCTTAAATTCATATGTTGAAACTGTACCCCTTAATGTGATGGTATTAGAGGCTGGGCCTTTGAGAGGTAATTATTAATATGATTAGATGAGGGTGGAACTCACATGAATGGAATTAGTGCCCTTATAAAAATTATAAGAAAGTCTGCCTCCCCTTTTTCTTCCCACCACGTGAGGATACAAGGAGAGGACAGCCATTTGCAGCCCAGGAAGAGGGCCCTCACCAGACACCAATCTGTTGGGCACCTTGATCTTGGATTTCCCAGCCTCTGAACTATGAGAAGTAAATGTTTATTGTTTAAGCCGTTCAGTTTATTAAAAAAAATTTTTTTTTTTTTTTTTGAGGCAGAGTCTTGCCCTGTCGCCCAGGCTGGATGGAGTGCAGTGGCGCGATCTCGGCTCGCTGCAAGCTCCACCTCCCGGGTTTATTTACACCTTTCTCCTCCTCAGCCTCCCGAGTAGCTGGGACTACAGGCGCCCACCACCACGCCCAGCTAATTTTTTGTATTTTTAGTAGAGACGGGGTTTCACCGTATTAGCCAGGATGCTCTGAATCTCCTGACCTCGTGATCTGCCCGCCTCAGCCTCCCAAAGTGCTGGGATTACAGGCGTGAGCCACTGTGCCTGGCCCAGCCTATGTAATTTTTTATAGGAGCCCAAATTTACTAAGATAAGCAGTTACCAGTATTTCCTTCTTTTTATTCCTGAAAAATATTTTATGAATATGCCACATTTTATCTGTTCATTAACTAATGGACATTTGGATTGTAGCCAATTTGTTGCTATTATAAATGTTGCTATGGGCATTCAGATACAACGTTTTGTGTAGACATGTATTTTCATTTCTCTTGGGTATATATCTAGGCAAAGAATTCCTGGGTCATATCACGCCAACAATGTAAAAAGTTCTGATTTGTCTACATCCTCACCAACACTTGTTGTGTCTTTTTTAGTATAGCCATGTTCTTGGGTGCAAAGTGGTATATCATTGTAGTTTTGTTTTGCATTTCTCTAATGTCTAATGATGTTGAACATCTTTTTATGTGCTTTTTAACTACTTGCATATATTTTTTAAAATATTAATTCACATCCTTTTCCTGTTTGTATATTGGTTTATTTCATTTTTAAAAAAAATTTTGAGTTGTAAAACATTCACATATTCTATATACAAATCATTTGTCAGGTATATGGTTTGCAGACATTTTTCCCCAATCTGTGGGTGGCCTTTTTACTCTTTGACAGTTTCTTTTGATGTACAAAAGGTTTTAATTTATATAAAGTTCAATTTATCTATTATTTCTCTTGTTGCTTGTGGTTTTGGTGTCATATATAAGAATATATTGCCTAATATGAGATTGTGAATATTTATCCCTGTGTTTGCTTCTAAGAATTTTATAGTTTTAGCTCTTACATTTAGATCTTTAATGCATTTTGAATTAATTTTGGTATATGATATAAGAAAGGGGTCCTTCTTCATTCTCTTGCATTTGGTTATTCATTCAGTTGCCCTAGCATCATTTGATGAAAAGACTATTCTTTCCCCCATTAAAGTCTTGGCACTCTTGTCAAAAGTCAGTTGACCATAGACACATACTTTTTGTACTGGACTCTTGATTATAGTTCATTGATCTATGTGTCTATCCTGATGTCAGTACAATACTGTTTTGAGAGTACGGCTTGGTAGAAAATTTTGAAATCAGTTAAGTGTGTGTCCTCCTACTTTACTGTTCATTTTCAAGATTGTTTTGACTATCCTGGTTCCCTGCAATTCCATATAAATATTAGAATCAGCTACTCAGCTTTTATGAACAAGTCAGCAGGGATTCTCATGGGATTTTATTGAATCTGTGGATCAGTTGGATCACTTTGATGCATATAGCCATTTTAAGAATATTTGCCTTCTAATGCATGCACATGGACTGTTTTATCATTTACTTAAGACTTTTAAAAATTTCTTTCAACAATGTTTTGTAATTTTCAGAGTAAAAATTTTATACTTCTTTGATAAATTTACACATATATATTTTATTCTTTTAATGCTATCACATATGAAATTGTTTTAAAATTTTCATTTTGGATTGTCCATTGCAAGTGTATGAAAATACAGTAATTTTTCTTCTTTTTATTGATGCATACATAATAGATGTACATATTTTCAAGGTACATGTGATAACTTGACACATTTACGCAGTCAAATCAGGGTAATTGGAATATCCATCATACAATTTAATTTTGTATATTAATATATTTTGCAATATTCCTGAAGTTGTTGACTAGTTCTGATCATTTTTAAGTAGATTTCTTAGGACTTTCTATATAAAAGATTATGTCATCAGTGAATACAGAT
Source organism: Chlorocebus sabaeus (assembly GCF_047675955.1). NCBI lineage: Eukaryota > Metazoa > Chordata > Mammalia > Primates > Cercopithecidae > Chlorocebus > Chlorocebus sabaeus. The sequence goes on along the minus strand of NC_132911.1, from coordinate 26,531,981 downwards.
AGTTTTACTTCTTCTTTTCCAATTCCAGTACCTTTCGTTTCTTTTTCTTGCCTAATTGTCCTGGCCAAAACCTCCAGTACAATGTTAAACAGAAATGGCAAGACCAGACATCCTTGTATTGTTGCTAATCCTAGGGTAACATTTCTAGTCTTTCTCTATTAATTCTAAGGTTACCTGTGGTTTTTTTAATAGATACCATTTTGCAAGTTGAGGGAGTTCCTATGTATTCCTAATTTGTTGACTGTTTTTATCCTGAAAGAGTGTTGGATTTTATTAAACATTTTTTCTGCATCTATTAAAATTATTATGTAGTTTTTGTTTTTTATTCTATTGTAATTGATTTTCAGATATTATACCAACCTTGCATCACTTGGATAAATCCATCTTGTTTACAGTGTATAATTTTTTTTTTATGTTGCTGGATTCAGTTTGCTAGTATTTTGTTGAGGAGTTTGCATTCATAGTCATAAGAGATGTTGTTTTGCAGTTTTGTTTTCTTATGATATTTTGGTTTTAGTATTGGGATAATGCTAACTTCTAAAATAAGCTAAAAAGTAGTCCTTTCCTGTCTATTTTTTTGGAAGGCTTTGTGAAGAATTGTTTTTTTAAAAAAGGTTTGCTAGAATTCATTGGCAAAACTATCTAGGCCTGGGCTTTTCCTTGTGGGTAGGTTTGCAATTATTAATTCAATTTCTTCACTTGTTATAACTTGTTATAGATTTATTCAAGTTTTCTGTTTCTTTTTGAGTCATTTTCTATAGTTTATGTCTTTCTAAGAATTTGGGTACATTTTATCTAATTACTTAAATTTTTGGCATACAATTGTTTGTGTTATTCCATTATAATACTTTTTTTATTTCTGTTAGATCTGTAGTGATGTCTTCTGTTTCATCCCTGATTCTAGTAATTTGACTCTTCTTTTTCTTTGATTGATGTAGCTAAAGATTTTTCAATTTTTTGATCATTTAAAATATACGAAATGATTTAAAAATCATTATTATTTTCTGTATTGAAAATCATTTATTTTCTGTATTGCTTTCCTATTCTGTATTTTACCAATTTTCACTGTAACAGCTATTATTTTCTTTGTCCTGCTTACTTTAATTTTGGTTTGCTGTGATTTTTTTTCCAGTGTCTTTAAGTGGAAGATTAGGTGGTTAATATGAGTTCTTTCTTCTTTTTTAATATAGACACTTACAACAGCAATTAACCTCTAAGCACTGATTTTTTCTAGCTGCATCTCATATATTGTGGTATGTTGTGTCTTCAAATTCATTCATCTCAAGTGATTTTCTAATTCCTCTTTTTTGATAATTCTTTTTTGATCCACTTGTTATTTATGAATGTGTTGTTTCCCTAATTTCTTTCCACTATTGATTTCTATTTTCATTCAATTGTGGTTGGAGAACATATTTTATATTACTTCCATTTCTTTATACTTATTGAAGCTTGTTTTATGCTTTACCATTTTATTTATTGGATAATGCTCCATGTGTGCTTGACAAGAATCTATACACTGATGTCATTGGGGATGGAGTGTTTCATACATGTCTATTAGGTCTTGTGGTTTATAGCGTTGTTCAGGTCTTTTATTTCCTTGTTGCTTTTCTGTCTGCTTGTTCTATCTATTGTTGAAAGTAATGTGCTAAAGTCTCCAACTATATTGTGAAAATTGTCTATTTCTCTCTTAATTTTCTGGTGTTGAGGGTTCTGTTGTTAGGTGCATATATATATACACACACACACACACATATATATATATGTAATTATTATCCCTTCCTAATGTATTGATCCTTTATCGTTAAAAATGTTTCTGTTTAAAATATTTTTGTTTTAAAGTTCATTTTGAAAACACGTTTTCTCTAATATTGGTATAGCCACTTCAGCTTTCTTTTGGTTGCTGTTTGTATGCTATATATTTTTTCTTCCCTTTGCCTCCAATCTATTTGAATCTTTGAATCCAAAGTTTATCTCCTAGAAATGGCATATAATTAAACCTAGATTTCCATTCTAGTTTGACATTCTCTGCCTTGTTTGAATTATTTAATTCATTAACACTTAATGCTATCGTTGATAAGGTTGGGTTTACTTCTGCCATTTTACTTTTTGTTTTCTCTATGTCTCATTCTTTTTTGTTCTATTTCTTCTCTACTGCTTTTTTTACACTAAATTAATATTTTGTGATGCAACATTTCAGTTTCTTCAAGTATCCTTTAACTTTTTTAGTTATTTCTTTAGTAATTGTTTTAGTTTACCATATACATCTTAACTTGAAAGAAACAACTTCAGATTTATACTTAATCCCGTTGAATACAGTGATGTTGCTCCAACTTTTTGCTGAGTATAGGTCACACTTTTCTGCTTTTTCATGTCTTATATATTTTTTAAATAGTACTTTTTTTAGTACATATTGCAGGAACTCTGAGTGCTGAACCCTATCACACCTTTCCCAATTCTCCAGAATTTTTGTTTGTTTATTTGTTTAATAATTTGAATGAATTATTTTATTTAATTGTATTTCCCCCACAGTATGAAGACTCTGATGTCCTTACTGAGAGAGCACAGCCTTCAGGAAAAACACAGTTATCCTGAGATAACAGCAGTTTGACTATTTCTTTCCCCATTAGGCTGTCCGTCTCTGTTGGTATCACAGCCAGCTGTTAGCTCCACTAATTGCCAGCTGATTATTCTATCGGTTTTGATGATGCCATGGAGCATAAATTGCTCCACAGTCTGATTAATTACATTTAGGCATCTTCACAGGAGCAGTTTTTGAGGCTAGTCTTTGAGATTTTTTCTAATCACAGGAGTGCTCATTCTCTCCAATAAACGAGCTGGCCTACAGTTTACCTTGTTGCTCTCATTGAGCTAGAAGTTTCCTCTTAATTGCCTGCTACCAAAATTTCTATTGCTTTCATAAGAGCCCTTTAACTTTAAGTTTTCAACACTTTATTCTAAATTAAAACTGTTCCTTTGAGGAGAGCCTTTGGAGCTCTGTCTTCTTATAGTCTGTCCCTCTCCTGGGAAAAATCTCTGAGCCCCTGTTCAGGAGTCAGGAGCAGGAATGGTGGCCCACTTCTCTCTGAGTGACACTGGAATTTATAAGTACAGTACTGAGTGGGGGCAGTGGTCACTGGTCATTACACCTTGTTTATTTTAGTGTGGAAATTCTACCCCATGAACAAGCTAGGGTGAGTATAATCAGAGCCCCCATATCCTTCACCTTTTGTTCTTGTAATAGAGCTTCTACCCCATGAGTGAGAATCAGGTGAAAGAAGGGATCTCCAAACTCTCGGCTGCACAAGTCTGGAATTTTACCTCCACAACAAAGATCTAAAGGGATAACAAGGTGGTAACCTTCTCCTTCCAGGGAGATGCCATAATTCTTGACTTGGAGAAAAGAAAGACTTCTTGACCACAACTATACAGAGTGGAGCTTCCATCAGAGGGAGATTCTCATGGCATCAAACCAAAAGTTGTCCTGTATTTCTTCTTGAGACACATTTGGTGATTACATCTTTCAAAGAACTTATTCATTTGATCTAAACTGATGAAGTTATCAATGTAAGGTTGTTCATCATATTCTTCCATTATCCATTTAATATTTGTAGGTACTATTGTGATATCACCTCTCTAACTTCTGATATTGGCAATTTATGTGTTCTCTCTTTTTCTTCTAGTCTCTCTAGAGGATTATCAATTGTATTCATTTTTCTCAAAGAACCATCTTTTGGTTTCAATGATTTCATATAATGTTTACCTGTTTTCTATATTATTTATTTTTGCTCTGATATTATTACCTTTTTGCCCACTTTGAGTTTTGTTTTCTCTTCTTTTTCTAGTTTCCAGTTTTTGAGTTGGAGCAGTGATCATTGATTTGAGAATTTTCTTCTCTTATAACGTAGTTTGCTATACTCTATTTATAATATACTATATAGTTTGCTATGTTGTATTTATAATACAGTTATTATACCACAAATTCCACCCTAAATACTGCTTTAGTGGCATCACACACATTTGTATATGCTGTGTTTTTATTTTAATGAGCTAAAAACACTTTCTAGTTTTTCTTTTGATTTCCCTTCAATCCTTGAATTATTTAAAAGTTTGTTATTTTCCAAATATTTTTAAATAGTTAAAAGGTCTTTCTTTTTATTATTGATTTTTTAATTTAATTCATTCTAGTTGAGGGAACATACTTCATATAACTTGAATCCTTTACAATTTATTGAGTCTTATCATGTGGCCCTGAATATATTTTATCTTGATAAATGTTTTATGTACACTTGAAACCAATATGTGTTTTTGTTGTTGTTGCTGGGTACAATATCCTATAAGTTTCAAGTTGCTTGATGGTGCTGTTTAAGTCTCCTATATACTTACTGATTTTCTATATACCTGTTCTATGAATCATTGAAGGACAGGTATAGAAATCTCCAACTATAGTCATGGATTTGTCAATTTTTCCTTATAGCTCTATCAGAATTTGCTTCATGTATTTTAAAGCTTTATTATTAAGTATATAAATGTTTAGGATTGTTATGCCTTTTTAATATATTGAACCTTTTATCATTATAAGGTAATCTTCTTTATCCCCAATAATATTATTTTCTTTGAAATCTACTGTATCTGATTTTACTACAATCATTTCAACTTTCTTTTATTTAGTGTTAGCTTAATGTATCTTTTCCATTCTTTCACTGTTAACCGCCTTATGTCTTTATATTTAAAATATTTTTTTAGAGGTACTTTAATACAGTCTGACAGTCTCTGCCACTTAATTAGACTGTCTGAACCATTTACATTTAATGTAAGTAGTGATATGGTTAGGTTTAATGCTACTATCTTCCTATGTGGTTTTTATTTGGCCCATCTACTCTTTGTTCCTCTTTCCAATTTTTTTGCCTCTTTTTCGATAAATAATATATTTTAATTTGTATTAATCGAATATTTCAACTACCTTTTTGGCATATAAGCTATATTTATTTATTTTGTTATTTTACTGTTTGTTTCACGGTTTATAACATACATCTTTAACTTAATACAATTCACATGAAAGCAGTATTATACCACTTCACATATAGTAAAATGACCACATAATAATATAGTTTCATTTTTCCCCTTCTGATCTTTACACTATTTTGTCATACATTTTACTTATACATATGTTGTATACCTCAATATATGGTGGTGTTATTTTTATTTACAAAGTTGATTACCTTTTAACAACGTTTAAATGGCAAGAAAGTTATGTATAATGATCAATGTAGTTAGCATTTCTATTTCCTGTCATTCTTTCATGTACATTCAGGTTTTCATCTTCTATCATTTTTCTTCTACCTGAAAGAATTTATCATTTCTTGTAAGGTTGATGAATTTTTTTCTTTTTTATGTGGAAAAAGTCTTCATTTTCTCTTCATTTTTTAAAGTTTTTTTTTTTTTTCTGGGTAGAGAATTCTAAATTGACAGTTTTTAATGCAATATTTTCAAGATGTTACTTCACTGTCTTGCCTAATTTATTCCTGAAAAGAAATCTTTCATATTTATCTTTGTTCTCTTATGCATAATTTATACTTTTTCTCTGCCTGCTTTTAAGCTTTCTTTTTTTATCACTGGTTTTGAGAAATTTGATTATGGCAAGCCTTACTGTAGTTTTCTTTCTTTCTTTATTTTTTTGGAATTTGTTTAGATTCTTGAAGCTATGGGCTTATAATTTTCATCAAAATTGGAAAACATGCAGTCATAATTTCTTCAAATATTTTGTTCTGTTCCCTTATCTCTCTTCTCTTTCAGAGACTTAATTGCATATATGGGCTGTTTAATGATGTCTCTCAGCTTACTGATGCCCTTTTCATTAAACATGTATTTTCTGTTTTATTTTGATAGTTTCTGATGCTTTGTCTCCAAGTTTAATATTTTTTCTGCAATGTCTAATCTGCCATTAATCACATCCCTGCATTTTTCATCTTACATTGTTTAGTTTTTATCTTTAGAGGTTTCATTTAGATTGTTAAACCAACTTACATTTATCTATTTATCATTGTTTCCATGCAGAATTCAGTTATAATAACTATTTTAATGTCCTTGTCTACTGAGTCTCCATATCTGTGTTAGTTTTAGGTTGATTTTCATTGACTATTTTTCTTCTCATAATGGGTCATATTTCCCTGCTTATTTGTATAGCTAGCAATCTTTAATTGGATACCAGATATTGTTAATTTTGCCTTGTTGGATGCTGGATATTTTTTGTATTTCTATATTCTCAAGTTTGTTCTAGTATGTAATTAAGTATTTTGGAAATAGTTTGATCCTTTTGGATCTTGCTATGAAGATTTGCTAGACAGGACCAAAGAAACATTTTGTCTATAGTAATCATTATTTCCCACCATTGAGTCAAATCCCTTCTGGGTACTCTATCCAATCGTCCATTAATTGTAAAGTTTCCCACTCTGTTGGATACAGGCACTTTTTCAGGCCCAGATGAGCATCAGGCACTATTCCTTGTAATTATTTTAAATTTTCTTCTCCCAGATATTTTCTTTCTCATATGCTGCTCTATACAATGCTGAACACTCAAAGTGGACCCTCTGGAGAGCTTCAGCATTCTTTCTCTTTCTACGTAGTATTCTCCTCTCTAGTACTCTATGCTACAAACTCTAGCAGTCAGGTTCCACCTGGACTTTCACCTATGTTTCCTCAATTCAACGAGCCTATAGGGCTTTCCCTGGGTTTCCCCTCCTTGTTCTGATGCTCTCTCAAGGCAGTAAGCTTGGACAATTACAGGGCTTACTTCATTTGTTTCCCATCTGTTGGGAGGCGCCGTCCTTCACTGTTTGATATAGTGTCTTAAAAACTACTGTTTTATGTATATTGGCTGTTTTATTTACTTATTTTTATTTTGAATGTTTCAAGTATAAGATAAATCCAGTCCCTGTTTTATTTTTATTAGCTATGAAAGTCTGGAGAACATACTTTTAAAACTTACAGGAAATGGAAGGAAATTTTAAATAAGATCTGGAATCTTTCACAAGGAAATTAAATAAGGCAAAATTATATTTAAACATGAAAGATGAGACAGATGTAAGAGAGCTGACAACATTAAAAAATGTCATGGCCGGGCGCGGTGGCTCGCGCCTGTAATCCCAGCACTTTGGGAGGCCGAGGTGGGTGGATCACGAGGTCAGGAGATCCAGACCATCCTGGCTAACACGGAGAAACCCCGTCTCTACTAAAAATACAAAAAAAAATTAGCCGGGCGTGGTGGCGCACCTGTAGTCCCAGCTACTAGGGAGGATGAGGCAGGAGAATGGCTGAAAAAAAAAAAGAAAGAAAAAAAAGCTTTCTTAAACTAAACTTTTTTGAGAATAATATTTTATGGAAAAATTTTAAAGATAGTACAAAAAGTTACCATATACCCTACACCCAGTTTCCCTTATTATTTACCCTTAACATTAGTATAGTGCTTTTGTCACGATTAATGCGTTTCTATTTTATATCAATGCACTTTGTATTAACTAAAGTTCATAATTTATTTAAATTTTCTTGGGATTTACCTAATATTTATTTTCTATTCCAGAATCCTGCCCAGGATACCACAATCGTTTTATTTATCATATCTCCCCAGGTTCTTTGACAGTTTCTAAGGCTTTCCTTGTTTTGATAACCTTGACAGTTTTGAAAAGTGCTAGTCAGGAGTTCTATAGTATGTACCTCAACTGGGATTCAGTTGATTATTTTTCTCATGATTAAGCTGGGATTATGTGCTTTGGGAAGGAAGACCACAGAGGTAAAATATCATTATCATCACATCATATAGTGAGAATATATGACCAACATGATTTAGAATTGTTGATATAGAACTTGTTCAGCTGGCTGAGGTAGTGTTTGTGGGATCTCTCCACTGCAAAGTTACTTTCCCCCCATCCATACTGTATTCTTTGAAAAAAAGTCACTATGCAGAGCTCACACTTAAGGAGTGAGGAGTTATGCTCCACCTTTTTGAGGGCAGAGTATCCACATAAATTATTTGAAATTCTTCTGTTTGGGCAATTTGTTTATTCTTTCACATATATTTATTCAATCATTTTCTTACATAAGTATAGACTCATAAATATTTATCTTGTTCTTCTGGTTATAATCCAATAATACTTTATTTTATTGCTCAAATTGTTCTGGCTTTGGCCATTGGAAGCTCTTTTCAGTTGGCTCCTGTATCCCTTTGGCATACCCCCATCACTGCGGATTTTTTGTTTTAGCACTTTCTTACTTTCTGGCACTATACAATTCTCCAAGCTCATCTTGTATATTTCCTTCTCTACCAAGTTCAAAAATCAGCTATTTCTCCAAAGAGCCCTGGTTCCTTTTATTAGAGAAAGGTATTAGAAACCAAGATCTGGGTGCTAGGGATACTCATTGCTAATGGAGTACCATTGCTTGTAGGCCCTCCTGTCAGCTAACAGAACAAGAAAATATATGTGTATATAGTAACTCAAGTATATACACATATCTATAACTATTCCATATGTACCCATCTGTGTTAAGCTAAACATAAGTTCATACAGATGCTAACAAATCTAATCAATTACCACATGGATCATTTTCTTCTCCTTCCCTTGCTTATCTATAACCTCCTACTCCAACAGTGAAAAATGTGACTTCCACCATTTGTCATCCATTTATGTAATTGTCCAATTCCAGTATACACGTGTAGTGGTATTGGAATTGTTCATTTGTACCCCTTATGAAACAACTGTATCAATTAGAGCACAGTGTTTATGTGTGGCTCATTTTGCCTTTAGTCTTACAGTCTCAACTCATTTTCACACGTAGTAAGGTCAATGCTTTTTTCCCCCCACCACTCTCATTGAAGTTGTTTCATATGTTTGTAGTACAATAGATTGTTTTGTAACATTAATTATTCTACCCTGGATGTGGTGACATCCTGAATGATAACTTTTTTAATGACTTTAGACCCAGAGAATAAAAGAATCAATACTGCATCAAATAGAATAAATGATAAAACCTTGAGAAATTTTCTCAGTAATGCAGAAGAAAATGCCAAAAATATGAAAGAGATTAGAAAAGGAAAACATTTCCCCAAATAAATTAAGCTCAAGTAAATCCACATAAGAAAATTTTGAAAAAATATTGTTTAAAGTGTTTTTGTAATACACTAAAACTTGTATTTAAAGTTCAAACAATTACGATAATGTAGTAAAGATGTAGAGAGCGACTGAAAGCTCAACTGAATAAAAGGCAAAGTCCAGAAACCAGCCTAAAAACAGATTGGAGTTTAACACAGTATGAAAATGGCATTTAAAATCAGCCTCCTCTGATATTCTTTCTGATCCCAATCTTTTATGCCAATCTTTCACCCACACAATTATATTTTCCAAACGCAGTTATTGCTATAATGGGCACTGTTCTTTAGGAGCTTTGCCATGAGATATTCTGGCCATGGTCATACAGTCTTGTGTGGCTGTTATTAGAACATCTAACTCACTCAAAGGGAGTGACCAACTGTCGTAGTCTGTTCCTGCTACTATAACAAAATACCACCTACTAGGTAACTTATACACAACAGAAATCTATTTTTCACTGTTCTGGCAGCTGTGAAGTCCAAGATCATGGTGCCAGAAGACTTCGTGGCTGGTGAGGGCTGCTCTCTGCTTCCAAGGTGGTGCCTTGTTACTTTATCCTCCAGAGGAGACAAATGCTGTGTCCTCAGATGGCAGAAGAGATCAAAGGGCAAGAGACACTAGGTTACTTGCTTCAAACTATTTTCTAAGAGCACTAGCCATGAGGGTGAATCTTTCATGACTTAATTGCATTCCAAGGGTCCCCACCTCTTAAACCATCGCCTTGGGGTTTAAGTTTCAACACATGAATTTTGAAAGAACACATACATTCAAACCATAGCACCAACCATGCCTATCACTGTGCCCAAAGTGGCTCAGCAAACCTATTTATGGTTGGAACAATAGCAATATGGAAGAGAACTTGATACAAGTGTTGGGCCAGACAATAACAATTCACAAGTCTCCAGTAGGAGGAAGCATTTGAGACATACTTCATCTAGAATGCCTGGGTGGGGCAAGGATGAGATTTTCCCTGGTGAAAGAAATCTAATCTCGGTAAACGATGTCAAGGCCCCAGCACAGCTTACTGCAGGTCAGGAAACCAAGGCAGATATTTATATGAAGTAAATCAACCCAGGCCCCAAATACCAGGAATGAGGAGGCAAGACCTCAGGAGACTCTGGTCTCTGATATTGGTGCAGGGACTCAAGCCAGCTGAACCTCCTGGAGGTTAAATGCCTACAGCTGGCAAGGTTGGAGATTGCAGGTATTGTGAAATCAATTCCTTGGAAATAGGCTGAATCGAGAATATTCATAAATGAAGGAAGAGGATACATGAAGAGAGACGAAAAGCTGCTGCAGATACTAATATCTTGTGATTTTCTCAACAGATGTGCTCTTAACATACTTTTACTATTTTTGGAACTCCCTCTGACTGATCCGGGTCTGGGTGAAATGCTTTCATCAGCTATAGTCCTACAAGAAAACGGAACACATTTTGGAGCTATCTCTTAAGGCAGTGTTTCTCAAAGTAGGAAATTTGCACCCCAAGAAATGGTGTGTCCTGCATCATTTCCTCACATCCCTACAGCTGGAAAAAAATGTCTTCACATAGCCTCATCTTTTTTTGGTCAACACCTCCCCATTCTTCCCCCAGGCCCCACTTTGTCCTGGAGTTGAGGAAAGTGCTGAAAGGAGGAGCCTTGCCAAAGTCAAACTTGAAAGATTCATAATTTAGCCTTTGGCTGGGCCTGCTGTTTTCATGTGAGAGCCAAGAATAAACCTGAATCAGACCAATGCCACTTTCTGAAGCCAGGAAATTTTAGAATCACAACCAGGGTACAAGTCTAGAAAACATACATTATCTTTTGCTGTTACATTTCTGTTGATGTTTCATGATTTGTATTCCCATTGTGTGTGTGTGTGTGTGATTATACAGTGATGGTATTATATGTAAGAGTGAGATTAAATATACCAACCTGCATCCTATAATCAAGGCTCCTCCGTTCCTTGACATGAATTCCCAGACGAAGCCATCACCATCTTAATAGTTCCGATTCTTTCCCTATGCCCATCTTCTTCTGGTTCTTCATTTTCAGTGAAGTGCCTAAAGCTTTTTTATGATATAAGTAACTTGTACTCTTCATAAAAGGAAACTAACATTTATAAAGTGCCTACAATGCATTATTTTTGTTTAACCCTAAAAAAATCAACAAGATAGATATCACTGTTACTTTTACAAATGAAGACATATTTTAAGAAAATTAATTTGCTCAAAATCTCACAGCTATTAGGTGAGAGAAATGATATTTGAGTATAAGGATGTGTGCTGTTAACAACCATATACTTTCTACAATGTCTTAGTTTAGTGGTAAAAGTGGAATTAGTTTTAAGGTATAGGGAGAACAATATAGGCCTTACAAATGATCTCAGAAAACACAACAGATTCAAACACCACTGAATGTATTCAGAACGATTAACTTATGCCAACACTACTAAGAGGAACACAGGAAAGCAAAATAAATAATTACAAAGATTTCTTCAAATATATTTAACCCAATCCCAATTCATCTTTATCCATTTTTAACTTGGTGAGGACTGGAGGAAAAAGGGGGTATTGTTCCATGAATGGAATGCTCAGATTAAGGAAACTGAATTAAAACATTGTTTTTGATACCTATAATTTAATAACCACAATTTTTTAAAGTTTGTTATGGCTGAGTGTGGTGTTTCACACCTATAATCCCAGGACTTTAAGAGACCTAGGCAGGAGGATCACTTGAGCCCAGGAGTTTGAGACCAGCCTGGGACCCCATCTCTACAAAATTAAAAATATATTTTTTAAAATTAGCCAGTCATGGTGATATGCACCTATGGTCTCATCTACTTGGGAGGCTAGGGTGAAAGAATCGCTTGATCCCAGAAGGTCGAGGCTACAGTGAGCTGTGATCATGCCACTGCAGTCCAGCCTAAGTGACAGAGCAAGACCCTGTCTCAAAAATAAAAAAATAAAAAATAGTTTTTAAAGCTTGTCATAATCACTGAGAAATGTGATTCTTTAGATATTGCTTATCCTACAAATCAATAAAATCAAAGAATCAGAATTTTTTAAAAAGAATACACCTTTGGAAATTATCTTAGCTAATGATTTTCAAACCCATGGTGCCCTTAAGTTTCCACAGAAATCTTCCAGAACCTTAGAAGGGCTGAGAGAAAAATCAGTGTCAGAAGAAAGCAGTGAAAATTAGTGGACTCCCAAATAGAATCTTTTGGGGAAAAAACATGATTGCTTTACTTTAAAAGTCTGGAAATACTTGTTGCAGAGACTGCTCACCGTATAACTCCTCTTCTAGTCTCTCTTTTCTCATTAGTAACAGAATCCCAATTTTATTGGAGATGGCAATATACTCAGTTCGAGAACTGCATTTCCCAGCCTCCCTGACAGAGATTAAATTCCAGCAATGAGACTTAGCAGAAGTATGATATGGGACTGCTAGGACGGCTCCTTAAAAGGCATGGCCACCCTTTTGTCCTATTTCCCTTATTTTCTCTGTGCTGGAATATGCAGGTGATGGCTACAGTTCCAGTCCTCAATGTGAACTACAGGGGACCTTGAAGGCAGAAGTCCTGCACTGAGCATGAAGCAACTCAAAGCAAGGAGCTTCAGTTTGAGATGACCAGATGGTGCCACCAGACCATCTCAGTCCTAGACTGCCTGTCTCCAGGCCTGTTTTACACAAGTGAAACAATAAAATCCTATCCTGCTCAAGTCAGTGATCTTGCCTGTCACACCAATGAAATTCCTAGTGATAAACCACATTTAACATATAAAGTATCCGAGGCCTTAAAAATTTGCCTTTCAGAAAGGAGTCAGGGCTAAAGGAGTTAAACATTTATCCACTGTTTTTTCTTGGAAGCCCAGTTTTAGTAACTTCCCAGTCATCTGAGCGTTCCTAATGGAGAAGCTGTGAACATTTACTAGAGCACATGCTCATAATTCACAGTTACTTTTACAGCAAGTAAAGGGAAATTTATACACATCTGTGAAATTAAGCCAAGCCATATAAAACTTACTCTCAGAAACAAGTGAAACCAGTGGGCCATAAAACTAAAACACACACAAATTAAAACAATTTAAAAATGATAGTAAAATACGCTATTACATTAGGTCAATACATTTTTATTTGGGACAAAAACTTTAGAAGGAGTTAATATAAAATGCCCATTAAATCTAGCTAGAAAGTTAAAAATGCAGTAGGAAAATATGTAGCGTTGTAGAGTTAAAGGGGGTAAGTATCCAAATAATACAACACTTGGGTGTGTGTTTTTACCAAAGATATTTAGATAAGTTTTGATTTGGGGTTTTGAAGTGGGAATTACAGAAAAGATAAAAGAGAGAGAGAGAGTCTAAGAAATATACTTGACTGTGTGTCATGGTGAAAGCTGTTACTCTGACTTCATACCAGTCATGCCCATAACTTCCCTTTTATTTGTGAAAAGTCTGAGAATTGTGTACAAAAGAAATGAGAAATAAAACCAAAGCCCTCTTTCTTTCCAAAATGTTGGCCAATCCAGTCTGGTACCTTTTCCTTTTGTTTTGTTTTTGCTCTGAGAGATTTTTTGAAGGAGTATTTGTATCCCTAGGTCAGTATTTCTCCATCTAGGCACTGCTGACACTTAGGCTAGATAATTCCTTGTCATGAGGGCTGTCCTGAGCATTGCAGGATGCTTGGCCTCTACCTGCTAGAAGCCAGTAGCAACAACTCCCACACAGTCATGACAATCAAAACTGTCTCCAGACATTGTCAAAGTCCTGTGGCGGGAAATCGACTCACAGTTGAGGACCACGATTTAGGCTGTGTTTTACTTCACTCAAAGGTTACAGAAATTGCCTGATGCTAAGCAAGTTATAAGCAAGAAAATAATTTGCACACTCCTTCTGCCAATTTTTAAAATCCATTATCTTAGAGGAGTTGTACAACAGAGTTGACTTAGAGAGGCTCCTCTAAGCCCAGCTATGGGCTCCCCTCACATAAAGACTCCTGTATCTCTGCTCAGACCTTGAGAACTTAATGCTTCTGATGGCCAAGTCATCCTGGGCATGGGGAGAGCAAGGGAAGCACTCTCCCTGCTAGTAACTGGTCTTTACTACTGCTCCTTGTTTTCTTCCCTTTGGCCTTGAGGGTACTTTCTGGCAAGACAGGAAAGAAGGCCTGAATATTTCCTAGTAGAAACACTGTCAGAGTCTTTCCTGGTCAAATTGCCTCTGACTCTAATGAAAGAACTTGGAGTCAGAGCAGAAGTGTCCCCATCTTTCCCAAAAGGCCATGGGCTATGCTGGACAGTACGTAGTTTCCCTTTGCAGTGTTCCTGCAGAATACATTTGCTAAAGTTACACAGAATCTGGTTCCAGTTGGAAACTATTCGCTTACCCACCTCTCCTTTGTTTTATACCCAACTGGAATATCCCCAGAACTGCAGCACAGTTGAAATATTGGTACTCAAAACTAGAGAAGTGTAGCATCCAGGTGTCAAAAATGTTCATCAATTTCTGTAAGAAATAAGTGGCAAGATTGAAGGAAAGGTCCACCTACTTGAGAGTCACCATGTGAGGAGAAAAAAACCCATCTGGAGAGCATGTGAAAAGCTTCCCCAGGGTCCCCTGGGGTCGTTTGTTTCATGTAATTGCATATTCATCAGTCAGTGTCTGACTTCATCTTTGGATTATAAACTTCATGAAGACAGAGACATTGCCTTTACTCTCTATTTTACCCCAGTGTCAACCTTTTTTGAATGAATCAATAAAAAGAGAGGATTTCTTTTTTCCACAGAGTTGTTTGCCCTTCCTAACTTTTCTTTTCTTTTTCTTTCTTTCTTTCTTTTTTTTTTTTTTTTTTTTTTTTTTTTTTGAGTCGGAATCTCACTCAGTCACCCAGGCTGGAGAGCAGTGGCACAATCTCAGCTCACTGCAACCTCCGCCACCTGGATTCAAGCGATTCTCCTGCTTCAGCCTCCAAAGTAGCTGGGATTATAGGTGTGCACCACTTCACCCAGCTAATTTTTATATTTTTAGGAGAGACTGGGTTTCACCATCTTGGACAGGCTGGTCTCGAACTCCTGACATCAGGTAATCCGCCCACTCCAGCCTCCCAAAGTGCTGGGATTACAGGCATGAGCCACCGCACCCGGCCTGCCTTTCCTTTTTGTATGCAGCGTTTTTACATACTGACTTTTTAATTTTTATGAAATGTAATGTATCCATCTTTCTTACTTTAGGGGCATTTTTAGAATGGGCCTTGCCACCTCAAGATTATATAAATATTCACCAAAATTTTCCTGCAGTACTTTTATGGTTTCATTTGCAAGATTTAATTCTGAAATCCATCTGGATTTTATTTGTGAAAGAAGTGAAATAGTGCCAACTATTTTGTTTCTGAGCCAGTTTCTCCAAAGCTGAAAACTTCAGCTATATCCAGTAGTGTGATGTTATTAAAGCTAATAGGATTTGAGATCAGAAGGCCTGGTTTAAATTCAACTCCACTCACTGTGCAAATTTTAGCAAGTCCTTTAACCTTCTGAGAATTCTCGACAACCTTTATGGGAAGAGGACTCAAGGGAAGAGACAGTTCAGGAATTTTCGTGAACAAAACGGCCTTTGAAGATAAAGATGGAGAGTGGAAGGGTAGCCTGATGGGTGGGAGCATGTGCTTGAGTCTGACTACCTGGGCATCTATCATTGTGCCCCTCCTTTGTCATCTGTAAATGGGATAAAAAATAGGACCCCTTGCATATTTGTTTCTCCAAATCTCGTGTTGAAATGTGATCTCCAGTGTTGAAGGCGGGGCCTGGTGGGAGGTGTTTGGGTCATGAAAGCAGGTCCCTCACAGATTGGTGATGTCCTCACCATAGTGAGTGAGTTCACATGAGATCTGGTTGTTTGAAGGTGTGTGGCACTGTCCTCCATCTTGGTCTTGCTTTCGCCATGTGATGTGCCTGCTCCCTCTTTGCCTTCCACCATGATTGGAAGCTTCCAGAGGCCTCCGTAGAAGCAGATGCCAGCACTATGCTTCCTATACATTCTGTAGAACTGTGAGCCAATCAGACCTCATTTTTTAAAATAAATTACCCACCCTCAGGTATTTCTTTATAGAATGCAAGAATGACCTAATACACCTTCTTTGTGTGGTTTATCATAATGATTGAATAAATTAACAAATGTAAAGCACTAAGACCAATGTCTGGATCATGGTAATAAGTAATAAGCATTAATTCTCACGGAAAGGGATGTCATTGTTTCAGTGAGGATAACAGAATAGGTCCCCCATCCATACTCTTTGAAGAAACTAGAAAAGTATGTCATCAAAATATGCTTCAATTTTCTAATTTTCTCTTGTAGCTGTTTTGAAATATGCAACATATTGTTGTTAACTGAAATGTTCCCAACACAAAGAAATAATAAATGTTCGGTGTAAGGGATATCCTAAATACTGCAATCATTACGCATTGTATGCATGAATCAAAATATCACATGTACCCAAAACATATGTAAAAATCTGGAGTATTAATAAAAATAATAATTTTTGAATGTGTTTCAAAATGAGCTAATGGGAACAGTAAAGAAAAGGTAGTAGAAACATCAGTTGGCTGACAATACAACCAAAGTGACTTCCAATGCCAGCGTCCTTCTGTTCTTGCAAATGTATTGTCTGTGTCCTGTCCTTCATATCATAAGGGTAATCACTAATGTTTTACAGTTTTAAGGGATTAGTTTTATTAAAGTCATTAAATTACTACCTTGAAGTTTATAAAAATCAATTCCTTTTATATGGATAGATTTTAATAACATAAATGGAGATGAGCATCTCTAGAAAAGAACTGTTAAAAAGTGGCACACACTGTTAAGAAAGTGGGTTGCAAGAGAATAGTTACTTCATATGCCCAATCATGAGGAATCTTTTTTTTTTTTTTCTTTTTTTGAGACAGAGTCTGCCTCTTTGCCCTGGCTAGATTGCAGTGGCACAATCTTGGCTCACTGCAAACTCTGCCTCCCAGGTTCAAACAATTTTCCTGCCTCAGCCTCCTGAGAAGCTGGGATGATAGGTGCTTGCCACCCTGCCCGCCTGTAATCTCAGCTACTCAGGATTATGCATAGCTAAATTTTGTAATTTTAATAGGGACAGGTTTCACCATGTTGACCAGGCTGGTCTTGAACTCCTGACCTCAAGTGATCCGCCCGCCTTGGCCTCCCAAAGAGCCAGGATTATAGGCATGAGCCACCACGCCCAGCCCCATAATGAATCTTTTCATTAACATTTTGAAGGCTGGGCGCGGTGGCTCAAGCCTGTAATCCCAGCACTTTGGGAGGCCGAGACGGGCAGATCACGACGTCAGGAGATCGAGACCATCCTGGCTAATATGGTGAAACCCCGTCTCTACTAAAAAATACAAAAAACTAGCAGGGCGAGGTGGCGGGCGCCTGTAGTCCCAGCTACTCGGGAGGCTGAGGCAGGAGAATGGCGTAAACCCGGGAGGCGGAGCTTGCAGTGAGCTGAGATCCAGCCACTGCACTCCAGCCTGGGCGACAAAGCAAGACTCCGTCTCAAAATAAAATAAAATAAAATATTTTGAGTCTCTAAAATGCTGGAGGAATGGGGGTGGGGGTGTTTTTTAACTACATAGTATCAGAGAATAATAAATACTGAACTCCTTTTTTCACGTCTCCTTTTCATTTCTAGGATTTCCCTGGATTACAGGCTCTGAAATGACCTAGACTCACATCAGACCAGGCAGGGGTAGCCCAAGGTATGTGACTTCCAGAAACTGCTTTCAGTGATTAATGGAATTGTATGTCTCTTTCACTGAGTCCATATTAAGGGCTTTATTACTTGTGCTGAATTTAAAACTTATTTAGAATTGCTTATCGTTTCACAGTTCATCACATAACCGGATAGCATTACTCAACTAAGGATAAATCTGTTTTATTGTTTTGGGTTCTTTTTTCCTTTTTTGCTTTCATGCTGGAAAAAAAAAATATTTTGATTTGCGGACACATTCTCTTTGACAACAGAAACATTTTCAAGTGACAAATTCCCATAGAGAATTTAAATGCTAATTTGATATTGATGATTGTAAATACAGCTTAATCATTTTAAGTTTATTCAGTCATCACATTTATAACTTTTTCCCATGAGCAATTTTCCTATAATATATTGAATCAGAGAAGCAGCAGTTATTGGAAACTTTAAAATAAATGGACTTTTTTTCCACCTATGCCTCATATTGGGGGATCCTTTATCCCCAGCCGGCTCCCCAGTCAGTGAGTTTGGTAAATGGGGTTGGTGGTAGGAGTGGGGGCAGGTAGCTACAGGCTAGGTATATTCTCTACAGCCACATTCAAAGAAACAGCCAAGGCTCCCTTTGTCCGGCTCACTTATCTGGTTCAGTTATTACCCACCAGGCTAGCCCACTGAATTTACCTTTGGTGAGCTGAGCAGCACATTCCCTGGCCCTCACTCCTCTGACAGCTCAGCCAAGCCTCTGATCCTTCTGTTCTAGCCTCTGGGTAGATAACTGCAGTCAACCCTTTGCTCTTCGGTGATGGCCAGTTATCTCAAACTCAGAGGCAGGAGAAAACGCCCCATTTAGGCTCAGGTTCAAGCCCTATTCTCCATGATGATATTGTCAACAGCAAAACTGGGGCTTGACCCCCGTTTGCCATTTTGAGTTTCTTCTGTACACATTGGAAGCCAGAGAGAGAAAGCAGTGATCAGCTGGGACTCTTGCTCTCATGGCACAACGTGCTCACCATTTGCTCAGTCAGGGGCACCAGGCCGTGGAGCGGGAACGTCATGACTGATGTCAGCAGCAGCAATGAAATCCCAGGTTTCCATTTTCACATGGAAAAGAGCCCTATTCTAATCCTACCAATTTTCAGTTATTGTTTCTTGACATTAATTATCTGAAACAGCAGAAAGTCAAATATTATTCCATTTTAATTTCTATATCAAACTGAGATAGAAATCAGATCCTGTGCAAAGAATGTTTACCCGAAACTGGAGGAAGAACAGAGTCACTTACTAACTTACTTCCACTGAAAAAAAAAAATAAACAAATTAACACAACATTCCCTTTCCTTTCATAATCATTCTCCATCGAGTTTTCTCTTTCAATTTTCAAAAAAACTAAGTTCTCAGATGAGATATTAGTGCTTTTAATTTTAGATAAGAAAATGAGTCCCACCCCCATGCTATGCACTATTATTTCAGAATTCCAGACGGCTCTGCTGACGTCTTCAGGCAATTGTCAACAGATTGGTCAATGATATGGTTTGGCCGTGTCCCCACCCAAATCTCACCTTGAATTGTAATAATCCTCACATGTCAAGGCTGGGGTCAGATGGAGATAATTACATCATGGGGGCAGTTTCCCCCATACTGTTCTTGTGATAGTGAATGAGTTCTCAAGAGATCTGATGGTTTTATAAGCATCTGGCATTTCCCCTGCTGGTACATTCTCTCTTTGCCTGCTGCCAACCATATAAGACATGACTTGCTCCTTGCCTTCTGCCATGATTGTGAACCCTTCCCAGTCACGTGGAACCGTAAGTCCAGTTAAACCTCTTTCTTTTGTAAATTGCTCAGTCTCAGGTGTGTCTTTATCAGCAGCATGAAAATGGACTAATACAGTTGAAGATCAGTGACTGGCCAGATAATGGGCCCTATAAGTTGTCATATGCATGACACAAATACACTCAACAGACCTAGGCCAGCACTGGCAAAGTTTACTAGTTTTATTATTTTTTCTATTTACTTAGGGGTACTGTTCCTTTTATTGGGAACAGGAACTATTTCCATGTTGACAGCTGTGTTTGCTTCCTGGGGCTGCCCTAACAAGTTACCACAAACTTGGTGGCTTAAAACAACTGAAATTTATTTTCTCACAGTTCTGGAAGCCAGAAGTACAAGGTCAAGGTGCCAACCAGCCACACTCCCTCTGGAGGCTCTAGGGGAAGAATCCTTCCTGGCCTCTTTCAACTTCTGGTAGCCCCAGCTGTTCCTTGGTTTACAGCTGCGTAAATCCAACTCTGTCTCTGTTTTCTTTTTTGTTTATTTGTTTTTCTTTCATTCACAGCTTTATTGAGAAATAATTCACATATTATACTTTCACCCACTTAAAGTATACAACTCAATGATGTTAGTGTATTTACAAAGCTTTATATCACCACAATCTAATTTTGGAATATTTTTGCTCCCCCCAAAAGAAATCCCATACCCATTAGGTGTCACTGTCCATCCCAGTCCCTAGCCCTAGGCAACCATTAATTTACTTTAGGTGCATATAATTTTTGCCTATTCTCCCTTCCTTCCTTCCTTCCTTCCTTCCTTCCTTCCTTCCTTCCTTCCTTCCTTCCTTCCTTCCTTCCTTCCTTCCCTTCCTTCCTTCCTTCCCTCCTTCTTTCCTTCCTTCCTTCTTTTCTCTTTCTCTCTTTCTTGCTTGCTTGCTTGCTTTCTTCTTTCTTTTTAACATAGCCTTCTCTGTATTTTCTCTCCTTCTCTTGTCTTACAAGGGTCACTTGTCATTGAATTTAAAGATGATCTCATCTTGAGATCCTCAATTGCATTTGTAAAGACCACTTTTCCAAATCAGATAACATTTGTAGATTCTGGTGGACATATATTTTGGTGGGCCACCATTCAGTTCACTATGTCAGAAATGTAAAAACAGGATGTGAAAACCTGAGCTAACTGGTCCTGTATTTCTGATATATTTTAATAATTTAAAGCCCCTTAGAGATGACTGACTATTTGAAGCTTCCAAATTGGCTTCATCCCAAATCTGGCTATTGGCTAGGGAGAGGAAGGCAGAAGCCATGCACTGAATTAAGAGACATTTGAAAGAACAGGTTCTGTAATAGTATTCTGTACATTCCCCTGCCGAAACTCAACTGGTAAGTGTTCAGTGTTTCATGAAACCAAACTTACTTACTAACACAACAACTCCCCTCATTCTTCTTCCTGAACAAAACCACTGTTCCATTGAAACCCAAACCTCCACCTTTCCTGCTCCTGTGCCTAAGAATGGACCAAAGAACTGACTGACTTCATATTAAATTCATGACCAGTGACAACAAATTGACATTAAACTCTCATCAAGAATCCTACCTCGTCTGCCTAATAAGTCTGTTTTCCACACTGTAGGACAACAATTTCCTACCTTCTCTTCTGGCCCAAAGGCTCCCACTCCCAACATTCTTAGCTGATGATCTTGCATCACACTTCACTGATAAAGTTGAAAATCTCCCATCCTGAAATTTGTAATAAGCTGACATCCATATCTATAATCTCGGTGTTCTGTCTTGTTACAAATGTATGATTCATTTTTCATTTCCTTATCAGACTCCTTTAGGATAGCATCTCATCACTCTTTCTGAAGGATCTCACTCCTGCAATTAGCCCTTCTCTCCATCATCAGCCTTTCCTCCATGGGTCACTCTCACCAGTATCCAAGGATACTCTACTAATTCCAGCATCTTATGAATAAATTCTCCCTTGGCGTCATAGTTCCCTTGATGCGTTTTTCTGCACTCGTGTTTTTGGAAATTTTTGTTCATTTTTCAATTCATCTTCCTTGAATTACATTTCCCACAACTCACTGGATACTACCTATGTGCAAGTCTCAAAACTCCCTCACGTTGTCAATTTCATCAATCACTTCCATGTTCTTATCTTCCCTTAACAATTTCCCTCTCCTTTGCAGATTTATCCACGTTAGTAGAGAGCTGTATTTTCCTTATTCTTTCAGTGACTTCCTTTTTTTCTCAACGCATCCAAATTATGCAGAGATAAAATTCTACTGCTAGTCTGCTGCTAGTCTACCCACCCAATTCAGTTTTTCCTGTGTGTGTGTGTGTGTGTGTGTGTGTGTGTGTGTGTCAGTTACTCCAGGAGAAATATACTAACAGTGGAATATGTAAATGCTATTACTAAACCAGATATAATTAGCTATTTATGCATATATGTACAGATGTACAGCTGTATGTGCATGTGTGTGTGTATACAAACAGCTAAATATATCTGTTTTTGTAATAGCATTTACATATTCCACTGTTAGTATAAAATCTACATATCATACAAAATGGTCAGTGAGTTTCCAAAATCTACCAGGGTGATGAATAACTATTTCAAAAATTGGCAGAACTTTTGTTTTCCGTAGAGATGATTGAAGCATGACTTTTTGTGCAAATTAGATTGTTATATTTTTGGAGCAAAAAGGTCTGAATATATCTCTGAGAAGATCAACACTGGATGAGCCCTTTATAGTTTTCAGTGAAATTTCATATTTTTCCTTTTATTTGGTCCTTACAGTAGCCCTGTAAGATGCTGGTATTTTTCCACTTTTCACATACAGGAAGGAGGATCATGGAGTCTGTATGACACACCTGACTCCCTCCAGCTGTTACTCAAGCCCATGGCTGCCACCCCAGTGTCCTTAACCTTGGGTTCACATTGGAATTACCTGGGGAGCTTTGAAAAATCTTGATGCCAGGCTGCACTACACATCAATTAAATCAGAAGCTCTGGTGGGTGAGACCAAGGCATCAACAGTTTTGAAAATGCTCCAGGTAATTTTAGTGTGCAGCTGTGTTTGACAGCCATGCATTTCTCCATCCTTTCTGGAACACCATCATCTCCCAAATTCAATCCCCTCTTTCTCATCTTTAAAGAGGGTGTTTACTGCATTTTACAGGGGAAGATGACCTCTTGGGACCAAGTTTCTTGCAAAACTTCCTTATAAGGAAGAAAAAACATGAAGGAACAATAGCACTCAGTTTAGATATATAATTTCCTCCCAAGTTTTTGATGGAAATTTCTACATCTATATCAATTGGAACATAAAAGATGTCAAAAAGTGTGCAGTGTGATTGATGGGAAGTATTAAAACATTTAAGCCTATTTCATAGTTTTTCACATATCACATGGTATTCATATTCAAATTCACCTTCAAATATTACATGGATATCATCTTCTTATTCTTTCTGAAAGAATTACAAATGTAGTCCTAAAAGTATGATTTACCTGTTTTATTTTTAGTAGCCAGAGATAATGTTAGAATGGTTTGAGGAAGAGCCCAAGTATCTTAAATGCTTGTCCTAGAAATGCACCTTACATATGCAAGATCTCACAACTGCTAGTTGTAAAAGAATTTTTACATTTCACTGCTTGACTCTGAGGGCTGGCTTTGAAAATGGCAATTATTCTGCTGTGATAATGAAATGGCTCTGCACCTAAACATGCACTGGGGAGAGGCAATGTTGGTAAAATATAAGCCAGTAGCACACTGCCATTTTTCAACTATTAAGAGAGTATTTTCCTTGCAAAATTGGGCAACGTATAAAAGTAAGTAGAAGTAGTCCCAGAATACAAGTATGTTACAAGACTAATAGCAAAATTTTTGAAAGAATAATAATGTAAAAATTTATTTTAAATGGTAGTTCTTAACAGCAGTTCTTAAGAATATAAGATTACGTTGTTATATTACATGTTGAGACCATTGCCTCAGTTTGTCATATGTAAAATGAGGATATTCTTCTGAAATTCACACCGAGCCTGGAGAGTTTGCTCTTGATTTTCTCAGTATCTAAAGAACAGAATAAAATCAAATCTTGTTATTACTGAATTAGTTTCCATTACCATATTTTAAGTAAAATAAATTTAATTATAGTTTTTTTAGGTGACTGATAATAAGGGGGCTGTTGGAGACCATTATGTCATGATCATTCATCTTTAAGGATTTAATGTCATTACTATCAGATGAATGCCTGACTTGAGAATGTGGCTTCCTGTTATTATGGTGTGAAGTCTAAATCTTTCACTCTAATTTCTTACACCACATCTACCCATTTTGCTTCTTCCTGTTTCCCAGCATGCACTCTGTTGCAGTCAGGTTGCTTCCTGCCTGTTGCCCCACCCACTCCTTCATGCTGTATCTGTTCATGTTGCTTTTTCCACTGGATCCTCTCTGTCTCCTCTCTCCCCAGAAAAAGTACAATCATTCCTCAAGGCACCATTCAGGTCACATTCCCTCCGTGAAACTTCTAACTACTCTGGACCACAGTGACCTTGCCATTCTGTAAGCCTCCACTCCTCTCACAGGACCACAATGGCTGCATGTCCTCCTGGCCCTTCTGCAATTTTCTCCTCCAGGCAAGACCCTTGCTCTGAGGTGCCAAGGAGAGTACACACAGATGCCCAACATTGAGAGACCAAACCCTATAGCACAGAGAACTGACATCCTACTTCCGGTGTAAACTCAGGATCCATCAGAACCTAAAGGCAGTTTTGATGGTTAATTTTATGCATCAACTTGACTGAGCTATGGGGTGCCCAGACATTTGGCCGAACATTATTCTGGGTGTGTCTGTGAGGGTGTTTATGGATGAGATTAACATTTCAATCAGTAGACGAGTAAAGCAAATGTTCCTCCCTGATGTGGGTGGGCCTCATCCAAGGATAACTGAGAAGAAACTTCTCCTGCCTAGCTATTGTTGAGCTGGGACATCAGTGTTCTCCTGCCTTCAAGCTCAGTCTTAAACTGTAATTTCTCCCCTCAGTTCCCTTGGTTCTCAGGCCTTTGGACACAGTCTGAAATGATGCCATCAAGTCTCCTGGGTCTCCAGCTTGCCTACTACAGATCTTGAGACATGTCAACCTCCACAACCACATGAGCCAATTCCTTATGATAAATCATAAACACATACACCACACACACACACACACACTTCCATCCTATTGGTTCTGTTTCTCTGCAGGGTCCAGATTAAGACAGCAGTATAGACTGTGCTCAAATACTGCTACATTTACCATCTCAAGATGGAAGGAGCCCTCAAAGTAGCTCTTTAAATGTTTGTAATGTGCCAAGGTAGTCAGCTGACATTTTTCTGCCCCTCTTTAATCGTCAGAAAAACATAAGTTGAATTTAGTGCTTGTTGAAGAATAATTCATCGTTAAAGTTCTGTAACTCTGATTTTTATTCTGCTCAACAGAGGGACTTTGGTCCATTGATTTAGCACCATGTCAGCATCATTAAATTTAACTAAACAAAGTCTGCTCATTGTGCATTTACCTGAGTGACATTATCCATGTATAAGTGACATGTCAGCATTTCAGCTGAGGTGTGAATGATAGATGATTAGGGACTATTGGCAAGTAGTCTAAGCTATTCCTATCTTAATACGTACCCTTTATGTCATTCAGTATCAACCAATGTGTAAAGAACTAGTGCTCCTTGGCCCTGTTTTCTCCCCAAGTCTAAGGTAACACAGCAGACTGAGCCTTCTGCTCCTGCTGGTATAGCAGTCTGCCAGAGCTGCCAGGATTCTGGAAGGGAGGGAGAGCCATGGCCTCCACCTCAGGACTGCAGTCAGCCAAGGATATTTCATGCCCAAAATAACTGGGTTTCTCAAGGCGACAGCTCACAAATACTTAAGAACTTAAATCTGTCCCTGCCCACACCCCACCTCACCCTACTCCCTGCCCACCAGGCTGAGTTAGAATAGATTAGGGTGGAGGTTCTCAACTCTCATGGAACATTGGAATCACTTCAGGAGCTTTCTTTTTCATTTTTAAAGTAATGGTTTTACTGAGTTTTATTCACATACAACACCATTCCTCCATTTAAAATATCCAATTCCATGGATTTAGTACATTCACAGAATCATGTAATTATCACCACTATCAGTTTTAGAACATTTTCATAATTTCAAAAAGCAATCCAGTATATTTTAGCTGTCTTCCACCACCTTCTCTATCACCCCAACTTTCCAGCCCTAAGCAACAACTAGTCTACTTTTTGACTCTATAGATTTGTCTATTCTGGATATTTCATATACATGGAATGATATATGTGTAGTCTTTTATAGCTGGCTTCTTTCATTCAGCATAATTTTCCAAGGTTTATCTAAGTTGTGGCATATATCTGCACTTCACTTTTTATGGCTGAGTAATATTCCATTGTGTAGACATACCATATTTTGTTTTACCATTCATCAGTTGGTTGACGTTTGGGTCATTTTCATCTTTTTGTTTATTATAAATAATGCTTTTATGAACATTCTTGTAGAAGTTTTGTGTAGACATATGCTTTTATTTCTCTTGATATATACTTATGAATGGGATTGTTGGATCACATGGTAACCTTATGTTTAATTTTTGAGAAACTACCAAGTGGCTGTACAAGTTTATATTACTACCAGTGGTGTATGAGGGTTCTGCTTTGTCCACATCCTCACCAAACTTACCATCTGACTTTTTCATTCTACCTATCCTAGTGAGTGCGAAGTTTCTTACTGTGGTTTTGATTTGCATTTCCCTAATGATGACATCAGCAAGATGCCGGAATAGGGGGTCCCAAGTAGCATGATCCCCACACAGAGTCCAATTAGAAACTAGCCACAGAGAAGAGCACCTTGTGAAAACCCTGAAACATGGGAATGGGACCAAGACACCTTTGTGGGCCATGGAACTTAATAAAAAATGCAAGAGAGAGTAAGAGAAAGAGTCTCACTTTGACCACATCACTCCCATCGCTTCCTGTTTCCCAAATTGGCACAGTGCCACGAAGAGATAATTCCCTAGGGCTTCTGGTTTCTATTGTGAGAAAAGAGAACCAGAGGGGGACATTCATCTTCTCTAGCATTCTGAGATGTTTCCTGAGAAGCCCCCTCCAGTTTCACCTCATGGAGAACACTGAGGATAATGGCACCACTAGACAACTCGGAGTCAGGTAGAAACACAGAACAGAAGTGAAACAGGGTTCATAAAAACCAGCACGAGGATCTTGGTGGCAGCTATGCTCCTGCCAGCCATGGTGCCAATTAGAGGTACCAGTCAACAACAAAGCCCACCTACAGATTTCCAGCTGGTCACCCCTAGAAGTGGTGGACAGTTCTATCTGGTTTGAATCCCTAGATCCAGGCCCAGCCTCAGACCCCACCCGAAGATCTCTTAAGGGAGACAGATGCTCATCACAGCACATTTCAGCAAAAAGTAGGGGCTAATTATGGCACACCCATGAGTTTAAGCAGTGCTCATTGTGGCCCCAAAGCCCACACAAGAGACCACGGTGGGGGAGGGGAGTGTTGGGATGAAATCTACCACATTGCATTTCTGCAATAAATGTCTAGATCAAAAAAAGAAGAAAGATCTCAAATAGCCTAGTCTTACACATCAAGGAACTGGAAAAAAAGAACAAACTAAACCCAAAATTAATAGAGGGAAGGAAATAACAAAGATCAGCGAAGAAAAAAATAAAATAGAGACTAGAAGAACAACAGGAAAAAAAAGTTGATGAAACTAAGAGTTGGTTTTTTTGAAAAGCTAAACAAAATCAGCAAACCCTTAACTAGACTTACTAGGAAAAAAAGGGAAAAAAATAAAATCAGAAGTGAAAGAGAAACAATTATAATTGATACTACAGAAATACAAAGATCATAAGAGATTATTCTGAATAATTTATGCACCAACAAATTCGATAACCTAGATGAAATAGATAAATTCTTAGACATGTATATCCTAGGAAGACTGAATCTTTAAAAAACAGAAAATCTGGAAAGACTAATAAGAAGAGTTTGAATCAGTCATTAAAAAGTCTCCCATCAAAGAAAGCCCAGGACATGATGGCTTCGCTGCTGAAATCTACAAAACATTTAAAGAAAAACTAATATCAGTCCTTCTCGAACTCTTCCAAACAATCAGAGGAGGGAATATTTCCAAACTCTTTTTACAAGGCTAGCATTATCCTGATACCAAAGCCGGATAAGAACATTACAAGAAAATAAAATTACAGGGCAATATCCCTGATGAACATAGGTGCAAAAATACTCAACAAAACACTATCAAAGTGAATTCAATAGCACATATTAAAAGAATCACTTCTCATGATCCAGTGCAATTTATCCTAGGGATTCAAGGGTGGTTCAACATATGCAAATCTGTAAATGTGATACAACACAGTAATAGAATGAAAGACAAAACCCATATGACGACTAATGATGTTGTGTATTGTTTCATGTGCTTTTTGACGTTTGTTTATCTTCTCTGGAGAAATGTCTATTCAGATATCTTTCCCATTTTTTTGATTGGATTACTTGTCTTTTTATTGAATTATAAGAGTTGTTTATATATTCTAGTTACAAGTCCCTTATCAAATATATGATTTTCAAGTATTTTCTGACATTATTTGGGTTGAAGAGCTTTCCAATAATACTAATAATGCCTGATGCCTACCCTTCAGAGATACGCATTTATTTGATCTGTTGGCTGGTTTCACTCATATGTTTTCAATGTGTTGTAGACAAAAAGAGACCTACGGAGTTAGAATATCTGTCATCTTGGGTCCCAGAACCAACCACTTAAGACTCCAGAGTAAGGGCCAGCCCACTGGCAATGACTATTTCCAGGCCCACAGTCATTTTATTTGTGAATTTTGTTTCCCTTTGCTGTCCCCAGAGCTTTGATTAGGGCCAGGTTCACATAAACAGATTTCTGTAACTTTTTTTAAGCAATATTATGAGAATTTTTATTCCAAAATCCTTTATCCCATACAACACAAGAACCTAGATGGTTGAGCATTAAATTATAATTTTTCTATCCATTAACCTTGAGATATTGCACCATTCCAAAGTGAATTTGCACTCTCAGTGGCATTCAGAGATTTATTCCTTCCATTAGGTAGCCACACAGCAGTGAACTTAGGCTAATGTACTTTCAGTAAAAAGGTGACAAATGTGAAGCATTTCGTATTAGTTTAAGAAAATGTCTCAATCACTTAAAAATAAAATTTAACTTCTTAATACATATCCTTTTTTCCCCTTTAGCTATAAAATCACCTGTTTATTTAAGTAATGATGACCCGGCAGAAAAAAAATAATAACTGTAGTATTACCTGCAGGGAAAACCCTATCCAGGGGTCTCTAAAACTATTATAAACCATGAATATGCAAAGAGATTTCTCTAACTTTTAACTTGAGCAGAAGAGGTTAGGAGGTTCTTAATCCTTTTCCTCCCTCTGAGTTCCTTATGCAAAAAATATTTGATGACCCCACACCCCCTCCCACAGCCCTGTAGATCTCAAGCAGTTTTGAGAGGGACAGAATTTACCATGTCACAAAGAGAGGAGCAAATGTACAGTGTCTTCTTACACCTTTTCTCAGACAGTAAGTGCCTTCTTGTCTTGTGTTTATATACCTATAAAAAACAAATATTTATCATACTAGAGAATGCGCTCCAAGATGACCTGCTGTCATCACCTGTAGACACAGGCATAGCTTCAGAATCTTAAATAGCAGCTTCCCTTGCTTAAAGCACAGAGAGATAGATAATGACAGATAAATAGGTAGGTAGGTAGAGATACATATATACATACATACATAGATTCTGAGGGATTCTGTGCTTTTCTACCAAGTCTACAGAGGCTTATGGTTTCTACCAGCACCTTCACTGTTTTTCAAGAGGGTGCTGAGTGGGTGCAGCAAGCCTGTCACTTTTGATTCACAGGATAGTTCAGCAAATGGGTGCAGCAAGCCTGTCACTTTTGCTTCACAGGGTAGTTCACCATACTTCTCTCCCTCCCCCTTGACTTTAAATGTCAGTAGCACCCCTTCCAGTTATTTTGACAACCCAAAACATCCCATGCAGATCCAAATTATTTTTATGTGGTTAAAAAATACAGAATATAAAAGCTACCCTTCAATTATGCTTTCAAATCATTGTAGTGCGTGCACCATGTACCATTTCATATGTAAATCCCATGAGCAACTGAAACTTAACATGTTCCAAGGAAACTCATCCTCCCTCCCTCCAAACCTGCTCACACATCTGAATTCTTTATCTAATTTACATTCCGGTGTCTATCCCAACACCTTAATCCCTCTTCCTGCTCTCCTCCAACTTAATCACCATGACCTGTTGACTCTGCCTCCTCAAAATCTCTTGACCTCATCCCTTCAAATCCCTGCTTACTTTTACCTGAGTGGCTGTGGACATTGCCTGCCTTCAGTGGCTTCATTGTCCAATCCAGAGTGACTTGTCTGAAAGGAAAATCTGATCAGTGTGTCCCCTTCTTAAATCCCTTTGCTAGTCTTTCGACTGGGTCTGCCTAGTTGGTGGTTAGAGGATTTAATAGGGATTTAATGGAGGACTTCCAAAAGGTTCCAGAAGGTTCAGGTCATTCACAACCACAACAGTGTCTATCCCTTTCATCTTTTATCCATGAGTGAATAACAGAAACAAAGTTCAATGGATCA
Source organism: Chlorocebus sabaeus (assembly GCF_047675955.1). Classification (NCBI taxonomy): domain Eukaryota; kingdom Metazoa; phylum Chordata; class Mammalia; order Primates; family Cercopithecidae; genus Chlorocebus; species Chlorocebus sabaeus. The sequence goes on along the minus strand of NC_132911.1, from coordinate 26,501,603 downwards.
ATAAATAAAGCAATGACTTTAAATATCTTCCCTTTTAAAAAGGAACACTTTGCTAATATCTCAGTTTGTATCCAGTGAACAGGTATGCTGTGGCCAGTGAATTTCAAAGTAAGTAAGCCTATGACTCATTTATTTGTTACTCAACTAAACCCCACTAGTCATGATGGTTTTGAATTGCTTTTAGTTATAGTCTTAGAGTCTTTCTTTTGTATCCATAATAGATCACTTGCTAAAGAAAGCATAAAGAATATAATGTCAAAATGCAATGTAGAAGAAGAATCAAAATGATAACAATTCTGCAACCTTATCTCAAATTGATATTCACGGTATCTGTAACTTGTATATAAATTCTTATGCAGCAGATTAATATATATGAATTACTTTTCAAAAAATTGAAAATATGAAATATAGTAATAAATATATCTAAATTCATTTATGGGATGCAAAGAATAACACACTATGTTGTTTGAAGAGAAAGGTTAAACACAGCAGCCGAAAACCATCTGTGGTTTTATCATGTAGAACCATAAAAATAAAACCATTGATTTTTAAGCCTTGACAGCTTTTGTCAATTTTTAGTACAGTAATAAGTAATTGCATTTCAACCTACACATTAGCATACATTCCATTCTGAGCCTAAAACAACCCAGTCATTTCTAATTTATTTCTCAACAAATTATACTTTCTTTACACAGTTAATATAAAGTAAAATCAAATTGTGCAAATTATTGTTAATGAGGAAAAAGATTTTGGTTTTAATAGAACTATTATTAAATATATATTATATATGTGTGTGTATATATATGTGTGTGTGTGTGTGTGTGTGTGTGTGTATAAATTTTTTTTTAATTTTTTTTTTGAGACAGAGTCTCACTTTGTCCCCTAGGCTGGATTGCAGTGGCACAATCTCGACTCACTGCAGACACTGCCTCCTGGGTTCAAGTAGTTCTCCTGCCTCAGCCTCCTGAGTAGCTGTGTCTACAGGTGTCCACCACCACACCCTGCTAAGTTTTGTATTTTTAGTAGAGACTAGGTTTCACTGTGTTGGCCAGGCTGGTCTTGAACTTCTGACCTCAAGTGATTCACCTGCCTTGGCTTCCCAAAGTCCTGGGATTACAGGAATGAGCCATAATACCCAGCCTAAAATTATAATTTAAGAGAGCTTTACATATCTAGAAGAGGCTGTTACCAGCTAAGTAACATGCTGCTGAGAGATGAAGGAAGATGAAGGCTGAGAACCCAACCACTTCTCTGGATTTTTCTGGAAAGTCACAGGAAATTCTAGTCTACTTCAGGTAATGCTATCAAACACTCAATTCCCCAGCCATTAATTGTTCGTTCAACAAATATTTTGAGTACCTACCGCATTCCAGATCCTCAGATTCAATGCCAGCAGGTGGTGCCTGCCCTCAATAAGTATACATTTGAAAGGGAAGAAAATAAAGCAAGTAATTACAAATTATTATATGTACTAGTAAAGAGATGCTTTCAGTCTGCCTAAGAAGAGGACATTTAAACTGAGACCTATAGAGTAAGAAGTGAGGAGCAGCCAGGGAAACCTCCAGCATCAGTAGCCCTGAGGGAAGATGAGCTTGCAGGATTCTTGAAACTAGAAGGAGACACGGTGACTGGAGCTTATGAAGCCATGCAGGGATGGAAAACAGGGCCAAAATGAAGTTAGGATGATAAGAAAGGATCCGTGGGGAGTCCTGGTGAAAGGTTTTGATTTTGTTATATAATAAAATGAAAAAGAAATAGTGAAGTGGTTTAAGCAAGTGACTAACATGATTCAATTTACATTTAAAAAATATCAATCTAGAGAGTTTTGTTTCTGGTATAGAGGAGTAAGATCCTAACAAACCATCCTCCTGCAAAGAACAGTATAAATTCTGGTCAAAATAGAAAAGGCAACCCAAGTCTCTGGAGTCTCAACAAAGCCTGGCCAGCTCAGGGACTCTGCTTTTCTCACCTTATTTCCTTTCACTGCTCTCCTTGCTCACTCTTCCCCGGCCACACCACACACACTGCAGGTGCTTACTGCCCTGCCCACCTCGGCCCTCTGCACCCCATACATGCTGGGCTAGCTCACATCCTCTGTATATCTGCATGGAGACTTTTTCTGACCATCAGATATAAAATAACAGCCTCCCACCCTTCCATCCAGTCCAGGACATTTCACTCTCTCTCCCTACTTAATTTTTCTCCATAGCACTCATGGACCATCTGACATACTATATATTTGTTTGTTATTGCCCCTCCTATCCTTGCAAATCCACTAAAGCATGGAATTTATCAGAGCACAGATATTCCCAGCACCTAAAGCAGCACCTGGAACAAAGCAAAAGAGAAAACTATAGAGTAAATGGATGGATAGATGGATGGAGGTATTCTGAAAGGCCTCCTGCATTTGGCAACCTGGTAAGAGAAGGGCTCTCTGGGCACTGTGATGTTATAGAGAAAGGAATAATGTCTGGCCAAACACAGCATGCATAAGAGAGGCTAGGCTGCTGAACTCACTGGAAAGACTGGACTGCGTGCAATGTTAGCATGACCCTGGAGGGCCCAGCTGGCAAAAGCCTTGCGATTGTCACGTGAATATCCTCCAGATGAGATCAATAAGACTCAAAATGTAAAATGACTTGTTGAATTCATATAGCAACCAGGAAAGAAAAGAAGTTTTCCAATTCCTGGTCCAAATCTCTCCACATACACCCATATTATCCAGTCCACCTGCTACGATTGAATAGTGTCCTCCCAAAATTTGTATGTTGCAGCCCTAACCCACAATGTGACTGTATTTGGAAAATGGGGCTTATACAGAGGTAGTTAAGTTTAGATGAGGTTGAAGGATGCGACCCTGATACAATGATAAAACTAATGCAGTATTTAATAAGAAGAAACACCAGAGAGTATGCATTCTCTCTCTCTCTCTCTGTCATGTGAGAACACAGTGAGATGGTGTAATCTATAAGCCAGGAAAAGAGGCCTCACTAAGAACCAAATCTTACTGTAACCTTGATCTTGAACTTCCCAGCCTTCAGAACTGTGATAGATAAATGTTGTGGATGCCACTCAGGCTGTGGTGTGTTGTTATGGCAGCCCAAACGGACTCCCACAGCACTGCCTCTTGACAAAACGAGAGTCAAACTGCTCACCTCCATGGTCAGGTGGGGTATCCATCACTAGGAAGGAAATAAGAAATAATTGTATAATTTTCCAGTTTTATTGTCTATAATTGATGTCTTTCCTGTGGCTAGCCATCTTTAGTAGGCCAACATTCTCAGACACGGCCTTCACAGATGACTTATTCAACTAATTCTGTGGCTTAGTTTTGACTTTCGTGACAGCTATCAGGACCATATCTGTGTGAACATTTCAGAAGAGATTTAAACAGTGTTCTCCTGTTGCCTTGTTCTTTGGGCACAAACTGAATATGAAGGCAGGGACAGCACAAGAAGCTAGAGAAAGAGAGACTATTATTCTCATTTTCAGTCTATCGGCTTCCCTGTGTAATTCACTCAGTGTGAAAGCAATGAAGCATGGATTTCACTTGTAATGCTACAGACCCAGGCATATTAACCCAATTATTTTATTAAATAAATTACAGAATTTTTCTCTTATCTGGTGCTCTAATATTACCTTTTTATTCCTGAAACTGAAAAAGAGAACTAGAGACTCAATTCTTATTTTAGAAGAATCCCAACCAGTAAAAATATTGATATTTAAAGCTTGAATTTAGGGGTAGGGAAGTGGGAGAGATTTCATTAGAATTCAATTCCTCCAGTGTTTATAAAATGTAAATGATATGCAAAGCATTGATTGGGCTGTGAAAAATATAAGAAAACCTAAGGCCAGCTCTCTGCCGTCTACTTAGAGTCATACATGAAACTCAGAAAGCATTCAGAAGCAATGTGAAGACCAACCAAGAGGATGATGTGTGTATAAACATCAAATCACTCCTCTCCAATTTCTACTTCGATGACTATAAAGACTATGAAAAAAAGAAAATATCACTATCAATGCTGCAGTTCAAGGAAAGGTCACATTCACACACACAGAAACACACACACACACTCACATTCACATGTTCCAGAAGCATTAAAGCATTCACAATACCATTTAGAAATAGTGATGTGGGCAAAGAACATAAACAGACATTTCTCAAAAGAAGACATACAAGTGACTGTGAAATGTATGAAAAAATGCTCAGCATCACTAATCATCAGAGGAATGCAAATCAAAACCACAATGAGATACCATCTCACACCAGTTAGAATGACTATTACTAAAAAGTCAAAAAATAACATGTTGGCAAGACTGCAGAGAAAAAGGAACATATACACTGTTGGTGGGAATGTAAATTAGTTCAACCACAGTGGAAAGCCATTTGGAGATTTCTCAGAGAACTAGGAAGAGAACTTCTAATTGATCTAGCAATCCCATTACTGGGTATATACCCAAAGGAAAATAAAATTGTTCTATCAAAAAGACACATGCACTCATATGTTCATGCAACACTATTCACAATAGCAAAGACCTAGATGCCCATTAATGGTGGATTGTATAAAGATGATATGGTACAGATACACCATGGAAGACTATGTGGCCATAAAAAATAATGAAATTATATTGAAATTACATTCTTTGCAGAAACATGGATGCAGCTGAAAGGCATTATCCTAAGCGAATTAACATGGAAACAGAAAACCAAATACCACATGTTCTCACTAATAAGTGGAAGCTAAACATTAGGTACACGTGGACCTAAAGACAAAAACAATGGACACTAGGGACTACTGGAGGTGAGAAGATGGGAAAGGAGCAAGGTTAAAAAACTACCTATTGGGTACTATGTCACTATCTGGGTGACAGGATCATTCATACCCAAAACCTCAGCATCACTCAATAAAACCAGGTGACAAACCTGCACTTTTTTTTTTTTTTTTTTTTTTTTTTTTTTTGGAGACGGAGTCTTGCTCTGTCGCCCGAGCTGGAGTGCAGTGGCCGGATCTCAGCTCACTGCAAGCTCCGCCTCCCGGGTTTACGCCATTCTCCTGCCTCAGCCTCCCGAGTAGCTGGGACTACAGGCACCAGCCACCTCGCCCGGCTAGCTTTTTTTTTTGTATTTTTTAGTAGAGATGGGGTTTCACCATGTTAGCCAGGATGGTCTCGAACTCCTGACCTCGTGATCCACCCATCTCGGCCTCCCAAAGTGCTGGGATTACAGGCTTGAGCCACCGCGCCCGGCCCAAACCTGCACTTTTACTCCTTGGATCTAAAATAAAAGTTGAAAAAAGCCTCTTGCAGACAGCAGAAAACAAAATAAAACTTAGGCCAGCTCTGTGCTGTCTAGTTAGAGATATGCATGAGAGTCACAGAAAGCATTCAGAAACGATGTGATGACCAGCCAAGAGGATGACATGTGTACAAACATCAAATTGCTCCTCCCCAGTTCCTGTTTAAATGGCCATCGAGACTACACAAAGAAGAAAAAAGTCAATAGCCGGTGCTGGAGTTCAGGGAAAGATTATGCACAGGCAAGTGTTCCAGAAGCACTAGAGTATTCACGATGTCATTTAGAAACAGTGGAGTGAGATGGGATTTAATGAAAAGGAAGAATGATCTACCACTGTACTGTTTGCCCAGAAAGTAAGTGGAAGAGAATCCAGGAAAATTGCATTCAGATCCTGTAATGCAGAGGAGAAAGGATGAGTGCTGAAGGTCCTGGTGTCACCTGCGGGGAGCTGGGAGTGAGCAGTGACATTTCCACCCTACCAGCCTCTGCTGGAGGTTCCCTAGGCTGCAGCCACCCAGAAGAAGCACAGCAGCAAGCTGCCTCCTTGGGGATTCGCTCCCTGCTGAGATCCCCATCCCTGGTTCAGGCTCCCAGAGTTGACCAGTATTGAAGCAGGGCTAGAAGAGAGGCCACCCAGGACTGTAGTAAAGTAAACCACAGAAAAGCCCAGCTGCCCTGACTTCCTCCAACTAGACTGAAAGGCTCTAAAAGAGACAAGAGCTACCCATTCTTAAATACAGAATGCACACACAAAACTCATCAAATCTTAGCTCTATAAGCCACCACTGGGTAAACCTGGACCTCCCTCCCTTGGGAGGACTAAGCAGAAAGCCATTGAAACCACTGTATTTTGTATCAAGGGGAACAAATGTCATCTTCTGAAATCTACAGTTGTTATCAGAAACTGGCATTTTAAAGAAATTGCATAGTCTTTGTTCTCAGTTTCAAAAGGGCACTACAGGTATGAGATTAGAGCACGTATTCATTAAAAAAATAAACTGTTTGAGACCAGGAAGAAAATTGTGATGAAAACTACAATTTTTGAATTAAAAGGTACAATGTGATGTTGAATATTGATTAGATACTACAGATCTAATCAGTGAAGTAGAAGACAGGCTACTTCTCTAAGTACACAGAAGAAACAAGAAAAATGAACATGATATGCTCTGTGGCAGGAAAAACAAGAATACACAAAATATATGTAATTGTAGTCCCAAAGGTGAAGAACAGTAAAGAACAATAGTACTAATGTTTTTTAAAACCATAGAAGAAAATTTTTCAAAGCAATGTAAACTTAGGTCTACAGGTGAAAAGGGCCTATAATCTACAAGGTCAAGGTCAAAGATATTGTGGCAAATATTTAAAAAATGTGAGGCCAAATAAAATGTCCAACAGGCATCTGGATGATAGCCGGACACTGTGGCTCATGCCTGTAATCCCAGAACTTTGGGAGGCCGAGGTGGGTGGATCATTTGAGGTCAGGAGTTCGAGCCTAGCCTGGCCAACGTGGTGAGACCCTGTCTCTACTAAAAATACAAAAAAATTAGCCGGGTGTGGTGGTGGGCACCTGTAATCTCAACTACTTGGGAAGCTGAGGCAGGAGAATCGCTTGAACCTGGGAGACGGAGACTGCAGTGAGATGAGATCGCACCATTGCACTCCAGCCTGGGCGTCCAGTGAGACTCTGTCTCAATTTAAAAAAAAAAAAAAAAAAACTGTATCCGGATGGAAAAGCAATCACCCCCAAAAGAATGAAAATCAGGAGGATATCGAACTTCCTTGCAGCACTAGACACTGTAAGACAACAGAGCAACATCTAGTTTTGAGGTAAAATATTGTGGCTCCACAATCCTGCACTCCATTTAAATGTGCGCATAAGAACAACAGAAAGACACTTTCAGATCTACAAGAGATTAGAAAGTATATCATCCACAGACGAAACCAGAAAAAATTACTCAGAATTATCCTGCATGAACTAGACTACATTAAATTCGTAAATGGGAATAAAGTAGTATAAAAAGCTATAGTAAGGCAGGAAACTCTATCATATACAGATTGAGTTCAATAATATGAGTACAAATACAAAACATTTTAAGAGAGATGATTCATAACACAAAGGTAATAATATAGGTCTAAACATCCGTAAATACAATTTAGGAAGTAGAATGGAGAAGAGAAGAGACAGTAGTGACAAAAATAAAACACGAAAATGTCTTATCTCATGGTTTATGTGTTGGGAAAACAATAATATTGCTTAAAGTTTCCTTTGAGTTTAGGAAAAATAGATTCAAATACAATTTTTAAAACTTACTGGTAAGCAATAGTAGAATTAAATATTATATAACTTCTAAATTATTGCAGAATAAATAAAAGATAATAACTCAAATTCGTATAGGAAAAGTTAAAGAAAAAATGAAAAACACACAAAAACACTAATATTAGTAAACAAACTAAATGAAAAGAAACACAAAATTGAAAATATTATATAGGAAAAAGTCATTTAATAATGTCAAAATATATAATACAAAATTAAAACACAACTATCACAAACTTTTCTCTGCCACATAACATTGGTCCAAAATACATAAAGAAAAACCTGCTAGAAATACAAATAGAAATCAACAGAAATGAAATAGTAGTGGAATAACTTCAAATATGCATTCTCAGTCTAAGGCAGACTAACATCCAAAATATAGAGCATTTGAACAATATCCTTAATGAGAGTTATTACATAGATAACACTTTACAAGCATAAAAATATCTTCCTTTTCAAGCTTACAAAAATAGTCTTAATAGCCATAACAAAAACAAATTAAATATAGAAAGTAGAAATCGTACAGACCACAGTATTGATTGCAATGCAATAAAATTAAACTTATAACAAAGAAACAAAAAACACAAACAAAAATATTCTCAAACTCCTGGACAATGTTCTGAATAATTCTGGGATCAAAGAGGAGATCAATACCATTGTTAAAGAACTATTCAGATTATGACAATGAAAACACTATATATATCAACATTTGTGGGATGCTACTAAAGCTATTAAATGTGTTATTCCAAAATTTCAAAGAATAAATTATTCCCATATGGTCTAAACTGCTCCAGAGCATAACAAAGGAAAGAAAGCTTCCCAATTTGTTTTACTCTGATATCCAAGCCTGAAAATGATAGTACTAGAAAGACCACAGAAAATACAATGAAATTCAGCAATTATTCAAAACAATAATAGACCATATCAGGGAAGCCTCATCTGAAGAAAAGAAGGCTGACTTAATATTAAGAGATCAACTGATAGAAATCACATTAATAAGGCAAAAGAGAACAGTCATATGGTGGTCCCATTAGAAGCCAAAAAAAGATATTAGTCAATATTCAACATCTGTCCTTGCAAACTTTAAAGAAGCATCTAAGTAGTCTTAATTAGCATAATAAAGAATATCTCAATATCTAGCCATCAATATCACATGTATATAAATGTATTGAGATATACTTGGCACTTTTTAAAGAGAAAAGAAAATAACAGTTTTAAATGGTATAATTTCTAATACCATAAAGTTACATTTTATAGATTTTGTATATACACTATATTAATACATACAGTATGTATTACTGTACTGGGTTAAGAGCCCCAAACTATGTGTACTTTTATGCTTATTTTTATGGGCACTTTAAGGAATTCTCACGGTTTAGTGTTGCCTATGTTTTATTTTTGTTTTATGTGTTGAACTTTAGCACTTAATGCTTCCTCCTCCCATCACAGGGAACTTTGCTTGCATTTTCACATCCTCCCAGTAATCCACATGTTATCTTTCACTGACTTTGCAGGAAACTTTCCACTGTGACTCAGCTCGTATGAGTAGTAACCCTTTTTATGTATACAGAATATAGACAAAACCTTTCATCGAGAAAAACTTCATCAAAGTAGAGTATTACAAACATGCGCCTCCTGGGATTCTTCTCTTTTATTTACAGGAACCAAATGCCATAGGACTTCATTTCAACAATGATTCAGAATAGAATAGATCCTTACCTTCACTAAATCTTACTGTTTTCTTTATGAAAAGCAGTTCAATATTATTGTTAGACCTGACTTGGCACAATAAAATATATAATATGAGACTCTGAAGGACTCTACTGAAGATCAACCCATCCCTTTGAGTTGGGATAATGTCTAGAACTAAGTGACAGAATACACTACCGAAATAACAAGCCAAGCTAGAGACTTAAATTTGCTGAAACCACTAAACCATTGGATTACCTTCAAATTCGTTTTTTAAGAAACTATTTATTTTTAAAATTGATACACAATAGTTGTATGTATTTATGGAGTACGTAGTGATGTTTCCATACATACAGTGTAAGTGATAAGGTCATGTTAATTAGCATATCCATCATCTCAAACATTTATCATTTCTTTGTGTTGGGAACATTCAATATCCTCCTTCTAGCTATTTGAAAATATATAATACATTGTTGACTATAGTGATCCTACAGTGCTATGGAACACTAAGACTTATTCCTCCTCTCTAGCTGTAATTTTGTAGCCTTTAATAGAGCAGTCCCCAACCTTTTTGGCACCAGGGGCCAGTTTCATGGAAGACAATTTTTCCATGGACCATGGAGAAGGATGGTTTCAGGATGACTAAAGCACATTACATTTATTGTGCACTTTATTTCTATTATTATATTGTGATATATAATGAAATAATTACACAACTTACCATAATGTAGAATCAGTGGAAGCCCTGAGCTTGTTTTCCCACAACCAGATGGTCCCATCTGGGGGTGATGGGAGACAGTGACAGATAATCAGGAATTAGATTCTCATCAGGAGCATGCAATGTAGATCCCTCACATGTGCAGTTCACAATAGGGTTTGCCCTCTTATGACAATCCAGTGTTGCCAGTGATCTGACAGGAGGGGGAACTCAGACAGTAATGGGAATGATGCGGAGCAGCTGTAAATACAGATGAAGCCATCACTTGCTCACTTGCCACTCACCTTCGGTGCAGCCTGGTTCCTAAGAGGCCATGGATCAGTACTGATTCATGGCCCAGGGATTGGGGACACTCACTTTGATAAATCTCTCCCTATTCTTCCTTTCTCCCTACTCTTCCCATCCTCTAGTAACCTCTGTTTTACACTTTAGTTCTATTAGATCCACTTATTTGGCTTCCATATATAAGTAATAACATGGTGTTTAAATTTCTGTTGGTGACTTATTTCACTTAACGAAATGTCCTCCATGCTCATCCATGTTGCAGAAAATGACAGTATTTATTATTTTATAATATTTTATACTTATTTTTATACAATGTCATTATTTATTATTTTTCATGGCTGAATAGTATTCCACTGTGTATATATACATTTTCTTAATCCATTCATCTGTTGATGGACAATTAGGTTAATTCCATATCTTGTCTATTATGAATAGGGCTGCAATAAACTAATGGAATTATATAAAACTAAAAAGCTTCTGCACAGCAAAGGAAACAATCAACAAAGTGAAAAGACGACCTACAGAATGGGAGAAAACATTTGCAAACCAATTCATCCAATAGGGGATTAAAAACCAGAATGTATAAGGAACTCAAACATCTCAATAGCAAAAAAATAAACAATCTGATTTTAAAATGGACAAATGATCTGAACAGAGATTTCTCAAAAGAAGATACACAAAGGGCTAACAAAAGTATTTTTTAAATGCTCAACATCACTAATCATCAGGAAAATGTAATCAAAGACACAATGAGATATTATCTCATTGCAGTTAGACTGGCTATTATCATAAATTTAAAAAAAATGCTGGTGAGGACATGGGACATGGAGAAAAGGGAGTGCAGTGGCATGATCATAGCTCACTATAGCCTCAAACTCCTTGGCTCTAGGATGGGATCATTCTTATCCCAGACCTCAATATCACACAATGTACCCATGTAACAAACCTGCAAATATACCCCTGAATCTAAAATAAAATTTGAAAATATTTTTTAAAAAGATACCACTAGTGAGAATCCTGTGTAATAAGCAGCCTCATCTCAAATTGTTTGATCAAAGTTTAAAGTCCCCCCCAAAAGCTCATCTTACTTGTGTACAATAAAATAAAAAACATCATAATCTTTGGTTAGAATAGCCTCAAGAAACATATTAAAAATTATAGCTTTTGTAATGGAAAAAGGTGGCTGGCTGTTTTTGAAAATTCCCCTAGGACTGAAGAAACTCAAAGCGTGTATCTAATAAAATAGAAACTCGTTATGAATGCTATTGCAGATTTCATGTCCTCCATTAAATTTCTCCCCATTCAGCAAGTAAAGCATTTTCTTTCTGTCTCCGTGTGCAGTTATCAACCACTGACCCAGCACCCCGGCCTGACTCCTTGATAAATTGTGACCCCAGAGTCTGGGGACAGGAGCTTGCTGCTTTGAACCACAGTTGTCTGAGCCAAAGATGTCAGTTTTGTTGTGTTTTGTTTCTTAGTGGGAACAAGGTTATTGGAAAGGGGTTTTAAGTTAGACGGTGCTTATAAACCAATCCAATGCATCATAATATTGTACTTCTGCTAAAGAAGATGTAGGCTAATGGTTTGACATCAAAATTTTATATTCTTCAATAAGTTAATGTCACATTAAAAAGGTGGAGGAGATTGATATTTATTAAAAGAGAATTTTAATGCATAATGACAACATAAAATGTGTGGACCTTAGTAAGTTCAAACAAACCAAAGGTAGAAAATATTTGGGATACAACTGGGGAAATTTGACTACAGGCTGGGTATTAGAAATGTCGAAGAATTATTATTATTTTTGTTAGCTGTAATAATAATATTATAGTTATGCAGGCAAATGTCTTTATTTTTAGAGAGATATTCTAAAGTATTCTGCATGAAGAATGTCAAGATATTCATAATTTTCAAAAATTAACCAAAAAAATAGATAAAGCAAATGTAGCAAAATGCTAATAGTTATTGAATATAGAGGATTATTCAGAGGATTATAAGATTTTGCCTATTTTTCTCTGTGCTTACAATTTTTCATTATTAAAGTTCTTACTAAAATTAAAATTTGAATATTTTATTCAAAATTAAGTATTAAAATATTTATTTAAATATTTATTTAAAATTATTTAAAATATTTTAAATTATTTTTTAATTCTTAAATATTTTCATTATAAAATTTTTTAATTTTCCAGCCATAGAAACAATATAAGGTATGAGAATCCAATGATAATAGAGACTTTTTGAGCTGGGAAGGACATGGGAGAACATTGATTCCAATACCCTCCCTTTAGAGATGTGGAAGTTGCTGCCTCAAGTGACTGGAACGTTACCTGAGACTACATAACTGGTTGGTGACTGATATGGTTTGGCTGTGTCCCCACCTAAATCTCATCTTGAATTGTAATCCCCATAATCCTCACATGTTCTAGTGGGAGGTAATTGAGTCATGGGGATGGTTTCCCCCTTACTGTTCTCCTGAGAGTGAGTGAGTTCTCACAAGAGCTGATGGTTTTATAAGCATCTAGCATTTCCCCTGCTGCACTCAATCTCTCTCCTGCCACCCTGTGAAGAGGTGCCTTCCGCCATGATTGTAAGTTTCCTGAGGCCTCACCAGACATGTGGAACTGTGAGTCAATTAAATCTCTTCTTTACAAATTACCCAGTCTCAGGTATTTCTACATAGCAGTGTGAGAACAGTGACAGAATTTAAAGGAGAGACAAAGTTTCCTGACTCCTAGGTACAACTCTGCAACCACATTCTAATTCCTGGATTCTGTCCTGCCCACAGATGGTCTGCAGCTAAGTCAATACAGCTACCACTCCAGAGCCACCAACTCCACCTCCTCTGGGCCATCTGTTGGGCCTTGGACACCATCACCACAATTGTCCCTGCCACCACTATGGACTGACAGGAGCTTCAGTTGCTCACCCTTATGCCAATCCCACCTCCGATACTGCTCCCACCCTCAATTTGGCAATGAAAAAACCAATACAGTCCCCACATCCTTCCAACACTGGAACTGCTTTCACCTTTGACCTCTTGGGTTCTACCAGAGTAAAAAGAAGGTTCATTGTCATTTTTAACAAAGCAAATACCTCCAAAAATGCTTTAGTCTTGGAAGATATATTAATTGAGCCATATTTGCATTTCTTTAATGTAATGATTTTTTTTAGGATATGAATTTTTGAAATGTGTTAGCAGTGAACAGGAGAAAGAAATCACATGGATTAAATGCCTGTTGTTTTCTCAGCAGGAAGGCCCTGCAAAGATTTAGGCAGGTTATAAAATTACAAAGTGCCTAAAATTGCAAAAACAAAATCGGTTACACAGTTCGTATTGATAAAGAAAACTTAAAAGTTGTGTATTTAATTCTCATTTATCATTCTAGGTTTAAATATAATCTTCCTTTCTTCTTTTTTAAAATTTAATTCCAGGATGATGCTTCTATTGTATTTTTTATTCATTTATCCTATATATTTATTGAGCAACATGATGTTTTGATACACATATACATACTGAAATTATTACTACATTCAAGCAAATTAACATAACTATCATTTCACATAGTTATCTTTTTTGGTGTGGTAACTGTGCACATTTCCAGTGTACAATAAAATATTATAAACTCTAGTCATCATGCTGTACATTAGAGGTCTAGGCTTATTTATCCTGCAAAACGGAAACTTGATAGTCATTGGCCTCCATCTCCCTATTATATTTTTATAGTGAGAGGTGCTGAAGGTAGAACAGTTGAAGGATTATACAAAATACTGAACGCAGAGAGAAAGAGTAACATTAAAATATTACTTTTATTTATTATGATTTTGCTTTACCACAAAACTTTCATCAGTCTATGTTGTCTTCTGGCAAAGAATTTTAGCTTCCTTGTCTTACTTAGGGATTAGGAATTAATTTCAGCTGTGGGATTTTTGCTCCTCTTAGTTCTATTTGGTGCCTGTCCCAGACCTGTGAGGCCCAACAGGTAGCAGGGAATATAGGAAAGAGTAAATCACTCCACACTTGGAGTCCCTCCACAGTGCTCCTGCATCCTGCTCTGCTCTCTGCAGTGGTGGATATAAACCTCACCTTCCTGCCCTTTCCTGCTCTGGCTGCCTCCTGGGACTTCACCCCTCAGCTGTCAGAACTATAACAGCTTCCAAACTCCCTCCCATCTCCCAGACTTTTCCTAGTCCTAAACCTTCCAAACAACTGTCCCATTGCTTCTTGTATTCCAACATAAAATAACAGTTTACAGTTGAAAATAACTGCCATCCCCTCTCCCCCAAAATTCTAGAACTAAAAAAAAATAATAAAAATTAAGATTTAATTAGTTTAAAATGTACACACTGTTTTACTATGGGTTTTGTGGTTATCCTAGAAATTTACTCATTTATGTTAATATATTTAATAGCAGAGTAAACACAGCTGAAGAGAAAATTAGTAAACTAGCACATAGGTCAGAAAATTTTATCAAGAAAAAAACATAGAGTGACAAAACAAAGAAGAGAGAAAAGATGTGGGAAATTCAGTAGCAAGATCTAACATATAGTTGATTAAAATCCCAGAAGTTAAAAGAGAAAATAATACAGACAATAATTGAAGAGATAATGCCTGATAATTTTTCAAAACCAATAAAAGATATCAATCTATAGATTTAAGAAGTCCAGTAAATCCCAAGTAGGATAAATAAAAGAGAAATTCACAACTAGGTATATCATAGTGCATAATGCATAATTGCAGAAAACTTAAGAAAAACTTAAGAGAAAATCTTAAAAGCAGTCACAGGTAAAAGGACAGATTATGTTCAAAGGAGTGACAGACTAAAGCCTACCTCACAGCAGCAATATCAGAAATTAGGACACAGCAGAATATGACCTTCAAAATACTCAAACAAAATTACTCTCAATGTAAAATTTGATACTCAACTGAAAATATCCTTTGAGGATGAAGATGAACTAAAAACATTTTCATATACACAAAAATGAGAGTATTTGCTCCCAGCAAACCCATACTAAAAGAAATCTGAAGGATATTCTTTAGGCAGAAATAAAGTATTCTCAAATAAAGGTTGGAGATATAGAAAGAAGAGAAAAATGACAAAAGGGATAGATAAAAGGATAAACCTGAATAAGCGTTGAAGGTATTGCAATAATAACAACAATGTCTAATTTGGATATTATGTATGCAACTAAAGTAAATGACAATAATAACATAAAATCAAAGAGAGGATTAAAGGAAGGCAAAATGTTCTAGGGTCCTTTTGTTTCAGAGGAGAGTGAAAGGATGAATTATCAGAAACTGATAGGTCAAGTATATATACTGAATTTTTAAAGTAACTACTAAAATGATAGTAAAACAGTGCATAAATTCCAAACTAACTGAGGAAATAAGTGGAATAAAAAATTCTCAATAAATTTTAAAGAAGCAAAATCAAAAAACAAACATGGGACCAGTAGGGCAAATGGAAAGCACATGCTAAGATAAGAAATTTAAATCTGCACTAGTAATTACATTAGACATAAATGTACAAAATATTTCAGCTCAAAGCTGAAGATTGTCAGACTGGTGCTGAAGATTGTCAGACTGGTTCAAAACAACAACAGCAACAGAGTCCCTTCAATAATTCCTCTAGACTTCCACAAAGCAGTGGTTCTTACAACCACACACATGGGGCCTCACGTGATCTGAACTGTGGTCATGTGGCCAAAGCAGCTGTGCCTTTTCTTAATACTCTTCCTTATTTCCCACTAAAGAGGAGCATTTCCCCTTACATGTATTAGGTACAATATATTGTGTGTTTGTGTGGGATGGGTTTTATTTTTGTTAATAGAAGTTGGACTTCACTGTCTTTTGAACTATTATAGACCTGAGTAGCTCTTCTAAGCACTGAAATTTCAGTATAAGAAAACGTTTTGTGACTAAGTTTTGGTTGCCATTCTTCGAAATTACTGGGCCTTGTGGGAGGGAAATAACTAAAACCACTCAGAATTTCTCAGTAACTGAACTTAGGTTGTCCTGATTTGTTAGATCAAGGTACCTTCAACCAAGACCTAAAGACAGGGAGGTACATTGAAGTCCCTAAAACAAATTGCATTGAGAAAAGTGGGAGTCAAGCTGAAGAGTAGTATTCAAGATAAAGACCTGAGGTTTCACAGAAGAGGATTGGTTTATTCAATGATGCTGATACTGGGAGCTCCTCCATACCAAACCCCCTGTTAAATTGTTTGTATTGTTGGAAAGTAATGGAACATGAGAGCATCAACTTGAAAAAAGTTCACGTACGAGCATTCTGGCTGAGTTTGGCACTCATCTGCCCTTAGACAGCCTTGACAACCTATGTATTAGTGATTTATTGTTGGTTAGCAAATTACCCCCAAAATTAATGTCTGGAGACATTTTTTATCTGTTGGTATTTGTGGGTCAGCTGGGTACCCCTGGCTGAAAGTCTCTGATGTTGCAGTCAAGATGTCAACTGGGGCTGTGGTCTCATCTTAAAGTGCCATTGAGGGGTAGGGAGCTGTATTCCAAAGCTCATTCACATGGATCTCAGTAGGCCTCCATTCCTATTGACTATTAACTGAGGGACTCACTCAAAACCCCTCTTCATGGGCCTCGCCACGGCACAGCAGCATGGAAGTCACTATCTTTTTGTAACCTAATCTCAGAAGTGTCATGCTATCACTCACCATATTCCAGTTATTAGAAATGAGTCACTAGGTCCATCCCACACTAAAGAAAAGGGAACTACACAAGAGGATGAATGCTAGGAGGCAGAAATCCTTGTAGGTTTCCTTAGAGGCTTCCCACCACAGGGATGGACCAATAAGGTCTCACTACAGAGAGGTCAGCAGCTTCTGACTGCAGAGCACAGACCCTCAACAGTGACATCATGACACTGTGTGGCTGGGAGAAATAAGGGGGGTGGGAACAATAAGAACCACTATTTATTGAACATTTTTCTATGCAAACACTAATCTAATCAATTTGCATGTTTTCAGGGACTGAATGTTTGTGTCCTCCCACCAAATTCGCATGTTGAAATTCTAACCCCCAATGTGATGCTATTAAAAGATGGGGCCCTTGGGAGATAATTAGATGTAGATGAGGTCAGAGCCCCTTGTGTGAGATTAGTGTCCTTATCAGACACTAATCAGACAGTAGTTCTCTCTTTCTTTTTGCTATGTGAGAACATAGTAAGAAGCAAGATGTCTGCAAGCCAGAAAGAAGGTCCTTAACAGGAATGAATCTGCTGGTACCCTGATCTTGTACTTCCTAGCCTCCAGAACTATAAGAAACAAATATATGTTGTTTAAGCCATCCAGTCTGTAGTATTTTGTCATAGAAGCCAGAGCAGACTAAGACATGTATACAAACTAGTTTAATCATCATGAAGACCTGTTCTTATTATCTATACCTCATCACTGAGAAAAATGAGGCACAGAGACATTAAGAAACTTGTCCAAGTTCAGATAGGTAGTAAATAGTGGAGTCAGCACTCAATCCCAGGAACTCTGATCAGAGTCTGTGCTTTCATCCACTACTCTCCATTGGGTGGACACAGTGTAAGGACATTAAATGTACATGAATGTCCATTTCTAAAGCTTGGGTTTGGGAAGATTTGGATTAGAGAATAAAGACTGACAGGTGGGGGCTTAAGCAAGTGTTAACTGAAAAAAATAAAGAAATATGGTGTCATCTGTGCCTGCAAAGATGAAGAGTTATGGAGTGTATTGCCCAAATTCACAAAAGGTGACAATGGAGGAGCTTGTCTTCTTTGGATTAACCTTCAGGTCTCTCTGCTTTTAGGTAGCTGTGGAGTGTCTCAGAAACAAGGAATTCGAAAGCCCCAGGAAAGGCATCCATGGTTCCAATCGAACTCCACAAAGATAAGTCCGAAGAAATGCAGAATACAGCCTGCTTTCCTCAGTGGTTTTTGGCGATCAGTTCTTCCCTTCTCCAGACTCACCCCAAATGCATGTAATGTAAGCCCAGCCTTCCATTAACAACCAGCCGTAAAAATGAATTGGAATACATTGACTGGAGTCGGATACAATCTAAAAGTAAAGGAGATTTTTTTTTCACTTGGTACCTCTGAATCTCTCCCACTTCAAAGAACATTCCATTCCAGATGTCCCCACACCTAAAGTCATGGTCCATCTGTCAACAGCCATCACTGTATCTCCCCACAGTACATGCTGTTTGCAGCACAGCATGGGATAAGCTCCCTCACAAACTGGAACTAGAATCTATTTGCATTTCTTCCTATAAACATGAAAATTCTGAAGTGTCTTAGATCAATTTTGCTTTTGCCTTTGAAACAGATGCCTCTTACTTTTCTAGCTGATTTAGCTCCAGGTAGTCTTTCTGCAGGGGAGGGTATTCTTAGTGGGTATATGCTGCAATGACCAAAGATAAGCACCCAGTAAATACCTGTCAGGTGATGCAATCAAAGAAGGCTTCCCCTGAATGCTTTGCATGAACCTAAGTTTTCAGGGGCCTAAAAGGAGAATGACTATTTCCTTTTGAATTTGGCCTGGCATCAACACTTCTTGCTTTCTCTAGTTTTGATACCACTTCTCCCACTGCCAATTTCTCATAATTCATCCGGAAGCCTGGGACAACTCAAACTGTCCTGGTAGCCAAAGTAACTCCAGAGCATGAGAGAGTAATTCTCTGAGCTCCAGGCAGCAATACCCAGGGATTGGAGACCAGTGTAGCAAACTCTCCTTTTGGAATCTGGAGTATGGAGGGAAATATGTTGCCAGCAGGGAGACTTGTTTTTGGTGTGGGAGCTTATTTTACTCCAGGGTAAAGTAGAAGCTGTGACATCTGAAAGTGGGTGGGGAACACTGGCATGTGAAAAAAGCAGAGGCAGTTCGTGATGGCAGCGAATGAAGGTCACATTTGCATGTGATTCAAAATGCTGAGGACAGAGCCACCCCAAGTAGCTGTCATGTAGCAATACCTGTCCACGTAGCAGTGCCCCAGGGACTTCCCTGCAAGGATTATTACACCCACTTTCCCATAGCTGCTTTGATTGCTGGAGCTGGACTGTCACTGGGTTCCTTGTAACTTTCTCAGGCAGACACAGCAAACAGATGTAATTTCTGGTTGTACCTGTCTGAGTTGTCACTAGTCAGTGATGGGATTCCTAGTTCAACATCTAATTGGAGGTTTACATGGTTTTTGGTGTTGGTGCCACTTGCCATTTGTTTGTAGAACTTCTTAACTGGAAGAGAAGAAGCCTGCCTGGTAGATATTTTGTCCCTAATAAATAGAATTTGTAGAATTTACTTGACCTCTACTGATCAGTCATTGATAAAGAGCTACCTCTAATATTCACGTTAGCAGTAAATGAGCTACGTGCTGTCAAGACACAGACGTACTCAATGCCAAAAATACACGCATATCCTTCCATTACATTTCTCTTTAATACTTACTGTAATGTGTTCATGCAATTATTTACATGTTAACCTCCCTCTTCAGTCCCTGAAATCCTAGAGGACAGGTAGAGTGTCTCATTCATCGTCATGGTCCCAGCACTTGACACAACGTCTTTACAGAGTAAAAGACTATTAAAATACCATCTTTAGCAAGCATCGTCCTACATTAAATCTTGTAAATGGTAAATATAAGAGACTAAAGCCATGTGTCAAGTGGAAGGAAACCTATTCAACTCCCTAATGCTCTTTACCTCCTCTCACATGACCGCAGTGAATTAGAAAGTGAGAATGGGGAAAACCTACTTGGTTTTGTGCTCACTATTGAAAAATACTCCTTAGACTACTTTGATATAGGGTTCTCCACCAAATATTTCAGATCATTCTTGGAGAATTTTGAAATACAGAGAGGCTCCATAATTGTTCTCCTATGCACAATGCTGAAGGATGCCCATTATCAAGTGTACAACACTAAATGCACAGCAAACCTGACCCTGTCGCAGAAGCTGTCCAGTGGAAGCCAGGATTCAAACCCATTACCCTTTTCTGCTCAGGTTCAGCTCCCTAGCTTCAGAAACTACATAGGTCAGTTCCTAGAGACTTTCTGTGAGGTGTTTCTTTCTGCTATGTATACCATTTTCAGGAGTGCACTGAAGACAGCCTAGACAACCCTCCCCCTAAAACCTTCAGCCTGAGGGAGCATTTGCCAGCAAAGTCTCCTGCCGTGCCCAATACCTACACTGCTGTAAACAGCGTTCAGCAAAACTTGCCTTTAGAGCACCAAATTGTAAGTATAAAATACTTTGTGTGTCGCCTACATGTCAATTGCATATTCTTCTTTGTTTGCTTGCTTGCTTTTTTTTTTTTTTTAAATACTTTAAGTTCTGAGATACATGTGCAGAACGTGCAGGTTTGTTACATAGGTATACATGTGCCATGGAGGTTTTCTGCACCCATTAACCCATCATCTACATTAGGTATTTTTCCTAATGCTATCCCTCCCCCAGCGCCCTCCCATCCCCCGACAGGCCCTGGTGTGTGATATTCCCCTCCCTGTGTCCATGTGTTCTCGTTGTTCAACTCCCACCTATGAGTGAGAACATGCGGTGTTTGGTTTTCTGTTGCTTGCTTGCTTTTTGTTTGTTTTTTCCAAACATTGGAAGCATTACAAAAGCATTCTGCACTGGAAGACTCTACTACAAAAATTTAGGCTGCAAAACTGGATTTGGCCCACAAGATCTGGTTTAGCAACCCATGAGAAAGGTTAGCAATATTCTTTTACTTTGGTGGTACTACCAACACAATAATAAGTTTATTTTAAGGAAGGTTTTCTTTTTGAAGAATTAATGATGTAGGTTCAGATAACCCAGTTTTCTCCTTCCAAGTCACTGTGTGACTTGGGCCTGCTCATTGGACTTCTCTAATCTTCAGTTGCTTCATCGTGAAAACGTGGATCAGAGATAAGCATCTTATAGCGTTGCTCAAAGCATCGAATGAGATAACGTATGTGAAAGTTCTTTGTAAACCACAAGTTCTATTTAAATGTTAGCTGTTATTATTGTTAATGCTACTGAATTCTCAGGAAACATAATTACTCTGATGACATTACGGTTTAGTTTGTATATATACAGTTCCAGTGATAGATAGAGTGTGGGAAAATCCCAAAAAAATATTGGTTTGAATTATAAATTACTAGAAGGCTTCTAACTTTTCTTAGAAGCTATTATTTTGTTTGTGTGGGAAACTACTTTTAAGGAAAAAATGTTGTGGTTTCCTAACTTTCCACATTCAAGGCTAAAAACCACAAAAGAAAAAATTATTTTTATAAATCATATTTGTAGAGGTCAATTTTCAAATGCTAAAGATTTTGTCCTCGTAAAATTAAAATGAGTGATGACTCATTTCTTTGAAAAAAGAGAAATTGAGATTTTGCTAAAAATTAATATAATATACTTTGGTAAGGAGAAAATGCACAGTTACCTAAATGCTGTTGGCTGGCTGTGGCCGCAATGCTTCCTTGCTTAATACATTTAGGAATTGAACAGCTAGTTAATGGTCACCAAATTTGGGCAACAGCCAAGACAAAAAACAAATTTTTATTCTTTCCATAAGACTTTTAAGGTATTTTTCAGGTGAAAGCAGGTATATTCCTGGCAGTATGGCAATAGATTCTTAAGGTATGTCTCCCAAAAAAGTTAAATAAGAGCTTCAACAAATTGTGGTCAATATGATAATGAAGCATACCTATTTCAAAAATATGGATTAAAAATTTTGTTTGTATTTTGTTTGTGCAAATATTAAAAATATGAAAAGCATACAAAAATATAAAACACTATCTCCAATTTTCTGATTTATTTTAATATTCTGCATTTAATATCAGACCACATCTTTCTTTTAAAAACCTTGAAATGCATAACATTTAACTCTGCCAGCTCTTTTATTCTCTGGGCCCTCATCCTCATGCTACCCTGAGAACATGAGTATTTCCCAATTTTTTTTATTGTTCCCAAACTCTCTCCTCACCTCCATCCCTCAGATGATAAAATCGCTCATAAATAGTTATCTAATGTGCCTATTCTAATTCTCATAAGCTCTGCGAGAGCAGGGACTTTGTCTTGTTCCCTGCTAAATCCCTACGTAAGGAATATGAAAGCTGGCTCGCAATATCACTCCCAGGGCTTCTGTCACCCCGTCTATCTAACACTGTGCATAACTCTACGTTCTGCCCCATTTCTTACCAATGACCTCAGACTCAATATATCCAAGCCACACTTACCACATTTAGTAGCCGCCTCACAAATCTCCTCCTCCTGACTTCGTTATACCAATGGCACCACGATTTTTAAGTCACTTAGAAGTATCTCTTTTCCCCTCAGTAAGCAGCGATTTAATTGCAAGTTATCATTGCTGCCAAGTCTTTTTTTTTTTATTCTAATATGAACAGGGTGACCATATAACACCACATAAAAACCAGGGTAATGTTGAGAGCAGAGAGAAGTGCCAACTAGACAGTCCATCAGGACCAGCAGGATGTAGCATCAACTTGGCTGTCCTGAGAAAATGGAACATACAGTCACCTTAGCCAAGTGTTAAGTTAGTGCAAAAGTAATTGCGGTTATTGCCATTACTTTTGGTGGTGAGAGCTGCAATTACTTTTGCACCAACCTAACACTATGCTAGAAATCATACATAATACCAACAGTTCATGTCCCCTGGCATCTTGGCTATATTGCAGGAGACCAAACAAATACAAATAACTATGAACTTAAGTATAAAGTGATAATTACCAACACTTATCTAAACATTTTAGAAAGTCTGCTAGATAAATAGATCTATTTTGGCTGGGTGTATTAGGGAAAGTATCAAAGAAAATGTGACCTTTGGATGAATATTGAAATGTGTTTATGATTTAGATATGAGTATAGTGGAGGGGAGAGCAAGTCTACTGAATGAGTAGTGAGAACACAGTAGAAATTTCACAGTAGAAATTTCAGAAAAAGAACTAACCAGACAAATCACACAAAAAGATAGTCAAATACCCAAGAAACATATGAAAAGTTGCTCAACCTCATTAGTAATAAGGAAAATGCAAACTAATGCAAAAACAAGCTATTCCTATACACCAAAAAGGCTAAAACTAGTAAGACTCATAACAGAGAATCTTGTACTATTGATAGGGATGTAATTGCTACTACTGCTTTGGAAAAGCATATGTCAATATTTACTAAAGAAGAACATATGGAATTTATACTTGTCTTATGATCCAGCAATTTCATTTTCTAGAAATAGACATCGAAATAAAAATTCAGGTGCGTACGCATCAAAAGACTTTTACAGTATGTTCATATCAACATTATTCATAATAGTTAAACACTGGACATAATCTAAATGCCCACTAAGAGTATAAAAGATACATAAAAATGGTATATTCATACACAGAAATAAATGAATAAACAGTGTCAGTAAATGATCTACATGATTTACAAGAAACAGCATGATCCATGTAAAACAGCGTGATTAATTCTCACAAATATAACCTTGAATTAAATAAACTAAATATGGCCGAATATATACTGTATGATTTACATAAAGCTCAAAAATAGGCATATGTATAAAATTAGACATCAAGATAGTGTTTACCTATGGGGAAGAGGAAGACTGGCTATGAAGGAGGCTTCTAGGACTTTGGCAATGTTCTGGTTCATACTTGGGCAACTGTGATAATCTGTCAAGTTGTACATTTACAGTTGGTGCACTGTGTATTTTGCTTCAATTTCAGAAGTTTAAACAAAAGATAATCAATGAGAATGTTCAGGAATTAAAGAATTACATGAATCTTCATTTTGAAATGACACAAGTAGAATCCAACAGAATAGAAACAAATTCACATTTTATGAAACTTTAGGACATAAAAGATAAAAATAAGACCCTAAGAGCTACTAGAGATAAAAGATTATTACAAAAAATAATAACTATAGCAATAGCAAAGTTACCATCAGCAAAAATGAATAACATCATACAAATGATAAATCATCTAAATGGTGAAGAGAAATATATTAGAATTTTATCACCAATGAAACTATCTTTCAAGAGAAAACATGAAATAAGGATGTTTTCAAATATACACACATTAAGACAATTTTGTGAAACTCAAAAAACATCTGTGAAATAACTATTAAAGGTTGCTATTTTTACAAGAATAAAACATACATTAAAAAAGAATTATAAGGAGAAAATGGTAAATCTGCAATCAGAATGGAATACATTAGGTCACTTTGATCAGAGACTAGTGGATCAAGCAGACCTAAAATTTGAGAGAACAAATAAAATCTTCATAACAAAATTAATGTGTTTGAGCTAATAGTGGTACAGGTACCCCACACTCAACAAACAGAGAATATACATGTTTTCCAAACACATAGGAAACATTTCAAAAATTGGCCACATTCTAGATTACAAAGTGAGGCTCAAGAATTTTATAGAGTAAATATCACATAGATGATTTTCCCAGACATCCATATAATTAAATTACATATCGACATTATAATAATAGTTTGAAGTCTGATACTAAGAAAATCACACTGCTGATCAATTCCTAGATAAAGAAGAAAACCATATTGGAATGTGTGAAATATTTAGAACTGGATGACTATGAAAACACTAGATATCAAATCAAGCATTGTGGGGTATTAAGTGGAATTCAGTTATTTTGTTGCTATAACTGCATTTGCTTTGCAAAGAAAATTTAAAAATAAATTATAAAACATTCAACTGCTACAGTCTAAACTGCCCAAAATATATGTTCATATAAGACTAAAATGAATGTTTTTTTAAAAAGGGAAAAGTAATTTAAAAACAGCAGAAGTTAATGGGAGAGAAGGCAGAGTAACACAATATGATCCCAATGCAATTAAATTTGAAATCAAAATTAAAACATACATTAGTTTAAAGAAATAAAAACAATACTAATGGAAACTAAAAGGAACAATGTTAAAAAGTTAATTGTTAAAACTATGGAACGTTAGAGAAAATAGGAAAAAAATGGGATCTAAGGCTAGACAGAATTCTTAGACTTGACGCCAAAAGCATGATTCATAAAATAAAAAATTGATGAACTGATCTCATTGATATTAAAAACATTTGCCTTTGTTAAGAGGATGAAAAGACAAAGTAAAACCTTGGAGAAATTATTTGCAAACCATATATTTCAAACAGCAGCTTGACCCAACCTCAGAGCCTAAACCAAGGCTCCATTCAGGGAGGGAAACACCTGCCACAGCACATTTCAGCAGAGAACAGGGGCTGGTCTTGCTCAGCTTGGGAGTCCAGAAAAGTAAGGCAAGCCCCAGAATTCACTCCAAAACCCCACCCAGGCAGAAAGACAAGTCTCAGTCAGACATTTCTGTGGAGCAAAGAAAGACAGTTGCATGGAACGAAGAAAGGCAGTTGTATGGAACAAAGAAAGGCAGTTGTATGGAGCAAGGAAATATAGTTCTATGGAGCAAGGAAGGACAGTTCTATGGAGCAAAGAAAGACAGTTCTGTGAAGCAAAGTCTCTGGACCCATTTGTCCTAAGCTGTAACTCCACCTGACCTCAAAGCCCAGCCTGCAGCCCCACCCAGCTGCAAAATGCAAACAGTAGTTCAACCTGGCCAGGGAATACACACTGCAAATCTGCCCAATGGATGGTTATTGCAGTGCCCAGCCAGCAGCTGGGCCTGTTTGCAGAGACCAACCAATAGTCTTGCCAAATGGTGGAGCCCAGCCAGTAGTCCCTTCAGATCTCAGAGCAAAGACAGCAGCCCACCCAACTAAACAACCTGACAGGAATCTCTGTCTGCTCGGGGTTGGTACAAGCTGGCCCATCCAGGATCAGGACTAGACTAAATGATGAAGTTCTGTCCCTGCCAATAACACCTGTAAAGGCCAGAGCAGGTGGCTGTCTCCTTAAATGTGTAGACATCAATGCAAGGACAGAAGGATTACAAAAAAATCAGAGAATCGTGACACCACCAAAAGAAACTAATAAAGCTCTAATAAAGCACTAAATAAATGAAGAACTAAGAAATGACTAACAAAGAATTTAGAAAAATCCTCTTGAAGTTCAATGAATCACAAGAATATACTAATAGAAAATTAAATAAAATCTGGAAAACATATGCAAACAAATTTAAAGTTTGACAAATAAATAGAAGCAAAATTGTTTTAAAAAGTAGAAATTCTGAAAATGAATACAATGACTGAACTAAAAATTTCAATGAAAAGCTTCAATAACAAGCTTCAATAGTTGATTTCAATCAGCAAAAAAAAAAAAAAAAGAAAAGAAAAGAATCAGGCCAGGCGTGGTGCCTCACACCTATAATTCTAGCACTTTGGGAGGCCAAGGCTTGAGCTCAGGAGTTCAAGACCAGCCTGGGAAACACGGCAAAACCCTGTCTCTACAAAAAAAAAAAAAAAAATACAAAAAAATACAAAAAATTACCTGGGTGTGGTGGCACGTGCCTGTAGTCCCAGCTACTCGGGAGGCTGAGGTGGGAGGATTGCTTTAGCCCAGAAACTCGAGGCTACAGTGAGCCAAGATCACACCACTACACTCCAGCCTAGGTGACAAAGTGAGACCCCGTCTCATTTAAAAAAAAAAAAAAAAAAGAATCGGGGAGCTTGAAGGCAGATTATTTGAAATTATTCAGTCAGAGAAGTCAGAGAAAAAGAATTAAAAATAATGAAGAAAGTCTGCAGGAATTATGGTACACCATTAAGATAACTAACATTTTCTTCTTCCTTCTTTTTTTTGAAGTTTTATTTTATTTATTTATTTATTTTTACCTGATACATGAGCTGAACGTGCAGGTTTGTTATATAGGTATATATGTGCCATGGTGGTTTGCTGCACCTATCAATCCATCGTCTAGGTTTTAAGCCCCACATGCATTAGGTATTTGTACTAATGCTCTCCCTCCCCTTTTTCCCCAACAGGCCCCATTATGTGATGTTCCCCCCTCCCTGTGTCCACGTATTCTCATTAGAACTAACATTTTTATAACAGGAGTTCAAAAGGATAAGAGACCGATTAAAAAGCCAGTAAACACAACTAAAGAAATAATGGCTGAAAACTTCCCAAATATTAGAAAAATGCAAAAATCCAAGTTTAGTAAGAACAATCTTCAGTAAAATTAAACCCAAAGAGGAGTTCACTAAGACACGTAACAACCAAATTATCAAAAATCAAAGACAAAGAAAAAATTCTAAGAGTGGCAAGAGATAAGAAACATATCCATATAAGGGACTCCTAAAATGGTTATCAGTGGATTTCTCCACAGAAACCCTACAGGCCAGGAGAGAGTACTATGATATATGCAGAGGGCTGAAGGTGAAAACAAACGAACAAAAAACAGAAACAAAAACAAAAACCTGACAACCAAGAACAGTTCTACCTGAAAAATCTGTACTTCGGAAATAAGTAAAAAAAAAAAAAACTTTCCCAGACAAAGCTAAGGGAGTTCGTTACCACTAGGCCTGCTATACCGGTATCGCTAAATGAAGTCTTTAAGCTAAACCAAAGACTGCTAATAAACAACATAAAACATACAAAAGCACAAAACTCAGTGGTAAAAGTAATAGAGAGTCATATTCAGAATATTCTGGGATTGTAATGGTAGTTTTTAAAGGAATTTTACTTTTAGTACAAGGATTAAAAGGCAAAACTATTAAAAACAACTATAGGAGAAATAAGCTGTAAAGAGAAGCACATTACAAAGTGATATTGATTTTGATATTGAAAATATAAAATGTAGGGAGGAGAAAGTAAAAGTGCAGAGTTGTTGTA
This sequence comes from Chlorocebus sabaeus, assembly GCF_047675955.1. Classification (NCBI taxonomy): domain Eukaryota; kingdom Metazoa; phylum Chordata; class Mammalia; order Primates; family Cercopithecidae; genus Chlorocebus; species Chlorocebus sabaeus. The sequence goes on along the minus strand of NC_132911.1, from coordinate 26,473,537 downwards.
TGCAACCGAAGTTAAGTTGTTATTAGCTTTAAATACTCTGTTTTAAGTATAAAACATTTTATGTAAGGCTCATGGTAACCACAAAATAAAAATCTATAGTAGATGCACAAAATATAAATAGAAAGGATTCAAAACATCCCACTAAAGAAAACCATCAGACCACAAAGACAGAAAAAGAGGAAGAAGGAAACAAAATATCTATTAAGTACAAAACAGAAAATGATTTACAAAATGACAGTGGATAAGTCCTTACTTATCAATAATTACTTTGAATGTAAATAGATTAAGTTCTCCAATAAAAATACATAAGAGTGGCTAAATTGATTTTTTAAGACCCAAATATATGTTGCATACAAGAGATTCACCTCACTCTTAAGGACACACATAGACTGAAAGTGAATAAATGGAAGAGATTATTTTATGCAAACTGAAGCCAAAAGAGAACAGGGGTAATCTGATACTTATACTTTACTTCAGACAAAATAAAGTTTAAGTTAAAAATTTAAAAAATAAACAAAGACAAACATTATATAATGATAAAGGGATTAACTTAACAAGAGAATATAATAATTGTAAATATATACATACCTGACATTGGGACAACTAAATATGTAAAGCAAATATTAAAGTATCTGAAGGGAAAAACACATTGTAATACAGTAATACTAGGTGACTTCAATAGCCCACTTTCAACAAAGGACAGATCTTTCAGACAGAAAGTAAGTAATGAAACATTGGACTAGAACTACACTTTAGACTAAATAGATCTAACAGACATACGTAGAACATTCTATCTAATAGCAATAGAATACACATTCTTCTCAAGTGCACACAGAATATTCTTCAAAATAGACATACGTCATCACAAAACAAATCTGGACAAATGCAGAAAGATTGAAATGACATTAAGTATCTTTTCTGATCACAGTAGTATAAAACTAGAAATCAATAACAGGAATACTTGGAAATTTGGCTAATGGAGATGAATCTCCCTATGTTAGTTTAAACTAGTGTTTATATCATTAAACAACTTTCTGTCTTCATATTTATAAACACATTTGTCATCAAAAATATAAAATAGATTATCTAGATCCTTGGCTTTCAAGGTTTTTCATTCCCCCAAGATTTTCTCAGTTGATAATTCAACCATTCTTTCCAAGGATTCCCCAGGTACAATTGGTACTTCTGGTAAAATCAGACTAGCCTAACTTTTGATGTGTGTCTTTTCTTATAGCCTTAATTCCTCATAGTTGGATTCATGTCACTGCTACAAGGGAGCAGAAAAGGTAATAAAGGTGGTTTCAGTAAGTAAGAAAAAAAAGAACTGTAAAAATTATTCTGTTTTGCTTTTTCTGATGCTGGACAGAGGAACAAAACCATTTTATCAATACATGTCCCACATCTTCATTCAGAAAGTAAATCAACTGGCCGTTAAATTAACAAGACTAGAGAAATTCTGAATATTGATCCAGAACTCAAGCTTATCCATCAATAAACGAGACAAAACATTCTGATTTTAAGCTTTTAAAGTAATAGTGTTATTATCTGCTGATCTTCAGCCAGAAGAAATCGAGGGACCGCTCCTTATCAATACTCACTCTTTTCATTTCAGAAGGAAAGAGCTTTAAAGTTGGTGCAAATTCTTATCTTCTTCATATAGGTTAATTTTAGGAAAATTCCCTGAGTAGAGGGAAGTAAGGAAGCCCCTGTGGTTTCTTTCATGAGGTCAATCATCCTGATCATAGAGAAAAATCACTAATAAGTAAAATTCTATAAAATCTGCACAAAATATATGAAGCTTACAGGTTACCCAGGTATAAACAATATGATACTTTATATACTGATTATGGAACAACTTATGTGAAAGCCTCTCTCTTTATGTAAATTCATGAAATTTTTCTTTTTAAATGTCTATGATAAGAAGAAATGGCAAAGAATATCACAAAGTTCTAATATCTTTAATATACGTGTTACATTTGGCCCTCCCAAAAGCATACATCAAGGTAAGATTTCAGCATACAAGAGATTTACTGGGAAGTGCTTGTAAAGGCAAGGAGGAAGGGAGCTGGGAAAGGTGATATGGTTTGGCTGTGTCCCCACCCAAATCTCATCTTGAATTTTATCTCTGATAATTCCCACATGTCATGGGAGGGACCCACTGGGAGGTAACTGAATCATGGCGGGGGGTCTTTCCCATGCTGTTCTCATGGTGGTGAATGAATCTCATGAGATCTGATGGTTTATAAAGGGGAGTTCGCCTACACAAGCTCTCTTGCCTACCACCATGTAAGATGTTGACCTTCTCATTTGCCTTCAACCATGATTGTGAGGCCTCCCCAGCCATGTGGAACTGTTAGTCAAATAAATCTCTTTCTTTTATAAATTACCCAATCTCAAGTATGTCTTTATTAGCAGCATGAGAAGAGATTAATTCAGAAGGTAAGGAGAGCCTCCAGATTATGATCCAAGTTGACACCTTCTGAAGAAGAAGGGAAGGAAAAGTGTCAGACTGTTGCACAGTCATAAGAAAGTTTTAGCTGACCTGAGACAAATTCACCAATTCAAGAAATCCCATATATTACAGTAATAAGCCTGCATTAGAACCTTTGCCCTGCTTTGCCATTGGTTGAGAACAGCCTATAGAAAGTGTGGCATGAATACAGGAATGGATCCAGAAGAGCAAAATCTAAGACAATCTAAGTCAATTATGCTCCTTGCTGCAGATCGAATGGCATGTTTTCAAGGCCACCATAATATATAAGAAGTTCTTACAAATCAATAAGATAAAAGAGGAAAATACCAATATCAAAATGGGTAATGGACACTATACCAAATTGTCTGTTGTCCACTCAGGATCACATTTTTTTCTTTCTATACTCTTTTCTGCATTGCAAAAGCCATCAGGATTCTGAGTCACAATTCACCAATGAGAGGAATTTTGTGAAATTTTGGAAAGTGGAAGAGAAGTGGAAGCCATTTCTCACCCTGTAACCGTGTTGTGCAAGGATGAAGACTTCAGCCAACAGTAGAGGTGAGATTTTGCCAGGAGCTCCTGGGTGACCTGCATGCACATCATTGGTGCTTTAGACAGCTAAATCATCAGCATGGTTTCCCGATACAGTTGCACTTCAGAATTTCTGGAAGCAAACAGTAGCTTTCTCTAATCTGTTTCCCAATATTTCCAAGCAATATCATAACCGTCTGATTCCCTATATTAAATCCTTCCTACATGAAACAACTACAGCGGTTTCTGACCAAATCCTGGTGTATTAGTTCGTTTTCACACTGAGACTGGGTAATTTATAAACAAGAGAAGTTTAATTGACTCACAGTTCTGCATGGTTGGAGAGGCCTCAGGAAACTTACAATAAGATGGAAGGTGAAGGGAAAGCAAGGCACCTTCTTCACAGAGTGGCAGGAGAGAGAGGGAGTGCAGGAGAAACTGTCATTTTTTAAGCCATTGGATATCATGAGAACTCCCTTGCTATCACAAGAACAGCATGGGGGAACCCTCCCCCATGATCCTATCACCTCCCACCAGATCTCTCCCTTGATACATGGGGATTAGAATTCAAGATGAGATTTGGGTGGCGACACAGAGCCAAACCATAACACCTGGCTAGCAGAAACATGAACAAGGAAATCATAAACGAATACATAGAAATAAATGTATAAAAATAAAATCATAATTAAAGAATACAAATTTTTTTAAATGAGATATTTTTTACTTATCAAACTGGCTAAGCTTTATTTTATTTACATATATTTATGTACTTGTCTAGTTTATTATAAACAGTCAAAGTTGGCAAGAGACAAAAAATAAATAAGTAAAAAGACAAAAAACAGGTACTGTTATGCACTCCTGTGGGGAGTTTATATTTTACATTTACATTTGTAAAACCTTTCTAGAGGTCAATATCTGTTATAACCTCTTAAATGTTCATAATCTTTGTTATTCTAATTTTAGTTACAGAAATTAATCTTAAGGAAAATTTGGAGTACAATGTTATATATAAGAGTGTTTATCAATGTGGCACATACGCACTGTGGAATATGATGCAGACATAAAAAAGAATGAGTTCATGTACTTTGCAGGGACATAGATGAAGCTGGAAGCCATCATTCTCAGCAAACTAATATAGGAACAGAAAACTGAACACCACATGTTCTCACTCATAAGTGGGAGTTGAACAATGAGAACACATGGACACAGGGAGGAGAACAACACACACTGGGGCCCGTCAGGGGATGGGGGGCAAGGGGAAGGAGAGCATTAGGACAAATACCTAATGCATGTGGAGCTTAAAACCTAGATGATGGGTTGATAGGTGCAGCAAACCACCATGGCACATGTATACCTATGTAACAAACCTGCACATTCAGCACATGTATCCCAGAACTTAAAGTAAAATAATAAATAAATAAGAGTATTTACCACAGTTCAAGTTATAGATCAGGATTTTTTTAAAACCTGAATATTTAAATATTTAGTTTAGCATGACATACAGTGTCTTAGTCTGCTATAACAAAATACCTTAGACTGGATAATTTATAAACAAAAGAAATATGTTGCTCTGGAGGTTGAGAAGTCCAAGATCAAGGTGCTGGAAGATTTGGTGCTAGGCAAGGGCCCATTCCTCATAGATGTCGCCTTCTACGTGTTCTCACATGGCAGAAGGGCAAAGAGGCTTCCTCTTTCATAAAGGCACTAATTCCATTCCTGAGGGTGGAATCCTCATGATCTAGTCATCTTACAAAGACCTCACCTCTTAATACCATCACCTCAGAAGTTAGGCTACAACATATGAATTTTGGGGAGAATACAAACATTCAGACAATAGCATATACATAGAATAGAATCACTGTGGAGCCCTTATAAATCACGTTTTGGTATAAATGTAATAATAGAATGAGTTCATGAAATAATATAAGTGAAAAAATAAGATATGTAACAATGGGTACAGTATGATTACACTATTTTATGTAATGTATACAATGTATAATATATGAAATATATATGTACACATAATAAATACATGTACATAAAATATTTCCTGGTATGTACATGTGTATATATATTTTTATGTATATAATTTATACACATTAGCAAAAAATGAGAAAATATGACAAATATTTAACAGTAGCTATTTCTCCAGCAGCAGGATTACAGATAATTTTTATTTTCATACATTTCTGTCTGACTTTTCCAAATGTGCTATTATGAGCACAAATTTTATAATTAAATACAAGTCAATAAGCATTTTAATGTGCCTATAACAGCCCATCAGCAAGTGAAGAGATGAGATAAAAATGTGTCTGCACTTGGTACACATATTGATTTTCTTTTACTTCCATTTCCAGATGATATTGACAAAGATATTGAAAAAATTTGATTGATATGCCTCAGCTCAGACTTGCTATGCAAGAGCAAAGTCTTATTGTTTTAAAGGAATTATTTGCTGATCAGCTATAGGGTGACTTGACCTCATATTCCTACCATGATAGTCCCACAGTGTAGGGATGGGGTGGTATGACTCCCAAGACTTGGAGTATGTTATTTTCTCAGGGCAATGAAGATTTGGACAAATGATAGCAAAGACAGAATTATTATCTCATCAAAGACATCCCTCAGCAGTGTCTGTGGGCTGTGCAGTGTTCTCAGTTCGATAAAGGATTAGGACACAATGCTTCTTTGGAGAACTGTGACTTGATACTGCCTCAATATCTTTCTGAGAAATGTTTTTCATTTTCTTGCCTCTTTAACTTCTTAAGCCTTAGGAGAATTAGTTGAAAAGCCAAGTCTTTGGGGTAGATACTAACATTAAGTCTTCTACTCTGTCATTTGCAATGATAAATTCCAGAACACAGCTCCTAATTCCATTGTGTATTGTTTTCTAAGGGAATGATAGACAGATTCTTTATTTTTTAAACCCCTAAGCCTACCACACTTGCTGAGTTCCTCACTGGTCACTAAGAAAATCCCAGCACTTTGGGAGGCCGAGATGGGCGGATCACGAGGTCAGGAGATCGAGACCATCCTGGCTAACACAGTGAAACCCCGTCTCTACTAAAAACACAAAAAACTAGCCGGGCGAAGTGGCGGGCGCCTGTAGTCCCAGCTACTCGGGAGGCTGAGGCAGGAGAATGGCGTAAACCCGGGAGGCGGAGCTTGCAGTGAGCTGAGATCCGGCCACTGCACTCCAGCCCGGGCAACAGAGCAAGACTCCGTCTCCAAAAAAAAAAAAAAAAAAAAAGAAAGTCCTGTCAATCAACGCATGGGTTTATGTCCATTGCTCAGCCCTTCTCCAATCAGACTCATTCCCCCAGCATCCCTGACACACCACTCTAAAATGCAGCTGCTGATGGTTCACCTTCCTCACTTTTGTCTACAAATCTCAATCCTGCTGATTCCACAAATCCTACATCAAGCAATATCATTTTATGAGCCTTTCCACAACCACCCCTTCAGGGGATTCTTCAATTTCCGTCACACAGGAAGTCTTCAGAGTATCACCCTCAGAGCCAGGCAAGAGGGACTCCTGGCTAGGGTTTCATGCTTTAGAGAGTCCAGCTCTGACGCCTTTTGGCCATAGGACTAATGTGATATGCCCACCTGGAGCCTGTGCCCTCCCTTCTAGGCCATGCCCTGGGACTCAGAATCCCTTACCCTAGATGGCCACACAATCACTTTCAGGTCCATCCTCTCTGGGCAGACATCACAAATGTGTGCACCCCAAGGCCCGAGGCCAAGAAGGCAGCTTTCTGGATGTAGGGGCTGAGGTGTTCACACACATTTGCATAGCCCCTCAATTCAAAGAACAAGGGGGGAAAGTAAGAAGAAAAGAAGTAGCTGGTGATCAGGACCAGCTCTCGCAACTCAGCCATGTTGGGTCTTTCTGATTACACCACTTAGCTCAAGTGCAATGCTCAAGACACTTAGCACATTCTCCAGCTGAATTTACCAGTGTTCATGGACTACCTGGGTTAGAAATGTATTTCACTATAAAGTAACATACAAATGAGCAGAAAGGGAGTTAATAAGATTAATAATAGAGTTAGTTTACATTATGAACTGAGTTTTGAGAAACATAATTTCTTTCAACACTAATAACAACCTTGTGGGGGTTCATTGTCTCCCTTTAAAAATTAGGAAACCAAGGCTTTGCCGTGGTCTCATAGGAGGGTCAGAATAGCATTTTTGTGACCCCAGAGCATACTCCTCTCCACTCCACCTACCCATGTGTCCAACTCAGACGCCTTCTGGGATGTCCATGTCAACTATTCTTTAAAGAGTAACCAACAGATGGATAGTTTTCTGTTTGTGAATCAATGGTAGGTGACTGAAAAATTGGTTCTGAGAGGTTGCTTTGCAAGGATTGATGGTCACAGGCTGAGAAGCAGATTTGAAAGACCTACCTGCTAGCAGCATGAAGAGCTGCTCTTCCTTATCTTGGCATTAACTAGTTAATTATTGGAGGTGGGTGCAGGGATGGATTATGTGTATTCTTAATTGTTGGAGAGTGGGTACTGGGAGTTACAAAGACCTTTGTGATTTTCGACCTTGCAGAGCTGAGCAATTTCCAGTTGCTTTACTTGCTGATAACACTGCTTCCCTTATCTACTATGGAACACATCTTAATGAAGAATTTGCATTCACAGCATCCGGTTAATGAATATGAAACTAAACAGTGTATATCCCTCTGATGGATGGGATTTCGGAGGCACAGACATTACACACATATTTGATGATAAAGTACTAGAAGTGCAGGGAATTGAGGTCAAGCTTCCTCCTAAGGGGACTGAATCCCAGAGAGAGCAGGTGACTTAGTAATGAGAAGGGGAGCTGTCTGTTCAACCAGGATGCTCCTCCTATGGCACAAAATTCAGTTTTAAAAATATATTAAATTCAAATCAAATGTGTTAAGTGTGAGTTCTATCCCTACAGGTGTGAGGTAGAGGTGGAGGACTTCGTATGCAATCGAGAAATAAATATAAATATTAGGTCTTCCATGACATAGGATTCACTGACCCTCTCATGGGCATCCTCTGAAGCATTTTGAGATTTATTGCTATAGAAGAGCCTCCCAAACATAATCTCACTTAGAAAAGGTAATCATACTAATATGATTTTGTTCACAGGAGAGAATCTAAGTGCACACCACTGCTTAAAGTTATTTCTTTGCTCCTAGGTTTAAGGGGAACTAGTAAATAAGAACATTCCACTTTGTCTGCATCAGTAAAGATGAAAGATGATGACTTAGGAGGTAGGAATTGGTGTGGGAAACATTTTTCTACGTTCCCAATATTCTGAAACACATATGACTTCATTCAATCATAAGGTAAACAGAGTATGTAATTTACCAGAAAAAAGTAATGAGACTGGTGGTGCTAGGTTTTCATACTCTAGCTATTAATGAATTAAAGAGAGTAACACTCCTGAAAGGATACCATTTTCTCAAGAAAGCTGGAAAAGAATGTGTGGCGTTTAAAACATACCAAGCTCTGTGGCCATAATGCTCTTAAAATTCATCTGTCTAAAGAAATTAGAAGTGAATCATATTAAATAAAGTTTAGATATATCTACTTTATCTTCCTGAAAATATAATTTCATTACAATCGAATTTATCAAATTTTATCTGATTTGACTTGCTATTTAAAATACTTTATAATTTACTTGCATATTTGGAATTACAATGTTCTTAATATACTTCTTGATTTTAACAAAACGTAGGACAAATGTTAATCAAATCAAACTGTTCAAAGTTACTTTATAACACATTCCTATGAACACACCATACACACAGTAATATCTAGCAAGGGTGTCAATTTTTCTTTATTTTTAAAATCAGATCATTTAAAGAAGTTATTTACTACAAATGACTCTACACACGCACGCACGCACATACACACAAACACACCCAAACCTTTTTAAAGAAACGCTAGAACCCAACCCCCTTTAGGCCAGAGGAAAACATTACAATGTACACGCACTTGTGCCTGTTGCCGTAGAGTAATACGGTAGCAGCAGGAGATTACGGTACTAGCTGGGCTACTGCCTGTGTTACGTCAGCGAGAGCTGCAAAGTTCCTTGCTATTCTTTTCTGGTGTCGGGGAGCTGAATATTAAAAGGGTGATTGTGGAGTTATCGGTTATCTGTATTTTTTTTTTCTTTTTCTATTTTGACTCTTTTTAAAAATGCAGGTAAAGTGACAGCGGGCCAGGAGCTTAAAGACATCGGTGGTGGAGGGGTGAGTCAGCGGGTGCAAAAGGACAAGGATTTGGTTCCTCGGAGAGACGGTCCCCTCTCCGCCTCCAGAGAAGAGCAGGCAGGCAGCTCCCGGGACCCAAGCCGGGTCCACCTCCCACGCTCGCGAGCTGGTGGCTCAGCAGCGGCGCTTCAGGTGAGTGCGCTGGGGCGGGCGTCCCGCAGGGCCCAGTGGGTGAGGGCAGACATCCCCCGCCGTCTGGTGAGACCGAACCCCCACTTTTCACAGCGCCTCCCGCTTTTTCCACCAGGTTTTATACCAGCCCCTCTACCCCACCCCCGATTCCCTTACATCTTCTGCGAAGTTGCCTTCTACTTAACAAGTGTCTTTTTAACCCTGTGTTTATCACCCTCGAGGTAGGAGGAAAAGGGTTTCTGCAGTGGCACGTTTTTAATACCACCTGTGAGGTCTTAAACTTGGGATTTTAACAACAGTCTTTGCCCGAGGTCCCACCTCAGGGCCCAACCCAAGAAGGTACTTCTTGGTGGGTGGGTACTTCCTCACGCCCCGCGGTCCTGCCGAGTCCCCGCGGTCAGTTCGCAGTTGTGGAAACCCAGGTTTCTTACGCAGATGGTGGTCCCCAGCCCAGAAAATCGAGGCGGCCCCTGCCCGCTGGCATGCCGGCTTCATGTTTACGCCTGCAAAATCCGCAGTGACTGTCACTTGCAAAGCTGCCTCTGCAGAGGGACGTCCTCCCCACTCCGTCCCCCGGCAGTCCCGCTACGGCTGGCAGCTGGAGCCCCTCGGGTGGCCAACAGTGAGGCTTGGAGAGGCGTCGTGGACAGACCTGGGTCGCTTTCAGCCCTCGGGTCCCTCCCGGCTTCGCTCAGGACCTGGCTCTCAAGTCAGCTTGGCTGGTGGACAGACCGGCGCGCTCTGCACACCCGAGTGCGAATTCCACCGGCGTGAGCGTGAGCGTGCGCGTGGTCCTGGCCCTGCGGTCCCTGGGTCGCAGCGGTCCCCTCTCCCAGGCCGCCCCCTCCAGGTGACTGCGAAGCAACCTGTTCTAATGCAAACCGAGTACATCCTCCAGAATTCCCCGGCTAGGATCGGTGAGACACACTCGCCAGCCGCGATCGCCCTTCCCGGGCTTCGACGATTTTAATTTCTCGGTACCGGCGCTCGAAATCCAGCCTTCGAGCGCTGGAGCCTGCGGTTAGGGGGATTTGTTTTTTTGTTTGTTTGTTTTTCGCTTCGGATCCTGAACTCGGGCAGACGAGACTCAGTAGAGCGCGCGAGGCAGGTTCCCAGTGGTGGGGACGAGAGATGCGCTCCGGAGTCGCCTCCGCCGCAGCCGGGCGAAGCAGCTTCTGGACCGCAGAACCAGCCCGGCTCCCAGCTGGCGTCCCGCAGCCCGTCGAGCTCAGCACAGCCTCTCTTTGGGGCGCCTAGCTCACAGCCCGCCTTTCTCTTTGCGCTCTTTCAGGTGGACGCGTTCAAACGATGCCCGGCAGCCGCCTGTGTCTCAACACATATTTCACACCCACGTCCCCTGGCCTGTGCTCCTAGAAGCTGGAGACAGCAGGAGCCTTCGGTGGGGCAGCTCAAAATGTAGGTAACTGCGGGCCAGGAGCAGCGCCCACATGCCATCGGTCCCTGCCTTTGAGCGTCGACGGCTGATCCTTTGGTTTGAGGGGGAGACTGGCGCTGGAATTTTGAATTCCGAATCATGTGCAGAATGCTGAATCTTCCCCGAGCCAGGACGAATCACACAACGCGGAAAAGCAGACTCTCGTAATTTTGGAATTGCATGTTGCAAGAAGTCTCCTGGATCTTCACGCCCACCCTCGGGTAGGGAGGGAGTTGGGGTTCGGGCTAGGCCAGCCCAGCAGGTGGAGAGGGTCTCGGGCAGCCCCGCGCTCCCCTGGCCATGTCGCCTTTAATGCCCTGCCCCTTCGTGTGGCCTTCTGAGGGTTCCCAGGGCTGGCCAGGGTTGTTTCCCACCCGCGCGCGCGCTCTCACTCCCAGCCAAACCCAGCTGGCAGGGCTCCCTCCAGCCGAGACCTTTTGATTCCCGGCTCCCGCGCTCCCGCCTCCGCGCCAGCCCGCGGGGTGGCCCTGGAGAGCCGGACCTCACCCGGCCCCGGCTGGGACCATGGTGTTTCTCTCCGGAAATGCTTCCGACAGTTCCAACTGCACCCAACCGCCGGCACCGGTGAACATTTCCAAGGCCATTCTGCTCGGGGTGATCTTGGGGGGCCTCATTCTTTTCGGGGTGCTGGGGAACATCCTAGTGATCCTCTCCGTAGCCTGTCACCGACACCTGCACTCAGTCACACACTACTACATCGTCAATCTGGCGGTGGCCGACCTCCTGCTCACCTCCACGGTGCTGCCCTTCTCCGCCATCTTCGAGGTCCTAGGCTACTGGGCCTTCGGCAGGGTCTTCTGCAACATCTGGGCGGCAGTGGATGTTCTGTGCTGCACCGCGTCCATCATGGGCCTCTGCATCATCTCCATCGACCGCTACATCGGCGTGAGCTACCCGCTGCGCTACCCAACCATCGTCACCCAGAGGAGGGGTCTCATGGCTCTGCTCTGCGTCTGGGCACTCTCCCTGGTCATCTCCATCGGACCCCTGTTCGGCTGGAGGCAGCCGGCCCCCGAGGACGAGACCATCTGTCAGATCAACGAGGAGCCGGGCTACGTGCTCTTCTCAGCGCTGGGCTCCTTCTACCTGCCGCTGGCCATCATCTTGGTCATGTACTGCCGCGTCTACGTGGTGGCCAAGAGGGAGAGCCGGGGCCTCAAGTCTGGCCTCAAGACCGACAAGTCGGACTCGGAGCAAGTGACGCTCCGCATCCATCGGAAAAACGCTCCGGCAGGAGGCAGCGGGGTGGCCAGCACCAAGACCAAGACGCACTTCTCGGTGAGGCTCCTCAAGTTCTCCCGGGAGAAGAAAGCGGCCAAAACGCTGGGCATCGTGGTGGGCTGCTTCGTCCTCTGCTGGCTGCCTTTTTTCTTAGTGATGCCCATTGGTAAGTCTTGTAAGTCAGTTTAGCATTTGGGGGTCTTCACCCTTCTTGGCTTCTGTTACCCCAGACTCCCAGTCCTGGATGGGAGAGGACGGATTAGCATTTCAAACAGCACAGCTCTAGGGCAATTAGAAAAGGCTCCCGTGTAGAAAAGTGAATTTTCATTCTTTTTCTACTCCAGTCTCATTTATATTAGGTCCTAGAGCACTTTTTCCACTGTAAAGTGGCTTCCAACTGATGGAGATTAATTGTTCTCTGTAATAAGAATGTGAACTTTTCTTAATGCCTATAAGCACGTGTTTAATTTAAATGCATCTGCTCTCTCTAGTCTCAGAGTCTCCACCAAGTGTTTAGGCTGACTGTGGAATGCCATTTTCACTCTGCTACAGAACGCAAATTCTCTTGGCCTGAAAATAAGTACCACGCTTATTCTGGACAAATGTGCGATTTTATTATTGCATTAGGTTATTCATAAGGGTTTGTTTTAATGGTCTGTTTATGTTCTATATCTGTGCTAATTTTATTTTCTGGATTCAGTATGGAAGGAATTATGGTGAACCACTAAGAAAAAAAATGATTCTATGTCCAAACCAATTTTAGCCTTAAATAATTAATCGTAATGTTTCCAATAAGTAAATACTTATTTTTTTATTTTAATAGTAAGTATTAAAACAAACACTTCTCTTACCCAAAATCATCCGGGAAGTTGCAGATGACACTGTTTGAAAATAATACAGTACACATAATGTTACAAATCCAATTTTTGCAGATGCTAAATTAGCTGTTGTCAAAATTAATTAGCTCGTTATAAGTATCAGCAAGCTGATCCACTTGGAATAGTCATCTATCTCCTTCAGTGAGATCTAAAAATGGTTGTATGCTATTTTTAGTTTGGAAGCTCAAATATAGACCCAAACATCGATTATCCACCAACTCTAAAAAACAAAACATCATGGTTAACATTAATAAAAGTCCATTTCAAGTGCTTTACAGCCTAATTTAAATGGCATGTACTTAAAGTACTTTAATTTGCAACTCTGTGCAATAATAGCAACTATTATTTTTTTGTGCCATTTATGTTCCAGACATTTTCCCAAGTTTTTATTTCATTAGTCCTCTCGACAACTCGGTGAGTTATACACAATTATCCTGCAATCACAAGTCATGGGAAGGGATTCTTCAGGTCCTAATACCATAGCCACAAGCCATGGATAGCTATTTAAATGTTAACTGAAATTAAATTAAATTAATATTCGGTTCCTCAATTTCTCAATCCCACTGACCACATCTTAAGTGCCCAATAGTCACACGTGGCCAGTGACTACTGTTTTAGACAGCAGAGATACAGGTCACTTCTATCATTGCAGAAATGTCTGTCCTATAGGGCTGCCAGAGAGGCCCTCTTTAGTCCAACACCTGGCCTTCCATTGTGCCTGCCCATCATTATTACTTACTCTGCTCCTGGAAGTACATCACAGCTTTGAAATTATAGAAATTACACTCTTTACCTGAGTCCCTTTGCACATTTATTCATGCATCTGCTCGCTCAACAAGTATTTATGGACCATCTCTTCTAGGCACTTTGGATGAACAGGGCAGAAAAGTCCTTGCCAATGAGATGTTTGCATTTGGAAAGGATAGACTTAAGCAAATGAATGTATCCTAAAAAGTAAAGATTAACATGCACTATAAAAAAATCAACAGGATGAGAGGTTAGAAAGTGACAAAGACAATGAGGGTCTGCTTTAGTGGGTAGTGGGGAAAATTCTGTCTAAAGAGGTGATATTTGAGCAGAGTCCCGACTGGACTGAAGAGCAAAGCTTGCAAGATCTGGGAAGAAGAGCTTCCTGGGCAGAGGGAGCAGTGAGTACAGAGATGGGAAAGAGCCTGACCTGTTCAATGAAGATCATGGAGGCCAGTATGACTCAGCTACAGACAGGGAGGGAGCAGTCAAGTTCAAGAAGAGATTGGAGAGATAGACAACACCAAAGTCAAGTGGGGTCTTTTAGACCAAAGTAAAATTTCCATATTATTCTAACTGCGGTGGGAAGTCATTCAAGGGTGTTTAGCAGGTGAGTGGCCAGTCTCATTTATATTTTTGAAGGATCATTCTGGTTGTTGGGGGGGAAATTGACTGTTTGGGGGCAAGAGCAGAAGCAGAGACTAGTTAAAAGGCTATTAGAAGTCGAGGGGATAGAGATCATGACATCTTGAACTCAGGTGGGACAGGTAGAGGTGGTAAGAAGTGATCACATTTAGCACTTATTTTAAAGGTAAAGCTGATGAATTCAGACAAAGGTATGAGAAAAAGGGAGGTTTAGGGCCTGAACAGCTGAGTAAATAGTAATGCTTTTTATTAAGACTGGCAAAACCAAAGAGTTACATGGTTGCAAGGGGCTGCAGGGAGTGAGAAGTAGGAGCCTTTCTTTTGTGTACACTGTGTTGAGAAACATTCATTAGACATCGAAGTAGAGATGGCAAGTAGGGAGTTAGATACTGTACATAGATTTGGAGCTTAGAGAGGAGGCGGGATACAGATATAAACTTGGGATATGTCAACATCTTTAAAGCTATAGGAATAAAGAGGTTGACAAAAGAGAAGGTAAAGAGAGAAAAGAGACAAGAACAGAGCCTCCACACCTGTAGTTCCAGCTACTCGGGAGGCTGAGGCAGGAGAATTGCTTGAACCCGGGAGGTGGAGTTTGCAGTGAGCCAAGATCGCGCCACTGCATTCCAGTCTGGGCTCAGAGCGAGGCTCCATCTCAAAAAAAAAAAAAAAAAAAAAGAACAAAACCTCCAGGGAATTCTGATACTTGGGGGTCAGGTCAGAAAAAAGACGAGAAACAGCCAGCAAACAAGATTGCAAAGGACTAGCCAGGGAGAGGAAAAATCAGGAGAATGTGATATCCTGGAAGCCTAATGAAAATGTTTCAAGAAGGCAGGAATAATCAACTGTGTCACATGCAGCTGAGAGGTCAGGTTAGAGGAGGACTGGGAGCCAACATTGGATTTGGCAGTAAGGAGGTTCTTAGTGACAGGAGGAAAACACGTGAGGCTCACAGCTCCAGGGGAGTGATGGAACCAAAAGCCTGATTGCGTACTTTCTAGAAAGAACAAAGGATGAAAAAAGTGGGAACAGGGAAAATAGACAACTCTTGTGAAAGGTTTTGCTATACAGTGGAGCTTGGAGATGTGGTGTAGCTGGAGGGGTCTAGAGAAGGCTTTCAATGGTGGGAGGTGGGTATATGACATGATATTTACATTCTGATGGGAACAATGGGATAGAGAGAGGCACTGATGGGATAAGCAAGAGAGGAGACAGGATTCAGTGCCCAAGGAGAGCATTGGAAAATGACAAGGAAAGTAAAGTGTGTGAGTCCTGAGGCAAGTAGAGACAGAGGGAGAGACATATTGATCCCTTTAGGATATGTTTATGTCCTCAGTGAAATATGAAGCAAGATCATCAGCTAAGAGTGAGACAGGAATGGGGAACGATGGCAGTTTGAGAAGCAGAGAAGGTGTGAAAGATTCATCTTTGAGAGTGGAAGAGTAAACATTTTATGGAAGTTTAGTAGAGTCACTGGATAGTCCTGAAGGCCTATTTGAGATTTACGGTCATAACATTAAAGTAGAGCAGTCAGGAGGGTTGTGTGAGAGCTAAGCAGCTGAGGGATACAGGAGGCATTGCTGAGGACCAACTGTGAGTCCCAGAGAGTGTTTGTGAAGAGACACAGACTCAGTCAGGTTAGGGAGCATCCACAGCCAGGTGGTAGAAGGAGCCCGGGTGATGATGGGTGGCCTGAGAGTTTGGAGCTTGTGGTGGTGGCTGAGCTATGCATAGAGATGACAAACAATGGCCTGGGTCCTGCAGTCGTCTAGGGGAGGTGGACGCTCTGTCTAATCATAGCCCACTCTTGGATTTGCTCTCCCAGGGAGTCAGCAGTGTGGAGGAGAAGATGTTGTGGTGGAGATAAGTGGTGGTAGACAGGAGCCCACGGAATCAGTGGACTTTAAATCCTAGTAAGGTGCTGGGTGCAGTGGCTCATGCCTGTAATCCCAGCACTTTGGAAGGCTGAGCAGGCGGACCACTTGAGGTCAGGACCAGCCTGACCAACATGGTGAAACCCCATCTCTACTTAAAACACAAACATTAGCTGGGCATGGTGGTACACACCTGTAATCCCAGCTACCTGGTAGACTGAGGCTGGAGAATCGCTTGAACCCAGGAGACAGAGGTTGCAGTGAGCTGAGTCACACCACTGTACTCCAGCCTGGGCAACAGAGCGAGATTCTGTCTTTAAAAAAAAAAAAAGGAGGGGGGGAGATTATATGACAGGAGGGAAGTAGGGAACATACAGTTCACAAGGTCTGAGTAGCTGCTCAGTAGCGCAAAGCATTCCTGAACCTGCCAATCTGTGGTCCCCAGTTTCCTCCTGACACCAGTTGAGTAAGAGATGATTTCCTCCAAGAATGTACTGGCTATATAATAAGCACCAGGCTCTGGGCTACACAGAATAAAAAAGATGAATAAAGCACAGTGCCCTCAAGGGCTTCACAGTCTAGTTAAGGAGACAAATTGTCAACAATTATTGCAAGTCTGTGAGATTGGTGCTCAGAGTGATATTATTACATGGTGCTCAGGATGGTGCTCAGAATGACATTATTACCCAGTGCTAAGGAATATAGCTGTTAACTATGTCTGGAGGTCACTGAGAAGTTTCTACATGCATGGCCATTGACAGAGCAGAGACTTAAAGAAGATGGCACTACTTCCGCTGGGTCATCAACTAGATGTTATATGTCTTTTTATTAACTGTCTTAAGTATGTTTTTCATGCAAAATGTGAACAGAAGAATAAATATACTATCATATTATTATATGCAAGGGACATTCATTCTTAAATATGACATGTGCTGTTTTGGGAAAAAAGGCTGTCGGTCTGCACTAGACTGCAGGAGAGGAAAGAGATTAAAAACTAAAACCAGGGCAGGGATGAGTGTGCTATCCACAGCTAAGAAGTGAAACACCCATGTTTAATAGGGGTTGACCCAGAAAAATCAGGTGAGTAGGCTATTTGACTGCGAAGGTCCTTCCTGTGTATTATGAGAAGTCTCACGTTCCCTTTTCCCCAAGCTTCTCCCCACTAAGGCTGGGTTGCTTGTTGCATTCAATAGAATGACTGTTGGGAGGAATCTGACTTGCGTGCTTCCAAGTCTAAATCTTGCTAGTCTTGTTCTGTTTTTGCATCCTAAATGTTTGGTTGAAATTCAGAATGCCTTCAAGGGAGGGGGATTGCATTGTGAGGTTGTTAACAGTCATTTATACTTTGGAGCAAATGCTTTCAGAAAGCAAATTTTGGTCATGGAGATGAGTAGAGAGACTATGACCGTGTTAGCCTTCAACCCACAAAAGAAAAGGAAAGATAAGGACTCTGCTTCTCAGGAAGCTCCAGCATCTAAAACCTGTGAATCATCTTTGTTGATTTCATCCCATTGTCCAGAGCCCACTAGTTCCAGAGGCAGTGTGCTGCTGAGTGGAGAAACTGTTGGCCTGAGATTTAAACCTAGGCTTTCTTTTTCATATGACAGGGCATGTTGTATAGGTCAGCTGCCCAGCATAGTGCCTAACACAGAGTAAATGTCAATAAATGTCCATCTTACCAGAATTCAAAGGATTCACAGACTATTACTGATGTCTGTCAACATGCGGATGTTGCATGTCGAGGGGTGGATGTCCTTGGCATTCTGAGAAATAGAAAGCTTTGGAAAGAAGATGAAAAGGTACCATTCACTGAAAATATAGTTAGGTGTCTGAATTCTGGATGTGTTATCTGATTTAAACACAAAACCCAGTGTTATTATAGGACCTAAGCCATTGATTGCTATTGCCACTGCATCAAAAGAGGCAGTGTTGGGCTGAGATGTGGCTTACATAGACGTAGCATTTTTGAGGGTTATGTTTATAAAAGAACAGAAGGCAGCACATTGATAGAGCAGGAGAATGTGTTTTAAGATTGGATATTTGAGGAGGGCACAGCTGGCAGGGAATTTGTCAGGTGGAGGCAGTGAGGCAGAGAATGATTCATTCATTCAGCAGAATTTCGTTGAACATCTACTGTTTGCCAGGAAGCTATAGAATCACTGGAGATAAAGACAAATAAATCCCTGCCCTAAAGGAGCAGAACATCTGAACAATTAGATACCTAGCAAAAGTATATGAAAAATGACAAGGAAAAAGGACAAGTACATACAATGCTATATGATAACCCCAAACCCTCTGTGGATGCCCAAGATAACCAGGGGTTGAGGGTTGCTTCACTGCAGGTACAAAGGGGAGCAGTCCCCTGGTTCTCATGGAAAAGGTTCACCTCTTAGAGATAATGGTGTGAAGAGAAACTAATGCCATTAGGATTTATTTTATTTTATTTATTTATTTAACGACAGGATCTCATATTTTCACCCAGGCTGGAGTTCAGTGGTAATCATAGCTCACTGCAGCCTCGAACTCAAGTGGTTCTCCCACCTCAGCTTTCTGAGTAGCTGGGACTACAGGCATGCACCACCATGCCTGACTAATTTTTATATTTCATTTTTATAGAGATGTGGTCTTGCTCTGTTGTCCAGGCTGGCCTTGAGCTCCTGGGCTCAAGCAATCCTTTTTCTTTAGCCTCCCAAAGCATTGAGATTATAGGCATGAACCATCACACCTGGCTAGAATTTATTTTAAGATAAGAAGTCAGTGTTTCAGGTACTCTTACTACACCACAAACCATCCCAAAAGGTAGTGGCTTAAAGCAACAGCCATCTATGTCTCACGGTTCTATGGGCAGAAGTACGTCAGCACCCAGCTTGCCTGGCAGTTGAAGCTGGTGGTGAGTCTTGGTGGCCTCTCTTCCCTCCATGGTCTAAACCGCCCTCTCATAGCATGGCAGTTCTCCCCCAAGAAAGCCAAGGCAGAAACTGTGAGGCCTTTGAACAACTGGGCTCACACCTGGTCCAGCATCACTGCTGTTTCATTCTGCAGTCACAGCAAGTCAGAAGACCAGCCTAGGTTCAAGGAGAAGCAAGACAGACTCATCTCTTGATGGGAGAGCAGCAGGTGCATACAGGGAGGGGTGGATCTTTGTAGTCCTCTTGCAGATCACCGACCTCACAAGTGTGCCAAATTACATTTCTCTTTCATCCGTCAGTTATACTGAGAACCCTGTATGCCAGGCTTCATGCAATGCACAGAGTAAAACCAATTGGGGTCTTTGCCTCCCTGCAGGCTTCTAATCTCCAGAAGGAGACAGACATTAATCGGATAGCCACATTAAGTTATCGAAAACCGTGTACAGAGCAATGAAGGGAACATAAATGGTGCCTTGAAAATACATCTGTGGCTAAAGGTGGTCCTGGACTGGGAGGCTAGAAAGGTCTGTCTGGGAAGGAGGGCTTGACTATTAAGTCCAGATCTATTGAAGGAGTAGGTGTTTAGTGGCAAAAATGGGGAGGGAGGGAAGAGAGCATGCAAAGACTCTAGTGGGGCCGGCTTAATGCCCATAATGACTTTCTAGAAGGCCCCTGTGGCCAGAAACAAGAGGCCAAGAGATAACTGGTGTCCAGTGAAGCTGGAAAGAGAAGAACCAGACTAAACAAGGCTTTATAGCCATTATACAAGTTTGTGTTTTTATCCAAAGATGAGCAGGAATGACATGATTGAGTTTATACAGCATTTCAAGATATCAAAGGCTTAGCAAAAACAAGATTGTGGATAGACCAGTTGGGAGACCTTTATGCAGTACAGGGGGAGCTGTATCCTGACAAGTGCAATCCTTCTACCATGCCATTTAAAAAACTTATTTCCGTGAGCTGCCACATCACTCTGGAATGCCTCTTTTGTCACTGCCTTCAGAGCTTAGATTTATGAGAAAACCTTTCTCGTGATCAGAAACAGTATAACCAGACTAGGCTTTCAATTCATTTTGGCTCTTTCCACAAGACAAATCTGTCAATGAAGATTTACCATCATTTTCAAAAGAACATGCTGCAGGCCCAGAAGATGTCAACAATGAGCTCTAACAATGCTGTGAACAATAGCTGACTCTCAAGTCAGGCTATAGACACGTGAGTTATTACTTGGGTGGAGTAATAATCCTTAGTCACTTAGTAACAAAGTCATTGCCGTGTTCTGTCACCTCATGGTTTCATGGTGGATGTGAGGACAGTTTTCTAACGCATTTTCTTTGTCTAACAAGTTTACTGTATTTTAGCCCTGCTATTTGGTTTGCCAGTTTGACACTTGCCTAGTGGCTTCTCATTTTTACGTTTTATATTTCTTTGCTATTTAAACATTTCTTTTCTTCTTCTACTTTTTCTTTTTTTTTTTTTTTTCTTTAAGTTCTGGGATACATATGCAGAATGTGCAGGTTTGTTACATAGGTACGCATCTGCCATTGTGGTTTGCTGCACCTATCAACCCATTATCTAGGTTTTAAGCCTGGCGTGCATTAGGTATTTGTCCTAATGCTCTCCCTCCCCTTGCCCCCCAACCTCCAACAGGCTCCGATGTGTGATGTTCCCCTCCCTGTGTCCATGTGTTCTCATTTGAACATTCCTTTTTATATTTTTATCTGTCACTTGTATTTCTCCTCTTGTGAAATTTCCTATCTGTGTTTTCTGGCCACTTTTTAGACAGCTGTTTTTCTGTCTTTTTTTAATCAGTAAGCTCATTTTATACATTGAAGATAAATAATTACTTGTTTGTCATAAATCCTGGGTTACCAGTCTTCTCATACCATATGCAAATGTGCCAAGAAAATGTAGCTTGTTTTCCAAAAACAGATGTGATCTTTTCTACAAACTTTCATGGAAATACACATACGCATGTACTGACATGCACACACACACACGCATGCATGCACACACACTTTTAGATAAATTTAATAAACTTATTCAAATCCAATAGTTTATGCATCACCTTTGCATATTCAGTCTCTTTTGGATGGCTTGGTGTCTTAGTCCATTCAGGCTGCTATAATAAAATGCCATAGACTGGGTGGCTTATAAACAACAGGAATTTATTTTTCACAATCCTCAAGACTGGAAGTCTGAGCTCAAGGTACCAACAGATTTAGTGTCTGAAGAGGACCTACCTTCTTTTTCATGGATCGTACCTTCTGACTGTGTGCTCACCTGGTGGAAGGAGGGAGGCAGCTCCCTAGGGCCTCTTTCTGCATCACCTCCCAAAGGCCCCATCTCCTAATATCATCACACTGGGGACCAGGATTCTACTACAGGAATTTCGGGGGTGGGGCGCAGACCACAGCACAGGGCCTTTCAGATCTGCCCTCTAAGTTACTGACCAGGCCTAGGTGCTTACGAACCTCATAGTAGTCAGAGAGGGTTTGACTATGACTTCATTGGTTCCTGGCTCCGTTGACATTGGCTCTGTTGCTGTTGGCCAGGGAGTTACTTTGTCCCTGCAGCCCTGTGAACAACTTTGACAACCTCCTGCACCAAATTCTCAACAACGTTTCCATCCCAGTCTCAGGGCACAGAAAGCCCTGTGGGTTCCTTCCACACCACATTCTCTGCCCCAACACACTGGCTGCCACATTAACAGGTATGGTGGCTCTCATATAAAGGACTGACAACACCCAGAATGGAGAATGGGAGAAAGCGCCTCTGTTCCCACCTTTAACTTCAGGCTTTTTTTTTTGGTTACACACAGGGTCTTGCTGTGTCACCCAGGCTGGGGTGCAGTGGCACAGTCATGGCTCACTGCAGCCTAGAACCTCTGGGTTCAAGTGATCCTCTCTTCTCAGCCTCCTGAGTAGGTGGAACTACAGACATGCACCACCACGCCCAGCCAATCTTCAGGCATTCCTACCATTGTAGTTGAGAGAGAGAAATCAGAATAAATGCCAACTGCCTCTTTCCACTACCTTCTTCTCCGCCTTTCTCACAGTCCCTTGGGGAAGACAGCGAAGTCTTTCCTTTTCCTTGTTCTGGCTAAAGGGGATACTCCTCCTCCTTTCCAGAGTGGCATCCACCTTGTATGGAATAGCAAAGCCATACAATGGACAGCAGAGAGAGAGATTTACTAAGAGAAGAATAAAGATGAGGAGTATTTTAAAATATCATAATCCTTATACATATTTAAGACTATCTTTTCCGCTTGGTTATTTGCATTTTGTTGTTTTATGGTTTTTTACAAATATTTGGACACTTAAAATATTTATATAGTCAAATATTTTCATCTGTTTTTTCATGGAATGTGCCTTCTCAGGGATGCTCAGAGAGAGCTTCCACAGCGTAAGTCAATTTCCTCCTCATTCTTTTAGAGCATCATTTGTAATCTACCTGGAATCCGTGTTTGTATTTTGGTAGATGATGCCTTACTGTATTTATTTTGAAATGGTTAGCCAGATAGTCTCAAAAGACTTATCAAATAATCCATCATTTCCTTTCTTATTTGGAAAACCACATTTGTTATATTAAAAAGAATTTTGGATCTATTTTGGAACACACTTGCTTCTTTTCC
This sequence comes from Chlorocebus sabaeus, assembly GCF_047675955.1. Lineage (NCBI taxonomy): Eukaryota > Metazoa > Chordata > Mammalia > Primates > Cercopithecidae > Chlorocebus > Chlorocebus sabaeus. Next base: position 26,450,772 of record NC_132911.1, on the reverse strand, counting down.
ATTTATCTGTCTCTCTGCTCTAGTATTGCTGTCACATTACTTTAATGGCTGTGGTTGCATAATACATTTTAATATTCTCCAGTTTAAGGCCTGGATGAATATTCTTTTTCAAAATTATTTTGTCTATTCTTGTACATTCATTCTTCCAAGAAAACTCTGGATTCATTTTGTCACTCCATTTACTTCCCAAACTACTTTTGAACTATTGTTTACACTTTACTTCTAAGCACATCTGCTAACATCTCCTGGAAAACTGATTATAACAATGAAGTTGGGAAAAGCTGCTTTGATATTTTGACAGATATGACACTGACCATTGGTTTTAGATTGATATACTCGATCATATCCAAGAAATATCTTTCTAGAGTTTACAAAACTATACTGATCTAGATTTAAAATGTATTTTAATTTGTTCACATTTTTAATATAATTCAATCAAAAATGAATTTTTAATTTTGTTAAATTAAACATTTGCTTTATTGATATCAATCAATATAATCTTTTTTCATTGACATTGATTTGATAAAAATTTATTTCATATTATTAACCTATCCATGTATTCTTGGATTAAATTCTACTCAATCAGGTGACATTACCCTTATTCATGTTGCTATATCACAGGAAATATTTCACTTCTCACTTGCATATATATTTCTGTTTGAAATGAGTCTATTGTTTTACTTTAATGCACTGTCTTTGTTGCATTTGGTAGCAGGTTTATGTTAATTTCATAAAGCAAATTGTGACACTTTTCATTTTTTTTCTATGAACTGTAACAGCTTAAATAGCATAAGAATTATGTGTTCCTTGAAGGTTTGAAAAACTTGCCCATAAAACATTCGGGCCCAGCTCCTTTTATGGATGCAATTCTTTGAGACTGGTTTCTATTTCTTCCAAGGATAGTGGTCTGTTCTGATTGTCAGATTTGATAATTTTTATTTTCGTATTTTCCATTTGCCTTCTCATTGAGGTTCAAGTTTTTAGCATAGACTTCTACATGAAATTCTGTAACTTTTTATTTCTTTGCTGTCTTTCTTCTTTCTTTTTGCCTTCACTTTCTGAAAGCCTGTATATTTTATTAGTTTTTTTCAAAGAATCCAAGTCCTGAATTTATCAGTTATTTTAATCTCCTTTCTAGTGCATTAATGTAATCTCTAGAGATTTCTCTCTTTTATTTTCTGGTTATATTTTGCTTTTCAATATTAGCTTATCCAGAGTGTTTAGTTCATGTATTTTAATTCTTTCTTGTCTAAGATTAAAAACAATCCAAGCTGTACATTTGCTTCTAAGCAAAGTTCACTTTCTTCCCTTATGTTTGGGTAGGGAGTGCTCTCATCCAATCAGTCTGTCTTTCTGCTTTTAATATTTCCCTCGTCCTATGTAGACAGGAAAGGATTCGTTGTGTTGTTGTTGTTGTTTGTTCATTCGAAAATAATTGGTAATTTTATCTCCCACTTTCTCAAATTTAATTTCCAATTTAATGCATTGTGGTCAGAGAGTGTGAGCTCAGTAATTTTTAGCTATGGGACTTATTGAGATTTTCTTAATGGCTTAATATGTAATAAATAATTAACACACTTAATAGATTTAATCTTTAGTGTATATATTAACTAAACATTAATAGTGGTGTTTTCCAGATCCTCTTTATCCATTCATCTTTATTTATCTTACCATTATCTATTATATACTTTACTTGCCAAATAATGAGAGAGGTATGATAAAGTTTCCCTTTGCTACCGGGTTTCTTCCCATTATTTCTTAAATTTTTAACAAGTTTTGCTTTATATATGTTTATGCTTTTGCTTCATGCATAGAAGATCGAGTCAATAATATCTTCATTTAAAGATAGACTTTTTATTCTATTTAATTATTTTTCCTGGATATGCACATTTTTAAAAAATAATATTTCAATCTCTATTTTTCTTCACATTTGTTCATCGTTTTATTTGTCAACTTGTGTATTTCACATCAAATGGATTTCTCATAACCCATGTCTCTAATCTGGGTATTTGTCCTTAATAAGGATTTAACTAATTTTCATTTATCGTGACAGATTATTTGGTGTGATTTTTGTCAACTTACCATATACTTTCTGGTTCTATGCTTCTTTCGTTTTCACTATTTTCAGTCTTTCATAAAACGGGTAATTTTTTTCTTTGCTTTTTAATTCTGTGGTGGTTTGGAAAGCTTGTCTCCTGTGTTTAATTTTACTAGACATAACTTTTGAGCTTTTCAAAATCATGTTTAAACCTTCAGTTCTCTCTTACTGTTACTCCACCACACACCTTTGCCCAAGGAAGGTGAGAAGTTTAGCATACTCTTCTTTTCTCTTCTCCTTAAAACCTCTATCTTTTAGTTAATAAAATAGTGCATTTTAAATCTAGATTATTTTCATTAAATTTTGTATTGCCTCTCCTGTCTTTTGTAACTTTCCATAGTTTAGTTTATCAATTGTCCTCCTGTTATATATTATGACTTACTCACTCCTGTGCTCTGGATTTTTCTTAACCTCCCAGATGGAGCAGAGGTCGGCAAACCATGGCCTGCTTTTGTGAGTAAAGTTCTTCCAGCTGAGTTGGCCATGCCCTGTAATTGACATGTTGTCTGTGGTGCTTCCATGCCACAGTGGTGGACTTGGGTAGATGCTACAGAGACTGTGTGGCCCACAAAGTTTAAAATATTTATTATTATATTAGAGAAGGCTGTAGCACCAAACAAAATTTTACCAATAAAGATATAAGCAAAGGCCATGTGCAGTGACTCAGGCCTGTAATCCCAGCAATTTGTGAGGCCGAGGTGGGCGGATCACTTGAGGCCAGGAGTTTGAGACAAGCCTAGACAATAAGGCGAAACCCCGTCTCTATTAAAAGTACAAAAATTAGGCGTGGTGGCACACACCTGTAATTCTAGCTATTCAGGAGCCTGAGGCACAAGAATCACTTGAACTCAGGAGGCGGATGTTGCAGTGAGCCAAGATTTCCACACTGCACTGCAGCCTGGGCAGCAGAGCAACACTTTGTCTCCGACAACAACAGCAACAAAAAAAGATACAAGCAAAACACATTTTCTCAGCCCTTCTAGGCCTGAGCCTTAATACATGAAAGACAACTTATGTGAAGACAACTTAGAATTCAAGTGAGTTTTTTTTTTTTTTTCTTGCATTTCAAAATACTCTTGTTGCTTCTTTGTTTCTTGGCGTTTAATGCTTCATAAATGACATGAGGTCCCCTTGATTATTGTTTTTTTTTTGTCAAGTATTCTGTTTATGTATTTATTTTTCAACTAAGACGTTTTAAAAATACAAAAAAACTAGCCGGGCGAGGTGGCGGGTGCCTGTAGTCCCAGCTACTCCGGAGGCTGAGGCAGGAGAATGGCGTAAACCCGGGAGGCGGAGCTTGCAGTGAGCTGAGATCCGGCCATTGCACTCCAGCCTGGGCGACAGAGCGAGACTCCGTCTCAAAAAGAAAAAAAAAAAAAAATTCTCTATTAAATTAAAAAAGTATATCCTGGGGACTTCTGTTTGGGGTAACTTTTCATTGCTATTGCCTGAGACCCGGTGCACCTTTTGCTCTGAAGCCAAAGGCAACCTCCTTTAATGATGACGTCCTCTGCTCTGCTCTTTCTCTTTCTCTTGGAATTTCAATTCCTATACCTGCCCTCTTTTTCTTTTGCATTTCTCTCTCATTAGTCACTTTTTTACTATTTTTTTTTATTTCCATTTGAATTTCTCAAGTTCATGTTCCACTTGACTCACTTGGTTTTTGTAATACACAATCTCCATACTCCCTCCATCCCACTCCATTTGGTGGGCACACTGTCCGTCTTCGTCACCTCCTGCACTTGTTTTGTGAGCCTAATAGCTGCTTAAGTCTTGTTTGAATACAATTTAGAGATCGTCTTCCGCATCACCATTTTAAAGATGTACACTTGCTCTGATTCCTCAGATCAATCTCCTCTATTGAATAGCTGAAGATTTTCATAGGAACAGTACTCTCTCTTTTTGTTCAGCCCCATAGAGGGTGATCTGGTATTAAAATTTGAAATGGGCTTTGTTTGAAACTGGGTAGGTTCCTCTTCAAATCTTTCAGATCCAGATTAAGGGGAGAAGGAAATGGATTGTCTTTGTGGTGGTTTGAATCCACGAGAGTACAGATCTCTTTATCCATCAGGAGACAGAAGTAATGCATTTTAATTTTGCACAGCAAAGCCTCTTTCTCTTGTCTGCTTGATGCAGAGGGTGTGGTGCCCTCTCCTCTGGGTGGCATGACTGACTGCCTGGGCAGCTGTTGTAGAGAACCTCCCTCGTCTGCTGACCTTGCTTGGGAAAGCCCAGGGTCCTTCCCATCCTGCCTGGAAGTGAGCATTGAGATTTGCTTTTGACAAGCTGGCCCTGATCCTGTGTGTGTGTCACAGTTTCTATTCTCTCAAGCCCTCGGGGCTATTCCTGAGAAGCAACTGGAGCCCATCTTTCCCATCTTTCATTGATGTGAACCGAGGTCTCATCAGTTCTTTATTTGGGCTGGTTCTAACCAAACTGTAGTTTGAAGAAACTTCTCAGAGATTCTGGCTTACGAATATTGGCTTTCCCTAAGGTTTTTATCAGGGAGGTAAAATTTCACCTGTAAGTGTGTTCTTTTAGACAGAGAATTTAGAAAGAGGACCTGAGAGTTCAGCTCCGTCTAGAATTCACTGCCTGCATTCAGGCTCCTTTTCATGGGGATATCAGAGTGTGAAGCAGAAGTGAGTCACCTGCAGTGTGGTTCTCTCCTTTAGTCCTTCAGAAGTTTGTGGTTCAAGACAAAGCAGACCCATTCTCCTACAGCCTTTGATTCTCAACAGTCAGAGGAAGACAACTGTGGGGTCAGACAGTAGCAGTGTCCCTACACAGTTCAGTAAGCTAAGCTTTCCCTTGTGGCTGTGATCACAAGAGGATTATGTGAAACATGTGTAGAGTTTAACAACTCTTTTCCTAGGAAAAAGGAAGTGTAACCATTCACACACCTGAGGATGTGTGTGATGTCAAGCAGTAGCCTTGTCAACTCAGGCTGCCATAATGGAATACCTGGGCAGGTATAGACTGGGCAGCTTAGGCAGCTGACATTGATTTATCAGAGCTCTGGAGGCTGGAAGTCCAAGAGCAGGGTGCCAGCATTGTCAGGCTCTTGGTGAGGGTTCTCCTCCTGGGTCACAGATGGTTGCCTTCTCCCTGCATCCTCACCTGATGAAGAGAGAGAGAGAGAGAGAGAGAGAGAGAGAGAGAGAGAGAGAGCTCTGATCCTTTACTCCTTGTATAAGGGCAATAATCTCATTATGGGGGTTCACCCTCATGACATCATCTAGTCCTAATCACCTCCCAAAGGCACCACCTCCTAACACCATCACCCTGGTGGTTAGAGTTTCAACATGTGGATTTGGGGAGGACACAAACTTTTGGTCCATATTAGTGGTACTTGCATGGCACTTAATACGTCTAACTTAAATCCCAGAAGTAGCCAGGAAGATGGAGGTTGCTATGCTCATGTAGAGATAAGGAAACTGAGACCACAAGGGATTAGTGACATCTTGCAGCAGCTGCCTGGCTGCCTTCCCTGGAACAGAGGAAAGGGGCCTGGCTACAGTTAAAAGCCCTGGGATCACACCTGGTCCTGCCCTTCCCTCTGCACTCTGGTGTCCTCATCTGTAGGAGAGGGGCTTGGGTCAAGCCAGTGGCTTTCAGACTTCTCAGCTTCAGAACTCTTTGTGCAAAATAAATCCCACTCAGAAACCCAAGACATAAAATGGATAAAGGCAGCACTGCACTGGTGAAGCAGCCAGGGAACCCTGTGTCCTGAACACTCAGCCCTCCCTTCCTGCTGGCAGCGGCTGCTGAGGGGGGATCCGGAGCACAGGTTGCTCTCTGTGCTAACAGCGTCTGATCCCAGACTCATTAAATGGTATCAGAAGAAGTTCGGGAAGAAGTGTGGTTTGCATTTTCAAAGGAGAAGGAGGCAAGGTTGACAAAGGGCGCATGAGCTGTCATTATACTGGAATGCTGGCAGAGCAGCTGTCTTTGCCCAAAAAGGGTTTGAAAAGGGAACATTGCACACTCACTTTTTTTATGTGCTATCCACATTTAGCTTATTGCCAGGGCATTCGTTGCCAGTGAGAAACCTGCTGTCTACTAGTGGACCACGTAGTTTTAGTTCCTCTTAATGCAAAAGGTTTTTGACATTTACCTGGAATTTTCATGTTTGTTTCATGACTTTGCTGTCATTTGGAAATTACTAAAGAACAATCTCAGAAATGGGTTTTTAAAAAGAAACTTTAGGGAGGGTAAAATCCCAGGATAATAAACTATTCCTAAAGAGGTCACATCAGTAGTTCTCAATCAGGGGTGATTTTGACCTCCAGGAGGCACTTGGCAAGGTCTGGAGATGTTTTCCTTTTTGTGTTTTTGTTTTTGTTAGTATTTTTGTTTTGTTTTGTTTCTTTTCTTGAGACGATGTCTCACTCTGTTGCCGAGGCTACAGTGCAATGGCGTGATCTCGGCTCACTGCAACCTCTGCCTCCTGGGTTCAAGCAATTCTCCTGCCTTGGCCTCCCGAGTGGGTGGGATTACAGGCACCTGCCACCATGCCTAGTTAATTTTTTGTATGTTTTTAGTAGAGATCGGGTTTCTCCATGTTGGCCAGTCTGGTCTCGAACTCCTGACCTCAAGTGATCCACCCACCTGGGCCTCCCAAAGTGCTAGGATTACAGTCATGAGCCACTGCGCCTGGCCCAAGACCTCTTTTTGCCACAGTGTCACAATTGGGGTGGGAAATGCTGCTGGCATTGTGTGGGTTAGACCAGGGATGCTGCCGAATGTTCCACAACCACAGGACAGCCCCTACAACAGAGAATTAACCAGCCCAAAATGGCAATAGTGCCAAGATTAACAAACTCTGGTTTATGCTACAGAAATTCCTGAAATTTACCAAAATACATTAGAAACAGCACATTTAAAGCGGACATCAATTATTATTGTTCAGATTTTGTTTACTCTGTTGCCAATATCTTAGCTAGTGATTCAAAACAAAACAAAGCACATGAACCAAACAAACCCTGAGGTCTCCAGATGCCTTGAGTTCTCCAGAGGCAATAGTTGTCTACTCACTATTTTTTTTATTGTAATTAAATTCACATAACATAAAATTCACAATTTTAACCATTTTAAATTGTAAAATTCAGTAGCATTTAATAGATTGACAATGTTATCCAACCATCACCACTGCCTAGTTCCAAAGCACTTCATGACCTCAGAATGAAATCTGGGTCCCATTAGCAATCACTCTACATTCCCCACTCCCCAAGTTCCTGGCAGCCATCAAACTGTATGGATGTGCTGATTACTGACACTGCATATGAACAGGATCATATGTGTGACCTTTTGTGTATACCTCTTCATTTTGCATAATGTTATCAAGCTTCATCCATGTTATGGCATGTTTCAGTACTTCATTCCTTTTGTATGACTGAATACTATTTATTTGTATGAATATACTGTGTTTTATTTATCTATTCCTCCATTGAGGGACATTTAAGTTATTTCCACCTTGTGACCACTGTGAATAGCATTCCTATGAACATTTGTGTACAACTTTTTGTTTGAGTACCAGTTTTCAGTTCTTTCACATGTACCCCTAGGAGTTGAATTCCTCGGTCACATGGAACTTCTACATTTAGCTAATTAAGGAACTGCCGAATTGTTTTTCACAGCAAATTCTCCAGTTTACATAACCACCAGCAATGTTTGAGGGTCCTAGTATCTCTACATCCTCACTATTACTTGTCATTTTTTGAAATGATGTCCTTCCAAGTGGGTGTGAAATTGTATCTCTAGTGATGTTGCTTTGCATTTCCCTAATGACTAATAATGCTGAGCATCTTTTCATGTGCATGTTTGGCCATTCATATAACTTCTCTGGAGTTATATCTATTCACATCCTTTGCCCATTTTTTTAATTGGGTTATTTGTCTCTTTGCTGTTGAGTTATTTATCTATTCTGGATGCCAGACCCTGGTCAGATATTTGATTTGCAATTATTTTCATTCGTGGGTTGCCCTTTCACATTCTTGATAGTATCCTTTGGTGCACAGCTGTCTTTAATTTTTATGACATCCAATTTATCTACTTTTTCTTTTGTTGCCTGTGCTCTTGGTGTCATGTCTAAGGAAACGTTGTCTAATTCAAGCTTGTCCAACCCATGGCCAGGACTGCTTTGAATGCAGCCCAACAAAAATTCATAAACTTTCTTAAAACATTATGATTTTTTCCAATTTTTTAGCTCATCAGGTATTGTTAGTTTTAGTGTATTTTATATGTGTCCCAAGACAACTCTTCTTCTTCCACTGTGGTCCAGGGAAGCCAAAAGATTGGACATCCCTGACAAAGTTGCAAAAATTTATCCTTAGGTTTTCTCCTAAGAGTTATAGTTTCTCCTAAGAGTTATAGTTACACTTAGGTCCTTGATCCATTTTGAGTTAATTTTTATACATGATAGGAGGTAAGCTTCCAATTTCATTCTTTTGCATGTAGAAATCCAGTTGTCCAAGCATCATCTATTGAAGAAACTATTCTTTCTCCTACAGAGTGGTCTTGGCACCCTTGTCAAAATTCAATTGACCATAGATGTATGGGTTCATTTTTGGAGTCTAAATTATATTCCATCAAATGGAATTGTATTCCACATTTCATATGTCTTTTATCCTTATGACAGTACCACATTGTTTTTATTACTTTAGCTTTGTAGTAAGTTCTGTAATTACTACCCACTACTTTTTACATTTCTAAAAGTTTAATAGAAATTTTCAAAAAGACTACCTCTTTTTAAAGAAAATGATGTAGAATAATACGGGTACACAATGTCTGTATTCCTAAATTCAGAGGCTCTGAAAATCGAAAGTTCTCCATGAATAATTTGGGGCCAAAGTCTGACCTTATCAGAACTAATTTGTCAGTGAACTCAATCTTAACTCAGGTGAGTCCATTTGTAGGTTTTATATTTTACACGTTGTGTTGCAGAAATATTTATGTGTTTGATTGTAGGGTAGGGTACTGAACCATATCCCACTGGTGGTAGTATACAATATACAACATGTGAGCCAGATGACCTTTATAAAATCTGAAAAATCCTGATTTCCAAAACACATCTAATACCAAAGGTTTTGGAAAAGAAATGGTGGACCTGTATCACAACACTGGTTATCTCATGATGCTCAAAACTTCCATGATTTTTAAATCTTTGATTAGAAAAACACAAAAGGAAACAAATAATCATAATTTGCTTTATGCACCTAACATTTATGGCACAACACATGTTCACCAATTTATTAAGCACTTTACCACTCTGTCTCTGCAGCCATTGTGGTCCATTTGTGAATTCCTTCAGATGTTTAAACCATGTAAAATATTACACTTTAATCAGTTCCTCTGTTTTAAACTTTGCCCTTCTGGATCATCCTTTGAGATGAAACTGCCCAGCTTTTCCATGAGGCAGTTGCACCGTGATTCTGGTACATCCAATCCTATATTCTTAGCCCATTACTCATTATTCACTTAATTCCACAGTTCTTGCATATGATGATGAGGAGGTATTTTTATCCTCATTTTATCTAACAAAAAAAGTTGTCTAGATAGTTTTAACTGCCTCATAGAGCCATGTTGATCATATGGCAAACAAGGTATTCGCCATGGCCATCAATTCCAAGAGAAAATAAACAACCCTACGCTCTTTACTCCAACCCTGATTAGCTCATGTGGTTTACTGGACAAAGGGAAAAAGTGGACAAATGAGAGGAATTGAAGCTGGAAAGGGCCAGGAGAAATAGAGGGAAGAGCAGAAAACTAGGGGCAAAGGGAGTAAATTATTAACAAGGTGAGTCTAATGTTCACTGAGTTCTCAGACGTTGTCACATCCAGTTCTTATCCTGCACTTGCTGATTAATCAAGACATATTCACAAAGCACTGAGCATCTGCTGCAGGCTCAGTTCTGAGCTAAGTCTTCTGGAGGTCAGGAAGAAGAGCCACTTTCTTCAAGTCTAATCTGGAGAAAAGGATAACACATGTGAAACAATAGTCATCAGGACAAGATAACACTCATTATAAATGGTCTAGGAATCCAGAGGGGAGATATGCCAGGCAGGTCTTAATTAGGGAAGTTTCCACAGAGGAAAGGAGTCTTCAACTAGGTCTTGAAAGGTAGGATTTGAAAAGACAATAGAGGATTTGAAAAGCCAGTAGAAGCTCCAAGACAGGAGTGAACACAGCACATTTATGAGCTCGTGAGATGATCCTCAAATGGTGTGTGTGTGTGTTTGTGTGTGTGTGTGTGTGTGTTTAGAGAGAGAGAGAGAGGGAGAGAGGGAGTCATGGAAAACAACATTGACCAGAGTTGGTGGGACAATATTATTCTGGGTGTCTTTTTGAAAACCAGACAAAGGTTTTGGCCAAGAAATCAGAAGAAGTGGGGGAGCCACTGGGGGTCTGAGGCAGGGAAGCAACATTGCAGAGCAGTATTAGAATAAGATCCCATCTGCAGTGATGGCAATGTGTGTTGAAGTGACAGAATCAGGCTGGCTGTTTAGGTTTGAATGAGGACCTGCCCAGGGGTGTGGCAGTAAGATACAGAAGGTCGGGGAGAGAACAGGGATATTTCAAGGCAGGTCAATGGGAATCAGAGACTGCATCTGAGGAATCAGAGTGGAATTAATAAAAGAGGCTTTTGAGCTTTGTGTGCAGTAGAGAGTAGTTGTCCACAGACAGAGATTCTGGGAGAGGAGTTGGTTCCAGAAAACCTTTAGTATTGACCATATTTTGCCTGAAATGATGGTGTTTAACTTAAACTATCTGGAACTATGCTGTCCAATATGGTAGCCTCTAGCCACATGTAATAAATTAAATTGAAATTGAAATTAGATTAAATTAAAAATTCAGTTTTGCAGTCAGGCTAACTGCATTTCAAGTGCTCCATAGCTTCATATGGCTAATGGCCACTGCATTCGACAGCCCAGGCATAGAACATTTCCATCCCCTCAGAATGCTCTGTTGGACAGGGTTGACCTAGAGATCAGTAGAAATATTGGCATTTGGTGAAGGAGAGCTCTTGAGATGAGAGTCATGGGAATAGAAAATAGCAAAGCTAAGGGAATGGGTCATCTCCTAAGGAGGGCTGCATTTTAGAATATGTTGGCATGCGTAGGCAGAAGAAAAACAAGCAGAAATTGCACGATGTTTTGGAAAAGTGGGAGACTCACCACAGCATAAAATCCTGGCAACAAAAAGAAGAGAGAATTTGAGTGAGGAGAAAGTGGCGCCAATGTCAAATGCAGCAGAGAAGTCAAGGAGAAAGAAAATGAGAAAAAAAGATGTAGTATTTAGTAATATGAGGTCATTTGTGACCTGTCAAAGCTGATGCAGAATCGGGAAGAGATGTCACTAAATAGGAATGCCACCAGCTTTCTCTTGTGCTGGGGTAGGAGTTTAGGATCTAGCAACAGTTTCAGCAGAATGTTAGGGATGGGAGGCTTGCCATGGAGACGTGGAAGTGAAAATGGAGGTGAGGAGACGTGGAAGTGAAAATGGAGGTGAGGAACAGAGTCAGGAGCTGAGAGGACAAAGCAAAGGGATGAAAGATTGTGCTGTCACCATCAAGGGCTCCACCAAGAGTCCAACACTGTTTTTGTTTTTTTCCAAGAAAAGAAAGATGAGTACAGAAGGGAGAATCTGCGGGTGGTGATTGAGAGGATTCGAATGAAAAGAGTATCTGGGAGAGCCCGATGCCTTCACAGTTGGAATGGAGTAAGAAAGGAGGTGCAAGAGTGGGGTAGGCTTTGGTGGCCCAGGCAGTGGGAGGTAAAGAGAGCTGTAGGTGGCCTTGGGACTGTCGTCCTCTGAAACTGGAACAGTTGCTTGAAGCCAGCGTGTCAGCCTGATCTGCCTGCTACTCCTCACTTCCCTTCCACTGGATTCTTTTTGTGATTGCTTTCCATCTGGATTTCAGTTTGTGCTTTATGTGCTTTATTTCATTGAATCCCTGGGAACATTTGGGGGCAATTGGGTATTTTGATTCTCATTTCCAACCTGAGGAAACTGTGGTAGAGGGTGGTTAAGTAACTGGCCCAGGATCATGCAGCAAGTAAGTGACGGAGTGGAAATTGAACCTGTTCTTTCTGGTGCCCTTAACATCCTCTGTATCCTTCACCCAGTGCACTCACGCAACCAGCCTATTCCTGCTATCGTGACTGGCTTGCTACAACTCTGATCATGCCCACATAAGGCTGTGTTTGCTCTCTATAGCCATAATTCTCCTGTCGTTACTGAGAGGTGGAAAAATGGTTGAGGGGAAATAACACAAATAACACCTCCTGGTGTCAACCCAGCCTCCATAGGGGACAAAAATGCTTAGCAACTCTTTCAAAGTATCCAAGACAAAACTTGACCTTTAAGCGGTTTCTCCATTTAGAGTTAAATTTGTCTTTAGCAAATATGGTTTGAATAAATCAAGACTTCCTGTTTTAGCTATTTAACGGGGAAGGTAATATTTCCAATCTGATTTTAAATATTTCTTTTGCCAAATTCCACAGGGCAAGAAAAAAAAAAAACGCTAAAGTTCAGGATAAAAAAGAAACTTCCCAAGAAGTGCATTGGTACAAACCACTGCTGTGGTCATCGTAAATGTCTTTTACTTTTACTTTCCAAACCAAATTCTAGGGTTTCCATGGTAACCGGTTTGACCCCAGCTGGTTTGCATCATGTTGTTTGTATAGAAGCCAGTGGAGCAAGGCTCGACTGTGTCACAAAGTTCAGGTGTCAATATGGATCTCCCGGGACAAATACCAGAAAGAAAAATATTGCATGCAACACCCTCTCCAACCCAACCGCTACCTTCCCAAACCCTAGCACTCTGCTACTGTGCTGACCAAATGCCCAGGGATTTCCAGTCTCCCATCCTCTCAAAGTCAAACCTCCAGCTGCAACCAACTGTGACTTCTGTATATGCCTAACTGTGTCCACTGGAAGGGAATTAAAGCAGCAGGCTTTTAATTTACAAATGTTGCATCTATTCGAATGTTCTTGGGCAACAGTGTTTCATAAGGGTTACAACATAGATCCCACAACCCCAGCCAAGTGAAAACTTGAGAAATTGCAGATTGCCTTCCTGTGATTCACCCAGGATTCCAGATGGAAATTATTTCCCAAGGTCAGTGCAAAGCTCCGTACAAAGGTGTCTCCTACAGAGAACATGTGGTGTGAGGCTGGGCCAAGGGTCAAGGCTTCCATTCCTGTTTGCTTCTTGACCTTGGCAGAGTTAGCCTACCTCCGAGAGCTTCTCTCTAGCCATGGGGGAATCACACAAACAGTTTGCGCCTTTCTTCCCCCAACACCCTTCCCACCACCCCACCCCAAGACCTGCTCCTATTTTCTAGGCTTGATGAGGGCACTAAGGAAGAAATATGCCTCCTTCCGCCAAATTACTTCCATTTCTTAAAATAAATCCCAGCTTTTCTCTTCTGGGAAGCCACCCCAGAGTGGACTAAGATCTCAAAATATCTTTTATTTACTTTATTCAAGAAACATTGAGAGTCTACTGGGCGCCAGACAGGAACAGACCCTGACTTCAAGATGGAGACTAGCATGGAATCGAGCCCAATAAAGGACCAAAATCATTGTACAGGTACAGTCAGAGGAGGCTGGTTTTCCAATTTGAAGTTCAGGAAGTCAAAAAAATTATTCAGGCCGGGCGTGGTGGCTCACGCATGTAATCGCAGCACTTTGGGAGGCCGAGGCAGGTGGATCACAAGGTCAGGAGATCGAGATCATCCTGGCTAACATGGTGAAACCCCGTCTGTACTAAAAATACAAAAAAAAAAAAAAAAAAAAAAAATGAGCTGGGCGTGGTGACAGAAGCCTGTAGTCCCCGCTACTCAGGAGGCTGAGGCAGGAGAATCACTTGAACCCAGGAGGCGGAGGTTGCAGTGAGCCAAGATTGTGCCACTGAACTCCAGCCTGGGCACAGAACAAGGCTCCATCTCAAAAAAAAAAAAAAAAAATTCTTCATAGAGAAGTGAAGTGAAGCACCACTTAACTAGCATCCTCATTATCTTCTATAATTACTATAATTAGCATGCATAGTCCATCATTATATCATATACTTTAAATACACAAATTTGCATGCAAGTCTGTCTTGAGATCTATTGAAATAACAAAAATCTCGAATGTAAAGACCTGGTTTTCATTATACTGAGTTTAATATCTCACTTGTCCAGGATAAAGCTAGTCACATGGTGAGGGTCAGGTGGCCTTAACTCTGGTTCCAGAGCTGAGGGGACACATTAGAGGGCACACAGGTGGTTTACCTGAGGGGGTGGCCCTATGCAGACATTAAGAAGGGAGGCCTTTCCTCTGTGTCCAGGTGAGGAATGGATCCACATCTAAGCCCAAAGCTATAGAATAGGGACTTGCACACAGTACTTTTCTCTTCTACCACTTCTTTGATCTTAATGGCATCTACATTTTTACCATTTCAAATTTTTGAATGACACTGGTTCTCCCTTGCTTTGTGCCCTTGGGAAGCTTCCTTCTCTCCAGGCCTCAGTTCTTCATCAACTGAATGATGGAAGTGGCTTAGGTGATCATCTTTTAAGCTCTAAATTGGATTCCATAGGCCTAACCTGAATCAGTCTTTATCAGCTTGGAATCCTCAGGGCCTAAGCACAGTAGTAAGTCCTGAATAAATATTTGTTCAATTAAATTGAAGAGACTCAAAGTGCAGTCCTACATTATTGGAGAGTGTAGAGATTCCAGTTACTGTCCTCTATTTCATATGAACAGCAGGGTGAAGGGTCTGGATTTTCTACCCATCACTAAGCCTCGGAAGGTGGCGTCAGTGACTTGGATCTGTAAGCTGCTCCAACTTGGCTTCTTCAGATATAGATTCATACAAAGTCTGGACCTGTGCCTTGCTTTGTTAAATATCTGAATGTAAAAAGGAAAAATACATCAATTGTCCAAAGCACTTAAATGTGGTCTTATAAACTAAAGAAAGTAACCACGCAGCTTTTTGGTGCCTGAAAAAAAAAAGAAAACAGGGTGTAGAACATCTGTATCATTAAACGTTGTCCTGGTTTGTACTCAACTACTTGGCTTAACTTTGCACAGTCCTGAGGAATACAAGTCTCGTGATTGGTATAGACAGCCAACTGGAGCAACTCAGAAAAACAACAGAATTGTCCTGGTTGTACATTGCACTGCATACAATCACTGAAAGACAATTCTAATTCTGTCTTCTGTATTACTTTGGTAGAGACTAAAGTAATGTATTGAGATAGGAATCAAAGCCAGTAAAAGTGGGAACATTCTGAGCATACATGAGAGGTACTGAGCTTCTACTCATTGAGCCTTCTCCAAACATGTCAGCTCACTCAGGTGAGTGTCAGAATAGTCCTTGCAAAATTGTCTCATAAAGCAAAGATTTTTTCCCTGTGCTATAACACATTCCCCCTGTGGGCACTGGTCAGGCCTCAGGCTATCTAGCCCAATGGCTACTGTAGAAGAAGTTTTTTTTATATATATACAGAGTCTCTCTCTGTCACCCAGGCTGGAGTGCAGTGGTGCCATCTCGGCTCATTGCAACTTCCACCTCCCAGGCTCAAGAGATTCTTGTGCCTCAGCCTCCCAAGTAGTTAGGATTACAAGCATGCACCACCACACCTGGCTAATTTTTGTGTTTTTAATAGAGATGGGGTTTCACCATGTTGACTAGGCTGGTCTCAAACTCCTGGCCTCAAGTGATCTGCCCTCCTTAGCCTCCCAAAGTGCTGGGATTACAGGCGTAGGCTGCCATGCCTAGCCTGGCTATTGTAGACTTTAACAGGACTCTTAATTTGACTTTAATGTGGCAACTTCTCTTCTTAACTGTGTTTCTTCATAGAGATTTTGCACCGCACCTGGAGATATTTTTATTCCACATAATCAATGTCAGGCAAAAATAAATTTAAAAATCTTTTTTTAAAAACCTGAAGAGGTCCAGGCACATGCCTCGTAGAGGAAGGTGAATTCCGTATGCTTTTTTTTCTATTGACAAGGACAAATATCTCTCAGCACTTATATACTAGCCATTGTATATCTACCTGTGTTTAGTAATCACAGTTCTATTAGGCACAGTGAGGTGAGGGCCCATTACCCAGTTAGGAAGTGGCAAAGCTGGGATTCAAACCAAAACCCTTGGATTCTGGAACCACGGGCTTTCCATTGTACAATGATGCCTCCTTGGGCTGGTCGTTTGCCCTTCTCTCAGCTCTTTGGAACTGCATTTACTGGCACACAGTCTGAGGGGACCTAAGCACTCCTCTTCACTTGCCACCCAGTCCAGATACCACTGCTGGCCCCTCCTACAGAGCACAGAGAAGAGCATCTCCTTTTGAACAATGAGCAGAGATTTTGCTTAAAATTTCTCACACTTCTTTGTAGTTTATTTTTGCAAACTTGGACTATAAGACAGTACTTATTTGCTCTTACATGTGTTACCTACTGTTTTAAGAAAGAGCTACCAAAGGAACAACTGGTTTATGTAGCCTAAATAACTCACCACACTTCTCTTCTTAAAGTGTTTAATGAGAGTTTTTAGTGAATTTTGCTACTGTTTTGTAGAAATATTCATACTAGGTGATGAATTATTTGAAATTTTCTTCCTAATGCAGTGACGCTGTGTAAGAACATCATCTTTGTTCAGTTTGGTGGGTTTTCTCTTCAAGGTGTAGAGAATGGTAGAAGGGACTTTTGCAGGATTAGCATTTACAATGCTATGTCAGTCAGGGCCATGGGATTAGACTCACTGAGTCAGTGATCAGTAGCTCCACTCACTGAGACGTAAAAGATTCGTTAAAGAGTGGAACAAGGTCCAACCTTGATGTCTTTGCTGACGGTCACACTGAGCTACCAGCTGCATCATGAGCATCTTTAGAAGTCAGCACCTTGGCAAAAGACATGAAGACCAAAATCCAGAACTGTAAGACTGCCCCTTTTGACAGATGCTTCCTCAAGCAGACTAGGAACTGCTGGCAGAACTTCCTGGACTTCCACCTCTGTGAGAAGACAACCACTGAAGGGGATGATGTCTCTATGTGTGAGTGATACCAGTGTGTGTACAAGTTCTTCTGCCTGCTCCTGGGTTTCAACCTAGGATGACAGCTGGGCTAAAGGCACATTTCCTGGAAAAATCTGAACTGGCTGCATCTCACTTCTCCTATGTCCTCCATCTTTCTCCCAGGCAAACGGAAACCTGGGTACATGATGATCCTCACCCTGGAGCCCTTAATCATAACTTAACTATGAATAAAAATGCATTGGAAAAGCAGGGGGAAAGGAGTGGAAATAACACAAAATAATGAATCATGGAGGGCATTCCAGGGTGCATTCCAGCTTTGTCAGTAACCCCTTTGACCATGTCACTGAATATCTCTGTGAGGAACTGCATTTCCTACCTGACGTAGTTTGAGTATATCCCCACCCAAGTCTCACCTTGAATTGTAGTTCCCATAATCCCCATGTGTTGTGGGAGGGACAAGTGGAAGGTAATTGAAACACAGGAGCAGTTTCTCCCATGCTATTCTCGTAATAGTAAGTTCTCACAAGATCTGATGGTTTTATAAGGGGCTTCTCCCTTCACCTGACTCTCATTCTTCTCTCTCCTGCCGCCTTGTGAAGAAGGATGTATTTGCTTCCCCTTTCAGCATAACTGTTAAGTTTCCTGAGGCCTCTCCATCTCTGCAGAACTATGAGTCAATTAAATCTCTTTCTTTTATAAATTACCCAGTCTTGGGTGCATCCTTCTAGCAGTTTGAGAACAGACTAATACACTACCTGAGAAATTGGGTTTGTGAAAAGCTGCCCCAATTACCTCAGAACAGTGTTGTTGGAGAGGAAAAAAATTTGCATACTACAAAAAGTTAAGTGTTATAAAAATGTAAGATTGTGCTACATAGATCACAAAGCATAAAGAATTGCTAGCTAAAGTAGTAGCCAGTCCACCCGTGATGAGTTATATAATAGTGCAGTCAGTTGACAAGGCCCAGGTCACCAAGGAAAATAAATGTTTAAGGACATATACAGCAACATAACAGAGTAACTTGATTTCTATGAAATGTAGTAATAAAAATGGGGGCTTGTATTTGCTTGACATTGGCTTTCTTTTCAATTTCATTATTTATGATTTATTTTTCATACATTTGAAAAACATCATGGTGCACAATGGATTTGAGAAAAACTGGCTCTTTACACAGATGATTTGAAAAGCTCTGGCATGTGTGACATCAAAAATCCCAGGAAACAAGTGAAGATTTAAAATAGAAGTCTGCATGTTTTACTTATCCAGGAAAATGTGGAAGTGGAAAAAGTCCAGAGTTCCAACTGGATGGGTCAGTTCTCTGCCACATGTTGGTGTCTGTAGACCCAGCCAGAGGACATGCTCTGTCCTTGGAGATGCACTCAGTTTTGTCAGAGGAATACAGGTCCAAAGCGAAGAGCTATCCCACCGCAGGGGCTGACGGCTCTTCTGGGCTGGTGGGATCTAGGTGGAGATTGCTGTGCTCTACAAGGCTAAATAACACTCATGAGAATCTATGGTCAACTGAGGAAAGAGAGAATGTTAATTTCCATGTCTGGAAACATCAGAAATGGCTGAATAATCAGCAGATGGCCTGATTTGTATTTTGGTCTTCCTATCTGTAAATGAATGCAACTTAAAAACACATCCAAATATCAAATAGGAAAAGCTCCCCGCTTCCACCCATCTCATTTTAGTTTTCACCTATAATTATTCTTTCAGGTAAAATTTAGAATTATTTTGTCTAGTTCTAAGTAAACTCTTGGTTGGAATGCTGTTAATTTATAAATCAGAATGGATAAAACTGATATCTTCACAACCTAAAGATTTCGATCCCAGAATGTATTCTTTCTTTCAAGTCAGTTCATTTTTGTACCTTTCTCTATTGTTTATTGTATACATTGCTTATTAAATGTATCCCTTGGTATTTTATAGTTTTGTTGCTACTGTGAGTAGAATATTTACATTCTACTTACAATTAATGCTGGCATATAAGAAAGCTATAGATTTTAATGTATTTAATATTTACCCAGCTACCTTCCTGCTTTCTTATTACATCCTACTAACAACTTTTTCCTGCTAATAACTTTTGGGTTATCCAGACATACAAAAATTATCAATATTTACTAACTCTGCTCCTCTTTCTCAATACATATAATCACCTTTTCCTTGGCTCATTGCATTAACTGTTATTTCCAGAACAATGCTGAATACATGAAGATATCCTATTGAAATATAACAGGCTTTCTTTTCATATCAACAGAAATAAGTCATTTTGAAACCATATGCCAGCCTCCTCTTCCTCTCCATAGTTTCTCAAACACTTGCTGATAAAAACAAAATCTCATTCAGAGAAGTATGAAAGACAATCTTGAGGAAAATATGCAAGCCAAATGAATTGTCTCTGCTTTGCCTTAGCAATATGGTGCTAGGAGAAGGTGGGATTTAGGGACTGACTGTATGTCTATTTATCAGATTCCTACATGTTTTCTAGCATCTTAATTGCTCTCAAGAGGAGTGACTGAGTCATTGCTGGGCTTCTTAGTTTGGGCTGGGTCAGAGCAGTTGCCTGAATTTTCCAGCACCCTATGCAAAGTTCTGCCATGGAGATAGCTGGGTGTCCTTCTGAGGTGTTTACTTTGAATTTTAATTTTGGTTCCAATTTGAACCCATATTCAGGGCACCCATCCCTGACAAGCAAAAGGGAGACAAAATTTATCCCTTGGTTCTATTTCCAACTCATTCAAAAATAGAAGGCAGTCAAAGTTCTCAGGAGCTAAGACGATGGGGGGCTGGGTGCCTGGCTTCCACGTGGCGAAGTCA
This sequence comes from Chlorocebus sabaeus, assembly GCF_047675955.1. Lineage (NCBI taxonomy): Eukaryota > Metazoa > Chordata > Mammalia > Primates > Cercopithecidae > Chlorocebus > Chlorocebus sabaeus. Next base: position 26,430,825 of record NC_132911.1, on the reverse strand, counting down.
AGGGAAATCATCCGGCCAGTGTCACTGCTGAAACTGCCCAGGCTGAAAGTCTCATCTGTTTTCCATTGGAATGGGGTCCAGTGAGGCTTCAGACTCACCAGTGTTAGAAATAAATCTTACACTCTGAGAATCAGAAGCCCTCCTTTCTTCTGCCTACTCTCATCCTTTATCGATTTCCACACACACATATATCTATAACTTTACTAATATACATACATGTGACCATGCACCCGTGTGATGGGCGCTACAGTGTGCCCTCTGTGTCCCTTCCCTATGGTGCTGGGAGGGCCAATGCCTGGCAGCTCCCAGCTGTGTCTCACTCCTGGTGGCTGCTCTCTGCAAATGAGAGTCTCCTTCTTCCTGGGGGCAGCCCACATCTAATGACTGGGCAGCTGTTCAGAGCAATGCCAGCTTCCCTGGGATGGGCTGAAGCTTTTGTCCTGACTGCATGGCAGCCCGACTTCTCCCTCCATCCCATCCTGCTTGCCTCCCTCCCCAACAGATATGACATGGAGGTCACATCCTCTTGCAGGCAAATCTCCATCTCAGAGTCTGCTTCCCAGAGCCTGTTTCTCAGTCTACTTCCCTGCCTTAGACAATCTGCTTGAATTGTTAAAGTGTCATCATTTTTCTTGGGATTTTTTTTTCTTTTTTGTTTGTTGGGAGCCACCAACCCCCCTTTATCTCTTGTGCCATACACCAACTTCAGCTTCCTTAATTTCTCCCAAGAAAACACATGTCCACAACCTGATTTGTATCTGCCAGGGTTTTCATTAAGTTTTCTCTGAACAGTGTCTGTAGTCTGTTGTATTCCTCCTTTCTTCTATCAGGGATACTTATCTAGTTTCCAGACTTTTGTCTCCGCAGAGTGCACATTGTTTACAGAGGTCTCTTTGTACCTAGATGCTTTTACTTCTGTGGGAGAGACTCCTAAGAGGGGGATTTCTGGTTTAAAAGGAATGTGTGCTTGCAATTTTACGACGTTGCTAGGTCACTTTCTCAGGGGTCTGGGACACGGTTTCACCAGCAAGGCAGGAGAGCAGCCTGCTGCTTGTTCTCACCGTGAGCATCCCACCTGGAGATCCCGCCTGAAGATGAAAGGGCTAATCCACTCCAAAGACTTCGTTCACAACTTTAACATATCTCGCTGCAAACCCAATCCCCTCCCTTCCCTTGTGAAAGGAAGGGGAGATTGGGAGGGTGGAGAGAAGCCTGGTGGGCCTCAGGAGCATCCCTGGATTCTCAGGTGGCTCCTTCCTCTAAACGGATGAGAAGTGTGGGGCGAGACCAGCAGGACTCTTTCCCCACTCCAGCCTACACGGCCAGGCCCAGGTGTCTCTTAGGGAGAGGAGGGAGCAAGCCTGGAGCACAGGACTCCACAGGGCAGGGAGCCCACAGTGCAAGGGCAGTGGCTGCTGACAGCCCCAGAGACCACGACAAGGAGCACTAGACAGCAAAGAAGATGCAAGGATGGAAAGGAAGCTGATGCAGCGTGTTCCCCCCAAGGCCCAGAGGGGTCCTTCGTTCCCTGCAAGTGAAACTATGTTCTTCTTTTCCTGGAAAGAAAGCAGGAAGACAATTGACATATGGCTGATCTACCCAGGCTGGAAAGAAGAAAGATTGAAGTGACTATTCTTAAATTTAGGAAAATCTATTTAGGATATTTGGACACAGATGCACCTCCTCCAGTGTCTAGGACATTGGATGTGACCTGGCATTTCCATGACCTCTACACCCTTTCCAAACTGGCCATGATCAGTGGTGGGATGTGGGCAGGGGGTTGATACTGGGCGGTCCCAGCAGAGCTCAGTATAAACCTGCCCACTTGAGCATTGGGCACGGCATAGCAGTCTCTCTCTCTCTCTCTCTCTCTCTGTCTCTCTGTCTCTCTCTCTCTCTCGCCTTCTCTCTCTCTCTGCCTCATCATCATTAGCATCTCTTCTCCCCTTACTGGTGTGAGAAATTAAGCTGACCCTATATGCTGTTTTTGTGACACAGAATCATTATCCATAATAAGCATTTCATAACTCAATCTGTTTCTGCCAATTGTTTTAAATCTCTCTTATTAGCTATGTTAGGCATGCTATTATCTTAATCTTCTTAACATCCATGTGAGAGTTTGACAAGTCAGCAGGGGATCTTGCCTTTGCTGCCAAGGATGTGTGATTAGGTTACAGCTCCAGAGACTGTGATGGCAGAGCCCCAACCAGATCCATCTCCCGAGTATATTTCTTTAACTATAAAAGACCTCAGTCCTCCAAAGTCCAGGAAGTAACAGTGCATCCATGAGAACAAAGACACTTCTGCAGACCAGTATCTTGGGCTTTCATCCAGTCATTTAACTTTGTGTATATAAGATAAAGAGAAAAAAGGTGAGAGAAAGACTCCCTCCCGCCCACAATGACCCTAACCTCATCTGGGAGGCTACTGCAACAGCCCAGCTCTATTCTGGCAGGCTACAGAAACAATTTTAATATTCCAAGGGAGTTAACACAAGCCCAGAGGGAGTAGTTGACACTCTGGTAGAACTTGAATCATGCTTTCCCCTAGGATCATCTCAGGGTAAGAAAATAATTTGACTTTTGGCAGCTGTGATGACTGTGGGCAGAACAGCTTATTTCTTGGTTAATTCCTTAAATAAACCTTCATCTTTGCAAACTCTTGTTATAGCCACAACTGATGAGAAGGTTCAACTATGCTCTCTCTAGCCAAACTGTCTTTGGTTTAACCCTCTGTTAACTCTTCCCCTTTCTATGTTAGGAGAATATTGTCTGGCTTCAGGGTGTCATCTTTCCATGGCCATTTATTTCCCTGTGGTCCAGTCATGTGTTATCCTAGCACGAACAAGGGAGTCTTGATTAGTACATTTGGGGTTCTGGAAATGGCAGAAGAAAACAAGTCTCCAAGCCAGCTTTTAGAGCACAAGATCTTAGGGAGCATCATAATATCACAGCCAAATTCCTCCCCTTTCTTTGAAATAAGGATTTCAAGAGCTGCCTTCAAGCTTTGAGGGCAGGTTGCAAAAGGAATAAACCATGAAGCATCTCTTCTAATACCAGTCCTGTGTGTCTACCCATCCTTTGGCTTTCTCTGCAGGGGACCTGCCCAGAAGCAATCTGAGAAGCAGGGTCAGCTCTGAGTGGGAGGTGATAAATTAACTCTTTTGGGCTAGACCGGTTTCTTGACAGTTATGAGACAGATCTCAGAATGGAGTCCATTAGAGGCTCAGGACAGTGGTCACTCTCATATACACTTAATACTGTCTTCAAACATCTGACATTCCTTCTCCCTGAAACACCACAATCCTTCCCCACCCACCCCCGCCCCCAAGACACACACCATTGACATTTAGGAGTGTGGATCCACTATTTCCCAAATGCTTCGACCTCTACTTGGCTTGTTTGTACCTTAGCTAAGGATTTTCGTGTTCTTCTGCAAAAACTTACTGGGTGGGGAGGGGTGGGGCGTGGGGCTGTCTATAAGTGATGTGTTATGGAATTGCTGATTTTTTTCCAGGTTTTAATTTTCTACTAGGTTGTTCTTCTGAATTCCATTGCAGCCTTTCTGCCTGTCTTTATAATAAACTCCAAAATACAGGGAGTGCGCCTTGTTTCCAGATGTGGAATCCAGGATTATGTAACTTATAGCTGTATTTCTTTGAGAGGTGATTAAGCATGTTATCATATTATCACATTACTGACTACTCACTTGTTATTTTTCCTTTTTTCATTCATTCAATCATCCTTCTTTTTCCTAACTATATTTTTTTCTATGGGTAAAATTTATAATGTAATTTTAAGTACCAAGGAAAATTCTATTAGAATGACATATTTATTAAAAATATGAAATGAATTGGGATCTTTGCCATATCTTTGCTTTAAGGAGCACACATAGCTCATTGTTTCCTCACTTTTGAGAAAGTTCCCCAGGCACCATCTTGTTTTTTGGTTGTTCCTTTCCCAGGGCAGTTCCATTTCATACACGCCACTGGTAGCCACTTGAATTTGCCTTGCTTTGTAGCCACTTTTTGTCAACCCTATATTTCTCTCTCTCTTTATATAGTCTTGTATCAAGCAGGATTTATCCAGACTCTGGCTTTGGCATTAGGTGAGTCTCCCGAGCATTGTGAGTGGTAGTTCAATGTCTGCTCAGGTGACAGCTGGAAGGCACCACTGCTTCTAGTGTGTTTCCCAGCTCCCAGCAGTCATGTAGTCATGTGGCTCTGTTGTACCGGGATGTGACGCTTTCGCAAAATTATCACACATCAACCACTACACACTTGATGTGCACCATCTCATGCATAAAACCTTATAAGGTAGGTGCTGTTATTTTTTAAATTTAAGGGAAGAAACAAAAGAATCCTAAGATTAAGTGATTTGGCTCACAGAGCAGGTATTTGGGAAAGGCAGGGTCCTCATTCCTTTCCAGGAATGAGGTCCTGGGTTCTTACCCAGAATTCCTGCATGTGGTTATCGCGTATCCCAGGCAAATAACCATAGGCATGATGATTGTTTTCAGCGTTCAGGTCACTTGAATACTAGATCACTGACCACAAAGACTTGAAATAATTGAAATATTCACCCTGTGACTTCATTTAATCAAGAAGAGTTCGACAGAGAATGTGATCCTCTAAAATCCAGAAAATGTCATATTATGCGAATGCTAGTATCACAGAAAAATAAAATTAACAGAAACAAAATCAGTTCTCGGCATCAGAGACCTGTGCCTCTGGCCCTGCATTCTTAAACCCTCCCTTCTTTCCCCAGCTGATAGAGCTTGCTCTCTGGAGACAAGAAGCACATTTAGGTTAAGGTATTAATGACTGAGGAAGGACTCGTGTGTTATCCTTCGAGGTGTGTAGTGTTTTTTATTTTAATAGGGATAGGGAAAAGGGAAGGGTGCTAGCATTCTTGAGCCTAACACCAAAGCTTGTCTCTAATGAGGACTTGAAGCTTTGGTAACCATGGATGAGTAGGAGGTATTTGTTTAGACAATCGACAAAAGAAAAAAAAGAAAAGGCAGCCTGGTGTCAAGCATGCCAAGAACAGTTTCTTAATACTTGTGAAGTAAGTGGTATTATTATCTGATTTTACAAATAAGAAGACGGAGGCCAGGTGCAGTGGCTCATACCTGTAATCTTAGCACCCTAGGAGGCCCAGGTAGGTAGATTGCTTGAGCTCAGGAGTTTGAGACGAGCCTGGGCAGCATGGTGAAACTCTGTCTCTACAAAAAATATAAAAATTATCCGGGCATGGTAGCACATGCCTGTGGTCCCAGCTACTCAGGAGGTTGAGGTGGGAGGGTTGCTGGAGTCCAAGAAGTTGAGGCTGCAGTGAGGCATGATCATGGCACTGCACCCCAGCCTGGGTGAAAGAGAGAGACCCTATCTCAAAAAATAATAATAATAAAATAAAGTAAAATAAAAACAAGTAAGAAGACAGAGTCTCAGTGCTGTGGTCCGAATGTTTGTGTCCCCCCTCCCCAAATTCCTATGTTGAAATCTAATCATCAATGTAATGGTATTAGGAAGTAAGATCTTTGGAAGGTGAGTAGGTCACGAGGGCAGAGCGCTGATGTTTGGGATTCGTGTCCTTACGGAAAAAGCCCAAGACTGGGCATTCCTGCTGCTAAGAAAAAATAAATAAATTGAGCATTCTTGTTGCTAAAAAGACCAAAAAAAAAAAAGAAAAAAAGAAAAAAAAAGAAAAGAAAAACCCCAGAGAGCTGCCTTGCCCCTTCCACTTTGTGAGGACACAGATAGAAGGAGCCTTCTACGAACCAGAAAGTGGACCTCACCAGACACCGCATCTGCTGGCACCTGGATCTTGGACTTCCTGGCATCCAGAACTATAAGAAATATATTTCTGTTTTTTATATGCCAGCTAGTTTAGGGAATCTTGTTATAGCAGCCCAAACAGACTAAGACATTCAGAGAAATTCGGTAGATATCACATGTCACTAAGCTGGCAAGTGGCAAAGCTGGGATTTAAATCCACATCTGTCTTTAACATTTCCATTCAATCTCAACATTTCCCATAAACAAGTTTTGGCTGCAATGAGACATTACAATTATCGCTATGGTATCATCCTGTGGCAGTTTTTAGGAAAACGCACGTATTTCATAAATAAGAATCATTGTTGTATTGTCATAATAATAAAAAGGTTAACCTTTATTTAGTACTTACCATGTGCCAGATGCTATTTTAAGCACATTGCATGAATCATCTAATTTCTTCCTCATGCAGTGCCATGAGGGAGATTCAGTTTTTGCATTCCATTTTACAGATGAGGAAACTGAGGGTTAGTGAGTTGCAGAACGGGTGCAATCATGCATAGCTGTGTCATCAATACATATAAATTTGTGGCCTCCCTCAGACTGTGTAACTGTAAATTTTTTCATTTTTCCTAAGATAGTGAAATGAAGAATGCTACAGTAATTGACTAAGGTCTTATGAGATGATCTCTTGAATCTATTTCCAGCTGGTAACTGGGTGTTTCTGGTTGGCAGATAGCTGTCCTACTAGTCATATTCAGGGTTCAGACTGGGAGACCCTCACCCTAGGCAAGTCATGGTGTAATGTGCTGGGCAGCTAGCCAAAGACCTAAGATCTTGCTGTCTGTCTGGGGAGGCTGACAGGAACATACCAAGAAGGCAAAGCAAGGTGGCACATGTTGGAGCCAAGGGCATAGGACCGGTGAGCACCACAGGGGTCAGACTGGGAGGTAAGCACAGACAAAGATGAGCACAGGACCACAAGAGTTTTAAGGCCTCATGGAAATGTTTCTAGTTCTTTAAAATCAAAACAACAAAATAGACTTTTTGGCCAAATAAAATATATTTATATACAATATAGTCATCTTTATACCAATAGAGTTATAGAATATAATTAATACTTTGCATGAAAGAAGGAGCCACGAAGGCAAGAGTCATTGGAGCCATAAAAGTCAAAATGTGACCCTGCCATTGCCCTCTGGATGCAGGTCACTCCAAGGCCTTTGCGGGTGGCAGAGCCACAAGTGGAAGGAGCCTGGGTCCCTGAATGTGGTCTGCAGGAGAAGTGCTTGACAATCAGAAACACCCAACTACCCACAGGAAATAGATGCAAGAGATCACTCATGAGACTTTCGTTAATTACTGTAGCGTTCTTCCTTTCATTGTCTTAGGGAAAAAAATGAAGAAACTTAAGGTTGCATGGCCTGAGGAAGGCCACAGAAGGAAACTCAGTTTGAGCTGAGCTTTGAGGGGCAGGAAGTACTAGCTCAGCTGGAATGCACCCTCTGTTCATGACCTCCATGACGAGAATGAAGTCAGTGTGTAAGTGAGCCGGCCATCTCCTCAGGAAGAAGAGGTCAGCACTCTCTGGACAGATGTGTTTTTGGCATGGACAGTGCCCAGCTCAGCACTTGGGACATTGTAGGAATTCAAGGAACGGGGTTCATGTCCTCACGCAAACACCAGTGTGCAGAACTTGGAAGTGGATTTTCTGTTTTAAGCAGGTATCAAACAGGCAATCAACCCTGTGCCTAGTATCGAACCAGAACGCCCACAGGATACAAGAGAGACTATTCTCTTAAGGATTATTAAATCAGGAGGGAGAGTATAAATTAGCGTGCATGTACAATTTATATATCATTACAAGCTAAAATTTGATTTTTCCTAAAGAATGACTATTGCTCTGTGAAGGCTGACATAGTTAAAAAAGACTTTTTGGAGGAAGTTAAGATTGACCTGGGTTTAGTGAATAAGTGGGATGTAAGTGTCAAAAATAGGAAATTTTGACAAGAATAGCTGACAACTAGAAGTTGGGGTAATACGGCCTTTAGGGAATGAGAAGGTCCAGGATGACCAGTGAAAAGTGCTCACGGTCCTCTACTAAAAACAAAAAACTAGCCAGGTGAGGTGGCGGGCGCCTGTAGTCCCAGCTACTTGGGAGGCTAAGGCAGGAGAATGGCGTAAACCCGGGAGGCGGAGCTTGCAGTGAGCTGAGATCCAGCCACAGCACTCCAGCCTGGGTGACAGAGCAAGACTTCGTCTCAACAAAAAAAAAAAAAAAAGAAAGAAAAAGGAAATGAAGCAGGGCAGAGTTAGAAAGCAAAGGAACTCCATCTTCCTCCCTATCCACCCTCCCGGTTTTTTGTCAAACAACCAAACTCTCCCACTTGAGTGTTTAATGGAAGAATGGTTAAAGGCAGGAAGAAGAGAGGAGAAAAGAAAAGGAGCTACAGTCAGAAAGAAGAAAACAAGCTAAAGAGTGAAGACATCTCTATGACCCGCATTTCCTAAAGAAGGAGCTATCTCCTCTCTCCCAACACAGATGTGGGGACTGAGGCCCTGGAAGGCCTGGCAAGCTCAGAGTGGGACATGTGGGGGCTGGGGGTTTCTCTGGAGCATGCAGGCATTGTTTTATGCCATGCTTGAATTCTGAACCATCAAACGCTGTCAGAAGGAAGCTGACATGTTGCTCCACTGGTAACTCCATTCCACGCTGCAGGTCTGCCGACTAGTTCAAGAAGAACTACAATGCCATCAAAATCCAATGTTCAATCAGAGAAGGAAGCCGCCTTCTCTTTCTGCAGATGATTAAGAGGCAGACGTACTCAGGCATCGGAGAGCTTTGCTGTCTTTTCTTCCAGGAATAAAGATGGGCTCATTTAACATGATTTCTACCTGTTCTCCTGCAATTAGTGTTTAAGTGACTGTCTCTGGGTATTCGTCACTCTGAGGAAATGAAATGATGCTATGGTAATTGGCCATGTGTGTGTTTTTTTCTTTTCTTTTCACTTCCCTAGGGATTTCACTTGGCTCAGAAAGCATTTTTTAACATAGGCCCTGTCTGCACTCTTTATTTAGCTAATTAGAGAGCTTGAGGGAGCATGCTGGCATTGAGCAAAAAGGGAGGACGCAGGGAGGGGCAGCGTGTTATACTGGGAAGAGCACTTGATTGAACAGGAATATCTGGGTTCTAGCCCAAACTCATCAATTTTCTGTTCTATTAAGCTCTTAGATTTTGGTCAGCTGTGTTACAGACATTACCTTGTTTGATCCTCACAATAACCCTACAATGTTGGTATCATGGCCTCCTTTACAGAGATGAGAAATACAAAGTTTGGAGGAGGCTGCCTTGACCGTGGCTTCCCGGCAGGCATGCAACAGGGCTGACACGGAGACTCTAGTTGGCCTTAATTCCTAGGCTTTGCCATCCTTTATTAGCTTTTTCTTACTAAATAGACCCCTGTTACCTAGGATGAGTCACTTCACCTCTCTGTCCTTGATTGCTTTAACTGTTCATGATTCTGTAAAAATACTTGCTCTTCTGAAGCTCTAAGTGCCTTTCTTTCTGGACAGATGGAAAACTACTATATATCCTTTCTATTACCTTTCTAATATCTTTCTCTTTTCTTGCCCTCTACCTATTTTGTTCTGCTTTTCTTCTCTCTCCTACTGCATCCAGACAAAGGCCAGTATAGCAGGTGTGGGGGCGGAGAAAGAAGAGGCAGGGGAAGGAGAGAGGAGCAGCTCTATTCACTGGGCACTCCATTTTCCAGCCCGGGGCAATACTTTCTTCTAAATGAGCCCAGAGTAACATAGTATGGAACAAAGACCCAAAGAAAGGCTTGGAGTATGAAGATTTCATTTCCAATTCTGCCACCATCCTATGATATTGTGGGGTTTTGACCAAGCCATAGTCTTATGGTACCCCTTGTTCCTCGCCTTGACAACTATAATTATAACACACATCAGAGAGTGGTTTTGCCCTTGAAGTTGCAAAAATATGCAGGTGTCAAGTATAAATGATGAAATGATGGTCCCGGTAGGGGTCCTAGGCCACCTAGTCCTGATCCTGTGTCTTATAGGAAAAAGGGAGGTGGGCTTCCTGGTGCCACTTAGATAGGTGGTGACACAAATATATTGATAGCCCAAGCAGCCTGATCCCTAGCCCAGCGCTCCCCGAGCCAGTGCATTTGTCCCAACTTCCAAGATGGAGGAAAGGTTTTGTTCTTCATAGAATTCACAGATTTCATGAGACAACAATAATTACCTGTCAATGAAACACCTCCACTTTCTCTAGCTAACGTTTTAGAAGGTATCAGAGATGGGGCTCACCAGGGACAAAGATATTACACTGGTGTGTATTCCCATTCATGACCTATCTCCATGATGAATTCTGTGAGGCTGTGCTCCATGAGGAAGCAGCTGGAAGTCACCGTCCATGCCCAGCCCCCAGCACATGACAGGGTATGTAAGGCAGACACTATACCATGTGGCCATAGGGGCATGTGTCACAGACAGGAGCACACTTTGCAGAAAGGCTAGCCACATGTTTTGCTTCATGACACTGCCCTCCCCCATTTTTTGTTCATTTCTTGCTGGTGTTTGTTCTTCTGTTAATACCTATAACAAAAAATTAGAGTTCACACTTGGAAAGGAGAGAAAATCTTTCTTGGCCTGTGATATGGTTTGGATCTGTGTCCCCACCGAAATCTCATGTCAAATTGTAATCCCTAATGCTGGAAGTGGGACCTGGTGGGAGGTGACTGACTCATTGGGGTGGTTTCTCATAGTTTAACACCGTCTTTCCTTTGTGCTGTCATCATGATAGTGAGTTCTCATGAAATTTGTTTATTAAAAAGTGTGTGGCACCTCCTCCCACCACTTTCTTGCTTCTGCTCCAGCTATGTGCCTCCTTCCCCTCCACCTTCCACCATGATTGTAAGTCTCCTGAGATCTCCCCAGAAGCAGACGTCACCGTGGTTCCTGCATAGCCTGCAGAACCACAAGCCAATTAAAATTCTTTTCTTTGTAAATTACCCAGTCTCAGGCATTCCTTTACAGCAATGCGAGAACGGACTAATACAGCCTGTATCTAAACCGTCCTTGAGTTAGTTATTGTCTATAAATAGCACCTTAGGTTGTATACTACAATGTCTTCAATGCAGTTTTCTTTTGCATTTTTTCATTCTGTATCAACCTTATTGTAATCTTCACTTTATAACAACATGAATCTGTGCTGTCTGATAGAGTAGCCACTGGCCACATGTGGCTATTTTAATTTAAGTGATTTAAAATTGAGTAAATGAAAAGCTTCACTTCCTCAATGATCCTGGCCACATTTCAAGTTCGGAGTAGTTGCATGCTAAGAACTTGTTTGTATAATCCCTTTTAACCCTCAGACAATTTAATGAAACATTTTATGAAGTAGGCATAGCTTTATAGACAAAGAAACTGAGTCTTGGAGAGATTTGCTCTCATATCAAGACACATACAACTGAAAAGCGGTGGATGTCGGTTGGTCTGGATCCATAATTTTCTCTCTCAACCATGATACCACACTTTGGAAAAACTTTCACAATTTCTTAAAAATCTTAACATGTAATTACCATTCAACCCAGGAGTTGTCCTCCTGGCCACATATTCTAGAGAGATGAAAATTTCTGGTTACACAAAAACTTGTACAGAAATTTTTACAGCAGTTTTATTTGTTAATAGCCCCAAACTGGAAAGAATCCAGATATTCATCAGTGAATGGAGGGTTAAGCGAATGGTAATACACCCCTACTTAGCAATAAAAAAGAGTGAGCTATTGATACATGCAACATTCTCTAGATGAAGTACCAGAGAATTATGCTAAGTGGAAAAAGCCAATCCCAAAATGATTGCATACTGTATGACTCTATTTACATAACATTCTTGAAATGACAAAATTATAGAAATAGAGAACAGATTAGTGATTGCCAGGAGTGAAGATAGGGGTGGGGCAGAAGGGATGTGGGTATGGCTATAAAAGGGCTATTTGAGAGCTCCTTGCCAGGATGGAACTATTCTGTATCTCGACCGTTATCATTGTCAATATCCTGGTTGTGATATTGTACTGTAGTTTTTCAAGATGTTGCCATTGAATGAAACCTGGTAATGTGGTTTGAATGTTTGTCCCCTCCAAGTCTCATGTTGAAATGTGATTCCCAATGTTGGAGGTGGGGCCTGGTGGGAGGTGATTGGATTAGGGGGTTGGCTTCCTCATGAATGGTTTAGCACCATCTCCGTGGTGAAAAGTGAGTTCTCAGTTCACTCAAGATCTGCTTGTTTAAAAGTCTGAGGCCTCCCCACTCCCTTGCTCTCTCTTGCTCCCACGCTCACCATGTGATATTGCCTGCTCTCCCTTAGCCTTCCATCATGACTGTATGCTTCCTGAGGCCCTCACCAGAAGCGAATGCTAGAGACATGTTTGTACAGCCTGCAGCAACACGAGCCAGTTAAACCTCTTTCTTTATAACGCATCCAGCCTCAGGTATTTCTTCATAGCAACACTAAAATGGCCTAATGTGGCCGGACACGGTGGCTCATGCCTATAATCCCAGCACTTTGGGAGGCCAAGGTGGGTGGATCACCTGAGATCAGGAGTTCGAGACCAGCCTGGCTAACATGGCAAAACCCCATCTCTACTAAAAATACAAAAATTAGCCAGGCGTGGTGGCACCTGCCTGTAATCCCAGTTACTCAGGAGGCTGAGGCAGGAGAATTGCTTGAACCCAGGAGGGAGAGGTTGCAGTGAGCTAAGATGGCACCACTGCACTCCAGCCTGGGTGACAGAGCAAGACTCTGTCTCAACAGCAACAGCAACAAAATGGCCTAATGCATCTGGTAAAGGTTACACTAAATCTGTCTGTATTATTTCTTACAACCATATATGAATCTACGATTAACTCAAAATAAATTCTTTTTTTAATGTGACTAGATATATATGCTCATTACCTATAGAAGCTGCATTTTCCCAGAATCTCAGTGTCATCAAGCCAATTCTTTCTAACAATGCTCGCATATTAGCATATGCATATGGGCATATGGTGCATGTGCCCACACATGCGTGGATTTGTAGGATGAGAAGGTGTAAGGTGCAAAGAGCCAGAAAATGCTCAGTCTATGCCATGGGGAAGATGGTGAAAAGTCTACACTGAGAAGGGAATGGCTGTACTATCCAGCCAGAAACAAAGTAAATCTGTGGTGATCAATGATGTTTAGTCAAGAAAGTATCCCTGGGGCTAAGATTTAGATTTAAACTTTTTCTCCAGCACTATTGAGGTAATAATTGACAATAATTGTGGTCAAAAAATGACTTGATATGATTTCAGTTTTCTTAAATTTGTTAAGACTTGTTCGTGGTCCAATATATGATCTATCCTGGAGAATGTTCCACCTACAATTGAGAAAAACATATATTATGCTGCTGTTGGATGAAATATTCTCTATGTCTGTTAGCCTTTGTTCTGTAGTATAATTCAAGTCTGGTATTTCTTTATTGATTTTTCATCGGTAAGATCTATCCATTGTTGAAAGTGGGGTACTGAAGTTCGCTACTATTATTGTATTGCTGTCTATTTCTCTTTTCAGTATTGGTAATATTTGCTTTATATACTTGGGTGCTCTAGTGTTGGGTGCACTTACAATTATTCTTCATGGTTAATTGACCCCTTTATCATTATATTGTGACCTTTTTTGTCTGTTGTCACAGATTTTTACCTCAAGTCTATTTTGTCTAGTGTAAGTATAGCTATCCCTGCTCTCTTTTGGTTACCACTTACATGCAGTATCTTTTCTCCATCACTTCACTTTCAGTTGTGTCTTTAAATCTAAAGTTAGTCTTTTGTAGCCAGCATATTTTTGGATCCTGTTTTTCAAACCCATTCAGCTGCTCTGTGTCTTTTTATTGAAGAATTTAATCCATTTATATTTAAAGTAATTATTGATAGATAGCAACTTACTATTGCCAATTTATTATTTTTATGACTGTTGTGTAGTTCCTTTTTTCCTATATTACCGTCTTTCTTTATGATATTTTGTAGTAGTATGCTTTGATTCCTTTCTTTATCTTCTGTGTATCTACTAAAGGTTTTTGCTTTGTGATTACCATGAAGCTTACATCAAACGTCTTATAGTTGTAACAATCTATTTTATGCTGATAACAATTTAAATTCAATTGCATACAAAAACTCTACCCCAACTTCTCTCCCCCAACACACATTTTTTATTGATGTCACAATTTACATCTTTTGTATTGTTTATTTATTAATTATTGTAGCTATAGTTATTTTAATACTTTTGTCTTTTAACTTTTATACTAGAGTAAAAGTGAGTTTTATACTTTCCTATGATTTTAAATTACTTATTAGTATCCCTTTATTTCAACTTGAATAACTCCCTTTATCATTTCTTATAAGGCAGTTTCATGGTGATGAATTCCCACAGCTTTTGTTTCTCTGGGAAAGTCTTCTCTCTCCTTCAATTCTGGAGGACAGCTTTCCAAGTATGATATTCTTGGTTGGTGGTCTTTTTCTTTTAGCATTTTTAGTATATCACTCCCCTCCTGGCCAGCAAGGTTTCTCCTGAGAAATCCACTGATAGCCTCATGGAATTTTCCTGCTTTTGCCTTGCTGCCTTTGGAATCCTCTGTCTTTGACTTTTAATAATTTGATTATAATGTGTCTCTGCGTAATTATCTTTCAGTTGATCCTTTTGGTGGAACTCTGAGCATCAAAAGTCTGGATGTCCACATCCTCTCTAAGTTTTGGAAAGTTTTCAAACATTATTTCTTTAAACAAGCTTTCTGCCCCTTTCTCTCTCTCTCTTTTCCTCTTAAATTCTTCATTATGCATATATTATTTTACTAGATGACATTTCATAAATCCTGGAGTCTTTCTTCACTTTTTTTATTTTAACTTTTTTTACTTCTTCTTCTCTGGATAACTTCAAATTACTGGCCTTTTTGTTCACAGATTCTTTCTTCTCCTTGATCAAGTCTGCTGTTGACGCTGTCTACCTCATTTCCAGAGGTATTACTGTATTATCTGGCTCCAGAATTTCCCTTTGCTTCTTTTTTAATATATTATTCAGCTCCAGAATTTCTCTTTGGTTCTTTTTATTTATAGTCATATAAAATGAACTAGGAAATTTTCCCCCTTTTCGTATATATTATACTTTGAGATAGTTAACCCATCATTTCCTTGAATGTTTTGTGAAACTCATTTGTAAAGTTTTCTGGGTCTATTGTTCATGTGTAGGAAGCAGCAAGTGCAGTTTTTTAAAAAAAATGATTTCAGAAAATTTTAAAAACAAAAAAATGTTAATAAAGTTGTCTTTGGATAGTAAGATACCATGGAATTCTTTTTGACTTAATATTATTTCATTTTTAACATTAAGATTTAATTTATATAGAGTAAAATTTACCTTTGTAGTATCCAGTTCTGTGAGTCAAATTTCTGCAGTCACATGGCATGACCATAAAAAAGACAGAAAAGTTCTATTACCCACAGAAATTTTCTCATGTCTGTTTATAGTCAAACCGTCTGTCCACCTCTATCCTTGGCAACTACTGACTTTTCTGTCTGTATAGTGTTGTCTTTGTAGAAATGTCATATAAATGGAGGCATACAGTTTGTAGTCTTTGGAGTCAGGCATCTTTTACTCAGTGTAATGCATTTGAGATTCATCCATGTGTTCTTGGGATGTTCCTTCCTGTTGCTGAGTAGCATTCCATTATGTGGATATATCACAGTGTATTCATCAGTCCCCAACTGAGGGATGTATGTCTGTGTTGATTCTAGATTTTGACTCTTATAACTAAAGACACTATAAACATTCACTTAACAGGCTTTAAATGAACAAGTTTTCATTTAATTTGGGTTAACATCAGCAAATGAATCTCTGGGTGGTAGAATAAGCCTATTTTGTTTTTGTTTTTGTTTACTTGAGATAAGGTCTCGTTCTGTCACCGAGGCTGGAGTGCAGGGACAGAATCACAGCTCACTGCAGCCTCAACCTCCCAGGCTCAATCAATCCTCCAATGTCAGCCTCCCTGGTGGTTGGGTCTGCAGGCATCGGCCACCATGCCCAACTAATTTTTGTATTTTTTGTAGAGACAGGGTTTTGTGTGTTTCTTCCCAGGCTGGTCTCAAACTCCTGGACTCAAAGGATCCACCTGCCTCGGCCTCCCAAAATGGTAGGATTACAGGCATGGGCCACTGTGCCCAGCTCATATATTTAACTTTATGAGAGACCACCAAGCTGTTTTCCAAAGTGGTTGTATCATTTTGCATTCTTTTAAGCAATATATGAACAATCCAGTACACAAAATTGTCAGGGTGCTCTTGTTTTCGTTTTGGTTTTAGCCATTCTAATACATGTAAAATGGTATCTCATTGTTGCTTTAGTTTTCATTTTCCTAAAGACTAATAATGTTGAGCATCTTTTCATTTGTTTATTTGACATTTGCATATCTTTTTGGTGAAGTGTATGTTCAAATATTTCACTTCTATTTTTATTGAATTGTCTGTTTTCTTATTACTTCGTTTGATGGTTTTGTATATTCTGAATACAAGTCATTTATCAGATACATGATTTGTAAATATTTTTATCCTAGTATATGGCTTACTTTTCATTCTGTCTGCACAGACTTCTTAAATAACAGTTTTTCATCTCGATGAAGCCTAATTTATCTTTTTCTTTTATGGGTCATGCTTTTGGAATTGTAGCTAAGAAATCTTTAACCCCAGAATCCTTGACTAACTCCAGATCACAAAGATTTTTCTACTACATTTTCTTCTAGATGTTTTACAGTTTGGGGTTTTACATTTGAGTCTATGATATGTTTGAGTTAGTTTGTTGCAAAGAGTGAGGGGGGGTTCGAACTCCTGTAGGATGGGGGCTGGCATGCCAGGGGCTTTCATAGTGTCTTCTCCATCTTCTGCTTTAGGTCTTCCCCTTGTGCTACAAGAAGTATGTGTGGACAAGCTGCTGAGCAGCTGGTGGGCGCTGAGGTGCCACATGGAGGCGTGAGTGAGCCAGTGTCCACTCAAGTGTTTGTGTGACCGCACAGGTGCTCTGGTCTGGGTGCCATGCAGTCTGCCTCCGTGTGTTAGGCATGTGCACATGAGTGTGTGCATACAATGTGGATGCACACGCACGCACACACACACACCATGAGCACCTCTCTTGTTGTTTTTGCCCTTCTCCCAGCCATAGACCACTGTTACTTGTTGCTCAATGTGTGCTACACTGGTTCCAGGGACAGCACATGGGTGTACACTGATGCTCTGGTTAAGTCTCTGTCCTTGGCAGGCACTGCATCCTTGGGTCTCAGGAGAGGAGTCCCTCAGTGATCTGCCTTGATCCCAATCAATAGTTCTGAACCCAGCAAATTTGCCCCACCTTCAAAGAATACGGTTTTTCCCATGCCCTTCCCCAGTTTTAGTGGATTTTCTCCAATTCCTTAAAGGTGACAGGCTTTGTGTCCTTCCCACACCAGTTTAAGGCTTTTGTTTCAAAAGAAATAGAGGAAAGACAGATCCAGGTGGGATTTTACACCTATCCTGAAGGCTGCTCTTCCCCACCCCCTCAGGTCTACACTAAGAGGGACACCTCGGGATGCTGCTGTGAGGCACTGCTTCTGTGTCTTGCCTTTCTGGAGATCCTGAAGAGTGGCCAAATGGGTACAGCTGCCAGGGAACCAGCGAGGTCTTTTCAAGGCTCATGATAAAGAAACCAGCAGCACCTGGACATGCCCCCTCCCTCGCTTCTCATCTTGTCCTGTCTCATTTCCCTTTCCTCTCATTCCTTCTGCCCTGGAACCTCCCCAATGAAGGATTAGCACTTAATCACTGCCTTACTCTTTGTTTTATAGGGAACAGAGACAGCTACTTTGCTTATTAATTTTCAGCCTTGTTCTTCTCTAGTAGAAATATTTGAGGCTGCACATTTCCGATTATTGCTTTGGCTGCATTCTACAGGTTTTGGTATGCTTTATTTTTATTCTTGTTCAGTACTCAGCAGAGACCTTTCTCTCCCACAAACAGTATCCAGGCTAAGACTGATCAGTTTCCTAGTTGTCTGCCTTTCACTAAAGACCTAGCCCTGTGAGGGTTCAAGTTTGCATGTAGGAATCTCAGTGTACGTTCCTTCCAATTTTATGTAAGCCCAAGGCCTCATCTTCTGTCCTGATATGGTTTATGCAACCCACATCACTTGATTGTCAAGACCAACAAATCCTATAAGGTAGCTTGAAGTCAGTGTTACATTAATACTTAGGTTTTCAGCTACCTCTTGTTTTAGTGCTTTGGAGAATTTTTTGCTGCCTTGGAAAAATTTTACTATCTTGCAAACCTAATCATGCATGTAAAAGAAAGCTTATCAAATTTTCCACTCTGTCTAGGTGTTCTCTGGCAAAATATTTTTCAGTATTCTAGAATGCCCTATTTCCAGAAAAGGAAATCTGCATGCGATTTCAAGTATCTATTTAAGATATTTTACCAGAAGCTTTAACCCAGTATGTCTTGGTGAGGATTTGGTAGTGGAAAATTTTGATACTTTGGCCCATGCATCTAAATTATATTGACCAATAAAAGAAATAAAACACGTTTTACTAAATTACTAAAGTGAGTTAAACACATAAGGATTGGTATCAGAGGAGAAGGCTGTCTAATAAGGAAGCTCAAATTTTCAAATTTTTCTTGTTACCTGAAAAATGGCATTCACCATTAATTTAGATTTCACTTAATCACATCCATTAAAGGTCCAGTTCAAGAGATAAAAGAAGAGAGACATATTTTAATTTTAAAGGACTTCTTAAGTGACAAGGACTAATGTTATATAAAAATGAAATATGTTAAGTACTAAAAATTCAGCATAGCAAAATACAAAATAGAAAGTTAAAGGCCATCTAAAATTCCGCCATCCTAAAGTAACCACCATTATCATTTGGCCAACAAAAATCTAGACAGCTCTCTAAATGGAAGGGTAGATGGATGAGTAAATATATGGAGAGAAAGAAAATTATAAAACAGATGATATATATTTCTTTATTTGAAAGAAGTGTTAAATTTTAATTATTTAACAGAAGTAAAATTAAAGCTAAATGAAAGGAATCACTTGGCCAGGTGCAGTGGCACATACCTGTAATCCTTGGCTTTTGGGAGGCCAAGGTAAGAGGATTCCTTGAGGCCAGGAGTTTAAGACCCGCCTGGGCAATGTAGCAAGACCCTATCTCTACAAATAATTTTTAAAATTAGGCAGGTGTGGTGGCTCACACCTGAAGTCTCAGCTATTCTGCAGTTCCAGCTACCGAGGAGGCTGAGGTGGGAAGATTGCTTAAACTCAGGAGTTTCAAGCTAGAGTAATGTATGATCACATCACTGCACTCCAGCCTGGGCAACAGAGCAAGACCCTGTCTCTAAAAACATAAATAAAAAAAATTTAAAAAGGAATCACTTAATTCTAGGAAGTGTGTGTGTGTGTGTGTGTGTGTGTGTGTGTTTTCACCATAGGAGATAGCAATCACTAAAACCACTCCTGTAAAGCTAAGAAAAAACCTTTATAAAAATAAATAAGCACCCTCTTTTTGTTAGGATCAGCCAGATTCAAATTTTATGTGAAACAGTCTAATTTTAAAACTTGGCAACTAACTTATTATTTTAAAAATATTGTGCTAGCCAAGCAAACCGCATCTGTGGGCCCCAAGTTACAAAGCTTGGCCTGACCTGAGGATCACTGGTTTGGCTTGGCAGGTCCATGTCACTTGTAGAGAAATCTTTCATCTGCTCCAAATCAGATAGAAAAATGTTAGCTGCCAACATCATCCTTCACTGTGTCCAGGTTTTTGAACCTAGTCTAAAAAGACATTTACATATGAAATTGCTTTTTGTTTTTTAATAACCTATTTTCCCAGTGTTTGAAAAAAAAAGTTTAAAAAATGGGAAATAAAATTATAAGAAAAAAATGCCATCTTATCAAAACTATCTATTGATTACCTTCTCATTAGGCAACTTTGTTACCTTGTCAGAACTGAGCTGGCTGCTTGGCTTGTATGAATCCCGTATCACTGTAAACACTCAAGCATAGGATGGATGTCCACAGTGTAACCTACTGGCCTGGGCTCCAAGCCAAGCATCTGAGGGATGGCTGGCTGGATTAATGGATGGATGGATGGATGGATGGATGGATGGATGGATGGATGGATGCAAGGGGAATTAAGATGCCTTTTAACCGCAGGTTTTCTTGCAAGTAGGGTCTTAATTAATTCACTTATTTGTAAGAAGGAAGCTCAATGAGACAGAAAGTTAGATGAGTGGGTTAGGAAAGAAAAAAACAAAAGGATGCCTTATAGTTGTTTTACCTTCTCAATCTTGCTTTAAAAAATCTTCTCAATCTTGCTTTAAAAACCCTAGCCCCGCGATGTCACTGAAAATAATTTTAACTGCTTCTTTGGTGACTTAGGTTAGGTTGCCTGCTATGTTTATAATACAAGGAAGCAAATATTTAATTTCCACTTTTTCACAGCAACTGAACAACTTTCTGAAACTCTAACTGAATAACTTTTCCCTAGTATGTTTTACTATTAATGCAAGTGTAGTCTTTTATTATCTGTCCCTTAGCCTGTAATTGATGAGAAGGGTATGGCTACAATTAACAGTGGAAAATTGTAGTTAGATGATAGCACAACTCTGAGAATTATAGATCAAACTAGAGGTCTTTATCAGCATTTTAAAAAAATTAAATGTATTATAAAAAGGCAACTCCCTTTTTTGGATGTATTAAGAACTGGATTCACGAGAAAGATGTTTATTTTATGATTTTCTGGTACTGAAAATCACTTTTACCCACTCAAAAACTATCTCCTGAACTTTACTGACTTTTAAAATTTCTCCACAGAGATAGATCCCTGTTTCCTTTAAATGAGCACATATCGTTAGGAAAGTAGTCATTACTATCTAAACCTATTAGTTATTTGATTGTCAGGAGAGTAGTGTAACTATTATTTTAACCTAAGTATCAGTTATTTGATTATAAGTTTTCTGACTGGTTATCAGTTGACAGAATATGGAGATAGTATGAGAAAAGTCTCAGAAGAAAAATGGGTGAGCAGGAGTTGCCACTGCTAAGGGTGGGAGCAGAGAAGGAGGAAGAAAGAGGCATGTGAATGTCAAAGATGGAAAAAACACAGTTTTCTCACAGGTTACCTCTGCATGCATCTAATCAGGTCCGGTTTTCTCAGCCTTTCATTTCATTAGATCTCATTGTCTTCGTCTTCCAAGGTAGAAAACATATAATTTATTAAATTAGAAATTTTGATTTCTTTAGAAAAGACATATCGGCCCAAAGATATTTATAAGAATGTTTTTGGCTGCTTTATTTGCAATAGCCCAACAGCAGGAAACAGCACCAATGTCCCTCACCTGTGGAAAAGGTAAATAGTGTTATATTCCTACTATACAATGAAAGGGAACAAAGCACTGATGCATATAACATTGTGGGTGAATCACGCAGAGGTACTGTTGAGTAAACAAAGTCAAACACAAATAGTACTTTCCACATGACCTCATTTATGTCAAGTTCAAAAGCAAATCAAACTAAGCTGTAGCGTGAGAGGTTGGAATAGTTGTTACCTTTATAGGGAGGGAGCATGAGGGAGCCTTCTGAGGTGCTGGAAATGTTCTATATCTGAAGATTTGGAATGTTACAAATCTTAAATTATATCCATCTAAAAAATAGAAGAAATTTGAGAGTGATCTCAAAATCTCAAATTTTATGCTCCCATCAGTTGAGAAAGGCTCTGTGAGTGGGCTCTAGTGGACTGGAGTTTAGTGGCAGTAACAAGGAGAGATTGGTGTAAATACCAGTTTGTCTTTAGAAAGCTAGACGGTGAGACCCAGATGGACAGAAACCAGCCTTCATTTCTGTTTCTCACCCTAGAGCCTCACACAAAATGATGATGAATAAATGCACCCAGAGTTCGTCTATGTTTGCTAGTGAACTAAGTGTTTGATAAACCATGTCTTGTATGGATTCAAAGCAGTTCCTTCATCTTTTTCTATTAATTTACTTCCAAAGCTGGTTGAACACAGGAGCACAAATGTGGGAAATGATGAAAGACTAAAAGTTCATGCCAAGTGAATCTTGGATTTGTTTTCCAGATAATTGATTTTTCAACTAATTGATTAGTCATAGTTGAAATTAGGGCAATTCTCTTTATTTTACTTCCAAACTATTTAGGGTCAGTTGAGTAGGAAGCAGGGTCATTAAGAGTAACTGCAAAACGTGGCATCCAAGGAACAAAGATGTGTGGGTCATGTATGATTCTATGGGAGCGGGAATGCTGAGGTTGAAAAGTGGGACCTGAAAAATGAGTCCAGGTCTTCTCTAAAGTCCTGTACTCCAGTGAACTAGCTAATATTTACAATCAAATCTCTGGCCATATTTTAAGCTAGACCATGCCAGAACTGCCTCACTAGTGTGACATAGCAGTGGGATATTGTTACTTAAAGCTGGCTTTCTTAATTGAATTGTTTTAGATCATCCCATAAATACTGTTACCTTCAACTGAGATCCTTGAACAATTCTCCATTTCATTCTCCTTTATTGCACTGCTGGAAGATTCTAATAGATGGTTTCATTCAGGGTACACATGCAGTCTCTCTCCCCAGTGAAACAGAGTGACTGTTTTAGGCTTGTTGCCTGTCATCAAGTCTTAGGATGGATCAAGGGAAAAAACCCATAATCATAATGACATTCTGTAGAAACTGCTTTGGGAATTCAGAAATGCAGCATGAAATTAACCCAAAGTGGAATTTGCCCTGAATTACTAGAAATTGAATGGCAAACCTTTTGTAAAAATTCACTTTGGTACTTGTGATGACCACAGTTGGTCAAAAATTTTGGCTTTATTGATTCGACCTCTGAGTTTATTAAAGCATTCATGGTTAACAAAAATTATGTGTCTGAGCCAGTGGAGCTCAGTTAAAAGAAAGGCAGGAAGTAATAAGGGCAGCCGGTTTTCAGGGGCAGATCTCCATCTTAGAACCAGAGTTCCTCTGCTGGGATAAAAACTGCAAACCGAGACACAGAACAGCGTATAATAATCTAAGAAGAAAGTTCCATGAACAACCTAGGAAGTCTAAGGACCAAATTGTTCAAGGGACTTTGCCAAAATTATATAGCGAGCTATTTAGAGAGGTAAGCCACGTCCATGATTGTAACTCTTTTATCTTCGTGTGAGTAGATGACATCCTTCTGCATTTACTGAGGCTAAATCAATAGCTTCAGTAAGGCTACAGCTTTCCCTTTCTCAGCCCTTTGTGGGAAGAAACCTTTCCATTTGTAGCGCATTGCTCAGTGTATAGTAGAGGTAGGAGCTTAATACATATTTATTTAATTGAATAGAAATTACTATATACTTCACTATAGTTTATAAGATTTTGTGCTTTTATAAATGATTACTAATTCCATCATTCCATGGAATCCTCCCTATTATCCAATACAGTTGTAAGACAAGTATCATTCTAGCCTCCAAGGCAGGATGTCATGGCTTACTGGGAAATAGAATGTGTAGTTCTGGATCTTAGAGTCTCTACTCTTTCTAGGCTCATGAGTGCTGAGAAACCAGGGTTCTGGGCCCATTTCCTCTACTGAGAAAGTTGCTTTCTTTTGGGGCTCAGTGTTTTCAGGGTAGTCAGATAGCACTTCTCAGAGGTCCTGGGCCTTGGAAACTGTTGGCTTTTCAGTACCTGAACAGAGTAGCACATAGAGACAGAGTGAAGATTATGCTAGGCAGAGAGAATGGCATAATCCAAGTCATGAAAGTTAAATAGTATATCTGGACAGTAGTTCAAATTAGCTTTGGCAATAAAGTTCATTTAGGGGAATAATGGGAGGTAAGATTGGAAATGCCCTTTGAAATTATATTGCAGAGACAAATTCAACAATTATTTCCTGAACACATACCTTAAGACCAGCATCATGGCAGGTGGTAAGGGTATTGTAGTAAATAAGGTAAGTGTCTACTCTTAAAGAGCTCACCCATCAATAAAGAGAAAGCAAGTTTCTCATTACAAACAGCAATGTACACTTTCTTCACTAGGCATTGGGATATCTCTAACGGCAGAAAAATGATCCCACCAAAGTTGTGAGACGTTTCCTACCAAAGCTATCTAGATTATTGCAGAGGACATGTAAGAGAGAAGTGGAAAAATCAGTTATTTATGACAATAAGAATAAAAAGAAAGGACATGTGTACAAAATATTATGCAAGAAAACAATGTGTTTGTTGCACCCAATGGATGCAGACTTCAAAGCAGGGAAGAAATCAAAGGCAACTGAAGTTTCTTATCTTAGGTAGTAGGAGAGAGAATGTGACATCTAAATGTATACTTTTCATTAGGAAAACCTCCTAAGCAGAGGAGCGTGGGAGAAGAAAATGAGGTCAAGTTTAGAGTTGCTGTTGAGATGTTTGTGAGATAATACATTGTAATAGATCAGGAAGGCAACTAGAAGCAGGAGAGGGGATGCACACCGCAAGGGGGCTTTGTCATCAGCATAGACGTGATCTATGGAGTCCTAAGAATTGCCAAGATCACCAAAGAAGAAAAAACGCATCAACAATCAGGTAAAAGGCTAAGTTCAAAAACTGTTCAAAATTATTATTCATTTCCACAGCACATATAATGAAAAAAAATCCAGCACTAGAAGATTAGTTGAATAAAGTATGCTAAATATGTACAATGGAATACTACATAGCTATAAAAAAGGATGAAGATCTTTACACATTGATAGGGAAAAGAGGACCAGGGTGTATTAAGTGGAAAAAGCAATATGTAGAAGTATATGTAATATGCAATCTTTTGTGTAGGAAACATAAGTAAATAATATATAGACATACTTCTTATATTTTCATAAAACACTGGAAGAATAAAAAAGAAACTAATTAAAAGGATTATGTTGTAGGGATTGAAGGGGGATAGGGGAGATAAAGTCAAGGGTATAACACCTTAGAGTATAATTTGTTATATTGTTCTAATTTTTGAGCCACGTAAATGTATTACCCTATTCAAAGTATGAACTTAGAAAAATAAGTGCAGAATGCATAGCCCTGTGTCTCCATTTCCAAAGAGGAGCAGGATGTGATGGTGGAGAGAGGCAGCCATATTGTGAGGCTTGGACCTTGCAAAGGAGGAGGGGAGAAGAATGTATAGGTGAGGAGATAAGGTGGATGGGTCCTGGCTTCTTTGTTGTGTCTCTTGCTCAGTACTCCCCAATTCCTGTTTTCCACCCATGCCACCCTCTCCTGTCTTTTCCTGGACATTCTAAGTAACTTCGTAGTTTTCATCATGCTACATTCCCACCGAAAGAAACACCCTTCCCAATGTTTTCCATTATTCCAAATCTTCACTCATTCTTTTATTCAATAAACATCCAAGCACCTTTATGCACTAGATGCTGTAACGAGACCTGAACGTGCCATGGTCCTCCCCACTTTGAAGGTTCACTGTCTATTAAGAGAGACAGACACTGAAATTAACAACACAACATGATCTTCGAGAACACTTTCTCTGAGAGGTGACATTTACTCCAAATAATAAAAATTGACCAGTGGAAGAGTTCCTTCCAGTTTAATTGCCAAAAGAAGCAGTCATGTGAAAATTGGTATGATCACCCTCATGACATTGATAAAGAAGGGGAGACTAGCAGAGCTCAGTGGCTTGCCCAGGGTCCAAAGCTAATTCCTTTTAGGAGGCTATACTTAATGGAAAGGGGTTAAATTTGTGATTCTCATGAAGGGTAATAATCACTTGCTGTGAAAAGTATTACAAGGCTTCTTTTTGTGTTGATTCTACCTGATACAAGAAACTTGACAAGCCAAGAGTCACTGGAATTTTAGTAAGCCCGTTCAGTGAACACGTTTATTTTTATAACACTTTCCCCCCAGCATAAGTTTGACATTATTAACAGAGCCAAAGCCAAGCTGCGCTGGCCCTTGGTAAAGACACAGCTTATCAGAGTTTGGGCCCAGCTCCCTTTAGGCAACTTCTCTCATTATCACATATGCCGGCCCCCTCCCCACCCACACTGGGAAGCTGAGGGTTGTGGCTGGTTCTCCTTTTCTAGGATGTTCCATGAGGCCCCTTCTAGCAGCGACCACTGCGCTTGCTCTTCCTATTTCCTCCTTCCAGGCATGTGGCAGCTTTATGTAATGACCAAACTCTCGATTGAGCCAGAGTAAAGAGACTTAGGGAGCAACCTGGGACTCTCTGGCGATACGAGAGGTTCCACTCTAACGAGAGGTTCCACTCTAAGCTATAGGCCATTTCATTTACTCCCCAGTGTGAGGCATGACATCTCCCCACTAATTAATGGCAACTCTCCTTAGTGATGAGTTACTATCTGGATTCCCACACCATCTGGAGAGGAGTCTGGACACTGGAGAGTTTCTATTTTTACCAGGCTCTGGCATTGCACTTACATTCCATTACAACTGAGCCAGAGGCCACAGAAAACTTGAATCATGCTTTCTTTTTTTCTTACCTAAGGCCACTATTAACAGGATAAAGGGCTTTTTGCACCCTGCTATCTGTTATACAATAAGGGAAGAGCAAAACAGAAGGCAGCTTTCAAAACAAAACAAAACAAACAAACAAACAAAAACTTTGGTGTAAACACCCAGCTTCTGGGGCCAGTTCCACCTTGTCTGAAGGAAGGCTGTAGGGAAGTGATTTTTCAGTTAGGAAGCTGCATGAATTGCAACCCAGTTAAAAACAGGGCAGTGCTAATTCCCCATAATGGGTCATTCTTGGAGTAAGGGGAAAAGAGAGGCAGGACAGAATGGGAACGACCATTCGGGAGTTCAGTCATTACGTAAAGCCTGGAAGCATAAAATGGGAAGAGCAAGCACATTGGCCGCTGCTAGAAGTGGCTTCAGGGAGCATCCTAGAAAAGGAGAACCAGCCACAACCCTCAGCTTTCCAGAGTGGGTGTGGAGGGGGCCAGCATCTGCAACAGAGAGAGAAGATGCTTAGGGGAAGGGGGGCCCAGGCTCTGATAAGCTATATCTTTACCAAAGGCCAACATAGCTTGGCTTTGGCTCTGTTAATAATGTCAAACCTATGTGGGGGGGAAATGGTTAAAAATAAATGTGTTCAAGTAATGAGCTTACTAAAGTTCCAGTAACTCTTGGCTCATTAAGATTCTTGTACCAGGTAGAAGCAACACAAAAAAGAGAGCCTCGTAATACTTTTCACAGCAAGTAATTATTACCCTCCAGTTCTGGAGCTGGGGTACCAGAGTTCAAATCCAGTCCCATCTCTTACTTGTTACATGGCCTTGGGCAAGTTACTTAGCCTCTCATGCGTGTTTCCTAATCTGTAATAACACTAATGTATTGGTATCCTCCTAGCATTTTTGGAAAATTAAATGAGATAATAGATGGAAAGCGTTTCAAAAGCACTGGGCATAGAGTGGACATGGAGTAAGTATTCAGTCTTGTATTACCCAGAGTCTTGGTCTCCTTTCTCTAAGACAATGTGGCAGCGTAGTAGGCAAGTGATTTGCCTCATCTTTAAAGTAGGAATAATTCCCACCTTGTAGATCCAAACCAGCAAATATTAATTCAATGTTAATTTACTGTCTAGCTCATAACACTCAAAATGTAAGAAATTACAAGTTATAACCATAGTGAGGCAATAGGCGTAAATTGAGAGTAGACAAATAAGGAAGGTGACTTCAAGTGAAGAGCCAGGTAGGCAGAGGTGAGAGCCCCACTTTTGGTGGTCACAGTGGGACACAATCTAACTGACCTTTTAGAATTTGATTCCTAGCCTAGAATTAGCATGCAAATAATCAACAGCATTAGAAACAAAATTCGGAGCCATACCCTTTATCTCCAGAAATAATGTCTATGAAACCTGAGTGGTGTATGTTTGTGTGTGTGCATGCGTAAGTGCATGTGTGTATGTGTGTGTGTATGTGAGAGAGAGAGAGACTGACTCTAAACCTTATTTTGATGCAAATTCTTCGTTACCCTCACTGATGAGCTATGAAATTATAATTTCAGGCTTATCTCTAGCTTAAATTTGTGATTCTTACAAAGGGTAATAATCACTTGCTGTGAAAAGTATTACAAGGCTTCTTTTTGTGTTGATTCTACCTGATACAAGAAACTTGACAAGCCAAGAGTCACTAGAATTTTAGTAAGCCCGTTCAGTGAACACGTTTATTTTTATAGCACTTTCCCCCCGACATAAGTTTGACATTATTAACAGAGCCAAAGCCAAGCTGCGCTGGCCCTTGGTAAAGACACAGTTTATCAGAGTTTGTTATTAATAACAAACAATAAGAATAAATTAAATTTCTATCAGATATTATAATTATCATTATTTTTCACATACCATCTCATTTGATCTCTGACATAACCATCCTTGAAGCATCATATGTTCTTCCAATGAGACACACAGAGGTTACTGGTGTTATTCTGGAATTAGACCCCAAACTTTTAGTTTAGAAGTTGATTTTTCACTTTATATAATCATTTGTTCATCAAATAGTGATATATGTCAGACAAGTCAGAGCACAACTCTGACACCCATGGAATCCATGGAGTTACGGATTCTGTCCCCAGGCAAATACTGATCTGTTTAGCATCACTGTAGATTACTTTGCAATTTCTAGATTCCTACATGAAGAAAATCATGCAGTATGAATCTTTTTGGCCTCTTTCCTTTCATTCATGATAATGATTTTGAGATGCATGTCACATGTATCAATAACCCATTCTTTTTTATTCTAGAGTGATAGGTATAATTTTTTATACTTTCACAAAGCGGACTGTTTTCACTTTGGGGCTATTACAAATAAAGCCTCTTTGAACACTCATAGGCAAGCCTGCCTGTGGATGTGTTTTCATGTCTCCTGGGTAAGCATTAAGGGGAGTAATGGGTCCTAAGATAGATACACGTTTAACTTTTCAAGAAACTCATAGCTTATTCTTGTAACCCGAACACTTTGTGAGGCCAAGGCAGGAGGATCACTTGACCCTTGAGTTCGAGACCAGCGTGGACAACATAGCAAGACCCCGACTCTCCAAAAAGTTTAAAAATTAACCAAGTGTGGTGGCACACACTTGTAGTCTCAGCTACTTGGGATGCTGCAGTGGAAGGATCTCTCGAACCCAGGAGTTCAAGGTTGCAGTGAGCTATGATCTTGCCACTGCACTCCAACCTAAGCAACAGAGTGAAATCATCTCAAAAAAAAATGAAACTTCCAAAGTATTCTTTTGCAGAGTGATTGTAGTAGGTATGTGGTAGTATCTCCTTATGCTTTTAATTTGCATGTCCCTGATGACTGATGATGCTAAGCCTCTTTTCCTGTGCTCATCAGCTATTTGTATATCTTTTTATGTCAAGTGTCTATTCTCGTCTTTTATCTATTTTTAATTGGATTTTTAAAATTATTGAGTTTAGCATCTCCGCATATATTCTAGATACAAGTACTTTGTTAGATATTTATGTTGTCTGTATTGTCTCGTAGGCTGTGTTTTGTCTATTTTCTTAATGTTATCTTTTGATGAGCAGAAGTTTGCATTTTTATCAAGCTTATTTGTTTGCTTTTACATTTATCACTTTCCAAGTCTTATTCAGGAAATATTTCACTATTCTAGGATCACAAAGGTATTGTTCAATGTTTTCTTCTTAAAGCTTTGTAGGTTTAGCTTTTTTTTTTTTTTTTTTTTTTTTAAAGACAGAGTCTCGCTCTGTCTCCCAGGCTGGAGTGCAGTGGCGTGATCTCAGCTCACTGCAAGCTCTACCTCCCAGGTTCACGCCATTCTCCTGCCTCAGCCTCCCGAGTAGCTGGGACTACAGGTGCCCGCCACCATGCCTGGCTAATTTATTTTTGTATTTTTAGTAGAGACGGAGTTTCACCGTGTTAGCCAGGATGGTCTCGATCTCCTGACCTCATGATTCACCTGCCTCGGCCTCCCAAAGTGCTGGGATTACAGGTGTGAGCCACTGCGCCCGGCCAGGTTTAGCTTTTATGTTTATGTTCAGACTCCATACAAATTAATTTTTGTGCATAGTATAAGGTATAATTTGAAAATCATCTTTTCTCATTTTTAATTTTTATGGATACATAGTAGGATATATTTATGGAGTACATGACATATTTTGATACAGTCTTATACTGTGTAATAATCATATCAGAATAAATGGGGTTTTCTTCACCTCAGTCATTCATCATTTCTTGTTTTACAAACATTTCAATTGTACTCCCTCAGTTATTCTATAATATACAACAAATTATTGCTTACTGTAGTCACTCTGTTATGCTATCAAATACTAGATAATATTCTTCATATCTAACTATATTTTTAGATTAACCATCCCCATTTCCCACCTTCGCCTTCCCACTACCCTTCCCAGTCACTGGTAACCATCATTCTACTCTGTCGCAGCGGGTCCAATTGTTTTAATTTTGTGCTTCCCAAAATAAGTGAGAACATGTGAAGTTTGTCTTTCCTTGCCTGGCTTATTTCACTTAACAAAATGTCCTCCAGTTCCATCCATGTTGTTGCAAATGGCAGGACCTCATTCTTTCTTATGGCTGAATAGTACTCCATTGTGTATATTTACATTTGTATTATTTATTCAGCTGTTGATGGATACTTAGGTTGCTTTCGAATCTTGGCTATTGTGAATAGTGTTGCCAAAAACATGGGAATGCAGATGTCTCCTCAATATATTGATTTCCTTTCTTTTAGGTATATACCTAGCACTAGGATTGCTGGATCATATGGTAGCTCTATT
The DNA here is from genome assembly GCF_047675955.1 of Chlorocebus sabaeus. Taxonomy (NCBI): domain Eukaryota; kingdom Metazoa; phylum Chordata; class Mammalia; order Primates; family Cercopithecidae; genus Chlorocebus; species Chlorocebus sabaeus. Next base: position 26,400,213 of record NC_132911.1, on the reverse strand, counting down.
TTTCGTTTTTTGAGGAGCCTCCATTCTGTTCTCCATAGTGGTTGTAGTAATTCACACTCCCACCAACAGTCTATGAGGGTTCCCTTTTCTCCACATCCTCATCAGCATTTGTCATTGCCTGTCTTTTGAATAAAAGCCATTTTTACTGGGGTGAGACATCTCATTGGAGTTTTGATTTGCATTTCTCTGATGATGAATAATGTTGATCACATTTGCATATGCCTGTTTACCATTTGTATGCCTTCTTTTGAGAAATGTCTATCCATATCTTTCATCCATTTTTAATCAGATTATTGTATGTTTTCTTAATGAGTTGTTTGAGCTCCTTATATATTTTGGTTATTAGTTTCTTTTTAGATGGATAATTTGCACATATTTTCTCGCATTCTGTGGATTGTGTCTTCACTTTGTAGATTGTTTCCTTTGCTGTGCAAAAGCTTGTTAACTTGATGTGATCCCATTTGTCCATTTTTGCTTTGGTTGCCTGTGCTTTGGGATATTACTCAATAAATGCATGCCAGTCCAGCGTCCTGAAGAGTTTCTCTGATGTTTTGTTTTAGTAGTTTCATAGTTTCCAGTCTTGGATTTAAGTCTTTAATCAATTTTGATTTGATTTTTGTATATTGCGAGAGATAGGGATCTGGTTTCATTCTTCTGCGTATGGATATCTGGTTTTCCCAGCACCATTCAGTGAAGAGACTCTTCTTTCCCCAGTGTATATTTATGGCACCTTTGTCAAAAATGAATTCACTGTAGATGTATGAATTTATTTCTGGGTCCTTTATTCAGTTTCGTTTGTCTGTATGTCTGTTTTTATGCCAGTACCATGTTATTATGGTTACCATAGCTCTGAAGTATAATTTGAAGTCAGGTAGTGTGATTCCTCCAGTTTTGATCTTTTTGCTCTGGGTACCTTTGGCTATTCTGGGACTTTTCTGGTTCCATATAAATTTAAGATTATTTATTTTATTTCTATGAAGAACTTCATTGTTATTTTGATAGGGATTGCACTGAATCTGTAGATTGCTTTGTGTTGTATGAATATTTTAATAGTATTGATTCTTCCAATCCATGAACATAGAATATCTCCATTTTTTGTGTGTCGTCTTCAATTTCTTTCATCAGTGTTCTGTAGTTTTCATTGTAGAAATCTTTCACTTCTTTGGTTAAGTTTATTCCTAGGTGTTTTATTTTATTTGTAGCCATTGTAAATAGAATTACTTTTTAAATATCTTTTTCAAACTGTTTGCTGTTGGCATTTAGAAATGCTGCTGATTTTTGTATCCTGCAATTTTACTGAATTTTTAAATCAGTACTTATAACTTTTCAGTGTAGTCTTTAGATTTTTTCAAACATAAGATTATATCATCTGCAAACAACAATAATTTGATTCTTCCTTTCCAAGTTGGATGCCTTTACTTTCTTTCTCTTGTCTAATTGCTCTAGTTAGGACTCCCAGTACCATGTTAACTAACAGCAGTGAAAGTGAACATCATTGTCTTGTTCTAGAACTTAGAAGAAAGGCTTTCACTTTTTCCAATTCAGTATAATACTAGCTGTGGGTCTGTCATAGGTGGCTTTTGTTGTGTTGGAATATTTCTATACCCAGTTTTTTGAGGCTTTTTATCAGGAAGGGATGTTGAATTTTATCAAATGCTTTTTCAAAAACAATTGAAATGATCATACAGCTTTTGTACTTCATTCTATTGATATGCTGTATCACACTGATTGATATGCATATGTTGAACCATCCTTGCATCCCTAGAATGAATCTCACTTGGTCATGATGAATAATCTTTTTAATATGTTGTTGAATTTGGTTTACAAGTGTTTTGTTGAGGATTTTTGCATCAATGTTCATCAGAGATATTATCCTGTAATTTTGTTTTGCGGTTTTGTATGTCTTTTTTTGATGATTTTTCATGTATTTTGGTGGCAAGGTAATACTGGCCTCATATAATGAGTATTTGGAAGTATTCCCTCTTCTTCTATTCGTTGAAATAGATTGAATAGGATTGGTATTAGTTCTTCTTTGAATATTTGGTAGAATTCAGCAATAAAACCATTAATTGGGTTCCAGGATTTTCTTTGCTAGGAAACTTTTTATTATGGCTTTGATATTATTACTTGTTATTGGTCTATTCAGATTTTGGATTTCTTCTTGATTCAGTCTTGGTAGGTTGTATGTGTCTAGGAATATATTCATTTCTTCTAGGTTCAAGGATGATCTTTTTTGCATATAGATATTCAGTTACTCTTACACCATTTGTTGAAAAGACTTTCCGCCACTGAGCTACTTTCCTCCATTGAACTACTTTTATACCGTTTTTGAAAAATCATTCTTCATGTCTTGACCTGTTCCTAGAGTTTCTGTTCTCTTCTATTCATCTATTAGTCTGTCCTTAGGCTAATGTAATATTGTTTTGATGATGATCATTTTTTATCTTCTTTTTTGAGACAGAGTCTCACTCTGTAACCCAGGCTGGGGTGCAGTGGCATGATCTCAGCTCACTACAACTTCTGCCTCCTAGGTTCAAGCAATTCTCATGCCTCAGCCTCCCAAGTAGCTGGAATTACAGGCATGTGCCACCATGCCTGGCTAATTTTTGTATTTTCAGTAGAGACAGGGTTTCACCATGATGACCAGGTTGGTCTCGAACTCCTGACCTCAAGTGATCCACCCTCCTTGGCCTCCCACAGTGCTGGGATTACAGGCATGAGTTACCATGCCCAGCAGATTATAATCTTTTTATTACATCATGAAGTCAAGTAACATAACCCCTCCAACTTTATTTTTCTCCACACTGAATTGGCAATTCTAGATTATTTGCATTTCCATGTAATTGATTTATTCAAATGTTCTTTCTTCTTAAATCACTTTTGAAAATTTGTGTACTTCAAGGAATTTGTTCAATTCATTTAGTTTGTTTAATTTATTGGCATACAGTCTAAAATATTCACTTATTGTCCCTGAGAGCTGCAAACTCAACAGAGACTCCAGAGGTCACACATGACACATTGAAGGTGAAACAAGCTACAGTAGAGAGCTTGTTCTGTAATCTGGGCTCAACTGGACCCCAGAAAAGTATATCTTAGAGCAGCATTGCTCTAGCCTTAAAAGTAATGGCAAAGCTTAAGGCCATGCCTCAAAGAACCAAACGAACCCACCTACTGGTGTTGTTGCAGGCAATTACTCTATGCTTGCACTGGGTATATTTGACCATAGATTCAAATGTTTGGCCGTAGTTTCACTGAGACCCAGCACATAGATTCACTGGAAGTCACTGCACAGCTCTCTCCTCTGTGGCACCCTGCCTTGCAAATTTCACCCATCTCAGTTTCCCCGGGCGACAACCTCTGTTTTCTCCACCCAGAGATCAGTTTCATTAGGGCCCAACTTCTCTGTGCCACAATTTAGAAAATGCCCTGAAGGAGAAAGACAAAGTAACATTGAGCTCATCTCATGTGTTCACTTCTCCAGAGGATCAAAATCCTAAATGCTTAAAAACAAGGACTTCATATATTGTAATCAATTATATCTCTCTTTTTTTACAGCAGAGTATATCATACCCGTTACTGTGTCATAACTGGACACCACTAGTGAAATTTTGAACAACTACATACATTAAATAAACAAATGCAATCTTGACAACATCCAGGGCTTTCTTTAGCTTCTTAAATTCAACATCCATTATTGAAACTTGCTAGATAGAATGCACCATGTAAGGGATTGTTGGAAATCAAATGGGAATAAAGCAAACTACCTGCTCTGCAAGATCTCCCTGGGCAGAGAGAGAAAAAAGAAAGAAATGTAACAAACTGTCATATACCAGAGGTGTTGGTAATACTATAGGAGGAAAATTGCAGTACTCGTGGGAGCACAAGGAGAGTGTTTAATTTTGCATGGGGATGGTGATAGGTGAGTGGTGTTTTGAACTGTTTCTTATAGAAATAATCTAATTTGGGTATTTAATAATGGTAACCTACATAACCCCCAAAATCCTCTTTTTGTGAACTTTAGTATATTCTCTAAACTTTGTGTCTTTTTTTACAGGCAGATACCATTCTAATTCTGATTTTCGTTATACTCCAGATAGTCAAATGACTTGGCTTCCCATGCACATGCATTAAATGAACATCAAGATACTGAATTATTACCTCTGTCTGGAGAAATAATTTGGGAATAAAAATATGTCCTTTGAACAAAAGTAAATGAGAATAAGCAGGAGGTAGGTGAGAGCTGACAGAATTTATGACTCGTGTAAGCAAAGGAATAAGTATATTCGGATCTGCTTAACATATTGAGTCCTTTTGAGAAAGCATTCTTTCTTTGTGGGTTAAAAAAGCCATACTTTTCTGAGTGAGATTTAGAACCTCGCCCATCTAATTCTCTGAAAGAGCAAATCACTTGGAACATCACTAGAAGTTATCAAGACTAGTCAGGTGCAATGGCTTACACTTGTAATCCCAGCACTTTGGCAGGCTGAGGTGGTAGGATCACTTGAGGTCAGGAGTTCAAGACCAGCCTTGCCAACATGGCAAAACCCTGTCTCTACTAAAAATACAAAAAGTAGCCAGGTGTGGTGGCAAGCACCTGTAATCCCAGCTATGCAGGAGGCTGAGGCAGGAGAATCAATTGAGCCTGGAAGGCAGAGGTTGCAGTGAGCAGAGATGGTGCCACTGAACTTCAGCCTGGGCAACAAGTGAAATTCCATCTCAAAAAAAAAAAAAGAAAAAAGAAAAAAAAGACTAACTTACTTGTCGATGCAGATGACAATTTGTATCTGAATCAAACCGATCTCTACCTTGACCACCTGAAGATACCTTGTGTCCTACTTCATGTTTAGGACCTTGGACATCGGGAGTGCTTAACGATTATTTATTGATGTAAACACCATGTCATGATCACTTTTCCTTTGAAATTCCTCTTGAATCCCTCTTCTCCATAGCCTCAATAAACACTCAAATGTAGTAATTCCCAGACCTGTTGGTCTCAGGATCCCTCTACACTCTTAAAATTATGTAGGACTTTAAAGAGTTTTTGTGTATGTTGACTCCATTGATATTTACCATATTCAACATTAAAATTGAGAAATTTAAAAAATATTTATTAATTTCTTTAAAATAACAATAATAGGTCAGGCATGATGGCTCACACCTGTAATCTCAGCACTTTGGGAAGCCAAGGCTGGAGGATCACTTGAGCTCAGAAGTTTGCGCCCAGCCTGGGCAACAATGAGACCCTATCTTCACAAAAAAAATCAAAAAATTAGCCAGTCATGGTGGCTCATGACTGTAGTCCCAGCTATTCAGGAGGCTGAGGCAGGAGGATTGCTTGGGCCCAGGAGTTGAAGGCTGCAGTGAGCTGTGATCGCACCACTGCACTCCAGCCTGGGCGACAGAGCAAGACCCTGTTTCAAAAATAAATAAAATAAAATAAAAATAACAAACCCATTACATATTAACATAAATAACATACTTTTGTGAAAACAAACTGCATTTTCCAAATTTTAAAAAGTCAGAGGGATGATATTGTTTTTACATTTTTGCAAGTGTCTTTGATTTCCGGCTATAAACGATAGCTAGATCCTCATATCTGCCCTTCATTTAATCTGTTACAATAACACACATCATTTCATCTCTGGAACATTTCACTCCACTTTCATAACAGAATGATAATAGCAAAGGCAAATACTGCCTTAGTATCGTTGTGAACATATTGTTCACTTTGCAGACCCTTTGGAGGAGAACACTGAGAGAACTGATGCTCTAATAAGAACCCCTTCATTTTACTCTCGTTTCTAGTCTCATCTCTATAAAAATTTGCTCAGTGAGAGAATAAACCTCTCCAATATGTCCTGAACATATCTGCCTTTTAAAACAAAGCCATATGCAAGAGCTTCCTGTGATCACATATTACAGAGGTTGCCTGATAATCCTGGTATCAAATCTACCTGCCTGTGCCCGATTTCAGGGGCATCCCTTCATCTTGTACCCCCCCTTTTGAAATTAATCATATCTCTATCCACATTCACTCTGACCCTCCTTTAGCATCATTCCCCTTCATTTAAAATACCCTCCGTTTCACTGTCTCACATGTCCCCATGGTGTCTGTTTTCTGTGGCCATGTGTAGGATACATTTGTCCTCGAATCTTTGCTCCGTGTCTTTGCACATTGTAGGCTGTGAATTACTGTAGGATTTCTACTAGTCTTGGTTCATAATGAATCCAGAAGGTTGGGAACAAAATCCCACCTCTTTGCGTCCTTCACAGCCCTGAATGCATTTGGCTTTCAAGCAGGATGAATTAAAAAGCAAACTTATTTAAGAAAGCTATTAAAAACCAACTTGGAAATGCAGATGAAGGTAATGAAATATTGTAGGTAATCAGTGAGTTATTTTTTAGTTATGTGCTTTTATTCTTCTTTAATATTTTAAGTATTTATTATGGATATTATCAAATGTGTACAAAAGTGGAGAAAATCACATAATGAAGCTGATGTACTTATCACCCAATTTTAATAATTGTAAACTAATTCATAGGCAGTTTTATTTTATTCAGATTTCTCACTCTACTCAGGTTCTTTGGAAGCAAATTCTAGACAGCATGTCATTTCACCTTTAAATATTTTACTATTTACCTCTAAATATTACTCTTTTTTTGGAAAGTATAACAATAATACTATTATATCTAAACAAAAGCTGACAATAATTTTATATTATCAAATATCTTCAATTTTCTTAGGACACTTTTAGAACTTTTTTATTTGAATTGAGATCCAAATCAGGTCCATATAGTATGAATAGTTTGTATGTCTAAATTTGTTTCCTGTACAAGTTCTCCCTTATCTTTTCTTTTTCTTGGAATTCCGATTTAGTTTTCCTTTGAATAAACAATTTTCCATAGTCTGAATTTTGCTGACTTCATCACAGTGGTGTCATTTAATATATTCTCCTCCTTATAGTTCCTAGAAGTTGGTTATTGGACTTAGAAGGATTTATCACTTTGTCTGTTTATTTGTGGTAAAACTAATGCTTGGATGGTATACACTTCCATCAGGAGGTACGTCATATTTTATTGTTTTTTCAAAATATTACTAATTATAGTAATTGCCTATATTTTATTAATTTATTTTATTTATTAGGGTTTCAAAATGGTGACATTCTATCATTCCACGTTAATTTATTAGTTGGAAAACACATAGAAAGAGCAACTTCTGCTCATCAACCATTTGATTAACTGAGGTGTAGATTTTACAAGAAAGGTGGGATATACGCCTTTTTCTTTACTTATCAATTTGCAAAATAATAAGGCAGTTATTAGTTTCCTTCAAAGGTAATAAAAGAAGGTTTATTTTCCCCCAGCATCACTGAGAGCTTACTAATTGAAACACATTATTAATCCTTGCAGAGATTTTTAATCCTTTGTGAATCCTTATCGAGTCTCACATTGTCTCATCATTGGCCAATGGTTGTTTATTTAAGTTAGTTCCTGAGTTCTTCTGACATGATGATGCAGTCTCTTGTGGCTACCTGACCTGTAGCAGTAAGTCTGTTCTTGTATGTTTCCTGCCCAGACCTGGAATCAGCCATTTCTCCAGGAAGTCTTGATCTTTTTAGTAGTAGATGGTGTTTGAAGGACACAATCTAATGGAATATTCATTGCAACTGCACTGATCATTGCTTCTAGGTTTTTTTAGAATTCAAAGTTAGGAAAAAAGATTTTTAAAAATACACCATTTGTTTTCCAGGTAACAAATTATTATAGTACACAGGACACAAATCTTAATAAGTTGCCTTTTCCATTATTTATATCTTCTTTCTTTTCTTCTCTCGTTACATTGACTTACTCTTCTAGAACATCGTTCATTAATTATAATTTTAAACATCTATTTCTTGTTCATAATAATATTCTTAATAATCAAAGGACAGAAGAAACACTTTTGTTCTTAATTCCCTTTAAAGTAAGAGATAAATTCTACCTTAGATGTTAGCTAACTAGAGCTCATAGGTCAAATCCAACCTGCCTCCTTTTTTTTGGTATGGCCACATGAATTAAATACAATTTTTTCATTTTTAAATAATTTTTAACAATCAAACAATTTATTTTGTGACACAGGAAAATTATATGAAATTCAAATTTTAGTGTTCACAAATAAAGTTTTGTTAAAACACACATTCATTTACCTAATGACTATTGTTGCATTCAAGCTACAATGGTAGAGCTGAATAATAGAAACAGAGACCATACAGCTAGCAAAGCCTAAAATATTTACTATCTGGCCCTGTATCCCAAAATTCATGCAAGATTCATGAACCACAATTCTGAGGCCAGAAGAACCACACAGACTATTTCCAGATAGCAGGCTTCTTTCCTTCTAAATTTCACTTTTTCTCTTAATTTATTCTGACAACAATGAAGAGACAGATAAAGTTGCATGAAGATGATGCAGAATCTAATGGTGTATCACTGAATAGAAAAAGAGCCACCTCAGGCAACAACTTTAATCCTTGAAATGAACGTGTTCCCTTCCTGTTAATTATTCCATTATTCCCTAATGATTTTAATAATAAAACTCCAAAAGTTTGCCAGTTCCTGCCCTAGTTGATCATGGTTTGTTTTTACTTAATAGACTGGTAGATATAATTGACAACTTTTATTGTATTTCAGCTTCATTTCTAAATGATACAAGTCTGTGGAATTGTTTGTTTTGTGGTGACAGTGGGTTGTTCATATTTATTTTTTATTTGTTTTCTTTTGATTTGGCTCTGTTTCTCAGTTTTGAGATCAAGATTATGCTAGCTTTGAAAGTGAAATTAGGAAGCATTTTTACAGACTTAAAGACTCTGAAAATACTTACATAGCATGAATATAAACTATTTGGAACCAACAATTTCTAAGGAGAAGTTTTATCAGTTTTTGTGTCTTCTATAATGATTATAGTTTTCATATATTATCTCTCCTTGAATAAAATTTGACAAATATCTTCAAATTTATCAAAATTCTTCATATTATCTGCATACGGTGTTTTGCTTGAAATTGCTTTCACTTTTTTCAGCATCTGAAAATAAATTATTTCTCATTACTGATGGACAATTATGCTTTTCCTCTTACTTTCTGGTCAGGATTGCCAGAGGCATTTCCAGTTTAAAGTCTTTTCAATGAATCAGCTTAAATGTACTAATTAATTCTAAAGATTTTCTGTTTTTTAATTCATTAATTTTTGCTTCCTTTGTTTTAATTTGTAGTTCTTTTCCAACTTATTTACTCTAATGTCCCAATGAAGCTATTTGTGTCTTTCTTGTTTAAATATAACCATCTAAGACTTCACAGAGAAGAATAACTTCGGCTTCTTGCACGAAGCTCTCATTTTCAGTATTTTCTAAGTTGTCATTCTAGTTTTGATTTACTCTTGAACTGAAAACTTGATACATATTTTGTTGTCTGTATCTTAGTCATCTACTTCAAGCAAAATTTTATCAATTTTTAAACATTTTCAAAATATACATACATATACCTTCATATTTGCTATCTCTTGGTACATAAAATTTAATAGATATGGCTCTATTGGTAAGTATGACTTTTATCAACCTAAAATAATACTGTCTATTCCATGAAATGCTTTATGTTACGGAGTCTGCTTTGTTTAATGCTAATATTACTGTCTCAGTTTTTTTTTTTTTAACCTAGGCTTAGTATATATTTCCAAGCCATATTTATTTTTGTAACCATGTCTTTTATGTCTGTCATAAACAGTATATATTCGATTTTTTTCTTAACTCAGTGTGAGAGGCTTTATTTTTTAATACAGTGCTTTAATCCATTTACATTTATTTTTATAATTCACATATTGGAACATGTTCATACTTAACTTTAGCCACAAAAGGGTGGGCATGGATGTACTAAAAATATAAGCAAGAGTGAATGATTGGTTACAAACTCATTATTTTAATTGTATATGTTATATAGTGGTAATAACAATAATCACCAATGTATATGACCTTACTATGTGCCAGACACTGATCTATATATTCCTCTCTATATTAATTCATTTGATGCTTACAAAGTAAACATTTACTATATAAAGAACCTAAGGCAAAGGGGGAGTGAGAAAGTACTGAGTTAAATGTCTATCTTTTTAGTAGCTCTGTGAAATATTGTGATGGAACTTACAGGTCTTCTTTGTGCTACTAAGAGAGTGTCCTTCCAGTCTATATGCATTTAAATGATTTTATCCAGAATTGGTGATGAATTCTACTTAACGTCTTTGTCCATCTATCAAATTAATCATATATTCTTCTTTTCTACCTGTTTTCTTACTTGGCAAGGATATATTTAGAAGTCTAATACAAATATTGATAAATACAAAAAATGAGAAAAGATGACTAACCAATGGAAAAAATGGACAGAGGTAATTAACAAAAGCAGAAATACAAATAACTAATAAAACATAAAAATATATCATATTTTACCTATCAAACTGGCAAAGAGCAAATAAATACATACTGCTGCTGAAGGTGGGATAGGAGACATCCTCTGTACACTGCAATGATTAAAGCAAGATTCAAAAGCGCACTTGGGTTCCAATCCTGATGGCTGATTTTTAGCTGTCCTTTCATATGGGCATTTATTCATTAGCCAGCAAGCATGTATTGTGTTCCTACTGTTTACCAGGCCCTATTCTAGTGCTCCTTGTCCTTAGGGAAATTACTTTTCGTAAGTGAAACAGACAGTTTTTAAATGTTTCAGAAAAAGACAAGAGCCATTAAAGAAATACAGTGGACTGATGTGATAGGGAGGCTGGTGAGAGGGATATTGGGAAGTAGGGACAGAAATATCCTTTAGATTACTTGTTTAGAAAATGCATTTTTGTGGCACCCAGCCTCACTGAACAGCCTCTGAGCTGAGACATAAAAGAGAAAGGTCTAGACCTGCAAACCCAAGGGAAGAACATCTCAGGAAGAGGGAACATGAATGAATACAAAAGCTTTGTTAGGAAAATCTGGGCAGTTTAAGAAGTAAAAAGCATTTTGGCATGACTGTTAAATGTTTTCTTACAAAATGGCAGAGGCCAGGTCAGGCAGACCCTTGTAGTCTTTGGCAAAGATATCTTTCTTAGCACCTATGCAGATAAAACCTGCCTGTATAAAACAGGCTTTGTGGCACCCAACCTCACTGAACACACGGGAAACTTAGATTAACTGCTGCATGTGAAGCTCTAGAAGTTTAGCACCCAGTGGGCACTCATAATTTACTGCCATCATCATCACCATACTGTCATTACTTTTCACTGCTGGACAAGTATAAGTAGGTATATTCTCTCCAGAGAGCAATTTGGCAATATGGATCAAAAACCTTACAAAATTTATATTATATGACCCAGAATTCTTTCTCTAGATGTGTAACTTAAGAAAATACTCCAAATCTATCCACACAAATATTTATTTCATAGTTATTTATAATAGAGGAAACTGGAAAGAACCAAAGTATTCAAATTAGCAGAAGTAGATAAATTTTGTTATATTCATGCGATGAAACACTAAGATGCCATGAAAAATTGTGTTCTGTAATGAAAATAAAATAGCAAAATGTTCATGACATATTACATAAACGCTGGTCACAAAAGCATGTGCTCTAAATACAATCATAGTTGTTTAAAATCTGTTCTTATTTCTAGACTGTAGCATCATGGTTGAGTTTTGTATTTTGTGTGTGTGTGTGAGTAAGTGTGTGTGTACACATGCACCTATATGTGCATGGGAGGCATACCAATTGTGGATATCACAGATTTTACAAATTTGGCATATATTAATTTTGTATCTTAAAAAGCACAATAATTTTTAAACATAGTTGCTATGACCTTCTTCAAACTGTTTTGGTGCCTGAATATAGATCAAACTTATTCCAAAAAGAAAGTCACTATAATTTCTATGTTAGGAAGTTTTTAACAATTTATTTTTATTTTATTTCTTTAGTTGACACAAAATAACCATACATACTATGTTTATGGGGCACAGAGTGATGTTTTGATATATACAATGTATAGTGGTCAAATTAGAGTGATCAACATATCCATCAGTTCAAACATTTGTAAGATCATTTCTTTGTGTTGGGAACATTCAAACTCTTCTCTTCTAGCCATAAATATATCATAACTTTTTAACTATAGTCATCTTATAGTGCTATAGAACACTAGAACTTATTCCTCCTATCTGGCTGTAATTTTGTATCCTTTACCCAATCTCTCCCTATCCCCTTCGCCACGATTCTTCCCAGCCTTCAGTAACCACTATTCTAATCTCTGCTTCTATGAGATCAACTTTTTTAGCTTCTACATATGAGTGAGAACATGTGGTATTTATCTTTCTGTTCCTGGCTTATTTCACTTAACACAGTATCCTCCAGGTACATCCATGTTGCCACAAATGAGAGAATTTCATTCTTTTTTAGGGTTGAATAGTATTCTATTGTGTATATATACCACACTTCTGTTATCCGTTCATCTGTTGATAAATACTTAGGTTGATTCCATATCTTGGCTATCTTGAATAACATTGCAATAAACACAGAAGTGCAGAGATCCCTTAAAGATACTGATTTCCTTTCCTTTGGCTATATACCCAATAGCTGGATTGCTGGATTGTGGTAGTTCTGCTTGTATTTGGTTTTTTGAGGAACCACCATACTGTTCTTTATAATGGCTGTACTAGTTTACATTCCCACCAACAGTGTATAATAGTTCCCTTTTCTTCAAATCCTCACCAGCATTTGTTATGTTTTTTGGTTTTGATGGTAAAGATTTTTACTGGGGTAAGAAGATATCTCATTGTGGCTGGTATTTGCATATAGCTGATGATTCGTGATATTTTTATATATTTGTTAGCCATTTGTATGTCTTCTTTTGAGAAATATCTGTTCAGATTATTGGTCCTTTTTAAGTGGATTATCACATTTTTCACTGTTTAATAGTTTAAGTTCCTTTGTTATTCTGGATATTAATCCTTTGTCAGATGCATATCTTATTTCCTTTGCTGTGCATAAGATTTTTAGTTTGATATAATCCCATTTACCTATTTTTGCTTTTGTGGCCTGTGCTTTTCAGGTCTTGTTTATTAAATTTCTCCCGGAACGATGTCCTGATGCATTTCCCTTACATTTTCTTCTAGTATATTTATACTTTTGGGTCTTACATTTAAGTTTTTAAACCACTTTGGTGAATTTTTGTATAAGGTGAGAAATAACAGTTTAGTTTCATTCTTCTGCATATGGATATCCAATTTTCCCAGCACCATGTATCAAAAAGACTATCCTTGCCCCACTGTATGTTCTTGGCACTTTTGTTGAAAATCAGTTAGCTGCAAATGCATGGATTGATTTCTGGATTCTCTATCCTATTCCATTGGTCTATGTGTCTATTTTTATATCAGTACCATGCTGTTTTGATTACTATAGCTTCACAATATATTTTGAAGCCATGTAGTGTGGTGCCTCTAGCTTTGTACTTTTCGTTCAGGATTGCTTTGGCTATTTGGGGTCTTTTGTGGTTCCATATGAATTTTACCCTTTTAAAAAACAATTTAGGGGAACATCACACCTGGGGGCCTATCAGGGGTGGGGGAAAAGGGGAAGGGGGGCATTAAGACATATGTCTAATGCACGTGGGGCTTGGAACCTGGATGACATGTTGGTGCATGCAGCAGGCCACCATGGCACATGTATACCTATGTAGCAAACGTGTATGTTCAGCACATGCATCCCAGAACTTAAAGTAAAATTAAAAATATATATATTTTAACCATCACAAAAACAATTTCTTAGTAATCGAATCAAATTGCTTTGTTTTGTTGTCTAAATCAGGATCTTAGTTTGCCAGTGAAAATTTAGCAATAAGCACATAGCACTACACAGCAGTAGAGAAACCAGGCAGTGGGTTGTAGCATGTTCAGTGTTAGGGGTACAGGACAGGGTCTGGAGCCAGGCAAGCATGTGTTTGAACCCAGCTTCACTCTTACTGGATGATTGTTTTATGGCAAGTTATTAAAATCCCCAAGTCTCATTTTCCTCATTTGTAAAATGGGGATAAACAATGCATACCTTACAGGGTTGAGATGACGTGATGAGGTGGTGCATGAAAAGTACTTAGCACATTGCTGGACAGTTGAAATTACTGATAAATTACATCTACTGCTATAGTTAATATTACTAGTGCCACCATCATCAACCTCATGGTGCTCGGAAGAACTCTCCACATGGGTTATGAGATCATGAAACTTAAAAACTTCTCAAACTCTTTTTCAAAAATTAAGTCTAATTGCTAGGAGGCTTTTTCTTTAAAAGTGACAAAAATAAGAAACAAAGTGCCAGATGTGATAGAAAGCCCAGGTGTCCATGAGGAAGAAATTCCAGCAAGAAATCCAATGTAATAACCACGGAGCCTTAGCTCTAGAGTAGACTCAGCGCAACTTGTAGAAACACACCTATTATTTACCTAATTAGATTCAACTTAGTCTTGAAAAACATCCTAAATAAATAAAATTATACCTTACCTTTCTGTAGCCACAATTAGGTAGTATCAGACAACAGGCTCTGCAAGAAATGTGAACACAGTGTTTCTCCCCAAAACTCTGAATAAGAGAAATTCTCTGGAAATACTTGGGGATTCTCAGAGCAGCTGACAGGTGTGACATCTGGGTAACCATTGTGTAAACCAGAATCACACATCCAGGGGCATCTCTGCAGGAAGATGTACTCAATGTCCGGTTTCTGACCTTGGAAATTATTCCCAAGTGTTAAAAAAAAAAAATAGACAAGATGAGCACTAATGACTGAGCAGATACCCTGAAAGTAGATGCAGAGCTGCTACATGCAGAGGAAGGAAACTGATCATAGCTCTGGGATAGCAAATGAGCAAATGCTTGCAGCCAGACACTGCACTTACGTGTGCCAGGAAACTGAGGCACAGAAAAGGGAACAATCTTGCCCTCATCCCTGAACTACCAAGTGAGCTATCGGGATTTCCTCCCTGGGGAATAAGTACTAAGCACTAAGAAGTCCTTGTCAGGCATTGATATTTTTATGCAGCACATGAGATGGTAACTATTTCTGTTATCATCTCTCCTTCACTCTTCCCTTCTCTCCATATCCAAGAACTACAGATGACAGTTCTTTTAGTCCTATACTTTCACTCTGATTTTGTCATAAATAACAGATCATACTTTCTGACTAGCCTTACCTGATTGTTTTTTAGGCATACTTTATTAGTTGCATTTTGTCAAAGGCTTTTTAGACAGAATATAGTATGTGTGTTTTTTTTTCCATGTCCAAACATGTCTATTCTGAATAAACCTAATTATTAACATTTGAGAATTTTGTTTTTGTGTTAATAATTTGAATTACACATGTCTCTGCTTTCTGAAAAAAAATAGGACATGGAATGTGTGATTAATTTTCTTGGCTATTCTGATGATTGTCTTTGTTTTGAACTTCAAGTACTATGACTCTATGCACTATTTTCACTATAAAGACCGCAAAGCAGTGACAGACTCGCAGATAGCCTCGTCTAGAAATTTAAAACATGAGTTTGGGCATCAAGCCTGGATTTGAATCTGAGGTCAGCCATTTTCCTTAGTTGCAAATTAAACTCTTTAAGCCTCAGTTTCCTCATCTGTAAGATGAGGTTGGTAATACAGTCACATCGTGTTCTTGGGAGAATTAAATGCGATAATGTTTGTGTAATATTTTGCATGATGTCTGGCACATAATGAGTGCTCTATAAATATTTTATTCATGAACAAATACTTATTTAACAACTACAATGTACCAGGCACAAATCCTATCTTTATGAAATTTATATAGGGAGATATGTTGAACAAATCATCACCCACAAAATCAAATAAGAACAATTGCTTGAGCTATGAAGAAAAAGTTTAGGATGCTTTGATAACATTTAATGAGACCCCCCAACCCAGCATGGAGTCTGAGGTACGTGGATGGGTGGAAGGGGACCTAAGATCTTTTCCCTGAGGAAGGGGGACTTAAGCTAAGATATAAATGGTGAATGGAGGGGACAGAGGTAGAGAGGACACTCCATGCAAGGAGAAGAGCAGAAGTGAAGGACCTGGTGCAGAGAAGTATTCCACAGATCAAGAGATCAGGGTGTGTAATTCCAGCACTTTGGGAGGCTGAGGCTGAGGCAGGTGGATCATTTGAGGTCAGGAGACATACTCAATGGAGTATTTCAATTTTTGTATTTCTAAAAATACAAAAATTAGCTGGGGTATAGTAGTGTGCACCTGTAATCCCAGCTACTCGGGAGGCTAAGCCAGGAGAATCGCTTGAGCCTGGGAGGCGGAGGTTGCAATGAGCCAAGATTGCACCACTACACTCCAGTCTGGGTGACAGAGTGAGACCTTATCTCAAAAAAAAAAATTTTTTTTAATAAAAATAAAAAAGAAATCAGGGTGGCCAGAGCAGGGGACAGGGAAGAGAGTGAAAGGCAGGCCAGGAGAGGAAGGCAAGAGCAGATTGTACAGCCCTATGGCCCATGCTACAGACATTGCGCTTCATCTAAGAGTACTTCTAAGAGTAATTCCTATCTTGAGATAGAAACCCCTCTAATTCTCCAAAATGAAATCTGAATAAACGACAATAGTGAGTCTCATTATTTTCATTTCGGCAAACTATGCCCACTTTCTTTTCTTCTCATGAACATTTTTCTGTGAGTGAGAGAGAGAGAAATTGATAACTACAGTTGGGTAAAAGTTCCACTGCTTCCACACCCACCTAGGGAATTAGTACATCTGTGCTGAGATTGTTGATTAACACTATTGTTCCCTAACAGCATATCCAGAAACTATTATTGGTGGTAATCTGATATGTTCCGAATCAATCATCTAATTGGAGCAGATATTGGGTGAGCATTTCAGAGGGGAATCCCGACAGTGGGAAACGACTTTTTTCTTAGAAACATGGCTGGTTTGGGGTCACAGAAAATCACAACAGGTACCAGGGATTAGTTCTTCTGAGACAGCCTCAAATGCACTTGTTTCTGTGTTTGATTATTTTTCTTCAACTTTTATTGTAAGTTCCGGGGTACATGTTGCAAGATGTGCAGATTTGTTACATAGGTAAACTTGTGCCACGGTGGTTTGCTGCACAGATCAACCTATCACTTAAGTATTAAGCCCAGCATCCATTAGCTATTCTTCTTCCTGAAGCTCTCATTCACCACATCCCCCAAACAGGCCCCAGTGTGTGTTGTTCCCCACATGTGTCCATGTGTTCATTCAGCTCGCACTTATAAGTGAGAACACGTGGTGTTTTGTTTTCTGTTCCTGCGTTAGTTTGCTGATGATAACAGGTTCCAACTCCATCCATGTCCCTGCAAAGCACATGATCTCATTCCTTTTTATAGCTGCATAGTATTCCATGGTGTATATGCACCACATTTTCTTTATCCAGTCTATCATTGATAGGCATTTGGGTTGATTCCACGTCTTTGCCATTGTGAATAGTGTTGCAATGAACATACACATGCATGTATCTTTAAAATAGAATGATTTATATTCCTTTGGGTATATACCCAGTAATGGAATTGCTGGGTCAAATGGTATTTTTACCACTTCCCTTGTTGATCCTTCAGGTATTTTTATGCCTGTCTTGGGTCTTCTAGGTTTTACAAAACTTTCTGAATCATTGTCAACACTATCTCTGGAACAGTTGGAAATTCATTCTTAATATTCTTTGGCCTTGGGAAGAGTTTTTTAGTGGACGCACTGCCTTATAGAAGATGTATATTTATTTCTTAAAATTAAATTCTATATATCTCAACCACTATAACGCTAGCCTACATTCTAGTGAACAAAATATTCCACATTGCTCAGCTAACAGATATGCAAATGATCACATCCTGGCGGATGTAATTCTCTGCTCTTCTATGACACTGACTAGAGTCTCTGAGTGGGCACTTGGATTACTATGCTCTACTACCTACTTAACCAGTCAAGTGAATTTTCAGTCTCCTGGGCCTAATAAATTTTCATGTAGAACTCATAGTTCATCTTTAATTCAGCGAAGAATCATTGAAAGGATTTACTCAAGGGAGGGATAGCGTCATGCTTGCTTTCTCAGAATCTCGCTGGCAAGAGTATGAGAAATGGGTTGGAAGCAGATAAGACCAGAAGCAGGAAGCCCAGTTAGAAAACTGATATGAGGTTCTAGCTAGACGTGGTGGTGGCCAGAACTGGAATGGACAATAGCAAGTGAACACAGGTTTCGTAGTCAGGGCTGGGTGATTGGATGTTGTGGAAGAGGTTGGTGAGTGGAAGGTTGAGGATGACAGTGGGTTTCTGGCTTGGACAACTGAGAGGAAGGCTGCCAAAAGTGAAGCAGAGGAGCAAGAGTCGGTTTTGTGGGAGATGGGGAGTTCAGCTTGATGATGAGTTCAGCTTGATGATGAGTTCAGCTTGATGACGTTAAGGATGAGATAGTTTGGAAACATCAGGAGGGATGTCTGGTAAAAGTTGTGTGTGCAGGACAGGAGCTCAGGAGGCAGAGATGGTCTAGGCATAGAGATTTGCAAGTCATCAGGGAAAAGAAAGAAACTAAAGGTATGAAATGAATGAGCTGCCCTGACCTTGCTCTTCCCCCTGAAAGTACCAGCCAGTTCTCAGATGAGAATGCAGAAGGCTTCGTTAAGTTTGAAAAGAGCAAGGATGTGTCTTGCAAGCAAAGCTGAGCTTTCTAAATGTGGCATTTATATGAAAGAAGGAGGCATGGCCAATTCCTATTTTCAAAAATGTCTATAATCAAAACAGTACCATACTCTATTGCCTTTTAAAATTAAAGAGGAAATTGCCCCAATCCCTTTCTGCATTTTAAAATTGGTCTGCCCAGCTATACTTAGAAGCCATATTACAGCTTCCAAAAAGACATCTTGCGTGTTTTAAATGAGCTATTAAAATTCTTATATATATATGTATTATGTCCATTTGAATACGGGACCCATGATTGATGGAGGTCAGGCCCTGGTCAGGTGTTCTAGTCCAGATGTATACAATCTAACAGCGGAGACCTATAGCCAATCTTCATCCCTAGCTTAATTCAGGCAGGGGCGGAGCTGTGCAGGAGCTGAGAGTGAAGAGCAAGGGTTTTTTCATATTCCTACTTTGCACAGAGCTAGAAGATGCTGTTGGAAGATGCAAGGGCCATGCCTCTGGGTGAGCCAGTGGCCTGGGAGAGGACCCGGTATGTCCTCTCCAAGTAGGGAACTGTCCAGAGCACTCAGATTAAGCATCTTTGCAGCAGTCCAGAACCAAAAACCCATTTTCCTGCTCCCCTGTTCACCTGTGACTACTCAAGCATCAGCCAACTCATCTATGTCCTTGCTGGCAAGGATCAGGACCTGAACCTGCTTTAGCCTTTAAGCTGAATACAAAGGGACACAGTCCTGAAAAAGCCTCACACATCCTCCTTGGGAGATCAGTTTTGGTTGTTTGCATCACTGCTTCAGACGTGTGGTGTTTGGCCTTGGACTGGAATCCCACAAATATGAGAGGAGATGATGACTATCACATCTGAATTATAGGCTTCAACCCTTCCTCCAGGACCGCATAAAATGTTTTTATAAGTACTGGAAGTAATCATTTTATGAAGTGCCTGCAACTTAGCCGTATAAAATTATTTGGAGAATGGTCTTGTTTTAATGTAAATGTGAGTGTCTTGAAGATCTGAAAGACCTCCTTGGAATGTAAGTTAAGACAGCTCCGTTTCTGCGTTTGAGAATCTATCTCCAGCTGTGAGTAACTGAAGCAGGAGTTATATTCAAAATGTTGTTTTCTTCCATCAACCAATGTCATCCATTGGTTCAATAAGCATTCATTGAGAATCATGTTGATCACTTAGAGAGATACGAATGAAGGATAAGAAGGAGGGTGTATCTTTAAGGAGACTAAAACCACAAGGATTGAATGTGTCATTCATTCAGCAACATTGTTGGGAGCCTACTAAATGCTGTACACCATTATGGGTGTTGAGGATACAGCAGTAAATTTAAAAGACAAGCATCTCTTCCTTCAAGGGAGTTTATAGTCAAGAAAAGCAACCAAAAATAGAAATAAGTAAAGCACAGAAAATGGTGATAAGGGCTATAGAGCAGTGGTCCCCAATCTTTTTGGCACAAGAGACTGGTTTCATGGCAGACAACTTTTTTATGGACCTGGAGATGGGAGGATGGTTTCAGGATGATTCAAGTGTATTACATTTATTGTGCACTTTATTTCTATGCTTATTACATTGTAATATATAATGAAATAATTATACAACTCACCATAATGTAGAATCAGTGGGAGCCCTGAGCTTGCTTTCCTGCAACTAGGCAGTCCCATCTGGGGGTGATGGGAAACAGTGACAGATCATCAGGCATTAGATTCTCGTAAGGAGCACACAACCTAGATCCCTGGCATGTGCAGTTCATGATAGGGTTGTTGCTCCTATTAGAATCTAATGCCACTGCTGATCTGACAGGTAATGTAAGCAATGGAGAGAGGCTGTAAATTGTGAATACAGATGAAGCTTTGCTGGCCCACCACACACCTCCTGCCATACAGCCCGGTTTCTAACAGGCCACAGACTGGTACTGGTCTGTGGCCCGGGGGTTTCCCCTGCTATAGAGAAAAGTAATTGGTGCTGAATCCATAGGGGAAATGGCAAGAAAGCAAGTTATACTGCAACAAAGAAGGGCCTGTGGATGAGTGGGATTTTGAACACAGCCTTGAAGACAGAGAGAATTGGACAGATTCCAGTTTGAGTAGATACAGGGGAGAGGGACAGGTCATTGAGTGAAGAGCAGAAGAGTACAGCAGAGAACCACAACCACAGGAGCTTGAGGTCACAGTCACCTCACAAACTAACAAAGTTAGAGTGAAAGGTCTACTGTGGCAGGAAGAAAGCCTTGGTGTTGGAAACTCATAATTCATTTGTTGGAGCAACAAATGCCTCCAACTTAGGCATTTGTTGGAGATACTCATAGAAGGTAAACACCTTTGCATGTTCCTGACTGTTCTACCTCCAGTATCTATGGAAGTGCCTGGCCTGAGCAGGTGCTAAGTAAATTATGTGTTAAGTGAATGAGGAATGGAGAAGGTTGTGTAGGACTGGTGGAACCAAATGATGAAGGGCCTTGAATGACAGAGTGAGAAGTTTGAACTTGATCTTATCAGCAACAAAAAGATAATGCATAACACATGTCTTGGCAGATACCCCATTATGAGATTCCTTTAGCTACAATACTGAGCCCCTTGATAAGCCTCCCCTCCCTTTAGTTATTTCTAGGAATTTTCCCCCATGGTTTCTACCCTTTCCATCCCATCTCCTCGGAAAGGACCAGATGAGCACAGCCTTAGCCTCCCAGGCCTCAG
Source organism: Chlorocebus sabaeus (assembly GCF_047675955.1). Lineage (NCBI taxonomy): Eukaryota > Metazoa > Chordata > Mammalia > Primates > Cercopithecidae > Chlorocebus > Chlorocebus sabaeus. The sequence continues at coordinate 26,378,797 of NC_132911.1, read as the reverse complement.
ATGTGGAGGTCTGCGGCCCATGTATTATTAAGGAGCACATGAGTTCTGATGTGACCAGAAGCCCAAACTCTGCTGTGCTCCAAGCAGGAATAGAGCTAATTCCATTCCCGCTTGGTGCAATCACAGTTGCCTGGGTCCCTATGCAGGTGCACTCCTTGACAGCAGCCTTTGGATTCTCCTCCCATCCCTCCTTTCTGTGATCTCAGAGTAAATCTCTAGGATAGACATCAGGATGTCCTCCCAAAGCCCTCCCCAAAACCTCAGGTTCCCCTCTTCCTTCCAAAGCCTGCCCTCTTCCCTTCTGGCCATCTCTCCACCATGCTCCTTCATCATCCTGCTTGTCATGGGCCTGTTTTCCCCTTTTGACTGTTTCCATTTGCCTAGAAGCATCTGCTCTTACAGATAGGAAGGGGTAGTATCAATTACTGTTCTAAGTCTTTAATTTTACAGATGAGGAAACTGAGGCCCAAGAGGGAAAAATGACTCACCCAGCTTTAAATAACCAGTTCACCATTCAGGGGTGCTGGGTATGGAGGTGATGGAGAAGGCAAATTTGGAAGGTGTTTCAAGGAAAGACACCTGTGGGGTTTGGTGACCAGTTGGAATGTAAGAAGCAAAAAAAGGGGAGAAGGAACTCGATATACATTCTTCTGGCAGGAACTGTTAATTGGGTTCCTGCCCCCACCTCACACTACAGTGAGAGAGATAACCTGTTCTCCTGCCATTGGAGAGCATATCATCTGTGCTCTGGAGGATGAGACAATAAAAAAAACCAAGTAAATAAGAAAACGTAAAAACTGTGATATGTACCATGAAATAAATAAGCCATTCAGCAGGTGTGAGTTTGAAGATTACTCGTCTTTAGACTGGGTGGTCTCAGGGAGAGCTTTTGTGCAGAGATAATTTAAAAATGTTTTAAATGGAAGACTCTCGAAACAATGGTGACCTTAGTGAAAGTGACAAGGCTTGGAAAACACACTGGCTTATGAAAGCAGATCTGCTTTTTAAAGGAAGCAGCCCATAAAAGCACATGATGACTTCCTCATCACTAGCTTTTCCCTGAACAAATAATATTTTAAATAAAGGGGGTGGGGTAGAGAATCTTGCTATCTTTTGAGAGTGTTTCAAATCAAATTATTTATTCAACGCAAGGAGGTCTTCTAGGGAGAAATGCTTGCATGTGGGGTCCCCTGTTACTCTTTCCAGCATTCCTATGGGCATTGGGGTCCAAATCATGCATTTGGGTAGATCTGCTCCTTTTTCCTAAAAGGAGAAATGCTGCTTAGGCTTTGTTAACTGGCAAGACAAACCATTTGACAAGTTTTAATTCAAGCAGTTCAGACTTATCCAGGATGAAATTCCTGATTCCGCAGAGCTCTCCTTGGCCAGCCAGACAGATCCTGTCAAGAGAGCTTTAGCTGCCACTTGCAGAAGTTTGAGGGATGAGAGGACATCTCCCCAAGTGACCTCTTTCCGTGCCTAGATTGCAAAGAGCAATGGTTTTTCACAGTAACCATAGACCAACATACCCCAGGTCCCTGGAAAAGTGGGCAGCACTTCCATCCCACACTGGGCAGGCTCCCAGGGTGCCCCGAGCCTGCCTCCTTTGGGACTGAGTACCCAGCACAGTGTGCCCAGTTCCCCTTACTCACTGCACCCTCCCATGCCATGCTCCCATGCTTTACTCCATGCAGGAGGAGAGCTAATTCCATTCCTGTTCAGTGCCACCTTCTTCACTTTGCCAACCACTCATGCTTTCTGCCAGAAAGTTCAGAAAAGACTCCACATACCAACACTCTCAAGTGAGCATGCGCATGACTTTACTCAGATACATGAGTGGAGAACTGTACAATTTCAGGCCCCAGTTAAATCGGGGAAGAAAAGACTAGTGAAGTCCTTCCAAAGAGGCACCAAAGTCACATCTGCTTGCTCTGTTGGTAAGCTTGATTCTGTCAATAGGACATACGGGCTAAGTGAGGTTCCCCAGCCAGGGTACAGCTTGTCCTCTCTACCTGGAATCCAGGCTGAACCATCTTTACTATCACCAGAGACCACTGCGAGAAGCTAATACAAGCCAAGGGCTCTTCCCAGGAAAATGTATCTCTGGGCATACACATTTAATGTCAATCATGGGAAGTCTGTCTGTGAACCTGAGGTTTCACGCCTAAGGTGACAGTCCATGGTTATTCTGACCACCTTCTTAGACAGCCCTGGTCACCATCTAAGGTAGATAATCTAAAAACTTCTTGCTGACTGAGAGCTGCCCAAGTGGCCCCATATAAACCCCAGGAGGGCTCAGGCCAAAGTAGTTCAGCACAAAGGCATCTGGTAGAATGTGATCTGCCCTTAAACTTCGACTCTACAGCTTGTCTCTGGGGTTTAATTTGATGGGGCAGTTTTCTTCCTGGTAAGAAGGCGCCATCGAGTCTGGCCTGAATGTTACTGGCACTGGAGCTCCTTGGCCTGTTGGTGTGGCAGCCTGTCTCTCCTCTGCTCATTGGATGTGTACCAGGCATATTGGAGAGACCACTCGCTGGACAAGGAGAAACAATTAAGGGTTATTTTATCCCATGGTCATAGAACATTAGCTTCTTCTTTGGAGTCAACATTTTTTTAAATTGAGATCATTCAAACTCCAATTCTCAGAATGTGATGCCCTGCCGACAAACCCTTCTACACAGCACACTCTGACTTTTAAAATAATGTAATTATTGAGGATACTACTCTCCTCTTTCTTCTTTCTCCATATCTCTGCAAAACCTGTTGTCATTCAGTGAAAACTGGACATATTGCCATTAATACTTCCATGCCATCGTAGGGTTGCTAAATGGCACACAAAGATCAGGAGTGGAAATGGGTGAGGTGGAACCGACTTTGGGTCCAGTTGTGTGATTCTGGGGAACTACTCCCATCTTCAGCCTTACTGTCTTCACCTGTAAAGGACAGGTTGACAGCGCTGATCTCAAAGTGCCTGCCAGTCTTCACATTTTAGCCTTCTGCGACTCCAGCTAAGTAGGGTTTACCATAGCCCAGTGTCTCTCAAAGTTGTCATTAAGATGTCAAGTTTTCCGGGGAGTAAAATGAAGCATGGAAGCTGGAGGCTGCAACCAAGAAGACTGACTCACAGCTTTCAGCTTCCACATCAAGTCACCCTCATTCTGAAAGAAACAGTTGAACTAAGGAGGAACCCCCTAATGACCAGTGCTGGATGGGAATTTGAGAACTCAGTTCCTACTCTCACTGACTTTTGAAGCTAACCGTAGCACTCACCAGTGTATCAAATTAATGAAGGAGACCAGCATGGGCAGGAAAAAAATGGTTTTATCTTGTATTGGAGTCATTGAGGCAAACGTTGCTGTAATTTTATAGCTATAAAAGGTGACTCTAATGGCCAAGCCTTTCCTGGGATGACTCCTAGTGCCCCCCTCCCCATAAGCCTATTAGATGAGCCCCAGTTCAAAAATGAAGTCAGATGTTCCCAATAGATATAGCATTCAGTGGAAAAACATAGAGGCAACACTTTAAATTATTCGTTTCAATAGCTTCTTGGCATCTAGAGGTCTTTACAGTGGAAGTGAGGATTCTGAATCTCCATGAATGAGAATGTTGATGGTGTTTGGCCATAAACACCTGTTCTCTCCACCTCAGTCTGACCAGGAGTATGTTGGTCAGGGTGTCCGGAGGGTCAAGAAAGAGGCAGAAATTCTGCAGCAGAGCAAATGGTGGAAAGAAACTCAGTGAAAGGAATAGTCCTTAGGGTGTGGGGATTTTCCAAAGCCCAAGAATTAAACCAGGCAAATTCACATGCAAAGGATGGCTTGAGCTGCAGGGCAAGGTGTTTAGGGGATTAAGTCAGGAGCTGTTGGCTCCTCTTGAAGCAGAGATTGTTGAGGAGAAAAACCATAGCTATGGTGGCCAAAAAAAATAGGAGCTCCTATTCTCATGTGGGTGATTCGGAAGTCCAGCTCTTCCTATGAAGCATGATGAGAAAAACTAGAGGGTCTGATGCCAGATGATAGGGCAAGGAAAAAATGGTAGCAAAATAACATTACAGAAAAAAACCAAATGACTGAACATAAATGGTGGGCCAAAAAAGGAGAATGAGACAGCAGAAGGAAGGCAGGGTTGGGAGAGAATATGAGGCTACAGCCATCAAGCAGAGAAGAAAACCAAGCCACATTGAGAAGAAGAACCATGGCAAGAACACAGAGACACAGCCATTCATTCAGTCAGTCAGTCAGTCCATCCGTCAGTCAGGAGGTTGGCCATTCATGCAGCAAAAATTTGGAGAATGCCTTCAAGACTCCAGCATTGTACTGGATTCTGGAGCTCTGTGAGTGAGCGAAGCTGGCCGGACGGTTGCTCGAATGGACTTCCCCACCCAGTGACTGGATCAGAGGCACCCACCTCTAAACCAGGCTGGTTCAGCCCTGACACTCTAGGTCCTGATGGGTGGAGGCCAGGGACAAGCATTATCCAACTGTCTTCCCACCCTAAAAAGCACTGCCAGTCCTCATGAAGAAAGAGATTTGGGAAGAATGGAGGCTGGGGATAGAACTAATGCAGAGTTCAGAGAAACGGGCACAGATGGTGAAGGTTTGGGCAGAGGAGGGGAGAGCAGGAGGAGGGAACCCTGAATAGGACCAGGCAGCTGCTTTCCAAGCCTGATTCCAGCCCCATCTCTCCTTCCTAGGAGAGGAAAAATGAAGGAAGAGATATGTAGATGGGAATAACGTCAATAAGGAGAGGAGCCGCCCTTCTGCTGTCCTTTTTTCTCTTTCTTTTTTTTCTTTTTTCTTTTTTCTTTTTTTTTTTTTTTTTTTTTTGAGACAAGGATTCACTTCCATTGCCCAGGCTGGACTGCAGTGGTACGCACCGGCTCACTATAACCTCCACCTCCTGGGCTCAAGCAATCCTCCTGCCTCAGCCTCCTGAGTAACTGAAACTACAGGTGCATGCCACCACACCCAGCTAATTTTTGTATTTTTAGTAGAGATGGGGTTTCACCATGTTGCCCAGGCTGGTCTCAAATTCCTGGTCTCAAGTGATCTGCCCACCTCAGCCTCCCAAAGTGCAGGAATTACAGGTGTGAGCCACCGTGCCTACCCCTTTTGCTGTCTCTTCTCACTCTTTGGAAAGTTCCTGAAGGAAGCATAGCTATGAGTCTCTCCTCTAACCCCAGCCAGTCAGCAGCTGCACAAAGAAAATCACGTGGCTCCCTGCACCGGCTCCCCATCGCAAGGGAAGAATACTCCAAGCATGAGAATGGATCCTGCAACCTGGCCCTGGTGGAATTGTCAGTTTGTGAGCATGCAAATCCGTGCTAAACTTACACACATCTGGCTGCTGTCACACACCTGATGGGATAAACCAAACGTTGTCATTTACAGGAAGGTCTCTGGCCTGGAAGCATAAGCCAAAATCTAGAGATTTGCTTGGATTAAAAAGAAAATATTCCTGGGGTTAGGGCTAGAGATTATATGACATTCAGATCTTAGTGTAAATTAGTTTTAACCAACTCTCTTTCTCACCCTATACCTATACCTGAGCCACATTGAAGAAATGAGTGTTTTGAGTGGGGTACAGAGAGGGGGAGTCCAGGATTCACCTGTGAAGACAGGAATGCAGCAAGAGACTAGAGAGAGGGCCCAAGAGCTTGGCTCTGGGTCAGCCAGACCTGGAATTAAGAGCAGGGCCATGCAAGGAAAGAAGGGATGTAAAGGAAGTGACTAAAAGGAAATGTTGAGATTTATGAGTGCAAAACTGGGCTCTGTAAGCAGAATGAGCGTCCTTGAGGGAATTATGGGAAGTTCCAAGACTCTCAAATCATATTTATTAGCATTCACATTTACAGTGCATTTTTTGTCCTTCTTAAAAATTGAAATTATTCAAATAAGGGAAAGATCCTCCCCTCCCTCGCTGATTTACAGAGTAGTGACATTCTCAGACAAGGTGAGTTTTTGGTGTGCTCAGCTCAGACATTCTTGTAGTCATTAAGCACAGGCCCAGGCAGGCCTTTGTGAAGTGGGTTTCCTTAATCACATCACTGTCACTATTAGGAGGAAATATTGGACAATATATAGGTATCATAATGTAAGACAAATTTTTTTCTGGAACTGACTGCATTTGCACAAAACCATCAGTCATGTTGGCATTAGCCATTTTTTCCATCACAGATGAGGTTCGAGAAAGCATTTTTCCAATTCAGCTTTCCCTAGCTGCACACTTTATCACTCCCCATCGGGCATCCTCCTAAGAGAGATATTATTCCAATATATTTGGAGATTCCATAAAGGAGCATGGGCCCTGAAATCACACTGCCCAATTTCAAACCTACCAGTAACTATGTGAGTGACCTCAGTTGAGCTATTCAAACTCATTAAGCCACAGTTTCTTCGTTTGTAAAACAGGGAAGAGTAACATAACTCTTCATGGTACTAATGATGATTAAATCATATGGAAAGTGTTCAGCACACTGCCTTGCCTGTTTCAAATCAGACATTCAAAGACTGTAAACTTTATTATAATTAAAGGACAATGTGAAGAGCTTTAGAGCTAAAGAATAAAACTTTCTCACTTTACATGTTTTTTTTCCCCCAAATAAACACCCATTGTGTGTGTGTGTGAATTTGAGATACATGGAACTTAGCAGGGAGTGTTGCTTCAGAGATAATAAATGCTCCCATCAACAACCACAATATTTTGTCTTCTTTGGGATCTTCAGTATTTAAGTTTACTCTCTGTTTATATTGATGAACTTTTTGACTTAATTTCACAGCAGTGTTTGCCAGAGTAGATTTTAAGAGCACCAGCAATTTGTCATGACTCTGATAGGTCCACAGAGCAAAGAAGAAAAGAAAGACATAAAATCAAGACCTTAGGTTTGAAACAACAACAAAAAAATTGTTCAGGGCCATTAGGAATCATCCATTCAACCTACTCCTTTTTCAGATAAGAAAACTGGAGGCCCAAAGGGATCATGGGACTTTCCCAAAGCCATTCTGCCAACTGTACACAAAGCTGTGGCTAAAAGCCCGTGGAGAAGGAAAACGAGCTTGGGAGTGGAGAAAGAAAAGAAAGGAGGTGGAAGGAAAGTCAAGATGTTATTTTGCAATTTCTCTGAAAGGAGTGAAGAGGGACATTTGGGATTTCATAATTCATAAAGCTCCTTTAGTAAAAGCCCGTGGAAGTCTGAGAATCAGAGAATAAAGAACATTTGACTGGGAGTCCCATACCCTTTATCCATCACTCTTATCAGTATTATAGCTATGAGGTTTGTGACAATCTCTTTAATAAGCATTTTTAAGAGTTCAGCTTTTTATTGAACATGCTATAAAATAGGCTTACTCAAAAAAGTAAAAATTAAAAAAAATAAAAAAGCCCATGTTATCATCAGACTCCAGATTTTCCTTTCTTTGCTTCCACTTTCTTCTCCTCTACCTGGGCTGCAGTAATGGAAGGGCAGGACCTCCTGCAGATGCACCACCAGCTGCTGGAGCAGGTCGTCCCACCCCACCCCTCCGCTGCAGAGGAGGCTCCCGATGTTGACAATGGCCAGGGCCTTGGCAGACAAGCCAGGCCAAAATTTGTCATCATTTACCCCAGCTGCTTTAGAAAGGACATTGACCTTATCCTCTGTGATGATCCCCTCAGCATTATGCAGAACGAGGGCTGAGTCGGTGCAGGCGAGCTCTGAGATGGAGTCCGTGCTATGGACAAGTGCGAGGCTGGGCTGCCCAGAATAGTGCTAGTGCTGGATGCAGTGAGGGCCTCACCCCAAGGCGGCCTCAGCTCAGAAGGGCGGAGCATCTTGGCGGCAGCTGGGAAAAGGCTAAATAAGCATTTTTTCACATTTGTAAATTGAGTAATGGGAGGAGATAATCCTTAAGATTGTTCCCCTTTAAGACTTCACAGTTTTGTTCTTCTGCTGCCAAATGCCCCGTGGCACTCTCTGTGCAGGACATGACAGGTCCTGAGGCGGGATTCCTGCTATGCACATCAACGGGTAGGGTTTGGGTAGGTAGAGAAGGTGGAAAAGGGCATCAAGGACACAGTGGCCCAAATTGAGAGGACAAAAAAATGGACCAATGACCTGGAGAAAAAGTATGGTGAGTCTGGCTAGAGAAAAAATAACAACCAATCATATTAGAAAGCTGGTCAGACCAGGGGCTGTGGAGGACTCTGAATGTGAAGCAAATGACACACATTTGGGAGTCATCGAGGGATATTGACAAAGGGAACTCACGGTGACGTCAAAAGACATCATCTAGGAAAAGTGATTGAGAATCACTGGCCCAACATTGGCAAGGCCAATATTGTGTAAAGTTGAGATTCTCATCAAAATCCGTAATTCTAATATTCGAGAGGGGAAGAATTCATAAACACCGAGGCTGTGTCTGTTACCTAACACTGCATCAGAGAATAAAGGGCATGTTCAGGTAACCGAATTTTAATACGGATTATTTGCATGGATTCCAACTTACTTTTCAATTTAGACAAAACAGTGTACATATGTGGGATCAGTCTGAGTTTCACATTTTCATTTGGTAAAACTTCACAGCAGGCATTGGTCACTGTGAGCCAATGCAACCCTATCCACTGGGCCTGCTCCTGTAATTAATGACACACATGAACCAAGTAGGAATGGTCTTTGAAGATACTGCAAAAGGGTGACAGTCACAGGAGCTAGTCAGTCAAATATGAGAAACTCAAATGTGTCTGGGATCATTTTAACCTTTTTAAAAACACAGAAAGATGTTTGTTTGATAGTTTTCCTAGCCAATTGGCCTGCTGGCTTGCAAATAATATATATGAATCTGTGTGTTTTCTTCCAGGGTCTTTCTTCCCTGATATCAAGCCCTCTGAAACAGTTTTTAAAATAGTATTTTGGCTCGGATATCTAAACAGCTGCATCAACCCCATCATATACCCATGTTCCAGCCAAGAGTTCAAAAAGGCCTTTCAGAATGTCTTGAGAATCCAGTGTCTCCGCAGAAGGCAGTCTTCCAAACATGCCCTGGGCTACACCCTGCACCCGCCCAGTCAGGCCCTGGAAGGGCAGCACAAGGACACGGTGCGCATCCCCGTGGGATCAGGAGAGACCTTCTACAGGATCTCCAAGACGGATGGCGTTTGTGAATGGAAATTTTTCTCTTCCATGCCCCGTGGATCTGCCAGGATTACAGTGTCCAAAGACCAATCCTCCTGCACCACAGCCCGGGTGAGAAGTAAAAGCTTTTTGCAGGTCTGCTGCTGTGTAGGGCCCTCAGCCCCCAGCCTTGACAAGAACCATCAAGTTCCAACCATTAAGGTCCACACCATCTCCCTCAGTGAAAACGGGGAGGAAGTCTAGGACAGGAAAGATGCAGAGGAAAGGGGAATAATCTTAGGTACACACCCCACTTCCTTCTCAGAAGGCCAGCTCTTCTTGGAGGGCAAGACAGGACCAATCAAAGAGGGGACCTTCTGGGAATGGGGTGGGGGGTAGACCCAACTCATTAGGCAGTGGATAGGGCACAGGGAAGAGGGAGGGTTTCTCACAACCAACCAGTTCAGAACGATACAGAACAGCATTTCCCTGCAGCTAATGCTCTCTCGGTCACTCTGTGCCCGCTTCAACGAAAACCACCATGGGAAACAGAATTTCATGCACAATCCAAAAGACTATAAATACAGGATTATGATTTCATCATGAATATTTTGAGCACACACTCTAAGTTTGGAGTTATTTCTTGATGGAAGTGAGGGGATTTTATTTTCAGGCTAAACCTACTGACAGCCACATTTGACATTTATGGGGAGAGGGCCTAGAGAGGAAGAGCATTAAGATGGTGGCCGAGATCCAGACACATTATTTTTAGAGCAAATTCTGAAACTCCACCCTTTCTGACACATCCAATTTCTCAGCTTGAGGGAAACTTGACAGTGAAGTTTACCTTTGACTGCACTTTGAATGGATGCTGCTCCTCATTTCCCAAAGATGAGAGTGAGGGGCACTCATGATGTCTCAGAATGTAGCATTCTCTATCCTGGGGTCAGGAGAGAGTTGAAAGAACCAACCAGGGTGGTATGGCTTTTCCCAAGAGAAGACAGTAGACCTGAGCATCATTCTTTCAATTTAACTACTAGAGAGAAAATCCATTAAACAGTTCCAAGATCAGATGATGATAGGCTTTCTCTCTAATATCTTTAAACATCAAGAGCTTGGGGTGGCTGTTAATTTCTTGCAAAGACAGAGGCTGTTCACTTACTGCACAGCCATTTCAACATGGCTTACAAAAGGCTTTCTTGACAAATCACTTACCTGTTCCAGAACTCTGTTAAGAAAATCCAGAGCTTATAATATTTCGAAAGGCAAAAGATTGTCTCCCATTACTTCTCATCTGCTTCACTATTGCATAATGAATGAGCTTCACCTGTGGCATGTTGGAATGAGCCTTATGATCCAAGTACATTCTTCCCGAACTTTGAAATATACTAATGCTTAGCTTCAGAGAGATACTGATGGATCACCAAAGAACTGTCTAAAGCAGGAGTTTGCAAACATTTTTTGATAGAAGCCCATTTATTCTGGAAAAAGATCCAGTAGTCAACTCAACTTCATCTATTCCTACTTTTCTGCAAGAACTTGGGGAACATGCTATATTTTGCTTTATGTGTACCAAATTTTGGTAAACCATAATAACTCAGTACAGAACCTGCGTATCTCTTTCCTGAAATGCTTGGAACCAGAAGTGTTTCAGATTACAGATTTTTTCAAATTTTGAAATACTTGCATATACATAATCATTATCTCTGGGATGGGACCCAAATCTAAACACAAAATTCATTTATGTTTCATATACACTGCATATGCATAGCCTGAGGGTAATTTTATACAATATTTTTAATTGACTGTTTTGGACTACAACCCATAGACATGAGGTCAGGTGTGGAATTTCCCACCTGTGGCATCATGTCGGTGCTCAAACAATCTCGGATCTTAGAGCATTTTGGATTTCAGATTTTTGGATTAGGGCTGCTCAAGCTATAGATTACTAATGAGGAAGATGGTAACTATATGCAAAAATTATATATGGCTGCCATCCCACAATAAGGATTTAAAATAGGATTTATGTTTTTGGAATAATTCTTGACAACCATCAGTGGTCTAAAACTAAAGACCATTTGCCTAGCCTCTTTCCTCTGTTAAGGTAATTCCTCCAAGAAATTCAAAGCAGCTCTAACCTTCACAGCAAGAGTAGTGGCCTCAACATCCTTTTCTTCTTCCCTTGCAGCAAAATGATAATTTCCTTAAATCCTTGTCTAAAAAACAAATCTCTTTCCACGTTGCAGTGGAGGGTATGTTTGTATGTTTATTTGAGTTTTGTTATAGGTTGTGTTGAGACCTGGAGTGTGACTGTTTTTTCAGCCTCTTTCTGAAGAGTGTCTTCTTACTGGCCAGATACATATTCAGCCTTGTGTTCAGAACTTGGATTCTGGCACTGAGATGTTGGCTGGATTTTTAGACTCTTCTGTTCTCTCTGTGTGTCCCATAAGAGCTCTGCCAGATGTGGATGTCCTATTATAGAGGCAGGCATCTAGGAAGAACTTGAATATGCAAACCCTCGCTTCTCTTTGGCCTTGATAGGAAAGATCAGTTTCATTGCTGACAAGAGCTTGGTCCAGAATCTGAATAAGAAAATCACTTGCCCCACTCCTCCTTACAGAAAGAGCGTCCCCACGGGAAGAATGATTATCATTTTTCTTCAGCAAATTATGGTTCCATGTTAGAGATGATCCTTTAAACACCTTTACAGACACATTTAAATTTTAGATATGGGAAAGCTTAGAAACACAGGAAATCTGGCACTAATGCCACATCTAATCTAAATAAACAACTAGAGAATCTTTCGGTCATCAGATTAAAACCATGACAATTGTATCCATGTAAAACTATCCGTAAATAATTGTCTGCTACACTCTTCTCCAGCTCCCTCTCTCCAGGGAGGTAAACTTTTAACTTTTTTTTCCTTTCCCATAGCATGATACACCAATTTTACAAGAAATTGATAACGTCAACCAAAACTTAGTCAAAGTGGGGTAAACAATATATGAGTTGAATTACTTTTCGCTCATTCCCTCTAAATCTCTGTACCTTTAGGCATGCCAAAAAATATCTAAAATTGTTGCAGTTTAGCAAATGATTGTCATATTTATACTCACATGTTTACTGCTTCTATTTGGAGTTTGAGGAATTTACCCAGAGTAACGATGTCTTCTCTAATGTGTTATAAAAAGTACTTGCTTTGGGATTGTCTAAATATCACAAAAATCAACATGACATTATGGGATAGGGAAAATTTGAGTTTATTCTGACATTATGGGATAGGGAAATTTTGAGTTTATTCTGCAACTCAAACTGCATGCATTAAGAGAGACCCCGAATCTCGTTATTCAAAAATTTCCCCAGACTATGTCAAGGATTTCAGAAAAGCATTTTGCTCGTCAGTTTTCTTTCATTTGCCTCTCTCATGTCTTATCCAAGAGGACTTCTGCTTGTAGTCACATAGCATGTCTAACACTCTCCAAAACATTCAAAAATAAATATTCCATGGTAGACAGTAGTGTTTGGGTAAATAAATATTCTCTTAAGATTTTTCTGTTAGGTCATACTGTGTGCCAGGCATCTGCAGGAAATTTTGCCCCCATTGCCTCTAAACTCCCTGGAAACTCTGCTACCCCTATTTTACAGATAAAAATCCCATCATTGTGAGAGGTTAAGGACTTGCCCAAGGCCAAGGGGGAACCATGATTTAAACCTAGGTCTCCCTATTCTCAACCTGCACATTTTCCATATCCCTCCTTCCTCAAGAGAATGGGGGTAAAAGTTTTCCCATTTGGATTGGGTGTGCTGAGAATGCCAAGCCATATCCAAACTTTTTAATGTTCTGTTTCCTTGGGATTTGCCTCCAAATTAACCATGGCAAACATGCTGCCAAATAAATCTCCAGCCCAGTCAAACCTAAGAGCAGGGCATCTGTGGAAGCGTTTGGTGTCTGCATTTCTAACTATCAGACTGCACCACATTTTTAGGAGTTAATGGCCTGGAATGTGATTAAGGCCTTGCAAGGGGGACATACTAATGGCACGTTGGGGGAAGATAAGCATAGAAGAGAATGCAGAAGGGGCCGCATTGGCCAAGAACAGTAAAATGCAGTTGCAGACAGGACACATATCAGGTGCTGTATTGAAGTTATTGATGACCAACCACAGTTCATAGAAACACTTTTGGGAAGTACATCCGTTTTAAAAATAAATGAAAACAAATACAACATAAGTCACTCTCACTCACCTGTATTCCAACTATTTTTTTAGTTGGACAGAGGGGAATGGATTTTTTTAGTTGGACAGAGGGGAATAGATACTTCACCAAGAATTGCAGAGAGCATATCAAGCATGTGAATTTTATAATGCCACCGTGGGGAAAGGGTTCAGAATGTTGATCTCCAGGTAGCTGGAGACCTAGGCAGTCTGAAAATTAGGAGTCAGTTGGAAGTTATGGCTATGTATTATGTGACATCACTTGTTCCTAATTTCTTTTCACAAGTGAACACTGGATAGCCTGACCTTCTGGCCCAGTAGGTTTCATGGTTAAGACCTGGGAGTGAGAACATTTTAGGAACTATTTGCTTGGGCAGGTAATTGTTCACTCTTTGATCACGGCTACTTAATCAGAGCTTGACAGACTTTCTCAATTGCTTCTGGGGCTGGTCTGCTCAGGTCCTTTAGCCAAAAACGATGCTGCCTGTGTGTATGAATACTTGTTGACTTAATTAAAGAAAGAGCTCTGCTCATCAGCAAAGGGCACCCAAGCAGATGGGAGGTAAACTCTCCAAGGTAAACTCTCCAAGGAAAAACCAAGTGAAAAGAAAGCAGAGGAGGCAAATATGGAGACATCAGAGGTATGCTTACCAGTTACTCTGATTTTTTTTACACTACTAGGACTTTTAACCATGAAACCACCTGCGCACAGCTCCAGTGGAGCCCAGTTGGAACACTGTTTGCACCGCTCCGTGTCTGCAGACTGTGCTGGGGAGCTGGGCTGAGCCAGGCTGCTGTGGTGCCCACCATCTTCAGAAAGCAATGGCAGCTGTGGCCTCCTGGCCCTCCAGAACCCCTGGGAGCGGAGTGAGTGGAGATGACCGCTGTGGGGCTGGGCTGACAAAAGCAAGTTAGGATTTCAGCGGAGGACACCAGCCCTGCTCCGATCAGCATTAGCTCATTCATGCTCCCCAGACCCAAATGTCGTGGAGGAGGGGTTGAGAATGGGCCTTATCTACTCTATGCAGGAAATTGTCATTTCTGCTTTGCTGCTGAAACATGCATTACTGGTTCTCCCACCTAAAAGGAAGGTTGTGGGGTTTGGGGGTGGAGGGGTTTAGAAGCAGGAAGATTTACCATAGACATCGCTCAAAGCAGGATGTTTGAGTCATGCCTTGCTGCAACTGATAAGCAAGGAACTGCCCTAAAGATTATGGCTTATTCATTTCAAAAGACAAAATAATTGCCTTTCCTTTTTGTGTGGCTCAGGAGTTATTACTTTACTTTTTCTCCATATCATATTCAGTGGAGCCACGTTATAAGCTGGAAATGACTATTACTAAACTATAAAAACTACAGACTTAATTAGGCAGAAAATGTAAGAGCAAATGTACACTGTATTTGGAGAAAAAACATGAAGGCACTGGCTTCTTCAAAAGCCTGGATCCCACAGGTGCATTCAAATGCAGTAGAGAGAAAGCTAAGACAGAAAATCCAACTTGAGTTTACTATTTCTGTCCGTTTATATAGCACTTTATATTTGTCAAAGTAATTGTGCCTATCTTAAGTCATCCCTGTGCAATAGAAGGAGAAGAAATAGATTATTACCTACACTTTAGCATATAAAGAAAAGAGGAGGTGGGAGATTTAAGGGTTTATTTGAATATCCCCAAATCCGGCCTCCGACTCCTTTTTCCATGACACCTCAATGTTTCCCAGGTCCACTGTGTTTCTCGACACTCTGACTTTCATATCTCACTCATTTGTCCCTGACCTGTAATCCCAGCTCTATTGGCACTTTCTCTCCCGCCTTATCTCTGCCATGGCTGGGCGGCATGCCACTGTTCTAGGGGCCAAGGGCATATTTGTCTATGCTTCTGTCATTGACTGACAGACAAGCACAGGTGATTCTGTTCTTTCTCCCTAGATGGCAGCAGCGGAGCCAAGGAAATATGCAGGGCAGGAGGCTCTTGGTTTGCTCCACAGGGTGACATGTAAGGCAGTGATTGTCACCTTAATGTCCTCAGGAATGCAGAGGTCCCAAAGGGAGTTTGGGGAATAATTATTTTCCCGGTCAGCCTGTGGGTCATTGCACACCCACTGGTCATCAGCAGCAGCAAACAACCTCTCCTGCACCCCGTCCTGCACTTGGCATGAAAAAGAGGCACAGAGAGTCCCCAGCTTACAAGCTGGATGGAGTCCGGGTTCATCTATTTCAAAGTCAAGAAAGCATTTTTCCAAGAGGCATTGTTATAAATGGGGGAGGGGGAGGATGTTCCCAGATGAACCAAAAAATAAAAATCTATTTAATGTACCTTAGGAGTTTGCAAACCTTTTCTGTATGTGACTAGATAGTAAATATTTTAGGCATTGTGGGGTCATACAGTCTGTATCACACATTCTTATTTGTTTAGCCTTTTTGGGGGGAGGGGGAACAACCCTCTAAAATGTAAAAACTCTTCTTCTCTCAAACAAAACAAACAAACAAAACCTGGTTAGGCTACAGGTCGGAGTGAGCTCATGGGCCATAATTTGCCGTCATGATCTATGCCATTACTAGCTAACAGTGTAGCACAGATGATGCTAAACAATGGGTTTCGGTGTTCAACATACAAATATTTTTTCATATGCCATTGACACAATTCCACTTGGCTAAATTCAAGTTCTCAGCCTGCATGAGTCACTGGATAAAGTGACAAGTCCATATTCAGAGTGGCCCCACTCCATGAATGGTTGTGACCTTCCAAGCAGGCATCGGGATAAGAGGTGAGCGTCTGCCACCCCCACTGCTGTCATCTGTAGCGCAGGAAGGTACACTGGAGCCCAGGGAGCCTCAACATCATTCAGCTCCTCACCTCATCAGGGAAACCCCCACAGCACAATCTGGCTGACCCTAAGAGTAGCAATAATAAATACACACCTCTTGAGCAAGGCCAACCTGAAATTCTTCCCAGACCCTTGGGACCTGCCCAAGTGGAGGTCCCCAGAGGCCCTCAAGAGAATTTCAGGGCCACACTTGGCTCCTTGAGTCCTGGACATGGCACCCCACACCCGGGCATTTGAGGGCCTGCCTGGAGCTCACCAAGAAGAGTCATGGGGTTCAGAAAGCATGCTGGGTATGACAGGCATTTCCAAAAGACAGATAGGATGCAGAATTTCTCTCCTCCTTTTTCTCTTCCTCCTCCTTCTCCTCCTTCTCCACTTCATCTTTTCTTATTTTTCCTTTCTCTTTGACTAACTGGAATAGAAATGATATTACTATGGGGAAGCATATTTGTCCCTCCCCTGGGAATACCAGTTTCATGTTTCCCCGAGCTGACACACTTTGTTGGAGGGACCTCTTGTTCCTTCCTCTCTCCAGTCCTGATGGGCAACAAGGAAGAGAAAGACTTTCCCAATCAGAAATAAGGTGCAGTTCCTGCGGCCAAGGGCACAATGTTCACAGTGTTGAGAGAGGAGACTCTACAGCAGGGCTCTGGGGTGGGGCATGGATGGTGGTGGGTGCAGAACTGATATGGAAGAACCTGGAAATACTGAGGCCATTCAGTAATAACACCACTGCCACCTTGGGCTGATGCCACATGGCAGCTTCCCCTCCCTTCCCTTCCTTGTCCCCTGTTTGGCCTTGGTCCTATGCCCTTTCATCTTTCCCATCTCCTTTCCTGATCCCATCCTCTCCATAATTCCACTGTCCCCTTCTTGCTAAACTTACAAACAGTGAAAGAAGCTGGGGTGGGTGCCCTTCCTCCAGAGGGTGCCATTTTCCATGAAATCCATGCTCCATGCATAGCTCTGGGTGATGAGATGGGGCTGCCCTCAGCAACTCCATCCTCTTCCCAGGTCAGCCTGATTCTGTGAGCTCCAGGCCCACATCCTCCAGAGAGCCCAGGGCAGGAGATGGTGCCAGGAGGGTGAGGCTATTCTGAAGGCCCCCATGGACTTTTACACTCTGCTTGCAGTGCTGCCCTTCTGTTCTTATACAATTACTTCCAAGTACAAACACAACGTGCAGCCTCATTTTAGAAAAGAGCTGGTGGTCAGAGTGGGTGGCTGCAGTATTTCTATCAGCCTCTGTGGTGTGCACCTCTTACCACTCTCTGATGGTTCAAAAGTCTCTAATGAGCCCAGCAAAGTCACCTTCTCTTTCTCTTCTTCTGCATCTTCTGTCTCTTGCCCTTATTGTTCCTTTCCTGTTGACTTTCCCTCTTAAGAGCACCTGAGGGCCTTCCAGGCCTTGATTAATCCCATAAAGTAAAGCTGGTTTTATGATAGCATTGAGCAATGCTTAACCCATCGGAATGTATACCCTAAGCAAAGCTGTCAACCAGGCAAAGGGTGTTCTTTTTCTTCTGGTGCTCTGCTCTTTGTCCCTGTCCCCAGCAGCCCACCTGCTGCTGGAACTTGTTCATGGAGTCCTTCTGCCAACTCATCATATTCTTGTTCCAGGAACTTTTCTGCTTTCAGTAAGGGGTCTTCTCCCAACCAGTATGCTCCTGCTTTTGCAGATACAGCACAGCTCCATGCATTTCCAGCCCCATCATATTAGTGTCCTAGCCAATCATAACAAACAAATGGGGTGGCTTCAACAACAGAAATATATTGCGCCACCATTCTGGAGGTTGGAAAGTCCAAGATTAAGGCATTGGCTGGTTGTTTCCTGTGAGGCATCTCTCCTTGACTTATAGATAGATATCTTCTCCCTGTGTCTTCACATGGTCTTTCCTCTGTGAATTTCTCTGTCCCAATTTCTTCTTCTTATAAGGACACCTGTTTTATTGGATTAGGGTCAACCCTCATCACCTCATTTAACCACACCATGCCTTAAAAGGCACTATCATTGAATACAGTCACATTCTGAGGTCTTGGGGACTTCAACATAGGAATCTGTGGGAGACTCATTTGAGCCCATAAGGACTCTCTCCTCACTCTCTCATTTCTGCCCATACAAAATGTATCCATAATTCTTTTCCCAGATTAGAAGTTTAAATTCGGCCCTTTCTGATCATTCCAATTTCTCTCCAAGTTCTTACAGCAATTGTCTGTAGAATGTATTTGGCAACTAATTCTGTAGTCTATTGTAATTTTTCTGTTGTCTTTAAAAGTCTGTATCTATTTAAAGTATTTTAAAGGGTACCTTGTATATACTGTACTTATATAAGTCCTGTCTTCTCAACTAGAGGAGAACTCCTGGATGGCAGCAATGGTCTGTCACTTAGCATGCCCATGACAGTACTCCAGCCCCTAAGCAAACATGGAGAGAGGGGTGCACAGCAGAACAAGTAATAAGATCCAACCACTAGTTACAGATAGCAGCTGGGAGGCCAGTCCCCAGGGACCTGGAAACATCAGAAGATCCACCCAGAAAGGCTCAAGTTGATGACCCTGAGGATTCTTAGGGACAGTAAGATCCCAGTTAGGAGTGCAGAGCACAGCAGTGGGGAACCCCAGGTCAGCAGTGGGGAATCCCAGCCATCTTGAGTCAAGTGGGCATATGCTTACCCAGAGACATCTGCACCTGAGGAAGCAGAGCCCCATCATTAAATAGGATAGACCCTAGACTCCGAGAGGAGGGTGAGACCGAACAAGATGGGATAAGAACCAACAGCAGAGCCCAATCTTGGGAACTGGGGCATTGAGGACCACATGAGAGCCCTGTGATCACACTGGGGCCCCCGTGCCAGTGATAGGTGGGTTAAGGGTATATCAGTGCTGTCTGCTCTGTATCACACAACTGGCTTAAAAAATGGGTGCCAAAGAGCCTCATGTAGTTTTCCTCTACTCTTCTCATAGCCTAAGACAGACAGAAAAGAGGAAAGGAAGCTGCATTGTTTGGATTTGATATGAGGATGTAGACAGCCAGGCCCTGCTAAAAGCTGTCTTAATTTCGACCTTCTGAAGACCACCTCCCACTCTTAAAGCCTAAGCCTTCATGAGCGCAATAAGACGGTCCTGCTGCCCTGCTACCCACTCTGCCTGGTCTCAGGGCATCCTGGCCTGCACACCTTGTGCCTCTTGAAAAATTCCATGCCATTTCCACTTAATCACTCAACCCAAGACCCTTGTATTGCCTCACAGTGTTTCCCTGACAGCCACAGAGTGATATATTCTCTTCTGTCCTGGTTCCTGCTGAGAAGCAATGAGCATTTATCCTCATTTGGAAGAATCAGGGCTGTTCTAACTGCATTGCACCTGCTGTTGTGTTTTCTGGGCAAGACACCATGCTGCTGTGGCCTCCTATCCCCCTCCTTCCTCCCTGGGCACTCTCAGGTTGCAAGTGTTTCTGCTTCCACAATATCAATCACATCAGAACACCCTTGCTGTCTAGAGTCACGTGATGTACCAACTTTAGTCCAATCTGGAAATGACAGGGGGAAAATCACATCAAAAGGAAAAGCCTACAGAAGTATTCGGTCTATTCAAGCCCAAAAGCCATCCAAAACCAGGTTCGAATAAATGTAGCAATGGCTTATTGATTTATCTTTAAACATTGCATTTCTTCCACTCCCTTGTCTTCATTCCTGTTGCTAAATGCAGCCTTATCTTTCATAATGAAAAGAGTTTGACTAATTGAAGTCTCAAGAGATAGGAGGGCTGTGGCCCATTAATCAAAAGCTGAGCATCGGGTAGAGTACTTCGTGCCCCACAGTGCCTCCCCCAGTCAGTCCTGGAGTCATAGCAGAGGTGACAGTGGTTGTAAAGAGCAGAGAAGGAGGGGATCTTGATGAATGTGGTGGGGAATGAGCAGCTTGAATCTACAAATAAGGATGCCCAAAGTCAATCTGACTAGTAGGCAGGCTATTAAAAAGTACTTCTGTGAAGTATTTTTAAGATCAAAGCAAGCATTACAAATATTTAAATAACAATCTATTGCTAGTTTTCTACATACTTTAAACAAAAAGAGTCAAACTTTTATTAGGAAATAATTGAATAAAAACTGAGGTCCGTTGCTTGCTCTCATCTCCATTCCCAGCAGCTTGTCTGGCCCCAACTTCCTCTTCTGAACATCATACACAACCCTGATACTTAAACTTAAACAAGTGAGAGCTGACATTTGTGCAACCGAAATTCTGCCTCAGCATTTAAAGCTGAATCAAAAACACATGCTTTCTTCATCAGATGTGAGGGAAAACAAACTATTTTTATCTCTGGGTATAACAAGTCACAAGCAATTCACTCTCCAATATTAACACAGAAACTTAACCCAATATTGCCAACAATGAAATCATTTTGCTCCCTATAATGCATCCATGATGATTTATACAAATATAAAGTTTAAATAGTAAAAATGGTATTTTCAGAGTACCCACTACATGCCAAGCTTTTTGCACATGGTATGGCAAGGTATGAGATTTCATAGTCACATTACAAAAGAAGTATTTTCCCAGAGAATAAATATATTATGGGTATGAGAAGAGGAAAGTAAGTCAAGTCTGCAGGGAGTTTTGAAAAAGAGAAAGACTGGAAAGAACTGTGTTCTCTTGTATGTTCTCCTGGTGTTCTCCTGTGCTCACCGCTTAGCTTGCTAAACGTGACCTTCCCAACTCCACTCCAAGGTCCATGCTAGGAAGGGCACTGGAAGGATCTGGAAAATGGTGTTGAGAGAAGACTGATGATGGACTGGGAGCCACAGGCCTGGGCTTCATTGCAGTCCCCATCTCTGTACCTATTTAAGAGGCCCTAAACAAGTCATGTGACCTCTCTTGAGCCATTTTCCTCACCTGTGAAATGGGATTAGCAGATAAAATTGTGTACATGAAATGCCTTATGAGCTGATAAAGCTATAAAATCATAGTAGGCCCCCTATAAATGCTAGCACTCTTTTCCCGTCTTCATTTCCCCTCTCAAATGCCATCTAAATAAGATGCAACTATAAATTAGATGACCTTTAAAGTATCTTCAAGCACTGAAAGTGCCATGTGCGGGAAGAGAGAAAATAAGTCCTTCACTTTCCTTTGCTCTTTATCTCACTTCAGGTTTACATTTCCAGGAGTTGGTCATGCCCACCTGAAGACATTCATTTCTCTGTAATTAGAGAGCAGGTCACAAAGCACCTGCTGCACTGCGGCTCGGGTCCTGTCATTCCTACATTCAATGTGCTAGGCACCAAATCCCAGCTCTCAGTTATTCCCCACACCACGCTATTTTCTTTGGGTTGGAAATATCCCCACCTGGAAAATTTGTCCTAGCTTTTAAAAATCAGGCAAACTGCACGACTTTGAAGATTTCCACCAAGCTCTCTGAATTGTAGACAGGCCAGAACAAGAATATCCAAGGTTGGTGTTTGTCATCTTCCTCACATTGGCTACTTGCTTAGTAATAGAAAGTATTTTAAGTTATCATAGTTGTCCTATGAAAGACACTACATAAAATGCAGTCATTGTAGAAAAGGTGTGTGTGTCTGCCTTTGTGTGTGTGTGTGTGTGCTTATATAAACGATGTTATGGGAAAGAGAAGTAGTTTTGACCACTGGAAGGCAGTACAGCATTTGAAGCAAAACTAAGATGTAACATCATCTAAGGAAATACGGGATGAGCACCTCCGGGCTTGGGTAACTATTGGAAGTAAATGTTTACAAGCCAAAACCGCAAATTCCCAATCATGAACAGAGGTCGTTTTGATTTCACTGCAAGCTGAAGATCACTATAATACCCCCAAAGCCTGGCTTTCACATCATCCAAGGGTCACGACTCATGCTACATTGAAGCGTATGAGTGTCTGCTTGTGTCACAAACCTGACAGAGCAGAGGTGGGGGGTGGGGGAAATGGAAGCAAAAGGGATAGACTTGACGCTGCACTTCCAGACTCTCATGGAAGCTCCAGGTCGCAATCTTAGTTCTAATTTCAGGTTCTGCCAGTCGAGTCTAGACATTTCTGGGGCGCCCTTTAAGTGGTCTCCAGCAGCCTTCTAGGCAGGTGGCTTCAGAGGGAGGTCCACACTGCAAGCTCAGCTCACCACAACTCAGGCTGACGGGGCAGTCAGCCATGCTCGGAGGCTGAATTTGGCAGGGACTTGCTGCCATCTCCCTGCCAAATGGTCTCTCGTGACTCAGAATCTCAACATTGTTTTAAAGAGAGGAAAAAAGTCACTTTCGGGGATGAGGTTCTTGGCCCAACTCTGCTTTATGTAAACACAGTCTATGACTATTTCAGTCTTCTGGATTTTGAGAAGCAGCTGCAAGGATGAACGGATTGGTGTTGGCCCAAATTAAAAAGAAGAGTGTTCAGTTCTTTCAGTGTTTGGAGAAAGAAGACCAAAAGCATCATCTCACAGGGAGCAGAATGTGAGCAGCCTGGCTAATGAGAAAATTAGAGGGATCCTCAATTTGAGAAGAACCCGCTCTACCGGAGTCTGAACTTGTGAAAATGGACACATTGGGTCTGGAATAAGAATTCTTACTCTACAAAAGGGTAAAATTGTGATCACATTGATGCATGATGCCTAGGATATTAAAAATGCATGATTAATTAAAGGTTAGTCTACCTTGTGTTTTAAAGGGACACACACCCATAACATGAAGCCAACTTCCTGTCCACGACTGTTGTCCTTACTGCCCAAGGAAGGGGAGCATTTGAAGCAAATGGACGAGTGAAGCAAACCCACCACTCATCCTGTGAACCACTGTCTTTGGAATCCACCCCAGGAGCCCAGGAGCCTTGCCTGTCACATGGATTTACTTCTTTATCAAGAATCCATCTGACTAAGGTACAAATCCAACATATTACTGTTGCTGATGCAAGAAAAACATAACTTAAGGAATGATCATGAATGCAAAGGGCAAGAGGAAAAGAGCTTTCGGAGACAAATAGCTCGATTTTTTGTAAATCAGTTTCGTACAACCTCCCTCCCCCATTTCATTCCTAAAAGTTCATTGAGAATGATCAGCCACGTGTAGGGTGTGAGGAATTCCATAAGGCACCCCAGTTTCTTCAATAAGTAAATGGCATTTTTAAAAGGGGAACTTTTATGGGTTAAAATATTCTTAAGAGATGTATTCATCAAATATACTGTATAAGCGTTGTTCATTTAGATCTTTATTAAAACAAAGTGTAAAAAGACATTTTTGAAGTAATTGGAGAAAATTAAGAATAGGCTGGGCCCTATTAGATGTTAGATAATTAGATTGTTACTTTAAATTTTATTGGATGTGATAATGGCATTGTCCTTAACTGGTAAGTGCATATCGAAGTATGTTTACAATTTGCTTTAAAGTTTTATTGCCAAAAGTGGAAAAGCAAGGGTGATAGATGAAATAAGAATGGCAGGCAAGGCCACACGCTGTTCTTCCATGTTTGTGCATGTTTGAAATTTTTCAGAATAAAATATTTTTGAAAGAAAAAAAAGGCACATTTAACTTGTAAAAGTCAGTGTCCCTTGAATTCTGGAACATTCATAAACATGAAAATCATGCTGCAGAACAAAATCCCCTTTGTTCAAAGAGAGCTGCTGTTGTACTCTCTGCTCTCTCATTTCTTTATTCACTCTATAGTATTCAGTGTAGGCTGACTGTGCTCCAGCACCAAGTCCAAGGGGTGGAGAATAACAAGGGCAGAGACATAGTCCTTGCCCTCCAAGCATCTATGATATTGACACAGTGCCATGGGAGCTTGGTGGAGGGCCTCAGTCGACTGCAGAGTTAGGCTTCTCAAAAGTGGTGATCTCTGTGGTGAGTCTTGGAGGACACAATGGGGTGGGGAACAGAAACAGTTGTTCCAGGCAAAGAAGGGAGGAATCTGTGCAAAGGCCCAGGGGCTGGTAAACCTTGGGTGTGTGCTGGGGCTGCTGCCTCCTCCCAAATGTCGGGGCACAGGGCAGTCAGTCTCACTTACCATGGTGACCACTTGGCTCTACAAACCCCCACTGCCCAAGTGCCCACAGACAAACCACACAACTGCTCTTCTTCTCACTCTTTTTTTAAGCCAAGAAAGAACTCACTGAAACAGCCAGTCGGTGGTGAGTCCAAGGCTTTCCTGACAGAGTGACCATGTTTGGCTTGGCTGAAAATCACAAAGCCTTGGTTTCCCAGTTGTCTGATTCTTTGTTCTCAAGGCCTGGTGCAGCATTACAGTGGGATGGCTAAACAGAAAAAAAAAAAAAAAAAGGAGGTCTATTTCTCTCTCTTCACACACATAAATATTTGCTCAAGAATGGAAGTGCCTAATTCTTAAGAATAACCAAATGCTTTGGACGTCTAAACAAGCAAATCATATACAAGGCAATTCAGTGTTCCTACTAATTGAGAAATTGTTTTTAGCAAGAAGATGTTCTGCAGCATGTTTTTAAAAAACAAGTTTTACAACAACAACAACAAAAAAGAAAATAACTGAATCACTATAAAACCCCCAAAGGTTGACTTTCACATCACCAAAGGGTCACATCTCACGCTACACTGAAACGTATGAAAGAGCGGCTGCTTGTGTTAGAAACCTAATGAACTAGAGGTGGGGGGGCGCAGAAATGAACGCAAAAGGGACAGACTTGAAGCTGCACTTTTGCAATCAACTAGCAGTTAGGAAGGACTTGATTTGCTGGGGCTAAGGAAAACAAATTTGGAGGTTCATTTTGCCTGTGAAATTAAAATTATACTTCAGTAAATAAAGCTGACGCCATTTAACCATGAACCCGGTGACATTTCCTGGCTTGCTGCAGCGTTTCTGCTCGTCTCCTTGTTACATTTGTTCAAAATACAAACACAGCATTTCCACGTTGCCACAGAAGCAAATGTGGGCTGACTGGCTGGTTTTAGCTGCTATGGTTTTTCTGTAACCTTTAACAATTGTTGTGACAAATAAGATTCTATGTATGGTGCAATTTCTAACTGTACAGTGTTTGTGAACCACGTCCATCTTCTCCAGGTTTGGTATTTGGTCGACTAAGTTGACGATGTCATTACCTTTCCTTCCATTTTACAAAAAAAAAAAAAAAAAAAGTTAATCTGAATCATGCTGAGAGTTTGGTATGCACGCTATACTATTCAAGGGAGCATTCTCTCCTATGTCAGAATAATATATTTATGTGTGTGAATCAGTATACTTGAATTTGTGGCAACGTTTTGTATTGATGCATATATATGACACCCAGGCTGACTACAATGGCTTCAAAGCATTTAATTTCTCTTAAATGGACTCAGTATCCTTGGAATGTGCTGTTTAAGTGTTTCTGAATTTTCTACACGCCATTTTTACAGGTCCATCTGTTTATGATGTGATGTGATAAACAATCACGTTGATTTTATGTTTCTTTTCAAAGAAAATGAATGTATATAGTACTAAGCAGTTGAATAAATTATTGAAAACATATACTTCATGGATCATGCCCACTGATAAAAATGAATTTATTTTATTTGTTGAACAAAGTGACTGTTCAAATTATAAGAATTTATATTGTCCTTATTAATATGAATGCCATCTATTTAAGTGTTGTTCAATATTGATATGTGTTCTCTAATAAAATATTTTAAACCTCTTTCTTTAAACACATAACACCCTAGTTCTTCAATCGTGGTGTGTTGTTAATGTCTCTTGAGAAATGGAGTGGGTAGTGCAGACAAAGAAAGTTGGTATCTTCAGCCAGCTGCATAAGGTAGATTGTAATAGTTTGCAAAGTGTCCTTTGCTTTTTGGATGACTAGGTATTAAGATTTGTTTTAAGATTTGTCTTCATTTATCCATTTGTAAGTAGCATTTTTTTGTTATAGAAATAACTCATTCATTATAGAAAATGTAGAAAATAAGTAAATAAGTATAGGAAGAGTAAAATAGAAGGTGCCTTTAAGTTTATCTTCCAAAGATAAAACATTTTCTTCAAGAATCTCATTTTTATATCCTCACTTTAAAAAAAAATAAAATAGAAAGTATACTGGAAAAAATAATAATAAATAGGGTAGATCGGACATAGGGTGTACAGGGACTGCATTCAAGATATGGGCAAGGACCAGAATACACCTGGATCATCAGGTTTAGAAGCAGGTAGTGGGGGAATGTGGTATTGGAAGTCAGACACATGGAAATGTTGGATGTGTTCAAGGCAGGACATTAAATTACCCATAGGCAAGGCAATAGGTTATGAGGGCCAAGGTCGGAGAAGATCGCCGACAACACAACTGTGTTTTGGTGGAGTGCTTTGATGGAGGTTCTTCTCTGGCCAAGGGCTCAGAACCTGGAAGCCTCAGGGCTACCCTTTCGGCCCCACTCCCTCAGTGGGACTCCTCAGCAGTATGGTTTCCTCCTTGGGGGCATGAACTCTGGAGTCAGATTGTCTGGCAGCTGTTACAGGCTCCAAATTCCCTCAACCACTCGCCACTTAGAAGATCTCAAGGCAATGTTTCAACATCTCCAAATCTTCACTTCCTCTTCTCAAAAATGAGAACAATGGCTACTGCGCATCATTAGAGGGCTTCTGGGCTAATGAAATAAAACCATGCAGGTAATGATTTAAGGAAATGCCTGACATAGAGTTAGCACTCAGCAATCACAGGTTGTTTTTTTTCTCATTGATCTTGCTAGGGGATTTTTGTGGCTGTCACTTTGACTATCCACAAAGGTGAGCATCTGCGTCCCGATGAGGAGGGATCATTATTTCCCACCCAAAGTCCTTGGCATATAAGTCAAATGATAGTAATACAGGAGCTAAAAAGAAATGATTTAGGCAGTTAGGGTAAAAGAGTTCTCGGTAGAATTTCCTTTTAACAAAAAGCAGCCCCAAAATAATTTCTTTTCTAACAAAAAGCAGCCTGAAAAATCAAGCTGCAGGCATAGACAAGCAAGCTTGAAGCTTGCATAGGTAAATGCCAGCAGTTATACCAATAAAAAAGGGATACCCGGAAGCCAGTTATATTCAAAATGGAGGTTTTCCCTTCCCTTTTCTTTGTTGCCACATGCGCAGGTAACATGGCACAGGCCAGGTAAAGACCTCATTTGCATAATGAAAGATTAGGGTGGGATGGCCAGCCTCCTCTGGCACTATGTAAATGGCACACCTGGTCCAACCAATCCACTATGCCCCATGTAAATGAGACACCGCCTCCTCAAGCTCATCTATAAAACCAACCAAATAAAAGTGGCTCACACAATAAGAAAATTGTTAATACCATTATTAATACTTCGGCCTGAAAACATGCATCTTTGCCAAGATGCTCTCCAGTCAAACCACCTGGGTTTGAATCCTATCTAGTGATTTGTTAGAATGTTTGCCAATGAGCTCTCTGGAAAAAAAAAAAAAAAAATGCCACATGATCTGTGGCATTTTGTCAGTTTTTGTGGTGTAAATTATCCCACAATGGCCAAATTCAAGGTAGCAACATGATGTTGCTGAACACACTGTTGGGAAGAGGTGTGCACAGTCAGTTCTCAAGAGCCTATACAAGCCAACTTCAACACTCCACTGATCCCACCCATGCCCCTTAGCAGCATGTGACCTAAGCCTACCTAGTGTTCATTTCCTTATCTGTAAAATGGGATAATAAGAGAAGCTTCCTCATTGGACCGATACATGCAAAGAATGTCTGTGTAGTTCATAATAAACATTCAATGAGTCTTAGCTGTTGTTGTTGCAATCGCTGTTATTGTTAACACAATGCTGATGCCTATTAGCACAGACCACAGACATCTCAGAACAGCAAAAGTGTCCATCTGCACACATTCCCTAGTAGATCAACTTTTCTGAAATATGTGTGGCAGCATTACAATCCTTTTTTTGGTCATCATATAGCACCTACTCCTTACACTCACCCATACTGAATTTGTTAAGTCTCTGCTTCAGACTCCAAAGTTTTGGGGTTAACTCTGTCCCTTTACTTTTCAATTTTAACCAAAGCATTTAATGATTCTACGAACTAGCTTTCTTAGATAAAAGGCCTGTTAATGCTAAATCATCCTGCCAGCCTATTATTATTATTATTAATTCTCCTGTTTATAAATACAAATTGCCTTCAACAGAATTTATGAAAAACAACTATTTTATTATGTTGTGTAGGTGGAGGAAAAAATACTTTGTACTCACTCCTCACATGTTATTATGTTCTGATCCATATACTCATTTCAAAATTATATATGCACATGATAAACTAAACAAGTAAAAGCACGGCAGTATCATGAGGTTGGAATGGGCTCTGAGTTTCTGAATCCTATCACTGCAGCCTCGTTGCAGAAACTGTACATAGGAGGACAAGAGCAAAATGGGAAACAACTTACAATTTTTGTTGTTGTTGTTGTTGTTGTTGCTGTTGTTGTTGTTTTGAGACAGAGTTTTGCTTTTGTTGCCCAGGCTGGAGTACAATGGCGTGATCTCGGCTCACCGCAACCTCCGCCTCCCGGGTTCAAGTGATTCTCCTACCTAATCCTCCTGAGTAGCTGGATTACAGGCATGTGCCACCATGCCTGGCTAATTTTGTATTTTTAGTAGAGATGGGGTTTCTCCATGTTGGTCAGGCTGGTCCCGAACTCCCGACCTCAGGTGATCCGCCCGCCTTGGCCTCCCAAAGTGCTGGGGCTACAGGCATGAGCCACTGCGCCCAGCCTACAACTTAGAATTTTTATTAATCACCAGAAGAGCTGTGTTCTCAAAATTAAAGCATCTCTGCTGAGCTACTCTGGCTCACTCAGGGTTTCCTATACCCAACTTGCTTGCATCTAAAATGTCCAGGTTTGAGGAATGCCACAGAAGGAATGTTTGTGTCCCTCCAAAATCGATATGTTAAAATATCATTCCCATTGTAAAACTATTTGGAGTTGGGGCCTTTGGGAAGTAATTAGGTCATGAGGGCAAAGCCTTCGTGAATGAGATTTTTGTCCTTACAGGAAGAGACCCAGCTGGGTGTGGTGGCTCATGCCTGTAATTCCAGCACATTTGGAGGCCAAGGCCAATGGATCACTTGAGCTCAGGAGTTCGAGACCAGCCTGGACAACATGGTGAAACCCTGTCTCTACTAAAAATACAAAAATTAGTTGGGCATGGTGGCACGTGTCTGTAGTCCCAGCTACTTGGGAGACTGAGGCAGGGGAATCGCTTGAACCCATGAAGCAGAGGTTGCAGTGAGCCGAGATCTTGCCACTGCACTCCAGCCTGGGCAACAGAGCAAGATTCTGTCTCAAAAAAAAAAAAAAAGAAAGAAAGAAAAAAGAAAGAAAGAAAGAAAAAGAAGAGACCCCAGCCCAGATAGCTTCCTTGTCCCTTCTGCTATGTGAGGCTCCAGTGAGGAGATGGCCACCTATGAACCAGGCCTTTACCAGATACCAAATCTGCCAGTGCCTTGCTTTGGAACTTCCCAGCCTCCAGAGCTGAGAGAAATAAATGTCTGTTGTGTATAAGCCACCTATTTATGTTATTTTGTTACAGCAGCCCAGATGAACTAAGACAAGGACAAATTTCAATGCTCACATGCCACTAGCCCTATGAACCAAACACTAATGAAAAAGCTGAAATTGAGAGTAGAGTCATGACCAGGACTTATTCTGGAAGGGAGGCCCTGATCATAAAGCAATGGAGATAGGAAATGAGTGAAGAAGAGTGGAATCTTGCCCACTAAGAATACATGGTCCAAGAACAACCAGCCAGATTGTGCATTCCTTTTTGGTTTGGGCTGCCCATGGAGGAGTCATAAGGTCAAAAGACAGCAGTGAAAGCAAAGGCAGAAATTTCTTCCTCTCTGTGGGTAAAGGAGCAAATACAAAGAGAAAAGCAGACAGTCTTCCTGCCCTCTTCATATAAATGCCATATGTGGATATAAATTGAAAAGTAATAGTTTCACCAATCTCTAGTCCTACTCCCTAGAGGTAACCACCCTTACCATTTTCTTGTGAGTTTACTCATTCAATGCATAGCTATTAAAAATGTGTTACATGCCAGGCATCATCTTTGACCACATTAGTGAACAAAACAGAATAACATAAGGCTTACTCTATGAAGCTAACATGCTAGAACAACTTCCAGAAATGCTCTGTAAACATGCAAATATGTGGATTGCATAAATATCCTTATAAAAACAGAATGAGCCAGATATTGATTGGTTATATTAGATGCATCTCTATAGATCAGTGATTGGGCCATCAGCCCATGATTATCTTAGATCCCTGGGTTGTTGCCGTAACAAACACACCACAAAGTTAAAGAAAAGTCCAGTCTCCTGTCCTTTGGAAAGTTATAATTTGATATTATGAGTCCTACAAAACAACTTTGAGAGCTTATTTTAGAGCTTCTAGTATTTTTAGGGGCCATGAGTATATTTCAATCATGTTGTCACTGCCTAAAACATTTTTGAAACTGTTTTGAGACTGCCTTCAGAGTTAATTTATGTGCGGTACCTCCCCCAACAAATTCCTTATTTACTTATTATTGGAAATAATACTAACCTTGACCACAAAACATCTTTCTCCAATACAAAAGGTGAACCTCACCTGCGGAGGAGACAGTTTCAGAGGTCCTCTCTGGTTGAGTCCGTAGGTGACTGGTGCCAAGACGTTGGCCAGGTCATCCTGTTGGCCAAATGCAAGCTGGGAGGATCAGACCACTATAAAAAGCCATGCTGAATAAACCCAGTGGAAAAAATTAGGTCAATGGATTTTCAACTTTTTTTTTTTTTTTTTTTAGACGGAGTCTAACTCTGTCACCAAGCTGGAGTGCAGTGGCACAATCTTGGCTCACTGCAACCTATGCCTCCCAGGTTGAAGCCATTCTGCCTCAGCCTCCTGAGCAGCTGGGACTACAGGCACGTGCCACCAGGCCCAGTTAATTTTTGTATTTTTAGTAGAAATGGGGTTTCACCATGTTGGCCAGGATGATCTCGATCTCTTGACCTTGTGATCCGCCCGCCTCAGCCTCCCAAAGTGCTGGGATTACAGGCGTGAGCCACTGCACCCAACGCAACTTTTTTTTTTCTTTTTTAACAGTGCAATCCTTTCTTTGGATGAAATCTTACTCAGAAGCTCAATATGCAAAAGAAAGAAAAACAGTAGTTCTGGACGGATGTTGGGAGTGGGATAAGACCCCAACCACTCAGAACCACTCCCCAACACACACACACGCACACTCTCCACAGTGACTACTGAGGGGCCTCTAGAGGGCACACAGGACACTGTGGAGCATGATTTAAGCACCGCTGGACTACACATTCTTCTGGGGCAGTTATCTTACCTTCCCATAGACACCCAGCCCATAGCCATTGGTTAATAAAGGTTTTCCAAATGAGAAAGGGGATCAGGTAGTAAATGGCTGTTGAAGGAGTAGAAGGTGGGGGGCTCTCAAAAGAGCTCAACATTTAAAGGAAACTACTAAAGAGCAATGGAAGGCCCACTGCTCTTGATCTACCAAAGATCATTACCAAACAGTGGTTCGTATCTGCAAGAACAATTTCCTATAGGTTGAAATCCAGAGCAGACAGAAGTTTTCGAAGGCTGGGGAAAAAAAACAGATGGGGCATCCTAGCACTCTTTGAATTCATGACATGAATGAGTAGGAGGTAGCCCATGGTCTGGGGGAATGGGGTGATGGTAACTGATGACAGAGGAGGAGACAAACGCTCCATTTTCATTTTGCTCTCTACTCCTCCAGCAGAGATAATAATCAATTTGAAACCTAGGGAAGTAACACAGGGATCAAGTGGACATACATGGGAACCATGACAAGGGCAGGTGCTGGGGTGTGGTCAGGAGGACCCTGGCTCTGAAACCACCCTTGAGGGTACCAGTAGAGAGGCAGGACCTGGTGGGTCTCTGAAGTGCCCAAGTGGTGCTCTTCTCCACCTTCCCTGGCAATCCCTGAATACACTGATACGTACAGTTAGCCAACGTTCAGTTATGGTTTCCAGGGGCAGGCATTGTTCCAAATGTTGTACATATACTAACTCGTGCAATGCTCCCAACAGAACTATGAAGTAGTTTCTATTGTTTCCCTCCTTTTACAGAAGGAAAACTGAGGCTCAATGGGGTTTAGGGGTTTGAAAAATTTTCAAACACAAAATTCTCACTCCAAGTAAGTGGCAGAGCTTGGATTTGAACCAAGGTACTTTAACTCCAGAGACCGATTTCTTAACCAATATGCCCTCCTAGACACTAGACTCTCAGTTTTATTCCCAGTAAAGACTCAAGTTGAAGGACACAGCTGATATCTGTGGGCAAATGAGCTTTGTGAGGGGCTGCCCTATGGGCAGTGTAAAACCAGGGTACCCAGAACAGATGGGGTGTGAAGGAGCCTGCCCAAGGTGGACACAGCCTGGAAAAGCTAAAAGAAACTGCTGCTCCCTGAAGGCAGCTCATCCCAAAAGGATAAAAGGAGTCTTAGAACTGAGCCCGCCACTTTATTCATTCCAGATTCACCAACTGGATTAAGCTACTCCTTCAGGGGATGGGTGGAGGAAGAGTTGAGGAGTGGGCAGGACACACTCACCCTAACAAGGAGCACAGAGGGAGATAGGAAAGGTCAGGGCAATGGTGGGACCCAAAGTTGGGTAGGAAGCAAAATTCAGGACAGGACAAAGAGCCAGCAATAAAGCAAAGTGGAGAGACTAGATCTCTGCAAATGGTCTAAACCAGCAGATACCCTGAGATTGAAGAAGCTATGAAAGGTGGACCCAAGAGCTGAGCAAAGGGTCAGCAACCAGGGCATGCGCTAGGTGGCTTCAAACACCTCCTTAGGATAGGCACTTTACACACACTGTCTAATCTATTCTTCGCAGTCAGCTTTTAAAGTCCAGAGTATGTTCCTTTTACAGATGAGGAAACTGAGGCATAGCACAATTAAGCACCTGCTCATTTCCTGCTGTCCAGGGCCAGTATCATGTTCCTTCTCTCCGTATAGCAAACTGACTTCTTGCAAAGAAAAGAAACTTGCTACAATGCGAAACATTCAAATGCTGCCCTAAATTAGAGCATGGCTTTTCAAATTCTCCTCCTTGTATAATAAAGCTCCTAGTAACATGTTTAATATGGTTTTTCTCCAAAAACACATTCACTACCCACCTTTGATAATATTCTAACATCCTGAAATCAAAGCACACAGTTTTAGAAACATAACAGAATATCTAGACTAAGGGCATCCCTGAACATAGAGTTGTGGCCACTACACCAGCCTCCAGTTCCCGAAGCAAGCACTGTGACACCATACAACAGCTGGGACAATCTGATATATTTGCTTTCTGATGAGGAAGCCAATGAGAGACCCAGCCCCTGTAAAACATGGACACCAGTATTGAAAGTTTTTATTCCTTTTGCAGCTAATTCCAGCCTTGCAGCTTGGAAGGCTCTCTTAGGACTCAGAGTTGAAATTCTCCAAATAGTAAATATTGCTTCCAGAAAATTTCTTCCCAGAGTTCATCACGGTAACACATTTTTTAATTACTTGCAAAATGAGCACCAGTTAATCCCCTTGCTCCCTATTAGCCGGTGACTGGAGAGATGCTGATTTAATAGCTGCTTGCCACCCACATGAAGCGGGGATCCTGCTACTCTATGATAAGGATTTCCTAAGGGAAGAAAGGGACTCTCCTCTCCAAGCTCAGTCCCATGTGGACCGGGAGGTTTGAGAGGTTTGAGAAGAATTCACACCCATTTTTAGAAGAGACATCCTCACATTGTCACAGTGTGCCTGCCACTGTAAACCTAAAGAGGACATGAGGACAAAGCCAGAAAGACAAGACCTTCATGCCTCAGGCACAAGGTCCCCAGGCACTGTTTTGGACTGCAATCACATAAGAAAGACTCTACAGAAAATGAAGAAAAACAACTCCAATGGACAAGCATCCTTTTCTAGTTTGCTACGGTTAGAAGCTGTCTAGACAGGCAGTAGAGTTCTCAGCCCAGGCAAGTAAAAGCATGGTACATTGACATTCAGGAACCTCACCTTGGATATGGCAAGAAATTCGTGAGGCCAGAGAACCACCCCGGCTGCCCTTATAGATAATGTCCCAGGTATTCTAGGCCCAAAATTTCCTGCCCAGATGGTTCTGAGATTGCCTCCAGAACAGACTGAAGGCCATGTAGATGACCACTAGTGCACTTGGACATATTAAGAAAATCTTCCCCATCTCCCTGGGTGCCCGTGTGTTCTGAATCTCCCATCTTCTCTTACCTCTTTCCTCACCCAGCCTGGAGCTCTTGCTTTAGACCTGGACCACAGGAGCCCTCAGTTTCCTGGTTCAGTCACCCTTTCCCTGCAAAGTGCAGCAAAACCAATGATCTACCTCAAAAATAACCATTGCTGCCACTCGTGGAGTACTCCCTACGTACCACGCAATACTCTGTAAGATAATAAGAAATGTATTTGGTCTTTGTTCCTGGTTCCTAGCACAGAGCCCCTAAAATCTTTGGAATTTCTAGAGTGACAGGAGTGTCTTCGGTCACATCTGAGTTCATGCTAATGAGGTGACTTAAGGTGGAACCCCTAGAGAGCCTCAGGATGTGGCTGGTTGCCAGGAAGACCAGGTAGTAGAGGATGGAAACATTCAGCCCCACCAGTCAACCTCCAAAAAGAAGAGAGTGCTGGAGACTAAGCTCTATTGAAAACTCTTGAACAAGATATGATGTGTGAACACATCCAGGTGCTAGGGGCGTGCTGTAACCAGAGAGACTGTGGAAGCTCCATGCACATTGACCCATACCTGCCCTGTGCATTCTTTCTGTTCAGCTGTTCCTGAGATGTATCCTTTATAACAAACAGGTAAACATAAAGCAAGTGTTTCCCTGAGTTCCATAAGCCATTATAGCAAATTATCAAGTCTAAGAAGGAGGTTGTAGAAACCCCCAATTTGTAGTGAAGTCAGACAGAAGTTGTAGGTGACCTGGGGACCCACTACTTGGAATGGACATCTGAAATGGGGGGCAGTCTTGTGGGGTCCACACTAACTCCTGGTAGCATCAGAATTGAATTAAATTATAGGGTACCCAGATGGTGTCCAGAGAGTTGGAGTATTTGTTGGTATTGGAAGGCCAACAGCAACAAACCAAAGCAGAATGCTAAATGCCTTACATTTAATGCACTAAATTTGTGGCTCGCAGCAACATCATAGGTGGTAGTTATTAATTCACATTTTCCATATTAGAGAATAGAGGTCTAAAGAGGTTAAGTAACTTGCCCAGGGTCAAGCCACTGGGGAACCCACCCTGTAATACAACACATTATCAGTGAGTTCCTGTTGGATTTAGACCCTGAACCACACGTGTCCTTGATCAACAGTACAATTTCAGCTGCTACTCTGACCTTTGACATGCTGTGCATCAATGGAAGAATGATGAGATTCATAAATTTGGAAAGGAGAGCTTTGATTCTCATAAAACATTGCAACATGCAGGCTGGGAACCACAGCTTACAACCCGAAGCCAGAAACAGGAACTTCAAGGGTGTTTTACTGTGCTGACCCTCGTAACCCCACAAACACCCATAAGACAGGGGTTCATCCTAAATTAGGTGGCCAAATATACATATTCAATAAGCTACAGGAGGAGTCTTGAATATTTATGAGAGAAGAAGCATGCTCATGTGCAAGTGAGGTTCATGCTCCCCTGTGAGACTATGTTCAAAAAATGCAGCCTTAGCATGATGCGAGAGTCATGCAAGTTTTAGGAGCTCTGATGTCAAAGGAGAAGCAGAGGACATGAAAACTCTCACTGCACTTCCTCCCTAGACAGGACAGAACCACCTCATGGTCTGTGGTCTCTCATCAGGAGGGAATGTGGGGTTGTTTTGTCAAACCGCAAAAGGGAGGAGCAGCACCAGGTGGTTGGTTGAACTCAGTGCTGCAGTCTTTTGAAAGGGTTAGTTTCTGTTTAGCCCTTAGGGAAGAAAGACTAATAGCCGTTAGCGAGGGATGGGGGACAATGAGGCGTGTTCAACCTCCCATCATGTCATGACTGGGAATGCAATTTCCAAGGTTTATCTGGGGTCCTCTTGGCCAAGAGGGGGTCCATTCAGTCAGCTGAGGGTGCTTAGAGTGTTTTCTTTCTCACCTGGGTCCCACACCAACCACTTCCCCTTTCCCATTCAGAAGTACTTCCTAGTTCACCAGCAGACATGAGAAGGCTGGTGCTGTTTTCACTGTGCCCCCAACCCCATACATTTATCTAAGCTACATCAAGAATAAAATAATCTCCACTGTCATTTATCAGTTCCCATTAACTTTACACGCTATGCCTTATTATCTTTTCAAAAAATCCTGCAGGGAAGCATCTTTTTCTCCATTTTATGAGCAAGAAACCATAGCTTCCTAGGATATTTTGACTTTGCAGTATAAGTTTCCATATTACTTTTTTTGTCTTAAAAAACTTTTGACTAGTCTTAATCACTTCATCTACTAGATCAATTTTAATAAGTTAGAATTAGCTTTCCATGTTCCCAGGAAAAAAAAATCACTAGGATTTTGATTCAAATTGAATTAGATTCATAATTTTTTTTTCTTTTTTGAGATGAAGCCTTGCTCTGTCACCCAGGCTGGAGCGCAGTGGCACAATCTTAGCTCACTGCAACTTCTGCCTCCCATGTTCAAGTCATTCTCCTGTCTCAGCCTCCCAAGTAGCTGGGATTACAGGCACCCAACACTATGGCCAACTAATTTTTATATTTTTTTAGTAGAGATGGGGTTTTGTCATGTTGGCCACGCTGGTCTCGAACCCCTGACCTCAGGTGATCTACCCACCTCAGCTTCCCAAAGTGCTGGGATTATAGGTATGAGTCACCATGCCCAGCCAGATTCACAAATTAATTTAGAGGAATTTGTATCTCTGCTCTGGGCCTCTCCTCCTGGGCAAGGGGACAAGGCTGGGGGTGGAGCCAGGGCTGGGCAAGGATGTAGAGGGGCTGGTTCAAGAACAGGAGGCACATCCATGTGTGGGTCCCCATACAAGGGACATCTACCACCACTGCCCCCAAGGAAAGCTTCAGACATCAAGACAAAGAGGTTATAGAAACAAATCTGAATCTGAAGGTAAGGATAGAGAGTAGGTCCAAGCTGTCAAAGGGATCAGAGTCTAGAGGAGGAGAGGAATGCAGGTGACGAATGCAAGCAATGAGGGGGCCATTGCAGGGAGGACACTACATACCTGCATGTGGCCTGGAGCCAGCATCACCACTGCCCTCTCCCTCACTCCATGACAAAGCGGTCTGGGAATCTGAGTGGACTTCACAGCACCATTCACACCTCTTTCTAGGACAACAGGTCCCAGAACTGGCCATGGCATCATCAAGAGTCGAGCATTCTTAAGTCACTCTGGCTGCCCACGCCTGCTCTGACCAAGGTCTTAGGGTCAGAATGAAGACCTAGGTCCCTGTGTCAGAAGATGAGGGAGTGGTGAGAGATAGGGGAGTTTAATGGGAGGGAAGTCCATGGGGCCAGAAGACCAGAAGGTCACGAAGTCTGTCACAGTGGGTACCTGAGCTACATCCTGCTAGCTTCTGGAATGAGTGGGTGATGAGACATCCTGAAAGG
Source organism: Chlorocebus sabaeus (assembly GCF_047675955.1). NCBI lineage: Eukaryota > Metazoa > Chordata > Mammalia > Primates > Cercopithecidae > Chlorocebus > Chlorocebus sabaeus. The sequence continues at coordinate 26,341,089 of NC_132911.1, read as the reverse complement.
CAGGTGGACTGTACTATCTGCTCAGTGACTGCCCAGGTGCTAGTGCTGCTCAGTACAGTACTCCTGAAGGCAGTCAGTTACTTAGGAATTTGAGAGAGAACCATCTCCCACATTCCGGTCCCCTTAACATCACACTTATTTTGATCTGTCTCTGACAAAGACCCATGACCACAGAATGCTTTAGACACCCACTGCCATGGCACAGGTGTCTCTGCTGGGACTCTGAGGGACAGCAAAGACCCAGTCCCTATTCCTACCTCATCTCCTTCTCTGCAACCTGGCCTGTCCATCATGAACAATGAGTTCCCAGGACCAGAGGCAGGCTGAAGTGAACTGCACAGGCTTTCTAGAACATCTGTTTCAGTGGGGATCCGTGGAGCAGACATCCTTCCAAATGCTTAACCACCCCAGCCTCATGAGGAGAGAGAAAAGCCACACAGAGCAAGCCAGGCAGGGCCAGGGGCCCAGAGCCAGAGCAGCTGTGCATCCAGCCCAGCTCTGCTCACAGTCCCTTCACCTCTCCCAGAGGAGCCACCACCCCCAGCCCAGTGGCACATGGTCTAGGAACAAACTAGAGCCTCCCCTGCTGGGGATGGAGTGAGAGAGAATGAGTGGGGTAACAGGTTAGAGAAGCATGAACAGGATCTCCTAGCCCCATAAACAACCAATTGAACAGGGATAGAAGCTGTGGTTTTCATTGAGGGAAGATGTCAACAGGTGCACTAAAGACCCACCTGAACCTTTTGCAAGGTTACTCCCCTTTTATCAAAGACAGTGTATTAGTCCGTTTTCACACTGCTATAAAGAAATACCCGAGATTGGGCATATTAGTTTATCCTTATGCTGCTATGAAGAAATACCTGAGACTGGGTAATTTATAAAGGAAAGAGGTTTAATTCACTCACAGTTCTGCATGACTGGGAGGCCTCTGGAAACTTACAATCATGGCAGAAGACACCTCTTCACAGGGTGGCAGGGAAGAGAATGAGTGCCCAATGAAAGAGGAAGCCTTTTATAAAACCATCAGATCTTGTGAGAACTAGCTCACTATCGTGAGAATATGATGGGGAAACCACCCCCATGATTTAATGATCTCCACCTGGTCCTTCCCGTGACACGTGGTGATTATGGAAACTACAATACAAGATGAGATTTGCGTGGGGACACAGCCAAACCATATCACTGGGTAATTTTTAAAGGAAAGAGGTTTAATTGACTCACAGTTCTGTATGGCTGGGGAAGCCTCAGGAAACTTACAATCATGGTGGAAGACAAAGGGGAAGCAAGCTTGGGCCTTCTCACAAGGCAGCAGGAGAGAAAAGAATGCAAGCGGGGGAAATGCCAGACGCTTGTAAAACCATCAGATCTCATGAGAACCCACTCACTATCACGAGAACAGCATGGGGGAAACTGCCCCCATAATCCAATCACTTCCCACCACTTCCCTAAACACCTGGGGATTGTAATTCAAGATGAGATTTGGGTGGGGACACAAAGCCTAACCATATCAGATAACTTTTCTTTGCAAAAGCAAATGCTAAAATAGAAAACATAGAAAAACACAAATTAAAAGCACCATGCAGAGATAATCACTGTTAATCTTTGGATATACGAACTCTGTATTTTTGTCATTTGATATAGATGTAGTTATAGACAGAGAAGAATGGCACTTACCTAAACCCCAATTGTTCCAAATTTATGTTTTTTGGAGTTTAGATTTACTTCCAAAAGAACAAAATAATACAGAGATACAGTGATTTTGATGAATATTTTAGCCCGTGTTTGGTGTGTGTATGCCTGTGTGTGTGTGCGTGCATGTAATCTCTAAGAACACACACACATGTTTTCTTGCAGCACAACTATTCCTTCAGCATACCATTGTCATCGGCAGCCCATGGGATCACTCTTTCCCAAAGCTCTGTTACTCTGTATGGTTCCATTACATGGTTAAACATGTAAAAAATCTTTTAGAGCAATGCAATTTTTTAAATTCTTCTAGCAATTAGACTCCTGAATAAATAATTTCTTCTGTGTACACAAAGTATATTTAACAAAAATGTAGCTTATTTTATTCACTTAGCAATAGTATAAAAATAGCTAATGTTCCTCAGGCTAATGTTATAGGCTTAATATTATTCTAAGTGCTTTAGTTACATTGGTATTTATAACCAACCTAGGATGTAGGTATGACTACATGCCTCTAATTTACAGATGAAGAAACCAAGTCACAGACAAGTTAAGTAACTTGCTCAAGGGCACACAGCCAGCAAGAATTGGAGCCTAGGCTCAGGGCCAGGTGGTTGACCTCAGAGCTTTTATGCCTAATCATTATCCACATATTGTAAAATCAACAAAAATGACACGAAATAATTCTTAATAGCTATAGAATTTTCTATTATATGTTCATACCATGAGTTCCTTAACCAATGCCCATCGTTGCTTGTTTAGGCTATTTCCAATGTTTGCCTATTATAAAACACTTCCATAAATAACTTCATGGCTAAATCTTTGCACATATCCACTCCTACTTCCTTAAGATTAATAAATGAAAGTAAAACTTAGCATATGCATATTGTAAGCTTTGATACAGATGGCCACATTGCTCTCCAGAAGAACACACGTTAGGGTTTTTCTTTTACTATAAATATTTTTTTATTGACACATAATAATTGCACATTCTTATGGGGTACATAGTGATGTTTCCAAACATACAATGCATAGTGATCAGATCAGGGTCATTAGCATACCCATCATCACCAACATTTATCATATCTTTGTGTTGGGAACATTCAATACCTTCCTTCTAGCTACTTGAATTAGATAAATATTATTGTTAACTCTAGTCATCCTAGAGTGCTATAGAACACTAGATCTTTTCTATTTAGCTGTAATTTTGTATCCTTTAACAAATCTCTCCCCATCCCCAAGAACCTATGTCAATTTACCTTTCAAATAACAATGTTTGAAATTAGTACAGATGTCCCCATATCCTCATATCATTGCATACTATCATTCTATTTTCTTCTTAGTCTTCTGATGGACTAAACAGGCACCTTGCTATTTAAGCATATTTGATTACTAGCAAAATGGACTGTCACTTCATAAACTTTTTGACAATCAGTACATCTTCAGCTCTTTTTACACCCTTTGTCTCTCTTTCCACTGTGTGTCTTTCCTTGTTAAATTGTAAGAGCTCTTTATATATTAAAGAATTCAACTCTTTATTGCATAGGCAGCAAACATTTTCCAAGGGTTTTGTTTATCCTTGAATTTTGTTTATATTGCCTTTTGACATAATGTGCTTTTGTTTTGTTTTATTTTGAATTTTTTGGAAATCAAATCTGTGAATATTTCCTCTATGATTTCTGATTTGGGTTATGTTTAGAGTCCTGGGCTGTTATGTGATTTTTACTTGTGTTTTTGTCTCATCCTTGTAAGTATATGAGTTATATTTAACTCTTTTCTTCAATCTGGAATTTAGTTTGGTGAAGATGTAAGATTAGAGTTCTAAATTTCTTTAATATCTAATTATTCCAGCAAATCCAGGTGGCTGACTTTCAATCCTTGCCACTGCTTCTATAAATCCACATGAAATGAATGAGGGAGGCGTTCAGTCTTTAGAACCTTTATAGATGTCTTGTCTGTTGTCCCCAGAAATCTTTTAATTAAATTTATCCCAATGTCACAATGAATACTGAATCAGAAAGCCACTTCATTTATTTTTCACTTCCAATTATACGCAGTTGTCTCATTTCACTAGACGCAGCAGATAAACTAATTCGATGTACTCCAAAGATAAAATAGCTCATCACCATATAAAATTTTAAACTCACTCCTCTATCAATTCAAAGCCTTATATTCATAGAGAAATCAAGGCTTTACAAAATGAATCTCCCTCTATCCTTGTCATGCAAGTTGCACAGCGTGGATCAGAACAACTCCCAGCCCCGTGTCCTGCTGCTGCGGCTGCTCGGCCCCAGTGAAAGAGGCTGTCCAGGTGCCTGGGTCTTCAGAGGTGGGCCCTGGATCGGGTGAAGCTCCCTCAGCACCTCAAAAGCTGGGGCCAATCAGCCCTAGCAGCCCGTGAGTCACGCATTTCCAAAGCTTCACATTTCCTTCCAGTCTCAGAATTTGGAAAACAGAAGCAATTTCAGAACCAGATGTGACCTCTGCAGCAGCTTCCAAAACAATCACTCACTCCCTTATTTGGCTGGAGATCCCACAGATAAGTGGGGCCCAGGCTGCACACATCTAGTCTTGGGTGTGGAGCATCGCTGGCCGTTGGTGATTCTTAGAGAAGGAAGTAGACAGAAAATGGAGAGAAGAAAAAAGAAGATAATTCATGGTTTCCCTCTTTCCAGGCTATCAGCAAACCTAAAAGGGTTGCTGCTGTGAACTAAAATTTATCTGAGAGATATCACACAATAAACGGTTAATTTGTACCCAGCTTGGGTTTTGCGTGTGTGCGGCAGAAGCTCTATCAATTAACTCCTTTCTCATAAAGGGCCATTTGAAATAATGGTGATTTCTGAAAATGTTTAGTGATCCTTCTAGTTCACGGGCCATTTCTGAGGATCTCTTATTCTGTGTCTTCTAAATATAACAAAGGCTTTAAAATTATATTTTCAATCTCCATCTTCCTCTTGATCCCTGAGTCCCTGGTACCTCAAAGCCAGGGTGTGTGCTCTGGCAAATGACACAGTGTCCCTCTGCCATTTATACGATGCACTCTCCAGGATGGGTGGCCCCAAGCCCAGTTCCCTGTTCTTTATTCTACAGAGTGGGTGACCTCATGGCCTTTGGCATCAGACCCCTGGGTTCAGATCCCAGTTCTGACACTCACAGTAAAGTATCCACTCTTCGCTGTGGTTTCCTCATCTGTACAATGAGGATGCTATGGTAGCTTCTACCTTATAGGGTAGTCATAGAGATTAAAGGAGATGACATGGCTAGGTGCAGTGGCTCATGTCTACAATCCCAGCACTTTGGGAGGCTAAGCCAGGACGATTGCTTCAGCTTAGGAGTTTGAGGCCAGCCTGAGCAATACAGTGAAACCCCAGCTCTACAAAAAATAAAATATTAGCCAGGCATGGTGGTGCATGCCTGTAGTCCCAGCTTCTCAGGAGGCTGAGGCAGGAGGATCGCTTGAGCCTGGGAGGTCCAGGCTGCAATGAGCTGTGATCATGCCATCAGCCTGGTAACAGAGTGAAACCCAGTCTTTAAAAAAAAAAAAAAAAGAGTAAATGAAACCACACATGAGAAGGGCTTACACACATAGGAAGACTGTATGCACGTTAGTGGTTATTCCTCTTATGTCTCTAAGTAGAAAACAAACACTAGGTTGCCTGTTCACTCTGATGGTAGTTTCTTTTGCTGTGCAGAAGCTCTTTAGTTTAATGAGATCCCATGTGTCAATTTTGGCTTTTGCTGCCGTTGCTTTTGGTGTTTTAGACATGAAGTCTTTGCCCATGCCTATGTCCTGAATGGTACTACCTAGGTTTTCCTCTAGGATTTTTATGGTATTAGGTCTAACATTTAAGTCTCTAATCCATCTTGAATTAATTTTCGTATAAGGAGTAAGGAAAGGATCCAGTTTCAGCTTTCTACTTATGGCTAGCCAATTTTCCCAGCACCATTTATTAAATAGGGAATCCTTTCCCCATTTCTTGTTTCTCTCAGGTTTGTCAAAGATCAGATGGCTGTAGATGTGTGGTATTATTTCTGAGGACTCTGTTCTGTTCCATTGGTCTATATCTCTGTTTTGGTACCAGTACCATGCTGTTTTGGTTACTGTAGCCTTGTAGTATAGTTTGAAGTCAGGTAGCGTGATGCCTCCAGCTTTGTTCTTTTGACTTAGGATTGTCTTGGAGATGCGGGCTCTTTTTTGGTTCCATATGAACTTTAAAGCAGTTTTTTCCAATTCTGTGAAGAAGCTCATTGGTAGCTTGATGGGGATGGCATTGAATCTATAAATTACCTTGGGCAGTATGGCCATTTTCACGATATTGATTCTTCCTATCCATGAGCATGGTATGTTCTTCCATTTGTTTGTGTCCTCTTTTATTTCACTGAGCAGTGGTTTGTAGTTCTCCTTGAAGAGGTCCTTTACATCCCTTGTAAGTTGGATTCCTAGGTATTTTATTCTCTTTGAAGCAATTGTGAATGGAAGTTCATTCCTGATTTGGCTCTCTGTTTGACTGTCACTGGTGTATAAGAATGCTTGTGATTTTTGCACATTAATTTTGCAAGGGCTAATATCCAGAACCTACAAAGAACTCAAACAAATTTACAAGAAAAAAACAAACAACCCCATCCAAAAGTGGGCAAAGGATATGAACAGACATTTCTCAAAAGAAGACATTCATACAGCCAACAGACACATGAAAAAATGCTCATCATCACTGGCCATCAGAGAAATGCAAATCAAAACCACAATGAGATACCATCTCACACCAGTTAGAATGGCGATCATTAAAAAGTCAGGAAACAACAGGTGCTGGAGAGGATGTGGAGAAATAGGAACACTTTTACACTGTTGGTGGGATTGTAAACTAGTTCAACCATTATGGAAAACAGTATGGCAATTCCTCAAGGATCTAGAACTAGATGTACCATATGACCCAGCCATCCCATTACTAGGTATATACCCAAAGGATTATAAATTATGCTGCTATAAAGACACATGCACACGTATGTTTATTGCAGCACTATTCACAATAGCAAAGACTTGGAATCAACCCAAATGTCCATCAGTGACAGATTGGATTAAGAAAATGTGGCACATATACACCATGGAATACTATGCAGCCATAAAAAAGGATGAGTTTGTGTCCTTTGTAGGGACATGGATGCAGCTGGAAACCATCATTCTTAGCAAACTATCACAAGAACAGAAAACCAAACACCGCATGTTCTCACTCATAGGTGGGAACTGAACAATGAGATCACTTGGACTCGGGAAGGGGAACATCACACACCGGGGCCTATCATGGGGAGGGGGGAGGGGGGAGGGATTGCATTGGGAGTTATACCTTATGTAAATGACGGGTTGATGGGTGCAGCACACCAACATGGCACAAGTATACATATGTAGCAAACCTGCACATTGTGCACATGTACCCTACAACTTGAAGTTTAATAATAATAAATAAATTTAAAAAAAAAAAAAAGAAAAGAAAATTTAAAAACACACACACACAAAAAAAAAAAAAAAAAAAACACTAAATTTGTCTAAACTATGTGCCTCTGCTGCTCTAGGTACCACCAAGCCTGTGCCTTGAGCATCTATAGTCTGTATTATGCCTCCTCAGAAAGCCATGCCACTGTCTGGGTTCAAGTCCATGGATAAACATCACAAACTTGCTAGAAATATGAGCATTTTGTTCCCTACTACAGTAGTCTCCACCTAAATCTATCTAAATCTATAATTTACTTCTTTTTTTTTTTTTTTTTTTTTGAGACAGAGTCTCACTCTGTTGCCAGGCTGGAGTGCAGTGGCACAATCTCAGCTCACTGCAACCTCCCCCTCCCGGGTTCAAGCGATTCTCCTGCCACATCCTCCTGAGTAGCTGGGACTACAGGTGCCCGCCACCACACCCAGCTAATTTTTGTGTTTTAATAGAGATGGAGTTTCACCATGTTAGCCAGGATGGTCTCAATCTCTTGACGTCATGATCCGCCTGCCTCAGCCTCCCAAAGTGCTGGGATTACAGGTGTGAGCCACTATGTCCAGCCCTAAATCTACTTCTTATGGAGCACCATAGCAATCTGCCAGCTGGGTTAAGGAACAGGACAAAAGGGAATGAAGCAACATCTCTCACCCTACAGCCTGTGCACTGGAGGGCTATTTGAGCTGAGTCCACTGTGGCCTTTGAAGGAAAGCTCTGTTCAATTCAAGACTAGCCCTTGCCTGCTTCATTGGGGAAATTGCCTACAGGTAGGTGATTTGCCCAGACTAACTCTGCCCTGGCCCTAGAATTGGCTGCTCATCTCCAGCAATCCCAGACCTTCCTCTGAGAACTTCTACCACAGTGCCTGTCTCTTCCAATGCCAACTTGCCACTGACAGAGTATCCAGGTCACTCCTCGGCAGAAACTAGAGAAGCTCTGCTGCACAAACTCCAGGCCCCAGGGCAGATGCTTCTGCTACCCATAAGGTAGGGTTGGTTATGATTCTGTTGAGTGGGTGGGCAGGACCCAGAAACCCCACATCCTACTTTGTCCACAGCTATCCCTGTTGGCATCCAAGCTATTTTAGGCAAAAAGACCAAGGTCTGGCAAGTGACAACTCATCATCACCAATGAGCATTTGGCCTAAATCCCTCCCAGGCCTCCTGCCAGATCAATCATGTCCCTGCTTAAAACCCCCCAGTGACTTCTCATTGCCCTTAGGATAAAATCCAAAATCCATACAAGACGCCGGCTGATCCAGCTTCTCATCCCCTCCTCTTTGCTCTCCACCTCTCTCTGCCTTCCAACTCCTTGAACCTAGCTGCTCCTGTCTGGAAAGCTCCCCGTCTCCACACATGCTCAGCCTCTTTTACTCATCCTTCAGACAGCAGCCTAAGCTTCACCAACCCCTTCCCTGACCCCAAGACTGGGTCACAGCCTCTTCATATGCATTCCTATAGCATCCTGTACTTCTTTGCAGCACTTACTAAATTGTAATTAAATAACTAATTGTGTTTATTTGGCCAACATCTGTCTCCCTGACTCGGCTCCACGCAGCCTGGCAGGGACCACGTATGTTGGAATTCCTATTGTTTCTCTTGCGTCTAGTACGATGCCTGGCACATAGCAAGGGCTCAAAAAGATGTGTTGACTGCATGAATAAATTAAGTAGAGTCCCAGTTCTCATCCTAACCAAATTACCCTTCATTTCCTATCCACCCTAGCTTTAAATTTTTCTATCCTTCTTGCAAATGCCAGTCTCAGTCCCCAACTAAATAACTTGAACATTCTTTGGAGCCCTCCCTAGCCAGGGTTCACACAGACAAGAATTTGAATACAGTCAGCCAAGCCCTGGTATTTTATTTGTCTCATTGCCATCCGGACACCATGTTTTCTGTTCCAGTTCCCATAAATCAATCTCTCCTGCTCTTCCCACAAGCCATCAGCCTTGACCTTTGAAATACTGCTATTTTTCCTAGAAAGCTCTTTGCTCTTAAAAGAAAAATGGAAGCAATTAAATCCTCTCCATGCAGATCACCAGAGGCTATCTTTGCCTCTGCAAAACTGAATGGCTGTGGAAGGTGTCTTCCTAGTAAACCCTGGATCCCGGCCCCAGATCAGATAAAAATCACACTGTGAGGCCTTGGGTATGTAACAAACCTCACTCCTAATCTAGGTGATCTCTCATGGCACTTCCAACATGAAGGCTCTACAGGTCTATGATTACATGATTACTCAAAGGAGGAGAGAGAATAGGGTGTGATTACGAGTTAGATAAAGATTTGGAGTCAGAGAAACTTAAATTCAAATTCTAGAAGTCCCTCTGCTAGCTGTGTGATGCTGACCAGTTGCTTAATCCCTCAAACCCTCTCCATATCTTCCTCTCCAATAGGGGATGACAGCACAACTCACAGGCCATTGGGGGAATAAAACAGAATGGTGCATATGAATGTCTACAACAGTTCCAGTTCTCAAAAAGGTAGTTACTGCAGATGTCATCAGTGTCATCACTGGTCTGGGCCACTTTCACTTACAGGATTGAATCACTTTATCCCACCCAACAGATGATCTTTCCTCCATTCTATGTATGAGTTACATACAGAAGCTCTCTGCAGATTTCTCCAGAATGACCATGGGGGAGGGCTGTACTAAGAAGAAGGAGGCAGCAAAATATACCAATGTGTAGAGTGAGGTCTTAGGGATTCATCCACTTAAAGAGATAAAATCAGCCCTCAATATATGTGGGGGATTGGTTCCAGCCCCGACCAACCCCATGCATACTAAAATCCATGCACACTCAAGTCACCCAGTCAGCCTTGCAAAACCCACTATACATGGGTTTCACATCCCACAAATGCTGTATTTTCTTTCTTTCTTTCTTTCTTTCTTTTTTTTTTGTGATGGAGTCTTGCTCTGTCACCCAGGCTGGAGTGCAATGGTGGGATCTCGGCTCACTGCAACCTCTACCTCCCAGGTTCAAGCGATTCTCCTGCCTCAGCCTCCCGAGTAGCTGCGATTACAGGCAGGCGCCACAAGGCCTGGCTAATTTTTGTATTTTCAGTAGAGACAAGGTTTCACCATGTTAGCCAGGCTGGTCTCGAACTCCTGACCTCAGGCAATCTGACTGCCTTGGCCTCCCAAAGTGCTGGGATTACAGGGGTGAGCCACTGTGCCCGACAAATGCTGTATTGTCAATCTGCATTTGGTTGAGGAAATAAATCCCTGTGTATGAATGGACCCTTGCAATTCAAACCCATGTTGTTCAAGGGCCAACTGTAGTCTCAATAAATGTAGTTAAACACAACAAGTACAAATATTGAGGTTTAAAAAAAATTCTACTACAATCTGGATATCATGTTACCTAAAATTCGGACTATTTGCATTTTTTTAAATTTGGTGGTGGTGTTTTGTTTTTGAGACGGAGTCTTGGTCTGTTGTCCAGGCTGGAGGGCAGAAGTGGGATCTCAGCTCGCTACAACCTCTCCCTCCCAGGTTCAAGCGATTCTCCTGCCTCAGCCTCCCAAGTAGCTGGGACTACAGGCACCCGCCACCATGCCCAGCTAATTTTGTATTTTTAGCAGAGACAGGTTTTCACCATGTTGGCCAGGTTCATCTTGAACTTCTGACCTCAGGTGGTCCACCTGCCTCAGCCTCCCAAAATGCTGAGGTTACAGGCTTGAGCCACTGTGCCCACCCCCACTCCCCTATTTTTGTTGTTGTTATTTTTTAACCAGTCATGTTCATGTCATGTAGATGGAGTTTATGAAAAATCAACACAGAGAAACTATGGTCCTTGATCAAATAGAGCTCACAGAAATAACTTGGGTTGCCAAAATATCCTACTCTTCACTATCTGCCCATCACCAGGTTCATTGCCATGTATAGTCTACCTACACCGCACTGCGTCCATTTCCTATGGTTGCTGTAAGAAATTATCACCAAAGTGGAGGCTTAAAACAACAGAAATTTATTAACTCACAGTTCTGAAGGCCAGTATCCAAAGTCAAGTTGTGGACAGGGTTGGTTCCTTCTGAAGACTGGGGTAGAATCTGTTCCATGCTTCTTTCCTGGGTAGGAGGAACTTCCTCCCTGGCATTTCTTGGCTTATGGCTGTACCACTCCAACCTCTGCCTCCACCTTCACATGGCCTTCTCCTCTGTGTTTCTGTGTGTCTTCCTTTTTGTCGCTTATAAAGACATCTGTTATTGGATTCATGGCCCAACCTATGATCTTAACTCAAGATCCCTAACTCAGGGGCTGCCAACCTTTCTGGCACAAGGGACTGGTTTTCTGGAAGACAACTTTTCTACGGAACAGGTTGTGAAGGATGGTTTGGGGATGGTTCAAGAACATTACCTGGATTGTGCACTTTATTTCTACTATTATTACATTGTAATAGACAATGAAATAATGATGCAACTCACCATAATGTAGAATCAGTGGGAGCCCTGAGCTTATTTTCCTGCAACTAGATGGGGTGATGGGGGACAGTGACAGATCATCAAGCATTAGATTCTCATAAGGAGTGTGCAACCTAGATCCCTCACATGCACAGTTCACAGTAGGGTTTAGCGTTCCTGTAAGAGTCTCATGCTGCCACTGATCTGACAGGAGGTGGAGCTCAGACAGTAATGTGAGTAAGGGTGAGAGGCTGTAAATATTGATGAAGTTTCTCTTGCCCACCGCTCACCTCCTGCTGTGCAGCCCAGTTCCAAACAGGCCATGAACTGGGGACTGGGGACCCCTCCCCAAACTTAATAACACCTGCAAAGACCTTTATTCTAAATAAGGTTATACTCTGAATTTCCAGATGGGGACATATCTTTTAGGGTTATAACATCAACCCACTACACCCACCAAACTAATTTCTCTCAAGTATCATTTGGAAGGTAAGTCTTCAGTAGTAATATAGAGCCTATCAAATTAATTGCAGACACTTGCAATTAATTGCAAAGCCCTCCACAATCTGACCTCAGTCTTCATTTCAATCTTTAATCTGGCAGAATGTACAAGGCTCTTGGGTCAGAGACAAAGGACTTTATTACTCATAGCACATAGTTTTACTAAAAAAGAAAACTTATATATTGTTTATATCTGAAATTAAAATTTAACTGGGTAGTCTTTATTTTATTTGCTAAAACTGGGAAATGTAGGCCCAGCACACTGCAGGCACATCCTCAATATATTTGTGTTAGCTGGTAGTCAGGGCCTTGTTTTTGTTTTGTTTCATTTTGGTTTGGTTTTTTGTTTTGTTTTGTTTTTGAGACAGAGTCTCCATTTGCTGCCCAGGCTGGAGTGCAGGGATATGATCTTGGCTCCCTGCAGCCTCCTCCTCCCAGATTCAAGTGATTCTCCTGCCTCAGCCTCCCAAGTAGCTGGGATTACAGACTCACGCCACCATGCCCAGCTAATTTTTATATATTTTAGTAGAGACAGGGTTTCGCCATCTTGGTCAGGCTGGTCTCGAACTCCTGACCTCAAGTGATCTGCCCACCTCAGCCTCCCAAAGTGCTGGGATTACTGGCATGAGTCAACACGCCTGGCCAAGGCCTTGTTTTGGGGACATACCCAGAAAGGCAGACAGGAGCATGAGAGACTTGTAGGGGCAGCTGGGGCAGAATCAGCAGTTGGCTGAGGGACAGCAGGCATCTGTGAGCATTTTTCCCCCTACGTGAAATCAACACTTCTGCTAGAGTTATTAATATCTACTCATTGCCATGCTACAATTTCCTCTGTGACATCCACCCTTAGAATGTCATCTCTCTGTTTATTCCTTCTTTGCGATGCATCTGAAATCCCACTTTCTCCAAATCCCACCTTCTCTGATGATATCTGCATGAAGGACATGTATTTATTGTTTATACCTTCCATTTAAAGGTACAAACTCTTGCTACTGACATTTAACAGCTTTTTTCTTTGTATTTGAGCAATTACTTCAATTATATTATTTAATTTTTCATATGTTTCTTTTTTGTCTCTCCATATTTTAAGTTCAAGGTAGAATGATCTTTTCATAAACTCCTTGCATCCTCCCTCCCCGACAAGGAACCTGTGTTACTTTGATTTAGGGAGTAGATTAGTCAGTGTTCTCCAGAGAAACAGAACCAATAGGATACATATATAGAGAAGGAGAAAGAATTATTACAAGGAATTAGCCATGTGATTACAGAGCTTGAGAAGTCCCAAGATTTGCAGTTTGTAAAGTAGAGACCCAAGAAAGCGCATGTGTAGTCGCAGTTCAAGTCTGAAGACCTAAGAACCAGGAAACTGATGGTATAAGTTCCAGTTTGAAAGCCAACAGTCCTGAGACCCAGAAAGAATTGATGTTTCAGTGGAGTCTGAATGCTAGAAAACACCTATGTCCCAGCTCATCAGTCAGGCAGGAGGAGTGCCCTCTTATTCAGCCTTTTTGTCCTATGTATATTTTGAATTGGTTGGATGAGATCCACACACATCAAGGGAGGGCAATTTGCTTTAGTCAGTCTACTGATTCAAATGTTAACCTCATTAAGAAACACCCTTATAGACACATCCAGGATAGTGTGACAAAATGTCTGGGTACCCTGTGGCTCAGTCAAGTTGACACATAAAATTAACCATCACAGGGGTAACAGTAGGCCCTGACTCTACTAATGAGTAATGCATCACAGATCCCTAAAATCAGAGACTGGGAAACTTGGAACCACTAAATCTTCAAGCAGGTTTGCTCCACCTATAGTTCAGGTGAGATGTTTTTCCAGAATCCCCCTTTGTAATGGTGGTAGTCGGAAGGTGGGTTGGGGGGAGTACTCTTCCTCTAGCAGCTCCTAAAACAGGAGCAATGAATGAAGCAATACTTATCAGCCAACCAAGTATACAACTGATACAATGTAAGTATCAGTTGGTGTCTTATGTTCTCAACCCACATTCCAGATGCAATCAGCTCTTACGAGTTATGCTTGAGAGCAACTGAGAGATCAAGCTTATAGATTCTAAAAGAAAAGATTTGAGATTCCCTTGAGAGTCACTACGTTTATGCTGATGTGCTGTATCTGGAAGGTCATTTTAACTCTACTAATAAAAGCCTTATATCCTGCGCTTTGCACATAACACATAATAAGTTTGTTGAATCAATGACTGTAGAATATCCATTTTTACTTTTATGCTCATACTGCTGAAATACTCATCTCCAATGAATGTAATATTGTATTTCATTTCATCATTTGGGGAGATTTATAGAAGAGAATAACACTTTGATACTGTGATTAATACTATGAATGGAAGTGCACTGAAAATAAAATAAACTTTTTTGGTATAACAATCTGTCTTCCACTGCCTCCTTCTCTGAGCTCTATATAATGTCTCACCTAATACTACATTTTTTTAATACTTGGCTCGAAAAGTTTTCCTGTGACATCCCCCAGTGCCTTTGATTCCCATTTATTTTAGGATAATTTTATCCTGTGCCTGTAACTATGGATTGCCAGCAATAATTTAATTCATTTTAAGTAGCATTTCTTATTCATCCATTACATGCTGAGAAGTGGGCCACAATTCATAGGCTTATAAATCAAGAATGTGCCACTGTACCTGTATCTGTCAGTGTCTAGCCAGGAAAAGAGATGTCACTCTAAATAATCCAAGGAGAAATGTAACGCAGAGAATTGGTTTTAAATGTTTTGTAATGGCTAGAAGAGCAAAAGAAAGAAAGGTGTGGGGGGAACCAAAATAAAGAAGACATTTGTCACTCAAACATCAGACAATTGCCTTCATCCCCGCCTAGAACCCCCAGGCACAGAGTAGGTACTGAGTGCAAAGGAGGCATTGCCATTGCTGCTGCCTCTGAGAGCAGGTCACCAGGAGCCTGTGCACCCACTGATGAAAAGCACATCTGTGGCTAGAGCCCACAGATGCCTGCAGTGTCTCAGCTGCCTTAAGTGCCGTCACCACTGCCCCTTGGGTCTCTTGTGCTCCTGTCTGCCTTTCTTGGTATGCCGAGGATAGAGGCCCTGACCACCAGCTAATACAAGCATACTGATGTACATGCAGTATGCTGTGCCTGAATTTGCCAGAATTAGCAAATAAAAGTACAGGATACCCAGTTAAGTGTTAATTTCCAATAACCAAGAAATATATATATATATATTTTAGACGGAGTCTTGCTCTGTTGCCAGGCTGGAGTGCAGTGGTGCAATCTCAGCTCACTGCAACCTCTGCCTCCTGGGTTCAAGCCAGTCTCCTGCCTCAGCCTCTCAAGTAGCCGGGACTATAGGCATGTGCCACCACGCCCAGCTAATTTCTGTATGTTTTGTAGAGACCGGGTTTCACCATGTTGGCCAGGATGGTCTCGATTTTTTGACCTCGTGATTTGCCTGCCTCAGACTCCCAAAGTGCTGGGATTAGAGGTGTGAGCCACTGCACCCGCCCTAAATAATTTTTTAGTATAAGTATGTGCCATGAGTAATAAAGTCCTTTGTCTCTGACCCGAAAGTCTTGTGTCTTCTGCCAGATTCCATGAAGCAGTAACAGACTAACTTACTAGCTTATAAGGAAGGTAAGAGTTGAGTCCCAGAGCTGACCTTGGACAGCCCAAAGCAATAGAGTCTACCAGTCCTCCAAGTCTAACATTCGAAGTCAAACATGCAATAAAAATTTCTAATGCTAAATAATTAGTACCCTCCATCCAAAATTCTATACATCTACAGTCATGCCATCAACTCTAGAAGAAAATTCTCGCGAAAAAATTGAAAACTTGAGGGAATTCATTGGTTGAATCCCTCACTTTTCAAATAATTGCTGTGCCATAGTTTAGACAACTTTAGTCTGACAGTCCACTCCAGCTCCCAATATAGGGCTGGACCATTTGATGCAGGTCCAAGTAAAGTCAATACATCTTAATTGAGCTCAGCATGTGCTAGACAGTGTGAAGTGTAGCAGGCACAATTCTTGACTGCAAGCAACAGAAGCCAACTCTAACTTAAAATGTATTAAAAGGCTATCACCAATCTCATAGAATTGGCAGGAAAGCTGGAGAACCAGGCTAAGAAAATGAGCAGATCCATCAAGGGAGTCCAGAGGAGAATATAGATGAAGTCACATAACAACATCAGTCAAAGGAGGACCCTACTCCTAGCTCCAATTCCTCTGCTGCCACTAACAGTGGTTATCAGTGGATAATCATCCCTGTGCTAGACTGACAATGCTGCCACCATCACCCCGAACAATTTGACAGCCCACTCCACAAATTCAAAATTCCAGGATGACTAAGCTTAGGTTGTGTGCCCACTCTGTCTGCCAGGCATGGAGAGAAGGAGAATAAGAGTTTCTGCCCCCTTCAGCTTCCATTGGTGGGGCCCTGCCCTCCACCAAGATTCACATAACGAGATTTCTCCCAAAATAAGAGGGCAAGTGATTCAGTTATTGGTTAGGCAAATATGACAAATGGTCACATTGGGAGGATATGAAAAAATGATTTTGCTTTAAAGTGATTTAATGCTAGTACTAGCCCGTAACAAAAATAATAATAAAAGGACCAAAGAGGTATGAGAGAAGGGAGAGATGAGTGTGATCTGGAGCAGTCCAGGAAGTCTCATGGGGGAACTTGGCCCTCATTTAGTGTTCTAAAGATAAGAAGACCCTGATAGGGCAGGAGATAAGAGAAAGGCACTTCATGTGGGGTGAAAAAAATGAGGAAATATGTAAAAGCAAGAAGGAGCAGAACCCACGTGGAGATAGTGGGATACCTGACCTGGCAGGAGAAGAGGGTTTCCCTTGGAATTCAGTGGTGTATCGGCATGTGGGGCAGCGAGGGGTCTATAGATATCTCGCTTGATGTAAGAGACAATGGGGAAACATGTATATTTGGTTTTCAGAGAAATTCTACACCAAAAAAAAGATGCTTCAGAAAGGTTAATCTGACATTAATATAATGGTTTGGACAGGGGAGATGCTGACAATAAAGTTCTGTATTACTGGGAGGTGAAAGGGATTCCTTCCTGACTCCATATTGGGGTAGCCATTAGAGCAATATTCTGGCCGCCTCCACCTCTCCCCACGGTGGGCTGCAGAAGTGTACAGTAAATTTGGATCAAGAAGCTCAACATTGGAGCCTCAACCTCTTTCTCTAGCCTTTCCTTGGGGGTTCTGCTCAGCTCCTCCATTCCCTAAATTTTGCAAGGTAGGTCGCTACAGGGGGACCTGGGGTTATCATGGCTGCCTGTGATGATGTGAGCAAACCTGGCTAATTTGGGACTGACCTATGAGCCAACCCATTTGAGGCTGGCTAACTCCTGGGCCTCATCTCTCGTTTGGTTCAGAACTCAGACAGTCAAAATGAGGTAATATCAACTGAACCTCCAAAACGTTATCTTGGAGGCCAATGAATGCATTAACCCAGAAATAGTATGAGGAAGACTTGAGTGGTAGTATTTATGAGATGGACTGGGGGATTAGGACTCAGAAGTCCTGGAATCTAATCACACTTTAGCTACTAAATGGCTTTGCAACCTTCATTTAAGTTCTCTGAACCTCAAGTTCTTCATCTTTGAAACATGACTAATTCCTGACCTCCTCATCTCTCAGTACTGATGAAAGTCACCCAGGGTGGTTTGCATGGCTCAGTGCCTGAGTCTCCTCCCCATTCCCCACAGGAGTCCACAGAGTTGGTCAGCACAGGGGCTCAACAATGGCATTCCAAATTATTAAAGGCCCAATGCTGGCCTTGGGAATGCTGCAAGCTATTTCTGCATTTTATAGTGAAGTACAAAATTATCTTCAAAACAGAGCTTCTCTTTGTTGCGGAAAAGACCACTTTGTGAGACCTGTTCAGTTGTGCAAACCTTGTGCAAAGTTCACACCATCTGCCAAAAGGAACAGCTGGTACTCCAACTCAGTCATGCCAAACTCAAAGTCTGTGTCCAATGCAGGCTGGAGAGGGTTTTCCCAGAAAGGTTCCAGAAACACCAAAGTTGGGAGCATGTGCAGAACAGAGATTTGACCAAGGGCACTGCCCCAGTAAGCCAGAGAGAGAAGTTGAGACTGGTCATCACATCTCAAAGGGGACAATTGAGACACTGAGAGACCATGGACCTAGGACTCGGAGAGCCAGGCGGGGAGCACAGAGCATGTATTAGTCTGTTTTCACACTGCTGATAAAGACATACTCAAAACTGGGGAAAAGAAAGAGGTTTAATAGACTCAGTTCCACGTGGCTGGGGAGGCCTCATAATCATGGCGGAAGGTGAAAGGCACTTCTTACATGGCGGCAGCAGGAGAGAGTAACAGAACTTCTTCAGGGAAACTTCCCTTTATAAAACCATCAGATCTTGTGAGACCTATTCACTATCAAGAGAACAGCACAGGAAAGCCCCCCCTCCATGATCCAATTACCTCCCACCAGGTCCCTCCCATGACACGTGGGGATTGTGGGAGCTACGATTCAAGATGACATTTGGGTGGGGACACAGCCCAACCATATCAGAGCAGAAGACAACAACAAGCAGAATGCAGTGTGGGAAGTTACTGAGGCCAGCCGCTGCGCTTTACCACTCTACCTGTGCCGCCCTCTCCCTTCTGCAGTGAGACTGAGACCTCCCTGGGTTTGCCAAACAAAATGCCTGACATAATCTGGATCATTCTTGAAGCTGGAGGTGGGCTCCCAGAGGCTTTGTTCATCCAGCTGGGAGAAGACCCTACTGATTGAACAAGACACGGTGTAACAGAACATAGTTCTATTCATGCTCCTACTTCTAAATAGATTTTGCTGCTTCTGTAGATGAACAAGCCTTTTAAAATTAATATGCAAGTGTAGGGAAGTAGACATGTATGTACTATTGGCAAAAGCATCAATTAGCATAACTGCTTTGGAGAATTATTTGGTAAATTTATATCAAATGCTAAAATGTGCTTGTCCCCAGACCCAACCATTCCACTTCTATACACTTTTATTCTATACCCAAAGTCATTCTAATACACAAAACTACATTTACAAAAAGCTTATTGCAGCATTATTTGTAATATGAACAATCTACTAATCTATTTAAAGTGAGTTGATTGAATAAGTTATGAACTGGGCACAGCGGCTCATGCCTGTAATCCCAGCACTTTGGGAGGCCGAGGCAGGCAAATCACTTGAAGTCAGGAGTTCAAGACCAGCCTGGCCAACATGGTGAAACCCTGTCTCTACTGAAAATACAAAAATTAGCCGGCCGTGGTTGCACATGCCTGTAGTCCCAGCTACTCTAGAGGCTGAGGCATGAGAATCTCTTGAACCCAGGAGGGGGAGGTTGCGGAGATCTGAGATCATGCCACCGTACTCCAGCCAGGAAAAAAAAAAAAAAAAAAAAAAAGTTATGCTACAGCCTTTCTATGAAATGCTATGTAACTATTTTTTAAAGGAGATATCCCTATATCATGAAAGGATAGACAATACATATTAAGTGGAAAAATAAATTGCCTGAGAGTACATATAAAATAATCCAATTTATGAAAAAAATTATATATTATAAATTCTCATTTTAAAATTACAATAACCTCTCCCTTATCCATGGATTTGTTTTCCATGGTTTCAGTTACCCACCATCCACCTCAGTCCGAAAATATTAAATGAAAAATTCCAGAAATAAAAAATGTATAACTTTTTAACTTCACAAGGTTCTGATTAACATGACAAAACCTTGCACTGTCCCACTCTATCCTGCTGGGATGTGAACTGTTGCTTTGTCCAGCTCATCCACACTGTACGTGCCCCGTCAGTCACTTAGGAGCCGTCCAGGTTATCAAAACCACTGTCGCAGCATTATACTGCTTGTGGTCAAGTCACCCTCATTTTACACTTGTTTTGTGCTCTTGTGGCCCCAAAGCACCAAAGTAGTGATGCTGGCAATTCGAATATGCCAAAGAGAAGCCATGAAATGCTTCCTTTAAGGGCAAAGGTGAAAGTTCTCTACTTCCTAGGAAAAGGAAAACAAATCATCTACTGAGGTTGCTAAGACCCACAGGAAGAATGAATCTTCTATCCATGAAATTGCAAAGACTTCATCTCAAAGAAAAAAAAAAAAAGAAGAAGAAGAATATTATATGAATGGAACCACACAGTGTGTAAACTTTTGGCATTGGCTTTTTTAAAACTCAGCATAATTGGACAATGAGATCACTTGGACTCTGGAAGGGGAACATCACACAACGGGGCCTACTATGGGGAGGGGGTGGGGGGAGGGATGGCATTGGGAATTATACCTCTGATGTAAATGATGAGTTGATGGGTGCAGCAAACCAACATGGCACAAGTATACATATGTAACAAACCTGCACGTTGTGCACATGTACCCTAGAACTTAAAGTATAATATTAAAAAAAAAAAATACTCAGCATAATTCCCTTGAGGTTCATCCAGATTTTTGTGCTTATCAATAGTTCACTGCCTATTATGGCTGAGTAGTATTCCATTGTATGGATGTACCATGGTGTGTTTAACCTTTCACTACTGAAGGACACCTGGGCCTTTTCTAATGAGGCTATTACAGATAAAGATGCTAAGAACATTGGTGTGGTCATAAGAGAACAACAAAGGTATCCACGTGGTGATGTTAATGTGGTCATCGATACAGGAACCTACACACGAAATTAAACCTACACATGAGTTTAGGTAAAACTGAGGAAATCTGAATAGGATGAATGAGTATGATCAATGCTAGTGTTCTGGTTGTGATATTGTGCTATAGTCTTGCAAGATGGGCCCACCAGGGAAAACCAGATGAAGGGTATCTGGGACGTCTCTTTAAATTCTGCATGTGAATCTGCAATTATCTCAAAATAAAAAGTTTAATTTTTTTTAAAAAGTCACTTTTTTCAGAACCCCAGGTAAAATGCACAGCTTCATTTCTGCTGTTTCTAACTTACTGAATAAATGTCACTGAGTATCTACTGTGTGCTAAGTACTTATGTTCAACTTTGCTTTATGACAAATTCATCTTCCTGTGCTATTACATAATTTAACAAAAAATTTAATACTATTAACAATATTTTTAAACACAAAGAATGAAAGTCATTAATAATTCTACTACTTTTAAAAAATGTGTTAAGGCAGGAGTCATCCTTTTTCCCCATGCGCCCCCATGCCCCATTCAATCCCAACCCCAGGAAGTTCCATTTTCGTTTGCTACCTCTCCTTCCTGACTCCAAAGTTTACACAGAAACACACACACATAAATATTTACACGCATTTTTAAGTGAAAAGGGAAACCTGCTATGTGAAACTATCTACATCCTGCTTTTTCTTTTTATTTACTTGTTTTCATTTATGTATTTATTTATTGAGATAGCTCTGTCATCCAGGTTGGAGTGCAGTAGCACAATCTTGGCTCACTGCAGCCTCAAACTCTTGGGCTCAAGCAATCCTCTCACCTCAGCCTCCCAAATAGCTGGGACTACAGATGCATGCCACTATGCCTGACTAATTTTTTAATTTTTTGTAGAGACAGGGGCTTGCTATGTTGCTTAGGCTGGTCTTGAACTCCCGGCTTCAAGCAAGCCTCCCACCTCAGCATCCAAACGGTACCACCAATTGGGATTACAGGTGTGAGCCACTGCCTTAGACTGCTTTTCCATTTAATAATATATCAAAGATCAATTTTTGGATGTGAACATCAACTTTGGCCACTTATAATGACCACACTGTGTTTATTCCATGCACACACCATAACTTATTCAATGACTTCCCTATAAACGGACATTTTGGTTGTTTCCACTGTTTTGCTATTATAAGCCTGTCTGAAACAAATGGTCTTACACATCTGTCATTACAAAATAGTGATACTATTTCTGTAGGGTAAGTCCTTAAAATGATATTGTTGAATTCAAATATAGATACACCTTTCACTGTTTACAGTTACAAATGTGGTTATCGGGGGAATTACAGATATTTTTGCTTCATGCACTCCTGTATCGCTTAAATATTTGTAATGAACATATAACTTTTCTAATGAGTAAAAACGCTTACTCTCCCTGTAAGAAGATGTGATACCCAAGCCCGTCAACATTTTGGGTCATTCCCTGTAAGTCTTCCTTCCCAGAAATTTTCTGTTATTCAGTACTTCTCAATGAAGGCATTTTGGAAACATGTGGGTGCAGAATTTGTCTGGTTGGTTGGTTGATTGGCTGGTTGGTTGATTGAATGGGGTTGTTTGGTTTGTTAGGTTTGAGCTGTCAAAAGGACTGGGAGGAGCTTCTATTTGCATTTAGGACATGGGTCCAGTATGCTAATATCTTGCAATCTGAGGGAGAGTCCTACTTAAAATGCCAAAAGTGCCAGAACTGAGAACACCAAACCCTGTTTTAGAACATCTGATCCATTTTTTCTTGCTCTGGCTTTTTTTTTTGTTTTTTTTTTTTTGTTTTTTTTTTTTTTTTTTTTTTGAGACAGAATCTTTCTCTGTCACCCAGGCTGGAGTGCAGTGCTGCAATCTCGGCTCACTGCAGCCTGCACCTCCCGGGTTCAAGCAAGTCTCCTGCCTCAGCCTCCCAAGTTACTGGGACTACAGGTGTGTACCACCACACCCAGCTAATTTTTGCAGTTTTAGTAGAGACGGGATGTCACCATGTTGGCCAGGATGGCCTCGATCTCTTGACCTCATGATCGGTCCGC
The DNA here is from genome assembly GCF_047675955.1 of Chlorocebus sabaeus. Lineage (NCBI taxonomy): Eukaryota > Metazoa > Chordata > Mammalia > Primates > Cercopithecidae > Chlorocebus > Chlorocebus sabaeus. The sequence goes on along the minus strand of NC_132911.1, from coordinate 26,318,298 downwards.
CTCAGCCTCCTAAAGTGCTAGGATTACAGGTGTGAGCCACCGCACCCAGCCTTGCTCTGGCTTTTGATCTCGGTTACTTTACCTTGATCGGTCATGGACATTTAGGACTGCAACCTTTCTTGCTTCTTGATATACAAGTTTGCAGATCTCAGAGAATAGGAAAAACATTACTCTCAACCTGTTGAACAGAATCTGTATCTGCCCAAGCCTACCACTGACAATGTGGGTGGCTAAGTAGCCGAGTACCCCAGGGCCAGAAAGATACTTGTGCAGTCTCAGGTCTGGCTATTTTTAGGTGAACCCAAAACTGTAATATTGCAGAATCCCCTGATGCATTCTGAAGATCCAAAAGAGGCAGTTAAATTAAATTATGAAGCTTAATTTTCATTTTGCTGGTCTCCTAGTATTACCCAGAGAAGCTTCTACTTCCATTAGAGAATACTCAACTATGAATCTTGTCCCCAAATGCATTTGCATATGGCGCTGTGGACACGGATGAGCTCCAGGGACTTTCTCGCAATTATCCTCCACTTGTGCCTGAATTTCAGCACTCTTCCTAGTGCTGCCTGAGGGTGGAGGTTGACAGCAAGAGAAGAATATGCACTGAGGAGATGGAAGAGGGGGGTATATCCCGGGAAGGAAAAGAATCCTGTCTTCACAATCAGCTCCCAAAAGAGGGAGATGAGGCTGTCATTTCTCCAAGAGAAACCTCCCTGAAGCCCCAACACACAGGAATGCCGTAAAGTCCCATAAATTTTACCCTCAAAGCTTTCTGAGAACCCCCCATGATGAATTGGCTCTGTGGTCAATAGCACCTTAATTAGAATCTTGCTGTTGTAATAATAGTCTTAGCTCAAAGATGATTTTACAAAAAAAAAAAAAAAAAAAAAAGAGCCACAGAGAGAGAGAGAGAAGAGAGAGACAGCCTTCATTTGCTTGAAATCCTGTTTTTGCCTAGGGACATCTGGCAGCAATCATCATTTAACTCATTTGGACTGAATGAATGGTGTCTTATTTCCTCCCCTATGTGCAAACCCTTAAGTATGGCCATTAGAGGCTCTGGCATGTCATCGGATGTTGCTCTTTGCCAAGAAAGTCTTGTTCCCTATTTTTAAGCTCACAGAACACTCCCATTTTAGGATATTTTCTATCTGGACTAGCTTTTCAATCATTTGCATCACCTGTTTTTCTTTAAAAAATGATTTATCTTCTTTCCACACTGGGTCGCCTTTCTGGATCTACTGCTGGAATGTCCTTGGGTCTTGATCCAATGTTCCTTCTTGTTCAGTTAAGAAAGCAGCAACCCTCACGTTGTGGAAGAAGCAAGCCACCATGGCTACAAGGGTCAGCACCGGGGAAATCTTTGGAGTCTTGGGATTGTTCTGCATCCTGTTTGTGGCAAGTGTTACATGAATTGGTGCATATGAGAAAACTCATAGACATTCACAAAAGTGAATACTACTGTTTATAATTATTTTAAATCCCACTGCCCAGGCCATATCTAGACTAGTTAATTCAGAATTTCTGGGTGGGACCCCGGTATCTGTATTTTCTGAGGCTCCTCAGGAGTTTCAGCACGCAGTCAAGGCTAAATAACAGGTGTCTACGCCAGTGGTGTGTGTTTGACCTGAATGTTGCTGCTGTGTCAGGAGCTCAACCCACACTTCCCAGAAGCAAACTCTATCAGTTGGGGCCCACCTGCCAGAGTCTGGGAGGGAGGTGGGCTTTTATGATTTGATTCTCCAAGGGATGCTTTTCTTTATGAACAGTGTCTCAGAGGCCCTGCCAATTCCCAGGGTCTTGAGCCTGCCAGCCTCCAGGCTGGAACTATACCACTGGTTCTCCTGGGTCTCCACCCTGTTGGCTCACCCTGAAGATCTTGGGACTTGTCAATTTCCATTATGTCATGGGTCAATTCCTTATATCACATAGATAAAATCACAACTGCATGCTTCTGTTTCTCTGGAGAACCCTATGATTCTTAAAATTCATAGCCACCAAATCATAAAGAAGACCTAGGTCTTGTGTTTCTAAGCTATTTCAAATTCACTCTGGTGCCTTCCCTCCCCCAAGCACAGAAGATAAAAGACATTAAGAATTGGCATATGTGATCTGAGACGGGAAAGTGCTCTGTGATGGCTAATTTTATGTGTCACCTTGGTTGGACCCCAGGGTGGCCACACATTATTCTGGGTATCACGGTGAGGGTGGATGACATTAGCATTTGAATCAGGAAACTAAGTAAATTAAATTGCCTTTGCTAATGTGGGTGGGCCTTGTCCAATCAGTTGAGGGCCTAAATAGAACCAAAAGCCTGACCCTTCACTGGGACATCAGCTGTTACCTGCCTTCAGATACGAAATGAAACATGGATTCTCCCTGGGTCTTGGTCCTGCTGACCTTCACCCTGGAACTACACCACTGGCTCTCCTGGGTCTCCAGCCTGCCAGCTCACCCTACAGATCTTGGCAATTGACAATTCCTATCCTGTCGTGAGTCAATTCCTTATAATATAAATCATGTAGATAGCCATAACTTTGTGCTTCCATTTCTCTGGAGAGCTCTATGATTCTTAAAATTCAGAGCCACTGAATTTTAGGTAGGACTAAACTGTAGCAGCTTAAAGGTAACAAGAAGACACTGGCTGGGTGTTGTGGCTCACACCTGTAATCCCAGCATTTTGGAGGCCGAGGTGGGAGGATCACTTGTCCAGACCAGCCTGGACGACAAAGTGAGGCCATCTCTACAAAAAAAAAACCACAAATAATTCAAAAATTAGCTGGACATGGTGGTACACGCCTGTAGTCCAGGAGGCTGAGGCAGGAGGATCACTTGAGTCCAGGAGTTCAAGTCTACAGTGACCCATGATCAGAACACTGCACTCCAGGCTGGGTGACAGAGAGACACTGTCTCAAAAAAAAAAAAAAAAAAAAGGAAGGGCCGGGCGTGGTGACTCACGCCTATAATCCCAGCACTTTGGGAGGCCAAGGTGGGCGGATCATGAGGTCAGGAGATCGAGACCTGGCTAACACAGTGAAACCCCGTCTCTATTAAAAATACAAAAAATTAGCCGGGCATAGTGGCGGGTGCCTGTAGTCCCAGCTACTCCGGAGGCTGAGGCAGGAGAATGGCGTGAACCTGGGAGGCGGAGCTTGCAGTGAGCTGAGATCGCGCCACTGCACTCCAGCCTGGGTGGCAGAGCGAGACTCAAAAAAATAAAAAATAAAAAAAAGGAAGAAAGAAACAAGAAGCCACTGAACTGGACCTTCTAGAAAGACTACAGAGAATGTGGTCGGCTCACATCCCTTATCTATTAGGCACTCCTCTTCCAAGATGGTACCATCTGAGACCCTCAGCACATGAACCTCACTCCATCACACTGCTCCAAACATAAGAACCGTAAGGAGAAGGAGGGAGACATTTCACTGAATTTCCCTCAGATATAATAAATATGTCCTCTTTGGAACAAATTTAGGAGAGTTGGTTCAAATCGTTGATGATTGCTTCCATTTCCATTGTTTTGTTTCCTCCTTGGAAATATCTAAATTTCTAAGCCTAACTCTCACTTTGCTATCCTTGATAGCTATTATCCACTCCCACATCGTCATGGTTAAAAGTCCTTGTACTTTTTCTCTGCATTCCAGAAGAGATTAGCACATGTGTTCTCCACTTCAGTGGTTCCATTGTTTTCGTGTCCAATCTGCCTTCAGTGTGGCTTGTAATTCAGCTGTTGCATTTTAATTGCTTTGCAGTGATTCCTTAATTTACCCACCTGTCTTTTTGTCTCATCCTCTTAGATTTTCATTGCAGCATGTTTTCTCATTATACATTTCTATCCCTTTGTCACTAAAGCCATGTCTTCTTGCATCCTATTATGCAAATTACTCCCTGAAATGTTCTACTTCTGCAGCAGGTTGTTTCAGATGTTCCTCTCCATCAGAATCTTCAGGAGGATGTTTTCTCTCCCATCGTTCGCAGTAGGATTTCATAAGCCCCATGATGAAATGTTTGCTATCGACTTATTCAATAAAGAGAAGATATCCATCTAAACTCAGTGTTTACTAACATTGAAGGTGTGTGGACTGTCCTTGTCCCTGAACTCTCTCCTCTGGGGTACTGCCTGAATTTTATTCTCAAATATGCAGCTGGTGAGGCGTTGATATATTCAGCTTCTGGATCAATTTCCATGTCTAGGAAGTTTTATCCAATGTGATTCTGTTAAGCTAAAATGTCATCAAAATTTTGTTTCTAGCACCTGGCTCTCTGATAGTAGGAATAGATGGAGCACATATAAAACTGCAATCCCCAAAATGTACTGCTATCGAGTTCTCTTAGTCTCTGACTCCCACAGAGAATGCTTAATCTAGAGGGGGCGGGGTTGGGGGTGGGTTAAAGGTTTTACGGTGAAATCTCCCTTGCCATCATCCCTCTTCCTTATTCTACCTCTGAGTAGAGGCAGAACAACTGGCAAAGATGACATGAGGGTGTGGAAGAGCCCCCTTGCTGCTTCAAAAAGCAGTGGCCACTCAATACATGTTTCATTCTTTCTTTCATTGAATGCCTCTTACACATCTACTCTATGTTGGCACCCTTCTAGGTGTGAGGGTGCAACAGCTAAACAAAGCTTCCCACTCATGGAGGTTACATTCTAGTGGGCACAGAGTTGATGAGCAGCCAAAGAAATGCATTAGCTGGATAAATGCTACGAAGAGGCATCAAGCAGAGGAAGGGGAGAAAGTGTTGGAAGGGGCTGAAGGATTTAAGAAAGGCATCTCATAAATCGATTTTTAGCAACTCCTTTTCCTCCAAAATAAATAACATACGTAAGCCTAATATAGAAAATGTCTAGTTAAAATGAGGCACATAGCTGCTGCTCCCCCATGGGGACCCTCAGTTATGTTCACAAATGCTAACACCTCAAGGGACACAACTGGAAAACCACTGAAATGAGCCCATGAGGCACATGTGTTTTCAATATTTTCAGTGGTAGTAAATATCCGTCCATAGAGAGTGGGTTTGATTTTTGGAAACAACTAATAGTGATTCAGAATGGTCCTGGTCCCTGAAGTGAATAAGCTATCTGGAAACTATCATTTGGATTTCAAAGAAAGTGAGAAATTTTTCATTTATTTTTCTTACAAGTCTTATAAACTGACAGTTTGAAATGGTAAAAATTGTGAAAAAAAAGAAAAACTACAAATTGTTCAAACAATGACCTCATTTTGGGAATAATGGGATGGGCTTCTAAAGTGAGTCCTTTAAGATAAATTATTTATTTGAGTGAGTGACTTCTGATATGTCTATTTAAAGACCAGTCCCATGCCCAGGTGCAGTGGCTCACACCTGTAATCCCAGCACTTTGGGAGGCTGAGGCGGATGATCACTTGAGGTCAGAAGTTCGAGACCAGCCTGGTCAACATGGTGAAACTCCATATCTACTAAAAATACAAAAATTAGATGGGCATAGTGGCAGGTACCTGTAATCCCAGCTACTCAGGAGGCTGAGGCAGGAGAATCGCTTGAACCTGAGAGGCAGACGCTGCAGTGAGCCAAGACTGCGCCACTGCACTCCAGCCTGGGCAAAAGAACGAGACTCTGTCTCAAAAAAAAAACCAAAAAACAAAAAAACAAAACAAAACAAAACAAAAAAACACCAGTCCCATGTATCAGATGTTGGAGAAAACAAATGTTTCATATTCTGACAGACCCAAGTTTAAAGTCCAGGTCTACCACATGGTACTTAATGTAACTTCAGTCAAGGTACTTAACCTCTTTGGTTTTGATTTTGGTTTCCTGGGGGAGATGGGGTGGATTTTTTTATTGTTTTTATTACTATTATTATTTGTAGACAAGGTCTCCCTCTGTCACCCCAGCTGGAGTTGAGTGGCACAAACACGACTCACTGCAGCCCCAACTCCCCTCCCAGCTCACCCTCCCCAGTAGCTGAGACTATAGGCGTGTGCCACCGTGCCCACCTAATTTTTTAATTTTTTGTGGAGACACAATCTCACTGTGTTGCCCAGTCTAGTTTCAAACTGCTGGGATCAAGCAATCCACCTGCTCAGCTTCCCAAAGTGCTGGGATTATAGGCATGAGCCACTGCACCTGGCCTTACCCTCTTTAAGCCTAAGTTTCCCCCTCTGTAAAATGAGAGTGAAGAGACACTTCATCTCAGAGGAAATACCCAGAACCAATAAACATACAGAGATGTTCAACATCATCCTGTTCAGGGAAATGTAAACCATACAATGAGATGCCATCGACACCAATTTGGTGAGAAGAAGTATGTAGAAGTCTTGCAATAGCAAGTGTTGGAGAGCATGTGGAGCCATAGAGTTTTGTTTTGTTTTGGTTTTGGTTTTTGCTTGTTTTTTGAGATGATCAAGTCTCACTCTGTTTCCCAAGCTGGAGTGCAGTGGCACGATCTCAGCTCACTGCAACCTCCACTTCCCAGGTTGAAGTGATTGCCATAGAATTTTTTACAGATCACTCATAGATGTATAAATCTGTGCAACTACATTGAAAAACTGTTGGATGCACTTCTTTTATAGTTGCACATTTATATAACCTGTGACTACTCAGAAATTCAACTCCTAGAGATATATACAAGAGAAGATGTACCCATGTACAAGAGATACAAACAAGCAATACCATACTCACACACACACACACACACACACACACAATGTGCTTAGCAACACCATCACAAAAGTAAAATCCTGGACATAACCCAAATGCTCACCAACTAGAGAGTGGACCAACTTTGATACAGTTGCACAGTGGAATATAACAAAAGATAAAATGAATGAACTGTAGCAATCTACAATATGGATGAATCTCAGCAAAATAACATTCATTATAAAAAGTGAGATGACATAAAAAGGAACATGAGGAAATAATGGACACAGGATCCAGGACGAGGGCTACCTCAGTGGGGAGGAATTAGGGAGATGGAAGTAGAACCTGTCCCACTAGATGCAGTTATTATCAAGATCTCAGCTTTGGTTTTCGGTGGTGGGTTCAGGGTGTTTATCGCGTTAAGATCACATAGCCAACTATGTAAATAAAAGTAGACTATGTATGGTCCAGTTATAAGCATTATGATTCTAGGCTGGATGTGGTGGCTCACACCTGTAATCCCAGCACTTCGGCAGGCTGAGGTGGGTGGATCACTTGAGCCCAGGAGTTCAAGACCAGCCTGGGCAACATGGCGAAACCTCATCTCTACAAAAATTCTAAAAATTAGCCGGGCATGGCATGGCGGTGCATGCCTGTAGTCCCAGCTATTCAGGAGGCTGGGTTGGGAGGATGGCTTGAACCCGGAAGGTCAAGGCTGCAGCAAGCCGAGATCACAACATTGCACTCCAGTCTGGGAGGCAGAGTAAGACCAGGTCTCAAAAAAAAAAAAAAAAAAAAAAAAAAGAATATGATTATAGATTATGACTAACCCAATTCTGTGCACCTGGGATCCAACAAAAATAATAGTATAATAAACTAGAATTGGGCTGAGCAAGACTTGGTCTAACATTAGTCCCTGCATGTCTTACTAGAAATTCTCCTAATATGCAATACATGACCAATCATTAAATGTGCTTATGAAGGGAAAAAAACAGAGTGAAGCTAGTAACACTTCCTTCACATGGTTATTGTGAAGGCTTGAGTGACAATAAGAAACATATGTAAATCAGCTGACACTGAGAATAAACAAAAAAAATTAATTCCTTAATTCTAATTCTTTACTTCTCAACAATCACAATAGTGTAATACTATTTCTTCACATTTTCTTGCTAAGATAAGGAATATTAAATGGAGGGTGGATTTAGAATTACAAGAGCTAGGCCGAGCACAGTGGCTCATGCCTGTAAACTCAGCACTTTGGGAGGCCGAGGTGGGTGGATCACCTGAGGGCAGGAGTTCAAGACCATCCTGGCCAACATGGAGAAACCCTGTCTCTACTAAAAATGCAAAAATTAGCCGGGCATGGTGGCATGTGCCTGTAACCCCAGCTACTCAGGAGGCTGAGGCAGGAGAATCTCTTGAACCTGGGAGGCAGAGGCTACAGTGTGCCAAGATCACACCACTGCACTCCAGCCTGGGTGACAGAGTGAGACTCCATTAAAAAAAAAAAAAGAATTAGAAGACCTAGTTTTCTTAACTGCTGGCTGATGATTTCAGACAAGTCATTTGAACTCAAAGAGTACAGCTTACTCATCTAAAAAAAAAAAACAATGTAAATTAATATGTTTGAAACCCCCGAATGTTGTACCCGTGTTCATTTGTGGTCTGTGCTTTTTTCTCATTTTATGAAATATTGCATTTATTTACATATTTTTCTCTCTGTCATTCCCAAGGACACCTAAAATACAGGATGGAATTATTGGCCAATCTTCTTGCTGTCACTTACTCTATGGAAATTAGAGCAGTTTAGTCAACAGTAACTAACATGAGTGCTCAGGAAATAAGAAAAAACTGGAGATCCCCACTACACAAAAAAAATTCCTATATGTGACCATATTTCTTTTAAATCATTGTAGTAGATTTTAAGACTCAAGCAATGTACTGGAACCCAAATTGTTCATCAGATTAATTAGTGCAGATCAAGGCCCAGAAAGAGTGGGATACAAGATGAATTAAAGAGAAGTAGGTGGATAAATGCAGAACCAAGAGAATTCCAGAACATGGAAAATTTTGCAGCGTTTCTTGGGGAAAGCAAGAGCCTGGCTTTACTGCAGATGGGATCTGTGCAGAAAGGAAGAAGGAGCCTCAGAAGCTGAGAAGAGAGGTGGATGAAGGGGCACTGCAGATGATGGTGGTGTCTCTGTTATCATTCCATACATTAGGGATGGGGGTGCCCTGGGCACAGGATGTGACCTAGTGCCACACACACTCTGTCCCATAAACACACACACACGCGCACTGTCACATGTATGCAATTCTCTTAGGTAGTCTTCAAGCAGAGTTAAAATCTGCCTGAAAGTGTTCATGTTCCCCAAAATAACTGAGTAAGTGCATGATGATATTTTATTTATTTCAAGCTACCACCCTAATGGACATGAAAAATATTTGAGTCACTAATTCAGTCTCGCAATCAGTTTGGCAATGTATTTATTGACCATCTATTATAAAAATATCACTACTCCTTGAGATGAAATAAAGTATGTAAGAGGGTACAGTACCTGACTCACAGTTGAAAAGTGAGCACACAGGACGGGGAGGAAAAGGAAAAGGAGAAGAAAGAGGAAGAGAAACTCTCACATACCACCAGTGAGAGAGTAAATTGATCCCATTATTTTGGAAAATTGTCATTATCTCATCAAGTTTTAGATGCAGAACCCCTACAACGTAACAATTCTATTCCTCAGTAATTACCAGGCAGAAATGCATGTTTACGCACTCTAGGATATGGTCAGAGTAGCATTACAGTTGGTAATAGGCCAAAAGAGAAAACCAAATGCCCGCAGAAGAATAGATTGGTCAAAAAAAATGGATAAACTGTGGTGTGCTCATTTAATGGAAAATTATACAGCAATGAAAATGAAGGAACTACTGTTACATACAGCAACATGGATGAATCTTAAAAACTAAATATTCAAACAGACACTGGAGCCTACTGGAGGGTGGTGGCTGGAAGAAGGGAGAGGATCAAGAAAAATAACTAATGGGTACTAGGCTTCATACCTGGGTGATGAAATGATCTGTACAATAAGCCCCCATGACGCAAGTTTACCTATGTAACAAACCTGCACAGGTACCCCCGAACTTTAAAAAGTTAAAAAAAAAAAGTAAATGTTCAACAAAACAAACCAGACACAACAATATTTACTCTGAATAATTATATTTATGTAAAGGTCAAAATCAGGAAAAGTTAACTACATTTTAGGGATGCATACACAGCTGATGAAACTATAAAGCACGAGCACAAAAATTAGCTAGAAAAAATGAATAAGACCTAGTACTTGAAAGCACAACAGATGGACTATAGTTAATCATAATTTAACTGTATACTTTAAAATAGCAAAGAGTATAATTGGATTGTTTGTAACACAAAGAATAAATATTTGAGTGAATAGATACCCAATTTTCCATGATGTGATTATTACCCATTGCATGCCTGTACCAAAATACCTCGTGTACCCCATAAATATATCTGCCTACAGTGTACCCACAAAAATTAAAAATTAAAAAACGTTTCAAAAAAACATCAAGCAAAACAAAGAAAGAAGGGAAGGAACTGTGACCTCTGTGATGGTTAATTTTAAGGTCAACTTGGCTAGGCCACATAGTTCCCAGATATTTGATCAAATACAATTCTAAGTGTTGCTGTGAAGGCTATTTTTAGAAGTGACTAACATTTAAACCAGTAGATTTTGAGTACACCAGATTCTCCTCCATAATGTGGGAGGGCTTCGTCCAATCAGTCGAAGGCATTAAGTAAAAAAAGACTGAAGTTCCCAGAGGATAAGAGAATTCTGCCTCCACATTGCCTTCAGACTCTAGCTGCATTCTTCCCCTGGTCTCCAACCTGCACACCTGTTTGCAGATTCCAGAGTTGCCAGCCTACATAATCACATGAGCCAATTCTTTTTATTCTTGATCTGTGTGTGTGTGTGTGTGTGTGTGTGTGTGTCCTATAGGTTCTGTTTCTCTAGAAAATTCTGACTAACATGACCTAGAAGGGGCATGTAGGAGACTTTGGGTGGCTAGGAACATTCAATTACTTGTCCTAGGTGGTAGTTACACAGATGTTCACCTCAATAGTTCATTAAGCCACGTGGTTCCATTTTATGTATTCTTCTCTGTGTATATTATATTTTACAATAAAAGTACTACTTACTAGCTAGCACTGAGAAGTTCACAAATAAACATCAAATGGCATACCTTGTAGCTGGATGGCTGGGGAGTCATGATAAAAATCCCAAAGTCGTGATGTCATATTTTCTTCCACTGATTTATCTTTGGCCCCTCCCATTCCCTAAAAAACTCAAGTCCTCTTCCTATAAACCCCCAAACTGCTTATACCTTTTTCTACCTTTTCCTCTTTCCTCAGTGAGACTCCAAGCTTCTCGAGGAGAAGATTTACATCTCTTTCATTTTTGCATCCACTTTTGAGCACAGCAGACAGTAGGGGCTCATATCATTTTCTTAGATGAATAAATAAATCAGATAATTAATAAATAAATAATTCTGTTCTCAGTAATGAACCCCCAAAATACAATTTTTCATGGTTCTGAATAATAAGGGAATGGTGTAAACTAGAATGATCCAAAAAAAATGATACGGCAGCCAGGTGCGGTGGCTCACGCCTGTAATAATCTCAGCACTTTGGAAGGCCGAGGCAAGAGGATCGCTTGAGCCCAGGAGTTCAAGACCAGCTCAAGCAACATAGGAAGACCCTGTCTTTACAAAAAATTTAAAAATTAGCCTGGCATGGTGATGTGTGCCCGTGATCCCAGTCACTTGGGAAGCTGAGCTGGGAAGATTGCTTTAACCCAGGTGGTTGAGGCTGCGGTGAGCTGTGATCATACCACTGCACTCCAGCCTGGGTGACAAAGCAAGATCCTGTCTCAAAAAAAAAAAAAGGAAATGAAAACCTATTATGGAATTTTTGCTGGATTCTGAAGGATAGTAGAATTTTATAGGAATGCCTACAAGAAACACAGCCATTCCCCTCTTCACTTAGATAATCTGTAAAGACAGAAGTGAACATGGAGGGCCTGCAGAACAATGGGGATGACTCCAGGGATGGGACAAACCTATGAGCTGAGAAGTAGAGCAAGGCCAGTTGAATAAAAAAAGGTTAGGTGAGAAGACTGGGCCTGATTCTCTAGGATACAGAAACCATTTATAATTTTCTGACCCTGTTTACTTTGCATGAAGACCCCACTTCAGAACAGGGAACCCTGAAAACTCCAGGTCTCCATGTGATGAGACTCGTCACAACTAAAAGATCTACATTCTATGTCAACACATTACCAGTGCTACTGATGGAGAAGTGAAGTGCTTAGATTTCCTTTTTCTTTGGTCCTCAGCCAGGGAGAAATGTAATGTCTACTCAGGTATTCACAGAGGACTTGATAACATAGAAAATGACTCTCTTGGGAAAATGGCCTTCGGTTTCCATCCTGTAAGCATGGGATCCAAGTTCTTACATAGAATTACTGAACATAGGATACAGAAGATCAAGATCTCAAAACTGGTTGGATTGAGTTTTGTGCACAGAGCTGAGTTACATTCGCCAATAATTTATATGTTTTGTTTGTTTGTTTGTTGTCTGTAGAGATGGAGTTTCATCATGTTGCCCAGGCTGGTCTTAAACTCCTAAGCTCAAGCCATCTGCCTGCCTCAGCCTCCCAAAGTGTAAATGGTTATCTTGATATCAAGTAGCTGTAATCAATACAAAATGAGACTTCTACTTTTTGTCTACTGAGCTCATGCGTCTTAGTGTCTAGGAAAATCAATAACCTCTAAGGTAACACCAATAACACCATAGAGATTGGCAACCTTTGGGGAATAGCTTCAGCCATTTCTGCTGTTGTCCTCTATGAAAACCTCCTCATTGTTTGTCTTTTTCTTTAGGTATATGTGGGCTCCTAAGGAGGCTTGTTTTTAGCTCTATAGCTTTTTCCTTTTCTTTTATTACGTTCATAAAAGAAAGATAAAGCATCCCTCCATAACTGAATCCTGTGTTAACAACAAAAAAATGGAATTAAGAAAAAAGCAGGCAAAAATGAGAGATGGGGAAAGTATCTGAACAAATGGTTGAAATTGTGGGCAATTTTCCAGTTTGATTTATGCTGCTCTTAATTGCAATTCCCAGGAGCCTCTTCTGCTTGTTCTTTAATAGGAGAGGGGATGATCTATGCTTTGTCCTGGAGTGAACCTGAAATAATGGATGGCAAGGGCATTCAATAATTATGCTCTGCACGTATGAAGGAAACTTCCCCTGCCTGGGCTGAAAGCTTAGCTCAGTTGGTTTGTAATTCCCCTAAAGGCCAGAGCCGACACAGTGTGGATTTGAATGCCACAATGTCACTTCACCTATTTTAAAAGAAGGTGCTTGCTGTAAGTACTTTGTTCTGGAATTCAGGGAGAATGTTTCATACCTCAATGCAAAACTGAGACAGAAGTAAATTATAGGTAATTATTAAACTATAAGATCTTCTAATAACATGTGTTCTCCTATATAAAAGTAAAATCTCTTTTAAAGACAAATAGAAATAGGCAAAAATACATCACTTTTGTTTTTCTACACAGAGACAACCAGTGTTAACTTGTTCACATACATTCTTTTTTTTTTTTTTTTTTTTTTTTTTATTTTTATTTTTTTATTTATTTATTTATTATTATTAAACTTCAAGTTGTAGGGTACATGTGCACAACGTGCAGGTTTGCTACATATGTATACTTGTGCCATGTTGGTGTGCTGCACCCATCAACTCGTCATTTACATCAGGTATAACTCCCAATGCAATCCCTCCCCCCTCCCCCCTCCCCATGATAGGCCCCGGTGTGTGATGTTCCCCTTCCCGAGTCCAAGTGATCTCATTGTTCAGTTCCCACCTACGAGTGAGAACATGCGGTGTTTGGTTTTCTGTTCTTGTGATAGTTTGCTAAGAATGATGGTTTCCAGCTGCATCCATGTCCCTACAAAAGACACAAACTCATCCTTTTTTATGGCTGCATAGTATTCCATGGTGTATATGTGCCACATTTTCTTAATCCAATCTGTCACTGATGGACATTTGGGTTGATTCCAAGTCTTTGCTATTGTGAATAGTGCTGCAATAAACATACGTGTGCATGTGTCCTTATAGCAGCATAATTTATAATCCTTTGGGTATATACCCAGTAATGGGATGGCTGGGTCATATGGTACATCTAGTTCTAGATCCTTGAGGAATCGCCATACTGTTTTCCATAATGGTTGAACTAGTTTACAATCCCACCAACAGTGTAAAAGTGTTCCTATTTCTCCACATCCTCTCCAGCACCTGTTGTTTCCTGACTTTTTAATGATGGCCATTCTAACTGGTGTGAGATGGTATCTCATTGTGGTTTTGATTTGCATTTCTCTGATGGCCAGTGATGATGAGCATTTTTTCATGTGTCTGTTGGCTGTATGAATGTCTTCTTTTGAGAAATGTCTGTTCATATCCTTTGCCCACTTTTGGATGGGGTTGTTTGTTTTTTTCTTGTAAATTTGTTTGAGTTCTTTGTAGGTTCTGGATATTAGCCCTTTGTCAGATGAGTAGATTGCAAAAATTTTCTCCCATTCTGTAGGTTGCCTGTTCACTCTGATGGTAGTTTCTTTTGCTGTGCAGAAGCTCTTTAAGGAAGAATCAATATTGTGAAAATGGCCATACTGCCCAAGGTAATTTATAGATTCAATGCCATCCCCATCAAGCTACCAATGAGCTTCTTCACAGAATTGGAAAAAACTGCTTTAAAGTTCATATGGAACCAAAAAAGAGCCCGCATCTCCAAGACAATCCTAAGTCAAAAGAACAAAGCCGGAGGCATCACGCTACCTGACTTCAAACTATACTACAAGGCTACAGTAACCAAAACAGCATGGTACTGGTACCAAAACAGAGATATAGACCAATGGAACAGAACAGAGTCCTCAGAAATAATACCACACATCTACAGCCATCTGATCTTTGACAAACCTGAGAGAAACAAGAAATGGGGAAAGGATTCCCTATTTAATAAATGGTGCTGGGAAAACTGGCTAGCCATAAGTAGAAAGCTGAAACTGGATCCTTTCCTTACTCCTTATACGAAAATTAATTCAAGATGGATTAGAGACTTAAATGTTAGACCTAATACCATAAAAATCCTAGAGGAAAACCTAGGTAGTACCATTCAGGACATAGGCATGGGCAAAGACTTCATGTCTAAAACACCAAAAGCAACGGCAACAAAAGCCAAAATTGACAAATGTTCACATACATTCTTTTGATACATCATATGTGAAGGTCCTGTTATGAACTAAATGTTTATGTTGCCCCAAAATCGTATGTTGAAGCCCTCCCCGCCATGTGATAGTATTGGGATGTAGGGTCTCTGGGAGATAAGTAGATTTAGATGAGGTCATGAGGGTAGAGCTCTTTTCATGGGATTAGTGTACCTATAAGAAAAGAAACGACACCAGAACCCCCCTTACACATTTTTGTTTTGTTTTGTTTTGGTTTTTTTTGAGACAGAGTCTTACTCTATTACCCAGGCTGGAGTGCAGTGGCACAATCTCGACTCACTGAACCCTCCACCTCCCAGGTTCAAGCGATTCTCCTGCCTCAGCCTCCCAAGTGGCTGAGATTATAGGCATGTGCCACCATGCCTGGCTAATTTTTGTATTATTAGTAGATACAGGGTTTCACCATGTTGGCCAGGCTGGTCTTGAACTCCTGATCTCATGTGATCTGCCTGCCTAGGCCTCCCAAAGTGCTGGGATTCCAGGCATGAGCCACCAGCCCAGCCTACCTTTATACTTTAGCTACACAAAGAAGAGGCCATATGCACACACAGAGAGAAGGTTGCCATCTACAAGCCAGGAAGTGGGCCCTCACCATGAACTGACTCGGCTCGCACCTTGATCTTGGACTTCCCAGCTTTTAGAACTGTGAAAAATTGAATTATTGTTGTTCACAAGTCACCCACTTCATAGCATTTTGTTTCAGCAACCCAACCAGACTAAGACAAGTATATCTTTTTAAATGTGGACCAGTGGTTTTCCATCCCTCTTCACTCCCACCTTTCTTATTTACCTTGCCCAGACAAGAAGTGTTCCATAAGAGAAAGAGAAAGGTTTGTGTGAAAGATAGCAAAGTGGTTACAAGTAGGGGCTCCAGGCTGCTGTGTTTAAATATCTACCACTTATTAGCTCTGTGACATTAGACAAGCTGTTTAATGTCTTTGTGAGTAAGTTGCCTTAACTAAAATGAGATACGTACAGTATCTATTTCAGAAGACTCTTGTAAGTGTATGGATAGCATTTAGAACAATATTTGTTATATGTTAATCTCTCTATAAGGATTTGCTGTTATTATTCCTAATACTATTAAGAAATCCTAAGATGGAGTACCACTAGCAAGGATCTGAAACTTGAGGAAGAGGGCAGAGAGGCATGGGGAAAAGAAGGAGAGGAAGAGAAACCAGAAAGAGAAGCGACTCCTAGGCACCTACCAGAAGCTGACTCCATAAGGATCAAAAGGCAATGTCAAAGAAAAATTATGCTAAGCCTATCCTGGGACAGAAACTTTTTGTATGGTGTAATTTACAGTTGATTGTGAAAGGAAAACAGTATTCCTGATAAAAATACTTACACAATTTTCTGATAAACTTTAATGGGATTAAGACCAGTTCTGGGAAATCATGAATCATGATCTGCGCTGACTGTCCATCTAGATTCTAGTGGACACACATCACTGGGTGCAGGGGACAGTCCCAGGTTTGTCTCAGTATAATCATCAATAGTGTGCCCTTGCTCTCTCAAATGTGTGCCAGTTGGGACAATAAATTCTTAGGACAAATATTTCTTTATTTTTTCTATAACTTTTTAGTATATCGTTTAAAAATGACTATCTGATCATTCTCTTTTCCCTTAAAATGTGCTTTCCAAAAGCGAGTTTTTTGAATGCTTTTTCCTTTACATTAATGTTAAAATGAAACTGACCCATGTTTTAATTCAGCTACTACAAAATATTCCATTTAACAACTGGATAGGTAAGAGAGAAGATGTCTGTTCCCATCCTCTGATATGGTTATGATCTCTTAGAAATAAGTTTGTTACCAGCAAGAAATAATTAGAATTTAACATTTGAAAGACAATATTATTTATATTAGCACCAAAAAATGAAACAGCTATAAATTTTTTAATATACAGGATCTATATGAAGAAACTACAAAATACTGGTGGGAGAACTCAAAGATCTAAATAAATGGAAAAATATTCCATTTATATGAATGTCTTAGTCCATTTTCTGCTGCTATAGCAGAATACCACATACCACCATTGGTAAAGAACAGAAATGTATTAGGATCACAGTTCTGGAGGCTGGGAAGTCCAAGAACAGGGCACCAGCGTCTGGTGAGGGGCATGCCATGACAGAAAGCATCACGTGGCAAGTGAGCACATGAAACAGAGAGAGAAGTGGGACCAAACATCATTTTATCAGGACCCACTCCCACAATAATGAACCTGCTCCCAAGATAACAGCATGAATCCATTCTAGTGGAAGTTACTGAAAGACCCCACCTCCTAAAACTGTTACAATGGCAATTAAGTTCCCAACACATGAAAATATGGGGGATATATTCAAATCATAGCAATGGATAAGAAGACTTAATATTGTCAAGATATCAGTTCTCTCCAGCGAGGTCTATAGATTCAATAAAATCCCAATCACAATCCCAGCAAGTTATTTTGACAAACTGATTCTAAACTTTATATGAAAAGGCAAAAGTCCCAGAACAACCAACACAAAATTAAAATAGAACTAAGTGGGACTGACGCTACCCTTCAAGACTTATTAAAAGTCTAGACTATTCAAAACAGTGTGGTATTGGTGAAAGAATAGACAAGCAAATAAATGGAAAAGAGTAGACAGCTCAGAAATAGACCCATCCAAATATAGTCTACTGATATTTGATAATGGAGCAAAGTCAATAAAATGAAGCAAAGGTAGTCTTTTCAACAAACAATGTTGAAACAACTGGGCAGGCACAAGAAAAGAAAGTGAATGTAGGCACAGACCTTACATCTTTCACAAAAATTAACTCAAAGTGAATTATAGACCCAAATATAAAATGCAAAACTATAAAATTCCTAGAACATAGCATCAGGAAAAAAAATCTAGATAACCTTGGGTCTGGCAATGATATTTTAAATGTAATACCAAAAGCACAATCTGTAAAAGAAAAATTATGTTAGACATCATTAAAATTAAAACTGCTCTGCAAAAGACATTGTTCAGAGAATAAAACAACAGAGCCCACAGGCCTAGAGAAAATATTTGCAGAATTCATATCTGATAAAGAACTGGTATCCAAATAGACCCCCAAAAATCATAAAACTCAACAATAAGAAAACAAGTACCCAAATAACAGGCAACAGATATGAACAGATGCTTCACCAAAGAAGAGATACAGATGGCAAATAAGTATATAAAGAGATGCTTGATCATATGTCATTAGGGAATCGCAAATCAAAACAACAATGAGATGTCATTACCTAACACATTAGAATGGCTAACATCCAAAATACCGCAACACCAAATGCCAGCAAGGGTGTGGAGCAGTAAGAAATGTCACTCATTACTGGTGGGAATAAAAAAATGATACAGCCACTTTGGAAGACATTTGGCAGTTTCTTACAAAATGACGCAATACTCTTACCAGATGATCCAGCAATCACACTCCCTGCTTATTTACCCAAATGAGTTGGAAACTTATGATCACATACATAAAAGAGTACATTCATGTTTATAGCAGCTTTATTCATAGTTGTGAAGCTTGGACGTCACCAAGATGACCTTCAACAGGTGTATAGATAAACAAACTGAGACATCCATACAATGGACTATTATTAGCCAGTGATGAAAAGAAATGAGCTATCAAGCCATGAACAGACCTGGAGGAATTGTAAATACACATTGCTAAGTGAAAGAAGCCAGTCTGAAAAGGCTACATATTCCAAGTTGATGGCATTCTGGAAAAGACAAACTATGGAGACAGTAAAAAGACCGGTGGCTGCCAGAGATTTAGGGAGAGTGGGGAATGAACAGTTGGAGCACAGGAATGTTTAGGGCAGGGAAACTCCTCTGTATGATACCGTCATGGTGGATACATGTCATTATACATTTATCAAGTCCATAAAATGTATAACACGAAGAACAAACACTAACATAAACCAAGGACTTTAATAATAGCATATCAATATTGACTCATTAGCTGTTACAAATGTACCACACTAAATAAAGCAAGATGTTAATAGGAGAAACTGGGTGGGAGGTAAACAGATATATGGTAATTCTGTATTTCCTGTTCATATGTCTATAAACCAAAACTGCTCTGAAAACATCAAGTCTATCAACGAAATTTTGTTTTCTTTCTGACAATAAACTTTGCCTGTACAAACTTCCAGATTATTTTTGCATAAATGAATAATTAAATAGGCAAAAATGAAATCACATTATCAATATTCTCCCATAGGCTTTATCTTTTTTGTAACTAGGTACTGGGACAATTTTCCCAGTTAGTAAACATTCTACATTATTTTGGCTATATTGATTTCCATTCATGTATACCATAAGGGATTATAGCCGTATCCCATTTTTTGATATTTAGGTTGGTCCCGACTTCTGCTAAATGAATAGCACTATTATAACATTCTTTCAGACATATCCTTTTCAAACATGAGTGTTTCTCTGTTTAGGATAAGCTCCTAAATGCAAAACCGTTTGGTACAGTCATATGCATCATTAAGGTTTCTCTATTTATGGCCAAATTTTCCTCCAGAAACATCTCTGTTTCTACTCCTTTCGTTCTGCTCCCTTGTGGCACTGAGTGCTATCATTCTGTAAAATCGATGCTAACTCTATAGGCAAAAGATGCTTCATTATTAGTAGTTTTAATTTGCATTTTACTACTAATGAGCTTAAATATATTTTAATATGTTTCTTAGCCATCTAGAATTCCTTCTTATATTTTACTGAAAAGTATTTATCTTTAAGTTAATTAACATATTGAAAGAAATGCTGGTCAGGGATCTACTTTTATTTTTTTTTTCTAAAGACCTAAATTTCCAAATCTATAGGCCCTCATATTCACTAACATAACTAATTCAAGTGTATAAAACAGAGGATAATAATTAATCTTACTTTAAGTTTTTAGTTTCCAATTCTGTTAGTGGCTATCTGCTGGGAGTAAAAAAAAAAAAAAAAAGCATAGCACCTATTAAGCATCAGAATCCCAGTTGGAACTTTTAAAAATAAAGTTGTTACATTGCACAATCGAGTAGGAAAAAAAGAATTTATGGGAAGATAATAAAAACAAAAGTAGGAAGGCTACTTCTACATGCTAACCTTTCCATTTCACCTCTACCATGGTGAGGTTATGCTATTTTGTTTTTTTTTTAAGATACAGGGTCTCACTATGTTGCCCAGACTGGTCTTGAACTCCTGACCTCAAGCAATCCTCCTGCCTCAGCCTCCCAAGCACGTTAGGCTCCCAAAATGCTAGAATTACAGGTTTGAGCCACCATGCCCTGCCCATACTTTGATTTTAATGAACTATGTTTGCTATTAATAGCTGGCATGGATTCCTTGAAGTAAGTGAGCCATTACCCAAAATGTAGCAGAATGATAAATCCTTCATTTTACTTACTTAGAAACTCACCATCGCGCTACTAATAGGCTTACAGCCCATTTTTCAAGCATTAGGAAGAGAATGGGAGAAGTTCACCAGTAGATAAGGCACCTCAATACACCTCTGAAGGACAGGATACAAATGGAGGGGTGTAGCCAGTGAAACAGAATTGAGCATGCGTGGCTTTGAACCCAATCTTGGAAGCCACAGACCTACCCTGCAGACTCTGGGCTCGGAGTGCAGGGAAAGCAGAAAGGATAGGCCAGGAGACAGGGCATTATGGAAGGTCTGTGTATGCCCAAGTTCACTACCCCACCACAAAGCAGCAGAGAAACTAGATGTCTACAGTCTCCTCTCACACATACATGACAGGGAAAGGCAAAAGATAAAAAGCAAAACATCAACTAGGGGACACAAGTTGCCTTGCCGACAGCCTTGTAAGGACAACGACAAAGTTTGAGGGCACTTATGTCATGACTGTCCCCCTGCCCTCTCACCCAGTTAGCAGGCCACGTCCACCCCCACCAAGATCCAGGTCAGTCTTTCTATTGCCTCATATTTAAATATGAACAAGCAATCAGAGTTTACCAGACAACTGAAGAAAGCCTACAACATGAAAAAGAGAGACTATTGCTGCAATAGTATAGTATGTTCCAAACGTACTAGTTGCAAGATTTCAGGAGACTGGGTTGCTAACAAGCTCAACAGAATCAAAGCACATAACTCCCCCAAATCCGATTGGTGATATCTCTTTTATTTCACCCGCTATGAACTACTGAGAACAACTGCAAGTTTGTTTGCAAATTTCCATAGAACAGCTGGTGTTGCTTCCCTAAAGATGCACAGAGAGCTAAGATACCAGTTTTAATATGCACTGCCTGGTTATAAATAAAGTCAGCCCAATTAGAGATTTCTGCCAGTGTCTGTGAATACTCCACCTAGAGGGCATTTGAGTTTGCTACACACTTAAATGCATTTCATTAGCTATAAAGTCACTTTTTGCTTCTTACAAAAACTTTAAGAGCTAGATTCACATTGCAGAGCTGCTGCTCAGGCTTTCAAGTTTGAGAAAAAAACTAAATGCTGTTATTCAGAAACCAATAGTAGACAACAAGAGGAACATTGGGGTGTACCTGTGTTTTTTCTTGCTATCGCTGGTACTGAAGCCGATTCATGATCAAACTTTCGTTTCCCTGCTTAAGTGCTGCTACCATTTTATTCACAGGAAATACACATGTAGGAGATGCTGGTGAGGATCCCTTCAAGTTTCGGGGAGAACTAAGCCACCACACGTGATTAAATTCATGTTCTAGGTATTGAAAATGATGGTTGGACATTTTTTGTTTGTTTGTTTTGTTGGTTTTTTGGTTGGTTGGTTGGTTGTGTGACAAGGAGTCTCGCTCTGTCGCCCAGGCTGGGGTGCAGTGATGCGATCTCGGCTCACTGCATGCTCCACCTCCCCGGTTCACACCATTCTCCTGCCTCAGCCTCCCGAGTAGCTGGGACTACAGGCACCTGCCACCACGCCTGGCTAATTTTTTTGAGGACTGTTATTTTTTTAGAAAAGCCAAGAAATGTCATTCCATTGACTCTTCTGATTCCTTTTTCTTCCTCCAGCTCAGGACTTTCAAGGCTGCTGTATTTTGCTTTCAAAAATACAACTTGAAACAAGTAGCGGTTGTGATTCTTTGACATTTTATAGACAACCATTCCAAACAAACTGTTGCAGTTTAGGGTTGGACATTTTGGAGATTTCTGTCGGTACGCAGTACAGCTATCGCTAAATTGCTTTCAATTGAATCATGAATACTTCATTAAGGCCAGTGAAAATCTCACAGTCAAGATACTAATTTGCTTACAGGAAGTGGACCTGAAGCTATTTGAAAGAATTCTCAGAAAGAAGAATCAAAAGACACAGTCTCAGTGTCCTAGTTCTAATCTTAGGAAGTGAAAGCACAGCTTGAATGCCTCATGCCACCTAAACCAGGAACAAAGGCAATTCACAAGCAACTCAGGAGGCTGAGGCAAGCGGATCACGAGGTCAGGAGTTCGAGACCAGCCTGGCCAACACGGAGAAACCTCGTCTCTACTAAAAATACAAAAACAAACAAACAAACAAACAAAAAATTAGCTGGACTTGGTGGTGGGTGCCTGTAATCCCAGATACTGGGAAGGCTGAGGCAAGAGAATCATTTGAACCCAGGAGGCGGAGGTTGCAGTGAACCAAGATCATGCCATTGCACTCCAGCCAGGAGGACAAGGCAAGACTTCGTCTCAAAAAATATATATATATATATTGGATAGTGGCCACATTTTTAAGAAGTGAAATTGGAGTAAGTGGTGAGGGGCATGAATCAACGAGCATAAAACTTGGCTAAATTTCAACCCTGGCCTTACACATTGACAGAGGAAGGTTGCTGACACTGTTATCAATGTTTAGTACTGGAATCTCTTGTGCTTTCAACTGGGTCTCACAGACAGGTCATAGGATTCACCCCAGAGAGACTCTATGAACATAGAGGAAATCCACCTGAGAACAACTGTGGCCCAGTCTGTATCATTAAATCCAATCGGCCTTTACCAAGCTAAGAGAGCGCAGACAGAAGCTCTGAACTCCCCTCCAACAGTTAATATTTATAAATGAGTCCCCAAGTCCAATTCTCACAAACTAAGTGCTATCAGAGATGTGTCAGTAAAGCAGTTACTGTAATATTTTGTTGCACTTCAGCCGTAAGCATAGTCACCAAGCACAGACACTTCCAAACATTGATTTCACAGAGCTTCAAGTTGACAGGAATCCATTTCAGGTGTCCCATGCAGATGTACTTTCTATGACGAAGGCAGAGGCTTTTGGCTGAAGAAATGGAGGAGTTTGTTGGTGCACTCTAACTTGAACTCATTCCTGACTTCTGCAAATATGCACAGAAGCTTCTGAATGTTTATCTGGATTTCTAGAACTGGAATTTAAGTTCTACTTGAAAGTCCTAGGGATCCACAAAAGCAAACAATCCAATAGTAGCTGTTTGATTTTTTTTAATATCAAAATAATAGTAGTTAGTAAACAAACTCATTGCACTTAAAAGCTGGCTACAGTGAGCATTCAGAGGAGCTTCTAAATGGCATCTCATGCCATCAAAAACCAGAAGCAAAGCTCTGAACCCTTTGTAGTCCTCCCTAAAGTGTCAAGGAATCCACACCATCAATTCCTTGTATTTTCACATACTGCCAAAAAATGTCATAAGACTATGAATTTTCTAGCAAGGAAAAGAAAAGGCCTCCTGTAGCATTGAAAATGTCTTCTTGAGACTCCATTAAGCAAAGACCAACACTCACTGGGCTTCCTGTGAACATGCCTGTGTTGATTATATGGTTTATTGAGTAAAATGGAGTTAGCTGACATATAACTACATTTTCCTAACGGTATCACTTTCTGACAGATGCTTACAAACTTCACTTTCACTGTCTAGGAAGTGAATTAAGCAATAGAGCTTGTATGACTTGTATGAGCTTGTATGACTTGTATGAGCTTGTATGTGCTTGTATGACTTGTATGAGCTTGTATGAACTAGACTTTTGTAAAATTCTTATAAACAGGCTGAGGTTTGCAATAGGCTTCTCAAAGGCTTCCAACCTATCCGCATTAATGCAATAGCACATTTTGAGAGGTGGTCTCAGTTCTCCTTGACATTGCAAAGAATTCTTATCATTGCCTACAGAAAGTCCAATTTTAACTAATAAACTGGTAAGAATTTGCTATGTATAAGTTTTTAGCAAGAAAATATATTTATTAGAGATTTAACAAGTATAGACAGAAGTATACAAATATTACTGTCAGATATGAGGACTGAAATCAATATGTTGACACCAGTAGCCTTCCATTTTCCTTTAATCAAGAGATAATCATAGCAGGTGCAAGTAAGGCATTAACAGCCCTGGACAGCCAGCATTCAAAGAAGCCTTCAACGTGTTGGCCTGCACTGTTTAGGGCCAGCTTCAAAGCTTCTCCCAAGCTTTGCAAAGTACACACCAGCTACTCCATTCAAGTCTCCTTAAAAAATTGTTTTCAAAGTTCTGTGGCTTCTCAAATGAAGACATTGACATATTTTATTTGTCCAACAGCCCTAACTAAGGTGAGCCTTCAAAGAAGCCTCTAGATGTTGTTCTCGCTGGTCAGGCAGAGAGCACAGGTGCAGGAGGTGGCTCACTCAGTCCTCATGGGACCTCTAAGAAATTCACTTTAGTTCTTCCTGGGAAGCATTTCTGGAAATTGAATTCTTAAAGGCAAAACATGTATGAGGCAGTAAAACAAAGGATTACCATGTTACTTGATTAGTCATCAGTCAGCAGCCTCGTGAACTCCAACTAAGACTCCCCAGCCTTTTTCTCTTGGCCAAGGAATAGAATGCAAATTGTGCTCATCTAAACTTTGCAACATGTGTAGGAGAAAACTGTAAGGATGGTGGACCAGGGGGGCGAGGACACAGCATGAGGCAGGGCTAAGTGTACTAAGTAGCCCTAAGTAGTACTAAGACCCATATCAGTACAAAGGGGTCAAACCGCTGGAGATGTGGGATTGAACATGTTAGCTACTGTAACTGAGATTGGTTCTAATGGTCTGCTTGTTTGGGAGATTATAACTTAGTGGTAGCCTATATTCACCAAGGTTGGGATTCCAGAACTTTCCTGGTATAATGTAAAGGATAGAGTTCAAAAGCTTATGGATATGGGAATGTTGGGCTGGATTTATCACACGCAACCTGTACACCCAGTCCTACCTGTAGAGGACTACGTGCTCGCAAACGAGACATTCCTGATAAGTCCTGCTCTTGCAAACGAAGCAGGGCGTTGGGGGCTTGTTTATGTGTAAACATCTTGAAAATCCAGAAAGTCAGGGAAAGGTCAGAAAAACAACAATGTGTCTTGTGACTTGGCAACATTCCACAAACGACTGTATAAAATAAAGCAGAGCGCACCATTCGAGGCGGCCGCCATGTTTGTCTTATCTTGTGTTGTCTTGTGTGTTCATTCCTTTGTTTAGGAAACATGCAGACCCCAACACCTACCCTTTCTTCATCTCCTAAAAGGGCATTCTCTTGACTATGACACTGAGAATCACAGCAGTGGGCAAAGCAGCAGTGTCCTAGCAAAGCTCTCTGGGGCCCATCTCCCAGATCCCAATGTGATCCTGCAGGATGCGTATGCTGAGATGGGCTTCCTGATTTCAGGGGGAAAGATGACCAGTGGAGGCCAATGGCAGTACTCAACTGTCAGAGACAAGGTAGACACATCTAGGGTGATGAGCGGCAGGAGCGACCTGGTGAACGGGAATCTTCTGATCCACACAGATCTTTGGTACAAGGTGGCTGATGGATCACAGTGTCCCTGGGACTGCAGTGCATGGACAGTCTACTAACATAGCTCTCGGTCTGCAGAGTCACCACAATGGGGAGTCTTGCATCACTCCAGTGGAAAGACTTTCCTCCAGTTTCTAGACACAAGCCATTTCACAGACCCTTCATTGAAGAGAGCATGCCACCTGAAGGAAGGCCCCTGCAACCGTGTCACAAGTATGTCCTCCTCCATGCCTTCTCCCAAAGGGTATGCAACCTTAAGAAATGGTGATCATGTGCCAGAAAGAAGAATCTCTAGACTTTTTGTGCATTACAAGACCCTAGCTTGGAACTGGTGCTTACTCCCAGGACCCAAAACATCCACGTGATCTACTAGTCAAAGTGGGAGGAATGGTCTAATAGGCAGCGGACGAATGGAGTTTTAGCTTAAGTCCAAATCACAGCAGGCCCATTAGGTACAAGGACATCCCTACCATCACTTCTTCATGTCCAGGATGCACAGTTAGGGTCACCACACTCAATGTGGCATGCAGAATGCCTACGTCGGCCCTCTGATCACTACGCTGAGCACTACTTTCTATCCTAGCAGAGACGCCCTGGAACATCCCCTCTGCTAGGATAGAAACAAAGCTTTACTATATCCCTAGAAGAATCTGCAGAAATTAATGCCACCATCAAAGACTCGAAGGAAGAAGCGGTGATACTTACCACTTTGCTCATTTTACAGATCGGTTAGGTCTGTCAGGAGCAGACGGATCTTAGAGAACATGGAT
Organism: Chlorocebus sabaeus; assembly: GCF_047675955.1. Lineage (NCBI taxonomy): Eukaryota > Metazoa > Chordata > Mammalia > Primates > Cercopithecidae > Chlorocebus > Chlorocebus sabaeus. The sequence goes on along the minus strand of NC_132911.1, from coordinate 26,291,807 downwards.
TATTGTAAACCTAAGCAGATGCTGCCTTCTCTTGCAGCTGCTGCTTCAGATGCCAACCCTTTCCTGGAGCAAATCAGCACAACTCGCTGCATCTGGTATGTAGTGCCCAATGTGCCAGGTGCTTGGTTCTCTTTCTACCCATTTCCAAGGAACATCAGAAGCCATTTGTTTTAACTGGCAGAACCAATAGTACATTTTCAAGTCTTTTTGCCTCAGAGTAGAGATCTTAACAGTCTTTACATCCTACAAAAATCATACTGGTCCACTACATTGGCAGTGTTGTGCAGATGAGACCTGATGCACAAGAAATAGAGACTTCCTTAGATACCATAGGAAGAAGACAAATGCAGGCTGGAGGACGGGAGATGAGTCCTGAGTGCAAACAGAGCATGTTGGGGTATCCTATTCAAAGTGAAAATTGTTGTACCTTTCTCCTCTTATAACTGAAAACAAGATGCTCCTACCTGGTGGGTCTCATTTTTTAATTTTGGAGGAAACATATCACATTAAATGTGCTATTTTGACCCATTTAGCCATTAGGCTTCCAGTATTGAACAGGGACCAGAGGCAAGAAGGTGTCTGCAGCAGGCTCAGGCTTCAGAGAAAACTGCACTGTCACTTGGGCCTTATGACCCAGAATATCCACAATGCTTGAAGTTTCTATGGAAACCAGCAATGCAGTGTGAAGCCTCTGACAGCTTCAGCAAGGCAATTGTCATGCAGGGCTCTGAGGTTTAGGAGCAAAGCCTTGCCCTCTTCTTCAGGTAATTATTCTCTTTTTGAGAAGTGGCTCCTGCCTTGCAACGTACCTGATAGGGACTCAACACCTGACCATGGGACATCACATGGTTATGTGGCCTGAGCTCCTCATCACGAATGGGGTGCTATCTGACACAGTGACTCATAAAGCAGGGGATGTACAGGACCAGAGCTGGACACTTCCAGGTAGAAATGGCTAATGAATGAGGCTCAAGCAGGTGCAGAAAGCACAGGTGACCTGCATGAGCATCTGTCTCAGACTCCCATCTTCTCCCTCAGTCCACTCCTACATCCTCATGGGAGTTCCCTCCGACTCACTGATGGAGGAGGGAGGAAAGCTCTGACCTTGCTTACAGCTAGTTCTGCATAATATGGGAACTGGACTGCTGCTTATTGTAGCCCAATCAGGAGTGCCCCAAAAGACAGAAGGAGAAACTTCAATCAGTACATCTGTTGTCCTCTCAGAAGAGGTAGCCAAAGGTACAGTTATACTGACTCATGGGGAGTGGCTAGTGGTTTGGCAGTTTGTTAGGGATTTGGAGAGAACAGGATTGGAAAATTAATGACAAGGGCATCTGTGGCTGGATCCCTGAGAATAAGCAGAGGTAGTGGAGATATGCATGCCCCATATGAACGCTCACTCTAGGACATCCGCTGCAGTGGAGGCTCTTAATAACTAGGCGGATATGAGCTGGCCCCCATCCCAGCAACCCAGGTCTTGCTCTCTACACACGATCTCCAACTTATGACGGTTTGACTTAGGATTTTTCGACGTTATGATGGTGCACAAGTGACAGGCATTCAGTAGAAACTGTATTTCAAGTACCCATATAACCATTCTGTTTTTCACTTTTACTACAGTATTCAGTAAGTTACATGGGAAAAAAATAAAGTTAAAAAAATAAAGTTACACTTTATTATAAAGTAGGCTTTGTGTTAGATGGTTGTGCCTAGCTACAGGCTAAGGTAAGTGTTCTGAGCATGTTTAAGGTAGGCTAGGCTGAGCTGTGATGTTCAGTAGGTTAGGTAAATTACATGCATGCTTCACTTAGATGTTTTCAGCTTAACGATGGGTTTATCGGGACATAGCCCCATCGTAAGTCAAGGAACATCTGTCCACGCATGTGCAAGAGGCTTTGATGTTCGCGACGGGGGTCTCTGCATGGAGCACTAACACGGACTTCTCTCCACCAAGGCTAATACAGTTAACACCTCTGCCTAATCTGTCAACATTAGAGACCAGCGATGGGCCTGCACGGTGGCCCCTTTTTCCCTGGGAAGGCAGCCAGCCGTCTGGCACTGGCTGGTTATCCCTGACCACTTCCACAGAGGAGGAGGCATAAACCTAACTGGAATAGATGTGTATTTGCCTTTCTGGGTGAAAACGCTTCTGCCAGTACAATTATCTGTGGACTGGCAAGGCGCGGCAGCTCACGCCTGTAATCCCAGCACTTTGCGAGGCCAAGGCAGGCAGATGGCCTGAGGTCAGGAGTTCAAGGCCAGACTGGCCAACATGGTGAAATCCCCCGTCTCTACTAAAAATACAAAAATTAGCCGGGCGTGGTGGTGTATGCCTGTAATCCCAGCTATTAAGGAGGCTGAGGCAGGAGAATCACTTGAACCTGGGAGGACGAGGTTGCAGCGAGCTGAGTTCATGCCACAGCACTCCAGCCTGGGCAACAGCGCAAGACTCCATCTCAAAAACAAAACAAAACAAAACAAAAACAATTATCTGCGGATTTACAGAATACCTCATCTTCCATCATTCCACACAGCATTGCTTCTGGTCAAGAAACTCGCTTCACAGCCAAACAAGTGAAATGGTGGACTCATGCCCATGCTAGTCCCTTGTCTCAACAAGTCCCTCCCTAGAAATGGCAAGTCTGATAAAACCTAGGAGCCCAGTGGAATGACCTCTTGAACCCTCAACTGTGATTTCAGTTAGGAGAAAACATCCTGAAAATGTGAGGCTCCGTCTCATAGGAAGCAGTATATGCTTCGAATCAGCAACGACAATGCCAATTCTCTTTTTCCCTCATAATCAGAGAGCTGAGTCCAAGAATAAATGCGTCGCATGAGAGTAGCTCCCTTCACTATTACACATAACCATTCGCTTGCAGAATTTCTGGTTTCCATCATTGCAAATTTAAGCTTTGCCGATTTGGAGGTATTCGTTCTCAAGGAAGGGATGCTACGACCAGGGACAAATACAATAGTTCCATTCTGAAGGAGACCCCTTTTGGGGTTTTCAGGCCTCAGAATCAACAGGCAGAGAAGTGCACCCCTGTGCTGGCTCAGATGACTCATCCTGATTCTAGGTCACTGGGTTACTGCTACACAGAGGAGGGGAGAGGATATTTCTATGACCCAGTGATTCCAGTGGATTCTCAGAGACTCTCTTAGCACTCCTGTGTTCAACAATAATAGCTGGTGAAAAACTATGGCAACTGAAAAAACAGACAGAACAACTAAGGATTCAGACCCTTTGGGAATAAAAACTTGGGGCCAGGTGCAGTGGCTCATGCCTGTAATCTCAGCACTTTGGGAAGCTGAGGGAGGCAGATCACCTGAGGTCAGGAGTTCGAGACCAGCCTGGCCAACATGGTGAAACCCCGTCTGTACTAAAAATACAAAAATTCGCTGGGTGTGGTGGTGCGCACCTGTAATCCCAGCTACTCAGGAGGCTGAGGTTTGAGCATCTTTTGAACCCGAGAGGCAGAGATTTCAGTGAGCCAAGATCACGACACTGCACTCCAACCTGGGCAATAGAGTGAGACTCTATCTCAAAAAATAAAATAAAATAAAATAAAATTGGGGTCACCCCAATGGATAAAGAACCCCAACCAGCTGAGGCCCTGGGGTAAGGAAAAGGGGAACATTGCATAGGCAGTGAAAGAAGGAGGTTTTTAACACATTTTATATTGGAATATAACAAAGATGTGCAGAGTGCCTGCCTATAACCTTTACCCAGTTTCTTCTAATGTTATCTTTCGTTAATGGGGTACCTTTGCAAAACTAAGAAGCCAACATTGATACATTACTACTCACTAAACCCCAGACTTTATTCAGTGTTAGCAGCTTTTGTTACTGGTTTTTTGTTTTGTTTTGTTTTGTTTTTTCAGGTTCTATTCCAGAATATGATTCCTAGATTTCGTCTTCATGCCTCCTGGATTTCTTCCACTCTGTGATGGTTTCTCAGCCTTTCCTTTTTTTTTCATGATTTTGACAATGTTGAGGCATGCTGGTTAGATATTTTGAAGACTGTCCCTCCATTTAAATTTGTCTGTTATTTCCCTCATGGTTAGACTGAGGTTATGGGATTTGGGAAATCTGCAAATCTACACTTCCGTACTCTGCTCTGCAATGGTAGAGCTGGAATTCTGCACCCTGCACTTCCCCTTTGTCCACCGGCTTCCTGTTAGCTTCTGCCAATAGGCAGCAGTAGAGATAGAGGTTGGAAGGCAGGAGGACAGGGCCAGGCTCCCTCCCGCCGACCTGCTATTTCTGCAGCACCACCTGGCAATGGTACTCCATTGCAGTGGCAGCAGTTACTTCAGTGTCTAGCTTCTTTCCAAACTTCCAGAGCCAGCCTCATGTGTCGCCTCAGAGACACCAGCCGCTGCTGGGCAGGACCCTCTTCTCAAACATCTGAGCCCAAGCTGCACAGAGACCCTCCACCAAGCTCCATGTTTCGATCATCTCACCCCTTCCCTTCATGGCTTTTTGCTGTTTCAATTCTCCAGCCCCTGTTTGGGCAATTCCTTGTATTAAATTTTCTCTGTTAAAACAACTAGTTTAGCTTCTGTTTCCCTGACTGAATCCTCACAGATATTGAAGCAAAATTTATTTATAAGCATGCAACTAAGAAACAGCCAGTGATACGCAAAATGAGGACATCTGTTCTGGTGTGGCAAGTTCACGGCTGCTTGCTTATCTCTCTTCAAATATTTCTAAAGTCCTGTAGTGATGCAGTTTTGTAAATCCACTTCCTTTTCAGAGGACAGCGTGTACCCAGGGCAGGCTGGGTTCGACTCCTATGTATAATGATGGGTACGGAGACCAATTTATGTAACTGCACTGGTAATTGCCAGATGGGAGGGGAGAGAAGGCAAGGGCTAGAAGAAAAGGTAAATAGCACATAGAGAGAGATGCTATCTAATGGAGAGGGAAAAAAGTGTTTTCTGCTAACAGAAAAACAACTCCAGGGTTCAAAGAGAGCACAACCTTTTATTGTATTAAAAGTTCTCTCTTTTTCTTTCCCTGTCATATGGAAGTAGATGGGATACACAAGCAAACAGGGAGACCCAGGCGGAACAGGCTGTGCGTCCAGGAGCATTCTGCAAGGGAGACAGATCTGACCTGCCCATTCCTAGGAGCAGGGATACAAGCATTAGTGTCCTCTGTTGGCCAAGACTCTGAAAATGCAACTGACAGCTCCCTAAGTGTTACAGGCTAAACTGGACCCCCGCCACTCCCCTCACCAAAAAATTCATATGTTGAAGTCCTAACCCCCAGTACTTCAGAATGTGATTCTATTTGAAGATTGAGTCTTTAGATATGCAATTAGGTTAAAATAGGGTTATTGGGATGGACCCTAATCCAGTATGACAGATGCCCTTAAAAGGAGCGATTAGGATACAGACATGCACAGAAGGATGACCTTGTGAGGACACGGGGAGATGGTGGCCATCTATAAAGCAAAGAGAGAGGCCTCAGGAGAAACCAACCCTGCTGGCACCTTGATCTCAGACTTCCAGCCTCCAGAACTGTGACAGAACAAATGTCTGTTGTTTAAGCCACCCAGTCTGTGGTGCTTTATTATAGCGGTCAGAGCAAACTAACATTCTGAGTTCCTGATTACTTTGGCCACAGCCTCTCCTGCTACAACCCCCTCCAGAAAAAAAAAAAAAAAATGCATATTTTGTTTCCAGATAAGGCTGTGTCCCCAAATCCCCATCAGGTCTCCTGTCCTGGTGAACTGGGCTGGACAAAAGTACCCACTGCAAGGACTTGGCCTCAGGTTGTCTCAGGTCCAAGGTTATTTCCAAGAATAACGACCACAGTGCAGTTGGCATACAGAGAAATCAGGCAGATCGGGTTTCAGTCCTAACCACAGCACTCATTGCATGAGAGGGCAAATCAATCCCTTACAGGCACTTCCCCAAAAAAACCCGAACTCCAGTCTGGCTGTATTTGGAGAAGGGGCATCTAGAAGTAATTAAGGTTAAATGAGACTAAGTGAGGGCTGGGGTAGGGGAGGCCTGATCTGATAGGATTATTGCCCTTAAAGCCTTCAGAAGTAGAATCAGCCAGAACATTGATCTCAGATTTCCCAGCCTCCAGAACTGTGGGAAAACACACTTTTTGTTGTTGAAGCCCTCAGTCTATGTTAGCCTGTGATGGCAGCCAGAGCTGACTGATGCACCTACGGGGGTAAGTTAGGGGATTAAATAAAACAACACCTGAACCAGCTCCCGGTATTCAGTGTACACTAGTGATGGTTATTTTAAAATCTAAGACTAGTGGATACAAAGGAAAGGTGACTATATTTCTAGGGATTGGAGTTACCCAAAACGGAAGGAAATGCCTTGTAGTTAACACAGGTAGGCACCGTGAAGATTTCAGGCATAGGCCAGAGAATCTATGGGAGGCTGTTGTCACAGAGACAACTCAGGCGTCAAAAAGAGATTGGAGAACATATGTTTGCAACTCCCTTTCAATCCCTAGAGCTTTTGAAAGTATGCACTGAGGCTGGGCATGGTGGATCATGCCTGTCATCCCAGCACTTTGGGAGGCCGAGGCAGGCAGATCACCTAAGGTCGGGAGTTCAAGGTCAGCCTGGCCAATATAGCGAAACCCCGTCTCTACTAAAAATACAAAAATTCGCTGGGTGTAGTGGTGCGTGCCTGTAATCCCAGCTACTCGGGAGGCTGAAGCAGGAGAATCACTTGAACCTGGGAAGCAGAGGTTTCAGTGAGCTGAGATGGCACCACTGCACTCCAGCCTGGGTAACAGAGTGAAACTCTGTCTCAAAAACAAACAAACAAAGAAAGAAAGAAAGAAAGAAAGAAAGAAAGAAAGAAAGAAAGAAAGGCAAGCACCCACTGGGATTTTAAAGTCTCTCCAAGCTGCCTTAATGTTCATTTTCTCTGGATAATATATCTTCAAACCTATAAAGTGATGGTTAGTGCTATAAACAATTATCAGAAAAGGTATCTTTGTTGAACTACCTTCATTTTATTTTGATTTGTATGCTTGCAGCATTGCAAATTCTACTCTTTAAACTCCTTCACATTCCTTTCTATTGTTAGAGCAGATTTTGCACAGACCTCCTCCTGCCTGGTGATACAATACAGAGACACACACACACACACACACACAGAGACAGAGAGAGAGAGCAAGGCCAACAATAGTTACTCTGACGCTTCCTTCAACAATCTCCAACACAGTAAGGCAGCCCTTCCAAATCCCACCCTTTTTGGCTTGTCATGGGAAATTTCTTCCCCACCTGAGGCACTGCACAGGAGTAGAGGGTTGATTCATTAACAACTGGGGTGTTCATCAAGGGGCACACTCTTAGTCCCAAATATGTCTTGACATTTTCCTTATGCAGGGAGATCCTTGCCTGGCCTGCCTCCCGGGCCCCCATCACCCCAGCCGAGAGTGCGCCTGCCTGTAGGACTTCCGTTTGTGCAGCCCAGAAGAACATCTGGACACAGGACACAATAGCCACTGAGGGTCAGAGTTGGGTCCCCTTCCCTGCCCAGTTTCCTCCCCTTGAGAAAAGCCACAAACAAAACACTCTAGTGAGAGAACTCCTTCCTTTCTAGCGTCTCTGGCATATGCAAGCTATTTGGAAGTAACAGTTCCTTTGTGCCTGTCTGGGTACCTGTGAATTTTGTGAAAGGTGAACCGTTGTCTGTGTGTGTGAGGTTGGCTACTCTCATCGATAGCTTGCTGCACAGACCCAACCCCCGCTATGGGAACCACGGGGAAGCTGAGAACCGTGGACTTGGAGTTTGTGCTGGCAGCGCCCTCTGGTGGACAAACAGAATGCTGCCTCTTGGTCTCTGCAAAACTGCCCTAAAAGCTATGAAATCGTAATTTTTTTAACACTGCATTTTAAAACTATATTAAATCCATTTGATAACGTTAATAAAATGAGATATACTTACATTTATTCCAAAATTTACTGTTACGTGTATTTCATGTTATTAAAGTAGCACAGTGGCTAGGAACGTAGGATTTAAAGACAGCCTAGTAGCTGGGAACACAGGATTTAAAACCAGCCTGGGTTTGACTCCTAGCAAAGCCACCCTCTAGCTGTATAAACTTAGGCAAATTATTTAAACTCTCTGTGCTTCGGTTTCCTAATCTATATACCTCACACTGTTTTGTGATCATTAAATGGGTAAATACATGCAAAGTGCTTATAACAGTACCTAACACTAACTAAATGTTAATTCTGTATCTTAAAAGATGCTGAGAAGGCAGGTGTCTGATTGAAAGTCGCCTTCTCCAGAAACCTTCCTTGATTAACCTAGGGCCCAGCTTTAGTAAGTCCTGTAATTATGCAGATTCCTACCTTTGAAACTGACATAATCTTTGTATCACCCTTCAGTAAGTGTCCCCTACCCCCATCTGCAAGTTCAGCAATGCAATTCATAATGAGGTACGTATACCTGGCTTATTTCACTCATTATTCATGACTATCCTCCAGGTTCATCCATGTTGTAGCATGTATCAGAATTTCATTTCTTTTATGGCTGAATAATATTCCACCATACATATATACCGCATTTTGTCTCAGTACTGAGGTGGATCTGCATTTTTTGAGTATTCCATCTGATGGCATATGAATTATGAGATTTTTACTCTGTTTTATGGGAATAGAATTATTCCTGATAGTGAATCCATGGGCCTAAGTAATGGCTGAGGTGGAAGTTTGCTTGAACCCAGGAATTGGAGGCTGCAGTGAACTATGATCACAGGACTGCACCCCAAGCTGGGCAACAGAAGAAGATTGTCTCTTAAAAAAATAAATAAATAAGAAAAGAAAACCAATGTTTCACATATTTTGTCTAGTTTGAAAGTTTTTTTCAGGTGGGAGTATATATCTTGTTCCTGTACTCCACTATGGCTGGAAGTGAAAGAGGCCCCGAATACATGGTTTCTACATCATGGTTGCCCAATCAAGGCACTACTGACATCTTGGACTGGATAATTATTTGTGTGGAAGGTTATCCTGCGCCTTGTAAGATGTTTAGCAGCATCCGCAGCCTCTGCTCTCTAGAGCCAGAAGTGTCCACCCGCAGTTATGACAACCAAAAACTATATCCGGAAATCACCAACGTCCCCTAGCAAGAAGGGGCAAAAATTATTCCCTGCTCTAGACTCATGGACACACCTGTGTGTGCACAAGCCCGTGCACCATGGGGTAGAAAAGTTTATGCTGTGTGTTCAGGGAGCAATAATATATAGAGGCCTGGCCAGAAACGATGACTCATATTAGCAATCCCAGCACTTTGGGAGGCTGAGGCAGGAAGATCTCTTGAAGCTAGGAATTAGAGACTAGCCTGAGTGACATAGTGAAACCCCAACTCTACAAAAAAAATTTCAAAATCAGCCGAGCATGGTGGTGCATGCCTGTAGTCCCAGCTACTCAAGAGGCTGAGGTGGGAGGATTTCTTGTGCCTGGAAGGTCAAGGCTTCAGTTAGCTATGATCGCACCACTCTAGACTAGGTAACAGAGCAAGACCCTGTCTCTCAAAAAAAAACAAAAGAAAGAAAGAAAAACATGCACATGTATGTTTATTGCAGCACTATTTACAATAGCAAAGACATGGAGCCAACCCAAATGCCCATCAGTGATAGACTGGATAAAGAAAACATGGCACATATGCACTATGGAATACTATGCTGCCATAAAAAAGAATGAGTTCACGTCCTTTTCAGGGACATGGATGGAGCTAGAACCCATCATCCTCAGCAAACTTACACAGGAACAGAAAACCAAACACCACATGTTCTCACTCGTGAGTGGCAGTTGAACAATGAGAACACATAGACACAGGGAGGGGAACAATCACACAAGGGGGCCTGTCAAGGGGTGGGGGATAAGGGGAGGGAGAGCATTAGGACAAATACCTAATGCATTCGGGACTTAAAACCTAGATGACGGGTTGATAGGTGCAGCAAACCACCATGGCACTTGTATACATAAACCCGCATGTTCTGCACATGTATCCCAGAACTTAAAGTAAAATTTAAAAAAAGAGAGAGAGAGAAAGGAGAGCTGGTTGAAAATCTATTTAAGAAGCAATAAAATACTGATTTCTTACTTCTCTGTGCATTGCAGAGCAATTGGCCCTCCCTCTCCTTAGAAAAAGACTGAAGAAGATGACACAGTGTTTCTCACTGTGGGACACAAGGCATCATTCAGGCCAGCAAGATTAAGGGAAGAGTCAGCCCCTTAGTTTTTGGGCATGAATTTGAGCAGCTAAGGAGGAAAATGTTAAATATACTTTCATAGGAGCACCGTCAGTTGAAGTCATCCTGGAGTGACACTCAGATTGACAAGTCCCACATATGACCTTGCAGCTTTAGCAAACATTCTAGTACCTCTTAAATATGACCAAAAGCAAATATTGCCAAACATCTGAGAAAAGCCTCTAATGTAGAAGATAAAGACAAAAAAACAAACTGAGAAAGATCAGTATAGAAAAAACAGATACTATTCAAGAAGAAGAAAGCCTGAAAAAGTATCATTAAGACCCTCGAAGAGATTTCAGGGCATTACAACCATGAAGCAAGAATGAAAGGCCTGACTAATGGTTGAAAATGGATTTGCATCATTGTGGAATTTCAAAACACCAGGCACGTAGTGATCTTATGCTTCCAGACGGATCGATTAAGATTAATTACCTGAAATCAGCATGGTGTTGGAGCCTGTAAAACACCAATGCTAAAAACTAGAAGGTAGTAGAGCAATGCCTTCAAAATGCTGAAGAAAAATCATTTTAAAACTAGAATTCTATGCCCAGGATTCCTTTATGCCATCTGATCTGTGGTACTTTGTTCTCACAGCCCAGCAAACTAGTACACCAGTCAAAATATCAATCATGAGGCCGGGTGCGGTCGCTTATGCCTATGATCCCAGCACTTTGGGAGGCCGAGGCGGGTGGATCACCTGAGGTCAGGAGTTCGAGATCAGCCTGGGCAACATGGTGAAATCCCATCTCTACTAAAAAATACAAAAATTAGCCAGGTGTAGTGGCAGGTGCCTGTGATCCCAGTTAGTCAAGAGGTTGAGGCAGGAGAATCACTTGAACTTGGGAGATGGAGGCTGCAGTGAGCTGAGATCGTGCCACTGCACTCCAGCCTGGGTGACACAGTGAGACTCTGTCTCAAAACATATATATATATTACATATTTTTATTTATATAAAAATATAAATATATTTTTTATTTACATAAAAATATATATATTATGGTTCAAGATAAAAACATAGTCAGATGTGTGATGTGCAGTGCTGCCTCTCTGCTTCCTTTAAGTTAGGTGTGGTCATATGACCTGTTTTGTCCAGTGAAATGTAAGCAGAAGTGATTGTGTTATTTCAAGGCATTCACTTTAAGAGGAAGGGCACAATTTGCCATACATGGTGCTCATGGACACATGAGAAATAAACATTTTTTGTATTAAAATACTGATAATGTTGGACTGCAACTACAGTAAAGCTCTCTTGATTAATAAAGAAATTGGTACCTAGAAGAGGGTTGCTACCATAACAAAAACTTAAAAATATGTGGCATTAACTTAGCAGTCAAATTATTGATACCAAGGAAACTGTTCATGGAAAGTGGCAAGAAAGTGATCCATGTTCAGCAGTAGCTAAACATGACATTGCCCTCAATAAGTTGGAAAGCCAACAACAAGCCTAATGGATTTTAAGGCATAGAAGAGGTGGAAACCCAAGCATTAGTAGTGTATGTTGGTTTCTGCTGATTTCATCTGACAATGGACAGCAAGAAACAGAGGAGCTCGCAGAAAGCATTTGACTGTTTACAAGCATGAAAGGGAAAAGAGGAAGTTCAGAAATTGGGGACTTAGAGGGTTTTAAAAAACCTATTGCTTTTCAATCTCAAACAGGTAAAGCTAAAACTAAAAATTCCTGTGGTGACTGAGGTTGATTAAAACTCACTTCAAGGCCGGGCGCGGTGGCTCAAGCCTGTAATCCCAGCACTTTGGGAGGCCGAGACAGGCGGATCACGAGGTCAGGAGATCAAGACCATCCTGGCTAACACGGTGAAACCCTGTCTCTACTAAAAAAATACAAAAAACTAGCCGGGCAAGGTGGCGGGTGCCTGTGGTCCCAGCTACTCGGGAGGCTGAGGCAGGAGAATGGCATGAACCCGGGAGGCGGAGCTTGCAGTGAGCTGAGATCCGGCCACTGCACTCCAGCCTGGGCGACAGAGCGAGACTCTGTCTCAAAAAAAAAAAAAAAAAAAAAAAAAAACTCACTTCAAGGGCTAAGTCAAGTGTATGGCTATCATGCTCACGGTAGAAACGGTAAATGGTGCTGGTTAAAAGGTACAAAGTTCCAGTTAGGAAGAATAAGTTCTGGAGATCCATTGTACAGGAGGGTGACTATAGTTAATAAGGATGTATTATATACTTGAAAATTGCGAAGAGATTAGATCTTAAGTGTTCTCATCACAGTAGTGTGTGTGATGATGGATACGGTAATTAGCTTGATTTAATCATTTCACAACGCATACATGTATCAAAATATCACATGTACGCTGTAAATATACACAACTTTAATTTGTCAGTTATATCCTAATAAAGATGGGGAAAATAGATATACATAAACAAATAAACAAAGTGGGCCTACGAAAGCACCATGAGGAAGGCTATCAGCACATACAGTACTGTTAAATCCAACACAGCGTGATACTTCCAAACGAGCTGCCAGCCCAGACTAAAATAGCCTGCCCCCCTCAGCCTCAGCCACTTGCCTGTCTCCCCAAACAAAGTGGCCCCAGCAATAGTGTGTACCACTCCCACGCTCATAAAACCCCAGCCGCTGCCACAACTACTCCATCCGTTTTTTCTCATACATTTTCTTGAGATGTGATTCACATACCATGAAATTCACCCCTTAAAATGTACAATTCACTGGCTTTTAACATATTTACAAAGCTGTGCAACCGTCACCTCTAATTCTGGAACATTCTCATCACTCCAAAATGAAACCACGCACCCATTAGCAGTCACTCCCCATGTTTGCCTACCCCAGGTCACTGAGGGATACTAATCTACTTTCTGTTTCTGTGAATTTTACGGCCTGGCAATTCTACTACTAAATATACCCCAAGAGAGTTGAAAATGTATGTCTCCACAAAACCTAGTACATGAATAAACATTATTCATTCATAATAGCCCCCAAATGGAAACAACACAAATGCCCATCGATTGCTAAATGGACAGGCAAAATGTAATAGATCCACACAATGAAATATTGTTCAGATATAAACAGAATAAAGTACAGATGCTGCAACACAGAAGAACACTGAAGACTTTCTTCAAAGTGAAAGAAGCTGGACACAAAGGCCAAATATGAAAGTTTTGTAGACAGACAAAGTGGGGCCCAAGCAACAGAGCAGAACAAATCTACACTTTTGTCAGATTGGATGCAAGTGCTTGAACTCCTAAGAGCACAAGAAGAGCCAACAAAGCTTACGTTAGCTGTAAGGAAACAAGTAAAAAGAGGGTAGTGAAATTATTGGTGGCACCAAGATGGCCGAATAGAAACATCTCCAGTCTGCAGCTCCCAGCGTGAACCACACAGAAGAGTGATTTCTGCATTCCCAACTGAGGTACTGGTTCATCTCACTGGAGCTTGCAAGACAAGTGTGTGCAGTCCAGGGAGAAGGACAGGGCATCGCCTCACCTGGGAAGTGCAAGGGGTGGGGGAACTCCCTTTCCTAGCAAAGGGAAGCCGTGACAGAGGGCACCTGGAAAATCAGGACACTCCCAACCTAACACTGCACTTTTCCAAGGGCCTTAGCAAATGGCGCACCAGGAGATTATATCCCACACCCAGCTCGGAGGGTCCTGCCCATGGAGCCTGGCTCACTGCTAGCACAGCAGTCTGAGACGGAACTGCAAGGCAACAGCGAGGCTTGGGGAGTGGCATCCGCCAATTGCTGAGACTTGAGGAGGTAAACAGAGCGGCAGGCCAGGCTCAGTGGCTCATGCCTGTAATCCCAGCACTTTGGGAGGCAGAGGCGGGCGGATCACTAGATCAGGAGATCGAGATCGTCCTGGCTAACAAGGTGAAATCCCATCTCTCCTAAAAATACAAAAATTTGCCAGACATGGTGGCAGGCTCCTGTAGTCCCAGCTACTCCTGAGGCTGAGGCAGGAGAATGGCTTGAACCAGGGAGGCAGAGCTTACAGTGAGCCAAGATCACGCCACTGCACTCCAGCCTGGGTGACAGAGACTCCGTCTCAAAAATAAATAAATAAATATAAAGCGGCTGAGAAGCTCGAACTGGCTGAAGCCCACCGCAGCTCAAGGAGGCCTGCCTGCCTTTGTAGACTCCACCTCTAAGGGGCAGGGCATAGCTGAACAAAAGGCAGCAGAAACTTCTGCAGACTTAAACGTCCCTGTCTGACAACCTTGAAGAGAGTAGTGGTTCTCCCAGCACAGAGTTTGAGATCTGAGAACAGACAGACTGCCTCCTCAAGTGGGTCCCTGACCCCCGAGTAGCCTAACTGGGAGGCACCTCCCAGTAGGGGGCGACTGACACCTCATAAGGCCAGGTGCCCCTCTGAGACTAAGCTTCCAGAGGAAGAATTAGGCAACAACATTTGCTCTTCTGCAGCCTCCACAGGTGATACCCAGGCAAACAGGGTCTGGAGTGGACCTCCAGCAAACTCCAACAGACCTGCAGCTGAGGGTCCTGACTGTTAGAAGGAAAACTAAAAAACAGAAAGGACATCCACACCAAAACCCCATCTGTACGTCACCATTATCAAAGACCAAAGGTAGATAAAACCACAAAGATGGGGAGAAACCAGAGCAGAAAAGCTGAAAATTCTAAAAATCAGAGCACCTCTTCTCCTCCAGAGGAACACAGTTCCTTGCCAGCAACGGAACAAAGCTGGACAGAGAATGACTTTGACAAGTTGAGAGAAGAAGGCTTCAGAAGATCAGTAATAACAAACTTCTCCGAGCTAAAGGAGGATGTTCGAACCCATCACAAAGAAGCTAAAAACCTTGAAAAAAGAGTAGACAAATGGCTAACTAGAATAAACAGTGTAGAGAAGTCCTTAAACGACCTGATGGAGCTGAAAACCATGGCACGAGAACTACGTGACACATGCACAAGCTTTAGCAGCAGATTTGATCAAATGGAAGAAAGAATATCAGTGATTGAAGATCAAACGAATGAAATGAAGCAAGAAGAGAAGTTTAGAGAAAAAAGAGTAAAAAGAAGTGAACAAAGCCTCCAAGAAATATGGGACTACATGAATAGACCAAATCTACGTCTGACTGGTATACCTGAAAGTGACAGGGAGAATGGAAGCAAGTTGGAAAACACTCTTCAGGATATCATTCAGGAGAACTTCCCCAACCCAGCGAGGTAGGCCAACATTCAAATTCAGAAAATACAGAGAATGCCACCAAGATACTCCTTGAGAAGAGCAACTCCAAGACACATAATTTTCAGATTCACCAAAGTTGAAACAAAGGAAAAAATGTTAAAGGCAGCCAGAGAGAAAGGTCAGGTTATACACAAAAGGAAGCCCATCAGACTAACAGTGGATCTCTCAGCAGAAACTCTACAAGCCAGAAGAGAGTGGGGACCAATATTCAACATTCTTAAAGAAAAGAATTTTTAACCCATAATTTCATATCCAGCCAAACTAATCTTTTACAGACAAACAAATGCTGAGAGATTCTGTCACCACCAGGCCTGCCTTACAAGAGCTCCTGAAGGAAGCACTAAACATTGAAAGGAACAACTGGTACCAGCCACTGCAAAAACATGCCAAATAAGACCATCAATACTAGGAAGAAACTGCATCAACTAATGAGCAAAATAACCAGCTAACATCATAATGACAGGATCAGATTCACACATAACAATATTAACCTTAAATGTAAATGGGCTAAATGCTCCAATTAAAAGACACAGACTGGCAAATTGGATAGAGTCAAGACCCATCAGTGTGCTGTATTCAGGAGACCCATCTCACGTGCAGAGACACACATAGGATCAAAATAAAGGGATGGAGGAAGACCTACCAAGCAAATGGAAAACAAAAAAAGGCAGGAGTTTCAGTCCTAGTCTCTGATAAAACAGACTTCAAACCAACAAAGATCAAAAGAGACATTGAAGGCCATTACATAATGGTAAAGGGATCAATTCAACAAGAAGAGCTAACTATCATAAATACATATGCACCCAAAACAGGAGCACCCAGATTCATAAAGCAAGTCCTGAGAGACCTAAAAAGAGACTTAGACTGCCACACAATAATAATGGAAGACTTTAACACCCCACTGTCAACATTAGACAGATCAACGAGACAGAAAATTAACAAGGATATCCAGTAATTGAACTCAGCTCTGCACCAAGTGGACCTAATAGACAGCTACAGAACTCTCCACCCCAAAACAACTGAATATACATTCTTCTCAGCAACACATCGAACTTATTCCAAAATTGACCACATAGTTAGAAGTAAAGCACTCCTCAGCACATGTAAAAGAATAGAAATTATAACAAACTGTCTCTCAGACAACAGGGCAATCAAACTAGAATTCAGGATTAAGAAACTCACTCAAAACTACTCAACTACATGGAAACTGAACAACCTGCTTCTGTATGACTACTGGGTACTTAACGAAATGAAGGCAGAAATAAAGATGTTCTTTGAAACCAATGAGAACAAAGACACAACATACCAGAATCTCTGGGACACATTTAAAGCAGTGTGTAGAGGGAAATTTATAGCACTAAATGCCCACAAGAGAAACAGGAGAGATCTAAAATTGACACCCTAACATCACAATTAAAAGAACTAGGGAAGCAAGAGCAAACACATTCAAAAGCTAGCAGAAGGCAAGAAATAACTAAGATCAGAGCAGAACTGAAGGAGATAGAGACACGAAAAAACCCCTTCAAAAAATCAATGAATCCAGGAGTTGGTTTTTTGAAAAGATCAACAAAATTGATAGACCGCTAGCAAGACTAATAAAGAAGAAAAGAGAGAAGAATCAAATAGACTCAATAAAAAATGATAAAGAGGATATCACCACGGATCCCACAGAAATACAAACTACCATCAGAGAATACTATAAACATCTCTATGCAAATAAACTAGAAAATCTAGAACAAATGGATAAATTCCTGGACATATACACCCTCCCAAGACTAAACCAGAAAGAAGTTGAATCCCTGAATAGACCAATAACAGGCTCTGAAATTGAGGCAATAATTAATGGCCTACCAACCAAAAAATACCCAGGACCAGATGGATTCACAGCTGAATTCTACCAGAGGTACAAAGAGGAGCTGGTTCCATTCCTTCTGAAACTATTCTAATCAATAGAAAAAGAAGGAATTCTCCGTAATTCATTTTATGAGGCCAACATCATCCTGATACCAAAGCCTGGCAGAGACACAACAAAAAAAGAGAATTTTAGACCAATATCCCTGATGAATATCAATGCAAAAATCCTCAATAAAATACTGGCAAACCAAATCCAGCAGCACATCAAAAAGCTTATCCAACACAATCAAGTTGGCTTCATCCCTGGGATGCGAGGCTGGTTCAACATACACAAATCAATAAACATAATCCAGCATATAAACAGAACCAAAGACAAAAACCACTTCATTATCTCAATAGACGCAGAAGAGGCCTTTGACAAAATTCAACAGCCCTTCATGCTGAAAACTCTCAATAAACTAGGTGTTGATGGGATGTATCTCAAAATAATACGAGCTATTTATGACAAACCCACAGCCAATGTCGTACTGAACGGGCCAAAATTGGAAGCATTCCCTTTGAAAACTGGCACAAGGCAGAGATGCCCTCTCTCACCACTCCTATTCAACATAGCATTGGAAGTTCTGACTAGGGCAATCAGGCAAGAGAAAGAAATAAAGGGTATTCAGTTAGGAAAAAAAGAAGTCAAATTGTCCCTGTTTGCAGATGACATGATTGTATATTTAGAAAACCCCATCGTCTCAGCCCAAAATCTCCTTAAGCTGATAAGCAACTTCAGCAAAGTCTCAGGATACAAAATCAATGTGCAAAAATCACAAGCATTCCTATACACCAGTAACAGACAAACAGAGCACCAAATCGTGAGTGAACTCCCATTCACAATTGCTTCAAAGAGAATAAAATACCTAGGAATCCAACTTACAAGGGATGTGAAGGACTTCTTCAAGGAGAACTACAAGCCACTGCTCAGTGAAATAAAAGAGGACACAAACAAATGGAAGAACATTCCATGCTCATGGATAGGAAGAATCAATATTGTGAAAATGGCCATACTACCCAAGGTAATTTATAGATTCAATGCCTTCCCCATCAAGCTACCAATGACTTTCTTCACAAAACTGGAAAAAAATACTTTAAAGTTCATATGAAACCAAAAAACAGCCCACATTGCCAAGACAATCCTAAGCCAAAAGAACAAAGCTGGAGGCATCACACTACCTGACTTCAAACTATACTACAAGGCCACAGTAACCAAAACAGCATGGTACTGGTACCAAAACAGAGATATAGACCAATGGAACAGAATAGAGCCCTCGGAAATAATACCACATATCTACAACCATCTGATCTTTGACAAACCTGACAAAAACAAGAAATGGGGAAAGGAATCCTTATTTAATAAACGATGCTGGTAAAACTGGCTAGCCATATATAGAAAGCTGAAACTGGATCCCTTCCTTACACCTTATAAAAATTAATTCAAGATGGATTAAAGACTTAAATGTTAGACCTAAAACCATAAAAACCCTAGAAGAAAACCTAGCCAATGCTATTCAGGACATAGGCATGGGCAAGGACTTCATGACTAAAACACCAAAAGCAATGGCAACAAAAGCCAAAATTGATAAATGGGATCTAATTAAACTAAAGACCTTCTGCACAGCAAAAGAAACTACCATCAGAGTGAACAGGCAACCTACGGAATGGGAGAAAATTTTTACAATCTACCCATCTGACAAAGGGTTAATATCCAGACTCTACAAAGAACTTAAACAAATTTACAAGAAAAAAATCAAACAACTCCATCAAAAAGTGGGCAAAGGATATGAACAGACACTTCTCAAAAGAAGACATTTATGCAGCCAACAGACACATGAAAAAAATGCTCATCATCACTGGCCATCAGAGAAATGCAAATCAAAACCACAATGAGATGCCATCTCACACCAGTTAGAATGGTGATCATTAAAAAGTCAGGAAACAACAGGTGCTAGAGCGGATGTGGAGAAATAGGAATGCTTTTACACTCTTGGTGGGACTGTAAACTAGTTCAACCATTGCAGAGGACAGTGTGGCGATTCCTCAAGGATCTAGAACTAGAAATACCATTTGACTCAGCCATCCCATTACTGGGTATATACCCAAAGGATTATAAATCATGCTGCTATAATGGCACATGCACATGTATGTTTATTGCAGCACTATTCACAATAGCAAAGACTTGGAACCAACCCAAATGTCCATCAATGATAGACTGGATTAAGAAAATATGGCACATATACACCATGGAATACTATGCAGCCATAAAAAATGATGAGTTCATGTCCTTTGGAGGGACATGGATGAAGCTGGAAACCATCATTCTGAGCAAACTATTGCAAGGACAGAAAACAAAACACCACATGTTCTCACTCATAGGTGGGAACTGAACAATAGGAACACATAGACACAGGGTGGGGAACATCACACACTGGGGCCTGCTAGGGGTTGGGGGGAGTGGGGAGGGATAACATTAGGAGATATACCTAATGTAATGTTAACGGGTGCAGCACACCAACATGGCACATGTACACATACGTAACAAATCTGCATGTTGTGCACAGGTACCCTAGAACTTAAAGTAAAATAATAATAATAATAATAAAGAGGGTGTTAAAGAGAATGGGAGATCACGCCACAGCCAGAGAGGGGTTTGTGAAGCTCTGAGGGGCCCTGTGTTTGTTTGCTAGAGTTGCTGTGACAAAGGGCCCACAGCCTGGTCAACTTAGATCACAAGAGTTTATTTCCTTTTTTTTTTTTTTTTTTTTTGAGATGATCTCACTCTGTCACTCAGGCTGGAGTGCGGTGGCTCCATCTCAGCTCACTGCAACCTCCGCCTCCCAGGTTCAGGCTGTTCTTCTGCCTCAGCCTCCCAAGTAGCTGGGACTACAGGCGCCCGCCACAATACCTGGCTGATTTTTGTATTTTTAGTAGAGGCGGGGTTTCAACATATTGGCAAGGCTGGTCTCGAGCTCCTGACCTTGTGATCCACCCACCTCAGCCTCCCAAAGTGCTGGGATTACAGGTGTGAGCCATGGCGCCTGGCCCACAAGAGTTTATTTTCTCACTATTCTGGGGCTGGATGTCCGAGATCAAGGTGCTGGTAGGGTTGGTTTCTTCTGAGGTTGCCATATGGCTTGTAGATAGCTGTCTTCTCCTCTCTGCCTCTTCACGTGGTCTTCCCTATACGCGTGCCTGTGTCCAAATTTTCTCATCTTATAGGGACACCAGATATATGGGATTGGGACCCAACCTAATGAGTTCATTTTTCCTTAATTGCCCCTTTAAGAAGAGCCTATCTCCAAATAGTCACATTCTGAGGTACTAGAGGGTAGGGCTTCAACATAGGAATGTGGAGCGGGACACAATTCACTCCAAAACAAGTGCAGAAGTGTGCAGAGTCAGGGGAGCCAAGAATCCTCAGGAAGGCCACCACTCCTTCAGAGGGGGGAGACTGGAGTGATATTTTTCAACACAATAATAAGGCATAAACACATTAAGGTATTTATGTTACTCCAACAGGACCCATCTGATTGCTGTCAGCTCATTTGTGACTTTGGATGACAGTCCTTGTGGTCGAAGCCAGTATTCCTTACACTGTCACATGCACACAACTCTCCTGGGGAGCTTGTGAACACCAGACTCTGATTCCGTAGGTCAGGGTGGGGCCTGAGACTCTGCATTTCTGACAAGTTCCCAGGGGATGCCTGTACTGCTGAACTGCAAACCATACATTAAGACACAAGACAGTAGTTCTCAACCCCAGCCATGTTAGAATCTGGACAGCTTTTGAAAATCCTGAGGTCCAGCTACATCCCAAACCAGCTAAGTCAGAACACTGATTCCCAGGACCCAGGCATCAGTTATCTGTAAAGTTTGTGATTCCAACGTGCAGCTGAGGTGGACAGCCATTTTCGTTGATAAATTCCCACCATGCAAGAGTGAAGGAGTTGGGGAAAAAGGTAATTCCTCCACCTGCAGCCCCACTGTGCCCCCCTCCACCACCACCACGGGCAGCTTTGACACCAGGCAGTGCTGGAGGTGGCAGCCAGTGACAGAGGTGCTGAAAACAGAGGTGGCTTCCTCAGTACGGGTGCTGGAGCTCCACCAGAGACAGAGGGGCTGACTGGCACCAGAACACATGGGAGGAATCTCGGGGATTCTTGAAAATAACTGGGGGAGAGTTGGAAGAGGCTAAAGTCTCACACCAGCACACGAGGGATATGAAGTTGGCAAAATGAGGGTGTCCGTTTTTTTTTTTTTTTTTTTTTTTTGAGACGGAGTCTCGCTCTGTCACCCAGGCTGGAGTGCAGTGGCCGGATCTCAGCTCACTGCAAGCTCCGCCTCCCGGGTTCACGCCATTCTCCTGCCTCAGCCTCCCGAGTAGCTGGGACTACAGGCGCCCGCCACCTCGCCCGGCTAGTTTTTTGTATTTTTTAGTAGAGACGGGGTTTCACCATGTTAACCAGGATGGTCTCGATCTCCTGACCTCGTGATCCGCCCATCTCGGCCTCCCAAAGTGCTGGGATTACAGGCTTGAGCCACCGCGCCCGGCCGGGTGTCCGTTTTAAAGTGACCTCTGTCACACCCACAGTCTGGGGAAGTAAGGGGATATTCAGTTACGTGAGGGCCAAAGATCTGGGCAATCAATAGAGCAAATGGAAATGTGGTCATAGGCAGCAATCAGTGTGCCCACTGAGAGCTTGTCCAGCATTCGGGAGATGTCAAAGGGTTCACCAGGAAAAGGCTTGACTGTCTCTTCTGCAAAGTGACTTAAGGATTATGACAAGGAGAACTGTCGGGCTTTCTGGTTGAGGCTCATAGGGATGCTGGCTTAATCCCACACAACCCCAGTTCTGTGCTTGGGAAAAGCATACATTAATGGACATGTCTATTTCTCAGTACATCTGGGCAAATACACTGGCCCTTCTAACACCCCGTATGCAGGAACTTTCATCTTAAGGAGGCTTAATTATAGCAAATGGAAGATCAAATAGTAAGTCTACAGACCTTAAAAGGAAACCGTTTCCTCCACATATCAACGTTCTAAATACCATTATGCTGCCCTTTGTTGCTGCATGAATAAAGGGTATTTCTGACTGAGATCCTCCATGTGAAGACCTCACCTGAACCTGAACTGCTCCCTTTGCTCCAGGCTCTCTGGCCGCAATCTAATGACCTGAAACCATGTTCCTTCACATTCTGGGCTTCCTCAATCCTAGAACCTACACTAATGTTCAACACAACCAAATCCTAGGATAAGCAGGCAGGAGTGGGAAGAGGTTGGAGGGACTCCTATTTCTGATATGCCAATGGCATTTCGATTTCTTCTCTCTCTCCTTGTCCAGATTTTTGATTTAGAAGTCTTCTGCTCTGCCTCAACTTGGGGGCATACAGAGAACTTTCTTCAGTGACCTGTATCCTTCATCTAGTAGGTGGTCACTTTGTATTGTGTGATGCGCACGTAGTTCATTCAGGCTGCTATACAACAGGGTACAAAATACCTTAGACTGGGTGACTTATAAACAACAGAAATGTATTTCTCTGGGGGCTGGGAATTCTACGATCAAGGCACTGACAGACTCAGTGTCTGGTGAGGGCTCATTCTCTGCTTCAAAGATGGCGCCTTCTTGAAGCGTCCTCACATGGCGAAGGGCGAAAGGGCTCCCTCAAGCCTCTTTCGTAAGAGCACTAATCCTATTCATAACGGTGGAGTCCATGATCTAATCATTGCCCCCCACCCCCCTACCCCCACCACAGGCCCCACTTAACACTATCACTTTTTGGGTTAGGTTCCAACATATGGATTCTGGGGACACAAACATTTGGACCACAGTACACACCATCCCTGGGCATGGAGGATAGGACATGTGGACACCTGAGCAGCTGGGCTGTGTGAGGTCAGATAAAGCCCTGGCCTTAGCTTCTGGAATTAGGGACACATCAAGTAAGACTTTGATCTGAAGGGAATCCAACAGTCAGATTGTGAAGAGTTGAGGTCTGTGTCAGACCAAGGCAAAGTCACCTGCAAACCAAACTGTACCAGGGGGTCACAGAGGAAACCAGTCTCAGAGAGGAGAATGGTCTACCTGGGGAGAGCGAAGCAGAACCAGAGATGCCTGATTCCTGAGAGCAGGAGAGTGGTCCCAGTCCTAGGCCGGATGCAGTGGCTCACGCCTGGAATCCCAGCACTTTGGGAGGCCAAGGTGAGACGATCTCTTGAGCGCCAAGAGTTTGAGAGTAGCCTGGGAAACACAGCAAGACCACATCTCTGCCAAAAATTGTTTAAAACTTAGCCAAGTGTGGTGGCACATACCTGTGGTCCTAGCTACTCAGGAGGCTGAGGTGGGAGGATTGCTTGAGCCCAGGAGTTTGAAGCTGCAGTGAACTGTAATTGCACCAAGGCATTTCAGCCTGGGTGACCCAGCAAGACACAAAGAAAAGAAGAACAGAAGGGAAGGGAAGGGAAGGGAAGGGGAGGGGAAGGGAAGGGAAAGGAAAGGAAGAAGTCTCAGTTTTCATAAAGCCTAGCCGAATTTCATGACCTTTCCTTGGAGTCCTAGGAGAACACAAGCTTTAAAATCAGCTTCCTTGGACTAAGGGCTCCCAGCAGTAGTGAGCTGTTGGCCTGGAATGGAGCACCAGTGAATTTTTCCTCCCTTCCAAACCAAGGCAGAGGCCCAGAACACTTCCTAAAGATCACATGCCCTGTAGGGGGAGAACAGGTTCTCCTCACTGCCTAGGATACTTGCTAAGCTGTGAGAACTGGCAATTCTTGCATCTGATGCCCATCTGCTTGCATCAGGGCAGAGCACAGTAGGGAACTCCTGGGGTAACTGACATGTGTCTCTCAAAGTTTAAGAGATCCATGAAAGATAGAGATGCACATACTTCTTGCCTAAATAATTCTGACGTTGCAGGCTTTCTGGAGCAGTCCATAGCTGCAGGACAAAGGACAGAGTAGCGCCCAGGGATATATGTTTTCTACGGTCCAGTGGACACTGCAGAAGGTACCCAGCCCAAGAAGGGGCCAGTTGTCATGGAGATATACAAGCCAAGAGACTGTAGGGTGTACTCCAGAGCACAGGTGCTGAGTGTGCAAGATACTAGCCACACAGTGCACCCCTCATTCAGGGACATCAACAGTATGTCTTCCCCAGCCCACAGGTCAGTCTCTGAAGAAGACACACCTGCACCCCATGGATGAGTCAGAATTTAAATGCCTGCCACAGAGAATGTCTCCACCATCCTAAGCTAGTGTTCGCCAAAAGCAAACTATAGCACTATAGCATTTAAGTTGAAAAAAAAAAATACTTGTTGATCCCTTCCTCTAGCCTCCCTTTCCCTTCCTCTGACCTTGAAAACAACAGAGACAAAAGAAATTGAGGGAAGAAAGAAGAAATAGAGAACGTGACCATGACCCTTTCCTCACTGTGAATCCTATAATGGGGCTAAATTGTGTCCCCCAAAATTCCTATGTTGAAATCCTAACTCCCAGTATCTCAGGATGTGACTGCATTTGGAGATAAGGCCTTTAAGGAAGTAACTAATGGAAAAGGGGGGCATTAGGATGGACCCCAATT
The DNA here is from genome assembly GCF_047675955.1 of Chlorocebus sabaeus. Taxonomy (NCBI): domain Eukaryota; kingdom Metazoa; phylum Chordata; class Mammalia; order Primates; family Cercopithecidae; genus Chlorocebus; species Chlorocebus sabaeus. The sequence continues at coordinate 26,266,899 of NC_132911.1, read as the reverse complement.
CAATATTACTGCTGTCATTGTAAGAAGAGGAGATTAAGTCACAGGTATACAGAGAGGGATGACCATGTGAGGCCACAGGGACACGGAGGCCATCTGCAAGCCAAGGACAGAGGCCTCGAGAAAACCAACCCTGCTGGCACCTTGATCTTGGATGACCAGACTCCAGAATTGGGAAAAAATAAATTTCTGTATTTTCAGCCACCCAGTCTGCGGCACTCTGTTATGGCAGCCAGAGCAAACTGACACAGTTTCCAAGCCGGAGATAGCCTGGAATTGGGAGGGAAGTTAACATCTGGAATTTGGGGCTGGTCTTTTCATTTGTAAAATTAGGTGGTAGTCATCAAAATGGGATTTGTTTTAGTTACTTAAAGCAGCCTAAATGTTACAGGTCATGTAGGACAAGGGTTCCTAATCCCTGGGCCACAAACTAGTACTGGTCAGTGGTCTGTTAAGAACTGGGCCACAGAGCAGGAGGTAAGCAGTGGAAAGATGAGCATTACTGCCTGAGCTCCACCTCCTGTCAGATCAGCAGCAGCATTAGAGTCTTATAGGAGCATGAACCCTATTGTGAACTATGCATACGAGGGATCGAGGTTGCAGGCTCCTTATGAGAATCTCATGCCTGATGATCTGAGGTGGAACAGTTCATCCTGAAACCATCTCTCCACATCCCCCATCCATGGAAAAATTGTCTTCCATGAAACTAGTGCCTGGTGCCAAAAAGTTTGAGGACGACTGATGTAGGAGATTCCATCAAAGAGCAGGAAGAAGATCCTCAGAACTGCTATCTCTGAAGCTGGTCTTGGAGGAAACACAAAGCTACTTTCTTTTTGGGTCCTGTGGCAGTCAGTCTATTCAATAAAACCATTACACTTAGAATAATTCAGTGTCTTTCTTTTGACCTCCTTTCTCTTCTGAGTCGTTCTCTGCTAATTATATATTTTCAGAAATCCTTTTGCTCATTTTTCCTGGTTCTCACAATTCTTTAAAAGAAAAAGAAGCTTTAAAACATCATAACTTTTAAGAGCTGAGTATTTTTATGTCATTTCTGAATTTTTAGTGTTTGTCCATCATAGTGTAAAAAGACATCCCATCTCAACAAAATTTTTCGTGAGTAATATCCTATTGCACTATAGTTTTCTGTGCTTATTTCAAGCCACTGTTTAGTAAAGCATGTATTCAATTTACAGTCATTTCAGGTGTGAATTATCTGCCTGGATCTGGACAGCAGCCTACTCTCAGCCATGAAAAACGACAACGATGCTAGTTTGTTGGTGGTGATCAATCTCAGTGATACTCCCTGGATGAAATGTATCCTAGGTTAGAGTAGCTAAGGCTCATCTATTGTGAGCAACACATTCTGATTACCTTTTCAAAGTGAGACTACAGAGAAGCTTATTGGGAAATATCAAATAAACTTTAGAATCAAAAGAAGAATTATGGAGTTAAACGTTAGGAAAGATAAATTCATGGGGCATGAGAAGCAGGAATATACCAAACAGTTTCCTATACACCATCACTGAACTCCAATAACTTTCAGACTCTTTGCCTCTCTGTTCAAGTTTCAAAAATCTTTTAAAAAGAGTAGATTTTTTTTCAGATTTGATCAGAGTTTTCTATCTCTGGAGAGCCTCATGCATAGGTCTTGGAGTGTCATTGTGGGTAGAAATCTACTCACCTCTAAGTGGGTAGAAATCTACATCATCTCTAAGATGTGGAGATTATACAAATGTCCAATAAGCACAGGAAAAGATGCCAAAATCACTAATCATTCACAAAATGCAAATAAAAACTACAATAAACTATACCATCCATTTGAATGGCTATTGTCACAAATATAAATAAATAAATAAAAGATGATAACAAGTATTAGCAAGAACGTGGAGAAATTGGAACCCTTATGTGCTGTTGGTGGGAATTTTAAATGGTGCAGCTGCTATGGAAAACAGTATGGTGGTTCCTCGAAAAACTGAAAGTAGGATTACCATAAGATCCAGCAATTTCATCTAAGTATATACCCAAAAGAGTTAAAAGAAGGCACTCAAACAGATATTTGTACACCCATGTTTGTAGCAGCATTATCCACAACAGCCAAAATGCAGATATTCCTATCCTGTCCTGGGTCTTGTTGTGTTGTGAATTCCATTTTTGTTGTTGTTGTTGTTGTTGATGTTGAAGAGCCACTTTTAAAATTCTTAAAAAAAAAAAAAAAAAAAAAAAAAAAAAAAGGAAAAACACAGTAGTTTCTTTTCTTTTTCATTGAATAAAGAAAATTTACAGATTTTCAAAAAAGAAAGAACTTACTAAAATAGGAATGTAATAACACTTTTATAAATAAAAAGTATCTATGTGACCACAAAAACCAGAAAGGTATCTAATACCTAATAGATGCTAGCCATATCTATATATTTCTCTAAATTTATCCCAAATAATTTTAGTTCTGAAGGATTTTATTAGTGTCATGTAAAAAAATGATGCTATGATAAAATAAATTTGAGAAATAATTAACCAAATTAAACAAGCTTTCATATATGTATTCTAACCCCCCAAGTGCTCCATACCCATTTGACCTATATCACATTGTTTCCACAGAGCATCTCCCCAGACTGGCATTTTATAGAAATTTACTTTGGAATATGTTACAGGGATGTCTCCCAACAATGTGGAAAACCAAATAATGATGCTGCTGGCTGCACTTTGACACTGCCCTAAAATTTCAGATCCAGTCATTCTCAGCTAATAGGCTGGTATGGCTTGATATAACAAGTAGATGAATAATCACTGTGGACAGTAGGATATTTCAAGAACTCCATCAACCAACTTGACCTACTGACATTTATAGAACCCTCCATTGCCTCTCAGCAGAATACTCATTTTTCTCAAGTGCATTTGGAACATTTTTCAAGATGGATCATATTTAGGCTCATAAAATATGTCTCCATAAATTTAAGGTTATTTAAGTTCACACCATGTAAGTTCTCCAACTACAATGAAATTAAGTTAGAAGTCAGTAACAGAAAGATCTCTGGATCATTCTCAAATACTTGGAAGTTTAATAGCATACTCCTCAATAACTCATGGGTAAAGAGGAAATGAATATAGTAACTTCAGTGAAGCTTATAGCACTAAATGCTTTCATTGGAAAAGAAAAAATTCATCAGATTCCACTTCAGAAAACTAGAAAAAGGAGACCAAATTAAATTCGTGGTAAATAGAAGAAAAGAAAATAGGAAAATCAGAGTGAAGTATCAATTAAATACAAAACAGTAAAACAATAGAAAAAATCAACTAAACCATTAGCTAATTTTTTCAGATCAACGAAATTGATAAACTAACTGTTGTGATGAGGAGAAAAAGGGAGATGACACAAATTACTAACATTGGGAATGAGAGGATGACATCACTAAAAATTCTATTAATATTAAAAAGATAATAAGGGAATATGATTGACAATTCTATGCCAATAAATTCAACAACTCAGATGAAATGGACAAATTCCATGGAAGACACAAACTACCAAAGCTTACTCAAGAAGAAACAGATAACCTAAATAGCCCTATGCCTATTAAAGAGATTGAATTTGTAGTTTAAAAAACATTCCCACAGAGAGAACTCTAGGTCTAAATGGTTTCAATGGTGAATTCAACCAAACAGTTAAGCAGTTAAGGAGGAAGTAATACCTTGAATACATTCTTGTGTTAAATTATAAAAGAAAGAACACATCCCAAATCATTAGAGGAAGCCAATATTATGCTAATAATAAACTGAGACATTACAAGTAAAGAAAACTCAGATCAATATTCCTCATGAACACAGATGTAAACATTCTAAGTAAAAGTTTAGCAATTGAACCAAAGACTATAACAGAATGATAATACATTGTAACCAAGGGTAATTGTGATATTATATGTAAATTTTTTTTTCATCCACAGTTCCTAGCTCATAACTTCCATAACGATTGTTATAGTCCTTTGTTATAATGTTGGGGGGCCTCAGAAGCAGCCCTCAGGAAACAAAACCTTTCTCTCTGACCTTCTCCTTTCTACTTTCACCCACTCAAGGCAGGACTCTTATCTGATTACAGGTTGTAATACTCTCATTCCAGAGAGGGTCCTACCCATATTCTGGAGGAAGGAATGCTGCACAAAGAGACCAAGAAGAATCTGGACAGGTCTTGCTGGGTTTAGATAATACCCTTGTTGTCCAATCACATTTCAATACGATTGTCCTTGCTTCAAACATGGACAACAGAAGAAGCCTCCATCAAAGCCCCAGAGGACAGGGCTCGAGGAGCTTCTGAAGAGCTGAACACATGGAGGCTGACAGGAAGGTGAAGAAAGATTCCATCCATGTGCCAAGAGGGTGGCACATCCCACCTCCACGGGGACAGAAGCTTCTGCACTCAGGACCCTTCCAGACCTCATCCTATGTATCTCTTCATCTGACTGTTTATTTGTATCCTTTTAAATATCCTTCATAATAAACGAGTAAATGTAAGTAAGTGTTTCCCTGAGTTCTGTGAGCTGCTCTATCAACTTAAACCCAAAGAGGGGGTCATGAGAACCCCAACATGAAGTCCATCAGTCAGAAGTTCTGGAGGCTCGGACTTATGAGTTGGGAGATGGAGAGGACAGTCTTGTGGACTGAGCCCTCAAACTGTGAGATCTGATCCTATCTCCAGGTAGACATTGTCAGACCTGAATTGGAGGACACCCAGTTGGTGTCCACTACTTAGGATGTGTGGAAAAACCCCCACACATTTGGTCACAGAAGTCTTCTTCTGTGTTGATGACGGTTGTTATGGTGTGAGAGCAGAGGAAAAACATCATTTGAGAGTTTTTCCTAAAATAGTGGTTTATCCCAGGAATGCAAAGTAGGTTTAACTTTTTTTAAAATCAATCTATGTAATCACCATATGAACAAATTTAAAAATAGAAAATGTATAGTCATCTCAATAGATAAAGAAAAATCACTTTGTAAAATTTAACATTCATTCGCAATTTAAAAAAAAAAGCAACTCTCAGTAAACCATGAAGAGAAGGGAACTTCTTCAACCTTATAAAGCTTATCTACAAAAATCCTACAGCTAACATCATATTTAACACTAAAAGACTGAATGTTTTCCCTATATTTAACTCAAAAGGCATTTATCCGATAGAAACTTGAATCCAGAACACTTTAAAAACTTCCCAAAATTGACAGTAATAAAACAAACAACCCAACTAAAAATAAACAAAAGATGAACAAAATGCATTCCTTCCTTTGTGCGCTTTACTTTTTAAGTATGTTCTTACATTTAACATACATTACTTTTGTTTTGTTTTAAATAGTTATTTTAAAAAACTTGTTTGGCCTATGTTCCATTCACCTAAGGTGCTAAGTCTTAATTAGTACAGATAAATGAATTAGCATGAATAGTATGTAGGCAGCTAATATATTACCTATTTCAAGTATCATAATACCTGTAATCCCAGAAGGCTGAGGCAGGGGGATCCCTTGAGTACTCGTGGTTTATAGTTCATCACAACACTGATCAGATGAAATAACACAAATGCAGTGACAGTGCCGAGCCTCATTCCCCATACATGCAGTGTGACACGAAAGCCAGGCTTGGGTACGAGAGCCAAACTCAGGGACAGGAGGGAAGGAGATAAAGAATGGTGACAAATTTTACCAATCACTGGTAATGTACAGTGCCTCTGTTGACAGAGAGAGAGAGAGAGAGAAAGAGAGGGAGAGACTCTAACTACAGGATTTTAGCATGACGCACCAAAACAGGCTGCAAGAGGGAATGAGAGCCTGACTCCTATTGTATCTGGTTAGCTAATTTGACAACGCTGCAAACCGAGAAATCCTAATTAGGGAAAAAGTCAGGCTGGTGGAAGCACGGGAAAGCAAAAAGAAGAAAATAAGCTACAAGTCTGCCTTTCTTCATGGTCCAGGACACACAGCCCTCCTGTGTAAATAACTCACAATCTTCCTGCGCCCGACTTATACCACCAGACACCTGCAAGTTCGCTCCCTGCAGCCTTGGCGTCATCATACTGTACATAACCCACTCCAGCACAGTACCATCCTATGAGAGCCCCCGCAAGCCTTTGTCTCCTTGCAGTCAGCTCTGCCACACAAACGCGATCAGAACACAGGGCGCCTCTATCAGGAAAACCAATTTACTTAATAAGGGGATCTGAGATTTTGGCCCCTAATAATCAACTTTTTTAGTGCCTCTTGCTAAATCTACACACCATTATGTATTAATACATAACTGTCTAAACTCAGAGTCACCCTTTGGTCTTCTCATGGACAGAATGCAGGTCCACATCCAGATACAGCTGGCTGGGTGCTTGCTTAGAAACAGATACTGCATTCTGTCCTCTTCTTGCTTAGGAACGGATATTGCGTTTTGTGAACTTGCTCTGGCACAGCTTGTGCACTGCTGCCACCTAGTGGAAAAACTATGCTAAGCCGCCAGAGGTAGACTTCATAAATTTCGTTCCAAACTGAGGGACAAATACTTTGTCAGCCAAGACTAGCATTAATTAGGTCACCATATTATCCTAACTCCTGTCATCTAGGAGGAAAGGAGCAAGAGCAGACAGGGCCCCTTACAAAAGTGGAATTAAACATTTAAAGGCAACCAGGCCAATGACTATTTTTCTAAATAAGGAGCTCTGAAGGATAGAATACTCATTTGGGAATGGCCAGAACCCACATGGCAGGGTGGGATGTGGAGGGGAAGACGGAGAACAAGGAATGAGGGAGAGAAAGAGTAATAATAATCCCAATGGAGTAGCCCTCTGTGAATTTTATAACATTTCAGTAAGATCAGATCTGCAAATAAGCCACTAAAAACTGATAGAACTCACTATCACTATCAGCTCATCAGGGAATGACAGCAGGTCCACACACACCTTGGTCCTCAAACAGTTTACATAAAAAACTGACGTTCAAGGACCAGATCAGTGCCCTTGGAGATGAACTGGGCCCAACACACATGTGGAATGGGCCTGTGGGTCATTGCTCTGCAGTCTCAGACTTCCGTTTTTGTCTTTATTCAATTTCACGAAGGCTTGAGAACTCTTTGGAAAGTCTTTCTCATCCCCAGTTAGCTGCATCCTCCTAATTATGTATCTTGTGGTTTATAGCCTATCACAACACCAATCAGAATTTTTTTTTTTGAGACAGTCTCAAATTTACGAATTTATGAATGAAACACTGAGGACTATTGAGTCAGGAGCTGAGGCCATGAGCTAGGGAGCCCTCAAATGCAGCTAGAATCCATGGAGCCTGGCATAAATAACTGCAACACTTTGGGAATCTATTCTCCAGTTTTCGTAAGATGAAAGTGTTAAGATCATCATCTAGTGGGGGAACACTTGGACCTTGTACATAATCTTGTAATTAATCTGAAGATGAAACCGCCTTTTCAAAAACCGTATCAGTGAGAAAACTGTGGCAATGAGGGAACTCTGATCCAGCTAGTCCCCCTCTTGCCTTTAGCGTTCAAGCTGCCAAGTTGACTTTGGGAGACGTTTGGCTTATGGTTTAAATGATAATAGCCCTTCCTTAAAACTCAGCCACCTATGTAAAGCTAATTAGAGACCACAGGGCTAGGAAGAGGAGAGGAGCCTGAATTCTGCTAAGGTCTAGACATAAAGGATTGCCAGTCATTATTCCAGAGGTCACTTAAGATATGTAACTTCCCCAATTACTCCTGCAAATAGCATCACTTTTGTAGAATGGCCTTTTAAGACGTCTTTTCAGGTATTTTGTATGTCTGACACCCCGACTCAACCCGGACCTGCCAACTGCTCCTGTGGCCCCACCCAGAAGCAACTCAGCTCAAAAGGCAGCTTTGAGTCCCTGTGATTTTATCTCCAGCCCAACCAATCAGCAGCAAGCACCCATTGTCTAGCCACCCCCACCCCTTTCCCCAAGCTGCCTTTGAAAGACCCCTAACCTACAAGACTTCAATGAGATTAATTTGAGTAACAATTCTGTCTCCCATATATTGCTGAAGCAGCTTCGTTGTCTGGGGTGGTACCCGAGATTCGTTTTCTCACAGCCACAGAAAACTGGGAGGCAGACACACTGAGGATGAGAGCGGAAGTGTTTCCGTTTGTTTGTTTGTTTGTTTGTAGAGATGGAGTCTCGCTCTCTCACCAGGCTGGAATGCAGCAGTGCGATCTGGGCTCACTGTAACCTCCACCTCCCGGATTCAAGCTATTCTGCCTCAGTCTCCCGAGTAGCTGGGACTACAGGCGAGCCACCACGCCCGGCTAATTTGTGAATTTTTAGTAGAGATGGGGTTTCACCATGTTGGCCAGGATGGTCTGTATCTCCTGACTTCATGATCTGCCCGCCTCGGCCTCCCGAAGTGCTGGGGTTACAGGCCTGAGACACCACGCCCAGCCGAGAGCGGAAGTTTAATAGGTAAAAGAAAGAGAATAGCTCGCTCTGCTGCAGAGAGAGACAGAGTTTTCCAGCCCACGGTGAAATGCAGGGGGTTTTATAGATGAGCTTGGGGAGGCGGAGTCTGATTTACATAGGGCATGAAAGATTGGTTAGACCATGTGTGCTATTTGCATAGGGCGGGAAAAACTGATTATTGTTAAGTGTACCATCTGCATAGGGCGAGAAAAGCTAGCTGCCTCCACCTTAATCTTTAATTATGCAGATGGGTTCTCTACCTGGCCCGTGCCGTGTTGCCTCCGTCTTTACTGTACAAGCGGTAACAAAGAAAAGGGAAGATGGCGCCTCCATGTTGGATATGCCTGGTTCCCAGGTAGCCCTTTTATATTGACGCAGCTGCCGGCATTCCCCCGTGCAAACTTCCAGCTTGCTTATCTATATTTGCAGCTCGATTTTTCAGATTACTTTTAGTTAGGAAAAAATAATTTCTTGGGCTGCTTTTTGTTAGAAAGGAAGCCCTGCCAAGGACTCTTTCCCCCTCAGTATCTGCCTAAATAACTTCTTTCTAGCTCCCGTATCAGTGTGGCCAGCCTTTCATCAACTAAACTCTTTACTGTAGTGTTGTGGTCTTTGTGCTGCGGGCAGGGGGAACTCGTTGGGCAATTACAAAGGTAATGACATCAGTAGTGTTTTCTGCCCAGCATCCATGCGTGCTGACGTGGAAATACACAAAGATGTGTAACCCTGCCCACAAATGTCTTCTCAGCCTCAGTCTATTTTAAGAAGTAACTCAGTCTTACTGAGTCAGCTCATTATAAAAACATTTCGTGCAAGATTTTCTTTATTATTCTCTGGGTTGCCTTCTATCAGTGGTTATGACAGGGGTCCCGATCCAGACCCCAAGAGAGGGTTCTTGGACCTCTGGCAAAAAAAGAATTCGGAGAGAGTCCGTAGAGTAAAGTGAAAGAAAGTAAAGGATTAAAGAATGGCTACTCCACAGGCAGAGAAGCCTCGCGGGCTGCTGGTTGGCTATTTTTATATTTTATATTCCTTGATTATATGCTAAACAACGGGTGGATTATTCATGAGTTCTGAGAACGGGTTGGGCAATTCTCGGAACTGATGGCTCCTCCCCCTTTCAGACCATAGAGGATAACTTCCTGATGTTGCCATGGCATTTGTCAACTGTCATGGCACTGGTGAGAGTGTCTTCTAGCATGCAAATGCATTATAATTAGCGTATAATGAGCAATAAAGACGACCAGAGGTCACTTTTGTTGCCATCTTGGTTTGGGTGGGTTTTGGCTGGTTTCTTCCTCACATCCTTTCATCGGCAAGGTCTTTGTAACCTGTACCTTGTGCCAACGTCCTGTCTCATCCTGTGACTTAGAATGCCTAACCTCTTGGGAATGCAGCTCAGTAGGTCTCAGCCTCATTTTACCCAGCCCTTATTCAAGATGAAGTCGCTCTGGTTCAAACACCTCTGACAGTTCTTTCACACCAGTTTTCCTTTGGGGAATCACCCCTCCACTATTGTGATAGAGACAGTGCTCAGTGTTAACCAGGCAATTTCATTTTCCTCCTGGGCACACAGGAAGCCTATATTTCCCAAGCCATTTGCATGTTGGTGGATGATGAAGTGAGTTCTGACCAATGGAAGGTAAGTGAAAATGATGAGCGTATTTCCAAACCTGTCCTAAAAACATATCTTTCTCTCTTCCTCTTCTGGTGATGCTGAAGGCCGTGTGTTGAGGACAGTGGTTTCTGAGAATGGAAGGAGCCAGAGTCATGGTTAGCACTTTGAGAAAAGACACACAAGGGAGAGGAGGCTCCTGAGCTGGAATTTACATGGTGAAAAATAAACGGCTAGTTCTAGAACTGACAACACTAAACTATGGCTCTAGAAATCAGAAAGTTGGTTACCCCAGAACGGATCTAGAATTATTGTGGTAGGGATTGACTGGAAAGACATACAAGGAACTTACTAAGTGAAGGAAATGTTCTATATCTTAATTGGGGTACTGTTTACATGGGTACATACATCTAGAAAGTTCACTGTATTGTACCCTTAAACCTGCACAATGTTTTGTCTTTATACCTCAACCAATAAAACTTAAACAAAACAGGCCAGGTGCGGTGGCTCGCATCTGTAATCCCAGCACTTTGGGAGGCCGAGGCAGGTGGATCACTTGAGGTCAGGAGTTCGAGACCAGCCTGGACAGCATGGTGAAACCCCATCTCTACCAAAAATACAAAAAAAAAATTAGCAGGGCATAGTGGCAGGTGCCTGTAGTCCCAGCTACCCGGGAGGCTGAGGCAGGAGAATGACTTGAACCTGGGAGGCAGAGGTTGCAGTGAGTCGACATTGCACCATTGCACTCCAGCCTGGGCAACAGAGTGAGACTCCACCTCAAAAAAAAAAAAAAAAAAAAAAAAAAGAAAGAATTAAACAAAACAAACAGAAATGGGTGCAATAAAACCATTTAGGAGTTTCTTTAGTTATCTAGGAAATGGTAGTTGAAAGTAACAGCAGAGGAGCAGAAGGAACAATAATAGTAAGAACAGAGAAAAGATAATAGACTTGAGAACTAGTGAAGAGGCAGAATGAATGGACCTTGGAGATAGTTTACATAGAATGAGTGAAGGATAGCTACGGATTGAAGATGACCACTAGATTCTTGGTTTAGAATAACTGAATGGCTTATGCTGTCCACTTTATAAAACACTAAAGTTGAAGCAGATTGGTGAAGGAAAGAAGACAAAGAGTTTCATATTTCACATGTGTTCGGGGTGACCATAAACCACGCAACTGAGGTTTGAGTAGCAGGTGGGGATATGTGGGTTTGACCTTGGAAGAGAGGTCATTATCACCTAGTGACCTTTTGGGAGTCATTCGCACGGATGAAAAGAGCTGTGAAAGTAGAAGAAAATGCTTAGGAAGAGATGTAGAGTGAAGTGAAATAGAAGGGCCAAAGGACAGAGCCCCAAAGGACTCCAAATATTGAGTTTACTAGAGAGGAAAGGGTTGGCAAAGAACACTGACAAATCATCAGAGAGACAGGAAGAAAGTATGACCAGTGACGTGAAAATCAAAAAAAAAAAAAAAAAAAAAAAAAAGAAGCAAGAAGTCAACTGTATCATGTGCCATAAAAGGCCAGGTAAGATAAAGATGGAAGGCCAGGCGCGGTGGCTCAAGCCTGTAATCTCAGCACTTTGGAAGGCCGAGACGGGCGGATTACGAGGTCAGGAGATCGAGACCATCCTGGCTAACACGGTGAAACCCCGTCTCTACTAAAAAATACAAAAAATCTAGCCGGGCGAGGTGGCGGGCGCCTGTAGTCCCAGCTACTCGGGAGGCTGAGGCAGGAGAATGGTGTAAACCCTGGAGGTGGAGGTTGCAGTGAGCTGAGATCCAGCCACTGCACTCAAGCCTGGGCGACAGAGCGAGACTCTGTCTCAAAAAAAAAAAAAAAAAAAAAAAGATAAAGATGGAAAATCTTTAAAAAGATAAAAGATGGAAAATCTTTGGATTTAGTAACAGGAAGGTCGTTTTGTGGTTATTCAGGATTTGAATAACTTAAGTGGTAAACGGGAGGTGGAAAAATGGACCCAGTAAGTGTAAACACCTCATCCATGAAAACTAGCTCTGAAGAGGAGATTAAAAAAATAAATAAAATTTAAAAAATTTTTAAAAAAACACCAGTATCAGCAGAGAGCTTTTTGTAAAAAAAAAAAAGATTAAAAAAAAATTTTTTTCAAAGATGCTTACATGTTGATAAAATTAGCCAGGAGCCAGTAGAGCAGGTGCTGAATGAACTGAAGATAAAGATAAGAAGTTTTTCTGAGAAAGTGGGAGCAGCTGGCACAGGTAGATGCTCTGACTTGGAAAACAGGTGGAATTGGAGAGGACAGGTTTGGTGAGGGTCGCTGCAGATAGTTCTATCCCTGATCGAGGGGTATTGAAGACATTTCTACTTGATGGTTTACATCTGCCTCATAAAGTGGGAGGCAAGGACATCTCCCGAGGGAGACATGAGGAAAAGAGGGACAGAGATTCAAAATATAGAGAGTAGAACCGCACCTACGAAGAAAACACAGTAGGATTCCTGGGACGTATTCAGGGCACAGTGTTAAGTTGAAGTCAGTGACCATGATTTTGTCATGAGAACAACCTGCCAAGTTCTGCCATTTTCTCAGGCAGAACTCTGTGGTTCACGCCCAAGCTAGAGTGGAGAACAGTTGGGTTCATCTATGACTGCGGTTTGACAAAGAGACAATGGAAAGACAAAGGGCCAAAGGATTGGGCTGTTGGTAAGAGAGTGAATGAAATGTTATCCCATGGAATCCAAGGAAGGCAGAAAGAGAAGACAGGAGGAAGCTGGTGAGCAGGGGGAACACGGAGGGGACAACGACAAGAGGTCCTGTGGCTGCCAAAGCACAGTCACAGTGGAAGTGCTTGAACAAACAAACCCAGCAGGACTGGTGGGCTGACAGAGAGTGAGGTGCCTGCATGCGTGATTTCAGCAAATCGAACATCTCGGGGAATAAAACAGCTCAGGGAGTGGATAGCTGAGACATCGTAGAGAATGCATCACAACAAAAGGCTGGGCGCAGTGGCTTATGCCTGTAATCCCAGCACTTGGGGAGGCCGAGGTGGGTGGATTCCCTAAGGTCAGGAGTTCAGGACCAGCCTGGCCGACATGGTGAAACCCCATTTCTACTAAAAACTACAAAAATTAGCCAGGCATGGTGACAGGCACCTGTAATCCCAGCTCCCTGTACTCCCTGTAAACTCACCTGTAATTACTGCACCTGTAATCCCTGTAAACTTGGGAGGCTAAGACAGGAGAATTGCTTGAACCTGGGAGGCGGAGGTTGCAGTGAGCCAAGATCGCACCATTGCACTCCAGTCTGGGCGACAAGAGCAAAACTCCATCTCAAAAATTAAATAAATAAATAATGCATCACAACATTGAAAGGCTACTGACTGGGTGATCCACCTTTTAATAAGTATTGAAGTATTAATAACTTCTATTGATGATGAGAGGCAGGGTGGAGAGGAAAGCTATGCCATGGTTTGATACCAAAGTCTTCCATGAATGAGAAGCAGCTCCCTCGACGTCAGTAGATAACAGCCGGGTGCAGAGTGTGAGAGTGGTATAACCAGACGGCAAAGGATAAAGAAAGGATGGAGGCTTGAGCAACACGTCATTCTCCGCTGCCCTGAAGAATGTGGACAGTGAGATGCAGAGAAATCTCCACAGTGAGGACTAAGGACAAAATTAGGTCTTAGAAAAGAAGATCAGGGCATTTTTAAGGCAAAGAAGTAGGAGAGAATAGTCGGTGAAGATGGGAGTGTATGGAATAATATGAGTGCATTTATTGATCACAAAACACACATAGAGAGTTTGAGAGTGGGAGGTTTTGTCGAGGGGAAAGAGCACAGAGGAGGACAGATGCCCAGAAGGACAATATGTAGGTGACAACTGAGAATACAAGACAAGGTGCAATCACTGGGTTTCCAGAGCCCCTTTGCACAGTGGCACTGGGGCCTCACAGAATTTAGCCATGGCCAGGAGGGAGGCCAGGGCCTGGGGCTGGGGCATGAATTCCCATTCTTCATGGTCTGGTACAACAGGTCTAGCACCAGGGAGTAATCCAGCAAGAGTCGGAAGGTTCTTTGCTGTACGCGCTGTCCCTGTCCTTTGGAGTTAGTGCTTTGGATTAAGACAGAGCAGGCAGGAGCTGCAACCTACTATGGCTGGGGGAGTTGTTCTACAGGTACAGTTGACACTGACCAGGTTGGTTCTGCCCTTGAGCAGTTAATCAATCACTGTGACAGCAGGTTTGGCAAAGGAGAAAAGATTTATTCACAAGGCAGCCTGGTCAGGAGGCGGGAGAATAGCTCTCAAATCCACTTCCCCAAAATAAGGCTTAGGGATATGTGTGGGTTAGCGAAGTGGGATGGTCTAAGGCATAGGCAGAGGTGACTGGTAATGGGGGAGATGAAATAATTAGTGCTCTGCACAAGTGTCGTTTGGGTTCATGGCGCTTCACTGAACGCATGTTCAGAAAATGGTGGCGTTAGCATATCTGAGGATGGAGTTTTTGTCCTTCTGACATCAAAAAGCCACCTCTCAGGCACTTGCAGAGGCCCAGTTGAAGGGTCAGTAGGTGATTTCGGCTGGTTTGAACTGGACAGGAGCAGCCCCAGATTCCTGAAAAATAACTTCAGCAGCTGTTACCATGGTGACATATAAATGTTATCCTTAAGGAAGCCAGCAGGATTAAGTTCCAGCGTTCTGCAGTGCAGCCTTCAGCTACCTGTGGAAAAAAGGAACAATATGCAAGTGACCGAAACAAGCAGGGCAGGCTGACTGCAGGGCACTTCGTCGGATTCACCTCTTGGTTTCACAGTGGGAAGACATGGGTTCGAGGAAACTGAGGGAACTTGCGAGAGAGTTGAAGCACCTGCCATGGGGTCCTGGTGGGGTGCAGAGGACAGGCTAGTGGGAGGCTTAGGCCAGAAGACTGAGAGGACAAGAGACTGGCGGTGCAGGACGTCAAAAGTGGGCGCAGTGGGAGGGAGTGGGTGAGAAAAGTGGCCAGAGTCGGGGACTGGGCTGAGAGCCCTTCTCTCTGTCTCTAGGCAGTTGGGCCTGGGCATGAATTCTCATAGTTTCTCCTTGTTCTCCTGAGAGATGGGGTCCTGGATGGAACCAAAAGATGTTGCAGTCCTGGACTAGCATGCGGTGCTTTCCTCACTGACTGCTGGAATCCATAATAAAAGGTGAGAGGTGAGGCCGGGGGCAGTGGCTCATGCCTGTAATCCCAGCACTTTAGAAGGCTGAGGCAGGTGGATCACTTGAGGTCAGGAGTTCAAAACCAGCCTGGCCAACATGGTGAAACCCTGTCTTTCCTTTAAAAAAAAAAAAAAAAAAGAAAAAAAAAAATTAGGCATGTTGGCGCACACCTGTAGTCCCAGCTACTTGGAAGGCTGAGGCAGAAGAATTGCTTGAACTCAGGAAGTGGAGGTTGCAGTGAGCTGAGATCGCGCCACTGCACTCCAGCCTGGGCGACAGAGACCCTGTTTCAAAACAAACAAACAAACAAACAAAAAGGTAAGAGGTGCGTATCTCCAGCAGAGGGAGCTCAGCCCTACAGAGAAGTTGAACCCAGTAGGCCACTTCCCTGGGTCCCCTGGGGAGAGGCTCAACGACGACTCATAGGGACAGCTTTGGAGGGACAGGAAAAATCCAGAGACATGCCAGCCAGTAATGGGAAGCCTCAGTGTCAAGGCCACGGCACATCTGGCCTTCGAGGAGGAGGCATTGATCCTGAAGGAGCTGTGGACAGCGAAACAGGGAGTTCCACCCTCCCTGCTTACTTCTTCCTGAGGGGTTCACACTGGGTTTTCCAGGGTCCCTGGGGTCCCAAGAGTCACAGGATAAAGCTGCAAAAAGCTAGTACTGGGCAAGGTCACGGCTAGGGGAGACCTCGCCTTCATCCTCTGTGACCCCAACCCCGTTCCCGTTCACCTGCCAGGTTGGCTGCATGGTCCTGTGTGGTGCAGGGACATTTGTTAGGATGAGGACTGTGTGTGACCCCTGGCAGGGATGAGGTGTAGCTGCCAAAGCTAATCACGTGAATAACCTCAATGTAATAAGTTGTTTGCATCGTGAAAGTTTATAAGCCCTTATGTTTGGTCTTTGTCAACCTCCCAGTGCTCCTCCCACCGGCCCCTCAGGTTCTATCCTGAGTGGAGGCCCCATGCCTCATGGCCTCAACAAGACCCTCACTGCCAGACAACCTGCCTGTTTCTTCTCGTCTGCCCCAGCCCTGTCCTGATACCAAGGCTTAGTAAAATGATGACGCATTTATGCCTAGGTCCCTTTTTCCCTCCCCAAAGAATTTTCAGACATTATTTTATTTACTCTTTTGAGACCCTTATAAAAATTACATATATACACTTATATACATTTGTGTATAAACACACATTTGTAATTTTTTTGCCAAATCAACACAATTTTCTCAGATCTTATCTATAAATTATAACTTGGCCGGGCGCGGTGGCTCACGCCTGTAATCCCAGCACTTTGGGAGGCCAAGGCGGGCAGAACACGAGGTCAGGAGATGGAGACCATCCTGGCCAACACGGTGAAATCTCGTCTCTACTAAAAATACAAAAATTAGCTGGGCGTGGTGGTGCACGCCTCTATTCCCAGCTACTCGGGAGGCTGAGGCAGGAGAGTTGCTTGAACCCAGGAGTCAGAGGTTGCAGTGAGCTGATCGCGCCACTGCACTCCAGCTTGGTGACAGAGCAAGACTCCGTCTCAAGAAAAAACAACAACAAAAAACAAAAACAAAAAATGTAAAGGACTCAGATTATTGCTTTCCTTTACCTGTCTCGTCCTCCTCAAGGCCATTTTTCTCCTGACCCCTCCTCTTGTGTATTTTGTAGGCTTTTTCATTTCTTCTTATCTAGAGCCTCACTATTTCCAAATTTGTGTTGGTTCCTGAAGTCATTGTACTCTTTTCTGCAAAGCTCTCATTTGCCCACATTTTTCTCCCATGGGCCTGCCTACCTGCTCGGTCTTATTCTCTAACACTCCCCATCCCCTTTGCCCACACCCTTCTAAACAGGAGCTTTCTAAGAGAGAGCGGAATAGTCATTAAAAACATGTGGGAAGCCAAGGCAGGAGGATAGCTTGAGAACAGGAGTTCAAGACCAGCCTGGGTAACAGAGTGAGACCTCAGCTCTACAAAAAAAAAAAAAAAAAAAATGACAGGAGTGGTGGTGGATGCACCTATAGTCCTAGCTATTCTGGAGACCGAGAGGCTGAGGCAGGAGGCTCCCTTGAGCCCAGGAGTTTGAGGCTGGTCTACCTATAGAAGCCCTCTCTCTGGGCCCCCTCCAGCAGGCCTTTCACCAGAGAGTGAGGAGTTTCCAAGGGTCAGTGAGATGCTCCCAACCAGAGGCCTTCCAGGCCAGCTTTGGTACCTAGGTCCCTGCTCAAAGGGACCTAAGACGGACTCTGTGCTGGCTCTATTCTTTGGAGGGAAGACCTCACAGCTGCTATGGACACCTCACAGGGCAGCTGTTTGCTGGGCTTGGGCGGAACTTGGGCACGTGGGCTGCAGTGTCTGCAGGCCTGGGCATGAGGCCCGTCTTGGTGTGGGATAAAGCCAGTATGAGAATAGGAGGATGGGCTGTAGATTTCATGTTAACTCTTGTCCCAGGTCCCATCAATGTTAAGGTGAGACTTTTTGTCCCTTCTGTGTGGACAGACTCGATTTGACTGGTTCACAGTGCTCTGCCATCAGCATGAAGTGACAGTGACAGGCAGGTAAGAGCCAGCCCCAGACTCCCAACACTGTGGTTCCCAGGGAGGACCCAGGATTTGCTGTATGCCTTATGAAGGATTCATTTATCTTCTTTACCTTCTGGTCACGGTAAGTGTGTAAGTGGCCATACTTCCCTTTTGTGTACGTGTTGCCAGGACACTCGGAGTTCCCTAACAAGTTTACAGCCTCACGGCAGGTATTGCACACTAACTCCACCAAGGCCTTATCTTATTTTCCTTGCTCTTATTTTCCCTTCACCCAAACACTTTTTATTGATAAACTGTGGCATTGTATATATATTTGTATAAGTCACCTCATATCCTGTTTGGACAGGGCTAGACAGAAAACAAAAATGGGCTGTTTGCAGTGGCTCACATCTATCATCCCAGCACCTTGGGAGGCCGAGGTGGGTGAACTGTTTGAGCCCAGGAGTTCAAAACCAGCCTGGGCAATATGGTGAAACACTGTCTCTACAAAACAAACAAACAAAAAATTGCTGACCATGGTGGTGTGCAACTTGTAGTCCCAGCTACTCAGGAGGCTGAGCTGGGAGGATCGCTTGAGCCCAAGGGGTCAAGGCGGCAGTGAGCCGAGATCGTGCCACTGCACTGAAGCCTGGGCAACAGAGTGGAATACTGTCTCCAAAAAAAAAAAAAAAATTGAGGGGAAGAGGAAGGGAAAAGAGGAGGAAGGGAAAAAAAGTTAATGACTTCATCAACCCTATGATGGGCCTGGAGGGCCCAAGGCACACACTCTCTTCATTCACTGTTCTCAAAATCAATAATGTGAGTGCCAGTTATCAGGGTAACCACGGAAACCAAGCATCTGGCCTGCTGGGGTGGGCGGGGCTCCTGGCCAAAGTGCATTCTTGACACTTGCATGAAAGTGGAAGACCAAACCTTTATAACCTGGTTTCCCACAAGCTTCCAGACTGAAGTGTGGGTAAGGGCCAACACACCTGCCTCTTATCTTTCAAGCTGGAGGATTTTCCAGGGTAAACAAGCTGGAAGGAAGCAGAGAGTCCAGAGGGGTCACCCATGTGAAAGTATATGGTCCCACCCCATTCCCAGTTTCAAGCTTCGGTATGCAGCTTGATTCTGGAGGCCTCTCCAGGATGGAGTGTGTGGATTTCTGACACTTGGCTTGTCACACACCCGCAGGCTGCATCTTTGCTGAGAATTAGAATCCCGTGGCCCGGACATAGCAGCCTGTGACATGGAGTGAAAACTCTTGAATTGGTATATTCACGAAACTGAAGCTGAGGGCTCTGTGAATGCTTGTGGAGGGAAAGTTTGGTTGAAGGTCCAAGCCAAACAGCCGCCTCCCGAACATCTCAATACAGACACACCCCTGAAACAACCACATTTTGCTTTATTAGGCGTTCCATGGTAATATAACACAGAGTTCTTAAGGAATAATAAACACGAGACTTGTTTTTTACCATAATTATTTTGCCATTAAGACAGTGGTTACAAAAAAAAAAGTACTCTTCTGGCTACACACTTTATCAGCTTTAGAACTGAAAGTTCCTCCACTCATGGGTCACAATCACAATTTCAAGGATTAAAAACCATCTATTCTTAAATCCTACACTGTTTTAGAGCATCAAGTCACTGCAGTTATTCAGTTCTGAGACACTGTCGATTTATTTTAGCATTTACATATGACATTCATTTAACAGACACACAAAGCAAGCCAACAGGTAAACATGCTTACACAGCCTGCAGAAATCTTCAGGTTTTAAATTGTTTTTTAAGAAAACAACTAAAACAACCAAAAATGACCATGACCTGGTACAGGAAAAACAGGAAGACCCAAGTGAATACTAGAGCTGCAAGTGTTTCTTAGAATTGAAACAAAAATTGTTTTTTTCCAACTTGTTCAAATTTCCTCTAAGTGCAGGTGAGAAAAAAAAAGCAAATATATTAAGTCAACCAATTATTTTTTCAAAAGTGCAATTTACCTTTAAAATAACAAATAAACAACAACAACAAAAAACCCAAAACCCCAACCAGAACCCCAAAGGCAAAATGTGTAGAGACAAGGGTGGTGATGGAATGAACTACTTTGTGATGTTTTTACGCTTTACAAAAAGCAGATTTGGTTTTTAGAAAAGCCTGCAAACGCAACATTGCTTGAGAGAACCTGTAAACACGTTTGGAATGCAATGCAACACAAGTCAGCAAGGACAGGGGTGGGTCCGAAGGAGCCAGCTAGGGGGAAAGGTGACAGAAAAGGAGAGGGAAGGATGGAGACGGACATCGCCTGTGGTCTCTAAGGGGGCCATGTGTTTAATTTGTAAGATTCCCCCCTCCACTGCAGTTCTGATGTAACCTATTGTTCATAAAACACATTGCTCTTGCAAAGTAGAATGGACTTTAAGTTTCCCAAGGATTTTTTGAGTTTATAGGGCTTCTTTCTATGTAGTGTGTCTTTTGAAATAATTGGAGAAGAAAAAAATCTGGTTTTTCCCCAAAAGTGAAAAGCTTCCATGTGTTCTAGAATCTCAAGATACTTAACCAGGAAGCAGCAGGCCCTCGGGTCAGACTCCTATTAGCTTAGCACTTCCGAACTGGTGACTTTGGTTGGCTCGCTTGGGTTATTGAGGCTCGGTGTTTAGGTTTGACCGTGACTTTAGCCAGATAGCACTGCACAGAGGAAAATCTCTCTGGTTCTGCAGCCTCAGACCTCTTCAGCTTCTGGGCCCTGTCTGCGGTTCCACGTGTGATACTATGGGTGAGACAGCATGGCCCATTCCTGCACTTGGCCAGGACCCCACACACTAGCACACGTCCTCATGATGGCGGGTGGGTAGCACCAATCCCACATGGACTAGGATGACACGGCACTCTGCTTGCAATGGCAAATGCTCAAATCCTTTAGGCAGACCCCATGCCCACCACGAAATGGTAGACCTGGGAGGTGAAAAGATAACGGGGCAGGGGAGGAAAACACTGTCTCCGAGACGAGGGCTGAAGGAAACACAGAGAGAAAGAGACAGACACGAAAATATTCATGAATTAAAAAGCTAGAGAAAGAGAGTGCAAGAGCACGCAGAAAAATGGTAAAAGAGAAAAGAATCCTCAAAGGATTTAATCTGCAGCAAAATCTAGGCCAATAAAGCAAGCCTGCCCCTTTATCAACAGCTGACCCTGAAGACTACGGAATGGTGATGTGGGCATTTTGGAGCCTCTCAGGACGGACACGATGAGTTTGCCAACCACCCAGAATCAGCTGGGTGATGACGTAATTGCATCATTAGGATGTCCAGTTCAAACCCCTTGTATTAATATGGAGTTAAATGTTCCAATTTAGTATTTAAAAAAAAAAAAAAAAAAAAAAAAGACTCTTTCCCACCCCAGCCCCTCCCCAGCCCCACAAAGAAAACTTCTTAAAAATTTTAAAAAGAAAAGAAAAAGGCAGCTCTGGGCAATTCACTTTATCTTCCCTCCCCCCATGAAAAGGAAGATGCTAACGGACACTAGGAGGTTGAAGGCGAAGAAGACCCTCGCTGGGGGCTGCTTGTTCGCATGTCTGAGTGTTGGGTGTGGTTCCGTGTATGAGCTTGGTGGGTAGGCTTGGGTGTGATACTCATAGATGTGTAAGGAAGTGGATGAGCAAAATCAGTAACTCCCGGTGAGAGATGGGGTGTGGGGCCCCAAGGAGGACCCCATGAACTGGCTGCTCCACAGTAACTATCACAGGCTCTTAAAAAAAAAAAAAAGGGAAGGAAGAAAGAAGTCTCAGAATGTCCTCAGGTGTCCCATCCCCAGTCCCCAGTGGACGGCACAGCCCAGGAGCTCTAGCCCAGGCTGGTGATGTTGGCACGGCCACCGGGGGGCGCCACGATACGCTGGGTGGTGCGGCGGGGAATGTTGTCATCAATTTGAGCACCTGGAGGGAGAGAAGAGAGGAATGGGTTAGGGGCCAGGACAGTCACACAAGGTCCTGCTTGAAGGTGAAATCTCACTGCTCAGGAGGAAAAGTGCTAGTCGCATTCTTTTTTTTTGGAGACAGGGTCTGGCTCTGTTTTCTAGACCAGAGTGCAGTGGCACCATCATAGCTTGCCACAGCCTCAACCTCCTGGGCTTAAGCCATCCTCCCACTCAGCCCCCTCAAGAAGCTGGGGCCACAGCCACAGGACCCCACACCTAGCTAATTTTTAAATTTTTTGTAAAGAGGGGTCTCGCTATATTGCTGAAGCTGGTCTCAAACTCCTGGGCTCAGGCAATCCTCCTACCTCTGCTTCCCAACGTGCTGGGATAACAGGTGTCAGCCACACTGCCCAGCCTCACATTCTTTGTTCTTCTCTTAAAACCCCACTGAAGTTTAGACTACAGTAAGGAGGTGGAGGCTGGGCATGGAGGCTCATGCCTGGAATCCTCCTAACAGCACTCTAGGAGGCTGAAGTGAGAGGATTGTTTGAGTCCAGGAGTTTGAGAACAGTCTGGGCAACACAGTGAGAGCCTATCTCTACAAAAAAATTTAAAAATTAGCCAGGTGTGATGGCACAAGCCGGTAGTACCAGCTACTGGGGAGGCTGAGCTGGGAGGATCACCTGAGTCCAGGAGGTCGAGGCTGCAGTGAGCTGTGATTGCACCACTGCACTCTAGCCTGGGTACTGGGTGACACAGTGAGATACTATTATATCTCTAAAAATAAAAATAAATAAACTTTTTAGAAAGGAGATGAGCCTAAGGTAGCCAAAGAATCAGACACTGTATAAAGGCTGTTGGATCTATTACTGGA
Organism: Chlorocebus sabaeus; assembly: GCF_047675955.1. Classification (NCBI taxonomy): domain Eukaryota; kingdom Metazoa; phylum Chordata; class Mammalia; order Primates; family Cercopithecidae; genus Chlorocebus; species Chlorocebus sabaeus. Next base: position 26,244,393 of record NC_132911.1, on the reverse strand, counting down.
GAAAGTAAAACTATATACAAAATATCACTACACCTCAGACTCTGTCCTGTCCCCTGTTCTGATTAGTCAAATTGGCTGTGGCTTTTCTGAGGACACAGCCTTCTTCTGGCATTCTAATCCCCTAACCCTACACATACAATCACAAATAGGAGGAACGATGGCACCTTATATTGGAATAGCCTGGAGAGATCAGATAACACAGACGTTATTATACACATTTTACTTACAACAAACTAAAGTTCCTTATTTTTAAATGTTTTGAAAATTTGTAATCCATATATGGTACATAGGTAACTTTTTAAAACCTGTACAACCAGCAAGAAAAAAAATTCCCTCTGGCTTAACAATTCTTAACAATTTCTTTAATACGCCATAGGAATCTGTAGCCCAGGGAGCAGGAAGAGTGGAATGTTCTAGTCATGGGCCAAATGAAAGATGGGAAGGAAGTTTCAAGTAAGGAAACGTAAAAATCTGAACCCTTTCCTCTCACCAAGGGGTATCACACATATTACCCAAGCAAATACAACTCACGGTTCTCAAATGGCCCTGTTCTAAGCATTGTACACATATATTAATCCATTTAACCCTCACAACAACCTCACGGGAGAGCAACTACTATTATTGCCATTCTACAGGCGAGGAGACTGAGGCACAGCCAGAGCTGAGCTATGAAGTTAGGCTGTTGAAACTCCAGACTCCACAAGCTAAACTACAATATACTGTAGGAGAGAAGAGAAGTCCTGAAATACCACAATGTCCTTTCTTATAATGGATCTAACAAATTGAACAAATGTCTTCTTAATATATTAGGTAAAACACAGTATGGGCATTGTGTGACACAAACTGATCTCAAGATTCTGAAACCCAACCAGTCATTAACTATGAAAATACATCTCCACGTCAGGCTGGCCTGGGCATGGTGGCTCATGTCTGTAATCCCAGCACTTTGGGAGGCCGAGGCAGGCAGATCACCTGAAGTCAGGAGTTCTACCAGCCTGGCCAACATGGTGATACCTCGTCTCTACTAAAAATACAAAAATTAGCCAGGCATGGTGGTGCACGCCTGTAATTCCGGCTACTTGGGAGGCTGAGGCATGAGAATTACTTGAACCGGGAAGTGAAGGTTGCAGTGAGCCAAGATCGCGCCATTGCACCCCAGTCTGGGTGACAGGGTGAGACCCTGTCTCAAATAAAAGAAAAAGAAAATACATCTCCAATGATCTGAGTCCACTGTATTTCCCACTTTGGGGAGAAGGGGAATATCATTCACTTCCATTTCTGTGTCCTTTCCAAATGCAATTGTAGCCTCGCCAGCACCAGTGAGCTGGCCCTGCAGAACTGTGCCCTCCCCAAGCCTCAACCCTACCAGACAAACTGAATCCAGACTGGTGCAGGTTCCGGACAGGTGGGGCCTGCTGCTTGGCAGGAGACGTCTTCGCCGAGGAGGCCGGAGTGACTGTCTTGGGCGTCACAGACACCTCACACACGGGTCCGTCATACAGGCCACGAGGAACCCCTCTCAGCTCAGCCAGCTGCAAAACACAAGAGTCCCCCAAGCTTAGGGAACAGTCACAGAGGACACCTCTCTAGAAACCCTCCTGGAGGGAGGATGGGCCTGTGAGATATAGGGATGGAGGGCTCTCCTTACAGACAGGTGGACAGGTGTTGTGTGGGGCCAGCTCCCACAATGCCAGGCCAAAACTCCCCACAAGGTCCGGTAACTGGTTTACTCTACAAAAACTAACACACCTTACCATTTTCCCCCCAAAGGCACTTCAATTTAAACCCTGTGAGAATCCCCTAAACATGCTGTGAGGGGGATCTGGTATCATGTTCAAGATCTGGCCCCAAATTTTCTTTCCAATTGCATTCTCCCTTTAATTCCCTTATAGCTCCATCTCTTTCCTGCTTCACATGCCCTGAATATACTGTGCATTGTCTATACTCATGACTCTCTTATCAAATTCCCTCGTCTCCCTTCTTTGACTTGACAAACTCCTACTTAACCTTCAAAGCCCAACTCAAAATGTCCTCTCCCCATGACACTCTCCCTGACTACGGCAGTGGCTCCCTCCTCTGGGTCCTCACTCCACACTCCTCATCATAGCATATACCATGATCTTACTTTGCTAGAGCTGTCTGTGGACATGCCTGACTCCTTCTCCAGTATTTTAAATGCCAGGAATAAAAAATTCAGGCTCCCTCTTATCCCTGGAATCCACTGTATTCATCTTAATATTCTGTCTCAAGGTGCTCAATAAATGTTTGTGGCCTTGAACTTAATTCATGGTTTAACAAAAAATTCATCAGAACAAAACTACTCACCCTGCTTCTTGCCTTGATACGCTTGTAAACAAAATCAGGGAAGGGCTTCCGGGGAATGTAGCGTCCAGAGCCTTCGGTGACATGCAGGGTGCCGTCCTCCAGGACAATCTTCCCCTGGCTGATGACCACCAGCGGGGAGCCGCGGCACTCCATGCCTTCAAAGATGTTGTACTCAAGAGACTGGGAAGAGAGCACAGTAAACTCTAGAACAGGCCACTCTGGCTAGACTCAATCCACCCAGCAGTGGGGCACCCACTGCCCCAACCCCACAAAGACAAAAGAGAGACTCAAAGACGGGGATCCTGTCCCAACTGGGCATCCCAGCAGGCACTTACTCGCTGTGTCTCCATATCCCTGTCTAGAATATGAAAGAATTTTCCTACCTCTCCACATTAGAAAGAAAGATAATTAAACAGAGTAATTGTGTGGAAAGGGTGCTTGTTTATAAATGCTATACAAATATAAAGAAAATGATTCCTCCTATTAACAGGGACTGTGTTCCCACCATCTCTAGCTCCATTCTGATTGAATTCCAAAGGCCTTCTCTGACCAAGTTCTAAATTTAATCTTGAAATGAGCCATCCACAAGTAGGTTTTCCCACTGGCTAGCCTGGTTTTCCAGTCTGTTTGCGGTGTGGTTAAACTGAAGTCCCTAAATGAAAGGACTGTGGTCACTGAAGAGACATGCCTCCGATAAAATGATTGAGGGCTAGTTAATTTCCAGAACAATGTAGCTATGTAGCTATCCTTCTGGTTTCAAGTTTTTCAGGGTAAAACAGAGACACATCTGTGTGCCCTCTTGGAAAATAGGTGGGGTCTCCACATGGATGTGAATTCGTGGTTGGTAACGAAGCAACAGAAAACAGGAGTCGTTGCACCCTGACATCAAAAACTCCATCCTGCAGCTTCGGCTAACCCAGTGCTACTTCCCAGATCCCAAATGCCTCCCGCTTCTTCCTGCCTGTTTGGTTCACAGGGACCAATGGCTGTGGCTGAGTCTGGACTGGAGGATTAATAGGTGGCTCCAACCATAAAGAGCACCCTGGGCTTCTGGGAAAGTTCAGACCAGGTTATCAGCACTCAGGGAGCTGGCCTCTGAACAGAGAGCTGTGCTAGGCCCCTGCAGTTCAAGATGACATTTCTGCTTAGTGCAGCGGCTGGTAACACGGATTCGGCCGGCTCAGCAGCTCACATCGAGCATGGAAATGCACAATGCCCCGCATACAATGTTGGGTGAAAACAACCACCAGGGCTGTTAGTACACTGCTCTGAGTCTCAAAGCAGTCATGCAGAAGCTACCAAAGGAACCGTAGCAGAGAGGCGCCAGCAGGGAGGGAAGAGGACTCTGCCCTTGGATTCCCGAGACCCAAGACTTAAAATTGTCTTTCGTCAATTCTAAGACACTCATCCCTGAAGTCAGAATGTGTCTTACAGCAGCCAGAGCCACGCAGGCACTGCCGGCCTAGACTAAAGCCAAGTTCTTCTAGGGGAATATGGGTTTGCTTGTGCCACCGCGTTGGAGGACAACCCCACTGAGGGCATTTTACAGTAAATTCTCAGCTTGACGTTGTTCTGGACCACACAGGCGGCACACATTCAGACCACAAAGCTGGACAAGCACCCACTTTCAGTTCCAATTCTTGGGGGAGACATTTTTCCCCCTTGGCAACCAACGCCAAGGTCGAGTCCTGCGAGATTTCCTGCCACCCTGTCTGCACAGCAGATGCACTCCCCAGAGATGCCGTAAAAAGCACATGCTGGCCCTTGGTGGCCCAGTCTCCCATGAGACTCCTTGTCTTGGGTATGTTTTCCTTCATCATGGTACATAACCTAATGGCATATCTTAAAATCGATGGCATCTCAGATACAGTAAAATCCAGAAGTTGTGTGACTCTGGGGAGATCGCTTTAATCCTGCCTCAGCTTCGGTTTCTTCATCTGCCACCCTCCCGAGGCGTATGTGAAGAGGACAATACAAAAAGCCTCATCCCTGGTCGTCTCAGAAACAACCTTTGAAAGGGTGTGAGTCATCCTTTAAGGCCTGGATCAAGAGCCATCTCTTCCACATCACTCCACAGCTAACAGTTTATGCCCTGACAACCTCCTCTTGTGCCCTACTGGGTAGAGTATGGGCACAGCCTCGGCCATGGAGACATCTGCCCTGGGTTCACACCCCGGGTATGCCATTCACCAGCTATGTGACTTTGAACCCATCCCTCACACCCCTAAGCCTCCACCTCCTCATCTGTGAGGGGTAAGTAGGGCCCCCTTTGCAGTACGGATGTGAGAATCAAATGAAATAAAAAGAACAAAAGCACCTAGCTCACTACTTGGTTCACAGCAGGTATGTAGAGAATCTTCACTCATTCACTGTCTGGCTTTTTACTGCACTTTGCTAACACTTGGCAGCCCTGCAGCATCCAAGATCTCATACAATGCATGTGTTGAGTCTTGTTGCTTATAAATGAGCACCTAGATGACCTCTGGAGCCATCTCTCATCTTTAAAAGATGGCGGAACCAGCCCCATGACTCTCAGCGACTTAACATTGACAAGTCCAAGGGTCAGATCACAATTCCCAGATACTCAGAGCTTACTCTCCATCAAACCATGATACAGGGAGGCTTCCTCACTTACCATGCATAGACATTTTTAACCTACGTCCACACAGGCTCCCTCAAATTACTCATTGGGCCAGATGCCTGGAAAATCCAAGCAAAGGCTTAGCAACAGGGCTGTCGATAACAGTTAGCTAGATGCTCCGAATGAAAGCTAATTAGCCTCATGGTAGGAAACACTGTACTATGCAGGGAAAGTCTCCTAGTTGCATTTCCCCAGAATTAGCGCTGGCTCTTTAAAACAGGTGAGGATGGAAGAGCACCACTCTGAAAGTCAACATTTCTCCCATTGGTCACCTGGAGGTAAAAGCAGGGTAGGTTGGGGTGAAAATGTCTGGAGGGCAGAATCTGTCTTCCCAAATCTTCACTCCTTCCCACTGTCTCTTCTTCTAGGTTAAGAACTCCAAATGCAAGCTCCCCAGCTAGGTCATTTGTGTCTTAACGAGCCCAGTCAGTCATTTATAGCACCTCTGGGGGAAGCAACCTTCCAAGAAAGGGGAAGCATTTTCCCCATCTAAGTCTGACCAAGAGGCTGCATATGCAGTCTGGCAGGGAAGAGTCCTGAACAATTTTGGGTTCTAATTCTGGCTCAACCGCAAAATCGCTATGTAACATTAGACTGGTCACTTAAGCTCTCTAAGCCTCCGTTTATTTATTTTCCCAAATTGGGATAATAATACCAGTCCCTTTATTGAGGTCAAGTGAAAGAGTCAGTGAGAATGTGAAGTTACAGGCACACGAATAGGGAGGTTCATGGGGCAGGACCCTAGGACCCCTGACCATAAAATAGCCAGTCAGGACACCCAAGAAATCATGATCTGAGCTGTAAGAGGGTGTGACCGTAAGGCTGCGCTGCCAGGCTGAGCCAGTGAGTGGTGTGGGAGGGAGAAAGTCAGCTTTAAACACAGACTTGAACAGTCTTCTGAGAAGCACCCACCGTCCTGGTCCTCACAGGTGGCAGCAGAAGCCAGAGCTGAGCCTGAGCTCATTGCAGCCCAAACACCTCTGTGTGTGCAAATGAGAGAGGATTGGGACAGGGTAAAGTCCCAGAGCTGTTCTGGAGAAATGCCAGGAACCTGCCCTGAGTTGTCATGGCATGTGGGGGAGGTGTCAGTGCTCGCTGGCCTGAGCTGTCTTCGAGATTCAAATGAGTTCCTGACATGAAACGCTTCAGCCCGAGGCCCATTTCTTTTCCAAAGCTCTCCCTCTGTGCACATTCCTTCAGTTTTTCTGCCTATACCATATTGCTTGTGAGGACTCCGCAGTGTCTAACACCTCTGCTTAATGTCTGCTAACCTCACAGAATCACAGGACACCTGGAGACCTCGTCTGAATCCCTCACTCTCAGCTGCGGAGCCTAAGACATTAACATACTTGCCGTGGGTCCTGTTAACAAGAGAGGACATCTCTAAGCTCTGCAGCCCAGACCCAGAGGGTAGCGATACCCAAAGCTGCAGATCCTCAGACAACAATCATATGGCTGGGGGGTACTTCTACTAGGGAGAAGTCAGTCAATCAATTCCTTTAAGATAATAAGAATGGCTGTCATCCAGTTTTCCGCATGGACACTGGCCTGAGAAAACAATGGCTTAAGAGGATCAAAGTCCCCAGTGAGCATCTCAGGAGAGGACATCTCACTGTTTCACTGAGGTCCCTTGCACCAAGTACTGCCATGAGAGGTGCTGCACCAAACTATGAAAATGGAGCGGTGCCTGACTTCTAGAAGCTTTGCACTTTGACATCACTTTAGAGGCTCTAAAGGTCTACAGATAGAGAGGCTATGGTATTCCAAAATAATTATGAGAGTAACGGTCTTATAGAACAGAAAATGAAATAACTATTCCTTTCCCAGCAAACTGCAAATCGTTAACATCCTCAGGAAAAGCGCATTCCCATCACAGCAAGTTCTTTTTAGAAACCCTGGGGCTCTCCGTCCGTCCGTGTCTCTGTGACTGTAATTCGTTTGGATGGGGCCTGCACAGTGAACAGGTCTTACGCTGTTGTGCGTCTTGGCAGAGATGGTTTTAACACTGTCGGGGTCCCAGATGACCAGGTCAGCATCGGATCCCACAGCAATGCGGCCTTTCCGGGGGTAAAGGTTGAAGACTTTGGCTGCATTGGTGCTGGTCACAGCCACAAACTGGTTCTCATCCATCTTCCCAGTGACCTGAGGGAGACAGCACAGGTGTGCACAGGAGGCACACAGCAGACATGAGTTAAAAAGTTACTTTTCAATAACAAACTATTGATACAACAGCTTAGATGGATGTCAAGAGCATTGTGCCAAGTGAAACACAAACCATCTCAAAGGTCACACACTGTATGACTCCATTTCCATAATGTTCTCCAAATAACAAAATGGTAGAGATGGAGAACAGATGAGGGACTAGATGAGTTCTTCCAGGGTTAGGGAGGGTGAAGGGGAGGAGCAGCAAGAAGTTGGTCTCTGAAATGCTGGACTAGACCTGCATCTTGAGTGTGGTGGTGGTCACATGACTCCACAGGTGGCCACATAGCCTAGAGCTATACCCACACATTGTGACACTGTCAGTGTCTTGGTTTTGATATTGTACTACATTCACATAAGATGTAACCATGAGGGAAACTGGGTGAAGGGTACCCAGGACCTCTCTGTACTATCTTTGCAACTTCTTAATCTGTAATTATTTCAAAACAAAAAAAATGTTGTTTAATTTGCAGGGGTGGCAATGCCTCTTTAGGAAATATCTTTTGGCCCAATTAGCTGTCCTTTTCAACAAAATACAGCCACAGATCTAGGCTTCCTTTTTTTCTCTCTTTTTTTTGAGACAGGATCTTGCTATCATTGAGGCTGGAATGCAGTAGAGTGATCCCAGCTCACTGAAGCCTCAGCCTCTCAGGCTCAAGCAGTCCTCCTGTTTCAGCCTCTCGAGTAGCTGGGAAGACAGGCATGCACTACCATACCGGGCTAATTTTTGTTTTTTTTAAGAGACAGGATCTCACTATGGTGCCCAGCTGGGCTCGAAGTCCTGGCCTCAAGCAACCCTCCCACCTCGCTCTCCCAAAGTGCTGGGATTTCAGGCATGGAGAACCACGCCTGGCCAGATGCCATCTTCTAGTCTAGCCAACCAAGAAGTCTCAGCCCCGCGTCTGGTTTTAGGTGCCAATCATATTGCCTCAAGTGCTTCCCCTCCCAAACCCACTCTAAATCCAGTAAAAAACAGGGCAAAGGAAATGAATTGAGAGGGAGAAAAAAGTACAAATGGCCAATAAGCATAGGAAAAAATTTTCACTCTAATCAGTAACTGAATACATTAAATGTAAAACAATGAGACACAAAATTCACCTATCAAATCAGCAAACAATGGATTTTTGCTCACAACACCCAGGTGGTAGACACTAGGGAGTGACATATATAGGTGGTGGCATATAAAGCAGTACAAACTTTCTGGAAGGAACTTTGACAATATGTATCAAAACCGTTAAAAATATATACATCATTTGACCCAGCAATGCCACTTGTAGAAATTTCTCCTACAGACATAATCAAGAATATGTCTATAAAAATGTCATTCCAGTTAAGAAAAAAAAAAAACCAGAAACAACATAAATGTTCAACCAAAGACATAAATGTGGCTGGACGTGGTGGCTCACACCTGTAATCCCAGTACTTTGGGAGGCCAAGGTGGGTGGATCACCTGAGGTCAGGAGTTTGAGATCAGCCTGGCCAACATGGCGAAACCCCATCTCTACTAAAAATAGCAAAATTAGCCAGGCGTGGTGGCAGGCGCCTGTAATCCCAGCTACTCAGGAGGCTGAAGCAAGAGAATTGCATGAACCCGGGAGGCAGACGTTGCAGTGAGCCAAGGTCGTGCCACTGCACTCCAGCCTGTGGGGAGAGAATGAAACTCTGTCTCCCTCCACCAAAGAAAAGAATTATAAATGAGTTCTGGCTGGGCACAGTGGCTCATGCCTGTAATCCCAGCACTTTGGGAGATCAAGGCAGGTGGATCACCTGAGGTCAGGAGTTTGAGACCAGCCTGGCCAAAATGGTGAAACCCCGTCTCTACTAAAAATACAAAAATCAGCTGGGTGTGGTGGCATACGCCTGTAATCTCAGCTGCTCAGGGGGCTGAGGCAGGAGAATCACTTGAACCTGGGAGGTGGAGGTTGCAGTGAGCTGAGATTGCACCACTGCACTCCAGAGTGAGACTCCATCTCAAAAAAATAAATAAATGAGTCTCAGTTTAGCATTCACATGGAAGAGTCTGTTACTGTAAATCAACTTTTTCAAGTATATTGAAGCAGGTGGAGATATTTCCAAGATATATTAATTTTTTTAAAAAAACAGACTACAAAATAGTATGTATGATGCCAATATTATTGTTATTATTATTTTTTTTGAGACAGGGTCTCACTATGTCGCCCAGTTTGCAGTGCAGTGGTCCAATCGTGGCTCACTGCAGCCTCAACCTCCTAAGGCTCAGGTGATCCTCCTGCCTCCACCCGCCGAGTAGCTGGAACTACAGGCACACGCCACCATGCCTGGCTAATTTTTGTATTTTTAGTGAAGACAGGGTTTTGCCATGTTGCCCAGACTGGTCTTGAACTCCTGGGCTTAAATGATCCACCCACCTCGGCCTCCTAAAGTGCTGGGATTATAGGTGTGAGCCTGGGAGTGGGCCCAGCTGTATGATGCCGATATTATCTACACACTCACACATATCACATATACACATGTGCACTTGTGTAGTAGCAAAAAAAATGGAAAGACATATGCCAAAATGTTGTCGTTTCATCTGAAACATGGCGACTTTTATTTATTTCCTTATTCCTCTTGGAATAAGGGTATATTCTTCATATAATCTAAAAAATTCACTAAAAAACAGAAAACCTATTCTGTTAATATGTTTTAAAACATTAAAATGAAAAAGCCCAAAGATCCTCTAAGTCAGTGTATGTTCATAGCAGGCCTACCGCAAGCTGGCAGTAGAAGACATGCTAAGTCCAGAGTGCCCTAAAAGACACTTTTAAGGAAATTGAGCCCATTTTCAAGAGTAGAAGAGGATTAACTGAAAAAGTCACCTGGTTGCTAAGGAATTTTGTTTCTGACTGACCTAGAGTCACATCTAAAGCTGTGTCGGTTTTCAGTCTTTACTGCTCCGTTGAGGATAATGATAAGAAATACATAGGTAGGTCAGGCATGATGGCTCACATCTGTAATCCCAGCAGTTTGGGAGGCTGAGGCATTGCTTAAACCCAGGAACTCGAGACCAGCCTGGGCAACATAGTGAGACCCCCATCTACACACACACACACACAAAGAATTAGCCAGGCGTGGTGGTGTTTGCCTGTGGTCCTAGCTACTCAGGAGACTGAGGTGGGAGGATAACCTGAGCCCAGGAGAGTTTGAGGCTGCAGTGAGCTATGATTGGACCACTGTACTCCAGCCAGGGTGAAAGAGCAAGACCTTGTCTGAAAAAAGTTTAAAAATTGTTTTAAAAAGAAATATATATGTACTATTCAGGAAGAAATGACCTATTAGAAGAGGTCTTAGATTTCCAACCGTCAGAAATACTGTCATATAAGTACTGGCTTCTAGGATGTCCTCCACTGTCTGTCATTTCAAGGCCTCCATGAGCCCCGCGGCCCCCAGATGAGGAGGACAAGGAAGGCTGAGAGCCACTGAGGAGTGAGGCCATCGCTCCTTACCACAGCCTTGTCCCAGATGACGGACATCCGCTCCTCAGTGCCATTGGTGCCCTCCGGAATCAGGGTGAAGTTGTCCTTTCCTACAGCCTTCTGGGCAGTGTTAAACGTGCAATGGGCACTGCCCGTGACCTGGAGGTCTCCACTGCAAAGAAAACGCATAACGTGGTGCTGCAGCTTCATCAGGATGCTGCGCGCCCACACCTATTTGGTAAGCTGTCCCATGAATGGCATCACACCAACCACAGTGGAATCCTTCTGATGCCTCCTCCACTTTCTTGGCTTGACTTTCAAGATGGCCCAGGTTTTTAATTCAGAATCCCCTCCCAAAATGGTGCCAGAATGACAATTCCCTGTACTCATGTAGCCAATCTAGTTTGGTGAACAAGGGTCTCCCGGTTTTATGGTTGCTCTCGGCCACCATGTTGTTTTCACCTAACGGGTTGGTCTGGTCTCAAGAAAGACAGAATGTGAAGTGTGAACAAGTCGCCAGGACTCACCAGGACAGCAAGGAGTTGAGAAAGTCTGGAGTGGTTGGATCAGGGCTCAAAGGTGGGGAGGTGACAAAGGCGGCAGCCTTGGCCCAGTTCTTGCTCCAGTAATGGGAGCCATCCGTTCCCAAGCTGGCGGTGATGGGCTCGCCATACACCACAGTTCCTGACAAACAGAACAGACAAGGTTCAGTCCAACACAATGTAGGGGGAAGGGAACCACCCCTATGAGGAGCCACTGCCTGCCCAGCAGCACCCAGTGCTCTCACTATCCCTTTATGGGAGACATCAGGCTCATCTCACAGATGAGGAAACTGAGACTTGGGGAAATCCAGTACCTCCATCAGCCTGTCACCCACAAACATGAGCTCCCTAAGATTCCACATTCGGCCCCTGCTCTTCCAACAACACACCCTCCCTACAGGATCCCAGACATCCTGAAGGCTTCTGTCTCCTACACTGCTGATTTTCAATTCTATTAATCTCCTGCTCAGATGGTGTCCAAACATCCAGTGCCAGGTGCCATCTGGACTGTTCTTTATGCATGGCCTATGGCACCTCAAATTTAACTTTCCTGTTCATTCACACAATCTTTTCACAATTCCTAGCCCCTCATAGTGTCTATCTCTGACTAAAGGTCTGTGGGAGGAAATCACCCATGACATCACCAGGCTGAAGTATTTCAGGGCAAATACATAAACCCCCAGATGTGCTCAAGAGACAGCCTGGATCCCTGAGTCACTGCCTGGAAGAAGCCATCTGTTACAGCCACCAGCTTCACAGCTGACTCTGTGAGTGAGAAACAAACTGGACATTATGCCACCGGGATTTCAGAGTTTCTGGAAGCCTAACCTAAATCTATTAATGCAATGTCCAAGACAAACGTCAACTCCCTGACGCTCAGATCATGTCCTCTTCTCTGTCCATTCAGATGTAAACCAGAAAGTTGAGACTCATGTACATTCACTGAACGCCAATACCTTAGTGCCTTCAATACAATCGTTCCTTAAATCAGGCCCTCATCATCTCTCGCCAGCTCATTCCAACAGAGCCTCCCCATTGGACCTTAGATTTATGTTTGCTCTCCCAACCCCGCTCCCTACCTCTCCATTCATTCTGCATGACACTTCCAGAGTCATCTACTAAAATATAATCTTTCCATGCCATTCTCTTGCATAAAATATTCCAAAGGAGCTCTTCTGCATTCAAGGACTTAAAAGAAAATCCTCTTCACCGAAGCCTCAGATGATCTTCACTACTGGAAGCTGATCTCCTTTAACATTGTCCAAAACACAACTCGGGTATCACACCCTCCATCTGAGAATCCCATCCTCCCCTCCAGTCATTACCCGTTCTAAATTTTTGACTTTCCACCTGATGGAGACATCTTGAAGATCATTTACCTGCCTGCCCATAGTCGGCACTCCATAAACGTGTGTTAAATTGATTAAATGGTCTAATATGTTATTAATTAAAGGCATCTAAGCTGGAATTTGATCCCAGGTCAGCTGAATTCATCTCTCACTGGCTCCCCCCAGCATAGGGCTAACTCCCACCCCATAACAATGCAGCAAAACTTCTCTACTTCCTCAAACACAGGCCCTCAAGGGCAAACACACCGCAGTCAGGAAAGTGTTTTCCTTCCTCTCCACAGCCTTTCTGAAGGCCTTATCACTTGATGATACACCACAACACCCTCTCTGTCGGCCACTCTGAGAGCTGGCTCTGCACAGCTGCCCCCTCCTGTCTCAGGAATTTCACAAAGGACTCGCTGTTCAGCCAGGGAGTGCTGGAGGCCACAGCAGGCAGCTCACTCCAGGTCACCAGCAACCACGCCCCCACCCCCAGCAGAAGGGAGGACTCCAAACCCAGGGAAACCTCCAGAAGGAAGCCCTGAGGAAGAAAAGGGCCAGTGCTAGGTGCTCGGAAGGCCAAGGAGGGTCCCCTTGGCTCCTGGCCTGCTCAAAGCCTCCCATGTAGAAGCTGGTGCAAAGAGCTATCAGGGTGGCTGCACAAACCACTCCGGTTCATCCCAAAGTGGAAAAACAACACATAATAAGAAGGTCTTGGCCGCTGCCAAAGACCTTTATAAAATGCAAATGGCTGGGCAGGACCCAGCAGCAGTCATCAGTTCTCAAAGGATCTCTCTGGCTCCCTGCTTTTGGTTCAAGCATCAAACAGATCTGGTTAAGCAAAACTCTCCTGACCCAGCCAGGCCTGGAGGTCCCACTGGCCACAGTCCATCTAAGCACAAAGGTGAGAGCTGTGTAAGTCACAAGAAAACAAGGGATGCGCGGCCCTAAAGGCTTCCTGCTTTTGTCCACATGAAGAAGTTCATGAGAGCAGAGGCACTTGGAGATAAAGAATGGCTGGATGGTCTCTGAAAATCCCTGGACACACATAAACATTTTCCTGAGTTTCCTGTAACTTGCCGACGCTCATCCTCTCCCTGTGCCTGCTCCTCAGCCCTGCCTCTGGAAACTTGAGTACAAGGAGGGGCTGGTTCTTGGAAAGTGGCCTGAATACCATGGGGGTGAATGCTGCTGACCACAGGCTTATCTCTCCCTGCGAAACACGACTCAGCTTGGGGTGGGGAGCTGCTCTATGAGGAGCTGGATTCCCCTTCTCTCTGTGCACAGGAATATGTACCTCACTTCAAGAGAATGAACTTGGCCTTCAGCCTCGAGAAAACCCAAAACAGGGTCTGAGCTTTCAATGCCACTGCTGAGCAGAACCTGCCTCCTTAGACAAAGGCCAAGTGGACTTCTGGGCCAGAGCCAAGCAAAGATAGGGACATTCAGGGGCAGGGTTATGGATGCTGAGGGAGGGACAGAGCCATCTACTTTGCTCTGTTCAAATTCCCTCAGGGATTCAGAGGTCCTTGCTGTCTTTTGGGCTTTCTTTCTTTCTTAGCCCAGAATCAGGACAAGAGTTTAGCCATCGTGTACAAGGCCTCTACCTCTACAAGAGTATGATCTATACATGGAGTCTCTGCCTCCCATCCCCGGTGGTCTGGAACCCCCAACCCAGGGCTCCCCTCCTGGGTCTATAAACATTCATAGCAGGGAGCTGTGGGTGCATTTCCGGAGCTCAGCTAGGCCACCGACACCCTTGAACTGCAAGCCAGAAATAATTACCACTAATAATAATAAACCACGGAACAGGCTTAATTGGCCCTTCTGCACTTCTCTAAACACACTGCTGATGCTTTCTTGGCACCCGTTAGACCTTCGTGATTTTCTTCTTCAGGGAAAGTCTAAACTGAAGGATGTGACCAAGCCAGCCTCTGGCAGGCTCTCTAGTAAGGCCAAGAACTGCAGGGGATGGGAGCTAGTGCTTATTTGCAACCAGTCTGGGGCCCGTGTGCATTCATGAAGAATAAACGCAAGGCTGGGGTTTAAAACTGCTTGACAGCTCCCAGCTCTGGCAGTCACTTCCCATGGACGAGAAGCAGGAGAACAAATCCAAAGTGGGAACTGTGGAAAACCAGTATCTGTAGCTCAATATGCAGCCACTAAAGCAGAGTGAAAACCAACTGGGATGGACAGACAGGCAGACAGTTACACACGCTCTCATCATTCTCCTTCGCCTTTGCAAGAATTCATGCCAGACCCTAACAAATAGCCTGGGGCCTGTGCTGTCAGGTTTTCGTAGCAAGAGTGGTTCTAGAGGAACATCATCTTAAAAATGAGTTTTCTGAATGGGTTCTGAGGTTTCTGAAATTCGTTCTCAAATCTGATTGGATTTAAAGGCACTAATGAGTCTACTTCCAGTTGTAAAAACAGGAAAGTACAGGGTATGATGGGACAATAGAGATACAGAAAATATTATCAAATACTCACAAAGGCTCCTAAGAGGCAAGGTTCTAGGTGACTGTGTAGCCAATACCTTAAACATTTTTGTCAAATTAACAAGTATAACGAGAGTGGTCAGTTGCTCCTAATTGTACTAAACAAAGTGGGCAGTAAAAAAAGAATGAATTCAGGGATTCAAATTCCCAGCTCAAGCACCACATGAATGAATCAAAAGTTTCTATGTCTGCCCTTATGTCTCACACATGCAGAGCTGAGAGGGCTGAAAACCAGAAGTAGGATCTCATCCTGCAGTGGCTGAATTACAATGCAAACTGAATTCCCAACCTTGCAGAGCATCTGCTGTTAAAGTGAGGGCACAGATTGGGAAGGAATTCTGCCTGTGGACCCCAGTGCCAACATCAGCTCTTCCCTGGGTCTCCAGTCTGTGGCCTGATCTACAGATTTCAGACTTGCCATCCCCACAATCGTGTGAGTTGATTCCTGAAATATAATTCTTTAAAATAAATCTTCCCCCTTTCTCTACTGTCCTCTCTCCTCTCTCAGCCCCCTTTTCTGTTCGAGATTGCAACATCAAGCATAAGCCTAACTAAGGACTCATCCCCAAGTTGAGGTGGTCCTTACAGGCCCCATGACCATGTGCTTCTCATAATGCCTGAGTCACTCCTATTGACCCGCAGGACATAAGAGGTCTTATCTCAAATTGAGGTTCCCAGGGTTTAATGTCCTGAATGTTTCTGCACCCGGGTTACGGGGTTGGGGTGAGGAGGAGGATGGAAAAGAATGTCCACCAGATGAGGTCATCAGGCACTGCCCACAGACCACCACTCACACATGGAAGGCATCAGCAGTCATGCTGGATTTCACACATGGACAAAATGTGGTCACAGGGAGAGGGAGCCCATTCTAGAGGAGAAATCCCCACAGGGGGCCCTCCATGGAAAGAGAGGTGGCCAGGGGCCTGGAATCATGGTTTCTAATGATCATGCACCCACAGGCTGCATGATCTAGGGCAAGATTTTCAATTTCTGCATTTCTACTTCTCTTCCATGAAATGAGCCTATTAAGAACTGAGACCACTAAGTTCTTTTCAAGAGTGAAAATGCCCCCAGGTCGTCTGGTCCTGGCTCTGTGTTCACTGCCTCAGCTGCCAAATTGGGTTGATGACACGCCATCCTGGGGAGCGGCTCAGAGCGGCTGATGGAAGCAGCGTGTCTGTCAGGCAAGGCAGGACACAGTGGTGCTGGCTCAAGCAGGCACGTGAAATCAGTTCTCATTCGTTTCATCTCATATCCTCGCTTCCCTGAACTTCTCTCATCTTAGATTCTGGACCAGCAGGTCTCTGGCTGGGGAGGTTCATGTGGATCACTAAGAGAAGGAGACATTACTGCTCCTCCCAGGGCAGGATTATCATTTTTCAAAGCTCACATTTGTAGAAAAATTTCAAGTCTGCTTACGCAGCCTGACCCCTCTGAGACTCCCTTCTGGGCTCAACCCCTCCTGACTTGTACCCCTTTTGTAGCCCTGACCACCTCCCAACGTGACTTTCCGCTCAACGTCCTACCCCTGCAAGTGGAAGACCTAACTGTGGTTGGGACCATTTCTTGTTCCTGGAACACAGGGCCTGAAGTATCACATCATGAAAGTGCATTGAATGAATTCAGAATTTCTCCATCCACAGAGGAAGAAATGGAGCATCAGAAAGGGGGCTGTGGCAGTGCTCACACTCGCCTCAGAGGGCCAGAAAAACCCACCGGAAGTGGACTAACAATTCTGAGCAGAAAACCCTTGCCCAGGGTTAGCAGCCATCTGTGCTCTGCTTTCCTCGCAAGCTCAAGGTTAGACCAGACCCTTCATCCTGTAGTCACAATAACTGGTCACGCTTCTCGTCTCCATTTTTACCTGCAATATCTCATGTACACATCATCATCACCCTGTGAGATGAGTCATGGTTACTATCCTCCCCGTGCGGATGGCGAAAAGACATGTGGAAATGATAAGGAAGCACCCAGCATCACGTGGCTGGTGTACAGTGAAGTTGGGGTTTGATCCAAGAATGAATACTGATCCTGGAGAGCAAACAATTAATACTCCCTTACAGAGCTTTCCTTCTTGGTCATTTGGGAATCCTTGTGTGTCCATTACCTGTATCTCTGCTGGGTGTCAGGCCACCGTTTCAATCAGGATTCTTAAGGAACTAAGCCCCAACACACACAGGCCACAAGCATCACCATATTAAAATAATCTCAAAGCATGAAGGTAAGTCAGTCAAACACTAACACGGATATTTGTGGCCTGAAGTTAGATGCCTGACAGTCAAGCCCCAATTCCACTATTCATGAGCTCTGAGCTTCAGTTTACTCAGCTGCAAAATAAAACAAAATATAAAAATTCCTGCCAGGGCTGCCTCCCAAAGTTGCTAGGAAGTTCCAGCAAGATGGGAAAAAGCCTAAGAGCCTAGGAAGTTAGCTAGGACTTCTCATTCCTGCTCATTAGCACCTGAATGCACTGGAAATTCCTTTCTGGCAGCTCAGGTTTGTCTAAAGCTCAGGCTTTCAGGAATTAATGAGTAACAGTTTGAATGCAAACACCATCCTGGGAACCACCGGACTCACACTCAGAAGGCTCTGGAAGGGAACAAACTAAAGTCCCCTCCCACTGCCCACCCCATAAGACTCACAGGGTGTCAAGGTTCTAAAGACAACAGGGGTGCCCTGTTGCAATGGCTCACGCCTGTAATCCCAGTATTTTGGGAGGCCGAGGCGGGCGGATCACCTGAGGTCAGGAGCTCCAGACCAGCCTGGCCAACATGGTGAAACCCCGTCTCTACTAAAAATATAAAAATTAGACAGGCGTGGTAGTGGGGGCCTGTAATCCCAGCAACTAAGGAGGCTGAGGCGGGAGAATCGCTTGAGTCCAGGAGGTGGAGACTGCAGTGAGCCGAGATGGCACCACTGCACTCCAGCCTGGGTGAAAGAGTGAGATTCCATCTCAAAAGCAAAATTAAAAATTAAAAAAAAAACCGGGGGTTACCGGGCACTGAGTTGGGGTGCTAGGTCCAAACGGGGCACTGCAACAACACACTACAGCTCTGCAACTCCACGTGAGAAGAACTGTGAAGGACAGAGAGGAGGAGGAGGCCTGTGGCAGGGACGGCCGACGACTCCACCTCCCCGACTGAAGTCTGGGACAGGCAGGACCCCTCTCTCTTCTCATCTGGACAGGTATGTGTTTGCCTTTAGCCAAGGCCTCTATCCAAAATTATGTTGAAATGTTAGCCTAACTCAAGTATCATCAGCATCTAGGTAGAGCGCAGTGGTAAAATACAGAAAATAAGCCGTCTCACTCTCTCCCCCTTTCAGACACTATGCCACCCAACCCCACACGACGTGGGGGCAGCGGTGCTGTGGCTGGCCTTCTGCACAGAGGCTGATCCCCACAAATGCACTGCCTTCTTGCAAACGCGTGTCAGGGTGACCCAGGGCCACCGATTCCATCGTCATCCACAATATCTCCTAGAAAACAACTCAAAGCTCATTCTCAGTAAGTTACATTATTTTAGGTGAATGTTTTCTTATTTCTAAAAGGCAATTCCTTCAAGGTGCCAGGAGAAGACACAAAGGCGGCAACCATTTGATGTGCAGCCTAAGGACAGAGGCCCCAGGAGCACTCCAAAGAACGAGGGCCAGGAGTTGCTGGGTCCGTCTGGAAGTCATCATCTCTGGGACAAGATGACTCAGTCATCATTGAGTAATTTGTTCCAGGGCTTGCAGCAAGTCACCCGCCAGTGAAAAAACTCCCACAGCCCACCTTGATCCATGTGGATCACATAATACAGAGAAGTAGAAACCAAGCCATAGAGGTCAAATGGCTACCTTCCTAACAGGGAAAGAAAGACACACAGAGAGAATGACAGAGGGACTGAGAAAGAGTCAGATGAAAGATAAAATGAAACAGAAATCAGGAAAGGAGGGAAGAGAAGTGGAGACAGAGAGATGGAGAGATCCCAACAGGCAAAGGGGAAGAGGGGACATAAAAGGGAGAAGGGAAGGAAGGAAGAAGGGGACCCTTTTATAATGTTCATTTCAGATCAGCCTAAGATCCACCATCAAAATGAATGACATGCCCTCAGGCTTTCTGTACGAGGAGAGAACTCCCAAGCATAAAAGACGCAGTGTGATTATCGAAATTCATGCAGTCAGCAGCGGGTGACAACAGGGCTGAGATGCATTCATAATGCATGAGGTGCCTCAGGGGGCGTCCTCTAGAGGAAGCCGCACTTAATCAATTAGTTTCCAG
The DNA here is from genome assembly GCF_047675955.1 of Chlorocebus sabaeus. Taxonomy (NCBI): domain Eukaryota; kingdom Metazoa; phylum Chordata; class Mammalia; order Primates; family Cercopithecidae; genus Chlorocebus; species Chlorocebus sabaeus. Next base: position 26,225,162 of record NC_132911.1, on the reverse strand, counting down.
GACCCTTCTCAATGGACACCCTGGTAATACCAGAGACCCAGCCTCAGTTCAGAATGCATCAAGAGAGTTTATCACGCACCAAAACATCTGGATGTGATAGTGTCTGGGGCAAAATGCATCCCCACACCCCACAAAGCTGCCTTACATACCCCGGCAGAAACCACTCCCAGCCTTGGAGGGGAGGTGCATGATGCGACCAAGGATTGTGGGGTGGATGGAAACTGACGTCATCTGTGTATGTGCCTAGTTTATTTCAACCACATCAAAGTAAGTCCAGCTCTTCCACGGGGGCTGGGGGACATGTGCCTGCCCACCCCGCCTTGGCGTGCATACGGCTTTAAATAGATGCTAACAAGGCCGCAGCAGTGGAGCAGAGGAGGAAACTGGAGCTCCTGCCTTACCCGGCTGTAATTAGGTTAATGCCGGAACATGGTGCAAGTGGCCCACTTGGCATGAGGGTCTGGAAAAGGAGCCCTCCCCAGTGAAGAGCCCCCCTCCCCTCCAAACCTGCCCGCCTGCCATCAGCCAGTATGGCCACAGCACTCACCCTTCTTCCGTGCCTGGGCAATGACCTCGGCAGAGCTTTTGCTCATCACCTTGGTGATGTACAGGGGGCAGTTGGTCTGGTTGGCGATAGTGATGGCACGATTCACGGCTTCGGCCTCGACCTGCAAAACAGCAGCAGAGCATGAGAACGTGGCTCAGCCCTCCCCACGAGCCCCTACCTTTATCCTCCACCCCAGAGAGAGGCTAAGATGAAGGCAAGGCTGCTGAGTCTCCAAGGTCCTACCCAAGGGGACAATTCGGAGAAGTGTGACTTGCCTTGTGTCTCTAACATTGGTTTGGTTGAACTAATTCCCTCCTGTGGCTGGGCACAGTGGCTCATGCCTGTAATCCCAGCATTTTGGGAGGCCGAGGCAGGTGGATTACCTGAGGTCAGGAGTTCAAGACCAGCCTGGCCAACATGGCGAAACCCAGTATCTACTAAAAATACAAAAAAAAAAAAAAAAAAAAAAAAAAAGCTGGGCATGGCAGCAGGTGCCTGTAATCCCAGCTACTTGTGAGTATAAGGCAGGAGAATCACTTGAACCCAGCAGGCAGAGGTGGCAGTAAGCCGAGATTGTACCACCGTACTCCAACCTGGGCAACAAAGTGAAACTCCATCTCAAAAAAAATTTTTAAAAAAGAAAGAAAAAGAAAAGAAAACTCCCTTCTGAACCTTCTCCAGGTGCAGGCAGCAAGCTTGTGACATCAGCAGTGGCCCAGAGTCTGTAAGAAATGCAGATTCTCTGGCTCTGCCCTGGACCAGAGACTCACAGGCTAGAAACTCTGAGGGTGGGACCCAGCAATGTGGGTGATTTTCACACTTACTAACGTTTGAGAACCGCCACACACAGACACTGATTGCTCTCAATTCCATATATTCATTCTGCTCCCAGGATCTTGAGTCAAGATATTCAGTGATGTGGAGTTCGTGCTGGGCTCCCCTTAAATGCTCATGAACGAAGTCAGCATCACCCACAAAACAATGCAGCCTCACAGGGCTCCGGGAACGGAGCGGGCCCCGTTTGTCTACACGAATGGACCCCTGTGTGTGAAGCACAAACGTGGCCAGCCACAGCCTGGTACGATCTTCAGTACAATATTGGAGAACTGCTTGAGTAAATAATCTGGCGCTTTAAATTGGATGTTCCAGTCGGCCTGATGGCTCACACCTGTAATCCCAGCACTTTGGGAGGTCAAGGCTGGTGGATCACCTCAGGTCAGGAGTTCAAGACCAGCCTGACCAACATGGTGAAACTCCGTCTTTACTAAAAATTTTAAAAAATTAGCCAGGTGTGGTGGCACGTGCCTGTAATTCTAGCTACTCAGGAGGCTGAGGCAGGAGAATCGCTTGAACCTGGAAGACGGAGGTTGCAGTCAGCCGAGATAGCACTACTGCACTCCAGCCTGGGCGACAGTGAGAGACTTTGTCTCGTAAATTAATAAATAAATAAATAAATCGGATGTGCAGATAATGATATTTCAAATCCCACATGACGACTGTGGAATACCTGATCAGGCAAGACTCCCTGGATCAAGTTCTATCCTACAGAGGAATCACCAATCGGCAAGGGAAGAAGCTGATAAAATTGTGGAAGGCAGATCTCAGAACGTCACTGGCTCCAAATCCCAGCAAAAGGGCTCTGGCTTGAACTCTTGGAGAGGAGGGGCTGGGGCTTACTCATGGCTTAGTACCTTCCATGCCCCGCCCCCAATAGCTCCCAATGTCCTGCCTGGTATACAGCAGGTGCTCAAAAATGTTTGCTAAGCAAATAAATGACTTCGTTTTATGCTCATGGTATTTCAATCTAGGCTGCTCCACAGAACATTGTTGTTTTTCACAAGAAATAACTGAGCCCCTGCAACCGAATTGGCTACCTTGTCTCCATCGGAGCTTGGCCAAAAGATTAAGCTCTGTCATTGCATTAAGTGGTAATCTAATTTAGCAGAGCCGAGACAACTTCATTCACATTTGGCCTTTCAGGCATCAACTGTGTGAAAAGGGATGTCTAGAAATCCAGAGTCCAAGCAAAGGGCTCTTGAAAAAGCTCATTAAACACCCAAATGTTTTTCATTCCTGAGACAGCTGAAGGACAAGCCCTCTCTCTCCACTTATGAGAGAGATGCCTGTGGCGCAGCAGCACCAGGCGGGGGCAGGGACATCCTGCATGGGTGTGAAGTGTGAGATGGACTCCACTAAAACCCTCAGCACCTCCCAGAGATACAGGTGACTACTCCGTTTATTGTCCCAATATAAGGTTTCGCCATGTTGCCCCGGTTGGTCTTGAACTCCTGGGCTCAAGGGATCCTCCCACCTCGGCCTCCCAGAGCGCTGGGTGACAGATACGAGCCACTATGCCTATCTTCTGATTTTAATGATGAGGCAACTCAGAGAGGGAAATGACCTGTCCAGGGACACACAGCAGTGTCAGGACGTCTGTCATTCTGCAAGGCATGCTGGAAAGTGCCCATCCCTGTGAAGGGTTCTTCATTATCCTCATCTCCAAGTCCCCACTCTCTTCCCAGACATCAGTCCTACAGCTCAGAGCTGCTGTCAAATTCTATCTCTACACTCACTTTCTGTCTACTTCCTTCTCCCTGCCTTGTCCACAGTCCCTTCAGAAAGGATCCCTTATTTGTTTTGCATCCCCACAATGCCAGGCACTGCCCGGCTCGGCATGCAGGCTCAGTCGCCACTCCTCTCAGCCACAGACGGTTCAGTTCCAGATGTCTGCACTCTCCAGTGTCCTTTCCAATCCTCTGGGTTGAAAACAAGGGAAAATCCTACTGGGTGGTCTCACATGGTGGGTTGGGAAGAAAAGCCTAGTGGGCTAGGAACATGTTTGGAAAGTTCAAATCCAAGAGAGCCATCATGCTAGTGATGGATAGGTCACCAAACGGCAGAGAAATTACACTGGGGTGTGTTTCATTCCATCAGTGGCACCTCCCCAAGTAGACTGGGAAGCTCAAATTCACGCAAAATCGTTCCATACTGTATTCTCTTTATCACCCACACAGGGTTTAACACAAATCAGATCCCTTGACAAACTCACCATGAGAGGAGACGTCAGCTGGCAAGTGCCTATGGGCTTGAGTTCTAATCCTGCTCTGTCACCATTCACCATTTAAAACCCTCCACATCCCCCTCCTCGCCTCACTGGGCTGTCACATGGGTAAAATGACTCAGGGCCTGGCGTACAAGAGGGGCCTCTAAATCAGCTGAAAAACTGCCTCCCATACTGGTGCATCCCCGGGTTTGCCAGCCCTCAAGGAGACTCCGTAATCAGTTGCTGGGGACTCTGAAGTTCTCAGTGCAAAGGCTGCCGGGCCTAATCGTGTAAAAATGGTTTCAATTTCTCTGGTCAAAATAGCAATGATATGGTTTGGCTCTGTGTCCCCACCCAAATCTCATCTCAAATTGTAATCCACACACATTGAGGGAGGGACCTGATGGGAGGCGACTGGATCATGGGGAAGGTTCCCCCACACTGTTCTCATTGATAATGAGTGAGTTCTCATGAGATCTGATGGGTTTAAAAGTGGCAGTTTGCCCTCTGCTCGCTCTCTCTCTCGCCACAACGTAAGACGGACCTGCTTCCCCTTCACCTTTCACCATGGTTGTAAGTTTCCTGAGGCCTCCCCAGCCATGCAGAACTGTCAGTCAATTCAATCTCTTTTCTTTATAAATTACCCAATCTCACGTATTTCTTTACAGCAGTATGAAAATGGATGAATACAAGCAACCAGAATAACAGTTCTCTGAGAGCTTTTTCCTCTTCAGTACAGCCAGGGCCCTGTGTTCTTCTCTGCAGAAAGCAGGAGAAAGAAGGAATGCAAGCCCCTCAGAAGGCTCTAAAACTTAGACAAGAGTGAGGGTCCCAGCAGGAGCCTCATGTGGCATTCGCAGAAGTGGCATTTGCTTTTCTCAGAAGACATCTTCTCACCTCCTTGTACAGCTGGTACATGGCAGGTGGAGGGACTGGCTCCCAGTCACCAAACGGGAAGAAACCAGGAGGAAAGTTTCTAAAAAAGCCCAGGCCCAGGTGTGGCTTTAAGCTGAGTGTGTGTACACTGTGGGAGGGGTTGGGGTAGCAGGCAGGACACTGCACTTTCTAGCTCTCTGCTTTGATAACTGGGCAGTCACTTAACTTCATGCTTCCGGAGTGTCCTCATATAAAGACAGATAACCAAGGAGCCCACCGCAGCACAGCTCTGGTACCACCACACGTGGGGAGTAGAATGTAGTAAATGGTGCTCGCTGGAGACAGCCGTGCAGCCTGCATGACTGGCATCCCCTGGAGTTGTGCGAAGGAGATGCTGTTGTACCTCCTGCACAGGACAGTTACAAAACTGAAATGTGGGCCATGAACACAGTGTCCAGCACACGTGAGCACTAAATGAAGGCAGCTTTGAACAGGGCTCACATGAGAACTGTGTCAGCCCTCTGCCTCTCCTGGACTTTGTGCATTTCCAAGGCCCGATCCCAAGACTGTTTCAGGGCTGAAGAAAGGACCAATTCCAGGGAGGTCAGGGCTGAGAGCGACCATGGTTTATGCTGCCATGGTTTAAACCACCCGACCGGTGGATCCTGGAGAATCTGGCGAAGGCAGTCACAGAAGCCGGCCCAGAGGGAGAAGTGAAGCCACAGAAAGGAACCCTTGAGGTGTCAGCAAAAGTGGGATGGTGCCTGCACAGGTGTGTGCAAGCATACATGTGCATGTGTATGTGAAAATGTGTGTGTACACCTGTGCGTGTCTGTGCTTCCACCTGTGTATATGTATACGTGAAAATATGTGGGTACAACACATATGTGCATTTCTGTGCCTGTGCACGTGTGTGTACGCTAAAAGGTGTCTATGTGTGTACACGCGCATGTCTGTGCCTATGGACACATGTGTATGTATATGTGTGTGAATGTGAGTGTGTGCATGTGTGTGCTTCTGCACGTGTATCTGTGTGCACACAAATGTGCATAAAATCAGCCTCAGGCATGTTTATCGTCGGCTGATGTTAGCTTGCTCTCGCCTGCAAGCTGTCCCCTGGAATCACTGTCCACCAGCCACGGTCTCAGCATGGGGCTTCCCTCAGCTGACACAGTTGCCTGCCTGTCTCCCTCATCCTCGGGCCAGTGCCAGGCCACCCTTTCAGCTTTTAGCACGCATGAGAAGGTTGATAGCTACAAAAGGGCCTGCATCCCTGGCCTGAAGCAGGGATGTGCAATCCTGAAAATGTCATGGCTTCCGTCCTGTCATCTGGGGAGAGGAAAATGTCCTCAGGGCCTCAAATAGTACTAAAGGTGTCTTGGAGCATGCAGTTATGTGTATCTGCCTGTGTGTGTGTGTCTATGTGTCTGTGTATGTCTATGGGTCTGTGTCTGTGTGTGTCTATGTGTCTATATGTGTATGTGTATGTGTAGGTGTCTGTGTGTGTCTAGGTGTCTGTGTGTCTATGTGTCTGTGTGTGTGTCTATGTGTATGCATGTGTGTCTATGTCTCTTGTGTGTCTACCTGTCTGCATGTGCCTATGTCTGTGTGTCTACGTGCATATATGCATCCAGCAAAAAGGACAGAAAAAGCGTGGACCCTCACTGTGTGCAAAGCATTCCACTCTCCTCTTTCTGCCTATCTTGATTCCTTTCTCCTCTTCTAGCCTCATCCCGTCCCCTCAAGTCTCAAAGGATCCCAACCCCCCATGCTCATGCACTCAAGGCAGTGCACAGATGGTGCCTTCGCTCCCGAGCCCTCCTGAATCCACTTCCTCATCACAGGGACTGGCTCCCCTCCCAACCTGGTACCAACAAGACCACGTCCCGAACTCAGGGTGGTGGCGCGGTGCTGCCACTCAGCGACTCAGTGGCCACAGCCCTGCAGGGAGCTCTTGCCAAGCTCCTCCCTCCCGGGCTTCTGGAGCCTCCTCACTGTCAGCTTCCACTCAGGCCCTTGGTGACCTGACCCCCCTGCTCTGCGCCAGTCCCTTTTCTGCCACTTCCTCCCATAAAGGGGAAAGCCTGGTGGTTCCCTGGAGATTCCCCCATTGCATGACTTCACTCAAAGCTGCGGGCTGCTCCCTAGTCCGGGCCCCTAGAGCCTGACATCCAGCCGGTCATTAAGGAGCCAACTTCTGAAAGGCATTTCACAGCCACCAATTCTAACTGATGAACACAGGTTCTCCGTCACCTAAGACATGCTCACCCTTCCTTGGAACTCACACACAACTCACCAAGACGGTGAGTCTCCACCTTTGAGCCAGCACAGGCCCCTGCTGTGAACCTTCCCTCCACAAGTTTAAAAGATTCTGTCTACCAAACTCTGCGTATCATGTGATAGCCTGTGCAGGGTTACCTTTGGAAAAACTTACAATTCCCCCTATGCCTTCTAGGCATTTAGAAGAGTTTTTCCATCCTTCCAACTATGTTTTGGTGAATTTTGGTAAGATCTTGGAGACCATAAGTTGTGAACCACTAAAATCTAGACGGCAGGATGCCAATGAAGAACTGTTTGTGTCTATACAAGTAAGGGCTTGGAGAATTACAGACAGAAAGAGGAATCTTCTGGCCAAACAGTCCATACCACCTTACCCTCAGGAGCAATCTAACACTTCACTTTGCCTATGTAGACAGACTGACAGACACACATGTGACCCACAGCTTCTCAGAAAGACCACAGTCAGCATCAGTGATGCCCCCTTCTCAGCAGGCAGGAAGCGGGTTCCCTGAGGCTCTGCGCAGTGTCCAAGGGACACCGATTCACGCATTCCGCTTGGCGATTCACCTCCTCGGGTCGGCTCAGCACATGTCCCTCGGGGCCCGTGATGCCCAGATCCAGGATCCTCTGCTGCTCCTGCAATGTTGAGAGAAAGGCTGTGAGGCAGAGTGGACTACACACAGCTCTAATGGCAGAGACCCGGGCACGCAGTTATCCGGGCAAGACGGAAAATTACCACTGCTGATTGTTCTACCTTCATCCCAAGACTTCATGAAGAGAAGGGTTCGCTGTCCTGTTCCCAGTCCCGCCTGAGCAGGATGGATCAATTACAGCCTCCCAAACCATTCAGCTGTTCCCTGGGATGCTAACGGCTGGTGCATTTGCAGCCCTCAGTCACGGTGTAAAATGCCTGTGTGTGACGTGAGGGTTCCCGTACCCCACCCAAGGCAGCTGCATTACAGCACCGAGAGAAATGGCCTCTCTCTGCAATAGTAACTGACTTAGATGTTCCATGGGACACACGGAGAGGCACGTGTGTCACTGGCATTCACACCATAGGTGAGACTGAGCAGAGCTCCAGCAAGGGAACACCAGGTCCCTCTGCTTTTCCACCCTGGTGTTAAGCTACAGGTGTTGCCTCCCTTTCTTGAGCCTGCCTCTCACCCTCCAGGTGATGAAGAAATGATGAAAAAGAAAGTCCTGTACCTCTGCAATGATGTCGCCATTTTCTGCGTGGACTTGGGCTATGGCGCCAATATCCCGGATCACACTCAGTACTTCATAAATCTGAGAGAGAGATGAGGGTGGGATCAGAGACAGGGACTTCTATCTTCCTGTTCACAAGGACAATCATTTCCCTGCCAGCAGCATTTCTGGGGTGAGAAACAGGACACCTAGGCTGATTCTATTAGCCTGGCTTTTTCGACACAACCGAGGGCAATGTGTCTGGCCACATTTGATGGAGAAAGACTCCTCAGAAATTAACAGAGGCAGTACAACTTAGCAGGACGTGGACCAGGAGTGAAAAGCTCTTGGGTGACACCTGGCTCTGCACCAGGTTTGCTAAGGAGGTTCTGAGTGCCACTCCCAGACACGCCGTGCTGGGCAGAGCCTCAGATCCAGGGCGGCGAAGTGGCAGCACTAGGGGCTAGGGCACTGGGTTCATATTCGCTTTCGAGGCTCAATGACATCAGTAACTGCATCCACCAGCCACTTCCCAGGAAGCTAGGAGACGTGCACACACTGGAGACTGCTTTCCCAAACAGCCACAGCCCGAAGGTACCAAACGTCAGGGCGCCTCTTCCGAAAAGCCAGCTTTCTTACCTGGCAATCCGTTAGCTGGAAGCGATCTTTGAAAGCCATGTACACGAGGAAGGAATTTACCCCTAGTACAGACAAAACAGAGAGGTGGACTTGTGATAGATAAACCAAATAACCAAATAAAGAAATAAGATATATGTATGTGTGTATACACGTGTTTGTGTGCGTGTTTCAGTACAGAGAAAGAGAGAGGAGAGAAATGGAGACACAGAACGGTAAAAGAAGCAGAGTAACATATAAATAACCGGAGAATGTGGGGTGAAGATGCACAAGGATGCTTTTTAGTACTCTTATGGTTTTCCTGTAAGTTTTACAAGTATATCAAAATTAAAAGTTGCCAGTATTTGCACATCCATGTTCACAGCAGAATGATGCACAATAGCCAAAAGGCGGAAGCAAAAATCAAGCCTCCATTAACTGATACATGAATAAACCAGATGTGGTTTATCCATACAATGGAATATTATTCAGCCTTTAAAAAGGAAAGACACCTGACACATGCTGTAACATTGAAACCTTAAGGACATCATGATAAGCGAAACAAGCCAGTTGCAAAAGGACAAATACTATATGATTCCACTTGGATGTGGTCCCTAGAAGTCAAATTCACAGACAGAAAGTACAACAGCGGTTACCAGGGACTGGGGTGAAGGAGAGTGGAGAGTTAGTGTTTAATGAGTGAGTGTAGTGTTTTAGTTTTGCAAGATAAAGAGTCCTGCGGCTGGAGGGTGGTGATGGTTGCAACAACATTATAAGTGTATTTTAAAACGCTGAACTACAAGCACACTTAAAAATGGTTAAGATGGTAATTTTATTGTTATATTTATTTTACAACAGTTAATTTTTTTAAGCTGCCTCCACCAAACAAGTCTGTTGCGACTGTAAGAAGAAAATGAATTAGAAGTTTCTGCCTATGAAGAACTGTGATAAATGTCTTTTCTTTGGCAGACAGACTGCCTTCCATGCTGATTTTTAAGAAAATGATTTTTTAAGTAAGAAAGGGTCCATTAGTTCAACAAGCAGATGTCGCAATTCTCATCCTGGCGTCTTGGAGTTCTTGCCTCCCCAGGCACCAGACCAAACATCCCTGCCCAACATTCATCACAATTTTAAACAATTGTCCTGACAACCTCACAGCCTTGAAGCTTAATTCAAGCCACCTGGGGGGTGCTGGGAGCTGCCTGAGTTAAATGCCTCTGTACATCCCGGCCCTTCTCCCGTTGCCAGGCAACAGTTACCATGGTAACCCTCCTGCCTGGTTTGGAGCAGATTCAGTCTAAGTATCCACAGTTAAACCACTTGGAGTCTCTGCATGCTCAAAAGTGAGAAAAGTCAAAGGTTACCTACTTTCTTTTATGTGGAAGCTTCGTGCTGGAAAGAATCTTAGAGACATCTAGTCCAAGACCCTCATATATGAGAAATGTTTCAAAAACTGAGACCCATAAAATTTAAGCAATTTACCCAGGGTCACACAGTCTGTGGAATATCAGAGAAATAAACCCAAGACTCTTGCTTTTCATTCCGGGGCATTTTCTATCATTCTAGTGCCTAGAGATTTCCTTCCTGCCATGTCACTCACAGCACATGGTGCTTCTGAGCCTGGAAGTCCCAGAACCCTAGAGCATTAGGTGCTTCCCTGAACGCTAAGATCCAGTGAGGTTAATTTGGTCTCTAGCCAATCCCAATGAGACTCAGGAAGACAATGTGGCCTGGCTCTTCCCCCGAAACCCCCTGAGGTCCTTGTTGACAAGAGTCCCAGAGGCACCTTGAGGTGGTAAAGATTCCCCCTGCCTCTCTGTAAATCTTCCCAATCCCTGGAAATTTGTTCTCCAAAATAATTCTAGGGAATGCAAAAGACCTCTCAGGTTGTTACTCAGTTTTGAAGTATCTCATAGCCCTCAAATCTATCCAAGATCCACCCAGGTTTGTAGGAAGGGACTGCCCAACACTCTCTTGAGACTGCCACATCCTCCCTGAGATATGTATTTGTTATCTTTTGAGGGTAAATCTCTCTCTCAGCAGCCTCAATTCCCCACCCTAGCTAGAGACCACGGTGCCCACAAACCAATAAGCTGCGAGCAGCTGTCACCTAAGAGCAGATCCCAGCAGTAAGGCTCATCTTCTCTTATCAATGAAGGCTTAAGTTACTGCACTGGGTAACGTCACCTCCAATCAGCACGAGCTGCAGCCCAAAGCCCTCTTTCCTTCCCAGGGGCAGGCATGGGCATGAGGCGCAAATGGGATCTGGAAGCATTATCACTTTCTTCCCAGGGCTGTGCCAGTTGATGGACTGAAGCAGAAACATCTGCAAAGGGCATTGACTTAGTGCCACCTACCGTGATCCTTCACAAGCGCTTCCATCTCCTCCTGGATGCCCTTATGCCACTCGCTGATGTCCACGTGCAGAGAGTAGTCACAGCAGGACTTGCTGTCAGCCCATTCCCTCCACTGGTCAAAGGCAGCGAGCAGGCTTGTCCCAGGCTCAGGAACAACATGGTCAACTACAAAGAAACAGACATATGTCGTCATCACCAAGAGCCTCAAGGGCCGTGGGCCAGCAGGTATTTTCCCACTCGAACCCTGAATAAGGCTTCTTGGGTTCAAAATCGAGATGGTGATCTCTACCAACAGCTTCCAAGAATCCACATAACCCAGTTGATTATCCAAGAGGGAGAAAGCAGAAAGCAGAAACTTGGCATTGGATGATGTCTCCAGTGAAACCACACATGCACTGCCCAGATTTGATTTCCCAAAACCCCTGAAAGCTCAAGTGTTGGGTGCATTTCACGGACAACGGGTCCTTATGGACAACGGCAGTGTCAAATGGCTGGGGAGCAGCCAAACCCTTCTTTGTGTTGAAAGCAGCTTATGAGACACCCCCCGCCAGACGGCAGGGAACTTGAAGGTGCTGGAGCAGAGCCACACGGACCGGGCCTTTCAAAAGTTCCCGGGCATTACCTGCTCTCTCATTACCGCTCACATTTCTGCAGCTTAATACCACTTTGTAATTTAAGGGAAATCTTTCATCTTAAGAGTTCAAAGTGTTTTAAAACTGCAGTCATTGTTATATTACTATGGAGGTAGGCTGATCTGAAAGACAGAGGACTTTGGATGCAAGCTGACCTGAGTTGGTTTCCTAGCTCCATCATTCACCTGCATGGTGTCCTGGGGTAAACTCCTTAATCTCCACTGCCCTAATTTCTGTGCTGCTTTAAAATGGGGATAATATTACCTAGCACATACATTTGTTATGAGGATTAAAGGAGACAGCATATCTATGAATCTTATGTCATTCCCCGATTTAAATCCTCCAATGGCTTCCCCCTGCTCTTCAGATAAAGATTCAAGTCCCCAACAAGGTTTGCAAAATCCTGACCAGTGTGGCCCTGGCCTACCTCTATAACATGACCCTGGACCATCTCTCCCTTGTACCCTGCTCTCCAGCTACACGAACTGTTTTTCAGTTACTAAAATATCTACCTGCTGCCTCCCACCATAGGGCCTTTGCAGCTGCTATTATCTCTCCTAGGTCTTGGAGAGCTCTCGCCCAGCTGACATGATGGCAGGAGGATTACCGGGACTATTACTACCTGTCTTCCGCACACGAGCACTAAAATACAACTGAAATGATTTGTCCAAGGTCAAATCAAACTTGTGCAACAATAAAGATAAAAACCAGGACTGAACACTTAAAGCAATGAATCATTCTTCCTAAATATTAGATTTTCTACACTCAGGTAAGCAGTTCTGAGCTAAGAAAACATCAGTCCATGTAATGCAAGAGAGCTCAGATTTCTGAAATGGATCAAATCTTGCAGATGCTGCTAAATTCTGATCAACTGGGCTTGGCTTTGTATATGTCAGAAATATAGCCATTGCACTTTGGGAGGTCAAGGCAGACAGATCACATGAGTCAGGAGTTTGAGACCGGCCTGGCCAACATGGTGAAACCATCTCTACTAAAAATACAAAAATTAGCTGGCCGTGGTGGCGCGTGCCTGTAGTCCCAGCTACTTGGGAGGCCGAGGCAGGGGAATTGCTTGAACCCGGGAGGTGGAAGTTGCAGTGAGCCAAGACTGCACCACCGCACTCCAGCCAGGGCAACAGAGCAAGACCTTGTCCTAAAAAAAAAAATACACACACACACACACACACACACACACACACACACACACACAAAATATGGCCATCTAAGCTGAATTTTCTTTTGACCAAATTTACCTTTTTGTAAGTATTACTGTATGTAATTAAATGAGTACATGCATATCTGGTATCTGTAATATAGATAATGTTATCTAATAAAAACAAAAATGATGTCCACTTTAAATGCAAGCGTATTCCATCAGTAAAATGCTGACATAGAAAACTTGACAAAATAATTCCAATTTTTCTTAAGTTGTATGTACCCCCCATCAACACCCCAAAAACAAAAACACAAACAAACAACAACAACAACGACAAAAAAAAAAACAAAGAAAACCATACAAATATCACTGTGTAGCAATCAGTTTGGGCAGAATCTCCCTATCCACTCCCCTGGCTTCATTTCTTGCCCTCCTACAAATCAACCTTCAGAAGCAGCTAGAAGGATCTTAAGCCTTTCATCAGACCCTGCCATTCCCCTTATTAAATCCTTCAGTAGCTGTCTACCGTCTTTAGTGCCCAATTTGAACTCTTTCCCTTTGCCAGTCAGATCCGGTCCTAGCTGATCTCTCCAAGGTACTCTCTATTCCCGACCTGCTCACCCACAATGGCCACTTCGGGCCATTCTTCAATTTGACCTGCCCAACCCCTGGGCAACTCCAAGCCTGTGCACAAGCAGCCCTCTCTCTCTGGAAACCCATTCCCCTCGCTCTTGACATGGGCATCTCCTCATCCTTCTCACTGGGGCTACACGTCACCATCCCAGGGTGGCATCGTTTCTGAATCCGTTTCATTCATTTACTGTCTGACCGCTGACTAGAATGTAAACTCCCTCCGAGCAGGGACTGAACACCTAGATCAGGGAAGAGCCAAATGAATGCTCTAAATAAGTGACGGAATGTTTCCTTCCGGCTCTCACACTCCACTTGCAATCAGGTCAAGCAGCAAAGGAGGGGCTCTCCTGGGAACCGGACCAGCTTTTGCTACGGCAAAAACCCCTCCCTCAACACTGCCCTGCCAGACCCTCACTTATGGAAATGCATTCCTTTCACTGGCCAGCAAGGGGAATGAGCAGAAATAATCATTTTTTCTGATGATATGATGCTTTGAGTAGAAAATTTCAAAAATACAGAAAATTATAGGGAAAGTTAATAATCCCACTACCATCACCACCCCAAAATCAGATTATTCAAATTTGGGTGTATTTTCACTGCCTTTTTTCTATATGTTATACCTTATTCTATTTCTTTATTTATAGTCCACTTTCTTCCCCAAAAAAGTTTTAAGGTGGTTTATAGAGACACATGAAATACAAAAAAAAGTGATAAACCTGAAAGAGTAATGCAAGATAAAGTGGAAGAAAAATAATGGTAAAATAAAATCAGGAATGAGGCATGTATGTATGTGTATGTATGTACATGTATATTTATATGTGAATATGTGTACGTAAAATACGTGTATGTATATGTGGATGCAAGTGTGTATGTACATGTGTGTGTTTGTATAGATAAATACTTGATATTTAGTCTTATACATTGGCTAAATTTAGAGTTAGGCTCTCTAGCCAATGTAAATAAGGAAGCCTGATATGTTCAATGTATCTATTTCCTTTAAGATTGAAAAAACGAATCCCTCCTAAGAAGAAGGATAAGTACTGGTGACACATGCTCATAGTTACTGAATAATCCTTTCCTTCTATTGATTTATGATGACTTCAAAAAATACTTTATCATTATTACTACTAGATAACATATCTAATAATGTTTCAAATTCATGCATACCTTACAGAGAGACAATACCAGGTTCTGTTCCTGGACTATTTTGCTCCATTCATCTCAATCAGTACTAAATAGAGCAGCTTTTTAATACATTTTAATATCTGGTGGCAAAAGATCACTTGAGGCCAGGAGTTCGAGACCAGCCTGGGCAACATGATGAAACCTTGTGTCTACTAAAAATATAAAAATTAGCTGGGTGTGGTGGCAGGTGCCTGTAATCCCAGCTACTCAGGAGGCTGAGGCAGGAGAATCACTTGAACCCAGGAGGTGGAGGTTGCAGTGAGCTGAGATTGCACCACTGCATTCCAGCCTGGGTGACAGAGTGAGACTCTGCCTCAAAAAAAAAAGGAAACAAAATAAAAGCTCATTTACTCCGTAAGATTTTCTCCCCTTCTCCTTAGGCCAAGGCACTCATTTCCACTGCAAGGTTCAAGCAAGCCGTCTTAAAGCCTTACAACCATTACCACAATCTAGATATAGAACATCACCAAAAAAGAAAGGCTGTACCCACCTGCAGTCATTCCCCATTCCCTCCTAGCCTGCTACTCCCAGCCCCTGGCAACCACTAATCTACTTTCTGTCTCTGCTCCACTCACTCTTAGACCAAGTGGGGAGGGTGACAGACAAGGACAACTTCAGGCTGGTGACAGGACCCATGACTCCATATCCCAATGATGTGTCATCAGATCGTCCGATGCTAGACTCCTCAGACTTCAGGGTGCACAGTAATGATCTCCAGTGTTCATTAAAACACAGGTTCAGGCCGGGTGCGGTGATTCACGCCTATAATCCCAGCACTTTGGAAGGCTGAGGCAGGAGGATCGCTAGAGCCCAGGAGTTCAAGACCAGCCTGGGCAACACAGCAAGACCCTGTCTCAAAAAAATAATAAAATAAAAATAAAAATAAAAATAGGCCGGGTGCAGTGGCTCACGCCTGTAAACCCAGCACTTTGGGAGGCCGAGGTGGACAGATCACGAGGTCAGGAGATTGAGACCACCCTGGCTAACACAATGAAACCCTGGCTCTACTAAAAATACAAAAAATTAGCCGGGCATGGTGGCAGGCGCCTGTAGTCCCAGCTACTCAGGAGGCTGAGGAGGGAGAATGGCATGAGCCTGGGAGGCGGAGCTTGCAGTGAGCCGAGATCGCGCCACTGCACTCCAGCCTGGGCAACAGAGCGAGACTCTGTCTCAAAAAAATAAAAATAAAGATAAATATAAAACACAGGTTCTCAGACCTTATCCCAGAGTTTCTGATGCTGCAGGTCCAGACTGGGACCCAGTAATTTGCATTTCTACTAAGCAACCTGGGAACTACTGAGTCTGCCTTAAACCACCTTGAGCATCACTAACCGAGTGCAAATCTTTTCCCAAAACTTCTCCCTCCACCTCCTTTCCCTCCTGCCCATTTTACCACGAGGGGCCTGTTTACTACACAACAGCATCATCACTTACAAAAATAGCACGTTCCCCGGCTGCAATCCCATGGCTTCCTTGCATATCCAAATTAGCTCCAGGGGTTATGAACCCTTGAAAAGCTCAGGACCCGGACACAGTTGAGCACTTTGGGGAAATAAACATGCTTCCTTCAAGAGCTCGTGACACACAGAAACTTGTCCACGAAAAGCTTCCACATGTTTTCCCACAGTTCTCTTTCCACTGAAGCTCTCCTGGGAAGAGCTGCTCCAAGGGGACAGGGAGGAATGTCACACTCACTTCCGGAGGGAACAGAGTCCCCACTGAGGACACAAGCCTGAAAATGACTTGCACAGATCTCACAGGCCTTTCCTCTGGTGACCTCCCTGAGCTATCGGCCCCTGCAAGAGGGCAGCCTTGGCAACCCGGCTAT
Source organism: Chlorocebus sabaeus (assembly GCF_047675955.1). NCBI lineage: Eukaryota > Metazoa > Chordata > Mammalia > Primates > Cercopithecidae > Chlorocebus > Chlorocebus sabaeus. The sequence continues at coordinate 26,208,825 of NC_132911.1, read as the reverse complement.
ACCAGCGGTGAAAAGAGAATGGGCTTGGGGGTCAAGGAGCCCCCAAATTCTAGTTTTTGCTGCAGTACTCCCTCATTGTGGTTTAGCCTTTAGGAACCTCCATTTTTTTTTTTCTTTTTTCTTTCTTTTCTTTTTTTTTTTTGAGACGGAGTATCACTCTTGTTGCCCAGGCTGGAGTGCAGTGGTGCGATCTCAGCTCACTGCAACCTCCGCCTCCCAGGTTCAAGCGATTCTTTAGCCTCAGCCTCCTAACTAGCTGGGATCACAGGTGCGCACCACCACGCCCGGCTAATTTTTGTATTTTTTTTTAGTAGAGATGGGGTTTCACCATGTTGGCCAGACTGGTCTCGAATTCCTGTTCTGAGATGATCCCCCCAGCCTCGGCCTCCCAAAGAGCTGGGATTACAGGCATGAGCCACTGTGCCCAGCCAGGAACCTCCATTTATTCATCTATAAAAACACAGGCATGAGCTGGGTTCAGTGACTCACACCTGTAATCCCAGCACTTTGGGAGGCTGAGGTGGGCAGATTGCTTGAGGCCAGGAGTTCGAGACCAGCCTGGGCAACACAGCGAGATCCCAACTCTACCAAAAAAAAAAAAAATTACCCGGGCATGGTGGTATGTGCCTGTAGTCACAGCTACTCGGGAGGCTAAGTGAGGAAGATCACTTGAGCCCAGGAGTTTGAGGATGCCGTGAGCTATGACTATACCACTGAACTCCAGCTTGGGCAACAGATCAAGACTATTAAGAAAAAAAAAAAAAGGCATAAAGCCACATACCCTGCAGGGCTGCAAGTAGTTTACATAATAAAGTGTAGGTAAAAGCACCTGGCAAAATGCCTGACACACAATGGGTTTTCCTCCCCTCAGGATGAGTGACTGGAAACACCCTTATGGTGTGCGTGATAGGCCTGTGAATCTGGTTTATGAGACAGCCAAGAACATGCACCAGGACAGTGGCCTGAATTTGCAAGTTACAAGTCTCCGAAAAAGGACTATTCCTTTCATTATGACTTCTATTAAAACTGTCAAAGGACACTACTGTTTTATTTTTAACAGTTTTGTTGAGATAATTCACATGCTATGCAATCACTCATTTAAAGGGTATAACCCAATGGCTTTTAGTTCACTCACAGAGCTTTACAACCACTGCAATAATCTAGTTTTAGAACACGACTCAAAAAAGAAACCTGGTACCCACTTACAGTCACTCCCCATTCCTTCCTACCCCTTCTACTCCCAAACCCTGGCCACCATCAATCTACTTCCTGTCTCCATAGATTTGTTTATTCGGGACATTTCCTATCAATGGAATCACATAAGATGTGGTCTTGTGTGTCTGTCTGCTTTCACTTGGCGTCATGTCGTCAAGGTTCATCCATGCTGCAGCAAGAATCAGTGCTTCATTCCCCTCCTGCCTCAAGTGGTTCCTTATTGTTCTGCATTTTGGATATTAGCAAAGTGTGAGACATAAAGTAAGTAAGTTGCTCCCTAAAACTTCAAATAGAAGACCCCTTTGGAGTTGGCCTTATTTAAATGACCCTACTTAAAAATTTTTTTTTCTTTTATCCTTTTTCTTTTGTTGAGAAGGGGTCTCACTCTGGCACCCAAGCTGGAGTACAGTAGCGCTATCACAGCTCACTGCAGTCCTGACCTCCTGGGCTCAAGCGATCCTCCCACCTCATCCTCCCAAGCAGCCAGGACCACAGGCGTGCACCACCACACCCGGCTAATTTTTTTATCATTATTATGTGTAGAGACATAGGTCTCGCTATGCTGCCCAGGCTGGAACTTTTTCTTTTTAAAACTCACTGTAGACTCACATGCAGAATTAAGAAATGACACAGAGAGAACCCTCATACCCTTCACTCACCCCGTTTCCCCCAAAGGAAACATCTTGCCTAACTATAGTACAATATTACAGCCAGGGAGCGACAATGATAGAGAATCCAAGACCATGAGTTTTCAAAGGGCTAGGCTGGCAGTATTTCTGATAAGGTCTCAAGGGGTCCTTAGTAATTAAAGCACAGGGATGTCAGAAACACCTTCCCTGTTCTGGAATTGAAGCAGTTGAGCAGGTACCACAGTCTGCAAGTCAGCTGGGGGTTATGCACATAGAGCAGGAGGGAGGAGAGAAGATGGGGAGTCCTCACTCAGCCTGTGATCCCACCTTGGGGTTATACCCATGGAGCACGAGGGAGGAGAGAGGATGGGGTGCCTTCCACCCAGCTCTCCAATCCCACCTCAAGGTTACATCCATGGAGCAGGAGGGAAAAGGGAGGATGAGGGGCCATCACTCAGCCCTCCAACCCCCCTCGGGTACCCATCAGCCCGTTGAAGCAAGGAGGGGCAGATGCTAAAACTCCTGTTGTCAGTGCACACACCTCCCCCTGCTCCCTGGATATTTACTCTATCAGCACTGCCCATCTCCAGGATCTTATTCCAAATAGTCACAGCCTCATTCTCCAGCACCATTCCCTGCTTTTCAATGTGTGTGCATCAGCCTTTCCCTTTTTGATCTCAGATAAATGAATTGACTTGAATAAAAAGCAAACCATCGGGGAGGCAGTAACACAAGCCACCCACTGGCTTATCTACGTGGCTTTCCTGAGCTGGCATCTACCCAGCAAAATGCCCTGCAAAATGCCAGGTGACCTCATCAACCAGGCAGGGAATGGCTTTTGTTGGAGGAGAGATAAGAGCCTTTGCGGGTTGTGCTTGGCAGTTAGGATAATGTGGTTTTGATCCGAAAAAAAGGGCAGAAAAGGAGGAGAAAGCACCTGTCCCATGAGAATTTAAGGGGTACCCACTGAAGAGGCACTATTGGAAAGACCAGAGTCAGATACCTGGGGTGCAGGTCAGTTCTACCACTTCCTCACCATGTGACTTTAGACAAGAAGTTCAAACTCTCAGAGCTTCAGATTCCTCAGCCACGAAATGGGACTAATAATTAACTCAGGGTACCAGGGTGTTGTAAGTGAGGGAATATGGGAAATGCTTCAAGAGCATCTGCTACATAGATGTGGTTTGATAAACACCCCCAGGAAGACAAAGCTATGTTCCTTTGTAAGAAAAATGCCCATGCATAAAACACTGTGTAGTATTTAGGTTCCTCTAAAGCACGAGCCGCCTTACATGGTGAACTACTTGCCTTGTGCAAATGTACCGTTTCTCCCGCAATGCTAAAGAAGCATTTTCCTAAGAGCTGGAACTATTCAGAATGTCTGTGCCTGAGTTTTTGCATCTATGAAACAGCAGAAATAACATACATCCCAGCATTTTTCATGAGTGTTCAATAAGATGGTGTTTGTAAACTATAAGAGGCACTGTTCTAATAGAACCAATTGCCATCTGTGTTTTCTTCTGTCTGGAGGAAGCAAGCAGGGAGACTGGTATACAAAAGGTGCTCAGTGTACACAGGACAGACCAAACATCACACCTGCCTCTAGCCAACCTTAGCCTCTCCCTCCAAGGGACTCAGTCATGGAACTATGTGACTCAATACACCAACCTGAGAACCCCAGCATCCACTGGACACTGAAGTCGAAGGAGTACCCAGCTCCCCCATTGATCCTCCATGTGCCTGGATTTTAAACTCCAGTCCTCTTAACGGATGGGGAGGGGTCAGGCCACCTTTGGTTAGCACACGCCAATGAAATGACTAACTGTAACATAAGTGTAAGTTACAAACATTGAAAGATGCGAGTAATAGTAAAAACCATTCTGATTTATTCAGCACGTCCTGTGTGTCTGGTATTACTCTAAGCATCTTCCATGGATTCTCTCATTTAATCCTCACAACAGCCCCCTGAGCTCTGAGCCGGGGTTGGCCCTAGTTTTCAACTGAACAGACAGTGAGATTAAGTAATCTGCTCATATTACTTAAAATGTACCAGGCAGAGGGCCTGCGCCACCGAAGCTGTGTAACAGCCACACCTCTCGTGCCTCCAGCAGGTAAGGCTCTTGGCAGAACTCTGGATGGTGGTCAACCACGTGGCCTTGGCCAGTGCAGCCACTGACTGGCGGGGCTGGAATCTGACCCCTGAACGTGTGATTAAAAGACAGCAAGAGGGCTAGTTAATTGAGAAGTGAAATCCAGTCTTATCCCTTCGTATATTATAACTAAAGCAAGTGACCCAATTCAATAAACAGATAGGAAAACCGTGTCCTGAGCCTAAGCGTGGCAGGCATATGGAAACGTGTTCTTCACTGCTCAGACCTTCAGGCACTTGAGTAGCCCTCTCCTTTCTCTTTCCTAAACTTTGTTCAATGTAAGTTTGCTTTTAAAACTAAACCAGTATCTTCCTATAAATCAAGTGGCGCCATCGGTCATTATTCAGCATCTAGAAGCCCTGCTAGAATGATTATGACTAACTCTGGGGGAAGTAAGTGTTAAGGCAAGATCTGGTAAAATGCTTACAAAACAAACAACCTCCTTTAAGTGATCTGGTGATCAGCCAACTTTGGAGGAAACAAAGAGGTAGAAGTTATAAACTGTGCCCTTAAAATGCCAACAATCTAGTTAGGGAAAACAAAAACTCATTGAAAGATACGAAAGGGATACAGATAAAATGATCCTGGAGGACCCTCCAGCTAACATCCCTCTCTTCTCATCGAGCTATGGAGGGAGTTGAATGTTGCTGACACCCCACTTTCTCGCTCCCATTCCCTCTTGGCCCACTGCACACTGGCCCCCATCCTGCCGGTGCCTGGAACCTGTCCCTGCCACATCCCAGCTCTGTTCCCTTCCTGTCTGCCCAGCTCCGAGACAGCAATCTTGCAAATTTACTTCCCACGTCTCCAAAGAATCTTCCCCTGGCTCTTCTTCCTCCACCCCCATTTTATGTTTTATTTTTTACTTATTTTTTTGAGACAGGGTCTCATTCTGTCACCCAAGCTGGAATGCTGTGGTGCAATCATGGCTGACTGCAGCCTTGATCTCCAGGGCACAAGCGATCCTCCCCCCTCAGCCTCCTGAGTAGCTGGGACCACAGGCCTGTGCCACCATGCCCAGCTAGTTTTTAATTTTCTGTAGAGAAAGTATCTCCTATGTTGCCCAGGCAGGTCTCAAACTCCTGGGCTCAAATGATCCTCCTACCTTGGCCTCCCAAAATGCTGGGATTATAGGCATGAGCTACCATGCCCCACTCACCCTCATATTCAATGCTCACCCAGGAGGTCTGTCCTACTCATTAAATTCCACTCACACTCCTAACATTTATTCAAAAGGTCCTGAGCTGGGGTTCTGAAGAGTGTAACAGCAGGGCCTTCCCCAGCTGGCAGGCCTGGGGCTCCTGATCTCTGGCTCTCCTCTGTCGTTTCCTCTCTCCTCCCTCCTGGCCAGCCCTTCTCCCTTTCTCCTGACCTCCTTCCTCCTGTCCCTCGGCATTCAGTCTTCCTCATCACTCACTGGCCGATGGATATGAGGAGCAGGACCCTGTTTAGTCTCAGGAAGAACCCCGTGGTATGCAGCTGAAGCAGGTGGGCGTCTCTGGCAACTGTACCTGCCAGGACGGGCACCCACTGCACGAAGGGAGCCACTCATCCTGAAGCCTAGAGTGGGCACCTGGAGCTGCCCACACCTGCAGCCTGCACCCCTGCCCACTGCTTCCTTTCTCATGGCCTGGGCCCTGGAATGAGGATGTCCCTTCCTTCCAGGCTGCTGGGAGAGGACCCTGAGAGGCCAGGAGTCAGAGCTGGAGACTGCGGGTGGGGAAGGAGAGGCGGAGAGCAGGCAGAGAGAAGGCCCAGATTCCAAACCCACTGTCATTTCACATTCTGAAGATGATGTCGCAGAGGTATCTAGGGCTTTTCATCCCATTTTCCTGGATGAACACAGGCACAACCCTAGCTCCCCACCTCAGGGAAACATATCCACCTCCCTTCGGAAAGTTTCAAAAACAGGAATGGAACACTGAACCATTTTATAATTTCCTACAAGTTTGTATGTACTTGATAGCAATAATATCAACCTCACATAGATATAGTGTTTTTAAGTGATTCACAAAGCGTTATCACGTACCTTATCTCGTCTGATGCTCAAACAAGGTAGGCAGGGCAGGTTTACGATCCTTACATCACAGATGCAGACCCTGGGAGCCACGGGACTTGCCTGCTGCTGTGCAGACAGATGTGGGAGCTCAAACCCCAAACTGGGAGCGCTTGGCACCTGCCTCCTTCTACAGTTTAAACCACCACCTCCTTCTAGGTATTTCTATGCATAGCAGTCACCTCAACAATCCATCCCTAAATCCTTTTCTGTCATTGGAAACACATGCAAGTTCACTTAAGTGGGTAACTAATGATTTTAACCCAATGTGCATGAGAGAAAGACAATTCAGGGCATCAGATAATGAGCTTGTCAGCGTTTCGGCACCTCCTAAAACCCTTCTCTTTGAGGCGTGGTATAGATTACTCATGGGCTCCCTGCATCCAAGATCAAAGGCCATGCTAGGCCAGGCATGGTGGCTCACACCTGTAATCCCAGCACTTTGGGAGGCCGAGGGGGGTGGATCACTTGAGGTCAGGAGTTCGAGACCAGTCTGACCAATATGGTGAAACCCCTTGTCTCTACTAAAATTACAAAAATTAGCTGGGCATGGTGGCATGTGCCTGTAGTCCCAGCTACTCAGGAAGCTGAGGCAACAGGAGGCAGAGGGTGCAGTGAGCCAAGATTGTGCCACTGCACTCCAGCCTGGGCAACAGAGAGAGACTCTATCTCGGGGAAAAAAAAAAAAAAAAAGCCAGGCTAATAAAATCTGTGTGTGGTGATGAGGGGCCACCACCACCAAAGGATGACGTGCAAATCCTTTAAGAGTGATGAGCCCAACGCTGAGTAGAAACTCCCTCCCTGGCTCACGGAAAGCAGACATGGAGGGAATGAGAGTCCTCCAGCCCATGTGCAGGCAGCAAGGGGTCAGTGTTCCAAGCACGTCCCCAGCTCCGGAGTCAATCACGAGGCATGGGGAGCAAAACCCCAGAATAACCCTCTCTGCCAGGAATGGCTTTATTGAAAAACTGGGACTGGGTCATTTGCTCTCTACTCACATGGAAGGGTCATGCATGGTCTGAGGACGGCCTGCAAGGAAGGTTTCATTAGACCCTGAGTCCTGAAAACGAATCTGTAGGAGAATTTTTTTTTTTTAACTCAAGCTGTAGTGCAATGGCATGACCTCAGCTCACTGCAGCCTTGACTTCCCAGGCTCAAGTGTTCTTCCCACCCCAGCCTCCCTAGTAGCTGGGACTACAGGTGCATACCACCATGCCCAGCTAATATTTTGTATTTTTAGTAGAGACGGGGTTTCACTATGTTACCCAGGCTGGTCTCAAACTCCTAGGCTCAAGCAATCTTCTTGCCTCGGCCTCCCACAGTGTTGGGATTATAGACGTGAGCCACCCTGCCCGGTCTCGAGGACTTTAATTGTTTGTGCACAGTGATGTTACTAATTGCCCATGATATTGATATTAAACAAGTCTGGCATATTCTACATGAAGGAACGATTTGCAGCTGGAATTGGGTTGACTAAAGGACACTTAGAAATTATTCTATCATTTTACTGATGAATCTGAGACTCAGAAAAGTTTCAAGCATTTCTAAAAGATACATAATCAGATATAACAATAACTGGAATTAAACCCCCAGGTCTGAATCTTAAATCTGTACTGTTTCCTTTATTCTTTTTCTATAACAGGAAAAAGTATTACCTATAATCCCACTTATCAAATAATAACTACTGATTTTTTTCTTTCTTTCTTTCTTTTTTTTTTTTTTTAGAGACAGAGTCTTGTTCTGTCACCCAGGCTGGAGTGCAGTGGTATAATCTTGGCTCACTGCAACCTCCACCTCCCGGGTTCAAGTGATTCTCCCACCTCAGCCTCCCAAGTAGCTGGGATTACAGGCATGCACCACCATACCCCGCTAATTTTTTGTATTTTTTAGTACAAATGGGGTTTCATCATGTTGGCCAGGCTGGTTTTGAACTCCTGACCTCAAGTGATCCATCCGCCTCGGCCTCCCAAAAGTGCTAGGATTACAGGCATGAGTCACTGTACCGACTCTGCTAATCTTTTTCTATACTATCTTCTAGATCTGTCATGTGCAGGTATTTGATGTGGGTGAATCACACAGCATGCTCACTTTTTTTTTTTCTTTTTTTTTAAAACAGGGTATCGCTCTGTCACCCAGGCTAGAGAGCAGTGACATGATCATATCTCACTTCAGCCTCAACCTCCTGGGCTCAAGTGATCCTCCCACCTCAGCCTCCCAAGTAGCTAGGACTACAGGTGGGTGCCGCCACACCCAGCTCATTTTGTTATATTTTAACAGAGATGGGGTTTTGCCATGTTGCCCAGGCTGGTCTTGAACTTCCGGGCTCAAGCGATCCACCCGCCTCGGCCTCCCAAAGTGCTGGGATTACAGGCCTGAACCACCACACCTGGCCCATGCTCACTTTTAATCATGGAGTTTTTTTCTTAATACCACATTATCTTAGAGTCTTCCTAATTCAATTTTTAATGGGAGCCATTCTTGTGGAGAGTCTACCATGATTTCCTTAACCATTTCCCTGTGGAAGAACCTGTAGGTTTCTTCCAAATTTCCTCTATTATATATAATGTTCTTATGAACATATTCATGCAAATAACTTTCCTTCTATTTTAAATGGTTTTCTCTGGAGAGTCCTAGGGTTGGGATTACTGGATAAACTATGGTTTTTCATACAGACGGCCACATTATGTTCCAAATGTGTCACCTCTTCACTCTGCCACCAGCAATGCATCAGGATGTCACCCCAGACAGTGCTGCTTTTTCCATTTTCTTTGCTTACTATCTGAGGGGGTAAAACACAAAGCTCTTTTCACTATACCAGGCTGTCTGTTTCAAATAAATGGCTACCTTCCAAGATCCAAATAGGGGACTGAGTCCTACATGAGAGATCAGATCAACTGGCCATACAAAGAAGTTACTGACAATTTCACAACCACATGATTAAATGGCTCTGGCCACCATCTTAGATCTAGTGCCCCCTCAACCATTCTGCCAGCTTCATCAACCTGAGCCCTAAGCGATTCTCAGCCCAGGCTGCCTTGTTAGGCTAGGCATCCCCGAACCAGGCCAGGCAGCAGCAGCGGCTCTGGAGTCAGGCCCCAGCCCCAGGCGCCTGAGTCCCTCTTTCCGGGTCCAGGGAGAAGCTGTGCTTTGTCTCAGCTCCATGTCTATGTTCACAGACAGACACTTAATAGGAAATGCCATCCGTAAAGCAGGATGACGAAATCGTGGCCTGGGGAGAAGGCAAGGAGAGCCAACTTGGTTACAATGCAAAGCTTCAAACTTCAGGTCCATGCAGAATTTCTCCAAGAGATGTTGAAATCCTTGGCTCAGTGTGGGGCGACATCTCTGTTTCCTGTAATTAGACAGGCACTCTGCATCTGAAAAAAGGCCACGTTTACAGCACCTCATATCCCCCTTCCACCAGTGGGAGAAACACGAACTTGGCTTCCAGTAAGTGTGTGGTGTTTCATTTCTAGAATTCCTCTAGGCTTTCCAAAGTCCCAAGAAGTGACTTCTCCTGGCCCCACCACCACTGTGTTCTTCAGAGACCTCATAGGCCCTCAAGCCTGCTGGTTCTCAAATACCCAGCTCAAACAAGGGGGCCTCAACTCCACCATCTGAAAAGCTGGGCTGAAACATTCTCTCACTAATGAAAGAAATGCTAGAGAGCCAGTAGAAACTGTGTGTGTGTGAACAGCAAGCACCCAGTGATTCCGTAACTGTCCCCTGGGAACTTTCTGGGAACAAGGACAGGACAGAAAGCCACGAGGAATCTACTACAGAGGCTCAGGGCTTTGGCTCCAGAGCTCACCTGTCTGGGTGGAATCCTGGCTCTACCACTGACTAGTTCTAGGACCCTGGGCAAAGTACTTAACTCCTCAGTGCCTCAGTTTCCCCATCTGCAAAATAGAAATAGCAACAGTGCCTACTTCACTGTATAGGGATTAAAAGTATGAACTTTGGAGTCAGAAAGCCTGAGTTTACACCCCAGCTCTACCACGGCTAGCTACAGAACCTTAGGATTCCTTACCCTGTCAGGGCCTCAGGTTTCTTATCTGCAAAATGGACTTAATAATAGTAGCTACTCACAGCGTTGTTCTGAAATAGTATCTACAAACAGCTAACAACAGTAGGGCCTACACAATCATGTGTTCAGTAAGTAAAAACATACTTTAGGGGTGAAAGTAAGTAAGTAAAAACATACTTGAGGAGATAAACCCGCTGAACATAATCCCTGGTGCAGAACTAGTATTCTCCAAGTGTTCTAGCATCTTCCAGTGCTGTTGTGGGGAGACAAAAGGCACCCCTCTGTGTCAGGGGAGAGCAGGGGGGATAGGCTAGGACAGAGGATTGCAAAGAGGAACAACAGGGCGTGGGAAGGGACTGGATAAAGGCGTGATTGAGGGAAGGAGGGCGGAGGGCCCCAGGCATGGAACTTTGAGTCACTCATCTAGCTAAGTCTTCTGCATGAAACTGAATACCACCCAAACAAACAAGACAAATCTGTCCTGTTCACACAGCAAGCAGGCACTAATTGTAAAATAAGAGTAAATGCTAGAAAAGTAAGAAGCATAGAGACCCTCTGTCAACAGACATAAACACAGACCTTTCACTTCCCAGGGCAGCCCCCCCCCACCCCCCCCCACCCCCCCAACGCGGGACACTGTGATGCAAACAACCTTCCTATCAGATGGACTGGATCCAATGGAATGTATCAGGAACAAATCAATTCATTTCCCATTTTATCAAAAATCCAATGCAAGTAAAACTGCCTATCAGAGCAGATAACAAAAATGATCCCTCAAAAGGAAAGAAACCTGATGCCACAGGCTCTTGCAGATCCCACAATACATCAGGACAGTTACATCTGCAGCAGGCTTTGAAAAACTGAAACTCTTCTTCCAAAACCCCTAGGGATGCTGGGAGCCCAGGCTGGGGTGCACGCCCTGGCTCTCCCGGTCCCTTTCTCATGTGTGTGCCTGTGTGTGTGCACATGGTAAGAGTGTGTACACGTGTGTGTATGCCCATGTGCGTGTGACAGGCAGGAGGTCAGGAAGGAGAGTTCCCTACTCCACTTCCTGGGTTTAAGGAAAGGCTGTCTTAAGGAAACAGACACTTCCCAGTTTTGACCACAACGTCTGCCAGAAATAAATTCCAGACGATGAACAAATTACAGAAAGACTGCAGAGAAGTAATGAGTGGCAGGGACCCTGGGGACGGGGGGACCAACCAAAGGTGCTTCCTACGGGGGCCAGGGTCAACAATCCCTGCCCGGCCAGGCTGCACTCTGGAGAGCTCCAGCTCAGCGAGGGGTGGCAGCCAGCAGCGTCCAGCCCGATGAGGTGGCCAGAGAAACATGTGAATAACGACACTTCCTCTGTTTGTCTCAGCTTTTGGTTGCCTGGGGCTACGGGACCACAGATTCAGAGTTGGCTTGCCAAAAATAAGAGATTACAGGGCTGTACAGAACATCACAAAAAAATAACAGTCATGCCACAAGCTTCCACGTGCAAAGACTGGGTTTGACTTCATTTTCCTTCCTGTTGGTTCCTTGCTGGGAAGGGAATCCGACTATAACTGAAGGACTTACAGCCCCCACAGAACACATACCTACATACACAACGCGCAGAACTAAATGCTCCCCGAAAGCCCAAAAGCCATTGTTAATAACAGGAAAGAACAATGAGCAAATGACGGACAGGGTCATGATTACCTCTTACTGAGTTCTACACACAAACCCCATGACCTGATTACAAAAATCCTTCTGTGCAAACATGGATTAAAATAAATAAGGTGATGCTCACCCCTCTATTTCAAGACATCATTTATGGGCAGACAATACATAATCAAGACAAGAGCACCTCGTTCAAATAACAACCAGCGTGTACACAGGATGCTCATCAGCAAATGGACACCCACTCCACCCTTGTACAAAAGCTGCAGGAACAATCTCGTCACAAGGAGTAAAAAAAACAGATCCGCTGTTGGATTGAAACTAAACTCAGAAACACAATGCTTGAGGAGTCGGGTCTCTGTTCTGTTTATTCCAAGGTTGCACAATTCTTGCAACCCCTCCAAATAAAGTCCAGCAGGGAAGGAAAAGTCGGTGATGTCATCTGTTGACTGGGATTGCTCTAGAGCCAACATAATTTGATGGGTGTTTTCCTCCTAGGAACCTGGACTGAATTCAAAACATAGCATAACATCTGAGTCTGAACCACGGCCATTGTACCATCATGCGCTTCTCATCTCGGGCTGAGGGCTAATGGTTCAATGGGTCTTTTTTGTCCCCAGTTGATTAGTAAGACTATGAATAAAAGCCAATGTATCTGAACAATAAGGTTTAAGGCTGATAAGGGACCTGTTGTTCAGGGAGCTTTTAATTACTCTTTATAACTGTGTGGACAGCTGGGAGTCCAGGGTCCACACAAATGCAGCCCAGCACCACTGCAAACAAATGTAAATACTTCCTCACAGGTATTTTCTGTTCGTCCTCAGGAATGATGAGGGTAAGAGATAATAATGCAGATGCAAAGTATCCCTCAAAGGGAACTTTTGTTTTTTATAAAATTCCTCTAAGTACAAAAGTACTTCAATGCCAAAACCCTGAAACACCAGAAAGAATGGAGAAAAAAATAAAATCTTCCATGACTCATCCAATCATCCAAAAAAATCACTATGTTGACGTATGTCTAGACAATCTTTTTTCTATCTACTTACACACGTACACATTTTTTACGAAAGTAGCATCATAATGTTTTTATGTTTAAAAAATCTGTTTTTTAAAAAAAGTAGTATCAAATCAGACATAATGAAATCATGGTCTGCTTATTTCCATCAATATATTGTGAACATGGTCACATTAATAAATTTTTTTTTTTTTTTTTTTTTTTTTGAGACGGAGTCTCGCTCTATCACCTAGGTTGGAGAGAGTAGTGGCGCGATCTAAGCTCACTGCAACCTCCGCCTCTCGGGTTCAAGTGATTCTCTTGCCTCAGCCTCTTGAGTAGCTAGGACTACAGGTGTGTGCCACTATGTCCAGCTAATTTTTTGTGTTTTTAGTAGAGATGGGGTTTCACTGTGTTAGCCAGGATGATCTCGATCTCCTGACCTTGTGATCCACCCACCTCAGCCTCCCAAAGTGCTGGGATTACAGGCATGAGACACCACACCCAGCCAATTTATTTTTTTCTTTTTGACACAGGGTCTTACTTTGTGAAGTTCACGGCAGGATCATAGCTCACTGCAGCCTCAACCTGCCAGGCTCAAGCAATCCTCCCACCTCAGCCTCCCAAGTAGCTGGAACTACAGGCACATGCAACCATGTTCAGGTAATTTTCAAATTTTTTGTAGAGACAGGGTCTCCCTATGCTTCCCAGGTTGGTCTTGAATTTCTGGGCTCAAGCGATCCTTCCATCTCAGCCTCCCAAAGTGCTGGGATAACAGGTGTGAGCCATCATGCCCAGCCACACAGTGATTTTTTTTTTTTTTTTTGAGACAGAGTCTCGCTCTGTTGCCCAGGCTGCAGTGCAGTGGTGCAATCTCAGGTCACTGCAACCTCCACCTCTTAGGTTCAAGTGATTCTCCTGCCTCAGCCTCCCAAGTAGGTGGACTACCGGTTAATTTTTGTATTTTTGGTAAAGATGGGGTTTCACTATATTGGCCAGGCTGGTCTTGAACTCCTGAACTCAGGCAATTCACCCACCTCAGCCTCCTAAAGTGCTGGGATAACAGGCGTGAGGCACCATGCCCAGCCCCCACAATGAAATTTAATGACTATATACTACTGTTTTCTAGAGATGGCCTTAATTTACTATGCCAGTCACCAATTTTCATCATTCAGCTCATTTCCTGTTTTCCTCATTACAAATAATGCTACAATGAACATCGTTAGAGCTAAATGTTTGCATATAGATTACTCTGGGTCAAGGGGTATGAATTTTTTTGTTTACACATTTTTATAGCTCTTGTTAGATACTATCTTATTACCCTCCAGAAAGGGTCATGCCAATGTAAACACCTATCAACAGTTTGAGTGTCCATTTAACTACAACCTAGTCAACAGCAGGTATTACAATTTATTTAACTCCTTTTATTCTTTCCCCCTCAGAATCGACATTTATTAAGTTTATCATATTTGCCTCAAGTATTATTTATATAAAAGAAATGAAATAAGTGAATCCTCCAGCATAGTTTCATTTTTTTCAGTTTACTTAACTCCTTTTAATATATGAAAGTTTAGTAGATAAAAACTTAGCTCAGTGAAACTTTAATTTGTATTTCTTTTGTTACTCATTCAGTTGAATATTTTTTATAAGTTCAATGGTGGAATTATTTCCTTTTTGTGAATGCCTTGCTCATACCATTGACCTTTTCTACTAAAGCATGCTTTTTTATTAAAATATTAAGATTTCATATTTTAAATGCATCAACCCTTTATCATATATTACAAGTCGAATGTCCTACTTCTTATCCTTTTATTGTTTTACTGTTAGTAATATTTTTAATTGCTATATAGTCAAGCATCTCCATCTTTTCTGATTTCTGCCTTTGTTGAAATCTCTAAATTATATGGCTTTTCATCTATATTTTCTTCTGGTCTCTTCTGACTTTACTGTTTAAAGGTAATTCTTTAATCCATCTGGGATATATTTTGGTATATGAAGTAAGGTAAGATGTTTACTTTGGTTTTCAAACAGCTAACTTCTAGCATAATACTATGAATATTTTACAATTTTACCATGAGTGTGAAATGTTGCCTTTTTTATATAATGAACACCTAGATACAGTCAGTCACACTTGCAGATTTTCCACTTTAACCTGCTTGTGTAGCTGTCTCTTCTGAAGCTAGTACCATACAGCTTTAATTATTATATTTTTACAGTTTGTTTTAATATCTAGCCAGCAGTGGTCTCCCAGCCTTATTCATTATGACCTTTTTGAATACTTTCTGGTTTTTATCACCTGTTTAATCTTTTACCTGAACTTAAGATTATCATTCGGTCAAATGGAAAACAAAACAAAATAAAAACTCAACTACCTTCTGAGGTTTTGAATTTTAAAACTAATCTAAAGTATACACTTCTTTACAGTATTGGGTTTTTCTGTTCACTAACATAGCATTTCTTTTAATTTATTTAAGACTCTTCTTGGATTCCATATATAAGAATGTATTCTTATAAATCCTAGTAATTTTATATTTTATGTTGCTATTGTGTATGGATTTTTTAAATTATATTTTCCAATTAGTTATTTGTGACATACAGGAAAACTATTAATTTTTATTACATTATTTTTAAATCAGTCATCTTAATAAACTTTCTTCTTAGATCAAATATTTCTTCATTTAATTCCTTTGAATGGCTAAAGTTAAACTACCTAAAAATAGTAATAATCACTTAGGGAGGCTGAGGCGGGTAGATCACTTGAGGTCAGGAGTTCGAGATCACCCTGGCCAACATGGTGAAACCCCATCTCTATTAGAAATATAAACAAAATTAGCCAGGCGTGGTAGCGGGTGCCTGTAATCCCGGCTACTCTACTCAGGAGGCTGAAACAGGAGAATCACTTGAACCTGGGAGGCGGAGTTTGCATTGAGCCGAGATCGCACCACTGCACTCCAGACTGGGCAATAGAGTGAGACACTGTCTCAAAAAAAAAAAAAAATAGTGATAATCTTATCTTTTCTCCCCATTATTATTATTTCTTATTTTTCTTATCTTATTACACTGGCTAACATATCCGGAACCATGTTAAAAAGTAGTGATAACATGTATTCCGGCCCCTCCCTCATCAGGGAGGAATATATTGAGGTATTTGATGGGCCAGCCCTGGTGCTCCTGCCCAAGTCCCATGGCCAGGGACCTGATGCTAAATGGAAGTTCAGGTGACTGGGTGGCTGATTCCACACATTTACAACAACAGAACATAATGCCTTTGAGAAACATAAAAGATACTCTCTACTAAAGCTGACCAAATGATGACCATGCTAACAATTTCCCATGGTAAATGCAAGACTTGGCCAGACGCAGTGGCTCACGCCTGTAATCCCAGCACTTTGGGAGGCCAAGGTGGGTGAATCACTTGAAGTCAGGAGACCAGCCTGGCCAACATGGTGAACCCCATCTCTACTTTAAAAATGCAAAAATTAGCCGGGCGTGGTGGCATGTGCCTGTAATCCCAGCTACTTGGGAGGCTGAGGCAGGAGAATCACTTGAACTCCGCAAGTGGAGGTTTCAGTGACCCGAGATGGTGCCACTGCACTCCAGCCTGGTTGACAGAGCAAGAATCTCGTGTCAAAAAAAAAAAAGCAAGACTTGACAGGGAGTAGGTTGAGATGAAGATAGCTAATGTCCAACTTTTCATTG
Organism: Chlorocebus sabaeus; assembly: GCF_047675955.1. Lineage (NCBI taxonomy): Eukaryota > Metazoa > Chordata > Mammalia > Primates > Cercopithecidae > Chlorocebus > Chlorocebus sabaeus. Next base: position 26,192,408 of record NC_132911.1, on the reverse strand, counting down.
GCCCTGCAGCAAAGGCATGTTCAAAGCGTGGCAGCCATGGAGACCAAGGGGCAGCCAGTGGCTACCTTCCCAGGTCTGTGCTTCCTCAGCCTCTCTCAAGATGAAGCAGGCAGGTTCTCATCCATTCCTTTACCTCCTTTTTCCCCAGCTGGGTTCACTACTCCTTCCTCCAGGAAGCCTTCCAGGCCCATCCAGATGGAAACTGGCCACTGGGGCTTTGAACCTGGCAGAATACTCATTGGCTTTCACCTGCTCCCTGGCATGACTTCCCAGGACCCAATCACACTTCACTATGCAAATCTGGCCATCTGACTCCTCACCCAAACTCCACAAAAGTGCCAAAAAGAACCTCCATTTAAGAATCATGCACTACATTTGAAGAGGTATTTTTTCATCCAAATAGCTAAAAGTGCTTTTGCTTTAAAGGGTTCACTTTTCAGGAGAGGCTAGAAGGGGCCCTTCAGGATGGGACTTAATACTGATTATGTGCCAAGCAATGCTCAGTACTTTGTACATTCAATCAAATTTAAGCTGCACAGTAACCCTGAAATTGTATTACAAATCAGAAAACTGTGGTGCAGAATTACCGCATGATGCAGCAATTCCACTTTTGGGCACACATCCAAGAGTTGAAGGCAGGGACTTGAATAGATATTTGCACACTCATGTTCACAGCAGTATTATTTACAATAGCCAAAAGGTGGAAGCAGCCCATGTATCTATCAATCAATGGATGAATGGATAAACAGAATATGGTCTATATATACAATGAAATATTATCCATTGAAAAAAAAGGAAATTCTGACACAGGCTATCACATGGGTGAACCTTGAGGTCATTCTGTGATGTCATATGCATATGTACTTACATGAGGTTCCTAGAACAGTCAAATCTATAGAAATGGATAATAGAATGGGGGTCAGCAGGGGCTAGAGAAAGGTGGGAATGGGGAGTTGGTGTTTAATGGGAATAGTTTAGGGATGATGATCAGTTAGGGATGACGATACAGTTCTGGAAATGGACCATGGTGATGACTGTACAACAACAATGTGAATACACTTAATGCCACTGAACTGCCCGCTTAATAATAGTTCGAGTGGTAAAATTTCTGTTATGTATGTTACCATTATAAAATAAAGAAGAAAACTGTGGCTCCGAGAAATGAAAAGTCACTTGCCCAGTGAGCAAGTCATGAAGGTAGAACTCAAACACCCTATGGCCAAATCCAGAGTCTAAATTCTAAAATACACCAGACTCTCTTCTACCAAATTCTTCCACACACACATCTCTCTCTTGGGTGGACACTCCCTTCTCCTGCCCACCCCATGGGTGAAATCCACCCCATGGCAAAATTTCAGCCAGCTTTCAAGGGTCAGCTCATGTAGGACCTATTGGCTGAAGCTTCTCCTGGCTCTCCCAGGCAGATTTTAAAGATTTCTCTTCTCTGTTCCACCGGAACCTTAGTACAACAATCTTCACACTTCATTTTCATCTTTTCTTTGTAGGTCTCCCCAGTAGACAAGAAGTTTTTTGCAAAGAGGGTCCTTATCTGTACTTTTAATGCCCAGATCAGCCACCTGCCAGATGGCCAATAAATGTCAGCTGAATGGATGGATGAATAAATAGGTGAATGAATAAACGAACAGGGTTTTCTTAGCAGCAGAAACCACAACACTAATTCACTCTGTTTAAACAAACCAAAGGCTGTGATGGTGCCGTGAAGGCGACCACATCCTTTCTCCTTGACACCCCTCCATCAGCCTACATTGCTGCAGCCTCAGCTGTCTAGCACAATATTCTCTCTGTTCTCAGTTCTGGGAGGGGCCATCTCATCGCTGTTACAGCCAAAACATCCAAAAACAAGGAGGAAGTCACCTTGAATCCAGTGCACTTACGGGAACCATGCTTAGTGCTGCAGGATTTAGGAGGATGAGAGAGACCTCAGGTTGAAACAGAAGAATTTTTATATAAAATTTTAAAAAATATAAGTTTTCCTATATTAAGCGAACTTGTCCCAGAGGCAGTAACGAGCACAGCCCAGACCCCCAAAAAGTCTTAATAATATTATCTGATATGCTCTTTAAAACTCTCACAGCACTTCCTCAACATAAAAAAAAACAAAATTTTCCTTTGTTTTATAAAATAAATTTTAAAATTCCTGTTCTCTATAACTAGTAACTTCAAGTATTCTGTTTTATCTAAAAAATACAACAAAAGTCATAAAAAGCCTAAATAAACCTAAACTACAGCTCCTTGGGCACCATAATAAAGGTTATAAAATAAGCCCATGCCCAGGCAAACCTAAATAACAAACATTAGGTTGCTTGGCAACAGTCATACCTAATCCTGTCTTTGTCCTGCCTCTATATCCCTGCTTTCACACCACTATAAGCTTACTTCAAGCTAACCCATCCCCTTTTATAAGATATATATAAAAGTCAAGTACTATCTTTGTTCCGGGCCCAGTCTTTTAAACCTAAGTCAGCTGGGTCTGAGTACACTCAATAAAAATTCTCCTGTTTCAACCCAAGGTCTCTCTCGTCCTCCTAAATCCCGCAACATTAGCACCTGAAGTTCCTGTAAGAGAGGGCCCAGGAACATACCAAGCAGGATTAAGTGCCGGCCCCGGAGCCAGATTACCAGGATCTGAGTCCTCATTCAGCCTCATGCTAGTTGAGTAAGTCCCTCAGTCTCTCCCTTCTGCGATGCTCTCATGGGTAAAGTAGGGGACATTTCCCACCCTATCTTATAGAGTGAGGGTATAGCATCCAAGGAGGGAGCAGCTGTGAGCAATGGGTCCCGCAAACTACAAATGTACAAGGAAACTATTCTGATTCCTCTGCCGTCTGGAGGTCAGGAGGGAGTCTCCATCAACGGCAGGAATGGACTGGCCCTGGAGATGGTCCACGTCATGGCTGAGAGTGCCTAGACCCTACAGGCTGTGTGCTGTCAGAAGGGTGACACTGGAGCAAGAGGCTAACAGGGCCTCTGCCAAGTTCCCTCCTCAGCATGGAACCACCTACCTGCCCACCCCATCAGGAAGCAGAAAGAAGAAGGCTCACAAAAGGGAGCCAAACAGAACTTACTCTCAGCCACGCGGTGAGATCAGAGCAAATCTGGAGAAGCAGTGCCAGGCTCAAGGGAATGGAGGTAGCCATTCTAGCCAGCCACAAATGGTGACCCCTAGAGGGAGGGCTCAAGGGTCCTCAGTGGAGAGAGCTGAGAGGCCTGCCTTTCTGGGGACCCCTGGTTGCAGGTACTCTTTTTCATCTCTGCAAACATCTTTGCACTGGCCACACCAGATATGCCAGGGCAGGGTGGGGAAAACACACTCAAACCAAGTTCTCACATCACAGGTCAAGATAAATGTGACTAGGAGTCAGTGAATGAGTACACAGCCCTCAAAATAAAGCCTAAAATCAAAACCACAATGACACAGCACCTCACACCCACTCGCCTGGCTATAATCAAAACGACGGACAATAGCAAATGTTGGCAAGGATGCGAAGAAACCGGGGCCCTCCCACACTGCTGGTGGGAGTGTAAAATAGCACAACCGCTTTGGGAAACAGTCTGGCTGTTGCTCAGAAAGTTGAACATACTTGCCAGTAACATGGCCAAAAAAAAATTAAACATAGAGTGACCCCATGACCCCACAATTCCACTCCTGGATATATAACAATGAGAACAGAAAATATACGTCCATGCAAATGCTTGTCCACAAATGTACATTATTTATGCACAATAGCCAAAACAGTGGACACAACCCAAATGCCATCCATCGATGAATGGGCAAACAAAATGTGGTCTACCCATAAATGTAGTATTATTCGACCATAAAAAGGCATTAAGTATTGAGACATATTACAACATGGATAAACCTTGAAAACATTATGCTAAGCGAAAGAAGCCAGATATAAAAGGCCACATATTGTATTATTCCATTTATACGAAATGTCCAGGTAACTCTATAGAAATGAAGTAGTGGTTGCCATGGGCTAGGGGGTGCAAGGGGAGAGGTGGGAAATGGGGAGTAGCTGGTAGTTGGTAGAGTTTCTTTCTGGGGTGATAAGAATGTTCTGAAATTAGACAGTAGTGATGATTCCACAACTCTGTGAATATACTAAAAAGCACTGAGTTATACACTTTCAGAGAGTGAATCTGAGGGTATACAAATCATATCTAAATTTTTTAAAGATTTTTTAAATATTTATTTATTTATTTTTGAGACAGGGTCTTGCTCTATTACCCACGCTGGAGTGCAGTAGTGTGATCAAGAATTTTTAGAGTCAGTATACTCATGTAAGCTAACATAAATGAGAAAGAGAGAGAGCAGGAGAAAGAAAGAGGAAAGGAGGAAGGGGGAAGGGGAAGAGGAGAGAGGAGTGGAGGGAAGGGAGGGGAGGGGAGGGGAGGGAAGGGAGGGGAGGGGAGGGGAGGGAAGGGGAGGGAAGGGAAGGGAGGGGAAGGAGGGAGATATTCTCACTCAGAAATTTTCTTTCTTTGAAAATCCTTTATGACATTTCTAAGGAGAAGCAAGAATAAAGTGTACTTTGCAAATTACCTTAAAGACAAAGAGGAGAAGAAAGAGCCAAGCTAATACGTGAAGAGAGAAAACAACCAGAAAAAATGACATTTCAGACACAATCATGGACAGAAATCCTATGAGTCAGTAGAGGCCACCTTTACCTGCCAGGGGGACAACAAAAAATAGGGGATTTCTGTCAAGAAGGCAGAAATGTTCAGCAGAACGCAGCTTCTGAATCATCTGACTCTCTCAGAACCAAGACAAAACAGTCCAAATGCCTACAAGCCACAGGACCCAGGAAATACAGCAGAGTGGGAACTTTCCCTCTCTTTTCTTTTCTACACATCAGATTCTCTTTTCTACACATCAGATTCTCCGGTCCATCTTTCATTTAAAAGACTTGCCATGGAATGAAAACTCACATTTGAGCACTAAGATGGACAATAGGCCCTCTCCAGCTCTCCTCTGAAAAGTGAGCTTTTCCACAGAGAAACAGCTTCCTTCACAAGAAAGGAAGTCCCGCTGGGTGTGAGCGAAACACACATGCACGACACTTGCCCAGCTAAAAATGCGCACAGTGGGGAAAAGGCACAGAAGCAGTCCCGTCCTGCCCCAGTGCCACATCCCTTTCTGGGTGTTCATTCCCCCACCCCCACCCCCTGCAAAATGAAAGAAAGATTGCAATAAACAAGGTGTAAGTCTCAAATCCGCCCCTCACCTAGAGCTTGTAATCAGCTGTCGGGCTCCCATCCACCCACAAGGAATGGAGAGATTTTGGTGTTAAAGCTTCAACCTGCCCTGCGAGCCAATCTTTATTTCCAAGTACTCTTGTGCTATAAGCTAAAGGGAGAAAATGATCAAATGCCTCGAATCTCCCCTAAGCAGGAGCTGTGCCTGGGGGGAAAGGTGCTCGCCAAGGTGGGGGCACATCGGGTGTCTCCTGGTGCTTTCTGCTGGCACTAACATTCTAGAACATGAAGCATTTAGTACAGCAACATGAATCTTCCTTTTTTAAGATGGAAAATATGTTTTCACAGAGCAGGGGGGAAAGTACTCTCTAAAAAACAGAGCTGAATAGGCTTAGCAGGAAAAGAAATTCAGGAGATGGAGAGGAGGAGCTCTAAAATAACCACAAAAAAATAAACCATTTCATAGCAATGCTGACCATTTTAATTGATTCTCAATGACAGAAGAACACGAGAAGAGGTAGATGATGTAATGCGATGGCTGCTGAAGGCAACTGCCACAAAACAAATTTAGCCCTTCGAATACCCCAGTGGCCACACGTCATTGTAAAAAGCTTCAACTGTCAGGAACAACACCGGGGTGAAGGGGCCACTCCCCCATACATGTAACTTGTCCAAGCCCTGCCATGGCCACCACCTCCCTGGATCCTCAAAGCAACCCTATTATGCAAGACACGCTGATCCAGGCACTTCTGACAATTGAGAAAACCAGGACCAAGCCGTGGGGCACGGAGCCTGAGCTAATAAGCAGCAGAGTCGACACTGGCATGAAGGACTCCCAGCTCCGTGAAGATGCATCATCAAGAAGGTTGGGCCTCAAATTCTTTCCATTACACCTCATGTTTCTCCCTGGATTATCTCCCTAAAGGAGAACAACAATACTCAGAACACAATTCCAACTCTGAGAAATTGTCTGATCTTCCTCCTTGTCTCTGCCCTTCCTCAAAAACAACAACAACAACAACAATAACAACAACCAAAAAAACAAACACGCCAGGCGCAATGGCTCTGTAATCCCAGCACTTTGGGAGATCAAAGTGGGTGGATCATAAGGTCAGGAGATCGAAACCATCCTGGCTAAAACGGTGAAACCCCGTCTCTACTAAAAATACAAAAAATTAGCCGAGCATGGTGGCGGACACCTGTAGTTCCAGCTACTCGGGAGGGTGAGGCAGGAGAAAGGCCTGAACCTGGGAGGCGGACTACATTCCAGCCTGGGTGACAGAGCAAGACTCTGTCTCAAAAAAGAAAAGAAAAAAAGAAAAGAAAAATGTCATCTGCCGTGGTGTTTTCCAAGCAGACATGGGAGGTGCTAAGCCTAATGAACCTCATAGAAGCCCATGCCAAAGCAATTCAGAGAAATGCAAAAGATGAGAGCCAGGCAAAGGCAAGGCAACTTCGGAGCAGCCTACGTGACAGAAATCAGCTCAATCTGGCCCTGCGTGGAAGAAGGCTCCCGGGCCTCCCAGAAGAGGGATTAAGTTCAGTTGATGAATGCATGGCATCAGTTACTCCTCTTGATTGTTCTCCAAATCCCCCTGTGGGATGCAAGGGGAGATCTAGGGCATCAATCCAGGGCTTCTGCAGTAGACAAGAGACACCCAATATACCACCATCTTGCTGAGCATCTTCCATGCTGGGTGCAGCCTCCCACTTAGTAGGAGATGTATGATATCTGATCATTTTCTCCCCATATATTACAGAAAAACTACTTTTAAGTAACAGGTGGATAGAAGGGCAGGATAAAACTTGAACACCAAAATCTTTCTGTTCTTCCGGGATGGATAGGAGCCATGTACCTGAGGGCAAACTCAAGGTGGGTGCTGTGTCTCGGATTGTTGTAAAGCACCTGGCACAAGGCTGGACACAAAGCAGCTTTCACGAGCAGGCTGTCTAACTGCTATAAAGCAAACGTTCCTCTTACATTCCGGGATCTGCCAGGGTCATTGGCCCAGAGCTTGGATTGGAATCCCAGCCCTCGCACTGGCAGGCTCTGTGGCTTCAGGCAAGTCATTTCACTTCTCTGGACTTCCCATTACTTCATTTATAACAGGAGGATAAGCCTACCTATCTTCAGGGTTGATGGAAGGATTAGAAATGGCGTATGCAGGACTTGCATTGCACAAATTCCCAATAAATGATATCAATTATCTGCTCCCTCTAAACTCCTCACTTTCTTCCAACCACCTCTTGTGAAAAGGACGGAATCACACAACTCCTGCCCATGACTCCTGGCAGGCCTGTGGAGAGGTCCAGAGAGCAACTGCTAGGGTCACCCCCTGCCCACGCTCATTGGAGGACAAGAGGATTCAACACATGTGCTTTAGCATGATGGATGCCTGAGTTTGCCTAGGACAGCCCTGATTTGCACTGCCGTCCTGGAATCATTATTAGTAGGATATAGAAGTGTATTCGTTTGGACAAGAACCTAAACATTCATCCTACAAAGAAGGCCGAACCCCCTTCTAACTGTGTAAAGTGACACAACAACACGCCACCAAGGCTATGCCCAACCTGTGGCTTTCTGCCCGGTTTCCATTTAAAACTCTGAAGCTAAAGTTGCATTTCCTCCAAAAGATTAGGTCCTCCCTCACTGGGCTCAGAGTTGGCTCCAAAATATCTGTCAAGGCCTCAGGGACAGTTTCCTCACTCAACTCTCTCCTTGCCTTAGGGATGGACCCGTCCTACCTGCTTTTTTATCCCCTGTGATTTCTGCAGCTAATGAGCTAAGGCACAAAATAAATAACAGTAAAAAAAAAAAAAAACAAAAAACTCCCAGCTGAAGCAAAAAGGCATGAGATGTGCCTGTCCACACAAAGAAGCTGTTCGCCTCTGCCAGAACTGGCTAATAATGGGTCCTCCTTTTGCTTTCAGTTCTGCTGGGTCCATACCATCCCTTGGTTTGACACCACAAAAGAGGAAGGAGCCACCAGCCACACCCGGCTGGAGAGGAGAGAGCTCTGCCCTCTGCCAGGCCTCTCCCACGCTGCACTGCTAGGCATGGTAGGCCCTACATGACTAAATGCTTCCTTAGCCGAAACACCCACTGGGGAAGAATTTGTCACCAATACTTCCAGCAGCACGACCCTGCAGCCCTGCCTGGAAGCTCAGCAAACTGCAGGGCAGGAGGGAAGAGGGCGGAGGTCTGGTTCAGCAAGGAATGCAACCCCCCTAGCAGACAACGCAAGGAATCCACCATGAAAAATGGAGGAGCTTGAATTCAACAGCACAGCAACGGACACTTATAAAATTGGCCTCATTTGAATTCCAAAAAAGGCTGAAAATTCAAAGATAGTAAGAGTTATTGATTTGACGAGCTGTTTTCTGGGAACACCGCTTTACATTTGCAGGGCCAGATGTGTTGTCAAAAAAATTAGGCTCTAAATTCTCCAGAGATTATTTGGAGGAGGAAAAAAAAAGCGAAAAGTAAATTTTTTATTTTCTTGCATAAGAAGTCTTCTTATAGAATTATAAGCCCTATAAGCTACATTATATCTTTTTTTTTTTTTTAAGATGGGGTCTCACTGTCTCCCAGGCTGAAGTGCAGTGGCACAATCATAGCTCACTATACCCTCAAAACTCTGGGGCTCAAGCAATCCTCCTACCTCAACCTCCTGAGCAGCTGGGACTACAGGTATGTACCACCATGCCCAGTTAATTTTTAATTTTTATTATTTTTATTTATTTATGTATTTATTTGGTAGAGACAAGGCTTCACTTTGCTGCCCAGGTTGGACTTGAACTCTGGGCGGCTTCAAGTGATCCTCCCACCTCGATCTCCCAAAGTGCTGGGATTACAGGCATAAGTCACCATGCCCGCCAATAAGAAAGCTTCTTATACGTCGCTGTTTTTCCCGCTGTGTTCAAAACGCAAACTCATGTACATGGGCTTGAAGTTGAAACAATCCTGGAGACCTCTTCCTGATCTCACCAAGTGACAGTGAAGTGAGATAACCCATCTGGAATCAGGTGGCATGCAACTGCATCTTTGGTATAGGAAAGATGAACAGACGAATGATCAATTGATAGATTAGATAGACAATAGATATCTACAGGTAGATTAGAAAGCTAATAGATTACTGATCGATTAGCATAAATAAAACAGGTAAGTGATAGATAATCAATAGATATAGAGATGATGGATTAAATAGAGATGATAGATCATAGGCACAGACAGATGTCATATCAAGATAGATATAGACTACATAGATATATATCAACATATAGATAGATAAATGATAGGAGGGTAGGGAAATAGATAGAGGGTAGATTTGGTAGATGATCATTGTGTAAGCTTCTGGAGGCCACCTGACTATAGAATTCGCCTATCACAGGTCATGCTAGATAGATAAATATAGATAGATAGATAGATAGATAGATAGATAGATAGATAGATAGAGATGATGACAGAAAGATAAAGATGGATATAGACAGATGTGAGACAGACAGAGGGAGACCTTTTCACACGTGTTCCAAAGGTGTCACGATGATTACTTTTAAACAGTATGGCACAAAACACCTCATGTTTTCCATAGCCCTAAGAAATAAGAATTGGTTGTCTCCATTTTACAGATGTGGAAATAGCCATCTAGAAACACATTAGGTGATCACACTCAAACAGAAAGCTCTAGAAAGAGAAGTTAAATTTAGATCTGATTCTTGGGGCGCTCCCATCCCTGTCCTGTTGAGTTACTTACAATCCCATCCTCTGAAGCCTGGTCCAATAAACTGTGCCGGCTATGGAAGGGAGGCTGGGAAGGAGGTGCATGGCTGCCTTAAGAGTCTGTGATTCTATGTTATTATCAGGCCCTTTTGATTTTTGTCTCACAGGCTCCCCACAAGGAAAGATTCCAGTCCTGACCTATCATTAGAGAGTCATTAGGTCATAAACACTACAGATTCAACCTAAAGACAGTAGGGTTTTCTCAGGGAAACCAGCACAGCAGGTGGCCACAGGCTGTGGACAGCAGTCCACGTTCCAATTCCCCTCTGCCCCTCGCACCCACCCCGTCCCAGCAGCCAGCCCTGCTCCTGCTCACCACCACTTACTCCAAGTCCTAACCAGTGCCCTTTTAGGGAATTAGCCAAGTAAAACCTTCCTGAACACCAAGGACAGCAACTGAAGGAGGAGGCTCTTTCTAGTGACAATTAGCTCAGCCCCTCCATGGTTAAGCTTCTGGGGAGCATCTGGCTGTAGAATCCACCCTGGCCAGATCACAACAGTGTTATCCCACTCCCTCCATGAAGAGGACAGGACAGAGCAGGGAACAGGGAGCAGAGGGCAGCTCTGAGTTTTGGAAAATCTTGGCAGACATTCATTCGGTTTCAACAGAAGTCCAACTATCAGAACAAGAACTGAGATCCATGATTCTCAATCCCAGCTATCACCTTGAGGCTTTCAAAATGACCAATTCCAGGCCCACCTAGAACAATTCAGTCAGAAGGTCTGGTCTCTGCATTTTGTTACAACTCCCCAGGGGATTCTAATGTGCAGTCATGGTTTTTAAACCACTGCCCTAGCTCATTGCAAAATTCCCTTAACTGGACAGCAGCCTCAGCCGCCGCGACCCAACCCCCAGCAACATCCCCTCTGTCATTAGGGGAACACTTAGTCATATTCAAAGAAAGCTACCTCCCAAATGGGTTAACCAGAAAGAACTCTAATTTCTACTCACTGTCACTCCCCTTTATCATTACCATGGCAGTTAAGACGCTCTAAAAGCAAAGAATTTGAGCAAATGGCTTCACCCAACAATCACAGAGAGTCAAAGACAGAACCCTCAAAACCCAAAGAAATCAGTAATCACTTCTTAAGAAGAAAGAGAAAGGTCAGCTTGGGGAGGAAGAGGGAAAAAAAAGAGAGAAACAGCCCTTAATGGGTGACTTGGGGTCAGAGCCATGGATGGTTAAGTCAGAAAACACAAATCCCTTGGCCACCCACAGTCAATTTTCCCTTTAAAACTAATGTACCGGCCGGGCACGGTGGCGCACGCCTGTAATCCCAGCACTTTGGGAGGCCGAGGCGGAGGGATCACCTGAGGTCAGGAGTTCGTGACCAGCCTGACTAACGTGGTGAAACCCCATCTCTATTAAATACAAAAACACTAGCTGGGCATGTTGGTGCATGCCTGTAATCTGAGCTACTTGGGAGGCTGAGACAGGAGAAGGGCTTGTAACTGGGAGGTGGAGGTTGCAGTGAGCCAAGATTGCGCCATTGCACTCTAGCCTGGGGAACAAGAGTGAAACTCCGTCTCAAAAAAAAGAAAAAAAAAAGCTAATGTACCAAACAGGCACAGTGGCTCACGCCTATAATCCCAGCACTTTGGGAGGCCAAGGCAGGAGGATCGACTGAGGCCAGGAGTTCATGACCAGCCTGGGCAACATAGCAAGACCCCATCTCTACTAACAAATAAAAAATTAGCAGGGTGTAGTGGTGCCCACCTGCAGTCCCAACTACTGGGGCAAGAGGATTGTCTGAACCTAGAAGTTTAAAGCTGCAGTGAGCTGTGATCACAACACTGAACTACAGCCTGGGTGATAGAGTGAGACACCATTTCTAAAAAATAAATAAATAAAACTCTCTGCACCATTAATTTTTTAAAGACGGGCAGAATGCTCACCTATTATGGGCTGTCATAAAAAGCTAAGAAAACCAATCCAAACCTAGGCAGGGAAAATGAAACAGGTGCTCTACCCTGGTTCCTGTCTTGAACAGACAGAGAGATATTAAATGAAACTACTGAAAACTTACAGTGTGGTTAGGTGTTTTCTTAAGCGACTCCGTGGGTATATACCTGCTTACTGAACACCCTTTCCCCTACAACTCAACATGGAGGCTATACCAGGACCAGTCGCATTGCAAGCTTTGCAGGGAAGGTAGGCAGAGGGGGAGGCAGTGCCAGGGTGGGGTGGTTTCCATCCTGTGCTTCCCCAAGCTCTGGGATTCTCCAGAGGCAGAGGGGCTGCCATGGGGGGATGACAAAGAGAAAGCGGAGAGGATCTGGGCTCCCCCACAGCCCACCCGCCACCCACCATTCCAATCAGAGCAGTTCTGCATTCATCAGTCTCATGTCTCAGGTGGAGGGGGTTCCACACAAGGTTTCACATGAGAACGGGTTGCCCCAGGACAATGACGCTAAAACTATTGTGCGTAGAAGGAGTAACGGGTCTGGCTCCCATCAGACTCATTGGGCAGCTTCTCCGGCTGCCCACACAGCCAGCTCCGGGCATGTGGGGGCCTTAGAAAAATGGAGAGGACACAATTGCTGTCCTCAGAAGTCTCTGCCCAGCTCACTCAGCCAGGACACAGGACAAGGGCACCCTCGGACATGTGTGTCATGGAAGCTCTCATCTGGCAATGAGGAACCCTGAGATGCAACCACTGAATGCCTGACCCTCACATCTAAAGGTCAGGCAGACCTTCCTAGAGCTTGGCATTCCCACGGGCCCCACCTCCACTCCTGGCTCCAGCTGTCAATCAGGCCAGCGGGATCAACAGGAAGTTCCCTATAGTCTGTACGACCCAGCTCTAGGGCAAGTCAGACGACCCAAGCACTGGGAAACACCCAGTGCTGCGACTCTCCAGGCTCCATGTGCAACACCCATAGGCAGAGTCAGAACTGGGAAGAAGGCACCTGAAGGGGTGGAAGATCACCACCCCAGTGAGTCAGGCTCATTTCCAGCACCGTAACTGCCAGCTCCCAGGGCCCGGCAGGGGCAAGAAACCCTGGGATATTATGAAAACTGCCACAATGTCCATGAAACAGGGTCTAGACACCCACTCAGGGATGCCCTTGCTTCTGGAAGGGCCTAGAAGTCCCTAACCCCCACAGGCCTACCCAGCCTACCTGGCTAGCCCAACCCAATGACTCCCTTCATGAGAACAGCATTTGGTAAAGTGTGCGTGCTGGACCTTTGGGAAGAGCTGTGCTGTCTCTCAGGAGGCTCCGTCATTCCTCCTCTGTACTGCACCAGGCATTAGGAGATCCCTCCGCTCTGCTCAGTGCCAGGCATTAGATCAGCCCAAACTATGCCAAGGGGGCGGATGGATTCTTCCAGTCCTGCCATTGAAGGCCGAGATTCACACAGTGACACCTGAGTGGACCCAGGCCCCCAGCGTCTACTTGCAGAGGGCACCCGTGTCCTCAGGAGAAATGTGTGACCTCAACCATGTGGGAACTGAGGGGACGAGGGGGAGAGCCCGGAGAACCAGCCCACACCAATGGCCCACTGGATAACGTGGCTTTCTAATCGCCAGGCCACAGGCAGATTTTGTGGCAACAACTTTGGTCCTGGACTTTGAAACTTGGGTCTGATGTGGTCAGGCATTTTTGTAAACACTTTCTAACCCAAGTCAAATGAGTGCTGCAAAGGGAATAATCAAAGTATCAATTACAGACACATCCATATTACAGTGTGTGCATGGGTTCACACATGTGTACTCGCCATAAGGAGGGAGCAACCCAAATGCCACATGGATGAACAAATGACAAGCCGTGGATGTACCGCAGTGACACTCAGGAGCCACGTCCCTTCAGGAAGCCACCTCGCCTTCCTCCCAGCCCTCCTGCCTCCACGGGGAGGCTCACTGGGAAGAGCTGGGACAAGCCCAAGGGCCTTGGGGGAATGACTCCTGGGTCCACCGTGGTGTCGGGATCATGTGATTTCTCCACGTTGTGACCCTCTGTACTTGGAGAGCAGGCTCTCTCGCAAGAGGACCAATGAGAGAGCTACTGCTCCCACCCCCTTCTAAAGAACAGCCCGGACAGAGGGAGCTGTCCCATCCAGAACCACAGGCCATGCCTGGGCTCTGGGCCTCCCCTTCCTGCCACCCTCCCCACCACGGCCAGAGCTGACCACAGGGACTCAGGGAGCTGGGGCTACAGAGGGAGCCACTGCTGAGCAAGCGGCTGCTTCCACCAGGGTGAACACAGCCCACATTGGATACCTAAACCCTCCTCCCTCCTCGTGACACTAAGTCTCTTGGCATCACTCAGAGGAAGCAGGAAATCAAGTCTCATTAGTGTATTCATTCATTCATTCATTCATTCATTCATTCATTCACCCATGGGCATTAGCAGAGTGACTCTGAGGAGTAAGGCTGCCCAGGCGGCAGGGAATAGGAAAATGTAGGAGACAGAGGGGCCCTTGATTGAACCACATGCAAGGCTGAATGCCACCTGGGCTGTGGGATAAAAGCCCAACATTTGCGAAGGGGCTACACAGCAGCCACACATCACAGGAGGAGATCAGTGAATGGGGAGCACCCAGGCTGGGCCACCAAGGGTGACGAAGCTTCTAGAGGCAGGGAAAGAAAGGGAGGGCATCCCTGGCTGAGATGACAACGCAAGTCTGGGCTGGGGCAGCAGGAATAGGCCATGTCGCGGAGGGCTCTGATACTTGGGCTGATTCTCGGAGCAAGAGGGAGTCACTAAAGGCCTCAGAGGAAGAAGGCAGCACAATGAAAGCTGCGCCAGAAAAACAGCCTGGTGAGAGGCAGGAGGTGGGGGACAGACAGCGAGACTCCTCAGAGGATCAGGGCCAAAATCCAGGAAGAGGTGACAAAAGTCAAATCCGTGTGGGTAAGGGAATGAGTGCAAGAGGTAACACAGAGATGAAAGCAACTTGAGGCAGCACGAGGACATGAAGATGCCAGGGTGACTCTGCAGATACCGCCAGCACGACCTCGAAGGAGCCCTCTCCAGGACTGGGCACTGGAAAAGCGGCAGGGAGCAGACAGGGAGTCCGACCAGGGACAGTTGGATGGAGGTGCCTGATGCACATCCAGGGAGCCACAGCCAAAGGAGAAGTGACAAGGCTGGTGCTCAGGAGGGAGGCCCCTTCCAGCCCTGCGGCAGCAGCACCTCCCCTCCTCCTCCCTGCTAGAGTCCAATCCCCATCTCTGCTGTGCGGTGCTGCCCGGGGACCAGGGAGCCTGCTGGGTGTGTTGTGCCTGAGAGTGCACATCCTCTAGGAAAAGCCTGGAGTTCAGATGAGCAGAAATGACATTTAGAGCAGTGGTTCCCAAGGCCTGGAGATCCAAAGTGTGCAGATCCAGCATGGACCCCTAAAAGTCATGCTTTCAAACAGCTCCCCAAGCACCAGATTCAAATACAGGGTCCCAGGCCCCACCAGCAGATTTGCTACTTTAACCAGGTAAGGTGAGACCCAGGAAGTGTAATGTTTCAAGATGCAGCCCATAGAAGCAACACACAAAGCACACAGTCCGCCAGCCATGCCCGGACAGCGCCCGCTCTCAGTGAATGCTCAGGCCAAGCTCTCCAGCAGCTGGGGCCTGTTTCTCGGGCTGCGCGGGGGAGAGTAGAGCTCAGTGTACGAGAGATGGGAGGGTGCCAGTACCCAGCAAGGATGGAATGACAATAGCTACCACGTGGGAGTGCTCAGTACTGGGCAGATGCTGTTGTGGTGCCACCACAGTCCACCTCTGTCAAAACTTGTCCCATTTTGCAGATGAGGCCACTGAGGCTGAGAGCAAAGGTGGCCTATGGCAAGCATCGAGGCCAGAGCTACAGGTGTATGTTCCACACCTGGCCAACTGCACCGACGCACAGGGTAAGTGTTGGCAAGTCATGTCTGTCCCTCTGGCCTCAGTCTTCCCCTCTATAAAACAGAGGTAACTGTTCCCAGCTGCTTGCTGGAAACTCTGGGATCCTAAACTCAAATGACGATGAAGGCCCTGGGAAGTCCGCAGGGTTTTCCTCCAGCAGCAATGCGGCTGCCCCCGCAAGCCCTCAGTCGGTCTGGATGCCGCCTGCAGGGTATGTCTGCCGTCTCTGCCCACCCACCACTGGGTGGAAAGGGCAAAGGACGTTCCCCCTGCTCCACACTGAGTCCTCCTCATAAAGATCTCATTGTGCGATTCTCAATAGCAGGCTCTGTTTAATGGCAATAATATTATCTTCTGCTGCTGACATGCCATCTCCTTTTTTAAACTGAGAATATTTGGCTGTGTTTTCCTCTACATGCAGCACCATTTCAGACAGAAAGGAGCCCCCAGGGCCTGTGACTTGGGAAATGCAGACCCAGCAGGGAGGCAGGTGAGGATTTACCTGTGAGGGCAGGTGACATGGTGACATGGTCTGGAGAAGGCCAGAGGGTGGAGTGCCCAGGGGTGGGGCCAGGGGCAGTTGGGAGGAAGAGGGAGATTCTTGTACCAATTCACTTCAATTGTTTATTTTAGCAAGCAGCAGTGGGCCTGTGAAGTTTCCAAAGTGCCCTAAGCATTTCTTTCTGGACTCAATACATTAAGTCAAAGAAAGCAGCAGGTCACATGTGCCAATGAAGTGGTATTAAGCTATTTCTCTTTGCAAGGCCTCCTTCTCTGTGAAGCAAATCTCAGGACTCACTCACTTAAAGCAATGCGGAACATATGACCAGCAAACAGAAAAAGGAAAACAATTCCTCAGTTCCTCATCTGTATTATTACCATTCCCTCCCCCGGGGAAAGGCAGGCTAGCAGAAATTCTACGGGGGTCAGTAACCCCTGCAGGTGGTTATTTGTAAGAGTAGTTAGTACTTTTCCCAGACTATAGAAGCAATGGCATTTGGGGGTCACAATGCTAACCATACACTGCCCCCTCTGATGACTTTCATTCCTTGAGGTTTGCTCATTGGATGCCCCACTCTATCGCCGGATTGCATCACACAGCCTCCGTGCAAATGCCATAGCACTCTGGCCAAAGAAGCAGAGCAGGCGGTCAGACTCGTCACTCCTCCTTCTGGACCACCTGCCCATAAGGCCATCTGCTGACTCTTCCGAGCTCCCTGGGCCAGGTGCGGCACTCAGAGGGGGATGTCCCTCATCCCTAAACAGAAGGAACCCATCTGGATGAATGGAAAGAAGGCCACAGCCGCTGAGGGGGAAGAGAAATTCAGGGTGGTGGCAAGAAGGCGATGCTTCTGTGGTAGCAAAGGGAAGGCAGGAAAGTCAAAAACAAGAGCGGGGGCCAAAGCACGGGATGAGCGTGTGGAGGGAAGAGGCAGATCCAGGAACGCAGGACAGGAGATGGTGGGCTGAGGGGTTCTTTCCAGCAAGTGTGAGAGCAAACAGGGCCTTTCTGTATCTGCTGAGCAAAGTGTATTTGATTAGAGGCAAAATCTCTCTGAGTTTCAGTGAATGAGTTTCAGTGAATGGACGAATGTAGGGGGCTGGAAAGGACTTCCAGGGTCACCTAGTGCAAATCCCTCACTGCAGACGCACAGCTAGAGCATGGAGTAGGGTAGTGACTCAAGGTTACACAGCAAGTCAGTGTCAGAAGGGGGCCAGCACTCCAGACTCCTAACTCCTGGCTGGGGGCATTTCCCTCTCCAGTGATAGATGACACTGACCATTCACACGAGAATTTTTTCGTTTTTTTTTTGGAGATGGAATCTCATTCTATTGCTCAGGATAGAGTGCAGTGGTGCACTTTCAGCTCACTGCAAGCTCTGCCTCCCGGGTTCAAAGATTCTTCTGCCTCAGCCTCCCGAGTAGCTGGGACTCCAGGAGCACGCCACCATGCCTGGCTAATTTTTGTATTTGTAGTAGATTCGCCATATTGGCTAGGCTAGGCTCAAATTCCTGACCTCAAGTGATCCACCCGCCTCGGCCTCCCAAAGTGCTAGAATTACAGGCATGAACCACAGCGTCCTGCCAGAGAAATATTGTTTTTAATGGCTTATCGACTCTTTGTGACCAATCCAGGGGCCTGCAGGGGTCTCCCTGTGAACTCCAAACCGAGGCAGATGATCACCCTGATTAGGCCTTCCCAGCTGACACTCAAACAGTCTAAGCTTCTCTAAGTCCAAGTGTTTCTCCACAGCCCACCCTGGAGGAGAGGCAGAAACGCCCACAGGTGCCAGTGATTCCCCAGCAACTGACAAGGTGCAGGCTCTGCTCTCCCCAGGTGAGAATGAAAGGTCCCCCCAACATCCCTGGAAAATGGCACCCACTAGGTTAGAGGGCAACGTATGCAGCAAGACACAAGTCGCAAGGCTTACACTTGGAGGTTTTTCTCAGTGGTGCCAAGAAAGCTGAAACAGGAGAAGGCTGTTCCTGATGCTTCAGAGACCCTGAAGACCAGGACGGAGAGAACACCAGAGGGTGAGTTGTGATTTAAAATGCAGAGGAATTCAGACTAAGAGGGGATGGCAGGGCAACATTCCTCTAGCTCAGGCAAGATAGAAAAGCAGCTTCCAGATAGACCCCAAAACCACATGCAAAAAGACCACCACTAGGAAAAATAACCAGTAAGAAAGGTTTTTCTATAGCAGAAATAGCTAAGTTCTTTCTACTCAGACCCTCTTCTGAACTGAACGGTTAGCTTTTCATATATGACGGACTCCATGTTGACTTTCACTCTTGGATGCAATCCTTTTTTTAAAAAATATGTATCTGACAGGCCACTGTGCAGCTTGCCCACCTCCTCAAAAACAAAATGACATTTGTCAAAAGGACAATCAGTGGGCATGCTGGAATCTGGCAGTTCACAAGCAAACTCTTAATACTATGTGTGCTGTGTCACAGTGCTGCGAATACAGTTCAGATTTGGTTAAACAAAAAGCACAAAGCGGCCAGGCACGGTGGCACACGCCTGTAATCCCAGCACTTTGGGAGGCCAAGGTGGGCAGATCACTTGAGGTCGGGAGTTCAAGATCAGCTGACCAACATGGGGAAACCCCATCTCTACTAAAAATACAAAATTATCCAGGCATAGTGGTGCATGCCTATAGTCCCAGCTACTCGGGTGGCTGAGGCAGGAGAATCACTTGAACTCGGGAGGGGGAG
This sequence comes from Chlorocebus sabaeus, assembly GCF_047675955.1. Classification (NCBI taxonomy): domain Eukaryota; kingdom Metazoa; phylum Chordata; class Mammalia; order Primates; family Cercopithecidae; genus Chlorocebus; species Chlorocebus sabaeus. Next base: position 26,173,348 of record NC_132911.1, on the reverse strand, counting down.
GTTGCAGTGAGCCCAGATCGCGCCACTGCACTCCAGCATGGGCAACAAGAGCAAAACTCTGTATCAAAAAAAAAAAAGGCACAAAGTCCTTGGAGCAATACATAAGGGGCACCCAACTGTGGGTGCCAGCAATTTTCATATCTAAAAGACAATTAATATCTGGGGGTTCCCCTCCAGGCAGGGCTGTCTAATTCCTTTTATGTTAAACCCAGCCTAGAGACTATCGCCTCCATTTGATTTTCATATCAGAGGAATAGGAGTTTCTGCTTCAACATTTTATTATTTGCATCCCATCCTCATTCTAAAAAGAAGCGCTCTTAGGAATTTTTCTAAAAATCACAATCAAATACTTATGCTCGATGGCTTAAAGTTGGTGGCGCTGAAGATGACTTCAAATGCCGTGTTTTCAAAACCACATTTTGGGGTCAGGAAAGACAAAAGTCCACATGGAGAGAAAGCAAGAAAACATTCATCTTATCAAAACTCCTTAGAAACATACTCTCCAGTTCAATGGGAGAACTTAAAATTTGACAGAAAATGAGCATAAATAAATAAGACAAATGGTTAACACATCCTCACCACCTTATTTGGTAGATTGAACTGTGGCTCAGGACAGCAAGTTTTGGAAGAAGAGAATCAAACAGCACAGACTTATTTGCAAACTCTCACACTTCCTAAGCACTGCAATGATGATTTTTAAACTTCTTACTAATCATGGTGGTTCCCCCAGCCAGGGCCGCCTTGGTTCCTTGGAAGAAATCATCAGCAGACGTCATTCCCTGGTCAGGCATCTGGAAACGAGTGTGGACGTCAATTCCTCCAGGGATCACCATCCGGGAGTGGGCCTCGATGGTCTTCACCCCTCCTGGCACAATCAGATTTTCTCCTATTTGCCTAAATAAACAGGGTTGGTGATAAGGGTTGTAAATGAATCGTGGACTCAAATGGGATCTGACAGTTACTTTCACTAACCTATAAACTATCCTCCGCTCTGTGCTGTGAGCTTTTCAGATCATTGTCATGATTCATAATAAAAACACTATATACTCCTATCCCCCAGCAAGAGGCAATGCAGAGTATACTAGAAAGCAAAAGTTAAATAAGGCACCAGAGGCCCCACTCAAAGACATTTTGTTCCCAAGAAACCCCCCCAAGATCAAATGATAACAAGCCCCCAGGGTATTTCTAAAAACTGTCATTAAACTTTCTTCACAACACCTGCAATTGAGCTAATTATCCTATAGCAAGTTTCTCCAGACCTGGCTGTACTTTGCGAACATTTATTTTTATCATATCCTTTTCACCAGAGGGAAAATAGGGGTGGAAGGGTGAGGTAGAACAAAACAAAGCAAAAAAAAAAAAAAGTGAACACTATGATTGCAATGATTTAAAATTTTGGAAGCGTGTGTTCAGTTATTCAGATAATGAAAAAGCTACCAGCTGAAATATAATTTAAAAAGGCAGAAAAATGAATATTCACTATGTTGGGGGACATGATTCAGTTTCAATTTTTAAAAAATATTTTTACATCATTCTACCAATTTTTTTAAAGGAATATTAATCTAGGAGAAGTCGATAAAGTTCTAGAACAAATTAGTGATGAGTAAAAATAGCACACAGGCCTGCACACTTCTGGGCCAGTGTTGTTCTACCAGACCAGATCGTGCCGTCTTATAATTGGGGGAAAATGGAACATGAAAGTCATGGCATTTGAGAGCCTGCAGCTGAGACTGTCACAGCAAACACACATGGAGAAAACATTAAACGTGGAAATGTTAAAATCTATTTTAGGTTCGTAAATCTGGGTGTGAGCTCCCAGGCCACTCCAGTTTTCCACTCCTCTGGACCGGTTTAAAGCTATCCCTTGATGAATGCTGCTTATTTAAAAGCTGTCACTGGCTGCAGTGTTTGTCTTTAAACAGATGTGCTATTTCTCCAGAGCCCAGGGAGCTGCCCCAGTAGGAAGGGCAGGAGGATACTGGAATGAACTTAGCTTCCTTAACCCTCTGGCGTCCAAAAATACCCAAACTCAGGAACTGCCCTGTTGCTTTTCCTTTGTAACACTAACACAATAAACACAAGGGCAGTCTTATTTGCACTAGTTGCCACGTAGAATAAAACCTAAAATTCCCTCAGGATTTAGGCAGTAATTTGTCTGTATTACTTGGTAATTAACTTGGTGTCTTTCTTTGGCCCCTCCAACTTGGATTCTTGATGAAGAAAGCAGACGTGCTGTCTTAATAGAGGAGACTGTCTTTCACATTTGCATTCTTTGGGCAATCCAACCCAAACAACTACATTCTAGGAAAACCTTTAATACACTCAACATATCACAAACCAAGTATCTGAGCTGGCAACAAAAAGATATCATATCACCTCAGTTAAAAATAGTAAATTACATAATACATAATGCAATGGGTGTACATTAATTGTTGCTTTGAATTCCCTAAATTTGAGTTTTCAAACTCACTAATTACCACCAATCAAAACCCATTTAAAACAGATACTAAGTTGGTCACTCTCTGATGTTCCTGAAGTTTGATACTATGGATGCTAATGGTAGCTAATACTTGGAAAGCCTGGAAAGTGTTCAAATACATCTGTATATCATGAGTTACACTTACTTGATCAACCCATCTTCCATGTATATGTCTGCATAGAACGACTGGTCATCATTAACAATTTTACCTCCTTTGATCAGAAGACGATCGCTCTGAAACAAAGAGGTAGTAAGGTCACAACACGTAACTGACCTGTGAGAAACAGGTGCTAAGATATATGAGTTAAGGATACATTTTCACTATTCAAAAGTGATGTTCAAAATAAGCCCATTTTGGAAAGGTTCAGTGACAAAGGTAAGCCTGTATGTGGCAACGTATTCATCACCTGATGAGTCAGAACACACAGGGAAAGCTTATCCTAGATAAACGAACCATCTCTTTCAATTAGATATTGAACTCCAAAGAAAAAAAAAAGCAGTGAAAATTAATTCACATAAGGAAGACAGGGCCGGGTGCAGTGGCTCATGCCTGTACAACACTTGGGAAGGCCGAAGCGGGCGGATCACTTGAGGTCAGGAGTTTGAGACCAGTCTGGCCAACATGGTGAAACCCCATCTCTACTAAAAATACAAAAACTGGGCTGGACGTGGTGGTGGGCACCTGTAATCCAGCTACTTGGGAGGCTGAGGCAGGAGAATTGCTTGAAGCAGCAGGTGGAGGTTGTAGTGAACCGAGATCACATCACTGCACTCCAGCCTGGGTTACACAGCAAGACTCCAGCTCAAAAAAAAAATAGTACTTTTTTAAATGGCTGTTGGCTAAACCTCAATTTAAAAACAAACAAACAAACAAAAAATACCCACATATAGGAAGGCCATGTCTTGGAAAGACTGCGTCAAGCACAATTGACCAAAAAGTCTGCTGTCACAGGATATACCACACAAACACACTGGATTCAACCACAGCAAGGTTTCCATTCAGTATGTCCTTTATATTTGCATTTATCTTTGAGGTAAATCACAGGAAGTATAGCAAAAAGGGAGGGAAAAGACTACAAAAAATACGCCATTTTTGCCATTTTAACTAGGCTGTTAAGAAACTCCCATGAATAAGTACAAGAGATAGCAAATTCTAAGATGCAATGCACTACAGATTGCTGATGCACTTATATTTTAACCGGTGATATTTATGCAAAAAAAAAATAACGGACAAGCAGCAGATAAAGGCTGAGAATGTGACAGAAATGCTACATTATGACTCATCGTTATTGCAAATGCTAGCAAATGGAAGGGAATGCTAGCATTGCGTGTTCAGTAAATATGCACCTGTATTATCCAGAATGGGCTTAAACCTTGCAAGCCGAACCATACATTGCCTTTTTAATTTAATTAAAGAATTTAATTCTTTTGGCAACAGTTAACTCAAAATTCAGTTATGAAACAATATTCTCGGCAAGTGCTATCTCTCTTTAGCAGTTAATAAGAAAAGGAAATCATAGAAAATCTTTAAAAAAGAGATAAGCTACTAGAGAGCAAGGGGAAAAGAGAATTTTACACAAATACACACACCTTAGTTCATAAAGTATTTATTGTCTCTCTAACATACTGAAAACCAATAAGATCATTTTAATTTTGTACACTGCAGGGTCCTTGATCCTGACGTAGACTTTGGAAAGCCAAGGGAGAACAGCCAACAATAATTCCTGTACCTGTATAAGGTAAGTGTAAAGACCTTTACAAAGCCCTGCTGGACACATCATGCCATCAGAGCCTCGAAAGAAATCTGTGAGGTGGATGTGTCTATTCCCATGACACATAAGGAAACTGAGGCTCAAAGAGATTAGGCCACTTGCCCAGGTCACCCAAACCAGTGCACTTGTCCTCTGTTTACAATGATCTCCACCTCCCTCCCAGACCTCTAAGCTTCCATGGAATAAACATCACCTGGAAGGCAAGGAGAGGCCTCACCCTTCACCTCCTGCCTCCACAGTCACTGTGGTACCTGCCCGAATCATCACTGCGAATACCCCGAGCCAACATGATGTCAAGAAAAAAAGTGAAACACCACACCCCCGTTCACTCTAGTGCCTTCCAGAAGGCTCTTACATAAGAGACTGCCAGTGGTGAGGGAGGGAGGAATATCATGCTATAGGTCCTATGATAATGCAACCAGATTTTTTAAAGGATGGGGGCGGGGGGGGGCGCTCTTTAAAAAAAAAAAAAGTCTTGTTGATTGTTTGCTTTTTTTTTTTCTCCCCACACTGTCAAAATGAAGCTGCCTGTTCATTCACGAAGACAGCAAATTATTTGAGGCTTGCTGCAAATCTGCTCTCCATCCTCCCTCCCCAGAGTCACCACCCCTTCCTTCAGCGCCGTGAACACACAAGGGTGGGTGCCCCGTGCCCGGCCCTTTGGGATCTTGGGTCTTTTACCTTCAAGAAGCTAGCGCCCTTCTTCAGCTCATCCTAGAAAATCCTCCGAGCACACGCCCCCTCCCCTGTGCATTTGCTCTCCTTCTCTCTCCTGCGGATGGGTGTGCCCTTGTGCACGAAGAGGAAGCCCGGGTGCCCATGGCTAAAGAGAAAACCAGAGCCAAAGCGCGTCCCTATATCCAGCCCTAAAAACATATCCTGACTGTTTTAAAAGACTCTTTCGATCTCTGCCTCAGTCCTGGGTTCTACCCGGGAATCAGCTGGCCGGTTGCGATTGCACATCCTTATATAACAATGAATTTCCCTGGCGTTCCCCCGTCCCTGGGATTTCACTGGGGATGGAAAGAATAGGACGCACGAATTTTTCCAGGAAAAGATGGGGAGAGGGCGGGAGCAGGGGAGAGGTGGGAGCAAGACCAGTGCTGATCTCTGAGGCATCCCTAACGGCACAGACGTTTTCCCCGTGGTTTGCAAACCAACAAGTCCAGGCCCCAGCAACGCGCCGAGCTCTCCGGCCGCCGCGATCATTGTCTGGCCGGGGCCGGGCCATCTGCTCCCGCGTCGCGCAGCGCCATTAGCGCCCGGCGGCTCGCCGCGGTCCCCGCGCCCACCCTGCAGCCCGCTTTGTATGCGCCAACACGGACGCCTCCTGGGCGGCAGAAGGGGCGGAAAAGAGACGCGAAAACGAGCCCGAATCCCCGCCAGGGCCCCGGCCCCGAGCTACAGAGCGAGAAAACCGGGGACGGCACTCAAAACCGGTTCCTGGCCAACAAGAAGCCCCCGCCTGGCCCCCCGCCTTCCTCCTCTGCTCATCACTTCGTCCCTGTTTTTCCTTCCCGTTTCCACACCATTCCGGTACACCCTGCCCTTTTCAGCATCCCTCTGCTGTCATTACGCCTTCGGGCTCAAACCTGCTCCTTTTTCCAAGGACCTGGAGAAGGCTCCAGAAAGCCCTTTTTGGGAGGGGGCGGAAGACCCGGGGAGGATCCAAGTCCCCATCTCCCCACCGCTGCTGGAGGAGTCCAGCCTCGCGGCACGCAGCCCAGAGAACAATATCCGAGCTCCAGGCATGCATATTCAATCTGGCATCCATTTGCTTGCACCCCGCAGGCCGGCGCTGCAGCATCTCTCACTGACAATAAAAGATAGACCGGGTCTGGCGCGCTACCTAAGGCTACCTTCGTGCACTCGCGCTCCTGTTTAATGCCTTGCAAACGATGCGACTTCTAATCCTGGATCACTCACTGCATCTCCCACAACCACCACCACCATCACCATCGCCTCCGTTAGCAACAGAAAGAAAAAAAAAAAAGTTCGGTCCCTCTCCTTTCCCCTCCTTTTTAAAAATTCCTTAGACCTTCTGTGCTACAAAAGGTGACTGGCCGACCGCAGATTTCCCAAGTACCAAACTCACCGTGATGCGTGGAATATTTTTCTTCCCCTGATAAGACATCGCTCTCCTGGGAAAAAATTAATTTCAAGAGGGCAGCTTTAAGGCAAAAACTGCCGGGAAGGGGACTCGGGTTTATTTTTTGTTGTTGTTGTTGTTTTCCCTTTGCAAGATTGAAAAAGGTGCAACCGCTTAGCTGGTCTTGCTATTAGGAAATTTCAAGAACGTAAGGGATGAATGCAATCCTCTGTCTCTCTTTCTTCCTCTCCTCCAACACAGCCCCAGCTAGGGCGGAAAAAAAAAAAGAGAGAGAGAGAGAGGGAGAGAGAGAAACAGGAGGGAAGGGGGTGGAAATAAACTACAGCAATAAAAGCCTCGGTTCAAGTCGGCCACCGTGGCGCATGCGCCGCCAGCCACTCCCTTTCCTCTCAGGCAAAAGCCATCCGCTTCGAGAGAGACGAGCAGCGATTGGCCGCGATCCTGGAATATGCAAATTTGGGCCGGTGGGGCGGGGCGCGGCGCGAGAGCGCGAAATGCGGCAGTGAGCGGCCGGGGGCGGCTGGCGGCAGGCGGCGCGGGCGCCCGCGCGGGGAGCGCGCCTTTCGCGCGCTTTCTTCGGGCCGGGGCGGTGGGGACCGGGTTTGGCGTCGGCCCCAGACGCGGCCTGGGCCACGCGGGGACAATGGAGGGATGGTCGTCGCGGCCGGGGGGAGGGGCGGGACCCCGAAACGGCGGGGCTTCGGGGCGGCACGCACTCGCCCGCGCGCGCCCCGGTGCCTGCCCGCCCGCGCGCCAATCCGCGGCGGCCGCCGCGGCAGCCCCGCGTGGGGTGACTGCGCCGAGCCAATGGCTTCGCTGGCGGCAAGCGCGCGACTGCACCGCCGGCCGGCGCCGCGCGGCCCGGGAGGGCGCCCGGGCCCTCCTCCCCCGCCGTTGCTGGCGCTGAGCTCCCCTGGCCCCCGCCCTGGCTCGGCTGAGGACTCGAACGGCGGCGGGCGGGAACCAGGCGGGGAGGGCCCGGCCACGCCCTGCCTTGGAGAGGGCGGCTGCACCCGGGAGCGTCCGGATCCGGCTCCTGGGGGCGGGGAATGGGCGCGGGCCGAGGGGAGGCTGCAGAGACGAGATCTGGCCCGCCTGGAGGCGCCGGGCTGCAGGAAATGAGAGCCCTGAGGAAACCCTTCCAACTCCGAGCCGGGAAGGAGGCATCCGGGGAAGGCTGCGGGGTATGGGAAACTCCGCCCTGAAACATCCTTTTGTGCGTTCCGGCCGCGAGGAACTTAGTGGGGCGGAGGAGTGGGGAGCAGCCGCAGCCCGCCGAGGCCGAGGTGGCCAGATGTGGGCCCTGTGCGCCCGCTTTTCAGTCACGCCCACCTCGGCCCCCGGCGGGGTGCGTGGGGGCGCAGCGCATTTCGCTGGTGCCTGCAGCGCTGTGGGGGGCAGCTGCTGGCATCCCAGCGCCCCGGGGGCCTGAGGGTTTACCGGGCGAATGGATGCACCCCACACCGCACCGTGAGGCAGACAGTAGGAGATGAGCTGTGGAGGAGCAAGAAAGGAAGATTTTATATCCCACAGGAAAGGGAAACTGAGTCTTGGGGAAAACCTACTGAATCGGAGTTAAAACCAAGAGTGTCCTGACTGCCTAGGCAGAGCCTAGTCACTTTAAACGGCACTCAAGGCCCCTTCGTGGCCCTAGCAGTTGAGCAAGCCTGGGACCCCTTAGCTTTGCCTGTCCAAGCCATGCTGGGATGCTCTAACTTCGGGGTCCCTGGGAAAGAAAAACGCTGATCCAATTGATCCTCAGGAATCTACCAGGGCCAACCCCCGTGGGAGGTTGCCCTGGCAGGTAGAATAACTACAACATCTGGACCAGCCCTCGTAGCTCTCAGGCTTCTCTGCTTGAGGTTAAAGGATACGTAGAATCCCTACGTAATCCAAGCCATGGGCGGGGGAGGTGGGGGGAGAAAGAATATGTAATTGGCTCACACCTGCTCAGCAAAGCTTAGCTAGAAAAATCCGGAATAATTCGGGCTGCTGTGGGCCTGACTTCCAATCTTTATGCCCTTCACCGCCTTAGCCACTTTAGGGGAATGTCCGTCCTTCCAGACTCAGAGAAGGTATAAAATTCTCCTTTTCAGTCCTATATCTCTCAAAATCTGAAGTCCCAGAAAGGAGCTGTAGGGCACGCAGAAAGTTTCACCGCTGGTTAATTCAAGTTCAGTTTAGCTGTGCATCTGAAGGAGAAAGTGAAGCACTTCCCCCTCCAGCAATCTGATATGCCGCAAGCAAGGTGAGATGATGTCGGCAAGTATTGCTGTCAGTTGGTAATGGTTAAAGTCAAGTGTCTGAGAAAGCTTACAATATGCCTTTCTACTTGTCAAAAACCAAGTCAGTCCCTGCTTTGCGGCGGACGGCAGTGGAGAGGAGTGTCCTATTAGCTCACAAAAATACTACTTGGCAAGGGAGTAAATAACCAGACTCAAATTAATTTAAAACAAAGTAACCTCTAATTATATTGTTTGTATTCTTGTATTCCCTACCGCCATCCGCGTTGTTTAAGCTTAATGGATTTAAATATATCTTGTTATTTACCAGTTTACCATTGAATCATTTGTTTTGTGATAAAAGCTTCCAAGAGCTTCTGTGTCTGTCTCATTGGCTTCAGTTCTATAGCCATTGCTATGAGGTTCTTAGTCCATGATAATTGACGTTTCCACTCGTAAATATCCAGAAATGTAAAGTATAAACTGATTTGTCTGTTCTGACTAGAGCCTAAGAGAGTATTTGGCACATAAAAGATACCAAACAAATGGTTTAAAATGACCAAGGAAGAGAACTGTCTGCAACCTGCATTTCTTAACCATATTTACTGTTCAATGTAATGAGGAAAAGTAAAAAACGGCCAGGGAGAATTTTCCACCTGCTTTGCACTGATGAAGGTGGGGAAAAAAAAAAAAAAAAACACACAGATAAACAGGCCTCACACTTTTACTTCAGAGATCCTTGTAAGAATTAAATGAGAGGCTGGGCACAGTAGCTCACACCTGTAATCCCGCACTTTGGAACGCCAAGGCAGGCAGATCAGTTGAGCCCAGGAGTTGGAGACTAGCCTCAGCAACATGGAGAAACCCCATCTCTACAGAAAATACAAATATTAGAGACCAGCCTGGCCAACATGGAGAAACCCCGTCTCTACTAAAAATACAAAAATCAGTCGGGCATGGTGGCAGGGGCCTGTAATCCCAGCCGTTCGGGAGGCTGAGGCAGGAGAATCACTTGAATCCGGGAAGCAGAGGTTGCAGTGGGCCAAGATCTTGTTGCACTTCAGCCTAGGCAACAAGAGCGAAACTCCATCTCAAAAAAAAAAAAACAACAACTAAATTAGCCAGGCGTAGTGATGGGCACCTGTGGTCCCAGCTACTGGGGGAAGGGGAAGGTTGGGCTGGGGCAGAAAGATCAGTTGAGCCTGGGAGGCCAAGGCTGCAATAAGCCATGATCGTGCCACTGCACTCCAGCTTGGGTGACAGAGTGAGAACTTGTCTAAAATAAATAAATAAATAAATAGTTTCTTATACTTTCTCTAGAAAAACACTCAAAATTTCCTGTAAAATTACGAATCATTATTTGTGAATCTAATATTTGTACCTTTTCTCAAGCATGATTTTTCTGAATTTTTAAACATTGAATGCATGCCAAACATGAGAAAGCAATGTAAAATTGCCCATTGCACAATCACAGCCCCTTCCCAAACCTCCGCTTTCCCATACTTTTCTCCCAGCAGCAGGAAAGAGCCAGATGTGGTACCTAAATGAGACAATGGTTTAGTGAAATGGTAACATCCCGAGCATTCTGCATGGTCTACAGGAAAGGAGGACCTGCCTGAGCAGATCTGTGAGTGGGAAGAATGTGTTTTAACCAGGTGCTGTATCAGAGTCTGATCCCTGTCTTCTCCGCAGCTTCAACTCCTCTCCCTGGGCACTTACTCTGTCCCCATGCTCAGTGGGTGCACGCACACAATGTCAGAGCAAACTTCTCACTGCCCCTGAAAACAGTGTGCCGTCCCTAATCTATGTCTTGCCCTAAGCCGTTCTTTTCCCCTCCCTCTAAAACAACTGAAATGCCACCTTGTCTATGAAGTTTTCCCCCTCCTGCCCCCTGCAGCCTTGAGCACTCCTTCCTGTGTTCAGCTCTACTATAACACCATCACTCTGTAATGACTTGCCCATTTCTTCCATCAGGCCATGACTCCTAGAAGCAAAGAGCCCCCTCTTCTTCCAGCCACCAGCACACTGCCTGGTCTCTGGCAGGTGCCCTTAACATTTGGTGCATAAATAAGTGCCATCATTGCTATGACGAGGACAAAAGGTTCTTACACCAAGGTGAGTTTTAATGTCAAAAAAAAAAAAAAAAAAAAAAAATCCCCAATGCAAGCAAGCCTTTCCCTTAGGACTATCACCTTTTTTTTTTTTTTTTTTTTTTTTTTTTGAGGTGGCGTCTCACTGTGTCACGCAGGCTGGAGTGCAGTTGCATGATCTCGGCTTATTGCAACCTCTGCCTCCCAGGTTCAAGTGATTCTCCTGCCTCAGCCTCCCAAGTAGCTGGGATTACAGGTGTGCACCACCACACCCCGCTAATATTTGTAATTTTAATAGAGCCGGGGTTTCACCATGTTGGCCGGGCTGGTCTCAAACTCCTGACCTGAGGTGATCCGCCCGCCTCAGTCTTCCAAAGTGCTGGGATTACAGGCGTGAGCCACCGCACCCAGTCAGGAATATCACTTTGCCAGGACTTCCTTCTTGGCAGCCTCCCCTTCTCCAAGCCCCTGAAACTCCAGGAGGACCTAATGTTATTATTAACAGCTTATTAACAAAACTGCTGTGTATGGCCAAGCCTGGTAGAACACAGGGAGACAGCACCCAATGCTAAATGAATGTCGGAGTCATACAAGGTGTCTCTAGTAATTTTTTCTCCATTTCTGAAACTGTCCTTTACTCCATCCTCCATTATTCTTTGTACATACATCCCTGTGTGATCCCATTCATCGCAGTAAACCATCTACACAATACGATCCTCACTGACACCACAACTAGGTGAGTGTGATTTTTCTTCCATTCAAGGTTTGAGCTCACGGGGAAGAAAAACATTCAAAGTCTTACTCACTCCTGGCCAGGCGCGGTAGCTCATGCCTGTAATCCCAACACTTGGGAGGCTGAGGTGGGCGGATCACCTGAGATCAGGAGTTCGAGACCAGCCTGGCCAACATGGCGAAACCCCGTCTCTACTAAAAATACAAAAACTAGCCGGGAGTGGTAGGGGACACCTGTAATCCCAGCTACTCAGGAGGCTGAGGCTGGAGAATCACTTGAACCCTGGAAACAGAGGTTGCAGTGAGCTGAGATTGTGCCACTGTACTCCAGTGTGGGCAAAAGAGCGAGACTCCTTCTCAAAAACAAACAAAAAAGTCTTACTCATTCCTTATCGTTACAGAGGGCCTGACAAGGCTAGGGGCTCAGGCAGGACTGAATGCAGGGAGGGAGGTATGAGTGGAGGCACCCAGCCAGCCCTTTGCACATGTTCACATCATCCAAGCTCCAGGGAAGTGGGGCTGGGGAGATGCAGACATAACTCCAGTGCCCCAGGCGACTGTGCTGCTCTCAGTTCCTCAGCATCTGCCCGGAACGTGTTCCCTCCCTGACTAGATCACCACTGCTCTTGGTTTCATGTTCCCCTTTAGGGAGCTAGAGTAGCCATTTCTGCTTCTGTGGCGCCCTGAGTTTCTGCGTTAGTGCAATGTTCAGAATGTTACAGCGTAGGGGAACTCCAAAGCAGAAACTGCTGACAAAACAGAGCCCAGAGGTGGCAAAGAAAATCCCCAATGCCCAGAGTGCTGCAATTGGATGCCAAGGGCTGTGGCCTCTAATGCAGCCTGCAGAGAAGGTTGAAATGAATGCGGCAGTAAGGAGAAGCTACTGGAATCCTTCTTTGCCAAAAACAAAGGGCATTGACTAGGACACTTGAGCTGGAAGTGATGCCTTCTTCACTGCAGATGGAATCAGGCAATGACGATCGTTTTCTTTGTGTGTGTAGCCCTGAAGGGGCAGAGACTGCGGATCAGATCAGAACCTGCCCACTGCCTTCCCCTGTGGCTGCATCCTTTTAGCAGGGGTGACGGTGGTGACAAATGAGGGTCAGCAGTGACTGGCCCTCTGAAACAGATGCTGCTTTGGCTAGAACTGGACAGACTGCCGGCCAGCATGGGGGCTCTGCTAGGATCCTGAGGACACATCCTCCCTGCAGGAAGACAAGAGGCTCATCTGTCCAAATCCTGCTGGACAAGAGGGCACAGAGGAAGCATGACTTCACAGAATCTAGTCGACTTGGGCTTTCTCCTCTTATCCCTAGTTAGCGTACACACCTCCTGAAGAACTCCTGCAATGCCCACCCTGCACCTCGTTCTCTGGGTGACTACAGATTTTCCCTGGGGTCTTTCTATTCCTCACGGGGACAAAGGGCACCTCGCTCAGCCATCGTGCCTCAGGCCCGCCCTCTGGTGGCGAACGAGGAGTGTGCACGTGGTCACCTGCGTACTGGTCTCCAAGCCAGGGCAGGGCCTTGGAGATCACTTGTTTCTGTTGGAGTGCCCAAGTACCCGCCTCCGTCAGAATCACCCTGAACAGAACAGACAACCTGAACAGAATATCCGGAGGTAAGGTCCAGAAAGGTTTTTAAACTGGTCTACTTCTGGACACTTAGCGACAGATCCAGCCCACTCCACCCTCTATTTATAAAAGGAGGAAAACATGGACTAGGAGGAAGGGCTCATTCCCTACCCAGTGAGGGCTCCACTCACCACAGGGCATCACTGGTCTGCTGTTTGTCCAGTGGGAACATTATGAAAGAGTGGTAAATATTATCACTCTCATTCCCCTTGTCTGCCTTCTGGAAACAGTACAATCTTCTAAAATATTGTTATGCTGTCAGTGAGGAGGAAATTAACATTTGTTGAGCACCTACCATGCTCTAGGCATGGCATTGAGTGCTTTAAATACATCTGCTTTAATCTTCTCCAAAATCCTACTGGGAAAATCTTCAGATCCTCATTTTACAGACGAGGAGAGAAAAGCACAAAGAAACCTCTTACTTCAGGCCCAGATTCTAATTTGGGTCTGTGTGACCCCAAAGCCCAAGGGGCTAGTCCTTTTTTTTTTTTTTTCCCCCCTTTTCTGAGACTGAGTCTCACTCTGTTGCTCAGGCTGGAGTGCAGTGGCGTGATCTCAGCTCACTACAACCTCTGCCTCCTGGGTTCAAGTGATTCTCATGCCTCAGCCTCTCAAGTAGCTGGGATTACAGGTGCCCACTACCACGCCCGGCTAATGTTTGTATTTTTGGTAGAGATGGGGTTTCACTATGTTGGCCAGGCTGGTCTCAAAATCAGGCCAGGTCACAGATCCTGACCTCGTGATCTGCCCGCCTCGGCCTCCCAAAGTGTTGGGATTACAGGCATGAACCACCGCGCCTGGCCGAGGCTAGTTCTTTTAATGGTAAAGTGCTTGTTTAGTACAAACTGGGACCCCCCCTTGTGCAAGAAGTGGGCACAGGTGATCCACTGTCTTTCTTTACTCCTTCACTGTCCCCAGTCCACATTCCTTAGATGTTTCCCCTTCTCCTGAAATCAACTATCCATCTCTTTCTTTCCTCACCACCCAATGTAACTCAGTTTCACTCAGTGGCCCTGGCCCTCCCCTCACAGGAAACATGACAGACGAACATAAAGGTTTAATGAATAATAAACGCTCAGTGTGCTACTCTGCTAAAAAGAGAAGACCCTGGTTAGTAGAATTTCAGACACCAAGCCAGGCTGCTTGCATAAATAAAAGGCAAACTGTTTATCAAGTCTGCTGTGTGTGATCTTGCCCTTCTTTTTTTAATGTTTTACTTTTATTTTTAGTAGAGACAAGAGTCTCCCTATGTTACCCATGTTGGTCTCAAACTCCTGGCCTCAAATGATCCTCCCAAAGTGTTGGGATTACAGGCATGAGCCACCGCGCCCAGCTGATCTTACCCTTCTGTGCTTTCCCAGCCCTATCCTGTGCTATGTCCCCAAGCTCTCTCACGCCACAGCACACCGATCTCCTTCCTTTGCCTGCAGGGGCCCTTTGTTGCTGTTTTTCTCTCTTCTCCCATCTCTCCTTCTTGCCCATGCATCCCTGCTTCAGGGAGGCCCTCCGTGACCTCCCTCCTGATGCCAGCCCATGTATTCCTACTCTTCCCTGTCTCAACACTATCTCTTTAATAGCAACAATTATAATTTGGAAGTATGTTTGTGCATTTGTTTACTTGGGTATTTCCAGTCTGTCTCTACTTCTCAATTGCAAAGCCCCTAAGCCACCTAGTCCTCCACTCCACCTCGCAGTGACCACACAACACTCAACAAACAAGAGTTAAATGACAAATGAACAGGAGAACCTTTCTAAGGACATCTGTTCTTCAGCCCAGGTGACCGAGGCTTCATCTTCCACCTGTTGCCTCCCAGATATGTACCTGCCATTCTCTAATCCTGATTCATCTCAGGCTTTGGGTGTTTTTTGTTTTTGTTTTTTTTGTTGTGTTTTGTTCTGTTTTGTTTGAGACAGATTCTTGCCCTGTCACCCAGGTTGGAGTGCAGTGGCATGAGCATAGCTCACTGCAGCCTCAAACTCCTGGGCTCAAGCGATCTGCCTCAGCTCCCCCTTGTAACTGGGACTACAGGCATGCATCACCATGCCTGGCTAAGTCTTTTTATCTTTTGTATAGACAGGGTCTCGCTATGTTGCCCAAGCTGGTCTGGAACTCTTGGGCTCAAGCAATCCTCCCGTCTCGGCCTCCCAAAGCAGTGGGATTACAGTTGTGAGCCCTCACACCTAGCATTCACCCCAGGTTTTTAAAAGACCAGATGGTGAGGATTCACCTCAATGGATAAGGTCTCATGGCCTAGGTTCTAATGATCCACGGCAGAGCGTGCCGATTCCTTTTCTACTGGGATCTGTCCTTGGGAAGCATCAAGCCTCACATTCACAAAGCTCAGCTGTGCCTGGAGGTCCAATCATGATAACTGCAGCCGGGTTCCTCTTTTCAATCCGGCACTCAGGCTTGTACTCACCACAGCCAAAAAATATTGCAGATCCCCCCTCAACTGAGCCCTCCTTGATTCAGAATCCATGCCGATTCTGAAAAGGGCCAAGCAAAAGGGGTAACTATGAACTCTGAAAGTGTAAATAACATTTCAGGAGTTTTCATCCCTTAAAAGAACCCGCCACGATCGATGTACTGAAAACTGCTCACTCATCCAAAAACACGCCATAGCTCTTGGCCATTTGTCCATTTCGGTTCCCTAGAGGCCACTTTGGGGCGATTTATTAGCTTAGTCTGTGAATGCTTGAAAGTAGTCCATTTGGGTATTGTAAAGATTTAACAAAACTCTGACCTTTCCCGTAAATAAATTGGTCCTCTTTCTGCCCTCCTTACTCCCCCACCCTGTTTGTTTTCAAGGAGTGATAATTTATTACTGACCTTAAGTGCCAGCCCTCAGGAGACCAAGGGGAATCAGGAGGTGTTTACAAGTTCCCCATACACAGTCCCCTTCTTGTAGTACAATGCTGTAGAAAGAGAGGTCACAGAAGAATGGCACGTGATGCTTTACCAATACTTTACCAGCTCCACGCAAACTGTGCCCCTCTACCTAGGCTTGGGCTGGGGGCTCTCCACCCGCACAATGTCATCAACCCAACGACTGGTCTCCCTCCGGTTTCTGGGCACATCCATCGTCTCGAGAAACCAGATAGAACTCTTCCTATCTTCCTATCAAGCAGATAAGGAAATAACTGAAAGAATAAGCAGCCAAATGCAGTTGTGCTGTGAATAACCATCAGTCTCATTTGTGGGCTTTAAACTAAATTCTACATCTGTGGACAGTGTTTAAGTCCTGTGGGCACTGCCAAACCAGTGGAGGAATGAGTGCCTGCATATGTCCCTTGGGGCTCAGAAGTTCTCTCTGTTTCTTTAGAGAATTAGAAATGGAGGTAGAATAGTAAAAAGGCCACTTTGGCCGGGTGCAGTGGCTCACACCTGTAATCCCAGCACTCTGGGAGGCCGAGACGGGCTGATCAAAAATCAGGAGATCAAGACCACCCTGGCTAACACAGTGAAACCCTGTCTCTACTAAAAAATACAAAAAAAAAATTAGCCAGGCATAGTGGCGGGCGCCTGTAGTCCCAGTTACTGGGAGGCTGAGGCAGGAGAATGGCATGAACCTGGGAGGCGGAGCTTGCAGTGAGCTGAGATAGCGCCACTGCACTCCAGCCTGAGCAACAGAGCTAGACTCCGTCTTAAAAAAAAAAAGAAAAAAAAAAAGCCACTTTAAAGGGACAGGGCACTGATGGAAGAAAATAACACTGGAGCCTGGAGAGACTGAGTGGGAATTGATGCCCTTCATCTCTCCTCCTCTCCGTCTAAGGCCACTACCTCACCGGGGGCACCACCTTTGCATTCCCTGAGTGTGCCGGGCTGTTTGCGGCTCCACACTTGCGCTCACGTGCCTGCCTCTCCGAGCGTGCCCAGACCCTCTTGGACCCCTCACACCAGCACTCCTCTGTGCAACCATTCCTTAGCCCTCAGGTCCAGCTGGCCACTGCTTCTCTTATGCCCCCACTGGGGTCTGTACAGACTCTTGGCACAGTGCCAAAGCAGTCTCCTGGACTATTTCCTTGTAGTGTCTCCTTCTCTTAGACAGTAAGCATCTTGAAGACAAAGACTATACTTTCTCTCTCTTCAGCACCCACCATAAGGCCTTGCATGTAATAGGCAAACAAATTCTGAAAGGATGGATGGATGGATGGATGGATGGATGGATGGATGGATGAATGGATGGATGGCAGATGGGTGCGGTGGATGGATGAATGGATAAGTGGGTGGGCAGATGGATGGATGGATGGGTGGATAGATAGATGTATGTATGTATGTTCATATGGATGGATGGATAATTGGATGGATGTGTAGGTGTGTGGATGGATGGATGGATGGATAAATGAATGGGTGGTGGATGGATAGATGGATGATGGATGGATGGATGCTTGCATAGATAGATCATGGGTGGATGGACAGGCGGATGGATGGATGAATGGATGTTTGTATGCATGGATGGATAGGTGGGTGGGTGGGTAGGTGGGTGGGTGGGTGGGTGGGTGGATGGATGGATGGATGTGTGGGTGGACAAATGGATGGATGGATGGGTGAGTGGGTAGGTGGATAGATGGAGGAGTGGGAGGATGAATAGATGGATGATGGTTGAATAGATGGATAGACAGATGATGAGTGGATGGATGGATGGAAAAGTGGATGGATAGAAAAGTGGATGGAATAGATGGAAGGATGGACACTCAGGTAGATGGATAGACAGATGATGGGTGAATGGATGGACGGATGGGTGGGTAGGTGGGTGCACAATGGATAGATGAATAAACATATTACACAAATGTCCCCATTATAAAATGCAGTCACACTGGGACTTGAGTCTAACATAACCTTCCGAAGCACAACATTTACAACCAGGTCCTGTCTTAAGCCTCATCCATTTAGTTAAAGTTTCTAGGAGGACTGTGGGTGGCTTCTTTTCTATTCTTTTTCTTCTCATCATCTACTCCTTTCCCTCCTGTCAAGCCTATGAGAGGTTTGCCTTGAGAATGTTGTCAGTGTCCTTATCTGCCCTTCAGTCCTATGAGCCCCACTGCTTTGTCAACCACCCTCTGTTCATTTTGTAATCAAGTCCAAAGAGGACACACGTGTCACAAGTCCCTATCGTCCAAGAGTTAGTATTAGGTATTTTCTCTTTGAGAAAATATTCAGCATTTCACAGTAAGCAACTGGATAATTCCCTCAGGTTTACAATCCCCTCCTTTCTCCTGCAGGTCCCCTTTTGGGGGAGGGGGATCCTGTGATTTTTGTGTCTGAGCCCAGGCCCCTTCCAAGAGTCATCAACCAGAGCCTGCTCATCCCCCAGGTCCTCCCCTAAGATTTGTCTGACTTCTCTGTACTCCATCTGTCCACCCAGCAAGGTCATTTCCAGACCATCACTCTCTCATCAGCTTGCAGAAGCCCTGCCCTTCTGTGTACCGTCATCTCTGTCTCCAGGACACTTCTGCACATTTATTCAGGACATAATCAGCTGGGTTTTTCCGTGTTTATCTGGCACTGAGATGTGGCAGAGGCCACTAGCTCTTCATGAAATCCATGAAGGCTCTCCTCTTTTTCCAGGACACACAACTGGACTACATTTCCCACCCTCCTCGGCAGTGAGATGTGACAGAGTTCTAGCCAACGCAGTGCATCTCTTCAAGGCCTGGAACATAGACAACTCCCTCTTCCTCCTCTAGGCTTTTTCTCCAAGCTGACAGGATGACAGTCGCCCAGACAACTTTGGGAGCTATGTGTTGAAGATGTTAGAACCACCAGCAGCTTGACTTTTGAGTTAATTCCATGGAGCAGGGACCCTGCACCTTTCTCTGCCCATTCAACAGAAACATAAACCTTGAATTATTATGTGATAGACAAATAAACTCCTTTTGTGCTCGAGTCATTATATATAGTAGAGTCTATCTATCATAGCAGCAGTATTCTTTCTACCATAACTCCTAACTTAATCCTGTTTGAATTTAAAATTTGTGTGAAATACACCTACTCTCAGTTCCTTCACTTTGCTGACCCCTGTGACCTTGGCCTGCCCTTATCTTTAGCCATTCACTCCCAGGGCTATCTGAGTCCTCATCCCCTCACCACATTATCAAGACGCGATGAGCCACACTCTTCATTCATTGCCTGAACCACTGTCACCAGCAGCATCATTCCGCTATTCTTACCCTGCAACCTCCCAATCCTGGTGCAGCCCTAAAATTCACTATTCCTTCACCACTTCTGTGGGAGCAGCTACAGAACACTCATACTGCATTAAAGATTGGGACAAGAAGAAGTCATGATATCAAAAAGACATCTGCACTCATATGTTTACTGCAGCACAAGTCACAGTTGCAAAAATATGGAACCAACCTAGGAGCCCACTGACCATTGAGTGGATAAAGAAAATATGCTACATATACACCATGGAGTACTACTCAGCCATAAAACAGAATGATAAAGAATGATATAATATCTTTTGCAGTAACTTGGATGGAGCTGGAAGCCATTATTCTAAGTGAAGTAACGCAAGAATGGAAAACCAAACACTGTATGTTCTCACTTATAAGTGGGAGCTAAGCTATGAATACACAGAGGCATACAGGGTGATATAATGGACTTCGGAAACTCAGAAGGAGAAGGGTGGGAAGGGGGCGAGGCACAAAAAAACACTACACATTAAGTACAATGTACACTCCTTGGGTGATGGGTGCACTAAAATCTCAGACTTCACCACTATACAATTCATCTACGTAACCAAAAACCACTTGTACCCCAAAAGCTATTGAAATTTTTTAAAAAAAATCTTTTAAAAAGAAACTGGGACAGATCACTCCAGAAGAGCTTCCCCTGAAGACTTCCCACTGGTCCTTGACCTGGTCACCCTCTCACACCTCTCCGCAGCTGTCACCACCTTTGCCATGCTTCCTGGGTCATTCTCAATCATGTTCTCATGAGCTCTGTCTAGCTGGAGAGCCCAGTGCTGAACGAGGAATCACAAATGGAATAATGATTTGTAAGAGAGCATCATGCACAACCCTCTTTTCTCCTTCCCTAGGTCTCATAGGAAGAGGTCAGCCCATTCAAGGATTATTCCCAAATCCATGCTGTTTCCCACCCCGCCCTGCTCCCTGATCTCGAAGTCTTCCTCTCCACCCCTCAGTCCGTTGAGCTTGGAAACCTCCACCAGCTGTTCCCATCTCCCTGGCCCTGTGCTCCTCACCACGATTGTCGTCCCTTGCTGTTCCTACATGGTTAAGCTTCAGGAATGGTTATCATACACTCCTGACCTCCACTTCCTCAACTTCAACTTCCATTTGCTTCTCAACCCACTACAGTTGGCTTCTTCCCCTGACTCCATTAGAAATGCTGGGCAAACAGCATGCTAAGTGGAAGCTAATGCACACTTTGTGATCTTTATTTTAACTGAGCTCATTGTGATACTTAACATTATTGCCTCTACCTTTTTTCTTCCAACTTCCCCTCCCTTGCTTCTGTGATGCCTTTTTTTCTGGCTGTCTTCATGCTTTTATGACTCTTCTTTCCAAATGTTCATTGAGTTCCTCTTACCCAATCTTAAATATCAGTGATCCCTGAGGTTGTCTCCTAAGCCTCTTTCTCTGCCATAGTTTCAACAACTACCTAAATGTTTCTGACTTCCAAAGCTTTATTCCTGACCCTTTCCACACTTCATTCATTCATTCACTTATTCATTCATTCATCCATTCAGCAAGGTTACATTAAGTGACTTCTATGTGCCAAGGGATATGATAGTGAAAAAACCTACAACACCTCTGTCCTCATGGAAGTTACCTTCTACAAGGGGGTAGCCATTTAATTAATGGGTAAAGAAACAAATACACAGGATAACTTCAGATTGTGGTCAGTGCCATCAAGGAAATAAACAGAGGATAGAGAGGTGAAAAAGGTACTTTAGACAGGGTTGTCTAGGAAGGTCTTTCTGGGGATCTGACATTTAAGTGGGGATTTAGTCCCAAGAGCAAAAATCAGACTTTGCCTCTGGAGTGAAAATTCTGGACTTAGCCTCAGGCAGCAGAGTTCTAGACTTAGCCTCTGAAGGAATTAGCAGAACGTGGTGTCCGGGAGCTGAGTTCAGGACTTCATGTCTGGAAAAAGATATTGTGGCTTCAATTCATTTTTTTGCAGCAAAGTTTCTGACTCAATGTGTTAATTAAAAGGGAAGACTTAGTCTTTGGACTAAGATGAGAAGGAGGAAGCCATCTGGGAGAAGAGAGTTTATGTAAGAGAAAACAAAAACATGGAAGACTGAGATTAGGATGAGGTGGAGTGTTTTGGGAACAGAAAGGAGTCTAGTGTGACTGGAGAACTGTGAGCAAGAGAGAGTGATAGACACGAGTGTGGCCCTTTAAAAACCGTGCCACAAATTCTCTGGCATCCTCCTTATGAAAGGTGGGGTCTACATGCCCTCCCTTTGAATTTGGGTGGGCTTCTGGCTGCTTTGACCAGTAGAGTATGACAGACGAGATGCCTCCCAAGGACAGGTCACAGAAAGCATGGTCTGAGTTCAGACACAGGTGTGGGAAATCCAGCTACCCTAAGGCCACCCTGCTGTAAAGAAGCTCAAGCCATGGAGAGACCAATGTAGGAATTCCAGCAGAGAGTGCCCCCCAGCCCAGCCTTCCTGCCATGGTGCCAAAGTGACAGACGTATGAGCAAGAAAGACTCTGGAGGACTCCACCCCAGTTGTTCAAGTCACCCAAAGCCATTCAAGTTTTCCCAGATAAGGGCCTAGACATCGTGGAGCAGAGACAATGTATCCCTGCTCTACCGTGTTCAAATTCCTGATCCACAAGATCCATGAGCACAATGAGACTGTAGTTGGTCTTTGCCACTATATTTTGGGGCTATGTGTTGCACAGTAACATCTGCTTTGTACAACTGAAGTTAAAGCAGCAGACAGGGACCACATCTACAGGACTGTGGGCCATGGGAACAAATTCAGATTTTATTCTATGCTTTTTTTTTTTTTTTTTTGGTCACCCAGGCTGGAGTGCAGTGGCGCGATCTCGGCTCACTGCAAGCTCTGCCTCCTGGGTTCACGGCATTCTCCCGCCTCAGCCTCCTGAGTGGCTGGGACTATAGGCGCCGCCACGCCCGGCTAATTTTTGTATTTTTAGTAGAGACGATGTTTCACCATTCACAGGATGGTCTCGATCTCCTGACCTCGTGATCCGCCCACCTTGGCCTCCCAAAGTGCTGGGATTACAGGCGTGAGCCACCGCACCCGGCCAGATTTTATTCTGTTTAAAAGGAAACCATTTAAGCATTCTAATCAGGAACAACAAAATCTGACTCATACTTTTTACATATTATTCCAGCTGTAATGTGGTGGTACAAGGGTCACAGAGAGGCAACCAGTAAGAAGGTGAGAGTGGATTGTGGCTAAGACCAGGGCAAGGGCACTTGAGATAAATGGACAGAAGTGTCATTTATGTTGGAGGCAATAATAATAGTTACCACTTTTACAGTAATTACTGGGCCAGGCACTGTTCTCAGTGCTTTGCAAGTATTAACTCCGGTTAAGCCTCAGAATACATTTAAACCTGACAACAGCTCTGTGAGGTAGAGTGGAAACAAAGTGAGATTAAGGAACTTTCCTCAGGACCCAAAACTCACACGTGGCAGAGCCGGGAATCAAGCTCTGCAGTCTGACCAGTGTGTGTCCTTCCTCTTATCCACTCTTGTTTCTGCCGCCAATAAAAGTCGCCAATAGATTGGATGTGGAGTAAGTAGGAGAAAACTATCAAGTGTGAACTCTAGATTTGGGTATTGAATCAAAGTGAATGGTGGTATATAAATAAAACTATAATATCGAGTGTGAACTCTAGATTTGGAAATTGATTCAAATGTGAATGGTGGTACATTAACACAGGGGTCCCCAACCCCTGGGCTGCAGCCCAGTACCGGTCTGTGGCCTGTTAGGAACTGGGCCTCACAGCAAGTGAACCAGCATTACCACCTGAACTCCACCTCCTGTCAGATCAGCTGGCCAGTGGATTCTCATAGGAGCTCGAACCCTATTGTGAACTGCACATGGGAGGGATCTAGGTTGCGTGCTCTTTATGAGAATCTGACGAATGCCCTGATGATCTGAGGTGGGACCGTTTCTTCCTAAAACCATTCCCCAGTCCCTTTTTCCATGGAAGAACTGTCTTCTATGAAACTGGCCCATGGTGCCAAAAAGGTTGGGGACAGCTGTATTAATGGATTTAAGAAAGACCAAGTGAGGAGTGGGGTAAAGTGGGGGTGTGGGATTATGGGGGAGCTGATCAGGATTTCCACTTTATTAGGGGGATGGTTTCCACTGGGGCCATGGTAACTTGAGATGCCTTTCAGACATCCAAGTGGAAATCATAAGGCACTCAAGTGAGAAGTTGGGGCTTAAGATGTGTATTTAGGAACATCCACTCACGGATGGTAATTAAGTCAAAGAATTGTGTGACACCAGCTGAGGAGGAGGTAATGGTGGAGAGAAGAGGTTCAGTCCTGATATCTCTGATTCAACTAAAGAGAGGGTGGTCTGCAAAGAAGACTCAGACAGAGTGGCCAGAGAGAGGCAGAGTATTGGACACCAAGAACGGAGGGTATTTCAAGAAAGCCGGAGTGGTTGGCTAAGGCTGCTGAGAGGCAATATAACCACTCCCACATCCCATGGGCATCAACTCAGAAATGCCCAATGACCAACTCCAGTAGAGTCGTGCATTTCTCATTCTCACCCCCCTATCCCTCCCCCTGCTTCTTTCAAGGCTGCTGAGGGCAGGCGGAGGGTGAGATAATGGATGTGGCAGCAACTGTGTAGTGTAAGGTACCATTAATAACTGTGGACAGCTGCTCTCTTACAACTTCCCTTCCTCTAGCTCAATTTCAATTCTTCTTTAGACTTGGAGGCCTGACAAACACTCATCATATGATTAATGATGTTTCTTTCCTTTCTGGTTGGACAATGGGCGGAATCAGCACATTGTAACTGCTGGTGATTATATTTACATAGATCATACTAACGTCCACATGCACCTTTATTAAAAGGATAAAATTACACATATTACAGAGACAGAGGATGTTAATATTTGGAGAATACCAGTAGGAAATCTCCATCTGCCCAAAAATGATGGCTGCTTACTGTTTTAATGTTTCTGTTAAATCATAGAGACGAACCTGGCTCAAGTGAGATGTTGGGTATCACCAAGACCCATTCTTGCTGCTTGGGAGAGAGGAAGCCCTCGAATCCTTCCCCTAGAAGTTCTCATGGGGAGCAGCCCACAGAGCCTGGCTGTGAGCTGTGAGCTGTGAGCTGTGCACAGACTCATTTATGTCTGCCTTCAACATCAAGTAAATGGAGGTCCAGAATTTCCCAGGCCTGCAGATAGGTGCATCCCACCAGCAGAGGGCTGCAATCATTGTGAATAAAAGCTAACTGTGATCTTAAATAGAGAATAAAGTGAAAATAAATCCTTTGATTGGGCTCTGTCTAAAAGTATCCTAAGGCTTGTCTTATTCCTCATCTGTAAATAATCCACGGAAGGCCTGACCTGGAGAATGGAAATAGACCCTGTTTTGTGAAAGTTCTAAACACACAGCCCCTGCCACCCAGGTTCAGGCAGAGTGAGCTGCCAAGGCCGTCGGGCATGGTTGTGTCTGCTCCTGATTAATGATTACACCCTGTCTTTTGATGAACCAACTCTGCTTAGCATATCAGATTATCTCCCATGGACTAGCCATGGCAGAGCTGGGATGTGAGGCAAAGGAAAGTAGAGGAAGGACTTTTGTGCAATGTTTCAGCTCAGCACGCTGAGATGGGAACGTGGTCTCCAGGCGTGGTTGGTGAATTTAGGAATGAGCAGTGGGATTACTGAGACATCACAGATGACTGCAGTCCCAGGGGACTCCTCCCTGCAACCCTGACTTCCTGTTGAAACTTGCTGAATTTAATACAAGCTAGAGTATAAAAGATCTTGGGGTGGGTAGAGGGAACCTTGAGAAGCATGACATCAAAGCAAGAAACCATCAAGGAAAAGATCAATAGAGCCGATGATATAGAAAATTTAAGCGTCTTAATATACATAAAATTTAAAAGTAGATAAATTAATAAATAAATATTTGAAACCTATGAGTTAATATCCTTAATTAACTCTTTATGAATCATAAAGATGAATATTCCAAATTGCTTAAAGAACTAAGAAAAGCACATGAGCCAGCCACTCATAAAAGAAAAAATTAAATGCTCAGTAAATATAAGAAAATAGGTTTAACTTTACTAAAGGACAATTTTTAAAAATTGAGATCTTGTATTTTAGATGTTAAATAGATGGAGCCTGAAAAGATTGAAAATACTGTACTAAATGTTAACCAAAGTGTGAGGCAATGAGCTCTCTCATCTCTTTCACAGGAATGTAAATTGGTACAATCTTTGTGGAAGGAAATATGATTAAAATGTTTAATGTCTATAACCCTTGATACAGAAGTTTCTTTTCTGTAAATTTATTGTAAGGAAATAATGGGCAAATATTCATGTTTATGAAAGTTCTTCCTAGCACTACTAGAAATAGTTTAAACTGGGCGTAGTGGCTCATACCTGTAATCCTAGCACTTTGTGAGGCCGAGGCGAGCAGATTGCCTGAGCTGAGGAGTTCGAGACCAGCCTGGGCAACACAGTGAAACCTCGACTCTACTAAAATAAAAAAAGTTAGCCAGGCATGGCGGCATGCGTTTGTAGTCCCAGCTACTCGGGAGGCTGAGGCTGGAGAATTCCTGGAACCCAGGAGGCGGAGGTTGCAGTGAGCCGAGATGGCGCCACTGCACTCCAGCCTGGAAGACAGAGCAACACTCTGTCTAAATAAATAAATAAATAGTTTTAAAAATAGTAAAAACAATGGAGAATTGCTTAAATTCATGGTATATCTAACCATATGACTATATTTTTAATGTGTGCAACATATTATTAAATACAAAGAGCAAGATACAACAGAGTTTATACATTAGGATCCCATCTTTTTAAATTAATAGACTTTATTTTTTAGAGCAGTTTAGGTTTACAGAAAAAGAGCAGAAAGTAACAAGATTCCCATATATCCTTTTCTCCCCCCACCACAAGGCAAACACTGTTTCTCCTATTACTAATCTATTAATGTCTTGCATTAGTGTGATACATATGTTACAAGTGATGAGCCAATACAGTTACATTATTATTCACTGATGTCCACAGTTTACATTAGGGCTCACTCTTGGATGTTTGTCTATTCTATGGTTTTAAAAAGGTAATAAGACGTATCCACCACCACAGTATCTTGTAGAAGAGTTTCACTGTCTAAAAATTGCCTGTGCTCTACCTACTATTGCTCTCTTCCACTCACCCCTTCCCCAAGCCCATGGCAAACGCTGATCTTTTTACTGACTCCACAGTTTAGCTTTAGCAGAATGTCACAGAGTTGGAATCACATTATGTAGCCTTTTCAGATTGGCTTCTTTCTCTCAGCAATACACACTTAAGGTTCCTTCATTTCTTTTCATGACATGTAGCTCATTCCTTTTTATCACCGAGTAATATTCCATTGTCTGAATGTACCACAGGTTGTTTATCCATTCACCTACTCAAGGACATCTTGGTAGATTTCTAGTTCACGTAATCATGAATAAAGCTGCTATAAACATTTCTGTAGAGATTTTTGTTAGACATAAGTGTTCATGTCCTTTGAATAAATACCAAGGAGCACGTTTGCAGGATCATATGGTAAGATAATGTTTAGTTTTGTAATACACTGCCAAACTGTCTTCCAAAGTGGCTGCACCATTTTGCTTTTCTACCAGCAATGAATGAGTTCCTGTTGCTCACATCCTCACCAGCATTTGGTGTCAGGATGTGGAGCAACAGGAACTCTCATTCATTGCTGGTGACGATGCAATGAGATGCCACTACACATGAAAATCCAGGATGAATTTTGGCCATCCTAACAGGTGTGTACTGGTATCTCATTGTTGTGGGGTTTGTTTGTTTGTTTTAGAGAGAGTCTTGCTTTGTCACCCAGACTGGAGAGCAGTGGTGTGATCTTGGCTCACTGCAACCTCCACTGCCCAGGTTCAAATGATTCTCCTGCCTCAGCCTCCTGAGTGCTGGGATTACAGGCGTGTGACACAATGCCTGGCTATTTCTTTTCTTTTTTCTTTTCTTTTCTTTTTTTTTTTTTTTTTTTTTTTTTTTGTATTTTCAGTAGAGACAGGGTTTTGCCATATTGGCCAGGCTGGTCTCAAACTCCTGGCCTCAGATGATCCGCCTACCTCGCCTCCCAAAGTGCTGGGATTACAGGCATAAGCTACCTTGCCCGTTCTGATTGTTGTTTTAATTTGCAATTCCCTGATGATGTATGATGTGAAGCACCTTTTCACATGCTTATTTGCCATGGGTACATCTTCTTTGGAATGAGGTGTCTCTTACTATCTTTGGCCCCACTTTTTAATTGGGTTGTTTGTTTTCTTGTTGTTGGGTTTTAAGAGTTCTTTGTATATTTTGGATAACAGTTCTTTACCATATGTGTGTCTTTTGCAATTTTTTTCCTCCAAGTCTCTGGCTTATCTTTTCATCCTCTTGACTGTCTCTTTCACAGAGCAGAAGTTTTCTACTTTTGAAGTCCAGCTTATCAGTTAATCTTTTTCATGGATTATGCTTTTGGTGTTGTATCTAAAAAATCATCTTCTATGTATATTCTAAAGAGTTTTATAGTTTTCCATTTTCCATTTAGGTCTACAATGTATTATGGGTTAATTTTTCTGAAAGATGTGAGGTCTGTGTCTAGATTTATGTTTTTGCATGTGGTTGGCCAGTTGTTCCAGCACCATTTGTTGAAAAGGTTGTATTTTCAACATTGAATTGTCCTTGCTCCTTTATCAAAGATATGTCAACTATATCTGTGTGGGTTCCTTTCTGGGCTCTCTGCTCTCTTCCCTTGATCTGTTTATCTACTACACTGTCTTGGCAACTGTAGCTCTATAGTAAGTTTTGAAGTCAGATGGTATCTAATTTGTTTTTATCCTTCAATTTCATGTTGCCTATTCTAAATCTCCTTTGCCTCTCCATATAAACTTTAGATTCAGTTTGTTGATATCTACTAACAACTTGCTGGCATTTTGATTGTATCTAATGTGTAGATCAAACCAGGAAGATCTTGACAATCTATCTATGAACATGGAAAATCTTTCCATACATATATATATTGTTAGATTTATACCTAAGTATTTTTGGTACATAATAGTATGCTTTTAATGTAAATTCTAATTGTTCATTGCTGATATATACAAAAGCAACTGACTTTTGCATAATAATCTTATAGCCTACAATCTTGATATAATCATTTAATAGTTCCAGGAGATTTTAATGTTGATGATTCTTTGGGATTTATTACATATACAATTTTATATATGTGTGTGTGTGTATGTGTGTATGTATCTTATATATATAATACATGTATATGTATATATATTATATATGTATATATGCTAATATATATAACTACACATACAAGTATACATATAATTTTTTTTCACTCTGTCACCCAGGCTGACAATCACGGCTCACTGCAACCTCTGTCTCCCAGATTCAAGCAATCCTCCCACCTCAGCCTCCTTTGCAGCTGGGACTACAGGTACAGGCCCCCCCACCCAGCTAATTTTTTGTATTTTTTTTGTAGAGATGAGATTTCGCCACATTGCCCAGGCTGGTCTCAAACTCCTTGACTCAAGCTATCCACCTGCCTCAGCCTCTGGGATTACAGGCACAAGCCACTGCACCAAGCCTTTCCATATATTTAGATCTTCTTTGATTTTGTGCACAGGGAATTGTAGGTTTCCTCACATAGATTTTATACATATTCTGTTAGATTTATATCTATTTTTTTGGTATTAACATAAACAATAGTATGTTTTTAATGTAAATTCTAATTGTTCATTGCTGGTATATAGAAAACCAATTGACTTTTGTATAATAACCTTATATCCTACAATCTTGATATAATCATTTAATAGTTCCAGGAGTTTTTATTGTAGTTGATTCTTTGGGATTTATTACATAGACAGTGATGTCATATGCAAACAAAGTTTTATTTCTTCCTTCTCAATCTATATACCTTTTTTTTTTCTTTTCTTGCTTCTTGTATTACCTAGGATTTCAGTGCAATGTTAAATAGAATTGCTAAGAAGGGAAATCATTGGCCTTTTCCTATTGTTAGCAGGAAAATTTATGGCTTCTCACCTTAGATATGATGTTAGTCATTTGTGTAGATCTTTATCAAGTTGAGAAAGTTCCCTTATATACTGAGTTTTCCGAGACTACTTACACTAACAGGTGTTGAATTTTGTCGATATTTTTACTGCATCTACTGGTATAATCATGTGATTTTTTTTTTTTCTTCTTTAGCCTGCTGATGTGATTGTACTAATTGATTTTGAATGTTGAACTACTCTTGTAAACCTGGAATAAATCCCACTGGTTCTAATGTAGAAACTCTTTGTATATATTGTTGCATTTTATTTGTTAATATTTTGAAGAAGTTTTACATTTATATTCATTACAGATACTGGTCTATGGATTCTTTTCTTGTAATGCCTTGTCTGGTTTTGGTATTAGGGTAATTTTGGCCTCATAGAATGAATTAGGAGGTTCCCCACTGCTTCTGTTTTCTGGAAGAGATTATAGAGAATTTGTATAATTTACTCCTTAATTATTTGGTTGATCAAGATGGATAAAAGACTTAAATGTAAAATCCAAAACTATAAAACCCTGGAAGACACCTAGACAACACCATTCTGGACATAGGAACCGGCAAAGATTTCATGACAAAGATACCAAAAGCAAACACAACAAAAGCAAAAATTGATAAATGAGATGGAATTAAACTTAAGAGCTTCTGCAGAGCAAAAGAAACTATCAACAGAGTAAACAGAAAACTTACAGAATGGGAAAAAATATTTGCAAACTATGAATCTGGCAAAGGTCTCATATAGAGCATCTATAAAGAACTTAAACAAATTCACAAGAAAAAAAAACAACCCCATTAAAAAGTGAGCAAAGGACATGAACAGACACTTTTCAAAAGAAGACATACATGTAGCCAACAAGCATATGAAAAAAAGCTCAGTATCTCTGATCACTAGAGAAATGCAAATTAAAACCACAGTGAGATACCATCTCACATCAGTCAGAACAGCTATTATTAAAAAGCTAAAAAATGGCTGGGCACAGTAGCTCATTCCTGTAATCTTAGCACTTTGGGAGGCCGAAGTGGGTGGGTCACAAGGTCAGGAGTTTAAAACCAGCCTGGCCAAGATGGTGAAACCCCGTCTCTACTAAAAATACAAAAATTAGCTGGGCGTGGTGGCAGGCATCTGTAATCCCAGCTATTCGCAGGCTGAGGCAGAGAATTGCTTGAACCCAGGAAGCAGAGGTTTCAGAGATCATGCCACTGCACTCCAGTATGGTTTACAGAGTGAGACTCTGTCTCAAAAAAAAAAACAAAACAAAAAAGGGGGGAAAAATAACAGGTACTGATGAGGTTGCAGAGAAAATGGAACACTTATGCACTGTTGGTGGGAGTATAAATTAGTTTAATCATTGTAGAAAGTAGTGTGGTAATTCCTCAAAGAACTAAAAATAGAACTACCATTCGACCCAGCAATCCAATTACTGGGTATACACCCAAAGGAACATAAATTGTTCTACCATAAAGACACATGCATGTGTATATTCGTTGCAGCACTATTCAAAATACCAAAGACCTAGAATCAACCTAAATGACCACTGTAGATTGGATAAAGACAATGTGGTATATATATACTGTGGAATATTATGCAGTCATAAAAAAGAATGAGATCATGTCCTTTGCAGGAACATAGATGGAACTGGAAGCCATCATCCTCAGCAAACTAATACAGGAACAGAAAATCAAATATTGCATATTCTCACATACAAGAGGGAGCTAAGTGATGAAAACACATGGACACAAAGAGGGGAACCACAGACACTGTAGCCTACTTGAGGATGGAGGGCAGGAGGAGGGGAGAAGATCAGAATAAAATAAGTATTGGGTACTAGGCTTAGTACCTGGGTGATGAAACAATCTGTACAACAAACCCCCCATGACATAAGTTTACCTATATAACAAACCTGGACATGTACCTCTGAACCTAAAATAAAAGTCTAAAAAAATATTTGATTGAATTCACCAGTGAATGCATCTGGGCCTGGTGCTTTCTGTTTTGGAACGTTATTTTCAATTCTATTTCTTTGATAGCAATAGGTCTATTCTGATTATCTATTTCTTCTTGTGTGAGTTTAGGTAGATTGTGTCTTTCAAAGAATTGGCCCATATCACTTACATTATCAAATTTGTGGACATAGAGTTGTTCATAATCTTCCTTTATTACCCTTTTAATGTCCATGGGATCAGCAGTGGTGGCCTTCCATTTCTAATATTAGTAACTTGTGTCTTCTCTCTTATTTTCTTAGCCTAGATAGAGTTATATCAAAAGCTATGGGTTGAATGTTTGTCCCTTCAAAACTGACATTAAAACTTCATCCCCAGTGCAGCAGTGTTGAGAGGTAGACTCTTTGGAAGGTGACTGGGTCATGAGGCCTCTGCACTCATGAATGGATTAATTCATTCACAGATTAATCAATTAATGGGTTATTGAGGAAGCGGGCTACTTATCACAAGAGTGGGTCTGTTATAAAAGCCAGTTTGGCAGTCTCTCATAAGTGCTCTCACATGTGATGCCCTGCACCTCCTCAGGACTCTGCAGAGAAGAGTGTCCACCAGCCAGAAGGCCCTCACCAGACACAGCACATGGACCTTGGACTTCCCAGCCTCCAGACCTGTAGGAAATAACTTTCCTTTGTTTATAAATTACCCAGTCTCAGGTATTCGTTTATAGCAACAGTAAATGGACTGAGACATCAATTGTACTGATCTTTTCAAAGAATCAGCTTTTAGTTTTATTTTCTCTTTTGATGTCCTGTTTTCAATGTCATTGATTTCTGCTCTAATTATTATTATTTCTTTTCTTCTGTTTACTTTGAATTTAATTTGCTCTTCCTTGTCTAGTCTCATAAAGTGGAAGTTTAGATTATTGGTATTAAATATTTCTTCTTTTCTAATATATGCATTTAATGCTATAAATCTCTCATTAAGCAGTGCTTTTGCTGCAGCCCACAAACTTTGATAAGTTGCATTTTTATTTTCTCATAGTTAAAAAATATTTTTAAAGTTTCTCTTGAGATTTCTTCCTTGACCCATGTGCTATTCAAGCATATATTGTTTAGGCTGTGTGCAGTGGCTCACACCTGTAATCCCAATGTTTTGGGAGGCTGAGACAGGAGATTGCTTGAGCCCAAGTGTTTAAGACCAGCATTGGGGCCGGGCGCGGTGGCTCAAGCCTGTAATCCCAGCACTTTGGGAGGCCGAGACGGGTGGATCACGAGGTCAGGAGATCGAGACCATCCTGGCTAACACAGTGAAATCCCGTCTCTACTAAAAATACAAAAAATTAGCCGGGCGTGGTGGCGGGTGCCTGTAATCCCAGCTACTGCGGCTGAGGCAGGAGAATGGCATAAACCCGGGAGGCGGAGCTTGCAGTGAGTTGAGATCCGGCCACTGCACTCCAGCCTGGGCTACAGAGCGAGACTCCGTCTCAAAAAAAAAAAAAAAAAGACCAGCATTGGCAACATAGTGAGACCCTATCTCTACAAAAAATTTAAAAATTAGCCAGGCATGGTAGCATGCATCTGTAGTCCCAGCTACTCAGGAGACTGAGGCAGGAAAATTGCTTGAGCCCAGTTCAAGGATGCAGTAAACTATGATTATGCCACTACACTCTAGCCTGGGAGACAGAGCAAGACCTCATTTCTAAAAATTAAATACAATAAAAGTATATTCTTAAAGTATTTGGGAATTTTCCAGCTATATTCCTGTTTTTGATTTCTAGTTTAAGTTCATTGTGGTTTGAGAGCTTACTTTGTGTGATTTCTATTCTTTTGAATGTGTTAAGGGTGTGTTTTATGGCCTGGAATGGTGAATGTTCCATGTCCCATATAAGCTTGAGAAGAATGTGAATTCTGCTGTTGTTGGGTAATGTATTATACAAATTTCAGTTAGATCTATTTAGTTGATGGTTTTATTTGGTTCTACTATGTCCTTACTGATTTTCTGTCTGCTGGATCTGTCAGTTACTGACAGAGGGGTGTTGAAGTCTACAACTATAGTAGCAGATTTGTTTATACCTCCTTGAAGTTCTACCAGTTTTTGCCTCATATATTCTGATGCTCTGTTATTAGGCACATATATAGTAAGGATTGTTATATCTTCTTGGAGAATTGACTTCTTTATCATTACATAGTGCCCCTCTTTATCCCTGATAATTTTCCTAGCTCTGAAGTCTACTTTGTCATAAATTAATATAGCTATTCTTACTTTCCTTTGATTTGTGTTAGCATGGTGTGATGGTAGATTGGGGCTGTCAACTTGACTGGATTAAAAGATACCCAGATAGCTAGTAAAGGATCAGTTATTCTCAGTGCGTCATTAGGCACTGAAACCATCCCTCTTCTGCTGAAAGGGTTTGGCTTTTGATTAGAATAATTGGGTTGCCCCAGGTATGTCTACGAGGGTGTTTCTGGAGGAGATTAGTGTGTGAGTCACTGGACAAAGTGGGGAAGATCCAGATGTAATGTGAGTGGGCACCATCCAATTGATTGGGAGCCTGGATGGAAGGCAGAGGAAGGGTAAACTCTCTCACTTCCAGAGTCAAGATGCCCATTTTCTCCTGCCCTTGGGCATCAGAACTCTGGGTTCTCCAGCTCTTGTGCTCTGGGACTTACACCAGATCCCCTCTCCCCACTAGCTCTCAGGCCTTTGGCTCAGACTGAGAGTTATACTATAGGCATCCTTGCATCTGAGGCCTTCAGACTTGCACTGAGCCAGCTACCAGCTTCCCTGGTTCTCCAGCTTGCAGACAGTCTGTCATGGGAATTCTCAGCCTTCATAACAGAGTGAGCCAATTCCTCTAATAAGCCACTTGTCATCTATCTATCTATCTATCTATCTATCTATCTATCTGTCTACCATCAGTCTTCTTTTCTGGAGAACCCTGACTAAAACACATGACATATCTTTCTCCATCCTTTTACTTTTAATCTATCTGTATTTTTATATTTAGGGTGGGTTTCTTGTACACAGCATATAGTTACTTCTATTTTGCTTTAATTCATTCTGGTAATCTCTATCTTTTAACTGGTGTATTTATGATTAAGATTTAAGTGATTATTGATAGTTGGATTAATATCTTCTATGCTTATTACTATTTTATATTTTTGTCCTTGTTCTTTGTTTCTTTTTTGTCTTTCGCTCTTTTTCTGCCTTCTGTCATTTTAATTGATTACTTCATGTAACTCCATTTTCTCACCTCTCAAAAAATCAATTATGTCCTTTTTTAGCTTTCTCTGGTCATTGCCCTTGAGTTTGCAGTATACATTTACAACCAATTCAAGTCCACATTCAAATTATACTATACCACTTCATCACAGGTGATGCACATACCTTAGAGCAGACTATTCCCAATGCTCCCATCCCTTGTATTGTTACTTTCCCTTATTTAATTTATCCATAAGCTATAACTACCAAATATATTATTATTGTTTCTGTTGTTATTTTGGACAAACAGTTATCTGTTGGATCAATCAGGAATTTAAAAAAGACTTTATTTACTTTATTTTACCTTCATTTATTTCTCTCTAACATTCTTCCTTTCTTTAAGTAGATCTAAGTCTCTTTTTAAGTCATTTTCCTTCTCTCTGAAGAATTTCTTTTAACATTTATTGCAGTGTCACTGGTGACAAATTCCCTCAACATTTGTCTGGGAAAGTCTTTATTTATCATTCAGTTTTGAAGGACAATCTTGCTGAATACAAAATTCTAGGTTGGTGGTTTTTTTCTTTCAACTTCTTTCACTTCACTCTCTTCTTGCTTGTATGGGTCTCAAGAGAAATCCAGTATGATACTATCCTTGCTCCTCTCTATATAAAGTGCTTTTTATTTCTGACTTCTTTCAAGGTTTTCTTGCTGTCTTTGATTTTCTGCAGCTTGAATGTGATATGCCCAGGGATAGATTTTGTAGTACTGATCCTGCTCGGCGTTCTCTGAGCTTCCTGTACCTGTGGTATGCTGTCTATCATTAATTTTGAGAAATTCTCAGTCATTATGGCTTCCAGTATGTCCCCTGTCCCTTTCTCTCTTTCTGCTCCCTCTAATATCACCTTTATAGATATGTTAAATCTTTGATAATTTTCCTGTATTTCTTGGATATTATGTTCAGTCATTTTCGTTGTTTTCTCTCTCTGCATTTCCATTTTGGAAGTTTTTACCGACATTTCTTCAAGCTCCCTGATTCTTTCTTTGGCTGTGTCCTTGCCTCTTGATCAATCAAATAAAAGGCATTCTTCATTTCTAGTATAGTGTTTTCTTTATTTCTAGCATATCCTTTTGATGATGATGATGATTATCATTATTATTATTAGTTTGAGGCAGAGTCTCGCTCTGTCACCCAGGCTGGAGTGCTGTGGTGTGATCTCGGCTCACTGCAGCCTCTGCCTCCCAGGTCCAAGTGACTCTCCTGCCTCAGCCTCCCAAGTAGCTGGGATTATAGGCACTTGCCACCACCCCTAGCTAATTTTTGTATTTTTAGTAGCGACAGGGCTTCCCCATGTTGGTCAGGCTGGTCTCAAACTCCTGACCTCAAATGATCTGCCCGCCTCAGCCTCCCAAAGTGCTGGGATTATAGGCATGAGTCACTGCACCCGGCCTATTTTTTGTTTGGTTTGGTTTTGTTTATGAGATGAGGTCTCACTGTGTCACCCAGGTTGGAGTGCAATGGCACAATCACAGCTCATGGCAGCCTCAACCACCAGGCTCAAGTGATTCTCCTGCTTCAGCCTCCCAAGTAGCTGGGACCACAGGCATGCACCACCATGTCTGGCGATTTTTTTATTTTTTTATTTTTTTTAAGAGAGGAGGTCTCACTATAGTGCTTAGGCTGGTCTTGAACTCCTGAACTCAAACAATGTTCCTGCCTCAGACTCCCAAAGTGCTGGGATTACAGGCATAAGCCACTACACATGGCCTGATTATTATTATTATTATTACTGTTAGGAGTTTAGGAGTAGAGGTTTAATAGGTAAAAGAAAGAGAAAGGAAAACAGCTCTCTCTCTCTAGTGTGAGAGAGGGGACTTCTGACAGGAAAAGGCCTTGATTATTGTTTTTTAATCCACACAAAGTGTAAGTCATTTATTTCTCTTCTAGCTCTGGGCTCAGTACATAGATGGCTTCTCTTCACCCTTTGGGTTGACAATTTTCTCCAGGTTGCTTCTGAAATTATGATAAAGCTTAGCATAGAAAGCCCTCAGGTCAAGCACAGTGTCCCCGATCTCCCCACAGGGTACCTCATCTTGCCTGTGCACCAAGGCCTGGTAATAATCCATTACATGAATTTCCTGGGAGGCCTTGGCGACAGCATCTCCGTGTTCTGAGAAGTACTTAGACGTGGCTGTCTGGAAGGTTTCCACTTTGGTCTTGACTGCATTCATCCTTTCCAGCATCTTCTCCTGGAGTGATACCCCAAAATAATGTCCATCCTCAATCTTGGGGATCAGATGCTGGATCCATGTGATCACCAGAATTCATTTCTCTTTGAGAGTCCAGACTTCGGTCTTAACCAGGGAAACAGGAACAGGACCTTCTCATGCCAGGGGAGACTTCTTTCTTCGCCTGCTTATCTGTTTCCAACTCGTCATTCTTGGATAGAGGGTCTGGGATGGGGATTTCAGTGGTGCTCAGAGGGAGGTCAGATCAGCCGCATTGAAGGAGTCCTCTTGCAAGAGCTGATTCAGATACGATTTTCTGTGGCAAGAATCTGTAGGGGAATTCCTCAGTCTCCTGGAAAAGATTTTGCCTGAAGACCTCCACCTGCTTTCAGGCATCCCCACTCAGGTGCACTCCACAAGGCTTGGCCATGCTGCTCCAGGTGCTAGATCTCTGGTCTCCTGGCTAGTCCTGATTCTTTATTAAAGTTACCATCTCTCTGCTTATATTATGCATCTGTTCTTGCATGTTTTTCACTTTTTCCATTAGAGGCCTTAACACATTAACCATAGTTATTTTAAATTCCCTGTCAGGCTATCCAAAATCTCTACAATATCTGGGTCTGGTTATGATGCTTGTTCTGTCTCCTCAAATTGTTTTTCGTCTTTCAATTTGCCCTGTCATTTTTTGTTGAAGGACAGATACAATGTACTGAGTAAAAGGAATCTGGTTCTTGCTACTGCAGTGGGCTTCTGCTCCAGTAAGCCTTTTTCTTTTTTTCCAGTCAGGGTCTCTCTCTGTCACCCAGGCTGGAGTGCAGTGGCACAATCTTGGCTCACTGCAACCTCCACCTCCTGGGTTCAAGCAGCTATCTTGCCTCAGCCACTCGAGTAGCTGGGATTACAGGTGCGTGCCACCACACCCAGCTAATTTTTGCATTTTTAGTAGAGATGGGATTTCGCCATGTTGCCGCCAGGCTGGCCTCCAACTCCTTGGCTCAAGCAATCCACCCACCTCGACCTCCCAGAGTTCTGGCATTACAGGCATGAGCCACCGCTCCTGGACTCCAGTAAGCTTTGATTCTGTGTATTAACTTCTCTCGCCAATTGTAGGTGAAATGTCTTGCCTTGTGACCTCAATCATCTGACTGATAAAGAGTTGTTGATTTTGGGTTTCTGCAGGCTTTTTCTTGTTGTGAGAATAGAAGTCATAACTCACAAGTACCTAGCATCTCAGATAAGAAACTAAAAGCCTTCTCACTGAATCCCAATTATGTAACATTTATGTTACATACAATTAGGTGTATATACACATAATAAATGTAAATGTGTCTAATTTATTTTTAAAGGACTCTATAAAGATAGACACCAAAATGCTAATATTTTTGATATCTGTTGAGCAGATGGTGTAATCTATGTAGAAGGTCTAAAAGAATCAACAAAAAACTGGAACTGATAAGCAGTTGTAGCCAAGTTGCAAGATACAAGTTTAATATATAAAAGTCCATTGCTTTCCTGTATACCAACAATGAATAAGTGGGATTTATAATTAAAAACACAATACAATTTACATGAGCAACCACGAAATTATACCTTTAGGTATAAGCCTAACACACACATCCAAGATCTGTATAAGGAAGCCTATAATTTTTTGATGAAAAAAATCAAAGAAGAACTAAATAAATGAAGAAATATTCCCATGTTCATTGATTGGAAGACAATATTGTCAAGATGTCAGTTCTTCCCAACTGGATCTATACATTCAACACAATCAAAATCCCAATCAAAATGCCAGCAAATTGTTTGTGGATTTCAACAAATGAAATCTAAAGTTTATATGAAAAGTCAAAAGACCCAGAATAGGCAACATGAAATTGAAGGAGTAGAACTAGTCAGATACTTCCTGACTTTAAGACTTAGTATAAAGCTATGGTTGTCAAGACAAACAGATCAAGGGAAGAAAGCAGAGAGCCCAGAAAGAGACACACATAGATATAGTCAACTTAGCTTTGCTAAAGGAACAGGGAAATTCAGTGCTGAGAATTTTTTTCTTTTCTTTTCTTTTTTTTTTTTTTTTTTTTGAGACAGAGTCTCACTGTCACTCAGGCTGGAGTGCAGTGGCATGATCTCAGCTCACTGCAACCTGCGCCTCCTGGGTTCAAGTGAATCTCCTGCCTCAGCCTCTGGAGTAGCTGGGATTACAGGTGCATGCCACCACACCCAGCTAATTTTTTATATTTTTAGTAGAGATGGGGTTTCCTTTGGCCAGTATAGTCTTGAACTCCTGACCATGTTAACCAGGCTAGTCTGGAGTTCCTGACCTCAAGTGATCTGCCCACCTACTTGCCAAAGTACTGAGCTTACAGGCGTGAGCCAACGCGCCTTGCTAAGACACTTTTTAAATTCCCTTTTGATATGTTCTTTGAGCCAATGGTTGTTCTGGAGTGTGTTTTGTTTCCACATATTTGTGAAGTTTCCCATTTTCCTGCTGTTATAGATTAGTAGTTACATTTCACTGTGGTTGAAAAAGGGACTTAGAATTATTTTGAATGTCTTAAATTTGTTAAGACTCATTTTGTGGCCTAATATGTGATCTATCCCAGAGAATGTTTTGTGTGTGCCTGAGAAAAACATGCATACTTCTGCTGTTGGATAAGAAGTTCTGCATGTGGTGGTTTGGTCCATCTGTTCCATAGTGTTGTTCAAGTCAGCTGTTTCTTTATTGATTTTCTGTCTGGATGTTCTATCCCTTATCCTAAGTGAGGTATTGAAGTCCCCTACTATTAATGTATTGCTGTCAGTTCCTATCCTCAGATCTGTCAATGTTTGCTTTATATATTTAGGTGCTCTGATGTTGGGTGTGTACATGATTGTTATATTTTCCTGTAGAACTGACCTTTTTATCATTATAAAATGATCTTCCTTGTGTCTACAGACTGAAATAGACCTAAAGTCTATTTTGTCTGATATAAGTATAGCCACCTCTGGTTTCTTTTGGTTGCTATTTCTATAAAATATCTTTTTCTATCCCTTTACTGTCAACCTACATGTGTCTTTAATTCTAAAGTGGATCTCTTCATTTTGTACACTTCACAGAAGTGTACAATTTTGTACATTTTGTACAATTCACAGAAAAGCTGTCTTCTCAAAAGGACTTTTAGAAGTAAAATGATAACATCACATCTAAGTGACACATGTACTTATATCCATCGGGTTGGTGGTGGAGAGGAACTGGAAGAAATGAAGGATTTTAGACCAGAACAATATAGAAGATACTTTCAGATATAACCATTGTTACATGTGTGTAGCTTATTCAATACTATTGTGTATACAGAAGACAAACTTAAGTCTTTATTTGAAACATCTAGTCCGTCTAGGTGTTTAGAAGTGCACAAAGTATATTAGATGTAGAGGTAATAAAGAACACATTGTGTAAATATCCTTTTGTAAAATTCGTATGAAATATTGTCTTTTGGAAATTGAATGATCACACCACTTCTCTGAGCAGTACACATTACTATATTCATGCTGGTTCAGGAAGAAAAGAGGAGAAGGAATTGCAAAGGGTTTGATATCAGTGTGTGTATAGTGAGGCACAATTGGCCACTGTCCTTATGTCCATGCATTGTCTTTTACTTGACTGTGTTTATACCATACATAAAAGACAAGCAAGTCCTGATTTACAACATCTAGTCCTTCTAGATGTTAAAAAGGTCGCCAGCGTATGACAAAAGGAGGGTTAGTAAACTAATACATTGAGTCTATTTTGTGTTAAAATTCATAGAAAAGACTGTTCTTAACCCTTATGGAAGTGAAATTGTGAAAATCCCTGCTAAGTACTATAGATGCTTATATCTGCCCATTGGGTTGACAGAAGTAGGAAGGAAAAGGGTTCCAGGCTAGAATATTCCTATTTAAAAGATACTTTCAGGCTGGGTACAGGGGCTCATGCCTGTAATCCCAGCACTTTGGAAGGCTGAGGCAGGTGGATCACCTGAGGTCAAGAGTTCAAGTCCAGCCCGGCCTGAAATTATCTTTTAAATAGGAACACCCTGAGCAAACAATGTATGATAAAAAGTAGAGCTAGTGGCTGGGTGCAGTGGCTCATGCCTGTAATCCCAGCACTTTGGGAGGCCGAGGTGGACGGATCACCTGAGGTTGGGAGTTCGAGACCAGCCTGAGCAACATGGTGAAACCCTCTCTCTACTAAAAATACAAAATTAGCTGGGCGTGGTGGCACATGCCTGTAATCCCAGCTACTGGGGAGGCTGAGGCATGAGAATTGCTTAAACCCTGGAGGCAGAGGTTGTGGTGAGCCAAGGTCCCGCCGTTGCACTCCAGCCTGGGCAACAAGAGCAAAACTTCATCTGAAAAAGAAAAAAGGTAGAATCAGTGAATTAGCTATTTGTAAATATCTTATTATAATGGATAGAAAAAAATGCACCTTGGATACAGAATTGTTAACCCCTCCCTGAGCAGTGTATGTTAGGACTTGTTAGGCAGGCAGCAGAGGAGCAGAAGGAAATGTGAAGGGAGAGATGTATGCAGATGTGTTCATATTTACATTTTGACTGTAGCCAATTGATGTATGTGCATCTCTTTGGCTGAAGTGCAGGAACAAATTAAGTAATTCAACGGAAATATACCCCCTTGCTAACATTTGAATGGTATATATCTGATAATGAATTATCTTAGAAACTATACTTGGTGTACTCTGTTGCTTTATGTTTCACTTTAAATTGAACACTACGGAAACGCAGTATTTTAATCGGAATTCCGCCAACACCTTTATCTAGAGTAGTGTTGCCATTTTTGTCTTCTATGAAATTTTTATCCCAAAAGAGGTGGGATTATACTTTTTTCTAACAGATTGAGTCGGTGTCGTGTATTCTTGGTTATCAAAATATTCATATCACTTTGGGATTTTAAATTGGTAAATTATTCATGATGTGTGAAAAAGCGTGATACATATATACTGTATGCTCTCACTCCAATAAAATTGGATGTTGTGTCTAAACACACACAGGACCTAGAAGGACACAGCAAACTGTAAACTGCCTGTGATTGTGGACAACTTCGTTCTTGCTTCTTGTGTTTTTCATTTTCCTATAATGCATGTATTAACTTTTTAAAAATAAAAGTTAGGCCCGGTGTGGTAGCTCACTCCTGTAATCCCAACATTTTACGAGGATGAGGCAGAAGGATAACTTGAAGCCAGAGTTTAAAACATGCCTGAGAAACAGAGCGAGACCCCCATCTCTACAAAAAAAAAAAAAAATTAAAATTATAATAGTTCAGCACAGTGGTACATGCCTGTAGCCCCAAATACTCAGAAGGCAGAGGCAAGAAGCCCAGGAGATGGAGGTTCCAGTGAGCTATGATCACACCACTACACTCCAGCCTGGGCTACAGAACAAGACTGCCACCTCAGGGAAAAAAAATGTTTTTTTAATAAAGGTAATTTTTAAAACCTGGAAACAATAAGTAAAGTGTATCTATTATAGACAGCATATGACTGGATCTTGTTTTTCATTCATTCAGTCACTCTATACCTTTTGTGGGGTTTTTGTTGTTTTGTTTTGTTTTTGAGACAAGGCCACTCAGACTGTCACCCAGACTAGAGTTCGGTGGCGAGCCCACTGCATCCTCAACCTCCCAGCCTCAAGCGATCCTCCCACCTCAGCCTTCCTAGTAGCTGGGACTGCAGACATGTGCAACCACCTCACTGATTTTTAAAATTTTTTTGTAGATATGGGGTTTCCCTATGTTAAAGACATAGTTTGAGCCCAGGCTGGTCTCAAACTCCTGGGCTCAAGCAATCTTCCCACCTGGGCCTCCCAAATTGTTGGGATTACAGGCATTAGCCACCACACCCAGCCTCTATACCTTTTGATTGGTGAGCTTAATCCATTTACATTTAAGTAATTATTGATGAGGACTTACCATTGCCATTTTGTTAATTATTTTCTATTTGTCTTGCATTGTTTTGACTCTTGTTTTCTTGCTGTCTTCCTTTGTTTTTTGATGATTTTTGTAGTAATATGCTTTGAATTTTCGTCTTTTGTGTATCTGTTACAGGTTTTTTTCTTTGCTATTAAAGGCTTGTGTAAAATATCTTATAGTTTTTAACCTTCTATTTTAAGTTCAATT
This sequence comes from Chlorocebus sabaeus, assembly GCF_047675955.1. Taxonomy (NCBI): domain Eukaryota; kingdom Metazoa; phylum Chordata; class Mammalia; order Primates; family Cercopithecidae; genus Chlorocebus; species Chlorocebus sabaeus. Next base: position 26,130,520 of record NC_132911.1, on the reverse strand, counting down.
GCATACAAAAACACTACCATTTTACTCCCCCACACAAGCACTTTGTACTCTTGTAGACAAAGAATGCATCTTTTTATATCATATATCCGTTAGCGACATTTTCTCTATTAACTTTTATATTAGGATTAAAAGTTATTTATACACCATCTTTACAGTGTTACATGAATCTGTCTACGTCTATATATTTACCTTTCCCTTATGCTTTCATATGCTTGTGTGTGTGTTGCTGTTTAGGATAATTTTATTTCAATTTAAATAAGTTTCTAAAGCATTTTTTTTGTTCCAGATAGAAGAAACAAACAGACATGACAAGTAAATGATAAGTAAGTTGGGTCTACTGGTAATGAACTCCCTTCATTTTTGTTTGCTTGAGAAAAACTATCTCTCCATCACTTTTAAAGGATAATTTTACCTGGTATAGTACTCCTGATTGAAAGTTGTGTTTTGGCCGGGCAGGCGCCGTGGCTCACCTCTGTAATCGCAGCACTTTGGGAAGCCGAGGCGGGCAGATCACGAGGTCAGAAGATCGAGACCATCCTGGCTAACACGGTGAAACCCCGTCTGTACTAAAAATGCAAAAAATTAGCCAGGCGTGGTGGCGGGCGCCTGCAGTCCCAGCTACTCGGGAGGCTGAGGCAGGAGAATGGCGTAAACTCGGGAGGCTGAGCTTGCAGTGAGCCGAGATTGCGCCACTGCACTCCAGCCTGGGTGGCAGAGCAAGACTCCATCTCAAAAAAAAAAAAAAAAAAAAGAAAGTTGTGTTTTGTTCAATATTTAGAACATATCATCCCACTGTCTCCTAGTCTGCGAAGTTTCTGCCAAGAAATCCACTAATATTCTTACAGAAATTCTCTTAAAAGTGACAAATCACTTTTCTCTTGCTGCTTTAAAAATTCTTTATTTGTCCTTAACTTTCGACAATTTGATTAAAATGTGTCTTGTGTACAGAAAATTCCCAACATGGTGTTTTTACTTAAGATTTTTTGACTTTACGATGGGTTTATCAGGACTTAACTCCATCACAAGTTGAGGAGAATCTGGACTTATGATGGTTCAACTTATAATTTTTTTACTTACTGATGGCTTTATTGGGATATTAAATATATTTCCTTTTTTTTTTTTTTTTTGAGACGGAGTCTCACTCTGTCACCAAAGCTGGAGTGCAGTGGCGCAATCTCAGCTCACTACAACCTCCGCCTCCCGGGTTCAAGTGATTCTCCTGCCTCACCCTCCTGAGTAGCTGGGATTACAGGCACATGCCACCATGCCCAGGTAATTTTGTATTTTTAGTAGAGACAGGGTTTCACCATGTTAGCCAGGCTGGTCTCAAACTCCCAACTTCAGGTCATCTGCCTGCCTCGGCCTCCCAAAGTGCTAGGATTACAGGTGTGAGCCACCATGCCTGGCCTAAATCTATTTTCAACTTACAATATGTTCAACTTACAATGGATTTATCAGGACATCCATTGTTAAGGAGCACTTGTAGTCTTCCGTGATTGATCCTATTTGGGGATCTTTGAGATTCAGAAATCTGGATGTCCATTTCCCCCCCACAGTCTGTGGAAAGTCTTCAGCCATTATTTCTTTAAGTGAGCTTTCTACCCCCTTTCTCTTCTCCTTCTAAAACTTTTTTTTTTTTTTTTTTTTTTTTTTTTTTTTTTTTGAGGCAGAGTCTCATTCTGTTGCCCAGGCTGGAGTGCAGTGGCGTTATCTCGGCTCACTGCCAGCTCCACCTCCCGGGTTCACACCATTCTCCTGCCTCAGCTTCCCAAGTAGCTGGGACTACAGGTGCCCACCACCATGCCTGGCTAATTTTTTCTATTCTTAGTAGAAACAGGTTTCACCGTGTTAGCCAGGATGGTGTCAATCTCTTGACCTTGTGATCCGCCGCCTCAGCCTCCCAAAGTGCTGGGATTACCGGCGTGAGCCGCTGTGCCTGGCCTAGAACTCTTATAATATGTGCATTGGTTCACTTAATGGTGTCCTATAAATCCTGTAGTCTTTCTTCACTCTTTTTTCATTTTTTTAATCCTCTGACTAAATAGTATTAAATGGCTTGTCTTCAAGTTCACCAATTTTTTTTTCTTATGCTTGATCAAGTCTACTGTTGAGGCTGTTTACTGAATTTCCTATTTCATTCATTGCGCTCTTCAGCTCCAGAATTTCTGAGGTTTTAAGATTATTTTATCTCTTTGTTGAACTTCCCATTATGTTTGTGCATTGTTTCCCTGACTTAATTGGGTTGTCTACCTGTGTTCTCTTGCAGCTCACTAAGCTTCTTTAAAAAAATGATTCTGATTTCCTTGTCAGGCAATTTGTAGATTTTCATTGCTTTAGGGTCAATTATTGAAAAATTATTGTGATCTTTTGGTGGTTTCATGTTTCCTTGATTTTTTGTTTGTTTGTTTTTTATAGCCATATATTGGTGTTGGTGTCTATGCACTTGTGGAAATAGTCACTTCTTCCAGACTTAACAGACTGGCTTCAGTGGGGAAAGACCTGCACCTACAGGTGGATGTGAGGGTATTGACTGGGTGGAGTGTGGCAATCCTACTCTGGCAGGGCAGGGAAGGTAGCAACAGTTCTGCCTTCAGGGAGGGCACAGTGGTGTAGTTTCCATGGAGCTCTGTCTGCTGAAGTCAGACAAAAATTAGCTGGACGTGATGGTGCATCCCTGTAGTCCCAGCTACTCGGGAGACTGAGGAAGGAGAATTGCTTGAACCCAGGAGGCAGAGGTTGCAGTGAGCCAAATCACATCACCGCACTCTAGCCTAGGCAACAGAGTGAGACTCTGTCTATAAATAAATAAATAAATAATAACACTTTCAAATTAGAGTTTTTATTACACGTGTACCATTTATTCAACGTTACTGTGTATGTAGTGGAAAACTTAGGTCCTATTTGAAACATCTAGTCTTTCTAGATGTTTAAAAGCACACAACATATGCTAAAAGTAGAAGGCTACAGTAACACAGTTTAAATATTTTTTTGTTATCTCACAGGAGTGGTTGCATTTGGGAAGGGAATTGTGAAACTGGATGTTTTGATGCTGACTGTTCACTGGGTGGTGGTGGGCAGAGGGAGAAGGAAGCACGCAGAGAGAAGGGTTCTGTGCCCATAAGCTAAATTAGTTCAGATTGTCTAACCATTGTTCTATATGTGCATTTTAGTTAATATTGCTGTGTATTAAAGGCTAAGCAAGTCCTAATGCCTAAAATATGTTAAAAGTAGAGGTAGTTGGCCGGGCGCAGTGGCTCATGCCTGTAATCCCAGCACTTTGGGAGGCCGAGGCAGGCAGGTCACGAGGTCAGGAGATCGAGACCATCCTGGCTAACATGGTGAAACCCCGTCTCTACTAAAAACACACAAAAAAATTAGCCAGGCATGGTGGCGGGTGCCTGTAGTCCCAGCTACTCAGGAGGCTGAGGCAGGAGAATGGTGTGAACCCAGGAGGCGGAGCTTGCAGTGAGCCGAGATTGTGCCACTGGACTCCAGCCTGGGTGACAGAGCAAGACTCCTTCTCAAAAAAAAAATAAAAAAATAAAGTAGAGGTAGTTAAGCAATATAACACAGAGACAGAAAACAAAATTCTGTGAGTTCTCATTTATTAGTGGGAGCTAAATACTGAGTACATGTGGACATAAAGATGGGAACAATAGACACTGGGAACTAATAGAAGGGGGAGGGATGGAGGGGAGCAAGGGCTGAAAAACATTGTTGGATACTATAGTGGTCCTTAGTGGCCAAGGTTGCAGATGGCTGTTGCTGTGGTGAGGGTTGTTGGGGTCCTTGGTGTTAAAGGCTACTGGGGCCCAGTGGTCTTCTTTTATCTCAGCGGGGGATGTCATGCCCAAGAGAATTCCTCTTTGCAACAGGTCTGGCATGTAAATATACTCACTGCAGTGATTGTGCTGGTGTCTGAGGCATGGGAACATGCACAGTAGCCATGGAGCTGGAGTCTGGAGGATGCACGTGATTGTGGGAAGGAGGTAGTGGCTTTGGCCCTGAAGGAGGGCAGGACACAGTGGTGGTTCTTACTCCTGTAGAAACATAATAGCAGCTCCTTCCTCAAAGCAGGAACAGCTTCGTAGACTCTAGGAAGCGTCATTACATGAGCTCAACATCATTGAAGACTGTAGGAGTCTTTGGTGGAGAAAGTTGTTAGTGTTCCTTGGCAGTGATGAGGACCACTGGGGTCCTCCTGCTCCCTTTTTCCCTCACAGGGAGAGGTCATGCCAAGGGATCCTTCTTGGCACCTACGTATACCAGACTGAGGGAGAGGTGGCATGGGTTAAAATGCTTCCTACACTTTTCTGTGTGGTCATCCTCAGTTTTCATGCTCCACTGGGTTACTATAGTTGTTTTATTGTATTCCAGAGCTCTCCCAGAACTATTTTCATTGGCATGTAGCTGTTTGTTCATTGTTTTTGTTGGGGAGATAAGCACTGGTGCCTCCTAGTCCACCATCTTGCTGATATCACTCCTCCTCAATAAGTATAAAATTTTCTTAATTGACGTTATAGTGAATCGATCTGATAGCTACCTCCTTTATCAAGTGACCAGAGTTAAGATGACAAGTAATGTGATAAATTGACATCCTGTACCTCATGATAGGATTCTCCCAGAAGATCCAGCATTGCTTCAGACATAGTCATGACAAAAATGTATAAATCATGAAGCAACACCACACGATTCCAAACTGAGAGGCAGCCTACAAAATAACTGGCCTGTAGTTTTCATTAAGTGTTAAGGTTATACGAGCCAAGGAAAGATGAACTCTTCCAGATAGAAGGAAAAAAATACATGACAAGTAAATGATAATCCTGACTTGAATGTTGGATCTACTAAAGAATGTTATTGGATAGTTGGTGAAATTTCAACAAAGTCTGGGGATTAGAAGGTAGTATTGTATCAATGTTAATTTTCTGATTTTGATGGTTTCACTTTGGTCATGAGGAAAAGTAAACTTGTCTTTTATGAAATATACACTGAAGTATTAAGGGGAAATGGGGCATCATATCTGCAGCTCACTCTCAAATGAATGAGAAAAAATATACAGTTGTGTGTGTGTGTATGTTTGTGTGTGCGTGAGAAGAGAGAGAATGAGAGTAAGGTCAATGCAGTAAAATGCCAACAATTAAGGAAACTAGGTGAAAGGTATACAAAAATTCTGCAACATATTTGTAACTTTTCTTTATATTTTAAATTTCTCCAAAAGATAGTTTTTAAAAAGCTTTAAAAGCACAAGTTATTTTTTTTTACACAATATTAGATAAATAATAGCAAACGTTATAGGTAGATATGACAAAAACTAGCAAATGACTGGAGTTTGGGACCCCATGCTGAATCATCCTGCAGCTCCTGAACTTGTCTTGATTTTGCAACAAGCGAAGGCAGCCTGCCCAGAATAGGCTCCACTAAATAGGAACATGGAGAGTCAAAGCCATTCCTCAGCTTCTCCCAGAACATTTGACTTTGATTTCATTATCCAAATATTTAGGCAGTAATAATGATAATGGCAGTAATAATATTACCTAACCAACTCTGTGGGAATTACCTGTACTTCCCATGGTCGTTTGACATTAATTTAGCCACAAACCAATCTATTTAAGCCACTCATCAGAAAATCAAATATTTAAGACTTTGTACTAAAAAATATCCTTATTATTTACCATTACCTTCATTTATATACCTGTCAGTTGGGAAGGAAGTGTCAGATTCAGTAGACATTTTCTCACCTATTCCCAAATACAGTCCCTTTGGTGGCCGAGTCAAGATGTAGCTCATTTGCATCGTCCTCCCCATTCTCTCACTGCCTTTCCCATCAATGCAGCTGCAATTCAGAATCTTGCCCTTCATTATTTCTCTATAATTTGCAAAAGTCTCTCTTTTGTCACTGTTATGGTTCCTTAAGACTTACTTACAGATTCCTTTTCATTCAAACACAATTTATTTCCTTTCGTAAATTCACTATTCATGTCATGCCCACCTAATAATTTACAGTTTTGTTTGTCTGTTTTTGAGATGGAGTCTCTGTCGCCCAAGCTGGAGTGCAGTGGTGTAATCTTGGCTCACTGCAACCTCCGCCTCCTGGGTTCAGGCGATTCTCCCTTCTCAGCTGGGATTATAAGGTGTGTGCCACCACGCCTGGCTAATTTTTGTATTTTTAGTAGAGACGGCGCTTCACCATCCTGACCAGGCTGGTCTTGAACTCCTGACCTCAGGTGATCCACCCACCTTGGCCTTCCAAAGTGCTGGGATTATAGGCGTGAGCAACCACGCCTAGCCTATAATTTACTTTTTAAAAAACATATTATAAGCCAAACACAGTGGCTCATGCCTGTAATCACAGCACTTTGGGAGGCTGAGGTCAGAGGAGTGCTTGAGCCCAGGAGTTTGAGACAAGCCTGGGCAATATGGTGAAACCTCATCTATACCAAAAATACAAAAATTAAGGTTGGGTGCATTGGCTCACACCTGTAATCCTAGCACTTTGGGAGGTTGAGGCAGGGGGATTGCTTGAGCCCCGGAGTTCAAGACTAGCCTGGGCAACTTATCGAGACCCTGTCTCTAAAAAAAAAAAAAAAGGAAAAATATGCAATAATTAGCTGGGCATGGTGGCATGTACCTGTAGTCCCAGACACTTGGGAGGCTGAGGCTGGAGGATCACCTGAGCCTGGGAGGTTGGGGTTGTGGTGAGTCATGATCATACCACTGCACTCCAGCCTGGGTGACAGAGTGAGACCCCATCTCAAACACACACACACACACACACACACACACACACACACACACCCCATAGAGAACTTATAATTTCGGTGGGAAGAAAGTTGTATTAATTTGTAACAATACTTTACAAGGATAACGCCACTGTGTGTTAACAGGAAGTTCCTGTTGTTGCCACAGAATATACTGCACTATGTCCTGGCACGTTCATTTCAAAGCAATGTCACTAAATTAACAATATCATCTTGACCAGCTCATCTAAGTAGATAACTAGTTTGCATCCCAGTTAATAACACTGTTGCACATGCTCCCTACACTGAAAAACAAACAAACAAACAAACAAAAATATATATATATATATGCATTCCGTTTTGTATAAACGGGCCCAAACATAACACGCTTTTCTGTTTATTGTTCCCACTGCAATCTCTGCACTTATGTTCTGTGAAATGAATTCAGGTTTCAAATGAGAGCAGATAAAGGTCATGCAACACCAGAGTATGACCTCTATGGAAAACTTCTAGTTGGGTTTTTCTTATATGCCAGTCCGTACTCCAAAACTTTATATGTAGGACATATTTAAGTCCCCTAAACAATCCTCATGTTATGGACTGGATTTTCATGTCCCCCTAAAATTCACATGGCCAAATCTAATCCCTATTGTGATGGTATCCGGAGGTAGTCTTTGGGAGGTGATCAGGTCATGAGGGTGGGGCCCTCACACTGCAGTTAGTTCCCCTGTTAGAAGAGAACAAAGGGCTAATTCACACTCCTTCTGCCACACAAGGAGAAAAGAAGTACAAAGTCTGCGATGTGGAAGAAGTCCTTCAACAGAACCCAATCATGCTGGCACCCTGATCTCAGACTGCCATCCTCCAGAACTGTGAGAAATAAATAGTTGTTGTTTAAGCCACCCAATCTTTGCCGATTTGCTATAGCAGCTTGGACTAAGACACATAACGATGTAGACACTGTTCTAACCCTAATTTAAGTGATGAGGAAACAGTCATAGAAATGCTGTAGCTAGATAATAAAATACAAGATTTGGGATGGGTGTGGTGGCTCATGCCTATAATTCCAGTGCTTTGGGAGGCTGAGGTGGGAAGATTACTTGAGGCCAGGAATTAGAGACCAGCATGGACAACATAGACCCCATCTCAACAAAACATAATAAAAAAATTTAGCCTGGTATGGCAGCCCATGCCTGTAGTCCTAGCTAATTAGGAGGTTAAGGCAGGAGGATAACTTTGAGCCCAGGAGTTCAAGGTTGCCGTGAGCTATGATTGCGCCACTGCACTCCAGCCTGGATGAGAGTGAGACCCTGTCTTAAAAAATAATAATAATAATAAATAAAAATAAAAAATACAGTGTGTCCTATACTTTCATTTGATAAAAGTGGCAACCCTACTAGAAAAAATAAGTAAGTTGACCAAGGTCACACAGTCACACAGCTGTTAGCAGTGGTAACTGGCTCCAAAGTTCACATTTTTATCTCGGAAATCCTGTAAGAAGTAAATGAGGGGCAGGGCATGGTGGCTCATGCCTATAATCCCAGCATTTTGGGAGGGTAACGGGGGGCACATCATTTGAGCCCAGGAGTTCAAGACCAGTCTGGAAAACATTTCTACAAAATGTAGACAAGTGTGGTGGCATGCCCCTATAGTCCCAGCTACTTGGGAGGCCAAGGTGGGAGGAACACTTGAGCCTAGGAGATGGAGGCTCCAAGGAGCCAAGATCACACCACTGCACTCAGGCATGGATGACAGAGCAAGACTCTGTCTCAAAAAACAAAACAAAATTAAGTGAAATAGTCCATATAAATGGCTTAGCACGGTGTCTGGTATCAAGGAAGGATTCTCACACTAGTAGCATATAGTTCCTAATATAGTTCCTAATATAGTCACTAATAATTCCAATAACCAGTCTTGTTGTTAGCTCATTGAACTCTTCTGTTCCTAAGATCTTCAATATCCTTAACAGCCCGCTACCATTTCATTCCTTGGACCTTCAAAGCCCGTGGACTTCCCAGTTTCTTCCCACTTCCTAACTCCTAAACTTTTGCATTCCTCTCCTCCAACACGGTTACTCATTTTCACCACACCTGCTTTTCAGTTGTATTAATTAAGACCCTCTTGTCACTAGGTTGTTACTGGGTCCCCCCATCAGTCCCTGCCACCTCAACAGCACCTCACTTCCTGCAAGCCTCAGTTCTTCCACCATCCTTTCTCCATCTGGGATCTCCAGGAGTCCTCTCAACCTCTTCAGCTGAGAACATTTGACAGCTGTGGTCATTGACCTCACTCCTGATGCAGCCTTTTCGGCACCAGTGGTTTCTCTAATGCTGTGTGGCAATGTTTTGTCTTTAGTTTCTTGCCATCTCCTAAAATGCTTTCGCTAATCAATAAATGGAGCTGGGACAACTGGACATCCACAGGCAAAATAATGAAGTTGGAACCCTACCTCATATCACATAGAAAAATTAACTCAAAATGGATCCAAAATCTACATGTAAAAGCAAAAACTATGAAACATCCAGGAGAAAACACAAGGGTAAGTCTTTGTGACCTTGGATTAGGAAATACGCTCTTAAACAGGACACCAAAAGTACAAGCAACCAAAGAAAAGATAGATAAGTTAAACTTTGTCAAAAATTAAAAGCATTCATATATCAAGGATACTATCAGGAAAGTGAGAAAACAATCCACAGAGCAGGAGAAAAAAGTATATATATTAAGGATATAGTATCCAGAATATATAAAGAACTCTTACAACTCAACAACAAAATGGCAAATATTCCAACTTAAAAATGGGCAAAGAATTTGAATAGACATTTCTCCAAAGAAGAGATACAAATGACATAAGCACATGAAAAGATGCTCAATGGCATCAAGTCATCAGGGAAATATAAACCAATGCCACAAAAGATACTGACTCACACCCAGTAGGATGGCTGAAATCAAAAAGACAGACAATAACAAGTGTTGACAAGGATGTGGCGAGGTTGGAAACGTCATTCGCTAACTCTCACACACTGCTGATGGGAATGTAAAGTAGTGCAGCCACTTTGGGAAACAGTTTGGCAGTTTCTCAAAAAGATAGAGTTACCAAATAAGCCACCAATTTTACTCCTTGGTATATAATTAAGAGAAATGAAAACATATGTCCACATAGACTCTACCATGAATATTCATAGCAGCGTTATTCATAACAGCTAAAAAGTGGAAACAACCCAACTACCTGTCAACTGATGAATGAATTAAAAACCAGGTATTATATCCATACAATGGAACCTCATTCACCATGAAAATGAACAAAGTACTGATACATGTTACAACACCAATGAACCTGGAAAACATTGTGCTGAGGGAAAGAAGCCAGTCAGAAAAGACCACATAGTATATGTTTCCATGTATATAAAATGTGAAAATAGGCAAATCCATACAGACAGAAAGCAGATCAGTGGTTGTCAGAAGCTAGGGGTGGAGGAAATGGATAGTGACTGTTTACTGGGTTTCTTTTGGGGATGACGCAAATGTTCTGAAAGTGGACAATGACAATGGGTGCACGTCTTGTGAATATCCTAAAAGCCACTGAATTATACACTTTAAAGGGGCAAATTTTGTGGTAAGTGAAAAATATTTCAATAGTAAATACTTGTACCAAAGCTCATTCCTCTCCTGAAGTTGACCCTGCTACCACTTCCCCTTGGAATAAACTCTGCCCCTCTTCTTTTACCTAAAAATTAACTCCACCAGACATAAAGTCCCTCAAATCCAACTCTGACCTCATCCCTGGGTTCACAGAAGTTTCCTGCCACAAGAGAAAGCCCTGATCATCCTCCGACAACTGTGTCCTCCTCTGTACTTGAAGCCAGTCCCTCCTTTCCTGTCAGGGAACCACGCCTGCCTCCTATCTCTATCAGTCCTGCTCTCCCTTCTAGGGCCTTCCTCTCTCTACACAAATATGATCATGGCTTCCACACCTTACCAAAAGCAAAAGAACTTCAGAAGGCACAAGTGCCCTCCCTGTGCCCATATCCCTGGCAAACCACCTGTCTTCCCAAAGGACACCAAGGTGAGTTTCCTCAAGTACCCACCACTCTCCCAACCTCACAGCACAGCAGCTGCCACTCACCCGCCATCAAGCCTGCTCCCAACAAGACCAACACCTAAGCTCAACTAGTGGTGTCCTTTCAGGCTTCATACTATTTCATTTTTTTTCTGCCTTTAATACTGTTGACCAATACCTCTTGAAATACCCTTGTCTCCCTTCCCTAGCTCGACTTTTAAATATTCATTAATATAAAATCACCCTTTATTAAGCACCTGCTAATACCAGACCCTGTACTTTCACCAGTCCTCTGGGCCAGTCTGAATAATACTGTAGAACAGAGGTTCTCTCTATTTGTCTTATGTGGTACCGGAGCCCAGATCAGTTACACCCGAGGCCCAGAATAAATGACTCACCCCAGTTCTAGATGGCTCCAACGTCTGTGTTCTTTCTACCACCTTACACATTCTCCCTGACTGATCTCATCCACCTCATGGCTTCAGACACCACCTCCTTGCCAATGGCACCCTATCTCTATCTCCAGCCCCCAAATCTCTTCTGATCTCACTTCCAGCTGGTTGCAGAGGTTGAGAGGTGATCTCTACATACCCAGGAGTGTTACTGCTGGGCCTGTGGGAACTTCCATGAGCCCCCAAGCTGCCATTCCACAGGGATTAATGCCCCTGTGTTCTCTTCAGACCTCCATTGTGGGTCTCCTCGATTTCCTCTGCTGTTTCCTTATTTTGTTTTCTGTCCTTCCTACGGTCTGAATGTGTCCCCCAAAATTCATGTGTTGAAAACCTAATCCCCGGCCGGGCGCGGTGGCTCAAGCCTGTAATCCCAACACTTCGGGAGGCCGAGACGGGCGGATCACGAGGTCAGGAGATCGAGACCATCCTGGCTAACACGGTGAAACCCCGTCTCTACTAAAACATACAAAAAACTAGCCGGGCAAGGTGGCGGGCGCCTGTGGTCCCAGCTACTCGCGAGGCTGAGGCAGGAGAATGGCGTAAACCTGGGAGGCGGAGCTTGCAGTGAGCTGAGATCTGGCCACTGCACTCCAGCCTAGGCGGCAGAGCCAGACTCCGTCTCAAAAAAAAAAAAAAAAAAAAAAGAAAGAAAGAAAACCTAATCCCCAATGCAACAGTGTTAAGAGGTGGGGGTTTTGGGGAGGTGCTTAGGTCATAACGGTTGAGCTTCCTCATCACTTTTTTTGTTTTTTGTTTGTTTGTTTGTTTTTGTTTTTGAGATGAGGTTTTGCTCTGTCGCCCAGGCTGGAGTGCAGTGGCACAATCAGGGCTCCCTAAAGCCTTAAACTCCTGCACTCAAACCATCCTCCCACCTCAGCCTCCTGCGTAGCTGGGACCACAGGCCTGAGCCACCACATCTAACTGGGAAGTCATTCAGTAACAAGACCTCCCTGTCTAGACCTAGCGTATAAGAAAGAACTGGTCATGATACCCACTTTGCAAATGATGAAGCAAATCTAAAAGAAACAGGTGATTTGCTAAAGCCACCATCTGGTATACCACAAAAAAACTCACTATAACTGGTGAAACTCATCCTAATCTTTTGCACACCAGATTCTCCAGCGACATTCCAGGAAATCTCAAGAATTAAGTTTGAAACACAGCATTGGAACGGTTTCCTCACAGAAGTACATCTTCTTACCTAACTAAATGGCCAGAAGGAAGGACAAAGAAATGACTGGTGATCATGTTAAGTTTTTTAAAGGGTCCTAAAAACAGTCCAGAGTCCTAATGGAAATTGAGGAATTTGTAGAACGTCTGCACATTTCTCTCTCTGGTTCTAAGCCTGGGTAACTTCATGCAGACTTAATTCCTGAATGTCTCATGACAATTTCAAAGTCCACATCCAATTAAGATGTGACCAAAATGTCACGGACCAACCAAATGTTATCACAAGAAATAATACGGCAAAGATATACATTTGCTGGTGTGCTGTGATGAAGCTAAGATAGCCAAGACAACACAGTGATTACAATGCTCGGCGTTACAGGATGATCTCATGGGAAGAAGGTAAAGCTGACCCTACTTGGAAATCCTGCTTTGCTAATTCTGTTACTGAAATTGGAGGAGATTTAGTGAACAGAGTTGTAGATGATAGTTGGGTTTTTTCCTTTTCAGTTAATTTTTTTTTTTTTTTTTTTTTTTTAAGGGGGAGTTTCGCTCTTGTTGCCCAAGCTGGAGTGCAATGGCACGATCTTGGCTCACTGCAGCCTCCACCTTCCAGGTTCAAGCGATTCTCCTGCCTCGGCCTTCCAAGAAGCTGGGATTACAGGCACAGGCCACCACGCCCAACTAATTTTTTTTGTATTTTTAGTAGAAACGAGGTTTCACCATGTTAGCCAGGCAGGTCTTGAACTCCTGACCTCAGGTGATCCCCTTGCCTCTGCCTCCCAAAGTGCTGGGATTACAGGCATGAGCCACCGCACCTGGCCCCAGTCAATTCTTTTCTAGCCATCTTCATTACCAGCTTTGGCATAATCATATGCCCTGTAAGACATTTAATTCATTCCTAAAAAAAAAAAAAAAAAAAAAAAAAAGTTAAAATGTGAAAATCCAGCAGTTGAATGGACAGTTTTGGACTCCATTGGTTTTAGTGATGTGACTATAACTCTGAACATGCATCAAGTTTTTAAAAGAAAAATTATAGGCAGCACAGTGGCTCATGCCTAATCCCAGCCCTTTGGTAGGCTGAGGCAAGAGGATCCCTTGAGCCCAGGAGTTTGAGACCAGCCTGGGCAGCAAAATGAGACCCTGTCTCTACAAAAAAATTTAAAAATGAGCCGGATGTGGTGGCACACACGTATAGTCCCAGCTACTCAAGAAAATCACATGAGCCCAGGAGTTCAAGGCTGCAGTGAGCTATGATCACATCACTGCACTGCAGCCTGGGAGACAGAGAGAGATCCTGTCTCTAAATTGATAAATATAAATGAAAAAGTAATTTGGCCAGCCGCTCCATGTACAACATTCCAACTAAAATATTAACGAAGATCATAAAAACAGGAACATGCCCAATAGTTTTGTAAAACTTAGACCAACAGGCAACCTAAAGCCAGAATCTTATACTGATCTTAGGCCTACTATTGCCAGCTAGTAGTGCCATAGGAATCATGCCTTTTTATTCTGTTTTTCTGATGCTTTGACATCTGGGGCCTTGCCGACCCTGGAGAGACTGCACCTCCCAAGCTAACCAATTCCTAGAGATGCCACTCTCCTGGTGGCATGTCTTTTATATGCAAACCAACTAATCCAGAGCTCACACTCCATCCTTCTCCTTCAGGGAACTCTTAAACTTGGGGCCAATATCCACCTACCCTAATCACCCAGGGTCAGGAACCAGACGTTTAGGGACAGCCACTATGCTCCAGGACCCATCAACATTATCCAAACTAGCCACCCTAAACCTGTTTACCCCTCCTCTCCTATTCCTTCCCAGAAACCACAGTAAGGGCTCTTGGCCACCTATTCCCCTGGCTCCCTCTGCCACCTGGCCAATGTGGTGCTTCCCGAGTGGCACTGCACTGTGTTCAGTGCCTCCTGTTTCCAGGGATCTGTGAGTATTCATTTCTTTCTTTTTTTTCTTTCTTTTTTTTCTTTTTCCATGGAGTCTCGCTTAGTCGCCAGGCTGGAGTGCAGTGGCGCGATCTCGGCTCACTGCACCCTCCGCCTCCTGGGTTCACGTGATTCTCCTGCCTCAGTCTCCTGAGTAGCTGGGACTACAGGCACAGGTCACCATGCCCAGCTAATTTTTGTAATTTTAGTAGAGACAGGGTTTCACCATGTTGGCCAGGATGGTCTTGATCTCTTGACCTCGGGATCCACCCGCCTCGGCCTCCAAAAGTGCTGGGATTACAGGTGTGAACCACTGTGCCCGGCCCATTTCTTTCTTTATGACAGTCATTTACATATCTGTGTGTCTCACCATACCTGATCCCAGATGCATTTTGAAACAATTGCACATACCGGTCTGCCAGGGGCCCTGTTTCTCTCTTCAACAGAAGTCACAGCTCCTGGAAAGGGACTGTGCAGGAAGTGGGATACAGGACAGACAAGGAGAGGTAGAGGTGCCACCTCACCAGTGCTGCTCTAGTAGCTGATGCTAGGTTGTCTGAGGCAGTGTTCACAAATCTGGGTCACAATGAGACACCGGGCGCGGAGGCTCATGCCTGTAATCTCAGCACTTTGGGAGGTCGAGGCAGGTGCATCAGTTGAGGCCAGGAGTTCAATACAAGCCTGGCCAACATGGTGAAACCCTATCTCTACTAAAAACTACAAAAATTAGCAAGGTGCTGTGTTGCACGCCTGTAATCCCAGCTACTCGGGAGGCTGAGGCACGAGACTTGCTTGAGCCTGGGAAGCAGAGGTTGCAGTGAGCCCAGATTCCACCACTATACTACACTCCAGCCTGGGTAATAGAGCCAGACTCCATCAAAAAAAAAAAAAAAATAGACAAATAAGAACCATACATTTAGTTTTTTTATAAAGCCCAAATTGTACATATTTTTTAATTCTGGGATTAATTTCCCTTTATGATTTCAGTGTTAAGATGTTATTTATTTTATGAAATAATATTGCGATAATTTTTAAGGTCCTTATTTGGCAACATAAAAAGTTGGCAGCCGCCTCCCAATTTATTTTTGAAAGGTGCATGTAAAAACCCAAACCTGAAACCTCTGCACCAGAAAATAAGAATTGGACAAGGACCTGGTGCTTGAAATGACCAATATATGTCATCGGAGTAGAGCCAAAGACAATTTACACACTTCTCTGCCGAAAACATGGGTTCCAAAGGGATTTCATCTGAATTGAAGATAAATACAAAGGGAAAAAATTAAGCTTATGAAAAATTACTACACAGTAAGGGATAGGAGAGATCATCCTTTAAAAAAAAAACCTTCAGGAAAATATTTAGCATCTTCCATGGAGGCTAGGAACGTATCTCTAAAACAAAAATAAAACACCGGACAATATAACTTATCACATCAATCCCTGATTTTAACAGCATATTGAGAAACAAAAAAGTCACCAAGAGCTGATCTGCCACTCACAGCAAGGGTTGGGCATGCTCCTGTTGAACAGAAATGAGTTCAGGGCCCGTCAGCAGCAGCCAGGCCACTCTTGTCCAGGATGGACCAAGACAGAACTAGCCCACTCCCCAGTCATATTTAATAAAATCTGAACATTGGTTCAAGCTGCAAAATGCCAAACTCCCCCACTGTAACTAATAGCAGTGATCACTGCTTCTTTGTCAACTACAGCGTTAGCCTCAGTCTCATCTGCCCTCCTCTGCAGAAGACACACTGAGATGCCCAGTCATAGGATTGTCCCCACTTTCTGATATCACCCAACCCAGAGGGCGCCCTCACTTCCTTGGGCCTCCAAAATCACCCAACCAAAGCCCAGATCCTTCTCACACCCTTGGACAGAGGCACCCCATAGTTCTCCCATGGAACACGCCAAGGTGGGTCACTGCAACAAGGCACAAACCCAACTGGTTCAACTACAGGTGTGTTCCTGGTGGTCACTCACTGAAGGACATTGACAATATGCTCAAGTAGCAATTAAAAGATGATTCTTCAACATGATAGAGAGCATCGCTTTCAAACAATGACAAAAGAGGCCTTTTCATCAAAGTCAGAAATCAAACAGGGAACCCTAATATTACCACCATGGTTCTAGAAGTTATAGTCAATGTAATCAGACAAGGAAGTGAAATAATGAATAAAGCCATTGGCAAAAAACGCACAAGACTATTATTAGCCACAGATAATAAAACTGTCTAAAAAGAATCAATGGAAAACTATTAGAGCCAAGAGTGAGTTCAGTAACATGACCTATTGCTAATTAATATAAAACCCCAGAGTTGGTGCGGTGGCTCACGCCTGTAATCCCAGCTCTTTCAGAGGCCAACGTGGGCGGATCACAAGGTCAGGAGATAGAGGCCATCCTGGCTAACGCAGTGAAACCCCGTCTCTACTAAAAATACAAAAAATTAGCCAGGCGTGGTGGCACACGCCTGTAATCCCAGCTACTCGAGAGGCTGAGGCAGGAGAATCGCTTGAACCTGGGAGGCGGAGGTTGCAGTGGGCCGAGATCATGCCACTGCACTCCAGCCTGGGTGACGGAGCAAGACTCCATCTCAAAAAAATAAAATAAAATAAACCCCAGAGTCTCCCAGAACATAAACTACAAAATATAACAGGGAAATTTCCCATTCATTATAGTAACAAAACATCTAGAAATAAATCTAACAAAATATCTGAATAAGAGGTAAGACATAATATAAACTTAAATAGAAAGACTTACTATTTTAAAAACAAATGTGTCTTAAAATAACTTAATATATACATTTAATAATTCTGGTTACAAAATCATATCAGGTTTCTGTAACTAAAAATATGTAGTGGAAAGCACATTTGAGTGATGGGGAAAATGAAAAGTAAAGATATTAAAGAGCTACAGTAACTAAAGCAGTATCGAACCACCGTGGATTTAGTAAACTGGATCAATGAAACAGAATAGAAAGCTAAAAAACTGATCCTGGTGTATATAAGAGGTTCAGTATATTAAAAAAAATAAGTGGAAAAAACATCAATTGTTCAATAAATGCCATTGGAAAAACCGTCTACTTGAAAAATTAACTTATATGTTACTTCAAGTTAAAGACAAAACTTAATTGTCAGATTAAAATGTAAATAAACATGAAATTCAGGCTGAGCATGGTGACTAATGCCTGTAATCCCAGTACTTTGGGAGACAAAGGCAAGAGGATCTCTTGAGCCCTGGAGTTCAAGACCAGCCTGGGCAACATAGTGAGATCCCATCTCTACAAAAACATGCCAGCCATGGTGGCATGCGCCTGTAGTCCCAGCTACTCAGGAGGCTGAGATGGGAGGATTGCTTGAGCCTAGGAGGTCGAGGCTGCAGTGAGCTTATGATGATGCCACTGCACCCTAGCCTGGATGATGGAGTAAAACCCTGTCTCGAAAACAACCCAAAAAACTATTTTAAAAACTCATGAAACTCAAAAAGATTTTAGGAGAAAGCACAGGTAAATAATTATATAAACTTAAAGTCAGAATGACTATAAAGGCAAAAAATACGTCAGAAAAGATGGATCAACTTGTAAATTTTAAATTTGCATGTCAAGAGATCAAAGCCATTTAAAAATTAGAGGAAAACTAAGAAAAAATATGTAGCAGATGACATTAAAATGAATACATTTTTAACATGCAATTTTTACAAATCACAGTCTGAAATATGAACACAGATAGGAAAACCATCAAACAACACGTCTAAACTTGGGAAATAGCACCAAGAACTGTAACATTCTGTAATGTCAGGAATATTGCAAAACAGTAATTTTCTCTCTCTCTCTCTCTCTCTCTTTTTTTTTTTTTTTTTTTTTTTGAGACGGAGTCTTGCTCTGTCGCCCAGGCTGGAGTGCAGTGGTGCAATCTCAGTTCAGTTCACTGCAACCTCTGCCTCCCAGGTTCAAGTGATTCTCCTGCCTCAGCCTCCCAAGTAGCTGGGATTACAGGTGCGCACACCACCATGCATGCTCGGCTAATTTTTGTATGTTTAGCAGAGATGGGGTTTTGCCATGTTGGCCAGGCTGATCTCGAACTCCTGACCTCAGGTGATCCACCCACCTCAACCTCCCACAGTGCTGAGATTACAGGCGTGAGTGACCACGCTCGGCCCTCATCTATTTTTAATGGAAATTTGAAGCCTGGAAAATATAATGCAACAAAATACTATCTGTGGTTATTTTTACGTAGTAAGACTATGGATGATTTTTCTTTTCAAAAATTTGTTTATCAAGGTCATCTACAATAAACATGGTACTTTCGTTATTATTTCTTTAAAAAAGAACAAAATAAAAATTGAAATCAGAATGTCTGTTCAGCAAAGGACATAATCCTTTGTGAAAAGAGGCTCAACAAAACCACAATGAGACACCATCTCACATCCAGTAGGATGATGCCTATCCAAACAAACAAGAAACCTACCGAAAAATAAGTATAGGCAAGGATGTGGAGACACTGGAAACCTTGGGTACTGTTGTTGGGAATGTAAAATGGTGTAACAACTGTGGAAAACAGTATAGTAGTTTCCTTTAAAAATTAAATAGTTATCAGATTATCTGGCAATTCCACTTCCATGTACACACTCAAAAGAATTGAAAGCAAGGTCCCAAATAGATATTTGCATAGCCATGTTCATAGCAGCATTATTCACAAGAGCTAAAAGATGGACAACCCAATTGTTCACTGATGAATAAATGAACAAATAAACAAAATGTGGTCTATACATACAATAGAATATCTTCAGTCTTGTGTTTTAAATTCAGCCTTAAAAAGAAAGGAAATTCTGGGCCAGGGGCAGTGGCTTATGCCCGTAATCCCAGTGTTTTGGGAGGCTGAGACAGGAGGATTGCTTGAGCCCAGGAGTTCGAGGTTACAGTGGGCTATGATGGCACCACTGCACTCCAGCCTGGGTGACAGAGCAAGACCCTGTCTCTTAAGGAAAAAAAGAAAAAGAAAAAGTAAGGAAATTCTGACATATGCTACAACATGCACAAACTTTGGGGACATTATGCTAAGTGAAATAAACGCGTCAAAAAAAGACACCTACTCTTTGCTTCCACTTACATGAGGTTCCTAAAGTAGTCACATCAACAGAGACACAAAGTAGAAAGGTGACTGCCAGGGGCTGGGAGGAGAGGGGAATGAAGAGTTGTTGCTTCATGGGTACAAAGTTTCAGTTTTGCAAAATGAAAATTATTCTGATGACTGGTTGCACAATAATGTGAATATACTTAACATTACCGAACTGCACATTTAAAATCGTTAAGACAGTAAATTTTATGTTATGTGTATGCTATTACAATATACTTTTTTAATTGAACTCATTTATTTTATTAGTTTATTAGTTTAAAATAAATGTATTAGTTTAAAACTCAGCTTGTTGGTTGCTGCCTTCCTCAACACCATCCCTGCCACTCCCAAATCATTGGATTAGAAAGCAAATTTAAAACTTTATTAAAAATTTATATATATACACACACACACATATATACCCATATGTCTGTATACATTCATATATATGCACACACAAAGAAGGAGTTTTTTAAATATGAACAAGATCTTCAGATAGAAGAACAAGGCTTATTCAGTGCACAAAACGCTCAAGAACACTGAGCTACTACAAATGCTATTCTAAATGAATTTCAAACCTCCCCAAGGATTTAGCTACATGAATATGATTCTAGGAAATTAGGTACTGGAACTCCTTTGCTAGATTTCAGATGATCCAGCAGTTTTATGAACAGCCAGGGACAGTATAATACCAAACGCATAAGCAACAAAAGAAAAAAATAGATAAATTGGATTTCATCAAAATTTAAAACTTTTGTATACCATCAAAAAAGTAAAAAGATAATCCACAGAATGGCAGAAAATATCTGCAAACCACAGATGTGATAAGGGCCTAGTATCTAGAATACATAAATCATTCATACAATTTAACAATATGACAAATAACCCAGCTGAGAAAAATGGACAAAGATTTGAATGGACATTTCTCCAAAGAAGACACACAAATGGCCAAAAAAGCACGAGAAAAGATGCTCATCATTGTTAGTTATTAGGGAGTGCAAATTAAAGCCACAATGAGATACCAATTCCCACCCACCTGATGGTTATAACCAAAATAAGGAAAATAACAAGTGTTGGCCAGGATGTGCAGAAGTTGGAACCTTCAAATGCTGCTGGTGGGAATGTAGAATGGTACAGTTTCTATAGAAAAGAGTGTGGAAGTTCCTCAAAGAGCTAAACATAGAGTTATTATATGACCAGCAATTCTACTCCTAGGCAGAACACAAGAAAACTGAAAATTGTTTGTTTGTTTGTTTGTTTGTTTTGAGACAGTCTCACTCTATTGCCCAGGATGGAGTGCAGTAGCGCGATCTTGGCTCACTGCAACCTCCGGCTTCCTGGTTCAAGCGATTCCCATGCCTCAGTCTCCTGAATAGCTGGGATTACAGGCTTGTGCCACCGTGCCTGGCTAATTTTTGTATTTTCGGTAGAGATGGGGTTTCACCATGTTGGCTAGGCTGATCTCGAACTCCTGACCTCAAGTGATTCGCCCACCTTGGCTGGGATTACAGGCATGAGCCACGGTGCCCGGCCTTGAAAACATATGTTTAAACAAAAACTTGTAAAAAAATGTTAATAGCAATATTATTCCTAACAGCCAAAACATGGAAACAAACCAAATGTCCATCAACTAATTGTAAAAACTAACGAATAGGATACATACAGAACAATGGAACATTATTCAGCCCTGAAAAGGAAGGAAGTACTCATACATGTTACAACACAGAGGAACCTTGAAAACATTATACTAAGTGGAAAAAAAAAAACAGACACAAAAGACCATGTACTATATGGTTCCATGTCTATGAAATGTCCCGAACAGGCAAATCCACTCAGAAAAAAAAGCAGAAAGCAGATTAGTGATTGCTAGGGGCTGGGGGGAGTGGGAAAAAGAAAGTGACTGCTTAGTGGTACAAGCTTTCTTTTGGAGGGGTGATGAAAATGTTCTGGAATTAAACATAAATGGTTATGCAACATTGTGAATGCAGTAAAAGCCATTAAACTGTTCACTTCAAAGCGGCCAAAACGAGAATTTTATGTTATGTGAATTTTGTCTCAATTATTAAAAAACAAAACAACAAACAAACAAACAAAAAAACAGCCATGGGCAGCATAGCTTTCTTTCAGAGCCGTCAGTGGAATTGGATAGAAAGAGCATTAGAGATTCCTAGGACAACACAATGACCACTGAGGTTAGACGACTGTGCAGGTCACACGGCCAGTCAATGGCAGAGCCAGGACTACCAGCTGGCTTTACTCAGTGCTTTCTGCAGGATGCCGTCAGAATCAGAGCCCATGCAGCTTATCTGTATATTCTCAAAAACAAACACAAACCACCTTTAAGACCAGGCACTTGCACACAAGACAGTATTTGTGTGCAGTACCTATGGTACTAGGTTACCACCAGCTGCAACCAACTAAATCAAGTGTCCATCAGTCCTACCTGCCAATGCTCTTATTGATGACTCTTTCATTAGTTTCATTTGCTTGTATTTCATGATTGTTATGGACTTTGTGTTTGTGTTCCCCTCTCCAAAATTCCTATGTTGAAATCCTAACCCCTAATGGAATGGTATTGGCAGGTAGGGCCTTTGCAAGGTGCATAGCCCATGAGGGTGTGAGCCCTCATAAACAGGACTAGTGACCTTATAAAAGAGACCGCAGAAAGCTCCCTTGGCCCCTTCCACTATGTAAGGACACAAGGAGAAGATGGCAATCTGGAAACCATAAAGTGGGCCCTCACCAGATACCAGATCTGCCAGCATATTGATCTTGGACTTCCCAACCTCCAGAACCATGAGAAATAAGTGTTTCTTGTTCAAGCCACCTGGTCATGGTAATTTGTTATCACAGCCTGACTAAGACAATGATTTACATCAAGTAGAAAAATTACACTGTCATCACATTGCTCTAATTTCTAATCTTAGAAAAGCATGTCATTCATACTGCCATAGTTGACTTGTGTCCCAGGGATATTTGAAGACATTTCTTGTATTTTAAAAAATGATAGATGGAATGTCAGCAGTTTAGGGCACATTCATAAAGACAAATCAACAGTCCATTTTATAAATGGCTCCAAAGAGTACACTGAAAAAAACAAACAAACGAACAACAACAACAAAAAAACAGGCATTCAGAACTTTTTTGCAATAATGCATTCTTTGGAGATAAAATGAGAAAAAATAATTAATATCAAAAGCAAATCAGAATATATCAGAGTGATATATAAAACGCTCTCTAGTCACATATCCCTGGGGTTCAAGCCCTGCCTCTGGCTTTTCATTAGTAAGTTGCTTTATATATTAGTCTGTTCTTATCCTGCTAATAAAGACATATCTGAGACTGGGTAATTTATTGAGAAAAAGAGGTGTAATGGAGTCACAGTTGCACACGGCTGGGGAGGCCTCACAATCACAGCAGGTGGTGAAAGGCATGTCTTACATGGCAGCAGGGAAGAGAGAATGAGAACCAAGCAAAAGGGGAAAACTCTTACAAAACCATCAGATCTTGTGAGACTTATTCACTACAATAAGAACAGTACGAGGAGAAACCACCCCCATGATTCAATTATCTCTCAGCGGATCCCTCCCACACAACATGTGGGAATTATGGGAGTACAATTCAAGATGAGATTTGGGTGGAGACACAGCCAAACCATATCATCTCACAAGTTGCATTTACCTTTATATATTTCATTTGCAAAATAAGAATAAGAGTAACACCTACTTAGTAGAGTCATCTTAGAATTAATAAAATAGTCCATACAAAGCATTTAACACAGGACTTACCCGGTAGAAAATATGGAGTTTAATGGGATGTAAAATATTTTGCCTCCAAAATTAAATTGTACCCTTATGTTTACTACATATCTCTGGCAGCGTAACTGAGCCACAGAATTGACTATTGGAAGAAATATGATACTAGATTAGGAAATATTAGTTCAAATCCTAGTTTACATACTTACTAAATAGCAAGACCTTAGGAATTAGGCAAGTAAATATCACTAAATCTCAGTTTCCTTATTTACAGAAAATAAATAATGCCTGTATCAGACAGTGTTGGGGCAAGGTTTTATTAATAGAACAATATACTCTAAACATTCTAAAACGTAGAATCTAGAATTTAAAAGCACATTCTAGAGTTATATAATGCTACATAAATAACAAAGCTTTACTGGTAGAGGACTACAGTTGGGACTGAAAACAAGAGACCTCTATCCCAGTCCTGGGACTATCACCTGGGCTCCAAGGAGTGAAGTAGTTTTCAGGATATCACTTTCTTCACTTGTAGAATGAGGTAATTAAACAATCATTAGGTTTCTTGCAAGTTCTGACATTCAATGAGGGTATACATTTGAATCCATGATCAATCCTGACTTCCCCTTCTTGCTCAAGAAAGTAGAGAGGGATGCTTGCAACAAAGGACCCTGGAATAAGTGGCCTGTTTTTACCAGGCTAGAAAAACTCCCCAGCCTCACCCTGATTTCCATGGTACAGAGCCATGAGTTTGGGAACCACGCAACACTGCATATGCAACCATGCAAAGGTCATGGCCAGAAGTTGTCACTGGGGTTCAATGACAGCAGTTCTCTCCATCCTTGAGCTCCAAGGGGAAAGATGGTAGATGCTGGTTAGCTGGCAGGAGCTTTCTTCTGGTTAGATTGTAGGCCCCAGACCTGGGGAAGCCTATTTCATCCCAAATCTAATCCTTCTTCCTTCCTCCCACAATTAATTATTGCAGGCCAATTAATTGAGCAACAACTTTTTAAATCATTAAAGGCTTGTTATAATTTAACTAATTATACAAATAGTATTCAGCCATAAAAAGGAAGGAAATTCTGTCACATGTTACAACATAAATGAACCTTAAGGGCATTATGCTAAGTGAAATAAGCCAGTCACAAAGAACATAAACAGTGTCATTTCACTTATATGAGGAATCTAGAGTAGTCAAGCTGGCAAAGACAGAAAAGAGAATGGTGGTTGCCAGGGGCTGGGAAGAGGTGGAATGAGAAGCTGGTGTTTAATGGGTACAGAGTTTCAGTTTGGGGGGATGAAAAAGTTCTGGAGATTGGTTGCACAGCAATGTGAATACACTTAACACCACTGGACTGTACACTTAAAAATGGTTAAGGTGGCAAATTTTATGTTATATAAAAATTATTTTTTAATTTAACTAATTATATGATTAGTTAAATAATCAGCTGGGAAATCAAGAGCAAACAATAATTATGGATTTTCATCATTTCCTTCCCCTCTCCAAGTACTCTCCACCTCTACTATCCTCCTTTTGAACCCAGGTGGGTCTTAGGTTTTTTGGAATCCTGAACACACAAATGCTCATATCTCCTGTTTCGAACCAAATATGACCTGTAAAGTATCAAGGTATTGCCTTTATTCCAAATCTCCACCACACACCCCACTAACTACACATTCGTTTTGTTTAACAGTCTAGTCTGTTACCAAACCACGGATCTCTGGGGACAACTTGGGCATCAGTCATTCGCCTGAGGAGCAGATGGCTTTAATCATTGGAATTTCTCTTTAACTAAGATTAATGCAAGTTAAGAATTCTGAATGGGAGAAGGACGGCCAAAGAGTGATTTTAGAACCTGTTGTCCTTTGGAAGAAGAAAGGTCTAGAAGGGGCATCCTCTGGGGATGGAGTGGGGATGATGTTGAACAGTTAGAGGGCAGCACAGCACTAGGCTCCCAGGGCCAGAAGAGACTCAACACAGGGAGAAGGGATGGGGACCCAGATGGAAGGGAGCACCAGAAAGCACTTCACAGACTCAGTGACGTTGTCAAGCTCAGCAGCACTGTGCAGTTCACTCAGTGGCACCTGCCCTGGAGAGGAAGAGAATCACTCCCTGTCACCCCAACCTGCATAGGTTGTTTACTGCTGGGAAAAGGGCCTAGAGGCCCCTTTGGAAAGCATTCTTATGGTCCAGTATCCCAGGTGGAGCCACTGGTTCTCACTACACTGTGTCTGGGGTGAAATGGAGGGAGTTCCTAGGAGGAAGGGAAGAGGCTGAAGGACCCCTGGGCACTGACAAGGGAGGATTGGGCCAACAGAGATGCCCTTCTCTCTCTTCCAAGAGGTTCAGAGTCTTTCACAGTGGTGATCAATGTAACCTCACTGCAGCCCAAAGTGGACTTATAGGGAAAAGAGAATAACAGGATAGATGCTTTCCTCATTCACAATCACTATACCAGCTCTTTCTCTCTGCCAAAATCTGACATGCCAAGTCAAGCCACACCCATCGCTTTCTGGTGCTGTCTGGCTCACACTCTGAACATAATTTCATTTAGTTCCTGCAAATGCGCATGTCCAACATCTCTAATCTTCCATGAGCCATGTGGCATGTGGGTCAAGGAAGCCTGTTCTCTCCCTTCCCAAAGCCTTGCTAGGGGAACAGCAGGCCTCTTAGTGCAACAGCTGAGCAAAGCCATGTCTGACCACACACTAATAACACACAAATAAAGCTGCAAGAGAGGAGGGATGGTGTGAGTCCGGGTCCCAGGATCCACCCACTCTCAATCTCCCCTACCTTTCTCTGTGCCAGGGCTTTCAATTAGAATGCATGGAGATGCTGGCACTCACCCGGCTCACTCATTGAAAACTAACTAATGACAAGTCAACTCAGTCAAAACGGTGGGCCAGTTGAGCTTTTCAGAAGTCACTATTGTTATAAATATAAACACATGTATAGCCACAGCCTTTCCCCTGTTGTACAGACATGAAATATTGAAACATTGCAAGTACTGACCCAGATAAATGCTCTTAGTCATGAATGACAAAATCTCATTGAATAGACCTTACGTGATAAGGCAAGATTAAACATGAAAATTCAGGGTAAGGTACTGCAGAAAGGCCAAGCTAGAATTGCCCTCTGTTAGTAATAACTGGGCAACTGAAGCCAACGTGGATTGCAATCTAAAATTGCCTGGCGGTTTGTTTGCATATTTTTCTCTTCAAATCTCCCCCTCTGTGTGCCTTAGATTTACAATTTAGAATTTCAAACATCTAAGCTTCCAAATGGCCAAGAAAAAAGAAGTGTTATTCAACCCGATGAAACTATGCCTTTCAAACTTGAGTTTTAATTCACTGCTATCATGATAGGGGTGGCCACTTTCAACCCCTATCCTCTGATCTGCCATATTTTACATGATCTCTTCTTTATTCTCCAGTTGTTTTTTCTGCTTCATCTAGGACATTAGAATCACCAGCACAACTCGCCATGCATGAGGCTACTCACTCAACCATGATGCTGTATGATTTTGGCCCTCACCCAATGTATTCACATAGGGAAGTGTTTCACACACACTCAGCTTTCAGTATAAGTTAAATTATTAGAAACTTTTACTTCAATTGTCTGATCACTTGGAACAAAGCAAGTTTTTTGGGTTTAGGTTCTTCTGGTTGACTCATAGTGAAATATGGATATGAGACACTCCCTTATATGAACAAATTAGAGGGCAGGGCTGGGGGTGGATATAAATTATTAGTTGTGTCACCTTTTACAAATGACAGCAAATGGCTTATATTTCCTAGACCTGACCCTACAGAAGTCAAAACTCTATGTCACATCAGCAAACAGTCACATCATGCCCCAACCATCGTCACCAACTCTGCATTGTTCTCAAAGGCTGTCACTGTAAGTACACAAATGTAAATGCTTGTGGGATCCCTCACTGAATATGTATAGACCACTCCCAACTACTCTGGAAGCCTTCTGAGAAGAAGAAACCTCTTGCACTTTGCATAGCTAACCTTCTTCCTGCCCTACAAGGCAAGGCGCACGATAGGTATTCAATCAATAATCATTCATTGATTGACTTCTCATTTTTACCACCAGACATGGGAAAGAAACAGAAAACGTGTTAAAACATTTTGCATTGTAAATTATCAGTTAAGAAATTAAGGCTGTGGAAAAGAATTACACTAGTGTAAGGATCACTCAGATAAAGAGAGAATTGTGGTGTGAGATTATTACTGCGCTGAAAATGCTCACTGTTCATATTTGTCAGAAAGTGACAAACATTTTTTAAAATCAAGAGTGACCAAAACGGCCTTTGTTTCCCCCATTAACACAGGAAGAGGGGGTTTAGTCTTCTTCGATAGTCTATTTCGAATGCGAGGGGTTTTCCCCCTTTTCTTGTCTTTTTGACCCTTTGAACATAATCCACTTAGTTCCCCGGTTCCTAAAACGCCTCCCACATAGCGGTTTGGGGAGAGCTCCGTGAAGCCCTGGCTGAGACACTTATTGGAACTTTGTTCCCCGCATAGGCTATTTAGGAGCGTCTCGGTTTCCTCGGGCGACTCCACGGCCTCTCTGGCTCTTCTCAAGCTGCGAGCAGGAGTCAAGGGCTGTGCGGTGCTCTGAGGCGGTCCGGGGGGCGCTGACCATGGTCCTGGCCTCGGAGCTCAGGACGCGAGCGCAGAAGGCGCCGGCGAAGACTGCGGGGAGCGGCCGTCGGAACCCCCACCCCTCCCGACCACCGGGGAGCCGCGGGCCTTCACGCAAAGCCTCCACCGCACGCTCCGAGCCGCCTCAAAAAAAGGGTGGGGCACCCAGTCGCAGCTGCCATCGGAAGCCGCCCGGGAGGATTTCAGAAGAATGGAACCGCGGCCAACCCCCTCCCAGGCGACCACCGCCCGCCCCAGCAAGTGATCAGCCCATCGCCTACGCCCACCCCCCACCTCCCAAGCTCAAGGAGACTCGGGCAGCCTTTGTGGGCTCACGGTCGCCCACCGCCCAGCCCGAGCCTCGCCGCACCCAGCGCGGAGAAGGGGCGGGTAGGGCGGGGTGCCCGTGCAGATGCGGGAGGCGAGGTACAGGGCGGGGCATGAAGGCGGGCGCGCCGGGCTCAGGGGCGAGGGAGGGGCGATCCCCGAGCCCCGTCCTCCGTCTCCACCCCCCACCCCCACACCGACCTGGTCGTAGATGTTCTGCAGGGCTTCCTTGCCCGAGGCCCTCCGGATCTCCACCTTCCGGCTCGATTCAACAGATGGCTCCCCGCCGGCGCGCCGGCCCTGCCGCGAGTACGGCGGCTGCGGGTCCGGACCCAAGTGGGCGACGTCCCGCTGCTGAGCCACCACCTGCCCCGAGCCCCGGCCCACTGACAGCGAGTCGAAGTCGATGGTCTTGTTCTCCGAAGACCCTTCCACCGGGCAAAACATGCCACAGAATTTCTGCCGGGGCTTGGGGCTGCCGGAGCCCAGGTTTTTAAAAAAGGCAGGGACCTCTTCGTCCTCTGCCGCCTTCCCGGATTGCTTTCTCTCGGCCATGGCTCGGGGGCTCAGGGAGGGTCCTCGCCGTCCGTCCGTCCGTCTGCCAGTCCCTAACTCTCCCTTGCTGTGTGCACAAGCCCCCTAGCTGCTGCCGCGGCTGCCGCTCGCCGCCCACCGCAAGGTGCACAGAAAGGAAGGAGGGCTGGCGAGCCGGCGACCCACCCTCCCGGTCCCTCCCCCTGACCCCGCTTCTCCCCTCCCTGCCCACGCCCCCCGCGGCTACAGCGCGAGCTCTGGGAAGCGGCAAAGTTGGATCTGGGAGGGCGTCCGCGGCGGCTGCGGGAGCCGAGAGGCTGCCAGTTCCCGGCAGCGCGGGGAGGAGGGAGGCGCGGGTGGGGCGCGGCGCCGGGGAGGGGAGCAGCGCGCAGGGGAGGGCTGGAGGGGAGGGAAGGAGAGAGAGAGGGGAGGGCGGCACCGCCCCTAGCCCCGCGCTCCGGAAGTGAAGCGGCCAGACCACCAGCTAATGGATGCGGAGCGGAGGGCCTGCTGACCGCTCTCCGCGCCTGGGTAAGTATTGGGCAGGGCACGCGGAGTGAGGTCCCGAGGGCGCAGCCTTCGGCCCCAGTGCCCCTCTCCTCCACCTGCCTGGTCCAGGCGCCTCTGCCCCGTCGCATGGCGGAGGTGGGCTGGGGGCGAGGGCGCACTCCGGGATAGGGCTCCCGCCCCGTTACCCTGGGTGTGAGCTGATGGATGGGAAAAGGGGACAAGCCATGCGCCAGGCTACTCAGGGTGTGAGAAGGGGGGTGACACTGAAGATGAACAAGGGGTAGCACACGCAGGGTGGACAGGAGGGGGGCAGCCAAGACGCTGGACACCCAAGCTTCAGTTTGCCCACTCGCCTTGGCAGGCTGCACGGAGCAGAGACTGAAACGAGAAGGTTCCCGCTTCGTGCATCCACTTTGGTGTGGTTGGGGTGACGGGGGAGTTGGGGGACACACAACATGGCGGGAAGAAATGCAGAGGGGCGTAGCAGATGGGAGAGGAACACAGAGAGAGACGCAGATCTGTGGTCTATGGGGGTGTAGCAAAGGGTGCAGTTGGGAATTCCAGCCCAGTGCCACGACTTAGAGAGGGGGTGCAGACCTGCTCTATTGCCCAAGGCGCCATGGACCATGTCTGCGCCACTGCACCAAGAAGGGCGCAGGAACGTGTCGCGGTTTGGTTTATTCTGCTTCCCCCACCAAAAAAAAAAAAAAAAAAAGTGGGCGAAAAAACAAATAGAAACCCCCTCCCCAAATCTCTAGCTTCCCTCGCCCCAGTGCCCCGCCTGATTCCCCCGCCCCTGTTGCGCACTGCGCCACTGCCGCGGCGTTTCCCAGGTTACCAGATGCCACGTGTTTGGGGAGTGAGTGCGGGTGCGTATCTGGTGCGGAGAAGGAGGTAGGATGTGGGCTGTGTGTGCCATGAATTGTGTGGGGCCAAGCGGGGGAAAGGTGTGTAGGAACTTGGTGTGTGTGTGCAGGTGGCTGAGCCACGGCCACAGGGTTGGTAAGTTTGCACCAGAGGGCAATTAGATTTGTGTGCTAACACGGTCAATGCGGGTCCTTCATTACTTATTCCCATCTCCACGTCCTTTCCGCGTATCAGTCCCTGCCTCTGCGCGATGACAGCTCCGCCTCTCTTTCCACAGTGGCAAAATCCTGCAGAAATGGTGCCCCTCCTTTGGTGGCCCGGGAGGGAGGTCTGGGCATGCTCAGTAACCAGGGTGGGTTTGGGCTGAGAGGCCATTTACCGCAGGGCGACCGCGCAGGGCCGTGTAACCAGGGATCCAGTCCCATTGTCAGCCCAGGATTAAATGCGGTTACCAACCACCCCCACCATCCAATTGTGAGAGATAGTTTGGTGAATAGAGTTACATCTGGTTGACAGCTAGTCGCAGTTTGAAGATCAGCCCACCGTGATAGGTGGAAAGGCGTCTCCGAATGAGAAAGAGAGACTGAGGAAGAAGAATATAGGAGTGGAGGGGCTGAGAGAACCCGGGGGCGCATTTTGGACTTAGCGCCAGATGTGCTTTGCATTTGAATAAAGCATTTGAAAAAAGCGCTTCCTTCTTCATTCCAAGGAAATGAATTACATCATTTCCTCCTCACAGCCCCTCTGAGATGCGTGCCTTATCAGCACTGCTTTCCAGGTTAAGAAACAGATTAAGAGAGCTTGGGGCGCATCGCCAAGGTTGGGTATTTAGTTAAATGATCCAACAATTCCAGTGGGGGTCTTCCACCTCAAAGTCTGGCTTCTTTTCCAGCTTGTCCTGTGACCCCCTTTATGTGAGAAGATACAAGGTTCTTCTATTTCTACCATATCCAGATATTTCCATCCGTGGCCCTATTGTATATCAAGGGTGTTTTTTGCCATGTTTTTATTTGAATGTCACACTGCAGGTCACACTGGGAGGAAGAGTCACCCGAGACAGCCTAACTTCAGCATGGCAGTCATTCTGTAGACTGTAGAGATGCTTTTTCCTGGGCAGTATCTTTTTACATTCCCTGTTTCCTCTAAATATCCCAGTGGGGAGGAAGGTTGCCCCCAGTTTATTTTTGTTTTTGTTTTCAGACAGTCTCACACTGTCACCTAGGCTGGAATGCAATGGTGCAAACGCAGCTTACTGCAGCTTTTATCCGCTTGGCTCCCTCCTCAGCCTCCCAAGTAGTTGGGACTATAGGCGACTGCCACACGCCCAGCTAATTTTTTTATTTTCCTTTTTGTAGAGACAGGGTCTCACTGTGTTGCCCAGGCTGGTCTCAAACTCCCGGGCTCAAGTGATCCTCCTGCCTTGGCCTCCCAAAGTGCTAGGTTTACAGGTGTGAGCCACTGTACCTGCCCCTCCCCCACAGCCCCCACATTTTGGAAAGGAAAAGTCAGGCATGGGGAAGTCAGCAGTCTCAGGTCTTTGAGACTCCTGGGCACAGGGTAAAGCAGTATTTTGCCCTCCTGGCTCTCTGGCACCGCTGGTGCCTTCAGCACCTCCAAGAAGACTGAGGAGATGTGCCCCCAGCAGGAGCACTGCTGATAGAGTTACAGGACAGCACTGTGGCGTATGGCCCCCATTCGAGCTGATGAAGATGTTTAGGCCAAGGGGGAAATGGCTGTAGCCCCTTAACACATACTCCGCGGCAGTAACTGGGAGGTATTAGGAACTCTAACTTTTTCTTTTTTTTTTTTGAGACAGAGTCTCGTTCTGTTACTCAGGTTAGAGTGCAGTGGTACGATCTCGACTCACTGCAGCTTCCACCTCCCAGGTTCAAGCGATTCTCCTGCCTCAGCCTCCCAAGTAGCTGGAATTATAGGCACGCACCACTACACCCAGCTAAATTACTTATTTTTATTAGAGACAGGGTTTCGCCACGTTGGCCAGGCTGGTTTCAAACTCCTGACCTCAGGTGATCTACCCGCCTCAGCTTCCCAAAGTGCTGGGATTACAGGCATGAGTCACCGAGCCTGGACAACTCTGACTTTTTTATGTTCTCTAATCCCCACATGTTCTCCAGAACAAACTCCTTGATAGGTGTGCTTCCTCCTTTTTTCTTTTTTCTCAAATGATGGGTTAAAGTTCAAATGTTAAGAAAGGCTGGGTGTGGTGGTTGATGTGTGTAATTCAGCACTGTGAGAGGCTGTGGTGGGATGATTGCTTAAGCCCAGGAGTTTGAGACCAGGCTGAACAACGTAGGGAGACTCCGTCTCTATGCAAAATTTAAAAACTAGCCAGGCATGGTGGCATGTGCCTGTGGTCCCAGGTAGTCAGGAGGTTGAGGTGGAAGGATTGCTTGAGCCCAGGAGAGGTCAAGGCTACAGTGAGCGGTGTTTACACAACTGCATTCCAGCCTAGGCAACAGAGTGAGACCCTGTCTCAAAAAACAGAAACAGAAACAAATGCTTGGGGAGTGTTGTGTTAGTAACTTACTGTCTTAGTCTATTTTGTGTTTCTATAAAGAATAACTGAGGCTGGATAATTTATAAAGAGGCTTATTTGGGTCACAGTTCAGCAGGGTGTACAAGAAGTATGGTGCTGGCATCTGCATCTGGTGACCCCTCAGGAAGCTTCCAGTCATAGCAGAAGGCAAAAGGGGAGCAGATGTAGCAAGAAAGGGAGCAAGAGTGAGGGGCAGGAGGTGCCAGTCTGTTTTTAACAATCAGATCTCGAGGAAACTAATAGAACAAGAACCCACTCATAACCCCAAGAATGGCACCAGGCCATTCATAAGGGATCCACTCTCATGACACAAACACATCCCACCAGGCCCCACCTCCAACACTGGGGATCACATTTCACCATGAGATTTGAAGGGAACAAACATTCAAACTATTTCATTTACTGTTCATAGCAAAAGCAAAGCCCAAATGTGTGTTTGCAAAACCTTCCAGACACAACAAGAGAGAATTAATTCATAATTCCCAATTTAACTTAGTCGGCCCTGAGATTTTTTCCCCTGAATTGTTATACCTAGATTAAACTATTTTTAAACGTTTGAGTGATTCCTAATTAGTTTTGTTAATCAAAGAGGTAAAGCAACTTAATACTGAGTAGTATTGTGAAAGATTGTCATATTTTTGAATAAGTGCATTAACCGTCTTCCTGCTGAATATTAATGAAGCATAAATACCTGTTCTTCTTATTTATGTGTAACAGGGCAGCTTGGCTTGGCTGGAGCTAAGAGCCAGACACACCATTGTGTGGAGGTGGGTGACGTCTTCCTGTGCTAAAAGGTGAATGAATAAATAAGCTCCTCACCGCTTGCGGAACACTTGGGAACATATAAACAGGTATTTAGCCACATCTCCTGATTTCATCTTTCACATGGCAAAGACCTTGAATCCTGTCCTTAACTGGGGCTCAGACATTAATCAACAGGTCTGATGAGCATATGGTGGGAATGCCAGATTTCATTGGAGTCCTCAAGAGAAAAAAAGTCACAGTAAGCAAACAAGGGGTGTGACAGAGTGGGACGAATGCAAGCACAGTGTGAAGCAGAACCCGCATCTGCCCCCAGTTCCATTCCAGACTAGAGTATGGATGCTTCCAGGGAAAGAGAGCGCTATGTAGTAAAACTGAACATTGTTTCACCAGGGTTCCAAGCCACCCTCCTGGGAGGCTTCTCTCCAAGAGTTCTGGGTACCAGAGTGGAAGGCATTTTCCCACCAACTGGAGAGAGACGAAACATCGGAGACCAGGAGGCTGTGGAGAAAGCAACTGACCCAGGTGCCTCAACTATCCGAGAAGGGTCAGCACCACGTGGCTGCCAGCATCTTTGAGAAAATCATCCGCAACCAGACTTCAGAGCTGCGGACAGAGGTGTGGTTAGAACTGAGATACAACCTGCCCACCTGGGTCAGGTCTAAAGACAAGAAGTCCTGAGTTCTTGCCACTGAGGAGGCCAGGGTCATTTGTCCAGAAAACTTTGGCACTGTCTTTGAGTGACCTAGTCTGGGACCCATTCACTGGTGGGTTCTAAGGTTAGACGCTCATTCAGGATATTTTCAATACTAAGTCAGTGCATAGCTGCCCCACTAACAAATTGGTGACCGTAGAGTCAGAGCGGGTCAATTCCTGGGACAATGGCGCTGGCGCTGTTAGAGGACTGGTGCAGGATAATGAATGTGGATGAGCAGAAGTCACTGATGGTTACCGGGATACCGGCGGACTATGAGGAGGCTGAGATTCAGGAGGTCCTTCAGGAGACTTTAAAGTCTCTGGGCAGGTATAGACTGCTTGGCAAGATATTCCGGAAGCAGGAGAATGCCAATGCTGTCTTACTAGAGCTTCTGGAAGATACTGATGTCTCCGCCATTCCCAGTGAGGTCCAGGGAAAGGGGGGTGTCTGGAAGGTGGTCTTTAAGACCCCTAATCAGGACACTGAGTTTCTGGAAAGACTGAACCTCTTTCTAGAAAAAGAGGGGCAGACGGTCTCGGGTATGTTTCGAGCCCTGGGGCACGAGGGCATGTCTCCAGCCACAGTGCCCTGCATCTCACCAGAATTACTGGCCCATTTGTTGGGACAGGCAATGGCACATGCGCCTCAGCCCCTGCTACCTATGAGATACCGCAAACTGCGAGTGTTCTCTGGGAGTGCTGTCCCAGCCCCAGAGGAAGAGCCCTTTGAGGTCTGGTTGGAACAGGCCACGGAGATAGTCAAAGAGTGGCCAGTAACAGAGGCAGAAAAGAAAAGGTGGCTGGCAGAAAGCCTGCGGGGCCCTGCCCTGGACCTCATGCACATAGTGCAGGCAGACAACCCGTCCATCAGTGTAGAAGAGTGTTTGGAGGCCTTTAAGCAAGTGTTTGGGAGCCTAGAGAGCCGCAGGACAGCCCAGGTGAGGTATCTGAAGACCTATCAGGAGGAAGGAGAGAAGGTCTCAGCCTATGTGTTACGGTTAGAAACCCTGCTCCGAAGAGCCGTGGAGAAACGCGCCATCCCTCGGCGTATTGCGGACCAGGTCCGCCTGGAGCAGGTCATGGCTGGGGCCACTCTTAACCAGATGCTGTGGTGCCGGCTTAGGGAGCTGAAGGATCAGGGCCCGCCCCCCAACTTCCTTGAGCTAATGAAGGTAATACGGGAAGAAGAGGAGGAAGAGGCCTCCTTTGAGAATGAGAGTATCGAAGAGCCAGAGGAAGGAGATGGCTATGGCGGCTGGAATCATGAAGGGGACGACTGAAGACCACCTGGGGGCAGGACCCATAGCCAGTGGGCCTAGGGACATTCACTTTAGTAGGCTAAGACCTTTAAATTTTTTTCTTTAATATATGGCACTAAAATCAAAGCATGAAAGCCAATTATTGACCTTCCTTCCTTCCTTCCTTCCTTCCTTCCTTCCTTCCTTCCTTCCTTCCTTCCTTCCCTCCCTCCCTCCCTCCCTCCCTCCCTCCTTCTCTCCTCTCCTTCTCTCCTTCCTTCCTTCCTTCCTTTCTTCCTGCCTTCCTTCCTATTTTTCTCTTTCTTCTTTATTTCTTAGGTCTCACTCTCATCACCCAGGCTGGAGTGCAGTGGCTCACTGCAGCCTTGACTTCCCAGGCTCAGGCTCAGGGGATCCTCACACCTTAGCCTCCTAAGTACCTGGGACTACAGGCATGGACCACCACGCCTAGCTATTCTTTTGTTTGTTTGGTAGAGACAGGGTTTTGTGTTGCTCAGGCTGGTCTGGAAACTCCTAGGCTCAAATGATGTGCCCCACTCGGCCTCCCAAAGTGCTGGGATTATAGGCATGAACCACCATGCCTGGCCCTTGATTTTTCTTTTTAAGAAAAAATATCTAGGAGTTTCTTAGACCCTTTGTAGATTATTAGTGAACAAAAGATTAAACTCCAAATATTAGATAGTAAGCCTGAAGGAATCTGAAACACTTGTACTTCCAATTTTCTTTACATAATCCCAAGTAGACCAGAATTGGCCCATACCATAGAAGAAAGAATTGGCAGTCAAAAAAAAAAAAATACCTTTTGTAATATGTTTGAAAAATAAAGCTGTTTGACTTGTCAGGTGTTTCGCTTCCTTAAATCAGCAAATTCTCCCTGAGTACCTGGCTTTGTGAGACACAGTTCAAGGAGTTACAAGACTACAGCTATAACCTACAGTTGAGCAGTTATAAACCAACAAAATGGGCCCTGCCCTCAGACAGGTTCCAGTCTAGATGAGGAGATGATCTAGACAGGTAAAAGGCTAACTAATCCTTTGTGTGAATTAAGTTCATCACCCCAATAAAAGTGTCATCACCCAGTGAATAGGACCATCTCCGCTTGCAGGTTTTTGTTGATATTGTCGTTATTGTGTTGTTTTAACCTGGGAAGTGTTCTTCCTGCCTTTCTGCTAGGTGTCAGATAGATGGTCCCAGAACTAGGTGCTGTGTCGGGCCCTGAAGACACAGATGACTCAACCTAAGCTCTGCTTTCAAGAGGTCCACAGCCTGAGAGGTGTCCCCAGAGAAAGGGGGACATGAGGGGACAGCATGCTCAAGAGCAGAGGTGTTTAGGGCAGGTTTGGATTTAGTGAGCAGGCTGGTTTGCTTAGAGAAGATTTTTAGTGGCAACAAAGGACAAAGAGGAGAGAAAAGGAACTCACATTTATTGAGGGCCTACTGTGTGCAAGGTGTTTTATGTATATCTCACTGAATGTATACAGCCACCCTGTTGTGGTATAATTTTGCTCTTTATAAAGAGAAAGAAACTAAAGCTCAGATGGGTTAAGTGGTCTCCTCCACACCAAAATGCTAAGAAGTAATGGAGCCTAGACAGAAGCCCAGAACTTTGACTCACACTAGTCCACCCTCCACCATCTTGATGACTTTCACCTTGTGCTCTGCAGTTCTGCAGAGATTTTCTAGTAGTTCCATCTCCAAAATGTATTTTAAACACTTTATTTTTTTTTAATTGTTATTATTATTATTTTGAGACTGAGTCTTGCTCTTTCGCCCAGGCTGGAGTACAGTGGCACAATCTCAGCTCACTGAAACCTCTGCCTCCCAGCTTCAAGTGATTCTCATGCCTCAGCCTCCCAAGTAGCTGGGATTACAGGCACCTGCCACCATGCCCGACTAATTTTTGTATTTTTAGTAGAAACGGGGTTTCGCCATGTTGGCCAGGCAGGTCTCAAACTCCTGACCTCAAGTGATCCGCTCACCTCAGCCTCCCAAAGTGCTGGGATTACAGGTGTGAGCCACCGCACCCGGCCTAAACTCTTTAAATCTCTAGTAAATAACAGCTAGATTCAAATGGGCTGATAACCAAATTTTAACACAGAAGCATTCACCACCAGGTTTGTATTTATTTCCAGATTGGCTCATTTTGTGTAGACCTTAGAGCAAAGTTTCCTTTATGGTATCTGTATATGTATCTGAACTTTTAATTGTTCATAGATTTTAAAAGCGGTAGCACCACATGGCTGTTTAGATCAGACCTGTGTATTTAGATCAGACCTGTGTATCACATAAGTGTAAGTGCAGTGCAGATGAGCACCATTTAGTTATATGTGCTAGGCAAAGCTCCAACACAGTTGATGTGTAGTCTCGTGGTAGATTTGTGCATACTGTAAGCAAATTGCTTAGCTTCTCTAGACATCAGTTTCCACATCTGAAAAATAAGAAGATGAGAGTACACAGTTGTTATGAACAAATGACTTAATGCTTTTAAAGCACGTTGCATGACATCTGGAACACAGAAAGCCCTCAATACATTGAAGCGCTTAGGATTTTCATGATGTTGCTGTCTGCTCAATTCAATGCATGCTTTCTTTATTGTCCTGACAGTTGTGCGGTCACAAGTTAATATGCTTCCAGTTGACTTCCAGTCTACCATGGTGTTAGAAACCGTTTCAGCTCTTATTGTAAATTTGAGTGCTTGTTGTTTTTTATATTTGTGATGACTCTTCCAGCAGTTGTTGACAATTGTCAGAGGTTTGACTTTTAAATAATTACTTATTTTTTCTGATTGTGGTTCAGTTTAACTGAAGAATATCCTGAGATTGTAAGAAAAGCATTTTTATAAAGGTATCACTTGTGATCATTTATCTTTCTAAATTATATTTTTAATACTGTTCGACCAAAGTGATGCGGTGGTTACCATGACTCCCTAATTTCATGTGTTTTTGTATTTATGAAAATGGTTTCATTGTCATTTATTGACAGTATACAAAGTAAAATGTTATAAATGTGAAGTTATAAAATAAATATATGCTAATAAAATCCTAAGTTTTCCTGATTCCTGTATTGTGGCCTCTATAAACTACTGCTTGAAGAAGGAGCTTTGTTACTGAAAAATTTTGAGAGATAACTTGAGAAAATCAAGCTAAAGTCAAAAGCTCTTAGAATCCTCTAGGCAAGAAAACCTGAAAGCAAAAAATGCTTGAATAAGAATACTTGAACTATGTCTCTGGGGACAAGAGAGAGCTTGATCCACGCATCATCGATTTCTCTTTTAAAATATACAGAAACAAAAGATGGAGGTCAGTTGCCTCAGAGACCCCCTAGCTCATTTGCTTAGGAAAGTAACGGTACAGATAAATTTCCAGGCTCTATTCTACCAAGGGTGAATGACCCTGAAGGTAGAATATTGCTTTTCTGGACTGAAGTAACCCTTTTTTTCTTCTTCTTTTTTTTTTTTTTTTTTGAGACAAGGTGTCACCCGTGCTGGAGTACAGTGGTGCAATCTCGGCTCACTGCAAACTCTGCCTACTGGCTTCAAGTGATTCTCATGCCTCAGCCTCCCGAGTAGCTGGGATTACAGGGGTGTACCACCACGGTCCAGCTAAGTTTTTGTATTTTTAGTAGAGACGGGGTTTCACTCTGTTGATCAGGCTGGACTCAAACTCCTGGCCTCAGGTTATCCACCTGCCTTGGCCTCCCAAAGTGCTGGGATTACAGGCGTGAGCCACCGTGCCCAACGTGAAGTCACCTTTTATTCTATGGATGTATATGGAGGGAAATTCCTCTTGCCTTTGGCCTTCTTGAAATTGCTTCTCCTCTTTTTTTCTAAAGTACAATGAGGGAGCATCTTTCACTGGGCCATACACACTGCAGACCAGTCCATTAAAGAGGAATATCCCGAGGGGGCCCAACACCATCTCATACTCACCCAAGCAAACCCTCCAAGGGGTGGTCTCATCCTATACTTCATACTTCTCCAGTCCTAACTCTCAAATACAGGCTCCAAGATTCTCGAATCACAGCTGAGGATAACTTTCCACCAGGGCTGTCTGGTGAAGACTCAGGCCATCAGACTCCTGCCTCTTTAGGCCTTAGGTGTCACCTGCCATGCACCTGCACCAGCCATGCCCACCAGGCCACCCCTCCTCTCGTGTTCTGCTGCCCATCCTAAATAAAAGACTTTGCTCAGCAACTCTCGGCTTTGCTCTCCTTTACCCGCTATGCCATGCTTCCAACTTACCTTCTGGACGTTCCATGGTTCCATCTATACAAACCAGCCTGGAACACCAGAGTCCTTACTGAATACCTTGTCACCATCTTCCTGCACTCAACTCTGGTCCTCCTCCCAGTGCTCTGTGGCCTGTGAAACCCTGGAGGGGAAGCAGCTCAGTCTCCCCCAGCTCAAGAGAGGCTGGAAGGTGGTGGTAGCATTCCTCCTAGCTCATTGTCATTGCAAATACATTTGTTCCTTCCTGGTGTAAGCTCACCCGCTCTGTCCCACCACCTGCTGTGGAGTGTCCCTGACAGGCCTGGATGATGGCAATGACAAAGCAATGACAAAACAAGCCAAGGCAGGGAGGGGTCCCTTTAGGGTTGAATGTGGCCTGGTGTTATCTAAAGCAACAAAAACTAGGAAGAAAAATACAATGACCGTGAGACATATCCAAGGAAGTCCTACAAGACTGGAATAGGAAAGAGGGTTGGAAGCTAGTGTTTTGAAGGAGTGGAGCCTGAAATGAAATGGAGAAGCTAGGTAAGAAGATCTGAGACAAGTGCTGTCGAACGTGCTGCAGGCTTGTCTTATGTTAGCCACCAGCTGAATCTTTGGTCTGAAGGCCCAGGATTAGGGCAGACATCTCGCTTACCCCCTCTCTGTCAGGGTGGGTCAGGAATTCCTTGAGTTTGCCCAGAGAAGACTTATACTCATGGAGATGCTCTTCTGGAGGAAAGCTGGTGCCCATAAGTAGGCTTTTCTGAAGCTAGCCTTTCCAGGCGGGGTGTGGTTGGCTCACGCCTATAGTCTCAGCACTTTGGGAGGCTGAGGCAGGGAGGTCGCTTGATCCAGAAGTTCACAACCAGCCTTGGTAACATAGCAAGACCCTGCCTCTACAAAAAAAAATTTTAAATAAATTAGTCATGTATGGTGGCACACACCTGTGGTCCCAGCTACTTAGGAGGCTGAAGCAGGATGATCACTTGAGCCCAGGAGGTCGAGGCTGCAGTGAGCCATGATCACACCACTGGACTCCAGCCTGGGTGATAGAGTGAGATCTTGTCTCAAAAAGAAAAAAAGGAAAAAAAAAAAGAAAGAAGAGGAAAGAAGAAAGAAAAAGAAAGAAAGAGAAAAAAGAAAGAAAGAAAGAGAAAAAAGAAAGAAAGAAAAGAAAGAGAAAGAAAAAGAAAGGGAAGGAAGGAAGGAGGGAGGGAGGGAGGGAAGGAAGGAAGGAAGGAAGGAAGGAAGGAAGGAAGGAAGGAAGGAAGGGAGGGAGGGAGGGAGGGAGGGAGGGAGGGAGGGAGGGAGGGAAGGAAGGAGGGAGGGAGGAAGGAGCTAGCCTTCCTACCTACCAGGCCCTGGAGCTGTCCTGGTCCTAACCTGTGTGACACAACTCCTTTGCTGTATCCAAATGTTCCTTGACCTTCCAGATGGGCACTGTCTTAAAAATTACAGAAGTGTATGCCGAAATCAATTTTAACATAAGGAAAAAGGGTGTAAGATTTCAGTCTCACTTTCAGGATAGCAGCTGGAGCTGCCCATTAATCGTCTGGACTGCTTTAAGCAGCAGAAGCAGCAGCTGAGGCTTTTTCCCAATCTGCCCTCCTCCCACTTGAAGGGAAAATTTACCAAAGGGGCAGAGTTGCCAGACTGTGCAGGGTGCTGGGGCTGGGCGCCACTGCAGGTAGTCCCACGGCAGGAAGGAAGGGGCAGGAAGGGGTCCCCATCCCATCCCACCAGATCTCCCTGCTCTACGGTGGCCTGAAAGTTCCATTGAATGCTTTTCCTGGCTTCTGGGCACAACAGCTTTCCCAATGAGCACAATTAACTAAAATAAAAGCTTTCTGGGACTAACAAGCAGTTGTCGCGAAAGTAGACTTTATATTGTAAGTGAGCATAAGCAAGGCTATGGAAACCAGGCCGGTGAGTACCGGAGGCTGGGTTCTGCCGACTAGCGGTGGCACTGCACTGCCTGGCAACATCCCATACAAAGGTGTCAGCCTCTGATCACATTTGTGGAGCTTTGCGACTGTGCTCACTATTCCAAGTACTGGTCGGTGGACATTTTTATGTTCAAAATAAAAAGCTTCTGTATGAGCCTAAGGTAACTGTAAGTGTCTAGAGCTAGGTGTGCTGCCATCTTAGGAATAACATCTGTCAATGCAGAATGGACAAGGCCATTTCCAAGTTCAAGGTGATTTATGGGTCTAAAGCTAAGGTAGTAATTCTTCGGATTCACAAGCCCTGTCACTGGTCTGAGTTTGACATACAAGTGGCAATGTGGGATGAGAAGGAAAGCTGTATGAGTCTCACAGGCTATTCCCAAGACCTTGTATGGGCTTTCGTAAATTACAAAAGGGGCTGCTTGGCAGCCCCCTGGAATCCCTAGGTCATATTTTTCTACTGGGACCACTAGGTTTATCAGTAGCTGAACGACTTAGGAGCTATTTCTCCTCCACCAGAGAACTTGCCCACAAGTTCTCTGATGCTTCAGAATTCATGATGGCATGATCTGAAATGTATTCCTCCCATAACCAGAATATATTTTGGTTCAACTTAAGACTCCATCAAAATTGTAGTGCAGGGGTAAGGCTGGGCACATCTACTTCCTCTATTACCAGGGTGGGGATATAGCATTTTCCAAGAATGGGCAGGTTATACCCTAACTTAACTGGGCATCTACTTAGGAGGTGATTAGAGCACTCAGACCCAGGGGTAGGATGGTAATTAATACGGATGAAGGAATAAGAAGAGAGGCAAAGGAGATCATACCTAACACCGTACCCCCTCACGCACTGTAGGCATTGCCAGTCTACATCAGAAACAAAAGACCAAGCAACAGAAATTAAAACTTAGGGCCTGGCGTGGTGGCTCACACCTGTAATCCCAACACTTTGGGAGGCCAAGGCGGGCGGATCACTTGAGTCCAGGAGTTCTAGACAAGCCTGGCCAACATGGTGAAACCCTGTCTCTACTAAATATATATATAAAAATTAGCTGGCATGGTGGCACATGCCTGTGATCCCAGACACTCAGGAGAATGAGAGAGGCTGAAGCATGAGAATCGCTTGAACCCAGGAGGCAGAGGATGATGCAGTGAGCCAAGATCGTACTGCTGCACTCCAGCCTGAGCAACAGAGTGAGACTCTGTCTCAAAAAAAAAAAAAAAAAAAAAAAAGGAAATAAATTAAAACTTAAATCAGAAGTGGAATAAGACATAAGAAGGGAACAGACAACTTGAAGAAGAATAAATATGAAGAAAATCACATATAAGCATAGCA
Organism: Chlorocebus sabaeus; assembly: GCF_047675955.1. NCBI lineage: Eukaryota > Metazoa > Chordata > Mammalia > Primates > Cercopithecidae > Chlorocebus > Chlorocebus sabaeus. Next base: position 26,087,641 of record NC_132911.1, on the reverse strand, counting down.
TAGTCAAACTCCTATAAGCCAAAGATAAGGAGAAAATTTATTTAATCTTTATTTGAGGTTCAGGAGAACATGTGTTAGCTTGTTATATGGGTAAATTATATGTCACAGGAGTTTGGTGCACAGATTATTTTGTCACCCAGGTAATAAGCATAGTACCTGATAGGTAGTTTTTCAATCCTGTCCCTCCTCCCACCCTCAAGAAGGCCACAGAGTCTGTTGTTCCCTTCTTGTGTACTCAATGTATAGCTTCCACTTACAAGTGGGAACATGCAGTATTTGGTTTTCTGTTCCTACATTAGTTCTCTTAGTGTTATGGCCTCCAGCTCCATTATTTTTGCTGCAAAGGACATGATCTTGTGCTTTTTTATGGCTGCGTAGTCTTCCGTGGTATATATGTACCACATTTTCTTTATCCAGTCTACACTGATGGGCACTTAGGTTGATTCCATAATTTTGCTATTGTGAATAGTGCTGTAATGAACAAACCTGTGCATGTGTCTTTATGGTAGAATTATTTATATTCTTTGGGGTATATACCCAATAATAGGATTGCTGGGTCTAAGGATACTTCTGTTTAAGTTCATTGAGAAATCACCACACTGCTTTCCACAATGGTTGAACTATTTTACACTCCCACCAACAGTATATAAGTATTCCCTTTTCTCTGCCAGCATCTTTTTTTTTTATTTTTTAATAATAGCCATTCTGACTGGTATGTATCTACTTATCAGTGATGTTGAGCATTTTTTCATATGCTTGTTGGGTGCATGTATGTCTTCTTTTGAAAAGTGTCTGTTCATGTCCTTTGCCCACTTTTTTATGGGGTTATTTGCTTTTTGCTTATTAATTTGTTTAAGTTCCTTGTAAATTCTGGATATTAGACCTTTGTTGGATGCATAGTTTGCAAACATTTTCTCTCATTCTGTAGGTTGTCTGTTTACTCTGATGATAGTTTCTTTCACTGTGCAGAAGGTCTTTAGTTTAATTAGGTCCCATTTGTCAATTTTTGCTTGTGTTGCAATTACTTTTAGGATCTTCATCATGAAATCTTTGCCAGGGCCTATGTCCAGAATGGTATTTCCTAGGCTATCTTCCAGGGTTTTTATAGTTTTAGGTTTTACATTTAAGTCTTTAATCTATTTTGAGCTGATTTTGGTATATGGTGTAAGGAAGGGGTCCAGCTTCAGTCTTCTGGGTATGGTTAGTTATCCCAGCAGCATTTATTGAATAAGGAGTTTTTATTGCTTATTTTTGTTGATTTTGTCAAAAATTGGATGGTTGTAAGCATGTGACTTTATTTCTGGGCTCTCTATTCTGTTCCATTGGTCTATGTGTCTTTGTACCAGTACCATGCTGTTTTGGTTACTGTAGCCCTGTAGTATAGTTTGGGGAATGTGATGCCTCCAGCTTTATTCTTTTTGCTTAGGATTGCCTTGGCTATCCAAGCCCTGTTTTGGTTCCATGTGATTTTTAAAATACTTTTTTCTAATTCTGTGAAGAATGTCATTGGTACTTTGATAGAGATAGCATTGAATCTGTAAATTGATTTGTGCAGTATGGCCGTTTTTACTTTCATTTACTTTCTATCCCTGAGTATGGAATGCTTTTCCATTTGTTTGTGCCATCTCCGATTTCTTTGAGGAGTGTTTTGTAATTCTTGGGGTATAAATCTTTCACCTCCATGGATAGTTGTATTCTTAGGTGTTGCATTCTTTTTGTGGAAGAGAAAACCTTGAAAGCAGCCAGAGGAAAATAACATATTACATACTAAGGAATAACAATAAGAATTAGTGCTCACATATAATGAGAAATATGGAGACCAAAAGACAGGGCAATAACATCTTCATGCCACTGGATAAGTAGGGATTATTTGTTCAGCCAAGGTTTAGTAAAAACGTGCCATTAAAATTATCTGAACCTGGAACATGTGAAAGTAGTTGGTAGAGGGAAGTGGGATGTGAGCTGGGGCAATTGGGGAGAAACTTCTAACTACTGATTGAATTTCTGGACTGGTGGTTGAAGTATTTAGGTTTCCTATCTTATTCTGTAATCAATTTTAATAACTCAGATATTCTAATTTTTTCATTTTATCTAAGTTTTCAAATGTGTAGGCAAAAATTTATCAGTGTTCTCTTCAGATGTTTTAAATTACTAATATTTCTGTAGTTATGGCTCCATTGTCATTCTAAATATTAATTATTTGCATTTTTTTCTCTTTCTTTTTTCTGGGTTAATATATTCAGAAGTTGGCCTTTTTTTTTTTTTTTTTTTTTGAGACAGAGTTTCGCTCTTGTTGCCTAGGCTGGAGTGCAATGGCATGATCTTTGCTCAATGCAACCTCCACCTCCCAGGTTCAAGCTATTCTCTTGTCTCAGCCTCCCAAGTAGCTGGGATCACAGGCATGTACCACCACACCCGGCTAATTTTTTGTGTTTTTAGTAGAGATGGGGTTTCTCCATGTTGGTCAGGCTGATCTTGAACTCCCAACCTCAGGTGATCCACCCACCTCGGCCTCCCAAAGTGCTGGGATTACAGGTGTGAGCCACCATGCCCAGCCAAAGTTGGCCATTTTATTTATTTAGTTTTTCAGAGAATCAGCTTTTAGGTTTTTTAATCATCTGCATCATTATTTCATTAATTCTATTCTTATTTTTATTTCTTTCCTCTCACCATGTTTAGAATTAATATACCATTTCATTTCTAACTTCTCAAAGATAGTTCCTTGTTTTCTATGTTTCATAATTTTTCAATAAATGTATTTAAATGGAATACTATGCAGCCATAAAAAAGAAAAAAAGTGAATTTTCTCATTTATGTATATGAGTATATGAGGAATATTGGTATTTAGTTTTCTCTTTTGTAACGTCATTGTCTTGTCTTGGAATGAGGGTAATACAGACCCCACAGCATGAGGGCAAGTAGTCCCTCCTGTTCATTCTTCTGGAAGTGGTTGGTTATTATTTCTTTCTTAAATGCTTCCTGGAATTCACCTGTTTAGCTTTCTGGGACTGGAGTTCTCTTTTTGGGAAAAGTTTTAACTATAAATTCAATTTCTTTAATACATATAGGGCTACATTGATTATCAATACCTTCTTGAGTAAGTTTGGGGGTTTTAAGGGTTTTTTCCACTTAATCGAAGTTGCCTAATTTATTGGCACAATTTTTTGGTCATTTCCTTTATTGTTTTTTTAATATCTGCAAAATCTGTGGCATCACCTTCCTTGTTCCTCTGTTTATCCTGGGTAATTTGGATCTTTTCTCTCTTCCTGACCAGTCTAGCAAGAGGCTTATCAATTTTGTCACTCTCCTCAAAAAAAATCTTTAATTTTGCTATTTTTTGTTTCCCCTTTTATTAACTTCTGTTCTAATCTTTCTTACTTTTTCTTTGTTTTCTGCTTACCTTGAGTTTTGTTTGCTCTTGTTTTTTCCGTTTCTTGAGGCAGAAAAATCATTGAGACTTGTCATCTTTTATAATATAGGTGCTTAGTGCTATAAAATTTAATCTCAGTACTGCTTTAGCTGCATCTCATAAATGTTGATTTATTGCATTTTTATTTTCATTCAGTTCAAAACCTTCCTAGTTTCCCTTCTGATTGTTTTTCTTTGATTCATGGGATATTTAGAAGTGTGCTCTTTCATTTCCAAATATTATGGGTGTTTCTATGTATCATCTGGTTTGGGTTTACAATTGAATTTCTTTATAATAAAAGAATTTTATGTGATTAAAATAGTTTCAGATTTATTAAGATTAGTTTTATGTCCCACCACATGTACATGTTCCATGTGCTCCTGAAAAGAATGTGAATTCTGCACTTTTTGAGGAAGTGTTATATAGATGTCAATTAAAGTAAGTTAGTTGATAGTGTTCAAGACATCTGTAGCCTGGCTGAATTTCAGTCTATCTTTCTATTAATTTTCGGAGAGTTTTTAAAATATTTTACTGAAATTGTACATTTATCTATTTCTCTTTACAGTTCTATCAGTTTTTGCTCCACGTTTTAAAGCTTTGTTATTAGATTCATGCACATATAGGACTGTCTTGACTAATCGACTACTTGATCATGATAAAATTATTGTGTTTATTTCTGGAATTATTCTTTTCTGCGAAATCTACTTTGCTCCAGTTTTCCTTTGATAAGTGCTAACGTAGTATATCTTTCTCCATTCTTTCACTTTTAACCTATTGCATCTTTTTATTTAACGTACGTTAGTTACTAGTAGACAGGATATAGTTGGATCGTACCTTATCTAGCAATCTCTACCTTTTAATTAAGGTGTTTAGACATTTAATGTGATTGTCATATTTAATGTAATTATTGGTATTGATATATGTGTTTATTTGTCCCATCTGTTTTCTGTTTCCTTTTTGCTCTTTTTCTGCCTTCTTTTGGGTTTTTTAATGATTCTATTTTAGCTCCTTCATTGGCTTATAATGTACAACTATCGGTTGCATTATTTTAATAATTGCTTTAGGATCTATAGCATCCATCTTTAACTTACTACCCTCTACCTTCAAATATTATAGTATTTCACATATAACTAAAGTATCTTGCAATAATAATGGGCTTCCATTTTTCCCTCCTAGCCTTTGTGCTATTGTTGTCATATCTTTTACTTCTACATATGTTATAAACTCAAAATGTGTTGGTTTTTGTGGTTGTTGTTGTCGTTTAAACAGTCAGTTATTAGTACTATAACAGAATACCTTAAATTCAAAATTTAAAAAATACTTAAACAGTCAATTATTGTCCATGCGTGGTGGCTCATGCCTATAATGCCAGGAGCCAAGATGAGAAGATCCCTTGAGACCAGGACTTCAAGACCAGCCTGGGCAACATAGGGAGACCCCATCTCTAAAAATAATTTTAAAAATTAGCTGGGCATGGTGGCATGTGCGCGTAGTTCCAGCTACTTGAGAGGTTGAAGCAGCAGGATCACCTGAACCTGAGAAGCCAAGGGTGCAATGAGCCATGGTTGTGCCACTGTACTCCAACCTCAGTGACAGAATGAAACCCTGTCTCAAAAACAAACAAACAAACAAACAAACAACTGAAAACAGTCAGTTATTGTTAAAACAATTTAAACAATTTTAAAATCCAACATATGGACTCACATAGTTAGGGCACTTTTCTAGCACCCTTTATTAATTTGTGTAAATTCATATTTTCACCTAGTATCATTTACTTCTGCTTTAAATCTTTTAAAGACTTCCTTTATTATTTCTTGCAGTGCAATTCTGTTGGATGAGTTCCATTAGCTATGTCTAAAAATTTATTTCACACTCTTTTCCTGAAAGATATCTGTGCTGGGTAAAAAATTCTTGGTTAACAATTTTTTTCTTTCAGAGTTTTAAAGATGTTGCTCTCCTGTCTTCTGGCTTGCATTGTTTCTAGTGAGAAACCTGCTGTCACTATTTTATTTGTTCTTTCATACCTAGTGGGTCTTTTATCTCTGGCTTCTTTTAAGAGTTTTCTCAATAGCTCTGGTTCTAAGCAATTTTATTGCTATGTACTTTGGTGTAGATTCTTCTTATCTCTTATGCTTGGAGTTAATTGTGTGTCTTCGATCTGCAGGTGTATAGTTTTCACCATATTTTGAAAAATTTTGGTCATTATTTCTTTAAATATTTTTTGTTTCCTTTTTCCTTTGGTGACTCCAGTGACATGTATATTAGGCTGCATAAAGTTATCCCACAAGTCACTATTGCTCTATCTTTTTTTTAATTAATTTTTCTTTATCTTTTTGGTCTATTTCTATTGCTATGTCTAAGGTTTGTTAGTATTTTATTCTACAACAGCTAATCTGTTATTAATCTCATTCAGTGTATGTTTTCATCTGACCTTATAGTTTTTTAATTTCAAGAAATTTCATTTGGGTCTTTTTTTACATCTTTCATGTCTCTACTTGGTTAATCTTTTTTCTAGCTTCTTAATCATATGCGATACAGTCATAATTGTCTTAATGACCTCGTCTACTAATTCTGCCTTCTGAGTTGTTTTTGGCTTAGTTTTCATTCTTTTTCTCCTCATTACAAGTGATATTTTTCTACTTCTGTGCATGCCCAGTGATTTTTGCCAGACATTGTGAATTTTGCCTGCTAGATTTAAAAAATCATATAAATATTCTTGAGTTTCATTCTGTGATGCAGACAAGTTACTTGATAACAACTTTACCCTTTTGATTTTTGCTCTTAAGCATTGTTAGACACCACAAAAATAGAATTTAATCTAGGCCAAATTTTGCCCCAATACTGACTCACAATCTTTGATTACTGTAGCCAATGTTCCATGCATTATGAGGCTTCCACTCTGGCTGGTGGGAACGGGCACTATTCCTCGACCACTATTCCAAGCTTCCTAAATCCAGAATAAATTCAATAATTTATTTAGAAAGACGTATTAAGCACCTTCATGTTAGTAGCACCCAGGACTGTTCCCTCTATCCTTTTAAGTGGTTCTTTTCCCAGCATATGTACCTTCTTCATACGTAGAAACCAATCAGGAGTGAGCTGAATATCTGATGGGCGGGACCTTCTGCAGATCTCCAGAATTCTCTCAGTAAAACCTCTCTCATCTGCAGCGCTCTGCTGGGAACTCTAGCCACCTTGTGAACTCTGACTATCTTGGCCTTTTAAAATTCTCTCCTTAACTCAGGGAGACCTCTGATTTCTACTGGGGTTCCCTCTATCTGCACTGCAGTCTGGAAATTCTTCCTGGGCAGTAAGGTGGAACAATCAGAGGGTTGCTTGAATTGTTTCCCAATTCTCAGAGATCACTGGCCTTTGTTGCTTAACACTCAATATCTTTTGAAGTATTATTTAATTTACTTTTCTAATTGTTTCAAACCCCCTAAAAATGTATATTCAATCCTTGTTACTCCATCTTGGCTGAATCCACAAGTCCTCTGTCTTGCATTTTTTAAAAAAAGATTTAAAAAATGAGAACAAATATCTTTTATATTTACTATTTCTTGCACTTTTCATTTTTTGTATACATTTGAGTTTCTATCTAGCATCATTTTCCTTCAGTCTAAGGAAACTCTTTAAATATTGTCTGATAGTTCTAGTCTTCTGGCAATGAATTAGCTTGTTTGTATTAAAAATGTCCTTATTTTATCTCTACTTTTAAAGAATGTTTCTACTGGATGTAGAGCTGTAGGTTGGCATTTTTAAAAATTTCAGCATGTTAAATGTCATTCCTTTACCTTCTGGCTTGCACTTTTTCTGACAAAAATTCTGTGTTAATTCTAATTTTTGTTCTCTTATATACAATGTATCTTCGTAGTTTCTTTAAAATGTTCTCTTAGTTTTTTCAACAATTAGATTATAAGGTTCTTTGATGTGATTTTTTTTATTGTTGCTGTCTCTAAGAGAATATGTTTAATTTTCTGTTCTCCTGGCATAGGTCTATACACAGTTGCCATCTATATTAAGTTTACTGAATGGCAAAGGAAAAGCATCCTGAACAGGGATTCAGAAGACCTTGGTTTTGGTCCTGGTTTTGTCTTAGCGTGCGTGCCTCAGGCAACTCACTTCACTTCCCTGAGATGTTGTCTCATCCTCTGTAAAAGAATGTTAGGAACAAAAGATCAGCAAGCTCTCTTTTAACTTTAAATCTGAAGCTTCCTGAATCTTAGCCAGAATAAATTCATTAATTTATTTAGAAATATTTATCAAGCACCTTCATGTTAAGCACTGATATGGTTTGGCTGTGTCCCCACCCAAATCTCATCTTGAATTGTAGCTCCCGTAATTCCCATGTGTCGTAGGAGGGATCCGGTGGGAGGTAATTGAATCATGAGGGATGGGTGTTCTCATGATAGTGAGTAAGTCTCACAAGATCTGATGGTTTTATAAAGGGGAGTTCCCCTGCCCAAGCGCTGTCTTGCCTGCCGCCATGTAAGACATGCCTTTTGCCTTCCACCACAACTGTGAGGCCTCCCCAGCCACGTGGAACTGTGAGTCCGTTGAACCTTTTTTTCTTTTGACATCACCGAGATTTGGGTATGTCTTTATCAGCAGCACAAAAACAGACTAACAAAAGAACCTTCCCAGTGGCTGAAATACAAAGAGACCCAAGATAGCATCCTAAACCTCAGCGAACCCTGTTATTGGATGGCACCAACATTAAAAATACCTGATATTCAATGTCTTTTGAAGTGTTATTTGATTTACTTTTCTAGTTATAAAAGTGGACTGGTGGAAGAAGCAAGGAAGCATCCACTGATGCCTCCCACGCCTTACTAAGGGGAATCCCTCAGATCTATCTTTGCCTTTTTCTGCTGTAAATGGTGGATGGCTGGGCCTCCATCAGTGACTTCCCAGAATGCTGTGAGTATCCAGTGAGAGAGCAGATCCCCAGGCACGTCCAGACACAAGGGCATCCCACAGCAAGACGTGAGGGGAGTGGGTTTGGCCAGGATGCTTGGTTCACCAAGCCCAATCCTCTCTGGATGTGACTATAGAACAGCGTCATTTCAGGCTGTCTTTCTGGAGCCTCAGCCTGACAAAGGGAGCCTCTGCAGCCCAGAGGGGAGCTCTATTAGCCAGGTCAGGCTGCTGTAACAAAATAGCACAGACTCAGTGGCAGACACAACAGAAATTTGTATCCTCACTTTTCTGGAGGTTGAAAATCTGAAATCAAGATGTTGGCAGCTTTCTCCTGAGGCATCTCTCCTTGCGTTGTAAATGGCTGCTGCTGTAAATGAATGTTTGTGTCTCTCCCAAAACTCACATGTTTAGGGGGAGTTTGTTCCTTCTTTTTGTTTAGTTTCGAGACAAAGTCTTACTCTGTCACCCAGGCTGGAGTACAGTGGTGTGACCATGGCTCACTGCAACCTCTGCCTGCTGGGTTCCAGTGATTCTCCTGCCTCAGCCTCCCAAAGAGCTGTGACTACAGGTGCCTGCCACCACACCCAGCTAATTTTTTTTTCATTTTTAGTAAAGATGGGGTTTCACTATGTTGGCCAGGCTGGTCTTGAACTCCTCACCTCAAGTGATCTGCCTGCCTCGGCCTCCCAAAGTGCTGGGATTACAGGCGTAATATTATCCAGTTCATGCTATTTTGTTAAAGCAGCCTGGACAGACTGAGACAGCCCCCTCCTTGCTGTGTCATCACAGGGTCTTTCCTCTGAGCGTGGGCACCCCTGGCATCTTTCTGTGTGTCTTCATCTGCTCTTCTTATAAAGACACTAATCAGACTGGAGCAGGGCCTACCTTAATTACCTAATTTTAACTTAATTATCTCTTTAAAGGCCTTTTTCTCCAAATACAGTCCCATTCTGAGGGACTGGGGGTTAAGACTTCAACATAGAAATTTGAGGAGCACAGGCCGGACGTGGTGGCTCACGCCTGTAGTCCCAGCTACTTGGGAGATTGAGGAAGGAGGATCACTTGAACCCAGGTGGTGGAGGTTGTAGTGAGCGGAGATTGGGCCACTGCTCTCCAGCCTGGGCGACAGAGCGAGACTCAATCTAAAAAAAAAGAAAAAAGAAAAAAGAAAAAGAAAAGAAATTTGAGGAGCACAGTTCTGCTCATAGCAGAAGTCAAGCCTGGGGCTCCCACTACTTACCACAGTGGGGACAAGGATGAGAGGCAAGGGACAAGGTTTATTCCTGTCTGAGGGAAAAACTCTGCCCATGTGTCGCAGCTGACACCAAACGAGAGAAGGAAGCCGGCAGCCTCCAGGGCAGGCCCTGTCACTCAGAATGTGCGAACAGGGCCCTTTTCCAAAATTAGCGCACTCTGCTCTACTGCCTTGCTCTAAATAGCGCCTGTTGACGCAGCCGTCAGTTTTTCTCAGACCTCTCGCTCTGGTGTATTTTAACTCCTTGGTGAGCACCAGCATGCCCCTCCAGAGAGGGCTCTGGAGTGCTGTCCCCACCCCTGAGCCAAGGAGAGCCCCCTGCCCACCCGCTGGCTTCCTCTCGGATGTTCTCTGCTTGTCTCATGTGTCTTATTGTCAACACTGGCCATTACTCCCAAGGAGAGAGAGGTGGGGGTCTGGTGCACCAAACAAGACATTCTTTCAAAGAAAGACTGTTGCCATGGGAACCAGTTGTCAAATGCTTTTCTGCGCGGGAGGTGTCAAGAGCGGGGCTGCAGGTTTTGTAAGCACTGTTTGCTTTCCTCTTCAATCTGTGACAAGAACAATGAATGATCAGAGGTGGGGGCAGGGAGGAAAGCACTGTCTGTTGGAAATTCGCCCTAAGAGTGGGCCGCTGGCTTAAGGGATGATCTGTGCTCATGGAGCCTTCAGATGCAGTGCTCAGCATTCCCAAGGCTGTTACTATGTGCTCGGCCCTGTGCAAGGTTCTGTGGGTTTGCTAAAGTTCAACATAATCTGTAGCTTTAGAGAACTAACAAGCTCTTTGGGAAAGTGGAACCAACACACACCGAATAAGAGAAATCACACAAGCCAACGTGCGGTATGGATGTGTGCGGCTGCTGTCAAGATGCCCTTGTCTACATGTGCACTCCTGCCTAGGATGGATGTAGACTCAGAATCTCATGCAGATATTCTGCATTTTTGAGGGGTCATTTCCCTTTGCTTGGGACCAAAGCTAGCACAGCAGGCATGGGGAGGCGCTGCTTAGACTCTCCTTGAGAGGGTTTGGTCTAGGCTTAATTTCCAAAATAGATAAGGAACTCAAACAACTCAACAGCAATAAAGCAATAATCCCATTAAAAATGGACAGAAGGACTGGGTACGGTGACTCACACCTGTAAATTCAGCACTTGGGGAGGCTGAGGCGGAAAGATCGCTTGAGCCCAGAAGTTTAAGACCAACCCAGGCAATGTAGCAAGACTCCATCTCAAAAAAATCTTTTTAATTAGCCAGGTGTGGTGGCATGCACCTGCGATCTCAGATACTTGGGAGGCTGAGATAGGAGGATTGCCTGAGCTTGGGAGGTCAAAGCTGCAGTGAGCTAGGATCACAACACTACACTGTATCCTGGGTGATAGCAAGACCCCGTCTCAAAAAAAGAAGATAAAAAATGGCCAGAGGAATGGAATAGATATTTTTCAAAAGAAGACATATAAATGACCAACAGATGTATTTTTTAAGTGCTCAACATCACTAATCATCAGGGAGATGCAAATCAAAATTATAATGAGATACTACCTCACACCTGTTAAGATGGCCATTCTCAAAAAGAAAAGTAATAACAAGTGTTGGCAAGGATGTAGAGAAAAGGGAATGCTTCCACACTGCTGGTGAAAATATAAATCAGGACAGACACTAGGGAAAACAGTACGGAGATTCTCCAAAAGATTAAAAATAGAACTTCCATAAGATCCAACAATCCCACTTCTGAGTATTTATCCAAAGGAAATAAAATCAGTATGTCAAAGACATATCTGCACTGTCATGTTTATTGCAGCACTATTCACAATAGCCAAGTTATGGAATCAACCTAAATGTCCACAGATGGATGAATGAATAAAGAAAATGCATTGTATATACACAATGGACTATGATCCAGCCTTTAAAAAGAAGGAAATCTGAGCCCAGGAGTCCTCCTGACTGTGGCATGATTTGTTTCTGGATGTATAGCCTCTGAACCTGGCTCTCCAGCCTTCCTAGAGAGTCAGCGAGCTCCCCCATTTTCCGGTACTCAATTCCCTTTCTTATGAAATTATCCCAAGATGGTACCTGTTGTTTTATGACTGAGAACCTGTTATAATTTGGGAATGGCCAGATGTGGTGGCTCTCGTCAATCCTAGCACTTTAAGAGTCTGAGGCAGGTGGAGCACTTAAGGTCAGAAGTTTGAGACCAACCTGGGCAACATAAAGCGACCCCATCTTTACAAAAAAGAAAAAATCAGCTGGGTGTGGCGGCCCATGACTGTAGTCCCAGCTGGCTGGGAGGCTGAGTTTGAGCCCAGGAGTTTGGGGTTGCGGCAAGCTATGATAGCACCACTGCACTCCGGCCTGGACAACAGAGCGAGACTCTGCCTCAAAAACAAAAAAGACAATAACAACAACAAACATTCGGGAATGAAGGGACTTTGGATTGCAAGAAGTGAATTCTTCTCATAAGGTGGTAAGGAACTTTGAATATGAAAAGCCATTTTTAGAGAAAGCAAGGCCCAAAGAGCACTGTTCAAGCGCAACATTATTAATCATAGAGAAGCCTGCAGTAATGAGAATAGAAGGAGGTCTAGTAATTCATTAATTTCTAGTGAAAGTGTTCAGATCCAATCCCTGGCAAGGGTCTTTGAGGAAGGAAGCATGTGAATGGCCCGATGTGTGCCTAGGATCCTTCTTTGTTCCTGTCCTTCCCCAGCTTTCTGAGCCAGAGTCCCTACCTACTTTTCCTTCTGACCCAGAGTTCACGCTTGCTTTCTTCAGAGCCTCCCAGTGAACATGGATGGATAAAATTATATGGTTTATATTTATATGGTATATACTTCTATATTTATATGGTATATACTTTTATCCTTCTGTGCACTGAGACTCAGGGAAGTGGAGCAGTGAGATTATTCAGGGAATAAGAGAAACATCAATTATCAATTAAATGCACAGAGGAGGAGAACTTCACCTTACTTTTGCTGGGTGGGCGTGTCTTTTCAACATACTTTTCCCCACATGCTTTATTTCATTAAGTTCTTTCATAGGAACCTCACGGTTGCCTATTCTCTTACAAATGAATAGAGAACAGGGGAGTCATGAACGTTCTAAGGTGCAGAAAACAATTTATCTACGGGACCAACCAGAAGCTGGGGGAATCTCACTCTGCTTTGGAGTTGTATTAGTCAGGATTCCCTAGGGACACAGAACTAATAGACTATATATACAGAGATGTGTAGATATATTACAGAAATTGACTCATGGGATTATGAAGGCTAAAAAGTCCCACAATCTGCAACTGGCAAGCTAGAGACTCAGGAAAGCTGGTGGTGCAGCTCAGTCCAAGTTCAAAGACCTGAGAACTGTAGGAGCTGATGACATAAAACCCATTTCAAGGGCAGAAGAGGAAGAGAAGAGATGCTGCAGCTACTAGCAGTGAGGCAGAAAAGACAGGAGAGAATTCCTTCTTCTTTTTCCTTTTCTCCTATGCAGACCCTCAACAGATTGGATGGTACCCACCCTCATTGCAGTAGGCACGCCTTCACTGAGTCTGCTGATTCAAATGCTAATCTCACCTAGAAACATCACACACCCAGAAATAATGTTTAGTCTGGGTACCCCTTGGCCCAGTCAAGTTAACACATAAATTAACCACTGCAGGGTCCAATAGAAGGAAGGTGCCATTTTGCAAGTAACCCTGGGCCCCGGGTAGCAATAGTTCCAGGTCACAGACAACAAACAGTTGGCAACAAGTGGAAAGGGATGGGAATCGGAGACGAAGTAGAAGGGAAGGAGACTAATAGTTAGCTCTTTCCATATGCCAAAGCACGGTACCAGCAACTTTGCACATATTATTTCATTTATCCCTCAAAGAGCCCTATGAGATGTTTCTAATTTATAGATGAGGACATCAAGATTCAGACGTCACCAACCATGGCAAATGACAGGGATAGTTTTGACCCCAGATCTTGGACTTAAAGCCGATAGTCTTGCCCTACCGTACTAAAGCATCTGAAAGGCAGCTGAAAACAAGGTCCTGGGAACCACAGAGGCTCCACAACAGGGCTCCAATCCTTAGCAGGTGGTGTGGAAAGATCTATTAGTCCATTTTTGCACTGCTGTAAATAAGTACCTGAGACTGGGTAATTTATAAAGAAAAGAGGTTTAATTGGCTCACAGTTCTGCAGGTTGTACAGGAAGCATGGCTGGGGAGACCTCAGGAAACTTACAATCATGGCGAAAGGCAAAGAGGAAGCAGGCACATCTTCACATGGCTAGAGCAGGAGGAAGACAGAGAGCGAAGAGGGAGATGCCACACACTTTTAAACAGCCAGATCTCATGAGAATTCACTCACAATCATAAGAACAGCACCAAAGGGGAAATCCACCCTCATGATCCAATCACCTCCCACAAGGCCCCACCACCAACATAGGGGATTACAATTTGACATGAGATTTGGATGGGGACAGAGACCCAAACCATATCAAAAGAGAAAGGCTGTTCTCTTACTATGGCACCAAAGCACTCAGGAGTCACCAGGGCAGGAAGTAAAGGGCTGACCATTAACAAAAACATCTTGACGGTTGAGTCGTAACAGTCGGAGCTTGAATCTTTTCAGCTTTGGATCTGAATCCATCTGTAATTTACACTTCTCCCACTATTTGTCTTCTTTGCTGGGCTGTGAATTCCTTTCGTGTTCTTCATGTCCCCAACTGGTGGTGCAGTCCCTGGTACCAGGTAAGTGCTCCATAAATGGTGGTGGAATGTGGGAATGAATGAATGAATGAATGAATGAATGAATGAATGGAACCCTTAGCTAAGGAGCAAACTGCCCCAGCTCAGGCGTGAGCTGCACTTCAGAGGCTGCTAAGTTGGGCGGTGACTGAGCAGACAGGTGTCAGATAAAAGCCTGGAGGAACCCTGCAGCCCCTCACTAGAATTCCTTCCTAGAATTCTTTGTCTCTCTAAGCAGGTTGACAGATATAAGTCTTTTAAAACCCCCCACTCACACATGGTTTATTAAATAAACACATGGGATTTTCCTTCTACATATTAAAAGCCTCATGGACCTAATTTCTCATTCCAGTTGCTTTTTGTAAGCAGTGTTAGAGAAGGTAGAGGGAAGGTTCTGGGATTCTCAGAAACATCCAATGCATTGTTTATCCAAGGCCACACAGAGCCTGGAATCCACCTCCTCCTCCTGAGATGTTCCCATGGAAACCAGGCTTGTGCTGCGCATCCAAAGGGCAGCTTGTAGCACAGTCAGCCCTGGCTCCTGAGAGAATGTGGGGCCTCAGGTAGGAACCTGCAGACAAGGCGTCAGGAGGGAAAAGCAAAATGCCTGCCCCCTACAACCAGAACACACAGCATCCTCCTCCTCCCTCCTGCTCCCGTCTCCCTGCAGCCACCAATAATGGGAAACACGTCAGCCCCACAGTCACTTGAGCACCGACCTCTGCTGCTCTGAGTGATTGGTCAGACTGGCATCTGCCTGTGGAGGTTAGAATGTTAATTTCACCTTGTCATGTCAGAGAAGGAAATGATACAAGGCTGAGGGGCAGAGGAGGAATTTTCCACAGAGCAATGTCTTTGATGCATTCTGTAGTGTGGACAAATAATGACCAGGTATAAACAGGACAGGAGACACAAATGCTGCTGCTTCCACGGACAGGGACATGATGGCCATTCCAGCCATCCCCCCACTTCTCATCAGCTGGTCAGTCTGGACCAGAGCCACTGGAGTTGCTGTTTGCTTCCAGTGCCAGCTCCACATCCATTTCCATGTCACTTACTAGCTGTGTGACCTAGAAACTAGAGACATTGACTGACCTCCTGAGCCTCTGATTCCTGTCTGTCAAATCAGGATAATAAGATCCACCACAGAAAGTTCTTATAATTCAAAAGAGAGGTGCTTCATGGGAGGTTCCTAGCACAGTACCAGGCAGAATTGAGCCAATGGCAAGGCCCACTTCTCTTTCCATTTACTCACCGACTTCCAGTGTGTCAGAGAACTGACATTTCTTCCTTAGAAATGTCTCTGCCCAGTGACTTGGGAGGCCAAGGCAGGGGGATCGCTTGAGGTCAGCAGTTCAAGACCAGCTTGAGCAACATAGTGAGACCTCATCTCTACATAAAATAAAAGAATTAGCCAGGCATAGTGGCACACACCTATAGTCCCAGCTACTTGGAAGGCTGAGATGGGAGGACAGATTGAGCCTAGGAGTTCAGGCTGCAGTGAGCTATGATTGCACGACTGCACTCCAGCTAGACAACAGAGCAAGATCCTGTCCACAAAAAAGAAAAGAAAAGAAATGTCCCTCAATGCACCCCTCCGCCCCACCCCATCTCTGTCTCTGTTTGCATGCAACGTGCTCCAGCACACATGAGAATTCACTGGAAGGATTCAGGGGTATCTCATGGAATATCAGGGTGGGAAACACATTCAGGTCTCAGAAAGGACTGGAATCGGGAACTGGAAGGCCAAGGACTGAGATTATGCTCTTCACCTTACTGCGACCCAGTGGTCTCCTTGTACTGTAGCCTGCCTGTCTCTCTGCTCATGTGGAAGGAAAGGTCATGCCAGCCCTGACTCCACATGGCCTCCTGACTTGCCTACGAGAAAGAAGAGTCTCCATGTCAGCCTGTTCCAGGAGGATCATCTCATTTACCCGCACTCCATGAGTTGTCCCGCCATGGTCTCTTCAACTGTGACCTGAGACTGGTGCTAGCTGAGCCTTGTCCTTCTGCAGAAGGGATTCTCGGGAGAAGGGGGCATGAAGTGAGCAGTCACCTAAAAATATGCCTTGGTTCCCCAAAGCTGCCTTTAATGGATTTGTTCCAAAGTTTGGAGGCAGATGACGCAGCAGGAGGGTCTCAACATGCTCCCAATGCATGCCCCGTCCTGGATGAGAGAGGCTGTGGGCTCCTGGGAGAAACAGAGGTCCCCATCTGAGCCCATCATATGGTGACCTGACCCACATGGGAGAGGAGGCTGACACAGCCAGGTCCAGGCACTTTCCTCCTGCCAGTCAGGTAAGTAAGGTGCAGAAATTCAAACCTCACAAAAGTGTCCAGACTTTGGCATCTGAAATACCGAGAGCTTTGCTTGAGCTCTAAGTAAATGGGGATGATGTCAAATACAAGCTGGACTTCGGACACAGCTGTGTGCTGGCAGAAAGAAACATTACTTCCTTGTACTGGATCCTTTCCCAGAAAGTCAAAAACCTTTCTTCATGCCGAGTCTAATAGGATTCATCTGCGTTAGACTCACTTAGGTTTTCAGGCTATTTTTTTCTTCCATCTGCATTATTTTGCCAGCCTCAGGAGAAGGCGACGGGGAGGATCAATCCTGTGTTGATGGCCCCATAGGAAAGTGATTTATACAGTCACCAATTCATTCGACAAATATTTATTGAATGCCTATTATAAGTCTGACAGTGTTTTAAGTCCTGGGGATAAATGGTGAGCAAAAGCAGGTATAATCTCCAACCTCATGGAGCTGGCAGTTTAATGGTGAAAGCGGGCACTAAATGCAAGGCACATGCTGTATAAAATTGAGACTGTGACAGACGTTTCACAGGAGAAAGAGCCTGTGCTGTCATAAGGAGCTTTGTCCCCGCCAAGGAACAGCTTCCTTGCTAAGTGATGCATGAGTCCAGATATGAGGACTGAGCAGGCACTGCTAGGAATCGAGGCAAGGCTGAAGGATTCTGGCAGGAGGACACAGAGTGTGCAAAAGGTCTGTGGTGTACATCACACTTATTCCAAAATTGACCACATAGTTGGAAGTAAAGCACTCGTCAGCAAATGTAAAAGAACCGAAATTATAACAACCTGTCTCTCAGACCACAGTGCAATCAAACTGGAACTCAGGAGTACGAAACTCACTGAAAACCACTCAACTACATGGAAACTGAACAACCTGCTCCTGAATATCTACTGGGTACATAATGAAATGAAGGCAGAAATAAAGATGTTCTTTGAAACCAATGAGAACAAAGACACAACATACCAGAATCTCTGGGACACATTTAAAGCAGTGTGCAGAGGGAAATGTATAGCACTAAAAGCCCACAAGAGAAACAGGAGAGATCTAAAATGGACACCTTAACATCACAATTAAAAGAACTAGAGAAGCAAAAGCAAACACATTCAAAACCTAGCAGAAGGCAAGAAATAACTAAGATCAGAGCAGAGCTGAAGGAGATAGAGACACAAAAAACGCTTCAAAAAATTAATGAATCCAGGAGCTGTTTTTTTTGAAAAGATCAACAAATGGATAGACCGCTAGCAAGACTAATAAAGAAGAAAAGAGAGAAGAATCAAATAGACTCAATAAAAAATGATAAAGGGGATATCACCACTGATCCCACAGAAATACAAACTACCATCAGAGAATACTAGGAACACCTCTACGCAAATAAACTAGAAAATCTAGAAGCAATAGATAAATTATTGGACACATATACCCTCCCAAGACTAAACCAGGAAGAAGTTGAATCCCTGAATAGACCAATAATAGGCTCTGAAATTGAGGCAATAATTAATAGCCTACCAACCAAAAAAAGTCCAGGACCAGACTGATTCACAGCCAAATTCTACCAGAGGTACAAGGAGGAGCTGGTACCATTCCTTCTGAAACTATTCCAATCAATAGAAAAAGAGGGAATCCTCCCTAATTCATTTTATGAGGCCAACATCATCCTGATACCAAAGCCTGGAAGAGACACAACCAAAAAAGAGAATTTTAGACCCATATACCTGATGAACATCAATGCAAAAATCCTCAGTAAAATACTGGCAAACCAAATCCAGCAGCACATCAAAAAGCTTATCCACCATGATCAAGTGGGCTTCATCTCTGCGATGCAAGTCTTGTTCAACATACATAAATCAATAAACGTAATCCATCATATAAACAGAACCAAAGACAAAAACCATATGATGATCTCAATAGATGCAGAAAAGACCTTTGACAAAATTCAACAGCCCTTCATGCTAAAACCTCCCAATAAACTAGATATTGATGGGAAGTATCTCAAAATAATAAGAGCTATTTATGACAAACCCACAGCCAATATCATACTGAATGGGCAAAAACTGGAAGCATTCTCTCTGAAAACTGGCACAAGACAGGGATGCCCTCTCTCACCACTCCTATTCAACATAGTCTTGGAAGTTCTGGCCAGGGCAATCAGGCAAGAGAAAGAAATAAAGCGTATTCAATTAGGAAAAGAAGAAATCAAATTGTCCCTGTTTGCAGATGACATGATTGTATATTTAGAAAACCCCATCGTCTCAGCCCAAAATCTCCTGAAGCTGATAAGCAACTTCAGAGAAGTCTCAGGATACAAAATCAATGTGCAAAAATCACAAGCATTCCTATACACCAGTAACAGACAAACAGAGAGCCAAATCATGAGTGAACTCCCATTCACGATTGCTTCAAAGAGAATAAAATACCTAGGAATCCAACTTACAAGGGATGTGAAGGACCTCTTCAAGGAGAACTACAAACCACTGCTCAACAAAATAAAAGAGGACACAAACAAATGGAAGAACATTCCATGCTCATGGATAGGAAGAATCAATATAGTGAAAATGGCCATACTGCCCAAGGTAATTTATAGATTCAATGCCATTCCCATCAAGCTACCAATGACTTTCTTCACAGAATTGGAAAAAACTGCTTTAAAGTTCATATGGAACCAAAAAAGAGCCCACATTGCCAAGACAATCCTAAGCCAAAAGAACAAAGCTGGAGACATCATGCTGCCTGACTTCAAACTATACCACAAGGCTACAGTAACAAAAACAGCATGGTACTGGTACCAAAACAGAGATATAGATCAATGGAACAGAATAGAGCCCTCGGAAATAATACCACATATCTACAACCACCTGATCTTTGACAAACCTGAGAAAAACAAGAACTGGGGAAAGGATTCCCTATTTAATAAATGGTGCTGGGAAAACTGGCTAGCCATATGTAGAAAGCTGAAACTGGATCCCTTCCTTACACCTTATAAAAAATTAATTCAAGATGGATTAAAGACTTAAATGTTAGACCTAAAACCATAAAAATCCTAAAAGAAAACCTAGGCAATACCATTCAGGACATAGGCATGGGCAAGGACTTCATGACTAAAACACCAAAAGCAATGGCAACGAAAGCCAAAATTGACAAATGGGATCTAATTAAACTAAAGAGCTTCTGCACAGCAAAAGAAACTACCATCAGAGTGAACAGGCAACCTACAGAATGGGAGAAAATCTTTACAATCTACCCATCTGACAAAGGGTTAATATCCAGAATCTACAAAGAACTTAAACAAATTCACAAGAAAAAAATCAAACAACCCCATTAAAAAGTGGGCAAAGGATATGAACAGACACTTCTCAAAAGAAGACATTTATGCAGCCAACAGACACATGAAAAAAATGCTCATCATCACACGCCATCAGAGAAATGCAAATCAAAACCACAATGAGATACCATCTCACACCAGTTAGAATGGCGATCATTAAAAAGTCAGGAAACAACAGGTGCTGGAGAGGGTGTGGAGAAATAGGAATGCTTTTACACCGCTGGCGGGACTGAAAACTAGTTCAACCATTGTGGAAGACAGTGTGGCAATTCCTCAAGGATCTAGAACTAGAAATACCATTTGACCCAGTCATTCCATTACTGGGCATATGTCCAAATGATTATAAATTATGCTGCTATAAAGACACGTGCACATGTATGTTTATTGCGGCACTATTCACAATAGCAAAGACTTGGAACCAACCCAAATGTCCATCAATGATAGACTGGATTAAGAAAATGTGGCACATATATACCATGCAATACTATGCAGCCATAAAAAAGGATGAGTTCATGTCCTTTGTGGGAACATGGATGAAGTTGGAAGCCATCATTCTGAGCAAACTATTGCAAGGACAGAAAACCAAACACCACATGTTCTCACTCATAGGTGGGAATTTAAAAATGAGAACAGTTGGACACAGGGTGGGGAATATCATACACTGGGGCCTATCGTAGGGTGGGGGGAGGGGGGAGGGGTAGCATTAGGAAATATACCTAACGTAAATGACGAGTTAAAGGGTGCAGCACACCAACATGGCACATGTATACGTATGTAACAAACCTTCATGTTGTGCACGTGCACTCTAGAACTTAAAGTATAATAATAATAATAATAAAAAATCTGTGGTGTGAGGGGACGCGGAAGGTAGGAGGAGCCAAATAAGGCCAAGTTGAGTGGAGCAGAGTGAGTGGAGGCGGTGCAGGGGCCACGCTAGGGGCGTTACCTATTCTAGAAGCAGGAGAGTGACATGAGATTTGCAAGTTGATAAGGTCACTGCCTGCTGTCCCATTTGCAGTAGTTCAGGTGAGACAAAACAGTCTAAACATGTTGCTACTATTTTTGGTGGTGGTGGTGGACACAGAAGAAAGTGAATGGATTTGAGAAACATTTTCAAACTACCACTGATGGTACTTGGGAAAGGGGATGAGGGAAAGGAGTGGTGGAGAGTGGGTCTGAGCGCCTGGCTTGCCCATCTGGATGGTGATGGAGACAGGGGCTGCTGGAAGAGGACTAGGACTAGGGTCAAAGTCAGGAGTTTGGTTTGGAGCATGTTCACATTGAGGGAAACTCTGAGCTGTTCAAAAGGGTGATGCTGACCTGAGGTTCAGAGGACACATTGGGCCAGAGACAATTTCTAAGTCATCTGTAGTAGGCAGATTATAGACTCGACTCAACAAGATGGGCTTAGGAGACAGCATGGCAAGATAGGAGAGCCTAGGACCTCCACTCCTTGAGGAAAAGCAGCATGTGGTGTCCAAGAAGAGGCAGCGAAGCCTGAAGGAACGTCTCCAAGGCTGGCAGTCCAGGAGACCAAGCACTGAATCACTGAGGTCAAGGGAAAGAGACTCTCAAGAAGTGAGGCCGAGTGGTCCATAGAGTTAAATACAGCCAAGAAGTCAAGTCCGATGAGGCTCAAGTACGCTTTGCCATTAACAACATAAGGATCACTGATTAATTTATCAGGGGTTGTTTGGGTGGTGTGAGGAAATGAAAGCTAGATTGAAGTTGGTTGAGAAATGTGTGGAATACAAGGAAACACACAAAAAGTGTAAGTGATGCTAATATTTTATATTTTAGTAGAGGCGGGGTTTCACCATGTTGGCCAGGCTGGTCTCGAACTCTTGACCTCAAATGATCTGCCTGCCTCGGCCTCCCAAAGTGCTGGGATTACAGGTGTAAGCCACTGTGCCTGGACAATTTGGCTTAGCTTTTTACTAAATATGTACTGCTCACTAATTTTTGGCCCAAAACTCTCCAATACAACTTTCAAACTCCTCTCATTATGGTCCAAGATATCCAGAAACCTGTCACATGTTTGTTTTGTTTGCTCTAGACACACCCTGCAAGCTCCTCCTCCTGGCTGTCCTCTGGGCCTGCTTCATTCTCCTGGGAAGTCCCCTTACCTCGTTCATGTAACATAGTCTCTGTTTTCTTCACCTTTAATTGAATAAATCTTTCATTTACTTCCTGAGGTAAGATAATGGGAGGTCCCTTTTTTTTTTTTTTAACTTTGCAGGTCTCGAACTGTCTTTATTTTCCTCTCCTACTTGATTGACAGTTTGCCAGCCTATCGAATACTGTGTTTGAAATAATTTTCCTTCAGAATTTGAAGGTATTAATACTTACCAGTGTTGTTGAGAAGTCAGTTGCTTTTCTGATTCCCAAATCCTTTGCTATCTGAGCTGATATTTTTTCAGGAAACTTCTGGGATCTTTTCTTTAATCCCTAATGTTCACGAAGATGTGCCCTGGTATGTGTCTCTTTCTCTTCATTCATTATCCTGGGCCCAGACTGGTTTTTTGTCATTGTTGGTGGGTTTTTTATTTGTTTGTTTGTTTTCTGAGACAGAGTCTTGCTCTGTGGCCCAGGCTGGAGTGCAGTGGTGCAATCTCAGTTCACTGCAGCTTTGACCTTCCAGGCTCAAGCAATCCTCCCAGCTCAGCCTCCCAAGTAGCTGGGACTACAGGCATGCACGACCACACCCAACTAATTTTTCCATTTTTTAGTAGAGACAGGGTTTTACCAAGCTGCCCAGGCTTGTCTCAAACTCCTGGACTCAAGTGATCCTCCTCTCTTGTCCTCCCAAAGTGCTGGATGACAAGGGTAAGCCACCATGCCTGGTGCTATTTCTTTGATAATTATTCACCTGTTATTTTTCTTGCTCTTTATTTGTGAAATTTCTTTTTCTTTTTTCTTTTTTTTTTTTTTGGAGACGGAGTCTCGCTCTGTCGCCCAGGCTGGAGTGCAGTGGCTGGACCTCAGCTCACTGCAAGCTCCGCCTCCCGGGTTTTACGCCATTCTCCTGCCTCAGCCTCCCGAGTGGCTGGGACTACAGGCGCTGCCACCTCGCCCGGCTAGTTTTTTGTATTTTTTTAGTAGAGACGGGGTTTCACCATGTTAGCCAGGATGGTCTCGATCTCCTGACCTCGTGATCCGCCCGTCTTGGCCTCCCAAAGTGCTGGGATTACAGGCTTGAGCCACCGCGCCCGGCCTATTTGTGAAATTTCTACCAGACACAAATTATTCTCCAGGACTAGCCCTCTCATTTTCCTATCCTTTCTATCTTTTGTTATGCTTTCTGGAAACTTCCTTAACTTTCTCTTCTAGCATTTTAAAAAATTCCTGTTGTCATATTTAAATTTCCAAAACCTCTTCTTATTTATTTTAAGTCCTCCTGGTTTTGTTCCATGAATTTGATCATTCCTTTTGTCATCTGGGGAGGTGGGTGATTTTTGATTTGTTTGTCTTTTCCTCCCAGTATTGCTTCTTTTCCCTCTGAGTCCCTTTTCTTTGTTTGTTTTGGCCTGTTTTTCATGCCGGATGCATTCTGCAAATATCCGGAAATCTTGACTTTCTGTATGTACCATTTAAGAATGAGGCACAAAAACGCTGACTGAATGTTCTGGTGCACTGCCGAGACCTGTTGACTGACGGCCTTCACCGTGTGGAACACAGAGGGAACCCAGCCCGTGTCAGGATTTGGGGCTCTTTTTCCTCAAACTGCCCCCTTCCTCCAAAGAGAAAACCTTTACTCTCTTGCCTTGGGATGGAGCCAGGCCAGAGAAGGGAGATTTCAGCAACACAAGTTTATTAGTCAGGGCTCTCTAGAGAAACAGAACCAATTGGATGTTGCCTTACTGCTGCTATAACAGAATACCACAGGCTGGATAATTTATAAACAAGAAAAATGTATTTGGCTCACAGTTCCGGACTTGGGAAGTTCAATATCAGTGTGCCACCATCTGGCAAGGATCTTCTTGCTGTGTTGTAACAGAGCAGAAGGTGGAAGACAAGAGAGGGTAAGAGCAAGGGGAGGTTAAGCTCACTTGTATAATAAATGCACTATTGAGATATTGACATAAATCACTTCTTAAATGTCCCACCTCTCTCAACACTGCTGCATTGGAGACTAAGTTTCTAACATATGAACTTTGGGGACACATTCAAATTATTGTGTGTGTGTATGGTGTGTGTGTGTAGAGAGAGAGAGGGAAGGAGTTTCAATTTTAATGAATGGCAATTACTTCACATGATTGTGAAGACTAGCAAAACTAAAATTTGCATGGAAGGTGTATTAGTGCGTTTTCACACTGCTATGGAGAACTTCCCTGAGACTGGGTAATTTACAAAGGAAGGAGGTTTAATTTACTCACAGTTCCGCATGGCTGTGGAGGCCTCAGGAAACTTACAATCATGGCAGAAAAAGAAGCAGTCACCCTCTTCACAAGGCAGCAGGAGAGAGAAGAGCGAGGGAGGAACTTCTGAGCACTTATAAAAACACCAGCCCTCAAGAGAACTCACTCACTATCATCAGAACAGCATGGGGGAAACCACCTGCATGATCCAATCACCTCCCACCCTTGACACGTGGGGATTACAAATTGAGATGAGATTTCGGTGGGGACACAGAGCCAAATCATATCAGAAGGCCAGCAGGCTGGCAGGCTGTAGGCCTAGGGAAGAGGTGATATGGGAGCTCAATTCCAAAGGCCATCTGGAGGCAGAATTCCTTCTTCCCCAGGTCCTTAGTCTTAAGATCTTCAACTGAATAGATCACCCACCTTAAAGGAGGATCATCTGCTTTATTCAGGTCCACTGATTTAAACATTCATCAAATCTAAAAAAAAATGCCTTCACTGCAATATGTAGAATAAAGTGTTGAACCAAATATCTGGGTACTATAGCCTGATCAGGTTGACACATAAAGTTAGCCATGCAGCAGTATATACCCATATTCCATTGCCCCGTACTGGTGGGAATCTCTCTGAAGTGCCTGTTCATGTCTCCACTCCTCTGTTTTCCCACATTTTCTTCTGCACTTGGCATTATCCCATTTACTAGTTTACCAGTCTGATGACTGTGAAGAGGCATTCACTGTTGTTTTAATTTGAATTTCTGATTACTAATGAATTTATGCATCTCTTCACAGACTTGTTAGTCATTCCATTTTCTCTTTCAGTGATTATTCTCTTCATAAACGTTGCCTATTTTTCTATTTGGTTTGTCTTTGATCTGCAGTTTGCTCATATAGTCTGGATATTAGCCTTTATGTTTTCAATATTGGAGATACCCTTTTCAGTCTCTTATTTTACTAATGCCTACCTATGCTGTCCTTTGCTTAAAAAAAGATCTTATTTCTGATGTGCTTAAATCCATCAGTGTGTTCACTTGAAATTTGTGCTTTGGGGTTTTGGTGGGGTGTGGGCTCTGGATCGGTTGGTTTGCACATGAAAAGCCTGCTTCTGGGCGGGAGTCCTTTATTATCTCTGGGAACTGGCTAGCTCTGTGAGGGGCAGTCCCCCAAGTGTCAGCAAGGCCCCAAGATGTCAAAGTATCAGGAAAGAAAAACATGCTTAGTGCACTCCTTCCCCCTTACCCCACACCCTGCTCTGAATGTCCAGCCTTCCCGATCAACACAAAGCGGGATGCAATCAAAGCCCCTCTGGGAGGGACTAAGACCCCACACCCCAGCTCTACCCCAGATCAAGTTCCTAGATGCAATAGTAAAGAACTCAGACTTCCTACCACTTCCCGGCTGTGTGGACTTGGAAATGTCAGTGACCCTCACAGCCGCAGGAGATAATGACTGCTACTGCCCTCCCAGGTTGTTGGGATAAGAGTGGGTTTCCTCCTGAAGGAATTTAGGGGCATAGTGAAAAGAGCCCTAGCTTCAGAGTGAAAAGACTTTGTTCATGTCCCAGCTTTGCCACTTAGACTTTTATAAGCTGGGACAATTCACTGAATTTTCAGAGAAATTCACCCTGATTTTCTTTTAAGAGACAAGGTCCCACTCTGTCACCCAGGTTGGAGTGCAGTGGCACAGTCATACCCAATGTACCCTCCAGCTCCTGGGCTCAAGCAATCCTTCCATCTCAGCCTTCCAAATAAGTGGGATTACAGGTGCATGCCACTGAGCCCAGTTAATTTTTTCTTTTTTTTTTTTTTTTTGTGGGGGTAAGGGGTCTTGCTATGTTGTTTAGGCTGGTTTCAAACTCCTGATCTCAAGTGATCCTCCCACCTCTGCCTCCTGAAGTGCTGGGATCACAGGCATGAGCCACTGTACCTGCTCCCCATTCTGATTTTTAAAATGGGATAATACCTGCCATGCCTATCTGAGACAAGGTTACTGCCCAGTGTAAATGAGATAGTGCAGGGAAGGCATTGGTAAAACACTCAATACTTAACACGTGTAAAGAATGTTAAGTATTATAAATTTATCCACTGCTATGGGTCTTTCCTTGTCTAATCTAGTCTACATTTATCTGGAATAGGCATTAGTGCCTTCACAGAGCTTGGAATAAGGAATTTAATAAATCTTATCTGATTTTCAAGGGGCTGGAAGACTCCAGCTGTTACCTAGGTTACACACTTTATGAAAAGAGAGCAACAGATGGCAAATAAGCATATGAACAGATGTGTAACGCCATATGTCAGGAGATCGTTGCAAATGAAAGCCACAGTGAGATACCACTGCACACGTATCAAAATGCTAACATCCCCAAATCTGACAATACCAAATGTATACAGAGCAACAGGAACTCTCATTCGTTGCTGGCAAGGAGTACAAAATAGTACAGCTACTTCGGAAGACAGTTTGGCAGCGTCTTACAAATTTAAACAGTCTGACTGTACAATTCAGCAATTGTGTTCCTAGATATATACCCAACTGAGTTGAAACGTATGCCCATAGAAAAAGTTACACACAGATGTTTATAGCAGCTTCATCTGTAATGCCCCAAATGTTTATAGCAGCTTCATCTGTAATGCCCCAAAACTGGAAACAACCAAGATGTCCTTGAGTAGGTGAATGGGTAAACTGTAGCACATCCAGACAATGGAATATTATTCAGTGCTACAAATAAGTGAACTCTAGCCGGGCGCGGTGGCTCACGCCTGTAATCCCAGCACTTTGGGAGGCCAAGGCGGGTGGATCACGAGGTCAAAAGATCAAGACCAACCTGGCTAACACGGTGAAACCCCATCTCTACTAAGAAATACAAAAAATTAGCTGGGCGTGGTGGCGGGCGCCTGTAGTCCCAGCTACTAGGGAGGCTGAGGCAGGAGAATTGCTTGAACCTGGGAGGCAGAGTTTACAGTGAGCCGAGATCACACCACTGCACTCCAGTCTGGCAACAGAGAGAGACTGTCTCAAAAAAAAAAAAAAAAAAAAAAAAAAAAAAAAAAGAAGTGAGCTCTCAAGCCATGAAAAGACACGGAAAAACTTTAAGTGCATGTTGCTAATTGAAAGAAGCCTATCTGAAAAGGCTACATACTGCATGATTCCAACTGTATGACATTCTAAAAAAAAAGGCAAAAGTATAGAGACAATAAAAGTATCTGTGGTTGGCCAGGCACGATGGCTCACGCCTGTAATCCCAGCACTTTGAGAGGCTGACATAGGCAGATCACGAAGTCAGGAGTTCGAGACCAGCCTGACCAACATAGAGAAACCCCGTCTCTACTGAAAATACAAAAATTAGCCGGGCTTGGTGGCACGTGCCTATAATCCTAGCTACTCGGGAGGCTGAGGCAGGAGAATCACTTGAACCTGGGAGGCGGAGATTGCGGTAAGCCAAGATCATGCCATTGCACTCCAGCCTGGGCAACAAGAGTGAAACTTCGTCTTAAAAAATAAAAATAAAAAAATAAAAATTATCTGTGGTTGCCAGGGATGGAGGGTGGGGAGAAGGAGGGATGAGTAGACAGAGCACAAGGAATTTGAAGGCAGTGAAACTGTTCAGTGTGATACTGTATGGTGTATGGGGTAGGCATGACAATCTGCATTTATCAAGACCCATGAACTGTATAACACAAAGTGACCTTGGCATAAAGCACAGAATTCAGTTAATAATAGTGTATCAATATTGGCTTATTGATGGTGACAAATGTAGCACACTAATTCAAGATGTTAATAAACAAGGGAAACTGGTGGGAGGAAGTACACAGGAACTATCTGTACTATCTGCTCAATTTTTCTATAAATCAAAACCTCCCAAAACATAAAATCTATTAATTGACTGGTCACAGCCAGCCCCAGGGAAAGGCAGTCTCCCAATAGATACCTGATCCTCACGTGAAACTGATTTGCAGCTTCCCAGTAAGATCTCAGGAGTGGGGAGAAGTAACGCGAGATCCCAGAAGTATGCCAGCGGAGAAAACCACGAGTCAAGAGGTCAAGCCACGCACTTGGTTGCTTGGTTTCTCAAGTTGCCCACTTGGCCCTCTTCCAAGCGTACTTTCTTTCCTTCCTTTCCTTTCCTTCCTTTCCTTACTGTTCTAAAGCTTTAAGAAACTCTTATTTCTGCTTTGGACATTTTTTAAAATTAATTTTTTGTTTTATTTCATATTTTATTTAAAAAAGAGAGAGCAAATTGACATTTTTTTTCTTGGTGATGAAACTATAACTGACAATCTTTTTGTTTCTATGTGGCTATAATCCTAAAATTCCAACAGTGGGGTTTTATTTTTGTATTTTCTACATTTTTTTGAATTATGTGATTGATACATAAAAACTTCCTTATTGAAAAAATTCAGAGGCTCTGTGCAGTGGCTCAAGCCTGTAATCCCAGCACTTTGAGAGGCTGAGGCAAGAGGATCACTTGAGCCCTGGAGTTCAAGACCAACCAGGGCAATATAACAAGGCTCCATTTTTAAAAAAAGAAAAAATACTGACCAGGCACGGTGGCTTATGCCTGAAATCCCAGCACTTTGGGAGGCCAAGGCGGGTGGATCACGAGGTCAAGAGATCGAGACCATCCTGGCCAACATGGTGAAACCCTGTCTCTGCTAAAAATACAAAAAAATTAGCTGGACATGGTGGTGCTCACCTGTAGTCCCAGCTACTTGGGCGGCTGAGGCAGGAGAATTGCTTGAACCTGGGAGGCGGAGGTTGCAGTGAGCCGAGATTATGCACTGCAATCCAGCCTGGTGTCAAAGCAAGACTCCGTCTCAAAAAAAAAAAAAAAAAAAAAATTAGCCAGGCATGGTGGCACATGTCTGTGGTCCCAGCTAGTGGGGAAACTGAGGTGGGAGCATTGCTAGAGCCCAGGGGTTTGAGGCTGCAGTGAGGTGATTGCACTACTGCACTCCAGCCTGGGTGACAGAGCAAGCCCCTATCTCGAAAAAAAAAAAAGAAAAAGAAAAAGAAAAAAGAAAAAAAATCAGAATACTACAAAAGTATTTAGCGTGAAAAGGTAATCCCATGTCATTCCTGAGTTGTAGTCATATACAATTTGGTGTGAATTGTTACAAATCTTCTCTATGCATTTACATGGATGTACTTATACCAATATGGGGTTGTATCCATCAGAAATACGTTCATCTAGAATCTTTTACTAAAAGTGACTTAAATAAATGGTGTTTTTATTTGACTCACAATCCAAGAATTCTGTACATAAGTAGGTCTGAGAGTTAGCTCAGTGGCTCGGTGACATTAGGTGGCCCCACTGTCTTAGTCATTCTGTTTTTTTGAGACAGGATCTCACTTTGTCGCCCAGGCTGGAGAGGAGTGGTGCGATCTCAGCTCATTGCAACCTCGACCTCCTGATCTCAAGTGATCCTCCTGCCTGTTTACCCCAAGAAGCTGGGACTACAGGCACGCACCACCACGCCCAGCTAATTTTTGTATTTTTTGTAAAGACGGGGTTTTGCCATGTTGCTCAGGCTGTTCTCAAACTCCTGGCCTCAAACCATTCTCCCACCTCTGCCTCCAAAAGCGCAGGGATTACAGGCATGAGCCACTGTGCCCAGCCTGTCTTAAGAATTCTCAGGGGCTTTCCTTTGTGTTGTTGACCTTGTGGCTGCAAGATGGCCCCTCCCACAGTCCACCCGCTACATCCCTGTGTGTTCAATGTAGGAAAAAAAGGAAAGGGCAGCTGTACCCAGCCTTTCATCAGGAAAATATTTCCCAGAAACCCACTGACAGACTTCTGTACATTTCATTTGCCAAGTGTGTCACACGCCACTTCTAGATGCAGTGGAAGCTAGAAAGGCCAATGTTTAACTCTTTCAACCACCAGGGGGAACGACATCAAAGAAGGCAGTTGACAATTGCTTTTTGGGCAGCCAACAGCTGTATCTGACCAAATGTCTGTTTTTTCATTTGTACATGCTTTCAATTAACAATATGTCTTACAGAGTCTCTGTCAGTATATTGATATCATTCTTTTTCATTCTACGTGGTATTCCATAGCATAAACAGATGACAATGTATTTTGCAAGTTGATAAATATTTAGATTGCTCCTAATTTTCTATGATTTCAAACAATGCTGCAGCAAATTCCTTGCACAGGTTTCTTCAAGCGAATGTGGAACTGTTGCTCTAGAATTAACAGAATAACCACGAGTGCAGTTATTTGTCCAAGGATAAGTGTGTTTGAAACTTTGGTAGATTCTCCTGAATTGCTGTCAAAAATAGACCAATTTAGCTGGGCGTGGTTGCATATACCTGTAACCACAACTATTTGGGAGACTGAAGTGGGAAGATCACTTGAGCCTTAGAATTTGAGACCAGTCTGGGTAACCTAGTGAGACCCTCATCTCGATTATATATATATATATATATATATATATATAAACATTAAAACTTTTAAAAAGTTGACCGATTTGTATCTCCACCAACATTATATTCAAGTGTCTGTTTCCCACATCCCTAGCAACAGTGGGAAATCTAAATTTTGTCTAAATAAGGAGCAAAAGTATCATTTTGTTTATTCTTATTTACTGGATTACTGGATGTTTCCATCAATTCTCTAGGTTGTGTTTATAGTAGATAACTGTAGTAACTGTAGTAACTGCAAATAATAGTCTTATCTCTTTTCGATGTTTGTGCCTTTTATTTGGATTGGCCTTTCTTTAATTTGGTGGGTACTTTAAAGAGCTGTTTTCAGGCCAGGCGCGGTGGCTCAAGCCTGTAATCCCAGCACTTTGGGAGGCCGAGACGGGCGGATCACGAGGTCAAGAGATCGAGACCATCCTGGCTAACACGGTGAAACTCCGTCTCCACTAAAAAAAATACAAAAAACTAGCCGGGCGAGGTGGCAGGCGCCTGTAGTCCCAGCTACTCGGGAGGCTGAGGTAGGAGAATGGCGTAAACCCGGGAGGCGGAGCTTGCAGTGAGCTGAGATCCGGCCACTGCACTCCAGCCTGGGCCCCGACAGAGCGAGACTCCGTCTCAAAAAAAAAAAAAAAAAGCTGTTTTCAGTTGAATGTTTCACTCGTGTTTATTATTGTCTAATCAGAACCTTTGAGGCTGCACATTTACCCAGGCTACTGCTTTGTCATCATCCACAGGTTTTGCTACATAATGGTTTTTATGACTTTATTTCTAAACTACTTATTTTTTCAGTGTTTTTTTGTAAATTGGAAAAGGAAGCTTATTATATACTCACTTGTTACTTTATCTACCTGTTACCTTAAACAATTGAAAATTGAACACTCAGTAATACAAATGTCAAGCAGGTTGGGCACCATGGCTCATGCCTGTAATCCCACCACATTGGGAGGCCAATGCAGGTGGATTGCTTGAGCCTAGGAGTCAAAACCAGCCTGGGCAACATGGCAAAACCCTGTCTCTACAAAAAATACAAAAATTAACAAGGCATGGTGTCACACACCTGTAGTCTCAACTACTTGGGAGGCTGAGGTGGGAGGATCACTTGAACTTGGGAGGTCAAGGCTGCAGTGAACTGGGATTGCACCACTGCACTCCAGTCTGGGCAACAGAGTGAGACCCTGTCTCAAAAATAAATAAATAAATAAATATAATAACATAAAATCTTCGAGCAAATACTTCATACATGTGGCGAAATGTAAAAATTCCATATTCACCCCCCACTCTCTTCTCCAGAAGTAATCACTATGAATAGTTTTGGATTCTCTTTCTTAAGTTACATATGCATAATTTCATTTTTTATTTCCTCTTTTGCAGTCATTTTTGTTGTGAACATTCTGTGTTTTTGGAATGTGGCTTTTCTTTATGGCCTGGTCTCTGATTTTTATTCTTGTACCTTAAGTGTGTAAAAATAATGTAGTCCCTTTTGGGGGCTATAAAACTCTACATAGAGTTATTCGTAAAATGTGTTAATTGATTTGAACCCTACATATTCTCACTTAAATTTTGTTTATTTGTCAACGTCTGAGAGAGGGGAATTTCTTAACTCTTCCCACCATGATTATGGATTTGTACATTTTTCTTTGAACTTCTCTCAGTTTATGCCTTATTGTTTTGAAACTGTTATTATTAGGCACATAAAGATTTGCAACTACAGTCATGCACCACATAAGGACATTCTGGCCAACGACGGACTGCGTACACAGAGCAGGTCTCATGAGATGATCATGGATGATATAACAGAGCTAAAACATTTCTACTGCCGAGTGACATAACCAACATAATGTGGTAGCACAATACATTACCTCTTCTATGTTTAGACAGATTCAAATACACAAATACCATCATGTTACGATTGTCTGAAGTATGCAGTACAGTAACGTGTTGTACAGGTTTGTAACCTAGGAGCAATAGGGCATACCGTACGGCCTAGATGTGAAGTAGGCCATACTATGTAGGTTTTGTAAGTACACGCCATGATGTTTGCATGACAGAATCACCTAACAACTCATTTCTGGAATGAACCCCCTTCGTTAAGCAATGCATAACTGTATTATAACTCCCTGGCGAACTGTCACTTTTATAACTAATAATCACAATCTTATGAAAATTTTCACTTTGAATTTTATTTTTTCTGACACAAATAATGCTCTACATTCTTATTATTGTTTAAAATATATTTTTTTTTCAAAATTTTTAAAGTTTTATTTGATATTTAATTGATAAATAGTAATTGTATATGTTTATGGGATACAATGTGATGTTTCAATACATGTATAAATCATGGAATTGGTTTTCGTTCTTTTTTTTTTTTATTTTTTTTGAGACAGGGTTTCACTCTGTCGCCCAGGCTGGAATACAGTGGTGCAATCTCGGCTCACTGCAACCTCTGCCTCCCGGGTTTGAGCAATTTTTCTGCCTCTGTCTCCCTAGTAGCTGGAATTATAGGCACCCACCACCACACCCCTAATTTTTTTCTATTTTTAGTAAAGATGGGGTTTCACTTTGTTGGCCTGGTTGGTCTCAAACTCCTGGTCTCAAGTGATCCATCTGCCTTGGCCTCTCAAAGTACTGGGATTAGAGGCATGAGCCACTGCACCCAGCTGGAATTCTTTTTTCGTGGGTTTTTTTTTTCTCAACTCTCCTATAACATGTTAGTTTAGGAAGATCTCCTATATACTGTGTATTCTTGGATTTGAGTTTTTTTTTTTTTTCCTGTTAACTCAATCTGAGGGACATTTAATAGAACATTTAAACCCATTTTATTTACTGTGAGTAGTGGTATACTTAGATTTACTTCTAATTATCTTTTATTCCTAATTTTTTTTTTTACCATGCTTTCTTATTCTTTTTCTTTTCCAACTATTGGATTGCAGTTCTTTTCTAATGATTTGGAAATTCTACATTACGATCCTTTTTTTTTTTTTTTTTTTTTTTGCTGATATTCTTTAAATTCATTTTTATCTGTTAAAATCTAGTGCTAATCAGAATATGCATTATTCCACTGAATACTCTTAGTCTGGTGGTGGGGAACTAATGACTGTGAGCTTGGAGGGCCCCCTTGTTAAAGATATATTTGCTTTCATTTTATGGGATTTGGGGTGGGAGGAGAAACAGGTACATGACGTCTTGGTTGCCATTTTGATCCAATCTCGATTCTGTTATTATAAGGGGAAAGTAACTGGAAGAGCTCATTTTAAAACAAAAAGATGAGAAGAAAGGAGAGGGTCATTTTGGGAGATTGAGGTGGGCAGGTCACTTGAGGCCAGGAGTTCAAGACCAGCCTGGCCAACATGGTGAAACCTTAGCCAGGCATGGTGGCACACACCTGTAATCCCAGCTACTCAGGAGGCTGAGGCAGGAGAATCGCTTGAGCCCGGGAGCCAGAGGTTGCAGTGAGCCAAGATCGCACCATTGCACTCCAGCCTGGGCAACAGAGTGAGATCCTGTCTCGAAAAAAAAAAAAAAAAAAAAAAGGAGAGGGTGAGGGTCATACTCAAGGAAAAGGAATTTTGTTGTGGGAAGTTTTCAGACATCAGAGTCCCGTATATTTGGGGTCTTGGAGACTTCTTAGGCCAACTCAATTACACCACAAAGGTGAACTTCTGTTCCAAGCATGCGCTCAGCTCCGCTTGTTGTGTCTGGCTTGACACTTAGACAGAGAGGAATGAACGAAGGGAGCCTGCAGAGTCAGGATGTGAGGAAAACAGGCGTCTAGGAGAGCCAGAGAGACACCATCTTAAAGCTAGCAAGGCACATCCTTGCCAGTCACATAGTCATAAGATGTTTACAGCTGAAAAAACAAATCAAAGACATCTGCAAGGACACATCCCTACACGACAGAAAGTCCAGATACCCCAGTACCCATAGCAATATGTGCTTGTGAGATAACTACAGTTATGCGGCCGGGCACAGTGGCTCGCACTTGTAATCCCAACACTGTGGGAGGCTGAGGCGGATGGATCACGAGGTCAGGAGTTCGAGACCAGCCTGGCTAACATAGTGAAACTTCGTCTCTACTAAAAATACAAAAATTAGCAGGGTGTGGTGGCATGCCCCTATAGTCCCAGCTACTCCAAAGGCTGAGGCAGGAGAATCGTTTGAACCCAGGAGGTGGAGGTTGCAGTGAGCCGAGACTGTGCCATTGCACTCTCTGAGCAACAGAGCGAGACTCTGTCTCAAAACAAAAAAGATAATTATAGTTATGCTTCGATGTACTTACACTCTAAAATGTCAAGGGTAGTTTTCTTTAAATCAATGGAAGAATCCATTTTGTCATGCTGTCTGCCCATCTGCACCTAAACACAGCTTAGCTCTAGTCTTTACTTAGACCAGACCCCTCTATGAGAAAAACTTAAAGATGGTGTGTTCCTCCGCTTGCTCTCTGAGGTCACCCTGCTCTGCAATGGAGAATTTCTAATAAACTTCCTTCTTTCACTGCATTCTGTGACTCACCTTGAATTCCTCCCTATGTGAGATCTGAAAACCCTCTCCTGGGGTCTGGATAGGGACCTCTTTTTCTGTTAACAAGATGATAGCTTCACTTTCTGGCTAAAGAGTCAGGGCCACAGACAAGAAACCAAGTCTCATTATGAGTCTGAGTGGTCATGACCAAGATTTGAGCTGAAGACAGGTCAAAAGTTGTAAATTATACCCAGGATTTGTTTTAGCATGCAACATGAAAATTGCTGTCATGATACAAGAAGTTTTTTACATTCACAGACCCCTAGAAAGAGGAAGTACGGAACACCACGCAGGGCAACACGGGGAGGCACCAGGGTGGGTCAGGAGGCGGAGGGAGAGAGGCTGGAAACACATGCAAGAGCCTTTATTGTGGTTTCCGTGGGAAAGGCCAGGCAAGGCAGGGCGAGCAGGCTGAGGACTGGCAGTGGGCTCTGCAGCATAGGAGCTGCCCCTGGTTTCCTCATACCCGGCCCTGGGGTGGTTAGGCCTGGAGTTTCATCCTCTGTCATAGAGACAGGTGGGGATGTAGACCTTGGATTGGCTGGTTTCCATATGGAAGGCACGCTTGCAGGCAAGTGGTTACCATCTCTAGGAATTAGCTGGCCCTGGATGGGGTGGTCTTTCCAAGATCAGCAAGTCCCCGGATGCCAATTCATCAGGAAATACAGAAAATAAAACAACGTGAGGAATACAAAAGTTTGAGTTCAACATGGGAACTGAGGATTGTGAAACAGGGATCGTCAAGGTGCTGGACAATTGGAAGGGAAGAAATGGTTACATGGGAGTTAGTCAGACATGGTGGCACACAACTGTGGTCCCAGGCACTATGGCAGCTCAGACAGGAGGATACCTTGGGCCCAGGAGCTCAAGGCTGCAGTCAGCTATGATCACACCACCGCACTCCAGCCTGGGCAGCAGAGCAAGACCCTGCCTTTAAAAAATAAATTATAAAAATAAAATAAAATAAACGGTTATATGAGGACCTACTAGTCCTTCCACGGGGACCTTTGGGGATGCTTTAAGGCTGCCCCCAAACAGGCTGACTTTAGCTTTCTAGTGTCTTATATATAATGTCTTAAAGGCAACCCCTCATGTAGTTTTAGTAACAGAAAATGACCTTCCCAGCTAGAACATTTTGTCTCCCCAGCTCATGGAACACAAAAATAAAGGCAAATGTCTGTGCAAAGACTTTTTTTTAATTAGTGAATTTATGTGAAAAACTTGACAAAGATATACAATTCAAATCACATTTAACTGGTACATTTAGCAATTCATCTCCATTCCAATGAATAAAATAACAACCATCTGAGCTATTCCAGAAAAACCCTGCAAGGCAGCCTGCTCCTCTGCCTCCGGGGACGTCTGCTTTCCATTAGGTTGAGGATAGATCCAGCT
Organism: Chlorocebus sabaeus; assembly: GCF_047675955.1. NCBI lineage: Eukaryota > Metazoa > Chordata > Mammalia > Primates > Cercopithecidae > Chlorocebus > Chlorocebus sabaeus. The sequence continues at coordinate 26,051,008 of NC_132911.1, read as the reverse complement.
CCCCCTGCTGATGCACTTCCAAGGAAAAGGCAGACGAAGGGAGAAGCTGCCAGGCTGGCAGAAGGGCACATGTACAGGATGGCCATGTGCAAAGCCACCCAAGTGGGCCAGCCATATTCCCTGCAATCTCTGATGCAGCCAAGTCCAGCTGAGACACTAAACAGAGTCCGTGGTGACAGGAAGCTGAGGCTGCTTAGAGCCAATGAGGCTGGTGTAATTGAAAAGGTCTTTGGCCAGTGGCACTGGGGGCAACAAGTGCCATCCTCTGAGACGGCTGAGGCCATTCCTCCACCCCCTTCCTCTGCGGTCTTGGCAACTGCACTTACTCCAGCACAAAGAAATGCTGAAGCCGCAGGATGGTAGTGACCCAAAAGAAAGACGAGCTCTGTCAATTCCTTCTCAGCTTCCCATCAGGACAGAGGCATCGAAGCCACTGGCTATGGGTTCCCATCCATTGTTATAACCATCAAACACGAGCACACTCCCTCCAAGCCAGGAACCGGGCGACGTGCTGTGTGCATAAATCATCTACGTGCTGGTTATGCCAAGAAAAACCCCAGACCGCCCTTTGATAAGGTCAGCACTCAAGACCCAGGCAAAGAAGGAAGGAGAGCAAGGAGTCTCCCAAAACCAGCAATCACTTCTCGCTGGTTGGACTGGACGGTGCTGGGAGTGGAAACAAGACACATCCTCTCCACCCTCAGGAATTCAGTCTAGTGGAGAAGCCAAGGAAGGAATGCAAACAAACACTTCTGAGCCTCTGCGGTGTGTACGGTGAGAGGAGTGGGGATTTAGCATAGAAATAGCACAGTGGGGCATTTGGGCTGCATTTGAAAGCACAGAAAGGATTTCAGCAGAGCAGGGAGGAGAGAGAATTGATGCTCCAGCCAGAGGAGAGTAGTGTGCACTGGCAGGGAGGCAGACGCTCAGCACACACTCAGGAGAGGCAGGGGCTGACTGCGGCTGGAGGGAAGAGATGCACGGGCCAAGAGCGTCCCTCTTGATAGTCAGAGGGACCAGGGGTGGGAGGCCCTGGAAAGCCAGAGAGGAGGTTATGTGCAGTTGGTTCATCCATCAGTCATATTTTTTCTTTTTATTAAAGACAGAGTCTCGTTCTGTCACCCAGGCTAGAGTGCGGTGGTGCAATCTCGACTCACTGCAACCTTTGTCTCCCAGGTTCAAGCAATTCTCCTGTCTCAGCCTCGGGAGTAGCTGGGGTTACAGGCACACACCACAATGCCGAGCTAATTTTTTGTATTTTTAGTAGAGACGGGGTTTCACTGTGTTGGCCACGCTGGTCTTGAACTCCTGACCTCTGGTGATCCATGTGCCTTGGCCTCTCAAATTGCTGGAATTACAGGCGCGAGCCACCGCACCCGGCCCATCAGTTATTTTTGAATTAGAGGCATGAGGTCAGAGCTGCACTTTGGGAAATCTCTCTGGCCGCATTGGTGAGGTGGGGCAGAAAAGTCCAGAGGCAGAAGATGGTCAAGGCTTTGACAATGGTCACACGGGAGGGAGGGACTCCTGACTAGAGGTGACGGCCGAGGAAATGGGGGCCATGAAAGGAAAGCAGCAGCCAGACTTGGGGCAGGACAGGGGAGGCCACGGAGAGAGAAAAGCTAGCATGAGTTGAGTTTCCAGCACAAAAGACTGAGAAAATAATGATATAAAGAGGAAGGAAACGGGAAGGCAGAAAGGAGGGCTACTCACAGAGAGGTTCTGAGCTCTGAGTGGTGCCCAAAAGTGGGAAGTTACTGGTAGATGCAGGGCTGGTGCTGCGAGGAGAGGTCACGGCAAGGGACAATCATGACATCCATTGGGACAGCACTTATTTACTGGTCCCCTGGACGCTCCCACTTAGGACATCTGGTGAGGTTGGCTAAGCAGGTGTCATTTCCACTAGCTGGGGGATGAGAAAGTGCCCAAGTCACTTACCCAGTGAGCCATGATCATGCCACTGCACTACAGCCTGGGCGACAGAGCAAGACTTTGTCTCAAAAAAAAAAAAAAGAATTTGTCAAATAGATGAATAACTAACTGGACCCTCCATGGGGTCCTTCCTTGTCTGAGCTAAGAAGGTTTGTCTTAGATCCCATGGAGGGTCCAGTTAGTCATTCACTCATTTGACAAATTCTTTTTTTTTTTTTTTTTTTTGTGAGACAAAGTCTTGCTCCGTCGCCCTGGCTGGAGTGCAGTGGCATGATCACAGCTCACTGTAATCTTAGCTCCTGGGCTCAAGCTATCCTCCCACCTCAGCCTCCCTAATAGCTGGAATTACAGGCCTGTGCCACTATCACTGGCTAATTTTTTTTTTTTTTTTTTTTTTTTTGAGACAGAGTCTTGCTCTGTTGCCCAGGCTGGAGTGCAGTGGCATGATCTCGGTTCACTGCAAGCTCTGCCTCCTGGCTTCACGCCACTCTCCTGCGTTAGCCTCCTGAGTAGCTAGGACTACAGGTGCCCACCACCATGCCTGGCTTAGTTTTTTATTTTGTGTAGAGGTGGGGTCTCACTATGTTACCAGGGCTAATCTTGAACCCCTGGGCTCTTTTCCTAATATTTAAAACTTAACAAAAGTCTTTGTTCTTCACTAAGTACCAACAATTGATGTCTATGAAGGAGGTTTCCAATACACCCATGTCCATAGCAGCCTCCTTCACAATAGCCAAAAGGCAAAAGCCACCCTAGATCCATCAACAGATGAACAGATAAACAAAATGTGGTTTACCCACCCAATGGAATAGCATTTGGCCTTTAAAAAGGGAGGAAATTCTGACCCATGCCACAACATGGGTGAACTTTGAGGATATTATGCTAAGTGAAGTCAGCCAGACACAAGAGGATGAATATCACGATTCTACTTACATGAGGTCCCTAGAGGAGTCAAATTCATAGAGGCAAAAAGTAGAGGCCGGGTATGGTGGCTCACATCTGCAATCCCAGAACTTTGGGAGGCCGAAGTGGGAGGATGACCTGAAGCCAGAGGTTTGAGACCAGCCTGGGCAACATAGTGAGACCCTGTCTCCACACACACACAAAAATTAAAAATTAGCCATGTGTGGTGACACACACCTGTAGTCCTAGCTACTTGGTTAGCCCAAGTCGGAGGCGTGCTTGAGCCCAGGTGTTCAAGGTTGCAGTGAGCTATAATTACACCACTACACTCCAGACTGGGCAACACAGCAAGACTCTCAATCTCTCTCTTTCTCTCTCTCTCTCTCTCGAAGAAGAAGAAGAAGAAGAAGAAGAAGAGGAGGAGGAGGAGGAGGAGGGAGGAGGAGAGAGGAGAAGGGAGGAGAAGGGAGGAGGAGGCAGGAGGAGGAGAAAGTAAAGTGATGGTTGCCAGAAGCTAGGGGGAAGGGAGGTGGGTATTATTTAATGGGTACAGAGTTTCAGTTTAGAATGATGAGAAGAGTTCTAGAGATGTTTAAAAATGGTTATCCAGGCATAGTGGCTCATACTTGTAATTCCAGCACTTTGGAAGACTGAGGTGGGAGGATCGCTTGAGCCCAGGAGTTCGAGACCTGCCTGGGCAACATGGTGAAACTCCGTCTCTACAAAAATTACAAAAATTAGCCAGGCAAGGTGGCGTGTGCCTGTGGTCCTAGCTACTCGGGATTCTGAGGAGGGAGGATCGCTTGAGCCCGGCAGGCAGAGGTTGCAGTGAGCCAAGATGGCATTCTAGCCTGGGCGACAGAGAGAGATTCTGTCTAAATAATAATAAATAAAAATGGTTGCAACGTAAATAGTGACTTTTATCTTAAGTGTGTTTTACTGCAGTATTTTTTGACAGAGGTTTCCAGGCCACCAGCAGGAAAGAGCAAATCTCTTCCCCTGTCTGGTCCTTAGTCTCGTCATCTTTAATAAGAGGGGCTGAACTAGAGGCTGCTGGGTCTGCAATCTAATGTTTCCATGGTAACCACAATAGGCAGCTGCCTGGCAGGCAGGATCTCACCTGGCCTCCCTCCCATCCACTCCATTCTCTAAGCTGCCACACAGAGAACAAACATCAGCATCTGGTGCCTCTCTCTGCATCTCACGCCACCACTTTGCGATGCTGAATTCAGCTCAGATCTTCAAGCGGGCCCTGCCCTGGTTTATTTCCAGGCAGTCACACCTCGCCCCCTCCCCTCCTCTCCACTCTAGAACGCCTTCTCCCCCTTCTCATACCCACCCTCAACCTTGTTCGTTTTTGAGCTCCTCCCCTTCCTGCACATTCTTTGCGGCTCAGCTGGAATGTCCCTTCCTCCAGGAAGCCTTCCCTTCCTGACTGCCTAGATGACATTACTTCCTCTATTCACGCTCCCATGGCACCCTGCCTCCTCCCAAGGAAACACGGTCATGCAACAAACCCCTGTAAGGGTGAGAAATTTCAGACAGCAAGACAAGGAAGAGTCTTCCCCGATGGCTTTTATCTACATTAGAGAGGGACTTGTGAGCATGGGCTTTGGACTCAGAACCCACAGGACTGGAAACCCCAGCTCCCCAGCAGCTGTGTGCCCTTGAGCAAGTTGCTTCACTGCTGCTAGTCACTCTCCTCTCCATAAAGCTGGGATCAAATTTCCTACCTTTCCAGGGTCTTGAAAAGCTGGAGGGAAGTGGCTGGCATAGGGACAGACCATATCCATGTGGCTTTGGACTCCAGCCACTCCCCCACCAGTTAACGTCCTCCCTTCTTCTTACTTAGACCCTCCAGTTCTTACACGTGCCCTACTTTTTCTCCACTTCATTTCCTAACACCCAGGTTGACTTTCTAAAAGCTTTCTTTAAAGCGTTCTAAAGTTTTCTGGGACAGAGTTTTGCTCTGTCTCCCAGTCTGGAGTGCAATGGCACCATCACGGCTCACTGAAGCCTTGACCTCCCGGGGTTCAAGCAATTCTCCTGCCTCAGCCTCCCAAGTAGCTGGGACTACAGGCACATGTCGTCGCACCTGGCTAATTTTTAAAAATTTTTAGTAGAGACGACATCTCAGTATCTTGTGGGGCTGGCACTGAACTCCTGGCCTCAAGCGATCCTCCCACCTCAGCCTCCCAAAGTGCCGAGATTATAGGCATGAGCCGCCATGCCCAGCCTAATTGCACTTTTTGTGTGTGCATTTACATTTTTTTATCTTGGTTTCAGCAGATTTATGAATGTATAATTGACATACAGTAAACTGCACATAAGTGTACAGTTGTATACACTGTGACACAGGCACACACCCATGAAAAAAAATCACAATCAAGATAATGAATTTATTGATCACCCCCCCAAAACTTCCTTGTGCCCCTTGGTAATCTCTTCCTCCTTCATTCCCCTCCCTCTCCTTCTCAGGCAACTACTGACTGGCTCTCTGTCACTATATACTAGTCTGCATTAAATGTAATTATACAGCATACACTCTTTTTTGCCTGCCTTTTTTCATTCAGCATAATTATTTTGAGATTCATCCATAGAGTGGTAACAGTGCATTTTTTAAATCATTAAATGTGGCATGATGCTGTATGCATATACCAGAGTTTACCTGTTTTTTGTTTGTTTGTTTTTTGGTTTTTTGAGACAGAGTCTCACTCTGTCACCCAGGCTGAAGTGCAGTGGTGCCATCTCAGCTCACCGCAACCTCTGCCTCCTGGGTTCAAGCACTTCTCGTGCCTCAGCCTCCCGAGTTGCTGAGACTACAGGTGCGTGCCACCCCACCCCGCTAATTTTTGTATTTTTAGTAGAGATGGGGTTTCACCACGTTGGCCAGGCTGCTCTCAAACTCCTGACCTCAAGTGATCCGCCTGCCTCGGTTTCCCAAAGTGCTGGGATTACAGGCGTGAGCCACCGCGGTTGGCCAGTTCTTTTTTTTTTTTTTTAATTGTTGAATGACACGGTGCTGTATGCATATACCACAGTGTGTTTTTTTTCAGTTACCTGTTGATGGACATGGTGTTCCTCTTGGTAGGAACACACACTTCCATTTCTCCTGGGTAAATATCTAGGAATGCAATGGCTGGATCATAGGGTAGTACTGTTTAACTTTTCAAGAAAGTGCCGATTATTTTCCAAACTGGTTGTACCCTTTTACATTCTGACCAGCAGTGCATGAGAGTTCTATTTGCTCTGCATCTTTGTCATCAGCTGGTAAGGTCAATCTTTCTTCATTTCTGCCATCGTGAGAGGTGTGTCATGACACCTTCTGGTGGTTTCATGACTAAGGACGCTGAACATCTTTTCATGTGCTTGTTTGTCATCCGTGTATCTTGTTCATAAATTGTCTCTTCAAAAGAAGTTTCAAAAAAAAAAAAAAATTGCAAAAGCTAAATCTGTTCTGTAAATTTTTCCATGAGCTTAATATCTATGCTTGATTTCACTATCTAAAGCTATTATGATTTTTTTCACATTAAAAAAATCATGGTGATATATATGTGTGTGTATATATATATCATAAACTTTATCATTTTAACCTTGGCTAAGTGTACAGATCAGTGGCAATTAAGCACTGTAGGAGAGGAGAAGAACTTTTTCTCTACCCTTCATACTTCTTAGTTGAGGCTGACCTCTGAAAAAAAGATGATTAAGAGAAAAGCAAACAGAAGTTTAATAACGTGTACTTCCTGTATGTATGGAAGATACACAAAGAAATGAGTGAATATCAAAGAGATGGCTTAGAAAATCAGGCTGAGATTACCATCTTCAACTGAAACAAAGAAAGAAGGGTGTGGAGAAGGCCCATTAGAAGAAGATGTTGACCAGGCGCCCTGGCTCATCCCTGTAATCCCAGCACTTTGGGAGGCTGAAGCAGGCCGATCACTTGAGCTCAGGAGTTTGAGACCAGCCTGGCCAACATGGTGAAACTCTGTCTCTACTAAAAAAAAATAAAAGAGTCAGGCGTGGTAGCATGCACCAGTAGTCCCAGCTACCTGGGAGGTTGAGGCAGGAGAATCCCTTGAACCCAAGAGGCAGAGGTTGCAGTGAGCCTAGATCATGCCACTACACTCCAGCCTGGGTGACAGAGCAAGGCTCCGTCACCCCCCCTCCCCCAAAAAAAAGATGCTCAGGAAAAGTACAGTAAACAAGGATAAGACTTGTGATGCGGATTTAAACCCACACCTTGTCCATTGATGACAGTCTAGTGATTTAGAATCACCTGCCTCTTCCGGGTACTGAGACACCCACAATAAAGATTTCCTTTATAGATGTAAATTCCCCTTACAAAGAGTAACTTCCACTCTGTTTTCAGAATTTCTCCTGTGTCTGCAGTTTCTCAAAATAATCAACTCAAAATAATCCTTATGTCAAAGAGGCATATTTTGGGATAGCATATTCTGGTCTCCTATCATACACCCACATCATGCAATTATCACTCCCACCCATCCCCAGAACTTTTATCATCTCCCCAGCGAAACTCTGTCAACATTAAACAGTCATTCTCCAGTACTTCCCATTGCTACCGGTAACCACCTTTCTACTTTCTGTCTTCACAAATTTAACTCCCCTAGGCACTTCATATAAGGGGAATTTCACAGTTATTTGTCTTTTTGTGACTGGTTGATTTCACCTAACATAATGTCCTCAATGTTCATCCACGTTCTAAGTAGCACGTGTCAGAATTTCCTTTCTTTTTTTATTTATTAATTTTTTTAGACAGTCTTGCTCTGTTGCCCAGGCTTGAGTGCAATCACAGCTCACTGCAACCTTGAACTCCTGGGCTTAAGCAATCCTCCCACTTAAGCCTCCTGAATTGCTGGGACCACAGATGCACACTACCATGCCTGGTTAATCTGATTTTTCCTTTTGTACAGCCACAGGCCGGCTATGTTGACCAGGCTGGTTTCATACTCCTGGCCTCGAGTGATCCCCTGCTTCGGCCTCCCAAAGTGCTGGGATTACAGGTGTGAGCCACCGCACCTGGCCAGAATTTCCTTTCTTTGTTGGGCTAAATACCATTTCATTGTATGTCTAGATTGCATTCTGTTTATTAACTTATTTGTCCGTGGACACTTGGGTGGCTTCTGCCTTTTGGCTATTATGAATAATGTCGCTGTGAACATAAGTGTACAAATATTTGTTCAAGTCTCTTATTAAGTTTTAATGCATTGCATTTTAATTGATTGTCTCTCATTGCCTACATCAGTGCCTGACATATAGCAGGCATCTAATACATGTGTGTGAATTTAACAACCAAATGAATGAAAGAACAAATCCCAAACTGGATACCAACTCAGACACAGAGCTATATCGTTTGCCCTGTGGGTGCCATTCATGGTCTCCTAATGCAAAGAGGCTGAGTCAGCTAAGAAACTGATGTCTTTGGATCCCGCTCAAGAAGTTAGGAAAACAAATACTTCCTCTGCCTGGTTTGTCACCCTTGCCTCAGATTGTTGTCCCACGAGAGGCCCAGCTGCCTGCAATCTTTGGGTGAATAACAGGATAGTAATCCAGGAGGCGGCATAGCTGAGGCCACTCAGAAAAGGAGGAATTCTTCCTCTGAGACACCTGAGAAAGGTCTGGAACACTCACTACATTCCAGACCTTCCCATGCAATAACAATACTATTGTAGCTGACATTTCTTTTTTTACTTTTTTTTTGGGGGGGGCGGGGGGACAGAGTCTCACTCTGTCGCCCAGGCTGGAGGGCAGTGGTGCAATCTCGGCTCACTACAACCTCTACCTCCCGGGTTCAAGTGATTCACTTGCCTCAGTCTCCAGAGTAGCTGAGACTACAGGCATGCACCACCACGCCTGGCTAATTTTTTGTATTTTTAGTAGAGATAGGGTTTCACCATGTTGGGCAGTCTGGTCCTGAACTCCTGACCTCCAATGACCCACCCACCTCGGCCTCCAAAAGTGCTGAGATTACAGGTGTGAGCCACCGCACCTGGCATAGCTAACATTTTAGTTATTTATTTATTTATTTATTTATTTTGAGACGGAGTCTTGCTCTGTCCCCCAGGCTGGAGTGCAGTGGTGTGATCTCAGCTCACTGCAAGCTCCGCCTCCCGGGTTCATGCCATTCTCCTGCCTCAGCCTCCTGAGTAGCTGGGACTACAGGTGCCCGCCACCATGCCTGGCTAATTTTTTGCATTTTTAGTAGAGATAGGGTTTCACCGTGTTAGCCAGGATGTTCTCGATCTCCTGACCTCATGATCTGCCCGTCTCGGCCTTCCAAAGTGCTGGGATTACAGGCATGAGCCACCGCGCCCCCCGCAACATGTTTGTGTACTTATGTGACTTATGTGTGCCAGGTACTTTATAAGCAGTATCTCATTTAATGGCTAAATTACCCTGAATTCAGCATTGTAAGCCCTCATTTTACAAAACAAAAAGCAAAGGCACAGAGAAGTTAATTAACTTGTCCCCGATCACCCCAGTTGGTAAAAGGCAGAGCCATGGTTTGAATCCAGGCAGGAGAAAAAGGCACCACCAACTGCTAAGGCACAGAGCAGTTTTCAGTGAGTTATACTGAATTTAACCAGGGACCTTCTAAAACAAAATTTTTTTTCCTAAATTTGAATAACAAATATTCATTTCATAAATTTTGGAAAATAAATTTTTTTTAAATCACATAATCCCACCAAAAGAGATAACCACTGTTAACATATTAGAGTGCTTCCTTCTAGCTGCTTCTCTATACTTACATATTTTAACTTAGCCAATATAATGATGAGTGTCTTCATTCTCTTAAGAAAGAGGCATCAGCATCCCATCTTTTTTTTTATTTTTATTTTTATTTTTATTTAAGACAGAGTCTCACCCTCTCACCCAGGCTGGGGTACAATGGCACGATCTCGGCTCACTGCAACCCCCGCCTCCTGGGTTCAAACAATTCTCATACCTCAGCCTCTCTGGTAGCTGCAATTACAGGTGCACACCACCACACCCAGCTAACTTTTTGTAATTTTAGTAGAAATGGGGTTTCACCATGTTGGCCAGGCTGGTCTTGAACTCCTGACCTCAGATGATCCACCCACCTTCACCTCCCAAAGTGCTGGGATCACAAGCCTGAGCCACTGCACCCAGCCTAGCCTCCCATCTCGATATATCTACCACTCTCACCCACTCCTCCTGGATTACTCTGGTCCCTGGGTCTCTGATGCATTTCTGCCAAATGACACAATAAAAATGCAGGTGTTAAGGGACGTGCAAGGTGGCTCGTGCTTGTAATCTCAGCACTTTGGGAGGCCGAGGCGGGTGGATCATGAGGTCAGGAGATTGAGACCATCCTGGCTAACACAGTGAAACCCTGTCTCTACTAAAAATACAAAAAATTAGCCGGGCATGGTGGCGGACGCCTGTAGTCCCAGCTACTTGGGAGGCTGAGGCAGGAGAACAGCATGAACCCAGGAGGCGGAGCTTGCAGTGAGCCAGGATCACACCACTGCACTCCAGCCTGGGCGACAGAGGGAGACTCCATCTCAACAACAACAACAACAAACAAGGCAGGTGTTGGGCTGAGCGTGTGGCTCACTCAACACTTTGCAGGTCCTAAGTGGAAGGATCTCCTGAGTTCAGGAGTTCAAGACCAGCCTGGGCAACATAGCGAGATCTCATCTATACTAAAAATAAATAAATAAATAAATAAATAAATAAATAAATAAATAAATAAATAAATAAAGGCAATGCAGGCGTTGGTTTACAATAATGGTGATGGCAGTTGACACTGCATGGCCACCATGTGCCAGAGATACATTATCTCACATGGTTCTCACGGCAACCATATTATGCAGGAACGGTGATGACATTCATTTTATGATAAAGAAACTGAGACTTCAGATGTAATATGTTGCCCTTCCTCTTCCCTTCCTGAACAACTTAGTTCTAAAGTCATTTTGTGAGGCCTAAAAAGGTAGGTGTCCACGTGGGGGCCTCTAGAGTGGGGTGCTGGGATTGCAGGCATGAGCCTCCATGTCCAGCTCAATACATGCGGTTCTGTGTTTTCACCCAGGGAGCCCCCTAAAGTTCACATACCTCTCCAGTCGCTGAAACTGAGGGTATCATGGCCTTGGTTTCCTGGGCCAGGAAGAGAAATTTCTGGCACTGTGTGATATTCTAGCTCCCTGAGGTCCCTCCAGAGTTGCATCTGGAGATAGCTACATTGTGTCTGCGAGGTATGCTGGAGAGAGTTGGTCTCCTCCCACAAGACAGGCCAAAGATGGAGGGGCCAGGCTGCACAGGAGAGAGAAGGGCTGAGCACCCTCCGTTGCATCTGAGAGTTTAACTTTCTGATTCTCAGGTATTTGGATGAGAGAGAAAGTTTTTGTTGTCATTGGTCCTAAAGAGTATCAGTTAACCATTTTGTGATACAGTATTGTGATTTATAATAAGAGATACACACTTGGTCTTCAACCCTGCACTGGGCATAGAGCTCGTAAAATGCTTGGAATTTCCTAAGTGATTCATAACAAGCCCCTTTCAACCTGAGTTTCTGCTGATGAAGCAGCTCTTGGAGGATGGGGGTGCTGGTTGCCAGAGGAACCAACCATGTGATGAGAGGATGGGAACTTTCAGAACTGTCCCCCAATTCCCACCCCCTGGGGAGGCTAGAGGAGACTGAAGGGCTGGAGATTGAGTTGAATGGCCAATGGCCAATGATTTCATCTGTCATGCCTGCATCATGCAGCCTCACCAAACAGGTGGGGTTCAGAGAACTATGGGATGCTGAGCACGCAGAGGTGCTGGGAGGGCGGCAGGCCGGTGGGGAGTATGGGGTCTCCATGCCCTTCCCCATCACTTGCCCTGTGCTATCTTCCCTTCATCTGTCCCTGAGTGATGCCCTTTATAATAAACATGTAAACGTAATGAGGTGTTTCCCTGAGTTCTACGAGCCATTCCAGCAATGATAGAATCTGAGGATGGGGTCATGTAGCCGGCCCATGAGAAGCACAGGTGACAGCACAGGCTTGCAACTGGTATCTGAAGTGGGGGCAGTGTAATGGCAGTCCCATCAGACTTCAACTGGTAGGGGCTGTGCCCAATCCAGGTAGTGTCAGAATTGGATTGAATTTCAGGACTTCCAGCTGGGGTTGGAAAATTGGTCAATGTGGGGAAAAAATTCACACATCTGGTGTCAGAAGTGAAATTGAGAGTAGTTGAGAGTACAGAGAAAATCATTAGGTGTGTGGGAATTTTCTTCCCCTGTGTTTAGTTTTGTTTTGAGTTAGGGGCTCCCTCTGTCACCTAGCAGGAGTGCATTGGTATAATCATGGCTTGCTGCAGCCTCGAACTGGTGGGCTCAAGTAATCCTCCTATCTCAGGCTCCCCAGTAGCCGAACTACAGGCGCACACCACCTTACCCGGCTAATTAAAAAAATAAATGTTTTGTAGAGACAGGGTCTTGCTTTGTTGCCCTAGTTGGTCTCAAACTCCTGGCCTCAAACAATCCTCCCACTTCAGCCTCCCAAAGTATTGGAATTACAGGTGTGAGCCACCATGCCTGGCTATTCATGTGTTTTCATTACACATCTAAACAGCTCTCTGACAAGATTTTCTATTAGAAGAAAATTCTTTTTTTTTAATTAAAAAAAATTTTTTTTAGAGACAAGGTCTCTAAAATTTTCCAGCTATAAGGAAACTCTTAATCTCTATCAGGGCACTAGACTGGATGCAGTGACTTATGCCTGTAGTCTCAGCACTTTGGGAGGCCAAGGAGGGAAGGTTGCTTGAGGCCAGGAGTTCAAGACCAGCTGGGACAAAATAGCAAGACCCCGTCTCTACAAAAAAATTGGATAGAAATTGAGAAGGTAAATGCTATTTAATCAGAAATAAAAGCATTATAGCCTGACACAAAAACCACAGGATGGCACCAAATAGTTGCTGACTTTTCCTCTGGACTCGCCTCTTGGTCCACACCTAGCCTCCTCCAGGGCATCAGGCAGCCTCACCTCTCTCATCTTATCTTCCTTCTCCCTCTTGTCCTCCCGTGGACCCTCAATCTCTCCACAAACCACTAGGAATCATGAGCCCTGGCTCGAGTCAGTCAGTTCTACCTGGTCTTCAGGCCGAGGAGCTGGAGGAGGTGCGGACCTGGGAAGCTGAGGGTCGGGGGATTGTGTAAAGGAACAGGGACCCTTCTGGGCTACTTCAGGCCTCTCTCAGTGAGGTAGGCTGGCTCAAAAACCACCCACAACAATCCTTCTGATCCTGCAAGCCTTGGCGCAGTATGACTTTGCCACTCTTCCTCTAAATCCATGGACCCCACGGCCCTCCTGCGGGGCCCCAGCTGGCCCAGTGACTTGCTTTAGTCAATGGAACACAGCGGAAGTGACAGTGTGTGAAGCTCAGGCCTTGGCAAGTAAAGGTTTTGTCTTGTTGGAACCCAGCTGCCCTGCTGCTTAGAAACAGTCTTGGCCCAGCACAGTGGCTCATGCCTGTAATCCCAGCACTTTGGGAGGCTAGGGTGGGCACATCACTTGAGCCCAGGAATTCGAGACCAGCCTGGGCAACACGGTGAAACCTGTCTCTACAACAAAATACAAAAAAGCAGCTGGACATGGTGATGCGCACCTGTAATCCCAGCTACTTTGGAGACTGAGGTGGTAGAATAATCTGAGCCAGGGAGGTCGAGGCTGCAGTGAGCAGAGGTTGCACCACTGCACTCCAGCCTGGGCGACAGAGTGAGACCTTGTCTAAAAAAAAAAAATCTGTCCCTTGAAAATGACTGAGAGGCCACTCCATGGAGGAGACCTGGGGGCCTCCCACTGCTACCAGCATGCTGCCCACCTGAAGGAGGCTGGCTTAGACCTCCTGCCTGAGGTGCTATCTGACTGCAACCTGCAAGTGGCCCAGGCAAGAACGTGCAGAAAAACCACCCACATGAGCCCAGTCCAGATGGCAGACTTATGAGCAAATAAACGGCTGTCGTTTTAAGTCACTAGGTCTTGGGGGCTGGGGGTTGTTACCTGCAAGATCATTCAAACACTTGCTAAAGCTGACTCCTTTAGCCCAACTCTGATGTGTTATTATACTAATCCCCCTTCTCCATCTTACCAGAAACTTGTCTTATCATCTTAGCTTGGCATGAGCCAGGGCCCCAGGAATGGGTGGAGATAAATGTCCCATCTCCAGAATAGGGTGAGAGAAGAACGAAATGAGCTCAACCCAGCACACTGAATTAGCGGAAGTAGTTCAACCTACCAGTTATATCTCTAAGGATTGAGCGAGAGCCTGAAATACCTTCCACATTGTTTTGGATTCATCAGAAGTACAAAGATATATCTCATAGCATATCTGCCATCAGGAAACTTAGGTTCCAGAAGAGGAGTTAAGACTCATAAACCACTGGGCTCAGTAGCTCATGTCTGTAATCTCAGTGCTTTGGGAGGCCAAGGTGGGAGGATCACTTGAGGCCGAAAGTTTGAGACCAGCCTGGGCAACATAGTGAGACCCCATCTCTAAAAACATTTTTTTTTTTAATTAGCTGGGCATGGTAGTGTAGTCTCAGCTACTTGGGGTGCCAAGGCGGGAGGATCGCTTGGACCCAGGAGTTCGAAGTTGCAGTTACCTATGATTGATTACACCACTGCACTCCAACATGCTCAACAGAACAATACCCTGCTTAAAAAAGAAAAACACAAAAAAGACTCAGGACCTAAAAATGCCAGGCAACTCAAGATCATTATATGTGTGAAATGACTCTGAATGCTATGAGCTCAGAGAAAAATTCTGGAGCTGTTGGGGAGGACAGAAGATGAAGGTGTGGCTTGAAAGAGACATTGAGGATGAGGAAGCTTGACTGAAATGATAAACATTATTTTTAGGTCCCCTGAGCCTAGGTATAAAGACATACATAAGCTTGCTAAGGAGAGAGACAGCTGGAATGCCGAGAGAATTTCCAAGGGCAGCAAACACACCAGCTCAACCAGATGAAGAAGCGTCTCCCAAGCCATTGCTCTCACTCAGTGCTGCCCTGAGAGTTCGTTGGGATGTTTCAATGACAGTAACAGCCCACACCATCAGAGCCTTCTTCTCGGTGTTGCATTGTGTAAAGCTCTGCAGGAAGACAGTACCTCCAGGAATGCACCTGTCTTCAAAGCAGGACCCACCCAGTTAGGAAACAAGGCCAGGCCGGTCCAGAAGAACTTGGCTGACCATTGCACTCACCAGGAAAGAAGGTGCACACTTGTTTGCATTTGTGGTCACACTGTGGCTCAGCAATGATTATTCCACCAACTAAGCCACTTCCGAAATCACAGTTCCACGTATGGCATAAAGGGCGGCTTCACCTGCCCTGGCTAATGTCTGGAGCATTCACAGAGCCACACACTGCCCCTGGGGAATGCCAGTGTCATGAAGTCTCTCTGGGAAGGGTCAGCCACACCTCTCCAGCTTCCCTCTTCCCTCCCTTTGGGGGATGCCACCCTTCCTGCCAGGCTGCCTCCTGGCCTCTCCATGTCACTTCAGCCATGCCAGGGCACTGATCTCACCTGGAGGCTGCACCTCCTCCATGCTACAGAAATGACAGTCACACCCACCAACTGCCTCAACTTGGAGAAGCTATTTTAAGACCACACCTACCCTAAGGGAAGTTAAACAGCCAGTATGTTTGCTCCCAATTTACTTATGGAGAAACTGAATCAAGATCTGACTTACCAGGGCAATCTCAACAATTCAATGATTCACTGAGGTCAGAATTCCACAACGCCTAACCAGAGCCTGTGTGCCCTCAGGCATGTCACCCTCTATGCTGTATGGTGGAGGTAGGACCTGCCTGGTTCCAGCAGTTTTGCCCACAGCTCTGCTATGGATCCCGCCTCTCAGACCCTATTATGTTTTAGTCATTAAATCTGTAATTCTGAATCCCACATAGACTTGCAAGTCAAGGAATTCTGGCTGAGCAGGGTTCTCTCTGTTTATGATAGACACTCCCAACAAATGTGCATCTTTGTGTGTGTCTGTCCATTCAGATGCAATCAATGGCAGTAAATTCTTTGCACTGTAATAAGAATCTCTAGCAAAGAATCAACAAGTTGAGGACTTAAGTCTTAAGGCAGGTGCAATCTGTAAGGGGATTTTTTTTCATTTTTTTATTTTTTATTTTTTGGAGATGGAGTCTTGCTTTGTCACCTAGGCTGGAATGCAGTCGCACCATCTCAGCTCACTGCAACCGCCGCCTCCTGGGTTCAAGCGATTCTCCTGCCTCAGCCTCCCAAGTAGCTGGAATTACAGGCGTGCGCCACCAATCCGGCTAATTTTTGTATGTTTAGTACAGACGGGGTTTCACCATGTTGTTTAGGCTGGTCTCAAACTCCTGACCTCGTGATTCCTCTGTCTCGGCCTCACAAAATGTTGGGATTACAGGGGTGAGCCACCGCATCTGGCCTGTAAGGGGATTCTTACAGGAGGCCCGCTAGGCCAGGCACCTGTTCTGTTGAACTCTGAGATGCCTCTTCTGTTTGATTCTATTTGGCGCTTACCTGTGCCAGGAAAGTGCCCAGCAGTGAGAAGCCCCTGGGTTGACTTCCTTCCTCCAGGAGGGAAGGACTAAGTTTATGAAGCAGTCAGGCTGGGAAGGCCACTCTATAGCTTCCCATATGTTATGCATGTTCACCACCCTCAGAGATTGCCCCACTAGCATATGTGGACAAGTTAAGGCTCAGAAAGGTTACCTCGACGGGTCTCACATAGGTGAGGGGAGGGGTGGCGTCGCACCTGCACTTGGCAGGCTGCAGGGGGTGCTGCTCGCTGGCCCGGCCTGAGGCCTTCCGGCTCTCTCCCGCCCCTCCTGTCCTGGAGCCCAGCAAGCCGCACTCCCGCCTCCACCACCTCGGCCCCCCTTTCTGGGGCACTCACGTCTCTACCGGCCAGATCTCCCCTATCTTTCCAGGCCCACGCCTCCCCCGCGCTGACGCCCACAAACCCTGCGGTCAGACCCTCTTCAAGGACCCCCTACAGCTGCCCCTCTCTCAGGGTCCTTCGGGTGATCACGTAGTCACTGCAGCTCCACATCCCGTACGCCCGGGATCGCACCCAGCAAGTCCTTGCTGGGGCGTCCATGAGTGTCCCCACCCCACCGCCCCGCCACTGGGCGCCCGGGACTCGGCTCAGACGCGCGGAGGGAAGGCAGGGCGGCTGCAGAGAGCAGAGCCGAGGAGGAACCGAAAGGCTCAGAAACGCGGTGTGACCAGCGCCCTCCTGGACAAACCTCCCCGGGCCCCGCGCCATCGCCGCGGCCACGCGCAGCGCCGCGGGTCGCCGCCCCTCCCAGACCTCCGCGCCCCGAGCTCAGGCTCCGTCCTCTTCCCCAAGGAGCTACTAATCACGCCCCAAGGACGTTGGCCCCCGGGGAAGGGGAGGACCCCAGGCCTGCGCCCGGCTGCGGGGAGGCGCCCCGCCCTCCCCCCTCCTCCTCGCCCCTCTCAGTTTCTCTCCCTTTTCTTCTCCTCTTCACTCAGCCCCTTTTCCTCTCCACACCCAGTCCCTTGTCCCCTCTTCGCTCACTCCACCCCACTTTCCTTCTTCCCTCCCCAGTGGGTGCCTCTCCCCCTTTCCTCTCCCCTACAACCTCCCCTCTCCACTCCCCACCGTCCCTCTCGCCTCCCCGGTCCCCCCTGCCCCGCCTCCCCATTCGGGTCACCCTGTCCCAGTCCCCCTCTTCCCCCCTCTTCCGCCCATCCCTCCCTCCCTCTCCTCTCCCCTCCCCTCTCCCGCCCAGCCTCGTCCTCCCCTCTCCTCCGCACCCCGCCAGTCCCCTCGTCCCCGCCCCGCCGTCTCCTGGCGCCGGCGTAACCGCTCGTCCCACCTCCCTCCCAGCCAATCGCTCTTCTCCTCCGCTCGGGGACGCTTCCCCGGGGAATGCTGTGGCCGGAGATGCTCGGTCGAGTCCGGGTATGTGGTCACCGTGCGGGGGCCGCTGCGGGTGCAGAATCCAGACCCGGGGTGTAGCAACCTCACAACTCGCCGTGCAGAAGAAACCAGAAGATCGGGGCGCGGGTCCAAGGTGGTCCGCACAGCCGTGGTTTAGCCGAGGTCGGCGCGCTACACTTAGTCCCGTGTGCAGTGCTTTCTGGCCACGGCAGCTTCCCTAGAAGTGACCCCACTTGGGTCAGAACCACCCAGCCGGGCAGCTGGTATTTCCCCCTTTCGCAGAGGGAGCAGCGCGCGTCGGGAGACGCAGTGACTCGCCAGGGTCAGACCCAGAGCGTCCTCCCCAAGCAAGGCCGAAGGCAGGGTGAGCACAGGGGCGTTCTCCGTCTGCCCTGGCTCGGGTGCACTGGCCTGTACTCCTCTGTGCAGGTTCCATGGTGTAGAGAGACGGCTCGAGTGCAGGCGGAGTTTAAGGGAAGGGGGTTTTGACTGCGGGAGCCGACAGAAAGGACTAAATCCAAAAGGTCCCCTTGGACTTGAACCTTCTGCTACATGCCTGGCCGATAAAAGGGGGATCTGCGTTTTTTTTTTTAAAAGCCCAAAATAGAAAAGCCTTGGGAGCTAGAATGGCAGAAACTCCAGACCGACAGCGCTGGAAGCGCGCGGCTCGGTGCATTCCCCAGCCTGGCTGCCCTGCAGGGCCGCGCGCGTTCCAGCGCTCAGGGGCTCAGGGACGGCGCCGCAGGACACACCCCAAACACAGAGCACGGACGAAGTTAAAATGAGCAGGCTGCACCCGGGACCACGCTGCCCCTAGCTGGCTCTGCCCCAGTCTCTCTGAACAGCAGGCCCTGCCTCAAAGCCCGAGGGTCTTCGCATTTGCCGCTGTGGCTTCTCGCAGATACCTGCAGAGCTTCGCTCCCCGACCCCCTTCAGATCTTACAGAAGGGCCTCCTTCCAAACCAGGCCTTCCCTGTTCCCTGGAAACTGGTTTTAAAATCACAGCACCCCCACCCCCTGCAATTCACAGTCCCTCCTCAGTCCCTTCACTGCCTAGTTTTTTTTTTTTCTTTTCCTTAGCCCTTGACGCATTCCACCTGAGGACCTTGCTACAACACAGATGCGAATTCACTTGGTCCAGGGTGGGTTCCCAAGTTTCTAACGCGCGTCCGTGATACTCTGCTGCTCCCCACCTGCCCGCGCATCTGCGAGGGCCTTTGACTTACAAAGGGTCCAACATGCAGATAATATAGAATAGTTTATTTTTCCTATGTATTTTGGTTTACTATCTCCCGAACTTGAATGTGAGTTCCACCAGGATAGAGCTCTGGTCTCCTGTGTTTGCTGCTATATTCTCAGTACCTGGAACAGGCCTGGCACATAGTAGGAGCACTATGTTATTTTCAGAAGGAAGGAGTGAATGAAATACAAACCAGAAAAGACAGCAGAGGTGATAAACCTAACATTATACAAAGTGAAAGTCAAGGGGCAAATTATGAACAAAACAAAGGTTTTACACTCATTTTTTAAAAGGGAGAAATAACAGTCACAAGCCCTTAGGTCCTAAAGTAAAAACTGTCTCCCCAAAAAAGAGAAATTACAAATACTACATTGATTTTAGAAAGGTTAACTCCTATCTTGGTCACATCTCATAAGCAAAAAGTGACGTAGAAGACTTGAGTAAAGAAATTAATGGCCAGGCGTGGTGGCTCATGCCTGTAATCCTAGCACTTTGGGAGGCCGAGGTGGGAGGATCACTTGACGTCAGGAATTTAAGACCAGCCTGGACAACATGGGGTAACCCCATCTCCACTAAAAATGCAAAAATTAGCCGGGCGTGGTGTCAGGCACCTGTAATCCCAGCTACTCAGGAGGCTGAGGCAAAAGAATCTGTTGAACCTGGGAGGCAGAGGTTGCAGTGAGCTGAGATTGTGCCACTTCACTCCAGCCTGGGCAACAGAGTAAGACTCTGTCTTAAAAAAAAAAAAAAAAAAAAAAGAATAAACAGGACCTGTGTATTTACTAGTTTATTGTTGTAAAATATACATAACATAAAATTTACCATGTTAACCATTTTAAGCGTGCCGTTCAGTGGCAAAGTATATCCACATTATTGTACAACCATCACCACTGTCCATCTCCAGGACTTTTTCATCTCCCCAAATTCTATACTGATTAAACAATAACTCCCCTTCTCCTTCCCTCCAACCCCTGCTAATCACTATTATAATTTTTGTCTCTGAATTAGACTACTTTAGGTACCTCATATAAGTGGAATCATATACTGCTTATCCTTTCGTGACTGGCTTATTACTTAGTATGATGTCTTCAAGGTTCATCCATGTTGTAGCATGTATCTGAATTTCATTCCCTTTTTTCTTTTTTGAGACCGAGTCTCACTCTGTCAGCCAGGCTGGAGTGCAATGATGCGATCTCGGCTCACTGCAACCTCCGCTTGCGAGGTTCAAGCAATTCTTCTGCCTCAGTCTCCCAAGTAGCTGGAATTACAGGCACCCACCATGATGACTGGCTAATTTTTGTATTTTTGTAGAGACGGGGTTTCACCAAGTTGGCCAGGCCGGTCTTGAACTCCTGACCTCAGGTTATCTGCCCACCTTGGCCTCCCAAAGTACTGGGATTACAGGTTACCCAAGCCTGGCCTCATTCTTTTTTATAGCTGAATAATAACCCATTGTATATATACACATTTGTTTCTCCATGCATCTGTTGATACACACACGGGTTGCTTCTACCTTTTGGCTATTGTGGCTAATGCTGCTATAAGCATGGGTGTACAAACAGCTATTCAAGTTTCTGCTTTTAGTTTTTTTGGGAATATACCCAGAAACCCAGAAGTGAAACTGCTGGATCATACATTTCATTTTTTGAGGAACTCGCATACTGTTTTCTGTAGTGGCTGCACCATATGAACTAAAGGTTAAAATGAACGTCTCGCCGTCGCTATGGAGAAGGGCCTGGACTAGTTGTCCTAGGGTTTTTTCTAGCTCTGCTGGCCTGTGGTTAGGGAAATGTGAGGATGAACAACAGGGAAGGGAAGTGGATTGGAAGGACGCGGGCAGTCTTCCAGTTCAGATGCTGGGACTGGTGGTGGTGAGGGTGGGGGAAGGGTGTTTATGAAGTCATAATCCAGTTATGGACCTCAGGACATTTGGGCTGGGAAAGGTAGACCTAGGCCAGTTTGGAGTACTAGGCAATGGGGGGGAGGTCCCTGCACCTTAAGGAGGCCTGAGAAAGAAGAACCTCACATGTATCAGGGAGTCCCAGAGAAAATGGTGCAAGGAGCAATGCCCAGTAGCCAGCCGTCCTCAATGTCATGGCCCGGGAGGCCAGAACAGTAGAGAAATTCAAGGTGCAGAGCCCGGCTCCCTCACATGGGCAACCTGGCCCACTGGCTCTTACCATTCACATATCTGTGAACATGGCCTTATTTGGAAACAGGGTCTTAGCAGATCTGATTATGTAAAGATGAGGTCCTATTGGATCAGAGTGGGCCTCATAAGACAAGACGGTTGGGGCGCACAGACACACACCTGTCCTGTGGGCAGGTGAGGAAACTGGAGCAAATGCCAGCTCCCTGAACAGAACAGAGTGAGCCTGACAGTTGGGCACCTGTCCAAACCACACGAGCGGGCCTGGCAGGAGCAGTACCCGTCCAGTGGACAAGTGGCCCACGCAATCAGGACGGCCGGGAAGAGGCTGACGCTTCCAGCCACGTTTTGTCTCCTTGCCCTCATTTGGGCAGAGGTAAAGAAGGAGCACTGCCGGCTACACATGGTGGATCACGCCTGTAATCCCAGCACTTTGGGAGGCTGAGGCAGGCGGATCACTTGAGGTCAGGAGACCAGCCTGGCCAACATGGTGAATCCTCGTCTCTAACAGAAAAACAAAAATTACCCGGGCATGGTGGCACATGCCTGTAATCACAGCTCAGGGGACTGAGGCAAGAGAATTGCTTGAACCCAGGAGGCAGAGGTTGTAGTGAGCCGAGATTTCGCCACTGCACTCCAGCCTGGGCGACAGAGGGAGACTGTGTCTCAAATGCATACATACAGGCATACATACATACGTACATACATAAAATATTTTAAAAAGAAAAAAGAAAGAGCACGGCCCAGCATCACTTTGGCAGACTCATCTCCACAACCCGTGATCATCCTGTTCAGTTTTTATGATTTGGACCAGGTGGGCCCATGGCTCAAAGCGGGGGCCTGCGACCCACGCTGGCCCATCAGGACACCGCAAAGCCCTGGACACAGCAGCGGGGTGAGGCGTGAGCATGGGCCTGTGTAAGCAGGAGTATAGACTCCTAGTAGAAGGGTTGCTGCGGACTTTGGGAGAGACTGTTTCTTCTGGGATTGTCTTCTGTAAGCCAGATGCAACCAGGGTGGCCAGAGGGTAATCGTAGCCACCTCACAGTGAGATCCTTCCTGAGAAGGATGCTCTCTACTGAGGACATGAAAGTCACTCCACTCTACTTCAGACTTTGCAAGGAGACTCCTTGTTCCTCCTTTAAGCCAGAGGTTCTCTGACACTCTCAACTAGAGCTGCCCTCAAATACCTGTTGTGAGTCGAATCGGGTCCCCCCAAAAGATATGTCCAAGTCCTAACCCCAGGTATCTGTGAACATGGCCTTATTTGAAAATAGGATCTTGGCAGATCTGATTATGTAAAGATGAGGTCGTACTGAATTAGAGTGGGCCTCATAAGACAAGGGGGTTGGGGCGCACAGACACACACCGGGGAGGATGCCACATGAAGACAGAGCGGAGATGAGGGTGACGTGTCTACAGACCCAGGAACACCAGGGGTTGCCAGCAACTACCGGCAGCTGGGAGAAAGCCATGGAATTCCCCTCAGATTCTCTCAGAACTCCCAGAAAAAAACAGCCCTCCTGACACCTGATCCTGGCCTTCCATCTTCCAGAACCGTGGGGGGAAAAATGCATGTCGTTTCTATATGCTTTGTGGTACTTTGTTACGGCAGCCCCAGGAGACTAATGCAACACCTCACGGATGTGCTGAGCGTGGCGACATCTCCTACCTCTTCCTTCCAGGAAACACGCCCGAGAGGCCTTTATGAAGGGGAAACTGTGGTCCTCCATATTTACCTGAAGATGCAGTTTGGGCAGCTGTTTCCATCACATGCATGGCCTCTGGACTCTCCTGCCCGACTCTTTCCCCAGTAGCTATGCTAAAAGCAATCTTAGAGTAGGCCCTCCTGATATCTGGCCTGGATTGATGTAAATCATCTGCCTTCTGATTCTCTCTTGACCCATCCTCCACACCGCCTCTGTTTCCCAAACGGATTTTCATCATTCCTCGGATGAAACTTCTCTATTGATTACCTACGTTCTATAAGAAAATTTGAAGCTCTTCAACATGTCACTCAAGGGTCTAAAGAGTCTCATATCCACTTCTCTCTGTCTTGTCTGCCCTCACTCCCCTGCCACATGCCCTGTACTTTGATTATATTAAATTTTTTGATTGTAGCTGAGAGTGGTGGCTCACGCCTGTAATCACAGCACTTTGGGAAGCGAAGGCAAGTGGATCACTTGAGGTCAGGAGTTCGAGATCATCTTGGCCCACATGGTGAAACCCTGTCTCTTCTAAAGATACAAAAATTAGCCAGGCATGGTGGCAGGCGCCTGTAATCCTAGCTACTGGGGATGCTGAGGCAGGAGAATTGCTTGAACTCAGGAAGCGGAGGTTACATGGAGCCGAGATCATGCCATTGCGCTCTAGCCTGGGTGACAAAGCAAGACTCTGTCTCTAAATAAATAAATAAATAAATAGACTGTAAATATTCCACACACTTTCACAGTTCCATGTTTTTGCAAATGCAGTTCTGCGCAAAATGTTCTGCCTGTTAGTTGGCTCACACAGGATTCAGTCTAGCCCCCTTCACCTACCTGCCCTCCCATATAGAAGAAGCTGGAAAAGTGAAATCCTGTCTTTCCCGGCTCCCTTGCTGCTAAGGATAGCCACATGACCCAGTTCTGGCTAGTAGGATGTAAGAGGAAATCCACAGGAAGGTTCCTGTTTTCCTGATAAAAGGGGATATCATAGCTGGCCTCCCCCTGTCTTTCTCCTTTCAATGTGGACACGATGCCTGGAGCTGCTGCAGCCAATCTGCAGCCATGACTCAGAGGACAAGAGAATTCTAGAAACCTTAGTCCCAACACCAGTGAGCCAATGTACCACCTTTAGTGCCTACCTGTGGGCTTATTATATGAGAAAATAACCTTCTATTTGTTTAAACCTTACTGGTCATGTGTTCTGTGACTTGCTGCTGAACGCATTTCTAATCAACACACTGATACTGTTCATCTTTCTAGATCTTTCTAGGTAGATTGTTGCTTCCTATGAGAAGTATTCCCAAATTTCCTGGTCAGACTATGACTTCCTTCTGGAAGCATCCACGACACTGTGTACTTACCTGGGTTGCAGTACACATGCTATAACTAATTGCTTACTTCCTGCATAGGCTGTGAGCTCTGATATTATTCTTTGTATAGAATAATATCATGCATGCTGGGACCTAGCAGAGTGGCTCACACAGAGCAGCGGCTCCTAAAATGCCGCTGGCTAGCCTCTGGCTAGGCTTCTCACCCTTTGAAATCTACAGTGACTGACTCACCTTGCTAACTCATCTCTACAGGCAGAACGTGCTCTGCAAGCCAATCTATCCACCAGATATTTGTCGAAGTCTCAGGTACAAGCTGCTGTGCTATGCTCTGTACAGGATAAAAAAAGAAAGGGAATATTTTAATATGGAAGTTAATGTTTCCCTTGCATGTCTTAAATAACATAGCCAAGGGTGGCCAGGTGTGGTAGCTCATTCCTATAATCCCAGCACTTTGGGAGGTCGAGGTGGGCAGATCACTTGCGGTCAGGATTTCAAGGCCAGCCCGGCCAACACAGTGAAACCCATTCTCCACTAAAAATAAGAAAATTAGCCAGGTGTGGTGACATACACCTGTAGTCCCAGCTACGTGGGAGGCTGACGCAGAAGAATCTCTTGAACTTGGGAGGTGGAGGTTGCAGTCAGCTGAGATCATACCACTGCACTCCAGCCTGGGTGCCGGAGTGACTCTTTCTCAAAAACAAAAACAAACAAACCAACAAAACATAACCATGGGTGTGGAAGCAAGACATATTTGTAATATTTGCTTAGAACGGTAGTTCTCAATCCTGGCTGTGTTAGAATGACCTGGGAGCTTTAAAAACTACAAATGCCCAGGTGCTGTCTTCAGAGAGTCTGATTCAGCTGGTCTGGTCCCCTCTCCCTAACGCCTAATCTTATTTTTTAAAGCTTCCTAGGTGATTGTAACATGTAACCAGGGTGTGCATCCCTGATTTAAAAGAAGGATAAGTGTGGACCGGGAAGATTTCTTGGAGGATGTGACCTATGGGCCTTGAAGTACAGGGGACATTTGGACAACAGGAAGAAGAGGTATTTGAGGAATGAGGATTGCTGGGTGAGCAGAGGCAGGAATGAAGCTTCAGTGTGGCTGTCAGCCAATCAGCCACACTGGGGGATTTTTAAATTTCTACTAAAAATTGAAAAATAAAGAAATAAATTAGGCTTGGTGGCATGCATCTGTAGTCCAGGTTGCTTGGGAAGAAGCAAAGGTAGGAGGATCACTTGGGCCCGAGAGGTTGAGGCTGCAGTGAGCTGTGATGACGACACTACACTCCAGCCCAGGTGACAGATTAAAACCCTGTCTCGAAAACATTAAAACTAAAAATAAGTTCCAGTGGGCAGACACCAGAAGGAGATGATCTCAGGAGGCAGCAGAGGCAGTGGACAGTTGGGGAAACAGCCTCGGTCCCGGGCTCAGGAGACCTGCAACTCCCACCCTGATTTCGTCCCCACTCCACTGTGTGCCCGTGTGCATGGCATCCGCGGGGTCTGTCACTTCCTACCTGCAAACCAGGTGCTTCCTGAGCTCCCTCCCGTGATCTTCCCGGTCTGATTTTTCACATGCTCTGAACACCAGGCCAGGTCTGCATGAGTCAGGACAAAAGTTAGATGGCTGCCTCCCCCGTCCCGCCTGCCCCTTCACCCACAGCTGCTACACCTGTGGAATTGGCAACCTCACTGCACTGTGCAATGCAGAGGGGGAGGTAGAGGAGGGAAGTTGTTGGGAAATGGCATGAAAGACACCAGGCGAGCAGACAGCACTGTGCAAAAGAGGAGCTGTGCCGGACCCAGGGCCCCGCTGCCAGGTCACTGCATTGAGGGGGCTGTCCCTTGCCCAGGATGGCCTTGCACTGGCTCCCCACAGCCAGGACTGACTGAGAATAGGAGGCAAGGCCCTCGCCTCAAGGTGTGACATCACAGCTTTGTGGTGTGGCTTATGTTCCAGAACCGTCCCCAGTGGATTAAGCCAAACATAAGCTTTACTTGAAACCTCATCTTTGCTGGGCCCAGCCCTTCCCCATATCTGTCCGCTTACCTCTCTCCAGTACAGCTTTTCCTGCACAGCGCTCGTTCAATAAACCACATTCATGTTTGTCACAGGGTCTGTTCCTAAACACTTGATCTAAGACACCGTGCTTTCAATAAATAAAAGAAAATGCCACCGACGGATGAAACATGTATCGGAAGCGACCACAAAACAGGGGCTAAAGGAAACTCCCAGATTCATTTTAGAAAAAGAAGAAAGGAGAGTTACAAGAGTCTGATTGTGGGGCAGGGAAGCAGAGAAAGAGCAGCTTCCTGTTTGTGCCTGGAGTGCAGTACACTGAGCAGTGTTTTGCCTGGTTTATTTCCAAAGTATTGCAGGGCAGCTGAGAGCTTCCACAGTAAGGAGAAATCCATCTTTTTGACCAGCCCCAGTCAACTCACGCAATTCAGTAGACTCCACCTGTTTTTGTTTTTCCGTTTTTGCTTTTTTTTTTTTTTAAACAGAGTCTTGCTCTGTCACTCAGGCTGGAATGTAGTGGAGTGATCTCGGCTCACTGAAACCTCCGCCTCCCGGGTTCAAGTGATTCTCCTGCCTCAGCCTCCTGAGTAGCTGGGATTACAGGCACATACCACCACGCCCAGCTAATTTTTATATGTTTAGTAGAGATGGGGTTTCACTATGTTGCCCAGGCTGGTCTCAAACTCCTGGCCGCAAGTGATCTGCCCTTCTCGGCCTCCCAAAGTGCTGGGATTACAGGTGTAAGCCACCGCGCCCAGCCAGTAGATCCTTTATGATGTACCTCACTTAAAAGCTACATTATAAAGGGAATGGTCAAACTCCAATAATGAATGTGGTCTTTTTCCTTTTAGAGACCAGACTGATCTACTAATAGTGTAATTCAAAGATGGCTGTAAAGGCCGAAACTAGCCAAACCCTCCTGGCCCAGCTGTGACCACTAAGGTTCCACCTACAAGGACCTAGTGAAAGTCTAATAAAAAGCTGCCTGGCTGGGTGCAGTGGCTCACACCTGTATGTAATCCCAGCACTTTGGGAGGCAGAGGCGGGTAATCACTTGAGTCCAGGAGTTCGAAACCAGCCTGGGCAATATGGCAAAACTCCATCTCTACAAAAAATACAAAAATTAGCAGAGCATGATCACACACAACTGTAGTCCCAGCTACTCAGGACACTGAGGTAGGGAGGATCGTTTGAGCTGGCAGGTGGAAGTCGCAATGAGCTGAGATCTTACCATTGCACTCCAGCCTGGGCTAAAAGAGCAAGACCCTATTTAAAAAAAACAAAACAAAAAAAAAAAAAAAAAAAAAAACAGCACTGCGGTCGTCACCAGATCAGAAAGCCAGGAAAAGGGTGCTGCCCAGACCCAGGGTGCCTGGCACTGGCACCCAGCCCCAAGTTCAGTCCAAGCACCTCCTGCCTCTCAGGGCTGGCTGGAGTTTGCTCCCTGATGGGAGACCTGGATTACCCAACCGTCCTCAGACCAAATAATACCTAAGCACTTGAGGCATTTCTGACTATTGTCAGCTGAGTCTTGGCTCAAGTTTTGTCGACAAAACGGATTAATTTATAACTAAGGTTAAAAACTCTTAAGTGAAAGTTAACTGATTCGGCCCATTTTCAGGGGAGAATGAGAGACGCCTCAGAAGCAACTATCGTGGCTACTCGGGGGTCACATGAGGGATCATGTGGGGACAAGCCCAGATGGTGGACTCTTAAGGACAACTGTTTATAAAATGAGCCCAGCATGGTGGCTCACCCCTATAATCCCACCACTCTGGGAGGCCAAGGCAGGAGGATCACTTGAGACCAGGAATCCAAGACCAGCTTGGGAAACATGGCGAAATCCCGCCTCTACAAAAAAACACAACAAAATTGGCAGGGCGTAGTGGCACACGCCTGTAGTCCCAGCTGCTCGGGAGGCTGAGGTGGGAGATCACCTGAGCCCAGGAGGTCGAGGCTACGGTGAGCGGTGATCACACGACTGCACTCCAGCCTGAGCGACAGAGTAAGACCCTGTCTCAAAAAAAATAAACATAGAAATAAAATAAGCGTGCATCTCACTAAGGTGAATGTGTTTAGAGAACCTTCATAACTGACGTTCACTGAGCACCTGGTGCTTCTGGGCAAAAGGTGGAATTTTTGCCCAGAAGCATACTCTACACATACCAGCTCAGTTAATCCTCACAATAAACAGATACTATTATCATCCCCCTCCTTTTTTATTGTGGTAAAATCTACATTACATTTGCCATCTTTGTAAGTATACAGTCCAGTGCCAATTAAATGCACACAAATTGTTGTGCAATAATCACCACCATCTACCTCCAGCATGGTTTCATCTTGCAAAACCATAACGCTATGCCCATGAAGCAATAATTCCTCCCTCCCCTTCCCCTGCCTCTGGCAACACCATCTACTTTCTGTCTCTATGAACTTGACTCCCCTAGGTACCTCATATAAGTGAAATCACACAGTACTTGTCTTTTTGTGTCTGGTTTATTTCACTTAGCATAATGTGCTCAAGTGTCACCCATGTTGTAAGTAGCATGTGTCCAAATTTCGTTTCTTTTTAAAGCTAGATAATATTCGCTTGTACATTCAGCCCCCATTGTTTATCCATTCGTCCTTCGATGGGCACTTGAATTGCTTCCACCTTTTGGCTATTCTGAATAGTGCTGCTGTGAATGTGGGTGGGCAAGCATCCCTTCCAGCCCCTGCTTTCACTTCTTTGGGGGGTAGCCAGAAGTGCAACTTCTGATATTATTTACAGAAGAAGAAGAAATCAGGTGCAGGAGATTAGGCGACTTGCCTAAGTCTGTGTGACTAAGTGTCAGAACCAGGATTTCTCCCAAGCAGACTGGCTCCGAGGTCCTGGCTCCGGACCACTGGGCTCACTGCTTCTCACCTGTGCCTCTCACTTTCTGAGATGACCACACCTGGAAGGTTACAAAGAGTGGCCATGCTGACCAGCAGAGGGCATGCCTTGGCCTCTCACCGGGTCCCCCATCTTCTCTGCCCTCCACATCTGCGGCTTGCAGAGACCACAAACTGACATGAAGAAATATCCTTTAGAAGGGCCGGGCGCAGCAGCTCATGGCTGGGTGCAGCAGCTCATGGCCGGGTGCAGCTCACTCCTGTCACCCAAGCACTTTGGGAGGCCGAAGTGGGCGGATCACTTGAGGCCAAGAGTTCAAGAGCAGCCTAGCCAATGTGGCGAAACCTCATCTCTACTAAAAAAAAAAAAAAAAAAAAAATTAGCCGGGCATGGTGGCAAATGCCTGTAGTCCCAGCTACTTGGGAGGCTGAGGCAAAAGAATCCCTTGAACCTGGGAAGTGGAGGTTGCCGTGAGCCGAGATCACGCCAGTGAACTCCAGCCTGGGCAACAGAGCGAGACTGTCTCAAAAAAAAAGAAAATAAATGTCCTTTAGAGACTGGATATTCCACTTCCCTCCACACAGCTGTAAAACAGAAATTGGTTCACTCCCTCCCCTGCCAAACCTGTCATTGTGTCCCATTGCTCTTAGAGATCAAAATCTCTAAGATTATTATGGTCCGCCCTGGTGTGATCCTGCTGCTTCTCTACCCCATCTTTGCTTCTCCCTGACATTCATATGTTTCCATCAGAGCCCACCTTCTTCCTATCCTCAGCCACGTGATCATAGACCGACTAATGGCCACCCCAAGATATCAGGGCCTAATCCCTGGAATGTGTAAATATTAACGTGGTGCAAAAGTCATTGCGGTTTTTGTCATTACTTTCAATGGCAAAAACCTCAATGACTTTTGCACCAACCTCATACTACCTAATAAGGAAAAAGGGCCTTTGCAGGTGTGATTAGAGTAAGGATTTTGAGATAAGGTGCTTGTCCTGGATTATCTGGGAGGGCCCCAAATGCCACCACAAGTGTCCTCATAAGAGAGAAGCAGAGGGAGACCAGACACACAGAGGAAAAGGCTATGTGAAGACCGAGGCTGAGGTCACAGCGATGCAGCTACAAGCTCTGAACTCCTGGAACCACAGTGGCTACCTCAGGACCTCTGCACCGCACACCTGCCCGTCTCTACCTCTGCATGGCTGGCTTCTTCCTGTCTTCACACCTCAGCACAAGTTTAGGTCTTACCCCCTTGGAGAGAGCGTTTCCGGCTTCCAGACCTCCACTACTATTATTTATTTTCTTCTATCTTATTTATGTCTTACTATAAACAGGCATTTCTAATTCGACATAAATATAATAAGATGCAGAGGTTTAGATTAGATCTTATTTTTTGCCTCCTGCTCTAATCCATCAGAGCAGGGGACTGTCTCTGTCTTCTTTGATGCTGAAACCCCAGTGCCTGGAACACTGCTGTGTTTGCTAAGGATACCATAACAAAGTACCACACAGACTGGACGGCTGCAACCATGGAAAGTTAACTTCTCAAAGTTCAAGAGGCTAGAAGTCCATGGCCGGGGGTGGTGGCTCACACCTGTAATCCTAGCACCTTGGGAGGTTGAGGCGGTAGATCATTTGAAACCAAGAGTTCGAGATCAGCCTGGCCAACATGGCGAAACCCCGTCTTTACTAAAATTACAAAAATTACAGCCGGGTGTAGTGGCTCACACCTGTAATCCCAACACTTTGGGAGGCCAAGGTGGGGTGGATCCCTCGAGGTCAGGAGTTCGAGACCAGCCTGGCCAACATGGTGAAACTCCGTCTTTACTAAAAATACAAAAAAATTAGCTGGGCATGGTGGCACATGCCTGTAGTCCCAGCTACTCAGAAGGCTGCGGCAGGAGAATTGCTTGAACCCTGGAGGCGGAGTTTGCAGTGAGCTGAGATCACGCCACTACACTCCAGCCTGGGCCACAGAGCAAGACTCTGTCTCAAAAAAAAAAAAAAAAAAAAAAAAAACCATTCGTAGGGCACGATGGTGGGCACGTGTAATCCCAGCTACTTGCCAGGCTGAGGCAGAAAAATTGCTTGAACCCTGGAGGTAGAGGCTGCAGTGAGCTGAGATTGCGCCACTTCACTCCAGCCTGGGCCACAGAGTGAGACTCTGTCTCAAAATAAATAAATAAATAAAATAGAAGAAGTCCAAGATCATGGTATCAGTGGATTTGGTTTCTTCTGCGGCCTCTTCCCTTGGCTTGCAGAGAAGTAGCTTTCTGGCCGTGTCCTCGCGTGGCCTCAGTTCGTGTGCATCTGTGGTGTCTCTTTCTGAGCGTCCTAATCTCTTCTCATGAGGACATCAGTCAGATTGGATTAAGGACCAGGCTAACCACTTCCTTCTAAATTAATCACCTCTTTAAAAGTCCTGTCTCCAGATCTAATCCCAGAGCTTCAACAATGGTGAATTTGGAGAGGCGCGATCCAGCCCCTAATAACCACCTCACATATGTTAATGGTGGGCATGTGGCAGCCATGCTGTTAGGTGAATGCTAATGCTATGATCACACCAACAGAAACATAAATGGAAGAGGGAAGTTGGAAAGCCGCAAAAGAAAAACTCAAGTGGACAGAAAACACATAAAAATATGTCCAATCTCACTAGATTCAAAGAAAATACATATTAAGGTAACCATGAGACACTATCACTTGCCTAACAAAATGGCTGAGATTTAAAAGTGGACAATGGTTGCTTGTAGGAGTGCAGAGGTGGTACACGCCTTCTGCAAAACAACTTGGCAGGAAGCACAAAGTACAGAGTTCCATGGGATGGGCGGTCTCCCTTAAAGAAGTGACCTGAAGGTAATTCTTAGTCAAGTGAAAAGAGAGAGAGGAACAAATGAGGCAGAAAGAACAGTCTGATTAAAAGCCTGGAAGCCACAAAGTACAGTGCCTTCAAAGAGGTAAGAGAGCCCTATTCAACATAGTACTGGAAATCCTAGCCAGGGCAATCAGGCAAGAGAAAGAGATCAAAGGCATCCAAATTGAAAAAGAGAAAGTCAAATTGTCCCGGTTTGCAGATGACATGATCTTACGTCTAGAAAAATCTAAAGATTCCACCAAAAATCTTAGATTTGATAAATGAATTGAATACAGTTGCAGGATGCAAAACCAATATACAAAAATCAGTGGCATTTCTGGCTGGGCTTGGTGGCCCATGCCTATAATCCCAGCATGATTGAGATGTCGAGCTGGGAAGATCGCTTGAGGCCAGGAGTCTGAGATCAGCCTGGGCAATATAGCAAGACCCCATCTCATTTTTTTCAAAATTAAAATTTCAAAAATGAGGGAAAGGAAAGCACCAGGAGCTGCCGCTGCCAGCACAACAGTGCCTGGAGCCGAGAGGAGATCCAGGCCACCATGTGGCCTCCCCTGCATCCCGCCACCAGCCGTCTCTGTCCTCGGAGCTGTTCCAACAATCTCTTAAAACATGGTGGATTAGTAGGAAGTTCTAGGTGTGTAGAGATATGCCTCACCCGAGGATATTAAAAAGGCACATGAGAAACTGGCTCTGAAGTGGCACCCAGATCAAAATCCTTAGAATAAAGAAGAAGCAGAGAGAAAATCCAAACAAGTAGCACAGGTGTTATGAGGTGCTGTCAGATGCTAAGAAATGGGACATCTATGACAAATATGGCAAAGAAGGATGAATTGGTGGAGGGCGAGGTGGAAGTCATTTTGATTTGATTTGGCTTCACATTCCGTAACCCAGATGGTGTCTTCAGGGAATTTTTTGGTGAAAGAGACCGATTTTCATTTGACTTCTTTGAAGACCCTTTTGAGGACTTTTTTGGGAATCGAAGGGGTCCCTGAAGAAGCAGAAGCTGAGGGATGAGGTCGTTTTTCTCCACATTCAGTGGATTTCCATCTTTTGGAAATGGATTTTCTTCTTTTGATACAGGATTTACTTCATTTGGGTCACTAGGCCAGGGAGACCTCACTTCATTCTCTTCTACATCATTTGGTGGTAGTGGGATGAGCAACTTCAAATCGATATCAACTTCTACGAAAATGGTTAATGACAGAAAAACCACTACGTTTCCTAAGGCCTTCCCAGCCATGCGGGACTGTGAGTCAATGAAACCTCTTTCCTTTAGAAATTACACAGTCTCAAGCATTTCTTTATAGCAGTGTGAAAATGAACGAATACACTCTCCTTTCTTTTTCACCTCCCCTTTATCCCTCACAGCTCCCCTAATCCCCTCCCAAGGAACAGGGATTCTCACACAGGTCCCACGGCAGGACCCATGCTTACCAAGCCTCTGGCTCTTTCTCCCAGCTCCAGAATCCCTAGGTTTCATTTTGGAAACAAATTTATGTCTAGCTATTAACAATGTTTCATAGCATTACCTCGTTTATGTAATATATTTACACTTAAATTTGACTTCAAGAGACTACAAAGAGAATTGTTGAGAATGGTCAAGCAAGGCTAGAAGTTGAAGACGGCCAGTTAAAGCCCTTAACAATAAGTGGTAAGGAGCAGCTGCTGTGCTTGGGTAATGAGTAATTCAATGCAGGCACTTAATAGAAATGTTAAACTGTAACAAGCATCATTTGAGGATTAACAGGAACTTTTTTTTGAAGACTTCAAATGAACTCCACTTTCAGTATAATTATACCAAATCTAAAGAATTTATAAACAACTCATCAGAACCTCTATTTGTCATAGACTTTTGAGTTTATTGTTGGGACAACGTAAGAGGACCATTTTTTTTGTCTTTAAAATTCTTGTAAATCTCTGTAGGCTCTTTGCTTTTTTATTAAACGTACTCCAAGGTGACCCTGACTCTTTAGTGTAGGACGAGATTGCACACTAACACCAGCATGGATCTGCTTTTCCATTGTGTCTGAAATGTGAGCCACGTGGTGTCAGTCTGCTGTGAAGTTAACATTGCCAGGACAAATCTGCTACAGAAATAATTTCAATTTATTTTCAGTATTTAGTAGTGAAAGATATTAATGCATTAATGGTAATACATTCTGGTTTAATATAAATTAAAAGTGGCCGAGTGCGGTGGCTCATGCCTGTAATCCCAGCACTTTGGGAGGCCGAGGCGGGCAGATTATTTGAGGTCAGGAGTTCAAGACCAGCCTGGCTAATATGGTGAAACCCCGTCTCTACTAAAAATACACAAGTTAGCCGGGCGTGGTGGCGAGTGCCTGTAGTCCCAGCTACTTGGGAGGCTGAGGCAGGAGAATCACTTGAACCCAGGAAGCAGAGGTTGCAGTGAGCCAAGATCATGCCACTGTACTCCAGCCTAGGTGACAGAGTGAGACTATGTCTCAGAAAACAACCAACCAACCAACCAACCAACCAAAAAAATTAAAACCCTGCCCTTGTATGTTTATCACAGCACTATTCACAATGTGGTCTGATCAGATTTGCGTTTCAGAAAGAGTATAGTGACCAAACCAAGGGAGGAGCAGCAGAAAGAAAAGAAAGTCGAGGGACACTGGAAAAACAATGGAGTCAGAATCAACAGACCGGTGACACCACAGACCTGCAGGGAAGCAAAAGAGAAGGGAGTGTGGGTCCCGCCCAGCTTGGAGCTTGAGCAGGTGAGTGGTGGCGACTCTTACCAGGGGAGAAGGAAACAGGAGGAGGGGCTTCAGGGGAAAAGACTGGCATGTCTTATCTTAGACAGGGTGAGACTGAAGTCCTGTGAGAGATCCTCGGGAAGTCCCAGCAGGCAATAAGCAAATAAGGGTATTATCTATAAGTCAAAACGGGAAGCCAAAACCTATGTTAGGAAGACATTGCCCAAGTGGGGTGCCCAGGACCGGTCCACCCAGCCCCAGCCTCATAGCCATGACCGACTACTGTTGCATCAGTTTGGTACTAAAGCATCAGGAACCAAGGTAGAGGCCACAGGCCTGCCCGAACATGGACATGTTACAGGCTCCAGGGTGTCCCAACAGCTTGGAAGTTGAGCCCTGTCTCTAGATAAGGCTGATTCTGGGAGAAAGATTTTCACAGACATTTTATAAGATCCAAAAATTATAGCATTATATCTTCCGTAGAGGGTCTTCCCCACACTGTCAACACTTACCTGCAAATTAGACTCGGGGGAGGGTGCCTTCTCAGAAGACACAATTTTTCTCTTTACCATAGGTGTTGGCAAATCTTTTCGCAATTTATCATTTATCTTTTGACTTTGTTTATGGTATTTCTCATACATAAGTTTAATGTTTTTAGTAATCAAATTTATTTTTATTTTTTATTTACTTATTTTTTTAAAATAGAGATGGAGTCTAGCTATGTTGTCCAGGCTGGTCTTGAACTCCTGGCCTCAGGCCATCCTCCTGCCTCTGCCTCCCAAAGTGCTGGGATTATAGGTGGTAATCAAATTTAAATAATCAAATATTTTCCGTAGGATTTCTGAGGGTAAGCATAGGGCTCCTAATGTTCAATAAGGCCCCCTTTGTCTTTATTTTTTTATGAGTCAATTCCGAGAATCACACAAGATCTTGAACTCACAAGGACAAGATGGGATCCACAATAACTTAGGCAAACTATTCTATTTTCTGCACTAGCTAGGCTATGGTTTGCTGCCTTCACTGATTTTTTTTTATTCAGTGTTATATTTATTTTAAGGATATTATTGAGGATGTGCCCTTTTTTTTTTTTTTTAACACTTTTAAGGAAAAAAAATTTTTCAGGCATCACTGATCAAAACTATGCAGTCAGCTTGCTTTTAGTTTTTTGGGCTCTGTATGTGTGTGTGTGTGTGTGTTTTTTTCCTTCTGTTTTTTGGGCTTTGATGGATTGAATCATGTTTGCCTCTTTGCACTGGACACCAGGATGCTCAGGTCAAAGTTTTTTTTAACCCTTCCTTTAACAAAAGC
This sequence comes from Chlorocebus sabaeus, assembly GCF_047675955.1. Taxonomy (NCBI): domain Eukaryota; kingdom Metazoa; phylum Chordata; class Mammalia; order Primates; family Cercopithecidae; genus Chlorocebus; species Chlorocebus sabaeus. The sequence continues at coordinate 26,015,019 of NC_132911.1, read as the reverse complement.
TCTCGTCATAACATTTGTGTTTGGGGAATTAATATTTGCTCAAACTTTACATTTTTCTTCTCTACTTTTTTGCCTTTCCTTCCAATTTATCTTTTAATCTTTTTTTTTTTTTTAATTCAACCTTTATTTTAGATACAGGAGTACATGTGCAGATTTGTTACATGGGAATATTACACAATGCTGAGGTTTGAAGTATGAATCTCATCACCCAGGGAGTGAGCATAGTACCTGATAGGTAGTTTTTTAACCCAACTACCATCATCCTTTAGTAGTCCACGGTATCTATTGTTCCCATATTTATGTCCATGTGTGCTCAATGTTTAGCTCTCACTTACAAGCGTGACCATGCAGCATGTAGTTTTCTGTTCCTACACTGATTTGCTTAGGATTATGACCTTCAGTGCCATCCATGTTGCTGCAAAGGACATGATCTCATTCTTTTTACAGCTGCATAGTATTCCATGGTGTATATGTGCCACATTTCCTTTATCCAGTCTACCATCGATGGGTACCTGGGTTGATTCCATGTCTTTGCTATTGTGAATATCTCAGTGATGAACATACAAGTGCATGTGTCTTTTTGGTAGAATGATTGATTTTCCTTTGGGTATAGACCGAGTAATGAGGTTGCTGTATCTTTTAATCTTATCTTTGATATGGCAATATGAAAGTCCTTTTTGAAAGGGGATGGGAAAGAAAAAGATGGAGAAAGGGTGGAAGAGAAAGACAGAGAGAGAGAAAGAAAGTAGCTAACTATCAAAACGTGCAGTTAGCAATCAGATACATTATTTATATTAAAAAATTGCATTTAACTTCACCATGGGGTTCCTTGATGTAGAGTTCCCAGAAAACATTTTATTTGCTTTATTACAAAGCATTCCCCACAAGCACAGTATCTCAACTCATCTACTGTGTAAAGTGAACTTTATCTGTATTTTAGAATAAAGAAAACCATTCAGCAATATCTGCAAAGCGAAGAACTCAGCTACCTGCTGAACTTGGCAATTATCTAGCCCCGCCCGCTTGTTGTCTTGCTTTATTTATTCTAGCTGGCATTTTAAAATCAAGTGTTTGATACACGCCAGGCCCCCTTCTTTTATGTGTACCTTTCTTTTCATCCTCACTAGGAAGAGACTGACACTCAGATAATTTACATGATTCCCCAGAGTAACCCAAGTCAATGGCAAAGTAAAAAATGTCTGTCTCCACTCCCTGGGTGTCTGCCACTATGCCGCACTGAATTCTTCATTCCCAAATAATTCCAGTTATATTCTCAGGACTAATTAGCAAAAATATGCACTTTATACCTGCACAGTCTCCCTCATTTCTCCTCTCTCCCTCTTCCTCCTTCTTAGGCACACACACACGTGGCTTTTAACTATGATGTTTATCTTACTAGGTATAAATCATCTCAAGGTCAAAATTACAAATTTAAATCTTGATCATCTCACACCCATTAGGATGGGCCCTATAAACAAAAACAAAATGACAATTGTTGGTAAAGACGTGGAGAAATGGAACCTTTGTGTCCTACTGCTGGGAACATAAAATAGCGCAGCTGCTATGGAAAACAGTTTGGAGGTTCCTAAAAAATTAAACAGAATTATTGTAATGATTCTGTAGTCATCCTACTTCTGAGTATATATCCGAAAAAATTTAAAGCAGGATCTCAGAGATATTTGTACACCATGTTCATAGCAGCATTATTCACAAGAGCCAGGAGGTGGAAGCTACCTAAATGCCCACTGGTGTTCCAATGAATAAAATATGGTCTATCCATACAATGGAATGTTATTCAGTCTTCAAAAAGAGACAGAAATATTGTCCTATGCTAGAACAGGGATGAACTTTGAAGACATGATGCAAAGTAAAAGAAGCCAGTCACAAAAAGACAAAAACACTGCATGACTCCACTTACATGAGATGTTAAAATAGTCAAACAAAGTACAAGAGTGGTCGTAGAATAGAGGCTGGGGAAGGGGAACAGGAATTTGTCATTTAACGAGTGCAGTTTTGCAAGATGAAAAAATGCTACAGACCTATTTTACAACAGTGTGCTTATAGTTAACACTACTGATCTGCACACGACAAACGGTTAAGATGGCAAATTGCATGTTCTGCTTGTTTTACCACCATTTTAAAAACACAAACAAAACAAAACACTTCTACAGTCACAGACAGACTAATCAATGCATTAATTTGAGACACTCAGAATTTGACTTTCATGAGAAAAGATTTATGAATTTGTTTGCAAATATAATTAATTTCAATAAAACCACATATTAGAGTAAAATAAATTTAAATCCTGATGAGTTAGATCCTAATTTTAAAAACTGACTTTATGCAGTAGCTTTGTCAGTTTGCCTGAGACATTAAGCTTTGAAATGATCATTTGTCCTGTCTGTCTGTCTGTCTGTCTCTCTCTCTGTGAAGGGCCTCACCCTGCCCTCACCCCTCCCTTTGCCCCTGCCCGCCTTTGGCCATCATGCTGAGCCAGAGTCAAACGAACCTCCTGCCAGACACAGGAAGATAGAGGAGACTTCTTCGGGGGGGAGGGGGGGCTTGAGGATCACAGCAAGAGTTAACAACAAAGCAGCCTTGTTTTTTTTTGTTTTGTTTTTGTTTGTTTGTTTGTTTGGAGATGGAGTCTCGCTCTGTCGCCCAGGGTGGAGTGCAGTGGCACGATCTCGGCTCACTGCAACCTCCACCTCCGGGTTCCAGTAATTCTCCTGCCTCAGCCTCCTGCGTAGCTGGGATTACAGGCGCCCTCCACCACGCCCCGCTAATTTTTTTTTATTTTAGTAGAGACGGGGTTTCTCCATGTTGCCCAGGCTAGTCTCAAACTCCTCAACTCAGGCAATCCGCGTGCCTCGGCCTCCCAAAGTGCTAGGATTACAGGCGTGAACCACCATGCCTGGCCCAAAGCAGCCTTGTTTTAAGCAGAGCCCATCAGGAGAAAGCGAGCCGAGCAGCTGCTGGGCTCCAGTCCTCACTGCAATGTGAGGAGACGGTGAGATCCTAACACCTCTTGGCATTCTTCTTGCATGATGTGCTAAAATCTGCTGCTGCTCCTCTCCCATTGTCTTTATAAGGATCAGTGTATTCTCTTTTTAAGTTCCGTTACCGTAATTTTGGCAGGGTCTCAAGAGGGAGAGGAGATGAGTGTTCAGAACTCTGCTTTTTCTAAAGATCTGGTTCTCTTTGATGCTCTGTGTCTGCGCGCGCACGTGTGTATATGTGTGCGTGCGTGGAGTGTATTTCAGGATAAGAGCCTCATTTGATAAGCAAGTGAATTGTCTCAGAAGCTGCTGAGACACTCTGCGTTTTAATGGTGAAAACCCAACGTTGCAATTAGAGCGGATTGTCCATGAGGTGGCAGATGCTGGTCCTTCGGTGGGTAGGGAGGAGTGGCCGGACCCGGGGAGACTTGGGTCCCCCAGCCTTGGGGCAGGCAAGGCAGGTGAGTCGTGAGACGTCAGAGACCAGCACCCCCCTCAGTACCACTGAGTCCAGCTGTGCGAATTGTATAAGCCCTGGACAGGTTTTGTCTATCCCAGGAAAGCAAGAATGATTTTGCATTAAATCTCTTAATGTAATTCATGACATTAACATATACAAGAAAAAAATATCACCTTATCTCAACAGATGCAGGAAAGGTATTCAACATAGGTCACAGCTCATTAATGACATTTTTTTTTTTTTTTTTGAGACAGGATCTCATTCTGTCGCCCAGGCTGGAGTGCAGTGGCACAATCACTGCTCACTGTAGCCTCAGCCTCCGGGGTTCAAGTGATCCTCCTGCCTCAGTCCCGAGTAGCTGGGACTACAGGTGCACACTGCCACGCCCAGCTAATATCTGTATTTTTTTGTAGAGATGGGGTTTGGTCATGTTGCCCAGGCTGGTCTCGAACTCTTGGCTCAAGTGATCCACCTGCCTCCACCTCCCATAGTGCTGGGACTATAGGCTTGAGCCAGCACACCCGACCCTGACAAAATCCTTTTCTTTTTAAATAGACACACCCATGTACGTAAGTTGATGTAAACAGGACCATATTGTACGTGCTATTTTGGGCACCTCAACTACCCTCCCCACCACCACCACCACCACCATATGAGGGCCCCATCCCCACACTTCCCATTAGTCACTTCTCTCCACAGTCATACAATGCTATACACAACTATGTGCACATACATATATTAAAGTATAAATGAGGGTAGACCCTATTTAATATAAATGGAAAAATATTTTACAGACTTCCTTGCATCATGCTTTTTTACAATGAAATTCACTGCAAGATATCTAATGTGACTCACATATTCTCTTAAATGGCTGTTCACTATTCATTGATGTGGAGGAACCAGACCTCATCCGGCTGTGCCCTACTGATAGGCTTCGCTCATTTCCATTTGAGGCCTTTACAGGCAGCACTGACAAAAACTCTTTCACTCATGATTACAAACTTGGTAGTGTGGTATGTTTTTTTGCCATGGGATAGATTCCTAAGAGTCAGATTCGAAGACCAGAGTATATGTCGACTGTTCATAAATGCTGCCAACTGTCTCCAAAAGACCCTTCTGCTCCCCATTTCCACCAGCACTTATAGGAGTCCGCCTTTCTTGTCACCCCCACCTGTAGTGACAGGGTTTTAAAAATATTTTTGGCCGGACGCAGTGATTCATGCTTGTAAATCCCAGCGCTTTGCGAGGCCAAAGTAGATGGATCACTTGAGCCCAGGAGTTTGAGACCAGCCTGGGAAACATGGTGAAACTTCATCTCTACCAAAAACTGTATGTGTACCAAAAGTAGCTGGGCATGGTGGCATGTGCTTGTAGTCCCAAATACTCAGGAGGCTGAGAAGGAAGGCTTGCTTGAGCCCCAGGAGGCAGAGGTTGCAGTGAGCAAAGATCGTGTCACTGCACTCCAGCCTGAGTGACACAGAGTGACACAGCAAAACCATCTCTAAATAAATAAACAAATGTTGCCATTCTGATACGTACCAAGTAATAACTCATGCTCACTTCAATTGGAACCGTCCTGATTTTTTCTAAATTTGAGCTTATTTTATTTTTACTTAGTGTTATTTTTGTCAAAGTTCTACATCCCTACAGTACGACAAGGTCAAACAAGGACTTCTGAGTGAAGAGGGCAGCTCAAACCCACCCATCTACTTCTGCTGCCTCCTGAAATTCTATTAACGTGACAGCAAGCCTGTGTTTCCCACAGGCAGAGAGTAATTGACAAATAGGCTTTACTCCCCAAGCTGTGGACTCCTCGCATGCTGTTCATCGTATTATTTTGTGGATCTTTTTATATGTCTAAAATATTTCATTGTAAAAAGTCTGGGGAGTGTATATCCATAGGCTGGAGCGTTCTACTGCCATAAAAAGGAATGAAGAACTGATAGCACGTTGGAACTGACGGCGTGTTGCAGTGTGGGTGAACCTCACAAACACAATGTCACATGGAAAAAGCCAGACACTCTGTTTGTGGTGCACGTGTTCGCCCAGGTCTGGAGGCTCCAGGCAGGTGGCAGGGTTGAATCAACACTCTCTGACTCTGCGCCCACCTCATGTGGGCACCGAGAGCCCTGATTTTCCAGCTGCACCACTGGCTTTCTGATAGGAGCACAGAAGGCTGTGCTTGCCATTGCATTTGCCTCACCCAATGGTTCTATGTTCCTGTTGCTTCTGTTCTATGAAGATGTTTATCCTGTTCCAAGTGTGACGATGACTTTCCTCAAATTAAAAAAATATATTTTTAAATTTTTTTGCTTTTGCTTAGAATGGGCTGGAGAGAGCTTCTTACACCACTGTTTCAACCAATAAATATTGCCTGTAAAGCGTGTGTGTGTGTGTGTGTGTTTTAAAGAGACCGGGTCTTGCTCTTTCACTCAGGCTGGAGTGCAGTGGTGCGATCACAGCTCACTGCAGCTTCCAACTCCTGGGCTCAAGTGATCCTTCCATCTTAGCCTCCAGAGTAGCTGGGGCTACAGGTGTGCCTCACCATACCTGGCTTCTTTTTTTCTTGTAGAGACAGAGTCTTTCTATGTTGCTTAGGCTGGTCTTTAACTCCTGGCCTTAAGCAGTCCTCCTGCCTTGGCCTCCTAAAGTGTTGGGATTACAGACATGAGTCACCATGCCCAGCCAGTAAAATGAATTTTGAAGGCATATTTACAACTGCATACATCCAGCATTTATGCAATATGTGCAATTATGATGTCACACTGCAGGTATAATTAGTAAATATATGTTAAGTTTCTTTGTCTGCCCCACCCCCTTTTTAAACAAGTTTGTCAGATGACTGCTGTGAGCATCCAAAACAACCATCGAGATTGTTTTCAGTTCTTCAATCAGTATTTTGTTTTTAAAAATGAGGATGTGAGGAAAGTAGAACAGAGGATAATTAGAGGATGGGAAGGGTAGAAGAAGGGGAGATAGGATGCAGAATTACAGCTAGATGAAAGAATAAGTTCTACTATTCTATAGCTGTGGATGACTATATTTAACAATAATATGTAGTTTCAAGTAGCTAGAAGGAGGATATCAAATGTTCCCAACACAAAGAAATGACAGATGTTTGAGATGGTGGATATGCTAATTACCCTGATAGGATCACCATACATTAAATGTTTCAAAATATCACCATGTACCCCATGAATATGTATCATTATTATTTGTCAATTAAGAAATAAAAATAAAATGAAGATGTGAGAATTTTCGGGGCATGGAACTGTTCTGTATCTTGATTGTGGTAGGGATTATGCAATTGTACCTACCTGTCAAAATCTGCAGAACGGTCCACTAAAAACAGTACGTTTTTCCTTATGTAAATTAAATTTTAAAAAATGAGGGCCTGGCACTGTGGCTCACGCCTGTAATCCTGGCACTTTGGGAGGCCAAGGCAGGAGGATTGCCTATGCTCAGAAGTTTGAGATCAGCCTGGCAAACATGGCAAGATCCTGTCTCTACCCCCCACCCCCCTTTACACACACAATAAATAAATAAAAAGTGGAGAAAAATAATAGTTTTCCCATGTGCTATCTCCAAGTTACAATTCTGACCTGGTTGTGAAATTCAAGTTTCTTTGAGGGCCCCCCCACATAATCCACCCTGTCTCTGCAACAGGATTTTTTGTTTTGAAGAAAGAGGAGGAGAGATTTACATTCCAGAGCCTTTTCTGAAAGAGAGTGTCTGTTGCCTGCTTCCTCTCCCTGTCTCCTTCCTAGTTCCCCAGGAACCTGATCTGACACTCAACCTCAAATTCCTCTCCCTTGACTATAAAAAACAGTTTAGCCCCCTTGGCGATGTGTTCTCAAACTCACATACCAGGCCTGGTCATAATTGCAAGTGTTAAATGTGGTCGCGAATATGGCTTTAAAAATCATGTGACAAGCCATCTTTGTTGGTCTGAATGGCATTGAAACAGGACATGTTCGTTGTTCCTTATGGAGCCATCTGGGTACGGAGGGAGCTTCTGGAGGATTGGTGCTTCTCTGTGTCAAAAACAAAACCAAACCCTGCCCCCTCCCTCCCTCTTCTGTATCCTCCACATCTCTCGGTGATGATGAATTTATGGGTCAACTTCGCTGGGCCATAGTGGCAATATTTGGTCCCTTTCGCGAGGGTGTTTTTGGATGCGATTGTGATTAACACTTAAATTGGTGGAATTTGGGTAAAGCCCCTTGCCGTCCATAGTATGGGTGGAGTGGGCCTCATCCATTTTGTTGAAGGCCTCACTGGAATAAAAGCCCAAGGTCCCTGGAGCAAGACGGAATCCGCAGCAGTTGCCCTTCGGGTTGGAACTGCACCATCGCGTCTTCCCTGGGTCTCCGGCCTCCACAACCAGTGAGCCAAGCCTTTGCAATAAATTTCTCTATTTACACACATCCTATTGGCTCTGTTTCTTGAGAACCCCAATACAGAGCCTTCCCTCTAGTATTTAAATATGCTGAAATCTGTCCCCCTTAAAAAAATCCTTCCTCAAGCCCCTATTCCCTCTGCTTAACATCATCTCTCTTCCTTCCCCTTCAGGGCCACATTTTGCAGAAATGGCTGCTGTTTTCCCATTGTTTTACCTCTTCACACTCTCAGAGCACCCTAGTCTAACTCCCATCTCCAGCAAGCTTCCAAAAGGGTGGCTGTTAAAATGAATGATTTCCATGTTGATGAAACCAATAAGTGCCAGACAGTCCCTCCTTTCCATTGATCTTGAAACACGTGGCTTTACAGCTCTTGAAATACGCTCTTCTCAGGGCCTGGTTTTCCTCTTGCTGTCTGGCCTTTTCAACCTCCTTTTAGCTTCTCCTCTGCAAATCTTTCAATGTTGGAGTTCTCTGGGCTCTTCCTAGACCTTCCTTTTTCTCTCCACCCCCTCCTCCAGCCCCAGGTCATATTATCCATTCTGTGGCTTCACCTACCACTGGTCGGTTGCTGATTAAGTCCAAAGTCTCTGTCTCAGCCAGGTCTCTCTTCTGAGTTCCCACTCTTGTATCCAACGGCGCAGTCAATGCTTCTGCATGACTGCCTGACACGCCACTCCCACACTCCTTCTGGACCACTAGATGCTGTCCCTTAAGAAATGCAACTGTAATTCCAAAGCAAGCCAGGTGTGTCCTTTGACACTTTGGGGTGACATATCCCGTCATTCATCCCATCTTACTGATTGTACTTCCTGGATATTTCTCAAATCCATCTTTTTTTCCCCCATCTCCACCACAAATTTAGTTTTAAGCCACTGTAATTTCTTCCTCCTAACTTGCCATCTCATACCTATGCTTGTCTGTCTCAAGTTCATTCTCTAAGTTTAAAAGAGTGGCCAGGTGTGGTGGCTCACGCCTGTAATCCCAGCACGTTCGGAGGACAAGCGAGGCAGGCAGATCACCTGAGGTCAGGAGTTTGAGATCAGCCTGGCAACATGGCGAAACCCCGTCTCTACCAAAAATTAGCCCACGTGGTGGCGGGTGCCTGTAATCCCAGCTACTCAGGAGGCTGAGGCAGGAGAACCGCTTGAACCCCAGAGGTGGAGGCTGCAGTGAGCCGAGATCACGCCACTGCACTCCAGCCTGGATGACCGAGCAAGACCATATCTCAAAGAAAAAAAAAAAAAAAAAGAAAGAAAGAGTGGTCTTTTAATAATGCAAACCTAAAAACCTAAGCCTGTTGTTCCCCCATTTAAAACTCTCCAATGACTTCCCAAAACCCTTCGAATAAAGTCTATAATTGTCAGTGTGGCCTCCAAGGCCCTTCCTAATCCATACGTTGTCTCTCCAAGTTCTCTCAGCTCTCGGTGTCATCACTGACTGTCTTTCAGCGATGCTCCTGTTCTTTTTGACTTTCAGAGCATTTGCTGTTCCCTATTCTCGGGAAGTTCTTCTCCACCCTTTCTCCTGGCAGCTCACAGCTTCTCAGATTTCAGGGCTTGGTTTAAAGCCTACTTCAGCTAAGTCACCATTTCATAGGTTCTCATTATTCTGTCTCTCAACACTAACCCTAATAATGTATGCAATTATTTATCTGTTTACTTTCCCTGCTAGACAGAAAGTTCCATGTCCATGTTTGGTTCAGTCACAGATGACATTTATCTTTCCTTTTGGCAACCGAGCATATGAACTTCTTTCTAGGCTGGAAGAATCGACCACTTTATGAGTCCTGGTGGGGGTGGAGGGCAGGAGGGCAAAGCAGCACCCCCAGCTCCACTCATTTTTCAGCCTCTCTTGCAGGCAGGACACCAGCAAGCCCCCAATCAGGCACATCCAGAGAGATGTGGGCTCAAGAACCAGTGACACAGGAGGAAAGGGTTGGGAAACTCCCTTCCTTCGGGCGGAAGGAGTGGGGGGTGCTTCAAGGGTGAGCTCCTGGGGAGAAGCGCTTTGGTGCTGGCAGCAGCAGTGACGCACAGTGAGGTCCTGGGAGTAGAAAGTGGAAAATGTAGCGCCTGGTGTCTGGGGGTCTGTATCCTTCAGTAGAGTGGCTCTCCAGCCCTCGATGATTCCATCGGCTTGTAATACAGTTTTTAATAGACCTTTATGTGCATCAGGGTCACGCTATAACAGAATAGCAGGCTATAAACCACAGTGGCGTCCTGGCATGTAGTGGGTACACAATGAATATCTGCTGATTAAAAGAATGCACTGAACAACGGGGTCTTAGGTGCTTTTGTGGACTGAAGAAGATCCATTATTCTTACACGAATTTTTGAAACTCACACCCATCTTCCATTTAAATGACAAAAATCACAAATGTGAAACCAAAGAAAACACTATTAGTTGATGTTGGAAATGCCTTTAAGATTGTGTTCACTGCATTAATATATGATTTGTTTTCCTAATAAAAAAGAAAACCACATCCACCAAAGAACAAAAAGGTGGCCTGGCAACCAGGGACAGTGCGTTATGTGAAGGCTGGTTCACTTTGAGGGGAGGGCTACCTCGCTACAGACACAAACCCAAAGGAATTCAAAAGTTGCTCTGGCCAGGCGAGGTGGCTCACGCCTGTAATCCCAGCACTTTGGGAGGCCGAGGTGGGCGGATCATAAGGTCAGGAGATCGAGACCATCTTGGCTAACATGGTGAAACCCTGTCTTTACTAAAAATACAAAAAATTAGCTGGGTGTGGTGGTGGGCGCCTGTAATCCCAGCTACTCAGGAGGCTGAGGCAGGAGAATGGCATGAACCCGGGAGGCGGAGCTGATGGTGAGCCGAGACCGTGCCACTGCACTCCAGCCTGGGCCACAGAGCAAGACTCCGTCTCAAAACAAAAACAAAACAAAACAAAACCTGCCCTGTAAGAATACAGAACAGAGACCTGGTTCCTTTACTGAACACTAATTTTCTCATCTGTAAAACTGAAACAGCTCCTACTGCAAATGGGCGTGGTGAGATTAAAGAATGTAAGAGCTCAAAATTCAAGGTCTGCCTCATGGTAAGGGCTCCCTGAACATTTCCGTATTTCCTTCCTCCCTCTTCTCCTTCTCACTCGAAACAGTGATTTGTTTATTAACTCACATGTCGAACACAGCAATGTTTAAGAAACCAGTGATACTGACAGTTTTTTCCACGCAATATATTCTCACCCTGGCTTACAGCCCCCAAAATATGGATTCTTTGGCAGGAACATTTATAGCACTTATAGAAAAGCACAGATGATATGAAAATTAACTTTTGGAAATGGTTGAAATGCATATGGATTTTTCTTTTACAGATTTATTCATAATGCTGAACCTAGGGATGCCCAAATGGATACTTTAAAGCTCAAAATCTATCTTCACACAAGGATTATTAGAATTGCCAAATACACAGAGAACAAAATAGGCCACACTGACAACACTGTCTAGTGTTTGATTCAGTTCTTTTATTTCTCAAATCTGCCATTAGAACTGCTATTTTTTTTTTTTTTTTTTGAGATGGAGTCTTACTCTGTTGCCCAGGCTGGAGTCCAGTGTGTGACCTCAGCGCACTGCAACGTCTGCCTCCCGGGTTCAGGCAATTCTCCCTACCTCAGATTCCCGAGTAGCTGAGATTACAGGTGCGTGCCACCACCACACCCGGCTAATTTTTGTATTTTTAGTAGATAAGGGGTTTCGCAACATTGGCCAGGCTGGTTTTGAACTCTTGACCTCAAGTGATCCACCCACCTTGGCCTCCCAAAGTGCTGGGACTACAGGCGTGAGCCACTGCACCTGGCCCAGCGTTTTTAAGACTACTAATTATCGCAGTAGTTAATGATTTGGTTAGAAGCTGTGATTTTCATGATATAAACTGATTCTAAGGTACTCTTTTGGAAATACTAAGAAACCTCAGATTTAAAAAGAAATGCTTGATTTAAAAAGAAAGGCTGTTTCCTGAAAAGTGCTTTTGCTTTGAATTGGCATCCTGACTCGAATTTATTAATGCTGTGATAGAGGTGAATTGTTTAACATCACTGGGCCCAGGTTCCTTCATCAGGAACTATCCCTTAGGACTGCTAGTAACTCATAGCCACTTTTGATGCTCAGCACAAAGTTTTCAATAGATGCAGTTTTTCTCAACAGGCAGCGGAGATAACACTGATAAAAAGCCTCAGGCTCTCCACACCTTTCTCTGAAGGCTGAATTTTAGTCTAACCCCTCCGATGTCCAGCCATCTCATTTCAGGTCATTGCAGGCAATCCCAGCCTGTAGACGATGCTATATGGCTCAAATTAATCACCATTCCATGTTTGATGTCATGCCAGCCAGCCCTGTAGTACAGGCTGGGTATATCCCTTGGCACCCGAAGTGTTTTGGATTTCAAAAATTTTTTGAATATTTTAATATTTGCATTATACTTACCATTTGAGCATCCCAAATCTGAAAATCTGAAATCCAAAATGCTCTGAAATCCATAGCTCACTGTACCTTTGACTTCCCAGGCAGGCTGTGATCCTCCTGCCTCAGCCTCCTGTACCTGGGACTACAGGCATGCGCCACCGAGACTCGCTTTTTAACCTTTTGTGGAGATGGGTTCTCACCATGTTGCCCAGGCTGGTCTCAAACTCCTGGCCTCAAGCAATCCTCCCGCCCCGGCCTCCCCAAGTGCTGGGATTACGGTCGTGAGCCACTGTGTGCAGCCATTAATTTCCAATAGGTATTTTTAGCATGCATTATGTCACAAGTCTGGGGCCAATTCTGGGGTACAGTGGGCAAGACACAGCACTTACCTAGAGGAACTACAAAAGAGCCAAAGACAATTCTCATTCAGGGTGACTGCTGCCACAACGGGGGAAGTGCCGGGTGTTCCGGGAGATCAGAGGACAGGCACCTAGCCCAGGTAGGGGAGGGACGTGTGGCAGATGTCAAGGAAGTTTTCTCAGAGGAAGTGACTGCCAAGCTGAGCCCTGAAAAATGAAGCGGGGGGGAACGCTATCCCTGGCAGGGAAAACAGCACTTAGGGGAAACAGGGTTACAGGAGCATGAAGTTAGGCTGACTTCAGTGGGGTGGGAGTCGAGATCAGCCACGGTCCAGTGAAGCTGGAGATCAGCAGGTCTGGCAGTCACTATGGGAACTTGAACTTGGTCCCCAAGACAACGGGGAACCATGTAAGGATTTCAAGTGACACCATGATCAGATTTGTAATTTAGGACAATGACTGTGGCTGCTGAGAGAAAAGTACAGAGTCACAGAACTCAGCTAGGAAGCCCTGGGAAGGAGGCAATCAAGGGCTCTGGGGCCTGGATTAGGTAGTGCAAGGTAGGAAATGTCGGTGACACTCAGTGGTGTTTTGAAGGTGGAATTAACAGGTCATGGTGACTGACCTGATGTAGAAGGAAAGGAAAAGAGTAATTGACAAGTTTCTGGTTTGAGCAATTGAAGGCACCCTTGCGCCATTCACAGACACCATAAAAAGATGGGCACCTGGAAGAAAAGAGGAAGCAAGAGGTAGGGAGTTCTGGACACACAGAGTTTGAAATGCCCATGGACGTTTGAATAGCCATGTCTAACAGGTAGCTGGACACATGGGTCTGGAGTTCAGGAGAGATCAGAGTTGACTACAGTCATGGGCATCATTTCTCCCACACCTGAGGACCAGTGAACTGCTTCTTGGCTGTGCATCAATCACTTTTGGAGCTTTTATTAAAAACTGTGTTTCTTTCCTTACCACGTATGCCCATGATTTTTCCCTACTTCTACTAGGAGTGGGAGTAGCGGACAGGACATTGTGTAAGTGGGGTAGAGGTCAAGTTCACTGAGATTGAGCTTTTGTTTTTGCAGAGCATTTTGAAGAATGATGTAAGCCCCAGAGGTGGTGTATCTTTTCCTGAGCGGCAACCAAATAATTTCTGGTAGGATTTGTAGCCCCTCTTCTCTCACACCAAGTTTCCAAGCCCATTTCGTTGGGACAAACTTCAAACTGGCATTTCAAAGTCTAAGAACTGACCAGCAGCTTAACAATCAATTACTGCTTATTCAAAACCCTTTGACTGTTATTTCAGTTATTTACAGGACTTGCTATAGTCCATTCACTTCTGATGACTCTGTTGTCCCAACTGAAGAAATGAGCTCTTTGGCAAGACTGATTTTCTCTTGACTTGAATTTATAAATGGGGTAATTTCATGACCTTAAAGTTTGTATTTTTACCACTAGGTCAGAAATAGTAATAGATGAAGTAAAGGACGTGGAAATCTTTACAAACTCTTTCCTCCCCCTCTGAAGATTTTGTTACATTTTACAATTAGTTTATAAATGTAGTAACACAATGAACTTCACACCTCTCATGAAGCAGTGGTACAAGAAATAATTCAAGGGCTAAAATATGTAAAAGCAAAAACATCAATAATGGGGCCCACTGGCTTCCTGAGGATCAAGCTTTCGTGATGTGGAATCTCATCTCACCCAAACCCAGAATTTACATTTTTTTCTCTGCATTCTGTTCCATTATCTTGGTCCATTTACATTTTTGATCCACTACCAAAGTAATATTTATAAAATGTCCATAGTGTCTATTCCTCATTCACCCATTCTTTTTTTTTTTTTTTTCTTGAGACCGCTGTTGCCCAGGCTGGAGTGCAATGGCACAATCACAGCTCATTGCAGCCTCAACCTCCTGGGTTCAAGCAATCCTCCCACCTCAGCCTCCTTAGTAGCTAGGACCACAGTTGTGTGCCACCATGCCCAACCAATTTTTTGTATTTTTTTGGTAAAGATGGGGTTTTGTCATGTTGCCCAGGCTGGTCTTGAACTCCTGAGCTCAAGCAATCCTCCTGCCTCGGCCTCCCAAAGTGCTGGGATTACAAGCATGAGCCACTGCACCTGGCTCCTGTTTTTTTTAGACATGGTGTCACTCTGTCACCCAGGTTGGAACGCAGTGGTGCAATCCTAGCTCACTGCAGACTTGACCTCCTGGGCTCAAGCAATCCTCCCTCCATCAGTTTCCGAATAGCTGGAACTACAGGTGTGTGCTACCATGCCTGGTTAATATTTTTAATTTTTAGTAGAGATGGGGTCTTGCTCTATTGCCCAGGTTGGTCTCAAATTCCTGGGCTCAAGCGATCATTCACCCATTCCTAATCCTGCTTTTTACCCTGAGCCATAATTTACTAACAGCAACTGTAGAATTAAAAGGTCCACAGAGAGCACCTTGGGCAGCCCGTTGGCTTGACTCATGAGACAGCTGAAGCTCAAAACATCATGTCGCCCAGGCTGTGAAGCAGCAGAGCCCAGTCCACCTGCCTCGTGCTTCTGGCTGCACTGGGGAATGAAGGCAGAAGCCATTGTAAGGCTTTGAGGATTTCAGCATTAGTTCCCGTCTCCTTCCAGAGAAGGAGATACTGATGGGAAACAACTCTGTCTTCCTTCATCATTGACCTCTGCCTTCTCTTCAAACATGGAGAAACTGGAGCCACCAGACGCGGGTTTCCTCACTTTCCATTTCTAACTGATCTCTCCTCACCCCTTCTCACATCTTCATTTCCTGTCATCAATGTCTGGGTTGTTGTAAACTCCACCTTTCCAAGGCTCACTCCCCACTGAGTGCTTAATTACATTTCCTTCCTCTCACTCTGGGAGGGAGTAGGTCCCACTATTCCATCATCGATCTGCTCCCTCTGCAATTCTAATATTTCCCTCTGCTCTCTCTCCTTAGCCTACACATTGACCCCTCTCTATTCCCAACCTAAGCCAACAATCCTACAATTCTGTCTCCTCCTCAGAAACTCCCCCCTTGTTTTCTTAATCATGAAGTTATCCAGAAAAGCCAACACTTCTTGCTATTCATTCACTGACCCGACACAATCTTACCCAGGATCCCTCTTTCACTCCTACAGAAAATGCTCTTGCAAAGATTAGCACAGATCCAACTGCCATATTCCAAAGCTGCTCGATTCATCTTACTTCACCACGAAACATGGTCACCTCCTACTTTGGGGGTTCTGTGATACCAACAATATCATTCACTTCGAACTTCTCTTCTGCTCTGCCTTCAAATGTTGGGCTTTCCCGTTATTTGAATAACTTTCTTCCTTGTCCATTGTCCAATCTTTAAACATCATATAAATACATAATGCACGGGTCTGTGTTTTACTTCTACTCCAGACCCTTCTCCTGGGTTATAGTTCTATCTAATAAGTGTCCAATCAGAACTCCCTCAGACATTTCATGTTCAATGCACTCAAAACTGAAATCCTCCCTCTTTGCTCCTACCACCCCATTTCTTCTCCTGTCCTCCTTTAACTAATGGGATCAACCCGTGTTTTCAGGCCACAAAACACACAAAGGAATACACATGCCTTCCTCTCTAAGTCACCCTGACCAGTTTGCTTCTGCTTTGTTTCTCATATGTATCCTGGCCCACCACTGCCAACCCCAGGGTGACAGCCCAGGGCAGGCCCTAGCTCCTCACCTAGAGAACTGATTGATCTCCTCTGGTACTCTCACCAGATGGCTTGACTGTCTAAAATACACATCTTAAATCACCTCCCTGTTTAAAAGAAGTAAACCCCCAAAGGTATCCCTGATGAAGTGTGACCCCTGGGAGGGCACACACATTTCAATTGGGTTCAATACTAACCTACATTTTTCAGTTTTCTCTGCATCCATCCTGTTTTCCAGGCACATGGAACTTCCAGTTCCTTCTGGATCCACTTTCACAGGTGTCCCCACCACCATTCCCATCAGGGCACACTCCGAATCCCTCCTGTACTTCCTGAGCACTCCCCCCGTGAGCACCCTCCTGGAGGCAAACGCTCTGAATGCCACAGTCCCGAGGCACTCACAAATGCTCACACTGCGGTGACCGTCCCCACAGAACACCGTTCACACCCTGAGCACCGTCAGCAACTCCACTGCTGGGGAGCCAGATGACTGGAAGGCTGTGTGCAGGCGAGGAGGCCTCATCGCCCGAAACTCCCAGACAACACATACAACAGAAAAATGATATACTGACAGGGAAAGTTTTGTGAGAGCTTTAATGGCACAAAATGTTTAGAGCTACAAGTTATGCATGTATTGTAAACTGTATATAACGGTACAAAGTGCTAACTAAAATAGATGAAGAATGCATAATCACTTTGGCTCAGTTAATTCCAATAATTTCCACAACGGGTTCATGAAAAAACTTATCTGCCTGGCTAAGTCTTCAATTCTCATTTTTTTAGAAAAGTAAGTATTTTTACTGCAACCACGGGAAGTTGTTGCACTTTCCAATGTGCAAGTTTGTGCAGTTTTGCTCTTGATTCTATTTACAAACATCTTAAGCCAGTTTTCATTAAACATATGAAAAATGAAGCCTGCCTTTTTGTCTCCAAATTGTAAACAGGTGTAAAGCTTTTAAAACATTAATCTCACAACTTCAACTGTTAATTGCTGAATTCTCCTTTCCAATCCACAATGTTTTCGTTCAACACAAATCTGGGGGTAGCAGTAAAACGTTCATCCCGTGTGTTAGGGCTATAGATACATACTACATGCTCTCATAATACATTCTACTGTGATGATGTATTCATGTTTTAAGCAATTTTCCATAATTTCATTGAGGCTTTAAGAAAAAGGGCAACACTATGTCTATTTTTAACATTGAAAGAAATCATAAATATACCGAGGTTCAATGGCACTACTGACAGAACTGCTGCTGAACGTGGAAAGAGCACAGTGCACTAGCTGTAAGAAGTCACTTTCAGGTAAAGTATAATTTTACTTTCCCCCCGTAATACCAATTGTAATAGAAATTGCATACTGTAGCAGTTTAGCTAGTCAGTTCTCCTAACTTTCTGGCCTTTCCAATTTTATTCAGGCTTTTCAAAAATCAGTGAGCCATCAGATTTACTTTCTTCCCAAAGAAATTCAAATATGAACACTTGAAATAAATAGGTTATAGAAGGCAAATCAAGTGTTACCAGGTTTAAGAGTAAGACAGAAACACAGTCTAATAAAAAGATGTCCAAAATTATTTAGACATCAAATGCTAGAAAGAAAAAAGAAAATTACTTGCAAAACTATTTAGGATATATCATCTTTCTTAAAGATAGCCAGCTATATTCTTGAAAAAAGATAAAAATTTTCTTGTTTAATCTGTATGTTATTTTCCACTATAACACATCAATTTTACAAATGTTGATGTGACAGAGAGAGTTAGATAGTTTCTGCAAACTGGCAAACCTGGCTGTCATAGTGTTTTTACTCAAGTTGACCTGATGCACTTTATAGACTGCTAGTTTTAAAATTAACAATGGTTCTCTAAATAGTCAATATCAATGTCTATATCATAAACAGTAATTATTTATATATAAAACTTGTGGTATCCTTCAGAGTCAAACTACATGTTCTAAAAACCAAAAAAATCTACTAGAGATTACTGGTCATCCTGATGCTTTCTAACAATTTGGTCCTAAAGCTTCACATTTTAGAAATGAACGAACAAGTATATCATTGAAGGAATCTGTTGAGTGTTCTGAACTTCAAGAGTTTTACCATAACTGAAAAGACGGCTACATGAGAAAATGACCAGTGCCTGCAGTCGCAGGAATCACCTTGGGAAGACTGTACAGTAAACATTAATCAGTGAGAGATCAGAAGGAAGCAAATGGCATCTTTTCAGAACGCTGTCAACTGTTCCCACAACCCAAGTCTGTTTTTCCAAGTCGCACAACTGCTTGGAATAACTCTGAAACAATTCTCTTCAGAGTTTAAAGGCTTCAGAGTATAGGTGATGCTTCCTAAAACAAGAAGCCTGTATTAACATCACAAATTGGAATTCATTCCAAAGCCTCTTCTTAGAGAAAAAAAAAAGGAATAAAAAATAAAAAATTTAAAGTCATGAAAAATTCACATGCAGCTAATTAACGTAAAAAATATCAAACACATACACAAAAATCTCGAAAAGCAAATTCATATATTTCTAGGCCTGAGACGTTCCTTATCAGAAAGAAAGATTCTATACCATAGAAAAGACAGCATTACAACAGACTAGTACGAAAATCTGCTGATGTATTTCAGTTCTTATCCTATTTCATACCTATCATTATACAGCTTGCCTCCTATAAATTAAAAGGCGCTATTAGGAGGCTTAGACAAAAAAGTGGCTCCAAAGCTGGTTTAAAATAATTTTTTTATTGCCCAGGATATTTTTTTCTTGTGTCTTGCTTTTTTTTTTTTTTTTTCTTTTTAATAACTATCAACTCAAACTTAGGGAAGCTTGCCTTTGTCTTGGGGGAAAAAAACAACTAGACAATAAGCTTCTTTTACATCATTTGCTAACCTGATCTCGTTTTAAGAGAGAGATGGTAGTTATGTTGCAAGAGTAAAATTTATACCATGAATGATACAGGTCTAGTCTGGTGGTACTAATTAGAGATAATAGCATTGTTGACAAAATTATAATCTGCTGGTGGCATTTGCGGAAAAGAAGCCCTTGCAAATTTCTAAACAACAGTAAACTCTGTTAGGAAATTCTAAAATGTCTTACAGGCCAAAAAGGGTATAAGGTTAGTAAAATGCCTCAACAGAGTTTGAATAAAATACTGGATTTGAGAGTTACTGGAATTGGATATGTAAAAACAGGGTGGTAGGTTGGGTCATGCTTACAATGGTCTCAAGTTCAAATAAGCTACTGTGACAATACACCACTTCACAGGTCACACGCATTTCCAGGGGCTTTTCCTTTCCCTCAGTAGGTGCTGGCAGAGGGTGTGCTCAGTCGCTTTCCAATATAGATGCTGAAAGGAAGCAGAGGTATCATGTTTCACCTGTTTCAACAATTCTATACCAGCTTGTCCATAGTCTGAACTCTAAACTCTCCAGTCTTTGTAAAAGGCTCTAAAGGTTTGTGGGCACCGCTCCCCAAACACCATGAAATCATCGCTGCCTTTCTTAAAACCAGTCACCAGCCCAGCCAAACTGGTTTTATATGATTCTGTTTACTCTTTAAATTGGGGCTCCACAGCAAAGGGGTAGTGATTAGACAAAGTAAAGCCAGAGAGGACAGATCCCTTACAGAGTAAATAAAGCAGCCCAACTCCTTCGATATGTTCCTCTTTGGTGGACAGAAGGTTCCACTGACACAAAAATATAGTAATATGTGAAATTATTTTGGTGCTCTATGTAGGACAAAAAAAAAAAACAACAAAAAAAAAACCCCTTAAAAGCTGTCAGGGCTTTAAAGACAGCTCTTACTAATAACTGTTAAGGATTAGGGGCCTTATAATACTTTTTCAGGCCAACCAAGTATTTGGCCTCTTCAACAGCAAAAGCAGAAGGGAAGTTAAGGAAAATATGTAACAAGCTTCACCTCCAGTGCAACTAAAGCAACCAACTTTTTAAACCCTCTTTTTACATTTATCTATAGCAATAGTTATACTTACAGCCAAGACAAACAATCTGAAGATGACTGAAAGAGAGACAGCAAGGTACAGAAACCAACCGCTTAAGGGCAATGAACTGCTGTATAGGTAGCAACGTATTAAACTCCTATACCTGCCGCACATCAACCCCCACGCAACGGTCACACGCTGCCCTTCTGCACAAACCCCTTCTAGGTTGTTGTTTGTGATTACTGTCCTCGCCCTCACAAAAGCAGATCAAGCACCCAAGAGAGACAAGAGGGGCGTGTGGAAAGCTGTATGCAAGTTTCTGAGCTCGTGACTGAGAATCTCTCTCCAATATGCTGAGCTCCTTAAAGGGAAGAAAATGATGACCCACCTTCCGCATATCTTATATGAAAACGACCCATTGGGCATGCTTACAGCACAACATATGTCTTGAAAAAAATTAACAGCTACTGTTTAACTCCTAAAATCTTCCAGAAGTGTAATTCCTTAATTGTTTAAATCAAGGAAAAAAAGCAATTTATTTAAAAGATGTGGCTGAAAAACTAATGAATCATACGTAAATATGAGGTCGATTTTAGCAAAATAAATGAAAACACTACAAAGTTAAAAAAGGAAAAAATGAGCACCAATCAACCTACCAGTTTCATTTTAAAAAAACTATTCAATGTAATCATGTATTTTCCCATATGGAAAAAAGTCTTTGCATTGACCACAAAATATATATGTTAAAGATTAGTTTAGTTCATAAATTACTCAAGATTAAATATTAAACAACAAAACCCAAAAAGAAAAATCAATCACAGAAGAGTCCAGTTAAAAATGATCATTTAGGGGATTAATATGAATATCTTTTCTCTTTTTTTCGAGATGGAGTCTTGTTCTATCCCCCAGGCTGGAATGCAGTGGCATGATCTCTGCTCACTGCAACTTCTGCCTCCCATGTTCAAGCGATTCTCCTGCCTCAGCCTCCCAAGTAGCTGGGACTACAGATGTGCACGACCACGGCCAGCTAATTTTTGTATTTTTAGTAGAGATCAGGTTTCAACATGTTGGCCAGGCTGGCCTCGAACTCCTGGCCTCAGGTCATCTACCCACCTTGGCCTCCCAAAGTGCTGGGATTACAGGCATTAGCCACCACGCCAGGCCAAACATCTTATTTTCAAGAAAGAAAAAAAAACCTCTACTATTATTAAAAATGCTTATTTGTAGAACAATTGTGTACCCACTTTAATCATTCTTAAGTTAGCCTTATTTGCACTGAAACATTAAAAGTAAAGCAGTAAAAACTGCTTTCACATACATTTCTTCAATCTGAAAATAAAATACGATAAAATGAATGGAAAAAACTTCAAGAGTTGACCAGTACTTACCCTAGTCCCAAAGCCAAAACATGAGAAAGGAAGAGAGATGGAATGAAGACCTTCAGAAATTCTGCGGAGAAAATACCCCCTTTCTTCATGGCTCCACTTTTCCTCATGCTTAAAGACACAGAACGTTTAGGGTGTCTGAAGTGGAACTCCCTGAGAAAGAAATTCAGAGGCAGATGTCATTTGCTGAAAATATCGCGGGGATTACCAACCATTGCCTATAAGTGGGTGCAGATCAACTGTGTCCACTGACAAGAAACATGTGAGAACTCACTTGGGTGGAATGTTTTCGGGTCTACTGGACCAGTCTGACACCCAGTCCGCACTTTTCTTCAAAGCCTCAACTTCCTTCTCTCCTTCTACAACTTCTTCTTCTGACTGTAAAGAATAATTCAAACTTTAAGAAAAAAAGGAAGACCAATTCCTCCTAATACAACGACAAGTCTGGACAGGAAATATACCAAACTCATAAGGTTGCGTCTCAGCAATTTTAGATAAGAAACAAGCTGTTTTTCTAAAAAATGCTGAAAAATAATCTAAGATCAGAGTATGTAATATCTTCAGAACATCCCGAGTAAGCTTTACTGTTGAGATATCTAAGCACAGCACAGGAACTGGAAAAAGACTGTATTTTGGGATGTAATGCTAACTGAAGTATGAAAAACCTTGATAAGAGTTAAATCTGGGCGATACCTGTAAGGAGGTCCATTATATTATTCTCTTTTGTATGCACTTAAAATTTTTGTAATTACGCCGGGTGTGGTGGCTCGTGCCTGTAATCCCAGCATTTTGGGAGGCTGAGGCGGGTGAATCACTTGAGGTCAGAAGCTGGAGATCAGCCTGGCCAATATGGTAAAACCCCGTCTTTACTAAAAAAATACAAAACAAAAAAAAAATTAGCTGGGCATGGTGACGGGTGCCTGTAATCCCAGCTACTTGGGAGGCTGAGGCAGAAGAATCACTTGAGTTTTGGAGGTGGAGGTTGCAGTGAGCCAAGATCCAGCCACTCCACTCCAGCCTGGGCAACAGGGTGAGATTCTGTCTCAAAAAAAAATTCATAATTAAAAAAATAAAAGGAAATCAAAGGATATGCTAAAAATAAAATGATGAGAAGTAAAACAAAAATAAGTGAGAGATATGAAGAGGAAATAAATAATAGTATTTATTGAGCACTTAAAGGGGCAAATATTATTCCAAGCATGTTACATACATTAACTTTTTTTTTTTTCCTGGAGACAGGGTCTCCTGTGTCACCAGGCCAGAGTGCAATCATAGCTTACTGCAACCTTGAACTCCTGGGCTCAATTAATTCTACCTTAGCCTCCCAAGTAGCTGGGACTATGGGTGTGTGCCACCACGCCCAGCTAATTTTTGTATTTTTTAAAGAGACAGTGTTTCACTACGTTGCCCAGCCTGGTCTTGAACTCCCAGGCCCGAGGGATCTTCCCCGCCCCAGCCTCCCCAAGTGCTAGGATTACAGGTGTGAGACACGCTGCACCTAGCCACATGCATTAACTTTCACCTTGCAAAAAACAACCCTATAAAAATAGGAATTATTAAAATCCCATTTTACAGATGAGGAGACTGAGACATAGATTAAATAATTTGCCTAAAGTTCCACAACCAGTACATAGCAGGGCCAGTATTCAAACCCAAGAACACTGTATAGAGAGGTCCTACTGTTAAGCACCAGGGTTGACTCTCCGGAAGGAGATTATATTTTTAGAACAAATTGCTATGCAAACATTTTCCAAGATTTCGAAACTATGTTAGTCAAAAGTTTTTTGGAATAATTCATAATAAGTTGAGTCAGAATTTAACATCTGTCATATCACATAAAATAAAAAATGTGATTTTAAAAAATTGCTAACGATAATCTAAAGTTTCAGGCCAAGAACAATTAACATTTCCAATAGCTCCCCTTTTAATAGAACCAAAAGGAGGGAAAAAGTCCTAAAAATATTTATTTATTCAGTTTTATTGATTCAGTATTATTTATTCAGTTTTCTTTCTGAGAAGGAGTCTCGCTCTGTCGCCCAGGCTGGAGTGCAGTGGCGCGAGCTTGGCCCACTGCAACCTCCGCCTCCTGGGTTCTAGCAATTCTCCTGCCTCAGCTTCCAGAGTAGCTGGGATTACAGGCACCTGGCACCACACCTGGCAAATTTTTATATGGTTTGTAGAGATAGGGGTTCACCATGTTGGCCAGGCTGGTCTTGAACTCCTGACCTCAAGTGATACACGCACCTTGGCCTCCCAAAGTGCTGGGATTACAGGCGTGAGCCACTGCGCCTGGCCATATTCAGTTTTAAGGAATGTCCCCAAACCCAAGGGCCTCAAAACTAAGAAGCATTTTGACATTTTATTTTGTTTGACTAGGATTCACTCTTTGACCAAAGCTGTCATTCTTTTCAGTAGGTAGCTAAGAAATGCAGAGTCTGACATATTCACATGACTCTTTTTTGACAGGTCTAGTCCTCTGTGAAATAGCTACCCCAGGACAGGAGCTTCAGACGGGGCAAAGTCAAACCCCTGTGCGTTGTCTACTGCTCTTGTTAGTACCATTCTTATCTAGTTCTGCTGAACTTGGCAAATTCCGCTGAATGACACAATGTAGCATTTAGGATTAAGCTCTTTCCACTGGCTATTGAGATTACTCAGAATCATGAGTTGGCTCTTTGGAGTAACACTGAAATCATCCCAAATCAAAAACAATAAACGGTTACAATTTACTTGCAGATCAGTTGCTGTGTACACAATATCTGACTACACTCAACATACTGCAGGTCGTTTCTGTTTAGTTTCCTGCTTTGGCCTCACAGGTCTCTCTTTAAACCTGCTCAAAGATTTAACAAGTTAATATTTCATAATTCCTCACAGAACGAAAACGCAGTTAAGATTTTACGCTCTAATTTTTGTTTTCAAGAGGATGGAATTTTCTCAGTTGAGTGAAGCAAAGTTATCTCTGGACAAGTGTTTTAAAAAGAAAACAAAACAAAAAAGAACTCCAGATAAGTTTCTCAAATTACTCTAACACTTTGAGAGTGGTAAGCTTTCCCCATTTACTACCGCTCTGTGCTTCCTTTTGTTAGTCTTAAATTTGCCCCTTTCAGGTTTTAAACTGCCTTCCAATTCTTAGAATTCCAGAATATGGTAAAAATGTACTTAATCTAATTATATAAGATTTGTGCTCTTAAAATCAATAATCCTCTCTCTATACCTACATCTATTCAAAGAAGATTCTGGCCGGGCACTGTGGCTCATGCCTGTAATCCCAACACTTAGGGAGGCTGAGGTGGATGGATCACTTGAGGCCAGGAGTTTGAGACGAGCCTGGACAACAGGGCAAAACCCCGTCTCTACTAAGAATACAAAAATTAGCCGGGCGTTGTGGTGCACACCTGTAATCCCAGCTTCTTGGGCGGCTAAGGCAGTAGAACTGCCTGGAAACAGAGGCTGCAGTGAGCCAAAGCCACTGCACTCCAGCCTGGGTGACAGAGTGAGGTCCGTCTCAAAAACAAGAAACAAAAACAAAGAAGATTCTGATCATTCTAGCCTGTTCTCTCACATGGAGTTCTTTATTTTCTAATCACTTATGTTTTCCTTCTCTGGTCCACCTCAAGGTCACTCTGTCCTCTAAATATGGATATTAAACTGTATACCATGATTCACGTACAGATAAAAATCACAGTTTCACAAAAGAGAAAAAGGAGGACACTTTCCGTTTGGATCATTTTTCAGTAACACTCAACACTGTGCTGGCATTTTTTGGTCCCAGAAACACAACGCAAAAATGTCTTCAATAAATAATCTATATTGCTTCTCGGACTTTTGGCTAAGATCAAGTGAAAAAACAGTATGTTCTGTTTTCTGATACAAAACTGAGACACTTGAGGATGATCATCCCAAAAGCAGTTTCATGGTCTTTTTCCTAAGTGCACACTGCCTTAGGCGGAAATTCCCCACACCATAACTCAGCAGACATTTTTCAGTTCATTCTCATGGCTTTGTGAGCTCTCCTGTTAATCGAATTCATTTACTTAGTTCAGTAGAAAGAACAAGGGCCACAGACTGAGACCTGCTTTGAATCCTGGCTCTAACACTGACTTGCTTTGTGATCTTAGATAAGTAATTAGTACAAAGCCTCACTTTTTCCATTTGTCCATGGGGATAATATCACTGCTTTCACTGGATTGAGAACATTAAAAGAGGTGGGAGTAGTAACTCATGTCTGTAATTCCAGTACTTTGGGAGGCCGACGTGGGAGGATCATTTGAGGCCAGGAGTTTGAAACTGGCCTGGGCAATATAGCGAGACTATGGCTATACAAACAAAATAAAAAATCAGCCAGGTATGGCAGTGTGTTCCTGTAGTCCCAGCTACTAGGGAGACTGAGGCAGAGACATTGCTTGAGCCAGGAATCGGAGTCTGTGGTGAGCTATAACTGCACCACCGCACTCCAGCCTGGGTGACAAAGCAAGACCCTGAGACACTGTCTCAAAAAAAAAAAAAAAAAAAAGAAAAAAATTGAGCAACTAGAACATAATCTAGTTAACGCTAGTGACTTTCCGTCCTCATCTTAGAAAAGCTTGAAAATGATATATAGTCCTTATAAACACATACAAAAATATTCTATAAGATGAAGTACAATAACAGTCCTTAACCTGTTTTTTTAAGTTTCTTAACCCTCAACTTTCTTCTTATTCAGGAAGAAAATCAATGTTCCCAAATCCTAAATGAATTAATTTTTAAATTATTGTTTCTTCCATTAAAAAAAAGGCAATGTAAAAGGTTTTTGAAAGTTTAAACTATACCTACTGACAGCTCCCTTATTAAGTCTTACTCAACTGTTAAAATATCTCTCATAGGAGTTACTGTCTTTCTAAACTCTTCCCTTGGTTGAAACTGACCGATCTGATTGTCAACATAAAGTACCTCCTCTTGATGACAGCCTATGCTCTCTTAGGGATTTGGTCCTGCGAAGGGATCAACACTGGCAAACCTACCAAAGGCCAAAAACCTGACATTTTCTTTCCTGAATTTCAAGAATTCCTTTGGAATTCCAGGACAGATGCATTCGGCTCTAGAATTCCGTGTAAATTCAATATTCAGTTAAGCCTAATTGCATATCTGCAATTCTGTGAGCCAGGAAAGCACTTACCAAAGTGCTCCACGGAGTTATTAAGTTCTTAAGGGAAAAATGTATGCAGAGAAGAGGAAGAAAGTCTAAGGTCAAATAAGCTTGGGAAACATTTGGTTTAATTAAACTCATTTCTTTTTTTTTTTTTTTAAGAGAGTCTTGCTATGTTGCCCAGGCTGGACTCAAAACTCCTGGGGCTCAAGGGATCCTCCCGCCTCCACCTCCCAAGTAGCTGAGACTCGGGTGAGTGCCACCATGTCCAGCTTAAACTATAATCATTTCTTTACTGCAGGAACTGGTCAGAACTACTCATGCGACTACTAGGGTGAGAGTGTGGGGGAGCCTGGGGCTGCATTACTTTCCATTTATTTGACTTCAGGACTATCTTATGGAAATTCCCTTTGAACAAACATTCTTGAAAACACAGTTTGGGAAATGCTAATCTAAACTTTAAGCTTTCTGTATAAAAGGTGATATGGATTGAAGAAATCCTCCTCAGGAAAGACCACAGCAAAGAATTTGATTTCTCTCTTGGATTCCTTGGTACGCTTTCTGCTATGGAGACTTTGTATGCTTTCTTCTACATCAGCTATCACTTACTGCATGTGGCCAAACTGACATACATAAGCCAGCAACTCATATGCTCCAGTCAGATCATCTTACTACATGACAGCCTGCTATTGTGAGCTTCTCTACAGTATAAAGCTCAGCATCATAAAACAAATTCGTGCTGAATCCATAGATTTTCGACATTTCAGAGAAAAGCAAAAATAGAGCATAGTAAAGTATGGAGGAACTCTGTGGCCTTCAGAAACAGAAAGAATACTGGGTGGGTCTAAGATACGCAAAATATTTCTAGTGCTCAGGACACAGCATATTGAAAACCCTACAAAACAAGGTTTTAGTTGCAACTCATTTAAAAGTTCATTCAATATTTTTCAAGCACCCTAAATACAGGAGAAAAAGAAAATGGTTCCCATCCTCAAGAATTTGTACTCTAACGACACTTTCAGGTGATCTTACATATCAATAAAGTTAAAGGCTGGCTACAAGTATTCTAAATCATTAGCAACAACTATATACTTCCCATATTTTAAGTTTTATAACACAAACATTTGTAATATTTTAATACTATATCCCTGTTTCTAACATGGTCAACTCCTAGTAAACAGTATTTATCTTCAAGGAACCCTGCATAATTTAGATAAATTTTATGTCTACCTCTTGAAATTTATCTCAAAAGTCACTGCTTTGATTTCAGATGCAAAAAAAAAAAAAAAAAAAAAAGTCTTCATGTCTAGTTCTTCATCTTCATTTATTCTGTGGTCTTAAAGCATCTATCTCAGTTTTTTCTACTTATAAACTCAAGAAACTAGCCTGGAGTATTGGCATGATTCATTATGGGCAATAATTTTCCAATTCTTTTAGAGAGACAGGGCCCCAAATCCTTAATTGTAAAGGAGTGCGACATGAACTATACCGTCCTAAATAAATTCCAAAATCAGAAATTCAGTAATAGCTTCAAACTATTCCTAAAAGTCTTCATGTTCTTTATTTTAGCAAAATATACTTCCAGAATTTCCATCTTTCTTGTTTACTGTAAATCAGAATCCCCCCGACACACCTGAGAGCTATGGTCCCTGCTGGTGTGCATTTCCACATCAAACATGATCTGCCCATCTTCTTGTGGCGAAGGGCTAGAAAAGAAGGAATTTAGCTATCAGTTTTAATTCTCACTTTGTCAAATGACTTAGTCTCTACTGGAAATTAGAAAATTAAAAGTTACAGCAGTATGGCTTTGAAAAAGCAAATTAGAAAATATATCATAACCCCATACAAGAAAAATGTATGTGATATTAAATGGCTAAATGAAATTGAGCATTCTTACTCCCAAAATGTTCTGTACTTTTTCAGTAGTAATAAATTCCTTCAAAATGATAAATTTGCAAAGGAAATACTACCTACAGACACAAACTGTCACATTTTCTTATATTTACTCTTTTGTCCATTAAAGGTAAAAAAATCTTCAAATTCAGGAACTTTATCTCAGAGTTCTTTTTCTCAAAGTTCCCTCATCATTAAATAATTCACCAGTAGTTCTCAAAGTGCATAAGGTAGTTATCAAAGATGCTTTCAGACGGTCTTTGAAGTTAAAGTTCCTTTCTTAATACTAGTAGGATTTATTTGCCTTTTTCATTCTCATTCTCCCATGTGTATAGTGTTTTCCGAAGGCTACGTGATGTGTGATAGTACAACAGTTAGAATGCAAGCGTGGATGAGAAGCAGCTGTTTTGTATTAAGCTGGGTGTTAGAGATTTGTAAACGTGTAAAACAATGCCACTATTCTTATTAACTTGGAGGGTTTATAGAAAATAGGTACTTTCACTAAAAAAAGTTACTTATGTTAAAAGGTATCATTTTTGCATATGTATTTTCTCAGCTTTAATTTCTAATATAGTAAATATCAAAATATATGAACCCACAAACAAGTCCTTTGGGGTCCCTAAAGATTTTTAGGAATGTAAAGGTATATAATGACCAAAAACTTTGAGAACCACTATTTTACTTATTTCAGAAATACTTGCTTTGAGATATTTCAGAGTGAATTATATAAGCTTATATATTAATATAAAACCTTTATAATTGCACAAAATACATTCTTAGAACTGTAAAAATTTACAAATAAGTTTTTAGACAAAAACAACATGGTCACAAACTGCACTTGATGCAAGAGATGAACAGAATGTGCTAAGTTAATTTCTCAGCTTTATCAATGATTCCTTGTGTAAAAACTGAAAGTCACTGGGGATCCTTCACTACATACACAAACCCTCCCCCAAAATCTAAACTAGAAATAAAAAATATTTGAGGCTTAACTTGCTGAAAGGAATAGATATTAACTATAAAAGTTATCAAGAGTATGTATACAATGTTAATTAATGTACAGAAATGTTGGTGAGACTGACTCAAATAAGATCGTCAGAAATTTATCAGACAGATGAGGCCTAGGAGTCTTTTAGACTGGTATAACTGACATAGGAGATTCTTAAATGGGGACAGGAAAAGAGAAAAGCTGGTTCTGTATCAAACAAACGTCATATATATTTAGGACATTTTTTTCTTGAACTAGCACAGGAGTCAACCAGAATTGGCACTCCTGGTGGCCTCAGTTTACTATCTTTGTGCCCATAACACTGTTGGGTTCACAGCTACACATCTGGTTAAGGGTCAGCCTTACACAGCCTTGACCAGGTCAAGGCAGTCAGGGTGACAAAGTCAAGAATCCTATGGAAGCATCGCTCTGCTTCTATATGCTTCTTCACACTGGCACCAACCTCTTCTCTAAACTGTTTATTTCCTCCTAACAATTTGGAACGCATTAGAGCTTCACCCATGGCATATATTAGAATCGGCTAGGGAGCTTTTAAAATATTGTGATGTCTCTACCCTGCCCCTGTCAACCAAAATGAGAAGTTCTTGAGATGCAGTCCATGTGCTGGCATTTTTAAAAGCTCCTGGGTGAATCTAGTGTGCCGTCAAGGCGAAAACCCCTGTGACAGGATGGAAGGCAAAGCAGAACACACTGGGGTTCCCAGCTAACAATCCCTGCAGCAACATAAATATTTCTATGCAATAATTTTTAAGTTGAAAATATACATAAATCAGCTCTAGGACTGATACCCAACAACCCCAAAACTTTTCCCCCTACAAAAAACACTTTCCGGTGACTTTTCAAATACAGAGACGCATGGCAATTCAAATGACGTGAGTTTTGAAGACATTCCTTAATGGTAAAGCATGTTAGTCAGATATCCCAGAAGAGTACTGTTGCACACTCAAGTTCTAGGCATTCTCTGAAAGATGACCACTAATCTAGGGCCTGGAGATACATAAGATGAGGGGTAGGAAAGTGTTCAAAAGCACTTGCCATGCCTCCTTCTCACAACCTAAACTGAAACATGATCATGGGAGGGTGAAGGCATATTCAGTCACATGTAAAACTGTACCATAAATGAAATAAGATGAACAGACAGGTAAGCAGGTGACTTTTCTCTGCTCATTGACAGCACCATGTGAACAACAGGCTCATGGACACCGTGGTATCAATGATCAAGGCCCACACACTTGAACTCAGAGTGAAAGCCTTGTTGACAGGCCATAACAAGCAGAAAACTTGAGAAACCCATCAGCGAGTTCCATAACATAAATACAAATCTTCATTCGGAAAGGCAGACTAATGCTGTAGCTACTAGAATCAAGGGCAAGCTGTTCAGAAGAGAGCCATCTGCTCTGGTTCCGCTTATGACAAGAGCCATCCCAGGCTCTGAGAAACACAGGGACAAGTAAGGGATGACACGGGGGTGGCGGGGGTGCACAGTGTGCCACAGAGCCAACAAGCCAGTCCCCCCGCTGCCTTGGCAACATGAGTGGATCATAAGCCACTCAGGAAGCTGGACATGATTTAACTCATTTCTCCTTTTTTTCACTTCTTCTGATAAGTAATAATATGTGCAATATACACAATTTTTAGAAAATACAAAAATGTTAAGAAGAAAAATATCCATACTGCATTCCTAAAGATAGTCACTGTTTACATTTCCTTAATCTGCTTCCTGTGCGTTTGCATTTTCTAAATGGTTAACATCAGTTAACAACTACCCAGAAGGTCATCCAGTGACCCATAATGCTAACAGTGTAGCTGTCACTGAAACAAGAATTTTTTAAATGTCATTTAATATCTAGCCCTTTTGGAAAAAAACAGAAAAGTTTTTACTAAAAAATAATGACCTGGTTTCATTCCACACACATATCTCGTTGTATTCTTACTCTTTCACCATAAGCAGTCCTTAATCCATGGAATTAGTTTCTTCAGGTCAAACACAGAAAAATGAGGTCTGAAACAAAACATCCTCTGGGAAAGCAGAAGAGCCTTCAAAACTATCTTCACAGACCTCGGTTGGTGCTTCCAACTGTGCAAATACTGCTATAACGTGCAACGACCTGCAGGTCCTATGAGTCAAACATTTACTGAGTGTCTACTATGCGCCAGCACCATTACTGTGAAGCTAATAAAAATGAAACATGGCTATTGCCCTTTGAAACGTCAAGATCTAGAAGGGAAGACAGATATATACACAGGTAACTAATTCAAGGCAGTCTGTTATCTGTAAAACAGGGATACAAAAGAAAATGGGGGAAAATTATATTAATTCTATAAATTAGCATTTACACCACTGAATTTTTAAACTGATAAACTGCTAAAACAATATAATCTGGGTAAGAAAAATGACAATCTGGGGAAAAACATTGGGCACTGAAGCACCTGTCAATTAGCTGTCTCATATAAACACAATATATATCTGTGCAATATATATTACACTGCAATGTATCAGAAGGCATATTTTGCTAAGTGAAGATTTAGGCAAACACATTTTTCCTAGAGAGAATGAGCCCTATAACCCATTCGTTTCCTGAATTCCACCAAAACATGTGTCTCACTTACCTGTCACAGTGAGAACTGCCTCTTGAACTACTCTGTCCTGATTCATGTTGTGCATCCAATAGAATCTTCTCCATGTCTCCATTGTGGATGGAGGATGAGGACGGTACGTGTTCCAGCCCCCCATTTTTCCCATTGCCATTATCATTGCCATTGCTGCTGCTCATGGGGAGCTCCACCCAGGAACCTGTTGGACAAGTCAGATAAGTTAACCACAGCAGAACTGAAATCTGTCATGTGCACACAGATGTGAACATGGTGAATCCAGATAAGAATTCTGACTCTCCTCAAACCAAAGGCAAAAGTATTCTGAAGAAAATAAGAAAGAATAAAAGTCTAAATATCTATATAGTTCTGTTCCTGAAACAGCTCATGCCATCAACTGAGAAGCAGCTCGAACTCTAAAACATCTCAGAAAATGTGTTTTCCAGTCAATATTCTCTCTGGGTAAAGTTTAATTTATGATAACACTTTACTGAAAACTCTGAGGTTGCTTTTCAAAAAACAAATTGCTACTTTTAGTCAACTTACCTTCCATATTTTAGTTGGTGTATATATACACACACACTTTCTTCACAGTCTACCTAAGCTACTCAGCTGTATCTGCTCCAGAAATGAAATAAATATATCACTTACAAATTTCATAAAAGGTCATCTAAGTAAGTTAGCAACTATATCCTACTTAGTGCAAACAACTGAGAAACTCCTAGAGAGGGAACCTAAATCCAATAGCAAAAATTTCAATTTGTACACAAATCAGGAGCATAAAATTAATGCGGCTGGTTAACTAAATCAGGTGATAACGCTAAAAATTCAGAAAAAAGCTTTAGCTCTATCTCACTGATTAGTTTCTTCATTTCCTTTATATCTCACGCTATCTAGTCTTTCTCCTTTTTTATACACTAAGCATACCTTGTGAACTTGTCTTTTTTCTCTTCTCTCTCACAAGTTTCTACTTTCTAGGGTTTTCATTAAACCCTGTTGATTTGGGGGCAGAAACAACTGCACATCAGCTACAGGCAAACACGAAAAGTTTTCTTGGACACAAAGTTGAAGGGGTGGAGCCACAGAAAAAGGGGATGTACCACTGGTAATTCAGCATAGGTCTTAAAAATATTTATTGGTCCAATGAGTTTGCTAAACATATTAAGGTGCTTTAATTTTAATAAGAGTTGAGGCCAGGTACAGTGGCTCACACATGTAATCCCAGCACTTCGGAAGGCTGAGGCACCAGGATTGCTTGAGTCCAGGAGTTTGACACTAGCCTGAGCAACAAGGTAAGACCTTGTCTCTACAAAAGAATAGTAAGTAAATAAATAAATAAATTGTTAACAGTAGCCAATAAACTAACTTCACAGTAAAAAGAGATAGTCGTATATTTTGTTCATAATTTCCATTTCTTAAAATAAATTTTGTTTTAGAAAATGTAACCAAGTGGCTTGGTGTGGTCATCCCTCTAAACTCCCAGCAGAAGTGTTCGAGAGTTCCAGGGATGAACAAGGAGTTCCGTCAGTAAGTTGAAGTAAAATCATCAAAACTGGCTCAAACTCTAAAATGCACTCTAAATGTGGCGATGGTTACACCAGTTCCAGAGTGAATTCAACATCGCCCTCACAAGAAGGAAAGCTCCAAGGCAGATGCAGCCAGGAATCTGATCCCATCACTTCCTGTCTACCTTTGTGACCTGAGCTTCAGCTTCCTCATCTGTAAACAGAGATAATAACAACACCGGAGTGCTGTGAGGATTTAGTAGTATCAAGTGCTGGTAAATGGAAGATGCTCAGTTATACACTAGAATTTACATTTATAAGTCCTTAGAACCCTTTCCTTTCTGTTTGAGGCAGCCCCAGTGGCTACCACCATCCCATAATCACCACCAATTCCTTAGGACTCTGCTGCCAAACGACAGAGCTGTACATCTCCATGGCCTCATTCTACACACACATAAAATGGATGCAGACTAAAGATAACTCAAAATGGATTAACAAATACAACTAGCAAAGCTAAGAGAGATCTAACATTGAAGATAAATTATCTAGAGTGCCTCTGGAGTGTATAAGAAATATGCCAAAAGCATCCCTAAATTTAGAGCTCTACAAAGTATTTCAACTGGAGAGAAAGGGGGTGGGGGAGATAATATGTATATAAAAACAGTTTTTTTCTGACTCTCACTGTTTCTAGGATTTTCAAACTTATTTTTAAACCAATGGAACCAGTTCTTCTTGTACAGAAGCCTAATGCGTACAATAGTAACAAACCAAAACCCAGAGCTGCTCTGACAGAAGCAGAGCTGAGGAACCAGGAGTTCCATATGGGTCTCTGTGGAAGCCAGTCTTCCCTAAAATACAATTAATGTTCACTTGAAGTAGCTGATCAAAGAGAAAAAAGGGTGTAACAAACAGTATCAGGTTTTCCGTTCCTTACTTTTGTCTTGCATTGTCACCCAGGTTGGAGTACAGTGGCAAAATCACAGCTCACTGCAGCCTTGATTCCTGGGCCCAAGCAATCCTCCCACCTCAGTCTCCCAAGTAGTTGGGACTACAGGGCACATGCCACCATGGCCGACTTATTTATTTATTTATTTATTTATTTATTTATTTATTTATTTATTTATTTATTTTGTAGAGACGGGGTCTCCCTACATTGCCCAGGTTGGTCTCAAACTCCTGGGTTTCAGCAATCCTCCCACCTCAGCCTCCCAAAGTGCTGGGCTTACAGGTATGAGCCACTGCTCCCAGCCTGGTTTTTACTTTTTTGAAGGACTTTCAAATCAATGTCTAGATCCTATCTTCTTCATTAAAAACATATAAGCAATTATAATCTAATATATACTTTAGGAATTTGAAAGAGACATACCTAGAAGAGCTTAGTAAAAGTGATCTGTGCTGTGGCCTCCACACCCTGTAGCATAACTGAAAGCACTTCTACTTAAGGCAGACAATTTGTACTTGGCATACACTGGTATAGTTTGGTCGGGGCTGAGACTGAAGCCAGGCTCCCACTCTCAGTTACAGCTGTTACCCTCACACAGGGTACTTAACCTCTTTGTGCCTCAGTTTTCTCATCTATAAAACAGAGATAATAATTGTATCTACCTCAAAGACTTTGTTAGGAGGATTAAATGAATAAAGCACCCAGAACAATGAGAAAAGTCCCTAAGAAAGTTTTAGCTACAGGCCGGGCGCGGTGGCTCAAGCCTGTAATCCCAGCACTTTGGGAGGCCGAGACGGGTGGATCACGAGGTCAGGAGATCGAGACCATCCTGGCTAACACGGGGAAACCCCGTCTCTACTAAAAAATACAAAAAACTAGCCGGGCGATGTGGCGGGCGCCTGTAGTCCCAGCTACTCCGGAGGCTGAGGCAGGAGAATGGCTTAAACCCAGGAGGCGGAGCTTGCAGTGAGCTGAGATCCGGCCACTGCACTCCAGCCCGGGCGACAGAGTGAGACTCCGTCTCAAAAAAAAAAAAAAAAAAAAAAAGAAAGTTTTAGCTACTATAACTATATTCTGTATCATAGAAAAAGCATTCCTTACTGGAAAAATGTGTTGCTAGAAAACGTAAACATCAGTACATGAAATTAAAAATTAACATCTCTCCCAACCTCCCATTCCTTCTCCCAAAGGAGCCACTTTTCACAGTTTCACATGGAGACTTGCAGAGTTTTGTCCAATGAAATATAGGTCTGTTTTTGCTTTTGTTTTTATAAAGAAATAGAATGTACCATACACACATACTGACATATTCTGTAAGTCGTTTTTCAGATGTCTTCCCTCTCAATATATACTGACATTCATTCTTTCGAACAACTGCATTGCATCTCATCTTTTATAAAGATATACCATACTTTAACCATTATCTAAATGGCAATGGTTAACCACTACTCAGGTGGTTGTTTCTAATACTTTGTTATTACAATCAGGGCTTCAGTGAACATTCTGGAGAATAATTTGACAATATGTATTAACAGCCTTAAAAGGGTAGACTTCCTTTAACTCAGTAATTCTCTTTCAAAAATATCATCTATGGAAATACATAGTGGGTGCAGAGAAAGTTATGTACATAGGCATTAATTAAGAGGCTACATATTAATCTTTTGAGTAACATACAAAAAAAAAATATGTCTTCCTCAATAGATGAAAAACACATCCGTTTCCCATCACCTGATTCGTTCCTGATTTACAGCCTCAGAATTTCTTAATGTTCTAACTCTACCAATCCTCACAAAGTCCCTTTTTACTTGCAAAGGAAACAAGGCTAGATAAGAGGTTTGTGCTGTCCAAGCAACACAAAGTAGAAAACAACCACAGAGTGAATTCTCTTCCTAATAATCAAGCTTGAAAACTAAAAGCTGGAAAGCTTTCTCTATTATTTAAAAGACTTTACAAACTAAGAGCTGTTCCTTATGCCAATCTGTACATAATATGCAATGACATGAGGTATTTTCTGGTTTGGGTTTTTGGGAATGACTAAGACATTCAGAGAAACTTCTGTGAATGCTTCTCCATTCTCTAATATAATAGATCGTGAAGGGTGGTCCAATAATTGTGATTATACTCATTGCTGTATGTTGCATAATCTTTACAGTTTTACAATCACTAGTTCAATCCTCTCTCAAGAAGAGGAGGAGAGGAGCTTTGGGACAAGGGGAAGAGAGAATGAAGAGTATTTCTCCTCATTTTTCCCCCTAACTTTTAAAGGCCCACATGTAACTCTTTTCAAATTTCATTACGTTTACATTCTTTCCTCAAAGTTTTTCATTCATTATTGAAAGGAATCCAGACCAGGCCAACAAGAGTCACTGGCATTCTTCTTAAAAAAAGTAAGTATGTACACACACACAAATTACATAGGTATTCAAAACATTATGAGGCAGTGACAATACATGAAGGCCTTAACAGCACTCTTCATAAACAGGAAAGCAAGGACATCGTGCTTGAAGACGTTTCTATTTAAAAAAAAAAAAAAAAAAAAAAAAAGTTTGTGACCAGCTTGGGCAACAAAGTGAAACTCCATCTCTACAAAAAATAAGTTAGCCAGTGACCAGCCTGGGCAACGAGGTGAAACTCCAACTCTACAAGAAATAAAATAATTAGCTGGGTTGGGGGCGTGCACCTGCACTCCTAGCTACTTAGGAGACTGAGGCAGGAGGATCACTTAAGCCCAGGAGGTCGAAGCTGCCATGAGCTATGACTGCACCACTGCACTCTAGTTTGGGTGACAGAGCAAGACCCTGTCTCAAAAACACAAACAAAAAAAAAAAGAAAGAAAAAATTTGAAAAGAAAAAAAGGCTATATTTCTCAATAACAAGAATTACACTACAACTTATACTACTACTTTGATTTTCCTTATTTGACCAATTGACTCTTATTCAAATATTCTTAAGGAAGTTGATAGTTTTCTTAACAATAAAACAAACTGGACAACATCCTTTTGACTTGGAAGGAGTTTGGGTATTTGCCTTGTAATTTTTAATGAAAGTGAACAGTCTCTCCACAGTGGTAAAGTTAAAAAAAAAAATCACAGAAATACTTCATTATTCAAATTTTCAATAATTTGCTATTGAAACTCTGCTTTGATCCCTGAACCAAAGATAGAAAGTCCCAAACCCAAGAAAATCTGTACATTTCATCTCCTGTTTTTCAGTTGTGCAACTTTACCCAACAAAGTCCTTCAACTTATCAGCAATTTGGATAGTACTAGGCGCCTGAATAAGTTGTTTTGCCCAATGCCCAAAAATCACTTCAAGGAATCAATGAGGCTTCTTGTTTTGTTCAGTGCAGTGTTGTGTAATGAGCTAAAAAAACGAACAGAGTTAACAGGAAAGAGGGGAGTAATTAAATATGGCATTATCTAAAAGCTTTTCAGAAAGCTCACCCTATCCCACGTAAAATACTTTCTATCTAGATTTCCCAAAGCAACATTTTGATATCCCATGCAGGCTGAGTACTTCCACCTCTGTAAGAGCTGATGTCAACCAAGCAGGAACTGACTGGCCAAAGACATCAAACTCCTCATAGGTCTGTCAGACTCCAAGATAAACAATGACATATGGCTCAGCCCTTTTTTTTTTTTTTTTTTTTTTGAGACAGAGTCTTGTTCTGTCACCCAGGCTGGAGTGCAGTGGCCCGATCTCAGCTCACTGCAACCTCTGCCTCCCGGATTCAAGCGATTCTCCTGCCTCAGCCTCCTGAGTAGCTGGGATTACAGGCGCCCGACAAGCCAGCTAATTTTTGTATTTTCAGTAGAGAGGGGGTTGGTCTCTCACCATGTTGGCCAGGCTGGTCTCGAATTCCTGACCTCAAGTGATCCACCCGCTTTGGCCTCCCAAAGTGCTGGGATGACAGGTATGAGCCACCACGCCCTGCCTGGCTCAGCCCTTATTGTTGTTGTTGTTAAAGGGTCAAAGGAAGATGAAAATTCCTTAGATTTCAGTGAAATCATGTACACCTACCAAGTATCTTCACTCATAAGAAAACTGCACAATTAAGAAACAGAATACTAAAAAGAAACAGAAAGGTGGGCCACCTTTGTGAATTAGGTAGAATAACACACTGACAAAATAAGACACACAGACCAGCAGGAGGTTCTGGACCACTGAAAAGAAGTCCTGAAAAGAGGCCGGGTGCGATGGCTCAAACCTGTAATCCCAGCACTTTGGGAGGCCCAGGCGGGCTAATCACGTGAGGTCAGCAGTTTGAGACCAGCCTGGCCAACATGGTGAGCGACCAACCCCCTCACTACTGAAAATACAAAAATTAGCCTGGGTTGGTGTCGGGCGCCTGTAATCCCAACTACATGGTGAAACTTCGTCTCCACTAAAAATACAAAAATCAGCTGGGCGGGTGGCAAGCACCTGTAGTCCCAGCTACTCAGGAGGCCGAGGCAGTAGAATCGCTTGAACCTGGGAGGTGGAGGTTGTAGACAGAGCGAGACTCCATCTCAAAAAAAAAAAAAAAAAAAAGCCCTGAAAACAGCAGTAGACAGGCTGAACATGACAACCTCCGCTTTGCTCCCAGCCAGTTGTGAACTTGGACCAGGCTCTTAACTCTAGACCTGTTTCTCTACAGGTAAACAACGAGAGGCAGTTAGCTAGCTCTGAAGTTTCTTCCCATTCTCAAATCTAAGACAGTATGCTAAACATGGGCAAATAACTTAAAATTGCATAGGAATATATGATACGAGTAACGTTTAATGACTCATACATTCATCCCAATTTACTGTGGGAAATAACATAACCATCTTACATTCTGGAATATAGGGCACTTAAAGGTTTTGGGTATTAACCCATCAAAAAACCTGGAGCAGCAGCATCCGTCTTAAAATCTCCAAACTCCGTCGCTACCTGGTGAGGGCTGAAACTCTCTTCCCTAGAATAATCTTCAGGCCACGCTGGAAGCATCTCCCTCTTACGAAAATATTGTATGACCTTTAAGCATCCAAGCGGTTTTGAAAAGCCTTCATCTGGCCATATGCTCGTTGCCCCCATTACCTCTTTCCCAAGAGTTGAATTAAAGAAAGGTTAGGCAAGAACCCTTCCAAGAAGGCTCCCGGTTCTCACGACCAGGAACAATCTGAGGACAAGATGTCTGGGCAGTGGAATGTTATGAAAAGACCCTGGTCTGGGTTGTCCATCAGCCTTGCCCGTTAACTTTCAACTGCCCGAGTGCGTTTTTAATTCCGTTTCTTTAAATGCATGGCCCCAGACTCCCTGACGTGTGCAGT
The DNA here is from genome assembly GCF_047675955.1 of Chlorocebus sabaeus. Taxonomy (NCBI): domain Eukaryota; kingdom Metazoa; phylum Chordata; class Mammalia; order Primates; family Cercopithecidae; genus Chlorocebus; species Chlorocebus sabaeus. The sequence continues at coordinate 25,975,015 of NC_132911.1, read as the reverse complement.
CCTGGGTGGTTCAGGAGGCTGCTCTCAGGTTTACTGGGTGCACAACCTCATCGCTTAAAAAAAAAAAAATCACTTGGGCAACTTCGAGAAAGCTAATAAAAAAAAATAAAAAAGGAAAAAGGAGAAGCAAGGCACAGCCTCTCACCCCACACGTGACTGAAGCCACCCCTAGACCAGCAAATGAATTTTCCTGACAAACATGTGGCAACAAAGGAATGCTCGCTGGGGGCTCCCGAGCCCGCCAGACGCTGCCCGCCCGCGGGCCCCGCACACCTGATCCCCGACACGTCCCGCGGCATCCGCCCGCCCCGCCCCGCTCCCGCGCGTCCATCCCCCGGCGTCCCCGCCGCACGTCCCCATTCCGGCCCACGTCCCCTCCGCGGCCCGCTCCGCCCACCCGGCCTCCCCGCCCCCCAGGCCCGCCCCCGCCGCGCCCGGCTCCGCTGCTGGGGACCACCCCCAGAACCAGGGGGATCCGCGCTACCCGCGCCGCTCCCGGACCGCAAACCCAAACGGCCCCCGGCCCACGACCTCAGAAGGCAACAGAGAGGCCCGGAGCAAGGCAGGCGCCCATCCTCCTGACAGGTGACGGGAGCTGTCAGTCACCCGGACATCGCCGTCCTGGGCCAATGAGCTGCCTTCTCCTCCCGCCTCCCGCGCCGCGCCGGTGGCGGCGGCCGGGGCGGCTCCTCCTCCCCCATCCTCTTCACCAAGCCCTCGGCCCCTCACTCACTGTTGAGGCCGGCCGGCTGCGGCAGAGACTGGCCACTTTCCTCGCAGTTGTTGTTGTTGTTGTGCAGGGGCGGCGGCGGCTCGACTAGGTGGGACGACATCGTCGGACAGCTGGCAGGGCTCCGGCAGCAGCAGGACCGTCTCAGGCTCTCAGGCAGCAACACAACAAGCCGAGTCCCCCGCCCCCTTTTCTGCGCCTGCGCTGTCCCTCCCCTGCCCCTGACGTCAGGGTCCGCCCAGGCCACGTGATGACAACACAACAAGCGACCGGACGGGGCGGGGGCGTTCCCCTGCGGGTTCCGGACGTGGAGACGCGCGAGTCAAGCTGACGCGCACGCTGGGAACGAACTCTTGCGTGTGACTTGGGATGACCGGATGGGATGAGTGATGCCAGTGGCACTGGGAGAGAGGATGAGAAGAAGCGGAATGAGGAAGTGCGCTCCTGTGTTAGCGCCCGTGCCTTCTCTCACACAGGCTCCACACTGCTTGATCCAGCCCTGCACATGCATCTGTTTTCTACTGCTTAGGACTCACTCCTGCAATAGGTGTCTTGGGGACACAAAAGAAGGCCCAAACCCAGGTGCTTCCACGTGTAAACTCCAAATAAAGCTGCTGAAACATCAACACTCCATACGGGAAACAAGGGAAGGCCGCCCCCAAATTTAATTGTTACAGAATTTTTAAAATGTCGATTACAAACACACCATCATTGTAAAAAAGAAAGAGAGAAAGAAGAAAGGGAAAGAAATAAAAAAGAAAAAGAAAAATTCAGGAAAAACAGAAGAAAGCAATCACCCAAATCCCATCGACTAATCGATTTCTGGGACAGGACGTGGGAAGCCGTTTATCCTGTACGTGGATGACATTTAACTATTTTCCTGAGCACACCTCCTACTTCACGTCTCCCTGTCTTCGCCCTGTCTCCTTGGTCTGATTTATGAGTCACATATGTTTCTCTCAGTCTCTGACTTGTCTTTTAATTTTTTTTCACTGTGTAGAAGCGTAAGGTTTTCATGTAATCAGATTTATCATTCTTACATGACTTGGGGAGACTTTCGCACCAAGATTATTAATCTATAATTTCCCTATAACTTTTTCTAATTTTCTTATAGGCTTAAATTTACATTTAGAGCTCTAATCCATCGAAAATTTATTTTCCATATGCTGTAAATGATTTAAATTCAATTATTTTCAATTTTGTAGCGCATTGACCCAATAATATTAATTTTAAGTCGTCCTTCCTACCCTGATTTGAAATTGTACCTTTGTCACTCTCTGAATGCCCACAAAATTGTGAGTCTGTTTCAGGGCTATCTACAATACCTCTGTTAGATAACTATTAAAGTTTCTCTTCATTTGTCTTTTTCAGATGTTAATGACTAGTTACTCTTCACATGAACTTAAAAATGGACTTGTCCAAGATTGACCATGTATTGGTAATTATTGAAGCTATGTAATGCATTATTCTTCTGATTTTTAAATATATTTGAAAAATTCCATGCTAAAAGGTTTTTTCTAAGGATTGATTTGTCGAATCCCTTTGCAAATTATTTTAAGATTTTGGTCAGAAATGAACTCTATTAATAGATTGAGTGCTGTTTCCAGTCATACCTGGAAGCAGGAGTTCAAGCCTCAGCTGGTAGGCATTGGCGGCTGCTGGCCATCTGAGTTTTTTAAAAACTGCTTGCCGTGAAGCTAGTCTGCAGCCAAAATGTCCAGCAGAAACAACAACAAGCTGCCCAGCAACCTGCCGCAGTTACAGAATCTGATCAAGCGAGACCCACCGCCCTACATCGAGGAGTTTCTACAGCAGTATAATCACTACACATCCAGTGTGGAGATTTTCAAATTGCAACCAAATAAACCCAGCAAAGAACTAGCAGAACTGGTAATGTTTATGGCACAGAACATCCTAGATATGTGCATCTGAATAATAGGAGAGAAAGAAACTTCAGAAGAGCCTGTGCTTTGTTACAGATTAGTCTCTGCTACACAGGGTATCTAAGTAATTTTCCTCAAGTGGTGAAAGATCTTCTGTCCTGTAATCATACCGTATTGGATCCACATCTTCGAATGACGTTTTGCAAAGCTTTGATCTTGCTGAGAAATAAGAATCTCATCAATCCATCAAGCCTACCAGAACTCTTCTTTGAACTTCTATGTTGCCATGATAAGCTTCTGCAAAAGACTTTATAAACACATATCATGACTGATATCAAGAATACAAACACAAAACACAAGAATAAAGTGGATGTAGTGTTGCAAAATTTCATGTACACCATGTTAAGAGATAGCAGTGCAACCACAGCCAAGATGTCTTTAGATGTTATGACTGAACACTACAGAAGGAACATCTGGAATGATACCAAAACTGTCAGTGTTATCACAACTGCCTGTTTCTCTAAGGTCACCAAGATATTAGTTGCTGCTATGACATTCTTTCTTGGGAAAGATGAAGATGAAATACAGGACAGTGACTCCGAATCTGAGGATGACGGACCAACAGCAAGAGACCTGCTAGCACAATATGCTATAGGGAAGAAAAGTTCCCAAAACAAGAAAACATTGGAAAGGCAATAAAAGTGCTCAAGAAACAAAAGAAGAAGAAAAAACCAGAGGTGTTTAACTTTTTAGCTATTCACTTGATTCATGATCCCCAAGATTTTGCAGAAAAATTACTAAAGCAGCTTGAATGCTGTAAGGAGAGGTTGATAGTGAAGATGATGCTCATAAACCTCATCTCCAGATTGGTGGGAATTCATGAGCTCTTCCTCTTCGATTTCTGTCACTTTTTGCAAAGGTTTCTGCAGCCCACCAAAGAGAAGTAACAAAGATCCTTCTGTTTGCTGCACAAGCATCTCATCACCTAGTACACCCAGCGATTATTCAATCATTGCTTATGACTGTGGCCAACAATTTTGTTACTGACAAGAACTCTGGAGAAGCCATGACAGTAGCAATCAATGCTATAAAAGAGATAACAGCTCAGTGTCCTCTGGCCATGACTGAAGAGCTTCTCCAAGACCTGGCCTGGCTCAGTATAAACCACACAAGAATAAGAATGTAATGATGTCTAGTAGAACTTTGATTCAGCTCTTCCGAACACTGAATCTTCAGATGCTGCAGAAGAAATTCTGGGGTAAGCCTACAGAAGCCTCTGTAGAAGCAAGAGTACAGTAATATGGAGAATTAGATGCTAAAGATTACATTCCAGGAGCAGAAGTTCTGGAAGTTGAGAAAGAGGAGAATGCTGGAAATGATGAAGATGGATGGGGAAGTACCAGTCTCAGTGAGGAGGAGGATGCCGATGGGGAATGGGTTGATGTTCAACACTCTTCCGATGAGAACAGCAAGAAATTTCCAAGAAGCTGAACAGCATGCCCATGGAAGAGCAGAAAGCCAAAGCAGCAGCCATCAGCACCAGTCGAGTTTTAAGTCAGGAAGACTTCCAGAAAATCCGCATTGCCCAAATGAGAAAAGAACTTGACGCTGGCCCCTGAGAAATCCCAGAAGAGGAAATATATTGAAATCGACAGTGATAAAGAGCCCAGGGGTGAATTACTTTCTCTTCGGGACGTTGAACGCCTTCATAAAAAGCCAAAGCCAAAGTCTGACAAAGAGACAAGAATAGCAACTGCAATGTCTGGAAAGACAGACTGAAAAGGATTTGTGAGGAAGAAAACCAAAATGAATCCATTTTCCAGTTCAAGAAATAAAGAGAAGAAAAAACAGAAGAACTTTATGATGATGCTGTATAGCCAGAATGTCTGGTCAAACAATAAGCGTTTCTTCCGAGAAAAATAGTTGGTGCTGCGAGATGCACTTTTGAAAAAGAAAAAAAGAATGAACTTCCCAGAAAGTTTTCCATTCCAAGAAGAATACTAATTTGTGTCACTATTATTCATGCAAAAGTATTGAATGCCTGTTGTCCCTGTAGATACAAAATGAATGAGTTGTGACTACCCCTTCACTCAAGGCTTGACAGCTTAGTTGTGGGGGTGAACACATGCATGTGTATTTACAGTGCAGTGTAAATAGTTCTCTAGTAGAGGTAGGTCCATATTTCTATGCAGTCACTGAGGCCTTATGGACTAACACTGTGGGGATGGGGGTTGTATATTCCTGTAAAACAAAACAAAACAGGACGATTGTAACAAGAGTAAGAGGTTCTTACTTGTATGTAGGCTTACCTGCTGAAAACAGGCCCCTGCTGTACAGATTTTGGGTACATAATTTAGCTCTTTTAGTCAATTCAAGAGATTTAAATGACCCTCCCCCCTTTGTTTTCTTTTTGGAATGCCATTTAAAAGCTTTTTGGTTAAGATCTCACTTTTTGGAATGTATTTAGTTCATCATTTGAGATGACTTCATACTGGTTTCCTCAACCTTCCTTCACCCTGTATTATTTTCAGCCCACTGTTTATCTTGTCTCAATAAAAGGTTTCTAATGCCAAATAAAAAAATATTGAGGGGATTATTGACATATTTATAGAATTGTTTTCCCAGTCAGGACTACGAGATCCCACTTTGTTCTATTTTCCTTTTAGGTGCACCTTTTAAAAGGTTTTAAACTTTCAAAAAAAAGTTTTTTAATCATATGCTATTTTATTTTATTTTATTTTATTTTATTTTTATTTTATTTTATTTTATTTTATTTATTTATTTTATTTTATTTTATTTTATTTTATTTTATTTTATTTTAGAGACAAGGTCTCACGCTATCACCCAGGCTGGAGTGCAGTGGTACAATCACGGCTCACTGCAGCCTTAGCCTCCGGGGCTCAAGTGATTGTCCCACCTCAGCTCTCCCAGGTGGTGGAACTACAGGTGCCTGCCATCACATCCAGCTATTTTTTTGTATTTTTTGTAGAGACAGAGTCTTCCTGTGTTGCTCAGGCAAGTCCCGGACTCCTGGTCTTATGGGATCCCCCTGCTTCAGCCTCCCAAACTGCTGGGATTATAGGCATGAGCCACCTCGCCCAGCTTACTATACTCATTTTACTGAAAATAGTTAGGTTTCCTTTTCTCTTGTCTTACGTAGATGACATTGAAATTACTTTCTTTAAGGAGATGTTGTAATTCCCTATGGAAACATTGGGGCCTGGTGCTTTTAGGAAGATTATCTCTGTTTCCATAGGATGTTACCTTTATTTCTTTTCTTTTTTTTTTTTTTTTTTTGAGACGGAGTCTGGCTCTGTTGCCCAGGCTGGAGTGCAGTGGCCGGATCTCAGCTCACTGCAAGCTCCGCCTCCCGGGCTTACGCCATTCTCCTGCCTCAGCCTCCCGAGTAGCTGGGACTACAGGCGCCTGCCACTTCGCCTGGCTAGTTTTTTGTATTTTTTTTTTTTAGTAGAGACGGGGTTTCAACGTGTTAGCCAGGATGTTCTCGATGTCCTGACCTCGTGATCCACCCATCTCGGCCTCCCAAAGTGCTGGGATTACAGGCTTGAGCCACCGTGCCCGGCCGTTACCTTTATTTCTTATTTTATGTTATTTGTCCTCTGTTTCTTTGTTGATTATATTACCTAATCATTTATTTTATTGACTCTTAAATTGAATTCCTGCTTCCTAGTTGTATTATTCCTAATTCTTGTTTTTTAATAGCCCCATTGAAATATAATTCACATACTATACAATTCATCCATTTAAAGTTCAGTTCAATGTTTTTTATATATTCAGAGTTACATAACCATCACAGTCTAATTTTGGAACGCTTTTGTCACACTGTCCCCCACCCCCCCAATGAAACCCTGTACTCACTGCAGTCACCGTCATCCTTTCCTAGCTTCTTGTATCTTTGATACTTATTTCATTCTTTATTAATTTGGGTATTTAAGAATTTTTCCCTGGTCAGATTTGGTTTTTGTACCATTTCTAGTTTGGGATTTTTTTTTTTAAGGTGTTCTCTGGGGCCGAACTTATGATTCCTTTTGGTGACTATTCCATATTTGAAAAGAAAGTGTAGTTTGTGTTCACAAAATCAGGTTTGATGTATCTATTGGAACCACCTTAATGTCATTTAAGTTTTCATATAGTTGATTATTTTCCTCCCTTTACATGTCATGGATTTCAAGAGGTAAATTAATATCTCCTACTCCTGTTTGTTTCTTCTTGTATCTTCATTCCTTATAGTTGATGCACAGATATTCATAACTATCCCTGTTTATCACTATAAAGTAGTCATAATTTTGTCCTCAGTTCAATCTGAATACTAAGATCATGGTTTGGGTTTTTACTATTATTATTGTTGCTTAGTTGTATTCGCCTGATGAAATTTTAATTTTTGTTCAGTTAGTTACCTTTATATATTTATATAATCCTCCTAATCCTTCTTTTCCTTAGTTTCTTTTAATGCCCCGCAAGGAACAGTAATGAAATTAGTATAATTCCTCTTCTTCCACCTTTACCTCTACTACCTATTTTTTAGTTGATCATATCCTTTTTTTTTGATAGGTTCTCATTCTGTCACCCAGGCTGGAGTGCAGTGGCAGGATCCCAGCTCACTGCAACCTCCACCTCCTGGGTTCAAGCGATTCTTGTGCCTCAGCCTCCTGAGTAGCTGGGATTACAGGTATGTACCACCATGCCCAGCTTTTTTGTATTTTTAGTAATAAAGACGGGGTCTCGCCATGTTGGCCAGGCTGGTCTTAACTCCCGACCTCACATGATCCACCTACCTTGGCCTCCCCCAGTGTTGGGCTTACAGACATGAGCCACCATGCCCAGCTGATATCCCCACTTAATATTTACTTTTCTCATTTTAGATATAGTTGTACTTCCCTTACTTGATTGTGGCAATAGCTACTGGATACAAATACTATTTCTTGATTTATTAAGATGATTAATTCTGATAAGAAATAAAGTAATATACTTGCCCTACCAATTATTTATTTATTTATTTAGAGACAGAGTCTTGTTCTGTCGCCCAGGCTGGAGTGCAGTGGCATTGGAGACCAGCCTGGGCAACACGGTGAAACACCATCTCTACAAAAAATACAAAAGGGCATGTTGGTGCACGTCTGTAGTCCCAGCTACCCGGGAGGCTGAGGTGGGAGGACCACCTGAGCTCAGGGTTTAAGGTGGCAGTGAACTGTGATCGCAACACTGCCTACTGCCCTTCAGCCTGGGTGATGGAGTAAGACTGTCTCAAAAATAAAAGAAAAGAAAAAGAAAAAACAGGAACGATGCTATGCTCTGCAATGTTTTACTATTAATTATATTAAATTTTTGAGCATTGATTCCATAATACCACATCCAATTACAAGTAGTTTTGCCTGGTTTGGTCGTAATTTTAAAGCAAAAGAGGAGGCACAAACTCAAATGGTTACAGAAGGAAGGGGTTAGGGTTAGGGTTAGTGTAGTTGAGTTGAGGAGTGATTGTTGAGAGGCATTGTCATCCAATGACCAGATAAACTTGTCTACAAATAGGTCAGCACTTGGCTGCCAGTGGACAGAAAGAAGTAAAGATGAGAGGAGGGAAGAAGGGGAGAGAAGGAGAGAGGTTTCTATTTTCTAGGCTGGGCACAGGGGTGGCTTATGCCTCTAATCCCAACATTTTGGGAGGTGGACACGCGAGGATGGCTTGAGCCCAGGAATTCAAGCTTAGCTTGGGCAACATCTCTACAAAAACTTTTTTAAAAAGTTAGCTGGGCATGGTAGCAGGTACCTGTAGTCCCAGCTACTTGGGAGGCTGAGATGAGAGGACTGGGCCCAAGAGATTGAGGCTGCAGTGAGCCATGATCAGGCAACTGCATTACAGCCTGGGTGACAGAGTGAGACCCTGGCTCAAAAAGCAATTATCATCATTGTATTTTCTTAAACTCACAGGATTCCTAGTGTGGCAGTCCAGCACATCCTAACCACTTTGCTCTGTGTTACTTCACAACTGTATTACCTGATCAGTGAACCTTTTTAGGCATTGCTAAGTTGTGTTGGGCAACAAAAGTTTGATATAGATTTGGGCTAACAAATTAACATTTTCAAAGATACTGTAAGAAAGCAAAATGGTGTTTGACAAACTCAAATTACGATGCTTCATTCTGTTAACTGCTAGGCAATCGATTTAGTGAATAGAGCAGAAATACGTTTCAATTCTGGAAAGAGACACATGTTGTTCTCCTTACAGAGTGACTCAGTGATGTGACCTTTGATAGAATGGTATTTAATAATTTGTCACTAGTGAATTCTACCAAACACTGAAGGAAGAAATTATACCAATTTTGTCCATATTCTTCAATAATACAGGAGAGGAAAATTCATTTTATGAGATCAGCGTTACACTAGACAGTGACATTAAAATATAAAAAAATTGTAGATCAGTATCCTTCATGAACATTGATGCAAACTACTCAACAGAACACTTGCAAAATACAAAACTTAGCTGGGCGTACCCAAATGCCAACTGTGATGTCATTACTTATGTTGTACTACTTTATTGTATATTCTATGACTTTATTGTAGTACAATGTAAGTAATGACTTCACAGTTGGCATTTGTGTTCCCCTCCATCACTGATTTCTCAAATATTTACTCGAGGGTCATAGTGAACAGTGGTTTGGGGCACACAATATCCTGTATTTGGTCCCTGATTTTATTTTTAACAATGAAGCTCTTCCAGTACAGAAAGACTCCTGTTTTTACATTCTTAAAAATACCCCATCATTGCCGCTCAAAACTTCAACGATCACCCCCTAGTGGTTTCTTAAAATATATTTCTTAAAATACATCTTTTATTTGTAGAGATGGGGTCTTGGTTTGTTGCCCAGGCTGGTCTCAAGTGATCCTCCCACCTCAGCCTCCCAAAGTGCTGGGATTACAGGCATGAGCCAATGCTCCCCACCATTGCCCTCTAGTGGGAAAGTCCTCGAAGAACTTGTTGCTATTCAGATTACAAAGGAGCATGAGTAGAACATTTGAAAAAACACAAATATTAGCTTTTCCCCTTATGCCAGTTTGTTTGCCAAATTCCTTTTAGAGGAAACTAAGCTTTGTAGTGCCTTCTCTTTGATACACTGAGCTAGCAAGAGACTTATTAACGTTAAGCCTGTAAAGTGGGTGTTTCTTCATTCTAATACAGAGGTAAGAAGTTCCAGTCTAATACCACTATGGAATAAAATGTTGAGACAATCTCAGTTACAAACAGTATCTTTGGCATCTGAAAACACCTCAAGACTGCAGAATCGCTAAGCATTTGATTAATACTAAAAGAGTTGTAATGTTTTGACCTCACACATAATTACAAAATGAAGCAGGGTCATTTTTCAAGGCTTTTTTGGGGGGAAGAGGAGGTGCGTCAAACCCCCTTTTTAACCACAGTAAGACATACACGCAGAGCTTAAACTATCACCATCTGAACAGGTAAGATACCAAAATACAGGTGCTCTCAAATGCACAAGTAAACTGACTTGATTCTTGACTACACTGCATATGCCTATCTTTTCCATCTTTTGGGCAGGGGGAGATGGGTTTGTTCTTCTGGAAGTGCACAATACTATCTACGTTTGAATATATGTGTGGTAAAGATGCTCAAGCAATATTCCCTTAGAAGGGTTTAAATATCACTAAAAATTCTTTATCAGTACTGCATAGCTTTCCTATGTGCAATTTCTTAACACCTTACTCAAAAAATATTCACACACTGAATCAAAGAAGCTGCTTTCCTATCTCTGGCTTTCTGTAGACATTTCTCTAACCAGAATAACTCACATTTAAGGCTTTAAAATTCTCTTCATTTTGAAAGGAAAAGAGTGCATGGATGTATTTTTGAGACGGTGTCTTGTTGTGTTGCCCAGGCTGGAGTGCAGTCGCGCAATCCCGGCTCACTGTAACCTCCGCCTCCCGGGTTCAAGCCAATTCTCCTGCCTCACCTTCCGGTGTAGCTGGGATTAGACACGTGCTACCATCCGGCTGATTTTTTGTATTTATTTAGTAGAGACAGGGTTTCACCATGTTGGCCAGGCTGGTCTCGAACTTCTGACCTCAGGTGATTCACCCACCTTGGCCTCCCAAAGTGTTGGGATTACAGGCATGAGCCACCGCGCCAGACTGGGCGCATTTTTTTTTCTTAAATCCCAAGAGACAGAGGGCTGCACAGAAGCTTACCATCCAGCAGTTAATGGTTGCATAAACATGTATTTAGACAGGTTTATAAAATAATTCTTCTTATTGCCCAGCCACTAAGTAAAGATCAAAAGAGGTTAATAGAATGAAAGTCCTTTTCCTACCACAATCTCTTCTAAAAGGTTAAGAGATGGAGTATGTGCATGTATTAGTGGCAAGAGAATAGGAAATACAAGCAACTTGACAAGACTAAGTTTATTCTAAGTATAATTTTTATTAATAAAAAGATTAACCATGGCCATGTAAAATGAGTGGCTGGGCTTAGAGTTTGCTACACCAATGAGATTAAAAAATTAATACTTGAGAATGTTAACAATAATTTATAATAGCATTCCTTGATAGAGGCATTTTAATTTTAGCAATTATTTCTCTTAAATATATAAACTAGTCCTTAGTGTCATGGAGGAGAATCATCATAGCTACTGATCAATCAAAAAAGAATTTGAGAGCTGTTTAGTGGTGTTATCTTAAGACATACAACCAAACTGTAGGAAAATCTCCCAAAAAAGATCTGGAAAACTGTCCAGTCACAACACAGGAAGTATATTACTGTTGGACACTTGTGGCAGGGGAATATCCCACTTCCAAGTCAAGTGTGAAGAATAAATAACACAAATTAAGAATGTACCCAAGATCCCCAAATAAATTAGTAAAAGTGCCATTAAGAATTATCAGACATAGAATGTGTTCAAATACAAATTTGTTAAATCCAAGAGATACAGTAATTTTATTACATAAAATTTCTCCTGTGTGCTAAAAATGCTAACTTACAAGACATAATATTTGTAATAGAGGGAATCACGGTCGGCTCGTTGAATTCTTTTTCATTATTGAAGAATAGAACAATAGGTAGTGGACATAGAAGCACTCAGAGTCCTCTGAAATTCAAGGTTGTTACATTACGTTCAACCAAAATAAAACTACCATTTTCTAATAATATAAATGCCTGTTCATTTCACCTTTCAAAAATAAAGTCCATTTCTTCTCCATTAAAGCTTCTGCAAGACTGACAAAGGTACATTCTACCTATTAAAAATAGGAGCACTCTTCATCTTTGGATAATGTATCACTGCTTAGGGAAAATGTACTCATATACAGATTTTTGAGGCAGCTGCTGGAGTTCATTAAGCACTTTTTGAATGCTGTACCTTTAAAAATTTGTCTTTAATATAGCTTTGGAAAACCAAAAATAGAAGAAAAATATCTATGGTAAAGTATATTTCATTCTGATTTGATAGCAGTAAAATACAAAAAAAGTATTTAGTGCATTGTCGTCACTTGATGTTAGTTTTCTGCTATTTTATATGACTGAATGACAAAAAAAGTTCTAACTTGTTAAAAATGTTGTATAAGTCTTTGACTAGTAAGGCAAAAATGAAATTAAGCACTGTAAAAAGTAGAAATTAAGTTCTACAAATTTGGTTCCCATTTACAACAATTTCATTAACAGATAATGAGTTAAATAGAGATACAACGTATCCAACACCCTCATGATGACGGTAAATAGAAAAAAAAGCAACTAGTAACATTTATAGATTGTGAAATCCTTAATAAAACCAATATATATTCAAAATATGTTCATAGAGAACCAATACCTCTCCTCCTGCATGTAAAAGAACACTTGTTAAAAATAATTAACAAAAATACCAATAAAACAATGAAAACCCATTTTGTTTCACTGTGCCCAAAGGTATGACACAAAATATTGGCTACAAGAGGTAGGTTAAAAAGAAAAAGAAAACCAGATTCTCCATTCTTTGTCACTTTTATTCAGTAGTAGGTTTTTTTTTTTTTCCTTATTTTCAGTGCCAGACATGGCGAGGAGTGATTACAGCCAACTGTTATTAAAACATTTGTTCGCAACATATACCCCCTTTATACCACTGACCCCAAACTGACTCATTTTGTGTGCTTTCATTCTTTTTTTTTTTAATACACCACCACCAAGACCGGGTGGAGGGGGCAAGGGTAAGAGAGATGAAGGGGAGGAGTCCAGGAGGCCAGAAGAGGAGGAATGCTACAAGCCACAGTAAGAATGAGCTGTGTTTAATTTAAAAAAAGGGGGAAGGGGTGTACCCCACAAATGATACAGTAATGAGGATACACAATTAAATCCCATAGCATGACTGAAGGCTTTCACTGTGTTTGACGTCATCACAATGGAAGGCATAAAAAGTGGAGTAAATCAATGTTGATACAGTCCAATCTAGTCCATTAGGCAAGATGGTGCAAGAAGTCATTTAAATTAAAAGTGCCCTACCCTTACCTAAATGGCTAGCAGACATGGAGAACACCACAGTGATGAATCCACAGAGCTTTCTCCATGTAGCTATAACAATGTGTTGTCGAATGGCACACTGTCAAACACTGGAAAGGGGCGCCACAATGGACCTCTCTCTTTTATAGGAACGAATGCTAGATTCAACTATCTCAACTAAGCAGGAAGTGGGTTCTTCTGCTAGGAATGCCAACCCTAATTCACTTTGTCTTGAAATATATACAGATTGTTTGTAGTAGCTACGGCAATGATATTTTCCTTGGGGTGCCAGGCTGTGTGAAGGATTTTCTTATTGAAGTCTAGGCTGTCAACACTTATTTCATCTTTCTTTCGCTTGCCACTTGCACAGACTTTGCGAGGCTTCAGAACCGTGCGAGGCTTATTGTTTTCCCGCGATGCTTCTAGGGTTATGTCTCGCTTTGTGTTTCTGTCAAACATTCTGAAGAAATTATTGTAAGATCCAGTCATGACAACGCTGTGAAAACAGACAGTACACTCAGTCAAACAAGCAGAACAAGAAATTGTTTTTAAGTAAAATGATTCAGTGATTAAACCATAGGAAACAGCTACTTCAAGCAGATTTAAACTAAGGGACAGGGCTGTTGACATCAACTCAATCACAGGAATAAACCAGAAATATGGTACTAATTAACTGAGTTTTCTGCTTATTATTCCTTTTCATGGCTACCAAAACTATCACCAAAGTTGACAGCATCCTCAAGTAAAACTTCTTAGTAGTGCAGAATTATCTTTGTTGAATAGTTTTGCAACTACAGGTTATGTGATCAACCAGGCCAGGCAGCTTCTCAAAGGAGCAACTATCTGTGGAACTCACAGGTTCTAAAATGAAAGAACCCCGCATGAAGTAGCTGTAGCTGTTCACAAGAAACCAATGCTTTATCTTATGATGTACATTTTTTGAGTCAGGCGCGGTGGCTCAAGCCTGTAATCCCAGCACTCTGGGAGGCCGAGGCCGGTGGATCACGAGATCAGGAGATTGAGACCATCCTGGCTAACACAGTGAAACCCTGCCTCTACTAAAAATACAAAAAAAGTAGCTGGGCGTGGTGGCGGGCGCCTGTAGTCCCAACTACTCGGGAGGCTGAGGCAGGAGAATGGCGTGAACCCAGGAGGCAGAGCTTGCAGTAAGCTGAGATTGCACCACTACACTCCAGCCTGGGTGACAGAGTAAGACTCCATCTCAAAACAAAACGACGACGACAAAAAAATACAAAAATTAGCCGGGCGTGGTGGCACGTGCCTGTAGTCCCAGCTACTCAGGAGGCTGAGGCCGGAGAATCGTTTGAACCTGGGAGGTGGAGATGCAGTGAGCCAAGATTGCACCACTGCACTCCAGCCTGGGTGAGAGTGAGACACTGTCTCATAAATAAATAAGTAAATAAATAAACAATTATCTTCTCAGGGTGTTGTCTGGTTCAGATAATCACATTTAATAAAGGCTTATAATCTGCTCCTGAGAAGTGGTACATAACGTGTGTGTGTGTGTGTGTGTGTGTGTGTGTATTTTTTGAGACAGGGTTTCACTCTGTCACCCAGTTTGGAATGTGGTGGCACAATCACAGCTCACCGCAACCGCAACCTAGACCTCCTGGGCTCAAGCAGTCCTTGCACTTCAGTCTCCTGAGTAGCTGTGACTACAGGCATACGCTGCCATGTCCAGATAATTTTTAAATATTTTGTAGAGATAGGGTCTTGCTACCTTGCCCAGACTGTAATATTTTATTAACAGAACATCATTTTACTTTTACCACTAAAAACATTTTAAGCAAATATTTGTAGAAGTATCAGTTTAAAGGGGTGGCAAAATTTTTAAGCTGCCCAAGACACTTCCCTGTCAGTTCTATTTGCCACCCATTACTGCTCGACATTTATTAAGTATCCTCACAAACAAAACTTCCTAAGTTTGAAGCTCTTAATTTGGAAAGGGTCTGCTACCACTGCTTATCACATGGTTCAAATTATTATTGTAAATAAGGATTACAGGATACTGGGGAATTGTTCAAAGTAATACTTACATACAAAGGTCACCTACTGAGTACAAATGATTATCTATTTAGTAACGTCAATTCCCAAAGAACACCTGACAACAACTTTAATCAAACTCAAGGTAATGCATGCCCCTGAAGATGATAAAACTGTATTTCTTTAAAAATGGCTCATGTAATTTAGATTGACATCCCCATATCATCTGTGTGTTTTAATGGATTAGGACATTTAGTCTGTGGCTATTTGAAACTTTAAAAAGGTATCATTAGGTCAGCATTTCTGTGGTATTCCTGCCAAAAATGTATAGCCTGAATCTAATAACGAGGAAACATTCTGTAAAATAATTGGCCTGTGTTCTTCAAAATGCCAAGATCACAAAAGACAAGGAGAGACTGAGGAACTGTTTCAGAATAAAGGAGCCTAACAAGAGATGACAACTAAATGTTGGATACTGAACCAGACTGACTTTGTTCTGTGCCATAAAGGACACAGTTACAGTAACTGGTGAGTTTTAGTGGGTCTGCGGATTAGAGGGCAGTACTGCATCGCTGTGAATGCTGCTTTGGATGCTGCACTATGTTGGAAAGTGTTTTTGTCAGGAAATACTCATTCAAGAATTTAGGGTTATGGGCATCACATCTAGAGTAAACGGGGTAAATTCCCATGTAGCACACAAGTTGTGTGTGTGAGCACGTGCGCATGTACCTATGTGGACAAATATAGCTATAAACAAACAGAGGACAGACCACGTGATACAGCAAACAGCAACAGGGGAACTTGGGTCAAGGCTGGCCAAGAGTTCTTTGTGTTATTCTAACAAATTTCCTCTAAGTTTGAAATAATTAAAAAAAATTTTTTAATATTAAGGAAAACAAATAGTTTCTTTCTGATAATAGAACATACAACTGCTAATAATCTGCTTAAACAATACAAGGAAGAACTAGTTGTAGCTGTGCGCCACACCCTAGTTCAGTATCTCTTTACTCTTCAAATTTGTTAAGGTTTTTTTTTCTTCCTCCTTTTCCTTCTTTCTTCTTCCCTTTCCTTCTTTCTTGATGCCTCAGGCTTAGTAGTGGCACTCAAAGGCAATGTTTGCTACCAACAGAGCTCTACTAGTTTACTAGTAGTAATAGTTTACTAGTCCTCTCATCATGTCAAAAATCAGGTAATTTTAAAAGCCAGATGAAAGAAGACATTCTGTAAGTTCTATTATCCTTTGTAACACACGTAACACCATGAAATCGGAATATTAAGCTCTGTGATAAAACTGTTGTTAAAGTATCTCTAATTACTTTAAATGTCAGTTTAATTCCAAAAATTATGTTTTACTACTTTCTGTTCTACTGGAACATAGTGGCAAATAGACAACTAAAAGACTCAAAGACTTACTTTATCTTTAAATAACGGTAATATTTTACTAAAAATGAATACTAAAAAGGAATTACACTACAGCAAAACTGGAAATTACAAAAAGCAAAGGAAAACTACTCCTAATATTTTAACCATATATATTATGGTTAACATCATACATAACATACATATGAAAGACCACTTCTATGAGGTGTTAATGTAGCATCTGGAAAACCTGGTGTCTCCAACAATTCAAATAAATTATCTGCCACCTGAATGTTTCTAAAACAGTTTAATGGTAGAATAACCACCAAGCTGAAGCTTCACTGTTTTCATGGTTAGCATGTCAGAAATGTGATCTGGTTCATGTAAGAAAAAAAATTCTAGACGTTTAAATAATTTAGATTACCTAGAATTTGTGTACTTTTATATTTACTAGTGAAATACAATGCTTAATTTTTATCTGCCAGTACTGCCATGCTATATCTAAGATTAGTAAATTTATTTCAAGGAATCCTTAGAGACAAATGAAGTTAGGACCTGGAATGAAATAATTAAGTTTCTTTTCTTTATAAAATTCATATTTGAGAGGTTTGACTTAAAATCAATTACCTGTCAGATCCATTCCAACAACATTCAAATTTGTCAAATATGCAGTCATTTTCATACAGTGAACAGAGTTTACTTCTGAGGTATTCATGCACCTGGGGAAAAAAATACAAATATACTACACTGAAATTAGGAAAATGATTTAACAAGTCCGTATTTTTAAAAAGAAAAAATGGGCATATACAGACACACAAACAAACCTTTTAAACCTATTAATCTCAATCTTCTCAGTAACAATAAAGGCATTTTGTCCTTTTACAAAACACACAAGCCCTTCAGGGAGGCACATTTTCCTACTGGTATGACAAAGGAAAACTCCATTCTGGGCATGGCACACATAACCTTTATAAGCCTAAATAAAACATTCAGGCCAAAAACACTTGAAAATGGCACAGTTAAGAGACTAAGAAAAGAACATTACAGCAATATCTCAATATCACTATTCTTGGCTTTCAGTCCATTAACTAATGATAACAACACTGGAACTGTGCCTATTTCTTTCTTAAATACCATTTTCTGGGCATAAATTTGACTGAAGCCTCTATTTCCAATTATAAATGCACATGTACGCATAGTGTAACCATGCCTTGGTTTGATGATAAATTATATGGTTATCCTGGGCATATATTATTAAAAATTTGATAGTATCATATATTACTTATACAATGTCAAAAGCGAACAAAGCTGTGCCTCCGTTTTCTGAATTATACAATTCTGTATTTACTAATGTCAAAAAAGGATAAACTAGAAATAAATCTCATATTTAAAAAGTAGCCTGAGAAATATGACATATTTAAACATTAATATTAATTACAAAGAAAAGTTCCAAAGTATTTGTTGTAACTCAAAGGAAAAAAGAAGTGTCTATATTTCACCATCTCTTTTTAAGGAGCTACTTAACGAGAAACGACAGAAATGAGTAGGTACTTTCTAAATGCTTAAAATTCTCTATTCTATATGAAACAATCTAAACTTATTTCAGTGTCCATTTTAACTTTAAATATAGAGGAATGATTCAGGCCATGTCTCTGTGACATAAAGTGAAAATCTGTAATACAGAGGAATAGCAACTCATGTGGGGTCAGGACCAAAACTGAGCATGTAACACAAAACAATCAGTAAGAAAAAAATACCCTTCAATCACACAAAACTTGGGAAGACGCTGGTACAAATTCAATAAAAATAGTTTTATCTATATAAGATACGTTTGCCTATAATGTGACTACTTTTAATCACTCAAATTGATTATAGGTAGAAAAGTAGCAAATCAGGTAAAATTAGGTAGATCATAATTTAGCAACATTTTAGAATGCATGTTACAGGGTTTCTCTATACATCAGTATGAAGCTAAGGTTCAAATCAATTCTTCTCAATGGGAATGAAATGGTAGTGAGGGTAACTAGGAGATGTATCAACCTTGGCAGTTACACAAACATAAGTCTTTTTTCAGTATACACGAGGGATTGGTTCCAGGAACCTCAGGGATGCCCAAATCTGCAGTTAACCCTGCGGAATCCACACATCAAGTTTTGGCTCTCCATATATTTGAGGGGTCTGCATCCCTCAAATACTGTATTTTCAAATGAGCACTGGTTGAAAAAAACAAAAAAATCTGTTCGAGTGAACCCATGCAGTTCAAATCCGTGTTGCTCAACAGTGAACTGTATTTTGAAAAGCAAAGCAGTATTTTGTCTTTTCGGCTTTTGTTTCAGTGCAGTATTTATTTTGAAATTTCACGTATCAAAAACAATCTTGGTTTATGTTTGTCAGAGGATTTAAAAGTTTGAGTAACATACTTCCAAGTCTATTGAGAATATATAACATAAAGAAAGTATATGTATAAAATAGAGTTAAGCGATTTTAACACTGCAGTCTAGGGCCTAGTACAGGTTTGTGCTGGCCCTCACCCTGTTCCAGACTGTGTACTTCATTCTCTTTTGTTTGATGTAGTGGACACAGATAAATAGTAGTGGCTGGCTGATAAGAGAATCAAGAACTGATATCCAACAACGGATAGGCAACTCCTAAAGCCATCTGCTAAGGCTTTCAAGCCCTTCTCCTTTAGCTGAAGACAACAGTTATCTGCCAAAAGGCAGAACACCAGTCCATTTGACTTGGCACACCAAGTTTTAATCTCTAGTTGAACTACTCCCACAACCTGAGCAGATGCACCTCTACTAGGACTGGTCATTTTCCCCAATCCTCTTCCTGCCCAGACCTTAATGAGGGGTGCTCTTCCTTCCTCACTTTAAATGTACATAGCGGCAGGAAAAAAAAAATGTCAATACTGAACCAAATGGGTAAATCACACTTTAACTGCAAACTCAAGAGAAGACACAACCTATGTAAGTATACATACATTTAACATAAGGAAAAGCAACATACTCATAGATCTCTGAGGGAAAAGGCCTAATGGTGAACCAACACCATACAGGGATTAAAACCTAGTAACAAAATCCTTCTCTATAAACACTTCAAAGTAAACAGGGTATATGCTCATTGAAAGAAAAAACTGCAAATACCTGGTATGTTTCCACAGGCCTGTTTTCCATATTTAAGTCCCAAATTTTGACTGACAAATAGTCTCTAGTCATCATATATCGACCACTATGGCTGAATTTTACATCCGAAATAGAGGAGATGATTTCGGAAAAAAATGACCTGTTACTGGGATCTTCAGGTTCTTCAAACACTAAAAACAAAACAAAACAACACAAAAAGGGCAAGGTGTACAATATTCTGGCTTGGACAAAGCATTTCCTAAACAACCATTCACAAACTCCCTACAAGTGAGGTAAAATACCAGGCTAATAAAGAACTGAAAAACATCTCTCTGGCTAGTTTTCTCCTGAAAGCTTCTTAGGATAATTGAATATTGAAGTTGAAGATGTATAAGTATTCAGTATACTTCCAGTCATGACTAATTTAGAACCAGACTCACCTGGGACTTCTGACTTCAGTGCACCAGGTTTATTGGTATATTCCTGCAATATGCCTCACTCACTGCCTATATTCACCATGAGAAACACACCATCCTCGCCCAGCCCAAATTCATACCAGGATTTTATTTTCTAGTAGCCAGGTAAAATTATTTTGCTAACAGGCATGTATCAATTTTCATGAGTTAATATTCAACAAGACAAGAATACTGTATCCTGAAGTTTTTAAACCAAAGTTGTTTTTGTTTTTTTAAGCCAAGGAAACCTCTTCTCAGAAGAAATCTTCCTAGGAAGCTCAAAATAGGAAGGGAGGATGGGAAAGAAAGGAGCAGCTCTACTTGAACACAAGGTTAGAGAGCCCAACCAAAAGTTACCAAAGAACAGCAGCATTCCACGAGAAATACATTCCTTGTCTATATTATCAACCGGCATGCCCCCCCAAGAGAGCTTGACTATACGTGCTTCCAGGGAATAACCTGGAAGGCCTCCTGAGGAGGCAGGCAGATTACCAAGGGTACAAGTGGCTCTGGACACACAGGTTTAAGACTTGTAAACCTCTGTAATTGTACTTATCATATCTGAGGCTTATTTCAGACAAACAGAATATGTAATCATTTTAAGGAAAGATACAATAAACTTACATTTAGAATGTCTATCACAGAGGGCAGATGCCCTCATGTCACATAGCCGAATAGTTCCTTTACTGCTGCTGTATACAAATGTGTTACAGCTGTTTGGATGAAATTCTGCTGCTGTAATCACCTCTGTCAGCTCTTCCATATTGGCAGGCTTGATATCCACAATGTCTAGATAACATTTTATTAAGGAATTTCCACTTAGAAAAAAGGGCAAATATAATTCTACATTTCTCAAACCTAAAACCCATTCACAGCCCTAAGCAAAAGTATTAATTCTGAATTGTACTCCACTGTTTTTATGAGTATAAATTCCAAAGGGATTAAAACCTTTTTTTTAGACGGAGTCTCACTCTGTCACCCAGGGTGGAGTACAGTGGCACAATCTCGGATCACTGCAGCCTCCGACTCCCAGGTTCAAGCGACTCTCCTGCATCAGCCTCCCAAGAAACTGGGATTACAGGCGCACACCACCACACCCAGCTAATTTTTAATTTTTTTTTCTATTTTTGGTAGAGACGGGGTTTCACTATATTGACCAGGCTGGTCTCGAACTGCTGACCTCATGATCCACCAGCCTCGCCTCGGCCTCCCAAAGTCACTGTGCCCGGCCTCAATAGAGTATTTTTATTGACCCAATCATGCATCATGACTTGAGTGAATTTCTTTTTCTAATCTTAATGAGACTATATATATATATATATATATATATATCTTTTTTTTTTTGAGACAGAGTTGAAGCAATTCTCCTAACTCAACTGAGATTCTAGGCATGCGCCACCACGCCCAGCTAATGTTTTGTATTTTTAGTAGAGATGCGGTTTCACCATGTTGGCCAGGCTGGTTTTGAACTACTGACCTTAGGTGATCCACCTGCCTTGACCTCCCAAAGTGTTGGGATTACAGGCTGAGTCACCGCGGTTGGCCGAGACTATTTTTACAATAAAAAACTGAAACACAACACTCCATAAATTTGATTAGAAGAAAAAAAAATTTTTTTAGAGACAGGGTGTTGCTCTGTCATCCAAGCTGGAGTGTAGAAGCATGATCAAGCTCACTGTAACCTTGAACTCCTGGCCTCAAGTGATCTTCCCACCTCAGCCTCCCAAACCGCTGGGATTACAGGCATGAGCTACCATGCACAGACCTCACAAATTTGATTTTTAAAACAAAAAACTGTATTATAAAAAAAATTCCTATTTCCATAGATACAAGACAAATTCCTTAAACTTCCATGAATCCAGTTTTAAAATAATACATTATGCCCTTTATGTTTAGCAAATAACTTTTTCCAGTATTTCACTACTCATATACAAAGAAAAAATAAGTTGCCATACATATATGTATACAGACTATAAAAAGAAGGAATCACATTCATTAAGGAGAGATGAAATAAATCCAATATGGGCACAACATGCCTTCTTCACCAAACACCAAAGAAAACCAAATGGATACTAAAACTCCTGTCTGTAATTTCCAGATGCCAAAGATTAATCCGCAAATCATCTGCAGATAAATATGTTTCATAATCACTATTAATAGAAATTGAGTTGATGTGATATGTATGAGCATTGGCAAATATTCTTCGTGGACTGGCCTCAACCATTAGATCCATAGGCCTAAAGACTGGCACCTGTCAATAAGACACATGAAAAAAAGAAGTTACAAAAGGTTCAGTTTCAAATAGCAATTAAGATTCACAAAACTTCATTATTTTAGTTTTTGAGAACATAAAATAGAACAATATTACATAGATTTAGTTTTAAAAAGCAACTGATATTGATCCTTTCAAATGCTGAAGAAAAATGAACAATGTGGATAATATATCTTCTTTTACTGGTAGCAATACTATTAGAATTTGCAGTTCTTAGTTCCAATATTTTGCTTGAAAGACATGCCAAGTTAATAAATGTTTATGGTTCAAATTAAACAGGCTAAAAAAAAATTAACCCATAACATCTAACTTTGGGTATTTTTTAGCTACAACTAGAAGATTTGATCTACATCTACTTTTTTGATTTCCAAAGAAAATTTATCTTGAAACTTGACCTTGTAGTAGCTAACATGACAAACCAGAGATGAAGTCTGATGGCATGAAACACTGTCTTGTGGGTCCTGCTTCTGTCCCTGGCCAAAGTGAGACCTCTATGTAAGTCAGTTTCTATGTTTAAATGAGTTACTCAATATTCTACCTGATTACAGAACTACTGGGAAAGGGGAGACAGACTATAATTATTCCTATTCAAGCTCTGCTCAGGATTTGGGCTATATAATATGAATACAAACACTATCTGTGACATTTTATTCTTATGTACTTACTCGTAGTGTAGTAACTGTAGTAGGATCTCTATACCTTCCATCTTCCTCTTTCAGGTTATACCCTTCTGGTCTTTTGTCCCTTTCACTGATTTTCCATAATTTTATTGTTTTATCTGGGAAGAAAATAAAGCAAGTCCTTAAAATAAAAGGGTAGTACTGAAGAAGAAAAACATTTTGAGGCATTTAACATATGCTATTTCACATTTCATCTAAAAGGATTCCATGGGGAAAAAAAAAACAAAAACCCTAAGCTGACTTACTAAAAAATTTCCTATTATCAGCTGAATACCACACACACATAGAAATAAAGTACAAAGATCACAAATTTATACATTAGTGGCACTCATATAAATTCCATGTGATAGTCAAATCAAGTCACAGGTCTCTATCCCTATCCCTTAAAAGTAATTAAAGCTAGAGGGAAAAACTTGATATGCATGTGTGGTGTATGCAAACACATGTATGTCTGCACATACATGTACACATATACTCCATATACGCTCAGTATTGAATTTCGTATCAGGGTTCAGAAGTAGGAAACAGGGCCTGAAGAAAACTGATTAAAAGTATACATCCCCAAGTCCTTCAAGAAGAAACCAAATTCCTAGGTATCAAGGATATATAAAATGGCATCTGTTTAAAAACAAACTTTTGTTTTACAATTAAGCTTAGATTTATAGAAAAGTTACAAGAATTGTAGTGTTCCATATATCCTTTACCCAGTTTCTTCTGTCAACATCTTACGCAACAGTGGTACGTGTGTCAAAACTAAGACATCAACTTTGTATATTACTATTAACTCAACTACAGACTTCATTTGGAGATTTAACCAGGTTTTCCACTAACATTCCTTTTCTGTTCCAGAATTGAAACAACACTGCATTTAGTCATCAAGTTTCTTCAGTCTCTCTGCCTTTACGTTTCTCAGGCTCTCCTTGTTTTTCCTGATCTTGACAGTTTTGAGTGTTGGCGGTGAGGTACTTTCTAGAAAGCATATCCCTCAACTGGATTTGCCTGCTGTTTCCTCATGATCAGATTGAGACCATGGGTTTTCAGGAAAAGAACACAGAGGTGAAGTGACTTCTCACAGCACTGTTCAAGGGGATACAGCGGTATCAACATGACTTACAGCTGGTGGTGTTAACTTTGGTCATTTGGTTAAGACAATGTTTGCCAGGCTTCTCCACTATACAATGACTCTTTCACCCTTGCCATATTCTATTCTTTAGAAGTAAGTCACTAAATCCATCCTGTACTTAAAGGGAGAAGTAAGTTATACTCCCTGTAGGGAAGAGTATGTATCCACGTCTTATTTAGAATTCTCCTGCAGGAAGCATCCCTTCTCTTCATTATCCATTCAATTGTTTATTTGTATCACTATAAGCTCATGCACGTTGATTTAAAACTGTTATAATCGTAAAATAACATTCTTATAGAAAAGTATCATATTCCTAATGATCTTTCATAAGCAAAATGGTATAACAAAATTGTTTAGAACAGTATATAAAGCCATTTTATAAAAACAGTTAAAAACAACTCAGAGAGATGCCAGTGACTCTAGCCTGGTAGTCTCTGTAACGTAGAGAAGAATGATAGTTGCCCCTAAGGATGCCCTTCCCAATGCTGAAGTGTAAACAGAGAAAAGCTGCTAACTTTAATAATCTGTAATCTACTATTTCTTCTAAGCCCTATGTGTTCTTGCTTATAATTTTCTTGTACTTCAGTCATACATGTTCTATGTGTTAGCTTATATATGTATACAATTTATAGATAAGATACGAGCCTAGCCTAAATCTGTATTTTGAGAAGTATTTGTTCTAAATACTTGCAAAGTATTTGTGATGAGGATGACAACACCCCCACCCCCTCGTCCAGTTGTCTTGTGGCCTGTTTAAATCCATCCTCCTTATTAAAGATCCAAATAAAGAAACCACAATGTACTTATGAAACTTTCAGATGAGATGAAATTGGTTTGTGGTACCTAATATTGTTTACAGGAAGAAAGCTCTTTAAAAAATATTTTTTCCATTAACACAAACACAGGACACATAATGAATTAGGATGCATTTTTCAGTACAGGGGGGACAAGGCAGGCAGGAAATAAATTAGTATGTTAATAAATATGACATAAATTTTAAATCAGAATCCTAAGGCTGGGCGCGGTGGCTCATGCCTGTATTTCCAGTACTTTGGGAGGCCAAGACGGGCGGATTACGAGGTCAGGAGATCAAGACCATCCTGGTTACCACGGTGAAACCCCGTCTCTACTAAAAATACAAAAAATTAGCCGGACGTGGTGGTGGGCGCCTGTAGTCCCAGCTACTCGGGAGACTGAGGCAGGAGAATGGCGTGAACCCGGGAGGCGGAGCTTGCAGTGAGCCGAGATAGCGCCACTGCACTCCAGCCTGGGCGACAGAGCAAGACTCTGTCTCAAAAAAAAAAAAAAAAAAAAAAAAATCTGAATCCTTATGTTCTATAGCAGTGATGTTTTACTGGCTCGTAAGACAAAGTATGTGAGAATAATCAAACTCCATAAAACTGTATGTAAGATTATGTAAAAACACAGTTTTCAGTGGAGGGGTTATTAGATTCTCAAGATCTGTTCCTTCCAAAACGACCACCGGTGGCGTTCCCCTGAATTATCAACAATAATAACTAAAGGCACTGGAGAAGCTGCAGAAGAGAGTTCCTCTCACCACAAGCAGAGGGTATGAGCAGGGAAAACCATGCTGCCGTTTCCTTTGTGGGAATGCAGCTTTATGTAAGGCCCTAAAAACTTCTTATCAAGCAGTTAAGACACATCCTATTTATGAGTGTACTTTATATTATTCATATATGTAAGACTCATGGTCAACAGGTCAGTTTCATGTTTTCTGCCATGTAGGGGAATTAATGAGAATTCAGAGAGGCAAAAGAAGATTAAAGAGAAAGAGAAAACGCTTGAAGGAACATTAAATTAACTCAAGTTATAAGGTGACTATGAGGTCCTTTAAGTAAAAATGATCTGGGAAACCCAGTTCATATAATGATCATGGAAAGCCAATGCAAAGATTTTTATAAGATTAATTTTGGTTAATCAAACCTGGAAAGTTTGGTACTATTTTCCACCTTTCTCCCACAGTCGTAGTTTTTATATAGACCCCATTACACTGGTGGGGGGGGGGGGGGGGAGGTGCGGGACGCAGAGCGGAGGGTGGTGGTGGTACTATGCTTACAGAAAAAACTCACAGAGAAAAATACACAAAATATAAAAGATATCACTCAGAATTAACAGATGTTGACATTTTTCTCTAAATTTCCTTCTAGTTTTTCAAATATAGTTAAAGTCCTACTCCTCCTATCCTTTTCCCATCATACCCAGACACAACAGTTCCTATGATTGTCATAATCTGCTCTATCCTTCCACATTGGACCCTATTATTAAGCACTATTTTTAGCATTAAAAAATGCAGCCCCCAGTTAGTTGTATTTTACTTAGTGTTAAGAAACAAAAGACAAAAATCTACAATGCATTCTCTAATGTCTTTAAATAAGATTTAATCCACACAAGTTGAAATGGGATTTGCTTCCAAATAACACTGAGGAGAAGAGGAAGGAGAAGGATTTGAGACACAAACTGACCGTGAACTGAGGAGCATCGGAAGTGGATGATGAGCATGCAGGGCTTCACTATACTATTCTCTTGACCTCAGCCTACATTTAAAAAGTCCTCTTTATAAAAAAGCTGACATAGCCCTGTAAGAAACTGCCATGAAACATTCCAATATATAAAATGTTAACAACACACTTCCCTAGGAACATTTATTCTAAAAGTAGAAATTATATAAATGGTTTAGTTATGTATCATCTGATGTCACAGAACAAAATATTTGAAGCTATTTGAAGTAACTTAGTTTACCATATAAATTAAAACTGACCCCAGACTAGAAGCTAGCACATGATAGGAGTAAACTGTTCCCTCCACCCATGCTGCTGTGAGTTACAGGCTTTAAATAGTTACTTCTGTTTATTGTTCTTCTAATAAGGACAAGAGAGGGGAATGCAGTTTATTGTGGAAAGAGAGAAGGCAGAGGGTACGAATCCCAATGGACTGGCTGGGGAGAGCTTTCATGATCAGAAAACTGGGCATCCAAGAGGCGGCCAACACTGATGGCATCAGACATTTGTGAACAGCATTTTTAAGAACTCATACTGTGGACCAAGGGCATCAATTAGATGGAGGAAGTGCTAAATTTCTTCCCCTATTTCATCCCCAAAGTCATTTAAGTTTATATTCTGCAAATGGTTATGGTCTAGGTGTTAAAATTTGCTTTTTAAATTAATAGTGAGGGAATGAGAAAATAGGAGGAGGTTTCCTCTCACCCTAGCACCAACCTCAAAAAAGTTTTAATCACAAATTTTTATAGACTACAGCTACCAAGAAACTAAAGTATCTCCTCAGTCACTCTAATGATTCCCTTTAGACTCAAGACGCCAACGAAGTCCAAACAATTCACGGGAAAAAGTTTTTTATAAGAACAAAGAAAAAGAACCCAACTTATCATAAAGGATTTCAAATTCTGGTAGAGTCATTACTAACTTTTAATCCTCACTTAACTTTTCTTGGGCCAGGCATGGTGGCTCACACCTGTAATCCCAGCACTTTGGGAGACTGAGGAGGGGGACAGACTGCTTGAGCCCAGGAGTTCAAGACCAGCCTGGGTAACATCAGGAGACCCAATCTCTACAAAAAATGTTTTAAAAAAATTAGCCTGGTGTGGTGGCATGCACCTGTGGGTCCCAGCTACTCAGGAGACTGAGGTGGGGAGATCGAGGTTGCAGTGAGCTGTGATTACACCACTGCACTCCAGCCTAGGCGACAGACATTGTCTCAAAAAACAACAAAAACCTCTCCCTGGGCAAGTAAAACAGTAGGAGAGGAATCTCCTTCCAGCCATGTGGATTGCTGGGAAGAAGGCAATATGCTAATAGGTAGTCAAGTAAGAAGAGTGCTCTGAATGGAGACCATCCTTTGAGTATTATTTTGTATCTGCAGTTAGAAATACTCTGTGTAGAGTTCAGGAACACTTAAAAAGGAGGAATAAATTAACATTTATTGAGCACTTGCACTCATGACATATGTGAAGAGTTACTTAATATTCATAATAAAACTATAATAAAAAATTACTATCTCTACTTCGCTGCTGAGGAAAATTCAATTCAGTGTTAGTAACCTGCCCAAGATTAGGAGACTGAGAAATAGCAGAAATAGTACCTGACCTAAATCCAATGGTATAGCAGCCCATTCTTTTCGCTACAAATTGGGGGTGTAGAAAACAAAAAATTGCTATCTGAGAATCTTTCAGAGAATCTAAAAGCTGCAAGTGAACAGTAAAAAAGTAGAGTTTACATTCTGTATAGAAAAAAAGTCCTTTTTAAAATTATCTCTGTTAAATGATTCCTCTCCTAGTCTACAGGATTATGTGCAACAAGTACACACAGTGGGCACATGGAAAGAAAATACATATACTTACCATTGGTAGACAATAAAAACTGAGCAGCATTTTTCTGGGGTAACCACCTAATTTTGTTGATCTTTTCTTCTATTTCTAAACTTTTCAAGTAGTCAAACTCTGGTTCATGGCTCTGGAAGGTGCTGTAAACATTATATTCTCCTCTGCTATGAGACTGGATTTTGTTCTAAAATGAAAACAAAAATATATGAACCATTGTTGAAAAATATTTCAAAATAATCAAATATGTAATCAATTCCAAAGGACCCTGCAAATTCTCGATAGCCCATTAACTATGTCTTTATACAATTATGTTCTATTTTTTATATTTCTAAAGGCCTTCAAGGATTAAATGAGAAAACTTAAAGGGGAAAAAAGGCTAAATAACACTGAATAAATAAGCTCAATTCATTAGGGAAATAATGATGTTAAATATGGATCAATCTGATTGCTTTGATGGTATAGAGGCATACTGATGAAAAAAACTGAGCACCCATAATAAGGGAGTTCATCTAAAGAGTAATGACTAAAGAAAGGCTTGCCCAGAAAGAGCTAGATGAGGCACACCTTCTTTCTCTGCCCACTTTAGGGTCAACTCCCCAATCTGTTACTTAATATGATGTACTGTCTCCTTTTCCTTTCTGATGCCTGCCTTTTGGTTATTTCACTGCTGAAAGCTTAAAAAAAGAGCTCTTATAAATGAAGGGATCCCATTTGACCCCTGCCTCCCACCCCAAGACTGCTGTTCCAGACAGCTTTGTCACCAATCAAGTCCATCTTCAGCACCACCCAGCAATAGCCCCATGCACCCCATCAACTACTACTTACTCGCCTTTAATTTGCTTTCTCATCTTATGAACCTGGCACACACTGATGATTAATTTCATTTAGTATTACTTTGAAAGAACATAATTTAAGCTATCTCGTAAAGGGACTACTTATGAACTACTTTGGTTAGCATTAATATCTCAGCAAAAGTGAGAATTACAATCATATTCAGAATTCCATCTTTTATCACACGATTAAAAACATTTTCATAAAAAAATTTAAAACTAGTTCAGAGAACCACCTATGGAAAAAGTTTAAATAAAAGAATGAGATTACTGTCAACTATTTTAAATAAAAGTGAGTTATCCAGTGAAATGTTTATGACTTCTTAATAAAAACAGCCTATTACTATTCTCCATATCAAAAGGAAACTTCACCGAATCATCTTGAAAGTTTACGTTTTGGGTTGTTTTTTCCAGCAGCCTGACGATCTGGGTTGTTCATTCACGGATGGTTGTATTTAAACCTTTGGACAGCAGTATCAGTTATTAGAGGGCAAGTCTGCCAGTGTTAAGAATGCAGTGTCCCACAAAACGATCCACATATTGGGGACACACAAGGGGTAAAAATCAGACTCAGAGCCTTGGTCTCATCACCATACCCACACCCCAAATTAGACAGCCTATTGCATTAACATATATAAATACTCCAGTGTCACTTGAAAGCTCCACATATCTTCTACCTAAAATGACTCACCCAGTCTCACAAAGTTTATCATTACACTCTACAAGGAAACCACAATACCATTAAGCAGGCAACTCGATTTTTCATATAAACCCTGCGTTTTAGACTGGTTTTTCATCTAACACTTAAAGAGACTATAGTATATAGCACCTTGTACACTAGGGCGTAGAGGGATAGACAGAATCCCCACATTCAAGTGACCTGTGTACGTCAAACTTCAGTCAAAGTAGAAACTGGTTACGGTCTACACAATTAAGGTAAGCAGTATGAAGGGCCAAGAGCGAGCCACACATTGTATTTGATGAGTTAAGAAAAGCACAAAACTACAGAAATATTTTCTGAAACAGAACATGAACATCTTCCTGTAGACTCATGGACAACAACATGAGTCTACTAAACATGATCTCTTAGAGAATCCAAAAACAAAATCATAGAGATATATGGCAGTTTCAATAGACTGCAAGAAGTTCCATCTCTTTGCAACAGGAAATAAATATATGTATCATAAAAGGAGAAAATTCTGTCTATAAAGCTCAAGATGCCAGGCTAAGCACATGCACTAGCCTCCCCTCTCCTCTGAAACTTTACTAAAATTATCATAACAGAACTTTTAAAAACAAGTCCACAGGACAAAGAGTAATGGCAGAAATGACAGCAGCAGTAACAAAACAGAAGAGGCTATAAAACATGGGTACAATTGGTAACTGACAGCAGACTGCAGAGAGCTGCAACAGATTTTCCCTAACACTTTGGGAGGGGATGTTTAGATTATAATGACCATGATAGCACTGTTCCCCGCACGAACAAAGTACAGTGAGCAAGACTGAAATAAAAGAAACATAACCATATACTCAACACTGAGCCACTCAAATGAGAATGCATCAAAATCAAACAACGTTTTTGTTTTAAAAACCTCTCCTACAGTCATACAGAATTGTAACACATCCTTCAACAACTTATGCTGGCTTTACCTGCACAGCATTTTCACCTCCCTCTCTTTTCTTGTTTGCCTTTATGATCACTATGAGAATCATCTTCCTAACCATACAATCTATTTGCATGAAAGTTTCTACGGTAAGTTTAGATGTGCTTTATTCCCCAGCACCTATAACAGTACCTGGCACATGTAACAGGCATTCAATAAAGATTTTCAAAGCAGGACTTATAATGAGGTATGTCACATACTTTACATACATTACAAACACAGGACACAAAACCAGTATCACACATTTTCAACACAGATGCAAAGAGAATTCACTAAAGGGCATCATAACCAAGTTTTAAAGCAAAGTCATAAAGACTATGTACTGGCACGAGGATAGACCAATGTGCCAATGAAACAGAACAGATGGCCCAGAAACAGGCCTAAATGATGACAAAGGTTGCCTTGCTGGGCAATGGGGAAAGGATGGTCTTTTCACTAAATGGTGTTGACTAGTAAACAGGTGGACTATTCATAGGAAATAAAATGAAGCTCGACCCCTTCCCTAAACCACTCATGTAAAGTGATTACAGATGAATGAGAGATATAAATGTGAAGGTACAATAATCAAGTCCTAGGATAACACAACCCAAGAGAACTTTTCTGCAATGATGGAAATCGTCTGTATCTGTGTTGTCCAGTATGGTTTTGCCACTAGTCAAGCTGAGCACTAGGCACACACTGAGCACCGAAAATGTGGCTACTGCAACTAAGGAAGTTAATTCTACAATTTATTTTTAACAATTTAAATGTATTTATTTATTTATAAGGTGGTAAGGCTGACTTTATTTAAAGAGGGCCATGGAGACAGGGACCACTGCAACAGGGTCTTGCAGCGGGGGAGAGAGAACAGACTCGACTCCCCATTAATTTAAATAGCCACATGGATCTAGTGGCTACAGTACGAATCATCCAGTTCTAAAAGGTAATGGGAATAATTTCCCGGACCTTGGGGTTGAAAAGTATTTCTTATACAGGACAGAAAAACCAGTAACCCTAAGAAAAATACTGATCAACTGTATTATACTAATAATCTCTATTTATAAAAATATACTATTCAAAAAAATGAGAAGGCAAGTCACAGAATGAAAAATACTTCTAAAAAAATGCGTGTGTTTTTTTTTTTAAAAAATGGGGTCTCGCTCTATTGCCTAGCCTGGTCTCGACTTCCTGGGCTCAAGTGATCCGCCCAACTCAGCCTCCAAAAGTGCTAGGATTACAGTGAGCCACTGCCCCTGGCTCCTCCAACAAATGTAACTGAAAAAGAGTTCATCTGCAAAAAGTGTGAAGAAAGTCTACAAATCAGTAAGAAAAATGACACACAACACAGTAGAAAATTGTAAGAGATTTCGACAGTCACTTCCAAAAGACAATATCCAAATAGCCAATATAAAAAGCAGCTCTGGCCAGGAGTGCCTGTTACCCAACACTTTGGGAGGCCAAGACAGAGGATTGCTTGAGGCCAGGAGTTCAAGATCAGCAACACAGTGAGACCATCTCTACCAAAAAAAGAGAAAAAAAAAATTAGTCAAAGTATGGCAGTGCATGCTTGTACTCTCAGCTACTGGGGAGGCTGAAGTGGGAAGGACTACTTGAGTCCAGCAGTTTGAGGCTGCCGTGAGCTGTAAGCGTACCACTGCACACTCCAACCTGGGCAACACGGAAACACCCTGTCTCAAAACAACACAACAACAACTCCATCTCAATGTGAATCACGAAAGTAAGCATAAGGTCGGATGTGGTGTCTCACACCTGTGATCCCAGCACTTTGGGAGGCCGAAGCGGGCAGATCACCTGAGGTGAGGAGTTCGAGACCAGCCTGGCTAACAGAGTGAAACTCTGTCTCTACTAAAAATACAAAAATTTAGCTGGGCATGGTAGTGCATGCCTGTAATCCCAGCTACTAGGGAGGCTGAGTCAGGAGAATCGCTTGATGGCAGGAGGAGGTTGCAGTGAGCGAAGACTGCACCAACTGCATTCCAGCCTGGGTGACAAAGTAAAAAGACTTCGTCTCAAAAAAAGAAACAGTAAATACAAACTTAATTCACACCCACAAAGTGTTAAATTTTAAAAGACCGATAATACAACACAAAGCACCAGCAAAGATGTAGAACAGCCATAAAATTTATATACTGTTCACAAGAATAAAATTAGCAGAACTTTTTACTGTGATGTCTGCTAACAGTGAATGCCTATCCTACGGCACAATAATTCTACTCATGACTGTACAGCAAAAAACATGAGTAAGAATGTTCACAGCAGCATTATTCATAATGGATAAACTGTGGATTCCATTTATTCAAAGTTCTAAAACTACAGGCCAAAATAATTGTAAGAAGACAGGCTCATAAAGGAGAGGAAGGGAAAAGAGAAGGGTTTGTGGAAGCGTGGGAAGTTCTATTTCTTGACCTAAATAAATGTTTGCTATGTAATAATCTGCTAGTGTTTTATGTACTATTCAGTGTATATTTAAATAAAGATTTAAAACTATATACCACACATATGTTGCAGCCCCTATGGAAAACAATGTGGAGATTGCTCAAAAAAGCTAAAAATAGAACTACCATATAATCCAGCAATCCCACTTCCAGATTTTATCCCAGAGAACTGAAAAATGGGACCTCAGAGAGGTGTCTGTACAGCCACGCCCATTACAGCTTTATTCTCAAGAGCCAAAAGGTGGAAGTAACCCAATCAATGGTTCCAACAGTCTCTTCATCTCCCTAACTGGGAGGCAGTATTTCAACCTGAGAAAACACTGACAATACATAAAACTAAACATTACAAAGTGATATGTACAACATGAGTCTCCTTCTGTAAAACAAAACAAAAATCCCTGAGAAAACCACACACACACACACACACATACATACATTCCCCCCACCCACTAAGAAATAAAACTAAGCAATATTTCCTCTTAAATGAACAAAAAATTAAAAATGTGATAATGACCACTGTTTTAGTGACAAAAAGACAAAGTCACATACTACTGGTAGAAGTATAAGCTATTCCCACAAGCCACAAGTTTACTGAACCTTGTCACCTAAGTTATAAGATGGAACATGTTCTTCCCAACTATTCAAGTAACCCTTTCTACTCAGTGGTTCCAACAGTCTCTTCATCTCCCTGACTGGGAGGCAATATTTCAACCTGAGAAAACATGGACAGTACATAAAACTAAACATTACAAAGTGATATGTACAACATGAGTCTCATTCTGTAAAACAAAACAAAAATCCCTGAGAAAACCACACACACACACACACACACACACACACACACACACACACACACACACAGACTGGTGTTCATTCTTCATTCCTGTTATGGGATGATTTTGATTTTATTCTTTGTGGAAAATGATACACATTTTTCATATTTTCTACAATAAACATACTAAGAATAGTCAAGAGTTAAAGGCAACTTCTGAAAAAATTTCACTTAACATTTTGCAACAGCTACTTCTAAATGTAAGTAACTCCACTGTGCTTTTACAGGCTTGGGACCAGAAGTGTTTCAGATTTCACATTTTCTTCCATATTTTAGAATATTTACATATACATGATATTATCTTAGGGAGGGGACCCAAGTCTAAATATGAAATTCAGTTGTTTTGTATACACCTTATACATTATAGCCTGAAGGTAATTTTATACAGCATTTTAATTAATTCTGTGCATGAAACAAAGTTTTGACTGTGACCCATCACATGAGGCCAGGGGAATTTTCCACTCGTGGTATCACGTCAGCACTCAGTAAGTCTCCAATTTTGGAATACTTTGGATTTGGGGTTAGGAATGTTCAACCTGTCCTAACTTTCTCCTTCCTTAAATGAAACTCTGCAAAAATGTAGGACATATTTACTTTGCTCCATGAAAAAAATTTAAAAATTTAAGAAAATATTAAATGTATTTTACTTTGATCTCATATAACAGAAAATAAATGAATATTTTTAAGCCTCCAAATAGAACCCTACTAAAACTTACTGTTTATTAATGTTCATCTTCTATGTAGTGTAAGCAGTCATTTGTTTTATATTTTACAGCAGTATAAAAGTATTTTAAAAGAGTCAGTGTTTTGTGAAATGGCCATTCAGGGATAGTGGCAGAAATGGTACAAAACAAAATTAAATGATAGCTGATAACTACTCTCAACACATTCAGAAAATATGGGGAACTTTCTAGAATAAAGCAAAACACAAGTCATTCGATGAAATAAATGGAAAAGAAATCTCAAAACTTTCTCTAAACTAATGATAGTCATGGAGCACTTCAAGATTTTGCAAGGCCTTATTATAAATTATATTCAGTAAGCTAATACTCATTCACTGAGTGCCTATTATGTATTATATACTAAGTGCAATTTGGAAGCATATCAGTCACAATATCCTATCAAAAAAACAATATAGTGGGAGAGAGATCTGAATGAAGGATACCTGGTTGAATCAAATCAACAGCATTATTATTTGTCTATAAGACAGTCAAATAAAATTTAAAGGAAATGCATAAAATACAACTAATATAACGTTTTAAAACCTAAAGTTGTTAATGTGCTTTCACTCAGATTATCAAACTAGCTAGAATGTCTGTTTCAGACTATGCTACAGATTAAGTGATAAAGTTACATAGGAGGAATGCTTATTCTACCTTTTACACATTACTGAAAGGAATGGAAAAAAAACCCTCCATGCACATGCGCGTGGACACACACACACCCCCCACACAAAAACTGCCTTGCTCAGATGCTGGTGCTCTTCCCAGTTCTATCAGCAACCAAGGAATGGAGGCAGATCTCAAGGCTCTCCAACCTTGTTTCTCTCAAAATGGAATTTCAATGTAACTTGGAACCTTAAGGAGTTGATTTCTCTCTGACAGAAGATTCAGATGAACCCCAAATGGTATTAGATGTAACAACAACAACAACAAAGTCTTTTTACTACTTGTGTCTCTTTCCTTTTGAAGTTCATAAAATATAACAATCCCCTGGATCCTGTTTTCTTCATGCGTTAAATACAATTTATTCTCTCAGTGCAGGATAGTTTTGGGAACTTAATGCAAAAGCAAGTAAAGTTCAAATATTAATTTCTCTTTCAGACAAGGATCAAGCCCAATCAGTGCAAATTCTATCATTTAGAAACAACATGATGCAGGTAAATGCATGACACCCTGGCATTTGAGGCGCCTGATTTCAGACTCTTTTCTGTGCCTCAAATGGGAGAAATAACAAGTAAGATTGCACCAGATGGTCTTCAATGTCCTTTCCACTGGTTAACATTCTAATAAGAAAGGCCTTCCTACCCCCGATAAATTGACTACAGATGAAGTTCACTAGAAAATTCCCCTTTGCAAAGGCACAAGTCAAATCCTTGATAACTAGATACTAAGAAACCTGCAACAACCTCTACTCGGATCAAGTATTTACTTTGAACAGGTATAGAGACATATTTGAGAAAGAACCCAATTTCAATACATTTCAAAACTTATCTACACAACTCAACTGTAAGAAGGGACAAATAAAGTAGAAAGACTAGTAGAGTTCACTATCCTTGAATAACACTTTGAAAAGCTAAAACACAGTGAAGTCTAGACACAACTCTGCAGAGACTGATCTAATGAGCATTTTAAATCCGTGTGAAAAAATTTAATAATGTAATAACCAGCTGGGTGCAGTGGCTCAAGCCTATAATTCCAGCACTTTGGGAGGTCAAGGTGGGCAGATAATTTTAGGCCAGAAGTTTGAGACCAGTCCGGTCAACATGGCAAAACCCTGCCTCTACTAAAAACACAAAAATTAACCAGGCATGGTGGTGCACATCTGTAATCCCAGCTACTCGGGAGGCTGAGGCATAAGGATGACTTGAACCCGGGTGACGGAGGTTGCAGTGAGCTGAGATCGTGCCACTGCACTCCAGACAGGGTGACAGAGCGAGACTCTCTAAAAATAAAATACTACTACTACTACTACTACTACTACTACTACTACCACCACCACCACCACCACCACCACCACCACCACCACCAGTACCAACAATAACCTGGCTGGCAATCTGAGAACGGGTGGGGAAGGTGGAAGAGAAGAAAATCACTTCATCACATGATTTAGGGTAATAAAGTCTAACTAAATAATAAATTTAAAAGGGAACAAAAGAATGTTTAAATAACCTGTGGGCAGAAAAACAAAAAGTAAAATAAAATTTAAAGGCAGCCAATCAAAAAAGCTGAAAAACATAATGCCTGAGAACAACAACTGACGCCCTCTCTCACAACATGTGGCCCATCCAAATCCAATAAATACACCACTAGAAAAAGAGGGCATAGAACAAGATGCTTTAATTATTGGGAGTATTAAAGGGTAAAGTAAAACCCAAATCCAATGAAATAATGTATTTTCAATCACCAAGTTGCTACTTTTATTTCTTTAGAAAGAGGGAAAAACACAGTAACCGCAAAGGGGCAGTCTCTCACCTCCCGACCCTGAAAAAAGAAGCAGAAATAAACAATCTAGGAATCTAACAACAGAGATGAGATCAAATAAACAACTATGTCATGTCATGTCATTACACAGATGATGATACAGAAAATTTAATGACATGAAAAGGTATTCACTATACAGTATGTGAGAAAAAAATCATACAACCCTAAATTTATAATCAGATATTTAGAAAGATACGCCTTTGGTATATATCAAAAGTTCTTATTTTTGTTTGGCGGAGTTATACATGCATTCTTTGCCACTTATTCATATTTACTAATTTATCTACATTGAGCATAATGAATTTATAATTAAGAGGGAAAAATTATTACTAAGAATACAATGAAATGTTTTATATGGGTGAGGCGGGGAGAGCAGGGGAAGAAGGAGGAAAGGTAAATAAATTCCAAATTTATTAATTAATTTAATAATTAATTCCAAAATCACTGGCCATTATTAATTTCATAGATTTGGAGTTGTTTTTGGTGGAGAATTTCTTTTTTTTTTTTTTGAGACGGAGTCTAGCTCTGTCGCTCAGGCTGGAGTGCAGTGGCCGGATCTCTGCTCACTGCAAGCTCCGCCTCCCGGGTTCACGCCATTCTCCTGCCTCAGCCTCCCGAGCAGCTGGGACTACAGGCGCCCGCCACCTCGCCCGGCTTATTTTTTTGTATTTTTAGTAGAGACGGGGTTTCACCGTGTTAGCCAGGATGGTCTCGATCTCCTGACCTCGTGATCCGCCCGTCTCGGCCTCCCAAAGTGCTGGGATTACAGGCTTGAGACACCGCGCCCGGCCTTGGTGGAGAATTTCTTGGGGACAGGTTGAGCATACCTAATCTGAAAATCTGAAACCCAAAATGCTCCACAATTCGAAACTTTTTACTGTCAACATGACACCATAAGTGGAAAATTTCACACCTGGCCTCATGTGATGGGTCACAGTCCAAACTGTTTCATGCACAAATTATTTAAAATGTTGTATAATTACCTGCAGGTCATGTGTATAAGGTGTATATGAAACAAATGAATTTTGTGTTCAGGACTTGGTTCCCACCCCAAATATATCTCATTATGTACATGCGCAAATTCCAAAATCCAAAAACATCTGAAATTTGAAACACTTCTGGTTCCAAGCATTTCAGATAAGGGATACTCAACCTGTACAAGAAACACGGTTAATTCGGATTTCTGCTCAACGGGTAAAATTAGGTACCCACTGAGCAGGTATTTTAAATATTTAAAATACATGACATTTTGCTTTTGGAAAATGTAATACCCTAAGGAGCCCCAAAAGATTAACAGGTAGCTGACAAGAATCTGATGGCAGTCTGGACAGAAATCTGGACACTAAAATTAGGCTGAACAAGAAGAGATGGCTGGGCAAATGCATGAATTTGCCCAGGACTAGAACCAAGGACTAGAACCAAGGACTAGAACCAAGGCTGTTCTTCAACTCTCAGTCCATTTCCCCCTCTAATGCCTATGACAGAAAACAGATCACTCATTAATAGCTCATGTTAAAAAGTCTAAAGATCACGTACTTTCCTCATTAGGTATAAAGTAATGAGACTGATTTTCCTGGGTGATTTTTAACAATTAGGCTCATTATACCAAACAGGACTAAAGATTTTTTCATTTTAAAATCAATAGCCAGCACTGTGAATACTCATCTCAATTTATACAAAATTAGCTTTTACCCACTTACCTAGCAGGGTGATCTTGGAAATGTTATGTATCCTCTCTAAGTCTCATTTTATTTATAAATTTGTAATATATCAGGATATAGTAAACATACAAACATCTTTGTTATTTTGCTGTGACAATTAAGTAAGATTGAGGGATTTTGGCAGAGGGCCTAGCACATAAACTGCTGCTACTATATCCAGGTCAGAGTGCGCAAAGCCATGAGGTGGAAATCAGGATATGTGGCTTCTGCAGTACGGGATCACTTCCCTACCAACTGTATGACTTTGGATGGGTAATCTGGTACCTGGGCCCCCAGCTGGCAAAAGGAAACTGCACTGCCAGGGGTTATAACTTGGGGGCTCATGGACACAAGGGTCCAACAACAGAACCCAGGGATGTTGTAAGCCTGGATGGGGGTGGGGGATGGGGGAGGGCAGAGAATGTACACATTTATTTTCACTAACTTCCAGTTAAATTTCAGCATTTCTTTTGATTATGGGCACAGGTAACAAACTGCATACAGTATTAGCAATTCATGTGACTTCTGTCACACACAAATGACATTTTAATATCATAATCCAGCTGTTATCCGCTTAAAACATACATTACTCAATTATGAATATTTTGGTAAATTATTTCAACCTTTATGATCTCAAATATTTTATGTAATTAAAACATTCTGGCAGGGCACGGTGGCTCATGCCTGTAATCCCAGCACTTTGGGAGGCTGAGGTGGGTGGATCATGAGGTCAGGAGATCGACACCATCCTGGACAACATGGTGAAAACCCATCTCTACTAAAAATACAAAAATTAGCCAGGTGTGGTGGTGTGCACCTGTAGTCCCAGCTACTTAGGGGGCTGAAGCAGGAGAACTGCTTGAACCCTGGCGGCGGAGGTTGCAGTGAGCTGAGATCGCACCACTGCACTCCAGCCTGGGCGACAGAGCAAGGCTCCATCTCAAAAACGAAACAAAACAAAACAAAACACATTCTGAGAAGTCTACAGGATTTGCCAGGCTATCAAAGGAATTCGTGGGACAACAACAACAAAAAAAGTTAAGAATCCCTAGAAAGCCCTATAAATTTTAGCTCTTACATTCTATGAATGCACCATATACATACACATTCTTGAGGAGCAGGATAGAAATCTGCATTTTATTTATTTTTATTATTTTTTGAGACAGAATCTCACTCTGTCTCCCAGGCTGGAGTGCAAAGGCACCATCTCGGCTCACTGCAACCTCTGCCTCCCGGGTTCAAGTGATCGTCATACTTCAGTCACGCAGCTGGGATTACAGGCATGTATCACCAGGCTCAGATAATTTTTGTATTTTTATTAGACACAGGGTTTCACCATGTTGGCCAGCCTGCCCTCAAGTGATCTACCCGCCTCAGCCTCCCAAAGTGTTGGGATTACAGGCATCAGCCGTGGCCCCCAACCCAGAAATCTGCATTTTAAATACATGCAAACATTTTGAACCCTATATAATTTAGAAAGAGAATACTATCATATTAACAATACTTTCCATTCTTTTGTGAAAAGCATGCTTTTTAAGGTTTCTTCTGTATCCTGTTAAGGAGTTTTGGGAATACCACATTAAGAATAAAAAAAGCCGGAGGGTTTGAAATCCAAGAAATTTAGCAGCAGCCCTAGAAAACAAAAATCAAAGGCCCCATACCAATCTAGAAAGATTGTAAGAAGTGGAAAGAGGTACAACCTCCCTCCTCACCTTACGCCTTAGCTGTCCCTTTAACCGAGCACCCATGCCCCCACACTACCTTACAAGGTACATCACAAAGTCTCAGAGAAACTGAAGGTCTGAACAACCCAAACTCAGTAGGAAACCAGCTACTTTGACAACTGCTAATCACTTGATTTGAGCACCCATGGAAACAACAAAAGTCCCTAAAGCCTAGAGAACATCATTATCCACTTTAATAGCTGTTCGGACTTCCCCTCAAAACCCTGTATTAATATTTTCATTAACAAAAAGAATATACCCTATCATTCACTTTGCTGTCGAAAGCTATTAGAAGCTGTAAAAATAATATGGGTCACTTATAGCAGGTCATGCTATAAAGAACACTGGATTTGTTATCAGAATTTTAGACTCTTACTGACCACATGATAGCTGTGATTACATCAGGAAAATCACTTTACTTTTGTGCCTCAAGTTCTTTAGGTGCCCTGATTCTACAACAGAGATTCTGTGTAGCAGAATACCTATACAAATATATTAGTTATAAAAAATGCTATTAAATGAAGCTAAAAATATTCAACAATTATCAGTCTGAAATATACTCAAACCAAATGAAGAGCCTCTGAATGACTACTCAGTTTCTTCATGTTATGATTGGGGAATAAATGGACAGGCAGCAAGAGGACACAGATACCCGCCTGGATCACAGTAAGAAGACTAGCTACTTCTGAAGGGTAAAATAAATGAAGCAGACACGAGGGTTTACAGATGTCAAAGTCTGACGTACCAAGTTCTCTGCTGCTGTTATATGATCTTTTCTTCTTCCAAGTAAAGACAATAAAAACGAGTGGGTGGAGATATTTTGATCCCCAGTAAAGTCAAGTTTAAGAAGAAACCCTGCCACTATGTAAGAGAATAAAGCTACAACAGATCAAATGCCAGTGTGTTCTGCAAACAAGGCTAGCACCATTATCAGAGTGTAAGAAACATTAGGCGCCAGTGTACTCTGGAATGAACATATAATAGTTGGATTGAAAATCAGAGACCCAAATCCTAATCTGATTTTTGCTACTAAATGAAGTAATATAACTTTGTTAAATAATTTTTTTCTGAGATTTTATCTACAAATTAGGAAAAGACTATTTTTCACTTTTCAAACTGTAACACTATCTTATAGATACATAGATGTGAATTCATAAAATCTCATCCAATTACATTAGGTATTGAAAATAAAGATGCCTCTAAGTGTAAAGTATACATATTTATGACCAGTGACATAGATCCTGAAGACAACACTGTATTAGAAGCTCTAATGTAAGACAGGGCTTTAAAATGTAGAAAATTAGATAGGCAAAACACACCAAATTCATAGTCAAGATCAGGTTTCAGGAGTGAAAAGTCAATCACCACCATCAATCTTACTCTATCACTTAAAAACATACCGATATTTACACCACTAAGTAATTCTCAAAAGACATGTTACTGAGTTTTTACAAAATTCTCCGTTTTGAATTCTTAAATATGGTTAAGAAGAATGACACACGAAATGGAGGTCCTGTTTTTTCCTACCAATGGCCCTTCTCAAAAAGTTAATTCTGCTCATTTCTCCTTACAAGAATATGTATTTAAAATACTAGCACTTTAGAATCTTCAGTGGGATTTCAGAAAAGAATCATGGGAAATGATTATCTTTAAAATAATTTTGTCTTATTTTCTAATACAAGTAAAATGAGCAATTTCAGTTAACTATATGTTAGACCTTTAATTCCAAATTAATATATTACTAACAGCCTTTAGGAAAATACTAAATACTAATACTCTGACTACATTACCAAACCCATATTAAAGCAAACATTTCCCTCAATTAAAAAAATTTTCAGCCATTTTTTCCCACACTTGATTTTGACTTGAACAACGACCACAGGAGATGAAAATGACTTCATTCTCAGGTAAAATACTTCCAAATTAGCTTTTAGTTGACAAACTTGTATTTGTGACAATGATACAATGCCCTCATTAAAAATGAAGACTTTCTGAAAGCCTCAGAATGTTATGCCTAGGGCAAAATCAATTTTTACAAGTTTTTCTCAAATACTTTTCTTTAAAATAAAAGTAAAGTGTGGAGAGTCATTAACTTTCAGGAAAAAATATATTCAAGGGCGGAGAACACCTATGGGAAGGTCTGTGCTAAACTCCAGATAAAAACATTCACATTTTGGTTATCCAGCATGAAAAACAGCAAAGAACACTGAAAAACGACATGTCAAAAGTTCTGGGTACTGCTTGTTAGTTCTGCCACTAAGTAATAAAGTAATCTATTTATATCTTGGCTTTCCCGTTAGTAAATAAAGGGAAATTATAATGAAATTCTAATGTAAGCTTCCATGTCAACTCTAAGTATGTCAAGATTCTTATGGTCAAGTTTTTGGCTACTTAAAAACAGAAAACTGATTTAGCCCCCCCTTCCCACGAGACCATTCTTTGTCAAGCAAAGCTTGAGTCTTATTTTCATATTTTCTGCCAACCAAAAAAATAATAATAATAATAATAAAAGACATATTTAGTGTTTGTGCATCTTCTAATCAGACACTATTAACCATTTCTTTTAAAATTAAATTA
Organism: Chlorocebus sabaeus; assembly: GCF_047675955.1. NCBI lineage: Eukaryota > Metazoa > Chordata > Mammalia > Primates > Cercopithecidae > Chlorocebus > Chlorocebus sabaeus. The sequence goes on along the minus strand of NC_132911.1, from coordinate 25,931,567 downwards.
CCTACCTCACTGGGGTGTTGTGAGGATTAATTCATTAGTGTTTGTAAAGCACTTTGAGATCCTCAGGTCAAAGGCGCTATAGAAGTGCAAAGTAGTAGTATTATTACTAGATTCTTTGCTTATTTAAGGAATTTTACAATCCTTTAAAACCTAACTCTGTGTTATGATTTAGACATGTATTTGTAAAACCCTGCAATTTATCCACATTACTTTTAAACTTTTAAAATATATTATAAATAGGGGCAGAATGTTTCAAAACAACTGATTTTAATGGTTAAACTCTGATCTACAAATGGAAGGAGAGAATGAATAAGAAAAAACCAAGTGTGACAAATTTTGTTTAGCACAAAATTTTTAGTGAGAAATCTGGTCAATTAAATTTAGAAGTGTGCCTAAGTTGTAAGAAAAACAAAACAAAAGCCCACTTTAATTACAGATTCTGCAATTTTCTTTCTTCAAAAAGATAGCACTGCATTTTTAAGTTACTTTACATGCATGTACATGCAACTGTCATTTAAACCTTTACATTTAAATCATTGTAACAGTATTAGTATGAACTGACATCAAAAAAATTGAGCTGCTTTTTCTTTAAACTAGCCTCTCACCCCTCAATTGTACAAAGTAAACCAAGCATTGAGAAGAAGTCAAAGCAACTTTGCTTTACGGAGTTTTAAAGGAAAAATTATAATGAAGGGCCAAGACTTCAAAATCGTTAAAATCTTGGATTATTCCATCACTTTCCACCCCCTTCTCTAATCAAGTATTTTTACAATTAGTGTTATGTTTTTAAACCAAAACAACATACGCTCATGTACACACATGCACACATACAAAGCTAAGAGAACCAGAGCTGTCTATATATTGGACATTGTATTCAATAAACACACACTTCTTTAAAAATTCCAACATCCTCTGATGAGATTCTCCAGTGCAACCCAAGCTCTAGTCCCACGATCAAACCGAAATTTAGACAATAAACTTTAAACACTTACCTCCTGCTCTTGTTGAAAGATGACAACTCTACCACCTTTATCTCCTGTTGCTAGTAATTCTCCAGAATGATTAAATTCTACTGTAGAAATTATATCTGCTGTATAATTGAGACAAAACAAAAAAGATATTAGTTTTTTTTCCTGACTCACTAGTTTCAGAACTTAGCATGTTTTCCAAACATTCCAAGTCTATGAAGTGTATCTTTGAAGTACATCAACCACCCATCAGAAATAACATGAATCTAAAGTTCTTTCATATTTTGATCCACTAAAAAAATTCTCCTCAGAATAAACCAGTATGAAACTATTTTAGCAGAGAATACAACAAATAATAGCTTATTAATATTTCACTAAATTTGTGAATGCAAAGAAATCAACAATTTGTGAAACATTCTGATAGCACCCTTAAACATCATCCTGCTAATTTTCTTAAATACATTTGATAAGCTTGTTTATGCAAATGCAAATAATCATCTATAATAAAGGCACATATTACTAACAAGGGGAAGGAATTTTAAATGTATAAATACTTTCAGATGGAATTTTAAGTCATAAATTCAAAATCGTGGCTTCAAACAATTGTTTGCAAATGGATCCCGCTTTTTGATAGCAGAAATGCTTCGTGCTATGTGCCTGCAATGTGCACGGCTCCTCCAGCTCCACCACACTACAGGGCCACTAGGATCAGGCATGTCACATGGATTCTACCAACTCGGTGCTGACTTTACAGTCACAATCAAATAAAACTGTCAGGTTTTTTTTCTTGCTTTTTCACACTAGAGCCCTTTTCCTAAGGAAAAAAAGTCTAAATTACAGAAATGGGCATAAGATAAAGCAAAAACACGGTACAATTCATCACTGTGTTATTAACAAGTTCTTCACTATAAAGCTTTAAGCTAAATTAGAAAAGCCCCTATCATATACATTTAAAATAAGTCAGTTTTATAAGAGAACAGCCATCCTTTGGTCTACAGTAGCTTACTGTTAAGAATTTAAGAATCTGACGATATATATACTTAAAAATTTTAAATGTACTGACATGTATTTTACCAATAACCTATCCAAGCACTGCATTTCATAATTTTCTTTAGCAATTTTTTAAAGTTCAGATTTTGAAAAGGTTTCTTTGCTTCCTCCATTGTTTAGGTCCAAGGCATTTAATCTTTTTTAACTCTTTCAGAATCTACCAAAAGTTACAAATGCTCTCCCACGAAATTGCACATATTTAAGTGCTCATAAAAATGTGCATATTATCTCAGACTGTTTGGACAATACCTCACCACCAGGTTAAAAAACCCCTGGCTACATCACAGTGGTTACCAAGAAAGAATAAACTTAATATGTTCACTGCTTACCTAACGCACAAGGCGTAAAACTGAATATACCAGGCTAGTAAGTAAAGCAAACACCAGCAAGTACTGAGAAGTCGTTTGATTAGGAGTTCTGTACTGTACTACTGACTTCTACAGCAAATAAAGGATTAAAAATATACAAAGTCCCTGCACTTAAAGCACATTAGAGTACAACTTGGGGAGATAAGTAGGAGCAAACAGTAGCAGACAAAAAATACTGAATCAAATTTTATTTGAGTGTTAGGCTTTAAAATCAAAGAATACAAACATACAGAGTCAAGATTATCTTTAAATTCAAATCCCTCACACAGACACTCTGAAGACACAAATTCTTTCCCGTAAGTACAGCTCAGACAATTTTCCCTACAGCATTGATAATTTGCTGTTTTTTAGGCTAACCATCAAATGAACTAGTTAATTTGAATATAAAACCATGCTGTACCAAAAATACCTATCTTTGATCTCTAGAATATGCTCTCAGCTTGGTGAAAATGCTCACATCTGAAACCAATACCAGACTCATTCTCCTGTTCAACTCAGTGGAATAATGGGCCGAGTTGCCCATTACTTATTTTATTTCTTTCCCAGGTCCAAGGTGTTGCATCCACTTAACCACAACTCCTGGTCAGGTTGATGAGCTGTTACAACTATCACTTAGTAAGGGAGATGTCAATGACCATGGCATGACTAGCCTGAAGCAGTAAAGTTAGATGGGTAGGTTTGGTGCAGGATTTAAAAATAAAAAATAAAAAAGGCCTGTTTACCAGGCTGGAGTGCAGTGGCACAATCAAGTCGAACTCCTGGGCTCAAGTGATCCGCCCACCTCAGTCTCTTGAATAGCTGGTACTACAGGTCTGCACCACCATGCCTGGCTAATTTTAAAAAATTTTTTGTAGAGACAGGGTCTTGCTATGTTGCTCAGGGTAGTCTCAGTTTATGGCTTCCAGTGATCCTCCCACCTCAGCCTTCCAAACTGTGGGAAGTTTGTAAGAGCCACCATACCTAGCTGGGCTCAATTTCTACTAAGGAAGAAACCTTAATATTCCTTAAGTGAACTGAATACAGAAAACCTAGAGATGATTAAGTCAGTAAGGACAGCATTACAGTAAAACTACTGAGATTTCAGACTGAGGGGTGGGGTGGGAAGGCACATCCCATGCCAATTTATTAATTTTTTTAGATGGGGTTTTGCTTTGTTGCCCTGGCTGGAATGCAGTGGTTCAATCATACCTCACTGCAGCCTTGACCTCCCGGGTTCAAGCAATCTTCCCATATCAGCTCCCCAAGTAGCTGGGACTACAGGTGTGGACCACCATGCCAGTCTAATTTTTTTAATTTTTTATAGACAGGGTGTTGCCACGTTGCCCAGGCTGGTTTTGAACTCTTGGCGTCAAGAGATCCTCCTGCCTTGACCTCCCAAAGTGCTGGGATTACAATGAACCACAAAACACAACACCCGGCCCTTATCTATTTTATTATAAGACAGAACAAGAATCAAGTAATAAAGCAGTAGGTACAATATTCCAAACTGAAGACGGGACTCACACAACCAGTTATAATGTAATCACTGAACATGCGAATGGAAGAGAAAGGTGAAGGGTATATGGGGAGAAGAAAAAGACTTGATTGCAAGATGCAACAGAAACAAGACATTTGCTCCAATAATGTATCACTTCTAATGGCAGGAACAATTATTTTATGATGACATTTTTAGCGTAAAGTGATGTGGTATGTGTTTAGCAGTGAACTAGTTTTGTAGCAAGGGTAAAGAATTTTAAGAGGGGCCCTTGTGTAAGGGTGAGGAATCCTAGAAACAACTGGCCCAAACAGCAAGTGGCTGGACATCAGGAAAGGGACAAGAACCAAAGATTCACACAATAAAAGTCAACTCACTATAAAATCCTTGAGGGAAATAAATACTGGATGAATGGATTACCAATTTTTAGATTTTCTTAAGACACTGGTGTTTGTTACTATTTATCTTGCCAAAAGCCAATAAACAGAAAGTTTTAGAAACAGCCAACCAAGTCACTTTTTATCTGAACAGTGTAATTTTATTTCGGGGAGGGGTAGATGGACAGATTCATGGTCTCCTTGCTGAGATTTTTATACTGCATATATTTAATGTGACCATAATTCTGGTAGGAAAAGTATTTTCCTGGTTTGTAAAACAGAATTTAAATATATCACCACATCATGGTGTTCCTTCCTCCTTTCTCCCTTAAACAAGAGAGAAGAAAAGAAAGATCATATATACAGTTACTCACTAAATCTCTAAGTTTATGGATGATGCTTTGAAAGGTTTTTAAGTTGTGAAATGCCAATGTCTCACAGTCTCACTGGGAATATGACATATAAAAATGATGAAATAAGAAGGGAGAATGCATTCAAATTCCACTCATAGACCAAGAAAAACATCCAGGAATGAGTTACAGGGAGCACTCTGAAGCAGCTTTGTACCATATGTGCCACTGCATACTGGCGTGCCAAGAATGAGGTACGGTCTTGCCTGGTGCTGCAGAGCACCCAGATCTGTAAGCCCTAGTTATAAGCACCCTCCACTGTGTATCCCAGTGTGCCACACAAACATCACTGCTTTTTAGGAATGCCATGATATGCAAAAAGTGAGGAAGCACAATCCTGCAAACAGGGGTACCATTTCACGCTATACCCAAACAGGGCTGGCTAAATACTGGTATCCAGGTTTTAGAAAATAATCTACTCTTAGAAAATATTCTTCTCATGTTCTGATACCCATATGTAGCTAGTGGCTACCAGACTGGACAGCACAAGTCTAAAACATTACAGAGTGGATACTGCCTTTTTTTTTTTTTTGAGATGGGAGTCTCGCTCTGCTGCCTAGGCTGGAGTGCAGTGGCCTGATCTCGGCTCACTGCAATCTCTACCTCCCGAGTTCATGCCATTCTCCTGCCTCAGCCTCCTGAGTAGCTGGGACTACAGGCACCCGCCACCATGCCCGGCTAATTTTTTTGTATTTTTAGTAGAGACGGGGTTTCACAGTGTTCGCCAGGTTGGTCTCCATCTCCTGACCTCGTGATCACCTGCCTCGGCCTCCCAAAGTACTAGGATTACAGGCGTGAGCCACCGCGCCCAGCTGGATAGTGACTTTTATTGCAACCCCAAGAATGCTGGAACTAGGAGAATTCTGCACCTTTAAACAATGCACCCTATCATGTTTTTTAAGAGCAAAAACTGACATCACTGTCAGAGCTACCATACTGAATTTGTACATGGCTTAGTATATAGTACCTCAGTTGGGTTATATTCTCACAAACCACCACCACGAAAATGCCAAAGAACAAACCACTTCTTTAAAAGGAAAAGAATCTGTCCTATGACCAATTACAATGTTATTTTACAATGAAAAATGCCTGTATTAATCTTACAAAAGAAATTCTGATAGTTAATAAAAAGAAGGACCTTTCAGAATATTAGTCCACTGCCCTACTATGCATTAAGTCAACCCAGCAATTTTAGACACACATTGATTTCCAAATTGCGCAACATAAAGGCAGTATTTAAAAGGCATAAGAATATTTTTTGTAAAAAAAAAAAAAAAAGTACTGTAATGTTCTTAAATTTTATTTATACACTACTAATGCAAACCAAGGGATTGGTAATTATACAGCATGAAATTCTGACTTTTTCCACCTCCTCTTTCTAAACTGTCAGCAACCAGGCAGGTTTCACTCTCAGAAGGTGAAATAATTGCTTTCTTTTGTGAGTGGAAGAGCAATTGGTAGTGGGAATGACAACAGTGTCATTGGTCGGTTTTCACTTCATAAGGCCGTTTCCTTATTGTCACCTCTCTTCTGTTTCTTATGTACTATAATAAACAGAACAGAACACATACAGCCAAAGGTTAAAAAATGTAACTCTCAGGATAAAAATTAGCAAGGGGAAATTCAAATAGTATATATAAATGGATGTAATTAATAATTACTATCCATTAAATGACTAAATTATTAGTAGCCTTGGCACTCTCTAAATACCTCAGCTCTTGTGTTGTGAGGTACTTTATGGAGCCTCTCTTTGATTTCATAATTCCGCTTGAGGACTATGTCTCAAGTGATTTGAAAGAAATTAATCAAAGTTAGTGCAAAGAGGGTTACAACTGTATTACCTATACATTTTTTAAATACAGCTGAAGGTATTTGAAATACTCTAGTTAAGAAATACATTGTACCAAAGCTGCCAAATGAAAACAGCAACAAAAACACACAAAAAAGACAAAGAAATACAAAAGTAACCTCTAGTCACAGGTTGGAAAACTATGGTCCACCACCTGTTTTTGTAAACAACGCTTTATTGGAACTCAGCCATGCCCATAAGTTGAATAGACGGCACAGACTGAAAATATTTACTATCTGGCCCTTTGCAGAAAATGTTTGCCAAACTCTGCTTTATATTAACTGGATACCGGCATTAAAATAACACAAAGTCATATCAAACTAATGCCAAAGCATACACAGAGGTTACAACCAAAATGTGCCAAACACTGTACTAAGTGTGCATTTATTCTCTTAATCCTTATAACATCACTGTAATATGCGTATCATTTTTGAACGTATAGAAGAACAAATTAGAGTGATTAACCTGCCTAAGAAAAATCACACAGTGATCAACTGTCAGACTCAGGGTTCAAATTTAGCACCATAGGGATAAGGTGGCAGCACAGAATTCTATAAATCTCTGGATGATGAATAAAAGGGATAATGTGTAAGTATTCAGTTTATTGCCTCTTTTTCATTGTCAAAATGTCTGTGTCAAGTAAAATATTTAGAGCCAAACAACATCAACTTTATACTACTTATTAATGACCACATTACAGTTACTGCTTGTCCCTATAACCAAACTTTTAAATATTTATTCAGCACCTGCTACATTCAAGGCACTGGGTGATACACATTCTAAATTCCACCCCCTAATGTGGCTAAGAGAAAACATTGTAACCCCTACAGATGAAGCATTAACCAATAAAGGATTGAGTAAATGTTTAAGAAAACCAAAGAGTATCCTAAGGCAAAATAAACAATTACAGCATGAATTACAAGACATAAAGACCAAGTCAATATGTAAATGCCTGTTTTTAAAAAAAACAAAAATAAAGGAGGGGAGGAAACAACTGAGAGGAATTGCTTAAGTATTTTTTTCTTTTTTCAAAAGATACTTTGATATCCATTTGTACCTTTTTTTTTTTTTTTTTTTTTTTTTTTTGAGACAGTCTTGTTCTGTCACCCAGGCTGGAATGCAGTGGCAGGATCTCAGCTTACTGCAATCTCTGCCTCCCGGGTTGAAACAATTCTCCCTGCCTCAGTCTCTTGAGTAGTTGGGATTATAGATGTGCACCACCACACCCAGCTAATTTTTTTGTATTTTCAGTAGAGACAGGGTTTCACAATGTTGGCCAGCTTGCTCTTGAACTCCTGGCCTCAAGTGATCCTCCCGCCTCAGCCTTCCAAAGTATTGGGACTACAGGCATGAGCCACTGCGTCTGACCTGTTTAAGTATTTTTAACCATCTGATTTATAGATTTACAGATTCCCGAAAGTGCCATTTGAAACAGCTGATCTAGGCTCCATTCCTTAAAATGCTGACAAACCCTATTCTGTTATTTCCCTCAATATGATTAGGCTTTACAGTGAAACAGTAACAATTTAAAAGGTTAAAACTCATAAAACACTCTAAACATTGCTGTAGCAAATAAAGAACACTGAAAATCCAGAAATATCTGTTTCATGCAAAACAAAATAGCATAAATCTTAAGATAACCATGAGGTTCGCGAAAATTCTATAACCACTATCTCTTAAAATTCTGTATTCCAAAAACAGTCACAAAGTGCTGCATTTGTGTAAAGAGCAAGTATCTGCAAACAAACGGGCTGCCAATGTAGTATTCTAATAAGAAATTAAATGTTCATACCTGGAAGAAAATGCTCTTATCAAGTTGGCTATAATGTATCTTATCTTTCCACAAATAACATCTGACTTCCCATAAAGCTCTACGAGGTAATCAGTCTCCTCTACTTTTTGTTATATTTCAGTAAAAAGACAAAAATTAACAAAGAACACTAAGACTATACGAACAAAGGTACTCAGAAAAAGTACCCAATAAAAAAGTGTAATTTTTACTACTACTACTTTCAAGAGGTTAAAGACAAAAATCAAAATTAAAAATCTGGTAACTGGTCTTGTTTCTGGCCACGAAGGAGTTAAGATAACCTGAATTTATTGTCCTGCTGTGAAAGACTAGAAAACTGAAAAGAGTATATGAAACTGGTTATCAGACAACGGACAATGATGATGTGTGGGGTGGAGAACTGTTAACTCTTAGAAAAGGAAAAGAAAGTGACCCCTGTATAGCTCTTGCTTACTGACTGGAAGGACCAAGACAGCACGGTGAGAGTTATGAGGAATCCAGAGGCCAGAAAGTTAAAGCAGCTAAAAGGTAAAGGCAGAGTACCCCAAAAAAGGCATCTACAGGCAGCTCACTTAGAATCTTTGGCTGAATACTGATCTGGCCATCTATGAAGTGACATACGAGGGCTCTGAAAAATTAGGGTCCCCACCAGCCATAGAAGAGAAATCCCCACCAGCAGGTAGAGTTCTCAGGAGTGTCACACCTTACTAATCAGGTTAAATCAGCACTAAAGACTAAACTTGTCCTAACAACATTTAAAAACAAACATTTGATCCTTGGAAAGGATCAAATCTATCCCAAGTATCTTAACTATGTGCTAGAACAAAATCCAACACTCTACAATGTAAATTCACACTGTCTGGTTTCCAAACTGAAATTACCAGGAATATAAACAAGCAGGAAAATACAACCCATAATCAGAAGAAAAACCAATGGAAACAGAGACAGAAGTGACAAAAATGAAAGAATTAAGCTCCTAGCAGACACGGACCAAAAACAGCTTTTGTAAATATGCTCCGTATGATCAAGAATAAATCATCGGCCAGGCACGGTGGCTCACGCCAGCAGTCCCAGCATTGAGGTGAGTGGATCACTTGAAGTCAAGAGTTTGAGACCAGCAGCCTGGCCAACGTGGTGAAACCCTGTCTCTACTAAAAAAAAAAAAAAAAAAAAAAAAAAAATTAGCCAGACGCAGTAGTGTGCTCCTGTAGTCCCAGCTACTCAGGAGGCTGAGGTGGGAGGATTGCCTGAACGTGGGAGGGTCGCTTGAACCCGGGAGGAGGAAGTTGCAGTAAGCCAAGATTGTGCCACTGCACTCCAGCCTGGGCGACAGAACCAGACTATGTCTCAAAAATCAACATGATGAGAAATAAAAAACGAAAGACAAAAATGTGACTAAAAATAAAAAACATTATTTGAAGTGAAAGATACATTGGCTAGGACTAACAGATTAAATACTGTAGTGGAAAGTATCAAGAAGTTGAAGAACTACCCTATAATCAAAACAAAATAAAGCAAAGAGAGGGAGAAAAAGTAACCAGGACCTAACTTGTGGGATAACATCAAGTGTTCTAACGGAACTATCACTGCAGTCCTGGGAAGGGGCAGGGTGGGACTATTTGAAAACATGATGACTAAATGTAAATACTCAAGACATGATGACACTGTATGCAGAGTACTCAACACGAAGGGTTCAGTGATAAATGTAGACTTACTCAGTTATATAGTACCCACAACTCAAAATCCATTAGCAGCACTGCAGTAGTGATGTGATTTTGCAAAATTTGAAGAATTCTTTTAAAAAATCCCAAAACTTCAAAGTATAACTTTCCCTTGATTTACATAGTAACCCTTGGTACAAAAAGTTGTGGCCTCTATCCCCCGAAAAAAACCAAGCTTTTTTCCAGCATCATGAATATTTGGCAGTATATTCTAAGCTATGCAGACCATGGAACAATTTTTCTTGTTCAAAACTGTCCTGCAAACTGCCTAATAGCTAGCATACTTGGCCCATGTCTAATAGATACAGATGATGTCCCTAGTGTCTGGTCCAATTATTTAAAAAAGAATTAAACTGGAAAAGGGGTTTTATATTATGTAGGTAGGTAGATAAAAGGTATGGTGAAAATGTAACAGTCATAAATTTTTATCCCCAGCGCCCAACGCAGATTTTAACTTTACAATTTCAGGGTTACTAGGAATAAGGAGCTGATAAAAATGTAGTAGAAGACAGGATAGGAACAGGGATGGGAGCTGGGAGGGAGAAGGGATAAACACCTAAAAAATACAACCGACAAATACACACACAGGAAAATTATACCAAATTAAAAGTATATACTTCTTCTAAAAAGGTATGCAATTAAATACATACACTGAGTCACAGAGAAACTCTAAGAAATCAAATTATAAACACCATACTGTCTAACCACAATAAAATAGCTAAAGATTAACAGCCAATGATTAAATCAACTACTTAGTAACCTTAAAATTAATACTGCAATAAAGGTACTTTAAAAACTTTTATAGGAATCTAAATATGTAAATATTTAAGATAGCATTACGTTCATAAAAAATGATACGATGATCACTATAAACTAACCAACTCACAAAAAATAAAGTGTAAGAAACCCTGAAATCCCACCACTGGAAGAGTCATTTAGCAGACTCATGCAAATTGCAAATTATGCATCAGATGTGTTTATATACAATATGATTTTTAAAGATCACTTGTAGTAATGAGATTATCGTAACGTAGGTTTTTAATTAAAATTAACTTCATTTTTTAATCTCACAAACTACTTTGTAGAAAAAGGACAATCATCACTCTTAGCCCCACGTCTGAGGGAACCACTATTATTTTGGTAAATATTCCTCTGCTGTCCGGCCATGTGCGCTTGCACATGCCTAGTACAAAAAAAAAAACAGATCTCTAAGAACACAGTCCACGATGTATCACCGAGTTTTTAAAAAGTTACAAAGCACGTTTGATCCCGTTTGTATAAATTAAATAAAACAATCAAGGAATTACGGAATAGTTACCAGAACTCGGAAAGAGAAACCAGGTAACAGATATGTGATAGCCATATGCATAAAAGTAACCATGGAAACTTTGATAATAGATGGATTTCTACAAAGTGGAAAAATGATATGCCACTACACACCATTGCAATGATTAAGATTTTTTAGAAAGAGGCAATACTTAGTGCAGGTATTGGGCAATTACTTTCACATATTTCTGCTGGGAATGCAACTCTTACATATTAATATTACCACAAAATCACTTCTCTGTTATTCTCTAGTTCATACTAAGTTTTTAGAATTGAACTCTCTCAGTGAGTTCTATAAAGAAGTATAAATATATTGAGAACAAAAGGACTAAATACAACAAAGGGTTAAACCCATAACTAACTCCTTGACATACATGGTTATGACTAAAATGTCTATCCTGCAATAATAGATGAATCATTTGGTAAACCGAGGCTCTAAAAAAGTTAAGAAACTGTATATGTCAGCTTACTCAGAAGTTTTAACATATGCCTGCATCTTGCATTTCCTAATATTAATCTTCTGGTACTCACTGGTTTTGTTCAGATGAAGGGGAGGAGTAGGTGAGAACACAGCTGGTACTACAGATCACCTTTACCTCTGTTCAATTCAAGGGTCTACTGTCAAAACATTCCAGCCCAAAACAGCACAGAAATCAGGTTCTCATCTTGATCTGGTTTGTTCCAATGGTTAGAATATACTATTTTGTTAGGTTACATGACCCATCTTCATGATCTTCTCAGCTGTATTTCTACACAGTAAATGAACTTTACAATTGGTCCCCCATAGCTAATTAGAATATGATTAACCCAAATTTCTTTTCAAAGGTACCAATTTCTTCCCAATACAAGAAAACATTTTACTGGATAATACATCTATAAAATGATAGTTTCTTGCTGAAAGGTAGCTTAGCTTTAGGTACAATCATTTCCCTACAGACCACTATGACGCTCTTTTATCACCGCTGGCCTCTAGAGGGAGCTTGAAGTTCTTGCTATTTTCCCCAAAGGGCAGGATACTCCTCCCAGCAATGTGTGATATTCAGGATTTAAGAACGTTTCACGGTAACGCCCTGAAGAGCAAGTGCGCTTTGTCCTTTAGGAATCCCTTCCTCCTTAAAAGTGAATAAGGCTTGACCTACTCATCTGTTCCTGACTGAACAGGTTCCAACCATTCCTTCCTCTCCCTTCAATACTCTTCAAACGCTCTCTCCCCACTTGGGATTAATTAACTTATTTATTTCTGTAACCTGAGGCTGAAGGGCAGGGAGGCAGTAGACACGGAGTAGCAAATGCTCCCTCTCGCTTATTATGTGAGTGCAGCAGGCAGGTGAGCTTCTACTTTCCTCACGTCACGGCACACCCTCGATTTCATGTTTACGTAACACACTCTAAAGAGAAGACGGAGCTGCTCTTGTCTGCCCAGGCACTCTAGTCACCTAAGACCCCACTCAGGCACCAGCTAACAAGGGCTGAGGGATCTTGGCACACCTGTAACACATTCTCAGGGTCGACAAGGTAACTTCCAAAGACGTGTACTGGAACCAGTTTCCCTTCTTTGTAACTTTTTCCTGGATAATCTGATATCCTGTTTGCATAAAATGAAGGGAACCATATCCTACTGCAACCAAGAACAGAAAGATAAACAGTTGCTAATACATTTAGTCTAGAATTGTAGTTTTTTAAACAGACAATAAGCCTTGGTATATAACTGTTATATATGTTAGAAAGAAGAGCTCTAAATTGAGCATTCTGGACTTCAAATTAGTTATCACCTTCAACAGATGTTCCCCAACTGGCTAATTAACTTCACAAAAGCAAACCACCTCATTCAGTGGTCTTATTAAGTATAATGTAAATAGTTTCTCAAGGAGATTATACAAACATGTAGTACAACATGAAACTCTTGCATCTATGTATGCCTGATTAAGGTATTTTTATAATTATAATGGGTATCTGGCTATTAGTATCTCCCTAAAATCGTTACAAAGTATGATTATTATGGCCATGCTATAAGAATCAGAAAGCACTTCACTGTCCATCTGTCTTGGTAGAGTCACATCCAATACAGTTTATTTCCTACTAGAACTGTTCCAGTGCACCCACAAACTGAAAACAAAGAGGCAGAATATTTAGAGAAAATGGCTGGAGTCTTCAAGGTATGTTACAAAACATTTTACAGATTTTATTCCAATGTCAAAAAGGAGTCCACTTGGGAATTTTAAGTAAAAGCAATCCAGTCAGACATACACCTTAGATGGCTCAAACTGAAGTGAAGGAGACTGAGAACTGGGAGGAACCTAAGCAAAGGGAAAACTGGAGACCAATCTGGAGTTACTCCAGAAATCCCGATTTAGCAACGATAGTGACCTGAGCCTGTAATAGTAAAATATGGTTATTATTAGACAGCAACATGTAACATTTACATAACAAGCCAACATGGTGGCTCACACCTGTAATCCCAGCATTTTGGGGGGCCAAGGCGGGAGGATCACTTGAGGTCAGAAGTTCAAGACCAGCCTGGGCAACATGACGAAACCCCATCTCTACAAAAAATACAAAGTATTAGCCAGGCGTGGTGGTGCACACCTGTAGTCTCAGCTACTTGTGGGGCTGAGATGAGACGATGGCTTGAGCCCAGAAGACTGAGACTGCAGTGAGCCAAGATCATGCCACCACACTCCAGCCTGGGTGACAAGGTGAGGCCCTGTCTCAAAAAATAATAATAAAAATAAAAATTAGTAAAATTTACATACTAGATGTAAGTTATTTAATCATCACAACAAACCTATTAAGTTGGCTATATCAATATACCCATGTAATAAATAAAGAAAAGTGCCAAGGCCAAAGAGGGGTCATACATGAACAAACTTTAAGATACATTTCCAAAGTACATAAAACAAGGCTGGATAATTGATAAAGTGTGGACAGCTACAGACGATAGCCAAGAATAATGTCCAGGTACTTACGCAGCTGAATGCACATAGTATCATTAATAGGCAGATATTTATCTTACATGAAATATTATTAAACAGCATCTAAACAGGGAATGCAACTGTATTAGCCCGTTTTCACGCCGCTGTTAAAGACAGACCCAAGATTGGGAAGAAAAAGAGGTTTAACTGAACTTACAGTTCCACATGGCTGGGAAGGCCTCAGAATCGTGGTGGGAAGTGAAAGTTACTTCTTATATGGCGGTGGCAAGAGAAAAATGAGGAAGAAGCAAAAGTGGAAACACCTGATAAACCCATCAAATCTCATGAGACTTATTCACTATCACGAGAATAGCACAGCAAAGACCAGCCTCCATGATTCAATTACCTCCCCATGGGTACCCCCCAACATCATGTGGGAGTTCTGGGAGATACAATTCGAGTTGAGATTTGAATGGGGACACAGCAAAACCATTTATCATTCTGCCCCTGGCTCCTCCAAATCTCATGTCCTCACATTTTAAAACCAATCATGCCTTCCCAACAGTCCCCCAACGTCTTAACTCATTTCAGCATTCACTCAAAAGTCCACAGTACAAAGTTTCATCTGAGACAAGGCAAGTCCGTCTTGCCTATGACACGCCTGTAAAATCAAAAGCAAGCTAGTTACTTCCTAGATACAGTGGGGGTACAGGTATTGAGTAAATATAGCTATTCCAAGTGGGATAAAATGGCCAAAACAAAGGGGTTATAGGGCCCATGCAAGTCTGAAATCCAGCGGCGCAGTCAAATTTTAAAGCTCCGAAATGATCTCCTTTGGCTCCAGATCTCACATCCAGGTCATGCTGATACAAGAGGTGGGTTCCCATGGTCTTGGGCAGCTCTGTTCCTGTGGCTTTGCAGGGTACAGCCTCCCTCCTGGCTGCGTTCACAGGCTGGCGTTGACTGTCTGCAGCTTTTCCAGGTGCATGGTGCAAGCTGTTGGTGGATCTACCATTCTGGAGTCTGGAGGACGGTAGCCCTCTTCTCACAGCTCGGTGAGGCAGTGCCCCAGTAGGGACTCTGTGTGGGGACTCCGACCCCACATTTCCCTTCGGCACTGTCCTAGCAGAGGTTTTCCATGAGGGCCCTGCCCCTGCAGCGAACTTCTCTCTGGGCATCCAGGGCATTTCCACACATCAGACATCTAGACAGAGGTTCCCAAACCTCAATTCTTCACTTCTGTGCACCCACAGGCTCAACACCATGTGGAAGCTGTATTAGACACTATTTCTAGGTACAAGAAGAGTAAGACAAAAATCCCTGCTCCCATGGATGTTACATTCTTATGATGAACATATACTATAAACAAATAAATAATATAAAATATATCTGGTGGTGCTCAGTGGTCTAAAAATATAAAGCCCTAAAAGAGAATAAAAAGTAATGGAGTGGGGAATACTATTTCAGGTAGGGTGGTCAAAGAAGCCTCTCTGAGGTGGTGACTCAGGCAGAAACCAAAATGAAGATATAGGAATGAGCCATCCAAACTTGTTGAAGGAAAGCATCCCAGAGGGCCTGGTCTAATGAGAAAAGAGGCTGGCAAACTTGATGCAAACAAGAAAGTCAGTAAGATTAATGTAGAATCTGTAAGAAAAATGGTGGCACTGGCCTTGTAGGCCACGGTAGAAAGGCAGTGGACTTGTCCTAACATGTGATAAGAAGTCACTGGAGAGGTTCTACATTATAAAGCCCTAAAAGAGAATAAAAAGTAATGGAGTGGGGAATACTATTTCAGGTAGGGTGGTCAAAGAAGCCTCTCTGAGGTGGTGACTCAGGCAGAAACCAAAATGAAGATATAGGAATGAGCCATCCAAACTTGTTGAAGGAAAGCATCCCAGAGGGCCTGGTCTAATGAGAAAAGAGGCTGGCAAACTTGATGCAAACAAGAAAGTCAGTAAGATTAATGTAGAATCTGTAAGAAAAATGGTGGCACTCGCCTTGTAGGCCACGGTAGAAAGGCAGTGGACTTGTCCTAACATGTGATAAGAAGTCACTGGAGAGGTTCTACATCTGTTGTATGAAAACTGGAAAAAAGAAGAAATGGTTCCTATGTTACTGCAGTAGCCTAAGAAAAAGCAGAGTCAGAACTCAGGTGGTAGCCATAGAGAAGCGGAAGGCAGTGGGGCTGAAGACAGAGCAGATCACAAATGGCCAATGACTTAATCATAATGAAGTCTCCACGGAGTTTGGAGGGCTTCCAGGAAGGTAAACTAGAACACATCCAGGAGCTGCGTAGGTGGCGCACCCCAACTCCACGGGGATGGAAGTTCCTGCATTCAGGACCCTTCCAGACTTTGTCCTACATCTCTCTTCATGTAGCTGTTCATTTGCATCCTTTAAAATGTCCTTCATAATAAAGTGGTAAATGTTTGCCCTGAGTTCTGTGAGCCACTCTAGCAAATGAATCGAACCCAAGAAGGTGGTCTTGGTAACCTCTACGTATGGCCACTTGGTCAGAAGCACAGGTAAACCACCTGGGGCTTCCAACTGGCACTGGAAAAAGTGGGGGCAGTCTTGTGGGACTGAACCCCCTCAACCTGGGGAATATGATGCTATTTCCAGGTAGACAGTGTTGGAACTGAATTGGAGGACATCCAGCCAGTGTCTGCTGCAAAACTGATTGCTTGCTCGATGTACAGAGAAAAACTTACATATTAATATATGTTATCAGAAGTGTGTTGTGCAAGAAACTGTGTTTTCTACATAGTCAGCTAGATTGATCTGACAGCAGATTAGGGAAAAGGAGATATAATTAGGGTATCATCAGCTCAGAGAAGACATTTAAAGTCACATGACACTTAAATGTGATTTCCTAGTGAATAAGTATAGATAAAGAAAGCCTGAGGTCTGGGCTAAGGATTAAGCCTTGAGACCAGGTAAAAAAGGAGACTGCACAGGAACTACTGGTGAGTAGGAAGAAGTTTTCTGGAAGCTAGGCAAAGACTGTGTTTTTAAAAGGAGGCAGTGATGAATTGCATCCAAAGGTACTTAAAGATCAAGTAAAGTGAAGGCTGAGAATGAAACTTGGTTTTGGTGACTTGGAGACTTTTTAGTGATTTCAGCAAAAGTGGTTTCAATGGATTAATGTCTTTAAAAACTGCTGCTTCCTGTGGCTTTATCGTTGTCAAAAGGAGAGGAGAAGCTCTGGAGTTGAACTAAGTTGAAACCACCGTTCTGACAGTCTGAAGTTTGGCTTATGAAGGGTATCCTCTCAACAGATACCAAAGATGAAGATGTTCCCCTACTTTTATACGTAACTGTTGGGTTATTCTGGGAAACAGGATACAGAGTTACACACTGCTGAAGTTGACTTATCATGCTTCTGAGATGTTAACTACTCAGCTGGGTGTATTTAAGTCTTTTTTTTTCCCCCTCAAGTAGTCAGAGTGATATACTTTGAGTTCCTGCACACCTATAAAAAGTCATCTTGTTGCACTGCCTATGTAAAGGATAACTTCATCCATTTAGGATTCTTAGCTTATCATAGTTTTTTCCTCAGAGTTCTCTGGAAGACACTCTACCACAGCACTGTCCATCAAAACTTCCTATGATAGAAATGTTCCATTCTGCACTGTCTAGTGCAGTAGCCACTAGTCACACACAGCTACTGAGCACCTGATATGTGCACAATGCAACTGAGAAAACGAATGAAAACAAATGCTGTGTTCCTTATATTTTTGTTACAATTTTCAACTTCTTTCCCCCATTGTATTGAGGGAATATTTCTAAAACCCTGCTGCTACTTCACTCCAAAGAGTCACAAATTTCACTTAAGAACTCCTTCCTGCTCTCTGATTCTTTCAAATGCTCATCAGTTTCCCAGAGCAACTAATTAGTTCCTCTTTAAACTTCAACAGTTTCTCTTGTTTCCTGCACTAAGTCTATTTCATGGGAAGTTATTGCTCACACTGGTCAACTTCTTTTACAGTACCTACTGAGTCTGTATGTGTCTATCATTTTCTGTATGCATCTTTAAAGAAAAAGGACTGTTTATGTAATATTTGGAACTGTGTTGAGTTCAACCAGAAAACACATTTAGAACCAAGTTCAAATCTCAGACCTAGGAGGGGAAATGTTGACATTGTTACTTCTTATATAAGTTCTCTACTGCTGCCTTAAAAATTGTCCCAAAGTTAGCAGCTTAAAACAACAAACACTTATTATCTCACAACAGGTTGGGAATCTGGGTGTGACTCAGCCAGGGGGCCTTGAGTTCAAGGTCTCTCACAAAGTTGCAGGTATCCTAAAGCCTGACTGAAGGAGGAGAATCTACTTCCAAGCTCGTGCACCTGGCTGCTGACAGCTGTCAGGTCACTAGCTGTTGGCCAGAGACAACAGATCCTTGACACGTGAGCTCCACAGGGAACCACACAAACATGGTAGCTGGCTTCCCTCCGCAAGTGAAACAGGGCAGCCCAACATGGATGCCAAAACCTTTCTGTAACCTAACCTCTGAAGCAGCATCCCAGCATCTTGCCCCACTTGTGGAACCAAGTCATGAGAGGTCCAGAAACACTCAGAGAGAGGAGGTTACACAGAGACCTAAACACCAGAAGCCAGGGATCACTGGGGTCACCTTAAGAGGCTGCCTGACAAAGAAGGCAGTTTGGGGGCAGAGTTTCAACTTTGTGCTTCATGGTCCAGTCTCTTCCTTCTCTGCTGGTCATACTTCTCTTGGTAAGAGTCATTTAGTTTTTAATCCCAGTTTCGAAGTACAGAATACATGAAAAAACTGTCCAGTGGCTTCCCCTTCAATTCTAACTCTGGCTATTCAAAGTAGGTCCTGTCACTTACTCCTACTCGTGCTTCACAACCACAGAAATGAACACTAAGGACTTCCCTCACAATGTTTCTTGTTTGTACTGTTTCCTGCTAAATTTTTTTAGTTTGGCTATGGCACCCTTCCAGGGTTTCCAAGGATACTGAATTCTCCTTATTATGCTCGTTGGTCATTTCAGTGTGTCATCTGTCTGTTTCAACATATGGGCTTAGGTAACCATCCTCCTCCCAAAGTCAATACAAGCTATTTGTTTAAGTAAGGCTCTCTACACATTCTTTAAAAGACTGTTTTGATAAACGTGACAGGAAGTGCTTGTTGGTGTTCTAGCCATATAATTCAATTCTATTGCTGGATAAAACAAAGATATTTTAATCTACACCATCAATCCCCAGGATATTTTCTACCATGTTAATTTAAGTAACTGCTGCTTTCTTTAAAAAAAAAAAAAAAAAAGGTAATAATGCCACCAAACTTGGTACCGTTTAAAACATTACAAAACTTAGCAAGCACAGCAACACTAACAATATACCTACAATCTCAAAAGGCAGGGAGACGCAGCTGCTCAGCAGTATGAACTAATCGCACAGAGAGGATAAACTAACCAGAGTTATAAAGAAGTACCTACAACTGCATGCCCAGCAGTGGGCACCTGGCACTGTGGAACATACATAATACTTAAAGACTAATCGTAAGTTAGAATACCAGCAGTATTTTAACTCACAAACCAAAATATACCCACTTCTGGTTTAACAATTAAAAAACCTTACCCTACATCATATATCTCTTTTACCGTCTCCCAATAGCTTATTCACTCTATCTCCTGAGAACATATAATGATATTGGAGGGGAAGAATCAACCAAAACTGAATCAGGCAGCAACATATTTTCTGATCTGATACCCTGGAGTACAAAGTGTAGACTCTGCCAAATAATCAGGATTCTGTTTTTTTGTCTTCTGCTGACGAATATTCAAGAGAACAAGAGAGTTGACACACACAAACGTCTACCACATATGACTGTACAGGATATAACCAACACAAACAGCTATCCTGTACAGCACATGTAAGACACAGTGCCTAAGGGTCAAACCTGATCTCACCAGATTTCCAGGTGAGGTGCTGAAAGAAAGGTGATTTTCAAACATTTTAGCACTGCACTTATTTAATAAAATCACTTAGCTTGGCAAAGATACAGGATATAAAATCAACACACAAAAATCAGTTGTTTCTATACACTAACAATGAACAATCCAAAAAGGAAATTAAGAGAACAATTCCATCTACAGTAGCAGTCAAATGAATAAAATACTAAGGAATAAATTAATCCAAGGAGACAAAAGACTTCTACACTGAAAACTATAAAACACAGCTAAAATACAGACATAAATAAATGAAAAGACATTCCATGTTCATGGATTGAAAGACTTAATTCCTAACAAAATCCCTAAAGCACTTTTTGTATAAATAAAAAAAATCCACCCTAATGGGTTCTATCAAAGGAATAGAGAGCTCAGAAGTAAACCCCTGCACATATGGTCAAATGATTTTGGACAAGGCTGCCAAGACCAACAAATGGGGAAAGCAGTCTTTTCAAAACATGGGTGTTAGGAAAACTGGATATCCACACACAAAAGAAAAAAAAAAATGGACCCTTGCCTTACATCATACTAAAAATTAGCTCAAAGTGGATCAAAGAGCTAAAGACCTAGAAGTATAAAATTCTTATAAAAAAGTAGAAAGTGTTAATGAGAAATTAAAACCCTTGTGTATTGCTGGTGAAAATGTAAAATGGTGCCGCCACTATGGAAAGCAGTATGATTGTTCCCAAAAAGTTAAACATAGAAATACTATATGCTACACTAACTGCACTTCTTAGGTATATACCAAAAATAATTCAAAGCAGGGACTGAACAGATACTTGAGGATCAGTATTCATAGCAGCACTATTCAAACAGCCAAAAGGTGAAAGCAATCCAAATGTCCATCAACAGATGAGTGAACAAAATGTGGTACACACATAAGATTATGCAGCCTTAAGAAAAAAAATTCTGACATACGCCGTAACAGTCACAAAAGACAAATACTGTAGGATTCTCCTGACATAAAATATCTAGGAGTAAAATTCATAGAGACACAAAGTAGAATGGGGGTTGCTAGGTGCTGGGGAGACAGGAATGAGGAGTTAATGTTTTAGTGGGTATACAGTTTTAGTGTGGGAAGATGAAGAGTGTCCTGGAGACAGATGGTGGTGATGGCTGCACAACATAGTTGTATGCACTTAATGACACAGAACTATACACTTTAAAATGGTAAACCTTATGTGTATTTTACCACAATAAAAAAACTGTCACCTCACATAAAAAGTCCCAAGGTATGCAAATAAACCCAGGGTTAGTTAATTCACTGGCTTAAATGTTATCAAATATCCAGGTTCTGTCTATCTTTATATTCCGACAAAAAATAGTTACAGGGCTAGGAACTAAGGTTCTCACTGTGAGAGCCAAAAGGCACAAATATAGAATGAGGGAAGTAAGGAATAACCCCGCGGTATCAATTTAAATTGGAGGTATCAGCATAAATTGATATTTTAAAAGTTTCACTACAGAGTATTTCAGTCATATACAAAAGTAGGTAGAAGAGCATTATATGAATTCCTGTGTACCTATCATGCAGCTTCCACAATTATACATTCATAGCCAATCTTGTTTCATCTATAAACCCATGCCACATTATTTCATATACATCCAGACATCAAATTATTTCACCCATAAATATTTCAGGAAAGATTTCTAAAAGACCACCATTTTCAATATAACCAAACACCCTTACCGTACCTTGAAAAAATCAAAAGCACTTCCTTAATATAAAATATCCAGTAACGGTTCAAATATCCAATTGTTTCATGTCATAAAAAATATTAAACTATTTGAATTAGGATCCTATAAGGCTTTTACAGTAACATTGGAAGGAGGAAGGAAAGAGGATCGAACAAAGTCCTGAGTAAAAGTTCTAAGAATTATTAGCTGTAGCAGAGACTAATCGTCCCTAAGAGTGGCCATTTCCCCCTGTCTCCTTTAGTAATGGCACATCCTGGCATCTTCACCCTCAGAATCCAAAAAACCACACACATACAGAGTTTTAACAGGAAATTAGAGGCTGCATGGTTCTTTAATACCAAGTTCTAAACAACGGGTTGTGAATAAAATTTCTGTCACATCCTTAAAAAGTAGCTACTTGCCCTTCTCTCTCTTTTCTCCCCCATGGGCTAGAACACAGATTTGAGCCAGATCTGACCATGCACACAAGATCAATACACCCAGACCCTGAGCAGAACAAACCTGCAATCCTGGGTAATCTCTGGCAAAACCAGCTTATCCACTTCAGACCCCTCTCTACCACTGATGGTCACATGAGAGAGAAACAAGCTAATTTTTTGAACCACTATGTATGTGGGTCTTTAAAGTAGTTTGGTCTATAATACATATACTAGCTTGTGTGACTGTGGGGATTTGTCTGGGTCTCCTTTTACTGGTTCAAAAAACTGGGAAGTGCTATTAATTGTTAGCTTAATCCATTTCCCTATTTTAAACAACAAAGTGTACATTTAGTGAAATAAAAAACTAAGTTATCATATATTTTAAAATGAAATGACACACTGCAGAATTTATCCATTCAACAAATGCCCACTAAATGCCAGATACTGTCATGTGCCTAAAAATGTTACAGATGCTAAGAATGAAAATCGCAGAACAAAAAATCACGATTTCCTCATATGTGAAACTCACAAACTGGAGAGAAAGAAGCCTACATACAATAAGCAAGCAAACAATAAATAAGATCATTTCAAATAATAGTAAAGATATTTTAAAAACAGGTAACATTAAATGTACATCTCTTTTGGGGTTGGAATGGAAATGAGTTAATTTACACAGGGTAGTCAAGATTACAAAGGAAGGTCTATTTCAGAATAAAAGGGGCAAGTTCAAAGCCCTCAAGAAAGCTCCTGTGGCTAGACCTACCAGCGAGCAAGGGGAGAATGACAGGAAGGACCTGTGGGGTAGGCAGAGGGAGCACAGTACTAAATCTACAATACAAATGTTATATTACTGGTAACAGGGTATGAGTATTCCTGATGAAAAACAAATAAAGCCATTACTCTCTTAATCCTGTGTTTTAGTTTCAAGACAAATGATCTTCCCAATAGAAAATTGGTATTTTAGTTGCCCTGCAACCAGTAACTGACTATAATCTTATGTTCTACCTTATGTTGCTATGGACTAAATGTTCGTCCCCCACAAAATTCACAGGCTAATACCTAATATGATGTATTTGGAGGGGAGGTCTTTGGCAAGTGATCCGGTAATAAGGGTAGAGCCCTCATGAATGGGATAAGTGTGTCCCTATAAAAGAGACCTAAGAGAAAGTCCTTGTCCCTTCTGCCATGTCAAGACACAGCTGTCTCTGAACCAGAAAGCAGGTCCTCACTAGATCTGCAGGTACCTTGATCTAGGACTTCCCAGCCTCCAGAACTGAGAGAAACAAATGTCTGCTGCTTGTTTGTAAGCCACCCAGTCTGTGGTATTCTGTTAACAGCAGCCCAAAACGTCTATGACAAATGTCTTCATTCTAAGACAAACATGTATTAATTAAAATTATTTCAGGAGTAAAAAAATATAAACTGATTTTTACCTAAGAAAGCTAAAGTCTTCTCTGATATATTAAGTTCTTTAAAACTTCACTGCTTTTGGCTGACTGCTTCCTGCCTGAAATTTAGGTCTAAAAATGCAGGTTAGTATCTTAGACAAAAGCTATTTTAATTTTTATCATTTTTTGCTATTAATTGAAGAAAGGAAAGGTCATTAAAAACAGTCCACAAGCTGGGCACAGTGGTTCAGGCCTGTAATCCCAGCGCAGAGGCTGAGGCGGGTCGATCACCTGAGGTCACGAGTTCGAGACCACCTTTGGCCACTATGGTGAAACCCCGTCTCTACTAGATATACAAAAAAAAAGTAGCCGGGCATGGTGGCACCCGTCTGCAATCCTAGCTACTCGGGAGGCTGAGGCAGGAGAACTGCTTTAACCCAGGAGGCGGAGGTTGCAGTGAACCGAGGTCACACCACTGTACTCCAGCCTGGACAACAACAGCGAGACTCAGTCTCTCCAAAAAAAAAAAAAAAAAAAAAAAAAAAAAAGAAAGAAAGAAAGAAAGAAAAGTACACAATATCAGAATTTAGATTTAAGAAAACAAATCTACTTTTATATAAATTCTGTGAATTCCCCTTTTCTGTTGTATAGAAAGTGATTACCAAGTGTTCTAGACATGAATGAAAAGAAACTATAAACATTTTATTGATACACTTGTTAAACATGTAGATGTAAAACATGCATTTATCTTTTAAACTGCACTAAAATGACAGTAAACTAATAAAAACAGTCTAAAACAAGAACAAAGAAAATGCAAGGGAACAGCAGAAGGAAGGTAACAACAATGTGCTGAAAAACAAAAAGCTCAGCAAAATAAAAGTGAAACCTCTGAGCATGCAAAAGGGATTGCCAAGTCAGGACACAGAAGCACCAGGCACCTTGGAGGGCTGCAGTGAGGCATGAAACTCAAAACAGCTATTAGGTGAAATATCTATGCAAGATGCAGAGAAGCTAGACTCTAAAATAGAGAACAAGACTACCTCCTGGAGAACCTGAACCTGACCTAGGAAAGGTATCAATTTGAGAGGAGGCTGGTGGTGAGGGGTCAAATTAAAAATAAGATTAAGTGAAAGGCTGCATATTAATCCATGAGTTGTGTGGTGATCTTACTGGCTCTCAGAATGTCAGCAACCAGGCTTAAGACGTGACCCATCCCACCTCCCCCTGAGATAAGACACTAGAAGTTCCTTCTCATCTAGAGATATTGACCTGTGGGTTCCTGGCTCATCACCCTACAGAGAAGCCCACCAGCTGAATATCTCTGCCAGTGGACACAAAGCTTCTAATTTACTTTTAGTACCTCATTCTTAAGAACTAAGACAGACAACAAAGGATCACCAGATACCAAAGTCTACCAATATGAATAAGAAAAAAGAAACTCAAAGGAAATAGATGCTCAGATTAGAAAAGGAAAACAAACCCAAAAAACTATTAATCTTCTCAAAGACAAGATACTCCATTTATAAAACCAGGGCTGCTTAAAACTACCACCCTCCACACTATTTCCAAAGGGCAAAACAGCTCTTAAAAATACAATGGTAAAAATAAATGAAAGAGTTGAGAACAAAACTGAGGAACTCCCCCAGAAAGTAAAACAAAAAGGAAATGGAAAATAGTGGGGGAGGGGTGGGCAGGGAAGAGGACCAGCACAAAAAGTTCAAGATCCAGATAAGTTCCAGAAAGAACAAATAGGAGAAGGGAAAAAACGGAAGGAAATGAATCTACAAGCTGCAAGGGTCCAATGAATACAAGTCCAATTAATGGAAAAAGACCCACACCAAAGCACATCATCCAGAAAGGAAAAATCAGTAACAGAAGGGCATTAGTGTTCTCAAATGCAACACCGGAAGCTAACAGACAAAAGAAACACCTCCCAAATTCTAAGGGAAAATGTTAACCAGCCAAACCTGAAAGCGTGAAGTAGAATAAAGACACCTTTTCCAGGCAGATAAGATCTCAAAAATTTTACCTCCTATGAAATCTTTCCCATAAAGCACAGGACACTGTGTACCATCCCAAAATAACAGCATAAAACAAGAAAGAAAAAGATGTGGGATCCAAGAACAAGGAGCTCCAACATAGGAGAGGCAAAAGGAATTCCCACAATGATGATGATCACGATGATGATGATGATGAAGGAAAATCCCAGAACAGCTGTGCACCAGACTTACAGACTGCCCAGACTGAAGCAAGTGGCTGGAGGGATATAGCTTAAGGCAAAAGTAAAACTGATAGAGCATCTGATGTGCTTCAATATATTAAGAGGGGATTTAGTCTCCGAAGAGGATTTGAGGATGATTTAGTGATAGATTCACAGACAACGAAATGAAGTACTCCAGACTGAAACATGATGGAGAACTCCATGAAGAACATAATCTGATTCTTCCTGATCGTGTGGAAAACTACATTAGAAGGCTTTTGAACGGTGCAGAAAGAAAACAGTGATGGGAGATTAAAAGTCAAATGAATAATTATTAACCCTAACGAAAACAATGTTATAATAGAAAAAAATCAGAATTTATTACACAGCAGCCATATGCACAATGTCCACTCCTGGTGTTCATTTCCTATTGCTGTTGTAACAAACTAGTGCAAATTTGGTGGCTTAAAACATCATTAATTTTTTTTTCTTACAGTTCTGGATGCCAGGAGTCAAAAATCAGTTTCACTGGGCTAAGGTGAAATTGTCAGCTGGGATGGTTCCTTCTAGAAGCTTTAAGGGAAGAATCCATTTTCTTGCCTTTCCTCGCTTCTGGAGGCCACCTGCACTTCTTGGCTTGTGACCCTTTCCTTGTAATCACTCCTATCTCTTGTTTCCTCCCTTTGATTTTCTTGCCTCCCTTTTATAGCATCTTTGTGCTTACAGATTTACAGCCTACCAGGATAACCTAGGATGATCGCCCTATCTCAAAATCCTTAACTTACTCACATCTGCAAGTCCTTTTGCCACATAAGGTAACAGTCACAGGTTCCAGAGATTAGGACGCGGATTTCTTTTGGGGGCCATCATCCAGTCTACTACAACTCTGAACACTGGCTTGAACAATCAACACAGTGTAACAATACTGAGAACGCTGGGAGGAGCAGTAGGAAGAGCCTACGGGACGTTAGTTCTTAGCTACCATTTCCATCTGTGGATTGCTTTTAAAAAGAGCTGTATGAGCACTTAGTTTAGAAAAATGAAAATAGGCCGGGCACGGTGGCTCATCCCTGTAATCCCAGCACCGTGGGAGGCCAAGGTGGGCAAGCCGCCTGAGGTCAGGAGTTTTGAGATCAGCCTGGCCAACATAATGAGATTACATCTCTACTAAAAATACAAAAAATTAGCCAGGCATGGTGGCGCACAGCTGTAGTCCCAGCTACTTGGGAGGCTGAGGCAGGAGAATCACTTGAACCCAAGAGGTGCAGTGAGCCGAGATGGTGGCACTGCATTCCAGCCTGGGGGACAGAGCAAGACTTCGTCTCAAAAAAGAAATATGAAAAAATACCAGAAGAAATAGCTAAAGTGGATTCAAGCTGAGGACAGGTGACAGAAACACAAAATTCATTTTCCTTATAAGTATTTTGAAATATGGACTTTTAAAAAACTATATACATGAGCTACATGGATAAAATAAAAATCAATCTAAAACAACGTTAAACTTAGATAGCTGGTAAGGGAGAGAAATCCTGACCTGAGATGAACAGGTGCCTCAAAGCTAAGGAACCAAACAGAAAAATGACAAAGATAAAAATTTAAAGGCAAATTACCAGCAAAAAGCACACCTTTGCTAAGTATGCTAAGGTCTTAACCTAAGCCAAACTTGAAATTCAAATACAAATTTAAAGTAACAACTAGAGAGGGCTAACATGTAGCAGTATGATGCAAACTGCTCTTTTAAGAGCTAGTGCAAAACTCCCAAGGAGGTGTTTTAATTCATTTACAGAACAAACGTTAACTGATGTGAGAATAGCACAATAGATCTATCTATTCTGTCAAAAACGCTGAGTAAAAAAATCAAGATACTAGGTCCTCTTACCCTTAAAAAGAGGCTATAAGCTGCCTTGCCGCTCAAAGTGTAGTCTGGGGACCAGCAGCAGCAACACCAGCATCACTGGGAGCTTATCAGAAATGCAAAAATCACAGGCTCCCCTACAAGACCCAAATGCACCATCATCATCTGTATTTTAACCAGACGCCCAGAACATTCATATGCACATAAAGCTAGATAAGTGCTGATATCAGGCCAATACAACTCTTCTTTAACAAAACAGCATACTTCTGAATAAGGAATTGAGGGGAATTAAGCGTGTTCACCAGTACAATAACATTTGCTTTCTATTTCTATTCAGACTTCTGTAGAATTTTCCAAGGGCTCTAAATGTATTTGTCAGCCTACCTGAGACTCTGATAAAAGACTCAGATCATGATACAAACAACTGAGTAAAAGAACGAGGAGAAAGAGAAAATATTTATAACATAAAGAATATACTATTTACAACGTGGCCCTAGGTAGCAAGGGCAGCCAATAACAGGATACTTTAGAGCCTCAGTGTGCCTGACACCATTCCTTCAGATGTTCTCAAACTCCATCCCTCCTGCTATGAGAAATGGACACCAAGAGGGAAGGGTGCTTTGGACCCTCCTGCATGTTCTAGGTGCACCCCACCCCACCCAATTATATTACTCTTGGGAGAAGACGCAGAATATATAATTATAGGGAAGAATAAAACACTGGAGGAACTTGACAAAAAAGGGAAAGTAAGACCAAAAAGAAAAAGAAACAAGCTTGAACTTCTGTTGCCACACATTAGTTTTTGTTCATTGTTTCAGAGACAGGGTCATGCTACATTGCCCAGACTGGAGTGCAGTGGCTGTTCAGAGGCATGATCACTGTGCACAATAGCTTTGAACTCTTGGTTTCAAGCGCTCCTCCCACCTCAGCCTCCCAATTAACTGGGATTACATGCTCGCACCACCGTGCCCGGCTCAGCACAATAATTTTAAATTAGTCAAATTAATAGTCAAAGTGCCAGACCCTAAACTAATCCCAATTCTGATGAAGCTAGGAAACCAATCTCTCCCTAGCTTTTGCCAAATGCCTAACCCAACCAAGCTGAACTGTCAGTCATTAATGGAACGTATATTTATTGGAAGTGCCTAAAATGTGCCCAAAACCTCAAAAACTAGTTGATCTCAATTTGTGGACTGGAACAGGCTTTTATTCTTCTGCTGTCAAACTGTTAATTCTGTTAATCGGGCATCAGACAGCAAAATAACTATATCAATTAAATTTTCTGAGGCTTACTATGTGCCAAAACTAAGCGTTCACGTACATTTAATTCTCTAAACAAAAAGGCAAGTACTATTATTCCCATTTACAGATAAGAAAACTAAAACACAGCAATTCTCAAATGTTTGTTTCCTTACTCTCTGGTTTCCTTTGCTTGTCTAAAAAAGAAAAAGGAAAAAAATCCACTTCATTTAGGAAGTCTTTCCCATGTAATGCAGACCCAAATTATTTCTTCTTTGAGCTTCCCTCCAACATTCCTCCACTACGATGTATGATTCAAAAGGGGAAAAGGGCTGTGATACTACAAATAAATAAATAAATAAAAGCATCACCAAAGAAAACTAGACAAAGAACACAAAAAGGCTCCAACACAGTTATTTGCTCAAACAAATAACTGGAAAAGATTTTTCTGAATGGTGAATATTGTGCCAGGTATTGTCAAGAGGTCAGGAAATGGCCACTCCCATTCACTATTGGAGGAAGTGAAAAATCAACACCAACTTTCTATGGTGATTTGGCAATAAATACCATAAGCCATTAAAAAAAAAAAAAAAAAATTCACACCTTTCGACCCAGCAATCCCATTTCCAGAAATATATCCTAAAGCAGTAAGATTCTCACAGGGATGTTCATCATGATCTCTATAATAGCAAACATTATAAACAACCAAAATGTCTAAATGAAATACACTAGAGATCCAATTAAATATACAGCCATTTATCTTCTTCTCACATAAGTTAAATGCAAAAAAAAAAAATACAAAACTGTATGTCTGATAACAATTTTGAAAATATATATTTGCAGTGGAAAAAGAACTATATGCTGGAAAGATCTATACCCAAATATTAACAGATGTGACATAAAAATGGTGAGATTATAAAGGCATACTTTTATTGTGCTTCAGAGACACTGTGTTTTTTTTTTCTTTGAGATGGAGTCTTGCTCAGTCGCCCAGGCTGGAGTGCAATGGCACGATCTCGGCTCACTGCAAGCTCCGTCTCCCGGCTTCACGCCATTCTCCTGCCTCAGTCTCCCGAGTAGCTGGGACTACAGGTGCCTGCCACAACGCCCGGCTAATTTTTTTTGTATTTTTAGTAGAGACAGGGTTTCACCATGTTAGCCAGAATGGTCTAGATCTGACCTCGTGATCCACCCTCCTTGGCCTCCCCAAGTGCTAGGATTACAGGCGCGAGCCTCCGCACCCGGCCTATAAACTGAAAGTTTGTTGTCAGGCACAGGGGCTCATGTCTGTAATCCTAGCAATTTGGGAGGCTGAGGTGGGCGGATAACCTGAGATCAGGAGTTCGAGACCAACCTGGCCAACATGATGAAGCCCCATCTCTACTAAACATACAAAAAAATTAGCCAGGCGTGGTGGTCGGCACCTGTAATCCCAGCTACTCAGGAGGCTGAGGCAGAAGAATCACTTGAACCTCGGAGGCAGAGGTTCAAGTGCAGTGAGGCGAGATCGCGCCACAGCACTACAGCCTGGGCAACACAGTGGGACTATGTCTCTCAAAAAAAAAAAAAAAAAAAGACAGTTTGAGGCAACCTTGCTAGAAAGGAACTTCTTCTTTTTTTTTTTTTTTGAGACGGAGTCTTGCCCTGTTACACAGGCTTGGAGTACAGTGGCGTGATCTCGGCTCACTGCAACCTCCCCCTCCCGGGTTCAAATGATTCTCCTGCCTCAGCCTCCTGAGTAGCTGGGACTACGGGCACGTGTCACCACGCCCAGCTAATTTTTGTACTTTTAGTAGAGGTAGGGTTTCATCATGATGGCCAGGATGGTCTAGATCTCTTGATCTCGTGATCCACCCGCCTCAGCCTCCCAAAGAGGTGGGATTACAGGCCTGAGTCACTGCGCCCGGCCGAAAGGCATCATTTTTCCAGTACGTGCTCACTTTGTGTCTCTGTGTCACACTTTGGTAATTCTTGCAAAACTTCAAATTTTCCATCATTACTATACCTGTTATGGTCATCTGTGATCAATGATCTTTGATATTACTATTGTAATTGTTTTGGAATGCCATGAAGCACCTCCATAAGAAAGCAAATGTAATTCTTAAAAATGCTGTATGTTCTGACTGCTCTACCTACTGGCAGTTCCTCTATCCCTATCTCTCCCCCTCCTCCGGCCTCCTGGAGATACAATATTGAAATTAGGCCAATTACCCTATGGGCCTCTAAGTGTTCAAGTGAAAGGAAGATAATTTAATTGATAAAGGTGACTACCCTAAACAATGGATTTTCAAAGTAGACTAAACAGTCCTGTATTCGAAGAAGATACCACCTAGGACTCTCATAGCTGGAAAGGAGAAGCTGATGCCTGGCTGCAAAGCTTCAAAGAACAGGCTGACTCTTCTGTTAGGGGCTAATGCAACTGGGTGACTTTAAGTTGAGGCCAATGCTCATTGACCATTCTGAATTCTAGGGCCCAAATCTATTCTGCCTGCACTCTAGAAAAAAGCCTAGTTGAGAGCACATCTGTTCACGGCACTGTTCACTAAACATTTTAAGCCCACTGTTGAGACCTACTGCTCAGAAAAAAGACTCATTTCCAAATATTGCTCCTCACCCAAGGACACTGAGAGGGACAAGGAGGTGTTGTTTACATGCTTGCTAACACAATATCCATTCCACAGCCCACGGATCAAGGTGTGATTCCGACTTACAAGACAATTGTGAGCATTATTAAAGAAATACAGGCTGCACGTAGTGGCTCACTCCTGTAATCCCAGCACTTTGGGAGGCCAAGGTGAGTGGATCGTTTGAACTCAGGAGCTCAAGCCCAGCCTGGGCAACATGTTGAAACCCCGACTCTACAAAAAATTAAAAAATGAGCCAGCGGTGCACACCTAAAGCCCCAACTACCTGGAAGGCTGAGGCGGGAAATCACCCAAGCCCAGGAGGTCAAGACTGCAGTGAGCCATGATCACACCACTGTACTCCAGCCTGGGCAACAGAGTGAGACACTGTCTCCAAAACAAACAAACAAACAAAAAGAAATATATTTTTGTAAGGCTATAACTGCCATAGACAGTGATTCCTTTTGTAAGGCTATAACTGCCATAGACAGTGATTCCTCTTAAATCTGGGCAAAGCCAAACTGAAAACCTCCTGGAAAGAATTCAACATTCTAGATGCCATTAAGAACATCCATGATTCATGTCAGGATGTCAAAATATCAACATAAACAGGAGTTGAAAGGAGCTGATTCCAGTCCTCATGGATAACTCTGAGGGGCTCAAGACTTCCATGTAGGAAGTTAACTGCAGATGTAATGGAAATAGCAAGAGAACTAGAATTAGAAATGGAGCCTAAAGATATATTGTTCCAATTTCATGATACCATCAATAGATGACCAGTTTCTTTTTAATTAAACAAAATGGTTTCTTGAGATGGAATCTACTGCTGGTGATGACGCTGTGAACACTGTTGAAATGAAACAAACAAAATTTAGATTATTATATAAACTTAGTTGATAAAGCAGCAGTAGGGTTAAAGAATTGTCTCCAATTTTGGAAGACCTTGTACTGCAGGTAAAATGCTATTAAAGAGCATTGCATGCTACAGAGAAATATTTCGTCAACTGATGCAGTAAACTTCATTTGGCACTCATTAAGAAGTGCCACAGACACTCCAACCTTCGGCAAACAACACCCTGATCAGTCAACAGCCATCAACATTAAGACAAGATCCTCCAGGGGCAAAAAATGTACAACTTGCTGAAGGCTCAGACAACTATTAACATTTTTTAGCAATAATGTACTTTTTAATTGTCATGTACACTGTTTCAGACATAATGCTACTGTACACTTAACAGACTACAGTATAGTGTAAGCATAACTTTTATGTGCTCTGGGAAACCAAAAATTTGTGACTCATCTTACTGCAGTATTTGCTTTATTACAGTGATCTGGAACCAAAGCAGCAATATCTCTGAGGTACGCCTGTATTTGATTTGATTTTTTCATTTACATACAGTACATGGGCTGTGAGAAGAACCAACAACGTTCAACACCTCACTCCCCCACTTTCCAACTACGTGACCTTGGGCAAGTTACATTATCTAAGCCTTGATTTCCTCATCCATAAAATGAAAGTAATAATTTAACCTTACAGTGAGAAGATTAAATGAGATAATACATATAAAGCACTTATACACATAGGCAGCTCAGTTTCTTGAGCACTTATTTCTTAAATTTCTCATTTATAATCAGTTATTTTTCCTTCAACAAATAAAAATTCTTAAAGATTAAAAAACTTTTGCATAGCAAGAATTTAACAAAGCTTTATTCTAATCAATCTGAGCAGTATACAATCTGAGCAGTATACAAATCATGATGTTTTGGCATTTTAAGGAATATTAACAAAACTCCCAAGAAATTAGGTTGAGAATTAGACATGGTGGACAAGTGACCAAAAAGGCCTACGTGTTAACTGAACAGTTAAGAACACACATTATGTTTTTAGGATCTAGCCTATTCTATAATGTGTAGTATAGTCTTAATCAAATAAATCACCAAAATGAACCGGTCACTTTACATACTGCCAGGAACAATCAGATTCAAGTGAAGAAAGAAGAAAGACTTGAGGTCTACAACCCAAAGACTCCAAACTGTTATTTTTAAAGTTATCTATGAATTGTTATCTATGAACCCAAACTGTTATTTTTAAAGACTTGGATATCTTAGACATTACAGATTTTACTTAGCTTTGTTTAGAGTCCACTAACTGCACATCTAGATGTAAATTTCAAATGTGTACAACCTTCTCAGTAACTCTCCACATAGAAATCTGTATGGTTTTAATCTACTGGTTAAAAGAAAATGCTAATTTCTCAAGCAACTCATCAGATCCTCTTTAAGGCAGGGCCTATAGACCTTGCCTAATAATTCATGGATTCCTAGAATACATTTTCCTACTTTCATGTCCAAAATGATAAAGATGCGCTGTTAAAAACATATGCAAATACAAAATAAAACGCTTCTGGATGATATATAAGAAACCTGTGATGGCATTTCTGGTGAGAGGACAAAGAAACTGGGACAAAGAAGAGGGAAGCATACATCTGCTGTATTCCTCTTGATTTACCATTCTATATATGTATTAATTTCTTTTTTCTGTCACCCAGGCTGGCGTGTAGTGGCACGATCATGCCTTACTGCAACCTCAAACTCCTGGGTTCAAGCAATCCTTCTGCCTTGGCCTCCTGAGTAGATGGGGCTATAGGCGTGCATCATCATGTCCATCCTTTATTAGATTTTTTGAACCTAGTTATTAAAACAAAAACCTTTACCTATATTTGGTTTGTAAAACAGATGTACAAACTAGATTTGATTAATACAGTGGGGAAAGTTAGATGTAAATGTAGTCTGTGTGTGACTTAGAAGTATAGTGCTGCAAAAGGAAGGTTTTTCTTTTGTAAACGCAGTTTATTGGCTGTAGAAAATTTTTTTTTTTGAGACAGAGTCTAGCTCTGTCACCCAGGCTGGCTGGAGTACAGTGGTGCGATCTTGGCTCACTGCAACCTTCGCCTCCTGGGTTCAAGCAATTCTTGTGCCTCAACCTTCTGAGTAGCTGGGATTACAGGCAAGCGCCACAAAGCCCAGCTAATTTTTGTATTTTTAGTAGAGATGGAGTTTCACCATGCTGGCCAGGCTAGTCTCGAACACCTGACCTCAAGCGATCCACCCACCTTGGCCTCCCAAAGTGCTGGGATTACAGATGTGAATCACCATGCCCAGGCTAGAAACTTTTTTTTTTTTTTTTTTTTTTTTCCTGAGACAGAGTCTTGCTCTGTTGCCCAGGCTGGAGGGCAGCAACATGATCTCAGCTCACTGCAACCTCCACCTCCTGGGTTCAAGAAATTCTCCTGTCTCAGTCTCCTGAGTGGCTGGGATTACAGGCGCGTGCCACCATGCCCAGCTAATTTTTGTATTTTTTCTAGAGACAGCGTTTCTCCATGTTGGCCAGGCTGGTTTCGAACTCCTGACCTCAGGTGATCCACCTACTTCCGCCTCCCAAAGTGCTGGGATTACAGGCGTGAGCCACCGTGCCCAGCCTAGAAATGCATTTTTAAGAAAAGAGTAAATCCTACTACTTTTCTCCCATTTAATTTTTGTTTTACTAGTATTTTTTCCAAAATCAGTGCACGATTCAGTGGCTTTTTAATATATTCATCACTACTATTTAATTCCAGAACATTTCCATCACCCCTTAGAGAAACTCTGCACCCAATGGCAATCACTGCCCTTATTCTCAACTCCCTTTCCCTCACACTGCTCCTGGCAAACACTAATCTACTTTCTGTCTCTACAGGTTTGCCTATTCTGGACATTTCACGTAAACGGAATCATAAACTCTACGGTCTTTTGTAACTGGCTCCTTTACTTAGAATGTTTTTAAAATCTATCCATGTTGAAACATATCATCAGCACTTCATTCCTTTTAGTGTCTGAGTAACATACCACTGTATGGATACACCACCTTTATCCATTCATCAGTTGATGGAGACTCGGCGCTGTTTCCACTTTTTGGCTATTATGAGTGAGGAAGGGTCCTAGCAACATTCATATACCAGGTTTTGGGTGGACATGTTTTCAATTCTCTTAGATACACACCTGGGAGTAGAACTGCTGGGTTGCAAAGTAATTCAGTGTTTTAAGGTACTAATAGAACAGTAAAAATCACAGTATGGTAGCTTGGAGGCTACCATAAACATTCACCTAAAGAAGTCTCTAAAAATATTAATTAGAAAACTCCAACTCATGTCTATTCGAAAGCAGTAAAAGATAAATTTATGGTCTTAGACCTGCAATACGGGACTTTTAAAAATTTAACTCCAAGAAACAAGTAAATATTTGTACTACATCCCCATCTCAATATCAAGCAGCATAAAATCAACTTAGAAAAGGGAGAGTAATTTACTACTCAGACTCTAGTATTATCCGTAAAATTTTTACATGGGATTAGAGGTTTTCACAGTACCATAAATAGGAGTAATACCAAAAGCCAAGTGCTATGGGAAATGTTTATTTCAATAAAATGGACCTCCAGTGTACCTAGAAGGAACAATATCTTCTATCTCCTTCACATTCTCCACAGCACTGGGAACTCAACAGATACCTGTTGACTTGCGGCTGAACAAAGTCTCACCTTAGCTCTATCCCCTCCCCATAAAAATCAGAGATGCAGACTCAATCAAACAGGAGTTTTAAAAATAAAACGACACTAATGTCTAAATCCTTTAAACTGACACTTTCAATGTTCTACCTAGACTACTCAAATTAATTACAGAAAGTACCTACTTTGTTCCTTCCCACAGAACCCGATATATATATAAAAAGACTAGGAGTTTGCTTTAAGCAAGAGCTAAAGCGTGAAAGCAACCAACATGTCCATCAAAGGATGAATGAATAAACAAAAGGGATATATACACACAATGGTCAATTATTCAGCCTTAAAAAGGAAGGAAATCCTGTCACATACTACAACAGGGATGAACCCTGAAGACATTATGAAATAAGCCAGTCACAAAAAGACTGTATAATTCCACTTGGAGGAGGAATCTAAAGTAGTCAAATTTGCAGAAACAGAAAGTAGAATGATAGCTGCCAAGAGCTGAGGGGAGGGGAAGAAGGGAGTTGTTTAATGGGTATAGAGTTTCAGTTTTGCAAGACGAAAAAGTTCTGAGGATGTGTTTCACAGTATGAATAGAGTTAACACTACTGAATGGTGTATTTGAAAACAGTTAAAATGGTAAATTTTATTACGTTATGTGTTTTCTATAATATGCATAAAAACATTAGGTAGCTAAAAATTTTCACTAAAAATTGGTTCTGTTGCTAGAAAAAAAAAATAATGCTCACTTTATGTCAAGGAGAAAAAAGACAGAACAAGCAATGCCTTTGCTACTACCAATTCCTTTAACAACCATTTTTGCATGTTGCATGCCTTGATAAGAAATTTGTTCAGAACCATTTATTGCCTACAATAGCCTGTTTCTCTTGAATTAGTCTTCCCACTATTAGCCAAAAGGAAAGATTCCTCTTATGTTACCTTAGAAAGTCATCTACCCTTAAGAATCTTACCTTGCAGTAAGCCAGAAAAAACAGACACACAGGGTAACATCAAAAAAAGGTACTATTTCTACTTTCACGCAGAGCAGACCTACGACGAGCCTGCAATGGCAGGTTATGAAAAGTAACAACACTGTTTCAGATCTAACCATGTTCTTCTGGATCTTTAGAAAATTTTTAAAATTTTGCCCCCAGTCCTTTTTACCTACTCTGATTTCTCTCTTAACACAAGCTACTGAAGAACTTAAATTTCCTTCTGATTAAAGTATAAAATAAGCAACTGGTTCAAAATCCAATATATCCCTCTAATGTTTTTACCAATGAGAGACAGTTTTTAATAAAGGGTGGGGAAAAAAAAAGATGGGAATGCACTAAATCTATCAAGTCCAGTATTTCAGAGATTAATCCCTCCCATATTATCTCATGAAAAAGTAATAAGACGATTGATAAGAAAAAATGCCCTCCTGAATAGTCTAAACACCATTATTACCATACAAATATCCTTGATTCTTCCAAATTTAGAGTCCAATAAATAAGTTTCAGTAAGTGTGTAAACATAGGCATAACTATAAGATTAGAGCAGAAGTTCTTAAACCAGATCACTGGTCCACAGACCCTGTGAACTGGATAAAAAGAGATCATTCAAAGATTCCAGAAGAGAAAACTCCATCTGGTATTTGAACATACAGAGAGGATTTAACCAATAAAAACTAAAAGCTACAAGTGTGTAACTCCCGGCAATGTGCTATATAGAAGTATTCAACGACTTGCCAAGGATTCCACATTTGCCAAGAGCAAAGATCTAGATGATACTGTAATCAACTACTGCCAACATTAACTAAAAACATTCACATTAATTTTTAAAAATTTGCTGAGTTTTTAAAAATTACATTCTGTGTTTAAAACTGGACAGAAAACTGTTAAAGTCTACAAGCTCCGGCATTCAAGCATAGAAAACAGCCACAAAAATACTGAAAATATTAAGCAATAGTTGATATTACATCTTTAGAATGGGAAATTTAACTATTTAAAATGGAATTACGTTGTTCACTTCAGGATTTTCAGAAAAACATTGTTCCCTCTCTCCCTTCCCTTTAATGTTAAGTTGGGAAACAGTTACCAAGCCCATTTTATGCCTTCTTTCCTAGAACAGACCACACACCACCAAACTGCTACATGTTGGGCTCAAAATAAACACAGTGTCAAGGTCACCAACTCACTTCTAATGACGAGGCAGGCAACCCAGGATGGCACTAAATTAGGCTGTGAGAATTTCAGTGTTCCTGATAGTTGAACCTGAGCAGACACTGTGGGGAAAACCGTAAAAAATTATTTTATTCTGGCAAATCTGTTACTGGTATTTAATCTCTGTAAGGGAGAGTAAGTTTAAAAATAGATACTTTAACGTCCTGAAGGTATTCTTCCTTCACCAAGATCACCAGCTGAAAGAGCTTAAGGCAGATCTAATTTGGTATCTAAAAGAACAGGGAGGGAGGGGACTGAAACAATTTCAAGTCACAGAAACTACTTTCATACGCAACTTTTTAAGACATTCATGCACAAAAGCAGTACACTGTTCTGATCACTTATCTTGTGGTTCATGAGACTTGTAAAGCATTATTACTAAAATGAAATCTATGAACAGACTAAACCAACAACTTTCAAATTTTCTGAATGATAGATCCCCTTAACTCTTAAAATCTTAGAACACCAAAGAGCTTTTAAACTTTAAAATATTTCTTCATTGTAAAATAGTAATAAACCTCACACATTAACAAAAATTTTATGAAAAATGACTATACCCCCCTCCCCACCAACAAAATTAATGACACTGCTTTACACTGCTGCAAATCTCTTTAATATCTGGCCTAACAGAATGAAGATTCTCTTAACTGTTTCTGTATTCAATATACTGTACCACAATATGCTTTGTCGATTAAATATGTGAAGAAAACCCAGCCTCACTGAGACATGTAGTTAGAAAGGGAGGAATATTTTAATAGGTTTTTCAGGTACTTATGGATATACCTTTGATACGACACCAAAACTCCTCAGTGGTAGATTCTTAAAGGTTTG
Source organism: Chlorocebus sabaeus (assembly GCF_047675955.1). Taxonomy (NCBI): domain Eukaryota; kingdom Metazoa; phylum Chordata; class Mammalia; order Primates; family Cercopithecidae; genus Chlorocebus; species Chlorocebus sabaeus. The sequence goes on along the minus strand of NC_132911.1, from coordinate 25,892,350 downwards.
TGGAATGTGAAAATGTATCGGTAGTCTGTCACATTAAAATTCAATGCTCTAGCATGCACTTTTACTGATATATGACTGTTTAACATCACATGCATTGGTCACTCGTAAAAGACTGATTCACTGAGTTCTACAGATCTTCCAAATGTTGACATATTTATCAAAAAATCACATTCATTAATATGACTACTGATTTTATTTGAAAAAATCTTTTAAGTACTGGGAGGCTGTCAAGCTCACAATTACAGATATGTGTTTTCCAAAATTCTAATTTTTGCTTGAAAGCTCAAATTCCATCATGGGCAACAAACACTGTCTACTGAAGCAACAGTTTCACTGTTCTTTTGAGAAAACGTCCACCAAATATCCAAGTCCGAATAACCATAGTTTACCAGTTATTTCAAATAAAAATGATGTTCCATGAAAACAGCAGTTGAAACTCAAACAGCTGCACCACTGCTGTTCCTCCAGACAACCACTGTACTTTGCCCCCTTGCAGAAGTGCTCTAGGTATACCTCCCATTCCATCATGCAGAACGTTGAATAGACATGTGTTCAAGTAGAATTTAATAAAATTAAGTTTTTACTGCTTCAAGGACATTCTTAGAACTGACAGTTTTTTAAACTGCTAGCACATGGTGATGACGATTACCTCTACAAGTACCCTTTTGTGCCACTGTCTTGAGATCTCATGCTAAGATGGCTTCTGTACCACTGCTGCAAAGTGTACTGAAAAAGGCAAGTATCATCTGAGTACTACTGTGAAAATAGTTTTGACTTCACAGACAGTTTGAATGAGTTCAGGGGTTGCCAGACCACACTTAGAGAACCACTGAACTACATGATATCAATTTTGATGGCAGCTATGGACTCTGACCAGAGAAATGCACATATGTACAATTATACAATTTCACACACATCAGAGGGTTAACAAAGCCCTTATAACCCATCTATAGACAGCACATCTCAGCCAACAAATGCCATTAGCACACCAGCCTGGGCAACACGTTGAGACCTGTCTCTACCAAAAAATTTTTTAAAGCCTAGCCAGGCGTGGTGGTCTGTGCCTGTAGTCCCAGCTATTCAGGAGGCTGGGGCAGGAGGATCACTTGATCCTGGGAGGTTGAGGCTGCAGTGAGCCGTGATCATGCCATTGCACTCCAGTCAGGGTGACACGGCAAGACCCTGTCTCAAAGGAATGCCATTAGCAGAAAATCCAATAAATCTCCAAATTATATTTGATTACTTCAAAATAAAAATTATCTACTAGGCATTACAAATAAACCTTGTTATAAACAAGAGCTGCAGTTAACAACATCAAATACCTTCACCTGAACTAAAAGGAGATCAAGTTTTGAAATAAAACTATATTAGGAAAAGTGAAAGGTCTGAGGTAAGAATCCCAGCTTCATCACCTGCTCAAGATTATACTGTTAATTAACTTTCCCACCAGTCTACTTATTTCACAGGGTTTTTGTGAAGAACAGTACATTAATAGATGTAAAGTACCTAAAACAATGCCTGGTACATAGTTAAGCACTCAAAAAATCTAGGTTACTCAAGATGGCCATGCCATGCTTTCCTTACAATGACTATACAGCAGTTTATTTATACAAAATCTAATGTGCACCCAGGCTTTTTCTTTTCTGAGATGGAGTCTTGCTCTGTTGCCCAAGCTGGAGTGCAAGTGGCACGATCTCGGCTCACTGCAACCTCCACCTCCCAGATTCAAGCCATTCTTCTGCCTCAGCCTGAGTAGCTGGGACTACAGGCACACGCCACCACACCTGGCTAATTTTTGTATTTTTAGGTTTCACTATATTGGCCAGGCTGGTCTCAAACTCCTGACCTTGTGATCCACCTGCCTCCATCTCCCAAAATGCTGGTATTACAGGCGTGAGCCACCATGGCCGGCCAGCTTTTACTTTTCTTTCCGTCTGCTGAGGAAGCACCTTACGGATACTTGATTACTTAATTACAATTTCCATCACCACCTTAAAGGGCAACAAGATTATAGTTGAGGATATTAGCTAAAATGTTTTACCTATTTCCAGTCCTTCAGTTTTCCTATTTAACAGTATTAAGAAACTTACCTTTCTTCCTACAACTCAACTTTAAGATAAACTAGGCAAATATTTATATGCAAATATGTAACATATTGTAACCTCTCATTGATTTAATGAATTTTCGCTTCAACCTCTCATCATTCTGCTTATTCTATTTTCAATAACTTGATTTTAATATGTCATTCACTATTACAGAGTACTAAGAAACATCCAAGACTAATTTTTGGTTTATTTTAATAACAAGACAAAATTTCAGCAGTATGTTTTCAATGGCCTTTATCTCTCATAATCTTTTGTCAAATGAATGTGAAAAAACTTAGTATTTTAAAATAAAGCAAGAAAACTATTTGATGCTAAACAGATACTATCATTCATGGTATTTAATGGATAAATTGACACTACTACTTTAAGTGACTGTACTGAGTGAGATCTACTAGACTTCAGTCAGTAGCAATGCTAGTGTTAAGAAAAAGAAGTGTCACATGTCATACAAGGTAAGGATATTAACTAAGATCTTCACCATAGGTCATTAGGTTTCGGAATACAGCTAATGCGCCACTATTTTTAAATCCACAGAACAGGGTTCTACTATTTTTTTCTACTAACTTACCTTACTACCTAAATCTAACATGCACACTACTCTAAGAAATACAGAAGACGGCCTGGGCAACATAGCAAGACCTGGTCTTTAACAAAAAAAAAAAAAGATGCAGAAGAGACATGATTTTAAATTCTGTTCATATTATAGCATTAAATATATGGTATGGACTAAAACCATTAAATTGTGTATGATATCAAAATATGGACTGTTTCTCAAATTTTTACTTATATCCTTATTTGGGGCATATTTTAGCCTCTACCATTTAAAAAATACTTTTCAAGACCCAGTCCACAAGGCTAAATCCTACCAAAAGTAAACAGAAAGCAAACAGTTGAAAACATACAATGCACTTGGATCCAAGTTTCATAAAATCAGACTTTATAAGATAATATCCTAAAATAATTTCCTATGAAAGTTTAAGACTATCAAATATGGAGATGAGGTTCATTATTAAATACTTAATAACATCTGATATTTTAAGATGACTAAACAATGAAAATGTATATTAAAATAATTAAAATATCTTGAATGGTTAAGTTGTTCCTTTTTTTTTTTTTTTTTTGAAACAGTCTTACTCTATTGTACAGGCTGGAGTCTAGTGGCAAAATCACAGCCTAACTGTAGCGGACCTCTCAGGCTCAAGCCTCAGTCTCCTGAGTAGCTAGGACTACAGTTGCACGCCGCCATGCCCTGCTAATATTTTATTTTTTGTAGAGACAAGGTCTCACTACGTTGTCCAGACTGGTCTCAAACTCCCGGATTCAAGAGATCCTCTTGCCTGGCCTCCCAAAGTGCTGGGATTCCAGGCGTGATGCACTGCACCTGGCCTGTTCCATTATTTTGACCAAATATTACACACTTCAGATTATCCACATGTATCTGAATGTTTAATAATTTATTTCCACAAGCAAAATTTAAACACATTATCAAAATCATTAGAAAAAATTTCTTACTGCTTGACTTTAAAAAATGAACTTGCTTTCTATTTTGTTAAATCCAGATTTTAAAAACAAATATTACATTATTAAATAACAAAAGGATGGGAAAGGGTCAAGTGATGGAGGCATAAATGGGGCAGCACTGGCTGTTGACAATGATGGGTGACAGGAGTTCATTATACTATTCCACATACTTTCCAGTTTTTTAAAAAAACAAATAGTAGTCAACTTAACAAACAAGTACCGTATTACCTTCAGGATGAAATAAACATTGTAGAGCACTACTGGTTCAGTAGAGAACGTGTGCACGGTCATAACAACTTCAGCACTGACGTCCAATTTAATCATAGTGTGTGATGTAACATTGAAGCACAATAGGGACAGAAATGGGGGTGATAATGTGAACAGCTTAGTTATCACCTACTAGATGAGCAAGTCAGCTGGAAATGCTAAAATTGACAAGATACAGAAATAACATTTTATACCCAAAAAGGAAATGACGCACCAAGGAATCCAGCAGACGAGCTGAACAACTGCTCTTAGGAGATGGACTAGGGATTAGGGAGTGGGGAGGTAGGGGACTGCCATTTTTCATCCTAAACCCTTTAGTACTGTATTAGATTTCTAAAATCCTCTTATTGTAAAATTTAACATATAAAGAAAAACAAAAATTGAAACAAAAATGCCCAGGTTAGTCTTTACAAACATCTGTACAACCACCATCCCAGTCAAGATGGCATCCAAGGGCCTCCCCTACCCTTCCCAATCACAACTCCCTTCCAACAGCTTAAAGGTAGCCACTATACTGACTTTCATAGTACTTTTTACAGTACTTTTTTTCCTTTTACTTCATAGCTTTTCTTCATAGTTTTACCAGCTTCATATGTGTCTCTAAATCTATAGGTTAGTTTTGAATGTATTTTGTAATTTATTATTAGTGGAATCAAAGAGTATGTATAAAACACACATACATGCTATTTCCTTCACTTTGAGAAACTTTTAGTAGGCTTTAAAGACAAATCCCCAATTTACTCATACTCCAAAGACTCTTTCTTCAAAGTAACAATAATATGAAGGTTCACGTAATAATATCTAAATCCTCATAAGGCTCTTTTGTGCTGGGTACTGTTCTGTTTTATGTGTATAAACTCACTTAATCATCAAAACAACACAGTAAAAAAGACAGGTTTCATTGTTATCCTCATTTTACAGAGGGCAGCTAGGCACAAAGAGAGGACCACACAACTGATAAATGACTGAGCGAGATTCAAACCAGGTAGCCTAGCACCTGAGTCTGTGCTCTTACCTACTGTCTCATGACAGAAAGTTTTCAATAAAAGAAAAATTAAAAATATAAAATACATTACTAGCAATAATTTATTTTTTAAGGCCTCTAGAGAGTCCAGCATCTCAAATAATACCAGTAGTATTAATTACCAGTAGTAATAATTCTGTGGCTGGTGGTTCACACCTGTAATCTCAGCACTTTGGGAGGCCAAGGCAGGTGGATCACTTGAGGTCAGGAGTTCAAAACAAGCCTGGCCAACATGGCAAAATTATCTCTAATAAAAACACAAAAATGAGCCGGACATGGTGGCGTGTGCCTGTAGTCCCAGCTTCTCAAGAGGCTGAGGCAGGAGAATCACTTGAACCCGGGAGGCGGAGGATGCAGTGAGTCGAGATTGCGCCACTGCTATCCAGCCTAACAGAGTGAGACTCTGTCTCACCACAAAAAAAAAAAAAAAAAAAAAGAATTTGGGCTGTTTTTAGATGCTTTTGGAAATTAACAAGATTAAAGTACAAGGAAGAGCAGAAATCACCTAATCCATTCTTATTATTCCATTACTAAACACACAGAAACCCAGGGGAGTACTTATCCCCAGTGACACACACTAGTTTGTGCTGGAGCTAGGGTAAAAACCCAAGGTCTCCTGATTTCTTTGTATTATACGGTTGTATATCATCAATCTGGTTATAAAAAGCCTACCAATGATTCTGCAGACAGCGTTTTAAATTTTTATTTTAAAAAGCCTACCAAATAACTAAATCCATGACTGCTAGAAGTACATCTCAATCATCCCCTTACCATTTCTCATCCCCTTTCAAAACCTAAGAACAGTAATATTTATGTTCCTTCATTCAAACAAATATTCAACTACTGTGTGCCAGGCATTGTTCTAGACAGAGCAGTTTCATACCTGCATAAGGTACAAAGATAAATCAGTCCTGCACTAAACTTTGTAGTACGTAACAGTAGAGATGTGGGGTACTATATGGTATCTATGTAATAAAGTGCCAAAAAGGAAGATTTTAAAAACAGGTATTTCCAAAAGACAGAATTAGCAAAAAGGTTAAAGGCATGATTTGAGGGATGAACAGGATCCTGGTAAGAGAACTGTGGGAGGACTGTCAGGCATTCCAAGGTGGAAGCAGCAAAAACAAAGACCCTAAAGTAAGACAGCACAGAACGCCTTTGAAGAACAGTATCTGTTTAGCTGGGTCATCAGCCATAGCAGCAAATAAACTGAGAGAAGGAGAGGCCATATTGGACAAAGGTCACACATTCTAGACTGAGATGTTTGAACTTAATTCCTAATCCAGTGGATACAGTGATCCACCGTGGACTTATGAGGAAAACGACAAAACTAGGACTGCATTTAAGATTAACTCTCAAGCAAAACATAGGATGAAGAAGCAGGGAATAATTTAGGAACTTACTGCAACTCGGATGAGGGAGAGTGGAAACCTGAACAGAGGTGAAAGCAGGTACGCAAAGAACATTAAGGCATTACGGAGTAAAAATGGTATGCCCTGGCAGCTGACCGCATGTAGACGGGAGAAAGGCAGGCAATATGGAGACAATCAACATGTATCATTAACAGAAAACAGGCAAGTAAAAGTTGAGCTACATGTAACCTGTTTAAGAGATCAGTCTCAATGTAGAGGGGTAGGGAATGTGTTAATAATCTTATTTTACTTCAGAAAAGCAAATCTTCCCTTAGTAAAACAAACAAGACTATAATATTCAAACTCTAGTATGCAGAAATACCCAAACTAAAGTGGTGTCACTTGAAAATTGGATTTTTATACTTAATACATCTGTATAATGATACCTATTAGAACAAGTCATATTTTTACTAAGATAAATGTTATTTTACTAAAATATATATACCAAGTCTCAGCGTTTTAGGATGCTAAGAATATGCTTACGTTAAAATATTTAACCTCTAAAGAAAATTATTTAATGAATCAGTAGAAAAATGCACCTACTAAGTATCAGCAAAGGGGAACTATAACTGATTTATCTCCTAACTTCACCTCAATGCGTTCTTGAAAACTTTGACTTTTTTTTCTGCTCAGCATCTTTTGTTATAGAACTTGCTTTCTTTGCTTAAAGTCACAGAACATTAAGGGAGGACTTAATGTATATCACAAGCTATTTGGTTCAGTTAGGTAAATGATCTTCAGTTTGAAATATCAATTTCTTCTCATTAAATAAAGCCATGTGGTCTTTCTGCCTAATGTTTAACAAGCAAACTATGAGCTCCTTGTGGGCAGAGTTTATGTTCTAGACACCAAGCACCCTCAATGCTCAGCATTTAGGGGAACTTTCCTAAGGGAATAAATGGAATTCAACCAAAGAATATTTTCTAAGTATACAGCACTTTCATAACTTGGTGAGTATTACACAACTGCACAGAACTAATGATCCAATACTGGCGTGTCTACTATTCTACAGGTAATGTAGTTACAACATGAGTAATACACAACTCCTCCCTTGAAGTTAGGACTTACTTCTCTAAACAAGTCAAACACCACTGACTTCATCAGAAAACCTTGATTTACACTATTTGCATGACCATCAGTCAGTCTCTTTTGTCTCTGGTTTCTCATCTAAGAAACAGATAAGGATTCAAAAGAAAAGGAACGTGAGCGAGCTCTGTAAAATATGACAAGTATAACCTGTGCCAGTTGGCTTCCCATAGGATTCACCACACTCTAAAACAGACACTTCATTAAGAATGACACTGACACAAGCAAATAAAAGCATTCGGCTACCACCCACCACCTGAAAAAAAACCTCCAAAAGAGTACCCTACAGACAGGTCAGAAATATGAGGACAACACAATCCAGGGAAAAAAGGTTTATGAATTTTCACCAAATTTTTAAAATTCAAAAGTACATGTTTAAATTTATGAGTTTTGTTTGGAAAATTCCTACTGTAATTCAAGACACACAATACCATTAAAACTCAAACGTCAACATTTCTGAGGAATGAAACAATTCAACAACTTTGTGGGAAATGCCTCTTCTGCCTAAGACCATCTCAAATGAATGCAAAACCTTGAAGTTCCAAAACTTAAACTTCTGAAACACATTAGTAAACAAATTTGGGGAGAAAATTAGACGTAAGTACTTCAACTGATCAAACACAGTTTCTACCTGCACAAGAATATACTCTTCCTAGAAGACAAGTGATATATGCATAGCATTGTTACTGTCTTATCCACCTAAATACCAGAAAGACAACAAAATGAATAATCTGAGCTATCATTTCTTCACAGAATATGCCAATCAGCATCACACTTCCAAAGTGGACAAATTCAAAAGTAGTTAAAAATCTTCCCATAAAAACCAAAGACGCTGTTAAGAATGTTTCTGAACCAAATGTTGATGGCACCTATTGCAATTTACTTATCTAAAACAATGTACAAACATAAAAATGCATCGCCATTTATTTGTATGTGGAATTTACATAACAAAGAAACCCTTAAATGCAGCTCACAGCTTTCACGTGAGGATTTTGTATGTCTCATCACCTTTCATATAAACTCAGAGGAAAAAATAATAAAAACAAGGCATAAATAACAAATGAAATTTAAGGCTGTTTCTCAGAAAGGTAACTTTTAAAACTGTTCTTACATTTCTTGGACAATAAACACAAACCATCTTGAATTTATAGCAGTTTCGGCTTCAAGGAAATCCCTCAGTAGGAAACATTTCTGAAAAAATTATATATCCAAAATTTGCATTATTAAACGCTTTCTTACCTTCTGCTACATCATCATCTACTGCTCCTTTCACCTGAGAAAAACACCACTGAATATCATTCCCTCCTCCAGCTCCTGGAAAAAGAAAACATACCAATTAAAACCGAGTTCTGCTTATGTTGACTCTCGTAAACAGAGATGGTATCCATGGTTGGCATGATACTAACAGCCTAGTTCTGCCCACACATACAACTACCACCAAGAGCACCAGTTTGGAAAAAGATTAGACCCCAATAGTTGGTACTGTATTAAAAAGAAAAAAACAAACATTCCAGGTATGAAATTATTTAAAGGCACATGACCTACGGTCATTATACATCTGTTCACAAGCCTCCTCTCAAATACAGTAAAAGCCTTACATTCAGGCAAGACCTACCAGAAAAAAAGTAAATACCAAGAGTTAAAGAGTTTTCTTTTTAAGTGTACAAAAAGCCTGCAGATGAATTAATAAGGTTAACTACCATGAAACATAGAACGAAGAGAAAACTTCGGGAACATTACTGCCTGGGTAAGAAGTAATGATTCATATGAACCCTATCACCAAAGTGCACACACAGCAAACACTACACCCATTTCTTTGCATTCATTACCAGCAAATCACTGGCTCCAGACAGAGAGGAAAAGAAACCGAAATGAATGCTGCTAAAGAGACTGTCAAAGGAAGCTTGTTCTGCCTCCCTTCACCTCATCCCTCGACTCCAAAGGACCTGGCAAAGAATTCATTTCGCTAACATGTCATCTCGTGCAAAACAATTTTAATCTCATTTCATTATTCAACAAGGCCAACAAGCAACTTGTTTATAGCAAACCTTAAGTCAATCCGACACGTTAACTTTTTCAAAAGGTTTAATTATCTAAATAATGAATATAACAGCATGGAAAACTGGTCTCATCGCGGAATGTTTCTATTTCACGTGCAAGTACTGAGGTCGAAATGGTGAAAATGTCCTGGGGCTCTAGGGAGAAAGAAACTGAATCTAAATCCGGAATTAATTCTACTACATGAAGGAAAAGATTTAGCAACACCAACATGTACAAAAAGAATTCTCAAAGCAATTACATTACTTCTCTCTTCCCCATCACCCCTATTCCTTGCTAAATTTATTCCTAAACTGATTTTCTCTCTACATCCTTTCCCCTCCCTTTCAAAGCTTCTACCTAAATCTCTCTCCTCCTTGCTATTTATATCTCTGAACTCCGCAACTATTTTAACTAACTCTACCAAACCCTTTTGGGAAAAGGACATCTGCAAAAAAGCTAACATACTAAACGGAAAGTTTAAATTATTTTCATGCAACTTGCTGTACATGAAAGGCCTTGCACTCTTCGGCGGTAAGAGGGAAGAAACGGAAACGAAATGGTTCGAAACAAAAAATTTAGGCTTCCAGTCTCAAAAATACTGGCATCCACAGTGGGGGAAAAAATACACATATGCCCCCATTGTATTTTAACTTGTAAAGCGCTCTTCCTTCTCGGTGCAAAATAAACGTGTATATACACCCAAGAAGACTTGCAGCAGGGGAAAAAATACAAATTAAATGAAGACCTGCAGGAAAAAAAAAATAAAGGCGAGGGGCGAGGTGGGGAGGTGGGAGAGGATCCACCAGGCTCCCGAGCGGGAGGGACAAATCTGCACGCGCCCCCACCCCGCCCCACCCACGCCTCACCCCAAGCTCGCCGGCACACCCCACCCCCACCCCCGCCACGGCGCCAGCCCCGTTCTCCAAGCCCAGTGACTCTCACTGTGACCACTTGCCTCCCGGGAGCCCTCCCGCCCCCACCCCACCCCTCTGGACCCTACTCCCTCAAACCCGAGGGGCGTCCTGTGGCTCCGCGCGAGGCGCGGGCGGTCGCTAGGGGGTGATGGAGGGAGAAAGAAGGAAGCGGTGCCTTGTCAGGGGGCGAGGGGGATTTCTCCTTTACCTGCCATGTTGCGCTGCAAATGGTGACCCTGCTGGGTTCCTCGGGGTCTCCGCTTCCTGAACTCACCCCCCTCACCTGGGGATGGGGGGGTAGAGAGGGCGGATGGCGGCGGATGGCACCTGCGGGGGGAGGGGACGGGGGCCGGGGGAAAAGGAAGGAGGGGCGGGCAGACCAGCCGGCAGGATGCTAGATTTCACTCTGGGGCTTCCCCGCTCGTGCTCTTTCTCCGGCAGCGGCAGCGGCGGCTACGACAGCGACGGCGGCGGCGGCAGCGGCAGGGGTAGGCGACTCCACTTTCAAAATGGCGCCGGCTGGCCTGGCCAGTGACGTCACGCAGGGGGCGGAGCCGCCGGGCTGGGGCGGAGAGCGGAGGGGGAGGGGCGGGGGAGCGGCCGGGCCGGCTCCTGGCCACGCCCCCTTCCTGCTGCGCTCGTGCCCCGCCCTCCGCGTCCAGACCGGCCGGGCCTGCGCCGCTCCGGCGTCTGGCCATGGCGCCCCATCTGCCCGCTCCGCCTGCGCCAGGCCGCGGCTGTGTGCACCTGGCAGTGTCCCAGCCTCTCGCACTAGCGCGGGAGCTCTGGGGCGGGCTCAGCAGTCCAGTTTACGTCCTCGCCTGCAGGGATTCGTGGGGTCCTACGTCTTTTAGGAATACCAGGGCCGGGGACCGTGGGTCACGCTGGTAATCCCAGCACTTTGGAAGGCTGAGGTGGGCGGATCACAAGGTCAGGAGTTCGAGACCAGCCTGGCCAACATGGTGACTCCCCATCTCTACTAAAAAAAATACAAAAATTGGCCAGGTGTGGTGGTGTGCGCCTGTAATCCCAGCCACGAGGGAGGCTGAGGTGTGAGAATTGCTTGAACCCAGGAGGCGGAGGTCGCAGTAAGCTGAGATCGCGCCACTGCACTCCAGCCTGGGCAACAGAGCAAGACTCCGCATCAAAAAAAAAAAAAAAAAATACTCGCACTGCTACTTAGGAAAGTAAGTAAAAAGGAAGAATAAGTAAAAAGGGCTGTCACTTTGGGTCAGCCCTGAGGCGGCAAAGAAAGGGAGAGCGGTGCAGACTTACTGCTCAGCCGGGGTGAAAGTTCACGGTGTTCAGAGGGACACCACTGGGCTGGTTCCATCTAGGTAAGTTAAGTCACCTTCGCGTGGGCCCCAGGAACCAAGGCAGGAGTCCTGGGCACTGCAGGCACTAAGGGTGGTTTGTAAGAGAAACCTGAGTTTGTGATGAGAAGGGTATGGCCCAAGAAGTGACCTGGCGTCTCTCCAGCTAAACGTGGTGTACTGCGTGCTTAAGAGCTGGGCGTTTAAGAGCGGTGGCTCACGTCTGCAGTCCCAGCACTTTGGGAAGCCGAGGTGGGAGGATCGCTTGAGGCCAGGAGTTCCGAGTTCAGCCTAGAGAACATAGGGAGACCCATCTCTACAAAAAAAAAAAGTTTTTTTTAATTAGCCAGGTATGATGGCGTGCCTATAGTCCCAGCTACTAGGAGGCTGCAGCTGGAGGATTGCTTGAGCCCAGTAGGTCAAGGCTGCAGTGGGCTGTGTGATCACACCACTGCACTCCAGCTTGGGAGACAGAATGCGATCCTGTCCAAACAAAAAACAAAAACACAAAAAGTGCTGGACTCTGAAGCCAGGCTGCCTAATGTGATTCCAAAGCTCAGGAGATGAAGATGACAGTCCTACCTGATAGGATTGTTGGGGAGATGAAATGACTTAATTTGAGCATATGATAAATGTTAGCTGCCGTTGTTATTAGATTTGTATTGAAGGCATCGTCAGTAAGGTTAAGAGGTAGAAGGAAAAAAATGAACAGGAAATGCCAGTCATCAGCTATGAGGGGATGTGCACTTCTGTTGAAAGATGCTCTAATGATGCAGTTGCTATATACAGCACAATTTACATATCTCATTCCATCTCCACGATGCTTCTAGGAGATAGATATGCACGTTTTACACATGAGAAACACCTGGAAAAGCATCCAGAATTTGGCCTAAGGCTGAATGGAATGATAAAGGCGTTTGGAGACCAAGAAGGGGAAGTTAAAGAAATTTACACATCCTCCCCACCATCTCTGCTTTCTACCATATTTTTTATTTCCAGGACAGTTGAACTGTAATGCAACGTTCAAAATTCCTCCAAAGGAACCACTGCAGTACTGCATGATCATTCCTCCATTTCTGCATATTTCCCACTTTACCAATGAATTAACCAAAACTAAAAATCCACCCTCTATCTGTCATCTTTTGCTACCTGTACAACAGGTACAAAACTTCAATGCACTGCATGCTGTATTTTCTTCAATGCTGGTGTTTTCCATAAATGTATTTCTCTGGATATGCCTTCATTTATTTCCCTTTTTGTTTGCTCTACCCTTCTTTGGTGGTTCAATCCCAGACTCTCCAGGGAGAGCTCTCCATCTTAACCAGAACCCAGAAAGGAGAGAGAGAGAAAGGAAGACAGAAAAAGAGAATATAGACTTTACATACCCTGAAAATGATTTGGTTTACATAAATGATTTGTTCTTAGAAGCCAATAAAGCTTGCCTAGAAACTGGTATAATTATAACAGAAATTTATATAGCACCAACTATGTGCCAGGTGCTGTTTTAAGAACATTATGTGGAGCCTTGAGGGTACTGCATGCCTGTGGAATGGGCTGACATGAGTCTGATAATCAAGGGCCAGTGCACCCTGGCACCCTGGTGTAAGTGACCTGGCTCTTTTTGGGTCCTAGCCAGCCCTTTCAGAGGACCATAAGCCACCTCCCTTTCATCAGAATGACCCTTAGGAGGAGGGGCCAGAACACCCGCTAGCCCAGAGTCAAGGGTTGCTCTTGTCCATCTCACTTCCTTATCTGTCTTCCACTTAAAAAAACATTTTTTTCTGGGCACGGTGGCTCACGCCTGTAATCCGAACACTTTGGGAGACCAAGGCAGGTGGATAACCTGAAGTTGGGAGTTCAAGACCAGCCTGACCAACACGGAGAGACCCCGTCTCTACTAAAAATATAAAAAAATTAGCCGGGTGTGGTGGTGCATGCCTGTAATCCCAGCTACTTGGGAGGCTAAGGCAGGAGAATCACTTGAACCAGGGAGGCAGAGATTGTAGTGAGCTGATATCAAGCCATTGCACTCCAGCCTGGGCAACAAAAAGCAAAACTCCCTCTCAAAAAAAAAAAAAACCAAAAAAAACACTTTTTTTTAAAGACAGTCTAGCTCTGTCACCCAGTCTGGAGTGCAGTGGCATGATCATATCTCACTGCAGCTTCAAAATCCTGGGCTCAAGTGATCCTCCTGCCTCTGCCTCCCTAGTAGCTGGGACTATAGTCATGTGCCACCACACGCAGCTCTACTTTCCACTCTGTCCTCTGACCTTACCACTGCACTTAAATAGCCTCTGTCAAGGTCATTAATGATCTCTACGTTACTACAATAGTCACTTCTCTGTTTTAATTTTTCTCTATTTCCCAGCAGCATTTGAAACCGTCCATCAATCCCTCCTTCTTGAGATTCTTTTTTCCCCTTGACACTTTATTGTCACCCCCCCAACCCACCCACCTGTCTAGCCATTCCTTGTAGTTTCTTTTGCTGGCTCCTCCTCCTAGACTACCCTCTAAATATTAGAGTGGTGAGCAGGAGTAGTAGCTCACACCTGTAACCTCAACACTTTGGGAATCTGAGGTGGGAGGACCACTTGAGCCCAGGATTTTGAGACTAGCCAGGGCAACAAAAGGAGACCCTATCTCTACAAAAAAAAAAAAAAATACAAAAAATTAGTCGGATGTGGTAGCACGTGACTGTAGTCCCAGCTACCTGGATTACCTGAGCCCAGGAGGTCGAGGTTGCAGTGAGCCATCATCGCACCACTGCACTCCAGCCTGGGCAGCCCAGCAAGACCCTGTCTCTAAATAAATAAAGAAATAAATATTAGGGTGATCTGTCTCCTCAGCCTCCGAACTGGGTTCCCTTGTGTAACTACGCATTCTTTGAGCAACCTCATTTAGTCTTACGTAAATACCATATAATACCATGTATATACCAGGGACTGCTAAATTTAGATCTCCAGCTGTGCTTTCACCCCAGAACTGCAGACACACACCTCTACATGCCTATGTGACATTTCTAGATGTCCATTTAGCGTTTCAAACATAGTGCTGCCAGGCACAAGTCTTGATTCCATATCCCCTCCATACCATGGTTGATGCTGTCCCTTTCCTGGGCACCACCATCCACTGACCCCACCACCCCCACCCCAACACTCCCACACACCCTGCCCCCCCCCGCCCCAGCACTCCCACACAGCCTGCCCCCCCACCCCACCACTCCCACGCATCCCGCCACCTCCGCCCCAACACTCCCACGCAGCCATCCTTCTTCCTTTCTCAGCCAGTAAAACTACTGTTCTTTAAGAAACAATTCCAATGTAACTTCCTCCTGGAAGGCTTCTCTGACATTGTTCCCCATTTCCTACCCACCTTAAGCTGGGCTGGGCACTCTTACTCAATATTCTCGTAAAATCCAATGCACTTCTGTCTTTCTGGACCATACTCAAATTATCTAAATATTTGTCTGTTACTACACTGAGTTCTTTGAGGGTAGGAAGTATGCCATTCATTCCCATATCACCAGCCACATAATTTGTGGGATTAATGCATGAATGAATAAATCTCTCTGGCTTAAAGAAAAGCACTGAAATGTTGACTCCTCGATGCTTGCCGTATCATAAATGTTGTCACTCACCCTCAACTCTGGAAGAAAGATGTTTTACAGTGATCTCAGTCATCCCGATCTACATTTGTCAGGCAACAGTTGTTTAAATATATAAGTTGCTTACCGATAGATTCATCCCAACTACTTCCACCTGGTCCTTTGTTTCCTGAATACATATTATCCAAGAGGATCCCGTAGGACACCATTCCCTCATCCACATGCTATCATCCCAGTTTTCTTTAACGTGAGCCTCTAGCCAGAACTTCAACACCTGGCCACATAGAAGATGCACACACTTAAGTTTCCTGCAGAACTGAGTTCAGCTTAGGCACAAACAGGTGGAAAACTCCCTCTGGAATTTCCTGGTGAGGTTCTAGACAGCCTGTTTGTCTTGGAAGTGTTCTGCTTTGGGTCTGAGCTGAAAGGTACTAAAGACCCTCACAATCTCACCAGCAGGACGGAGCCAGCAGGACTTAGCCATGGGTTACTGCAAGACAGCTTTTTAAAGTATAGTAGATGACCAAAGAAGAAACATTTGAAAGTTACTCTTTTCCTGGATGAAGCATGTTTGGAGTTGAGAGGAACGCAACCCAGGCCCCCATCCCACCCCCACACACACTAAATGAGAAGTGGCACTTTTCAGCTGCTTTTCTCCTCTAGGTAGTTAGACCGAGGGGTATCCAGGAAAGTCCATGAATTCAAGAGGAAGAGGAGAGGTCCCTGATTAAAAATGGTTACAGTTTAGAATTTTGACAAACCCACCATAGCTATGCCTTCTGACCTGAAGCAATTGCAAGGGCTTTACAGGGAAAGTTATAAGCACTTGTCAGTTTTTTATATACTTTTTTTTTTTTTTTTTTTGAGATGAAGTTTTTGCTCTGTTGCCCAGTGCAGTGGTGCAGTCTTGGCTTACTGCAACCTCCGCCTCTGGGGTTCAAGCGATTTGCCTGTCTCAGCCTCCTGCGTAGCTGGGATTACAGGCATGTGCCACCACGCCTGGCTAATTTTTGTATTTTTAGTAGAGACAGATTTCACCATGTTGGCCAAGCTGGTCTCAAACTTCTGGCCTCAAGTGATCCACCAGCCTCAGCCTCCCAAAGTGCTGGAATTACAGGCGTGAGCCACCGTTCTTGGCCTACTTTTTTAATAGCTACACATTTGGCCTGGAAGTCAGTTTCCCAGTAGACAATAAAGACAATCCATACCATGATATTCAAGGTATAGAACTCATTATAAAATAACGAAGAATCTACCAGGTGGATTACCATGTAGTAAAATGTTTGTAAAAACAGAGGACATTGGTTGTGCCTTAGAAGCAGGATACAAAATATAGATACAATATGATCACAAGTATGTACAACAAACAAACACAAAATATGCACAGCTGAAAGAGACAGGAAGGAAATACACCAAGGTGTTCTCTGTAATGTGACACAATGGGTAATTTTTTCTCCTTTGACACTTGCGTTTCTCTAAATATTCTATAACTAACATATATTAAAGGGAAAGAATAAACTTAATTATGAAAATTCATTCTAATGCTGGTATTAGAGCTTGATAACATCTATGCTACCGATTTTCTACCTTAAAGTGAAAGTTGTAGTCCATTATAACTGTATGCACAGATGTGACTTAATCCATGGTTTTAGTATAAAATAGAGAAACATTTTGTCTTTGTCTTTTAACGTGTGCAATGTTGCAATGAACATTCATACCATGATATTCAAGGTATTCATTTCTGCGCAGTGTACAATGTAAGGCAGAATTACTTCATGATTACATTGCAATGTACATTGCAACAGTGTCTTTTAACGAAGGAAACATTAGTAAGTTCATGCAATTACCTTCTGTTTGTAAATTGCAACCAAAAATGTTGTATTATACTTTTGTGGCAGGTACATCCTGTAAACATATAACCTGAATATCTCTTTGGTATAAAATGCAAACTTTGTGAAAGTAAACAGTATCTCTGAAATGTATTTTCAGTGTTGCTTACTGAATGATCATAAATGTCCTATAATTTTAAACTATTATCCAAATAGCCTATTTGTTTGAAGAATGAATGTATGTCCATGCTGCAGATTTTTTGTCGTTGTGGAGATAGGATCTCACTGTGTCCCCCAGGCTGGAATGCAGTGACACAATCATGGCTCACTGCAGCCTTGACCTTCCAGGCTCAAGAGATCCTTCTATCTGAGCCTTCCAAGTAGCTGAGGCCAAAGGTGTGCACTACCACACCCAGCTAATTTTTGTATTTTTCATAAATGTTGGGTTTTGCCATGTTGCCCAGACTGGCCTCAAATTCCTGAGCTCATGTGATCCACCTGCCTCGGCCTCCCCAAGTGCTGGAATTACAGGTATGAGCCACCACACCAGGCCCATGCTGCAGATTTTTTAGGTGGCATTTGAGTTTATTAGCCATGACACAAGTGTGTGTTTTATGCATGTATAACAGAAACACACAGGTTTAAGGTTGGGAGGTAGTTCAGGCGTTAACTAACCCAATTGTCATAATGGATACTTAAATTACTTATTTAACATGTCCTTCAGTGCTCATTCAGCCTAGGCTTAAAACTTGCCAGTAACTGAGAACTAAGACACATTCTGTTCTTAGAGAGCTATAATCACAGAGTAATTCTGCCTTACATTGTACATTGTACAGAAATGAATACCTTGAATATCATGGTATGAATGTTCATTGCAACTTTAAACAGCAGACCCTGGCTCTCCCATCTGAACCCTCTTCAGTGTAAACATGAAGGTCATTTAGATCTTGGAATATAACTACATTTCCCAAGTTTTCTCTTCTTTACAATAATCAATGAGCTTCTTCCAAGCTTGTTTATCCGCCCATCTTTAATCTCTGTATCTCATCTGTATCTCATACCCTCTACATATAATATTCTTGTTCCAAATGCCTCAAATAGTGATACCCAGAACTAAATATAATGATGCAGGCCTGATGATTATACCTGTTCTCTTCTACAAACCAGACTTCCTTGGATTTGACAATCACACAGACTGCACCTCCCTATATTTTGATCGAGTCTTTTCCCATGCACAGCTGTTAACACACATCTCTCTAATCTTTTTCCCAATAGGTCATTTTTTTTTTTATGGATACATAGTCCCCAGAACATAGTAGGAACTTGGTAAATATTTGAACAAACACAGATAAAGTTTTATGTTATTCTGTATTATTTCCTTCATCACTGAGATTTTATTATTCAATATTAACAATTTGTACAGAATATCTAAAAAGCCATGTAGTTGTAATTCTTTCTAGAGAATTAATGACTTCAGTTTAAAATTTAGTGGCAAAATGTTTTTTGAGAGAGGATTTCTGGCCGGGCATGGTGGCTCATGCCTGTAATTGTAGCATTTTAGGAGGCCGCGGCAGGAGGATCACTCGAGCCCAGGAGTTCAAGACCAGTTTGGACAATATAGTGAGACTCCTGTCTTTATGATAAAATTTTAAAAATTATTTAAGGCCAGGTGTGATGGCTCATGCCTGTAGTCCCAGCACTTTGGGAGGCTGAGGTAGGCAGATCACAAAGTCAGGAGGTCAAGACCGTCCTGGCCTACATGGTGAAACCCCGTCTCTACTAAAAATAAAAAAATCAGCTGGGCATGGTGGCAGGCCCCTGTAGTCCCAGCTACTGGAGAGGCTGAGGCAGGAGAATGGCATGAACTCGGAAGGCAGAGCTTGCAGTGAGCCGAGATCACTCCACTGCACTCCAGCCTGGGCGACAGAGTAAGACTCCATCTCCGTCTCAAAACAAAAACAAACAAACAAAAAATTATTAAAAAAAAAGAGGATTTCAAATATGTAATCTTAAAATATTGATAAGTTCTTATATTTAAAGTTTCCTGAATTCACAATTTAATATCAGTCACATTACATGGTCAAAAATTTATATGCAGCCAGGTGCGGTGGCACATACCTGTAATCTCAGCAACTTGGGAAGCAGAGGCAGGAGGATCTCTTGAGCCCAGGAATTCAAGACCAACCAGGACAACATAGGGAGACCACATCTCTACAAAAAATTTTTTAAAATTAGTATGGTGGCATGTGCCTGTAGTCCCGGCTACTTGGGACGCTGGGGTGGGTGGATAGTTTGAGCCAGGGAGGTAAAGGCTGTAGTAAGCTGTGATTGCATTACTGCACTCCAGCCTGGACTACAGAGCAAGACTCTGTCTCAATCGATCAATCAATCAATTTGCACTCTTTCAGAACACATTGACAAATTATTAGAAAAAAGTATTGCCAAAAATGGTATGGGTACTAGCACCCTTGTCTGATGGGAAGAGTTTTTAAAAAAATATTTTATTTTATATTCACAGCTGAATAATGGGAAGAACTTTTTAAAGAGAGATCGTCTTGGGCCCCAACTCTGAAGATTCTGATTCATTAGGTCTTTTAAGAAGCCTCCAGGGGAATCTGATGTATGGTCAAATTTGAGAATCACTGACTTAGCCTATCTCCTATGGTACGAAAGATTTGATCAACACACTATAATTTGTCTGAAGTCATTAATAACAAAGGTTGAAGGACAGGATACTTACAACCAACCTACTGAGCAGTTTCTTGACTGATCTGCCATGAGATATTAAGTGTTCTGTGGGGAATAAAGGGTTTTACAGTCAAAAAAGTTGGGTAACACTAGGCGTAACAGATTCTTCATTATATGATTTTTTTAATGTACATGGTAAATCTGCAGCAGATGAGCTATAATATGAAGCATTTCCTATGCCTGTGGGACAAAAGACATTGATCATTAATGAGCATTATTTAAGTAAAATCATTCTACAGTTATGCATTAACTTATATGAAGAAGAATCTAAACCCACCTTTCTCTGTCTCTTCCTTGTAAGTAACAAAATATTTCATGGCTATTTCTCTCTCTCTCTTTTTTTTTTTCTTTTTGAGACAGAATCTCACTCTGTCACCCAGGCTGGAGTGCAGTGCTGCGATATCAGCTCACTGCCACCTCTGCCTCCCAGGCTCAACCTCTCCTCCCATCTCAGCCTCCTGAGTAGCTGGGACCACAGGCCAGCACCACCATGCCTGGCTAATTTTTTTTTTATATTTTTGATAGAGCTAGGTTTTCACGATGTTGCCCAGGAAGGTCTTGAACTCCTGAACTCAAGTGATCCACTCACCTTGGCCTCCTAAAGTGTTGGGATTACAGGCGTGAGCCACTGCACCTGGTCCCTTTCCCTTTCCATCTTTCCCTAAAGATGCTCCGATATCCTTTCACTCACAGGCAGTGGTGTGCTGGAGCTAGTTCATACTAGCTCAAAAGAGATGGTTGTGAAATTTTTAGGAATTTTGTGAGTTTGTTGTTAAATACAGACATTAGGCTGGGTGCGGTGGCTCACGCCTGTAATTCCAGCACTTTGGGAGGCCGAGGTGAGTGGATCACGAGGTCAGAAGATCGAGACCATCCTAGCTAACATGGTGAAACCCCGTCTCTACTAAAAATGCAAAAAATTAGCCGGGCGTGGTGGCAGGCACCTGTAGTCCCAGCTACTCGGGCGGCTGAGGCACGAGAATGGCATGAACCCAGGAGGCGGAGCTTGCAGTGAGCTGAGATCCGGCTACTGCACTCCAGCCTGGGCGACAGAGCAAGACTCCATCTCAAAAAAAAAAAAAAAAAATTGGAGAGACTCCGTCTCAAAAAAAAAAAAAAAAAAAGAAAAAGAAAAAAAAAAGACATTAATACAAATTAAATTATATAAACTTATAATTAAATTATATTATAAACAAAGGTAATAAATATTCAAAACTCATCACTAATTATTTTACTGTATTTTACTATTATCTATGCTCTTGGGGTTATTCACATCTATTATATCTGTATGGTGGAAACTGGTTGCAGAGGGAATGTTTCTATCTCAGAAATCAACAAATGCTAGAAATTGGGGCGCCCCCACTCCCAGAAAGCTGGTTATCAAACATTTACCAGCACACTACCACCTGTGGATTCACTGACTTCTACATACATAAATCTCTGCCCACAGTTATATCAGCCTTCCTCTCTAATTAGTGTATTTTTACCCTAAAGCATTTCCTCTCATTGACATGTTCCACATACAATGACCTTCCTTTCCATGATAACTCTAACCATTTTATTTTAAAATTTCAATTTTAGGATGTTCCCTGAAATATGCTTGTATATTGGTTGTGAACCTTTTTCCTATTGAGATGGTGAAATAGTGATGTTAGAATATGTGTAGTCATGAATGAAGACCAACCAACTGACGTCAAAACAAATCTATGATTTCAAATAAAGGTTGCTTTTGAGTTGCAATGAAGATCTATTTGGACATGCTACAGACTGTTCCTTGCATTTCTAACTGTACTGCCAGCTAGTATTTGCTCCCATATTTCCCCTAGAAGTTCGCCCACAGCTCTGCCCCAATGCTTGATAATGCACTTTGGGACTTACTTAAACTATTGTTTCTGTGCTTTGACCTCATTTTGGACATCCATTACATTAGGTTTATTGTATCTTGCCATTATTCACTTATGTCTAGCTCAGGGCATTCTGTGGCAAGTCATGGGCAATTCCTCAGTGCTAATAGCTCTTGCAGTGCCCCATGACTGGAGATTCTGCACTGTCCTTCATTCTTCCACAGGACTCGTTGACAACACTGATGAAACAATACTTCCATGAGCCCCAATAGCTTATGTACACATAGTCTTAGCTATGGGGCATTCAATCCTAAATACTAGATTCTATGATGTGCTTCTGCTGACCTTCTAAATCAGTTTTGCACTAGCTATTGGATCTGATAAACTCAAGAACCTATGAGTTCTTTAATATGGATTACTGCATCTTGTTCCATCATATCCAAGTGCAGCCCATGTCGCTTCTAGACCCCTCAGAGCAACAAAAATTCAATGACCACTTAACCATCTGGAAATTAGCCTTTGATGTTGGCATACACTTCACAAAGGCCTATCTCAATCACAACACTTGTGAATACCAAGCCTGGTCCAACGTTGACTGAGGCTGCCTTGAGCACTGGAAGCCCCTGGACATATGGAGAAAAGGGATGTCAATGGAGATCTTCCTCAGTTCACCTTCCAAATTCTGGAGTGAGCCAAAGCCTTGCCCACTTCCATTTTTACCATAATTCAGGTTTCAAATATTATATTATTATAACAAAATCAACAATAATAATCTGCATTTGGCCAGTATATTAACTTTGTTTGTCATGTGCATGATCTCAAAGACCTTCATAAGAGAAACGAGGAAATGGGGGTTTTAAGAGATTAAGGCATTTGTTATTAAAGCCTGGTAGCTTGCATGCAGTTCATTCAGCTAAATGGAGGAGAGGCTGGGAGCTGGGAGGCAGTCTTTGGCTCTCAGTCCACTCAATCTAATGCTTCTTACATTATCCCACCAAGCTGCTTATTCCATACCGTTTATCTTTGTACTATACTCTGATCCAGAAGATGTGTCTTCAAACACATTTTAAAAATAAACCATAACTGGCAAAGTAAAAATTTCTTGGGGGTGAAATATGTAAACTCACCCGTGAGAACCCCAAATATCTTAGTATGACTTTACTGTACCCTCATCTTTAGAACAGACTCCCCCACCCTCCCCGAAAAAAAGGTTATGAATGCTCCCAGAAACACTTGAACACGGCCTTAGAGAAAATTGAAAGCTTAATGAATCAAATCCAGCTTATGCCTAACAGATCTGCAGAAACCTCTCTGACATGGTATGTTGGTAGCTTTGCAATAAAAATTTAAACGTAATAACCTCTTAATTTGGAAGACAATAAAGCTATAACAAAAGTTAGACTTCAAGTTGCTTTCAGCAAGGGAAATTAGATGAGACACCACCTTGCAAATGCTATTTGAAGCACCCACCTCCACAGTCTAACCTCCTCCACCACAGCAAAGTTCTCAGTCCCTACCAAGCTGCAGAAGGAAAAATGTACAATTTCTTTTTGAAGGTCATATGAGGATTCTCTAGAGTGTCCCATCTATGTTCCTGCCAGAGTTCTTTCCAAAGCTAAGATTTCCCTCTGACATGAGTACCCACTTCCATAATGTAACCTCTTTTATCACAACAGGTTTCATGGCCTCAAGAAAGTTATCCAGGGGAAAATACTGCTTTGTGTAAGGGACGGGAGACTAATAAACATCAAGACCACATGATAAGGCAGTAACATTTCCACTGAAGTGGGGAGAGAGTGCTGTAGCTCAGGTACCGGCACGTCCAAGAATAAATGGGCATAAGGTAGTTCCACATCACAAGAGCCTACAGTGACAGCAGACCGAGGAGTGCCAATGGTGGGTAAGCCACAAAGAACTCAGATGATTGAGTTAGTCAGCTGCCATGTTAGGAGAGCTGAAGATGAAGCAGCCATCGCTTGAGTGAATAGGAAAGTATTGATAACTGAAATATATACATGTCATAGGGATTGTGTAACCTTAATTGAATCCTGTTCCTGATTGGTCCCTATTTTGATTTGGAAATGGAGTCACCAAAACCACAATCTCAAGAGTTTTATAGCAGGAATTCACTTCATATCAGAAGAATCATAAAAGGGCTTACCAAGTATCTTGGAGTCTGGTAACTACCTTGCACTCCTTGGGGAAAAAAACAGGTGCTACAGGAGCGATGTTTAACTAGCCCATTTGGAAACAGCATTCCTTTCATTTAAGAAAATGCTACTCAGGCCAGGTGCGGTGGCTTATAGCCGTAATGCTAGCACTCTGTGAGGCAGAGGCGGGGAGATCACTTGAGCCCTGGAGTTTGAGAACAACCTAGGCAACAAAGTGAGACCCCCCTCTACACAAAAAAATGTAAAAATTAACTGGGTGTGGTGGTGTGCATCTGTAGTCCCAGCTACTTGAGAGGCTGAGGTGGTACAACTGCTTGAGCCCAGAGGTCAAGTGAGCCATGATTGCACCACTGCACTCCAGTCTGGGTGACAGAGCAAGACCCTGCCTCAAAAAAGAAAAAAGAAAAAGAAATGATACTCTGTTCTTAGAAGGTTCCAGAAGAGTACACTGTTAACACAAGAACTTAAGAACAGCACCTACAGAAAACTGACTAGAGGTGCCATTGTTGCTGGTGATCAACATTTGGTGGATACTAAATCCAGTCGGAGCTAAACTGGACCCTGTGTGGAAAGAGGACAGACCTGTCTTTTAACAAGCAAAAAAGTCACAGAAATTAAAGCACTGCCTTTTCAACAAAGAAAAATCTATTGAGGAAAGGAGAAATATTGTGCTCACCTGGGAAGCAACACTGCTTGTCTGGGAAAGAGGGAAGTCAGCTCAGAGAGGCCCCAGGCAGAGCGGAGGTTCACAAGCAGAAAGTCTCCACAAGGAAGAAAGTGGAGAAGGGGCAGAACACACACGTCTGAAATCTTACTACCACTGCAAGTATGTTTGTGAAGCCCTTCTCCCAAGAGTCCATGTTGCTACCATATAAGAATGCTTGGGTCCAGATGGAAGCAAGGAAATGGAGAGGAAAGTAATGGGAGTCAGAACCAGGACACTTTTATTTTGATTGACAGCTCAGAATTCTCCCCTGGAAGAACCCACAGGTGAGTTCAAGGTCACTGTACAGCTACTAAGAGTCACTCTTTCATAGAAGTAGTATTGATGGTAGAAGTATCAGTGAGGTGACCGACTATGTAAAAATGAAGAAAGATAGCAAATGGATTTTAGAGAGAAATAAGTCCAGGTTTACCTGTTGTCTCCTGCTATGGTCCAAATGTTTGTGTCCGTTCTCTGCACCCCAACCCAGAACCAACTTCATATGCAGAAATCCTAACCTTCAAAATGATGGTATGATGAGGTGAGGCCTTTGGGAGATGACTAGGTCAGGAGGGTGGAGCTCTCATGTAGGGGATTAATGCCCTTATGAAAGAAACCCCTGAGAGCTAGCTAGCCCCTTCCCACATATGGGGACACAGAAGGTGCCATCTATAAACCTGAAAGTCGGCCCTCACCAGATGGCACATTGGCCAGTGCTTGATCTTGGACTTCCCAGCATCTAGAACTGTGAGAAATAAATTTCTATTGCATATAAGCTGGCCAGCTTGTGGTATTTTGTTATAGCATCCCAATGAACTAACACATCTCCTTTACCCTTAAAAGTGTCTAGGTTTAGACACAAAAAAATATGGTCACCTTATTAATATGTTGTATTAGCTTTCCCTGCTCACCTAGTGTCTCTTAGCCATAGGAGCCTCTGTCAGCCTATCATTGTGGAAGGTGGGAGAACACCCTAAATTCAGGAGACCTAACTACGCCTGCCCCTATCCCCGCCCCAATCAGCCGAGACCTCAGAGACATCACCAACCTGGATTGCTTTCTCAGGTTGGTGATGTCTTTGTCTGAGGCCTCAGCTGGTTAGGGCAGGGATAAAGAGGATTGAAAGAAAGAGGACTAGTGTATCTCAGTAGTCTCTTCTGGCTCTAAAATTATGACTCTACCAGAAAAAAGAATTGATTTGGGAGCTACTCAAATCCCACCTATTCAATCTTCATCTCCTACGATGAAAGGAACATCACTCCTTAGATGTTTCTGCCTCGTCTCTCTGGACTTCTCCACTCATGCAGGTTTCATTGGGTTATCTACCTCTTCAAAATCATCTTTATTTATTTATTTATTTATTTTTGCCACCACCTCCTCTCTGTCTTCGGCTCTTTTGGTAAGGCATACTCATGAGATTGGATGGGGTTTAACAATCCTGAGCAGTATGTGCTTTTCCTTCTGCTTCTTTTTCTCCCCATCATAAGCTCGGAGTTAAACGAAGTCTTTCTTAAGTGGTAGTTGAACAATACACGTCTTTGTGACATACTAAATAACAGGAGATGAAAGCCAGTTATTAGCTTAAAGAGAAATATGGCATACCCCACACAGAAAAGATTTGGAAAGAAAAACGGGGATTTGTAGGGGGCTGGAAGGCCCAGATCCACTGAATTATTCTCTTAATTAAGGAGAGGCAGTAGAGCTGTGTTTCTCAACCTTGTCTGAACACTCAAATCATCTGGGGAGCTTTAAACTTTACTGATGCCTTGGTCCCATCCTCCAGATATTCTGACTTAATTGATCTAGGGTGTGGCTTGGGTATTGGGGTTTTTAAAGAAATCTCTATGTGTGATTCTAACATAGAACTAAGGCTGAGAACCACTGCAAGAGAATAGGTTAAAAATAATGGAAAAAATAATTGAATCCCAAGGTACATCTTATGAAAGTGTGGCCCTAGAACTTGACATTTGAAACAATCACCATGGAGATGTGCCTCAAAGAATTTTGGAAAGAAGGTCCATTCCTGAACTTTCTTTTTCTACTTCTCCCATGTCCATAGCAGTGGGATCTTGAGGTCAGTGAACCTCATGCTATTGCATGCAAAATAATCTGTGCATATGTGAATATGCACTGTTCTGAGCAGAGGGTACATAGTTCATAGTTTTCAACAACTTTTTTTTGGGGGGGTGGGTAATAGATGAGAGTCTCACTTCTCACTGCGTTGCCCAGGTTGGTCTTGAACTCCTGGGCACAAGCAATCCTCCCACCTCAGCCTTCCAAGTAGCTAGGACTAGAGGTATAAGCCACCATGCCTGGCTTCATCAGATTTTTTTAAAAGAGTCCATGACCTAAAGTATTAGGAACCACTGATTTACTGGAAAGAGAAAAAATCATATAAGATCATGTATTTGGGATGGCAAATACCCTTGTATTGGTAGAATACTGGCCCTTTAAGGTTAGTCCCTGTGAATCAGTCCTCCTTGTTAAAAGTTCACTTGCAGTAAAATATTGCATTTTTCTTACACTTTGTTCCTTAATTAAATAGGATTAATATGTCCATCCTGTCCCACAGGTGGGCTATGTAAAGCATCAGCATGGCCAGTTTTTTCTTTGTTTTTTTAGACAGTCTTGCTCGGTTGTTCAGGCTGGAGGGCAGTGGTGCAATCTCGGCTCACTGCAAACTCTGCCTCCCAGGTTCAAGCGATTGTCGTTCCTCAACCTCCCAAGTAGCTGGGATTACAGGCCCGCACCATCACACCTGGCTAATTTTTGTATTTTTAGTAGAGACGGGGTTTCACCATGTTGGCCAGGCAGGTCTCGAACTCCTGGCCTCAAGGGACCCACCCGCCTCGGCCTCCCAAAGTGTTGGGATTACAGGTGTGAGCCACCGTGCCTGGCCCAGCATGGCCAGTTTTTGCTCCTGGTGCTCACTAGGTGTATTGGGAATCACAGCAGCAGCAACACAAGCAGCAAAAACCTCCCTTGCATTTTCTAACGGTGCCAGCACATCTAACCCTTCGCGCACATTCTCACTTGTGCCTCAAAACAACCCTATGAGGTAGGTACTATTACCCTCATTTTCCTGGGGAGAATATGAAACCAGCACAGAGAGTGTAAGGAACTCCACAAGGTCCCTCAAGTAATAGACATCAAATACAAATCCAGATACATTAGATACAAACCTGGATAGTCTGACTCCAGGGTCCATCCTTAACCAAACATCACAAAAGTGAGATGACAGGCTGGCCAAAGGGTAATGAACGTTTTGAAAAAATGTCACTGCTGCAGAGGAAGTGCCACCTTTCATCCTCCTTACCATTATTACTGGGCTAGAAATTTAGGATGACAATACAATTGGATAAATTAAGGTGACAACACTCCAGCTGAGAGAACTGGAATAAGATGCAATGAAATGTGTTCTATTTATTTACAAAGGGCTTCTTTCCCCTCACTTAAAAGTTACTGCCAGGCCAGATGTGGTGGCCCATGCTTGTCATCCCAGCACTTTGGGAGGCTGAGGTGGTAGAAATCGCTGAGTCCAGGAGTTCAAGACCAACCTGTGCCACATAGCAAGACCTCATTACTATAAAAAAAAAAATTCAAAAAATTAGCTTGGCATGACGGTGTGCACCTGTAGTCCTAGCTGCTCGGGAGGCTGGGGCAGGAGGCTCACTTACGCCCAGGAGTTTGAGGCTGCAGTGAGCCATGATCACACCACTGCAAAGCTGCTGCTGAGAACATGAACAATTTCCTAAGTGGCCAAGGATGACATGATTTTGAAGAAAAGTGACACTGTTACCCCAAACCTTTGTTGATGAAGAGTCAAACTGTAAAATGTTTCAAGAGATTTATTCTGAGCCAAATATGAGTGACCGTGGCCTGTGACATAGCCCCAGGAGATCCTGAGAACATGCTCGAGGTGGTCAGGCTACAGCTTTTGGTTTTATACATTTTGGGGAGACATAAGATATCAACCAATACACGTAAGAAGTACATTGGTTCGCAGTTCAGTCCGGAGAGGTGGGCCAACTTGAAGTAGGAAGAAGGGGTGGTGGGAGGAGGGGGGCTTCCAGATCATAGGTGGATTCAAAGATTTTCTGATTGACAGTTAGTTGAAAGGGTTAAGTTATTACCTAAAGACCTTGGAATCAATACAAGGGAGTGCCTGGGTTAAGATTAGGGGTTGTAAGCCTGGGCGAGGTGGCTCACACCTGTAATCCCAGCACTTTGGGAGGCCGAGGTGGGCAGATCAGCTGAGGTTCAGGAGTTCGAGACCAGCCTGACCAACATGGAGAAACCCCATCTCTACTAAAAATACAAAATTAGCCAAGCATGGTGGGGCATGCCTGTAATCCCAGTTACTTGGGAGGCTGAGGCAGGAGAATCACTTGAACCCAGGAGGGGGAGGTTGCAGTGAGCCGAGATCGTGCCATTGCACTTCAGCCTGGGCAACAAGAGGAAACTCTGTCTCAAAAAAAAAAAAAAATATAAAGGGTTTAGAGACCAAGGTTCTTATTATGCAGATGAAGCCTCCAGGTAGCAGGCTTCTGAGGGAACCTATAGTAAATGTCTCTTTTTTTTTTTTTTTTTTGTAAGACAGAGTCTCGCTCTGTCGCCCAGGCTGGAGTGCAGTGGCCCGATCTCAGCTCACTGCAGCCTCCGCCTCCTGGGTTTACGCCATTCTCCTGCCTCAGCCGCCCGAGTAGCTGGGACTACAGGCGCCCGCCACCTCGCCCGGCTAGTTTTTTTTGTATTTTTTAGTAGAGACGGGGTTTCACCGTGTTAGCCAGGATGGACTCGATCTCCTGACCTCGTGATCCGCCCGTCTCGGCCTCCCAAAGTGCTGGGATTACAGGCTTGAGCCACCGCGCCCGGCCAGTAAATGTCTCTAATCAGACTTTAGAAGGTGCCAGACTCAGTTAATTTTCTCCTGGACCAGGAAAATGATCCAGAAAGGGAAAGGAATTCTCTACAGAATGCAGGTTTTCCCCATGAGACAGCTTGGCAGGGCCATTTCTACATGTATTAAATAAATATATATTGAGGTAAAATGCTTCGATTTATTTCAGGGCCTGCTCTCTTTCATGTTGGGGGTATCTTAGTGCTATAAAGAGTGTGTCTTGTCAGTCTTAAGGTCTCTGTGTTAATGTTAATGCTGGTCAACTGTGCCTGAATTCCAAAAGGGAACAGGGTATGAGGCAAGTTCGACACCCCAGCCTATCCCGTTATGGCCTGAACCAGTGTTTCAGGTTAACTTTCAAATGCCACTGGCTGAGAGGAGTCTGTTAGTTGAGCCGCTTAGAATTTTATTTTTGGTTTACATGTTGATGATGACAAGCAATCAGCTTTTGTTTTACCTGGAAGACTAACTCATCTCCAGTCTTTTTTTTTTTTTTTTTGAGACAGAGTCTCATTTTGTCACACAGGCTAGAGTGCAGTGGTGTGATCTTGGCTCACTGCAGCCTCTACCTCCTGGGTTCAAGAGATTCTCCTGTCTCAGCCTCCTGAGAAACTGGGACTATAGGTGCACAACACCACACCCAGCTAATTTTTGTATTTTTAGTAGAGATGGTGTTTCATCATGTTGGCCAGGCTTGTCTTGAACTCTTGACCTCAAGTAATCCACCTGCCTTGGTCTCCTAAAGTGCTGGGAATACAGATGTGAGCCACCATGCCCAGCCTTACCCCCAGTCTTCCTGTGATTGGACTGAATCCCTCTGAAGAAAGTCTGCAAGTACCATCATGAAACCTGTGTCCTTTTATACCATCCCCATCCGTGGGCCCTGCAGAAATAGTTCCGTCTAAATTCGAGTCCTCCTTGTTACAGAAGGAGCCATCTCCTCTAGGCCACGTGTGGAAATGCGCTTTGCAGCTTTGGATCTCAAAGTGGAAGGCACTTGGATGTCCTTCAGGGCAAACTTCTGGCCCTTCCAGAGAAATAAACTCTGTGAACACATTCAAAATATCTGTGATCTCCATCCTATCACTCCAGCATCTAAAAAGGGACGGAAAGCATGGTATCTGTGCCTGTCTCATTGTTTCCCTCAGCCAAAGTTTTGTAACTTAGTGCACTGTTAAATCCTGAGCTTTCTCCTGCAACTGGGTGGCAGGCAATTGCTCTGCCAGTGACTTACTAGGAAGCTGCTCTCGGGAAGCCCTGTGGGCAGCAGTATTGAAGTCTATGCCCTCCACTGCCATCAAAGAGACCATCCTTGGGGATCTTGCAGCCATGTAACTGATCTTATCTGGCCATGTTGGCACCGGAAGCCACACAGTGACATAAACAAAGCATGGGGACATGGAAAGGCAGACAGGCAACACCCTGCTGCCCCACAAGACCAAAACATGTTTCTGTAAGTGTCAGAAACACCCTAGAATGGTCACAAATTTACTAAATCGCCTGTGTGTTATAAAATGTCACAAGTTTGTTATTGTTCAGTGACAAGGTAAAAAACTGCAACATTTTTCATCGAAATAGAAAAGAAAAACAAAGAATAGCTATGAACACGCTGGGATAATTCAACAGATGAGCACAACGCCTCCTTTGTCCCGTTCCGACTTGGCCGGTGTTGTGCCTGGCTGTCATCCACGTATTTGGCGGTGTGTCCGCCTGCAGGCTTTGTCGTCCTTTGTGCACATATTTCGGACTCTCCCTTGGCCCCCACCCTCCCCACTAAGAGAAGCAGACTCTCTAGAGCTTTCCATTGGGCTCCTCCCCCAGTCACTTGGGAGGGAATTTGATGCAGTTCAAAATAGACCCACTTCCCTCCTCCATCCCTGACCTCTTCCCCAGCCTGCACAGTTGTACAATCAAGTCTAAAACACTGACCTGGGAGAGTGAGAAAATATATTTATGAGGGTGCAGAAGTGACCTTTTGTTATCTAGTTAGCACTTGAGGTGCAAAGAGGCAGGCCAGTGGCCACCTGGGACATCAATCTAAAAGATGTGTTAAACCATTGCTGGATCTGAGTGCGGTGGCTCACACTTGTAATCCCAGCACTGGGAGGTTGAGGCAGGAGGATCGCTCGAGCCCAGGAGTTGCAGACCAGCCTGGCCAACATGGTGAAACCCTACAAAAAATATAAAAGTTAGCTGAGCGTGGTGGAGCATGTCTGCAGTCCCAGCTACTCAGGAGGCTGAGGTGGGAGACTCTATTGAGCCTAGGAGGTCGAGGTTGTAGTGAGCTGTGATCGTGCCACTGCACTCCAGCCTGGGCGACAGAGTGAGACCCTGTCTTCAAACAAACAAAACCATCACTGGAATAAAGTCAAACAACCCCAGGGAGTTAATTCAGGTTTCTTACCTAATTTGTGAATCTAAATTGGTCCTATTATCACCAAAGTAGAGATTACCCTTGAATAAAAACAAAACCCTGTGGGGGGGGGTGCGTCCCCGGCATCCCCCACCCCCACCCCCCTGCCCTTTAGCATTTTGTGACACATACATGTAGGATCCAGGTGCAGCTTCATTCAGGTCCTGGCTTGAAGGCAGCTAGCTGACAGTTACCTGAATAATGGATGACACCATGTTCTTTATTTGGAGCAATTTACTTTTATTTAATTTGAAATTACAAAGGAGTCTCTCTAAATTGATTCTGGTTTGGGAGGCTGCCCAATTACAAAAAAAATTTTTTTAAATTATGTTTTCTTCTAAGAAGTCTGGTTCAGCAATTCAGAAAAAAAATGTGTAATAAATTTCTTATTTTGGGCCAGGTGTGGTGGCTCACGCCTGTAATCCCAGCACTTTGGGAGGCCAAGGCAGGTGGATCACTCAAGGTCAGGAGTTTGAGACCAGCCTGGCCAACATGGTGGAAACCTCCACTCTACTTAAAAATACAAAAATTAGCTGGGCATGGTGGCAGGTGCCTGTAATCCCAGCTAGTCGGGGGGGGGGGGGGGCGGGGGGCGCGCTGAGGCACGAGAATTGCTTGAACCTGGAAGGCAGAGTTTGCAGGGAGCTGAGGTGGCACCACTGCACTCTAGCCCGGGCAACAGAGTGAGACTCTATCTCAAAAAAAAATTAAAATATAAATAAAAAATACATTTTTTATTTTGAACATAAAGAGGTATATAATATGTATGAATATTTATTTATTTAAAAAATCAGTTCTTGGGTTGGGAGCAGTGGCTCACCCCTGTAATACCAGCACTTTGGGAGGTAGAGGTGGGTGGATCCCTTGAGCTCGGGAGTTTGAGACCAGCCTGGGCAATGTGGAGAAACCCCATCTCTAGAAAAAAATAAAAAAATTAGCCACGCATGGTGGTGCCTGCCTGTAATTCCAGCTACTCAGGAGGCTGAAGTGGGAGGATTGCTTGAGCCTGGGAGGTAGAGGTTGCAGTGAGCCAAGATAGTACCATTGCACTCCAACCTGGGTGGTACAGCGAGACTCTGTCTCAAAAAAATAAATAAATAAAAATTTTAAAAATCAGTTCTCCTGAACTTCTGATTAAAAAAAAAAAAATCAGTTTTTCTGTAACCCTGCTAAGTACAAGATTTAAAAACTACATCGGTTTAAAGGGAGCGTGATCACTAATCCTCCCGAGGCACCATTTGTTTAAATTAAGCTCTATATACTCACATATCAGCCTAGAAAAACACTCTGATGGCCTGGAGTCTTTTGAAATCAGTCAAAATGACATATATAATCATGTTACTTGCAAAATTGTTGGAAACATCTTGTACAGTGAGGTCTAAGTTTTGTCCTGTTCCAGAATCATCTGGAAAGCTTTTCTTTTTTTCTTTTTTTCCTTAAGTACAAAAGTCTAGCCCTACCCCAGACCTATTGAATTATTCAGGAATGGAGTTCAGGAGTCTATTTTTTTTTTTTTTTTTTTTTTGAGACAGAGTTTCGCTCTTGTTGCCAGGCTGGAGTGCAATGGCACAATCTCGACTCACTGCCACCTCCGCCTCCCGGGTTCAAGCGATTCTCCTGCCTCAGCCTCCTGGGTAGCTGCGATTACAGGATTGTGCCACCACGCCCGTCTAATTTTTTGTATTCTTAGTAGAGACGGGGTTACACCACGCTGGCCAGGCTGGTCTCAAACTCCTGACCTCAGGTGATCTACCCACCGTGTGAGCCACCGTGCACGGCCTGGAATCTATCTTTTCAAATCTGCCCAATTGTGCTGTGACCCATTGGAGAACCAGGATTAGAGCACTCAGTCCACTGACCCCAGTGAAACACTCTGACACGGATGAGGAGCTTGAGGCCCTGAAATCCCACAGTGCTCAGGCAGCACATGTGCCAGCACCATGCCACATGCACGGACTACACCAGTGAACAGAAGAGGCCAACGCTGACCTACCCCCTAGGTATTCTGTTAGGCTAAATTCTGGAGATACAAAGATAAAGGAGGCATGTCCCTGCCTTCTAGAAGCATTCTGCTGCAGTTCTGGAGTCCCGAAGTCTGAAATCAAGGTGTTAGCAGGACCGTGCTCCCTCAAAAGGGGGTAGGGAAAGTGCTAGAGGTGGGGGTGGGGTGGAGGAATGATATTTTAATATTCTGAGAGAAAATGAAGAAAGATACGCATTTTCGAACTATGAGATAAACCATGTTTTGAACAGGATAGACTCTAGTCTTGTAAGAGACATTATGGAAACATATCATTCCAGCCCAATAAGATAAATTTTATGTAGTAGAGATACTAGGCAGGGCAAAAACACTGGGTGCTGTGGCATGCACCTATAGTCCCAGCTATTTGGGAGGCTGAGACAGGAGGATTGTTTGAGACCAGGAGTTAGAGACCAGCCTGGGCAACAAAAGAGACCTTGTCTCAAAAAAGCCAAGCAAAACAGTTCAGTACTGGAGAGGACTAGAAGCTCTTGTTGCCCATGATGTTTTTAGCTTCAGTCTTCATTTTTAGGTAGTTTTGTTACTCTGTTAGTATCTCATTTAGTTGTTCATTTTGGGAGCTACCAATGAGGTGTTAGACTGGAATGCTGGTTTAAGTTTTTGGTGCCACTGAGAGAACTACAATACAGTGGCATAAAATTAAGTGTGAAGGTCCTGATAAAAACTGCCATAAAGGGCTGGGCATGATGGTTCACACCTGTAATTCCAGTACTTTGGGAGGCTTGGCAGGCAGACCACTTGAGGCCAGGAGTTCGAGACCAGCCTGGACAACATGGCAAAACACGGTCTCTACAAAAAACACAAAAATTAGCTGGGTGCGGTGACATGCACCTGTACTCCCAGCTACTCGGGAGACTGAGGATTGATTGAGCCTGGGAGTTCGAGGCTGCAGTGAGCCATGACTGTGCCATTGCACTCCAGCCTTGGTGACAGAGCAAAACTTCTCCACTACTTCCAATGCTTCTGGCACATCTTATCCACTCCTTTATTAAATCCTCCTTAGAATCTGCAAAGCAGTTGTTATTACCAATCTCTCCTTTCAGATGAAGATACAGGGATTCAGAGAGGCTGGGTAACTTGCCCAAGGTCACACAGCTATGAAGTGAGAGATCTGGCATGGAAATTTGGCATCGAGGATTGCCAACTTGGGGATTCCCCTACTTTACCTTCCAAGAATCCAGCACACGCCGAGGGGCAGGGGCAGGGCTCTGAGTGGTTCGTTGGTCTCACAAAGCTCTATGCGTTGATATTTGACTGGAAGTTGCATGTGAGAGGAACTGGAGCCCTGTATGGATGCCCCAAACCTCTAGCAGGGAGCCTCCCTAGGCTCCCTGTTCTAGTCATCAGTGGGGTTCAGCCAGAGGAAAGCATTGTATGAGGAACCAGGCGGCTGCGATGGCCAGGGTGAGATAAGACTGCAGAAAGGCCGAGACACTGCTTCAGGGGCCTGCTCCATTCAGGCAGGAAACTGTGTCACTTCCTCCCTGGCTCCTATATAATTTCTCTGTGGGGGAGGTGGGAGGGGGATCGGAGCCTTGAAAGAATTTAGAATGGGTCCGGGTGGGGTGAGGGGAAGGCCAGTTGAATGTGAAAAGCCAGTCAGAGTGGAAGAGTAGGATGGAGCCCAGCTCTGGCTACACCCTATTTAAAAGCCCTGGCATATTTTTACCTCTTGCCTCATTCTCAGCCTACTCTTCTAACTGCATTCTTATCCTTTTTTGAATTCAGAGCTGGAATCTCAGCTCATGCACTCCTCCCCCACCTCCTTCTCCTGTGCAAAAATCTGAATCCTTTCTCTTGGCTGCATGCAATTTTCTGCAAAGCCGAAACATTTAGAGCTGGCTGAATGCTTCCCCTTCTACACTGCAAAAACCGCTTCCTTGCCCCACCTAATGGAAATGTGTACACACACACACACACACACACTCTCTCTCTCTCTCTCTCTCTCCAATGCCTGATTCCTACAGACTAGTTATTTTAAAGAGTCCTGCTTGATCTAACAGCCAGCCTCAGCTATTTCTCCCTCATCATCTCATTGGCAAAGTCATGGAAGAAAAGGAAAAAGTGGGGTCATGGTAAACTGATTCGAGTTTGCAATGCAGCTACAGGATTCAGAAATGGAAGAGCTCATCGTGTTTAATGCTTTCTTTTTGCAGATGAGGAAATGAGGGTCTACGGAAATTAAGTGACTTATCCCAAGTTTCACCTCCTTAGGAGTAACACTAGACTAGTCTCTTCGGGGGACTGCAGGGTTGTTAGAGATTGGGCCAGAAGTGGTAGATATCGCGTAGACATTTTCAGCCCCCAGAGCTCTCTTCCTTCTGCAATTCGCTGCATTTGCATACTTGTATTACCAGGGCTTTTGTGGCATTTAAAGGCCTTCCTTGAAACCCACCTTAAGTTGCATCTTTCATTAAACATCTGCCAAAACTGGGCTTGCCGCTCAAGTGCATCTTGAGTTTCATGGGCAGTAACTCCTCTAACCTCTTGCATTCTGAAGCCACCTAGACGTTGGCAACAACCAGTTTCCTTATTTGCCCTGTTCCTTATTTGGAAGCAGCTGAGCTTTCCCCAAAACGTGTTGGGACAATTTTAATTGACAAGTTGTGTGTCAACAGTTCTGAACTCACCGGCCAACTCGCATTGTTCACCTTTCAGAGTGGCTCCAGGAGAGGAGCCCGCTCCCTTCCCAGCCCCTGCTCGATACCACACACACCCAACCCACGGATCAGAAGGGCTTGTGCAAGGAGAATTTCCTGTTCTGCTGACTCATCTCCTGCCATGAGATGGAAGACAAGTTTATATTTTGTTTTCCAGCTTGTAAAGGGAAATGAGAGTCTTATAAGTTCGGATCTCTCTGAGATGAGATCAAGTCTCGGCAACTCCCTGGCACGTATTGGTACTAAGTAAATGAGAGCTGGATATATGAACAATGGCCCAGTCAACCGACTCAAGAGTAGTGAGCATTCAGGTGGGGGCTGCCAGGTCATCTGGGGAGTGGGACATGGCTAAGGGGTTCTGAGCTTCCCTTTTGGAAGGAGGCTCTTGACTGTTGCCCACAGAGATGGTTTGAAGGAGGCATACCTGGATCTGGATCTCACTGTGAGTGCATAACAATGTGGCAGCCAGACTTGACATCCCAAATGCTTTCTGACTGAGAACAAAAGCATTCCTCCTCTCCCAGCTAAACCTAAAGCAGGGGAAGGATGATTCAACTCAGGGTAGCAAACAGCAGGAAATCCGACAATAGCATTTACACTTGGGAGGCAATAGATCCAGATTTTTCCTAAACAAGATGGGAATTTTTTAAAAAAAGGATCCTGATAAGATTTGTGCATGTTATTGTATATAATTTTTTTTTTTTTAAATAGAGATGGTGTCTTGGCATGTTGCCTAGGCTAGCCTTGAACTCCTGGGCTCAAGCAATCTGCCCACCTCAGCTTCCCAAAGTGTTGGGATTACAGGCATGAGCCACCACATCAGGCTAACGTATATAAATTTTTACTTTGAAAAATATATATGTAAAATAATCAAGTGAGGTGTAGGGAGTGATAGGTAGGTACATGAGTCTCCATTATAATATTATATTTACTATATAAATATTTAGAATTTGTCATAATAAAAATATTTTTAAAACTTGGATCCTGGCCAGGTTTGGTGGCTCACGCCTGTAATCCCAGCACTTTGGGAGGTGAAGGCAGGTGGATCCCTTGAGGTCAGAAGTTCTAGACAAGCCTGGTCAACATGGTGAAACTCCGTTTCTACTAAAAATACAAAAATTAGCTGGGCATGGTGGTGCACGCTTGTAATCCCAGCTGCCCAGGAAGCTGAGACAGGAGAATCGCTTGAACACTGGGGGTGAAGTTTGCAGTGAGCCGAGATTGTGCCATTGCACTCCAGCCTGGGTGGCAGAGCGAGACTCTGTCTCCAAAACAAACAAACAAACAAACAAAACAAAAACAATGACAACAAAAAAATCTTGGATCCCATTTTTGGCTCTAATTTCTTTCCCTCCCTCCCTCCCTCCCTTTATTCCTTTCTTCCTCTTCTTTTTTTTTTTTTTTTTCCCTAGACACAGTCTTGTCTGTTACCCAGGCTGGAGTGCAGTGGGGTGATCATGGCTCACTGTGGCCTTAACCTCCCAGGCTCAAGAGATCCTTCTACCTCAGCCTTCCCAGTAGGGACTACAGGCGTGCACTACCACACTCAGCTAGGTTGTTTTAAATATTTTATTTTGTAGAGACAGGGTCTCCTAGGTTGCCCAGGCTTCTAATTTTCAATGTTTCTTCTTCTTCTTTTTTTTTTTTTTGAGACAGAGTCTCGTTCTGTCGCCCAGGCTAGAGTGCAGCAGTGCGATCTTGGCTCACTGCAAGCTCCACCTCCCGAGTTCATGCCCTTCTGCCTCCTCAGTCTCTCGAGTAGCTGGGACTACTGGCGCCCGCCACCACGTCTGGCTAATTTTTTTGTATTTTTAGTGGAGACGGGATTTTACCGTGTTAGCCAGGATGGTCTCAATCTCCTGACCTCGTGATCCTCCTGCCTCAGCCTCCCAAAGTGCTGGGATTACAGGCATAAGCCACCACGCCTGGCCGCTTCAATGTTTCTTTATGATCTTTATTTCTGTGCTTAGCATCTTCTTATCTGTAATATGGGGCATCTGAATGTATCACTTTTTGACTCAGGCACAGTGGCTCATGCCTGTAATCCCAGCACTGTGGGAGGTCAAGGCGGGTAGATCACCTGGAGCAGGAGTTTGAGACCAGCCTGGCCAATATGGTGAAACCCTGTTTCTACTAAAAATACAAAAAAAGTAGCCGGCTGTGGTGGCGCACTCCTGTAGTCCCAGCTACCAGGGAGGTTGAGGCATAAGGATTGCTTTAATCTAGGAGGCAGAGGTTGTAGTGAGCCAAGATTGCACCATTGCAGTCCAGCCTGGGTGAAAGAATAAGACTCTGTCTCAACAAAAAAGGATGTTTAGAGTATGTGTGAAACCATGTCTGTCAAAGGGCTTTGTAAATTATAATGTCCTCTTGAAGTGTGGTAGTTAGAAAAGGCTCATGATTGCTATGGTAAAGATTTTTCTTTTTTTTTTTGAGACAAAATCTTGCTCTGTAGCCTGGGCTAGAGTGCAGTGGCAGGAACTCGGCTCACTGCAACTTCCACCTCCTGGGTTCAAGCGATTCTCCTGCCTCAGCCTCCTGAATGGCTAGAATTACAGGCACGCGCCACCGCACCCAGCTAATTTTTTGTATTTTTTAGTAGAGACAGGGGTTTCACCATGTTGGCCAGGCTAGTCTTGAATTCTCGACCTCACATAATCCTCCCACCTCGGCCTCCCAAAGTGCTAGGATTACAAGAGTGAGCTACCATGCCCGGCCTTTTTTTTTTTCTTTTTTGAGACAAAGTCTTGCTCTGTAGCCCAGGCTAGAGTGCAGTGGCATGATCTCGGCTCACCGCAACTTTACTATGGTAAAGATTAATATGGGCACACACACACACACACACACACACACACACATATAATCAAGCAGTATGAAAGGTATAACGTGTTAAAAAATAAAAAAAGGCAACAAATTTAGTTTCAAGATCTTATTAGTTTTTATTAACTATTCATGAATTGGAAAGTATCCCATCTAAAGATTTAGAAAGGAGCTCCTGTAAGCTGAGTGGAGGAGGTTGACTTTGTAGGCAGAAAAGGGCTGAAAAAAACAAAAGCAGGGAACTAAAAGCACATTGGTTGTTTCAAAGTTATTTTCCTCCCTGGGTTCAGACAGAGGGGACTTCCTTATTATACCAGCACAGGGAAACTGGGCCCCTTCTAATCGGTTGCTGTGATTGGTTCCTGTGTTTTGGAATATCAGCCTGTTTGAGAGTCCAGTTTGATTGCATGGCCCCTGGCATGAGTGACTCCATTCTGATTTTGTCTGGTCTGTTGGGCCTAGTGCAGGCAAGAGCTCAGTCCAAGCCAATGACAGTCCCATAAATTTGACTTAACACATGAATATTTCCCTCCCCCAGTACTCTCCTCCAGACACAATCACTGTTATCAAAGAAATTCCATGGATATGAAATATCATATATATATATATATATATATTTTAACCTATTGAATTAGAAAAACCCTGAAATGGCCTGGCACGGTGGCTCACTCCTGTAATCCCAGCACTTTGAAAGGCTGAGGTGGGTGGATTGCTTTAGCTCAGGAGGTCAAGACCAACCTGGGCAACATGGCAAAAACGCTTCTCTACCAAAAACTACAAAAATTAGCTGGGCGTGGTGGCACATGCCTGTAGTCCCAGCTACTCAGGAGGCTGAGGCACAACAATGGCTTGAACACAGGAGGTGGAGGTTTCAGTGAGCCGAGATTGCGCCACTGAGCTCCAGCCTGGGCGAGAGTGAGGCTCCATCTCAAAAAAAAAAAAAAAAAAAAAAAGAGGAAAGAAAAGCCATGAAATATCATATTTTCATATGAAATGTTTAAAGTAACTTAAAACTTTTGGGTCCAGGGGTCTCAAACTGTAGGAAAGATTCACTGAGGCGGGACTTAGAAGTGCACATTCCTAACCAGCCCTCCAGGGGCAGAGGAGCCTCCTAGGGATCCCACTGAGGTGCGGATTCTGACTCGGCAGGTCTGGGGAGTGGCCTGAGACTGCATTTGTAACCAGCTCCAACGTGATGTGGATGCTCCTGATCCAGGACCACACTGTGAGGATTTTTAACTGCCCCGAAAACTCCTTATAAAAACGAGGCTGGCCAGGCGAGGTGGCTCACCCCTGTAATCCTAGCACTTTGCGAGGCTGAGGCGGGAGGATTGCTTGATCCCAGGGCTTTGAGACTAGCCCTGGCAACATAGGAAGAACTCGTCTCTGCCAAATGTTGGAAAATCAGCCAGACATGGTGGCACACATCTGTAGTCCCAGCTACTCAAGAGGTTGAAGTGGGAGGACTGCTTGAGCCTAGGAGGTTAAGGCTGCCGTGAATTGTGATCACACCACGGCACTCCAGGCTGGGTGACAGAGTGAGACCCCGTCTCAGAAAGAAAGAAAGAAATACATAAAATTAAAAGAAGGTTAAGCGGGGCCAGCTACTTGAGAAGCTGAGATGGGAGAATCCTTCGAGCCCAGGAGTTTGAGGCTGTAGTGAGCTATGATTGCGCCGCTGCACTCCAGCCTGGGCGACAGAGCGAGAACCATCTGTAAAAAAATAAAACAGACAAATCCCCTCCCCGCCAAAACAGAAAAAAGAGCCTCATTCTAAATACTTTTAGTAAGATAGTAAAGCACATAGAATTCTAAGAAAGCAGTGTTTTTACATACTTTTCAGTAGACAGACAACCTCCCTGAAAGCAATTCAGGCCTGCATCCCTCTGGCCCTGAGAACTTAGGAGCATCTCCTCCAGGGAAAATATGTCTTTGTCATTTTATTTCTTCTGGGCTCTAGAATCCAGAGCCAAAATAAAATCCTCTGTGCCACCCAGCTGGTACCTCTCAGGTGTAAAAATCACACCTTCATACCCACATACAGCCCCCAAATTTTTCATTTTATTGCCGTTTTCCTATAACAATTGATCTCAAAAGATCTTTGGACCTTTTCGCTTTAGTCTTTTGTGGGCCAACAGTGAACTCACAGGCCGGGTTCTCACAAATTTATATTTCTATGTAGAATTTTGGAGCTCCTTTTAGGGAAGGAAGAGTCTCATTTGGCATACATATTAATTAAAGTTTTGGGAAATAGAAAAAGCACCTTCGTCAATATTTGGAAGAGTGCCTATTATAATAGCTCACATTTAATAGAAAAAAGCTCTTGATGGAGAGCACTCATTAGTTCTTTACTGCCTGATTTTTTTTTTTTTTTTTTTTTTTTTTTTGAGATAGAGTCTTGCTCTGTCGCCCAGGCTGGAGTCCAGTGGTGCAATCTTGGCTCACTGCAACCTCTGCCTCCTGGGTTCCAGCGATTCTCCTGCCTCAGCCTCCTGAGTAGCGGGGATTACAGACACCCACCCCACCTGGCTAATTTTTGTATTTTTAGTAGAGACAGGGTTTCATCAAGTTGACCAGGCTGGTCACGAACTCCTGATCTCAAGTGA
Source organism: Chlorocebus sabaeus (assembly GCF_047675955.1). Taxonomy (NCBI): domain Eukaryota; kingdom Metazoa; phylum Chordata; class Mammalia; order Primates; family Cercopithecidae; genus Chlorocebus; species Chlorocebus sabaeus. The sequence continues at coordinate 25,850,329 of NC_132911.1, read as the reverse complement.
TCCGCTCACCTTCGCCTCCAAAAGTGCTGGGATTACAGGAATGAGCCACCACGCCTGGCCAGTCTGAATTTTTTAACAAAATGAATACTCATTCACTGAAGTATTCTGAGTCAGTGTTCCATGCAGGTTCCTATTGTCAGATTTTATTTTAGTTGAGAAGATTTTAGTAAGAATAATTTTTATTTTGTGTGTGTGTGTATGTGTGTGTGCGCGTGCGTGCGTGTCTTGTGCCTGTTTGTATATTTGTTTGTTTGTTTGTTTGTTTTTGAGACAGAGTCTCACTCTGTCACCCAGGCTGGAGTGCAGCGGCTCAATCTTGGCTCACTGCAACTTCCACCTCCCAGGTTCAAGCGATTCTCCTGCCTCAGCCTCCTGAGTAGCTGGGATTACAGGTGCCCGCCACCACGCCCAGCTAATTTTTTGTATTTTTAGTAGAGTCAGGCTTTCATCATGTTGGTCAGACGCGTCTCGAACTCTTAACCTTGTAATTCACCCGCCTTAGCCTCCCAAAGTGCTAGGATTACAGGCGTGAGCCACGGCGCCCAGTTTTTTCCCCGCATCAAGGCTGGTACTTCTCCTTCTAAAAGGCTTTAAGTGACTCATGTCATTTTACCTCACACTATTCCTGTTAAATCATGAAGCTAAAATAAATACAGATATTTCAGAAACAAGTGAGTTACTGGTTGCAAGTCACATTGCAGAGCTGTTCTATTTGCTGCTCTATTGGTTCCAGCACAGTTCTGGGGGCAGGTAAAGGCTTGGTTGTAATCCCTGAGTATAATCCCCTCAAAACTGGGGACTGAATGTTGGTATGAAAATGTGATTTTACACCTGGGAGGCACCAGCTGGGTAGCACTGAGGATTTTAGTTTGTCTCTGGATTCTAGAGCCCAGAAGAATTGAAATGACAAGGACATGCTTTCCCTGGAGGTTTCTCAGGACCAGAAGGATGCAGGCCTGAATTGCTTGAAGGAGGGATGTCTATCTTTTTTTTTTGAGATAGAGTCTCACTTTGTTGCCCAGGCTGGAGTGCAGTGGTGCGATCTTGGCTCACTGCAGCCTCTGCCTCCCAGATTCAAGTGCTTCTCCTGCCTCAGCCTCCCGACTAGCTGGAATTATAGGCCCACCACCATGCCCAGATAATTTTTTTTGTATTTTTTGTAGAGACGGGGGTTTCGCCATGTTGGCCAGGCTGGTCTCGAACTTCTGAACTCAAGAGATTCACCTGCCTTGGCCTCCCAAAATGCTGGGATTGCAGGTGTGAGCCACTGCACCTAGCCAGATGTCTGTCTATTTAAGAGCAGTTTTGAATGCTGCTTTGATTCTTAGAATTGTACATGCTGGGCTGGGCGTGGTGGCTCATGCCTGTAATCCCAACACTTTGGGAGGCCAAGGCGGGCACATCACCTGAGATCGGGAGTTTGAGACCAGCCTGACCAACATGGAGAAACCCTGTCTCTACTAAAAATACAAAATTATCCAGGTGTGGTGGTGCATGCCTGTAATCCCAGTTACTCAAGAGGCTGAGGCAGGAGAATCGCTTGAACCTGGAGGTGGAGGTTGTGGTGAGCCGAGATCGCACCATTACACTTCAGCCCGGGCAACAAGAGCGAAACTCCGTCTCAAAAAAAAAAAAAATAAATAAGAATTCTACATACTTTACTACTTCACTGCAAGTATTTGGAACAAGGCTCATTTTTATTATATAAGGAATTTTCCAAGCAGATTTAGGAACCCTCCAAGTGTGGTCACCTCTCTTGTGTGTATGACCTGTGGCTCCTGTGTTTATATCTACCTCCACCACCCTCTTGATCACGGGAGAGGTCTCCATAAAATTACTCAAGGCCCACATTCTGTGAGCTCTGAGACAGTGGCATCATCTCTGTGAATAAGAACACATTCACGTCCCTGGCTTCCTCCCAAATGCCCCTCGATTCTTGCCAGAAGGAACTGGAAACAAATGAGGCTCCATCTTCCAGAAAATTGTCTTATTTTTATCACTCAGAATGCTAATCCCTTGAGGAGGTAAGGCCAGAGGTCCTGCAGCGGGAGAGGCCTGGGACAGGGACAGTGGGAGAGGGTGGAGCTTGATTTCTAGCCTTGGCTCTGCCACCCACATCCCTGCCAGGAACCCACTTGCTGCTGAACCCCAGTGCTGGACTCACAGAAGATGCTCAATAACTATTTGTTAAGAAAAACAAATGTATTTTCCACGTGACTTCAGCCAAACACTCGACCTCCCTGGACTTCTGTTTCCTTCTTTGCAAAATGAAGTCACAAGCTAGAATGAGCTTTGTTTTTCCTCTCTGCTTGAGTATTCTTTGATTTGAGAAAGAACTTTCTAAATTTAACTATTATCACTTCTATGTCAGCATGTTCTGGATAGGGATAAATTCCAAGGGAACAGTTTTAAAAATTTATCTTCCCAGAGAAATAAAATTTTGTTTTTCTTCTTAGGGTAACACTTAGGAGCTGGAGGTTGGGTAGGGAAGAGCAGCAGAATCTGAGAGATTAGTCATCGACCCAGAATTAGTGTCTATAGACGACTGCTTGTCACAGCCTCAGGTAACTTTTGTGACATCAGGAATATTTTGGTAAGGAGGACAGGAAAATTCTCTATTAAAAAAAATCTCAGCTGGAGGGGCAGTGGCTCACACCAGTAATCCCAGCATTTTGGGAGGCCGAGGCTGGTGGATCATCTGAGGTCAGGAGTTCGAGACCAGCCTGGTCAACATGGTGAAACCCCATCTCTACTAAAAATACAAAATTAGCTGGGTGTGGTGGCATGCGCCTGTAATCCCAGCTACTTGGGAGGCTAAGGCAGAAGAATCACTTGAACCCAGGAGGCGGAGGTTGCAGTGAGCTGAGATTGTGCCATTGCACTCCAGCCTGGGCGACAGAGCAAGACTCCGTCTCAAAAAAAAGAAAAAGAAAAACTTTTTGCAAAAGAGAACGATCAATAATCAAACTATTGCCTTTCCCAACAAGGATAATATACGCGTGTGTGCATTTCAAAGACCTCCATGGCTTTTACAGTATACTAAATATATCAGTTATACAAGGTTTTGACCAATCTGTGCTTAAAGAGCAAAGCAAAACAAAACAAAACAAGCAGCAAGAAAGGAAGTCTGGGATAGGCAAAGTTTTCCTTCTGTGATAAGTCGATTGTTCTGTGGAGTGTTGGGGTGGTGGGTAACTCACCAGGACAGCTGCCTTCTAACAGAACAATGAGACAGCCTGTTTTGGTTCTGTTTTACAGCTGGGCCATTTCCGGTATAGGCAGGTTCAGTATAAAATGAAAGTATAACTGTAGTATTGTTTAAAATGATGTTATTTTCCCTCCTGGAGAAGGGTGTGTACTTCTTATTACCAAATCCTAAGAAAGACAAAAACAAGCTAGAAATATAGACACCTGAGCACCCTGATGTGAGTATTATCCTTTTCTCCTTAATTATCAAGTGGCTTTGATATTGAAAAGCTATAGAATGAGACAGAATTTTCTTGGACAGACTCAAGGCACTTGGTACTGACCCCTCACAATAGCACTTCTTTGTCTTAGCAATAGCAACAGTTCAGAAAAGCCTAAAAATGTTAGATCTGCATATGTAAATACACAGAGTGTATCCACTTTAAAAATCACATCTTATGTGAGATACTTCTGATGCCATCGTTGGTGGACGTACATCCCATACACTGGAGCTTCCTTTTCCTTCCATCTAAGCAGGAGCTCCATGTTCATCACTTCATTTTCATCTGAATGCACAAGATAATGCTTTTTGGGGCTAGGCATGGTGGCTCATGCCTGTAGTCCCACTACTTTGGGAGGCTGAGGCAGGTGGATCACCTGAGGTCAAGAGTTCGAGACCAGACTGGCCAACATCATGATGAAACCCCGTCTCTACTAAAAATACAAAAAAAAAAAAAAAAAAAAAAAAAAAGAAGAAAAAGAAAGAAAGAAAGAAAAGTTAGTGGGTGTGGTGGCAGACACCTGTAATCCCAGTTACTTGGGAGGCTGAGGCAGGAGAATCGCTTGAACCTGGGAGGCAGAGGTTGCACTGAGCTGAGATCGTGCCATTGCGCTTGAGTCTGGGTAACAAGAGTGAAACTCCATCTCAAAAATAAATAAATAAATAAATAAATAAATAAATAAATAAATAAAGCAAGCTTTCTTTTTGGTTTAAAGTTGATGTTTCAGGGCAAAAGAGAGTGGGAGGTAGAAGGGAGATGTCAGTCTATGAAATAAAAAAAAGTAACAAACAACAACAATAATGAATCTGAAAACTCAGGTGGGCCTGTATAGCCTCAGGGGTCTTACTTATAGCTGATAAAGCCCATCATTTTATGAAAAGTTAAGTAATTATATAAGGTATCATTAAGATGGGAGGTACAAATAATAAAGAATTTAGAGGTAGGAGTGCATTCTGAGAGCTGTTGTCAGAGGCATTCAGTTAGGCCGGGGGTGGGAATACCTGCATATGTATAAGGCAGGAATAAAAGCCAGCTGGAGACTGCAAAGGAACAGAGCAAATTGGGTTAAACTATTCAAGAGAATTTGAGGATGAAGTTTCTTCTCTTAATTCTGGCCCTTCAAGCCGCTGCCTTCTGAGCTATTCCTATGGCTAACAGTACAAGTCCAGAAGACAATGATGTGTTTGCACAAAAGTACATGGGCATCTTTTACGGTCTCCTGAAGGAAAGAATTCCAATGATCATAATGAGTGCCAACAGAGATTTCAAGGCACACAAAATCCAGGAAATATAGCAGTTCTTGGGGTCAAATGTGACTGGGCAATTGGATGCATCTCCTCTGGCAATAATGCATGCACCCTGATGAGCAGTACCTAATGTTCATCAGGTTTACACAGTGATGGGGAAACCAGTATGGATGAAATGTCATATTGCCCACACAATCAAGAATTACACTACCGACATGGTGTAGAAAGATTTTGACTATGCCATCCAGAAGACTTTCAAGTATGGAGTAATATGACACCTGCCACCCCCGAAATTCAAACAGATTGACCCAGGTGAAGCTGACATTAAGGCATATATATACATATATAGGATGGAGTCTCACTCCGTTGCCCAGGCTGGAGTGCAGTGGCATGATCTTGGCTCGCTACAATCACCACCTCCCGGGTTCAAGTGATTCTCCTGTCTCAGCCTCCTGAGTAGCTGGGATCACAGGCACCCACCACCACGCCCGCCTAATTTTTTGTATTTTTAGTAGAGACAGAATTTCACCATGTTGGCCAGCCTGGTCTTGAACTCCTGACCTCAGGCGATCTGCCCACCTCAGCCTCCCAAACTGCTGGGACTAGAGGTGTGAGCCACTGCACCCGGCCACATTAAGATATATTTTGCACAAGGAGCTCATGAAGACAGGAATCCTTTTGATGGCAGAGGTGGAACCTATAGCCTATGCTTACAGTCTGGGAGCTGGTGTTGATGGATACTTGCATTTTAAGGAAGCTAAAATCTGAATTCAACACTTCGAAGACATAAACTTGCTTCTTGATGCTGTTCATAGGGTCATTCCTTGGGTCTTGGCCACTCCAAAGATCCAAAAGCTATTTTTTCTCTCTCTACAGTTATGTTGATCCAACCAGATTTTGCCTCTCTACTGATGACATCTATGACATTCAGTTTCTCTGTGGAAGCCCATAAAAGCATCAACCCCTGTCATACCCTTACACTCTAAAACCTGCTACCTGTGACTCCAAGTTAAGCTTTGATGCTGTCACTACAATTGAAGGAAAAATCTTTTTCTTTAAAGACAGGTTTTTTTGGTTGAAGCTTCCTGAACTATCAAAGAGCAGTGTTAGTTTAATTTCTTCCTTACGGCTGATCTTGTCATCTGGCATTCAAGCTGCTTATAAAATTGGATCCAGGAGTCAAATTTTTCTTTTTAAAGATGAAAGTACTCGTTAATCAGTTGTTTAAAACCAGACGATCACAAGAGGATACATTCTCTGAGCTTCCCTGTCTCTGTGAAAAGACGTGATGGTGCCGTTTTTAATTCACTTAACTACAAGACCTACTTCTTTGTGCATAAACAATATTGGAGGTGAGATGAGAAAAGGCCATTCACAAACCCTGATTATCCTGTACTAGTTACCAAGAAATTTTCAGGAATTAGACCCCAAATTGATGCAGTCTTCTACACTAAAGAATACTACTGTGTCTTCTAAGGTTGTAATCAAGTTGAATATGACATACTAATCAATCGTGTCACCAAAAGGCTGGAAAGAGTTAACAAGTTCTGATGGTGTACATGGATTCATTTCAGTTTGTCAAGTATTTATGGCATATATTCTTTGCACCCAACAGCCATTGTAGAGTGATAAGTGTCTTTAAAGAAGTAAAATTTATATGGAGACCATAGATTAGTGATTAAGAAAGATGTAAACTAAATTTTTCACAAACCTTTTCGATTTTGAAAACCCCCAGGGTAGAGTCTTTTCATTTTCAGCTTTTACTTGGCTCTTGTGTTAAGTTTAAAACTAAAAACTCTCAAACACCAAGAGAATCTGTTTTGAAGAATGCTTAATAAATTGATTTCTAAAATCCTTGGGATGAGAAATTATAATTATCTTTTCTGGGCCTGCCTAAAACTAAGAAATGAATAGTTTTGATGACCGTTAAATTTTTCAGCAAAATGTAGTGTAACTTTACTCTTTTTTTTTTTTTTTCTTTTTTAGACAGAGTTTTGCTCTTATCACTCAGGCTAAAGTGCAATGGTGCAATCTCCGCTCTCTGCAACCTCAGCCTCCTGGGTTCAAATGATTCTCCTGCCTCAGCCTCCCGAGTAGCTGAGATTACAGGTGTGCGCCACCATGCCCAGTTAATTTTTGCATTTTTAGTGGAGACAGGGTTTTACCATGTTGTCCAGGCTGCTCTCAAACTCCTGACCTCAGGTGATCCGCCTGCCTCAGCCTCCCAAAGTGCTGGGATTACAGGCATGAGCCACCATTCCTGGCCTAATTTTACTCTTAATTAAAATAGAGTATACTCTAGAACTTAAAGAAAAATGATGATTATGTAAGTAAACTATTTACATAGTGATATCATTTAATTGTTTCAGGGTTAACTTTCTTAATATTACATATATATGTAATATTTATATGTACATATATATTAAAACTTCAAAAGAAAAAAGGCCAACTTGAGTAGCAAACTTTCCCTTCTTGACTTTGACCTTTTTTTTTGAGACAGAATTTCGCTCTTGTTGCGCAGGCTGGAGTGCAATGACGCGATCTTGGCTCACCACAACCTCCGCCCCCACCTCGGGTTCAAGTGATTCTCCTGCTTCGGCCTCCCAAGTAGCTGGGACTACAGGCATGTGCCACCATGCCCAGCTATTTTTGTATTTTTTGTAGAGATGGGGTTTCTCCATGTTGGTCAGGCTGGTCTCGAACTTCCGACCTCAGGTGATCCCCCCACCTTGGCCTCCCAAAGTACTGGGATTACAGGTGTGAGCCACCGTGCCCAGCCCAACTTTGACCTATTTGAATTCCTGGTCTTCATTTATTTTTTCTTTTTTTTCTTTGAGACAGAGTCTCACTTTGTCAGCTAGATTGGATGCAGTGGTGGAATCATAGCTCATTGTAGCCTCAAACCCCTGGGCTCATGCAATCCTTTTGCCTCAGCTTCCTGAGTAGCTGATACTACAGGCATAAACCTCTATGCCTGGCTAATTTCTAATTTTTTGTGGAGACAGGGTCTTGCTCTGTCACTCAGGCTGGAGTACAGTGGTGTGATCACAGTTCATTGCAGCCTTGAACACCTGGGCTGAAGCAATCCTCCCGTCTCAGCTTCCCAGAATGCTGAGATTACAGGCATGAGCCCCCACACCTGGCCCCTGGTCTCCATTTTTGTGTTTACCTCTGGGCCTGTTGTAGCCTCAGCCTCCCACTGACCAGATTTGGCCTTTGCTGGTGAACAACTCTCAGTGGTCCTCCAGGACCAGTCTCACCTGTGACACAGTGGCAGGAAGCACTTGTGGGTGGCATAGAACTTAGACAACTGTGGGGGTTAGAGGAGGGTCTTTCCTGCAGGAGGTATGATCTGAGGAAGGATGCAGAATGGAAAATGTGGAGGGCATTTAGGGGCCCTGTGTAACCACTTTGCCTGGAACAGATGGTTTGCATTGGGCAGTGGTTTTTTTTTTTTTTGCTGTTGTTGTTTAGTTTTGTTTTGAGATAGAATCTTACTCTGTCCCCCAGGCTAGAGTACAGTGGCTAGGTCCTTGTCCTCCTGGGCTCAAGTGATCCCCCCACCTCAGCTACCCTAAGTACCTGGGACTACAGGTGTGTGCCAACATGCCTGGCTAATTTTTAAATTTTTTTGTAGGGAAGGCACTTCACTATGTTGCCTAGGCTGGTCTTGAACTCCTGAACTAAAGTGATTCTTCTGGCTTGGTCTCCCAAAGTACCGGGATTACAGGTATGAGCCACTGTGTGTGGCCTGTAGTGGGGAGCACTGAAGTAAGGCTGGAAAGAGAGCTCAGGCTCCTACAGAATGGAGAGCTTCTAATGTCAGGCCAAGGGACTGTACACAAAGCCTTGAAGACCCAAAGATACTAAAGAACTGAGCCTCAACCTCTAGGGAAAGGAAGAAAGCATCAACCAAGGACATCAATGGCCCCTTCCTAGCTCCTTGATCTTTCTATACAATTTTAAAGTCTGGCTCTCCTATAGATTGAAGGTTGTGTGAACCTCCCAAATTTACATGTGAAACTCTAACTGTAAGGTAAGGATATCAGGAGGTGACGCCTTTGTAGGTGATGAGGTCATGAGGGTGAAGCCCTTGTGAATGGGATTAGTACCCTCATAAAAGAGACCTAAGGGAGATCATTGACTCCTTCTGCCATGTGAGCACACAGCAAGAAGGCCATCTACAAACTGGGAAATGCACCCTCACCAGACACCAAGTCTGCCAGCCCTTTGATCTCGAACTTCTCAGCCCAGAATGATGAAGAACATATTTCTGTTGTTTATAAACCACCCTGTTTATGGTAGTTTGTCATAGGAGGCTGAGCAGACTAAGACAGGTTATTTAGGAAGGAAAGGAGCAACAGTCTGGTGCTGTAACTCGGTATTTTTTTTTTTTTTTTTAGATGGAGTTTTGCTCTTGTTGCCCAGGCCAGAGTACAGTGGCGTGATCTCAGCTCACTGCAACCTCTGCCTCCCAGGTTCAAGGGATTCTCCTAACTCAGCCTCCCAAGTAGCTGGGATTATAGGCACATGCCACCATGCCCAGCTAATTTTTGTACTTTTAGTAGAGATGGGGTCTCACCATGTTGGCCAGGATGGTCTCGATCTCCTGACCTTGTGACCAGTCCACCTCGGCTTCCCAAAGTACTGGGATTATAGACGTGAACCACTGCATCTGGCCTAACTCAGTTTTTTTGATGCAAAGAGCAAACCTACATAAAACTTATTATAGAAGTGTATATAATCAAAGACTCTTAGGGTGGGAAAGAACCTTGAAGTTCTTTGTACTCTGTGCCCTCATCCATGACTTAAGAACCTTCTGCAGCACTCCATACTGGGGCATTGAGCCACTGCTTGAATACTTCCAGTGTTGGGCAGCTCTCTACCTCTAGGAGCAAGCTGACCTTCATCCATTTTTTCTAGTTCAGCGTTCTTGGCATTACACAGAGTGCCTGTAATCCCTTTCCCACAAACTGCCAGCTCCCTCTGGTTTTCTTTTTTTCTTTTTAAACTTTTTTTAGAGACAAGGTCTCCCTATGTTGCCCAGGCTGGTCTCAAACTCCTGGACTCAAGGGATCCTCCTGTCTCAGCCTCCCAAAGTGCTGGGATTACAGACGTGAGCCACTGTGCCTGGTCTCCACCTACGACCCCCCTTGCCCCTGCCCCCGGTTTTCTCTCCTCTTTTATTGGCTCTATTTTCCAGGGTCCTTGCAACATTTCTCACGTGACATGATTTTGAGTCTCCTTCCATTCCCACCTCTGACCTTGTACTGGCTTTCTTTATAAAGAATAATGTTTTCTGGGTAAGGACTGGAAAAAGCAGTTATGTAGGGTTTTAAGAAATAACAGCTTTATGAGACGTACTATGCATGTCATAAAATTCAGCTATTGGAAGGTGAGTTTCAAACACTTCCATCCCCCTCAATGCTCCTTTGTGCCTCCGTGCAGTCAGTTCCCATTCCCCACCCTTCCCCCAAGCTCTAGACAACTGCTGGTCTGCTTTTTGTTTCTATAGTTTTTTTTTTTTTCTTTAGGGTGCTTTTTATATAATTGTTTTTTCCTATCAGCTTTCTGAGAGCCCACAGAAGCAGCTTTGTATTGTAGAATATTCCTTTAAGAGGGTCTTTTTTGAGATATTTGCCTATAGATGCAGACAGGGTTAATAAAAATGTATGAATGATGGCTCCATAATGGGTTATTATATAATTTACCTTCCTAATAGCTAAAGAATCATCCAAATGGCACAACCAGAGGCTCTCCCAAAGTATCCCCCAGGGCCACTGTCCAAATATAGAGTACTGAATGGACTATTGATCCAACCTAGCATGGCACTTGCTTGGATTTTGATGGCTTGCCCTGGGTCACGAGCAGCCTAGCCACAGGAACCCTCTGCTCTGCTCCCCTAGGAGGAGTCTCCCAGTCTCACCAAGCTCAATCCTGCCTTTGTCTGCATCCTCCTCTCTTCAGAGACCATCTTTTCCTTCTCCCCTACACTGAGTCCCACCCACTTTTTTAGATCTAGACTGGGTCTTTCAGATGCCTTCACTGGAAAAACTCTCTATGCTCAAATACCACATATTTCAGTCTCATGCAGCACCATATATGACCATCAAGGGCTTGAGAGTAGGGACCTTGCCATTAAACCCCCACAACACCCCCACAAGGCCTTGGATGAATGGGCTGTCCTGACTCCTGACCCATGATTTTTCTCTCCTTTGAGCCCCTATAGGTCTTTGACCATCTCTTATTTCTCTTATTTTCTGCCTTATTTCATAGTCCTTTGAATACCTCATCATGTTGTGGGTATCTTGTGGGCAGTGGATTACTCATCAAGTCCTCCTTTGGGGCCTGACATGGTACCTTACACATAATAATAGCAATAAAATAACAGCTACTAACATTTGCACATCACTTCGTAGTTTCTAAAGTGCCTTCACATGCATTTGCCATTTGACTTCACAGCAATCCTGTGATAAAAGGATGATTATAAAACTTTTCTTTTTTTTCTTTTTTTGCGACAGAGTCTCACTTTGCTGCCCAGGCTGGAGTGCAGTGTTGCGATCTGGGCTCACTGCAACCTCTGCCTCCTGGGTTCAAGTGATTTTCCTGCCTCAGCCTGCTGTAGCTGGGATTACAGGGACATGCCACCACACCCAGCTAATTTTGTATTTTTAGTAGAGATGGGGTTTCACCATGTTGGCCAGGCTGATCTTGAACTCCTGACCTCAGGTGATCTGCCTGCTGCGGCCTTCCAAAATCCTGGGATTGCAGGCTTGATCCACGGTGCCTGGCCTATTATACTTTTTTTTTTTTTTTTTTTTTTTTTTTTTTACAGGCAAGAAGTGTCTGCCCAGGGTCATTGCTTCCAAGATATTCTGATGCAAAATGCCAGTACTCTGCTCCTCCATTCTACAGATCAACAAATCTTTGTATCAGCCAGGTGCAGGGAGCTCTTGCCTGTAATCCCAGCACTTTGGGAGGCCAAGGCAGGCAGATCACTTGAGGTCAGAAGTTTGAGACCAACCTGGCCAACACGATGAAACCCCATCTCTACTAAACACACAACATGCATGGTGTTGTGCGCCTGCTTTCCCAGCTACTCAGGAGGCTGAGGCAGGAGAATTGCTTGAACCTAGGAGGTGGAGGCTGCAGTGAGCTGATTGTCCCACTGCACTCCAGCCTGGGTGACAAAGCAAAATTCTGCCTCAAAAAATAAAACTGTGTTGAATCGATGTGGTGTTACGTGGCCACCTGGCTGATATGGATGAGGTATGAGATGTAAGGAGCAGGATTGAATTATTCGTTGTAGCTGTTGTTGCTGCTTGTGTATTCATTATATATTCATCCATTTATTCTTTCAACAAACAAGCACTGAGGGCCAATTTTATGTCAAGCCTACACACTGGTTAAGCACTGGTAATGCACAAAAAAATGCAGGCACTGCTCTCAAATTGCTTACCATGTTGGGACACAGATGCACAAGCAAGCCAAGCATTGAAATAGAAAAATAAACAGACCGGGTGTGGTGGCTCATTCTTGTCATCTCAGCACTTTGCGAGGCCGAGGAGGGTGGATCACCTGAGGTCAGGAGTTTGAGACCAGCCTGGCCAACATGGTGAAACCCCGTTTCTACTAAAAATACAAAAATTAGCCAGGTGTGGTGGCGCACGCCTGTAATCCCAGCTACTTGGGAAGCTGAGGCAGGAGAATCGCTTGAACCTGGGAGGTGGAGATTGCAGTAAGCCAAGATTGTGCCACTGCACTCCAGCCTGGGTGACAGGGCAAAATTCTGTCTCAAAAAATAAATAAATAAATAAATAAATAAATAAATAAATAAATAAAAGAAAACTAAATAGTGCACTGTGTGAACTGGGAGGGGGCCTTGGAGTCAGCTGGGGAATGTCAGCGAGAGCTTCTCAGCAAAGGCATCTCCTGAACTGAGTCACGAAGGGCAGGTTGGTGAGAGAGAGGGAGAGTGCCTGGCTTTTGAAAGACAGCCTTAGGTCAAGCATGGTGGTTCATGCCTGTCATTCCAGCACTTTGGAAGCCTGAGGCAAGCGAATCACTTGAGGCCAGGAATTCAAGACCAGCCTGAGCAACATGGCAAAACCCCAGCTCTGCAAAAAAAATTTTTTTTTTAAATTGGCCGGGCATGGTGGTGCGAACCTGGAGTCCTAGCTGAGGTAGGAAGATCCCTTGAGCCTGGCGGGCCAAAGCCACAGTGAGCTGTGATTGTGTCAATGCACTCCAGCCTAAGAGACAGAGTGAGACCCTGTTTCAAAAAAAATAAAGACAGCCGTGTACATTTCAGGAAGGAGGAGGGGTGGTCAGTAAGGTTCAGATTGCACCAGGTCAAATAAAAGTTCTCGTAGAATAGCAGGTGGTGTAGCCAGTGGCTAAAGGTATATCGGAATTTGTTTTTCACACACAAATTTATTTTCTTTAAATCATTTAAACGTAACACTGAGCATCTATCCAGCTCAACAGACAAGAAATTAGCCTCAATTGTCCTTGGCATGACCCCTTGCCCAGTTACTGCAAGGTTCTGGGATCCTCCACAGCCTCAACACGTTGGGGCATGCCCGCATAGATCGTTTTTGCTAACACAGAGAATCACATATCTATAGGCTCCTTCAGGCCCAGAAGTACAGAATTATCGGAAAAATGGTTAGAAAAATGAGCACGGGAGGCCAGGCGCAGTGACTCACACCTGTAATCCCAGCACTTTGGGAGTCCAAGGCGGGTGGATCATGAGGTCAGGAGTTCGAGACCAGCCTGGCCAACATAGTGAAACCCTGGTCTCTATAAAAACAACAACAACAACAACAACAACAAAAAACCAAACACACACACACACACACACACACACACACACACACACACAAAATTAGCCGGGCATGGTGGCCGGTGCCTGTAATCCCAGCTACTTGGGAGGCTGAGGCAGGAGAATCACTTGAACCCGGGAGGCGGAGGTTGCAGTGAGCCGAGATTGCACCACTGCACTCTAGCCTGGGTGACAGAGCAAGGCTCTGTCTCAAAAAAAAAACAAAAAAAAAAAAAAAGAAAAAAAAAAAAAAGAAAAGAAAAACGAGCACAGAAGCCAAATCCCCCTAGTTTAAACTGTGAGCCTCAGTTTCTTAATCTATGACATGGAGAGAGGCCAGTGTGGTGGCTCGTGCATGTGATTCCAGCACTTCGGGATACCAAGGCAGGAGGATTGCTTGAGGCTAGGAGTTTGAGACCCAACCTGGGCAACATAGCAAGACCTTGACTCTACAAAAAATTTTTAAAAATTAGCCAGTTGTGGTGGTGCCTGTAATCCCAGCTGACTAGGAAGAATTGCTTGAACCCAGGAGTTTGAGGTTACAATGAGTTATGATCGCGCCACTGAACTCCAGTTCTCAGTGACAGAGTGAGACCCTGTCTCTAAAATATAATAAAATGGGGAGAATGATTGTATTTAACTTACAGAGTTTATGTGAGGAATAAATTAATTACAACGTGTAAAATTTTCAAAAGTACCTGTTAAAATATAACAGTTGTGTTATTTCTTTCTTTTCTTCCTTTCTTTCTCACTCTCTTTTTTTAATTTTTTTATTTTTTTGAGACAGTGTCTTGCTGTGTTACCCAGGCTGGAGTGCAGTGATGAGATCACAGCTCACTGCAGCCTCAACCTCCTGGGCTCAGCTAAGCCTCCCACTTCAGCCTCCTGAGTAGCTGGGACTACAGGTGCGTGCCACCACACCCAGCTCATTTTCGTTTTTTCTTTTTGTACATATGGGGTTTTACCATGTTGCCCAGACTGGTCTCAAGCTCCTGAGCTCAAGCAGTCCTCCTGCCTTGGCCTCCCAAAGTGCTAGGGTTACAGATGTGAGCCACCACACCTAGCCAGCTATTTCTTAAAAATTAATTACAGCATGGGAACCTTGGCATGGCTAGGAACACCACTCAAATTTTGTATTGCCCAGGAGCAGAGAAAGGATCCCCATGGCTCAAGAGACCCTCTTGTATTTATCTTCTAGCAAGTCTCCTGGAGCCTCTCTTCTCGACTTGACACTGCTCCCTCATTTCTACCTCTCAAGACACCTGGCAAGATGAAGGCACCTGAATTTGAATTCCAACTCTGTCATTGATGAGCTGCCTGGCCTTGAACAATTCACGTAAGCTCTTAGACTCTTTTTCCTTATCAGTTGGAAAGATAAAAGTCCGTCTCACAGGTGCTGTGAGGATTCTAAGCAACACGAAATGAAAAATGCTTCGCATAGTATCTGACAAAACCGGAAGCACTCAATAAATGTAAGAAGAGAAGACTTATTAGAAAGCTGTTGTTGGCCGGGCATGGTGGCTCACACTTGTAACCCCAGAACTTTGGGAGGCTGAGGCAGGTGGATCACGAGGTCAGGAGATCGAGGCCATCCTGGCTAACATGGTGAAACCCCGTCTCTACTAAAAATACAAAAAATTAGCCGGGCATGGTTGCATGTGCCTGTAGTCCCAGCTACTCGGGAGGCTGAGGCTGTAGAATTGCTTGGATCCAGGAGGCGGGGGTTGCAGTGAGCCAAGATCATGCCACTGCACTCCAGCCTGGTAACAGAGCAAGACTCCATCTCAAAAAAAAAAAAAAAAAAAAAAAAAAAAAGCTGTTGTCTTCATTAAGAGAGAGAACTAGCAAGAGAGGCTACTATTAACATAGCAAGCAGCCACTGCCTTCCCTCTCTGCTTCACCTAAGCAGTATAACTCCCCCATCTCAGACGCAGAACGTCCACTTACTGCCTAGAAATGTTCGTGGTATGGTGAAGCAGTAGGAAAGAAAAGAGGAGGAGATGTGAGAGGGATGAAGAAAACACAGAAACACAGGCTGCAGCAATGAATCAACATCAAAGCATACAGGTGAAGCTGGTTGCTGTGCTATGGGCCTATAACCTCAGCTACTCAGGAGGCTGAGGCTGGAGGTATCCCTTGAGCCCAGGAGTTCAAGGCCAACCTGGGCAACATACTGAGATCATGTTTCTTTAAAAAAAAAAAAAATAGCAAGCAGGCAAGAAAATGTAAAATTGAGATTCAGGACAAAAGAAATAAGAGACTTTTTTTGAAAAGAAACCATCTATAAAGTTTGAAAGCAAAATACTTATTTTTCTTTGAGTTTTAGAAACATTTTCATGAAGGTTCTCTTTAGGCAAAGAAATTTATCCTGTAGTTGCAGTGAGTTCTATTGTTTAGGATCTCAGCTTCGCGTGTGTGTGTGTGTGTGTGTATAATTCGTTTTGTTTCAGAGACAGAGTCTTGCTCTGGTGCCCAGGCTGCAGTGGTGCAATTATAGATCACTGCAGCCTCGAACTTCTGGGCTCAAGCAATCTTCCTGCTTCAACCTCTCACGTAGCTGTGACTACAGGCAGGCACCACCATGCACAGTTAATTTTTTTTTTTTTTTTTTTTTTGTAGAGACAGGGTCTTTCTATGTTTCCCAGATTGGTCTCACATTGCTGGCCTCAAGCCATCTTCCCACCTCAGCCTCACAACTTGTGCATGTTCTTCTAGATGGTTTACTGTCTCCAGTTTGCAAAATCTTGGCTATAGACACTGTCTGGTTTAAATCTCTCAACAAACCATGATGTTATGCCCTCATGACGATGAGCCTGCTTCATCTCAGGGGGGAGGAAACAGACTCAGAAAGGCCCTAGCAACGGGGGAGTAGGGCGTCGCCACCTGCTCTGACTTGGAAGAAAGGTCATCTCAGTGTATAGAACTTCCTATAGAAATAGGTGTCTGCTTGGTACACCAAACAGAGCACGCTTGCCAGATCCTATAAAGGACCCTTTAATCAGAACAATGAAGGCCAGAGGTAAACAAGCATGTTCCCACCTATTGTTGCTGAGTTTATGGCTCTTTACACACATCTGCTACCGAGAGGTGCAGTGGAGAAACACGCATCCGGGAAGTACCAGGAAAGCACAGGCCAGCACTTGACCACAAGTATGTGGGCTTGAAAGCCCTGTCTTGCTCAGAAAGATCTAAAGGTGGATCCACTTTGGCTGGTTTTCAATTTGCTTTCTTGGCTTTCATTGATTGCTGTTAATTTTTTCTTTTTTTTTTTTGAGATGGAGTCTTGCTCTGTCACCCAGCCTGGAGTGCAGTGGTGCAATCTTGGCTCACTGCAACCTCTGCTTCCCGAGTACAAGTGATTCTCATACCTCAGCCTCCCAAGTAGCTGGGATTACAGGAGCGTGCCACCAGGCTGAGCTTTTTTTTTTTTTTTTTTTTCCAGTAGAGACAGGGTTTCACTATGTTGCCCAGGCTGGCCTCAAACACCTGTCCTCAAGTGATCTGCCCACCTCAGCCACCCAAAGTGCTAGGATTAGAGGCATGAGCCACTGTGCCCAGCTGCTATTAAGATATTTTTAAAAGAATCGTGTATAGCTTAAACAATTTAGGTGATTCCCCTGATAAAATCTGGTAGACACTCTACAGAGCAATCTACCTGCAGAAAGTAGGTGGAATAGAAGCTTTGTAGGCGTACACAGTGTCTTTTTTCATTTCCGTGGCCCTCACTAAATGTAATCATCAATGCCCTCTATTACACTTAAATGTTTGTCTCATTTCATCTTCTAGACAACCTATGAGGTGATATATATATATTTATTTATTTAGACAGGGTCTTGCTCTGTTGCCCAGGCTGGAGTGCAGTGGCATGATCTTGGCTCACTGCAACCTCCACCTCCTGGGTTCAAGCGATTCTCCTGCCTCAGCCTCCTGATTAGCTGGAATTACAGGCACACACCACTGTGCCCAGTTAATTTTTGTATTTTTAGTAGGGAAGGGGTTTTACCATGTTGGCCAGGCTGGTCTCGAACTCCTGACCTCAAGTGATCTACCTACCTTGGCCTCCCAAAGTGCTGGGATTACAGGTGTGAGCCACTGCACCCGGCCAAGGTAAATTTTTAAAATCTCCGTTTACAGATAAACAAACTGAATCCCAGAGAGGCTCTGTGACTTCTCCAATGTCACAGAGCAAGGATGTGGCAGTGATGGGATTTAAAGCTAGGTGCCTGGGTGTTCTTTCTACACCATCAATTACCTCCCAAAGAATTTGAATCTCGATTAGAAACTGTTATGCTCTTATAGTTCCTTGACGTCCTGTCTTATATTCCACCTCCTTTTGCCACAGGACATAATGATTAATTTTTATATATAAAATTAACTTTTTTTTTTTTGAGATGGAGTCTCACTCTGTTGCCCAGGTTGGAGTGCAGCGGCCCAATCTTGGCTCACTGCAGCCTCTGCCTCCTGGGTTCAAGTGATTCTCCTGCCTCAGCCTTCCAAGTAGCTGGGATTACACGCGCGCACCACTATGCCCGGCTAATTTTTGTATTTTTAGTAGAGACAGGGTTTCACCATAATGGCCAGGCTGGTCTTGAACTCCTGCCCTTTTGATCCACCCACCTCGACCTCCCAAAGTGCTGGGATTACAGGTGTGAGCCACTGTGCCTAGCCTAAAATTAACTTTTATTGGGAAGGTAGTATTTGGCAATTACTGTGTAGATACTTTTTATATGATAATATTTAAAAATTATTTTTATTATTACTATTTTTTGAGACAGGGTCTTGGTCTATTTGCCCAGGCTATAGTGCAGTGGTGAGATCTTGGCTCACTGCAGCCTTGAACTCCTGGGCTCAGGTGATCCTCCCACCTCAGCCTCCCTCCCGGGTACCTGGGACTACAGGTGTGTGCCACCACGCCCGGATAATTTTTGCAATTTTTGTAGAGTCAGGGATTTCATCATGTTGCCCAGGCTGGTCTCTAACTCCTAGGCTCAAGCAATCCTTCCATTTCAGCCCCCAAAGTGCTGGAATCACAAGTGTGTGCCACCATGCCCAGCCTATATGGTAATTTATAACATTGTTATTATTCTTGTCTTTTATTTGCTGTCCAGGTTCTTGTAAGCAATTCCAAATGAAAAAGAAGTACATCAAGCCAAATAGAAGCCTACCAGTTCTACTCTTTCCCCTAAAGTAAACATTTTTCATGGATTTGAGGGGACATTCTTATATCTTTTTCTTACCACTCAAAATATGTATGTGACAGCTACAGATGTGTATCCATTTTACAGATGCAGAAACCGACGCTTAGAGAGGTTGAGCCAGTGACCATGCTCAAACAGTAGGCACATAGTGGAGCTGGGATCAGAATTTGGGTCTAAAAATGCCTGGCCCACGTTCCAACCTCTCTAGCCAACTTTCAGTCCTCACACAAGAGCCAAACATAACATTGCTCATGGGTCAATTGTTGGCTTAACTCTCACACAGATTCCTTGCTCTCAGATGAACTGCTAGGATACCCTGTGGATTTTAGTTTGTTAATTTGGGAAAAGAATACAAACATGCCTTCACCCGACTTCAACCACAGTGGGGCTGAGAGAACTCATTAAATAATGTCTGCATAGCATGCCGAGCTCCCTGGCAAAAGGGTGCAGAGGCTATTGGGTGGGAACACACTGTCCCCTCACAAAGATGTGCCACACAGCCTCCTCTGGAGAGGTGCAGCTGTGGTTCTAGGGTTTCCTTCCAGCTGGCTCCTTCTGTGACCTTGAAATGTTCCCAGTCTCTCTGTACCTTTGTTTCACATGCTGCTGCAAAACATGGCTAATAATATAATACTTTCTACTGTGTTCCTCAAAGGGAGCAAATTAACAGACACAGCCTTCCAGTATATTCCTGTGTATCTGTGACTCTATCTCTTAGCACCTGCGTGAGTCAGATGAGATGACTAAGGAACTGTCTGTCTTATGTTAGACAAAGAGACTAGAAAAAGCGATGGTGGAAGAAAGAGAATATGTTTTAGCTGAAATGTGTTTCTCTAAGGACATGGAGAGTTCCTAAGGTCCTCACCTTTGCAAAGTATTTTTAATCTCGTGCCTTGGATAAAACACTTTGGGCATGGTGGCTCACACTTGTAATCCCAGCACTTTGGGAGGCCGAGGTAGGAGGATCACCTGAGGTCAGGAGTTTGAGACCAGCCTGGCCATTATGGTGAAACCCTGTCTCTACTAAAAATACAAAAATTAGCCAGGCATAGTGGTGGGCGCCTGTAATTCCAGTTACTTAGGAGGCTGAGGCAGGAGAATCGCTTGAACCCAGGAGGCAGAGGTTGCAGTGAGCTGAGATCACACCATTGCACTCCAGCCTGGGCTACAGAGTAAGACACTGTCTCGAAACAAACAAACAAACAAACAAACAAAACAAAACAAAACCTACCAAACCAAACCAAACCAAACAAAACAAAAAACCCCCACTTTGTTTCTCCCTGAAATATCCTCCCACATTGCCTCTTGTGAAATTATACCTGTCACTCAAGGTGCTGCTGAAATGCCACATTTCCATGAAATTTGCTTCTATTCTTTTAACTAAATACCATTTCTCTTTCCTCTGAATACTTTGTTTATACCTCTCATTACCTCATATTCTGCCAGGTATTATAGCATTTCTAAAAATGAGTCTTTACTGGGCATGGTAGCTCATGTCTATAATCCCAGCACTTTGGGAGGCCAAGGTAGGTGGATAACCTGAGGTCAGGAATTTGAGACCAGCCTGGCCAGCATGGTGAAACCCTGTCTCTACTAAAAATACAAAAAATTAGCTGGGTGTGGTGACACACACCTGTAGTCCTAGTTTTCTCAGGAGGTGGAGGCAGCAGAATTGCTTGAATCTGGGAGGTGGAGTTTGCAGTGAGCCAAGATTGGGCCACTGCACTCCAGCCTGGGAGACAGAGTGAGACTCTGTCTCAAAAAAATAAAAATAAAAAAATAAAAAAATAAATAAATAAACAAAATGAAAGTCTTATTCTCCTAGTGGATTGTAAGTATGCTGCAGGCAAGAATGATATTTTATTTCTTTAACTCCTAAAGCTGCAAACACAGCTTCTTACACTTAGTGGTTGTCTAATATTTGATTGCTGAATGAACAAATGAAATATTTCTAGAGAAAACATTTAAAGTGGCAATGATATGAGTTTGGTGAAGACTGACACCAGAGTGTACCAAAGAATTTTAGCTGATTAGTTGTGATCTGTTAAATTCCTGTCCATTGATGGACAGGATTGATATTGATGTATCAATCCTTTGAACAGATGTTCCTTGAGCATCTCCTAGGGCAGGATGCTGTGCAAACTTCTTTAGCAAGGATCTTTGCTGATCCTAAGTCCATGGAGTCTTTCCTGCTCAGGTTTCTGGGCAGAGTGAAGGAGGTTGTATCAGCGTGGAGTGGGCTCTGATCTTGGTTCTGATCCTTGCTAACTATGTGATACAGTTTGGCTGTGTCCCCACCCAAATCTCATTTCAAATTGTAGCTCCTATGGTTCCCACGTGTCATGAGAGGGACCCAGTGGGAGGTAATTGAATCATGGGGGCAGGTCTTTCCTGTGCTGTTCTCATGGTAGTGAATAAGTCTCATGAGATCTAACGGGTTTATAAAGGGGAGTTCCCCTGAACACACTGTCTTGCCTGCCGCCATGTAAGATGTGACTTTGCTCCTCCTTTGCTTTCTGCCATGATTGTGAGGCCTCCCCAGCCATATGGAACTGTGAGTCCATTAAACCTCTTTCATTTATAAATTACCCAGTCTCAGGTATGTCTTTATTAGCAGTGTGAGAACAAACTAATACCCTATGTAACTTTGAGCAAGTCAGTTTCAGTTTGTGTGTAAAGTCAAATGGATAAAGAGAGGATAATACAATAGCTCCTGTTCTGTCTGACTCCCAGAAGTACTGGAGGCAAAGTGCAACAAAAATGTGAAAACGTTTTGCCTTCTCTAAGAGCACTATGAAATAAATACATGTAAGCATACATGCATGCATGTGTACATTAATATATAAATATGTATGTGTTTGTGTATATATATATATTTTTGTTTGTTTGAAAGGGGCTCTTGCTCTGTCGCCCAGGCTAGAGTGCAGTGCTATGATCTCGGCTCACTGCAAACTCTGCCTCTTGCGCTCTAGTGATTCTCCTGCCTCAGCCTCCCGAATAGCTGGGATTACAGCTGTCTGCCCGCATGCCCGGCTAATTTTTGTATTTTTAGTAAAGACAGGGCTTCACCACGTTGGACAGGCTTGTCGTGAACTCCTGACCTCAGGTGATCCACCCACCTCGGCCTCCCAAAGTGCTGGGATTTCAGGTGTGAACCACCATGCCCAGCCTACACATATATATTTTTAAATTAAGGAATGCAATGTGTTGTATACATCCAACAAATTATAAACAGTACCTTTAGGAGCCTTAGATCAAAAAGCTATGTCCAATTTATGATATACACTTTGGAAACAATGCACGACAATTATTTGTCATAGGGTTTTACAACAAAAACTTAAAAAAAAAACTGAGAAAAAATCCCCAGTTTTAAATTTTACTATAAAATACCTGGAACAAATAGGATTTTATGAGATTATACATACACAATGTTGCATACTTGTAATCAAAGGGCATATTCTAATTTGTGTTCTAGTTTTAGTTTTAGGATTATTTTGAATAAACCTTTTCATATTTATGATTTTAATGGCAATATAATCTATCTGTCTAATACCAGAATTTATTGAACTATTTCCTAATTGCTGACCATTTGAGTAGTTTTCCTCCATTATTACACATGGCCTATTTTTAATCGCACGCAGATTCCTACCCACTACCTAGCACATTCTTGGCTTAGCTCCCTCTACTGTTAGTTGATATATACCCAAGGAATGCCAACTCATTTTATTATTAGCCTGTACAAAACAGAATCAGGAAGGAACTACAAATGTTTTATTTTTAAAATCAGACTGTGCATTTCCAAGATGGTTTGGGAACGATTTTCTTCGGAGAGAATGGAGTTTTAGATTCTTGCATCACACTTTCAATATAGTAGGGAAGAGGGTGACGGCCTACTATATGCTGGGGGCTTTATTCATGTATCAAATATTTATGGAGAGTCACCAACATATCAGGAACTGTTCTTGGTTGAGGAAAATAGTGTAATTCTTATCCTTAGGGAGATTACATTTTGGTGAAGAATAATGTATTAGTCCGTATTTGCACTGATATAAAGACAAACCTGAGACTGGGTAATTTATAAAGAAGGGTTTAATTGGCTCACAGTTCTGGAGGCTGTATAGATATCATGGCTGGGGAGGCCTCAGAAAACTTTCAATCATGGTGGAACTTGAAGAGGAAGCAGGCATGTCTCATATGACTGGAGTAGGAGGAAGACAGATGGGGGAGGTGCCACACACTTTTAAACAGCCAGATATTGTGAGAACAGCAACGGGGAAATCCGTCCCCATGATCCAATCACCTCCCACTAGACCCCGCCTCCAAAACTGGGGATTACAGGTGGACATGAAATTTTGGTGGGGACACAAATTCAAGCACTGTCAGGTAAAGACCAGCACATAGGTGATGACCCTGTCATATGAGAAGAGCCACTGGAGCACAGAAGCTCAGGGCACATGAGGGAGCGTGGAGGCCTCGCCAGTCTTGTGGGGGACCTGGGAAGACATGCCAAGGAAACTGAGTCTGAGGACACGTGGGCATGAGCCTGGAGATTACGGTGGGGAGGAGTAGTCCTGGCACAGGGAACCATGTTTATAGAAGACCAAGTGAGATGGAGTATTTATTTTTGAGGGCTGGTGAAGTTGGGCCTACTTGAAGTATCCAGTTTGAGTTGGGGCATTGGTAGAGATGAAGGTGGTACAACAAGCGGCAACTAGATTAGGAAGGGCCTTGTAACCATGTTGAGTGACTCGTGTTGGTGGAGTGGGGTGGGGGGAGTGCGGCCTCTTTAGAAAACATTTGGCAGCTTCTTAAAAAGTTAAACATCAACTTACCCTATGACCCGGCAATTCTACTTCTCTCTAGCTAAGAGAAATAAAAGAGAAATAAAAACAAAGGCTTGTAAGTGGATGTTTGTAGCAGTGTTATTCATAATATCCAAAGAGTGAAAACAACCCAAATGCCCATTGGCTGATGATGACTGGACTAGCAAAATGTGGTCTATGCAAACAATATAATATTATTCAGCCATAAAAAGGAATGAAACTTTCCTTTTTCATCTATGATACAGCATAGATGAAACTTGAGAACATTGTGCCAAGTGAAAGTAGTCACAAAGGATCACATACTATATGACTCTCTATATATGCAATGTCCAGAATAGGCAAATCCATAGAGACAGAACAGTAGGTAATTCATTACCAGGGGATAAGGGTGTTGGGGAGAAGAACAGAGCAACTGATAATGGGAATGGGGTTTTCTTTTAGGTGATGACAATAAACATTGATTATACCTAAATTGATTGTGGTGATGGTTATAGAAGTCTGTTAATATACTAAAAACCACTGAACTATGGGCTTTAAATGGGTACTCTGGTGAGGTGGCTCACGCCTGTAATCCCAGAATTTTGCGAGGCCAAGGCAGGAGGATTGCATGAGCCTAGGAATTCAAGACCAGCCTGGACAAAATAATGAGATCCCACCTCTAAAAAAAACAGTTAGGCTGGGCACAGTGGCTCACGCTTGTAATCCCAGCACTTTGAGAGGCTGAGGTGGGTGGGTCACATGAGGTCAGGAGTTCCGGACAAGCCTGGCCAACGTGGCAAAACCCTGTCTCTACTAAAAATACAAAAATTAGCCAGGTGTGGTGGTTGGTGCCTGTAATCCCAGCTACTCAGGAGGCTGAGGCAGGAGAATCGCTTGAACCCGGGAGGCGGAGGTTGCAGTGAGCCAAGGTCACGCCACTGCACTCCAGCCTGGGTGACAGAGCGAGACTCCATCTTAAAAAAAAAAAAAAAGTCACAGTGGTATGTGCCTGTGTTCTCAGCTACCCAGGAGACTGAGATGGGAGAAATGTTTGAGCCCAGGAGCTTGAGGCTGCAGTGAGCTGTGACTGTGCCACTGCATTCCAGCCTAGGCAACACAACAAGATCCTGTCTCAAAAAAGAAAAAAATAAATAAATTGTATGATGTATGAATTACTGAAGCTATTAAACAAATACATCTACGATGGGTGAGGTGGCTCACACCTGTAATCCTACTACTTTGGGAAGCCGAAGAGGGAGGATTGCTTGAGCCCAGGAGTTCGAGACCAGCCTGGGCAACATGGTGAAACCCTGTCTCTACAAAAAATGTATAAATTAGCTGAGCATGGTGGCACACACCTGTAGTCCCAGCAATTCCCACCAAGGTGGGAGGATTGCTTGAGTGTTCGAGAGTCTGAGATGGAGCTCAAGTGTTACTGCTCAGTCTGGGCAACATAGTCAGATCCTGCCTCTGCAAAAGAATTAAGTGGACATGGTGGTGCGTGCCTGTGGTTTCAGCTACCCTGGAGGCTGAAAAGGGAGAATTGCTTGAGTCCAAGAGTTTGAGGCTGCAATGAGTCATGATTGTGTCACTGCGCTTCAGCCTGGGTGGCAGAGCTAGACCCTGTCTCAACAACAACAACAACAAATATATCTGGAGGCAATAGGGAGGTCACTAGATTTTAAGCAGGAAATGCCATTATTAGATATGCTCTTTAGAACACGCTCTGAAATCGATGTGGAGAATGGTTTGGAGAGGGCAAGGTTCAAAAGAGGGAGGCCAGTGGGGAGGGGCAGGTGCAGGAGTAGGGTGACATATGACACCCAAAATTTAGACTGTAGTGGGTCGGGCGCGGTGGCTCACACCTTTAATCTCAGCACTTTGGGAGCCCGAGACGGGTGGATCACGAGGACAGGAGATCGAGACCACCCTGACTAACATGGTGAAACCCAGTCTCTACTAAAAATACAAAAAATTAGCCGGGTGTGGTGGCGGGCGCCTGTAGTCCCAGCTACTCGGGAGGCTGAGGCAGGAGAATGGTGTGTACCCAGGAGGCGGATCTTGCACTGAGCTGAGATGGTGCCACTGCACTCCAGGCTGGGTGATAGAGTGACACTCCATCTCAAAAAAAAAAAAAAAAAAAAAAAAAAAAAGACTGTAGTGATACAGAGAGAGCAGTGGGTACATCGTAGGCATTAAGAGTAAAATTGATGTGACTATTTGGTGACTGTTGGATGTGGGAGATGGGAATTTAGGGATCTCACCCAGTAAACCCAGGAGGAATTAGTTTGGAGGAAAATGCTAAGTTCAGTCCTGGACATGATGAGTTGAAGACATATGTAGGGTATCCAAGCGGCATCAGTTACGTGATTCTGGAGCCCAGAAAAGAGATCCAGAAGTGGTGGTATACAATATGTCATTTTATTCTCCTACTACCTTGAGGTAGCTGTGACTCCATCAGACAGAGATATAGCTGTAGACACTGTATCATGTAATATGTACAAGAGTTGGCTTTCAATCTGCTTCCATCAAACCCAAACATTTCCATGAAACACAGCAATGCTTCGTGGGTACGGGGTCAGCTTCTGCTATTGGCTTATTGTAGCCAGTATTGTTATAGCTGCAATAACCTTTTCTTGTTGTTGTTGAGATGGAGTCTTGCCCTATTGCTTAGGTTGGAATGTGGTTGTGTGATCATGGCACTGCAACCCCTGCCTCCCAGGTTCCAGCAATTCTCATGCCTCAGCCTTCTGAGTAGCTGGGATTATAGGTGCAAGTCACCATGCTGGGCTAATTTTTGTATTTTTAGTAGAGATGGAGTTTCTCCATTTCAGCCAGGCTGGTCTTGAACTCCTGGCCTCAAGTCATCCGCCCACTTTGATCACCCAAAGTGCTGGGATTACAGGCATGAGCCATCACACCTGGCCAACCATATATAAATTTTTAAAGCTTAAGTTAGTACCTGGATTCTATCAATGGTTGAATAAGGGAGCCATAAAAATAAACATTTAAATCTAAGAATGGCTTAAAAATGTAGTCTGGGCTGGGTGCGGTGGCTCATGCCTGTAATCCCAGCACTTTGGGAGGCCGAGGCAGGTGGATCATGAGGTCAAGAGATCGAGACTATCCTGGCCAACACAGTGAAACCCCATCTGTACTGAAAATACACAAATTAGCCAGGCATGGTGGTGTGCACCTGTAGTTCCAGCTACTCGGGAGGCTGAGGCAGAAGAATTGCTTGAACCCGGGAAGGGGAGGTTGCAGTGAGCTGAGATTGCACCACTGCATTCCAGCCTGGCAACAGGGTGAGACTCCATCTCAAAAAAAAAAAAAAAAAAATGTAGACTGTACAAATGGCCAACAGGTATATGAGAAAATGCTCAGCATCAAACCACAATGAGACATCATCTTACCCCAGTTAGAATGGCTGTTATTAAAAAGACAAAAAATAATATGCTCTCAAGGATGCAGAGGAAAGGGAATGCTTATATGCCATTGGCAGGAATGTAAATTACTACAACTATTATGGAAAAAAGTACAGAGATTTCTCGAAAAACTAAAAATAGAATTACCACATGATTCAGTAATCCCACTACTGGGCATTTATCCAAAAGAAAAGAAATCAGTACATCAAAGGGATACCTGCTCTTGCATGTTTATTACAGCTCTATTCACAATGCAAAGATATGGAATCAACCTAAGTGTCCACCAATGGACAAACAGAAGAAAATGTGGTACATACACGCAGTGGAATACAATTCAGCCACAAAAAAGAATGAAATCATGTCATTTGCAGCAACATGGATGGTACTGGAGGTCATTATCTTAAGTGAAACAAGCCAGGCATAGAAAGACAAACTTCACATCTTCTCACTCATATGTGAGACTTAAAAGTTGATTTCATTGAGGTAGAGAACAGAATGATAGAAAGCAGATGCCGGAAATGATGTGTGTGTGTGTGTGTGTGTGTGTGTGTGTGGTATTGGGCAGATGAAGGGAAGTTGTTTTATGGGTACAAACGTACAGTTAAATAGGAGGAATATATTTTAATGTTCAATAGCAGAGTGGGGTGACCATAGTTAGCAACAATAAATTGTGCATTTCAAAACAGCTAGCAGAGATTTCAAATGTTCCCAAAATACAGAAGTGGTAAATACCAGCTGGGCATGGTGGCTCACTCCTGTAATCCCAGCACTTTGGGAGGCTGAGGTGGGTGGATCACCTGAGGTCAGGAGTTTGAGACCAGCCTGGCCAACGTGGTGAAACTGTCTCTACTAAATATACAAAAATTAGCCGGGTATGGTGGCACATGCCTGTAATCCTAGCTACTCAGGAAGCCAAGGCACGAGAATTACTTGAACCAGGGAGGTGGAGGTTGCAGTGAGCTGAGATCGCTCCACTGCACTTCAGCCTGGGCAACAGAGCAAGACTCCGTCTCAAAACAGACAAACAAACAAAAGATAAATACCTGAGGTAATGGATATCCCAAATACCTGACTTGATTATGACATTCTATGCATGTAATATATTACATGCACCTCCTACATATATACATATTCAAATATTCATATACAAGTATTATGAATCAATTAAAAAAATTTTTTGAGGCATAGTCCCCTCTATCCCCCAGGCTGGAGTACAGTAGTGCTATCTCAGCTCACTGCAACCTCAAACTCCTGGGTTCAAGCGATCCTCCCACCTCAGCACCCCCAAGTAGGTGGGACTACAGGTACATGCCACCACACCTGGCTAATTTTTGTATTTTTTTGTAGAGACAGGATTTTACCATGTTGCCCAGGCTGGTCTTGAACTTCTGAGCTGAAGCGATCCGCCTGCCTCAGCTTTCCAAAGTGCTGAGATTACAGGCATGAACCACCGCACCTGGCCAAAAAATTTTTTTTATGTAGACTGGCCACTACATGTATCCCTCTTGATAGCGCATACCACAGAGCAGCCTGGTCCAGTGGACAGACAAGCAGACAGGCAGACAGGCGGGCAGTACTCACCACTTACTTGTGAAGTGCCCTTTGCAAGTTCTCCAAATCTCAGATTTCTCATCTGGAAAATGAGAATACCTATATTTACTATGTGATAGGATTACAGATAAATACTTTGTAAAGTGCCTGGTCTGGCACAGGGCAGATCTCAATAAATAGCCATTTTTATTAACATGATTATCTTAAGTTTTTTAAAAGGAGTTCCACATAGTGCTATAAAGTCAGTATTCTGATTCTCTCTCTCTCTCTCTCTTTGTTTTTTTTTTTTTGTACTCTCTTCCAGTTCCTAGATCTGCTCTAGCTAGATAAATCAATCCTGCGTCTTGGTAAATGTTATTTTAGACTAAGTATATTTAAAGTTTGTTCCCTTAATGAATTGCATGATTTTAAAAACTGACAGCTCTTTGATCTAATTTGCTGGCAGATTATGCAAGAAATAAATATTGTATTGAAGTCCAAAAGCTAGTCAGTTCTTGCCTCTCTCCCTCTTCCTCCTTCTCTCTTTCTCCCTCTGTGTGTATAGCAGGGAGGGAGAGTGGCGGTAGGGCACACATGTTTGCTGTAGTTGTTTCTGACTCAGACCCAGATGGCATGGATCTTAAAGACCTCTGTGGACTTGTTGCTCTCGGCCCCATTTTTTCCCACTACTGGCAGCTACAGTCTTCTTTCCTCTCTATCGAATCTTGACTTTCTCTATCCTTTGCTTCTCCAGAGTGTCTGCCCCTATCTGAGATTTCCAATAGAGCTTGTGGGTCTGATGGTGGAGAGAGCAAAACTGTACTCAGTTGGACAACATTTAGGGCAGAGGGGAGTGGCCAAGGCTTCCTCCAGCCTGGGGCAGGGAGAGGGGGCAGGTGGGGAAGGACCTGCCCCATGAGGGCTCCTGTGGAACCTGGCTGGTTTGGCAGCCTTCCTTTTCTTCCTTCTCCAAAAAATGCTACTGAGAGCCAACCAGAAAGCTTTCTGTATTCATTTTGTATCCTGAGAGCAAACACACAGCTTTGGCAAGAAAACGTTAGACCTATAATAATAATACAGTTCTCTGACATTAAAGTGCAAAAACATTTTCTATGACAGCTTAAAATTAATCACCACCTCTTGCTGCTATAGATTCCTCTCCTTTATGCAGTGCCAGCTCTGGGCCAACTGTTAAAGCAGCCACATGGCTCCCAGGGAAAGAGCAGTGAAGTCTGCAGAGACAATCAGCAAAGCTGATTTTCTCCACACCCCCTTTTGTCCTGGTGAGGATGTGCTTTCTGCTAACAGAGTGTAAGACGGGGCTGGTAATTGATCATGGAGAACAAGCCACAATCGACACTTACAAATGGGATTATAAATGCATCTGGTGCTCTTAGTGACATTGATAAACCACAAGGGACTCCCACTATGTAACCGAGTGTTCCCTAAATTGTTCCTTACGGTCTTTGAACTTACATCAAGGGAAAAGAAAGGAACCTGCACATCTATCACTTTCTTTATCTTGCTGATAGAAATTAATAATCAAACACACAAAGGCTACCCAGACAAACCCAAAGTTGAATTATTCAACAGACATCTTTTGCTTATTTCATTATTTAAATTTAAATTTTATTTCTCAAAATTAGTTCCTGCTCATGGTAAAAAGTTCAAATTGTACACAGGACATACAGTGAGTGTGGAAATCGTTTCTCCCACTCCTGATTTCTTAGTCTCAGTCTATAGAAGTAACCGCTGGAAACAGTTTCCCACATATACTTCAAGAAATTGTTCTTGCACATAGAGGCAAGTTGTGTGTGTGTGTGTGTGTATTTGCACTATACAGCTGGCTTTTCTTCATTTAGCAATATGTTATGAGATACCTCTTCATACCAGTATCTGGATAACTATTGCACAGTTTTTTTTTTACATTACATAGTATTCCTTGGTATGTCTTTCTTTGTTTTTAAAACTGGACCTTAATTATGGACATTTAAAGTATCTTTTGTTGGTTGGTTGGTTGGTTTGATTTGTTATTATGTACAATGTCACAATGCACATTTTTTGGGGCCCTTATCTCTTTGCACACTTGTACAAGTTTATCTGTAAGATAAATTCCTAGAAGTGGAATATTTAGGGCAAAGGGTAGGTGCAATGTAATTCGTGAAAGATATTGTGAAATTGCTCTTCAAGTAGACAATAAGCATATCCTGAATGCTTCCTCCATGCCAAGACCTGTGCTGGGTGTTAGGGATAAAGGGTCATAGTCCTTTTCCTTGTAAAGCTCACAGAAGAGACACACAGCCTGTAAATTATTGTAATATGACATGGTAAGCACTATAATACATATTTTATGGCACTTACCACCTTTCTATATTAGCTACTAGTTTTATCCCCTTGATGTTTTTTAGTTTTAAAATTTCAAATCATTATTTTTCAGATTGTGATTTTTTTTTCAGGTTAAAAAACAAACACAAACAGAGGAGGGCTTGGCAGGAAGGGCTAACGAATCCAATCCATAGCTGAGAGCTATGTCCAGACACTATGTCCAGACACTCTTGTATATATCATGTCACTTACTCTTTGTCAGGTTACCATTATTTTGATTTATTGATGAGGAAATTGAGGTTAGGAGAGGGTAAGAAATGTACTCTAAGTTGTACCATTAATAAGAGATGTAGTTCAGTTGAGAAGCTGGGTCTCTTTGGTGGCAGGCCCAGGCCCTTTCTCCCAAGCAGCCCAGCCATGCCACTTGAGTTCAGCCTTCACAGTAACTATCATGAGCTGATAAGCAGAGGCACAACTGCTGAGAGCAGCAGAACTGCACCCAGGACACAGAAAAACAGTGGCAGTAAGACCTACTGCTTGCCCCGGGAAAACTTGCTGATTAATAGGTGAGAGAGATCACCATCTAAATATGTGTGAGGCTCATACCTGTAATCCCAGCACTTTGGGAGGCTGAGGTGGGCGGATCACTTGAGGTCAGGGATTTGAGACCAGCCTGGCTAGCATGGTGAAACCTTATCTCTACCAAAAATACAAAAATTAGCCGGATGTGATGGCATGCACCTGTAGTCCCAGCTACTTGGGAAGTTGAGGTGGCAGAATCACTTGGAGTTGGGAGGCAGAGGTCATAGTGAGCTGAGATTGTGCTACTGCACACTGGCCTGGGCAACAGAGCCAGACTCCATTACAAAATAAAAATAAAATAAAATAAATAAATAAATAAACTTGAACTATAAAATAATCCCCTAAACTTACATCATTGTAGACCAACACTGTGTCTCTGAGGACAGGATGGTTCCCTGGATTAAGAAGATTGGCTGGTTTAAGCCTGGGTGCCTTGGCTCACGCCTGTAATCCTATCACATTGGGAGGTTGAGGCAGGAGGATTGCTTGATGCTAGGAACTCAAGACCAAGCTGGCCAACACGCGAGACCCCCTCTCTAAAAAGGAAAAAGGAAGAAGAATGTCAGATTTAAAGGATGAGAGGATTGCATGGGAGGGGCGTGTGCGGTGCCAGGCTGTCAGAGGCGTGGGCAGGCTACTCAGTCACACTGTACATGGGGATCATGGGGAAGATGAGGCAGGAAAGTTAAGTTGGAGGCACACAAAGATGTTCAGGGCCACCTCTAGAAGTCTGGAATATTTTTTAAAGTGTGAACATTTTTTTGAATAGGAAACGTATATGAACTAATCTGTGTTGCAGAAAGACGGAAGTCAACCGTAGGCAGGAGAAATTGGACTGAGGATAACATGGAGGCAGTTAAATCAGTGAGGGGCCCACTGTGAGAGTCTCCATGCGAAGAACTGGTGGATGGGCTGGAAAGACGGCTGTGGAAATGGAATAGACAGGATGGGCTTGAGAGGGGTTGTGGAGTTAGACTTGACATGACCTGATCTAGCAGGTTCACTGCAGGAAGGAAGGAGAAAAATAGAGATTGCTAGCCCAGGATAAGTGATAATGCCATTCACGGAGACGAGGTTGGGGGGTGCCACAGGAAGAAGAGCGTTTGCTGAGTGAAGATTAGGAGTTCAGCATCGGTTCGGGGAGTTTGAATTCAAGTGGGGCATGCATGTGGCATGTCTAAAAAACAGTCGGGAAATACAGGTTGGAGTCTGGGACAGAGGCCAGAGTTCGACATCTAGATTCAGGAGGCAGTCACTGAAGCAAGGGAGATCATTTGGAAGGAAGAGTGTATGGAGAGGCAGATCGCAGAGAAGGCCTGATTTTAAGGGATGCTTCGGGAAGGAACCTAAGGAAGAAAATGGAGATACAGAGAAACAGATGAGAATGCAGGTAGTATGGAAACCAAGGGAATGAGTTTGAAGAAGTAGTGGTCAGTAGTTTGGGCATTGCAGAAAATTTGAGAGGACGAGGATTGAAGAGGCCACTGAGTGCCACCTCTAGAAACCTTTGAAGTAATGGATTTCCTGTAGTGGAATGGTGCACTATGCTAAAAGCCAGGATGTAAGTGGGTGGAAGAGAGAATGAGAGGTGACTAGTCAGCTCCCTCTCTTTCCTGAGGGAGGATGGGAAGTGAAGTAGGTTTGAGGTTATCTAAAGCATTCCCAGCGTCTCAGCTGGCTCAGAAATTGGGCCAGGACAGAGCTTATGGTTGGGGACATCTGAGGATCCTGCTACAAGGAACTGAGTCCAAAGTTCAGGGTCCAAAGGGCATAATGTGCTCCACTGCTGTTCAAACAGTAGTTCCTAGCACCACTTCTTTTTCTTCTCCTCCTCCTCCTCCTCCTCCTCCTCCTTCTTCTTTTCTCCTTCTCCTCCTCCTCCTCCTCCTCCTCCTCCTCCTCCTCCTCCTCCTCCTTCTTTTCTGAGACAGTCTTGCTCTGTTGCCCAGGCTGGAGTGCATTGGCGCAATCTCAGCTCACTGCAGCCTCTGCCTCCTGGGTTCAAGCGATTCTCCTGCCTCAGCCTCCCAAGTACTTGAGATTACAGGCATGCACCACCATGCCCGGCTAATTTTTGTATTCTTAGTAGAGTCGGAGTTTCACCATGTTGGCCAGGCTGGTCTCCAACTCTTGACCTTGTGATCCCCCCGCCTGGGCCTCCCAAAGTACTGGGATTACAGGTGTGAGACCACACCCGGCAGTTCCTAGCACTTCTAAGAGGGAGCAGCTGGCATCATCTACCAAGAGCATAATCTTGGTAGATGATGGCTCCCATAATCTACCGAGCCGAGTAAAAGTGTAGGGAGTGTCTGGGGCAGCTGGACTTCAGAGTCCCAGCAGTGGCAGTGATGACCCTTGGTAAGAGCCTTTCTGTAAGAAAGTGGACCCACCACCATGCTAGGGTTAATGGTTAGAACTCCAGGCTCTGGAAGAAACAAGTCTCAAGAGTAAGAGGCCGGGTGTGGTGGCTCACTCCTGTAATCCCAGCACTCTGGGAGGCTGAGAAGGGTGGATCACTTGAGGTCAGGAGTTTGAGACTAGCCTGGCTCATATGGAGAAACGCCATCACTACTAAAAACACAAAATTAGCCAGGCGTGGTGGTGGGTGCCTGTAATCCCAGCTACTCGGGAGGCTGAGCCAGGAGAATTGCTTGAACGCGGGAGGCTGAAGTTGCAGTGAGCTGAGATCACACCACTGCACTCCAGCCTGGGTGACAGAGCGAGACTCTGTTTCAGAAACAAACAAACAAAAAAAGAGTAAGAAGAGTAACGTAAGCCAGGCACAGTGGCTCACATCATATTATTTGTAATCCCAGCTACTCGGGAGGCTCAGGCAGGATTGCTTGAGCCCAGGAGATCGACACCAGCCTGGGCAACATAGCAAAACTCCATCACTATTATTAAAAAAAAAAAAGAGTATGAAAGCAGGGACAAAGCAGGTGGCCATCCCATAAACTGGGGACAACGATATGGAAGAGGAGATCAGTGGAGAAATTAACTTTGGGTCTAGTTGGCAACAAAAGAATCTCTAAGTGCATGAGGACACAGAAGAGCACCCAGCCCTGGGAGCTGAGGTGGAAAAGGTGATGTGGTAAAGGAATAAGGGTAGGAGCTGATGAAATACCACCACAGAGGGAGATGTACAGTCAAGCTAAAGAAGACTACGCCTCAGGGCGATGTATTCACATGGTCACACACTTTAGTAAAATACTAAAAATTAAGATATTATTTGAGCCAGGTGCAGTGGCTCATGCCTATAGTTCTAGCACTTTGGGAGACACAGGCAGGAGGATTGCTTAAGGCAAGAGCAGCCTGGGCAACATAGCAAGACCCTGTCTCTATGAAAAATAAAAATAAAATTAGCCAGGCATGGTGGTACATGCCTGTAGTGCCAGCTACTTGGGAGGCTGAGGCGGGAGGATCATTTGAGTCCAGGAGTTCAAGGCTGCCGTGAGCCGTGATTGCACCACTGTATTCCAGCCTGGGCAACAGAGCCAGACTCTGTCTCACTTAAAAAAAAAAAAAAAAAGATATTTTAGCTGTCATCGGTCAGCATTGCCGTGCATCCCATTTTTCTTGCCCTCTGTCACCTTTCTCCTCGTGTTGGTGGCAGTAGAATGGCCATGAGCATTTGGGGGATACAGCTCAGCGGAAGTTGATTTGTGAGTGCATTTAATCTGGTTTTAGTGAGATATGTTTCTGTGTTTATAGTCCCTTCCATATCTGCTCACATTGTTCCTAACCATTCAGGCGCAGTGACATAAAGGTGTGGGGCTAGAGGATATCGTGGTATGAATGTCCCACAACACCTAGCCCCAGGAGTCTGGGGAGAGTGGAGGAGAAACAGGTCTTGCAATGTAGCATCAATGTGCAGTCTGTGGAAAATCAGCGATATTTGCTAAGGACTTTAAAAATGTAACAACAGCTCTAGAACTTAGAATTATTAATAATAAAAAGCAAATCAAGGAACCATGTTAGAGAAAAAAGTTTATCCTTCTATTCTCTCCATACATTATAAAAAAACATTGTCCTACAAGGAAGTGATCAAAGACAGTGCAGTAAAAAACGAGGAAAAATGTATTGTACAGGGATATTAGGCAGCAAATTGCTAAAAATATTGTCTTACCTTTTCTGGATTTTTTTTTTTTTTTTTTGAGACAGAGTCTCGCGCTGTCTCCCAGGCTGGTGTGCAGTGGAGCAATCTCGGCTCACTGAGACCTCTGCCTCCCAGGTTCAAGCGATTCTTCTGCCTTAGCCTCCCGAGTAGCTGGGATTATAGGTGCATGCCATCATGCCCAGCTAATTTTTGTGTTTTTAGTAGAGATGGGGCTTTGCTACATTGGCCAGGCTTGTCTTGAACTCCTGTCCTCAATTGATGTGCCCACCTTGGCCTTCCAAAGTGCTGGGATTACAGGTGTGAGCCACTGTGCCCAGCCCCCTTCTGGATTTTTTGATCAGTTTTTCTGGATTAATCAGCTTTAACAAATTACTATTCATTGTGATTTATTTTCTCATTTTGAGTACACATTCATTTTCATACCCA
Source organism: Chlorocebus sabaeus (assembly GCF_047675955.1). Classification (NCBI taxonomy): domain Eukaryota; kingdom Metazoa; phylum Chordata; class Mammalia; order Primates; family Cercopithecidae; genus Chlorocebus; species Chlorocebus sabaeus. Next base: position 25,814,386 of record NC_132911.1, on the reverse strand, counting down.
ATTTAAATTTTAGTTTTCTCATTTTTTAAAATCTGAAAGTGAACCCCACCCCCCCAATTGTATAAGCTTCAGACCCCATCAGACTGGGATCTGCCCCTCTTAGATCACTGCATATTTATTGCATAATTGAGGACAACTGGGACTGGGAATATCACTGGTTGTTCACAACCTTTTTGTGTCTGAATAGGCAAGAAAATCTAGATATTTAAATATGTGGGCTCTATTTTACTGTAACTTCTTTTCTTGATACCGCAGAGAGACTGGCCTATGATTCATCCTGCATAGTAATGAAGCATGGCTGACAGTGAATTCTAAACACTATAATAGGCAAGCTTTTTGGAGCAAAGTTTCACTTTGTACAAGCATACAATAAATATTTACTGATTTGAGAAACAACGGTATGTAAATATATAGTCCCTGCTGAAATCAATAAGAACATTTTTAATCTAAAGGAAGCTCGTAGCCAGTGGATATAATCATAGTTCTAAGCTACCTTCTTCTCCCTTCTCATTGTATAGCCCTTTCTCCTCTAATTAACTAGTATCCTCTGGGGTAAAAAGTAGATCTAGACAATGAATGAGGCAGAAGAAATTACAACATGCATTTATGCATCCAACTTTTATCGAATATCTACTAAAGCTAGCATAATCTGTATCAGCAGGCTGGGTGTGCAAATGTGATCACATCTCTTCATTGTTCCAATGAATCATTCAAGATCCCACATGCCCAACTTAGCGGGAAGTACATCTCCCTCTTGAGGTATCTCTGATTTGTCTTAGAGCATCAGACACCTGCTCAACCCCAAATGCTAGACTAGTCCTGCTTCTGCCAGGCAGCGAGAACAGTAGCCGAGTCAGTGTACCACTGACACTGCTTCTTCACAGACTCACTAGTGGTGATGAAAACTGGTCCCTCTCACTCCCGTGGGTGCTCATCCATGATGGTGATGATGCGCTGCTTGTCCAGATCTCTCACCAATGGCACTGGTGCCTTAACTTTGGACTCTAATTTAGAGCCCTTTTAATTCACACTTAGGCACTCAGGCATTATTCCAAAGCGAGACACTACTGCTGAGAATCTTGGATCTGGAGGTGTTTCAGGACATTAGACATGCTCTTAGGAGGCAGCAAGCCCCCAAGAGCACGGGTTCAGACCACGGTTCAGAACTCTTCTCCTCGTGGCAGCACAACTCTGGAGATCCTTGCCTTTCCTCGTCTTTCTTTTCTCTTTCCTTTCCCTTCCCTTTCCCTTCTCTTTCCCTTCCCTTTCCCTTCCCTTTCTCTTCCCTTTCCTTTCCTTTCCCTTCTTTCTTTCTTTTCTTTCTTTTTTTTTTTTTGGCAGGGTCTCACTGTTGCCCAGGCTGTAGCACAGTGGCCCGATCATAACTCACTACAGCTTCCAACTCCTAGGATAATTGATCCCTTTATTTCAGCCTCCCAAATAGTTGAAACTACAGGCATGTGCCACCACCCCTGACTAATTTTTTTATTTTTGTAGAGGTGAGGTCTTGCTATGATGCCCAGGCTGATCTCTCAGGCTTGCTATGTTGCTCCTGGCCTCAAGCAATCCTCCTGCCTCCACCTCCCAAAGTGCTGGGATTACAGGTGTGAAGCACCATGCCAAGCCTCCTCTGAGGATTTTTCTACAAATATCTACTTTATCAGAGTTCCTAATAATGTTGAACTTTAAAAAGGAAAGAATTGAGGTCTCAATTCATTTGCTGACTTTCAGAAGGGCCTTTGAAAGCTTGCAGATGTGTTTATTTCCTGTCTTCTTACCTTCCTCCAAACACCACCACCAACAGCAACAACAACAATCAAACAGCTCGGCAGACCAAGGGGCCCTTAGCGAAGGTAAGTCTATGAATGAAGTCCATTGGTTGACCTCCCATCACATGAAAAGGTCAGGTTTTGAATCCCCGGGTACCCCCTTTCTATTATAGTCCAGGCTCTAGAGCTAAAGAGAAAAGACGCAATCTGACCTTTAAGAAGTGCACAGCCTATAAATTAATAGTTTCAGGGAAGTGAAATATTTGAATATGCAGCTTGCAAAGTGTAAATAGGGTGCGGACAGCCACAAAGGAGGGGTGCTTGAATCCACTAGGCCGAGCAGCAGTGAGTGACAGGCACTGTGGAAGCTCAGAACTGCCTTTCTCTCCGAAGGTGTCCCACTGCCTTTGAACAAATGTATGTACCTATACTCATTTCCTGGAGGTTCCTTAGATCCTCATCATAGAGGGATCCACCCAGGGCTAAGACTGTGGGGAGGCAAATTTTAAGGGGGCTCCAAAACCTCAGTCATCAAAATTAATCTTGTAATAGTGTGTGTGTGTGTGTGTGTGTGTACACACATATATATGTATAAATATATATGTTTAAATATATGTATATGTATATATGCATATATATGGCAAGCCATGGACTATTCACCAGCTGCCTGGTTTTATAAATAAAGTTTTATTGGAACCAACATCAGGATTAGGGTGGGGTGAGTGGGAGAGGGTCATGAAAGTACAAGTTCAGATTTTGTCTTTATTTATAATTGCGATATTTGGATCACCATGGGTTTTTTTTTTTTTTATTTTGTCATTTTATTTATTTATTTATTTTTCTGAGATGGAGTCTTGCTCTGTCGCCCAGGCTGGAGTGCAGTAGCATGGTCTCCGCGCACTGCAACCTCCACCTCCTGGTTTCAAACTATTCTCCTGCCTCAGCATCCTAAGTAGCTGGGATTACAGGCATGCACCACCATGGTTGGCTAATTTTTTTATTTTTAGTAGACATAGGATTTTACCATATTGGCCAGGCTGGTCTCAAACTCCTGACCTCAAGTGATCTGCCCGCTTCGGCTCCCCAAAGTGCTGGGATGAAAGGCGTGAGCCACTGCGCCCAGCCTGTTTTGTCTTTTTAAATTATTATATTAAAATTGTATATTGTCTTTTTACATTTTTATTAAATTTTATTAAATTAAAATTTTATATTACTTGTCTTGATTTTTGAGTTTTTGGTGGCCCTGTACATTTGGTGCCCAAGGCAAGAGTCTCCCATGTCGCTCGCTCATCCGGGCCCTGGGTCTACTCCTACTGTCTCTCAGGTGTGTGTGGTCACATCTGAGTCACAGGTTGAACATGGCTGAGACAGCTGCTATGTGCCTACAACTCCACAGTATAGTAAGATCTATGCCTAAAAAGAACAGTTACTCGGTGAGAAAACAATACTAAGTTACTATTTTATATTTGGTAGTTAGGGAAGACCTCTGAGAAAGAGGCATTTGAAGTAATCTCACACCTAGAGAAAAGTTACAAGACCTGCCCAAACCTCAGTATATTCTTCCTAGATTCAACAACTTGTAACATTTTTCCATTTTTGTTTCCCTTCCCCTGGCCCACTCCATGCACACACAAACACATACGGTGTGCATGTGTGTACACACACATTACCTTAAAAATAAATAAAAAGTTAAATGTGAAAGATAGTAGTTACTGGCACATCTTAGATACTTCACAGGCATAATCAAGAGAAGAGACTGAAGACTAAGGAGAGAGAGGTAATCAACAATGGTCTGGAGTCTTAGAAGAAATGAGAGATGAAATTGAAGACTCACTTGGAACGGGGTTCTGGAAGGAGAAGGGACTCTTTCTTCCTTGCAAGAGGAGTGGAAAGAGATAGGTATAGTGGTAGGTAGGTCTATGGATTTAGTGGTAGGAAAGTGAGGCCATTTTGGTCCGGTGGGCTCTACGTTATAAAATAGGAGTAAGGTAAGATTATTATCTGAGGGTAGAGGGAGATTTAGAGAAGGTAAGAGACAATTTGTGGTGAAGAGAATAAAAGTTCCATTAGAAAAGCACAGAAACCGTGTTGAGTGGTCTTGATGCCCATTTGATGTTGGTGATCAAGAATTTAGTGACAGGCATGGTAGCTCATGCCTGTAATCCCAACACTTTGGGAGGCTGAGAAGGGAGGATCACATGAGGTTAGGAGTTTTGAGACCAGCCTGAGCAACATAATGAGATCCCATCCATTCAACATTAAAAAAAAAATTAGCCAGGTGTTATGGTGTGTTTATAGTCCAAGATACTCAGGAGGGTGAGGTGGGAGGATTGCTAGAACCCAGGTGTTTGAGGCTGCAGTGAGCTGATTGTGCCACTGCACTCCAGCCTGGGTGAGACAGCAAGACCCCATCTCTAAAATAATAATAATAATAATTTAAAGAGCTACACGTATGCCAAGTTGTGCTGGAGGCATGGTACAAGCGAGACAAAGCAAATTGGTGGCCTCATCAGGGCTGGAGTGCCACAGAGGAAGAGCAGTGCTTTGGAGGAGAGAGGATAAATGGCACGCCCAACCATGGCATCTGAGCAGGGTATTGCCTTCACGCCCACATTCCTGTGACTGATTAGCCTGATACTCTGAACCAGTGATTGGAAGCTGGTATACCACAGCCAGGGAAGGGAATTGCTTTGGTAAATTTATGATCTGGAGGAGGAGGCTTCCCTGACAACAGAAGGAGTTAACAGAACTCGCTCTCCTTTTTCAGCCTTTGGAGGTTATCTGTATTTTTATTTGTAATAACAATAATGTTATTCTATTTCTCATACACATATAAGTGTTTATGTCTTTCTTTGAAGAGCTTAAAATATTTCCCAAAGATGACATTGTTCATCTTTAACAAGGAACGAAGAGTGTAAATTGATCATTTTCAAGTGGGGAAATTCAGCATTGAGACAACTTGCCCGATGTTACCGAGCAAAACAGTTCCAGAGAGGGGGAAAGAACCCAGACATTCAGCGTTTTAGTGTCTATTTACCAGCTCATGTTTCCATGGAGAAAAATTCAGAGAACTCCAAACAGATGCTGAGCCCACATTCTATTCCTGAAGATACATGTGGACTGTGTTCATCAAGGTTTGCAAAGCTTTCAGAGAGCTAGGAATGACTTTGGTGGGGGCGTGAAAGACGAGGTAATTTTTAGTTCAATTTTGAAAAGCATCCCATCCCACTTGGTGAGAAGCTGAATTCAGTGTCAGTTGGGTGTTTCCGTTTTTTCTTTTTTTTTTTTTTGAGTTTCTTTTATTATTATTATTATACTTTAAGTTCTAGGGTACATGGGTACAACGTGCAGGTTTGTTACATACGTATACATGTGCCTTGTTGTGCTGCACCCATTAACTCATCATTTACATTAGGTATATCTCCTAATGCTATATCTCTCCCCTCCCCCCACCCCACGACAGGCCCCGGTGTGTGGTGTTCCCCACCCTATATCCAAGTGTTCTCATTGTTCAATTCCCACCTATGAGTGAGAACATTCAGTGTTTGGTTTTCTGTCCTTGCGATAGTTTGCTCAGAATGATGGTTTCCAGCTTCATCCATGTCCCTACAAAGGACATGAACTCATCCCTTTTTATGACTGCATAGTATTCTATGGTGTATATGTGCCACATTTTCTTAATCCAGTCTATCATTGATGGACATTTGGGTTGGTTCCAAGTCTTTGCTATTGTGAATAGTGCTGCAATAAACATATGTGTGCATGTCTTTATAGCAGCATGATTTATAATCCTTTGGATTTATACCCAGTAATGGGATGGCTGGGTCAAATGGTATTTCTAGTTCTAGATCCTTGAGGAATCACCACACTGTCTTCCACAATGATTGAACTAGTTTACAGTCCCAACAGCAGTGTAAAAGTGTTCCTATTTCTCCACATCCTCTCCAGCACCTGTTGTTTTCTGACTTTTTAATGATCGTATTCTAACTGACAGGAGATGGTATCTCATTGTGGTTTTGATTTGCATTTCTCTGATGGCCAGTGATGACGAGCATTTTTTCATGTGTCTGTTGGCTGCATAAATGTCTTCTTTTGAGAAGTGTCTGTTCATATCCTTCACCCACTTTTTGATGGGGTTGTTTGATTTTTTTCTTGTAAATTTATTTAAGTTCTTTGTAGATTCTGGATATTAGCCCCTTGTCAGATTGGTAGATTGCAAACATTTTCTCCCATTCTGTAGGTTGCCTGTTCACTCTGATGGTAGTTTCTTTTGCTGTGCAGAAGCTCTTTAGTTTAATTAGATCCCATTTGTTAATTTTGGCTTTTGTTGCCATTGCTTTTGGTGTTTTAGACATGAAGTCCTTGCCCATGCCTATGTCCTGAATGGTATTACCTAGGTTTTCTTCTAGGGTTTTTATGTTTTTAGGTCTGACATTTAAGTCTTTAATCCATCTTGAATTAATTTTTGTATAAGGTGTAAGGAAGGGATCCAGTTTCAGCTTTCTACACATGTCTAGCCAGTTTTCCCAGCACCATTTATTAAATAGGGAATCCTTTCCCCATTTCTTGTTTTTGCCAGGTTTCTCAAAGATCAGATGGTTGTAGATGTGTTATATTATTTCTGAGGGCTCTGTTCTGTTCCATTGGTCTATCTCTCTGATTTGGTACCTGTACCATGCTGTTTTGGTTACTGTAGCCTTGTAGTATAGTTTGAAGTCAGGTAGTGTGATGCTTCCACTTTTGTTCTTTTGGCTTAGGATTGTCTTGGCAGTGCAGGCTCTTTTTTGGTTCCATATGAACTCTAAAGTAGTTTAAAGTAGTTTTTTCCAATTCTGTGAAGAAAGTCATTGGTAGCGTGATGGGGATGACATTGAATCTATAAATTACCTTGGGCAGTATGGCCATTTTCACGATATTGATTCTTCCTATCCATGAGCATGGACTGTTCTTCCATTTGTTTGTGTCGTATTTTATTTCTTTGAGCAGTGGTTTGTAGTTCTCCTTGAAGAGGTCCTTCACATCCCTTGTAAATTGGATTCCTAGGTATTTTATTCTCTTTAAAGCAATTGTGAATGGGAGTTCACTCATGATTTAGCTCTCTGTTTGTCTGTTATTGGTGTATGGGAATGCTTGTAATTTTTGCACATTGATTTTGTATCCTGAGACTTTGCTGAAGTTGCTTATCAGCTTAAGGAGATTTTGGGCTGAGATGATGGGGTTTTCTAAGTATACAATCATGTCATATGCAAACAGGGACAATTTGACTTCCTCTTTTCCTAATTGAATACCATTTATTTCTTTCTCCTCCATGATTGCCCTGGCCAGAACTTACAACACTATGTTGAATAGGAGTGGTGAGAGAGGGCATCCTTGTCTTGTGCCAGTTTTCAAAGGGAATGCTTCCAGTTTTTGCCCATTAAGTATGATACTGGCTGTGGGTTTGTCATAAATAGGTCTTATTATTTTGAGATACGTCCCATCAGCACTTAATTTATTGAGAGTTTTTAGCATGAAGGGCTGTTGAATTTTGTTGAAGGCCTTTTCTGCATCTATTGAGACAATCGTGGTTTTTGTCTTTAGTTCTGTTTATATGATGTATTACATTTATTGATTTGCATATGTTGAACCAGCCTTGCATCCCAGGAATGAAACCCACTTGATCATGGTGGATAAGCTTTTTGATGTACTGCTGGATTCGGTTTGCCAGTATTTTATTGAGGATTTTTGTACTGATGTTCATCAGGGATATTGGTCTAAAAATCTCTTTTTTTTTTTTTTTTTTTTTTTTTTTTGAGATGGAGTCTCGCTCTGTCACCCGGGCTGGAGTGCAGTGGCCAGATCTCAGCTCACTGCAAGCTCCGCCTCCCGGGTTTACGCCATTCTCCTGCCTCAGCCTCCCGAGTAGCTGGGACTATAGGCGCCCCCCAACTCACCCAGCTAGTTTTTTGTATTTTTTAGTAGAGACGGGGTTTCACCGTGTTAGCCAGGATGGTCTCGATCTCCTGACCTCGTGATCCACCCGTCTTGGCCTCCCAAAGTGCTGGGATTACAGGCTTGAGCCACCGCACCCGGCTTAAAATTCTCTTTTTTTGTTGTGTCTCTGCCAGCCTTTGGTATCAGGATGATGCTGGCCTCATAAAATGAGTTAGGGAGGATTCCCTCTTTTTCTGTTGATTGGAATAGTTTCAGAAGGAATGGTACCAGCTTCTCTTTGTACCTCTGGTAGAATTCAGCTGTGAATCTGTCTGGTCCTGGGCTTTTTTTGGTTGGTAGGCTATTAATTATTGCTTCAATTTCAGAGCCTGTTATTGGTCTATTCAGGGATTCAACTACTTCCTGGTTTAGTCTTGGGAGAGTGTATGTGTCTGGGAATTTATCCATTTCTTCTAGGTTTTCTAGTTTATTTGCATAGAGGTGTTTATAGTATTCTCTCTACACGCTGCTTTAAATGTGTCCCAGAGATTCTGGTATGTTGTATCTTTGTTCTCATTGGTTTCAAAGAACATCTTTATTTCTGCCTTCATTTTGTTATGTACCCAGTAGTCATTCAGAAGCAGGTTGTTCAGTTTCCATGTAGTTGAGCAGTTGAGTGAGTTTCTTAATCCTGAGTTCTAGTTTGATTTCACTGTGGTCTGAGAGACAGTTTGTTATAATTTCTGTTCTTTTACATTTGCTGAGGAGTGCTTTACTTCCAACTATGTGGTCAATTTTGGAATAAGTGTGATATGGTGCTGAGAAGAATGTATCTTCTGTTGATTTGGGGTAGAGAGTTCTGTAGATGTCTATTAGGTCTGCTTGGTGCAGAGCTGAGTTCAATTCCTCAATATCTTTGTTAACTTTCTGTCTCGTGGATCTGTCTAATGTTGACAGTAGGGTGTTAAAATCTCCCATTATTATTGTGTGGGAGTCTAAGTCTCTTTGTAGGTCTCTAAGGACTTGCTTTATGAATCTGGGTGCTCCTGTGTTGGGTGCATATGTATTTAGGATAGTTAGCTCTTCTTGTTGAATTGATCCCTTTACCATATGGCCTTCTTTGTCTCTTCTGATCTTTGTTGGTTTAAAGTCTGTTTTATCAGAGACTAGGATTGCAGCCCCTGCTTTTTTTCATTCTCCATTTGCTTGGTAGATCTTCCTCCCTCCCTTAATTTTGATCCTATGTGTGTCTCTGCACATGAGATGAGTCCCCTGAATACAGCACACTGATGGGTCTTGACTCTTTATCCACTCAGTGTCTTTTAATTGGAGCATTTAGTCCATTTACATTTAAGGTTAATATTGTTATGTGTGAATTTGATCCTGTCATTATGATGTTAGCTGGTTATTTTGCTTGTTAGTTGATGCAGTTTCTTCCTAGCATTGATGGTCTTTACAATTTGGCATGTTTTTGCAGTGGCTGGTACTGGTTGTTCCTCTTCATGTTTAGTGCTTCCTTCAGGAGCTCTTGTAAGGCAGGCCTGGTGGCAACAACATCTCTCAGCATTTGCTTGTCTGTAAAGGATTTTATTTCTCCTTCACTTATGAAGCTTAGTTTGGCTGGATATGAAATTCTGGGTTGAAAATTCTTTTCTTTAAGAATGTTGAATATTGGCCCCCACTCTCTTCTGGCTTGTAGAGTTTCTGCCGAGAGATCCGCTGTTAGTCTGATGGGCTTCCCTTTGTGGGTAACCCGACCTTTCTCTCTGGCTGCCCTTAACATTTTTTCCTTTATTTCAACTTTGGTGAATCTGACAATTATGTATCTTGGAGTTGCTCTTCTCGAGGAGTATCTTTGTGGCATTCTCTGTATTTCCTGAATTTGAGTGTTGGCCTGCGTTGCTAGATTGGAGAAGTTCTCCTGGATTATATCCTGAAGAGTGTTCTCCAACTTGGTTCCATTCTCCCTGTCACTTTCAGGTACAGCAATCAGACATAGATTTGGTCTTTTCACATAGTCCCATATGTTTTGGAGGCTTTGTTCATTTATTTTTACTCTTTTTTCTCTAAACCTTTCTTCTCACTTCATTTCATTCATTTGATCTTCAATCACTGATATCCTTTCTTCCAGTTGGTCAAATTGGCTACTGAAGCTTGTGCATGCATCATGTAGTTCTCTTGCCATGGTTTTCAGCTCCATCAGGTCATTTAAGGTCTTGTCTATGCTGTTTATTCTAGTTAGCCGTTTGTCCAATCTTTTTTTTTAAGGTTTTTAGCTTCTTTGTGATTGGTTCGAAAATCCTCCTTTAGCTCGGAGAAGTTTGTTATTACTGATCTTCTGAAGCCTTCTTCTCTCAACTTGTCAAAGTCTTTCTCTGTCCAGCTTTTTTACGTTGCTGGCAAGGAGCTGTGTTCCTTTGGAGGAAAAGAGGCATTCTGATTTTTAGAATTTTCAAGTTTTCTGCTCTGGTTTCTCCCCATCTTTGTGGTTTTATCTACCTTTGGTCTTTGATAATCGTGACATACAGATGGGGTTTTGGTATGGATGTCCTTTCTGTTTTTTAGTTTTCCTTCTAACAGTCAGGACCCTCAGCTGCAGGTCTGTTGGAGTTTGCTGGAGGTCAACTCCCGACCCTGTTTGCCTGGATATCACCAGCTGAGGCTGCAGAACCACAAATATTGCAGAATGGCAAATGTTGCTGCATGATCGTTCCTCTGGAAGCTTCATCTCAGAGGGGCACCTGGCTGTATGAGGTGTCAGTTGGCCCCTACTGGGAGGTGCCTCCCAGTTAGGCTCCTCAGGGGTCAGGGACCTACCTGAGGAGGCAGTCTGTCCATTCTCAGATCTCAAACTCCGTGCTGGGAGAACCACTACTCTCTTCAAAACTATCAGACAGGGACATTTAAGTCTGCAGAAGTTTCTGCTGCCTTTTGTTCAGCTATGCCCTGCCCCCAGAGGTGGAACCTACAGAGGCAGGCAGGCCTCCTTGACCTGTTGTGGGTTCCACCCAGTTCGAGCTTCCAGGCTGCTTTGTTTACCTACTCAAGCCTCAGCAATGGCAGGTGCCCCTCCCCCAGCCTTGCTGCCACCTTGCAGTTTGATCTCAGACTGCTGTGCTAGCAGTGAGCAAGACTCTGTGGGTGTGGGACCCTCCAAGCCAGGTGTGGAATATAATCTCCTGGGGTGCCATTTGCTAAGACCACTGGAAAAGCGCAGTATTAGGGTGGGAGTGACCTGATTTTCCAGGTGCCGTCTGTCACGGCTTCCCTTGGCTAGGAAAGGGAATTCCCTGACCCCTTGCACTTCTCAGATGAGGCAATGCCTCACCCTCTTTGGCTCATGGTCTGTGGGCTGCACCTACTGTCCTGCACGCACTGTCTGATAAGCCCCAGTGAGATCAACCTGGTACCTCAGTTGGAAATGCAGACATCACCCGTCTTCTGCGTTGCTCACACTGGGAGCTGTAGACTGGAGCTGTTCCTATTCGGCCATCTTGGAACCCCCAGCAGTTGGGTGTTTTCTTGGCGGAGATTCTCTATCACACCATGTCAGCCTAACCTCCGTGCCTTTCCTGTGGAATCATCCCTTTCTACCCATTCTGTGCTATCTTTCTCTTCCATTATACAGATTAGCCTGGCTGCTTCTTTGAGAGACCCTCTTCCCAAAAACCTTCCCCTGAAACTTAGCCATGGTGGTCTCCCTTTTTGTGTGATACTTGATTACCCTCTATGCATTTTACTAAAGGACATAAATTTGTAGCCCTCTGTATTAGTCCATTTTCATGCTGCTGGTAAAGACATACCCAAGACTGGGAAGAAAAAGAGGTTTAACTGGACTTACAGTTCCACATGGTTGAGGAGGCCTCAGAATCATGGCCAGAGGTGAAAGGCACTTCTTAACTGGCGGTGGCAAGAGAAAAATGAGGAAGAAACATAAACAGAAACCCCTGATAAACCCATCAGATCTCATGAGACTTATTCGTTATCACAATAATAGCACAGGAAAGACCAGACCCTATGATTCAATTACCTTCCCCTGGGACCCTCCCACAACACGTGGGAATTCTGGGAGATAAAATTCAAGTTGAGATTTAGGTGGGGACACAGCCAAACCGTATCACCCTCCTATGGTATAGTTGGAGGTGGGGTCAAATTAGTGGTATGTTATGAAATGTTTAAACAGTGAACTCTTATATATATATATTAAAAAAAAAAAAAAAGAATCCCTGATTTGTAGGGTTTCCCAAATTTCATGATGTAAATCCTCCCAACAAGCTACTAACATAAGCTACCAATACAACAACACTGAACCCCGAGTTTAGAAGGATTGTGCCTAATTGGCTCTAGTGAACCTGTACGAGCTGGCCCCAGTGCCCCAGTGGTGTCTTAAAGATACATATTGTGTGCCTCACAGATTCTCTTGGCTTTCTTCATCTTCTGAACTCACAGCTGCTCTCTCCACCCCAGTTGCTACCACTGACTCCGTGTGAGCTGTGTGGTTTTCCCAGCTGAGGTTGGCAAAATTCCTATCCTGAGTACCCTATTTAAAACTGATATTCATCATCCACTCCACATTCCTTATTCCTTCACTCAGTTCTCGTTATTCCACACCACTTAAAACTTTCTACCATATGGTATCATTTATTTATTCATTACATTTATTACTTTTTTTATCTGTGTCTCCAAATGGAATGAAAGTTCAAGAGGACAGGGATTTGTTTTTTGTTTTGTTTAATGGTGTACCACAAAATGCTTTGAACAGTCCTTTTTTGCTGAGACGGAGTCTGGCTCTGTTGCCCAGGCTGGAGTGCAGTGGCGTGATCTCAGCTAACTGCAACCTCTGCCTCCCAGGTTCAAGTGATTCTCCTGCCTCAGCCTCCTGAGTAGCTGGGACTACAGGTGCACGACACCATGCCTGGCTAATTTTTTGTGTTTTTAGTAAAGACAGGTTTCACCCTATGACCCAGGCTGGTCTCGAACTCCTGAGCTCAGGTGATCCACCCACCTCCACCTCCCAAAGTGCTGGGATTACAGGCATGAGCCACCATGCCCAGCCTGAACAGTATTTTTGAATAGAATAGGTGCTCAATGAGTATTTGTTGAATGAATGAATGAATGAGTGAATGAGTGAATGAGATACTATGGCTTCTACTTTCTCACTTTTTACCAAGCACCTAGGATGGTGCAGATAGTTCAGATCTAAACAAATATTTGTTGATTGATTGCTTTTGAGAGGTTAGAGAGGAGTTGTTGACAACTAAAGTGGGAACAGACAGTTTCCTTAGTTTCTGAAAGGGCTCTCATTGAACAAGCCCATGATTCTTCAGCTGGGAAAATCCAGTGCCTTCTCAGTATCAGAGAGCTTGGCAAACAGTTTTTATTCACAATGTGATTAAAGCATTATCTGAACACCCTCCCTCCCCCCGCCACCCCCCCTGCCCCAGGATTGGGAGAAAGAATTCACTGAGATCTCATCAATTTAAATCGTGCTCAGGAAGCAAAAATCAACCTGTCATCCTTAAAACTCACTTGGGCATGCACATCGAACTGTTCAATCCTACAGAATCTGCCTGCTGCTCAACTGACTAGATCTGGTGATTGGGAATACTGAATTCACTTCACACAACCCCAGTAGAATATCCGAGGACCTGCCTGGCTGGAAAGCAGGAGAGCTGTGCTTTCCTTAGATGAGAAGTGGGGAAAATGAGGGATATTCTCAGAATGAATGAGTAATTTTTGTTTGTAGGGTTTTGTGCTTATTCTGATGCAACATTTATTGCAGGTCTCCTATTAGCTTAATGGCCCCAAATGCCTGTGGGGAAAAAATTATTACCTCAGTTTTACAGATGAGGAAACAGGCTCATATTGAGGCTCTAAAGTGCTTATATCTATTAGCTGTTGCTGTGTAATAACCACACCAAAAGTTAGAGGCTTAAAATTACCGCCATTTATTCATTTCTCAATTGGCTTATCAGAAATTTACGCTGGGCCCAGTGAATGGTTCTTCTGCTTTTTTTAATATATAAAATATATCTATAACATATAATATATATAATATATCTATAATATATAATATATATTTAATATATTATATATAATATATCTTATATATGATATATATTGTGTATAAGATAATATATAATATATATTATCTTATACATAATAATATATGTATTTTCATATATATATGAGATGAGATCGGTCTCATTATGTTGCCCAGGCTGGCCTTAAACTCCTGGGCTCAAGCAGTCTTCCCGCCTTGGCCTCTCAAAGTGCCTACCTTGAGTACCCTATTTAAAACTGATATTCATAGTCCATTCCACGTTTCTTACTCCCTCACTCAGTTCTAGTTATTCCACAGCACTTAAAACTTTCTAACACACAGTATTATTTATTTATTTATTTGAGATGGAGTCTTGCTCTGTTGCCCAGGCTGGAGTGCAGTGGCATGATCTCAGCTCACTGCAACCTCCATCTCCCAGGTTCAAGCAATTCTCCTGCCTTGACCTCCTGAGTAGTTGGGCTTACAGGTGTGTGCCACCACACCTGGCTAATTTTTGTCTTTTCAGTAGGGATGGGGTTTCGTCATGTTGGCCAGGTTGCTCTCAAGCTCCTGACCTCAGGTGATCCACCCACCTTGGTGTCCCAAAGTGCTGGGATTACAGGTGTGAGCCACTGCGCCTGACCTGTATCATTTATTTATTCATTAGATTTATTACTTTTTTCTCTGTGTCTCCAAATGGAACAAAAGTTCAAGAGGGCGGGGATTTGTTTTCTGTTTTGTTTAATGATGTACCCCAAATCCTTTGAATAGTACTTTTGAACAGAGTAGGTAGGGATTACAGAGTGGTAGGGATTACAGGCGTGAGCCACTATGCCCGGTCGGTTCTTCTGTTCCTCATTGGTCTCTCTTATGCACCTTCAATCAGCTTCAGAGTATTCTCACCATTGGCTGGGTTAATGGGGGCAACTGGGCTGTGTGTTCTTCCTCATCCAGCAGGCTAGCCCTGGCTCATTCACATGGTAGCAGCGCGACTCCAAAAGAGTGGATCTCTTGAAGTGTAGGCTCAGCACTGGCACATAACCACACCTGCTTCCTTCTCTTGGTCAAGGAGGTCACAAGATTTAAGAGGTGGGGAAATAGATTCCATCTCTCGGTGAGAGTGGCTGCAAAGGTACGTAACGAGGCACTTTACTCCAGAGAGGAGTGAAGAACCCACCAAAAAATACCATAGTGCTTGGCCAGCTGAGGGCTTTTGCAGTTATCCTGTCTTCTACTGGACCCTCCTTTTCTGAATTTCGAATGCATTATGATCTTTGACACCCCATTTAGTTAACTGCGTTGTATGTTATGCAGTAATTGATGAATGAGTCGCTGACCACCATCTCAGCTTTGGACCACACTGGAAAGCCTTTCCCCTTCTTCCTTCTTCTTCTCTAACCCCATCATCTCCCTCCTGGCCACTAGCATGCGTCTTAGCCTTATATTGTTATTTCTAAGAATAGTGAAGTTATAGGAAGTAGCTGTGACCACAGAGAGCTAGTGACCTGCTTATACCATTCTCAAGTTTCCAGCTTCTTGGCATGAGTCCCCTATGGCCTTAAGTTAACCCACAGTTTACGTTGAATATTTCTATAGCATAGGCAGATTATTTAGAATTGACATGGGCTTAGGATATACAATGAAAGAGGGAGAATGTAATTTCTGAATTGCCGGTAAGGAGAAATTCGACAGTAAATGAATTAAAAACCCTTTTTCTATTACAGAAAGCCTCAGGTATGGAATCTAAACTGGATTTGAATTCATCATTTACTGGCTATGTATTCTCACGCAAATAATATATTCAAACTTAGTTTCCCCATCTATAAAAAGAAGAAAATAATATGCACCTACACAGTTGTCAAAAATAAATGAAATAAATATATGTAAAACTCCCAGCACACATGAAATGTTTAAAACCACTTTGTTTCTTCTCTCTCCACCTATTGTGTTTGCCTTAAGAGGAATCCTCAAATTTCTAACTTTCTCATTTTAAATGCTACATTAGTTGTTGCAGAAAAATTTGACTCAGATAGGGGAAAGTTCCTGCAGGGGGTCTCTGAATGATAATGATGTTGAGTGTTTAGGTTGAGAAGCAAGGTGCCACTCTGGGAATTCTACGTGCAAATCATGGAGCATCTCAAGGATGGGGTAAGCAGGCCTCCAATGAATAAATTACAAAGCAACACTCCAGGAGTCAGTGTTAGCTCAGACTCTGTGTCCCGGCTGACCGGTTCTAGACTCTTCTGGGCTCCTCCTCAATGAATGGTAACCCTCTGTCCCTGGGTGTTCTGAGAACCATGAGAGAGAGGCCATCAGCCAAGCCTTAGGGTCCCCTGCAGGACGAGGAGGGAGGGGAAGAAAAGGAAAGCAAGAGAGAGTCTGAGGCAGAAAAGAGGACAAACCAAGAACCCAAAAAAGGAAAGAGTTGGAATTGGCACCATGTGGTGATCTGCAGTTTACAAAGCTACATAGACATTATTGGAGCTTATTCCACACCCCGCTCCCTCCCTCTTTTTTTTTTTTTTTAGACAGTCTCGCTCTGTCACCCAGGCTGGAGTGAAGTGGCATGATCTCGGCTCACTGCAACCTCTGTCTCCTGGGTTCAAGTGATTCTCCTGCCTCAGCCGCCTGTGTAGCTGGGATTACAGGTACACACCACCACACCTGATATATATATATATATATTGTATTTTTAGTAGACACAGGGTTTCACCATGTTAGCCAGGCTGGTCATGAACTCCTGATGTCAAGTAATCCACCGCCTCGGGCTCCCAAAGTACTGGGATTACAGGCATGAGCCACTGTGCCCAGCCATATTTTCCCCATTTTTTAGATGAGGAAACTGATATTCAAAATGTGTAAGTAGCTTTACCAAGATCACATAGCTAATAAATGGCAAAGACAGAACTTGACCTCAGCTCTCCTGATTTCCTGCCTGTACGCCTGGTGGGGCATTGCACATATGTTGTTAGGGAGAGGTTGGAAAAGGGCCACCCACGTTGTTGCAAGAGTCACTAACCGTGTCACAGGCCACTTAGGATAAAGAGCAGCTGTTCGTTTGTGGCCCATAAATGCATTTAATCATTACTTGGTGACTTTTATTGTCTAAAGGTAGAAAATAAACAGGCAATTATACACAGTGTGATAACTGTGAGCAGAGTCATATGTTTCTAGGAGAGTAAATTGGAGGCAACCACCTAATCTAGTTTGGTGGCAATCAGATAAACTTCCTAGTGCCAGTGTCATCCAAGCAGCGAGCTGGAGGACACGGGTGGTGAGGTGAGGTGAGGAGGTTCCAGGAGAAAACACTGGATACAGAGGCTCGAGAAAGCAGTATCTAGAAACAAAGTGAAATGAGGTTGGGAGTTGGCTCTGCAGAGGAAAGCAAAGTTCATACCTTAACAAGCTTTGCAATCCAATTAGATGATTGGACTTCAGCCCGAGGGCAAAGCAAAGCCCTCAGGGAAATCACTGGATTCGATACGCATTTTGGACAGTCATTCTTGCTGCAGTGTGAAGAATGGATTGGCCAGGGACAAGACTAGAGGCTGAGAGACCAGGAGGAAGCTTTACCCTAATGCAAGGAAGAGGTGTTGCAGTCATCTCCAGCTTCCTGTTTCTCGCAGTTTTGGAGGCTGAGAAACCCCAAATCAAGGCACCAGCTGATTTGGTATCTGGTGAGGGCCCACTTCCTGGTTCAGAGACCACCGTCTTCTCACTGTGTCCTCAGGTGACTGAAAGAGCTGCGGAGCTCTCTGGGGTCTCTTTTTTAAGGGCACTAATGCCATTATCAAGGGCGCCACTCCTATGACTTAATTACCGTCTGAAAGCCCCACCTACGAATACCATCACATTGGGGGTTAGGATTTTAACCCTGAATTGAGGTGTTAACACAAACATTCAGTCCCTAACAAGACACTTACAGGCTGGAACCAGGGATGGAAAGAAATAGATTGTTTGGCAAGGGATTAATATGGCCCAGCAGCTAGAACCTGGTGATTGCTCGGATATCAGGGGGAGGTGTGTGTGTAGGAAAATGGGAGCATAAAGGCCCCATCTGCTGAGGGAAGGAACACTGGAGTGGAGCAGGCTTTTCAGAGTGAGACAAAGAGGTCCAGAGAAATAAGCTCAAGTTGGGATGTAATGATACCAAACAATATTTTCTCAACACTCACTATGGGCCACGTGCTGTTCACTCATTGTCTCCTTTCATTCTCACAATAATAACTCACATTTACTGAGCCCTAGTATCGCAGGCCGGTAACAGGCCATGCCAATAACTTTATATGAATTGACTTATTTACCCAGTTAACTAATGAGATGGGATCTCTTATTATCCCTCATTTTACAGATTAGGAGGTGGAGGTTCACAGAGATTAAGTAATTTATCTCAGCTCCATCACTAATAATAAGCCAAGACATGAACCAGGGACCGGGTATGGTGGCTCATGTGCATAATCCCAGCACTTTGGGAGGCCAAGGCAGGTGGATTACCTGAGGTCAGGAGTTCAAGACCAGCCTGACCAATATGGAGAAACCAGATCTCTACTAAAAATACAAAAATTAGCTGGGCATGCTGGTGGGTGCCTGCAATCCTAGCTACTCGGGAGGCTGAGGCAGGAGAATTGCTTGAACCCAGAAGGCAGAGGTTGCAGTGAGCCAGAATGAGGCCACTGCACACCAGCCTGGGCAACAGAGTAAGACTCTGTTAAAAACAAACAAACAAAAAACTTGAACCAAACCATTTGGCCTAGAACCCTTACTTTTAATCACTTACTATATTGCCTCTTCATTGAGTATTCGGGGCCTATGGGATCTCCAGGACAACATGTCTAGTGGGTAGAAGAAAGAAATACAAACTAGGAATATAGATTTGTGATTTATCAACAAGCCATGGGAGTGAATGAACTGTGCAAGTTAAGAAGGAGGGGAACTGGGCCTGGCGTGGTGGCTCACGCCTGTAATCCCAGCACTTTGGGAGGCAGAGGTAGGCAGATCACCTGAGGTCGGGAGTTGGAGACCAGCCTGACCAACACAGAGAAACCCCGTCTCTACTAAAAATACAAAATTAGCCGGTGTGGTGGCACATGCCTGTAATCTGAGCTACCTGGGAAGCTGAGACAGGAGAATCGCTTGAACCCGGGAGGCAGAGATTGTGGTGAGCTGAGATGGTGCCAATTGCACTCCAGCCTGGACAACAAGAGCGAAACTCCATCTCGAAAAAATAAAATAAAAAATAAAAAAAAAGAAGGGGGGAACAGACAAAACCCAGGGAAACCCCAGCATTCACAGGCCAGGGGGAAGGAGCCTGCCAGGAGCAGTGGTTGGAAAATGTGAAGATAGGGAAACTGCCCGGGAGGAACCTGTGCAGGCAGTGTGGCCTCCTGTGTCAATGCTGCAAGGACCTTGAAGATGAGGAGGCAAGAAGACGGCTTTGGCACCATGGCAGTGACCTTGGCAAGAGCCATTTTGGTGGAGTGCTGAGTGGGTTCCAGAAAGAAAATTAGGTAAGGAATGGAGAGAGTGAATGTAGCCCTCCCTACCACGCTCTCAAAAATATCAAGTATAAACAGAAACAACAGCATGTGAACCTAAGGAGGATGTGGACCAAAGGAGAAGCTTTTTCTTTTTTTTTTTTTTTTTTTTTTTTTTTTTTGAGACGGAGTCTCGCTCTGTCCCCCAGGCTGGAGTGTTGTGGCCAGATCTCGGCTCACTGCAAGCTCCGCCTCCCAGGTTCACGCCATTCTCCTGCCTCAGCCTCCTGAGTAGCTGGGACTACAGGCACCCGCCACCTCGCCCGGCTAGTTTTTTGTATTTTTTGGTAGAGACGGGGTTTCACCGGGTTAGCCAGGATGGTCTCGATCTCCTGACCTCGTGATCCGCCCGTCTTGGCCTCCCAAAGTGCTGGGATTACAGGTTTGAGCCACCGCGCCCGGCCAGCTTTTTCTTTAAGAGGGACGAGGCCTGAGCATGTCTAAATGCTGGTGGGAAAGAGCGAGTGTAAGGAGGGAAGACACACAGCAGAGAGAGGACCAGAGATGCAGTGAGGTCTCTGAGGTGGTGGGCGGAGGGAGTCGGAAAGTGATAGGAACCTGGAGTTCAGGTTCATTGCTCTTTCTTTTGTTAACACATATTCCTCAAGTGTCTGCCGCAAGGAGCTTGGGTCTTCACCAAGCACTGTTCCCCGATCAAACCGAGGGTTGAGCTGCTTATTCTCACGGCCCAGTAATGAGATACAGATGAACTGGGAGATAACGGAGTTTATTTCTGTAGCCAGTGACAGGGAGAAGGTCTGGAAATTATCGCCAGACCAATTCAAAATTACAAAGTTCCCAGAGGTTATATCCCGTCTAAGCTATATGTCTACGTGTAAGTGTGCATATCTAAAGACATAAGTGATTAACTTCATCTATAACTAAGGTCTGAGTCCTGAAGACCTTCCTCTGGAACCTCAGTAAATTTACTTACTCTAAATGGGTCCACGTGCTGGGGTGATTACCCTTATCTTGTCTCCTGCTAAATTATGGAGGTTAGGGAAGTTCTTTCAGAACCCAAATAAACTTGTTTGTGGAGGCCTGGGGAGTTTCTTCAGATCCCCAATAAAACATTTTAAATCCTACACGGGTCCTGTTAGGAATTCCTTCATTATCTTACCATGCTTCAAGGCCCAGGAAAAGCCTAGGCAAAGCTCTTGGTGGATTTTGTTACATCCCAGCCTTTGCATGAGGGCACTGGCTCTCTCAGCTTCTAATATTTAACTTACCCAGTCAGTCAGTGCTGAAACAGTTGTTATGGAGGCCTGCGTTCGTGAGACCTGGCCTGCCACAGCACCTCTTCATTGCTTCCTCTGTGACCGAAGAGGAAGAGTGAGGAGTAGGATGCTTGCAAAGGTTTTAGATGCAGGCTTAGGAGGATGAGGGGTACTGTCTGAGGTCTGAGAAGTAAGGAACCGAGGGTGAATGCGGTCACGGTGTTGAAGGAGACTGGGGGAAAATGGGCAATGCTCAAAACGATCATGGCGGAGACTGCTGATTTGGAAATAGAAGGAGGCTGTGCTGTGTTGAGGGCCCACTGAACTGGAGGCTGTGGACACTGTTCAGCAGACCCTGGGTGTGATCCTCTTCATCAGCACTCTCTGTCTGGGTGATGGAGGCCAGATGGACAGTTGGATGGAACCAAAGCCCACCTCCAACAATGGAGGCTATACAAGGATGACAAAAGAGTGAGTAAAAGAGTGAGGATACTGGCAAGAGAGTAGTTGAACTGATGGACCAGATGGGGTCTCAATTGTATGCAGAAGGGAAATAAAAATGGAAAACGCCCATAGAAATTATTATTATGATTTTTGAGGTGGAGTTTCACTCTTTCGTCCAGGCTGGAGTGAAGTGGCATGATCTTGGCTCACTGCAACCTCCGCCTCCTGGGTTTAAGTGATTCTCTTCCCTTAACCTCCTGAGTAGCTGGGATTACAGGCACCAACCACCACGCCCAGCTAATATTTGTATTTTTAGTAGAGACGGGGTTTTGCCATGTTGGCCAGGCTGGTCTCGAACTTCTGACCTCAGGTTATCTACCCGCCTTGGCCTCCCAAAGTGCTAGGGTTACAGATGTGAGCCACTGCACCCAGCTACCCATAGAAATTAGAAATTTTGATTGGGCGCAGTGGCTCATGCCTGTAATCCCAGCACTTTGGGAGGCCGAGGCAGGCGAATCACTTGAGGCCAGGAGTTCGAGACCAGCCTGCGCAACATAGTGAAACCCCATCTCTAGTAAAAATACAAAAACTAGCCAGGCATGGTGGCACTTTTCTGTAATCCCAGCTACTTGGGAGACTGAGGCATGAGGGTCACTTGAAACCGGGAGGCTGAGGTTGCAGTGAACTAAGATCGTGCCACAGCACTCCAGCATGGGTGACAGAGTGAGATTCTATCTTAAATAAATAAATAAATAAGAAAATTTGAGGATTCAAAAATCTCAGTGAATCAGAGAACAGGTGTAGTGGGACTAAGAAAGGAAGAGTAGTTGAACTGATAGACCAGATGGGTTCTAGATCGTGATAGCTTCAATTATGTTCACAAATTCTTTGGCACTCCCTTCAAAAGATGGAGCCTAGTTTCCTCTCCTTGAGCATGGGCTGGACTTGGTGCTTCCATTCTAACATGGAGAAAAAAACAGAAGGAACCAGGTTATAAATGCACTCTGGCTTCAGTGTGGTGTCTCTTGGATCACTTGCTCTGGGGGGACTTAGCTGCCATGTCTTGAAGACACCCAAGAATCCCTCTGGAGAGGCCCACGTGGTGAGGAACTGAGGCCTCCCACCAACAACCAACTCTACCTTGCCAGGGGTGTAAGTGCGCCATGGAGGAAATAGGTAAGCATCTTGGCTGCAACGTCCCGAGAGGCCTTGAACCAGAACCACTCAGCTAAGCTGCTCCTGGATTCCTGACTCAGAAACTGTGTGAGTTTATAAATTGTTGTTTTAAGCTGCTGAGGTTTGGGGCAATCAGTATTGCCACCATAGAAAACAACAGAGGCACTGAAAAAGGAGAGAATGAGCATGGATGGTAGAATGTTTGAATCCCAGACACCAGAGGTTCAACAGATGTGGGCATACAACAATGAATGTCAGAAGGGGCTTGGAAGAGAGGATGCTGGAGCTGCAAAATTCAGGAAGTTGAAATATTGGGCAGTTTGTCGGAATTGGAGTAAAGTTATCCAAATCAAAGCAGAACTCAGCTCAAAGAGAGACCATGAGCCATGGACAAGGTCTTCGATGAGGAGGAGTGACAGGCATGCAGGTGGATGGCATCACTGAGTAGGGTCAGATGGCATGAGTAGGAGCCTTCACATAAAAGTGAAGGAGTACTGGTTTTGATGCAGGATTATTCTCTGCCAGACTCCCAGCAGGGGCACCCCACCTACTCGGCCCGCTATGCTCAGGCCCTTGCAGGAGGGAACACGTCAGTGAGCGAGTGTGGGATCCAGCCCACCATAGGAGCAAGCTCCATGCAGGGCCCATGGCCAGACCAGGCGTGTTACCTCAAGAGGAAAGTGGCAGTGCCCAGGCAGGGGTACCTGCCACCTGAAAGCCCCAGAGGGAGTGTTAGTGTGCTAATTAGCTCTCTTAGTTCTGTCATCTATGGCCAGATGGACGGTGGTGTGTTAGCAGCTCAGTCCCTGGCCCCATTGTGTGAGGTAGCTGCCCTCTGCCAGCGAGGGCAAAGGGCCAGTGTGACAGTCTTTCTGGGTGCCCACACTCGGTGGGTCCTGAGCTCTTTTCTAGCATCCAAGAAGAATGAGGTCACGCTTGGCAATTAAAGGATGGTGAGGGTGGAGAATTTTATTGAGCAATGGAACAGCTCTCAGTAGAGAGGGGAACTGGAGAGGGAATGGGAAGGGCAGGTCATCTTCCCCTGAAGTCAGGAGGTCTCTTCCCTGAAGTCAGGCCGTCTCCCTGTCTCCCCTCTACTGACTGAGTCTGGGATTTTTATAGGAACTGTAAGGTGGAGGTGGGGTCATTTAATTGGTTAAAAGGCATTATTCAGAAAGAACCAATCAGGAGAGAGCAGGCAAACCAGAATAGAAGTTCTCACTCTGGTCTGTGGGTTTTAGGCTGTTTTTGGCTTGAAGGTGGGGTTTCACTGGGGACCCACCCCTATCTTCCTAGAATTTCTTTGCCTCCTGCCCCTATTAATTTGAAAGCAACACAAGCTCACGAAGGGGCTCCAGTCCCTCTCCAGATTCCAGGGCTTTGTGGTGTGGCAGGATGAGTGGCCACACTTGAGAGACTCAGGAGACAGTGAGGTTTAACCTAAAGCCACGAGCTGCGAATCCACTCAAGCAGGAGGCTGAAAATGCAAATATAGGAAAGTACAGTTACCGTGGAGTGGGGATGCCGCAAGATATGGCAAAGGTTTTGGAAGAAAGGGAGTGGAGGGGTGTATGTGTGTGTGTGAAATTAAACCTGAGGCACACTGAAGAGGATTCAGGCAAGGCTAACTGACTGCTTCTGAGGTTTCTGGGATATCCATCCAGTCGCTGTCACAAACACTAATTCAATTTCTCAGCCGTTCATGCCTATAATGCACACATTACTGGAGTCACACAAACACAGCAGCCCTGCATGTTAAACATGGGATCTGGGTCACAGGCATTCAACATACTGAGATTTTTCTCTTATAAAATATTATTCTTGCAGAAGTCTGATTAATTCTTCATATTGTTTGAAAGGATATAGTTAGATAACAGGCTTCTAAAGGCAACTTTCTAATCTAATACAGGGAGATAGTAAATATTTGTTGCTACATGGTTGATGTCTTTTTTTGTTATCGTTGGGGAGGTTCGTTTCATTTCTTTTTGTTAAAAATGAAACCTTAGCTGGGTGTGGTGACATGCTGCAGTCGCAGCTACTTGGGAGGCTGAGGTGGGAGAATTGCTTGAGTCTGGGAGATGGAGGCTGCCATAAGCCATGACTGCATCACTGCGTTCCAACCTGGGTGACAGAGCAACACCCTGTCTCAAAACAAACAAACACACACACACACACACAAACCACATTCTCTACATCTGAGGGTGTCCTATAGAAAATAACTCAGTGTTTGGGATTTATTCAGGGTTTGTAGAATAAGTAAATGTTTCTTAAGTGTACAGATTAATGCTTACATAGCTGGGCACGGTGGCTCATTCCTGTAATCTCAGCACTTTGGGAGGCTGAGCCAGGTGGATTGCTTGAACTCAGGAGTTTGAGACCAGCCTGGGCAAAAAATACAAAAATTACAAAAAATACAAAAATTAACTGGGAGTGGTGGTGTACACCTGCAGTATCAGGACTGAGGTGGAAGGATTGCTTGACCCTGGAAGGCTGAAGCTGCAGTGAGCTGTGATCATGTCATTGCACTCCAGCCTGGGAGACAAAGTGAGACCCTGTCTCAAAAAAAAAAAAAAAAAAAAAAAAAAAAAAGGCTTACATAACAGGAATATTCTGAATTGGAGTTTACAAAAAATGGAAATCTGGGCTGGGCATAGTGGCTCACACCTATAGTTCTAGTGCTTTGGGAGGCTGAGGTGGGAGGATCATTTGACTCCAGGATTTCAAGACCAGCCTGCGCAACATCGGGAGTCTCCATCTCTACGAAAAAATTTAAAAATTAGCCCAGCACGGTGGTACAAGCCTGTAGTTTCAGCTACTTAGGAGGCTGAGGTGGATTGCTTGAGCTGGGAGGTGGAGGCTGCAGTGAGCCGTGATTAGGTGTGATCGGGCGTGATCGGGCACCACTGCACTCCAGCCTGAGTGTCAGAGCAAGACCCTGTTTCAAAAACTAAATAAGGAATTGTGAATGTCTTTAAAGAATGAAAACGATACTTATATGTATATGCACTATATAAAAACATATACTATTTATGAGAAATATAAATAAGTTTCCTGAGGAGTCAAATAACAGTTCTGAAAATGGGTAGAAAAGACGAGGTGTGTGTGTGGGGTAGGGGGGTTACTCAGCGTTCACTTACCCTCCACCAACAGCAACAACTAAAGCGTCCATTGAGTGTTTTCTGAACTCAGAACAATGTAGCATTCTAGGCTCTATGACATCATTTTTTAAAAATAGCTGCTTTCACCAACAGATATCAGTTTATAATGAAAACGTTTTTTCATTTCTTTTGGGAAGAGGGAGGGGAAAGTAGGGGACAGGAGTGACCAGTGACTAAGTGAGATAAATGTTCTAATTGTCCCCAGTCTCTATGTAAATAGAAATGTAACTGGCACCAAGCTGCAAGGTCACGTGCACATTCTCTCATAAAAATATTAAGCAAATAGTTCGTTCCATTGTTTGAGTTTATGACTAGTAAGTCATTAACATCATGAGTTTTATTTAGTTGACTTTTAATAGATTAGAAACAATTGGCAATCACAAGATAAACATCTCCATGGATGCTTCCGTGATGACTTCGATGAGGATGATAAAGGTGCGGCCCAAGAGACGTGACCAGGGCCAGGATGTCGCATATGCACAGAGGCCTGGCGCCCACCCAGACTGGCCTCTGCTGTGGGCAGATGGGGCCTCTGCTTTCAGATCCCCTCTGTGCCCCACAGTTTTCTACCACTCAGTATGCAAAATTTCACTGCTTTCAGAGTCACAGAGAAGCCTTGTTGCCCGTGGTGTGCTGGGAAGTGCTGAACAGCTGGCTCTCGGAAATGTTTCCGTGGTGTAAATGTCCCCTGACCACCGTCAATTTCAGACTTCCCAACCCTGGCTCTGAATGTGGGCTTGGGAAGAGTCGTGCATAATCAGCTCTTGGGAGCCAGTGGGAGCAGACTCCAGCAGGCGGATACTGCTCCTACTTCACCCCAAATGGCCCCTTCGTGTTGGAGGAAGCCTGCTAGTCTGCAAGCTTGATTTATAAGGTTCAGATTCCCTTGAAATATAAATCTCCTGGGAAAGGCTGGAGGCCCTCTAGTCCTTCCCTCCCTCCCTCCCTCCCTCCTTCCCCCCCTTTCCTTCCCTCCCTTCCTCCCTCCCTCCCTCCCTTCCTTCCTTCCTTCCTTCTTTCCTTCCTTCCTTCCTTCCTCCCTTCCTTCCTTCCTTCCTTCCTTCCTCCCCTCCTTCCCTCCCTCCTTCCCTCCCTTCCTTCCTCTTTTCTTCCCTGTCTCTCTTCTTCTGTCAGAATTTACTGATGAAAGGTAATGTGCTAGACAGTGTTCCAGGAACTGGGATACAAAGACTGGTCAGAACTCATCTCTGGCAGTGGGAACCTGTGGTCTAGGTGGTGGAGACGAACATACAAATGTCATTGATGTTTATAGGCCGGGTGCCGTGGCTCATACCTATAATCCCAGCACTTTGGGAGCCCAAGGTGGGTGGATTGCTTGAGCTCAGTAGTTCAAGACCAGCCTTGGCAACATGGTGAAACCTCGTTTCTACAAAAACACACAAAAATTAGCCGGGTGTGGTGGTGGGCGCCTCTAGTCCCAGGTACTAGGGAGGAAGAGGTGGCAGGATCACTTGAGCCCAGGAGGCAGAGGTTGCAGCGATCTGAGATCGTGCCACTGCACTCCAGCGTGGGCAGCAGAGTGAGACCCTATTTCAAATAATAATAATAATAATAATAATAATAATAATAGTAATGTTTACATATTCTGTGATAGAAGACTGTACAGGGCACAACTGGACTCAGAGGACAGCGATGACTTCCACCCGTTCAGAAACAAATATGTAAGGAAAAGCTTCCGGAAGGTGCTGGTGCTTGAGCTGCAACATCAGAAGTGTCCTTGTTTGAATTCATACCAAGTAAGGGACAAACAATGACCGCAGCTGTGGCAGCAGCAGGCTTGTACTGAGTGTGTTCTGTGTGCCACGCTAAATTTCTCTATTTTGTTGTGCAATCCTGACAGTGACTCTCAAAGATTATACTATTTTATACTCCAACTTCAGATGAGCAAATTGAGGCACAGGGAGGGTAAGTAACTTGCCAAAGACCACAGAGCTAGTAAAACGTGATGCCAAGATTTGAACTCAGGCACTGTGATACTAGGGCCACAATTTCAACCATCCACAACATACTGCCTCAAATAATGTCACAGCTACAAATGAAAGTTTTCCAGTTGTTCAAATAGGGAAAGTGGGATGGGGCTGCAGGGGACGTGGCTTAAATCAGGAGTGTCCAATCTTTTGGCCTCCATGGGCCACACTCAAAGAAGAATTGTCTTGGGCCACACATAAAATACATGAACACTAATGACAGCTGATGAGCCAAAAAAATTGCAAAAAACTCTCATAATGTTTTAAGAAAGTTTACGAATTTGTGTTGAGCTGCATTCAAAGCTGTCCTAGGCTGCAAGAGGCCAGTGGGCTGCAGATTGGATGAGCTTGGCTGAAACCATTACTCGTCCTAAAATAGAACGGGCATGTGCCCTCAAAAAGCCCCGGGTCAGGGCATCTGTCTTGTCTTTGCAGAACAATCAGATGTTCTACGTGGAATCCATCGCTGAGCGCACCAGCTTGGCAGCAGTTCATTACCTATAGTGTAGTAGTAATTGCACCATGAAGAAATTTTCTGTAACTAATTCCAGCAATAATTACATTAGATACTTATTTAGTGCATATTTCAATAAAGCTGCAATATTAACTTCATGTTCAAATGAACAAGACTGTTTTGCAGAGATCAAATGACACCACATTAAATTGACACTGAAGAGTGCCTGTTGGCAGAGTTTTGGCTAAGCCATGGGGTCGGGTTATCTTGAACTAGCAAACAAAGTCTTGAAATTATTAATGCCTTTACGTTTACTAAACTATGTAAACAGAGGTTCTCTGCCCAACGGAAGTCAAAATATATAGGCCAATTAAAGAGCTGGACTTCAGGCTACAGGCTATTTTTATATGTGTTAGTTTAGCAAAACAGGATCTATTGTGTTAGTCTGAAATATTATTGGGTTTATATTTTGGTTAGGACTTAACATGTATGTTGCCTTGGTTTTACGGTTGTGTAAGAGGTTTAAGGAATTTATTTTCTTTAAATTAATATTGCAACATTCTTTTTTTTTTTTCTTTCTGTTTTTTTGGTTAGCGATGGGGTCTCACTGTGTTGCACAGATTGTATTCTGACTCCTGGGCTTGAGGGATCCTCCTGCCTCAGCCTCTCATGTAGCTGGGATTACAGGCACATGCCACTAGGCCAGACTGCAAATTCCAGCTTCTACCTCATCATTCATTTGAAAGTTTATGATTTTCCCTTTTTTCAGTCCTGGAGAACTGGGTCTTGGACACTCGGCTAAGACAATTTGTGGACACCCAGAGAGCATTGCTCACTCGTTCTTTTTGAATGCTTTCTGTCCCTAGCTCTTACATATTACCTACTGTCAGAGACAGTAGTTTTCAGTTTCATATTTCATGGAGTGTGTAGATAAAGCACTCAGAAATGCACTTAGGCTGCAAGCCACAGAGATCCCAATGCCCAGCTCCCGGGGAGTTTGGGAAGGCAAGTGTTTTTAGTTGACAGCAGTACTGTCCTAAACAAAGTCTGGGTGTTGCTGTTCAGCAGGAGGGGAGATGGATACATGGTAGGAAACTAGCAGAGTCAGCTAAACTGCATGGGTGAAGGAAAAGTCAAAACCTTTCTTACGTTTCTCTGATTAGTCCCTCCTTCCCATTGTTCTCTCCTTGGCTCTTTAGAGGTAGTGTTGTGCTGATATATGTTACCCATTGGGCTCTCTGAGAGAAAGAGCGCTGGTTTATGGTGCTTGTCAATTTCCACGGTGTAAATGTGTCTACCATGTGAGTTTCAAGCTACCTGCGTGTCGCCACTGAGCACAGCCTTGGGAAGAGATGCCCAGCGGCTCACCATCACACCGTTTTTCTACCAGACACATCCAGCAGGACTCACAGCCTCAAGTGTATACCTAATAGTAAAACGTTTTATTACTCTGCCAGGGCTGCCATAATAAAGTACCACAGACTGGGTTGCTTAAACCAGCAGTCCCCAACCTGTTGGCACCAGGGACTGGTTTAATGGAAGACAATTTTTCCATAGACCAAAGGTTGGGAGAATGATTTCGGGATGATTGAGTCACATTACATTTATTGTGCACTTTATTTCTATTCTTATTATGTTGTAGTATATAATGAAATAATTACACAACTCACCATAATGTAGAATCAGTGGGAACCCTGAGCTTTCTTTCCTGCAACTAGATGGTCCCATCTGGGGGTGATAGGAGACAGTGACAGATCATCAGGCATTAGTTAGATTCTCATAAGGAGCACACAACCTAGATCCCTTGCATACACAGTTCACAATAGGGTTGGCACTCCTATGGGAATCTAATGCCACCGCTGGTCTGATAGGAGGCGGGGGTGGGAGCTCAGGCCGTAAGGCTCATCCACCCTCCGCTCACCTCCTGCTGTGCAGCCTGGTTCCTAACAGGCCATGAACTGGTACCGGTGTGTGGCCAGGGGCTGGGGACCCCTGGCTTAAACAACAGAAACTTATTTTCTTACAGTTCTGGAGGCCGGAAGTTGACAATCAAGACATCAGCAGGGTTGGTTTCTCCTGAGGCCTCTGTGGCTTGCAGATGGCCACTGTCTTCTTGTTTGTTTTTGTTTTTTTTTTTTGAGACGGAGTCTTGCTCTGTCTCCCAGGCTGGAGTGCAGTGGCATGACCTCGGCTCACTGCAACCTCCACCTCCTGGGTTCAAGCCATTTTCCTGCCTCAGCCTCCCCAGTAGCTGGGATTACAGGCACGCACCGCCATGCCCTGCTAATTTTTGTATTTTTAGTAGAGACAGGGTTTCAACATCTTGGCCAGGCAGGTCTTGAACTCCGGACCTCGTGATCTGCCTGCCTTGGCCTCCCAAAGTGCTGGGATTACAGGCTTGACCCACCGTGCCCAGCCGGGCCACTGTCTTCTTGTCTCTTCACATGCTTGTCCCTCTGTGCACATGGACCTCTGGGGGTCTTTCTGTGTGACCAAATTCCCTCTGCTTATGAAGATACTATCCTAACACCCTAATAACCTCATTTTACCTTCATCAACTCTTGATGGACCCCTCTGCAAATACAGTCACATTCTGAGGCACTGGGGGTCAGGGCTTCAGCATAGGAATTGAGGGGAGGGGGACACAACACAGCCCATAACAAATGTGGTAAAATAATTAGGAAGCAATCAACTTTAAGTATTTCCTTTGTTTCTCAACATGTATTTAATTATAAATGTATAGTATTTAAGTTTTAATAATGTCTATGTTTAACAGTTGACTTAAAAAAATAACTGAATATTTAAACATAGGCTCTCATGAGCTGGTATGAGCTGATTCCAGCACTGCTTTAAAAGAAAATAAAAGCTTATACTTTTATTTGGTTATTACCCACCCTGAAATACAAAGTGCTGTGTGGCAGGGTGTCAATTTTCTTAAGGTTTCTTTGCTGGCAACAATCTCCTCATTATTGTGAGAAAATGAAATAATCCCTAGGCTGACTCCAGTGGTAATACTCTTTCATTTTAAAAAAGACCCTGGCCAGACATGGTGGCTCACACCTGTAATCCCAATACTTTGGGAGGCCAAGGCAGGAGGATCACCTTAGGTCAGGAGTTTGAGACCAGCCTGGCCAACATGGTGAAACCCCATCTCTACTAAAATTAGCTGGGTGCAAAAATTAGCCAGGTGTGGTGGTGCACACCTGTAGTCCCAGCTGCTCAGGAGGCTGAGGCAGGAGAATCGCTTGAATTGGGAGGTGGAGGTTGCAGTGAGCTGAGATCACGCCACTGCACTCTAGCCTGGGTGACAGAGCAAGCTTCCGTCTCAAAAAAAAAAAAAAAAAAAAGAAAAAAAAGAAAAAGAAAAAGAAAAAAAAAGATCCTAATAATAACTAGTGGTTTCATGATGCTTTGCAATTGAAAAAAGTATTTTAACTTATTCCACACTCTATTTAAAAATTGAGTACCTGATCTGGGCTGTGTCCCTCCCAAATTCATATATTGAATCTTCCATGTGATGGTATTAGAAGGGGGGACTTTGGGGTGATTATGTCATCAGGGTGGAGCACTCATCATATTACCACCCTTATAAGAAGAGACACTTAGAGCTAAATGATGAGAATTTATGAACACAAAGAAACAACAGACACTGGGGTCTATTCGAGGGTGGAGGGAGGGAGGAGGGAGAAGAACAGAAAAGATAACTATAGGGTACTGGGCTTAATAACTGGGTGAAGAAATAATCTGTACAACAAACCCCATGACATGAGTTAACCTATGTAACCTTCACGTGAACTCCCAAACCTAAAATAAACATTAAGAAAAAAAGGAGAGTCACAAGGCTGGATGCAGTGACTTGCACCTATAATCCCAGCAGTTTGGGAGGCTGAGGCAAGAGGATTGCTTAAACCCAGAAGTTCATGACCAGCCTGGGAAACATAGTGAGGTTTCTGTCTCTGTAAGAAATTTTAAAAATTAGCCCAGAGTGGTGGTGCATGCCTTTGGTCCCTGCAACTTGAGAGGCTGAGGTGGGAGGATCTCTGGAGCCCAGGAATTTGAGGTTGCAGTGAGCTATGATCGTTGCACTGCACTCCAGTCTGGGTGACAGGGTGAGACCCTGTCCCTAAAAAGAAAAAGAAGAAGAAGAAGGAGAGGAGGAGGGAGAAGAGGAGGAGGAGGAGGAAGAAGAAGGAGGAGGAGGAGGAAGAAGAAGGAGGAGGAGGAGGAAGAAGAAGGAGGAGGAGGAGGAAGAAGAAGAAGGAGAGGAGGAGGAAGAAGAAGGAGAGGAGGAGGAGGAGGAGGAGGAGGAGGAGGAGGAGAGACATATGAGAGCTTGCTTCCTTTCTCTCTGCTCTCTACCATGAGCACACCAGCAGGAAGTCAGCATTCTGAAAACCAAGAAGCAGGCCCTCACCAGATGCTGAATCTGCCAGCATCTAGATTTTGGACTTCCCAGCCTCCAGAACCATGAGAGATAAATGTTTTTTGTTAAAACCACCCGGTCTATGGCATTTTTGCTATAGCAGCCTGAGCTAAGACAGTGCCCATCAGCTGCCAAGCACTGTGCCGGGAAACAGGGGGCATCAAGAGAACAAGACAGACATGATCCCTCCCGCATGGCACTTACATCTCTCAGGTGAGATGACATCAAACAAATAGTTATTTAAATACTAATCATAGTAGTTCTAAATGCTAGAGGAACATGTATGGGGCACTATGGGGGCATTTAATAAGAGGAAGCAGCTGGGTGTGGTGGCTCATGCCTGTAATCCCAGCACTTTGAGATGCCAAGGCAGGAGGATCATTTGAGGCCAGGAGTTTGCAACCAGCCTGGGCAACACAGTGAGACCCCACATTTAAAAAAATTAAAAAATTAGCTGGGTGTGGTGGTGCCCACCTGTAATGTCAGCTACTTGGGAGGCTGAGGTGGGAGAATTGTTTGAGCCCAGGAGTTTGAGGCTGCAGTGAGCTATGATCTCACTGCTGTACTCCAGCCTGGGCAACAGAGAGAGACACTGGCGCTAAGGAAAAAAAAAAAAAAAAAAAAAACCTAACCTCATCCAGGAGGTCATGTTTATCTTGAGAAATGAGATGTAACCTGTGTTTTGGGCAGGTCCTCCCTCCTAAAATATGTGTTGAAATCCTAATCCCCAGTATCTCGGAATGTGATTGTACTTGAAGATAGAGACTTTACAAAGGTGACGAAGGTAAAAGGAGGCCGTTAGGTGGGCCCTAGTGGAATCTGACCGGTGTCCTTAGAAGAACAAGAAATTTGGCCACACAAGAGAGCACCAGCAAGGCACACACACAGAAGGATGACCAAGTGAGGACACATGGCAAAACAGCTGTCAACAAGCCAAGGAGAGAAGCTCAGGAGAAACCAACTCTGCTGACACCTGGATCTTGGACTTCCAGACTCCAGAATTATGAGAAAATACATTTCTGGTGTTTAAGGCCTGTAGTCTGTGGCATTTTGCATCGGCAGCCCCAGCTGACTAATACAAGTGGAAACCCAGGAGTGAGTAGGAGCTGCTTAGACTAAGGGGCATTGTAAGCCAAGGAAAGAACATCTGGCGTGATCCTCAAAGCCACGAATAAGGCTCAGAGAAGAGCAGTTAGAATTGTGGGTCCTGGAGGCCAATGGGCTGGACTCATATCGACTAAACCTACGGAAATTCACATCAGTCTCGGTACCTCTATGCTTTTCATCTGTAAAATGCAGTGGATTCTAGATTCTATTGTGGCATTGTCTGAGGGGGATTAACGAGCTGAGCTGTAAAGTGTTTAGTGCTGTGCCTGCCTGGCACGTAGTGCTGGAAATGCTCAAAATATCGTTTATTGTCTGAGGATATCTCGTCATCCTCAGAGTTTAGCTGGAATGTTACCTACCGTGGCACGTCTTGACTGGTACTCTGCCAATCCAAGTAAAATTGTTCTCTTTCCCTTGTTGGGAAGGAAGACCATCTGTCTTTAAAATCTGGTTTCTCCATTTTGTATTACTGAAGTCTTGGATTTTGTCCTAATGTCTTTTGCTGTAGGCCTTGGAAACCTACCATTTGAAAAAAGAAGTAAAATTAGGCCTCTGGGGAGGGAGGACTGACGATGCTATGGGAGGACTCATGAGGGTTTACGGGAACGGGAGCAGGGGAGGGGACACTGGCTCTGACAGGGATCTGGTCTCCGTTCCTGAGTACTCGTGGCCTAGGAAGTGCTGGAGATGGGGCGGGGGGAGGGTGGGTGGGAAGTGGGACCATGCTGGGGCCACCGCTAAGAGCCAAGAGCCTTAGGGCCTCTGGAGGGGACACTGCCTTGCGATGCCAGGAGAGTCAGACGTTCCTGGCTGGGTACAGTGACTCACACCTGTCACCCCAGCACTCTGGGAGGCTGAGGCAGGTGGATCCCTTGAGGCTAGGAGTTTGAGGCCAGCCTGGTCAACATGGTGAAACCCTGTCTCTACAAAAAGTACAAGAATTAGCCAGGTGTGGTGGTGGGCGCCTGTAATCCCAGCTACTTGGGAGGCTGAGGCATGAGAATCACTTGAACCCGGGAGGCGGAGGTTGCAGTGAGCCGCGACTGCACCACTGCACTCCAGCCTGGGCGACAGAATGAGACTCTGTCTCAAAAAAAAAAAAAAAAAAAACAAAAGTGGGGGGGCGGCTGGAGGACTGGAAATCCAGCAGACAGGGGTGCAGGTAGGATGGAGAGAAGCTCCTGCACCTCTTCCACTGAGCCATGTTGGAGTACTTTTTATGCATCCCAAATTAGGGATTTCAGAGGCAGAACAGCGTGTTACCAGATAACCACACCATTATATCTTGTTCATCTATAGATTACCTCACTGGACTCAGATCCTTAAGGACAAGTATTATGTCTTTTCTCTTTGCATCCTCCATGGTTAGCATAATCTGCAGTCTCTATTTATTTATTTATTCTTATTTATTGTTATTTTTAAGAGACAAGGTTGCACTCTGTTGCAGAGGCTGGAGTGCAGCAGCACAATCGTAGCTCACTGCAGCCTCAAGCTCTTGGGCTCAAGCGATCCTCCTGCCTTGGCCTCCTGAAGAGTTGGGGCTATGGGCACATGCCACTGTGCTGGCTTCTATTTGTTGCATAAAACCCTAACTTACAGTTAAAGCATTTGAGGCTGAGTGATTGAGTGACTTACTTAAGGTCACATGCCTGGTAGCAGAGTCATATCTAAAACCCAGAGTATCCACAGTGGAGCCTCTGTTCTTGCTGGCAAACCTTTGAAAGCAGAAGTGTGTCATTCTTTCTCTCTGGTGCCATGGCTAGGCTGCAGTTCATGGATTACAGGAAGAACCTGAGCAATGTGGTATGATCTAAAAGATTGGTTAGTGGGTTGATTGATAAAGCTGTTTGCGTGAAGTCCAGAGCAGATAAACCATCCTCATCCTTCCAGGGCAACAACACCTACAGCCATTCTCATTCATTCATTCCAAAGATATTTGGGAAGAGGAATGTTCCATGTGTCAGCTTATTTTTTTTTAAACATATGTTTTAGTCTTTTACATTTATGCTCAGCAAGGCAGTGGAAACACCGCAGTTTTTTATTCATTTATTCAACATATATTTAGCAAACATCTACTGTATCCTAGAGATTCACTGGCTGGCTATCTAAATGCAAGCAGGTCTCTCTCTCTGCGTTCCAGTTCATACATGCATAAATTGAGGACAATAACATCGATTGCCAGGTTAGCATTAAGTTTAAAAAAGGAAAGTACATGACATCTTGGGGTATATTAATATCACTTAACCCTCCCACCAGGGTCAGTGACAACTATAATCAGTTGTCTCTTGAATCAATAATCAGTTGTCTCTAGAATTCAGTTCTCTTTTGCAGTGCTGGGGAGGCACTGGGTGCCTTCTGAAAAGCTGTCGATGCCTTGACTTAGTTTATTAAGTTATTGTGAAACGAGCGGGGAGGGACTTCTCTGGGCAGAGTCCTTCCTGTGCCTGGCACATGAATAATGCATAGGAAATATATAGTCAGTCAATACAGTTACTCTGGCCTCTGAAATGGAAGGGGCATTTTAATAATGCGAGAAAGGTGAAACGCAACCTTTTCTTCTTCTGGCCATGGTATCTTTCTATGCATTGGGAAAAGAAAGTTTCCTAGCCAAATGGGATTATGTTGTTTCAGCATAAATTCTCTATCAGTTAGCAGCCAGGTGTGGTGGCTCACACCTATAATCCCAGCACTTTGGGAGGCCAAGGCAGGTGGATTGCTTGAGGCTAGGAGTTTGAGACCAGCCTGGCCAACATGGTGAAACCCCGTCTCTACTAAAAATACAATAATTAGCTGGGCATGGTGGTGCACACCTGTACTCCCAGCTACTTGGAAGGCTGAGGCAGGAGAATCGCTTGAACCTGGGAGGCGGAGGTTACAGTGAGCCAAGATTGCACCACTGCATTCCAGCCTGGACGACAGAGAGAGACTCTGTCTCTAAATAAGTAAATAAATTCTCTATCATTTAGGATTACATTCATTTGCATATAGTGAAAACATTTCTCCCCTCAGTCCCCTATATTTGTTAGGTAAGAGAAAGTTCTATTTGTCATGTAAAAGATTAAAGTTAGGTATTCTAGGGCTGGTGTGACAGTTTCACAAAGACATTAGAGGGTCCTCCCAACTCTACCTCTGGGGTGGCCTCATGGCCCATGGTGACTGCTAGTGCTCCAGCCATCACGTCTGTGTTCAAGACAGCAAATAGAGGAATGGGGAGATGAGATGAGCTTCCCTTCCCTTTTAAATAGACTTTCCTAACTCCCAGATCTTCCTACTGACATCTCTTTGGTGAGAAATTGAACATATGTCCACACCTTATACAAGGAAGTCTGTGAAAGGAAGTGTTTCAGCTAGGCAGGAACTTACTCAGCTAAAAATTGGGGTTCTGATACAAAGAAGGAAGGGGCAGATGGATGTTTAAGGCAGGCAAATTGCAGGGTCTCTCACACCTTCCATTCTGGAGAAGGCACATAGCTGTTTTTCCCTTCTGTGTTTCTCCTACCCTACGCAGGAACTGTCATTAGTGTCTTCACATCTTACATTGAGGGAAACAGAAGTGATGACGCCGTGTTTTTCATCCCAGGCCAAAATGAAAGAAGAAATGGTGTCATTCTTCCACCTACACACTCATGCTCTTTTTCTCAAATGTTCTGTTCCTTTCTCACACCTCTCCCTCCCTCTCTCTGTGCCTTTCCTGACACGTGCACAGAGCTTCTGTTAAATCTGCCCTCTGAACTGCAAACAGATGCTTGCTATCCCTGAAATTGATCACCGAACATTGTGTGCTTGGTCCTTTGATATTCTCTGCTTGCCATGGATGCAGAGCATTTCACCTTGTTCAGGGGAAGCAGCCCCAAAGAAAGGGGTAGCAGCCCCAAAGAAAGGGGGAGCCCTCTGTGCAGCGGGGTCTGCTGGATGACGAATAGGGTTCTTGTCAGGATTGGGACCTGTATTCATCCAGTTAATGATTACAGACAGTGCTCATCTCAAGACACTTCTGTTCTCTCGTTTGGAGCACAGGGAATTAATGTTACCTTTCATACAAAATATGAAACCTCTTACCTTTCAAACAAAATAGATGGAGATTAATAACATAAGAAGCATTTGGGTGTCATAACGTTTTGTAGGATGCCTATTATCTACTAATCTAATTATTTACCATGGCAGAATTGAAACCAGCATTTGAAATGGTGGTTGGGGTGAGGGACTGGGCTGGGGAAAGACCAGAAGGCCTGGCTAAGCCCTGGTGCAGCCATTAGATTCCGGGTGAAGTGGGCTGTGCCTTCATCCTTCAAATGACGATGAGATTGTCTACTTCATAGCATCCTTTCAGCATAGAATTAGGTAACACATGGGAAACCCTAACAGAGGACTTGGCACATAGCAAGGACTCAGTGATTGATTTGTTCCTTTTTCCTAGAGGGGAAGTGTAGAGAATAAAGGGACAAGAATAGAAGGAAGAGATGACTTGAGGAGTTGAAGTGGGAGCTGTTTTAAGCAGGTCCTTACCAACCCAGTAGTCGAATTCAATTAAACTCTCAGAAATAAGCAAACACGCCATCCATTCTACTTTATGTCGTCGTACTCTAAGACCAATTCTGTTCAACAGACAGCTCATTTATAAAACGTTACATATCAAGGAGTTATTTTTTTAAACTGCTAAGCTCTAAATACTTTTTCTAGGTTAAACATAAGATTGGAGTCATTTTTTTTTAAAAAAATGAAATCTTCCGAACGGCATTTCATTTTCCAAAAAGGAAACCGACATGTAAAGAATTTCAGTGTCTATTTTACACTGCTAATCAGTTTCCTTTCCTCTGTTATTCCACTTTCTCTCCCTACCCTGAAAGATGGTGACCAAGCTTCAGAAGTATCTAAATTACAGGGCTGGGCGTGGTGGCTCATGCCTGTAATCTCAGCAATTTGAGAGGCCGAGGTGGGCATATCATTTGAGGTCAGGAGTTTGAGACCAGCCTGGCCAATGTGAAGAAACCCCGTCTCTACAAAAAATACAAAAAAATTAGCTGGGCATGGTGGCACGTGCCTGGAGTCCCAGCTACTCAGGAGTCTGAGGCAGGAGAATCACTTGAACTTGGCAGGCAGAGGTTGCAGTGAGCTGAGATTGCATTACTGCACTCCAGCCTGGGCGACAGACTGAGACCCCGTCTTAATAATAATAATAATAATAATAATAATAATAATATCTGGATTACTAAGGTGCCAGCATAGGTCTGCCATGAGCTTCTGTGAACCCCTCCAACCTTGGTCCCCTGAGGCCAGGACACTCAGGGATTCCCCAGCTGCCCCAAGGTGCTCACCCAGGAAAACATGCTGTGCCCCTCTGCCTACAGCTGTTGCACCAAGTCTGCCTGCTGCTCCACATGCAGGTGTGTGGGAAAGGGGCAGCAGGAGAAAGAATTCAAACGACTCAGAGCAGAAGCATCCTTGCTACTGTGCCTGCAAACTGCAGCCTGCGGAGAACCAGGGAACATCATTTTTCTACATTTCATTATGTAGCCTTGGAAAAAGATGGAGAAATGAACACTTAAAGCCGTCAGGGGTATGAAACAAGCTTGTGTCAAAGGGTCAAATACATGAACAATCTAGAGTGTGTGTTCATGTGGCCTCCCCGCCCCCAACTTCAGCCCCCTATTCTCTATGTATTCCTTTGGCAAATATTGTGGAAAGTCTACAGAGTTCCTGGCATGTTTGCATACATTACTTTATCTAATCCTCGGGCCCTGGATTAGGGTAGGATGGATGGAGGCACTCGCCTCTTGTGCAAAATTTAAGGGAGTGCCTCCCCCAAAACACCCTTACTCAATAATCAAGATGAATAATATTCAATCCAATATTTAAGACAATAAAAAATGCAAAAATTTAATGATGAGAAAATTATCAACATCTTATTTCATTTTTATTTGTATAAAGTTATGGGGTAGAAGTGCAATTTTGTTACATGAATAGATTGTGTAGTGGTCAAGTCAGGGCTTTTAGGGTATGCGTCACCCAAATAACATACACTGTACTTATTAAGTAATTTATCATCATCCAGCCCCCTCAAAATTTTAAATAAAGACGAGGTATCACTATTGATGATTTTTTGTTTCTTTTGCCTCAGTTCCTCAATGGCTGGTCATTTCTTTTTTTATTATACCCTTGGGGTAGGATGTGGAATGGCATTTTGCAGACAAAATGATTGCACGTCCAATGAGCTGGGGAAGTTACTCTAGCCTAAGTGGAGACCCAGGATTTGAACCTAGGACTTTCGACTCCCTTGTGCCCTTATAAAACTGTAGCCACAGGCCTGGTTTTGTGGCACCAACATCTTTAGCACTACGCCTTCCTCAAACGATTTGTTAATGTGTGTTCCAGGCAGCCCGCATTTTTGCCTCTGAAAATAACTGCTTTTCGGAGGTGCCAGAGGAGAGAATCGGTGGAGTGCCCTCCTCGAGTGGGAACACAGAACCACCCAAGACTAGAATCATCGTCTTCTGGGTGAGCAAAACATTTACTTCTCTGTGAATAACAAAGTCAGCCTGTGAGTCCCTGAAGCCATTTGACCCTTCCTTTAGGCGCCTCACTGGTGGAATGGGAGGCTGACCATGGAATCAGTTAGAGTAATAGCAAATTCTAGAACCCATTCTGAGCGAGGTTACCATTCAGGTCAAGAGGTCGTTGGACTCAGCGGAGGCTTTTCACGCATCCTTTTCATGGGAAAGGAGCGTGTAGAAACCCGCCCTTTGCTTCCTGTATGGCGAGTAGAGCGACGGGAGGAGGGGAGGCTTCCTGGTTGGCAGCGGGACCCGCTTCCCAAGTGCCCGGAGCCTTTGGCGTGGAACTGCTCCAGGGTCTGGTCTGGACGTGGGGGCGCCACGCCAGGCTCCCGCTGTCGCTGCTGCTCGCACACTGCTACCTACGGTGCTCTGGGAGCCCGGCCCTGGCCTGCCCTGCCCTGCCCTGCTGCCGGCGCCTTGCCTTGGAGCAAAGGCCAGCTGTAGCGCCCTGACAAGATTCCAGCAGAGGCCTCCCGAATTCATCACCACAACTCAGGCTTCATCTTCCCTGGGGTAACTGAAGGCTTTACTAAAGCCCTGGTCTCACTTTACCTGCTTATCCCACCAGCAGAGTTGTTGTTGTTGCTGTCTTGCTATGTTGCTTAGGCTCGCCTTGAGCTCCTGGGCTCAAACCATCCTCCCATCTCAGCCTCCTGAGTTGCTGGGTAAGCCAGACTATTGGTGAGCCAGGTGCATGAACCCGGGTACCTGGTTTAGAGACCTTCACTTTGGTAGGCGAGTGAGACTCCCTCTCCAAGTGCATCTTTAGGACCCAGTAAATTCAACTTATATCACCAAGCTATGGCCCCGCTTTGCTCTCCTGCTTATCGTCATAATCAAAATAATTGCTCCTCTTTACTGAGCAGTCCCCCAGGTAGCAGGCTCAGTGTCACAGATCATTTTGCAGACATCACTGTGTTTAACTTCCTCCAAACCCTTTAAGTTAGGTGCTGTTATTGTCTTCATGCTGTAGATGAAGAAACAGGCCTAGAAATATATGTAAATGTATCTAGCCAACTCACTCAGCTGGTAAGTGACCATATCAGATTTTTATTTTTTATGTTTTTAGCTGGAGTTTCGCTCTATCACCCAGGAGGAAGCGCAGGGGTGCCATCTCGGCTCACTGCAACCTTCGCCTCCTGAATTCAAGCGATTCTCCTTCCTCAGCCTCCCAAGTGGCTGGGATTACAGGGGCCTGCCACCATGCCCGGCTAATTTTTGTATTTTTAGTAGAGATGGGGTTTCATCATGTTGGCCAGGCTGGTCTCGAACTTCTGACCTGAAGGGATCCACCCGCCTCAGCCTCTCAAAGTGCTGGG
Organism: Chlorocebus sabaeus; assembly: GCF_047675955.1. Lineage (NCBI taxonomy): Eukaryota > Metazoa > Chordata > Mammalia > Primates > Cercopithecidae > Chlorocebus > Chlorocebus sabaeus. Next base: position 25,773,287 of record NC_132911.1, on the reverse strand, counting down.
ATTACTGGCTTGAGCCACCGCTGATCTGGTGTCAGGTTTCAAATCCAAGTGGGAGAATTCCAGGGCCCAGACACTTACTCAGATAACATCTTCTGCAAGGCTCTGTCTGATCTCATTCAATCCTCACATACTGAGCATCTGCTCCAGGCCATGTGCTCTGCTTAGGGCTTGCTGAATTCCTACAACAGCTGCGTCAAGTACACACACATGTTAAAATGATTTTGCAGATAAAGAAAACTAGGCTCAAGATGTTACTAGTCTTTTCTTCTGTTGGATGTTGAGTCTGGATGCGTGCCTGGGATTGGATAGAAAGATGGAAAGAACTTGAACTATTGATGATATCATTGAGGCACTGCACTAATGAGCTACCTGGAGCCAGCCTACCTCTGGATTTCTTGTCCTGAGAACAGACAAACATATTTGTTATTTTTAAGGATTTGATTTACTGTTTCTGTTATTTGTGGATGGAAGCAGCCCAGCTGACAGAACTGGGATTCCAACACAAGTTAATCAGACTTCAAGAGCGATTAGACATGTTTTCCAGACCATCATCCTATCTTGTATCATAAATTTATTAAAAAGTCACAAGTTCCTCAGGCGTGGGGTGATTTTTACATGTGGGAGAGAGAAGACACCAATGAATGAAACAGAAAGGATTGAGCAGTCAAGCCAGTGAATGTTTTAGAAAGTGTTAGAAATCGTAGAAATTAAACAAGTCTGGACAATGGGTTTTCTGCAAAGGTAAAAGATCTAGAAAAAACCCAAAAAAACAAAAGAAGCAGTAGCCCCTGCTTAGTAACACAATGCTCTTTGTTCCAAAGTCTGCACAGATGCTCATTACACTCATATCCAGTCCCATCTAGAGCCCTAGTGAAATGGACAGTGTCATACAGGAGCAGAGAGGGGCAATTGGACCGCCACCTGCCATGATTGATGTGCATGGGTTTATAAAACAAACATGCTATTTAATAATACATTATTACTGTATACATGTTACGTGTTTTCAAAGAGATACGATTCTGTTAAGTTTAGCTCACGGTGCAACCACACAGAACAGTGAGTAATCTTCCTTAGCTGACTGAGCAAGATTTCCCCCGTAGAACTGTGCGGGGTCACGGGTCAGCTGTGATCGTCATTGCAGGGTGGTATGGAATATAATGATTTCAGGGTGATGGAGTGCGAAATACGCCCTCTTTCACTTAATAATGGTTTCCAGGAACACATTTTAATAGCTTGGGCTAACAAGCCAGTAAACAGATCCTGCGCACGCTAGAACCAAGTGGCTTTTGACAGCCTTGCTTCTAGAGAATTAAGGCCCCGCAGAGCTGGTGGGCTGAAACAACTCTGATACATAGAAAGGCAGGTTGAGAGGCAGAGTTCATGTCACAGTCCTGTCTTTTATTTATTAATTTTTAATTTTTTTATCTTTTTGAGACAAAGTCTCACTCTGTCACCTAAGCTGGAGTGCTGTGGTGCACTGCACTCTTGGCTCACTGCAAGCCTCTGCCTCCCGGGTTGAAGCGATTCTCTGCCTCAGCCTCCCAAATAGCTGGGATTACAGATGTGTGCTACCATGCCTGATTAATTTTTGTATTTTTAGTAGAGATGGGGTTTCATCATGATGGCCAGGCTGGTCTTGAACTCCTGGCTTCAAGTGATCCGCCCGCCTCAGCCTCCCAAAGTGCTGGGATTACAGGCGTGAGCCACCACCCTTGGCCACAGTCCTGTCTTTTAGATAACTTGTATTACTGCCTGTGCCTGCCTTCACTCATCTATTTATAGAATGGGGCATTAGAGCCAGCCCTCTGTGGATTCTGCATTTCTGGACTTGACCAACCACAGATCAAAACTCTTTGGAAAAAAAAATTGTGTCTATACTGAACATATACAGACTTATTAATTATTATTCCCTAAACAACATAGCACAACAAGTATACACATGGCATTTATGTTGTATTATGTATTATGAAAAATCTAGAGATGATTTAAAGTATACAGGAGGATGTGTGTAGATTATATGCAAATACTATGCCACCTGATATCAGGGATTTGAGCATCCTCAAATTTTGGTATCTGCAGGGATTCCTGGAATGGTCCCACATGGATACTGAAAGGCAACTCTATGCTTCCTTGTTTCCCAGAAAGTTGTAGAGGTAATTTTGTCTGTAAAGTTGTTTGAGATATAGGCATCATGCAGATAGGTGTCTTTACCTGTACTGTTTATTTTCTTCAGATGGTGAGGTCATTCTGAAATGAATTCTTCAGTTCCCAACCCTACAAACAAGTGGCAAATTAATAAAAATAATAGCAGTGCTCTAAGCCAGAAGTTTAAAGCTTACAAAATCAATGAAGACCCATTTCAGAATCTCACAAATGTGTAGTCTCTGAAAGGTTGGCTTTAAACTCACTTGGAGGAGGTAACTTACTTACGATATCTATATCCAGGCCTCATGCCAAGCCTATTAGATCAGAATGGGATGTAGGCTCAGGACCTAGAAATCTACCTCTGACAATCTCCTCCGAGGACTCTTGGGATGAATACTAGGGTTTTAGATAGGCTGGTTTAGCCCTTGGAAAACAAAATAGCATGAAACCTGAAGCGTCATTCATGTATCAAGGGCATTCAGTACAGGATATAGTAGTGGAAGGCTTTACTCCCGAACATGGTTCTTCAGCCCCAGTGCAGAGGGCTACGGAATGAGCTCCATCCCTGGGGGGAACATCTGCCTGCAAGCACTGGCCTGGGCCAGGTGGTTCAGGGTGGGTTGCCAGCTCAGTGATTTGTGTAAGCTGATACACTCAGGGGTGGGGAAGGGCAGAGCTCCTACTAACCTCGTCAGCCCTCACTCTGTCCTCAGAACTCAACCCAGCCGTTGCTTCCTCTGGACAGCCTTTCTTTGCCTTTGTTGCTCTGGTTTAATTTTGTTTATTATTCTGAAATTATTTTTCATTGTGGTAAAATACACTTAGCATAGAATTTACAATCTTAACCATTTTTTTAAGTATACAATTCAGCAGTCCTCAGTACATTCACATTGTTGTACAACCATCACCATCGTCTATTTCCAGACCTCCTTGCTTACTGCAGAATTGGCACTCTGCACCCGTTAAACACCAACTCCCATTTCCCCTTTCCTCCAGCCTCTGGCAACCCCTATTCCACTTTCTGTCTCTATGAATTTGACTCCTCTAGGGACCTCATGTAAGTGGAATCTTGCAGTATTTGGGGTTTTGTGAGTGTCTTGTTTTACTAAACAATGTCCTCAAGTTCCATCCACATTGTGGAATGGGTCAGAATTTTCCTTCTTTTTGAAGCTAAATATTCCATGATATACCAGACTTTGCTTACCCATTCATCCATCAATGGACACTTGGATTGCTTTCACCTTTCGGCTGTTGGAAATAATGTTGCTGTCAACATGGGTGTACAAATATCTCTTTGAGACCATGTTCTCAATTTTTTCGGGTGTCTACCCTGAAGTGGGATTGCTGGATCATATAGCAGTTCTATTTTTACTTTTTTGAGGAACTGCCATCCTGTTTCTCATGGCAGCCCTCTAGAGGAAGGTAATTGTCCATTGATTTATGTAGTTATTTGATTGTCTGTCTTCCTACCATGAGTGCAGGGACTCTGTTTATTTTTGCTGCCTTAGCTCCTGTATCTCAGTATCTAGAGTGATGCCTCAGACATGATAGTTCCTGAAATACCTAATGAATGAATGAATGAATGAGTCAGCCTAATATGAACACAGCATTGTATAGAGGCCGCCTCTGCACTTAATGAGTTTACAAATTAGTCGGTGAGACGTGACACACACAAGGCAGTGAGTAAATATAAGAAGGATATAATTATGTACTAAACCCTTAACTGTGGTTCAGTTTTTAAGCATAAGAGGAATTGAGAGAAGTAGAAATTTTTGTGGGTGGGAACAGTCAAGGAAAAATGGGTGGGTTTTGAATAGAATGAAGGAAGGCAGTTTAGGAAGAGTCAAGAGTTTCCTTCCTCTTCTCTCCTAGGACTATTGAAGCATAATTGACAAATTAAAAATTGTGTATATTTGAGGTATACAACATGATGATTTGATATATGTACACATTGTGAAATGATCACCACATTCAAGCTAATTAATATATCTACTATCACACATAGCTACCACTTTCTGTCTTTTTTTTGTCTTGAGAACACTTAAGATCTAGCCAATTTCAAATATCCATTACCATATTGTCAACTATAGTCACTATCAGTACCCTAGTTCTCCAGAACCTGTTCTTCCTGTATAACTGAAACTTTGCACCCCTTGACCAAATCTCCCCATCTCCCCATTTTCCCTGTCCCCAGTCCCTGGTAACCATCCCTCTATTCTCTGCTTTTGTGAATTTAATTTTTTTTTACACTCCCCATTTAAGTGAGATCATGCAGTACTTGCCTTTGTGTGCCTGGCTTATTTCACTTAGCATAATGTCCCTCTAGGTTCATCCACATTGTCACAAATAACAGGATTTCTTCCTTTTTTAAAGCTGAACGGTTTTCCATTGTGTGTATATACCACATTTTCTTTTCCTATCCATCCATTGATGGACACTTAGGTAGCTTTCATATCTTGGCTACTGTGAACAGTGCTGCAGCCAACATGAGAGTTGCATGTATCTCTTTGACATACTGATTTCATTTCGTTTGGGTAGATACTCATTATTGGGATTGCTGGATCGTATGGTGTTCTGTTTTTAATTTTTTGAGAAACTTTCATATTGCTTCCCATAATGGCTGCATCCGTTTTCATTCCCACCAATAGTGTGCAAGGGGATGAAGCACCTTCCCTTGTGATTCTTTCTTGGAGGCCCACTTTGGAAGGGGAGACACAGGGTTAGCTAAGGAGTCTGAAGACATCAGCCTAGGGACAGCTGTATGCAACGTGGATTAGACGTGAGAAAGGTCTGAAGCAAGCTACCAGGGGAGCTTGCTGTCTCCAAGGCGGGGATGCAGGAACTAACCCCCGCTTGAGAATTCAGCAGGCAGACAGCGAAGGGGGATCTATCAGTTCTCCCTACAGGAAGCAGAGCAGGAGCCCACACCCTGGCTGAGGGACTGGAAAAACAAGGCTTGGCCCAGTCTAGCAGGGCTGGGGCAGAGGCAGGACTGGAAACAGGGATCAGGAGCAAAGCTTCATCTGCAGGACTCAGATGTATGATAAAAACCAGCCCCAAAAGCTGTGAGCTGGGGCTAACTTCACCCTGAAACATCACACATCCATGCAATAGGAAGAATTCTTCATGCTAAGGGGCTGCAGCCATGAAAGTCCGTTTTGCCCTTTTTTTTCTCAGTTAGGATGTGCTCTGGAGCTTGGGCAAGGCTGAGGCTAAAAGAAGGCAGAGGGGTCAGCTCAGCTCTGGAGTGGGGAGGCGGGGAGAGGCAGATGCCCAGGGAGAGGAGCAGGTGTCAAGGTTCATATGCAAACAGGGAGTAAACAAGGTATGTGGGGAGTAGGGTGAGAAGAGAGGGCTGGCTGACTGAGAAGGCAGGGACTGGGTATAATCAGGAACTGAGATGAAATAGAGGCTGATGTTCAGACAGGGTGTGGGAGGCCTGAAAGTCACGTGGAGACACTCCTATTTCACTTTCCTCCTCCTCAAGTTAGGAGGGCCAAAATATCACTGCTTTAACATCCAAGCTTAGAATTCCTAGGGTACAGAATGATCTGCTTAACAAAGACCTCGAGGGACCAGCTTGAATCTGAAAAAATAGAACTGAGGGCCTGTGTGGCCAGGGCCAGGTGTGAGTCAGACTCCCTTAAATGGCTCTGCAAGGAAATGAACAGAAATTTTGGGTTTGGGGAGTGAGAAAACTCTGGACGGGCTCAAGGGAAAAGAGGATGTCTTAGTCTGTTCAGGCAGCTATAACAAAAATGCCATAAACTGGGTGGCTTATAAACATGGACATTTATTGCTTGCAGTTCTGGAGGCTGAGAAGTCCAAGATCAGTGTCCGGGGAGGATCTTGTCCTGGTTCATAGGCAGCACCTTCTTGTTGTGCCCTCACATAGTGGACGGGGAAGAGGGGTCTCTCTTATAAAAGCGCTGATCCCATGCATGAGGACTCTGCCTTTATGATCCAATCACCTCCCAAAGTTGCGATCTCGGCTCACTGGAACCTCCACCTCCTGGGTTCAAGTGATTCTCGTGCCTCAGCCTCCCGAGTAGCTGGGACTACAGGTGCACACCACCATGCCCAACTAATTTTTGTATTTTTAGTAGCGACGGGGTTTCACCATGTTGGCCAGGCTGGTCTTGAACTCCCTACCTCATGTGATCCACCTGTCTCAGCCTCCCAAAGTTCCTGGATTACAGGTGTGCGCCACTGTGCCTGGTCCCAAAGTTCCCACTTTTTTTTTTTGAGACAGTTCCACCATTGTATTTTAGAAACACATAACTTGCTTGATTTCACAGGTTCACAACTATAGGGCAATTTACCTCAGAATGAATCATACCTTGAGTCTCACCATATCTGATTCAGATAATATTTAGATGAGTCTTTGGTCTTAGACTTTAAAGTTGAAGCCGAACAAGTTAAGACTTTGGGAGTTATTGCGGTGGAATGAATGCATTTTGTATGCAAAAAGGACACACATTTTGGAGAGCTGAGGGTAGAATATCATGGTCTGGGTGTTTGTGTTCCCTCCAAATTCGTATATTGAAACCTAGTCATCAATGTGATGGTGTTAGGAGGGGAGGCCTTGGAGAGGTGACTAGGTCATTAGGGCAGAGCCTTCATTAATGAGATTAGTGGCCTTATAAAAGAGGCCCCAGAGAGCTGCCTTGGCCCTTCCACCAGGTGAGGACACAGAAGGGGACACAGGAAGACCAGAAAGGAGGCCCCACTGGCACCTTGATCTTAGACTTCCAGCCTCCAAAACTGTGAGAAATAAATTTCTGTTGTTTATAAGGTGCCCAGTTTATGGCATTATGTTATAATAGCCTGACTGACTAAGGCATGTATTATAAAACCAAGTGTCCATCCCAACATCTGCAGGGATTCTTGGAGTGGGAATGAGAGGTGATGCAGCAGCCTGAAGTTTCTCCTAGTCACTTGTGGCTTACAGGGCTTAGAAGTAGGAGCTCTGCTTTGCATTTTGCCTTCTCTGTGCTGTCCTATTCTGCACCATCTCATCCAACTCATCACTGCCTCCATGTCGTCAGTCCTCAAGGTACCACCAACTCATGGTTGTGTGAAGGACACGCCAGAGGAACGTGAAGTATGGTGGGCTCAGTGTTTTATGGGACGCCACAAATAGTCTAAAATTGAACATTAATCTCTTCAGTTCTTTTCTATTGTTTTGAGGCAGGGTCTCTCTCTGTTGCCCAAGCTGGAGCGCAAGAGTCCGATCGTAGCTCACTGCAGCCTCCAACTCCTAAGCTCAAGTGATCCTCCCACCTAAACCTCCCAAGTAGCTGGGACTAATCTCTTCAGTTCTTAATGCTGTCTTAGACATTCCTACTACTGAGGAACTGTCCCGTGCAACCCTCTGCTGTGGTCTGAATGTTTGTCCACCTCAAAATTCACATATTGAAATCTAACGCACAAGGTGACAGTATTAGGAGGTGGGGCCTTTGGGAAGTGAGTAGGTCATGAGGGTGGAGCCTTTGTGATTGGTATGGTGCCCTTATCCCTGGATATTAGAGTTGCCTTGTCCCTTTTGCCCTTCCACCATGTCAGGACACAGCAAGAAGGCACCACTGATGAGGAATAAGCCCTCACCAGACACTGAATATGATGGCACCTTGATTTTGGACTTTCCAAGCTCCAGAACTGTGACTAATAAATTTCTGCTGTTCACAAGTTGCCCAGTCTAAAGCATTTTGTTATGGCAGCCCGAATGGACTGAGCACCCTCCTAGTCAGTCTCTAGTTTCAAAGACCTAGTGCCCCACATTGGACCCAATGACGCACAGCCCAGATCACCTTAAAGAAAGGACCTATTGTCCCCACTGCTGAGAAAGCTTTGAGTAGACAACCTCCAGCTGTCATCCGCTCTATGGTCTGCCTCAGCTGCAGGACCACTTCACCCAAGGTCATACCCAAGGTCATCACATGAGGTAGCTCATGTCGAGTGACTGATAAAGGAGGACATATGAAGGCCCAGCCATTTCAGCCCAAGTGGGGACAACTCTGACAGGCCGTTTCAGCCCTAGATGGCTCCATAGGGTCTCCTGAGGTTGTGGTGCCTGCAACCAGGCTCAGCCTCTTTTCTCCTATACTCTTGATCCCAAGGGCCCTCTTTAACAGACATCCTGGTCATTAAACTCTGTCTCAGGATCTAACTCCTAGAAAACCCAAACTACAGGCTGGCCACAGTGGCTCACGCCTGTAATCCTAACACTTTGGGAGGCCGAGGCAGGTGGATCGCCTGGGCTCAGGAGTTCGAGACCAGCCTAGGCAACATGGCGAACCCCCGTCTCTATTAAAATACAAAAAAATCAGCCAGGCATGGTGGCATGAGGCTGTAATCCCAGCTGCTCGGGGGGCTGAGATAGGAGAATCGTTTCAACCTGGGAGGTTGAGGTTGCAGTGAGCCAAGATCACACCATTGTACTCCAGCCTGGGCAACAGAGCGAGACTCGGTCTCAAAAAGAAAAAAAAAAGAAAACCCAAGCTACAACACCCACTGAGTAGCTGGGACTACAGGCGTGTGCCACCATGCCCAGCTAGCTTTTGTATTTTTAGCAGAGATGGGGTTTCCCTATGTTGGCCAGGTTGGTCTCGAATTCCTGACCTCATGATCCACCCACCTCAGCCTCCCAAAGTGTGAGCCACTGCACCCGGCCCTTCAAGAACACTTTTCAAAGGTTGCTGTGCACTGTAGCAACCTAAACACTTCATTCCAGATCCCTGAGTCCTATGTATTTCTAATGTAGACCAATCACAGAAAAAAATGAAAACATTTGCTTGCAAACATGAGGTATTTGTTCAGTTCCCATCCATTAAAAAGAAACTTTTGAGTTTGTTTTATCACAACTTTAAAAAATCTTAGAAATATGACATTCCAATATGTTTACAACAGATATTATTTTGAAGAATTTTGTAAATTTTTTCTTGATGAAACCTTTAATGAGAGTCAGCTTTTTTATGGTTAACTATCATTTATTGTACATTTTCTTCTTTAACTTTTATTTTAAGTTTAGGGTACATGTGTGGGTTTGTTATACAGGTAAACTCGTGTCATGGGGGTTTACTGTACAGATTTTCAGGTATTAAGCCTAGTACCTATTAGTTATTTTTCCTACTCCTCTCCCTTCTTCCATCCTTCACCCTCTCATAGGCCCCACTGTCTGTTGTTCCCCTCTAGGTGTCCATGTGTTCTCATCATTTAGCTCCTGCTTATAAGTGAGAACATGCGGTATGTGGTTTTCTGCTCCTGTGTTAGTTTGCTAAGGATAATGGCCTCCAGCTCCATCCGTGTTCCTGCAAAAGACATGATCTTGCTTTTTATGGCTGCATAGTATTCCATGTTGTATATGTACCACATTTTCTTTATCCAATCTACTATTGATGGTCATTTAGGTTGATTCCATGTCTTTGCTATTGTACTGCAGTGAACGTATGCATGTATGTGTCTTTATGATAAGACTATTGATATTCCTTTGGGTATATACCCAGTAATGGGATTGCTGGGTCAAATGGTGTTTCTGTTTTTAGGTCTTTGAGGAATTGTCACACTTTTCCACAATGGTTGAACTAAACTACTCTCCCACCAACAATGTATAAGTGTTTCTTTTTTTCTGCAACCTAACACTTGTTATTTTTTGACTTTTTAAGAGTAGCCATTCTAACTGGTGTGAGATGGTATCTCATTGGGGTTTTGATTTGCATTTCTCTAATGATCAGTGATATTGAGCTTTTTTTTCATATGCTTCTTGGCCGCATGCATATCTTCTTTTGAAAAGTGCCTGTTCACGTCCTTTGTCCACTTTTTAATGAGGTTGTTTTTTTCTTGTAAATTTGTGTACATCCCTTATAGATGCTGGATATTAAACCTTTGTCAGATGCATAGTTTGCAAAATTTTTCTCCCATTCTGTAGGTTGTCTGTTTACTCTGTTGATAGTTTCTTTTGCTGTGAAGAAGCTCTTTAGTTTAATTAGATCCCGTTTGTCAATTTTTGCTTTTGGTGCAATTGCTTTTGGCATTTTCGTCATGAAATCCTTGCCTGTTCCCATGTCCAGAATGGTATTGCCTAGCTTGTCTCCCAGGGTTTTTATAGTTTGGGGTTTTATATGTCAGTCTTTAATCCATCTCAAGTTAATTTTTGTATATGGTGTAAAGAAGGGGTCCAGCTTCAATCTTCCTCATATGGCTAGAGAGTTATCCTAGCACCATTTATTGAATAGGGAGTTCTTTCCCCATTGCTCGTTTTTGTCAGTTTGTTGAAGATCAGAGAGTATAAAAGAATTTTAAAGAATTTACAATGTAAAATGTAAACTTTGTGCATCGCAACTTTAAACTTATGAGTGATTATCATGCCCAATTGGCAATACATCACTGATCGATATTTAGAGTAGTTGGACCAGAAGTGGATTCAACCAATAAAAATGTACAAGTTGGTCACACACACATTGGTGTCTACCCCAGCAATTGGTAAGTAAGCTGTAGTGGTAGTAGATGATGGCTATCAATGATGGAACAATAGAAAACAATTAATTATCCATGGCCAGTAACTGCTAATAAAGTAATACAGTCACACACATTTCCAAAATGTCTGTGAATAGGAAGGAGAATAATAAAGGCAGGAAACAGAAGTCAAGTTGTGCCAAAGGACCTAAGCAGGTAATTTTAGAGAAACAGAATTTGTCACATGTATGTACCCAAGATCATGGTATCTCTGTTTAAAGCAGCTTCAAGTGCTAAGGCTGGACAGTGGCGATGAATCCAGGGGTAGAACAGTCTGTTGGAGGAAGAGTGGGCAAGACAGGATTGTATTATCAGAGGGCTAAAAAGCATCAGTAGTCCAACAGGTCTGAGCTGGCATTAATGTGTCCAAACTCCAACTGAGAATTAGCATTAGAGACATCTAAGAAAACTTCTGCTGGGAAGCTGTGATTCAGAGGCAGGAAATCCAGTCCCTGGGGTGGAATTCCCAGCTGATTTTGCTGGGACTTCACAAGTTTTGCATCTACCTCCTGGACCCCAGAAATGGCCTCTTCTCCACAGGAGACTCCATAGCCATATCTCTCCAAGTCCAGGGGAGACCCACAAAGGTCTGCATAGAAGGCTGGATGTCTCTGGCATTCCCTTGAGGCCTGATACACTCCAAGTCATGGCTGCTTTTTGGACCCTGAAAACCCACTTCCCGAGGGTCAGCACTCTTTCTACCCAAGCAACGGAAGCTCCCCTCCACCTGGGACTTCCTTCCTGCCAGCTGTGGGAAGTGTAGCCCCTCAGCTCTCTGAGGGTGCATGGTTCTTTGCAAACTCCCAGGGGTAGTCTTGATCTTTCAGATGTACAGCCACCTTTGTTAGTGACTTAGAACAAATTCCCAAGAGCCGGGAAGGAGGCTTCTTGGGGAAGTACTCTCTGTGCAGCACCAGTGACTCTCCTCCCCTCATCGAATCCCGTAAGGAGGATGCAGATCCTTCTGCTGTTAAGGTGAGCTCTATTTACCCTCTTTTTGGAGGACTTGGAGCTTACATTTTCCTCCTCTCCTTTGTACAAGAATCTTAATTTCTGTTTCCAGGATGTGACCCCTGACCTGTAACTCCTTTTTCAGTTTTCTCAAAGGATACTTATGAAGGGGGGCATCCCAGAATTTTGAGTGAGAATAAAGGTTAGACTAACTCATGTTGCCAAGCTAGACTTATCTTAAAGGAAAGAGTCCTCTTTTATTTTTTTTTCTTCCTTGGGCTTCTTTCCAAAGCATTGTTTATAGTTGTGTCTTAAAAAAAAGAAAAAGGAAATTACAGACTTTAAGTTTGACCCTTGCAAAAGGTCTAAATCTGTTCTGGGAACTGGGTTTACAAGACAGAACAGGTCCATGCAGAGTTTATAGTCTAACATGATCCACAAACGAGTACATGGGCGCAGCTCTGAAGGAGGCATTTCTCTCCTTAAAAAGTATCCTGGGGTTCCCAGCATCAAGTTCAAGGTCACTGTGCAGTGTACAGGGCTCTTCAAGATCTGGCTTCCCCTGCTGCAAACTCACCTTCTCCATCAACAGGAAAGTTGTGTCCAGGCTCTCTCATGACTTTGGTTGTGCTACTTCCTTGCCCTGATTGTCCTTTTCCTCTGACTATACCCATTCACTTTTCTGCAGACAGGTTAAATGGCACTGCCCTTGTAAGACCTTCCTAGATCCTCCCAGAAAGAGTTAGTAACCACTCTGTTCTGGTCCCACTGCATGCTTTCTGTAGCTCATGTGGTTGTGCTGTAATTATTCATTTAAATGTCTTGATGCCCTGACAGCTTACAAGCTCTTCTGGGATGGACTTTATTTGTAGCCTTATTCCCAGCTATACTAGTCCATTTTTGCATGGCTATCACTGCTATAAAGAAATACCTGAGACTGGGTACTTTATAAAGAAAAGAGGTTTAATTGGCTCACAGTTCCACAGGCTGCACAGGAAGTATGGCTGGGGAGGCCTCAGGAATCTTACAATCATGGTGGAAGGTGAAGGAGAAGCAGGCACATCTCACATGGCTGAAGCAGGAGGATGCAAGAGAGTGGGGAGGTGCTACACACTTTTAAACAACCAGATCTTGTGAGAACTCACTTACTATCATGAGAACAGAAAGGGGAAAAACCATGCCCATGATCCAGTCACCTCCCACCAGGTGCTTCCTCCAGCATTGGGGATTACAATTCAACATGAGATTTGGGTGGGGACACAAATCCAAACCATATCACCAGCACAGAGTAGGCACTCAATTAATGTTTGTTGAGTAACATGGATGAATGAATGAACGAATGAATGAATGAATGAATGAATGAAGTCTTGAGTGGAAGAGCAATTTTGGTTGTTCAGGTCTAGCATGGGTTTATCAGGAGCCTAGAGGAGGGAATAGGAGAGGCAGAATAAGTGTCTTGAAAATGAAGATGGAGTGGGGCACCAAGGGGAACTTAATTTTCTCTATAATTTTGTCTCTGATTTGCTCTGTCTAAGGGTGTGTCATATTTATATAGGAAAGAATGTCATTGAATCACCCTTTGATCGCTGGCCCTTTGTGGACATTTCTCAGGAAGCTCATTCTTCACATGACCCAAATTTTGAGTTAGGTGGTGATCAGATCTAGATTTCCAAATTTACTGTGTAATTTACTGAGTTTAATAAAGAAATAATCCCTTACAATTATGTGATATCTTTCATCTTTAAACCTCAAAGCATTTTCTAACTACTAATAGACTAATAGACATGAACAGCCCCAGGGGTTTGCTGCTACTGGATCCATTTCTCTGCTGGATAAAAGTATAAGAGAGTTAGCTAACTTGCCAAGAGGGTGGATTATTATTATTATTATTATTATTATTATTATTATTTTTGAGACGGAGTCTCGCTCTGTCCGCCAGGCTGGAGTGCAGTGGCGCGATCTCAGCTCACTGCAAGCTCTGCCTCCCGAGTTTACGCCATGCTCCTGCCTCAGCCTCCAGAGTAGCTGGGACTACAGGCGCCCGCCACCTCGCCCGGCTAGTTTTTTTTGTATTTTTAGTAGAGACGGGGTTTTACCATATTAGCCAGGATGGTCTCGATCTCCTGACCTCGTGATCCGCCCGTCTCGGCCTCCCAAAGTGCTGGGATTACAGGCTTGAGCCACTGCGCCCAGCCGGATTATTATTTTTTAAAGACAGTTTTTATTATGGAATATTTTAAACACATACAGAAGTAGGGAGAACAGCATGAGGAACATCAATGTACCTACCATCCACCTGTCAACTTATTGCCTACCTTGTTTTACCCACTTCTACCCTCCCGTATGATTTTGATGCAAATATTGCATATCATACATTTTCATCCATAAATATTTCAATATATCCAAAATATAAGGAATCTTTTAAAAAAACATGATAGCAGTAACACACCGTAAACAATAAACAATAATTTCCTAATGGCAAGTAGTGAATCTATTCTCAAATTTCCAATTGTTCTATACATATCATAGATTTAAAATTTTTGTGTTTCTGAATCAAGATCTAAATATAGCTCACAATATTGTGCTTGGTTGATACGTCTTTTACATCTCTTTAAACTTATAGGTTCTCTCTCTCTCTCTTGCACGTTATTTGGTGGAGTCGAGTCTTTTGTTCTGGGGAGCTCTCACACTGAGTTTTTTCTGATCGAATCCTCATGTATAATTTAACAGATTCCTCTCATCTCTGCATTTTATGTAAATTGGTAGCTAGATCTGGAGGCTTGATCAGAATGGAGTTTGATTTTTTTTGGCAAGACACCTTTATAGGTGGTGGTGTTTTCTTCTAACTGGAGGCAGATAATGTCTGATTGCCTTTTTTTTGGTGCTGTTAGCAGTTGTTCATGATCTATACTCAGAGACATGAATTTATTAGAGGTTACTTCATTTCTTGTTAATGGAATTATATCTATAAAGAGAAACTTTTCTTTAGCATTTGGTTGTTCTGAAGTACATTTTGAATTGGAAAGAAAAATGCTTAGTTCTCTTCCTTTATTTACTAATTTTCAAAATAACGAGTTGATTTAGTAGTATCAGTAATAAATTGGTTAGCTAACAGTTACCAATTAAATTATTTAATATAGCTTTATTGAGGTCTCACTGACGTAAACGGTGTATAAATTGATGAGTTCTGGCAAATCCATATGCCTGTGAAACCGTCATTACAATAATAAAAATGAATATATTACTCACAAGTTAGGTTTTGAAAGTATTATTGTAAACTGGTAGATTTATTTATTGATTTATTTTTATTTTGTTAGATGGAATCTTGCTCTGTCACCCAGGCTGGCACATTGCATCTTGCCTTCTGGGTTCAAGCGAGTCTCCTGCCTCAGCCTCCCGAGCAGCTGGGATTGCAGGCACACACCACCATGCCCAGCTAATTTTTTTTGTATTTTTAGTAGAGATGGGGTTTCACTATGTTGGCCAGGCTAGTCTTGAACTGACCTCAAGTGATCTGCCCGCCTTGGCCTCCCAAAATGCTGGGATAACAGGCATAAGCCACTGTGCTCGACCAAACTGGCAAATTTAAATGTGTATATTTTCCACCATTTTAGTTATTATTCTTTTTGAAGCTTGAATTTCTCCAATTTTGAACAATGGGAGCTTATTGGGGTTATCCTTTATTTTTATTTAGTTTTTATTTTTACTTTTTGAGACAGGCTCTTGGTTCCATCATCTCAGGCTGGAGTGCAGTGGCGCAATTATGGCTTACTGCAGCTTCAACCTCCTGGGCTCAAGTGATCCTCCCACCTCAGCCTCCTGAGTAGCTGGACCTACAGGCACATGACATGACACTTGGCTAATTTTTAATTTTTTTGTAGAGATGGGGTTTTGCCATGTTGCCCAGGCTGGCCTCAAACTTCTGGAGTCAAGGGATCCACCCGCCTTGGCCTCCCGAAATTCTGGGATTACAGGCATAAGCCACTGTGTCTGACCTCCTTTAGTCTTTTTTTTTTTTTTGAGGTATCACCCAAGCTGGAGTGCAGTGGCGTGATCTCGGCTCACTGCAACCTGCAACCTCCACCTGCTGGGTTCAAACGAGTGTAGCTCAGCCTCCCGAGTATCCTGAGTGACTGGGATTACAGGAGTGCACCACCAGGCCCAGCTATTTTTTTTTGTATTTTTAGTAGAGGTGGGGTTTTGCCATGTTGCCCAGGCTGGTCTCAGACTACTTGACCTCAAGTTATATGCCCATCTTGGACTCCCAAAGTGCTGGGATTACAGGTGTGAGCCACCATGCCGGGCCCTCTTTTGATTTTTTTGAAACGACTCTCATAGTCTTTGTTAATCTTGCCAATTTCTTATGAGAGGGTGCTCCAGACCTGATATCAGCCTTTTTTCCAAGGAGCCCTGCATCCTCTCGGTGGGAAAGGGGGAACTTCATCTATTATATGGTGTTAAACAAAGGAGCAAAATCCAACATGATATTTAGGGTGGGTTCACAGGCTTACAATGCAAAGCTGCTTTACCAAGCAACTCTGTAATTACCACTTTTGTTTGTATAGTGCCTTTCACTGAAGCAAGTTTACAGGATCAAATTTCATCTTGGGGACAATTCCAGGATGGAAGAAGAAGGTTAGAGAGATTATTATCCCATTTTATAGTTGGGGAAACAGGTAAAATTGTTGTGGCTTATCCATTATGTTTTAAAAAGCTAAGGGCAAGTTGAATAGAATCTAGCTTCCTAACAATGAAAACAGTGGTTCTCATCTTGTTGCTAGGGGTACCCTGGATTTCACAGCTTCACTTATTATTACTTTTTAATAAAGGGGCTAGAAAGCTTCAAGCAATAGGAAGGAAGGAACACCAGAACTTTCCTTCCTTCTTTTCCTTTTCATTTTCCTCTTTTTCTAACTCTCCCTTTTAAATTTTCTAAGTTTCTGAAGGAGCTGGAAAAACATGAAGACGGGGATGAAAAACTGGGAATTACAGAATCCTGGGCTTAGAAGAGCCCTTTAAAAAAGTTTCAGCCCAACCCCGTCCATCTAGACAGCACTGTACTTGGGCTGAATCCAAAGATATGGGCAGTTCCCCATTTAGAAAGATGCAGTGAAGAGTATTCCACTGTGAACTAAGTCAAATTAGAGTTACAAAAACAAATCCCCAAATAGCAGCTTTAAGTTTATGAAAACGAATCCAAGTCTAAGTGCTTAGAGAGAAAGAAATGACCGTGTGTAAACAGTGGCATGAAGCCAGCGACGGTTGTCTAGGTAGGAAAAGGGCCTGTGCAAGCAGCTCTGCCTTGGATTTCACTGTGTCCACAACTGAAGAAATGGAAAGGCAGCTTGTTTGTGCTAGCTACAGAATTAGCTAGCTATTAACTATTAATTGGCTTAACAGATACTGCACCTTCAATGGCGGCCATGAAGAAACATCATAGATTTAGCTTCCCTAGAGTTCTTTAAATCTGTGTAGGATTAGGGCAAGAATTAGAGATTCTGGGGTCTGGGCAGTGAATGCAGGAATTGGAAACCCTTTATATATCATCCTGGGCAGTGTTTCCCAAACAAGTGTTCCACCAGTAACGGTATTCCACAGTGAATAAGGGAAATAAGAATATAGCCCTTCTTGGTCAGCACTTTGGGAGGCTCAGGGGGGAGGCGTGCTTAAGCCCAGGAGTTTGAGACCGGCCTAGGCAACATAGTAGGATCTTGTCTCTACAAAAAATAAAATAAAAAATTAGCCAGACTGGGTGTGCTGGCTCACACCTGTAATCTCAGCACTTTGGAAGGCTGAGACAGGAGGATCACTTGAGCTCAGGAGTTCAAGATCAGCCTGGGCAACATAGTAAGACCTCATATCTATACACACACACACACACACACACACACACACCCCACAAAATTATCCAGGCGTGGTGGTGCACGCCTGTGGTCTCAGCTACTTGGGTGGCTGAGGTGGGCGGATCGCCTGAGCCCAGGAGTTTAAGGCTGCAGTGAGCTATGATTGTGCACTGCACTCCAGCCTGGGTGAGAGAATGAGACCCTGTCTCAAATATATATATATATATATATATATCCCTTCTCAAAAGTTTTTAAAACATATCATTATGTTAAAGGCTCTGAGAAGTCTTGAAGGAAACAAATATACTGACCTTTGTTGAAATCAGTTTCCTCGGATGTACTTGACGGTAAAGTCTCCCCGTCCCCACTTTTTTGGTCCATACCTATGAACTTGTAGACATAAGCACACAATGAATGAATAATTTTACAGATGTTGGTGTGGATATTTTCTTTTGCAGATGAGGAAAATGGGGCTCAGGGAGGTGAAGTAACTTATTTGGGAGTCACAGAGTGAGTTACTGGGAGACCAGAAAGAAGTAGAACAGGAAGCAAAGCCTTTGCAATGAGACAGACCTGGATTCAAATTCTGACTCCGTGGTTTTCTGACTATGGGATCTTGGATAGTTATTTTTTTCTGAACCTCAATTTTCATATTTGTAAAATGAGCAATATAATGCCTGTGTCTTGGTGTGGTTATATGGTAAGTTTGTCACGAATTGGTGGTTAGCTTGAGAGAATCATTTGCAAGTGCAGGTATCCGATGAACAAGAACAAGGTAGGTGCTGGGCTAACTGTGAAATGACTGAGATCCCATAGATGTGGGCCTGGGTTACTTGTGGGATTGACTCTAGACTAAGACCTGGGGTGGTGAGTGCTGCTACTTCAGAAGGAGAAGGAGGTGGGCCAAGGCTGAGAACCAGGCTAATTGGCAGTTCCCCATTAGGAAGTGTGGTTGGAAGGCAGAAACAATGCCCTGCCTCCACCCCCTTCTTCCCCACATTACAAGCAAAGCACCTGGGCTAGTAGAGGAGAATCTGACTCAGCAGATAGTCTGGCCCAGGGAGAGGCAAACATTGTTCATCTTGATTTCTATGTTGGCGAAAACTTGGGATGTCTTTATTCTTTATTTATTTTTAGTTTTTAGTTTTTCTTTCCAGGGGCGTTGCAAGGATGTCTTACATTGTTGCAGAGAAAATAGAATGTTGACTTACATTATTGCTGAGGACATAGAATGATGACTTACATTTTGTTAATTATGTAGCTGTTTGCATGTATCATCAGGTTTCACTCTATTAGACTTTGGAAAACCTATATGTAACCATTCTGGAGTGGAGATTTTAGCCTGAGATGAGGACGTTGGAGTGTGATCTGCCTTAAAGGCAATTAGAGCTGATATTTACATAGTGTTTTCTCTATTCCGGAAAGTCCACCCTGTTCTCCCCACCTCCTTCAACAGACTCCCATTCAGGCTCAGCTCCCTACCTTTCTGCTTCCAGACTCCTGTGTGCATGTGTCCTTGAAAGCACTCAAACAGTGAAAGAGTGTGGAAATTCGGTTTCTTCCCAGCCTACGAACACTTTGAGAGAGCAGGAACTCAGCAGAATCTTCAGCTCCCAGAGCAACCCTTGCTTAGAGTCAATGGTTTGTAAATGAGAGTTGAGTAAATACATGAATGATGAACAAATGATGCTCTGCTCTTCAGGGACAAAACCTTTTTACATCTTCTTCTTATTGAATCCCTATAGAGCACTGTTTTTCTTTCAGAGATGGGATCATCGTTTGCAGATCATTTTACAGATGAAGGGGAGGAGCCTGACTGATAAATAAAATACCATAATTTGGAATATCTAAATGAGTACTGTCCCCCTTTACAACATGCTGTAGATGGCATTGTCAGAGGTACATTCTCTCACCTATTCTCAGTGGTCATACTCTGTCATTTTAGAGTAGATTTCACTTTTGAAATCAGCTCCTTCATTTGGAGTGAAGGCTGGTGAAAGGATGTGAGTAACCAAAAATGGAAGATGCTATTTCAGGTTTTTTTTTTTTTTTTTTTTTTTTTTCCAGACAGGGTCTCACTCTGTTAGGCAGGCTGGAGTACAATGGCGTGATCTCAGCTCGCTGCAACCTCTGCATCCCGATAGGCACAAGCACTCCACCTGCTTCAGCGTCCCAAGTAGCTGGGGCTACAGGCACGCACCACCATGCCTGGCTAATTTTTGTATTTTCTGTAGAGACAGGGTTTCACCATGTCAAGACCCAGGCTGGTCTTGAACTCCTAGACTCAAGCAATCTGCCTGCCTTTGACTCTCAAAGTGATGGGATTACAGGGGTGAGCCACCATGCCAGTCCTCTTTCAGATTTAAAAGAAAAGTTTCATGTGACACAAATAGGAAGTAAACCCACAGAGAAATTTCAAACCATGTGAGCAACATAGAATAAGCATGTGGACTTCAGAGGGGAGAACATTCGATTGTAAATTCTAGTGCATTGGTTTGAAAAAAAAAATCTCCGTAATCTAGAATCATACCTTTCAGAGCCTGGTTCAAACAACAAATAAGAGTGATAGATTCAGTCCTTTAAAATGTGCTTTCTGTTCTGGCCAGGCCCCCAGTTCGGGCTCCTGGGTTGGCTCCCCTGCAGCCGCTGATAACATCCAGAGCCCTTTCCCGGCATTGTTCTGAATGTCATTGATGTTAAGCAAATGGGAAAGGAAATGTAATTCAGAGCTCACAAAGCTAAGGGGAACTGATTTTCAAGTTTATGTTCAAATCCATGGCACAAACACATATGCATTTTAACGAACTAGGGATGTGAGGATGGAGTTACTGCCTTTGGATCTCTTCTTTCCTGTTAATGGGAAAACGCTTTTTAATTAATGTTTTTGAAACTTGTTTAACTGCATGAAGAGACTTGTTCCCATGCATGTTTGGTGCAATGCCTTCCTATACTGTAGTGGGAAAAGAATGTGTAAATAAAGCCCTGGAAAATCAAAAGTCTCATTAATTCTGACTGTATTTAATTCTGCAAACATTTATTAAATGCTTGCCTGTTCCAGGCGGTGCAGCGGGAACTGGGTATGGGATGAGGAGTAGGACAGTGTTCATGCCCTAAAGCAGTTTACAGTCTGATGAGACAATTGAGAAGTATGCAACTAAATGCTGAAATCAGATGCTAAAACGTTTTTGTTTTTTTGTTTTTTAAAAAAGGTAGGAAAGCAGGGGGGAGGATGGGAAAAGAATTCATACAACAAGTGACATTTTAGTTGAATCTTAAAGGACAGGTGAACTCTTGATTGAGTTAGGAATTGGAGTGGGATGGGTCATGATGAAGCATAAAAGAGAATAAATGAAGACTTGGAAAAGGCAGATGCTACTGGCAGAATGCTGCCTGATGCAGCCTCCCTGATCACTGGTGGGTGCAGGGAAGAGGAGAAGCATTACGCTTCTCCATTTTCAGGAGAGTAGAGGCGTTTGTCCAGAGTGGACGCTGGAACTAGTCTCGGCTCTTACTAAATGTGATTTGATCGTCTCTCAGACCTGATTTCAGGCAGCAATCCTGCAGAGATTGTGCTCGTAAACTTATTCACACTAAGATGACTTCGCAGCAGAAGTCTCTTTAACATTTTTGAAAAAATATTAATGGGTACATAATGGTTGTACATATTTATGGGAATGCATGTGAGATTTTGATGTAAGCATACAATGTGTAATGAGCAAATTTGGGTAATTGGGATGCCCATCACCTCAAGCATTTATCACTCTGTGTACGTGTGTGTGTGTGTGTGTGTGTGTGTGTGTGTGTGTGTGAGACAAACATTCCAATTCCACTTTTCTGGTTATTTTGAAAAATATAATAAATTTTTTTAGCTGCAGTAACCCCATTTTGCTACTAAACACTAGATCTTATTTCTTCCATCTAATTGTATTTTTGTACCCATGGAAGTTTTAATTCCCTACTTTTTCTTATTATATTTACATCATTTTACATTATTTATTTATTGATTTATTGTGATGCCCAGGCTGGAGTGCAGTGCAATTATGGCTCACCGCAGCCTTGACCTCCTAGTCTTAAGCAGTCTTTCCACTTCCCTGATTAGCTGGGACTGCAGGCATGCACCACCAAACCCAGTTAATTTAAAACAATTTTTTTGGTAGAGACAGGGTCTTGCCATGTTGCCCAGGCTGGTCTCTAACTTCTGGCCTCAAGCAATCCTCCTGCCTTGGCCTCCTGAAGTGCTGGGATTACAGGCATGAGCCACAACACCTGGCCAACACAGTGATTTACTCAGTCATTTACTTATCTCTTTTACAGGTGGAATTTTATACTTTGAGCAAGAGGTCTTTAAGGAAAATACTTTTGACCAGGGGATGTTGCTGGAGCACATGAGGTCACAGTGGGTAAGTGAGCATCAGGGACTTTGACTGTGAAGGGGGTGCATTTGGGGACATAGGAAAGGAGCCTATTGACAAGGCGTGAGAAGGGGTTGATGGTTTTGCATCTAATCTTGCTATTCACCGGTGAGTTTCATTTTGCTGTGGTCCCTTTATGCATGCGCTACTCTTTGATTTCCGTCCTCTCCCATCTTCCTCTGCTTTTAACTCCACCTGCTTTTTCCAGATCCAACACTATCATACATACACCATATGGCATAATGTTATAATTTGGCAAAAACCAGTGACGTGAAATTGAACTCTCCCTTCTACCTCCTTTTCCTATCCTCTTCCTTCTGTTGCTAGTTAATATACTTCATGGTTATGTGGGAGGCTCACACAGCTGGTAGCCTGTTGAAGGAGCTGTAAAATGATGGAAGATGCCACTTTAGAAATAAACACATTGATCCTGCAAAATGCCTGAGCTCAAATCAACTGTGTGAGGGAAATCCAGCAGAGACCTGAAATAGATGAGTCCATTGTGATTGTGTTATTTGGCATTAAAGCAGATCTATTACACCATATGTCATACATCCGGTATCTCCAAGGCATGAAGTATGCCACTGAAGAGCATTTTTAAAATAACAGAGCTTTATCATGTTTCAGAGAGAATTAACACTTTTCCATTTGCATTTTTATAAAACATGATTACTCTCTTGCCTTCATTTTGTCTTAGAGTATTATAGAAAGAATACAGGAACAACCTTTAAGCACATTTTTTTTTCTTTGTTTTAATCCAAAGCAAGCTTACAGAAAAGTTGAAAATAAAGTACAAATAATTTATTTTTCCTGAACCATTTGAGAGTG
Organism: Chlorocebus sabaeus; assembly: GCF_047675955.1. Taxonomy (NCBI): domain Eukaryota; kingdom Metazoa; phylum Chordata; class Mammalia; order Primates; family Cercopithecidae; genus Chlorocebus; species Chlorocebus sabaeus. Next base: position 25,750,594 of record NC_132911.1, on the reverse strand, counting down.
AATTGCTGACATAATGTTTCATCAGCCTTTTGATACTTGTAGGCTCAACTATGTCCCTCCAAAATTCATATGTTGAAGCCCTAACCCTCAGTATTTCAGAATATGACTGTATTTGTAGATTGGGTCTTTAAAAAGACAATTAAGTTAAAATGAGGCCATTGGGTGGGCCCTAATCCAATGTGCTGGTATCCTTGTAAAAAGAGGAGATTAGAATATAGACACATACAGAAGAAAGATGATGAGAAGACACAGGGAGAAGACAGCCATCTGCAAGCCAAGAAGAAAGGCCTTAGGAGAAACCAACCCTGCCAGAACCTTGATCTTGGACTTCTAGCCTTCATAACTTAAGAAGATACATTTCTGTTGTTTAAGTGACCCAGTCTGTGATATTTCGTTACAGCAGCCCAAGCTAACTAATACAATAGAGTACAGTACAGTATTCCCTCTTTATCTGCAGGAGAGGTGTTCCAAGACCCCCAGTGAATGCCTGAAATCACAGATAGTACTAAACCCTATGTATACTATGCACGAATTTCTTTTTCCTTCTTCCCAATCTCATGGATAGAAGATATGTTTTTACCATAGATCTTAGCAACTTCAGCATATTATTTTTTATTTCCTTATTAAGTCAAGAACTTTTATTCTTTCATGGAAAAGAAGCAGTTTTATGGCTTCTCTTTTGCATATCCAAATTGCCTGCTTCACTACTCTTGTGCTTTGGGGACATTATTAAGTACAAAGGTGACTTGAACCCAAGCAATGGGATACTGTGATAGTTGATAACCAAGGTGGCTCCTAAGAGACTCATGGATGGGGCTCATCTGTAGCGTGGATTTGCTGGACAAAGGGGAGATTCACATCCTGAGGAAGATGGAACTGCATGGTGCACGATTTCATCATGCTACCCATGATGGTGTGCTATTTAAAACTTATAAATTGTTTATTTCTGGAATTTTCCATTTAATATTTTCTGACCGCTGTTGACCATGGGTAACTGAAACCATGGAAAGTGAAACCAAGGTAAAGGGGGACTACTGTATCTAAGTGGACATTTCCTACAAACAAGGACATTGCCTTCAATAATTATTTGGCTGTTCCTGAATCATAACCTTTAGAATAAACTGGTACGAGTTAGCAAAATGTTTCCTTGAATTCTGTGCACTTTTATAGCAAATTATCAAACCAAAGGAGGGGGTCGTGGGAACTCCCATTATGTAACCAACTCTGCCAGAAGTGCAGGCATTAACCTCGGACTTGTGACTAACATCTGAAGTGGGAGCAGTCTTGTGGAACTGAGCCCTGCAACTTGCAGGGTTTGATGCTGTCTTAGTCTATTTTGTGTTGCCATTGTGAAAGAAAAACAGGATCTTGGAACCCCAGCTCACTATGCCAAAGGGTCAGTTAAGCTTGGAAACTGAATTATGCAACAAACAAACAACAAACAAACAAAAAACAACAAAAAAACTTGCCTTTCTGTTTGTTCCTAAACTATCTATCTAGCTGCAATGATCAAAGGCCACATAGCTGCCCAGGTAGTGCTTTCACAAATTACTTACAAGGAAATTCCTTGTGGGCCCTCAAATCTTTCAGTTAACTAATCCTAAAACAGAGTTCTGTTGAATCTCATCCTGATAATATAAATTAATAGCTTATATTCACAGGTATAGGACAAGGACAAGACTGGAGCCATCCCTCCACCCACCCCGTGACAAATGCATAATTGACTGCTTCCTCTACTTTATGTTTATCTTATGTAAAATGTAGATTTACTGAGCATGAGATGAATGCATAATTGACTGTTCCTCTACTCTGTTTATCTTATGTAAAATGTAGATTTATTGAGCATGAGGTGAATGCATAATTGACGGTTCCTCTACCTCCTCTTTTCATATGTACAATGTAGATTCAGTGAGCACTAATCAATGCCTCCCCAGAATGTAACTACCTGCCTCATTGCCTACCTTCCCTCCTTTATTTCTTTCCTCCTTCACCTCTTGGTTGCTCATTCCCCTTTAAATATTGAAGTCCTCAAATCTCTCAGAAAAGTCACAGATTACAGACGCTCCTGTGATTCATGGTCACTGCCCCTACCCCCTACAACCCAGATACATCCTCAACTTTGGCAAAATAAACCTCTAAATTGATTGAGACTTGCCTCAGTCTTTTTTCGAGGTTGGGCATCTGCATCTGGTGAGGGCCTTCAGCTGCTTCCACTCACAGAGAAGGTGAAGGGAAGCCAGCGTATGCAGAGATCACATGGTGAGAGAGGAAGCAGGAGAGAGGCAGAAGGTGCCCGGCTCTCTCTAACAACCAGCTCTCACAGAACTAACAGAGTGAAAACTCACCCACTCCCCACCCCCAGGAAAGGCTGTGATCTATTTATGAGGACGAACCGAACATCTCCTAGTATACCAACCACCATTATATTTGGGATCAAATTTCAACATGAGTTTTGGTGGGGACGAATAAACCATAGCAGATGTTAACTCCAGAAAATTAGTGTCAAAATTGAAGGACACCCAGTTGGTGTCTCTGCTGAAAATTGGAGAATTGCTTGGTGGAAAAAAACCCATATATTTGTTGTCAGAAGTGTTGAGGATAGAGAAAAATGGAATTGTTTTTTCTTTCCTTTTAGGCACCCTATACTAAACATGCATTCACTTCTTGCCTGCTGGGCTCTGAATTCTGCTCTGGTACCCCCATCCCCACACTCACTTTGTCCCACCTACCTTACTCTGCCCCTCCTAATGGCTTTAGGACTAAATTGTTTCAGGATGGGAAGAGAAAGGGAAAAAGGAAGAAGAAGAGAAAAAAATCACTTATAAACTCACTCACCTAAAGCAACTACTTTCATTTTAGTTCACTGCCAGCCTTGACCTAGCATATATACAGACAGTCCCCAACTTACAATGGTTCAACTTACTTTTTTTTTTTTAACTGTACAATGGTGCAAAAATGAGGCACATTTGGTTGAAACCACACTTTTTGAATTTTGGTCTTTTCCCAGGCAAGTGATATATGGAATGATACTCTCTTGTGATGCTGAGCCAAATCATCTGACACAAAGTCTATTTTTTAATAAAGTGTTGACTATCTCATGTAATTTATTGGATACTGTACTTAAAGTGTTCTGAGCATGTTTAAGTAGGGTAGGTGATATGGCTTGACTGTGTCACCATGCAAATCTCATCTTGAATTGTGACTCCCACAATTCCCATGTGCTGTGGGAGGAACCCAGTGGGAGGTGATTTAATTATGGGAGCGGGTCTTTCCTGCATTGTTCTCATGATGGTGAACGAGTCTCACAAGATCACATGGTTTTAAAGATGGGAGTTTCGCTGCACAAGCTCGAGCTCTCTCTTTGCCTGCCACCATCCATGTAATATGTGACTTCCTTCTCCTTGCCTTCTGCCATTATTGTGAGACCTCCGCAGCCATGTGGAATGTAAGTCTGTTAAACCTCTTTTTCTTTCCAGTCTAGAGTATGTCTTTATCAGCAACATGAAAACGGACTAATACAGTAAGTTGGTACCAGATGAGTAGGGTGCTGCTGAAAGATACCCAAAAATGTGGAAGTGACTTTGGAACTGGGTAACAGGCAGAGGTTAGAGGGCTCAGAAGAAGACAGGAAAATGTGGGAAAGTTTGGAATTTCCAAGAGACTTGTTGAATGGCTTTGACAAAAATACTGATAATGATATGAATGATAAGGTCCAGGTTGAGGTGGTCTCGGATGGAGATGAGGAACTTGTTGAGAACTGGAGCAAAGATGACTCTTGTTATGTTTTAACCAAGAGACTGGCAGCATTTTGCCCCTGCCCTAGAGATTTGTGGAACTTTAAATTTGAGAAAGATGATTTAGGGCATCTGGCAGAAGAAATTTCTAAGCAGCAAAGCATTCAAAAGGTGACTTGGGTGCTGCTAAAAGCATTCAGTTTTAAAAGAGAAACAGAGCATAAAAGTTTGGAAAATTTGCACTCTACAATGTGATAGAAAAGAAAATCCCATTTTCTGAGGAGAAATTCAAGCTGGCTGCATAAGTTTGCATAAATAATGAGGAGCTGAATGTTAAGCCAAGACAATGGGGAAAATGTCTCCAATGTCAGAGTTCTTCATGGCAGCCCCTCCCATCACAGGCCCAAAGGCCTAGGAAGAAAATATGGTTTTGTGGGTCAGGCTCAGGGTCCCCGTGCTATGTGCAGTCTAGGGACTTAGTGGTCTGCATCCCAGCCACTCCAGCTGTTACTAAAAATGGCCGAGGTGCAGCTCAGGCCACAGCTTCAGAGGGTACAAGCCTCAAGCCTTGGCAGCTTCCATGTTATGTTGGGCCTGTGGGTTCACAGAAGTCAATAATTGAGGTTTGGGAACCTCTGCCTAGATTTCAGAGCATGTATGGAAATGCCTGGATGTCCAGGCAGAAGTCTGTTGCAGGGGTGGGGCTCTTATGGAGAACCTCTGCTAGGGTTGTGCTGAAGGGAAATGTGGGGTTGGAGCGTCCACACAGAGTCCCTAATGGGGCACTACCTAGTGGAGCTATGAGAAGAGGGCCATAGTCCTCCAGTCCCCAGAATGATAGATCCACTGACAGCTTGCACTGTGTGCCAGGAAAAGCTGCAGCTGCAGGAAAATCTGCAGACACTCAACACCATCTCGTGAAAGCAGATGGGAGGGAGGCTGTACTCTGCAAAGCTACAGGGGCCGAGCTGCCCAAGACCATGGGAACCCACCTCTTGCATCTGTGTGACTTGGATGCAAGACCTGGAGTCAAAGGAGGTAATTTTGGAGCTTTAAGATTTGACTGCCCTGCTGGATTTCAGACTTGCTTGGGGCCTGTAGTCCCTTTGTTTTGACCGATTTCTCCCCTTTGGAACATGCCTGTAACCCCATTGTATCTAGGAAGTAACTAACTTGCTTTTGATTTTACAGGCTGATATGGCTTGGCTGTGTCCCCACCCAAATCTCATCTTCAATTGTACTTCCATAATTTCCACATGTAGTGGGAGGGACATGGTGGGAGATAATTTGAATCATGGGAGTGGTTTCCTCCATACTGTATTCATGGTAGTGAAGAATTTTCATGAGATCTGATGGTTTTATCAGGGGTTTCTGCTTTTGTATCTTCCTCATTTTCTCTTGTTGCCACCATGTAAGAAGTGCCTTTTGCCGGGTGCGGTGGCTCAAGCCTGTAATCCCAGCACTTTGGGAGGCCGAGACAGGCGGATCACGAGGTCAGGAGACCGAGACCATCCTGGCGAACACGGTGAAACCCCATCTCTACTAAAAAATACAAAAAACTAGCCGGGCGAGGTGGCAGGTGCCTGTAGTCCCAGCTACTCAGGAGGCTGAGGCAGGAGAATGGCATAAACCTGGGAGGCTGAGCTTGCAGTGGGCTGAGATCTTGCAGTGGGCTGAGATCTGGCCACTGCACTCTGGGTGACAGAGTGAGACTCCGTCTCAAAAAAAAAAAAAAAAAAAAAAAAAAAGAAGTGCCTTTTGCCACCCACCATGATTCTGAGGCCTCCCCAGCCATGTGGAACTGTAAGTCCAATTAAACCTCTTTTTCTTCCCAGTCTCGGGTATGTCTTTATCAGCAGCATGAAAACGGACTAGTACACAGGCTCATAGGTGGAAGGGACTTACCTTGTCTCAGATGAGGTGTTGAATTGTGGACTTTTGAGTTAATGCTAAAATGAGTTAGGACTTTGGGGGACTGTTGGGAAGGCATGATTAGTTTTGAAATGTGAGGACATGAGATTTGGGAGGGGCCATGGGTAGAATGATATGGTTTGGCTGTGTCTCCACCCAAATATCATCCTGAATTGTAACTCCCACAATTCCCACATGTCATGGGAGGAGCCCGGTGGGAGGTGATTGAATTATGGGGGCAGGTCTTTCCTGTGCTGCTCTTGTGATAGTGAATGAGTCTCATGGGAACTGATGGTTTTAAAACAGGAGCTGCCTTGCACAAGCTCTCTCTTTGCCTGCCACCATCCATGTAAGATGTGACTTGCTCCTTCTTGCCTTTTGCCATGATCATGAGACCTCCCCAGCCTTGTGGAACTGTAACTCTGTTAAACTCTTTTTCTTTCCAGTCTTGGGTACGTCTTTATCAGCAGTGTGAAAATGGACTGACACAGTATACTAATGCAATATTCACTAGAATGGCTAAAATGTAATAGTTTGACCACACTGAATGTTGGCAAAGGATATGGAAGAACTGGAACTCTGTACTGCTGATAGGAATGTAAATTGATGCAATTGTTTTGAAAACATTTGAAACATTAAACACATTCCTCTCACATGACCTAGACATTCCACTTGTAGGTATTTCCCCAAGAAAAAAGAAATCATATGTCTACACAAAGACTTGTACGTGAATATTAATGTCATCTTTATTTGTAATTGCCTAAAACTGGAAACAACAAGCAAATGTCCATCAGCAGGTAAGTGGATATGCTATGATACACACATGATACTACACAGCAATAAAAAGGAATGAAGTACTGCTACATGAAGCAACATGGATGAATCTCAAAATAATTATGCTGAGAAGACAGGTAAAAAGACAGACAAAAAAAATTATACATACTGTATGATTCCATCACTAAAAAAGTCCTAGAAAATGCAAACTAATTGGCCAGAACGCAAATTAATGGTTACCTTGGGTCAGGGGCTGGTGCCAGAGAGGGATGGATGACAAAGAGACATAAGAAAGTTTTGGGGATGATGAATATGTTGATTATTTTGATTGTGGTGATATTCTTATAAATGTGTGTGTGTGTGTGTGTGTGTATATATATATATATGTCAAAACTCATCCAAGAACATGCTTTAAATATGTGCAGCTGATTGTGTATCAATTATACCTCACTAAAGCTAACAAAGTAAATAAACAAATAAATGAACATAGTAACCTATATACTGTTTTTACTATACACTGTTTTTACACACTAGGAATAACTACTTAGAAAATATAAAGGAAAAAATGTCTTATTCACCATGCCTATACAAAATACAAAACGATTTATAATAAATGTAATAAGCAGTGTGGTAGAGATTGCCTGGAAAAGCCTATGCAAGTCTTTGTGAAACCACCTTTGCAAAAACTATGGCAGTGAGAGAAGCCTAGCATGACTGACTCCATCTTGCTTCTGGCTGCACAGGCTGGCTCTCCCTGGTCATTCCTGGGCGTAGGCCAAGTTAACCGTGGGAGGAATTTAGTTTACAGTTTAACTTGAAAGCAACGATGATAATAGTCTCTCCCTAAAACTAACCCCCTCCTAGCTCAGGGACTGAAGCTGCCTTTATAAAACTAATGAAAGACCCCAAGATTAGGATTATTGGGGAGATGAATTCTGTTAAAATGTAGGCATAGTTTTTATAATCCCTTACTGCTAACGAGTTATGTGGCTAGAGGTCACAAGATTTGTGACTTCCCGAAGTGTTCTTATAGTGTCAGTTCTTATAACATCAGTATTGTAGAACCTAAGATTGGTCTTTTGAGATGTTTTTCAGACTTTTGGTTTCTGGTAACCAACTGGTCCCACCTGGACCTGTGAATCATGACTCAACCGGTCCCAAGGCCTCCATCCAGAGGCACAATCAGTGCACAAGGACCCTTTTCAGCACCCCTATGATTTCATCCCCAGTCAGTTAGTGGCACCCATTCCCTAGCCCCCTGCCCACCAAATTATCCATAAATACCCTAGCCTCTGAGTTCTCTGGGAGGCTGATTTGAGTAATCGTAAAATTCCTGTCCTTCCACTTGGCTGGCCTTGCTTTAATTACACTTCTTCTGTACTGCAATACCACAGTCTTAGTGAATTGGTTTTGTCTGTTCAGTGGCAAAGAGGAACCCATCAGGGGACTGCATTTGTAACAATTTGAATCTTTGAAAATCTTCAGAAAAAAAACAGATTTGAATAAACAAGAAGACACAATATACTCATGACTATACTCATGAAGAGGGTGTAGTGGATGCTGTGATGTGCCACTGAGATTCCCCACTTGGAACGAGACCAAGGCACTCATTCCCTTTGCTGCTGAGAGTGTTGGCTGCCAATGGCTTATAGCTCAGTTGTTCTCCAGGAATCTCCCTCAATGAAAGCCACCTCTCTTAAGCTTAAGGCCTCTTCTTGCTGGGTAGTTCACCTCTAGTGAGACTGGTCAATGGGGGGAAGGAAGTTTTACAAAGGTCTGGTCCCCTTGCCTCAGTTTGGGATAACTATGATGTTCCATTTTAGCACCAGAACTCTATCTCCATGGGATCAACTGCTTTGTTGTGACTTCATTACACTTCAATGCTTCCTCTGCCTGATCCCACCTCCTTACTCCCAACGGTTCTTCCTAATAAATCTACTTATACAAATCTCCTTCTGAGTAGGCTTCCCAGGGAACTTGACCTACAACAAAGGATAAGGGTGTCAATTATACCCAAGTCAATTTAATGCAATTTCTCATCAGAATAACAGTGAAATAATTTTATTAAGTGAAAATAGCTAAGAAATTGAGGGTAGGGGCAGGATAAGAAAAACAAAATTGTACTTTAAGACCAGAAATTGAATTTTGTTATGAAGCTATGATAATTTAAACAGCACATTAATGGTACGATAATAGAAAAACAGTCAATGAAACAGAAGAGAAAACACTGTATTCACTATAAATAACCTCCAAGAGGACATTATCTTTCTGGAATTTTCTCTCTACTACCATGACTCTTTGAATCCTGTCTTTTCCCTAAGGATATTGATTCCTTGGAACTGTTTTATTTTTATTTATTTATTTTCTTTTGAGACTGGGTCTCACTCTGACATTCAGGCTGGAATGCAGTGGTGCAATCTCAGCTCACTGCAACCTCTGTCTCCCAGGCTCAAACGTTTTTCCCACCTCAGCCTCCCAAGTAGCTGGAACTACAGGCTTACGCCACCATACCTGGCTGATTTTTCTATTTTTTGTAGAGACAGGATTTCACTGTGTTGATCAGGCTGGTCTCAAACCCCTGGGCTCAAGTAATCCTCCCACCTTGGCCTCCCAAAGTGCTAGAATTACAGGCATGAGTCACCATACCTGGCCTCCTTAGAACTATTTTTAATGGAAGCTACTCATTCTCTCATATGGACACCAGTGGTGGTATTTGCATTCCCCCAACTCCCTAATAATTTTATCAGGACATTATTTTTACCTCCTCTTACTAAATCACTTTTTTTTGTAGGTTCCAGCCATTTTATTACTCCTCCTTTTAGTTTTCTCATTAATATTCTACCAAAGTGAGCATTGTATGTCTACATCCATTGAGCACTTTAACACCTGGTTGAGTCTTTCTTCCCACCTTAGCATCTGCTGCAATCTTAAGTAAATTTAATATCTGCTATTAGGTCTAACATTTAAGTCTCTAATCCATCTTGAATTAATTTTCATATAAGGAATAAGGAAAGGATCCAGTTTCAGCTTTCTACTTATGGCTAGCCAATTATCCCAGCACCATTTATTAAATAGGGAGTCCTTTCCCCATTTCTTGTTTTTCTCAGGTTTATCAAAGATCAGATGGCTGTAGATGTGTGGTATTATTTCTGAGGACTCTGTTCTGTTCCATTGGTCTATATCTCTGTTTTGGTATCAGTACCATGCTGTTTTGGTTACTGTAGCCTTGTAGTATAGTTTGAAGTCAGGTAGCGTGATGCCTCCAGCTTTGTTCTTTTGACTTAGGATTGTCTTGGAGATGCAGGCTCTTTTTTGGTTCCATATGAACTTCAAAGCAGTTTTTTCCAATTCTGTGAAGAAACTCATTGGTAGCTTGATGGGGATGGCATTGAATCTATCTAGAAGAAAACCTAGGTAATACCATTCAGGACATAGGCATGGGCAAGGACTTCATGTCTAAAACACCAAAAGCAATGGCAACAAAAGCCAAAATTGACAAATAAGATCTAATTAAACTAAAGAGCTTCTGCACAGCAAAAGAAAGTACCATCAGAGTGAACAGGCAACCTACAGAATGGGAGAAAATTTTTGCAATCTACTCATCAGACAAAGGGCTAATATCCAGAACCTACAAAGAACTCAAACAAATTTACAAGAAAAAAACACAAAAAACCCCATCAAAAAGTGGGCAAAGGATATGAATAGACATTTCTCAAAAGAGGACATTCATACAGCCAACAGACACATGAAAAAATGCTCATCATCACTGGCCATCAGAGAAATGCAAATCAAAACCACAATGAGATACCATCTCACACCAGTTAGAATGGCAATCATTCAAAAGTCAGGAAACAACAGGTGCTGGAGAGGATGTGGAGAAATAGGAACACTTTTACACTGTTGGTGGGATTGTAAACTAGTTCAACCATTATGGAAAACAGTATGGCGATTCCTCAAGGATCTAGAACTAGAAGTACCATATGACCCAGCCATCCCATTACTGGGTATATACCCAAAGGATTATAAATCATGCTGCTATAAAGACACATGCACACGTATGTTTATTGTGGCACTATTCACAATAGCAAAGACTTGGAATCAACCCAAATGTCCATCAGTGACAGACTGGATTAAGAAAATGTGGCACATATACACCATGGAATACTATGCAGCCATAAAAAAGGATGAGTTTGTGTCCTTTGTAGGGACATGGATGCAGCTGGAAACCATCATTCTCAGCAAACTATCGCAAGAACAGAAAACCAAACACTGCATGTTCTTACTCATAGGTGGGAACTGAACAATGAGATCTCTTGGACTCGGGAAGGGGAACATCACACATCGGGGCCTATCACAGGGAGGGGGGATGGGGGAGGGATTGCATTGGGAGTTATACCTGATGTAAATGATGAGTTGATGGGTGCTGACGAGTTGATGGGTGCAGCACACCAACATGGCACAAGTATACGTATGTAACAAACTTGCACGTTATGCACATGTACCCTAGAACTTAAAGTATAATTAAAAAAATAAAATAAATAAAAAAATTTAATATCTGCATGGACAACAAATACCCTAACCTGTTAATGCTTTAACTCAATGGCAATGAACTCCAACTTTCTTCTCCCTGAAACCTACGCCCATGGTCATAGTGGCCCCTTCATCATGAGGAATGGCTCTGTTTCTAAAACCTTAAACTCAAACACATCTATGACCACAGTCTCCTCCCTTCCTCTTTTTCCACAACTTTTATTCTTTTAAGTGTATACCAAAAAGTATCTGAGCAGGTCTCAATCAATTTAGAGGTTTATTTTGTCAAGTTTGAGGACCATGGCCCATGACACGGCCTCAGGAGGTCCCAAGAACATGTGCCCAAGGTTGTTGGCTTACGGCTTGGTTTTATACTTTTAAATGAGACAGAAATTCCAATGCAAGATACAAATCAATACTTGCAAGGTATACATTGGTGTGGAACATCTCAAAATGGAGGGGAATGGGGGCTTCCAGGTCATAGGTAGATTCAAAGATTTCCTGATTGGCAAATGGATGAAAGAGTTAAGCTCTGCCTGAAAAGTTGAGTTCAGCAACAAGAAATGCTTGTGTTTACTTATTTATTTTTTGAGATGGAGTCTTGCTGTGTCACCCAGGCTGGAGTGCAGTGGCATGATCTTGGCTCACTGCAACCTCCACCTCCCAGGTTCAAGCAATTCTCATGCCTCATCCTCCCAAGTAGCTGGGATTATAGGCATGTGCCACCACGCCTGGCTAATTTTTGTATTTTTAGTAAAGATGGAGTTTCACCATGTTAGCCAGGCCAGTCTCGAACTCCTGGCCTCAAGTGAATCACCCACTTTGACATCCCAAACTTCTGGGATTATGGGCTTGAGCCACTGTGCCTGGCCAGAAATGCTTGAGTTTAGATAAGGGGGTTGTGGAAGCCAAGGTTCTTGTCATGTACATGAAGCATCCAGGTAGCAGGCTTCAGAGAGAATGAATGGTGAATGTTTATTATCAGATCCTAAAAAATGTAGACTCTCTGGGAAAAGACCTATTAAGAGGAGATTCTCTACAGAATACAAATTTCCCTCACAAGAGACAACTTTGTGGGGCCATTTCAGAATATGTCAAATAAATATATTTTGAGGTAAAATACTTTGATTCCTTCAGGGCCTGTTATCTGTCATGTGTTGAACCTTGCATTTAATTGGGGTCTCTCAAGCCTACCTGAAGTTTCTTTCTTTCCTTTTGAACTTGAACCCATGTGGTTTACAAAGGCCTGATCCCTATCTATTTGGGACAACTATGAAGTTTCATCCCAGCTTCAGAACTCCCGTTATCAGACAGGAATGATATAGCATCATCACAGGAGAATAAAAACTCTACATAGCAGTTTCACATGACTAGAGGCTATGGGCTTAAGACCCTGAAACACCCATGTAGCCCAAGCGGGCTAAGACCAACTGGACCCAACATGGTGCTGGATTCAACCTAGGTTTCACTTGGATCCTCATTATATGCTCATTAACATACTCAATTACACACCCACCAGTGCCAGGATAATTTTGGGAACACCCATATTTGGTGTAATAATGCGTGGCAACCACAGTTCCAAGAAATCGCCATCTTTTTCCAGGAATTTTTATGACTATTCCATACCTTGGTTAAAGAAACCCATAAAGGTAGCAGTCCCAAACTCCTTTATGTGTGATTCTCTCTTGAGTATGCCTGTACTCCTCTTTCTTGAGGATGTACTTTTCACTTTGCAATAAATTTCCATACTTCCACTATTTTCTGACTTTTCTTTGACTTTCTTCTCATGATGGTGTCAAGAGCCTGGACACTGGCTGGGGTTGAAGTCCCACCAGTGTTTGGGGGCCTACCCTGGTATCACCTGGACTCATAGAGTCTATTCTCAATTCCTTCCAGCCCATGCTCTGCAATGCTGCCAGAGGAGCCTATCTAAATGATGGTTTTCATCAAGTTATTCATCTGTTAAGGCATTTCCTTATCACCTTTATCATGAAGCCTAAACTCACTGGTCTGGCACACAAGGCCTGCCATGGTCAGACTCCAGACTTCCCCTCTGACTTCTCCTCTTCTCACTCTTGTGTTCCCACCATGATGACGCGCATAATGGTTTATCCCCTCATGAGTTGCATATCCTGCGCCTCCACCTGGGAGACCTCCCTACACTCATCTTACCTCTTTGCAGACCTGCTTCCCAGCCAGCAATGATTACTCCTCCCTGAAAATCTCCATTGTCGCTCATACATATCTAAGGCACTCGACGCTCTGTGTGGAAACTATTTCAGTGTTAGAGTCGCCTACCAGACTGTTAACATGTCATGTTCAGGGAGTTGAGAGTGGCATCTTCGAAATTACATCACTGCACCTATCACACAGTATGTGACACAAGGCATATATTAGGCAAACAGCTTGGCTGAAACCGAGGAAGAATGCAAGGAAGAAGGCTTTGGGCTTGGATTCCAACAACCTGAATCCCAGTCCTAGCTCCATTACTTACCTGTTAAGTGACTGAAGGTGGTGATTTTCCTCATCTGTCTTTTTTTTTTTTTTTTTTTGAGATGGAGTTTCACTCTGTTGCCCAGGCCGGAGGACAGTGGTACAATTTCAGCTCACTGAAACTTCCAACTTCTGGGTTCAAGTGATTCTCCTGCCTCAGCCTCTTGAGTAGCTCAGATTACATGCACATGCCACAATGCCTGGCTAATTTTTTTTGCATTTTTAGTAGAGACAGGGTTTCGCCATGTTAACCAGGTTGATCTCAAACTCCTGACCTCAAGGGATCCACCCGCCTTGGCTTTCCAAAGTGCTGGGATTACAGGCATGAACCACCCCACCTGACCAATCTTTCTGATACATATTTACTTCCACCTGGAAATAGACATAGTAATAGCTACTCTACAGGGTGGCTTTAAGGAGAAAATGAGAGAACAATGTGAAATGCACAAGATAGTTCCTGATATACAATGAGTCCTCTGTAACTTTCAGGTTTCCTTCTTGTCTTTCTTTCCTCCTTACCTTGTCTTCTTCCGCTACCCATCATTTGCTGTTTTTCCTGTTGGTTCTCATCTTCTCCTCATGTATTTGGAACAGTAACAGGAAGAAATAAAACTGACTTTGAGCCTAACCATTACCAGTTTCAAAGTATTGTAACTCCCAGCCCATGACTCAGCCAGGGCTCACCTCATTGTTGCTCCACCTTAATAAATAGTTGACCTTTTAGCTCATCTAACAAGGAAAGGTTGCTAGAAACAAACTAAATGTACTCATCTGGGTGTGTCCTGGAGTCTCCCAAATGAGGAACCTCCAAGAGTCTAAGCACTTCACTTAGCAAGCCTTGGGGAGAAAGAAGCTGTGGAATTTCTATAACCAAAACCAACTCTATCCTCAAAAATACACTCAACACTGATGTGGGCATTGAAATCCAGACACTACTTAACATCATTTAATTTGTACCAATGGAACATAAAGGGAGTTTCACATTATTCCAGTGATTCAGAAAAGAAAATGGGTTGGATACAGAGAAATCGCCAATTTGTAAATTTCAACCAGATCTAAGCTTATGCCAGAGTTTCCTGGATGCTTATTTTGCCTAAGAACATGATTTAAAGCATCAACCTGTAGATTATATCCTTACATGCAGACAAGAGTGACACTAAAGGCTTAACATGGAAGAAAGAAGAAGCAAGAAAGACAGTAACTAGAAGTGACCTAGAATAGTAAAGCACAAAAGAAATTTAAGGAACCAAAAGGGTAGGAGAGACTCATCAGTAATTATAGCAACTCCATAGGGAGTATAATCCAATTTCCATTTGACATACTAGAAAACTGAGGCTCAGAGAGATTATTAAATAACATATCCAAAGTCACACAGGGAGACATCAGTCACATCAAGGTTCCAAACCAGGTCTGTCCAAGTCCAAAGCCCATGTCATTTCTAGTCTTTCAGGTGGTCTCAAAGAAAGCATAGTAAACACATATAAAATGAATACACCAGGTTGACTAGGGTTTATTTAGCTTTATTCATCACCACCTGGCAGATAAATATTTTAGAACATTCAAAACCATTAGGAAAAGACTCCAGCATGTAAGGAGCTTGGAAGTCATCACTCTGTCCTAACAAGTAAAAAGCTGAACAAACTACAATTCAACAGCTCTTCTTAGGTCCATCAGAGGATTAAGGTCACAGCTCAAACTGCTTGGAGAAACAGACATGCAGGTACAGAGAACCACAGCTTACTCCAGGGGAAACCCATGAGCAGAAACTTCTGCAGAAACAAGTAGAGAAACCTGAAGTGTAAGTAACTAATTGCTGGAGACTCAGAGTGGACAAGTCGAGAGTAAAAAGCTTCAGGGGGGTGCCCAGTCTTAGAAGGGAGCACTCCCACTTTTGTGAGTTTTACCTCCAGTGGCTCTAAGGGGTTCTCAGAGTGAAGCTCAAAGGAAAAAAAATCCCCTCGTGCTTCCAGAAGGGGGAAGAGAAAAGAAACCATGGTGAAATATGTCAGAGCACTCTGTTCTTCACAAGGTCTGACCTCAGGAAAACCTCTTGCACCAGAGCCTATGACCCCGGAAAGGGAAATACCCAATTCTAGCTCCCTCTAGCCATCCTGTTCCTTCTAAGGAGGGAAAAGTGAGAAGCACGCTTAAAGTGCACAGTCCAGAGACACAAGCTTACTAAAAGACTGAGACCTGTTCATGGGACTATAGAGCACTTCCCCTCCCTCCAAAACTTACCACCATATCACTAAAGGTCGATTTACAGCAGCCTTTTTTTTTTTTTTTTTTTTTTTAACCCAGTATAGCACATCCACTTTCAACCAAAAATTGCAAGGCACATGAAAAGGCAAAAACAAAACAAAAAACCAACAAAAAACCCCTCCCCACAGTTTGAGTATACAGAATGAGCATCAGAACCAGACTTACGTATAACAAGGTTGGCATTATCTGACCAGCAATTTAAAATAATAATGATTAATATATTAAAAGTAGATAGTATGTAAGCCACACCCGGGCATGTAAAGCTCTTTGTGAGAAGGTAATAATGCTTTGCATGTCACATTTTAGCTTATAGCTAGGTAATACCAATATACATACACACTTGGGAAAAGTGAGCAAGGAAAGAAAATGTGGCTGGGTGTGGTGGCTCACGCCTATAATCCCAGCACTTTGGGAGGCTGAGGCAGGAGGATTTCTTGAGCCCAGGAGTTCGAGTCCAGCCTGGGAAAAATAGTGAGATCCCTGTCTGTACAAAAAAAAATTTAATTAGCTGGGCATGGTGGCACGTGCCTATAATCCCTGCTACATGGGAAGCTGAGGTGGGAGGATCACATGAGCCTGGGAGGTCAAGGCTGCAGTTAACTGAGTGTGCCAATGCACTCCAGCCTGGGTGACAAAGCAAAACCCTGTCTTAAGAAAAGAAAAAAAGAAAGAAAGAAAAGGAAATGCACTGGGTGACAGGCTGGCACAGGAGGTGGCAGAAGTAATTTGAAGGGATGCTATAGGGCATTGTGCCATATGACTTTGAGTTTACCTGTGTATTACATAGACATTTACCTTGATAGGGCTCCTACATAGACGTTGATTGAGATACCTCTGGGATCCGTCTAAGGACGGACCTGGTGTTTTGGGTTTGGTATCAATAATAGCTGCAGTTTCCCTACCAGGCTAATATGTGGCATTACTTGGGGCATTATTTCTGGAAGTTCAGCTTCAAATCTTCTTTTTTTAAAAGAATGTCCAAAATACCGTAAGCTACCTAAAATCCTCTAATAAATTTGTTTTCTTCCTAACAAATAACACTGGCCTTGCTGAGAACCAAAGCCAAGATATTGTGTATTTCTTAAAAGCTTATTTAGAAATATAGAGGCAACTGTTAGGGAAACAGTGGTTAAAAGAGTTCAGAGTGGCTGCTTCAGAGAAGCAGCAGTCAAGAATAAGGAAGGATGGACATAGTTGACATTTTTTGTTAAAAACCTGGTAGTACGGCTGGGTGCAGTGGCTCATGCCTGTAATTCCAGCACTTTCAGACGCCGAGACAGGTGGATCACCTGAGGTCAGGAGTTCGAGACCAGCTTAGCCACCATGGCGAAACCCCCGTCTCTACAAAAACTATAAAACTTAGCCAGGCATGGTGGCACGCGCCTGTAATCCCAGTTACTTGGGATGCTGAGGTAGGAGAATTGGTTGAACCTGGGAGGTGGAGGTTGTAGAGAGCCAAGATCACACCAATGCATTCCAGCCTGGGCAACAGAGTGAGATTCTGTCTCAAAGAAACAAAACAAAACAAAACAAAACAAAAAAGAAACAAAAAAACCCGGTAGTACTAGATGACTTTTTATCATATATATATATTTAAAATATATATTTTTCTAATAAAATAAAAAAGGTTCATGGGAACCATTAAAAGAGCATCATTCACATGAACAAACTCTCAGGTTAGTAAATGCAGAGGAAGATGTTTGATAATGCAGTACAGCAAGTGGTATGGAGTCCTGGCTTCTACATGGTGAAGCTGTCCTTTGAAGGTCCTGGTCCCTCAATCCAATTAGGTTCTTCCCTGAACTGGAATATGCTTCCATTCCATCCCACCCATCCAGAGCAACATCCAGCCCTCCTCATCTACCACAGAGCAGAACAGAGAGATGAGTCCATGTCAACTCTGGCTGCATGGAGACAAAGCAGGCAGTGACTGTGTTGTGAGAACTTTACCATTAGGATTTAGAGCAATGATGCCAGGAAATGAAAGTGAAGGACAAAGGAGACGCTGTGTGGGCAATGCAAAACCAGGGGCACCGGACAGGGTCTGAGTGGGACTAAGAAGACAGGGAACTTCCTCTGCCATGTTTGGCTAAGGAATTTCCCTAATGTCTCAGAGAGAAGGGATGGGAAGTTCACAATAAAACTAGACTGTGATTACTCTTTATACAGCTGAGGAAACTGAGGCTTAAAAATGTTAAACCACCTGCCCAGATCAATCCAATTGTTGAAGAAAAAAACAAACACACCTCAAATACTGCTGTCAGCATGGTCATTTGGAAACCAGCATGCCTATTCGGATTCAACAAGCATTTATTGAGCACCTACTAGGTGCTAGAACCTCTGGTAAGTGTTTGTGCACATAGCCAAGAGGCATAAGAGCATTCATGTCCTACAGCCTCAAAATCCTTCTCCTAGGCATCATCCAAAAAGCAATTTAGCAGACCAGAAAAGCTATAGTCATGAAAAGGTTTCTGCCAGCATTATCTATTTGGGAATAGTTGGAAACAACAGAAGTAGCTAAGAGTAAATTAAGACTCATCTTTTTTTTTTTTTTTTTTTTTTTTTTTTTTTTGAGACGGGGTCTCATTCTGTTACCCAGGCTGGAGTGTAATGGTGCAATCATGGCTCACTGTAGACTTGACTTCCTGGACTCTGGACTCAAGTGATCCTCCCACCTTGGTCTCCTGAGTAGCTAGAAGTTCAGGTACTTGCCACCATTATCAGAATAATTTTTTCTTTTCTTTTTTCTTTGTAGAGATGAGATTTTGCCAGGTTGTCCAGGTTGGTCTTGAACTCCTGGACCCAAGTGTTCCGCCTGCCTTGGCCTCCCAAAGTGCTGGGATTACAGGTGTGAGTCACTGCACCTGGCCAAGGCTCGTCTTTAAAGGCATTTTTCTATGGCTATAACACCTATTTTTATAAAAGTTATGTAGAAAAATAAGAGGAATATAATACACTGCTAACCTTAAATATAAAACAATTGTATTGCTCTATGATAACTGTAGAAAAAAATGTATACACAGATACTCCTTAAGGTACAATGGATTACACCTCAACAAACCCGTTGTAATTTGAAAATATTGTAAGTTGAAAATACATTTAACACACCTACCTTCCAAACATCATCGTTTAGCCTACTGTATTAGTCAGGGTTCTCTAGAGGGACAGAACTAATAGTGTGTCCGGAATTGGTGGGTTCTTGGTCTCACTGACTTCAAGAATGAAGCCGCAGACCCTCGCGGTGAGTGTTACAGTTCTTAAAGATGATGTGTCTGGAGTTTCTTCCTTCAGACGTTCAGATGTGTCTGGAGCTTCTTCCTTCTGGTGGGTTCATGGTCTCGCTGTCAGGAGTGAAGCTGTAGACCTCCGTGGTGAGTGTTACAGCTCTTAAAGGCAGCGCCTCTGGAGTTGTTCATTCTTCCCGGTGGGTTCATGGTCTCGCTGGCTTCAGGAGTGAAGCTGCAGACCTTCGTGGTGAGTGTTACAGCTCATAAAGGCAGCATGAACCCAAAGAGTGAGTAGCAGCAAGATTTATTGCAAAGAGTGAAAGAATAAAGCTTCCACTGTGTGGAAGGGAACCCAAGCAGGTTGCCACTGCTGGTTTGGGCAGCCTGCTTTTATTGCCTTATCTAGCCCCACCCACATCCTGCTGATTGGTCCATTTTACAGAGAGCTGATTGGTCCACTTTACAGAGAGCTGACTGGTCTGTTTTGACAGAGTGCTGATTGGTGCCTTTACACCTTGAGCTAGACACAGAGTCACAGAGTGCTAGTTAGCTAGATATAGAGTTAGCTAGATACAGAGTACCAATTGGTGTATTTACAAACCTTGAACTAGACACAGAGTACTGATTGGTTTATTTACAAACCCTGAGCTAGACACAGAGTGCTGATTGGTGCATTTACAATCCTTGAGCTAGACACAGAGTCACAGAGTGCTAGTTCTCCAAGTCTCCACTAGGTTAGCTAGATACAGAGTACCAATTGGTGTATTCACAAACCCTGAGCTAGATACAGAGTGCTGATTGGTGCATTTACAAACCCTGAGCTAGACACAGAGTGCTGATTGGTGCACATACAGTCCTCCGAAAGAGTATTAATTCACTTGATTACAAAGTCTCTCAATAGGTCATCTGCAAACTGAGGAGCAAGAAAGCCAGTCTGAGGCCCAAAGTGAAGAACTTGGAGTCCAGTGTTTGAGGGCAGGAAGCATCCAGCATGGGAGAAACATGTAGGCTGGGAGGCTAGGCCAGTGTAGGCTTTCCACGTTTTTCTGCCTGCTTCATATTCTGGCCATTCTGGCAGCTGATTAGGTGGTCCCCACCCAGATTAAAGGTGGGTCTGCTGTTCCCAGACCACTGACTCAAATGTTACTCTCCTTTGGCAACACCCTCACAGACACACTCAGGATCAATACTTTGCACGCTTCAATCCAATCAAGTTGACACTCAGTATTAACAATCACATATACCATTGCAGATTTAATTTGCATTTCCTTAATGACCAGTGATACTGCACATCTTTTCATCCTTCTGGCATTTAATATCATTCTACAACGTTATGATTGAAGACTGCATAGTGTTTCATTTTAGAGGTATCACAATTTAGTTAATCGATTCTTTAGAATAGGACTTTTAGGCTGCTTATGATTTCTCTTTGGCTACTATAAATTTTGTTGAGATAAATATCTGTATAATTGAATCTTGGAGTTACATCATTGACTACTTAGACTAAAATTCCTAGATTTCCAATCTGCCTTCTTGTTTCAGCTCTCATACTATGTGCTTATTGCATTTAGTTTTGTCAGAAATCTAACTTCCTAATTATTTCTACAAGATTTTTATTGATTCAATTGGATTTTGTTGGTATACAAATAAATAATGTATAAGTAATGATATTTATTTCCTTTGAATAATCATGTCTTGGTTCCTTTTTCTTTATCCAACTTCATGGGTGAGAACTTAAATAATAGTGGTATCTGTCTTTTCGCTGACTAACATAGTCGATTTAGTATCAAAAGAAGATATTGGCAATGTAGTATTAATTCTTTAAATAGACTTGTATTCCATTCTAGTTTGCTATGATTTTGTTAAGAAGTTTACCTTCAAAGTAGTTATGTGTCTTTTTTCACAATTATTTAAATAATTATGATTCTTACTTTTTCCCCTTTTTACATATAAAAATAGGATCAAATCTATAAATTATGTTCTAATTTTTAAAAGTGAACTTAGCCATTTAGAGTGAGCAACTTGCCAAGTGTTTAATATCATTCTACAACATTATGATTGAAGACTGCATAATATTTCTTTCTCTTTTCTTTCTGTTTTGGACAGAGTCTCACTCTGTTGTCCAGGCTGGAGTGCAGTGGTGCAGTCTTGGCTCACTGCAACCTCTGCCTCCTGGGTTCAAGTGATTCTTGTGCCTTAGTTTCCTAAGTAGCTGGGACTACAGGCACGTGCCACCACATCTAGCTAATTTTTGTAATTTTTGTAGAGTCAGTATTTCACTATGTTGGCCAAGCTGGTCTCGAACTCCTGGCCTCAAGTGATCCACCTGCCTCAGCCACCCAAAGTGCTGGGATAATAGGCGTGAGCCACTGTGCCCTGCCTAAAGATGGCATAATATTTCATTTTAGAGGTATCATAATTTAGTTAACGAATTCTCTATTTCAGGACTTTTAGGCTATTTATAATTTCTCTTTAGCTATTATAAATTGTATTGAGATAAATATTCTTGTAATTAAATATTGGGGTACATCTCTGCCTATTAATTTAGGTTAGAATTCGTAGATTTCCAATGGTAGGTCAAGGAATCTGAACATTTTTAAGGCTTTTGATTATTCACTATGACTTTTCTCTCAAGAGAGTTAGCGGATATTTGCATGCTTACCAACATTCTAATCTGTTCTGATGATAGGTGATTAATGCTATCACAGTAATTTGCATTTGCCTTTGAAAACACTGAATACCTTAAATGTGTATTTTATCATTCTTTTCTGCTTGAATGCTTTATTTACTTTGTGTCTTTTATTGTATGTTCAGTTGGTCCTCATTATTTGTGGATTCTGTACCTGCAAATTCACCTACTAACTAACATGTATTTGTAACTTCAAAATAAATCAACACTCATGGTGCTTCCATGGTCATACGGAGATATGTGCAGAGTGGTGAAACATTTGGGTAACCTGATGCTCATGTTCCCAGCTGTGGTGGACCAAGACAACAATCTGCCTTCTTGTTTCAGCTCTCACACCGTAAACAAGGACGCTTTTTGTAGTCTACTTAGTTCCATATATTTTTTTTTGCATTTTTGTGCCTTTCGTTGGTGATTTCACTGTTTCAGATGGTCCCCAAGCGTAGCACTGAAGAGATGGCTAGTGTTCTAAGCACAAGAAGGCTGTGCTGTACCTTATTGAGAAAATACATGTGTCGGATAGGCTTCCCTCAGGCATAAATTATAGTGCTGTTAGCCAGGAGTTCAAGGTTAACGAATCAGCAACATATATTAAATAAGGTGTCTCCAAACAGAAACACACACAAAGCAAGGTTATGTACTGATCAGTTGATGAACGTATTGTTACTGGGGGGTCCTTGTTCCCAGAGCTCCCAAGATGGTGGCCGGCGCTTCCAAGATGGTGGCAAGCCTCGTGTTCTCTGACCTGGGGCTATTGGCCTCACGGATTCCAAGGAAAGGAATCTTGGACCATGCCGTGAGTGTTATAGCTCTATTAGAAGTCCTGGGTCACGGAAGAGAACCGTGGAACCCAATGGCTAGTGTTCAGCTTGATTGGGATGAACCCAGGCACTTGGCCATGCAGGAACAATGGCAGGCCTTTAGCCTGATCGGGAGCCTCAATGGGCGCCTCACTGAATCAGGAGCACAGCTGACACCCTGCTGGATCTGGAGGGATGGAAGTCAGAGGTGGGTCTGCAATGCGGCAAACAGCAGTGGTGGACGGCGAGCTCAGCTCAGCTCCAGCTATAACAAACACGGACCAGAAGAGAGTGCAGTTGCAAGATTTAATAGAGTGAAAACAGAGCTCCCACACAAAGGGAGGGGACCCAAAGAGGTTAGCCATTGCTGGCTCAAATGCGTGGATTTATATCTCGATCACTGTCTCTTCTGCTGTGCTCTCAGGTGATAGATGATTGGCTATTTCTTTATCTCCTGTTTTTGCCTAATTAGCATTTTAGTGAGCTCTCTTTACTAACTGATTGGTCGGGTGTGAGCTAAGTTGCAAGCCCCGTGTTTAAAGGTGGAAGCGGTCACCTTCCCAGCTAGGCTTAGGGATTCTTAGTCGGCCTAGGAAATCCAGCTAGTCCTGGCTCTCACTATGACCAGAGAGAGGCTTATAAGCAGGTAATGCTGCTTTTTGTTGTTGTTGTTGTTGTTTTGTTTTTTTCCATCGAGGAGCAATGGATCAGTATTTTCAGAGTTATGTTTGTGGTGGCTTTATACAACGTAACTACCATAGGCTGGGTGCGGTGGCTCACACCTGTAATTCCAGCACTTTGGGATTACAGGTGCACGCCACCATGCCCAGCTAATTTTTGTATTTTTAGTAGAGATTGGGTTTTGCCGTGTTGCCTAGGCTGATCTCGAACTCCTGGCCTCAAATGACCCACCCATTTTGGCCTCCCACAGTGCTGGGATTATGAACATGAGCCACTGCGCCCAGTCCAGAATATTTTCATAGGTGCTATGACACTTGTATTCTCTTTAACAATCCTCTGATGGGAGGTCTGCCCAGCGTCCTTGGTTTCCTATAAACAGTAGGGATAGATGCTTTAGAAACCTCCTCAGATCTTAAGGAGGTGAAGTTGTCAATACAAATACCCATTACCAGTTCAGCAGTGCATAATTCTGAGAGGAAAATGGAGACTGGTAAAGCTAGGGTAGGTGGAAAAGAGGGAGGGAAATTTAACTTTTGTCCATTAAAAGTAAAATTTTAATAGTTAAGGGGTCGTCTTTTGCACCTGACTCTGTTTGGGCCAGTTTCGACACCTGCAGTTTTACCTGGCAAGATCATGGTGCTGCTGCCTGGGACATCAAGCCCAAACCCCTGTCATCCCATCCAGGTACCTGTTGTCCTAATTACCACATGAAAGCTGGGGGTGGGACCTAGGAAGCGGAGGTTATCTGGAGGATAGCTCAGTGCTTCTCACTTAGATTATCTGTGCCCCAATCTCTATGAACTTGTGCCTTGAGCCTAGGATGAGGAGGCTGCCATAGGATAAGAAGAATTTACAGAGCCAGTTTTTCTAGTCTCCTTCCAGGAGAACGTGGGACTTTGACATGGAGCATGGTGATGGCAGGCAGATCAGTGGTGATTGTGCTGGTGGGCAGGGGGTGGCTGCGCGGCTCTTGTGTAACACTGCTTTTTGCCCAGAGTCTTGGGTGTGCTTTTGCATACAGAGGAAGAGCACTAGGACCCAGAGAGCTGGTCCTAAGCATCACAGAATCCCAGTCTCTTCAGCAATGGCTTAGCCAACATGGGCCCCCACAAGGTCATGAACTGTTGGTTTAATGGCTCTGTGGCCACTTGTAGGCCAGCAGGTAACAGGAGGATATTATGACCTCTGAGACCTGGAGCTCAGTGCCAGATGGCATGTTATATCCTGGCCCCACCCTGGGACACCATTTCTAGTGTGCCACTCTTCCTGAGATGTGGGGCTCAGTGCCAAATGGTATATTATGTCCTGGCCCTGCCTGGAACACCATTTCTAACATGCCACTCTACTTTTCACCATGGGATCCACCCCTAGCTGTCTGAAAGACACTGTTGAGCTACCAGTTAATTGAAGGTGGAGAAACACAACTCCTTACCCTTAACCTCTCTGTGCTTACAGCATGGTATCTGTGAAGAATGGTAACATGGTATCTGTGAAGAACGCAGGTATTTCCCAGCCTTAGCTTAGAATGGAATCGACATCTGTCTCTCTTTCTCTCTCTGTATCATCTCCTCTCTCTCTGACGTTACTAACCTGCTGAGTCCTTATTTTCCTTAACCATCCTTTATTAGCCTTGGAAATGACAGGTATATTGATGGTGAAGGTGGAGGCCCTGATGTCCTTGCTCCAGATGCCAGAACCCTTGGCCTGATGTCGGCAGCTGCAGCAGCACTGGTTGTTTTGTTTGCCCTTCCAGATTCACTCTCTATCCTTCTCTACTCTGTCTGTGCTGTGGGAGGCTGACCCCATCTGTCTACTTCAGTGGAGCACTGGAGCCTGCAAGAACTGATTGTATGCATCTCCTCCTAACCCCGTGTTTGGTGACTGTGGTAGGAATATTTACACCATGGACATTGGCAAATACTACAAGTAAGCTTGCATGCACACATACATGTCTCAGAACTTGTTGTTAAATATTTATTTACCAGCCGACCACTGGGGCAACATGAACATATTCCTTGCCTCTGGCTTCTGCTTGGGTTTGGTCACTGGGTGGTACTTGCAAGGAATTGAAGAGAGCATGGTAAGAGTATCCACTCTCCTGGCCTCCCTAACACATTCTCAGATTGGCTGAATCCCTCTCCAAAGGTTTCAACCATGGTCAAGCTTACTAAGACTTTCACGTTTGCGTGCCTTTCCCCTTGTTTTAAATATCTCAGTTACCACTATATTGTGCCCTTGCAGTGATGCTTAAAATGAAATGGACTCAGAGTTTGTCTTTAGGAGAAGTGAGAAAATGGGGAACTGGCTTAATAACCAACAAGGGGAGTGGGGTGGGGAGCAACATCTTCCTTTTTATTAACCTCTCAGAGATCTAGTATTTCCTTTCCTTATGCATATAGGCTAAAAATAAAGAAAATCACAGTAGTATTAGCAGTACATGCAACTCCGTTACTAATGCTTTCATAACACAGAGTTGCTGCAGATATTTCAAGGGTGAGGGGCAGAGATGGTCTGGGATGGAGAGGCTCCCCATGGGGAAGAGGGAGGGGGCAACACTAAAGATAAAAGAAAAGTGATTGAGGTCAGACATGGTGGCTCATGCCCGTAATCCCAGCACTTTGGGAAGCCGAAACAGGATGATCACCTGAGGTCAGGAGTTTGAGACCAGCCTGGCCAACATGGTGAAACCCCGTCTCTACTAAAAATTCAAAAAAAATTAGCTGGGTGTGGTGGTGCATGCTTGTAATCCAAGCTACTTGGGAGGCTGAGGTACCAGAATCGTTCGAACCCAGGAGGTGGAGGTTGTACTGAGCCAAGATAGCACCACTGCACTCCAACCTGGGTGACAGAGTGAGACTCTGTCTTAAAAGCAAGCAAGCAAACAAACAAAAACAAAATAAAACCCAAAATGTGGTTGAGTTCCTGGGACTAGGGCAGGGAAGACAAGAAGAACATGGAAGCTGGGCCTGAGAACTGACTATGGGAATTCCACAGGAAAAAAAGCTTTGGTGCCCTTTAACCCAGTGATCCTGCTTCTGGGAAGCTATCCTAGGAAAATAGCTTAAAAGGAAAGCTATCTAAACCCTTGACTCTTTCCAGCCTGTCTGGTTTGCAGGTACAGATGAGAACCCATTAACATTGATGCCTATAGATCACACACTCACTGGGTCAACTACATAACTGGAGGAACTCAAGTCCCTGCCTCAGAGTCCCTTCATCAGTTCTTGGAGGTCTCTGCCAGTGTCTTGCATGTGGGAAGGACCAAGTTTCCTTCTGCCCTGCTCCAGCCTGCTTGTGGGGTCCTCAGCCCATAACCCATTGGAGGGTTGCCCCTCACTCTGCCTCTGCTGCCCCACTTGCATGAAAATGCTGCTTCTGGGCCATTTTTGTATTTCCCTGACCCCTGGCCACTGTGGTTTTCATGTCTGGACCAGGAAGTGACCCATCTTTTCCCCCAGGCCTCGTAGGACCTTTCCTCAAAATGACAACTACTCCTGCCCATTCACTTCTCTCTAAAAATGATGAGTACCACTGTCTCAGGTCAACTGTAGAACAAACCCAGCATCTTCCATTTTTCTTGCTGCCCCCATCTCTCTTCCCATTAGGCCAGAACCAGCCCACCCCATTGCATGTCATCTTGTGGAAAGAGGTGCCTGAAAAATTGCCAGTACCTCACCTTCAACTTTCTTTTAGGCTCCTAGGCTCTGTTGCAGAGTGGTGATCTGAGTAATGCCCTGAACTGTTCATTGTAACATTAGGTCCAACAGTGAGAAACAGAAAGTAATCTAAAAGGACACAGTTCGAGAAGAGATTAGGTGAATTATGCAGTATAACCTCTTGTGAGATATACAGAGCCAATAATAATTGCGAGGACCCCATATAACATAAAAAAGTGCTTATGATTTAATTGTAAGTGATAAACAGAATAAATTTTACTGTACACGGTGATGACTTCAGCTACATAAAAATGATACATGCCAATGAAATGAAACGAAAATGAACTTGAACCAACAAAAAGCAGTTCAACTTGGAGTGTTGATAGTGTGGGACAAATTTTTCCTTTCCTTTGGAGTCCTATTAGTTTATTTATAATATCATGTATTTAATAAGAATAAAAAATTATTGGAAGAAAGTAACAAAAGGCTTGATCCTGCTTTGAGATCTCTTTTGAACATAACTCAGGTTGTATTTGAGCTGGGAGGGGGATGGGGGTCAGCCTGACCAGGGTTATGAGGTTGACCATAGTGTTCTCTCTGGGAGCATTTTCAGCTTGAATTTCTAGAAGCTGTATAAAGGTGCTTCTTTTCTACAGTGGCAACATGTAATCCCAAGGCTTCAGGAAGGAAGAGTAATCATGCCTCACTGTGGAGTTGCCTTTAGTCCATTTGGGCTGCTATAACAAAAAAACCCTTAGACTAGATAATTTTTAAACAACCAAAATGTATTTTTATTTTATTATTATTTTTTTGAGACAGAGTCTCACTCTGTTGCCCAGACTGGAGTGCAATGGTAGGATCTTGGCTCATTGCAACCTTCACCTCCTGGGCTCAAACAATCCTCCCACCTCAGGCTCCTGAGTAGCTGGGACTACAGGCATCACGACACCTAGCTGATTTTTTTTGGCATTTTTTGTAGAGATAGGGTTTCACCATGTTGCCCAGGCTGGTCTCAAACTCCCGGCCTCAAGTGGTCCTCCTTTCTTGGCCTCTCAAAGTGCTGGGATTACAGGTGTGGCCACCATGACTAGCCTAATAACAGAAATTTATTGCTCATGGTTCTGGAGGCTGGGAAGTCCAAGATCCACGTGCCAGCAGATTTAGCGCCTCTGCTTCAAGATGGTGTCTTTGTGTTCCATCCTCACATGGTGAAAGGGTCAAAAACACGCCCTTTAGCCCCTTTTATAAGGTCACTAATCCCAGTTATTAGAGCAGAGCTCTTATGACCTAAAAACTTTCCAAAGGCCTCACTTCTTTTTTTCTTTTTAAGCCTACAACACCTGGTATTCCCAGACAGTCTCCCACCTAAGAACTAACCAGGCTTTACCTTGCTTAGCTTCCAAGACCAGATGAGATCAGATGCATTCAGGTTGGTATAGCTGTGGACAGCCCCACCTATTTATACCTTCACACTGGGGGTTAGGTCCCAACATAGGAATTTTTTTGGGACACCAACATTCAGACCACAGCAGGAGTGTTGGAGACCAATTAGAATGTTGACATTTGATAATTGCCCTCTTCAAAACTGGCTGACTTCCTGCAGCTTGAGGGGGTCTAGAAGAGAAAGGAATCTGACTGATGTTTGAAGCTAGTGCTCTTTTACAGGTGCCATCACCTGTTTGTTGTATGAACTTGGTGTCTTTCTCCTTGGAGTCAGCTACTAAAACTTCTCATCCACAGTGCTGGCCTCTGAATCCTGGCTAACAAAGCCTTACCCTATGTTTAGGAAGAGAAATGAGATGCAACATTGCCCAGGAGCTGGGCATTGGTGATGACTCCAAGCCCTGCTTCTCTTCCACCTGCTAGGGCTCTGCTTGCTCCACTGGTTTGCCAAATCCACATCCGGATTTTCCTGTTCTCTGGGCCCGTTTCGACTCATGATTTGCTTTGGACTTTCCACGTAGTTCTATACATTGCTCTCTGTGATGATCTGGTGGTTCAGCCTCTCCATTTTGACACAGAAAGCCCCTGGTAGCAGTGTGGACAGCCATGTTGGCCTGGACCTGAAGAACACTGAATCTCACCCACCAGGAACCAGACTCCCAAACTCCTGGCTGCTGAATCCAGGAATTCTTGTAGCTATAATTGTATACATTGTTTTATTTTGATTCCACTTTGTTTATTTAGATCTGTGTATCTGCCTTGGAACACTGTATCTTGTATCTTTTTCTATTTTATTATTTGTTTTGAGACAGGGCTTCACTCTGTTGCCAGGGTTGGAATGCAGTGGTGTGATCACTTGAGCCCAGGAGGTTGTGCAGCCTCAATCTCCTGGGCTCAAGCGATTGGTAGCCAGGACCAGAGGCTAGCGCCACCATGGCTGGCTAAGTTTTAAATTTCATGTAGAGACGGGGTCTCCTTATGTTGCCCAGGCTGATCTCGATTTCCTGGGCTCAAGCGATCCTCCCACCTCAGCCTCCCAAAGTGCTGGGATTGCAGGTGTGCGCCACCATGCCCGCCTCTTGTACCTTTTATAATTGTTCCTTGGCTCCAACTACTATACAGGGGCATGAAGGGGTCTGGGCCACCCCTGGCAGGACCTCTCTCATTCTCTCCTGTCCAGAGACCCAGATGGGACCCTTGGAGAACAATGATCTTCTCCGTTGCTCCCTGGGTGAAATAGGAAACATAACACCTGTTCCATGAGTTTTACTGAGATCCTGTACCTCCAACTGTTCATGGATGTGAAGTTATTTAAATACTTTGAGAGAAAGTAAAAATCTTGCTGCTTTTTAAAGGAACTGCTAAAGTACTTTGGACACCGTGCTTTTCAATATGTTGATTTGTTAGGAGACTCACTCAGAGGCTTCCCTGGCAGGTGCTTCGGTCCCTTGCTGAGGGCACTGCAGCTCGGGGTGAGAGGACCAAAGTCAAGACCTGGTTCTGCTGCATTCCGGGTGTGTGACTCAGGTCTCACATTTCCTCCCCTGTGGAATGGGAACAATAATAATACCTGCCTGACGAGGTTGTGGTGAGGATCAAAGGAGATGCTGTGAAAGTGTGAACAAAAGGCAGTTGCCCTAATTATTAGTGTCATGTACCCATCATTGCATTAATTACAGTGGAGAATGGGCAAGGGCTTAAAGAACACAGAAGACTTGGTTCTGCTCACCAAGATTTCATGCACAGAAAGAAAATAACTGAGGTACCAGCTGGTGCCACTGGCAGTAGAGTTCTATAAGGGCTAGGAGTTGAGGGTGTGGCAGAAAAAGGGTTAAAGGTATGGGACAACATCAAAGGGTCCTCTGGGGTGGTGGCAAGGTGAAGAAACTGGCATCAGGTGGGCACTTAGGGACCCTGTAAAGGGGTAGAAAGAGTAACAGTAGGGACATTGAGTCCTGCTTCTGTGCCTGAGATCCCAAGCCAGCTGTCAGCAAAAAGTCTCAGGAATACAAAAAGAAGTAAGCCAGGCTGGGCTCAGTGGCTCATGCCTGTAATCCCAGCACTTTGGGAGGTTGAGGCAGGCAGATCACCTGAGATCAGGAGTCCAAGACCAGCCTGACCAACATGGTGAAAACCCATCTCTACTGAAAAAAAAAAAAATACACACACACACACACACACACACACAAATAAGCCAGGCATGGTGGCACGTGCCTGCAATCCCAGCTACTCAGGAGACTGAGGCAGGAGAATTGCTTGAATTCAGGCAGCTGAGTTTGCAGTGAGCTGAACTTGTGCCGTTGCACTCCAGCCTCAGCGACAGGGTAAGACTCCATCTCAAGAAACAAAAACAAAAAGAAGTAAGCCCTATATGCAGTGGACGGGAGCTCTGTCAGCACATTCATTCTGGCAGGCACAGTGTGAGATCCCAGGCCCTGAAGCTGGGATTGCCAGGCATCTCATGAGAAGTCCCTACTTCTTAGGTCAGGCTTTAAACCCTTGAGATGGCATCATGGGGTGGGTTGGGTCTCTATCAATCTCAGCCTTGTGGTGGGAGGAAAGAGGAGAGGGTGCAGGGAGGGCAGTGGCTGATGGGGAAGTGGTAAACCTACTGCCTGGTGACTGTACTCAGCTCCCCAGCTGAAATCCCCGCAAGCCACACAGAGGGGAGAAGGAGCTCTGTGTCCGCCCGACTGGGAAAGCTGCCAAGTGAGACTTCTGCACCAGCGGGAGATTTGCATTTCTTGGTTGGGGATCTCTGTGACGGTGGTGCCCTGCCAGGTGTCAGTGATTTTTGATTGACCAGTCTCCTTGCAACAGTGTGAACCTGTTTTCACACCTATAATTGGTTGCTAAAATTAAATGGAAAAAAAAAAAAAGTAAAGCCTTTGCCAATTATTTAATAAATGGTAGCTGTTATTGTCATTGTCATAGTCAGCTGCACTGCTGTATCATCTCTAAGGGCTGAGTCAGTCCTGCCTCAATCCTGAGCCAACTGACAGGAGTGGCAAATGTGCGAGGCTCTCTAGCTTCACCCTCTGGCAGGGGACTGCAATGAGTCTTGCTGCCCAAGAAACCAGGGGCCAGGGATGGGAACTGGACGCCGCTTTCATGCAACAGTGCTGTATCCTTTCTCCCCATTTCCTCATCCTCCAAGTTGATCCCTCAAAGAACTAGATTTCTGCTGGTTCCTTGCAGAGCACGCTAATTCCCACGAGGACTGCAGGCATTCGCTTGGCCAGAACCCAGACACCTACCCGGCTCTCACTTTCTGTGTCTCAGTGGTTCTCAAGATGGGCAATATTACCCTCCTGGGTACGGCTGGAAGTTGGTAGGGCACTTTTATCAATAAAGAAGCGGGAGCCCTACTGACGTTTAGCGGGGTTGGCCAGCGATGCTAGATATCTGGTGAAGTGCAGGGCAGCTCGCTGCCACAAAGAACTGTCTTGCATGCTTTCAGACGTCCCGCTGGATATTCAAGTAGGTGAAAGACCATTTCTTATTCATTCTCTGAGCTAGAACTAACTCCATCTTATGTATAAACACACATTTTTTCCAAGGTTTTTATAGGTATTTCAAAAATATGGTAAGATCTATGTAACCTAAAATTTACCATTTCAACCACTTCAATTCAGTGGCATTAATTACATTTGCAATGTTGTGCAACCATCACCATTATCTATTCCAAAACTTTTTCATTACCCTAAGCAGAAATTCTGTCACCATTAAGCAATAACCATGCATTCTCCCCCTCCCAGCCACCACTAACTTCTAGTCTACCTTGTGTCTCTTCAGACTTGCCTATTCCAGGTACCTCATATAAGTGGAATCACAGAGTATTTGTCCTTTGTTTCGTCAAAAACTTTACCAAGAATTGTTCATCATATTGAAAATTACCATCACCAGTGACAAGGCCACATGTGAGGTGTTCGAATCATCAATGACATTTGCATGTATGGGTCTGCACCTACAACTGCCACATTCAGCATGACCATAAGCACTTGACACTTTAATGTTTTCTAACGAGTGTTCAAATCTTTACATATTGTAAGAGTTTATGTGTTTTTATGTTTTACTTTGCTTTTTATTCCCAAGTTAAGACATCATGATTAAACAATTATATGCAGGGGCTGGGCGCTGTGGCTCACGCCTGTAATCCCAGCACTTTGGGAGGCAGAGGCAGGCAGATCCTGAGGTCAGGAGTTCGAGACCAGCCTGGCCAATATGGTGAAACCCCAACTCTACTAATAATACAAAAATTAGCTGGCCGTGGTGGCGGGTGCCTATAATCCCAGCTACTCAGGAGGCTGAGGCAGGAGAATTGCTTGAACCCAGGAGGCGGAGGTTGCAGTAAGCTGAGATTGTGCCATTGCACTCCAGCCTGGGTGACAGAGTGAGACTCTGTCTTTAAAAAAATTATATGCAGGTAGCATAAATAAGCTATTAATTTTATTTCAGATTAGGAAAGGGAGTAATGTAAAACATTTATTATTAAAAAGGGGCATTGGGCTTAGTGGAGCCGAGAGCCATTTATCTGCTATAGTCACAGACAAATAACCAGCCATGAGGGGATATCCTTGGAAGTGAGGTGCTGTTGACTAACTGTGAATATTGTTTTGCCTTTGTAATGTTATACGGCCAGCCCCACCTCCCTCAAACAAGAATCCTCAAATCTCTGAACCTGTTGACTCTTTGGTCACTACCTGCCTGTTAGGTCTGATCAGTGCAGGGATGTTTGCACCTGTCTGCAATTCTGCCTAATACTATTTTTTTTTCTAGCTTCCATGAGGGCCACGGGCATAACAAACAAATTGAGATCAGATTATTTCTAGGCAATCACCTACAATTGAAGGTATATTTTCAGCATTCAAGGAAACGATTGATTCCAGCACAAATCCTAAGCATCATATAAATGGGAATTTGGGACCACACTGTATTTACTTCACATTCTTGCTTCAGACTGACCTGAATCTGGCTGGGAGCACTCAGATATTGATTTCTTCTGGATAAAAAGGCAGGAAGTATTACAGATATTGTTTCCTAACCAACTGCCTGTTTAATATTCACACTTCCTTAGATCAGCTCTGAAGTCTTTCTTGAGAACATATAACACCACAAGATTTTTTTTTTTTTTTTTTTTTTTACTTTAAGTTCTGGGATACATGTGCTGAATATGCAGGTTGGTTACATAGGTATATGTGTGCCATGGTTGTTTGCTGCATCTATCAACCTGTCATCTAGGTTTTTAAGCCCCATATGCATTAGGTATTCATCCTAATGCTCTCCTTCCCCTTCCCCCTCACCTCCCAATAGGCCCCAGTGTGTGATATTCCCCTCCCCGTGTCTGTGTGTTCTCATTGTTCAACTCCCACTTATGAGTGAGAACATAACACCAAAGGTTTTAAATGGGCTGAAATTTTGTTGCTAAAACCAATTGTGTGTGGGGTGTGTGTGTGTTTAACATGGAGCCCTAGAGTTTGTCTGTTTGTTACACTGTGCGAAGGATGTAATGTCATGCTTGGATAATGCAGTCTTTTTCACTTCCTCCCCCTGTCAATATTCCTTCACTCAATGCTTTCTAGCTCTGTGCTTGGAGCTGACCCACATAGATGAACACAATAATTGGCCCCAAGAATATTGAAGTATTTTATGAGAGAAGGACTAGCAAAAACAAAACATGGTGATGCTGTGTGAGGGATATTTTCTCAGAGCTGTGGACCACAGCGGGGACAGGAATAGTTACACTGACTCAAGAAAGGAGCACACAAACACACACCATGCACACACATGACACAAACATATACTACACACATACATACACAACACACACATATACAACATACACATACACACACATCCCTGTCAATCTACTCAAGTTCTTGAACAAGGACCAGTAGAAACCCCTGTGAAAGCTCAGTGTCATGTCATTCTTAGTCCATTTTGCGGTGCTATAATAGAATACCACAGACTGGGTAATTTACAGATAAGACAAGTTTATTTGGCTCACAGTTCTGGATGTTGGGAAGTCCAAGATTGAGGGTCTGCATCTGGTGAGGGCCTTCTTGCTGTGTCACAACATGGTAGAAGGCATTACATGGTGTGAGAGAGAGAGAGAGAGAGAGAGAGAGAGAGGCAGAGACAACATGCTCAGGAGGAAGGCCTAACTCATTCTTCACAAGGATGCCACTCCTAAAATAATGAGCTCATTCTTGCCACTTGGACATTGTCCATTTATGAGGGCAGAGACCTCATGACTTCATCGTCTCTTGAGGGTCCCGCCTCTCAACACTGTTGCACTGGGGATTACGTTTCCAACATGTGAATGTGCTCCAGCATCAACTCAGGTCCAAAGTTCACGGTCTCATCTAAATCACATGTGGGTGAGACTCAAGGCACAACTCATCCTGAGGCAAACTTTCCTCCAGCTGTGAGCCTGTGACTTCAAATGAGTTATCTACTCTCAAAATACAATGGCGGGACAGGCATAGGATAGATGTTCTCATCCCAAAAGGGAGAAATAGACAAGAAGAAAAGGGTAACTACTCCCCAGTTTGTCCAAGACCCAAGAGGGAAAACATTACATTTTGAAATGCCAGAATAATCTCTTTGGACTCCATGACCCACCTTGTGGGCGCATTTTGGGGAGTAGTTGGGCCTCCGAGGCCTGAGGCAGCCCCACCCCAATGGCTTTACTGGGTTCAGTCCACCCAATAGCTCTCTCAGGCTGGCATTGTCCACTGAGAGCTCTACAATTCTGGGGCCTCAGTGGCCATCTCACTCCACAGCTCTGCTAGGCGTTGCCCTAGTGGGGACTCTACATGGCTGCTACTCTCCTGCAGCAAGTTTCTGCCTGGAATCCCCAGCTGTGTATAGCACCCTTTGAAATCTAGAAAGTGGCTGCCATAGCCCCATAGTTCTAAACTCTGTGAGCCTGCAGAATTAGCACCATGTGGATGCCCTGTGCTCTCTGGAGTGGCAGCCCAAGATGCACCTGGTCCTGCTTAACCTACAGCTGGGATCTCCAAGGAGCACCATGCTACAATGCAGGAATGCAAGAGCAGATGCTTGAGGCGGTGCAGGGCAGTGGAGGTCCCAAGGGTGCCTCCCTGAAAGCCTTGCCCTCAAGGTCCTGCTCATACTCCCCTCGCCATCCCTACCCTTGAACAACCGGTAATCTGTTTTCTAGTTCTACAGTTTTGTCATTTTGAGAATATTATATACACGGAATCATATGGTAGACAATACTGATTTTTATCTCATGCTGTAATTATGGTAATCAAGCCAATTCTCTGGCTTGGGGAGCAAAGTAAGTTTTTGATGCTACTTCTGGGGTTCATAGTGCTAAACTTACATCATCAGTGAGGCTAAGCACCTCTGTTTGTGTTTGCATTTGCTAGACTATGGACATGCACACAGCTCATCCAACTGGCTGTGTCTGGTTCTTTAGATGCACATTTAAAATCACTGAAGACGTTAAGACAGAGTCCTGTTACCCTTTGAAACTCACCTGTCAATTGGATCTGTTGAAAAAAAAAGTTGTGCCTGTGAGATGTTGGTGAATGCAGGCTTTGAGCAGGTTTACAGGGATGAATATATAGAAAGATTGTTTGGGCTGGGCACAGTGGCTCTCACCTCTAATCCCAGCACTTTAGGAGGCTGAGGCAGGCAGATCACTTGAGATCAGGAGTTTGAGACCAGCCCGGCCTACATGGTGAAACCTCGTTTCTACTAAAAATACAAAAAATTAGTTGGGCGTGGTGGCATGTGCCTGCAATTCCAGCTACTTGGGAGGCTGAGACAGGAGAATCACTTGAACCTGGGAGGCAGTGGTTGCAGCAATGAGCTGCGATCATGCCACCGCACTCCAGCCTAGGTGACACAGCAAGACTCCATCTCAGACAAGGAAAAGAAAAAGAAAGATTGGTTTGTCTATTTCAAGTACTACCTTGTTATTAAAAAAAAAAAAAAAATCAGTGAATGCAACACAAGTGCGAGGCCCATCTCGGTTATTTCTTGGTCACAGGAAATGTTGCGAAAATGATCACTTGTGGGAGAGTTGTATTGAAAACATACTTAAATCTCGCAAAATTTTAGATTATGAGAAACCATCCAATCAGAAAAAAACTGGTATAGATTTCAAAAAGTGTGTAGAGGGGACACCCGCCTCCCCCAAATAGTTCATTCATAAAGTTGGAGAGATAGCCACAATTTTGCATTTTGAAAATGGGGTCAACTACATTGTTAGTGTATTCTGGGAGGTTCTCTATCTTGGGAGTAACATGGGGAAATAATTTAAATGAGATTAGGGCTGAACAATTACAGAGGAAGCAGATGTGACCTCTGCCTTTTTCCACTTTAGGTGATGGAGCAGTCCTAAAATGCAGCATCGGCATCTCCTTGGGGGTTTGAAACTCTTGGATTCCTGAGACATTTTGATTCTGCAGGTCTAATGGGGCCAGACTATCTTTCAGTCTGAGCTCTGATGATAATCTCCCTTCTTCTTCTTCTTCTTTTTTTTTTTTTTTTTTGTTTGTTTTTTGAAATAGTCTCTCTCTGTCACCTAGGCTGATAATCTCCCTTCCTTCCTTCCTTCCTTCCTTCCTTCCTTCCTTCCTTCCTTCCTTCCTTCCTTCCTTCCCTCCCTCCTTCCTTTCTTCCTTCCTTCCTTTTCTCCTTCTTCTTCTTCCCTCCTCCTTCTCCTTCTCCTCCTCCTCTCTTCTTTCTTTCTTTCTTTCTTTCTTTCTTTCTTTCTTTCTTTCTTTCTTTCTTTCTTTCTTTCTTTCTTTCTTTCTTTCTTTCTTTCTTTCTTTCTTTTCTTTCTTTCTTTCTTTTTCTTTCTTTCTTTCTTTCTCTCTCTCTCTCTTTCTTTCTTTCTCTTGCTTTCTTGCTTTCTTCTTTCTTCCTTTTGAAACAGTCTCTCTCTGTCACCCACGTTGGAGTGCAGTGGCACCATCTCAGTGTTTCCTGGGTTCAAGTGATTCTTGTGCCTCAGCCTCCCGTGTAGCTGGGATTACAGGTGTGCACCACTGTGCATGGCCTAATGATAATCTCCGTTCTTTCTGAGATTATCTGGCCTCCTGGGTTCCCAGCCACAGCTGTGTCCTGGTGGCTCTTGGCCACTCTGTGGGAGCTTTGCTTTGTTTCTATTTACCGTCTCTCACCTTCAGGAAGTGGAGGGTGGACATGGGCAGGACCCTTTTGGCTGCCAGGCCTCTAAACCCCCTTCCCTGCAACATAGAAAAGCCTGGGTATGTTGAAAAATGTTTTGGGCTTATTTGTTTTTGCTTTTATTCTGAGGAAATAGAAGTTTATGCCCAGAACACAAACAACTTTGTCTGGAATATTAGACACTGTGTACTTTTTGGCTTATTGTTGGGCCAAATTGCATCCCTTCCTCCTTAAAAAAAAAAAAAAAAAAGTATGTGGAGTCCCAACCTCCTCAGAATGTGACCTTATAGGGTCTTTATAGTGGTAATCAAGTTAAAATGAGGTCATTTGGTGGGCTGTGGTCTGATATGTCTTTATAAGAAGAGGAAGTTTGGACACAGGCAAGCACACGGGGAGAGCGCCATTTAAATGTGAAAACGGGCAACAACCCAAATGAGAGGTAACC
Source organism: Chlorocebus sabaeus (assembly GCF_047675955.1). NCBI lineage: Eukaryota > Metazoa > Chordata > Mammalia > Primates > Cercopithecidae > Chlorocebus > Chlorocebus sabaeus. The sequence goes on along the minus strand of NC_132911.1, from coordinate 25,712,784 downwards.
TGTGTTTTGGGCTGAATTGTGCCCCACTCCTGCTCCCCTCATCCCAAATTCATGTACTAAAGTCTAACTCCCATTACCTCAGCATGTGATTGTATTTGGAGATGGGGCCTTTAGAGATGTGATGGAGGTAAGTTGAGCTACCAGGATGCACCCTAATCCAATGTGACTGTGCTTACAACAAGAGGAAATTTAGAAACACAGAGAAACACCAGGGATGCAGGCACAGAGAAAGGACCATGGGAGGACACAGCAAGAGGGCAGCCATTTGCAAACCAGGGAGCGAGGCCTTAGAGGAAACCAGCCCTGCAGGCACCTTGGTCTTGGACTTCCAGCTTCCAGAACTGCGAGAAAACACATTCCTGTTGTTTAAGCTGCCCCGTCTGGTATTTTGCTATGGAAGCCCTAATGACTAAGATAACAGCTAAGATCAAAGAGTTATGCTGAGGCAAAATATAATTTTTTTTTAAAGAATGAAAAAGTTACAAAGGATTTTCACTTAGCAGGTAACAGGAATAATATTTTGAAATATTGAATGGACGCGTTTTTCATACCCCCGTAAATCCTTTTCTCCTACAGCCTTCCACCGTTAGGGCTAAGCCATAACTGCAGGGTGGGTGAGGGTGGGCAGTGCCTGGAATAAAAAGGTCATTGATGGCTTTGGCTTGCAAAGCTGACTTCATTGATTCCATACAGAAATAACAGTTTTGAAATGCAGACTTTATGGGGAGAGATAATGTTTATGTTCTGAATTTTAAAAGCTCCCTTTATAGGTGGAAAGTTAGGGCTGGAGTTTAGACATATAAACCTTTGGTAGAGACTATGCAGGTTATTTCATAAGGGAGGTGCTGACAGGATGGGAAGAGGAGGCAAAAGGTAAAATAACCGGGTACCTGGTTTGTAGTGTACATGGTGTGCTTGTTGTGCTGTTTGTAGCACAAAGACAAGAGTGCATGTGTGCACATGTGTGTGTGTGTGAGAGAGGAGAAGCCGGCTTTGGGAGACTGGAGGGGCTGTCTTTCCTTTCCTACAGGCACTCATCTAGGCTCTGTTTTATTTCAGTTTGGAGGAATCCCAGAGGAGCGCCTTTGTTCCTTGCTTTTTCAGGTATAGGCTGGGGAAATGTCAAGTCCCAGAGAACTGCTGCATCCAGCACGTGCCACCCAGGTGGTGGGCTAGAAAGGGTGGAATGAAGGGCAAAGACAGAGAGAATGGAGATGCCACTGTCCTGTAGGTATTGCTGGGCTCCTAGTGGAGAATGCAGAAAGGAGCTGAGTGAGAGTCAGGACACTTGCTATGGGGCCACCCGGGGCACCACTCAGAGCACCTGTGACCCTGTGGCATAGGCTGTGGTTAGACATCAGGTCAGGGGAGGAGGAAGGACATTGCCAAGATTCAGAGCATTTGCAACACCAGTGGGAGTCGGACAGAGCCAAGATGGCAGAGTTGGGAGGCGGGCACAACCAGACCAGGTGGGACAAGAAACTCTGACGCCTGTGTAAGAGACCTGCCCTTGCATCCGAGACCTCCTCTCCTATGGCTAAAAGAAGCTTTTCCCTACATGAATGGAAGGGCAGGTGAGGATGGGAGGGAGACAGAAATCTTGAAAGATGATTTTACCAAAAAGAGACCAAACTAACTCAATTAAGGCAGTGGTAAACTGGAAGAGACTGAATTATATTCAGCTGGCAAGCTTGTACCCTCTTCTTCTCCAACCTCTTCCCTTTTCTCCTTCAAGCAACAGTGAAGTAAAAGTTATAGGCAACAAAGAAGTAACCTTTTCTGGTACCTCAATGCATTGGATATAGTTTTCAAAACACTATGACGTGTGTGTGAATTCTGAGTTCTGTAAGGCTTCGCCCCCAACTTTTGCCACAGGAAAGCTTCTTTGCAGGTAAACAAAATCAAGAGAGAGGGTAATTATTTCTCAGATTATTTTTTTTCTTCCTAGGCTGGAGTGCAGTGACCCGAACGTGGCTTACTGCAGCTTTGACCTCTGGTCTCAAGGGATCTTCCCACCCCGGCCTCCTAAGTAGCTGGGACCACAGGCATGTGCCACCACATTCAGCTAATTTAAAAATACATATTTTTTTCTAGAGACAGGGTCTTACTATGTTGCCCAGGCTGGTCTTGAACTCATGGGCTCAAGCAATCCACCTGCCTCAGCCTCCCAAAGTGCTGGGATTATGGGCATGAGCCACTGTGCCCAGCCACTCAGAGTCTTGATTTCAGATTGTTTATGCTCTGGGGCATGGTTACCTCGATCACATGTATTCTATTAATATTATGCAAACAACATTTTGATTTTTGTTGTCGCTTATTTCAATGGACTAACATAAGAGTTAGCAAACGTTTCCTGGAAAGAACCAGATAGTAAATATATTTCAGGTTTGTGGGCCGCAGTCTTTGTTGCAGCTATTCCATTGTGGCATTGTAGTGCAAAAGCAGCCATAGACAATATGTAAATGTATGGGCATAGCTGTGTTCCAACCAAATTTTATTTATGGACATTGAAATTTGAATTTTATATAATTTTGCATATGTCACAAAATCCTGTTTTGATTTTTCCCCCCAGCCATTTAAAAATGTAAAAACTATTTTTAACTTGAAGGCTGTACCAAAACAGTCAGTGGAAGGAATTTGGCCCACAGGCTATAGTTTGCCATTGCCTGGAGTAACATATAACAGGAAAACATTTTATATAGAAATGAATGCACTTTATTACACACATAATATTTCAAAAATAAAATGAAAGGTGGGATTTTTCAGGGGAAAGGGGATACAAAAATCCTATCAGTTTTGGTCTAAACATGAATATTTAATTAAAAACTAAATCAGATGTTGTTGGATTAGTGTGTGTGTTTTTTAAAAGGCTATTTCTGCCCATGTTGTTGTTAGAACATTCTATTTTGATGAGAAAATAGTGAGATCATTGCAGTTATCACCGACACATGATGCCTGTGATAACAACCTTTACCAGTGGCCAGGACGATTGACTGGTTTCTTTTCTTTTCTTGAGACAGAATTTCGCTCTGTTGCCCAGGCTGGAGTGCAATGAATGGCACAGTATCGCTCACTGCAACCTCCACCTCCCAGGTTCAACTGATTCTCCTGCCTCAGCCTCCCGAGTAGCTGGGATTACAGGCATGTGCCACCACACCTGGATAATTTTTTATATTTAGTAGAGATGGGTTTTTACCATATTGGTCAGGCTGGTCTCCTGACCTCAGGTGATTTACCACCTCGGCCTCCCAAAGTGCTGGGATTACAGGCATGAGCCACCGCGCCTGGCCGACTGGTTTCTTTAATGCCATTTAACTCCGTATACTGCTGTTTGTAGCACAAAGAAAAGAGTGCATGTATGCACGTGTGTTTATGAGAGAGGAGAAGGTGGCTGTGGGAGAGTAGAGGGGCCGTCTTTCCTTTCCTACAGGCACTCACTCAGTTCTTCATTGTGTAACCTGCAAACCACCACCATTTATTACTCATGTCTAGCCTGTAGACTCCTCCACTAGAAGTCAAATGGACTTGCAGGGATCAGCCATTAAGAAACAAGGTAGACAGTAATATAGCCCCAGAGTCCCAAGAAATTACAGAGATAAAAACTGGGAGGACCCTCCTGCAATAGCCAGGAAGTGAGAAAAGAGAAAAACAGCTCAAGAAGGGTTGGGAAAATGCCATTTGACCAGGAAGCCTTAATGCAGTTTCCAATTTCTCACTAAAATACAGCCATCCCTTGATATCTCAATCTAATTCTTTCCTGAGATTGTGCTGAATAACAATCTTTTGGAGCCTGAGACCTTTTCTTTTTAAGTGGGGAAAATAATAGTGCTTTCTTGGTTGCCTAAAACCTCAACTATTTTTATTCTGAAAATTAAAAAAAAAAAACCCACTAAAATACTTTAAAACACCCATATAAAAGCCCACTAAGAATTTCTAAATAAAATAAAGCAATGTAAAAAACATCAGTTACATAACAGTTAATGAAGTCATCAGTGGGTCTCTTTGTAGGAAGTACACAATATTACTGAGAGATATCAGTCACAAATTACATTTTCTCTTGATACCAGGCAGTGAACATGAACAGTGACGAGTCAATACTAAAATAATAGGTTACAAGTATTCAAGATTCTGTCTGTCCTGGGACCCAGATTATTAGTGTCCCCAGGTGCCCAGGGGACTGTAACATGGAAACTCTGAAGGGCTTAATCTCTAGGAGTGAGTAGAATCAGTCTAGCACGCTCCATCCTGCAACCTGGGCTCAGGACCACTTAATATGCTCAGGGATCAGGCATGCACATGGCTAATCACAGATTTCAGATGTGAACAGTGAATTCTGGGTGAATATTTTTGCAAAAAGCAGCATATTTTCTGAGTAGCACAAGTATAGATAATGACACCTGTATGTATGTAGACACAGAACAAGACAAAAACTTGCCAATCAGCGTAAACTAGTGTTGACAATCAACCTAATGCCTGAAATTGGAAAGAGTTTCTAAGAACAAGGCCAAGAGAATGACATGGAAAGGAAATGAATAAACCATTGACAAATATACCTCCCAGTAATCATCATGTCCCTCTTTTTCTTAATATTGTTAATACATTTAGTGACCATAGTATTATTTTATTTTATTTTTTGAGATGGAGTCTCACTCTGTTGCCCAGGCTGGGGTACAGTGGCATGATCTTGACTCACTGCAACCTCCGCCTCCCAGGTTCAAGCGATTCTCTTGCCGTAGCCTCCTGAGTAGCTGAGACTACAGGTATGAGCTTCATGCCCAGCTAATTTTTGTATTTTTAGTAGAGACAGGATTTCACTGTGTTAGCCAGGCTGCTCTCGAACTCCTGACCTCAGGTGATCTGCCTGCCTTGGCCTCCCAAAGTGCTTGGATGACATGTGTGAGACACTGCACCCAGCCACCATGCTATTATTTTATACAAATAGCTGGCGTGCAGAGATATAAGATATGAATTTTCTTTCCTCATCTACTTAGCCATAGGTCTCTACAGAGTTCGTTCCTCCCAGGCATCGAAATGCTCCTTCTCCCTACGTGCCCTTCCCTCATCTCCGCAGTGACCTCATCCCCTATGCCTGTCCTTCTGGCATCCTCGCTCCATCCTACGGTGGCTGTGGAGACAGCTTCAGCCCCTCAGGTCCTGTGTGTGCTGGAGGGACATGGAGCCCTTCAGATTCTGTAGGGTGAAGTGTCCTGAAGCCAAGGGATTTTGCCCTGCCTGTCCCGCCCTCCTCTCCCTGCCAGCGTCAGGCTTGCCAAACTCTCCACCTAAGCCTGGCTTCCAGACACGAGTAAGAAGAGAAGAGATGAGATTTTGGGGCAAGGAAGACCCAGCTCAGAAACACACTTGTGAATTTGGATATCTGTCCCTTAAATAATTTTGTGTTTTTTTTTTTTCCTTACTACTAAATTCACATTCATTATGAAAGATTTGGAAACTTTTGACAAGCCAAAAGAAGAAACTAAAAATCACTAGATAATCCTACCACCGAGAGACAGCCGCTGTTCATATTTTAGTTTCCCAATTCACATATGTATTTTCCTGCACAACTAACTCCCTATTTATATGATTGTCCCCTTAGGACTTGTGAATCTTTCCATGTCATTCACTTAAAAACAAGTAAACGTTGTATTATTAAAATAGAGTTTAAGGCAATAAACCAAAATGTTAACAGTGATTAACTCTGGAGGAGGGCAGAACTCACGTGAGTTTTCTTTGCATTTTAAAGCTTTTCAAACTTTTAAAATAGTAAATGTATATTACTTTTACATTTAGAAAAATGGTGTTTAAAATGTAAGATGTATAATTTTATATACTGCATAATCTTTTTTAAATTTTAATTTTTTTTTTCTTTTTCCGTAGCCAGGGCTGGAGGGCAGTGGCACAATCATAGCTTACTGCAGCCTTGAACTCCTGGGCTCAAGTGATCCTTCTGCCTCAGCTTCCTGAGTAGCTGGGACTACAGGTGTGCACCACCACACCCAGGTAATTTTTTATTTTTTATTTTTTGTAGAAACGGGGTCTCACTATGTTGCCCTTCCCTCAAACTCCCAGGCTCACGCGATCATCCCACCTCAGCCTCCTGAGTGGCTGGGACTGCAGAGGCATGTGCCACCATGTCCAGCTTCTGCACAATCTTAATGGCATTGAAATGCACCCACCAGAAAGACGAAAAAGACAGAAATCTACCAGGAGGCTGTTTCCAGGTGATGAGATTCTGGATACTTTTTTCTTCCTTCTGCCTTTTTGTATTTTTTCAACGTTTATAATGAAACAAAAGTTATTTAAACATTTTAGATAGGAGCTTACTTTTGAGGGATCTTAGTTACCCACAGAAGCAGCAGTCTTTACAGAGATGGATCAGCAGTTCTAGTATCACGCAAGCTGACTTCAGCAGACACAGCCCGAGGGAAGCCTGTCAAGTCGCCTGTGGGACTCCAGGGAAGAAAAGCTGCCACATCTGTGTTCATTTGAATGGAGGCTGCAGAGTTTTCACTGGTGGGCTTGGTTTCTATCCTTGACCAGTGGGAGAAAAACTGACACTCTCATTGCAGCCACAACTTCCTGAGCTTCTATCAGCCACTCCAGGACAAGCAGAGCCCCAGATTCTGTGCATGGCCAGCACCTGACACTGCACCCCAATTCCCACATGCGACCTGCTATGGGTGACTCTGCACCTACTCCCCTGGCTGACAGCATTGGAAGGGGAAGTTCCTGCACTGCCCCAGCTTTGGACAGGAGCTGTTTTCCTGCCTCTGTCACTGGTGGAACTTCCTGAGGTGAGAGTAAGGGGCATGGAGGTAGGGGGTGGTTGAGAAGAATCAACAAGAAACATGCTCAGACCAAGAACTGGAGAAGACACTGGTGAACAGCTTGGAGACTGCGAAGCCGGTCTGAAACTGGGAGTGCAAGTTTCTTGGAGGAGAACAAGCTTATCATCTTAATGAGCCACAAATGTGTAATTAGCACATCCTGTGTGTGGAACATTCTACCAGGACCTCGAGATGTAAGGAGGTGAAGGCAGAGTGTTAGAGCATGCAGGAGGTAATCACCCACAGAAGGAGACATGAAGATCCAGGGTTTAAAAACAGTATTAACATCAGGCCAGGTGCAATGGCTCACTCCTGTAATCCCAGCACTTTGGGAGGCTGAGGTGGGTGGATCATCTGTCAGGAGTTTGAGGCCAGCCTGGCCAACATGGCGAAACCCCATCTCTACTAAAAATAAAAAAAATTAGTGGGCGTGGTGGTGCGTACCTGTAGTCCCAGCTACTCGGGAGGCTGAGGCAGGAGAATTGCTTGAATCCGGGAGGCAGAGGTTGCAGTGAGCCGAGATCATACCACTGCACTCCAGCCTGGGCAACAAGAGTGAAACTCCATCTCAAAAAAAAAAAAAAAAAAGTATTAACATTAACTGATCCTTGCCACATCCCAGGACAGACCCCTCCTTGCCTCTCCCTTCCTCGGAGACCACTCACAAGGTCACCAAGAGAGAAACTGAGGCAGAGGCAGGGAGAATGGCTTGATCAGAGCCCAGAGTAGTGACTGGCAGTAGAGCCAAGAACCCACAGCCCGAGACTCTGTCCTCAGTGTTCTCCATTCATACACGCAGGCTTTTGTTGATTTGTTGATAGCAAGTGGTGGGCATTGTTGGATGGAAGGAAAGTTTAAGTAAAACAGGAACCAGCAAGAAAGGAAGAACTTAATTGTTCACCCATTCTGAGTTCATGATCATTGTTGCCACCTGGTATTACAAAGCACCCCACAGAAAACCCCTCTAGTTGCTTGTGGAGTGAAGAACAATAGCAATTCATATTTCTACCTTATCTCCCACTGCCACACTGCTCATTGGAAATGGCACCAGCTCCCCAAACAAGAAGGCCTGGCATACCTTCATTTTTTTTCTTTTTTTTGCAGGTTTCTATTTCTCATTACAATGCCCATCCCAACCCTCCAGGAAAACCGCACTGCCTACTGCCTTCGAGGGTGCATAGCCTGGGGCTGACATCCTGGAGAGCTTGGCGGGGCTCCAGCCACTTGTGGAAATACAGGGCCCCACTGACCTGGAAGCTCTGCCCTAGCTGCCCTTAGAAGGGAAATGGGAAGAGACCGGGGATTAAAGCCCTCATCTCGGGTCAATGTCCCATTCCTGGCGTTTTTGTGAGATGCCTCTCTGCAGTCAGGCCCAATTGTCTGATGATTCAGCAACCATTTATTGAGCACCTACTATGTGCTAGGCATCAAGCTATGTGTTGGAGATAGAATAAATGAAAGGTCACAGCCTCTGCTCTCCATGAGCTTGTCTCTGCTCTTAATGTGAAATCTGTGTTCTTTCTGAGTGGCTGTTGACCTCCTTGTTCTATCTCCTCCTTCCATCCATATTCCAAGCCAACCCTGAAAGTGCAGGCAGAGAGAGAGCTTGCCTCGTATCAGCTGATGTCTGTGGTGTTCCTAGTGTGTGCCAGGCACGATGCTGAGTGTTTTAGAGGTCTTATTTCAGTTCTCACAGAAACATGAGGTAGATGCTAGGATCACTATCCCTATTTTACAGACAAGGAAACTGAGGCACAGAGAGGATAACAAACCAGCCAAAGAACAGAGTCGGGACCTGGTAGAACTCAAGAACTCTGTGCTGCGCTCTCCTGCCTGTGTTGCGAAGTTGGGAGCTCATAGATCAACAGGCTATGGGTTTGGCCAATGGGAGGGGCTCAGGCACGTGAATGACACAACCACTGCAGTCCACCTGGAGACAGAGCTAAAGGAGCTGGCCCAGTCAGTGTTAATCGAAGGAAGTCTAGTACCCACTTTTAGGCTTAAGTGATCTCTGCTGGGCTGTGAAGCCAGCAACACTGTTAGGAAATCCAACCAGAGGTGACGGGGCAGGCATCAGGACAAGTGGATGTCACATGGAAAAGGAAAAGCCTAGACACAGGGAAGATGTGACAATCCAGTTGGGATGCTGTTGGTGAGCAGGTGGTCACCATCAGAGAGGCATGGGGCAGGTAATAATCAGTGAGTTAAGCAATTCTGGGAACACCGTGGCTTCCAGGCTGATTATTACTGCAGGATCTCAGGTGTTAGGGATTCAGGGTCCTAATAAACAGTGCCCTTCTTTGCCACCTAAGTTTGAATTCAATTGAGAAACAGGAATCAGGCAGCAGAGGTCAAAACATCATCTTCCTTATTGATAGTGCTCCTATGGAAGGATTTGGCTGGTGTCTGGAGGTGAGGGAGCTTCCTCATACTGAACCCCAAAATCAGGTGGACCTATCCCCATTCACGGCAACAGTGGGCCACGCTGGGCCTCCTCCATGGGCATCAGGTCTATTTCATCACAGGGAAGAAAGGGAAGCAGGGCTTGTGCTGTCTGCAGACAGGCTGGCCCCAAAGAAGAAGGCTGGGGAACGGAGCCAGACAGAGGCACCGCTGGCAGAACTGAGATGCAAAGCAGACGAGAAGTTACAGAGACAAGGCGGAGGACCAGCTGCTTGAGCTGCAACAAAGATCAGGAAGTCAATGAGTGTTGTAAGGTAAGTTTCCCAATACCGGGCCAAATCCCCAACCCGGAAAATTCACCAGTTGCAACAACCTCATTGGTTGCTCCTGTTCACTTTTGCACCCCCACAGACGACAGCACGCATTTCCTAAAATCCCTCCAATGACTGCCCACTGCATGACTGCCAGACTGCGGACCTCCGTCCCGCTCAGCCCACCCGGTTCACCTCCTGCTCCTCTCTATCCTTTTATTAGTCTCAGCCACACTGGTCTTACTTTGATCCCTTGAATAAGGTGACACTCATTTCTGCTCTGGGACTTTTGCATACTGGTTCCACTGCACTGTGTCCCAGTTTTCTGTCGATGCAGAACAGATCACCCCATAATATAGTGGCTTAAAACGACAACTAGTTTATTATTTATCATGTTGATTTTGAGGGTCAGGAATTTGGGCAAGGATCAGCCAGGCAATGCTTCTATTCCATGTGGCATGGACGTGAGTCGCGACTAGTACTGAGCAGGGGGTGGGGTTCTTGTCTGCAGGTTCTAAGACAGCTCCACTCACATCCCAGTCTCTCGGCAGGGATGTCCTGAAGGTTCTGGAAGTTTGGACCTCTTGCCTTCTCCAGGCACTCTGGGGGACTCTGTGTTCTCTCCAGCAGGGGAGTCAGACTTCTCATCTGGTGGCTCAGGGTTCCCAGATGTAGGGTCCCCAGAGACAGGAGGTGGCAGCTGCTGGTCTCTTACAGCCCAGAAACTGTCCCAGAGTCAATCCTGCTGTATTCTATTGGTCAAGGCAGTTAAGCCCAGCTAGATTCAAGAGGTTGACCATAGACCCACCTTCCTATGGGAAGAGACAAAGCATGTGTGGCAGTCCAGGTGCAGGGGCTTATGCCTGTAATCCTGAAATCCTGACATTTGATAGGAGGATTGCTTCAGTCCAGGAGTTTGAGACCGGCCTAGACAGCGTAGTGAGATCCTGTGTCTACAAGAAAAAAAAATGACCTGGGTGTGGCGGTGTGTGCCTGTGGTCTCAGCTACTCAGTGGGCTGAGGTGGGAGGATCACTTGAGCCCGGGAGTCCGAGGCTACAGTGAGCTGAGATCGCACTACTGCACTGAAGCCTAGCCCTTCAGTGACACAGCGAGACCCTGACTCAAAACATAAAAAAATAAAAAATAAAGAACATGTGGCCCCCTTCTGTTAGCTGTCTTCTGAAATGCTCTTCTCCCAGTCTCCACTTGGCTGGCTTCTTCATGCTCCAGGCCTCAGCTCATATGGCACCCCTGCCCATCGTATGTAGGAAGGGTGCTGCCTGCCCCCTCTACCCACTCATGTGTGCCACTGTTTCTCCTCTTTGATTATCTTCAGAGCTCTCACCAACAGTCGGAATTAATTTGGCTATTTGTCTTTCCTAATTAAAATCTAACTGGCATGTGAGCAGGGACATTGTCTTGTTCACTGTTTCACCCAAGGGCCTGAAACAGTCTGTGACATGCAGTAGGTCCTCAACAACATCTACTGAATGAACGAAGGATTACAGAACTGAGCAGAGGGCTGGGTGAAATAGGATGTTTGACCAGTAGCACTGTTTTCACGAAGAGCTCCAAGGCTCTGGCATTCAGGCTAGTATTCTTGTTCCCCAAGAGTCTCCTAGGGAGGAACAAGTGGCGTGCTGAGAGCAAGGAGGAAGTCACATCTGATGAGACTCAGAGCTGGCAGAAACTGAGATACAAGAGAGTTTGAGGGCATTTCTCTGTGCCCTGTACCACCAAGGCCTCGTCCAAACAGTCTAGGCCAAAGTTAAGTGGAGAAGTGGGGGGACATCAGGGAGACGAACAGAGGAAGGTCTGAATACATACAGCACTTACTGTATTAGTTCGTTCTCACACTGCTATAGGGAACTACCTGAGATTGGGTAATTTAAGAAGAAATGAGGTTTAATCAACTCACAGTTCCAAAGGCTGTACAGGAAGCATGGCTGGGGAGGCCTCAGGAAACTTACAATCACAGGGAAGGGGATGGGGAAGCAGGCACATCCAACATGGCCAGAGCAGGAGGAATAGTGAGAAGGGGGAGGTGCTACACATTTTTATTCATTCATTCATTCATCCATTCATTCATTCATTCATTCATTTGAGATGGAGTCTTGCTCTGTCGCCCAGGCTGGAGTGCAGTGGTATGAACTTGGCTCACTGCAACCTCCACCTCCTAGGTTCAAGTGATTCTCCTGTCTCAGCCTTTTGAGTAGCTGGGATTATAGGTGCATGCCACCTTGCCTGACTAATTTTTGTATTTTTAGTAGAGACAGGGTTTTGCCATGCTGGCCAGGCTGGTCTCAAGCTCCTGACCTCAGGTGATCCACCCACCTCAGCCTCTGAAAGTGCTAGGATTACAAGTGTGAGCCACCGTGCCTGGCTGCTACACACTTTTAAACAACCAGATCTTGTGAGACCTCACTATTGTGAGAACAGTAAGGGGGACATCTGCCCTCATGATTCAATCACCTCCCACCAGGCCCCTCCTCCAACACTGGGGATTACAATTCCACATAAGATTTGGGTGGGAACACAGAACCAAACCATATCACTGACTAATTTCAGAATCAAACGAATATATTAAAATACCAGAGGTTACGTGGTCAGATCTCAGCCTACAATCACACACTGAACTGGCGGACATCGATGCCATCTTGCTGACCACAGGATCCCAGAGCTTGGACCATTGACCTTGCTGGCACTGAACCCCAATCCTTGAGACCCCAGCAACTTCCCCCAGGGAGGCCTTCCGCTGTCCTTGCACTTCTGCATCACTAGCTCTTTTCAAAGTCTGGGATGGTCTCCTATTACTGGCCAAGTCAAATGATACAACCTTATCCTAGCAGCAAGGGAGTGCCTGGCATTTTCAGCTACCAGCATTTCAGTCCTGACATTTTCAGGATTCACAAAGATGGAGTTCCTGAAAGGAAAAGGCTTAGATTCTGTGCAACCACATAAATGCCAAATGGCAGAGACCATGTGAGAAGTGACTGCAGAGCCTGGTCACTAGAATTCCTTCAGAGCAGAATACAGAGAAGCCTATCAGGACCATAGTCACTCAACTGTGTGCTGGCTTCAGGACTGGTGGAAGAGGTGACCTGATAGGACAAAGCAGGCTGCAGCTGACTGGGGAGGGTAGGCACATTTCTGCAATGACATCAACTCCTTGAGGGAGGATTGGCAAGGCCTGGAGAAGCCAGGAAGCCAAGACAAAAGGCCTGTTGTATACACACAAAAAGAATGTTGCCTGGGCACTTCTATGCACCAGACAAATACTACCAATTTCAAATCCCACTGGACTCTCAGAAGGGCAGGATGTATACTAGCCAGCAACTCTATCTGTGGTTCTTAACCTAGCTTGCATATTGAAACCACCCAGACAGCTTTAAGATGTACTGATGCCTGGGCTCCACTCCAGAAATTCAGATTTAACAGGTCTGGGGTGCCGCACTGGGATTTTTTTTTTTTGAGACAGGGTCTCACTCTGTCACCCACACTGGAGTGTAGTAACACAATCACTGCTCATTGCAACCTCCACTTCCCGGGCTCAAGCGATCCTCCCATCTCAGCCTTCTGAGTAGCTAAGACTACAGGCACACGTCAACACACCAGGCTAATTTTTGCATTTTTTGTGGGGACAGGGTCTCTCTATGTTGCTCAGGCTGATCTTAAACTCCTGGGCTCAAGCAATCCTTCCTCCTCAGCCTCCCAAAGTCCTGGGATTCCAGACGTGAACTGCCACATCTGGCCTGGGATTTTTTATTATTATTATTATGGTAAAATTCACACAACAAAATGAACCATTTTAAAGTATATATTTGTACATTTTAAAGTAATATATTAATATATTAATATTATTATGGTAAAATTCACATAACAAAATGAACCATTTTAAAGTGAACAATTCAGTGGCATTTAATACAGTCACAGTGTTGAGCAACCATCACCTCTTTCTAGTTCTGTAGTTACGGGATGGGTATTCTGTACCCCTTAAGCAGCCACTCTCCATCTCTACCCCAGAGCTTCTAGCAACAACAGTTCTGCTTTCTGTTTCTATGAATTCACCTCTTCTGGATATTTCATATAAATAGAATCATACACAAAATGTGACTTGGTGTCTGCCATCTTTCTCATTGCATGTTTTCAAGGTTCATCCATGTTGTAACATCTATCAGTACTTCATTCCTTTCCCTGGCTGAATAATACTCCACTGTACGGATATGCCATATTTTGCTTATCCATTCATTAGCTGATGGACATTTGGATTGTATCCACTTTTTGGCTACTATGCAGAATGCTGCTATGAACATTCATGTACCTTTTTTTTTTTTTTTGAGGCAGAGTCTCACTCTGTGACCCAGGTTGGAGTGCTGTGTCGTGATCTCTGCTCACTGCAGCCTCGACTTTTCTGGGCGTAGGTGATCCCCTGACCTCACCCTCCCAAGTAGCTGGGATTACAGGTGTGTGCCACCTCACCTGGGTAATATTTGTATTGTTATTTTTGTTTTATTTTATCGAGATAGAGTCTCACTCTGTTGCCCAGGCTGGAATGCAGTGGTGTGATTTTGGCTTACTGCAACCTTTGCCTCCCGGGTTCAAGCAATTCTCCTGCCTCAGCCTCCTGAGTAACTGGGATTACAGGTGCCCACCACCACGCCTGGCTTATTTTTTTGTATTTTTAGTAGAGACGGGGTTTCACTACGTTGGCCAGGCTGGTCTCAAACTCCTGACCTCAAGCGATTCAACCACCTCGCCCTCCCAAAGCGCTGGGATTAGAGGGGTGAGTCACTGCTCCCAGCCTAGTATTTGTATTTTGTAGTAGAGATGGGGTTTCATCATGTTGGCCAGGCTGATCTTGAACTCCTGACCTCAGGTGATCTGCCTGCTTCCACCTACCACAGTGCTAGAATTACAGATGTGAGCCACTGTGCGCGGGCTCATGTACACATTTTTGTTTTAATGCCTGGTTTCAATTACTTTGATTGTATACATAGGAGTAGAGTTGCTGGGTCATATGGCAACTCTATTTTTAACTTTTTGTGGCACAGCCAAGCTATTTTCTACAGTGGCTGTACCATTTTACAATCCTATCAGCAATGTTCCTATTTCTCCACCTCCTTGCCAACAGTTGTTATTTTCCTTTTGTTTTTTATATGGCATTCTAGTGGATTTAAATTGGTATTTCATTGTGATTTTGATTTGCTTTTTTTTTTTTTTTTTTTTTTTTTTTGAAACAGGGTCTTTCTCTGTCACCGAGGCTGGAGTGCAGTGGCTCGATCTTGGCTCACTGCAACCTCTGCCTCCCAGGTTCAAGTGATTCTCGTGCCTACAGCTGGGACTACAGGTGTGTGCCACCATGCCTAGCTAGTTTTTGTGTTTTTAGTAGAGACAGAGTTTCACCATGTTGGCCAGGCTGGTCTCGAACTCTTGACCTCAGGTGATCTGCCCACCTTGGCCTCCCAAAGTACTGGGATTACAGATGTGAGCCACCGTGCATGGCGATTTGCATTTTTCTTAATGACTAGTGCTGAACGTCTTTTCATCTGCTTCTTGGCTATTTCTATATCTTTGGGAAACTGTCTATTCAAGTCGTTTGCCCATTTTTAAAATGAGTTGCTTGTCATTTTTAGGGAGTTGTAAGAGTTCTTTTATATATTCTGGATACTAGACCTTTATATACCCAGATGTATAAGTTGCAAATATTTTCTCGCATTCTGTAGATTGTCTTTTTGCTTTCTTGCTAGTATTCTTTGATACACAAAAGTTCTTAATTTTGATGAAGTCTGATTTATGTTTTTTTTAATTTTGTCGACTGTGCTTTTGGTCTCATATCTAAAAATCCATTGCTAAGTTCAACATACACCCTTGTTTTCTTCTAAGAAGAAATTTTCACTCTTACGTTTAGGTCTTTGATATTTCGAGTTAATTTTTGTTTGTGTTGAGAGTTAGGCACTGGGATTTTTAAAAGCGTCTGCAATGATTCTTTTTGTTGGTGTTATGGTTGTTGGTAGAGAGATATTTATTGGGGGATTTACGGAAGCACGGCCTTCGGTAGCAGCAAGTCAGGCAGATCTTCTGTAATGATTCTAACGGAAGCCAAGGTTGAGAATCACTGCTGTAAATGGCTGAGAAGGAGGGGTTGGAGGTTAGCTGTAGATACCTATCTGAAGAAGGCGTGATGGAATTGGGCTGAAAGGCAAGAGTTGGTGCTCTCTGAGTTGCCAGTTTCCTTTGGAGAGAATCAAGGTTGCTCCTGAAAGCCTTAAGGAGACATTTAAAGATATCAGGAGGGCTCATTCCTCTGACAGCTAGAGCTGGGGGACTCCTTTGAGGGTGTCTGGAGTCTGGTTGGGGAGGACACAGAACTGAACCAGCAGATGAGGTTAGTGGTTTCCGTGTGGGAGGAGAAACCACAACACACATGTTCTGAGACTTGCTCTGGATAGTCAGCAGGTAGACATTAGGCAACAGCAGGAGTCCCTACACCTGTTTCTAGTAACAGGTGACTCTGATAGTGCAGCAGACTCGCTCTACGTGCTCGGGGATTGAATTGTTTTCTCCTAAAGTACACTGATTGCTAAGAACTCTTATATGTGACTCGTATAGGGATTACTAGCTTTGCAAACTTTAAAAGTCATCTGAAGATAATTTCATTCTTCCTTAATGATTCAGAAGGAACTGTGGCACGTTACAGTGCGTTAAAGCATCAATCTCAGCCTGTAAAGAAACCACACTCATTGGGATCACTTAGTGTGCTTGTTAAAAATGTATATTTTTGGGCCCTACTCCAGATGATTGAATTCAAATTCCTGCATCAGAGACAAGGAATTTGGATTTTAAAACAAATTCCCATATTTTAAAATGTGGCCTTAAGCGCACTAGTTGAGAACCACTATGATTCATCCCTGTGAACAATTATAGAAGAACTATTATGAGCTTTTAACTTATAATTTGCACATTTGCCTGTACAATAGGGGGTATAAAGTTCAATTATATACTGTCCTAATAAGTGCATTGGTGTCCACCTGAAAATGTATTCATATATTTGTTCCAAAAAGGTACCAACATTGTTTTTCCCAAATGATTTTGTATCTTCACCTTGTTTCCTGGTTTGTTGTTGTTTTTTTTTTGAGAGTAATTTGTTCTTGTGAAATCTCAAACATCTCTAATAACAGTAATGGATGTCATTCCATCCTCTCTGCATTTTATTTTTCTGTACCTCCATGGTAGGCAACTCATTTTCTGCCAGCTGGTGCTCTCTTGCCAATGTACTTGGCCAAACTGAAATTAAGTGTCACCCATCAGAAAAAAAATACAGCACTATCAGATGCATTTGTTTATTTTTCTGAGGATTTTCTTTTAATCCTCAGAAATGGCTACTAAGTTGGAAATAAACTGGACTTTTCAGATTGTTTTTAAAAAGTCATTTATTTTTAAATTTTATTTTTATTTATTTACATTTTGAGATGGAGTCTTACTCTGTCACCCAGGCTGGAGTGCAGTGGCACAATCTCAGCTCACTGCAACCTCCACCTCCCGGGTTCAAGCAGTTCTCCTGCCTCAGCCTCCTGAGTAGCTGGGATTACAGGTGCACACCACCATGCTTGGCTAATTTTTGTATTTTTAGTAGAGACAGGGTTTTGTCATGTTGGCCAGGATGGTCTCAAACTCCTGGCTTCAGGTGATCCGCCCACCTCTGCCTCCCAAAGTGCTGGGATTATAGATGTGGGCCACTGTGCCTGGCCAAAACCATTTAATTTAGATGTAACCCTTGTGCTATCATAATTTGAGGGAGATCTAGAACAAAACTGGAAGAGTGTGGCAACACCACAGAGGTGAGGGTGAGCTAGAGCGGAAGGTGCCCCATTTCCTCAGGTATAGCTTATAGGTCAGCAGGAGCACCTGCCAAGTTGTAGAGGCCATTCCACCAAACATAGACACGGAGGTCAAGATGCTGGGTTCCAGATGCTTGGCATGCTCTGGCTTGATTCTGCTAAGAACCAAAAACTCAGATATCTAATCCAGAGGGTGGTGTATGGCAGCTGGAGGTTTCAGACAGCAGGCAACACCATGCCATTGGCTAGAGCTGTGCCATGATTCTGGAATACACATACATTCATGACTGTATCCCATCCAAGGCTGGTGATGGCAGGAAATTGGCAGTGAGCTTTGGCACCCGGGGGAATGATGGGGGCTGACAAAGGCATTGGGAATATGGCCAAGCAGGCGATGTTCAGCGCCGGACACAGACCTTGAGGGTGAATGGGGTGAAAGTCACAGGAAATGGGAATTAAGTCCAAAGCCCAAGCAAATGGGCCAAGCAGACATCATGTTCTGGGACTCTGGTGAGTCATAGCATCTACTGTCATACTTTGCTGGACTGGAACTCCTACCAAAAACCCTGGAGATTCATTGCATTCAATGGATGGGTAGACTTCTTGTAAGTAGTATTCATGCTTTAGAGATTTGAAAAGAAAAGAGTATCAACCAATCAAGGCTTCACAATATTTCTTTTTTTTTCTTCTTTTTTAATTCTAAAAAAATATGGGCTATACAATATTTCAAAGCACCACACTGAATTGTGCCTGAACCAACTGCGGCTTCAAGAGAGGGAGATTTTTAATGTGTAAGAGAGCACCTTGGTCTCTTTTGATGTGTATTCTCCATTTCTTTCTCTTCTCCCATCATTTCTCTCTTCCTTTCCTCTTCCTCTTCCTCTGTCTTTCCTTCTTCTCCATCATCTCCTCCTCGTTTCTTTCCTTTTCCTTCTCACCTTTCTCTTTCCCTTCTCCTCTGTGTCCTCTCCTCTTTTTCAGTTAAAATTGCTGGGATAACTCTCTAGTCAGATTCCTCTTTTAGGATGCTGTGATTCCCCTCATTACTCACCCTTCTAGGACAATGAACACTCACAGGGAGCGTCTTCTCCTCATGGATATTCCCACTTTTCTCTTTGTTTGTTTTTGAGACAGGGTGTATTAGTCCGTTTTCATGCTGCTGATAAAGACATATCTGAGAGTGGGTAATTTATAAAGAAAAAGAGGTTTAATGGACTCACGGTTCCACGTAGCTGGGGAGGCCTCACAATCATGGTGAAAGGCATGTCTTACATGGCAGCAGACAAGAGAGAATGAGAGCCTAGTGAAAGGGGTTTCCCCTTATAAAACCATCAGACTGGCCGAGCACAGTGGCTCATGCCTGTAATCCCAGCACTTTGGGAGGCTGAGGTGGGCGGATCACAATGTCAAGAGAGCAAGACCATCCTAGCCAACATGATGAAACCCTGTCTCAACTAAAATACAAAAATTAGCTGGGTGTGTTGGCAGGCACCTGTAGTCCCAGCTAGTTGGGAGGCTGAGGCAGGAGAATCGCTTGAACCCGGAGGTGGAGGTTGCAGTGAGCTGAGATCGCACCACTGCATTCCAGCCTGGTGACAGAGCAAGACTCCATCCCAAAAAACCATCAGATCTTGTGACACTGATTCACCACCATGAGAATAATATGGGGGAAACTGCCCCCATGATTCAATTATTCCCCACTGGGTCCCTCCCACGAGACGTGGGAATTGCGGGAGCTACAATTCAAGACAAGATTTGGTGGAGGCACAGTCAAACCATATCACAGGATCTTACTCTGTCCCCGAGGCTGGAGTGCCATAGTATGATCATAGTTCACTGCAGCCTCAAACTCCTGGGCTCAAGCAATCCTCCCACCTAAGACTTCTGAGTAGCTGAAACTACAGCCTCACACCCCACACCCAGCTAATTTTTTTTAATTTTTATTTTTAGTAGGGACAGGGTCTTGCTAGGTTGCCCAGGCTGGTCTTGAACTCCTCCTCAAGTGATCCTCCCATCTTGGCCTCTCAAAGTGCTGGGATTACTGGTGTGAACCACCTCACCTGGCCTACTTCCCTTTTACTCTTGTGCCTCCTTCTGGAATGACATTTTCCTTCTCTTGAGGATTATCCTTGAGTCCATTATTTGTGTGTTTACCCAAATGATGAGTGGTGTCATTTTTTTCTTCCTCATTTCCCTAGTCTCTCTCTTTCCTAGCACCTGGCTATGAGATTGACTGATGGTTTCCCCTCTTAGGTCTGGGCCTAACTCAAGAATTATATTCACAACTTCATCCCTAACATCCAATTCACTCTATGGGGAACAAGCCCAGGGTATTACCCGTGCTGCATTTCGCAGAACTCCTTTCTTCCAGTGTTGACCCAATTCACACTGTTGGGATCCTGTATTTGTTCATTTTTCATGGTTTTTTCAATTTCTCTATCTACTGCTTCAAGTTCCCTGAAGATGCTAGTTTATTCTAGAAGCAAAAGATACTTCGTAATTGTCCTGTGTAGTTCTTGCGAGTTTCTTGCTCTAAGGTAGGTGGGATAAAAAAAAGGCTGGATCCGCTGCTCTTCTTAGAGTCCTGGTCACTTGCTAGTCACCTGGAGCTTCTTGACTAATCCCAAGAATGGCCACACTGCTCTGCCTGTGTCTCCAGTATTCCCCAAGGCTCTTGTGCCCATGTCCCACACTCGTAATATTAATGTTTTTCTTAATCACAGCTGAGCTTGCCATGGTTTCTTTGGACCTTCCTGCCACATTATCTGGTCATGTTTCATTTCTGCTTCCATATATGTAATTTAACTCAGTCCAGGTAAAATGCCCCAGCTATCCAGTTGTGCCTTTCTATGTTGCTGGTGTTTATAGTGGTCCCAATATTTTATAAGTAAAAAGAGCTGATGCTGGGGTGTATAATATTTCAATGAGTAACAGGTTAGCAAATAGGGTTTCTAGATGTCAGAAAGAGGCAGACCAACATCCTACTGCAGAATGGCCATCTGTTTGGGCAAGTCATCTCTCAGAAAGGGAACCTTCTAATCTGGCACTTGCCCTTGCCATTGCCTTGGCTAGGTAGTTGCAAATGACCATGCAGTTCTAGCACTGTACACCTCCAGGGAGCAGTGTCTCTACAGACTTCAGTGGGAATCTCATCTCCTAAAGGTGAGCAGTGCACAACCTGCAAATGTCCTTGGAGATCCTGAGCCTCAATCACCTGGTGATGCCTCTTTCTAACTGTCCATTACACTGTTCAAAAGCTCTGGCACCTCCTGGGAAGCAGAAAGAGATCAGAGTTGGGGGTTTCAGGATGGGGCTCAAGGGCCAGAGCTCCATTTCTCCACACCCCTTCTCCTGGTTGGGACCCAGGACATTGCTGCTTGTCTTCTGAGGTCCTCTCAAACATGAGGCTGACCTCCCTTTATCTCAGAAGGTAGAGCATGACTGTCTCAAGAGATGGGGTCTGGACCTTCAATGCACCAAGGGTCAGCCCTGCTTACCAGCCTGCTTCTCCCTGTGGGCCCTTAATCACAAAAGACCACATTTCATCCTCCCACTGTACCACAGGCATTCCCATCAGCTTCTTTCTAGAATAGAAACTAAACAACACAAAATTAATCTTCAGCAGGTGTTCTGTCTGATTAGGTCAAAGAACTGGTGAACTCTGAGTATCACAAAAATTACTGTAATTAAAACAAACAGGTCTTTCAACCTCAGGCTGAGGGCTACTAGTCTCTTCCCTTCCCCATCTTCTACCTTCTCTCTACATAGGATATACTCTTGGCTATATATACTCTCTTGGATATATATCTTATATATCTGACATTTTTTTTTCTTTTTCTTTTTTGATATAGAGTCTCGCTCTGTCATCAGGCTGGAGTGCAGTGGCACAATCTCAACTCACTGCAACCTCTGCCTCCTGGGTTCAGGCAATTCTCCTGCCTCAGCCTCCTGAGTAGCTGGGGCTACAGGTGCACGCCATTTTGATATAGAGTCTCGCTCTGTCATCAGGCTGGAGTGCAGTGGCACAATCTCAACTCACTGCAACCTCTGCCTCCTGGGTTCAGGCAATTCTCCTGCCTCAGCCTCCCGAGTAGCTGGGGCTACAGGTGCACGCCAACATGCCCAGCTAATAGGCATGAGCCACCGCGCCCGGCCCTATAGCTGGCTTTTTTTCACTCAATGTAATGTATTTGAGATGTAGCTATATCATCAAGTATATCACTTGTATATATTTTTTCCTGAATAGTAATTCATTGTATTAATATGCCACAATTTTTTATCCTTTTCTTTATTGATAGATACTTGGATAGTCTACATTTGGAGGATACTATGATTAAAGCTGCTATATTCTTTTATAAATCTTTAAATGGACATATGCTTTCATTTCTCTTGAGTAAATATCTAGTAGTGGAATGGTTCTATCATAGAGTAAATGTGTTTCATTTTATAAGAAACTGCCAGTGGGGCGTGGTGGCTCATGTCTGCCAGCACTTTGGGAGGCTGAGGAGGGCGGATCACCTGAGGTCAGGAGTTCAAGAGCAGCCTGGCCAACATGGTGAAATCCCGTCTCTACTGAAAAATACAAAAATTAGCCGGGCATGGTGGTGGGTGCCTGTAGTCTCAGTTACTTAGGAGGCTGAGGCAGGAGAATCGCTTAAACCTGGGAGGCAGAGGTTGCAATGAGCAAGATGGTGCCATTGCACTCCAGCCTGGGCGACAGAGTGAGACTCCATTTCAAAAAAAAAAAAAAAAAAAAAGAGAGAAAAAGAAAAAGAAACTGCCAGACTGTTTTTCAAAGTGGTTTTCCATTTTCTACTCCCACCAAAATCGTACGAGAGTTCAAGATACATCGCATCACTGCCAATTGGTGCTGTCAGTTTTTCCAGTTAGAGTCATTATAGTGGGTATAACATTGTATATCATTATAATTTTTAAAAATCAACTTTATTAAGGTATAGTTAACAGAAATAAAATTTACCTATTTATATTTTAATGAGTTTTGACAAATTTAAACACCTATAGAGCCACTACCACAATCAAGATCTGGAAAATTTTCATCACCCAAAAACTCCCCTTATGCTCTTTCCAGTCGATCCCCCAGTCCTGTTTCCAGGAAAAGGCTGATCTGATTTATATCATTACATCACAGATTTGCCTTTTTAGAGTTTCATATTAATAGCATCATATAGCACGTATTGTCTTGTGTCTGGCTTCTTTAACTCATAAATATTGTTGTGTGTATCACTCATTCCTTTTCATTGGTAAATAGTACTACATTGTAGAGATATATCACATTTTTTATTCGTTCACCAGTTGATGCAAATTTGGATCATTTCCCCCCATTTTATAGCCTATTATGAATGAATCTGCTGTGAACATTTGTGTACAACTCTGTGTGTGCATATGTTTTCATTTCTCTTGGGAAAATACCTAAGAGTAGAATTGCTGGCTTGTGTGTAAATTGTGCATTTACTTTTACAAGAAACTACCAGGCTGGGCTCATGCCTGTAATCCCAGCATTTTGGGAGGCTGAGATGGGTGGATCATCTGAGGTCAGGAGTTCGAGACCAGCCTGGTCAACATGGCAAAACCCCATCTCTACTAAAAATACAAAAATTAGCTGGGTGTGGTGGCGGGCATCTGTAACCCCAGCTACTCGGGAGGCTGAGGCATGAGAGTTGTTTGAACCCAGGAGGCAGAGCTTGCAGTGAGCTGAGATGGCACCATTGCACTCCAGCTTGGGCCACAGGAGTGAAGCTCTGTCAAAAAAAAAAAAAAAAAAAAAAAAAAAAAAAGCAAAATACCAAACAAACAAAACAAAAAAACCCCAAAACAACAAAAAAAGAAACTACCAAGCTGTTTTCCACAGTATTTGACCCTTTTACATTTCTACCACTGATACATAGCAATTCCACTTGTATCACATCCTTGTGAACACTTGGAATTGTCAGACATTTGGTTTTAATCATTCTAATTTTGTGTAACGGGAGCTCACTGTGATTTAATGATGTTGAGCATCTTTCATGTGCATATTCATCTTTATACTTTGTCTTTTGTTAAGTGCCTGTTAAAATCTTTTGTCCTTTTAAAAAATGAGTTTTTTATTGAGCTGTTAGAGTATATTCTGAACATAAAATTTAAAAAAAATTATAAATATCTCCCAGTTTGTGGCTTGTCTTTATGCTTTCTTAATAGCTCCCTTCAAAGAATAAGACATTCAATTTGAAAAAATCTGATTCAGTCAGTTTTTTCCTTTTAAAGTATGTAAGTTCTTATGAGAAGGGGTTTCCCCATGTTGGTCAGGCTGGTCACAAACTCCTGACCTCAACTGATCTGCCTGCGTCGGTCTCCCAAAGTGCCGGAATTACAGGCGTGAACCACTGCGCGCGGCCTGAATTTTTGTTTTACAATAATTTGTATTCATTCCTTTATTTATTTTGCAACCCACTTATACCAGCTCAGGGTCGTAGGTGGCTGGAGCCTATCCCAGCAGCTCAGGGTGGACAGACAGGATAGCATTCCATCGCAGGGTGCACTCACACACTGCCACCTACCCTCCTACACTCACTGTCACTCACTTGGACTGGGACAATCTAGGCACAGCAGTGAACCCGAGTGCACTTCTCTGGGATGTGGGAGAAAACCAGCGTTTCCAGAGAAAACCCACACAGACAAGGGAAGAATGTGCAAACTCCACATAGGCAGTGGCCTTGGCCGGGAATGAGTTTTTTTTTTTCTCATCAATGTTATAACAAAGTGATGTTGAATGAAACAACATTATCTGAGGACTTGCTGTGTGGATTTCTTGTGTCCTATGTAAAATCTTTGCCAACTACCAGATCATGTTTTCTTCTAAAAGATTTATAGTTTTAGTTTTTGTGTTTAGCGCTATGTTCCAGCTCAGGTTTTGTACACGAGGTAAAGTATGGGTCAAGATTCTTTTATTTTTCTCATACAGCTGTTTAGATGTTCCAGAACGATTGGTTTCAAAGACTATTTCTCCTGCATTGAATTATCTTGAGACAACTGTAGAAAATCCATTGACTATATGTGTGTAGGTCTATTTCTGTTTTCTTAGTCTGTCCATTGGTCTTTATGTCTATTCTTTGTTTTTTTTTTTTTTTTTTTTTTTTTTTTTTTAGTCAGGGTCTTGCTCTGTTGCCCAGGCTGGAGTGCAGTGGTATGATCTCAGCTCACTGCAACCTCTGCCTCCTGGGTTCAAGCAATTCTTGTGCCTCAGCTACCTGAGTAGCTGGGACAACAGGCATGTGCCACCATGCCTGGCTAATTTTTATATTTTTAATAGAGACAGGGTTTTGCCATGTTGGCCAAGTTGGTCTCGAACTCCTGACCTCAAGTGATCCACCCTCCTTGGCCTTCCAAAGTGCTGGGATTACAGGCATGAGCCACCGTGCCCAGCCTCTGTGTCTATCCTTATGCTCATAGCACATTGTCTTGATTACTGAAGCTTATGGCAATATATAAAGTCAGGTATTGTAAACCTTCAAACTTTATTCTTGTTTTTCAAAATAGTTTTCGCTATTCTAGTCTTTTCCATTTCCACATAAACTTCGGAATCAACTTGTCAATTTTTACAAAAAAGTCTGCTGACATTTTTATTGGATTTGCATTACATCATGTAGATTATCTTGGGGATAATTTACATCGTAGCAATATTTAGTTTTAAAGTTTATGATATGACATAACCCTCCAATTATTAGGTCCTTAATTTATCTCAGCAATGATTTTCATTTTGTAGGTTTTATACATATTTTGTACTATTTATCTTCAAGTATTTCATGGTTTTTGAAGTGTACAATTTAGTGGCATTAAATATATTCACAATGTTGTGTAACCATCACCACTATCTATACCTCAAACTTTTATCTATGAATTTGCTATTCTAGATTCCTATTCCAAGTGGAGTAATACAGTATTTGTTCTTTTATGTTTGGCTTAATTCAGTAAGCATAGTTTTCGAGGTCCAATCTGTCCATGTTATAGCATATATTAAAATTTTGTCTTTTTATACTTAAATATATGCCACTGTATAAAACATACTGTAATGAATACTGTATTTTGTTTATCCATTCATCTGTTGATGGATACTTAACACTGTTTCCACCTTTTGGCTATTGTGATTAATGCTGCTGTGAACATTGCTGTGTAAATATCCGTTCAGGCCAGATGCAGTGGCTAATGCCTATAATCCCAGCACTTTGGGAGGCTAAGGCAGGAGGATCACTTGAGGTTATGAGTTCGAGACGAGCCTGGCCTACACAGTGAAACCCCATCTCTACTAAAAATACAAAAAGTAGCCGGGCATGATTGCGGGCACCTGTAATCCCAGTTACTCAGGAAGCTGATGTGGGAGAATCACTTGAAGCAGGGAGATGAAGGTTGCAGTGAGCCAAGATTGCACCACTGCACTCCAGCCTGGGCAACAGAACAAGACTTCATCTCAAAAAGAATCCTATATGTATATCATTTCTATCTCTATCTGTATCTCATCTATATCTATCTATTTATCTATATCTATATATCTGTTCAGGTCTCTGCTTTCAATTCTTTGGATATATACCTAGGAGTAGAATTCCTGGGTCATATGATAGTTTCATGTTTAACCTTTTGAGAAACTGCCCAGCTGTTTTCCACAGTGACTGCACCATTTTTCATTCCTACCAGAAACATGTGAGGTTTCCAATATTATCTACACCTTCATCAACACTTACTATTTTCTGTTTTTTTTCTTAAAATTTAAAAATTATAGCCACTCTAGTAGCTGTGAAATGTTATCTCATTGAGGTTTTGATTTGCATTTCTCTAATGTCCAATGATGTTGAGTATCAGTTCATGTGCTTATTGGTCATTTGCATATCTTCTTTGGAGAAATGTCTATATAAGTCCTTTGCCCATTTTTGAATTGGGTTATTTTTGTGATTTTTGTTGAGTTGTTTATATAGTCTGGAAATTAATACTATATCTGATAAAACATTTCCTCCCATTCAGTAGATTGTCTTTTTTGCTTTCTTGATAGTATCTTTTGATGCACAAAACTTTTTAACTTAATTGAAGTCCAGTTTATCTATTTTTTCTTTTGTTGCCTGTGCTTTTGGTGTCATATCTAAGAATCCACTGCGAAATTCAAGGTCATGATGATTTACTCTGTGTTTTCTTCTAAGAGTCTTATAGTTTTAACTCTTAATTTTAGGTCTGTGATTCATTCTGGATTGTTTTTTATGTGTGGTGTCAAGTAAGAATCCAATTTCCTTATTTTGCATATGGATATCTAGTTTTCCCAACACCCCTTGTTCGAAAGATTGTCCTACCCCATTAAATGGTTTAGACATCCTTGTTGAACATCAGTGAACATATATGTGAGGGCTTATTTCTGGGCTGTTTTGTTCTATTGGTCCATGTGTCTGTCCTTATGCCACTGTTACATAGTTTTAATTACTGTAGCTTTGTAATAATTTTTGAACAGAAAGTGTGCGCTTTCCAACTCTATCTTCTTTTTTAGGATTGTTTTGGCTATTTGAGACTTCTTGTAAATTGTCTCTTTTAAATCATTAAACCAACCTTGCATTCCTGAAATAAATGTTATTTACTCATAACATATTCTTGTAATATATTGCTGGCCTTGTTTTCTTGGATTTTTTTTTTTTTTGCATATTTTATTGATGATTTTGCATCTAAGTTAATGAGGGATAAGCTGTAGTTTCCTAGTGTTATGAAATATTTGTCAGATTTTGGTATATGGTGATACTATCCTTATTGAATGATTAGGATATATCTGCTTTTCTTCTATTGCCTAGAAAAGCCTATGAAAGATTGGCATTATTTCTTCTGTAAATGTTTAAAATAATTCACCAAGGAAGCCATGCAAGCCTGAAGTTTTCTTTGTAATTTTAAAATTTTGAATTCAATTTCTTTTATATATAGTGCTATACAGATACTCTATTTCCATTTGAAACAGTTTTGATAATTTTTGTCTTTTAAGAAATTTGTTCCATTTTTCTAAGTTGAATTTATTAAGTTATTATCCTTTCTATACTTTTAATTTTTGTATGTGATTTATCAACTTTATTGAGCTTATAAAAGAGAATCAGTTTTGCTTTTATTGATTTTTTTTCTGTATTATTCTTCTGCTTCTATTTCATTGATTTCTGCTTTTTTATATTCTATTCCTTATACTTACTTTGGGTTGAATTTGTTCTTCTTTTTCTAGCTTTTTAAGATGGAAGCTTAGACCATTGATCATATTACTTTTTTTGCCTTCTAAATTAGCATTTAAAGTTTCAAAACTCCCTTGGAGCACTGCTTTAGATGCATCCCACAAGTTTCGTGTCTTGTGATTTCATTTTCATTTAGTTCATTTACTGTGCATTTGAGATTTAGAAGATATCTTCCTGTTACTGATTTTCATTTTCTTTTCTGTCATGGTTAGAGAATATATTCAGTATGGTTTTAATCTTTAAAATTTGTTGAGACTTATATTATAGCCCACATATGTTCTATCTTGGTGAATGTTTCAGGTGCACTTAAACAAAAATGTATGTTCTTTTGTGGTTGGGTGAAATATTGTATAAATGTAGATTGATGAAATTGCTTCATAGTGTTGTTCCAGTCTTTTATTTCCTCACTAATTTTTCCATGAAGTTGCTCTATTAATGACTGAAGAAGAAATAATCAACTCGTTTTCTCTAATTGTGGATTTCTTCTTTCAATCTTTTTTTGTTTGTTTGTTTCATTTATTTTGAAATATCTCTTTAGTGCAAACACATTTAAGTTTTTTTTTTTTTTTTTACAACTGATTGATAAATAGTTCTCTTTATTTAATATGAATTTTCTCTTTTTCCTTCTAGTAATAGTCCTTGTTCTGAAATCTACCATTATTTTACTGTAGCCATTCCAAGTTTCTTTTGTTTCATGTTTGTATGATATCTCCTTTATCCTTATGTGAAGGAGTATATTAATTTTTGAATGTGAAACTTCTTTATGTTCCTGGGATAAACCCTACTTGGTCATGAGGTATTATCCTTTTCTTATATTTCTGTCTTCTATTTGCTAGTGTCTAAAAAATCCTGGTCTGTAATTTTATTTTCTTGGAATGTATGTTGGATATTAGCCTATGGTTTTCTTTGCTTTCAATGACTTTTTTTTAGGTTTTAGTATCAGTGCTATGCTGGTTTCACCAAATGTATTGTGAAGTGTTCCCTCTGGCTGGAAAAGGTATTAAAACTAGTATTAATTGCTCGAGTTTACCAAATTATCTGGGCCTAGAGTTTTCTTTGTAGAAATAATTTTCATCACAATTTCAATTTCAGTGATACCAGGCCATTCTTTCTATATCTTCTTGTGTCTGTTTTGGCGAGTCATATTTTTCAAGGAATTTGTCCATTTCATATAACTTGTCAAATTTGTTGTCATTTAGCCATTAATAATATTTTCTTATTATCACTTTATTATCTCTGAAATCTTATCGTGTCCTCTCTTTTTTCATTGCTGGTAGTAACTTGTGTCTTTTTTCTAATTTTCTTAATCAATCTTGATAGAGATTTATTAATTTTATTGATGTTTCAAATAACCAAATTTTGGCTTCCTTTTTTTCATTTCATTAATTTCTACTCTTTATTATTTCCAGATTTATACTTGTTGTATTCGTCTGTTCTCATGCTGCTAATAAAGACATACCTGAGACTGACTGATTTATAAAGAAAAAGAGGTTCAATAGACTCACAGTTCCACATGTTTAGGGAGGCCTCACAATCATTGTGGAAGGCAAAGGAGGAGCAAAGTCACGTCTTAAATGGTGGCAGGCAAATGAGTGTGTGCAGGCAAACTGAACTTTATAAAACCATTAAATCTCATGAGACTTACTCACTTTGAGAACAGCATAGGAAAGACCCACCCTGATGATTCAGTTACTTCCCACTGGGTCCCTACCACACGTGGGGATTATGGGAGCTACAATTCAAGATGAGATTTAGGTGGGAACATAGCCAAACTATATCACTTGTTTTGCATTTAATTTGCTCTTCTAGCTTCTGAGGATGGAAACATAGCTCATTGATTTTAACTTTTCTTGTTTTCTAATATAAGTCTTTAAATTTCCCAGGAATCAGTGCTTTAGCTATATCTCACAAGTTTTTATATGTTGTATTTTCATTATCATTTAGTTAAAAGTTTTTAAAACTTATTTCATTATCTTATTTGGTCATTGAGAATATGCTGTTTAATTTCCGACACTTAGGAATTTTCTAGATATCTCATTGTTATTTATTCCTAATTTTAATTTCATTGTGGTCATAGAACATGTTCTGTATTTCAATCTTTTGAAACTATTGACACTTATTTTATGGCCCAGTAAGTGTTCTACCTTAACATTCCACATGCACTTGACAAATACATATATAAATCAAGTGGTTATAAGGTATATGCTTCTATAAATGTCAATTAAGTCAAATTGGTTGATAGTGCTGTTCAAATCTAAATCCTTACTAAACTTTTGTCTGCTGCTTCTGTCTATTACTAAGAGATTGGTATTAAAATCTCCAACTATGATTATGGATTTGTCTGTTTCTTCCTTTGGTTCTGTTAGATGTAGCTTATTTTAATTTTAAGATCTGACATAGATACATACATATTTAGGATTGTTTGTGGTCTTGATGAACAGAACCTTTCATCATTATGAAATGACCTCCCTATCCCTGACAATATTCCTTGTCTTAAAGCCTACTTTATTTTGTAACAATATAGCCTCATCATCTTTTGCTTTCTGGTTACATGTTCCTTTTTCTCTATCTTTTTACTTTTAATTTGCTGTATGGTGACCTCATGGAGGGCAGGATTAACTTCGCCCCTCAAAATAGGTTTGGATGTCAAGACTGATGAAGCCATTCATATCAAGAGGGTATGAAAAAATTTATTACTTGCATAATGGGACTTTTTCAGGAGAGCAGGGTAGGTACAAAGGGGTCAAGAATGGCTTGAGCCAAGAGGGTGAATGGGACAAGCGAATTTGGTTTATGTTGTGGCTGGGGGTGGGCCAGTGTAGGAGACTTGTGTGGTTTGAACTTTCAGTATCAAGGGGACAGAGGAGAGCCTGTGGGCTTTCTTCCTGGTTTGCCTGTATGTGGGACAAAAGGGGCAAGGGTGGGGCTTGTAAGCTGTCAGCAGTCAAACATCAAGAATGGAGTCAAGGCTGAGTGTGGTGGCTCACACCTGTAATCCCAGAACTTTGAGAGGCTGAGATGGGCGGATAAGTCAAGCCAAGGATTTTGAGACCAGCCTGGGCAACATGGCGAAACTCCATCTCTAGAAAAAAATACAAAAATTAGCCAGGCATGGTGGTGTGCACCTGTAGTCCCAGCTACTCAGGAGGCTGAGGTGGGAGGATTGATTGAGCCCAGGAGGTCGAGGCTGCAGTGAGACATACGTGACCATGCCACTGCACTCCATGCTGGGTGAGAGAGTGAGACCATGTCTCCAAACACACACACACACACGGAGTAAAGACAGTTCATTGCAGGATCTAAGCGTTATATTTAAAACTTGTCTCTTGTAAAGAGTTTATAGTTGAGTTCTGATTTAAAAAAAATTTTGTCTGGCAATCTCTGACTTTTAATTACATTGTTTATTTACAGTTAATAGAATTATTGATATGGTTGGATTGAAGTTTACCAACTTGCTATTTCTTTTCTTTTTTTTCAATCTATTATTGCTTCTTTTATTCTTCCTTTTCTGTCTGCTTTAGGTGAATCAAATTTTGTTTAGCATTCCATTTTACTAACTTGAATAGGTTTTGTTGTATTTCTTTGTTTTTTTTTTAGTGTTTAAGGATTAAACTATGCATCATTATTTATTGCATAGTTTATTGCATAGTTTATTTATTGCATAGTTATTTATTAGAGCTACTATAATTCTCTTTAAAACTCTGTGGGCTTGCTATGAATTTATTAGGGATCCCATTGTTATACGAAAGTGATAATCCCAAATTTCCTCAAGATAAGATCCCCCTCCTCTCTTTTGTAGAGAGGGATCTTGCTATATTTCCCAGGCTAGTTTCAAACTCCTGGCTTCGAGTGATCTTCTTACTTTGACCCTGCAAGGTGCTGGGATTATAGTTGTGAGCCGCTGTGCTGAGCCAAGATAAGCCCTTCTCTATCATGAGATTTTTGGAAGGCCGTTGAGGGTCAAAACCCTTACAATTCTTAGAACCTCTGTTGTCAGAGAAGAGGCTGTCTGTGACATGCTAAAATCCTTAAAGAGCTTTTGGTCCAACTGAACAGTTCTTGGAGGTGCCTGTTAAAATCTTTCTGAGGTCTAAACAGACCTCAGAAATGACCATAGAATCCCATAGTAGATTTGGTCTTTGCTCTGAGGGCATTTTTAGATTTGAGAATTTTGGAAAGATTGGGAATAAAAAACAGATATTTTTAACCCAAGAATTTCCAGCTACTTGATATTTTCTATAAACTTTTAAATGGAATAATTTATTTTTTGGCTCATGTTTCTTCTTTTCCACTTTGCTATCTGGAGCTAGAGAATCCAGGCAGTACCTTCAAAACTCTTATTTGGAATTCTCCTTAGATAAATCAGCCAGATTACTAGGTACAATTTATAATTTTACACATTATCACAGATAACATTTTGCAAAATATTCTACCAATATGTAACAAAGCTTCCTTTCTTCGATTTTCAATAATATTTCCTTCACTTTTCCTTAAGCTCATACTGACAATTCCTCAAGTAATTTGGCTTGTGCTAACAGTTGTTTTAAAGCCTTTCACACTTTCATTATTAACACTTTTTTTTTTGAGACAGGGCCTCGCTGTGTTGCCCAGTCTAGAGTGCAGTGGCATGTCCATAGCTCACTGCAACCTCCAACCCCTGGGCTCAAGCAATCTTCCAACCTTAACCTCCCAAGCACCTAGGACTACAAGCATGCACTGCCATACCCAGCTAATTTTTTTGTTTTAATTTTTTATAGACATGGTGTCTCACTGTTTTGCCTGGGCTGGTCTCAAACTCTTGGCCTCAAGCGATCTTCCCAACTTGGCCTCCCAAAGTAGTGGGATTAACACTCTTTAAAAGGTTATTCCAACTTCTCTACCCACTTCCTGGTTCCAAAGTCATTTCCACGTGTTTTAGGTTTTTTTTTGTTGTTGTTGTTTTTGCTTTTGTTGTCACAAAGAACCCCACTCTCTGTTCCAGCCTGTATGGTTGCGTACATAACAAATTAACCCAACATTTAGTAGCCTAAGCAACCATTCATTATGCTCATAAATTCTGTGGGTCAGGAACTTGGACAGAACACAGTAGAGACAGCTTGTTCTTGCTTTTGGTATTAGGAACTCAGCTGAAAGACTTCAAAGCTGGGGTCTGGAAACATCCAAAAGACTGTTCATTCAAATGTCTTGCAGTACATGCTGGCTTTTGGCTAAAATGTTAACTGAGGCTGTTAGCTGGAGTCTTTACATGTGTGCTCTCCAAGTGGCCTGGCTTTCTTTACAGCATGGTTTCAAGGGTTTAAGAATAAGCATCCTGAAGAGACAGTGAGAGAGAGAACCAGGTGAAATTTCTATTGCACTTTATGATCTAGCTTTGATTGGTTTGCAGCAAGTCTTTTGCTACATTCTACTCATTGAGGAAATCATAAAGGGCAAATCACAAGGGTTTCGTCATAATTAGACTCCAACTTTTGAAGGAAGTACAATCTATTATACCTATCCTTTTTGCTATTGTTGTTGAGTATTTTACATATATATATTATAAACCCCACACAGTACTATGCTATTATTTTTGCTTTAAAGAGTCAATTATCAGAAGTCTAGCTAGAGCAACCAGACAAGAGGAAGAAACAAAGAGCATCCAAATTGGAAAGGAAGAAGTCAAATTATTCTTGTTTGCAGATGATATAACCTTATATTTGGAAAAACCTAAAGACTCCAACAAAATACTATTGGAACTGATAAACAAATGCAGTAAAGAATACAACATCAACATATAAAAATCAGTAGCATTTCTGTGTGCCAACAGCAAACAATTTGAAAAAAAAAATCAGACTCTTACTAGGTGTTTGGGGATCTAAATTAGGATCTTCTTTTTTGGACAAGACCATTTAAAAATCCTTGTGATGGCAGTGAAACAGAAGGTACTAGACACTGGAGACTTGCCTTTTATTCCTGTTGTATACCATGCCAGATACGAGCTACATTTCTTCTGGTTCTTTGTTTGTGAGTAGTAGTCTACCCTCATTCAAATAGTTTCTGAGCCCACAACAGGTAGGAAACATTGATTTTGTGATTGGGAAAGCAGGTGAAGGGTTTTATCCCAAATCTTGACCTTTATATGTATGACAGGTGACTGTTCTGAGATCAGGAGAGATCTTGAAATTTTTTTTCATTTCACTTATGGCAAAAATTAAGGGCCTATTTATTAACCTAATTATGATCTCCTTTAATCTTATTTGAAATGCTGACAAAAACTTTTCCTCCAATCTCTCATATAAACTATATGTATATACCCAGTAATGTTTTATTCATTCTATCACCCTTCCTTCCTTCCTTCCTTCCTTCCTTCCTTCCTTCCTTCCTTCCTTCCTTCCTTCCTTTCTTCCTTCCTTCATTCCTTTCCTTCTTTCCTTCCTTCCTTTCCTTCTTTCTTTTTTCTCTTTTCTTTTCTGTTTCCTTCCTTCCTTCCTTCCTTCCCTCCCTTCCTCCCTCCCTTCCTCCCTCCTTCCTTCCCTCATTCCTTCCCTCCTTCCTTCCTTCTCTCCTTCCTTCCTTCCTTCTTTCTCTTTCTTTCTCTTTCTTTCCTTTCTCTCTTTCTGCTTTCTTGCTTGCCTTCCTTCCTTCCTTCCTTCCTTCCTTCCTTCCTTCCTTCCTTCCTTCTTTCTTTCTCTTTCTTTCTCTCTCTTTCTTTCTCTCTCTTTCTTTCTTTTCTTTCTCTCTTTCTCTCTTTTCTTTCTCTCTTTCTCTCTTTTCTTTCTCTCTTTCTCTCTCTCTTTCTTTCCTTCTATCTATCTATCTATCTATCTATCTATCTATCTATCTATCTAGAAAGGGCCCAAGGCCATCTTGGCTTTCTGGTTTAAGAATGAGCTTAATAACTTAGTTACTGATTGCCTTATCTTCCTTCCTTCTCCCCCAAGAATTTGGGTTTCAAGATCTCAGTCCAAATGCCCTGGAGAACATGGACCTGGCTTTCTTATTATTTCCCACTTTGCATCACATCACCATAAATATATTTCTGCATCACTGTTAACAAAGTGAGTTGGTTTCTTGAAAATAATTATGCTCCTTTAAATAAAGAATGTGAACAATAAATAGAGATATGGTGAACAAAAGACAACATTCAAAGTCTTATATCAATTTTGTTTGATTCTCATGAGAAGAAAAGATGCTTCTGTGTTGGAGTTGAGGTTGGGGGAAGATCATACTCTACGTGGAGGTAATTTTCCTGAGGGCCTCCCCAATTCCAGGTTATCAAAATCCTTTCTTAAACATTATTTGAAGTGACCATATGGAATATCTATAGATGCACTAGAATTTACTTAATTCATCCATTAATAATGAACATTTAAATAGCTTGCTTTTGTTTGTTTATTTTGGATTTATATATATATTGCTTAGATGAACACCTTCTGGCAAGGGAGGCAGGAAAATGTAGTTTCCAACATTCTAATCTCTGGTCTACAGGAGGCACCGTGGGAGGTGGGAGACCATGCTGGGCAGTTAAACCTGAGTGTTTCCACCCCTGTACATCTCCTTTGCCTGATTATCTGTTCTAGGCATGGAAGGCTTTGATCCTTTGATTATGGTCATTCTACCTTTGTCGTAATTGTTGTAAATATATTTCCCAGTTTGCAACTCGCCTTTTAGAGTTTTGAAAAGTCAAATGATGAATTTTTTTTTCACCATTTGACAAAATGAAATTGGGATTTCTTTTTAATTGCTTTTATGCGTAGAAAGTTCTTCCTCATTCAGAAATAAGATATTCTCTCTCTGTCTCTTTCCATATATATATATATATGTCTGTCTCTCTCTGTCTCTCTCTTTCTCTTTAGTTTTTAGAGGATTTTTAGGTTCATAGCAAAATTAAGTGGAGGGTACAGACGTTTTTCATATACTCCTCTACCCCCACATGGGTACAGCCTCCCCTACTGTCAATATCTCCCACCAGAGTAATACATTTGTTATAATGAATGAACAATTAATTGACACATCATTGTTACCCAAAGTCCATAGCTTACATTAGGGTTCACTCTTGGTGTTGTACATTCTATAGATTGAGGAAAATGTATAATGACTTACATTCACCATTATAGCAGCATACAGAGTAATTTCAGTGCCCTTAAATTCCTCTGTGCTCTACCTGTTCATCCCTCCCTTCCCGGTAACCCCTGGCAACTGCTAATCTTTTTACTGTCTCCTTAATTTTGCCTTTTTCAGAATGTCATATAGTTGGAATCATATAGCATGTAGCCTTTTCACATTGGCTTCTGCTGCTTAGTGATATACATTTAAGTTTCCTCCATGAAATATGCATTTCAGTTCACTTTCTTTCTCTCTTTCTTTCTCTTTCCTTCCAAAACATTTAACTCTTTAATCTTTACAGAATTGATTCTGGTTTATGATATAAGAGAAAGGGTTATATGAGTTTTTATTTTTGTTAACCAAACAATATCTTAGCAACTTTTATTGAATAATTAAAATCCTTAAAAGATGAACTTTTTTCAAAGAGCAGTTTCTGGTTCATGGCTCTTGACAACTGGTATTCTCAGGTTAAACAGAGTGTTCAAAGATTAGTTTCAATTTTTCAAAAGACCTATCAGAAAACAGTGCATCCATTAAAAAAGTTTATTTATGATAAAACTCAAAGGAATAACTACCTTTTTTTGCTTTTGATTAGAATTTGATCAACTCAATTCCATGTAATCAAATATTTATTGAACACCTGCCATGTAACATGTTCTATGCAAAGTCCTGGATTCTTCATGGCAGTAACATTGGTTAGCTCTTGGAAAAATAGAGAATAAGCAACAATTGAAGTTTTATGAGTAACTTCTTTCAAGACACAAGGTCTATGGAGGAAAAGTAATAAAATGAGAGAACATTATGAGGTTTCTTGAAATCGTGGACTATTGAAGCAGTGTAGGGTCAATGAAGCAGTCTCCTTGTCCGAGGTGTTAACTGAGCTCTTTGTCTCATGACCAAGAAAATTAAGGAGCGTGGACACCAAGAGTGAGGTTGGAGTGAAATTTTAATAAACAAAAAAGGAAAGATCTCTGCAGTGGACAGGGGGCCTGAGAGGGTTGTCAGCTATGAGGCTGAGTCTGGGATTTTTATGGACTGGAAGGGAAGGAGTGTGCTGACTGGTCTGCAGGCCATCTTGGAGAAAGCACCACTCAGAAAGAGGTATGATAGTGTGAAGAACCAACTGGAGGCAGAGGTGAAGTCTTGGCCCAGGACCTTGGCCCAGGACCAATCAGGCTGAAGTGATGATTCACCCTATGTAAATGAAAACTTAGCCCCAGACAGTTACAAAAAGGTAGGCATATGTAAAATCGGTGAAAAGTAAGAGAACAGTAGGTGAAAAGTAAGAGACTAAGATGTGCCGAGGAGAGAGAAATGTGTCCAAAAAGGGATGGAATTTGTTCATCTGGGTTCACAGAGTAAGCATTTCCATTCAAGGATGGATGTGGGCTCTTTCTTTCTTTCTTTTTTTTTTTTTTGAGATGGAGTTTTGCTCTTGTTGCCCAGGCTAGAGTGCAATGGCATGATGTTGACTCACTGTAACTTCCACCTCCCAGGTTCAAGCAATTCTCCTGCCTCAGCCCCCTGAGTAGCTGGGATTACAGGCACCTACCACCACGCCTAGCTAATTTTTGTATTTTTAGTAAAGATGGGGTTCCACCATGTTGGTCATGCTGGTCTTGAACTCCTGAACTCAGGTGATCCACCCGCCTCAGCCTCCCAAAGTGCTGGGATTGCAGGCGTGACCCACTGCACCTGGCCAGCAGGCCCTTTCTTATCTAGGGACTGCAGTTCGATTGTCAGGCTCTTCTTTGTTGAAGGAATTTTGTCAAGGACCCACCTTAGTTGCCTGCCTGACCGGTTTCTTACTTTCTTCTCTCTCATTATGTCTATTTATTTTTGTGCACTCAGCACGTAACTCAGTGCCTGGCACCTGGCAAGCATTCCAGTGATTTAAGGAATAAAATTGAATTGAAAAGAAATTCTGCATGATGAAAAGGCTATGACCCTCAGCATTACCTACACCCTTTCTCCAGTGATAGAGTTTTTAAGCTTTTTGGGGGAGACAGTGAACCAAAATGTTGTATATTTGAGCATATTTTTCTAGAGAGAGGATCCATATTTTGTATCACACTCTTAGAAGATTCTAAAACCTGCACTCTTCTTAATGAAGAAACACTGCCTTTACTCAAATGTACTCCTGTGAATAGGATTTTGCAAGAAAACCCCCGCATTTTATTCACTGAATTACTCCTGAAGACATAGATTCAGGAAGGCAAGAGGGTATATTTTTCAGAGAAATATCACCTGGTTCTTTTCAGAGGTTCACAAAAGTGCTTACTCCCTTCCCAAGTGCTTCAGAGGTTATTGGTATGAAAAGTACCCCAGATGGAGAATCTGTGCTAATAAAATTCACCACATTGATTAACCAGCAAGAGGTATCGCCTATTCCCCAGTGTTCTGAATGTTCACATTGTAATTCACAGTACACTGTATTCGCTGCCATGGTAGTCTAGAAATGTCTGGAAACTTCCCTCTGAGGTGACATACCTCTGTGAAAACAGTCCCTGGCAGTGCCACAACCACTGCAGGGGATACATGAGCCTCTGGAAAGATCCAACTAGGTCCATGTCAGCACTGGCTTGAGAAAATGAAACACATCCCAGCATCCCAGCCCCCACGCTCGGGTGGGACAGCCGCCATCCTGGGTGGGCTGTCTTAGGGTGGTCCGGTTTGCACGAGCTGCTCTGGGCGCCGTAGCCTCCTGGTCACGCTGCCATCTGTGCACATGCACACCCGGAGCTGCTTGGCAACTGCTGTACTAGGAACAATGGGCACTTCTTGTAAAAAAAATACATAAAAACTCAGGAGTTAGAGCTCATAACTGAAGTTTTAAGGACAGCAAGTCCAAATGGTCTAGGTTATGCAGCTACATCTTCAAAGTTATGAAAAGAAATACTAGAATGGGCTTTCCTATGAAAATCAGTTTTTACCGCAAAAGCACCTCCTGGAAAAACAGAGACTGAGCAGGCCATCTTGCGTTCAGGGTCGGGCTGGGCTCTGCGGCGCGACCGAGGATGTGGAAATGGCCACTAGATGGCGCCCCAATCCAGGCAAATTATCTCCAATCTTGGCAAAGGGACAGATTTTGGTATTAATGCCAATATCCCGGAGGCAAATTAACACAAGCCCTATTGATTCTTCACCTAGATATTTCAGTTTCTACTAGAATAATTCCCGTCTCTCTGACACCCTCTACTTAGCTTTTTTTCCCCCTCAAACAGGCAGCGAAAAAGAAACACCTACATTCCCTCATTTATTTCACGTTTAACTGTGTTCCTAAAAAGATGTGTATAAAGTCATTTAAATTAATTACAGCACATTTAGGGAAATTATTTTTACATTATTGGCAGTGATTCCTACCATGTTAGCTGTGGAGTAGAAACAGCCCTGAGTTAGGGTTCGGAAAAGCTGTTTGGGGACTTGGTTCTTCCCATACTCTGACATTAGCCAGGTCTTGGGAAGGTTCAGGGAAGGTGGTCTCAGTTTCTTCACTAAAGTTAATAGTAACAGTACCTCATTAGCTTTAAAAAAAAAAAAAAAACATGCAAACAAAAAACTCTCATTAGCTAGTGACACAGGCTGAAATAATGACTAGTGAAACAAGATGTGGAATTTATGTTTTAAAATTCCAGGAAAAAAAGGGGATGAAAGAAAAATTAGCAAAGTTTTAAAGATGAGTAAAGGTTTATTATCCTATGGAGACTACTTTTGTGTATG
The DNA here is from genome assembly GCF_047675955.1 of Chlorocebus sabaeus. Lineage (NCBI taxonomy): Eukaryota > Metazoa > Chordata > Mammalia > Primates > Cercopithecidae > Chlorocebus > Chlorocebus sabaeus. The sequence goes on along the minus strand of NC_132911.1, from coordinate 25,673,363 downwards.
TTTAAAAGAGTCTGTAATAAAAAGTTAAATACTTCTACTGTAAGCTTGTTGTTTTAAGTATTAAACAATTACTTAAATAATAACAATAAGTTACTGTTCATCTTCTCTGACTTCAGTAGTCTGCAAAATGAGGGGTTTGGACTAAGTGAACTGTAATACCCTTTGGCCATGTAATTTTTGTGAATTTCTACTCTCAGCCTGTCTTGTAAGGGATGCACCAGTCAATACAGATCCTCCGGGTCAGGCCTCAGCTGTTCTTGGAGAGGGCTCGTTTGACCACCCTGTCTAAACCCTTGTCCCATGACCTCACTATTGATCTTGTATTTATTTTATCGTAATGTTTATCACTACCAGCGTTATGGACCGAACTGTGTCATGCACTTTCCCCCTCCAACTTCACGTCATATGTTGAAGCCCTAACCCTCAATGTGACTTGCATTGGAAGTAGGGTTTTTTTTTTTTTTTTAGGCGGAGTCTTGCTCTGCCGTCTGGGCTGGTGGAGTACAGTGGCACCATCTCAGCTCACTGCAGCCTCTGCCTCCCAGGTTCAAGCAATTCTCCTGCCTCAGCCTCCAGAGTAGCTGTGATTACAGGTGTGCACCACCATGCCTGGCTACTTTTTGTATTTTTAGTAGAGATGGGGTTTCATTGCATTGGCCAGGCTGGGAACTCCTGACCTCAAGTGATCTGCCCGCCTCAGCCTCCCAAAGTGCCAGGATTACAGGCATGAGCCACCGTGCCTGTCCAGAAATAGCGTCTTTAAGGAAGTAATTAAGGGTACATAAGATTGTAATGGTATGGCCCTAATCTTGTAAGACCGGCACCGTTCTAAAAAGAGGGAGAAATACCAGGGGTACACACACAGAGGGAGGACCATGGGAGGACACAGCAAGAAGGTGACCATCTGCTAGCCAAGGAAAGATGCCTTGAAAGAAGCCAACCCTGCTGACATCTTGGTCTTGGACTTCAGCCTCCAGACTGTGAGAAAATAAATTTCTGTTGTTGAAGCTGCGTAGTCTGTGGTATGTTGTTCTGGTGGCCCTAGCAGACTAATATAACCAGAAATTATCTTCCTTGTTTATTTCTTTTAAATCCAACTCCCCAACCAGAATGTAGAGGCTGTGTGTCAATGCCTGGCACATGGTAGATTGCCAATGCACATATGCTAAATGCATACATGAATGACCTTTCGAATGCATTACAAGCACTCATTCTACACGTATTTATTTTGCAAAGAAAAGTCCTTTTGCCAATTAGAATGATCCTCCTTGAACAGTGAATTTTATAAATGCTAAGTAGAGAGTCTTAAGTCAGAAGGCATATATGCGGGAGGGGACAGTGCCACTACAGACGGTCCCCAACCATCCTACTTATCGGCCTCTCCTCACGAGAGGCACCTTGAGTCATTTAAACAGCTCAGCTCTGCTTTAGAAACCAGGATATTCTTCTCTGGGGACGATGCCAGGCTGCAAATACATGCTCTAGCAAGGCTGAGCTCCTATCCTGTTTGTTATAACCTACTAGATACTTTCATTAAGAATTTACATTATCTGAAGCTAAAAGTGAAACAATTCAAAACCAGGACAATCCTGTTCACACTGCTGCCAGGGTGTTAGAGGAGAGTTCCCTAGGACCCCAGAATGGTCTCCTCTGGAAAAAAACAAAACAAAACAAAAACGTTAATTACAGTTGCCATTTTCAGAATTAAAAACCAAAACAAAACTGCTTACCATCACATTTTATGTTTTCTTCTACATCTTGATTTTTATTTTTATTTCGGGGGTTTCGCCATGTTGGCTAGGTTGACCTCGAACTCCGACCTCAGGTGATCCATCTGCCTTGGCTTCCCAAAGTGCTGGGATTACAGGTGTGAGTCACTGCGCCTGGCCTATTTTATATAGTTTTTGAGATAATATCTCACTCTATCGCCCAGGCTGGAGTGCAATGACATGATCTCGGCTCACTGCAACCTCTGCCTCCCAGGCTCAAGCAATTCTCCTGCCTCAGCCTCCCGAGTAGCTGGGGCTACAGGTGCACAGCACTGCACCCAGTTAATTTTTTTTTTGTAGAGATGGGGTTTCAACATGTTGGCCAGGCTGAATTCAGGTGATCCGCCAGCCTTGGCCTCCCAAAGTGCTGGGATTACAGACATGAGCCATCATGCCTGGTCTATTTTTATTTTGTTTGAAAATAGGATCTCACTGTGTTTCCCAGGCTAGTCTTGAACTCCTGATCTCAAGCCATCCTCCTGCCTCAGCCTCCTGAGTAGCTGGGATTACAAGAGTGAACCACCATGTCCAGTTATCTTGTTTTTTTTTAAATAAAGTTTTTATGTTGGATTAACCCGAGATTTACAGAAAAGCTACAATGACAGCAGAGAGTTCCCATGTACCCTTTGCCCATTTTCACTAATGTTATCATCTTGCGTGGCCATGATACCTTTGCCAAAACTGAGAAACCAACATTGACGGATTACCATTAACTGAACTTCAGACTTTGGACTTCACCAGTTTTTCCATTTGTGTCCTCTTTCTGTTCCATGATCCAGTCCAGGGGACCACCTTGCATTTATTCATCACGTCTCCTTGGTCTCCGTTGGGATGTGACAGCTTCTCAATCTTTCCTTGTTTTTCTTGACCTTGATGTTCTTGAGGAGTACTGGTCAGGCATTTTGTAGAATGTTCCCGTATCTGCGTTGTTGTAGGCTTTTGTCATTATTCAGCTGGGGTTATGAGATTTTGAAAAGGATACTGCTGAGGTGAAGCACCGTTCTCAGTATATCGGGGGTGTGTGATGGCCACACAACATCACAGGTGATGCTAATAGGATCATTTGATTAAAGTCACATTTGCAAGTTTCTCTCCCGTCACATTACTCTTTCCTCCTTTTCTTCAGAAGTTAGTCACTAATTCCAGCCCATCCTCAAAATCATGGAGAGTTAAGCTCTACTTCCTAGAGGTGGTGGCGTCCACGTGTGTTATTTGGAATTCTTCTGTAAGGAGAATTTTTTCTTTCTCATGTACTTCTTTATTGAATCATTTATTTATATCAGTACAAGCTTATGTAAAAAAGAACTATTTTAAACCATTGGCACGATCCTATCCACATGTAAACAGATGCTGATTTACTAAGTGGTTAAGAACTAAGCATTAACTGAAATGCTTCTTAAGGTGAGAGCAGGACCAGTCTGGCTGTCCCAGGGGGTTCCAGGCCTCAGCAGGGCTGCCCTCTGCACTCTGCTCCTGGGGCCTTGGGGCTGAGCTCTCAGTGGCCCCCTTTGCTACACATCCTGGCCCAGCTGATCTTATATCCTATGATGTGATTTAATGCTACCCTGCCCTCACTGGGGGTCCCCAATCTGCCCTCCTTTCTGATTCTCTTAAGTTAAACTTTGTAGGGGGTTAATTTTAGATTTACGGAAAAGTTGCAAAGATAGTAGTGAGTTCCATTGTATTTCTTCCGCGATGCCAGTGTCTCCCATTGCTGTCATCTTACATTATTCTGCATATTTGTGAAAACTAAGAAGCAAGAGATACAGACGCCCAAAGGATGGGCCCTACGTGAGTACCCCAACAAGTTTCATGTTCAGACAGGAGCTGGTCCCAAGAGACAACCATCACAAGGGGCTAACGATTGTGCCCCAGATACTCTTTAGGTTTAAGGAAGTGCTTCCTACTTTAATACTTTTTTCAATGAGGAAAAATTGATTTTAATAATTTAGATGCTTCAAAACATCAACCCTCTTAATAGATATCTGCATTCTTGGATAACATTTACCTTTAATCCAGGACAGATTTCCATTCTCCAAGATCCTGACACTGCTTCCTTTTCTGATTTTTAATATTTTAATGAACACACACACACACACACACACATATATATATATATATATATATTTTTTTTTTTGGATGGAGTCTCACTGTGTCACCCAGGCTAGAGTGCAGTGGCACGATCTCAGCTCACTGCAAGCTCCGATTCCCAGGTTCAGGCCATTCTCCTGCTTCAACCTCCCGAGTAACTGGGACTACAGGCACTCACCACCACTCCCAGCTAATTTTTTGTATTTTTAGTAGAGACGGGGTTTTGCCATGTTAGCCAGGATGGTCTGGATCTCCTGACCTTGTGATCCACCTGCCTTGGCCTCCCAAAGTGCTGGGATTACTGTTGTGAGCCACCGCACCTGGCCACAAATATGTTCCTTTAAGTTACTCTTGCCCTTTTTGGCTTTATAGTCTATAATCATAGAGTTATTAGCTTTCATTTTTCAGAATACAGTGATTAAAGATATTTTATTTCCCAAATTCAGTACTACTAACATTTATTAATTACTGCACCTGCTCTACCCTCCACATTAGGTCAAACATTACAGGGGCTTAATAAAAAGGCATAGACCCATGTACAAGAAAGTTAAAACCAAATAGGAGGGATGTTTCAAGAATGATAAACTGACCCTGCCACTTTTCAGTAAAGCCCTTTAGTGACTTCCAATTACTGTCGAGATTAAAATAATGTCCTTAGCATGCTTTCCAAAGTCCTTCGTGCTCTGAGTTTTCTTATTGTTGTCCCTCTCTTCTTCTTCTTCTTCTTCTTCTTCTTCTTCTTCTTCTTCTTCTTCTTCTTCTTCTTCTTCTTCTTCTTCTTCTTCTTCTTCTTCTTCTTTTCTTTTTGGAGGCAGAGTCTCGCTCTGTCACCCAGGCTGGAGTGCAGTGGCATGATCTCAGCTCACTGCAACCTCTGCCTCCTCTGAGTTCAAGCAATTCTCCTGCCTCAGCCTCCCGAGTAGCTGGGATTACAGGTGCGCCCCACCATGACTGGATTTTTTGGGTATTTTTAGTAGAGACAGAGTTTCACCATGTTGGCCAGGCTGGTCTCGAACTCCTGACCTCAGGTGATCCACCCACTTCGGCCTCCCAAAGTGCTAGGCTTATAGGTGTTAGCCACTGCGTCCAGCCTGGTCCCTCTCATCTATTGTGTACCAGCCGTGGAGAACCTTCTTCAGACCCTTGAACGATGACCCGCCTTATCACGTGTCATCTGGGTCTCAGGGTAGTGACGCTTCTTCAGGGAGCTGCTCCTGGACCTGGGCCAGGTTAGACCCCTCCTGCACATCCTCTCCAAGCTTCCTGGAGTTCTCCTTTGCTAACTCTCAACCCATTTTTATGGTGCTGGCATTGAGTGCCTACACTCCCTGGGTGTCTCCAAGCTCCCTCCTCCTGGCAGGGGCTCCATGCCTTGTTCTCTGTGGTGTCTCTGGTGCCCAGCGGGGACCCTGGGCCAGTGTGTGCCTTTAAGAAATATTGTGGACTGACTGACCGAATGAATGAGTGAGTGAATGAATGGATAAATAGACTTAGGGATATGTAGATAAGGAGTATAAACGAAGAAGTTCTTGGAGGTTTCAAAAGAGAAGGAAGGCATTTAGTTGGAGAGAATGGGAAAATCCCAGGTAGAGCTGGTGTCTGCACTGTCTGGAGGGAAGAAAAGGCTGAGCTGAGGATCCAAGATACTGCTGATGAGAATCAGCACGAGTGTGAGTGCGAAAGCAGGAGGGGAGGGACGGTTTCAGGCAACAGTGAGGAACCATTGAGGCTGAAGTCCAGGAAAGATGTGAAGGAGAAGAGGAAAACCAGACCACATTACGCCAAGGGACCCTGGTTTACAGGACCAATGGGAGATGAACATAATAACCAGTTAATAACTATGTTAATTTAAAAAATAATTTAAAATTTTTTAATAGAGATGAAGTCTCACAATGTTGCCCAGGGTGGTCTCAAGCTCCTGAGCTCAAGTGATCCTCCCACCTCAGCCTCCCAAGGTGCTGGAATTACAGGCATGAGCCACCAGACTCGGCCCAATTAATAGCTATTTTAAAATGGAACACGACACCTCATGAAAAAGTGAGCTTCCCATCAGCACAGACATGTAAGCAAAGACTTGATGACAAGCTGTCCAAAAATATTGTGATGGGCACTGCTACATTGGATCAGAGTTTCAACAAGATAAGAATCCTAAAGTCTCCTTCCAACTTCAGGTTCCCAGACTCCGCAATCCCATTCTGTTCTGTGGGCGACAGGAGGAGCTGCAGGTCACTGAGCACGAGGGGAACGTGATGAAACTCACCTGCAGGGAGGCACCAGTGCGGTGGCTTCGGGAAGGAAGGTGCTAGGCTCCATATTTGGGGCCGGGGATGGAGGTCAGACCGGAGGTATGAGCAGGGCACCATCTTCCTAGGGAGAAGAGAGTGGAACCTGTGGATTCCATGGAGAGGGGAAGAGGGTTGAGGGTGGGAAGAGGAGGTGCTTCCCTGAAGGCACCTGCGGAGGAAGGAGAGGAGCAGGCCGGGAGAACGGAGGCATGTTCGAGGGGCGCGGAGAACCATGGCCACACGGGCAGCGGGGAGAGCTGCTCACCAAGGGATGTCATTCCTAGGGGTCAGGTCCTGGGGAACAGGCAGGTGGGTTGCAATGAGATGACGTGCCTTTCTGAAAGCAGTCCCAGGAGAGCTATAGGTGAGAGGCCAGATTGAAGGCAATAAGGAAGGGAGGGGGCATGGAGGGTGATTCACTTCTGGAAGCTGAATGGGAAAGAGCAGAAGCTGGAAGAAGCGCAGGAAAGGAAAGAGGAAGCCTGCTCCTGTGTAGATACGCAGTGAAGCAGGTGGAATCAGGCAAGGGGAGGCACAGGGGGCAGGGCAGAGAGTTAACAGCTCGCGAGGTCCCAGAGGAGGGGAAGTGCTGGATGAGGGTTGGTTTTGGCAAAGGGGATGCTGGCATCTTGGTCACGTCTGCCAGGCTAGAAGAGGATGCAGGAATTGGAGGGTAAAGATTCGGGGACTGGAGGGAGGAGGGAGGAAGGCAAGACTCATCTATCTCAATGAAATAGAAGAGGAAGTTATTCCTAAGGGTGAGGCCAGGTGCCTCTGGAGGAGGGGACAGGGTCTGAAAGAGTTTAATAGTCAGCAAGAAATGAATGAAAGAACTACCGAGCATCACTGAGAGCTTGGCTGAAGTGAGCATGGCCTGGGAGTGGACGCGGCGGCAGGGTTTAGTGGCATTTCCTCGACAGTGAGAGGCAGCCAGGGAAGGAGATGAAATAAGTCTCCAGAGGCTTTCCCTGGGTTGGGAGTCATCAAAAAGGAAGGGAGAGGTACAGACATGAGTGAGTTCAGGAGACAAGTGAGTTCAGGAGGGATTGGAATCTGCAAGGAGGAAGACAGTGCACTCACAGGGTGGAAAGCAGGAAAGGGCATGGCCATGGAGTGGCACCTGCAGCACTGAGTCTGGGGCGATGCAGCCACACAGGCCAGCGCTCTCCATCCCAGCATGGGGACTCCCCAGCACGCTCAGCAGTGGATGGACACTAGGACTTGGGTGGTGACAGGGAAGATGGTAGATGCCACGAGGATGGTCTGCAGGGTGCAGGTAAGCCACATTTTGAGGGGATCTCTGAACTATTTGGGGAAGGTGGTATCTGGGATTCACAGTGAGGCTGAAGTCAGGGATGACAATCTTCTAAGAGTTTAATTGTGACTATTTTTATTGCCTCGCCGGTGTGGCCTGGAGGATATAGAAAACAGTGACCTTGCCGAGGAACTGCCATGACAGTTAGTATGAGAACATGGGTGAAGCATTCACCTGGTGTCGGACTCATGGTGGATGCTCTGTAGATATCAGTTTTCTTTCTACCATGTGGTCAGCATCACACTAGATCTCATAGAGAAACAAAAGAAAGCATACAGCTGGTGCAGTGGCTCACACCTGTAGCCCCAGCACTTTGGGAAGCCAAGGAAGGAAGATTGCTTGAGGCGGGGTTGGAGACCAGCTTGGGCAAGATAGCAAGACTCTGTCTCTACAAAACGTTTTGAAAACAGCTGGGCCTACTAGTGCACATCTGTGGTCTTAGCTGCTTGGGAGGCTGAGGTGGGAGGATCACTTGAGCCCAGGAGTTTGAGGCTACAGTGAGCTATGATGGCACCACTGCAGCCGGCCAACAGAGTGAGACTCTCTCTCTAAAAAAAAGTAATCAATTGGTTTTTAAAAATAAAAGAACAAGTGGGCTCTGCTTTCATCAGATGCTCACATTCTAGCTGGGAAGAGAAAGCCCGGGTGGAACACACAGGACGATCCCACAAGGCAGAGAAGGCTGTGCTGTGTCCAGCTCTACATCCGTGAGCAACAGCCCGGGTCAGCGTGGTTATATCACAGTTGTATGCCACACAGGTAACACTAGGACACAGGGGAGGACGAGAGTTCAGCAGAGAGAGGTTGGCGAGGGCACAGTGATTCTCAAGGGCTTCTGGGGTGGTTTGATCTGAGGTGGGCCCTGTAAGAGGGAGGTGGAACTTAGCTAAAGCGAATGATGGTGTGTGTGCACAGCCAGAGGATTGGAACTGGTCAACATGCAGTCTGTTTTGATGCATCAATGTGTATTTAACAGCAATAATCATCATAATACTGAAGACAATGATGATGGGCAGGTACCCAGTGCTTCCCACGTGCTCTGTGTGCGCAATTACACCTCCCAGCAATCCTGGGACATGAATCACTGGGGTTCTTTGGTTGCAAGTAACAGAAACCTTACTCAAGTCAGTTGGAAAATAAAGCTTTATTCCGGCTTGCAGGGCAAAGACTTGCTGAAGAGTGGGATCCTCGGGCAGAAAAACCAGGAGGATGAGGAAGGGGGGAAGGAAGACACCAATGCCACCCCCATAGATGGCTCTCCCATTGACTCCTTTATGTGAACATCCATAAGCCTATGAATCTAGGGCCTGTCTATTCCTGGGAACCTCCAGAACTGGCAGGGGCCAGCTGCATTTGGCAAAGGCGCGTGCCTCTGGCAGCAGAAATTCACAAGCTCAGTGGCACTGACCCAGGGCCGGGCTCCCTCCCAGGATGCCCCGTTACTGGCACACGCTCGCAGCCTTGCCAGTTGTCAGTCTCCCCAGGAGAACCAGGCATAAACACAGGCTTTGGCTGAGGGGACCTGCTTTCTGAGCTGAGGTTTGTGGCCTTTGGTTTTTGTGTTTTCCCGGTTTGCATGTCTGTAGTCTTAGCCTGGCCGCCTTCTTTCATTTCCTTTCCACAAGTAAGTACAAGCCTCTCCTGCGTGTCCAGCCACATGCAAAGTGCTGGGAACTGGCAGAGAGGAGCCTAGAGTGGGCAGTGCAGCATCCCTCACCCCTCCCTCTCCGGGCAGGCGATTCAACTGGGAGACTTGTGTGTTCTGGTGTCGGCTGGAAGAAAATCAAGATACAAATAATCCAGTTTCTTACTGTTCTGTCTTTGGACTCTGGCTAATGGTTCCAGAAGCTCTTATAGCTACTGAACCAGTTTTTTTTTTTTAAATTTAAATTTTATTTTTAGAGTTATGTTCTTGCTCTGTTGCCCAGGCTGGGCTGGAGTGTAGTGGCATAATCATGATTCACTGCAGCCTCAAGCTTGAGCTCCAGCAATCCTCCTGTTTCAGCCTCCTGAGTAGCTGGGACTACAGGTGTGGGCCATTACACCTGGCTAATTTTTAATTTTTTTTGTAGAGATAGGCTCTCACTATGTTGCCTAGGCTGGTCTCAAACTCCTGGCCTCAAGTGATCCTCCTACCCAGGCCTCCCAAAGTGCTGAAAGTACACGCACGAGCCACCAGTCCTGGCCAAACTACTGAAGTTTTTGATAAGCCACAACCTAGCTACTTTTGAGCAGTTGATCTACTACCCTCACTCCAAAGTAGCTGTATTTGTCTTTTGTAGTTTTGCACTGTTGCATTGAGACATTCTCCAGAGCAAAAGGAAAGTGGGGCCTGGTGGCAGGAGGTGGGACAGAGCAGGGGGCAGGGTGTCACAGAGCAGTGAGGATAGTGGGGGCTGTCGCAGAGCAGGGGGCAGGGTGTCACACAGCAGTGAGGATAGTGGGGGCTGTCGCAGAGCAGGGGGCAGCGTATCATAAAGCAGTAAAGGTGCTGGATGCCGCCCCCATGCCCATCTCTGGTTTCCTGAAGTCCAAGTTCCAGGACTGTTAAGAGTGGCCTCCCTAGACCCCTGCATCACACACCCTGCTTGTCCCTTGGCCCAACGGACAGGCTGGGGCTAATTACCTCTGCCCCACACATGCTGCATGACCTTGAGGGAAGCATTTGACCTCTCTGGGGCTCTTCCACTCTCTGTAAAATGGGGTTAATAGCATTGACCCATCTCAGAGAGTTAGCACAGGAGGCATCACTAATAAAACTTGTCATAAAAGCCTTTGTTCCCCCAAGGCTCAGCAGTTCGGGAAGGAGCCTGGAGGCTTGAACAGCAGCCCAGGGGAGAGGGGGCTGCTTGGAGAGCAGAGGTTCACTCTGTGAGCCACAGAGCAGGGAATGAAGTCCTCCACTGCCACACAGCCTGCACCGAGCGCTCCTCCCTTAGGGCTGCACAGAGAGGGACAGGGTGGCTCCGGCCTCTGACAGTGGCTGGTGCCGATGACCCACACTTGGTACCTCTGCAGCACTCACAGGGGAGGTGATATGAGCTTCTCACACTTGCTGTCTGTCAAGTCCAAGAGTCTGTCCAACAACATTCAGCTGGAAGTTACGTGCACGAAAGAAAGGCCAAACTTGTCCGGGAGTTTGTTTTTGTACAGAGAACAATGATCAGAGAATGCTGAGCTCTGTGGTGAGCGACTGAGCTGACCACAGCTCCCTACAGAAGGCTGACCTGCATTAGAATTGTGTGTGTGTGCATGTGTGCGAGTGTGTACATATGTATGCATGTGCATGTATGTGTGTAGGTGTTTTGTGTACATGTTGTCTGCATGTGGTTTATATGTATGTATGTATGTGTGTGTGTGTGCGCGCGTGCATGTGTATGCGTGTATATCTACGTGTGTGTTTGTGTGTGCACGGGGATGGCTAGAGGGAGCATATGTTTGCATACCCTATCTCAGGCCTTCGCAGGGTTGTGTCCAAGTCAGTAAAAGCTCCCACGACTCTTCCCCAGCAAATGTTGCTGACTCTGAGATGCGGGCAGTGGGTACAGGGGTATGTGTGCTGGGATGGTGTGGAGAGAGGTTGCCACTCGTGAGTCAGAGCCCTGCGATCCCTTCCCCAGAAGACTGCTGGACAAGCCATTCCATGCTCATAAGCCAACAGTTGCCCATGCTGGTCACCTTTTGATGCTAAGATTTTAGACATGCCACAAGTGTGCCGGAACACATCTTAGTTTGTGTTTTATATTTATGAAAACTAGGAAAATCTTTCGAGTTGCATTTTATCAAGATAGTTTTTCAAAATACGTATTTCAGAGTAGCCTTTTGAATCTTTCCTCACATTTCCAGCCAATAGACACGTTGTCTTCCTTGCTACTTTTTCTAGTATTATTAATTGAAATTCAGTGGATGAAGCCCAGGACTAAAAGTTGGCGGGCTTCGGAATGCGGTCCCTGAGCCAGACAGCTGTGTTTGAATCTAACAGGGTGCGTGCGTATCTGCATGCCTTATCTCAGGCCTTCGCAGGGTTGTGTCCAAGTCAGTAAAAGCTCCCACGACGCGTGCCCAGCAAACGTTGCTGACTCTGTTTGGCCATGGGGAGGTTACTTGGCTGTTCTAAGTCTTCATTTTCTCATCTACAGAATGGGGGTGCCTCATAGGATTGTCATGAGGATTAAATGAGTTGTTGCAGAGCTTCCCAGCCTATGTGCTGATGTGCAGTTTACGGTGAAATATGCACGCCCTCCAAGGGGACAGGGTCTGCTACAAGGCCTCAGCTACCAGTTTTAGGTGGTGAGCAGTGCTGGGAGGGCTGGCTACATAACCTATGGAGCCAAGTGTGAAAAGTAAATGCAGGGTCTCTTGTTAAAAAATCATTAGGAATTTCAAGTCGGTGACAACCGAGACAACAGAGCATTAAATAACTGCAAGGCCCTTCTGAGCACGTGGCCCTCTGCAGTCACACTGGTTGCAAGCCCACGAAGCCAGCCCTGCCTGCAGGTACTGAGCATGGCGAGTGACACTGGCTTCGTTGCAATGTGCTGAGGGTAGTCCTGCAGGCTGAAGTCCTGAAATCAATGACAACAGCTGGTACTGAATGCTCCTCTGCCCCTTCTAGCCAAGGGTCCCAGGGGCCACATGGCATTTGTGCTTTAGGTGCCCAAGGTACAGGCAGGGGACGCAGGTGTCCTGCAGGTAGCCTGGCAGGGGACACAGGTATCCCTGGTATGCCCAGTTCTAGGTGAGAGTCAAAATTTTCTGCCTTGGCTGGGCAATGATGACATACATTTGTAGCCCCAGCTTCTCAGAAGGCTGAGGCAGGCAGTTTGCTTGAGCCCAGCAGTTGGAGGCTGTAGTGAGCTATGATTGCTCCACTGTACTCCAGCCTGGGTGACACAGCGAGACCTTGACTCCAAAAACAAAACAAAACAAAACAAACAAACAAAACCTCTGCCTTTGCAAATCAGATGCTTATCTGTCTGTGGTCTTTGTGCCCTTTTAAAATGTCATCTAAGCGAGCTGCAGGGTAACCACCCTGCAAATGCACATACGTTCTACAAATTACAGTTTCATCATGAAGTTTTTCTTTGAGAAAAGTTTGATGGAATTCTGCTGCTCATAAGCCAAAAATCACCAACACTGGTGGCCTTTTCATGCTTCATATTTTATAGATGCCACGAATGTGCCAGAGCATGTTTTAGTTTGTACCTTATATTTACGAAAACTAGGAAAGTCTTTTGAGTTTCATCTTACCAAGATAGGTTTTCAAAATATGTATTTCAGAGTAGCTTGTTGAATCTTTTCTTACATTTCCAGCTGATAAATATGTTGCATGTATAGACCTGTCATTTGTGTATGGTTTGTTCGGCCTCACCAAGTCTCATGTGGAAATTTGATCCCTAGTGTTGGAAGTGGAGTCAACGGGGAGGTGTTTGGGTCATGAGGGCAGATCCCTCATGAACTGCTCAATGCCATTCTCGTAAGTTCTCATCATTTAGCTCCCACTTATAAGTGAGAACATGTGGTATTTGGTTTTCTGTTCCTGCATTAATTTGCTTAGGATAATGGCCTCCAGTTCATTCATGTTCCTGCAAGAGCATGATCTCATTCTTTTTTATGACTCTTTAGTATTCTATGGTGTATATGTACCGTATTTTGTTTATCCAGTCTACCATTGATAGGCATTTATGTTGATTCCATGTCTTTGCTATTGTGAATAGTGCTATGGCGTAGGTCAGGGAATGAGTGAGTTCTCACTCTTCGTTGTTGAAAGGAGCCTGGCATCTCCCCCTGTCTCTTTGCGTCCTCTCTTGCCACATGGTCTGCACACACCACCTCCCTTTACCTTCCGCCATGAGTGGAAGCAGCCTGAGGTCCTCACCAGCAGCAGATGCAGGCATGGTGCTTCCTGTACAGCTTGCAGAACTGTGAGCCAAATAAAACTCTTTTCTCTATAAATAACCTAGCCTTGGGTATTCCTTTATAGCAATGCAAACAGACAAACACAGCCAACATTATTACAAAAATCCCAGTGTTAAGGCCAGGCACGGTGGCTCACGCCTGTAATCCCAGCACTTTGGGAGGCCGAGGTAGGTGGATCACAAGGTCAGGAGATCGAGATCATCCTGGTTAACACAGTGAAACCCGTCTCTACTAAAAAATACAAAAAGTTCCAGCTACTCGGGAGGCTGAGGCGGAGAATGGCATGAACCTGGGAGGTGGAGGTTGCAGTGAGGTGAGATCGCATCACTGCACTTCAGCCTGGGCGGGCAACAGAGTAAGATGCCGTCTCAAAAAAAAAAAAAAAAAAAAAAAAAAAAAAAATTCAGTGTTATATTTGTCAGTTCAAGACTTTATGGATTCTTTAGCTATACTTTATTAGATTATTATTTCAACGTGTACATTTCTGAATGGTTGTAAAAATGGCATAAAACTTGTTACCTATTTGAGTGAACAAAATTTCTCCCCAAAGGTGAACATCAAGAATTCCAGTGATCATCCTTAAGAACAATTGGGTCAGGGATTGTGCATAGCCAATTCTTTTTTCTTTTTTCTTTTCTTTTCTTTTTTCTTTCTTTCTTTCTTTTGAGACAGAACCTCTGTCTGTCACCTAGACTGGAGTGCAGTGGCGCGATCTCAGCTTACTGCAACCTCCGCCTCCCAGGTTCGAGTGATTCTTATGCCTCACCCTCCTGAGTAGCCGAGATTACAGGCACTTGCCACCACGCCTGGCCAATTTTTGTATTTTTAGTAGAGATGAGGTTTCACCATGTTGGCCAGGCTGGTCTCAAACTCCTGACCTTAAGTGATCCACCTACCTTGGCCTCCCAAAGTGCTGGGATTACAGGCGTGAGCCACCGTGCCTGGCCGTGCACAGCCATTTCCAGCATAAAATGTAACATTAAAAAGATATGGTAAAAGAAGCAAGCTCCAGTTTGAAACATTTGAAAGTTTTATACAACGTCAACATTGAATATCTACCCTGTTACTCTGCATTTTATTTTTGTCTTAATTATAAAATGTAAATTGAGTGTAATGGATTGTTTCAGATGGCACACTGGAGGGGAATAGTTTACCCCAGCTTACCCTGGTGTGCCGTATCTCTGGTTTCATTTTCTTTGAGTGCCACAAAGTGGAAACGGCTGGGAAGCACAGAACCACAGATGTAACGAGCTTCCTCGTGTATAGCAAGCAGTCCATAATATTAATTATGCCGTTAATGCATTATTGTCATCATTATTATACAGATAGCATGGATAAAGCTCTGAGCGGGTTGTCAGAAATTGTGAGTTGGAGGCATGCTTTTCTCATAAACTACCTAATGACTATAAATGAGTCCGTTTATCTTCTTTATGTCTGCTTAAAATGCAGATAATATTGCCTGCTCATCCTGCCCAACTTGTGATGTTATGAGACTCAAATGAGAAACTCTACATCAAAGATCTCTGAGAAATATGAACTGTTTTGCTGGTTCTGTTATTTCTCTTTTTCAAACTCAGTGCTATCCCATCACAGATGTCTATTTAAATTTAAATGGATGAAAATGAAATAAGACTGAAATTCAGTTTCTCAGTTGTGTGAGCCACATGCCAAATGCTCAAAGCCACATATAGCTGATGGCTACTATGTTGGACAACGTGGCTTAACTACTCATTGCCCCTTAATGCACAGTGGTCACCCCTATGTTTCTACTTCCTGCCCATCTTGTGAATCAGATAGGGAAGATTTAAGTTCTTATATAGTCTCAACCTACAATAGGTATAAAGTATTAAAGATCCTGACCTCTGTCACAGCACATGTCATGCATGCACAGTCATGCAATTGTCTATTCACAATTGCATAGACATGGAATCAACCTAAATGCCTATCAACTGTAGACTGGAAAAAGGAAATGTGGTACATATACACCATGGAATACTAAACAGCCATAAAAAAGGATGAGATCCTATCTTTTGCAGGAACATGGATGGAGCTGGAGGCCATTATCCTAAGCAAATTAATGGAGGAACAGAAACCCAAACATTGCACGTTCTCACTTATAAGTGGGAGTTACATGATGAGAACTCATGAACACAAAGAAGAGAACAACAGACACTGGGGTCTACTTGAGAGTGGAGGATTGGGAGGAGGGGGAGGACTGAAAAACTAACTATAGGCTGGACATGGTGGCTTACACTTGTAATCCCAGCACTTTGGGAGGTGGAGGTGGGCAGATCACTTGAGCTCAGGATTTCAAGACCAGCCTGGCCAACATGGTGAAAACCCATCTCTACAAAAACATACAAAAATTAGCTAGGTATGATGGCATGCACTTGTAGTCCCCGCTCCTTGGGAGGCTGCAGTGGGAGGATCTCTTGAGCCTAGGAGGTGGAGGTTGCAGTGAGCCTAGATCACGCCACTGTACTCCAGCCTGGGTGACAGAGTCAGACCCTGTCGCCAAAAAAAAAAAAAAAAAAAAAAACAACAAAAAGCCACAAACAAGCAAGAACAACAACAACAACAAAACCGAAAACAAAAATAACTATGCTTATTACCTGGGTGATGAAGTAATCTGTACAGCAAACTCTCAAGACACACAATTTACCTGTGTAACAAATCAGCACATGTACCTAAAATAAAAGTTAAAAAATTTGATCTCTGCTTCCTGTGGTATGGGAAGATGCCATTGCTAGCAGGATGTGCACCTTGATGGGTTTGTTTTGACTTCCCTGGCACCTCTTGCCCAGATACTTGGCATTTTCAGGTGGCAGAAGGGCTGGAGAGTTATCAGCAATATTAGTGGAAAAGAAAACTACCAGGTACAGTGAGGATTAAATCCAGGACTGTGGTCTCCTTGCTTGTGATGTTTTAACCATCTTGACTGCCGTCTGATCTTTACCATGACTAAATGTCACCGTCAAACTTTTTATTTAAATAACTCTCAAGGACTCTGATTTTTTCACACTAGTTAAATAAATACCAAATGATGGTAGTTCAAAATGATTACCATCCATCCCCCTACCCACACCTAGAATTGGGCATCTGTTACCCAAACTATATGTGAGAACTACTTTGCTGAAATTTTGGAACATAAGGTGGCTAGCCAATCGATTTTTGGAGTCTGCTAGAGTCATGACTGTTGCTACAAGGACCCAGTGGAGAAGAAATATGGGACAAATACTGTGTAGTGCCTTCAACTGTGGGTAAAATATATTTGTGTCACTTCCCTATTTCCTCTAGGACATATCATTGTGGGCCAGGGTGTATTCGCATGACTGCCTTGAGGGGAATCTTTTCCCTGATCCATTCTGGAAGAAAATTGTGTTTCTTTTGGCTGTCAGTTATTAGTCAAATCTGCTGGGGCAGTTTGGAGAAATGCTGACTTTCCTCATTACCTTTGGAAAAGGCTCAAAATAGAATCATAGACTCCATGAACTCCCAATGACCACATTTTCTTTTACATACAGACAGCAGTTGCAAAGACAGAAGTGACACAGTGCAGGTAACTACATAACCGAAAGTTCTCTTGCTGCTTTTTAAAAATCATGGGTTAGCAATATTTGCTACAGACAAAAATTTGACTCATAAGCTTTTTTAAAGTTTAGTAATGTTTAGAAATCAAAGCTGACTTGGATAGTATTGTTTAAACATCAAACATACCTTTTGGTATACCTTTTGCCACAGACAAAAATTTGACACATAAGCCTTTTAAAAGCCTGGTCAATATGGTGAAACTGCGTCTCTACTGAAAATACAAAATTACCTGGGCATGGTGGTGCATGCCTATAATCCCAGCTACTTGGGAGGCTGAGGCAGGAGAATCGCTTGAACCCAGGAGGCCAAGGTTGCAGTGAGCGGAGATCTCGCCACTGCACTCCAGCCTGGTTGGCAAGAGTGAAACTCTGTCTCAAAAAAAAAAAAAAAAAAAAAAAAAAATAGCTCAGTAACATTTAGAAATAAAAACTGGCTTAGATATATGTTTTAGGAAATCATAGATTTAGAAAAATTAGCAATTCTCTTCTTACCTTTCTAACTGACATCTATTAGGTTGACAGAAAGCACAAACTTTTTGTTTGTTTGTTTGTTTGTTTTGTTTTTGAGACGGAGTATTGCTCTGTTGCCCAGGCTGGAGTGCAGTGGCGTGATCTCGGCTCACTGAAACCTTTGCCTCCTAGGTTCAAGCGATTCTCCTGGTCTCAACCTCCTGGGTAGCTGGGACTACAGGTGCGCACCACCACGCCCACCTAATTTTTTGTATTTTTAGTAGAGACAGACTTTCACTGTGTTAGCCAGGATGGTCTTGATCTCCTGAGCTCATGATCCACCTGCCTTGGCCTCCCAAGCTGCTGGGATTACAGGCGTGAGCCACCACACCCGGCCCAGAAAGCACAAACATTTTAACATGAATCCCGGAAGTCATTATTTCATAATACAATGTGTTGTGATCCATTGTTGGGGTGTAGAATTGCTGGTCTAAAAGACAGTTCAACTCTTTCAGCATACTTCTGCTAGTTGTTTAGGTTTGACATACCCTTTTAATTTCTTTATGATCCAGTGTTTCATTTGCTAAATGGAAATCATTCTTCCTTCTGTAAGTTATGTGGCTACTGTGAAGTCAAGATGGGATAATAGATGAAAAAGTGAAGTGCTCTGCCAACATTACAACCCACAACCCACATACAACTTAAGTTTGTTCTCAATTTTCTGTGCTTTGCAATATCACCCATTTTTCTTGGTTACTTAATAAATAGGGATCTAAGAAGTGGTTCTTTCTGTCACTGGAATGTGGCTTTGTTTTACTTGGAGAAGCTGGAGAGGGTGGAAAAGACAGTATCTGAGGTGATGCCAGTGCCTTCTCATTCCCACAGTGAAGAGCTCGTGCTGGCTCTCGACTTCATAGAACCCCTGCCCCCAATGCCACCCACTTAATGGTGGAGAGAGTTGAGGAACTTGGTGGGCAGACAAACTCCACACTTACTGCTGTCTGAGGACTCAGTTCTCCAAGGTAGTAACATGCTGGCAACAGATGTCTTGATAAGAGGGAGTTGTGTGCAATGGCCCATGCCTGTAATCCAAGCACTTTGGGAGGCTGAGGCAGGAGGATCACTTGAGCCCAGGAGTTCAAGACCAGCCTGGGCCACATAGTGAGATCTTGTCTTTACTTAAAAAAAAAAAAGGCTGGGTGAGGTGGCTCGTGCCTGTAATCCCAGCACTTTGGGAGGCTAAGGCGGGTGGATCACTTGAGGTCAGGAGTTCAAGACCAGCCTGGCCAATGTAGTGAAACCTCATCTCTACTAAAAATACAAAAATTAGCC
The DNA here is from genome assembly GCF_047675955.1 of Chlorocebus sabaeus. NCBI lineage: Eukaryota > Metazoa > Chordata > Mammalia > Primates > Cercopithecidae > Chlorocebus > Chlorocebus sabaeus. The sequence continues at coordinate 25,654,612 of NC_132911.1, read as the reverse complement.
GGGTGTGGTGGCATGAACCTGTAATCCCAGCTACTCAGGAGGCTGAGGCGGGAGACTTGCTTGAACCTGGGAGGTGGAGGTTGCAATGAGCCGAGATCGCATCACTGCACTCTAGCCTGGGCAACAGTGCAAGACTCCTCCTCAAAAAAATAAGAAAGAGAGAGAGGGAGAGAGAGTTGGATGAGTGTGAAGGCCCTGCCCTGCCCTTCCTTCTCTCTCTTTTGCATAAATCTTTGCATTCTTGAGGGTCCCACAGCTCACACAGCACTAAGGAGCGTGAGAATATCCCAGAGTGATGCCCCACAGGCTCACTCGGGAGCCTACTCTATCAAACACACCCTGGGCACAGTTACCTATTACTCTGCATTTCAAACCAGACAAGTAAAATTGAGGATGTTGCGCTCCTCCTTCTGGTTTTGATAGAGCCACTCACTGGGGGAACATCCCAATCTGTTCCCCTCCTCACTCTCTACATTGACTTTATTTTCTTGCTGCAATCTTGCTGTACTCATTTCCTGTGGGTGCCATAAAAAAAGTACCATGCTGCTGGCTCATACAGCAGAAATGTACTGTCTAGAATGTATTGGCTGGAAGTCTAAGATCGAGGAATCGGCAGGGCTGATTCCTTCTGAGGTCTGGGGAGAATCTGTTCAGTGCCTCCCGCCTGGCTTCTGGCAGTTGCTGGCAGTCCTTGGTGTTTCTTGGCTTGCAGAAGCACCACTCTGCTCTTGCCCTCATCTTCACATGGCGTTCTCCCTGTGTTTGTGTGCATCTCGGTGTCTACATTTCTTTCCTTTATTTGTAAGGACATCAGCCATATTGGATTGGGGCCTACCCCAGTGATCTTACTTTAATTACATCTGCAAAGGCCTTATTTCGAAATAAGGCCACATTCTGAGATACTAGGGATTTAGACATTCACCATGTTGTGGAGTGGGGCAGGGGAGTCAAATGCAACCCGTAACACTTGTCTTTAACCAAATAATGTTTATTAGGAGCAAGGGTGTGAGAGGGTTAAAAAAAAAAAGGGAAGAGATGAGGAATAAGGCTGAGGAATATGTGGAAGAGAAGTGGTATAGCCAAAGGAAATTAGAAGAAAGAGATACAAACAGGATAACTACTCAAGGGCAGGGTTAGTGCTCTTTTTTTTTTTCCAGATAGGGCCTTGCCCTGTCACCCAGGCTAAAGTTCAGTGGCTCATAGCTCACTGCAGTCTAGAACTCCTGGGCTCAAGAGATCCTCTAGCCCAGGGGTGTGCAATCTTTTAGCTTCCCTGGGCCACATTGGAAGAATTGTCTTGGGCCACACATAACATACACTAACACCAATAATAGCTAATAAGCTAAAAAAAAATTGCAAAAAAGAAAAGAATCATAATGTTTTAAGAAAGTTTACGAATTTGTGTTGGGCTACATTCAAACCCATCCTGGGCTGCATGTGGCCTATGGGCCACTGGTTACACAAGCTTGCTCTAGCCTTCCCCTCTCTAGTAGCTGGGACTACAGGCATGCACCACCATACCTTGGCTAATTTTAAAGTATTTTTGTAGAGATGTGGTCTGGCTATGTTGCCCAGGCTCGTCTTGAACACCTGACCTCAAGCAATCTTCCTGCCTGGGCCTCCCAAAGTGCTGCTCTTATAGGATTATAGGTGTGATAGGTGATTACAGGTGTCCCTGCCATCCCCCTGACCAGCAGGAACGTTTTTATCTCTTTTTTTTTTTTTTTGAGATGGAGTTTTGTTCTTGTTGCCCAGGCTAGAGTGCAATGGTGCGATCTCAGCTCATTGCAATCTCCGCCTCCCAGGTCCAAGTGATTCTCCTGCCTCAGTCTCCCAAGAAGCTGGGATTACAGGCATGTGCCACCATGTCTGGCTAATTTTGTATTTTTAGTAGAAATGGGATTTCATTCACCATGGTCAGGCTAGTCTCGAACTCCAGACCTCAAGTGAGACATCCACCTTGGCCTCCCAAAGTGCTGGGATTAGAAATGTTATTTGAGGGTGGAGGGAGCATAGAATGGAGGGAGATGATGTGTGTCAGTTGTTGCCTTGAGACCAGCCGTAGCAGCAGACCTATCGTTTGGCTCATTCCTCTTCTTTCTGTGTTTCCCTTGAGAAGGAGACCATTCCAAATCCCAGAATGGTGGGGGGGGATCTTGCTCCATGAGAGAGGTAATCGAACGGCACAAGGAGTGGACAGTAGTGGACACTTTAGTAGGCCCTCCCAATGCTCCTTTGGGACCCCAGCACTCATTGTTCCAGGTGCTGGGTGTGTTGGCTGTTGAAGGTCTGCAGCTGCCTCCCTATGAGGGAACTGACCTCCATGGAAGGAGGCTGCCTCACCCAGGGTTAAGCTGCCTTCTCCTGGTCAGCTCACATTCTGTGACCAGTTGATGCAGGAGTACAAAGGTCTAGGCTTTTTGCCTTGATTTGGAATTTCATTGCAGGGTCATCCCCATTTCAGTTTTCTTTGGCCCATCACAGTTAACTTCTCCCTGTGCCCAACCTGACTTCTCTCACTCTCTCTTATTTACTGTTGACAAGAGCAGTCCACAGTAAACTTCCTGCATGCCAGTCTCTGGCTCTGAGGTTTCCCAGGGAATCCAGGCATGGTATTATTGTTATTATTATTTTGAGACAGAGTCTTGCTCTGTTGTCCAGGCTGGGGTGCAGTAGCATGATCTTGGATCACTGCAACCTCTGCCTCCCAGGGTCACGCAATTCTCCTGCCTCAGCCTCCCAAGTAGCTGGGTTTACAGGCGCATGCCACCACACCCAGCTAATTTTTGTATTTTTAGTAGAGACAGGGTTTCACTATGTGGGCCAGGATGGTCTCGAACTCCTGACCTCAAGTTATCCACCCACCTCGGCCTCCCAAAATGCTGGGGTTACAGATGTGAGCCACTGCACCTGGCTGAGGCATATTTTTTCTCTATCATTCTTTCGCCCTATCACTTCTCTTTCTTCTCCGTTTCCCTATGCATAGGGTGATGATATATCCTGGTTTTCTGGACTGTCCTGTTTTACTCCTGTTAATCTGTTGACCCACCTGGCCAATAGCCCCTTTCATTCTCAAAAGGGTCCTGATTTTGACTATAAATTATGTGACCATCCTACTAATTCATCTCTTCATCACAGATGTTTTCTTTATACTTGCTGCATTTTACTAGGTGCTGGGAATACAGAGTTGAATATGAGATTCCAATCCTCTGAGCCCATGCTCGAAATTCCTGTTGAAATTGCCAAAAGAATGTAATTTTAAAAAGTCTATTATTGCTGGAAACTAGAGAAAGGTGCCATTCTCAAATCATAAACTTCAAGCAATTTCTCCAAGACATATTATAGGCATGAATGAATGAAGGAGAGGGTCTGCCTAGACAGGTGTTTCCTTTGCTTCATTTCACGCATTTTCTACAGATGAGAAGCTACCCAGGGACCAGTGGGAGTCACTCCACCAGCATGCCCTAACTCAGAGCAGACGGACCTGGAGATGGCATGGGGAGCTGAGTTCTACCTGTGCCTCCCAGCTGTGCACTGGGCATAGGGAGAAGCTCAGGGTGAGGGCCTACCCTGATATGCATAATATTCATCTGTTTGGGGATGTATCCTAAACACGGTATGGGTGCTACAGAGATTGGCCCTAAGGAGGGCAGAGGAACCCTAAATAAAACAACACTGTTCCAGTTAACATTAGGTTGCCCTAAAAAACATAAAGACAAAACTCTCAGACATGGGCTGGGCATGGTGGCTCATGCCTGTAATCCCAGCACTTTGGGATGCTGAGGCAGGTGGATCACCTGAAGTCTGGAGTCCTAGACTAGCCTGGCTAACATGGTGAAACCCCGTCTCTACTAAAAATACAAAAATTAGTCTGGCATGGTGGTGCACACCTGTAGTCCCAGTTACTTGGGAGGCTAAGGCATGAGAATCACTTGAACCTGGGAGGCGGAGGTTGCAGTGAGTAGAGATTGAGCCACTGCACTCCACTCTGGGTGACAGAGTGAGACTCCATCTCAAAACAAACAAACAAATGAACAAACAACAACCAAAAAACCCAAAACCCTCAGACATGAAGATGAAGCTCCTTGGTACAGCTGCTTGTAGTTGTAGCTGCCTTCCCGTTCTCCATAGGCCATTGGAGCTTAAATCTAGAAAAGTAAAATGCATAATAACCTAAAGCTTCCTATCCTTTTTTCATTAAGGCCTGGAGGATCTGAATAAAAATCCATCTGGGACTCAATCTCAACTCCCGTTACCTGAAAAACAATAAAAAATTGCTAAAATATATCATCATCATGTTTTATAGATGAAAACAGTGAAGCATGCAGATGTTAAGTAGCTCACCCCTAATATTCAAATTCACTCCCTTCTGTAGGAAGACCACTGAATATGCAAAGTCCTTAGATGTAGAAAGAGAATTGGCAGTTTAAAGAAAGAGATCAATTTTATGAACCATTGTAGAACTACTGGAAAATAACACTTTAAACAACTTAAATTGTCATTTCAATGAGAGCAAAAATACTGGTAATTAATACTTAAAGATTCTAGACAATTCTTGGGAATTTTTACCAAACAGAACTATAATGGAGGCAGTGATACTGTTGTAAAAAATGATAATATCCACGTCATTTCCAAGAAACTTCTCAAATACTGAGAAATATAATTTTTAAAAGCCCATTATTGCTGGAAACTAGACAGAGGTGCTATTCTCATATAATAAACAAGGAATTTCTCTAAGACGTATTACAGGCATAAGTGGATGGAGGGGAGGGTTCATCCATACAGTCTTCAGTTCTGTCTAGAAGAAGAGCGGAAGGCTATGTAGGCTGTTGTTAAAGCACCCTTTCCGAAAAAATTATCACAAGCTCATGTCAAAGCTTTATTTCAGATTTGCCCTGGGGAAAGAAGGTCCTGAGCCATCCATTGCAGATTTTTTTCTTGGAAGAGGAGTTTGTAGAAAAATACAAGGCAGTGCCAGTTATTATTATCAGACCCTTCTCAAGACTGACAGTTTAGCAGAAGATGCTCTTGAGTTCTATAAAGTCTACCAAAAAATCACACAAGAATGCTAATTATTTCCCAGAAGGAATTATAAATTATATCACATACATAAAGAAAATTCTGTCCCAGACCATATTTGAGACAATTTTCTTTCCTGCCATGCTATAAAGCATTTGGTGGTATAATAGTTCAATTATAGCTCATTTAATGGAAAAAACAGAATCTGGACCACTATTTTAGACAATGTTGCAAGTTAATCTCATGTGCATGAAATTAAACGTGTGGATGTAAAAGATGAAATTAAAAGTGTAGGATATTTTGTGTGATTTTGAGGTGTAGAAAAACTTCTTAAGTAAGATTCCAAAGCACAAAAGTGGACGGAATTGATCAGATAAAAATAAAGCATTGCTAATCAGCAGAGAACAGCACTGACCAAGTTATAGACAAATGACAGATTGAGAGATATCTGTAACATCTAAAACTGACAATTAACATGTAAACATATAAAATCCTTCTGCCAATCATCAATATCAATAGCAGCAGAAGCAGCAGCAACAACCATCTCCAAGGCTGAAAATCCAGTGGAAAAATGCTATCAGTAAGTGGTTAATTGGAGGGAGAGCAAAATGGTTAAAAAGCGTCTACAGAGATGCTCAGCTTCACCAGCAATCAAAGAAATGCACATTAAAACAACAGCAAGATACATCTTTATTCCCATCAGATCTGCCAAAATTAGAAAGTCAGATAATACCAAAGTTTCTGGTGCACTGTTGATAGGAGTATAAATTAGATAAGTCTGGAAGAAAAAAAATAAAACAGGACATTTAGGTTGGTTCCAAGTCCATTGGGGGGTGGAAGGCTAGGGAAGGGATAACATTAGGAGAAATACCTAATGTAAGTGACAGATTGATGGGTGCAGCAAACCACCATGGCACATGTATACCTATGTAACAAAACTGCACATTCTGCACATATAACCCAGAACTTAAAGTATTAAAAATAAATAAATAAAACAGGATGCAAAATGAAAATATTCAACTCTGGCAATGGGAAAAATTGTTTCAGATACAGAAAATTAAAGTTACAGCAGAATGCAAGGTACAGCTCTAGGTAATGCATTTAAAAATATTAATGATATAGATTGTTTTATATAAGAATAAAAATTATCCAAATATACTCAGTGATAGAAAACCTGAATAAATCATTAACCATCAAATAAATTAGATAATTTATCAAAGGCTCCATGGGAAAGTTCTGTTAATTTTTTTTTTTTTAATAGAGACTGGTGGGGGGGGCGGTCTTTCTATATTGACCAGGCTGGTCTCGAACTCTTGGTCTCTAGAGATCCTCCCATCTCGGCTTCCCAAAGTGCTAGGATTACAGGTGTGAGCCACTGTGCCTGGCCAAGTTCTGTTAATTTAAAGAAAATATAGATCCTATGCTATTTAAACTAAACTTGTATATTACAAAAATTATAGAAATTATTTTTACAGAGCTTGTATAACCCCGATACCTAAATCTGATGCGCTAGTTCGAGTTTGGCATAAGAAATAGAAACTCTTCCAAACATCATAGAAGAAGAGATTTTAAAAAGGGGGGCTGGAGTTTGTAAAATTGTTGGAAGAGTTGGAGAGGCAAACTTCAAGAAGGGCCTTCGAAAATGATCCACAGAACACCAAAGAAGTAAATCTCCAGGACAGAAAGGCACAGAAGAGGAGATGAGAATAAATGACGGATGTCAGGTGAATAAATACACAACACACCTACAAAGACAGAATTAACATGAGAAAACTGCAGATCAATCATTTTTTCCTTGGAATATAAATTTCTTAGGGGTGTGGACTTGGTGTTGTTTACCACAGTGTCCCTGGTGAGTGTCTGATAAATTTGTAATGAATGCATAAATGGTTAAATGACCATGTTGGGCTTATTATAGAAATTCAAAAATATGTCAATATTAAATATATTAATATCATTAATAACAATAATAGAAAGATGAGGAAAAGTCTATAATCACCCTAATAAGTGCTAAGAATATATTTGATACAATTCAACATCTATTTGTAATCAAAGTTCTCAGTAACCTGAGATAAATCTGTACTTTATAATATCAGACACCAATCATCAACAACACATTATAAAAATATCCACAATATGCAGACACAAAATAAAGTGTATCTCTGATACTTCTACTCTTCGCCATTGTATTAGAGATCCTAGCCAATGAAACTAAACAGGTAAAATAAATCAGGTTTACTTTACTAGAAAGAAAAAGACCAAACTATCATTAAGTAGGTGATATAATTGTCTACTTGGAAAGTCTAACTGAATCAATTAAGAAACTAGGACAACTAATAAGAGCTAAGAAAAATGTCTGTGTGTGTAATAAATGAACAAATTCTCCATATTTCAGTAATAATCAGGAACTATAATAGAAAAAAATACTCACAAACTACCTAGGAATAACTCAAACAAAATTTGTGGTGGACCTATATGAATAAACTACAGGGTTTATTTATTATTTTTATTATTTTTATTTTTTATGTGGGACACGCTTTCACGATGTTGTCCTGGCTGGTTTTGAACTCCTGGGCTCAAGCAATCCTCTTGCATTTGGCCTCCCAAAGTGCTAGGATTACAGACATCAGCCACCAAGACTAGCCAATACTTCAAGTTTTACTGCAGGACATAAAATAAAATGTATAAACTAAAAAGCATGTGGTTTTTCTAGTTTCTAACTGAGTCATAAATTTTCTGTTCTAATTTAAAAATCTCTATATATATAATGTGTGTGTATGTGTGTGTGTGTATATATATACACACACATATATATACATATATATAGAGAAATTAAGGATTATTTAATAAATGCTATTGGTACAACTAAGAGTTTAGTGACAGAAGTTTGATTTCCACCTCTTAATGTAAATGGAAATAAATTTCAGATGAACTATAGTTGATAAACAAACATAAAATATTTTGAATAAAAAGGGGCCGGGGGTGGTGGCTCATGCCTATAATCTCAGCACTTTGGGAGGCAAGCGGATCACTTGAGGCCAGGAGTTCAAGACCAGCCTGGCCAACATGGTGAAACCCCGTGTTTCTACTAAAAATAAAAAATTTAACTGGGTGGTGATGCATGCCTGTAATCCCAGCCATTCAGGAGGCTGAAGCACGAGAATCGCTTAAACCTAGGAGGTGGAGGCCGCAGTGAGCCAAGATTGGCAACAGAACAAGAATCTGTCTCAAAAATAAAATAAAATAAAATAAAATAAAAGATTTTGATTTTTCAGTATCTACAGCTAATCTATTTAAATTAGCCTTCTAAAACTTAGTCTTTATTGTTGAAAAGGGAACCAACCAAGACCGTAATGAACAAATCTATTTACTTAGGGCAAAAATTTTAATGAAAATAGAGAAATAAGAAAATATACATCAATATTTAATTTATCTTGGAATGGGGAAGGATTACCTGTGAACAACACAAAAGGAACACATTATGCTTTAAAATTTTTTATTTTTAATTATGGGTACATAACAGGTGCTAAATTTATTTTTATACACAAAAGATATTATAAAGAAAAACATGGGTGGAGTTGACTACATACAAGTTAAAGACCTATTGCAGGACATAAAATGGGCTTGTCTAAGGCAGGCACGGTGACTCATGCCTGTAATTCCAGTACTTTGGGAGGCTGAGGCGAGCGGATCACTTGAGGTCCGGAGTTCGAGACCAGCCTGGCCAACATGGTGAAATCTCATCTCTACTAAAAAAAAGTGCAAAAATTACCCAGGCATGGTGGCACACGACTATAATCCCAGCTACTCAGGAGGCTGAGGCAGGAGAATCGCTTGAACCCCGGAGGTGGAGGTTGCAGTGAGCTGAGATGGCACCACTGCACTCCAGTCTGGGTGACAGAGCAAGATTCTGTAAAAAAAAAAAAAAAAAAAAAAAAAAAAAAAAAAAAAAAAAAAAAATTGGGGGGAGGGGAGCTTGTCTATTTGCCTAATCCAACTGCCATTCTCAACCCACCCTGAAGTGCCTCACAAAGGAGGCACTTGCTTTCCCAGATAAACGTCTGACTATGGATGGCCACATGACTCAGTTATGGCAAAGGAGGCATAAGGACTGCTTCTGGAAAAGCTTCTACTTTGCAATCCACTGGGACAAACCTGCTGGTGGCTCTGTTCCTCTTGCTTCCTGCCTTGAATGTGCGCCACTATTGCTGCTGTATCCTCCGCTAGGAGGCAGTGAGGGTGAGATTGAAGCTCAACATGCGAAGCAAATGAACCGGGTTTGTTTGTGGCAACCTAACTTGGGGCCATCTACCTCCAGGCTCCTTGGTATGTGAGACAATTAAATGATTTTATTGCTTAAATTGCTGTTAGTCGCTTATTTTGGTACTTGCAGACGAAAACATTGTAACTAAAGTACATCTATATTTCTGCCACCAAAAAATTATAAATAAAATTACCAACAAGCAAAGATGGAAAAAAATATTTTCAACATACATGATAAATTAAAATTCAACGTCCTTAATAAAATAATGTTTAACTCCCCAAAGATGTACACTGGCCAAATAGTGTACAAAAAACAATTTCCCCTTACTGGAAATTCACTAAATATAAACGAAATACAAATACCAAAGGACATTTCCAATCTATCAAACTGGGAAATTTTTAAAATAAGACTATAACTTCAAAGATTCAGGAAGGTTGAGGGGTGAAGGCAGAAGGGGTAACCTCAGGTATCGCTGGCAAAACTGTACATTTAGTCTTTCAAGAGACCAAATTGTCAATCTGTATCAAGGTGTAAAAACATGCAAAGTGTTTGATTTTGCAATTTCACTTCTAGGACTTTATCTGAAGGAAAGAATCATAGTTATTGAAAAAACTAAGCTACAAGGATGTTCATCATAGTGTTGTTTATAACAGTGAAGAATTAGGAGCAACTTAAATGTCGAATCCAATAGACTGGTCAAACAATTTGTGGTATGGATCGTGAAATACTATGCAAATATTAAATGTTACTGTAGAAAAATATTTAATGGCATAGGGAAATATGCTATATTAAGTGAGCCAACAGGTTACAAGTCGCCATATAGTCTATGCTCCCATTTAGAGAACTGTATATAGAAATCTGTTTAAAAGAAAGGCTGGGAGAAAACCCATCCAAATATTAGCAATAGCTGTTTATGTTGATGCCATTGGAGTCGGTTATAAATTTCTTTTGTTTTTATTTGTATATATTTTTCTGCAATAAACATGCATTGCCTTTGCATAAAAGATGGTGCAAGTTTTAAAGGGGGTTCTAGTTCTGCGGAATGGAAAAGTTTGGAACCTCACCCCTTAACACCATCCCCCCTCTGCCGCGCGCCGCAGCCTCCAGTTAGCCACCTCCTCGCTGACAGTGTCTCGGTTCTTCCGCCCGTCAGCTTTCCTTCCTCCCAGCTTCGTTTAATGCGGGCTCAGGAAAGCGCCGCTCGGGGAGCTCGGCTCTCGGGAGACAGAGACCGGTAGTGTCAGGCGAGCGGTGTCTCTTCCTAAGGAGGGCGCAGGGCGGGGAGGGGCTCCCTGAGCTCTCTGTGAACCACTCATCGACGGGTTTGTCGTAGAAACAGAAGACCCATTCCAGAGCTCCTCGCGATCTTCTTCAATTATCTAGTGAGTTCCGCGATCCATCCCGGCATGCGGCCGCGCAGCGAACCGCACTTGTGTTCGGGGTGCGCCCTACCCAGTGCCACGCGCACCGCGGAGCCCCCAGCGCAGCCTCCTACAAATGAAGTCGCATTCCCTCCGTGGGTAAGACCCCGCTCGGTGACCGACGGTGCCTTCTGACGCCTGTGTGCACCAAACAGCTTCCAAAGCAAACAAAAAGCTGAGCACCCACTGTGCGATCCAGTCCCTGTGGCAGGCAAAGGAGCTGCAAAGACAAGCGAGTCAGAATCCCTGCCTCAGGAGCGTATAGGTCGGGGGAGAGGAAACCCATCCCCATAGGAGACTCAGGACCCAGTGAATTCCATAAGCAGATGTGATCATCCTCATCTTACACCTGCAGATGCTGGAGGAAAGCAAGCGTTTATTGAACACTTACTGCGTGCCAGACACTTTCACCTAAGCTGTCTTATCCGTAAGGCAAGCAAAGCTCTGGGGAATAAATATTCCCATTTTACCAGTAAGGGAGCTGAAATTCAGAGGAATAACATTCCCATTTAACTGGCTAGGAAACAGGTTCAGAGGAGTAAGATCAAATGCCAGAGACCTTATAAGTAAATACCAGCCTCTAACCTGGGTCTGCGGAAAAGTGGACCTCACGGCTTGTGAGGGTTTCTGGGCGTTTAGTCCAGCGATCCCTACGCGGCGAGGCCAGCATTGCCCTATAAACGTTGCTCTAAGTACTTCCCTCGCGGAGGGACTGTCTGAAAGCGGTGACCCCAAGCCCCGTGACCCCCGTCTGCTCTCCTTTGGGAGAAAAGAGTAAGTGGAAGTTGTGTTACCCCTTCGAGGGCGGTAGGGAGCTGCCTGGCCAGGAGAGTGATCTCTGTTTTCCCAGCTGGCTCTGAAAGTTTCCGCGGGTGCCACGTCCCGTGCGCCCTGGACCCACTCGCCCCGAGATGATTGCCCGGCTGCTGGCAGGTGAGGGGGGGTGGGGATGGAAGGTTCCGTGAGTCAGAAATGGAATTTCTAGGCCTTGGGCTGTGTTTGGGGAGATCCCATGATTAGAAGTCCAGTTTGCACCCTCAAAGACGTCTTGAAACCGGTGCACTCTATGCAAATGACTTTCCTGGATTTTCTCTCTTGCCACCTGAGTGAGGTGTGCCAGTGTGGGTGGAGGTGATCATGGTGGTGTGCGAGTACATGTGTGTGTTGGAGGAGGAGGTTACCTAGTGCTAAATGGAATGAAATTCTAGATGGTACCGTATTTGCAGCTGGCCCCCGCCCCTAAAGTCTCCCCCCTCCTCAGATCCAGGAGGCGGGAGTCGCTGAGACTAGTATATTATGGAAAAGAAAGTTGGATCTGAAAGCCAAGGATGTGTTTGTGGGGGCTTGGAGGAAAAGGCAGCTGCGTTGGCGGGGACGGCAGTGAGTGGGAGCCTTTTGTCACCCCTCCCTTATCCGAGGAGGGCCCCGGGCGCGCGGGGTGCTGCGTGCGTGCGGGCCCGGTGAGCGCTTGTGCATGTGTGTACGTCACTGTACGTGTGAAATGTGCCGGCGCCGGCCGCAGCAGAGTGTGCGCTTGGTAAAAATATGAATAATCAACACATCGCTCACACCTCCGCCGCGAGTCGAGCCGGGAAGGAGCTGGGAGGTCCCTCGGGCTTTCCCCTGCCGGCTGGCGGGCACAGCCAGTAAAAGGGGTGCATTTCAGAGTAGCTCTTCGGTTATCACTGAGCTAAGAAACCAGGGGGAAAAAAAAGAAAAACACTCACATTTAACTTTTTCTTTCTGAAGGCCTTCTGTTGCACCCTATTGTTATTAGAAGTGGAAGACGGGGAGGATCCTTGTTCCCCATTCAGCAGCTGGGATGCCACTTGTCATCTCTCACCCACATTTTGCTCATCTGTAACATGTTGGGGGCAAACAAATCAATAACTTCCACTTGAAGTGTTGCTGTGAAGTTTAAGGGCGAGAAAGGGCTTGGGCAGGTCCTGCCTCTGATCGTTAGTACCTTCCTCTCGGTCTTCCCGTTCACGGAGACCAGCGTGATCAGGCCCTTTAATGCGGGTCAACTTGCCCCCATCACTGCACCTTAAGTAGTGATGACAGATGCCACCGCCTTGGTGCACAGTTCCCTGAAAGGGGCTGCAACCAGCCGATTTACCCCAGCACGGCCCCCAGCAGGGGTTTCACGTGAAAGTCACCCCTCCCACCTGGGAAATCAGGTCCCCAGGTTCCCGTGGAAGCTATCAATCACTTCTCTCTCCAGACAGCCTGCCCCGCAGCATACACACCTCCCAGGCCTCTATTTCCGCGTGGACACCCGCGCTCCCCAAGCTGCTGCTGCGAGAATTTGTTCTCTTGACCTTTCCGCTTTGCTTCCTCGCTCCTTCTGCACGCAGAATAAGGGGATGGGAAAGAGGGATATTTCTGAAGGAGAATACTAGGGGGAGGAGGAGCAGAGGAGAGGAAGACGAGGAGGAAGACTTTCTGGAGTTGCCAAGTGTTAGGGTAGAGTTGAATCTGGTTCCTCCAGTCTATTTTAGGTAAACTCACTGCAGTGCCCCGACTGGCCTCGATACAACCGACATCAAGTGTCTCTAAAACGTTCCTCCACGACTCAGTACGACTCAGTATTTCTGCAGCTGTTCCCGCTCGAATCTCCTTCACTATGTGAAAACAAAAGAAGCGAATCCACTTCTTACGTAAATTGTCCTATAAGAGAGCTGTTTGGTGACGGCGGAGTCCCCCTGAGATATTTGTCGTGCTTTTATGAATAGTTTCTTTTCTCCCACCCTCTCTAGGGAATTCACATTTATAGAACATACAAATCTAGTTACCAGAAGAAAATGCCAAAGTTGCAATTTGGTGTGAGAGTTAATGAAGTTAGATATTTTTTTAAAATCATAAAGAATTGTGAGTTAAATATTTGGCAGATCTCTGATATGTCAAGTAAAGCTATTTCTTTGTAGTCGAACAAAGAGTAAAGGTTCCAGTTTAAAAAATAAAAAACCCAAAATTGTAAAATTCACGTTCGAAGAGAGGCCACGGGGACAGCCACGTTTTCCATTTATAAAACCCAGACTGGCTCTCCCTGTGAATCGAATTCCCCGGTTACTGGTCTGGCTCTGTGCTTCGGCGCAGGGGGTGTGTGTCTGGAAGTGGGGGTGAAGGTCGTATTAGGGGGTGTGTGTCTGGAAGTGGGGGTGAAGGTCGTATTTAGGGGTGTGTTCTGACATCTCTGAATTCACCCCAGCGTCCCGCCAGACAGGAACACAGCCAGGAGAGCAGTTGCTAAGTAAAATTTCCGAACCTCTGATCGGGAGGAGAGACTTGGCGCCCAGATGACTGGACCGGATGAGACTGGGCAAAGGGGCTTAAAATCAATTACGAGGAAATCGAACATATCACACTGGGTTGCAGACAGGTTGAAACAGGAACACGAAAAGAAAAAACGGGGGTGGGGGTCATTTGGGAAGAGTAAATGAAGAAGAGGACAGGGTAAAAGAAAGATACCCCCAGTTTTGTATAAATAGATTGTGAATAATTTTAATCATAGTGTTCTTTTTGGATTTTTCTTGACCAGGGCTAGAGGCAGAACCGAGCTCGTTGGCCGGAGCCTGAGAAGCGCGTGGGCTCCGCAGCCCCGCGGGACTCCGCTTCCCGGGGCCGCAGCTGCGCCTGCCGGGCCCCCGCGCGGCTCGGGGCGGGTTTTGTGTTGCACGATCGAAAAGGAGGTTTGTTTGCGTGTAGCTGGGGGCGAGAGAGATGGGAGCGACCCTCCAGGCGCAGCTGCCGCTGCTCACTCCCCGAACCAACCCATGTTTCGCGCGAGTGACGGGCTCTGCGCCCATTCCTCCCCAAAACCTACACAGACACAATTAAGCCCAACTGGACTGGCCAAAATGCTGCCACGCTGGGCCCAAGGCAGTCCTTGTCCCCTCACGCTCGCGCAGGAACTCCAGCCTGGCCAACAATGAACTTCAGCTCCTTCAGAGAGCCACACAGGGAGCCATCCCTGGAGCTCCCAGCAGCACTGTCGCGGGGGGCGCCCTGAGCGCAGCCTGCGAGTAGTGGTGAGGCCCCACTCTGTCAAAGTTCGGGACCACAGCTCCCCCAAATTGCCTCCCAGCAGAGGAGCACCGTGGCCCTTGAATGTCTGGGAGGAGCGGTTGGCTGGGAGGAGGGGCGCCCGCCAAGCGCGGCCCTTCTGTTTTGGGGCGGGCAGCAGGGAGCTGGGAGAAAGGAACAATTCATTCGCTTCCTGAGGGGGCATAATTTGGGTGGCAGCTGTTACCGCCGAGAAAAGCTGGCGCCCTCGACCCTGACTTTGCCCTTTAACCCCAGCCAACCTGAGCCTGAGGGGTAAACCTGGGGCTCGGCCCAGTCCCACTGCTGACCAGAGGCCTCTCCGGGTGCCCTGCGCACCTTTCCGGGCAACGTGAAGGTGCAGACCATCCAAGGCCCCTTGAAAAAAAAAAAAATCACCGGGCTCATTGGCGTGTCTTGAAGGGCTCACGGCTGTTCCACACTCTCTGCCAAGGAACTCAAGGCTTTGACCCCGCTGGGCGCAGACCCCAGACGAAGGAGGTGGGGAGTTGCTTGAGGTTTGAAGAGATTTATAAAGAGAGACGGTGGAAGACTCCGGGTGGTCAGTTTTTGCTGGGACCGAAATTCTCCTTAAAACCTGCATGTAACATAGAATTGCCGAGTTGAAACAGGGCAGTGAATCTCATCCGTACAAATTTTCCTCCCCGCCCCTTTCTTCCTTTGGACACTCCTGTCTTACTTGGCTTTTTACCAGCCACCCGATCCATTTCCCAATCGCCCAGTATGGCTCTCCCGCCCCTTCTAGTCCAACAGGGAGGACCGAGCCAGAGCTCTGGGGTCCAGGTACCATAGTCAACACAACCCAGAGGCGGGGGTTTTATCTTCTCTACCTTCCCCCAAATCAATGACCCCAGGCCCTGGATCCTGGGGCCTATGCGGAGACGGTCCGTGCACCCGCCCCCCAAACTCCCTACCCCCCTATCGGGTTTCAAGCGAATCTCCGCAGTTCGGACCAGCGCTTCCTAGGCTCAATCCCGGAGGTGGAGGCGCGCACCAGTCCCTTTCTCAAGAGAGCCGAGTTTTCTTGAAGTGCAAGCTTCCTGTCAGCCCAGGCAAACCAGTTGCATGGCGCTGTGTCCTCTAGCGGCAAACTCTAGCAGTTCATTTGCGAGCGCTCACCTACACCTAAGGGATCTGGTCTCTCAAATCTGAGACTTAAGAGGGGAGAAAGTGCCCTGAACGCAGCCCAGGCGCTCGCAAATGCCCTCCCAGTAATGAGGCCGGGAGACTCGGGCGTAATCGCTCGAACTACGAACAGCTGATTGTCTCCTCCACAGCAGATGGTCTTTGAGCACAGATTTGCATTCATTGTCTTCAAATCTGTTTTCGCGCTGGTGTTCTAGATTTCAGCAGCAGATCTATGCACAGATCAGAATACAAAAGGAGAAGCAAGAAAATGACACCCAGCCAGGAGGATGTTTAATAGGCACCTCGAGCAGCCCCGCGCAGCTAAAAAGCCGTCTAGGGTTTCAGCTGTTCGGTGAGGCTGCTGCCACTGCCTCCCGGCCACCAGCCCGCGGCCAGCACCGTAGCGACCGCGCGTGGTGGGCGAAGTTTCCGCGAGTCCCCCGTCCCTTCTCACCCACTCCCGGTAGCTTCGGGAACGGAGAGGTGGGGAGGGAACTGGAGGACCCGCGGGACTACGCCCGGCCGCTTGCGCACTCAGGCCGCCTTGATCTGTCAGCAACCTCTCCTCCACACGGGTGTGACTGCTGCTCGCGCCCGATCGCCCGCGGGTGTTTTCCTTAGCTCCTGGACCGTTTTCCCCCGCATTGTATTTGAGCAGCACTTGCGCCTCGCTTGTCCACCCCACTCCACCTCCCGCCTTCATTCAACTGTTCTCCACTCTCAGCAACGTGCAAGCCACACACATCTGATATCACTATGGAACTCCAGGAGACCTGCGGGAGCCGTTCAGGGAGCTGGGTGCTCTGGGGGACGTTTGCACAAAACATAAGCATATGTGGCCACGCTCACAAGCATGCACACAGATCCGAACCCCGGGAACGAACGTGCCTCCTGGCAGACTACAAAACCCTACATCTAGAGGCAAGATTCAGGGAGGCTTCCCTCAGCCAGGCCGAACCCCTGCGTCCCCAGCCTGCAGAGCCCCGCTACCCTAAGTCAGTGCAGGGTGTGGGGGACCCCCAATCCTGCGCACGCACACGGGGTTCGTGCAAGCACTCGACGCCTGCAGCTTTCTGTCCCCTTTCACCTCCCGGAGTCCCGGCAACGCAGAGCGTGGCGCGCGCCGCCTCAGGACGTCGGCCCGGCTTGCCCGGCGCCGGCCAATCCCGCGCGTCCATGCAAATGAGACTCCTTATCGGACCGCGGCTCCGCCTCCCGCGGCCAGGGCCGTAGTAACCCATTCATGGGGACCGCGCGCGGCTGCAGCCGGGCTCCGTGGCGCTCGCAGCCACCGCCTCCTCTCGGCTCCGGGTCTTCCCCTTCTTTTACAACTGATCCTGTTGGGGATTTTTTTTTTTTTTTTTTCTAAATTGGAACGGTGGGGAGGAGCAGGGAGGGGGGATCTGGAGGAAGGGCAGAGATTAGGCAGCCATCAATTTCTTCCAGTTTCTCGCAGAACAGGTGATGCTTCTAAATTGTGATCACTTTCAGGAGGCAGCGCTGCAGCTGGAAGGATGCGAGCGACCTAGGGTGGAGGGGCTGAGGCAGCAGATCTGAACTTACGGAGGATAAGAACCGGAACTTTGGCTACATCAGTCCGCACCTCTCCAGTGAAGCAAAGGACGGGTTATTTTTATTTTTATTTTTTTCCTAAGACTCAAACTTGGGCACTTGATCCCTTTTCTTGGATTGCTTTGGAGGAGACGATTTGCTGGCAACGTTGGGAACAGTCAGGACTGTGTTGCTGTAACTCTTACTTTTAAAGCGACAGTAGAGGATCAGACTTTTTAAATGTTTGGGATTCAAGATACTTTAGGAAGAGGACCAGCTCTGAAAGAGAAATCGCTGGGCGCCGAGATGGATTCGGTCAGGTCCTGGGTCCGGAATGTCGGAGTGGTGGACGCTAATGTCGCAGCGCAGAGGTAACGACACGGCCGCGCAATTATTATGCTCTCAGTCTCTCGCTCTTACGGTCTGTCTCTCCCTGTGCACCCCCACCCCTGCTCCCCGTGCCTTTCTCTCTCCCTGTCCCCCCATCTGTCTCCCAGGCCCTGCGCTCTGGGGCTCGCCCTCGGGCAAGCAGATCGCTGCAGTCAGGGGAACGCTCACCCGGCAGCCAGCACTCGAGTTTCTGAACTGCCTGGGTCGTAGGCGTTTCTCTCCTACTCCTTTACCGCAGTCCACTCTTTGCAAGGAAAAATAACAAAGTAGCACCCAACATCTCCCAGTTCAACCGCTAGTCTTGCAAGCGGAGCCGGCCTGGCCCCGAGCAGAGCGTGAATACCGGAGATGGCAGTGGCGGCGCGGGAGAAAAGCTGGCTTCCTGGCCGCTCCCGGCTTCGCCACGCCGTCTGCAAGCGCCTGCCTCCCGCATCTTGCTGGGCGATTCCTGGAGCCCGGGAGGCCGGCGGCCAGAGGGTGGCGGCGGGGAGAGGAGCGGGAGAAGCCGGAGCGGCTGCCGGGGAAGGCGAGGCGGCCGGGAGCTCTGGGAGGGGGGACAGGCTGGAGGGTCCCGGCTCAAAGATAAAACCGTGAGCCAGACGAACGGAGCTGGGGAGCTGGAGAAAAGAAGAGATTTAAAAGAAGAGAAAAGACGGAGTCACAGTAGAAAGAGTTGCGGAAGAAGAAAGAGGCGAGAAAAGGCGACCGGCAGCCAGACAGGCTCAGGGATCGCCAGCCTCTGGTTTTGCGGATCCCTGAAGGTGACTTTGTGTCTAGGCGTCTGCGTGCTGGGATAGTAAATACCATGTCCGGGGTGCCACCCTACGAAGACATTACGGTCCCATTCTCTCATTACCACTACTGAGTTGGAATTTGTGGCCTCCAGGTCCTTGTCTGCGAGAAGGCAGCCCTTTTACCCCAAAGAGCCCATGAACTTCTTCCAGGACCCTCGCTTCCCCGGCTGCCCTCCTGGCCACCCACCTTTAAGTGCCAACATCACACGGAGAAATGAGCCCTTTCCCAAACTGGCCAGGTGTCCCGGGTAGAGCGAACTGGCCTCCATCCTTGGAGGAGAGGAAGCAGAAGTCTCATCGCTCCGGGACTTGGGCCGGCGGCCGCTCCCTCCCTCCAGTGGCCCGGGGCGCGCGGATTTCCCTCCGGCAGACCGCACAGCGCAGCGGTGGCCGCAGTTTTCCGCAGCGCTCCGGGACTGGCCCGCCCGCGAGCTGAGGGAAATAAGGCAGCACCGCAGAGTCCGCTGCGCCGCGCATTTCCTTGGACTGACTCCTTAAAGAAGCCTCCCTCGCTTTCCTTCCTTCCCGGCATCGAAAAGTTTGCTGAAGCTGAAACAGGCAGAGTGGGGGAGAGCTTAGCCAAAACATCACTCCTTTCAAAAGAGTGAATGGAGGCGCTTGCGCACCGGCGTTCAACGCTGGGAGACCCCAGCGCCGCAGGGCAGCTCCCGCAATCTGTGTGCTCGCCTGAGCCCTAAGTCTTCGGTGAAATGGGATCTGATGGCCAAGTCGGCTGTGACTGCGACCGGTTGGCTGAAAAGTGTGTGCACACACTTGACACACTCGAGGGCGCCTTCCGGGCCCCCCAACTTGGGTTTCACAGTCACTGGGTTCGACTGGCACCGCCGGAAAAACGCAGCTTGAGTGGGGATCGCGTTGGCCCCAGGAAAGGAGGTTCTCGCCCTTTAACGGTTTGGTTTTTCCCCACCTAGCACCTCTGGGAGCGAGGGTCCCCTATGTTGGTCATCTCATTTGCGGTGGCCAGCGATCCCCGGGGCTGGTCACGAGGATTCCGCCCTCTGTCCCAGGCACAACTTTTCGGAAGAGCGAGGCAAGCAGCCCAAGGACCCAGACTTGGACTCTGTGTTGCTCTCCCTCCTGCCCCTTGGGGTTCTTACCCACTACTTTTCCCAGTTAGCATTTGGGCGTTGTGGGCAGTGGGTTCAGGACGGGTAACTCGAATTAATACGAAATAAAAGGGTCGCTTCTTCCAAAGCAAAGGAGGCACTTATTCCCCTAACCCTGGGCCCCAGCTCTGCATCCTGATACACCCAGCAGTACCACCTGAGGGAATGGATGGAGATAGCCCCACGGTATAGGACGCGAGCCACCTCCTTAGGGGACCACTCTGGGCCTCTGTCGGCAGCCTGGGTCTTTCAGTTTCCACTAAAGACGGGATGGTGAGTGGCCCAGCGGTGGGATGCCGGACCACTGGGTGGTGTCAGAGACCCCAGGCATCAACCCTGCCACCCAACCCCCGTGGCCACGGTGACTCCTTTAAGGAGTCTCCTCTTCCTTATCCGAATTGGAAAAAAGGCCCGAAGGGTTCAGAACTCTGGACCTGGGAAGTGGACGCCTTACCCTTCTGCATGTTGTGGGCGGTTAGTAACATTGCCTTTTTGTCCTTCCCCGTGTCTTGTGTCCCCCGTTTGTCTCCCTGTGCAGTGGGGTCGCCCTGTCCCGGGCCCACTTTGAGAAGCAGCCTCCCTCCAACTTGAGGAAATCCAACTTCTTTCACTTCGTCCTGGCGCTCTATGACAGGCAGGGCCAGCCGGTGGAGATCGAGCGGACTGCTTTCGTGGACTTTGTGGAGAATGACAAAGTAAGCGGAATGTACCCCCCAAACCCCGCAGTCTAATAACTCCCTCTTTGCGAAGCACTAAAGACTCCCTCTGTCACTCTTGCGACACTTTTTCGCTCGCATCACCAGGGATGATAAATCGAGGCTTCTCACCCCCAGCCTCTAAATCAGTCGATTTCCCGAACCTCCTCTCACCCCCACTCCCCCCACCTGGTGCTGGAGGAGCGCTCCCGGCTCTGCGCACCGAGCCCGGCGCCCTTAGTAGCGCCTGGCTGTGGACTGACGGAGGAGCAAACGCCCTTCGAACTAGTTAAAAAGTACACCCAAGGCCGCCGCTCCCCTTCTCTGGGTTAATTTGAATTATTTTGCACCTGTGAGTGCCAGGTGGGCTGAGTTGCAGTACTAAGCGGAAACCGGGAGCCCAGCCTTGGCCCGCCTTCGGGCTGTGCCTTCTCTCCGTTTCTGTTCTCCAAGGCAGCGCCTCCTCCAAACTCAAGCCTGGAACTGGGGCTGGATTCGATCTCAAATGAAGGACAGTTCGCTGAAACTCATGTGTGACCAAAGGAAAATCCCTTGCCCTTTCCGGGTCTCCGTGTCCCCAGCTGTACAATGTGAGCTTTAGAGCAGGCCTTCCCAAAGTCCCTCCTGAACCTGGAACTCAGTCCCTGAGCTCGTGACCCTGCGGGCGCAGTCCTTGCGGGATAGGCCCGAATGCTGCCTTTCCAAATGACAGGTCCTTTCCCTTTTCTGCCAAAGGAAGCCCTGGGGCTTCCTAAGGACAGACAGAGCCCGATGGGTTGGGTGGTGCCTGTTTACAGGCAGCTTTGGCGAGTTATCCGGTTGTCGCAGGCTCAAGGGTCACACTTCTGAGGACATCTTTAAGGGAGACAGAGGGCTGGAAAGGGTCAAGTGGCTTCGAGTCTTGGCAAGTTTCCGGGGGCGGCCAAAGACAGGCAGATGCTCGTGCCCTTTGACCTAGGGCTGAATAGGGGTTGTTCGAAGCTGCCTTTTGATGGGGAGAAGGGATGTGGGGTGGGGATTCACTGTCTCCTCTTTCCCTCATTTTGGGGGACTGGAAGGCAAGGGAATCGAACGCTGCCTGTCTTTTCAGGAACAAGGCAACGAGAAGACCAACAATGGTACTCACTACAAGTTACAGCTCCTCTACAGCAACGGTGAGCTCCTCTACAGCAACGGTGAGCCGGCGCCTAGCAGCCGGCTTCTGGGCCGCACGCGTTGATCTTGCCATGATCACTCAGGAATGGCATGGAGCCCAGGGCGGCGGGAGGCTTGCCTGGGACAGGAGATTGGGAGGTCACCGTCTCCAGGGCGGCTCAGCCTGGAGAGGCTGCTTGGGCCTCAGACTCACAGCAGAGACGGGTTTGGGGTGCTTGGAAGGGGCTCCACGACCCTTGACTCGTGCCTGTCCGGTCCTCGCAGGTGTCCGCACGGAACAGGACCTCTATGTCAGGCTCATCGACTCGGTCACCAAGCAGGTGAGCCCAAGGCCTCTTGGCTTCTCTTCACCTGTCTCTGACTCGTCCCCCCAATCCCCCCAGTTTGTTTCTGACCTGCCCCTCCTCCACTATTTCCTGGATCAGACTCCACAGCCCCCCTCCAAGTTCCCCTCCCAGCACCTTGTCCACTCGGGAATTTTTTTTTTTCTGTCTCACCAAGTGACCTGTTCTGTCTGACTCAGGGAAACCCTGGGGGCAGTAAGAGGCGAAGAAAAAGGATGGAGAGGAAACAATTATTGGGAGATTCAGTTCCCCCAAACATTCCATTTTGCTAAGAATGATGTTCTCACTGGGGCAAACTTCTGTATGCTTTCAGTCGAGTTCAAACTCGGCAACCGCTCAGGTTGTGCGGCGGGCGGGAATTCCTAATGCGGTGGAAGGCAGTGGGAGGGAAAGCGATGTTGTGCTTGTTCTGAAGTCCCTTCTTTCCTTGCCCCCAACCCCTTTCCACATCTTCCTTCCCTGCTACTACCTCCTTCACAGCCCATCGCGTACGAGGGACAGAATAAGAATCCGGAAATGTGCCGAGTTCTCCTGACGCACGAAGTGATGTGTAGGTAAGAACCGCCTTTTCCCAGGTCTTCCTGGAGAGCCCGCAGGTGCTCCAGCCCGGCCTTGGTGCGCCGCGTTCCCGGGACCAACTTTCAGGAGTGAGGGCTCGCAGCTGAGAGGCCTCGTGGGCAGACGGGCGCAGAGTGTAGATCCACGGAAACCCTTTCATGCAAGTGTCTTGAAGCATAGCCGTTAGGACTCAGAACGACTCGGGACTCCACCTCTCTGATGTCGCAGGAGTTTCCTTCGGCCACGTGGAAGGTCTCCACTGTGCCCTGGTCAGTGGTAGTGGTGGAAGCGGGCTGGGCAACCCCGGGCCCGGTTTGGGATCAGCTGGAGTTCCCGCTTGGCCTCTAGTGGTAGATTTCCAGGAGGGTCACTTGTGGAGTTAATGAGTCAAAGCCCTGGAACGACTCCTCATCTGGGCGAGGGACCACCAGAGGGTCCAGCGGCTCATTTCTGGGGTGCTTCCTGGCACCCTGGCACCTGCGGTGATGCGGGGGCGTTTCTTCCTCCCGGGAGGTTGCTCTCTTCGGAGTTCACGTGTTAGGGGAGTTTCTCAGGTCAGAAGGAACTACCTGGAAGAAAGATCCGTCCAGTTCCCACCAGTGCCTTAGGAGGGGCAGGGAGAGGACCCGCTGAGAGATCTGGAGTGTGGAGCAACAGCTGGATTCTGATGTTCACATCTTGAAAGATTCAGTCTACTGGCCTTCCTGCACCTTTCCCATCTTCCTTTCAGAGACCAATCCATTCCACCTTGAGTCCTGTGCATTACTCCCTTTTTTTTTCTGCCTGACTGGAAGAAAATTTAAAAAATCAGAAGAATTGCATCCACCCTTATTATTTCAACAAATGTTTATTGAGTGCCTAGAATGTGCCCGGTATCAGCTGGGTGCTGGGGATCCCACTGCAAACAAGATATAAATAGGAAACTCTGGGAAGAGTGTGGCTATTTTATTATGAAAATTTAAATGTCTATTCCATACATGCTTTTCTTCCTCCAAAAATCTCTGATTGGAGGGAAAACCTCAATTCTTCCTTACTTGGCTATTGCTTTAGTGAATGTCTCCCAACTCCAGACTTACTAGTTTTGGGTAATTGCAGGTTATCTGATTTAGTGTGTACTGTTTTATGGGCAGCTCCCTGAAGCCCTGTCTCCCTCCCCAACCTAGTCAGGAAGAAACCATAACAATCAGACATGTTTGTTTTGGTTTTGACCAAGTATTAAAAAAACAAGCTTTCCAAATGCCAGTGGCTTCAGCTGAAAGCAATGGAAGCTTCCTTGCTGAAGTAGCTGGGGGAAGGCATTGGAAGGAGTAAGAAGATAGATACTCCAGTATGTCAGGGACCGTTGATAGATTTGTTCAGAAAGAAAATACAATTCTGAGATGTGCTTTATATAATACCTAGATTTAAATAGAATGCTTTGATTAGGCTGGTTAGTTGAAGGGAGGTTTTTCTTTTTATGCCTTTGTTTGGAGAGATTACTTTCTGAAAAGGAAAGAAAACAAAACCAAAAACTGATCCATTGTCTAATGAATTATACCTATCATTTTAAATAACACTTGCATGCCCCATCCAGCTGTAGTTAAGACTGACATTTTTATTTTTAAGCCCAATCAAATCTTCCTCATTTTATGCTGTTTAAGTAGCAGCATCAATTTTTAAAGCCTCTAGTTTAGTCTGCATTAGTAACACAATATAAAAATTTAATGTACTGTAACTTCTCTGCGTTGGAGACCTGGGAAGATGCTCTGCTGTTTTCTTCCCAAACTAGAATTTAAAATAAATATTAATTATGTGTAAATAAATGATCCACTGAATGGATACTGTCTGCAGCATATGCATGTGTGTGTACACGTGTGCAGACGAGATATGGGTGATGGCAAATATTAGATGCATCCAAAAGGGAAGTTCTCATTCCATCTGTCAGTTAGAGCTGGTTGATACTTCAGGAAGGGTGAAAAGTTCCTTCTCTTACATTTTAAGAGCCACTTGTAGCAGTCAATGATTGAGAGATGAATCAGGTGCCCTGTTTCCCGAGGGTTATTGCATATACTTAGTTTCATTTGCATAGTGTTATTTGGCATACCTGGGCACTTCCCCGGATGGTTTTATGTTCTGTAATCTTTAGTAAAAGGCTCATAAATCGGTGTTTAGCTTTGAATGGGGAACAAAGCAGAGACAAAATAAATCTCTTTAGGAATAACTTTTTCTCCCTTCCCCAATGGTCTCTGCTCCTCTCTTCCCTGCTTTGGTTCATTTTGCCAATTATTAGCAAGGAGAAATCTAGTTGTTATGGCGCTGCCTGCCACCCCCGAGCCCTCAATGCTCAGAGGGTTAAAAGATATTATAATTTGAACAGAAGTCGTCTCAAGGCCTACAGCTGGCTAATAACAGAGTTGTATTGAGCTCGAGCAAACCCCACAGCTGTGACTTTTCGCCACAAGGCGCAGGCTAGACAGGGCCCTAATCAGATGGGCCAGCCGGGCAGTGGGGCCAGTGTCTTTATCGGCCAGATGGTGTGAATTTAGACACTTTTGTTATGCAATCGCAGGGAGGAGTTGGGGAGAAGAAAACAAAACAAAAGCCACCATGCTGTGCGCTTATTTGAGTTTGAAATTAGAGACAGATTTTTGAAAGTTGAAGGTTGAATTTTAAAAACTATTTTGGAGGGGGTAAGAGACACACTCACTTGCCGTGAGCTGGAGTTTGGCTGACTGGACACCCTCTGTCCAACGCTGGGGCTTTCTCCCCTTCCTCAGCCATCTTTTCTCTTTCCCTTTCTGAAAAATGCAAGTATGATTCAGGATTGTGATAAGAGTTCTCATGTTTCCCCCCCTCCCACTTCTAACTTGTTTTATTTTTTTCTCTCTCCTTCAAAGACTCCGGGTGGAGATGGGGAGAATAAATTGAATGTTTCAAGTAAAACGTTTTCCAAATAAGTACTAGAATAAAATAAACCAAACCACGCCAGAGAGAAACAGTGGAACAGCTTCCATTTTCATTCATTAAGAAAAAAGAGCACCTCTGAGTCTCTCTGGGGTTGTTACGAACACAATCTTAACCTATTGCCAAGCTCAGTTTCCTCTTCTCTTTGTTTTATTATTTTTTATCTTAGGGTCAGTTTTAGAAAACACTTACTGAGAACGTCAGACTTGCTTGTTGAATAATCCTAGCCTTTTAACTAAAGTAGCTGAACCTGAAGTTGGTCACTCAGGCTTTGTCTACACAGCAAAGGGAAGGCAGAATTAAGTTTATCTGAGTAATTCAGGGACCTGGTTTGTTAGCTGTTCCACACTGGGGAGTGTAGGTTCACGAACATCTCAGGTTCTCCACTTCCCATTGCTTGTGCTAATATTGCTGGCGGGAGGACTGAATGCCGTTAAAAACAACGACTAGAACATATTAATGAGAACTTTTCTCTAAAAAAAAAATAATAATTTGCTTTGGCCAACTCACAGACCTAGAAAAATTTTAAGATGGGCTCAAATGGGGCTAATTCAACCAAGTTCTATTATTTTTATACCTTTACTATTATAGTTCAGTGGCCAAGTGAGTGTCTTCTATGTATGTTTTGTGCTGAATATCAACATTAGAGATATCTAAATATGTTGCTGTTGGAAAATGGAGGATTGGATCCTAAAGTTTATCTGCATTTTTCTTTGAATATCATTTCTCCCAAGTTCATTCCCTACGTTATACTACACTGGCACCAGGCTTACATTTTTATCTGTTTTTCTTTTCCTCCAGAGGAAATCCCCACGGAAGGCAGCTGAATTGAGCTGAACAATTTTGCAAACTTACTCAGCCCCCTCAGAATCATTCCTACCCAAACTAAACAGATTGGCACATTCTGACAGTGTGTGCTCTTGTAATTAAATTGTACCCGGCATTGCACACATATTTGGGGTTAGGTTGACATGCTGGTGATGTCAAAGGGGAGAGTCTTGCTTGAAGGTCTGTAGGTAGCTAGCATGTATGGGTCTTTTGAAACTGTGTTGCTAAGAAAAATGGTTTGCCTTAACTGCAAAGGTATTATGTTGACATAAGCAATATTCTAGAAACAGGAAAGGTGGGAGAAATGGGTGGGGGCGTAGGGATTTGGGAAGAGAGACAAGGGCTTTAGGAGGTGGGAGAGCAGCTGGCCTGCATTTTTATTGGTGTTAATCTTGGGATGGATTGAAATTTTAAAAGTTAAGACCTAATATAATTTCAAAGGCCAAATATTATTTCAGAAAGTCCCAGTGGCAAACTCTAGTATTTAAGAAAGTTGAGACCATTTTTCTTTTCCTTCCTACTTATTTGATTGAATTTCTTAAAACCTCATTGTGCCCATTTGCTGCAAATGTTTAAGCATCTCTCAAGTATATTTCACTTTCTGAGGATGGTAGACTTATTCACTGGCGAATCCATACCCATGAAAGAGATGGGTTTAAAAAGTTTTAAGATATTTATGTTTAATTCTTGGAGAACCAGAGAGGGCAAATGAGCTGCAGAGAGCCACAGAGCTAGGACTGGGGCTGGGCATGGTGGCATATGCCTATAATCCTAGCACTTTTGGGGGGCTGAGGTGACCAGATAGCTTGATCCCAGGAGTTCAAGACCAGCCTAGGCAACACAGCAAGACCCTGTCCCTACCAAAATAAAAAATCAAAAATTAGCCGAATGTGGTGGTGTGCACCTGTGGTCTCAGCTACATATGGGAGTCTGAGAAAGGTGGATCATTTAAGCCTGGGAGGTTGAGACTGCAGTGAGTCATGATCATGTCACTGCATTCCAGCCAGAGTAACAAAGGGAAACCCTGTTAAAAAAAAAAAAAAAAAAAAAAAAAAAAAAATCTAAGACTGGGTTGGTGTTAGGCCTTTGGGTTCCTGCTGTCACATGACTTCCCTTTTTTCCTTATGCTATCACCACTTTCAAAGGGTGCTCATGGAATCCCCTAGCGTCATGAACTTAAACCTAGAAGAGACTCGAGAGAGAATCAAATCCAACACTTTCACTTTATTCATAAGAAAGAAAAAGCCCAGAGGGGTTAAAGACATATGACTAAATTTGTGAAGCTGGCTGGTGACAGCTTGGATATCAGAACGCTGATTCTGAGTTCGGCAATCTTCCTAAGGTATCGTGTCAAACTTAGGCTACATAAAAACTACCATGGAAAGGGCAATGCTCACATGTAGTTTGGTTATTGTTAGCGTGCTTACTTCTTAGGCCTATTCTCCAACCAGTACGGATAATAAGGATTTTTTTAAAAAGCCATGTCAAGGCTACATCCTTAGCCAACTATAGTTGATAGTGGATCATGTGCCTGAGATGAGCTGAGAGGTATTCAGAAGTCTGTACCTCTGAT
Organism: Chlorocebus sabaeus; assembly: GCF_047675955.1. Classification (NCBI taxonomy): domain Eukaryota; kingdom Metazoa; phylum Chordata; class Mammalia; order Primates; family Cercopithecidae; genus Chlorocebus; species Chlorocebus sabaeus. Next base: position 25,626,757 of record NC_132911.1, on the reverse strand, counting down.
AAGCAGCAGATGGGCTACCTGGTTGTAAAGAAGTGAATTCCCAGTGCTTCTTACCAGCAAGCTTTCTTTGCCCTTCTCACATTGGTCTAGGTTTTTTCGAATAGATACCTTTGGATTGCAGTGTTTTGCTCCCCTCTCAGGTCCTAGGGAGTACTTTCTGTTTGTTGTCATTGCCCCAGGGGATCTTCTTTATCTCCGTCTCAGCTAATCCTATCAGCATTTATTGAGGTCTTTCTACCAGGTACTCAGCACAAGGGGGACATCTTGGGAAGCCGAGTTTTCAGAACAGGGACTTACAAACAGTGGGATACCATTTCTGTTTCTGACTTGGTGAAAATTATTGGAACTATCATCCTGCAGCTCCTTGCCTCATTTTCCTCCTATTTTAAAATGTATACCATAGTTCTGGTCTTCCTCTTTAATCTTTGAAAAATGATGGAAATAAGTGAATGAATAAATGTTTATAAAGTATACCAAGATCTCTGGAGAAAGAAGTTATGTAAATAAGGTTTACAGTAATCCAGGCAGCTATTTACAGTCTATTTTATATATTTTCCTTCTTCCCCTTTCTTCAAATATTTATTGAGCCACAAAGACCTAAAATAATCATAAAATCATTGAATATCAATCTGGAAGTGACCTTATTGATCTTAAAATCCAACCTTCTGTGGTTCTGATTACAAATATGGGTCATAGGAAAGTTGAGAATTAGCTTCTAAGTCATAGAGTGAGAATTTGAGTATATTTTGGCTTCGGGTTCAGTGTTTTTAATTTTTTATCTTATAAAACATGGTCACAAATCCTGCCCTCAAGCAGCTTACAGTTGGGAAGCTACCTTAGATTCATTTTGTTTTTCCTTCAACTTTTACTTTAAGTTCAGTGGCCCATGTGCAGGATGTACAGGTTTGTTACATAGGTAAACGTGTGCCATGGTGGTTTGCTGCACAGATCAACCCATCACCCAGGTATTAAGCCCAGCATCCATTAGCTATTCTTCCTGAGGCTCTCCCTCCTGGTACCACCCCTCTGACAGGCCCCAGTGTGTGTTGTTTCCCCCCAAGACAGATTTATCTTTGTGAATGTTCTTGTGGCCAGGTGCTACAGCTTATGCCAGTAATCCCTGCACTTTGGGAGGCCGAAGTGGGCAGATCACCTGAGGACAGGAGTTCAAGACCAGCCTGGCCAACATAGTAAAAACCCATCTCTACTAAAAATAAAAAAATTTAGCCGGGCACGGTAGTGCACACCTGTAATCCCGGTTAGTCAGGAGGCTGAGGCAGGAGAATCGCTTGAACTCAGGAGGCCGAGGTTGCAGTGAGCCAAGACAGAGCCATCGAGTCACTGCACTCCAGCCTGGTGACAGAGCCAGACACTGTCTGGAAAAGAAAAACAAAAACAAAAACAAAAAACCCCAGAATGTTCTTGTCATGTGCTCATTGCATTTTCTTGATGTAATATATTTCTTTCACTCTTTTGGTTCCTTCCCAATCTACAGTCGATGCTGCGAAAAGAAAAGCTGTGGAAACCGAAATGAGACTCCATCGGACCCGGTCATAATTGACAGGTAGGGGGAAAAAGTGATTTTTCAATCATTTGTGGTTCCTTTTCTTCATGAACCTTTTGAGTACTGATCCATGGAGCTTTGCTGTCAGGTTGGTTTCATGTTATTTCAAGACACTAAACTTGTCCAACAAGGGCCTTCTCATGCTGGCCTTTCTTGCAAGAAGCTAGAATCTTCCTTTGGAACACGTTTCTCTAAACCTGTGGCGGAGTCTTTTCCAGGTGCACCAGCTTCAGCCTAAGAAGTAGTATGTGTGGTGCAGGATGTAAGCAATGGCACCTCTCCTCTCGGGCAGGGTATGGTCTCAATCAGTTTTCTAGAAGAGGCAGTGTGCCCCAAGTTAAGTGGCACCCGCTTCATTATTCTCCATGATTGCTGTTTGGCTGGAAGATTATCAATTTAGATTATGGTTTAGGGGATATGACAAGCTTTCTGTTGCGTTGAGGGAGATTCCTCTCTACTACGGAGGATTGCATTCTGGGTTCTATGTTATATTCAGAATGGGAAAGATTCTTTGGGACAAGACACTAATTCACTGAAATGTGATTTAGGCATCCTCAGCTGTCTGTTTTTGTGATTGGAAACAGAACTTACAAACCAACGAAGAAATACCAAATTAACTTCCAGCAATCATGTAATTTTTAAGAAACCCCATATTCCCACCCCTAATTTTTTTCTCTTTCGTTAAAAAACGGAATAATTCCCTATTGCTTCTTTCTTTGGGTTTTCACATTTCTAGCCAGGTCCTGAAATGGATTGGAGAGACCACAGTCTCCAAAGTTGTTATTCCAATATTCCAACGAATTCTCAGTTGGGAGAATGGAACCTTTGGCATTCTTCCCAGAAAGCCTGCTTGCTTTCTTGGTGGAAAGTATAGCATAGCCTAGGAACTGAGGAGGCTGGAACTCTGATCTTGTCCTAGCTTCTGACCTCGGACAAAGCACTCAGCATCTCTGTTCTTCAATAATGTAATGATGGGTTAGGGAGTGCTGTCACAGCTGTAGGCTTCAAGAGGCTACTGAAATATCAGTGGCAGCTTTGCAGTGTTCTCTGAGATGCTTGAAGAGGATGATAGGCAGATATAAAATGTTTGTTGGATGTGTATAGTGTCTTTGCCATTTTAGAAGTTTCCAATGAGCTGCATTTTAGGGAGCTATTGGGGTCGCTCTGGTCTTTTTGAAAGTACAGAGAGGCTTAAATATAGAGAGTTGCAAAGACTATTTGGAGTCAGTCATCTTCCTCATCTTATAGATGAAAAGTCTGAACCCTGAGTGGTGGCATGACTTGCCCGTGGTTGCGCAGCTGGTTGGGCAGAACTGGCATTAGAACACAGCTGTCCTTACTTCCAGGCTGGGTGCCATGGCTCATGCCTGTAATCCCAGCACTTTGGGAGACCGAGGTGGGCAGATCACTTGAGGTTGGAGGCTTGCGACAAGCCTGGTCAACACAATGGAACCCTGTCTTTACTAAAAATACAAAAATTAGCCAGGCATGGTGGCACATGCCTGTAATCCCAGTTATTTGGGAGGCTGAGGCAGGAGAATCGCTTGGACCCAGGAGGCAGAGATTGCAGTGAGCCAAGATCATGCCATTGCACTCCAGCCTGGGTGACAGAGAGAGACAGTGAGACTCTGTCTCAAAAAAAAAAAAAAAAAAAAAAAAAAAAGAATACAGCTAAGCTGTCCTTACTTCCAGACTGTGCTCTCAACATGGCCACAACCTCGTTCTCCCAGCAGTTTTTCTGTCCTGATGAGTTGGATCTGTTCATTTCTGTTTCCCAGGGATTCTCTGGGAGACTAGAGGCATATGAGAGCAGCCTAGACCCTGTCCTTTCCGGCCTGTGGACTGGGCTCACTAATCTTCATCTAGTCTTTTCTGCTATCTTTAGCTTCTCTTTTAAGAAAGTAATCTCATGACTGTTACATCCTTTTTCGCAATAAACACCCTGTAAACCAGCTTTAGAAATGTTTGCAAACCTGTAAATACTCATCTGAACCTTGCTTCTCATAAGTACACACCTTAATGACTCTGCACTAAGCAGGAGCTCCTACTTTAAAGAACTACATCTAACTGCATTCACCGATAAAGTTGAATATGCTCATGTTTTCTTCCTATGTAATACACACACCACATGAACAAAAGAAAGTATCTTTGCATCTATAGAAAGAAAAGATTTTCATATCAGGCGCTTTCATAGTTTGTGCTAGCGTGCTTTAAATTCTTCTGAGAAAGTAGAAATTGTATCTTGGCTGCAGATTACGAGTTTTATGTGACTATGGCCTTTATTTTTACTATCCTATGCACAACAAAATAGCCCAGTGATGTCTCTGCATCACTCGATATATGCGTTACTTCCTAAATGTTGCATGTCTACACATGGAAACATACATACCAAAGGGTACTATAAATTGTCCAGTATCAGGTTTTAAGGAAGCCTACTTTACTATAAACAGTTGCATTTGTTTAGCTTGCTTATGGTAGGGCTTTTGTTTGAAGATAACTGTTCTCTCACTGAAACCTTGTCTTATCGCTCCTGAATGTCTTTTTGGGTTTACCTTAGCCTTCTTGCATTCATTTTCAGAAGTAAAATGGCATGAAGCAACCTGAGCACCGTAGTGGGATCCAATCTTTACAGAAACTAAAAAGGTTAGCCAGGTGTGGTAGTGCACACCTGTGGCCCTAGCTACTCAGAAGGCTGAGGTAGGAGGATCACTTAGGCCCAGGAGGTGGAGGCCGCAGAGAACTTTCATCACGCCACTGCACTCCAGCCTGGATGACAGCGCGAGACCTGTCTCAATAAATAAATAAATAAATAAATAAACAAACAAATAAATAAATAAATAAAAAGAGGTAAAAGGCATGAAGTCAGGTTTCCATTTGTTGAAGGTGGGAATGGTGCTCATAGTATCCACGGGTTTGGATCAGCCTTGCATCTGGTCTCTGCGTCCATCTGCCAACTCAATGAGTTCCCTCACAAGCCCCAAATGGGTGCAAAGTAGTCTATTTTGGATTTCCTCTGTGTAAATATAGAATTCTGTTCTTTGCCCTTGTTCCTATAATGCCAACTAATTATCTCCTCCCCCTTCTCACCTAACCTCACCAGATGCAGTTAATTTACACTGTCTGTCTTTGCATTTTCTCACACAACAGGCACGCTCCACTCTAGCTCAGAAGAAGTCTGTTTATTCCCTTGAAATGTGCATGTTCCGGGGAGAGGGAGAGGATGATTCCCCAACTTTTCACCACCAAGGACCCCTTAAGCTTCCTCCTTGGTGAACACAGGGTTTTGCAGGACTTTGCCTTCCAAACTACTATGGACAAGTAACAATGCAGCTATAATTCCATTTTTATTAATCAAAAACATATAACAAAATGGGAAGGAAAAACATCTCCTCTCAGAAATGCCCTTGATACCATCAGTGGCCAATTAAGCGTTTTCGATTGGGGTGAGATAACCAGGGTAACCACACTGACTTGGGAGGCTTCCAGCTCAAACACAAAACAACTTGACTTTCTGGTGAGGCCATGTGACCATATCCCGGCAGATCTTCTGTTTCCAATAGGCTGTTTGCAATATGAAAAATCACTTTGACTACTTTGTGGCCCTTTAATTGAAAACCATTGGAGTTTACAATAGGAGATCCCCCATTAAGGACTTAGTTCTCCATTTCTCAAGACTTAGCCCCAGACTTGGAGTTTTTTCCCCAATACTACATTTATTTCCTGCCTTAATCTCTCTCTAGAAACATCAATTTATTTTCTATCTTCAGTTTTTTTTTTTTCAGTATGCTTGTGTGAATTCTTGGGCAACTATGCCCCTCTCCAAAAGCCCAGGCCAAAACACAGTACAGCAGGACTTGCTGCTGAATCAAGGGTCTCCTGATTAAGTTTTCGTGTAGAAATCCAAAGTCCCCATCAGGGGAAGAAATCCCCAAAACAGAACAGAACAAGCCAGAAACAATAATGAAACATCATCCTTACTGTGGTCTTCAGCTGAGCTCTTGTCTGTAAAGACCTGTGTGGTGAATGAAAATAAAAGGCTCAAATGGATTTGCATTTGTGTTTTGGAGGGAAGCTCTAATTCAAACTTGGTTGTTATGGACTGTGTTCTCTTCAGACTCTCTTCTCTATCTGGAAGGTTCTCTGATGATCCGGTGAGCCTCTGTGGGGCTCAGGATAATCTGGTGATCTGTGAGAAGAGGACTTTAGGGATACTCTGACTAATGTGGGAGAAGGAAGATGAGTCCCTATTGTTCCTGTCCTTGTCAACCCCATAAAAAGTCAGATGGATAGAGAGGGCAAGAATTTATTTTGAATCTTTGTAGGCTATCCACGTGTGTACTGGTAGGATATTTTCTAGTAAATAAATAAAAAGGAGGCCCAACCTATTTCTCACACACTAAATATCCCAGTCTTTTGTCCCTGGACATTGGTCTCATATATTTCTGAGCTCTGTTCCCAGGAGGACCATTTTAAGCGTTGATGTGTTTTTGTTTATTTTGTTTCTTCAGAAACCAACCAAACAACAGAATGACCTTCATTCAAAAGGTTTATTCAAAAAGATCTGAATAAACTGAGGTTTAGCTGCGCATGAAGGGATTTCCAGACACCATTTTCTTTTTCTTTTGAATTAATTATGGTAAAATACATATAAAATTTACCATCAGTCATTTTAAGTGTATAGTTCAGTGGCATTAAATACATTCACGTTGTTGTGCAACTATCACCACCATTCATTTATATAATTCTTTTCATCTTGCAAAACTAAAACTCTGTACCCACTGAACAATTCCCCACTACCCCTCTCCTACCCCCCCGCCACCCCCAGCAAAAGCACATAGAAACCACCATTGTATTTAATGTCTCTGTGAAGTTGACTACTCTAGACACCTCACGTAAATGGAACCAGGTAGTATTTATCTTTTGGTTTCTGCCTTATTTCACTTAGCATCACCTCAAGGGCTCTCCATGTTGTAGCATGTGTCAATATCCTTGCTTTTAAAGGCTGAATGACATTGCATTGTATGGATGAACCACATTTTGTCTATTCATCTGGCAATGGGTTGCTTTGACCTTTTGGCTACTGGAAATAATGTTGCTGTGGACATGAGTATCTGTTTGAGTCTCTGCTTTCAATTCTTTGGAGAATATACGCAGAAGTGGAATTGCTGGACTATGGTAATTACATTTTCATTTTCAAAAAGAACTTCCATATTGTTTTCTACAGCAGCTGTACTATTTTACGTTGCCACCGGTGTAAAATACCACTGCTATTTTACATTGCTGCCAATGTAAAATAGTACAGTTGCTGTAGAAAACGATATGGAAGTTCCTTATTATTCTTCCATATTGTGCATAAGCACAAGCAAGGCTTCCAAATTCTCCACATCCTTACCAATACTTGCTTTTTTAAAAATTTAAAAATTATTTTTTTGAGAGTAGTCATCCTGACAGGTATGACTCTTGTTTTAATGATGTTTTCCTCTTCCACCATCTTGGTGTGAGCATTGTCATCTGCTGATCTCATCTTTGCTCCAGGCTTGTCACTGGCCCTTCTCCTGCTGTCTAACATAGTCTCTTCCTGCCTCTCTCTGCTTCATGGAGTACCTTGTTCTACTGAAGCACACGTTTGGATCTACTTTCCCCTGGGGCGTACTGGTTCCTCCTCTCTCTCAAGTGTATTTCTTCACTCCAGTGAAGTGCGATTTGTGGGATGGAAACTTTTAGAGAATCACTGCAGAGATGGAATTTTGGTAGTAGTTGGAGGTGAGCTGCAGGTGAGATTTATATCTACAAGGTGACCTACGTCTGCAAGGTGACCATTACCTCCCTTTCCTCCGAAATGGGCAAACCAGATATATCAGTAGTGTTATCTCCTGAATGAAGACTTCTGGCTCTGAGAAGGATAGATAAAACCAATAATAACATTTATCTAACAGTTAATTGGCACTTATTGTATGTTGGGCATTGTGCTATGACATTTGTGCTAGTAAAATAATCTGAATTCTCAAGGTTGATGAAAGTCTAAACTTTGAAGGAAAGATCAGCCTTAAGGAGTTATGTCACTCAGCCAAGGTCACATAGTCAGTTTGCCAGTGAAAGTGGAATTTAGTCAATAGGTAGAAATTACAGAGAGAAAGATTTTGGTATAATAGGAAGAAAAACTGCAGAGTTAAGAGCAGTGAAGATGGTAGGGTCTGGTGGGTGTGATCTGGAAGAACTGATAGGAACACTGGAGGGGGAATCTGTTATTGTAGAAGGAGTGGGCCCTGTTGGCCCCTGAAGTAGCATTTAACTTGAGATTGTGTGAGTCACATTCAATGGTGTGACAGATTTGACAGAATGTCAGTCCTCGGTGTGACTGAGGAGTGGGTAGTGCAGTGCAGCAAAAAGGGCCTTGGATTAGGACCAGGAGACCTGTGTTGGGCCCCAGAACATTCACTAGTTAGCTGTCTAATGTTACAGAGGTCAAGAGTTGCCACTCTGTGCCTCAGTTTTCCTATTTGTAAAATGAAGTGCCTTGGGTTCATGGGTGACTAATATATTACCTTCCAGTTCCACTTTCTCTGATTCTTGCTGAGGCCTCAAGTTTGGGGGTCAGGTGTGCTAATTCATCCCTGCTCCTCAGTAATTTACTGGAGTTATTAATATATATGTCTTCTCTGTCCAGACTCCTCATCTCCAGTATGGGAGAACCCAGTACTGTGAAGAGCCCACAGAAACCTGGCCCCAGGCTATTAAAAAAAATTTTTTTTGAGACAGGGTCTTGCTCCGTTGCCCAGGCTGGAATGCAGTGGTGCAATCATAGCTCACTTCAATCTCAAACTCCTGGGCTTATGTAATCCTCCCGCCTCATCCTCCCAAGTAGCTGGGACTACAGATGTGCCACAATGCCTGGCTATCTTTTAAATTTTATTTTTTTTTATGGAGATAGGGTCTTACTCTGTGCCCAATCTGGTCTCAGGAATTCCTGGCCTCAAATGATGCTACTACCTCAGCCTTCCAAAGTGTTGGGATTACTGGTGTGGGCCGCTGCACGCAACGTATTTTTTTTTTTTTTTTTTTTTTTAAGTGAAAATTTCATTCCCTCAGGAAGGGTTTAGATTTTCTCAATAAAAACCACAGATTATTTATCCAATATGAATGCATCATTCTTCCATGATCTCATTCCGTTGTTTCCTAGCAAAACCATCATTAGTTTCTTGGCCATTTCAGGGAATTACAGGTAAGGTAAAGGACTCTGTAGCTGGGAAAGAGTGTCCCTATGGATTGAAGCTCTTCACTGGAGGACACTGCAGCCAAGTGGTAAAAAAGAAACAAAATTTTGTTTGAGAAAATGACTCTCCTCCCCATGATTGCAGAGGTGGTGCTGCAAAGTTCACTCAAATAATTGGGTTAGTGTTTAAGAATGACACTTATTCTGCTTGCCTGGCCAGCTTCCTGACACTGGAGCTTTAGGATTTGATGCAAACTAGCTTAGTCGTGTATAAATGGGCTCGTTGCCTCATTTATTCACTTGCTAAGTCCTTGTGTTGTTCAGTCATCAGGCAAAAAATATTTGTGAATGGCAGTGAGAGATCAGGGAATACAAGAGGCATGGTTCCCGCTCTTACGGAGCATACAGCATAATAAGCACCCAAATAAATACATGGAGCATACAGCGTAAATAAGTACCCAATAAATACACATTCACAAAATACAAAAAGTGCTCCGAAGACCAAGTCAATGGATGGTAGTTGGGTCCCAACATTCTTTCTCTGTGAATCCCCCTGTCCAGAACACAGATCTTGAATTTTTCCTCTTTTCTCCCTTTGTATACACTATTTCCACCTGGAATACCCACCCCAAGCACTCTGCCAATATAAATGCTATCCCTTTTTCAAGACTTAGTTCAGATTCTACTTCTTCAAAGATATTAATTCTTGTAGTGAAAATCTTTTTCCTTGACCCTTATCACAAATACTTACTGTTGTTCAGGGGTATGGGCATTATTTATTTATTTTACCTATTTCGTGCTTGCTTTACATTTCCAATTGTATTACAATTCTTAGATATCAGACATCACATGCCATTTAAATCTTGACGCCAATATTTATTAGCTTTGCGATGGTGTTAATAATACCTCTCTCCTTGAGGAGTTGTGCTACATACATTAATGTAAGGTGCCCACATAGTGCATGATACAACAGATGCTTTAAAAAAAAGTCAGTGCAATTATCCTGTATCTCATGTTGCATCTTTGCAGTGGCTTGGATGCTACAGACACTCCATAGATATTAATTCACAGATTAATCTCTGACTGCCAAGCATTGAAGAGTTTGGGTGATTGAGTCTACTGCCAGTTCATATAGGACCATTCCTGTGACTTCCTGCATTCTACAGCCTCTTAGGGTCTTATGTCCAGTGGCAGATAGGTATAGAACAGGCCCAAGAACAGGTATCTAGGGTTGTGAAGCAGAGTGAAATTCTTACTTATATTTAGTAAATATTTATTAAAGGCCTATTGTGTCATGGACCTTGCAGGAGGTCTTAGGGATAATAAGATTGAGTAAACAGAAACCTTTCCCATTAAGAGCTTGGGGTTTATATGGAAAAACAAAGGAGGTGCAGATATGAATATGATGCTATGCAAAATGCAAAAAGTACCATAAAAGAGATAAAAGGATAAGCACTCTGGAAGATCTGAAGTGCAGAGATAATTTCCATCATGGCAGAGATAGGTGGGGTGATGGCTATACCTTAAATATTTACAAATTAGAGCAGAATGGCCTTCTAGGAAGAAAGTGTGTTGGAAAAGACACCTGGAAAGGAAAGAATTTCCTAAACCTGCACATAGTTTTAGAGGTACATGGGTACATGTGAAGGGAGATAGTAAGAGAATTTGGAGAGAGTATTTGGGCCCAGATTTTGGAGGACTTTATATGCCCATACAAAAGTATTTTGACATTACTTTGTTGGTGATGGAAGATGTAGAAGGATTTTGAGTTGTGCCATTTCATGATCAGGCTGGTATTTTGGAGAGAGAGAACTCTGAAGATGGATTGGAAAATGGAGAATGAAGTAGGGGAACCTGCTAGAAAGTTTTTTCCCTGCCAGATACTCTGGTATCAGTCACTGGAGGGAAAAGGTCCTTTTTCTCACCTCTTTACACCCTGCTTCCCACCCCCCCCCCCCCCTCCGTGTACACTCACAACTCCAAAGCTTTTGCTGATGTTGCCACTTGTCCCCATGAGTACGCGTCTTCTTTGTTCACTGGGAAGCTCAGATTCGTTGCAGGGAACTGCTGTTATACCATCTGGCAATCTGTGAATTTTTTAGTAGCCTGGATGTTTGTGAGAAAGCAGAAACTCAGGCCAGAATCCAAACCATTTATAAGTAATTCTTTAGAAAAGAGGCAGAAAGATGAAAACCAACTCACCATGACTGGCATTCTCTCATTCAAAGCGCTTGCCCAAGACCTCTGGATCAATTCCCAGTGAAAATCCGAGGACCAATTGGATGTACATCATTATTAGAACAGATGATGCCATGCTTCAACTTCCAGCTTCTTCCTTATAAAATTGTGTGTTGTGATTAAATAGCAGATTTGCTAGGAAGTGGATGAGTCAAGGAACAGAAGAACAGTACTCTAAAATTGTGCTATGCTGGAAATAAGAAGTAGGTATTTCTTTTTAGAAAAGGCATCTCTTTGCAAACTTATCCAGTTGGCTTTAGGAGGAACAAAGGTCCTGGAGCCTGGGAAAGATTAGGATAAGACTATATATTTACCCAAAGAGGACTTCCCAAAACTGCCGGTTATTATCTTTCTTCTTCTATTGGAGTGAACAGGGCTGGATAAGTTCTTTGGGTCTATTTTTGACCCAGCTAAGAGACTGGCATGTCAAATGGTTGGGAAATGAGACCTGTATACCAAGGAGAGAAGGAAGTTATCCACAGATGATTCACAGATTTAGGATTCTACCCACTAGGGATTGACTAGATGATTTGTTTGCAAATTAGAATCTTGTCAGAATTGTTCTCTGTTGCTGTCTTCTACACATTGACCTAGAGTTGCAATTGGAGGGGACATTTGATCAGAAAGAGAAGTAGCTGAGTGATGAGAGGCTCCAAGTTTGTCAGCCAGCCTAGACCAAAGCTTATAAGGAGTCAGCATTTCATCATTCTGGACTGGGTCACTGATGAAATGGTTGTCCTCCAAGAAGTTTTGTTCTAAACTCAAAATTTCCACTGAAGGCAAACTTTCCTGGTCCTCTCGAGACCACCAAGGAGCAGGAGCTGGTGAGAAATGCAGCCGCTGCCCCCATTTAACAAGAGCCTTTGAGAGGGAAATAAGGGGAGAAATTCCTAACTCCACTGACGTGATGACAGAAATGGAGGAATTTGCAGAGATGGAACCAACACTTTGGGACTAGCATCTTAAAAAGCCGCTAAGTAGCCACGACTTTTAAAACAGAGAACTCTCAAGATGGCAATGAGATGAGGGCTGGGGCTCTTTGTCTCTGAATGCTGCTACTTCTATGTAGCCCCTCCAAAAAAGCCCCACGGTGGGTCTCTATGGAGATAAATGGTGAGCTGTTTTGGTGCTTTATGCACAATTGTACAGTACGTTCTTCTAATTAATTGAAAGCGATATGCACAATTCATTTAAGCTAGAGACTGGAAATGCTATCCCACATTACATAGTAGAAAACCCAATTGAAGGTCAACAATTTCAGGAGCTGTGTAGCTGGTCAAAGACTCAGCTAGGATAAGAGACAAGGTCTCCAGCTCCCAGAACAAAACTGGGGTGGTCTCTGCAAGGAAAGGGACAAGAGAAACAGCGGGTTTCACATAGAATAGAGTGTGGCTGAATTACAAGGCTTCTAACTGGACTGAAGGCTTGGAGGATTTACTGAAGGTTTGAGGATTCATTACCTTTCAAGCACATGGCTTGGGGCAAACGGATGGCATTTCACTTTACTACAATCAGTGATTTTATGTAGATCCCATTTCTTACATGCAAAAAGTATTTTCTCACTTCAGAAGATACACACAGGAAATAGATTTCTTACATTTGAACTGAGGACTCAGAGTGGCTGTTGTTCTCATAGTAGATAATAACCACAGTAAAATTTGACATCAGCACTGGTTTGCTCACTCCTCTGTCATTCATTCATTCATTCATTCATTTCTTCCCTTTCATTGAATCTAGAGTTGCCATATTTAGCAAGTAAAAACTAGGATGCTATTTAAATATAAATATCAGATAAACATGAATGATTTTTTTAGTATGTGTATCCAAGTTAAATTTGCATTTCAGATAAACAATGAATCATTTTTCAGCATAAGTCTGTCCCATGCAATATTTGGGATATACTAATACAGAAAAATAATTCGTTGTTTATTTGAAATTTAAAATGAACTGAGCATCTTGTATATTATCTGGCAAACCTATCTGAATCCTAGTTTCTTATGTGAGGAGTTGGAAAGTAATGGTCCTTTCTCAAGTGTGGAAGGGGAAGAGGTGTTGTGTGGCCATAACTGACCTCGGCCAATCAGCATATGCTATGGTTCCTTTATTTTAGTGATTTTTAAATCTTTATCTGGTGCTCATAACCTTCGCCTTCTGATCTATGCAGAAGCTGATTCACACGTAGGAGATTCATTTAAAAGGCAGACAGGTGAGCAGAAAGCATTATTGGGATCCATCAGCATTTCCCTCTCTTCTTTGTCAGTTTCTCCTCACAGACTCACTCCTCATGTTCAGTCTCTTCCCTCCTTTTTTGTCACCTCTCAATGCCTTGGTCTCATGGCCTGTCTAGACCCTGCTTTATGGACTTGTCACCTCCCCTGGATTGCTTTTGCTTAGTGTCCACTGTCCAGCCCCTGTGCACTTTAATTCTGACTTCCCTAAAAGCCTTTGTTTAGCATTCCCCAAGTCTCCTTCTCCAGTGCTTTAAACATGTGGGATTGTTTAGGCTCGAGTGATAAATTGCACAGAGTTAAAGGTGAAGGAGAAGCTCCACTCTCCCTTCTTGGTTGTGGCTGACGCTTGAACAAGAGCCAGACTTTACTTCGATTTAACGCTAACAGTCTGCTTGATGCTTGCCCAAGCAAATATAGAGTGGCTAATGCATTTTATCCTCCAGCTGGCGAGGCACAGGATGAAGAGTAACCACCCTTTAGACCTGTATCTGGATAATGTAGTGAACTGAAGAAAAAAAATCTGACTTTGAAAATGTGATGTCATGTAGATTCAACCTACATAGAAAAGGATGGCACAGTTAACCCTACCCCTGCTTCCTTTACTTGCCTTTAATCCATCACCCTTGTCTCCATCCCCTTTTCTTTCCTTTGTTTACCTTTCCTCTTCCTGCCTTCAGTTTTTGGGCCTCCCTTGCTTTCTATCCATTGCCTTGCATTTCTAGTGGTGTCTAACCTTGATTCCTACTCAGGCAATCAGAAACATTTACCTTAGTGACTTGCACCCCAATGCCTTTCTCCTAAAGAACTCCCTTTCTTCTTTCCATTCCCTGATGAAGAATAAAATGCTAGTTTCACTGTAGGTGTCCCGTTTATAACTCTGGGCTGGCGGTTTTCACTTCAAGTGGCGTCCATTGAGCTTGTAAATTGTATTGGATCAGTGAACCCATAATGAGACCTCCAAACCCAAACACTGAAAGTCTGCTGGGATTTTATTGTTCATAAAGCTTCTTCCCTGGGGAGGGATAGAGTCATTAGGTGTGCACTGTGTTTAATATTTGGTCATGACAGGAAGCAGCAATTTTCTGTTTTTATGGTGGCTTCTGAGTTTTTAAAGCAATTGTCTAATTCCCATCACTGAGACAAGAAGCAAATTAGACAGTGAGGAAAGCCTGAGTGATGGTGGTTTGGGTTGGGGCACATCTTTCTTATCTTTCTCCATCCTGTGCCTGACCTGCTCCACCCCGATGGCCGGCACCTGCCTACACATGGGCCCACCTTATCTTTCGAGCCCCCTGAACTCTTCCTGTCAGGTAGAAACATTCCTTCTCTGCAGAGAAGGTGGAGCTGTGCCTCCCCACTTCTTAACCCCTGGGAAAGTTAGCAGTTTTGAACGTGATGTCCATTCTGAAGATTTTCAACTTAATCCAGCTTAAAGGTAGCTCCAAGTTGCAGTGTAAGGTCTCCCTGCCTCTTGGGGTGGGAGATGGCTTTGGCTTAGAAACTTCTGAAACAGAGACAGATCAGTTGCTCTCAGAAACCAAGCACCCAGAGACGAGGAGAGAAAGAGCTGTTGGTGAGTTTGCGTGGTCACTATCAGTTGACCAGGCTGACCTTGATGCCAGAACAAGAGGTGGGAATTTCTGAGGGCATGGGTTCAGCTGCTGTCTACCCACATCTGTACAGGGTCATAACCAGCAGATGACCCTATAGGTCCTAGGGCCAATGATCTATTGGATTCTGGCTGCTGGCGTACCCTGACTGTGGGATTTGTAGTGCTATGGAACCAAGATTCTATGATGTAATTCCAAGGACAAGGAGGAAGAAGCAGAAGCCCAGTTGCTTGGATTGAGATCTATTCTGTCTGTAGAATATCTTGGTCTCTTCAGAGCGTTTTCCCTAGTAGAAAACTAACATTGAGGCTTCAGAGACCTGCTTCTTTGGGACGCCACAGCCAACCTTTTTTTTTTTTTTTTTGAGTTTTACAGGCTCAGTGGGAACCAGCTGAGCAAAATTATCATGCTGGATCTGGCCCTTAAAGCTGTGGAACTAACTCTTAGCTGTTAATCAAATGGGATGACCTTGAAAAATACTTCCTAAAAACTTCTTGGCATTTGATGCCTAAACTTGTTGCACATTAGAGAATTCCAGGGAAAGTTAAGAAACCTTGGCCTGAAGGCAGAAAGCCTGACCCAGGGAGTAAATGAAAGCCTCTCCTTTCCAAACTGAAAATCATGCATACTTATCCTCTGAAGTACGTTGTCTGCAAAGTGAGAGGATGCCTAATACCTTCACAGTGTTTGGAGGTTCTTTGCCTTTTTTTTTTTTTTTTTTAATTGCCGTAGATCCCATTGATGGTCCAGTGACTCCTATGGACCCATAATACTAATGTGGCTTGTCTACATTTAAAATGGAAGGAAACGGTAAATGTTGGTTGGGGGTCAGTGAAGATAAGATGTAATGTTTATCCAAGTACATGGACCTCTTCACACTCTAAATGCCTGGGAAGTGCTACCAACCATACATCAGCACACGGTGCTCTTTTCCTTCCTATTCCATTCCCAGCCCTTTGTTTCTCTCTCACTTCTTTACAGTCTCTCTACTCCCTTCCACTTACAGGCTTCTCTCTCCTTCCTTTCCTCTCATTTTATGTCTGTCTTTTTTTCTGTCTCTCCTCCCTCTGGCTCCCATCTTCCCCTCCCTAAGTTATCCAGAGCTTCTAGGGGAGCCAACTGACAGCGTGTTTGTCAGTAACTTAGCCTTGGCTGTTCTGTGGCTTTCAGTGGGCCATTTGTTTGCTCCTGCGAAGGGGGGATTAAAAAAAAAAAAAAAAAACTTTTCCAACCTATGAGGTCCGTTGTCTCCCTAGGGATCCTTGTTTGAATCTTTGCTGTAAGATTTTCTTTTTTCCTTCTACGAAGTACCAAAGAAATAATTGCCTTATCGTTAACAAACAGAACCTGGCTTTTATCACCCCATACCCCAGAGCCTTGGTGCGAAAGTTGGGCCGTGCCAAGTGCATGCATTAACCTGATACGCGAAACCCCCTTTCAAAGCCAGTCCTTGGAGGATGCTCATTGAGGGCGTTTTTGTCGAGAGGTGGCACAGTGAAACCACTTATAGCTCTAGGTGCCAAAAGAGATTGGCTGGCGTTTACACCCCTGTTACAACAAAAAAGAGTGTATTTTTCTGGGAGGAACATTTTCGGATTGTTCTAATTGTCACTGGCAGTGAGCAATACTTGGAACTTGAGTCTTGCAGTGGCCTTGCTGGAGTTTCCAAGCATCCTTTGGCACAGGAGATTTTTTTGGTTGTATGGGTATGCTGTGTCTGGTAAAAGCAAACAGATTATAAAAAGGATGAGGCCTGGCTGCCCACGTGGCCCTGTGAGAGGAGGGAACATGCCCTGGAACTCAGACCCAACTGTCAGCATGGTTCTGCGTTTGTTTTGGGATCCCAGAGACGTCCTATGAGGGCTCATGTGCATCTAGGAACAGCCCCTTTGCTCTGACTTGTTCATGGTCTATTTTATCAAAAACAGGGGTGTTCCTCTGGAAACGTTAGATTGTGGCATCTCACTTAAATCAGTGGTATCATTTTCAGGCAAACCGACTGTCAGGCTGCTTTCTTTCTCTTGCCATCTAGTCACAAAGCAACACAACTCCTGGGGTCTTTTGGGTGTTTAGACAGGGTGGGCACCCGAGGGACCTGGAACATCTTCACTTTCAGGTCAACATGAATTGTGATCCTTTAAAAAAAGTTTTCCCTATTGTGTCTTTTTTATTAAAATAAATAAGCGAACTGCATGGCAAAACACACGTGTAAAAGATGTACAATATTGTATAGGCATTATATACTGACAATGAGTCTGGAAAGATCCTAGGGGAAGGTTATGTTTGGGGTAGGGGGAGAAATCCTTCTCTTCAGCATTTCCCAGCATTCCTTCTAGACATCTGGTTCTCTCATTTTCTGACTTCTGCCTTTTAAAAAATATAACTCCACTATTGTCATTATTTTTTATTATTTTTAACCATTTAACTAAACGTGCTGAATAGTGATTCCACATGACATCTTGTCTAAAACTCATTTGACCTTCAAAAGTGATGACCTTAACCAATTTTTACTGGCAAATGTCTTGACTTTATTACTCAGGAGACAGTTTATTTTTGTTCCTTAAAGAGAGAGTGAGCAAGAGAAAGTGAGCTTTTCTTGAGATCAAAAGGAGGGAAAGAGTGAGGAGGTTCTACCCACCCATCTCTCTACTGGAGCAACATTTTTCTCTTTCCCATCCTGTTTTATTATTATTCTCAGTGTCCTTATAAAAGCATAAATAAACAAGGTGAAATCTCACCCATGCCACCTGTAGCCACATTTCCCTCTTAAAGCATTCAGGCCCTCCTCTGCATTTTGAAATTGGATTGCTGAGTTGGAGTATTGTCTAATGTAACCATTGTATTATTTTCTTTGGCCCAATAAGTAGAGGCCAAATTGGTTAGATTTTGAAAAACGAATGAATGTGCAAATGAATGAATGCAAATGGGTTGAGTAGTTCTGCAATCCAATTTTAGTAGACATAGGTGTGAGTTAGAGGAATTAACTTTGCTGATATCTGCCTCCTGCTGGTCTATATCACTAAAAGCAAATATGATGAGGCACAGTGGTGTGCAATTGGTAGACTCTGGGTAAAGAGGCCCCAAGTGGAATGAGCACAATGAATGAATCGCTGTTCTATGCTTAGATGGGGTGGAGTGAGAAAAATCAGTAGAATAGAGTAAGACTGTGTTACCCCCTTCTCCCTGTACTAAAGAGCTGGTTTAGGTTTCTGGCATCATAAATCTCAAAGACCTGTGAACTATTGGGAGACAAGAACACTTAAGCTTTAACATCCTACCTGGGAATGAAATAATTTTAACCTTTCTAGGTTATTTGAGGTGATGTGTTGGGAAAAACATTAGGGCCTTGATCTGGAGCATTTTTTTTTCTTTTTTTTTGAGTGGGGCTTCTTTAGGTGGCAGCGGGGGTGAGGGCATTGTGATGTTGGGGAGGGACCACATCAGGTCAGGGCTAAGGAGCTGCTGCAGCTATCTGCTTAAAGCCGCTGCCCTCAGGGTCTCTTCTCTCTTGGGAATGTAGGCTTCATTGGCCTAGGCTTTGCCACGTGTCAGGAAATGCAGTGATGGTTGGACAAAGGATTGACCAAGTCACCAGGAGTTTGTGCAGAAGCAGCCTTCCTTATAGACCAGGCTAAAAAAGAAATCTCTTTTACATATGTAGATTAAAGTCTGGATTGCTAGAGCATTAATAAATACCATTTATACCATTTGCAACAAGAGTGACTGGCTTATAGCTTGGAGCCTCAGATTTAATCTCCATGTCGCCCTATCCCAATGTTCTTACTCTCATACCCTCCCAAGATATTGAAGGCAAACAAGGCTGTTGATTCAGTTAATCAATCAACTACTTGGTCAACCCACAAATGCATAGCGAGCACCTAGTTGCACTCAGCACTGTGGTAGTAATGTGGGGGTGGTGAGGGGATGTGAAAACTGCCGGTTAAAGATGAAAGGGCATGCCCTTGTGGCAAGGAAGAGGTGAGGATTTATGCATTCTTGATTCTATCCAGGTTTATTTGTGTGCCTATGAACTCTTAAGATACATTGCATGTCTCTGGGGCTCAAACTTAGCAGTCAGTTCTGGAAGTCATGTTGATAATGTTGCTGGATTGTTTTTTCTTCTGTGGTCACTATTATTTTCTTGGCCTACCCATCACAAAACAGAGGTCACAGCACCATGACCTTTTCCTGGTGGAATGGACTGCTTTAGAAGTCACATGGCCAAGTTTGTATCGGGGGTCCACATTTGTTTCCTCCACTCTTTTAATCAGAATGCTCATTTAATTCTATTCCAGCACCTGTTCAGCAATTAACACCCTACGATTTGCATCTTACCCTGACATTTGCTATCTTTCCAATTAGTTTTTATATCAGTATAATTAGGTAGGGTTATTACAGTGCATCAAGCAGGGTCATGGTTATTCCCAAGCCTTTAAGTGCTTTCCCAGATTTGTTTAGGGAAGCCACTAAGGGCAAATGGTTGATTAGGATCACTGTTTTTCTTCTTCATTCAGATCAGGAGAAAACTGTTTCCCCATGTGGCTCATGAAAGATCAGGGAAATATGTCAACCTATAAGAATTAGTATTATGTAGTTCATGACTTTTGGGCGAATTTACAGAGGATTATAAATAAGGTGTACAAGGTGAATGTACTGCAGGCGTTTTCTATGCTGGGGCCATGACAAGGTCCTCTCATTGCTTGCTTTGGGCGATCAGTGGCAAGGACAAAGAGAAAATGTTAAGGGAAATCGAAACCCTCAAAGTCAACTTTTCAGTATTCTTGTGTTTCTGAGAGAAAGAAATGCTTTCTTTCTAATAGTGCAAATGAATAAAGGAAAGGCAAATTCACATTCAGCCAGTATTTGTATTTAAACTTAACTTTGATTTTGTAATTTTTACCCACCTAGGGAGTACCTGAAGAAACAAAACCAAAAAGTCTCCACCAAAATAATACTAATAAGTATAAAGTCAGAGGGCAGAAGCTTTGCAAGATCCATTGGTATATCTCCTTATCATATCTCGGAACTTGGAACAATGCCTATATTTATAATATAAGCAGGAGAGAATTGTTGCCTGTTATTAAATGGAGTGTCCAGAAGTGAATCTTTGATAAGTTAAGATTTAAAATATATGCCATTCATTAATATTATATATTATAATGTGTATATATTATTTCTCCACATATACCTTATCAAATTTATAGAGTTTTCTCATGTAGGTATAGGTTATTCATAAAAGTAGAAGTCAAATTTCGTTTCACCTAATATGAAAGTCCTGGAATTTTGAGAGTTGATGATTGTTGGAAACAGACGAGGGCTTTGAACTCTTTTGGAAGAGCTTAGGTTTTGGTGGGCCCAGTATTGTCTGTAGTGGTGTCTGACTTCCATGGTTTGAAGGAAAGCGCTTGATGGTTTGGGAAGGTGTTATAGCAATATCCGGATGCTGCCTCTGATACAGTTGTTGGAGAAACAATGCCATGATTGATGGGGGATGTAATAATGCCAGATTCCTCGGGGAGAGAATTTTACACTGTCTGATTTCATATCGACAAGGTTTTCTTTTACCTGTGATACAAGATTGCATGGAGTCATCTTGTTGTGTCTTGCCTTGATTTTTTTTTTTTAATAGTGGGTGAAAATGTGATTTTAGGGTAGTGTGAATCAGAAAGCCAGGGAATCCACGTTGTTATAACTGGAGCACCTTGATTTGCTATTTGGGGGTGCCTGAAATGAAAAATTCCAAGTACTGAACTGGGATGCTCTGAATGTTTCTGCCTTAATTAAGGAGAGGAGAGAGAGGTGCAGGATGGAGGGAAAAGACAGATGATTAGAACCGCCTGATATAGCAGAAGCGCTTCCACACTGCCTTGATATTCCTTCTTCAATGCACTCCACTTAGAGCAGGCACCCAGCAAATATTATTTAAAGGAATGAGAGAGCCACTGGGAAGACCACAGGAACTCATGAGGGCAGGGTCAGTGGGAGAAGCAGCAGGAAAGAGTGTGGCAAGGTGTGATCTGGTCTCTTGAAGAAATATGGGAAGAAATAGAGCTGTTTTGCCCCTGGCTGTGATGGAAGTGATAAAAACTAATGCGGAAGTCATTGTCATCAGTTAATTCACATCTATTAACTGGGACTATATATTTCAGTGTGAAGTTTGGGGTCAGATGTCCTTTGGATCTTAATGTCCCTTTAGTGAGACACTCCTCCCAAAGCCAGCACTTCTTAACCCCCTTCCCGACTTAATTTTCCTCCTAACACTCTTCATCAACTAGAATGCCATATATTTGACTGATTTACTTGTTGATTGTCTGTATTTCCAACTGCCCCCACTAACTCCCACTACTCTGCTACAGGCGGGCAGGGATTTTTGTCTTTGTTTATCCTTGGCATCTAGAAAAATGCCTAACACCGAGTAGGTATTGATGAGTATTTGTTTAATGAATGGATAACAGACGGCCTGCACCGTGGAAGACTTTGTTTGATGCTTCATAGAAAAGGTCAGCGGTACGGGGCTGCTGAGTGTACACGGCACATGCTGTGAGCGAGGAGACAGGGACAGCATTTTCTTCATCTGTGTGCCTCCCTAGGATCACCTGTTTGAAATCTGGCAAACACCGCAAATATGGAAAATGTCTCAGAGGCAGAGCATGCATACATGCATAAAATGGTAACTGTCCATTAGCAGAAAAGCTAAGAACCTTATCTGCCCATCTCTGCTCACACTTCATCTTTGTCTTCATAGATTTCGTCTTGGAATACAAATGCTCTTGTTATAAATGCAAGGGCCTGTTTTATATAGGAGATACCCACTGTAAGAAGAAGGCAAGAATAAGAATGAGAGAAATAAGCTTAGTATGCGTCAGGAATTACTGAAATTATTTTTAATTTAGGGTTAAGGCATGTTTCTCCAGCTATTTCAAGTTAGTTATTTTTGATTGCATTTTTCCTTGTGTAATATTCCTATAAATCCCTGTTTTCATATAAAGTACACTTATTTCGATGTTCCCTATACTAGTAAGTATAATATGAACCTTAATATGCATATTTATATACACTAAGCAAAGGCAACCTTCCACAGAAAATCTCTCTCATATGTTTTACCTGTGGCTTTCTCTCCCCCAACCCACCTTTGGACTTTAAGGACAAAAATAAAATCTCATTCCTTTAACCAAAATCTGTGACACAAGAACTCTAGGGAAATGATATGCTTGCAAAGAAGTGAAAAAATAAACAGGGCATGAATTTTTCTTTTCTGTCTTAGGATAGGAACGAATGGATTGGCTTCCTAAGGTGATGAAGTTTCTCTCCCCGCTTCAGTTTTCTCAGACTTCGGGGTCTTTCAAGGCTCTCTTTGTTAAGTTACTGCAGTGAGGTGGGAAAAGGTTAACCCACTCAGGAGGAGGCATTCCAGGAGGGGACGCTTGCCCAGGCATCCGTTTATGATTGATGTCACCATGCTCCTGGCTGTGCATGTGTCCCAGAAATATGATAACGTGATGCTTTTTTTTTTTTTTTTTTTTTTTTAAAGTCCAAATAGATGCTATTCTCCCTTAAGACTGCTGACAGTTGGATAATCATACCAGGGAGGGGTATCACAGAGTGGTAGCAGTGAATGAGGACTTGATTCTGCAAAGACACATTTCCAGGTCTTGCTCAGGGTCCTTTTAGTCAATGGTACCATCCCATGTTTACTTATGTGTCAGTTTACTAAAGACCTCCTGGGAAGCAGATCTGCATTTTAGCTGATGTCTCTGGCTTTGAGATTGTGGCATGGTCCCGGTTACAGCATCAGACCGAAGGAATACCTGGTCATTAGTATTTATTATTGGCAAACTTGAAAAGTTGAGGCAAGGAGAAGAAAGAAAAAGAAAGGCTCCTGAAGAGAAATGTTTATTGAGAATCCAATAGGTGGGGACAGCATTTAAAGCTATTTAAAATGAAATTTAAAACCAGGGAACTAGAGGCATGTTCCCCACACAGAAAATATGAAAGGAAAATGATTCTTGTCTTCCTCCTCCTTCTCCTTCTCTTCCTTGGTCGCTGCTATCGCTTTCTTTTACTAGAACAAGTTAGTTGTTTCATAAACGCAACTTAAATATAAGAAACCGTATCGTGTATGAGTGAGAGCAAGATTAGCAACATAATCAATATAAACAATATTTCCAACTGTATGCAATTTCCTTGGGAACAACCCCAAGTTACCGGGATGCAATTTCAATTGCTTTGATAAATGTGGTTTGCCTTTATCCATAAAATGCTAAGCTGATCAACTGCTGAGCTGTTGCTTAGAGTCCAAAGCAGTGGAGTTATTAACTTTTGCTGCAAATATGAAGGTAAGACTACCTTAGAGATATGTGTACGTGTGTGTGTGTGTGTGTGTGTGTGTGTGCTGGTGCATGTATAGGCACACACACATACGCACGCATATAAAACAAAAGTTTATGCACTTACTTTAAATAATAATGTTTATGGACATTTTTAGGGCAGGTAGGTAAATAGCTACACATCGGTGCCCATGTTTGTCAATATCTTTTCAATATCCATTCATGGAACGCTCGGTGATGAAGGAGAGAAAGAGCCGCTCTTTGGGTCTGATGTATCTGCAGGCATCAGGGAACGTTCCCCTCAGCACGGTGCCCTTGTATCGAGGGAAGGCATTCCAAGATGTCATAAATAAATAAATAACATTTGCCGTTGTTTATAAATCAATTAATTTGTAAGTTGAAAGGTCATGCAAAATATTTAGAGCTTTCCGAGGCAGCTCTCAAGCTGCAGCACGGCGGCCCAGCAGCAGCTGTCACGATTGTGCTCCTCTCGGTGCTCAGCTGCGCGTCGCTGGGTATTTTCTGCCGGGAACGGGTGACCGCTTGATTAGCCGCTACTGGGTTTTGTTCAACGGAGAGCTCTGCATGGTTGCATTTTAACACCTTCTCCACTAAGCAGGAGGCCAGCACAGGGTGCTAAATTCCTGTCTGTGGCTGTCTGTGAAATAAATCTGTGTGTTGTGCCGTTCCAAGCTGTCAGCAGTGGTTCGCCCTGATGGGCCCCTGAAAGGAGTTTCCTTTCGGTCTGTGGAGCAGTGAGCAGCCACTAGGGAGCTGTCTTTAGCTCAGATTTCAGAGTTAGCTCATTAGACCAATAACAGCAGACACTCTCTTAAACATATTCACAAAGTTATATTATGAGAAGGCGGAAAAAATGCCACGGCCAGACAATGCTAATATTGGGTTTCCCCTTCCCTTTTGTACCAGCCCAGATAGGAGACAGGAGGACTCCATGACCTCAGGCTCCTTTTCTTTCTGTTCCCCCCGACTTTCCGTTCTGATGTGTGGCCTATCTCCGTGACAAGTTTATTTATAAAAGCAAAGTTTCTTCCCTTCCTGGGTAGGCAGTATCTCTCATCCATTTTCTCCATTCCTTCTTAATAGGAGTTCGAGCCAATGGTATCTGAAGTGGAGGGCGTTCAGTGAAATGATTATTCCATGTCCTGGCTTCTCTCCTTGTTCTTTAAATGCATGTTTTTCTCTTGGCTTAGGATGTCAGCAGTCTCTTCAGATATTTATGTGAGATTCATGAAATGAAGCCAGTCACTGAAAATCTAACTGGGGTGTTTCCCTGCAAAACAGTTTTGTCTTCTACCCTCTATTTAACTTGTTCAGCTCTTCTACTTTAAACATTCCAGAATTTCTCTGCCCAGCTGTTATTGGCATGCGATCACTATAATGTAGTAGATACCACACAGATGCCGTTTGCCAAGAATCTCGGATACTTTTAATTTGCGGGCAGTATTTCTTAGAGAATCATAGCTGGAAGAAGCAAAATAGAGTCGCTACCCAAGTTGCCCATGTTTTGCAGTGTTTGCATTTCAGTAAAGGCTATCTACCTTTTGCATAATTATTCAAAATAATTTTAAAAATCAAATTCTTTTTGGCTGATGAGTACTAAGCACATGCTTGCTTTCTTATTCTTGCAGTTATTTGTCATTATGATGTGTGATCTGATTTGTGTCTGGTAATGCTAGTTTTACGGTTACGCATAGATCTGCCTTAAGAATTCCCTGGTGCTCACTTGGATAGAACATGCTGAATATGTTTATACTTGGCTTTAGCACAAAGGTGATTCTCTCCTTTCTGGGGGAAAAAAAAAAAGGAAAACTCAGGCAAAGTATGTTCAGCCATTGTGAAGTAATTCAAGGAAAAGGAAAGAAAGAGCAAAATAACTTTTTTCCTCTTTTATGACAAACTCAAACACCCACTCCATGGTGGTTTTTTTATTTTTTATTTTTATTTTTGCTTTTACTCATGGATAACTTAAAAATGGCTCAACTTGAAATTTTCCATGTGTCCACGAAAGCTCCTGGGACTTCTGAGGATATGTAGGCAGGAAACACTTCAGAATATATAAGCAATCAAAATTTTGTTTTCAGTTTGTGAGCACGCTGTCTAAAACATCACAAACTTTTTGGCTTAACAACTTTTCCT
The DNA here is from genome assembly GCF_047675955.1 of Chlorocebus sabaeus. Taxonomy (NCBI): domain Eukaryota; kingdom Metazoa; phylum Chordata; class Mammalia; order Primates; family Cercopithecidae; genus Chlorocebus; species Chlorocebus sabaeus. Next base: position 25,601,417 of record NC_132911.1, on the reverse strand, counting down.
ACAATTTTACACACACGTAGCATGTGTTGTTGTTTTCATTTCTGCTTTATTTTTGGTTTTTTTTGAGAGGTTGATAAACAGGGGTAAGAGTAGTTGGGTTATTCTAGGCATGGACAGTTAACTATGTATTTCTATGCTGAGTAACTTTTTTCCTCCTTTCTGTTTAGTTTCTAAGGAAACAAAGGCCTGGGATATAAAAAGCAAACATGATAAAAGGCTGCTAATTTAATATTGGCAGTTAAATTTCAGGCAAAAGGAAAAAATCAAATGGGAAGCTTTAATTCTCCTAACTGCACTTAGCACTTTGCAATAGAGAATTTTTCTCTATTAATTACAGTGATCTCAGTGAGTACTGCGTTGGTTAATGTAGTAGGTTGATGGGCTAAATACCTGTCTTGGAGTCCTTGGGTTCCAACACTGTGTGTCTCTGTGGCACCACCAGGCTGACGTTTTGCTCTTAAACAGTCACTTGAACATTTATTTAATGGGCGCGGAACATGACCTTACCAGGTCCTTCCCAGCTGAGGCTTCTCACGGTGATCAAGGCAGGACGTGTTTTGCAGTATTGTCGGTCACATGCAGAATAGAACAAATGTGAAGGGAATTGCAGGAAAAGAGGGAGAAAATATGGGAAATGCAGGTATGATGCAGATTATGATTTTTCCATAGACTTCTCGAAGACTGGCCTTGTACTTACAGCTGAGGAGAGGTTGTGTGCTGTAAACACTGCTTGGGAAAAATAGAGCCATACCCGTGTATCACTGAAGTCCATCTTGTATGCAATTGGTGAAAACTCATATTGACCTGGAAGATCTCCCAGGCCCTGCCGGTCAGGATGATTGCATTGGAATTGGGGACAGAGTCTCCCAAGTGGATTCAAATATTAGCCTCTGTGAACAGCCCAAATGTAGGACATTTAAAACTATTTCACTTGGAAACTATGCAGTGATGTCTTCTTTTTTTCCGGGAAAAATGCTGAGATAAAATTATTATTATTTTTTTTTAGGGAAACCTGCTGTACTTTTCAAGTTATATTAGGCTAGTTTATATCTGTAATTGGGAGCTGCTTTCTCTGTAGTGTGTGTGTGAGTATGTGTGTGTATGTGTGTGTGCACACATGTGCAAAAGGTGCAAGTGTATGGGAAAGCGATGGTTCTTTAGGGGTCAAAATCTGTGTCTGATCTGGGAATCCAGGATGATCGCAGTATTGCAGCCTGGCTCCCGCTCTGTGGTTTGAAGGCTTGGTGTGAGCCTAGGAGCTTCATGCAGGGGTAATGAGTGTTATTGTCTTTTAGACTTCTCCATATTCTCAGTGAAACCCTTCCCCAGCAGCCTTGACTCGTGCTTTTGTTTTCTAAATGAGACTGTTTTAGTTTCCATCCATTTCTTTAGCTGTTTGTTTGTTTTACAAATGGACCGTGGATTAGATGATTAAAAAAAAAAAAAAAAAAAAAACAAACTCAAATGAAATAGAGGAGAACAAGCAGTAAATGACAGTATTGGCAGGAAAACATGATGAAGCAAATTGCATCTCTAGTTTCCCAATGGGGCTCGATACCAAAGTGATTCACGTTTCGTGAATGAAGAATGTCAGAGGCCACAGGGGGTGTTCAGGGGCTCCCTCAAGGCTGTGGAGTGAGTCAGTGCCCAAGGCAGGACACACGGCCTGGCATCTTGTCCACTCACCAAGAGGCCAGGCTCTCTCCCTGTTAATCCAATAATTTAAAACATCAGGGATGGAAATGATCGGATTGCAGAAGAAAACTTCACTGAAGCAACGTGGCTCCAAAGAGCCAGGAGAAGCAACAGTTCTCTTTAAGTCACACTTCATCTCTCAGTGAGAATATTTCTTAAGGATTGTGTGTATTACCTCCATCAATTTATTTGCTTCTGTGGCTGTCTAGAAGGGCCTGCTCCTTCAGTAACCGAACAACTTATTTATCCCTTCTGTTGAGGTAGACTATGCAGTCATCTGACAAAAAGGTGAAAATGTAAATACGGCCAGAGGAGTGTTTTTGATAGTAGCTATATCGGATTATTGACCAAAAAGTATGAACCAAGTGGGTCCTGCTGTGCTCAGATTACTCAGTCCCATGGCCTTTAAAGGGAAAAGAAATTACTGTGGTTCTGAAGATTCACAACACAGAAGTTAAAATCCTATTTCCAGTCTCTTAAAAAGGAGGGATGGGGACTTGGCAGTGTGCCTTGTCTCACTATAGCCAGCATCAGCCTAGCTAGTGGGCTTCTGATTTTTGCTTTGAAAAAATCCCTGCTGGGCACTGGCAAGGAGACAGTGTCATGGAAATGTAATTAACTGAACAACGTAGTTTTCTCATCAGGAAGAATATAGAAGGTTGTTTATTTAAATATAGACTCATAAGGAATAATGCAACAGAAAATTGCAACCCCACATCCATGAAGATGTTCATTCCATTGCTTATTATCTAGAATAGCAAAGACCTGAGCAACCTAACTGCTTCATAAGAGAAGAATGACTAAGCAAATGGTGGCACAGAGATTTGATGCACTGTTTTACAGAGTCATTGAAAAGAATTATACAGGCTGTCTAGCAATATGGAAAAATAAATGTTTGGTGAAAAACTAGAACACATGTTGATCTCTATTGTAGATACGACTCTGTGCAATGTGCCTACATACGTGCCTGCAGGAAGCAAAGAAAATCAGAGTCAATGGTGAGGGTGGTTTGATGATGGCCCTGGATCTCTTTGTTACTTTCTGTTTTTATTTTCTATTCCTAATGTAATTATAAGCAATATTTCAAAGAAGGATCACCTGGATCAGCTTTTTGAGAACCTGCCTTAGAGTATGTTTTAACTTTTTATTCCCACTCTGCATTTGTCTCTGTCCAAGGATGTCTGGCTCCTTGTGAAAATGAATGTTTGTTCTGCAGAAAGGGCATTTTTCTCTTGTGTTGGGGAGGGAGCAGAGTGCCAATGGAGACATGCTACATGGATGCTTCAAAGCATGAGTCTTTCTTTCTATCATTTTAAATTTTTTTTTTTTTGAGACTCGGTCTTGCTCTGTTGCCCACGCTGGAGTGCAGTGGTGCAATCTTGGCTCACTGCAGCCCCCTACCTCCCAGGCTCAAGTGATCCGCCTACCTCAGCTTCCCATACAGCTGGGAGTACATGCACACACCACCATGCCCAGCTTATTTTTAACATTTTGTAGAGATGGAGTCTCACTGTGTTGCCCAGGCTGGTCTTGAACTCCAGGGCTCAAGTGAGTCTCCTGCCTTAGCTCCCAAAATGCTGGAATTACAGATGTGAGTCAAGGTCCCCCACCTGTGGACATCAAGATAGAAAATACCTCTCTCTCTCTCTCTATATATATATATCTGATATATATCTCATATATAGCTATATCATATATATATAGCTTTCACATATAGCTATATCCTGGATATAGATGTAGATATAGATACATCCCAGCTCTTCTTTAATATCTAAGTAACTTCTTAGCAGTGTTCCGTAGGTTTTCCCATGACTGGTAGGAAGCACAATAGACAAGAGAAAATCCTGTACTTTAATTTGATATTTTTGCCATTGAACTTGTGTTTCTGGGCAAGTGGTTCTTCCCTTTGTGCCTCAATGATCCTCTTTCTATTTCTTGTCTACCTCAAAGGAAGACTAGCCACCATGGGACTGTTGTATATGGATCCCATTGTTCTAGATAAATGAAATTAAAGATAATTCTGTTGTATTCTTTAGGAATAGACTCTATTTTATGGAATGAGGTGGGGCTCAGTTTGAGCTATGACACCCATCTATCAGCCCTGGTTACGAAGTTACCATTTGGAAGTTGAAGGGTTTAAGGTGCCTTTTAGGGGACTGTTATATTTTTTAAAATGATGTGATTAATTTTGGTCATGGAATTGATTTTATAGACAGCATTATAAAAGGGACCACTTTGATTTTAGCCTTGTTTTTTTTTTTCTGTTTTTGTTTGTTTTTTTGAGACGGTCTTGCTGTGTCACCCAGGCTGGAGTGCAGTGGGGCGATCTTGGCTCACTACCACCTCTGCCTGCCTGGTTCCAGCAATTCATGTGCTTCAGCCTCTCAAGAAACGGGGACTACAGGCATATGCCACCACGCCCAGCTAATTTTTGTATTTTTAGTAGAGACGGGGTTTTACCATATTGGCCAGGCTGGTCTTGAATTCCTGACCTCATGTAATCCACCTGCCTTGGCCTCCCAAAATGTTGGAATTACAGGCATGAACTGCTGCGCCAGACTTATTTTAGCCCTATCTTAATAGTCAAAGTAAATTATACTTTGAGTACAATTTGGAAGTTGGGCATCAATGTAAATCATGATACATTGTACTCTGCTCATCTTTCTTGCAACAATTTTACCAAATGTAGCCGGTTTAGCGACAGATCATTCACTGGGCTTGAAATTATGGTACAAGAAAGGCCATTGTTTAAAAGATTTATAATATTGGAACCGATGGTAACAAACTCCACATATAGATTTTATTTTGAGTAGTTTTAATCCTTTTTTTTTTTTTCATGTCAGTCTTGTCCTAAGGTCTTTGGACATGGGGAACATACAAATTCAATAATCAAACGACACCTAGAAGTTAAAGTCCTCCACAGAGTGGAAGGAAAACGCCTCTCCTAATGAGACAGAAAACAAAGATGAGAGAGTTTCAGAGACAAAGAGCTTTGCTACAAACTACCCCTGGTCCCCCAGGAGCCCAAACTCTTGCTGGCAGGAGAGAGCACTTTGGTTAATCCCTAATTGTCCTCCTGGTGCTTTGCCAGAGAGGTGATTTTTTCAGGAGAAGGCTATAATGGTTCAGCTCAGAGAATGTATGAATTTGTGGGGTGGGTCGGGTCAGTAACGGTTGCCCTCTGGGTTCTCAGCAATCCTGGCCATCGCCTCTTCCCTGTGGAGGAATGATGGCCCAATGTTCTAGGCATAATGACCTCGCAGCTCCTCAGTCAGTTTTCCTGAACACCTTCCAGGTAGAGATTACCTCTTAGGGCATCAGATTTCAACCTGAGCTTGCCTCAGGCCAGGGAGAGGAGCCCACCACCCCACCAGTGCTCCCATAGGAACCACAGTGCAAGCTCCATTCTCCTGAAGCGGGATCTGATTCCAGAAGTTCCAGTGCAGGAGTCTACTTACCTGCTGCCTTACCCACATAAAAGTCATTGTAAACAACCTTCATCTCCTTTTGGAGACAGGGTTGGGAGTAACAAGAAAAGTTGAAGCTGTAAGAAACATTTTGCAAACTCTTGCTCACAGAAAATAATCTAGTAGCAGTGATGGAACACGGATGGGGAAGACACAGCAGCTCTCAGGGGACATTCAGCTCCTTTCTAAAAGGGCCTAGAAGTTTTGGCCACTTTTTTTGCAAGTTTTCCCAGAGGCCCAGGGCCCAATACATACTTAGGTATCCATGGAACCCTCCCAGTCCGATGTTACCCAAAGCTCCCAGAGACTCCCAGGGTGGAAGCGGAGGAGCAACTCTGGATTGCCTCTCGGAGGACAAGCGACCCATTCTGCTTTCCACATGACCGGTCAGGAACTTCCTGTGTTCCTTGGGATCCTTGTCTGCAAAATGAGGCTGAGGACAGGGATGAGACCTTCCCCAGATGAAAGCTGTCTGGGAGCCGTCCAGGCCACGTGCCTGCCTGCCTGCCTATCCCGTTGGCTTCAAGATCAAATCTGCAACCACAAGCAGCCACATTCAGACTTTAGAAGAGGTTCCACACCCAGGGGGAGAGACGCAGCCGGGAAGAATCGGGCCATTACTACCCTCATTATTTATTTCTCACCCAGCACTCCAAAGCCTGCAAGGAAAAGAAGGCTAATTCCCTCCGCATTTCCATCCTGCAATATTTACTCCAAGCCTGAGCCTCTGCCTGTTAATGTTCTCTCTGAGGAACTCTACTTGCTTTGAGGGAAGGGCCATAGGGAAATAGAACACAAAGGGAAAAGGAGGCAGAGAAGTGCTCAGCCCCGGGCCCTCGCCGAAGAATTGGCGCTGTCATAATTTACACACCTTGTCTAATGCACAGCACATGTCTGGGCTACAAAAGGCGTTGGGTAGGCTCGGCGCTGGCTGCCTCGCAGTGAGCCTGCTGGGAATGTGTCAGCAATACTCTTAACGATGACAAAGTAGTTCATCAATAATTTTTTCCCTTACACCCTTATCTAAGAATGGAGCAACAAAATAAAATTCGTCTCCCATCCAGCCCTCCCCTCTGCGTGGTCCTACCCATCCCTCACCCCACCAGCAGATTTCATGTTGCCTTAGGCAACATGGCCACAAGCTCAGTCCCAGAAGTGGGATCCTGGCCCTGGGCTGGCACCTTTGATTCCACTTTCAGGCAAGCAAGGGGCCTGGGATCCTCACGTTCCTTTGCCTGAACTCTCTGTTCCCTTTGTCTGTGCTAAAGCCAGGTGGTACTGAGGCCTTTCTGGCTATTGTGCCTCAGAAAAGGAAGCTCTCTTAGTTTTCATCACGATCCTAGTGAGTTTAGTGCATTTCAGTTCATTTTTATGTGTCATCCCCATTTTGGGGTTCCTATGTGAGCAGGATTGTTAGGATCCAGAGGCTGTGTGGGAGTGGGCATGGGGGAGGAAACTTAGGTAGAGCAGTTCTTTTTAAAAGTGCAGGACTGGGTGTGGTGGCTCACACTTGTAATCCTAGTACTTTGGGAGGCCGAGGTGGGCAGATCACTTGAGGTCAGGAGTTCCAGACCAGCCTGGCCAACATGGTGAAACCCCGTCTCTACTAAAAATACAAAAATTAGCTGGGCATGATGGCATGTCCCTGTAATCCCAGATACTCGGGAGGCTGAGGCAGGAGAATCGCTTGAACCTGGAGGTGGAGGTTGCAGTGAGCCAAGATCACACCACTGCACTCTAGCCTATGGGACAAGAGCAGAAGTCCATCTCAAAAAAAAAAAAAAAAAAAAAAAGCAAATAAACTTATTTTCCTTTATATGTATGCCATGTTTAATGGAGAGATTATTTAGAATTATAGATATTGTAAAAGAAAAGAAAGCACATCTGCTAAGACTAACTGAATAATATTTGGCAAATATGTAGATATCTGTTCAGCTAGATATTGATAGATGTCTTCATAGATGTCTTCCAAGTATCCATTTAAATCTCTTTCCATCAACCTCTTTTTCTTCCTCTGTCTCATCCTTCCTCCTCCTTCACTTCTCTTAACTTTTTTCAAAGGTGGGAGCTGGTCCTGTAAGACACAGACTATATGTCCCTTCCCTTCCCATTCCAGTGCTGGATAAATGTCTTGGCAGGATGACACCCTTTGAGGGCCCAGTGAGCTGTTGCCAAGCACAGTGCCTGGCACTTAGCATGCACTTGGTGCTCATTGGGTTACCTTTTAGCACATCTTTTTAGGTACCCCAAAGGCCATAAGATTGCTTCCCATGCTAGGAGTCATTTGCTAAAGACTGCATTATATCTCAGGCTTTTGTTAACAGTTATGGCCCCTTGTTGAGGTAGGTTTGATTTTTGTGCCAACCTCTACTTTCTAATTTCAATTCCTTGCTCGCTTCCTGCAGTGTGACCATTGGCAGTCTATCCATAATACAAGGATTTTCCTTTATTTATTGGGTTAGCTCCTCGGCTGGCATTTTTACGGTTATGTTGCGCCTGTTGATTGTTGTTGGCTAAAGAACAAACGCCTGGCTAATGTCCACAGGGAAGAACAATTTGCAAATTTATTTTATCCTTTTGTTGATATTTCAGTTCCAAAGGCTCAAGGTTAGTTTGCTTAACTAATGCGTTATCCCTTGATCCCAGGTGTTTCCATATGACAGTGTTGTCTAGGCTTGGCTCCCTCGTGTGACATTCAGGAATTGCGAGGATGCACACATCCTTATGAAATACTAACAATTCCATTTCTTAGGGGTTACAGAACCAAGATATAGCCAGCTGATTAAAGCAACAAATGAATAGTGAGTTTATTTATGCGTCAACAGGGGCTAGTTACTGAATTTGTCTTATTTTTCTCATACAATATGGCCTCAGTACTGGTGATCATGGCTGTTGCTGGTGGTTTCCGGGCTGTAAGTGCAGAGACAACAGGGACCATGTCTTCCCCATCTTCCCCAAGACTCACCACTGGACCCAAAATATGTTTGAGCTTCATAAAGGCCACTTAGTGATATTGATGATGATGGTGTAGCTAGCATTTGCATTGCTTTGTAATTGAGCAAGCCAAACTGTGGTGCCCAGTAACAAATATACACATCACTCCGTATCTCCCCTTGACAACATAAAGCCAAACAGAAGGTTGGGCCTCTCCCAATTCCCCTGTGTGAGGAGGATTTGGGAGTAAGGACTCAAATGCCAGATTCTCATTTGACTGTAACTTAGGAAGTTCTAGGACTCCGGAAATACCCTGGGACAATAAAATTGTAATTTCTAGAATTTTCATGGCCCGCTGTTATGAGTTTCTAGCTGCTCAGGAGTTTTCTGCCGGGGTAGTCAGGTCCCTTGTTTTTGAGTTGCTGGTGCTACTGCCTTGAGTTCTGAGGTCCCGTGGACTGTGGCAAGATCCATTTCAGAGACTTTTGATGTCTTGGTCCAAGTGGAGAAGGGTTTTGAGCCACACAGCTAGTACTAGAGAAATTTAGTGAGCAGCAAAGAAAACGATGAGGAAATAGAGAACTGCTGAAATGTGATGGTAGAAAAACTAACAGAGAAGAGCTGAGTGGACAGACCGAACACGATGATAGAAAGAGAGAATGGAGGGGAGGAACTTTCACAGGAGAGGGTGTGTGTGGATATGGCAGAAGGTTTGGGAAGATGGGAGGCAAAGACAAAAAAAAAAAAAAAGCCCCCCAAAAAAAGAAAAACTGAAAGACAAGATCCAGAGTAAAAATGTGAAAGAAAGCAGAAGACATGTAGGGAAATAGGGAAATGCAGGAGGAAATTAAAAACCCAGATGTAGAGAGACCAAGACTGCAGAGGGAAGAAAAGAAAAGGAATGGAAAATGAGTACAGGAAAAAAAAATTGCAAGTTCTCTTTGAGGGAGGTAAACAGGGCATTCGTCAGATGAGAGTTTTCATGAGACATGCTGCATTAACAAATGACTCCAGAAAGAGAGGGCTGGAAAATTCAAATACATCTTTATCTGATGAGTTTTTAAAAATAATATTTATTTATATTTTCATTGGCCCCCAAATCCACAGAATGCGAACCAAATCATCATGAATGTGTGTCTTGAGGAGAAGAAAATAGACAAAAATGATGGTGGCAATAGATTGTTTTTCATTTTCCATTTCAGAGACAATTTAATAACAATTTGGCTCCGATGGTTTTATTTATTTTGCTTTCTCTTCTCAAGGGCCTATTGGGTACGTGTCTGTTTTTCTCTAAGCTTGTTTATAACTAAGAGGGAACCTAATCTTTCACTTCAGTAACATCAATTTTCTCTAGGATCCTGAGTTTCTCTCTTTCTTCTCCAGCCCTTGTACAAGAAATTGGCCACATGTCAATCTTTTCCTTTTCTTGAAAAGTTTTTTCTTTCCCTACTAGTTACTCAGTGGCACTGGCAAGTGGGACCCGGTATTTGTTTATTCAAAGAGAGACAGTGGTGACGAGTGTATTTCCTGTATTGTGAAATCTGAACTCATCTGTGCTCTTGTAACAAGATATCAATCTTTTGTGTAATGCCAGGTAGTGTGCTTAATTGCCCTCTTGTAATGTGTTATCCCTGAGATGATAATTTGAGTTATTTCTTTGTTAACCTTTACACAGCCAATAACAAATTAAACATCATTATCTGAGTTTAAAATAGGCTGTAAATCTCTAAGCCCTGGTAATACTCAGACACTTACAACCGGGGAGTCATAAAATGACATTAAATGACACTCTGAAACACAACCCAGAAAGTACTACAAATAAATGGGAAGAAAGTAGAACGTCACCACTGGAGTTTACATGGAAGGACCCATCTGAATCACCATGTGGAGATAATTCAAATGACAGCAGTTTCGCCCTAACAAAACTGCCCAAAATGCACTTTCTTCATCTTTCTTCCTATGGCTGGTGTCCCTTTCAGAGTCGGACATTCCTTCTTCTATGGCTTGAAATAGCACGAGAAAGATTGAGTTTGCTTCTCCTGTGCCATCAGTTTCTCTCTTCTCCTGATACTGATATCCTTGTCTGTTTCCTTCACACCTATTGCTTGAACCACCCATCTGGTCACTTCTCTTGTTTTCCCTCCCACTGCCTGACATTGTCAGTCATCTCTCCTTCATGACACTGTGAGCTTGCGAGTAGAATTATGTCTTGCTCTTGTTTTGTAGAGTAAGTGTGCCACGACCCAGGGATGGTGATAGCAGCTAGGAGGGATGGGGAAGAAGGTCTAAGAAGGCCTAAAAACACAATTTCATTAATGTTATTCACATCTTCTCCAACTTTATTTTTTAGTCTATTTTGTTTGCCAAAGAGCAAGAGGGATAAAAGTCTCTAGTTATTTCTCTGCCAATTTATCCTTGGAATTCTATGTATTTTGATGTATATTTTTATTTTTGATTACTGTGTATTATTATTAATGTTAGCTGTTTTTATTATTATAAAATGAGCGTTTTTACCCAGTTTCATGCAGAGGAAACTGCTATTTGAACCAGTATTGCTGTTCTTTTTCTCAGATTTGTTTGAAAACTGGTTCTATGGGATTGCAGCATAGTCTAACTGAGCCTTGTATATCCACTAATGGCCAGAGAAACTGCCTTCTCAAGATAGCATTGAAACTATAGTTAACAGTAGAACAGGTCTAGAACTCTAGCTTCCAGTCCCCAATTTGAATGTTCTTTCTGCTATACTCGATGTCAGATGGAGATGGTTAGAATGGGTCTGTTTGATTAATTATTATTATTATTTTTGTTTTGAGAGAGGATCTGGCTCTGTTGCCCAGAGCCAGAGTGCAGTGGTACAATATTGGCTCACTGCAGTCTCAACCACCTGGGCTCAAGTGATCCTCTCACCTCAGCCTCCTGAGTATCTGGGACTACAGGTGCACACCATCATGCTTGGTTAATTTTTGTATTTTTTATAGAGATGGGGTCTCGCTGTGTTGCCCAGGCTTGTCTCAAATTCTTGAGCTCAAACCATCTGCCTGCCTTAGCCTTTCAAAGTGCTAGGATTACAAGTGTGAGCCACAGTGGCTGGCCTCATTTTTTTTCTTAAATATTGCATGAACAATGGTGATAATCTGAGAGAATGTGTCTTTGGGACTTACCAACCTCAGTGGACTGAAACCATAGCATGAAAGAGAGTGGATTTTAGCACAGAATGGGTGGGAGGGAGTGGGTCACACCATACCATACCACCTGTGAGTTCTGCTCCAGCTGTGCGGTCTCCAGGATTTCATGGTGACCCATCTCCATGACCTCCTATGCTTTTTGTTTTTTTCCGTTTGCTTGCAACACAAAATCTTTGCTCAAAGGCTGCCTAATAAAACTTGCAGTTTTATGAAAATTATTGCAACATCTTGAAAGTTTTATTCTGAAATTTAGTATTTTCCTAAAAATAGTGGATTTAGTCAACATTTTTATACTTATTAACACATGATTATATGTAGCATTCTTCACAATTTAAAAACATCTCCCCCTTTAACTATAAATTCTGAATGTTTTTCATTCCTAATGAGGTACTTGCCTTTGTGTTCTCTCTTTCTCTCACTCTCTTACCCTCCTTCCTCTTATCCTTGGCAGAAGTTTTTCTAGTTTATATATAAACTATTTAATTTTATTGTCAATTCTGCTTAATTATGGTCTACTTTCATCTTTGTTAATTTCATTATTCTGCTTTCTGTGGGTTTATTTCATTTTTAAGTTTCTTTGATTGAATTCTTAGTTTATTTTTTAGTTTTTCTTTTTTTTAAAAAAAACAAAATACTTTGGGCTATGCATTTTCCTCTGTGTGCAGTTTTGGCCATGATTTTTCATGAGTTTCAGTAATTATTTTTCTGGTTGTCATTTTTTTGTAAGTACTCAATTTGCAGTTCTGATTTTTAAGTGATTGATTTGTTAATTTGTTAAAATTTAAGAGATTACCTTAAATTAGTCAGTTTGGTTAGAAAAGTGATTTGAACAATTTTTGCCTTTTAGGATGCTGGAAAAAAATTTCATTTCACATCTTCTTCAAACTTCCTAATTTTGTTTTGTTTTGTTTTTTTTGAGATGGTGTCTTACTCCATTGCCCAGGCTTAGAGTGCAGTGGCATGATCTTGGCTCACTGCAACCTTTACCTCCTGGGCTCAAGCCATCCTCCCAGTGCAGCCTTCCCAGTAGCTGGGATGACAGGTGTGGCACCATGCCAGACCAATTTTTTTACTTTTTTGTAGAGATGATGTTTTGCCATGTTGCCCAGGCTGGTCTCAAACTCCTCAGCTCAAATGATCTGCCAGCCTCAGGCTTTGGCTTCCCAAAGTATTGGGATCACAGGCATGATCCATTGTACCTGGCCCTACCTTGTTTATTTTTTAGTCTATTTTATTTGCCAAAGAGCAAGAAGGATACGTTAAAATCTTTAGCTATAATTATTTTTCTGCCAATTTTTCTTTGGAATTCTAATACTTTAAAATTTATATTTTTGATGTATTTATATTTATGATTACTATGTATTATTAATATAAATGTTAGCTCTTTTTATTATTATAAAATTAGCTTTTTTACCCAGTTCATGCATTTTTTTACTTTTAACTTTACTTTGCCTACTATTAGTTTTGTGACCTCTGCCTAATTTTGGTTTATGTTTTTCTCATAATCCCTTATATATCTTTTTGCTTATGATTTTTTATTTGGGTGTTTTTAAAAAACTGTTTATTGAGGTGTAGTTTACATACCATAAAATTCATCCATTTTCAGTGTGCACTTCAGTGATTTTTCATAAATTCATGGAGTTATGGAACATCTGAGTGTTCTTTTAAATAGCATACATATTTTCAATCTAACATGAATATTTTATTCAATTCCCTTTTAATGGGAGAGCTTAACTTATTTACGTTTATTGTTATAGCAGATATTTTTGGTCATGGATCTGTCATCTTGTTCTATTTTTTTATTGTTTTTAATTTCTTTTATCTGTTGTATTTTTGTATAAAGATGTTTGCTTTAAATCTTTCAAAATATATTGGAATGTATGTATCTTCCTTTTTTTTTTTTTTTTTTTTTTGAGGCAGAGTTTCGCTCTTGTTGCCCAGGCTCAAGTGCAGTGGCACGATCTCAGCTCACTGCAACCTCCGCCTCCCAGATTCAAATGATTCTGCTGGCTCAGCCTCCCGAGTAGCTGGGATTACAGGCATGCGCCACCACACCCAGCTAATTTTTGTATTTTTAGTAGAGATGGGGTTTCTCCATGTTGGTCAGGCTGGCCTCGAACTCCTGACCTCAGGTGATCCGCCCACCTCAGCCTCCCAAAGTGCTGGGATTACAGGCGTGAGCCACCACGCCCAGTGTATATACCTTCTTTTAAAAAAAATTTTTTTTTCATTACAAGGAATTGAAATTTTATTCCAGGTATTTATTTATTTAATTTTTTTTTTCCTTCTAACTTTTATTTTAAGTTCAAAGGGTACATGTGCACATTCATTAGATGGGTAAATTGCATATTCCTGGGGTTTGGTGTATAAATTATTCTGTCATCTAGGTAGTGAACATAGTACACATAGGTAGTTTTTTTCCCTACTCTCCACCCTCAAGTAGTCCTAGTGTCTGTTGTTCCCTTCTTTGTGTCCATGTGCACTCAATGTTTAGCTCCCACTTATAAGTGAGAATATGCAGTATTTGGTTTTCTGCTCCTGTGTTAATTCACTTAGAATAATGGCCTCCAGCTGTATCCACATTGTTGCAAAAGACATGATTTTGTTCTTTTTTCATGACTGCATAGTATTCCATGGTGTGTAGGTATCACGTTTTCCTTATCCAGTTCACCATTTTGGGGCATCTAAATAGTTGGTTTGATGTCTTTACTATTGTGAATAGTGCTGTGATGAACATACATATCCATGTGTCTTTATGGTAGAATAGAATGTATATCTTCTTTAATATTATTATTAAATTTTCTTCAAAAAGTTTTTTTAGCCTATATTTCTATTAGCGTCAGTCATAAGTGGAAGCCCTATTTCTGTTTGACACAATAGTTTTATAAAATTTTGCCTTACATCATTCCTTTACTTTTCTTTGTTCTGTTGCCATTTCTTAGTCTTTTTAAATAATAAATTTGGCTACTATATCCAGACTAATATAATTGTATCAATTTTTCATATATCTTCCATTTTGATCATTATTTTTAATATTTAAGTTTTATAGTCATATTGATTATTAGGCTTACCTCTATTTTGATTGGTTTTAGTGTTCCTCACTAGTCCCCTTTATATTATGATATCTGCATTTGAAGTTTTTAATTTTGCTTTATTTTTCTGGTGTTGGATTGCATTTTTAATAATCTTGTCAAGAAGGGTATATACGTCCTATGTTTTCTGACACTTTGAATACCTTAGAGTCTTTCTCTGAGGTCTTCCTTTACAAAATAGTGGCTATCAAACTCTTAGGCCATACCCTTTTCTAACTATTTAGACATTGCTCAGTATATTCTAGCATTTAATGTTGGGATAGGAAAGTTTGGGTATACCTATAGTTTCATCAATTATTCCTGGAACATTATAAGCTTCCCCCACACCCCCAAAATACATAATGGACATATAAAATTTGCATACATTTCTTCAGCTCAGAAAAATGTTCCTGTATTACATTTTTAAATGCTTCTTCTATTATATTCCTTTGTCTCTCACCTCTGTGTTCTAGGGAGCATCTCAAGCTTGCGCTCCACACAGTGGTTGCAGTTTCCCCCTGGTTGCTGTGTGAAGAATGGACTGGAAAGTAGCTTGAGATAGAGTGTAGCAGAAATGCAACTGGGAGAGCAGTTAAGGTGGCTCTTACACAGACATGAAAAGGAAATGAGCATGGCTCAGACCAGGAGGGTGGCAGTATAGATGGAAAGAAGTGAATGAAATTGAGATGCATTTTAGAAGTAGTTTTCAGTGTTGCTATAAACGTGTTTCCTTTATGTTGCCTCTCTAGGTCTTGTAGTAAGAGGCAGGGGAGGCTGCATAGGGGCTGTTAGCAGAAGGTCATCTTTAACTGGAAGTCTGCTAACAGATGTGACAAATGTATAGGGAAGAGGAATCCTAATAGCTGGGCATTTGCAAAGTGCTTAAAAATTTATACAGTGATGTCTCATTTGCACCTCTTATTCAAAGGTGGTTGACAGTGCAGACAGAGCTAAGAAAACTAAGGTTCTGGGCAGTTCACTGACTTGCTTGAGGCCACTAGTTAGTAGAAAAATAATGACCTCATCTTCTGTTCTTCAGGGGAGTGGATTTTCTACTTTCCCAGTATACTGAGAGCCTTTTTTGTCCATAGGGACTTTGGAATTATTATGTCATTGAAGGAGGTGGAGGCAGAGAAAGGTGGTGGATCAACTCAGCACACAAAGCTGGGCCCCTTTCCCCCACCCATTGACCAGCACAGCTCTGCTTTTGCCTGTGATGTTTTTTAAATTTCCAAATATGATTTTTTTTTGGAGACAAGGTCTCATTCTTGTCGCCAAGGCTGGAGTGCAGTGGGGCGATAGCTCACTGCAACCTCTGCCCCATGGGCTCAAGCCATCCTCCCACCTCAGCCTCCTGAGTAGCTGGGACCACAGGCATGTGCCACCAAGCCCTGCTAATTTTTGTATTTTTTTGTAGCGATGAGGTCTCACCATGTTGCCCAGGCTGATCTCGAACTCCTGAACTCAGGCAATTTGCCTCCCTTGGCCTCTGAAAGTGCTAGGATTACAGGCATGAGCCGCCGTGCCTGGCCTTAAATATGAAATTTTTGATTTAAAGAAATTCTGTTGCCTTTGGGTTTGATGGGTCTGTGGCTTTAATACAAAAAGCACTTGAATGCTCTCCACTCTCTTAATCTAGATTCTGACCAAGCACACCACCAAATGGAAGTGGCATGACAACCATGAGATATGTTGTGCAGTTCCTAGTTCAGCTCCACTGAGCTGGTGTTTGGAAAAGACTTTCTCCACCCCTGGCTTGCATCTGTCCTTGGCCTATACACTGCCTTTTGCTTTTTTTCTTTTTTTTTTTTTTTTGAGACAAAGTCTTGCTCTGTTGCCCAGGTTGGAGTGCAATGGCGCGATCTTGGCTCATTGTAACCTCTGCCTCCCGGATTCAAGCAATTTTCCTGCCTCAATTTCAGCTGGGATTACAGGCACCAGCCACCATGCCCAGCTAATTTTCTGTATTTTTAGTAGAGACAGGGTTTCACCTGTCAGGCCGAGGTAGGAGAATTGCTTGAAATCAGAAGGTGGAGGTTGCAGTGAGCCTAAATTGCGCCATTGCACTCTAGCCTGAGTGACAGAGTAAGACTCTGTCAAAAAAAAAAAAAAAAAAAGAGATTCATCATATTGATACCTGCATCTGCAGTTGTTCCTTTTTGATTGCCAAGTGGTATTCTGTTGAATGACTCTGCCACAGTTTGCTTAGCTAGTCTATTGCTGCTCAGTGTCTGTCATCATGAATTAAGTGGCTGTGAACTCTCCCTTTTGTTTTTGCTGTCCCTTATTTATTTTTTTTGAGACAGAGTCTCACTCTGTTGCTCAGATTGGAGTGTAGTTGTGCGATCTCGGCTCACTGCAACCTCGGCCTCCTGGGTTCAAGCGATTCTCCTTCCTCAGCCTCCCAAGTAGCTGAGATTACAGGCGCCTGCCAACCATGCATGGCTAATTTTTCTATATTTAGTAGAGATGGGGTTTCACCATGTTGCCAGGCTGGTCTGGAACTCCTGACCTCAAGTGATCCACCCGCCTCGGCCTCCCGAAGTGTTGAGGTTACAGGCGTGAGCCACTGCACCCGGCAGTCCTCTATTTTCTGCCCCTGTTTCCAGACCCCTCCCCTCTTTGTTTCCAGAACACCTTCAGAATGCACGAGTAAAATGGAGGTGATAATTTCCAACTCACAGGATTGCGGTGGGAAGAAACTGAGACCATCTATAAAAGTCTTCCAGTTCAGTTCCTGGCACACAATGGGCCTTCAATAGGTGGTGGTTCTTATTAGACAGAATACACACAAAGGCTTCTCTCTGTGAGGCTTTTTGTGATTGGATTTCTGTGATATATGCTTGCTCCCTGGCTTTTCCCAAGTGAACCCCCACCTATGTGCCTTCATTTATTCCCCTAAAATCTCACCCTTTCCTCATGAATTAAATAAGGATACAAATATAAACTTTCCCAGTATTATTGGAAGAGAATGCTGAGGAAAAATGATAGCAGAAGAGTTTGCAAAAGAAATAGCATCTTCTTTTTTTTTTTGTTTTTTTTCCACACTACTCGAGCTTTGCAAGAAATTGCTTCGAGATCCTTGGATGAGAAAACTGTATTCAAAAGCCAAAAGCTACAGTTTGAGGGATATCCTTTTCCCAGACCCATTAGCTGCCATTCAGCTAGGACTTAGCAGTTTCCACTGGAGCATAAAGAAGTTTATTTTACTATTTTAATTTGGTGCTGCTTTATTTACCCTGTTTGTGCTAACCCAAATTTGGCAACCCCTCTGTACTCCAAGTGCTAATTTAAGTGACATATTTCCGTTCTGCCTGGGAAGAATACACAGAAGAGCTGAAAGACGTGTGTTTATAATTATAAGGTACCGTGTTGGCTCAAACAACATCGCATAGCATATGGGAACTATGTGGGCTAGTTAGCAAAAGTTTATGCTGAAGCCTGATGCTGTTTGGCTGAGTTTTGTAAACTCAGAGTTGTTAAGTTGTATCTAAGAAGACATGGGCTGAGTCAATTTAATATTTCCAGGCTGGTCCGTTGTGGTGGTAAGGACGGCCCCTTTTCTTGGCTTGAAAGCTCGGAGGACTTGGATTCTGTGCTGTAGCTAGTAGATTTTGTTGGGATAAGAGAGGCAGGCTGTTTTCTTCCAGCACAGTCTTAGAATCTGAACATGAGTGCTTGGCCCCAAGCTGGCTAAATCTGGCTTTTAATTTTTCTTCCCAGATTGACATTGAAGAGGGTTCTTGGATTATACTGAACATTGCTCATTTTAAGCTTTCTGTTTAAAACAACATTACATATGATCTTGTAAAGTTTTGACTTAACAGATCTTTCTTATTATTATATAACAATCCACATATAAAAGGGTATTTTCAACTCAGAAGAAGGATGTGCTGGTATAGAAATGGGTCTATTGATTATGTGTGTGTGTGTGTGTGTGTGTGTGTGTATAACCCATAGTTCTGTATTATATACATGCAGGTGTATAAGGACATTTATTTACATAACATGACTGACTGTGTAAAACTGGAGTTTCAGTAAGATGTCGTTGTACACCTACTGCGTGCAGGTAAATTAGATCTTGCTTCCTGATCTCAGGTTTCCTTTTCTACCACAACCTTCAAGGCTGGGAAGAGGAGATGACAGGAGAGAGCCACTAGGGACGGAATCCCCAAGCCAATCCTAATGCAGCTTTAGACTCTAGAAGTTGACCCCTAGGCCAAGTGAACGAGTAGAGAGGAAACCCATTAGCTCTCAGTGGAAGGCTTCCTGGTGAGGCTGCCTTGCTGCTGCTGTTGCTTCTGATGTTTACTCACTGGTGAGTTTAGGAGCAAGGCCACCCATGGCTCTCTTAGCCAGAAAGCCAAATCCACTTAGCTTACGGAACGGGAGCCTCGTGTGCCCATCTTCCCATTATTTACATGGAATACACAATGTCTTTCTATTGCAGGCATACTGGAAAGAGACAAGCTCAGAAATTTAAACTACTTGTAAATGTGGGAGAGTTGTCTGCAAGCCATTTGCGTTGTCATGTATCTGAATCATGTTGATTCCCAAGCGCCTCTGGCATATGAGGCCAAATGGTAAAATGTCTATAGTCGCTGAAACCGCCTGTTTAAGTGGATATTTATTTAAAGAATCAGAGCTTCCTATGCCAAATAACATGCTTTATAAATCATGTCTTTTTTCATCTTTAGAGTGGATTAGATGAGGTCTTGCCCTTTTACAAGTTTGCTACGACACAGATCTTTATAACCCAGATTTGAATGTATTGCAAGCCAAAAGCTTGCCTTGATGTCACATGGGAGATGGTGAAAGCTGCTGTGATGTGGCATTGGCCCATCCTATGAGTTTGTTATCTGTCAACACCCAGCAGAGAAGGGCCTCTTCCTACTACTTCACCACCCATTCCTAATGAGTCACATTTAATTCATCCTTTTCCGTTTCTAAAGCATTCTCACATGCATTTATGCCTGTAATAACCTTCTAGGGAAGCTACCATTAGCCTTATTTTATGGAACACTGAGGCCCAAAGAGGCTAAGACGTTTGTGCGAAGCCAAATATTTTGTCAGCAAGTGACAGAGCCTAGGTTGCCTGACTCTAAGTCCAATGTGCTTTCCTCTACACCACAACCATCCCTTGTATTTGGATATCATATAATTAATTTAGTATAATAGGATGATACAATGTTCCTAGTTTCGTTTTCTGTATTAGTCTTGTTTTGCAGAACCAACGTGGTTGTTTGGAACGAGCTGTGGATTTGGAGTCTAAATAACTGAGTAGGAGTTCTTGCTCTTCCACTATTTAGTTATGCGACTTGGGGCAAATCAATTCTGAGCCTTGGTTTTCCTCATCTGCAAAATGGGGCTAGTAGCAAATGTCTTGTGAATGCTGGAGGATGGTATCTGATAAAGCATTCTGTAAAATAGAAAATATTATGCAAAATGTAAAATGTTGCTCTTATAATTATCTCTCCAACTAGATTCTAGATTCCTGGCTGAATTAGATCACACTGCTTTTCTATTTCTATACTTAGCATAATGGCAGCTACATGGAACTTATTCAATAAATATGAGCAGATGATTTATTCATTGATCAAAGCTGAGATCATGCCTCCTAGTTGCCTTGTTTCTCATCCCCAGCGCATAACGTGGTAACACCCCAGAGATAAGTTTTGGCAGATTAAAATATGTTCCTTAATACATGTATCAACATTCATATTTGTGTACATGGACTTTTAAAACTCATTTAAACATGTGCATGTGTGATCACCTGGAATATTTCTGCATGTTCATGGGGAATTCTCCATTAGTAGGGGCCCACTAATGGCTGGAGCATAGGGAATAATGGAGCCTTGGGAAGATCAAAGCTTGTCTGCTGGTCTCTGGTCATCGTGGCTCTGTGGGCAGCTCTTTGATGAGCCCAGGGCTCAGAACTGTGTTAAGAGCCCCAGGGTGGGAGCGTGTGCTCTCTCCTCTTTATTTCCCTTCTATCTACACTCCCCAACCTGCTATCCAGTGAGTGGCCAAATGGATCCATGGGCAAGAAGTGCTAGTCTGGGAGGGACCAGCAATCCTGAGGGATTAGGTGTTTTGAAAAACCACTGGACACCACTAAGCTGTCCTTGGAATGTACCTATGTTATGAAAAAATTCAGTGAATTATGAGAGTCTCTATAAGAAGCCTAGCAAATTGGTAGATCTCCTCAAGACATGACAATGAAGATGTTTATGAGTTTGTATATTACTGTAGTATATACCCGTGTGGTTGTGTGTCTGCGGACATACGGCTACTACCTGGATCCACATGAATTCTTAAAGCCCCTGAGGGCAAGGGCTTCTAGGGAACACATTGAAAGCCTTTTGGAGGGCATTGGAATGGGGGTGGGTTCTTACGCAGTTTGTGTTAGAGCAGAGTAGCACGATACAGAAGCATTCAACCTGGAAGTTAGGAGACCTGGGTTCTGGTTTGATTGTATTATTCTGTTAAAACTTAACCTTTGCGTGCTTCAGTTTCCTCAGCTGAAAAGCCAAGGCAGGAATCTTCACTCATGACTGTTGAAAGGCATGGATATGATACCATTCATAGACGTGCTTAGAAATCTGTAAAGGGTTGAGCACACAAAAGGTGATATGATGGTTGTGTTTTGAAGGCGTAAATGACTTGGAGAGCCAGCCGTAGAGTGAGGAAGAGGAGGACTCTTGAGACTGCTTGGGGTCATCTCCCATACTGCTTACAACTGTGTGACCTTGAGCAGACTACTGAGCCTCTCTCTGTGCTTCAGTGTCCTCATCTGCAAAATGGGGGGAAATAATAGTACCAACCAGTGTTTGAGCACACAGTTAAGGTCTCAATATATAATATTTATATCATAAGATACACCAATAATAACAATTTTAAAAAACTGACTTTTAAATAAAACATATTATAAATGTTATTATTGATGTATCGTATGATATAAAACAATACAAAATGTTTAATTTTATTTAATATAAAAACATCTCTATATCTGTGATGTTCATATACGTATCATATTATCCATATCATATATAACTAAGATTATTATCCAATAAATATGACTCTTTGGTAAGTCAGATTCTAACATTGTTGCTCTCTCTGTCCTTACCCTCACCTCTGCTTCTTTAGCCTTATCTTCCTCTTCTACTTTTATGAGAAAGATGCAAATTATCATTTTTTTTTTTTTTAAATTCCAAGGTAAAATCTAGACCAGTGGTTTTGGGATTGTGCTCAGCAGAGCCTCATGGGTTACAGAAAAGTGTCACAGAGCTGGTGGGGGTGGTGTGATGGCCAGGTAGAGGCCTGGGCTCCCCATTTTGCCTTTGGCAGAGCCTTTGTCCACATTGGGCTTCTTTATATGATTTTATTTAACAAGAGAGTTCAGTTGCTTAAAAAACTTGGAAACTGCTGGCTTACAATCAACTCTATTCTTATCAATTCAGCTTTTATCTTAGGAACCGTCTCCACCCAAGTCTATTACAACTGACAGAGTATTGTTAGTGATGTTGTTGAACCACAGAGTATTGTGCCATCCCCCTAAAAAGTCAGTTTTTTTATCACACACCGGGGCCTATCATGGGGAGGGGGGAGGGGGGAGGGATTGCATTGGGAGTTATACCTGATGTAAATGACGAGTTGATGGGTGCTGACGAGTTGATGGGTGCAGCACAACAACATGGCACAAGTATACATATGTAACAAACCTGCACGTTATGCACATGTACCCTAGAACTTAAAGTATAATAATAATAAAAAATAAAATAAAATAAAATAAAAAGATATTCGTAATTCCATCAAAACTATAGCCTGACTCTTATTATAAGTTGGGCTTTATACAAGAGCTAAATTATCAATTAATGTGTTATAATATGCTTCTTTGAATAAAGAAGAAATGGTAATTACCTACTAGACCTTTTCTAAAAAAAAAAAATAGTTGTTATTATTGGTGTATCATATGAGGAAAGTAGAATAATCCAATTGAAAAAGATTTATAAAATAAAGGTTGACATAAAAATGAACTCTCAAATAACCAGTAAACAGCCCACTGAATTTAACCAAGATTTTCACACAGCCAAGCATCAAGTAAGGTGTATATATTGAGAACCTGGTGAGTTTGGTGCCATGGTGGACATGACAGAACTGCCCCTGTCTTTGGGAGTTTATAATCTAGGGAGGGTGACAGTTTGGGGGCACTTAACAGCAATTCAAAAGACATGTGATTTCACCTTCAACAATGCGTCTGTAAATACGACAGCCCAGTGAGAGAGAAGTTAGAGTAGACCGCGTTAGTAGTAGAAGAAAGCTTCATGAAGGAGCTGGGAGTTGAATATGGGTAGAATTTAAGTAGGTGAGGGGCATTTTAGGTGAGGGCTATTGTGTGAACAAAGGCAAGGAAGGTAGACCCAGCTTGATAAATATAAGCATCCAACAAGAGACTTGATAGAGTCAGAGACAACTGTTATCTGAAACATAAGCTTCAAGAAGGCAAGAACCATGGCATATGCCCAGCATATAGTAGTTGCTCAACAAATATGAGTTGTAGAAACGAATGCATATCTTAAGCCTATGTCACACGTAATCATTAAGCTCATGAAACCTTCCCACCAACACCTCATGTACTTTTTTTGTCTTTTTTTTTTTTTTTTTTGAGACAGGGTTTCACTCTGTCACCCAGGCTGGAGTGCAGTGGTGTGATCATGGCTTACTGCAGCCTCAGCTTTCTAGGATCAGGTGATCCTCCCACATCAGCCTCCCCAGTAGCTGGGACTACAGATGCATGCTACCATGCCCAGTTAATTTTTGTATTTTTTGTAGAGATGAGTGTCTCCCTATGTTGTCAAGGCTGGTCTCAAACTCCTGGGCTCAAGTGATCGGCCTGCCTCAGCCTCTGAAAGTGCTGTGATTACAGGCATAAGCGACTGTGTCTGGCCTCACTTACTTGTTTAAATAGCAAGATTCTCACACTTCCTGTCTACCTCAATTTCTCCTCTCCTGGCTGAGCCATGAATAATCTTTCAGTGAATGTCAGGGATTTGAGAATGACCTTTACTATATATCTGGTCCAACACTTTGTTTTACGGAGGAGGAAACTGAAACCCAGAGAGGTTAAGTGACTTACCCAAGGCCACACAGCCATTTAGTGGCAGCACTATAGT
The DNA here is from genome assembly GCF_047675955.1 of Chlorocebus sabaeus. Classification (NCBI taxonomy): domain Eukaryota; kingdom Metazoa; phylum Chordata; class Mammalia; order Primates; family Cercopithecidae; genus Chlorocebus; species Chlorocebus sabaeus. The sequence continues at coordinate 25,577,892 of NC_132911.1, read as the reverse complement.
GTTTTTTTTTTTTTTTCTGTTCAGAAGTCTGACTTCTCAAGTATGTGCCTGGCGTTGTCATTAGGGCCAGGTTGACTCTGGAAACCTCTCTACTTCCCCAGAACATTGGTTCTACATTGCTGTCTGGAGGCCTCCCACCTGGGTTTATTGATAGGGAAATTTTATGTGGATATCATATGCAAGTAAACCTGTGGCACTGTATATTTTATATATAGCCACTGGGTATTTCAGAGACGGCTGCAGCTAAATTCCCAGCCAATTCTAAAGGGCACTCTTACACTTGGTATTGGTAGAGAAGTGAGGGGAGGCCTAGATGCATGGAACCCTGGAGGGCTTTGAGACCTTGTTGGAGGCTTGAGTTATCCTGGTTAATTTCCAATTTAGTAAGGTTCTTCCTGGTTGCAGCCCATGCCTTGCTGAGTTCTGTTTTATCACTTTTCAAATATACAGTAATCCCCTGTCTCCCTTAAGAGCAGAGTTTACGGTCCCTAAGATCTTCTGGAGACAGAAGAAAGATACCTTTTCCTTTGCTTATTGTAGAGCCATGATTTTTTTTTTTTTAAATTCAGAAGCTGAGTTTTTAAAGAAGTTTCTCAGTTTCAGGAGGTGGGTGGATAAAAATCTTTGAGAACACCCAGGAAGGGTAACTGCGGATCTGAGCTGTGCAGATCTCACTCTATAAAAATCTCAAGGCCTCCATTGGAAGGAAAAACCTTGGGCTGTTCCCAAAATGTAGATATCAAAGAACACCGGGCAAATTTCATTACCTGGAAGCTGGGGGTTTCTGAGGTGCAATCAGGCAAATGGGTCTTATGGATTTTTTTCAGGCTCTGTGCCTTGTAAATGTTGGAAAACCTGGATTTTGGGGTATGTTTACATATGCTTTTAATTATATAGTGAATGCAACTGTGTGCTAATCTGACATTCTCATTAAGTCAGCCAATATTGTTTCAGTAAAACAGTGGTTCACAGTGCTCTGTGAAATGCCTGAGTTGTTACAATCTTCCTAAATTTGGGAGACCCAGGCCCTTCTCAGTTTCACATTCCAGAAATAATTTATTTGGATTCTAGTTTACACACGAGTACACACGGAATCACACAAAGGTACGCACATTCTGGTTTACTCTTTCCTCTCTTTGACCTTGGTACCCGCAACCCTGTGCTGTTACAGGAGAAAGCCCCGCCTGTGGCAGGGTGGCCAGTGTTGAGGGAAGGCCGCTATCCACTACTAAAGAAATGCTTAGCTGTAATTTTTTGGGAAGCAGTCATTGAACAGTTATTTTGGGGTATCTTTTAAATAGCACCCCACTGACATGGAAGGATAAAGTTCGCAAAGCAAAGCTTTTGATTTTTAAATCGACATTGATACCAAGCAGGGAAGTCCTTTGTTATGTCTTCAGCACTCGGGTGTCAGCTGATCCATATGCACCGGTGGGCACACCCAGCGAGTTTTCATAATTCATAAGCAGAGAGGCCCCCGATGAGCAGAGGCTATACACAGCTAGAGCCCGGGGTTGTACTGAGGAAGCTGGGGCCGGCTGGGGTAAATGCTGGGGTTTGGAACTAGGGAGTCCTGGCTTTCCCTGTCATTCCAGCTTCCCCGGTAGTGTTAGGAACCCACAACCTAGTACCAAATTAGTTCCCGGTAGACGGCTGGGGATGAGGGCGGGAGAGTGAATGACGCTTTCTCATTGGAGGCAGTGCTGAGCCTGGAGTCAGAGAACTTGTGTTTAAGGTTTTCTTTTAGATTATAAAATGAAATAACAAAAAAGTCTGAAGCATAGAAGAAGAAAAAAGTCGCTGTAACTTTCAGCCCTTTAGCATCATTATTTTCACTTTTGTGTGTCCCCTTCTGTCTTTTTCACAGGCGCATTTTAACATGTTTGAGTCCACACGATTTTGTGGTGTTATTTTAACTTTCACACTGAATGATGCACATTTTCCATGCTCTCATAGACTCTTCATCTTTTTAAAATGAGAAATACTATTCCATTGGGTGGGTAGATATGACATAATGTACATGACCATTTCTACACTGTTTTTGATATATGGGAGTTCCGCCTTTGGCTTGTAAAAATGCTGTGATTTGAATGTGCTCGTGCATGCGGAGAGGATGCGTTTGTGATTCCTGGTTCCACTGGAGATTGGCTAAGTGATTTGTAGAAAGCCATTGGACCGCTTTGAATCTTATTTTTTACCAGATAATTGAGATTATTATACCTATTTTACCAACAAATATACGCCTTATCCATAGAAATTTATAAATTTAACATAATTTATAAAAATATATTGATATATAATTATACATTTGTATATACTATGTTTACATATGTTATAAAATAATAGAGCGCAAATTTTTGCATAGGCCACTCTTGTATGTTTCTGTTTAATTACATGGTGGGTTCTATAGTCTGAAAACCAAAATAATTTAAATCACCCTGAACTTTAAAAAAAGAATATAACACTTTCCCCCACCACCTCCCAGAGGTAGAGCGGAGAGAAGGTGCTGGGAAAATCGGGCAGCACGGCTATGTTACCATTGTTAAAAGGTTAGGGGCCACAGAGTAGCTTTCATGGTCTTGGAAGGTGGTATAAACGCAGATCAATGAAATTGGCATACAGTTCTCCAACCTCCTTTTAGATAGAAATTTCCTTCAGTGTCCTGCCCATGGAGTCTTACATTAAAACTCTTCCCCTGGGAATGATCTGATTTTCACCTTTCACTCCCCATGACCACTTTTTGGTGGAGGTTCAAGGGGCAAGGAGTGAGGAGGAGGGTGAAGGGATGAGGGGGCGGGGCCACAGTTCTCTGGCTGAGGCCTGTGCTGTGGACTCCAGCTGACATAGTGTTCAGGCTCAGTCCCACCCAGCCAGTGTTCTGGGAACTGGGAGAATCAGCAGTTCAGTGTGGGTGTTCTAGGCAGTTTTCTCACCACTTCCCATTTAGCAAATGTCTGAAGGAATAGCTCACAGAATTGGCAGTGGAGTTCAGAACATTGGAGTATGGGAAAGAAGAACTTCAGCTGTTTTTGAAGTGTAAATGGGAACTGAAGCCCAGGTGTCTGAGAGCAGAGAACTAAAAATGCCCATCCTAATCCAAACTCGAATTGGGTCAACTTTATATATAATATAATTATATTATAATATATATATATAATATATATAATATATATAATATAATATAAATAACTTTATATATAAATCACAGGAAACCTCTCTCCGTGACAAATGCAGCCAGGTACCTTTTGTAAAATTTAGTTCATGAGCTATGTTAGACTCTACCAGACAGCCTTTGGTTCACAGAAAATTTTATTCTATTATCCAGTCATGAAACCCTTAATTTGCATTTAACTGTCAGATTATTTGGAAAATTTACATCTAGATCTTTCCATTTAAGGAAACGAGAACTGAGCATCTATTCCATATACTGTTTTGCTGGATGAATAACTGCACAGATTTTTTTTTTTTTTTTTTAAGATGGAGTCTCACTCTGTCACCCAGGCTGGAGTGTAGTGGTGCCATCTCAGCTCACTGCAACCTCTGCCTCCCAGGTTCAAGTGATTCTCCTGCCTCAGCCTCCCTAGTAGCTGGGATTACGGGCACCTGCTACCACTCCTGGCTAATTTTTGTATTTTTGGTAGAGACAGGGTTTTGCCACTTTGGACCAGGCTGGTCTCAAACTCCTGACCTCAGGTGATCCACCTCGGTTTCCCAAAGTGCTGGGATTATAGGCATGAGCCACCACATCGGGCCTTGCACAGGTTTTTACACTGGAAAATGCAGATGCATGTTGTCTGACTGCATTGGTTCACGCATTTCCCTCCCACTTCTATTGCCCTATCCATTTCATTTTGGAACCCAGATGCTTCATTTTGCCTTGCAACAATTGACATGAATCACAGAGCATCAACTTCATACTCTTGATACAGTGCTAGGTGAGGGAAGATGGGATAGGGGCAGGAATCTGGCCAAGGTCTAGGCCACTCCTGCTGGCTAGAAGTTAGAAGCAAGGAGATGAAAAGAAATGCACGTGCAAAGAGAGTGACGCAAGACAGCAGAGCATTGAGACCTCACTGTGTGGTTGGCACAAGGTGGTGGCAGTCAAAGCAAGGATCATCAGGGAGGGTGAGAAAGGAGGCTTCTGAGGCAGAGCAGGGAGGAGCAAGGCTTAGAGAGGAACAAACAAGAGGTGTTCCTCAAGTTTCAGGCAGAAGCAAAGCCATTCCTGGAGCTGGGAACCAAAACTGTGTGGTAGTTGAAGTTCTCTGCTCATGGACTTTCTACCACTGAGCTGGTTACACCTTCCCCAGGACAGGTCGCAGTTACTCCAGGGGTGAGGGGGCCACCCCCCACCACAGTGCTGGGGTTGCAGTTTTCTCATGGGTTCCCGATGACACTCCTCCCCCACTGCTTTCCTCCAAGGCATTTAGCATCTTTTTTTTTTTTTTTTTTTTTTTTTTTTTTTTTTTTTTTTGTGGTGGTGGCCTCCCAGTGTCATTAGGCAAGTCAAAGGTCATCGGTCTAGAAATTGACACACTTGACCCATTTCCTTTCTGCGCTGGACCTGGAGTCTGGAGCAGCTCCCCCTGGGACCATGTGAAGGGCTTGAAGCCGAGTCTTCAGTGCTTTCTTCCCATGAGATGTATAATTCGATATTTATTGCCTCTCTCCCCAACAAGGTCTATGGTGCCACTGGGATCCATTCGGTAAAGAATGCTGATCCCCTTTATGAATTTTTGATGGTGGAGGAGGAGCATTGGAGGCCACTGGGGAACCTTGTGAAATGGAAATGTTTTTTCTTTTTGATCTTTCTTTTTCTTTTCTTTCCTTCCTTCTTTCCAGCATGCTTACTGTTGTTGCAATGTCTGGACTTCTCTGAATGTCCTTCTCTTTAAAAGAAGGAAGAATCATAGTTCTTTAAAGCAGCAGCCTCAACACCTCCTTACACATTTAACTGTGTTTGCAACAACAGTGGAAACTTTATTCAGGAAGAGAGATGTTCAGGTCAAGAAACAAAAATTCAAAATAAAACAGAGCAACAAATAAGGTTCACTCTGGAATGGGAGAGGATAAAGGATGCCCCTCCCACCCCCGCTGTTCCGTTTTTTGGTGGTCTGAGGGGGTAGCACTCAAGGGACTGAGAGAATCAGGATCTGTATTTCATTGCTGAGAATTTGACAGCTACAGTGCAAAGCAATACAGTCCTGCTTTTTATTAGCCTGTGTGAGTCCAGCACAGAATGAAGCTCTTTTTTTTTTCTTTTCATTTTTCAGAGGTAGAAGTTTTTGCCAAACTATGAGATGATTTAACCACAATTTCCTTCCTGAATTTTTTTTCTAAAAGGGGGGAGGGGATAGTTGGGTGGGTGTTATTGTTTAATACGATTTAAACAGGGTCTCTATTTTGTGGCCGGAACAGCCTTTCATGCCCTTTATCTGTACTGGGATTTCAGCTGGGTTTTTATTTTGGTGACATATGGCCCATCGTATAATAAAAAGAGACGAACCATTCAGATTTAATTTGAGCGGCTAAGGACGTCAGAAGGGCTGCAAGGGGAGGCTGTACCTGAGCTTTCATTTGTTTAAAAAAAATTGTGCAGAGAAGTTGAGAAGGTGACTTTTGGAATTAGTTTGGTTTGGAGGCATTAAGTCCCAGATCAAGAGAGAAGGTCAATTTGTAAGTTTGGGAGATATGCCAGCCCTGCTCGCTCTTTTATTGGAGAATTGCCTGTGGGGCCTTTCAGAGTATCTGCCCTTCAGGGGTCCTGTGTTCCACCTGCTTCCCCCTTAAACAGGGAAATGGGCTTTTAAAAATATTACGCAGCACGCCACAGCCATCTCCTGATCCAAATGCCGTGTGGCATGACACAATGTGACTCGAGGGCCGGGGGCAGGGTGAGGGTTTGCAGCTGCCACACGGAGCCCGTCCGGTGCAGGGACCATTTCTTAGCCCAGCGTGCAGTTCCCTCGGAGGCCACGGCCCACCTGGCCTCCACATACCCTGGCAGCCTGCCCAAATCATTTTCTCTCCTTGCAAACCCAAACACTGTCGTGGAGGAAATGCTTTTTGCATCTGCGGGACACACAGCAACTTGTGATGGTTTTGTGCGCTTTGGGTGTGACAGTGACAGAGTCAGCAAAAAGATTCGTGCAGTCACACGGGAATCTCACCATCGTTTTCTATGTGGATCCTTCACACGAGTGTGTTTTCAGATGAGCTACGGTATTTGGAGAACCCTCCGTGTCACAAGATAAGGGTGCTGCGTGGTTTGAGCAGCCCGTTTTCCAGCCTGAAGCCACTGCAAGCTTCAGAATGAACCCTACCCCTCCTCCCCGGCCCGCCAACGTCAGACCCGTTATTTACCTTCCATGTCTTAATGCGCATCTTTGGCATCGTCTTTTACTAGCTTTCATTACTCCATGGATTGTGTCCACTGTGCACTGAAGGGCCCCTTTGTGTTGCTTCCGATTAACTGCAACGACAGCATTTGATACCACTGCATTTGATACGGCACACGGAGGAAGGCGCCTTGGTTATGTTTCCTTGGGCAAAGCACATGCCATGGTGGGGTTGAGTGTGGGGGTCCCATTTCCTGGGTGCGCTCAGGTTCTGAACCTGCAGCCACAGGGCTAAGTGCGCCTTTCCTCTTTCATTCATGTGGGGCTCAGGAGGGCTGCACCTTGTTTTCTTTAGTTCCCAGAGACAGCTTGGTTTGGACCATTGCTGCGATGCCCCTCATCGCCATCATGGGATAACCAGGATGACCATCTCGGCCGCTCTTCTAGCCAGCTGCCAATAGCATTGCTGATTTATTTGGAGCAACTTGGAGATCCGCTGCTAACAGCCATCTTGATGGGAAACAGCACTATAATTGCTTGGGGAGAAAGGCAGGCATTTAGCAGTCGTAAAAGAAAATCTGCCCACCACCAAACCAAATGCCGCTGCTCTCTGTCCATGTGGTGGCCACCTTACTCCCCACCGGAGGCCCCTGGAGGCGGGCCTGGGGCTTCCCTGGCTTTTTAATCCTCTCCATTTTGAATCTGGGGTTTGCGTGATTCTTTCTTGTTCCTCTTGGGGTAGACCAAGCGCATGGGGAGGGGGCTGCAGTATTCAACGCATGCTTTCTGGGACTTCCAGTGTGACGAGGGTTCGGTGACAGGAGCTTCTGACGCCTCTGGGGCTGCCCAGCAGCCTGTGACCACAGTTGATCAGCTGGGGGTTTATGGTGCTCTCTCCTTCTTCAAAGTGACAACGGGATAGGGCCAAGAAAAAAAAAATTACAGTAAAGCTCAAATCAAACCAAAAGTCAGGCTAGAGGGGAACATAATGAAATAATAACGATCCCTAACTTTTTCCCCTTCTGTGGGCATCACAGAGGTTGCTTTCTTCCCTCAGGTACTCATGTTGTCTTAGTCTCTGTCTACAGTCCCCAACTCACCTTATATTTCTGTAGCTAGGAAAATGTGTCTTTGACACGTGTCACAGAAGAAAACTGTCAGCCAATAGTATTTGTACATCTGCACTTCAGGCAAGGAAGTCAAAGCTGACTTGGAATGAACCCTGTTCATGCCAGGGGTCAGATCAGAGAGGACCACCACTTCCTTGCCAGGGAACAAAGGCATAACTAGCTTGTTTGAAGAAGGTGCTTTCTTCATGCTCCTGACCTCCTTTCTTTCTCTTCTTCCTCCTCCTCTTGCTCTTCTACTTACCTTCTTCTATCGTGGTCAGAACACAGCTAGGGGCAAGAGAGAAAATTCAGGGTTTTGTGGCTTGGCAAATCAATGATCACTCCTCATGCATTTATCAAGCACCCCTCTTCACGTGGGGTGCTGTGTAGAAAATGTGCAAAATCACAGGCCTTACCCCTTTAACTGGGGGAAGGAAGCTCGTGTTTGATAGAGGAATTGGGTTCAGCTGGGCTGAAGTGTCTACTGCTCTGTCCGGGATTAAATGAGACAAACTATGGGGAAGTACCTGATCCACTGGGGGCTTGCGATGTGCACGTATTAAGGGGATAGCTCTGAGACCCCGCCCTGCCCTTCGCTGCACCCCCGAGCCACCTCTCCCTTGCACAGAGGTGCCTGATAGTCAGAGATCCGTGCCAGGGAATGAGGGCAGGCTCTGGGTTTGGAAATGCCTCTGCTGTATTCCCCAATCAGATCTGAGTCAGATAACAGCTCAGACCTGGGAACATGAGATTTTAATGTGAAATGAATAAGTACCCTGAGACTGAAGCTTGTCACTGCTGCACATCTGGAATCACTTACAGCTGGGTAAATTCACTGGGAGCTGCAACTCCAGAGAACATGGAGTTTAAAAGGAGGTGCACAGCGCGTTCCTTTTAATGTCTAAACAGTCTGATGTTGACAAGCCTTTCACATTAACCCCAAAGTGGCAAAGTTTAAACCCTTTATTATCCGATTCTGTTTGGCAAATCATTTAGAGGCTTAAGAGTCTGTGTTTACCGGGAAAAGGCCAATCTTTATTTTTGTCTTCTTCCAACACAAGCAACCCTAATGTGTACACATTTATGTTTACTTAGAAGGTTTAAAAGACCTTCAGCATTAAGTAAGAATCAGGCTAGAGAAAAAAGTTATTTTTTATTTATTTATTTATTTTTAAGAAAGCTCCTCATCTCTTTAGAACACAAAAGGCATGAGCATTGCAAACTCTGGAAACTAGATCAGATTAACAAATAAGTAAAGAAGAAATAGAGGAAATCGTTTCCAAATATTATTAGTCCTCAGTCGAAATATATTGTATCTTGGCAGCTCACCGCAACTCTGTGTCATTTTCCTAAGGATTTGCCCAGAATGTTATGAGTGACTCTAAAGATGGTGAATGGTAGTTTGGGTTCTATTGGGGACTACAAAATATTATGGAAGTTAGAAAGCTTAACAGTCGAGCAGTGCTTAATAACCATCTCTTGGACCTGTTTCCAAATTGGCAAAATTATATAGATCTGCATTACAGCATGTGAAAGAACATGGAAAAAGACTGCAAGTGGTTTCAAGACCTAGATTCAATAATAATTTCATAATTTTAACCACATCCATGAAAAGCGATGAAGACGTTTTAATTCATCTTCATAAAAAGGATGATGCAAGACAGTTGAATTTTTAATTTTCATTGGAGGAGGGTTTTCATAGTAATTGAATTTATTATTATTTCATTTTAAAGAAGACCCCAAACTAAGAACATGGGTAAATCTGACTCTACAGAAGGGATCTCTGTGGACGTTTCTGGCATTGGTTTGAATCCTATCGAAGAAGTTCATAAAGATTAAGATTGCAGCATAGTTTTGACCACAGCTGTTCATCCTTTAGATGTAGTTTTTAACTTTTCTTTGGCAGCTGCTCAAATTCAAATCTGAAATCACCAGTTATCAACTTTGCTGAAACAGAATTTTCAGATTCTGGGATAATTTTCTGCCTATTAACCCTCCTCGGTAATCGTGTGCACTGTGTCATTTTTTACCACTCGGGATACTGTAGAGTTGCTGTAGAAATGAAAATAAAACTTTTTAGAATGTTGCTTGGGAACATAAATACTCATTTAACATAATCCTGCAGGTCTGGGTTAGGCAAGCAAAAGATGAAAGACTCTTAGAATCTTGTTTATACAAAAATATTTCCTATAGCACAGTTTTTAAAACTGAAAATGAAATCAGGTTCTGTACATTTCAAATATTTCATTTAATAAAGCCAGTGCATATGATCGCATATTAAGAACTTGCAAAGCATATTATTCAACTTATAAAGGCTTAGATGTGTACTTAACCCTATCGCACTATTTAACCTGGAAAAATGTGCATCTGAATTTTATCCTAAAGAAGTGATAAGAAAGGAATCTGACACTGCTTTCAGTGTCTGTCTACATTACATTATGTGCCTGTGGTGTGTTTTACTGAGCCCGTTGATTCTGTACCAACTAAACTTCATCGAGAATGAAACCTCCAAGGCCTTTTCAGCTTTGCATGATGTAAACTGCTGTAAAATTTGAAACGTGTATCGTTTCTTTCATTTTCCCCTGTAGTCCCTGCTCCCCGGGCTGAGCAGAGGATGTGATTTTCAGCGCAGTAGCTCCTGTGTTAACAGGAGCTTCTGAGGCCAGGATGTGAAGTTTCATTTTATTTTTTCTGACTTGGGTGTATGGTGTTTTAGGAGTGGGATTTCCAGCCGAGGCTGCAACGGCTTTAACTTTGTGGTCTCTGATTAATCTCTTTGCTTTGTGTTTCTGGTAGAAACACCACCACCACCGAAGGTAACGCTTATTTGAGAAATTGATGTCAGCTTAGTAACAAGAGGGGCGGGGCAGCCGGTAGCTTGATTGTTCTGGATGAGCTATCAGGGATCTGCTGGGAATACTGGTGTTTTGACCCTGATGGCCCTCAAAGTGCTGAGTGTGGAAAATGGGAAGTCTCCTCGGATCTCAAAATGCACAGGATGTCAGAAAAATGCAGTTCTTGGAAAACTGTATTTTTTTGGCTAGAGTAGGATGGGGGGCAGGGGGAGTTTGGCAGGAAAGAAAGCAGGGACTCATAATTATTTTGCTGTCCAAGTTCCAGTGTCTTTATTGTTACTATATTTGTATATCGTCAGAAATATTTTTTTAAAATACTAACTAAAATATGTTCTTTTTTTTTTTTTTTTTTTTTTTTTTAGTAAAGACAGAGCTTCACCATGTTGGTCAGGTTGGTCTCGAACTCCTGGCCTCAAGTGATCCTCCTGCCTCAGTTTCCCGAAGTGCTGGGATTACCAGCATGAGCCACTGTGCCTGGTTAAAAGATGTTCTAAATCACTTAATTGAAGAGCAAAATTTTAACTCAGTTGTTTGTTTAGTCCACACCACATTAAAAGTTCAAACTAAGATTTTACCAAGTTTTCTGGCTCTAGGCACTAATTGATATCTAAATCAGCTTTTCCCAGTCAGGTAAAAGGATAGAAGTTTTCACTTTGATCACTGAGATACTTCTCCAGCAATTGTTTCAGCTATAGTCAGTGTAAGGGGATACAATGTACTTGGATGAAATCTTTCATTTACTCTTACTTTCTGGGGATGGTCAGGCCTGCAGGATGAAGTCACTGGTTGCTCAAATCAGCAGTGGGATGACCAGAAGTCAGTAGGAGATGCTGGCAAGAGCACTAGGTGAGGAGTCTTGGGTCCTGGAGCCTGGTCTGGTTTTGCCCACTCCATCTGTGACCTGTGCCACTTCCCCTTGGTGCTTAGTGAGCTCATTCGTAAAATCAGAGTCAGACAACATGATCTCACCTGCCTCTTCCTAAGATTTGTGTGTTTGGTGAGAACTGTAAAATCTTTTGCATTGTTTCCATTTGGAATTCTCATAGACAGAGATGTGGTACTCAGATCTCACATTTTCTGGAAATGAGCAGAGAGCCCTATAGGTTTTCTAATAGAAATGAAAAGCTTAGGCTGGGTGTGGTGGCTCACACCTGTAATCCCAGCACTTCGAGAGGTTGAGGTGGGTGAATTGCTTGCTCCCAGGAGCTTGAGACCAGCCTGGGCAACATAGTGAGACCCTGTTTTTATAAAAAGTACAAAAATTAGCCATTTGTGGTGGCGCATACCTGTTGTCCCAGCTACTAGGGAGGCTGAGGTGGGAAGATCGCTTGAGCCCAGGAGGTGGAGGCTGCCGTGGGCCGTGATCACATCACTGCATTCCACTTGGGCGACAGAGGGTGACTCTGTCTCAAAAAAATAAAAAGAAAAACAGACTAGCTTCAAGGGGGAAAAACAGTCTAACAAAGCAGACAGATTTGAGGATGGAAATATGATTTGAGAGTTGTTATTTTCTTTTAAGTTAACTTTTATTAGCATGTAGTTTGCATTTTTAAAAAGTTAAATTTGTTCCTTCGCTGACTTTGCCCACCTTTGGAAATTCCACCTCCTCCTAAATTTTCAAAGGGAAGTCCAAAATATTCTTTAACTGTGCATTCAAGCCAGTCCAGTGTGGTAGGAAACAGAAGATCTGCCCTGTAAATATGATCCGGAGTAGAACAGGATCAAAGGCACTGAAACGGCTTCAGTAATATTCTGTTTAGGGGACTGAGGCCGGGCAGGGGAAAGAAAGGTAATTAGCTAAAAGGATGGAATCAGCATTTAAAAATCCCCAAATACGTATCTTAATGTTAACTTTTTATTTTTATTTTTTGAAGTCTGCCCAAGTTCATATTTACCTGTGAGACCAGTTGGCACCTAAGGACAGCCTGGTTCTCTCAGGTAAATAACAAACACTTTGCAGGCCGCCTAATTGTGTTCCATACCCTGGAAACTGCAGGCCTCCCGGGTAAATGCTGTGCTTTGGAAACTCAATGAAAAAGGAACACACAAATGTGCATCCAACTAGAGCCCAGGGCAGAGCCTGCAGAGGAAACCAAAGCTCCCACTCTTGGAGTGGGACAAGGGTGGGTGGGAGTTGGGGAGAGAGGGACTTACTTTGAAATGTAAGGCAAGCTCAAACATGATTTATGAAAAAGGTTATTTTCAAAAAATAAAAATAAAAGCCAAACTACATTGTATTGCATATTGTACCTGCTTGTTTTCATATGAAATATCATCTCCCCTAGTCTTTGAAATATAGCTTGTATTGCCTGTGATTTTACACACTGTGGCCCACTCGGCCCCCATCGCCCCCACGTATACTTTGAGCATGAGGCACAGTGCCTGGGAACATTGGGCCTGGGTCCCGGCTTCCTCATCTTCCTGTGTGACCCTCAGCAAACCACATTTCCTCTCTGGCCTCCTTTTTGTTGGTCTGCAAAATGAGGCAGGGGTTTCCATAGTCTCTTAAATCCTTTTTTTGCTCCAACAGTCTATGAAATAATCCAGGGATTTTGCGTCAGGTTTAAAAGTCGTTATGTGTCCATTAGAAGTAATCTCACGCTGCCCACCCAGGTTCTAAACTTTACTTCCACTGATGTCAGAGGCGGTTCATTCAATCCTCCCAAACCACACCACCCCCATCCAAAGTATACCACCCCAAAGCCACCCCCAGAGGAAAGTGCTGTTTGCTGGCGGAAGTCAGAGGCAGCTCTTCCCATCTCAGACCCAAGGCGAGGGACGGTGCCTCCCTCAATCCCTGGTCATGGGTGAACCAAGTTTGTAATTTTCGGCTCCCTTGGGTTCTGCAAAGGAGGGGACCTTGTGATGTGTGATTGCTGTCATCAGGGAGAGCCTGTCTGACGTGAGGCCTGGAAAGCCTCTCTCCAGGTCAGCATGCTCCTCTCTCTTGATTTCTGCAGCCTAGCTCTCCCCTTTGCATTCCGGGGAACAGCCACGCAGTCCCCACTCTCTGTCCAGGATCCTTGTCTGTCAGCTGGAGCCAGCTCTGCCACCCCCTTGAAGAGCACTAACCTTTTGATTTAACTTTATTTGCCACAGCAGGACTATCACCGAAAGGGGAACAACGCGCCCTGGCCATCTGGCCTTGGCCGCCCGAGGCACCCAGCCTTGCAGCCCAGGGTTCTTGGAGGGGCCGCTGTGAGCTGTAGAGATTCCCACCAGCCTCCCTAGACGGGTGCCCTATTTTTGTTTTTTTGCAAATCAACCTTTTAAAATCCAGATGCAGGCTATAGCCAGTGACTCAGAAAACCATAAATAATACAGCAGCCTTAGCTCAAGGAAAAAAAAAAACAACCACACACACACACACACACACACACACACACACACACACACACACACAAAGGTGTATCTATCATTATACTTAGCCAGTAACAAGCCAAAGGTAAAGTTTTGTGGTTTTTTTTTTCTTCCCCATGCCCCTTAAGCAAGTGTGACAGGCATTAACCTATCAATATTAGTGAATGATTTAAAATACCAACCAACATTTGCCTGCAATAATTTCTGTTGTAAACGGCTCCTTCTGGGCCCTCCTACCAGTAATTCAGCGCTCATAAATCAGAACCCAGAACGCGGTGCTTGGCTCTTGCCCTGGGCAGTTCTCGAGGTCTTTTTTTGGGGGGTGGGGTCTGGAATCCATTCACATTGTAGTGTTTCCCTCTTGTCTCTGCTGCCACCTTCAAACGGGGCACTGAAGAGAACATGGGTCTGCGAAATGAGACTGAACTCTGTTGCCCAGGATGCCTCTGAACTTTATTCTGGTGACAGGAGGTACTGGCTTCTTTTTTCATCACTCTTTCTGGACACACTGCCAAGGAGCTAAGCTGGCTTTTGGTGGAGGGAATTCCATCTAGATTTTTCCACATTAGTCAGGTGTGTTGGAAGGTCCACTCCAAGATGGGAATTTTTGTTGAGGTGAAACTGCTAAGAGTGGAGGTTGCCGGGTGCGGTGGCTCATGCCTGTAATCCCAGCACTTTGGGAGGCTGAGGCAGGAGGATCGCTTGAGCCCAGGAGTTCAAGACCAGACTGGGCAACATAGTTAGACCCTTTTCTACAGAAAACATAAAAAATATTAGCCAGGCATAGTGGCATGTGCCTGTAGTCTCAGTTACTCAGGAGGCTGAAATGGGAGGGTTGCTTGAGCCCAGGGGTTCAAAGCTGCAGTGAGCTGTGATCATGTCACTGTACTCCGGCCTGGGTGACAGAGCAAGATGCTGTCTCTAAATAAATAAATAAATAAATAAATAAAGTGGAGGTTGCAGATACAAGAACAAGAAGAGACGGAGAAGAACAGCAGCAGTGAGTGACCCAGCATGAGGGAAGCAGGCACAGGGAAGTAAGAGGTGATGGAAAGTTCTGGACAAGGCGTAATGCAAGCACCAACCTGGCCAGAACCAGCAGGCCTCATTTCTGCAGGCTGCATCCTTCTGACCCACATTCTGGCTCGCAGAGGCAACTTGGGTACAGTCATGCAACCAAATAACATACCCACTTCAAGGAAGGTAATTTCTTTAGAGTTAAGAGATTTATTAGGGGAGCCTGAAGAGTGGGGAGGGGGTGTCGGGGAGGGACTGAGACCCATCTGGTTTGTTGTGGGTCTTTTTTTATTAGAAGAGAAAAAAAATCGCTCTGTGGGTTCATACGTCTAAGGAGAGCTCAATTAAAGTTATTTGCTGGAGCTTAAAATATGCCCGCACCTGCTTCAGCGCCAGGCTCTGAGACCGACACATGCTCCCGGAAGGCGGAGCAGATGAAGGCTCCTGTCGAGGCGAATGGAAGAGCAGGGGACAGACTTTCACTCATGCTTTGGTACCAGCCTAGGATGGGGATACCAGCAAGCAACCCGGAGGCAGCGTCCTGGTTCATCTGGAAACCAGAGCCTGTGGTCAGCCCTGCCTGGCTGCAGTCCTCTGCAACTGCCTCTCTGGGTCAGGAGGATGCTTCTCTTTCTAAGCAGACCGGAAAGAATAGATCCAGCAGAGGGAACGACATAAAGAGACTGCATTACCTTAACCAAGTCACTTGCATCTCTGGGTGGCCCTTTCCTCTTGATACTAGGAAAGTCATAAAATCTGTTCCAGAACTTCGTGGTGAGGATAATAACTAATAATGGCTAACATTCGCCATGCATCACACACTGTGCTAAGCCTGCCTTACACATCATCCCGTTGACTTTTCACCGCAACCCCAAGAAACAGGTATTGCTGTCAGGCACGGTGGCATATGCCTGTAGTCTCAGTTACTCAGGAGGCTGAAGTGGGAGGGTCACTTGATCCCAGGAGTTCAAAGCTGCAGTGAGCTGTGATCGTGCCACTGCACTCCAGCCTGGGTGATAAGGAAACTGGTGCGAGGAGAGATTTTGTCTGGATCCATCTGACCCCAAACCTGAGCTTTGAGCCACCCTGCCTCAAAGGAGACTCATGAGTGAGAAAGAAATTCCGAATAATACAACAATAAAGTTACTTGCCCTAAGATGGGCTCTAGTGAAACAAACATGCTCTCATTGAATATGCTCTTTGCCCTGTTGCCATCTCAGTTTAGAAAGTGTCCTCCCAGGATGGATGCCCAATGGATGTGGGTACTGCACTTCCTGTCTCCCGGAAGGGAGTCCAGACCTGGAAGAACTCAGAAGGGTCAGCAGGCCTTCACCCCTGCTCTCAAAAGCACAGGAGAACTCTGGAGACAAGAGTCTCCATTATCTTCTATTTTCTGAAACAGGTGATTGATCTCAGAGCCTCGCTTTCTAGCTCTCAGGGCTTGATGAATTCTTTTATTCCGGATTCCTAGGCTTTTCACAAGAAATGGAGCCAGTTTTAGACACCAAGGAAGGAATTCACGAATGGGACAGAGAGGAATTTGCTAACTCTCATTGATGGAGTTTGTCATTACACAGACCTGAACCTAAATCTTTTTAGACAATTCCTCCTTCGGGGTTTCGCTTTGAGATGTCTTAAGAAAAGGTGTCTCCAATCTGGGGGAGAGAATCCAGAGATCAATGACCATTAATCTCCATTTGAAGGGGACTTTTTGATTGTGTGATTCACTGAGATTCTTTTTTTCTCATCAAAAATTTTTGATCATTTTAAGTTTTTAAAAAAATTATTTGTGGTAAAATATACTTACCACCTTAACCATCTTTAAATGTGCAGTTCAGTAGTGCTAGGTACATTATTGTACAGCCATCAGCCTCATCCAGCCTCAGAAATTTCATCTTATAAAACTGACACTCTGCTGGGCGTGGTGGCTCGTGCCTGTCATCCCAGCACTCAGGGAGGCCTAGGCGGGCATATCACTTGAGGTCAGGAGTTCAAGACCAGCCTGGCCAACACAGTGAAACTCCGTCTCTAAAAAAAAAAATACAAAAATTAGGTGTGGTGGTACATGCCTGTAGTCCTAGCTACTGGGGAGGCTGAGGCAAGAGAATCACTTGAACCCAGAGGGGTGGAGGTTGCGGTGAGCTGAGATCATGCTACAGCACTCCAGCCTGGGCGACAGAGTGAGAATCCGTCTCAAACAAGCAAACAACAAACAGACAAAATCACCTCACAATCTGTACCCATTAAACAACAGCTCCCATTTTCCCCTCCCCCCAGCCACTGGCAACCACCATTCTGCTTTCTGTGTCTATGAATTTGACTGCTCTATGAACCTCATGTACATGGGATTATACAATATTTGTTTATAACTAGTTTATTTCACTTAGCGTAATGTCCTCGAGGCTTATCCATGTTGTCACGTATGCCAGAATTTCCTTCATTTTTTAAGGCTGAAGACTATTCCACTATATGGTTATACCATATTTTTCTATCCTTTCATCTGTTGATGGACACTTTGGGTTGCTTCCCCCACTTGGCAATGGTGAATCATACTGCTTTGAACATTATACAAATGACTCTTCAAACCCTGCTTCCAGTTCTTCTGGGGAGATAGACACCCACAAATGGAATTGCTAGATCATGATTCACCGAGATTAAGTAGCTGTGAAGTGTCCTGTCCTTCATTAAATAGCCCACCCATGTGCAGAAAAAAATACTGACTACAGCCTATACTTCGGGGACATTTAAAAAGTTTTTATGCTGATTCTTTCAGTTAAGCTGCATACCGTAAGTGCATATTGTATGCATGTACAAACTCTTGAGTACATGCTGTGTGTATAGATGCTGTGTGCACCAGGCACTGTAGTAAGTGCTTTATCTGGCTACTGGAAACCTCATTTCATCTTCTGAATGACACTCCTGTTTGGCAGGTTCTATCCTTACCCTTGTTTTACATGTGAGTTTCCTGAGGCTGAGAGATTAAGAAATTTGCCCCTGTTTTAAGTGGAGGAACATAAACTCAAACCTAGGCATTCTGACTTCAGAGCTGCAGTCTGAATTGCTACTCTTTGCTGCATTCATGGAGACAGAGTAAGGAAACTAGTCCTTCAATGCGTCCTCACTCTTGCCCCCAACACACATAGATTTATGATTTTTTGATTTTACAATGGTGTGAAAGTGATATGCATTCAGTAGAAGCTGTACAAATTCCCATACAACCATGCTGTTTTTCATCTTCAGTACAGTATTCAATAAATGACGTGAGCTATTTAACATTTTATTATAACATAGGCTTTGTGTTAGATGATTTAGCCCAACTATAGGCTAATGTAAATGTTCTGTGCACATTCAAGGTAGTTTAGAGTAATAAGCTATGATGCTTAGTAGGTTGGATGTATTAAATGCATTTTTGATTTGTGATATTTTCAATTTATATTGAATTTATTGGGATATAACTCCATTGTATGGTGAGGAGCATCTGTACATGGATCCAATTCTCTACCCAAAAAAGAGCTCCGTTTTTCTTTGTATCTTCTAAAACTTAGCTACAGATTTTGAAGCTCTTGCCTTAGCCTCTGTTCTTAGCAATGGTTTAATAAACATTCATCTTTTCCTTTCCTGCCTCTCCCAATGTCAGTTCCTCTCTAGCAACATGCCGTGTGCACCATTAGTTGGAGGTTTGATTTCCCAAATACATAGACCCATCTGCATTTCATTGCATCATCTCTGATGATGAATTTGTTCATTAGCCTCCTTCTCTCCATTTATTGTAGCGGCATGCATGGCAGCTTTTCTATGGTTACTTCTATGCATTGTTGACATTGGCTCTAGGATTTATGTATGTTCAGGGATGGTATCTGGGCAGGCCCTCTAGTGACAGTCTATAGAAGAGGATCTCTGGCCAACCATGTGGCAGGAAGGGCACCACAGCTTGTTGTGGCTGTAGCTTTGTTGCCTTGGTCTGGAGAATTTCTCCTTGCCTCCTCATACACCCCAGCATGCTGGCTATCTGGATTTGGAGAGAAAGGTATGTGGGCTGCCTGGCTTTACTGCCTCTCTTACTACCCAAATGGCAAGAAGGTTTGCAACAGGAGAAGGCAGGAAGATCAGGCTCAGTCTTTTCTGAGGAACTCAGAGAGGAGAGGGGCCAAGGTGCTGTCTCATTAGGATTTTGAGAAAGAACTTGGGCTTGTTCATAAAGACCGTTCAGAAACCTCTGTCCTATGCTTTATGTAATAGAATAAAGCCCCCTCAGAGTTAACAGCAAATCTCTCAGGTTGCATTTACCTTCTTGCATCTACGGTTCCCTTTCTTTCTGCCTAAGTAGATATGCTATTGTTGTTTGCAAGGGTGTGGATGAAGGTAGAGTCCAGGAAGTGATTTCCTCTGAGTCCCAGGAGCTTCTAGGAAAAGGCTTGGGATGGTGTGGGAAGAGTAGGGAAGAAAAGCAGTGCCCTGCAATACGTTGCAACCACACCCCTCCTTCCTTCCGGAACAGGGTTGAGTGACTTATACCACATACACCTGTTCTTAAATTGCCAGGTGATGAATCAAGATCTCCAAAAGCCTAGGCAGCCTCATCCCTGACTTGGAAAACCATGGATTGTCTCTAAGCCTTTAAATGCTTTGTCTCTAAAGCCTCAGGCCTTGAGCAAAAGCCCTCTTGCCCTTTGAGAAGGAGCCAGCCTGACCCGGAGTTGGGTTGAATGGGTACCTCTGGTTGGATGACTGAACGTTACCTGTCCTTTTTTTCCTTCAACTTCTCCCACCTTGCACTGTTGCAACCTCTGCCCCAAATGATCAGTTGGGGAGGTGACAGTCCTCCACATTTGGTCATTCCTGGGTGAGAGGCTCCTTGTTCATAGAGTGCAGGGGCCAACTGCAGTCAGGATAACTGAGGGCAGGATGCGCTTTGCTGATGCTCTAGCAGAGGAAATTGCAGCTTTGCTGCCCTTGGCCAGGTACGGATTGTTGGGGTTCACTCTGCTCTACTTGATCTGCTGTTTGCCGTTCTAGTAAATGCCCTCCCCATCTTTCACCCTGGAGGGCTGTGGTGACTGCCTCAAGAGGTGACTCTAGGGCCCTACAGTGAGTTCATGGGTGAGGCATGTCTCCTTCAGCAAGGGACCCTAATGTCCTCTGGTGGCCCTCATAGCAATGGTCCGCCCTTGTGTCTTTAGTTGGAATGGCAGGGATCAGACTACCCACAGTCAGTTTGAGTTTGTACCATCTCTGGTGTCTGTCATCTCCTGCTGAAAGTTGACAGATAGGATTTCTCCCTGAGTGCGTGCTTACGTTTGTTACATTTACTTTTCACTTCATATATTATTTTTGGCAAGTTAGAAAATATAGAGGACTTTCAATCTCCAAAGTCGTTAGCATTTCCGTGCACACTGGATTTAGACTCAGCCTTGCCCTCGTTGGTGAGCTAGAGGAGATCAAAAGCACCCCAAATCTGCATATAAGCAAAGCAGTCTAACCAAGATCTGTCAGCGAGTGCTTTTAATGTTGCTTAACAAAATATGTTACACAAAATCTTTATAGACTGAATAGGTACTTTGAGTTCCAACAAAGTAAAGCAAAGTAAACATTGCTCTTATGGGAAATAAAGTTCTATGTGGTTAGGGGCAGGGCTGTGATTAATTCAGTGGCAATGAAAAGTCCATGAAAATATAGTAAGGTTACTAGCTCTGCTTGAGAAACAATTTAATATCTGCTATGTATTAAATATATATGTGTGTATATATGTTTTAATACCAAATGATGGGTGGTGGGAGAAGAACTGGTATTTCTCATCTTTAATTATAAATTAATGTGCTGATGCTCTAGATATCATAGCTCCATCAATTATTGATGTTGACCTCACTACAGAAATCAGTAAGGAAAACAGAGTGATGAAAGGCAGCATTGAAGAGATGAGGACTAAGTTTCTATGACAGTCCCTCTGTGTGTGCACGCATGCGCCTGTGTGCAAACATCTGCATGTGTATGTCCATATAGATAACTCAGTTTACCTTTACAACAATTATCTACTGAACTGCAGATTTCTCAGAGCTCTCGAACTGTAGCCTTGTCCAAAGTGCATGCCTTCATCATGTGCATTTTAACGTTAAATGGTTTTTAATATTCTACATATGGTTTCATGGTTTTAACTCTCCTCTCTGGGAATGAACAGGGCTGTGGTATTATGAATAGTGGACCGTGTCCAGGACACCCACTTACTTCCCTACATATCAAACATGTGGCGCTCCCATTAAACATGGAACTGTCTCTAGAGATTACAGTTGTCCTATCTAATCCAGTCCTGTTTTGTTCCCTCGACCCGGATTGAGAAGGATACATTGTTCTCATACATTCTTTTTTTAATTAAATGCAGTGGACATGTCACGTCCATGAAATATTCCAGGTCTGTTTTCACATCTGTGGTCATTTTCTCCTCCTCTCCTTCCATTTGGCTTTTTGGAAAGAAAACCAACCCTAATGTATATTTGGATTAATTGATTGGTTGTGTGCAATTTGCCAGGACAGTTTAGATATGATCTTAATTTTTTGTTTCTAATCCCAACAGAATGTTCTCTGTTGCTGCTCTTTCAGACACTCACCAAAGCTCTCGTCATTCCTGTCCAATGATTGTTTGAGTATGATATTCTTATTCAAATTGGTTCATCCAAATTCACTTCTCCCTCCCCTTGTACTGGGGTATGCAAGAGAACCTTTAGGTGCGAGGTATGCCTGTGTGTGTTTTAAGTTGTAATTGCTGGGATCATTTGCTAATTGATCCTATTGATACAAAGTACAAAACCTTCTATATAGACAGCACTTCATCAGCAGGAAGGTAACCTGATATCCCATAAAATTCTCCATTCAATTATAATTTTAAAATACTGGAGTAAACTCCTAGCAATTCACAAGAGGCTAAACTAGAGCCCCATTAGAAGGGTACTACAAGTAAACATTATTAATTATAAAAAATTGCCTAAATTAGATTTTTTTCACACCTGCTTCTTGCTTAATTAGCTAGCAATCCACATATTCCATTCAATTGAACTCTTACTATTTATTCAAGCATACTTGACATTAACATACTGTTTGATGTTTGATATCCTCAGTTTTAATTTAACCACATGACAACAAATGGTGTTTATGAAATACCAGTGAGCTGGAAAAATATCCTGTGTTGTAGTCGCACATGGGAGTGAATAGAGAATTTTTCTTTTGGAAGGGCTTGATGGCAGTAAGAAAATGAGACCCTCATTTTGTTTAATTTTTGAATGTTCTCATTCCTGTTCTCTATCACACCCTGTAAGAGGGCTTTGGAAGGTCCTGCAAGGACAGCACTGGGGCTTTGTTGCAAAAATATCCTTGAGAGCATTAATGATGGAAAAAAGTACTGTGCACCTGCTGGCACTTGGGAAGAATTTTACAGAACTGCCCTCATATTAAAAACACCATGGCCATTCTTTAGGCATTAAAGAAGAGGGTGGCAGGTACATGAAGATCTTACAGCTAAATAGGGCTGTCTGGTGTCAGGGAGGAGAAAAATGAAATGCAGAGGCCAAAGGCTAGAAAGAAGTTGGCCATTATCATGAGTCATTTTCCCTATGCCTTGGCTAAGCCAAGGTAACCAAGTAATTCCTGGGGTGGACCTGACACTAAGGACCTCCTCACTGTGTTGCTTTCATACCTGAGAGTCCAAACTGATGCCCTTGAAACTGATATCAACAGGAATGAGATACACAAGTTCAAAATAAACCTGCCAACAAAGGCCTTGGACTTGTTATTCGGAGACTCCCATGTCTAATTGGATTTATTCCTCAAACTTTTCCCCTGCCCCTCCAGAAGAGCACACGAGGGAGTTAGTGGTTGTGATTCCTGTCAGCCACTTTGTAATGCGAGTACCTTGCAATCTGGTGATGAAACTCAACTTGGAAAATTCCCTGGGCCAAGAGACAAAAGAGAAAATTGTCTCCATAATGTATTGATTCTGACTAATGACATAACTTGTTGTAGGGGATTTGGATTGATAGCCACTGGCTTGTCTCCAGTAAGACACCATGTTACATCTGACTCTGATCAAACTGTCTGTAAATCACTTTTAACTTGGGTCCTGTAGATTTTGTGTTCACACCACAAGTACGGCTTGGGTTCGACATCATTATTCTTCGCTTGGACTGTCTTTGTTTAACAGCCACTTAAAATTTTTGGCTGCTGGTGAATAGAGAAGCTTGTTAGCTGAGGAAAACATGTTGATGTCACACACTTGCAGGATTTTTTTTTTTTTTTTTTTTTTTAATTTTGGTCAGGCTGTGTGGATCCAAGAAAGTGTGTGGTGTTACCTGTAATAGATGGATGGCTTTAGGTTCAGAGGCTAGATTCAGATATCCCTGGATAATAGTTGGAAGTTGGAAGCCATCTCTTGGGACCCGGCATATTTACATTAGGGCTGATACTTCTTGCTTCTGGACGGGCTTGTTATTCTGGGATGAACTTGTTATCCGAGATAGCCCTCTTCGCAACTGAGGTCCACAAAAAACCAGGTGTGTCAGAGAGCCACCACTACCAACACCCTGCACTCATATTGCTTACAATCTTCAAGGAAATGGATCTTGGATAGGATTTGGAATCAAGATTTCGACTCCTTTTTTGCTTTTTTATTTTACTCTTGATGCACAGAAACACATGACCTCAAAATACGTGTTTGAATGGAGAAGAAAACAAGCAAGACTTGTACGTGGCATTCAGAATGCATGTTTCTCCCCAGCCCCCTCCTTGTTATTTGTGTTTAAATTAGGCTACTCTAATAAATTTGTATTCCTTATGCCCAGGTCAGTTGGGCAATGGGTAGAAGGGCATTCTACAACTGTGGAAAATATGGCTTGGCTTATATATTTTTAAAGGACAGTTTGGAGAAGCTGTAATCTCCAGAAAGATAATTTTATTAACATTGAGCTTTTAACTTGATAAGAATAATGGCAAATGAATTTTCCACCTGAAGGGGAATTAGGCACCTCCATTTGGTTCATTTCCAACTGTGGGTGCCCCTGGTGTATGAGCCCCTTCCAAAAGTTCTCATAATTCATTTCTGTTAAAGAAAAATTCACAGTTTAGGAAAACCAGCATTATGAGGAGTCATCTCCAAGTTGGTGATTATTTGAGTTTTTCCTTAAAATCTCATATTAGGGCTGGGCGCGATGGTTCACACCTGTAATCCTAGCATTTTGGGAGGCCAAGGCAGGTGGATCGTGAAGTTAAGAGTTCAAGACCAGCCTGGCCAAGATGGTGAAACCCTGTCTCTACTAAAAATACAAAAATTAGCCAGGCATGGTGGTAGGTGCCTGTAGTCCCAGCTACTCGGGAGGCGGAGGCAGAGAATTGCTTGAACTTGGGAGGCAGAGGTTGCAGTGAGCCAAGATCGTGCCACTGCACTCCAGCCTGGGTGACAGAGTAGGACTCCATCTCAAAACAAAAAACAAAAAACCTCATCTTTGAAGTGAAATTGTTTGAAATATCCCATAAATAGCAAATTATAAAATTTATTTTAATTATACCAGGGAAATGGAATTCCTATCTTTTACATTTAAATTTTAAGCCTTCTGTTATAGAAAATTTTAAGACACATGAAAGTAGGGAGAATAATATAAATGATATGTACCATATAATTCTAGCTCGTTTCACACACTTTTTGGTTTTTACTTGTTACTTTCTGCTATTTTTCTTTTTCATGCATATGTGCAATGCAATATAGGGTACAAGATGCAGTTCTTCCCCACCATGTGCCATACATATAATGAAAGCAGAGCCTTGGGGTGTGTTTTTATGTTGATCAGTATAGGTACTTATGAATACACACATACTTAACACTTTTATACACATATGGATAAACACATTTTTATATTTATGTGTGTCATTTTTATATTTATGTGTACTGTTTTCACCCACAGGTTTAACAGTCTAACACAGGGGAATTGAAAGAGATGAGAAAGACACCTTTAAGTGGACTTAATTAATTACATATTATAATCTGGTTTTCTAAAGAATTTAGCAGTGATTTGTCACTGTGAGAAATAATTCTGACCACCCCAACAGCTCCATCTCTTGAGACTTTTTGATAATGCTCTAGAGATGAAACAGCATCAAAGACCAAGGGCTCTTGAATATGCAAAACAGTATCGGTGGGCCATTTTATCTTTCGTTAATTCATCTAGTGTGAGGCGCATCTACAGGTGCCCCCAGCAAAGCAGGAAATGTACAGTAACTTGAACGTTTTCACTGGGGCCCATATTGATTGTTGATGTAACTAGTGGTGCCTCTATAATTTTAATCCCTCATTCAATATCTTGAGATCTGATAGATATTTATTCTGGTTATTTGTTCATGTGTACATAAAGATTGTTTTCCAAAGCAGTGGTTTTGCTCTGCCTCCCATGGTTGGGATGATGGGCAGTACATGTTTTACAAGCTTGCTTTTAGGGGCTCTGTGCTGAGTTCTGTGAAGACAGCCACCGCTGACCCTGAGGGCACAATTGGTTCTTCAGTAGGAATCCCATTTCTTTAGAAATAGACTGCCCATCTGACAATAGACTTTCCTTCACTCAGGCACTCAAGTAAGGTCATGATGTTGAGGACTCTTGCATCTTTGAGCAAGGGTGGAGTCTGCCTATCCTGACTCAGAGACCCCCAAAGCTGCAGTAACAAAGAGTGGGTGTTCATTTTCTCTGTGTGGCCAGTGAAGTTCTCCCTGCTCCTCCCCTCCTTAGATACATGAAGATCACTGCTTTAGGGAAATAGATGCATTCAAAGGTAACCCCACCAGAACCCAGGAAAGGTGAATAGGCTGGGAATTGGATTATTTGTGTTTATTCTGCTCTAGATTTACCCTTGGATATGCCCCTGAGCTGTTGGTGTCTCATCCATAGAATGGGAGCGTACTACCTAATCCTTTAAACATTTGGGTTGATTTTCTTTTCTTGCCCCTGGATGACATTTGCTTCTGAGACCTCCCCATTCCTGACTGTATACCCTTCCATTTCGGATGCCATGTTTTGGACAAGACTGTGGAGATGTAATTCTAGGCAAGGAAACCCAGATGGAAAGGGTAAGGAACAGAACTTGGGGGCAGACACATCAGGACCTGGGGCAAAGATATTTGTGGCAAAATGGCTATAGGGCCGACACAGCTGGCTGCTGAGCTATGGATTTAGGAAAAAGAAAACCCAGATCAAACCCTCCCCCAAACAACAAATGAGAATCAGTCCTACTATGGGAAGAAAAATGGCGGTTACCATTTCACACCACAATTCATTTGCTTATAAAAAGATACCTTAGGCTGGGCCTTGCGGCTCATGCCTGTAATCCCAGCACTTTGGGAGGCTGAGGCGGGTGGATCGCCTGAGGTCAGCAGTTCAAGACCAACCTGACCAACATGGTGAAATCCTGTCTCTACTAAAAATACAAAAATTAGCCAGGCATGGTGGCAGGCACCTGTAATCCCAGCTACCTGGGAGGCTGAGGCAGGAGAATCGCTTGATCCTGGGAGGCAGAAGTTGCAGTGAGCCGAGATCACGCCACTGCACTCCAGCCTGGGCGACAGAGAGAGAGTCCATCTCAAAAAAACTTTAAACAAGCATTGTCTCTCCTTAGAAGCCAGAAAAGCAACCTTATGTTGCTCCTGGCTTTGTAGAACAACCCAACATATTGAAGAAATTCCTGAGCACCAGAAAAATGGAATGGCCATTCCTCCACCTTTACAAAAAGTCCAGCCTCAGCTCATCCTCCCTTCAGGGTCTGTGTCATTTGTCCTTTGGCTCAGCCTAACCTGGTGAGGTTCCCAAAGCCCTAGTCCTGACAGCAGCCGTTCAGCTTTGACTGAGGCTGATGGTGGCACTTAGAGCTGGGTAAACAAAGCTTCCAGACTCGATTTTATTTTTCCTGTCAAAAAGAAATGGAAAGAGGCTACTTCAGATTCTACTGAAGTCATAATAAAACTAGACCCACTGGGTCACCATATGTGGGGAAAAGTTCTCCTGGGCCTTAGTGTACACACTCAGGGAGGGAAATAAAGAAAGGGAAAGCCGCCGTTCTACTGGCAACTGTCGTTAGGTAGTATAAACAATGGCCCGTCACTGGCATGGAGTGGAGGCTCAGATTCCAATAGCACTCAACAGGGAGCCTTCCTTAAAAAATTAGAAGAAGCTGGGCTGGAGTTGGTCCATGCTGGGAATGGCAGAAGAAGCAAAAACAAGAGTAAATGAATGGAAATTAAGCAGCAGGAAATGAGGATTTGGCACAAAGCTGGAATTTGAAACTGCAGAGAGGTGTCAGTGATAAGGTTGTATAAAGTTTCTGGCCAAAAAAAGAGAGAGAAGGAATGCAGATGTGTTCATTGAATAAAGTGCAGATGGAGAAAGAGGCAGGAAGAAAAAAAAATGCCGGGGAAATCATAATGAGTGGAGGTGCATTTCTGTTTAGCAAAACTTTAAAAATTATTCTCCCTGCATGTCTGGATGAAATTACAGGTTGGTTCAGATTGTTCCAATCTACTGGAGAGACGAAGGCCACGTTTATTTACTTTTACCTTTTCCTGCTCTGGGCAGACTGGGCTGTTTGTGCTGGGAGGCTCTGGGCAGGCAGAATCCAGGTGTGAGTCTCTGTTTGGAGTCTGCTCAGGAACTGCGGCCATCAGTTCCTCTTTAGATAGAAATAACTGGGATGTCTCTGGAGAGCTTGAATCATTGTGCGGGTTTGTTATCTGTCTGGGAGGCTCATGAGAAGACATGCAGCAAAGAGATCTGACCCCTTGCACACATGCGCTTGCACACAGTTACACTTCTCTTTGGCTAAAGATAGTCTGTGCATCACAGGGCAATCCTGTGTTTAAACATCATCTTATTTGGTAACTAACAGGCTGAAATTGGCCTCTCCAGTTGTACTTTGGTCATGAAATCATGGCTCACTACAATCTTGAACTCCTGGACTCAAGTGATCCTTTCATCTCACCTCCCGAGTAGCTGAGACTACAGGCGCGTGCCACCACACCCGGCTAATTTTTATTTTTATTTTTGTAGAGATAGGGTCGTGCTATGTTGCTTAGGCTGGTCTTGAACTCCTGGGCTCAAGCAATCCTCTTACCTTGGGCTCCCAGCTTGCTGTGATTACAGGCACGAGCACTGTACCTAGCTGGTCCCCTCTATTTCTTGTGCAGCCTTGGATGTAGTTAAATAACTCAAGGGACCCATTCCAAGCACAAGTTGTTCCATGGGCAGTGGGGATGGGAGGCAGTGGAAGTGGTGAAGAGGTGGCCTGTGGTGGAGGAGGAAAGGTCTCTAACCCTGAACTAGCAGATGGGATGCTGGCCCAAGTCACTCTACCATCCTTAGATGTCAATTTCTCATTTTCCCAATAAGACGAACGCCTACCCAATGTATTTCAGAGCCTTTGTTTGGTGAAACTCTTGTGAAGACGTGTATGAAAGTACTTTGTAGAATACTCTGTATTATCTTATGCAAAGCATCATCATCTTCGTTATCTGTGGGAAAGCAAGATTTGCTCTTGGAGGAGAAATGGCAGTTTTAGCAAAGAGGTGAGGTGTCTTGAGACTGGAAGGCAGTCTGGACATACAATTTTCAGAGCCTTCCTTCTTTCAAACCGTAAAAGAGGGTGCTTTTGGATGTACACTTCTGACCCCTCTGTCCCGGGGTTTTAAAAGCAATGTAAGGCACAGCAATACATGTGGCCCTTGCCAAATATTCTCAATCTGTCAGTGTGGATATTGGTAGATGCACAATGGTGGGTAATGCGTCAATCTGGCTTCCTTCCCTAGATGAGTGGTGTTTCCTTGGGGACAAGCACAAATGTCATGTTTTCTATATCAATGCTGTTGATATAATAGTCTGGATTACCTTCAGTTCTGATTGTATGTCATCTTGGGAGAGGATACTGTTTAAATGTTAGCGTTGAATAATGAAAATTAGGTGAGCAGTGGAGGGTGGGTGAATATTTAAATGTCGCCATCACAGTGGCCCCACCTGCCCTGTAAGGCCCTGTCCCTGTCTGTCTACTTTCTCTGCTGATTCTGGGTCAGAAATACAGCATGTTCTCCCTTATAAATGGGAGCGAAATAACTTGTACACATGGACATAGAGTATATAATAATAGTCATTGGAGATTTGGGAGGGCGGGAGAGGGTGAGGGATGAGAAATTACTTAATGCATACAATGATACAATGTACACTATTGAGATGATGGCTGCACTAAAAGCCCAGACTTCCCACTCTGCAATATATCCATGTAACAAGAGTACTTGTACACCTTAAATTTATACTTTATTATTGTTATAATTATTATTTTTATTATTTTGAGAAGGAGTTTTGCTCTTGTTGCCCAGGTTGGAGTGCAATGGTGCGATCTCAGCTCACTGCAACCTCTGCCTCCCAGGTTCAAGAGATTCTCTAGAGTAGCTGGGATTAGAGGCATGTGCCACCACACCCAGCTAATATTGTATTTTTAGTAGAGACAGGGTTTCTCCATGTTGGTTAGGCTGGTCTCAAACTCCCAACCTCAGGTGATCTGCCCACCTTAGCCTCCCAAGGTGCTGGGATTACAGGCATAAGCCACTGCACCCGGCCAGCATTTTTTTTTTAAAGGGATAATGCTCTCCCTCCCCATCCCTGTGCAGACCTACACACCTGCCCATTTGGTACCACACCTATTAGGGGGGACAAAATGTACATTCATACTCCAATTCCTTTTTTAAAAAAATAAAGATGGGGTCTTGCTCCATTGCCCAGGCTGGTTTTGAACTCTTGTCCTCAAGCTGGGCTTACAGGTGTGAGCCACTGCACCTGACTAATACCTCAATTCTTGGGAGAGCAGCGTTTCCTTGGGGACAAGCTATATTCCCAAACACAGAAGGTAGTCTCCTCCAAAATATTAACTTATATTCATCAAACACAGAAGGTAGCACTTAAATGTAAGCAAGAATGGGAGTTTCAAGGGGCAAACCTAGGCACAACTGTAGTTAAGGACAAGTGCCCCTAAACATGTCTTGTGGCTCAAGCTGTTGGGAACATAAACAGGTGACTCCCCAAGCTCTCTCCTTTTTCCTTCTTTCAAATCCTTTATTTTTTTCTCCTTTTAAAAATATCAATAAGCTATATAAAAGTATAGAAAATGTGTTAAAATAACAATCTTTTAAGACTATCTTTAGAAAAATCCATTTTCTTTTTTTTTTTATATGTACCTGGACACCGGAATATTTACATTTATATACTGGTAAAATCTCTATTAGGTTATTAATTTTTAGGCCCCTCTAAAATGCTTAGAGTCTCACAAAATACATAATGCTACCCACAAAATACCTCTGGAGCTTCTCCCTCTCCTCTAATTCTCAAGGCTCCCGCCTGAATTTAGGGCCTTCCTCTCACCTTGGTGAATAGAATGACTTCCAAACTGGTTTCTTGCCTCTAGGCCCTTCTTACACCCGCAGAATTAACTTCCTAGAGCACAAACTTGACCCTCTGCTTAATGCCTGGCAGCAGCTCCCAGCACCTTTGGAGGGAAGCCCTGTCCCCACGGGTCCTTGTCTGTGGGCCCAGCCAGGCTCCGGGAAGTGCGGCGCTAGCGTGGTATGCTCTTGTCGCTGTGATCAGCCCTGGCTTCTTGTGTCTGCTGTAGTCCACGCTGTTCTGGGGATGCGCTCTGTGCCCTCCTCCAACCCTCTCTGATCCTCCCAGCGCCGACGGCCCCGGGGCGCCTTGTTGACAGCAGCTGCACAACCCGGCGCGCTGCGTTTGAGTCCTTGCAGCACAGACCCCGGGTCCCTAGCCAGCCGCAGTCACTGTGGTGAACAAATTAGGCACGGCTCCTACCTTCGCAGAGGCAGCAATCCATTCGGGGAAGGCAGCCGTGGTATAATTAAAAGTGCAATGAGTATCCATGTCCTCCAGCACTGCGGGGTGCCATGGCAGCAAATAACCAGGGGACCCAGACAGGCTTGCGGAGCCATGAGGGCTTTCTGTGCCGAGGGAGGGATGTAGATGAGCGTCCTGAAGGCTCCCTGGGGGAAGGGACGGGGGCGGTCCTGGAGGTGAGTGGGGGCACTTTCCCTGAGAAGAACCTTAAACTGTCAGTAAGATCCAGATAAGCATGTGGGAAATGGTGGTGAAACACGACGTTTCCTCCTCATTGATTCCCTTCACTAAAGGCCCTCAAAATATGTAATTTTTTTTTTTTTTTTTTGCTTAATGCCTTAGAGCTTAAGGCATTTCTGAAAGCCAAGACCCATTGCCCTTGGCTTCTGTCTTTCTCTTTGGACCTGTGTTCTCTGCACCTGGCAGAGATGTACCCAAAGAAGTAGGAATGGGCTCATCTGCCTGCACGCGAAGCTGGGGGCGCTGAGCGGAGCGGCAAGGTGCCCTGTGGCTCTCCAGACTCAGGTGGTGCATTTAGCAGCAGGAAGCCACCAACGGGCAGCCCTCTGGGATGCTGTGGATGCCAGAATGGAGGCTCCAGGAAAGCAGTTTGGGTTCCCACGTAGCCCGATATCACTCTTCCTCCGCCTGAACTATTTTGAGACATTCCTGCCATCCTTCTCTCTCCCACACATACCCTTAATATGACTAGAATATAGCTAGTTCGAGCTAGCATATGTTCTTATAATTATGTTGCTAGCATGATAGATTATTTATTCTATTCACTTTTTTTTTTTTTTCCTGAGTCCCTGTACTGTGTAACCAAGACTAAGGAGCTTATTTAAATAAAGAGATACTAACACACCTTGACAGCAGCCTATAAAAAAAAAAGGAAAGCCCCAACCTTTAACAGGTCTCAAATCTGCATCCCATCTGTTTAATATGCAACCTAATGTGCTGCTGGGAGGCTCAGTTTCCTGGCAGCCGAAGGGAGAACCAGAGGCTCTGTCTACTAAGCCGCTGATCTCTGACGGTGGAGAGCCTTTGAGTGTCCAGCTCTGTGGGATGTTGCCCTAACTACACACTGTCATTCACCTGGAGGGGTGCTCAGTGAATGGGCTTTGGATCCAACAGTACTGGAGCCAGAAGGAGCCTCCACAGCCCTTGGGGGCAGCCTTCTCTTATTGCTGATGGAGAATCTGAAGCCCCAAGCACAGTGTCTTGCTGATGGTGACACAGAGACTCAGTGAAGGGTCAGATCCTGAATCAGCTCCTTGACTGCATTCAGTGTCTTTTCCCTCTGCGGTGTGGGACTGGAAGATCCATGGAAATGGTTTCCACCACCCAGTCTGGGAGGCAAGCAGAAGCCAGGAATTAACCACTCCATCCGTTTCCTATGACTTCTCTGGGGAGGAGTTTATTATCTCTCTTCTTTCCTGATTAATGCTTAGAAATGAAATGAAATCCAATAAAAGCCTATATTACCACCTTAAGGAAAACCATGTTTCCATTCATTCCTTTAATCATTCATTCAACTAACATTGACTGAGTGTCTGTTGTGTGCCAGCCATTGAGGACATGGTGATCAATCCAAGAGAGCTCCTGTCCTCCAGGGCTTTCCAATATGGTGAATGAATAGCTAAGTAAACAAGGTGTTATGGTCCACTCACCATGGTCAAGAAATGCCACAGTGGTGTGTGCAGAGCTGTGAAGCACACATGGTCTCGTGGAGGCACAGAACAGGGGCCCCTACTCCAGGCTGTGTTAGAGCTATGGGTCTTAGGGAAAGCCCCTTTCTTTTGGAGATAAGCTTCTTGATCTCCAAACTGGACCAAATGGTCTCTGCGAAGTTTGTTTGTTTTTCTGTTCTAACATCTTGAATAAGGTGTGATGGGAAAGAAGAGGATGGGAAAGAAGTACAGGAAATATCTCAGGCTTCCATAAGTTTAAAGCCTAATTAGGAAAAGAACCCAATACTTATAGAATAAGTAGGAAAAAAAATCCCAAAGCCTCATTCTGTAGTTCAAAGCTATGTTATTTGATATGTACAATAGATACTAAAAAAATTCAGAAAGTGGGGAAAGTAGAATGAGTTGGAGTTGGCAGAAAGAGCCGTGTGGGAGAGAGGGACATTCACTTGGGTTTGAAATAGAACATAAAACTTGCATAGATGAAGGGCTGATTGGGGAGGATATCTAGACATGAAGAGTGAGCAGAGGAGATTAGCAAAGCCTGCGAAAAGGAGTGAGCAGGGCAAGTTGGGCATGAGCCAGAAGGTGAAATGATTTGTAATAGCTCCTAACCTAATGACTATCCGGCCACATTGCAAAATCCCCATGTAGACAGGGTGAGTACGTGTTCCTGTTCACCCTGGGCAGTCCTGGTTCACATTTCTGTTGGCCTACTGTAATTATTTTCTTTATAAACTATTTATTATAATTTAACATTTATTTAAAATAAATAATTTATAAATGAATAAATAATTTATAAATAGATAAAATAATAAAATAATTACATTAGGCCAACAAAAAATAAATAAAAATGTATAAATAAATAATTACAGTAGGCCAACAGGCATGTGAACATACCAGAGTCTTGCTCTGTTACCCAGAGTGGAGTGCAGTGGCCAATTATGGATCACTCTAGCCTCCAACTTGTGAGCTTAAGCGATCCTCTTGCCTCAGTCTCCTGAGTAGTTGGGGCTGCAGTCACGAGCCACCATGCACGGCTAATTAAATAATTTTTTTTTTTTGTAGACACAGGGCCTCACTATGTTGCCCAGGCTGGCCTGGAACTCCTGGCCTCAAGCAATCCTCCTGCCTTGGGCTCCCATAGGGTTGGGATCAGAGGTGTGAGCCAGTATACCTGGTCCTTTTTGTAATTTTTAACAGAGTCCCCTTTGAACACTTTTCAACATGTTCATATTTAAAAATGATTAATATGATTGAAAATGATTAATGAAATATGAATCAATACATGATTAATGAAAAATGATTTCTGACGAATTCTGAATGTTCATCTTGACCTTGCCTGTTTCTCTTAGAGTACATTCTTGAAGTCACTGCTTTTCCTTTCTGTGCTTTTCCTTACCTGTCTGTAAAATGGGGGGAATGCTTGGTGCTTTCCCTTCTTCCTGGGAACATATGGAGCCAAAAGACATCTTCAACCTCATTCTTTCCTTGCTAAATTTAACAGTCTACCCTTAGCTACAGAGAACTAAAAACTCTCTGATCTTAGCCCTAGCTAAGTGTGTGTATTCTCTCCCTTCCCAAATGAATTTCCAGGTTCTCAGAGAGTCCTCTTTGTCTAAAAGGGTTGGAGCACTGAGTTGGATGACTTGGAAAGTATTTAAAAATTATTTGGACAGAGCCATCATGAAAATACCAGGTGGCCATTGGGAAGTGAGGGGGTGGATTCTATCCAGTGGTGCCACCATTTATCATGTTCAATTGGGTGGGCCAACTAGCATTCTGGAGCAGAGAATAAAGGACTGTACGTTGTGGGACTTGGTTTTGCTCTCCCAGCTGGTAATCTCAGCTGGGACAGGCCTGGGCTCCAGCTCATGTAATCACTCCTCAGGCTCCTGTCCAGCCAGCAGGGAAGATTCTAGTTGCTGGCACTGTCGATCCAACACCTATTTATGAGTACTAAATTTGCAAAAATAATACATGAAAATGAGGTTGTGTGTCATTTCAGCATGTGTTCTATATAATGAAATAAGATGGTGATATCAAATTACTGGCTAATTTAATTGCCTAGAAAAATTAATTTCTAAAAATGCCAAATAATTTTCAAATCAGAAGGATTAGGGAAGCAGCATCTATTTTTGATTTTCATTTGGGGAGAAAGCTATGCAGAGATTTTACTTTTTATCCTTTAAAATCTATAAACATTACTTTGTCCTGGGCCGGGGTATCAGCTCATGAAAAAGGAGGAGAAGAAAACCTTTTATCTTCATTTTATTTTGAACTGTACTTATTTTTAAAATTCTGCTTCCTTTTTTTTTTTTTTTTTTTTTTAATCAATTTGTGTTAAAACTGTAGAGGATTTGCCTCATTGGTTAACAGCTTTACTGGCCTGTGAATTACGCATTTATGGTACAATTTGAAGTACCAAGGGATGAAAAGATGGTCTAAAGTTTGCCCATACCCCAAGATCATGGTTCCATGACTGAGGCAGAACAACTGGGAGAAACCTTGGACCCTCGGTCAGTGGGTTAACAGACTTTAACCCATTCCTCCTTGAAGGAGACCCAATCTTTTTGTTTTTAGTCAGGCTCCAGTAAATCTTACCCCTGTGCAACCACACTTAGGTGCAGCAGTGGTTCCCTTTGTCACCTCTTTGATGCAACTAGATGAGATTCTCAAGGCAGTGGCCAGTGGTGGCCTGGGTATCTGCCTCAGCAGCCAGGAACTTTCAGGAGCCTGGAAGCATTTAGATTCTGAGGACCTCTGCACTGCAGATGCATTCTTTAAGCAAAGATTCCACTTGTGCTTTCCAGCCTTTTACTGGAATTGAGAGACAAGTCTAATTTCATTGTACATTTCCATTACTTTTTTAAAAAGTGTGTAAATCTAATACGAGGTAGGCATCAGTAATGGCAGCCATCTTGTTTTAGGAAAATATGGAATTTGAGAGCCTGCTGCAAGAGCTTAAAAGAAGAGAGGTCTTGGCAAAAGTAATGTAATCTAGCAAACATTCTGTTATTCCTCAGTGAGTGATCAAAGGAGGAAACAGCTCAGTGGGGCACCTCGTTTCAGATGCTCTGATTAAGGGGGCCATGGTTTATCGAAGCTGGTCTTTGGATGATGATCATTAATATGGCTCTAGACTGAGACTGACAATCTCTGCCAGTGTTGTCTTCCTCAAGTAGAATCCCAGATCTTCTTGGCCTCGTGCTTGCTGGCATGATTTTCATTTCTAAAGGTGATGAGGTTAATATTGCTAGAAATAATGATTTAGCCCTTACCTGATTTAAAACATTTCACCAAAACTGTCATCCTGTGTGGTACTGATGAATGCCCGCAGGTCAGCCCGAGGCAAAACTGTGAAGTAGGCCAAGTTTATTTTCCACCTTCCTGACTGCCTCCCCAAGTGGTCACCTTCCATTCTTTTCAGGCCACCTGTCTCTCCTTCTTTTCCCTCACTCCCATGAGTTCCCTCCCTCAACTTTCAATACTATTTTTCTCATGTCCTTACTTTGTTTTTTTCCTGATAACGAAGGAATGATTTGGAAACCTCATTCATACTAAGGTACTAGTGTCTTCTTATATTGCCCTTCTTAGGGATACTTGCATTTTAAAAGGACCTCATGGAGAGGACCACGTTCAAACCCATGGAAGGGATTTTTGGTGGGCAACTTTTGAGCATTGGTAGAAAGGATGTTTTGTCAGGGCACGCCTCTTGTAAACTTTTTATCTAGCCCAATTAGTAGTTAATGAATGGTTAATCTTTGAGTGGTTTGGTTTTTTCCAAACCAAAAGAGGACCTATGTTAAATATAACAAAATTTAAAAAAAATGATCAAACTTCCAATGTGATTATGGGGGTCCTCTTAGCAACCATTCGCTGAAAAGGGGAAGACAGCAGGATGTAGTAGTTACAGAACGTGCTGGAGTCAGATTGCCTGGCTCAAATTGTAGCTCCACTTCTTTCTAGCTGTGTAACCTTGGGCAAGTTACCTGACCTCTCTGCACCTCAGTTTTCTCATCTGTAAAACAGAAACAATAATGGTTATGAACCTCATGGGGTGGTTATGAGGATTAAACAAGCTAATGTATAGGTAGTATTTGAGAAGTGCTTGGCATATGGTAGGCATTTAATAAATGGTATTGATGATGATGGTGGTGATGATGCTGACTGCAAACATTTGAATAGTAGAAGAGTATATCTGTGCAAGACCTGTTATTTTTTCAGCCCATGATTTTTGGCATGTATTTGGATTCCTGGATGACTCACACGCAGTAACACACAGCCGCCCAGGGGTCTGCAACCATAGTTAGAGTTTGGATTAAAGCCACACCCTTGCTGGCCTCATTTTGCAGAGATAAGGAAAAGCTGAGGCAGCCAGCATCAATGTAGGATTAGACGTTGGAGCTCCCAGAGTTCCCCAACCTGGGAGTTCTGAGAGATATATTCATCTCTCAGTTAAGGCTCCGTTTATTTCCCTTGTGTTCAGGGGCTCAAGGAGGGAACCACTGTTTCCTTTACTTTATGAGTCATGGTTCTGTTCTGTCATTTTGGGAAGGGCCTCAGGCCCCTCAACAGTGTCACCACTGTGCAATTATCTTGAGTGAAGGCACACAGCAAAGTGCATTTCCTTTTTAATGTAGTTATAAATGTCGCGTCACTTGGAGATTTAGAAATCCGATCAGGAATTCCATTTCCTAGTCAAATAGGGTATAATTAGAGTGGGACTCTGGGCCCATCCCTCACCAGGCACTGTAACTGGGGAAGAGGAAGCAAGGAGCGATTCTGCTTCCTTTGGATCCGAGGGGCATCTGGAAAAGGAGAGGCATCATCTAAGCTCAAAGCCATAGAGCTGGTTTGCTTCCCCAGAGCAATGAGGCCTGCTCTCCAGAGAAATAACAAGTTACAGTTTTCATTCATCCACAGAGCCCTTGCGCTGGGGTGGAGGTATGCGGCAGGAAAGACAGTGCACCTTGTCATTTTTGGTTTCTTCAAGACAGGCCAAGGAACAACCAAGTCATTTAGAAACTTGTTCCTTAGGATTAGCCCCTGATGAGATCCTATGTCCAATGTACAGGAGGCCTATAGGATGACTCTATGAAGGAATGAATGAATGAATGCTTGGCCACCTAAGCCTTTTGGAGGAATCTTCTGGCAATGTGCATGGCCTTAGGACACATTTATTATGCATCTTCCATGTATCAAACCCTGATCCAGGGATAAAGTTGTGTGTCATTGTTGCTCTGCAGCTGGGGAAACAGACAAGGAACCGAAAATGACAAAAGAGAAGGTCAATGTTTATCAAGGTCTGCACTGAATTTGTAAGAAGGGCTTCTATTTCTGCCTGGGTAAAAAGTAGAATCCTGGGTAATTTTCCAGAGTGGTTGATGCCAGACTGGATGAAGATGAAAAAGGGTTACCTGGGCAGGGAAGAAGGCAACAGCAGCCCAGGGAAAGGAACATACTCTCCTTGTGCATGTGCAAGAAAGAAAGGGAGTGTGTCGTGTTGCAACACTTCCAATAGGGCACACTCAGGGGTATGCAGAACACTGAGGCTGCAGAGGGTGGCAGGGACCAGACCATCAAGGGACTCCTAGGCCAAGCAAAGGTGTATGGATGCTGGTCTGAATGCAGTTGTGTTGGATGTGAGTGGTCAAGAACTGAAAGTCTGTACATGGAGATGTGATCTGATTGAACTTCCCTATGACTAGGGCTACAGCATGGGTGTATTAGTCTGTTCTCACACTGCTAATAAAGATATGCCCAAGACTGAGTAATTTGTAAAGGAAAAAGGTTTAATTGACTCACCATTACACATGGCTAGGGAGGCCTCACAATCATGATGGAAGATGAAGGAGGAGCAAAGTCACATCTTACATGGCAGCAGGCAAGAGAGCATGTGTGGGGGAACTCTCCTTTACAAAACCTTCAGATATTCACTATCATAAGAACAGCATGGGAAAAACCCACCTCCATGACTGGATTACCTCCTACCAGGTCCCTTCCATGACACATGAGGATTATGGGAGCTACAATTCAAGATGAGATTTGGGTGGTGATACAGCTAAACCATATCAGTGGGTCATGGATTGAGCATGGAGGAGACAGCCTGGAGGCAGGACAAACAAGTAGGGGACCATCGTCAGTAATCCAGGCAAGAAGAGCTGTGTGAGGACTAAAGTGAATCTGATCACATTATTGTATTAGAGATGTTTGTTAAATAAGTAGAATTTAGCTGTGCTAGTCACAAAAAAAGTAACTCTGTGAGATGACAGACTAGCTAATCCTCTCTACTACAGTAAAAATTTTACCATCTCTGTGTGTCCCATAGTATATTGTAAGCCTCAAATGGATGGAATAACATGTATTGAAAAACAAAAAGAAATGATGGAGACCTGAACAAAGACAGTAGCAGCAGGGGTTGAGACTAGGGAAGGAGTTCAAAAGAGATTTTGAAGTTGAATCAGTAGGATTTGACTGGATATGAAAGGGAGGCAGAGGGGCTTGTCTGGGCTGCTGTCTAGGTGTCTCCTGTGATGCACAGGTGGTCAAAGAGGGTGTTGTCATTCAGTGAGGATAGTTTAGGAGCAGGAACTGGTTTGGGTAATGGAGATAAGGTGCATGGAGGGAAGAGAAGGATAAACGTGATGCCATCTCTGCAGAGTCCAGAAGAATACATCTTTACCATTAGTGACAATTGCCTCTCACCTGCCATCCCAGATGACTGCTGGGAAAACTGGGAGGTCTGTGGTACTTTTCCATTTTCTTTTCAGTCACTTCACTCTCAGCAAGCATATCTACATCTGGGGTAAGATACCATGCTAGGCATTAGAGATACAGTTATGAAGAAGGTACAGGTTTTGCTCCCATGGTGTTTGCATGCTGGTCTCTTTCCCGTGCACACTCCTTGGCCTGCTCATCTGTGTGCACAGTCCCATGCCCCACTCCCAAAGTGATTTTCTTCTTAGTTATTGCCTCATTCCACATACAGTGATTGATGAGAAAGGCATAGAAGATTTGGCTGTTCTAAGTGAGTTTAGAGCTTTAACAGGAGATTCTAGAAGTTGAAGAACTCATTATCAGAAATGATTACTTCTGACAGTGGCATTTCCCCCTCACACCAGGCAGTGAGAGAAGTGGCTGTAGTCCGGGATAACTTCCTGTTGCTCTGACAGGCAGACTGCCTAGGTGGTAGCTACTCTGCCACCTTGGAGAGTCCTTCCAGTTCCAACCCCTTGCTCATTCTGAAACCAGACCTCAGCATTCTCTATTAATAGTAAAAGGCTCTCCCACCTTTAGAATGAAAGAAAGACCATTTCAGTAGGTTTAGGAGTCCTGAGTGCTTCTAAACCTCCCCAAATATAAACTCTCTCTCCCCTGATCAATTTAGCCACCCTCCAGCAGCAGTAAAAATTTAACAGAGCTGGAATCACAACCACCTTCCCTCCAACTCTGCATTTTCTTTTCATAATTTCAGTGACAGACCTATTATTCAGGCGCCTTCAAAGGATTGCATCATCAGAAACAAATTCCACAGGTTCTCATTGTACCCCCGAAACCAAACAGACCAAGCAGAAGAGGCCTACAGATAAAGAGGAAGAAAGAAATAGTTGGTTCTATGTGAATGATGCCATTTCTCCCATGTATTGGTACTTGGGACAAGAGACACCCTCAGTATTGAGTGAACCTAGGGAGGCTCTTTTTACTTCCCTAACCAGGTGATACAAGATGCTTCATTCAGGCCAAGAGCCAGAGGAATAAAATAGAAAAAATGCAGATGAAGGAGGCATCTTTGCCTGGGTTCCCTTAGCCCAGCTACCCACAGAGTTGCAGAGGGAAGAAATGTTAGAAATTTTCTGGTCTGAACTATAGTACTACATAAATATAGAAGGGGGGAGATATAGCTTAATAGAAACTCATGTGAAATAAAATACAGGTATTGAGTTCAGCTTGGGAGATATAGCAGAAGAATACTGAAAAATTGGGGGAGCAGCTGGAATCATGCAGGCTATGAAGTCAGGTGACAGGAACTGTAGCTCTGCTCACAAGGCCTGAAGAAGCTTGGAACATAGGAGTCTGGGGTGGGAAGTGGCGGGAGGAGGGGGGCAACAGAACAATCTTTTCACGCTTGAATAATTGTCCCATGGAATAAGAGCAGGCATCAAACCCTTTGGCTTTAAAATCTACTTCATTGCTTTGTTTTACTTTTGAGAAATCTAAAGCCTAGAGGGTTAAACAACTTTGTCAAGAGCAGGCCTGAACACTGGTATCCTGTCCTACCAGAGGCCACTTATCAGATACCACTGACTCCATACTTGGGTATACAACTGCATGTAATAATTAAATCACCATATGTGTGACTAAATAATAATTAATAATTATAATAAATAAATAAATAATAAAAATAAATAATAAATAATTTAAACACATATATACATATATACTTATACATACAATATAATATATATACACAATATAATTGTTATTACATACATATAATCATGTGTGTATATAATTATACATAATATAATTTATAGACTGTATTTAATATTGTAATATAATATTCAATATATAAATCGTATATATATTCTATAATATTATATACTATATAATTTTCAAATATATACGTATTTGAACGCCTACCATGTAGAAAGCCCTGTGCTAGATGCCAAAGGGATTTCAAACCGTATACATTGACCTCTGCCTGCAAAAACTTCTAGTCTTATCAGGGGAGTGAAGACTGAGGCCCACGAGGGATGAGCTGCCTCCACCAGGCAAGACAATGGCCGTCTAAAGGGAGATGTAGGTAAGAAATGCTCTTATGAGTGCAGAGATGAGGGAGATCACTTTGGTGGAATGCTAGGTTATAAAGAGATGTTTATAAACTTTAGGATATGAGTTCATTCTAGCTTGCTATCATCTATGTCTTTTCCTTCCGTTAGCTCGTAGCTCCTTCCAGAGCTGGAACACTGCTCTTTGCTTTTTCTCTTATCTCCATAGAGTACCAAATACAAGTCATACACAAGTGCTTAGCATAACTTAAATAGAAAACTATAAGGAGTTGACTTTTTAAAATGGAGATTTCCTCTTTCATAAAGCTCATCTGTTCAGATAAGAGCCCATTTCCGGGGATGGTTGGAGACCAAGAGTCTGGGACACAACTGGGACCCTGTTCTCACCT
This sequence comes from Chlorocebus sabaeus, assembly GCF_047675955.1. NCBI lineage: Eukaryota > Metazoa > Chordata > Mammalia > Primates > Cercopithecidae > Chlorocebus > Chlorocebus sabaeus. The sequence goes on along the minus strand of NC_132911.1, from coordinate 25,536,436 downwards.
AGGTTTTCTCCCTCTGGCTGAAAGCTGACAGACATTTGTGAGGCCTCAAGCTATCAGGGGAGTCTTGGGGATTATCGGGTATCTTATTCGGCTCTATGTATTTCCAGCAAAAAATGGGAGGGAGGAAAAGGATGTTCCAAATCAAAATAAGCCCGTCTGATAGTGTTTTGGTGTTTCAGCTGAGAATTATACTGGAAAGAACTATATTTTTCTGGGGTTGTCAAGGCTCCCCAGCTAACCTCCACAGTTGCTGTTTTAAGGGATGAGGAGTTTTACCTCACCCGTGAGGAAGGTCCCCGTAACTGAAGCAGTCACCATGTTTTCTGAGGGTAAACCAGGTACAAGATTCTGTGCTAGCAGGGTGATATAGAGGAAAGGACATAGAACTAGGAGGCAGGAACCCTCAGGTTTTAAACATTTATTTAAAAAAAATTTTTTTGGAGAGACAGGGTCTGGCTCTGTTGTCCAGGCTGGAGTGCAGTGGCATGATCATAACTCACTGCAGCCTCAAACTCCTGGGCTCAAGGGATTCTCCTATCTCAGCCTCTGAAGTAGCTGGAACTACAGGTATGCATCAGCATGCTGGGCTAAATATTTTTCTTGTACTTTTTTTTTTTTTTTTGTAGAGACAAGGGTCTTGCTATGTTGCCCAGGCTGGTCTCGAACTCTTGGCCTCAAGTGATCCTCCCACCTTGGCCTCCCAAAACACTGAGATTATAAGCATGAGCCATCCCGCCTGGCCTTGTTTTAAATAAGATGTTTCAACTAGGTGACCTGTGAAGTTTCTTCTAGTTTAACAATTTTGTTCCATAGGAGAAACAAGTATTTATTCACTCAATTCAGACCCTGCAGAGTTGCGACAACGTGCTCAGCCTTGAAGGGAGAAGAGCCCTGGGAACTTCCTCATTAGGGAAAGCTCTAGTTTTCACAGAGAGAAATCCTGAGCTCCAGGAGGTTACCACTGCACTGAGGTAGACCATGCACCACGTACTCATCAGTGACAGGTCCTATAGTTCATTCCATGCAAAAATCTGCAAAGAGGCCTGCGAACAGCAGAAGAGCATGGAAAATGCTCATTAAGCTCTATGGTGCCCAGGAGGGAGCAGGCCCTAGGTGGGGAGGTGGGTGAGCCCACAGGAGCGAAGGGTGTTCCGGTTTTCACAGCTGCTCTGCACCTTGGCCACCCCAAACTCCTCACTTTACTGTCAAGAAAAAAAGATACGTGCAGAATCTCCAATTTAGGCTGAAGTCTAGTTAGACAAGCCTTTCAGTTTTCATTGCCAGAATGACTTTGCCATATATGTCACTCTAAAGCCGCCTGAGGAGGGGGCTGGAGTTAGACTCTGCCCTGGTGACCTAAGATAGTAGTTAATCTCCATGGAGCCTCTCCATAAGGGGGATAGGCCCCACGGGGACGTTGTGTCCATTTACTAATGACTGTAAAAGGCTGTGAAAATCCCAAGTACTGGAGGAATGCTGCTCACAGCAAAGGGAGAAGGAAAACAATGTAGTTCCAGGACACTGCAGCCTGAAGACTTTCTCTTTGCTGGGAGGAGCAATGTGGACACTCTAAGTACCCTAAATACACTGACTTAATCACTGTGCATTATATACATCTGACAGAATTGCACATGTACTCCATACATTTGTACCAATCAAAAAAAAAAAAAAAGAATACAGGTTGCTGGAGGTAGATTTAAAATGTCTAGTTTTCCAACGGGAAGGCATACGAGAACCATTACGTGTTCCCAGATGGGGCTTGTGGTTCCCCCTGCGTGTTTCTGGTGCCCTCTATGCTCACCTCTGTCTAGGGACTCAGTACATCATCCTCTTACAATTTTCCTCCAGTGTTTATCTTCACTGGACAGGGAGTTCCCTGAGGACAGGAACCAGGCTTTCTATTTCCAGCCTCTAGCACAGTGCTTCAGGTAATAGATACTCAAGTAAATGTTTGTTGACTGAAGAAGTGATCCACAGCATGGACTAAAATGGACGAGAACCCTGGGCCATCTTAGGAATGGGAATGGTTCCCTTCGAATATCCACACTGCATTTCCACGTGTTTATCAGGGTGTCATAAATAATGATTTAGTGAGAGCAGGAGGTTTTATAAAGCAGGGGAGGAGGAGGAGAAGCACCTGTAGGGGCAGGTGTGGGTCTGGGTCGGGCTCTCTGACGCAGCCAGTGGTCCAGGACCGCTGAGGAACCCTTCTAGTCAGTCTGTGTGTCTTTCACACTCCTCCATGGCTTAGGGCACAGACTAGGGGCTCAGATGGAGGAGGAGTCATGATTCCCATTGCCCCTTCTTTTCTGGACTCCTTTGCTACTCTGTGGTACTATCATTCCATTCCCCAAAAAGAGTCAGATGGGAAAGATGAGCAGAAAGGAGGGGAAGCACAGCTGGGCACAGTGGCTCACGCCTGTAATCCCAGCGCTTTGGGAGGCTGAGGCAGGTGGATCACTTGAGGCCAGGAGTTTGAGACCAGCCTGGGCAACATGGCAAAACCCTGTCTCTACTAAAAATACAAAAATTAGCCGGGTGTGGTGGCAGGCACCTGTAATCCCAGCTACTCAGGAGGCTGAGGCAGGAGAATCACTTGAACCCGGGAGGCAGAGGTTGGAGTGAGTCAACATTGCTCCACTGCACTACAGCCTGGGCAACAGAGCGAGACCCTGTCTCAAAAAAAAAAAAAAAAAAAAAAAGGAAAAAAAAAGGTTGGGGAGCAGCAGTTGCTTTGGGGTTTGGGGGTGGGGAGGCCCCAGGGACTGCAGAGGAACGGCTACTACTGCTGCCATTAGTTGCCTTCCACTCTCCACACCCATGAGGTTTGGTGTCATACTCCATCAACGAACCTTGGAAATAATGCACGAAAATATGTTTTAGACATAGAGTGCCCTATCAATAAAAAGGATCCTTATAATTGTTATTAAATCTTGCCAGAGTGAAATATTTCCTCTAGGATGAAGTTGTTTGGCACATGGGAAAAATAATCCCTGCTGTCAGCCTTGCAAATAGCTAGCAAACATTTACTAGTCTACCGTGTTTTGGGGGGAGGGGGAGGCACTGGTGACTGGGGGTCTCTCTCTGTATATACATATTCCACATGCCTTCCCTCAAGAGGCACATGGAAAATGTAATGAATGAAATCATTCTTGCATTCACCTGGTTTAAATCATTACTTGCCAGATCAAGTGGGCGGGTTGCCTATTTTAAGATCTTTGAGGAATCAAATAGAAATCAAAGTTTTCATTTCAGATGGCCCACTAAAAAGATGACTGCTCCAAGCCTTGGTTTCCCTTTTTTTTTTCTTTTTGTAAAATGAGGATGGAAAGAAATAATCACAGAGGTTCCTTTCTATCTCTGGTAATTGATGAATCTCTATGGCTAATAATGTTACATATCTCTGGGATGTGGCAGGAAATAACTAAGACTAAGTGAGAACGATTCAGAGATCCTGGAAAGAAAAGCGTCAAAGGAACAAGTCTCCTGCATGGGGTCTGCCCTGAGTTACAGCCTTGACTCTTCAACTTGCTAACTGGGGGGATGTAGGCAAGTCACGTAAACTCCCTGTCCTTGGGTTCTGCATCAGTAAAATGTGCAGCTAGTAATTCCTACCTCAGAAGACTACGGTGAGGCTCAGAAGAGGTATATGAAAAACTTCTGTGTGAAATATTCTTCAAACATAAGTCATGGCAACCCTGGTTCTGCCACTAGCTTTAGTAGAATGTAGGGGCTGCCCAGATCTTTTTTCCCCTAAGGTCTCTTCCAGTTCTAATAGTCTATTCTTTCATCATGATATTTCCAAGGGTTTTTGTGAAATACCCTATTGGCTTGCTATATGTTTATAATCAACAAGTGTATAATATATTGGAAGGGGCTTAGATATCATTTGCTCCAGCCTACTAAGTCACGCAAAAATTCCCTTTATGGCATCCTTGACAATGGGTTCTTTATCATGATGGAGAACTCATGCCTAACAAGGCAATCTATTTCGATTTTGAGCAGTATCATACTTTCACAGGTTTTTTTCATATTGAGTCAGATCTGCTCCCTGGTAAATCCTACCTACTGGCCCTCATTTCTGTTCTCTGGAACTGTGAACACTCCAAGCAATCAGTAGTCAGTTTTATCTCAAACTCCTCTATTTGTTAATTATTCTTTCCCTGATTCACAGATACAGAGAAAGAACAAAAGTTAAGTGATTGGTCTCTGGTCATAGAGAGAGACACATTAGAGTATGATGGGAACTTGGAGCTTTAGGGGTTTGAGGTTGTTTCTTAACCCTCCTGAGCCACACAGAAATAGTTCTTGAACTTCTGCAGAGAAGCCCCTGTTCCATTTTGCCAATAAACCACAATTCGTTGCTTTGTTTTGGAGTCTTCTGTTCAGTCAAATGTTTTCATTACATTAATTGTAAAAGGTTTTCCGGGCTGACCCAGACTGACTCGCTATCACACAAGTGCACACATACACATGCAACACACACACACACACACACACACACACACACACACACAGACCTGACATGTAACCAGAGTGCTGTGTCAGGAAACTCTAGGAAAAGCTGTCATATGTTAAGTTTTTTCCATTAAGCTTCAAACAATATCAGGAAAATAGATTATATGTAAACATAGAAGAAATATCTCTAAATTTTAAAACAATGTTCTGAACTCAAGTAAATCCAGTGATGTAAAAGAAAGGAACTAAGAAAAGAAGATCACAGAACGGAAAAGTTTGTAGAATTTGAGCTTTGTTTGGATAGGATATGGAATATCATCCTTGGTTGCTGATTTTTTAGTTTTTGAATTTTGTCTTGAGCATGAAGTCACCACATAGAAAAATGCACAGTAGTGAAGTTTGTGTAGGACAACAGGGAAAAGAGAGAGACTGTCCCATTTCCTAACTGTCCATGGAGGGGTTCCCAGGTCTCTGGGAAGCTCAGCTGTAAGAGGAAGAAGAACAACAGTCCTTGACTCCTTGATGTGAAGGATGAGCTTTGCGCTTTGGAAGATTCTGTAGCATACTAGAGAGAGAGCTATGTGGGTGACTTAGGAACCCCTGTCCTTCTCCCAATACCAACCATATTGTCCAAGTAATGAAATTGAGGCCCCCAAAATCACAGGGACTTGTGACCCACCATTCAGCAAAGCCAAGACTAGAATCCAGCCCTGGAGTCTTAGTCCAGGGCTCTTTTTACTGCATCTGTGAGCAGAGTATTTGACTTCCTTCTTACTGCCCGGAAGACGGACACCCTAAAAATAGTGGCCGCTTCCATTCTTCTGAAAGCATGAAGAATGATGCCTTTCATTCAGGCACAAAGAAAATCATATCATGATTTCTGTCAATGATCATAGTTCAAAGTCACAATTGTTTCAGATCTATTTCTCATATTTAGACTTAGAATCTTACATGGTTAAGGTATTTGTCTTCTATATTTGCTATAAATAAAGGAAGAATTTTAACAGCTGTCCAACTAGAGCAAGAAAAAAAAAAGAGAAAAAACTAGGCTTTTTTTTCAAAGTAAGAGAGGAAAAATAACATTAACACAAAGGAACATTCTTACTAAGAGTAGGTGGAGAAAGGCATCTGAAAAATAATACCTCAAGATGCATTGAAACATTTTAGGGAATTAGGGAATTCTGATCTCTTGAAAAAAAAAGAAAATTAATATTAAAGACAAGCTGTGAGTTTCCATCTGGCCTTGCTGCTTTCCACTAACGCTTCCATGACGGAATTCATCTGTCCATCAACTGTCAAAAATTCTCCTGTCAGTAAATCCCACGATACCCCAGCAAGCCCACCCCGCTCAAAATATTCCATGCCACAAACTATTCCGAATTCTGAATCCTTTTTTTTCAGATCTCTGTACTATGAGACATAAAAGTTGCTGCTTTTTTTTCTTCCCCTTTTCTCTTCCTTTTCCCAACATCTCTTTCACCCCCACACTCTCTAGTATGGGGGTAAAGGGAACTTGGGTGGAAAATTTGGGGAACCCTCAGCTATTGAAGATTATGTTCCCACCAAGTCTCTTCTAAGCTTTTTCACTGGAGTCTGACAACAGACAGCCCACATCTGTTTTAAAACACTGAGTGCTTGTGAAGTGTGAACTCCCCACTGTTTAATGTAACTACATGACTATTTAATGTACACAGTGGTAGAGCCACTCAGAATGCCAAACTGTTGTGACATGCCTGAAGGACGTATATAAACATAATATACTGTGGTTTATTGTGACAAAGAACATCTATGCCACAAATAGGAAGATCTGTTTGCTTACCAGTGTAGTCCAAATGAGGAAGGAAAAACATATACAGTACCCTCTCCCCTGCCCCATCACCCATGTCAATAGTGAAATTGATACTGGATTGATGAAACAATACATCCAGAATGGGCATTTTATAATGCCCTATTGTAAGACTTTTAAGTCCAGGATTTTGAAATGAGTCATTCATTAAATTAATCTGAATATATAACGCAGAGGGAATAGAGGGGAGGTAGAAAGTCACTAGAGGGAGGGCTGCCGAGAGTTTGGCCTCTTCTAGAAACTTTGTTCCCTTGTATGGGTATAGGAGACATTTTCGGATGGCAGAGACTTGGGGAACATGTTGGTGCTGCTTTTGGCCAACTTGGAGATCATAACTTTCTGTACATTGTTACCCATGGACAAACAGCCATGGTTGCTGCTTGTGTTAATAAACTAAGAGAAAAGACATCATGGCTTTGCAAATGCATTTCATTTTTAATATTTCCCCCAAAGGTGGATGCTTATATCTTCTGACATCTCATGAATCAATTGATCAGAATCCGTTCTCTTACATCTCATGGTTACAATTCTAATTAACCTTTGCTGGTTAAATACTTGCCAAAAATCAGCTCCAATTGTCATCCCGTTTCCTCGAACCCAAGCATTTCAGTAAAAGCTTTTCTTTCTATCGGTCTTCAATAGGAATTAAGTGGAGAAGAACTATACTGTGTGTGGGATCTGTTGCTTTTTAAGGGATTTTGAAATTCTAGAATAATGAGGAAGGAAATTCTAGGATAAAATCTTTAGGCATGAAACACAGATGAAGATGATAGTGAGCCTTCAGAGTGTAGACAAGGGTATTCTTATATATACGTTTAGGAAAGTAGTAACCTTTTTAAAATTCAAAGTTACCATTTCTCAGAAAATAATTACTTCCGTGGAAGACAAAACATCCCCAAACAAAACAACAACAGCAACAAAACCCTCTTGTAAATGATACTGAGAGAGAGAACAGAGATCTAGTTCTAAAATAAAATGTAAACTGCTATTGTTGTTGACATTTAAGTTATACTGTTTTGGTACAGACTAATATTCAACTTCATCCAATATATCTAGATTGAAAATACCAGTGCAAAGTCCTGGTCATTAGGAAAACTTACTCCTGCCTCTGATTATTACAATTTGGGGTTCCCGTGGTTTGGATACTGCTATATCCTGTGGCTCACATAATTTCCCTTAATAACTTAGCAGTCACTAAGGGAACAAATCTGAGAAGGCCTTTATAAAAAGCGGTACCCGCTTTCCTGTTTGCCTTAGAACTGCAGCCCGCGTCCTGGAGCATTGGGGGTGCTAAAGATTTTTCTTATAATGGAAAATTTAAAAGGACAGTTTAAGGAAAGCTCAGTAGAGGAGCCAAAGATGGAGACATTCAGCAACACGGCAGTGAGGAGCGAAACCACTTTTGCAGAGCAGGGAGAGTTTTGGTATAAGGTCTTTTGGGATCAGATTGTTGCTTTAAAAATGTGGTGAATGAGCCAGTTTTGCTTCCACATGATTTCATAGCATACTCTTCTCTACTCCTCTGCTGCTGCCTTTAACCACACTGAACGCTGCCATTCCTGCGCAACACTTCACATCGGCTCCTAATACGGAGAAGTTTCTGGTTACACGGCTGCAGTTACTGTCTAACGTTACCACCCTTCCACAGCCGAGCGGACTTGAACAGGCTTTTATTTTAATTTCCTTTCTCCCGCCGGTCACAACTTTGGAAAGCCACGCAAGCCTCGCCACACAAATAGGGTTAGTGCCTCTTTAAGGAATATTTAAATTGCATTTCCTACTGTCAGTTAAATCTCATCAATCATGTTTTTAATTAAAAAGAAGGACATCTACATCCCACTTTCGACTCAAAGTGCATAATGAAATCGTAGATTGGGGCCGGGCTGGAGAGTTTCAGCTTTGCTGGGTGCGTTCAGCAGAGATGCGGGGAGGTCAGCAACACTGGTGCATATGCAAGTGGCAAACAAATAACACTCCTGATAGGGCCGGGTGACATGTGTCAACCCTTGTCATTGAGAAACAAGAAAGGCAATGTGCCCAGACAAAGGGTAGGGTGGAATCTCTACACACTGGCAGAACCTGACCCACGCGTAAGGGCTTTGTGTAGCAGATGCCGTTTCTCATTGTTCTGTGCCTCCCTCCCCAGTACCCCTGACAACAGCCACTGCCGCTGGCATTCCACCCTGACATCTGTTCAGCTTTATTGATGCGGCCCTGGAGGAATTCCCAGTGTAAACAGGGAATTCTCTAAGGGAACCCCATGTTGTAAAGGGATGAGCTGCATAATGCAAAGATTTAACCACTATTTAAAGGTGTGACACTTGATTGAAAGTGACTTGCTTTTTCCCCCCTTTCCAATCCCACCTCCCTCTCCACCCTTAACTGTATTTGGCACCAACTGGCTGCAGCAACACCCCCACAGCCCCCTCCATCGCTTTGTTTTCCTGATGCATAACTGTTAGGAAGAATGAAGGATGGGGGGCCTTGGGTACCACCGTCCAAAAAAGCCACTTAAAAAAAATTTCTGGGTTACAGTCAATTGAGTCTAGTTGTCGCGTTGGGATCCTGCCCGCTGCCCACCCACACTCCTGGAGAGAAACAGCTTGCAAGTCGCTTGGTCCTGTGGCTGAAGCTAATGGGGTGGGCTTTGTGCTCCTTGCTAGAAGCAACTGTGGCAGTTTGCAGTCCCTGAGCAAAGTCTGGTGGTACTAGTTCTGGCAGTGCTAGAACGTAGGGGATTTGCCTTTGGGATTTTGTGTTTTTGGCAGTGATGCCGAAAGATATTAAGAAGGATTTTTTTTTTTTTTTTTAAAAAGCAGACCTGATGGGATACGCGATGCATCCGTCATTGCCCCGGCAAACGTACATGTGCTCTAAGGCACCTCTGAAGTGTCACACTCTCACTCAACTTCCTGGCCAATGTTCAAGGACAGGGTGTGTCGTGCGAGCTCCAGCCACGCACATTGTGTCACTTCGGTTGAGCATGCAGAGATCGGTGAATAGGGCCCTGTGCAGCAGGACCACCTCTATTAGCAGTGCACTTGACTTGTGATACGACATGGACAGGGTCTCTTTGTGAGGCCGTGGGCTGAATTTGGATTCGTGTGGTTCCAACTCTCTTCCCTTCCAAATGACTGGTGGAGAGACAAAATTTGAAAGCGGCAATGATGTCCTCCTGCACTGTTGCAGAATAAATGAGGTTGTGGGTTACCATCATAAGGGCAAAATAAAATAGAATTATCGGAGGATGAAGTCAAAAGTCATAAAGGGAAATTCGTCTTTCTAAAGGCCTGAAGTATTGCTGACCTATGTTTTCAGAGAACAGATATCAAAAGCAAGATTGGGGTGTGTGTGTGTGTGTGCGCGCGTGTGTGTGCGCGCACACGTGCAGATGAAAGTCAACAATAAGCTGCAGCCTGCTCCTTTACCTGGAGTCCTAAGATTTGCTTTTAGCTGGCCATTCTTTTCCCCTCAAAGGGAGGTGCACTTCCATTGTATAAGGCAGTGAAGCTTTAAGAAGCCAGCACATCGCTCAGGAATGCAGCCTTTCCTTCCCATTGCCACAGATTGAATTTTTACTTAAAACAACCAAAACCCTCTAGAGAGATTTTATCTTTAAAATTAATTTATGTATTTTCTTCTGACCCAAACAATGTATGGTCGTTTTAAAAAATATGGACAAATAAAATAAAATGAAAATGGCCCATTAACTTACCACTCAGAAATAATTGGTAATTATTCCAGGTTTGTCTCTTCTCTCTCTGTCTGTATTTAAACAAAAACGTGATTATCTTATGCTGACTGTTTCGCATTTTTTTTTTTTACTAGACTATCTCTTGGTATTATTAGATGTTATTCTATAACATAATTTAAATAATTATGTAGTATTTCTTAGTATATCATAGTCAATTATCCATTTTGGGACAAATTTGTTTTCCACCATTGTATTTGTTATAAACAATGCTGTAAGGAACATCTTTTGTAGATAAAGCTTTGGGTATATCCATGGCTCTTTTTTTTTTTTTTTTTTTTTTTTTTTTGACAAATTCTTAAAATAGAATTCCACGGTCAAAGGCTGTATGCATTTTTAAGACTTTTGATCTATATCGCCATACAGCCAGAAAGATTGTACTAATTTATACTCCCACCAGCAGTGGATCAGAGTTCCTCAAATGGAAGTCTTCAGGGCATATTCCTCTGTGTCCCCATAAGGTGGAAGTCTGTGTGGTGAAGCTACGGTCCCTTTTCCACAGATGCATGGCAGCATCTCTAATTAATGTGTCCATTCTTAATGCTTTCCCATCTGTATTTCTCTGCATGCAGTGATTGAAAAATACCATCAACAGCTAAGTGCTGATAGATGGTTCAGAGTCCAGCAATGTCCTACTTTCCTTCACGTCCACTTTAGAGTGAAAAATAAGTTAACTTTGACATTTTTAGCAGTCGCAGATTTAAAACAAACTGGAAATAGAATCCAGGCCCAGTTCTAAAAAGGACACGCGAACTCTCCAGCGTGCCTCCAAGACCTGTTGGAAGGGGGAGAAAACAAAGCAACTCACAACGTTTCCAGTGAATGCACTTCCATCAGAACGTGCTATTGATGGGCTGCCCCTTTAAGCACAGTTTGCCTTCACTGAGTTTGAATATACCTTTTGGGATTCAAAATAATTTTGCAACAGTGGATACAGACCTTCTTTATGTGTTATTGGTCTGGGAACAGCAACAGATTAAAAAAAATATTACCAGGTCAAATAACAGCTGTTATTATTAAGTTCAGCTTTTATTATCAATTTTGCCAGTAGATTCCGGCAGTGAAAAAAAAAAGTCTGCTTCTGAGCTTTTTACTAATCAGTACTCTCATTTTGCTAATATTCTAACGACTGTCAATTTACTTCAGTGCCGCCATTTGCAGAATTTTCCAATTAGCAGCAAACCTGTTCCACCTTCTCCTGTAATTACTGAGGACTCAGTTCAGATCAGCTGCGGCCAGACAGCATATGATGTAGTTGCCAAAATCTGTGCAATGTTGTTTTTAACCTTTGCATGTGCTGGCACAGTTTTAACATCTCTGTTTATAGGCAGGAGGCTTCTGCCGTAGTGGCATGTGTCAAAATATCAAAATTATTTTTAATAAACACACAACGACTATGAAAACACAAATAGGACCATATTTGGGTTTTGGATCAATTTAATATCTGCTCCAGATTCAGTAGCATCCCCCACTCTGCCCTTTCTTCTTTTTTTTTTTTAATCAAGAGACTTTTGATAAGGAACAATTGAGAATTGCTGAATTGTATCAATTTCAACCCATTTCCTTTCCTAGTTAAAAAAAAATATTAAAGAGTCTGACAATTTAGAATGGAGGGGTCCTAACGATCATTTATCATAAACCTCTCATTTTTATAAATGAGGAAACTAAGCCTTAGAATGGAGGAAGGACTTACCTAAGGTCACACAGCTACATATATGCAGATCTGGGACTAGAACCCAGGTCTTCTGCCTCCAGTCCAAGGTTTGTTCCACTACAGCATACATTTTCCCCCTTCTCCTGGTGGCTTCTAAATATGGCAGAAGACAGAAGAGGGAAGCCTCACCCAGATCCCTTGTTTCATAGAATGCCTTGCTAGCAAGATCAAAGCCAATCAAACTCTCTGAAAGCCGCCTAAACAGCTGACATTGCAGTAATAACAATAGTGCAGCAATAACTATTATTGCTACATGAAAAAAATATATTTAATAATAAGCTCATTGATTTTTAACAACATATCTGTGTTGCCTAATTGATGGGAAGTTGTATGTTTGTGTAGCCGATGGGCGTTATGAATTAAATATGGCCGTCTTTCCTTGAGGGGTTCATGTCAATGCACGAAAGACGGAAGATCTACATTTCCCCCAAGCAAAACAGTCCCCTTGTACCAAAGCAGGGAAGGCTGAAATGCGAACAAAAATAAAAACCATCCATCACTGTTTATTAAGTGCTGCTACTTGAAGGTAAAAGGGATATTGAACTGTTTTTAAATTGGAAGGAATGTAGCTGGACAAAATATTGATGGTAATATTAGCTAGGTGACAAATTTTATTCTTTTGTCCACATTCATCAAAGGAGCAATTTGGAGTGAATTATTCTCTCCATGCCCATAAACCAATTTTTCTTCCCTTTTTATTTTTTAAGCACACATGTTTATTAAGGAACATGGCATAGGAAGGATGCTATCTTCTGGTTTAAGTCGTCCAAGCCTTGCTGCATGAGTCAAAGGCTCCACAATTGCTTTAGACCAGGCCACGCATTGATCTTCAAGGTGCTTATATTATTATTAAATTTTATATGTGCTTAAAGATTGAGGCAGACTGAGTCTGTTCCCACAATTTAAAAGAAAAGGGGTGGGTCAGATTTGATTTCATTTTTAGCTGTGGTTTTCAAGTGGAAGTTCTGAAGCATTTATTTATTTTTCCAAATTTATAGTGTGCCCCTTCAGTCCAGTGTTCACTGGCTGCTATTCAATGAAAACATCCAAGTTTCTATGGCAAAATGGGCTGAGGCAGGGAAATGAAAATTGAAAATGTCGGCTGACAATGGGGAGAATTTCAATAAAAATTTAGTTTGAAGTTTCGTTCGCTTCAACTCTGTTCGACTTCAAGTCATGTTTGTTTTTGTGAGGCCATATAATCTCTGAGATGTTTCATGAAAATCTTACCAGGCAGTCCATCGTACTCAGTGATAGAGGGGGACTGCTGGATTTAAGACTCAATCCAATCCTCAGTGTTGTTCTATATGCCTACTGTGTGTCCAGAGCTGGCCGGGAGGTTGGCATCCCTAACTTCTTCATTTGGATTTCTGGAATCAAGCCTCTTTCATCCTCAAATGTGCAGGTAGCCAAAATGACAGTCTCTTTACTTCTGACAGATCTCATCATCCCAACCAAAGTCAGTCACTGAGCATCAGAAAGAAGTTTGTTTGCAAGTACATTTATAAACCTAAAAATCCCTTGGATGAGGCTGCTGTCAAGCTGAGTGGATTTTCTTGGATGTCATTGACTTCCATAGCTATCTCTTTCTCAACTAAATGAGGACACTTTTAAGGAAGCTGGCTGGAGTTAATTAATCAGTCGATCAATCAACAAGATTTTAATGAGTCCCTGCAAGGCACTAAGCAGTGGTGACATTTATGTAGCACTTTACGGTGGCTAACGCACTTTCCCACGTATTGTCTTATAGATAGATATTCTTATAGGTAGATACGAGTGAGGCTTAGAGAGGTTCAGTGGCTTCCCTAAAGTCACACAGCTATGAAGTAACGAGGTCTACTTCAGATCTTCCAGAACTGTTTTGCCTACACTACTTGAGACAGTGCAGGTGACCATAAGATGACCAGCCAGCTTCCTTAAAAGTGTCCTCATTTAGTTGGGAAGGAGATAGCTGAGTCCCAAATGAGTAGTACAGTCAAGAAGTATACCTGATCCTGGATGAGCCTCGGAGATGTAACCTGAATAAAACCGGAAGTCCATATGTCCCTGCCACAACATGATGTCACGCCCAAACATTTCAGCAGCTGAAAGTAATTGAAAGCTGTTCTAGTTTTTCTCTGCATTTTTCATAGAACAGTGAAGTAATTATAGAAAATTCACTTCCTAAGATATTGCCTCATTATTTTGTTCTCCATTCGGCTCCCGCATCAGCCACCGTAAAGTCTATAACTCTCGTTCTCCATTGTTCTTCCCCAGTTCTCACCCTTCCTTTTTCCCTTCTGTTTTTTCCCGTCTCTCGTGTGTAAACCTTAGCCCTTTCTACCACAATTCCACCATTTTCCCACTGATATCCTGCTCTGAGCCAGGCCTGCGAGCTCAGTGGTGGGGAAGTGGGAGTGTGGAGAACAAGACTATGAAGACTCAACCAGGATCAACATTACCTTCCTCGTGTGTGTTTAGACATCCCGAGGAGGGAGTCACTGTGGACCAAAGGATTCTGACTGACAAGGCAGATGGCATTTGTGTGTGCTCTGAAAGAGGAATAGAACTTAGAAGACTTTTTAAAGCACACATGCTTATTAAGGAAGATTTCAAAAGTGGAGAAGAAAAAAAAAAACTACCCAATAGGAAGAAATGAAGGCACATAGTGAAAAAATCTTGAAATAGAGAAGCTCCTTGCCTTAAAAACAGAAAAAGCCCACAATAAAAAGCCTCGTCAAGTGTTTGCTCTCAATAAACATCGTACTAAGTGCTGTAAGTCACCATAGACCCTGATAAAATATTTTCGGAAGGGAAAAATTTGCGCTAATTACTTCTCTCTCTAACAGGAGTTGGATTAGGACAGTGTTTTTTTTTTGTTTTTTTTTTGTTTGTTTGTTTGTTTTTTTTGAGACGGAGTCTCACTCTGTCGCCCAGGCTGGAGTGCAGTGGCCGGATCTCAGCTCACTGCAAGCTCCTCCCAGGTTCACGCCATTCTCCTGCCTCAGTCTCCCGAGTAGCTGGGACTACAGGCGCCCGCCACCTCGCCCGGCTACTTTTTGTATTTTTTTTTAGTAGAGACGGGGTTTCACCGTGTTAGCCAGGATGGTCTCAATCTCCTGACCTCGTGATCTGCCCGTCTCGGCCTCCCAAAGTGCTGGGATTACAGGCTTGAGCCACCACGCCCGGCCAGGACAGTGTGTTTTAAACAGCAAAATGCAGAGCCAGGATGCCCTGTTCACATCCCATCTCCACCATCTGGTAGCTGCGTGACCTTGTGCAAGTTCCTTAATTTGGGTTTCCTCGTCTGTGTAAAATAGGGACATTGATGTGATAATATCTCACAGGACAGTCGCGAATATTTAAATGAATCAACATGAGCAGATCGCTGCTCAACACTCAAGAAGCATTAGTTGTATTCTTCACTATTATTAGTTGTAATATTACTTTCCATTGAAATCTGTCTGCGTAGTTCTTTTTGAACTGATTATAATAATATAATACAACTCCTGGCTATTGAGTGTGGAGATAGAGGCACCTCACTATGTCAGCAGTTAATACATGAGATTTTGTTTAATCCTTGAAAGCATTCTGCATAGTAGGGCCCTCCTGCCTAGCAAGGAGGGACTCTTTCCTAGTCTGTTTGTAGTTTGGCCAAACCTGGTCCACTTCCTGGTGGAAAGGGATGTCCTCTAGTTCCTTTCTCCTCTCCATCTCCCTGTTTTTGTTTTTTTTTCCATTTAAAAATCATTTTATTATTAATATCATTATCCCATGTAGCCTAGTGCCTGTCATATGTAAGGAATGTCGGTAAATACTCCATCTGAAGCTTCTTTGTGCACATTTCCATTGTTAAATAAACTCTGAATTCACATAAAAAGCTGAACTTAATAACTCGTATTTCCTTCTCTTGTAACAGGCACGTATTGGTAAAATATAAATATTCTTGGGCTCAGGCTTTGTTCTAAGGTCAGTAATTGATCACATGGTACAGCTATTGACAATAAAACCATGAAAGTGTCAGCTGGTGTTCCTGGCATGAACTAATGCTGAGGTGGGAAGCAGAAAATTCACATGTGGTTTCTGGGCCAAGGTGGGGCAGGAATGGTGGTGGGGAGAAGAGGACAGGGAATGAGTCAGATGGGCGCAGATGAAAGATCTGCATGGGTTCTCTTGCTGTCTCTTGTAGCTAACCCAGATAAGTCTTAAGTTTATGAAGACCAGGTTTCTAAGAGGTTCTGCTCTTCCTGCAGTATGTGGAAATCTAGCACGTGCACCTTAGATGCTAACAGTCTAAAGAGAGCGGGTGCATGTCTCAGGAATACACACTAGCTGTACTTTTAATTTTTTCAGTATGAATTTCGGAAGGAAAAAAATTGCGCTGATTACTTCTCTCCCTAACAGGAGTTGGATTAGGACAGTGTGTTTTGAACAGCAAAATGCAGAGCCAGGATGCCCTGTTCCTGAAGAAAACTAAGAAAAACCTAAAGAAAAACTTTTACTCTTGCAAGATTTTAATTTATTCCTTTTCTCTTTTAATTAGGGGAAACCCATTTCTAACAGATTCTGGAACTTTTGGCTACCTTAGTGTGGAGGATAGGATAGGAGACAAGCCTTATTCCTTATTTGATGGACTTTTTTTTTTTTTTTTTAATATATATATTTCTATTTTCATCAAGTGGAGTAAATACATTCTGGGCTTTTCCTGAGGCAATGTAGGCCAGCTTTTATTCATGACAGGGCTTTCTTAGTAGAGTTATGTAATCCTTGTAGAAGAGTAGAGGATTTCTCAGAGAAGATTTTTAAAAAAATGCAATACTTGACACACTTTAATTATTTCTGCACTATAATAACAATATCATATAAACACACACTGTTTAGGACTTCAGTTCCAGTTGAGTACATTTTAGCCTGATATGTACAAATAAGAGTGTTCTAAGGCCATAGCCAAGCCAATCACAGGACTCTTCTGCTATCCTCTCCCTCGTTCCCTGCCGCCTTCTAACACTCAGAGAGAAGGTCCTATGAGGTTTCATGTGCACTAGGAACTCCAGCAGGAGTTGCCCACCCTAGCAGAAAGGACCACATTGTTTGGTGGTTTTAGGTTCTTTTGTGTTTTCAAGTTTCTATAGTGACAGAAGTTCTCTCTAGAGAGGACATTTCCTGTTGGTCCTTGTATGAGCCAGGGTTCTCCAGAGAGAAAGGACCAATAGGAAATGTATATACATCATATATATGATATATAGTATACATGATGTATATATAATATATAATATACATACGATAGGCATATAATATATAATATACATATGATAGGTATATATTTATACATATATAAATATATATATCTAGATATATATAATACATAATATCTAGATATATATGAGATAAGGAATTGGCTTATTGTGGGGTGGGGTGGGGTGGGAGCTGGCAAGTCTGAAATTCATAAGACAGGCCAGCAGGCTAGAAACCCTGGCAGAAGTCAATGCTCCAGTTTTGAGGCAGAATTTTTTTTTTTCTCCAGGAAACCTCAGTTTTTGCTCTTGAGGCCTTCAACTGATTGGATGAGACCCACCCACATTATCAAGGGTAATCCCTCTACTTAGAGTCAACCAATTTGTAGATGTACCTTCAGTGTAACACCTATATTAGTGTTGGACTAAGTAACTGGCTGCTAGAACCCAGCCATGTTGACAAGAACTAACGATCACAATCCTGAAACTCTCTTTCATCTACGGAATCCTTGGACTTCTGAATCTTCTTGCTGGCCCAGAAAAGATCATGTGGACTTCCTCCTTCATTCCAGGGGGATAATCTGATCTGTTGGAGGTCCTTTGCTGAGACCTTCAGGGCAGTTTGGTAATTTAAATTGCCTCAAAGGTGATGAATAGAACTCTCGAATGTACTTTCAAAGTCTTGCTGAGAAATAAATCAACTCCTTTTTGTGTTGAATGGTAGTAAAATCTCTTAGGAAAGAGCCCGGGAATGTGGAGGGGACTCATGCTTCTGGGAGTTTTTATGCCTGGACTTTGACAAAGTGGAACATATGGAGGAATCAATGAGTATCATACAGATGGGATCAATATGCAGACTTTCTGACTAAATGGACACCCTCAATACGGCACACTCTGAGTCAGAGAAGGTGAAGCATAGAGACAAAGATACATCCACATTGTGAAAGTGTAAAACCCATGTCCAGCTCACAGAGGCAAGAGTCTTCACCTTTCTGAGCCATTTCCTAAGAGACTGGATCATCATCTCATCTAAGCAATAGTTTATTATTTCTTAGCCAACTTGGGAAGATTATTAGAAAGGTGAGGGTGAGGGGAGACACATCCCAGGCCCGACACAATGTCTCCAAAATACCCTCTTTTCCCAGTGAAAGTCGGGGAGCCAGCCTGCCTTGGATTCAGGGCCAGAGAATACACAGAAACCCTCGACTTCTCATTGAGGCCACCATATGGCGAGAGCAATGAGATCCCCCTCCCATGTTGTATTGTGGTCCACTGGTACCTGGGGACACAGAGCCCTCACGTGGTGGTCTTGCTTCATGGTAGAAGGACTCATAGTTCTCTAGTTCTCTTAAGCCCTTTGAGCTGACCACGTGTTTGAGGCAAGACTCTTTAGAACACCTATTGGGACTGGGGGACTGAGGGATAGGCAAGAAATAGACAAAGGGAGCATATCAAGGAATTGGCTGGTACCTGCACATATCAGTTGCACTTCAGGAAGATTTATAACCAGAATCTGTGAATTTCCAAACCCAAATATAGTGATAGTCACATTTGACCTTTAAAAAGCATTCCCCACAGGGGCTATAAGGGCTCTGCAAAAAAAATCTTCCTTTCTATCATGAAAACGAAAAGCTGCACGCTTTCTCCTTTGCCCCAGATCAACTGTGAAGGGATTTGAGGCCCCACAGCCCATCGTGACTCACAGGCAGCTGCTCTGACCTGAAGTTTGCACAGACCTCCAAAGAAGACCGTCCAGAGGCTCGGCTGCCCAGTGATTAGGCCCCAAAGAGTGATTCTGTGTTCCTGGCAATTGACACACACACACGTGCAGGCATACATGCACGCACGCACTGCACAAAAGCAGGTGAAGTGCCTTCACGAGGATTGGCCGAAGTGATGTGATGGTGGGTTGGGGGGTGACAGTATACACTCAGGAATTAGAGAAACGAAGGCTGACAAATGATAACTTCCTTGGAGCCCCCTCTGCAAGGTTTCAGGTGCTCTGTTGACACTTTACTGTATGTCCGCATGATACACTCACTGTAAGGCACCTCAGGTTCTTGGTGGAACCCAAGACTCTTGACCATTGCCCCATTTTTGTCCTCACAAGTCACACTGATGACTCCTCTCAGCTCCTTCTGTGCACCCCGGGTTTTCTGAAGTTCTCAGGACTATTTAGGGATAAAATATATCATAAATATAACTCTTCAAAATTGCAGGAGTTACAAGGGAAAAGATATGTCAGAATTTCCAAAAAAAGGAGAAGAATATTCTCAGGACTGAGGTGAAAATACCACCAGGCCCCTGAGTGTAGTGCCCCGCTCGGTTGTGTAATCCCAACAATAGGAAAACGACCAGGGTCACAGAGCTGCTGGGGAGCTGTGAGAACAGGACTGGCTTTTGAAACCCCTGTTAAGATTGTCTCCCCAGGGCCAAAGCAGGTGTTTCCAAAGCACCCAAAAACAGGTCTGGGAAAAGGCTCAGTCCTCTGAAAAGTGAATTCCTTATTTTCTGTGCATCTGGTGTGTTTTCGGGCACCAGTGGGTACAATTGTAGCTATATAGGTGCTTCCAGGGGCAACTTGCTGCTCTGATATTCAGCATGGGTGTTAAAGGTGCAGAAATAGCTGGACTTGCAATGTCTTGTGCCAAATCATGTATTTGCAAGAATCAAAATTCAGGTTTAGACATCTGATTACCAAACCACAGAACTTCAGGATTAGTCATGCTAATGAAAGCCATTTGGCCCTGTTTTCTCTGCGAACAAAGCTGTCTGTGTTGGTTCATTTAATCTAGCTTATATCTGGCAATTATTGATATTAAATTGATTTAGTGTTTCCAAAGATGTTTCAGACACCCAACACAAAACTCCCAGTTTATTTTACAGCTGAATACAGAACACGAATTCCTTCCTGATGTAATCAGCTTTTCGTTTAACCCCTAAAGTGTAAGCATTGATCCCTCCTTAACTTGGTGGCTTAATTACCAACCATCGCGCCCTCCTTCCGTGTAATTTATTTTCTGGAAATAAACAGAACCCTGTGGGTGGAGGGGTCACTTGCCTAAGCTCTGGGGAGGATCACTTTTACTGAGTAGGAAGACATTTGCTAAGTGTGTCGTGGTTACTTACCAGAGGCTGAATCTATGATAGGAATATTAACGATATCTGCTATTTCACAAGAAAGTTCTAAAAGGTGTTTTAAGTTGTTTCCCAAAGCACCTAGGTAATTCTCCCATCATCTCTCAGAGGCATTACCCAATTTTACAGGGAAGATATGTGAGGGAACTTGTACGAGGGATGACAGTAGGCAAGTGAGACACAGAGAGGTGAAAATATTGTCAGTAATATAAACTGTAATTGAACATGAGTGCCTGCCTCTTAAGTTTTATCCTCTAGGTCACACTGCCTCCTACATTACATTATCGGTATTAACATAACCATGGGAGATTAATTTTATAGATCACATGAAAAGCAGATGACATTTATCTTCACTTTTCAATGCATCATCTCATTAGGAGAAGCATAAACATTCAGCCCAGGTTAAAAGAGTTAAGAACAAAATTAATCTGCTAACTGCTTTATTATTAAAAAAAATCAAAGTCAATCAGCCTTTATCTACCAAAAAAGGCTTTGTTACTATTGTATTGGGTTAGAAAATTTTCCTAACAGAACAACAAACTTCCAGATGAGGACAAATTGTGAAAAACCATGAGCTGGCCCTCACTAGGCCTGTTGGTTGAATTATATCAAACTTGAATAAAAAAGTGCTCCTGTGCCCACGACTTTGGTTAACAAAGCAGGGAGATGGGCACACCTTTTGATCCGTTTAGAACTTGTATTGCAAAACGAAAAACACAAAATAAAACTTGAAGCAAGCTTATCACTAGGAGTGATGAAATCTGCTTTTTACATAGACATATATATGTGTGTATGTTTACAAATAGAATCGTTGCCTGGTTGTGTGTTCAGCATGATTTTGATGTGATCATCCTGGCAAGCTGAGAGATAGTAAAGAAAACAAAACAGCCTGATTTTTCAGGTTCTGTCTTAATTCAAGGCACGGTTCTATCAGGAGGAATGGTGGAATGGTAGCTTCAATTTGGGTTGAATGAGGAGCTCATAAATTCTGACTCATGTATGAAACTAGACGATTTCCTTGTCATGGTGTTGGGCCACAGGCCTCTCCGGGCCATTTCTGGGAGTGCTTATCCTGCCTATAGGCTTGCCAGGGAGAGCCTGATGTCAGATCCCTGCACAGACTGGCCTTTCTTCCAGCGCCGCTGGAGCGACTCCACTGTGCGCCTTCCCGAGGGACCAGTGGCTGTCTCTTTCCCATGCTTCCGGACCGTGTCCTGCTGCTCACTTGAGTCCTGGCAACTCCCTGAGAAAGCAGAACAGGCTCTGTGGCCTCTGAGGAAAGGGCTGAGATGTTTTACTTCCAGGTCAGCTGCTGATTCTCCAAGGGATGCATTTTTTTTTTTTTTCTTTTTTCCTTTAGTAGTTGTATTCCATTATTCACTGTGTAGGGAGAAACCACAAACCCAACTCTAAACTCCAGGGTCAAGAAGAATCATGTCAGTAAAATGGTCTCTGGCTTTTGCAGATTATTGGATACTGAGCATGTCAATTAGGCCTTTTCCCACCACTGATGTGAAAACATCTGTCATTTATTTAATTCTCTGCCTCATTCCAAAAAGAGCTTGAGAAAGTTCATTTGGTTTATCAGCGCTCCTTTCAAAGGCAGTGGAAGATGAGAGAGCCAATGACACTGAAAGTTCCAACTTTTGGGGACTAGATGCAACTTTTATATTTTTTGTGTTACCCTGCCTTTTATGATATATATGGATGTGAGTGTGTTGACTTAATAATGATATCTGTTCTGGCAGAGGAAATGGATGGCTGAACTACTTTAAAGTTTAGGATCCATGTAGATATCTAAAAGCCCCACATTCTTTTCCTCAAGAAAGGTTTTCTTATTTGACTCATCCTTATTATATGATCTTAAGTGAACGTACTGTGTAGAAACACATTTCTACCGTAGCAGGCTTTGAGAATCAATCTCATTTGATGAAGGGTAGGAATAAGTACCTAAAATAAATGCTAATTTTTAGAAATTATCCAGATTTATAAAACATGGTGTAACATAAAACCAGGTTTTTGTGTGTTTTTGTTGTTGTTGTTGTTGTTGTTTTAAAGAAAAAAAGCAAAAAACAGCCTCATGAATTTGGAAGTTATTTGGAAAGCTGAAGTTTGGGCTGGGCTCAGTCAAGCACTTTTGAAACTTCAATATAAATTCAGGTTCTGGTTTTCAGCAAAGTGGGGCTGATTTTTGGGAGTCCCATGAATCTGCCCCCTTTACATTGAGCCTTTCTTTGAACCTGAGTGAGAAATCCTCGTGACTCCAAACGGGACGGGAGATTTCATGCCTAGCCTCCATTTTTGAAATAAGATGGCTCAGTTTCACCTTGTTCTAAGAATCCAGCATATTTCTGAGCAGCAGTGTAATATGGCATGGAAGGAAAGATTAGAAATTCCAGGTACACAGGAGCAGTGCCCAGGGGCTGCGCCTGTTCTCACTGGGCGCATCCTGGGGTCTGGTGTAGGCTCTGGTTCTCCCATGAGACTTTTCGTTTGAGCAGCAATTTTTTAAAAAGAAAATGAAAGAAGAGATTCTGGACATCTACTTAGGAGCAAAGTAAAAATTAATTAGGTAGTGTCCTCTGCAAGATGACCAGAATCAGCACAAAATGCAATGGTATTACAGAGAATAAAGAAACGTGAAACAGCATTCTCTTGCGGTATATTTTTTTTTAAAAAAAGATTACATTTTTGGTACTAAGATGTGGAAACCTCCAAAAAGTTGATAATTCCCATAGGGTTAATAGAGGCTTTAGGATCAATAAAGTTCGAATCACAAAAAGAACAAATAACTGATTACTGATTCCTGGAACATTGTATAGATATAGGGGTTGGGTAGAGCTTAGACCGATGTGATCACTGTCTACTCTATTGACTATACTCTGGAATATTATTAGCCTTATCTGAATGCCTTTTGTATCAAATTCTTGACCTGATTTTTGTCCCAGTTTCTCTTTTATATCATCTAGGTTTAGTTCTTCTTTAAGGAAAAAAAAAGTTAAAAAAGTTCTAATGAAAGCCGGCTGACTCTACTGTGAGTAGTATAAGAAAATCTGTTTTGCTTAGGGAATGACAGAATATTGAAATACCTGGTTTTATATTTTTATGTGGGTTTGGCAAATGTGGTCTGAAAGTGGCTAGTACGATACCTGACCCAGTGTTAGTAGCCAATGATAATTCCATATGTACCAACTGCTACCTGTTAGCCTACAGGCGCTTTCTTTTTTCCTTTTTTTGGCACAAAGGTGTATGCACTGTGAATGTGGATCTTCATGGCTGAAGTGGCGGCAAGCCGCCATAGTTTTCAGATAAAATTGAGCCTAGCTGTAATTACTGTCTCGGTTTCTCTATTTCAGTCATCCCTTCTTCCCAACTTACTGACCCCCCGCCCTTCCGACCAACTTTTAGGTAGCACATAAAAAGCACAATACATCACTCAGAATTTGCAAACTGGGGAGAGAGCAAAGATAGGCGAGAAAGAAGGAGGCACAGAGACTGAATCACAAGAATAAACTAGAAGTGAAGTGAATGGAGGAAAATCCTCCTGCCAAAATAAAAATTAGAGAAATTTTCCAGAATGTGTATATTAGGTGGAAAAAAAAAAAAACCATTAGCTAAAGTGCAGCTTTGTTAACTTACTGCTTTACACCTTATTGCTTAAATGCCACCAAATTTCTCTTTCTCCCTCACAGCTGATTAGGAATTACTCAAAAGCTGACTAACTCTGCATGGGCCACAATCACTTTCTCTCCACCTGCTCTCCCTGGTACATAGTTTGAAATTGGGTAGGCAAAGCTGAAGAAAATAGCCAAACAAAACACAACCCCAAACATAAAACCTCTTGCCTGTCAATAGGTGGGACTTGCTTGAAGGACCTGCCTAGCTCTTTCTGACTCAGTTCTGCTCCAGTCTCAGGCCAGTGCTTTATGGAGGAAGTGGCGAAAGTCACCATTTCACCCTGTGAGTTTAACCATTAAGTACTTTCTTGCTTTATAAAAACAGACGCGCACGTGTTCCTGACTACAGGGAAACCAGGCCTCCTATTATAACCACTCAAAACGGGATATGGGGAATCTGAAAGAAAAGCACAATAGTTTCAAATGACTTCCTTGAAAGGTGAGGACATTATTAAAGATTTCCATGACCCTTTGTGTATTCTTTTGAAAGAAAATAATTTTGGCCTCTTGTTAGTCTTATTATTCCAGCTGTTGTCATGTTCCTTCCGAGAAACTACTAGAAACACAGAAAGCTCTTTTTTGTTGAAGCTTTAAAAAAATTCCTGAACCATTTAATCTCTTTAGATGGGTACTGATGCAAAAGCTATGGTTTGGCTTACAAAAACTCTCCGAAAGTGTTATGTTTCCAGACTACCCAAGTGATAACATTGCTTAACTCTGAAAACCTGTGACAGCCTTTTCCAGGTGCTTTCAAAATATTTTTTGCACTTGAGTTAGTTGTTGCAATAGATAGCCCCAGGAGGTAGCTGTCCTGGGTTCTCCTTCCAGATAAGGAGAAGAGAAGGCAGCTCACACAAACGTCTTTCAGGGAAGAAGCAGAAACAGTGTCCCTGGCATCTGCTCCCAGCTTTGGCCAACAGCCTCCGAGGTGCTGGTGTACTTTTCAACTTTCTTAACTCCCAAGCTAGCTTATCTTGTAGCTTTGTTTATTTAAAAAAATTCTTTTTTTTTTTTTTTGGCTGCCTGGTATTGAGAAGGTGTGTTTAGTACGGTAATGAGCCTGGGAAAATGGTTTCCATTCTTCAGAAGTTCCTATTTATAGACTCACTATAAAAAACTGAGTTAATAGAAGGCTAGGCACATTTCAAGTGGCTTCATCTTTTTGACTTAACAATCTTTTGGCCACTGATGGCACAGTGATTTAGCTGAGTGGAAGGGCCAGGGAGCTCTCTCTTTGCCCTAAAATTATATTTCTCCTCTCTTTGAAGGTTGACTGAGTTCTCCTTGCCAGAACATGCATTTCCCACTTTCTTCCTGGAGTCTTCCTCAACTTGCATGACCACTAAGCTTCCCTTGCCCTTCCAGATTTCCACCCTGCTCTGAATTTTCTAACGAGTCACCTACCCAAACCTTGGGCTCTCTTGATCCTGGTTTATTTTTGGGAGTCAAAATGAAGCTTGATGCTTGGTTGGAAAACTATAGTTTTCACAGTGCACAGATGCATACTTTTCTTTGAGACTCCACTCTCCAGCATTAAAGAGAGACCCTTCATTGTAATAATTACCGAATGGATACAGTCCTAATGGAACTTAATTGTTTCCACTAGATGGATCTCGGGTGTTTTTGGCAGCCAAAATGAAAATGATTCCAAATACCATCAAAGGAGCTTATAAGCACCCAGCATGCACAGAGTGTTTTGATATACAGTGGAGTGTTAATATCATTATCTCTCCTAATACAACATACGGTTACTTTAATCCTTTCCCGCCTCTGTGATCTTGGAAGATCCGACGGATAGAAGGCAAAGAATAAAACATTATATACAAGGAGACAAAGGGAGAATTAGTCCCCATCCTCTGGATATGACTTTTTTTGATTGTTTGAATGTTGGCTTCAAATATGTACCTTTATCAATACTGACTTCTGTATCTTCCACGCTAGTTTGAGTTTGTATGCGACATCAAACATACCTTTTCACACATGTTCTTTCCAGATTTTTTTTAACACTTACTTAGCAGTTTATAGAAGGAAGTGAATGATCTCCTCAAGCTGCTTACAAATTAAAAAAAAATCTGTGCTTATTAATTATGCAGGATTAGTCTAATTATAATTCAGCAAATTAATTAGCGACAGAAGGTGTTCTGAAACATTGGAGTACATTTGCATGTTAAATGGAGAGGCTAGTCTGTAATATATGTAAATTTATGCATGGCTTCATAGTTTAATTTAAAAATTTGCAGCTGCATATGGTATGGGAGCAGGTGAAAAGTCAGTTTTAGTTTAATGATGCTAACAAACATTGGATGGTGTCCTGTCTTAGCAAGAGAATGCACTCATATCTGCTAATCTATGAATCTGTCATAAGAATATAACGTTACATAGAGGCACAATCTCAAGATCCTTGGAGAGTGAACCCATAGGTGCAATAGGTATAAAGGTGAAAACTGCAGAGAGAAAATGATGCCAGGAGAAGCCCACACTCTGAACTTTGTCTGCCACTTTCTCCAATGTTGCATGTTGAGTCATTCCGCCTTAGTTCAGGGAAAGTAATGCTCCAGCCTGAGTAAATAGGGGTATCTTTTTGTCTCACTGGTATCTGTTCTGGCAGGTGTGAAATAGTTGTCCAACCTTGATTCCCTTTCCAAATCTCCACATTTGCACTCCATTTCAATTTCCTGGAGTCGTGGGAAAGTTATTACCGAGTTATGAATTAATGGTAGGGTAGAGAGTTTTACACATTGGCCTCAACCATCTGGCAAAACAGTAAAACCAGCAGACCAGGCAGCAGCAAAGGGCTCTGGGTGTAATTGGTGTTCACTGCTCAGCCTAGCATAGATGAGCTCTGTCGGGAGGGCAGAGAATGGGAGGGGGAGGGGAAGGATAGGAAAGGCAGGATGGGGAAGGGGTACTAAGGAAATGGGACGGTGAGGACCCATTAAGCTGATGGCTGACTAATAACTTCATTTCTCTCCTTCACCCAAGAGTCATGGTACTGGAAAGGGAAATAGATTTGTATTCTGATTCTGAAGTCTCACGGAAAGATTTTTTTTCTCAGTCCGTAGTATGATTCAGTTTTGCTGAGTTCTTTTTTCTTCTCTGGATGAGAAGACAGAGGAAAGGATAAGGGCAAAGAAGAGGACATGGGTTGTTTCTTTTTTAAAAAAGGAAAAGATGGAACCTTGTGCATTGCAAAGAGCCCCTCCAAAGACATTTTATGAGAACAATTAGAATTACAAACATGCTCTTAGTATGTGTTTCATTCCAATTCAAGCCCAAAGAGTTCGATTATTATTTTCATTAATGGTGTCAGATTTTTATCTGAGTACAAAAACAAGGACTTTTCCTTAGAGATTTTTTTCCCTGTGAGCCTCATGGTGTCGAGGAATAGAATTCAGGAGAATGAAGATGCATCTGAATATAGAAGGGGGAAAAAAAACCCAAAACCACAAACACACAAAAACCTCCCAACATCTAACCCCAGGTTCTCAGAAACTGTAGTGTGTTACCAATCAGAAATAAATGGAGAATCAAAGTGGCCCCTTGTTTTTGCACTTCAGCGGCCTTTTACAGTCAACTGCTTGCCATTTGGGATATGGGAGATGTTCCCTTCAGAGGAAATCGTGAAATTCCTTTGAAATGAAGTCTATCGGTATGGAGTCAGGGAGTCAGATTTACATAGTGGGGGAAGTAGCTCCTTCCTGATATCTAAATGAATGCAGCAGATTCTACTCGGGAGGCAGTGTGTTCAGTAATGAAGGAGCTCTTGCCAAACTGAAACGCTACTTCCAGGGACTTGAGCATGGAATAGAAAGTGACTCGATGGGGCCTGTTGCCAGTCAGAAGCCAGCATATTGTGTGGGTAGCTCTGAATTCTTTTACTGGCCAGAGTTGACTGAAAGCAGGAATGAGGACTCCCATCCACCACTTTTTGTGTTTTTGTGGTTCTTTTTTCCCCTACTATCTGTGAGAGCAGATTAATTACGTGTGTGTGTGTGTGTTTTTTTTTTTTTTTTTTTTTTTTTTACTATCTGTTTCTTAAAAATTAAGGGACGTTCTTCCAGTGGAGTACATATTAATATTGGAGAGATAAGCAGGGTAGAGAGGACCAGATTTAAATTTGTGGCAACTCCTTCTGGAATAATGTTGTTTGCAAAATTGTCTGTTTTAAAATGTGATGGGGGAGAAAGGGGCAATACATGGGAAGGGATCATAAGGATGTGTAGCAAACGGTGAAGAAGCAGACTTACTTTGTACCAGGCATTTACCCAAACACTTTGCATGAATAACTAGTCCCCCCTATTGGCCTTGAAAGGTGTTTTTTGTTTTGTTTTGAGATAAAAGTCTCACTCTGTAGCCCAGGCTGGAGTGCAGTGGCATGATTTTGGCTCACTACAACCTCCGCCTCCCAGGTTCAAGTGATTCTCATGTCTCAGCCTCCCAAATCGCTAGGATTACAGGTGGTGTGCACCACCACACCTGGCTCATTTTTGTATATTTAGTAGAGACTGGGTTTTACCATGTTGGCTAGGCTGGTCTCAAGCTCCTGATCTCAGGTGATCAGGCTGCCTTGGCCCCCAAAGTGCTAGGATTACAGATGTGAGCCACTGCCCCTCGCCATAAGGTCTTTAATTGTTACTGAAAGTAAAAATTAAATCATCATCATCACCATTGTAGAAGCTGTGGAATCACATGGGCTAGGTATGGACACCCCAATTAGCTGCCGCATATAAGACTGAAATTATCTGCTACCAAAGGTATTCGCTTGTTGGTCTATTTAAAAATCTCCATCATGGAGATCCTGCTCTGTCCCTTGGGTAAGTGCTTCCAAAATTTAGCCTTGGTGACTTGATTCCCAAAAAATGTTTTCCAAGATTTAATTCAACTTCTTTCGTTCCACATTCGATTTTCAGCTTTTCCCCTCCCATTGTCTTGATAGACAAATGGCCCTGAATCTTCCTCATGCACTTGAATAATCTTTTTTTTTTTTTTTTTTCAAAAGGCTAAAGCTATTTGGGTTATGCCATCTTTGGACAATTTGGGTTCTTGAGAAGTTTTGTTTTCTGAATATCTGATAGATTTACTTATCTTTTCCTTTGTGTCCTCCAAAATAGTCACAGAACTTCTAGAGAGAGCACTCCCCAATAGGAATGGTAGATATTTTTATTCGTTTGCTTATTTTGTTTAGCAACATGAAGGGCTGCACTCTCATTCCAGCGGAAAGGGAAGAAAATGGCAGGATTCCCCTGTGTGGATCAGTAAGGCAGTTGTCCCGTGAAACAGTGTCATGTGGCAACATGTTCAGCCTTTTTTTTCCCCCCAAAGCTTGGCCAAGCTTTCACCAGACCAGCATTTTGCTAAGACTCAGACAGACTGACTTCCACTCTTATTTTTTCTGCTTACTAACTGTTTTGCCTTGGGTAAGTCATTTAACCTTTCTGAATCTTGTTTATCTCCACTGTAAGGTGGGGGTGAATTTTCCTACTCCCAAAGTTGAGAAGATTACATGAAATCATGCCTGGCAAATAATATAAGCTCAATGAATATAGGCTATTATTAATTATAATTATTATTTCATCATAGTCTTTTAGGCAAGAGGAATTTGAGAAGTTGAGTGTAGTTGGAAATAAGAAAATTTATTGCTTAAAACATTTCTGTAAAGTTAAATTTTTCAGATCTGAAATGGCCTTTTATTGAAATAATCTGGGTGAACAAGCATTAATGGTAATAAGTCCCTGCCTTAGGAATGTCTGTGGAGATTAAAGATTCTATACCTCTTCTGTTCATGTGTTTATTTTTACAGTTTGAGGGGTTGTTTAACTAAATGGATTCGATAGAACATCAGCTTACAAAAATGAGTTTAAACTTCATTTCGTTTAAGCCTAAAGAAGCCAGTAAGTCAAAACTATTAAGTCACCTTTCCTTTTCTTGAATCTTCTTGGGCTTTTGTGCCAGCCACCGGCCATCTTGCCAAGCAGATCTCAAATACTAAGCCAAGTGTTCTCAGATGCGTCATCACCAAGTTACTGTAGGGTGTAACAAGAGCCCACTGGGAGCTTGACCTCCTGGAGTCTTTTCATTCTTGTGGACTTTAGTCAGAGTCTTCATAAGATCTCTAAAGCTTCAGGGCCCTTTGTAGCCTGGGCTGACACCTCAACAACCAATAGATGTATCCAACGTACTTATCTCCAGGCCAAGGCTGGGTCCCACTGCTAACCTTCACCTTCCCTAGGGCTGCCTGGGTGTAGACTCTGCTAGGAGATCTTGAGGGAGGAAAGAATGTTCTCTGTTGTTGGAAAGATCAAAGAAGATGTTACAGTGAAGATCTAGATTGCAACTAGAACATCATCGTTGAGATTCTGTCTGGTCTCAGATGGAAAGCAATCACTTGCGAGTTTTCCTACCATACAAAGCTGAGTGAGCTGCTATGAGGGCTGTTCTTAGAGTGAGAAAATGAACTCATGGGTGTGGACACCCAGTAGGCTTCTCCGTCTGGTGTGAGAGCTTGGATTGCCTAATCCCCCAAAGGATGTAAACTTGTGGAGAGGATCCTAGAAGAAGAGAGGCAACTGCCCATTCCTTTCAAATGTGATTCTATGACCCAGCTATCCCTATATTGCATAGTTCTCAGAAATGGTATGAGAGTGTTTTAAGGGAAATAGGCTGTCTCCTTTTCAGAAGCATGCACAAACAGTGAAACTCAATTGTATTTTAACTTATTGGGCTGAAAACAAGGAGGTTTAACAGCTAATCCAGACAAAAAGTGTCTTCTGCAAAATCAATGAACACACGTGGTTAAGTCCCTATGTGGTTTATGAGGCCATATCAACTGTATGTTTGACTCAGTCTTTAGTGACTTAGCCTGCTTATGTGACCATCATGGCAGAGAAAGAGAACTAGATACAGCATCCCCTCTCTTGGTCTTTGGAGAGTCTGGGGTGTTCTCATCTCTGTGGTGTATAAAATGTGGCCATATCATAGCAGAAGTTGTTTCTAGGGTAGACAGAATTAGATTCTTTTTTAAGGGAGTAATGAACTAAGTTTTCAAAGTGAAAGGCATTTTGCATATTATTTTGTATACAGTGAAACTCTGTATAATGGTAGCTGTTGACTACTAAGTTCACATTCCTTCGATGCGAATTACCCTTTTTTTTTTTTTTTTTTTTCTGATAGGGTCTCACTTTGTCACCAGGCTGGAGTGCAGTGGCATGATCTTGGCTCACTGCACCCTCCACCTCCTGGGTTCAAGCGATTCTCCTGCCTCAGCTTCCTGAGTAGCTGGGACTACAGGTGCATGCCACCACGCCCAGCTGATTTTTGTATTTTTAGTAGAGACGGGGCTTCACCACGTTGGTCAGGATGGTCTGGATCTCTTGACCTCGTGATACCCCCACCTCAGCCTCCCAAAGTGCTGGAATTACAGGAGTGAGCCACCGTGCCTGGCCTTATGGACTTTTTTTATATTAAAATTTTTAAGGAGGGACTAGATCTTGTATTCCAATTTGGAGGTAAATTGAATGACTTCTTCCATAAATCCCAGAGAAATGTTGTGCTGGGTTTTGTGATAGACCATTGGTGAGAATTCCAGAGTCTGTCAAGAATATTAAGTAGTTACCTTTCCTGTGATTTCGAGCCTCCCGTCCCCACCACGGAATCTTAACTCTGCACAGTATTTGTGCATCTACTTTGAGATTGGTGGGATGACGGAAGACGTGTGGAAACCACCTACACACTTTTACTGTATTCCTGAATAGTACAGGATATTCTAGTATTTTAGAGATTGGAGAGGAGGGTATTCAGTAATAGATTCAGGGGTCTTCAGACTCATTTCAGAATCTGGGGAAACATATTTGAATAGTTTGGGGGATCCTTGGGGCCAAGGACTTTGTTTGCCACTGTGCCTGAACTTTCTGGCATACAGAGCACAATACATATTGATCAAATGAGTAAATAAATGAATGCAGCAGATATTTTCAGTATTAAGCATTTAGTTCCATGTTTCCATATGTCTATCTTTGACCTACCGATTTCGACTTGGGACACTGCAGTCTCTTCAAGAAGCCAGGATCTTTCACTTTTTTATTTTTCTCCTGATTTATTCTTCCTGTTACATGTGTGTGTGTATGTGTGTGTGTGTGTGCCATTTTTAGACCATTTTGAAGTATTTGTTTTTAACAGGTTTATTGAGATATAACTTACATATTACAAAGGGCACCCATTCAAAGTGTGTAACGCAATGGTTTCTAGTGCATTCACCAGCTGTGCAGCCATCTTCACAGTGTCATTGGTGCAGGAAACATGCAACACCACATGGAGCTTGTTGCCACAAAGATCCAGGCTTCAGTCCTTGTGTTCACCACTTACAAGCTTGTGATCTTTGGCAAGTTTCTTAAATTCTTGACGCCTTCATTTTTCCCAGCCGTAGGATGATTCGTCACTCATGGGGTTGTTGTGAGAATGAAATACGGTATTGTGTATTGGGCAGAGAGTGGCTACTCAGCAGACTGTGTTTCCCTCCACTCTGCGACCCCTGTATCCTTCAGCTGCTGGACCGTGCAGGATGACTAGAGGGGACGTAGGTGGCTCTGATCTGTGATATTCCTGAAGCACCCTCCCTGCCTCAGAAGCAGAGAGAAAGAGTCCTAAAGGGACAGTGCAACTCACCCAACAATCTGCCCATCAGCCTCAGGGCACCGCCCTCTCTGGACAAGGCGTCACCCTGGATGTCTGTTTCCAACCAGTCAGCTGTCCCCACTTACTTATTTTTCACAGTTTTATCTCGATGGGTTTGACCTACCTCTCAGAAACCCTCACTCCCACCTCTGCCACACCCACTCAGATTTCAATAAGTCATGGTCTCTTGTTTTCAGTGGTTTCTTTCCCCACTCTAACCTTTTTTGGAAGGTTCTCAACTCTGCACATTTTTCTTTGCAGTCATAAAATATTACGGTTAGAAAGAACCCTAGAGATCCCGTTCAACTCCTTTGTTAAGAGAACAAATGTGAGGTAACTTGGTCCCGTGGTCAGTTGGTAGCTACAAGTCAAGGCTAAACCTTGGGGCATTTCCGACGATCTGTGGTGTAAAGGAATGCTCTGGTCCATTCTCCTGCCCCACTGACCTAGGGACCAGATTGCTATCTGAAGGTTTGAGTTGATGCGTTGACTCCTCTTTCGATCCTCTTCATCCCTAAACACAAGGATAAACCTGTGGTTGTTAGTGTTCGCTCTTAAGGAATGGATCAGAAGCTTTGTCGTGTGCAGCATGCTCCGTAGTTATGATATTTACGTCGTCAACATTGTTTGGAGAAAGTGGAAATAGACTTCATCCTGATGAGAATCTGCACATTTGGTCTGAATCTCATAATTTATTTGGGTTTCCCGTTTCTTAGTGGAGAGCACTGACATTTTCCAGGCAGCTCTGGCTTTGGAGGGATCTAGACCCAGGGGATTCGGAGAGAATTTGTTCCCTGTAAGTTACCCTGTGGCTAAATGGATGGTATGATTAGTGAAGGTTTTGTATCAAGACACTGAACATGGTGGATGGAGAGGGTGGAGGGCAGAGAACCAGAAGACACCAGTTAAAGGAAGAGAAAAAAAAAAATGGAGATGTCACTAAGCCCCAGAATTTCTTTTAATTAATATCTAGATCCATATATTTAAAAATCCAGGCCCTAATTTCTGGTGCAAGCCATTTAGAAGTAGCAATACCTTCTTTTAGAAGATATTATATAATGCAAGAGAACTTTCTGCCTCTTTCTGTCTTCTCTCACTCACCTCCCTCGTCCTCCTTCCACTTAACCTCGCCTTCTCCTTCGTGAACCCAGTGCTAAGTCCTTAGAGTGCAAGGGGCTGTGTAGGTTACAAACTCAACCCCCCAGACAAGCAAAAAGTCAAACTAGGTGTTTTCCACCCAAATCACTGTTAAGGGTCCTAATTTAAAATGAATAAAGCCTTTCAGCAGGCTCCACGGTTCCCTAAATCAATTTGATTTTATGTAAACATTTATCTCTTTTGCACTTTTCCACCTACCACACCATTCATATAATAATGCCTTCATGAACATTAATGTTTTCACCAGATACGTTTTGGAGTGGGGAGTGGGGGTACTCTAACACACACGGAATGCATTACAAGGAGCCCAGTTGTGGCAAAACTTTCCAGAAATCAAGGGCTAAATGAGAAAAAGCACTCCATTTGGGCTTAGTAGGGGAAAAATGTAAATTGTAAATTGCCGCCGGGAGTGGTTGAGGGCCAGTGTGGGGTGCAGTGGGGGCTATTGTTCAGAAACACACACGAGTGGGAAAAGGCAATATTTGCGTGCATTGTGAGTGTCCGTGCCTGGCTCTGAACGAGTGTACAAACAGAGGGGATCTTTACCCTTTAGGAAACAAAATGCTTGAATTCTGATCAATCTTTACTTAGATAAAAGCAGCTCTCCTTTCTGACGCACTCTGATGACCCGGGCAGAGAAGCCACTGCCTTTCAGAAAGCAGCGGCAGGTTGTGAATTTGAGCACTGTGGTCGGACAGCCATGCACGACATTTTCTCTGCCTTATCCTTCCACAGATCTCTTCCATAAAGACCCCAACACCTCCGGGGCACAGGAAGCAAAGCCCAACCTCCCACCCACCCTATAAAAGATTGAAAGAGAGAAGTGAAAAGCAGATGTTATAAAATCATGAAAAAAATATTTAGCTGTTGCTTCCAAATTTTCACACTCAACCTTATTCATGGGAGCATGTGGCCAAACATTTCTAGCAAACACAGTAAAAGAGCCTCAAATACAGAAAATACTCTGAAGAGCCAATTCCCCTTCTCCCCTCCTTTGTCATTTACTGTTTATCTCCTCATCAGTTTTTTAAAGTGATAAATACATTTAATTGGAGAGCTATCTAATTCTTCTGTGTGGTTGTTAAACAAAAAATAAAAATCAGAACATTGCAATGAGAACACTTCATCAACCATTGCTTTAGAATAGAATTTTTGGAAGCAGTGTTGATTTCTACTTATTTTTGTTTGTAAATCCTGAGGAAAATGTATATCTTTTCCTTTAAAGTTCTAATTCAAGGCATGGATGTGAGAGTTCTGAAGGGACTTTGGGACTGCGGTAAAATTTCGTTGTCATAGTAACAGAAAGGGAAATAGGCCTAGCTCACCTGGGACTTTAACACTGCAAAAGCTGGAATTTTTTTTTTTTTTTTAAGGAAAAGGGCTTTGCAAGTGAAATAAATGAAAAACTTACCGTATTTGGAAACAAATTTTCAAACATTAACTAGGTGAATTGCTGGAAAGGCCACTTCTGCCACTTTTCTTGGTTAACGTAGTTGCCGGATGAAAGATGCCCAATTTTAAAATTGTACAGATAGGTCATTTAAGAGAGAATATTGGCTTCAAGAAATATGTCTGACAAATGCCAACCTCAGACCATGATTCTGTGCTTTCGTGTTTCTCTGAATAATCTATACATGATCTGAGAGGGACATTCACACTTCTTATTAATCATAAAAACTCTGGCAGATACCTGCACCGATGGACTTTCTCTTTGGAGGATAACATACCATTTTCTGATTTTGTAAACATTGGTTGAATATATCAGGCCACCTTCACGTATGAGCATGAAGGTGTCTGGGGCCAGTGGAGAGCCATACAGACGAGACTCTCGCCCTGGGATTCTGGGGTCAGGTCCTGCCATTTTT
Organism: Chlorocebus sabaeus; assembly: GCF_047675955.1. Lineage (NCBI taxonomy): Eukaryota > Metazoa > Chordata > Mammalia > Primates > Cercopithecidae > Chlorocebus > Chlorocebus sabaeus. The sequence goes on along the minus strand of NC_132911.1, from coordinate 25,500,946 downwards.
AATGCTGGAGCAAGACTTTCTGTACAGCAGGGGTCACTGCTGCATTTGAAGCCTTTTAAAAATGTTTTTCCAAAATGAGTGCTCTAGAAACTCCGGGGGCCAGTGTACAAACCAAAGCCCACTTTGTGAGCCGCTTAACAATCCCCCACAGTGATGGGGAAGCGGGTGCTGGGCATCAGATTGAAAACATCCAAATTTGCAAATTGCAGAGGGTCAGCAATGTTCCTTCACAGGCAGGGCAGGTTGAAATTCCCCAGATCTGAAATATAATCGCTTTCAAATCAAATCTAATGGAATGCAGCTATATTCTCCCTTAAAAAATGTTTACTGAAAAATGTAACACATTGCTTTCTCTTCACAGATTCTTTTTAAAATTTTTCCTCAAGTGCAATCAGAATTGTTTGAAAACAGCAGGAAACCCAAGGGACATGAGACGGTTTCAGGTAAGGGGCCCTGCAGATCTTTCCTGTTAAATAAGTCATCCTGTTTTCTCTCTCCTTCTCACTCTTTTTATTTTCTTTTTCTTTAAAAATTATTATTCACTGCTACTGCTAACAATACAAAAGATAATGGTAAACGATGACCCTCAGCCACTAGCGCCGAGAGTTTCTTCATCTTGTAGTGTTTAAGCTTTCTGCCCCCATTGCCAAAGCCCTACGGGGAGAGGCACCAACCGGTGCCGGAGACTTGATTTTCAGCCCTCGGGCTGCCCACTGCACACACAGCTGCCCACAGCAGGAACCGTGTTCTTGATATTCAGCCACCTTGGGATTTTTCAAAGCAGCTTCTCTGTATTTTCTGCAAGCAACAGCCCCTGTCTTCCCTTTTCCACCGATTAACTATTCAGTGGTCTCTCTCTGAGCCTTCTGGAAGGCAGCAGCCCAAGCAGTGTGGTCACTTTAAGATCGCAGCGTGACAACAAGACCCACGGGACGGTGACCCAGCTGCCTAGCAGTTAAATCTGCCACCGGTTTCATCACCCTTGCCACTGATGTACTGAAGAGACGAGCTGATAAAAACAGAGCGAGGCAAAGTGTATCAGGCTGGAGACGAAAGCAAGAGCAGCTCCTCTCGGCCCCCTTCCTTGAGCCTTGAAGGACCCGTATTTAATTCACCAAATGGCTTTCCTGCCACTCACACCCCGTGCTAGATATGTGGCACCTCCTCCTCCACAGAAAAATTAAAAACAGGTTAAACGATAGTATGCAAGCCTGAGACTTCAAAAAATAAATCCTCGCAGCAATGAGAGAGATGGGGAACCTTAGCCTCATGTTTCGGGTGAGGCAAGTGAGGTTCCGGAAGGTTGAATAACTCGCCCCTAATCACAGGGAGTAGGTGGGAAAGCCCGGAGCCAGGAGCTGGGAGAGTTTGTTTGATCAAACTCTTTCCAGTACACTATGGGCGTGTGACACATTGCAGCTGCTAGGTTTCTGTTTTGCTGCTGTCTTCTTGAAATTCTGAATTTTATATATATATATACACACACACACACACATATATATATAAAATATATACATATAATATATTAAATATATATATATATGTATTTTGAGACAGGGTCTCACTCTGTCACCCAGGCTGGAGAGCAGTGGTGTGATCTTGGCTCACTGCAAACTCCGCCTCCTGGGCTCAAGGGATTCTCATGCCTCACGCTCCTGAGTAGCTAGGACTACAGGTGTGCACCATCATGCCCTACTAATTTTTGTACTTTTTGGTAGAGACGGGGTTTAGCCGTGTTGCCCAGGTTGGTCTCGAACTCCTGACCTCAGGTGGTCCACCCGCCTAGGCCTCTCAAAGTGCTAGGGTTATAGGTGTGAGCTACCGCATCTGACCCTGAATAAATTTTGAACAAGGAATGTGACATTCATTTTTTATTGAACCCTACAAATTATGTAGCTGGTCCTGCTGGAGAGTTTCTGTGGTTAGGCCACAAGCAGACAGATGTTTAGGAGCAGAGCCATTCAAGAGTTAACAGGGAAGATGGCCAAACACAAGGCTACTGAGAGTTACTTTGAAAAACAATCTAGTATTATTATTTTTTAACCCCATCATGGCTATCAGTCTTGCTGTGACAGGAGCATTTTTCGTTATAACACTTAACACTACTAACAGTCTCCCTTTAAAAAGTTGGAGACTTCTTCTCTCTTGGGTAGGCTCTTTCCCTGCCTTTTTTTTTTTTTTTTTTTTTTTTTTGAGATGGAGTCTCACTCTGTCACCCAGCCTGGAGTGCAGTGGTGTGATCTTGGCTCACTGCAACCTCCGCCTGCTGGGTTCAAGCAATTCTCCTGCCTCACCCTCCTGAGTAGCTGGGACTACAGGCACACGACACCTTGCCCAGCTAATTTTTGTATGTTTAGTAGAGACAAGGTTTTGCCGCATTGGTCAGGCTGGTCTCAAACTCCAGACCTCAAGTGATCCTCCCACCTCGGCCTTCTAAAGTGCTGGGATTACATGTGTGAGTCATCGCTCCTGGCCCTACTTTCTTGTATGGAGACAAACAGAAATAAAATCAGCCTTCTTGGGGGATCAAACAGGAGCCTCGTGTATGGTGGAAGTTCACTGTGCTCAGTATTCCAAATAAAAATGTAAATAATTGCAGTCCAAAGAAGAGTGAAATTCAAAAGAATTCCAAAGTGCCTCCCTGACCAAAGCTTAGCTTCATTTCTGGAAGATACAGAGGCAGAGAAAAGAGTTTGGCAGTTTGGATATTTGTTCCATCCTATTTTCTACCAGCACTTTCAAAGAGTTTTAAATTTGAGAATGTGAGGATACTCATATAAATGTGAAGAGGCTTCTATTGTAGGAGAATGTCTGCTCATTTTCTTTCTCCCAAAGTTTAGAAATATATTCAGAAAGCAAATGCATGCTAATATTTCCTCTGCTTCTTTAGTTGTTTATTGAAGTGGGGTTTTCATGGTGCCTGAGTTTTTCACTGGCATAGAATAAATATTGTTGATCTCCAAATGATATAGAATTGTCATCCTATGTGAAAGTGTTTGACTTTTGCAAAAACAAGGGGAAAAAGAATTGTTTAGACTTTATGGATTCTGTGATTCTCTTATTTCTAGGGTAGAGCTAAAGTCAACTGGTAATTTGTTTTCATTTTTTATTGAGATAAAATTAATATAACATACAATTCGCCATTTTAACCATTTAAAAGTGTAGAGTCCAGCGGTTTTTAGTACATTCACAGTGTTGTGCAACCAGCACCACTGTCTAATTCCAGAATATTTCTATCACCCCCAAGAAGAAAACTCATGTCTCCCAGTTCCTGTTTCTCCCCATTTGCTGACAACCACCAATCCACTTTCTGTCTCTATGGGTTTGTCTATTCTGGAAATTTAATATAAATAGAATCATACAATATGTGGCTTTTTGTGTCTGTTTTTTTTTCTCTTAGCATAATGTTTTCAAAGTTCATCTATGTGATAGCATGTATCAATATTTCATTCCTTTTCACAGCTGAATATTCCATTGCAGTTAGTGGACATTTGGATCGTCTCTATTTTTTGGCTATTACAGACAATGACACTGTTAATATTTGTGTACAGTTTTGCTGTGTGAACATATGTTTTTAATTCTCTTGGGTATACAACGAAGAACAAAATTTCTGGGTCATATGGTAACTGTTTCTTTAAGTTTTCAAGGAACTGCCAAACTGTTTTCCATAGTGGTTGCACCATTTTACACTTCCACTAGTAATGTGTGAAGGTATCAATTCCTTGCCAACACTTGTGATTTTCTGTTTTAAAAAAATTCTAGTCATCCTATGGGTGTGAAGAGGTATCTCATTGTGGTTTTGATTTGCATTTCCTTAATGGTTAGTGATTTTGAGCACCTTTTCATGTGCTTATTGCTCATTTGTATGTATTCTTTGGAGAAATATCTATTTAAATCTTTTGCCCATTTTTTAGTTGCATTATTTGTCATTTTATTGTTGAGCTGTCAGAGTTCTTTATATATTCAGGATACTGGCTCCTTCTCAGACATGTATTTGAAAATATTTTCTCCAGTCCCATGAGTTGTCATTCACTTTCTTGATAGTAGTGTACTTTGGTGCACAAAAGAATTGGCAATTTTTATACTGTACTTAGATTCTACTAAGAATATAACCTTCAATGAAAGCTCTATAATATAGAGAAGGTTATTATTAAGAAAGGATTAGCAATATGCTATCATAGTCAAGTAAGAAACTTAGTTCAGGTTCCAAATATGAAACAAAACCAGAGAGAGTGCATACTCATGGTGGTGGAACAGTCATCTGAATGGATGGTGACTTTCAGAAATTCCTAGAATATGTATCTCACTCAGAAGGACAAAGATAGTCATTTAAAGCCATATACACATTCCTTCAATTCTCTACTTTTGTGATATGATCAAACATAAATTTAATATGAAAGATTCTTTCTTGAAGATTTGATCTGAATGGAATAGAAATATGAAACATTTCTAATCACATCCTGAACTCAATAAAACTCCCTCCTCCTTCCCTTATCCCCCAAACACTGGTGAAACTTGGATTCTTTTTACAAAAATCATCCAATCAGCCCAAAATTGTTACATCAAGATTATTTTCAAGCTTGAACCAATCCTCTCTTTAATTCCATTCAAGTCCTAAGTATTATAGGACATAAAAAATACTTAGTGAAACACAAAGGGTTTTAACCCTTTTTTACCTTTTTATGGGGGGGAGGGCCAGACCCCATTAAGAATCTGGTAAAAGCTATAGTCTGTATCCCATCAAAATATTGCATTTAAAGTTTTAATTAAAATTTCAGGGGTCTCCATACCACTTGAAACATCTCAAGCTTCCATGGACCTCTAATCTAAAGAGATGGAATTCATTTAAAACCCAATAGGCATCCTTCATGTAAGGTAACCTTTAACAGTGGGGATCTGTCCACTTAGGACTTTTCCTGGTGATCTCTCATCCACTCTCTTGACTTCAAATGCCCTCTGTTCCTGGATGATTTCTATATCCATATTCTCAGACTTCACCAGAGCTGCAGGCATATAACGCTAGCTGCGTCCTGGGCATCTTCCCTGGATGACTAATGAGCACGTGTTCAAAACAGAACTCAGTGCTTGTTCCCTGATTCATTCCCTCCTCTTTCATTGTCAAAGTGCTGCTTCCTCCTCCTAAGTATCTACTAAATCCACCTCTTTCCTGAAAAGCTGCCATAGCCCCTGTCTTTATTCCTCCCCTGTCTAACCTGTCCTCAGCATGAATGCCAGAATTACCTCTTAAAATACGTCATGATGCTGGGGAAAGTGGCTCATGCTTGTAATCCCAGCTCTCAGGAAGGGAGAGGCAGAAGGATAGCTTGAACCCAGGAGTTTGAGACCTGCTTGGGGAATGTAGTGAGACCCCGTTCTTCACAAAACAAAACAAAACAGACAAACAAAATGTCATGAGGATGCCCCATTTATCCTGAGGTGATTACTATACATTGTATGCCTGGATCAGAATACCTCATGAACCCCATAAATATATACACCTGCTACATATCCATAAAAATTAAATATATACACCTACTAAAATGCATCATGGATATCAACTGTCCATGGACACAAAGCTTGGATTTAAAAAGGCATGGCTGAGAAGGCTGCTCAGCCTCTGCCTACCTGGAAAACCTGCCATGCCTGTCCCAGAAGTTCTCATCTGCCCACTGCTCACGACATACCCATCTCTGATTTCTGTTCCATCTGGGAAGCTTTCCATATGTTCACCCCTCTGCCTGGGAACCCTTCACCCCTCTCCAACTTGTGACTCCTTTTCATGCTTTAAGGCTACAGCTGAATGTCACCGCCTTAGTGGTGCATTTTCTGACTCTTCCAAGTGGAGTTGTTGGTTCCTGGGTCCGTGCCAATGCACCTTTCCCTACAGGCCCCTACCCTGCCAGTTATCACATCATCTTGCAGTTCTTGTTTGTCTCTTCAATAGACTGTGTGCTGCTTGAGGGCAATCGGTATGTTTTATTTATTTTTGTAGGTATTGCCAATGTCTAGCACAATGGCAGGCATTCTGTAGGGCTCAATAGATTACTATTAAATACATTTTTAAGAGAGCAAAAGAGAAAAGGAAAAAAGAGAAAAGAAACTTAAGATTTCCAGGGCTCTCCAAGTATCTAAATCCATGGGTCATGCATGCGGAAAATCACTTCTGCCCTCCTTGAAATGGAACAATTAGGTGAAACACCCAGATTAACAGCTCAGTGAAGGAAAGGAAAAGAAATGTATGTCTAGTTTAAGCTGACAGGCCTGTTACGACATAATGAATCCCATTCTTTATTTCTTTCTGCTTGTGTGGGCAGAGAGCAGGCAGTTTTAAAATCCGAAAGAAAATCAAGCTAGGAAGAGAAAGTCAGGCACACAGTCATTTCCCACGTCCAAATCCTAAAAATCACTAGGAGTTGACAATAATTTAGAGATTTTTGTTGCTAATTCACTGTCATAGACGGGCTGGCTGGGTCTGTTCCAAGTCATAGTGAAAACATAGAGGTACTCATTCATTTATTCATGGACGCAGCCAATATTACTGATGAAATTCTGTGTACCAGGCACTATCCTAGGTGCTGGAGATACAGCAGAGAGCAAATCATAAAATTCCTGCCCTCGAAGGTCTTGCGTCCTAGTGGAAGGATATAAAAAATAAATGAGTGGTTTGCATAGCTCAAGTCTGCTTCTCTGTGATGTTCAGGTGACTTTCCTGGAAGCAGTGGGCTTCTGCACAGTGCCAGCTGTGTTCTTGGTGCTTGTTGGAACTCAGCGGCTTGGTCAAGTGTAGATGTTTGTGGAGCTAAATGATACCCACCATTACAGTGACAGCAGGTGCTAAGGCTCTTCTGAACAGTTTTCTGAGCCTTCCACCGCATCACCTATTATAGGACACAAATGTCATCAGATCTACTCGAGATTGGGAGGCTTAGAGGCCTGAATGCCCAGTTTCTACCCTCTTCTTCAGAAGGACTTCATTTTAAAAAGACATGATCACTGGGTTGTTCTCCATCCTATGGGCAGCACCAGCTTGTACATTAGGTCATTGTGGACTTAGTAGCATTCTGGAATTGATAACCTTGACACATATCCAACCTTAAAATCATTAATTTTTTTCTTTTTTTGAGAGCAGATGTCACTTTTTTGCTCAAGCTGGAGTGCAGTGGTGCAATCTTGGCTCACTGCAACCTCTGCCTCTCCAGCTCAAGCCATCTCCCCACCTCAGCCCCTTAAGTAGCTAGGACTACAGGTGTGTGCCATCAGGCCTGGCTAATTTTTGTATTTTTTTATGGAGACAGGGTTTTGCCACATTGCCCAGGTTGGTCTTGAACTCCTAAGATCAAGTTATTCACCCATCTTGGCCTCTCAGAATGCTGAGATTACAAATGTGAGCCACCACACCCAGCCTAAATTGTTTTATTGATACATACTGTTTGTAATCTTTATGGGGTACATGTGATATTTTGTTACATGCATTGAATGTGTAATAATCAAGTCAGGGTAGTTAGGGTGTCCATAGTCATTATCCATCATCATGAGAATTGATCATTTCTCTGTGTTGGGAATATTGCAAGTTCTCTCTTTTAGCTAGTTTGATATGTACAATACATTGTTGTTAACTGTAGTTACCCCACTCTATCAAATATTAGAACTTACATCTTCTAACTGTTTGTACCCATTAACCAACCTCTCTTCATCCTGCCAAATCATTTTTAATGAACTTCACTCTAACTGAGAGCTTACTTGTAATTAAGATAAAGGTGCTTGCTTCCATTTGCTGAACTTCCCTGAGAGACCGTTGGGTGTCTCAAATTTACCCCCTAAATTACTCCCTTTTTAGATTAGGTCCACCAGAATAATCATTTTTAATTTACAGAGTCATGCTAGGGAGAGGACTGAGATATATGTGCAGGTCGTGCCATCCTTGGCCTCAAGAGATATGTCAGTAGATATGGAAGGACAGACATATTTCTTTTTCTTTCCTTTTTTTACAGACAGGGTCTCACTCTGTCACTGAGGCTGGAGTGCAGTGGTGCAATATTGGCTCACTGCAGCCTTGGTCTTTTGGGCGCAAGTGATCCTCCTGCTTCAATCTCCCAAGTAGCTGGGACTACGGGTGCATGCAACCATACCCAGCGAATTTTTGTGTTTTTTGTTGAGACAGGGTTTTGCTATGTTGCCCAGGCTGGTCTCGAACCCCTGGGCTCAAGTGATTCACCCACCTTGGCTTCCCAAATTGTTGGGATTACAGGTGTGAGCCACCACACCTGACCAGACAGACACATTTCCAATGAAAGAAAAGTCATTCCAGGAGTCAGGCTGGGGAAGGCTTCAGTGCTGAGTTGGTTCCAGGTTGCACACAAGCCCAGGATGGGCCTGCTGGAAGGGCATCTTGATGGGGATTTGAAGGGTTTGAGGGAAGGGGTTGGAGCTCTGTGAAAACACACCTGGCACTTCTGCTGGGCCTGTGAGAAAGCAAGAAGAAGCACACGGTGGGGCAGAGAAGGGAACCGAGGGCAGAAAGATCTGCCGGATGGGAATGGAGAAAGGAAGTGAGGTCCCGTTGGGATTGACTGGCATCCACGGGGTGGTTGGATCATGTGAGAGGCCTCATGCCTGTTGCTGCAACATGCTGGATGCGACGACTGCAGAAGAACGATGGGGGAAATGAATGGCTCTGACAAAGACACCTCGTACACACAGCTGGGCACGAGCCATTAGTCGGGTTTACTAAATGACGCGAGAGCAAAGGGCACGGCTACTCATGTCTTGGAAAAGAGCCAAGCTCCATCCAGCAACCCCTTATGATTTTTAAACCCCCAGCTCTTATATAAAACTTTTTAATGGCACCACCATCTATTTTCCTTAAATAAAAAATGTTGAATGTTTCTCTCACACCCGTTGGAGAGGGAAACGAGAGTTTAAATTAACTCCAAATGGTAAAAATTTAATACAGCTCCAGCTGCCTGCAGGTTTCTTCAGTTCACATCTTTCTGTGTGTGAGAGCTGCTCCAGCTGCTCTGTGATCTCATCTACCATTTGAAATCTGCAGTGCTACTGAGCAGCAGTTTTAAAGCACATAATGGAAATCACTTGACTTACGGCCTCTCTGATCAGCAGGTGAGTCTATTATCTGATGATAAAACAAACCAGATAGTCTGAGTTAAGAAATCATAATTATCTATTTGGAGTCAGAAAAAAAAAAAAAAAACCTTGGAGGGTCGGAGGATCTTTCAGTCCAATGCTGTAAGCTTGGGGAAGGCTCTCTGGAGTGACTTCAAGCTTTTATCTGATGTTAGAACCTTCTGCCGCCTCCACCCCTAAATTTTGATGCCTTGAATGGGAACAAGAATCAGGGTGACAGAAATCTTGACTGACTTACCCAGGAAATGAGTTTTGAGTTCTTTGTAAAAGGGCAAGGTGAGAAATGAAAACCAGTAGTTGCCTGGGGAACTTTTGGGAGAGGATATGTCAGACTTCAGTTAGCTGGAAACACAGTCTAAATGCTCAAATATTTTAAGGGACTCTAATTTGGACACAATCTGCCCCTGAACCCATTCCAGGGCTATCGAATGCAGAACTTCCTGGAAAGCAAAGTGTTCTTAGTCCTGCAGTAAGAGTGCATAGTTCCTCAGCTGCTTCCAGGGCCTGTGTGCTCCTGATTTTTGATAGGCCACAGGTGATTCAGGCTGTCCCTGAGGCTAGAGCTTCGTAGGCAAGAATGCCCAAGCCAAACAAAGAACTGCATCAAATATGTTATGGCTCCCCTGTGGCTCTCAAAACTTTCGCTAGTAAAATATTGCCCTTGACCATAACCATCCCACTTGGCACAAATTTTAGATGGGAAAAGCAATGGGTTAAATGGAATAAAATGAGGTAGGGAGGGATTAGCAAGTATCTGTGACCTTTAAAATGAAGGGACATTCAGTATTGCAAAGCAGATGAATGATCTTCACACTCCTCACTGACATGAAAAGTTGATTTTTTTTTTTAAGTGCCACTGGAATTCTCAACTGGGTTTTAAAAAGCAAGCTCTGAAAGGTGTTTACTCTAAAGCCAAATTGGCCAAAATACACCAGCAGAGAGCTCTTGGGCATACTACTTCCTTTATGCCAATTAGAATTTTTTTTGGTGCCAGAATAATCATCTTAGTAACCTCAAGTTGTGTAACTCCCCCAATTCTTCAAGGCCTGTTCTTAAATCTCACTTTCTTGATGAAAATGGCTGTGATTGCCTTCAATTCACGCTGATTCTTCCCACCATTGGGCCCCTACAGTACACAGTGGCCACACAGCTCAATCCTCAATGACAGATTACCATGCAATAATATTTTCTGATTATGTCTAGTGTTTGCTATGCTTTGTCCACTGCAGGGTGAGCTCCTTGAGGCTGCGACAATATTTTCTATAAGCTTCCATTGCATGTAGCAGAGCACCTAGGGGTCCCAAAAAGTACCCAATGACTGACAGAAACACAGTGCTGGTTGGTTCCTTAAGAAAGTATCTTCTCTAGTTAAAATGAAAAAAATAAAATCGAACTATCATTCAACCCAGCAATCCCATTGCTGGATATATACTCAAAGGAAAGGAAATTGTTTTACCCAAAAGACACACACATTTGTATGTTCATTGCTACATTATTCACAACAACAAAGACATGGAATCAACCTAGATGCTCATCAATGGTGGATCAGATAAAGAAAATGTGGTATGTAGACACCATGGAATACTACACAGCCACAAAAAAGAATGAAATCATGTCCTTTGCAGCAACATGGACATAGCTGGAGGCCATGATCCTAAACAAATTAACATAGGAACAGAAAACCAAATATTGTGTGTTCTCACTTGTAAGAGGATGTCCATTGGGTACCAATGGACATAAAGATGGGAGTAATAGACACTAGGGATTACCAGCAGGGAGAGAAAGGGATGGAGAGGACTGAAAAACTGCCTATTAGGGATTATTCTCACTACCTGGATGACAGGATCATTTGTATCTCAAACCACAGTGTCACACAACATATTCATGTAATAAACCTGCACAGGTACTCCCTGAATCTAAAATAAAGGTTGAAATTACACACACACACACACAAAGTAAAATAGTTAAATTATTTTAAAAACTGAGTACCTTGACCAGTGTTTAATTTATATTCTTGTCATCAAGTGTATCAGTTTAAACTTGACAGAATTAAAAATATGTATGTTTTTTAAAAAAGGAAAAGAACACATCTTCTCAGGAGTAATACCATTGATGCCCAGTCCCCTCTCTGCTGGAGTAGTCCAGAACCTCTCACAGCTGTCTCTATGGCAGTCAACTCTGTGTTCTCCTGTCTGGGACTTGATCCTTCACTGAACAGAAAATTTAGCCTTTGGGAATATGAAACAACAACCATTGCTGAGAATTCTGGGAATTCCTTTTAAAGAAAATGACAAAATCCATGCTTGTGGGGTAGGTGTTTAAAGGTAATTTTGGAGACTCTGGAGTCCCGTAACAAAGAAGAATCTGGGCCTTAAATCTGGCTTGAAAATATGTGTGCCAAGAATAAAGTGGTAGGGCGGAACAAACTGCAGTAGCCCATTTGTTTGTTGTTAGCCTGGATTGAATTAATGGAGGCTTAGACAAAACTGTGTCATTAGACTCACCTTGTCCATGATGAGAATTTGGGATTGTGTAAAAACCCGATGTGTATTTCTCCTTGCAATATGGACTTGCAGCTTGGTTGCCCGCCATAGCCAGAAGTCTGTCTTGATTTTCTCTGTCCCTTTAATGGTTTCTGTGTCCCTTTCCTCCTTCCACAGGTGGAAAATAAAATCCCACATAACAGTTATGCTTTGGGAAAGCTGAAATAACATATATGGCAACTGAACAGTTATAAGGGAAAAGCACATCATGAATTTAATTCCATTTCCAGATGTAAAATGTCATAAAGAATTTTTTTTTCCATTCTTGGCAAAATAACAGGAATTTTTGAGACCATTTTATTTAGCTGAGTGTATGCACATTCATAAGTAGGGTATCAGAGTCTTCAACATGGAGTGTGCTATAAATGCGACGTGTTATAGCTTTACTGAGATTAAACTACCAAAGGCCCCACATTCAGCTAGGAGGTGCATGACCCTCATTGAAAGGGTGGGGAACTGTGTCTGACTAATGGTAGAACTTGGTGTGTTTTCAAAGCAAGGACTCTGGCCCATATGGGGAGGTTTCTAACCAGTGTAATTATTCTCTAGTGACTGCAGACATTGGAATTGTCGTCTGTTTCAAAGAGCAGATCATTTGGTCATTCCACACATTTTTCATTTTGACTTCTCTTTTTCTTTTAGCCTCTTTGTATGAGACTTGGGGTCTTTGTAGAAACACCTGGGTAGGAGCTGAAAAAGCCTAGCTGGGAGTAGGGCCCAACTGGCCATTCCTCAGACTTATGTAATTCAACTAAATCATAAAGTTAGAGCTTTGAGAAGGATAAGTACTTAAAACACACACACACACGTGCTGGCGCGCGCGCTTGGTGTTGCAAAAAGCCAAGGACATTTTAGAGAAAGGCATAAAAATAACCCAAGGGTGGGAATAAGTCAGTTTGGTAAAAGCCTCCATGGCACATGCTATCATTCTGATAACTAAAGAAGTAACTCCTCTATTGGAAAATTAGCTGTTCAGGCAGATTAACAGATGTGTCCACCTGAAGGGTGACTCCCACTGTGACCTTTTATGAGCAGGAAAGGGCTCCTTTACAACTCAGCTCCTGCTTTGTATAAATTATTGGAGTGAGGAGAACTTTTGGGTAATGAGAAGAAAAATAGAATTTGAGAAAACCGATCAGTTTTCTTGAGTACTGGTAGAAGACAGCTAACGTATTTGTAGATTCCATTCTTAAAACTTTCTTGTATTTTTCAAGGGAAGATACAGACTTTTTATTCATGTTTCTATTTCTGTATAACCAACTAACACTGCCATATAATTAAATGATTTAAAATGGAACCTACCACCGTCACTCTCCAATTGGTCTGTTTATTGAGTTGGTGTTAATAAAAATGAGAGATCACATCAAAACAAAATAGGGAATGGCAGAAAGCGAAAGGCACTTTTATTTAGAAAAAAAATGCAAGCAATTTTAATTGATCCTGATTTCTCTCTCTTGGAACCTTGGGTTGAAGGTACTTTGTCCTAAATAAATTGGTTGTTGCTTTTGCGTTGAAATGTATCAGTTGAGGAGAGCTGTTATTTACCGTGACTTAGTTTTCAGATCTGCAGGCTTTGAGCTGTAATACAGATATATCAACTCTAAGAAATAAATGAAAACTGTCACCAGTGTCAGCAGCAGAAACTGGGGGTCCATCCCACGCAAATTATGGACATCTGTATTCCTAATTGGCATTCTTTAGGGCCATGCCAGCAGAATGGCAGTGCCAATAGAGTCTGACAGCCTTAGAAAAGACGCGTTATCAGGTCTAGGTGACCGGAGACGATGAGGCATAGAAGTTCCTTTGTATGGAATACTCTCCGTATGTTTGCTAATATAATGCTGGTGATTTTCAGTTTCAGGCACCTCCAAATGGCACCTTTTATCCATACGCATTTGCTTCTTTTAAATCAGATCAGTTGATCTTAGGTGAATAAGTGGTATTGATGGTTATATGATCAGAAGATCCTTGGCAGAGATGCATACAAATAGTTAACAAGGTAATGGTAAGAAATGTTGACCTTGATTTGTTTAGCTAAGATGTAAAGATTTTTGAAGGTCAAAGGTGTCCTTGTGTAGTGTTTTGGAGTCTAACTGTGCCTGACCCTCTAACATTAAGCTGCTGTGGCCTGCAGTTTTGAAGAGTGAAGCAAACCAGGGGGAAAACGAGAAGGGGGAGAGAACAGGAAATGGAGTGAGGTGTTTCAGGAAGTTGTCAGGGGTTGACTGATTGATTCCAGATGGGAAGGGTCAGCCTTCGTGACCCAGGAAATACTCACTAGGGGAAAGAAGTTGGCTTGTGGAAGGGGAAGGCCTGGGAGTAAGATGATGTTGGAATGCGCATTCCACTTCCTTTGGTCCTAAAACATTCAGAAATCTTAACTTCTCCAAATAGACGAATATCAGCGTTGTCATTGTTCATCAGTAAACAGTGAAGGAATTTAAATTTGAAGTTTTGACTGTACCAAATATATCTTCACCTGTATAATGTAGTTCATTCTTCCAGAAGTAAAGCAAATGTATGTAAAAGTCAGTATTTAAGTGCATGTCTCTATGTATAGAAACAACCACCAAACAGGTCTGGTTTCCTGTTGCGGAGTTTATGAATTAAATCCATCGCATTTTGCAAATTCAGTTGAATTGGCAGGCTCTTCCAGCTACCTCACCATCTAAGATATTTGGAATATTAAAACCTGGAACTTGCCTCATATCTATATGTACAGATGCACACGCACATACATTTGGACATAATTTAAAATCTTGTAATAAATTTTGCAGACACTGACATAATTCAGGTTAATTCCCTAGCTGTCATGAGAGGCCAGCGTGAGCCAGCAAGAGATTAAAATTTATTTCTATTGTTAATAGAAAATAATGAAGTGCATCTGAACCATCAGGGTATGTCATTCGGGAAATGTTCACTTTGGAACTAAGTCTCACTCCACCCAAATGGACAATGATGAAATCAGCTGGCTCGTGAAAGCCCCATATTTTGTGGCAGGAACGCGTAGGGAGTATTAATGGATGGTATGACAAGGAGCTTGTGGAGTGAATTAAAGCAACCTCAGAGAGAAGGCTGTTTACCTCCACGCAATCCTCAGAGAGGGCCCAGGTTCCCCTTAGTGTGCCTAGGAAAGCTCATTAAGACTTAATGCCCACAACTGGGAGCGGTGGCTCATGCCTGTAATCCCAGCACTTTGGGAGGCTGAGGCGGGAGGATCACACGAGGTCAGGAGTTCTAGACCAGCCTGCCCAACATGGCGAAACCCACAAAATACAAAAATTAGCTTAGTGTGGTGGTGGGTGCCTGTAATCTCAGCCACTCGGGAGGCTGAGGCAGGAGAATCGCTTGAACATGGGAGGCAGAGGTTGTGGTGAGCTGAGATCAGGCCATTGCACTGCACTTCAGCCTGGGTGATAGAGCAAGACTCTGTCTCAAAAAAAATAAAAATAAAAAAAAAAAAGAGAAAAGAAAAAAAGGAAGAATTAAAGCCCAAAGCGCCCTCTCCTTGTTTTCTCTCTTTTTTTTTTTTTTTTCCAGAGATGACAGTTATGTCTTTGAAAATGCATTCACACACACAATTTGTAAGAGTGGTTTGATTCTTCTTTCTTCTCTCTCTTCTCCTATTATTTTCGGATGGTAGGCAATACTATCTTTGTGTTCATCTTAACCTCGTGACCATGAGGCTCTGCCTCTCCCTTCGACTGTGACATGACCTTGTGTTTTGCTGAGATCACTTTGATAAGAACATGAGAACTTGCGGGGAGTGACGGATGCCGCCATCTTAATGTTTGCCACTGTGTGATAGGAACTTTCTGGAAGGAATTTCCCCAGATTGTAACATGTTAACATGGACACAATTGAAAACAGACCCAGCACTAGACAGGCTGTACTCCTGAATTGTGAGCAATTATATTGATAATTTTCTGAATGACAACTGAGGTTCCTTTAAGTTTATTCTTTGAATCTCTGGGGCCTGTCACATAGTAGAAGCTCAGTCAATTATCTGTTGGGTTTGATGACTGACACTCACTTATTCATGTAAAATTTTGCATAAGTTATCACCACATTCAAGGTGTGAGACTATATGAGATGATTTGTGGACTCATGGGTTTTAGGGATTTTCCCAAACCTATTATGCTAAAAATATGTAATAACTTAAAAAGATGTCATTGAAAAACTCTTTAGGGCAAAGAAAAAATCAGAAGAGTATTGCTTTGCTGGTGGTGGAGGTAGGATGGACTGGGAGGGAACTCAGGATAACTTTTTTGGGGAGATGGAAATAGTCTTACTTCCTGATTTCAGTGTAAATGGGACAGCTAAGATTTGTGCATTTCAATGCATGTAAATTTTACCTACAAAAAAACCCAAATCTGTGATGATTATCATTGTTGAGTAGAGGGTTGGGAGTGGGCGGTGGTAAATAGTAGTCGCCCCGCCCACTTTTGAGGTTTCACTTTCTGTGGTTTCAGTTACCCAAGTTACAGTACAATAAGACATTTGGAGAGAAAAAGAGAGAAACCACCTTTACATACTTTTATTTCAATATCTTTTCATAATTGTTCTATTTCAAATATTAATTATTGTCATTAATGTCTTACTGCGCCTAATTTATAAATTATACTTTATCATAGGTATGTATAGGAAAAAGCATATTATAGGGTTTGATATTCTCTGAGGTTTCAGACATCCACTGGGGTCTTAGAGCATCGACCTCTTGGATAAGGGGTCTACTGTAGCTGAGATGAGAATGGCGATATTTTGACAATTCTTGAAGCTGAATGATAAGTACTGGGGATTCATTATGCTATCCTGTTTCTTTTGTTTGCTTGAAATTATTCATAATAAAAGGTTTTTGAAATGCTGCCTCATTCCTTCATATTCAGAGGTAAAGTAGGGCTGGGCACTGTGACTCACTTCTGTAATCCCAGCACTTTGGGCGGCCAAGGCCGGTGGATCACTTGAGGTCAGGAGTTCAAGACCAGCCTGGCCAATACGGTGAAACCCTGTCTCTACTAAAAATACAAAAAGTAGCTGGGCATGGTTGCAGTCATCTGTAATCCCAGCTACTTGGGAAACTGAGACAGGAGAATTGCTTAAATCCGGGAGGCAGAGGTTGCAGTGAGCTAAGATGGTGCCACTGCACTCCAACCTGGGCAACAAAGTTAGACTCTATCTCAAAAAAAAGAAAAAGATATGGCAGGATCAAGCCCCCTGCCCTCCATTTAATAAATAAGAGAGGACAAATACAAGTAGAATATCAACAGTTTTAATTTGGGAGTAGACAGGAAGAGTCATTTTTAAACACGACTCTTCATTTTGTACCTATTTAGTGCCCTTTCTCAAAAGGTCCATACGTGTGTGAGTATGTATATAACAAGTTATTGTTCTTTTCTCAAAAATAATAATAATAATGGCCAAGCATAACCGATGTGAACTGAGAAGTAGACCCATGTCTAGGGTGGCTCGTGTTCTGGATCAAGTGATTCTGTGGGAGCTCCACCCAGGTCCTCTCCCTTCTGCTATGCTTGGTCAGCCTTTGCTGATAGCCACTTCTTTGAGCTTCTCCCCCACCCGGATCTGCAGTACACATGCTGTAACTTGATTCGATATCAATCTTTGTGCTACTTGTTTCCTGTGTTAACTATGATTCTCCAGCCAGAAAATGAACTCTTTGAGGTTAGGGACCATGCCTTGTAACTGTTGGTACCTATTTCCTATCTGCCTCTTTCTAGGACTTCCCCCAGAGGTTAGGCCATGGCATAACCTCTGTGTGTGAGTAATGTCATCTGTCTTATGGTCTGGTCAAGCCCAGCATGGGCAAGGCAGTTAGGACACGAATGCATCCCAGTTTGGCACACACAAAGCACTGTGCTGAAGCCTTTCTATGTATTGCAGGTCGAGTATTCCTTGTCCAAAATGCTTGGAACTAGAAGGGCTTCTGATTTGGGGTTTTCGAATATTTGCATCCTGTATTTACTGGTTGAGCATCCCTAATCTGGAAAATCCAAAATCCAAAATGCTCCAATGAACATTTCCTTTGAGCATCATGTCAGTGCTCAAAATGGTTTAGATTTTGGAGAATCTTGGATTTCAGATTCTTGGACTAGGGATGTGTGCCTGTATCTCATTATACCTCATTTAGGCACTGTGAGATACACATTGCTATTTATAGCTTACAGATAAGAAAAACTGAGATTAGACAAGATTAAGTAAGTTTTTCATGGTTGCAAGTTAGGCGACAGCAGGCCTGGGATTTGAATTCAGTTCTTCCTGACTCCAAACCCATGTTCTCCCACTGCTCCACACCACCTCTCCCCTCGCCCTCATTAGATGCTACACGTCCTGTATTTTCAACACTGAATTATGGCAACCTTATCTTCTCAGCAAAAGTCGAGGCATCACTGCCACCACTCTTTACTGTGCAGCAACACCACAGACAATCCACCAGCCAGCATCCCAGTGCTGGACGTGATGTCAGGACCCGTCTGAAGTGCAAGAACCCATTCCGGAGCTTGGAGAAGTGACTTTACAGCTGGTGTGTAGATCTTAGCTTCCACGTGGCACACAACCAGTTTTCTGTGGTGGAGGCTCTACTGGCAGTGGTGGTCCAGGTCTTTTGATAGAGAACCAGGTTTCTGGAAGCAGCAGGCAGATAGCCATTGTCTCCACTTCATTACATGGGTGTGCTTTGAGCAAAGATTCTTGACAATGCATGGATGAAGGGCAGTCACTTTTTCTGTAAAGTTCTGACATAATTACAGAAGGAGAAAACTCTGTTGAGTCCCAAGTTCTGTCCCGTCTCCCCTTTGCTATATGGAATTGTGGCAAAAAAGAATTTTGGTGCATTTGCTACTTTATGTGAAACTAATTCCACTGCACCCACTTTCTCCTTTTTCCTTTCAATATGCAGGTTGTGTTGTCAACAACAGTGAACGTGGATGGACACGTCCTAGCTGTTTCTGACAACATGTTTGTTCATAACAACTCCAAACATGGACGGAGAGCAAGAAGACTTGACCCATCAGAAGGTAGGGCTGCCTGCGCTCAGCATAGTAGACACATGAAATTCTCTACGAATTTCCTTGTTCGAACTTCAAATTTATGTCTCGCAGTCACAGAAGAGAAAGTACACAGGACCATGTGGGTTTTTTTCTTAACGAAGTTGTAAACACGGACTCCAGCCTGCTCCACTGTAAGCCCCACACGTCTACCAGCCCGTGCCAAGTCCTCATGCCCCCCACTCTCTTCCATTCTGTTCTGTGTTTTCCTTTTTGCGAGACGGGCATTTCAGGCAAACGTAGGCCTATGACATCTTAGTTAAACAGGAACACCGCAGTGCCAGACATATATGAATAAGTGTCAGATGTGCCCTTAAACAGATTGTAGGCAAAACAAAACAATGTTTGGAAAGAAACTGACGCTAATTGATTTTTGTTTGCTTGGACAAGAGGAAATCATGGTCTGTTCTGGGTAGTTTTCCAAGTGCATTAAAGTAATTAGAAATACTGGTAACTGTTAAACTTCAAGTTGTCCAAAAAATTAAAGTATATCGATGAAGATAACTGACAAATCTAAGTAAATTCCATTTTAGTTATTCCCCTTCCTTCTGCACGCCCCAACTCAGTGGTATAGAAAGACCTTATAAGACAGAATGTATGGTCAAATTAGGCTACTATTCTAGTGTGATGTTTTGTTATATATTACCACCCAACCCCCACCTCCTACGCTAACTCAGCCTGAAAATGTATCTTGTATCATTGTAAACAGGAATTAATGAACTGAAAGAAAATGATTGAATCAGTAAAGAATTTGGAGTGGTGTTAATTCTCCCACAGTGAGCACTGAAAGGGGAGAAGAAAATCCCAGAGTTCAGGACTAGGAACCCATCCAGTTTCTTTTGACTGATTGGATGTGATTGACTGGCTGTTCAAAGGGGGCTCATGTTTTTGGAGTCCTGCCAAAGTTCTCTTCTACCTTTGACCCTGTCAACTTTGGAAATGGAGTGATGGATTGACTTTAGTTATGGCCTGAAAACCATATTGGGTTCCTGTTGGGATATAAAGTCCAGAGGCCTGGAGCATATGGAAGAAGTGGGGAAAATCCTTCCTACAAAGTTAGTAGAGTGATTAGAAATTGTCTCTTGATAGAGCTGAAAAAAGCCTTCAACTATGATAGATTTTGCTTTCTCCCTCTCTCTCTGGCCCATTAACAGGCCTTGTAAATCTTAACATCTTAGGGCAGAGGAGGTGGGGAGAGAAAGGGGATTTACACATTTCCAGTGTGATCAACTTATAAAAATATGGGCAAAAACAACAGGGTTTTTCAAACACCCTTTGCACAATTACCTAAGTGTTTTACTTTTTCATACATAATGGTCAACTCATTAGGCTTTAATGACTCGGTGAAAACCAACAGCCAATTAGGGAATGATGGCAAGTCAACAAATCTCAGCTTGAACTTCTTGGAATGACCAACAGCTTTCAAAAGCAGCCCATCCCCAACACTCTAAGCTTCAACCATATATGGTGTCCAGCCCTTTGAATGCAAGGACATTTTTGTTTATTTGTGGTTGTCCAATCCTTTGAAGGCAAAGATTCTTTTTCTTATCTGTGGTGGGGGATATCACAAAAATTATACATGAACTTTTTTGTTTGTTTGCTTTTAGCTCATCAGTTATTGTTAGCATTAGTGTATTTTATATGTGGCCCAAGACAATTCTTCTTCTTCCAACGTGGGCCTGGGAAGCCAAAAATTTGGACACCCATGAAAGAACAAACCTGACTTTTTCTTTCCTGTCTTCTCAGCTACCCCCTGCATCAAAGCCATTAGCCCGAGTGAAGGCTGGACCACAGGAGGAGCCATGGTCATCATCATTGGGGACAACTTTTTTGATGGTCTCCAAGTGGTGTTTGGGACCATGCTTGTATGGAGCGAGGTAGGCAGAGGCATCAGGCTTACTCTGATTTCCTTTCGCCCAAAGATTGTTTTGATCTGGGAAACTAGTCATTCCTAGAGCATCAGCAGCACAAACACCAAGGGTAAAAAAGCATAGAAGTCATAGCAAATCGGGCATGAGTTTCTTAAGAAGATAAGTATCCACTGAAGTATTATTTAAAATGGTGAAAACTTAGAAATCTAGAATTGTAAAGTGATGGAATATCACTCCACCGTTAAAAAATGTTTTGAAAAACTTCAAATGATACAGGAGGAAGGATATGATCACACTGTAATACTAAGCAGAAAAAAAATAAGGATAACAGTGCCTATGGATGTAAAATCTAGTTATATAGCACACATTTATAGAAGGGCACTGGAAACATAACAAATGTTGATATTGATCATCTCTATGATGTTAATTTTTTGAAAATATTTTTCTATAATTTCCAAATGTTCTAAATTGGATGTGTTTGACTTTCATCATAATATAAAACATTACAAAAAGATCAGTGACAGTGCTAAGTTGGAGTTGGAACTTTCCAGATCAATATTTGAAGTCATAAGCAGGATAGGAGTTCAACAGAGGAAAGGATTCCAGGGATGAGGGTGGGGTTGGTAGCAGGAGGTGAGAGGGACTTGGGCTGGGCTTATAGAAATAAAGGACCTAGATTGGTTGAGTTGAGAGGAAATTCCAAGGTTGTGGGGCAGGGGGTGGGGCGTGGAGAGAGAGACACACACACACACACACAGAGGGACAGACAGAGACACACACACACACAGACAGACAGAGACAGGACAGGGATGTTCAGAGTGCATTTGGAGCTAGAAGTACTACAGTCAGAGTAGAGCAGAGAGAAAGCAGCCCCTGGGGAGCAGTAGTGGGAGATGCTATACACCGTATGTCCTTGGTGATGGCTTGTCTAATGGGTATTTTATTTCCCTGCCTATTCATTCCTCAGCTAATAACCCCTCATGCCATCAGAGTACAGACTCCTCCCCGGCACATCCCAGGCGTGGTGGAGGTGACATTATCTTATAAATCTAAACAGTTCTGCAAAGGAGCCCCAGGAAGGTTCATTTACACAGGTAGGTGAGAAAATGATGCCAAGAGAGGCTGGCTTCTGGTTTGCCTTTGTGCTAATTCCCAGTATCCGCACTTTATAATCATCCTGATGTTTTTGGTCTTTTTACTGGTGTGGAAAGAGTGAGCTGAGTGATAGATGTTGAATGGTGATGTGAAGGTTCACTTCTCAATCAGTATTTTACTTAAGCAACTTCTGCATGATCTGGGAGATCACAGCAGCTCATTTCAGGAACACACCTCTACAAATTTAACTCTGTTGGAACCATGCTAGAACCATCTTTTATCCACATGGTCAGATTAAACAATGGACAGTTATTGGCTGTAACTACATTTTCTTGAAAAGATTCAAGAGAGTTGCCCAGTGATGTTGGAGAGCAATTTGAAGTATTTTAAAACTTCAAGAAGGTAAAAATCATATATTAGTCAATATTTGTTGAATTTCTACTTTGTATCAATTGCTTTTTCTAAGCGAAGGGTATGGATGACATGTAAGACATGATCCCTTCCCCATCTGGAAGTTTAGAAACTTTTGAAGGAGACAACGGTATATTGCGAAGAACAGCTGGTGAATTCATAAATTTGAAATGTTTGGTATTTCCAATGAATGGACTATGAGTTTCAGAAAGAGAGAGTTTAGTATGGGCAAGAGTAATGGGGTGAGGTGCCAAGGAAGATATGAAAATTGAAGACCATATTTAAGGACAGGGAGAATTCGGATGGGCAAAGAGAGAAAGGGAGAATGTTCTCACTATGGTAATCACATAGGCAAAGGCCACAGGGTGAGGTGAGCACATTCCTACAGGACCAAAAGCTCGTCTGACAGCTGTGGCAATGCATTTTGTACTTACACTGGAACTTATCCTACATGTGCTAGGCATGTGTATTAGTCCGTTTTCATGCTGCTGATAAAGACATACCTGAGACTGGGTAATTTGTAAAGAAAAAGAGGTTCAATGGACTCATAGTTCCACATGGCTGGGGAGGCCTCACAATCATGGCAGAAGGTGAAAGGCATATCTTACATGGTGACAGATGAGATAATGAGAACCAAGCGAAAGGGGAACCCCCCTGTAAAATCATCAGATCTCGTGAGACTTATTCACTACCATGAGAACAGTATGGGGGAAACTGCCCCCATGATTCAACTCTCTCCCACCGGGTACCTCACACAACACATGGGAATTATGGGAGCTAAAATTCGAGGTGAGATTTGGGTGGGGACACAGTCAAACCATATCAGCATGGGAGGGAAACAAAGCATAAAACAGCTTAAAAACCTTATGTAGTACCTAGTATAGTCAAATTCCTAGAGACGGAAAGTCAAATGGTGGGTACCAAGGGTTAAGGGAGGGGAAATTGGGGATTTGTTTAATGGGTCCAGAGATTCAGTTTTGCAAGACAAAAAGAGTTCTGGATATGGATGGTGATGGTGGTTGTACAGCAATGTGAACTACTCAGCCCAATTGAGCTGTACACTTAAAAATGATCAAGATGGTAAATTCTATGTTATGTGTATTTTACCACATTTTTTTAAAGTTAAAAACAAAAGAAGCTTTGTAAGGGAATTTAGACTTGACTTGCCAGGAAATAAGAAGGCAATGAGGGTTTCTGTGCAAGGAAGAGTAACTCAAAGATATTGTCTTCAAAAAAAGAAATGGTGTTGATATAAAGACTGAGTTAATTGGGGAACAACCAGAGTCAGGAAGATCAATGAAGTATTATACTTTGACAGAGAAAATAAAGAGTATAGAGAAAGAAATACATAAACAAAAAAATATAGCAGGCATATTATAAATTTTTAATAATATTATTTTATAGATAGTATAGTCTCTCATTTGCGCTCTGATTCCTACTCTTGTTAAAATGTCAATGTCTGGCTAGCTACCAATTAGGAATAGATGGAAAGAGGTAATGTTTAGGTCTATTTATTTAAAATTTAGCCTTTGAATTTTCTGTCCTGAGATAAGCACATCTCAGGTGTTATTTTCTGTGGATCTATGGGAGATTCTATTGCAGTTACAATAAAAAAATTACTGTTCCAACTCCAAAGGGATGTAGTTCATTCATTCAAACTAGTATTTATGACCTGCCTGCCATGGGCTGGCACAGCTCTAAGCTCTGGGGTATAGAAGGGAGGAAGGTAAAACCCCCATCTTCATAAAGCTTATATTATGCAGGGGAAGACAGACAAGAAAGAAAATAAGTGACATACTTTCAGATAGTGAGAAGTAAGGGAAGGAGAGTGAGGGAGGGTTGGGCAGGCTGGTTAGGGAGGCCTCTCTGAGGAGGGGACATGGAGCAGAGACCTGAATCCCAGGATGGGGCCAGCTGTGGAAATCCATCCCCCCTTCTCTCCTTCCTCCGTCCTCCTCTCCATCCACATTCCCTCCTCCATCGCGGGAGCTCCCTGGGGCTGGGTTTTCTGTTTGGTCCACTGGTATTCACTGGAGAAGTGCCTGGAAGTCCATGAATCTGGGGGAAGGGGTTGTCACAGGTAGAGGGTAGAGCAAGATTACAAGTGGGAGGGAGCCGGGTGTTGATGGGGAAGAGCAAGAATGCCCGTGTGGCTGGAGTGGAGTCAGTGGGGAAGAGAGTGATGGGAGATGAGGTTGGAAAAGTCAGGCAGGGCAAGGACTTTGGATGGGAAGACATGGAAGGTGTTGAGCAGATGAGCAACCAGCATCTAGACAGGATTTAAAGCCACAGGACCGGATGAGATTACCATGATAGGGTGGAGAAGTCCAAATATGGTGCTTGGGAACACCAGTATGCAGGATTAAAGATGACAGGAGGAACTTGGGAAGGAGCCTGAGAAAGAGTGGTCAGGGTAGGAGGAAACCAGGAGTGTGGGCTGTCCCTGAAGTCAGTTGGGGAGTGGGTCTTGTTCCAGGACACTTTTTGCATGTAGAGCTTCTGGTATCTCTAGTGTTTCAAAGACACCCGTAGATGTGGGTGATGGAGCTGGCCTATAAGGAGATGGGTAGGTATCATAACAGGCACATTGCAGTCAATCCTCAACTCTCTATTGAAGTAAAGAACAATTTCAATAATAAGTAGGGCCATTGATGGAGACATTTGGAACCAAGTGTTGTGTACGTGTGTGTGTGCGTGTGTAAAAGATGTCCTCACCCTTGGCCACACTTTAAATGATCAGTGCCTAGGTCAAACCCCAGACCAATTAGATATGAATTTCTGAAGGTAGGACCCAGGTAGAAGTGTCACCCATTTATTTACTCAACAAACACATGCTCTGAACACACAAAATCAATAATATCAGTACACCTCTATCAGCTTACAGTTCTAGAATGGGAGATGACAAAAGTTAAAAAAAAAAAAAAAGGGGAGATGGCTACTGTTACATTATAATAATTAGATTCAGCCCCTAAAATAAAAACAGGGTTATAGTGGCACTATGCAGGGAGTGACTAGCTTTGGGCAATCAGGGAAGGCTTCCCAGAGGAGGTAATAATAGATGACATTTTTGAAGCAAAGTAGGAATTTGCCGGACAGAATGAGGAGGCTGTGGTCAACAGATCTTGGAAACACAGTACCTAGCAAAAGAGGAGCCCATACACCTGTGAAAATAACAGATGTTATGTTATATGTAAATTCAAATAATTTGAGAGATTAAGGCACTATGCAGATCATCTAGTCAAAGTCCTTCTTTTGCAGAAGAGAAAACTGAAACCTAAGCAGAAGTAATTTGCTAGTAATTGCCTGTTGAATTAAAGATGGCGTTAGAACAAAGATTCAGGCTTCTGGCCATCGTGCCTGGTGTCTTTCTGATGCTACTTTAGCAAGTCATATCAGAAAATATCTCTGTTTTCTTCATGTGCTGAGACATTAACAACTTTTCATGAAGTGTATACTTATTGAGCAATGCTCGCTGTGTCAACATTGAGCTCTATGCTGGGGCTATCGGAGAGAAGTCAAACCAGTGTCTCCCACCTTCCTGACATTACAACGTGCTGACATAAAGGTGAACTGCTCATGCTCTGGAATTAGATACCTTGGAGTCATAGCGTGGCTTGCCTCCTGAATTGTTCTTGAATCTTGGGGAAGTGACTTAACCTCTTTTTCCTCCATCTGTAAAATGGGCTACCTACAGAGCTGAGGACTAAAGGATACAGTGCATGGCAACTGTGGTGGGCTGGCAAAGGTTTAACAACTGGCTCTTCAGGAAGAAGGTGATTTTCTTTTTTAAAGCATGGGTTTATACCATTTACTGATTTCCATGGTCAAATACTCTCACCATGGCAGATTGCAAGCTACCACTCAAATAGCTCACAACGTTCCTGAAAAACTTCACTGCCTGCCTTCACAAGCTGGTGCAGCCAGGTCTCTTCATGGAAAGTACCTAGGATAGAGAGAGAGTGGACAGAATGGCCCATATTTTATTAGTCAAAAAGTGGTTTATTATTTATATTATTCTTCTTATTACTGAAATGGAAAAAGTCCCCTTGTCCCCCTCACAGGGTATGCGATGGGGCTGTGGCTCACTTCTTCGGTGCCCCACTGCTCAAACCTCTAGGGGAGCATGCAGACAGGCAGGCTGTGGGGCTCTGACCCCATGGCAGTGTCTAGGGGTCAATGTTTACAGCTGAAGCCCCAGTGGGGGTGTGTTACAGGTGTTCTTTTAATTTAGCTTTCCATAGGCGGCTTGTGTTACTCAGCTCAATTAGACCCCTGTCTTATCACAAGGACAGAGGGCTTTCATATTCCAGGGTTCTTGCTTTGGTGTAGTGGAAGAATGGGATCACACCTGGGCTTGGAGAATGAGTGCAAGGTTTTATCGAGGGAAGGTAGCTCTCAGCAGATGGGGGAGCCACAAGGGAGATGGTTTTCGCCTGGCCTCTTGGCAGCCCAGGTTCTCCTCCGACTGCCCCAGCCACATTCTGTGTTGTTCTGCCGGACGGTGGCCTGCCGGTGCCTGTCGGTGCGTTCCTCTGGATGTCCAGCTGGCCAGGTGTTCCTCCGCTGATGTATGTCTGCCTTCTAGGGTCTTGGGGTATTTATAGGCACAGGATGGGGGCATGGCAGGCCAGGATGGTCTTGGGAAATGCAACATTTGGTCAGGAAAGCAAAAATGCCTCTCCTCACTTAGGTCCTTGGGCACAGGCCCAGGGGTGGAGCCCTAGCCAGGGACCACGCCTTCCCCTCCCCAGCACTTCCGTTCCCCACTTCCGTATCATTTAAAGGTACCATACCCTTCCCTTGCCAGCACTTCTGTATCATTACCTTTAGCCTTATCAGTATGGAGACTGACTTAAACAAGGAATTGCAAACCTGATGAGGACTAAAAGGAGTTGTGTAGGATGCTGGGAACATATGCCAAGGGAATTGAACCTCCTTAAACTGAGTTGATGGGGAGGGATTTAGAATAGACGAGAGGAAACAGTATGTGCAAAGGCCCTGGGGTAGGCAAGAACATTGGATATATTTTATGAACAGAGCAGAAAGAATAAGTTTAAGAGAGGCCGCATTCAAGCTGCAAGGGAGGGCAGGGGCCAGGTCACGTCAAAGCTTGTTTTTTTCAACTCTTCTTCAAGCGCGGTGGGAAGCTTTGGGAATATTGCCACCATCAGAT
The DNA here is from genome assembly GCF_047675955.1 of Chlorocebus sabaeus. Classification (NCBI taxonomy): domain Eukaryota; kingdom Metazoa; phylum Chordata; class Mammalia; order Primates; family Cercopithecidae; genus Chlorocebus; species Chlorocebus sabaeus. Next base: position 25,473,651 of record NC_132911.1, on the reverse strand, counting down.
TTGCCTTTTAAAAGATCATTTTGGCTACAGTGCAGAGGATAGCTTGGAAGCCAGGTTGGACGCAGGGAGGTCACTTGGAGGCCAGTGGGGTGGCCCAGGCCAGAAATGATGGTAGCTTGGAGCAGAGTGCTGGCGGTGGGGACAGGCAGAAGTGGATACAATTTAGGAGGTAGCATTGACACAACTTGATTGATTGGATGGGGTGAAGGTTGGGGAGGGGAGGGAGGGGACGACGCTCAGGTTTCAGAGTTGAAAAATTGGGTGGGTATAGTTTAGAAAGTGATTTTTTTTTAAGGTATAATGTGCTAAGGGAGTTCAGAGGAAGGACAAAATACTTCCAGCTGGTGGAGAGGTGGGAAGATTTAATATTGTAAAGATGTCGATTAATGAATACATTTAACACAGTGCCAATCAAAATACCAACAAAATGTTTGGGGAAACTTTACAAAAGTTCACCTGGGAAGGAAAGGTGCTAAAAGAGGATTTTGAAAAATGAGAGGCCCTTGCCCTGCCAGACATTAAAACCTATTTTAAGTTTCAATAATTAAAAGAATATGGGGCTTTGTAGGAACATACAGAAATGCCATGCAACAGAAGAGAACATTTAAAAAATAAACACTTTGCACACATTAAGGGTATAAATACTTAGGTATTAGTAGGTAAGGGAAGCCAGGTCAGGTCAACGCAGAAAAGATGGAATGCTTAACAAATGTGCTGGGCCAACTAGTTAAGCATTAAAAGAGAAAGTTAGATTTTAAATTTCATAGCATATAAACTAAAATGTATTCAAATTAAATATTTTTATTAAAAATGTAGACATTTCAGAATATCACAGATTTAAAGAGTAATTATCATTTTCAGACTTGTGTACATTGAGGCTAAAGACAGGCACCATCAAGCAAAAGATATGATTACATAAAAGGAAAATGTTTGTGTCAATATGCCAGGCATTAAAGGGAAAAGACAACCTGAGAACATATTTGCTCTATGTGGCCTATTATCTTAATTATAAAAAGATTTTTTCCTTTATTCAGAAAAAAATTTATTTTGTGCCTATTGTTTGTTAACTGCTATGTTATACATTGTGGAAAAAGAGGAGAACGTTAGGTATTTTAGAAATTAAAGAGGAAAAGACAAATACCCAACTAGAAAGCTAGCAATGAACATCAAGAGTTAAATTCAGGAAGGAAGACAAGTAAACAAATAAACCTTTTATAATAAAAAATCCCAACCACATTAATAAATAAATGCAAATTAAGACAACAAGACCACCTTTTTTTTCCCTATCAAGTTGGCAAAGATTTTCTTTTAAACAAATGAAAATACTCAGGTTGACAAAATTCAAAGACAATGGGGACTTTCTAAGATACTACTGCAAGATACTACTGAAGGATACTCTAGACAGGATTTAAAGCCATAGGACCAGATGAGATCGCCATGGAAGAGTAGAGAAGTCCAAATATGGCACCTTGGGAACACCATCATGCAGGATTAAAGATGACAGAAGGAACCTGGGAAGGAGCCTGAAAAGATGTGGTCAGGGTAGGAGGAAACCAGGGCTGTCTCTGAAGTCAGTTGGAGAGTGGGTGTTGTTCCAGGACACTTTCTGCATGTAGAGCTCTGGTATCTCTAGTGTTTCAAAGACACACCTGGACGTGGGTGATAGAGCTCTAAGGAGATGGGTAGGCATCAATAACTAACTAAGATACTACTGCAGGAGTGTAAATTTCATAAGAGAACACCTGAAGATGTATGTGCCCTTTGACCCAGCAATTCTACTTCTAGAAATGTCTACCTAGGAAATAAATGAGTTTGCTGGAAGACCGTTCATGGGAGTTTATTATAATGAAAAATTGAAAGTATCCTCAGTGCGAATCTTAAAACCAAACAAGTTGTAGTAGGGAATTTCTGAAATAATCCTGCAACCGAGGAAACACATCTAGACTAATACGGGGAAGCATACAGTTCTGGCGACTAGGAGGAACAGAGGCGTTGACATGCTGGAGTCAGCTCACACAGGCTCACAAGAACTAGCAAAGTTTCAGCAATTTTGCTGTTAAATTATGTAAGCAAATTGAACATTATGTTAAAAACAAAGGTAATAAATACTCAAGGCTTGTCCTTTCATACTACATTAAAAAAAAAAGAAAATATCTTCATTGTACATTAGGGGATTCATTAAACAAATAAGAGAACATCTTCTACACCGTTTTAGAGACATTAAAAATAATGCCATGGATGGATATTTATTTACATGAAAGGCATCTGTGATACGGGTTTTAAAGGAGCTTTAAAATAGTCTGCATGGTATGACCCAATGTTTAGACATATGAAAAATGAGTAGTTTTACAAGCAACCCTAGCAGGGTACAGAATTCTGCATGCGGAGGTGTTAACAATGGTGGTTTCTCAGTGTTGTTGTTATTTAAATTTTTTTCATGTTGCTTACTTGTATCTATTTTCTAGTACAATTAAATAATTTAAAAATTAGAACCAGTCGGGCGAGGTGGCGGGCGCCTGTAGTCCCAGCTACTTGGGAGGCTGAGGCGGGAGAATGGCGTAAACCCGGGAGGCGGAGCTTGCAGTGAGCTGAGATCCGGCCACTGCACTCTAGCCTGGGTGACAGAGCGAGACTCCGTCTCAAAAAAAAAAAAAAAAAAAAACTTAGAAGAATAAAGTATGGCACAATATAGGGTCACACGTTTAAATACTGAAACAATGCACATTAGTAAACTTGATTTTTCAGGTACAAAGTATTTCTAGCCTGATAGCTGGTGGTACTTCTTCCAGAAACCGCCTTTGAGAAGGAAGGGCCTTCAGGGGCAGTCGGGGTGAGGAGGGGAGGGACTCAGGAGTTTGTTCGTTCACGAATAAAGAAGAAATCAAAACTACAAATGCTATCAGGGATGGCTCAGGAGTCTGGCCACTCTCTCGGTAAACTTCCACCCCGAGGCTACTGAGCGAAGTACCGCCTGAGTTGGCGGAAACAGGAAGCTGATGTCATCCATGGAGGGTTCTAGACCCCACAGGAAATGCTTTGGTGGCCTCCTGTCTTTCCCACTGAACTGGCAGCTACTGACATGAAAAGCCAATTGCGTCTTAATCCACCATCAGTGCTTCCACAGGAACCTGCTGATGGGCTGTTCCACCTCAGAGCTGAGTCTTCACTCTGGTCACCTGGAGAACCATGGCCTCTTCCCTAGGAGGAGAAGGACAACGCCCTCCCGTCTTTCCAGCCACCCTGAAGCACTGACCCACGCACCCTGGGCGCCTGGGCCGCTTCACTGCAGGACAGTGCTCCTAGGCTACCGTAGGCCTAGACGAACCACTCAGCTCCAATGGCAAGGTGGACAAAAAGTCATTCAGGTTCTGGAGGAAAAGGCAAAACTTGAAACCTAGAGGGTTTTAAAAGGTGCAGAGTGAGTGCTGTGAGCAGGACAGGATCTGAGAGGAGATGCATTGGACCAGCCGGAAGCGCTGCCTTCAGGGGCTGGCCTTGTGGTTCACTGCTTGTGTCTACTTTCACCCGATCACTGACCTCTCTGAGCCTCATTTCCATCATCTGTAAAGCTCTGGTGCCAATTATGCTGTTACCCAAAGGTGTTTCCCTAATTTGGCTGATCATAAGAATTATGCTTGGCACCATTCCAGACAATACCAAATCATACTCTTCTGACAGAGTCTGGGAATCTGTATTTTAAACAAAGAAATGAGTTTGAGAAACCTGAGTTCTGCTCCTGAGGCTGTTGGAGAGGCTTTCTGGCCTATAAAGCACTCCACTCATGGGAGGGTTCTTATGAGACTGGGTCCGTTCACCAGGAGCACAATATTAGTGTTTACTCTTATGTAGAACTTTCTAGAGGGAGAGTCCTGCAGGAGACTCCAGAAAACCTTTCCTCCTTCCACCCGTGCCCCACTGCGCACACTCTGTGGTCTATAGTCCAACGGTTGACATTTTCTGTATCCAAGGATACACCACCATGACAGAGCCAAGCCCATTATTAGGTGTACCTGGTTAATTAGCCACACCCCCATGGTTGCCACTGCCAACCACAGCACAAACAACCTCAGGGCTCTGAAAAACAACACATTTTCTTTGCACATGTGACTTTGCAGGTCTATTTTCCACCAACCATGGTTTACTAACGTGCAACTTGCTGCTGCACAATTGTGAGAGCCACATGAGAACAGGGCTCATTAGGGAAAGTCCAGTTGCGTCTTAACTGGTTTGAGACCTGGAGGAAGTATGCCAGGCTTGGCAGAGAGAAGAGGAGAAGAGATCCTCTGTTTTCCTCACAGACTTTTCCATAGAGAACTGGCAATGCAGAAAAATAATCCTAGTAGGGGCACCCAATAGAACCACAGTGACTGGTTGTGCAGAGACTTCTTGGCTGTCTTGACTTCAGGTGGCAGCGAGTATGCAGGGAGAGGATATCAGAGCATGGTATTTGGGGGTGGAAAGGTCATTGTCTCTAACTGTCAAATGTGCACCAACCACAGAATCCAGGGCAAAACACAATGTGTGAGGACATAGGGGTAAATGAGCATAGCTTTTCACTATTGTTCCTGTGGTTCTTTGCAGAACCTGGGCTACACATTAGACAGCTGGTTAAGAAGTCTTTTGTAAGTTCTATCATAAGACAGAATAATAAGCAAAAACGACAGTAGTTCAATAATCACATCTGTCATCTATTAAGTACGTAAGGCAAGGCTCTGTCCTACAGGCTCGAGTATCACCACCTTTGTCTGTGATGACAGTTCAATGAGTATCTCAACTTCATAGTTGAGATCCTGCTACTTAGAGAAATTAAGTCACTTGCCTAATGTCACCAAGCTATGATGAATCCTAGATGTCTTATTCCAAAGTTCTGCTCTTAACACCTAACCTGTTCTGCTTCTCAATACTGTACAGTTTGTTAGAAAAAATGATACCAAGGCCATCTGTTTGGTCTTGTCTTATTTTACTTGGCAGATGATGCCTTGGCTCTCGGGCTGTTACTCTGGAGAGGTGCACAGGAAATAGGCTGTGGCCGGTGAGCATGAAGGGGGTCTCAGAAGGCGCCTTACCTGGGCCCTGGTTTTCAGATTGCAATATGGGAATATTTTTGCTACTCTCCTGAGAGGGTCTGAGAATCTGTATTTTATTTTATTTTTTATTGTTATATTTTAAGTTTTAGTTTACTTTAAGTTCTGGGATACATGTGCAGGATTTGTTACATAGGTATACGTGTGCCATGGTGGTTTGCTGCACAGATCGACCCATCACCTAGCTATTAGTTATTATAATACACCCTGCGTGCATTAGCTATTTGTCCTGATGCTGTTCCTCTCCCTGCCCAACCCCACCTGCCAACAGTGCATGTTGTTCCCCTCCCTGTGTCCATGTGTTCTCATTGTTCAGCTCCCACTTATGAATGAGAACATGCGGTGTTTGGTTTTCTGTTCCTGTGTTAGTTTGCTGAGGATGATGGCTTCCAGCTTCGTCCATGTCCCTGCAAATGACATGCTCTCATTCCTTTTTATGGCTGCATAGTATTCCACAGTGTATATATACCACATTTTCGTTATCCAGTCTATCATTGATGGGTATTTGGGTTGGTTCTAAGTCTTTGCTTTTGTGAATAGTGCTTCAACAAACATATGTGTGCATGTATCTTTATAATAGAATGATTTATATTCCTTTGGGTATATACCTAGTAATGGGATTGCCAAGTCAAATGGCAGTTCTGGTTCTCGATCCTTGAGGAATTGCCACACTGTCTTCCACGGTGGTTGAACTAATTTAGGGAATGTGTATTTTAAAGAAATGAATTTGTGAGACCTAAGTTCTGCTTATGAGGCTGTTGCAGAGACTTTTTGGCTTATAAAGCACTCTACCCATGGGAAGGTTCTTATGAGACTGGGTCCTTTCACCGTGAACACAATAATAATGCCTGCTCTTAGGTGGAACTTTCTAGAAAACTCAAAAAGCAGAAGTCATGAAGGGGAGGCTCCAGTCAGTATGATGTGCTAGACTCAGAGCCTGTGAAGTGCCTTGAATTCTTTAGAAGTCACAGAAATTATCCTCTCTACAAATAACTGAAGTTGCAGGAGGCCAAGAAATATGAACTCCACATTTTTATTAAGCTTGAGAGAACTTGGCGCCGGGGCAGGCTGTTGTATAGAAGAGAGCCGATGACAGAGTGAAGAGGCAGGAATTTGCATTCCAACTTTCAGGAAAAACAACTATTCTTTGTGCCATTTTTCTAACCTAAAAATGGGGATATACTTACCCCATTAGAAAGATAAAATTATATACATATATAAAGATATTTACGTATATAAATATAGAAACACAAGCACAATTCACTGTTGTAAGCATCTGGTGGGAGGATACGTGCAGCTCTGGGAAGCTCTGGGCAGCGTCCTCCCTCATTGCTGTTGCACCAGTGCTGGGCTTCTTTGTGTGTCTTTTGGAAAATGTGGATTCTTCTTGAAAGACCTACCACATCGTGCCCTGAATATCTCGATCTAGATTAGAAATCAGGTTTTTGCAGGAGACAGAGAAGGCCAAGGCAGCCCAAGAACATGGACTTTGCAGGTGAGGGGCAGGGGGTCACAAGGAAGCAGGTATTAAAGGGTGGAAGCCTTTCAATACCTGAAATTCCAGTACTTTGGGAGGCTGAGGCCAGAGGATCACTTGAGGCCAGGAGTTTGAGACCAACCCAGGCAAGATCCCATCTCTAAAAAAAAAAAAAAAAATTAGCCAGGCTGGTGGGGTATGGGGACTATAGTCCCAGCTCTTGGGAGCCCAAGGTGGGAGAAATACGTGAGCCCAGGACATCAAGGCTGCAGTGAGCTATGATTGCACCACTGTACTCCAGCCTGGGCAACCAAGGGAAACCTTGTTTCTTAAATAAATAAATAAATAATTTTTTAAAAAGAACCTAGAAGTTCTTGTAAGAAATAAATAAATAAATAATAAAAGGTGGACCAAAGGAGCAGAAGAGATTGACCATGCCCCAGTTGGCCCAGGTACATGCAGAGTAGGTGCTTGATAAGAGGTGTGCAGGAGAACTTAGAGGTCTACATAGACGACCTGCTAATTGAGATGCACCAAGAAACCAGAGAATTCATGCCAACTAACCCTCTCTCCCAGAATACTACTTATCTTCTACTTTAGCAAAAAAACAATTTTTTTTTTCCTGTTCGTTATTTGGGGGAAAGTGTTCAACAGGATTAAGGCAAGAACAGGCAGCAGCTGGGAGGAAAAATGAGAGACTGAGGTTTTTCCACATACCCCCAAATCATACCCCAAACAGCCTCCTCCCCGAGGCTCGGTGCGAATTGTGGTGCCTGCCTTCATAAAGCTGTGCTGCACAGATGTGCAAACTGGATTTCAAATGTTAATAGCTCATCCACTTTGCATTTTTTTCCCCATATAGCATTATCCTGAAAAAAAAAAAAAAATCCCATTGAAGAAATGAATCTGATTTTTAGTTAAAAATACCCAATTCAGACATCAGAAACTGGCCCGAGTACAACTATTCCCTGTTCAAGCTGGAGACAGGTTGAGTCAATAGCCCCCCTGGTAGCCTACACTTTTACTGAAGTTGTCTCCACTCCCACCTCTTGTGAAATTCAGATACATCATTCAGCTGAGTCTGAGGAATGATGTCTCTGTTGTTAGCCCCAGAATAGGGGGCTGTTGTTTCACTAGAGACATCCCAGCCCCTTAATGGACTGGTGCACTCGGTTGTAATATTCTAAATACACATTACAGAGAGCAAGAACGTATTTATAACTGCTCCGTTGTGGCATTTAGATTTACCCTTGAAATTTATCTTTAATTTTTACAGTTGTCTCCTTAACCATGTATATTATTCCCTTCTTCAAATAATCTGTCTTGCTGCTGCAGTTTTTCTGGAAACCAAAGTGTAATTAAATATTAAATTAATATTTCATTTAAAATTAAATATCAGAGGCTTCAGTCTAATCTTTCGCTTGTGCACTGTTGGTTCTCTCGTCGTATTCTTGTTCCTGTGTCCACAAAGGCAGGTACCGTCTCTTAATAATGTGTTCCTATATTATCTCTGTTCCTTTTTGTTTTTAAATTGGTGACACTGAACTTTTGCTACATTGAAACAAATGGATATGGGAAGAGATTTCAATGTAGCCAAGGTTAAAGACAACTTAATTCAACAACTCTTGACTTCAGCTTTACCCTGCACTCCTCAGAGAAGAAGACTGCTGCTCCAAATCAGTGATAGCCTTAGAATCATAAAATGTAAGAGCTTGAAAGGGGTCTTAGATGCCATTTACCCCAATCCTTTGTCTTCACAGATAAATAAACCAAAGCCTCACCTGGCCAAGTGACCCAATAAAGGTGGTGTCATTTGTTAGTGTCAGGAACTAAGGCAGCTCCCAAGCTAGGACCAGCTTTATCCCATCACACCATCATATGCAATGAAAAACTTAGGAGCATTTAAGTGCGAATTTAATGTAGCCTTTGCATGTTGGACACATGAGGAATAGGGCAGAAGGGAGATGATTGGACAAGGAAATTGGAAGAAGGATGAGGGAGAGAGAAGGGAACCCAAATCCTAGCACATGGAAGACAGACTTTATGGGAATGAACATGTGGGAACAAAGTACTATGTAAGGAAAGAGGACGGAGACGTCCTAAAGTGGTATGAGGGCAGGAGCTCGTCTGTGTTTATCTAAATTCCTCCCAAAGCCAGATCATTTCATGCCTTCCTATGCTGTCAACAGAGAGTAATTCTCCTTGGCCAAAGCCACGTGGCAGGTATTGTTAAAGCATGTTTTCTCTTCCATTGCCAGTCAATGTCTGTCTTTTGGTCTTGTGTTTATATGGCAGTCACATTATATAGATTTAAGGTTTTTTGTTTTTTGTGTTTTTTTTGCTTTGTTTCTTACCGTGCAAAGAAAACCTTTCAGTGGTTTTCCTTATTCTTGAAGAAAGTTGGAATTTAGAGTTAGGACTGTAGGGATTCTCTAGTTCTGTGGGCTGTCACCGTTAGGAGACCATGGGCTCTGTGAACATCTGATGAAATAAAGCTCCCTTTCTGCAGATAATGCACAGATGCAGAAACACATGGCTAGGCTTAGAATTTCTACTTTTATTGGCCTCCTGATGACCATCTGCAGACTCCATGGTAATCCTAGGATCCAAGGGAAGACTCACTGGTGAGTAAAGCTGCAACTGAGGACAGCGGTGTGATCCGCCAACATCCCCAGAGTGGCAGCCCAGTTGAGAACTCAGATCTTCCCTTACCCATCGTCATCCTCTCTCACATTTTTGCAAAGAAAAGCGACCAGGCCTTGATGTTGCCATCTTTGCGATCAGTACCCTTGCTGGTCAAGAGCATAAATGACCTCCAACCTACAGTGTCAAGGCCATAATTGTTAAGGGCTGAACAGGGTTCTAACCAAGGGTCCCCTTCATTTTTGTGAAACAGAAGTAGAAGTATAAGATGGGGTAAGCATTATCTGCTCCCTGTGCCTCCTCTTAAGGAAAGAAAATTAAAACCATGTAGAATTTTATATCTCACTAATCCTTTGGGAAAATTAATATTGAGTACCAGCCAGCTTTTTTTTTTTTTTTTTAAGAGTGGTTCCCAGTAGATATTTTTAGTTAAATACTATTTACTTTAAAAAAAGAAACCATTCACACATTGCTTATAGTTTATATCTATTTATTGGGTCCAAGATATATGTAAGTAATCTCATATATTATACCCGCAATCAAAATGAGAAATGGCACATGAGATCCAGGCTCTCTAGAGAAATATTATGAAATCTCAAGGTATTGATGAAAGTTTTTTAAGGCTGATCCAAATGGGATTTAGATTCTGTGGCAGTTGAAATGTGTATTATTAAACTCCTTAAGCAAACCCGAATGACTCCCAGTGGAGGATTAAGACATTCTATGTATAGCAAAGACGAAATTCTCATGTCTGAGTTTTCTCTCTTGAATTCCCTCTTGATTAGCTTCTGTAATATTTAACTTCATGCCATGCCATAATTATTTAATAAAAGGTAAATATAAATTATATTTCAGTGGGGCTATGACCTTTTACCTTAATGTTATATTACTAAAGAAAGACATAGATAAATAGAGCCTATAGATTGAAGTGTATTTTTAATTTACTCTGTTTTTGCCTTGCCAGCACTTCTCCGTATCCCTGTCAGCCAAAGGGTTGGCAGAACTTCACAGCATCCCCGCACTCCCTGTGGTAGGCGAGGTTGTAAATTTACACTGATGATGGCAGTTAATGGCCTGGTTGGCCCTTGGAGACGGTCTTGGTGCTGGTCTTGGGCACCTCATTAGTTAATTGAGCTTTGCTTGGCTCACACCAGGGCTGAAAAGCCAGAGAACGCCCAGGGAAGTAGCGAGGGGGAGGGAGGAAGTTGGGATTCAAGGTGAAGCTGAACCTAAAAGACGCAAAAGCAACTGGTCAGTTGGGAAAGTCAGTCTGGAACCAACGAGTTGTCAAACCCGGCTGTGTGTTAAAGGCTGAGGTCCCTCTTATGGTTTACTGTTGGCTAAACAGAGCTGGAGTACTTTCAACTTCATGCTTTCTACTTCCAATGTGCACTTGGTTAAATGAAATTCTGTGTGTGTGTATTTGTGAATGTGATTTTCCCTGTCTATGTAGACAACTGTGCTTTACTGTCCTCTCTCTCATTTTGATGCACACGAGATGTATCCCATAGTTTGTGCCTATGAAGTCTGGCAGGGACCTGCCAAAAAACAACATAAAAATAGACAATCGTGCCCTATCTACTTATTCAGTGTAAAACATGAATTGCCAACCCAGTGTGGTCAAGATACTCTGCCGTGTCTAATTTGGGAGCTGGGGAAGGGAAGGCAGGCAAAAGAAACCAGACATGACCCTGTATCCTGGTGGTTTGCAATCTGGTTGGGAGAACAATGGGTGCAAATGTGTGATAAATTATATTTTTAAAAAACTCATCTCTATCCCACCTCTGTGCACTGATTAGAGCCCAGCTCCAGAAAATTCATCTGCGAGCAGCAGGGAGGGCCAAGGGATAAGGACGGTGGTGTTGGGGGTCCCTGGCTGGACCCCCACAGTGCTCTTGGGAGAGGGCACTTGCCAGGGCGGGGTACAGCCACGCAGATGGAAAGGGACAAAGACAGAAATGGAGACATGGAGGGGTTAGATTTTCTGCCTTATGGAATATCTGTTTAGTTTGCATTCAGCACATTGTGAGTGTACCCATATCAATACTTTTCCTGTTTTCTCTAAGAAAATCTGTACTTTGGCTAGCAAAATGGTGCATATTTCTAAAAAAAAAAAAAAAATTAGGCAACAATGAATTTTGAGAATTTCATCATCAAGTCTGTTTGCCCTGCAGCACCGGGCAGCTGTTTGTGTTTGCTGATCGATACCGCATGGGGTCTCCTTCTGGTCTCAGTGACGAAGTCAGGCAACACAGGCTGGGTTTCATTCATGCTCTTGAATCTATAGCTCTTGAAGCTGAGGAGGATGCCCAGAGCGGGATGCAAGGATCATCATCTCTGGTTCTGCAGCAGGAAAGGCTAAGAGCACAGGCTTTGGAGTTAGAGAAGCAGGATACAGATCCCACCTTTACCACTTGGGACTGCATTGAAAATGGGGATAAAACCCACATCATAGGATTGCAATCAGAATCGAATGAGCTGATGTGCCTAAAAGGCTTAGCAGAGTACCCTTAACGTAGAAAGGCTTCAGTACATCCTAATGGTGGTAATAATGGTTTTCACTATTGCATATTACCACCACTAAAAATCACATTATTAAAGAAAAAGTCTGCCCAAATTGCTGACATTATAATGCTAAGTGGAAGCAAAACATTTATGGAATGATTCTACTTAAACATACGGCTATTCTTGCATGTGTTTCTAGGTAAGATGACCTTGTAAGTGCAAGTGTTTAATCGCTCCCCACTCCCAGAATATATCAGAGATACTTTCAGGAAAACATAAAAATAAAGGAAATCTGGTAATAATGCATGAAGCTAGGCTAAAGTCATTAATATGCCAGAAATTTTGCACTGTTGTGCTGGTATGTGCACACAGGGTCGTACTGGTGGACATGTGAACTCCAGCTGGCCTCCTCATTCCCCCTTAGGAAAGAGCAGCAGGGCAGGGAAGTGATGGAAGACCCCAACAATCACCCTGAGGCTCTCCTGTCTCCACCTTGAGGAGCGAGAACCAGTGGCATAAGCAGAAAGTTGATCTTGAATGGGAGAGTATACTTAACTATTCTATATCCAGAGCAGCTGCCATTTATGTGTGAAAAAACCAAAAAGATACTCCCTTATTTCAATGGCCCAGACAGCATTTACCTCTTATTCTTATTGATAGCACCTGACTGCAGGAGAATTGAATCAATGAAGAATGCAAGATGGGAAAAGTTGTGCTATGGCAGTATTGGTGGTTGGCCGAGAAAGCAGTTAAATATAGAGTGTCTAAAAAATTATTGTTAATATGGTGATGAGACTTAGTGGAAACATGAAAATTAGTTTCTAAAAATATAGATCATAGAAAAGCTAAGAATAGTAAATCAGCTTGAAACGATAAACTGCCAACAAAAATGTATAAGTGGAGAGAAAGAGGTGGGAAGATTGAAGGCAAGAAAAACTCCTTATATATGGAGCGACTCAACACCTCAAATAATTAGGAAAAATAAAATATTTTCAGAGAAATCTAAAGACACTTCTGTAAATTAAAATAGTATGTACAGACCAGGAGCAGTGGCTCATGCCTACAGTCCCAGCAATTTGGGAGGCTAAGGTGGGCAGATTGCTCGAGCTCAGGAGTTCAAGATCAGCCTGGGCAACATGGTGAAAACCCATCTCTACCAAAAACACAAAAATTAGGCATGTGATGCATGTCTGTAGCCCTAGTTAGTCAGGAGGCTGAGGCAGGAGGATTGCTAGAGCCCAGGAGGTGGAGGTTGCTGTGAGCCATGGTCGTGCCACTGCACTCCAGCCTGAGTGGCTGGACTTTGTGTCCCTGTCTCAACAACAACAACAACAACAACAACGTGTGTCTATCTCTCAAATCACTAGAAAAGCGTGTATATATATATAAAACTATTAGAAATGAGAATGTTGGAAGACAAATTTATAGTAGCAAAAATGGACATGTTAAATAATGTGATCAAAAAGATAGATGAAATAAGACATTAAAGCATTGCCCATGAAATGCAGACAAAACTAATATGTATTAATTCAAAACTCAATAAATTCCAAAAGGCAGATACTGTGCAGGACACCTTTTTTAATCCAGGGCAGTTGACTACAATAAGCAATTAACAGTTTAGTACTCAATTACCTAGAAATTTTAAGATACTCTTCCTGGAACTAAACGAAGTCAAAATTATAAATGGGACTAATCAGAAAATTACAACAAAATTGTGAAATACAGTAAGTTGTGGCAAAGGTAAGTACTTAATGTTACACAACGAAATAAAATCCAGATAGGTTAAATAATTTAAACGTTTACATATATTTGTGTACATTTCAGTGGGCGGAGGGGGAGGGGAACTCTAGATAGGTTAGAAATTTTAAACAAATACAATATAGATTCTATGCTAAAACATTTACAATCTTGACGAAATGGATGATTTTTTTCCAGAAAAAATACAATGATATTGAGAAACAATGAATTCGAGGTTTCTGATTGGCAGTCAATCATTTGGATGATGGTGCAATTCAGAGAATCTCATGAGCTTGGGTATCTTGGGTGAAAGGAATCTATGGAACATCTGAGTGGAATTTTCTAGCCAACAGCTGGATATTTAAAGCTGCATCTCAGGCCAGGTATCTAGTCTAGAGATCAAGATTTATGACGATTAGCATGTAGCCGCATGTGGAAATCATGGGGAACTGATGAAGTTGCCCAGGAGAACGTGCAGCTAAGCTGAAGGCTGCCTGGCAACCATCTTGAGGAGCATCATTTACAAGACAGGCAGAGAAAGAACAGTCCGCAAAGTAGTCTGACATGGCCAAAGAGGCAGGAAGGAAGCTGGGCAGTGTGAGTTCAGGAAGACAGTGGGTGGGAGGGTTTCTAGAAGTAGAGAATATGAGTGATGTCAAATGTTAACTTGGGGTTAAGATAAGAATGGAAAAGTTCCTGTTGGTTTGGCTAAAATGCTATTGGTGACCTTAGTATGAGCAATGTTACTATGGTTCTTTCAAGTGCTTAGCAAAGAGAGCTACTATCTATGCTATGTAAGATTTATAGAGCATAGGATAAAATATAGAAAACTTCTCAATATAGTTTTCAAAACCGGTATAAAATAAAAATCATAAGTTGGACAGATCCATACACACAATCCTAGTTATTAATATAGACAATAATTGACACCTGCTTGCTCACCAAGTGCCAGGCACTGTTCTTATTAACTTAATTGATTTAATCCTTGTGCCAGTTATATTAAGGAAATATTAATCTGGTATTAATGGTTGAATCTGGTATTAATGGTTATATCTGAATTTAGATATATACTAAGAAAATGATACATTACATCCATGAATGTTTAATTTTGAAATATTAGAAAATATAAAATATAGGCCAGGCATGGTAGCTCATGTCTGTAATCCCAGCACTTTGGGAGCCCATGATGGGTGGATCACTTGAGGTCAGGGGTTCGTGACCAGCCTGGCCAATAGGGTGAAACCCCATCTCTACTAAAAATACAAAAATTAGCCAGGCATGGTGGTGCGTGCCTGTAATCCTAGCTACTAGAAAGACTGAGACAGAAGAATAGCTTGAACCTGGGAGGCAGAGGTTGCAGTGAGCTGAGATCGTGCCATTGCATTCCAGCCTGGGCAACAGAGCAAGATTTCGTCTCAGAAAAAAAAAAAATCTATATCTGTATGTGTCTTTTATATATATTATATATGTCATATATATGTCTTATATATTTTATATATATATCTCTTATATATACAAAAATTTGGCCAAAGGAGAAAATTCATGTGATTGTGATTTTCTAAAACTCCAAGAAGTCCTGATAACCCTTATTGAACCATGATAAATAATATCTATCTCAAATAGCCAACACCACATTTGCTAGTAAAATATGTCATTCCCATTCAGAGAAAAACAAGAATATCCAACTTTATCCTCATTTTGGGGCATTGTTTGGGAAGTTTTAGCCAACACAAGAATAGGATTAGGAGAACCAAATGGGATTAATACATCTATCAAAAGGAGACAAATTGATCACTGTAAGTAGGTGATATGAATGTACAGGCCTAAGAGAAGCAATAGAAAAAAGTGATATCTGTCAGAGGTTTGGGCTACAAAGTAACAGTACCTTTGGTTAAGATCTTTTATAGGCAAGGCGCAGTGGCTCACGTCTGTAATCCCAGCACTTTGGGAGGCCAAGGCGGACTATTGCTTGAGCCCAGGAGTTCGAGACCAGCCTGGGCAGCAGGGTGAAAACCTGTATCAAAAGAAAAAAAAAAAATGACATTTTATATGCCAAACTCCACGCTGGGGACATTATAGAAATAGTTTTGATTTTGACAGCCAACCCATAAGATGGATTTTAAACTGCTCACATACATTGTGGAGCTGGAATTCAGATGCTAGATCTACTCAACTCTAGAGCTGATTGTCTTCATCTCTATGCCATGGACTTCCTGCACAAATGTATAAAACATAAAAGTGTTTCTAGACTCTAATAAAACTCTTGGACAGTATGATTAATGAACAGTCATATTCACAGTAAAAACAAAAAGTGAAATACATAGCAAAAAAATTAAAATGGTAAAGAAAAAACTTAGCACCAACATGATGAGCAGTACACAGTTTACTGAGGGATCTAAAGAAGGTGGAGTGTTGCTATTGTAAAGCCATCCGTTTTCTCTCTAGCTGTAGGTTTAATGCAACTGAAATTGCTTTGGAAATTTCCCTAAGGTTAATCTGGAAAGAATAAATGGATAAGAATAATTGAGAAGGCTGGGTGTGGTGGCTCACATCTGTAATCCCAGCATTTTGTGAGGCTGAGGCGGGCGCATCACGAGGTCAGGAGTTTGGGACCAGCCTGATCAACATGGTGAAACTCTGCCTCTACTAAAAATGTAAAAAAAAAAAAAAAAAAAAAAAAAAAAAAATTAGCTGGGCATGGTGGCACGTGCCTGTAATCCCAGCTACTCAAGAGGCTGAGGCAGGAGAATTGCTTGAACCCAGCAGGCAGAGGTTGCTGTGAGCCGAGATTGCACCACTGCACTCCAGCCTGGGTGACAGAGTGAGACTCTGTCTCAAAAACAAACAAACAAACAAAAAAACCAAACAAAACAGAATAGTTGAGAAAATGTAGTTTTTAAAGACTGTGTATTTGTGGAAGGATACTTACACTATCAAATATTAAATATGTATTACAACCACAATAGTGTGACTTTTACCCAGAATAGATCAATAAAACAGAATATATGTATAGAAACCATTCAATAAATTGTGAAATACAGTTAAGTTGTGGCAAAGGTAAATTCTTAACATTACATGGCAAAGTAAAATCCAGATAAGTTAAACAATGTAAGCATTCATATATGTATACATATGTGTGCACATATACATTTGTGTGTGTGTGTGTGTGTGTGTGTGCGTTTGTGTGTACCTACTAGTTCTTGGAGTAGAGGTGGTCTTTCTATACATAAACTACTTAAGGACAAATTGGGATGTGATATTGCAACATGATGCCACAGTATGAAAAATCTCAACATATAAAGTATTTTTACAAGTGAAAGAAGAGTGCAGAAAGTATTAACATGCAGTTTATAAAAGAAGAAATTAACATCAGCAAATATATGAAAAAATTCTTCAGCCTCGCTGGTGAGTAAAAAAATGTAAGTTAAAATGAGCACACGCATTGCTGGAGGGAGAATAAACTCATGCACTCTTCTGAGGAGTGATTTGACTGTATGTCTGAAAGGCCTGAAATATAAATCATAATTTTTGGTCCAGTAATTCTAATTCTTCGAATTTTCCAATTGAAATAATGAAAGTTATGCACAAAGGATAATTATTGCTCTGATATTTATAATAGTGAGAAATTAGGATCACATTAATTGCCCAATATTAGGAAGCCATTTAAATAAATTATAGAGCATGTCATAGAAAAATATGCAGGAACTTAAAATAATGTTATAAAAGAATAGTTAATCATCCCGGGGAAAGTTTACGATATATTGTTAAGTGGATGAAAAGCAGGTTATGTAAGCAAAAAATGTTAATCCAGCTCATCTCTTAAGTGGGTTTACGGTAATTTTTTACTTCTATATTTAATGTTTTTAATAGTTTTTTAAAAAAAGGCATTGTTTTCATAGAATAATAGCAACATATATATAAAATATATATGAAAAAATAAGATTAAAGAGGAAATACACATTACTGTGTTTATTGATGATAACAGCAATGCAGGTGATTACTATGTTATTCTTTGTATCTTTTTCTTTAATCATGCATTAATTTTAAAGCCATGACATTTAAACAAGAAACTTTTTAAAAATAAATGAAAGGGAAGGAGGAGGAGAAAGAATAAAAGCAGCATGTGAAAACTCTAGAGTAGTGGAAATGCTAAAGTATGCCATTCATTAATTCATTCACTCACTCGTTTTATAATTACTGACACTAAGTGCCTACTATGTGCCAGGCCCTGTCTTAATAGGAACATAGTGGTGAAATAAAATTTGCAGTATTCATGGGGTGGGGTGGGGTGGGGTGGGGAGGTTGACATTTACCAGATGTGGGTGTAATTAAATAGAATTGAAAATTGTGGAAGCATATTATGCATAAAACAGGTTTTATGAGAATAAGCTCATAGAAGGTTTATATATGTATAAATGTAAATAAGAGACTGGTTAAGAAAAATATTTAGAAGAATATTTAGAAGATATTTAGAAGAATAGTCAATACAGTCCTACTTAGGAAAGAGACAAAGGACAGAAAGGAAAATAATATAAAAGTAGTTTATTATCTTCATAAGAAGTTGAGATATGGTTGCTTGTGTCATTTTTTATTTTATAGTGAGCAGAGAAGTTTATGTACACTTAAAGCAGAAATGATCATTGTAATCTGAAATTTTGAAATGTTATTCTAATAGAAAAATATAAAAGTACTATAAATTCCAAATTTACGTGTGAATTAACCAATGTTGATAGCAAAAACCCTGATTACATCCATTATGCATCCAGAACCTTCTTATTACCTGTGGAAGAATTAATTAGAAGGTTTGCTTTACGGCCAGGATACAAACTTAGAGAGAGGATTTTTCTCTTTCAGCATTAAATGAACCCACCATAGACTATGGCTTCCAGAGACTGCAGAAGGTCATCCCTAGGCACCCTGGAGATCCTGAGAGACTAGCTAAGGTAATGTGCTTTGGAAATGGACATGTGAAGCCATTTGTGTAGAATTTCAGCAAACTTAGACAAATGCAGGCATTTACATCCCATTAAAATTAATTAGGCCTTGAAATTTAGCTAAGCTTTAGATACAAGATGCACATAAAATATCTGCTAACTATGAAATATATTACGGTCGTATTTATCTCTGAGGAAATATGAAATCTGAACATTTGAGCCAATAAAATAGATACACAACAGGAGTATTCAGTTTTAAAAACATTGCCAACTTTATGAAAATAAATATCTACATAATTGGTTAAAAGTATAAGCTTCGGCGGCCAGGCGCGGTGGCTCACGCCTGTAATCCCAGCACTTTGGGAGGCCGAGGCGGGTGGATCACGAGGTCAGGAGATCAAGACCATCCTGGCTAACACGGTGAAACCTCGTGTCTATTAAAAATACAAAAAAAATTAGCCGGGCGCGGTGGCGGACGCCTGTAGTCCCAGCTACTCAGGAGGCTGAGGCAGAAGAATGGCGTGAACCCGGGAGGCGGAGCTTGCAGTGAGCCGAGATCGCGCCACTGCACTCCAGCCTGGGCGACAGAGCGAGACTCCGCCTCATAACAACAACAACAAAACAGTATAAGCTTCCACTCCTTTGTATTTAAATGTTTCTATTTACCCATAATTTCAGGGACCCATTAATCCCCAACCAGTATTAATCGTTGAGGGCCTACTGTGTACGTAGGTATCTAATGAGGAGAAAATTGCTTCTGTATAAAATTACTATGAAATACATCACTTTCAAGAGAACTTTCTTATGAAAATTACTTTATGAATTTGGCCCATGTTGTTGGCTTTATTTAAAAAGTACATCAATTTATTAGTTGTCATTTAGCTGATGAGAAACTATTAAATTTTCACATTTATATTTGCACTTTAAACATACAAATTATAAAATGCCGTGTTCTCTTTTCCATACTGTGAATAAAATTTAAGTACCACAGTTGCTTCTACATCACACCTTTATTTTCCTCCTGGAAAAATCCCTAGCCCCACCATTAAATTAGATGATATCTGGAAAGTAGGTTAATAGCAATTTAAAAGGCTGTAAAAAACAGGAGGTGGAAAAGGCAAAATGAGAGGAAAGGGATTTGTGATTACTAATTCTCTCTGGTTAAAATGTACAGGGGGAAATATTATTGAAAGAATTCATCTTTATTAGAATAAAATTTTGCAGAAGGCATTGCCAAGATCATTTCAGTACTCTGGACAACTCCTTGGCAAGGCGCTAAACTCAAATCCATCAATCATTTTAAGAATATTTGGTTAATTAGAGACCTAGATTTTTAAAACAGAATGGGCTGAAAGTAGCATTTAGTAGAACTTCCATGACATTATTAATTTTAATCAACTTCACTCTCAATTGGGTTGTTTTTTGTTTTGGTAACACAATCATTTATAAAGCCATTTTATAGAGGCAAATTTCAGATAGATAGGTATTTATAGAGAGATTTATATGTATAATTGTATTTTACCTGTCAAACCAAATATAGGAATATAGGACCTCTTGACTAATTACTTACATTTTGGGAGGGATGTGTGGATTTCTCATTTTTGCCTATAATTTTCTTTTGTTTGCCATTTTGGATTTTGCCTTTGACAATACCCCACCCTCACTTGTTTTCCAGGAAATGCTGTTGAAAAGAGCTGCAGATCTAGTGGAAGCTCTTTATGGCACACCACACAATAACCAGGTGAAATACTCACATCCTACCCTTTCGTGAGTTTTGCACTTTATGCTGGATACAATGCTCACATTAACCTGCTGTTTTGTAGGACATCATTTTGAAGCGAGCCGCAGACATTGCTGAAGCCCTCTACAGCGTCCCCAGGAATCCCAGCCAGCTTCCAGCCCTTTCCAGCTCCCCAGCACACAGTGGCATGATGGGAATCAACTCCTATGGCAGCCAGCTTGGGGTCAGCATCTCAGAGTCAACACAAGGAAATAATCAAGGTACCACCTTTCTTAGAGTCAAAATCCAAATATGTCTAATTTTAAAAGTTCTCCTGGAGTAGATGGAGTCAGAGGTTGAGTCATAATGATCCAACAGAGTGCGTCCGCAGATAGGCAATACAATCATAGATTGCGTTATTTCAAGATTATAGATGGTACATTATTAGAGTTTGAACTTCTTAGGTACCAGGTAGAATGTCTGGAAATATTTAAGGAGAAGATTGAGTATTACTATCGGGTGTGGTGGCTCACATCTGTAATTCCTGCACTTTGGGAGGCTGAGGCAGGTAGATTGCTTGAGCCCTGGAGTTTGAGACCAGCCTGGGCAACATAGTGAAAACCCATCTCTATAAAAAATAGTCAGGTGCAGTGGGCAGATGTAGTTCCAGCTACGTGGGAGGATCACATGAGCCTGGGAAGTCGAGGCTGCAGTGAGCAGTGGGGTGAGCTGGCACACTGCACATGAGCCGAGGCTGCCTGTGAGTACATGTGCAGTGTGACAGTGCACTCCAGCCTGGGCAACAGAGCGAGACCCTGTCTCAAAAACAAAAACAAAAAAAAAGGATTATCAATTTAGAAAGGTTTGGGCTTATAGAAAATAGGTTTACAGGTATTAATTGAAAAGAAATTTATGCTTCTGTTATTGTGATGATCAGATTGAATACTGGAAAGAAGCTGATTATTGCCATTATCATTTATGATACCCAGATTTCTCTTCCTGGTAGCCAAGAGTGAATGGCTTGGTTTTATTTGGTAACTTCTATTTTGTATTATCTCATATATATAACAACAAACAAATATAAAGACAACTGTGCTTTTACATGTAAAGCAGACCATGCAAAGATCTTTGCATTGAGATTGATTATTGAAGTGCTAAGTCGAAATCTGTCACAAATCATTTTTAAAAGGAGTAAATGTTCCTAATGAGGTCCTTAACATTGGGAGAGGTTTTTTTTTTCTAATTTTATTTATTGGAAGAGAATTCCTCATTTTTTTGCCCAGGGTGAGTTCTTACAAAAGAGTAGGTGAGCCGGGTGTGGTGGCTTACACTTGTAATCCCAGCAATTTAGGAGGCTGAGGTGGGCAGATTGCTTGAGCTCAGGAGTTTGAGACTAGCCTGGGCAACATGGTGAAACCCTGTGTCTAAAAAAAATACAAAAATTAGGCAGGTGTGGTAGTGCTCACCTGTAGTCCCTGCTATTTGGGAGGCTGAGGTGGGAGGATAGATTGAGTCCAGGAAGTTGAAGCTGCATTGAGCCATGACTGTGCCACTGCACTCCACCCAGGGCAACAGAGTGAGATCCTGTCTCAAAAAAAAAAAAAAAAAAAAAAAAAAAGACAGGGCATATTATTACTTTTGTTTTTGTAGACATGAGGCCCATAGACCAAATGTCAAATTGTTTTTCATTAGGTAACAAATTTGGATTGTTTCCTAAATAGTTAGAGAGACAGTAATCCAAAGTGGTTTATTCCAGGACACATGAGATGTTTCTGAGCTATGGTTTCTCACTCCTTCCCCTGTTTCAGGCATAGGCTGGGTCCCCCACACTCACTGCTGATGCCCCAAAGTCCTAGGTCAAAGAATAGCACATTTTAGGGGAACTCATCAACACTTTTTGAATGAAATTGACCTCCACTTGCACCTAGGGCATGGCAACAACTTTGAACTAACATTTCTAAAACTGTGTTCCATAGAATACAAGTGGCCCCAGAGAGGTTAAGATACCTTTCCCCTCCAGGCCCCACCAAAAGATGCTATGGCATGTTAAATTTGGCAAACACTTAAGCTAGTGAAGTTAAACCAGTTTGTTTATTCTCTAGGCCTTCTGTATATGAATCATCAAGAAATGGCTAAAGTGCATAACATCTACCCAGCCTAACTTGACCACAGAATGCTTTTCTCAGTGACACCAATCATATCTCATTGGACTCCAGTGTCATATGAAGTATGATTTGGGAGAGGGAACTCCACACTGCCATTAGCCATTCGCTCCTTGGTGTGAGCTGGAGGTGCTGAGTGCAGGTTTGAATGAAGGGGAGTAGCAAGGGCATGGCCTTGCATAGATGGGGAAGAGAAAGGAAGGTATAAAAGGCTGAAGATGGGCCAGGCACACGGGCTCACACCTGTAATCCCAGCACTTTGGGAGGCCAAGGCAGGTGGATCATGAGGTCAGGAGTTCAAGAGCAGCTTGGCCAACATGGTGAAACCCTGTCTCTACTAAAAATACAAAAATTAGCCAGGCGCAATGGCAGGGTGCCTGTAATCCCAGCTACTCAGGAGGCTGAGGCAGGAGAATCACTTGAATCTGGGCAGTAGAGGTTGCAGTGAGCTGAGATCGTGCCACTGTACTCCAGCCTGAGTGACAGAGTAAGACTCTATCTCAAAAAAACAAAAAACAAAAAAACCCAACCAAACAAACAAAAACTGAAGATGGACTGCACACT
The DNA here is from genome assembly GCF_047675955.1 of Chlorocebus sabaeus. Classification (NCBI taxonomy): domain Eukaryota; kingdom Metazoa; phylum Chordata; class Mammalia; order Primates; family Cercopithecidae; genus Chlorocebus; species Chlorocebus sabaeus. The sequence continues at coordinate 25,450,825 of NC_132911.1, read as the reverse complement.
TCCCACAACTGCCCAGGGCACCTGGTGGCATTCTATAACCTGGGGCCAACGCAGACCTGTGCTAGCCACATGTGGCCTGACCGTGCACGCCTGTTGATTTACCTGGGATTTTTTCTTTGTTGCCAAGGGTACATCCGCAACACAAGCAGCATCTCTCCGCGGGGATACTCTTCCAGCTCCACGCCTCAACAGTCTAATTACAGTACCTCCAGCAACAGTATGAACGGCTACAGCAACGTCCCCATGGCCAACCTGGGTGTTCCAGGATCACCAGGATTTCTAAATGGTTCACCCACCGGCTCTCCTTATGGAAGTAAGTGACCTCTCTATACCTCCGGCTCTCCACGCTTTTTTGTCTCTGGGTTTTACTATTCGGCCTTTTGGGAGAAAGTTGCATTTGTAAATCTTCCTAAGTCGTCGGGGAGCAGCCTAGTTTCCTGATTAAGCGTCCTTCCTGCCTTTCGTTCTTTTCCCTTAGCTGGACTTTGGCTCACGTGGTTACTCAAGGCCTTTTGGGGAAAGAAAAGGATTGAAACAATTCCCTTTTTATAGAGAAAGAGCATGTGTGGCCTGTGTTAAGTGGGAGCAAGGAATTAAGATTCCATTTCTGTTAACAATATGTGTACTCTTAGGCACTTTCAGATGTAATATTTAATCCCCATAAGAACTTCCTGATAAGAACATTATCTTCATGTTATAGACAAGGAAGTTTGGCTTTGCTGCAGTTTTCTGACTTAATCAAGATCACATAGCTAGAACAGAGCAGAGTAATAATTTAGGCATAGTCCTGATGACTTTGAGTTATTTTGTATATCGCACCATGCTTCTTTTTGACTTTGCAACCTGGTTTTCCCCTCCCTTCAGTACCTCCAGAGAGGTGGAAGTTGACTGCGTGCAATCATGTGATATATTGAGACAGAACTTCTTTGTCTTAATCTGTGGTCTAGCAGCAAAGTCCCTGCTCTGTGAAGTTGTGAAAACCCCATTTGGGTTGCTTTGGGAGGTATGCCGGGAAGTTACACAATGGTCCCAGGAGCCTGAGAGAGTGCATTTTTCAAACCTACCTAGGGAATACTTTAGGCCAGGGGACAAGATGACATGGAGAGGCTGAAGTGATTGAGTAGAGTGTTCTTGAAATGCTGGGTCTTGTTGCAATTCTCTGCACCTTGCCCTCTTTTTACCCCATGTGGTTCCCTTGTGCCAAGAGCAAGGACATGTCAAGGGCAGCACATAGCCACGTCACATTGACATGTCACAGAAGCTGCCTTTCACAGTCTTTGGACTTTTGGTTCCCTGGGGAGACACACCTATGAGCTATTTCTGGATTATCAGTTCGATGCATATACTCTACACTACACGGCAAGACAAAGACATAGTACCAAGCAGCTAATGGTAGTAGAGGTCAGTTCTTCTAGTACAATGAAAATCTTGTTACTGCAAAGACATGAGTTCTATGTTGTGTCTTGTCAGGTGGCCCAAGTTCATTAGATAACAGTTAGTCTGGAGAAACAAATGATTGCTTGATTTGTTTCTACCTTATCTTGGTCCAAAAAGTATTTGGAGGGATTATTGCAGTCAAATAGGTAGTATGAAAGTATAAAACAGAATCTAACAAGAAACTGAGCTAAAAGAAACAAATATGGTTCAGCAAATTAGGAAATGCCAGGGCCAGCATGAATACCATTTGGTCTGTTCAAGGGAGTCGTTTACTTCGTTCTGAGTTTACAAGAGGCTAAAGCAAAGAGAGAAACACTATTTGTTGTAAGATTTTATGTCCACACGTTATTTTTTAAAGTAGCTCAGAAGAAAGGTGGAATTTCTGTTCCTGAGATGTTGGAGAGGTCTTTCCCTTGCTTTCTCCTGGAGAAGGTGTCTGGTGTGGTAAAGAGATCACATCTTTAACAACCCCTACAAATAATGCAGTGCCAAGAGATCCATTGTGTAAACAATGTTATAACAGTGACAATAATAAGATGAATTAACAATTACGTTCCGCTTTACCGCTTAAAAAGCATGTTGACATCTAGAGTCCAGTCAGAGCCTCACGACAACCTTGTGACATGGATACTATCATTTTTATCATTATCCCTTGTAAGAGATGAAGAATTATTGACTTGAAAGTTCATAGTAAGTAGCAAAAAGGGGACTAGAATACATCATCACACTCAGAATACCGCGTTTTTAAATTAATAATGTAAGAATTATTTAATGTATTTATAGTGTAATATTAGGTTAAACCATATGAAATTCCCTCCATTTGACCATTTTTGATTTATAGAAGTGGCAATTTCATATTACTCAATCATAACTTATGTAGGTATGAATAAGGTTGAATCATAATACTTGTTTTTGTAGATAAAAAATGATCAGTTTTATAATACAGTATGTAGTGGGGTAGTCAAGAGGATGGAGAAGAAAGAGAAAAAAAAGAGGAATGAAAATGCACAGTTAGGTGTTAATTGCTTAATATTTCTTCCTAAATAATTCATTTGGTAGAGAGAAACCCTTCCTACTCCCACCAGAACTTCCTTCTGTTCTTTCATGATCATCCAAGCCTACTGCCAGCAGAAAACTAATAACACCCCAAATCTTCAAATTACCCATTAAAATGAGATGGTAGACACAGAGCAGGGAAAAGAGGAAGATAACCTGCCCAATTGGGAGAGAGAAAGAGAGACTGGAGAAGACCTCCTCCCTGTACCTATTGAATCTGGTGTGATGGTTTGCACCTTCACTTTTGGAGGGAGGGTCTGAATGAGTTGCAGGCTAGGAATGAAATTCCAAACAGTGCATTCATTACAATCAAATTCCCCTACTCCACAAATACTGACTACCCAGTGGAGTTCATTACAATAGCACCTGACCTGTATTTCTAGCCAGCCAAGTCTTTACTTCTCTGGGAAATACAAAAAAAAAGAAAAGCCCCGGGGAAAACATTTTGTCAATTCAGTTGCTTGTGTCTGAAAACACAATTCTATGATTTTTTAAAAATGCATCTGATGTGGCTGGGCCATGCCATGGAGCAAATATTTGCCAGAGACTCTAAGAAAGAAATAGAGCCAAGCTTCTTGGTCAAATTTGACTTGCATGACAGCCAATGCAGAGTATCAGAAACCTGCATCTTTACTGTTTTTGCTCTCACACTACTTCAAAAATGGCCAAACAGATGTTTTTTCAATTTTACATACAAACTTCACTTCCTGGCAGTAGCAGTGTGCCAAGTTCCAGCTCAGTGCAAGTTTTTATGGCTGAATTCTAAACCCCTGACAATAGGGGGTTATAATGAAATGCTGACAGACCCCTTAGCTCCAAAAAATGCAATGGCTCAATGCAAAGGAGGATATGTGCCCGGTGAGTTCCAGCTGAGACTACGCAAGCCAATCAATCCTTTTACAAAGAAAAGTGGTTTTTCCTTAACTCCCCATGTTCACAGAGATTTCTGGGCCAGACGTACTTGTCTTTACTTTGGCCCCTATCCATAGAGAGATAGATGTCCAGAGAAATTCTCAATTGGAAGTACATGCAATCAACTTTCCTAAAATGGTTCTCTCTGCAGTCCCAAAAGATTGTCTATTTAACAAGCCTGTAACACCCATAGGGACCACTTCTTCCAAAGCAGAATAGCCACCAAGCCTCTGCAGAGATTGGGACAGAATCCATACAGGCAGGAATCCAACCTGTCCTCATAGATTCCTACATTATGTTCAGAGCCTTAGACCATGCTCCAGGGTTCAATTGTTTTATAGTGTCAAAAACAAATATTAAGACCTTCTCTATTGTAAAATATTAAATGATTATTACAGAAAATGTAGAACATATAAAAATAGTTTTTAAAAGAACGCATATTCCCACCATAAGAACAACCTCTTTGAATTCTGATATATTTCTACTTCTTCAGAAAAGAAAAAAAAAAAAAAAAAGCCTATTAAAATAATAGTATTCTCATTACAGACAACTTGAAAAACATGTATAGGTAAAAAGGAGGAAAGAAAAATGGCACATTCTGTGTCTACACGGAGGTAACCATTGTTCATTTTTAAAGGATAGTCTTCCAGTCATGGATAGATACATTTTGAAAATTGCAGTGTCTGCTCTGATGCACAACTAATGAGATTCTGCCATAAGATCAATGAAAGAGAGGGTGGAAGGAAAGCAGTAAAATTACCAAAGTCACAGATATGAAGCTGGGCTCCATAAAATCCTTCAGTGATGCAGACCCAGATCGTAAGAATAGGGAACAGAGATATGAGGAGTGGTGTTTGCTTTTAAAAGTTGACTATAATCATCAGGTGTTTCCCAGGAATGTGAGGATTTATTCATCTCTTGCTTTTTTTTTTTTTTTTTTTTAATAGGTGGGGTTGGTATTAGAGTAACAGACAACTTTGTTTATAGGCAGTACAGCCTTAAATGAAAGAGGAAAGTTAAAATTATTTGTAAATGCTAGTATGTCTATTGCTAAGGATTGTATTATTTATTTCTTCCCAAAGAAATCGAGATTTTCCCTTTTTAAAATGTAATAACCTTTACTGGTTTCTCCTACCATGTATTAAAAGTAACACAAGTTTGTTGTAGAAAATTTTGAAGATATGGACAAGTGAAAGCACTACATTTAAGGATATGCATAATCCCATCAGCCAGAGATACCATTGCTAAAATTTTGGGTGTATATCACGTCCTTCTAGACTGTTGCTATTTGCATTTCTAAAAATTAAAGGGGGCTTAATATGTGTTATGTAATCTATTTTTTTCATCTGAAGAGGTGTATATTTCCATGTGATTAAATATTCTACAACACTAGTTTTAATATTGGCATAGCATTCTATTGTATACTAAATACAATGTACCCTACTGCAGGACACTTAACTTATTTTCCAATTTTTCATTATTATAAAAATGCCCTTGGACCTATTATTTTTGGCACAGTCATGACTATCTCCTTGGGATTAATTTCTAGAGATTAAATTAGTGGGTCAAAGGATGTGCACATTTTAAAATACTTTGATATATATTGCCAAAGACCCTCCAGAGAGGTTAATTCTTCCCTCAGAAAAGAAAGAATATTATATGTTTCCCCACCCTGTTAATTTTTTTTTCTATTTAGTAAGTGGAAAATAAGATCTTGTTACTGTTTTAATTAGCATTTTATTATGAATCAGTTTGATTGTTTCTATATGAGTCTCTCTTGGTCATTTTTATTCCTGATTTTCTTTTTTTGTGTCCTTTGCTTATTTTTCTCTTGGGGCGTTTTTCTTTTTCCAATTAGGAAAACTTATGAGCTATTGAGGATATAAGCATATCTAAATAAGTATTGCAAATATTTTTCTTAATCCGTCATTTGCTGTTTGTTGCAGAAGTTTTTCATCATGTGGCAAATCTATCTTGTAAACTTCTAACCATCCTAATAGCTTCACTAGCACTTTTACAATTTTGCTTTTAAAAATAACTCTTTACTTAAATTTATTTTGGTGTTCAACAGGAGAAAGTACTCTAAACTTAGTGTTCAAATGGTTAATGTATTTTTCCATGCATTTATTTTCCTACTAATATGAAATGTCACCTTTATTAAGTATTAATTCCCGTCTATACCCAGGTCTGTTTCTAAACTCTGTTTTGCTGTAAAGATTTGTCTGCCTATTTCTGTGCTAGTACAATGCTGATTTCACTGATGAAGATAAGTGCCCCTTACTACTTAAAAAAAATTTTTAAACAAAACTTCCTGTCTTTTACAGCGTTATTGTTTTTTGAAACAGATAAACATAGTAATTGTGTTTGCTGAAATACACAAATTAAAATTCCTTTCAGTATTTTTATTATAGTTGCACTGAATTTTAAATTCATTTGAATGCATTTTGGCATTTTTACAAAATTGTAAGCAATATTTAAAACGGACATGTGCTTACTCAACTCTCCAACAATTCCTCCACGTCACTTAGTAAAGCTTGAGGTGTTTCCGCTCCCACTGCAAGGGAACCATTTTTGATCTAATGGGCCCTACTTTCCGTTGAAATCTGTTATTAGAAAATAATTATCTGTACTAGTGAGTCATTTGCTGAATATAAATGGAATGGAGTATGTGTGAATGCCTAATTCACATTATACAAACCTCTTCAATGATGATGTCTGAGAGGAGGTTCTGCTGCTGTAGACACTATTTGGGGGACCGCGGTAGAATAAGGGCCCCCTAAGTCCCAGCATTTCTTTGGCCTCTAATTCTGTACCTTAGAGAAAATGAAAAGTTGGGGATTTTTTTGCTTGTGGACTTTTTTCTCTTTTGTTTTTCTATTTCACTAATGCCAAACCCAAGGCTAGAAGAGATTTTGCTCAGAACCACGAATAAGACCCACTCCTCATGCTTAACCCTGTGTCCTATCTTCTTATGTGAATTAACCCAACAGTGTTTTTATTCATTTACATATTCAAGTATTACATGAGATTCTTCCAGAACTTTGTTCTCCTTTCCAATTTTCTTTTAATCCATATTTGAGGAAAGACAGATGTACTCAGATGCACAGCTCCTTAAATCAAGACTACTTTAAGGATAATAAGTTTTTAGAGAAAGCTCTCCTTTTGAAGTCTTTGGATTTCAGTTCAGCGATAAAAGACATCATGTGGGACTTGTGCTATTTAAGTGTTTATACAGGCAATTGGGTGGACTCGGCCCAAAATATATTTTTATAGGGAGGGAGGGGAAATGAGGGTGGAGTCGTCCATGGACATCAGAACATTTGACCTTCAATTCACCTTGTACTTAGTTGTTCAGTCATAAGTCTCGCCCATGTCCTCACTTTCAAATTTACTTTGAAGGACTGTTGGTACACTGAAAACACAAAGCAAGAAATAGCACTGCTGGGCTTGGTCATTAGGCTCCAACAATACATTTATCAAGTCATGTGACTCGGACAGTTCAGACTTCTGGGAATTATGCTAACACAAGTGCCTAAAACTATAAGGTGCTATATTTAAGAGTTTTGCCCTTGTGTGCTCTAGTTTACCCCTCTTAAGTTGAACACAGAAGGTAAAATTATCGTCTTGCATGATGTAACTTGGTGGAGTATCTGACATGAAGATGTGGGGTACTTCATCGTGTAAATTGCTTTTATTTTTCTTAGAAATCACAACACTTGGCTTTAGTCTTCCCTTAAGTCATTTTAATGTTAATACCACTAATATTGGTGTTTTTTTCTAAACATTATGTCAGGGGAGGCCAACTTGCAGCTATATTTCCCAAGAGCACTGAAAGTACGGGAAAGGGAGACAATTTTCTGAATGTTAATAAACTTTTACATTTAATGAGGACGTGGCCCATAGAGATGGCACTCTCAGAGAAGATGTTAACCCTACAGACTAAACCTCTGGAGCCTTAGGAGTTACCAGGAAAGCACATAGCTCCCAAATAGGACTTTCTTTGTAGGGTGTAAAAGTGATTTCCATTGTGGGGTAGATTTGATGATTTTTCAGGCACGTTTGGCCTCAGTCTTCTCTCTTGCCAAGCTGCTGCTTATGAATGAAGACCTGTTCCAACATCACTTCCTGAAGCTGCCTTCCCGACTCTCCCAAGCATTGGGTACCTTCCTCTAATAGCATCATTACCATATTAGTTGTTTTATGTGTCTGTTCCTCCCACTGGACAGGGTGGCAATGTTGTCACATTCAATTTTTTTTTTTTTTTTAATCCCTGCAATCTGGAACAATGCCGGGAAACTAACAATTTCTCAATAAAGCTGTGCCAAATATGTGAACTGAAGGAAGATCTTAATTTCTAAACGAGGATTGTGCTTTGCTTTCCAGTCATGTCATCGAGTCCCACTGTCGGGTCTTCCAGCACATCCTCCATCCTCCCATTTTCCTCTTCAGTTTTTCCTGCTGTCAAACAGAAGAGTGCCTTTGCCCCTGTCATCAGGCCCCAAGGCTCCCCTTCACCTGCCTGCTCCAGCGGCAATGGAAATGGATTCAGAGGTAAGCGAGGGTTCTATTTTGGGGTTACACATGACACAATGTACCACAGGGTTGGCAAAGTAAGAGCAAACAGCACATCATTGTATAGCTCAGCTGTTTACCTGCAAAGAGATGCTTTGCTGTTCTCATCATGGGACATAAATGGCTTATACAGTCAGGCAACTGCTCCATCTAAAAGCAAGATGGGGCCAGGCATGGTGGCTCATGCCTGTAATCCCAGTACTTTGGAAGGCTAAGGCAGGCGGATCACTTGGAGGTCAGGAGTTGGAGACCAGCCTGGCCAACATGGTAAAACCCTGTGTCTACTTAAAAATACAAAAATTAGCTGGTTGTGGTTGTGGCTTCCTGTAATCCTAGCTACTTGAGAGGCTGAGGCAGGAGAATCACTTGAACCGGGGAGGTAGAGGTTGCAGTGAGCCGAGATCACGCCATTGCACTCCAGCCTGGGCAACAAGAGCAAAACTCCATCTCAAAACATAATAAAAGTTTTTTAAAAAGCAAGATCGGGGAAGACAGACATCAGCAAACTCTGCAGGCAATGGAATTAACCATGGTAGAGCCATACATACAATTGAGGAGTGTCTGGACTTCCCAGCCCTATGCTGTCCACAGGGCCATTCTGCTACCTCTCAGAAAATGCCCAGTCACCCCATGGGATACCACGTGGTGCTTTCTGCTTACCTAATCCACTTGCCATCACGGCCTCTTGGCACACATGGACAGGAGCCAGCAGGAGCAACCAACAAGTTCTGAGAATTCTGGTTACATGCAAGTCAAATTGATAGCAGGTGCCTGATTAGGGGGTTGTGGAGAATAGAAAGAAAAGACATACCATTTCTAAGAACAAAAATTATCCATCAAACCCATTTTGGAGCAATGTTCTAAAATATAATATGGCATGATATAACACAAATGTGATGAATATATGAAAATCAAATCATCTCATCATGGATTGGGGGCAGCCGACAGCAAAAGAACAAATTGGAAACTGCTGAGGACTGGGGCTCACCGGCAACACACACTATTTTTAGGCTGCTCCTCTCGTGTCTTGGCAAGAAAATATTTACAACAAGCAGGGTTGGGTAAAATGAAAAAGGGAAGAGGTTTCATTAACCCCTCATGGATCAAAGGCTGTGAGGTCAGCAGTGCTTTATGGGGAACCTTGGATGGGCTGCACTGTCCTTGGGATGGCATCTGCCTGGTGGTTTGAGGATAGTAGAGTGTGGGTTCTTAATTCTTTTGGGACACCTGTGAGAAGTCGTTCTCTTGTGGCTGAGCAGAGCTCTGGGAAGTACATTAGGTTCCTGAGCCATCCAAACACTGGAAATGGTGGTGTCTTCTGGAAGTCAAGTGACTCGACAGAGAAACTGTCAAAACCAGAATGGAAAACCCAGCACTCAGAAACATTGTTGAAAATTATTTTACTTCTAACTAGATGAAGCAGCTGGGGTCTATATGCCACCCAATGTGTGGGTAGTTGGAAACATCTGGAAATTTCATGGATTTTTTGGCAGGGATTTTCACCCAGATGTCTAATTCATAGAGAAATAGGCTGAGCCTGTATCTAAGTGTCTCCACCTGCCCCGTCTTTCATCAAAGACCAGTGATTTCCATCCCATCCTTAGGGGATGTGCCCAGTTTTCTCCATGATGCCTTCATCTCCAGACAGGGAAATGAAGACGATAGCTGAATATTCACTGTACTTTCCTTCCTCTTCCCCGTGACCTCTTCAGTGTTGATGTTTCTTTTTAAGTTCTCTGGTTTTATTCATTGACCTTAACCCGAGTAGAGGCCCAGCAAGTCTAACTGGCAAAATGCAGATTGAGACAGACAAGGAGGGGTGCAGGCTTTCCTCCGCATTGGACGGGAGGAAGACAGGATGGATGCGGCCCTTTCCTCATTCTTGGCCACTTAACACATAGGTTCAGGTTTACTTAAAGGAAAAAAGGATACTTGACTTCCACCTGTCACCCTTTCCCCACCTCCTCTCTCAATGTGGAGCTGGTTGTCTCAGATCTTCTGTTTTACCCAGCTCTCAGCCTACAGTGTGGCCAGGACAAGTTTCTTACAGACTCCAGGGCCTGTCGTCCCCTCCCCACCTCTTGCTGCATGCCCAAGGCTCCTGTGGTGTTACTGAAGTCAGGTTTGAGTCAGCCCAAAGAGCTGGAAGGAAACCTTGCTTAGTCTTAGTGAGGCTCCCTCTGAGGGCAGCTGCAGCAGAAACAGAAGACCCTCTCCAGGGTCCCCAGCCACACAAACTTCTGGTCACCACCCCTCAGGGTGCTCGGGCTGAGCGGCACATTCCTGATAGGTTTATAGGAGCAGTGAATTGGTGAGTTGCATGTAGGCACAGGCTCTAGGCTCTAGCTTCATTTCTAGAGTCATTGCAAAGTTCCAAACCTCATTTGAATCCTTCAGTTCCCTCCACATTCCTCTAGTGATTTGAACCTTTAAAAGAAGAAGGGGCCAGGTGTGGTGGCACACACCTATAGTCCCAGGTACTTGGGAGGCTGAGGCAGGAGGATTGCTTGAGCCCAGACTGTGCAACATAGCGAGACCCCATCTCCAAAAGATTTTTAAGTTTGTATAGGTTTTTTTTAAAAAATTAATTTTGGGGGTACAGATGGTTTTTGATTACATAGATAAATTCTTTAGTGGTGATTTGAGATTTCGGTGCACCAGTTACCTTAGCAGTATACACCGTAGCCCATATGTAGTCTTTTTAAAATTTTGGAGTAGGTTTGAGAGGAGGAAAATAGAAGCACCTGTCGATTTAGGGCAGTAGCCTAAAAAGAAATTGCAAAAAAAACTATGAAAATATCAAGTGAGGTGTGGAGAAGTAACAGAATCCTGAGGACAACCTCAAAGAGGATTAGCCATGGGAAGAGCGCCGGCCACAATCTCACCAGTCGTGTGTTGAGTTCTAGTTCAGCTCTTTCCAGGCTGTGTCAATCTGTGCATGCCCTTATCCTCTCAGAGCCTCAGTTTCCCAGTCTGTTAAATAGAAAATCGACAGCTATCCCCAAAGGTTGTTGCGGACTAATTTGTGTAAAGAACTAGGCAAGGTAACAGATATTTCCTACAGCCTGGCTGAGAGGAGGCGAGGGTTCACAAAGGATGCCCTCAGAGACCTTACCTTCTGCTCTTCCTCATTTTAGACCAGGTACGTGGAAGCTCAGTGTCCAGCATTGTGAAGTTCCCTTGAGTAGAGAGAGGGAGAAAATGAAGCTGACATTTAATGCACAGTCACTGAACAACAACAACAAAAATCCTGGGATCTCAGAGGCCTGCTGGGCAGGGAGCTCCGTCTCTTTAGAGATACAGTGGGAGGGTGACAATGTGGGCTGAGTGCCTGGGTGATCTCAGGCTGGGGAGGGGCCCTTCTCTAGACTTCATTGCCTGCAAAGGCACGTGCCGCCCACACTCTCTGAGGCTTGCTAACTATCCTGAGCACTACAGGCAAGGTGCCGAACTGAGTGCCTTAAGAGAATTATGTCTAAGTCATGCCATTATCACCATTCTTAGTTAAGCAGTTTACCCAAGGCCACACAGGAAGAGTCTGATGACTTGAACCCAGACATGTGGACTCCAGAGCTTTTGCTTGGCAGCCCACTGTGTCTCCAGGGACAATGAGAGTGAAATTCTTATCTTTACCCTATACCCATACCTACTTTCCACCTGGTTCAAAGGGAGATAATTACTTTCTGTCTGTTGGCTATGGTTTCTACAAGCAAAAAGTCAGAGTCCCCACCTAGCAGAGATCAAGCCTACCCAGTCTGGATGTCAGACTAGGAGGAAGGGATATATCTCAAATCTGTTCTTCTCTGTCATTCAGGGGATCTTGTTCTTTGAGCACCTCTGCTGTTCCATGAGCCCCTTTGGTATCTCTCTGAGCATGCAGAAAAGGAAGGGGCTGAGGATTTTTCTTTTTGAGACAGGGTCTCACTCTGTCACACAGGTTGTAGCACAGTGGTGCCATCATGGCTTACTGCAGCCTTGACCTCCTGGGCTCAATAAGAGATTCTCTTACCTCAGCCTCCTGAGTAGCTGAGACTATAGGCATGTACCACCATGCCTGGCTAAGTATTGTATTTTTTGCAGAGATGGGTTTTCGTCATGTTGCTCAGACTGGTCTTGAACTCCTGGGCTCGAGTGATCCTCCCACCTCAGCCTCCTAAAGAGCTGGGATTACAGGTATCAACCACCGTGCCGAGTCAGGAGTTTTACATATAATAGACAAATTGAAGTTCAGAATGTGACTCAGAATTGCATGCCAGACAGCTCCACATACAGCATGGTTCCACCTTCTACCTCATTTATCAGCTGCTACCAGTTGATGAGTATAGATTGTCGAGATAATATTACACACTATGTGTCTGATTCCTTTTCCAGCTCCCTCCAGGAAAAAAAAAAAAAAAAAAACCTCCTACACTCTGGGATAATTACTAGGGTTGCTATATCTCTAAGTCATCAGGGAGTGTCCAGAATTGAACCGCCTTTATTGAAAAGTTACATTGATTCAATATATAGTAATACAGGCAAAAATAATTAAGGCTTTGCTAGCTGTGTAAGACCTTAATCCAGATCTCACAAACATTCAATAAAGGCTGTATGGGCAGGGAAATAGACGGCTGACAATTTTGCCCGAGAGGACTAGCTGATGTGGAAAAAAGGGGCAGAGAAAGAGATGGAAGCATTGAGAAAAGCAGAGAGAATTCCAGCCATTTGCTTGGAAGCTTAGTAAGCAACACTCAGCAAAATGCTTCTATTATATTGACTAATTCCTTAGATGCAATGTAGATAGTAAAATGCAAAGGATCAAATTCTAGATATGATTTTAAAGGTTCTGATGCAAGGAAACTACTCTGCCATTTTCCAAGAATGTGAAAATCCCATGGGCTCATCCTCTGAAAGCCAAGGCTGGCGGAATACATTTTGCTGTGGGATTTTTCCACATTGTGCTGGTGCTGCTTTATTTGCCACATCTAGGGAAACCCTGGGAAGTGATTCCACCCAGAGAGGCATTGTCTGAATCCTCTTGGCCCAATGGAGGGAGAAAGAATTGGATTACTCCATTTATATAGGGTGATGAAGAGTAGGAATTGGGGGCTGAGCATGGTGGCTCATGCCTGTAATCCCAACATTTTGGGAGGCTGAGGTGGGTGAATCACCTGAGGCCAGGAGTTCAAGACCAACCTGGCCAACATGGCGAAACCCCATTCTCTAGTAAAAATACAAAAATTCGCCAGACGTGGTGGCATGCACCTATAGTCCCAGCTACTCAGGAGGCGGAGGCTGAGGCAGGAGAATCACTTGAACCCGGCAGGTTTCAGTGAGCCGAGATGGCCCCGCTGCACTCCAGCCTGGGTGACAGAACAAGATTTCACCTCAGAAAAGAAGAGTGGGAATTAAGGAACTAAATGAAGTCTTCTATTCCAGTAATCAGCATTCATTTGCAATGAGCATCAGACATGAGCAGTGAGCACCAAAGGAAGATGAGCTAATTAAAAAAAAAAAATGCACTCACCAAAGAAGTGAAGGGTAGATAAAAAGCTTCATTTGTAATCAATGATGCCCTGGTAAATCAACAGGCTCAGCACCTGGAAGTTCCTTTCCTGTTCCAACTAAGTGATTTGGAGGAGTATAATCTGGAAATTATTTTAGTAGAATAAAAAAATATATCATGCATATATTACAGTTTAGTTTACATGTTTACATCTGTTGTCTCATTTATACAACCCATTAATATAAAACAAAACATAACTCCTGGCCTCCCAGGCAAAACTTCATCAAGGTTTCCTTGTACTTCAGTGATTCCATAAGGTTTCAGTACCTTTAATGGGCTGTCTGCTAGGAGAACCGGTCCTCATATCAGCTGAGGGCACTGTGTCCTTGAATGGCATCAGACTCTATCATTCCCATCCCCTGCCCCTCACTCTGTGTCATAGCCTTGAACATAAAAAGTCCCCAAGTCTCATTCCTGTGCCACTCTTTCCTTGCAGCCATGACCGGACTTGTTGTACCCCCGATGTAAAGAAGAACTGCTTTCTTATAGCACAAAACTACTTACCCTGATGGACCAATAATGAAGAAAGCACTATGAGCTCTTATGGGGGTGTAGTGGTGCCCCCACATGAACACGATGGACACCCTTGGGTCTGCAAGGAGCTGGCATCTTACTTGGTCCCACGTCCTCCTATAGCTCTGATGGTGGCTACACAAACGGACCCTCTTGGGGACAAGGACAAAAGGTGTCATTGACGTAGTCAGTGCTAAGAGCAGAAATGCAATTCTTTGTTACGAACATTATGAAAACCACCTTCCTATGTTTGTAAAATATTTAAGAAAAAATTGGCAAACAATTAATGCTTAATATTTTGGATACTATTTGTTTTTCTTTGTAGGAAAAAAAAAGTTGAAAGTTTCTATTTTCTATGAAGCCTTTCAGATACCAATTTAGTTTATGCAGAAAAAAATTGAACAAAACAGGGTACCAGCATGGAAGACTTTCTTAAAACGCAACCTGAATTGAATGATGAAATGTTGTATGTGTGTTTGCTTATAGCTTAATCTCTAAAAAAAAATGAACAAAAAAAGGGAAAAATTTTAAAATGTTTTACAATTATTTAAATAAATAAACGTGTAACTTATTGTAAGTAGAGGTAGAAATTAAGACCTTTTTTTTTGGAAGAGAGAGGGATTTCTCTTCCTGATGTAAAATGAAAATGATGCAAACATGTAGTAACAAGTTTTAAAGGTGTGTGATTATTACTGCAGTTACTTACTAGACTCTTATCCCCTGTCCTGCACCCCCTCCTTTTCCATCATTTTATTGACCCAAGGGCAAGAACATGTAGAATCCCACAGAACAACCTAATGCAGAAACAGAGACTCTAGCACATGCACACACAAACACTCCAACCCATCAATTCATTCCCAGTTCCGTCTGATTTCTAAATAGTCCACACTCTGTGAATATTTTTTAAAAATTCATATTATTAGTTTTCAACATTCTCCCCTGAGCAATCCAGAGAATTCCTATCTTCGAGTGTGTCTCAGGCTTTCAGCATCCCAAGGAAAGAAGCGTCTCACCTTCTAGCAGAGCCAAAACCACAGACTTTCTTAACCAAGGGACCCTTTGGGAATTCCTCACCAGAACCCCACCACTCCCTCCTCTTTGGGTGCCTGGTTCAGTACAGAGGTACACAGCCCCATAGCACTTCAGAAACAGGGTTTGGAGAAGATGATAACTGTGTTTGATGGACTGTTTAGAGTCAGTCTTAGAACATCCAAGTCCTTTTCTAAATTTCCTCTTGTATGGCATGAAAGTCTCTTGAAAAACAGCTATCCCACTCAACACTGTTTCTAGTCAAGAATGACATGGGATGTGCGAGAGGGATATTAAAAGCCCTAATTCCCTCTTCTGATGTTCAAAGAAAGGCAAGACCAGATTCTTGGGACATCCAGAGATTAGAAACGTCGGTGTTCTATGCAGCACAGTTACCCAGCCCTTTGATGGGCTCTTCATAGCTGTTAGAAGGGAAGAACCTTGCCTTAGCTGCTAACAGTGGTTGATTCTTGAAAGCCTATGTGATCCTAGAGACACATCCAGGCATATTTGGATTGCCAATAAGGATGTCACTTGTTTCCACACTGGGGTTCTCCTTATTGACTCCTGAGCACCACAGTAGAGTCTATACACAGACTTAGTTTGGGGATCTTAGTTGGGACTTCAGCGTTAGAAATAGATGCAGCACTCATGGAAAAACATCATGAGTGCATCTGAGCCAATCTTAGATTACTTCATTAATTCTGCATACCTTCTCTTTGACCCATTGAGGCAGGCCCACACCTATCCAGCCCCCACTGTCTTATTTGCCTTTAACCCATTCTGGAATTACCCAATATGACTTATACTATTTCTATGCACATGAGAATTCAAGGTTTTAGAAACCTGGCATGCTTATAAGTACTGCTGACAGTCCCTCATAGTCAGGGCTTAATGCGCCAAAATACACGGAAACATAAGAGAAAAAGTCCCCCAGTGAGAAACCTGATTGATGGAAGGGGAAGAATGTGTGGAATACGAACGTTACCTTCCAAAAGTGAAGGCAGAGCAAAATTAAGCATGTTTAGCCCTGGATTTGAGCCAATCCAACATAAGGAAATTTTTTTTTTTAAAGTAGCATTGCTTTTAGAACCTGTGAATTTTCCTCTTGCATGAAGATGAGTGCAGTACTGTCTTCAAAATGATTGTAGAATTTGTTGGTAGCTTTACACCGAAAGATGCGTGTAACTAAATACCAGACATCCTTGACCATTCAGCTAGAACCCTGGCAGCAACAGAGCTATTTAATTGTACAAATGTGTGTAACGATTATTTTTAGTGTACTAATAAATTAAAAACAAAGCTACCCTGTCCTTGTTAGTCATTGCTATTCAATCATTCCAGTCCCAAGTTATTTTTGTGCCACTTGGAATACGAGTATTTCTATTGGTAACTAGAAACTCTATCCTATGTTTGTAAGAGGAGCTGTGTAAGATTTTTTTTCATTTAAAGGGACAATTTACTTCATTATTTATCTCATTCTTTTGTTATAGCATTGTAATTCTTCTCAGTTTTTCTTTGCACATTTCAATATGCATGGTTTAAAAACCATTAACTTCTCTACCTTTTGTACAGTAAGGTTTCATTTTCAAACTGTATAGTTTCATTTTATTGTTTTGCTTTGTCAGTTATATACAGTATAAAGTTGCTATGCACAGAGCTTTTTGTAAAGACAGCTTTTTTGTTTACTGTTTTTAATGGTCTTACTTAAAGAATATCTTGTTTGTAAAATGAATATGTCTACTTCAGTTTTAAACTTTAAATTATCCTAACAAAAAAATAAAATTTTTGTACTGTAAAAATGAGTGGACCTTTGCTTTTTATTTTTTTTGGAGTAGTAGTTTGGAATTTGTTCTTAATGTTGGCAATTTTCTCATAACTGCTGGTCCCTGAGTTCTATTTGAGGAAATCTTACTATAGATTTTGTTTAAATGGAATGTATACTAAGTTATTCCCTTAAAGGAGAGCATATGACTTTTGTTCATTTTTCTGTATATATTCATCTATATATCCATCTGCTCAAATTCATTCATAAAAAAATATCAAAACTCAAAGGATCCTGTTTGCTCTGTCGGATTTTGGCTATATAGAATTCCTGAGGCAGGTGGGCAGTCTCCTCTGATTTGAAATTGCTTGTTGAACAAACGTTAAAACTTGAGCTGTCAGACACCTGGTGAAGAATCATAGGCTAGAACACAAAGACTTGACGTCTCTTCTTTTTTTTTTTTTTTTTTTTTTTTTTTTTTTGAGACGGAGTCTTGCTCTGTCGCCCAGGCTGGAGTGCAGTGGCCGGATCTCAGCTCACTGCAAGCTCCGCCTCCCAGGTTCACGCCATTCTCCTGCCTCAGCCTCCCGAGTAGCTGGGACCACAGGCGCCTGCCACCTCGCCCGGCTAGTTTTTTGTATTTTTAGTAGAGACGGGTTTTCACCATGTTAGCCAGGATGGTCTCGATCTCCTGACCTCGTGATCCGCCCGTCTCGGCCTCCCAAAGTGCTGGGATTACAGGCTTGAGCCACCGCGCCCGGCCGACGTCTCTTCTTAAATCAAAGGAAAGGAGGGAGATGTATACTCATGGAAGAAAATAATACATAGACGATAGCTTACTCAAGAAGATAGGGCGCAGAGGCTTGGAGAAGACACCCAGACAGAGGGTTAGAGCTGTCAGAGAGGGTTCCTTCGTGGGAGGCAGGGCTGGACCAGGGCTCTGAAGACCAGCAGGAGTTTTGCAGTAGAGGAGGTTAGTAGCGAGCCCTCCAGACGGGAAGGACAGCACAAAGGCATGCGAAGGGAAATTCACAAAGCAACTTAGGAGAACTGGATCCTATGTGTGATTTTTCAACCAGAGTATTCACAAGTGTACTTAAAATTAGATTAGTTCATTTCTCTCTAGGAGGGTACAGATATCTTCAAACCACACGCATTGCCCTCCTCACAGAAGTGGATGAAATGCTGCTTCTAAACACTGAAAAAGTCACTGCGTTTTTTACTTTCTCAATGAAAACCAGCTCTCTGCCTAGTAGGACGTTCTTCCCTTTGATCTCTGCATGGCTGTTGCCTTCTCATCCTTCAGGCCTCAGTTTAAATATCACCTACTGAGGGAGGCCTCCGGTGACCACCTGCGATGCAGATTCCCCTTCTTATTCTCCGTAATTAAACTCTGTTTGTGCCCTTGTCACACTTTGCATTCATTTGTTTGTTTCCTGCTGGCTGCTCCCTCCACTTTAGACAGAAAGCTCATAAGGACAGGGACCGCATCAGTCTCAACCCCATATGTGACCAAGGTTCTCAGCACATGCTTGTTGGATGAGTGAACGAGCGGACTCAGTTCGGACTCCCAGAGGCAGCCCTGCCTTGTCATGTGGGAGAGGCCGCTGATTTGTTACAAACAACAGAAAATGGCATCATTGGCAGAATCCACTCCTTAGGGACTCTCTTGTCAGTCAACTAATCAAAAGAATTATGAAGTGTGTCTATAATGTAATGTGGCTGGATGTTTAACAGAGAAAACTCAAAATGGGAAGGAAATGAGGAGGAAGCAACCTCTGGCTGGTCGCCTGTTGGAGAGGTGGTTCAGCCCTGGAACTTACCCAGTGTGGATTCTCTTACTCAGATGTGATTCTAGAACCAGAATCTGGGTCTTTTAAGGGAAATGTACATTCCATTCCTGTTCCAGGTAGGACAATGTTAACCACACACTTGAATCTCAAAGAGTCTTTGGTGCATTTACCAAATGGCAAGAAGTCCAGAGTGGCTGTTGGGCACTGAACATGAGAGTGTTAAAATTTGAAACTTTAAGAATTAGGTGGGGACTATGTCCTAAAAGACTTTGTTCACAATGCCAAAGACTTTAGACTTCATGCATTGATCTATACTGCAGGTAATGGAACTAAAAGAAACTTATGGAGTGACATGATCAACTTTAGGCTTTAGATAAATCATAATAACTACAATATGGTTGATGGATTGGAGATTGTAGACATTAGAGGCAAGGAGACCAATTAGGCAAGGACCAAAGACAGTTGATGAGCACCAGTGTGCTGGGCCATTGTTTATGACTGGTGTACTTTCTAATTGCTCAGCACCTGTGTGGCAACGGTTGTGAAATGTTTTAAAATTGCTCCTGCAATTAAGATACTATTGCAATAGTCTAAACACAAATGACTCATACCTGAACTAAGGCATGACAATAGAGATGGAAAGCAGAGGAAAGATTTGAGAGAGAACATTTTACAGTTTGATAAGAGTTATCCACTAATGAAACGTTGGAATGAAGAGAATGGGGTGACTAGAATAAATCCCAGTTTGCCAGTTAGACAATCAGATTTTGGGATATCATTAACTGAAATAGGGAGTACAGAGGGGGAATATCTTGGGAAAGGTGGAAAGAAATGATTTTAAATTGGGGCACACATCTTCCTCTTCCTTCTTGGTTTGCTGAAGTTTGTTTTCTAGCAGTTCAATCAAGAAGGACTTAGAAGAATTATGCTCCTTGGTTCATGCACACCAAAAAGAGATTATTTCTATTTGAATGGCTATTTGGTTAAGTATTAAATCTAAAATTGGGGGGTTTATACTTTGAGGATTCACAGGAGTTTTTGTTTATTTGCTGTGTTGCTGTGGCGATGTCTAAAGTCATGCTTTTCTTTGCCTCTTATTTTCCTTATTTAAGCAAGGCAATCCTATAATTTTTTTGTGTAAGTCATGACACTTTTGAGAGTGAGGGGAAACACAATACATAATTATGGCTGGATAACAGATGCAAACTGAGACTAACTCATGGTCTCTCTATTTACAAGTGACTTGATCTTTTTGTCTGCCAGCCCCAGAGGCTTTCTATGGGAAGCCAGTCCCTTTACCAGGATATAGCTGGATGTTGATTGTCCTGTGTCATTTTTTTTCCCAGTGTTCTCTTTCAATGTGTAGATTCAAGTTGTCTTTTATTTCTGGAAACATTTCTTCAATTATGATGTTAAAATATATTCTCTGTTCCTTCATTCTGGTCCTTCTGGTTTTCCTTTCTGGTCTTTCTAAAGACACAAGTGAGGCTCTCTAGTGTCCATCGTTTCTGTCCGTCACATCCTCTCTAAATGCTCAACGTTTGCTTGCCTTTCTCACTCTTGTCTGCCTTTGTGTTCTAATTTCTCAGTGGCTTTTATTTTTTCTTTCACTATTTTCATGAGTTGTTCCAGGTTCTATTTCATCGTTTTCATTGTGTTGCCCAGTTTCATGGAACTACTGCATCTCTGCATTGAGCTACTGTTTCACAGAAATACTATTTTTTAAAATTATTAAGGCAATGAGCTTGATCAGAATTACCACCAGCTCCATGAGAACCTTTTTCTTTCTGGTGAGTGTCCATCAACTATCCATTGTTTTCCTTTCCTTTTTCCTTCCCCACTCCTTCATAGTGTACGCATATATATCATATTATGATACCTTTTTGATAGTATTTATCTTTGATTGAAGTGAACTTTTCCTGGACCAGCTATTTGCCAGAAATTTGGGAGGGGAGGGTCAGGGCTATGTATTAGGATAACAAAAATTCTTATTTCAGAATTCTTATGTGTATGCATGCGTGTGTGTGTGTGTGTGTGTTTGTGTGTGTGTGTGAGAGTGAGAGAGAGTGAGAGAGAGAGAGAGAGAGAGAGAGAGAGAGAGAGACAGAGAGAGAACGCTTTTTTTTTTTTTTTTTTTTTGAGAAGGAGTCTTGTTCTGTCACCAAGGCTGGAGTGCAGTGGTATGATCACGGCCCACTGCAACCTCTACCTCCTGGGTTCAAGTGATTCTCATGCCTCAGTCTCCCAGGTAGCTGGGATTACAGGCATGCATCACCACACCTGGTTAATTTTTGTATTTTTTAATAGGGACAGGGTTCGCCATGTTGGCCAGGCTGGTCTCAAACTCCTGGCCTCAAGTGATCCTCCTCGGCCTCCCAGAGTGCTAAGATTACAGGTGTGAGCCACCGCACCTGCCAGACCACTCTTCCTTGCCAACTGGCCACTTCTTACATCTATGGCTTGTTTGGGTGATTTCCTCATTCAGTTCTGCCTACTGAGCTTCATCTTTCTGCTAGATGAGGCCCAGAGATATGTCTGCAGTCAGACTACATGCTCATCCCAGTGGCTACAAACAAGAGGCTGCTGGTTTGGGCCTTCGAGATAGTCCCACTGTTTCCCCCTAGCTTTGTCTGACATTAGCAGCTGAAGCAGCCTTTCTCAGTCTCTCCACATTCCTGTTTGATTTTCACAGCCATTGCCACCCCTTTCTCATACATTGTGATTTGGGGTAACCTGTTTTCCCAGTTTCATCAAAAAATAAATTCATGCCTCTCTTTCTCATCTCTCTATTTTCTTTTGAGTGATTCTGAGAGGGAAGTGGTGGAAAGGTCGTAGAATGGCACTTTAGTCTGGATGTCAGCATCATGGTAATTCAAGAAAAAGGGAGAACTACATAGCACCGTGAACTTCATTCTACCACCGCGTATCAGCTTACCTCTGACCTCGTAGACTACCCTTGATAACCAGCTCTGTGGCCCAGCTCAGTGACACTTTTCACTTTCTCCATTGGATCCTGCCAAATACAGATAATACAACACAGGCAATTTCCTAAACAACAAATAAAAGCGATCATCCAGCTGAAGTTTATTATGCTGAATAATACATAGAAAGGAATTCATTGCCTCACTCTTGGAAATCTGTTGAAGGGCACACAAACTGTCACACCATTGGGAACATTGAAGGAGGTGGTTTTTTGTTTATTTCCCTAAAACTGAGCCCACCTTTTACAGCAAAACCTTATTTTCAATTCATTTTATGAATAGAAGACAGTATCATAATGTGGAAATATCTAGGACTCAGAGATCTGGATTCAAATTCAAGTTCTAGAATCTTTATGCAATCATGAATAAATCACCACATTCTTCTCAAATACAAAACGAGGACAAGGACAACTACACAGGCATATATGTATACGTAGATACATGCATATGTGTGTATACATATAACTACATGCATACATAAAATAGTTATTAGGATGAAATTTTAAAAAATATGTATTTTAGAGAATGTAAGCTCAATGAAGGTTGAATTCATTTATCTGGCTATTTCCTTCACTACTATATTCCTAGCACCTAGCATAGTATAATACTTGACAAAAGCAGGCACTCCATTAAAAAATTAACAATTTATTGAATATGTAAAATACTTACATGTGACAGAGATTCGGTAAATCCAGCAACAAGAGCAGCTTCAACATGGGCTTTTGGAGACACAGACTTGGATTTGAATCCCAGCTTTCCCACTTGCCGGTACTAGCAAGGGAATGGAACAAGCAGTGACACAGCATTCTCTGGTTCATCATCTTTGAAAGAGCAGGACATCAGCACCTGGTCCTGCCTTGGGGGTCAGTTAACATCTTCCTCTCAACAGCCCCGCTTGCTTATCTCATGGGTGCTAAAAAGAAAAGCAGTCAAGATACGGTTTCACTCTAGTTCATTTGTGGACAAAAGAGTGACTAGCAATAGGACCATTATTTGGCCATGGATATTCTTTGATCCAACAGTAAAAATTAGGTTAGAACAATGGGCCCCATACCCAGGAAATAGCTCCCAAGCACTCAGAGTGCTTGGAAGTGAGTGGCACAGCCAGGAGAAACCACAGTCCCAGGTCTTTGTAAGCAATAGAAAAAAAAAAGAGTAAAAGATGTTTCCTAACCACCAGTCCATTTTCTTCTATTAAAAGTTAACAAGAATTTTTTATCAGAGCCTAGAACATCTGGTATGTCATGGCTATGACTTCTGAGGACAAAGCAAACATTGTTTTCAATCCCAGATTTTCACAAGTCCAAGAGTTTGAACCCATGAAAAATTGCTCTTAAAACAAGAATGAGACCAAAATGAGTTTTAATATAAAATCCAAATATCACCACTTCTGAACTGGGCAAGAGCAGAATAGTTGCATAGCACTCTAAGTGTCCCAAAGATTAGGGCTACATACATTTGAAATATTATGGTCATTAAATATAAATAATACTTGTTGATAATAATGATAACAACTAATACAGTGGAAATGCTAAACTTCCATCTTTGCACTGTGGAGTAGCAGAATGAGTGTGAGCATTGGAAACCAACAGACATGAGTTCAAATCCTACCTCCATCCCTCACTATAATTACTTTACAAGCTGCAATTTCACCATCTGTAAAAATGGTGATAAGAAGACCTTTATGCCAAGAGTCTTTGCCTGCCAAGATTGTTGTGAGGTTTAAATACAATAATGAATGTCATAGTGGCAGACACAGTAAATGTTCAGCTCTATATGTTTGTTTCTTTCCCCTTAGCCTGGGATAAAAAATTAACATGTGTTTATCTGGAAAGCCACTCATCACTCTTTCCTTACAACTCCTCCCTGGCAGCACAGAAAAGAGGATTATTAATTAGCCAGTGTTTGTGAAACACTTAGAAGATGAAAGTGCTGAGTGCGGAACAGCACCATTTACATCACAATACATGGGTTGGCTGCTCCTTCAAGTGGATCCACTTACAATGTAAGGCAGGCCTAATGGATGTGTTCCTGTCATTCAAAAATCAATGTGGGAGTCTCTGGAAAAGGCATGTGTCTGCCTGCTGTGCTATAGCCAGTCCAATGCAGTAGGCAGGCAATCTTGAAGAGACAATAGATGGATAATGCTCTAACACAGTGATCCTTAACTTTTATGGCACCAGGGACCAGTTTCGTGGAGGCAATTTTTTCACGGACCAGAAGAGGGGGATGGTTTTGGATGATTGAAGTGCATTACACGTATTGTGCACTTTATTTCTATTATTACATTGTATTAATAATATATGATGAAATAATTATACAACTCACCATAATATAGAATCAGTGGAAGCCCTGAGTTTGTTTCCCTGCAAGTAGATGGTCCCATCTGGGGGTGATGGAGACAGGGACAGATCATCAGACATTAGATTCTCATAAGGAACACCCAATATAGATCCCTCACATATGCAGTTCCAATAGGGTTTGTGCTCCTATGAGAATCTAATGCTGTTGCTGACCTGACAGGATACGGAGCTCAGGCAGTAATGCAAGAGATGGGAGTGGCTGTAAATACAGATGAAGCTTTACTCGCTCACCTGCTGCTCACCTCCAGCTGTGTGGCCCTGTTCCTAACAGGCCATGGATTGGTACCAGTCCATGGCCTAGGGACTGGGGACCCCTGCTCTAATAGCCATGGTAATGAGAAACCAGAAAGGAGGTAAAAATTGTATGTAATTGAAACCTACAAATAGCCCTAAATTCCCTTTAGCAACAACAAGGGTATCTGGTGGATTTTGGTTTCACATTGTCTCCTTTCCCCGGCAGATCTTAGGAGAAGAAAATCAGTTCTACATAAATGGCAAAAGCAGTGTTCCCCAAGCTGGGGCCGACAGACCCCTAGGAAAAAAGCATTATGTCCTAGTGGAGGAGCTGGAAGTTGTGGATCTCCAACACCGATTTCCAGTATTTGGTTCTCCACTGCTCCTGATCACGTTCCCCTGTTGTTTCAGCAAAACATCACCCATCACTGTAAATTAATGTTGTTAATATTGAACTTATTGATTTTGTGGTTTTCATGGTTTTTACTTTGTGAATTATTTTTATTAAAACAAACATATATAAAAGCATTTGAATTGAATCTTAAATTTTAGCTTTGTGCAAATTTTAATACAATTCCAAATAATTTACAAAAATTTAAGAAACACCACAGCCTTTTAAAGTTTAAAAATTTTTTTTCTTAATCCTAAATTCTTAATTTGGAAATATATTACTCAGATTTGAGGATCACTGAACTATGAGAATGAGAAAAGGGAGGAAAAGTCTTAGTAATCGACAAATTGGGTCATCATTACTTGAATACTCAAGGCTTGGCTGCATGTTGATTCCTGTGTTCTGCACTTCTGCACCAACAGAAGAAACCTCCATGTATTATTCCAGTATTTTACTTTTACCTCTGAATTATGTTCATATCCACAAATCCCAGCCAAGGGCCTATTGAATAATTGTCCCCACATGTAACATTTTCCCGGTGATGTTTTCCTTTCCTTGGTCCTATGAAATATAGAAATGTGTTTCTAATTATTAGCAGAACCACGTGGTAACTGCACCGTATCATCTCAATAATACGACTCATTTAGTATACAGTTTGGTAGAACTCAGTCATGTTTGATGCCATCCAAGAAAAATTAGGACAATAACCTCACATAACACAGGCTCACCTGTAACCAAGGTGATCATATTTTGTTAGCCAATAGTAAGAAATTATGACTTGACAAGTATAAATATATCTGAAATTGGAGTTGTCCTGGAAAATCCAGGACATACAGATTTCTATGGCATAAGGCACAAAAATCACCTATGAAGTGATGCTGTGGTGTCTTCGTTTTCTTAAGAACTTAAAGCAACTGGTTCTTCTATCCATTGTCCTTACACCTGTACATGTGGGCGGAGGCCCAAGAATCTATCACTTCCTTGAATTCACTGAGTGTGAAGGAGGTGAGCAAAGAAATTAACCAGCTCTTCTGGGAAACTTACCTCTGTCTTTGCAGGGAAACTGAATAGAAATCTCCTCCTGCATAATAAGGATTTTACAAAACTGACCTCTTCTTTAGACTTGGTAGGGTTGGCATGTTGATGAGGGAAGAGGTTGTCCAGATGCCTAAGAAAATGCTTATATGTCAGGCTAAATTTTTCTTCTATGTTGAATCATGGCCTAAGGACCCCCAAGTTTGTAAGCCTGTGCTAATTTGCATGGATAGCTTCCATACTCTTTCTTAATTCTTTGTTTTTATTCTTACTGTTTTAAGTAGGAATGTCAGAGAGTGGAAGAAGAGATCAAATGAAGAGAGGGCATGGCATAGATTTGATCTTCCAATAGAGAATAGAAGAAAGATTTCCGAGTATAGCAGTCCATTCTGGCATGGAACTGAGTACCATGGAAAGTTCAGTTAAGGAATTTTAAGAGACCTTGGGCACAGGAAGGAGCAGTCAAAGAGAAATCAGAAGTAGCACCAAAATTCAAACCTGTAGGACATATTTTGATATTGGGAGTGGACGGGGGCTATAGGTTCATTAGAACACAGGAGATAAGATTGATGGCATCCACCCACAGGAAATGATAGCAGAAAGTGGAACCGCACCTTGAGGTTCATCAGAGTGGCAGAGGAGAAGGCGCCTGTGGCACAGGCAGCAGCTGGAGGAGGTGAGAGCTAAGAAGATGCAATAAAAAGATGAGGGATAGGCCTGGGAAGGATGATTTCCCCAACATGTTCCAACCTGGTTTCCAAAAACCAGTGACTCCAACAATGGTAACAAAGAAAACGACATAAACTACATGAGTACTAAGAGCCAAGCCAGGTTGGCACACAAAACCAACATAGAATACACAATTTAATAGTTGCAGTCTACTTATGAAAGTTGTGCCACCACCATCCCAACCTAATTTGAGAACAGCTTCATCACCCCAAGGTCTTAAATGCCTTTTCCCTTGGATCTATCTTTCCATATTTCTTTAAGAAGTGCCCCTTTTTGGTGTCCTGTCTCAAGCATGGGTGGAAATGCCAGGTGAGCCTGCCTGTTGTGCCAACCTCCATGCAGTAGAGACCTTCACAAGGTATCCTTTCCCCCAGCAAGGCTTAGTCACGTGCACACGACGCTGTATGGGGCTCTTTTAAGCACATAGGGTAGCTTATGTCTGAAGCAGGCAGCTGGGCTGCAATGGAAGGACTTAGAATCAGAAGGGCTACCTTCAAATCTCAGTTGAACTCTTGATTGTGTCAGCTCTTGACCTCTCTGAGACTCCATTCCTTGTTCTGCAAAAATGGGCCAACTTCTCCTTATCTTGTGAGGGTAAGAATGAAATGAGGTGACTCCTATGAACACAAGTAACACAGAGAAGGAATCAACACACATCAGTAGAATTCAATGTTCTTGAACGTAAATGAAGAAATCAAACTTTGTTAAAAAGGGATTGTTTTTCAATTCTCCCACACAGATAAGTAATAAATCATCAGTAGGCAATTATGTAGAAGTCTTCCCAAAATGAGATTAGGGTGGGGGCAGGGCCAGATGGCCGACCAGAAGCAACAACGTTTGGAGGCTCCCATTGGAAAAAAAAAAAACATAGTAAGTGTGTGAACCCTTCACCAGCAACCAAGGTATCCATGTTCTCTCATCAAAATTGACTAGAGGGCTGGTGTCACCCACGGAGAGATGGAAGAACATTGTGCTGCAGCGGCACACCTCAGAACCACACAGGGAAGGGGAACCTCCTCCCTGCAGCCAAAGGAGGTGGTGAGTAAGCATGCTACCCATGCTACCCAGACACAGAAACTATGCTTTTGCCATGGACCTGTGCAACCCATGGATCGGAAGATCCCATTTGTGAACCCACACCACCAGGGCCTAGCATCCCAACCACAGAACACACAGATGCTTACAGCCTCTCAGCTGGAATCTGCTTAAGCCTAAATGAACTCTCTGGGGGAAGGGCGACCAACATCAGCTATGGCTGCCTGCTATCTAAGCCAGCTGAGCTCCTTGGGGGAGAGGCAGCAGCCAGCACTGGGACTCACAACTGCCTAACATGCTAAGCTCCCTGGGCGGGGGAAGGGCAGCACTCATTTCTATAGCTCCAGGCTATACTTTTCCCCTGTTGGAGCCAGGGAGACTGGACAGCTTGGCCCCAAGACTTGTCCTCACAGCCCAACACACTGGCTGTGACAGTCTGTGGCCAGAGTGTCTCTTCAGAGCTAACCCTGACCCATCTTTCCTCATTGGGTGGGGCTTCCCTGCAGGATTTCCAGTAACTCCAGCCACAGGATCAGGGACACAATTCAGATCTCCCTGGGCATGAGCCCCCTAGCGGGAGGGGTGGCCATAGTCTCTGTGGACTAGCAGACTTAACCTCTCCTCCTGGTACTTCTGAGGAATCCAGGCAGCCCAGATGAGCGGGTTTCCCCCCAGTGAAACACACCCTCTCCACCAAGAAATGAAGAACAAAGTGCTCCGTTAAAGGGGTCCTGCTCCCCGTGCTACCCAACTGGGTGAGACCCTCCAACAGGGGTTGTCAAACACCCTATATAGGAGCAATCCTACTGGCATCAGGTTGGTGCTCCTTGAGGTCAGAGGTCCCAGAAGAAAGAGCAAGCACCCATCTTTGCTGTTCTCCAGCTCTGTAAGTGACATCTCCAGGCTTGGGAAAGAATTGGATGAATAGGGCCTAAAGTGAACCCCCAGCAAACTGCGGCAGCCTTGCAGAAGAGGGACCTGACTACTGAAAGAAAAACAAACCAACAGAAAGCAACAACAACAGCATCAACCACAACAAAAAGGCCCCTACAAAAACCACATCCAAGGGTCAGCAGTCTCAAAGACCAAAACAAGACAAACTCACAAAGAGGAGACAGAATCAATGAAAAACTGCTGAAAACCCAAAATGCCAGAGTGCCTCTTTTCCTCCAAATGATTGCAATGTCTCTCCATCTAGCATACAGAACTGGACAGAGGATCAGATGGATGAATTGATGGAAGTAAGCTTCAGAAGACAGGTAATAACTACAATGAGCTAAAGAAGCATGTTCTAACAATGCAAAGAAGTTAAGAACCTTGATAAAAGGTTAGAGGAATTGCTAACTAAAATAACAGTTTAGAGAGAAACATAAACAACCCAATGGAACTGAAAAACACAGCACAAGAACTTTGTGAAGTATACACAAGTATCAACAGCCTAATTGACCAAGCAGAAGAAAGGATATCAGAGTTTGAAGACCACCTTACTGAAATAAAACATACAGACAAGCACAGAGAAAAAAGAATGAAAAGGAATGAACAAAGCCTCCAAGAAATATGGGACTTCACAAAAAAGACTGAACCTATGATTGATTGGAGTACCAGAAGGAGATAGAGAGAATGGAAACAAGCTGGAAAACACACTGCAGGATATTATCCAGGAGAACTTCCCCAACCTAGCAAGACAGGCTCAACATGCAAATTCAGGAAATACAGAGAACACCATTAAGATACTCTACGAGAAGATCAACCCCAAGACATGTAATCTTCATGTTCTCCAAGGTTGAAATCTTCATTTCAACTTTGAAATGACCTAAGAGGAAAACCTCTTAAGGGCAGCCAGAGAGAAAGGCCAGGTCACCTACAAAGGGAAGTCCATCAGACTAACAGCAGACCTCTTAGCAGAAACTCTACAAGCCAGAAGATATTGGGGGCCAATATTCAACATTCTTAAAGAAAAGAACTTTCAACCCAGAATTTCAAATCCAGCCAAACTAGGTTTCATAAGCAAAGGAGAAATAAAATCCTTTCTAGACAAGCAAATGCTGAGAGATTTCATTACCAGCCTGCCCTGCAAGAGCTCCTAAAGGAAGCACTAAATATGGAAAGGAAAAACTGGTACCAGTCACTGCAAAAACACACAAAAATATAAAGACCAATGACATTATGAAGAAACTGCATCAATTAGTGTGCAAAATAATCAAATAGTATCATGAAGACAGGATCAAATTCACACAGAACAATACTAACCTTAAATGTAGATGGGCTAAATGCCCCAATTAAAAGACAGAGACCAGCAAATTGGATAAGGAGTCAAGACCCATTGGTGTGCTGTATTTAGGAGACCCATATTATGTGCAAAGACACACAGAAGCTCAAAATAAAGGAATGAAAGAAAATTTACCAAGTAAATGGAAAGCAAAAAAAGCAGGACTTGCAATCCTAGTCTCTGACAAAACAGACTTTAAACCAGGAAAGAAGGGCATTACATAATGGTAAAGGGAACAATTCAACCAGAAGAACTAACTATTATAAATATGTATGCACCCAATACAGGAGCACCCAGATTTATAAAAAAAGTTCTTAGAGACCTACAAAGAGACTCAGACTCCCATACAATAATAGTGGGAGACTTTAAAACCTCACTGTCAGTATTAGACAAATCAATGAGACAGAAAATTAACAAGGATATTCAGGACTTGAACTCAGCTCTGGACCAAGCTGACCTAATAGACATCTACAGAACTCTCTACCCCAACTGAACAGAATATACATTCTTCTCAGTGCCACCTGGCACTTATTCTAAAATCAACCATATAATTGGAAGTAAAACACTCAGCAAATGAAAAACTACTGAAATGGTAACAGTCTCTTAGACCACAGTGTAATCAAATTAGAACTCATGATTAAGAAACTCACTCAAAAGCACACAATTTCACGGAAATTTAACAGCCTGCTCCTGAATGACTCCTTGGTTAAGAATGAAATTAAGGCAGAAATCGGCAAGTTCTTTGAAACCATTGAGAACAAAGAGACAATGTACCAGAATCTCTGGGACATAGCTAAAGCAGTGTTAAGAGGGAAATTTATAGCACTAAATGCCCACATCAGAAAGCTAGAAAGATCTCAAATCAACACCCTAACATCACAATCAAAAGAGCTAGAGAGGCAAGAGCAAATTAATCCAAAAGCTAAAAGACAAGAAATAACCAAGATCAGAGAAAAATTGAAGGAGATAGAGACATAAAAACCCCTCCAAAAACTGGCAAATCCAGGAGCTTAAAAAATTAGCAAAATAGGTACACTGCTAGCTAGACTAGTAAGAGAGAGAAGAATCAAATAGACACGACACAATAAAAAATAATAAGGGGGATATCACCACTGACCCCACGGAAATACAAACTACCATCAGAGAATACTATAAACACCTCTACATAAATAAAGTAGAAAATCTAGAAGAAATGAATAAATGTCTGGAGGCATACACCCTACCAAGACTAAACCAGGAAGAAGTTGACTCCCTGAAAAGACCAATAACAAGTTCAGAAACTGACACAGTAATGAATAGCCTACCAACCCAAAAAAGCCCAGGACCAGACAGAATCACAGCTGAATTCTACCAGAAGTACAAAGAGGGGTTGGTACCATTCCTTCTGAAACTATCCAAAAAATTGAAAAGGAGGGATTCCTTCCTAACTCATTTTATGAAGCCAGAATCATCCTGGTACCAAAATCGGGAAGAGACACAACAAAAAAAGAAAACTTCAGGCCAATATCTCTGATGAACATCAATGCAAAAATCCTCAATAAAATACTGGCAAACCGAATCCAGCAGCATGTCAAAAAACTTATCCACTATGATCAATTTGGCTTTATCCCTGGGACGCAAGACTGGTTCAACATATGCAAATCAATAAATGTAGTCCATCACATAAACAGAACGAAAGACAAAAACTACATGATTATCTCAATAGAAGCAGAAAAGGCCTTTGACAAAATTCAACTCCCCTTCATGTTAAAAACTCTCAATAAACTAGGTATTGATGGAACATATCCCAAAATAACAAGAGCTATTTATGACAAAACCACTGCAAATATCATATTGAATGGGCAAAAGCTGGAAGCATTCCCTTTGAAAACCAGTACAAGACAAAGATGCCCTCTCTTACCACTCCTATTCAACATAGTATTGGAAGTTCTGGCCAGGGCAATCAGGCAAGAGAAAGAAATAAAGGATATTCAAATAGGAAGAGAGGAAGTCACATTGTCTCTGATTGCAAATGACTTGATTTAATATTTAGAAAACCCCATCACCTCAACCCCAAAACTCCTTAAACTGATAAGCAATTTCAGCAAAGTCTCAGGATACAAAATCAATGTGCAAAAATCACAAGCATTCCTTTACATCAACAATAGGCAAGCAGAAAGCCAAATCATGAATAAACTCCCATTCACAATTGCTATAAAGAGAATAAAATACCTATGAATATAGCTAACAAGGGATGTGAAGGACCTCTTCAAGGAGAACTACAAACCACTGCTCAAGGAAATAACAGAGGACACACACAAATGGAAAAACATTCCATCCTCATGGATAGGAAGAATCAATATCATGAAAATGGCCATACTGCCCAAAGTGATTTATAGATTCAATGCTATTCCCATCAAACTACCATTGACATTCTTCACAGAATTAGAAAAAACTATTTTAAATTTCAAATGTAATCAAAGAAGGCCCTGTGTAGCCAAGACAATCCTAAGCAAAAAGAAAAAAGCTGGAGGCACCATGCTACCTGACTTGAATATACTACAAGGCTACAGTAACCAAAACAGCATAGTACTGGTACTAAAACAGACACACAGACCAATGGAGCAGAACAGAGACCTCAGAAATAACACCACACATCTACAACATCTGTTATTTGACAAACCTAACAAAAACAAGCAATGGGGAAAGGATTTCCTATTTAGTAAATGGTGCTGGGAAAACTGGCTAGCCATATGCAGAAAACTGAAACTGGACCTCTTTCCTTATACCTTATACAAAAATTAACTCAAGATGGATTAAAGACTTAAATATAAAACCCAAAGCCATAAAAACCCTAGAAGAAAACATAAGCAATACCATTCAGGGCATAGGCAAGGGCAAAAATTTCATGACAAAAACACCAAAAGCAATGGCAACAAAAGCCAAAATTGACAATGGGATCTAATCAAACTAAAGAGCTTCTGCACTGCAAAAGGAACTAGCATCACAGTGAACAGGCAACCTACAGAATGGGAGAAAATTTTTGCAATCTACCCATTTGACAAAAGTCTAATATCCAGAATTTACAAGGGACTTAAACATATTTACAAGAAATAAACAACCCCATCAAAAAGTTGTCAAAGAATATGAATCCTTCTCAAAAGAAGACATTTACGCTGTCAACAAACATGAAAAAAGCTCATCACTGATCATCAGAGAAATGCAAATCAAAACCACAATCAGATACCATCTCATGCCGGTAAGAATGGCGATTAAAAAGTCAGAAATCAATAGACGATGGTGATGCTGTGGAGAAACAGGAATGCTTTTACACTGGTGGTGGGAATGTAAATTAGTTCAACCATTGTGGAAGACAGTATGGTGATTCCTCAAGGACGTAGAACTAGAAATACCATTTGACCCAGCAATCCAATTACTGGGTATATACCCAAAGGATTATAAATCATTCTACTATAAAGACACATGCACATGTATGTTTACTGCAGCATTATTTACAATAGCAAAGACATGGAACCAACACAAATGTCTATCAATGACTGATGGGATAAAGAAAATGTGGTACATATATACCATGGAATACTATGCAGCCATAATGAGATCATGTCCTTTGCAGGGACATGGATGAAGCTGGAAACCATCATCCACAGTAAACTAACACAAGAACGGAAAACCAAACACCACATGTTCTCACTCATAAGTGGTAGTTGAACACTGAGACGACATGAACGCAGAGAGGGGAACATCACACACCAGGGCCTGTTGCGGTGGTGGAGGTCAGGGGTGGGAACTTAGAGGTTGGGTCAATAGGTGCAGCAAACCACCATGGCACATATATAACGATGTAACAAACCTGCATGTTCTGCTTATGTATCCCATTTTGTTAGAAGAAATAAAGAAAAAAATAAAATGAGATTAGAAGAACAGAAGAAATAGACTAGAGGTGTCTAGTACTCTTGTACTGATGACCTTAATGGTAAAAAAGAAACACAGAAAGATAGATCCAAAGGAAAAAGTGTTTAAGGCCTCGGCATCATGGGACTGTTCTAAAATTGGATTGGGATGATAGTGGCACAACTTTAAATAAAAAGATTCCCCTCAGTAATGTGGATGGGCCTCACCCAATCAATTAAAGGTCTTCAGAGCAAAATCTGTGGTCTCCAAGAAAATAAATTCTATCTCAAGACTGTAACATCACCTCCTGCCTGCGTTTTCAGCCTGCTGGCCTGCCCTACAAATTTCAGACCCCACAATTTTGTGAGCTAATTCCTTTACAAAATTGAATATTTTCTTCCCTTTCTACACACACACACACACACACACACACAAATTCGTTGTTTCTCTGGAGAGTCTTTATGAATATATATACTTAAAACAAGTGAAATTTATTGTATATAAATTACACATCAATAATTTTTAAAACACTAGATACTGTATGATTCTATTTATATAAAATTCTACAAACTGAAAACTGATCTATAGTGGGATTGGGGAAACTTTTTAGGGTGAAGAACATATTCCCAATCTTGATTGTGGTGATGGTATCATGGGTGTTTACACAGCCCAGACTTACCAAAGTGTGCACTTTACGTAGGTGCAGATTATTATACATCGATTCTACCTTATTAAGTGTTATCTTTAAGAGACACAGAAAGACAAAGCCAAAGAGGAAACTGTCTGAGGCTCAGTACAGATGTGGCTTATGTTGCCTCCATGGTTCCTCTTCCTCCTGCCCCTGCCCTGGTGTCCTTAGGCTGCCCAAAGATCGGGGGATGGAAAGGAACACCCTGCCCCCAATGGACGCGGGCCCACCCTCAAGGACTCTGGGGGCATCCTGCTCCTCCTCTACTTCAGGTGAAGATGCCGGCAAGAAACTGCTTCCCAGACACACAGTGAGCCCATACATCACTGGAGATAAAGTAGGAAAACAGTGAAAATCCAGTCTTCTATCAGCAGAAAGAATGCTGATAGAGACAGTGTTGTGGTATCCTTGCTTGCAAGCACTCAGGAATCAATTTATCTTGGAACCAATGTTTTGTCCTAAAGGAGTGGGACACAGAGCATCTGTCCTCTCCCTATAGCACAAGCACAGCTGGTCAGAGAACACAAGCTTCCAGGATCAACCAAAGTGTAAAACTATAGGGTCGAGAGTCAACAGAAAGAGCTGTTTCCCTCTGAGAGATGGGTAAGGAGAAAGAATTTCTTAGCACAGGGGTGTCAACCATGCTTCTCTAAGAACTCAGGCAGGAAGCTTCTGCTCACATGGAACCTTGAGCAAGTCCATCCATCAGCAAAGGCTTAGGAAAAGCACCCAGGTATGTCCCGGTATAGACAAGGAGGACAACATACATACATAGTGGAGAACAGGTGAATGTACAAAAAAGCTATGGTCCAGGTGAGCATGAAGACCAGCTTGTTATGTGCACTTGCTGAGAGCCGTGGGGAAGAGAAAGCGTGATGTCATGTCAGGAGCCACCATAAGGATTTATTCATGGCCATGGACCAGGAGTCTGCTCCAGTGAGTGGCTTCAGCCATTCTTAGCTATACTTTTCTCGTCTACATCATGTTTGGGAGTATAAGACCACTCAAGATGTTTCTATAGCTACCACAGAATTATTTCAGACAAGGTTCTGGTGCCCAGAGTTAGCCAAGAAGAGAGGCTGGCCAGGCTCCCAGGGCCAACCTGGCACTCTCTGGGCAGGTCATGGTCTTGTACCCTGATTCCTCCATCAGAGCTGGCAGCAATGTGAATGGCACTCCAGGAATTCACAAACCCGGGGATTACTGGAGCTTCCAGGTTACCTGGAGATGACGGTTTTTTTGAAGCTAAAAGTACAGAAATTTATTTTCTCATGGTTCTGGTGGCTGAAAGTCCAAGATCAAAGTGTCAGTAGAGTTAGTTTCTTCTGAGGCCTCTCTCCTTGACTTGCAGACAGCCGCCCCTTCACTCTGTCCTCACCTGGCCTTCCCTCTTGCATCTCAGGCCTACCTGGGGATGATTTAAGCTCCTGGCTACAGAGGAGGGTGCTGAGTTTGTGTGTGTAAAAGAGATAGTGCCAGATGTAGGAAACAGAGAACCCTGGGACAGTGGGGCTGAGAGGTGTCAGAAACACAAAATTCACCTTAAAAAAAAAAAAAAAAAGCTGAGATTCACATTCAAGTGACTTAGTTCATGGGCTTTTTGACCATGGAACAATGACTTGGTTTTTCTGAGCTCATTCTATCATCTGTAAAATGGGCCTAAGGAAGTAGCTCATGACATTGCTGTAAGACTGAAATGAGATAATAATGTCACAGTGCCTGTGAACATGCTTTATTTTTTAATTTGTACAAATGTATGGGGTACAAGTGCAATTGTGTTGCATGCGTAGATTTCGTAGTGATCAAGACAGGGCTTTGGGGGTATCTATCATCAGAATAATGTACATTGTACCCACTAATCAATTTCCCATCATTCTCCCCCCTCCACACCCTCCCCCTTTCTTGTCTCCATTATCTTATTATACCACTCTCTACAGCCATATGAATGCACTTCATAAGCGGCAAGGCCAGCACACAAGTGCACAGAGGAGTGGACGGCTCGACATTGCTTGGAAAGCCTCACTATGCATGGAAGAGGCAGGTTTATCAACACACAGCTACAAGATGACCCCTCCCGGGGAACAGGCATGAGCCAGGGGCTATGGGAGCTGGAAGGACAGACTCAGCCCTGCCTAGGAAGGGCTAGAAACTAACAGATGCAGCACTGTGTACACGACTGCTGTTTATGAAAACCATGAGCCTGTGCATTTTAATTCATAAAAAGACAATAGGATTCAGATATTTTTAATTTTCTATTTAAAAAAAAAGAAATCAGTAAGTGCAAGGAGCCTCCCACACTTAGCCTCTAATGCTCCTACCAAGCCCATAATTGGCTGTTACTATCCACGTTTTACCAGCAACTGAGGCTGAGACAGGTTAGGGACGTCGGCGGAAGTCCCAGAGTCCGGTGGTGACAGAGCCAGAATCTAACCCTGCCACCAATACTCTTGTTTCCCACTGTAACTTAAAAATACTATAAGCAAGACATTATAGTTTTTGAATTTAAAAATCTTTTAAAATAAGATTATTGTTTTTCTGTGCTAGATTCAAGCTGAGCTTTGGAAATGAAGAAAGAATTGAGAGAACTTGGAAAGGTTTGGGAAGGACATGGCCAAAAGAGCAACAGCTCTGGGGAGAAAAAAGACAACTTCTCCTGCTGGGGGAAAAAATGGAAGAAATTATTCACTAGATGGCACGTTCCAATGAGGCCAGGGGCTGCATCGTCCATCCTCCCTCAGTGGCCTCCTCCTCTTCCTTTCTGCTCCCCAGCAGGGAACACAGTGTATTCTGCTCGGTCCGTTGCTCATTTTAGTCTGAAAAGGAAAAAGCCAAGGGAGTGGAACCAATGACAACCTCCGAGAATCCTGCATGAGGAATCAGAAGAAAGTGGAGATGAAAAGAGGTTTCACGCTCCACGATAGCAGAACAAGAAGAAAAATTCTAGAATGCACTTGAAAAATAGCTGTCTTTTTCTGAAACGGGTGTGAGACACTTGAACACGCTACCACAAATGTGAAGCCTCTTTCTTTGTAGACCTCAGAAAGGAAGGCTCAGGCGCCAACATTTTGAAAAGGTGGATTGCGCACCTATAGTCCCGGGGGCGACATCTCAATGTCACTGTCTGAAAAGCCAATGACGCCCGTGACTTTGCCGATGTCAAAAGGCTAATTCCAACATCACTCCGTGAGCTAAAACGGCTTCTCCATCCATGGCAAGTTTTGCGAGCACCCCGAGGATTCCAGCGACGTGGTTAAGCCGCCGGGAAGACCAGGAAGCGCTTTTCCAATATCATCCGAGGCTTTGTGGGAGAGCGAATGTCGAGCCCGTAATAGATGCTTTCTGATCCTCCTCACACTGCATCTGGCTCTCCTAAGTATTGGTCCTATTACGTTTTTAAAAATAGCTCAGAAGTAATTTGAGTGCTGAACTGGCTACAGGATAAAAAAAACCCACCTGAATACATTCTAACTTGTTCCTATCAGCCAGAGACCAAGAACCGCAGTCGCAGTTTCCTCGGAGCTAATTTTCAGCATTAGGGTTTATCAGAACCTAAATTCCGTTCTAATAAACGATGGAACAGCAGCCACTCTTTCAGCCACTTATTTGGGCAACCAGGGAATTGGCAGACGAGTTAAAAATTTCCATTGGTGACAACACACAGCTGTTGAGGTGCAAAGATCTGAGACTCTAATCAGACCAGGTTATATACGTAGCACTGTCTCATTATCTCTGCTTGGGGGATAGGGTTCACAGGCAGCTGTGGCTGCACGGGGGTGTCAACAGAATAGCTAATGGCAAGTTGACACACAGAGATATCAACTTGGAAGAGAGAAAGTGGGTAACCCTATGCCCCCATCCAACCTTGAAGAACACAGAATAGGAGTAGCCCCTGCCTACAACTCTCCTTGAATAAGGCAATAGCCATAACAAAAGTGACCCCTTTTTTTGATTTATGGAAAATGGTTAAAAATGACAACACCCAGGGCCTCCTGTTGGCCTCCATTTCAATGTCCTTCCAGGAACTTCATATTCTTCCCAACATTCTGAGAAAAGTTGTGATGTTGTCAATAAAGCAAGAAACGCACAGAGTGAGAAATTATCTTGAGTTTTCAGCGCAGAACAGGAAGTCAAGACTTGGGAGCTATTCACACTATGAATACACTGCAGTGAGCAGTGTCATTTTAAATTCTCATTTGCAAAGTAGGTGATGATTATCTTAGAACTAATAAAAGTACCAACAAGAATTGACCAAACTATGGAATGATATGCAATTCATAAAATACTTTTACATCCATTATCTGCTTAACCTTTCAATACAGTTGTGTATGATGGGAGTAGCGGTGGGGCTTATTATTCAGACTTTAAAGATGAGTGTTGTTAGGGGCTCTATAGAGTAAACAAACTAATATGCCTATTATTGCCCAAATTCAGAACCACCACAGGATAGAACAGGAGTCAGGCAAGTGAAGAGGAAAATGCTGACTTTATTACTAATACACATTATTGGGGAGCATGGCTGAGGTATGCTATGAGCCTGTTAACAATCCCTGCCCAACCCACTCCCCATAGGCACACACGACACACACTAGTGTAGACCCTGGGGCGGCCCATCCAAGTGCAAGTTTGGGACCACAGCAGATGCATGAACTAAGAATACAAGACAAGAGGGATGAGAGCAAATCCCTCATGTTGACAGTCTTTCGATTGATGAACTCTACCCAACAGATCACATATGCCAAAGGCTACAACTCCCTCCTTCTCTTGGGGATGTGAGGGGTAGAATCCAAGGAGGCAGGAGTGTTACTCATGAAAGCAAATGGAAAGGATAAAAAGTGATTTCTCTTAAAGTATCCCAGTTCTTTGTTCTCCTAGCCCACTGGGTTTAACCGTTAAGCTTATGGTCACCCAAGGTTGTGGCTATTTTCTCTGGGGGAGCTCTCTGTCCTAACAGTGCCACTCCCATGTTTCTGAGGCTAGTCCCATGACACTAGCCACAGTTCCTTTGGAGAATCCTTCTGGGATTGAAGGCGGACAGTTGAGAAATTACTCTCAGAAGACTCTGGATGGATCCAAAGAGTATATTAATTTAACTAATGTAAGGACAAATTCACTCCCTAGTCTTTTTCTCCCTCCCTGCCGCCAAAATGTTCTGCTACATTGTCTAATATAATGTTTTTTTTTTTTTTGAGGTTCTGTGATGTAATTAAATAACAATATAGAATACTCAATAATTGAATTCCCCAACACAGAGGAGACCAAATTTGAATACAAATTCCCTTTCGTCTGGAAATTCCAAGTGAGATCTTGAAGTCTAAAAATCAAATCTTCTTCTAAGGAAAGTCCAAAGTTTAGGTTCCAAAAAATTAAAGCCCAGAGTTAAATTTCCTTAATGTACAATTAAAATTCCAAAGAACGTCAAGTCCAACACAAATGGCTCCTCTTCTAGACATTGGCCTCCCATGAGCCACATTTTTTAAAGAGTTCAAAGAGTTAATAGGACACTTCAGATTATTATAGCCTCAGCCTCATATTCCACGCAATTCAGAACCACAAGAAATCCCTAGCCACAAGAACAGGTTTTTGAGCAGATTGTTTTTTCAGAATCCAGTAATGAGTATTGTCAGAGGGCCTGCAATATTTGAAGGAAGGAGAAGGATCTACGGGGTAAGCCACAATTTGGGTCCTGAAATCTAAAATTTCGGTCAGTGCTGACATATTTAACAAACTGAGAGCCAAATTTGGGGTGAATTCTCGAATGTGCAAACAAGCCATGTGAATCCAACCACATTTTTCACCCCTCCAGACAAGATACAAAGCAACAGGAAGGGGAATGGCACCAGGACACCTGAGCCCACACTGCTGGCCCAAGGCAGGCATGACATCTCTATGCTCTGTAGATCATACGCTGTCCACGCCATTTACACTCTTGGCTGCAGTCCTGGCTAAGATCCACATCACTGCCAGCATACCTCTGCCTACTGATGCCTAAAGACAACAATGCCACACTGTGCCTAGTTAGTTCCAGGCAAATCTTACAGTAGCCATCATGAAGTGATGAAGACACCAGCAGCCTGTTTGCTCACTCTAGCAGTTAGAGTTTGCTAAAGTCCACGTTTGTTTAAAACTACCTAAAAACAGCCATTTTTTTCTCATGAACAAAGCTGCCATGAGTGGGGTGACCACATCAACGCATTCCTTAAACTAGGAGACTTGGAGACTTTGGAGAGTGAAAAGGGAAGAGACGAATAAATACAATGTGACAAAAAGCATTAACTGTCCTGGGCAAATTGTGCTGCATGGTTGGTAGAGGGACAAGCTGCAGGTGACATAAGATGAAAGTCCTATTTCTCCATGGAAGCCCCTTAATGTGGGAGACATGAAGAATGGGGAATAGGGGTATTCCCCAAAGGAAACTGGGCCCCCCCCCCTTTTTTTTTTTTTTTTTTTTGAGATAGAGTCTTGCTCTGTTGCCCAGGCTGGAGTGTAGTGGCGTAATCTTGGCTCACTACAGCCTATGCCTCCCAGGTTCAAGTGATTCTCCCGCCTCAGCCTCCTGAGTAGCTGGGATTACAGGCGCCCACCACCATGTCCAGCTAATTTTTGTATTTTTAGTAGAGACCAAGTTTCGCCATGTTGGTCAGGCTGGTCTTGAACTCCTGACCTCAAGTGATCCTCCTACCTGGGCCTCCCAAAGTGCTGGGATTACAGGCATGAACCACTGCACCTGGCCATTATTAACATTTTAATGTCTATTCTGCAGATTTGTGTGCGCGTGTGTCTGTGCGTATATTATGTATATTTATATATACACATATTGTATATAGGTACAATATAA
The DNA here is from genome assembly GCF_047675955.1 of Chlorocebus sabaeus. Lineage (NCBI taxonomy): Eukaryota > Metazoa > Chordata > Mammalia > Primates > Cercopithecidae > Chlorocebus > Chlorocebus sabaeus. The sequence continues at coordinate 25,409,752 of NC_132911.1, read as the reverse complement.
TATTTTTGAGCTATTTCTAGTTTTTGTTTTCTTTCTTCCTAACGCACCTCCCTTTTCCTTCTCTCCCTCCTTCAAGCAAATAATAGGTGGTGTCTCATTGCCTCAGGGATGAAATAAGACCAGGCAAAAGCAGAAAATAAGGAGAGTTTGGTTTCCAAAAATTCAAACTCATCAAAGATATTGTCTTTGTCATCTGAGGCAAATAACAATTTTTCTCTTCTTTCCAATATTTATACTTCATGTTTCTTTTTGTTGAGTTATTGTTGACTAAGAATGCCAGGAAAATATTAACAAGTAGTAATAACGATGACAAACTCACATGGTGAGGTCTGACTTTAATACCCAGGTTTCCCCATTCAACATGATATTGGCCAATTTGACATAAATATTCTTTATTTGGTTAAGGAAGTCTTCTATTCTTTGTGGCTAGGAGGTGCCTTTTTAGAATTTTTTTTATTAAAAGTCAGGAATGATATTGAGAGTTATCAAATGTATTTTGGCATCTAGTAAGAATCATGATTCATTCTCCCTTGATTTTATAGAGATGATGAATTATATCAATAGATTTTTTCACCATCAAGTTATTTTTACATTCCTGATTATGCTGTATTATTTGTTTAAATAAGCTGCTAGATTTGATTTGCTAGTCAAAAGTAAGATTGGTTTATATTTTTCATTTTTCGAAGTACCAAGCTTGTGTTCTTGAGAGACCTGCAGAATCATAAGATAAATTGGAATAATTTTGTTATTTTCAAGCTTACATAACAGGAGAGAATCATTTTTCTTGAAAAAAATTTAAAGCTTGCTCATAAAAACTTCTGGGCTATGAGACCTTTTGGAGATAATTTACTGACAGCAGTTTCATTTTTACCCATTTTTATTGAATAATTAAGAATTTTTACTTTACCTGTGTCAATATTATCACTTTAAACTGTTCTGCATAAATTCAAATTTTAAAATTGAATAGCATAGAATTAGACATGGTTCCTGTTGTTTTTGTCTTGTGGTCTAATTTATGAATATCATGCTTTTTTGTTAGGTTTTTAGTAATTTGGTACCAATTTATACTTCTCACTAGCAATGTGTGAGTGGTCCCATTTCTTCACATCCTTGCCAGCATTTGGTCTTGTCACTGTGTTTTAAATTTAGTCATTGTGATTGGTATGTAGTGATAGGCATTTTGGTTCTAATTTGCATTTCCCCAATTGCTAGTGAGGTTGAATATCTTTTCAGGTGCTTATTTCCCATCTAAATACCATCTTCAGTGAAATATCTCTTCATGTCTTTAGCTCATTTTCTTTTTTTTCTTTTTTTTCTTTTTTTTTTGAGATGGAGTCTCGCTCTGTCACCCAGGCTGGAGTGCAGTGGTGCGATCTTGGCTCACTGCAAGCTCCGCCTCCCGGGTTCACACCATTCTCCTGCCTCAGCCTCACAAGTAGCTGGGACTTACAGGCACCCGCCACCACGCCCGGCTTTGTATTTTTACTACAGAGGTAGTTTCACTGTGTTAGCCAAGATGGTCTCCATCTCCTAACTTTGTGATCTGCACGCCTCGGCCTCGCAAAGTGCTGGGATTACAGGCGTGAGCCACCGCGCCCAGCCTTAGCTCATTTTCTAATTGGAGTTTTGGATTTGTTTCTTTGTTTTTTTTTTACTTTTGAGTTTTGAGAGTTCTGTATATACTCAAAATAGTAGTTCTTTGTTGGGTATGTGGTTTGCAATATTTCCTTCCAGTGGGTAGCTTGTCTTTTCATCCTTTTAACAGGATCTTTAGCAGAACAAATTTTTTAATTTCAATCAGGTCAATTTATCCATTTTCCCTTTTACAGATTATACTTTTGGTATCAAGAACCCTTCACCTAACCCTAGATCCTGAAGATTTTCTCCTAGGTTTTCTTCTAAAACTTGTAAAGTTTTATGTTTGTCTTTAAATCTGTGATCCATTTTGAGTTAATTTTTATGAAAGACATGAGGTTTAGGTCCAGGGTCATTTTTTTTCTATGCATTTCTATTTGAAATATCTTTGGAAGAGGTGATGTTTCAAATTTTGGTAAAGTCTCATTTATCAATCTTTTAGATTTTATGAATAGTACTTTATGCATCCTAATATTTTTGTACCACAATGTTTAAAATTTTTTATTAAAAGCCAGGAATGACATTGAAAATTATCAAATGTATCCTAATTATCAAATGTATCCAATGGTATAACATCTTTTTCATTTTATTCTAGAACTTTTGAAGTTTTAGATTTTATGTTTGAATTATGATTTCAAGTGATTTTTCTTGTTTGGACTGAAATAAGGGTGTAACCACTTCTCCTCCTTCCCTTCCTCCTCCTTTTTTCTTTTTTCTTAATAAAGATATTCATTATTCCAGCACAGCTTAATAAAAAGAATATTCTTTTCTCACTGAGTTACCTTGGCACATTTTTCAAAATCAATTGAGAATATATTTGGTGTGGACCTATTTCTTTTTTTTCAATTATCTATATATGTAACTTTGTGACAATACCACACTGGTCTTAGAGAGCTTTATAGTGAGTCTTGAAATCAGTCTTCCAACTTTGTCCTTTTTCAAAATTGTTTTGGCTACTTTAAAACTTTGCATTTATATACACATTTTAGAATTAGCTCATCAATTCTATCAAAACACCTTCTGAGATTTGGATTGTATTGAATCTATAGAATAATTTGAGAAGATGAGCATCTTAATAATATTGAGCCTTCTGATAAATAAATATTGAATATCCCTAACTTAGATACTTTAAAAACTTTCTCAGTAATGTTGTGCAGTTTTCAGAGACTCTAATTACATGATCATTTGATGGTATCCTACAAGTCACTTAGCTCTGTCCACTTTTTTCAGTTTTTTCCATGCTTCAGTTTGAAGAGTTTCTGTTGCTCTGTCTTCAAGGTCATTGATACTTTCTTGTACTGTGTATATGATACTGAGCTCAGTTAATGTTTTCATTTCAGATCACACGTTTTCAAGTTCTAAAACTGATCCTTTTAACATCTTCCTTTCCCTATTTGCTGATTTCCTCGAAATCCTTGAACATATTTAGAATAGCTGTTTTAAAGGGTTGTGGGGATTTTTTTGCCAATACCATTATCTCTATAATTTGTGATCTCTTTCTGCTGACTCATCTTGCTCCTGGTCATCGATCATATAGTCCTGCTTCTGTGTATGTCTAGTAATTTTTTATTGGATCCTGGATACCTTGAACATAACATTGCCAAGTGTTTGAATTTTGTTGTCTTTCTTTAGAGTATTGATTTTTGTTTTGAAAGGCAGTTAAATGACTTGCTGATCAGTGTAATCCTTTGTGGATTTCCTTAAGCTCTATAAGGGAAAATCTAGAATAGTCTTGATTCTAGAGTTTACTTAGTCCTATCACTAAGATGTGACCTTTATGGCATCTCTACTGAATGTTCAGGTGTTCAATGCTTCTCCACTTTGACTGGCTAGAACTTGAATCTCTCTCAAGGTCTTTGTGAGCTCTGCCAATTTTTCATCTTTACAGCTCTCCAGTAGTAGATTTTTGTGTGGCCTCATGGACTTGCACCCTATATATGTGTGGCTTAATATTCAGCATCAGACTCAAAAAAGCCCTGATACAGGTTTCTGGATATATCTCTCTGTGTCTCTGTCTCTGTCTCTCTCTTTCTCCAACTTGTGTCCAATAGTCTCTCACAACTCTTAGCCGCCTTAGACTATCTAAACATCAATCTGTTTCCTCATCAACTTGCTATGTTCTGCTTGAATTCCTCCATCCTGCACTAAAAAGTGCCTCTAGACAGAAAGCCACAGCAACTGTGGGCTTGCCATTTGTTTCCTTTCTCATGTTGTGATAGTCCTTCTCTGCTTGTTTCCAATGTCTAATAAAGAGATATTTCATACATTTTTGTCTAGTTTTCTTGTTGTTAAAGGAGGGAGGACTAGCCTAGTGCCAGTCATTCCATCCTGGCTGAAACCTTTTATTGCTTTTAATTTTGATTTTCAATTTGCAGTTTGGGGTGTGTGTGTTATGTTTCTTCTTATTCTTACATGTCACTCTTCTTATTTAATTTCAGCATAATCCTTTAGTAGAATTTTTTTCTAAATTATTTATATATTATTTCATTGAGACCAACTTTTTATGAAGTTTTGAGATTATAATGCAGATACCATATAAAATTTGTTTTTATTTAGAAAATCCTTCTTTCAACGTGACATGCTCTTTCAATGACTCTTGGGCTCTATGTCCTTAATCTCCGTGTTTGCAGAACATTTTTATAGACCCATGTGGTCATTTCCTGGTCACTCATACATAAGCAGGAAGGAATCTCTCCCCTTCTAGTTTCTGCTGGTTAGAATTGTCTATGGAACCTCTTTGCTGGTTGTCACTATCCATCTGGATGCTAAGATACCCCTTTCCCGGGTATTAAATGGGACTGCTGGTTGACAATATTTTGCCATCTTTCATTTAGTGTCACTCTGTTCATCTGGGAGTAGGCATCTTGGTTACCATACATGAAAGTGGATACTATTTCTGCATAAAGTAATGCATTTGTAGTTCTTACAAAATACTGCAAGTCCCATAATACATTTTTTTGTATGGATTGCCAAGGTTTAGCTTGACTTTTTTTTTTATTGATTTTCAATTTTAAATGAATGGTTTATTTTTTTCTTGAAGAGGTAATATTTTAACATGATTAAAGATTCAAAATAGTCAAAAGGGTAAAATGAAAAATTTCCTCCTGACAACTGTCCCATAGTCAACTAATTTCCTTCTTTGGAGGCAATCAATATTACCAATTTCTTGTGTTTTTTCCCAGAGGTAGTTTATATGTGTGTTATAAATTTTAATATTTATATTTTAATATATGTTATATATTTAATGTAAATATTTTACTTGAATTTCCTCTACCTATTGACATTTAAGTTGTTTCTATTTTTCTACTAATATTTAATAAATGTGTCATTTTGAACATATGAGTATATTTGTAAGACAAATTCCCAGAAGTGGGTGAATGCATTTGTAACTTTCAGGTCTTGCCAGATTACCTTCTATAAAGAGAATGTCCAATTGCTCTAATTTGCCAAAGACATTGTCTCAATGTAGTTATCAATAATAACAACACCTTTTGCTCTTAAAAGTGTCTTGTTTGGATGAAGTATATGGTTGCCCCTCTCTAGAGAGGTTGTGCTAATTTATACTGTCACCCTGAGCCTGGTTTTTAATACTCATTTATATGCTGACATCTCTCAAATTTATATTTCTTCTTCTGAGGTTCAGACAGCTGCTGACTTGGGTGTTTCCCAGAAAGCTCAATTTAACATGTCCAACATAAACTTTTGAATTCTCCCCCAAAACCTTCCAACCTGAGTTTTTTGCATCAACAAATTGCAATGCTGTACACTCTTCTGTTCAAGCCAGAAAGCAGGGCTCAGTGCATGATTCCTCCACTTTCTTCACTAGCCAAGTAACCATAAGTAAGCCCTCGTCCTCCCCAGTCTTAGTCTTCTCACTGGCAAAACTGGAACAATATTACCTGCCTCATGGTGGGTTCCTGGAGATTAAAGGAGGTAACATAGGTGAAAGCAACCCCTTTCATTTTCTGGCATATATAAGGAATCACAAATATTAGTTCTTTCTCCTTTCAATCTTCAAAATACTGCCCCCTGTATATCCATGATCTTTTATACCACATGATTGGAATACATGTGATTTTGGGGAATGAGTTGTGCCAAATGACTTTGATGAGGTCCTTGGCAGAAAACAGAGTTTATTTCTGTAACGTCTACACTGCAGACTTTCTTCAAAGTCCCCAAAGCCAGCCTGAATATTGAAGAATAAAATACACACTTGTTTGAAGTGAAATTATCTGTAATGCTATAAAAAACAGAATGATGACCATCAAATCTTAGTTACTTCTTTTCAAACATCTTCCTAGTCAAACAATGCTGTGTTGAGTCACTTTTCAAAATGACTTACTCATCTCTAACCTTTAATTTTAGGAGTCTTGGGACTTATTGAATAATAGGATTTTAGCTTTTTGCTTTGTGCATGTGTCTCTTAAGAACATCAACTGTGGAACAGGACTGCTGCAATGTACTGGGAAGAGCATCTGGTCTTGGAGCCATGATACCAGGGTTGAAATAATAATTAGGACACTTCTGAGCAGGATGACTGTATTAGTCTGTTTTTACACTGCCGATAAACACATACCCGAGACTGGGTCATGTATGGACTTACAGTTCCACGTTTAATGGACTTACAGTTCCACGTTGGCTGGGGAGGCCTCACAATAATGGCATAAGGCAATGGGGAGCAAAGTCACCTCTTAAATGGATAGCGGCAGGCAAAGAGAGAGCTTGTGCAGGGGAATTCCTTTTAATAAAACCATCAGATATCATGAGACTTATTCACTATCACAAGAACAGCATGGCAAAGACCCGCCACCATGATTCAATCACCTCCCACCAGGCCCCTCCCACAACACGTGAGAATTCAAGATGATATTTGGGTGGGGATACAACGAAGCCATATCAGTGACTTAAAGTAAAAAGTGGGAGTCTGTGAGATTTGGTGTCCTCATTCTTTGTTAGATGCTTTTGTGAATGTTGTCTCATTTTATCCCTATAAAGTTGTTCGGAAGATGAGTTTCCATGAAAAAATTAAAAAGGCGTGTGAAAATACCAAGCACCTATCAGGATTTATTCCAAGAGTCATCAAACCTCTGATTCACATGAGCAAAAAAAATTGTAGTTGTGAACCATGATATTTCTGTTTGAGAAATACAGAAGCTGAAATTGTGAAACTCAGTAAAGACTGTCCAGGACAAAAGGTGACCTGTTCTTGGAGCTTTTCCATGGAACTAAAAGGAACGAATATTCTTTCCTAGTACAGTTAAGAAAAGTAAGGTCCCATGAGTTCACTGACCAGCCCTGGCTTACACAGCTTATTGTAGTAGAGTCTAGACTGGAATTCATTGAAACTCCAGATGCAAATTCTGTGTGCTTCTTCGAGAAGGCCTCTTGCTCACAGAAATTTTCTTGATTCACAAACTAAAAGTGATCTCTCCACTGCACCTCCTGAGGGGTGATATCTCCCAGCTCCCATGCTAGAATTTTAGGTGAAGGTTGACCCAAAACAGAAAGTGTTGAAAAGGGGAGGAAGCGGTGAAAAGGGTGTTGCCATTTATGAAATCTGTCTCAGGGGCCTGATGGAAGCTACTTTGGAACAGATCAAGAAGTGAAATGCCAGGGCAGAAACCCACACGCTTCTTTCTCTCCCCTAAAGAAGAGCAGGCTGGGAGTGGTGGCTTACCTCTGTAATCACAGCACTTTGGGAGGCCAAGGCAGGCAGGTCACTTTGAGGTCAGGAGTTCGAGACTAGGCTGGCCAACATAGTGAAACCCCATCTCTACTAAAAACACACACACACACACACACAAAGCTGAGCGTAGTGGCATGTGCCTGTAAATCTCAGCTACTTGGGAGGCTGAGGAGGGAGGATTGCTTGAGCCCAGGAGGTGGAGGTTGCAGTGAGCCACGATCACCCCACTGCACTGCAGCCTGGATGACAGAGTAAGACTCTGTCTCAATCAATAAAAATAAAAATAAATATAAATGAATATAAAAATAAGATAAAATAAAGAAGAGCAGACCTGAAGGCAACAGTAGACTGCCTACTGGGCCAAGCCTGGGAATGGAGGGCTGTGGCCCCTTCATGTCCTGCTGTCCACCCTATTCTCTTACTTTCAGCTCACGGCTTATTCCTAAAACCAATGGAAATAGAGAATGTGTGGACAGGGAGAATCAAAAGAGCTGCTGCTGATGCAACCCCATTCCCCTGTCCTCAACCCCTTCCCTTCACTGTGGCCAACAGGCTGCTCCATCTTCCTCCATCAGGTGATGAGGGAACCGTGACCTGGCTCCTTGGGATGACTCCTTGGAACAGCCATCTGCAGCCAGCCCACCCTTCAGGATGGAGCCACCCACTGGAAAGAGCTGAATGACAAAAGCAAGAGAGAGAGCAACAGAGGAGACAGACAAGGGTCAAAGACACTGTGGGCAGTCCTTGTTCTTCTCCCCTTCCACTGAAATCCTAAACAACCCCCCCAGCCCCCCAGTGGCCATCCTCAGGATGCCGTGGTAATGCACAGATCACTCTGGCTTTAGTCCATGCATTTATAAAACAGAGAAAATCGATTGTCCTCTCATTTCCCTCCCCTGCCCAGGCAGGACCCTCAAAGGAACAGGGATGCCCTGAGTTCTACGAGTACTTCCTCTTGCACATGGATAATAAACACAGAGGTGTGTACCTCTCAAAAAATTCGAACACGTGACCTAACACAGGTTTATTGATTGATTGATTGAGATGGGGCCACTCTCTGTTGCCCAGGCTGGAGTGCAATGGCACAATCTCGGCTCACTGCAACGTCTGCCTCCCAGGTTCAAGTGATCCTCATGCCTCAGTCTCCCGAATAGCTAGGATTACAGGCATGTGCCACCATGCCTGGCTAATTTTTGTATTTTTGTAGTAGAGATGGGGTTTCATTATGTTAGCCAGGCTGGTCTCAAACTCCTGACCTCAAGGGATCCAGCCACCTCAGCCTCCCAAAGTGCTGGGATTACAGGCATGAGACACCGCCCCCGCCCTGACACAGGTTTTTATTCTCATGAATATATTTGGAGAAAAGTCTTTCAGAGGCTTAATAATTTCAGTAGACTTAGTTAGGAATTTAACAAATCACCTTGGCTGTGAAGACTAGAACTATGTGAAATCAGCACCATCCTGGAAAATGTAGGCCATATGGTCACCGTAGGTATAGGTGACAGGCTACACAAGAAAGCACTTTATAGATTTGCCAATCTGCCACCTAATTTTAATCAAACACTTGGGTGATATTGAAGGGGAAAGGCTTTCCTGTGTAATGGTAATCATAACAACATGCAATATCTTGGATAGCTCTCTAAAAATTTCAAAGTGCTTTTGCATAAATTATCTCATTTGATCCAATCCATATGTGTAACAACAATCACACATACTAAGGCAGAAATGTCAGGACTGATAAAGTTCAAATTCTCCCACATCCAACTCCCCGGCCCAGCCAGGCCCTGTTTTCCTCACATACGTGCTCTCAGTAAACAGAGGAAGCTGACCCAGGGCTATGGGGAGGGGAGAGGTCAGGAGGACCTCTCACACTCTCCCACTGTCTGGGGAGCTTCTCCAGTTTCAGGTCACCAGGCCGGGGTCCTAGGGACCAGCATCTGCTGCTCTGTCTCCTCACTTTACCCCATCCCCTCCATTCTAGCAAGTGGTAGGCCAGTGGCCAGGGCACCATGAAGGTATACAGGGGCCTGTTTCTTGAAGGTTGGAACTAAACCAGGGCAGTGTCTCTGAGGCTACCAGGCTGGCTCAGCTAGGGAAGCAGAAATAACCCATAAACCTGAACCAGTGCCAGGGACAAAGGGGAGCCAGGGGCTGCTGGAGAGGAATGCAATCAGCTTCAAGTTTGTGGAGCTGCTTCATTACAGAAAATAAGGCAAGGGATTAGAAAGATGCAGGGAAATTATGCGGGCATGAGGCTTTGAACAAGTTTAGTGAATGAGGGAGATGTTCTAATGTAGTCCAGCTGAGAAGGGCAGGATGGGTTGGCCCCTTAATGGGCACAGGGCTTGGGGGATACAACAGAGTCCCCAGCTTTTTAGGTGTGCAGGTAGATGTGGAATTCTGGTGTTTATTTACCTGGCTGGTAGATTTAGAAGTTACCAGAGCTGAAAGGACTTTAGAAATATTTTGTTTACTGCTTCCCATGGCCTCTAACACTATGTCTATATACATAGTATCTAAACTTATACCTCTAACCAAGATTTCTCTTCTGAACACCATGTCTATGTGTTGACATTTGACTCATCACTTGACGTTTCCAGGATAATTCCAATTTCACGTATTGAAAAGAAATACTTAGTTCTTCCACCTTCGCCTATTCCTCTTTTCTTTTTGTAATTTCAGTAAATATTACCACATTAGTCCATTCTCACACTGATATAAAGATACTCCCTGAGACTGAGTAATTTATAAAGGAAAGAAGTTTAATGGACTCACAGTTCTGCAAGGCTGGGGAGGCCTCAGGAAACTTACAATCATGGGAGAAGGTGAAGGGAAGCAAGGGACTTCTTCCCATGGTGACAGGAGAGAGAGCATGCCCTGGGGAAACTGCCACTTATAAACCATGAGATCTCATAAGAACTCCCTCACTATTACAAGAACAGCATAGGGAAAACTGCCCCCATGATCCAATCACTTCCCACCAGGTCCCTCCGTCAACATGTGGGGATTACAATTCAAAATGAGATTTGGGTGGGGACACAGAGCCAAACCATATCAATTACCTATGGAAATTGAAAGTCATCCTGGATGCCTCCTTTTCCCTGCCTCCACAAAATTACTTATCACCAAGGTGTGTCAATTCGATACCAATACATATCCCAAGTCTGTCCCTTCTCCATTTTCTTGGCCAGTCATCAAGACCAAGCCAGTCATCCTCCCATCTAAGCTGATAGACCGCTGAGTTATCTTCCTGCTCCAATTCTCACCCCATCCTACCTGTCTCCAACAGACTAGCTTGAGCTGCTTTTCTAAAGTGTAAATTGGATTATATCCCTTTCCCTCTCAAAACCGTCAATGGCTTCCTGTTGCACTTAGAATAAAATCTAAAATCCATATCATTCCAAAGTATGGGCAATCTGTTACTGCGCCACCTCTCCAGACTCATCCTATGCTGTTTTCTCTTTCACTGCTAGAGAAAGAGCTAGACCCCAGTTAGACAGGCTCTCCATGTCTCAAACACTACAAGCTTTTTCTACCTCAGGCCCTTTGCATAAGTGGCTTCTTTTGCCCTAAAAATAATTTTCTCCACTCTTTGTCTGATTAACTCCAACTTATGCTCCACTTACCAGCAAAAATACTACTTCTTCACAGAGGCCTTCTCTAAACCTCATAACCTAAATTATACCCCTATAATCAGTTAGGTTATTTGGCTGCAAGCACAGAACCAACTGGTTAACCCAGGAAGAGAGGAAATTAATCGGAACAATTTGAGGTCACGCAGAGATTCAAAGGGAAAGCTGAAAAATAGGCTCAAGAGGACAGGAACTGAGATACAGGGATCCAGATGACAAGAATTGACGGTCTGTAGCACTTTGATGGCAGTGAATCAGATCCAACCATTTTTGTGTCTTTGTATCATTCCAGTTAAGGTTATGGTCCAAGGAGAGAATCTAATTGGTCTTAATCATACCACATGCCCACGTCTGATGAGAGTGGGGTGAGGTAGAGAGTAACTTAAATGACAGCCCCACCAAAACTACAGACAATGAAGGAGAGTCATTTCCCTAAGGCAATATGGGCAGTTTTAGCAGAAGGCGGAATGAGTGCTGGATGCAAAATTAGTGAGTGGTCCCATTGCATGCTGTCATTGCACTACTTATAATTCCCTTACAGCACAGGTCACCATTTATAATTATGCAGGATAGCCGGCACTGGGTAAATGCTCATTTCTCCTTTTCCTCTACGTTTTCCAGCCTTTTATGCAACAAAGCAGCAGCACTGTGACCAATTTTAGCCATGGAATATAGGAAAACTTATGTATGCCCCTTCTAGATCTAGTTTCTAAAACCCCCACAAGATCTTTGACTGGCTCTTCTGTCCACACAGCTGGAAACTAAGGAGCTCAGAATAATAGAAAGATTCCATACCATGGATGGACCCTTGAGTCACCATTTGGAAAGAGCTGCCTAGGGTGTGAGCAAGAAATACAATTTTATTGTAGTGAACTCTAGAAATTTTGGGGGTTATGTCTTTACAGCTGCTAACAAGCATTTCCCTGACTATTACAGACATTTATTTGAGTATTTGTTGCTTAATGTCTTTATCCTTCAAAAGATGATAAACTTCATGAAGTCATATTCCTAGCACCTGAGGTAGTGGTATTCAATAAATATTTGTTCAATAAGTAAATTACTTTTTCTTATCCAAACTTTCTCTGCTTTTATTTTTAATCGAGAAATAAAATGAGGCTTAGAGAGTTAGAGAGATTTTATCCACATTGTCTCTGCCTAGATGATGGGCTTACCACTGGGCAGGGAGTTCATAGGAAGGAAATCTTAGGCCATTTCTTCAAGTTCGTGTCACAGGATCCACTAGAACTTATTTCAGCACATCACGGAGACAGTAGGCATGTGATTGAAATCTAACAGCAGGTTACCTGTGACACTGCAATTGCTTCAGTCATTTCTTTGTCTTTAAAATGCCATATAATTGCTAATGTAATTAGTAATGTATACAGAGGGGGCTTGTGCAATTACTGAGTCCTAAGATCAAGTAATTAATGTTCTGTCAACAAAACAGCAACTGTTTCATTAACAACTGCTTGGATCTGGAAACAAGATAATCAGATGCAGACAGACCAACCTCAACATGATCAACTAAAATGTCAACCTCACAACGGTAAACACAATGTGACTTTCAGACTCTGTCTTCTGAGTTCAAACAAATACATAGTTGGATGGACAGACGGAGGGTGGGTGGGTGGGTAGGTGGGTAGGTAGATAGATATGACAGATATGATAGAGCTAGATGATAGAAATACATATAGATAAGTTAGATAGAGATTGATAAATGATGGATTTAGATTAGATATAAATTAGATGATAGAGATAGATTCATAGATGATAGAGATAGGTAGATAGAGACATAGAAAATAGATGACTGATTGACAGAGATGACACAGGCAAAACTAAATTGCTTGGTTCCTTCTCTAACCTCAAAGACAATGAGAGCCTCATGCTTAAACGACACAGGAAACTCAATTCTGAAAGTCAGGAAGTACACATGGATTCCAACTAACAGGATGCTTCTGTTTTCCTAAGATGACCTTATAAAAAGCATTTAATCTGACTGGGATGCAATCTTCTCATCTGGAAAACAGAGTGACAGTCTGAACTTGTGCACTGCAGTGTGAAAAGTGAGGGTAAGATAGAAATAGCTAAGGTCAGGCCTCCTTGAGTGTCTTTGCTTTTGTTGTGATAATGCTGTATAATAAGCACCCTCCCCCCGCCCCTCCCCATGTGCCCACCCACTAAAAGTCTCTGTGGTTTCCAATAGCAAACCTATATCCTTGCCCTTGGTCTGTAGATCAGCCCTTCAGCAGCACTACTCCAGGCTAGATCCAGGGCCATGTTGTATCTTTCTATTTTAGGCCCTAGGAAGCTGGAGCCTGTTCTCATGGTGAAGGGAAGGAGCACAGGTCTGGTCAGGTATGGTACTTTAACATCTGCTCCCATTTCATTGGCCACGCATGTTACATTGTCACGCTCCTGGATGGTGTGGGGAAGAGCACTCCTTCCCTGGTGCCAGGAAGCAGAGGAGGGTGAATGTTTCAACAATAATGCCCCAGTGGGCCAGGCACAGTGGCTCACACCTACAGTCCCAGCATTTTCGGAAACCAAGGTGGGTGGATCACCTGAGGTCAGGAGTTGCAGATCAGCATGGCCAACATGGTGAAACCTCATCTCTATAAAAAATACTAAAATCCAGAAGAGCTTTGAAACACAGATCCTAAAACCCACATAATTCAAGAAATGCCTTTGGAAGCACCCCAACTGAAAGAAAGATGAAGAGGTAGTTTGGTCTTCAAAGTGCACATTGTTTGGGCTGCCCCAAATCTGAAAACTCTTCTTACCAGAAGGCAGAGAGGTTTGCAGTGGTTCCCTTCCCGTTCACTCGCCCTTATACCTGTATGGAAGCCAAATTTGGTCCCATTTCACATCTTAGGGGAGGTTAGAGATTGTATGTGGTACCAAGGTCTGGGGTGAGGTGCACCACGGAGATGCCGGTGGCTGCAGGCATTATGTCTGGAGACACGATTCTCATGAGACTGTTCCCATGGCACATCTTTGACTGTGTTTTACTTCCCTTGTCTCCCCAAAGTTTGTGCTCCAGTTTTCCAGTCGATTCTGGTAAACTCTCTGCCTTTAAAAAAAAAAAATACAAAAATTAGCTGGGCGTGGTTGTGGGCACCTGTAGTCCCCACTACTTGAGAGGCTGAGGCAGGAGAATTACTTGAACCTGGGAAGTGCAGGTTGCAGTGAGCCAAGATCACACCATTGCACTCCAGCCAGGACAACAGTGAGACTCTATCTCAAAAAATAAATAATAATGCCCCAATGAGTGAGAAATCACTTTCAACTATTCAGTTTGTATCATATGTCATGAGCTTCCTGTTTTCAGAGAAAAGTGTCCAAAAGGGACAGAATCCTTTATTATTACTATGATTCCTTCTTTAAATTCTGCCATGGTTGCCTGGAAAAGATGGTGTGATATTTGGGACAACAGACAGAGCACTAAACTGGGAGTCAGGAGACCTCTGTCCTACTTCAGTTTTGCCCTTTGACCTTAAGCAAGTCACTTCACCATTCTGGGCAGCAGTTTCTTCACTATTAAAGTAGGAGGGCTTGACCAAGTGATGATCGAAGTGCATTGTAAACCGTAAAATTAGAATCTACGGTAGATTACCTATTAGAGTCAATCTTTAACAGTGTCTGTGGGCATGGCGTGAGAGTCAACTAATACTTGTCTATTAGAGAGAGAACTCATCAGCGCAAAGGCAGCAGATGTCAAAGGAATCCTGCTCTACCGGAGAAACGTCTATTGGTACATTTCTGGGTATCCCACCCACATCCAGCATCAGTGGGAGAATCACTGAGTCTCCTTCACTGTCATATAAATACAGCCCTGCCTCACAAGGTAGAGCTGCCTGTGCAGGAAGCAGCTCCACAGCAAATCAACTCGCAGCACCTGCCTTGAGGTCTCTAAATCTGGGCTCATATTTGAAACTTTTTTTTCCTCCTTCCATGGGTGTCATCATGAAACAGGAAAGTTCCCCTGTCCCTCTCACAGGGTTCACCAATGTGATGGGGATGTGGCTCACTTCTTCAGCACCCCACTGCTCAAAACCCCTAGGGAGAGCAGGGGCATCACACTGCCCTTATAGAAGGCAAGCTGTCTCCTCACCCACACATCCCAGCACCCTTTCACCCAACACAGGATGGTGCTTCAAGGTTTCTGTGTGTTTGGTGATAAAGTCATTCTGGTCATTGCTAACTTTTGAGTGCAGAGGCAGCTACAACTTACTGACATTGATAACTTGATAACTTGCTCACTATAAGTCCTTTTATGTGCTTTTCCTTACCAAAGACTTGGGATGAAAAACTATTAGGGCAGGATCAACAGCTATTGAATGTGTTTCCCCTGAGGCTCTGCGTACACAATTGCATCCTCAGTCCTATTCAGCACTGGGCGGGACACAAAATATAAAGGGCCAATTTCGTTGGCTAATATCCTGTGAACAAGCATCTCCACAATTCTAGGCACTATCCATCCTGACGTGCAACATGCAATCCAGCAAGGGATCAGATCAAAAACGCTGTAATAACATACTTATATACAGCTTGTACTGCAGTATCCAGAGGCACGCCATGTGGGAGTGCAGAGGGAGAAACAATCATACATCCTTGGCTGATCCTCGCTAGACAATAAGCTTCACACGAGCAGACACGCATATTCATGTTGCTCACCATCTATCTCCTAATCCTGGGACATAGGACGAATTCTATAAAGATGTATTAAATAAAGGCATGGATGAATATATTTTACACATGAGGAAATAAAGGCCCAAGAAGGGAAGTGACTTGACTTGACCAACATCCCAGGGCTAGTTAGAGAAATCTGAACTGGGATCTCCAAACACCTCATCCAATGCATATCACAGTAGATCAACCACCAAACCCTCAGTAAAATTTTCCAAGAACCCTGGGCTCACTGCTTCATAACTAGGCTGGATAAACTTATAACAACATGCATCCTGGCATTGGACATGGCTGACTGTATAATTAGCTTATTTCCTACCCATATGGAGCAGCTCAGCTCCTGTGCCTCAGTGGGGAATTCCTCGTATGTTGCTAGGGTCGCCTTCTGGGATTACATCTTCAGAGGTGTGCAGGAGGAGTCGGCTGTGCTGATAAATGAATCAGAGAGACATGAGGAGAGCTGGCAGAGTCCCCCAGGCGAGATAGATGGGGGCCGGGTTGTGCTCAGGGCTGCTCTCTTCCCTCAGCCTCTTCTCCCTCTGACCTGAAGTGGACCCAGTGGGAAAATAGTGCCTGCTTCTCCAGGACTTATTGCTTAGTCATAAATCTCCATCTCAGGGCTGTGTAGGGGAAGGGGGTGGGGCACTGGAGAGGGGAGACCAGGTGAGGGAGGGAGGGAGACTGAGCAGAAGGAATATGGGAGGAGAAAAGAAAAAGAGACAAAGATATCTGATAAAAGTCAAAGGGCCAGCAAAACCTCTTTAACTCAGGTTTCATAAGTCGAGAAATATTTTATCACCCTGGCGAGTCAAACCTCTGAAAATCAATAGGGTTTGAGAGTTGCCTGTATTGATCTGAATGCCCGAGATGTATTAAAATATTCATGGCTGGATGTATGTGTTCAGGGAAGATGCTGGGGGTGGGGCCTGGCACAGAGAGAGGGAGATGGGTAGGTAGATTTCTAAGTAAAAGCCAGCCTCATTTTCATTAAAAATAGATTAATTCTATTAGTTGGACTAAAACCCTACACTTAAAAGGAAATGAGCTTGTTTGTCAGACAAATAAGCCACTGGCAAACCCAGGGAAAAAAAAAACATTTATTTATTGCTGTTTAATAGCAGAAGAGCCAGGGAGAGTTGATAAAATTAGCACGGTATCCCCAAGGGGGGGAGCAAGGGCTGCTTTGTTTGCAAAGCCAATTTGGACACTGCAGCTTTGATCTTCACTTTGAGCATTTGAGCAGGCATGTTAGTATCACTCATTTCACAGGAGAATTGGGATTCAAGTTTCCCCAACAATCTAAAAAGCAGTACATTAGAAGGGGATTGTCTGCCTGTAGTCTCAGAGTCTCAATACCCTTGATACTAATTTGATGTGATGCATTTCACCAGATGTGTCTACCTGAACGATATCTGATGCCCAGGAGACTGTGGTCCTGCCTGAGAGTATTAGACTTGGATTTTTTTCCCCTTTTGAAAATGATTGGATGAAGGCATCCATAATTTAAAATCTGCATATAGATATGACATATGTTACAAATATTTGAGAAAATTCATGCAAGGAATTGAACAACAACAACATATGGAAAATCAGTTCCAAATAACAAGGCAGAATTAAAAATAATCTGTTACCTGTAACCACCCTCCTCTTACATTCCAGAGCAACTGACAGAGATGGTGAGAAACCTGTCTCTTGAAAAAAACTCAAGCCCAACAAGGCATCCCTCTGTGGAGCAAGCCTGTGGGAGTCTGAAGGGAATGTCAGGTTGGTTTACATTCCAACAGGGCTCATCACTTCCACATTATTCAGGTGTAAGAATGATCCTAAAGAAAAGGCAGCAGGCGTGGAATTGGATGGATGGGCGTATCAATAAACCACACTGGAACTTCGGGGAACCTAAGCCATTCTGAGCAGCTCCTGCCCACTTTATGGGTGGACAGCGAGTGCCAGTGGCTCTCTGGGTTCAATGAAATTCAATTAAACTGAAACATTTTTAAAACATCTACAATGTAGTCAGCCCTGGCTTGCGCAGGCAGCTATTTCCAGAGGTGGTGGGGCTGGCTCAACCCTCTGATCCCTTCCCACTGTTTCTCCCCATTTTTCCCTCTCTCACTTTCACAACGTCCATAGCTGCAGAAGACAAGAGAGAGACGCAGAGTGCCCTCTTCTCAGAGCTTCTGGGAGAGCCTTTTCTGATGGGAGAAATCAAAACTCGGCCAGAGAATCAAGGATGGCTGTAATTCCGCTGTTTCTTTCAGTGAATGCCGCCATCCATCACTGCTGCATCACCTTCATATGGTATTTAAAGAGTGCTTTATAATCCCCTCCTCGTTACTCCTTCCAGAGCAGGTTAGCATTTTTATTGTTATTCCCATTTAATAGATGCAGGAAGAATAGCACAGAGACCCTTTCCCAGGGTCTCACAGGAAGAGCAGGGATTAAGTTCAGATCCCTAGATCCCTCCTCGGTTGCTAAACTAATGCATGCTTCCCTCTCCACATCCCTGCCCCCGCTTCTACATGCAGAACCAGGAGGGCTCTCTGAAGCTCTATGACTGGAATATTTCCTCTTTTCCAAGCGAGAGCCACTGTGGTTATTAGAAGCAGACAAGGTGTTCCAGAAACATTCTCAGAGATAAATTTCCAAGGTATCAATGATCTGTCCCCAGGGGCTGGCGATGCCACCTGGAGATCATAGCTTCTCTTCCTGCCCTCCTCTTGCATTCTCCTCTGGCTGAGGTTAAGGACCAGGGTACCTTTGCCAGAAAGGATGGAGGTAGGGTTGAAAATGCTCTAAGTTCAACAAGTGGGTTTTGCATCTTTTCCATCACCTAACAAAAGCTTTGGAGATGGAGGAGTTTGAACAAAACCATGGTTTTGTCTAAACCTTTGCAACAGACTTCTAACTGTGGCTCTATCTTCCTTGCCTACAGGCTGCACTTTTTCCACTCTGTCCTCCTTGCTCCTGTTTCAGTGGTTATAGGTCCCGTGACCTGATAGACATAGCCCTGCTCAACGTCAAATCTTTCACTGATCTCTCCTACTGCTAGTGAGAGATTTTAAATTTAGGAAACATACATAATGGGTACCAGAGGGTCTACAGCCCTTCCTGAAGTTGAATGTAAAATGTAAAAATATACATGTGTGCATCACTATACGTTTTTTCCAGAGAAAAGGTCCACAAATTCCACTCTACTGTACGTTCCAGATTAAGAATTACTTGTGTACTACACAAAGCTTAAGCTTCTTATTGTGGCATTTGGGGCCCTCGTAACCCAGCCTCTCCTTGTTTAAGCTCATATCTCAGTCTCATGCCCCTTCTCTTCACTTCCTGGAGCAAACCATGAGCCTCCAGGCCAGTGCAGGAGCTTCTCCCTCCTCCTGCAATGCCCTCCTATCCTTCTGTTCCTCCTCTGGGAGGTGGTTCAAAGTCACCTCCTGTGTCTCCCTCGAAGCCCCAGAGCATTCCTTGCTTCCCTTCTTGGCAGCTCTGGTCATGCCATGCTGTACTTGTTTATTTGACTATCACCGTGCTCAACCATGAGCTCCTCGAAGGTGGGGACTGTGTTTATTATTTTGTTTCTGAATCCCTGGTGCTTCATGTATGTCCCTAAATAGATGTTCAGCACATATTTTAAAACTGATAATAACATAAGTGGTGTCCAAAAAATTCAATCGTGTACTATGTAGTCTCTCATTAGCCCAAGGTTAATGAAATGACAGGTAGACTCTGCCCATGTCACCTGGAGGTACTCCAGGAGGGGTCTGGCTATGCAGTCCGCATCTTTTCTGGTCTGAGCTGTGGTTTGGTGCCACCTGATGGTTCATTCACTCTGGGCTTAAATGTAGATTGAGAAATTCTGCATCTGTAGACCCTGATATTTCTAGAATAGAGGAAATGATTCCAAGAATCTCCCAGTGAGTTGGTGTCTGTTTCACTGCCCCATATGGAGAGTTTGGGCTGGGAGAACACTGGGTTCTAGGCATCTACCTTCCACCATCAGTGTGGGGTTGCTTACTCTATCACCTCCCCCAAGAAGATAATACTTCAGCCTTACTTGACACTATGAGCTTGGTAAAGGACATGAGTGAATCACTCACCCTGTGAAAGCTAAATTTGTGTATGCTATAGAGGTATTTGCAGAAAGCATAAAAGATTTGAGGAAGCAGTTTAACTTAAAGTATCATTTTTTCTCATTTTCCTGAGCCACATCCTCTTAATGAGAACATACAGAGGCAGGGGAACAATCACATTAATCCCTGACTCTGAGCATTCATACACTCCTCCGCGATATCACTGGGACCTCCGCCTCGTGGCATACACATTCTCAGAGACACCTGCCCAGAAACCAGGCTGATGTCTCATACATCAAGTCTCATTCCTAAAACCTGAAGGCTCTGGTTTGAGGATCCTTAAAGCAAGGATGATCTAGGTGTGGGAAAATTATTTACCTACTCTATGTACTGCCCCAAGAATGTTACATGCATTCATTCACTTAATCCACACAAAAACCCCTGTGAGTTAAATATTGTAATTGCTATTCAGTCGATGACAAAACAGAGGCTCAGAGACATTAAATAACGTGTCCTGTGTCAAGCGTCAGTGCTCAGGATGTGCATGTAGACTGGTCTGATTCCAAAGCTCATGTTCTTTCTAGTGTACAGACAGCACAGGACGGGGCTGGACAGCCTGGGCTCTGGAGTTAGGTTGTGTGGGTACAATACAGACTCCACCACCCACTAGTTATGTGACCTTGGGCATATTTTGTAACTGCTTGGTGACTCCATTTCCTGAGTAAAATGGGGGAAATATTAGTATCCACCTTAGAGTGTTATAGGAAGAAATAAGTGAGACACTTGGAACACCCTATCAAGGCTTAGGATTGTATTGGTACAATATTTTCTAAACAAAAATTTGGACAAATAGTCTGACAAGTAAAAGTACATTTAGGGTTTGGGATAGGTGATAGCCCAGAATATTGGCCTCCATCGTGACTCTAAAAATTACAACCACACCTCTAGTTTACATACCAGTGATTGGCACTTTCCTTCCACTTGTGGCACATTTCATATATTCACTTTTTAAGCCACAGAAAAGCATCAGGATAATAACTTGAAGATTTCTTCCCCCCTACAATAACCTCCAAATCCCTTTCCTCATCAGTATGCTGGTAGGCGCATCTATTTAATATGGATTCTTTCTCATTTCTCCTCCCAGTGCTTCTCCTCCATGCTCGGACTGATTATTCTGTGTTTTCATTAAGAACATTTTCCATTTGCCAGTCCAAAAAAACAGCTCCTCAATGTGATGGCATCATTTCCTGCAGAGAGAAGCCCTCCCACTTGCAGCCAATCGCAAGGCCAGATTCAAACAAGAATTAACTTCCAACCTTTTTTCCTCAAACACAAATGGAAAGGTCAAAAGCTAACCCTAGAGACAGCTGCCTGCCCACTTCTGCATGTAAATTCCACAGATCTTTATAGTGTCTAGCTGGAGAATTTCCCCTCTGTTTCTGTTTTATTCCTCTCATGCTCTAGTTCAATAAAAATAATTCTAGCAGCTTAATAAATGTCTCTTGGATGTCTTGCAAGGATGCCATTGGAGGCTGGGTCTGGGAAAGCATGGTGTGATGACTGGTTTTATTAGGATGTATTATTTTGGTATAGAGAGCTCTAAAACTTATCTAATAGACTTTTATTAAGTATCAACAATGAGCCATGAATTAGAATAGGGTGTGAGTAAGGCTAGATCTACGCCTTTGAGAAGCTCAAATGGAGACATTTGGGGGTAAGAAGATATTTTCAACGACCTTGAAGAGCACTGCATGAGACATAGAGACTGAAAGCTGTAGGAGACAATAGAGAGCCACTCACCATGCCAGGAAAAGAAGAATGGTTTCACAAGAGGCAATCTTTTTTGACAAGCTGATCTTGAAACACAAGCAGAAGTTTGCTGTAGTAGATGTAAGGCACACTGGTGGGGGCGGGGTGGGGAACAGAGCAAATGCAGGAACAGTGAAAGTGTAATTACACTAAGAATATAGAACAAACTGTATTTATGTAAACAAGATGGTTGAGTTTTCTTTGGAAACAGTATGGAGTTCCAACACTGAGACATAATCATAAAACAGAAGATGATCATTTCTTTAAATGAGAGCAATGGAATAGATTAGTGTTGCTCCGGGGTAAGTTATAGACAGACTTTTAATGGGAAAATTTTTTTGGCAGATCCATAATGTTGACTTAACACATTTTTATGTTTTGTGCAAATATAAAACGGGGTATAACTTCTTATAAGTATCGAACAGCTATAAAGTCATAGCCACTAAGTGAATAGAAACAAAACTCAAAAGGTAGTAAAATGCATTAATTTAAAATAACAAATAACGTTGTTTGGCAGAAACTAAGTTGCTATTCCCAACATGAATAGAGCATTGAAGGCTACACCCTGATTACTTTGGGATTTGGTATGGCTACACATCTGTGTGTTATGCGATCACTAACTTCTCCATGACTCTTCTCTTTTAAAATTATGAAAAACTTTCATTCATGTAGCACACCTGATAGTATTTAATCTTAACTTTACAAAATGTGTAATTTATCTATTAAACCTGATTCTTTCAGTCATCTGTTACAGGACATCCATTTCATGATATCAAAATGTTCATTAATTTAAAAACTTTAGAAACAAACAGCATAGCCTATGAAAGTGTCTCTTAATGGAAAATTATCAATGGAAAGTAAGTCTAGTGTTTATTACTGGCAAATAATTTAGTGTGAGTACAAAGAGGACCAGGTTGGAAGTCATCACAGTGACATCAGTGACTTGTCTACTTACAGTCAGACAAGCCAAAGTACAGGTTCCCTTTGGGTGATCCCTTTGACCAACATAAACATAGTCCCAGAATCACATGGCTCCAGGTCCTCATTCAGAGGTCCTCAGTATTATAATAGAATATATCATCAACAAAATGAGAATACAGAATTTAAAATTTCAACAAAGAACTTGTAGACTCTTAAGATTATGTTTGTAGACCCCAAGAGTTGACTGAACCCAGTTTAAGAAAAGCTGGACCAAATAATCTTAAAAATCCTTTCCAACTCTGAAATTCTCCCATTATTTTAAAAGTTGGAAAAGAAAAAAAACAAACCCAGACAACCGAGTCCTTATGAAAACCATCAGTTATTCAAATTTGTCTCCTCTGCTCCCCTCCTCTCTTTCATGCCCATATCTTTCTCATTCCCCCAAAAGCCCAAAATTCTGCTCTCATAAAAATCTGCTCTTGTGAAAAAGTAAGATCTTGGCCCCCCATTTCTGAGTGCAGATTTAATCATCATCGCTTCTTCCAAAGGTAATGCACATTAAGCTTGAGCTCTGGATTTAAGTGTTTCTTTTTCCCTCTTATTTTTAAGCCCCCATGCAGGTATTTTGTATATAAATAAATAAGTCCAAGAGAAAAATGTTTGGTGGGGGAAAAAAGGGAGGCTCAGGCACTTAACAGGGAGGTGGCAAGCCCTGGGGACATTTCAACCCTGAACATCTGGACCCTGAGTCACAAGAGTGATGACAGCAAAAGTTGCACAATTATAAACTGGGCAGATTTGAAAATTGACACTGAATCAAACAACCACTAATTTTCCTGGTCCCCTCTGGCAATCATTTTTTCAAACTGTTCAGGGCTTTAAAATATGAAAATAATGAACCTGTGGCAACTCCCCTCCCTTCCTCTCCTGGCTCCATCAGTTTCCCAACCCCTGTTTGTAGAAATCTTCTGGTTGGCTATCTATATTCAAATTACACTTTTCAAGCTGTTCTCTCAATAAGTTCAAGAGGAGTTGATTTCCCCCCACAATTGCTGCTAAACTATAATTGCCTGCTATATCTTTTGCCCCCTTTTTGAATAAGTGGTGTTAGATTTGCCACTTTGGCTAATCCTCAGGAATCTGACCTGTCATTACACAAACTTCTAAAAATATCAGCTTGCACTTCACAGTTTCCATTTTGGTTTTATGTAATTCCTCTCCAATGTGTTTTATTTGAACCTGCTAACCTGCTTTGAAGAAAAAAAAATTGCTAGCTGGCATTGCCTGTCATCTGCTGTGTTCCTTCTCAAAAGCCTCAAATGAGAATACTGATCTCTGGGTAGTTGAATTTTTATGAGAAGGTTGAAATAGAGGAAAAACTTATTGACACACACATTTCCCTTTGGTGTCCTATAATCTCAGCAGAGAACACATGTCTTCTCTATCTTCTCTCAGATGAGGCACTCTTAAGGGCATAATAATAGATAGAATCCAGCATTCAGCACCTATCAATCAAATACTTGCTAAGTGCCAAGTCCTGCATGAATTGTGGGTGATGAGCAAAAGTCTAATGCAGGAGGCTAAGAGAGATTCTTGGTTTGGTTGGGGGTAGGTGGAATGAAAGTGCTGGAAATAAGATCTGAAATCATGCTGGGCAAGTAGAAGGACATCTCTTATGTGAAAATAACAGACTGTCTAATTTTGCTGTCCATAGTGGGGAGTAAGGCATGCCTTTTCCAATTGTGAATTTGCTTCTATGAGAACAGGGTCAAAACTGGAGGAGGAAGGCTACATGAGACAAAAGTTGGCCATCTCCCTTCTGCATATATACTACTCATGGTTCTCCATAGCCTCTTCCTGGTCACAACTATGATAGGGCAGGAAATGGGAATACCTCCATCCTGTCCTGAAGAAGCTCACTGAGGGACCCTTAGCCTAGACTCTGCTTCTCCAAGAGCACCATGAGGGCCAGGCTTCAGCCCTGTAAGACAAATCCCCCTGTAGATTAATACACTACACCTCTGCTGAGCTTCACATCTGCCAGAACTGGGTTCTTTTTTTTTTTTTTTTTTTTTTTTTTTTTTTTTTTTTTTTTTGAGACGGAGTCTCGCTCTGTCGCCCAGGCTGGAGTGCAGTGGCCGGATCTCAGCTCACTGCAAGCTCCGCCTCCCGGGTTCACGCCATTCTCCCGCCTCAGCCTCCCGAGTAGCTGGGACTACAGGCGTCCGCCACATCGCCCGGCTAGTTTTTTGTATTTTTTAGTAGAGACGGGGTTTCATCGTGTTAGCCAGGATGGTCTCGATCTCCTGACCTCGTGATCCACCCGTCTCGGCCTCCCAAAGTGCTGGGATTACAGGCTTGAGCCACCGCGCCCGGCCCAGAACTGGGTTCTAAATATGCATGTTGGACCCTCAGACCCCCTTGGCCTGGTTTAAGTTCACACTGTAGGCTCTGGGCTGCCTTCATGAGTGGGACCACTGTGCCTCTGTGACCCATGCCATGCCTGAAGACACTACTACATCTCACCGAGTGTCACCACTCAACATTCAGGGTCAGCCCTCAGAGCCCAGCCCTGGTGGCCAAAGTTCCAACCTGCAGGCCTTGCCTTTGCTGCCTCCTTTTCCAGGTCCATCCTTCTCAGTGAACGTGCCCCAGAGGTTGGGTTGTCCACATGATGGAAGGGGTCCAGTGCTTTTCTATTTTATGTTCAGTTCAATAAAGAGTTTCTGATGTACTCACTTTGGGAAGGGAAAATGTTTCTAAATATCTCAACTTGGACAAGGACTGGACAGCCTGAATATAAAAATATGGTGAATAATTGACATTACAACCAATTTTACAGAAATATGGATTATCGGAGAGTACTATAAACTGTTGTATACCAACAAAATGGATAATGTATCTTAAATGGACAAATTCCTAGAAACATCCAACCCAAAAAGACCTAATCATAAAGAAAAAAAAATCTGAATAAACCTATAACCAGGAAAGAGATTGAATCAGTAACCAAAAACCTCCCAAAAAAGAAAAGACCAGGACTAAATGGCTTCATTGGTAAATTCTACTAAGCATTTAAAGAAGAATTAACACAAACCCCCGTCAAAATCTTCCAAAGAGGAGGAAACACTTTCAGACTCATTCCATGAGCCCAATATTACACTGATACCAAAGTCAGACAAAGACCGTACAAAAAGAGGAAACAACAGAACAATATTCCTAAATATTGATGCAAAAATTCAACAAAATACGAGTGAACAGAATTCAACACTACATTAAAAGTATTATATACAATAAGCAAGTGAGATTTAGTCCTAGAATGCAAGGATGGTTCAACATACAAAAATCAACCCATGTAATATACCACATTAACAAAATAAAGGAAAAAAAAAGACATGATTATCTCAATTGATACAGACAAAGCATTTGATGAAATTCAACACCCTTTTATGATAAAAACACTCAACAACTAGAAGTAGAGGAAAACTACTGCAACATAATAAAGGTATATATCAAAAGTCCACAGTTAACATAATACCCAATGGGGAAACCCTTTAAGTTTTCCTTTTAGAATGGGAACAAGGCAAGTATGTTCATTTTTGCCACTTCTATTAAACATAGTACTAGAAGCCCTAGTCCAAGCAATTAGGCAAGAAGATGAAATTAAAGGAATCAAAATTGGAAAGAAATAAGTAAAATTATTTTTATTCTCAGACAAAATTATCTTATATGTAGAAAACATTAAGGATTCCATACTAAAACAACAACAACAACAAAACCTGTTAATAAATTCAGTAACATTGTAGAATTAAGTCAGAATCAGCCCACAAAAGCCAGCTGTGTTTCCATACACTAACAATGAAAAATCTGGAAAGGAAATCAGGGAAACAATTCAATTTACAATAGCATCAAAAATAATAAAAAACTTAGGAATAAATTGAACCAAGAAAGAGAAAGACTTGTTAAGTAGAAAGTATAAAACATTTGTGAAAAAAATTAAAGGCACTAATAAATGGAAAGATACTGTGTGTTCATGAACTACATGACTTAATATTGTTAAGACATCAATACTACCCAAAGAGAGCTATAGATTCAATGCAATCTCTATAAAAATTTCTGCATTATTTGCAGAAATAGAAAGATCCATTCTAAAGTTCACATAGAATCTCAAGAGATCCTAAATAGCCAAAAAATCTTGAAAAAGAAGAACAAAGTTGGAAGTCTCATACTTCCTGATTTCAAATTTTATTATAAAGCTATAGTAATCAAAACAGTTTGGTACTGGCATAAAGACCAACATATAGAAAAGCAGAATAGAATAGGCAGCTCAGAAATAAACCCTCCTGTATCTGATCAAATGATTTTCAACAAGGTTGCCCAGACCACTTAATACAGGGAAATAACATTTTCAACAAATGGTGTTGGGAAAACTGGATATCCACATGCAAAAGAATGAAGTTGGAAACTTTGCCTTTGCCATATATAAAAATTAATTCAAATGGGTCAAAGACCTAAGTGTAAGAGCTAAAACTATAAAACTCTTAGAATAAAACAAGAGGAATAGTTTCATGACATTGGATTTGGTAATGATTTCTTGGATATGATACTAGAAGCAAAGGCCAATAAAAGAAAAAATAGATAAATTGGACTGCATCACAATGAAAAACCTCTGTGCATCAAAGGATACAATCAACTGAGTGACTGAGAAATAAAATGGGAGAAAATATTTGAAAATCATGTCTGATGAGGGGTTTACATACAGAATACATACATAACTCATAAACTCAACAATAAAGACAACAATAGCAAAAGCACAGCGAGATATCACCTTACACTCATCAGGATGGCCCTGATTAAAAAAGCAATGACAACAACAGAAAATAACAAGTGTTGCTATATAAACTGAAACTCTTGTGCACTGTTGGTGGGGATGTAAAATGGCAAGGGAGTCCTGCTTCTTGCATCCCATCTGGGTGAGTGCTGTGCTGAGGGACCCATGAGTTTTCTCTGGAACTGTCTGATCAGTGGACCTTGGACTTTTCTTACTCAAGAGAGTTGTATCTGGGTTCCCTAAAGTTGAGGGTATATGAAAATGTATGGAGTGCTGCTTGCTTTTCGTCCTGAGATTTTTAAGGCAGAAAGTTCTTGCAAGCCATCAGTGTGCAAAGGCAACGTGGTGTTGTATGCCCAGGAAGAACATGGAGCAAATTCCTCCTCTTCCTAGTTTTCAGAGGGCCTTGGAGAGTGAGGAACGGCACTCAGTGGTACCTGTGTCTCCAGGTGAAGAACATCCCCCACCCCCAAAAAATGTAGCTGTTCACCAACACAGAGACCACAGTTTCAGCAGAAGCCCATCACAGGAGACAGAGCAGGGTGAGGTAAGGGACCCCACTCCACGTGGCTGAGAGCAGGCACTTTGGCTCCCTCCATCCTCCTCCCATCCTCAGCTTCAGAGGAAATGCACCAGATGCATTTCTGGGACATTCAAACAGAATATTTGAGAGCATGAAGCAGGGAAAAAATAGAATCATTTTCTGTCTCTCCTTGGTGGGGGGGCGGGGGTTGAATTTACATAGTGCACCAGTTACTCTAAGATGCACAGGTTGCTATGGGACTCATTGGAGGGTGACTTGGGGGCTTTGAGGGGGTTGGATGGAAGACATTGTAGGGAGATGGTGACCGAGCTCCAGGAGGACTTGGCTCAGGCCATCTGAATGGATCCATCAAATGACCCTTTTTGTTTTTGTCCATCTGAACCCTCTTTGTTCAGATCCTGATGCTTTGAGCCAGTGGGTTGGGAGCCGGACATGTGGGTTGCACCCCTCATTCTCTCTGCATGTGACTTATCTATACCCTATGCAGAGGCATAAGGCTGACCACCTCCACCCCACAACCATGGCTCCTTAGTCTTAAGCACTCTGCAGTAAGCAGAATTTTCCCCTTTCACAATTTCTCTCTGTTGGTTCCCTGCCATGTCCCAGAAACCACGGTTACATAGGAGTCATAACCCCTCCATACCCTCTCCTCTCCTCCTCTCTTCCAGCCCAAGCCAATTTTCTTCACTATGTCCATGAACACACATAAATCCTAACTCTTGGAGCAGTAGAAGGGGCTCTCTTAAAATTCTTATGGATCCCTTTCAGCTCTTGGGACATGCACATATATAATAAAACATAGCATCTTGTGATAATTGACCAAATTATTTATTGGAACTGGGGAGAGTGTGAGCTCATTTGAATGAGATCTCAAAGGATAGTAGTAGCAGTCATCACAGCAGTAGTAATAATATTGATAGCTCTTCTTTATTGAGAGCTTAAATGTGGCAGTCGTGGTGCTAAGTATTTTCAATATATCACCTCTTATGTCTCAGAACAATTCGCTCCCTAACAGACACACCTAGGCAAATGACTACCAGGTATTTGTTCATAACACTCACATATATTCTTTCCTAGCCTAATATTACGTATTTTTAATAACCTCTTTTTATTGATAGGGAAATTGAGACTTAGAGTGACTGAATAACTTGGCCAAATTATCCAGTTGAATTAAGTGACTTGTCTTCAATCACAAGGCATTCATGTTATCATAGCATTTTGACTGAAAAACAAAGTAATTTATGTCCCAAAACTTAAATTTTACCATCTAAACCCCAAATTTAATAGCATTAATTGAGGAAGACATTTTCACTTATCTGCATAACCAAAAATCCAACAAAGTTTTCTAACAGATTCTCTGGGAGACGAATTTGCAACCCTTTGCTTCAATTTTGAAAGAACATATAGTAGAATGCATGTGTCATGTCAATCTGTGCTATTCTTGTAATTTTTAAGCATCCATGTGTATTAAATCTTTTTTCAGGAATGCTCTGATAAGAAAAAAGTAAGAAATAACAATGGGCTTTACAAATTCCTATTTAGTCACAGTGTTCTAAAACTGAGAGTTATTGTTCACTAGAGTAACTGAAAAGAAAAACAGATATTGTTATAATCTAGCTTGTGTATAGGGCGTTTTAGAAAGTTTTAAACTCTGACCCTTTATTTTTTGGGCATTTTCACATCTCAATCAAGATTGTTGTGCCAATCAAATAAAATTGAGATTGAGAATATCTGCCCTGCCTATGTTATAGTGTGATTGGGTAATCACAATGGACATTTTTTTAGTGCTTACTATATGCAGTGTATATATCTTAAATGAATTTGATACTCAAAAAATTCTTTGAGGTAGGTAGTATTGTTATTTCCATTTCACAAAGAAGAAAATTGAGGTTCTAAAAGGTTAATTTGAACTATATAATTGATGGAGGCAAGATTTGAACCCAGGTAGGCTGGCTCCCCAGCCGAGGTTTCTAATCACTTCACCATAAAATATGATAGTATGTGTCTAAAAGATTAAGTTTTCATCCAATCAAAGGATCAAACTGTTAGGCAGGAATCTAGACCCAACAGGGTGGTATCACCCAGCATGGCAGGCCCTTTGTTAGGACTTCCCACCCTTCACTTCCTGCTAAGACTCTCAGCGCTTGAAAAAAGCCCGAGCCCGCCAAAAAACCCCCACTCTGCGCAAGCTCCTGGACACATCAGTCCTCAGAAATTGAAGCCTAACTCAGGAGAACCGAAACCTACAAACCCCGCCTACCTTGTCCCATAAAAGGCCCCCGATACCCACCCCAAGCGCGACTTCCTTGGCCCTCCTCCTAGGGGACCAGTGAACCTCGCCCGTGAGCCCAATAAAGGCTACCTCTGTTCTCATCTGCCTCATGTCTTCTTGCTTGGCTCCCCATTACATTACACAAACGTTAGTTTAAGCTCCTTTATTTATACCCAAAGGGGTTAAACATCTTTGTGATCAAATACTGCCTCTTTGGAACTTGGTAACCACTAAATACGGATTCCAAAGGCCCTCTGAAAACTTAGAAGTATTGCACAAATGTTAGTATTACTAATTTTATTGGCTTGAAATACCATGTTTTTAACATTCCCTGAATAGATGATATTGATACTCCAAATTCAGGACTGAGTTTAGATTGTCCAAATGGCATTCAGCATGAAGTTCTTTTGGAATGCCTTTATTTCTTCAAATGTTTCCAAAACTGAAAATCTTAGACTCTGTGATGTCAGTCAGAAAGATGATGTTAGAAGAGAAAAAAAGGTTTTATAATTATTTCTACCCAAAACAATAATTCTCTGCCAAATCACCTATCATTCTAGATTGAGGTTATTATGAAGTTTGGCTCTTCCTCAAATGAAACACGTCCTTCAAGAATGAAGATTCACCATTGATGACATGCAAATGTATGTAGCAAGTCCCCCAAGTCCATTTCCAGAGATAAGCTCCAACAGGGTGCTCAGTGTTAGGATCAAGATGGCACCAGTACACAGCTTCCTCAGTAAGTACCTGGAAGTATTCATACAAAAGTGTTATCCTTCTGGAATGTTTTCTTAAAAAAGAATTCATAGTACTTAACTTACATTGCTCATTTATTTTCCCCCAAGTGGCCCCATTCTATGTTAATATTTCAGAGTGGTGCCACCTTCTTGCACAGAACTTCAAACAATTAACAGAGAATGTTATATAGGACTCAGTCAGAGCAGCAGGCTGACCTGGTGAACTCCCACGCCACTCCCACTCCTTGACATTTCATATCCCAAGCTATAGGACAGCTAATGGTGCTTGTGTTAGAAACAGCCAGGACAAAGGTCAGTAGTGAGGAATGTCTCTAGGACCCTACTTAGCCAGCTCCATGAGGCTGATGCAGGAGGGCGTGATGATGAGAAAGTAAGACCGCAACTGTTTGAGTCCTGTTATCTGAGCCAATGTAAACATCGAACCACAAATACTTCCCCTTCCTCCTCCAGGATCCAAATGTCAATTGCTTCCAGCTTCAAAGTTCTGAGCCTGTACCACACCTCCCTTTGATTTCAGCTTGCTTGGAAAGAGAACAACATGCCTGACTCCATCTGTGCGGTAAAATTGAGTATCTTTAGCTAAGTCATTAGGAGATACTGGGTGTGCCCCAAACCTGGATCCTTAAAATTTAATTCACCCTAGAGAAAATTCTGGCCCTCTATCAAACGACCACACAAACAACAGGTCAAACTCTGAAAAGGCCATCCTCTAGGTGGGTGGGACCCAGGACAAATCCGTTCCAGTTCTGGAGCCTGAGTAGGAGGGCTGAAGGGGCCGCAAAGGATGCCACAGTGCTGAACCTAGGAATCATTCACCTGGGAACTGGGACAGAAGGACAAAACAGATCACCAGTTCCCCTTCCCAACCCTCACATTCTTTCGACCAACAATATCAGACAGTATCATACTTGCTATCCCTTTTCATTAGTAAACTTATCCCCAGCCCTTCAGCTTAAAAGCAGTTGAGCTCATGATCCATTATAACTAGTTTGCCAAATATTCAACCCCCTCTGAATGCTTTTTTACATTGGTGTGGGTGTTCAGAAAAAGTATTTTGGCCTTTTTTTTTTTTTTTTTGGCATTTTATGGACTCTTTATTATCAGTGCTATAATGCTGAAGTCTAGCACTTGAGTTTGTTTTCAGGCTACGGTATCTCTTTTCCTATCTTACTCCAGAAAATGTTGCCCTGTTCCCAGGCCCAGTAGGTGGAAGACGACCATGATCCTCCTTAGGCAGGTGCTAGATTTGGACAGTTCCTCTTGGTTTTTTAGCAGCTTGCTACACAGTGGTGATGGAGGAGGAGGAAGGAGGTGGGAGGTAGAGGTGGCAGCAGAGTCATTTAAGTGAGCAGCATTGGGCCAACTCTTGATTCTTCCTAGGGGTACCTGCCACATGGAGACTGAGCTGCTCACCTTGCCCATCTCCCCACCACCCCAGTCCCAGTACAGCCTGTCTCCAACCCTGCCTTTCTTTCTACTATTCTCATTCTCATTTCCATAACAGGACCTCTTTTTTTTTTTTTTTGGTTCCAGCTCCCAGGCCATATTTTCATGATACATGATTTCCCTTGGGTTCATAGGTTGGAATTTGACCTCTGGTTTCACAGGGCTCTGGTTCCTGGCAAGTAAGAGAATGCTGCTTATGAGAGCAACTTAGTGAGAACTAGTGGCTGCCATGGTCGACGTTTCCCAGCCCCGCTGTTGATCTGCATGTTAGCTGCATACATACTCAGTTTTGTTCATTTTCAGAAGTGAGAAACTGACTATAGCTGTCTTTTATAAGATTCTCAAGCAAATGGAGAGTAACATGAGAGGAAAGGATATAGGTTTTAGAGTCTGATAGGCTGGGCTCCCTCTTCTGTTTTAACCACCAATAGGCTGTATATCATTGGGAAAAGTACCACCTCTCAGGGTCTTGATTTCCTCATATGTAAAATGGGAATGATAACAGTCCTTTAAGGAGCGCTTAAAGAAGAGCTTTCATGTGAAGAAAGAGTGATGGATATAAGATACTGGACTTGCTAATGTATCTGCAATGCAATCTGATGTTTTTATGCCTGTGGGTCCTCCCACATACCACTCTTTGCCTACAGCATTCTTCAGCTTGCTCCTATTGTAACTGATACTTTAGACAGTGTGGTTGGAGGAAACATCTTTGAGGATGTCATATTTGTGTCAAAACCTTGCAGAGAGCCAGGCAAGGAAAAGCTTTACCAAATAGAACAGTGCTTATGTGCAGTTACTGTGGCTTTAGTCTTCCAGTCTCCACTTATTTCCAAAGTTGCTTAGGTCAGTACCTCCCCAACCCCAACCCTGTCACTTCCTTCAGTGAGGTTATCATATACATTTATAACACATTCAATTCTTTTGTTGTAGCCTATATTCCATCCTGGGATCCCCTGACCTCCTAAGTGATTTTTTAAAATTTGTATACAACAAAGTTCACTGTTTGTAAAGTTCTATGGATTTTAACAAATGCAGGATGTCATGTATTCACCGTGACAGCATCACATAGGTCAGTTTCACTGTCCTAAAGGATACCCCATGCTTCATCTATTCAACTCTTTCCCTTCCCCAAGCCCTTGCAATCACTGATCTGTTTGCCATTGCTATAGTTTTGTCTTCACTACAATCTCATATAAACAGAATCATACAGTAGTTATTCTTTTCATACTGGCTTCCTTCACTTAGCAGCATGTGATTCTGTAATTGTTTTTAACAGTTCACTATTGAGGGCTAACTAGATATAAGCTAATGCTCTACGTAGCATACCTATAAATCACCATTTGCTGGTGTAGTCCGTGCTTATACCTATTATCCTTGCATCTCACTCGTCATGTTATTTTAGCACAAACAAAAGTGTTCCAATTTGGAAAATAAATTATATTGTCATCCTAGTTCTTGGTTATGAGACTATATCCATGAACAAGACAAAGTCTCTGCCATTAGGGAATTTACATTCTAATGGAGAGAGATGGATAGTAAAGAAACAAACAAGAAAATTCCATGTACTAGTATAAAGGGATAAAAGAAATATTAACTGAACTAAATAATTCAGGAGATACTTTAGATAGTGTGGTTGGAAGAAACGTCTAAGGATGTCACTCACATTTATGTCAAAACCTTGCAGAGAGACAGGCAAGGAATCTCCTAGGCAGAGTTAAAAGAAAATACCAAATATCTCAGGCACAGAAACTTGCCATGTTTAGGAAGAGAAAGAACTCAAGGGAGAATAGAATAAGGTGGGTTTACTGCAACAAACCAGGTTAAGAAAATTTAGACTTTTTCTAAATTCACTGGGAAATCACTGAGGATCTTAAGCTGGGGAATAATATGACATGATTCATATTCTAAAAAGATTAGTTGGCCATGCAAAGAAGACACTGGAGTGAGGCGCACATAAAAGCAGAGACCAATGGGAATCAATTGCTGTGGTCCAGACAAGAGATGATGGTGGCTTAAACTTTCATAGTGGTGATAGGAATGGAGAGACATGGTAGAGTCAACATGTATATTGTAGGTGATCTGATGGATTGGATATTGGGGTTACAGAAACGGTGATAAGAAATTTCTAGATTTTTGGCTTAGCAACTGTCTGATAGGATCATTTACTGAGGTTCAGTGCCAGGGGGAATTGGGAAGGAACCATTGGATGGGTGGCAATTCCTGGTTTGTTTCAGACATGTTAAGTTTGAAACGTTTGTTACACATTCATGTAGTGATATCAAACAGGCAATTAGTCCTATGAGTTTGCAGTTTGGAAGTGGGTTTAGAGCTGAAAATTAACTAAGAATCCTCGTTATGCATTATTTAAAGCTATGGGGCTGGTTAAGATTCCATAAGGAGAGAATATTGATAGAAAAGAAGACTCAGGAATAAACCCTGAGAACTCTAATATTTATTGGTCAAAAAGTCAAGGAGCAGCCAGAAAAACAGGAGGAAAAATAGGAAGTTTTTTTCATCAAAACTAACAGGGAAAAGTGTTTTAAGAAAGATAGGCAGTCAACTCTCTTGAATGTTGCCAAAAAGTCAAGTACAGTGAGGTCTATTAGGTTTGGCAACATGGAGGCCATGAGCATCCTTGACCGGGGCAGCTTTGGCAAAGCCATGGAGATGGAAGACAGAATGAAATGTGTTGAAGGTGAACTTGAAGAGGAAGCACAAATGGCTCACAGTTTGTTTAACTGGACCATAAATTCCATGATAGTGTAGACCATCTAGCTTTTAGTTTTTGCTGTAACCCCAGTGCCTGCAAATACTTGCCATTTAAATATCTCCACACTCTCATGAATATTTCCAATGCCTCTTGTGTAACCTATTTATAACCAGTACATAAGCTAAAAGCTGCACTGAAACAAAGATAACTATTAGAAAGACCTACAAAGATTGCCTGTTTTAGTTAGGCCACTTTTATGTTTCATTATTTACAATTATCACCCAAGTGAAAGGAAATTGGCAGTCCCCCAAAATTTCTTCATCTTCTTTATGATCACTAGTGCTTCATTTATGGAAGTTTAGAGAATAATGGGTGTTCCTATTATATTACACTGAAGCATTCACAGTTTAAGAGGGAAGCTGGCCATTTAAAATAATAAATTTAGAGCAATAATTCTGATTTAAAATCCCAAATCATATTAGCAAAACCAAGAAGGAAGAGAGAAGGGGGAATTTACATGTTAAATTCCTCATCTAAAGTGGGAGGAGGCAAGGGATAATGTTTTACACTTTATATTAACAATTAAGAAACTACAGAATAAAATATATATTTGGGTTGACTTCTGGGCCTCCTAAAAGTTAATGCCAAATGCTTCCTGGGCTAGGAAAGCCAAAATAAAGCAGACAGAGCCTTAAGATCAGGAAAAAAAAAATCAAATCCCCAGCCAGTCAAAGCTATACCATGCCCGGTTTCACTGCAAAGCATGAGTCCTAGGCCACCAATAAAAGGCATGGTTCTGTGGGGTCTACAGATAGTCATTTCAAAATCATTAAATGGAGAGTAAATTAAATTAAAACAAGGAAAGAGTGAAAGAAAAATATCCACCCATTTAAAATGAGCCTAAAAATATAAGTTCCAAATAAAGCAAGGGATAGGAAAAAAGCCAACAAAATTAACAATCAAAATATGAGTTCACTACAGATAGAAATAAAATAAGAAACCAACTGAAAGAGGCCTCAAAATAAATATGTTTAGGATCTACAAAGAGACAAATGAAGGAATCATATCTACAAATAATCAAATTATGAAATGAAATAGAAATGTAAAAAGAACAAGTGAATTTTTTTAAAAATTACAACCATTAAGTTGAAAAACATAGTTGATCTAATAAACTCAACAGGATAATAGGATAATAACTTGACTGGGCATAATTAAAGAGAAAATTAGGGAATCTGAAGAAAATACAAAAATGTTTTCTCTATAGTGTACACAGAGAAATAGAGATTTTTTTAAATAAAGAAGAGCTGTTAATAAAGATGAGTAATATATTGAGAATTTCTAATGTCCATTAAGTAGGAGTTCTGGAAAAAGAGAATAAAGGTAAAAATGAAAAGGCAATATTAAAAAAAAAAAAGCTGAGAATTGTCCAGTATTGAAGAAAGTCCTTGTAAGTATACATCAATATTGAACAACATTTAAAAAAACCAGTGAAACTAGAGAGTATAAAAAAATTAAAATATAAATGTCAAAAGTAGACCTTTGGAAGTCTTAGCCAGAGTAATTAGGTAAAAGAAAAAAATAAAGGGCATCCAAATTGGAACAGAAGAAGTCAAATTGTCCCTATTTGCAGATGACATGATCTTACACATAGAAAACCCTAAGAAGTGCCATCAAACTTTTAGAACTGATTTTTAAAACTCAGTAAAGCTGCAGGGCGCAAAATCAACACAAAAATCTGTAGCATTTTTTATAGACTATCAACAAACTAGCTGAAAAAGAAATCAAGAAAGTAATCACATTTATAATAGCAACAAAACTAAACTAAAATAAAATACCTAGGAATAAATGTAACCAAGGAGGTAAAAGATCACATCAATGAAAACTATAAAACACTGATGAAATAAAGAGGACAAAAAAAAAAAAAAAAAATGAAAAGACCTTCCATGTTCATGAACTGGTAGAATGATATTGTGAAAATGAGCATACTACCAAAAAAAATCTACATATTCAATGCAATCGCTATCAAAATATCAATGACATTCTCCACAGAAATAGAAAAACAATCCTAAAATTCATATGGAACCACAAAAGACCTCAAATAGCTAAAGCAATCCTGAGCAAAGAGAACAAAACTGGAGGCATCACACTGTCTGACTGAAAATATACTACCAAAATTATAGTAACCCAAACAGCATAGTACTAGCATAAAAACAGACATGTAGACCAATGGACCAGAATAGAGGACCCAGAAATAAATCCACACCGTTACAGCCAACTGATTTTTAACAAAGATCTTAAGAACATTTACTGGGGAAAAGACAGTCTATTCAATGAATAGTGATGGGGAAACTGCATATCTGATACAGTTTGGCTGTGTCCTCACCCACGTCTCATCTTGAACTGTAGTTCCCATCATCCCCACAGGTCATGGGAGGGACCTGATGGGAGATAATTGAATCATGGGGGTGGTTACTTCCATGCCATTCTCGTGATAGTGAGTGAGTTCTCACGAGATCTGATGGCTTTATAAGGGGTTTTCCCCCTTTGCTCTGCACTTCTCCTTGCTGCCACCACGTGATGAAGGATGTCTTTGCTTTCCCTTCCACCATGATTGTAAGTTTCCTGAGGCCTAACCAGCCATGCTGAACTGTGAGCCAATTAAACCTCTTTCATTTATAAATTATTCAGTCTTGGATGTGTCTTCATTAGCATGAGAATGGACTAATACAATATCCATACACAGAAGAATGAAACTAAACCCTGTCTCTCACTATATAAAAAAAAGTAAAATGAATAAGACTTAAATATAATATTCCAAACTATGAAACTATTAGAAGAAATCAGAGGGGAAATGCTTCAGGACATTGGAACAGGCAAAGATTTTATGGATAGGCCTGCAAAAGCACCTGCAACAAAAGCAGAAATAGACAAACGGGATTATATCAAACTAAGAAGCTCCTGCATGGCAAATGAAGCAATCAACAGAGTGAAGAGACAACCTAAAGAATGGGAGAAAATATTTGCAAACTATTCATCCAACAAGGAATTAGAATCCAGAATATACAAGGAACTTAACAGCAAAAAATAATAATCTGATTTTAAAATGGGCAAATGAACTAAACAGATATCTCTCAGAAAAAAAAAATATACAACTGGTCCACCAGTATACAAAAAAATGCTCAACATCACTAATCATCAGGGAAATGCAAATCAAAACCACAAGGTATCATTTAGATAATAGTCATTAGAAACACTGTTATCAAAAAGACAAAAAAAAAAAAAAATATGGAGAAAGGGGAACTCTCATACACTGGTTGATAGGAATGCAAATTAGTACAGCCACCGTGGAAAACAGTATGGTGGTCCCTCAAAAAACTAAAAATAGAACTACCTTAAGATCTAGCTATCCCCAAGGAAGAGAAATCAGTATGTTAAAGAGATTATCCACACCCCCATGTTTATTTCAGCACTATATGCAATAGCCAAGATATGGAACCAAACTAAGTGCCCATTAAGAAATAAATGGATAAAGAAAATGTGGCCTATATATACAATGGAATACTATTCAGCCGTACAAAGAATGAAATCCTGTTATTTACAGCAATGTGGAGAAGCCTGGAGGACATTATGTTCAGTGAAATAAGCCAGGCACAGAAAAACAAATGCTGCATATTCTTACTCTTATGTGGAAGCTAAATAGTTGATCTCATAGAAGCAGAAAGTAGAAGTATGGCTACTAGAGGGAAGGAGAAAACAGGGAGAGGTTCGTTAATGGATGCACAACTATGGCTAGATAGGAGGTACAAGTTCTAGTGTTCTGCAGCACTGTAGTGTGACTGTAAACAACAACTTACTGTATATTTTCAAATAGCTAGATGATTTTGAATATTCCCAAAGAAGTGATAAATGTTTGAGATGATGGATATGCTAATTACTCTGATTTGATCACTACACATTGTATACATGTATCAAGATGTACCCCATAAATATGTACAATTATTTGTCAATTAAAAATAATAAAAGAAAAAATTAAAAATAAAAGAGGAAGAGCTGATGATCAAAACTTGTCCCTCAAATTGCAAATCCCTAAGCTGAGATTTACCAACGTAGACTGAAAATCAAAGTGAGGCGTGTCTTAATCCAGTCGGGTTGCTATAACGAAATACCATAAACTGGGTAGCATATAAACAACAGAAGTTTGTTTCTTCCAGTTCTTCAGGCTGATTTGTGAAGGCCTGATTTGTGGTTCATAGATGGAGCCCTCTTGCTGTGTCCTCCATGGTGAAAAGGGCTCATTAGCTCTCTGGGGTCTCTTTTATAAGGGCACCAATCTGAATCATGATGTCTCCGTCTTCATTAACCACCTTCCAAAGTCCCCACACCTCCTAATACCATCACCATGTGGGTTAGGCTTTCAGCATATTAATCTGGGGGTGACACAAACACTTAGATCATAAACTTGATAGCCTGCACTTATGAACAGACACAGAAAAAGGTTTAACTTTTTTCTGTATGGCATTTAAATGATGCCTGTTTCGTGAATGACATGCAGTGTGAAACTGTAGGAAATAAAATGGAAGTAGAGGACATAGGCCCCATCCTTAAAGTGTTTACAGTCTAGTTGGGGGAGAAAGACATTCATCCAATGAACAGCTAGCGACCCAAACACCTATCTGAGAACTACCTGACTGCATTCATCATGTATATCATCTTCACCTTTCCAAAACGCTTACATAAATAGTACTTTCTCATGACAATTCTGTCAAGTGAGAAGAATAGATAATGTCCTCATTGCTTAAGTGGGGAAAGTTGGATGGCTGGTCTATGTTATTCAGCAGGTTAATGAAGAGTCGTGGTTGCAACCAGCTATTCTGAGTCCTAGATACATTGAGGTAAAACATCACCCAGAGAACCCCAGAGGATGAATCTTCCAGCAGTTTCTCTTTTGTTCCTTAGCAAGGGCTCCCCAGAGTTCATTTTAAAAACAATATGGATTTTTCTTCTGGTTATGCTGAAGTAGTTGGCAGCAGACCACTCTCTAGCCCAAAACAACTAGAAAAGCTAAATAAAACAAAGCAAAATAAAAGAATTAGTTTCAAGGCATTGGAGAGCTGACAAAACAACCAAAACTGGGAAGAGGAGAATATTCTGAAAAGGAGGACAGCTCAGAGATTTCAACCAATAGATTGCATTTGTTTTTGTTTTTCCTGGGGTCATTACTGATTCTGAGCATAGGGAAAGAGGCTGATAACCTGGAATTTGCTTCTAGTGGGAAGATGGCTGCTGAGGGGCATAAAAGCCAACAGAGACATTTGCAGTGAGGAGAGGGGCTGATGAGATGACTGAGAAAGGTGGGCAAGAATACCGAGCTGGACACAGAGCTCAGTACATTGGTTAAAAATCTAAAGCTGTGCCTTAGAGGTTAAAAAACTAAGCTGGAAGCCTACAGATGAAAACAAAACAAAACAAAAAACAGGGAAAAGTTGTCTGAAGTCATACCATGCTACAACACAGTGATTAGAGTTTAGGATCTATCTAGGAGCCAAGTAAACCAGAGACAGACTTCACCATACCAAAATTGCAACTGGCCTTGAATCAGTTTGTTCCCTAATGTGATTAGTTGATCAGTTCCCACTCTGTCTAGCAGAGGAAAGATGAACTCTTTCAGGATGAAGTTAACATTACATGGAACCTCTACTGTGTGTGTATGTGTATATGTGTACACATGGAGTCTCGTATTCTATTTAAAAAGTTACTGGGTATGCCAAGAAACAGGATGACTAATAATAAGAGAAAAAATAGATAACAGAAACATACCTACAAGGGATACAGATGTTAGTGTTAGTACACAAGGATCTTAAATATGATTATGATGCTAAAGACTATAAAGAAAGGGTAGAGAAAATAGAAAATTAAATGTTTCACCAAAGAGTTGGAATCAATTACAGATTTTTTGAAAAGCAGACCTTTAAAACTTTTAGAAAAAAAGTATAGGTAAATGTCTTTCTGGCCTTGTAGTAGGGAAAAATTTCTTAATACACTAAAAGCACTAACCTCAAAAAGAAAAGTTTGACAGATTCAACTGCATTAAGAGTTTTTAAACTTCTGCTCAGAAAGACACTTTTAAAAAAGCAAATAATCAAAATATGCATATAATGAATAAACTATTCTAATTGGAAATATATTCTTAAATTTCTATAAGATGGTAAGAAACAAACAACCTAGTTGGGGAAAAAAGATTTTCTGAATTATACACATATGGCTAATAAAGTGAAGATATGCTCAACTGCACTAGTAATCAGGGAAATTCAAATCAACAAACGGAGATGTCATGTTTTTGCTAATTTGATTTATAAAAATTGAAGATTTTGTTTTTAGGTCTGGCTATCAGTGGGCACTCCATGCCTATATTTTATTTTTATTTTATTATTTTTCCATATGTTACTGGGGTACAGGTGGTATTTGGTTACATGAGTAAGTTCTTTAGTGGTGATTTGTGAGATTTTAGCACATTCATCAACTGAACAGTATACACTGCACCATATTTGTAGTGTTTTATCTCTCACCACCCTCCTAGCTTTTCCCCCTAAGTCCCCAAAGTCCTTTGTATCATTCTTATGCCTTTGCATCCTCATAGCTTAGCTCCCACATATCAGTGAGAACATACGATGTTTGGTTTTCCATTCCCGAGTTACTTCACTTAAAATAATAGTCTTCAATCACATCCAGGTCATTGCAAATGCTGTTAATTTATTCCTTTTTATGGCTGCATAGTATTCCATCATATATATACCACAGTTTCTTTATCCACTTGTTGATTGATGGGCATTTGGGTTGGTTCCATGATTTTGCTATTGTGAATTGTGCTGCTTTAAACATGCATGTGTAAGAATATTTTTTGAATTATGATTTCTTCTCCTCTGGGTAGATACCCAGTAGTGGGATTGCTGGATCAAATGGTAGTTCCACTTTTAGTTCTTTAAGGAATCTCCACTTGTGGCTGTACATTCCCATGAGCAGTATAGAAGTGTTCCCTGTTCACCACATCCACACCAACATCAACTCTTTTTTGTTTGATTATAGCCATTCTTGCAGGAGTAAGGTGGTATCACATTGTGGTTTTGATTTGCATTTCTCTGATCACTAGTGATATTGAGCATTTTTTCATATATTTGTTGGCCATTTGTATATCTACTTTTGAGAATTGTCTATTCATGTCCTTAGCCCACTTTTTGATGGGATTGTTTGTTTGTTTGTTTGTTTTCTTACTGATTTGAGTTAGTTGTAGATTCTGGATATTAGTCCTTTGTCAGACGTATAGATTGTGAAGATTTTCTCCCACTCTGTGGGTTGTCTGTTTACTCTGCTGACTGTTCCTTTTGCTGTGCAAAAGTTCTTTAGTTTAATTATGTCCCAGCTATTCATCTTTGTTTTTAATGCACTTGCTTTTGGGTTCATGGTCATGAAATCCTTGCCTAAGTCGATGTCTAAAAGGGTTTTTCCAGTGTTATCTTCTAGAATTTTTATGGTTTCAGGTCTTAGGTTTAAGTCCTTAATCATGAGTTGATTTTTGTATAAGGTGAGAGATGAGGATCCAGTTTAAGTCTCCTACACGTGGCTAGCCAATTATCCCAGCACCATTTGTTGAAACGGATGTCCTTTTCCCACTTTATGTTTTTGTTTGCTTTGTCAAAGGTCAGTTGGCTGTGAGTATTTGGGTTTATTTCTGGGTTCTCTATTCTGTTCCATTGGTCTATGTGACTATATTTGTACCAGTACCACACTGTTTTGGTGACTATGGCCTTAGAGTATAGTTTGAAATCAGCTAGTGTGATGCCTCCAAATTTGTTTTGTTGTTGTTGGTTTGTTGTTGTTTTTTTTTTTTTTGCTTAGTCTTACTGTGGCTATGCAGGGTCTTTCTGGTTCCATACAATTTTTAGAATTGTTTTTTCAAATTCTGTAAAAAGTGATGGTGGCATTTTGATGGGGATTGCACTGAATTTGTAGATGCTTTTGGCAGTATGGTCATTTTCCAATATTGTTTCTACCCATCCATAAGCATGAGATGTATTTCCATTTGGTCATGTCATCCATGATTTCTTTCAGCAGTGTCTTGTAGTTTTCCTCGTAGAGGTCTTTCAACTCCTTGGTTAGGTATGTTCCTAAGTTTTTTGGTTGTTTTTTTTTCTTTTTCAGCTATTGTGAAAGGGGTTGAGTTCTTGATTTGATTCTCCACTTGATCACTGTTGGTGTATAGAAGAGCTACTGATTTGTGTACATTAATCTTTTATCTGGAAACTTTGCTAAATTATTTTTTAGTTCTAGAAGCTTTCTGGAGGAGTCCTTAGGGTTTTCAAAATAAATGAACATATTATCAAACAAATGAACATATCAGCAAACAGTGACAGTTTGACTTCCTCTTTCCCAATTTGGATGCCCTTTATTTCTTTCTCTTGTCTAATTGCTCTGACTATGACTTCCAGTACTATGTTGAAGAGGAGTGGTGAGAGTAGGCATCCTTGTCTTGTTCCAGTTCTCAGAAGGAATGCTTTCAACTTTTCCCCACTGAGTATCATGTTGGCTGTTGTATGCTGATTTTGCTGAGAGTTTTAATCATAAAGAGATGCTAGATTTTGTTGAAACTTTTTTCTGCACCTACTGAGCTGATCATATGATTTTTCTTTTTAATTCTGTTGATGTGGCATATCACATTTATTGGCTCGTGTATGTTAAACCATACCTGCATCCCTGGTATGAAACCCACTTGATCATAGTGGATTATTTTCTTGACATGTTGTTGGATTCAGCTAGCTGGTATTTTGTTAAGGATTTTAGCATCGATGTTTATCAAGGATATCAGTCTTTAGTTTTTCTTTTTGTTATGTCCTTTCCTGGTTTGGTAATCAGGTGATGCTGACTTCATAAAATGAATTAGGGAGGGTTTCTTCTTGCTCTATCTTGTGGAATAGTGTCAAAAGGATTGGTACCGAATCTTCTTTGAATGTCTGGTAGAATTCTGCTGTGAATCTGCCTGATCCTGGACTTTTTTGGTTGGTCATTTTTAAATTACCATTTCAATCTTGCTGCCTGTTATTGGTCTGTTCAGGGTATCTAATTCTTTCTGATTTAAGCCAGGATGGTTGTATTCTTCCAGAAATTTATCCATTTCTTCTAAGTTTTCTAGTTTATGTGGATAAAGGTGTTCATTG
Organism: Chlorocebus sabaeus; assembly: GCF_047675955.1. Lineage (NCBI taxonomy): Eukaryota > Metazoa > Chordata > Mammalia > Primates > Cercopithecidae > Chlorocebus > Chlorocebus sabaeus. Next base: position 25,365,543 of record NC_132911.1, on the reverse strand, counting down.
TAGCCTTGAATGATCTTTTATATTTCAGTGGTGTCAGTTGTAATATATCCTGTTTCGTTTCTTAGTGAGGTTCTTTGGATTTTCTCTTTTCTTTTCTTGGTTAATCTTGCTAATGGTCTATCAATTTTATTTATCTTTTCAAATAACCAGCTTTTTGTTTCATTTATCTTTTGTATTTTTTGTTTCAATTTCATTTAGTTCTGCTCTGATCTTGGTAATTTCCTTTCTTCTGCTGGGTTTGAGTTTGTTCCTATTTCTCTAGTTCCTTGAGGTGTGACCTTAGAATATCAGTTTGTACTCTTTCAGTCTTTTTGATGTAGGCACTTAGGGCTATGGACTTTCCTCTTAGCATTGTCTTTGCTGTATCCCAGAGGTTTTGAAAGGTTGTGTCATTATTGTATTCAGTTTGAAGAATTTTTAAATTTCCATCTTGATTTCATTTTTGACCCAATGCTCATTCAAGAGCAGGTTATTTAATTTCCATGTATTTGCATGGTTCTGAAGGTTTCTTTTGGAGTTGATTTCCAGTTTTATTCCACTGCAGTCAAAAAGAGTGCTTGATATAATTGCAATTTTCTTAAATTTATTGAGGCACGTTTTATGGCCTATCAAATGGTCTATCTTGGAAAAAGTTCCATGTGCTGTTGAATAGAATGTGTATTATGCTGTTGTTGGATTAATTGTTCTGTATATATCTGTTAAGTCCATTTGTTCCAAGGTATAGTTTACATCCATTGTTTCTTTGTTGATTTTCCGTCTTGATGACCTGTCTAGTGCTATCAGTGGAGTATTGAAGTCCTCCACTATTACTGTGTTGCTGTCTATCTCCTTTGTTAGGTCTATTGGTAATTGTTTTACAAATTTGGGAACTCCTGTGTCTGGTGCATATATGTTTAGGATTGTGATATTTTCGCTGTTAGAGAAGGCCTTTTACCATTATATAATGACCCTCTTTGTATTTTAACTGCTGTTGTTTTAAAATTAATTTTATCTAATATAAGAATAGCTACACCTGCTTGCTTTCAGTGCATTTGCATGAAATGCCTTTTTCCACCCCCTTAAGTATATGAATCCTTATGTGTTAGGTGAGTCTCCTGAAGGCAGCAGAGGGTAGGTAAGTTCTGATTCATTCTGCAATTCTGTATCTTTTAAGTGGAGCATTCAGGCTATTTACATTCAATGTTAGTATTGAAATGTGAGATACCATTGCATTCATCGTGCTCTTTGTTTCCTGTGTACTTTGGTTTTTTTGTTTTTGCTTTTTAACATGTATTTTTGTCTTATAGGTCTTGTGTGATTTATGCTTTAAAGTTCTGTTTTGATGTGTTTCCAAGTTTTATTTCAAGATTTAAAGCTCCTTTTTACCAGTTCTTGTAGTGGTGGCTTGGTAATGGTGAATTCTCTCAGCATTTGTTTGCCTGAAAATGACTGTATCTTTCCTTCATATATGATGCACAGGTTTCACTGGATACAAAATTCTTGGCTGATAATTGTTTTGTTTGAGGAGGCTGAAGATAAGGCTCCAATTCTTCCTAGTTTGTAGGGTTTCTGCTGAGAAATCTGCTGTTAATCTGTTAATCTGCCAGGTTTTCCTTTATAAGTTACCTGGTGCTTCTGTCACAGAGCTCTTAAGATTCTTTCCTTTGTCTTAACTTTGGATAACCTGATGACAATGTGCCTAGGCAAAGATCTTTTTATGATGAATTTTTCAGGTGTTCTGTGTTTCTTGTATTTGGATATCTAGGTCTTTAGCAAGGCCAGGGAAGTTTTCCTTGATTATTCCCCTGAACATGTTTTCCAAGCTTTAAGAATTCTCTTCTTCCTCAGGAATGCTCATAATTCTTAAGTTTGGTCATTTAACATAATCCCAGGATTCTTAGAGGCTTTGTTCATAATTTCTTATTCTTTTTTGTCTTTGTTGGATTGGGTTAATTAGAAGACCTTGTCTTCGAGCTCTGCATTTCTTTCTTCTACTTGTTCCATTCTATTGCTGAGACTTTCCAGATAATTTTGCATTTCTAAAAGTGTATCCAAAGTTTCCTGAAGTTCTGATTGTTTAAGCTATCTATTTCCTTGAATATTTCTCCCTTCACTTATTGTACCATTTTTTGGATTTCCTTGCATTTGGCTTCACCTTTCTCGGGTCCCTCCCTGATTAGCTTAGTAACTAACTTTCTGAATTCTTTTTCAGGTAAATCAGGGATTTCTTCTTGGTTTGGATCAATTGCTAGGGAAACAGTAATTTTGGCGGGGGGGGGGGGGGGGGGCGCTGTTGAAGAGCCTTGTTTTATCATTATTACCAGGGTTGGTTTTCTGGTTCCTTCTCATTTGGGTAGGCTCTGTCAGAAGAAAGGTCTAGGGCTGAAGGCTGTTATTCAGATTCTTTTGTCCCACAGGGTGTTCTCTTGATGTAATACTCTTCCTCTTTCCCTATGGATGTGGCTTCCTGTGAGCTGAACTGTGATTGTTGTCTCTCTTCTGAGTCTAGCCACCCAGCGAGTCTATCTGGCTACCAGTTAGTACTGGGGGTTGTCTGCACAGAGTCCTGTAATGTGAACTGGTCTCTCAGTCGTGGATACCAGCGCATGTTCCAGTAGAGGTGGCAGGGGTGTGCAATGGATTCCATGAGGGTTCTTAGCTTTGGTGGTTTAATGTTCTGTTTTTGTGCTGGTTGGCCTCTTGCCAGGAGGTGGCACTTTCCAGAAAGCATCAACTGTAGTAGTATAGAGAGGGACTGGCAATAGGCTAGGCTCTAGAGCTCCCCAAATTATATGTCCTTTGTCTTCTGCTACCAGCGTGGATAGGGGAAGGCCCATCAGGTGGGGGTGGCGCTAGGTGTGTCTGAGCTCAGATTCTCCTTGAGCAGGTCTTGCTGCGGCTGCTGTGGGGGATGAGGGTGAGTCCCAGGTCACTGGAGTTGTGTTTCTAGGAGGATTATGGCTGCCTCTGCTGAGTCATACATGTTGTCAGGGAAGCAAGAGAAAGCTGGCAGTCACAGGCCTCACCCAGCTCCCACACAAACCAAAAGGCCAGTCCTACTCCCACCGTGCCCCCACCAACAGCCCAAGTCCGTTTCCAGGTGGAGGGCGTGATGGGCTTGAAAACTTGCCCCAGTCAACCTGCCTCCCCAGCTGAGAACGAAAAGGGTTTGTTTCTTTCCCCACCTGTGGAGTCTGCACACTGGATTTGTGCCCTCACCCAGGTTCTGGCCAGGGGGCTTCTCATCCCATTCAAATTCTTACAAAGTTCAGCTACAGGATTCCTTCTCCTGGTGGAGTTTCACCACCTGTTCCTCTCGTCATCCTCCTGATGGATCCCTGTGGTTCCAGCAGGAATGGCCTGTTAGGGGACACAGTGAGCTCCCAGGGCCTTTCTGATGCTTCATCAACCCCTGTATTTTGCTCAGTTCTCTAGATTGACTCAGCTCCAGGTAAAGTCAGAAACTTCTCCCGCAAATGGACATTTAGCTTCTCCTGTGGGTGTGTGTGTTCACGAGAGGAGGGTCTCCCTTTTCCACCTCCACAGTTGGGGTTCGCACAGTATTTGGGGTGTCTCCTGGGTCCCACAGGAGCAGTCTGTTTCCTTCAGAGGGTATATGGGTCCTCTTGGGTTTGCTGGTTTGTTCTTGCAGTCGATCCGGAGCTAAAATTCACAATGCCAGCTTCCGCAAGCTGCTCTGTCCGGAGCTGCAATCTAGTCCTAACACACATTGACCATGACAATCAAATTGAAGACATTTTTTGCCAAACATACTGTTTTGGCAAAAATGCGTGTCAATAGGATCCCCTTGTGTAACTGTTGGGAGTGCAAACTGATACAGTCATATTACAAAACAATACAGCATTATCATGTAAAAGAAAGTTCTTATACTCCACAACTCAGTAATTCTACTCCTAGACATATATCCAATAAAACTTTAGTATGTGTGTCTCAAGAGATAGGTACGAAAATGTCATAGCAGCACTATTCATAATACCAAAAAACTAGAAATAGCCTAAATGTCAGGGGGAAAAAAATTGACAGGGAAAAGTTAAATGGGTTTATTCACAGAATGGAATATTTCAGAGAAATGAAAATGAAAAATTAAAACTACATAAATGACCTGGATGAATCTTAAAATGTCACATGAAAAAGAAAATCCCAGAGAATTACATATAGTAAGATACCCCTTTTATAAAGTTCAAAATCAAGCAAGATCAAATCATGTATTATAGAGACATACATATATATGCAATAAAATACTTTTTAAAGCAGGAGAATGCTAAATAAGATTCAAGTTAGAGATTATTCCTCAGAAGCAGGGAGACATGCAAGTGGGATTAGAAAGAAGTCCATAAAAGGATGTATGTTTTTGGTAATAATTTAGTTCTTAAGTTCTTAAATCTTCATTGGATATTACATATTAAGTGCCATGTCTCTATCTGCACAGATCTAGATATCTATCAATATATATCTATCCAGATATATATAGTATTATATATATAGTATTCATGAACCATGAATTATAATATATACATGATATGTATTATGAATATATAATGACCAAAAAATTCTAAGATTAATAATGTATAAAGAGGCATAACCATATATGCAATAGAGTTTTTTCTTTAATCATGAGAACATTAGGAAAACCTTAAGCCAGTAAGTTTTGAAGCTTAGATGAAATGGGTAATTTTCTAGAAAAACCTAAATTCTAAAAATTATCTCGAGAAGAGAATTTAAGGAGTTTCACCCCTTCAATATGTCAATATCCTTTAAATGCCTGTGCATAGTGGCTCACACCTGTGATCCCAACACTTTGGGAGGCCAAGGCGGGTGGATTACTTGAGGTCAGGAGTTCGAGACAAGCCTGGCCAACATGGCGAAATCCCATCTCTACTAAAAATACAAAAATTAGCTGGGTGTGGTGGTGGGTGCCTGTAGTCCCAGCTACTTGGGAGGCTGAAGCAGGAGAATCGTTTGAACCTGGGACTCTCAAAACAAAAAATCCTTTACAATAATTTAATAAAATATTTCTTTACCCTCACAAAAACATTACTATTCTAAGTGGTTTCATAGCTTAGATTTTTTAGACATTCAAGAAATATTCTCTTATGTAAACAGGTTTAGTAGGTGGGGAGAAGTTATACAACTCATTTTATAGGTTTGATATAAAATTGTCCCAAACTGAACAAAAATAAGATCATATAACTCAAACACATTTATAAGCACATATGCAAAATGTTTAAGCTATTAGCCAATAAAATTCAATATATATTCCAAGAATGCAAGGATGTTTCAGCATCAGAAAATCTTTTCATATATTCCTACCATATTAACAATTTATAGAAGGAAAACCATATAATCTTTATCATAAATGCAGAAAAGAGATTTGACAAAATTCAACAACATTCACAATTTTTTTTTTTCAGGCGGAGTCTCGCTCTGTTGCCCAGGCTGGAGTGCAGTGGCGCGGTCTCGGCTCACTGCAAACTCTGCCTCCCAGGTTCATGCCATTCTCCTGCCTCAGCCTCCTGAATAGCTGGGACTACAGGCGCCCGCCACCATGCCCAGCTAATTTTTTGTATTTTTAGTAGAAACGGTGTTTCACCATGTTAGCCAGGATGGTCTCAGTCTCCTGACCTCGTGATCCACCCACCTCGGCCTCCCAAAGTGCTGGGATTACAGGCGTGAGCCACCGCGCCCGGCCAGCATTCACAATTTAAAGAAAAAAAAATTTCCAGTAAACAAAGACTAGAAGGAAATTTCTTTAAGAACTGTATCCAAAACCTAAAGCAAATATTATTCTAATTAAAGCCAAGAACAAAACAATGATTCTCAATATCAAGTCTACTATTAATATTGCACTAGATATTCTAATTACAAGAACAAAATTTAAGAATTGTAAAGGAAGATACATCACTCACATTATCTGTAGGAGATACAGTTTTCTACATTGAATATCAAATCTGCAGGCAAAATAATAAAGATTCAGCAAGAACACTGGATAAGAGATTGACATATAAAATTCATAGCAAGCAGAGCACAATGGCTTAATCTCAGCTACTCAAGAAGCTGAGTTGAGAGGATCCCTTGAGCCCAGGGGTTTGAGACTGTAGCGAGCAGTGAGCTATGATGAGGTCACTGCACTCTAGCCTGGGCAACAGAGCAAGACCCCTCATCTCTAAAATTAAAATAATAAAAAATAAAATTCATGACAGACAGGATAGCAGCACTAACAAATGTTGTTGGCCTGCTCTTATGAATACATATCCCATAGAAGCTAGGGAGAAATTAGTGAATCAGAGTGGTTAAACAAATAAAATGCTAGCAACTCCAGAGCAACAGGGTGTGATTGGGGTCCTGGTGAGGCTGTGAGTCAGCATGAACCAGCATGACAAGTATAAAAGTCAACACGAAAAGTGGGCTGGATAGCACAGGGAGAATGAGGGAAAGTTTGCATATTTTTTGTTTTTTTGAGACAGGGTCTCACCTGTTACCCAGACTGGAGTGCAGTGGTGCAATCACGGCTCATTGCAGCCTCGACCTCCCAGGCTCAAGCAATCCTACCCCTTCAGCCTCCTGATTAGCTGGGACCACAGGCAAGAGCCACCACATGTGGCTAATTTTTTGTAATTGAGACGAGGTTTCACCATGTTGCCCAGAGTGGATGGAAAGTTTTTTAACATGCTTTTCATCTCTCCAGGGCTAGTGTCTTTATTGCTGCAGGCAGAACCTCATATGTAACATCAAATACAGCAGCAGTGTGGAGTCCCAGCCCAGCAATAAAGGGAGAGTGAAAATCAGGGTGGTGCATCAGACTCTCCAGAAAGGACGGCAGCTAACCACTCAGGTTTCCCCCAACACCCAACCACCTACATCTCAGTACCTACAGGATTACAATTCCTGAAAAAGCACAGCCAGGGCAAAGAGAGAGACAAGCAACAGAGCTGAAGCATTTCTCCTCTGGAGAGCGCACACGCTGGGACCTGAACTCTAACTCCTTTCCTGGGGTTTGCTTCATGAACCAAGAAGATCAAACTTCCCCAGGAGACTGTGCGTTTGCTAGAAACAATCACAAGACATCTTCATGGCGGTTATAAGAAAGAAGGCAACCTGGACAAATTAAACGAAAGAGCAAGCGGCAGAAGAGAGCAAGAATTTAAAATACATATCAGTGAGACAAGAGAAGTTGTTCAAAACATGAAAGAGGAACATAAAAGAGGACACTTTCAACACTGGAGGAGGAAGAAGTCATGAAGAATCATCTGCACATACTACGTATGAGAAATAAGATGGAAAGAATTCAGTTAATAGCATGAAAGGAGACATAATCATTTTAAGATCATATTAAAGAACTTTTCCTATAAAGTGTTAACAAAAAATATACATATATTGAAATGCTGGGGAAAGAAAAAAAACACAAAATAAAATACAAAAAACACAGTTGAGAAGAAATAGTTAGATTTTTCAGATTTCAAAAAATATCACTTTCAGATTAAAAATAAGTGCAGAGTAAATATAAAACTCTCCTGCACAAAATAAAATTATAAAACTTCAGAACATTAAAGTCAAAGAGATATTTCCAAAAGATTTCAGAAAAAAGCAGCTCACCTACTGAAAAGCAAGAATCACTTTGACATCAGACTAATTACAAGACCAAAGGCAGGCAGCAATAGAGAAATATTTTCAAAATGTTGGAAGAAATTATCTTAAAGCCTAGAACTTTATATCCACAGAAACCACCATTTAGATATAAGCACATAATAAAGGTTTTTTTTTTTTTTTTTTTTTTTTTTTTTTGGCATAAAATGGTTTGCTACAAATACTTCTTCGGAAATATTCTTAGAGAAAGTATTCCAGTAAGAAAAGTAAGTAGTTCAGGAGAATAGTTATAATATAAAGGAAGTGAGAGACTGGACTAGCTGGAATTTCCTAGGCCGACTAAGAATCCCTATGCCTAGCTGGAAAGGTGACCGCATCCACCTTTAAACACGCGGCTTGCAACTTAGCCCACACCTGACCAATCAGAGAGCTCACTAAAATGCTAATTAGGCAAAACAGGAGGTAAATAGCCAATCACCTATTGCCTGAGAGCACATTGGGAGGGACAAGGATCTGGATATAAACCCAGGCATTGGAGCTGGCTGTGGCAACCCCCTCTAGGTTCCCTCCCCTTATGTGGGAGCTCTGTCTTCACTCCATCTCACTCTATTAAGTCTTGCAACTGTAGTCTTCTGGTCGGTGTTTTGTTAAGGCTGGAGCTGAGCTTTCGCTTGCCGTCCACCACTGCTGTTTGCGCTGTGGCAGACTCACCGCTGAATTCCATCCCTCTGGATCCAGCAGAGTGTTCGCTGTGCTCCTGATCCAGGAGCCCATTGCCACTCCCAGTCAGGCTAAAGGCTTGCCATTGTTCCTGCACAGCTAAGTGCCTGGGTTCATCCTAATCAAACTGAACACTAGTCACTGGGTTCCATGGTTCTCTTCTGTGACCCACGGCTTCTAATAGAGCTATAACACTCACTACATGGCCCAAGATTCCATTCCTTGGAATCTATAAGGCCAAGAACCCCAGGTCAGAGAACACGAGGCTTGCCACCATCTTGGAAGTGGCCCGCTGCCATTTTGGAAGTGGCCCGCCACCATCTTGGGAGCTAGGACCCCTGTAACAGAAGGATTGACTGTAATAAATGTACTGTATATCCATTACAACTCAGAATTAAAATTCTACATAACAACAACAAAATAAAGAGAGTAATGAGTATAAGGAAAGAGAGAAATAAATTATAAACCATTTCACATGTGCCTAGATGCACACATTTTAAAGAAAATATTAGCTAACTGAAGCCAACATATGGATCTTGATCAATAGATTTTATCCTAACTAGTAAGGGTGATTTAACATTAGAAAATCTATCGGTATAATTTACCACATCAAAGGTAGATGCAGAGAAAGCACTTCATAAATTAAATTAAAATACTTATTTATCCAGCCTGAGCAAAAAAGCAAGACCCTGTCTCTACAAAAAATTTTTAAATAAACTTAGCCAGGCATGGTGGCATGCACCTGTAGTCCCAGCTACTCAGGAGGCTGAGGCAGGAGGATCACTGGAGTGATCCTCACTGAGAATCCACTAAATTGGCCAACTAACATTCTAGCAGGATTTTTTTTTAGAAGCTTAACAACTTATTTTAAATTTTATATGTAAGAATGAAAGGTCGTGAAAAGCTAAATCAACTTTACAGTCTGTGTATACATTGGTGATTTATCAAGGAGGTGGTATCATAAATTGATGTAGAAGGAATGGATTGTCTAACTGATGGTGTTGGTAAAAACGGGCTCATGGGAAGAAGAACTCTTACCTCATACGATTTGCAAAAATCTATACCAAATCGATCAAAGATCAAAATGAGAATGTGAAACTATAAAGGTGATAAAGATGTTGAAGAAATCTTACCTAGGGGTGGAGCAGGGTACTTTTAAATGAGACGCCACAATCACAAATTTTAAGGTGAAATTTTAATGAAACTGACTATATCAAAATGAAAGAATTCTGTTCAATGAAATATACCATGCATGCAGTTAGTTTCTGGATGACAACTGGGAGGAAAAAAATATGTGTGTGTGTGTGTGTGTGTGTGTGTGTGTGTATGTGTGTGTGTGTATGTATATGTGAGTGTGTATATTTCATATGTTTTATATATATGGTATAGGATCTATATGGTTAAAAGCCAATAAAAGGTCATTACTGAGAATTAGAAAAGACTCTCACAAAATCATAAAGAAAAACATGGCACAACTAAAAGACAAATATTTGTAGGTGATATTCCTAAGAATGAGAGAAGGAAGTGAGCTTCCTAGGTCTTACAAGAGAATTCACTAAATTGGCCAGTTATAAAATAAATATGCATTATACTAGAAATACTCTGTTAGAAATATTATGAATTAAGATTCCATTCATGATAGGAACAACAACAAAATGAGATTCCCAGACATAAATATAATTTTTAAAAATTGCTTAATGCATAAGAAAACTTTACGGATTAAAGAAAAGATGGAACAAAATCATGTTTCTGGATGGGTAGATATGATTTCACAAGTTGTCAGTCAGTCATTATTTAATGAATGAATCAATGAGATTCTAACAAATCCTAAAAAGATCTTTCTGGAACCTGAGTTAATCATTTTTAAAGTTTATCTAGAAAAAGAAATGGAAGAGTCAATAAATCTTCTAAAAAAGAAGAAGGGTGGAATGACATTAGCAAATATTAAGACACATTAAAATTCTACAATAATGAAAAGTGTCCTTTCAGATAAACAGATAACTGAAACAAAAGACAAAGTCTAGAGTGGAGAATGGTATGTGTAAGAATTTGATATCAATAAAGGTGATGTTTAAAATTGTTCAAAGAAAGGAATTATTCAATAATAGCACTGAGAGAATTACCTAATTATTTGGGGAAAAAATAAAGGAGTATTAATTCTATCTCATCACATCTTCAGTATAAACCATAAGTTGAAATGTTAAAGTATTTGAAATAAAGTAACCTGAAAAAGCATATTAATCTTGTATACGTGTAAAGGCAGAATTTATCAAATAAGGAATATATTTCACATTAAATGAAAGATGTAAAAACTCTATATGTAAAAAATCAACAAAAATAAAGTTCACAGGCAGATGAAAACTGGGGAAATATTATTGTAATATATGGTAAAAAGTTAATATCTGCAATAAATAAATAGTTCTTACAAATGTAAATACAAAGATGAAAGATATAAGCCATCAAGTGACAAAAGAAGAAATATAAAGAATTTATGAGATGGAAGGAAATTTAACAAAGTACTGAAGTAAATGTAAATTAAACAACCATGAGGTGTAAATTGTTTTTAATATACTTTGAGTTCTGGGATACATGTGCAGAACGTGCAGGTTTGTTACACAGGAATACACGTGCCATGGTGGTTTGCTGCACCTATCAAGCCGTCATCTACGTTAGGTATTTCTACTAATGCTATCACTCTCCTAGCTTCCCACCACCCAGCAGGCCCCGGTGTGTGAAGTTCCCCTCCCTGTGTCCAAGTGTTTTCATTGTTCAACTCCCACTTATGAGTAAGGATATGCAGTGTTTGGTTTTCTGTTCCTGTGTTAGTTTGCTGAGAATGATGGTTTCTAGCTTCATCCATGTCCCTTCAAAGGACATGAACTCATCCTTTTTTAAGGTGGCATAGTATTCCATGGTGTATATGTGCCACATTTTCTTTATCCAGCCTATCATTGATGGGCATTTGGGTTGGTTCCAAGTCTTTGCTATGGTGAATAGTGCTGCAATAAAAATATGTGTGCATGTGTCTTTATAGTAGAATGATTTATAATCCTTTGGGTATATACCCAGTAATGGGATGGCTGGGTCAAATGGTATTTCTAGTTCTAGATCCTTGAGAAATCTCCACACTGTCTTCCACAATGGTTGAACTAATTTACACTCCCACCAACAGTGTAAAAGATTTCCTGTTTCACCATATCCTCTTCTGCATCTGTTGTTGCCTGACTTTAATGATCACTTTTCTAACTGGCATCAGATGGTATCTCATCGTAGTTTTGATTTGCATTTCTCTAATGACCAGTGAAGAGCTTTTTTTCATATGTTTGTTGTTTGCATAAATGCCTTGAGAAGTGTCTGTTTATATCCTTTGCCTACATTTTGATGGGGTTGTTTTTTTCTTGTAAATTTGTTTAAGTTCCTTGTAGATTCTGGATATTAGCCCTTTGTCAGATGGATAGATTGCAACAATTTTCTCCCATGTTGTAGATTGCCTGTTTACTCTGATGGTAGTTTCTTTTGCTGTGCAGAAACTCTTTAGTTTAATTAGATCCCATTTGTCAATTTTGGCTTTTGTTGTCATTGCTATTAATGTTTAGTCATGAAGTCTTTGCCCATGCCTATGTCCTGAATGGCATTGCCTAGGTTTTCTTCTAGGGCTTTTATGGTTGTAGGTCTTACATTTAAGTCTTTAATCCATCTTGAGTTAATTTTTGTATAAGGTGTAAGGAAGGGGTTCAATTTCAGTTTTTGGCATATGGCTAGCCAGTTTTCCCAACACCATTTATTAAATAGGGAATCCTTTCTCCATTGCTTGCTTGTGTCAGGTTTGTCAAAGGTCAGTTGGTTGTAGATGTGTGGCATTATTTCTGAGGCCTCCATCCTGTTCCAATGGTCTATATATCTGTTTTGGTACCAGTACCATGCTGTTTTAATTACTGGAGCCTTGTAGTACAGTTTAAAGTCAGATAGCATGATACCTCCAGATTTATTCTTTTTGCTTAGGATTGTCTTGGCTATATGGACTCTTTTGGTTCCATATGAAATTTAAAGTAGTTTTTTCTAATTCTGTGAAGAAAGTCAATGGTAACTGGATAGGGATCACATTGAATCTATAAATTACTTTGGACAGTATGGCCATTTTCACGATATTGATTCTTCCTATCCATGAACATGGAATGTTTTTCCAGTTGTTTGTGTCCTCTGTTATTTCCTTGAGCAGTGGTTTATAGTTCTCCTTGAAGAGGTCCTTCACATCCCTTGTAAATTGTATTCCTAGGTATTTTATTCTCTTTGTAGCAATTGTGAATGGGAGTTCATTCATGATTTGGTTCTCTGTCTGTTATTGGCATATAGGAATGCTTGTGATTTTTGAGGTGCAATTTTTTACCTATAAAACTGGTGAAGGGGATATGGGGAAATAGGAAATTTCACATAATATGGATGGGAGTGTAAATTTATTAAAAACAAAACAAAACAAAAATCTTTTTGCCAAGCTATTTGTGTGAAAAAACCATAACACTATGCACACTATTTGACTCAGTGATTCCATAACTACATTATAAAAATATAATGAGAGGTGCTGAGGCTTTGGGTCCAGGGATGTCTATCAGTTATGTATAATCATGAAATGTTCAAAACAAGCTAAGTGGTCAATAACAAATTGACTGCGTGACCTATTGAGAAGTTAGAACATACAGCAAACATTGAAAGTTACATTCTATGAAGAATTCTTGATTACAGAGAAAATATTCTAAATGTATTAAGAAAACAAAGTTAGAAGATGCTAGTATTTCATACTACATAAAAAACCCTAAAAGAATATATGCCAATATATTAACAAATTTGTATTACAGAGGGGACCTTACAGGTGATTTTTATTTCATCTTTATGATTCTATACACTTTGTAAATTTTCTACAAGGAACACATATTTTGTAATCAGAAATATATAATAAATGTTAGTTTTATAAATTACATTGGAGTGATGGAAACAAATTTATTTTCTGCTTCTACCAATGTATTCACATTTAAATATATTCAAGGAAAATATAGTATCAGGAATCATTAATAATTTATATATAGTGAGCCTGGAGAAGTATAAGCATTTCACTTGGCTTCTATTTTCACTCTGTCTAGTTTATTAATTGGTACAGGAAATCTAGCTGGGACCAACAGCTACAAACTCCAGGCCATGGATCAATTAGCTAAAACTCTGATAGTCATAGAGGCAAGCTGAATTTTTTTGGCCTCATTTTCTCATGAACACGTACTTATTTCAGTGTTGGCACATTCTGCACAGTTACTAAGAAACTGCTGCAGGTAAGTATGTAAAAACAGCCAGGGAACCATTATTCTCAACTACTTCAACTATTCCTTCCTTCATGCCTTCAATTATTCATTCTTCTCTATTGTAGTCCTTTATTTTATTATTCATTAAACACTTATATGTCACATGATGGGCTAGTTACTTGGAGGGATTGAAAATATAAATGCAACACATTCTGTACCTTAAAGCTCTAGTTAAGGCTTAAAAACTTTAAGTCTTGGAGGAGTAATAAAAACATATGCAAATAGCCACATACAAGTAAGAAGGAATGTTATGTGGTAAATACATGTAACAAAATTGATATGTGCTCAGTAATAGGAGTATTTCTGTCTGGTAATTGGAGAAAAGTATTCTAATCGTATAAATGCTGTCTGAGTTTAGTCTTAAAGGATAGATAGGAATTTGGTAGATTGGAGAGAGGGTGCTCTCTAGAAGGAAGGTGTTACTCCACAGGTGGCACTGTCTGATGCACATGTGGGTGAGGAGGGCAGGAAGAGCAGATCTGCTAGAAGGGAAGGATCTGAGATTGTGTGAAAAAGTCAGGTGGCAGCCAGAGATGGTGGAAAATCTTAAATTCTAGGGTAGGGAGTTTGATATGGACTTGATCAACAGTGAGAAATCATTGAAGGTTTTTGAAGAAGGAAGACATGTCATGATCAAACTCTACTTTAGGAATTTAGTCTGGCATCAGTATGCATTTGAGATCTCAAATTCAAGATGCTCAAAATTGCACTTAATTCTTCTCTTATTTTTCTTCTTTGCTTCTATGGCCTCTTACTTCCTTATTCCCTATCTCAGTTAACAACCATCATCTCTGCAGTAATTCAAATAATAAATTAGGGGTCATCCTTCATACTTACCACCTACCCACTCCTAATATCCAATAAACCATGAATTCTACATCAAACTATAAGTCGAACACCATGCTTGACACCATGCAAGAGTCTGGAGATACAATGGTATCTGAAGTCCAGAATTTACCATAAACAAGTTGGGCTTCAAAGGGCAGATTTGTAAATCTGAAAGCAGCTAAAATGATAGAACTAGAGTTCTGAAATAAGGGCAGGGAGTGAAGCTATAGATTTAAATTTCCATATAGAAATGACAGTTAAAGTCCTGGGATTAATATCAGATTACCCAGGAAATGAATGTAGAGGGAGAAGAGAAGATGGCCTACAGCTATATTCAGTGAGCAAGAGAAAGAAGGACCTCAAAGATATCGGAGAATAATTTACTGGAGAAACAGAAGAAAATGTAGGTTTGTGTGGTATCAGACTGAAAAAAGAGTTTCAAGAAAATGGAAGTAAGTAACAATGTGAAATGCTCCCAAAAGTTTAAGGGGAACGAAGAATAAATAGCCCATTAAATATGCAATTAGGAGGACATTGACAGACACTCATTAAAAGAGCAGTTTCTGTAAAGTACAAGCTGCTTTGGAGGAAACAAAATAATTAATGCAAAGAAGTAGAAGTACCCTGCATCTGTAAATATTCTTTTTAAAAATCAATTTAAGATCAGATGAACATAATTTAAGAGTACTACTTTAATGTTTTGAAAATATATTTACCCACATAGTCATTACCCCAATTAAGATACAGAACATTTCAGTCATTCACAGAAAGTTCCTGGGGGCTCTTTTGAAGTCAAATGCTCACAAGTTTTGGGTACCCAGTGATCCGATTTCTATTGCCATAGCTTAAATATACTAGTCCTAGACCTTCACGTAAATGGAATGATGTACTTATGCACTCTCTTTTGTGTCTAGTTTTTTCATGCAACTTAACTTTTTGAGATTAACTCCAGTGAAGAAAGTCATTTCTTCATTTTTATTACCGAGTAATAATCTACTGTATGGATATACCATAATATATGGTATTCCAAAAAGATTATTTGAAAATCAATGTTTCAATATTTTCTATTTCCATTTACCTCTTGATGAACATTTGAGTTTTTTCTAGTCTGGGGCTATTATAAATAAAGCTGCTGTGAAAATTCAAGATTTTATGCATGTATGTTTTTATCTGTCTTCAGAAAATAGCTAGGCTTAGAATTTCCAAGTCATTAAGTGGATGGGTATATAATTCTTTTCCAAAGTAGGTGTATTATATTACAACCCCACAAGGAATATATGAGAGTTCCAGTTGCTCCACATCATCCACAACACTTGGTATTTTCAGTTTTAAGACTTCAATCTAGTGAGTATTTGCTTTTATTTGCATTTTTCTGAGGAGTGGTGGCACGCATCCTTCATGTACTTATTGGTCATTTGTAAATCTTCTTCTCTGAGATTTCTGTTTAAATTGTTCGCATATTTGTTTCACTGGATTGTCTGGTTTATTATTGAATTATGAGAATGCCTTATATATTCAGGATACAAGTCTTTTGTCAGATATATTACTAAAGTTATTTTCTCCTGGTATGTGGTTGCCCTTTCATTTCCTTGTGTTGTTTGAAAATAAGTCATTAATTTTAATAAAGATCAACAAATAACTTAATATTTTAATAGTTTGCTTTTTGACTCCTGTTTAAGAAATTATTGCCTACCTTAAAGTCACAAAGGCTTTTTCTTATAATTTCTTCTAAAAGTTTTATAATATCTGCTTTTATGTTTAGGTATCTAATCAATTTCTTTATATGCACATCCAATTCATCCAGCATCATTTGTTGATAAGATTGTATTTCTTTGATGAATTATCTTCATATCTTCATTGCAAATAAATTGACTATAAACATGTGAGTGTATTTTTGGACTATTTTGTTTCATTGTTATGCTTTTTATCATTTTAACAATATAATTTAATAATATACTTTAATAATTTAATAATATAATTTCTTGATTACTGTAGCTTATAGTAAGCATTATAATAATTTAATAATATAATTTCTTGATTACTGTAGCTTATAGTAAGCATTAAGGTCACATAGCAAAAGCCTTTGATTTTTGTTTACAAATTTCTGTTGTATATTCTAACTCCTTTATATTTTCATACAGATTTTAGAATCAGTTTATCAATGGCTACAAAAAAAAACCTGCTGGGAGTTGGGTTAGTATTATGCTAAATCTTTAGATCAATTTGGGAACAGCTGAACTTAACAGGTGAGTATGCTAGTCCATGAATATGGTATAGTTGATTGAGTCTTTTAAAATTACTCTCAAAAATGTTTTAAAGTATGTATTATATTTTGCATCTCATTAATTTTACTCCAAAGTATTTAATGCTTGGAATGCTATTTTAAAGGGGAATATTTTAAAATTTTATTTTACCATTATGGGTTGCTTATATATAGGAATATAACTAAATTTTTATAGATTTCTGTTATCTGTGAACAAGGAGTTTTACTTCTGCCTTTCTTCAAAGACATTTGTATGTCTTATTACACTGGCCAAACTCCAGTACAATGTTGAATAAAAGTGGTAAGATAATGTATTCTAGCCTTTTTTCTTGTCTCAGGGGAAACACATTTAATATCTCATTATAAAGTATAATGCTAGCTATAGTTTTTCAATGGATGCTCTTTATCAGGTTGAGGAAATTCCATTCTATTCCTACTTTGCTGATAATTTTTAAAAATCATAAATAGGTTTTGAATTTTGTGGAATGCTTTTTAGGTATATGGTAGGCTGCATCTAAAATAGCCTCTGATGACCTCTGCATATTCACACTCTTTGTGTAACCCTCTCTCATTTGTGTATGAGCTGAACCATGTGACTTGCTTCTAAAGAACAGGATATGGCAAACAGGATGAAGATGTCATTTTTGGGATAAGGTAGTCAAAGACTGACTTTCCACTTGCTTGCACTCTCTCTCTTGCCCTCATTTGCTCCCTCCAGTGAAGCAAGAGGCCATGTTGTGAATTGCCTTAAGGAGAGGTCTCTGTGACAAGGAACTGAGGCTGACCTCCAAACAAGAGTCAGCAAGGAACCAAGGCCCTAAGTTCAACCACCCAAGGAACTAGATCTTTGCAAAAGCTCATGAGCTGAGAAGTGGAACCATCCTCAGTAATGCCAAAAGGTGACTGCAGCATCAATTGGTATCTTGTTTGTGGCCTTGTAAGAGACCTCGAGCTAGAGGCATCCAGTCAAGCTATATAATGGATTCACAGGAACTGTGAGATAATACATCCTCATTGCTTTGAGCCACTAAGTTTTGGGGTAATTTGTTATGCAGGAGTAGAAAACTAATAAATGTATCTATTGAGATGATCACACGATTCTTCATTTCAAGATGAATTATATTGGTTTCTTTTTTTTTGAGATGAAGTCTCACTCTTGCCCCCCAGGCTGGAGCGCAGTGGTGCGATCTAGGCTCACTGCAACCTCTGCCTCCTGGGTTCATGCAATTCTCCTGCCTCAGCCTCCCGAGTAGCTAGGATACGCCCAGCTAATTTTTGTATTTTTAGTAGAGATGGGGTTCCACCATGTTGGCCAGGCTGTTCTCGAACTCCAGACGTCAGGTGATCTGCCTGCCTTGGCCTCCCAAAATGCTGGGATTACAGGCGGAAGCCGCCGCACCGGACCCTGACTTCTTTAAAAAAGTGAACCAACCTTGCACACCTATTTGTTTATAAGATGTTTTCCTTTCAATATATTCACGGTTTTTTATTTGCTAATTTTTAAAAAAAGATTTGTATCTATGTTCATGAGGCTGTTGGTCTGTAAGTTTATTTTATTTTAATATCTTTGTCAGGTTTGGTATCAGATTTATGCTAGCCTTACAAAATGAGTAGGAAGGTATTCCCTCTGTTTGAAAAAAGAATTATGTGGCATCAGCAATATTTCTTCTCAAATACTTGACTGAATTCATCCATGAAACCATCTTGGCCTGCAGCTTTCTTTGTGGGAAGATGTTTAATTACAAATTCATTTTCTTTCATAGACACAAGGCTTTTCAAAGTTTCTAATTATCCTTGTATTAGTTTTGTAATGTGTTTCTTTTAAGAAATTTACCAATTTTATCTACATTGTCAAAGTTGTTGACATATGACAAAAGTTACTGGTCACAATATGCCCTTATTATCCTTTTAATGTCTATTCGATCTGTAGTGATATTATTCTCCTCATTCCTGATAAAGCAAATCTAAATTGTCTCTATTTGCTTATTAGCTTTGCTAGGTGGTTATCAATTTTATTAATCTTTTTAAATAAATATCTTTTTAGTGCTGTTAAATTTTATGTCATTTTCTATTTCATTAATTTCTAATCTTATATTTATCATTTACTTCCTTATACTTTGCATTTAATTTGGTCTTGTTTTTAGCTTGTGGTGGAATTTTAGATCACTGATTTTAAATCTTTATTTTTTTGATATAAGCATTAAGTCTATAAATTCTCCTCTGAGCACTCAGCTACATCCAACTTAATTTTAGAACCTGTCTTTTTTCATTCAACTGGAAATACTCAATTTGAATATCCTTCTTAGACTCATAAGTTATTGATATCTGGGTTATTTATTTTAGAAAATACTTGGCAATTTTGTAGGTATTATCTTATTATGAATTTCTCACTGAATTTTACTGTGGTTAGAGTAAACACTTCAATCTTTTGAAATTATGGTCCCTCCTGCCAAATGTTTCCAATGTACATGGTAGCATCGGGATATTATGTAAATATCAATTAGCTCAAGTTGGTTGATTGTATGATTTATATTTGCTGTATTCTTACTCACTGCTTTTCCAGATATTCTATAAATTCCTAAGAGTGCTAAAAATCTCCAACTATAATCATAGATTTGTTTTTAGTTCTGTCAGTTTTTGCTTTATGTATTTTGAAGTTTTATTTTTAGCAGCATATACACTTAGAATTCTTCTTTCTGAATTGACCCTTTTATCATAACATAATATGTTGATATTCATATATCCATATCAACTTCCCCTTGCTTACTCTTCAAGTGGTATATATTTCTCATCCTTTTACTTTTAGCTAATCTATATCCTACTACTTACTCTCATTTAGACAACATATCGTTGAGTTTTGCTTTTACAACCAGGCTGACCATTTCTGCCATTCCATTGGAGTTCTAAGTCCATATATAACTAAGGAAATTGTCAATATGGGTTGGGTTTATGTTACCACTTTGTTGTTTGTTTACTCTTTGTGCCATTAGCTTTTGTTTCTCTGCTCTTCTCTTCCTGCTTTCTTTTGGGTTATATTTTATGTTCTTTTATTCTATTGGCTC
This sequence comes from Chlorocebus sabaeus, assembly GCF_047675955.1. Lineage (NCBI taxonomy): Eukaryota > Metazoa > Chordata > Mammalia > Primates > Cercopithecidae > Chlorocebus > Chlorocebus sabaeus. The sequence continues at coordinate 25,345,738 of NC_132911.1, read as the reverse complement.
TTCAGCTATAAGTGTGTTGGGGAGGGGGGTATGCACGTGTGCGTGCGCATGCGAGAAAGAAAGAACTTTAGGGATTGAAATACTTACTCTGAAGTCTGCAGAGACTTTTGTAAGTTCTCTCCTCTACAGTATCCTACCCTGGAATTTCCAGGTCTTGTAGCAGACCCTAACACTGATCTCATCCTCCCCAACTCAGCAGGACTACTATACTCTAAGTGCCCTCCACTTCCTTGTGCCCTGATTAGCAAATTGCCCTAGGTAGAAAAACAGTATGAAAGTGGGGTTCCTCTTCTGTGCTTTTCCTTTCTCAAGGGTCACAGCTCTGTGCTGTCTCTTGTCCGATGACTGATAAGAGTTGCCTATTTCTTTTTCAGTTTATCTTTATTTATGATAGGAGGACATGTCTAATACTCTGTCCCTTATAATCCAAGCTAGTAGTGTTTCTTCTAATACAACCCTTTAAAAAAATTTGACTTTCCTATGAATTTGATTGGGAATCATTAAATGCTCCCAAAGATACATCCATAATTCTTTTTGAAAAAAAGGCTTTCTCTATTTGTGACCTTGTATGGAGCTGCTTTAGAACATGACCCTTGTGGTTCTTATAAGTCCTTTGTAAAGAGAAGAGGATCTTCCTGGAACTACATTAAATAGTTCCAAACTAAATGATCTTATACTCACTCCCTTAATTTGATCTTTACCCTGAGATTGTTTCCTACTTTAAGAATCTTTTCTGGGAGAAAATATTTGCTAGGAATAAAAAATAGTTTTAGGGCCAAGTGCAGTGGCTCATGCCTGTAATCTCAGCACTTTAGAAGGTTGGTTACTTAGTATGCCCTGAACCTAATGCATGTCCTGAATCTAGTGCATGTCTTTTAATTTTTCCTTGCAAGCTAAACAGTTCCTTCTGGAGTTCATGTATCTCTTTGTGTATCACTATAGCTAAAAAATGACAACTGATACTTCTTTCTGCCAAGAAATTTCCTTATTCATATCCACACATTAATTAAACACATTCTAGATTCCAAACTGCTGCGGATAACAATCTTGCTCATCTTTTCACCATTGCGTAACTTGGGTCTTTCTCTAGTGTCCATAAGAACTTCCCTGTGATCATTTAATCTTCATTCCCTTTTTCTTCACACACCCTTCCCACCTTCATTCTGCCTCCTGATCCCAAACTCAGTGGCATATGTTTTAGGTTTTTGCTATTCATCATCCTACTTCCAGGTAGCAATTTCTCTTTCCTTTAGCCATTGCTGTGTAACAAAGCACTGCAGAACTCTATGGCTTAAAACCACTTTGTCTTATTTGTCAGAATTCTGTAGTTTGAGCATCTCCTCTGCTGGTTTAGGCTGGGATAATATATGAAGCTTGATTCAGCTTGATTCAATGATACTTTGCATTTATCCTACTTGGGGTTTATTGCTGGTTGACTGGGCTGGAGGTACAATATGTCCTCACTCACATGTATGGAAACTGGCACAGGCTATTACTAGGGCACATGATTCTCTTCCACATAGCTTATCTCTAGCAGGCTTGACTGACCTTCTTCCATGGCAGCCTCGGTATAGGGTTGAAGATAAAGGTAGGAGCTGCAATCCTTCTTGAGGCTGAGGCTCTGAAACCTACAAAGTGTCACTTCTGCCAGATGCTCTTAGTCCAAGCAAGTCAAGAGACCAGTCATTATTCAAGAGAGCAAGAAATAGGCCTCATTTCTGGATGTGAGGAGTGGCAAAGTCATATTGCAAAGAGGTGGGCATATGAGGATAAGAAAAAGTTGTAGCCTTTAAACAGTTCCTCCTATGTTAAGAATTTTAAAAATTAACATTGCAAATGACAAAATGTAAAAGTAGATATGTTTTGTTACACCTTAAACATATTGTAAAGATGAGCATAAAATAGCTATTTTAAATGGCATACATAGTATTTGAACAAAGCTACTTTAACAGCATACATCATATAGCCTAGGTAAATAAGTGAACTAATAAATGAATAGCTGAATAGACACTTAACAACAGCATGGTTATCTCTTAAGGACTGATACCTCTAGAGATAAATATTTTACCATATATAAGCTTTTGACCAATTTAATACATTACATAACTAAGGCTGAAAAAATTACTGAACCAGTGGAAGGGTGAGATCATATTAGTCAGTGAGAGTCATTTCAATCAACTTCCAGATCACCTTTCTTCTTTTTTGACAGCTTTATTGAGATATAAATTAGAGACTATGTCATTCACTCATTTAAAATACACAATTTAAATGTGCACAACTTAAAGTACACAGTTCAATGGTTTTTGTTATATTCAAGTAGTTGTATAAGGATTATGCCCTTTCTCTTTATAAAATTACCCTCTTTACCCCTGGTAATACTGCTTGTCTTTAAGTCTATTTTATCTGATATTCATAGAGCCAAATCAACTTTCTTATTTTTAGTATTAACGTGGTCTGTATTTTTCTCAACAGTTTACTTTCAATTTGTCCGTGTCTTTACATTAAAGGGCTTCTTACATAAACAAGATACAGTTGGGCTTTACTTCTTTAAGCAGGCTGACAATATTTTCCTTTTACTTGGAGAGTTTTAATTAATGTAATATTCAATATTGTTAGGCTTTAGTCTACAATTGTTTAAATTTGTTTTACTTGTCCCTTTTGTTCATTTTCTTATCCTTTTCTGTCTTCTTTTGGATTAATTAGGTGTTTTAATATTCCCTTCTCTCCCTTCTACTGGCTTTTTAGCTACCCCTTTTTATCTGGGTTGTATGTTGTTGCTGCTGTTGTTGTTTTGACAGTTTCGCTCTGTTCCCAGGCTGGAGTGCAGTGGTGCTATCACGGTTCACTGTAGCCTTGAACTCCTGGGCTCAAGTGATCCTCTCACCTCAGCCTTTGGAGTAGCTGGAACTACAGGTGTGTCCCACCATGTCTGGCTACAATATACATCCTTAACATGCCACAATTCACACTGAACTAATGATATTCTACTTCCTTTATAATATAGAAATTTTACAACATAGTAACTTAAATTGTACACTTTCATCCTTTTTGATAACGTTGTATTTTTCTCTTTTCATACTTTACAAGCCCATAACATAATAACATTTCCCTTAAATAGTAAACTGTATTTTAAAGAATTATTATTCAGTTATTACTCTGTTGCCCAGGCTGGAGCATAGTGGTACGATCTCAGCTCACTACAACCTTCGCCTCCCGGGTTCAAGTGATTCTCTTCCCTCAGCCTCCTGAATAGCTGGGATTACAGGCGCCTACCACCATGGCTGGCTAATATTTGTATTTTTAGTAGAGACAGGGTTTCACCACGTTGGTCAGGCTGGTCTCGAACCCCTGACCTTGTGATCTGCCCACCTTGGCCTCCCAAAGCATTGGGATTATAGGCATGACCCACTGTGCTTGGCCTAAAGAAATGTAAAAGGAAAAAATTTTGTCTTTCATATTCAGCCATATGTTTACCATTTCCAGTGTTCTTCATATCTTCCTCTACATACAAGTTTCCATCTGGTATAATTTTGCAGCTGCCTGAAAAGCATCCCTTAGCATTTCTTTCAGTTTAGGTCTGCATCTTGGATCATTCCACTGTTTTCCATGAGAAGTCAGCAGTCATTGTCCCCTATATGTAATGTGCCTTTTTTCCTCTGGCTGTTTTGTGATTTTTCTTTCTCTTTGGTTTTCAATTGTTTGGCAAGATGTACCTACTGGTGGTTTTCTTTGAGTTTATCCTACCTGGGATTTATTGAACTGTCTAGATTTATGAATTGCCAGTTTTTATTCAACTTTGGAAAAATTTTAGCTGACAATCTTCAACAACCTTTTCTGCCTTATTTTGTCTTTTATCTTCTTCTTACACTTCACATACACATATATTTGCTATTGTGTCATGGTTGCTGAGGTCCTGTCCCTTTTATTTTGTTCTTTTTTCTCTCTGTACTTTAGTTTGAATAATTTAAATTCATCTTTCATTTAAATTCATCATCTCTTTCTTCTGTTTTGTCCAATCTGCTATTAATCTCTTCCAGTAAAATTTTCATTTCAGATTCATTTCTCAATCTTAATTTTCATTTGGCCCCTTTTTCACTGTTTCTAAACCTCTCCATAAATTCCCCCATCCCTTCATCCATTTAATCCATCTTTTTCTGTGAATTGTTTAACACATGTCTTTAATATAAATTATTTTTCCTTTACATTTTTAAAAAATACAATTTACTACTTAAAGGAGAAATTATCAATGATATATGAGGATTATAAAGTCTGGAGGAATAAAATACAACATATCAAAAAAGAGTATTAATATATTTAATAGCTATTTTAAGGACTGTGTCTGATAATTCCAACATCTGGGTTGTTGGGTTTGTTATTATTCATTGATTTTTTCTTAATCTGTGTCACGTTCCCCTGCTCTGCTGCCTGACTCATAGTATTTTATTGTGTATTGGACGTTGGGTCTAAAAGAACAGTAGAGACTAAAGAAAAATGGGCATGTGCAACTTGGGTGGCTGCTGATCAATTTGATGCAATCAGGAGTTGAACTGTTTGAGGGTAGCATTGCAGATTTAATTCCTCCAGCAGGGAGATGGAATTTAGTATGAGGGATCTTAAGAAATTCATCTCTGCTTTTCAGCCCAGATCCTAACTCATGTATTGTGCTGGTGCTGAAATCTTTGAATGTATCAGACATTAAATAGAATGGGTGTTTGGTTGTGGCTTTGGTTAGACTAAGTTTTTATACCTCTGTCTTCAAACACTTTGAAAGTAAGTTCAGGCCTCTTTCTCTGGGAAAGTCCAAAGACCAAACCCTGTAAGATGGCTAGACCTCAGAACCAAGAAATGGTGAGAGTGGATGATCATGAGACTTTAAAACCACCAGTCTTCACAACCTCAGATTTTCAAGAATTCAACAGAGCAAGCCCATGAGATAAGATTTGGAGGTAAAGAGTGTTTGGAACCATGAGACTTAGAGATCACAAGATTTAAAAAACTGTGAGATGGCTAGATTTGAGAACTCTTTCTGCTTTTCACTTTCTCTTCCAGCCTCTGTTTACTTAGCAACATTAGTGAGTTACGTGGAAGAGAGAATTATTTTTGCACTGGGGGCTCCTCCAGGATCAAATCTGATGATACCAGTCTCCAAGTTTGTCAATAGTTTAGAGGGTTTCTCCATACCCAAGCAAAGATTGTCCTTCCCTGAAGCCTCATTCCCCTGTCATTTAACCCCCAAACTCAGCAACTCAATCCAGGTATGCAACCTCCTCTTGCTGCTCACCTTCGAAGAGCTCATTCCTTTAGAATTTGGTTCTTTTATATTTGTGTCCAAAGCTCTTTAATGACACTAAATAAAAAGTATGCTTTTTGTTTTCTCTGGTGATTTCTGCTTGTTTTGGCAGGAGCAAAGGTCTTTCACATGTTCCTACTTGCTAACCGGCAGCAGAACTCTGGATGTTCTTTTAAATATTGTTATCCATGGCTGCACAGTTTGCACCTTTGTAGACGGATTTTTTTTTTTTTTTCAAATTAGAAAAGTCTTGCCAAGCCAAATTTTGTGAAAAAGATAAAATGTCAGGTTAGCTAATGCTATGCTTGAACTATACATATATAAAATTCCTTTCTGGAACACCCTTAGCAATGTTTGTTTTTCTTCTTTCAAGGAATTTCAATTGCTTAGAAATAGCAATGGAGAATTAGCTCTTGAGGCAACTCCAAAAAGAAGTAATTCCTAAAAAGTATTGAGCAAAGCAGCATCGTTGAAGTGAACACTTGGCTTCACAAGGAAAGGACACCAAAGAACAAAGCCAGTGGAAATATGTGAGTGCTGTTATATTTGCTTTTAAAAAAGCCTCAGGTCTCTATAGTAACTCCTGATGACAGTGCAATCAAATTTTACAAAAAGACGACAAGTCTGGAGGAGGCAATAAGAATTGATAGCTATGAGATGACCCTGCAGGTAGTGAATTGAGAGGTGAAGACATTTCCTTATTCTCAAGAATGCTTATACACTGTTGGTAGGAATGTGAATTAGTTTAGCCACTGTGGAAAATAGTTTGGAGATTTCTCAAAGAATTTAAAACTGAACAACCATTTGGCCCAGGAATTCCAGGACTGGGTGTATACCCAAGGAAAAATAAATCCATCTACCAAAAAGACACATGGACTCATAAGTTCATTGTAGCACTATTCACAATTGCAAAGATATGGAATTAACCCAGGTGCCCATCAGTGGTGGACTGCATAAAGAAAATGTGGTATATATATACCATGGAATACTATGCAGCCATAAAAAAAGAACTAAATCATGTCCTTGACAGCAACACAGATGCAGCTGGAGGCCATTATCCTAGGCGAATTAACACATGAACAGAAAACCAAATACTGTATGTTCTCACTTGTAAGTGGGAGCTAAATACAAGGTCCACATGAAGACAAAGATGGGAATAACAGACACTGGGAATTACTAGATGGAGGAGAGGGGAGAGGGTTGAAAAACTACCTATTGGGTACTACGCTCACTACCTGGGTAATGGGATCATTCATACCACAAACCTTGGTGTCATGAAATGTACCCATGTAACAAACCTGCACATGTACTCCCTGAACTTAAAAACTGAAAAAGAAAACATTTCCTTATTCTAACATAGAGGTGGGCAATGTCCTTTCTCAGGCACCAATCTGTGCAGTGTGCACTTGGGCTGTCCCACTGCCATGGCTACCAAAGGGCGGGAACAAGCCAGTTAATGGGATGGATATGGGTGGGAAGGCAGAGCTGGTGGGTAAGGGGAGTGCAGGCCAAGATCAGATAGAATCGATCACCATGAGATGCCAAGTTCATACCAGAGCAACTAGGAGAAACAGATTCTAAGACCCAACCCAAAATCTGAACTGCTGGAAAAAGGCAAGGAAACAAGCCTCCAACATTCAAGCTGTCGCCTGGCTGACCCTTTGTTTCCTCTGAGAGAGAACATCCTGACCCAGCATCCCACTCACCCTAGGAGCTAAACTATTAGCAGTTGATCTATTTCCAGTCTTAATGTAAAGTATATGGAAATGGAGCTGGAGTAGGAGTTGAGAAAGAATACTGTTTATTAAGCAATGACTCAACACCATGCATTGAAAGAGCAGTGACTATTTAAAAATTACCCCAAGGCTTGCCTATGTTGGTATGTTTTCCCTTTGCATGCCTGGGGCCTTGCAAAAAAAGAATAGAAGAAATGTAAACAACTGCAGGTACTTTACAAATATTGAAGCAAAACAATCAGCTAGAGGTGGAGTGAGGGAGGAAGGACTTTAAATTTAAGACACTGTTATTTAGAAAGTTTTTGAAATAAAAAATTTAACTTCTTCCAGGTTCATAAGTCTATCAGAAGCAAAGGTATTCTGAGCTTCCAAAGTCTCATTGAGGGTCCTTCCTGGAATCCTGGGTGAGTACCCTTTGTAGTTTGAGCTTTCCCACCATTTCCCTTATTTCTTGTCTAGAGGAATTTGAAGTGGTAACATAAAATCCAGAGAAAGAAACCAGTTTTTAATATGCAAACCACCAAGACTAAATCTGGGCCTGTGAGCCTCCGAGGCTTCATAAAAGGGAGGATAACGTCAGCTTAGGCCTCACCTCAAACCACAAGACATTTACATTCTGATTTATGGTCTAGGCTGGACCAGCATAAGTTATCAAGAAGGATCATGTTCCATCGCTATTTTTTTTAATGTAAAATAAAAGTAAGAGGACTGAACTTGCTCAGTTCCTTCCTGTTTGGTTAATGGAATTGCTCATGGAGGTGGGGAGGCAGTTAGACGCCAAAGGAGTCCTTTAGAACAACCTGGGTTTCCTTCTCAGATTTGCCATAAGTTGACCAAAGGATCACAGTCAGGTTCCTCTTACTGTCTTAGAGTCTCACCTTCAGCCTTAGTCAGGAGGTGACTCTGCCCTGTAATCTGCACTTGGTGGACTCCTTTCTGGCCCTTGTCCTGTGGAGGAGTCCCCAGAGCCAAGGCGACATGCCTGCTCTCCATGGGAATTCCTTTTCCAAATGGCCCCTCATTCACTTTCAGGGCATGCACAGCCTCTGACCCATGACTGTCCTCCCAAGTGGTAACTGACTCACCAATGCCTTTACCCTTTCCCCAAGGGGTGGCCAAAGGGCAGTTGTTTGCAGAGCATGTGAATGGAGCTTGGCCATGTGACTATCGTGTTAACATGTCTGTATATGTGCAAACAGGGTGCCACAAAGACTAAAAATATCTGGGGGAAGGTAAAGAGATAAGACAGCCAAGTTGGTGGCTGAGGGTTGGCTTCCTGGGCTGCCAAGAAATCCCAGAACTCTAAATGCAACCTAGCCTTCCAAATTTGCTAGGGCAAATTTTGTTTAATATTTTTAAAGCTTGGGTTATAAATTTTAACTATTTAGACATACATATGTGGGTCACCATTTATGTCTTTGATTTGGGCACCACAAACGTGGAAATAGGACATGTCTCCAGAACACTTCCCTTTTTCCTTGATCATAAACATCCTGACTGTCACAACCAATGGGGTTTTGAAGGTCTTTAGAAACCTCCAGAATCTCAAACCATTTTTATTTCTCTCCTTTCAAGTTTCAGGTGGTTACAGAAAGCAGTTCAGAATTTGTTCCGTTTGATAACTAACTCATTTATTACAAAAAGTTACATAATGTATAGCAAACTGTGAATTCTCTAAAGTAGTGGTATGTTTTCTAAAAACTCAATATAACTTATTAATTTTTCATATCCATAGCACATATTTTGCTTCTATGCCCATGCAGGCAGAAGCTCGTAAGTAATTGTTGTTCATTTATACAACAGAACTCCACTGGGTTTCCATAATGGGGCCTGTAATGCTATATGGTGTGGATATACACAACTAACTAAAAAACAATGTCATAACAGCTGTTAAAAGAAGTGTGTCTTCAGTTTCATGGAAGAATTACGTTAAACTACTCAGTTAAAAGTAGCTACCAAGAAGTGTCTCACTTAATCTCAGGACTGGAGAATATGTTTAATCCCAGCACTAGCACAATAAATACAACTTATTTATTTTTATGATCACACTACCATGAAGTTTTAGAATGCTGGGAAAAACAGAAGATCTTAAAAGCTTCTTAAAGGAAAAATCAGGAGTATTCAAGGGTCAGAATGGCCCTGGATATTTTAACAGTAAGACTGGAGGAATGCCATCAAAATTATAAGGAAAAATTGTTTCCAACCTAAATTCTATACTGATCAAACTATTAACCTAGGATAAGGATAAACTGAATATGTTTTCAGATATGTAAGTTCTCAACATATACACATTTACTGAAGGGTACTAGAAAAGGTGCTCCATTTTTAAAACAAGGAGATCAGCTAATAAAGTTGTAGACACTGCACTCAAGTAATGAGGAATTCAATATGAGAGAAGTGTTATATAACAAAAGAAACCCCTAGAATACAACAAAGAATAACCCCAGGATGGCAGCAAACAGTAGGCTTGCAAACAACGGTCAGGAACTAACTAAATAGATAAGAAGGCTTCCGCAGTAATGTCTCCAAGTAGATAAAATTGCTAAAAATACTTAATGCATTGAGGTATATTGAGAGAACTTGAGGTTGAATCAGAGATAAGACCATAGAAAACGCAGTACATAAACAAAACAAAACACTTAGTAAATCTAGGGAAAACAAATGCTTGTTCAAGAAGGGAAAAAATAATAGTACTCTATGTGGCTCAGCTGTGAATAGTATTTATGTACTCAATTTAAGCACTGATGATAGATCTAGCCAAAATATATATTTATTTTGGGAAAATGGAAACATGAATAACTGTGCATGCTTTTGCTACTAGTAGAGTGATGGGGATGAAATGGCTAAGTTCCCATCTTCCTTAATGGGTAGGTCATAAAATGCCTAAAACTACAAAGTCAAGAAATGGCACTATGGGTAGCTATTTAGATATATGGAGCTAAATATCAGAAAAAAAAAAACTCAGTTGCAAGTGGTTGCCTCAGGGGAACAGGACATCAGTGACAGAAGGAAGCAGATGTATGGACTATGTGTTGCACAATAAGTCTGTAGAGGAGGAAATTATACTAATTTTGTAGAGGAAGATATTCAGGCTTAGGGATGACAAGGATATGGCTGAAGTGAAACCTTGAGTCCAGCTCTCCTTAGGGATGACAAGGATGTGGCTGAAGTGAAACCTTGAGTCCAGCTCTCCTAACTCAAGGTCCTTTCCTTGTGTCAAGGCTGATTTCTAAAACAGCTCTCTGACCCTAACAATATTTTATAAATTTGAGATTGTGTTACTCCTAGGATATTGGTAGAAGTGCTGTTATTTGGTGTTAGGGTTGGGAAGGATGTTAGTGATAATCTAGCCGAATCTCATTCTACATATAAAAAACACAGGGCTCACAAAAGATTTTTCAGGCCACCAACGTATTATTAAGTGCACAGAAGAATTTGGGTACCAGTATGAAGTCACTGACTAAATTCTTTTGAGTTGCTAAGTACAGAAGCCTTTGTAATATTCCGACAAGGTAAGGCTTATTTTTATTTCACAGATGATGGAACAAGGTGCATAGAGACAAAATGCATAGCCGGGATTCTATAAACAGATGGGGGTTTTCCTTGAGCAATCACTTCTAGTCTACTCCCTTGAGATAGGATCCTCGTGGACTGTATCACGTCAAGGGAGGTAAAATTTTACTGTACAAGCCTCATCCCTTTGTGCCACTTTGCCCCTCTGGAGCACAGATGCAGTGGAGCCTTTCCATGGTAATCAATCCAAATCAATTTCTGGAATGAGCAAGCCAAGTAAAAGGAAATCCTCACCACATTTTATAATTTCTCTCATTATCAAAATGGCCTCATGGACTGTTGCTTTCAAAGCATTTACAACGTGGTGACCTGACAGATTTCTACTGTCAGAAGTGATCATGTAAAACAGTCCAGTAACACCCCTATACATGGCAAGAACGGAGAAAGGTTTATTTTGCTGGCGGTGCACACATCTTTCCAAACAAGTAAGTTTATTTTTCAGGTCAATTAAACCTGTGTTCAATAAAATCACATGGGAGACAAGAGGGCCGGGAACGTCAGTTATTGATTACATCTTGGTTACACCTGAAGAGAGGTTCTCCTGACTGACTTGATTAAAAATCATTTCAAAATCTACATTTCCACAACATCACTTCATTTTCCATTATTCCCATCCACCTTCTCGCCTCTCTATCCACCCACCCCTACAACTCTGAGCCTGTAGAGTGAGGGTTCTGGTGAAGACATTCTGGCCATGTGCTCCTCAATTTGCACATTACTTAATTGAAAGACAGCCTGACCCTGAGATGGGCCAAGGCACCACTAGGAAAAATGATGAATGGTTTCCTTGTCAAGGTAAGTAAGAAATTAGAGCAAAGAGCTGCAACACTTCATTTATGAGCATCATCATGGAATGAGCTCTTCAATGTGACTGTATTTTCTGGGGCTGAAAATCTAGCTGCACTTCTTACCTTACATAAGTTACTTAACCTTTCAAAGCCTCCATTTATCCACTATAAGACAGAGATAATAATGTTTGTCTCACCCATTGTTGTATTAAATGAGAGGATGAATTTTATGCTCCTATTTGTATTAATAGTTTTGGTTACATTCCAGGTATACTTTGAAGGTTAGTTCACTTCCCTTTGAAAGTATCAAAACTCAAAAGGAAGAAAGCATATCTCCTACTTCCTTGACTTGTCAGTAAATACGTAGTCTTGACGCCTTAGTCATGGGATGGCCTCATTTGTTAGAACGACTCTTTCTTATATCCAGTGGTAGGACACTGATAACTGATCAAGATAAACTTAATGAAACTGACTTACACATGGAAACTGGATAGAAATAAAATTACCTTACCCCAAGATTGTTGATGTTTTCCAGGGAATATATGAAAATTATATGTGTGTGTGTATATATATATATATATATTTTTTTTTTTGAGACAGGATCTTACTCTGTTGCCCAGGCTGTAGTGCAGTTTTGCAATCATGGCTCGCTGCAGCCTCTATTTCCCCTGGTTCAGGTGATCCTCCCACCTCAGCCTCATGAGTAGCTGGGACTACAGGTGTGCACCATCATGCCTGGCTAATTTTTGTATTTTTGCAGAGACAGGGTTTCTCTATGTTGCCCAGGCTGGTCTCAAACTCCTGGGCTCAAGCAATCCTCCCACCTTGGCCTCTCAAAGTGCTGGGATTACAGGCATGAGCCACTGCACTGGGCCAAGAGTTTTCTTAAGTGTTATACCAGATTCAACTATATTGTGAGACAAATAATGTACATGTTTGGAGTCATGGTCTGTCTCTGCTGCCATGCAGCACAAAACCTCACACACCAAAAGAAAGGGCCTATGTTTAAATTCTGATTCTTCTCATTAGCTGTGTAACCTTGAGAATGTCTCCTCTCTGCCCTGAGCCTTAGTTTCCTCATCTGTCCAATGTACATAATATCTTCCTTAAAAGGCAAGCATCTGGTTCACACTGAGTCAACAAATGGTAGCAGCTATTTTTAATCAATAATCATAACCAGGTGGGGTTCATATTTTCCTCATAAAATTAAAATCAAGTTATGCCATGTATTAAAACAATTCAGTCATTTCTGCTCCTCTCAAGAGCAGATGCTTCTTCAAATTGATTTATACTAGTGAAAATGAGATTAATTCCACTGATACATTCTTCCATCAGGTCCCATTATTTACTCGTATTGATCATCTATGATAATCAAGTTCACACTATTGGATAGGCCTCCAGGAAAAAGAGATGGAGCACTAACATTTATTATCTATTCCATGCAAGGAATTGTGCTAATTGCTGCAGCATACATCAATTACGTTATTTGTTCCTGCTAAAAACTATATGAGGAAAAAAGTAGGCTGCCCTTTTTCAAATGCCTACAGAAACTGAGGCATGCAGAGGTTTAATGCATTGCTGATAGTAAACGGCAGAGCTTGGATTCAAATCAAGGCATGTTAGATTTAAAATAGCCCACACCCTCCAGTTCATCAGATATGGAAGTATTCCTGTAGGATTACAAAGGATGGGATGAAATTCACATTCCAAGATCATTTCTTCTTCAGAGCCCTGTGAGAAGCAAAGAATCTTTGTTTATATTCTAGTATAAGCAATATTTTCCCCCAATTTTCTGCTTCCCTTTTATTGAGCATTTTCCAAATCCTTGAAAAAATGATTAAGGTTACGAATTTTTCTTCTAGCAAACTGTGACAAATGAGCTCACCAAGCTGCATAAATGTCTCTTGATTGAGCTTGTCTATGACTCTCTTGTTTTCTGTAATACCTGAAAGTGTCCCCTTCAGTAAGTTGCCCATTTCTTTCCTTTTATTTCCTTCCTTCCTTTCTCTTGCTTTCTCTCTTCCATTTTTCTTTTTCTCTTCTCCTTCCTTCCTTTTTGAATGATACCTGTGAGGCTTTCTACACAGCCACGTAGAAAGTAAAAATCAGAAGTAAAATGTTTATGAAAACATATTTCTGTTGATCAGAAGTAACAAGTGGATAGTCCTTACCCAACATATCAAAACAAGGACTCTACTGAGCTAAAGCAAAAGCCTTCAGGCTAGTGTGATACCTACTGAAAGTTTCATTCTGTTACCAAAAAAAAAAATAAAAAAAAGCATGTCAGGTAAAGTTCAGATGTGTCTAGCAGGGCATGTCTTCGTTCAGAAGGCATAAGAGAGCACTCTTTTTTTTTTTTTTTTTTTTTTTTGGAGACAGAGTCTCACTCTGTCACTCAGGCTGGAGTGCAATGGCACAATCTCAGCTCTCTGCAACCTCCGCCTCCCAGGTTCAGGCGATTCTCATGCCTCAGTCCCCCAAGTAGCTGGGATTACAGGCACCTACCACCATGCCCAGCTAATTTTTGTATTTTTAGTAGAGACAGGGTTTCACCATGTTGGCCAGGCTGGTCTTGAACTCCTGACCTCAAGTGATCTGCGCCCCCTCAGCCTCCCAAAGTGCTGGGATTATAGGCGTGAGCCACCATGCCCATCCAAGAGAGCAATTTTTAATGAGAGCATGTACCACTGTCTTATATCATGCCAGAAGCTATAGTCTTCCTAGGAATGCTATAAGATAGGAACTTTTCCCCCCATTTTACAGATAAGAAAATTGAGACTCATAAAGTGGTAAACTTAAGAAAAAAAAAGTTATAGTAAGTGGCAGAACTTGGATTTGAATCTCATCTTTGACTCAAAAGTTATTTTCATTTACTGTATACCTATCACACACCAGGTAATTTACAGAGTGACCTCTAATCCTCATGATAATCTTACAAGGTAGCTGTTATTCTCTCCATTTTTAAACATCAGGAACCTGAGGTTTAGGCAGGCTGAGTAACGTTCTCAAAGCTATACAGCCAGCAAGAAGTAGAGCCAAGGTTTTAACCTTGACCTACAGGCTCCAAAGCCATCATGTTCCATGGTCCCACAGATAACGACCACGCCGGCCTTTATTAATACAAATTGATAGTGGATGTGGAAACAAGGAGTGTCTACAAGAGAATACTGCTGTGTTCTAGGAATTCATGTCCACTGGGAAGAGAATTGGTGCAAGGTTAGTAGGGGCTATGCAATTCAAGAAACAAATTTGTGGAAATATATTAAAGAAAAAGATTTTTAAAAAGGAGTCAACCCACAGACAGAGAAAAATAAGAACCAGAATTTTCCAAAGTAAAATTACGACAATACACTCATGGCTGATGTCAAATAGAAAGACAAGTGCAGTCATCTAAAGAAATCCACAACCCAAGAAGGCCACTGATATGAAAAGAATAGGACTAAGCCAAAGGGACCCTTGGATAACCTAGAGCAGACTCTGATACAGTAAAGTGCTCAAGATAACAAACAGGTGTTCTTTGTAGATCACTTTGAGAAAATATTTTAAGAAACAAATGAAGAGTCTGGGCCTAGTGGCTCACACTTGTAATCCCAGCAGGTTGGGAGGCTGAGGCAGGAAGATCATTTGAGCCCAGGAGTTCAAGACTGGCCTGGGCAACATAGTGAGAACCCTTCTCTACAAAAATATTTAAAATTAGCCAGGCATGGTTGTCCCAGCTACTCGGGAGACTAGGGTGGGAGGATTGCTTGGGCTCCGGAGACTGAGGTTACAGTGAGCCATGACGACACCACTGCACTCTACTCTGGGTGATAAAGCAGGAATCTGTCTCAAAAACAAAACAAAACAAAATAAAACAAAAACAAAAAACAAAAAATCAAATAATGAAAAAATACTAAAAATAAATAATAATGCAACAGAGTCAGCAGGTTATGCAATACCTGCCTCCACTGCATCTGTATTTGTTTATTTTCATCCCAGAAAGAAAGGGATTCTGAGTTTTAATCCCAACTTTAGTGATGGTTCCTGAGAGCCCCATGTAGAAGTGTAGGAGAACATGCAGGATCCCAAAAGTTGTCAGCCTTGAAGTTTCAAGTTAATATTAAAATATTTTGTGGAAGGAAATTGAAGAATAGAATAAAAAGGATGCAGGAGTTGTGGATGGGTGGCAAAAGCATGTAAGAATGATGCAGCAAAGGAGGAGAAGTATAAACTGCATCTGTATATACATATGGTTGAAATTGGAGTTAGACTGGAAATTACTCAGAGTCTAATTAGTGCTTAGAGAGAATCCCTTTGTCACTGGCTTGATCTAACTACTTCATCTCCAGGAACAATGGGAGACGGGCTGCGCTGCCTGAGGGTAGCAAGTAATGGTCTGCACCATCTGTGGCTGTTCTCTTGCACCTGAACCCGAGGAGCAGCCACCCTGTGTGGGAACTGTTACACCCTGGATACTGAATGTGCACTTATTAACACCACCTGCCCCCATGCCCTTGCAAGAGGAAGGAGTCCTGATCTTGGAATAAAGAAGAAAATTGTCACTGGGAATAACCTGAAATCAGTGTCTTGAAAAGATTTTCTTCCCTCACCATTTCTTTCTTTTTCTCTTCTTTTCTTCCTTTCCTATTACATTACTGTGTGAACATAATGGATGTTGCACTACTGGTCTTTGAAGAAGGAAAAGGAGAAAGCAATGCAGAGTGAAACTGCTCACAATTAAAATGAAAGACAATGAGCAAAAGTGGTCACAGATGAGGAATATGGAAGAGGAGGAGGAAGAGGAGGAAGAAGGGTAGGAGAGTAAGAGAAAGAGGAGGGAGAAGAAAGAGGAGGAAGATGAGAGAAGGAGGAGGAGGAGGAAGGAGGAGGAGGAGGAAGGAAAGAAGAAGGAATAAGAAAAGAAGAGAAGGAGGAAGAAAAAGAACTAAAGTTTCAAAAATAAAGAAATTACAGAAAAATGATTTTCAAAACATTAAAAGTATGAGAGACAATGTATTATTGTTAGGTATCGATGTTATACTCAAGAATCACATTTTCTCTTCTGTAAAGTAGATAACTGTACATGCCTCATAGGATTTTACTAGGACAATAATACCAGCTATTTCACAGAGTTAAAGAACTAAATTAGATAATGCATGTAAAGCACCTAAAAAACATACTTAGCACATAGAAAATGTTCAATATTGTTAGCAATTGTTGCTATGTTGTTGCTGTAGTAGTAGTAATATTAGTATTATTGGAAAGCATGTAATGTGGCTAACACATCTCCAGGTACATACACGTTTCTAATAAATGGCTATTATGATCACACTAATTCAAAATATTATTGCTATTACTATTTGAATAAAAATGTGACATAAAACACTAGAAGAATAAAAATAAAGAAAACATACCATAAACCAAAAGACAGAAAACAAAATAATGGGAAATCACAAGATCAAAGTAACAATAAATAAAGCAAAAGTTCAACTTTCAAATATCATAAAAGCAGAAAGGAAAGGAAGAAAAAAGAAAATTAGTCACATATTGAAAAAAGGGTAAAATATCATAATTTGCAGATATTATGACTGTATAAAAGGAAAAGACAAGAATATCAACTGAAATATTAAAACTGGTAAATTCAGAAAGGTGTTGCTTTAAAAAATAAGATGGCAAAAGTCAAGATTGTTCCTATATACAAATAGATGTAAAGAAAATATTAAAAATAAGATTTCATATGCAAGGGTACATAAATATAGAACTAGACCTGGAACTTTATTTAATAAGAGAAAGAGATTTAGAGACCCAAATACACTCACAATCCTAGAAATAAATTTAACAAGAAATGTGCAGACTTTGATAAAGAAAGCCCATGGACATAAAAGAAAACTTGAATAAATGTAGAGATAAAATATATCTGTTGGGGAAGAGAAAATGATTCTTAAGTTTATTTAGAAGAAAAAAGGCATGAAATTTAGCAAAAAAATAGAAGTGGAATTTAGCAAACAAAGGAAATTAGTATGGCTTTATATTGTATTTAATACAAACATTTGTATTACAAATTAAATACAATATAAAGTCATACTAATTAGGCCACTATAGGAACTACTGCTAGAGTAAGATAGTAATAGTCAGCATTTAACAGTTGCTTTCTTTGTTCCATGCACTAAGTGTTTTACATGCATTTACTAACTTTATCTCATCACAATGCTGTGAGGTGGGTACTATTTTTATCTTTACCTTAGAAGAAGGAATCGGAAGCAGTCAGATTAAGTAACAGTCATCCACAGACATACAGCTGTTATGTATGGAACTATATTCAAACCTAGGCTTCCTATCAAATATTTTCAAAGACATTTTAGAAGAACTTAATATATGGAAAAGTTTTAATCTTATATTTAATGTTTAACCATATACACAATTAGAAATTTCTAGTAAAACCTTAATACTTCAAATGAAACCTGATGTTTCACCCTTGCTCATACCCCCAACTCCCATGTCCTAGAGGCAACCACTTTAAATTATTTTAGGTATTGCCATTATTATGTGATCTTATACTTCTAAATTAAAAGCTTATATCTCTATTCTTTGGTTTTTAAATTTTAGACATTATCTACTGACTTCTAATTCTGAAATGTGAAGATTCATTTATGCACAATTATCTCTATCCTCATCATATAGCAATTAAAAAATCTCTGGTTAAATCAGTATTTTCTGTTTATATTAATATAAATATTATTCACAAAGTTATGTAGTAGACTAAGATTACATTGTCCTTCCAGTACCAACTCAGCAACCCCCTGGACAGAGCCTCCAGGGGCAACTGAAATCCTCTCTGTCACTTCCTCTGCGGTGGAATTGCCCTTGACACCCTCAGACTAACAAAGGAGTAAAGACCCTAAGTGCCTCATTCACACCTCCAACAAACTGCAGTTAACCCAAGGAGAGAAGGCCAGTCCTTCCATGGGACCCTCACACATTCCCCACATTTCAGCACCAGACAGGGAACCCCTGACTTGGGACCACAGTACAAACCTTCCCTCTTGGGCTAATTGCACTGAGTGATTGCTAAGCTGCATCTCTTTGGAGTGCAGTCTGCAGGAGTCAAGCAAATGACCATTGGAACTTGATCTCTTACTTGGACTACTGAGATCTCTTCCTCTGTTGCCTCTAAGTTGGGGAAGGACACAAACACTGAGATCACTCCAGAGCTGCAGTGGGCAGCCCAGGAATGCCAGGTCGTGAACTACAGCCAGGACTTAAGGGGGAGAGAAACCCACACTTTCAGAGCACTGAGAAGGAACATGGCTGCAACTGTGAGGAAACAGAGGAGTCACACAACGGGGCAAGAGTCTACCAACTGACCCATCAGCCTAAGTATCACCTCCTGGATCACACCCCAAAGCTTCAACACCAAAAAAACACCTTACTAACATACCCCACTCTGAAACAAGACACAAGAAGTCAGCTTCAAATAAAGACCCTACACAAAGCCTCAGCCTGATGAAAATACCCAGAAGTCTATTTACTGTACTCAATCTATGCTGCAGTTAAATGAACACCCACATGCAAAGATGAGAAAGAACCAATGCAAGAACTCTGTTAACTCAAATGGCCAGAGTGTGATATATCCTCCAAACAACCACACCAGTTCTCCAACAAGAGTTTTTAACCAGGTCAAACTGACTGGAATGACAGAAATAGAATTCAGACTAAGGAATAGGAACAAAGATCATCAAGATTCAGGAAGATGGCAAAACCCAATCCAAGGAAAATAAGAACCACAATAAAGTGATACAGGAGCTGAAGGACAAAATAGCCAGTATAAAAAAGAACTTAATGGGTCTGACAGACCCAAATAACAAAATACAAGAATTTCACAATGCAATCACATGTATTAACAGCAGAATAAACCAAGTTGAGGAAAGAAATACGTTCTGAAGACTGGTTCTCTGTAATAAGTCAGATAAAAATAAAGAAAAAATAATAAAAAGGAATGAACAAAACTGCTGAGAAGTATGAGATTATGTAAAGAGGCCAAATCTATGAATCACTAGTATACTTTAAAGGGATGGGGAGAAAGCAAGCGATTTGAAAAATATATTTTAGGATATCGTCCATGAAAATTTCCCCAACCTTTCTAGAGAGGCCAACAGTCAAATTCAGGAAATACAGAGAACTCCTGCAAGATTCTACACACGATCATCCCCAAGACACATAATCATTGGATTTTCCAAGGTCGAAATGAAAGAATGTTAAAATAAGCTAGAGAGAAAGGGCAGGTCACTACAAAGGGATCCCCATTCAGCTAACAGCAGATCTCTCAGTAGAAACCCTACAAGCTAGAAAGGATTGAGGACCTATATTCAACACTCTTAAAGAAAAAAATATTCAACCAAGAATTTTACATCCACCTAAACTAAGCTTCCTAAGTGAAGGAGAAATAAGATCCTTTTCAGATAAGCAAATATTGAGGGACTTTATTACCACCAGACCTGTCTTACAAGATATCTTGAGAGGAGCACTAAATGTAGAAAGGAAAGACTGCTACCGGCTAATCAAAAACACACTGAAACACTCAGAACAATGTCATTGTAAAGCAACCACACAAAAAAGCCAACACAACAACCAGCTAAAAGCACAATGACAAGATCAAATCCACACATTACCAATACTAATCTTGAATGTAAACAGGCTAAATGCCCCAGTTTAAAAGGCACAGAGTGGCAAGCTGGATAAAAAATAAAGACCCAATGATATGCTACCTTTAAGAGACCCATCTCACATGTAATGACATTCATAGGGTCAAAATAAAGGAATGGAGAAAAACCTATCAAGCAAATGGAAAACAAAAAAAGTAGGAGTTGCCATCCTAATCTCAGACAAAATAGATTTCAAACTAACAAAATCAAAAAGACAAGGAAGGGTATTACATAATAGTAAAGGATTCAATTCAACAAGAAGACCTAATTATCCTAAACATATACGCACCCATCACAGGAGCACACTGATTCACAAAGCAAGTTCTTAGAGACCTACAAAAAGACATAGACTCTCACGTGATAATAGTGGGAGACTCCAACACTCCGCTGACAGTATTAGACAGATCTTCAAGGCAGAAGATTAACAAAGATATTCAGGGCCTAAACTCAGCATTGGACCAAATGGATCCGATAGACCTTTACAGAAGTCTCCACACAAAAACAACAGAATATACAGTCTACCACCTGACCACATAATTGGACATAAAACAATCTTCAACAAATGTCAAAGAACCAAAATCATAGCAAACACACTCTTGGACCACAGTGTAATAAAAATGGTAGTCAACACGATGAAAATCCCTCAAAACCATACAATTACATGGCAATCAAACAACATGCTCCTGAATGACTTTTGGGCAAATAATGAAATCAAGGCAGAAATCAAGAAGTTCTTTGAAAATAATGAAATCAAAGATACAACATACCAGAATCTCTGGGATACAGCTAAAGCAGTGGTAAGAGAGAAAATCATAGCACTAAATGCCCACATCAAAAAGTTAGAAAGATCTCAAATTAACAACCTGACTTTACAACGGAAAGAATTAGAGAAGCAAGAACAAATCAATCCCAACACTAGCAGAAGACAACAAATAACAAAAATCAGAGATGAATGGAAGGAAATAGAGACACAAAAAAGCATTCAATGGATCAACAAATCCAGGAGTTGGTTTTTGAGAAAATGAATAGGACACTAGACTAAGAAGAAAGAAGATCCAAATAAACACAATTAGAAATGATGAAGGGAGTGTTACTACGGACCCCAGAGAAATAAAAACCACCATCAGAAACTACTATGAACACTTCTACACACACAAACTAGAAAACCTAGAAAAGATGGATAAATTTCTGGACATATATACCCTATCAAGACTAAGCCAGGAAGAAATTGATCCCCTGAGCAGACCAATAATGAGCTCCAAAATTGAATCTGTAATAAAGAGCCTACCAACCAAAAAAAGCCCAGGACCTGATGGATTCACAGCTGCATTCTACCAGATGTACAAACAAGAGCTAGTACCATTCCAAAAGACACTATTCCAAATAATTGAGGAGTAGGGACTTCTCCCCAACTCATTCTATGAGGCCAGCATCATCTTGATACCAAAACCTGGCAGAGACACAATACATAAAGAAAACTTCACCTGGCACGGTGGCTCACGCCTGTAATCCCAGCACTTTGGAAAGCTGAGGCAGGCGGATCATGAGGTCAGGAGATTGAGACTATCCTGTCTAACACAGTGAAACCCTGTCTCTACTAAAAATACAAAAAATTAGCCGAGCGTGGTGGCAGGCACCTGTAGTCCCAGCTACTGGGGAGGCTGAGGCAGAAGAATGGTGTGAACCCAGGAGGCGGAGCTTGCAGTGAGCTGAGATCGTGCCCCTGCACTACAGCCTGGGCGACAGAGCGAGACCCCATCTCAAAAAAAAAAAAGAAAACTTCGAGCCAATATCCTCAATGAACACTGATGTAAAAGTCCTTAACGGAATACTTGCAAACCAAATATAGCAGCACATCAAAACACTAATCCACCATGATGAAGTAGGCTTTATCTCCAGGATGCAAGGTTAGTTCAAATATGAAAATCAATAAATGTGATTCATTACATAAACAGAACTAAAGACAAATCCCAAATGATTATCTCAGTAGATGTAGAAAAGGCATTTGATAAAATTCAACATCCCTTTATGGGATATGCTTTCAGACAACAAGCACATGAAAAATGGCCCAATATCACTGATCAATAGAGAAATACAAAGAAACATACCTCAAAATAATAAGAGCCAACTATGACAAACCCGCAGCCAACATTATACTGAATGGGCAAAAGCTGGAAGCATTTCCCTTGAAAACCAGCACAAGACAAGGATGCCCTCTCTAACACTTCCATTCAACATAGTATTGGTAGTCCTAGCCAGAGCAACCAGACAAGAGAAAGAAATAAACTCAAATAGAAAGAGAGGAAGTCAAACTATCTCTATCTGCAGACGTTATGATTCTATATCTACAAAACCCCATAGTCTCAGCCCAAAAGCTCTTTCAGCTGATAAACAACTTCAGCAAAGTTGCAAGATGCAAAATTTATGTACAAAAATCACTAGCATCCCTACACACCAATGCAACCAAATTGAGAGCCAAATCAGAAAGGCAATCCCATTCACAATTGCCACAAAATAAATAAATAAATAAATAAATAATATATGATACCTAGGAATACAGATAACCAAGGAGGTGAAAGATCTCTACAATGAGAATTATAAAACACTGCTCAAAGAAATCAGAGAAAACACAAACGGAAAAACATCCCATGCTCATGGATAGAAAGAATCAATATCATCCAAATGGCTGTACTATTCAAAGCAATTTACAGATTCAATACTATTCCTATGAAACTACCAATGACATTTTCACAGAACTAGAAAAAATTATTTTAAAATTTCTATGCAACAAAAAAAGAGCCTGAACAGTCAGGGCAATCTAAGCCAAAAGAACAAAGCTGAAGGAATTACGCTACCTGATTTCAAACTATATTACAAGTCTACAGTGGCCAAAACAGCATAGTACTGGTACAAAACCATAGATCAATGGAACACAACAGAGAGCCCAAAGATAAGGCTGTGCATGTATGACCATCTGATCTTTGACAAAGGTGACAAAAGGAAACAATGGCAAAAAGACTCCTTATTCAATAAATGGTGCTGGGATAACTGACTGGCCATATGCAGAAGATTGAAACTAGACCCCTTCCTTACACCATACACAAAATTTGACCCAAGATGGATTAAAGACTTAAATGTAAAACCCAAAACTATAAAAACCCTGGAAGACAACCAAGGCAATACCATCCTGAGCATAGGAATGGGCAAAGATTTTTAAGACAAAGACACTAAAAGCAATAGCAACAAAAGCAAAAATTGACAATTAGAATCTAATTAAATTTAAGAACTTCTGCACAGCAAAAGAATCAACACAGTAAACAGAAAACCTACAGAATGAGAGAAAATATTTGTAATTTACTCATCTGACAAAGGTCTAATATCCAGTGCCTGTAAGTAACTTAAACATATTTACAAGAGAAAAACAAAAACCCCATTAAAAAGTGGGCAAAGTATATAAACAGACACTTCTTGAAAGAAGGCATACATGCAGCCAACAAGCACAGGGAAAAAAGGTCAATATCACTGATCATTAAAGAAATACAAATCAAAACCACAATAAGATACCATCTCATACCAGTCAGAAAGGCTATTACTAAAAAGTCAAAAAATAACAGATGCTGGTGAGGTTATGGAGAAAAGGGAACCCTTATACACTATTGGTGGGAGTGTAAATTAGTTCAACCTCTGTGGAAAGCAGTATGGCAATTCCTCGAAGAGCTAAAAGCGGAACTAGAATTTGATCCAGCAATCCCATTATTTGGTATATACCCAGAGGAATATGAAGCATTCTACCATAAAAACACATGTACACAAATGTTCATGGCAGCACTGTTCACAATAGCAAAGACATGGAATCAACCTAAATGCCCATCAATGACAGACTGAATAAAGAACATGTGATACATTTATACCATGGAATATTATGCAGCCACAACAAAGAATGAGATAATGTCTTTTGCAGAAACATAGAGTTGGAAGCTATTGTCCTTAGCAAACTAATGCAGGAACAGAAAACTAAATACCACACATTCTTACTTGTAAGTGGCAGCTAAATGATAAGAATTTATGAACACAAGAAAGGAAACAACAGACACTGGGGTCTACTTGAGGGAAGAGAGAGAGGAGCAGAAAAAGTATTCGGTACTGAGCTTAACACCTAAATGACGTAATAATATATACAACAAACCCCTGTGACACGTTTATCTATATAACAAATCTCCACATGTACTGCCAAACCAAAAACAGATTTTTTAAAAAAGGATTATTTTCAGACAAAAATTGAGAAAATAAATTACAAGCAGACAAAGTCAAAAAATGTGAAAGAAGTTCTTCAGGGAGAATTTTTATAAGGACAAAAATAAAATACAGAAAAGAAAACTTCTTTCTGAACAAAAAAAGGAAGATATCCAGAAATTTTTTTTTTAAGTAATGCAAGAAAGAACATTCCTTATTTGTGATTGCTCTAAAAGAAACTGCTTATCTACAGCTAAAAAAAAAAAAAGTAGCAAGATGATAGATTTTAATTCAAACATATAATTATATTGAATATAAATTACCCAAACACACTAATTAAGAGACAGATTGTTGAAATGGATTTTTCAAAAAGCAAGATGCTTTATAAAGAAAACACACTATAGTTATGTAGACATTAAAAGGAAGGGAAAAGATATATCATGAAAATTCTAACTGTAAAATACTTGGTTGGCTATTTTAATGTCAAAATAAATTTTATAACAATAAATATTACCTAGAATTGTTTAAAATCACATAAAAATGAAGGGGTACATTCTCCAGTAGTACATGACAATTATAATTGTGTATGTGCTTAAAATAGAGCTTCCTAATATATGAAAAGAAAACTGATAGAACTATAGAAAAGATAAAGTAGACAAATCCATAATTATAGTTGGAGACTTCAAAATTTCTCTATCAATAACAGACCAGATTAGATAGAAACATCACTAAGAATATAGAATATTTGAATAACACTTATAATAATGGGTTTACTTTTGAACCAATGAAAGAAATCAAGATGTGACTTAATAGAGAGATATAACATCAGTCATTGATTGGAAGACTCAATATGTTAAAATGTCAGTTTTCTCAACATTTACATGTAGACTCAATGCAATCTCAAAAAAATCCCAGCAGGATTTTTTGGGTAGAAATTAGCAAGTTAATGCTAACATGTATGTGGAATTAGAATTGCAGAGATAATCTAAAATAATTTTGAGGAAAAAATGAATAAATTTGAAGCATTCAAACTACTTGACTTTGAGACTTATTGTAAGTCTACAAAAATTAGCACATTGTATTAGAGAGAAAACAAACATATAGATAAAAAGAATGTTAACAGAGTCCTGAAATAATCACACACACACATATATGTGGTCAATTTTCAACTAAAGTACAAAAACAAGCCAATGGAGAAAGGATAGTCTTTTCAACAAATGATGCTGGAACAATTAGAAATTCAAGTGAAAAAAAAAAAAATGAACCTCATCCCCACCTCACACCATATACAAATATTAACTTTAAAAACAATCATAAACTTAAGTGTAAAACATAAAACTATTAAATTTCCAGAACAAAATAAAAGAGAAAAATCTGTGTAATTTTTTTTTTTTATTATACTTTATGTTCTAGGGTACATATGCACAACGTGCAGGTTTGTTACATATGTATACATGTGCCATATTGGTGTGCTGCACCCGTTAACTCGTGATTTACATTACGTATATCTTCTAATGCTATCCCTCCCTGCTCCCCCTACCCCACAACAGGCCCTGGAGTGTGATGTTCCCCTTCCTGTGTCCAAGTGTTCTCATTGTTCAATTCCCACCTATGAGTGAGAACATGCGATGTTTGGTTTTCTGTTCTTGCGATAGTTTGCTGAGAATGATGGTTTCCAGTTGCATCCATGTCTCTGCAAAGGACATGAACTCATCATTTTTTTATGGCTGCATAGTATTCCATGGTGTATATGTGCCACATTTTCTTAATCCAGTCTGTCATTGATGGACATTTGGGTTGGTTCCAAGTCTTTGCTATTGTGAATAGTGCCACAATAATCATACGTGTGCATGTGTCTTTATAGCAGCATAATTTATAATCCTTTGGGTATATACCCAGTAATGGGATGGCTGGGTCAAATGGCATTTCTAATTCTAGATCCTTGAGGAATCGCCACACTGTCTTCCACAATGGTTGAACTGGTTTTCAGTCCCACTAACAGTGTAAAAGTGTTCCTATTTCTCCACATCCTCTCCAGCGCCTGTTGTTCCCTGACTTTTTAATGATTGCCATTCTAACTGGTGTGAGATGATATCTCATTGTGGTTTTGATTTGCATTTCTCTGCTGGCTAGTGATGATAAGCATTTTTTTCATGTTGTCTGTTGGCTGCATACATGTCTTCTTTTGAGAAGTGTCTGTTCATATCCTTTGCCCACTTTTTGATGGGGTTGTTTTTCTCTTGTAAATTTGTTTGAGTTCTTTGTAGGTTCTGGATATTAGCCCTTTGTCAGATGAGTAGATTGCAAAAATTTTCTCCCATTCTGTAGGTTGCTTGTTCACTCTGATGGTAGTTTCTTTTGCTGTGCAGAAGCTCTTTAGTTTAATTAGATCCCATTTGTCAATTTTGGCTTTTGTTGTCGTTGCTTTTGGTGTTTTAGACATGAAGTCCTTGCCCATGCCTATGTCCTGAATGGTATTGCCTAGATTTTCTTCTAGGGTTTTTATGGTTTTAGATCTAACATTTAAGCTTCTAATCCATCTTGAATTAATTTTTGTATAAGGTGTAAGGAAGGGGGATCCAGTTTCAGCTTTCTACTTATGGCTAGCCAGTTTTCCCAGCACCACTTATTAAACAGGGAATCCTTTCAATTTCAGCTTTCTACTTATGGCTAGCCAGTTTTCCCAGCACCATTTATTAAATAGGGAATCCTTTCCCCATTTCTTGTTTCTCTCAGGTTTGTCAAAGATCAGATGGTTGTGTATGTGTGGTATTATTTCTGAGGGCTCTGTTCTGTTTCATTGGTCTAAAACTCTGTTTTGGTATCAGTACCATGCTGTTTTGGTTACTGTAGCCTTGTAGTATAGTTTGAAGTCAGGTAGTGTGATGCCTCCAGCTTTGTTCTTTTGACTTAGGATTGTCTTGGCAATGCAGGCTCTTTTTTGGTTCCATATGAACTTTAAAGCAGTTTTTTCCAATTCTGTGAAGAAACTCATTGGTAGCTTAATGGGGATGGCATTGAATCTATAAATTACCTTGGGCAGTATGGCCATTTTCACGATATTGATTCTTCCTATCCATGAGCATGGTATGTTCTTCCATTTGTTTGTGTCCTCTTTTATTTCGTTGAGCAGTGGTTTGTAGTTCTACTTGAAGAGGTCCTTCACATCCCTTGTAAGTTGGATTCCTAGGTGTTTTATTCTCTTTGAAGCAATTGTGAATGGGAGTTCATTCATGATTTGGCTCTCTGTTTGTCTGTTACTGGTGTGTGAGAATGCTTGTGATTTTTGCACATTGATTTTGTATCCTGAGACTTTGCTGAAGTTGTTTATCAGCTTAAGGAGATTTTGGGCTGAAACGATGGGGTTTTCTAAATATACAATCATGTCATCTGCAAACAGGGACAATTTGACTTCTTCTTTTCCTAATTGAATACCCTTTATCTCTTTTTCTTGCCTGATTGCGCTGGCCAGAACTTCCAACGCTATGTGGAATAGGAGTGGTGAGAGAGGGCATCCCTGTCTCATGCCAGTTTTCAAGGGGAATGTTTCCAGTTTTTGCTCATTCAGTATGATATTGGCTGTGGGTTTGTCATAAATAACTCTTATTATTTTAAGATACATTCCATCAACATGGAATGTATTGAGAGTTTTTAGCATGAAGGGCTGTTGAATTTTGTCAAAGGCCCTTTCTGCATCTATTGAGATAATCATGTGGTTTTTGTCTTTGGTTCTGTTTATATGATGGATTATGTTTACTGATTTACATACGTTGAACCAGCCTTGCATCACAGGGATGAAGCTCACTTGATCATGGTGGATAAGCTTTTTGATGTGCTGCTGGATTCGGTTTGCCAGTATTTTCTTAAGGTTTTTTCATCGATGTTCATCAGGGATATTGGTCTGAAATTCTCTTTTTTTGTTGTGTCTCTGCCAGGCTTTGGTATCAGGATGATGCTGGCCTCATAAAATGAGTTAGGGAGGATTCCCTCTTTTTCTGTTGATTGGAATAGTTTCAGAAGGAATGGTATCAGCTCCTCCTTGTACTTCTGGTTGAATTCAACTGTGAATCCATCTGGTCCTGGACTTTTTTTGGTTGGTAGGCTATTAATTATTGCCTCAATTCCAGAGTCTGTTATTGGTCTATTCAGGGATTCAACTACTTCCTGGTTTAGTCTTGGAAGAGTGTAAGTGTCCAGGAATTTATCCATTTCTTCTAGGTTTTCTAGTTTATTTGCGTAGAGGTGTTTATAGTATTCTCTGATGGTAGTTTGTATTTCTGTGGGGTCAGTGGTGATATCCCCTTTATCATTTTTTCTTGTGTCTATTTGATCCTTCTCTCTTTTCTTCTTTATTAGTCTTGCTAGTGGTCTATCAATTTTTTTGATCTTTTCAAAAAACCAACTCCTGGATTCGTTGATTTTTTGAAGGGTTTTTTTGTGTCTCTATCTCCTTCAGTTCTGCTCTGATCTTAGTTATTTCTCGCCTTCTGCTAGCTTTTGAATGTGTTTGCTCTTGCTTCTCTAGTTCTTTTAATTGTGATGTTAGGGTGTCCATTTCAGATCTTTCCTGCTTTCTCTTGTGGGCATTTAGTGCTATAAATTTCCCTCTACACACTGTTTTAAATGTGTCCCAGAGATTCTGCTATGTTGTGTCTTTGTTCTCATTGGTTTCAAATAACATCTTTATTTCTGCCTTCATTTTGTTATGTACCCAGTAGTCATTCAGGAGCAGATTGTTCAGTTTCCATGTAGTTGAGAGGTTTTGATGGAGTTCCTTAGTCCTGAGTTCTAGTTTGATTGCAATGTGGTCTGAGAGACAGTTTGTTATAATTTCTGTTCTTTTACATTTGCTGAGGAGTGCTTTACTTCCAACTATGTGGTCAATTGTGGAACAAGTGCAATGTGGTGCTGAGAAGAATGTATATTCTTTTGATTTGGGGTGGAGATTTCTGTAGGTGTCTATTAGGTGTGCTTGGCGCAGAGCTGAGTTCAATTCCTGCATATCCTTGTTAATTTTCTATCTCATTGATCTGTCTAATGTTGACAGTGGGGTATTAAAGTCTCCCATTATTATTGTGTGGGAGTCTAAGTCTCTTTGTAAGTCTCTAAGGACTTGCTTTATGAATCTGGGTGCTCCTGTATTGGGTGCATATATATTTAGGATAGTTAGCTCTTTCTGTTGAATTGATCCCTTTACCATTATGTAATGGCCTGCTTTGTCTCTTTTGATCTTTGTTGATTTAAAGTCTGTTTTATCAGAGACTAGGATTGCAACCTCTGCCTTTTTCCGTTTTCCATTTGCTTGGTAGATCTTCCTCCATCCCTTTATTTTGAGCCTATGTGTGTCTCCGCACATGGGATTGGTCTCCTGAATACAGTAAACTGATGGGTCTTGACTCTTTATCCAATTTGCCAGTCTGTGTCTTTTAATTGGAGCATTTAGCCTATTTACATTTAAGATTAATATTGTTATGTGTGAACTTGATCCTGTCATTATGATGTTAGCTGGTTATTTTGCTCGTTAGTTGATGCAGTTTCTTCCTAGCATCGATGATCTTTACATTTTGGCATGTTTTTGCAGTGGCTAGTACCAGTTACTCCTTTCCATGTTTAGTGCTTCCTTCAGGAGCCCTTGTAGGGCAGGCCTGGTGGTGACAAAATCTCTCAGCATTTACTTGTCTGTAAAGGATTTTATTTCTCCTTCACTTATGAAACTTAGTTTGGTTGGATATGAAATTCTGGGTTGAAAATTCTTTTCTTTAAGAATGTTGAATATTGGCCCCTACTCTCTTCTAAGGCTTGTAGAGTTTCTGCAGGGAGATCTGCTGTTAGTCTGATGGGCTTCCCTTTGTGGGTAATCTGACCTTTCTCTTTGGCTGCCCTTAACATTTTTTCTTTCATTTCGACCTCGGTGAATCTGACAATTATGTCTCTTGGGGTTGCTCTTCTTGAGGAGTATCTTTGTGGTGTTCTCTGTATTTCCTGAATTTGAATGTTGGCTTGCCTTGCTGGGTTGGGGAAGTTCTCCTGGATAATATCCTGCAGAGTGTTTTCCAACTTGGTTCCATTCTCCCTGTCACTTTCAGGTATACCAATAAGACGTAGATTTGGTCTTTTCACATAGTCCCATATTTCTTGGAGACTTTGTTCATTTCTTTTTACTCTTTTTTCTCTAAACTCTTCTCACTTCACTTCATTCGTTTGATCTTCAATCACTGATACCCTTTCTTCCAGTTGATCGAGTTGGTTACTGAAGCTTGTGAATTTGTCACGCAGTTATTGTGTCATTGTTTTCATCTCTATCAGGTTGTTTATGGACTTCTCTACATTAGTTATTCTAGTTAGCCATTCATCAATTCTTTTTTCAAGGTTTTTAGTTTCTTTGCTCTGGGTTCATACTTCCTCCTTTAGCTTGCACAAGTTTGATTGTCTGAAGCCTTCTTCTCTCAACTTCTCAAAGTCATTCTCCATCTAGCTTTGTTCCACCGCTGGCAAGGAGCTGCATTTCTTTGGAGGGGAAGAGGCTCTCTGATTTTTAGAATTTTCAGCTTTTCTACACAGCTTTTTCCCCATCTTTGTGGTTTTATCTACCTTTCATCTTTGATGATGGTGATGTACAGATGAGGTTTTGGTGTGAATGTCCTTTCTGTTTGTTAGTTTTCCTTCTAACAGTCAGGATCCTCAGCTGCAGGTCTGTTGGAGTTTGCTTGAGGTCCACTCCAGACCCTGTTTGCCTGGGTATCAGCAGCGGAGGCTGCAGAAGAGTGAATATTACTGAACAGCAAATGTCACTGAGCGTTCCTCTGGAAGCTTTATCTCAGAGGTGTGCCCAGCCATGTGAGGTGTGAGGTGTCAGTCTGCACCTAGTGGGGGTATCTCCCAGTTAGGCTACTCGGGGGTCAGGGACTCGCTTGAGCAGGCAGTCTGTCTGTTCTCTGATCGCCAACTCTGTGCTGGGAGAACCACTACTCTCTTCAAAGCTGTCAGACAGGGATATTTACATCTGCAGAGGTTTCTGCTGCCTTTTGCTTGGCTATGCCCTGTCCCCAGAGGTGGAGTCTACAGAGGCAGGCAGGCCTCCTTGAACTGTGGTGGGCTCTACCCAGTTCGAGCTTCCCAGCCACTTTGTTTACCTACTTAAGCCTCAGCAATGGCAGGTGCCCCTCCCCCGGCCTCGCTGCCACCTTGCATTTAGATCTCAGACTGCTGTGCTAGCCATGACGGAGGCTCTGTCAGCGTGGGACCCTCTGAGCCAGGCACAGGATGTAATTTCCTAGTGTGCCATTTGCTAAGACCCTTGGTAAAGCACAGTATTAGGGTGGGAGTGACCCGATTTTCCAGGTGTTGTGTGTCATGATTTCCCTTGGCTAGGAAAGGGAATTCCCTTCCCCCTTGCACTTCCCAGGTGAGGCAATGCCTCACCCTGCTTCGGCTCTCGCTCGTTGGGCTGCACCCACCATCCTGCACCCACTGTACAACACGCCCCAGTGAAATGAACCTGGTACCTCAGTTGGAAATGCCGAAATTACCCATCTTTGTTGTCACTCATGCTGGGAGCTGGAGGCTGGAGCTGTTCCTCTTCGGCCATCTTGGCACCACCCCCCAAATCTGTGTAATTTTGTGTCAGACAAAGATTCCTTAGATAAGACACCAACAGCCTAATCCCAAAATTAAACATGGATAAATTGTACTTTATAAAAAATAGAAGCTTTTGCTCTTTGAAAAGCACTGAGACATGAAAAGACAAGCAACAGACTGAGATAAAATATTTGCAAACACCTATCTATGTGTTGTATACAGCAAATATGAAAGAAAAAATATCTTTCAAAACTCAGTGAGAAAAACAACACAATTTTTGAAATAGGTAAAAGTTTTGAGCAGATACTCATCAAAGAAGATATATGTATTACAAATAAGCACTTGAAAGATGCTCAACATCATCATGTCATCAGGGAAATGCAAATTAAACCACAATGAGATATCACTAAATAATTATTAGAGTGGCTTTATAAAAAAGTTGTTGAGGATGCACAACAACTGCAACTATCTCTGCTCTGAAGAGCAACTGGAAATGCAAATGTGAAATATTTCCTCTTTGGAAAACAGCTTGATAGCTTTAGGTTTTACATAAATATGGCATATAACATAGCAATTCCACTCCAAGAAAAGGAAAAGTATTTTCATTTACTTTCACACAAAAATTTGTATACAATGTTTATGGTTGCTTTATTTACAGTTGTAAAAAATGAGGAAAAACACGAATGTCCTTCAACTGGTAAATGGATAAAAATAACTGTAGTGCATTTGTACATTGAGATTCTACTTTGCAATAAAAAGGTAAGAACTGATATTGAGATACCCAACAACACAGGTGAGTCTCAGAGAAGCCACAATCAAAAATCTACTTTGTAAACTATTATACGTACAAGACATTCATAAAAAGGCAAAAATTTACAGATGAAACAAATCAGTGGTTGCCAGGGATTAGGAATTTGCTACACTGAGTCACCTAGTAATTTGGGGTCTTGATTGAACTATTTTTGTATCTTGATTTTGATGGTAGTTGCATAAATGTATCTTCAAAACACATAAAACCACATACTAAAAAGAGCATGTTTTATAGCATATGCATTATACTTCAATGAATCTTTTTCAGTAATGTTAATTGGAAGCTTTGTGTACTTGTGTAAATTATAAACTTCTCTGCAAAGTGATAAAGCTTTAAACCAGCTTTTTCATTGAGAGATCCCCAAATGTCAGCATCTTAAGGTCTTCTTCTCATGGACATTTCCCTAGAGAGAAATCCTCCCTCTTTCTTTTTAGGTTATTTGAGATTGGTTTTCAGCCATCTGGGAGCTGAAGTGGGAAAGGGACTAGGTGTCTCACAAATCAATATACAGGTTTTCATTTAGGCCTTCTCTTTTCACTACTGTGCCTCAGTTCTGCCCTCAGCTGTACTTGGTGATGCCAAACCTAGAGACAACTGGTTAAACCACCCTGCCAAAAGTACATTTCCATCGTCTCTCAAGGTAATGAAGGACAGTCGCCTACCTGTACTGAGTAAGGAGAGGGATTTGTTGCTTCTGATACAAACATTCAATCAATTCTCTGTCTGCAGTTTTTTCATCAGAGGCATTTGCTGCCTCCAATTCCTAGGTCTTTTCAGGGTCTGTAGTAGGAATCCTTGAACCTTCTTGCTTCATGCTGTCTTCCCTCTTGCAGGCTGGCATTTATCTCACATCTGTTAAGTGGGTTCCCACTCATCCACCAGCTTTCTAGTTTCAAAAATGCTAGTTAACATCCTACCACTCCTATAATCTGTTCCCCCAATTTCTTTGTACTGTGGGTTTCACTTGTTTATGTTTTTATTGTCATTGCCATTGGGCTTTCAGGAGGAAGCAGAGACAAATGTGTGTGTTCAATTTGCAATGTTTAATCAAGAGTTCAGGGGCAGGGGGATGTATGTAAAATCAGTGAGGAAAGCCTGGACTATTCAATAAGTGATATTGGGGCAATTTGATAACAAACTTGGATTCCTACATACCATTTCCTAAATACATATTTAAATTTTAAAAACGAAAAGAAAATGTACAAACATATCAATATAATCTTGTGATAGGGAAGGCTTTTTAAGCATGGTACATCATACAAAAACCATGAAGGAAAAATTAATAGATCTGAACAGCTAAAGGTGTAAGTAAAAGCGCCATCTCTGAATGATGAAATAAAGTAAAATAAAGTTACATATAAAATACTAGAAATATGTTTCTAATATGCATGATAAATATAGGATTCAAGTCCTTAAAGCATAAAAATGTCTCAATAAAACAGAAAAACATAAAAACCTAATTTTAAAATAGGCAAAAGACATGAAGAGTCGCTCACAAAAAGGAAATATAAATACATAAAATGATTACAAATTGTCAACCTTCTCTGTAACAATAAATACTAACTAAACTACAGCCACTGGTAAACTTTTTTTGTTTAAGCACAATACCCAATAACTGACAATGGCACAGAGAACTGATTATTCTCATGCAAATGTAAATTTGGCCTTCTGTAGAGCAATTTAGCAACCTGTCTATTAATGATAATTTAGCAAGACAGTATATTAAGCCTTAAATGAATAATATACCCTACAGACAGTCATTCATTTTCTAGGATTTTTTCCTCAGGAAATTACTTTAAATGTATGCAAAGACTTCTGTTATGAAAATATCAATATTGTTTACAACAGCAAACATTAAAAACCATGAACAACTGCAAGTTGATAAAATAAAACACAGTCTTTAGTCTTCTAAGAATAATGTTGTAGTTAGAATAATGTTTTGCCGTGGAAAAATACTGGTAAGCTAAACCAACAGAATTACACAATTTCCTGTACAGCATGAAACCATTCTGTGAAGAGTACAAGTGTGTGTCCATGTGCACATACGGAATGAGCTGGGAAAAAGCCCATGTGGGAATTCCACAGGGATTATCTCTGAGTGTTAAGATTAAGTGTTTCCATTTATTTTATTTTTATTTAGCTTATCATTGTTTTAGATTTTCAGTGATGAGTATGTATTTTTAATTAGCAGAAAAACAAAGGATTTTAAAAAGTAAACTCAATCTAGAATAGTAACAAAAATGTAAAATACTTAGCAATACATTTAAGAAATGTAGACTCTACATGAACAAACTTAAGTGGAAGATAAATAAAAGAAGAATTTTACTATCCATCTGCCAACAGATTCATAACCAGAACATATAAGCAGCTCAAATAACTTAATAGCAAAAAAAAAAAAAAAAAAAATCTGATTTTTAAATGGAAAGAGATCTAAATGGACATTTCTCAAAAGATGACATACAAATGGCCAACAGGTATTGAAAAAATGCTCAGCATCACTAATCATCAGGGAAATGCAAATCAAAACTAACGTGAGATATCTCGCCCCAGTTAGAAAGGCAATTATCAAAAAGAAGATACCAGATGCTGTTGAGGACTCAGAGAAAGAGGAATGCTCATATACTGTTGGTGGAAATGGAAATTAATACAGGTACTATTACTATGGAAGTTCCTCAAGAAACCAAAAAATAGAACTACCACATGATCCAGCAATCCTACCAGTGGTTACATATCAAAAGTAAAAAGGAAATCAGTGTATCAAAGAGATATCTGCACTCCCATGTTTATTGCAGCACTATTCGCAATAGCCAAGAGATAAAATCAACCTAAGCGTCCATCAATGGATAAAATTTTTAAAAATGTGATATACACACAATGGAGTATTGTTCACTATAAGAAGGATGGAAATCTTGTCATTTGCAGCAATATAGATAGAACTGGAGGTTATTCTGTTAATTGAAATACACCAAGCACAGAAAGAGAAATATCACATGTCCTCACTCACATGTTCATACATAGGTGCTTTTAAAAAGTTGATTTTCTAAAGATTGAGAGCAAATTCATAGTTTCTAAAGAACAGGAAGAGAAAAAGGATGAGGGGGATAAAGATAGGTTGATTAATGGGTATAAGCATACACATTGACAGAAGTAAGGCCTGTGTTTGATAGCACAGTAGGGTAACTATAGTTAACAATAATTTCTTGTATATATCAAAATAGTTAAAAGAGAAGACTATGTTTCCAACATAAGAAATGAAATGATAAATGTTTGAGGTAATTGATATCCCAAATACTTTGATTTGATCATTGTATATTGTATGCACATGTAAAAATATCACATGTACTTTATAAATATGTACAATTATTATGTATAAATTTTAAAAAGCAAGACTTTCAGGTAGAAATTACATAAGGAAATATCATGTAACAGGTTGGGAAGTCACATGATTTTAAAGATAATTCATCAAAACACAATTTTTTTGGCCATTTACAATGAAATAGTTTTAATTTTGTTTTTAAATGAAAATCATCAGGATTAATGACAATATAGAAAAATGGAATTTACACACTTTAGTAGTGAAACTGTATGTTTATACTACATTTTTGGAGGACAATTTTACAGTACTTAATAAAAATCTTAACCTTTAAATCAAGAATTTCCCTATTAGGAATATGCCTTAAGGAAATAATTGAAGATATACCCAAATAGTTGTTAAAGCAATAATTTTAAAATAAATGAAACAGAGGGGCGGAGCAAGATGGCCGAATAGGAACAGCTCCAGTCTCCAACTCCCAGCGCGAGCGACACAGAAGACCGGCGATTTCTGCATTTTCAACTGAGGTACTGGGTTCATCTCACTGGGGAGTGCCAGACGATCGGTGCTGGTCAGCTGCTGCAGCCCGACCAGCGAGAGCTGAAGCAGGGCGAGGCATTGCCTCACCTGGAAAGCGCAAGGGGGAAGGGAATCCCTTTTCCTAGCCAGGGGAACTGAGACACACAACACCTGGAAAATCGGGTAACTCCCACCCCAATACTGCGCTTTAAGCAGACAGGCACACCAGGGGATCATATCCCACACCTGGCCGGGAGGGTCCCACACCCACGGAGCCTCCCTCATTGCTAGCACAGCAGTCTGTGATCTACCGGCAAGGCAGCAGCGAGGCTGGGGGAGGGGCGCCCGCCATTGCTGAGGCTTAAGTAGGTAAACAAAGCTGCTGGGAAGCTCGAACTGGGTGGAGCTCACAGCAGCTCAAGGAAACCTGCCTGTCTCTGTAGACTCCACCTCTGGGGACAGGGCACAGTAAATAATAACAAACGCAGCAGCTCTGCAGACGCAAACGACTCTGTCTGACAGCTTTGAAGAGAGCAGTGGATCTCCCAACACGGAGGTTGAGATCTGAGAAGGGACAGACTCCCTGCTCAAGTGGGTCCCTGACCCCTGAGTAGCCTAACTGGGAGACATCCCCCACTAGGGGCAGTCTGACACACCACACCTCACAGGGTGGAG
Organism: Chlorocebus sabaeus; assembly: GCF_047675955.1. Taxonomy (NCBI): domain Eukaryota; kingdom Metazoa; phylum Chordata; class Mammalia; order Primates; family Cercopithecidae; genus Chlorocebus; species Chlorocebus sabaeus. The sequence continues at coordinate 25,308,541 of NC_132911.1, read as the reverse complement.
TACACCCCTGAGAGGAAGATTCCAAAGCAAGAATCAGACAGGTACACTCGCTGTTCAGAAATATTCTATCTTCTGCAGCCTCTGCTGCTGATACCCAGGCAAAAAGGGTCTGGAGTGGACCTCAAGCAATCTCCTACAGCTACAACCTACAGCTGAGGATCCTGACTGTTAGAAGGAAAGCTATCAAACAGGAAGGACACCTACACCAAAACCCCATCAGTACATCACCATCATCAAAGACCAGAGGCAGATAAAACCACAAAGATGGGGAAAAAGCAGGGCAGAAAAGCTGGAAATTCAAAAAATAAGAGCGCATCTCCCCCGGCAAAGGAGCGCAGCTCATCGCCAGCAACGGATGAAAGCTGGACAGAGAATGACTTCGACGAGATGAGAGGAGAAGGCTTCAGTCCATCAAATTTCTCAGAGCTAAAGGAGGAATTACGTACCCAGCGCAAAGAAACTAAAAATCTTGAAAAAAAAGTGGAAGAATTGATGGCTAGAGTAATTAATGCAGAGAAGCTCACAAACAAAATGAAAGAGACGAAAACCATGGCACAAGAAATACGTGACAAATGCACAAGCTTCAGTAACCGACTCAATCAACTGGAAGAAAGAATGTCAGCGATGGAGGATCAAATGAATGAAATGAAGCAAGAAGAGAAACCAAAAGAAAAAAGAAGAAAAAGAAATGAACAAAGCCTGCAGGAAGTATGGGATTATGTAAAAAGACCAAATCTACGTCTGATTGGGGTGCCTGAAAGTGAGGGGGAAAATGGAACCAAGTTGGAAAACACTCTTCAGGATATCATCCAGGAGAACTTCCCCAACCTAGTAGGGCAGGCCAACATTCAAATCCAGGAAATACAGAGAACGCCACAAAGATACTCCTCGAGAAGAGCAACTCCAAGACACATAATTGCCAGATTCACCAAAGTTGAAATGAAGGAAAAAATCTTAAGGGCAGCCAGAGAGAAAGGTCGGGTTACCCACAAAGGGAAGCCCATCAGACTAACAGCAGATCTCTCGGCAGAAACTCTTCAAGCCAGAAGAGAGTGGGGGCCAATATTCAACATTCTTAAAGAAAAGAATTTTAAACCCAGAATTTTATATCCAGCCAAACTAAGTTTCATAAGTGAAGGAGAAATAAAATCCTTTACAGATAAGCAAATGCTTAGAGATTTTGTCACCACTAGGCCTGCCTTACAAGAGACCCTGAAGGAAGCACTAAACATGGAAAGGAACAACCGGTACCAGCCATTGCAAAAACATGCCAAAATGTAAAGACCATCAAGGCTAGGAAGAAACTGCATCAACTAATGAGCAAAATAACCAGTTAATATCATAATGGCAGGATCAAGTTCACACATAACAATCTTAACCTTAAATGTAAATGGACTAAATGCTCCAATTAAAAGACACAGACTGGCAAACTGGATAAAGAGTCAAGATCCATCAGTCTGCTGTATTCAGGAGACCCATCTCACACGCAGAGACATACATAGGCTCAAAATAAAGGGATGGAGGAAGATTTACCAAGCAAATGGAGAACACAAAAAAGCGGGGATTGCAATACTAGTCTCTGATAAAACAGACTTTAAACCATCAAAGATCAAAAGAGACAAAGAAGGCCATTACATAATGGTAAAGGGATCAATTCAACAAGAAGAGCTAACTATCCTAAATATATATGCACCCAATACAGGAGCACCCAGATTCATAAAGCAAGTCCTTAGAGACTTACAAAGAGACTTAGACTCCCATACAATAATAATGGGAGACTTCAACACTCCACTGTCAACATTAGACAGATCAACGAGACAGAAAGTTAACAAGGATATCCAGGAATTGAACTCATCTCTGCAGCAAGCAGACCTAATAGACATCTATAGAACTCTCCACCCCAAATCAACAGAATATACATTTTCTCAGCACCACATCGTACTTACTCCAAAATTGACCACGTAATTGGAAGTAAAGCACTCCTCAGCAAATGTACAAGAACAGAAATTATAACAAACTGTCTCTCAGACCACAGTGCAATCAAATTAGAACTCAGGACTAAGAAACTCAATCAAAACCGCTCAACTACATGGAAACTGAACAACCTGCTCCTGAATGACTACTGGGTACATAACGAAATGAAGGCAGAAATAAAGATGTTCTTTGAAACCAATGAGAACAAAGATACAACATACCAGAATCTCTGGGACACATTTAAAGCAGTGTGTAGAGGGAAATTTATAGCACTAAATGCCCACAAGAGAAAGCAGGAAAGATCTAAAATTGACACTCTAACATCGCAATTAAAAGAACTAGAGAAGCAAGAGCAAACACATTCGAAAGCTAGCAGAAGGCAAGAAATAACTAAGATCAGAGCAGAACTGAAGGAGATAGAGACACAAAAAACCCTCCAAAAAATCAATGAATCCAGGAGTTGGTTTTTTGAAAAGATCAACAAAATTGACAGACCACTAGCAAGACTAATAAAGAAGAAAAGAGAGAAGAATCAAATCGACACAATTAAAAATGATAAAGGGGATATCACCACCGACCCCACAGAAATACAAACTACCATCAGAGAATACTATAAACACCTCTACGCAAATAAACTGGAAAATCTAGAAGAAATGGATAATTTCCTGGACACTTACACTCTTCCAAGACTAAACCAGGAAGAAGTTGAATCCCTGAATAGACCAATAGTAGGCTCTGAAATTGAGGCAATAATTAATAGCCTACCAACCAAAAAAAGTCCAGGACCAGATGGATTCACAGCTGAATTCTACCAGAGGTACAAGGAGGAGCTGGTACCATTCCTTCTGAAACTATTCCAATCAATAGAAAAAGAGGGAATCCTCCCTAACTCATTTTATGAGGCCAACATCATCCTGATACCAAAGCCTGGCAGAGACACAACAAAAAAAGAGAATTTTAGACCAATATCCCTGATGAACATCGATGCAAAAATCCTCAATAAAATACTGGCAAACCAGATTCAGCAGCACATCAAAAAGCTTATCCACCATGATCAAGTGGGCTTCATCCCTGGGATGCAAGGCTGGTTCAACATTCGCAAATCAATAAACATAATCCAGCATATAAACAGAACCAAAGACAAGAACCACATCATTATCTCAATAGATGCAGAAAAGGCTTTTGACAAAATTCAACAGCCCTTCATGCTAAAAACGCTCAATAAATTCGGTATTGATGGAACGTACCTCAAAATCATAAGAGCTATTTATGAGAAACCCACAGCCAATATCATACTGAATGGGCAAAAACTGGAAAAATTCCCTTTGAAAACTGGCACAAGACAGGGATGCCCTCTCTCACCACTCCTATTCAACATAGTGTTGGAAGTTCTGGCTAGGGCAATCAGGCAAGAGAAAGAAATCAAGGGGATTCAGTTAGGAAAAGAAAAAGTCAAATTGTCCCTGTTTGCAGACGACATGATTGTATATTTAGAAAACCCCATTGTCTCAGCCCAAAATCTCCTTAAGCTGATAAGCAACTTCAGCAAAGTCTCAGGATACAAAATTAATGTGCAAAAATCACAAGCATTCTTATACACCAGTAACAGACAAACAGAGAGCCAAATCAGGAATGAACTTCCATTCACAATTGCTTCAAAGAGAATAAAATACCTAGGAATCCAACTTACAAGGGATGTAAAGGACCTCTTCAAGGAGAACTACAAACCACTGCTCAGTGAAATAAAAGAGGACACAAACAAATGGAAGAACATACCATGCTCATGGATAGGAAGAATCAATATCGTGAAAATGGCCATACTGCCCAAGGTAATTTATAGATTCAATGCCATCCCCATCAAGCTACCAATGAGCTTCTTCACAGAATTGGAAAAAACTGCTTTAAAGTTCATATGGAACCAAAAAAGAGCCTGCATCTCCAAGACAATCCTAAGTCAAAAGAACAAAGCTGGAGGCATCACGCTACCTGACTTCAAACTATACTACAAGGCTACAGTAACCAAAACAGCATGGTACTGGTACCAAAACAGAGATATAGACCAATGGAACAGAACAGAGTCCTCAGAAATAATACCACACATCTACAGCCATCTGATCTTTGACAAACCTGAGAGAAACAAGAAATGGGGAAAGGATTCCCTATTTAATAAATGGTGCTGGGAAAATTGGCTAGCCATAAGTAGAAAGCTGAAACTGGATCCTTTCCTTACTCCTTATACGAAAATTAATTCAAGATGGATTAGAGACTTAAATGTTAGACCTAATACCATAAAAATCCTAGAGGAAAACCTAGGTAGTACCATTCAGGACATAGGCATGGGCAAAGACTTCATGTCTAAAACACCAAAAGCAACGGCAGCAAAAGCCAAAATTGACAAATGGGATCTCATTAAACTAAAGAGCTTCTGCACAGCAAAAGAAACTACCATCAGAGTGAACAGGCAACCTACAGAATGGGAGAAAATTTTTGCAATCTACTCATCTGACAAAGGGCTAATATCCAGAACCTACAAAGAACTCAAACAAATTTACAAGAAAAAAACAAACAACCCCATCAAAAAGTGGGCAAAGGATATGAACAGACATTTCTCAAAAGAAGACATTCATACAGCCAACAGACACATGAAAAAATGCTCATCATCACTGGCCATCAGAGAAATGCAAATCAAAACCACAATGAGATACCATCTCACACCAGTTAGAATGGCGATCATTCAAAAGTCAGGAAACAACAGGTGCTGGAGAGGATGTGGAGAAATAGGAACACTTTTACACTGTTGGTGGGATTGTAAACTAGTTCAACCATTATGGAAAACAGTATGGCGATTCCTCAAGGATCTAGAACTAGATGTACCATATGACCCAGCCATCCCATTACTAGGTATATACCCAAAGGATTATAAATTATGCTGCTATAAAGACACATGCACACGTATGTTTATTGCAGCACTATTCACAATAGCAAAGACTTGGAATCAACCCAAATGTCCATCAGTGACAGATTGGATTAAGAAAATGTGGCACATATACACCATGGAATACTATGCAGCCATAAAAAAGGATGAGTCTGTGTCCTTTGTAGGGACATGGATGCAGCTGGAAACCATCATTCTTAGCAAACTATCACAAGAACAGAAAACCAAACACCGCATGTTCTCACTCATAGGCGGGAACTGAACAATGAGATCACTTGGACTCGGGAAGGGGAACATCACACACCGGGGCCTATCATGGGGAGGGGGGAGGGGGGAGGGATTGCATTGGGAGTTATACCTGATGTAAATGACGAGTTGATGGGTGCAGCACACCAACATGGCACAAGTATACATATGTAGCAAACCTGCACGTTGTGCACATGTACCCTACAACTTGAAGTTTAATAATAATAAATTAAAAAATAAATAAATAAATAAATAAATAAATAAATAAATAAAATTTAAAAAGGAGCCAAGCCAGGTATTTCAAATAGAAATAATTTATTCTAGGGATTTGGGTACACAGGTATTGGAAAACTGAAAAGAAAAGGGAAAAACCGAATTACCCAGACATCAGTCTTTCCTTACCAGATCTCAGACCTTCCTTAATAACTGAAGGAAGCAGCCAGCATTCCCAGAACTGAGGGAATAAAAAGAAAGCGGTGGTGTCAACAGGTCAAAATGGCGGTGAACTAACAATACTCACAATGAGGAGATTTATCATTCAGCCCAGTAATCACTCCTGGGCAAAAATCCTTGGCATAAGGTACAAAAGAACAAACCCTGAAAATTCAGCATCTAGATTGGCATTATTTGAAATTTGTGAATAGAAGGAAAGTCAAAGGGGTTTTCTAAAGCAGGGCCCCCCAACCACTGGGCCACACATCACTACCAATCCATGGCCTGTTAGGAACCAGGCCATGGGGCAGTAGGTGAGTAAGGGAAGCTTCATCTGTATTTACAGCCTCTCCCCATCACTCACATTACTTCCTGAGTTCCACTTCCTGTCAGATCAGTGACAGCATTAGATTCTCGTAGGAGTGTGAACCCTGTTGTGAACTGTGCAGGTGAAAGACCTAGGTTGTGTGCTCCGTATGAGAATCTAACGTCTGATGATCTGTCAACTGTCTCCCGTCACCCCCAAATGGGACTGTGAAGTTGCAGTAAAACAAGCTCAGGGCTCCCACTGATTCTACATTATGGTGTGTTGTATAATTACTTCATTATATATTACAATGTGATAATAATAGAAATAAAGTATACAATAAATGTAATGCACTTGAATCACCCTGAAACCATCCCTGGTTTCAGAAAAATTGTCCATGGAAAAATTGTCTTCCACAAAACCAGTCCCTCATGCCAGAGAAGTTGGGGACCACTATTCTGAAGGCCCTGGAAGCAAGGGTAGGCATGTTCAGGCTGCAGTTGGCTGGGGCCTGCCATTCTGCTCTACCAGGGACACTTACTACTCCGTTACTGAAGTTAGCGATGTGGCTGATTACTTGTGTGGGCTCCTACGCTTTGAAGTTTGTAGTGACCACACATGGATATTGGTGTTGTTCTGTTGGTAAACCCTCCTCCATCCCCACCCGGACTGAAGTGCCCTTGTCATTTGTTGTGAAGTGGGTATCATAGAGTAGCTCATCCCTGAACTCCGTGAGTAAATCTGGGCCTGCCTGGGAACTGGTAGATGGCCACGTCAGTAATACCAGGTTCCCTCGCAAGCTTTTACTAGCACATCTTGAGACTGCACAGGTAGAACATTCGGATTTTAAGGAGTAAGTGGAAGATTCTTCAGTGTTGATGTTTTGCATCAGGATCTGTGTATGTCTGTTTCCACTAGTAAATACCAGCAAAGTTTATGGGAGATATTTCTGACATAGTATAAATACCCACAGCTTTGGAAGAACATGTGTCATTTCAATTCATGCTGTGCTAGGGGCTCTTGATTGACAATTCATGTTGTTAGATGCTCCTCACAGTGGAAAAATGGGATGCAGGAGTAGCTGTAAATGTGGATGCGCATGTATTTCCTATTCCTTGCTAAATTAACAGTTTTGGTCACTCTCCACTGGTGAATGAATCCATATTTAACTCTAGTTGTTTAACCTAATACTTTCTCTACCAAAAATGAGGGTCAAGTGTTGGAATCCCATGAAGGGGAATATGGTGAAAGAAAAAGCAATATCAAGGAAATTTCTCCATCTGGAACTATGAAGTGTGCAGCCATATTTGCTGACATGCTACGATGAGATGATCATTTGTACCAAAGTTGCAGGTTGAGGATGTCTCCCAGCAATAGCAGCTACTCAGAAAGATGTGAAAATATTAAGGAGTTAATGCATTACAGCTAGACTTTCCTTCACTGACTTAGGTAAGACAGTATGGAAAGAGATAGTTGTAGTAGAAGAAAATCCACAGCATTGAGCTTAAAATAAAAATAAATTGGTGAATGTAATAAAACACGAAAGTATTTCTTAGGTAAATGAGCAAAACTGGCAGGAATCTAGGTCTAGCAACTTGAGGAGTTGATACAGCAGGTCAAAATGTAGCCAAATAAAGTCTCCAGAGTCATGAAGAAGAAATCAAAATCATTAACCAAAGAAAAACAGACAAACAACAGAACTACTCCGTTGCCACTATGCTTTCACTGTCAAGGAGAAAATGGAGTGGAGAATATCTACCAGAGGAAAATAAAAACCAGGGGGAAGAAGGAAACTAGCCAAGTCCACTTACTCTGCATTACACAGCTTTTATGCAGAAATAATTTCCAATGTCTATCTATCAGAGGAAAACAACAATCCTGGAATGTGATAAACGTCAACAGGAATGAAGGAAAGAAGAAGGGAGGGAGAGAAAGAGGGAGGGAGAAAGGAAGTGGGGAGAAAGGGAGGAAAGGGGAGGAAGGGGGAGAAAGGGAGGAAGGGGGAGAAAGGGAGGAAGGGGGAAAAAGGGAGGGAGTGGAGGAGAAAGAAGGAGCAGAGGAGGAAGGAAGGGAGGGGAGGAAAGGAAGGGAGGGGAGGAAAGGAAGGGGAGGAGGAAGGAAGAGAGGGGAGGAAAGAAGGAGGAAGGAGGGAAGGAGAGGAAGGAAGGGGGAGGAAGGAAGGGGAAGAAGGAAGAGAGAAAGGGAAGGGAGGAGGAAGGAAGGGAGGGAGGGGAGGAAGGAAGGGAGGGAGGGGAGGAAGGAAGGGAGGGAAGGGAGGAGGAAGGAAGGGAGGGAAGGGAGGAGGAAGGAAGGGAGGGAAGGGAGGAAGGAAGGAAGGGAGGGAAGGGAGGAAGGAAGGAAGGGAGGGGAGGGAGGAAGGAAGGAAGGGGGGGAGGAAGGAAGGAAGGGAGGGGAGGAAGGAAGGGAGAAGGGAGAGAAAAAAGTAGTTCATTGATTCATTATGTGCTAGAAACTGATATCAGTTTCATGTCAGTAAATTGACACTTAAATTGTACAAAACCCTCAAATTTAGCTTTTGCCTATTCCATTTTGAAGATGAAAAATGACATATTATGCATAAAGTCAAACAGCTATTAAGCGGCAGAGCTGGGGTTTAACCTGGATCTATGTGACTTCAAAACCTGTGTTTATTCCACTTTATTACAATATAGAGTTGTAAAACTAAATCTATGGCCACAAACTAGCATGGCCAGGGAAGCAAAGCTTCATAAAGGAAGTAAAATTTCACCTGAGTCTTGAAGGGAATTGAATGTAAATAGACTATAACAAGCAAGAAATCCATCAAAAGCAGTGCTTCGAGAGAACTGTATAGTCTTAAATAATTTTCATGGAAATGAAGGAAGCTTCAAATTAATGATATAAGTGTCCATCTTCAGAAGTTACGTAAATGAACAACAGAATAAGCTCAAGGGAAGTAGAAAGTGATAATTAAAGTAGGAGTAGAAATGAAATAGAAATCCACACACACACAAAATCAGAGTTTAGTCAACCAAGTCAAAAGTTCATCCTTTGAAACTAAAAACAAGACAAATAATCTTTAGTAAAACTTAGCAAGAAAGTAAGAGAGATAATTCAAATAAACAATATTACCTGTTGCAAGTGTGTATAACAACAGATATGGTAAGGATGCTATTAACTACTATGTGCCAATGTTTTAAACTTACATAAAATGGACAAATTCATAGAAGAACCTAACTTACCAGAATTGACTCAATAGAAAATAAAAAGTTTAAAAATTCTACATTTATTGAAAGGATTAGATGATGGTTAAAAATTACCCACAATAAAAGTACTAGGCTCAGATAATTTTATAGGTAAATTCTATGAAACTTTCAAATAACAGCTCATCCCAATAAACACAAACTTGTTCTAACAGTAAAAGGATAATAAAGTGAACTATTTCTCATATTATTCTATGAAAACAGCATAACTCTCATGCCAAACTCAGACTGATGCATTGAGAAAGGAATATTACTAGCCTGCCTCACCTTTGAATAAAAATATGGAAAATCCTAACCAAGATATTTGCAAATTGAATTCAACAGTATATGTAAAAGATTATAGAACATAACCAAGTAGGGTTTATCACACCAGAGCAGGTGGTTTTAATAACAGAAAATCCTCAAATATAATTCATCACATTAGCAGCTTAAAAATTATATGATAGATGCTATAAAACTGTTTGCTGAAATTCAATACTGATATATAATAAAGACTGTTCATAACTTAGAAATAGGAGGGAATTTTTTTAAGCTGATAAAGATATATTTTTTAAATGCCCTAGAGCAAACATCACCCTAAATTTTGAAACACCAGAATTATTTTCTTTCAAATCAGGAGTAATTTTATTATACCTCTATGAAATATTGAATAGACTATCTTAGCCAATATAATAAGACATGAAAAAGAAATTACAGTCACAAGGATTAAAAAAGAGGAAAGAAAATTTTCATTATTTACAAATTATGTGATAAAAGTTATTTAAAATAATAGAAGGGCTGAAAATTGGCTGGTACATATATATGTGTGTTTTCATTTGTGTTTGTATATATGCTTATGTATTTTTTTTTTTTTTTTTTTTTTTGAGACAGAATTTCACTCTTGTTGCCTGGGCTAGAGTGCAATGCCTTGATCTAGGCTCACTGCAACCTCCACCTCCCAAATTCAAGCCATTCTCCTGTCTCAGCCTCCTGGGTAGCTGGGATTACAGGTGTCCGCCACTACACCTGGCTAATTTTTTGGTATTTTTAGTAGAGATGGGGTTTCACCATGTTGGCCAGGCTGGTCTCAAACTCCTGACCTCAGGGGATCCACCCATATTGACCTCCCAAAGTGCTGGCATTACAGGCATGAGCCAACATGCCCGGCCACTTATGTATTTTTATATATTCAAAGATTAGTTCTATTTCCAAACATTAGCAAACAACTAGAAAATATAATTAAAGAGAAGATAGCATTTACAATAGTCTCAGAGAATATCAAGAATTGAGGCTTGGCACGGTGGCTCAATGCCTGTAATCCCAGCACTTTGGGAGGCCAAGGTGGGAGGACCACCTGAGGTCAGGAGTTTGAGACCAGCCTGGCCAATGCGGACAAATCCGTCTCTAACAAAAATACAAAAAAGTAGCTGGGTGTCGTGGTGTGCACCTGTAGTCCCAGCTACTCAGGAGGCTGAGCAGGAGAATCGCTTGAACCTGGGTGGTGGAGATTGCAGTGAGCCGAGATCATGCCACTACATTCCAGCCTGGGCAACAAAGCAAGACTTTGCTTCAAAAAAAAAAAAAAAAAAGAATTAAGGATTGATATACTGATATAGTTTGAATATTTGTCCCCTCCAAATCTCACGTTGAAATCTGATCTCCAGTCCTGGTGCAGTGGCTCGTGGCTGTAATCCTAGGACTTTGGAAGGCTGAGGTTGGTGGATTGCTTGAGCCCAGGAGTTTGAGACCAGCCTGGTCAACATAGCAAGACCTTGCCTCTATTTAAAAAAAAAAAAAAGTAAAGAAATAAAGAAATGTAATCTCCAAAATTGGATGTGGGGGCCTAGTGGCAGGTATTTGGGTCATGGGGGCAGATCCCTCATGAATGACATGGTGCCTGTCCTGCATAAGTGAGTTCTTGCTCTATTAGTTCATACAAGATCTGGCTGTTTAAAAGAACATGGCCGTGCTCCCTCTTTTGTCATGTGACATACCTGTTCCCACTTCACCTGTTCTTGAGACCCTTACTAGAAGCAGATGCCAGTACCACACTTCTTATACAGCTTGCAGAACAATGAACCAAATAAACCTCTTTTCTTTATAAATTACCCAATCTCAGGTATTCCTTCATAGCAATGCAAAACATACTAATACAAGGACTAATGCCAACAAAATATGTGCAAGATGAGAGATACTGCAGAAAACACAGAGAGATAGAACATGTTTGTACACACGGAGATTTATCATAGAAATGACTATTCCCAAATTGAACTATGGATTCAATGCATTTCCAATTTAAATGACCACCATGTTGGGTGGGGAGTGGGTTTTTTAAAAGTAGAATTTGATAATATTATAAAATGTATATTAAAAAGTAGAAAGTCACAAATAGCCAGGACTCTTCTGAGTAAGAAATATAAGAAGTATAAGGAATGAGCAAATGCTTTATTTAGGTATTAGGACCTATTATGAAAGTCTGGCAATTAAAAGACTATAGTATTAGGGCAGAGACAGACAAATTGATTAATGACACAGACTTAAAGGACCAGAAATTGACCCAATAGAACTTTGGGTTAGGACAAAGGTGTAATGTCTGATCAATGAAGAAACCTAAGTCTTGTTCAGTAAGTAGAACTGGGGGAAAAGGCATTATCTATGTGGAAAAAAATACAAATGTAACCCTTCATGGCCAAATACCAACTCCAGATGAATGAAGGATTTAAATGAAAAAACAAAAACAAAAACAGAACTTTAAATTTCTTAGCAAAAAAACAATTAAGAGGAATAACTTTTGAGATGAAAAAAATATTTTTGGAAAAGACATCAGAAAAGGATGACTATAGGCCAGGCACAGTGGCTTATGCCTGTAATCCCAGCACTTTGGGAGGCTGAGGTGGGCAGATCACAAGGTCAGGAGATCGAGACCATCCTGGCTAACACAGTGAAACCCCTTCTCTGCTAAAAATACAAAGAAAGTAGCCCGGTGTAGTGGCGGGCGCCTGTAGTCCCAGCTACTTTGGAGGCTGAGGCAGAAGAATGGCATGAACCTGGGAGGTGGAGCTTGCAGTGAGCCGAAATCATGCCACTGCACTCCAGCCTGGGAAACAGAGCAAGACTCCATCTCAAAAAGAAAAGAAATTTAAAAAGGGTAACTATAACGAAAAGAGTAATAAATTTGACCATATTAAAATCAAAAACACTTGTTCTTCCAAAACCTCATAAAAAATAACAAGTTGAAAATGGAAAAGATGATTGCAATGCTTACACAATGGATTAGTACCAAGATGATATAAAGAATTCATATCAATTTAAAAAGCACAAACAAATATAAAAATGGGTAAAAGTCATGAACAGGCATTTTGGAATTGGATATAACTGATAAACATTTGAAGATATGTTCAACACCATTAGTGATCTAGGAAATTCAAATCAAGGCCACCAGGAGATACCATTTTACACCTATTTAATTAGCTAAAAATGACAAATCAGTGCTGGAAAGGATGGGGATCCATAAGATCTTTTTTACACTGCTTGAGAAGTAAACCAGCAAATCCCCTATAGAAAACAGTTTGTCATTATCTCCTGAAGTTAAACCTTCATGTGTCTTATAACCAGTAATTCTATTCTTTGATAAATACCCAAGAGAAACTCTTGCACATCTACAACAGGAAATATGATTAGAACACTCATGGGAGCATTGTTCACAATAACAACCTGATGTAATCCAAATCAATAAGAGGGTAGAGGAACAAACCGTGGTATGTTCACACAACGTGTACCATATTACATATCTGAAAAAACAAATGACTGCAATATATAATGATAGTATGCTAAATTTCAAAGTCCTCCCAAATTACATTTAGCGTATTATTTTCATAAAGTTAAAAACAAAAATTATACGTATAGGAATACATTCACACATATATGCATATATGCACATGAACTGTTATGAATATACATGAAAAGAAAAGCAAGGGCATGAATCAACATTGGAACCATGACGATGATTAAGTAATCTCAAGACAGGGAATAGCAGAATGGGATGTGGATACATGACTATATGTACATTATTTTTAAGGTCCTAATTCTGAGTTGTGGCTTTATGGATGTTTTTATGGGATGAAAACTAATGAATAAATAAATATTAGGACATGCATGGATCAATGAGAGGAATGCGTCATGAACTAAAGATCATGATTAATCCATTTAATCACAATTGTGGAAGGACAAAAAACACTTTATAGGTCTCTGGAGCAGCTCCATGCACAGGACTCTGAGATGATAGAAATGTCTATATATGTACCAGCCTATGTGGTAGACATAACTCACGTTGAGCCCTCAAAATGTGGTTAGTAGAAAAGAGAGGAACTAAATTTTCTATTGTATTTAACTTAAAATTATTTCTATTTAAATTTAAGTAGTCACATAGTATGAACAACTTTTGGTAGTGGAAGAAAATAAGTGATGTTCAGGGATCAGTGCCCAAGCCATTTACCTGGCTTAAATAAATAGTCCTTAATGGAAAGTAGCCTAAAGTAAGGTTGACCAAAGTTACTCACCTTATGGAAAATCTGGTTCACTATTTCCAAAGGGTAGAATATTTACTTTTCTTTCCTCTTTTTATCATTCTACCAAGAGGGGTGTGAGACACCTTTTCCTATCACCAAACCAAACTGCCTGCTTACGATACTGATTCATTTATTCAACATTTGCTATTTTCTTTCTCCCTCTCCTGAGTTCCCCTCCCCCACCCCCCGGTTTCTGTAAACAAGCAGGAGTGCTGAAGATACAAGCTAGTTATTATTAAAGTCTAAGATGGCATGTTTAGATGTATTTACCTCCTTCTTGCTAATGGCATCATTCAATCACAGTTTAGTAGCTTCCAAGTGAGAAGATTAGAAGTGTCAGGGGAATTGCTCACTGAAACCAGGAAATGTGGGGTTTTTAGTTCAAACAGTATTTAAAGGAAGCTGGTGAACAACAGCTGAGAAGATGAAAGATCAGATCAACTCCTCCCTTTGAAGTAAAGACTACTCAGACTGTGAGTATAACAATGTTCATTACTGTCAGAACTCCAAGTGGCTGTTCCTGACGCATGCTTTAGAATGTATCATAAAATCTATAAAAATATCAACAAGATGCTTTAAAGTGACACAAAACAGCTAGAGTGCCCTATTTGCAGGGACACTGCTGTTTAAAGGCAATCTGCTGGATTGCTTCCCATCTGGGACCAAGGCAAATGCCTTCCCATCTCTTTCTTCCCTCCTTTCCTTTCTTCCTCCCTTCCCCCCATCCCCAGCACGGACTAGAAACTAAGATTTTTAATGTTTCATTTCTGCTTCCTTTGAGGGCCAAAAGGAGAAAATGAAGCTTTTCTTGGCTTGCTTCTCAACTCTCCTAAGAGATTCAGAGACAAAAAGATTGCTTTGGGAAAATAATAATGCCAAATGAGCATTAAAATAATAAATGGATTTTCTGGAAATTAGGTTCTCAGAGGTCATGCAATTAAAAGTTAGGAGGAAAACACACCTCAGGCTTGATTGGAGGAGACATCGAGAGCCAGGGCAAATACTTCCACCATCCTTAAAGTTCCATTCAAGGTTTTCAGCATAGGAGCTGCTTGATTAATCTATTTGCATACTTCTAGGACTTGATAACAAGCCAGAGAGTAGTATAATTTCATAGGCACTGATTATTAGTAATAACATGGAATGTGATTAGGACCGTGAACATCTAGGGGGTCACAGCAGGGCACAAGACAAACATGAGTCAGCAGCACAACATTATTTGAAAAATAACAAACAAAGGCCCTGAACTGCCTGCAGAGATGTTGGGATGCCTTTCATAATACTGGGTGTTGATCTATGAGACTTTGGCCCTGCAGAATTAAAATCAAGCAACGTATTTCCTACATACTGTCGTAAGAATTTAGGGAAACCCAGGAAGCCTTGACAGTGTGTATTTCAGGAAATGTGTTCTCTTTGTGATAAGCTTTACTCCTGGGTCTCTCAGGAAGCAGGATACGTTGTCACTCTTCACTTTTGCCCAGTGACCTCACTCACACAATCTTTGATCCCAAGAATTGGGAGGAACCTTCCAGCGCTTTTCTGGAAACCTATTTGTCTCACTGATGCAGGCAGGAGACAGTCAAGGCTAAGTCTCAGATCAGAACCATGGTGTCCCAACTACCTATTCAGTGCTCTTTAAATAAATAATCCACTAAAAAAAAAAAAAAAAATCTCACTTTGTTTTGACCCTGGGCTAGAAAGCCAGATCCATACAAGAGGACAGAGTTAGCCAGATCCATACAAGAGGACAGAGTTACATATCTTCCTAGTGCAAAATCCTGGGGATCTGACAAACTAGCTTAGAAAGTGCTGTCTTACATTAGACCAACAAGCCATGTTTGAAATATTACGTTTTGCACCAAAGAGTGTTTGGTGAGGAATAGCAGAGTGATACTTTAGAAGCTGATATGTTTGGATGAATTAAACTGTAGTTGATGTCCTTTGAGGAAATTGTTTCCACTTGTTCTCCTTCCCTCCAAGACAGGATAACCAGAGAAAGACTGTTACACTATGAAATGTGACTATCTAGGTAGACACAAATGTCCCACTGAAATACTCTCCATCCCCTAGCTGTGGGGTCTCTCACAAACCTTTCTTGCAAGAATAGATTCTGCTCCTGTTATTGAAAAACCAGGGATTTGGTCTATGTCCTGCTGTTTACCACACAGAAAGCCAATCACTGAGATAAGTATTGCCAGGGAAGAAGGCTTTAATCCAGTGCCACAGCCAAGGACATGGGAGATAGGTCTCAAATCCATCTCCATGACCAACTAAAATTAGGAGTTTATATAGCAGAGAAGAAATGTAACCATATGTGGAAAAACAGGAATTTGGTGGGGGGTGGAGGGTGGGGGTCATGGGGGTGGACAGGAAAGGAAGAGAAGCTGATCAATGTGAAGCAGGTGGCCGGTTAGGCAATCATGAAGGGTGAGGGGTCTGGCATCTTATTTTCCAGATGCAGTGATTTCAGTAAGTTTCGGTTCCTTGATACTATCTGAAAGGCCTGATGGTTGGTTTCCTGAGAAAGGAACTCAGATAAGACAAACGTAACTTTCTCAAGTTTTAGGACTGGGAGGGCCAATTTCTATGTTTATTCAAATAAACCATAAACATCAGTGCTATGGGACAATTGGGCCAGTTTCACTCCCAATGAGTACACAAAGGCCTGCATCAGGGGTCAGTGAGGTCCTTTCATATCTAAGGTCTCTGGTTCCATTATTTAACCAGATCTCCTAGCTCTTCTGTTAAACTTTAAAGGCAGTAGTCATCTGCTTCTACATTTGATCAAATTTGATCCTTATTAATAGAATGGCATGGCAGTGTTCCTTTTAAATGTATAAGAGCTTTGCTATTTAATCCCTCAGTCACTTTTTTAAAAGAATATGTCTTTAACTGTAACTCTGCTTCCTGATGGTAGACTTTCCCTAAGTTTATTTTTTTATTCCATTACATGGTAGATGAAAGATGGCCACAAATCCTCCCTACTGAGAGGTGAGGTCCATGTCTTCCTCCTATGGATCTGGCTGGGCTTGTGACTGCTTGGCCAATAAAATATGGCAGCAGCAATGCTGTGCCAGTTTCTGGGTGTTGGCCTTAAAATCTGACAGCTTCTACTTCCTATCTTTAGAATCCTCATCCCCATCATGCCATAGGGAAACAAAACCAGCCTCATGGAGAGACCCACATACAAAGGAACTGAGGACCCCAGCCAAGCACCCACCCAAATCCGGCACTAACTTGCCAGTCATGGAAGTGAATCCTCCAGTCCCATTTCAGCCACGCAGGCTGATATCATGGAACAGGAATGAGTCATTCCCACCAACCCCTAACCAAACTGCAGATTCATGAATAAATAAATAGTTGCACTGAGGCAGTTTCTTATGCAGCAATATATACTACTAACAGTAATGATGATAATAAAGATAATAAAGCTAGCAGTCTGTAAGCATTTATCAAATTATAGATATGGTACAAAGTATTTCGCATGAGTTATATCATTTAATTTTTGCAACAAAGCAAGGAGGTAGCCACTTTTTTTCCCCTTTATGAAGGAAGAAATTGAAGCTTCACATCGCAAATAACAAGTCCAAATTCACATAGCCAGTAAGTGGCAGAAATAAGTTACCAACCTAAATCTGCCTTCACTTTTTATCTGTTCCACTCCCACTGCATCTCGTCACCCTTGGAGATTCATCTCTTGCATGGCAGTATCTATTGCTTCTCTGCAAATGAGGTCCACGTGGGTTTTGACAGTCCTGGCTTCTCACAAGCTCCCATCTGATCTCCATAAGAACATGGATAAATGTCTCCTTGGATCTCCCACCCCTGTGCTGCCTCTACACCTTGCTATTCTAATCACTGTATTGCAATTCATTTGTTTGCCACTACTTCCCGTCTAGGCTTTGGGAGTCTCACAGGAAATGGACTAGGTGGTCTTCTCAAAATCTTTAGTATCTCCCACATAGTAGACTCCACGTAGTATGCTTATCTACATTATTTTTCTGCTTCCATCGAACTTGTTATGTCCCAGAGCAAATCTTCATCTTCATTCTCAAGTTACTCCTCCTTTCTTCTTCCCTATCCTACCAGACCTCACCATTCTCACAGTCCTGCCAACTGTCTTGCCTTTGAAGTCTACTCTGCTCCTCCAGGCACTGAGTCCTATCATTCTTCAGAATGTCCCTCACTTCTCTCCTGTCCATTGCATTCCCTACTGGGCTCCCACTGTACTCTATGTGGATTGGTGTCATTTTTCTAGGACTGGCCTTCCTGCTTTTTTCTTTTCTCTTCCCATCTATTGTGAACCGTTCTTCACAAAGGCCAGATGTACCTTTTGCTATGGCCTTAATGTTTGCTTCTCCCCAAAATTCATATGTTGAAATCCTTACCACCAAGGTGATAGTATTACGAGGTAGGGCCTTTGGGAAGTTATAAGGTCATGGGGTCAGAGCCCTTGTGAATGGGATTAATGCCCTTATAAAAGAGATTCCTCGCTCTTCCTACCATGTGAGGACACAGCTAGAAGGCACCATCTATGAACCAGAAAACAGGTCCCCAGCAGACACCAAATCAGCTGCTTTGATCTTGGACTTCTCAGCCTCCAGAACTATGAGAAATACATTTCTGTTGAGATACCTAGTTTATAATATTTTGTGATAGCAGCCCTAACAGACTAAGACACCTTTTAAATTCATTGCTTGTATCTTATTACTATCCTATCAAAACCCTTCAGTGGCCTGTAACCTCAAAATTACATCTAGCTGTTTAGTTTTGTGAATTGGGATGGTTTCAACTACAAGTAATAGAAAACCCAACTCACATTGGTTTATAAAAAGAAATACAGGATTCATGTAAGAGCCATCCAGAAGTAGGATCGATGGCTCAGGGCTGTGAAAGATCTAACTTCTTTCCATCTCTCCAGCATTGGCTTCATGCTAAGGCTGGTCTTTCCCATGATTTAAGTTGCCTAACAGTGAAATCAAAGGCTTCATGCTTCCCCAGTAACTCCCAGTGAAAGACGTAGTCCCTGTATGTAGGTGGGAGGGTGGATGGGTGTGTTTTCAAAGATTTAAAAAAAAAAAAAAAAAAAAACAACCTTTCCCAAAATCATCGAATAGACCTTCCCTTTCAATTCTTTTTTGGGCTAAAGTTGCTATGACTTACAATAAGGGTTTAGCTTTTGCTTGTTGCGCATGTCTGATGCGAATTGGCTGCAGTTCTGTTTCCTATCATCTAATTCTAGGGCCTCTTATCTGGGACATTGCCAGACCTATCCCTGGGCTCATTTTCATTAACCAAAGTCAGTCTGGCATCAATAGGGTCCATGGGAAGGACAGTAAGTATTATGAAGACTCACAGATATACCTACAATGGGGTCATGGACCCATTCCTGAACTTGCTATCAGCAGTGGGTAGATATTATCGCTACACCAATCAGGCATACTCCATAAGCTAAAGTCTGGTCTCCAAGAAGGTTTTCTGTAACCCAATTGGGAAAAGGAAGCTGAAGACTTAACCACTTAACCAAGTGTCCAATGTACTTGGCATTCAAGGTCTTTCATGTTTTTTTTCTCCCAACCCAAAGATCCAGTCTTATCTCTTTTCTGCTCTCGCACTCATCCATGAATGCTTTCTTCTAGAGACAGACATTCCTGACCTTTGCTGACATTGGTTGTCACAGCCTGGCTTTCCATCTTGGCTACACCCTATCTCTTTCTAGAAAGCTCTCCCCTCTCACTCCCATCCACTGACATTACTTTTCCTCTGACTTCAAACACCACTTATTCACATAGACTCATAAAATGTGATGCATTCAAGGACCTTAAAAATAACTTAGTTCAGGCCAGGCGCAGTGGCTCATGCCTGTAATCCCAGCACTTTGGGAGCCGAGGTGGGCAGATCACTTGAGATCAGGAGTTCGAGACCAGCCTGGCCAATATAGTGAAGCCCTGTCTCTAACAAAAAATATAAAAATTCGCCGGGTGTGATGGGGCACGCCTGTAGTCCCAGGTACTGGGGAGGCTGAGGTGGGAGGATCACTTGAGCCTGGGAGGCAGAAGTTGCAGTGAGCCATGATTGCACCACTGCACTCCAGCCTGGGCAACAGAGTGAGACCCTGACTCAAAATAAAAAAATAAATAGCTTACTTCAGCATTACCTAAACAGGAGACACACCAATCCTTTAAGATGGTTTGTGTCTCCCTGCTAAAAAAAAAAGTGATAGAAAAAGTAGGTCAGACACTCTCTATAAGTGTTATAGTCTCTTAATTATTAACAATGTCCATTAGCATACTAGAATTTCTGGAAAGTTTTTAGGAAATTATTATGATTAATAATTATCACAGTTACTAAATACATTTATTATATAATACACTTAATATATAATATGTAATATAAAATATATCATAAAACTATGATTAAGAAATAATTTAATAGTTAAGAAATTACACTTTAAATTGACATTTTGCAAATATATTTGTGACTGATTAACGTTATGCACAACTAGTAAGTATTCCCTGTTACTTCAGAAAATGCTGATGTAGGCCAAAGCCTTCATTTGATAAATTACATTCCTGAGATACAGATAGGTCTAGTGACTTGTGTCAGGTCACACAGCACCTGTGGTGGAATGGATAAAGATCCAGGTTTGGAGATAAAACTCAGTTTGAGGACTGTTTGTCTTTTAAGTAGGTGTTTTAAGGTAGATTAACCACAAAACATTAGAAATATTGATGTCCTCGTGTTAAATGAGGATCATAATAATATCCACTTCTCAGTGTTGTTATGAGGATTAAATAAGATAATGTGTAAAAGCATTTTATTTGATTTATAATTCAATACAAATATACTGTTATTACATTTGGAGAGTTAGAACTACAACTCAAATCTCCAGCCTCCCTGTCCAGTGCTCCCTGCCCTACAACATCCTGGCTCTCTGTTGGTCATTTAATTATTTTGCTACTTTTTAGTCATTTGGCCATTTCAGATCTGTGTTCCTATGTCGCCATCAAGACTAGGTGGGCGTGGTAGCTCATGCCTGTAATCCCAGTATTTTGGGAGACCAAAGCAGGTGGATCACTTGAGGTCAGGAGTTCAAGACCAGCCTGGCCAACATGGCGAAACTCTGTCTCTACTAAAAATATGAAAGTTAGCCAGGTGTGGTTGTACGTGCCTGTGATCCCAGCTACTTGGGAGGCTGAGACAGGAGAATTGCTTGAACCTGGGGGGAGGCGGAGGTTGCAGTGAGCCAAGGTCACGCCACTGCACTCCAGCCTGAGCAACAGAGCAAGACTCCGTCTCAAAAAAAAAAAAAAAAAACTATAAGTTCTTTCAAGACAGTAATACATCTTCTACATCCACTGTTTCTTCACAGCACCAAGCACAATATTGAATATAAGGTAAGTATTTGAAAAACAATAAATTAAATTTTCCTCTAAAAAGCCAACTGGAAAATAGTATTCAGTATACAGTAAAAAATTTTTCAGAAATGTACTAATTTCTTGGTCTCTACCTGAATACTAAGAAAGAATTGGAGACAATTCAGTGCCCCAAAAGAAGTATACTATTTACTGAAAAGTTACAAGATCTCTAAATTTGGAAAGGACAGCTTTATTTCTGAGAAGAGTTGCAATCTGCGTGCTGGGAAGCAGAGTCACTGGCTGAGATTCAGAAGGGAAGGGTGGGACAGGAGTTTTATGCTTAACAGGCTGGCTAAACATACATAAAGGGGGTTACCTACATGTGTGATAAGCAAATTTACATGTTACATAAGTCCCATGTTCACACAGGGGTGGGACTTAACATTAAAATGCAGCAAAATTAGGCTCTATAGGCACTATACATTAAAAGGTGATACTTAGGACACAAAGGCACTATGTGCGCAGCCTCCGTAAACCAGTCAAAACCAGTTCATGGTCAATGGTCATTTGTAAGGAAAGAATGCTTTGTGAAACTGGTTATTTGCCATGTCAAAACCACAAAAAGGGATGGGAGTTGGGCCACAGTGTCAGGTGGTGTGCTGAAGTCTGTGGAGGAGTGTCTTCTTTCTTTTTCCAGGGCTGGTTTCTATTTAACTCTCAGGAAAAAAGAAAAAGGAAAAAAAAAGTATAGCGAAGAAGGGGGTGCACTGAGGTGTGACCGACTTGCCATCCTGTCACTGCCCTGAAATTTAGTTTTTAAAGTTTTTCTGGAGTCCCCTTGGCCAAGAAGGGCCTGTTCAGTCAGTCAGGGGGGCACTTAGGATTTTATTTTAATTTCACAATATTCATGCAGAGGGAGTTTCAAAGAAAATGAGATAGATAATTTAAAAGTTTGACCTGTGAAAGGAAGGTTTAGGAATTGAGAGTTTTTTTAGTTCTCATTATGAAAAATTCTAATTGTGTTTCATAATGACAAGTCCTGGCAAAGTTAAGTTTCTATGCACAGCTTCAAAATACTTTAAACAAATATACATGGGCACATATATGTTCCATTTAAACAAATATACATGGGTACATACATGTTCCATTACTAGTGCTAACAATTACAAATTCTGGGGAGACTTAAAAATTGGTCTTTATGATTTTTTAAATGGGTGGAACATTTAGATTATCTGTAGTCCTAGGACTTCTTGTGTTTAAATCTTCAGTTTCCAAAATAAGTGGAAAATGTTTCACAATCCATAGAGAAGAGCCTTCACAATCCCAAGTTTTCTTTAATAGTCTATGATTAATACTTGTAAGAGCAAATAATTTATTGCCATTACTATTGCAGGATTAAAATTCTACCTGCTTGTATCCCTCAACAGACACTAATGGATAAATTGCTTTGTTTCGGTTTCTGTTTGTTTTTAAGACAGGGTCTTACTCTGTCACCCAGGCTGGAGTGCAGTGGCACAATCTCTGCTCACTGCAACTTCTACCTCCCAGGCTCAAGCAATCCTCCCACATAGCTGGGACCACAGGTGTGCACCACCATGCCCAGCTAATTTTTGTATTTTTTTGTAGAGAGGTTTCACCATGTTGCCCAGGTTGGTCTTGAACTCCTGAGCTCAAGCAATCTACCTGCCTCAGCTTCCCAAAGTGCTGGGATTACAAGCATGAGCCACCATGTCCGGCTCTGAAATTCTTTTCTGAAGCTAACTTTAAAAATTACCTTTATTCTACTTGTTTGATATCTCCCTTTATGCAATTCATTAATATATCCAGGTAAATGGATTCATGGAACATTAATGAATGGCATGTTTCCCACAGCCTTTAAAAATTCTGGAAATATTTTAAATATAAGACATGAATTTTTGCCAAAGTTGTATTTAAAAGTTTAATTAGTTGAAATACAATTTAATCACATGTATCAGTCAGGATAAGCTAAGTTATACTACAGTAACAAACCTTTCCTAAATCTCAGAAGGCAACCATTCCTTTCTTGCTCTCACTGTGCATCCAACATGGGTGGCAGGTGGCTCTGTTCATCTTAATCACTCAGGACTCAATCTGAGGGAGGCTCCATTTCAACATGTGCTTCCACACTCACTGTATGAGTGAATGGGCAAGCTCTAGTGACTTATACTGACAATTAAATGCTTCTGCCCTTGGCAAAAATGCACATCACTTCTATTTCCATTTCATTGACTAAAAACAATCTAATCATGTCCAAGTAAATCCTATCAAATTTTGTTGTTGTTGTTTGATTCTTTCTGGCTTAAACTCTACTCCTGCATAGTCCAATACATCAGTCACTAGCCACATGTGGGTAATGAACTCTTGAAATGTGCTAGTCCCAATTGCAGTAAGTAAAAACCACACACTGTATTTCTAAGACTTACTACAAATAGGAATGCAAAATATTTCATTAATCATTTTTTCATATTGATTACACATTGAAATAATTTAGACATACTGGGACAAATAAAATATATTATTAAAATTAATTTAATATGTTTCATTTCATTTTCATGTCACTATCAGGAAATATAAAATATGCCTCACACTGTCTTTCTATTGGTAGTTTTCTGTTTTATTCTGGATCTTGTCAGTCAGTTCAAGGGTCTGCTCTTCCTCGTCTCTCACAGACCAACTCCAGGTAGACTAAGTGTGCAAGGCATTCAGAGTGAGGGGCTTATCTGGCACAAGCTGTCCTCTGTTCTCCTCTGTTAGCCGTGGAGCTGTACTTCATCCCACCTAGTCTTTCATGGGCAGCCTCTAGACTCAATGCATCCTCAGCTGAGGTCAGTACTTCTAGCAAGATTTTCAACTTAGAGTCCATGCCTGAGCGCTGACAAGATCGTCTCAATGAGACAGAGGGACTCTGTGAGTCTTCCGTCCATTTCAGGTCCACTTGCCTTTCTTAACAATTGATGGCCCATTGTTCTCTTACTGTAGTAGACACAGCACATCTTTACAATATTGACAATCTCCCAGAGCAACTCCCTCAAACCTATGTGCATTTTGTTTATTGTGATAAAAAATATATATAATGTACTATTTTAGCCATTTTTAAGTGAACAGTTCTGTGGCATTAGATACATTTACACTGTTGTACAACCACCACCACCACACACGTCCAGAACTCTTTCATCATGCCAAACTGAAACTCTGTACCCATTAACTATGTGCATTTTTTTGCCTTTTGGAGACAGGATCTCACTCTGTCGCCCAGGCTGGAGTGCAGTGATACAATCTTGGCTCACTGCAACCTCTGCCTCTGGGGCTCAAGCAATCCTTCCATCTTAGTCTCCTGAGTAACTGGGACTACAGGTGTACACCACCACAGCCGCCTAAGTTTTGTATGTTTTGTAGAGATGGGGTTTTACCACGTTGCCCAGGCTGGTCTTGAAGTCCTGAGCTCAAGCGATCTGCCTGCCTCAGCCTCCAAAAGTGCTGGGATTACAGGTGTGAGCCACTATACCCAACCAACAATGTGCATTTTATTTTTTATTTTTATTTTTTATTTTTTATTTTTTGAGACAGAGTCTCATTGTCACCCAGGCTGGAGTGCAGTGGCATGATCTCAGCTCACTGCAACCTCCTCCTCCTGGGTTCAAGTGATTCTCCTGCCTCAGCCTCCCGAGTAACTGGGACTACAGGCCTGTGCCACCACGCCTGGCTAATTTTTTTTATTTTTAGTAGAGACAGGGTTTCACCACGTTGGCCAGGCTGGTCTCAAACTCCTGACCTCAGGTGATCTGCCCGCCTCAGCCTTCCAAAGTGCTGGGATTACGGGTATGAGCCACCACACCCAGCCACAATGTGCATTTTAAAAATCATCTCTTTCTTGCCCCAGTGGAGCTCAATTCAGGGCTCAGCCATTGGCTTTTTCTTTCATAAGGCACGCCAGGGATTCAATCTGCTCTCAGCTCTTCTCAAAAACTTCTCTTCCTCAAGATCTGTGAAGGAAAACCGGCTAAGCCAATACTTTTGGCCTGTAGTTTGTGAATAGTGTGTCCATATAATTTTTTTATCCAAACTTTTAAGAGTAAAGAGGGTTGCTGTAATAACTATATTAACAGGGACAGCAAACAAACTTGGGCTATCCTAGGCAAATTGAGATATATGAGAACCTATTTATAAATAAGCAGTTCTCAAAGTACAGCCCAGGGACTCCCAGGGGTTCCTGAGGCTCCCTTGGGAGGTCCATGCTATGGTTTGAATGTTTGTCCTATTCAAAACTGATGCTGAAATTTAATTGCCATTGTAACAGTATTTAAGACATGGGACCTTGGAGAGGTGATTAGTCCATGAGGACTCTACCCTCATAAGAAGGATTAATACCTTTATAAAGAGGCAAGTTCAGTTCAGTCCTGTCTGCCTCTTTGCTTGTTGGCCTTCCACCATGGGACAATACATCAAGAAGGCCCTCACCAGATGCCTGCACCTTGACCTTGGACTTCCCAGCCTCAAGAATGGTAAGAAAATAAATTTCTGTTTATTATAAATTACCCAGTCTCAGGTATTCTGCTATAGTAGCACAACATGTACTGTAATAGTCCACGATGTCAAAACTACTTTTATAATACAAAGATAATATTAGCCTTTTTCACTCTCATTTTCTCAGGAGTATGCAATAGATGTTTCCAGAGACTGCATGACATATGAGGTCATTACTCTGGTACCTAAAATAATATATGTTTTGTTTTCTTGAGTTTTTTAAGAATGTTTCAAGGTCGCAGGTTTACTGTATGAACAAATACGTTTTCAGAGATTAACTCTTTTTTCTCAGGGCTTCAAATGAACTTTTACCAGATACCTTTGGCTATATCTGCTATAATATCTAATTATTGTCCAATAAATAATTATTTTGAAATTCCACAGTTGCCGTAATACTCGTATGAAAATTTAAGAAGAAAATATGTTTTGTGGTCCTTTGCAATTTTTTTAATTCATCACTTTTAATTTCTAATAAAGTAAATACCAATATATATAACCTACCCTATCACCTCCTCCACCCAAAACAATCCTGGGATCCTCAATAATTTTTAAAAGCATAAACGAGTCTTGAAACCAAAAAGTTTTAAAACTGCTGTTATAGATGTATTTTATGTTTAGTCCTTGGTATAAAAAATACTTTAATTCTCTCAAAAAAACATACCTCTTACAGTGAAACAAAACTTAGCTTTCAACACCATCTGCTCTTCTAGCGGCTTTAAGAGTTTATCTTGCATGGCAAAGACCAAGACTTTGATTCTGTTTTCAGCAGTTCAATTTCCCTAGTGATGCCTTTTTAATAGTAAAGGGGCTGAGGGAATCAATGGACTTGGAGAGAATTAAAAATCATCGTTTAATAGTTCAAAATATTATCCTTACACATCTATAAATCACATTGTGATGGAAAGATGGTATTTGACCAGGACCTACAATTCAGAACACCCAAAGTCTGCATTGTCACTCTTAGCATTTTGAAATGGTCAAAAGATATGTGAATTCAGAATACAGCCTGAGAAATGAATACTTCTAACTGGAAACTTGGCTTCAAACCTCTATAAAGAACCCTAGCCCTGGTAAAGTGAGTTAGGCCACATGCTGCCTGACTGCTACAAGGATTCCTTAACTACAAGACAGCAACTACTTAACCCCATTCTCATTAGAGGCAAGAAAGTATGAGGATCCCCACTTTGTGATCCACATATCTCAGTGGTAGAAAAGCTGAAAGTTTTCTGAGATGGTTACATTTCTGGTATATTCACTTCATTATTTCTAGGTTAAAAAAATAATTCTAAGATAAAGTTAATTTTAAGAAAAAGAAAGGAGGTAGGGAGTAAGGGGGAGCATCATTTACTCAAGTAAAGTTTACATTGCCCCAACTAATGTTCCTTTCCACAGTAATCTTGCCCAACATTAATACTGGGGTAACCCAACTTAAGCAGCACTCTAACACTCTACTATTGTAGTGGTGGTAGAGGTGCTTTACCTCTCTAGGTCAAGAGGCTAGCAAAGTTCTCCATTCACTCCTAGACAGTAGCCAACTCAGCCTACTCAGTCCCCAAGACAGTAAGTACCCAGCCTGCCAGAATCTCAGCATCTCCTAATAGCAGACGGGATCTGGAATCAGCTAGCAAGCCTATTAGTAACACATCCCAGGAGGGCTCTAAGGACCCTATTGGATCTTGCTTTAACCAATCAAGCAATCCAAATGGGCTTCAGTGAGACCAGCTGACTCCCAACCTCCTGGCAGTGAATCATGCCAGTGCCAGTAGATAGTCTGAAAGACCCTTTTAAATAACAAAGTGAGACCAGTCAGTCCTCGCAATTCCACTGCCATTGGAACATTGTCATTTGAACGACTGGGATATCCTTAGAATAAGCTAAAATTAAGTCAGCTTCCTTACTCCAAGCCACATTTGCTCTTGGTTAATTCTCTTCCCCTCCCAGACCACCATTTTGGCCCCAAATTCCTCACTGTATAAGTGCATGTGATCTAGTCTTTTGCTTCCTCATGTTCACTCAGCCTCCAGTGTTCCCCAGTCCTTGATCCTGCAGAGAGACCTCACTGAAGTCACTGTTGCCTCTTCTCTTGTCACCATTGGCTGCCTCGGCCCCTCAGCATCAGCATTGGCTATAGCATGACCTCCATCACACCTGCCACACATGACAAGAGCCATAAAGGCTCCAGTCCCCAGGTTCAACCTGTCTAGACACACAAAGACTCTGGCTCCCCACCCCATCTACGTCCAGATTCAGATGTAGCACTGTACCACTGGGCATGAGTCTCTCTCCCCAGAAGCCAGTTGAGGGAGACAGTCAACAAGACACTGAGACAGGATGAACCTTCAATAAGAGTCAGGATGAGGAGAGGATCCAGTGAATGAGTTTTCCTCCCTTTTCCCCAATAACAAAAAATGTTCTGAGACACAGTACTTGGGATAGCCTGTGCAAAGGGGGCCATATAGCTAAGTAGCCTGCTTCCTTTCCTCTTTTCCTGCCTTACCTCCCTATTTTCCTCACTCTTACAGCCCTGGGACTGCACACCTCCGTGCCCACTTCCCAAGTAAGGCATTACTGCATAAGCTTTGCTTTGAGTTCTGTTTTCTGGGAAGTCTAGGCTAAGATATTAGAATCATGATGTAATTTAGACATGGATAGGTTTCAATTAATTGTTCTTCTCAAGGGATAGATAGAAGATGTTGATGGGAAGGTGTTTGAAGCCACACTTGGTGCACCTAGAGCAAGAGGAGGTCAAAGAATAATGAGAAGTCTTGGAATAGTGTTCATCTATCTGGCAGCTGTTGGTATAGAATCTTGTAAATGCAAATATGCTGGGACTCCACTTATTTCTGTTGTTCAATCCCATACTTTGTCCAGTCTTTGACTGCTTTCCTGCCTCTCTTGACTCCTGCAGTTTGTCTCACCTTTACTGGCTCTTGTCATCTCCAGATTTGCATTGCACCTGTGCTTTATGTTGCTCAGATTGACTTTCTCAGGCTTCTGGCTTCTCTTCCTCACCTGTGGCCCCATGTTCTGGCATGGGACAGCCCTGACACACTCCAGATGCTCAGCCAGCCAGCTCCATACATCTCAGCATGTGGCCATAATATCCTGTGCCCTTGAGTAGAAAAGAAATCTCTAGCCTGTGTCATAATGTGGGGAAAATTTTAATGAGATGATATTATAGGGAATGAAACTTCTCCCCTGTGCACATACTAGTTTCATACTGCAATAGGAGGGCCAGGCTAGAGAAATTAAACCCTTAAATTAATACCAACTGGATACTATGTTCTGGGTTTAAATTTTGTCAATATACACGAACTATTTGGAAGGGAGAAGAGACTCAACCTTGTGAATCAATAGAATTTTTGTAACATTTATGCCTACATAGTTTTTCACCAAAAATTTATCAAGCAGGCACATTTTAAATGAAATGCAATAATTGCAATTGGTTTCAGGTTAATTGACTAAAGACAGCAGTATATTTGGGGAACAAATTGGTAGCTGGAAATTGATCTGACTTAGAATGTTAGAGTTGGGGGAAAGATTTTTGTTTTTTTTTTCTGAGAGTCTCACTCTGTCACCCAGGCTGGAATACAGTGGCACACTGCAACCTCTGCCTCCCAGGTTCAAGTGACTCTCCTGCCTCAGCTTCCTGAGTAGCTGGGATGACAGGCACACGCCACCACACCCAGCTAATTTTTGTATTTTTAGTAGAGACAGGGTTTCACCATGTTGGTCAGGTTGGTCTCGAACTGCTGACCTCATGATCCGCCTACCTCGGCCTCCCAAAGTGCAGGGATTACAGGCGTGAGTCACTGCGCCAGGCCGAAAGTTTTTTTTTTTTTTAAGGGGACAGGAAGTGAAGATGGGAAGACTGAAGTGTAATGACTGCTGAGTGACCAAACCTGGCCTTGACCCAGGCCTCATGCCTCCCAGGGTAGAGGGTGGGGTTGGTAAAGCCAAAGTCAGGTTAATTTTTTGGGTCAAAGGACATTTGTATTGTCCCTGGGTTTCTGGGCCATCTCAGCCTATGATGTTCTTCTGTCAGCCACCAAACACGGGACATGAAAATGGATTTGTTCAAGTGATTCCAAGCCTTGGCACCTTTCTAAATGAGCCAGTGACACAGTGCCAGGCAAGACGCAACCTCCGCAAATGAATTAATTAGACTTTCAAAAAGAGCAAGCAGGCTTGCAGTGGTGTTTTATTACACAGTTTTCTAAGTGGTAATTGAAAAAGAAGCACTTGATTTTAAATTCCCTCCCTGAGGTGTTAATTGTAGCAGGGAGGGACTGGGGAGACGGAGAACCCTTTGTAAAGTGAATCATTTCCTTGCTCAGGACCTGATGGTTACAGGGTCTTTTATGCTTGTTTTGGGAAATTGAAGGAGAAGAGCAGGTCACAAGGCTGGCCGTGGGAGCTCCAGCCATCACTGTAATAGAGAAATTTTAAACACGCTCCTACAGTGCTCTGCTTCCAAACTACTAGAGATCAGGTTAACATGAATCAAATTTTTAAAAAGCACTGGACTTTATCCTGCCATTGCCTTCTGGGTAGCCTGCCACTTGTCTTCCAGTTCTCTCCTTTCTCCCTTTCCTTCCGTCAAGAAAATCTAGTCTCTGGGCTACTATTCAACCCAATGACCTTCAAGTTCCTTAAGAGTTGCTGAGCAGCTACAACATATGAGCCGTTCAAGAGCTACAGCAGTGAACAGGATAGTCTGTCCTCCTACAAGGTGTAATAAGGGGAAGACAGGCGTATGCCTGGAGTCTGAACAGATTCACGGCCCCCGTGGTGTAAGAAATGAGAAAATGCAGTGTCAGTGATAAACCAGGGAAACTGAAAGACTTATGCATGACACTTTTGACCCACCTAGGGTTAGGGTCAGAGTTGAAAGTTATGAGGAAATCATCCAATCAAATCCCTTCACTAATGCTGCCCAGACACAGTGGCTCACACCTGTAGTCCCAGCACTTTGGGAGGTTGAGGCAGACGGATCACGTTAGGTCAGGAGTTTGAGACCAGCCTGGCCAACATGGCGAAACCCTGTCTCTACTAAAAATACAAAAGATAGCCAGGCTTGGTGGTGGGTGCCTGTGATCCCAGCTACTCGGGAGACTGAGGCAGGAGGACTGCTTGAACCCGGGAGGCGGAGGTTGCAGTGAGCCAAGATCACGCCATTGCACTCCAGCCTGGGGGACAAGAGTGAGACTTTGTCTCAAGAAAAATAAATAAATAAAATAAAATAAAAATCCCAAATCCCTTCACTAATGCTGTAGTGTCCTTGGACACCTGGGGTTTCAAATATGTAAGATCAGTAAGAGCGTAGGTCCTGGTGCCAGGTGACATTTTGAGTCATGGCTCTACCATGTGACCCTGGGCAAATTACTTACCCCTCTTCTGTGTCCCAGTGTCCTCATCTCTAAAATGGAGATGATAATAATACCCACCTCTTAGGTGGTATGTATTCATGAGAGCAGAATGCATTTATACATGTAAAGCACTTATAATGGAGCCTGGCACATGGGAAATGCTCTCTATTCAAACTAGCTGAAGGACTGGTAGACCCTCACAGAGGAGGGGGATGATGGACAAGGACTCACAGGAGCCTCTAAGGGGTGGCAGAGGACTTTAGGAGACACAGCATAGGACCAAGCCATGCAGGTGTCCAGCACAACAGGCACACACACATTTCCCTGACAATAAGCCCACTCACCACCAACCTCACTTTTGTACAAAGGAAAAAGAAGAGCAGAAAAAGGAAGTGGGATCAAATGAGAATTTGTATCAAAGGCACAGAGGAAAGAAAAAACTGGCAATGACCATTTATCTGAAAGTAAGTAAGTTTTTTTGCTACGGACACAAGAGAGCTTAAGAGCCAAGTCCAGCTCAGTTGCAGAGAAAAAGGTTCTAGTTTGCAAACTGAGTTGCTGGTTGAAATTCATACCCAAGAATCAGATCAATGAAATTGCCCCATGCCTTGCTCACTACATTCCTGCTTTCTGTTTCCGCAGCTGCTTCCTCTGGTCATTGATGTGTCAGCTCCCGCTGTGCCTCAGTCCTGCTGCTCCCCGGAAGCCCCGCCTTGCAAATCACAAAATGTACCCAGCACTCCCTCGCCCAGCCTGGGTTGGCAATGGCCCCACAGGACACATGGGAATGAGGATCTTTAAGTCTCAGATGTCTCATGAATAAAGTGGATGTGATGGTGCCAAACCTGATTGAAAAGTGGGGAATCAGCTGACCTTTCCCAGGGATTACAGCATCACCTGCTGTGCAAGGGTTTTGTGATACATTAAGGTGGTAGTGCATGTACAGTACCAGGAGTAACATTATTTTATTTTAAATAATAAAAAAAGTGCTCAGGAAACAAATTATTATGTTGTCATTATTATTTTGTTCCTTTGGTTCTAAGATCTCTGATGTTGCAAAAGACATATACGTGTGGGTTTCTACGAGGGCACTTCGATGGAAAAGAATGTAGAATTGTACATAGGAAAGCTGGGAGAGATGAGGGCGGCTAGAAAGTTTTCCAGCTAAACATAAGAATAGCCTGGAAGACCAGGCATGGTGGCTCATGCCTGTAAACCCAGTGTTTTAGGGGTCTGAGGAAGGAGGATTGCTTAAGCCCAGGAGTTTGAAGCTGCAGTGAGCTATAATCATGCCACTGCACTCCAGCCTGAGCAACAGAGAAAGAATCTAAAAGTAAAAATAACAACAACAACAAAAAAAACCTGCCTGAAGTTTCAAAAAATCCCATTGCCCAGGGCACTCCACAACAATTACATCAGAATTTCTAGGGATAGGTTCCAAACATGAGTAATTTTTAAACCCCCAGGTAATTCCAATGTGCTGACAAGGTTAGGACCCAGCTCTGCAGTTTAGATCTTTGCTTCTCAAAATGTGATCTTGGACAATCAGCATCAGCAACCCATGGAGGGTGTTTGTTAGAAATGTGAAATCTAATTTACATTCTCACCAACTACCTATTGGGTAATATGCTCACTACCTGGGTGACGGATCCATACCGCAGACCTCAGCATCACACAATATACCCATGTAGCAAAACCTGCCCATTTACCCCTGCGTATCTAAAAGTTGAAATTAAAAAAATAAATAAGAAATGCAAAAATCTCAGGTGTCAACCCAGATCTACTAAATCAGATCTGCATGGGAACAAGTTCCTGTCCTCTACGTTTTTTTGTGAGGACCAAATGAGCCTATGCATGTCAAGGACTGTTGCAGATATGCCCCTGCCGGGACACGGGAGCTGTACTCTCTGTGGCTGGCTAAGCTTTGGCGATCCCTGGGCCTCGGTTTCCTCTCTGGTAAAACACGACGCTGAGCTAGATGATCACAGCCCTGGCATCGGATGAGTCTTTGGGCCTTCTGCCCAAAGCAGCCCCTGATAAGCCATGGTCCCTCCCCCACCCCCGGCCCCGGCTGGGATCCCCAGGGTGTCCTGCTGAGGAGTCCTACCCAGGAGCGACTGAATCTGGCAAGAGCTAAAAATTAATTCCCTTCAAATCAATAATTTGCAATTAAGCACAGAAGACACTAAAGCCAAGGGGGGCCGGCTTGTGGAGAGAGGACAGCTGAGCACTTCAAGCCTTTGGAACTGAGAAGGGGGGGATGCCCAACCAGTTCCAAGCAAACAAATGAACATTCGGTTCCATTGTTTGTGAGGAAGCAAGCAGAGGGATTTAAGTGGTACTTGAAGAGTAGGGGGAAAAAAATCAAGAGATTATATCAGCAGGACTCAAAGCCAGAAGCTAATTTACTCTCAGCAGCCCTCTTTGCTCACACACTTCCCATGGCTCGGTGCCCCCACCCCACCATGCTGGGGCCCTCTGAAGCCTTTACAACAGGGCTTCACAGTTTGCTGGCTTCAGGCAGCACCCAGCTCATGAAAGAATTGGAAACCTGCCTGGGTCCCCGCCCCATCCTCAGCAGCAAGTGTCAGACCAGCCTGGGTGAGCGCCAGGCGGGCAGTGCCAATGGGGAGTGCAGATATGACAGAAGCAGAAGCTCAGTGGGGCCAGGATGGAGAGATGGTTGATGCTCCACAGTGATCGCTGCAATCTGGGGCCCAGAGCCATCCCATAGATCTCCAGAGATGTGCGGGGATCTGCAGAAATCCTTGAAACAAAATGTAAATGTGTT
The DNA here is from genome assembly GCF_047675955.1 of Chlorocebus sabaeus. Taxonomy (NCBI): domain Eukaryota; kingdom Metazoa; phylum Chordata; class Mammalia; order Primates; family Cercopithecidae; genus Chlorocebus; species Chlorocebus sabaeus. Next base: position 25,274,795 of record NC_132911.1, on the reverse strand, counting down.
TAATTTTAGAAGTAAATGGATGCCATGCAGCCCTGGGAGGTGGAAGAGGCAAAAATACAGTATAAAGAACCACAGCTCTGAAAAGACAGGAAATTCAATGTAGAGAGATTGTAAAACCAAATTTGCTGCTTTTTTGAGTTTCCACAAACCACAGTAAAACAAGGAAGGGAATGCCATTTTTCTCCCATAACAATTAAAAAATGACTTTCCTATGAGTCCTTAATAAGTCAAAGCTAAACTCCCTGCCAGAAAGGACAGGGAAGGGAATGATACCTATTGAAGGCCTACTGTGTGCTGGGGTCTAGGGGCTTTAAAACAGCATCTCATCTGGTCCTCACAGTCTCATCCAGAGGAAGATTTTAGTATTGCCTTCATTTGACCTGGGAAGAAATTGCCCAGGATTGATGGCTCAAATCTGAAATAGGAATTGAGCTCCACTCTATGGAAAACACTCATCTGAAACATGAAAGAAAGATACAAAGAACTATAAGACATCACTCCTACTTATGCTGTAGTCGGGAAAGCAAAATTCCCAAAGCAAAAAGGGTAACATCTGGCAAGCGCCACATGGGTAGAGCTGAAAAGAATAGTGGCGTAAGTGTGAATAGGGAGAGATTAGCCAGGACTTGAGTGGACAGAAAGACAGTGCACATTAGGGTTGAGGGAACCTTGAGAGAAAACATGGTTTGAAGGGTGAAGGGGAGGAGAAACATGGGCCAAGTGAAGGTAGCAGCTGGAACAAAGCCATGGGAATGAGGGTAAACTGGATCTGTTAGATGGTATGAAGACCATTCATGATGCATTTTTCTTTGAGGATGTTGTGATAACCTGGAATAAAAAGAATTGGCGCTATAAAGTTGTTGCCCAAATCTTTTTAATTGTGAAAGGAATTCTAAACCTGGGATATAATAAGGAAAGAGAACTATTCAGTCATTTGACAATTATTTGCTTGCCTTGGGCCAAGACTCTAGGGCACAGCTGCAGGCTTGGCACGTTGCTAAGAGCTCAACCTCCTGCAGAAAACATGGGACCAAGTTCCAGTCTCCTAATAGGTAATATAGAACTACAGACTGAGACTCCGACCCACCTACAACTATGTTAGATCATGGCATGCTGTACTGTTCTCCTAAATGTAGAGCTAGGCTCAGGGGAAGGTTTCAAGCATCTCATTCTACTCCACTGGAGTTATTTCTGTGAGCACCCCTGGAGAAGAGCCAGATGTGCCACAAGTCAACTTTACATATCATTGTCCGAAGAGAAAAGAAGCAAGAGAAACCAGGAAGAAGCTGAAACACTCTATGGGAGAAGTTTTGCATCTCTATTCTCTGTTTGGGGTAGAGAGGAGGCTGGTTGAGACGTCTCCTCTTTTCTCTTCTTCCTCCTCCCTCTGGAGCAAGACATTCCATCTCCAAGGAAGAAAAATTCTAGTCTGGATTGTTTAAATTCCAGAACATTGTGTTGGATGGAGCACTGTTCCACTGGGTGCAGCACCTAATAGAACAAAACATCCCAGGGCATATGAGTGCTGTATCTTAATACCAATGTAGCAGTAACATGAGATATCCCAGGTTCAAGGTCTGTTCGTCTATTTCTCTTCTCCTTCTTCCCTCCGTGTCAGAGTGGTAAAGATCCCTGAACCGCTCTGAGCAGTTCTGTTTTCCCTATTTGTATTCTATTTTCACTCCCCTTTGGATGCACACATACTCTCTCTCTCTCTCTCTCTTGGGTTAAGGAGTCCTGGGAGGGACAGCATAGGCCAACTCTACTCTCATCACAGAAGCACTTAACTCTGTCTCTTCAGAGCTCCTTTTTACTGAGTCTGACTTGTGTTCCCATTGCAGATGTAACATTAAGACTTCTATTTGGCTGTGAAGAGGAAAATACAAGAGTTCACATGACTGATTATTTATTTATTTATTTATTTTTATTTAGAGACAGAGTCTTGCTCTGTCACCCAGGCTGGAGTGCAGCAGTGTGATCTTGGCTCACTGCAACTTCCGCCTCTGGGGTTCAAGCAATTCTCCTGCCTCAGTCTCTCCAGTAGCTAAGATTACAGGCATGTGACACCATCCCCAGCTAATTTTTGTATTTTTAGTAAAGACAGGGGTTCACTATGTTGGCCAGGCTGGTCTCGAACTCCTGACCTCAAGTGATCCACTCACCTCGACCTCCCAATTATTTCTTGTTGAGGCTATGTTGCCCTGCCTGGTAGAGGGGAAACTGTGGAGGGGACTCAGTCCAGTTCCTGGAGTCCTACCTCAAGGTGGGAAATGCTAAATGGAATCTTCCTCGTTGCCATGCTTTGTCTCCCCGTGCACCTTCCCTCCTCTGAGGAAGACCTAGTGAAAAGGAGAATTACCTAGACCAAGGCAGAATTCAAGTATTTCGGAGTTCCCTAGGCAAATATAACGGTCACTGCTTCCTAACCCAAGCCCGTAATACGACTCAGTGTCTGAGATGCAGCACTCACCTGAAATCATCAACTCTCTGGGAAATGAGGAAAATTGTAGGTTCTATGCAAATTCCCTCTTCCCACTTCTCACCCCCTTCCGCAACTGAAGCACACACACAGACATGCACACACACAACGCGGCTCTACACAAATTAGATTGAGACATTTTCTGGAAAAACAATCCATGGTTCTGTTTCCATGGAAGCAGTCGCAGGTCCCCAGTGGCAGCAAATGGCAGGCAGACGGCGGTGAGGGAGCTCGCGGTGCCGCTCTGGGCCCGCTCCTCGCCGCCCAGCTGAGCAGAATGCGCAGCAGGAAAGTGGGAGGCAGCATTGAGCTGCACTAGAAAAACCAGGCCTCCAGGGAGACAGTGAATCCCAGCTGTGCCCCCTCTTTTGGGGCAAATGTACATCTGGGCACTCTGGGCATGGCTCCAGCCAATCAGCCAGGCTTATCCTCCCACAGCTTCTCACAAAAGCCTGCTTGCTTGGAGCAGATGGCAGTGCCAAGATGGAGGCTCCACCGAGATGGAGGCCACCCATGGGGCTGGTGCTGCAAGAATGCTGCTGCTCCTTCCAAACGCCCCTTATCCCACCCCCGTCTGTAAGGCACGCTGCTTGCCTCAGCTCCTAAAGTGAGTACCCCAAAATGTGGTTCGTGTCCTATGAGTGGTCCCCAAGATGATGTGAGGTGGGACATTCATGAATATTCTCTAAAAATTTTAAGTGACATATTTATTGTAATGTGTATTAGAGGAAAAAAAAGTGTGGGGGGGGAACTGGGCATGATGGCTCATGCCTGTCATCCCAGCACCTGGGGAGGCCAAGGAGGGAGGACCCCTTGAGGCCAGGAGTTCAAGACCAGTCTGGGCAATACGGGGAGATCCCATCTCTAAAAAATAGTAATAATTTAAAAAAATGAAAATAAACACAGACTACCATTTTTTATATAGTATTAACATAAAACTAAAGTAGATGTTTAAATAAAATGAGTCAATTTTGAGGAACTATGAAGTAAGTAATAGGATGGACATTTCACAGATACAACAACAAAAGAACATGACAATTGCGTGTGAATAAATAAAGACTAGGAAACCTGTGTTAAGGAAAAGATTACAACATCCAATGTCCTCTTTTAGAACTGCACAATCTTCCAAGCAAGAGGACAAAAATGCTTGAGGTGACAGGTGCAAAGTCAGGGCTCTGGAAAGGGGACCCCACCAAGTTCTCCCTTGTGGCCAATATTTTGGGGGTTCCCTTTGCCTCCACTAGTTGACACCCAATGCCAATGCCCAGCACACTTTGCTGGGGCTCCCGAGAGTGGTATCAGATAGGATGAATAGATGAATTCTATTTCATACTGACTGCAAGCCTACCCTAAATCAGTTTTCCGGTAAGCAAGACCAGACCACGCAGAAGGCCCACTTAGAACCATGACCTTGGAGCCAGCTCTAAGCAGCCAGCTCCTTTCTCCCCAGCCACACCCTGGCTGCTCTCAGCATTTAAGACTCAAATGCCACTTCTACAAAGAAGGCACCCCCACCTCACCCTCTCCAACCTGCAATTCCCGAGGTCTCACCACCCCAAAATGTAGTCACAAAAGAAGCAATAAAAGTAGACAAGTAGTAGAAGCTTCTAACTCCCTCTTCAAACCCAGCTGTATATTAGCTCCAGCTGCCCTAACAAAATTCCACAGACTGGGTGCTTAAACAACAAGCATTCATATTTCCACAGTTCTGGAGGCTGAAAGGCTAAGATCAGGGCACCAGCATGGCTGGATTCTACTGAGGGCTCTTTTTCTGGCTTTCAGAAAGCAGCCTTATCTCTGTCTTCCTATGGCACTAATTCTTCAAGGCCGCGAATCCCTTCATAAGGGCCCCACCCTCATGACTTCAGGTAACCTAATTATCTTCTAAAGGCCCCACCTCCAAATACCACCACACTGGTGGGTAGGGCTTCAAAACAGGAATTTTGAAGCCACACAATTCAGTTTATAGCAACCACTTTGAATCTTCAGGAGAAAAAAGTAAGAACTGGAAGATCAAGTCCCCAATGTAAGCTACAGTTGGCCCTCCATATCCATGGATTCCACATCCAAGAATACAACCAACCTCAGAAAACAGTGGCTGGGCATGCTGGCTAACGCCTGTGATCCCAACACTTTGGGGGGTGAGGTGGGAGGATTGCTTGAGCCCAGGAATTCAAGACTAGCTTAGGCAACATAGCGAGAATCCATCTCGATAAAAAAAATAAAAATAAAGAAATTAGCCAGGCATGGTGTCATGTTCCAGTAATTCCAGCTACTAGGGAGGCTGAGGCAAAAGGATGGTTTGAGCTCAGGAGTTTGAGTCTGCAGTGAGCTATGATTGCACCACTGCACTCCTGCCTAGATGACAGAGTGAGAGAGACCCTAAGATTTAAAAAATAAAAAATAAATTAAAAAACTACTCGGCCAGGCATGGTGGTTCACGCCTGTAATCCTAGCACTTTGGGAGGCCGAGGCAGATGGATCTCCTGAGGTCAGGAGTTTGAGACCAGCCTGGCCAACATGGTGAAACCCCATCTCTAGTAAAAATACAAAAATTAGCCAGGCATGGTGGTGCCCACCCGTAATTCCAGCTGCTCAGGAGGCTGAGGCAGGAGAATTGCTTGAACCTGGGAGGTGGAGGTTGCAGTGAACAGAGATTACCCCACTCACTCCAGCCTGGGCAGCAGAGCGAAACTCTGTCTTAGAAAAACAAACAAAAAAACAGTAGGACAATAAAAAATAATATAAATAAACAATAACAACAATTTATATAGCATTTACATTGTATTAGGTGTTATAAGTAATCTAGAGATGATAAGGTATACAGGAAGATGTGTACAGATTATGTGTAAATACTACGTCATTTTATACAAGGGACTTGAGCATCCTCAGATTTGGGCATCCTGGTGGGGATGCCTGGAACCAATCCCTCATGGATACCAAAGGACAACTGTATTACCAATAACAACGAAAGTAATGAAAATTGTGACTGAATCTATCTAAATTCACTACAATTCTGTAAGGCACGTATCATTTTTCCCATTGTATAGAAAACCATTTTAAGACTCAGATAGGTTAAGTGATTGGCAAGGCCAGGACTCTACCCAAGTCTATGTGACTCCAAATCTTGTTCTAGTTCATCGCTCAGCCACCCCCTTTCCTGGTCTTCCTCAAACTCCAGTGTCCTTCTGTGCCTCTTCAGGCCCCTCCCTACTTCCTCTGCGCATGTAGTCAGAGGGGTCCCTAGAGAGTCCATCAATCTGAACCCCTGTAAAAGGCCATTTCCTCATAACACACCCTTAACATCTGTAAAAACAATTTCTCCTCAAGCTCACAACTCAACCTCATAATAAAAACTCAACATCCAATACAGCCTTCAAAAAAAGAAGTCCTGATGGCATTTTAACTCCTAGAGGGGCTTTTAGTGATGTTTATTTCCCAGTTATTCTGGGAAGATGCTTGTCTCTTTGGGATAGGGTTTTCTATGAGGCACTGGGATTTTTTTTTTTTTTTCCCACTGGGAAGAGTTTGTTGGTGTTCAACTGTATAAACTAGATCATGCTGCTGTAACAATCTCCAAATATCAGGCATTTTATTTTACTTCTCACTCAAAGTTGGCTCCAGGTTTAGGCAGCTTTCCAGGCAGCTAGCCTCCCAGCATTGAGTTGACGTTCCAGCAGCTTCCATCTTACAGCCCTTTCTCCTCCAAAATAGCCCAGACAGTGGAAGACAAGACTGTGAAGAACTGCACATCAGCTCATGCTGCATTGTCCAAAGCGAGTCAGATGGTCATGCCTAACCCAAGGGCATGGCAATATACAACCCTCCAGCTTCCAGGAAGGAGCAGAGAACCAGCAATATGGGGGACATGCACTGTTTATCTGCCACACTTCTGAGAGGCTGTCTTCTCATCCACAAGTGCAGGGAGACGCCTCATTGTTGACAGGACTGCTCATCTAAGAGTCAAGATGAGAGTCTGAGGCCCTTCTTGGTCATTTCTTAGCTATGTGGCGTCATGGAAGTTGCTTGGCCTTGCTGAGGTTGCGTTTGCTCATTGATGGAATGAGAAAAACGCTGATTCTGCCAACCTCACAGGGTCATTGTGGTGGAAAATTCAAAGTAGGCGATGAATGGGAGTGTTTCTCCACAAAAATGTGTTACTCTTAAGTGGTAGTTTTTCAAGTCATCTTTTCCCTCATGTGGAAGGCAAAGAATAAAAACAAACAAAAAACAAAATCCTAACCAGTTTCAGGCATCCTGAGTTCATATCCTCCCTCTCCCCTCTCTAACAAAGTCATTTGATCTCTGTGAGCCTCAGTTTACCCATCTATCAAATGGGTGGTGATGTTGGTCCCACCTATCCCCATATGAGACACTGAATGAAAAGCACTGTATAAACTGTAACAACCTCTACAAATGCATTCAATCTTTATCCTCCCTTCCTTCTTGTACCTGGGATGTCTCCCCTTCTATTCACCTTCCAGTCATTCAACTTCTCAACAAGGTCTTCTGCCCTTCAAAGGGCCTTTGTTCAGGCTTAACCCCTCTCCCTCACACACGTGCTTAACTTTCCACAGCATCTCTTCTTTGTTGACCATCAGACTTCCTGAAAACAAGGCTACACCCATGCCTGGTCTCCATTCCTGTCTTCCATTGACTCTCCAGACACTTCCTATTTAGCCTCTGCCCTATTTGTGAAGAGTGCTTTTTAAAGGTTGCAGAGTCTCTCCATTAAGTTTCTGTGATTCTTACTTGTCCTTGACCTACCTGCAACATTTGATAGCACAGACCACCATCAACCCTCATCTACATCCTATCAGCTCTATCAGGTCCTGCTGGTTGCCTCTGTAACACATCTCTGTCTTATTAATTTATTCACTGAAATTTTGCTCATGCCCATCTTGGACTTCCTCACTAGCCCACTTGCATGTTTCAATGATTCCGTCTGTTATTGCCTCTATTCCTGAAACAGCTCTCATCCATGTCTTCTTCTCCATCCTCATTGCTCCTGCCCCACCCAAGCCCCTAGTCATCTCTGGTGTGAACTTGCTTACGTAGCTACCTAACTGGCTGTTCTTCATTCCTCTATAAAATGAGAGCGTAATATTATATCTACCATCAAAGCATATTGTAAGTAGAAAATTAACCTGTGAATTTAAAGTAGTACTGCTGGGCACCTGGTATTTATTAAATATAGTTCCTTTCCTTCTCCCTGATTAAAACACTGTCTAGTTTTCTTTCCAGGATTTGATTGGTTACCATTTACCTGTAAAAACAAAAACAAAAACAAAACAAAACAAAACAAAAAAACCTTTCAAGCTTCTCTGTTTTCTTCAAACTCTAGTCCAAATATCTCTTTCCAGCCTCATATATAGGGAATCTCACACCACTTCCTCATGTCTCTTTAAGAGACTATCCAGTGATCTCCAAATACGCCACCCACCTGTATCTAGATTGCACTCTTTCCTACACTTGGAATTTATTTCTTCTGTTCTCTGAGGAAAAAAAAAAAAAATCCTTTTTGTGCCCTCTGCATCTCGATGTAAACATTAAATCCCGTACAAGGCCGGGTGCGGTGGCTCACGCCTGTAATCCCAGCACTTTGGGAAGCCAAGGCAGGTGGATCACAAGGTCAGGAGATGGAGACCATCCTGGCTAACACAGTGAAACCCCGTCTCTACTAAAAAATACAAAAAATTAGCCGGGCGTGGTGGCGGGCACCTGTAGTCCCAGCTACTCAGGAGGCTGAGGCAGGAGAACGGCGTGAACCCGGGAGGCAGAGCTTGCAGTGAGCCGAGATGGCGCCACTGCATTCCAGCCTGGGAGACAGAGCGAGACTCCGTCTCAAAAAAAAAAAAAAAAAAAAAAAAAAAGGTCCCATACAAAGCTTTCTCCAACTCAAAGCTCCTACTCCCAGGAACAAATCATTCCTCTTAACTCTATTTTCTGGCACTTGATCCCAATTTCTGTGGAAATGTAGCATTGGTCCCTTCTTACTGGAGTTGCTGTGTGACTTGGAGATTGAGAATAGAGCCAGGCTACCACTAGGGAGACAATTCACTAAAATGCCTCACAGGAGGCGAGGGGGCCTGGAAAAGGAAGAGCGAGGTAAATGAGCTAAGAAGGCCACATTGAAGAAGAACAGGAGAAAACAGATCAACAGCTCAGGAGTAAATGGAGTCTTTTCTGCTGGAAGGCCGGGGTCACGGGGAGAATGAAATGGAAAGTGGAAATGGATTAGTGAGAAAGGAATCTGCCAATTGTGAACAAAGTGGTACTCATCCCTGATTTCTAGTCTGCCTATTAAATGATGTCATATGTGATTTTTACTGTTCATTAAAGATCATCTCATAACTAGAGTTTGCCAGCCCATGCCTGCGGGGAGGGGTTGGACTGTCCACTGTAACGCAGATCACGCTAGATGGGCTTCATGGGCTAATGCTCAGTGAAGTAAGATCCCTCCAGTCAAGGCTCCTGTGAGCGGGCAGGTATGTGAGTTGAGACTGCTTTAGCCTGCAAGCTCCCATAAACAAACAGCAGCTGAAATGATAAGGGGTTTACTTCTCTCACAAAGCAATATCAACACAGCAGTCCAGGGCTGGTGTGTGCCACAGAGGAACCAAGCTCTCCCTTCTCTCCCTCTGCCAGCCTTAGAGAGGGCTGCCAAGCTCAAGCCCCACACTCACAACGGGGAGGAGGAAGGAAGAAGAAAAGAGGCCTCACTTCTGTGATGTTTCACCGACCACAACTGCAGCCACAATACAGTCACTCCAGACTGCAAGGGAATTTGGAAGGCGTGTTCGGATCTTTCCAGACTTTATATCAGAGAAAAGCAAATGAAGAGTAGACTGGAAGTGGGCTACCCCTACATCACTGCCACGGCTCGCTTGAGACAAATTCTAGGATTGTATTATGATAATTTTATAAAGTACTTAATTTTATAAAGTACTTTCACTCACACTGTCATATTTGTTATTCAAAATAAGTATTGAGCAGTTTTCTGGTGATTGATGAAAGAGAAAGGAAAAAGTTCATTTCTACCATAATGAGCTCAGAGATGAAAGAAAGAAAGGAAAGAAGGAGAGAGAAGGAAAGAAAGCGAAGGAGAGGAGAGAAATGAGAGAAATAAAAGAGAAGAGGAGAGGAGAGAAGAAAGAAAAGAGGAGAGAAGAAAGGAAAGAGAAGAGGAGAGAAAAGAGAAGAAAGGAGAGAGAGAGAGAGAAAGAGAAAACTGCAGCACAGTAGAATGTGCTATGGAAGCTCAGGGTAGGAGAGGCTGGCTCTCCCTACTCTTATCAAGGTGGGAGCTTTGGAGCTCACAGAGACATCTGAGTTGCAGAAAGAAGTAAGGAGAGGCCACCCAGATCCAGAGACAGAGTAGCAGGCCATAGTTATACAGTTAGGGGTCAATGTGATGTCCCTGTATCGTTTTATGAAGCCTTCGTAAATGTTAAGCTTGAAGGAATTTCTGTCCTTGCAACCAAATGACTCCTGATTACAACAGTTCTGTAGGCACCCCTGTTTCTTGGCAATCAGATGGAAAGACCGGTTCTGTATCAGGATCTGTGAACCCTGGATTTGCCTGCTTGGCTCCTTTATCTGGCCCTTTAACCTTTCTAATTGGTGCTCCCCTCTCTCGTCTCATTGATGTCAGCCCCTGATTGCCATACAACATCAGTCTGGCCCTTATGCACACATATTGTCATTGCTCTAACATCCCTCTTTTAAAGGCCAAGAAGATAAATAAGATATCTAACTAATCAGATAGGCTAAATCTTACAAATCCACTAATCCTCACAAGTCCAAACAGCCCTCTGGTCCTGATAACTCATGCATAATCAATTATACAAGCAAAAAGCAGAAAATAAAATGCACTCATAATCCCATTCCCCAAATATAACCATTGTTATCATTTTTAGGGTATATACTTCCAGGCTTTGTTTTATAGACATTTATACACAATTTTCCTTCACAAAAATAGGGCCATATTAAAGTAACTACTTTGTAACTTGCTATTTTCACAACTGTATTAATAATGGTTTTTTAACTACAAGTACATAATAGAAATCAACTTCAAGATGGCTAAAGCAAAAAAGGAAATTAAAGCATCAGATGGAATTCAAGGAAGAATTGACCAGACAGGCAATGGGAGGGACAAGCCTGGCTTCTTCTTCTTCCTCCTCCTCCCATTCCCTCACTTTTCCTTCACATCTCTCTGAACATCTGCCTCATCTTTCTCTAATAAAAGTTTCTTCATTTGTGTCTATAGGTTTTAGCTCAGGCCTAATGTTAAGTGTTTTTTCTTAATTCAATTCTTTTTCAAAGTTTCCATTTTTCCCCCTTTCAAAGAACCATGTCTTGTATGGTTTTAAATCAATTCTACCATATTTCTGTGTTAGAGTTTGTTAATTGTTTGAAACACATTCATTCCTTTCTTCTAAGTTTCCTTGGGTTCATTTATTATTTTTCTAATCTCCGTCATTTTCAATCTCCCTTTTAAAAACTGATAAAGGCAACTGTGAACTTTCCCAAGCCTCCTTCCCTACATGATGCTCATCCTTTCTTACTCAAAGATGTGGAATTGATGATGCACATTAGAGAGGTGGCTACTGAAAAGACTTATTGCCCCTGGAACAGCACTTCTAGAAACACAGGCACAGAGTCCTTCAGACTCTGCCAGTGCTTTATGATTTTAGAAGGTTCTGAATTTAAAACAAAGAAATGGCCAGGTGCGGTGGCACACCTGTAATCCCAACACTTTGAGAGGCCGAAGCAGGTGAATCACTTGAGGCCAGGAGTTCGAGACCAGCCTGGCCAACATGGTGAAACCCTGCCTCTACTAAAAATACAAAAAGCCGGGTGCTGTGGTACATGCCTATAATCCCAGCTACTCAGGAGGCTGAGGCAGGAGAATTGTTTAAACATGGGAGGTGGAAGTTGCAGTGAGCTGAGATCGCACCGCTGCACTCCAGCCTGGGTGACAAAGTAGGACGCTGTCTCAAAAATTAAAATATAAAATAAAAAAATGAGTGCAGGTCTACTATTTGCCAAACATTGTGCTAGTCACGCTGACATATATCCAGGAAGGAAGAGAGTATTATCTTCGTTTTACCAATAAGATAACATATGGGCAGAGAGCTCACATGATCTACCCACTTACACAGCTAGTCAGTGACAGAGCTCAAAGATGGGCCTAGATTTAGCTAACTCCAAATTGCATGCTCTTTCCACGACCAAATGTGTTTCCCAAACAATTCTGAAAAGAACCAATAAAATCACAAAGAAAAACGTCCCTGACGTAGCACTATCTAAAGCCAACAAAACTTTTTAGGATGCTTATATTCAAAATCTCTGGCATCATAAAAGTGGGTATTTTATCTTTATACCTATCCGTTTATACATATATAGATAGCATCTCTATCTATAATAGCCAGGTATTTTTCCATCATCTGTCAAGGTATTTTCCCTGATTTTCTGAGAGATGAGCTATGAGGATGCAGCAGAAGCAGCTGTTTTGGAAATATTGCCTTTTCTTTGTTCTGAATGCTATTTAAACATTGGCAGGGGGCCTCATTAAAGATGAATCGTTGAATTAGCAAGTAGTGTTGTAGCTAGAAGAGACAGCATGTGCTCCTGTGGCGAAAACAGATTTGCACAAAGGAGGGAAGGTTCGGGGTAGGTGGGGGCGGGAGGTGGACGGAGGATGAAAAGACCCAAGACATGGCAAAGTCGTGTGTTTTACCGTGTTCTCTAACCTACCCACTACCATAGGAAAGCACAAAAAGGCCAAAAAGGGGCCACGAGCAGCTCCATCTTTCTGAAGTATGAATACGAAAAGGAAGCCTTTCACTCTAGGGCAATTCTGGTTTTTAACAATCCTCACTCCTTCCCTTTATAGTAAATGAGTGACCTGCAGCCTCAGATGACCTGAACACTCAGACACCCAGCCTGGTGCAGTAACTCACACCTGTAATCCCAGCACTTTGGGAGGTCAAGGTGGGAGGATCACCTGAGCTCAGGAGTTCAAGACAAGCCTGGACAACATAGCGAGACCCCTATCTCTACTAATAAATAATTAGCCAGGTGTGGTGTTGTGCACCTAGTCTCAGCTATTCAGGAGGCTGAGCCAGGAGGATTGCTTGAGTCTGAGAGGTTGGGGCTGCAGTGAACTATGATCATGCCACTACACTCCAGCCTGGGCAACAGAGTGAGACTGTGTCTCAAAAAAAAAAAAAGACTTGGGTGCCAACACTGCTTTCAGTTTGGAGTGCCAAGAGTGCTATTTAATAACAATAGCAACAAGAGGTGAATGATTCTAAGATATCCCCTCTCCCCACTCTTCTCCCCATGTGCCCTCTGCCCTCTCTTATCTTGGAGGTGGCAAAGAGGTATTGGTAGTTTTATTTCTTTGAATATTTGTTGCAATTCCTACATCATCTCTCATACTTGTGATGGCTTCAATTTGCCTCTGGGTTTAGAAATGCAATAGGCAGGTCAAGGGGATATCCTGTGGGGTGAGTGATCCCACCCCTGAAGTTGAGACTTATCCCTCAAGCAATGTTTCACTGGTGTGTCACTTCCCTTGGCCCCCTTCTTTTCCCTGAATTTTTGACGCCTTATAATTTGGGGAGGGAAAAGTGGAGAGTGGGAAACTGATGGGGAAAGAAGAGGTGAAAGAAACTAGTACCGAGTCTCTACACTAAGTTCCATCTATTATTTATTCTTAATAGCAACCCCAAAGGAGAGAGTTTTATTCCCATTTCTCAGGAAAAACAAAACAAAACTGAGTGTCAGAATAACTTGCCCAAAGTTGCGCAGTTGAGAAATAGCCCAGTTGGAACTCAAAGTCACATCTATTTGACTCCAATGCCTATGCTCTCAGTTTGCTAATTCTCATAGATAATCGTTGCTATGTTAAGAGAAAGGATTTGTGTATGAGTCAGTAGCCTAAATTGGGGATCCTGGAAGGCCTTGTCTCGAATGACCTCTCCCCCATGGGGACCTGAAGAAATTCCTGGCATGAGTCACCAACAGGAACTCATCTTGCTCCCTTAACTCCTGCCATCCCAGCTCCCGGGGCCACTGAAAGTACAAGAGTCAAGATCCAAACAGCCAGGGCCTGGAAAGCAGCTGCATCCCAAACTGTTCTGGTTGCAAAGGTCAAGAGCTTCCTGCCTTGCTGAACTTCTGTGCTCCAGACCTTCAGCCCTAACATAGGCCCTTCCCTCCCCAGGCAGGCTTCTTCCTTTATTTCTCCTCCAGAAGTTTGTGCTCTCGAAGTACAGATGCGGATTGATTTACAAAGGAGCGAGTGGGTAAGCTACACTACTATGTGAGTGCAGTGCCGTGATCTCGGCTCACTGCAACCTCCACCCCCGGGGTTCAAGTGATTCTCCTGCCTCAGCCTCCCAAGTAGCTAGGACTACAGGCATGCGCCACCATGCCTGGCTAATATTTTTTGTATTTTTAGTAGAAATGGAGTTTCACCATGTTGAGCAGACTGGTTGTGAACTCCTCACCTCAGGTGATCCACCCGCCTCCGCCTCCCAAAGTGCTGGGATTACAGGCGTGAGCCACCACGCCCGGCCCTTTGAAGCCTTTTATACCAATGAGAATACAGCCGTGAGAGGGATCACACCATAGGTTTTCATCCAGACTCTTGGGTCACCAGGATTCAGCTGGGGTCGCTGAAGTGGATGCAAACGGAGACACAGACCAAAAGACAAATTCCAATTTCCTACCAACGTGCACAGAGATGGTCCTGCTGATTACTCTCATTTAAGGTTCAAGCACGAGTCCTAATAAGCAATAAGTATCCTGCACCCTTCTCAAAAGCAGCAGAAATTACAAGTATTGGAGCCAGCCGCCATGGGAGGTTCAGAGTAAATAGTCTGTGGCTGTCGCCGATAAGGCCTTTATATACCTGTGGTCCTTACCCTGAGTCTGCTAATACAGCCTCTTTAAATTAGCAGCGTCAGGGACCTCATGGCCCCCACTCCATCCAGATCAAGCCAAAAAGCCAGTTAACATAGCTGAAATAATCCAGAATAACCCTGCATACCGGAAATCTGAAGACCTCCAGCAGATACAATTCCATTCATCCCCTTAGACTTCTGGCCTTCAGCTCTCTACTTCTCACACCAATGTCTTCACTTTTGCTCATGCATTGAAAACATCTGCCTGTCCTCTAATTCCCTCTTTTCAGGTGGCCTAATAGCTAACTGCTGCTTTCATTGGGCCCCAGGTGCAGACCAGCCTGGAGTCTGCCGCCCCTAGAATCTGTTTCCCTGGGGAGTCACGAAAGACTCCTCTGGCCACTGTGTTTCTTTGTTCATATGTTGTGATGCAATGTCCCCACCAAAAGACATTTTGTAAAGTCATCTCCCAGGACCTCCCTGCTCTGAGCTTCCCACCCCCTTTAAACTCACTGGCCTGGCCATACCATTCAAATGGTAAAATGAAACAATACACCCTTCTGTCCAAAGTCGACAGAGCTGAATGGAATCTTTGCTCTTTCATCTTTGTTAGCTGTGTGACCTTGGTCAAGTTCACCTGTTTGAGTCTCAGTTTTTTCATATTTAAAATAGGAGGATAGTACAAAGCGCACAGAAGCTGTATGAGTCTTAAATGACTAATGTACAGAAATGCATCTATCCATTTATGCCTGGCACACAGTAAAGAATCAGTCAGTCAGAGTGTCCTTCCCCTAAGCCCCAAACAAAAATTGGCTGCCATTTCTACTGAACAATGGACCCAATTAAATTGGTTTATTAGCCCAGCTGAATTAATGCACATTGTCAATCAGAACATCAGCACAACCTACAAACAATCAAGAAGCATTTTTAAGAGCAAACTGCGTAAGAACTTGGCTATGGTTACAGAGTAGAAAAAGGTAACCATTTGTCACCTTCTTTAGTTAGCATAGAGGTGCAAACAGCAAAATGGTCTCCTTTCGAAAACAAGTTATAGTATTAAAAAAAGTCAAAGTACAAGTTTAACACAAAAACCGTTTACTTCACTGTGTGGCATCACTGACTGTCGCTTTAAATTTCTCAGTGTTTCAACTGATGCTTGGTCTTATTTTTTAAAATGCAACCAACTCATTTTCTGTCCATAGGGAGAAAGGAGCAGAAAAGGGCCAAGTGCCTGGAAAGAAATGCCTGGATATTAATCTCCTCTCTTTAGAGATTTAATACTGCATAACTTTACAGCCAATAATTAGTTAAGGTGCTGCCTTAGTCAGGAAATACGGGGAGAAAGACCAGTTCATGATTTAAACGAAAAGGTTTTACCTATGACCAAAAGCACTCCAGGACCAAGACCTCACTCCAGCTGGCCAGTTGTGTGGCTCAGATAAAGAATGTGTCTCTCCTAAACTGACGTTGCATGACATGTCTAAATAGACAGGCCTTCGGTTAAGGAGGTTTTGTTTCCTACTGCCTTCCCTGTACTTCCTCAGGTTAGGTCATTAAAAAAAAAAAATTGTACCAAAAAATGTACTAGAAACTATTGATTTCTGTTGTGCTAAAGCCCCTGACATTCCGGTGCGATGAAGATATTGCTGTGGACCTTGTGAGCTTTCTCATACTTCTCTTCTGCTTATGAGGGTCTCTGAGGATGGTATTAAAGATATTGTAGTTCCCACTTTCTGACTGTGGGATATCAGCAGGGTCTCTCCTGTGTAAAGAATAATTATCAGCACTGCTGTTACCTCTAGTAAGTGTGTAATTACATGCTCGGTTTTGTGGGCTCTAGGCTGTGCAATTTTAAATTATACAATGTCAAATTCTCTCTCCCTCCCTCTCCCTCTCTCCCTCTCTTTTTTTTATTTGAAAGGGGAGGTGGGTAATTTTTTTTTTAAGAGACAGAAGGAGGAGTGAGTGTGGGAGCCTTTCCATCCACACCAGCCGAATCGACAGTGTGGTAACCAGGGAAGGTCAAACGCTGCCTTTTCATGCCAGGATGTCAACCTAGAGGACACCTCTTTAAAAATCAGAATGTACTTGGCAGTGGATGGGGTGACATTAAGAGGTGAAAGGGTTGCCCCCCAAATGGTGGAGGTGGGGAGATCAGGGGACCGAGGGGAGTAATGTAGGAAAAGGAGGTGTGTGTTGGGTGTGTCGTGATCGACAGCAACACCTACAGGAAAGGGGCATGGGGACAGCATAGCCTCCTTGCTAATTCCCAGCCAGAAATTAAAGTGGCTGGAGCCTGGCTGTGTGTGAGGTTTAGGGGCTGATCAGCATCAGCTCTCCGACTGGGAAATTAGCCTGAGCGTGATGAACAACCTGAGGTGAGGCAGGAGGCCATGCTTTGGGATCCCGAGGCGTCAGATGGCACCTGCCTGCGCGACTGGCCAATCAGCGAGCTCCGAGGAAGCCCCGCCCACCTGGGGGCCAGCCCCAGTGCGGCAGGTGCAGCCCCCAGACCAGTGGATTTGGGTTGTCCCGGGCTTCCTTGCTTACTGCAGAGCTGCTGCCCTCCTCCTCCCACTACCCCTCCAGGGGGTTAGGGGATGCTGGCTCTTGTGCCTACCTCCACCCTTGAAACTATCCAGACTCCTCCCGCTCCAGACCTTGGCTTACATGTCTATTTTATAATCAACTCAGCCATCCAGGTGTTAACTTATTCAACAGTGTTGGGACTCAGAAAACAATATCCCCAAACAAAGGTTTCAGAGGCAGCCTCAGACGCAAAAGTTTTTCTCTCACCTCCTGCCCTCCTCTCTCTCCCCTCAAGGTTAGCCGTGGAAACCAGAATTTCTCTTTCCCGAGGCCAGTCATAGAAACCAGAACCCCTTCTTCAAAGCCAGCCATAAAACCGAAAAATATTACTCTAAACTTCCTCTGCCTTTCTGTGTAAAAACAGGCCATAAAGAAATTATCTGACCTACCTTATTTGACTGTAGGTCATAGGACCCCCATTCCAGAGAGGGCCTTCCCCACACCCAGAAGGAAGGAATGCATAGACAGGCCAGGAAGGATCTAGACAGACAGGCCTCGCTGGGTTTCCTAACTCAGTCTGTTAGCATTAGAACATATCCAGTTTGTCCAATCGTATTTCTACATGGCTATCCATACTTTGTTGCACCCAGGCATAAAAATAAACAATTTCCCCTGTATATTTGGGTGTTCATTCTGAAGGCCCCCGTGCATACACATTAAATCAATTTGTATGCCTTTTCTCCAATTAATCTGTCTTTTACAAGTTGATTTGTCAGTGAAACTTCAGAGTTCACTGAAGTTCCCCTTAGCCCCTATACCTACATTCTCCATTTCCTCCTACATTCCAGAAGAGCATGCCTACAAACTCTCAACTATAGCCCCCTCACTGAGGTTTCACATGCGGAGTCCCCTGTCTCTGCCAATCCCCACCAACCCCCTTCCCCACATTGGCCATCACTTCTGCAGCTGCCACTTCTTGAGTCATTCACACGTTTTGAACATCCTGGGTGTTCAATAGGTATTTGTTCACAACGTGCAACCCCCTTTTTTTTTTTTTTTTTTTTGAGACAGAGTTTTGCTCTTGTTGCCCAGGCTGGAGTGCAATGGTGTGATCTCGGCTCACTGCAACCTCTGCCTCCTGGGTTCAAGAGATTCTCCTGCTTCAGCCTCCCAAGTAGCTGGGATTACAGGGGTGCCCGCCACCATGCCCAGCTAACTTTTTGTGCTTTTTTTTTTTAGTAGAGACACGGTTTCACCATATTCGCCAGACTGGTCTTGAACTCCAGACCTCAGGTGATCCATCTGCCTTGGCCTACCAAAGTGCTAGCATTACAAGCATGAGCCACAGTGCCCAGCCTTCAACCTTCTTTTTACTGTCCAGGAAAACAGGGCTGGAAAAGTTAAGTAACTTGCCCAAGGTCACAGAGCTGTTAGTGACACATCCAACAGAACCCTATTATTCATGGAATCTACTCTCAGTTCACCATGCTGCTTCTGAGAACTGAGATTAGAAAGTGCCAATGACTTCAAACAACTAAAAGGCTTGAACTGATAGTACAGAAGACGTTGGCCCATAGTAATAAAAAGAAACTAACATGTATTCAATGCCCATATATGATCATCACAATAATCATTAGAGGTAGGGATTTTATTCTTCCCATACAGATAGGAAACTAAAGCACAGAGAAGAAGAATAACCTACCCTGGGCTCCTGGGTAGAGGCAAGATTCGAACTCAAACCTGCCTGACTACAAATCCTACATGTTTCACTCCTCTGCTTAGGGCTTCTGGTAAGATACATCAATAAGCCTGTTGTGCTGATGCTTAAGAATGAGTTCATGGTCTTTGGTGAACATTTCTTTCCTTGTCCATCTTATTCTTTCCTGTCCTGCAAAATACAGTTCACCCTGCACAGTCCCAGATGGATTTTTGGTTTGGGGCAGTTGAAGTGCAGGGCCACTAAATCCTCTGAAACTGACAGGGAATCCATTCGCAGACCTAATCAAAGCTAGGACCCCCTCTCTGAAGGCATGAACTCCCAGCAGCTTGCCTGAACTTCCTCCTCACGGTCCATCTATAAAGCTTCCTCAGCCCTAAGCAAGAAAACAGCACGGAGAGATTGCCAACCCAAACAGATCGGGTCAGATTGAGTTTCTGAATTTAATCATCACTTTCTGTAGTTTTTGTAGTTTCCACAGTTTCTGTGGGATGTGCTAAAGGTAAACAACCAGAGCTGGGCAAATATCATTTAAAGACTGTAAATAACAACCTCTTGCATTTAAATAGATGTTTTCATTTCATGGTGTTTTCACATTTATTATCGCAGTTGATGCTTCATCAACTCTGTAGAGAGAAGGCAGCTATTTCTATTCACCTCTACCCCATCGCACCACCATGTTTTGCAAAAAGGAAAAAAAAAAATAAGGGAGATCTAGTTACTTGGTCCAAATTGCAAAAAGAAATGGAAGCCTGCATCCAGAACTCTGGCAAGTGTTGAATATTACTGGATTCTTTGAAATGATCATCTTGTACCCATGTGTTGTGTGTCATAGCTCACCGGGCCCTACCACATCTACTGCATTGTGTGGAGGAAAAGGACCATAGCCTGGGGAGGTTGAGTAGCCTCCACAGAATGCAGACAGTATGGAATCAGGCCTAAAACCCCAAGACCAACCCTTCTCCCATGAGCTTCCTCATCCCGATGCTGGAACCTCCAGTGGCCTTAAGCCAGGGTCAGTGTTTCCTTTTCATTTCTCTTCCCACATCTATCTACAACTCTGATGTTCAATATTAACTTCCCTTCTGTACAGGAAGTTTGAGATGCAGCAGGGACTCCCTCTTAGGGATCTGCCAGGCCCTTACAAACATGGAAATAAAGGAAAATCTCGAGTTCCCTGGAGGGAAATTACAGGCACCTAGCTAGTCCTGAGAAGTAAATGAGCAACTTGATCAACAAGAAAGTAATAGTAGCTTAAAACAATAGCCAAGGAAATTAAAGTCACAAGATATTTGGCTCACTATAGAAACTAAAGATAACATCATAACACATGTCTGACGTGTTTTTCAGAAACCTAGGTCCCCCACTAAATGAATCCACTGTCACACAAACCTCAAATAAGGGGGAACTGAGGACTAAACTCTGCCATTCTTTGTTCTGTATTTCTACCTGAGGGGCCTGGAGGAAGGCACACCCATAGGCCAGAACTTGACATTCCTTTATGCTGACCAGGAGGTTTTAGACAGAGTTTCCATTCCTTAACCAATCACAAATCAGAATCTTTAAATCCACCTGTGGCCTGTAAGCCCCCACTTCCAGATATTCCACCTAAACCCACCTTTTTAGGTGGGATAAACTAATGTTTAACATCCATGTATTAATTTACAGTTTTGCCTGTAACCTCCGCTTTCCTGAAATTTACCCCTGCCTTTAAAAATCTTTGCTTGCAAGTCATCGGGGAGATGGGGTCTTAAGCATGAGTGGCCCAATTCTCCTTGCTTGGTGCCCTGCAAATAAATGCCTTCCTTTCTTTCCCTGCAAAATCTTGGTGTGGGTGTTAAGCCTTGCTGGGCCTGCAAGCAGATCCCAGTTCAGTTCAGTAAAATGTTCAGGAAGAAGTCCCCTTCACAGTTCATATGCTGTAAGTTCAGACTAATGATCAAATAATGTCTCCTACAACTGAAACATCAAATCAATGTATATTTATTCAGAACAGTGCTGGACTATGAAAGAACAACAGCAAAATGGAACTGCCTTCAAGGAGGATGCAAATCAGCTGAAGAGAAAGGATCTTTAGGCAAGTAATTAGGATTTACATAAATGTTCAAGAGAGTAAATGAGGTTCAGGAGAGTATACGGGTGTTACCTTACCGGACCTTGGAGAATACAGTGGTCAGTGGAAGAGATCAGATTTTGTCCTCCCAGGAGAGTGTTGGGAATCGATTCTTCATTCAAATAAACATTGAATTCACAACCTACTAAGTGGGGTGAAAGAAAAGTAACAAGGGTTCATGAGCATCTAAACAGAGGGATATGGCCTGTTTGTGTAGCCAGGGGGGGCTTCCTGGAGGAAGAGTGACTTTTCGGTTGAGATCTGAAGAAGTGGAAATTAACTGGGCTCTGTGTAGAGTGGGGAGGCTACAGATAGTGTGTGGCATGCCGTTTCAGAGGAGGGGAGACCACTTAGTCTTGTGACCTGAGCAGGTGAGGTTTGATGCGGCTCTCAGAGGATGGGTGCATATAGAACGGGAAAGGGGGATGTGGAAGATGTCTCTGCTGCCAGTGGAGTGCAGAGGCGGTAACGGGTAAGTCCTGTTAAAGCCTGCCAAAGTGTACTAGTATCCTGGGAGGGCTAGACAACATTAATAAGACAGCACAGTCTACTTCATCTCCATTTCCTCCTCCCTGTGTAGCTATACCTTACCACCCTAATTTATATAGGCCACCCAACGCAACCTCAACTTTTGTGAAAACAGAGGCTCAAACGAAGTAACTCGACAAGCTGGTTAGATGGGATGGGTAAAAAGAGCAAGGACCCAGGAGCAATCAGAGGAGGAAAGTCTAATCAGGCAAGCTGAGGATATGTGATGTGATGACTAGGCCTTTAACAGGGAAAGAACATAGCCACAGGAAATCTGCGTGCAACAGGATCTGGAGTTCCAGGCAAACCATGCTGGAGGCCGTAGACCCCCTGATGCAGACTTTGGGTAGGACTCTATTCCCTAAGAAAGGAGAGGGTTAGCAAAAGCAAGGAGGGACTGGAGCCAGGCCAAAAGGCCAAGCCATGCCTAGGAGCAGTGTCCCTCCCCCAAAAGGGACATACGCTAACATGGATAATGCATATGCAAATAGACCCTTGGCAGGTGCTTGTGATCATAATAAAGATAAAAATACACATTCTAGACACGTTTATGAGTTCTCTTAGAGAGCTCATTAGCTAGCTGGGCATGGTGGTTCATGCCTGTAGTCTGAGCATTTTGGGAGACTGAGGCGGGAGGATTGCTTGAGCCCAGGAGTTTGATACCAGCCTGGACAACACAGTGTCACTCCATGACTACAAAAAATGAAAGAAAAAAAAAAGAAAATAGCCAGACATGGTGGTGCCTGTGGTCCCAGCTACTTGGGAGGCTGAGGTGGGAGGATCACTTGAAGGTACCCTGAGCTATGATCATACTGCTGTACTCCCATCTGGGTGAGAGTGAGATCCTTTCTCAAAAAAAAAAAAAAAAAAAAAAGCTTATTACAGCCTTTTGGCACTGAAAAGGACATTAGAGATTATCTGATGTACCCATTCTTTTTTCAAATGAAGAAACAAAGATTCAAAGACTGAATCACTTGGAAGTGTCACATAGCTCATTAGCCAGGGCAAGGATGAAAACCCAGGTCTCTTAGCTCTTAATCCACTTCTCTTTCCACACATACTCTAATTGTTAATTTTAAAGAGTTAGGTTTAAATTAGGAAAGAAGCAGTCTACGATCAATCCCACAGTGCCCAGTGAATTTTCTCCTCATCACTGACAAGGGCTTTTACTCTGAGACTAGTTCACTTTTTGTCTATGATCGTTATATGTCATCTTATAAAGTCGGACAGATCATTTGTTTCAATTGTTAACAGAATTGCTTTCAGATGTCATTGTGAGTTGTTCCTTTATCTACAACCACATTTATTAAAGTTTTCATTTTTCCATGACTTTGGGGGGGGGGGTGGAGTGTGGACATCTATATACGTGCTTATTCACCTTGTGCACATCAGGTTAGAGACACAGCTGTGAACAGATAGTTACCCGAAGAGTTCAGTTGATCCACAGCCACAAGATCTGTCTTTGAAACCCAGCTTTGCCTTCTTACCAACTGAGGAAGCTTAGGTGGCTAATTTAACTCCTCACTACTAAATGGTGATAAGAGACCCTGCCCTGACTAGCCCGCAGGATCTTAACTTGACATAACCCAACATTTCTCCTTTTTTTACTTAACATTCTGTGGACACCAATGGAGAAAAGCTGCCCTAGACCCCATCTTTGTTGTCACACTTGACTCTCCAAGGAAAGGGGCATTTGGCCAACAGAACTTGCCCCTGGACTTAAACTGCTGCAAGTACATCATGGGAGAAGCAAGCAGGGAGAGACAGGGACATAGGTGATAGAAAAGGGAGAAAACCCATCCATGTCTACTTCTGATCCCATTAGTCCTATGTGAGGCAGCCAAAGTCACAGTCCCCTTCCTCCTGTGCACCCTTACATGGGCTCCTAACCCTTGGATCCCATTTCTCACCACTAGCAAATGCCTCGCCCTCTGCCTGGGGGCCCTACTCTTTCTGTCCTACCTAGCCCTTCACCTTGGACCTGTGTCTAGCTGTCAGCCTCCTCCCTGGGACTTGATGTTCCACTCTTCTCTGGGGCTCCCTATCCAGGATGCATATCCCATTTCCTCTGCTACTAAACGTGGTAGCTAAAGGACCCCTGGGACCTACAAGTGTGGGAGAGAAAGCCCAACCTGGCTCTAATCTCCCAGGGCATCCTGTGGTATGGCCCCATTATCCAGCTTTGGCCAATTTGCATGTAGCTACAAACTCAAACTCTCACTTTCACCCTACTTGGCTCGTATTTGGCCCCTGAGGGAGGATCTCAAACACAGGCCTGGGATACTCATGCTCACCTTCCAGCATTCCATGGTGGCTACGGATGGACATGACAACTGGCAACAGACCCGTGTCCTTTGTCCATAATCATTTCCCCTGGCCTAACAGCACTTCCACTCACAGGCAAACCAGCCACAGTCACAGAGTTGCCATCTGAACCCAGTGCCAACATAGCATGGTCTCAGCAGCCCCCACTTCTTCCGTGTAGACCTTCCTGTCCTCCTACGGACTCACTTTTATCTGGAGGTTCACAATACACAGGTGACTTTCCAGGGTTCACATTTCATGGAGGTAGGCAGATCTTCTCCCTCAGCCCCATTTCTGATGTCCCACAGCACGGTCAAGATGCTTTTGCAAATATATATCATTCACTCCTGAAAACAGTCTTGCAAAGTGGGCATTATGAACCCTGTCTTACAGATAAGGAAAGTGAAGGCACAGCAATGTTCAAAAGATACACAGGTGGTTAGGGGTAGAAGCGTGGGTCAAGCGCAGACCCTGACTCCAAATGCCATGCTCGCTCCACCACAGTAAGCTACGGGAAACCTGTGATCAGGCCTTGTCAGCCAGGGCCCTCACGTGCCAATCACATCACAGATTCAGAAGGCCATCCCCCACGTTCCCTATTCCTAAGCTAATTCTAAACAGAGGGAGCAACTGTTTGCTGATCATGACAGACTTTCCAGCTGTCAGAATGACTTCCCAAGAGAAATCCAGGGAAGTCCCACTGACTTGTGCATTTAAAGCGGGGTGAGATAAACCTTCCAGAAACATTCCAAAGGAACGAATCTGTAATTGGGAAGGAAAGAAACAACCAAAATGGTCTTTCCAAATTCACATGTCTGTCATTAAGTGTCTCCTGGGGAAAGGGGGCAGAGAAACCAGGACAGATTTAGGGAAGGGTTAGTCTAATTCTTTTATTTCCTCATTAGAGGAGTTATCAAGTTCTGAGTCAGTGGAGAGATACCAGTGTTAACTACTAGAAGAGAAGCTGGTTCAC
The DNA here is from genome assembly GCF_047675955.1 of Chlorocebus sabaeus. Taxonomy (NCBI): domain Eukaryota; kingdom Metazoa; phylum Chordata; class Mammalia; order Primates; family Cercopithecidae; genus Chlorocebus; species Chlorocebus sabaeus. The sequence goes on along the minus strand of NC_132911.1, from coordinate 25,250,237 downwards.
CACCGTGCTGTCCCTTCCACACGTCAATTTCTGAGAGGAAATTCAAGGTGAGGATGACTTTGCAAGCCCCAAGAATGGAAAGAGGATTAGTCTCCTGGCATGGATCTGTAGTCTCAAATGTGGTCTTAGGATTCTGGTCTACTGTGATCCACCATGGCATATGAGGAGAGTAATTTGTTACTGCTAATGTATACCAAGTTTTGCAAATGGTTTTTTCCTATAAGTAACAAATTTCAAAAAGTGTCGGACAGGCGCAGTGGCTCACGCCTGTAATCCCAGCACTCTGGGAGGCCGAGACAGGTGGATCGGAGACCATGAGGTCAGGAGATCGAGACCATCCTGGCTAACATGGTGAAACCCCATCTCTACTAAAAAAAGAAAGAAAGAAAGAAAAAATTAGCCAGGCGTGGTGATGAGTGCCTGTAGTCCCAGCTACTTGGGAGGCTGAGGCAGGAGAATGGCATGAACCCGGGAGATGGAGCTTGCAGTGAGCTGAGATGGCGCCACTGCACTTCAGCCTGGTTGACCGAGCAAGACTCCGTCTCAAACACACACACACACAAGTTTCCCATCATTCTCACTCTAACATGCTTTCAAGAGTAGGATTGAGAGGAGTTGAGAAAAGGTCAATGACATGGAGACACCCAAAGCTTTGCCCAGGATGCTGAGATGTGACTATATCTTTTTGGTTCAGATGGGAAAACATTTGCCACTGCATATTCTTAAAACTACCTCTTTCTCCAATAGCATTACAGTAGCCCCTCTTTAGATTTCTGAGATTGGATAGAATTTATTTTTTAGTTAGCTTCATTTCTAAATAAATAAAAACCAGGAATAAGGGTTTCCATCAAGGCAATAGTTTAGAGCCACTGCCTACATTGATTCATTGGGTGACTTTGGGCAAGTCATTTAACACCTCTGATTGTACTTATTTCATGTAAAAGATATGGATAACTTATTATCCTGCTCTGTGTCTCTTGTAAGGATTTTTCTGATGTTCAGATGCAAAATAATAAAAGCTGGTGTTATTAAGCACCTACTCTATGCAAAACATACATCTCAGTTAATTCACACAATCGTGCCATGAAACAGGGTTTATTGTCCAATTTTACTAAAGAAACTAAAGAAAGAGGTGACCTGTGCAGAAGTGCTTTTAAAGGTATAGGGAATAATTTGCTGTGCATGGTGGCATGCACCTGTAGTCCCAGCCACTCAGGAGGTGAGAGGATCACCTGAGCCTGGGGAGGTTGAGCCTGCAGTGAGCCGTGATCACACCACTGCACTCCAACCTGGGTGACAGAGTGAGACCTCATCTCAAGAAAAAAAAAAAAAAAAGATACAGGGAGTCGTCATCAATCATAAACATTTAAAATGTTTTACTATTAGAACTGTCAACTATAGAAGCTTTAAAAACAAGAATTAAATATAGATAGTTTTAAAACATAAACCAGTCTGAGGAACTAGTAACACACAATCTTTGGAAAAATATTTGCAGGGCAGAGAGCGTTCCTGTATTCCTTCCTTTATTCTTGGCACTGGGACACAATACTGAACAAACTCTCTGCTCTTATGAAGCTTATATTCTTATGGTAGACACAGACGATGAACAAATACATGAGTAAAAAACAGAGTACAGTCATGCCTCAGTATCAGTGGGGGATCGGTTCCAGGAACCCCATGGACACCAAAGTCTGAAGATGCTCAAGTCCCTGATATAAAATGGCATAATCACACCTGAAATCCCAGCACTTTGGGAGGCTGAGGCAGGCAGATCAGTTGAGCCCAGGAGTTCAAGACCAGTCTAAGCAACATGGCGAAACCCTGTCTCTACCAAAAATAATTTTTAAAATGGCATAGTATTTGCATATAACTGATGAACATCCTCCTGTGTAGTTTAAGTCATCTCTAGATTACTGACAATGCTACATAAATTGTGGTTACACTACATATTTTAAGTTTGTATTTTTAAATTATTAAATTGTTATTTTTCACTTTTCAAATATTTTCAATCAGCAGTCAGTTGAATCTCAAGATGCGGAACCTACAGATACAGAAAACTGACTCTATGTCTGATGGAGATGAAAGCTAAAGAGAAAAATAAAACCAGAGAGGGGAAAGGGGAGCTGCAAGTTGAATATGTGGTCAAGGAAGGTCTTGCTAAGAAGGTGCCACTTGAGCAAAGACCAGAAGGAGATGAGGGGTGATCTCTGCTGAGACTGGAGGAGGAACCTTCCAGAGAATGCAGTAGACCAGGGGATGAGATCCCAAATCCCTTGATGTTCTTGTGGACATTCCCAAAGGTAAGACCACACTGCTGAGGTGTTCTAAGAATCCTGAGATTGAGAATAGGAAGAAAGGAGGGCCCTCCAGATGACTGACTAGAGGCGTCTGGTACTCACCTCCTCCATAAAGAACCACCGAAATACTGAGAAGATAATCACACTTCAAATATACCATCTAAGAGAGAATGCTAGAATTCAACAGAGAAGTGACAGGAAACACCTAAAGCAAAGAGAAGGAAGCGAGGCAGCCTGCTCAGCTGCCTCACCAGGATGGGCTGCCTTGGACCTGAGGATCAGTCCACCCCTTCCTACCACAGCCAACACATGCATGCACCACCAGAGAGCCTGAGGATAGATCCACCTGACCCGCCTCTGCACCGCCAGTGCCTGACCACATTGTCTGGGGGCCTGGGGACCACCCAGCTCAGTCCGCCACCATTGACACCTGAGCACTCCTCCCAGGGGCCTGAAGTCGGGCCCACCCAACCTGCTGCTACCACCATAGCAGGCACCCACCCACGGACCAGGGGGTTGAACTACCCAGTCTGTCACAGCCACCACCAACACCAGCATGGAATACTCGGGACCCAGAGGTTAGTCCCACCACTACTCTGCCATTGTCCATGCCACACCTGCTGCCCAGGAGCCTGAGAACCTGTTCATCTGCTTAACCCACCACTGGCACTACCTATACCTGAGCAAGCCACCTGCAGGTCCAAGAATTGACCCACCTGAACTCAGTAGCACCAGTGCCAGCATATGCCACCCTACGGCCCAAGGATAGGCATACTTGGCCCACCACTGCCACGACTAGGGTCCAAATACAGCCCCCCACTCCAGTATTCCCATATCCAGCAAAACTTTGCCACAGGCTTCATTAACAACTGCATTCTAAGTCATTGAGGAAATCAGAAACCACCAACATTGTTTACAGCAAAAGAAATCATACAGAGACTATACTACTACATGCACCCAGAATCAAAGCCAATGTGTCCTAACCAACCAACACTATATCTAAATCTTCAGGAAAAAAAGTCCTTCCCTACAAAAGCAAATTCAAAATATCAAAAGAGGCAACTGTTACATCAGATGCGTAGACAGCAATGTAAGGACACATGAAACATGAAGGAAGCTATCATACAAAAGTATGACACCTCCAAAAGAACACAATGATTCACCAGCAACAGATTCCAATCAAAAAGAAATTTATGAAACCTCAAAAAGAGAATTCAAAATAATAATATTAAGAAGCTTAAGAAAATACAGAAAAACAATGTAAAGAAATTAGAAAAACAATTCAGGATATGAAAGAGAAATTTTCCGAAAAGATAAATGTCATTTAAAAAATGAAACAAATTCTAGAACTGAAGGATTAAATGAAACACAAAATACATGCAAAAGCTTCAAAAATAGATTAGAACAAGCAGAAGAAAGACTTTCAGAGCTCTAAGTTCTTTTGAGATAACCCAGGCAGACAAAAATACAGAGAAAAGAATTTTTTAAAATGAAAAAAGCCTACGTGACATATGGGATACCATAAAGCAACCAAATATTCAAATGTTTGGTATCAAAGAAGGTGAAGAGAAAATGAAGGGGTTAGAAAACCTATCTAATGAAATAATAGCCAAAAACTTCCCAAGTCTAAAAACAAATTTAGACATCAAGATGCAGGAAGCTCAGAGATTCCCAAACAGATACAATGCAAAAAGATCTTCTCTACTGTACATTACAGCCAAAGTGTTAAAAGTCAAAGATAAAGAGACAATTCTAAAAACAGCAAGAGAAAGGCATCTAGTCACTTAGAACTCCCCACAGACTAACAGTGGATTTCTCAGCAGAAATGTTACAAGCTAGGAAAGAATGAGACGATATATTCCAAGTGCTGAAAGAAAAAAATGTCAAAGATACCATATTTAGCAAAGTTATGCTTCATAAGTGATGGTCAAATAAAGTCTTTCCTAGACAAGCAAAAGGTGAGAGAATTCATCACCACTAGACTGGTCCTACAAGAAAAGCTTAAGGGGAGTTCTATACCTAGAAGCAAAGGGACCATATCTACCATCATGAAAACACATGAAACTATAAAACCCACTGGTGGAGCAAACACACATATAAGGAAGAAAAATGAATCAAATGTTACCACTACCAAAGAAAACTACCAAACCACAATGATATACAATGAGAGAAAGAAAGGAACAAAGGATATACAAAACAACAAGAAATCAATTAACAAAATGATAGGAATAAATCTTCACATACCAATAATGACCTTGAATGTAAACAGATTAAACTTTCCACTTAAAAGATATAGACTGGATGAATGGATAAAAATACATGACCCAACTCTATACTGCCTACAAGAAACTCATCCCAACTGTAAAGATACACATAGACTGAAAGCAAAAGGATGGAAAGAGAGATTCTATGCCAACGAAAACCAAAAGTAAGCAGGAGTAGCTATACTTATATCAGATCGAAAGACCAAAAACAGTACAAAGAGATAAAGGTCATTATATAGTAACAAAGGAATTAATTCAGCAAAATGATATAACAGTTCTAAACAAAAATGCACCCAGCAGTGAAGCACCTAGATATATAAAGCAAATATTAGATTTAAAGGAAGACAGACACTTCAATACAATAACTGGGAACTTCAACACCCTACTCACAGCATTAGACAGATCAGCTACCAGGGGTGTCCAACCTTTTGGCTTCTGTGGGCCACACTGGAATAACTGTCTTGGACCACCCATAAAATACACTAATGATAGCTGATTAACTGAAAAAAAAAAAATCACAAAAAAAACTCAATTTTTTTTTTTTTGGACCAAGTCTTGCTCTATCACCCAGGCTAGACTAGAGTAGCGTGACACGATCTCAGCTCACTGCAACCTCTGCCTCCCAGGTTCAAGCGATTCTTCTGCCTCAACCTCCTGAGTAGCTGGGACAACAGGTGTGCGCCACTACGCCTGGCTAATTTTTGTATTTTTAGTCGAGATGGAGTTTCACCATGTTGGTCAGGCTGGTCTCGACCTCTTGACCTTGTGATCCACCTGCCTCAGCCTCCCAAAGTGCCGGGATTACAGGCGTGAGCCACCACTCCCGGCCAAAAATCTCAATGTTTTCATAAAGTTTATGAATTTATGTTGGGCCACATTCAAAGCTGTCCTGGGCTGCATGCAGCCCTTGAGTTGGATAAGCTTGATTGGTCTAGACAGAAAATTTAAAAAGAAACATTGGAATTAAACCTCACATTAGACCAAATGGACCTAACAGACATCGACAGTACATTTCACCCAACTACACAATACACCTTCCTCTCATTAGTACTTGGAACATTCTCCAGGATCAACCATATGTCAGAACACAAAAACAAGTCTTAAGAAATTTTTAAAGTCAAAATTATGTCAAGTACCTTCTCAGACCACAATGGAATAAAACTAAAAATTAACAACAAGAGGAACTTGGGATATTGCACAAATACATGGAATTTAAACAACATGCTCCTAAATGACAACTGGGTCAAGGAAGAAATTAAGGAGGAAATAGAAACATTTCTTAAAACTAATGAAAACTGAAACACAATATACTAAAACCTATTGGATACAGCAAAAGCAGTGCCAAGAGGAAAGTTTATAGTAGTAAATGTCTACATCAAAAAAGTAAAAATATTTCAAATGAACAATCTAACAATGTACCTTTAGGAACTAGGAAAATAAGAATAAAGCAAACTCAAAATTAGTAAAAGGAAAGAAATAATAAAGATCAGAACAGAACTAGAAAAATTGAGGCTTAAAAAAAGACAAAGGATCAGCGGGGCACAGTGGCTTACGCCTGTAATCCCAGCACTTTGGGAGGCCAAGGCGGGTGGATCACAAGGTCAGGCATCTGAGACCAGCCTGGCCAACATGGCGAAATTCCGTCCATACTAAAAATACAAAAAATTAGCCTGGCGTGGTGGTAGGTGCCTGTAGTTGCAGCTACTCAGGAGGCTGAGGCAGGAGAATTGCTTGAACCCGGGAGGCAGAGGTTGCAGTGAGCCAAGATTGTGCCACTGCACTCCAGCCTGGGTGACAGAGTAACACTCCATCTCAAACAAACAAACAAACAAAAATACAATCAACAAAACAAAAAGTTGGTTTTTAAAAAAGATAAACAAAACCAATGAACAGGGAATACTTTGAATCTGTAGATTGCTTTAGACAGCTAAGCTAACCAAGAAAAAAAGAGAGAAGACCCAAATAAAATCAGATATGAAATTGGAAACATTACAACTGACACCACAGAGATACAAAAAAATTACAGACCATTATGAACAACTATACACTAATAAAATAGAAAACCTAGAGGAAATGGATAAATTTCTGGATACATACAATCACCAAGAGTGAATCAGGAAGAAATAGAAAACCAAAGCAGACCAATAATGAATAATGAGATTGAATCAGTAATAAAAAGTCCCCCAACAAAGCGAAGTTCAGGACTGGATGACTTCAGTGTGAAATTCAACCAAACTTTCATCAAGAACTAATACCAATTCTCCTCAAACTATTCCAAAAAGTTAAACAGGAGGGAATTTTCCATAACTCATTCTATGAGGCTGACATTACCCTGATACCAAAACCAGACAATGATGCAACAACAAAAAAAGAAAACTGTCGACCAATATCCCTGATAAACATAGATGCAAAAATCCTCAACAAAATAACAGCAAACAAAATCCAACAACACATCAAAAGGATAAGACACCATGATCAAGTCCTCAGGAGGCAAGGATGGGTCAAAAAAAACAAATCAACAAATGTGATACATCACATCAACAGAATGAAGGACAAAAACCATACAGTCATCTCAACAGATGTAGAGAAAGCATTTGATAAAATTCAACATCCTTTTATGATGAAAATTCTCAACAAACTAGTTATTGAGGGAACATAACACAACATGATAAAGACCACAGATGGCAAACCCACAGCTAACATTATACTGAATGGAGAAAAACTGAAAGCCTTTCCTCTAAGAACTGGAACAAGGCAAGGATGCCCACTTCAGCCACTCCTATTAAACACAGTGCTGGAAGTCCTAGCCAGAGAAATCAAGCAAGAGAAAGAAATAACAGGCATCCAAACTGTAAAGGAGGAAGTCAAATTTTCCCTCTTTGCAGATGATATAATGTTACGTATTTTTAATTTTTGGATCTGATATTGAAGAAATGATATTATACATAGAAAAACCTAAAGATTATACCAGAAAACTCTTAGATATTATAAATTCAGTAAAGTTGCAGGATACCAAATTAACATACACTATTCTATACACCAGTAATGTACTGGCTGAGAAAGAAATCAAGAAGCCAATTCCATTTACAACACCTACCAAAAAATTAAAATATCTAGATATAAATTTAACCAAAAAGATGAAAGACCTCCATAAGAAAAACTGCAAACACTGATAAAAGAAATTGAAGAGGACACAAATGGAAAGATATCCCATGCTCATGGATTAGAAGAAATAATATTGTTAAATAACCATACTGCCCGAAGCAATCTACAGATTCAAAGTAATCTATATGAAAGTACCAACATAATTTTCCACAGAAATAGAAAAAACAATCTTACAATTCATATGGAACCAAAAGAGAGCCAGAATAGCCACAGCAATGCTGAGCAAAAAGAACAAAATTGGAGACATCACACTACCTGGCATCAAAACATATTACAAGGCTGTAGTAACCAAAATAGCATGGTATTAGTATTAAAAACAGACACATACACCAATGGAACAGAGAACCCAGAAATAAATCCATGTATTTATAGCTAGCTGATTTTCAACAAAGGTACCAAGAACAAACATTGGGGAAAGGACACCATGTTCAAAAAATCGTGCTGGGAAAATTGAATATTCATACACAGAAGCATAAAACTGGACCCCTATCTCTTACCATATAGAAAAATCAATGCAAGTTAGATTAAAGTCTTAAATCTAAGACCTGAAACTATAAAACTACTAAAAGAAAACACAGGGGAAACACTTCAGAACATTGGTCTGGGCAAAAATTTTATGCCTAAGACCTCAAAAGCACAGGCAACGAAAACACAAATGGGACTATATTAAAGTAAAAAGCTTCTACACAAAAAGAAAACAATCAACAGAGCAAAGAGACAACTTGTTGAATGGGAGAAAATATTTGCAAACTATTCATCTGAGAAGTTGCTAATATCCAGAATATACAAAAACTTATACAACTCAACAGCAAAAACAAAAACAAATAATGCCTAAAAAGTGGGGAAAGGACAGGAATAGATATTTCTCAAAAGAAGACATACAAATGGCCAACAGGTATATAACAAAATGTTCTCCCCATCACTAAACATCAGAGAAATGCAAATCAAAACCACAATGAGGCTGGGCACAGTGGCTCATGCCTGTAATTCCAGCACTTTAGTAGGCCAAGGCAGGTGGACTACCTGAGGTCAAGAGTTCGAGACCAGCCTGACCAATATGGTGAAACCCCATCCCTACTAAAAATACAAAAAATTAGCCTGTGCCTGTAGTCTCAGCTACTCAGGAGGCTGAGACAGGAGAATTGCTTGAAACCGGGAGGCAGAGGTTGCAGTGAGCTGAGATCACAACACTGCACTCCAGCCTAAAAGATAGAGTGAGACTGCATCTCAAAAAACAAATAAGAAAACACAACGAAATATCATTTTACCCCCAGTTAGAATGGCTGTTATTAAAAAGATAAAAGGTAACGGATGCTGGCGCGGATATGGAGAAAAGTGAACTCTTACACACTGTGAGTGGGAATGTAAATTAGTACAGTCATGGAAAATAGTGTGATTTCTCAGAAAACTAAAAATAGAACTACCATATAATCCTGCCACCTTACTACTGTGTGTCTGTCTACAAAAGAAATCAGTATGTCAAAGAGATATTTGCGCTTTCATGTTCACTGAAGCACTACTCACAATAGTTAAGATATGGAAACAATGTACATATCCACTGATGAATGAATACAGAAAATGTGAGACATATAAACACTCTGAAATACTATTCACACATAAAAAAGGATGAAATCATGTAATTTGAAGCAACCTGGATGGGATGGAACTGCACATAAGTGAGATGAGCCAGGCTCAGAAAGACAAATACCATATGTTCTCACTTACATGTGGGAGCTAAAAATATTGATATCACAGAGGTAGAGAATAGAACAATAGACAACAGAGGCTGAGAATGGTGTGGATGTGTAGAGGGGAGGGAATAGACAGACAGACTAGCTAACGGGTACAAAGAGACAAACATACACTTAGAAGAAATAAATTGTAATGTTCGACAGCAGAGTAGCGTGACTGAAGTTAACAGTAGTGTATTGTATATTTCAAAATAGCTAGGAGGGGACTTGAAATATTCCCAACACATAGAAATAATAAATACTAGAGGTGGGCCAGGCATGGTGGCTCACGCCTGTAATCCCAGGACTTTGGGAGGCTGAGGCAGGTGAATCACGAGGTCAGGAGATCGAGACCATCCTGGCTAACACAATGAAACCCTGTCTCTACTAAAAATACAAAAAAAAATTAGCTGGGAGTGGTGGCGGACACCTGTAGTCCCAGCTACTTGGGAGGCTGAGGCATGAGAATGGCGTGAACCCGGGAGACAGAGCTTGCAGTGAGCCTAGATCGTGTCACTGCACTCCAGCCTGGGTGACAGAGCAAGACTGTCTCAAAAAAAAAAAAAAAAAGAAAAGAAAAAAAAGAAATAATAAGTATTAGAGGTGGTAGATATCTCAAATACCCTGACTTGATCATCACAGTCTGCATGTAAAAAAATATCACATGTAACCCACAAATACATATGAATGTTGATATGAATAAAAAATGCAAGCCAAATAATAATAATCATAGGAAGAAACATGACTTATCCACTACATATTCTTGACCATCCCTGAAAAGTCTCGTTCTTGCCTTAGTATTTTTTAATACAGATATCAACCATCGTGTTACACTAAGATGCTAATAATCCTTGTTTGAAAATCCCCCAGGGCCGGGCGCAGTGGCTCACGCCTGTAATCTCAACACTTTGGGAAGCCAAGGTGGGCGGATCACCTGAGGTCGGGAGTTTGAGACCAGCCTGGCCAACATGGAGAAATCCCGTCTCTACTAAAAATACAAAATTAGCCAGGCGTGGTGATGCATGCGTGTAATCCCAGCTACTAGGGAGGCTGAGACAGGAGAATTGCTTGAACCTGGGAGGCAGAGGTTACGGTGAGCCTAGATGGCGCCATTGCACTCCAGCCTGGGCAACAAGAGGGAAGCTCTTGTCTCCAAAAAAGAAAAGCCCCTAAATGCAAGTGACTCATGTTGAAATCCCATTTCAGAGGCCCGTGCAAGAAATTATCATCGCTTTAAGAATACACAGAAACTTCTAAGTTTTTCCTGCAGCTCTCTGATGTCTACAAAACTGAGTAGAACAGTGTGCCCTTTGGGGCCAACAAAGCGACTGTTGCCAAGTAGGGTAACGTGCTTTCAAACCTGAAGCATTTTAGTCCTCAAAGGAAAGCCCAGCCCCTCCACAGCTTGGGTGTCCTGCTGGCCACAAAGCCACTGTCCCAGGCTGCTACCCTCTGCGCTCGGCCGCTCCCCTCCACCGCCCCTGCCCTCATTCCATTATTAGGTATGCATTTCAGATTTTGAATGGATCTCCTTGTCTGGCGTTAATTGACAGTGAAAGCCCGGTTTTCAAAGCCAAGGTACAAGCACTGAAGGTAAGTGATCAGAGGACTGCCCTCGCAATAAATCACTGCAGCGCAGGTCACCGTTTGGAGTGTGAATGCAGTGTTCAATAAAGAAACACACTCCACCTTTCAGCTTCAAGCCGACCCTAGCTAATTGACCTCATTGTAGTCCCCCCATTAATCATTCTGGCACATGGGGCAAGAGGCAGTTTCACTGCTTAGGTTTGCAGGGAGGAGGGGGACCAAGTCCGTGTGGGGGTGGTTGAGGGTTGAGGGGGCAGTTATAATGTAAAAGGAAATCATAGACAATTCTACCTTAATTAACTCATTGGATTTCCAGGTTGACCAGATATGGTTAACTTCGCTAAAGGAATGTGGGGAATAGGGCAGGGGCCTTCATTAACTTCATGCCAGGTCGCAGGAGTTTGAGGCTGTAACAAAAGCAGATGTGAGCATCTGTAGCCCATCCAGAGAGCAGCATGGCAGAAGGACTGGGGCGTTCGCCTAATGCTACATAATCATTCAGTGTCATTGATCTCCCCAGACCCTGATTAATAAATTGCAGCAGAAGTCTTTTACAGCAGTGACTACAATTTTATTTCACCTATTAGAAGCCCGTCACAGTGCACACCAGTTATGCAGGACAAGCTTACACACCCTCCCTCCCACCCCTCCAGGCCTGTCCATAGTTCTGAATTCACTTTGCTTGTGCACCTCCATGGGCCTGTTTTGGTTAAGAAACGTGGGGTGCCTTTTGCAGGTCCCTCCATCGTGCCAAGCTAACCCCAGGCTGACCACAGGGAACAGAAAGGGAGCATCAGCAAAGGGGTCAGTTCAAACAGCAACTTGAGGTTTTTTTTTTTTTTAATGCAACACAGCAAACATAATTTGGGCAGCCATGATACCAGAAAGAAACCACACCAGAAAGAAACACACGCGCGCACACACACAACATGGTTTGCGTGCTCCCGCACAACATGATTTGGTTATGGAACTTGGAATCTGCATGGATCCATTTATATTTTCAAAATGCAAGATCTGCCTTTTTGTACCAAGCTGCTTTAAATTGGGCCTTTTTAAAAGGTCTGTTTCCCCATGATTAGTCGCAATTATTCAAGAGCGCAATAGTTTCACAGTTCACAGGGGTAAACAAAGCCCCACAGGTCAGCAACTTTCATTTTGAGAGGAAGAAAATGAAAAAGAGAGGAGGGTGAAGGGAGAGCCGATGCTCATTTTATACTGTGCATCTCTCGCTGGTGCTGTCTTCCCTGTGTTTCATTACTGTTAATGAACTTAATTGTTTGGTTTCAAAACCCCAGCCTGAAGGCATCACTCTCCATCTCCCTCAGTGCTGAGATTCAGTCTTGCTGATCTCCAAATTAACTTGTAAGCAAATACTTCAAGTCTGTGCCCTTCCCTGACAAGCACCTGGAGGAGAAAATTCAGGCCAAGACTCCAGCACAAATTCAGATGGAGCGTCAAGAAAGACAGAGAGGGTGCATTCAGATCCCCACTTGGTATTGTGTGTAATTCAATTCCACTTAACTATATTTATGGTGTGTCTACTATATGGTCCAGTAATCATGCCAGTCATTGGGTTTAGAAAGTTGATAAAACACAGTCACTGACCTCCAGGAGGGCATGGTTTCTTACCAGCCCAGCAAACATATCAAATTTCCTTGGTTCTATTATCAACAACACAACCACACCTACGGGACCTGCGAGCTAAAGCAGCTCTACTCAGCAAGAAGCTCACAGGCTTTGGAATCACAGATGTAGGCAGACTTCGAAGTTTGTCTATTTACAAGCTCTGCAGGCTTGTCCACATCATTGAACCTCATCGAGACGCAGTCATATCTACCGCTCTGGCATTACCATAATATGTGCAAAGTGCTGGTTCTGCCCCACTGTAAAGGCTAGGCTTTCTATAAGAAAATTCTGATGAATTATTGCAAAGACTAACAATATAGTTTGGATATCTGTCCTCACCCAAATCTCATGTTGAATTGTAATCCCCAATGCTGAAGGTGGGGCCTGGTGGGAGGTGTTTGGATCATGAGGGTGGATCACTCATGAATGGCATGAGCCAGCCCCTTCGTGATAAGTGAGCTCTTGCTCTGAGTTCACACAGGATAGGGTGGTTTAACAGTGTGTGGCAACTCCCCCACCCAATATCCAATATTCACTCTCTCTGTCTCTCTCTCACTCCTGCTTTCGCCATGTCCTGTGCCTGCTTCCCCTTACCTTTTGCCATGAATGGAAGCTTCCTGAAGTCTCCAAAACAGATGCTGGCACCATGCTTCCTGTACAGCTTGCAGAACTGTAAGCCAATTAAACCTCTTTTCTTATAAAATACCCAGTCTCTTTTTTGTTTATATAGCAGTGCAAGGGCCGGGCGCGGTGGCTCACGCCTGTAATCCCAGCACTTTGGGAGGCCGAGGCGGGCGGATCACAAGGTCAGGAGATCGAGACCATGGTGAAACCCCGTCTCTACTAAAAAATAGAAAAAAATTAGCCGGGCGCAGTGGCGGGCGCCTGTAGTCCCAGCTACTAGGGAGGCTGAGGTAGGAGAATGGCGTGAACCCGGGAGGCGGAGCTTGCAGTGAGCCGAGATTGCGCCACTGCACTCCAGCCTGGGCGACAGAGCGAGACTCCGTCTCAAAAATAAAAATAAAAATAAAAATATAGCAGTGCAAGAACAGCCTACAACTACTCACAAAGATAATAATATACCAGACTAAAATAAAAACAAATCCATTCTAGTATGTCCTTTTTTTACTCCTTCTTCTAGGAACAAAACATTGTGTCAACGTCAGCACACAAACCAGAAACAGCAACCCCCCACCTTCAACAGGAACCCCTTGGAGGCTTCACTGCCCTCTCCGTTCAAACCTGATTTTCTTCCAAGCCCATCACACACCCCACCTGCTTCAAGTCAATCTTCGACTGCACTCAGAGCCCACACCATTCATTTTTACATGTGGAATGATGAAAACCAAAAATGTCAGATAGTCTCAAGAACTAGAGATCTTTCTTAACCTTCTCACATAGGTGCGTTAGTCAGGGTTCCCCAGAGAAACAAAACCACCAGGAAAATCTGTCTTATAGATACAGAAGAGAGTATGTGTTATTGGAATTGGCTCACAAAATTATGGAGGTCAAGTCCCATGATCTTCCAACTGCAAAAGGAATAACCATAAGGCCCCGTAGTATAATTCAGTCTAAGTCTGAAGGCTTGAGAACTAGAGGAGCCAGCAATGTAACCCTCAGTCTAAGGCTTAAGGCTCAAGAACTGGGAGCACCAATATCTGAGGGCAGGATAAGACGACTGTCAGTTCAAGGAGAGAGAGAGGAAATTCACTCTTCTCCCGCCTTTTTGTTCTATCTGGGCCCTCAGTTGGACGACTCTCATCCATGTTGATTAAGGCAGATCCACATTACTCAGTCCACCAATTCAGACACAAATCTCTCCTGGAAACCCCTCACAGACACATCCAGAAAGCACATTTACCAGCTGTCTGGGCATCCCCTAGACCTGTCAGGTTGACATCTTGGTTTAACTGTGATTAATTTCAGATTTCAAGACCTTAAAAGAGTTGTTTAAGTTTGCACAGCTGGTTAATGTTAGTTAGAGCTAAAGCTCAGCTCTTTTGATATCAAGCCCAGGGATCTTTCTATTACATGAGATTGGTTATTTCCAACGACATTCAGATTAGTACCTTATTTTATGCTGCATTAACGTGTCCTCCAGGCTGGGTGTGGTGGCTCATGTCTATAATCCCAGCATTTTGGGAGGCCAAGGCAGGTGGATTGCTTGAACCCAGGAGTTTGAGACCAGCCTGGGCCACGTGGCAAAACCTCATCTCTACCAAAAATAACAAATTAGCTGAGTGTGGTGGCACATGCCTGTAGTCCCAGGTACTCAGGAGGCTGAGGTGGGAGGAACACCTGAGCCTGGGGAGGTCGAGGCTGCAGTGAGCTGTGATTGTGTCACTGCATTCCAGTCTGGGTAACAGAGTGAAACCTTGTCTCAAAACAACAACAACAACAACAAAAAAGTGTCCTTCAACAGTTTAATGTGCTATCATAGCTTCCCTTACTGGTCCTCCAGGCTTCCTCTCTTATCTCCTTTTTGGTCCAGATCTGCACATCACTCTCCTGATTGAAATAGTATTAGGCTTCTGGTTTAAAGTAGTATCTGAATCTAAGCCTTAATTCAATCTTTTCCAACATCCCACTACAATATCTTTTTTTTTTTTTTTTTTTTTTTTTTTTTTTTTTTTTTTTTGAGATGGAGTCTCTCTCTGTCGCCCAGGTTAGAGTGCAGTGGCGCGATGTAGGCTCACCGCATCCTCCGCCTCCCGTGTTTAAGCAATTCTCTGCCTCAGCCTCCCAAGTAGCTAGGATTACAGGCGCCCACGATCACACCCGGCTAATTCTTTTTTGTATTTTTAGTAGAGATCGGGTTTCACCATCTTGGCCTGGCTGATCTTGAACTTCTGACCTCATGATCCACCTGTCTCGGCCTCCCAAAGTGCTGGGATTACAGGTGTGAGCCACCGTGCCCAGCCTAAAATATCTTTTAAAAAACTTTTAAAAAGTTAAAACCCAACTCAATTAAAGATTAAAAACAACCAGAGGAAAAGAAAATCTTCCAGACAACATAATGCCAAACCCAGAAGGAATCCCCAGAACCTACAGAAAAACAGAGTTTTGTTAAATAAAATCTGGCAATTATTGCCCCATGAATCTCAGTCTCTGCTTCATAAAAAGGAGCTCATTTAAAAAGAAAGGAAGACAGGAGAGAAAGAAAAGAGAGAAAAAGAAAAGAGAAAGGAAGATAAGTCATCCCTCCCTTACCATTGTCTCCTGACTCAGACCTGGAAGTTGTATGACCCAGTAACTTGGGGTGCAGATGCCACCTTTTAGTCTTGGCAGGTACCATTCCCCTCTGTCACACATTCTCACCCAACATTTGTTTAACAACCAGATATAGCAATGCCCAGAAACATCTAAACAGGAAACGTGGGAAAAAAAGTAGCAACATATCATAGCCTAGGCCAAATCCCAGCAAAAGGGCTCTTTAGATAGGAGCAGAGGAAGAAATAAACAAGGTGGCTGTATCTTCTAGAAGCAGAGCAGCTATGCATTCCATCAGTCCAGAGAGTCCTCAGTCCAGGCGGAGGGGAAGAGCACATAACCATTAGAAAGCAGCTCTAACCCATGGTTTCAATGCTAGCAAATATCCACTGATATGCCTCAAAGTAGCAGTTAGGTAAAGCAGATAAGGATGTCATCAATGTCAGCATCCATCGATAATTCAACATACATTTTACTAAATGTGTTAGTGGAATGAATAGGAAATACATTCGTAATTCGATTTCTATGAAAAATCATCTGTGCTTACTTCAGGAAAATATACACTGAAATTTCAAAAGACATAGGCATGGAAAAAATGTAAAGTCTTCAAATCAACCCTGCTTTTATATCTTACTCAAGAAATGCACAGTAAGAAAAAGAAAATCTCTTTGAAAACAGCATCTAATATACTTAAAGAAAACGCATTATTTTAAAATCAAGAACAAAACAAAGATGTATTTAGCATTGTCGAGGAAATTTTGGTCAATGCAATAAGTCAAAAACACATTAACAAGGTATAAATATAGAAAAGAATAGAAAATGATTCTTTGCAGATGATATTATTTGTCTAAAACATCCATGTGAATCAACTAAACAATGATTGAGTCTAATACCTTTGTCAACCTTTACTTCATTTTAGAATCACCTGGAAAGCTTTTAAAAACTATCAATACCTGGGGCTCACCCCAGAAATTCTGATGTAATTGTTCTTGACTGAGGCCTGGCTCCATGTCTGTTTTAAAAGCTCCCAGATGCCTTTAATATGCATCCAAGCTTGAGAACCACTGAAAAAAAAACACAGGAAATACACAAAATCCAATAGATTTTTCTTTATGCTACCAAGGACCGATTACAAAATATGATGCAGACAAAATTCCACTAATAACAGTATAAAACATTCGCAATAATAGAATTATCACATGATCCAGCACTTCCACTTCTAGCTATATACCCCAAATAATTTAAATCAGGATCTCAAAGAGATATTTTTACACTCAAGTTTATATTGGTATTATTCATGATACCAAGAGTTGGCAGCCAAATAAGAGTTCATGGATGAACGAATGGACGAACAAAATGTGATCTATACATATGATAGAATATTATTCAATCTTTAAAAGGAAAGACATTCTGACTCACACTACAACATGAATGAACCTTAAGGATGTTAAGCGAAATAAGCCAGCCACATTCTTTATAATTCCATAAAGAAAAATACTTTAAGTGAAGTACCTAGGATAGACAAATTCACACAAATGGAAAGTAGAATAGTGGCTGCCAGAGGCTGGGGTAAGTGGGAATGGAGAGTTGTTTAATGAGTACAGAGTTTTCCCTTTGCAACATGAAAAGAGTCCTGAACGTGGGTTATATTAAAATATGAATGAGCTGAAAATGAGCTTTACTGCTGAACTATATGCTTAAAAATAGGATAGTAAATTTCATGTTATGTCTATTTTACCACAACTGAAAGCGTTTTAAAGGCATTTAAAAGAAAAAAAATAATAGTAAGTTTTAAAACAAATGCTATATGAAGAAATATCATATGAGGAACTGTTTCTTCATGAGATGGCTCAATGTCATAAAGATGCCCATTATTTTTAAATTCATTTATGAATGTGTTTTATTTCAATCAAATTTTAAACATGTTTTGTGTAGCTGAACAAAATAATTCTTCAGCTTGTTAAAAAGAATAAACATCTGCGACTAGACAAGAAAAAAAACAGGACTGCAAAGTGGCCTGAATTTCCCAATATTAAAATGTATTAGAAAGATACACTACTTAAAAGAACATGATAATAGCACAGGGAATGACAGACAGATCATTAAAGTAAAACAGAAAGCTCTGAAATTCACCCCGTATGCATAAGAATTCATGATAAAGGTGAACAGAGAGTAAGAATGAATTACTTAATAAGATATGTTTAGACAACTGGTTAGCCATTTGGGAGAAAAGTAAAGTTAGAAACCTGTCTTACACCGTGTACCGAAATAAATTTCACATGACTTATAACTTTCAATGTAAAAAAAAAAAAAAAGAGTAATTTTTTAAAACCTAGAAAAAGTACAGATGGAGTTTTTTTTTAAAATCTCAGAGCAAGAAAGACCTTTCTAAGCAGTCTCTGGAAGACAAAGATAAAGCAAGGAGCTTGAAAGCTGATTCCTCAGGACTGCAGATGGTGAAAGGTTGGGAGAGAAAGGACTCAAAGAATACACAGCTAAGAGTGAAGGGTGGGGCTTCACACATACTATGACTCCTGCAGGGACCCAATCCAGGAGCCCTGAAAAGGCCGCACTGTCTGTAAAGAGTGAACTTTATAACTCCAGACAACACAATGCCAAACCCAGAAGGGATCCCCAGAACCTACAGAAAAACAGTTCTGTTAAATAAAATCTGGCCCATTTAACACCTCAGGGAAGAAAAAAGTGTCATTATCTCTGACTAGGTTTCTGGGGAACAAAAAAAGAAAATAAAAACTTTCTGGAAGAAGGTGAAAACTCAAGCCTATGCCATATGCGCACACACAGTACAAATTAGCGCTGTTTTTTTGTTTGTTTTGTTTTGTTTTTTGTAAGAGAAGACCCAAGCCAATGATCTTTTTTGAAAGAGCATATGTGGTTCTTACGAGAACACTTTTTTAATGCTCACTGCAGCCGAGCTTCCAAAAGTATTACAAATCACAGGAGAAAATAATCTGTGAGCAATAGTCATAAGTTTTAAAAAGGTGGCAGTTACCGGCCGGGCGCGGTGGCTCACGCCTGTAATCCCAGCACTTTGGGAGGCTGAGGTGGGCGGATCACAAGGTCAGGAGATCGAGACCATCCTGGCTAACACGGTGAAACCCCGTCTCTACTAAAAATACAAAAAGTTAGCCGGGCGTGGTGGCGGGCACCTGCAGTCCCAGCTACTCAGGAGGATGAGGCAGGAGAATGGCGTGAACCCGGGAAGTGGAGCTTGCAGTGAGCCAAGATTGCACCACTGCACTCCAGTCTGGGCAACAGAGTGAGACTCTGTCTCAAAAAAAAAAAAAAAAAAAGGGCAATTACCATCTCCCAAAACATCAGATAATATTCTTCCAACAGAAAAACATACACTAAATATGTTTTAAATTGTCAAAATGATAAAGGATGGTATAAAAAAACATACTGAAGAAAAGCACATTATAAAAATAGGCACATTTGCAGAAAGAGTAGAATAAAATTTAAAGAAATAAAACATACAGTCCTTGGAATAAAACCTTAAAAAAATACACAGTGAAGAATTTGGGGATTTAAAGAAATGGAAAATATAAAAGTGGTTAAGAGATATGGAAGAGAGAATGAGAAAGCGCAACACACATCTAATAGGGGTTCCAGGAGAAGGCAATAGGGGAAAAGAGGAGAGGCAATATTTAAAGAAAAAATGACTACGAATTTTCTAGCATATATTAGTTAATACCATACATATTTATGAAGCTCTACCATGTACCCTGCACTATTTTAGGTACTAAGAAGAAAGCAATGAATGAAGACAAAAATCCCTGCTTTCACTGCATTTACTTTCTAAAAGAAAAGAGATAATGTTGTGGTTGCTGCTTTCTTCTCTTTTTTAAAAAATGGTCCACTTGCTAGAAAAAGACAAGAGAGATAATTTTTTAAGTACAATTCGATATATGACTCTGTGTTTGGTGTGGTAACGAGACAATCCCCAAATCTCAATGGTTTACAGTGATATTTGGTTTTCATGTCAAGTGAGGGTTGCAGGGTTCCCTGTGGCTCTACTCCAGGCTGGCGGATGACTATGGGTCTAATCTGTGAGTTCCAGGATGCAGGTTGAAGAAGGAGTCCCCATCTGGGACACGCTCTCATAGTGGCAGAGGGCAAAACTGCAAGTCACCAAGCCAATCACACTGTTGTACTGAAAGCTTCCGCTCAGAAGCAACCTGTGTCATGCTTGCTCACATTCTCTTAATATAAACAAATCACATACCCAAAGCTGCCAGTTGTATGCACTAGAGACAAGCACGGCAAGAGTGGGTATGCATAATCCTCCTACAGAGAAGGGAATAAGTAATCATGAAAGAAAAAGAAAGCCTACCATAATACGGTCAGTGGGGGTAATTGCTATGGAGAAAACCAAAGCAGGGAATGGTGATGGGAATTATCAGGGAGTGTGCCATTTTAAATAGGCAGACTAGGGCAGGCACCAAGAAAGTAATCTCTGATTAAGACCTGAAGGATATCATGTAGATATCTTGGAGAAGAATGTTTTGAGAAGATGAAGAACAAATGCAAAAGCTCCAAGTCAAGGGCCAGCCTGATGGGTTTGAGGAGCAGCAAGGAGGCCCTTGTGGCTGTCAGGAGGTGAGAGAGGGAGTGTGGCAGGGAGACAGATCAGGCAGACCTCAGAGGCCAGACGATGGCTCTGTGAGGCCACTGTGGGGCTTGGTTTCACCTGCAGTGAGATGAAAAACCATGTGAGGGTTTTGAGCAAAGGAATGACATGATCTAATTTCTATTTTAACTCAGAGATAGGCACAGAATGGACTGAAGGCAGACCAAAAATACCAGTAAGGGGCCTTCATGATAAACAGACGAGAGACTATAAACAAGAGGCTCCACCACATAGTGAAAGTGGTTAGAATCTGGATATATTTTGAACATGATTAGCTGAAATGGAATGTGGGGTACAAATGAGAGAAGAATCAGCCATGATGCTTGGGTTGGGGCAAGCATTGCAAAGATGGTGTTCCCGCGGGCTATGATGAGACTGTGGCATGAGCAGGTAGGCAGAACTCAAGTGCTCTGTTTGAGTCATGTCAAGTTTGAGGTGCATAGAAGACATTCATGTGGAGATATCCAGTGAGCAGTTGAATAAATTCGTCTGGAATTCAGCGGAGGGGTTTGAACCACAAATGTAAATTTAGGAACCACCACCACACTACACATTAGGGGATAACAAACTTTTTTTTGTAAAGGACCAGATAGTAAATACCTTAGGCTTTGCAAGTCACATATGATTGTTCTTGCATGTTCTTCATAAAAACCATCTTTGGATTATAGAGACAAGCCAGGTTTGGCCAACAGACTGCAGGTTTGCAGACACTGCTAGCAAGGATATTGAAGACCATGAGTTTAGATTAGATCACTAAGAGAGGGAGTGCAAACAGAACAGACAAGATGTTCATACATGAGCCCAGGACACTCCAAAGTTGAAGAGGTTAAAGAGATGAAGAAGAACCAATAAACAGACCAAGAAGGAGTGATCAGTAAGGTAGAAAAAGAACAGGAGAGTATGTGACATGGTTTGGCTCTGTGTCCCCACCCAAATCTCAGCTCAAATTGTAATCCCCATAATCCCCACGTGTAGAGGGAGGGAGCTGGTGGGAGGTGATTGGATCATGCGGGCAGTTCCCCCATGCTGTTCTCGTGATAATGAGTGAGTTCTCACAAGATCTGATCGTTTTTTAAGTGTTTGACAGTTCCTCCTTCACACACTCTTGCCTGCCACCATGTAAGATATTCCTGCTTCCCTTCCCACCATGACTGTAAGTTTCCTGAGCCCTCCACAGCCATGCAGAACTGTGAGTCAATTAAACCTCTTTCCTTTATAAATTACTCAGTCTCAGGTAGTATCTTTATAGCAGTGTGAGAATGTACTAAACAGTATGGTATCCTGAAACCCCAGTGAGGAATGACTTTCAATCAGGAGCAACAATTAACTGGGCCAAATACTGCTGATGGGTCCAGTAAGAGGGGAACTGAAAACTGACCATGTGATTTAACAACATGGAGGTCATTGGTGGCCTCCTGATTAGAATGTGTACAAGGAAGAAGGGGAGAATGTCATTGAAGTCCACAACTATACTCAAGTTTTTCAAGGAGGTTTGCTCTACAAAGAGGAAATGGGGTGCCAGCTGGAGGGAAGTGAGATACAGAAAGAGCTGGGTCTTCTAAGATGAGACAGATGAAAGCATATTGGTATGCTATATGCAGTAGAAAGGTGAAAACTGATGTGGAGAGATGCTGGAAAGATGCCTATGAATAGTTGAGAAGGGGAGTCCAACGTACATGTGGAGGGGTGGGTCCAAGCCAGGAGCATCGTTCCTCCAAAGTCACAATAAAATGGTAGTGTACATAGAGATGCGGGAAAGTGGGTAGATATGGTGGGGAGCACTTGGGGAAATCTCTTTGAATTGCTTCTATTTTCACAAAACAGAAAGATTCCCAAGGAGGACAAATGAAAATAAATCCACACTGAGATTTATTGTAGTGAAAGTGCAGAATTAAAAAAAAAAAAAAAAAAAAAAAAAATCTTAAAAACACCCTAAAAGACAAGACAGATTAGACTCACATTTCAACAGCAACTTTAGAAGCCAGATGACAAGGGAATACACTCAAAGTGAGAGTTCAATTAAAAGTTCACATAGAGTGAGGCCAACTACTGACTTTTTTAAAAGACAGACTCAGAGTTTTATACTCTCTCACCTGGGCCATAATAGGGACTAATTGATGTATTTGAGTTAAGAAGCAAGAGAATGGCCAGGCATGGTGGCTCATGCCTGTGATCCCAGCACTTTGGGAGGCTGAGGCAGGAAGATAGCTTGATTCCAGAAGTTTGAGACCAGCCTGGGCAACACATAGAGATCCTGCCTCTACAAAAACATTTAAAAAGTAGCCAGACATGGTGGCGTGAACCTGTGGTCCCAGTTACATGGGAGGCTGAGGTAGGAGGATCACTTGAGCTGAGGAGACGGAAGTTGCAGTGAGCCAAGACTGCATCACTGCACTCCAGTCTGGACAACAAAGGGAGAGACTGTCTTAAGGAAAAAAAAAAAAAAAAAAGCAGCCAAAGAAACCAAGCACAAAAAAGTGGGAAGCAAAAGCACTGGTGAGCAAAGACACCAAGGAAGTATTAACATCACATATGTATGTAGTGTAATGTCATTAAGAATACTGGGTGCCTCAAAAAGAAGGTAGAGGTAAAATACTAGGCCTCAATACCAAGAAAGAAGTAGGGATGATCAGAATTAAAGTGGTATATGAGTCCTAATCATTCTGAAGTTTATCATAAAAATCTAAGATGTTCTTAAGTAAAATATGCATGTTACAAATTCAAGGCTAGAACAATTGGACATCCACATGGCAAAAAATGAATTTTGACCCTGCCTTATACTATATACAAAAATTAACTCAAATGGACAATAGGTATAAATGTTAAGAGCTGAATCTACAAAACTCTTAGAAGAAAATGTAGGAGTATATTTAGTGAACTTGGGCTAGACGTGACACCGAAAGCACAAGTGACAAAGGAAAAAAAATAGAGAAATTGGACTTCATCAAAGTTGAAAACTTTAGTGCTATAAATGATACCATCAAGGAAGCAAAACACAACCCATAAAAGGGGAAAAAATATTTGCTAATCATATATGATATGCAACTTGTACCCCAAAGCTATAAAGAGCTATTACAACTCAGTAATAAAAAGATAAATAACGCAACTTAAAAATGGTCGAAGAACCTGAGTAGACCTTTCTCCAAGGAAGATACAGGAATGACCAAATGGTACATGAAGGGTGGGTGTGGTGGCTCACGCCTGTGGTCCCAGCACTTTGGGAGGCTGAGGCAGGCAGATCACCAGGTCAGGAGATTGAGACCATTCTTGGCCAACATGGTGAAACCCTGTCTTTACTAAAATACAAAAAATTAGCCGGGTGTGATGGTACATAACTGTAGTCCAAGCTACTCAGGAGGCTGAGGCAGGGGAATCATTTGAACCCGGTAGGCAGAAGTGGCAGTGAGCCAAGATAACACCACTGCACTCCAACCTGGTGACAAAGCGAGACTCCGTCTCACCAAAACACACACACACACACACACACACACACACACACACACAAAATGCTCAACATCATTAGTCATTAGGGAAATGTAAAGTCAAACCACAATAAATACCACTTCACATCTACAAGGATCATTCTTTAAAAAAAAAAAAAAAAAAAAAAGACAATTACACTGTTAGTGAGGATGTGGAGAAATTCATACATTCCTGGTGGGAAATGTAAAATGGGGCAGCCACTTTGGAAAGCAGTTTGGCAGTTCCTTTAAAAGCTAACTATTGATTTATCACATTATCTACCAATTTCATTTCTCTGTATCTATCCAAGGAACTTGAATACGTATGTCCACATAAAAACTCATACATGAATGTTCTTTATATCATTCATAATGTCAAAAAGTGGAAACACCCAAATGTTCATCAGCTGATGAATGGATATGACTTATGCATATAATTATTTGGCCATAAAAAGTAATGAAGTATGGATCCATGGTACAACATCAATGAATCTTGAAAACATTACATTAAGTGAAAGAAGCCGGTCACAACACTTACTGAATGATTCCATTTATGTGAAATGTCTAGAACAGACAAATCCAGAGACAGAAAATAGATTAGTGGTTTCCAAGGGCAGAGGGCAAGGGAGAATGGGGAGTGACTGATAATGGCTCTGAGGTTTCTTTTGGAGATGATAAAAATATTAACATAAATTGTGGTGATGGTTGCCGCACCCTGTGAATACATTAAAATCCACTGACTTGTACACATCACATGGGTGAACTGTATAGTATGTAAATTATATCCCAATAAAGCTGTTTAAAATATTTTAAGAATAATTCCTAAAAGAGTAGAAATAAATTATCTGTATAACTTCTAAACCAATAGAGGTGAAGGAGGGACTAACAAAAACTGTTCAGTCCAAGGAATGGTAGGAGAGACACGCAGGAGAAGCAAAGGAAAAGCAAAGCAAAGCAAACATCTAAAAAGAGGGTAAAAAGCAAAGAAGCAAATAAAACATTTAAAAAGAGGGTAAAAATCAATGTTTAAAGAAAATTACAGTCAGGCATGGTAGCTCATGCCTATAATCTCAGCACTTTGGGAGGCTGAGGTGGGCAGATCACTTGAGGTCCGGAGTTCGAGACCAGTCTAGCCAACATGGCAAAACCCCATCTCTACTAAAAATACAAAAATTAGCTGGGCGTGGTGGTGGGCACCTGTAATCCCAGCTACTCAGGAGGCTGAGGCATGAGAATCGCTTGAACCTAGGAGGCAGAGGTTGCAGTGAGCCGAGATCACGCCACTGCACTCCAGCCTGGTGACAGGGCAAGAGACTCTGTCTCAAAATAAATAAATAAATAAATAAATAAATAAATAAATAAATAAATAAAAGAAAATTACAATAACTATGCTCAGTATGATAGACATTTTAAAAAGGACATTATTATATATTGTTGGAGACATCTGTGAGTGGTAAAAGTATAAAAATATCCACTTAAAAACCCTTGGGGGCCAATCCCTGGTAGTCTAGTGATTAGGAAAAATACATATATTGGGGGCCAGGCACAGTGGCACACTCCTATAATCCCAGCACTTTGGGAGGCCAAAGCAGGAGGATTACTCGAGCCCAGGCATTCAAGACCAGCCTGGGCAACATAGTGAGACCCTTTCTCTATAAAAGGAAACAAAGAAAAGGAAAAAATGTTGGGTATTGGGGGAGGGAAGGAGAAGAATGAGATGGGAAGGAGATGAATGAGATGGGAAGGGGATGAATGAGATGGGAAGGAGATAAATGAGATGGGAAGGAGAGAGTGGGCCTCTGCTGTTCCTATCACACACACTTTATTTCTTTATTAAAATATGAAAAACACTATGGCAAATTGTCGTTATCTATTAAATCTAGGTAAATAAGCTCATAGGCATCTATTTCCTGTATCACTTTGTATTTAAAATATTTCTTAATTAAAAGGCAATAAAAATAGCATTGGCAAGAGTTCAGGGAAATGGTACTCCACCTCTGTTGATAATAAGCCTGTACACATTTGGAGAGGGAATTCTGACAATATGTACCCAAAGGTCCTTAAAGCGTTCACATTCTTTGATGACGCAATAACTTTTCTAAAATTTAAAAAGAAAACGTGCACAAAGATTTAACTACACAAATGTTTGCTATAGTTCCACACACGTAGAAGCAAATATACACACACAGAAATGAAAATAGAATGTCTATTATTTGGACATCAGTAAAATATTCAGAAGTACTGTACAGTTAACATAAATAATTAGGGATAGAAAAGGTCTTAGGCCTTTAAGAATCTGATAAGTTATGTGTCCTCTCCGGAGAAAGGCAGATGTACATAACATAACACACCAAGTTGCAGACAATATCAGTGGGTCCCAGAGTACTTAAATCTCACACCTTTTATTGTGGAAGGAAAACTTGCCAACTCACCCCTAATTCTCCTTCAGGAACCCAATCCTCTAGGCAGCTTTTCCATACCTTTCCTTTTGCATCTTCCTCAGCCTGGGACAGGTACCCCTTCTTTAAGAACCTATGCAAATCTGCACCCTGCCTGGCATATATTTTGTATCATGATTGTCTATTTATTTTCTCTCTTTTCCATCAGCATCTTTGAGAACCAGATATACAACTCAATTGGCTTCACATCCCAGGACAGCACAGATACAAATATTTGCTGACCAGATTAAGGCAGGAGGTAGGATTCGACTCCAGAGGGAGGGCTCGGACACCTGATGGAATTGAGGACTAGCTAAAACAGGGATGAGGTGGAAGCGGTTTTCCATAAGACACACCTACCAGTGTGCCATGTCAGTTTACCATTGCCATGGCAACACCTGAGCGTTACTGCCCCTTTCCATGGCAATGAACTGACACCTAAAAGTTATTACCCCTTCCCTAAAAATTTCTGCATGAACTGCCCCTTAATCTATATGTAATTAAAAGTAGGTATGAATATAACTGCAAAACTGCCCTGAGCTGCTACTGTCAGCACACTGCCAATGGGACAGCCCTGCCCTTCAGGAAACAGTCATGGAGTTGTAACAATGCCACTTCAATAAAGCTGTTTTCTTCTACCCCACCACTGGCTCACCCTTAAATTCTTTCCCGGGTCAAGCCAAGAAACCTCGTGGGCTAAGCCCCACTTTGGGACTCGCCTGCCCTGCATCAAGATGACCAAATGAATGTTCCTTAAGGAGAGCGACACGGCCATGTATTGCTTCTAGATAATGCTTCACATAGGGAAACATTTCTCATCTATTTATTGATCCACAATCATATCAATCCCCTCTCTAACCAGGTCATACACACACCCCAGCCTCTGCAGCTTGTCTTTTGAAATACACTGGATTCTAAATGCAGCCTTATCTGAAAGAATGAGATATAACACCGGTTGCAAATAAATTGCAAAGAGGAGCCAGAAAAGCAGGGCTGCAGCTTCCTGCACGGCTCAGCTGCCGCTCAGCTCGAACCCAGACTCAGCAGTAACTTCGTCAAATTAGCAGCAGCTTGTTTTCATTTCAGAGGACAAGCTTTCCAATCCTTTCTGAAGTTATTTCCCTTCCTCTGCCTTCCCGTTATTCCCTATTTTCATCAAGCAGAGCCCTTGAATGCGTTTCCCCGCCAGCTATTCAAGAGGCCGTTCCCCCCGGAGCTGGCGACACAGAAGCTATTAATAAGCAAACAGAATGAACTGGCTCGCTCTCCTCATAGTGAAATTCCTCTGCCACCGATTTCTCAGACACTTCCCTTTAGGGTTTTCCTGCGGAGTCCCATTCATTTAGAGGAAATGTGGAAAATTGTTTAATGTTTCTTGTTGTAAGCAAATGCTGGTAAATGCCGATTACACGTGGAGAGTGAAATGCCTCTCTCTGACTTGGCTTCCAAGCCCATCTGGTGGGCCTGGCAAAGCGTGCACGTCGCTCCTCGCACGTGCTGCAGTCATCATGATCGTGTGGGGAAGAGCGAGGACTGTAAGATGGAAACCTCTAGCTCTGTTAGCATGCCTAGCCTTTATTTTGCACGTCAGTGAAGTCACTTTCCCATTCCTTGCCTTGGTTTCCCCAAATGTAGGGTGGTGACAAGTATCTTGGTTCTTTACCTATGTGATTCAACACACTCTTTTGCATCTATTTTGAGCTGCAAAACATTGTGCGGACTACAGAACAAGCACGGAAGAATTCCTATAGATTCCAATAGATTCCAATTCCTATAGATTCCTATAGATTCCAAAGAGAGGCTGGGACATAACAATGGTAGAAAAGTCTGAGCTTGAAATGATGAGATAAGAGAAGTATAAAATACCTGGGTCTGCTGTCCCCATGTAGGGGAAAGAGAGGACACAGGTTAATTACTCAGAGGAGAAAAGGGTAAGTCTATCCCATCCTGGGTTTTTTGTTTTTTTAATAAAAATACCAAAAGGATCTTATGTTTACACTTCCTTCTCTAATACACTTCAGAGAATAGGGCTTTAGAGAGCCTTCATCCTGAAAAGGGGCTATCATACCGAGGGTAAAAGAAAAGTGGGAAAGGACCCTTTCCCAAGCCTTTCCTTCTTTCAGTAAATGAAGCAAGGACAGTCATATAGCCACGTATTTTTGACTTAACAGGCATGAAAACACAATGAGAGAGCCATCCAGCAGAATCCTTTAAGTCTATGGACAAATCGAAGCCCAGCGAGTTGGAGTGACTTACCCAGGGTCACACAGCTGATGGGGGTCAAGGCAAGGGTGAGATCACGAGTTTCTTATTCCAAAGCTCCTTCCACTGTAGGAATTCTCAGCATCTAGGAACAGAATCCAAACATTAACACAACCACCCTGTTCTCACACTGGTCTTCTTACCCCACTAAATGCCCCTTCTGTGGCAGTCAAACAAGGCCTTCTTCCTGTATTACAAAGACCATTTGTTCATTCCTGCCCATGTGGTTTCCCCTGCTGGCAGGGCTGCACCGTATGACCACACAGGTTGTGCACTGCACAACTCTAAAAAGACACATACAGACAAACACACCTCATTCACACTGTATTCCATATACCAGCCCAAGATGTTCTTCTCATTATCTTCATCTTATTCAAGATATTTTTCAAGTCAAATTTTCACAAAGCATTTCTTGAGTGGTTTAGACCACACTGGTTTCTCCTTTAAGTTCTCAAGATTCTTATTCTTTATCACTTATAAGCTGTGAATCCCTGGGTAAAGCGATGATTCTGAGCCTCTGTTTTCCACTAAGTAAAATCAGTAATGTGCTTTTTCAAGATGTTGAAAAGATGAAACATACCTGGATACATGGAGGAACTCTACGAAGTACCACACGCTCTGTGATGCTTGTTCTTATCACTCCAGCTCATCAATACTGCTTTATGATGTTTGCTAACAGTTTCTTACTCTTAGCCTAGTTTTCTCCAAAAAGAAGTTCATTCCTGGAGCACAGGCAGAGACCTCTGCTAATACCACATCCCTCATAACAGGTGATCAAAGTAATGATAACGTCTCACGTGCCACCAGGTGGTCTTCCAAGTCCTTTATCATGCCTACTCATTTCACCTTTATAACAAATTGTAAATCAGTACCAATAGTACCTTGGTTCTAGATGAGGCAATTGAACACAGAGGAAAATAATTTACTCAAGAGGCAAAAAGCTTACAAATGCTGGAGCCAGATTCACACTCAGACAACCTGACCCCAAGGCCTGCACTCCTACCGTCTCGCCATTCCAATCCTCTTTTGTATATATACAATGGGACAGGGAGTGGGAGCTCCATGTATTTTTGATAATTGATTATTTGATCTTTGGGGTTACACTGCCTTTAGACAGTGTTAGATCTTAGAAAGAAATTTTTTATTTTTATTTTTTTGAGAGACGGAGACAAGGTCTTACTGTCACCTAGGCTGAAGTGCAGTGGTGCAATCACAGCTCCCTGCAGCCTCTAACTCCTAGGCTCAAGCAATCCTCCCACCTCAGCCTCCCGAGTGGTTGGGATTACAGGCATGCGCTACCCCACCCAGCTAATTTTTAAATTTTTTGTAGAGACAAGGTTTCACCATGTTGCTCAGACTGGTCTCGAACTCTTAATCTCAAGTAATCCTACCGCCTTGACCTCCCAAAGAGCCGAAATTACAAGGCATGAGCCACCATGCCTAGCCAGACAGAAAAACTTAAGTCTGTGTTTTACCAACTGGTAAATGATCCGTGGACATATTCAACTCAGGCTAGCTCCCTATCCTACCTTCTCAAGCCACAGCTTACTGGACCCTCAACTGGTTTGTAATAAAGAAAGCCATGAAACGTTTTCTCAGTTTTAAAAATTGTAGTAAAATACATACAACTTAAAATTTACCAATTTAATATTTTTATGGACAAAATTCATTAAGTACATTCACATTGTTGTACAACCATTACCACTATCCTTTTTAGAACTTGTCTTATCACCCCAAACAGAAACTTTGGACCCATTAAACCATAATTCTCCTCTCCATGCTCCTTCCAGCCCCTAGAAACCTCTGCTCTTTCCATCTCTATGAATTTGCCTGTTCTATGTTCCTCATGTAAGGGGAATTATACAATATATGTCCTTTATGTCTGGTTTATTTCACTTAGCGCAATGTTTTGAAGTCTATCCATGTTGTAGCATGTGTCAGTATATTCAGTATATTTCTTTCCTTTTTTTTTTTTTTTTTTTTTTTAATTGAGACAGAGTCTTGCTCTGTCTCCCAGGCTAGAATGCAGTGATGCAATCTTGGCTCACTGCAACCTCTGCCTCCCAGGTTCAAGCGATTATCCTGCCTCAGCCTCCTGAATAGCTGTGACTACAGGTGCACACCACTATGCCCGGCTAATTGTTCTATTTTTTTAGTAGAGACAGGGGTTTCACCATGTTGGCCAGGCTGGCCTCGAACTCGTGACCTTGTGATCCATCCACCTTGGCCTCCCAAAGTGCTGGGATTACAGGCATGAGCCACTGTGCCCAGCCATCTTTTTAACACTGAATTATATTCCATATATACACCACGTTTTGTTTGTTCATCTGTTGATGGACGTTTGGGTTATTTCCACATTTTGACTACTGCGGATAATGCTATGACCACTGGTGTACAAGAAGAAAAAGAAATGTTAATACCAGCCCATAATAAGCAGAACTGGACACAGATAAATCAACATCCAAACAATAATCCCACGATGTTTCTCGAAGGCAAACATGGTGGCCACTCAGGACAGTAGAGAGGGCTTTCAAGGGTGGGATCAGGACCCTCTTCTAATTAGCTTTGTGATCTTTGGGATTGAGTTTCTTGATCTGTAAAATGAGGGAACAAGAGTAGACGACTTGAGAGGTTCTTTCTAGCACAAATGTTCCAGGATTCTGTATCTCAAATCAGTTTCCTTAGTGCCTGCAGGTGAGTGTTTCTGTTCACTCACTTTCCTGGAGTTTTAGCATTTGTATGTGTGAGCAGGTGGCTTTCTGGGTCTGTTTTTTTTTTTTTTTTTTTTTTTTTTTTTTTTTTTTTTTTGGATGCAGAATGGCTTCTCAAACAGGCTACCACTTTCCCAGATCTTCAGAAAAACTAGGCTGGGCGCAGTGGCTCACGTCTGTAATCCCAGCACTTTGGGAGGCCAAGGCAGGCAGATCACAAGGTCAGGAGATCGAGACCATCCTGGCTAACACGGTGAAATCCCGTCTCTACTAAAAATACAAAAAAATTAGCCGGGCATGGTGGCAGGTGCCTGTAGTCCCAGCTACTCAGGAGGCTGAGGCAGGAGAATGGCCACCACCAGGGAGGTGGAGCTTGCAGTGAGCCGAGATTGCGCCACTGCACTCCAGCCTGGGGTGACAGAGCAAGACTTCGTCTCAAAAAAAAAAAAAAAAAAAAACCCACAAACAACAACAAAAAACCCACAAACAACAACAAAAAACTAGACTAGAGATACTAAACCATTACCTCTTTCTCACCTGTATTACTTCCTTTGTTTCCACAGACATTCAGCTAGCCGGGCCGACTGGACTGGCTCCCTCCTGGGAGACCCTCATTTCTCACAGAAACCAAGCCACTCCCATCTCTGGGCCTCTGTTTTCTCATTTTGCTCATTTGCAACCTGAGAATGTTGGGCCACTTGTGTTCCTTCAGCTCCAGCCTCTGTGATTCCAAGGAGAGAACTAGGGAAAGGAGGTTTTTGTTTGAAAGAAGAAGGAAGCTTAGGGCCCAGGGCAAGGAACCTGGAAACCAGCTCCCAGTGGGGTAGGTGGATAGGAGGGGTGGAGATTGGGGTATCCTATGCTCTTGTAACAATCCAATGAATACATCAGCATCACAAAGAAAAAAAAAATTGTAGTTTTCATAAATATAAGGGAAATGAAACTATATAATTGCAAAATAAAAGTCATAGCTCTATTCCACAACAGTATGAAATTACACATTTGATCAAGAAAACAAAACAAGACTAAATACCATGGTGTAAGAAAAAAAAAAAAAAAAAACCAGTCCCAACTTCTGAGCCCCCTCAGCCATTTTTCTCACACTGCCTTTGTTTTCTTACCCACAGTTTCCACCCAGCTGAGCTCCTGACTCGTGGATAATGGAGTCCCTTTAGCTAATGTGTAACACACAAATATTCTCACCCACAGTTCAGCCTTCAAGACTTTATCCAGTAGGGCAGAGCCTATTCGGGATGGAACTTTGAGAAAAATCTTACCTTTTACATTGCAAGTACAACACAGAGTTTCCCTGTCCTTTTCTTTATCTACCTCTGGGTATTTTATCTGGTTTACTTTCTGGCTGAATTGTTATCCTGAAGCAAATTCCTCACTTGAGCCCATGTGAACTTACTGTGTTTCACATTTAGCTTTGTAGCTTAGGGGAGTGTGTGTGTGTGTGTGTGTATGTATTTTATCTCCCATGACTTAATGCTTCTCTTGGTTCTCCCTAGACTAAAGGTATGTATATACACATATACACACACAGACACATTATACACACACACACACACACATATATATATGAAAACTCTTGAAATACAAGAAAACTCAAGGCTTTTTTATGTTAGCAAAAACAAAATGTCTCCCTGTCACCTTCCCACCTCTTCCCCCCATCCATTATTGCCACATACGTGCTAATTTCTCATCCTGATGAACTCATTTTGCCCAAATTTCAACCTCGTCATTTATGTATGGACTGACGTCTATGACCTCTCCCCTGACAATATGGCTGTGGTATGTTTCGTCAATAAGAATAGAGAAGTGATAGGTTTTCTTTTTCTGATTATTTTTCAGGAATCATCCATTAACCAATATCTGGAATTCTTTGCAATGCCAATATCAATAATGACCTTTCCTGGCTGGGCCCAGTGGTTCATGCCTATAATCCCAGTATGGGATTTTTTTGGGAGGCTGAGGCAGGTAGGTAGCTTGAGCTCAAGGGTTTGAGACCAGACTAGGCAACATGGCAAAACCCTGTCTCTATAAAAATTACAAAACATTAGCCAAGCATGATGGCATATGCCTGTAGTCCCAGCTACTTGGGAGGCTGAAGTCGGAGGAAGACTTGAGCCCAGGAGGTGGAGGTTGCAGTAGCAGAGCAAGGGAAGTGTGTGCAATCAGAGAAGGGTAACTTCAAAGATGCAGAACACTATGAATACCATGACCTAATTTCTCACCAAAGAAGCAACCAGACATCCTGTTTTGGACACTCTCACTCCATCATTTGCCAACCATTAATTCAATGCAACTTTCCTAAGCATGTGCTGAGAAAGATGCAGAAGTAGATGAGGACATTACACAGGCTGTCTCTAGTAAAGAAGAGAAGACACAGAGAAAATTAACCATAATATAAGAGCTGTGCAGATGAGACCTTATAGGAATTCAGAAGAGTGAAAGTCCTTCCATGGCTGAAGAGTTCATAATGGCTTCATGGAGATGTTCTTCAAGATTTCTCAACAGGCAGAGATGGGAGGAGGTAGTCTTGGGAGAGAACCACTTGAGCAAAGATTCAGAACTGGGAAAGCATGAGCACATTCAACTGATTTCCCTCAAGAGAGAGAAGTGAGACAGAGATGGAAAGGTGAATGGAGGGGGCCTATGAGTGGTCATGAATGACAGACCAGGAAGCCGATGCTCTCAGTCTATTTTGTGATGCTGTAGCAGAATACCTGAAACCAGATAATTTATAAAGAAAAGGACTTTATTTTACTCACAGTTCTGGAGGCTGGGAATTTCCAGGGCATGGCCCTGGCTTTTGGTAAGGGCTTCCATGCTGTGTCACCACATAGTGGGGAAGGTCGAAAGGGAAGCAGACATGTGAAAAGACAAAAATCCAAGGGGCATCCTGGCTTTATAACAACCCACTCTTGAGGGAATTAATCCAATCTTGCCAGAACAAGAACTCACTGCTGCAATAACAACACCAAGCCATTCATGCCAGATCTCTGCCTATGCCCCAAATACCTTCCACTAGGCCACATCTCAATACCATCACATTGGAGGTAACATTTCACATGAGCTTTGGTGGGAACAAGCAAACCATATTCAAATCATAGCACCCACTCTTTATCATGAAGCCCTCCAGCCCACAGCTGCTTTGACACAATTCAAGCCCAGGCATCTCTGTGTAGGACTCCTGGAGCCTTTCTATAATTTTTGTCTTGCCATACTTGGCCTCTCCTTTCAAACAAATGTGAATCCCTGAATTTTAACCTTCAATTCTTTTTGCTAATAACCAGGCATATCTCTGTAGTAACAGGTAACACTTACTGAGTGCTCATTATGTGCCCAGAATTAACTCGTTTTGTTCTCATAACAGGTTGGGTACTATCTTTATTATTGCCATTTTGCAGATGAAGAAACTGAGATAAAGGGAGGATAAATAGCTTACCCAAGATTGTGCATGGTGAGCAGGAGAGTAGGGGCTTGAACTCAGATACCCTGCTGCCAAAGTCCACACTGTCAGCCCTCACATTATACTGGTTTCATGTAAGATAACCATGGTTTTTTTGTTTGCTTTTGGTGTTGAACCACGTTGAAACCATCTACCATTTTTTTCAGTTAGTCACCTCTCACCACCAGATTGATTGAAAGAATGAAGAGTGAAGCACAGGACGAAAATGAAATAAACACACAGCAATCCTTAAGGGGATCAGGACCACATTCTATATCTAAATCAGGACCATATTCTAGATCCAATCTAACTTTGGATGTGAATCAGTAATCCACTGTAGTGGACAGAACCACGGTCCCCAACGATGTTCATGTGTTAATCCCCAGAACCTGTAACTATGTTAGGCTACATGGCAAAGGGGAATTAAGGCAGCAGATGGGATGAAGATTCCTAATGCTGACTTAAAATAGAGAGATTATCCTAGATTATCTTGGTAGGTCAAAGGTCATCACAGGGGTCTTTAAAACTGAAAAATGGAGGCAGAAGAGAAGGTCAGAGAAGGAGATGTAACTACAGAACAGACCAGAGTGATGCAATGTGAGGATGAAATCTGCCATTACTAGTTCTGAAAATGGTGAAGGGGCCATGAGCGAAGGAATGCAGGAGGTCTCTAGAAGCTGGGAAAGGGAAGGGAACAAACTCACCCTTATTCCAGAAGGAACACAGTTCCGACAATACCTTCATTTTAATGCCTTGAGATCAGGGCCAGACTTCTGGCCTATAGAACTGTAAGACACAGAGTAAATGTGTGCTGTTTAAGCCACTAAGGCTGTGTGATAGTTTTTTACAGCAATAAAGCAGAAAAATACAGCCACTGTGTTAGCCCACTCAGCTGTGAGTGCTTGCATACAGCTTTGTGGCACTAACGATGCTTTTGCAGATGATAACAAGTTAGCATTGCCAAGTCGCTTTTTAGTAGAGAGACCATCCTGTTGTCCAGATGAGCCCCTGTGGTGGGGGCAGAAGGCGGCAGTCTAATATTGATGGGAAGACTGTAGACTTTGGAGGCCAGAAGATGTATGTTCAAATCACAGTTGTGCTGCAAACTCACTGTAAGAACCTGAAAAATTTACTTAATTTGGCTTAATTTAACTTTCATTATCAGTGAAACAGAAATAACTGGAAAAAAGTATGGAATAAGATGGAATAAAAACTGGAATAATAACATGTATCAGACATGGCTGTTAGGAGGAGTCAAGCTAACGTATATAGAGTAACTGGCACATAGTAGGTGCTCAGGGCGAAGTAAGTGTTGTTTTGTTACTGAAGTGCCAGAAAACTTTACCAATTACGATACTGAGTGGTTTGATGCGTATGTGAGATAGTAACTGGTAGAAATGTATGATATTTTTTAAAAGCCAATACAAAATCCTAGCCGTCACTTTGGGAGGCTGAGGCAAGAGGATCACTTGAGGCCAGGAGTTTGAGGCCAGCCTGGGCAACATAGCTGAGATCCCCATCTCTTTACAAACTAATAAGAATAAAAAATTAAAATTCTGGTGAGGGAGAAATAGCGAAAGGGAAGCATTTTCATATCCATTCTTCTCAGCTGGTAAAAATGTCTAACTTCTGCCTTTTTAAAGACCTAAGTGTGACCCAGATATCCACACATTCCCCAGTCTTCATGGATTTTCCTTCACATGATGTCAAATCACAGTAGAGCAGAACTCCATTCCCTGGACTGGGAATTTCATTCTTCTTACAAGTACCCGCCCCATATAATTTCTGCAAAACTTTGAGAAATTTACCCTGGTCGTCACTGTAGTCTTTTTTATTTTTCCTGACTTCTGCCACTGTCTCTCTATATGTAGCCTGCTGCATGGAGTCAAACCCCTTCCTTAAATCCTAGAAGCACAGACAAGCCAGGTTGCGGTGTTACCAAAACATCACAGAAGAAAATTAGAACACAAGAAGTAAACCTTAAAATTGGTTGTTACATGTCACTGCTTCTAGTTGTGGGCTCTGGTTTTCACAGGGTCTTCTCCAGGCCCTCAACACCTTTCTCTCATTTTCTTCGGACCTACGGGCATGTTGCAAGGGCCAGACAACCTTCTTCAAATATCCCTCTATCCAAATTCCCAGTTCAGCCACTCCTGGTCCAGTGGAAAGATACAGATCTCCCACGCCCAGCCCAAGGCTTACCTCCTTCCTCCTCCAGATGATTAACAATGGAGTTGCCTGGACCATGTGGCCCATTGATAGTTAAATTTCTACAAAGTTTGATTTAATCAACAAGAAAACACCTCATGGAGTAGTTGCAATCAAATAGATTTTAGCTTTTTCATTGAGTCCTTTTAGGGTCCCACTGCCAAATGGTGAAAATATAGAGCCTTGTCTTCCCTAGTCTCAATTTCCTACACACACACACACACACACACACACAGAGAGAGAGAGAAAGAGAGAGAGACAGAGAGAGAGAGACAGAGAGAGAGAGAGAGAAAGAGAGACAGAGAGAGAGAGAGACAGAGAGAGAGAGAGGAGAGACCGCCCTATAAGAACAAAGAATAATTTTTCAGATATGATACTTCCTATTCTCCTTATAAAAAAAATGTGGTAGATATTACTAGTGGTCCCCAATATCTAGTTCTCTTTCTTTCCTGGGAATATAGAAAATCTCAAGGTTTCCAACCCCTTACAGTCAGGTAGGGCCATGTGAGTAGTTCTGGTCAGTGAAATGTATGAAAATGACTTGTGTTTCTTCTGAGCCGATTCAGCAAGTACTCTCTGTTTAACTCTCTGGTCTTTCCTTCTTCCCTTGCTACTGCGACCACCAATATTCTAGATGGTGGTCCCTCAGAGAGGTGGGATTCCTGAGTGATGATGTGAAGTAGACCCCAGTCAACTTTCATTACCTGTACAGTAAAAGCCAAAGATAAATTTTTATTGTGTAAGATTATCAAGATTTGGGAGTTTGTTACTGCGGTATAACCTAGATTATCCTTGCTAACTCAGAAAATAATCAATTCTCTAAACTCACCATCTGCACAAGCCTATTAGAGTTAATATTTTAGACTGAAGTATCTGCATTTATTGAACATTACAGTTTTCCCCAAATACAAAAGGTAATATGTGATAGACAAAAATCTCAAAAGATCCTTCACGTTCTCCCCTCAAGGAGAATATCTTCCAAAAGTGAATTAATATATCAAACTTTAGAGACATATACTGCTATTAACTTTCAAATGGAACTTCTACAACTTAAGAAAAATATACAAAGCAAGGAAAAAACCACCAAGAGCCTATCTGCCAAAATGCTAACATATGAGTTGTTGAAAATCTAGTTGTGTTCCTTTACTTCTTTATGTTTTCTGTACTTTCCACAATTTCTATAATAAATACATATTTGGAAATGTTTTAAGTTAACTTTTTGGGGGAAAAAACACACACATTAAACTTACCATCTTAACCACTTTGAGTGTACGTTTCGGTAGCGTTAGGTTACATTGTTGTGAAACAGATCTTCAGAACTTTTTTGTCTTGCAGAACTGAAAGTCTGCCTCTATTAAACAACAAGTCTCTGTTGCCCCCTCCTCCAAGCCCCTGGTAACTATAATTCTACTTTCTATATCTATGAATTAGACCAGTTCAGATAGCTCACATAAGTGGAATCACACAGCATTTTTCCTTTCATGACTGGCTTATTTCACTTAGTCTAACATCCTCAAGCTTCATCCATGTTGTAGCATATGACAGGATTTCCTTCCTTTTTAAAACTGTGTATTATTCCATTGCATGTACATACTACCTTTCATTTTATCCATTCATACCTCAATGGACATTTGGGTTGCTTCCACCTCTTGGCCATTGTGAATAGTGCTGCTAAGCATGAGTATGAAAATATCCCTTTAGGCCCCTTATTTCAGTTCTTTTGGATATATACTTAGAAGTGGGATTGCTGGATCACATGGTAGAGCATTTCTGAGGAACTGCCATACTGATTTCTGTAGCAACTACACCATTTTACAATCCCAACAACAATATACAGGGCTCTAACTTCTCTACAGCACTGTCAATAATTGCTATTTTCTGGACTGATTTTTTTTATAGTAGCCATCCTAATGGATAGGAGGTCATATCTCGTTTTTTTAAATTTCCATTTCTCTGATGATTAGTGATGCTGAGCATCTTTTCACATGTTTGTTGGCCATTTGTATTTCATCTTTGAAGAGATGTCTGTTCAAATGCTTTGCACATTTGAAAAATTGGGCTAGTTGGATTTTTGTTGTTGAGTAGTATGAGTTCTTTATATATTCTGGATATTAAACCCTTATCAGATGTACAATTTGCAAATATTTTCTCCTATTCTGTGTGTTACCTTTTCACTCTCTTGACAGTGTACTTTGATTAAAAAAAAAAAAAGTTGTAATTTGATGTAGCCCCATATGTCTATTTTTGCTTTTTTGCCTGTGGTTTTGGTGTGATAGCTGAGAAATCATTGCCAAATCCTATGTCATGAATCTTTAATCTTATGATGTCTTCTAGGAGTTTTGTAACTTTGGATCTTACTTTTAGGTCCTTAATCTATTTTGAGCTAATACTTTGTGTATGATTTAAGAATCCAGTTTTATTCTTTTACATGTATATATACTGTTTTCTCAATACCATTTGTTGAAGAGACTGTCTTTTCTCCCAATGAGTGGTCTTGGCACCCTTTTCAAAAATTATTTGGCCATATATGTGAGCTTTTATGTCTAGACTGTCTATTCTATTCCATTGGTCTATCTGTCTTTATGCCAGTACCACACTGTGTGATCACTATAGTTTTGCTATATGCTTTGAATTCAGAAAGTGTGAGTCCTCCATTTATAATTTTTTGTTCTTTTTCAAAAAAATGTTTGGCTACTTGAAGTCCCTTGAAATTCCATATACATTTTAGGATAATTTTTCTTATCTCTGCAAAATATGCTGTTGAGATTTTGATAGGTATTGTGTTTAAACTGTAAATCACTTTGGTAGCATTTATATCTAATAAATATAGTCTTCCAATCCATAAATGTGGGATATCTTTCTATTTATTTGTATCTTATTTAATTTCTTTTGGCAATGGCTTATAGTTTTCAGTATACGAATTTTTTGCCTCCTTGGTTAGACTTATTGCTAAGAATTATATTTTGATGCTATTGTAAATCAAATTGTTTTCTTAATTTTGTAATTCTTCATTGTAAGTGTATAGAAATATGTATTGATTTTGTATCCCACAACTTTGCTAAATTTATTAGTTCTAATAGCTTTTCATGGAATCTCTAGGGTTTTCTACATATAAGATAATAGGTTTGTGAGGAGAGATAATTGTAGGATTTTTTTTTCCTATTTGATGGTTTTAATTTATTTTTCTTGCCTAACTGCTCTGGTTAGGATTTCCAATACTATGTTGAATAGAAGTGGCAAAGAACAGGCATCCTGCCTTGCTCTTGATCTTAGAGGAAAAGTGTTAGTCTTTCACCATTGAGTATGATGTTAGCTGTGGACTTATTATATGGTTTTTATTATGCTGTGAAAACTTCCTTCTATTCCTAGTTTGTTGAGTGTTTTTATGATAAAGTGGTATTGAATCTTATCAAATGCTTTTCTGCATCAATTGAGATGATCATGTGATTTTTGTCCTTCATTGTGTTAATGTGAAGTTTACATTAATTGAGTTTCATATGTTGCATCATCCTTCCATCCCAGGAATAAATTACACTTTGTCATGGTGGATAATCTTTTCAATGTGCCGCTGAATTCAGTTTACTAGTATTTTGTTGAGGATTTTTCATCGCTATTCATCAATATTGGTCTATAGTTTTCTTTTCTTTTAGTGTTCTTGTCTGGCTTTGATATTGAGGTAATGCTGGCCTTGTAAAATGACCTTGGATGTACTCCCTCCTCTTCAATTTTTTGGAAAAGCTTGACATGGATTGGTGTTAATTCTGCTTTAAATGTTTGGTAGAATTCTCCAGCGAAGCTGTGTGGTCCTAGACTTCTCTTTGTTAAGAACTTTTAAATTGCTGATTTAATCTCCTTACTGGTTATTGATCTCTTCAGATTTTCTATTTCTCATGATTCAGTGTTGGTAGGTTGTGTGTTAGATTGTATACATTTCTTCTAGGTTATCCAATTTGTTGGCATACAATTAATCTCTTTTCATCATTTCTATTTCTGTGGCATTTGTTGTAATATCCCCTCTTTTGTTTCTGATTTTAGTTAATTCAGTCTTCTTTTTATTTCAATTAGTTTAGCTAAGAATTTGTCAATTTTCTTTACCTTTTCAAAAAACTAACTCTTAGTTTTATTTTTATCTACATTTTTCTATTTTCTACTTAATAGTACTAATCTCTTCTCTAGTCCTTATTATTTTCTTCTTTCTAGTAGCTATAGTTTAGTTTGTTCTTCTTTTCCCAGTTCCTTGAAGTATAAAGTTAAATAGTTAGGTTTATATCTCTCTTCTTTTTTAATGTATGAACTTATACCTACAAATGTCTCTCATAGAACTGCTTTCACTGTATCCCATCCATTTCAATATGGGATTTTTTTTTCATTTTCATTTTTCTCAAAGTGTTTTCTCATTTTCCTTTGACTTCCTCTTTGACCCATTGGTTGTTAAATAGTGTGTTGTTCAATTTCCACATACTTGAGGATTTTCCAGTTTTCCTTCTGCTATGGATTTCTAGTTTCATTCTACTGTGATTAGAAAATATATGTTGTATAATTTCAATCTTTTAAAAGTTGTTAAGATTTGTTCCATGATCTAATATGTGATCTATTCTGAAGAATGTTTCATGTGCACGTGAAAAGAATATATATTCTGTTATTGTTGGGTAGACTTTTCTGTATGTCTGTTAGGTCCAAGTGGTCTATACTGTTGTTCAAGTCTTCTATTTTTAAGCGTATTTTCTGTTTGGTTGTTCTATTCATTATTGAAAGAGGGGTATTGAAATCTACTTCTATTGTGTTGCTGTCTATTTCTCCCTTTAATTCTGCCAAAGTCTGCTTCATATAGTGAGGATCTCTGATGTTTGGTGCATAAATACTTAGAATTATATCTTCTTGGTGAATTAATCCTTTTATCCTTAAATAATGTTCTTCTTTGTTATTTATAAACAAAATTTTTGACTTAGAGTAAATGTTTTCTGATTTTAGTATAGCCTATCCTGTTCTCTTTTGGCTGCCATTTGCAACATTTTTTCCATCCTTTCATTTTCAACTTATATGTATCCTTAAATCGAAAGTGAGTTTCTGATATACAGTATATTGATGAATCCTGGGTTTTGTTTGTATTTATTTATTTATTTATTTTTATTGAGACAGAGTCTTGTTCTGTTGCCCAGGCTGGAGTGCAGTACTGTGATCTTGGATCACTGCAAACTCCGCCTCCTGAATTCAAGAAATTTTCCCACCTCAGCCTCCTGAGTAGCTAGGATTACAGGCATGTGCCACCACGCCTGGCTAATTTTTTAATTTTTAGTAGAGATGGGGTTTTGCCATGTTGGCCAGGCTGGTCTCGAACTCCTGACCTCAAGTGATCCACCTGCCTTGGTATCCCAAAGTGCTGGGATTACAGGTGTGGGCCAGCATACCCAGCTGAATCCTGTTTTGTAAAATCAAATTTTCCAATATATCTTTGACCGGGGAATTTAATCCATTTACATTCAAAGTAATTGTCTATATGGAAGGACTTACTATTGCAATTTTGTTAATTGTTTCCGTATATCTTACAGCTTTTTGTTCTTTTTCTCTCTTACTGCTTTCCTTTTATTTTTGGTTGATTTTTCTATACTGGCATGCTTTGATTTCCTTCTCATTTCCTTTTGTGTATATTCTACAGATATTTTCTCTATAATTACCACTGTAATTACATATAACATCTTAGAGTTATAAGACTATTTTAAACTAATAAATTAATTTCAATGTCATACAAAAACTCTAGTACTAAATGCCCAATCTCTCATTTGTTATTGCTGTCATAAATTATGTCTTCATAGGTTGTATACCCATTAACATAGATTTATAGTTTTCTAATGTTTTTGTAATTTAAATTGTATATAATAATTAAAAGTGAAGGTATGCAATAAAATTACAGTAATAAAGTTTACTATGTCTATGAGTTTACCTTTATCAGAAAACTTTATATTTTTTAATGACTTTGTGCTACTGTCTACTATCCTTTTACTTCACCTTGAGGAATTTACTA
The DNA here is from genome assembly GCF_047675955.1 of Chlorocebus sabaeus. Classification (NCBI taxonomy): domain Eukaryota; kingdom Metazoa; phylum Chordata; class Mammalia; order Primates; family Cercopithecidae; genus Chlorocebus; species Chlorocebus sabaeus. The sequence goes on along the minus strand of NC_132911.1, from coordinate 25,207,151 downwards.
TTAGCATTTCTTGCCAGGCAGATCTAGTGATAATGAACTCCCTTTGTTTTTGTTTACCTGAATAAGTCTTAATTTCTTTTTTAGTTTTAAAGAGCAGTTTGCTGGACACAATATTCTTAGTTGACAGGGTTTTTTGGAGGTATTTTTGTTTTTCCTTTTTTCTTTCAGCACTCTGAGTATAATATGCTACTTCCTCTAGCCTTCAAAGTTTCTGCTGATAAATTCACTAGTAATTTTATCAAAGTTCTCTTTTATGTGATGGGTTGCTTTTCTTATGCTGGTTTCAAGATTCTCTCTTTGTCTTTGATGTTCCACAGTTTGATTATATCTAGGTGTGGGTCTTTTCGGATTTATCTTTGTTGGAATCTTTGAGCTTCTTAAATTTGTATGTCCATTTTTTCCTTCAATTTGGGAGACATTTGGCCCTTATTCCTCCAGTTAGGAGCTCTGGCTTTTTCTCTCTTCTCCTTCTGGAATTTCTACAGTAAGTATATTGAGCTGCTTGATAGTGCCCCATAAGTTCCTTGGGTTCTCTTCACTTCCTTCGTTCTTTTTTTCTTTTTGTTCCTCTGACTCGAGGATTTCAAATAACCTGTCTTCAAGTTCAATGATTTCTTCTTCTGCATTATCAAGTCTGTTGTTGAACCTTTTGGGTGATATTTTGAGGTCACTTATTATGGTTTTTAGCACTAGAATTTCTGTTTGGTGTTTTTAAAATAGTTTCTATCTCTTTGTTGATAGTCTCAATTTATGCATGTGTCATTTACTGGATTTCATTTAGTCATCTATCTGTATTCTCTTTCAGCTCATTGAGCATATTTATGTCAGTTATTTTAAATTATTTGTCAGCAAGCCCATATGTTTTCATTTCTTTAGGGTTGGCTTCTGAAGTGTTATTTTGGCCCTCTGATTGGGCCATAAATCTTTGTTTCTTTGTGTGCCTTGTGATTTTTGTTGTGCTGATGATGTTGTTAAGACATGGACATTCAAAACAACAACCACTTTTCATGAACTTTATACTCTGGCTTCATGCAAAAGACTTTCACTGATCAGACCAGCTAGAGTTTATTTTAGGATCTTTCAAACTCTGAGAATGTGTCTTCTCTGGGCATGTACATAAGCTTTTAGTCCTGTGAAATTCCCATTGCAGGTTGTCCTTGCTTCTTTTCAGAAGTCTGTAATCTCTTGCTCCCTCTGGCACCTGCCTGTGGAACTGCAGCTCAAATGTGCCACTATTACTGAACCTGTTTTCAGCAGCTTGCAAACAAGTCCACAAATTCAATCAGCCCTCTGAGCCAACTGAGATAAGATACCAATTCTTGAGGCAGCTCCCAGATGAGCCAGACTGTTATACACATGGTCCTCTCCTTCGTTTTTATTCAAAGAGAGGATCCCTGGTGTGGGGAGTTTCCTTCCAGTTGTGTTGCATTAGGTCAAATGGGGGCAGAGCACAGATGAGCATACAAAGTGCTATGAACTTCCCTAACCCTTTATCTGAAATCCCTTCCTGTTGTATGTTGGTCAGGGTGCTTAGACTTCTCAAGTAGTCTCCAGAGTTCTCACAAAAATATTTTGGTCCACATATTTTTGCTAACTTTGCGTCTCTGTGAAGCTTCCTAGTCTGCATCTCTAAATGTGTGTTATTTTAATAGTCAGAATAAACTATTACATTTTCTAAAAGAGGTGATTTTTCATTTAATGGTTATCTCTCCCCTTTTCACTCCCAAAGCACTTGGCTTTAATCTTTCTCATATTTATCACATTCTGCCTTTATAGTCACCTTTGAAATGTGTTGAATCTCTCCTCTAGGGTGTCAGGCACCCTGAACTGTGTGTGTATTGTAGGTTTGTGTCTTTTAAGTGAAAAATAAAATAAAACAAAGTGAAGGGACTTCAAATAACAAGTCAAGGAAAGTAGTGGATTGAGGAAAAATAAATGTTCCTGGCATAGAATATGATAAATTAAAGAATGAAAGACTTGGTGATCAAGAGTAGATAAATCTGAAGGAGCTAAGGGAAGGCGATAGAGGACCCAGAGAAGTCTGGCAGAGACCAACAAAGGAGTAGGGGGGAAAATCACCATTTTAGTTTGCAACTGGCAAAGGTCTAGGAGTATTAGGATGCTCATAAATGTTGTCTACACATTTGAACTTTAATTGACACAGAAACATGAGGACTGCAGCTTCACGGTGCTTTAAAAATCAAGTCTATGCCCGGGTGTGGTGGCTCATGCCTGTAATCCCTGCACTTGGGGAGGCCAATGCGAGCAGATCACCTAACATCAGGAGTTCAAGACTAGCCTGACCAACATGGAGAAACCCCTTCTCTACTAAAAATACAAAAATTAGCTGGGCATAGTGGCACGCACCTGTAGTCCCAGCTACTCGGGAGGCTGAGGTAGGAGAATCGCTTGAACCCAGGAGGTGGAGGTTGCAGTGAGCAGAGGTTGCGCCACTGCACTCCAGCCCGGGCGACAGAGCGAGACTCCGTCTGAAAAAAAAAAAAAAAATTGCTTACATGGGAAATGTTAAGACACATTGACATAAAAAAAAATAAATGTATTGGACTTTCACAGATTTACATAAACAATTGCATGCTGACCACCAGTCCATTGAACAGGAGCCCTGTTTTATTTTCTGTTTCCTGGTATTGAGTACTGAAACTCAATTAAAAAATAATACAAGTAAAGAGGGAAGACAAAACGAAAGAACCCAGTGTGAAACTTGCTTGGTTTTCAGGCCTCAGTGAAGGAATTGCGTCCCAGGGTTCAGGACCACCAAGATCACCTGCAGAGCCATTTGACTCAGTAGAGTTAGAGGGAAAGAAAGCCATCCTTGTTCTTTAGCAAGTAGGGATACAGAAATAATAGTTACTAACCATCCTGCTGCCTGAGAAACACATTAACACATACACTAACATGCGCACCTCTGATTTGTAAGAGCTCAACTCCTAATTAACTGACAGTGAGCCAAGTTAAACGCTAAGCCAATTCTTTGAACATTCACTATAACTACCCCAGTGTCCTTTACTAAGCCTCAGACGGCTGATTTTCAAATTGGTGGGAAAAAGTCTGTTTGGAGATTTTGGTAGTGGTGGTGGTAATTTGGTTTGTTTTAACAATGGCATGTTTTAACCTCAATGGCCAGTCCTACCCAAAGGGAAATGGATCATGGCATTACTCTTAAAAATGACCTGAGCTATTAGCCTAATGATGGAGGAGGGCAATGCACTAGACATGATGAATCAAAAACAACCACATGAATGCTGGCAACACAGTCAGGAAACAAAAGAACGCAGCTGTAAACATGAACCAGAAGGCTTCATAACTAACAACACCTTTAAATGTCTGGATTGTTGCGATTGGTTTAAATCTGGCTAACATTTGGCCTCGCTTATTATAACTGAAATGTTATCTATAGATGCAATCTCTCTTGTATTTCAAAATGTTGTTTGTAAAGCCAGATATGAATCCATCAGAGACTCTTTCATATCTTGCAGAGGAAAAGTTCAAATGCACGAGTCTCTGTAATAAAGCCTACCCAGATATAATAAATGGGGCTGTCAGATTCATTCTCACTTGAGACACCAACTGTAGCTAATATTACTCGATATGCAGATGTTTTCTGTCTCTTTCTCTCAGACAAAAAAAAAAGGAGCATTTAAATGGAATAATGATAAATTAGTATCAATATGAAAAGACTCTGCTACAGTGTGGCAAAGGGCTCAATAGGTCAAGGCTTAGGGACACATGTGAGCAACGGAGTCCTCACCTCTGTGCTAAAGGGGCTCAGGAATTTATTAGCTGAACTATTCACTCTGCTCAGGACCACACAACACTATTTTTAAAAAAGAAAATAAAGCCCTGAACTATACTACAACTTCTGGTGGGAGAGACAAGGTCCCCCGCAGTTCCTGAAACACTGCACTGCATTGCACACCGATAGAAATGAACGGCTTAATCGCAAACAAAAGTACTAACACAAGTCCATCAAAGGGGTGAAAAATAGAAAAGCAAATCCTGACAATTCTTTATCCCAATGCCAGAGCCGATACTCATTCTTAACAATTCCGCTGTCCTGGACGCACCGCCAGGCTGCCTTCTGGAATTTCGTTCCACAGCACCAGCAAATAGTCACCTTCACATTTGTTTCCATTTAAGTTCCCCCCGCCTCTCTTGCCTTCTTGCCAACTTGTGTGCAGGTACACAGCACTGCGGAGGAATGTGGGAAAATGTCACTTCACTGCTTTTCAAAAAAGGAAGAAAAGAAAAGCTAATGATAGGAGCAAAGGGCAAAGGTTCTAATGGGACATCTCCCTAAATGATGAGGCATTTCTTCCTAGAGAACACTTGGGAAGCTCTTACAAAGTGTCTCCTGGTGGTAATCAAATGCTCTCTGAAGTCCTTAGGACCTGGAGTCTGTAAACCTGGAGCACAGCATTTTATTATGCTTCTGAGAGTTTACTTTGGACAAATAAACTCCATGGTGGGAGGGAGATTTAAGTCACATAGTGCTATAATACACAGTCTGCAAATGAATGTCCTGAGTGGGCAGTGGTTTAGGTATTTATTTATTCACATATATGTTATTAGTGGAAGTCAGAAACTAGAAGATAACCATAGAAAGTGAACCAAGTATTTATTCTATTCATCAGGACTCTCTAAATGGCTACACACTCAACCTCCAGTTTTCCATGGAAATAGTCTGCATACCCACCATATTATATAATTCATCACAAAACAGCTATTCCTCCTTCTCTGTCTCAAAGTTTATCTCCTTAATTAAATTGAATTAGGCCAATATAAAAGATTGCCATATCTCAGCACCCACCAAATTCTCGGCTGAGAAAGGCAACAGAGGGTGTTACCACGATGGAGAGGCCAAGCTGATTCAGGGAATTGCCAGAGAGGATTCGTTAGGTAGGAGGATCTGACGTACTAGATTTGCAGTTTAAAGTTCTATGGCTTCTAAGAATTGAGAGGAGTAAAGGAAGTTGGAATTGGTGCTTCTGGACTCTCTTCCCCTCCTCATCTCCTGCAAACTCAGGAATAGTCACTCAATGTGCTTATGAACTTCCAAGTTCCTGAGTCCAGCTTGCTGCTAACACAGTGCGCTGCCGAGGTCTTTCTCTCATTCATTGATCAGCCAAGGGGAGGAAGGGGAGATACATCCAACTAAACTAAGCCCAGAAGTGGAATGAAACAGCTGGTGACATGTCCTACCTCCACGCTTCTCCTTGGGCGCACTGTCACCCATTTCCAGGCACATCCTCTGTGCTGTGCAGCCGTGACCAGTCTTACTTTGCCCTCTTCACTGCGGATCTGTGATGCTCCAGCTGCAAATGCACAGCCTGTTCTGCTCCTTTCCTTTCCAGGACCTTCCCTCCACACTTCCCCTTCCAAGGGACCTCAGATTGATTTCCTTTACACAAGGCAGTTGGTGGCTTTATAAAAAACAAAATGCATGTGTGTCATCCTGTGCAAAGGGCCAGCAGGGCAGTAGGAGTCCTTGTCTAATGTAAGGGCCTGAGTCTGGCCCTTCTGTAACAGTCAGGGTTTCCTGATGGGCCCCAGGTATGCAGGGGTTCCTCTGCTGTAAAATAGAAGTGGTAACAATACCTCCTCCCAGCTGTAGATGGTTCCAGCACCATTGTGATCGGATTCAACTCCTGGCTGCCACATTTAATAACTATGTGACCTTAAGCACATTATTTGGGCTTTCTGGCCTTAGCTTGCTCGTATGCAAAATGAGTTGGTAATAGTACCTACCTCATCAGGTTATTGTGAGGATTAAATTACCTGGTTCAAGTAAAGCACCTAGAATGGAACTTGTCAGAGCAAACGCTAGGTAAATGTTGGCTGATGGAATTTTTCCTTGGACTTGTATAGTTTTCCAAGAAGATAACATGAGTGAAATTGCTTTATAAGCCATGTACAAGTATAGGCCCTTGTACTCTCTACTCCTTGAAGCTGAATTTGAGGTAAGTCCACAGGTTCTTGAAAATGCAGGAAGACCCTCATTGTCACTGTTTTCAACAGTGACTTGCATCTCACAAATGGATCCCAAGGCTACCTGGAGGAGAGGTTTTCCCTGGAGCTGATGACAGAAAATAAAGGTTCCTGCTGTCATGTAGCATTGACCACAAGTTCCACAGGCTTACCACCTATGTCATTTCTTACTTGAACAAGAACTTTACTACTCTCATCTTATAGATAAGAGTTGAGTATACCTTAGGCCTATACTCACTATCTCATCTTATAGATAGTGAGTATAGGCCTAAGGTAACCTATTCACAGGTAAAATAATGATGCAGGCCAAGCATGTCTTCATCACTTTCTTATTTTCTTCCTCTCTATGTTAAAAACATATTCTTCCATGTTCCCCTTCCCTTCCATATCTCAGTGCATCTTCATAAGCCAGAGTCTAACTGGTAAAGAATTTAGACTTCAGATAAGCAGACTTATACTAAGAAGTGGGTGGCTAACGGCATCCTCTTCTTCCCACAGGATTTATATTCTAAGAGAAGTCCATTGACAGAGCAGGACAATGTCTAACCAAACAACCCTTGACACTCAGAAAACCAATTCATTAAAATGAATCAGAGGGTACTTTTAAGCTGACCAACGTCCCAGTTTGCGTGGGGCTGAGGAAGGTGCCCATGACGTGGGATTTTCAATCTGAAGAGGGATAAGTTGGCCACCCTGCTTGCCAGGCACACACTCTGCTTCCTGATGAAGCCAACTTCTCTTCGGTGGCTGGTAGTGGTTAACAACCTGCTTCTTTGCAATTTGACTTGCACAGCTACTGTTTGATCTGCTGAAACCATCTCTACACCCCCTTCTCCACACCATTGTGGCCTATGAGTTGCTCGTCATTCTTCAGAATGTAGCTCAGTGGTAATGACATTGGGGAAACCTTTCACGCCCACTCCACCTCAGCTCCAGTGGAGTTTCCTGATTATATGTTTTCGGGGCACCCTGGACATTTTCTCCCTAACACCTGAACTGTGATAACAGCTTAGAAAAATCTGTTTATTTGCTTGTGATTATTTCAGGAATGGCTTCCCCATGAGTCTGCAGGCTTCTTGAGAATAAGGACAAAGAGAATAATAAGTCATCCATTGATTATGGTGTGAGGCAGTTGAAGGAATCAGATTCTCCTGGTGACCAACACAAAGTAACAAAAGGAGTGACGCTCAATGTCTTTATAGGCAGGAGCTCCCAAGGTTAGATATTTAAAATCTCCCAGTCAAACCTCCACCAGCAAGGACTGCTCGGGCCCTTCTCAGTTCAGCTCATATGCACTCCTGAGTGTCTCTCACCAAGGCAAGCTGAATTTCCAGGGTGAGTGACCCCAGTCCAGATCTGCAGGCCTGGGGCTCCTCTGGCTGAGCCACCCCTGTTCCAGCCACTGCTCCGGGTGAGAGCACCCCAAGGCTCTCCAAAGGTCTTACTGTGAGGTGGTTGCCTGAAACCATGCATGAGTGAAATAACTGATAAACTAAATGAAGGGGAGGTGGCTCAAAAGGAAACACTTCTTCCCTGCACCCTCACCCTCGCTTAAATTTACTCTCCTCTAAAATATACCCTTTGACCCCATAACATCATTCCTACGAACCTATTCCAAGACAGGCAACCAGATTTATGCACTAAGAGCATGGAGAGAAAGGGCTCTATTTCTTTATCTTGTTTGCAACTCTTCTCACCAGATACAGGCATCTAATAGCAATTTACTCAATTACTTACACAGTACAATAACCACATATGAAATCTCTCGGTATCCATGCCTGGAAAAAAACCTGAGAACTCAAAGTGTTTACAGACAGTCATTTGGGGTGAGTGAGGCTTGCATAAATGTTTTCTTCTTTCTGCTCTTTCCAAATTGTATATAATGTGCATGACACATTCTATTAAAAAATAAATGAATGAATACAGAATGTGCAGAACCCTTGGTGATACTTGATTTAAAGCTATGGCAGTAGATGGATGTCTAGGGCAGCAAGACAAGGGGATGCTAATTAGAGTCTCACACAGCCCCTTGCTGTTGCTGACCCTAGCCCAGCCTCCTGGGGTCCTGCTGCCCAGACATAGCTGACCTCATCTTCAGGACAAGCTTCTTCCTCTCCAAGTCCCCTCTCCCCTTTCCCACAACCATGCAAAGAAAAGAAATACATACATTGAAAAACACTGCCCACTTCACAATTATTTGGGGGATGGGTCTTATTTGCATCCAACTCTGCAGGAGTAAAACGTGGTCATACGGTGAAAGTCAAAAATACAGGAGAAAGTATTCTTCAAGGTAAGGTCAACACTCCTGCAACTCATTTGTCAAAGGACACATGGTAACTGACTTCAGGAAATACAAGAACTGCTTGAAAAAAAGAAAAGACTATTCATTTCCAGATCTTGCTAGGAAAGGTCATTTTAAAACCCTTGAGCCAGAAGGAACAGACGTATATAAACAAAAGACTGAATTGTATTCTAGATCCATTCATTATTGCTGTTTATCCTGCACGTAACCCTCAGCTTCCAGTAGTCCTCAATATTTGTTTCTGAATATCCCAGGGAATGAAACCAACTAATATTCTCTTTCTTCATTGCCAGATTAAGAAAGTGAAAGTTTGTCTTTTTTCTAGAAATATGCAAGGACCCAGAAAGCTTTGAAAATCTAATTTAGAGCCATTTAGACTCCAGGACTTACAGCCCTTATTTAATTAACATTTATGGAACACCTGTTATGGGGAGGGTATCCTGGAAGGATAAAAAGATGGTTAATACGCAATTCCCACCCTCAAGAAATTTTTCAGTCCCGCAGGGCGACCGTCTGGTGGGACAGCTGGGAGCAGCAGGGAGAGAATATGCCCAGGTGAGCTTGAAGAGATCTGGTCTCCAAATGCTTTCTGGCCCCTGTATCGGCTCACTGAGAAACATTCGTTCAGTCCTGTCACCACTGAAGGGCTTGGTTTTGTCGGCTATAAAATCAAAACTAAGAGTCATTGCCCTACCACCTTCCCTGGGACTGCTACCAGGGAAGCAAATGAGATGCTGGGTAAGAAAGCTCCTGACTAAAGCATACGATGGTCCTATTAACACTGTGAGACCCTCAACTCCTACAACTATTTAAAACGGCTGCAAAAGGGCTTTTCTTGTTGCTTATGGATGTTGTCGTCCTCATAGAATGTTTTTGAATGTAAGACAGTTGAGCACCACGAGGAAGAGAATAAATGACATCTTCCCTGCGACAATTTTCCCTCCTGAGTAGGTGTCAGTGTGCGTAACGGTTTCTGTCTTTGGCCATCACCTTTTCTTTTATGAAAATGCCTTTTATTTTAAGAGTAAAGGAATTTACAAGTCATCGACTGTGGTCCCCGGAGAAACTTCAACAAGGTGGTTTGAGGAAGAAATTTTTGTGTCATTTTCTTCTAAATGTCTCTTTCTGAACACTAAAAGGACTCAGTTCAAGGACATAACAGTGAAGTATTGACTGTTTGCGCAACTCAAAACTGGTTTGAAAATGGTGGAAAAAGAAGACTTATTAATTCAGTGGTTTATTGAAATTCCCCAAACATTCTATTTCACCTTACCGAAATCTACAAGTTCAGCTTTTTTTCTTTGAGAATTTTTTATTTAAATAAAAATGTAGGATTTGGCTAGATTAAGGCAACTCAATTTCAACCTTTGTTTTTAACTGTTTTAGCTTCTGTGTTCATTCCTTGATTGGTTTATTCTTGATTTGAGCTGATCAGCAGATGTGGTAATGTAAAAGGAAAACAGGGTGCTGGCCAGATCTTTAGTTGTCTTCCAGGGCATCCTAAGCCCCAGCCTTCAACTTCTATATCTCCCTGCATGGCCCCCACATTATAACACACAAAGTTCCCCACTTCCACTACCACCACCCACCCCTGGGCATCAAATATACGTTTTCCCCACCTCTGCGCATTCGCTTGTCTTACCCCCTTGGCTTGCAAATACCCTTTCCTACCACATTCATCTGTCAAATCCTATTGCATATCAAAGGTCAGCACAAATGCCTCCCCCATCTGGTCTTCCCAGGTTACTCCAAATTGACATCAATGTTCGCTAATCTGTGTTCCCATCACTCTTTCTTTGCAATTCTCCGATCAACTATTGCATTCTGCCCAGTTTAAACTATTTCTTTATATGCTTAGTGGAGAGTCATGCTGGAAACTGAACCTGTGTTTGTTTTTCACCGAGTTAGCAAGAGGGGTCCTGGGGATTATCCCTGAGCATTCTTTGGAAAGTGACTCATCCCTGTGATAGAGAAGGCTTTCCTTCAAGTGAAAGGAAGCCATTGTTTTGTGTTTCTGATGGCTAGGAACATCTTTGAGGAAAGGCGTTTATTTAAGGGAAGTAGGAAGTGGGTGGAGTGGCTGGTGAGAAACCTTGGCATTTCTCGGGTTGAAAGGCAGCGTCCATCCATGAGCCTGGCAGAGGGCTGACTCCTGCACCTCCTGGCACAGCTCCCCGAGGTGAGGAGGAGGACTGTATAGAACCCAAAGGGCTGAGCACTGAGGGCTGTCCTCTAGAAACCCAATGAGAACAGGCCACAGGGGATAATTTAGGAAGTGGAATCAGCTGGGACTTACCCTCCTGAAAAAAGCTACTATGCCCATTCAACAGTGGCACCATGTGGCAGCGAGGGGCAACGGCAGGGGCAGCCCAAGAACAGACCCGGACTCTTACCTGTTTGCAGGAGGGGTCACAAGGATCTGCTTTATTAGAGAAGCTTTATTCATTGTATTTATATATTTATTTATTATTTTTAGAGACAGGATCTCACGTTACCTAGGCTGGAGTGCAGTGGTGCAGTTCTAACTCATTGCAGCCTCCAACTCCTGGGCTCAAACAAGCCTCCAGCCTTAGCCTCCCCAGTAGCTAGGACTATAGGCATGTGCCACTATTTTTTTTTTTAATATTTTCGTAGAGAGAGGATCTCACTGTGTTGCCCAGGCTGATGTCAAACTCCTGGCCTCAAGTGATCCTCCTGCCTCAGCCTCCCAAAGCACTGGGACTACAGGCATGAGCCACTGCACCCAGCCTTGGAGGAGTTTTCTTTAGGTGGTTCTAAGGATGGAGCAAGAGAGCCGTACGAGGGTGATATTGGACTTCTGACAAAGTTAGTGGGAGGTAGGGAAAGAGACAGGAGAGGATTTTAATTTAACTGGAGAAATTAACAAAGAATTATGGAAAAGTCTTAAATCCCCTACTAAGTTGCAAGCTCCTGGAGGACAGAGACCATTTTCATCTCAGTGCCTTGGATGCAAACAAAGCACTGACTTGACTACATTAAGTATTTTTACTTTGCATATATTTGAGGACTAAATAAATGAGACCATAGACTCTGGAAGAATGGGATGATTGATTTAACCACTTTCAGCATGGGCTATCCCCAAATGTTGTTTACTTATCTTTGAAGCAATTGTTTTGCTTCTCCTTGGATGGGCACCCACACATGCATACACACACATGTGCACACATACACACATACACATACACACACATGTTTAGTCAAAGATCAGCCAGTTGGTCTACAAAGATATTGTCCATGATCCTCTAGGATTTAAACTTTGCTGAATTTTGTGAAGTTTACTAGGACATAGTTTTCTGCTTCTGAAGACCTGGCCTGCTAAGTCATCCCCGACCTACTAAAGGTCCCCAAACAGTAACCCAGTTCAACTGACTTGGGTTCTGGCCAAGCTAGAGTCCCTGATTCTTGGCACCTGTCATTCCCCACTTTATTCTGCATCAGACTCAACAGCATTCTCTCCTTCTTTATAAGCTACAGTGATACATTCAGTTCATGAATATGTGCTTCCACATCCTTCCAGAGAGTTAATTTTCACCCAGGATGGCAAAGTTTTAGGTGAAAATGTCTTCCCTTCCTCTGCATTTTGTACACTTATACCTCCTTAACTGATAGCCTCAATCGGTGAGCAAAACTATTTTCAAGTAGATGAGAGAAGTGGGGCTTGAAATATAGAATATATCGTCATCTCCTCTTTCATGATAAAGAGCTGTTATGGTCATTTATTGTTCCCATGTTCCAAAATCTAAAACGGCTTTACAGATGTTCTCCAGCCCAGCTTCCTAACAGCTGTGCAGGGAAGGCAGGGCGCAGAGTTACCAGCTCCATTTTGCAGATGAGAATAGTTATGGGAGGCCCAAGGGGCATGGACTTGACGTTTTTAGGACGTTGTGATTATACTTTATTAGCCTTTACTCATAACATACTGGAGCAGCAGGCAAACAGCACGTGTCAATGTCCAGCACGAGGCCATTCCATGAAGTCGGTGAGAGCTAGAAACAGAACCCAAGATTTGGGGACTTTCTATCTCAAGTTGCATTCGCTATTTTCCTAAGTTAAAGAGGTAGGCATAAAATCACAAATACATACAGATACACCCAGAAACAAGAATACTGAGGAACCCACAGAGGTATATGTGAATACAAGGCAATAGAGCAATTTGCTTTATTTTCAAAAAGCAAAGCAGCTCACTCTGCCTTTCTGGTCTCTTTTGTGACAACTGACCTCAATCCAGTGGGCCACCCTAAAGACATGGTCCCTCCACAGGGACTGTTTGTCTTCTGGGCTCCTCGAGTCTCTAATGAATGTAAAGTAGGACTGTTCTCTTGTTGCATGTCATTGGAGTCTATCCAAATAGGAATCAGGGAGGAAAAAAAAAAGTAATAGAACATTATGCTGGGATTTCCATATCAACACTTCAGAGATAGTTAAATGTTATCTCAATTTTTTCCTAAATGAAGTCTAATACCTTGAGGTATTTCCCGAGGTGCATTGTCTATTGTCTATATGAGCACTGGGTACTTCAAAGGCCGGGTTTGGGTTGCGCTGTGCAGCTGGTTGGAAAACTGCATTAACCTACGTCCCAAGGTGAAAACAGCAAAGCTCCCTGGAAACGTGTGGGAAAATGCCCCGTTTCTAATTATTTTCCCCTTCCTTCCTTGGTACTTGGCACTCATACTGCACACCAACTTGAGGAGCATTTCCAGGGAATCGTGCCTACCTCCACTCACCCCACATCATTTAAAACCCACCCAGACTGGGACAGCTCTGCAGAGCCGGCCAAGACTCTCTGGTATCCACAGGTCAGAGGCAGAGGACCCCGCTGCAGCTTTGAGAAAATGCCCAAGTACTGTATGGCTGTCTTATTCTAGATGTCCTATCAGTCTTTGGCAGGGTGATAAACTCAAGCACTAGGTCTAGGACACTGCTCTCGAATCATCAGTGAGGGTTTGGAATTGAAGTAGCTATTTACTTCCCCTTAGATAGAGTGCCTGCAATCAGGTTACCCCGTAATCTGACGAGAAGCCGTCCTTTAGGTGTGTTTCAACTGACATGAAAATGCCAACATACTCTTCCGCTCAGGAATCCTGCTTTTCATCTAGGACTAGGGCTGTTCAATGTAGCCAGGCTGAAGAGTACCATGTTTTCGGCCAGGCGTTGTGGCTCACACCTGCAATCCCAGCACTTTGGGAGGCTGAGGTAGAGAGATTGCTTGAGGCCAGGACTTTGAGACCAGCCTGGGCAACATGGCAAGACCTTATCGCTATTTAAAAAAAAAAAAAAAGAAGAAGAAGAAGAAGAAGATCATGTTTTAAAAGGAGATTGAGGCCAGGTACAATGGCTCACGCCTATAGCCCCAGCACTTTGGGAGGCCGGAGCGAGTAGATCACCTGAGCTCAGGAGTTAAAGACCAGTTTGGGTGACATGGCGAAACCCCGTCTCTACAAAAAATACAAAAATTAACAAGGGGTGATGCCATGCGCCTCTAGTCCCAGCTACTTGGGAGGCTGAGGCAGGAGAATCACTTGAACCCAGGAGGTTGAGGCTGCAGTGAGCCGTGTTCATGCCACTATACTCCAGCCTGGGCCACAAAGTGAGACCCTGTCTCAAAAAAGGGAAAAAGGAGGTTGAGCACAGTGGCTCACACCTGTAATTCCAGCACTTTGGAAGGCTGAGGAGGGTGGATCACCTGAGGTCAGGAGTTTGAGACCAGCCTGGCCAACATGGGAAAAACCTGTCTCTACTAACGATACAAAAATTAGCCAGGTGTGGTGGCAGGCGCTTGTAATCCCAGCTACTCGGGAGGCTGAGACATGAGAATCACTTGAACCTGGGAGGTGAAGATTGCAGTGAGTCAAGATCACGCCACTGCACTCCAGCCTGGGCGACAGAGCAACACTCTGTCTCAAAAGAAAAAAAAAAAAGAAAAAAGTAGACTGAAATGCAAAGTAACTCAGGAAATGATACACACCTAGGTATAATTTGGCTCTTTTTTCACTTCCTTAACCATTCTTGGTGATTTAATTTAGCCTTAATCTATCTTCTTCGGTTTTCATTAAAATGCTTTTTCCTCACTCACCTTAAAACATTCTCTTCTAATTCAGTCTTTTCTGGGAAAGAAATGTATCAAGCCTGTTTGGGACGAGAGTCCTGTCTGGTGCACGTCCTCCACTGTCAGAGCCAATCTCTGCTGCCCCAGGTCCTCTGGCCAGGCTGCTGGAGAAGGGCTGGTTTAATTGGTAGTCAGGACAGGCATCATCATCCCTACCAGCAGAGCTGCCATCTCCTGCCAGGGAGGACGCAGAAAGCCACCGCCTTGCCCATATTTGCCATTATCAAAGTCTTCCCTCTTTTTTATAATCAAAAGGAAAGATTTTTCTGCTCTCAGATTGAACAGGTTTTCGAAGAGAAGCCAACAGTGGTTTCATCATCGCACCCTGAAGCAAACATTTCAGAAAAGTTTCCTCTTGCCCTTTGTTGGTTGCAAAACAAACACCAGAGGTCAATTGCTGCTTTCTCTGGCAACCTTAGCATACAGATGCCCTCGGCCAGCACTTACCCTCATGTTTCAGATGAGGTGGAGACCTTCTCCTGCCAGGGATCCTGTGAGCCCAGTCCTTGACAGCATTGCAGGATTTTAAGAAGGTTTCTATGTTACTTTAATAAAAAGCAGCAGGTTAATAAATCTATCCTTCTGCCAGGGAGAAAAATTTACTTTGTGTCTCTCAGAAAGAAGCCTTATCTCAAGTTGATAAAAGGAACCTAGGAATGTTCTAGTAGATCAGCACCATGGACGTCCCCATCTCCACCACCCCCACACACTGCTCACTGTCTCACCCATTTAGTATGGGCTTGTGGAAGCGGAGAGGGACACGTAAGAAATGTTCTAGGCCGGACACAGTGGCTCACAACTGTAATCTCAGCACTTTGGGAAGCCAAGACAGGCGGATCACCTGATGTCAGGAGTTCGAGACCAGCCTGGCCAACATGGCGAAACCCCATCTCTACTAAGAATATAAAAAATTAGCCAAGCATAGTGGTGCATGCCTGTAGTCCCAGCTCCTCAGGAGGCTGAGGCACAAGAATCGCTTGAACCTGGGAGGTGAAGGTTCCAGTGAACCGAGATTACACCACTGCACCCCAGCCTGGGTGACAGAGTGAGACTCCGTCTCAAAAAAAAAAAAGAAAAGAAAAGAAAAGAAATGTTCTAGGTCATAAGAAAAAATCTGGCCACCAGAAAACTCCAACTTTCATATGATATAAATAATAGAGACATAAAATTATTTTGCCAAAATTTCATCATGCAAAAGCTATTTAGCACCCTGGTAAAATCGTGGTGAGGAAAGTGTCCAAGTGGTCTCACTGTGTTGTCTGATATTCTATTAGAAAATAAGGATTAACTGGAGTCCTTTGTAAAAATAGATTAAAATGGAAACCAAAAAACATGGGACTTCCTAGGGTCTGTGATAAAATTGCTACTGATTCTGACAAACTGTTAAGAGAAAAAATGTTGGCAGATGCAGTGGCTCACGCCTATAATCCCAGCACTTTGGGAGGTTGAAGCAGGAGGGTCACATGAGACCAGGAGTTCAAGATCAGCCTGGACAACATAGTGAGACCCCATCTCTGCAAAAAATTAACAAATTAGCCAAGTGACAGCGTGTTCCTGTAATCCTAGCTACATGGGAGTCTGAGGCAGAAGGATTGCTTGAGCTCAGGAGTTACAGGCTGCAGTGAGCTATGACTACACCACTATACTTCAGCCTGGGCAACACAGTGACACCCTGTCTCTAAGAACAAAAAAAATTTATATTTATTTATAAAATATAAATTTATAAAATATATATATTCCCTTCTGATTAGAAAAAGCAAAGCACCCAGCTCTGTTTTCTGCCTCACCCCACAGTTGCCAGGCTGAGTAGAAAGCTGGGGACAAAAGTGGGTGGCCATGGAGAGCTGAACCTTGGCTTCCGGAGTCTCTGGTAGGAGATCCGCCTTTTCTCAAAGAGAAAAACTGCCCGTAGAACAAGGCCTAATTCTCCCTGAAGTACCTAGGCATCTTCCCAGCAGGCTGAAGATGCCCCACTCTTCAGGTGTGGCCCTGTATCTAAGGTCTGGCCAGAAATGACCTGAGAGAAGATGTGAGCTCCATGAGAGAGGGAGAGAAAGAACCACAGTGGGAGCACTAGGATCGAATCCCAAGACCCAGAGCTTTCCAGAAGTCAGTCCATTGCTCATCCCAATCACGGAAGGGCTCACATGCAAAAAACGTGCACAATTTACATACCTCTCACCAAAGAGTAGTGACTCCAGAGCGGGCATCTGCAAAGCAAGAG
Source organism: Chlorocebus sabaeus (assembly GCF_047675955.1). Lineage (NCBI taxonomy): Eukaryota > Metazoa > Chordata > Mammalia > Primates > Cercopithecidae > Chlorocebus > Chlorocebus sabaeus. The sequence continues at coordinate 25,190,492 of NC_132911.1, read as the reverse complement.
TATGTGTTTTGGAGTACTTCGCTTTATCTAAAGGAATGCAGAAATGTCTCCTTCTACCTCCTCTCTTCCCAATCCTTTCTGTTTCATTCTCCTTTTTTTCCTTTCTTCCTTCAGTCTTCTTCCAACTCCCCTCTAAGATTTGAGCTTCAGAAAACAGGAGAGGACTCTGATAAGGTTTGGGAAGAAAACTCTTCCAATTTCTGGTCCTGGCCATGGAGCCCGAAGGATTTTTGAGGCATTAAGTAATTGACCTCTCACCACCTCCGAGTGTTAAGGGACACGTGCTACTGTTATCTCCCATTTTATAGTCAGCACAACAGAGGCAAACCAAGGTTTAGAGACTTGCCCCAAGTACCAGGGTCAATAAACACGCAAGAAACACATGCTCCCTTCTGTACTCACTATTCACTTCCAATAGCCTCATTTATTGTCAAATGCATGCTTGTTTGGTTAGTTTTAATCCCCATGCTATTAACATGGGAGCCTGGAACATGTTGGCTTCTTAACAGCTCCCAGAACCACAATCATTTAGGTTGGAAAGTAAACAGCATCTTATCCGTAAGAGGGTAGACGGGAGGTCAGCGGAGAGGGAGGCTGCTGCTGTGGATGGCCAACAAGGCGGGCTGGCTGCACCAGCTCTCACTGATCAGGCCACGCAACTCAGTTGGGGCTCTGGTCTGAGATGTGCTCACTGATCTTTCCATTGTCTCCATCGTCCAGATCAGCTCCAGGTTCCAGTGATAGCAGATCCAGGAACCAGGTATCAGATCCTAAGGCTGTATCAGATCATTTTTGCCATAGGACAAACTCCTCCAAGCCTCTCCTTAAATTCCTATCTCTTATAATCCAAATTCCGGCTAACACTAATGTCTAATTCAGAAAATACTGCAGCCAAAAGAAGATAAGATTTGGAGTCAGGCCGACCTCTCCTCCTCTTGCTGCAGCTTTGCAGCCAATGGGCAAGTCATAGGACTCTCTAGGACTCCCTGCCCTGTCTGTCCTGGGGGCAGATGACACCCAGCACTGGGGAGTGCCTGCTGGGATAAGGTCTAGAAAGCATATTCTGATGCCTACCACACGTCAGCACGGGATAGGGACTGAAGTTCCTAATTTTTTTCCACATTTAGTTAAACAATTAAGAGTGCAGGCCAGGCACGGTGGCTCACGCCTGTAATCCCAGCACTTTGGGAGACTGAGGCGGGTGGATCACCTGAGGTCAAGAGTTCGAGACCAGCCTGGCCAACATGGTGAAACCCCATCTCTACTCAAAATAGAAAAATTAGCCAGGTGTGGTGGTGGGCGCCTGTAACCCCAGCTACTTGGGAGGCTGAGGTAGGAGAATCACCTGAACCCAGGACCCGGAAGTTGCAGTGAGCCAAGATCTCGCCACTGCACTCCAGCCTGGGGGAGCAACAAGAGCAAAACTCAGGTCTCAAAAAAAAAAAAAAAAAAAAAGTGCAAATTTAATAATTTGATTAATTTTATCCAATGTCACTGTTACTTTATTCTATACCTGTCATTAACCACTGAGAAACAGTATTCTGCAGAAAAATAAAATTACAAAAAAGGAAGGAGAGAGGGAGAGAAAAAGGAATGAAGGAAGGAAGGGAAGAAGGAAGGAAGAGATGGAGGGAGAGAAGGAAAGAAAGAGAAAGAAGGAAGGAAAGGAAGAGAAGGGACAGAAAAGGAAGCAAGGGAAGAGAGAGAGAAAGAAGGAAGAGGAGGAGAAGAAGAGAGGGAGGAAAGCAGGCAGGTGGCTGCCAACAAGTGCCGCCTCCAGTAGCACTGCATTGCTAGAAATGGGTAGGGGGTCAGAGAATCTGGATTGAAATCTTGTTTGCTAACATATGCTGCCTTGGCGACTGTGGACAAGTTACTTAACCTCTCTCCAACTTTCTTACCTCTTAAATATGCTTATAATAAGAAAGCCTAGCTCATGAGATTATTTTGAGGATTCAATGTAATCATAGTCCTGAAGGTGTCCAGCATGTTATCTGGCACTGGACAAACACAAAACAAGAAAAAAAGAAAAGAAAACGCTGATCGAATTTAAATGTCAATTCTAAGATATTCACATAAACCACGGAGGGAGGATAACTCAGTTTCCACACCCAAAATAATCAGAACAGCCTTCCAAGCTCAGAGTGTACAGTGTGGTGTGTCCTAGAGGGACAAGAGCGCTTCACTGTATAGTTGCAATATTAAGTTGTTCTTATTAAAATAAGCTCACCTGACTGCATGGGGACAGAAAGAAATTCAATCCATCTACAGTGGGGCAAGAAGCAATCATTCTGCTCCTCAGCACACAACAATAAATAATTCAGCGAGAAGGAGACACTAGTATCCTTCCAATTTTTCTTCTTCTACTCATAAATCCTGCCTATATTTTCTGGAACCATAAATGGAATATGATTTTACAAACTGAAGGAGAAATGAACCATGCTAGAAATGCAGGGACATTCTGACTCGTTTTTCCCTATCACCAGTCCTTGGTGACCTTTTCCTTGATTTGAACTCCTTTCGCATTGGGTTTACAATCTGTATGACACTGCTAGCGACTGGAGTATCAGACACCTTGGAGGGATTTCTCTTTTCACTTCAAAGTTGTTCTCTCAGCAATAACAAGAGTTCATGTTTATTGTGCACTCACTCTGTACGAGGCATCATTTTATCACTTAATTTTCACAAAGGTCCTCTATGTTGTCATTTCAGTAAGTAAAGACTGGAGCCCAGAAAGGTTAAGTAGCTTGTCGAGTGTCACGTGGTTAATATGTCACACAGCTAAGATTTGAACCTGACACATTCTTTTCATAAGTCATGGTGCACATTACCAGGATGTAAGTTTCTTGAGGGCCAAGGGCTCATCTTCCTCCAATTTTGCTTCCCCCTACTTCCTAGAAAAACTCCTGAGAATTAGGAGAGGTTCAAACAGATGATTGGTAAACTGAATTCAATAAAGGCATTCACAGGCTTCCACTAGAAGACTTCAGCATACACCCTTTACCCTTGAAGACCACCACATGCAACCACACTGACCGTGCCCTGCACAACCCCAGGAGTACCTTTTACAGAGACTACAATACAAAGGGACTACGATACTAAGCAAGGCCATTTGCCCCTTGCCAACTCAAATCCATATCATTTCCCAAGCCCTTTTCAGTGCACAGCAGCCCAGACTTACTCCACGCCAAATAGAAACAATCAGACTCCTAGAAGTAAGTAAGCAGACAAGTTGTATATTTCGATGTCTAGCACATAGAAGACATTTAGGGACCATGTGACATAATAGAAAAGGAAAAGGGAAGTACTGTCTATTTCTCATTTTCTACATTAGAAAATGAGTTTGGCGTCTGATCGGAAATGTTTATAGCCTATGCTTTCTCCCGTCATCAAAAATAAACTATGTGCTGATCAAGAACACAGGATCACAGATCAATTTTTATTGAGGTCGAACTTATCTAAATATCATCCTTGGCACTAGTACAAGTGAGAGCTTTAAGTGGGGATGGCAACTACACAACCTACAACGGTCTGCAGTGATCTGCCAGCACCATTGCAGCAGGGAGACAAAGGAAAAGTAGGTGCAGTTGGATGAGATCATGTTGCACCTGTGGTCAGAGCCGCCTTGCAATAACACAACTCTGTGGATCAACATAGACCCAAGAGTGGGACCATCAGATTGTAGGCAGTACCCACAGATTCATATGGTAGGAAAAGTATCATGTCAGTTACCTTCTAATCATTCTTATTAAATCAATGGGAGAATCAGCCTTTGCAACCTCTCCACCATTTGCTAATTATCCTTTTTAACAAAAAGAGAGCATGGCTCAACATTAGAGCCTTTAGCACGCATGTGGATCTAGATAGAATTTAATAACACTGTTTGCATGTTTTAATCATTACCTTCCCTGTTGGCCAATGATATTGGTTTTCCATTTACAATAATGATATAAAGTTTTAAAACAAATGTATTTAAGTTTAAAAAACCAATTAGTTGATCTAAAGAAAAAAATATAACATTGAGTACAGTCTAGATATAGCTATGGTAAAATTTGTGAAAGTGAGAAATTAACGAATAAAGATCGGGCATTAGCCTGTCGCAGTGGCTCATGCCTGTAATCTCAGCATTGTGGGAGGCTGAGGCAGGTGGATTGCCTGAGCTCAGGAGTTTGAGACCAGTTTGGGCAACATGGTGAAACCCTATCTCTACCAAAATAAAAAAAATTCACCAGGTGTGTTGGCACACACCTGTAATCCCAGCTACTGGGGAGGCTGAGGCATGAGACTTGCTTGAGCCCAGGAGGTAGAGGTTGCAATGAGCGGAGATCGCTCCACTGCACTCTGACCTGGGTGACAGAACAAGACTCCATTTCCAAAAAATAATAAACAAATAAAGATTGGGCATCGTGGCTAATGTGAAGATGAACAGGAGTTAACACAGGTGACCCAAGTTGCTTGAGAGTGGAGGAGGAGGTGGTCAGGGAAGCTAGAAAGAAAGCTTACAGAATTAGTGAAGGAAACAAATATCCTTGTCCCCCCAAAACTAAAATCAGGAGGCCTGGGGTCTGAGCTCCTGGCCATGTGATTGCAGGAGGGAAAAAACCACAGAGCGTGGATGCTACCTGCAACCCCCACAGGGGGACAGCAGCCTCCAATGCCCAAATTGATGGCAAGGAGATGGGGGCAAGATGAAATGTCTGGATAAACATAAAAACACGAAGGCTAGGTTTCAGACAAGCACTGTGTGAAGGCAATAAACACACAGAGGAAAAGCCCCGGGGCACTGTGGAGAGAGCACTGAGGTGGGAGTCGAGAGACCTAGTTTTAATTCCAACTCTGCTGTCTCTGCGTGGCCCAAGAAAAAGACTTACTCTTTCTTGCCTTCAATTTCCTCACCTGTTACAAACCCTTTCCCGGGACTACATTCTTTGCCTCTATGTTCTTTAATAAGTACATTAGCACAATTTCCAATTTGGTATTATGGGGATACTATTTAAAAGAGACAATATATTTGCTGCAAGAATACCAACCTCCCCCGCTGCGAGTGCACACACACACGCGTGCACACACGCGCACACACACACACAATTGCATTTAGAATTATAATCATTTGACTGTTAATATAATCACCGGCAAATGTTGGTCATAAATATTAAGTGCTAACGGGGTCAGATTCCCTGGTGGATGTTGAGGAACATGCCTGGTGGGTGGTGGAGGGGAGCCACGTTTCCAGGGAAGTACGAGGGAATTAACCACCAGTCTGTACCTCCATGGCCTTGCAAACAACACCAACACTCTCTTTCTAACTCTACAACTGGAATTTGCCCAGCCTTTTGGGAAACGTACTTCAACTTTGAATGTTGGAAACTGCCTATGATACATAAAATCACAGCTCTTCTCTCTTGAGAATTAACAAAGCAGAAAAAGCAAACAGTGGATTTTTGTCTTGGTAAACTGAGGTTCAGAGATTGTTTTTATGGGACTCACCCAGAAAAAGGTCTCCCTCTGTTTATTGCCCACTGAAGGGCTATTGCATAGCCTGAGATGTTGAAATGGCACACTGAAAAGGAAGCAACATAAACATAAAATCAAACTACCGCAAGTATCTACTGAACATCTGCTATCATTTGTGCACAGAAGAATAAAACATGGTTCCTGGTCTCAAGATGTCTGTGATCTAGCTAGAGTAAAGGCCAAAACACATAGAACAAAGAAAGAGAGAAGACAGCATAGAATTGAGCACAAAAGTAGGTGATTTCCATTTAAGACAACCTTCACTTGCAAGGCTCCACCCAATCCATTCTACACCACAAGTAGAGCCACTTTCCAAGACACAAACCTAATTATGCCACTTGCATGCATAAAACATTTCAACAGCTCCACCTCCAAATGAAGTCCACATTCCTTACCATGGTGTTAAAGGCCACTTGAGACTGTGCCTCTGCTTACCGCTAGGGTCTCGTGTCTTACCAATCTCCTTCCTCCTGGTCCTCCATGTGTCCTGGGGGGTCCTGCAGAACTGAAATGTGTCTTTTCCCAGCATGCCTCTCTCTCTCATGACTATTCATGTACTTTCCTCTGCCTGGAACATTTGCACACAGCCTGGCGGGCTGACTACTGCCTATCCTTCAAGTCTTAGCTTTAACATCACCCATCAGGGCCTCTCTCCCTCTTCCCACAACTTCCTATCTTTCTATATTACAGCATTTAATATACCATATTATAAGTATTTATTTAACTGATTGCTGCCAACATTATACTTTAAAATCCATGAGGTTGCCAGGTGCCGTGGCTCACGTCTGTAATCCCAGCACTTTGGGAGGCCAAGACAGGAGGATTGCTTAAGCCTAGGAGGTCAAGACCAGCCTGGGCAATATGGTGAAACCCCATCTCTACAAAAAATATATAAATTAACCAGGTGTGGTGGTGCATACCTGTAGTCTCAGCTACTCAGGAGACTGAAAGGGGAGGATCACTTGAGCTCAGGCGGTCAAGACTGCAGTGAGCTATGATCACACCACTGCACTCCAGCAGGGTGAAAGAGCAAGACCCTGTCGCTAAATAACAACAACAATAACAATAATAATAATAACAATAACATTCATGAGGTCAGGAATTGTGATTGTCTTAATTCACATGGTGTTCCCTCCTCCAGCAAAATGCACATTGTAAGCGTCCCTTCACTATGTTTGGATGAATGAACATATGCCATGGATAGTTAGAGAAAATGAAGACTGGTAAGAACTACAGTGTAAAAGAAAGGAAGACTGCATGGAGGAGGTGCTGCTTGATTGGAACCTTTAAAGGTAAGGGTGATTTCACAAAAGGGAAGGAGCGGATTAAATTATGCTCAGTAGTAGAGGTAAAATACTTTGACTTCCATCCAACACGTGGAGGCCCTTCAAACAAACGGTAAGTAAATTGGTGAATAAATGAATGAATGAATACAAAATAAATAAGTGAATGGCTTTCTTGATGAAAAGCATAACAAGTAACATGAATGAAAGGCATTTTTTCTGAAAATGTAACTAGTTGCCTTTATCCACAGCCCCAAACCCAGTGTCATCGAGTATACATGGGAGTGGGGTAGGGGAATTACTGACAGGTCACCAGAAATCAGCACATTTCCACATCTCTCGTCATTTCCAATGTCCTCCAACCCTCCTTTCACCTGGATGTTTTGTTATTATTTTTAAGATGTCCAGGAATCTAGAAAAGCCTTTTCCCAGTTGCTTTCAGACTTTATATATGTTCAGCGAGGTTTTTTCTCCCCATAGTTCTCACCTGAACATAAAAAGAAAGACATTCTTTCTGCTGAAAGTATATCCAGAACTGAGTGGACTGACAGGTATTCAAAGCCAATCTCCAAAACATTTTTCAGATGTCACCATTGCTGAGCTTGACCTTCTTTTCAAATGCTCTGGATTATCCTGGAATTTTTTATTTCATTTGCAATTCTCCTGACTAGAAGTCCTGATTAATAGGGGACACGGAGCCCTGTTTGGAAAAATTCAATACATTATGCTCTAGTCTAATATATCCTCAGCAACTCTTGCAAACCCACATTGCAGCATTCACGTTGACTCTTTCCTCAGGGGCTTGAGAGGCCGGGGAGGGGAGAAGTGAAGAGAAAGAAACCAGCTTCTTGGCTGCTGCTCAACAATAGCTCCAGCTCCCTAGCCCCTCAAAAAAAAAAAAAAAAAAAAAAAAAATCTTTTACATAGTTGTTCTAACCAAGAAAGTATGCATAGCTTCCTGACAGATTGGATAATGTGGAGATTTGAGAAAAGTGTGCAATTTTCCTCATTTTCATTTTACCCCCAAATGCTTTGGGTACAAGTATAACTTCCACCCACATATAATAGTAGTTTCAATGTCCTAAACTGAAGATTGGGAACAGGGAGCAGTCTTTGAGCAAAGGTATTTACTTAGGCAGGAAACAACATCAAAATGACACCCAAGCCTGCCTGGGGTTGCCCTTTTGATTAGCGCTCAATTTGAGTCCAATCTCTCTCAGCAGAGCACCAACTGACCCTGAGCTTCCCTGAGATTAGATATTAGCAGACAACACAAGGAAACCTTCCAACTTCCAAGTTGGAGAATCCAAAGGAGCCTGAATCCCAGCTCACAGTTGCCAAGAAACTCTATATGTTGCAGGTGCAAATCATTTTTTCTTTCCTCTTTTAAATTCAGACTCATTAAAATATGTATTTTGCAAGGGGATTAAATTCAAACATCTGGGACAGGGGGAAAAATCCACAACTCCGAAATATTTTTAACTTGGTTTCGGATTTTGATTGTTTCGTTTCTTTTAAGTTGGGGCAAAGAGGCTGCTTGTTGGTGGGATGACAGAAAGGGGCAGGGAGAAAGTTGGAAAATTACTTCGAAGGGCCCCAGACTTCATCAGCAGCCATAATTGTGGGAAAGTAACCTGAAGATGCCAAACAACAGGAAATTATCAGAAGAATCTGTCAGCACAATCAACTGCTATTTTCATTGTTCTTTGGCAAATTTATACACAGTCGGGAACACCTGGGCTGGCCTGAAGCCCAGGTTTGACTAATTGCCAGGGGAGAGGAGTCGTCATTTGTCTTCGGAGGGATTTCCTCCATTCGCTCCTCAAAACATGTGGTTTCACTTTTCCCCTCTCTCTGCAGGAAATGGCAGGACAGTGAGACGCAAAATAAATGAGTTCACTTCCAAGAGGTTGCCTCCTAAGAGGCCACTCCAAAAATAACTGTCTTGTGAGAGGTTGTTAATAACCAAGATTCTATATACTGTCCTCAGAAAACAACGTTTCAAAGGCACAATGATTTCCACCCCCAGCCCCTTACCTTCCAAGCACAGTGCACATTACAAATAAAAGCCATGGGAGCCGAGAGAAGGAATCAAGTCCTGTCTTCTGGAGGTAGGGAATGTCACTCCTCTCACTTTGCAAAGCCCCTCTCCTTGGAGTATAACCGTTCCCAAATCCTCTTCCGTGACAATTGAAAGGTGCAGTTGGAACAGCAAGAGATGTCAGAGCCCACTCTCCCTGGTTCTTCCTTCCTGCCCATCACCAACTGCCCTGTCTTAAACGCAACATTGAAACTTCCCAATGGGTTGACACTTCTTCTTGGTTGGTGAAAGAAAAAAAAAAACCAAACTTCTCAATGGGAACCAAGGGAGATTCCTTGAAGGCACGGACTGAGTCCCGCTCGTTTTTGTTACCTTGTGCCTGGCATACAGTTGGTGCTGGGTCAGTATTGGTTGAAGCAAGAACACCAAGGACCCTACACAAATCACCTGCTTTGCGGCTTGCTGCCTAGGGATGGGTGTAGATATTTAGAAATTTCTTGAACTTCGAGAGATCACCTTTTTACAAGAACCACCTGCCGGAATGACAGCCTTCTCCCTTAACCTCTCTTCGTATTTTTGTAGGTTAACATACCACTACAAACACACACACACACACACACACACACACACAGCTACCCGTCTCATTTTTAAGCATAGTTCGAGCCAAGAGATCCTACTTGGGTAGCAAAGCCATGTTTTATATTCCTCCGTGAAGCCAGTAGAGCTTTCTAACTTAATTGCCTAGTATTTTCAACGTGCTGATTGGAAAATGTCACAGTGACAGTATGTTTCATATTGAAATGTACATCCGCCTTTGGTATATTTTCACCTGCGTTGTGTTCAACCTCTCCAGTGATTTAGGGGTTCTGGCATCGCATCAGCAAAGAATCAACTGCTTTTTCTTTCTCTCCTTCTTTCTCTTTAAAGCATTTAGAGCACGCGGCAGATCATTACTACCCTAGGTGAAGCCAGCAACATTTGGGTTTGATTTGGTTTCAGTCGCAGATCCCTTTCTCAAAGTTGAGCTGTGCCGTAATTCTAAACTGACCCACCTTCCCCCTAGCAAAGGTGAAAAAATGTTATGGAGCATTTTACAACCCACAGCCCATCATTTATGCCGAAACACTGGGAGAGTTCAGACTTGGCTTATTTTCCCTAAATCAGAGATGTTTTGACATGTTTATTTGTTTAATTTGTTTATTTTGACTAGCTCTGATTATAATTGGCAGCAGTGTGTAGAATTAACATTAGACAGTGCCTTAGACTTGTCTGTTACAATAATGCAAAAGGAATGTGAAGAGAAATCTCCCCACGATATAACAATAGCAAGCAAGCAGGAAAACTATGAGAGATTTCTTTCACAAAAAGAAACGCAACCCCAATTTTAAATTTTATTGAAAACTTTACGCTGACAATTTTGCAAATTTTCCTTAAACACGACTGTTTCTTTTATTCAATAAATCCGCCCCTCTGCTAATATACTTGTGAAATATTTACTAAAAGTAGAAATTTTTTAAAAATCTTTTTAACCTTTGGAATTTGTTTTTAGAGATTTTCTATTGTTCTATGACCTGTTTAAAAGTAAAGGTGCTATAACTATTCAATAACATGACAGTTACATTGGAATGATCACACAGTATCTAATGCAATTGTATGGCTGAAAATGCACTTTCTGAATTCTTCGTCTGCAAATCTCTGAACAAAGATTTACATCCCAGAGAAGTTTGTCTGACTAAGGCAATTTCTCCTGCCTTTATTTGCTGTAACAATAGTCCTATCATGTCCATGCTCTTCTTTATGCTTGCAAAGCTCTACATAAAGCTTATTTCACAAGGTTGATCCATATTACATATATAGAAGAATATGCTTTTAGAGAAAAAATAAATCTATATTTGTTGTTTAGCCAGATCATACTTGGAAGTCCCTGAATTCATTATGAGGCATTAGTCCTAAACCGGTGAAGGGTTTCTTCTTCCCCTAGCCTCATCCCTTGCCCTGGAGTTGAAGGCTATGCTCCAAGACATGTCTGGAAGGGCATCTGGCCATATCTCCTTAAAGAGGAATACAAGAAATCAGTTCATCTACATATCCTACTGCCAATTATGCACAGAGCACAAACATGCTTTGCTCACATTTATTATCCCATAAATATTTTCCCCATGCACAGTATGGTAAATTGCTGCGTGTGATCCTGACTTGGAACACCATATGCGCTTGGAGACGGGGCCAAGTTCAGGTTGCCATATCTATGCCAAGCAACCCAGAGGTCTCCCGCTATGGAGTGTTTACTCGGAGAAGCCTGAAGTCTCTAAACAATGGATCTCGCAGCCTCTATTTCACTTTAGATTAAATCAGACTTCTTTGGGGCAAGAAAATTCATCCTAAGATTACGGGCATGGCCAGTTACACATGTACCCCCAAACGTTCCATGCTAGGGTCTGTTCAAGGCACCAGCTGGTGTTGTTGATGGGAACTGGGAAGACAGATAACTTTTAGGGGCATTAGAGTGTTATTTATAGGAGACTGAAATGTATTATTTCTCCCCTCCCCCCTTAAAACAACAAACATAGGAATTGTACAACTACATGGTACAGGGAGTGAGATCAGGCATCAAGCGCAGGTTTTAAACATACAATATGGAGAAAGAGTCATGCAGAGTTCTGTCTTTCCTGAACTGCATCCTGAGTTTTCCTAAGAGGAGTACAAAGGGGAGACAGACAAAGGGACTGAATGCCCAGATGGACAATATGCAGTAACCAGAGCACTCAGCAACACAATCTCCACAGCCTCTAAGCCTCTACACCATGGTGAATGCTTGTTGACTGAAGCATCACCACGCCAAGACTCTAGAAGAATGGGTTTAGGGGAAGAGAGAAGTAGGGACAGGTACCTGTGAAACACGCAACAGGGATTCTCCCATATTTGGTGAAAATACAACGCAAGGCTCCACCCAGAGACCAGAACATGGTCTCCTTCCCATTTCTCATCTTTGATCTATCAGCAGGTCTGCCAGTGATGAGCTGGTATGGATAGGGACTGGAACTCAGAGAACCAGAGCACCAAGGAGAAATTCAACCTGGGGCTCCAGACATTAAGAAGCATTCAAACAGGAAGGGTTTACTATGGGACATTCATTGACTATTTAATTCAAAGAACTAAAATGCCTCACTCCTTGAGTAGTGGGTTAATTGCAACTTTACCATAGACAATGTTCTGTGTTGTTCCATCAACATCTTGGGAGAACTAGCCAGAACACAGAGATAAAGAATGCAGCCTCACATCTGGATGCAGAGGAAGGCCTGGGAGACTCTTCCTTTTAGTCGAGGAAAAAAATGAAACTGTACAAGATTTGCCACAAAGAACAATAAAAGGAAGTCACTTTCCCTTTTCTTCTAATTTACCACCACCTACTTGCAACTGGTATGAATGGAACACTGGAGTCAAGTCCTGTCTCTGATTTCCAGTCTGCCTGCTTTTTGCTGTGTTGTCTTTTGACCAAAAGCTTGCTTGGTCTGTTCCTTAGATTCTTCAGTCGTTTCATTGTCCAAATTACTTTGAGCTTCTTGGAAGAGAAATGTGTCATACCAAGTGCTATTATTACTACCTGTCTCCAAAGGGAACCCTTAAATTTGTTAATATGAAATGGGCTGACTGTCTTTTTGGTTAAACTAAGTAATGAAGCATGGGCCGTAAGTGTTTTTAAGCTCCTTGGATATAGAGGTTATATAAATACAAAGCAATATTATTGAAATGAAACTTCTTTAGGGCGTTTGCCAAGGGACCCGGTGTTAGGAATATTTTACGTGAGAAGATTAAATGAGGGATAGTGTAATGAAGTCTTCCTGCTGAAGGTTCCATTAGGGCCAGTTCTCAATCCCACTGGATATCTGGGTGAGTTAGAATAGGAGAGCAACCGAAGAGTGGCTAACTTGAAGAATTTAAAAACCATTTTACTGCCTGCCAATGCAGTTCTATGGCTTCAGAGATTTCCCAATCTCATTACATTAAAAATTATCAAAAGATATTTGAAGAATCCTTCAGGATAATAATACCTTATGAGTGTTCATCTTTAAAAAAACGATTCCTTCTTCTAATCCCCAGGTTAAAAACCTCTGACTTTTAGACATCAGATTTCATTGCATAAGAAGACACACTTTTAGTTTACTGTCTAGTCATTTTAAGATACATAAAAGCTACATCTTATGTAAAACAATTGTCATAGAAGGAGGAGAGTGGTAGGTACTGGCCAGGACTATGAAGGTTAAGGAGCCGTGCCAGTACCGAAAAGATGGAATTGGTCTACAGTTTTCCCATGGCCAAACTCCTCCCTAATGTCTTCCCATTCCCTAACCATACCCAGCCACACACAGCCAAGGACGGTCAGAGAACATCACAACAGTCTCTGATGTCTCATTTTCTGGTCTCACTTTATAGAGTAAAGAGAGTTGAGGACAACTAAGAAATTTAAAAATTGAATTAAAATAAGAAATATTTAATAAAGTATCTTATAAACATGATATTTTTTTTTTCTGTAACCCAGGCAGTGGCATGATTATAGCTCACTGCAGCCTCAAATTCCTGGGCTCAAGCCATCCTCCTGTCTCAGCCTCCAAAGTAGCCTGAGATTATAGGTGCATGCCATCCCACCTGGCTAATTTTTTTATTTTTTGTAGAGATGGAGTCTTGTTATGTTGCCCAGGATGGGATATTCTGTAAAATATATATAAATGACTGCAAAACTGAAATGTAAAATAAACACTAGGTTTTGCCTGACTTCTGCCCCACTCTTTTAACACCTTACAGGTGACACTGGATAAGTCACTCAATTCTTTCTGGGTCAAAATATCTGCACTTGGTAAATCAGTACTATGAATAGTACCCTCCCTACATCACAATACTATATGAATCAAAGTAGGTCATGGATATGACCATGCTTAAAATTGTATTAAGCCTTGTACAAATATATAGTATTATTTTTGCTGAGGGTTGAAGGTTGAAGTAAACAAAAATAATTCAGTGGTTAAGTCAGAAATATCAAATGGTCTGAGAGACACAGCTCATACCATACCTTGACCTCAATGTTACCAGCCATGAAACATTCAGGAAGTCAACAATGCTCTGAACACAGTAAATGGGTATGAACTGCCTTTTGAATACAGAAACAGTTACATATGTACTCCAAAAGCAGAACCAAATTCTGTCATCTCTCAAGAGAAGTTCCCTGTCTTGCCTTTCCAATATGCTCTTGGTCAAGAATGCTCTTCTTTTGTTTTGCTTGTTATATAAGCATATACAAATATGAAATAGTAGTATTTGGTTGAACATAAGGTTATATTATTTTTATGTATTTCTTTTTTTTCTTTTTTTTTTTTTTTTTTTTTTTTTGAGACAGAGTCGTCCAGGCTGGAATGCAATGGTGCGATCTTGGCTAACTGTAACCTCTGCCTCCCAGGTTCAAGCAATTCTCCTGCCTCAGCCTCCCGAGTAGCTGGGACTACAGGCATGCACCACCACACCTGGCTAATTTTTGCATTTTTAGGAGAGACGAGGTTTCGCCATATTGGCCAGGCTGGTCTCAAACTCCTGACCCTAGGTGATCCACCCACCTCAGCCTCCCAAAATGCTGGGATTACAGGTGTGAGCCATCACTCCAGTCCCAACATAAGGTTTTATTCAATATGATTCAAAAGATGTCCCCAGAGAAGTCCCTTCTTTGATTCTGATTTCTGGACCTCCCCACCTAAGGGCCTCTGAATAAGCACACTCTGGCACTCCAGCGCACACACACAGACCGGCCTTTCTCCTTTTCCCTTGCCTGCATGCCTCCTCAGACTGTGCTGCCTCTCCTGCTGGCCCCAGACCCTTCCTTTGGAGCTCCAGGCTGCAGGGACAATCAGTGGCTGACACTGCGGGAGCCGGTTTCAGGATTCCAGGGGAAGATGTGCAATCCGGCTCCAGTTCTCAGCTCAACAGATGCTGATTTGGGGTCTTTTCTGGACTCCCACTCTGAGTCCCAGGCCAAGGGATGCATTCTCAGGCTGCACATCCATCAGCCACTTGGATCCCTGCAGCCAGCCCATGGCCCTCTTGACTCCCCAGTGGTCAGAATCTGGCTCTTGGTGTGTTCTGCACACAACCTGGGCAGAGAGCCAGGCAAGGCCGCAGACACGAGGTGGAAGGCTCTGGGAGCTCCAGCAAGGACTGTCTTACAAGCATCGGTAGGTGACCTCTATCATGAGAACACTCCATTCTTCTTCTATTCTCTCCCCCTCTCCTTTGTCTTCTCTTTCTTCTTTAATGTTTACCCCTTCTCTCTTTTCCAATGTGATAGTCAAGCCAGTGGCACCTACACGTTACTGACTGCACTCAGAGCCAAAGAGATATGCAGCTATTTCAAACTCACAAGATGGCTACGTCAAGAAGTCCCTGCCTTTTCTGTCTCTGTCTCGCTCCAACTCCCCCTCAGCAATTCTTTGTTTCTAGAACAACATCAATTAAGTTCCAGGAGAGCAGCAACCCCCACGGGCCTTGGTGTGCGCCATATCACCCAGGCTTTCCCTCTTGTGAGCAGGAAGCCACTCGAGTTTCCTCGCTCTTCTCTCAAACTTCCCACAAAACCTCACATTGTCTTCTCGGTGATCAGACCAGGCCAGGAGGCAATGACCTGCCCAAAGAAGGAGATATTTAGCCTGGAGTCTTACAAGACAGGTCTGATTGTCTGTAGGGAGGAGTTAAAAAAAAACTTCATACCCAGCAAGGTTGGCTACTTAGTTCTCAATTAAAAGAAAAAATATTTTTTTCAAAGAGCAACGTGTGCTGTTGTCTAAAAGGAAAAGGGGAAAATGTTCCTTGGCAGTTTGCTAAGGAGGTTAAAACAGTGACCGTCCATATCTACGTCCATTATTATTTTTCCTAATAATGAAAAATAACAAGCGTGGCCACAGGTGGATGTGAAGAGATAGAAAATGGGCACAGAGCGAGAAGAGTGGCTCTAAACAGCCAAGAATCAACACCTCTTAAGCAAAATTCTTGGTATTGTTCTATTCAGTAAAGAACAGGGATTTTAAACTTCAGCAACGTTGAAGTGAAGTTATTCCAGGAGCTGGGACGCAGGCATGGACGGCTCTCTGTTGCCATCCAGTGGATAAACACTGCGTGATCACAAGATTCTTCACCGAAAGGTTCCGTGCACAACATTCAGCCTGCACAAAATCACATTATCTCCTCCGAGGAATTGCTAAAGCTTCCAGAATGTCCCGTCTTCCCCCATCCTCCCACCTCCCTCATTAGCTTCCTTTGTTTGTCTTTGAGATAAAGGGACTTTGGCTGGACTCTCCTTGTTGACTGAAAAACTCACTACTCAAAAAGAACAGCTTTTGTGGCACTTGGACCAAATCTGCAGTTCCCTTAATTGGTTTAAAAGATGGGGAGGGGAGTGGGGTGTGGAAGGAGAATAAATGAGAACCAGGGAGAGACTGAGAGACCTGGCTCCCGTCTGAGTGCCAAATGGTCAATAAGCCCTTTTTATTGACTCATTTGGTCTCAGGGCTACAAAGCTTCTCTAATTGAGGGAGGAAGCAGACAGAAAGACAGTGGCTGCCTTTAAGTGACACTCAATTCTTCCTGGGGAATGCTCAGGTTTGTGGTTGATCTGGAGAACAGATAAGAGGGATTCGCCCGTGGCCCTTTAAGTCCATGGGTTAGTGAATCCAGAAGGAAGCCTCTAGCTCAAATCGTCCTGGAATTTTTCTTCCAAGCACATACCTGGCTTTTCCCTCAGTGGGTCTCCCATCCTCCGGTTTATGCTCTGATACATCTGAGATAAGCTCACAAGCCAGGTCCTGCCTATGTCAACTGCTCGCCAGTCATCCATGGTGTCTGAGCCAGACCAGTTCGAGGATCAGCTGTCAATGACATGGGAAGTGTGGAGAGCTCCGAAATATATTGCAGGTGGTTTCAAAATGCATACCCCTGAACCCCAGGTTACACAAGGGTTTGACAGATATGTGAATCACATATCTTTAAAAACTAGTTTTACCTTTAAAAAAGTTAAATGCACTATTGAATGTCTCGTATGTCAAATTTTAACACATTAGGACACCAGTAAATTAGCCTGTGTGTCTGGACTTTTTACAAACCCAGGCCAATGCATAACTCCTCGTGTAACATTGTACGTGCACGTATGTTCTTTTAACATGAACTGATTGTGCTCATGCATATCTGCTCAGAGCACGTGTCTCCCAGCATCTGTCAGTTGTATAGTAACCAGGAAAGAGATGACAAGACTTGTGATAATATCATATTACAAATACCGCTAGCATTTGTTATACATTTTTGGATGTTTTTTATTTTATTTTGTTTATCTCTTAGCGATAAAGAATATTAACAGATGTTAAATATTGGTAGTGATTCAACCCAAGTTTTTTTTTAAAATCCCACTATTTTTCTTTTAGGCTCTGCATCAACGTATTTGAAGAGTATCCACAGATTACAATATGAGCTGTTTATTTTAAACTGTTACCATTTGTAAATGTAGAAATGACAATTTTCCCAATATTGTTCTACCAGAACAAAATAAATATTACACTAATGAAGCCAGGGAAAAAATTCATTGTTATACATTGATGTTTATGAGCAGATTTCATGAACAAACACAATGATGGACTTGTATTGCCTAAAAAAGTGTATACAGAAGACAAAAATAAGCTGGAGCCTGTGATGTGTCCCTCCAATGTTGAAGTTTCAACACTCAGTAATTCAGAATGTGACTATATTTGGAGATAAGGTCTTTAAGAGGTAATTAAGTTAAAATGAGGCCATTAGGGTGGGCCCCAATCCAATATGACTCGTGTCCTTATGAGAAGAGATTAGGGCACAGACACAGAGAGAAGACCATGTGAAGACACAGGGAAGAGAAGGCGGCCGTCAGCAAGCCAAGGAAAGAGGCCTCCAAAGAAACCAAACCTGCCAACACCCTGATCTCAGACTTTCTAACCTCTAGAACCATGAGAAAATAAATTTCCATTGTTTAAGCCACCCAGACTGGCATGTTTTCATGGTAGCCCGAGCAAACTAATACAGAGTCAAAAATAATTAGGTCTGAAATTACCTGCTTTACTGCATACTACCTGCATGGTCTAAAAAATAGCTTATTGAGATATTATTTATATATCATAGAATTTATCTGTTTTAAGTGTATAATGCAATGATTTTTAGTGATTTACAGAGTTGTGCAACCATCACAATACCTATATAATCTTAAGAAAGACACTTATCCTCTCTGAGCCTTGATTTCTTCATCTGTAAAATGGGGTTAACACCTTTTACATGGGTTTGTATTGAGCCCTTGATGACATAACATAAAGCATGTAACACGTATTTATTTCCTTCCTTCTCCCATTGTTCTTATGACTCTGGGCCCTTCCATCCTAACCCTAAGCTGCACCAGAATTCCTGACTCACAGAAACTGGGAGATAATAAATGTTTGTTTTAAGCTGCTGAGCTTGGGGGTGATTTGTTACATAGCTATAGATAACCAAGATACCCACTTTCCATTACTCTAGAAGAAAAAGGATCCAAACGAAGCCGACCACTGCAAAAAAGTCCCTCCTCAGCTCATTGCCCAGCACCCTGTCAATGGTCAAATAACTAGCAAGTAGCATGAGCCCACACTTGGCCTTTGAGAATCTGCTAACATTTCTGTTGCTCATGGTTGCCACTTCTTCCCACACCCTGCAGAAAGCACAGTAGTTCATGTGTCTCAGGTCTCCTCGGATGGGCTTACTGCCCCAACACTGGAAATCAGTTTGGGTTGCCTTGTGACCTCAGCTCTCTGACGGGCTCAAAAAAAGTTATGATTTTGTAGATTGCCCAGCTTTTGCTCAATGTTAGGGTGGAAGCAATGTTCTCTTGTGACTTTCCACATCTTAAGTGGAAGCAGAAGCCCAGGCTGGGTTTGAATTTTGATCTCTCCCTTCCTTTCCTTCTGACCCGGTGCTGTGAAACAGGCCCCAGGAAGCCCACGTGACCAAGATAACAAGGCTCAGATTTACTCTGAGCCTCAGTGTATTAGTCCATTCTCACACTGCTATAAAGAACTGCCCAAGACTGGGTAATTTATAAAGAAAAGAGGTTGAATTGACTCACAGTTCTGCATGGCTGGGGAGGCCTCAGGAAGCTTACAGTCATGGTGGAAGAAGAAGCAGGCACATCTTACATGGCAGCAGGCAAGGGAGGATGCAAAGAAGGAACTGTCAAACACGTATACAACCATCAGATCTTGTGAGAACTCACTCACTATCATTAGAACAGCCTGGGGGAAACTGACCCCATGAGCCAATCACCTGTCACCAGGTCCCTCCCTCTACATGTGGGGATTATGGGGATTACAATTCAAGATGAGATTTGGAAGGGAATCACAGCCAAACCATATCACCCAGGTCTAAGCTGACTGGTCCCACACATTAACCCTAAAGTGACGGGACACCTCAAAGTGGAGGATTCACAGCATCTGGGTAAAGCCTTCAACTTGACTCCTTTCAACATTTACATGGCTAAAGATTACCAGCTACTTTTTAAAAGGCAGAGGAAGAACCAAGGTTTGTAGTCAAACTCTCTGGCAACAGGGTAACCTGGGCGTAGTTTATTTCAAACTCTATTTGCTTTGCCTATGACTGCCAATGGGTAGAACAACCTGGATCCACTGAAATGACCAGAAACCTGTGCTGTCCCTCATTCTGGCAGCCTCTGCTTTTTAAGTGCAATGTGGCTCTGGAGACAATGTCATTGATTAGATTGTCCTATTACACAAGTCGGCTACACATGTACTCAGAGAAGTGGCATTGTGTTAGAGGGGAAAGCATGGTGTTGGAATAGCATTAGACTGGAGTCAGACAATATACTCTCTCACCCAATCCCCAATATGTGCAAGGGTAAAGGGTGTCACCTCAGATTTGGAGCCATGAGACACCAACAGATCCTATGGGGATACAGCCAAGCGCCTTGGCCTTGGTCTCATTAGTACCAAGCTCCAGCCAGCTCAATCAATCACAGAAACTAACACTTGTCTGTGTCACACATGTTTTCCCAGGACACTTAAGGCTGGGATTTAAAGGAAAGTTACATTAACAGTACTAATCCATATTTTGTTGAGTGTTTCTACCCTACTTGCTGTAATGGAATATCCAGCCCCCTAACCAGTTTCCCAGTGTTATGTCTCAGGGCCTCAGAGGGGGTTTACAATGCACAAGAACAAGCCCCGACAGCCACAGTGTCATGTCCATCTGCGTAATTTTGGTTCCATCATCTCTTTCACTGCCCCTTTAATGTCACCAAAAAGGATTGCCATTGCGTCCTTCAGCTTCCAGCATTGCCCCAGCACCACACTCCATGGAGTAAGGAAAAATCTCCCTCTAACTCCTAACGCCCACCTACAGCAACCACTCAGCCACCAGCACTGTACCCTGTGAGTGTACATACATGCATGCACACATAAGCACACACATGTATACACACACAGAGGCCCCTTAGTGACAAGGTCTCTCACAAGGATCCCCAAAAAAGAGATGTATTATATCCCAAATCTTAAGGGGAACCTTTGTATAGAGCACATTTTGCATTCCCATATGTAGGGTTCCCTTCTTTTTATTCCCCATAGACCCAGATGTGAACTCTGGTGCTGACAGAGAACCAGCTCCACGCCAGCTCCAGCACTGTCCCCATCCTGCTCCACTTCCCACCGCCTAAGCACTCACCTAACCTGCCCTACGCCCTGTCCCTCCCTGTCAGCCAAAACCTCTTGTGCTTCCATAACCAATCCCTAGGTCATAAGCCTTGGGCTTCACTTTGATGTTCTGTTTGCAGGCAGATAACATCTATTTTTGTGTAGCGTAAAAGATAATACAACAATTGCTACTGAACCCAGTAACGCTGGAGAAGGAAGACTCATTGCTTCAGTTTGCCTTAAAGAAGGGAGTCCCACTACAGTGTGCTTTACGGTACAGTGAGGAAAATGAATATGATAGGAATGATCTTAAAATGACAGATGGGAATTTATTTCTTTTCATCTGCTTCTTGCCTGCCATCTTATGGAGAGATGTATGAGCCATTGAAATAGAAAGTCTAACGACAAAACAAAAGAAAGAGAGTCACTTTGGGCTCATAGAATTCACCAGCTAGGGAAGTCAATCTTAAATGGAGAGTGCTCAAAGTTCTTCGACTACTTGGTAACATTTTAGATGCAAATTCAGATCTCCAGTACCAAGGCCCCCTTATCTTTCTAATCCTGTATTAGGAACTTTCTTATACATTATCCCACTTAATCTCCATGATTAAACTGTGACAGCTATACTATTTGAAACAGAATACATTGCTTTACCTTTTGTGCTCCAAATAATGTATTCACTGTAAAAAAATATCTGATAAAAAGAAACATTTAAAAATATCTGTAATTCCTGCACCTAGAGGAAAACTATTTTATCATTTCGACATATGTGATATATACTATCTATCATCTTTTTCTGTGCATATGTAATTTATAATATTGTCATTTTGAAGCTATCTTTTTAACAAGACATTAGTGAATATTTTTCCATGATATGAGATATAATTTTTTTCTACAATGTTATGATTGCTTGAAGTCGCATCATACATCATACACCATGGTATATGTAACCTATTATAAGAGACTTAAGATGTTTCCCATTTTTAGTTATTATAAAAATGCTTTGATCAACATTCGAATAGCAAAATCTTTGCACAAATACATGAGTATTCCTCTCAGATTTATTCCAACAAGTAGAATTTCTGGGTCATGGCACATGTAAAATTTTAAAACTTTTCTTCTATATTGTCAAATAACCCTCTAGAAAAGTTGTAGCAATTTACATGGCCACAAGTGGAATAAAAAAAATACTAATTTCCTTACAACACTGTCAGTGATTTTATTTTTATCTTGGCCAATTTTTTGGGGGAAAAAAGTTAACTTTCAATTGTTTAAAATGTGTACTTGACATTTACCAAGGAAGTTAAATATATTGTTCATGGATTTACTGGCCATTTACATTTTTTTCTGATGTGAAGGATGTCCATTTCTTTCATCTGTTTTCTATTAAGTTGTTCATCTTTTTCTTGTTGATTTCTAAATGCTTTTTTATTAAATCTTCCATCTGCATTATAAATATCTTTAGGTTAATTCTCCCATAGGCACCAAAAATATGGTTACCTAGTATGCCTTTTAATATTTAGTATTTGATATATACAAAGCTTTCATAACAAATTTTTACAGAATGAAATTATCATCTTTTTAAAATGATTTCTGTACTTTTAAGCACACTTAGAAAAGCCCTCCAAGATTACTAAAAAATTACTCAGTTATATTTTAGAATTGTAAAGTTTTATTTTCACATCTAAATCTTTACTTTGGGTGTGGTCTAAAGGAGAGATTTTATAAACTCTCTTAGTTAAATGGCCGGCCATTATTAAGCAATCTATTCTCCTCCCACTGGAAGGGCCACTGTTATCACACACAAAATTCTGTCATATATTGAGTTTATTTCTATTCTGTTTCCTTGATGTAGCACACAGGTCTCATCAGTTCCGTGTCTTGCCTTTTCCATGTATTTTGCTATCCCACTGGGAAACCGATTCCTTTTCTACACAAAGTGAGCACTGGTCAGCTGTGTTTAGATCTCCTTGAAAAGCAAAGGATGAAAATAATAATTCACCACGGACACCATTTTAGACTTGGACATTTTTAATTTAAAGAGTGGCATTTCAAAGGAACTCCTTCCTAAAGAAATAGACTTTAGTCCTAGTGTTTTTGTTACTATAAGCCATTAGCAACTCGGCAGGGGCGGGGGCTGGAAGAGTCCTGTTAAAACACTTGTCTCTCTCCTTTTTAACCCGTGAGTTACATGAAGATCTAGTTAAAGGAAGGTGGGAGTTGGCCAGAACAGCAATGCTGTATGATTGTATAAAGCAGGGAATCATGACCTACCCACTGGGCCATCTTGTCTGCTGCCGCTCCTTTAACATGGTAGAGTAAGAACCCACTTACGCTCTTGGGTAGTGTAAATAGGCCTTTGACCCTTCTCCAAAGACCTCTATCACTCACTGTTTTGAATCTGTTTCTGGTCAACTCAGTTGGCCTGAATGCAGCTCTAATGAGGCTGAGGTCATGGGTTCAATACCAGTGTGGTCTAATTACCAATAAGTCAACTGTTTCGGGGGCCTCACCTTGTACTTCTCAACCAGGCCAGTCATTTTGCATATGCCCAGCTTTGGTCACACAGGGGACAGGGTGAGAGACCAGAGATAAATCAGAACAAATCTCCCACCAATCTGGGATGTGTACTCAGTGCTCTGCTGTTGGCAGGTCAGTAGCAGGATTTTGGATATGAGCAACAAGACCACATTTTCCTATCGGCACCATGGCCATCAGTAATTGGCATATGCTCCTCTCCATCCTGTGGAGAGGCTGCCAAACTCCCATCTCAAAGGGCTTATTATTCTAATTTAGGGGATAGAGGTTTTGAGGGGAGGGGATCTAGTGCTTTAACAGGAATGTTTTCAGTTACCACTGGTGTCCAGGAGAACTCAATCAGAAAATTAAATGGAGATGTAATCCTTTTTAATTTTATTTTTATTATGAGGTAAATAAAAACATGTTAAAGATAATTTGGAGAACAAGGGAAAGAAGAAAACATCCAGTCTCACCAACACAATACATGTACAACTAGACTTTTTTAGATTTATTACACGTTCATTATTATTTTAGCACATTGCACAAATAATATTCAACAAAAGGAATAAACATTTTTAGATGAAACGAAAATCGCCTACCATCTCTAACAAAGGGACTAGTTTAAATTTTCCCCAGAAACTTCCAGTCCTGACCCACAGAAGCATCACGGCTTGAGTGACTCCTCATAAGTCCACGAAGGTGCTGGCCCACCAACGCGGTAGAAAGCCCATCATCAAACTCCACCAGGAAGCAAAAGACACCTTGGTATTCCCGATACCACTCACACTTCATGCACCAAAGAAGTTTCTAATAGCAAATATTCAGCACAAATATCATTTGGAAAACATCAAGAGGGGAAAAAAATCCTCCCTGCCTGATGTGAATTGGTGCTCCCCTTTGGAACGTACTGTAATTTCTCATGGAAACACTTTGTGAAAAGCCAGTCATATATCGTAGCCCCCAAATATGAGACCGCAGGTCCCTCTAACCACACAAAACAGCTGTGCCCTCAGAGAAAAGGTCATCTGCTGCAGTTGTGTTTCTTTTTACTTTTAAAGAAATGTCAGACCATGTTTTATGCGGTCCTTATGACAGGGTGCTGTTTATTGTATCACCAAGCTGCCATAACTTCAGGACAAGGAAACTGCCATTATTTGGAGAGTATATATCTTTCTGACTTACAGGAAAGATGAAAATTAAGAACGGCCCTTTTTCGGAGTGGGTATAAGTATTCTTTGACAGTCTCTTACAATATTTCAAACATCTTCGGCAGACCCATAAAACCTGATGCTTGACTCCCTTAGCCCAGATGAGGCTGTGTTGGAGTGAAGATATTTATCCCAAGTGTGGTGCCAGGCTGCCCTTGGCAGATGTTTTGAACACGGACTTTAAACCAGCTTGCTTGGTGCCCCCCCAAGACACCAAGGCGTTCATCAGGAAATCACATGACAGGAGGAAATAATCACGAGAGCTAAGGTTGATCATCTGCTAGCTTCTGTGCTAAGCATTACACGTGCATCATTTCCATTTATCCTCACATCTACCAAACAGTCACTATTAGCATCTCTATAAGATATCTGCAACTAGATATCCTTATTACAGGTAAGAAAACTGACATATAAAGAATTCAAGTAAGGCCAGGCACGGTGGCCATGCCTGTAATCCTAAAGTTTGAAGGGCCAACGCAGGAGGATCACTTGAGGCCAGCAGTTGGTGATCAGCCTGGAGAACATAGTGAGACCCCATCTCTATAAAAAAAAAAAAAGACTCTAAAAATTAGCTGGGCATGGGGTGCATGCTTATAGTCCTGGCTGCTCAGGAGGCTGAGGCGGGAGGATTGCTTGAGCTCAGGAGTTTGAGGTTGTGGTGAGCTATGATCATGTCACTGCCCTCCAGCCTGAGCAACAGAGTGAGACTCTATCTCTGAAAAATAATAATAATTAATTAAAAATACAAGAAAATCAAGTAACTTGCTCCAAGTTCACACTGCTGGAGAGTGAGGGTGTGAGGATTCAAGCCCACAGGGCCTCATTCAAGCAACACATGTAATCAACATGTATGAATCACATGATGGTTCCCAGGCATTGTGGTCCCACATAATCATAAGTGTCTTCACAGTCTTTCCATGTTGGTATTACTATCTAAATTGTCTCCAAGATGGTAAGTCCCCTCCCCACTGTAATGCAACCAGGTGACAGCTTGCATTTGAAATCAGGTCTGCATGACCTCAAACTCCATACTCCAAGGCCAAAGTTCTTGATCTGGCGAGTTTTCTAGAGATGAGAAGCAAAGGGAATGTGAAACATTTTTTAAAATCTGCTCCAGTTCTTCGTGGTCCTGGGTCAGGAGGCAGTGGGGTGGTGGTGGTGGGGGGATGCGATGATCTCACTTGCGAGTTCTGTTTAAGCTGAGATCGCGCCACTGCACTCCAGCCTGGGCGACAGAGCAAGACTCCATCTCAAAAAATAAATAAATAAAATAAAATAAAATAAAATAAAATAAAATAAAATAAAATCCTTATCCAGTTCTGTTTCAGTGTGTTTTCATACTCTAGGGTAGGTGAAATTCTAGAAAGTCCAAGATCTTTCCAAAAACAGTTAGGATCTGTACCAGGCTTATGAGAGACCCGTGATTACTAAGGAAAGGTAACCTGTTAGTATGGGTTAATCCAGCAGTATTTTGCCCTGGTTGTGTAGTTAGCTAGGTGTGTCACGGGGCAGTCTCGACCAGGCCTCCAGCCAGCTAGAGCTCTCTGGTGGGATGGGGAAACCGTGAAGTTCAGATTGAGTAGTTGAGGTGGCTGTAAACTTTCTTCTGCTTAGAGAAAAGCAAGTCACAGGGGAGGCTGATGGCCGATGTACAGATTTAGTTTTTGTCGTCCCACTTCGTCTGCCACGCGCCCCCCACCCCATTCCCCTCTCATCCTGACCCCTGTCTTCTATCCCCTCCTCGGCCACCCTGAGAGCCATGTGGTGGGAGATTACTGGATAGGTGGGCTGGCTTCTAGCCCTCACTCTGACACTTGCTAGCCTTGTAACTTTAGACAAATTGTTTAACTTATGTCTTTCGACCTCAATTTCTTCATTTTTTTTCAGCAGATTTGTATTAAATGCCAAACAAAATGCTCATATTTCATTAGTGACATGAAGGAGTTAGGCCAAATGGAAGCTTGAGTCCCTTCTAGGTTTGAAACGCCGTGACTCCCCCCTCTTATATGACAATGTCCCTTTCCTTTTTTTCTTACCTTTTCCCTTCCTTCTCTACTTCCTTCTTCTGTGACTTGTGTTCCAGCACACCTCTAAGTCTCTCTGTGACATGGAAGCAGAGAAAGAAAGATGAAGGGGAAAGAAATTCACAGTTGTGTAGAATTTCTCTCTCTCTTTCTTTCTTTTTTCTGCTAACCCCATGGAGCTTTCCCTTGGCTTTTTGAGAGCATTTTCAGGGGCTACAGACCTCTCTTCATTCATTGCTTCATTCAAGCAAGCATTTGGAGCACTCACAAGTGCCAGCATTTTGTTAGGCATGGTCATGACAGTGGCCAGCACAGGGATCTGGGAAATACGGGCCCACATTGGTTTGCAAACAGCGGTTTTTTTTTTTGTTTTTTTTTTTTTTTTTTGGGAGGACAAAGGATCCTCTACAAGGAGTGCCTAAACCAAGCATGAAGACTACCTTAAAAGGGACAGTCTTAGAAGCCCACAGCAACAAAGCACGAAGGTTGCTAGTGGTTCTGGTTAGGCCCATTTGATTATTATAAAGGATACTCACTCATGTTAGTTTAAGCAGACGATGGAAGCAGCAGTAGAAAGGCTATACTTCTTCTATACAGAGGGTAGGATATTGTAGGTCCCCAAAATCAGGAGCTTAATAAAGTTAGGTTTCACCATGACTAGGTAGTTCTGGAATACATTTCAACAATTACTTAAAAAATAAAAAAGAACTCCATGTCAGACATCTATAAAACTGTATTAGCACTTTTCTGGGTTTTAGCCTAGATAAGTACCAGTGATAACCAGGAAGTAGATAGAAGTTTAAAGGTATATCAAGTGCAAGAAGACTAAGGAAGTTTTATGCGTAGGTAAGAGACTGAATATTCATTGATCATAGATGAAAATAGAACTATTCAGCTCCAGCTCCAGTTTATATTTCTTTCTTTCTTTTTTTTTTTTTTTTTTTTGAGGCAGAGTCTCGCTCTGTTACCCAGGCTGGTGTGCAGTGGCGCAATCTCAGCTCACTGCAAGCTCCACCTCCCGGGTTCACACCATTCTCCTGCCTCAGCCTCCCAAGTAGCTGGGATTACAGGCACCCACCACCACGCCCGGCTAATTTTTTGGAGAGACAGGGTTTCACCATGTTAGCCAGGATGGTCTCGAACTCCTGACCTCGTGGTCTGCCGGCCTCGGCCTCCCAAAATGCTGAGATTATAGGCGTGAGCCACCGTGCCCGGCCCTTTCTATCTTATCTCAAGGCAATTGATCTTCATATTAGGAAAGATAATACAAACATTGTAAGAGAAAAGCCAAAGTTGGTTATATATTATGCTCTCAATGAGTTCAGATCTCCAGATCTACACCAGTTTTACCAAAGGACAAATGCAGTGGCTCATGCCTGTAAACCTAACACTTGGGGAGGCCAAGGCAAGTAGATCACTTGAGCCCAGGAGTTCGAGACCAGCGTGGGCAACATGGTGAAATCCTGTCTCTACAACAAAATACAAAATAATTAGTTGGGCATGGTGGGGTGTTCCTATAGTCCCAGCTACCAGGAAAGCTGAGGTGGGAGGATCACTTGAGCCTGGGAGGTTAAGGCTGCAGTGATCCATGATGGCACCACTGCACTTCAGTCTAGGTGACAGAGTAAGACCCTGTCTCAAAAATAAATAAACAAACAAACCCATTATACAACCAAAGTCTTGAAAAAAAAATAAAGAAAGGTGAAATGCTACAGATACTTTCTGAACCACTGTGGAGAATGAGGGAAGTCTCCGTAGGCTGGAGAGGATTAAATATGTTCCCACTTTTCAAGAAAAGATGAGGAAAAAAAGATTCTATCAACTAAAGACCAGTAGACTAAAGGAATGGATTGTTGATACATTTTGAAAGGAAAACAGTGATCACCAAGAGTCAGAATGGGTTCACTAAGAATAAATCATGCCAGTCTAACCTCCACTCTGCTTTTGGCACAGAGAATTGCAAAACACATAATAAGTTACACCTCCACAAGGCATTGGACAGAGTTTCTCATTAGATTCTTCTGGACCAGATTCAGAAATTTGAGCTCAATGCTGGTACCATTAGATACATTAGCAAACACTTGGATGGCTCTCCTCAAAGAGTTTGATTAATAAATGACTGTCAACCTGAAGGGAGGTTTTTATATCGTGCCATAGAACTATCTGTCCTTGGCCTCCTCCGCGAAACATTTGCAGGGACTTACATGAGGACAATGACGGTATGTTCATTAAATCAGCGGATGACAGGAAACTAGGAGGGATAGATAACAGATTTCAGGCCTCAAATCTGCTTCAACAATCTGAGATGGGCCAACATTCATAAATTTGCAGTGCAAGGATCTGCCCTAGTTCACAATGACAAATACCCCTTCAGCTCCTTGAAAGACCAGATAGGGTGAAGCCAGGAAAAATTCTTCTGAGTGATTAAAAACCCGATTTCCACCATTTTCTGTGATCAGGCCACCAGAAACAATGTGCCTTCCAGTCTCTTCTTGGCCAGTCTTGTTTTGTGGTCAGCAGAACATGCAGAACGCCTCTTATCTCATCCCTGGGCTCTTGTTAGGACTCGCCCCCAGGATGACTCCTCCATCCCTTGTCTTGGCACCCTGCTCCCCAGGAAGAAGTTTCCAAGTCCATAGTTACAGCCTGCAGCACTTTGCTCCCCTTCTTGGTGAGGAAGCCACAAGGCCAATTCTTTTGGTTTTGTTTGGTGATGGGGTCTCACTCTATTGTGAGTGCAGTGGCGTGATCATAGCTCATTGCAGCCTTCAACTCTTGGGCTACAGGGATTCTCCTGCCTTAGCCTCCTCTGACTACAGGTGTGCACAACCACACCTGGCCAATTTTTAAAAATTTTTTTTTGTAGAGACAGTGTCACACTATGTTGCCCAGGCTGATTTTGCACTCCTGGGCTCAAGCAATCCTCCTGCTTTAGCTTCTCAAAGCGCTGGGACTAGAGGTGTGAGCCATTGTGCCCAGTGACTGAGACCTTTAGATGACATGAGAGATCAAGCTGAGCCTGCTGGACAGAGGATATTGCAGATTCCCACGACAAACGCAAGATAGTCACTGAGGACAGAAGCCCTCTGCAGTCCCATCAATATGCAAATTTCAAAAACTGGCCTAGCACTCAGCTTGATCTCCGTGGTCATCTAAAGGTTTCAGCAGCTGGGCGTGGTGGCTCATGCCTGTTATCCCAGCTACTTGGAGGCTGAGAGGATTACTTGAGCTGAGGAGCTGGAGACTGCAGTGAGCCATGAGTGTACCACTGCACTCCAGCCTGTGCCACAGAGCAAGATCCCATCTCTTTAAAAAGTACAACACAATCAAATAATAATAAAAATAAAGGTATCAGTCAACGATGCTTTGCGCCTTAAGGGCTTGAGACTAAGGCCCCTGCGGTATGTTTGTTGAGTTTGAATGCCAGCAATAAAAAAGTAGTGGAACAGTAGTAGCTTGTGCAAAATCCAATATGATCTTAAGCTCCCCTATCAGAGACAGTGAGTTCATTAACAAATTGAAATTTCCTTGGAGAAGAGTGGCTAGCATAGTTCAGAGGCTTGAAGCCAATTAAATAAAATAAAAGTTGAAAGTTTACATTTTTAACTTTGAAAACATTATAATAGTTATCCACACATTTTAGGTCTGGCATGTGAAGAAGGATTGGCACTATTCTATGAGACAAAGCAAACATCAATATGTGAAATCTATAGGTAATCAGATTTCTTACAGCAATCTCTAAGAATTAGAACTGTCCAATACCGGCCTGGGCTACTTTAGGACCTTCTGAATTCCCTGCTGTTTAGGTGCTCAAAAAGAGAGGGCTATCTGTAACGTTACAGTTGAAATGCATGAGCCAGTGTGCAGTTAACTAGAAAATCTTCAAGGCCCCTTAGACCCTAGACCTGTGATTTTATAATTATACATCTGATTTAACTTGGACTATTATTTCCTAATTCTCCTCATCTACCATTCCAAGAATATATTCTGAAGAAGATACATGATGTCTCTTTTTAGGTTTGCAAAGCCAGACAGAGAAAAAACAGGGAAGACCAAGATTAATTATTCTTTGAAGATACAGCTGGTAAATATCTGCTGGGGTCTCCAAAATTCTCCTCATCGTTTGTAACAACCCTAGTCCACATCCTAACTCCCTTGAGTTGTTTGAAATATGACCTCAATCCTGTCCTCTTATCAGACTCCGGACAACAGGTCAGTGTCTCTCCCAAGCCTTCCTCTTCGCAGATGGGAACCACTCCAGGACACTGTGGCCAAGTGTGGTGGAGGAGCCTGCTTTACTCAGTCACTGAAACCCACACCAATGACCTGACTGGCTCTGTTTTGTCACAGCCTAAGAAGGGGAACAGACAAAGGAGGGAGTGAGGACGTGGATGATACGAAGCAGGCTCATTCATTTCCCTGTGTCAGCCCATGGCCATTCAACCACTGGGCTTTCATATATGGGCCTGTCTCTCTGGCCAAACAGCCTCAAGGTGACTCCCTGCTTCTCCCCTATTCCTCTGGGCCATCCTTCCCAAATGACAGGATGTCTGCATCAGTAGCATCTCTATCCAAAACCACACAGGTCTCACCTGGAAGAGGAAGATCTAGTTCAGACAACCACCTTCAGACAGGGAAGGGATGCTTATCTTAAGTGTTAGTGTTATCGTCTTGATAGCAACAGGGGGCAGCCAAATGCCTAGGCAGTGAGGGATGGATACCTGGTGAAACCCCACCTCCAGGTTGAAGACAGTTTAAAGCCTGAAACCCAAGCTGCAAGTTAAATCCTAAGACAGAATTGAGAACTTGTCTTCCCGTTTGGCGTGCTTTCCTCTGATTGATCCCCACCCTTCACCTATTTTATACACGTCTACCCTTTCCTAATTGGTTTTCTACACTGCTGTGCCCACCTTTGAGTGGTGTCTTCACTTTAACCTTTCTTGCATACTCACAAACCAATCAGCACATGCTCCCCATCCTGTGCCTATAACGACTCCAGACTCAGTCAGTAGAGGAGGAGATGACCTGACTTAGGAGAAAAGACAACCCGACTTTGGGAAAGATAATCTGCTCTTCTCATTCCCTCTCTAGCTCCCCTCTCTGGACCCTAGACTCAGTCAGTAGAGGAGGAGAAGGCCTCACTTAGGAGAAGACACAACTTGACTTTGGAGAAGATGACCTGCCCTTCCCATTCCCTCTCCAGCTCTCCTCTCCACTGAGTTGTTTTCATCTCTTAATAAAATTATCTGCCCTCACCATCCTTCAATCATCAGTGTGACCTCACTCTTCTTAGACACCAGACAAGAGCTCAGGACCCACCAACTGTGGGTACCCCAAAAGGCTGTCACACTGGCTCTTTGCCCTTGCCAGTGGAGGGCAGCCACCTCCCACGACAAGGCAAGTGGCCAACTGAGCTGCTAACACGCCACTGTCCAGGGATGGTGGAACTCAGAGAGCATTGTAAACACCCGCACTGGGGCTTCAGGATCAGAGGCACCCTTGCCTGGGCGCTACCACATTTCCCTTGAAGCGCACACCTGGTCTGGCCAGCGGCCCCACACAGAGCTTGCTTCTGTGTCGGAAGCAGCCAGCTGGGTCCCACACTCGCTCACCCACATGCTCCCTCCCACAATGGACTGAGCACGGTGGGCCAAGCAAACCGGGCACCCCTGCTGTGAGTCCAGCAAAGGGGCCAAGAAAAATTCTACATCAATCTCTATTTCCTCAAACTTAAAATTTCAATACTTGAAGATACTTCCTTTAACAAGCCAGGATAAAGAATATGGAATATTCAGCTAATCTCAGAGCATGCTCTAGAGAGAGCCAAAGGCGAAGGGAGGTGAAATTAGGTGATCCTAAGAGATCCTTTCAGACCTAGATTTTGGCACTATGATTTTTACTTTTTCTAAATGTCAACACATAGATAATATGGTATAGGCCACAGGATCTGAGACACAATGCAAAAGGAGGTGAGGAAGTAGGGAAGAAATACCTCTAGGCTGGAAAGTCATAGTTCTCACAGACTAGAGAATTTCCTAACTCGGAAATTACGGACCAGGTCAAGTGCAGTGGCCCATGATTGTAATCCCAGCATTTTGTGAGGCCAAAGCAGGCGGATTGCTTGAGCCCAAGAGTTCATGACCAGTTTGGGCAACACAGTGAGACCCTGTCTCTACAAAAATTACAAAAACTAGTTGGATGTAATGGTGTGTACCTGTGGTGCATGGGAAGCTGAGGCAGGAGGAGCCCTTGAGCTCTCCTGCAGTTAAGTCAAGGCTGCAGTTAGCTGTGGTCAGCTACTGCACTCTAGTCTGGGCAGCAGAGTAAGACCTGGTCTCAAGAAAAAAAGAAAAAAGAAATTACTGACCCTCAACAGCCACCTCTCCCAGTCTTGGTTTTCTGGATTTTCAGCTAACAATAGATGGAGAGCAGCCCATCTGAAGAGAGCAGGATGTGGCAAGGAAGAGATGTTAAAGGAAGACCCAGAGTCTAGAAAGATATTGGATAATGATTAAAAGCATATACAAAAGTAATAAAAGTCAACCGACAGAGACCATTTAGTGCTGGAGCAAACAGCTCTCCGTAGCTCAGTAAACCCTGAGGGCCCAGAACAATGACTGATGCACGTAATAAGGACAGCACGGCATCATTTTCAGAGTTAAATACCTTCTGTGTTCTTAGTTAATGAAAGCAGAAAAGCAAATACTCATTAGATGCTTTAAAGGTTTTGTTCTTAAGTTTTGCTGTTTAAAATGGAATGCATTCAGTTATCTGGAAGATTCCCTGACCCAGAATCCCTCATTTTCTAATGATGTCTGATAAATGAGTGTGCCAGGGAGCCCCAGAATGCTCAAAGTTCTGCCATTTAAACTGCCTCCTTTTGGGGGAGGGAAGTAAACCCCAAGAGGGGTTTTTCCCTACATGGTTTGCCTTACTCTTGCATGTGTGTTCTCAGTTAAGTAAACCCACATGGGCCACATGGGACCACAGATCAATGCAACCACAAGAAACCCATTCTCTAGGCATGAGGAGCACTGGGGTGGATTGGGAGGTAAACATTGCTCAGTGGAAATGCTCTAGGTTGAATGGTAGCAACCTGATCCAACCAAATACTGTATTTTGGGGAGAGTAAATGTTATGAAATAAACAGAAGGTGGACTGATCAAGCTTGGCCCCTTTTTCCAAAGCTGCTGTTTATGCTGAATAATGTCACTTAGAATGCTTAACAAGCCCACTAGCTCTTTTTAAGGGACTTCAGCACCCATAGTCCCCAAGAGATGAAAGATGTTTATTGAGCAAGAGTCTTTTATGGGACCAAAAATGCCATATTATCCAATACTGGCCAATCTATATATAGACTGGTCGCCAACCAGTAAGGTGGCATGGCATAAAACATTCTACCCCATAGGTAATTTGCTAGGTCAATCTTTCTCTCCCATCAGTATTTGAATAAAGGCCAGGCACAGTAGCTTACACCTCTAATTCCAGCACTTTGAGAGACAGAACTGGGAGGATTGCTTGAGCCCAGGAGTTCAAAACTAGCCTGGGCAACACAATGAGACCCTCATCTCTATAAAACATAAAAATTTAAACATTAGCTGGGTGTCATTGCATGCACTTGTGATCTCAGCTACTTAGGAGGCTGAGGCGGGAGGGTCACTTGAGCCCAGGAGGTTGAGGCTGCAGTGAGCTATGATCACCCCACTGTACTCTAGCCTGGGTGACAGAGTGAGATACTGTCTTAAAAAAAAAAAAAAAACACTACAACAAGAAATGATGGAGAGACTGAACCAGCGTGCTTGGGGTACACTCTCAATAAAGAAATATTCCCTGCCTTCGTGGACCTTACTGAGGAGTGGTTTTGCAGACAAGTCAATGCTATGACGATAAATGCTGTGAAATGGTGTGAGACACGCTGAGATAAATGAAGAGAGGGTGCCAAGCAATCATAAATCTGATTCTGAATTTGAGAAAGGCTTGCTAGGGGACAATGTCAAAGCTGAAGCCTAGAACCTAAGGAGAATGATGAGAAAAGAGTAGAGAAGACAGAGCAAATTGTGAGTGGGTAGGACCAGCGCCAAGAAAAAGCCAGTGAGTCAAATGATGTGAGAATAGAGCAGTAGAGTATAGAATGAGCGGGGAAAATGTGAAGGCCAGAGAGATGTGCAAGGCCTCACAAACACCATTAGGGCTTTGCTGTGAGGGAAGAGAGAAGCCACTAAAGAGTTTTAGGCAGAAGAGACACAATTACACTTGTTTTTAGAAAACCATTTGAGGCCAGGTGTGGTGGCTCACGTCTGTAATCCCAGCACTTTGCAAGGACAAGGTGGGCAGGTCCCTTGAGCCCAGGAGTTCAAGGCCAGCCTGGACAACATAGTGAGACCCCCATCTCCATCAAAAACATAGCTGGGCATAGTGGGGCACACCTGTACTCCCAGCTACTTGGAAGGCTAAGGCAGGAGGATTGCTGGAGCCCAGGAAGTCGAGGCTGAGGCTGCAGTGAACCATGATCATGCCAGTGCACTCCAGCCTGGGCAATAGAGTGAGACCCTGTCTAAAAAAAAAAAGCCACTTAAGTTGTAGAATGGAGACTAGATAGGAGAAAAGAAAACAGCAAGTGAAGACACACAGTGAGAAGACTGGGCAGCGATATGGAAGGGAGATGCTGGCAACTTGAATTAGGGAGATGGCAGTGGGGCCTAAAGAAAAGGGAAAGCTGGGTGGCCTGAATTAGAAGCTGGGTTCAAAGGAAGTGAATCCTTGACTGAATTTGGAGGGCCAGTGAGAAGGAGTCAAGGATCAGGTTTCTAGATTCAGTAATTAGGTGAGCAGTGATCCATTCAATGAGAGGAAGAGCAACGTGGAGCAGGTTTATGGGAAAGGACGGTAAACTCAGATGGCCGTGGTTGATTTAAAGCCTGTGGGACAATCCTGAGGAGTTGCCCAGTAAGTGAAGTTACTTGGGTCTCAGACTGAGCAGGGACACATGAGCTGTGGCTGGAGAGGTGCCTCTCCCATCTCAGCTGCAGTGTTGCAGTTGCCTCTTAACCATTCTCCAGGGTTTTTTTTCTTTCTTTTTTTTTTGAGACAGTTTCTGTTTGTTTGCTTTTTGTTTTTTTTTTGAGTCAGAGAATCTTCAGCTCTGTCGCCCAGGCTGGAGTGCAGTGGCATGATCTCAGTTCACTGCAGCCTTGACCTCCAGGCTCAAGTAATCCTCCTGCCTCAGCCTCCCGAGTAGCTGGGACTACAGGCACCCACCGCCACACCTGGCAAATTTTTGTACTTTTTGTAGAGATGGGGTCTTGCTATGTTGCCTAGGCTGGTCTAGAACACCTGAGCTCAAGTAATCCGCCTGCCTTGGCCTCCCAAAGTGCTGGGATTACAGGCATGAGCCACTGCACCAGCCTTTCACCTTTTCTGGTCCTGCTGTGATATAGTCCATTCTCCACTCAACAGCAAATCTCATCTTTCACAAATCCCAGATTAGATCGCTCCCTTGCTTAAAAGCGTCCTGGGAGTCCGTAATGCAATAAGAAAAAATATCCACCTTCTTCCTCTGGTCTATAAGCATCTCCAGGATCTGGCCCCTGTATGTCTCTAATCTTCTCTCAC
This sequence comes from Chlorocebus sabaeus, assembly GCF_047675955.1. Classification (NCBI taxonomy): domain Eukaryota; kingdom Metazoa; phylum Chordata; class Mammalia; order Primates; family Cercopithecidae; genus Chlorocebus; species Chlorocebus sabaeus. The sequence continues at coordinate 25,154,567 of NC_132911.1, read as the reverse complement.
ACATATTTTCCTTCATTTCTACACTGGTCCCCTGTCAGTTCCTTGACTATACTCAGCTCCTTTTATTCCCAGCACCGTCACTGCATGCTCCCCACGTCTGGGAGGTTCTTTCAAACAATGACCATGTGTCTGGCTTCTTCTTGTCATTCAGGTCTTAGCCTCAGTGCTGTACAGAACCATGGGAGACTGGGGCAAAAAAGAAAAATATGCTCCCCCATATACATCTTTATGTATCATTTAAATGGTCAGTATTTTTCCAGAACATTAAAGTAGTTGAAAAAAATATTGATAATTTAAAAAAATAAGTATATTACAACTCACAATGTTATTTTAAGTTTAAAGATTCTATTTATACCAAAATCAGGACTTAATGTAATTTTCCTTTTCTAGTTTCAACAGAAGCAAACTCATCAATAGCATTTTCAAAATCGACTTCTTGGCTTATCTCATTTTCAACTGAGTGGACTGTCATATTTCACAATATCTCTTGACCAAGTGATGATCTTAAATAATTTTTAATTAAATTCATCTTACTAGCACTTTATTTTTAAATTTTGGTATTACGTTCCTAATGTTTTTGGCATTGATTTTGCTTTTTTAAATTATTGCATTAAAAAATATATATATTCCTTTTGGTTACTGAGATTTTGGCGACCCCTGCAAATCTGTGCTCACCAGCCTTACCTAGATCCAGCCCTGCTCAGCTTAAACGCCATCTCCTCAAAGACCCCTTCACTGACCCCTCTATCCAGAATAGCCTTCCAACCCTGCACCTGTCCAGTTACCTTCTTTTCCATTACCCTGAGTTACGATTTTTTTGACAGTCTTGCTCTGTTGCCCAGGCTGGAGTGCAGTGGCATGATCATGGCTCACTAGCCTCGAACTCCTGGGCTCAAGTGATCCTCCTGCCTCAGCCTCCTGAGTAGCTGGGACTACAGGTGTGTGCTACCATGCCCAGCTAATTTTCTTTATTTTTTGTAGAGATTCTACAAAAGACCCCTATTTTGCCCAGGCTAGTCTTGAACTCCTGGCCTCAAGGGATCCTCTCACATCAGCCTTCTAAAGTGTTGAGATTACAGGCATGAGCCATCATGCCCAGCATACCCTGAGTTAGTTTTAATAGCACTTATATTGTTCTAAATGATCTTATTTACCTTTTAAACTTTTTCTTAGTTTTGCCTTCAGACTCCAAGTAGAAGCTCCATGAGACTATGTCCATCTTATTCACTGCTATATCCACAGCACCCAGTTAGTGGCTGGCACTTATCTGATGAAGTAATACACTTAGGAATACTTGTATTATAGATAGTTCTTGAATCCATGGGCTTCAAAGAATATACGACACAAAAAGACAAGGTAGATTAGGGCAAAACTCTGGGAAATAACAACATTTAGAGGGCACCAAAATAGGAGTCTAAAAAGGTAACTGAAGGCTGGGGATGGTGGCTCATGCCTATAATAGCAGCACTTTGGGAGGCTGAGGCAGGCAGAATACCTAAGGTCAGGAGTTCAAGACCAGCTTGGCCAATGTGGTTGAAACCCCAGCTCTACAAAAATACAAAAATTTGCCAGGCATGATGGCAGGTGTCTGTAATCCCAGATACTCAGGATGCAGAGGCAGGAAAATCGCTTGAACCTGAGAGACGGAGGCTGTAGTGAGCCGAGATCGTGCCATTGCACTTTAGCCTGGGCAACAAAGCAAGACTCCGTCTCAAAAAACATAAAAATAAAAAAACATATTAAAAGGTAACTGAGAATGAACAATTAGAGAAGCAGAAGAGAAGACAGGCGTGGTGACTTGCACTGTAATCCCAACACTTTGGGAGGCCAGAGCAGGAGGATGGCTGGAGGCCAGGAGTTCCAGGATGCAGTGAGTTAGGAATGTGCCACTGCTCTCCAGCCTGGGTGACACAACGATACACTGTCTAAAAAGGAAGACCATAAGAAAAAGGATAATTTAAAGTTTGATTTTCCTGACTAGGTAGGAGTAGTAGAAACCAAAACCCAGGTGGAGGAATTCACCTGGAAGAGGAAGGGAAGCAAAAGGTAGAATGGGGAGAAGACAATGGAAATGCAGAAACACAAGATTAATGGCGCCCTCCATGATGATTTCTACTTTCTTTTCTATGAAATTGGAAGTAAAATCATCTGCTGTGATGAAGAGTGAGGCAACTGGATAGAAGTTTTCTTTATTCAATAAATATTTACTGGGTATCCCCCATGCGCCAAGCACTATTTCGAGTACATAGAATTCAGTAATGGACAAAGCAGACAAAGGCCCCTGCCATTGTGGAGCTCATATCCCAAGGTGGGAAGACAAATAATCTACAATGAATATAAGTAAGTGAATTACATAGAACGCTAGAAGGTTGTAAGTGCTTTGGGCAAATAGAGCAGGGTGAGGGGAATGAAGAGCTCTGGTGGGGAGGATGTAGAGGGAAGGCTGCAATGTCAAATGACAAGGTAAAGAGAGGCTTCATGTGTAAGCAAATATTTGAAGATGGTCGGGGAGTCAGCCAGATGGCTATCTGGAGAAAGTATTTGAGGAGAAAGGAATAACCAGCACGAAAGTCCTCAGGTGGGAGCGTGTTGGATATTGTATAAGTTTCCTATTACTGATGCAGCAAATTACCATCAACTTTGTGCTTGAAAACAATACAAATTTATTCTCCTATAAGTTCTAGAAGGCAAAAGTTCACAAGGTTAAAGTCAAGGTGTCATCAGGGTTGGGCTTTCTGTGAAGGATGCAGGGGACAATCTGTTTCCTTACCGCTTCCTGCTTGGAGAGGCTGCCTGCAATTCTTGGCTCATGGCCCCTCCTTGTACCACTCCAACCTCCTGCTGCCATTCTCACACCTGCTACTTCCTCTTTCATAGTCAAATCTCCCTTGGTCTCTCCCTTATCAGAATATTTACCTTAGTGCTTATCAGGTCAATCCAGCATAATCTCCCTATCTCAAAACCAGGTCCTTCATTTAATCACATCTGCACAAAGTCCCTTTTAACACATGAGATAATATTCACAGGCTCCAGGGATTAGGTCCTGAATATATCTGAGAACCACTCTACAGTCTACCACAGCTCATCTCCTGAACCTTAAAGATTCACAACCATCCAATATGCAAAATACATTCACCTCATCCCAACATCTCAATGCATTATGGCATCCATTGAAAGACCAATATTTTATCTAAACTCTGTCTCTTCAGAAATCTCAAATCTCATTATCTAAATCAAGGCTGGTAACATTGAGGTCAAGGTATGATATGAGTTGTGTCTCTCAGACCATTTGATATTTCCTGCTTAACCACTGAATTATTTTTGTTTACTTCAACCCTCAGCAAAAATACTACTATATATTTGCACAATACCTAACACAATTTTAAGCATGGTCATATCCATGACCTACTTTGATTCATATAGCATTGTGATATAGGGAGGGCACTGTTCATAGTCCTCATTTACCAAGTGCAGATATTTGGCCCAGAAAGAATTGAGTGACTTATACAACGTCACCTGTAAGGTGTTAAAAGAGTGGGGCAAAAGTCAGGTCTCCTGTCTCCTAATCTAGTGTTTATTTTACATTTTAGTTTTATATTTTTATATATTTCACAGAATATCCCATCCTGGGCAACATAACAAAAAAATTAAAAATTTTTTCTCTACAAAAACTTTAAAAAATTAGCCAGGTGTGATGGCATGTGCCTATAATCCCAGGCTACTTGGGAGGCTGAGACAGGAGAATAAGCTCGAGCCCAGGAATTTGAGGCTGCAGTGAGCTATGATCACACCACTGCACTCCAGCCTGGGTGACAGAAAAAAAAAAATAAAGAATATCATGTTTATAAGATACTTTATTAAATATTTAAATCATCTAACTCATGTATAGGTAAGACTCTGGGTATGATCAATCCTTGTGCAAAATTCCTCTCCATCCATGGACCTGTGAAATTATAAAACAAATATCTGCTCTGCAAATACAATGAACAATGATGGAACAGGATGCCAGTTGCAGCTATTCGCATTCAAAGCAGGACAAAATGGAAGGAAAAAATATCACTGGTCCTAAACAATTTTGAAATCCAGCAAGGCATACTCCATTAGTTTTCAAGGCCAGTGAATAATTCTCTGTGGCCAGAGGCTCTACCCTCTGGGCCCAAGATTCTACCTTCTGGGCCATCCTTCCTTTTTCAGAAAAGATCATATGTGTTTGTGGCTGAGAAGTTTTATCAGCTTGTTCTGCCTGTAGAACACTGGGAGTCCTACAGTTTTCTTTCATTTGGTCCTCTGTTTCAGCCCTCTCTTTCAATTCAGTGTTTCTGCTGTTATAAATCTCAAAAGCCTTGTGGATCTACTATGTATATCATGGAAATCCACTCCATTAGACCAAAGACTCCTCCACAGGTTTCACCTGATGAGCTCATCATTACTCCTGGCTTCTGCTGAGATGGCCAAGGGGACCTATGAATCATATGCCTAATCTCTTCAGAGTCCTCTTTATGGCTGAATATTCTGAATTTTTATCCATTCCAGGCACTAGCAAAAAGCTGTCGAGCCACACCCTTGGCCTTCTTTCTAGAACACAACTTTCCTGACAGTGAACCTCATTTTAGCATCTTTTGCAATCTGGATAGGCTGAGGATTTCCCAAATCATGAAGTCCTGTTCCTTTTTGATTAACAGCTCTTAATTAGCTGGGCACGGTGGTGCATGCCTGTAGTCCCAGCTACTTGGGAGGCTGAGGCAGAAGAATCGCTTCAACCCAGGAGGTGGAAGTTGCACTGAGCCAAGATTGTGCCATTGCACTCCAGCCTGGGCAACAAAGTGAGACTCCATCTCAAAACAAAACAACAACAACAACAACAACAACAACAAAAACAGTTCTTCCCTCAATTGATCTCTTTCCTCTCACATTTCACTATAAGCAGCAAGAAGAAACCAGGCTATGCTTTCAACACCCTGCTTGGAAATTTCCTCAGCTAAATATCCAAATACATTGTTTAAAAGTTCTGCTTTCCATATACCTGTAAGACACAATTCAACTCAGCTTTTTTGCTGCTATATAACAAGGATCTCTTTTCTTCCTGTTTTCAAAAATATATTCCCCGTTTCATTCTGGGTCTTCACAGTTAGCACCTTTTTGTTGTTGTTGTTTCTTAATTATTATTTTTTTAATTATTCATTTTTACTTTAATCCAAGCCAGTAGGTTAATGTCTTTAATGTCCATACTTCTACAAACCATCTGTTTCTACCAATTTAGGTATCCTCTAAGATAATTTAGGCCTTCTCTCGTATGATCCCCACTTCCTTCTGACCCCTCAGAGAGTTTTTAACATCCATATTTCTCCTAACGGTCTGGAAGGCAATTCAGACTTTTTATTTTTTCCTTTTTAGAGACAGGGTCTCACTCTGTCACCCAGGCTGGTGTGTAGTGGCACAATCATGGCTCACTGCAGCCTTGAACTCCTGGGCTGAAAGAATCTTTCTACCTTAGTCTCCTAACATGTTGGGATCACAGGTGTGAGCCACTGCACCCACCTGGTCCCAATTTAGACTTTTTCAATCATGCTTCTCAGAGTTCTTCCAGCCTCTCATTAACTGCCCAATTCTAAAGCCACTTTCACATGTTTAAGTATTTGTTACAGTAGCACTTCACTTTCAGGTACAAAAATCCATGTTGGGGTTCAATCAGAGAAACAGAACCAGTGGAAGATATATATTAAGAAATTTGTTGCAAGGAATTGGCATATGTGATTGTGGAGGCTGCTAGGAAAGTCCAATCTTTGTAAGGCAGGCCAACAGGAAGGGCAGGCTAGAATTCTGAGGTATGAGCTGAAGTTCTAGTTTGCAGAAAAGCCTCAGTTCTACTTGTTAGAGTTTTCAACTGACTGAATTAGTCCTGTTAAGATTATCTGGGGGCTGGGTGCAGTGGCTCATGCCTGTAATCCCAGCACTTTGGGAGGCCGAGGCAGTCAGATCACCTGAGGTCAGGAGCTCCAGACCAACCTAGCCAATATGGTGAAAACCCATCTCTACTAAAAATACAAAAATTACTTGGGCGTGATGGTGCACACACCTGTAATCCCAGCTACTCAGGAGGCTGAGGCACGAGAATCACTTGAACCCAGGAGGCAGAGGTTGCATGAGCCAAGATCCTGAGATCACACCACTGCACTCCAGCCTGGGCAACAGAGAGAGACTGTCTCAAAAAAAAAAAAAAAAAGAAAGAAAGAAAGAAAGAGTAAAGAAAGAAAGATTATCTGGGATTATCTGCCTTACTTAAAGTCAAATGATTATGGGTTTTAATTACATCTACAAAATACCTTCGTAACAACACCTAGGTTAGTGTTTGATTGAATAACTGGAGACTATAGCATAGTCAAGTTGTCACACAAACTGACCATCACAGATCCATTCCAGATTTAGCAGGGAGGCCAGTGAGGCTGGACAGGTGTGAGCAACTGTGACAGCAGTAGGAGGTGGAGTCAAAGAAACAATGGAGGGCCTGCAAAAAAAGAATGAATCTAGAGTCTACCAATCTATATGTTAATACTATTTTCTTTAGAAATGCAGTAGTCCAGGTTTAAGCAAGATGAAGTCAGACACTCAAATTGACCTATACTCCCAGTGCTTTGGGATGTCAATCTGGGTTTTTTAGGGAGGACATAACAACAACAAAGAAGTTAATTGGCAAGTGTATTAGTCTGTTCTCATGCTGCTAGTAAAGACATACCTGAGACTTGGTAATTTATAAAGAAAAAGGGGTTTCATGGATTCAGATCCACATGGCTGGGGAGGCCTCCCAATCATGGTGGAAGGTGAAAGGTATGTCTTACATGGCAGCAGGCAAGAGAGAGAATGAGACCCAAGTGAAAGGGGAAACCCCTTATAAATCTATCAGATCTTGTGAGGCTTGTTCACTACCTCAAGAACACTATGGGGGAAACCACCCCCATGATTCAATTATCTCCCCCCCGCTCCTTCCCACAACACGTGGGAATTATGGGAGCTAATATGCAAGATGAGATTTGGGTGGGGACATAGCCCAACGATATCAGCAAGGATAATGTGGAAACAATGAATCAAAAAGTCTAAGTTGGGTAGAAAATAAGGTGAAGACTGTATAGGGAAGAGCTGAGCCTCAAGGGATTAAGGGTCAATAACAATAGAACACAGGGTCAAGAAACATGTGGGACAGGCGTGAGTGCATGAGGGAGCTGCAACACTAAGAGGCCCTGGTTGATGGAGGGCATGTCTACGCTTATTCTTTTGGTGATGGACAGTTATAGGTTATGATAAAGTACAGGATATGTTTGTGAAAAGGGTTGCTGGGGACCAGCAGAGATAACATCACAGAGATGAGCAGGACTTAGAGTGGAAGGTAGGAGCCAGAGCCCCACACCAGTGACTTCCCTAAATGGAGGATATTTTTCAGGCAGACAGTGGGTGGCAATAACAGGAGGGAGAGATCTATGGTAAAAACTGGAGGAAAGCAGAGATTTTCTGCCCATCTATGGGCATGCATGGAGTGAGAAAATGAAAAGGACTCACTTGAGATGGCTCCCGGGGGGAAGCAGTGTCCAGAGGAGCCAGCCCAATTTCGGCTCAGGCATGGTGACAGAGGAGAATCTGTTTACCATGGGATCGGTGGAAGGCTTGGAAAGAGAGCAGTGAGGTGAGTCAGAGAAAAGCAAGCAGAGAGCTAGAAGCAGAGAGAAAGTGGTAACCAAGGGTAACAGGGAAGGGGAGGCATGACAGACCCGTTGGTGGTGAGTTTTCTAAAGGGCCATGTCACAGTAGCCTCCTGGTGAGTGAGCACAGGGACACTCAGGCCTGGAGTCTTGCAGAGCCTGGATGGATTCCACTGGCAGGAGAGGACTAGTCTGCAGGATAAGTAGATTCTAACCTCACTAGAAGAGAACAGCAATCATCAAAGCTGAAGACGGGGTCTCAGTGGGCAGCACCATACAGTTCTGCAGTGGTAGAATGTAAGGATATGTGGAACCCATCATGCATGTAATCCCAGTATTTTGGGAGGCTGAGGCTGGAGGATCACTTGAGCCCAGGAGTTCAAGGCTAGCCTGAGCAACATAGTGAGACCCCAACTCTACAATTTTTTTTCTTTTTTTTTTTTTTTTGAGATGGAATCTCACTCTGTCGCCGAGGCTGGAGTGCAGTGGCGCGATCTCGGCTCACTGCAAGCTCCGCCTCTCAGATTCACATCATTCTCCTGCCTCAGCCTCCCAAGTAGCTAGGCCTACAGGTGCCCACCACCACACCTGGCTAATTTTCTTGTATTTTTTTTAGTAGAGACAGGATTTCACCGTGTTAGCCAGGATGGTCTCAATCTCCTGACCTCGTGATCTGCCCGCCTCAGCCTCCCAAAGTGTTGGGATAACAGGCGTGAGCCACTGCTCCCAGCCAAAAAATTTTTTAAAGAAGTAGTAAGGCATGATGCTGTGTGCCTGTAGTTCCAGCTACTTGGGAGGATGGGGCAGGAGGATCACTTGACCCTGAGAAGTCGAGGGTGCAGTGAGCTATGATTGTACCACTGCATTCTAGCCTGGGTGACAGAGCAAGACGCTGTCTCAAAATAAAATAAGATGTAGAGTCCCATATATAAAGCTGACTACTTAGAAGTGATATTGTGGGTCCCTTAAGGGTGAAGGTCAATGAAAAGAAAAAGTCCCAGTAGATAAACGATGGGACAAAGCCTTATTTATACATACACATGTATATTTTTATACTTCTGTTTGGATGCTATCAATATTAGCATGTAAATGAAAGTTGAAGCTATGAATATCAAGGAGAAAAAGTGCCATCCAGGGATGTCACGTAGAATAACAATAGCAAATATTTATTGAGCATTTCCTCCATGACAGTCATTGATCTGGCACTTGACATGTATTAACTCAGTTAAATCAAACAATTCTATGAGTAGGTATTGATATTTTGCCATTCTACAGATGATGCTGCACAATTTATAAATGATGGGGCTAGGATTCAAATCCAAAGCCCACATTCTTAATCCCAGTCTTATACTACCAAAAAAGGTAAGAAAATTGAGAATATAACCCTGGAAAACATCAATAACTAAGAATACACTGCAGGCCAGATGTGATAGCTCACACCTATAATCCCAACACTTTGAGAGGCCAAGGTGGGCAGATCCCTCAAGCCCAGGAGTTTGAGATGAGCCTGGGCAACATGGTGAAATTTTGTCTCTACCAAAAAAAAAAACAAGTTTAGCCAGGCATGGTAGCACACACCCATAATCCCAGCTACTTGGGAGGCTGAAGTGGGAGGATCACCTGAGCCTGGGGAGGTTGAGGCTGCAGTGAAACATGATTCCACCTCTGTACTCCAGCCTAGGCAACAGACTGAGACTCTGTCTCAAAAAAAAAAAAAAAAAAAAAAAAAAAGGACTATACTGCAGATGAAAGTTACGTGATTGGGCTACATATCGAATGGATCCTAAATATCATATTGAAAGTTCCTTTTATGATAAGTTCCTGACAGCATCTTGTTTTCTTGCTTTTGAGTCTGTTGTTTTTTTCCTTGAAAATAGAATGCAGCAAAAAAAAAAAAAAAAAAAAAAAGAGGGTTCAATTTGGTTGGGTTTCAATTAATGAAAGTTTTGTTGTATCTGCTTAATGGGTTAATAAAAGCAACTTTAGCACTGGGAAAACTTCCTCTGGTCTTTCTGCATTCCCACAAGAAACTTTTATTTAAAAAATAATAATCACCATAATAATAATTTTTCTTATTTTCCAAAGTGGACTCCTTGGACTCTACTGACGAGAGCAGTTACTGAGGAAGAATCAGAGGTGAATTTTAGTTCTCCTGGGTTATGAACAATGACATGGGACTTTAGAAAAACCTTCATCCAATTTTTTTCCAAATTAAATCAAGAGCATTGATAATTAGTTTCTATCAAAGACATCTAGAGGGAAATGAAAGAACTGAAAAAGCCATAAGCTGCCTTTACTTCTTCATTAATATTTGCTCCCAAATGCAGGTCAAATAAACCACACTCCCAGTTTTAAATGAGTTGCTTTAAAGTTGATGAATTATTTTTCTCTTTAGATTTATACCACCCGTTGTGGCTAATTATTCCCACTACATTCTCTTCTTTTATTTGAGGTTTTGGTCAAACAAAGAAAACAAAGCTTGGCTCCCTAGAAATTGAACTCCGTTTTGTTTTAACATTACTCTTACTGCATATGCAATCCCACGTGGAATATTGAGATAACTGTTTTCACAATCAGAACTCCTGGCTCTAACAGTCGGTGAGGTCAACTGATTTTATGGCTTTCAGAATCTCCTAAACAGAAAAATGAGTTAGGAGGTTAAAGCCTGTAGGAGTTACAAATGCACATTCGCCTATGACCATCACTATGCTAATTTTTCTCAGTCGAGGCTTCTTTTTACTCTACTGTACCCCAATTTGCTCATCTGTAAGATAAGGATAAGAACACTATAGCATGGCTGGGCCCGGTGGCTCATGCCTGTAATCTCGACACTTTGGGAGGCCGAGGTAGGCAAATCACCTGAGGTCAGGAGTTTGAGACCAGCCTGGCCAATATGGTAAAACCCTGCCTCTACTGAAAATACAAAAAAACTGGCTGGGCGCAGTGGTGCACACCTGTAGTCCCAGCTACTGAGGCAGAAGAATCTCTTGAACTCAGGAGGCAGAGGTTGCAGTGAGCCAAGATTGTGCCACCGCACTCCAGACTGGGTGACGAAGTGAGACTCCATCTCAAAACAAAACAAAACAAAAGAACACTGTAGCAGAGACAGCTAGCTGGCCATCAAAATTCATGCTTCCCCTCCTCTAGTGCAGAGTTATTGCTGAGAAGTAACTGTTTGGCCAAGAACATCTCCTCACCCCCATTGTATCCAAGTGGAACCATACAACTAGTTGTCACCCATAGAAAGTGGATGGAGTTTTGTAGCCCTAACCCTTGAGAGAGCGGGTGTTCACTCCCACCAGCTCAGTTGTCCCATAGAACTGATGCTTGTGGTTTCTTTTGAACAAACAGAAATTGACCCTTCCAGTCTTAACATTTGAAAAAGTTATATTGCTCTTATCTGAGTTCCTTTCATATGAAACCCACCATCAGGCATCCCAGATAGTAGCAAAGAGTCAAAACTTACCAGATCACTGCATCTGGACAATGAGATGCTAGACAGTCCTTCATGACTGCCTAAGCAACCACCTGCTTCCTGTTGACTGACTTCTTTTCCTTACCCCTCCCTAATTCTTGTTTTCCGGCATGTACTACATTTCTTCCCTGCTATATAAACCCCTGATTTTAGTTGGCCAAGGAGATGGTTTGAGACTGATCTGCCATCTACTCCTCTGCAGCACCCAATTAAAGCCTTCTTTCCTAGCAATGCTTGTTGTCTCAGTGATTGACTTTCTGTGCGGTGAGCAACAGGACCTAGACTGAACTCTGCCATTTTGGTAACAGTAACAGAGACTAGATTTACCATCACACATGAACACCAAAACACCGGATCATATATATGAGGATGATTCTCAAGAAAACAAAGACTGGGTGATGCCTGCCTGATGGAAAATAAATAAGATGAGCAGTATGTTAGCCCAAACTTATTACCTGGAGAAGGTTTCTGATCTTCAGCATGGGGAGGGGGAATCCAGGAAGATCCCTGTCCTCCCCCTGAATTCAGGAAATGGAGCTGGAAGTCTGGGAAAGCCAAAGCAGTTAGAGTTCACAGGGCAGAGTACCAGAGAAGCGAGAGTTGCACAGAGAGTGAACTCTGGAGATCTGCAGAGGGTCCCCATTGAGTATTCAGATGAATATTGTGCGAGTAAACTACCTGAGCTCAGGACATGAGCCACTCAAAAGGATTAGAGGGAACAATACCCAGAGCACACACAAGGCCAGAAATAATGACCTTCTGATATGGTTTGGATCTGTGTCCCCACCCAAATCTTGTGTCGAATTGTAATCCCCAGTGTTGGAGGTGGGGCCTGGTGGGGGTGATTAAATCATGAGGGTGGAGTTCTCATGAATGATTTATAAAGCACCATCCTCTTGGCACTGTTCTCATAATAGTGAGTTACCACATGATCTGGTCATGTGGTAAAAAGTGTGTAGCACCTTTCCCCTCACTCCCTTTCTTGCTCCTGCACCTTCTGCTATGTTTGTAAATTTCCTGAGGCATCCCCAGAAATCAAGCATTTGCCAACATCATGCTTCCTGTATAGCCTGCAAAAACCATGAGCCAATTAAACCTCCTTCCTTTATAAATTACCCAGTCTCAGCTGGGCATAGTGGCTCACACCTGTAATCCCACACTTTGGGAGGCTGAGGCAGGAGGATTGCTTGAGCTCAGAAGTTCAAGACCAGCCTGGGCAACATGGTGAAACCCCGTCTCTACAAAAAATACAAAATAAGCCAGGCATGCACCTGTAGTCCCAGCTACTAGGGAGATTGAGGAGGGAGGATCCCTTGAGTATAGGAGGCAGAGGCACCTGGCATAACACAAAGTAATATATAATTCAAAAAGGTCTGGCGTCCAATAAAAAGTTATGAGGCATGCAAAGTAGAAATATACAACCAATAATGAGGAGAAAAAAACTATTAAAACTGACTCATAACTGACACAGATGTTAGCATCAGTAGAGAAGGACATTAATAGTTTTTGTAATGGTATTCCATGTATTCAAGATGCTACAGAAAAGGTAGAACAAGCTAAATAGAGTCATAGAAGATATTTTTAAAAGAACCAAAGTGAGAAATCTATTAGAACAAATACAAGAATGCTAGTAGATCTAATAAATGACTTTGGCAAGATTTCAGAATGAAAAATACACAAAAATCAATTGTACTTCCATATAGTAGCAATGAACAATTAGAAATTGAAATGTAAAAGCAATACCATTCACAATAGCAATAAAAATACTTAGGGATAAATCTGACAAAAAATGTGCAAGACTTAATACATCGACAATACCTCTCAAAATGCATTCTATGACCAAATCACAGTCAGCAGAGAGCATATCCCCCAACCACACTCTCTGTCTCTTTCAACTCTTTCATTACCCCCCCCCTACGGTTTGAGTGTTTGTCTTCCAGAATCCATGTGTTGGAAGCTTGATTCCCAATGCAGCAGTCTAGGGAGGTCTTGGGATCAGAGCCTTCACGAATGGATGAATGTCATTGTCTCAGGAAAGGTTAATTACCTTGAGAATGGGTTGTTACAGAGCAAGCCTGCCCTTGTGCTCTTACTCTGTCTCATGTGCTTGCTTCTGCTTTCTGCCATGGGAGGACTCTCACCAGATGCCAGCACCATGCTCTTAGACTTCCCAGCCTCCAGAATCACAGGCTAAATAAACATCTTTTCTTTATAAATTACCCAGCTTATGGTATTTTGTTACAACAGACAATTGACTAAGACACTCCCTAATCTAATTAGGCCTTTGCTCTCCCCTAACCCCCACCTCCTGTCCCCAGTCTGAAGCCTGTCCCAAGGTCCCACCACCTTTTAGATTAGATTTAGATTTAGATCTGCCTCTGGCATTGATGTCAGGAAGAAGTCCTCTCTGCATCTGATGCAGACTATCTGGAACATAACCACCCTTTTATATAGTGAAGATTAGCCTCCTGTTATCTTTATCTATTATGTTGGATGACATAGGTCTTCCTTGTAGCCTTGGGGTACAGTACCAAGGGCTTATTTCCATTCCTTAGATTTCCAGTACTTGAAGAAGGTGGTAGATGAGAAGAAGGGGGAAAACATACCTTGCCCTAGTGTAACCACCTAAACTTCATGAGTAGTTGGATAACTCTCCTTAATAAATATTAATAAAAAATATTTTAAGAATCAATTGAAATAAGAACACATCTTCATCCAGGGAAATAAATCCCTCAGTCATTGGATGCTAAGCCCAGACAGCATTCAAACCTCAGCCTTGGCCTTGGTTATCTGAAGCAGCACTTTCTCTGCTATTCCTTTGAAAAAGAAGGTCCCCTCACTACCTACAGGCATTTGGGGTATACCCTTATCTGGCAAACCTCACCTCCTATTACTTCCAAAGGGAACCCTAATGAGACTGATTTTGTCTCAGATCCCTCAAACATACTAGGCTAGCTTCCAACTGTCAAGGTTTTTCTCAAGTTGATCCCCCTGTCTGAAATTTTCATTTTTCTCTCTCTGCTTAAATTCTCTAGATTGTTTTTGTTTTTGTTTTGAGAGATGAGCCCTGCTCTGTTACTCATGCTAGAGTGCAGTGGCACAATCATAACTCAATGAAGCCTCAAACTGCTGGTCTCAAGTGCTCCTCCCACCTCAGCCTCCAGGACCTCAAGAAGGAAGTGGGTGAGAAGAAGGGGGAAACACAGTGTTGGGATTATGGACATAAGCCACTGCAGCCAGCACAAATTCCTTAGACTCTTTTTTTTTTTTTTTTTGAGATGGAGTCTCGCTCTGTTGCCCAGGCTTGAGTGCAGTGGCACCATCTTGGCACACTGCAAGCTCCACTTCTAGGTTCACGCCATTCTCCTGCCTCAGCCCCCTGAGTAGCTGGGACTACAGGTGTCCACCACCACGCCCGGCTAATTTTTTGTATTTTTAGTAGAGATGGGTTTTCACCATGTTAGCCAGGATGGTCTTGATCTTCTGACCTCGTGATCCACCTCGGCTTCCCAAAGTGTTGGGACTACAGGCATAAGCCACCACACCTGGCCTCCTTAGACTCTTAAAAGTCCTAGCTTGTCCACATCCTCCTAGGCGTTGACTGTTGGCACCACACATTTTACTATTTATTATCCCACTTGATCATCACCTTATTGAAGAGAAAAACCATAATATCCTCAGTGAATCAGAAGGACTAATTTTATTTTCTTTTCTTTCTTTCTTTCTTTTTTTTTTTTTTTGAGACATAGTTTTGCTCTTGTTGCCCAAGCTGGAGTGCAGTGGTGTGATCTCAGCTCACTGCAGCTGCTGCCTCCCGGGTTCTAGCTACTCTCCTGCCTCAGCCTCCTGAGTAGCTGGGATTACAGGCACGCACCAGCACTCTAGGCTAATTTTTTGTATTTTTAGTAGAAATGGGGTTTCGCCATGTTAGCCAGTCTGGTCTCGAACTTCTGACCTCGGGTGATCCGCCCACCTAGGCTTCCCAAAATGCTGGGATGACAGGTGTGAGCCACCACACCCAGCCAGAGGGACTAATTTTTATATCCCCAGTGCTTATCACAATTCCTGTCATATCGTAGTCCTTAGTATTTGCCAGTCAAATAAATTATTATTTAACTTTTAAATGGAAAGTGTCTTGGAGGAAAACATTGTGCAGTGAGAACTTGAGTTCTAAACAGTTCTGTTGCAGCCTCAAATTGTAAAACTTCCCAAGTCAAGTCAGGCATGGTGGCCTGTGTGTGTAGTCCCAGCTACCTGGGAGGCTGATGGGGGAGGACTGCTTAAGCCCAGGAGTTTGAGGGTGCAGTGAGCTGTGATTGCATCACTGCACTCCAGCCTGGGCAAGAGTGAGACCCTATCTCTAAAAAAACTGATAAAGCAGGCCAGTCACAGTGGCTCATGCCTGAAATCCCAGCACTTTGGGAGGCTGAGGCAGGCTGTTAAAGATCACTTGAGGTCAGGAGTTCAAAACCAGCCTGGCCAACATGGCAAAACCCTGTCTCTACTAAAAATACAAAAATTAGCCATGTGTAATGGCTGGCGCCTGTAGACCCAGCTACTCGGGGGGCTGAGGCAGGAGAATCACTTGAACCCAGGAGACAGAGGTTGCAGTGAGCCAAGATTGCGCCATTGCACTCCAGGGGTGACAGAGTGAGACCCTGTCTCGAAAACACACACAGAGAGAGAAAAAAAAATGAAACAAAAATTGATAAATTAGTAAAAAGCTTTAAAACTCCTAAACCTCAGTTTCCTCCTGGACAACACAGGCACACTGATCTCACCGTGTATACCATACACAAACATACATATTTGTCGCCTTTACTATGGAATGCCCTTACAAGGCCATGTGACAAGTGCAAAGCAACTCTCTATTTTTGCAGAAGAGTTGGTGGACTTGCACTGATACGGCGAGGAGAGAGATGGCCATGGAGGAAAGGGACAGGTTGAAAAGGAGAATCGAGTCTGGGGGAAAGGTTTTCAATAATGCAGCACGGCCTCGTGGAAAAGAACTGGATCAGTTCTGGTGCTTCAGGAAGCAGACGCCAGGATAAAATTAGCAGTTTCCGAAATTTATCCGAGAAATACCATGAAGGGTAAAAGAGACAGGGAGCAGGAGGAGACAGGGAGGGGCTTCTGACGTCCATGAAAAGAGTGAAGCGGGGGGGAGGTTTGGATAGGAAGGGCCTCAGGCTGCAATGCCGGGGGAAAGACAGCATCAGAGACAGCTTCCTGGGGGACGTGGCATCGAATGCAAGACCTGATGGACAACTTAGAGGCTGGCCGCCAGCAGGGGCAGGGTGTGGCAGCAGGAAGCAGACAGCAGAGCAGTGGTCCTGAAGGAAGAAACAGTGTCCCATGGCCAGGCGACAAAAGAGATTGCGGCCACGAATTGAAAAAAAGATTAGTATGCATGAAGTGCAAAGAACTTGGGGTGTGAGAGCCTGCCATGTTCCAGGTACAATCAACATCCTGTGTCAGGTAAAAGATACGTGCAAATGCTAGTTTGGGGAGAGAGGTAGGCAGGACCACGTTATGCTGGACCCTGTGAGCCATGCTCAAGAATCTTGACCTCTGGACTGGGGGCACAGGGAGCCCCTTTTCAGGCTGTGAGGAGAGCAACAAAGATGACCCAAACATCCCTGGGCTTGGTAGCCTCTCTGATGTAGTGGCAGGGTGGAGAGGGTGGCTAGAGGGTGGGTGTCCTTCCCTAGAGCACAGCTGAGTGAAGTGGGGCACATCAGCTCCAGCGTCGGTACAAACCTCAGGTACACACCAGGCCTCACCTCTGCTTAGCCTCTACTAAGGCTGCCACTCTCTTAAATGTTGGTGACCTCCAGGAGCTCTGGCACTACCATCCTCCCTAGAACAGAAGCTGTATCTCCATGATGGTGTTGAAAGTGGAGGAGTAAGGACAGAAAAGTTGCTTTCCCCTGAGACACTCCATCTTCAGTGCGGATAGAGTTTTTTAAGCCTCAAGCTCAGCTAAGACCAG
Source organism: Chlorocebus sabaeus (assembly GCF_047675955.1). Lineage (NCBI taxonomy): Eukaryota > Metazoa > Chordata > Mammalia > Primates > Cercopithecidae > Chlorocebus > Chlorocebus sabaeus. The sequence continues at coordinate 25,137,409 of NC_132911.1, read as the reverse complement.
GTAGTGACTGTCATCAAAGCCACGCTAATGCGCTGAGGATAACAGAAGCTCCCACACAGGCAGAGTTAGAACAGGCACTGTAGGTAACTGTGCTCCAAATCCACAGGCTGACCTGTCCTCAGTGATCGCCACATGCCCAGCAGCCAGCTGGATTCACAGTCTGTTGAACTGGGCCGGCCATCTCCTCTCCCACCTGTGGAGCTAGAGGGACCTCTGGCATCCCTCCTTCCCATGAAGACTCATGTCCTCAATACCCCATCTCCTTTGCCCCCCAGTACCATTCACATCTTCCTTTTTTACCCTTGGATCTGTCCCCTTGCTAGGTGATGGATCATAGGAATTTTCACCCTCAGGGAATACTCTGCCACCCAGGTGTCTCACTCTATTTTTAGTTTCTTTTTATTTCATTTTTTTTTAAATTTTTGGCTGGAGTGCAATGGTGTGATCTTGGCTCACTGCAACCTCCCCCTCCCAGGTTCAAGCAATTCTCCTGCCTCAGCCTCCCGAGTAGCCAGGATTACAGGCACCAGCCACCATGCCCGGCTAATTTTTGTAGTTTTAGTAGAGATGGGGTTTCACCATGTTGGCCAGGCTGCTCTTGAACTCCTGACCTTCAGTGATCCGCTAGCCTCAGCCTCCCAAAGTGCTGGGATGACAGGTGTGAGCCACTGTGCCTGGCCGGGTGTTTCACTCTAATCTCCCCCTGCCTGTGGGAGCCAGGTGATCCACTCCCAGTACACTGCTGAGGGGCTGGATCCCTGCACCCGGAATAACATTCCTGTGGGGCTTTGAAGGTTGAGTGTTGAGTGCCTAGTCTGGGTCATCTCAGGTTCCCTCCGTCACCAGCATGATCTGGGCTTGCCCCAGTCGTGGACTGAGGACTGGCTTTATCAAGAACTACAATCAGTTTTGGCAAGAGAACTGTCTAAATCCATATATAAGGAAAAAATTTCCCCTAATAAATAAAATAATCTCTGGAGATGCAACTTTGCCTACAAAGAATAAAGAACAGCTTATCTTCTTAGAGCCTCTAGTTTGTTTGAAAACTATCCTTTCCAAGAAGAAAAGGATTGTTAGATTACATATGCAAAACCAAGTTTCCACTGAGCTGGTCTTCCCACAGTCAAGAAATATTTGTCCTGAAGTTCTTTCAAGACTCCATCTTTTAAATTAATTTTTTCATCAAAGTTTCCAAGATCCCAAGACTAATTCTTTGCCAGGGCTCAAGTTCTCAGTATCTATACTTGTCTTTTCCCAACTTACACCGCAGCAGCTCGTGCAAAAAGGAAATATTTCTAAACCAGCAGTCTAAGATGGGAAACTGCCCACCCACAGCAATCCCGAGGGATCACAGCCTGTATCGTATTATATGATACACATGCGCACACTCTCTCACACACACATAGATAATATGCTACACACATATTATACATAATCTACAATATAGCACACTGTGAATGGTTATCCCTGACTTATAAACAGCTAAAATATTAACACCCCATGCCTATGAATGGCTGCCTGGCCTATATCTCTGTTCTCCTAAGATATCACCCCAAAGTCCTTGCTCTTAATAGTAAGATGAGGGTCCCGCTACACAACATTTATAACAGCAGATAAAATAGGAATTTAACAGCTACAGGTGAACCTGTACCATTTGAATGAAGGCATCCTTGAATCTATACACATATTAATACTAGAGATATGTAGTAATTATCTGCATTCCACATTGTAAATAGTGTCTGGGGAATATCCATTTTGTGTTCTTTTATTTTATTATCATTATTATTTTTTGAGACAGTCTCACTCTGTCGCCCAGGATGGAGTGCAGTGGCGCGATCTCGGCTCACTGCAACCTCTGCTTCCCAGGTTCAAGCGATTCTCACACCTCAACCTCCCTCATAGCTGGCATTACAGGTTCCACTTTGTGTTCTAAGTGACTAACTTTGAACACGACCCTTACTTCCTTTAAAGTGCTTGTAATATACTGTATCCTGTAATATTCTAAAAAATGTTTTCTTTATATACTTTCCTGTGACATAAATAGCAGGCAGATTGCTAGCTCCATTTCACAGATGAAAAATGTGGGGCTTAGAGAGAAAATGAAACAAAACAAATTCTCCAGAGGCCCAGAACAGAGTTTTCTTCTGCTAAGCAACAGGGTCTCGCCAGCACAAACCAATCTTCCAGTGAAAGAAATAAGAACCAGAAGAGAGAAAAGGGGAGCAAACCTTGCCCAGAAGACAGCATGTCATCTCCATCGCCCAGCCCTGCAGACCCTGGAGTTGTAACATTTATTCATAAATGTAGAAGCCTGTTTTGGCCAGACGGTATGGTCAGTGACTGTGCTACAATAGAGGAAGAAAAGAAACACAAAACTCAAAAGGATGTTTTGACCGTGCTATGCTTCTATCAATCAGCCAAGAACTTCCTTGCTGGAAATGAAGTATCCAAACTCCTAAATTTTCCCTTCTGTCTCCCAACCCGGCCAGCTCTGGGGAGAGGCCACCATGTGCTTGGGACAATTCACTTCCTATCCCCCCTCACTGGGCGTCATTAAGTTAGAACTCCCTAACTTCTACCCCACTCCATTCCATTAGAACTCCCTAACTTCTACCCCGCTCCATTCCATTAGAACTCCCTAACTTCTACCCCGCTCCATTCCATTCTTTCTTAATAATGCACTCCAGGCGTTCTGTTTCAGGCTAGTATTTACATGGCGATGTGGGTTAGATCCAGGCCCAGCTATTACCAGCGAACGCGGTGACATTAATATGAGTAAATGCAGGAAAAGGGATGAAATAAAACATATCCTATTGAAGGAAATGAGCGCTCCTTAAGAAAGGAAAACACACATAGGAAAAGACACGGGCATATCAGAATACAAATAGGGCCCATGGGAACAGTGGATTCCACAGGCATGATGTTATTGAAGTATTTGATACTAGAGTAAGCACCTGCAGATATGAATTACATCCTTGTTCAGACCACTAACATTAGAGTACTGACATCTCAGGAAGCGCCTATGTTATATTTCAAATCCCCCTGCCTGCTGCATAAATATCCAATAAATCAATCAGTGATAAAGGACGCTAACTAAAAGGCTTATAAAGCTGAACAAGCTGCTGGTCCCTCCTCAGAGAGACTGCCACCCTTAATTTACTGGGGGTTTCCCTAGTCACTCACACTTCCAGCCTTGAGACACAGAGAAGGTGAGATGGGGGATTAACACCTTCAGTGCTGGGTTTGGGGAAGAGCAACAGGTTGGTCATCTGGGGATGTTTCTCCAAGCTTTGAAGGGGCAGACAGAATTTCCTGGTGTCTTTCAGGAATTACGAACATCCACCCTCCTCACCACCATCTTAACGTGGTTGCCATATTTATGAAACGAAAGAAAAACATTTCTTCCTCCTTGAGGAGAGACAGAATCGTGGGCCATGTTCATTTTATTTGGTCATAATAACGTGTGTTTTATATATATTAAAGGCAGGTTTTCTAATAATTGTTTCGTAAGTGGAAAATCAGAGGCATAATAGAAATCTTCATGACTTTCCCAAGCAAATAAGAAACAACATGAAATCTCTAGTCAAACAGAATGGGTGATTAAAAAATTGATCTGTGACTGCACTCCAGCCTGGGCAACAGAACGAGATTCTGTCTCAAAAATAAAAAACAAAAAACAAAACAAAACAAAACATTGATCCGTGACACATTTAAAAAAAGAGAGAAAGAAAATGTGCCAACTGTAATGATGATTATCTGTGGGTGGCAAAATTGGGGGAGTTTTGACTTCTTTCCTGTATTTCCCAAATATTCTACAACACTAGTGTGTTGGGGGCTTAATTTTGTGTGTTAACTTCAGTAGGCCCCAGAGTGCCCAGATGTTTGGTTAAATATTATTCTGGGAGTGTCTGTGAAGGTGTTTTTGGATGTGATTAACATGTGAATGGGGTAGGCAGAGGAAAGCAGGTTGCCCTCATTCAATCCACTTAAAGGCCTGAATACAAGAAAAACCCTGGATAAGAAGGAGTCTCTCTACCTCAACATCTTCAAGCTGGGACATCAATCTTCTTCTCCCTTCAGACTCACGTTGGAATGTGCACCATCGGCTCTTATGTGTCTCCACTTGCCAACTACAGATGTTGGAAATTCTCAGTGTCCCTAATCATGTAAGCTAATTCCTTATAATAAATCTCTTCATATGTTCATATCTCCTGTTGTTTCTGTTTCTCTGGAATCCATGACATGCAGTTGTGTTCCATGTTCATTTTATTTGGTTATAACAACAGTATATTTTATATACTCAAGGCAGTTTTCTAATCATTGTTTTTTCAGTGGAAAATCAGAGGCATATGGAAATATTTGTGACTTTCCCACAACTAGTTTCGCATTTACACATTTACTATCAACTTTATTTCTATAATTAGAAAATCATTTTTAGGCTGGGCACAGTAGCTCCAACAGTAACCCTAGCACTTTGGAAAGCTAAGGTGAAGGATTACTTGAGCCTGGGAGTTTGAGACCATCCTCGGCAACATAGCAAGACCCAGTCTCTACAAAAAACAAACAAAAGAAATAGCCAGATATGGTGGCACATGCCTGTGTCCAAGGTACTTGGGAGGTTGAGGTGGGAGCATTGTTTGAGCCCAGGAGGTCAAGGCTGCTGTGAGCCATGATCACACCACTGCACTCCAGCCCGGGTGACAGAGTGAAACCCTATCTCAAGAAAAGAAAAAGAAAATAATTTTTAAAAATAACCTATGCAAATTTAAGAAGAACCATGTACTATGCAAAGAAAATCTGACAGAATTAATCCCACTGCAAACATTCATATTTCATTTCAGGTTTAATTTTGATATTTATGTTACTGCATAAATCTTAAAGCACCTGGAGAGTATTAACATAAATATTATTTACAAAACATCACTCAAAGCCTTTACTGGTTTTGAGAGTATATTTTTTGTGTTTAAAAGTTTTGCATTGGATATGAAATCAGTTTTAATTATATACCAACATTATTTTTCTTTAGTGATTTTTAAATCAATAATAACAAAAGTCCTAGCTGTGTTCTTAAAACAGGTGGGTTTCAACAAAAATTTATGCACACTGCATGGTAGTAAGCTGCATGGAAAATAAAAATGACAATAATGAACATCTGTTTTAGGCCTACCAAGTATTATATTAATTATTATCTTATCAATTATTTAATGATCATCTTATTTAGAGAACCCCGTGTCTCAGGTACATCAGCTCCATTTTACAGTGGAGGAAGCAGCAGAGGGCAGAGGTTCCATGACTAGCCAAAGGTTACCTGGGCTAGCAGGTGGGAGCACTGGGGCTTCAATCCAGGCCTCTACTTCTAAATCTTAAGCTCTCTTCTATGGTGTGTGACTGGTTCCCCTGCCTGAAGAGCTTGCTGTCAAGATGAGATGAATATGCAGGAAACACAGAAGAGTATACGATGAAGCATTAGATCTGAGTGGTATTTTTATCGACTTTCATCAATTATAGCAAGTCTCATCTGACTTGCTCCATTTTGAAAACTCAAGTTCAAAGTTGGGAAATAACTCACCCACGTAGTTAGTGGCAGCTCCAGAAAGAGAATCCTGGACTGATGGCTTATGTTCCAAATGAGGCAGAAACACAGACAGAGCTGCAGCCCAAGGAGCTGTGTTGTGAGAAGGGCCAAGCAAAGGCCGTCCCTGGCTCTGCCCAGATGTTCGGGAACAACAGAATGTAATGATTCAGGGGGGAAAAGTTTTTGTTTGATTGTTGACTTCTATTAAGTCTTTATGAAATCAGTGATTCTCTTCAGAGTCCTCAACATCACTGGGGCTTTTTTTTCCTACATAGAATGCCAAGAACCGGATGTTCTTTAACAACTAACCTCTTACTCTGGATCACGCAGAATGGGACTGAGGGAGGGGGAGGGAAAGAGGATGGAGGGAAGAGTGGGGAATGATCAGGAAGGTAGAGAAAAAGCAATGAGGAAGGAAAAGAAAAAGAGAGAAAAATATCGTTTTTTTTGCCCGATTCAAATTTGTGTCTATTATAATTAGCCACTGTTCATGAGAATCTCCTAAGGGTCAGGGTCTATCCTAGGTACTTAACTTACATTATTTAAGTCTCACAAAAAAACCTTGAAAGGTAGGCGCTGTTGTTATTTCAGACAATGAATTTTAAATTAATTTGCTCAGGTCACACAGTTAAGTGGTGGAGCTGGGATCCCAATCAATCTGACCCTAGATTCCAAGTGCTGAACCTCTATGGAGAACTGTTTCCCCATTTCCAGGCTCCATAGGCAGAGGCCCCAAATACTCCCAGGTGCTCTCTCAACTTGGCCAAACAATCCTAACTGGCGACTTCCAAGTTACTTGGAGTTCTTGTTTTTTTTTTGCTGCTGTTTTGTTTTGTTTGTTTTTTTAAGACGGAGTCTTGCTCTGTAGCCCAGGCTGGAGTGCAGTGGCACCATCTTGGCTCACTGCAACCTCTGCTTCCTGGGTTCCAGTGATTCTCCTGCCTCAGCCTCCCAAGTAGCTATGACTACAGGTGCATGCCACCACACCCAGCTAATTTTTCTACTTTTTTAGTAGAGATGGGGTTTCACCATGTTGGCCAGGCTGGCCTTGAACTCCTGTCCACAAATGATCCACCCGCCTCGGCCTCCCAAAGTGCTGGATTACAGGCATGAGCCACCACGCCTGGCCGTAGTTCTTTAACTATTAAAGTGCATCGTCTGTAAATTAAGATTATTTTCCCACTGAATTTTAATGCAACTGATAACCAAGGCCACTGATTCAAGCACAGGATTTTATTTAAGTAGAATTAATGCTGGTTCTAAAAGGATCTGCTACAATTCTTCAGTACTAAAAATCTCTAGGACTTTTTATATAAAGATATCTAGGAAGGGATAGATATAAAAATGTCTAGGAAAGGATCTTTCACCCCAATGCATTATGTTGTGTTTGTTGTTCTCTTTGCTTAGGCAGAAGACAATGGAGCCAAGCTACATTTAGCTAGTACATGACAAAACAAGTTGACATCTCTCAATTGCTCCTGGAATCTCGGAGCAGAGCCAGAGGCTTGAAAACGGGTGACATGCCCAGGTTCTAAAGAGAAGTTTAACCATCCAAGCTATTAACAATATCCTCAGCATTTCCTAGGAAAATAAACCTTCGTTTTAAAAATAAACCTGACTAAAGGTATCTGAAGACAAAAGGCTTGGTTCCCAGCCAGCAGCAAAATGCGAAAAAGAATTACAATTATTTTGAAATGAGGTTCTGAAGAGCGCTTCAGAATTAGAAAGAACCATGAAAACCAAACTCCTGCAGCTCAGGCCACAGAAGTACGTGACAGTTTGGTGGCAACGAGCACACACTGACTCAGGGGCCCCAGTAGAGCTTCTTCTTGTTTTCTTTAAATAGTTTTCTCTTTTGCTTTTTTTTTTTAAATTGAGATAGAGTCTTGTTCTGTTGACAAGGCTGGAGTGCAGTGGTGCGATCTTGGCTCACTGCAACCTCTGTCGCCCAGGTTCAAGCGATTCTCCTGCCTCAGCCTCCTGAGTAGCTGGCATTACAGGCACCAGCCACCACTCCTGGCTAATTTTTCTATTTTTAGTAGAGGTGGGGTTTCCCCACATTGGCCAAGGGGTTGGTCTCGAACTCCTGACCTCAGGTGATCCACCCACCTCGGCCTCTCAAAGTGCTGGGATTACGGCATGAGCCACTGCGCCCGGCCAGTTTTCTCATTTTTATAGCAGCATGTGGTTGTCAATCTATTAGGCAAGAAAGAGCATATGCTAATATTTGGGGAATCTTTTTGTACTATTCCTGTAACTTTTCTTGAAGGATAAAATTATGTCAAAATAAGTGGTAAAAAATTAATGTAACCTTATTGCATTCCCATCACATACCAAATACCAAATAAGGAACTTTACATACATTATCATCACATAATTCAACACCCACAATAATTGTAAGAGGAAAATATTACGACTATCCTCATTTTACAGATGTGACCATTGAGATTCAGGGAAGTTAAATAAATTAGCAAACACCACAGTAACTGAGGCACTGAGATTTACACTTAGGTCTAACCTCAGATCCCACACTCTCAACTCACAGAAGTCTCATTGGTTACTACGTCAAAAGGATTAAGCAGGAAGTCCCAGCCAGAGGAAACGGGCAAAAGAAAGAAACAAAACACATACAAATAGTCGGAAAAGAAGAGGTCACACTATCTTTCTTCACTGATGATATGATTCTATACCTAGAAAAACCTAAAGACTCCACCAAAAGGCTCTTGGAACTGATAAACGACTTCTGTAAAGTTTCAGGACACAAAAATCAGTGGCATTTCTACACACCAATAATGGTCAAACTCAGAGGCAAATCAAGAACGCAGTCCCATTTCCAATAGTCACACACGCACAAAAATAGAGTATCTATGAATACATCTAACTAAGTAGGTGAAAGATCTCTACAAGGAGAACTACAAAACACTGCTGAAAGAAATCACAGATGACACAAACAAATGGAAAAATGTCATGCTCATGGATTAAAATAATCAATATCATTAAAGTGTCATAGTACCCAAAGCAATCTACAGATTCAACACTATTCCTATCAAACTACCATTGTTACCTTTCACATAACTAGAAAAGGCTATTCTAAAATTCACATGGAACCAATAAAGAGCCCAAATAGTCAAAGCAATCCTAAGCAAAAAGAATGAAGTGGGAGGCATCACATTACCCAACTTCAATCTATACTATAAGGTTACAGTAACCCAAACAGCATAGTACTGGTACAAAAACAGATACATAGACCAATGGAACAGAGGAGAGAACCCAGAAATAAAGCTGCACACCTATGGCCATCTGATCTTCGACAAAGTTGACAAAAATAAGCAATGGAGAAAGGAATTCCTACTCAATAAATGATGCTGGGATAGCTAGCCAGCCATATGCAAAAGAATGAAACTGGAACCCTACTTTTCACTGTATACAAAAATTAACTCAAGATGGATTAAAGATTTAAATGTAAGATCTCAGACTATAAGAATCCTATAAGAAAACTTACAAAACACCATTCTAGACATCAGCCTTGGCAAAGAGTTTATGACAAAGCCCTCTAAAGCAATTGTAACAAAAACAAAAATGGACAAGTGGGACCTAATCAAACGAAAGAGCTTCTGTACAGCAAAAGAAACTATCAACAGAGTAAATAAACAACCTACAGAATGGGAAAAAATATTCAGAAACCATGCAACCAACAAAGGTCTCATGTCCAGAATCTATAAAGAACTTTTATTATATTTTAAGTTCTGGGGTACATGTGCAGAACCAGCAGTTTTGTTACACAGGTATACATGGGCCATAGTGGTTTGCTGCACCCATCGACCCAACATCTACATTGCGTATTTCTCCTAATGCTATCCCTCCTCTAGCCCCCCACCCCCAACAGGCCCCAGTATGTGATGTTCCCCTCCCTGTGTCCATGTGTTCTCATTGTTCAACTCCCACTTACGAGTGAGAACATGTGGTGTTTGGTTTTCTGTTCTTGTGTTAATTTGCTGAGAATGACGGTTTCCAGCTTCATCCACGTCCCTGCAAAGGACATGAACTCATCCTTCCTAATGGCTGCATAGTATTCCATGGTGTATACATGCCACATTGTCTTCATCCAGTCTATCATTGATGGGCATTTGGGTTGGTTCCAAGTCTTTGCTATTGTGAACAGTGCCGCAATAAACATACATGTGCATGTGTTTTTACAGTAGAATTATTTATAATCCCTTGGGTGTATAGCCAGTAATGGGATTGCTGGGTCAAATGGTATTTCTAGTTCTAGATTCTTGAGGGGTCGCCACACTGTCTTCCACAATGGTTGACCTAATTTACACTCCCACCAACAGTGCAAAAGTGTTCCTATTTCTCCACATCCTCTCCAGCATCTGTTCTTTCCTGACTTTTTAATGATCGCCATTCGCCATTCTAACTGGTATCTCATTGTGGTTTTGATTTGCATTTCTCTAATGACCAGTGATGATGAGCTTTTTTTCATATGTTTGTTGGCCACATAAATGTCTTCTCTTGAGAAGTGCCTGTTCATATCCTTTGCCCACTTTTTGATGTGGTTGTTTTAGTCTTGTAAATTTGTTTAAGTTCCTTGTAGATTCTGGATATTAGCCCTTTGTCAGATGGATAGATTGCAAAAATTTTCTCCCATTCTGTAGGTTGCCTGTTTACTCTGACGATAGTTTCTTTTGCTGTGCAGAAGCTCTTTAGTTTAATTATATCCCATTTGTCAATTCTGGCTTTTGTTGCCATTGCTTTTTGTGTTTTAGTCCTGAAGTTTTTGCCCATGCCTATGTCCTGAATGGTATAGCCTAGGTTTTCTTCTAGGGTTTTTATGGTTTAGGTCTTATGTTTAAGTCTTTAATGCATCTTGAGTTAATTTTTGTATAAGGTGTAAGGAAGGGGTCCAGTTTCAGTTTTCTGCATATGGCTAGCCAGTTTTCCCAACACCATTTCTTAAATAGGGAATCCTTTCCCCATTGCTTTTGTCAGATTTGTCAAAGACCAGATGGTTGTAGATAAGTGGCATTATTTCTGAGGTCTCTGTTCTGTTCTATTGGTCTATAAATCTGTTTTGGTTACTGTATGTTACCTGCTGTTTTGGTTACTGTAGCCTTGTAGTATAGTTTGAAGTCAGGTAGCGTGAAGCCTCCAGCTTTGTTCTTTTTGCTCAGGATTGTGTTGGCTATGAGGCTGTTTTTTGGTTCGATATGAAATTTTAAGTAGTCTTTTCTAATTCTGTGAAGAAAGTCAATGGTAGCTTGATGGAGATAGCATTGAATCTATAAATTACTTTAGGCAGTATGGCCATTTTCACGATACTGATTCTTCTTATCCATGAGCATGGAATATTTTTCCACTTGTTTGTGTCCTCTCTTATTTCCTTGAGCAGTGGTTTGTAGTTCTCCTTAAAGAGTCCTTCACATTCCTTGTAAGTTGTATTCCTAGATATTTTATTCTCTTTGCAGCAACTGTAAATGGGAGTTCACTCATGATTTGGCTCTCTGTTTGTCTATTATTGGTGTATAGGAATGCTTGTGATTTTTGCACATTGATTTTGTATCCTGAGACTTTCCTGAAGTACTTATCAGCTTAAGAAGATTTTGGGGTGAGGCAACTTGGTTTTCTAAATATACAGTCATGTCATCCGCAAACAGGGATAATTTGACTTCCTCTTTTCCTAATTGAATACTGTTTATTTCTTTCTCCTGCCTGATTGCCCTGGCCAGAACTTCCAATAATATGTTGAATAGGAATGATGAGAGAGGGCATCCTTGTCTTGTGCTGGTTTTCAAAGGGAATGCTTCCAGCTTTTGCCCATTCAGTATGATATTGGCTGTGGGTTTGTCACAAACAGCTCTTACTATTTTGAGATATGTTCCATCAATACCTAGTTTATTATGAGTTTTTAGCATGAAGGGGTGTTAAATTTTATCAAAGGCCTTTTCTGCATCTGCTGAGATAATCATGTGATTTTTGTCATTGGTTCTGTTTATTTGATGGATTACGTTTATTGATTTGTGTATGTTGAATCAGCCTTGCATCCCAGGGATGAAGCCAACTTGGTGGATAAGCTTTTTGATGTGCTGCTGGATTCAGTTTGCCAGTATTTTATTGAGGCTTTTTGCATTGATGTCCATCAGGGATATTGGCCTGAAATTTTTTTGTTGCTGTGTCTCTGCCAGGTTTTTGTATCAGGATGATGTTGGCCTCATAAAATGAGTTAGGGAGGAGTCCCTCTTTTTCTATTGTTTGGATTAGTTTTAGAAGGAATAGTACCAGCTCCTCTTTGTACCTCTGGTAGAATTCAATTGTGAATCTGTCTGGTCCTGGGCTTTTTTTTTTTTTTTTTTTTTTTTTTTTTTTTTTTTTTTTGGTTGGTAGGCTATTAATTACTGCCTCAATTTCAGAATTTGTTGTTGGTCTATTCAGTGATTTGACTTCTTCCTGGTTTAGTCTTGGGATATTGTATGTGTATAAGAATTTATCCATTTCTTCTAGATTTTCTAGTTTATTTGAGTAGAGGTGTTTATAGTATTCTCTGATGGTAGTTTGTACTTCTGTGGGATCAGTGGTAATATTCCCCTTATCAATTTTTATTGTGTCTATTTGATTCCTCTCTCTTTTCTTCTTTATTAGTCTGGCTAGCAGTCTATTTTGTTAATCTTTTCAAAAAACCAGCTCCTGGATTCACTGATTTTATAGAAGGTTTTTTTTTCTGTCTCTATCTCCTTCAGTTCTGCTCTTAGTTATTTCTTGTCTTCTGCTAGCTTTTGAATTTGTTTGCTCTTGCTTCTCTAGTTCTTTTTTTTTTTTTTTTCAGAGTCTTGCTCTGTTGCCCAGGCTGGAGTGCGGTGGCATGGTCTCGGTTCACTGCAAGCTCTGCCTCCTGGGTTCTCACCATTCTCCTTCCTTAGCCTCCTGAGTAGCTGGGACTACAGGCGCCCACCACCACGCCCAGCTAATTTTTTGTATTTTTAGTAGAGATGGGGTTTCACCGTGTTAGCCAGGATGGTCTTGATCTCCTGACCTTGTGATGAGCCCACCTCGACCTCCCAAAGTGCTGGGATTACAGGCGTGAGCTGCTGCACCTGGCCTGCTTCTTTAGTTCTTTTAATTGTGATGTTAGGGTGTTGATTTTATATCTTTCCTGCTTTCTCCTGTGGGCATTTAGTGTTAAAAGTTTCCCTCTAAACACTATTTTAGCTGTGTCCCAGAGATTCTGGTACATTTTGTCTTTCTTCTCATTGGTTTCAAAGAACTTATTTATTTCTGCCTTCATTTTGTTATTTACCCATTAGTCATTCAGGAGCAGGTTGTTCAGTTTCCATGTAGTTGTGTGGTTTTGAGTGAGTTTCTTAATCCTGAGTTCTAATTTGATTGCACCGTGGTCTGAGAGACTGTTTGCTATGACTTCCATTCTCTCGCATTTGCTGAGTGTTTTACTTCCAATTATGTGGTCAATTTTAGAATAAGTGTGATGTGATGATGAGAAGAATGTATATTCTGTTGATTTGGGGTGGAGAGTTCTGTAGATGTCTATTAGGTCCACTTGGTCCAGAGCTGAGTTCAAGTCCTGAATATCCTTGTTAATTTTCTGCCTTGTTGATCTGTCTAATATTGACAGTGGGGTTTTAAAGTCTCCCACTATTATTTTGTGGGAGTCTAAGTCTCTTTGTAGGTCTCTAAGGACTTGCTTCATGAATCTGAGTGCTCCTATATTGGGTGCATATATATTTAGGATAGTTAGCTCTTCTTGTTGCATTGGTCCCTTTACCATTATGTAATGTCCTTCTTTGTCTTTTTTTTAATCTTTGTTGGTTTAAAGTCTGTTTTATCAGAGACTAGGATTACAATCCCTGCTTTTTTTCATTTTTTGGTTTCCATTTGCTCGGTAAATATTCCTCCATCCCTTTATTTTGAGCCTATGTGTGTCTTTTCACATGAGATGGGTCTCCTGAATACAGCACACTGATGGGTCTTAACTCTTTATCCAACTTGCCAGTCTGTGTCTTTTAATTGGGGCAGTTAGCCTGTTTACATTTAAGGTTAATATTGTTATGTGTGAATTTGATCCTGTCATTATCATGCTAACTGGTTATTTTGCCCATTAGTTAATGTGGTTTCTTCATAGTGTTGATGATCTGTACAATATGGTATGTTTTTGCAGTGGCTGGTACTGGTTTTTCTTTTCCATACTTAGTGCTTCCTTCAGGAGCTCTTGTAAGGCTGGCCTGGTGGTAACAAAATCTCTAAGCATTTGCTTGTCTGTAAAGGATTTTATTTCTTTTTCACTTATGAAGCTTAGTTTGGCTGGATATGAAATTCTGGGCTGAAAATTCTTTTCTTTATGAATGTTGAATATTGGCCCCCACTCTCTTTTGGCTTGTAGGGTTTCTGCAGGGAGATCTGCTGTTAGTCTGATGGGCTTCCCTTTGTGGGTAATCTGACCTGTCTCTTTGGCTGCCCTTAACATTTTTTCCTTCATTTCGATCTCAGTGAATCTGACAATTATGTCTCTTAGGGTTGCTCTTCTCGAGGAGTATCTTTGTGGTGTTCTCTGTATTTCCTGAATTTGAATGTTGGCCTGTCTTGCTAGGCTGGGGAAGTTTTCCTGTATAACATCCTGAAGAGTGTTTTCCAACTTGGTTCCATTCTCCCCGTCACTTTCAGGTACAATCAAATGTAGGTTTGGTCTTTTCACATAGTCCCATATTTCTTGGAGATTTTCTCATTCGTTTTCATTCTTTTTTCTCTAATCTTGTCTTCACACTTTATTTCATTAAGTTGATCTTTAATCTCTGATATCCTTTCTTCCACTTGATTGATTTGGCTATTGATACTTGTGTATGCTTTGCGAAGTTCTCATGCAGTGTTTTTCAGCTCCATCAGGTCATTTACATTCCTCTCTAAACTGGCTATTCTAGTTAGCAATTCCTGTATTCTTTTCAAGGTTCTTAGCTTCCTTGCATTGGATTAGAACATGCTTCTTTAGTTTGGAGGAGTTTGTTATTAATCACCTCTGAAGCCTACTTCTGCCAATTTGTCAAACTCATTCTCCGTCCAATTTTGTTCCCTTGCTGTAGACGAGCTGTGATCCTTTGGAGAAAAAGAGGCATTCTGGTTTTTGGAATTTTCAGCCTTTTTGTGCTGGTTTTTCCTCATCTTCGTGGATTTATCTACCTTTGGTCTTTTATGTTGGTGACCTTCGGATGGGGTTTTTGAGTGGATGTCCTTTTTGTTGATGTTGATGCTATTCCTTTCTGTTTGTTAGTTTTCCTTCTAACAGTCAGGCCCCTCTGCTGCAGGTCTGCTGGAGTTTGCTTGATATCCACTCCAGACCCTGTTTGCCTAGGTATCACCAGCAGAAGTTGCAGAACAGCAAAGATTGCTGCCTGTTCCTTCCTCTGGAAGCTTGGTCCCAGAGGGCCACGTGCCAGATGCTGCCCAGAGTGCTCCTATATGAGGTGTCTGTTGACGCCTGCTGGAAGGTGTCTCCCAGTCAGGATGAATGAGGGTCAGGGACCCACTTGAGAAGGCAGTCTGTCCCTTAGCAGAGCTTGAGTGCTATGCTGGGAAATTCACTGCTCTCTTCAGAGCTGGCAGGCAGGAACGTTTAAGTCTGCTGAAGCTGTGCCCACAGCCACCCCTTCCCCCAGGTGCTCTGTCCCAGGGAGATAGGAGTTTTATTTATAAGCCCCTGACTGGGGCTGCTGCCGTTCTTTCAGCGATGCCCTGCCCAGAGAGAAGGAATCTATAGAGGCAGTCTGGCTACAGTGGCTTCACAGCACTGGGGTGGACTCCACCCAGTTTGAACTTCCAGGCAGTTTTGTTTACACTGTGAGGGGAAAACCACCTATACAAGCCTTAGTAATGGTGGACGCCCCTCCCCCCACCAAGCTCGAGCATCCCAGGTTGACTTCAGACTGCTGTGCTGGCAGCAAGAATTTCAAGCCAGTGGATCTTAGCTTGCTGGTTTCCATAGGGGTGGGATCCGCTAAGCAAGACCACTTGGCTCCCTGGCTTCAGCCCTCTTTCCAGGGGAGTGAACAGTTCTAACTTGCTGGCATTCCAGGTGCCACCAGGGTACAAAACAAAACAAAACAAAACAAAAAAAACCTCCTGCAGCTAGCTCGGTGTCTGCCCAAATGGCTGCCCAGTTTTGTGCTTGAAACCCAGGACCCTGGTGGTGTAGGCATCCAAGGGAATCTCCTTGTCTGTGGGTTGCAAAGACCATGGGAAAAGCATAGTATCTGGGCCTCAGTGTGCCATTCCTCATGGCACAGTCCCTCACTGCTTCCTTTGGCTAGGGGAGGGAGGTCCCCGACCACTTGCACTTCCCAGGTGAGGCAACGCTGCTCCCTACTTTGGCTCACCCTCCATGGGCTACACCCACTATGTAACCAGTCCCAGTGAGACGAACCTCAGTTGGAAATGCAGAAATCACCCGCCTTCTGCACTGATCTCGCTGGGAGCTGCAGACTGGAGCTGTTCCTATTTGGCTATCTTACCAGCCATCAACTTATTTTGTAATTTTATATAATGGTCAAGTACTACAAATTCAAACTACAAGTACAAAACAATATATTTCGAAATTTTATAATTTGACATGTTACTGTCACAGGAACATTTGCAAGTGAAATGGGGTATAAGTGAAATAAAAGTTTTTATTCATTTATTTATTTTATGTATATATATAAAATAAATGAATAAAATATATTTATAAATATATTTTATTTATAAATATATATTTATTTTATAAAAGAAATATAAACATATTTATTTATTTATTTTGAGATGGAGTCTCACTCTGTCACCCAGGCTAGAGTGCAGTGGTGCAATCGCGGTTCACTGCAAGCTCCGCCTCCCGGGTTCAAGCCATTCTCCTGCCTCAGCCTCCCGAGTAGCTGGGACTACAGGCGCCCACCACCACATTTGGCTACTTTTTTTGTATTTTACTAGAGATGGGGTTTCACCGTGTTAGCCAGGATGGTCTTGATCTCCTGACCTCGTGATCCGCCTGCCTCAGCCTCCCAAAGTGCTGGGATTACAGGTGTGAGCCACCACACCTGGTCATTGATTTATTTTTATATTGACTGATTGATTGATTAGCAAGGTCTTCTCTGTTGCGCAGGGTGGAGTGTAGTGGCGCAATCAGCTCACTGAAGCCTGGAACTGCCAGGCTCAAGCCATCTTCCCACCTCAGCCTCCAGAATAGCTAGGACTACAGGTGTGCGCCACCATGCCCAGCTAATTTTTGTATTTTTCATAGATAGGGTCTCACTATGTTGTCCAAGCTGGTCTTGAGCTCCTGGGCTCAAGTGATACTCCTGCCTTGGCCTCCCTAAGTTTTGGGATTCTAGGCATGAACCACCACCCTCAGCCAAGATGCATTTTTTAAATGATTGATTCTTTGAAAAAGCTACTGGGGAAAGGAGGGTAGCTTTCCCCAAATTTGGAAGTTAACTCCTACAGGAGGGGATTCCCATTCTCTCAAATTTCTTTGTAGAACTAGAGCAAGGAACTAGAGAAATCCCTTAACAAGTCTCATAACTTCAGTGTGCCAATTAAAATTATGCTCTACTTACCATCTGGTAATTAGTTATCACTTAATAAACATTTCTTTTGGCACTTGCTGTCCTAAGCCCCCAAAACAGGACCTGTGCCAGTTTCCCCTCCAGAATTCCAGACAGAAATGCCAACGGCTGCCCAGAGTACAGACCTGTCTCTTCCTGGAATTAAGGTGCCCAAGATGGAGGGAGGGCTGTTAAACTTGGATTATCCCTACAAGTGTCCTAAGAACAGGTTAAGACTTCGTGACAGAAGCTGGTCTTTTACCAGACTCTAGAGAGAACTTCCTGGCAATCTTCCTGCCCTTTGCTGACACACACACCTAACCTCTCCTGCTAAGCCACAGGTAGACACACTTTGGGTGTGAAATTGATTTAATAGTCCCAGAGACTAAACATAGAAGTTGACCCTTCTGGTCTTATTTTATTTTTTGAGACAGAGTCTCACTCTGTCACCCAGGCTGGAGTGCAGTGGCATGATCTCAGCTCACTGCAACCTCCCCTTCCTGGGTTCAAGAGATTGTCCTGCCTCAGTTTCCTGAGCAGCTGGGATTACAGGTGTGTGCCACCACGCCCAGCTAATTTTTGTATTTTTTAGTAGAGATGGGGTTTCACCATGGTGGCCAGGCTGGTCTTGAACTCCTGATGTCAGGGGATCCTCCCACCTCAGCTTCCCAAAGTGCTGGGATTACAGGCGTGAGCCACCGAGCCTGGCCAACCCTTCTGATCTTAAAGTTTAAAACATATATTTGTTTTATCTGAGTTCCTCCCTTAGGAAGTCACCTTCAGGCTTCTCAAAAAAGTATCAAAGAAGTGAAACTCATCAGATCACCACATCTACACAATGAGATGCTGGACCCCTCATTCATCCTGATTGTTTCCTTGCCCCTCCCTAGTTCCTGTTTTCTTACATATTGTTTCATTTCTTCCCAGCTATATAAACCCTTAGTTTTAGGCTCATCAGGGAGATGGATTTAAGACTGAGCTCCCATCTCCTTGGCTGCAGCACCCGATTAAAGCCTTCTTCCTTGGCAACAATCATCTCAGTGATTGGCTTTTAGTGCAAGTGAGTAGAAAGACCTAGATCGAACTCCTGGAGTTTCGGTAACATGGTGAAAAGACCCATGGATGGTATTTGATTTCCATGGCTAGGGACAAGCTAGAACAAGGCTATGGATAGGCTGATGGAAATTTTTAGCCAAAACTAGTGTAATAGAGGATGACACAAAAAATGACCTCGCTGGATCCACATAACCTCCTCACAATGTGATCAAAACAAATCTAAATTAGGAGTAAGGAGTGCAGTGGGCTCTGTGGTAGTTGACATGTGTGTACTAATGGGATGGATTCCTTTGGAAGAAATGCAGGATGAGGCTACGGCTTAAGGACAGGAGAGTAAGACTGGAAGGGGAAACACACCCCTCCGATGAAGCCAAGATGTGGTCATTGTATCTCCAATCACGTGGTGAGGGCAGCTCTCCATTTCAGAGGACATTGGCATATCTTGCACAAAACTCTTATCTTTCTGGATGAGACTCTATTCTCCTCTTTCACAGCCCCCAAATCGTTGCCTCTCAAGGTCCAGCATTTTCATCAAAGGAGAATGAACTTGAGGGGAAGACAGACTCCTAATTCCAGCTCAGCCACCAACCAGCTCTGAGACCTTGGGCAGATCACATGACCTCTTAAAAGTCTCAGCTTCCAGCTGGGTGTAGTGGCTCATGCCTTTAGTCCCACCTTGGAAGGCTAAGGCAGGAGAATTGTTTGAGGGCAGGAGTTTGAGATCAGCTTGGGCAACATAGCAAGACCCCATCTCTACAAAAAATTAAAACAAAAGCTAGCTGGGTATGGTGGCACATGCCTGTAGTCCTAGCTACCTGGGAGGCTGAGACAGGAGGAACATTTGAGTCCAGGAGTTTAAGGCTACAGTGAGCTATGATCCTGTCACGGCCCTTCAGCCTGAGCAACAGAGTGAGACCCTGTCTCTTAAAAAAAAAAAAACAGTCTCAGCTCCCTATCAGTAATGTGGGTGTGATAATGAAGTCACACACAATGAGGCATGTGGAAGAACACCTGCTGCAGTGACAACACTGCAGATGAACAATATAATGCAATATTTTTCATCGTTTGGTTACCCTGAGATCAAGGGAATAGGTATCTATAGCAAGGTGTATGATGCTGGGCTGATGAAAACAAATACAGAACATCTGTTGCTATTTTCATAGAGGTCCCATAAAGCAGGCATTACTAATACTCCCATTTTGCAGATGAAGTAACTGAGACTCACACTTTTGTGGTTTTAAGCACTTTACTTTTTAAAACTGATTTTGAAGTAATGATGGATTCACAGGAAGTTGCAAACATAGCAGAGGCCCCGTGTACCCTTCATCCAATTTCCTCCATCATTGCATCTCCCCTGACTGGAGTCCAACAGCGACTTTACCATTTCCTCACCTGCACACCTCAGAAAAGAAGCTGGTCTCCCGGAGGCTGACTCAGGGGCCTGGCTGGAGCCACTGGAGGGATTTTATTAGGACAGAGGTATAGATTTCAGTGAGCTGGGGAGCTATGCTAATATTCCCCTTGGAGATTTGTAAGACAGGACAACGCTGAGACTGGCCGACATTGTGAGAATGCTCCTGCCTCCAAGAAGGAAACTGGCCCTACCAATTCAAAGATCCTGCCAAAGGAGACAGCTAACTTGCCCCCCGGCCCTTCAATCTGTTAGCCAGGCACTGGACACCAGCAAGCTGCCAGTCACTAGATGGGCATTTGGCGATGAAAGGTTCATCACTTTCATTACTTAGTCCCTCCTGCTTCTCAGCACTTCCCTCCAAGTGACCACTATCCACCGCCAGCAGATGCATACAGCCAGTTCTCCTGGGTCTCTTCTCCGCTCCAGCTTGTGAACGTGGAAAAGCAAACAGCTCCCACATTTCTTACTGCACTGTTTATTAGATGGGAGTTATTTCATCAGTCATTAACATGTTTCCCTGAGAACCAGTTCCCAAGAAAGACGAACTTGAGCCTCTTCTCCAGCATGGATGTTGCATATGGAGTCATGCTATCTGCACCACCTCGGTGATCACTTGCAAACATTTGGCAAGTGTTGCTCCTTTCCTGATGGCCATGATGCCCCAGCAACCCCCTTCCCTTCTCCCTAGTCATTTGGCGGACAGGGGATACTCTTGTGGCTGCTGCGTCCCAACCTGCCCCGGGGTCTGGTGTCGTGCCCCGGCTCCTGAAACCGAGGAAGGGAGGGTAATGGCAAAAAAACAAAGAATACTTGTATTCCTTAAAAAAATAAAGGAGAAATGTTCTCTTTGACCCCCAGTAAAACAAAAACCCTTACAGAAAAAAGCACCCTGCTCAGCTGCAAGAAGGTGAAAGTTTAAATGTGGACAGCGTAGTAATATATAAGCAGTTTTTTAGTTTTCTGATGGGAATACTTAACAACCTAAGTATGTTTCCCCAGGAGGTCATCTATTATATTTTGTCCAATTTCTTCCTCCAAGAACTGAATCAATTCATGATGTAATGCCCAAGGGAGAACAATCTTCTGGAAACAGAGTATCTTTCTGGGGACAAGGTTGAGGAAAACATCTTAATATTGTTACAGCTTTTGGCCCGGTGGAAACAGGATTTGCTTGTGGATAGTAGAGTGAGAGGGAAAGGCAGGGAAAGTCAAAGGGGCACAGGCCTCACAAGTGCCGGGGATATGGCTAGGGCTGTTTCCCTCTCTTGGAGAAACAGAGGGTACAGATCCACCCAGACATTTATAGGACAGCTCTAGGGCACTGGGCACAAACCTTAGGGACTGAACTGAAAATGCTCCTTAGACACAGTGCTGACTTCTAGGTTATTCACTTTTTTAGAGACGGGATATTGCTCTCTTGCCCAGGCTGGAGTGCAGCGGTGCAATCATAGCTCACTGCAGCCTCCAACTCCTGGGCTCAGTGATCCTTCTGCCTCAGCCTCCCGAGTATCTGGAACTACAGGAGTGTGCCATCACATCTGGCCTATTTTTGTATTTTTAGTGGAGATGAGATTTTGCCATGTTGCCCAGGCTGGTCTCAAACTCCTGGCCTCAAGTGATCCTCTTGCCTCAGCCTCTCAGATTGCTGGGATTAAGACAGGCATGAGCCACTGTGCCTGGCCGACTTCTGCTTTAAACAGGGCTGCTTCTGTCTTCTTCCTGCTCCCAACTCCTCCCACACCCCAAATATGAAAAGAAAATGTAAGTCAACATTCATCATTCAGTTAATTTTAAGAAAACAGATGCAACTTTGGATTATTTCTGAAATCCTGGATGGCTTCAAATCTCTGCTGTGGGCCACTTTCACCGGATCCCCAACTGAAATTTTAAAGACCAGCCAACGGGAATCCAAATGGCCTGACATCCTCAAGCATGGGAAGGGGAGGCAGCTGCAAGATAGAGGTGGCAGCTGAGGCAGGCAAATAAACCACAAGCTGAGGGTCACAGGCCTCCAGCCTTTCCTAGCCTTGCGGTGGGCTGCTCCTCCACGTGCTTCCCTCTGGCTGTCTCATTCATAACAATGGAAGCACTAGCACATCTCCCTCTGTGCTTCCAGAGGCAGGAAGATCTGACAATACCTTAGAAGGATGTTTTATATGTTCTACTATAGTGTGAGCTGTAAAAAAAAAAAAAAAAAAAAAAAAAGTTGGGGGGAGGACAAAGTCTAGATTAAGCATTTTAAGGGGGGCAGGATATTTATTTAAAGAAAAGCCGGTTGTTTCTCTCTGAGGGGAAAGAAAGCCACAGTGGGACTCATTTAAGAGTCTCTTCAACTTGACTGGAGAAGGTAAATTGTTTTTAAGCCCGCAAATTTCATTTAGGTTTAAAGGGATCCCTTCAGCTGTCACAGGGTTAAAAAATAGTAAGGCAGAACTTGGATACACCGAAGTGTTCAATTAGTCCTTTTACCCAAAGCAAGAACTCTATGGCCTACCACATTTAACGTCGAAGACTAAGAACTTAAAGCAACATTTACAAGTTGAAAAGGGTTCCCCCCCCCAAGACTCTAGTGCCTCCTCCTCACATTTACATTCACCTCTTAACAGCCCAAGCCAAGGATCTTGGCAATACCCACGTACCCACTCGTGACAGACTACAAAACTCTCAACACGCACTGCTTGAAACTCTTTACATGCCCAGGATGTGCCAGTCGGGCTGGTTGACGGGAATATAATTGGACCTCGCGGTGCTTGGGAAGAGGCTATCTTTCCACCGCTCTGCAATGCTTCCGAGATGCAAGACGTCAGCCGTCTTCATCTGCTGTGTTTATTCGACGGAAAAGTAGCAGCCAGCGGAATTTCCACTTATTTCCACTCACACAGATGTCGAATATTGCTCAGCAAAACTTCAGTGAAGGCTAGAATTTTATATTTCAAAGGGATGACCAACGGTGAAGTCTTTGCCACTATTATGCGAGGCAGGCTGCCTGGCTTACAATTTGTTTCCTGTATTTCTTGGTTAAGACACAAACCGAGCCAGCTGGTTATAGGCAACCATAAATTCTAAGTTATTATTGTGACCAATAATAAATATATTTTGTCGGGGTCATGAAGCACAATGGCACATTACAAAATGAATCATCTTGATGGTGCAGAATATGTTCTCCCCACAGATCCAAAGCAGGGAATACTTAACAGCCTAAGTGTGGGGGTGGGGGGGGGGGGTTGGAGTCAGTAAACAACGCTGGGGGTTGCATCATAAAGGAGCCATTGATGCTTCCTAGAGTGGAGGCCTTGGGGACAGTAGAAGGCTACTGTCAAGGGGGTTTTGGTGCATATTTGCTGGGTCTGATATTCCTAGAATTCTGAGATTCTTAGTGGTCTCTAAATGTTTAAATACTTAAATTCAAGCATTTATCACTCTTTGGGGACCTCCATAGACTTTATTTACATTTGGAGTTACTATTATCAGAGAGTTCATTTAAAAAATATTCACAAAAAGTGGTCTATTTAAAAGTATTACCACAAATGCAATTCCTTAAGACAAATCTCCGACTTTTAAGAAAGAATGCCACCTGCAAGCTGTAAATATGTGCATTAATTTTTCCCCATAGTATTTGCTTTGGCTGTGACCTATCCTAATACTCAGTTGAACAAGGGCTAAAAATTGTCAAACCGAATTCTTGCTTGAGAGCTGAACTCTAACTACAGCCAGTTTGAGAGAAACACACATCCAGGTTTAGGGAATATGTTTTGTTTGTTTTGGCTATGACATAGGGCAGAACAGTTTCCATCCCTTCGAATGCATTCAAGAGAGTTTGAAATATTGCACAATAAAAGTCATTCATTATATCTGTCTCCTTTCCCTTCCAAAAACAAAAATGGCTGCCCAGTTCCAAATCTACACAGGGGGCAGGAAGAAGGGAGGCAGAGGGTCACTGGAAATCACCCAAGACTAACATCAGGTTTTTCAGGTTTGAGTTAGGGAATACTTCTGAAATCTTCATTCCCAGCATTTACTTAAAACAAGAAAAGACAAGACTGGCTGCTTTATTGATTATTGCTCTGTTGTGAACAATTAGAAAATGGACATACTGTATTGTACAAACGTTAGGCAGATAATCTTACATTTTACATTCGAGTGCTTGGCAGCCAAACTAAATGTACTTGAACTGAAAAAATCCTATTTTACTCATCTTCTCTATAACGTTTCAACTGTTTGACCCCCACTTTATACTGAAAAATTATTCCCACGTTTGAATCAGACATAGGGATGAACCTATTTTTGAAAGCACCTGCTACCTAGCAGTTACGTGATGTGAAAAAAGAAGAAGAAATTGACATTTACTTCCTTGTTTACCAACAAGGACCTGGGATATCAGAACACTGGGAATGCAGTTTGCTTTTCAAAAGCAAAAGAAATGCCAGTATCAGATCACTGTATTTGACATCATGAAATATTATCAAAGTGGAAGAATTTTTAAAGCAAACTTTAAGACAGTAAAAAAAACCATGAGAATAAATTATCAGATATAGCAAATATATGTTACCTTTAAATTCTGAGCTTAAAAATTCACACATACACTTACAAATTTGTAACTTTAAAAACTTAGATAATTTGACATTTCTTCAATTACATCTAAAACCAAAACGTCAGCTGTTTGCATCCCTGAAGGAAACTTTTTATCACAGAACATAAATCAAGCTAGTCAATTTGTATGCCTAGGATAAATGAGAAAAAAGAAAGTCAGCTCTCCAGGTGGTCACCGGAAATTTTGTGATGAAATCCCAACCTGCCTTTTAGAAAATGCAAACCTGTATTCTTCCTTAATGTAAATGCTCCTTTATTTTCTCTTTTCATGTAAGAGATACAACGCTTAAAAAGTATCAAAAAATAAAAGCAGTTTCAGAAAATATTTGCTTCTCAATTTCCTAGAAATTTCTAAAAACCTTTCTAATAAATCTTTAAGGTCACATCAAAATTAGACGAAGTATGATCTTGGTTGAAGATGTGGAACAAATCTTCAACTGATATGTATCAGTTGAAAGACAGTAATTACTTACCTTCTCATTTAAGCTATGTTACTTGCAGTCTGTAACACAATTTCATAAACAGAAAAGCATCAAAGAATGTGCAAAAATGAACACACCTGCACAATATTAGACAAACTTGAAACTATTAGTACATAAGTAATTAACCCATTCTAGAGCTAAGTCAAGGCTATGTAATAATCTTCAAATAAATTTAAGACACCCCAAAAGGGGAATGTACAATTATTTGCTATAATTTAATCCCAATTCCACTTACTTGGTCTAGGACTTCAAACCCAGAGTGAAACCCTTTAGACACGCTACAAAGAAACCCAATAGTATGAGCCAGAAACACCTAAGCAATTGAGAACAGAGCAGGTTTCTTTAAAATTTTAGGTACCATTCACAACTTGTAGTCTAGTTTCAAATCCATGCTTTTCCAGATGTATTTATGGGTTAGATTTTAATGAAAGGTAATAAATACTTAAAAGAAAAACATGAGATGAAGCCAGCCTGTATCATCTAGTCTCAGTTTAATGATGAAATTACTGAATAATTATTGAATAATAATCAAAGGAGATTTGGAACAGGCTGTGCCTTTTGGGTCCCCACTCCTCTAAAACTCCTATTAGTGAATTTGGTTCAAACATCACTTATTCTGGAAAGAAACTAAACTTGCATGATCGAAAGTTGATGCCCCCTGGAGGGTTGACAGGTTGGGGTATTTCTTTTTTATCATACCCTGTAATGTATTTTGTAATGTAATTTTGATCCCTTATAGAAAGAAAACTGAGCATCTTGAAAGTAATTATATTTAGAAATTAATGCCTGGCACATAGTTGTTGAATAAATGGCTGGCAAATTATTTTATTAACGAGTCCATAATCTGCCTACCTAGAATGAGCTGGTGCAGGAAATTTTCCTACATTAGGAACTAATTCTCAAATGCTAAGGTTACTAAGGACAGTGACGTTTATTCATTATTTATTTATTTGAGACAGGGTCTCACTGTCACTCAGGATGGAGTGCAGTGGCATGAACATGGTTTATTGAAGCCTCAACCTCCTGGGCTCAAACGATCCTCCTGCCTCAGCCTCCAGAGTAGCTGAAACCAAACATGCCCAGTTAATTTATTAACTAATTTTTTTTTTTTGTAGAGGTAGGGTCTTATCGTGTTGCCCAGGCTGGTCTCAAACTCCTGGGCCCAAGCCATCCTCCTGCTTTGGCCTCCCAAAGTGCTTGGATTACAAGTGTGAGCCACCATGCCTGGCTAATTTTTACACTAAACCAAACTATAATAAAAGCTTCAATTTATGAAAATAAATGAGTCATGCTTATTAATTTTTAGCAAATTGAATTTTGAACCTTATTTTAATTCACCTTATTTTCTTACTGCTCTACAGAGTACAGAGTCCAAAGAGAGAATTATTTCTTGATGACAATCTTTCAGTGACTTATGGTCAAATTTTAAATCATAAACTGTAGTAAACTAGTTTCTAGAGGACTAGGCTGAACGCAGAGGCGCCCAGATCAGTTAGTTTCCTTGCTGTGTCTCTGATAGCCTGTCATTGCTAGCTTGGCTTCTTGCACCCAAATGGTACTACAAGTCTGGGTATATAACTGAAGGCCCCAGACAGATGTGGTTGGCCAACCTTTTGCTTCTTCTGGCCTCCTCTCTACTCTCCAAGAAAAACTTAAACTATGATTTAAAAAAATCCAAAACTTTCTCATATACTTGCGGTGGCATGATATTGATAGAACAGACATACAGATGAACAGAATAATGTCCAGAAATAGATATACACGTATAAGGTCAAATAATTTTAACAGAGGTGCCAATGTAATTCAATGAGAAATGGTTACTCTTTTCAACAAATGGTGTTGAATGATTTTCATTAAAAATAAAAGACCTGGCCGGGCGTGGTGGCTCACGCTTGTAATTCCAGCACTTTGGGGGGCCGAGGCAGGCAGATCATGAGGTCAGGAGATCGAGACCATCCTGGCTGACACGGTGAAACCCCGTCTCTAATAAAAAAAATACAAAAAATTAGCCAGGCGCGGTGGCAGGCGCCTGTAGTCCTAGCTACTCCGGAGGCTAAGGCAGGAGAATGGCGTGAAGCCAGGAGGTGGAGCGTGCAGTGAGCCGAGATCGCGCCACCGCACTCAGTCTGGGTGACAGAGCAAGACTCTGTCTCAAAAAAAAAAAAAAAGAAAAAGTGAAAAAAAAAATTAAAAACCCACCTTCATCTTACACAAGAAAATCAATGTGGATCTAACACTTAAGTGAGAGCTAAAACTATACAACTGGAAGAATACACAGGAGAAAATCTTTGTGCCTTTGAGTTAGGCAAAGATTTCTTAGCTAGGACACAAAAAGCATGAACCATTAAAGCAAAAACAAGGTAAACCGGACTTCATCAAAATGAAATCTGTTCTTCAAAAGACATTGCTAAGCAAATAAAAAGACAAGCCACAGAATGGGAAAAAATATTTTAAGAGACATATCCAATAAAGGATGTGTATCTAAATGTACAGATTCTTTTAACTCAATAATAGTAAGACAGTAACAGCAACAACAAATGTGGGCAAGAAATTTGGACAGACATCTCAACAAGGAAGATAGAAAGATGGCAAATAAGCATAGCAAAGATGTTCAATATCATTAGTCATTAGAGAAATAAATCAAAACCCATGAGAAACTACTGCACACATGCTAGAATGGCTAAAATGAAAAAAGGCCAATAATACCAGATGCTGGTGAAGATGTGGAGCAAACAAAACGACGTGTTGCCAGTGGAAATGCAAAATCATGCAGCCACTATGGAAAAGTTTGGGAGCTTCTTAAAAAGGTAAACATATATTAATACTACCACCATACAGCCCAGGAACCCTACCACCAGATATTTATGCGAGATAAATGAAAACATGTGACTATAAAAAAGGATCCATATGTGAATGGTTATAGCAGGTTTACTCATAATAGCCCCAAACCAGAAATAATCCAAATACCCATCAAGTGGTAAACTGATAAACAAGTTTTGGTACGTCTATAAAATGGAATAAACAAGTGTCAGCAATAAACAAGTATCAACTACTGATAGCATGCAAGCATGGGGGAGTCTCAACAGCATTATGCTAAGCTAAAGACACAAAGGCCCGGCGCAGTGGTTCACTCCTGTAATCCCAGCATTTAGGGAGGCCGAGGCGGGCGGATCACGAGGTCAGGACATCCAGACCATCCTGGCTAACACGGTGAAACCCCGTCTCTACTAAAAATACAAAAAATTAGCCAGGCGTGGTGGCGGGCGCCTGTAGTCCCAGCTACTCGGGAGGCTGAGGCAGGAGAATGGCGTGAACCCGGGAGGCGGAGCTTGCAGTGAGCCGAGATCGCGCCACTGCACTCCAGACTCGGAGACAGAGCGAGACTCGGTCTCAAAAAAAAAAAAAAAAACAAAAAAGACACAAAGGAGTATATATTGTAGGATCTCATTTGTATGACATTCTGGAGAAGAGAGAACTGTAACACTAGAAATCAGATGAGCAGTTGTGAAGACCTGGGGTTGGCGGGTAGACAATTGGCTAGAAAGAGGCAGGAGGAATTTTGGGGTGACAGAAATGTCCTATTACTTGATTGTGGCACTAGTTACATGGCCGTATAAATTTGCCAAAATTCCTGGATGCTTTAAAAAAGCGAACTTCACTGTAGGTTAATTATACCTCAATAAACTTGACTTTGAAAAGTAGCTCTTTCAGTCTACAGCATGAAACAGGCATAATTAACCATTCTCTCCTCCATATGCCAGGTCTAAGGCTCACCCTCAATTCTGCAGCTTAAGTGGAAGTAGAGGCAGTAGTGACAGAAGATGGAAGCAAAATGGCATTAAGTAGTAGGAACAGAAAATGAGAGGCAGAAAGAAGGCAAGGATACTAAAATGTGTGTAAGGGGAATGTGCCAGTTAAGATCCACAGAAGAGAACGTAATCATTTTAATTTCAAAGAATTTATCTTACAGATATTTTCAACAAGCCCAACATGGCTTTCTATTTGCTATATTTACTGCTATAATTGCAAAAGCTGGAGACAACTGACATTCATCTATTAGTAAGGAGATAGCCACCTTCATTACAGATGTTCAAGGTATATGCAGGGGTTAAAAAAGACTGAAACAGCAGCACTAGGGCTGTCCATAAAAAGACTAAAGGATACTCATGGCAGTTTGTTGAATTAAAAAAAACCAAGTGGCACAATGGCACATACAGTGATCCTGTTAGAAAACAACAAAACGATGCATGCATGTTTACATGGGAAAGGTCTGAAAGATGCATGCCAGGTGTTAAGTGCTTGCACAGACAGAGCTGCAGAGAGGAGGGTGTGGCTGGATGACACCTACGTGGAATGGAAGGAAGATAGATTCCACATTTCCACTTTTAAATTCTATACAGTTCTGTGTTTGTCAATAGATACATACTATTTATGTAAGAAAAATGAGTAAAAATAGAGGGCCACACAGGCCACAGCCATTAGGCTATGCACAGAGAAGGAAAAACTTCAGAGGTTGTGCTGCCATCTTCTGGAACAAACAAGAATGTACAGGAACAGAAACATGACGGAAGAACGTCAAGGGTTAGTTATCGCAGTGAAAAACTACCGCAGGAAAAAAAAAATTTTGAAGCCAAGCTTTTGATTTCACCATTAATGAAAACAAATGGGAAAACAACAACAACAACAACAACAACAAAAAAAAACCAAGAATGACCAAATACAGAAATTATTAATGTTTTACAAATCTTGTACAAATGAGACCTGGTAGATAAAACTGCATCTAACTTGCTTTGATTGTTCGTATCTGTTCTTTTTAGGAAAAATGCCTAGTGGTTATTGACAAATGCCAACAAAATGTTTATAATGAAACATTTTGAAACTAAGGGCGTGTTTACATTTTTAACTGCTGCTAGAAAAAGAGGACATTTCACATTTGAAAAATCATGCCCAAATCACAGATTGGAAATGTTTCCCTCATTCTCATTAGCACTTTTTGAGAAATAAAACAAAGCATGTGAAATTTAAAAAATTACAATACATTTGAGATCATATATCATCATAGAAAATAGGGAGTGAAACAATAATAATTGTTAGTCTTCATATTAGACAAGGTAGAAATGCAAAACAATTTTATTAGGTTTCTGAAAGTTTTCTTTTCAAATCATTAAAACGAAAAAGCTTCAGAGAAGCTAATTCGTTCATTTTCTTGGGTGGGGGGAGTGGTGAACTTGTTTTTAGTGGTAGTGATTTGCCAACACCACCAAACTAGAAATGGAAAAAAAGAGTCTATAAATAATTTACATGTGAAGATAAAAGAATTTTAAAAACAATCCACCCTTGAGCAGAAGAAATTGGGGATCACTTTGAGTGTTAATGTAAAATACATTAGTCTTTAGCAGCGGGAGTTCCAGACCTGCCGGTGCCAAGAAGGTAACAAATAGTCTCTATGTAAGAAGGGGGAAATGGGTGCCCAGCGGGAGCTTTCTTCCCTGCTGTGTTATTTATAGAGAGCTCTATTTGTTAACATGTTTCTGCTATCATGGAGAGGGGGAGTTTAATGATTTAAAGGATTTCAAAGACAATTGTTTAATGATATAATGATTTATGTGCATTCATAAATTCCAGATATATGGCAATTTAGTTTTTCAAACTGCTATCACCGAAACAGCCATAGGAGATGTTGCAAAAGCTAAAGAAACCAAGTGCCAGATATTACAAAAGAAAAAAAATCAGTGACCTACCACCACTTAGTGTTAGTAAACTAACTTTCTCAGTGAGTTTTTGGTTTTCAAAACTTTTAATGGAAAATCATGAATTAAGTCCTAAACTGCCTGTGACTAATTAGAATAATCTGAGAGCCCAGTCTTTAACTGAGCTGCTATATTTTCACCAAAAAAACCCCAAAAAATCAAAAAAACAGAAATAATCCTCTCTCTCACACACACACACAACAAAACATACAGGAATGTTGTTTGAAGGAATGAATAGTTTCACATCAGAGTTATTTCTAAATTATATATTCATTTATAGTGATGAATTTATAAGATTGTGGTTACTGAAAGAATTTTCTGAAATTTCTTTTTTAGGATTTAAACCATTAAAATAAAAATCTCATTTGGGACAGATAAAACAAGCCATCAAAGCTTCTCTTAAATTTAACCAAAAGGAAAACAAGTTTTGTAATTTCAACTTTTGTCAGTTAAAATTCATAGCCAGGTTTTTTTTTTTTTTTTTTTTTTTTGCTACTTAAAGAAAAATACATATCTCACCCGCTTTAAGTCTTAAAGTTTATATTTCCTTCAATTTTAATAAAGTTCCATTAATTCTATCAATTTGTCTTTTGTGGGGGAAAATCAAAAACAAAAACAAAAAACAAACCTCTTATCCAGATAAAATTAGCCAATTCTAAAAGATGCTTCTAACAACAGAGTCTAAAACTTCAGTGGTAAATATGTACTTAAAAATACATATACTAAAAAAAAGTCTAAAAATTGAGAGATGTCTTGTTGGGCCTAAAAACAACCCCTTTAGCGAAACAGTAATAAAGCATTTACTCTCTGAGGAAAGACGAATATATTTAATAGAATGTTTTCTATCTGAATGGTGAAGAAACTTATTTATTTCTACATAAAAGTAGGTTCAACTCAAATGAGTTTATTTATTAGCAACTTTTGAAACACCGAGGTTGAACAGAGGATGGGAACGAGACAGATCATTTCTCCATAGATGGTTACTTTCCATCTTGCCACAGACTCTGCAGGAAATGTCAATTACTGCTTTCTTTCTCCATTATGCTCAATCCTTTCCAAGGCAGTCAGAGAGCTCTCTCCCTTCCCATTAAGAGAGGATCTTCTCCGGTAGCCTTTGAACTGGGAAGTGGCTTTAGTATTTGCAAGCGTAGATATACAAAAGCTTTTCCTCCTCTTACCAGGTTCATCAGAACCAGCAGCAGGGCCCTGGCTGTTTTCTTGATCTGAGACGGGAGGTGCCATCTGTGGTTTTTGTCTGGAGGACACAGTTTCTTTTCTGGGAGACATACTTTCAAATCCACTGCTGTCAAATGTACATATTGTTCTTCTTTTGGCTTTTTGGGAAGTGGAAGGAAGTGGAAGTGAAATCCATACAAGCCCTTCGTTTTCCAAATCTTTCTGTAGCCTTGTGCTACGTCGCACTTTGGTTTCACTATTTCTCCTCCGAAAGGTTTGCTCAATGGCATCAGACAAATCTTTAAACAGTTCAGAATTTTCTACACTAATTTCTACAGAGCTGCCCACATTGGAGGAGGGTGTGTGATTGCCCTTTTTTTCCAAATGTAAACTTTGACCATCAGAATAATACATGGAGCGTCTTCTATCTTTCCTGTCTCTGCAACTCTTAACACTGCTACTTTCCATGAGTTTTCTTTCCAAATCCTCACTTTGGCTGTTAGATTCTTCTTTTATATTTTTAATTAAGACATCTCCTAAGCAATGACAGTCTTTTTGTGAGTTAGGCATTAAACGACTGCATTGCAGTTTTCCTTCTGCAGCTACTAAGAAGTCATCCTTTCTTTCACACTTTATGTTTAGATCTGGTGAAATTTTCAAGATTTGACAGAGGTTTTCTGCATTTTGACCAGCAGCAGCAGCAAATTCTTGACCTTGCTGCAGGGTCAGAGCAGGTTTGGGACTATCTGATGCCACACGTTCTTCAGGCACAGAAGCATAAGAAGCAGGACTGTCAGCTCCAGCTTCTGGTTCATTTTCACTTTCTGACTTATTTTTTGCTTTCGGAATATTTTTATTTTCATTAATGTTCATTATATTTGTATTTGGATCTTCATCAGAAGTAGCATAGACAACCGATGAGGAACTTTTCATATAAGAGCAAAATTCAGACACATATTTATCAAAGCCTTGATGCATATGCAAATCTGGGTCGTGAGGCAAAAGATCCTTTCTTTTCACTGGATTTTTAGGAGCCTTCACTTCTTCCAGTTTGCCATTTGAGTTGAAATAACCTATGGGCATGTAAATAGGTTTCAATCGAATTAAAAAGTAACAATGGGAATGAACTTTACATTTATTAAATAATCAGGTGCCCTGTTTTGTTTTTGTGTTTTAAGCATTCACAAGACCCACAAATGTTACACTGTGCTTGCCCATCTGTCATCCTCCTCCTCCTCTCTTAGTTCTCCCATGATCCACAGGTTAAGAAAATAGGTATTCAACGCATGAATTAATAAAGCATATAAAACTAAAACCATGAAAGTGAGAACGCCATCTGAAACTGCTTCCTGCATTCTAACACCCTTCCCATGCTACAGGGTCCATTAGCACCAGGCAGCGACATTTCCCATTTTCCTGAAAATGAATGACTGCAAGTGGGCAACATTATGCTTCTGAGACTTTCTACCAAGGTATGCTCCGAAACACGGGAGGGAAAATGTGGAATTCTGGGGGTATTTGAGGACTTACGAGCTAAAACAGCATGCCTGAAGACACTCAGGTCTCATGCCCTTTGTTAAAAATTACTATAAAGTGCACTGTACTCTCAAGCAGAACCATGTTTGTTTCAATATTATAAAAATTAATCCTTAATTCCTCAGCCTTTGACTAAATATCCTCCAGGAAGATACACATGGGCAGCCTTTCATGTGTTTCTGGCACATCAGAGGTGGAAAAACCATCATCAAATTGGTAAGTAACACAGCCCACATGAGTTCAGGCTTTATGAGTTCTAAATCTTAGAACAATTAGATGCAATCTTTGTTACCTCAGATGATGTTTTTCAGTGGTCAGTCAAATGAATAAAGTATTTTAAACAAAATAAAAACTAAAAGATTTATAAAACATAAGGTGAGCCACAAGTCTAAAAAATAAATGTTTCCATTTAAAAATATATCCATGACTAAGGTACTTAAAATTATGTCACTTAAAGCTAGAGATTAAACAGATCAGTGTCCACTCAATGCCAACCAATGTTAGTTGGGTTCTTTAGACAGCTTTATAAATTGATATTTATGGCCGGGCACAGTGACTCACACCTGTAATCCCAGCACTTTGGGAGGCCGAGGCAGGCATATTACCTGAGGTCAGGAGTTTGAGACCAGCCTGACCAACATTGTGAAACCCTGTCTCTACTAAAAATACAAAATTAGCCAGGCGTGGTGGCACATGCTTGTAGTCCCAGTTACCTGGGAGGCTGAGGCAGGAGAATTGCTGGAACCCAGGAGGTGGAGGTTGCAGTGAGCCAACACTGAGCCACTGTACTCCAGCCTGGGCGACAGAGTGAGACTCCATCTCAAAAAACAAACAAACTAACTAATTAACTAACTAACTAACTAACAAAAAGATATGTATTTCGCATAAAATCCAACATACTAGAGAAGGAAGGTAAAGGAGATATAGGGAGACAGGAAAGGAGAAAGGGATAAAGGAAGGAAGGAGCTGAATTGCTTTAAATCCATGTAGCAGGTGATACCACGGGTTACAGATAAAAAATGCTTTAGGTATTTTTAAAAATAAATTCTCTAATAGGATGCAAGATGGAAAATTTTACTACAATCACTGTTTAAAAATCTTTTGAAAAACTCCTGTTAGAACCAGAGATGTAATGAAAATAAGACTTAGTTTCCACTCTCAAGGAGACTGAAATTTTAGGGAACAGGGGAACACAGAAAATAGATCATCATAAAACCAGGTGATGGAAGTATGTCGCAGAGTATTCCTGGAAAAACAGACAGTACAGCAAAATCTTGGAAGATAAGCAACATTAGGTCAGATTAAAAAGACGTAGAGTGGCGGATGCCCTGTCGCAACACAGCCTGTGAGAAAGCATGGCAGGAGAAGAGTGTGTGCCAGGACATGTGCGACAGAGGGGTGGCTGTTTATTTAAACTCCTGTGCTACCCTAATGTTAAGCAGGACGCAGAAGCCAAGAATCTATGGTGGCGTGTACCTCATTCATCCTCAAGTCTATTATTAATCTTGTATGGTATTCTGCAAATAGGAGGCAGGCTACAAATATCTGATGATTGACAAAGGTAGCCATTTAAAAAATGATTCTATACAAATCAACACACCAAGTGGACACACATTATTATTTTCAGGCAAGACAGCGTGGCTCGTGTCTGTAATCTCAGTACTTTGGGAGGCTGAGGCAGGAAGACTGCTTGAGCCCAGGAGTTCGAGACCAGCCTGGGCAACAAAGGGACACCCCATCTCTACTAAAAATTAAAAAAAAAAAAAAACCTTATTATTTTCATCAAGATCCAGTCCATTTAAAATTTGGGCATTAGAAACCAGAAACAATTCCATTTTTTATCTACCCCATATATCAACTGACTTGATAATAAAATAACTTCCAAGGTAATCAAGCTGAATTTATATGTATTATTTTTAGAAAACGCTCAGTAGTGCCAACTCTAACAAAACATCCTTAACTCATATGAGGTATACATATTACTGAACCATAACCTCGTTCACATTTTTTGTTCCTTTTTTTTTTAAAGACAGGGTCTTGCTAGGCTGCCCAGGCTGGCCTCAAACTCCTGAGCTCAAGCAATCCTTCCACCTTAGGCTTCCAAATGGTTGGGATCACAGGCAGGTGCCCTAGCTCTCGTTCACTGCATCCAGCTCTCGTTCACTTTCAGCGATGGACTACACCACCAAATGGAATTTATTTTCACAAAATGCTTTAAAAAGCAAAAGGAAATAGGATGCACAGAAATTATTACTGATATTATAAGAAAAATCTTGTGTCTCGGTTTTCCTGGGGAAAGGATCCAGAGTTTCCATCAGATTCTGAAAAGGGTCTAAGCCACCTACAAGTTAAAAGTGACTCTCTTTCCTCCACTTGAAATGCTCATGGTAATGTGAGGAAACATTGCTTTTTAAATTTACGTACTCTTTACATAGTGAATGGGAAAAAAGTGAAAAAAGTGAAATAGCAACGAAGAAGGTGATGAGAAAAGATAAAATATAACTACCAGGAAAAGGTGAGGATACCTGAACCCAGTCTTCGGATGCTTGGAACTGAAGGTGTCATCTCAGAGACTTCAGGCAGCTCGGGAATAGGACTGAGGAGGGGCTTCTTAGAAGCAATGTCTCTTTCCCCATATAAAGATTTCTGAACACTTTTCTTTCCCTTTCCTTTCTTCTTTCTGCAACTTTTTAAAACCTGAGAAAATGCATTAAAACATTGCAATTGAGAAAGATGTAGCACCACATAAAATTTTGACCCTTTAACTAGTTATTATTATTATTATTATTTTTTCAGACAAGGTCTCCCTCTGTCATCCAAGCTGGAGTGCAGTGGCACAATCTCGGCTCACTGCAACTTCTGCCCCCCTGCTCAATCAATCCTCCCATCAGCCTCCCAAGTAGCTGGGACCACAGGTGCACACCACCACGACCGGCTTTTTATTTTGTATTTTTGGTAGAGACAGGGTCTCACCATGTTGCCCAGGCTTGTCTCAAATTCCTGAGCTCAAGCGATCCTCCTGCCTTGGCCTCCCAAAGTGCTGGGATTACAAGTGTGAGCCATAACACCCACCCTGACCCTTCAACTTCTATAATATCTCTAATTATTGCTTATACAGTGCTTTATTGAATAGATCACTTTTATATTTCATTAATTGTAAGCATCTAAATCAAGGGTAGGAAGTCAGGTAACTTCCACAAAGTCAAATAAACTACAAAGCAGGATTCAGTTTATAAATTGTATGGTAGCTTTCTACATTTCCACAAGGCACTTGCCAAAACAAGCGCTGGATAAATGAAAAAATATATGAGATGCTTTAGAACTAACTACATGGATGTGATGTCATGAGATATTTGTAAGAAGCACATAGTTATGATGACTCAGGATTAACCTAGTGTGAGTTACATGCTGCAAGCTATGGGAGACTGCTTTATGCTCCTAGGTCTGGATGAAGAAACAGTAGGTGTGTATGTAAAATATGAAGAAAACACAAAGCTAGCTGAATCTGCAGATTCAAACAACAGATGATTTAATCAAGATTCAGTCAAAACAAAATGGATTTTAACAAGCACAAGCAGAAGATGGAAGACAAAGGTCTGACATTAATTGACGGAAAATGTAGGTTTCCATAAAAATTAAAAGTTGCTTAATATATCCAGAATGGAGTATTACATTCAATTCTCAGTGCCATACCAGTAACTAAGAAATAACGTTTTATGTTTTAAAAAGTTTCATATGGAAGACTTCGGGGAAATGCTGTACTGAAATACTAGAAAGACAGACTGTTATGGGCAAAAGGAATGAGATACATTCAATGTGATAATGTTGAAGAGAACCAGAATTTAGGGACAACACAAAACATATTAACAACACAGGCCAGGCGTTGTGGCTCACGCCTGTAATCCCAGCACTTTGGGAGGCCGAGGTGGGCAGATCACGAGGTCAAGAGATCTAGACCATCCTGGCCAACATGGTGAAAACCGTCTCTACTAAAAATACAAAAATTAACTGGGCATGGTGGTGCACATCTGTAGTCCCAGTTACTCAGGAAGCTGAGGCAGAAGAATTGCTTGAACTGGGCAGGTAGAGGTTGCAGTGACCCGAGATTGAGCCACTGCACTCCAGCCTGGCGACAGAGCAAGACTTCATCTCAAAAAAAAAAAAAAAAAAAATACATCCAGAAAGTGGAATTCATTCACACATTTATTGAGACTGCTGTGTGCCAGGGAATAACTTGCCAGGTGTGGGATCTAGAAGCAAAGAGGATGTGTTCTTCAAGGAGCTGGAGCTGCTGGTGTAAAGGAAAGGAGTTACCATGCACACGCACCATCGCACCATGACAGGCTGTGTGAACTGAGAAGATGGGTACCCAGCCTGCAGGAGGTGTTCAAGATGGGCTCCACGGAAAATGTAATGTCTAGTCAAATCTCAAACAAGCAAGGGCTGTTTTGGCCTATTATGGGGGCAATGCAGAAAGGCTTTTCAAGGAAGGGAATGCCACGTGCCTGAACTCAAAGTGAGACAGCACAGCACAGGTGCAGGGCTGCATGCAGCAAGACATGGCCCGTGGATCCATGCAGGAGTGGCAGGAGCAGAGCCCTTGTTACAGTGACTTGAATGAAAGCAATGAGGGCTCACTGCATGGTGACGTTGGGAGTGTCAACGTTTGATCTTAAATTTAAGAAAGGTCATTTGGGTGATAGCACAGAATATTTAGGTGAAACTAATGGTGAGATTCAAGAGTACAGAAATGGCACAAAACTATGCGCTTGAGAAATCTATAGATATCGTATGAAAACAAAACATTCCACAGAAAAATAATTTTAGAACTGTACAAGATGAATGTTCCTCCTGGTGATTTACAGTGTACATTTAACATGAAATTCTCTGAGAAGTCCGCAGTATAAATAATCTCTATACACATTAGGAAAGTGCTGGGTTAAATATTTTTCCAGTAAATATTTTTTTCATGGAACATCTGTTGACATTCCGTGGAACAGTTGGGGAAATGCTGGCTTGGTCAATGAACCTGAAAGCCAAGAGAAAAGAAAAATCTTAACTTGAGGCTCACAGATAAGTTGGAAAAAAAAATAAAAAAAAAAAATTGGCCTCTGGTGGCAGACACTTTGGGTTAAAGTCCTGACTCTGTTACTTAACTGCTTTATAACCCTGGGCGAGTCAACTTTCTGTACCTCATTCTCCTCCTCTGCAAAACAGGAGTCACAACAGCACACCCCACATAAAGCTGAGGTGAGTATTAAATGAGCTGACATGTGATACAGCTGGTTAATGTAGGGCCTGACCCATGGTAAAAGCTATCTTGTTCTTTCAAATTGTTTTCCACTACTTGAGAGTGAATATGAGGACAAATATCAACACTTTTTTTTTTTTTAAGCCAGGTGTGGTGGCACACCCATGTTGTCCTAGCTCCTCAGGAAGCTAAAGCAGGAGGACTGCTTGAACACAGGAGGTTGAGGCTGCAGCTGAGTTATGATCGCACCATTGCACTCCAGCCTGGGCAACACAGTGACTCTTTTTGAAAAACAGAAAAAAAAATTTTAATTGACAAAAATTGAATATACGTATGGCATACAACACCATGTTTAAATATATGTATGCATTGTGGAATGATTAAGTCAAGCTAATGAACATATCGATTACCTCATATACTTTTATTTTTTAATATTAAATTATGCTATTAATATTACTATGGGGCATAGACCCAGTGTGGTCAGTTAACACACTGTGGGCAATGCCACCATATTAGCTTCTGATATATGGGTTTTTTTAAAAAAAAAAAGATCCCCTCTTCTCATGATTTTGGAAATCATGTCCCTGGATCTACAACAGTGCCAAGCACACAGTGGCTACTCCACAAATATGAATGAATGAATGAATGGTCAAAGAAGTACAGTTAAGCTTACATAAAATTTGCTCAATGTGATTGAAGACTAAATTTCTGTTTTTTCATGGTCATGGGCCAACAAAAGTATATTACCACCACCTCCCTCCCCCAAAAAACAACAATTAAGGCACCTCAGGTCTGTCTGTCCTGAAAACATATCTGGCAGAGCTGATCTTAGTCATGAGAAGATTTCATCAGCAAAGGCCAGAAACTTACCAAAATCTGAATTTACCACAGTACAAAAGCCTTGCTGATAGTGTAATAACGAAGAAGTCGTATATGGTTGGAACCCCTGGGGAAAGCCATTTGATCAAGAAATGGTTACAGTGGATTATGGCTTAGAAAAGCCAAAGAACAACTGAAGGGACTGTCCCTAAAGCAATTCTATTTACTCCAAAATCACTGATTCCTCTTCTCACACAGTGAAGGAGGTCAGGAAGCAGAAGTAAATGTTTATCTTTTGTCTTATTTGCATAATTAAGACTTCTTTAAATTATTTTCAGAGAATAGCTTTAAAATTATTTAAAAATAATTCAGGCTGGCCCGGTGGCTCATGCCCTTAATCCCAACACTTTGGGAGGCCGAGGTGGGTGGATTGCTTGAGCTCAGGAATTCAAGACCAGCCTGGGCAACATGATGAAATCTCATCTCTACCAAAAATACAAAAATTAGCTGGGTGTGGTGGTGGGCCCTGTACTCCCAGCTACTAATGAAGCTTGAGGCAGGAGAATCACTTGAGCCTGGGAGGTGGAGGCTGCAGCGAGCTGAGATTGAGCCACTGCACTCCACGTGGGTGACAGAGAAAGACTCCGTCTCCAAAAAAAAAAAAAAAAAAAAACTCATGGACATGGCAAAAAAATCACACCATATAGGAAAGCTTACGGTGATCAAGCACACACTTGCCTGCCCCTGGTGCTTACTTATCTGCTGGGTCCAGTTTTAGCTCTTGCAGTTAACTCCCTCTTTCTAATAAAGGGCTCATACTGCTATATTTTTAACTTTGTCTAATGGAAAATTTCAAACACCCAAAAAGTACAGAGAATAGTTTACTGAACCCTATGTACCCATCAGCTAACTTCAACAATTACTAGCATATAGAAATCATGATTCACTTTTATTCTCCTAACCCCAGATTAGTTCAAAGCAAATCCCAGACGTTACACATCATTTCATCGGAAAATCCTGCAGTGTCTTGAAGAGTTATAGGTTCTTTTTCCTTTAGAGACAATTGTAAATATGGTTCAACAATAAAAAGAACTACTGATACACATAACAACCCGGACAAATCTCCAGAGAATTATGCTGAGTGAAAAGCCAGTCCCAGAGTTACACAGTACATGATTCCATTAGGGTAACCTTTTCGAAATGACAAAACTGTAGGAATGGAGAAAGATTAGTGGTTGCCAGGGGATGAGGCGGGGTTATGGGTAGGAAGTGGATGTAGCTACAAAAGGCCATGGGAGAGCTCTCTGGATCTTGGCTGTATCAATATCTTGGCTGTGACACTGAACTATGGTTTTGCAAGATGTCACAATTGGGGGAAACTAGCTAGGTAAAGGGTACTTGGGATCTCTCTGCCTTACTTCTTAGAACAGTGTGTGTATACAGAATGATTGCAAAATTTAAAATGTATGCAGGGGACAGAGGCTCCTGTCTGTAATCCCAGCACTTTGGAAGGCCTGGGGGGAGCAGATCACCTGAGGTCAGGGTTTGAGACCCGCCAGGCCAACATGATGAAACCCTGTCTTTAACTAAAAATACAAAAATTAGCTGAGCATGGCGGTGCACACCTATAGTACCAGCTACTTGGGAGGCTGAGGCAGGAGAATCACTTGAACCTGGGAGGAGGAGGTTGCAGTGAGCCAAGATCGTGCCACTGCACTCCAGCCTGGGCGACAGAGCGAGACTCTGTCCAAACAAAACAAAACAAAACAAAACAAAACAAAACAAAACAAAATGTAATTCAACAAAACACAAAAACCATGATGGCCATTTTTCCCAGGATCTCCTCAAAGTTCAAATTTCTCCCATGGCCCATAATTTTTTTTTCCCCTAAAACAATTGTTCTAATCAGGATCCCAATAAGATCTCCACACGTACCATTGGATTAATGTCTTTTAGTCTCTTTTATACTATGGCTCCTTCTTTTACTTCCCTTGACATTTATTTGGTGAGTAAATTGAGGCATCTTTCCTACAGAATTAGCCAAGTCCTAGATTTGGCTCACTATGGTCAGTGTGTCTATGTTCCTCCACGTCCTATAAATTGGCAATTAGATCTAGAAGCTTGATTAGATTCAGTTTTGATGGACAAATTTGAATACAACTGTATAATCAACAAATTAAAACTTGCATATAATATGGTGGATGAGATGTTTTGACATATGTATACACTGGGACATGATTAAACTAACATCTCCACCACTTCACATATTTTATGGTAAGAACACTTACAATGTCATCTCTTAGCAATTTTCACATATACATTATTATTTCCTAGTCACCATGCTGTATAATACATCTCCAGAACTTACTCATCCTGTCTAACTGAAACTTTGTACCCTTGAACCAACATCTCCTCATCCCCCACCACTCAACCCACTAGCCCCCCTGACAACCACCATTCTATTCTTAGCTTCTGTAAGTTTTTTGTTTGTTTGTTTAAAGATTCCACATGTGAGATCTTCTTGTCTCTCTGTGCCTGGGCTATTTTACTTCACATAATGTCCTTCTATGCTGTCAAAATGACAGGATTTCTTTAAGGCTAAACAGCATTTTGTTGTGTGTGTACACATGTATTTTTTCTTTATTCATTCATCTGTTGATGGATACTTAGCCTGAATCCGTAACTTGGTTATCGTTCTTTGATAAACTGATTTCACTTCCTTTGGATACATACCCAGAAGTGGGATTTGCTGGATCATATGGTAGTTCTATTTTTAACTTTTTGAGGAACCCCCATACTGTTTCCCATAATGTCTTGTGAAAATGGATTATTTGGAGTTACCGTGTCATAAACAACTGGAGTCCAGAGACCAGGGGGAAAAAAGCACTTGGGACTGTAAGACTAAATTTAACTACCACCATCACTCATCAATCAGAGTTTACCAGCTCCCCAAAACTTTGCGTAGGGCCAGTGAGTTTTCTTTCTAAATAATATGGAACATTTCTCTTTCTACTCAAAACCCCAACTTTCTTTGTTCTTAGGACATATCAAAGACCACCTCAGTCTGTGTATGCCCCAAACTGCAATTACATTTTCCCAAATAAAACATTTTGTTTAGAGGTTCAGTTCTATATTTTTAGTTGACTTTGCCAATCAAAACAAGCTGTAGCAATTTACATTCTTACCAACAGTGTACAAAGGGTTCCTTCTTCTCCATATCCTCTCCAATGCTTGTAATCTTTCACCTGTTTGATAATAGCTAGTGATATCTCACTGTGGTTTTAATTTGCATTTCCCTGATGATTAGTGATGTTAGCCATTTGCATGTCTTTTGAGAAATGCCTATTCTGGACCTTTGCCCATTTTTCAATTGGTGTGTTCTTGCTATTGAGCTGTTTGAGTTTCTTACATATTTTGGCTATAAACCCCTTATCAGATGTATGGTTTGTAGTTGTAATATCTTCTCCCATTCTATATGGTGTTTCCTTCCTCTGTTGATTGTTACTATGATGTCACATCAGCCTTTTATTAAATGTTTTAGCAGCTTTGTTGAGCATTTCTTTTTTTATTAGCTGGAATTCTTCTATAAACAACTTTTCCCTCATCAACTATTTGTTATTTTATTTTCCTGTTATCAGAAAAATGAGTGGGTATCCTAGCAAGCTTCTGAAGTGTCCATTACTTAAAAAAAGTAATAAACTTATGCGTTATTTCATGACTGTACTACTTCAACGCTTCGCAATGCTGATGGTCATATTTGGTCAGTGGAAGCCCCTTGAAGATGGTTTTGTGTCCCCTAACACGACACCAGTAGTTTTATTTAGCATCCTTCCTTGTACTCTGGTACAGACCCAGCCAGGTTCACTTTTTAAATTTGTTGTTGTAAATCTGACAGCAGTCATTTCACCAAGGGACACTAATCCCTTTTAACTGGTATGTCTAATGACAATCTATGCACCAGGGATGCTCATGAATTTAAAGCTTTATCAGTGGATAGAGCTGAACAATTCCTTTAAATGGAAAATAAAATGAGTTTCTACTCTTATTTCCAAGTCAAATTTAGTCTCACAAGTTTTAAATTTCTTGGATTTAAAAATTTATCTTTTGTCTCTCAGTGAATGATTCTTAATGATGGGAAAAATTGCTTATTTGCTTTATTCTAAATTGAGTGCTTCTATTGAGTGTTTCATACTGTTTATAATTTCTTTGCAATTATTTTTGTCCTTAAGATTTACTCCCCTTATAGGGCCAGGTGCGGTGGCTCACGCCTGTAATCCCAGCACTTTGGGAGGCTGAGGCGGGCGGATCACGAGGTCAGGAGATCGAGATCATCCTGGCTAACATGGTGAAACCCAGTTTCTACTAAAAAATACAAAAAAAAAAAAAAAAAAAAAAAAAAAAAATTAGCTGGGCATGGCGGCGTGCGCCTGTAGTCCCAGCTACTTGGGAGGCTGAAGCAGGAGAATGGCATGAACCCGGGAGGCGGAGCTTGCAGTGAGCCGAGATTACACCACTGCACTTGAGCCTGGGTGACAGAACGAGACTCCATCTCAAAAAAAAAAAAAAGAAAAAAAAAAGACTTATCCCCCTTATATTCAAATTTCTAGGTTTGAAAAAATTCTTAATGAGGTTAAGCCACCAACTTGACGTAGTAAGATTACTTTGTCAAATTTTGCTTTAGTTTTTTAGAGATTGCTCTCTTTCTCCTAACTTTAATTTTGTCTCATAGTCAGGCAAAACATTTAAATGGTCCCACAATCAAAACTAAAAAACAGTACACTTAATG
The DNA here is from genome assembly GCF_047675955.1 of Chlorocebus sabaeus. NCBI lineage: Eukaryota > Metazoa > Chordata > Mammalia > Primates > Cercopithecidae > Chlorocebus > Chlorocebus sabaeus. Next base: position 25,093,398 of record NC_132911.1, on the reverse strand, counting down.
AAGTCTAGCTTGAATTCACATTCTCTCCTGTCTCTTCCCTTCTCCCTATAGCCAGTTCTTATTTTCTTTGGCTTGTTCTACAACTTAAAAATAGAAACTTTATGTGTGTGTATATACATATACCATTATTATTTTTTAATGGTCTCTACTTTCTTAGACGAAGGGTAATGTATTAGTTTGTAAGGCTACTATAATAAAATGTCACAGACTATGCAGTTCAAACAACAGAAATTAATTTTCTCCCAGGTCTGGAGGCTGGCAGTGTTAAGATCAGGGTGTTGGCAGGGCTGGTGTCTCTTGGGGCCTCTCTCCTGGGCCTTCAGATGGCCACCCTGTGGCTGTGTCCTCACATGGTCATTTTCTATGCACACACGTCCCTGGTGTCCCTTTGTGGGTTCGAATTTCCTCTTCTTACAAGAACACCAGTCACAGTGGATTAGGACCCACTCTGTGGATCTCATTTTAACTTAATAACTATTTTAAAGACCAAATCTCCAAATACAGTCACATTCTGAGATCCTGGGAGTCAGGACTTCAATATATAAATGTGGGAGGGGACACAATTCAGTCCATAACCGGTAGTTGATCACATATATTGTTTTATAACATGCTTTTTTCATTTTAACAGTAAACACAGTCATCCTGCAGTATCTGTATGGGAATTGGTTCTAGGACCTCCTGTGGATACCAAAAATCTGCAGATACTCAAGTCCCTGACATAAAATGGCACAGTATTTGCATAGAGCCTATGTAAACTTCCTTTCACAGCATTATACTGTAAAAATACAGCATAACTATGCTTTAAAGCATCTCTAGATGACTTAACACTGAATACAATAGAAATACTACATAGTTAATATGCTGTATTTTAAAATTCGTATTTTTAAAATTGTATTGTTATTGGATTTTTCTGAGTATTTTCTTTTTTAAAAAATAATATATTAAAAAAAATACAGATGGGGTTGTACTATGTTGACCAGGCTGGTCTCGCACTCCTGGCCTCAAGCAGTCCTCCAATCTTAGCCTCCCAAAGTGCTGAGACTACAGGTGTGAGTCACCTTGCCCAGCCCTGAATGTTTCTGATTCAACCAACCACAGATGATGGACCACAGTATATAAAGGGCCATCTGTGTCCCCTTGGCATCACTGCATAGAAGTGTATGGAAGTTCTCTTCACAGCTTTCTACAGCTGCCTAATACTCACTTTATGGAAATACCACAGTTTTTTCAACAAGTCTATCGATGAGCATATGGTTTGCTTTTAGTCTTTTGCTTTACAAAGAATGCTGCAATAAATACACACATATTTTTGTATTTTGATCAGTGAATCTCTGAGATAGATTTCTAGAAATAGGCCTATTGGGTCAAAGGATAAATGAATATTTAATTTGGCCAGATACTGCCAAATACTCCTCCACAGAGGTCTGCTTTAACAGAAAATGTATGAGTGTGCGTTTTTGCCCCATAGACTCACCACGCGAGTATGCTGTCAACTTTCAGATTTTTGGTATCTAAAAGGTGAGAAACGCATCTCAATGCACGTTAGAGATGCAGTTCTCTTACGATGAGGAAGCCTGAACATTTCCTTCCTATGTTGAAGGTCATTTTCATTTCAGTTTTGTAAATGTTTTGTTATCTTTTGAAGACTGTTCCTTTCTAAGTAACTTAGAAGCTCTTTAAATATTAGTGACATTAATCCTTGGTGTCTGATATGAGTTGCAAATACTTTTCTCAAGTTTGTCCTTTGTCTTTTAAATTTTCTTATGGGGATTTTTTTCCTTATGTATACTCCATGATGTATGGTTCAAAAGATATCAAATTCACCAATCCTTTGCCCTCACTGTTTCTGGTTTTGAGTCACACTTTGGGAACTTTCTCTATTTCTGGTTTATAAAGGAATTTACTCTTGAGGATTCTAACGCTACTTCTGGTTGAGAAGTGGCGTTTAATCTAATTTTAGTTATCTGTCAATGCCTTGCTATGAAAGATGAAAAAAACTGCTCACTTAAAACCAAACCTGCCTCTTTTCTATGTTAATTTTGGTTCTTCTGTTGGTAAACATTGAACTTTTACATTTCTATTTCTTTTCACTAAAATTTAAAATATATATCTTGAATGTCTCATGATAATGATAATGGCCACAAAGCTTATTATGGTCAGGCACTTTTCTAAGAGTTGAGCATGCATGAATTCATTAAGATTCACAAACTTCTAACATCCATTTCCACCACTGTTTTACAAACAAACAAAACAGGAGTCCAGACTTTTACCCAGCATTGCCCTGGAGGGAGGAATGAATGCAGGATTTAAACCCAGGGGTCTGGTCCAGAGTCTGCACTCTTGCCAGCAACATCATTAGCCCCCTTGTTTCTACCTTTTTAACTCACTTTTCACCTTCTGCCATTAACTACATTTTCCTGTTATTATTGGATTGTTAACACTTACATCGTCCTGCACAACAAAAAGCTTCGTCCTTAGTTGAAAACAAATAGCATCTATATTATGATGACTGTGCAAACATTTTTCATGGCTCTGCCAAGCACAGCTTTCATATTCCTTTCTTCTCCTCTGGGACCCTTGAGGGAGATGATTCCTAGCACCATAAAATCTACTTTTCCTTATTCTGCATTATTGCTTGAAATCATAATAATGTTTGCTTCATATTTACTCTAAAATTTTTACATAGACTTTTATTTGAAATGGTATATAATTACCATTTTTTTTTTTTTTTTTGTATGTGACATACCTTTCATTCTTTCAATCACAGGTCTTTTCTGTTTTTTTCCTCCTGCTCAAATTTGGACTGGTTGCTCTTCTGGGCTGGCTGAACAGCTATAACCAGCGATTTCCCTTTGATCATGCTCTTGTATTGTTAGATCCATCGTGTCCTGAATTCTTAAGCTTAGTTCCTCATTTTGCTAGAGTTTCTCCTCCAGTAGCATCCAAAGAAAAATAACTTTATGGCTGGGCATGCTGGCTCAAGCCTGTAATCCCAGCACTTTGGAAAGCTGGGGTGAGAGAAGTGATTGAGCCCAGGAAGAGTTTGAGACCAGCCTGGGCAACAAGGTGAGGCCAACCCCCACACCCCCACCCTGCTACAAGAAAGTAAAACAAAATTAGCCAGCCAGGCATGGTGGCTCAAGCCTGTAATCCCAGCAATCTGGGAGGCTGAGGGCAGATCACGAGGTCAGAAGCTCGAGACCAGCCTGGCTAACATAGTGAAACCTCGTCTCTACTAAAAATACAAAAATTAGCCAGGCATGGCGGTGCGCACCTGTAGTCCCAGCTAATTGGGAGGCTGAGGCAGGAGAATCGCTTGAACCCAGGAGGTGGAGGTTGTGGGAGCCAAGATCATGCCACCGCACTCCAGCCTGGGGCAACAGAGTGAGACTTCATCTCAAAAACAAAATAAAACAAAACAAAACTAGCCAAGTGTGATGGTGTGCACCTGTAGTCCCAGCTACTCATGAGGCTGAGGTGGGAGGATCACTTGAGCCTGGGAGGTCAAGCATGCAGTAAGCAGTGAGCAGTGACTGCAGCACTGCACTCCAGCCTGGGTGAGAGTGAGACCTTCTCTCAAAATAAAAAGAAAAGAAAAAAAGAAACACTCAAATGTCTTTTATTTTTTCCTTCACACTTAATTGAGACTTTGGCTTGGTGTAGAATACTCAGTTAAAATTAAGTTTTCTTCTAAGCTTTAAATGAACTCTTGTATGATTTTGCGGCTTTTAGGCTATTGTTAGACTTCATGCCACTCTGGTTCTTATGTCTCTGTAGGAAAAGTCCACTTTCCTCCTTATCCTTATTGTTCAGTTTCACAGTTACAGGCCTACCCCTTGGCCGTTCTTCATTGTACCAGGCATTCAGTGGGTGCTTTTAACTTGAAGACTCCTTTCTTCAGTTGTAGGAAATCGTCTTCTTTTAATTGGATAATTTCTTCCATTCTATTTTTGGGAAATCTTCTTCTTTTATTTGGATAATTTCTCCCATTCTCTTTTATCCTTCTTCTTCCTAACAGTCCTAGAGATGTCTCCTAGATTCTCGTTTCCAGTCTTTCTTTTGCTCTACCTTCTGGGCGACTCTCCTTAACTTTAATTCTTTTGTCCAACTACTAAATTTCACGTTTTTGCAATTCCTTTTTCATAGCATCTCCTTACTTTCATGCAGATGATATTTTCTTAAATTGGAGTACATATTTATGTATATACAATTTCCTTCTATTCCTTGAATAACCTATTTCTCTGAGGTCAGTTTTTAACCTTATTAACACTGGTCTTTTCTCTTTCATGCTATTTGTTCTATTCAATTGTCTGTTTCTTATTTAAGATTGGGTAAGTTGGTATAGGTTTACTTGCTTTCCAGCTCAGTCTATTTCCTGCATGAAAATCCTACCTAGCAACTCTGTGTGGGGCAGGGTGGGTCAGAATGCTGGAGTGTCAACTGTCAGGATTTGCATCAGGGCAGGAGCTGGCTGTCAAGACTGTGGGACTTTCCAAATGCCAGAATGAGGGCTTTAATCTAGATGACAACATCTGTTCTGAGCATCAGGGTGGGAGGGGGCTGGCATGCCAACTGGTGCAAACTGTCCCAAATATAGGACTTCAATTCATCTCTCTGTTTTTCAGTACCACCTCTCACACTCACCATCCATCGTACCTGCCAATTCTGGCCCAGGGTCTCTTGGGATTCCCATGAACAGGCCGGCTCCCGGCTCCTCTCTAGTTCCCTCCTAGAACATTCTGAGCTGTCAATCTTTCCACCTTTTTTTATCTGTCAACATGCTCCCATCTGCTTGGTCTTCTAGAAATTCATTGAAAGCTGTTGTTGGTTTCTCAATACCCCTCCTCATCCCTTTCCTCCTCTCATTGCTATTCTAAGTGTATTCCTTTTATTACACAAATGGTATTAGTTCAGCAAAGTCCTGGGAGGGATTGCAGTGACTTAATGCTCAATCCTTTTGGTACTTTCTGGCCGTAATTTTATATGAATAGGTGCATATTCTTTGTAAGAGTGCTTTAAAATGTATATATATATACACACACACACGAAGAAAATCAATTTCTAATATAAATTGTCTGTATATTTTTGAATTAATGGTATTTTTTCAGTAAGATAATCTTTCATGATTTTATCAAGAATGTGTGACCTAAAAAAGTGAACTAAAGCAGGAAAACATTCAGTTCCTTCCGGATTTAATGACTTAAGGATATCTGTGCCATTTAACCAAGAAAAGCAGTCATTTTTATTTCATGGAGGAGGAAGGAAGTTTATGGAATGTTTTGGGTGGGTGTGTAGATTGGTAAGTTTAGTTTTAGAAATGTTGATTTTGACACAGCATGGTTAAAGACAGATGTCTAGTATGTAGTTGAACACAGATTTATAGATCAGGAAGTTCTAGTCTTCATGTATGGTCATTAACTATGTTTATGAAATTACCCAGAAAACAAACAATTTACAAGGGCAAAGAAGAGAATTCTGGAAAATACAAACATTTAACAATGGGGGACAGAAAACAAACCTTAGACAGAGGCTGTACAGGAGTGTTCCATCATGTCAAATGCTAAGATGTCGAATAGGAACAGGACCGAAAAGTATGCAATGGCTTTAGTGTTAAAGATAAAGTAGAGCAGCAAAGTGGTGAAGAAGGCCAGATGTCAGTGAATGTGTAGTAGCACTACCCCCAACTCCTGTGTGAGTGTCTCTAGAGGCTATGTCAGATGGGAGAAAGGATAACTCAGTCAGACTGGAAATTTTGCTGGATGGATGAGGTGGAAGGAAAAGGATCCAGAATGGAGATTCCTGACAAGAGTTGGAAACACTTCACTCAGTTCAGGATGAAGAGGGAAACGTGAACTTAAGGTATGTCTAAAAGCTTTATAGTGCAGAAAGAATTTCAGAGTAAGGGAGTGAGTAGGCTGGATGGACAGGAAGTTGGGGGTCAGAGAATGAGCACTGCTACACATGCGAAGGTGTTAGGCAGTAACAAGTTGTAAGAATGGCAGCAAGAGTGAGTAGGTGGCTTCAGAGTGTGAAGTCCAGATCACTGGGCTGGAGAAGGAAAAGGAACTGGATTAAGGTGTTAAATTGGCTAATCACATGGACTGTAAGCGTATCTGAGATGACGAGAAGTGTTAGGAAAGACTGAGAGTTAGTTTCTAAATTTTTCCTTAAATTTAGGGAAAAATTTGATTCAGCAACTGGAAGAAGAGAATCTAACAAGTAGCAAGTGGCACACTCATCCTTGTCTAAAAAAATTAGGATTCCCAAAAGGGTAATACGTTGGGGTAGATTCAAAGATGAGAATCAATTTCAGGTTTGAGTGCCTATTAATTTACTGTGCAGGACATACGCAACACAAGAAGATGAAGAAGATGCAAAAGTGTTCCTTAGGTAATTCAAAGTTAAGTATATAACCCCCTAACCCCATTCTACTCCACAACAAGATTGCATTAATAATCTTTGTCCAATGTTGACTGGAAAAAAATTTGTTTCTGTATATTTTCCTAATCATACAATAAGGAAACACACCACTTCTACTCTTTATTATATCTTTAAACACATGCTTACCTGATTCTTCTTAGGAAGTGTTCTCTTTGTACACTTCGTTTCTTGAGACTTCCTCCTATTACTTTTCTTTTCTTTACAAGGCTGAACTTCTGTATTCAATAAGTTGCAAACATTTTCTTCTACAAAACTGACCAATTGCTATAAAGAAAGTGTAAAGTAAGGATACCATAAAGCACAAGCATTTACATGTTAATGTGCAGCTCTCAATCTTGTTGTGCTTCCCAGGATGCTTCTACCACTTTAGATCCCACTTCTTAATTCACAAATCCTATTAAAAGCACTTTGATGAAAATTGGTGGAAACGGTAATTACCAATTTCTGAATCATCAAATGCAGACCCAGAAGCATATATACATCACCCAATTATATTGGGGAAGAAAGAAAAAACGGCTTAAGAATTCATTAATTTATTCATTCATCAACTACTCATTAAGAACCTACAATTTAGCACCTAACTGCTGGGTTATGGGGACAAAATCATGAATTTTTAGATTATCTAGGTTTGAATCCTGGGTTTAACATCCAACCATATAAACTAAATACCCCAAGAGAGTATATGTTTATACTTTATGATGTTAAAAACAAAAATCCAAATTTTATCTAATTTAACAAAATAGCAAAAAACATGTATTCAATGGGAGTTATGCTTATATATAACTCCCAGGTGAAACCAAGTGTTAAAAATCAAACAGATTGAAGCACAATTTTAAAAAGGTTATACTTATATCATTTTCTGGTTCTGTTAATTACATGCTGATCTTCTCCACTTTCACCTCAGTGAAATTCATAAAATCATACAGATCCCAAACAAATTTTGTTAACTTCCATGTTAACACAGCTCTGAAAGCAGCTTTTTTTTGAGACGGAGTCTCACGCTGGGCCAGATCTTGGCTCACTGCAAGCTCCGCCTCCCGGGTTCCCCCTATTCTCCTGCCTCAGCCTCCCAAGTAGCTGGGACTACAGGCGCCGGCCACCTCGCCCAGCTAATTTTTTGCACTTTTTAGTAGAGACGGGGTTTCACTGTATTAGCCAGGATGGTCTCGATCTCCTGACCTCATGATTCGCCCACCTTGGCCTCCCAAAGTGTTGGGATTACAGGCGTGAGCCACGGCGCCCGGCCAAAGTATTAGTTCTTAATGACACTGATTAAACCAAGATTTCACCCATTATCATTTGACAACGAAAACAGAAAAAGTATATTGCACGATTTAAAAACAAGTATGTTGTGCCAAACACAAACACTTACATTTCTTCTGTTAGAAGTCCTTGTTATTCTACCAACTTTATGAGAGGATATTTTCTCATGGTTATTTGAAGAACTAAAGGTATCTGTGCCTGATAAGACAAAGACAGAATCAGGGTAGGAAACCAAAAATTATAACATGCATCTCTTCCTTTGGAAACATTGTGTTTAGGATATCCACGTTTAATATCATATCTAAACAAAAAAAAGAGGAGTCAAGCAGCAGAAATTTTGAAATCCAATTTTTTTTTCGTTTTAAAAAATTTTAAGTTTACTGGATACTCAGAAACTTTCACCACTTTCCATGGTGACTGCTTAACATATTACCAAGCTAAGACAGCAGAATAAATCACATTATAATAAATGCATGTATTTTCATGAGCGTCCATTTATTCCACGATACATTTTATATAATGAAATCACAATAAAGGACATTAAGATAACCATGAAAATACTTTACTTGTTTTAAATTTTATTTAAAGTGTAGGATAGGAAAATTTTATTTTGACCACTTTTCTTTTTTGAGATGGAATCTCACTCTGTCACCCAGGTTGGAGTGCAGTGGTGCAATCTCAGCTCACTGCAACCTCCATCTCCTGGGTTCAAGTGATGCTCCTGCCTCAGCCTCCTGAGTAGCTGAGATTATAGGCACCCACTACCATGCCTGGCTAATTTTTTTTTTTTGTATTTTCAGTAGAGACCAGGTTTCACCATGTTGGCCAGGCTGGTCTCAAACTCCTGACCTCAAGTGATCCGCCTGTCTCAGCCTCCCAAAGTGCTGGGATTACAGGCATGAGCCAACGAGCCCGGCACGTGACTTTTAATGATATAAATGAAAGGCATATAATGTGTTTAAGGGTATGGGTTTTGGAACGTGATAGACTGTAGTTCAAATTTTAGCTCTAACTTAGTAACGCATGGCTTGGAGTCTACTATGTTTGGTTTGTGTCAACAAGAAGCCACTAAAGGGTTTCCGCCAGGGAGGACACCTGAATAAAGGTGCCCGTCCCATGACATCTGCCAGCTAAGTCCTGGTTTGTCAGAAAAGATGGGAGCAATCTCTGTTGCTTTGTCATAATCATAAAATATCCAGAGAACTTGGAAAGCACATGTGCTAAAAATGCCACATTAATGTTGAGGAAAAAGTCTGGATATTCAAGAATGATCCTTATAATCCAGATATCAGTTCTGTAAACCGTGAAGAGCGGTTTGTCATTGATACTTAAGAGTTGAGAGGCTAACTCCACTGCTTCTAGCAACTAACAAAATGGGGATTCCATCTGAGGAAGTGAATTGTGGGTGATTACGAAGTATGAGGCTTGGAATGGAAAAGGGATGGATGAATAGCTTCATGTCAGCTTTCCAATACTATTAGGTTTTTTTAAACCAAGTATATGTTGTGGTAACAAATATGAAATTTTTAAAAGAAAATAAAAACAGTCAACATATACACACATAAAAAATGATGCTTATGATTTTAAGGTAAACAAAAGTTACTACCTGAAAGGGTCTCAGAGATTGAGGACTTATTAGGAGAACTCAGAACAGGAAATGATACTTGAAGGGGTTCTATGTTTTCCTAAACAAAGGAAAAAAGTGTAGAAGTTAGATATCTTTAAAAGCAGTGAATATATAATGTGCCCAAAAGAAAAGTAAGAATTTATTTTGGTAGGAGAAACTATAATAAACATAAAGATGGGTAATCAATAAAAGATTCTAAAAGTCAAAGCAAAACAAATATATTGAATAGAAAAACATATGTATATCACTTACCAATCATGTTTGCAATCGAAGGTTTACTAACTGCAATCCATCAAACTATTAAGAAAATTTATAAGCGAAAGTACACATAATGATCTGCTGCTAAATTTCTAACTCCTATAAAGAAAATTTAAAAATTCATTCATAAACACAATCTAATGCTATAACATTACTCAGGAAATTCCAGGGTAAGATGGCAATATAAATACAGATAGCAAATCTTTTCCACATAATTGCTGGTAACACATTAACTGTTGGTTTTGCATAGCCAACATTTGTCACTTTGAAGAAATTCTTTTATTACCATTTTGCTCAGAGGTTTTGTTTTTTAAATGAGAAATGGATACTAGATTTTGTTAAATGCTTTTTCTGCATCTACTCAGATGACCATATTTCTGTCTTAGTCTCTTAACAAGGCGAATTACACTGATTGTTTTTCAAACATAACACAACTTTGCAGCCCAAGGCTAAATCTCACACGGTTATGATGTATTTTATCTTTTTATACATTGCTATGTTTACAAGGATACTGAACTGTAGCTTTCTTCTCTTGCAATGCCTGTCTGATTTTAGCACCAGATTAATGCTGAAATCACAATGCTGACATCAATTAACCTACTCCTTCAATTTGTGGAAAAACTTGTGTAGAATTAGTATTTTAACTTGCTCAATATTTGGTAGTATTCATCAGTAAAATCATCAAAAACTAGCCAGGCATGGTGATGTGTACCCATAGTCCCAGCTACTTGGGAGGCTAAGATAGAAGGATACGGGAGGATAGCTTGAGCCTGGGAGGTTGAGGCTGCAGTGAGCCATGATCACACCACTGCACTCCAGCTTGGGTGACAGAGTAAGACCCTATCTCAAAAAAAAAAAAAAAAAAAAATCATCTGTACCTAGAGTTTTATTTGTGGGAAGGTTTAACTAAAATTTAAACGTCTTAAGTTGATATAGGGCTACTGAGGTTATTTATTTCACCTTTAGTGAGTTTTGATAGTTTGTCTTCCAAGGAATGTATCGTTTACCTAAGTTGTTAAATTCATTGGTATAAATCTGTTCAATATGTACAAGGAGTCAGGGAAGTATTATTTGTAATGGGGAAAAATTCATAAAAACCTACACACAAAATAGATTAATTTAAACCATGGCATATCATTTAGTGTATCTCATTATTTCAAAGCATAGTTATTGCTCATGCAAAGCAGGTGAAGCCCGATGAAAATACAGGCAAGTTTGTTCCATGCTTTTTACACTTACAAGATTCTCCCCCTTGTCATCAAAATCTGGTTGAGGTAATGGTTCAGGAACAGGTGACTGCTCAAGCAGCAGGGAACTGAGACCATCGAAGTCCTTTTTACAAACAGGTGTTCCTCCTTTACGCAATGGAGTATTTGCTGGCAAAGATTCATCAAACACTTCCGGGCTTAAGTCCTCTCCAAAAGTAACTCTCTTCCTCTTCCTCATATTTAGAAAGGCCGGTGCTTCAAAATTTTCTTCATCTTCTATAATTAGATAATAAATGAGAGTAACTTAAAAATTAAGCTATATTTCTTATCCAAAAGGCATATACTAGAATCTTTTAATGTGATTATATTTAGCTATTATTTGTATAATAGCTAGTAAAGTAAAGCTACAAAATAATTGTTGGTAGAGCAAATTCAAAATGGAGAAGATATGCACATTTCCAATTAAAATATGGTAACAGATTTCCAAGTAAAAATGTGCATATCTTAAACATTTATAAAATTGAAATATAAATTTTCTTACAAATCCCACCACTAAGTAAAAATGGATCCATGAAATGGACAGACCAATTCTGAGGCTCTCCAAGGAGATTCTATCCCTCTCAACTGTTCTTCATTCACGTGTTATTTCAGAAACATTAAGGCATTGAAAATTTCATATATTATACCAGACTTATTAACAAGAAAATGATATCCACAAGCTTAAAAACAAGTATGAATTTCTTACCTGCTTCTTTATCTTTGCAACAGTTTGGGAGATTTGAGATTAAGCTGGGATGAGTCCCATCATCATCACAGAGGTTGTTACAGTGTTCCTAAACAGAATAAACATCAATGAATCATTTTACATATAGAAATACACAGATGTCATCATTAAAAACGGAGTTTTGAAATTCTCTGTCAGCTGCAGATAGATACTCCTGTATGAAAGATTACCTTTATTTTCAATAACTGTCCTGGCTCAAAACCATGATATCAGGCACAAATCATAACTATGTCCCCTACATACCACTTTAGAACACAGCATTTCAGGGCAAAATTGAAGCACAGGAATCAATAAAAGTGGATCAAATTCATTCAATGTTTGATCTAGCAAATAAAGTTAAGGAAAACATGAGTAGCTAGAATAACAGCATATGGTTATCACTTGGTATCTATGGGAGATTCGTTTTAGGGCCCCCTCTAAGATACCAAAATCCACGGATGCTCAAGTCCCTTTTATAAAATGGCATCATATTTACATACAACTTGAACACATCCTCCTGTTTACTTCAAATACTACTTATAATATCTAATACAATGTAAATGTCATATAAAAGAATACTTTTTATTTATTTATTTATTTTTGAGACAAGGTCTGGCTCTATCACCCAGGCTGGAGTGCAATGGTGCAATCTCAGGTCACTGCAACCTGTCTCCCAGGCTCAAGCCATTCTCCCATCTCAGCCTCCTGAGTAGCTGGGACTACAGGTGCGCACTACCACACCCAGCTAATTTCTGTATTTTTCTGCAGAGATGAGGTTTCACCATGTTGCCCAGGCTGGTCTCGAACCCATGAGCTCGAGCAATCCGTGTGCCTTGGCCTCCCAAAGTGCTGGGATTACAGCTATGAGCCACTGTGCCCAACCTAAAAGAATACTTTTAAATGGCATTGTTATATGGTGTCATTAATATGTATGGTATGATGCTGTTATATGTTATTGTTTTTATGTGTCTTGTGACTTTTTTTTCCTGATAATTTTTGATCTGTGGTTGGTTTAATCCATGGATGCAGAACCAATGGATTTGAAGGCTACATGTACCATATATGGTATCAGATGAGGAAAACTATATAAATGATCTGAGATAGAAGAATTGCACTAAAATAAGAAAAAAGCCAACAGTTAAATGGTATAACATCGTGTTCTATCTTTTAAACATGCAAACCACACCTATTCCTGGTATTTAAATCTTTTTACGTTACTATATTCTTGAGGAAGAAACAACGAAAGAAGGTAGCAGTTGTCCCTGTGTGTTTCTCCAAATGAAGATTACAGTGTAGGCAAGTTAGGAAGGAAAGGATATTGTAAGCCCCGTAGAAAAAGACGCAACAAGCCTAAACACAGGGCCCCTGGAGCTCAGCAGGAGACAGCCAGGCCTACAGACTGGATCAAAGTTCCCTCTTAATCACCACTTACTTGTCTAGCCTCAACCTAAACCTCTGACCAGTCCTTGTTATCAAGAATTCCTCATTTTCTCCTGTACATCCAATTCTAAGAACAGTACCTGCTCTAAGAAATAGTCCTGCCCCAAATAAACCTCCTTCATCTGTCTCTCAAGTCAGTTCATTTTTCTGACCAGGAAAATGCACATACCAATATTGCAAAATAAGTTAACTTATACAACAAAGCTCATGTTTACTTTTAGATTTATTTTTAACTAAAACAATCAGAAAAGTCAGCAAACAACTCACAATTTATATGCCTCCCAATTTTTGCCATCTTAGTATAAAGATCATTAGTTGTAAATGTTTTATTTTCCTTTTTTTTTGAGACGGAGTCTCACTCTGTTGCCCAGGCTGGAGTGCAGTGGCCCAATCTTGGCTCACTGCAAGCTCTGCCTCCCAGGTTCAAGCCATTCTCCTGCACCAGCCTCTTGAGTAGCTGGGACTACAGGCGCCCGTCACCACGCCTGGCTAATTTTTTGTATTTTTAGTAGAGACGGGGTTTCACCGTGTCAGCCAGGATGGTCTCTATCTCTTGACCTCGTGATCCACCTGCCTAGGCCTCCCAAAGTGCTGGGATTACAGGCATGAGACACTACGTCCGGCCAGTTGTGTTTTCATATGATTCTGATGATAAGACTTAATACTTGCTGTGTCATATTGTTATAAAATAAGAGTTCCACGGATCATTCAGATGTTAAGTCTTTTTGAGGAGAAGATATGAACAAATAGCGCTGTGTGTATTACAGATCCAAACCAGCTTTTTTTTTTGGCCCAGACTGGTCTCAAACTTCTGGGCTCAAGCGATCCTTCAGTCTTGGCCTTCCAAAGTCAGGGGATTACAGGTGTGAGCTATTGTACCTGGCCACAAATCAGCTCTTTAATCAAAATTATTAAAGCTTTATAAATAGCAACTGACCATCAATGATCCATGTAAATGGAAGGTAATTTAGTTCCTTTTGACTTTAGAACAGATCAGAATAGGCTTGTAGGCATACTTGTATGTTAAAATGTTTACAGTTTGAAAAAAAGATTTGCATTTCTGAGATGCCAGACACTCATGGTGATTTTATAGTATCCCATTTAATGCTCAAATTACTCTAAAAGTAGTTACTAACTTTACATTTTTATAGATAAGGAAACCAGGCACAGAAAGGTCAAATAATTTGCTCAGTGACTACGTTTCCAAGTCAAGATCTGAAACTTGGCATTTTGACTCCTGAGGCTATGCTCTCAACCTCTCATGGACTGATAGCCTGTCACGGATTTTAACAGCAGACTTATCTGGGTTCACTTAACAACCTACAAGCCTGAGTGTATGTCAAACAGGTCCTATACCTTTCTGGGGGCACTACTGCTGTATATATATGCCAGAACTATCAATAGAAACTACTCAATAAATGCCAGCTAGTTCCTATCAACTTCCTCTTTCCTCATATTGAGTGGGCTTAGAGAAAAAAGGATGGCTATAAGAGGTACTTTTAAGACCAAATATTTTGGGAGAAATAATCAGTTTAACAGACTGACACATTAATTATGATTAAGTAATCAGTATCACTTATATAATTATATAAATCAATAATGTTAGTGCCATAAGATTATGTAAGATTATGACCCTTTATAAACTACAGTCTACTTATATTAAATTCTGCATACTATATACTATATTTAATTTTTTAAAAATAAGAACAAAAAGAAACTACACAGTGTTTTCAATAAGAAAAGATAAGAAAAAAATTCACAATAAGACAGGTAAGACATTTCCTTTTAAACTAGTATGAAATATGACATTTCAAGGGTATTACTTTGAACGAAAATGCATTTTTATTCATTTGCTTTAGGAAATTTAACTCTCTTCTTACCTGTAAGCTCTCTAGACACATCTTAACAGAGGGTTTCTTCAGTACAGAACGAAGTACAAAGGTCTTAGGGGTGGAAAGGTCCCTCCTGCCCGCTGGAGTAGCTGGTGACCTGACATCAGGGACTGCGTCTGAGCTCACTTCTGCTGTGAACATGTCAGGCGAAACGGCATCACTTGATCCTTTGCCCACTACACAGTCAGCAACCTTCAGTGCTTCAAGATAAACATGTAAACTTGAGAGGTGGAAGATCTCTTAAATCTGTTTGTTCTAGACCAAAAATATATTGTGTATTTGCAAAGATAATAACGTGCTATGAAGAAATTCAAACCTAATATAACCTGATTAGGCACTAACGTCTGGGATTTCAATTGGAAAGAAAAAAGGAGGTAAAGAAGCAGCATTGGTCAGTTTTTACCTCAAATATGACTATGAAGGGTAAAGTGGGTATGGGGATTTGGCTCCCCAGGAAATCTCTGAGTCAGAGTTTGAAAGAAGGTATCATGAATCAGCTATAAGCTATTAGTGTGACTCTACTCATGACACCTACTACTTGGACCATAAAAACTAATCTGAGCCAAGCACTGACTAATAAGCAATTTTATTGCTAGAGTCACAGGCATTTCAACATTTGAGGTGGCAGGAACGAGAAGAGAAAGATCATCACACCAAACTACAAACACACTGTATGTGCCCCAAACAGGAATGGCTTTTCTTCCCAAATTCTTCCCACAGGAGAACGTTGCCTTATGATTAAGTGATCCATTTAACAAATACACGATGTGGCAGGCACTCCTCTGGGTGCTGAAGAAGTAAAGATGAGCACACCCCATCAACCAGCACGGAATAAGCAGGGATTATAATATCTCACAGCAGGGAGGAGGGAGAGGGAAGGAGTGGTGGCTATGAAGAATAACATGAGGATCCTCAGGACAGAACCGCGCTGTGGCTTGGCTGCACTGTGCTCATATGAATCCACACGTGATAAAACCACATGGACTAAACATATACAAAAGTGTGTGCATGTAAAACTGGTGAAATCCGAAAACAAGTTGGTGGATTATAGCAATGTCCATTTCCTGGTTGTGATATTAATGTATTGTAGCTATGCAACATGTCACTACTGGGGGAAACTAAGTGAAGGGAATACTGGATTTCTTTATATTATTTCTTACAAATAGATAGCAAATTTAGTTATTTCAAATAAAAAGTTAAATATATATATATATACACACACACACACACACAAAACAAGTAGTTAATATATGCTATTAAAGAAAATAATGTAGCAAGAGAGGAATACAGTATGATAAGCTGGAAGGAAGTGCTACTGCTTTGGGTAAACAGAGAGCTCCTGAGCAGACACTTGAATAGAACGAGGTGAACCACACACAGATTTAGGAATGGACACTATGCACACAAAGCCAAGTGCAAAGACCTGAGGTAAAGATGTACCTGGCATAGCAGAGGCCCAGCAAGGCTGCTGTGGCTGGAACAGGGGGCATGGACAAGAGAGCTGAGAAATAAGCTCAGAGCAATGGTTCAGAACCAGGCCAGGAAAAGCCTAGTAGAAATAATATGTTCTTTGGCTACTTCTCTAAGTATAACAGGAAGTTGATAAAAGATTTTGAGGAGGGCAGTGAGATACTGTGACCTACATTTTAAAACCAGTGCTCTGGTTGCTGTGTGAAAAACTGTAACAGGGGACTGGGGAAAGAGGAGAAGCAGGACAACTTCAGAGGACATATAAAACAATCCAGGCAGGAGATGGTGATGGCCTGGACCACACTGATAGGAATGCAAAAGGTGAGAAGGGGGTGGACATTTGACATATTTTGAAGACCCAACAGCATTTGTCAATGCGATAACAAGTTTCATTTGAAAAAGAGAGGTATCAGTTGGGTGCAGTGGCTCACACCTGTAATCCCAGCACTTTGGGAGACTGAGGTGGAATGGAAGGATCTCTTGAGCCCAGGAGTTGGAGACCAGCCTGGGCAACATAGCAGGATCCTGAATCTACCAAAAAAAAAAAAAAAAAAAAAAAAAAAAAAAGAGCTGGGCATGGTAGTGCGCACCTGTGGTCCCATCTACTAGGAAGGCTGAGGTGGGAGGACTCCTTGAGCCCAGAAGGTTGAGGCTGCAGTGAGCCAAGATCACACCACACTGCACTCCAGCCTGGGTGACACAGCAAAGACTCTGACTTAAGAGAAAAAAAAAAGGGAAAAGAAAAAGAGAGGTATCAAGTTAAGTCCAATATTTGAGATACAGCAATGAGGTGAATGAGAGTGCCATTTACTAAGATGAAGAAAACAGAGATGAGAGGGTTTGTGAAGGAAAAAATCATCAAGACCTATTGGACTATGTTCAGTTTGAGATGTTTATTAGGCATTCAAGCGAAGGTCATGAAAGGGAGCTGGGGACTTAATTCAAGAGTTCCGGGAAAAGACCACGGGCAACTGTTTTAATTTGAAGTCAACAGCATGTGATAACATCTGAAGTCACCTAGAAAGAGTACACATTGGGTATCTTATCCAAATGCTTAGAATCAGAAGTGTTTCAGATTACAATTTTTTTTTTCAGATTTTGAAATATTTGCATTCTACTTACCGGTCAAGCATCTCTAACCTGAAAATCCAGAAATGCTCCACTAACCATCTCCTTTGCGTGTCATGTCTGCACTCAAAAAGTTTCATAGTTGGCCAGGCGCGGTGGCTCACGCCTGTAATCCCAGCACTTTGGGAGGCCAAGGTGGGTGGATCACGAGGTCAGGAGATCGAGACCATCCTGGCAAACACGGTGAAACCCCATCTCTACTAAAAATACAAAAAAAAAATTAGCCGGGCGTGGTGGCGGGCGCCTGTAGTCCCAGCTTCTCGGGAGGCTGAGGCAGGAGAATGGTGTGAACCTGGGTGGTGGCGGAGCTTGCAGTGAGCGGAGATCGCGCCACTGTACTCCAGCCTGGGCGACAGAGCGAGATTCTGTCTCAAAAAAAAATAAAAAGTTTCATAGTTTGGATTTTTGGCTTAGGGATGCTCAACCTGTATATACAGAAAAAAGGTCCAAGCACTGAACGCAAAGGTCGGGGGGCATTCAAATATTTGAAGGTAAGGATGGAAGAAGAGGAGCAAATACACAAAGAGGAAATGGTCAGTGATACACGGGAAAATGAGAATGACATCCTGAAACCCAGTGAGGAAAACGCTTCTCACAGGAGGGCCTGGTTATAGATGTCTATGTCCGTCCATAGTGCTGCTAAGACATCAAGGAGACGAATGTGTTGAGACTGACTACCACTGGGATGGCAGCCAGGAGACGGCTGGTCAACAAGGCCTGTTTGGGGCTGGATCAAGAGAGAATGGGAGGCAAGGAGACAGAGTTCGGCCTTCTCTTAAAAGTTTTGCCTAAAGGATAGTAAAGAAATGGTGTTCTGGCTAGAAGGGAATCCTGGGGCAAAGGGAAGTTTAAGATGGGATGTTTTACAGCATCTTGTAGCTGAATAAGAAAAGTTAACAATTCAGAAAAGAGAGGGGACAATTCAGACACAAAGTCCTTGGAAAGAGACGGAGCAATGGGAATCAGTCCATAAAAAAGAGGGTGGAGGCCAGGCGTGGTGGCTCATGTCTGTAATTCCAGCACTTTGGGAGGCCAAGGGGGGCAGATCACCAGAGATTAGGAGTTTGAGACCAGACTGGCCAACATGGTGAGACAGCATCTCTACTAAATATACAAAAATTAGCCAGGCGTGGTGGCGTGTGCCTGTAGTCCCAGCTACTCAGGAGGGCTGAGGCAGGAGAATCACTTGAACCCAGGAGGCAGAGGTTGTAGTGAGCGAAGCTGCACCACTGCACTCCAGCCTGGGCGACAGAGTGAGACTCCATCTCAAAAAAACAAACAGAGGCTGGCCCTAGGTAAGAACATCGAGACCCTTTTCAAAGAGGAGCAAAGGTAGATACACACATACAGAGATGCAGGAGGGCTTAGGGGTGAGAGGCCTAAGACCTTTGCTCCCAACATCTCTTATTTTCTCAATGGTACAGGAAGCAAGGAACTGCAAAAGGCTACCAGGGGACCTCCTCTCAGATCACTCATGAGTAGAGCTGCCAGATTTGGCAAATAAAGATGCAGGGGCCCAGTTAAATCTGAATTATATCTAATTCCTTACATATATGTACTTTGATATAAAACAAAAGTACTGGAGTGACATGGGGGAGATAGTGGAGTAATTCTGTGGCTTCATTCCCTGTTCCAAGAGAAATCCAATGAGCAACTGTCTGCAGGCAAAAATAACATCCTGAATATACCAGAATTTGGAAGTGAGGTTGAGACACCTCCTTGGACCCCAGAATGGAGAAAAGCCACAAACAAGCGGTTAAGAAACTGTTCTGTTTGACTGTGCTGCCCCTCTCCTAACTGGCACAGTACCACACATAGAGAATTCCCCTGGACCCACAGTTTCTACAGTGGGAAGAGTAAGTGAGAGGCAGACATTTGGCTTCCCCACCGTTCTGGGATCCTTCTCAGGCGCTGCATTCTTGTCTCGTCCCCCAGGAAACACTGGGAGTACTGGCAAGGCGGACCACTGGGGGTCAGATAAAAACAAAGAATGTGGGATGGGGATCACAGCCACCAGAGAGCAAATTTTGGTGGTTTCCTGCATTCCAGCTAACAAAGATGCCACACCAGAGAAACCAGCCAGCAGTATTAAGCTGCAGGAAACATGGTTAGTGGTTCAAATCCCTGTCCAGTTTCCTCACACAGCCTGGGTGCTCCCATCAGGTCTTCCCCAGGTCGAGAGGCAACTGTAGGTCAGTGATTGCCCACAGAGGAAATATCTGGACCCTAGCTGTAAAGATGTGAGCCAACTAAGTTCTGGTGCTTGCAATTAAATATTTGCTTTTTTTTTTTTTTTTTTTTTGAGATGAAGTCTCGCTCTGTCACACAGGCTCCAGTGCAGCGGCGCAATCTCGGCTCACTGCAACCTCTGCCAGATTCAAGCAACTCTCCTCCCTCAGCCTCCTGAGTAGCTGGGATTACAGGCAGGTGCCACCACGCCTGGCTAATTTTTGTATTTTTAGTAGAGACAGGATTTCACTATATTGGTCAGGCTGGTCTCGAACTCGTGACCTTGTGATCTGCCTGCCTCAGCCTTCCAAAGTGCTGGGATTACAGGCGTGAGCTACTACATCCGGCCTAAATATTTGCATTCTGCTTACCAGTCAAGCATCTCTAACCTGAAAATCCAGAAACGCACCAATAACCATCTCCTTTGAGTGTCATGCTGGCACTCAAAAAGTTTCAGAGTTTGGATTTTGGCTTAGGGGGAGCAACTGTAGGCCAGCAATTACCCATGAAAGGTACATCTGGGCCTACCCAATCCTAGGAGTGGAAAGGTGATCAAACTAACCCCTTCTGCTGTCACTAAGCATTCCCCAAGCCAGGTGGTGTCAGTGATTACCTGTGGAAGGAGCATCTGTCCCTGCTCGACCCCAGCTGCAGAGAATTGACTCTACCAAACCTCAGTGCTCTGCTTAACCCTTCCCTGGGCTGGGAGGCAAGCTGAAATCCACACACATCTGTGGAGTACAGCCTCAGGCCCTGCCCACCCTATGGGGCCAAGCAACAACCTCAAGCAGCCTCAGAGCCCATCACACGGTTCTGCCCAACTACAGATTCTAAACAATAGTACTGACCAGCCAAGGAAGACAACCTGCAACTCTGCCAAATCAGAGACAATCACAGAGCCCAGAGAGCAGCTCTACCTGACTGAGGCAGAGTCCAGCCAGTGATCTTACTAGACCGTGGAGGACAACTAGCAATATCATTTGACTTCAGAGCACAGGAAGCAACCAGAGAACCTGACTCCAAAATACAAAGGATCACAAGAAACTACTATGAATAATTAAATGCCAACAAATTGGGTAAAAGAAATGGATCATGAACAAATAGAAAATCTCAAAAGACCAATAATGAGTAAGATGACGACTGAATTAGTAATAAAAATCTCCCACCAAAAGAAAAGCCCAGGACCAGATGGCTTTATTGCTGACTTCCATCAAACATTTCAAGAACTGACAAGTTTTCCCAAACACTTAAAAAAAAAAAAAAGTAGAGAAAATACTTGCAAATACTTCCTTGTCATTTTACAAGGTTAGCACTACCCTGCTACATATAAGAAAATTATACACCAATATCCCTGGTGAACAAAGATGCAAAAATCCTCCACAAAATATTAGCAAACCTAATTCAGGAACACATTAAAAGAATCATTCACCATGATCAAATTAGATTTATCCCTCGGATGCAAGGATGGTTCAACATATCCAAATCTATGTGATACATGACATAAAGATGATGAAAAATAAAAGTCATATGATCACCATTAAGAAACCATTTATGTTTCCTTAAGTAGATCATTGTGAAATTATTCATAACTATTCTTTGGCCCTCTGCCCAGAAACCTTTTTTGTATCTGACAATTGCTGAGATTTGGGGAAAGGAGCAAATCATAATAGAAATTAGTACTCCCCTCCATGAATTACAATTATAGTCTCAAATAAGCTACTGTAAGGCATTCATGGTGCTCTGAGCAGTGTTTTGTGTGTGTGTTTTAAACTGGTAGGAAACTGCATGCATATTTATAAAAATAAAAAACTGGAAGAAATGAAAAAACATATATCAGAAATAGCCTGGCTTCAAATTTTAAGCATGCACAAATTCTGTCTCTGGGTATTATGAAGCTCTTATGTGAAACATGTTTCTTTGTAAGGAAAACCACGCTAGAGATGTTTAGTAATCATATTCTGTTACTGGTACCAAGACTACTAAGGAAATGCCTTTGTACTTTAGGGAAGTACTTTTGGCATTTTATTATATATACAGGAAAACTGAGATGTAGCCCCTCTCCTGGAAGGGCTGATTTTGAATAACTGCTCATATGATGTAAACGTACTGATTACTGCCTATTTTAATAAACACTCTTGGAAAATGAAAAAAAAGATTAAAAACCATATGATCACCTCAATAGATAAAAAGCATTTGACAAAATTGAACACAATATCACAATAAAAATTCTCAGATTAGGAACAGAATGTTCTTCAACACAGTAAAGGTCATACATGACAAACCTGTTGCTAACATCATTCTCGTCAATGAAAAGTGTCCATTAATGGGTGAATGGATAAAGAAAACATGGTATATACACACAGCAGAATACTATTTAACCCTAAAAGCGAGGAGACTCTCATTTGCAACAACATGGATGAATCTGGAAGAGATTTTGCTAAGTGATACAAGCCAGGCACAAAAGACAAAAACCACATAATTTCATGTATATGAGGAATCTAACAAAGTTGAATTTATAGAAGTAAAGAGTTGAATAGTGGTTACCAGAGGCTGTAGAAGTGGTGAGGAAGGAAATGGGGAGTTGTTGATCAAAGAATACAAGGTCTCAGATAGACAAGTGGAATCAGTTTTGAGATCTATTACACAACAATGTCTATAGTCAATATTAGTGTATTATATATTTCAAAATAACTAAGAGAATAATTTTTAAATGTCTCACCATAAAAAAAAAAAGACAGGTAAGTGAAGTGAGGGACATGTTAATTAGCCTGATTTAATCATGCCACATTGTATAAATATATGAAAATATCATATTGTTCCCCATAAATATGTACAGTTATGGCTTGTCATTCAAAAATAATAGTAATACATTTAACAAAAACAAAACAATTACATGACACATACACAATAAAATTATCTGTTGAAAACATAAATTATATGTATCTAAATTTTAAAAAGAAATAAAGGAAGGAGTGTTGGATATTTTAAGAGAAAAATAAGGTGTGAAAGTGTCTGGATTGATTAAGAAACAGCACAGATGGGCTGGGAGCGGTGGCTCACGCCTGTAATCCCACCCCTTTGGGAGGCCAACGCGGGCAGATCACCTGTGATCAGGAGTTCAAGATCAGCCTGGCCAACATGGTGAAATCCCATTTCTACAATAATACAAAAATTAGCCGGGCATGGTGGCGAGTGCCTGTAATCCCAGCTACTTGGGAGGCTGAGGTAGGAGAACGGCTTGAACCCGGGAAGCAGAGGTTACAGTGAGTTGAGATTGCGCCACTGCACTACAGCCTGGGTGACACAGCAAGACTCCGTCTCAAAAAAAAAAAAAAAAAGAGAAAAAAAAGAAAAGAAACAGCACAGAGTCATTTGTGGTTAAAAAAAAAAAAAAAAATTGAGGTTATCAGCATACCAAATATTAGCAGCTCTGGGGCAGGTGCAGAGAAGGCAGGCAGAGTCACTGAGTTGGATTTCTGGCTACAAAGGTAAAACAGAGGAAGCAGACGGGGTAAAGGAGATCGGAGGTGCCATGCAGGTCTCCCTAAGCTCCCCCTTAACAAGGGACATTTGATTCCATCTTAGATCATCTTTTTATTCTTCCTGAAGGTGCACTGACTGGGGTGCTACCAAAAAACAACACAGTTTAAAATACAGAAATCAACACCAGACTCCTTTCATCAAGGCCCCATCTACTATGGTAGATCTATTCTTCCCTGTCTAATTACAATATTTCCGAGCACGGCTTCATGGCATGCCTAAATAAAATTTTGGCCTGTGTGATTTCAACATTTCACATTGTAGAGTGAGGTGTTTAGTACAATGACAACTGTTAATCGCCACACTTCATACAATCTATAATCACTGTCACAGAGAATCTGTCCCTCCTACGCAAAGTCCCATAAGAGCAAAGCAAAAAGAATTGTTAAGAAACCGTTGGGCTGGGCACAGTGGCTCATGCCTGTAATCCCAGCACTTTGGGAGGCCGAGACGGGTGGATCATGAGGTCAGCAGTTCAAGACCAGCCTGGCCAAGATGGTGAAACCCTGTTTCAACTGAAAATACAAAAAAACTAGCTGGGCATGGTGGCAGGTGCCTGTAATTCTAGCTACAAGGGAGGCTGAGGCAGAGAATTGCTTGAACCCAGGAGGCAGAGGTTGCAGTGAGATGAGACTGCGCCATTGCACTCCAACCTGGGCAACAGAGCGAGACTCCGTCTCAAAAATAAGAAGAAAAAAAAGAAACCGTTGAAGGCAAGAACACCTTATTCTATCGTGGTAACAAACTCACAACCTTGCCCTGTGCAGGGGGACCATGCAGGTGCACATCCACCCATTTATCTTATGATTAAAATTCAAAGTCAGAGCAGATGCTCACTACAAAATTGCTAAAGAAGCTCTTTTTCAGGTTGAAGGAAAATAAGACAGAGAAACTCAGATCTTTAGGAAAAAATGAAGAACAAAAGAAATGGTGTATCTGGGTAACTATAAAAGACTATTTTCCCCTCTTAACCTATTTAAAGCACATATAACTGTTTTGGCTGGGCACAGTGGCTCACATCTGTAATCCCAGGACTTTAGGAGGCCAAGACAGGTGGATTGCTGAAGGCAAGGAGTTGAAGCTCAGCCTGGTCAATATGGCAAAACCCCATCTCTACTAAAAACATAAAAATAAGCTGGGCATGGTGGTGTACACCTGTAATCCCAGCTACTCAAGAGGCTAAAACACAAGAATGGCTTGAACCTGGGAGGGGGAGGTTGCAATGAGCCGCGATTGCACCACTGCCCTCCAGCCTGGGCAAGAGAGTAAGAAACTGTCTTAAAAAAAAAGAAAAAAAAAGCACATATAACTGTTTAATCCAAAAACAACATCTTGTGGGGCTTATAATGAAATAAATGTATATCTGTAAAGGATCATAAAAGCCATGGCTGGAAAGGAGAGGAAATTGATCTGCAGAGTTTGTAGTTTCTGTATTTTATGTGATACTGTATAATACCAATTAAACAGACTATGAAAGATTACAGAGCAATAATTAGGAATAGAAAACATATGATAAAATGACAGATGTGAATAAAACCACGTTAAGTAATTACCTGAAGTTAACAGATGAAATATTCCAATTACAATAAATTATCAGAATGGATTAAAAAAACACAAGATCCAATTATATGCCCATAAGAGTTTTACTTTAAAGATCTAAGTAGAAAAAAAAGTCAAGCGGCCGGGCGCGGTGGCTCAAGCCTGTAATCCCAGCACTTTGGGAGGCTGAGACGGGCGGATCATGAGGTCAGGAGATCGAGACCATCCTGGCTAACACGGTGAAACCCGTCTCTACTAAAAAATACAAAAAAAACTAGCCGGGCGAGTTGGCGGGTGCCTGTAGTCCCAGCTACTCGGGAGGCTGAGGCAGGAGAATGGCGTGAACCCAGGAGGCGGAGCTTGCAGTGAGCTGAGATCCGGCCACCGTACTACAGCCTGGGCAGCAGAGCGAGACTCTGTCTCAAAAAAAAAAAAAAAAAAAAAAAGTCAAGCTAAACTCTTGCTAGTAATGTTCACTTCACTCAGTACAAGCATACTGATTTTGAGAAAGAATGATTTTTACATTCTGGTAAAACTCTTTTTACATGCTTAAAAACAAATAAAATTATTACAAGTAGGGTTTCTCTAACAAAGAATACTTGTTAATATGTTTATAGGTGCTACCTCTTTATACTAAATTCCATGAGTTTGGAAATACTTCACTAATTCTTATTGAAGGTAGCTTAAAAAAGAGAATATCTCTCATATAAAAAGAATTCGGAAGCATCTCTACTAGGCTATGAGCTCCTAAAAAGTAGGAAGCAATTTCATTTCCCCCAAATTTTAGCAAACAGGTACACTAATCATAAATGTCTATGAATCGGGAAACTGGCCATGTACTAAGAAAAGATTACTTACCATTTGAAGTCTCTGTGAGCTCTGAAAGGGGAAGAGACTCTTCAACTAAAACTCCAGACTGTATTGAACCACGTTTAGATGATTTCTTGGGGAAAAATGGAAAGAGTATTACATTTTATTAATTACAGTACTACTACTGTCTTTTTAAAGATTTGAGTAAACATTATGGATTACCTGGAAATCTGATGTTCAATCAGTCACCTTCATTATCTCATAAACTCAAAGTGTACAGGATCTAACAATGAAGTATCCATACTAACTGCATCCTAAACATCTGACAAATCAACTTTTAATTCCCCAGGAAAAGTTTAAAGGACATTGTTTAGAGAAAATTCTCAAAATAAAGTTTATATAATTATCAAATGCCAAATGAAATCAATAACTGGGATATGAAAAACATTAAAGACTACGATAGAAAACACAGCCACATTAATTCAGAAATAATATCTGAATCATGATGTATGTTCAAACAATTAATCAAAGTTCTGATAACAAACAATTACTCTTGCTTCTGTTCGGTGGGGATTTCATATCAACCTGAACAGGGTGGAGGGAGCCGAGATTACAGGTGACTGAAATATAAAGGAAACCCACTGGAGCCTGAAGAATCTCTAATAACTATCAAATCTTTGTTCTGCCAGTCCATGTAAAACAAATAGGACGAGCACTGGATCGAAGTGACAGAGAAGGTGCAGAAAGAGTTCCAACTGTAATGGTGTTAGGTGTCTCTTCTCACAAAGGACATGAGGAGCTAGTGTGTCAAACCAGAACTAGGAGCATGAAGCAAGAAAAGCCCGTCAGGAAAGACCAGCTCCCTGTTCACACGTGCACACAGGTCAGCTGATCTTCAGTAGTATTACTTTTCTCCTAATATCACCTTTTGATCGTCTTGACAGGGTTTAGGTAGTTGTAAGCCACAAAAATCCCTACAGCTACTTGAAAGAAGTGAGCAGAGCAAAGGAGAAATTGCTGAATGGCACCCTGATTTCCATCAGAAGGAAAGCAGTCAGGGGCAGGCATAAGTGTAAGACTCCCAGGCCTGTGGAGTATACCCCACATAGAAGGCATCTGCTTATACCCTGCTCCCCAGTAGAAAAAACACTGCCTGAGGGCAGGACTGTAACTTCCTCCCTTCTTAGAGTATCACCCTCTAGAATACCTCACACACAGAAGACCCCAGGGCTTATTCTCTTTGTAAGGTTAGTAGTTAAAAGTGAGATCGCTATCCAAACTGTCTCTAATAAGTGATAAATACCAACAACCACGAAATTAACAGGTAGGACACACACACACACACACACACACACCCAGCTACCACAGGGCAGAACAAGGTACTAAAATTGAAGAATGGCACTGACAGCCTTAAAACTGCCTATGCAGAAAACCAAAACTTCATTTTCCTATGCGTAAAGTAAGTGAATTACCTCAGAAAGATCTGCAGAAGTTTCAACTGCACATGCTCTGTCTGTATCAATATTGAGTATCTGGAGACCAGTTACTTTTCCTTTAGCATCTGTTAGATTTTCATCAGAGTCTCTCTGAGAGGATATTCTCCGACGTTTGGAGGACAACACTGCAGGGAATCCAGACTGCTGGCACAGGTTGAGACCTTCCTTTCTGGCTATAAACACAAAACAAAAACAAAACAACACAGGCATAAATGTTTTCATATATATAATATATATATTTATTTCTTTTCTTTTTTTTTTTTTTTTTTTTTTTTTGAGACAGAGTTTCACTCTTGTCACCCAGGCTGGATCAGCTCACTGCAACCTCCATCTCCTGGGTTCAAGTGATTCTCCTGCCCCTGTCTCCTGAGTAGCTGGGATTACAGGCTCACGCCACCATGCCCGGCTAATCTTTGTATATTTAGTACAGATGGGGTTTCACCACGTTGGTCAGGCTGGTCTGAACTCCTGACCTCAGGTGATCCACCCACTTCAGCCTCCCAAAGTGCTGGGATTACAGGCATGAGCCACCATGCCCGGCTATTGTGCATCATAATAATTTTAGTAAAATCAAGTGCTTGAGTCTAAATTATCAATGAAAAGGAAAATCTAGCACACTTTTTTATTCCAAAACAATAAATCTAACTGAAAAGAAAGAAAACATGCCTATTGAAAAGATATACTAAAATACTTTCACATGTCTAATATGGTACCTTACGCTTTTTAAATGTATGATGACACCTGTTATTTTAAAAGATGTGGTTATGTTCTAATACTCTGTATGACTTTATGAAACAGACAACCACAATGTGCCTCAGTTTTTTCTAGCTTAAAAAAAAGGAATGGTCTGCAGAATTATAATGATGTAAATAAATTTTAAGACCCAGGAAAAAACTGAAACAATAAGTGAGTCACAAACTACAAATATAAATCGGTACATCTGAACGGGTCACGCACTCTAGAGACAGATGAGGGGGACTTGTCCTGGGCTAACAGAGCAATCCTCATGGGTGGTGTTGAAATTGCACTTAAAGATGGTTCAAGAATTCAAAACAAACTCATTTGGAACCTTAGCGTGTAAAGTACCAGAGAATGGTTATAATGATTACAGTAAGACCAAGATTTTGTCACATTCTGGTGTCTGAAATGCTTGGTGATTGGAAAAAAAAAAAAAAAAACTGAAAAAACAACCAAATAAATTACAATCTAAGAGTTAAAGAACATAGCAGATTATTCAGGTTGGATATACTTGTGTGTGTGGTGGTTTTTTTTTTGAAAGTGAGTCTCACTTCTTTGCCCAGGCTAGAGTGCAATGGCACGATGTGGGATCACCGCAACCTCTACCTCCCGGGTTCAAGCGATTCTCTTGCCTCAGCCTCCCCAGTAGCCAGGATTACAGGCATGTGCCACCACGCCTGCCTAATTTTTGTATTTTTAGTAGAGACAGGGTTTCACCATGTTGGCCAGGCTGGTCTCAAATTTCTGACCTCAAGTGATCCTCCCTCCTCAGCCTCCCAAAGTGCTGGAATTACAGGCATGAGCCACTGCACCTGGCTGGATATATTTGTTTTTAACATCAAGGTTGGGTGTTTGGTACCCATATGAAATTTATATGAATTTATTTCATGTATTAAATGCTTGCCAAGCTTAATAATAATCCTGTAAAAATCAAGATTTGTAAACTCAAAATTGCCAAAAGCTCTATAGTAAAGGTGAAATGAGCTAATTATCTCGACATTTTAAAACTTAAAATTTAATTGCAACCACGTGGAAATGTAGGATTAGGAATGCCTGATGCCAGATTTTTTTTTTCCAAGAGAAACCAGAAATCCATATTTTTGTGTGAAATGCCCCAAATTTTTAATGTTAGTCTCATTTCATAAATATAACTGTGTTCTGAAAAGAATGGTTTCACACTAAATCATTTCATATCTCAGAAGCTTGTCTTTATAAATACTAAAGTCAGAACTCAACGAATTATCTCTACTCACTCAAGTCTGTCATCTCGGACTCTCTTCCTGCCTCTGAGAATTCTGGACAGTCGGTCATTTTCTCGTTTTCCTTTATGGAGTGAAAAGCTGACTGGAAGGCCGATATTCGTTCTCTTAAAGAGTTAACATTTCGATACAGTGCAGGGCTGCCCTGTGAAAGTACAAAATACATAAGAAGTATTATAATCAATTCATACTTTCTATATTCTAGGCCTACAGCCTTTGAATCCAAAATCAAATACAGTACAGATACGATTTTTGAAGATTAGAGGTAAGGAGTTAGTGTGGCAGAGCTTCTTCACCCTGGAATTACATATTTTCAGTTTGAATAAAGAAGTTTAGCATAAAAATTTTGAGAGGCCAGCCTAAGAGTAGATGGAGGGTGCCAAGAAAACATTGCGCTCTGGGATGGTGCAACAAAAAGGGACAGGAGGAACCTGTTTGCAATTTTTACCAAATGTTGTGCTGGATGTATCCAAAGGAAGCCATCTGCATGGTGCCTGTGTCACAGGTAAGTCTCAGCACACCTACTTCAGTCCAAGCTCTTTCTACTCAGCACCGCTCTACACATGCCCTCCAGCCCAGGGGTCAGAACGAGATACAGAAGTTCCATACATACTCAGATACCACATTTGCATTGCTCTCTTTTTTGGCTCTTCCCAGTTAATTTTCCTGACTGTATGGGACCTGGAGGATATTTACTTCGTAGGGTTGAAAGCCAGCCATTCTCTTAAAATACAAAGTTAGAAGGTATAAGCACAGAAGCTCTATGGAAACCCCGTTAACAGGGTTCCAGCCAGAGACTGATAAAATGAAATCTATACTAGTAGGGATAGAAGTGCCAGATAAAGGCAAGTAATATAAAGATTGAGAGTTCCATTTACATAAAAAATAAATTACAAATGAAGTTCTCTAAATTTTTTTTTTATTACTTGGACTACTAACATTTCTACTGACACAAAGTTTGTGGCAATTTTTAAAAATTATACTGATGGGCAAAAAGTGAAGTAAAAATTACCTCCCTTTAAGATATCATACACGGTAGGCCGGGCACGGTGGCTCATGCATGTAATCCCAGCATTCTGGGAGGCCAAGGTGGGAGGATCACTTGAGGTCACGAGTTCGAGACCAGTCTGGCTAACATGGTGAAACCCCGTCTCTACTAAAAATACAAAAATTAACCAGGCATGGTGGCATGTGTCTGTAATCCCAGCTATGTGGGAGGCTGAGGTGGAAGAATCACTTGAACCTGGGAGGTAGAGGTTGCAATAAGTCAAGATCACACCACTGTACTTCAGGCTGGGCAACAGAATAAAACTTGGTCTCAGAAAAAATATATATATCATAGGGAGAAAAAGCAGTTCATATCGTGAAGCCAGGTTTGATGGTGATGTGTTCACACACTTGATTCTCTTCCCGGTTAAATATAAAGCAAATTCTCTATTATATAATAAGAAAACATTTTACATTGAAATATGCTTGATGACATAAACGTTCATGACACAAACAGCAATAATATTCATAAAAGGCTTGTGCTCAACTCATCTAATAGAATAGGGAAAAGATGATCTCAAATTCATACAATTTACTTTGAACGCACTTTTTCTGTACTCATATTTGACCATGGTAGGGGCAGGTTTAATATCCTAGGAACATGCAGCATCTTTGAAACGCTACTTTTAAAAAAATGGTAAGTTTCTCTAGTCAAAATAGTTTTTTCTCTATTTTCTACTGGAGAAGGAGAACAATGTTTACATACGAAGCAAATGAAACATTTAAAATGCACTGCTTTTTTGAGGTTTTTGTCTTAGGAATTATGTCGGTCAGTCAACAACCTTCCTTCCATGCACCACAAACTGTTTGAGGGGCTTGGGATCTAGGGAAAATTACTTCATTTTTTTTTGAGACAGGGCCTTGTTCTATCAGCCAGGCTGGAGTGCAGTGCCACAATCACATCTCAATGCAGCCTCGGTGTCTTGGGCTCAAACGATCCTCCAACTTCAGCCTCTCAAATAGCTTGGACCACAGGCATGTGCCACCACACCCAGCTAATTAAAAATTTTTTTTTGTAGAGACGGAGTTTTGTCATATTGCCCAGGCTAGTCTCAAACTCCTGGCTTCAAATGATCCTCCCTCCTTTGCTTCTCAAAGTGCTGGGATTACAGTGTGAGCCACCATATCCGGCCAGGGAAACTACTGTCTAGAGTGAAATTCTGAAAACATATAAATGTAGTTACAGGTACAAGAGGTGCTACTGAGAAGAAAAATCAGTAATGTGGCTGAGTCCCTAAAAGTGCTGGTGTAGCTAGAATCAGGACAGACCTCTATCTTTAGTAAAATCTGAGTTGAAGGCAAAACAATGAGAAAGTGGTCTACGGGAAGTTGTCACAGGAGGGAGGTACTCTCCAAGAACAAGGGTCAAGGCCCTGAGTAGAAACACAATGGGGCAGAAAGGCCAGTGTGCCCTTTGAGTGGAAGGAGATGGGGAGAGACCAGAGTGGGCATACAAAGGCATCAGGAAGGGGTGTGGGTTTAATTCAAGGGATCGCAGGAGGCCATGGGAAGATTTTGAGCAGCCGGGTGAATGATTCAGTTTCTACTTTAAATTAATACCTCTCCTTGACTGCTCTGTGGGATAGCCAATGGATTAGGGAGAACGTGTGAGGTTGCTGCCAGCATGACACACGTACTACATTAAGGTCCTTTTTTTTTTTTTTTAAATCAGAGAAGGAATACACTTTAAATTAATGATACAAAGTCTATGGTAAATACATAAACCAGGAAGAGTCATTGATTATCACTATCAAGTATTATGTATTGTAGATAACCTTTTGTAGGCAACTGGCAGCAGTGTAGAACTCTGCACCAGCATCACCACAAACACGTGAGCAATGCATTGTTTTACGACGTTATGTGTGCCACATCACCAGGCCTTAGAAATTTTTCAGCTCCATTATTATCTTATGAGACCACCATTGTATATTTCGTCCTTCACTGAGCAAAATGTCACTATATAGCACAAGACTGTATCTGACTTTTTAGGGGCATGTATTATTTAAATAAAAATTTGAAAAAATAGTTAAATACACCCCCATCAGCAAATAAATAGGCTGCTCCTCTCCACGAGGCTGTCCCAAATACATTTTGTCCCAGGAGACCCTTGCCCCTATACATCAATACACAGTAGTCATAAAAAAATTAGAAACTTGGAGATAAGCTCTTAAAAAGGTAGTATGCCTCACCTCATAGAAAATTAGATCTTAACTAGAAAAAAAACACTGTGAAATAAAATAGAAAGCTCCTCTAGAAAGCTATTTCTATCCAGGGTCTCACAACTCTTAAAACACCCTTGTTTGGGTTGGGCACTGTGGCACACACCTGTAACCCCAGCACTTTGATAGTGAGTGCTTAAGGTCAGGAGTTCAAAATAAGCCTGGGCAACACAGTGAGGCCCCATTTCTACAAAAAAAAATTTTTTTAATTAGCCCATTGCTGTGGCACATGCCTATAGTTCCAGCTACTTGGAAAGCTAAGGTGGGAGGATTCCTTGAGCCCAGGAGCTCATTGCTACAGTGAGCTATGATTGTACCACTGCACTCTAGCCTGGGCGACTGAGATCGTCTCTAAAACAAAACAAAGAAAAATCACCCACGGTCAACATCATCATTTATGCTAACTGCATTGTTTTTTTTTGTTTGTTTCTTGAGACAGTCTCACTCTGTCGCCCAGACTGGAATACAGTGGCATAATCTTGGCTCAATGCAACCTCTGCCTCCCAGGTTCAAGCAATTCTCATGCCTCAGCCTCCCGAGTAGCTGGAATTATAGGCACCTGCCACCACACCTGGCTAATTTTTGTATTTTTAGTAGAGATGGGGTTTCACCATGTTGGCCAGGCTGGTCTCGAACTCCTGACCTCAAGTTATCTGCCTCCCTCCGCCTCCCAGAGTACTGGGATTATAGGCGTGAGCCACTGCGCCCAGCCGCTAACTGCATGTTCTCTAAAACACAGAGAAAATCTCTCTCTAGGTTTGAAACAGAGCAGGTGCACTAGAAGGTGTAAAGACAGCACAAAAGCTTCATAACAGAATTCACAACAGAACTTAGAAGCAAATCATACCTGGGAAGGAGAATCTTGTGCCAAAGGAGATTTCCTAGCATTCTTTATATTTTGCTGCCGAGCGATGAAACGAATCAGATGGTTTGTTTCAGGAGAGCCCCGAGCACCGACTGCAGAACGTCGTCTGGACTTTTTAAGGTAGGATGATGACTTTCCTGTAATGAAACTCTCTTAGAAATTGGAACAAAACAAGGCAATCATCAGTAACCACGTCCAATACGCGTGATGTACCAGCCTGAGAGAGAAAACATGATAAACATGTGCTACAGAAAGCTCAGTAGAGAGTTACTGGCAGAGTCGTTCATACACAGTCAGTGGAAGAGAAATCTGTTTTGTCTGCTGACTTAGTCCATGCTTCTAAAACAGTGCCTGGTACATAGAACAGTTATTAAAAGTTGTGGAATAAATACATGAACACGTTTTAAGTTTTCATTTTCGTTTCATATTTCCTACACACAGATGGCTTTTGCTTTTGACTCAGGATTTTTCTTTTTCTAAATAAGTCAGTTTTATCCCCAACAACTGAAAGGTAAGATCTCCACCTAGGTACATGCAGTCTCAGGTTCGTAATTCTTCAAGATGATTGGCTTCTTTCTGATACCTACCACTGGCACTATCCTGAATTTTGGACATATGCCTAAGCACATAAAATGAATCCAGCTTTTTAAAGGTCTAAGAGTCATGTTCTTGAGAATGCAAGTTAGGGTGGCGTGCCACTTGTACCCTGTCTTATGTATTACCTGGTCTAGTGCCCTGTAATGTTCAAGACTTCCATTATCCTCCAACTCTAAAACCTATTCTCTGATCCAATTCCATTCTCATATAGTATTTCCTTCTTTTCCATCGAAGTCAGACTTCACTGGTAAACTTCATTTCTACTGCTTGAAGGACATTAGCTGGAATCAATCTTCTGTTTGTGATTTTTTTTTTTTTTTTTTGAGACAGAGTTTCACTCTTGTTGCCCAGGCTGGAGTGCAATGGTGCGATCTCGGCGCACGGTAACCTCCGCCTCCCAGGTTCAAGCGATTCTCCTGCCTCAAACTCCTGAGTAGCTGGGATTACAGGCATGTGCCACCACGCCCAACTAATTTTGTATTTTTAGTAGAGACAAGATTTCTCTATGTTGGTCAGGCTGGTCTCGAACTCTTGACCTCCGGTTAACTGCCTGCCTCGGCCTCCCAAAGTGCTGGGATTACAAGCATGAGCCACTGTGCCCAGCCCTGTTTGTGATTTTTAAAGGAGGTACATCCTGATCTTTCAGTATTATATTTTCTTAATTGCTCTTAAACTGTCTCTTATTTTTGCCATAAATGAAAACAAAATGTATTATTACTACTCATATCAAACACCCTCCTGCATCCCATGTGACAGGTCAAAAAGTGACTCACACATTTTTTTCTAGTATTGGCATTAAGCACGACTCTGACTTCAGAACATTATCATGCTGGATGCCTTGCAATTCTGTGATCCCTGCTATGCTAAATGAGCCATGCATGTGCACAGAAGTCTCCCTGAAGAAGCGAGTGTGCAGAGTAGGCAATTTAGGTACCTAAAATAATATGACAGTACATATAAACAAATAAAGCTGAATTATATTAAAATTACGTTTAAACTTGAAAAGCATTACAATAGAATGACAACTTTTCTTACCTGTAGAGTTCCTAACAAAGCTTTCAGGTGTAATTCCCAATTGCTCTACAGTTACTGTGGAAAAGTTCAAAGGTGATTTAAAAGTATCTGGGGTGCAAGGATTAGGAGGTAATTCGGCATGCTTCTGAGGAGTCGTAATCTTCCCAGTTCCCAAAATGAAAGACGCATTTCCTGAAACGCACGACATATTGTAGGGGTGAGGACAACTCTCTGTCTAAACCTTCAACTTCACAAGGAGGCAGCAGATCATCACATACCAGCATTATTCATTGCAGACTCCTTGGTTTCAGAGGGCTTGTCTTTTGAATTGGCATCCATCTAAGAAGTGAAGAGAAACAATGAAAAATAACCCCACTAGCAAGATGAATGTGATTCGATCACAAACCTCATTCAAGACTGAATTGTAATACAGTCCATACTGGCACAGAAACACACGTCGCAGGTTCCATTTTTTATTTTAATTTCTGTGGGTATACAGTAGATGTATATATTTATGGGGTACGTGAAATATTTTGATACAGGTATGCAAGTCGTAACAATCAAAGTAAATGAGGTAGCCATCATCTCAATATTTATCCTTTCTGTTAAAAACAATCCAATTACACTGTTATTTTTAAATGCACAATTAAATTATGGACCGTCACCCTGTTGTGCTAGCAAATACTAGATCTTATTCATTCTATGTTTTTGTACCTGTTAACCATCTCCACTTCCCTCCCACTCAGCCCCAATACCCTTCCCAGCCTGTGCTAACCATTCTTCTACTCAAAGCGCGTACTTTTAAGGCCAAATTAAACAGAAAGAAATGGAGGAAACTGCTGTTCAGGCACCAAAGCAGACCCCAAAGGATAAGCCACGGCTTTTCAACCGAAGCGAAGACCTGAATCATAAGGGTACCCTTCTCAAGACGCAGCTCCGTCCATTTTCAGAAATTGTCTCAGCAGGTCCGGATGCACCCTTGGTCACCCAGAGCAGCTCCTGAGAGGAGTACTAACTCTGTGCTGCAGGGTAAGCCGAACAAACTCCATAAAAACGCCCCGGAGAAGCAGCCCCATGGCAGGGTGGCTGCAATCCTACCTCTCACGCCGCACCTGAAGGCCGGCCAGGCAGATAGGCTTATTCCCAGAGCCCCGAGGCAGGCGAGCGTCGCGTAGGGCGCTGCTTCCAGACCCCAGCTCCTCTGTTCGGAAGGGCTCTGCTGGCAAAGCACCCGTAGCCGGGAACCGCTCTCCGAACAAGGAGTCCAGGGTCCCTGAGGCCGACTCGGACTCACACCCCGCGCAGTCCCTGTCTTTCGCTCTGCCCGGCCGTCTCCTCCGCCCGCCGCCCGATTCAAATTCCCGACCCCGCCCCTCGGTGCCGAACTTACTCTACGAATCACTCCGCTGCCGCCCCTTTCTCCGGTCCGCGCACACTCCGAGCGCTCCCAGGCCTCTTTCCTCGGCACAGGAGTGACTTCCTGAGCTCGGAGTGGGGCCACCGCGAGCTGCAGTAAACCCGCCGACCACAGACACCTGCTACTGACCTGTGACCGCCGGGACTACTTTCCGGAAGAGTCTCGCGGAGCAACGCTTCTGTTAGCGCTTTAACTCCGCCTCCCACCTTTCTATTGGATGCTGCAAACTTCGAAAAGACTCATTCAACCAATCCTAACAGAGCGAAGACCTGGCTCTTACCCAATCAGTCCGTCCCTACCGCAGCCGTTTCCTCGCTGGGCCGGCTTGTGGGCGGGGCTAACGCGGGAGGAGGGGCTGACTGGTGCTTGGGTCCCTTTCAGCGCTCCACCTCCTTTCCGTAGACCCCGCCCTCGTATGCAGATGAGCGCTACCTAGACTTGAGTGTGCGCCTGCTCAGTAACGCTGTAAGTCGCCGTCCGGCTCCAGGAGCCTCTCTGATTGGCTGATGCCCCTTCCCGTCTACTAGCCTTCAGCGTCTCTTCCCTCCCTCCATCCCGGCTAGGTTAGCCAGGGCCCGCGCGATACTGGGTGCTGATTGGCTGGACCCTGGCCGGTGACGCGGGTTGGTTGGTAGGCTGAGTGTCAGTCTCGGAGAGGTGGGGGAAGGGCCCCAGGCAGGCTGAGGAGCCTAGGGGCGGGGTGGGAAGGAGGACCGGCCGAGCCCTGGGTGTGGGACAGAGTGCGTGTGTGTGGTGTGTCCCCAAGGGCAGGAAGGTGGCGAAGGGAGGCGAATCCGAGTGGGTGGAGGGAGGGGAAGGGCGGGAGGAGAAAAAGGTGGGAGGAGGACCAGGTGGGAGGGTGGCGGCTCACTCAGGACCCAGCGGGGGCAGCGCGATGAGGCGGGTGACCCTGTTCCTGAACGGCAGCCCTAAGAACGGAAAGGTAACGGGGGCGTGAGTGGGCGCGGCGGGCCGTGGGTCGGGGCGAGGGTGGACGGTGCGGACCCGGCTGGCGGGGCAGCGGTGAAGTTGGGCAGAGGGCTGGGAGGTGGGCGTGCGCGGGCTGGGAGCGTCCGGGGACAGCACAGGGTCCCCGCGGCCTCCTCCCGACCCTCAGGACCCCTGTCCCCGAGCCTGCCCTTCGGCGCCTCAGCTGCCTGGGGGCCGGCGCGGGTCGGGCCGGGGGCTCCGGGGCTTCCGGATGCGCGGTGCGGGGGGCGCGGGGACTGGGGAGCGGAGAGGGCCGCGGTCACCTGGGCGCCCGGGCGGTCGCGCCTCTTCCCGCCTGTCCCCGAGACCCCGCTCCCGCCTGCGGGAGGAGGCGCGCCGGCTCCCGTGCTGAGTAATGGTCTGCTCGGAAAGTGGCGGCGAGCACCAGAGCCTGTGGAGCTGGGTCAGGGAGACAGAAGTAAACTGCCCGTGGATAAACAAAATCTTCTCCCATCCGAGGTCGAAGACAGGATTTTAAAAATGGGGGCATTTTCTTGTTGATTTTTGCCCTTCTCTCTGAGATGCCTCAAGCCCCCACCCCGCGACGCCGCCAAACTTCTCTGTACTCGTTTTATTATTTTGCCTTATTTTGATTCCCTAGAGGACGGGGACAGCAGACCCAAAAGGGATCGATTTGACAGTCGCCTTTGCTGTGTTAGGTAGGCCTTTGCGGAGGGTGTGGTGCTAAGTGTTCTTCCAGCGCTGGAGCAAGCCAAAACGAATTCTCTTCCTTCCCAGCCTTTTGCCCCACCCATGAAAGTTGTTCTGCTACTTTGGGAAATTTTGACTGTTCAAGGCAGACATTTACTGCGTTGCTAAATGACACCCAGAAGTAACTCAGCCTTTACGAGTCTAAGGTAAAGGTAAATGGGTTTCACTGTGTTAGTTGCCAAAATACTCTGATGCCTGCACATTCGGGAAACACTGTAAATTTTTAAATAGTGAAATTGTCCAGTGGCATTAAAAATGGCTTTCCGATTATTCAGTGTAGAGTAAACATGCCCTGAAAATTCGAACCAGAGTGTGGTTTGTTGGCTATAATTTTGTGTTCTTCTGGTCCTAGAGATTTAATACTCATTTTAAAACAGAATTAGTATAAATTCGAGTTATCGGGTTATCATGAATGCTACCCCGAAAATATGCTCACGAAGTTTACATTTCTCATCACTATTAACTTTTTCTAAACCTGTTCTGTAGTTAGCTGGTGTTATCTAAAACGTATGTTGTTACTCTAAGAAAGATTTAGTATATCCAAAATTGGTAATATTTCTTAAAAACAAACTTCCGATTGACCTTTTTAATGCAGTATCTCTGCTATGTTACTCATGGAAGACAAATATTTAGACCTAGTCATAAATATTTTTGCTCTAAATCTCTCCCGAATCCACTCAATTTGGTTGTCAAAAATTAACTGAGTTGGTCTTTCCATATTGTTCACACGGATTTTTTTTAAACTATCTAGTTTTGACTAGATTCTTGGATTTAAATTTTATTTACTTTAAAAATATTCTGCTAGAGAATCTCAGAAGATTGGGGGAAATGCATCTCAAATAATTAAATAAGAATATGTTCATGTTACAACGATCATAAAAATCCAAACTGGAGAGTACTAGATAAAAAGAAACAAAGCCGTGATCTTCACTGCTCAGCTGATGAACATATTCTAAGATAACGTTGGCAGTGCTTTCTCTCCTTTCAGTTGATTAAAAAATTTTATAATTCCTCTTATTTGACAAAAGAGCTACATAATACATAACAGCTTGCATTTTTATATATAAAGTGACTAATTGGATTGGCATGATCATGACATGAATGTTCATTAAGAATAAACTAGGGAAAAGTGCTACTCAAATAGAACAGAATTTGATTTCCCATCCACCAGTTGGAATATCAGTACCACTTACTTTATCTCCTTTACCTCGCTTCTGCTTTTGTTTCCTGGTTATAAGAATAATCTCTGTTTTTTTTCAAATAAGTTTCCCTCTTATAGCTTGTTTAGTGGTTACCAGACTGTGGGACTATAAAGCCTGGGGAAAGGTGTGGAGAGGCAGAGAATTCTTCCAAGGTGCTGTGTTACATGCTCACCACAAATTTTCTGTGTATTGAATAAATGTAACTAGTGGTGAATGTATTTGATGTTGGAGAGAGGGCTATGCATTCTCTGAACAGTGGTTTCCAGAGTGAGATGGCACACCACGGACGGTGTCCAAGATGATTTATTGGAGGTCAGGAAGAAATATACCTTTTGTTTGTATCTTACACTTAAAAATATAAAATAATATGGAAACGTGATTTTTCGGATCTGGAAAGACACAGGTGCCTCCAGTCACTGAACATGTCAGCTGGCCTCAGGTCTCCTGTAAGAAGGGAGGGCCTTCACATGTGAAAAGGTTAATTAATAGTGGCTTCTTCACTGATTGGTTGTCATTGACATTGTGCTGTGGAAGCTTACAACTGCCACGTTAAGATTTATATCTAGTTTTAACTAAATTAACCCTCACCAAAATGCCAAGTGATCTTAAAGGATTACTTCAAATAAACTGCAGCTTGAAGTCAATATGAATTATGCAAGCACAAGTAAACAATGAGAAAATGGCAGGAGCTGCCACTTCTCCTAGTATGTATAAACCATGAGACTAAAAAAAGAGTGGGTCTCTTTGGGCCTGAGAAGCTGAAACAGTGCTGAGTTTTAAAGAAGACTAGTTGAAGTCCTATTTATTAATTGCTATTAATAATCAGCCTCTCCCTAAGTGTATATTATTCTTTGAAATATTAGCCATTGATAGGATGAGTCATCCTAGTTAGCAAGATATTTAGAAATACTTTCTAGGACATGAAGACAAATGGCTTCAGATTTTTTTTCTTTTCTGATTTTATTTTTTGGTTTTTGTTTTTTACTTTTTTCTTTATATTTATTTATTTATTTGATACAGCGGTTTGCTCTTCCACTCAGGCTGGAGTGCAGTGGCGTGATCTCAGCTCACTGCAACCTCCACCCTCCAGGTTAAAGCGATTCTCCTGACTCCGCCTCTTGCATAACTTGGGACTAATTTTTGTATTTTTGGTAGAGACAGGGTTTCACCATGTTGGCCAGGCTAGTCCTGAACTCTTGACCTTAGGTGATCCACCTACCTTGGCCTCCCAAAGTGCTAGGTTTACAGGCATGAGCCACCACACCAGGCTTATTTTGATGTTTAAAGTCAATCCTGTATTTGGCAGAATTTCACTAAATTTAATGATAAATATTTAGGAGATTCTTACTGGCTGATTCATAGTCTAAATCACTAAAAGTCCTCATCATTTGGGAAAACATGTACTTTCTAATAGTGGAATATGGTTTGTAACTACATAAATATACAGATGTTTGAGCACATGCCCAAAAGTGTGTTACCATTGGGGTGTGCGGTCAGAAAAATTTGAAGGCCTTAGTTCTAATCACTGGAATCTTTAATTTAAATTTTGAGGGTTTTTTTGTTGTTTTTTAAAACTACTCCAAAAGAGTCAGTTATGTTGTGCCTGTCATCCTTTTTCCATGTGCCTCAACATTTTCATTATTCTTTTTAATATTCCCTGTAAGAGTTGGCATTAAGGAAATTGAAATGGGGACTTGCGCATCTGAATGCAGTGTGTGGCTTCTGAGCAACTTAATGTCAGTGCAGAATTTCTGCATGTCTTGAACACAGAGTGGTTTTTTTACTTCAGAATATTCATTAATGAGCTGTGCAAGTCCTAGGCCTTTTGTATACTGATTATTTCATCATTCATTCATTCATTCATTCATTCATTCAGTGACCACTTAGTAAATGCCTTCTGAGTACGTGGCATCATGCCAAACATGGCAAACAGGGTAGGAAATACTTTCATTCTGTACCATGTTTTCATTCTTGGTTCAAGAAATAACTTTTTTTCAGGTTTTGGTATTAGGTCAGAAACATGTTGTTGGGGGCAGGCACAATGACTCATGCCTGTAATCCCAGCACTTTGAGAGGCTGAGGTGGGAGGATTGCTGAAGTTCAGGAGTTCAAGACGAACCTGGGCAACAGAGTAAGATCCCATCTCTAAAACAAAAACAAAGAATGAAAAAGAAATGTGTTGTTGGTAGTAGGTATGCCAGTTCAAATCCATGGCATTGTTAGAGTTGGAGGAAGGTGAAAATTTTATGTGAACCTCTGCCTCTGAAGTCTAAACATTAATGAGAACCTAGTGAGAGCCCACTTTTTAAGCTTGAACATTTCTTAATATATTTGATACATAGTAAAGAATACAATAAAGAATGTACATAAAAATTAAGAGGAACATAATATAGCAAATATCTGTAAGTCTGCCAGACAACCTGAGAAGTAGCATGTTATCAATAGCATAATGTGCTCATCCACTTTCCTGTACCTCTGTTTTGTTTTTCTCTTTGCTGTGTGTGTGTGTTTTTAAATCAATAGTTTTGTCACATATATATGCATAACTAAATTACCCTTTTTTTTTTTTTTTTTTAAGACAGGGTCTCGCACTGTTGCCCAGGCTGGAGTGCAGTGGCACGATCTTGGCTCACTGCAATCTCTGACGGCCTGGGTTCAAGTGATTCTCCTGCCTCAGCCTCCTGAGTAGCTGGAATTACAGGAGCTTGCCAGCACTCACGGCTAATTTTTCTATTTTTAGTAGAGATGGGGTTTCACCATGTTGGTCAGGCTGGTCTCAGCTGACCTTCTGATCTGCCTGCCTCGGCCGCCCAAAGTATTGGGATTACAGGCGTAAGCCACTGCGCCTAGCCATTTTTAAAAAATCGGCTTCGGGACATACTGTATCTCAAATTGATATTATACTGTATGTAGTTTTTTGTGGAGACAATGTCTTCTATATTGCCCAGGCTGTTTTCAAACTCCTGACCTCAAGCAGTCCTCCGTCCTCAGTCTCCCAAGGTGCTGGGACTACAGGCATGAGCCACCATGCCAGGCCAGTCCTTGCTTTTTTCATTCAGTATAATTCTGTTCCAACCATAATACCTGACATGGTGATAATTTATTCATTTTTACTGCTTTATTAAAGTACATGCTATACAAATACTGTCAGTGGACATTAGGTTATTTTCTTTATATTTTGTTGTTAAATTAACAGTGCTGTCATGAATATTTCTATATATGTATCCTGGTGCACAGCAGCAAGCATTTTTCTAGGGAAGTAGTTCTCAAACTTTAGCATGCATCAGAGTCACTTGAAGGAGGAGGAGGATTTGAGAAAACCGCTGGACTTCATCCCCAAAGGTTAATATTCAGCAGGTCTGGGATGGGGTAGGAATGTGCATTTTTAATTTGCAGGTGAAATGTGATTCAGATGCTCTAGGTGACAGGATCACACATGTGAGAGCCACCACTCTAAGGTATAGATAGGTAGTTGTAATTATTGGGTGTTAAGTTATGTAAATATTCAGTTTTGTAAAATAATGCCAGATTTTTTTCAAAGTCATTGCAGTAAATTTATATTCCCACCAGCATTGCATGAACCTTCCCCATTGGGCTACAACTACTCCAGCACTTGGTATTGTCAACATTTTCCATTTTAAATATTTTCTTTTTTCACCTTAGAGTTAATTATCTCACCTTTTAAAGAATCAGCTCATGTAAATATTTAAAATGTATTTGACTAAAAGTATAGGTAGAGAAAATTGAGTTCTACATTTAGCTATTAATTGTGATTGGTGATTTTGTTAGGTAAATCAGCCTGCATAAATTCAACAAGTATTCCTTGTGTATTATGTAATAAATATTGTGGGTAAAGAAGAAAAAATATTTTATGTATGTGTGCAGGTTTTAATTTTTAAATTTAAATAATATAGGTTACAATTTGAAAACTGTGTTTAAAGGCAAATTAAAACTAGCCAATCCTACTAGACATAGTGTCCTTTTACTTTCCAACTCATAGACAGCTTTCACTTGTCGTGGGATCTGAAATTTAAAAAGAATTGACTCTGAACAGTAGTATAATACAGTCATCATGAACTTTAATAGACATGCTTCTCAATTTACTCTGTAAAATGCTTCTGCTCTTAGGGCCTAAGTTATTAAAGTAGATAATCACAGTGACATGGAAACATCAGGCCCACATGGTGGAGACAACACATAGAAAGCAAATGATCTTTGCAAGCACTATCATTTTATGATTTCTTTGGCTCAGTATGAGGACAACAACAAACTTAGTATATACCCACTGGAGCTTATGCCCATGATACACAAGATTTTTATCATTCCTCTTTCTCAACAGAGTTGTTATATAAAGAATGCATGTGCCAATCTAACTTAATCATCTTTTCTATATGTATGACAAATTTATGTTGATACATATTTTAAAATCTGGTTTCTAATTAGTTTAAAATACAGAGATTTTGAATATGTGAATATTAGTATTACAATATAACTCCTTTTTATTTGTTTGGTATTGTTAGTATGCTCGAATGACTAGTTGGAAAACAAATGTCAAGAATAGCCCTCCAAGTGAAAATAAGTATATTGGCCCAAATTAAGGGAAATTTTCAAATTTCTAGAACTATAAGATTCTTTGTATTAATTTTAATTCTGTTTTCTCTAATTGACTACCCTTTGGTCATTTCACTTAAAGGAAATTGTTAACTGCCTGATTGTAAACTGTTAAAATAATTTTATTTGTAGAACTAGTATCTGGAGCTATGGAGACCTTAAAATAAATTAAAACTTTCCCCCCTTATTACAAAAGTAATAAAGGTTCGTTGTAACAAA
Organism: Chlorocebus sabaeus; assembly: GCF_047675955.1. NCBI lineage: Eukaryota > Metazoa > Chordata > Mammalia > Primates > Cercopithecidae > Chlorocebus > Chlorocebus sabaeus. The sequence continues at coordinate 25,049,405 of NC_132911.1, read as the reverse complement.
TTTGGAAAACAAACAAAATAAAACAAAAAACTCAGCTGGACGTGGTGGCCTACGCCTGTAATCCCAGCACTTTGGGAGGCTGAGGTGGGTGGATCACGAGGTCAAGAGATCGACATCCTCCTGGCCAACATGGTGAAACCCCATCTCTACTAAAAATGTAAAAATTAGTTGGGTGTGGTGGCGCGGTTTTGCTATGTTGGCCAGGCTGGTCTTGAACTCCTGACCTCAGGTGATCCTACTACCTTGGCCTTCCAAAAAGTGCCAGCATTACAGGCATGAGCCACTGTGCCCAGATTGCTTTAGAATTGCATTTATACTGTGTATTTTTTTACCCTAATGATAGTGTGACTGTCTTAAATGAATATGACTGATTGTCACACAAAAAAGGCGTGTCCTAGTTCAACACTCAACATTCAAGAAATACTTATCAAAGGCCTGCTATAAGCCAGGTAATGTACCATTTAGCTAGGTGGATCCTTCAATTTGAACCTATGGCGGTTATTAGTAGAACAACTCAGGGATGTACTTCTTTAGTGCTGCTTATCAGCTTTACCAAGGGGTAGTCACCTCTGTTCACAGAATTCATAGCAACTTTTTGCAAATTAATATTTTTACTGGACCTTTAGGATCCAGGCAGACAGCCAGATTAGAGAATACTTAGTGATATGGTAAATTGTTTTTGATACTTTATTAAGATTGATTTAAGTGGCAATAAAATAAAAGTTGAATTCAGTTTATACCTAGACTGTGCTCCTTTAGTAGTTTTACAGCCTTCAAGGAGACACCTATTGTACTTTGATTGCCTTGAGAATAGTCCTTGCCAAATAGTATGTGTGATTTTTTTTCTCTCATCTGGTCACATTTGACTTCAGTGGGGAAGAAATGGAAGATGACAACATCCTAACCCTCTGAATAAAACAACAAACAGGTCTTGAGTTGTATTTCATCAATTTGTTACTTTGGGTTCCTATGTCATGGGAAAGCCTAATAGAATTAAAATAGTGGGTTTTTTTTCCTTCTTTTTCATTTTATTCTGCTCTTTAGAATGGCACTGTCTGATAGAACTACTGAGATGATGGAAATCTGTGCTATTCAATATGGAAACCACTAGCCAGTGTGGCAGTTGAGCACTTGAAATGTGGCTAGTGTGACGGAACTGCATTTTAACTTTTAATTTTAATACATTAAAATTTAAATAGACTCATGAAGCTTGTGGCGTCCACATTGGACAGCACAGCTTTAAAACATGGCAGGTGGCCTTTATTTTCATCGGAAGACAGCAAACCCACAGAAAAACCAAGTCAATCCTATAGAAGTAAATGACAATTCAAGTTAGTGTATTTTGAATAAGTCATATAAGATCTTAAGCTGTAATATGTTAATCACAGAAGGATAATACAGGCAGGTGCATTCAACTTGCATCTATTTTATGGTATGGATGAGAGAGCAGTGAAAGAGATACTGAGGAAGAAAGTTGATGTTAGGGCAAGGAGGGGATATCAGGCAAAAGAAAGCCATATTGAGATACAAGGGCCAGAGGTAAATAAGAGGGAAACGAAAGATTTAGAAAATTATTTGTATAATGGCAACTATGCCAAGAACATTGAATTGGGAAAGAGGTGCTTCTTACCCTCCTCTCAGTACCTTCTGACTGCAGAAGTTGTTTTGCATCTGCTTTGGTCAATCTCTTGCTCCTTTGCACGTTTGCTTCTCTCCTCTGTCTTTACTCTCTTCATGCTCTTTGCCTTAACACAACCCCAGCTTTGCCATGTGCAATGCCCTAGGTACTATATTTCTCTTACCTTTTTCCCAGGAATGTGTATAATGCAATTACAGAATTCCTCACTGTGTTGCAGAGGTGAACAATCATAGGAAATATGGGGGACATATTTTACTCAGGCTTTAATTATTTGTGGCAAGCCTGCTGTGTGTAGGACACTGCGCCTAGTGCTTTGCATTATTTTTTTATTGTGATAGAAGATAGAACAAAATTTATTATTTTAACCATGTTTTAAATGTGTAATTCATTGACATTGTTTACATTCGCAATGTGTGTAACCATCGCCACTGTTTATTTCCAGTACTTGGTCATCATCCCAAACAGAAATTGTACCCATTAAGAAATAACTCTCCATTCCCATCTATGCCTTGGTAACGTTCATTCTGCTTTCTATCGCTATGAATTTGCCTGTCTCGGGTACTTTCATGTGAGTGGTATCTTAGAATATTTATCCTTTTCTTATTGGCTTACTTCATTTAGCATACTGTCACAAAGGTTCATCCATGTTGTAATGTGTCAGAATTCATGTCTCTTCTCTTCTTTCCTTTCATTTTCTTTTTTCTTTCCTTTCCTTTCCTTTTCCCTTTTTTTTTTTTTTCTTTTTCCTTTCCTTTCTCTTTTCCTTTTTTCTTTTCCATCCCATCATGTCCAGGCTGGAGTACAGTGGTGTGATCTTGGCTCATTGCAGCCTTGACTTGGCAGGCTCAGGTCATCCTCCCACCTTGGCCTCCCAAGCAGCTGAGACTACAGGGATGTGCCACCATCTTTGCTACTTTTTGTATTTTTTTTGTAAAGACCATGTTTCACCATGTGGGCCAGGCAGGTCTCGAAGCGATCCACCTGTCTCAGCCTCTCAAAGTGCTGGGATTACAGGCATCAGCCACTGTACCTGGCCTCATTGTTTCTTATTGCTGAATAATATTCAGTTGTATGTCTATACCATATTTATACAATTACCTGCTTATAGACAGTTGGGTTATGCATTATTTTTAATAATGTACTTGGTTCCGCTTACATTTTTCTCACCTTCAACACTTTCCAAAATGCCCCAGCACTCTTCTCTCTTTCATCCTTCTGATCCAAGAGAAAAAAGTTGGAATCTGAGTACTCTGCTTTTGAAAAACTGCACACTCTTTGTTATCAAGCAGCTTTTTCTATGGCCTCCATTTACTTTATTTATTTAACTAGAAACTCTCCACTGTATTCCAGTCACTGGTGGACAGAGGACCAGCCTTAGTGCTCACTTCATATGGCATCTTGACATAATGATCTTGGGACATCCATGAGCTAGGTGATTGTGCTTCATGTTTAGCTCTTCACGTACTTCTTTTTCTTTTCTTTGTGGGGGAGACAGAGGCTTGCTCGGTCACACAGGCTGGAGTGCAGTGGTGCAACCTTGGCTCACTGCAACCTCTGTCTCCCGGGTTCAAGCAATTCTCATGCCTCAGCCTCTGGAGTAGCTACAGGCATGTGCCACCACACCTGACTGATTTTTGTATTTTAGTAAAGACAGGGTTTCTCCATTTTGGTCTGGCTGGTCAAACTCCAGGCCTTAAGTGCTCTGCCCGTCTCAGCCTCACAAAGTGCTGAGATTACAGGCGTGTACCACTGTGCCCGACCCTCTCCTACTTTTTATTCCTAACTCTCAGAGGTCATAACTGATAATGGTGCAACTGTACAACTCAGCCGCTGGGAAGCCATAGTTACAGTTAGGACCAGGGCACAAAATTCACTTACATGTAGAGATTGTCAGCCCCCCTGCTTAAACAGTTGCATGTATCTTACATATATATCAGAATGCTGGATTCACAGCAGGACAGATAATTCATTATCACCCAGCTGTTTGCTCTATTCTTAATGTTAGATGCTAAAATCTGGCTTAGTTAATGAAGAATTAAATAAATGAGGTAGGAAGTTATATTTTCTATGGTAGTTGATGTAGATAATGATATAATAAACAGCACCAGTGGACTCCTATTCTGAGGGTGTACCATTCAAATAAATAAATAATAAAAGGACAACATAATAGGGATTTACTAGGTCTCAGTCTCTTCGCTAAGCTCTTATGCATGAACTCGTAATAACCTTCTGAAGTAGGTGCTGCTATTTTCATCATTTTTAGTTAAAGCAACAGAAGCATCAATAGGTTGACTCAAGTTGACAGCTAGAAAATGTCAGACTCTAGATTGAAGTGTAGGTCTATCTTACTTCATAACTGGAGCGCTATTTAACACACCTTAGGATTGTAGATTGTTTTGGTCAGAGATGATTTCTTATGTTCTAGTTTAGGATTTGACAGTTTTAGGCACCAAGTGAATAAATGAGTCATAGAAGAAAAGGGGGCACTGTTAAGAACCTCTTGAAGTCTCCTTTTATATGATACTCTTTTTAGCCCTGTTTTACTGTGATGGTTTGTAACTTGTTGGGATAACATTTATTAAATAAGTTGTTCATATTAATCTGGTGTATTTACAGGTGGTTGCTGTATATGGAACTTTATCTGATTTGCTTTCTGTGGCCAGCAGTAAACTCGGCATAAAAGCCACCAGTGTATATAATGGGAAAGGTGGACTGATTGATGATATTGCTTTGATCAGGTAACCTTCACCTTTTTATAAGCTGTCAACAGTGTGCCTCAACTTCTTGGTGCTATGCTGTTTCCCTTAAGCAGTAGTTTAATCACTGTTAAGAATACAGGATTTGGGGCCGGGCGCGGTGGCTCAAGCCTGTAATCCCAGCACTTTGGGAGGCCGAGATGGGTGAATCACGAGGTCAGGAGATCGAGACCATCCTGGCTAACACGGTGAAACCCCATCTCCACTAAAAAAAAAAATACAAAAAATTAGCCGGGCGTGGTGGCGGGCGCCTGTAGTCCCAGCTACTTGGGAGGCTGAGGCAGGAGAATGGCGTAAACCCGGGAGGCGGAGCTTGCAGAGCTTGCAGTGAGCTGAGATCCGGCCACTGCACTCCAGCCTGGGCGACAGAGCGAGACTCCGTCTCAAAAAAAAAAAAAAAAGAAAAAAAAAAGAAAAAAGAATACAGGATTTTGGCAAGTGATTACCTAGAATTTGCTCTTTGGAATTTAAATCATTTGGGCTTAAGCTGTATTGATCAGCTAGAAAACCCTTAGTATACATTTCAGTATGCTGATAGTCTTTCTGCATAGTTCATGTATGGCTATGAAGAATTTCTTCTTTGTAGTACTAGAGAAGGATCTAATAAGACATGCAGTTTTTAAAATTAGAAATCTAATTCATCTCTTCACTTTTATATGCACCTGGTTGTTAATCATTTCCTAAGAAATGCTTTGCATTTTATAAATATTACAAAGGCCAGATTTTGTGAAAACTTTATAAATATGATATAATTCTAAGTGGAGATATCACCAGTGATCCACCATAATTATAGACTTATTTGTTTGTTCTTTAAATATCCCAGGCAGATTCATCTCTTTAAAACAAGTGTGTAGTTCACCTTACTTCATCTTCACAAGGTCAGAGAATTTTGGAGCGGGAAGATGCTTAACAAAGAAGATGGTAAAGGGAACACAAATTAAGTGTTGACTATGCCAGTTATGTTATAATTGCTTTGCCTGAGTTATACCATTTGATTGGCAAAGCATGAGTTTTTTTATCAATGATGTGAAGATAATGATGCTTTAGCTTACAATAATATACAAAGTCTCTGTATAAATCCAGATCAAAATGACCCTTCAATATAATATACTTCTTTTGCAGTTAATCAGTTCTAGACCCTTCATTTTACAGACGAGGAAACAAATTACCTGTGAAGCTGAGGACTCACTCAGGTCATACAGCTAGTTGGGTTTTGTTAATGAAAAAAGAAACAGATTTTTATACTAATCTGAAAAAAGTAAATTGGCATGGCGAACAAGTAGGAAATACTATATACTACATTTTAAATCCAAATAAATTAGGATAATTTCTGAGTTTTTCAGTATGTATCTCCCAGCTTCTTTCAGTTTCTAAGGAAAACTGAGTCACATTGTTGGATGATGATCCTCATCAACCTAACTTTCTCCTTAACAAGCACAAACTCTGCTTCTTAGAAAAATTTAATATGTCCTGTGATGTCCTATAGGAAATAAAAACTTCTACAATGGAAGGTTATAACTGAAGCCTTCTGAGCTATAAAATATCTGCTTATTCGTTTTGGGTTCACAATACAGTATCTGGTGTAATGGGTTGAAGAAGAGGATGTACACTGATTGTCTAGAACTGTGGGTTATGTGCAACCATTTACATTTGGGTGTATGGTGGATCTGTAGTGGGTAAACACTGACTGCAGAGTTACTTCCAGCTATATTTTTCCTAGATTTAATATGATAGTTTATTTCATCTCCAAAGCACACAACAGCTAATGATTTAGGGGTAAAAAAATGTAAAGAAAAAAAGAGGAGTTAGCTGTGGCTTTAATCTATCCTTTGAGCATAATTATTCATTCTCAGTTGATAAGAAAGCTGAACTCACATAATTTGTGTAGTGGGATTTCCCCCCCCCCCCCCCCATTTCAAAAGTACTTTCATGTGCAAGATCTTATTTTTGAATTTAAATTCAAAGACAGTTAAGTTGAGGGAGCTAAACAAAGCATTGGAAACTTAGCTTCTTTGCAGTCTAGATTGATAGCAAAACCTATTGTCTATATAATTCTAAGGAATAGTTCCTATAAGCAACAGATAATTTATGTGATTTTTAGATTTTGATGGTGGCTTTTTAAATTTTGATTTCCCCAGGGATGATGATGTTTTGTTTGTTTGTGAAGGAGAGCCATTTATTGGTAAGTGACTTTAAAAGCCAATTTTATCTGCCGAAAAAAAAGATGGAATGGCAATTACTTTAAATGGGGCTATTAAGCTTAAACATCAAAAATGATCTTGTGGCTGTATTCAGATCTTCACACTTTTTGATTCTACATTGGGTGTAGGTGTTAAATTTTTTACTATATGATCGTAGTTTATTATGGATGCTTCATCTTTTACATGCCTCTAAAATGCTTTTGAGGTGTACATATTCATTAACTATAACATAGTAAGGTAGTTTTGATTTTAGAAACAATTGTTTCAAAATTTTTTCTTTGATAGTAAATGTCAAAATTTTTCTACGTTGTATTACATATTTGTGAGTAAATATTGCTTGCATAAGTAGTGTTTGACAGTATTTCACAGTGATCAGATCAGTCAAAAAATAACTTAACCGCAAACACGGGTGTGCACACGCACTACCCTTTGATTTGGAAGAAAGCTTATAGTTGTATATCTCAAAAGAAAAGGCCAAAAGTAAGATAAAGTATTTGATTTATTTAGATCCATACAGTCAACACTCTGAATATTTAAGTATTTTTTAAAGCATCATACTAATTGTATTTGGTGAGTGGAAGTAGTTCTCAGGATTGATGCACAGGCAATTGTCAACTTAGAAGTAAGTGCATACTCTTGTCTGTCTGTCTCTACCTTAAAACTGTGAGTAAGAACTTTTCCTCATCTTCTTTTATCCATTGGCCTAACAGTGATTGGCAGGCAACAATCACTTAATTGGTCCACTGCATACAAACACAATAAAAAATGATCAATTCAGGTTTTTTTTTTATTGCTAACTGATGGATTTTAAAGCATTTGGTATATTTTCATCCTCTGCATTTATTGATGTTCAGATTGTCTTAATTTTTGGCCACTGGAAATCTCTTCAGGTCTTTTTAATAAGCCCTGTTGGATTTTATAGCTTTCTTATTATCTGGAATAACAGGTGTTCATCTTAAAGCCTTTTCCTGTCTCAGACCTGGATCAACATTTTTCCAACAAGCCTTGATTTTTTTTAGTGGGAGGTGTCTTTCCAAGACAAACCTGTGTGCTAGGGAGGCTCTTTGCTATTGGGTTCATCATTGTTGCTATGCCTTTTGGTGGACAGAATTGAAAATATATAGGTAGGGGCCGGGCGCGGTGGCTCAAGCCTGTAATCCCAGCACTTTGGGAGGCCGAGACGGGCGGATCACGAGGTCAGGAGATCAAGACCATCCTGGCTAACCCGGTGAAACCCCGTCTCTACTAAAAAATACAAAAATCTAGCCGGGCGAGGTGGCGGGCGCCTGTAGTCCCAGCTACTCGGGAGGCTGAGGCAGGAGAATGGCGTGAACACGGGAGGCGGAGCTTGCAGTGAGCTGAGATCCGGCCACTGCACTCCAGCCTGGGCGACAGAGCGAAACTCCGCCTCAAAAAAAAAAAAAAGAAAATATATAGGTAGAGATAAAATTTGTATATATGTTATAGGATGTAAAGTTTATATATCATATATAACAAAATATGGACAGATGAAATAACTCATGGGTTCATACTAATACTTAAAGTTTATATTAAGGATTATAAGGTTTTTACTTTTCCTCTTCTGTTCTTACATCTGTGTCTCCTTTTTCTATATCAATAATACTGACTTTCAGGGACACAGGGACTAATAGAATTATAATGTCACATAATTACTCATTTACTATACCCGATACAGAACACATCTAAAAATGTCAGCGTAACAAACCCAATACTTTCAGTACCAATATAATTACTAAAAACAGTTAAATGTTTTTCGTATGCTAAATCCTTTCTCCCCTTACTTAAAAATAATTGTATTGTTTCTGCATTGTCAGAACATACAGCCATTGTATTCTATACTGTCTCCCTTTATACTGTCACTTAGTTTTACTTCTTCAAGCATACATTTACCTCCATCCTTTTGTTATGTTTCCAGTGGCTATCTGAAACTTGTTCTCTAGTAGATTTCTCTCTAAGAAACTATGAGAACAATAGTCTCTGACATCTTCCAGTGGCAAGATGCCATTGCCATCCACCATCTTTATATGATTTTGGTATAAAATTATATGTCAACGCTTATTATAAACTTTAGTATGTGTAATTTGTTCTATGTTAATTACACCTCAGTGAAGCTATTGAAAAATCCTTGGTTCATATCATTTTTCTTTGAATATCTTAAATATGTTACTGCATTTTATTCTGGCTTGAGGTGTTGGTCTCAAAAAATCTGGTCTTTCTTATGTGATTATTTTTCATAGATCACCCAAAGGTTATTTCTCTTTAAAGTACAGTAATTTTAGTAGAATATTTTTTGGTGTTCTGAGTTGTTCTGGATTGGTTTTCTCAGTATGTGATGGATCCTTTCAATATATAGTTTCAAGTGTATGTATTTTTAAATTTCAGTACAGTTTTCTTGAAGTTTACATTTTTATTTTGTTCACTTTGATTTGATTTCCTTCTTTCAGGACTCTATTGTATGTATGGTGGATCTTTTACACTTGTCTTTTACATTTGAAACTTTCTTTTCCTTTCTTTGTATTTTATTTATTTTTTTTGAGACAGGGCCTCACTTCGTCACTCAGGCTGTAGTGCAGTGGTGTGATCTTGGCTCACTGCAACTTCAACCTACTGGGTTCAAGTGATTCTCCTGCCTCAGCCCCCAACCAGTAGCTGGGACTGCAGATGTGTGCCACCATGCTCAGATAATTTTTTTGTATTTTTTGTAGAGATGGGGTTTTGGGGTTTTGCCCTGTTGCCCAGGCTGGTCTCAAACTCCTGAGCTCAAGCAATCCACCTGCCTCGGCCTCCCAAAGGATTACAGTTATGAGCCACCATGTGTGGCCGTTTCTTTTTAATTTTTCAAGCTATTCTCTTTTTTACCTTTTCTTTCCCTTAAGTCACTGTCTATTGTGTTTAATCACTCTTGTATTTCTTTTGCTTTAGTCTTTATTTTAAAAATCATTTTATTTCTAATTCTCTTGGGAGTTCTTGCTACTCATTTCTGAATTTGTAAATCCTGGTTTATATTGTTATTTTATACCTTGTATAAACTTATTTTAGCATGTTTTGGAATATTAGATTATAATTTTGATCTATTTTGTGGGTATTTCTGGCATGTTTTCATTATCTGTAAGGACATTATTATTACTATTTTAACACTTTTGTATTACATTTGATCAATCCTTTTGTATTGCTCATTTTTATGTGAAGTTAGTTTTTCTTAACTTGAAAAGAGGGCTGACAGGACAGTTTTTCTAATTTCATGGCTCTAGAGTTCCCTTTTCTGTTGTTTTTGTGAAGTGTTAAAAACATACAGAACTCATTTTCTGATATATTCTGGTCTATTAGACCTCTTAACTTTCGTCTGGAGTCCTTTTTTTTTTTAGTCTCTGTTGTCTTTGTTGCATTCAGCTTGGATTATTTTCCCAGCATGTTATCAGTGTGGGGCTTTGTCCATAGAAGGGAGTTTTGACCATTTGGTTTTGAGAGTTTATTTTCAGCCCTATCAGATCTTACTGCAAAGTACTTGCATCACCCACTTTTGGGGTGATCTCAATCTGTTGTTCTCAGCTGAACTTATTAAGCATGAAGTCAGTATCTATGGATGGCTTTGACATTCATGGGTTCATCATATACCCTGTTGCATCTCTCTGCTTTTTCTTTCACAGGCGCTGAAAGCATGCTGCTCTTATAGCTGTTGGTATTGGTGGGACTACCTTATCACCTAGTGTTGTTTTAGATGCAGTCTGTGGGTTTGGGTATTGCTGTCCTAGTAGCTCTGGTATGCTTTTATTATGTGTGTATTCAGTTTTAAAAATTATGCCATTACCGTCTTCCCAGAATCCCCAATCTTAATATTTGTATTATTTTCTACATGTCATCTCTAGATCCTCAGACAGATTCTAAGCCTCCTGAGGGATTGTTAGGATTCCACACAGACTGGCTGACATTAAATGTTGGAGGGCGGTACTTTACAACTACACGGTAGGTGTGTGTGTATGTGTGTTAGAGAGAAAGAGAATGCAAAAGGAGCACTGTGTACCATTTGTTCTTCAATTTGCTGATTCCCTAAAAAGATACTAAAATGCTGCTTAAATATACTGTGTGATCTGAAACCATTTTTATAAGTTTTTTTGAAGAAAAAAGTAAAAACATGGTTCATTCCTGAGAAGGCATAAAAGGCATTACTTCAGTGTTTTAAAACATGCTTTTTAGATATTGAGTAATAGACACACAATATAAGTAAAAATTAACAGTACTGAAATTTGTAGAGGCTACAACTGCTTTTATTAAAGGGCAGAAAAATGTAAGTTTGGAAGATCAAGAATATTATTATGTAATAGTTTGCTAACAGGATAGACAGAGAAGTATTTAAAGCAAAGGGAACTAAAACAATGTTTAAATCAAAGGAAGTACCCGATTAGAAGGGATCTGATAAATGGCAACTTACTGCACGTTTTTGTTTCCCAGCGTTATTCCTACCAGGTTGTAGCATGCATCTTTTTGAGAGAGCAGCTGGGATCGAGTATACTCTTGACTTAAATATGTTTGTTTATAAAGACAAATGGAGAAATCAATTTTTTTCCCTGAATTCTTAGGAGCACTTTAGTGAATAAAGAACCTGACAGTATGCTGGCCCACATGTTTAAGGACAAAGGTGAGTGTACTACGTTGGTTTCACATTTCGTCTTACCTGTTTTGTATCTGTGCTGACTTCATAACTCCCTACTTTCTGTACTTACTAATTATGTCAGTTTTTAAGAGTAAAAACTTACTGATATATTAAGCAATTTTTTCCTCATACATTTCTGACTTTATTTTTTGTTTATGGGGTACTTTCTTTATTATAATGGTAACACAGGTGTCTGGGGAAATAAGCAAGATCATAGAGGAGCTTTCTTAATTGACCGAAGTCCTGAGTACTTTGAACCCATTTTGAACTACTTACGTCATGGACAGCTCATTGTAAATGATGGCATTAATTTATTGGGTGAGTTTATGTAGACTTTCAATATAATTATGTAACTACTCACATTTTTGTAAGTTAAGATTTTAACTTTGTTTCACTCAGTGACAGTATATTTCCATAAAGTAAAAGTATTTTTTTTTCTATTTTTTAAACTAGATGTTTTCTCATGTATATGAGTGAATATAGGTGTAGAAATAGATTTAGGCACGGACAGGTGGTCCTTCAGGTAGGTAGTCTTTGTACATATAGGTAAATATCTAAGCCATACACATCAACTTTATATTCTAAACTGATATAGATTCTATATGACAAGTGACTTTAAACGATTTTGTTGTTTCCTTTTTTAAAAATTGAATTATGAATGTAACTTGGCTCCAAGTTCTGGATATTCTCCACATTATATGAGAACTAGAGTAGTCAAGAGGGCAAATCATGACTTGCAATCGTAATTCTCAATTAGAGATTTGATTCTACAATTTGCTAACTTAGGGAGACTAATTTGGGGAAAATTTCTGAGTCATATTGGAAAAATGAGTGTTAAAAGCACTCTCGACCCTATCTACATCACAAGATTTTTGTGAAGGTTAATGGAGGTGATGTAGACAAAAGCCCTTATAAAACACTGGTTGCACATTTGGATGCTAATAGGCCTCTAAGTGCCTGAAGTTGATGTGATGTTAGTACTTGAGGAGTGGTAGGCAGTTGGTGATCTTTAGGTCACATGCCTGCCAGCTTCAGCAGATCATTGCCATGTGCAATGTGGACAGATGTAGAGTGCCAGAACCTTGGTTTTTGAAGAAACCTGGGTATCTAAAATTGTATGTGACATGTTTTTATTTTGAAAACATTACATGCTGAATACATCAGAATCAGCCTGAGGACTGCTAGCTTACAGTTTCTGTAGTGAAATACAAAACACCCACTAACTTCTAGTGTTGCTATAACAAACTTTATATTCCCTTTAACATGTACCTATTAAAAAAAAACAAAAAAAACAAAAACAAACATTATTTGACTCTTTTAGCTAGTTCTATAACTTTGTAACTAAATTCTTGTTGCTTTCTATTTCTCCCATTTTAATTTTTCTTCAGATTATTGATAGCATTTTGTATCCTACTTGCCTAGAAAATAACATCAGAAATATATTTATCCATGCTCTGTCACATATCTGCAAACCAAGCTATTACCAAGATTTGCTAGTTTTTTCTTTTTCATGTTTCTCAACTATTTCTTTTATTTGTGCAAGTGTTCAAAAAGCAGAGCTCTCTGCTGGATTCATTTTATAAAGCATTGTTTTTAATTAGTACAGTTTCCATCCAAACTCTTTATATTGCCTACAGATTGCCCAAGTAATTATATGCTTTAAAACAATCTACAGTAATTTCACTAACACCAAAAAGTAGTGAGTGGCAGAGCTGGGATTCAAATCCAGATTTTGATTTTTTTTTTTTTTTTTTTTGAGAGAGTCTCACTCTGTTACCCAAGCTGGAGTGCAATGACGTGATCTCCGCTCACTGCAAACTGTGCCTTCTGGGTTCAAGTGATTCTCCTGCCTCAGCTTCCCGAGTAGCTGGGATTATAGGCACACACCACAATGCCCAGCTAATATTTGTTTTTTTGTTTTGTTTTTTTTTTTAAGTAGAGACAGGGTTTCACCATGTGTTGGCCAGGCTGGTCTCGAACTCCTGACCTCAAGTGATCCGCCCGCCTCAGCCTCCGAAAGTGCTGGGATTACAGGTGTTGAGCCACCGTGCCCGGCCTGTCTTTTGTATTTCGGAGCCTTCTCTGGATGTTTTAAAGATTTATTTCTAAACCTAGAATTAGAAACGTATCCTGGCTGCATTCCCTAAGAGTTCTGCTTTACTCAGATCTTGGCAAATTGAGAGCGTGACCCACAAGAACCTCTTTTATAATATGTTGGGTTTCCACCGGGGATATATATCCGACCAGAATGGCATAATCTTTGGATGCCTCTTGAAGGGGAAATGTGGATCCTGTATGCTAGAGTGGTAGCCGGATGCTGTACCTTGGATGACCTTTGTTTTACAATTGTATTATCGTCTATAGAGTTTGGTTTTCACAGAAAAGATTGTATTATTCTTGTGGTTTTCGGTATCTACTTACCCTTATTAGCTTGTGTTTGAAGAGAGGGATTATGTCTAATACTTTCTTTGTAATTCCAGAGTTCTAAGTAGTTTTTTACCAAGTCAACAGCCAACTGATTGAGGTCTTCTCATTTGAAAGATAATGGAACCCAAATGTATTCCCACACATTCTGATGATGTTTATTAACAGATTAGAATAAGTAAACATACCAAGTCATGTAAAAGATGTACATTGTTTTTTACCAAGTTAAAATAAATGATAAATGAAACCTCTTTTAGTATTTACCAATATTTTAAAAATTTATTCTCCTATAAGATTTCTGAATTATACTTTTTTGTACTTTTTAAACTTTTATTCATTTCCATCATTTTCTGATTCATTATGTCAAAGATACTTGTGGCAAACATGTTCAGATCTGCTCCATTTAAAAAGTCAATTAAATGTTAAAATTATGTTAACTAATCATATTTTACTAAATTTAAAATGACTGTAATACATTCACTAAATTAGTTGTTTCAGAATCATTTTTGTTCTGATAGGTGTGTTAGAAGAAGCAAGGTTTTTTGGTATTGACTCATTGATTGAACACCTGGAAGTGGCAATAAAGGTAAGCCTGTTTTTACATTAGCCACTGTTATATATATTGTAGCTATCTCCCAAAAGACTCCACTGATTTCTTAATATCTTTTTCAAGAATTCTCAACCACCGGAGGATCATTCACCAATATCCCGAAAGGAATTTGTCCGATTTTTGCTAGCAACTCCAACCAAGTCAGAACTGCGATGCCAGGTAATTAGCATGAATTTTACATGAATTACATGAATTATTTCTATCAGCAAAATAAAATTTTACATTCTTCTAGTGTTTTGGGGTTATTTTGCTTTATTTTTCTTTTATGTGCAAGATCTAATTTAATTATGGGTCATAGCATTGATTTAGTTCTGAAATGGTTAACCAAAAAGAGATGCAATAATAGCCTTTTAAAATTGCCTAATTATATCTCATGCAGCAGTTTATGAATAATGCATGGAAATTGCAGCAGTTTTTTAAAAGTAATTATTTGTACATTTGCAATATATGGTCCGATCAGTGGCAGGTACTTTACTTATGTGTACTGTAGCATTTCAGATTTTAAAGACCACAGTATTCATTTTTGCCTGATAAACTGTTTTGAATTATTGAATTAATAAAATAATTTAAATATAATTAGGTTTAAATACTTATTAGCAGGTATAGGACTAACAGGGATACCTCTTTAGAAACTTCTACACATAAATGAATTATAGCCAGGCTATATTCTAATGTATATGTTGATAGAGTTTCTTTTATGAGGAACCTATTTAAGGACACTTCTTTCATGTATCTAAGTCCATTTTGATCATGTTTTGTAATAAACTCCAAGTAACTGAACTGCCAATTACTTCTAAAAAAAACTTGGTGGTTAGCTATAGTAATTAAATTTAATACAAACAGATGATTTAATTATGGTGACAATTTGTGCTTTTTTATTTCAGGGTTTGAACTTCAGTGGTGCTGATCTTTCTCGTTTGGACCTTCGATACATTAACTTCAAAATGGCCAATTTAAGCCGCTGCAATCTTGCACATGCAAATCTTTGCTGTGCAAATCTTGAACGAGCTGATCTTTCTGGATCAGTGCTTGACGTAAGTATCATTTTAGGCTACAAGAGAAAAGTAAATGTTTAGTCTATTGAACAATCTCA
Source organism: Chlorocebus sabaeus (assembly GCF_047675955.1). Taxonomy (NCBI): domain Eukaryota; kingdom Metazoa; phylum Chordata; class Mammalia; order Primates; family Cercopithecidae; genus Chlorocebus; species Chlorocebus sabaeus. The sequence goes on along the minus strand of NC_132911.1, from coordinate 25,034,010 downwards.
AAGAGCCTTTGAGACAGGAATTATAATTGTCTTTTATGGGAGCTTTTACTTGAAAACAGATAATTTATTATGTTGATATAAGACTAAAGGGTCTGAAAGTGAAATGAATTTGGTTTTACAGGTTTGATATCCTTTATTAAACATATAGACCTGAAAGGTTTAGCAACTAAAAATAAATTAAATCTTGGAATTAGTTCCTGATCTGCTCAATATACTGTACTTTGTCAGGACTCATATTTTCAGCAAATTATAAAGGTAAAACTGAAAGGAACCTTGAAATCTATTCAACCTCATTTCTGGAATGGGAAAATGTTACTGCTCAAGAATTATTTGATAGATATTTTGAAATAAATATGGTATGCATCAGTTTGTGGAAGTTAACATCTCAGTGGCTTTTTCCCTCTCTCTCTATATATGTGTATATTTATATGTATGTATATGTATGTATTTATAACAGTTACCTGTGTTTATTTGAAGTTAGAGGGTAGATGCAGACCAACAATGAAATCTATTAATTTTTAACAACTTTTAAGTTCCTTACCACCAAGGCCCATGTCTGTATGTCTTTTGAATTAATACCATCTTGCTTTTGGTAGTCATTTATTGAATTATTGTAATTTGGGTTTTACTCATTAGCTGCAGCTTATTTCTCCATGAAGCCGTGTATCAGAGCTAGTAACAAAATCTACCAAATATGCATTTTAGTTACTTTCACTGTTCTTATTCTGTCTTATCGTGAAGGGTCAGGTTAGTAACAAAACAGGAAAAAGACTAACATCAAAAAAAAGTTTGAAGGACCTAGTCTTTAAATAGTGGAATGTCGAGAGGCATCTTTGTTTGTGTTAAGCCCTAAAAAAAAAGTTTGTCAAAAACTCTTTGAGATAAATGAACATAATTTAAAACTCTTGGCTGGATGAGGTGGGTCAAGCCTGTAAATTGAGCACTTTGGGAGGCAGAGGAAGGTAGATCACTTGAGGTCAAGACCAGCCTAGCCAACATGGTGAAAACCTGTCTCTACTAAAAATGCAAAAATTAGCCAGGCGTGGTGGTGCATGTCTGTAATCCAAGCTACTCAGGAGGCTGAGGCACGAGAATCACCTGAACTTGGGAGGCAGAGGTTGCAGTGAGCTGAGATAGCACCACCACACTCCATCCTGGGTGACGGAGTGAGGCTTTGTCTCAAACAAAACAAAACAAAAAAGCCTTAAAACATATATTTTCTACCATTTTACTCTCTGCCTTGCATTATGCATTGTGATGTGCCTGCTCAGGGTTGCTAATGTTTAGCCATGGTTGGTGCAGAAAGACCCAAAAAGCATCTTGTTAGTGTTCTGTAGCTAAATAATGCCTTTAAATGCTGGCATTCGTATTCTGACCTCTGACTTGAAGGCAGTAGTAGCATCTTAGAATATCAATAATTTCACTTAGAACATTAAGATGCCCATAGTTATAAGAAAATCCATACCCCTAACAAGTGTATGCCTTCCTTACCTATACATTTTGACTATTTCATTGTCGTGCATAGGTGTGTTTATAAAAATAGAGACGTCATAGTTCTGACTCTCCCAACTTCTTTATCTACACCATTATGTTTCATGTAAAATGAGCATGCTATTGTTAATTTGCATTTATTTTTTTAAAAACAGTTCTTTAAAAAAAAATTTCTTTCAAATGTTCCCATTTCTTACTGCGTTTAATTAGAAAAGCCTTTATTGTAAACAGAAAATAATTGATTATGAGTGTGTTGAGTTGAGCCTTTTCCCCTTTTCTATTTTTTCTTTTACTGTTTGAGCTAATTTGAACAAAATTATGAACCTTACCACCAAGACTTTTCTCTTTTCTTTGCAGTGTGCAAATCTCCAGGGAGTCAAGATGCTCTGTTCTAATGCAGAAGGAGCATCCCTGAAACTGTGTAATTTTGAGGATCCTTCTGGTCTTAAAGCCAATTTAGAAGGTGAGATCCTTTCTGTAAATACCTATTCTATGGAGGAAGCAGACTGTGAAGGAAAAAGCCCTGGAAAATAATTGTTAAGGGTGAAACAGGATAGCTGTAGGGAATAGGTTTCCTCTGTCATCATATTTGGAGAACTTTCAAAGCGGTAAGATACCTCCATTTGGTTTCAGTCAAATGCTAATCAAAATGGAGGACTCAGAAAAAATAAAGCCTCAAATATTTAATAAGGTTTTAATTGGAAAATTAAATATCAACATCTTAAACTTTCAAATGGAATAAAATATTCTTACACTGACCAAAAGGAAAAATTTCTTTTGCATAAAGCCAGGGAGTTTATAAAAATCATTTTAAGATTTAATTTATTGTTTCTTAATTTGTTACTGTTTTATCTGTGACTGATCACTTTGTTTACTTGTATATTTAGGAGACTACTTAACCTCCCTTATCATAAACCTGTAGAGGCATATTATGAAAGTGCTAACCATCATAAGACAGAACTAAATTTCTTCCCTCGAAAGTATCGATGAAAGCATTCTTTCATCAGTGAACTGTTTATATATATAAGTTCGTTGAGAGACAAGATTTTAGATTTATTTCCAAAAGTCAAAAGAGACTGTCATTATTGACCTCCATTAAGTCGTCTTGCAGTTTTGTTGAAGGTAGATAACTATATTTTTAAGTTAAACTACTCCCAGAATGTGTTCACTATAGGTGCTAATCTGAAAGGTGTGGATATGGAAGGAAGTCAGATGACAGGAATTAACCTGAGAGTGGCTACCTTAAAAAATGCAAAGTTGAAGAACTGTAACCTCAGAGGAGCAACTCTGGCAGGAACTGATTTAGAGGTGAGTTCACCAACATTTTAAGAGTTTTTATTACTCTAGACTTACTAAGCATCTCATGCAAAATGTATTGAAATCAAAACAAAGTAGTTGGTTGGTAAAACTGGATTGGAAGACTCATCTGACATTCAGACTAAGTTGATTTCATTTCTCTCCTTTTCCTTAAGTTTCTCTCAAGTAAATAAGTTTGATAGATGCATTATCTAATGTATTGTATTTTCCATAAAATTTAATTCCGAACAGAACTAAAAGGGCTAGATTACTTCTTAAACTACTTGAGAAATTTAAATGATATCCAGGTTTGAAATCAAGTTCAGGAAGTCTATTTAAAATTGGAACCATATGTTTTTTGGTTTATCAGCCTGAGATTATAATTTTGCCTAGTCATCTTTTTCAAAGAATTGTATTTGTATGTCTTCTTAATTTGCCAGTTTAGCTAGCAGACTCGATAGCTGTTGATAGGTCTACATCAGCACCATCCAATAGCACTTTGTGCAGGAGGGACATGTTCTATGTCGGTGCTCTTCAGTATAGTAGCTACTAGCCATATATAGCTGTTGAGCACTTGAGATGTGGCTAGTGCAGATGAGAAATTGATTTTTAAATTTTATTTAATTCATTTAAATTTAAGTAGCCACATGTGGCTGGTAGCTGTGAAATCTGGTATAAATTGGATAGCAGAGAACAGTATGTCAAAATTTAGCTTGCTGTTTTTTTTCTTAATATTTTTACCTAGATCTCTTGATAGCTCTCAGTAGCAGAGTAGCAGACCCCTTTCAACTTCAAGGCAAAAAGAATTGGCCTAAGATTATAATCCTATCACAAACACAGTTATTTATTATTTATTACATTACTTTCACCTAAGATTATATTATTTTCCTTGGTTTTATGTACTCAGAGTGGCTTAGCAGCAAAAGCCTCCCTCTGTCTAACTGATTGCAAAGACTGATCAGGTTGACTATTGAGGGGTGAGCTGCTGACATTTGTTCTCCTAAGAGGTTACATTTAGTCACCCTTCTCTCTAACCATTGTCCCGTATCATATCCAGGGACTTAACTGGAATCTCTATCTTACCGCTCCGTGATCTCAAGAGAAATTAAGAAACAGCTTCAAATTGCAGTGGTTACACTATTCTGTACATCTGTCAAAACTCATTGTATTATATACATACCTTTGGGGCTTTAAAAAGAAAGGCAGTTCCTTGGTGTAAAAATACTAGGGCTAGGGAATGGAAAAATGTATTACACAATTTGATTAAGTAAAATCTTTTCAGATTAAAAAAAAAATAGTCTTCCCCCTATCTCATTCCTTTTGTTGTTATTGTTCTTGGATCATAGTAAAATTGTTTTGATAATATTTATTACCTTGGGGCCAGGCGCAGTAGCTCATGCCTGTAATCCCAGCACTTTGGGAGGCCAAGGTGGGTGAATCACTTGAGGTCAGGAGTTTGAGACCAGCCTGGCCAACATGGTGGAACCCCGTCTCTAGTAAAAATACAAAAAATTAGCTGAGTGTGGTGGTGAGTGCCTGTAATCCCAGCTACTCGGGAAGCTGAGGCAGGAGACTCACTTGAATCCTGGAGTTGGAGGTTGTCCTGAGCCGAGATTGCACTCTGGCCTGGGCAACAAGAGCAAAACTCCATTTTGTGTGTGTGTGTGTGTGTGTGTGTGTGTGTGTGTATTTATTTATTTATTATGTTGGAATCCATTTTGTATTTTAAATCAATGGTCCCCAACCTTTTTGGCACCAGGGACTGGTTTTGTGGAAGACAATATTTTCACAGACCAGGGTCAGGGGTGGTTTTGGGATGATTCAAGTGCGTTACATTTATTGTGCACTTTATTTCTACTAGTATTACATTGTAATATATAATGAAATAATTATATAACTCATCATAATGTAGAATCAGTGGGAGCCCTGAGTTTGTTTTCTTGCAAGTAGACATTCGCATCTGGGGATGTTGGACACAGTGAGAGATCATCAGGCATTAGATTCTCATAAGGAGTGGAGTACACAAGCTGGATTCCTCACATGTGCAGTTCACAATAGGTTTCACTCTCCTATGCGAATCTAATGCCCTTGCTGATCTGACAGAGATGGAGCTCAGGCTGTAACTTGAGCCATACAGGGAGTGGCTGTAAATACAGATGAAGCTTCATCTACTGGTGACCTCCTGCTGTGTGGCCTGATTCTTAACAGGCCATGGACCACTATCAGTCTGTGGCCCAGGAGTTGGGGACCCCTGTTTTCAATGTCTCATTTTAAAATATGCAAGAACAAGGGACATGCTTCCTCTTTAACCTTTGTTTATACATATACAGCCTGAACATTAACTAGAGGTAACAAATACAGATAGAACATCATCTTAATTTAGGGTGGTGTATCATCAGTTTTCCGGAAATTAAATGAGTTTTATTGTATAGGAACATTTTCCTAATCTGCCCCAGAAATCGTTTTGAGCAGAAACAGATAAGGCCTGAAATCTCCACATGAATTATGTGAATATTGTTTTCATCTTGCAGAATTGTGATCTGTCTGGGTGTGATCTTCAAGAAGCCAACCTGAGAGGGTCCAACGTGAAGGGAGCTATATTTGAAGAGATGCTGACACCACTACACATGTCACAAAGTGTCAGATGAGAATTTTAGGGGCTGGAGGAAGATATACAAGATGAAAATGTTTTCCTTATCACTTTTCTTTCTCCACCCACTCAGTTGTCTAGAAGAAATAACACTGTAAGGAAATTTTAAAAAAACATTTAGAGGATTATGCTTGTTCTGAGCGGTGCATAAGAGAAAAAACTGACTTTTTTTCCATTTTCTGATTTTTAACAGAAAAGCACTCATTTAATAGATGTAGGGAAACTAGATATTGCTGCCTTTTGAACGGGGTAGGGGGGTTTACCTGGTTTTATGACCAGGAATAGTATCTATTATATTTGCTTTTAAATAGGCATGATGTGGAAATACCATCTTGGTTTGAGATGCATTTGAGGATTTTAATTTATGGAAAGCACAACATATGCAATTATATTTATTGAATACCTAGATGCAGTATGGATATTTAAATTGTTAAAACTTTATGAAAACTTGGAAAAGGTTGTTCAGGTTTATAAATAGCTTTAGTGATGCCTCCTCTCTTTAAATACCTGTCACACCATATGAATATGGTGAGATCAGACTCCCTAAGACTCTTTTCAGGTTCATTTTTAAAATGTTTACTTTTTAGGACAAAACAGTAGCTAAATTAAAGTAATATCCAGTTCTTACTGATTGAGACAGAGTGAGAAGAAAGACATCGTTGTACATCACTGTCATTCCAAAGGTACAGTGGGACTCTGGATGGAGGAAGCACTTACCTATCACTACAACACTTGTAAGTGAGAATTTCTCAGAATTTCATTCTAGGCAAGTTCCACTCAACACCAGACCAAGCAATTCTATTTACACTGTTAGCCTAGTTTTCTCATACAATCATCACAAGGATAGGAAGACACTTCAAAACCAAAAAACCAAGGTGCATCATTAATATTCATTTAATTCAAATACCGAATAGTTGACATAGGGCCAGCTTAGAAATAGATACTAAATCCAGAGCTACTGCAATCAAAGCATATATGAATGAAGATGGTAGAGTTGCCTGCTAAAAGGCAATGTAATATAATTGCAGCTAGAACCCTACAGTGGGGAATGAGGAATTTTAAACACACATTTGATTACAGCCACCAAAAAATATATGTAAAGTAAAAAAGGCATTTGGCTGGTCCAAGGTGTAATACCAATCAGTCAGCACCTGTGATTCTTCTATGTGTATATATATATGTTCTAAACAAATTGTAGCCCAATTTTCTTGAGTCATTATCTCTCTGCAGCAGCAGAGAAAGGGCCTGTACCTCCCTACCAATGACCTGGTGTCCTTATTTCTACCCCAAGAGCAGGGATATTAGCTGTGTCCAAATGGGTTCTGAATTCTACAGACTCATCAACATGAGGCAAGGAATCATTGAAAACCACCTGTGTCTCCTTTGGGAGAATGACATATCTTTAGTATTTACGTAGCTTATTCTTGTATATCTACATATGCAAAGCTTTCCTTAACAGTAAAGGGTACATATGCATAGTGGGAGGAGATCAGACCTTTACAGGTGAAGGAAAGCAACTTCAGAAATGAATTATTTTCTTTGCTTTATTATTTTTACCAAGACAGAGAAGTATTGTATTGAGAGATAATCTATTTTCATAATCAATATGTGCCTAAATTATATTTAAATCATTTCACTCTGTACTATATTTTCAGGAATTATAGAATGTGTTATTCATTCACTTAAAGGTACCTCTGTAGAAATAACCTAAAACTGCAGAAGGATCTGAAAGATCTAAACATGGTGTGCTTAGAAACTGCAGATTTTAGATCTAATGTATACTGCATTAATAAATGATATAAAGTGTTGAAAAGGAGTTTCTTCTCTTCCTTTTGAAAATCATCACTTTCCGTATTTTACTTACATTTCTTCAATATGTGTTGACAACCAGCCCTGTGGTTCTGGGTAACAAAGGAAATACAGTATAACTTAATTTGTTGGGGATTAGTCTTTTTGAAAGTACCATTAAAGTAAATTTATTTCTTTAAACATGATTATTTTTTTCATTCTTTTAAAAAATACACCATGCTAACAACACAAACCTTATGAATTCTGAACAAAAGAAAAGACTGCCTCCCCAATAATTCATTTAATTTGTTTGTGTTAAATTCATCACTCTTTCTTTAGGTGATGAATATTACCAGTTAGCTTTATTAGGCTGGATAAATAGTATGCCCCAAAACATTTTTTGCCTGATAACTAGGATAGAGAATTTTAAGGAGGGAGGAAACCGTCAAAATAGTAAAACTTCCATTAACCCTAGAGAGGAAACATGTCTGTACACATAGGTAAAAATACAGTTGTTGGGATGACAGGAAAAAGGTTTTAAATGTAAGCTAGCTAGATTATCTGCATTAGTAAAATTTGGTACTCAAGTAACTGCCTAAGCAATACTATCTATTGTAGTCTAGTTCTTTCAACTACAGTCTCAAGGAGATTCTAGTAGAAAATGTTGTAAATTCATTATTCTTATGAAGGGTTCAATCATAAATCAAGACTTGGAATATTTTCTCCATTTCATTTTATGACTCTTATGTGTATTGTAAATCTGCCCTATGTCAACTTTAAATCATCTTTAATATATGGAAAACCTTAGAATTGCACTAAGTCCCCAAGGAAGAATTACCTTTAAAATTAAAAGATTCATTACTACAAAGAAAAGTGGTTACATTATTTCAGTATAAAGCACCTTATCCAAGGATTAATTCTCTGAAACCCTTTTACAACCTGATTAGACGTGTCAGCAGGAGTTAACCTTAAGTGCTTCCTGCTGAGATTTTACATTAGGGCAAGAAAAGATTTTTTTCATCTGTCATTTCAGTGAGATTATGAAATCATTGCTGTAATAATTTTGAGGTGTTTTGATGTTGATGAAGCAGTTTTTTCTCTAAAGCCATTCTTTCAAATTTAGAAAAAATATGACAACTGTAAAATCCAATTATTTAAACCCAATTTATTATATTTAACTTTTTGGTAAATTGACCTAACCATGGAATCCTTAAATGGTTTTAAGTTAGTCATTCAATATCAAAAACTCATTAATTACATAGTGGTTTGATAACCTATTTGGTGATATAGAAAGTAAGTCAAAACAAAGTTGACTCTTGCCTTGAGAGCTGTGTGACCTAAGACAGTGCTAATGGAGACTTTAAGGACATACAGCATATTGAATGAATTCATAGACCATGTTTGCGATGGTTAATACTGAGTATCAACTTGATTGGATTGAAGCATGCAAAGTATTGATCCTGGGTATGTCTGTGAAGGTGTTGCCAAAGGAGATTAACATTTGAGTCAGTGGGCTAGGGAAGGCAGACCCACCCTTAATCTGGGTGGGCACCATCTAATCAGCTGCCAGCAAATATAAAGCAGGCAGAAAAACGTGAGAAGTCTAGATGGGCCTAGCCTCCCAGCCTACATTCTTCTGTGCTGGATGCTTCCTGCCCTCGAACATCGGACTCCAAGTTCTTCAGCTTTGGGACTCGGACTGGCTTTCCTTGCTCCTCAGCTTGCAGATGGCCTACTGTGGGACCTTGAGATCGTGTGAGTTAATACTTAATAAACTCTCCTTTATATATATATGTGTGTGTGTGTATATATATTCTCACCCTCTAGAGAATGTTAATACGGTATTGCTGTATTCATCTTAATAATTTCAAAGCATTTTTCAAAAATTTAATCTCAACTGTTAGAAATAACCTACAAGAAATCGAGAGAGAAGTGATTCACCGGACAATAGGCGTCACAAGTCTTAACTCCCATTTCATTAGTCCTATCCAGAGACCACATTTTCTGCTTCAGCAATACTTAGATGCACATCTCTCAGCAAATACAAATCAATTGGACAATTTAAACTAGCACTATTCAACCATAATGAACTCTTGCTGAAAAATGATCTGTCCCTACTTGTATACTGTAGTGCAATGAGATTCCACTCTTCATGTCAGAATGACACATGAGTCAAAGTGTCTAAAGGAAATAATTTAAATGGAACAAAGTCAAATACTTAACGTTTTATTTTTAAATTCTCCTCTATTTGCAATTATACTTTAAAGTGTACTCCCTTCTCTATCATATCATGAGGACTGGACAGACTCCACAGAGATGGCTGGACAAAGCAAGGGAATTTGCTTAGATAAGACACCATTTCTCTTTACCCTGAAATCCCTACAAATGTAGTTATTCCAGAGGAGACTGGGCAATGACTGATGGGTTTAGCATCCTACCTGCGGGGAAATTGCCAATCCCAGCTGTAAAATGAACAAATATCCAGTTATATTTGTTAGCCATCTTACAGTTTAGCTAATATAACAGGATTTACAGCCAATTACACATGAAAGTTTAATTCTGTGTCAGATAAAGCATATCTTTGATGCAGAAATAGAGGCAGCATTAGGCCTTACCTGGTTCAAAGTTTTTTGCTTTCTATTCATTCCTTCGTTCGTTCATTCAAACCTGTACTTACTGAATGCTGACTAAGTGCCAGGGGTTTCTTAAGAGAGATTTAAATAAGATGGGATCTTTGACTATTATAGGTTTCAGCCTAGGGGTAAATTAGGGAAAGACAACCATGTGTATTCAAATAAATGTAATTAAGAGTAATGGGTGTGTGTGTGTGTTTTACATGCTTGTCCTGTGTAAATAACATGTCCACCGTTACACCTCTGGGGTGGAACATCTATAAAATTTGGATAATGATACCCACTTTGCAGGGCTATTGTAATGAGTGCTCTTATACATGTGCTATTTATTAAATAACTATAATTTCTCATCTTTCTGTTCCCACTGCCCTTAACAATGATTTGCATATTTAACTCAATAAGCATCAACTGAAATGAGTTGGTCTGTTGATGTAAGTCTGCTCAATATGGTCTTGCTCTCGGTATAGGTTTCTTGCCTTTTTGATGCTTTAGAACTAGGCTTTCAAGATAAGTCAAGCAGGGAACCTGATGGGTAGATGAGGGAATTTTCAAACACGCACTGATTTAGGATCCTACATGAACTTGGTATATAGTGTCACTTATTTATAAATCAGATTTTTAAAATTGAAAGCAACTCTGTGATCATCTAGTCCATCTAGTCTACACCCTTCCTTTTGCAAATGAAGAATCCAAGAGCCAGAAGCGCCCAGACATCCTGACTCAATGTCCTGTATTTATTGTGTAGCCTCCTTTGTGGAAGTTATGTGTGCATTTGACGTCACTTAATCTAAGACATCTATTTTCCTTGAACTTTCCAAAGGTCTGCTGGTTTCCTCAAGGGAATCCAACCTAGTTGGATTTTAATCTCTTTGAATTGTGGCCTCAGCTATAACAGTTTTAGCTGAGGTTTTAATGGCTGCACTTAAGTAAATTTAACAGATACACCAGGGGGTGTTCCAATTACGTACACCATTAAAGGGCTTTCTGTGAGGATTTTTAAAAATTACCATTTAAAAAAAAAAAAAAAAAAGCATAGTCCATGTGCAGTATAATTTACCAGCAGGGAACATTTCAACGTCCTGGAAAAATTCCCTATAAAAAGGAAGATAGGCAAACAGAAAAGTCACAATACTCAACCTACTTCAAGGGAAGCTTGGGATCTTTTTGGCTCTCTGCCTCTAAACAGGTAAAAGGCTTTGTATTATTTCTAGCACGAGTTTTTCTTTTTTAGATTGTATGCTATTGTATGCCTACAGGGCATTTGACAGCCCAAGGGCTAAATCCAGGTGTGACGGTATCTAATGATGTCCTGTTCTTCACTGTCCTTGCCAGCACCAGCCACAGAGATCTAGGCTTTGGGGGAATCCCACAACTTCTCGACCAGTGTTTGATTTAGTCTTTAGCCTCTTTCCCATCAAATGAAAATTAACTTGGAGACACATTTCATTAGAAAATTAGAGGCCCCCTTGGCTAGGAAGGCATTTGTTCGGGGACTAACTACTTTGAACAGTGTTGAGTCCTGAGCCACAGATGGTCCAGCCAGCAGTAACGCTAGGAAGACTGAAGGATAAATAGAAAAATGTCATTAGTACCATGGGGTAGCCATTTAATGTCAACCAATTTTATATTAGCCAGAGATTTCTAGTAGAAGCTACTTTCCTTAACAGATGGCTCAGTTCTCTTTATCTCAGGAATGAAAGAGGTGAAGACCAATCCACAACGGGGGAAATGTTACGGCAAAATGGTGAACTTGATAAGGGATGAATTACGGGGTTTGGATAACCAAACAATAAAAATAAAAGTATAGACTGTTTTAGTACTAAAAAGATCCTGAACATGTGAGCTTAAGTACTCATTTTGTCCCCAGTGGCTAAGGAACTCAAGGCAAGCCAGCAGGTGTCTCTGAGTTTCAGTGTCTGTGTATAAAAACTGTGACTCTGACTTCTGTCTTCTGCAGGGTTAGTGATAGAGATGCTAGCTTTTTCACTAAAGAGGTCTTTTAGTTTCTACTCAACCTTGTCTGCGTCTAATTTGATTGTGCATTCATGTGCCTTAGAATGGAGCCAATTCCAAAACTCCTAGCTGGCCTTATTCTGCTGACTCTGTGTGTGGAGGGCTGCTCCAGCCAGCACTGGTCCTATGGACTGCGTCCTGGAGGAAAGAGAGATGCTGAAAATTTGATGGATTCTTTCCAAGAGGTAAGTTTCTCTCAGCTTCAAAATAAGACATAGCAATTTGATTCAATTTAACTATATTAAACATTCAGGCTGAGCCCCAATGGCAATATTCTATGATGTTTTACCCTAGATACTCCAGCTGAGATAAGGCACTTACAAAATAGAAGTCCCATTCCTACTTTCGGTTCAGACGGGCTAAACAAAGAGCTGGAAACATTCCAAAAGAATATATTAATAGCAACAAGTGTGAGATAGCACGTCACATTCTGAGTGTATGGGATTGCTAAAGAAATTAGAAACAATGCGATAGGGTCAAGGTCTGTATCAGAAGATGATTCTTTGGGATTTGGAAAGAAAACGTTAGAACTTTGTATGTGTTTTTCCTCATTGCATCTTTTAAAAATATCTGTGATATTAGATCACTACATTTTTATAATTTATAAATGAGTATCCTTATCAAGGATGTATGCCCTATCATTTCTTTTCACTGGTAGGGGCATTTAAGCAAAGTTGGAGACTGGTAGAATACAGGAATTAGCAAACTCAAGATGATAAAATAACATAGTAGAAAACATGCTGATTTAATTTCGTGTAGATTAGATGATGGAACTGGCACCAACACTAACGTGAGGTACTTGCTTTTTTGTTTTCTGGGGTTGTTTTCTAAGACAGGGTCTCACTGTGTTATCTAGGCTGGAGTTTAGTAGCACAATCACAGCTCACTGCAGCCTTGACCTCTTGGGCTCAAGTGATCCTCCCACCTCAGCCTTCTGCATAGCTGGGACCACAGGCATGCATTATCACACCAAACTAATTCTTAAAATTTTTTATAGAGATGGGGCTTCCCTATGTTGCCCAGGCTGGTCTCAAACTCCTGGGCTCAAGGGATCCTCCCACCTTGGCCTCCCAAAGTGCTGGGAGGATTTTTATTTATAAAATACGACCACTCATCAGGGTCATGTAAGGAAAGAAGCCATCTATGTTAGCTGATTAACCCGAAAAATAACCTAGGGCTGAGAAAGGGAAAAATTTTAAATCATTTCATTGTCATTGGAAGGAATTATCTCTTTTCTGAGAAATAATAAAGATAAAATTTAGTATTAAAGAAGACCTGGAATCTGAAGCCTCTTCTCTGCAGGTTATACATGAAGCAAATCTCATTTAACTATGACATATTTAGTAAAACCTAGAAAATAAAAACCAACCCTTTTTACAACTATAAAAAACTCTTGGGGTTTGTTTTTTGGGGTATACTGACTCTCATGAGGCTCAAAACGCCTCCCTCTTGTCATCTTTAAGGGGAAAATATGATATCTTCTTACTGTCTTCCATGATTTCCAGATCCCCATGCCATTCTCTAGAAATGTCCTGTGTCCTTAAAGTCCCTATGCTAATCCTGCAACTTTCCCAGTCCCCCTCAGCCCCACATCCCCCTTGACCCCACTCTCCACAATTTTTTGGTGGAAATGGAAAACACCATTTCATTTCTTTATCTCCATCTCAAAGAATAACATTCTCTTTCTTCAGATAGTCAAAGAGGTTGGTCAACTGGCAGAAACCCAGCACTTCGAATGCACCATGCACCAGCCACGTTCTCCCCTCCAAGACCTGAAAGGAGCTCTGGTAAGTTAAAGTGATCATAACGTGATCATAACATAGAGCTCTAGATAGGCCTTTGGGGATCACTCAGGACAGCCACCTCCCAGCCACTGTGGGGCTTACGTTCCTGACTCCTGTGTTACCTCCTGTGGTAGGACTGTGTTTCATGACAAATCCCAGTCAGTGGTTAGACAGTACTAGGGGCTGAAACGTTTGTTTGTTTGTTTGTTTCTGAAGTTGAATTGAAATCTCTCTGTAACTTTTATCTGTTAATCCTGGCTCTAGCTTCTAGGATAACCAACAAAGCAAATTTCTTCCCACTGCTGCGTTTCAGTTCAAGTAAAATCACCAAACCCCCTAGACTACTCCTCTCTAGGCTCCTCCACAGCCCTCCACCTGATCCTGCAACTGCACTTTATCTTACATGGGGAATATACACATGAGAAACACTGCTCTAGGTGGGTTTTTTTTCTCCTTTGGAATGAAAAATATCAAACTACTACATTTATAATTTAGAGAGTGATGGATTTGATTTCCAGTTTCCTGATAGGACTATAACCACCTCCAAATTCCACCCCCCAAAGCGGAAATACACTAATCTTATTAGGTTTTTGATGAAAAAGTATAAAGAGAATAGAATGTATCAGTTGAATCTTTTTAAAAAAATATTTGTTGAGACCCAGGATCTTGCTCTGTTGCCCGGGCTAGAGTACAGTGGTGCAATCAATGCTCACCACAGCCTCAACCTCCCAGGCTCAAGCAATTCTTGAGACTAGATTAGCCTCCCTAGTAGCTGGGACTATAAGCCCTTGCCACCACACCCAGGTGATTTTATTTTTTAATGTTTTGTAGAGACAGGGTCTGTGTTGCCCAGGGTGGTCTTCAACTCCCAGCCTCAAGTGATCCTCCCAAAGTGCTGGGATTAAAGGTGTGAGCCACTGTGCCTGACTTAAGTTGAATCTTGGATTTGATGTTGATATTCTCTGAGTCCACTTATTTGTGGCAATCAGAAGGCATTACAGTTAATTATCAGTTATGCCCAGGAGCTGGGAAAGCCCAAATAAATCATATATAAAAATAAGCTATAATTTTGTCTACAGTGACTTCAACTTAATATACCCATGGACAAAGAAAAAAGTGGGCAGACATCGTTACTTCCTTTTACTTTCTTTTTTTTTTGTTTTGAGACGGAGTCTCACTCTGTCGCCAGGCCAGAGTGAGGTGCAATCCCAGCTCAATGCAACCTCCGTCTCCTGGGTTCAAGTGATTCTCCTGACTCGGCCTCCCGAGTAGCTGAGATTACAGTCACGTGCCACCACACCCGGCTAATTTTTGTATTTTTAGTAGAGACGGGATTTCACCATGTTGGCCAGGATGGTCTCGATCTCTTAACCTTATGATTTGCCCACCTTGGCCTCCCAAAGTGCTGGGATTACAGGCGTGAGCCACCACGCCCGGACTATTTCCTTTCTTTTTCTAATTTTGCTTACTGCATTACAAAACTGGCAAGCAGTGAAATTTGCCAAATGTGACATTATGAAGAAACTGAAGCAAAGACTGGTTTAATAGCAAAGTAAATAACCAGACTTTTTTTCACTTCCTTCCTCACAACTCACTCTTAAACTACTAATGTAGATTTTATGTATATTAAGTAGCTTAAAAAGACCCAATTGGCCAGGCACAGTGGCTCATGCCTGTAATCCTAGCACTTTGGGAAGCCGAGGTAAGTGGATTACTTGAGGTCAGGAGTTCAAGACCAGCCTGTCCAACACGGCAAAACCGTCTCTACAAAAAATATAAAAATTAGCCAGATGTGGTGATGCATGCCTGCAATCCCAGCTACTAGAGAGGCTGAGGCACGAGAATCATTTGAAGCCGGAAGGTGGAGGTTGCCATGAGCTGAGATCATACTACTGCACTCCAGCCTGGGTGACAGAGTGAGGTTCTGTCTCAAACAAAAAAACAACAAACCCAATTTATCATATCTCTCTAGCACTAATTGGAGTACAAAATCAAACAGACCAATTCCTTCTAGACTGATATTTTAGAAACTAAAATGTCAAAAATGTAATGAAATTCAGCTGGTAAAGTCAGTCTTGATATATTTGTTATATATTTTTCAGGAAAGTCTGATTGAAGAGGAAACTGGGCAGAAGAAGATTTAAATTTATTGGGCCAGAAGGAGTGACCATTACTAACATGGCTTGAGTATAATTCTGACATTGAAAATTTATAACCCATTAAATACCTGTAAATTGTGTGAATTTCAGAAATCCTTACACCAAGTTGCACATACTCCATAATAAAGTGCTGTGTTGTGAGTGAAGTGGCATACCTGGTTAAATCTTTCTCCAATTCAGAACTCCCGGGGAAGGGGTACTGTAAGCCCAAAAAAGGGAGCCCTCCAGGTGTGTATACAGGTGGCAGATGGGCGGGCAGATGAGATCAAGTGTCTGTTGTTGACAGCAGGGATCTCAGGCTCTCCAGCACACCTACCCTGCATCTGCCCACAAGCAGAATAGCCACACTACTGGTCCAGCCAGAAAAAGCTGATTCAGCTCCAGTTTCTATGGGATTATAACTTTTATCTTTGACTATACTCTACATTGAGGTGGGGCCACAGCCAAGGCTTTCTCCCACTTGGAAAGAAGTTCCCTCCCTTGATTGTCTCCAAATCCTTTGAAAGTTTAGTGGAACCCAAGTGAGACCTGGAGGTAAGGAGGAGGGGCCTCCAAGGGCTCCTAGTCCAGTGCTCCTTCTAGTCCCATGCAATCTATCCACGTGGTGTACACTGAGGGTTGGGACTGAGACCTAAAAATAATAACAGTGTTCTTCTGCTTGATCTGTTTGGTTTTAAGAAACACAGTGGAGTACACAGACTGTTGGAGACGAGACTCTTGTTCCCATGTCCCTTGGTCAGATAGCATTGCCACCATTCTTTCTCCAAAAAGACTAGGGGCAGGCTTTGTGCTAGATATGTGCACAGATATTTTTACTAACCATCGTAAGAACCTTGGATTGTAGTTAGTATTGGCTTTGCTTTAAAATGAGGAAACTGGGGCTCAGAGAGTTTAGGAGACCCAGCCATGTTTGGTTCCATGTTTACTATTCCAATATTGCCCTATGATGAGCAGCCAACTGAACTGGACTTTGGATGCTGGGTTATTTTGTCCATTGGAGCTGAAACAGGAAACTGGGGTTCATAGGTCAATGTAGATTTAGCAATGACTAATCCTCCATAAGGCCCCAGACACTATGACACTGATGTTCTCATTTAGCCGCATAACTTCCAAGTGGCTATGAGACCATTGGAAAAAAAACAAATTTCAGATAACTTGCCCAATGTCTCAGTAACAAACTGACCTGTCAAAGATCTAAGCCCTTTTCCTCTTTTAATCAAATGAACTTACCTCCCTACCCCCTACCCTGCTCCCTCAAAAAAAGGAAAGACTTATGCTAAGAAATCTGAACAGGGGTAAGAAACATCCCGTGGGGGAAAACCGCCTCTTTTTAATACAAATATTTGCTACTGCACAATGACAGATTTCCCAAATACCTCCATTGGAAGAGTCTCTAAAGTGGAATCAAATAATTTCTTCACTCTGTCTTTAATAAAATTAGGCAATGATGTGATCCACAATCTGCTTTATGAAACAAAAGCAAAACTGCAATACGTGTGAGCAAGATGAGAGGCTTCCATTAGCCAATTACCCAGTGACTACATATATAAATATATTTTAATGAAAACAGTATACTTTACAATCTTCACATTACTTAACACATTAACAAAAAGCAACACACCCACTTAACTTACACATCCTGCTTGAAGCGTCAGATTTCCTTAGCCAAAGTTTGTCTTTGGGACAGTTTCTTTAGGGCCAGCTGCAGACCTCCCTTGAATGGGATAAAAAGACATCATCCAACTGCCTGATGCTGATGTTAGAGGCTTTCAGGAGGTACCCTTGATTCTCAAATGGCCCAAATAACTAAGGGGAAGGAGGAGAGTGAAAATGGCCACTTGGAAGCTGAGCATGGTGGCTCACACCAGTTCCAGTTACTGAGGAGGCTGAGGCATAAGGATCGCTTGAGCCCATTTCGAGGCTGCAGTGAGCCATGATTGCAACACTGACTTTAGCCTGGGCAACAGAGTGAGACCCCATTTCGAAATGAAAATGGCCTCCTTATAAAATCATAAACACTTCCCTGAATCTGAAGACTCTAACTCATCAATGTAGCTTTAAGAAAAAAAAAAAATCCTAAGCCTTTTATAATAAAGGGTAGGGAAACATATCATTTAATGAGATGAGTTCTCAAATGCATATGGCTTTAAATGATCAAGTAGTAAAAAGAATGGTTCGAAAATATATCATTTTAGCAAAACTTTTAGAAGTTGCAGTAGCTTACAGATGACTAGAAAAAACCCAAGAATCACTGCATAAGATAATAGCACTTAGATCTTGACAGAGGAAGACACTTTATAGTATTTCTCAATGGGGATCCTAGAGCCAAAAGATTACCCAGATCTGTCAATTTAGTATTTAGGACCCAAATTCTGTGCTGTTTTCAAGTAGCATGATTCTTATAAATCATATGAACACAGTGAAGCATTATTGCTTCTAAAAAGCAAAGTACTGGAACACTTTTTTTTTTCTTTTTTTTTGAGATAGGGTTTCACTTTGTCACCCAGGCTGGAGTGCAGTGGCATAATTACAGCTCACTGCAGCCTTGACCTCCTGGGCTCAAGTGATTCTCCCACAGCCTCCCAAGCAGCTGGGACTACAGGCAGGCACCACTGTGCCCAGCTAATTTGTTTTTATTTTTTGTAGAGATGGGGTCTTACTCACAGCTCCTGCTGGAGGTGCAGTAGGATGATCATGGGTTACTGCAGCTTTGACTTCCCGGGCTCAAGCAATCCTCCTACCTCAGCCTCCCAAGTAGCTGGGACTATAGGCACGCAGCACTGTGCCCGGCTAATTTTTAAAATTTTTTTGTGGAATCAGGGTCAGGGTCTCACTCTGTCACCCAGGCTGGAGTACAGTGGCATGATCAGGGCTTACTGTTGCCTCTACCTCCTGGGCTTAGGCAATCCTCCTGCCTTGGCCTCCCAAAGTGCTGAGATTACAGGCTTGAGCCACAGCTCCTGGACAGAACACTTTCTTGGGGGTTAAAAATTGTAAGTTGTAAGCTCAGGACTAAACAGTGGTGCTAACTAATACAAGCGTGACTGCCCCTTTCCTCTCTCCAACTTGACCCACCACCAGCAGGGATTTTATGAAACACACTTTAAATACCAATTTCCTAAAGTCTTATTTCCTTTATGTGGTGGTTTTCCAACCTTGGTCTAGCATTGGAATAACATGGGAGGGACTTTAAAGAAATGTGGATCCCTGGATCTTACTCCCCACCCTTAGAAATTCTGATGTAATTGGTCTGGGAGTGTCCTCTCCCCAGTGATATAAACATTCAACCATTTTAGAACCAGTTCCTGTCCTTTTCATGTAAGTTATTAGATATCCCCTTTAACCTTTTTATTTCTCTCTTTACCTGTCTAAATATCTGTGGGGAATGGGTAAAGAAACAGAACCTAGGTACATTAAATGAACTGCTATCAGAAAATTGTCAGCCCAGATAGCCAAAAAAAAAAAAAAGACAGAAGGGTGAAAAGAACCAAGTGGTTTGTAATTTTTCTTATTTCTGGGCAAAGATGACTCCAGGGCCCCACAGTGCAGGTTTAACCTGATAGGACCTGTAAGGAAACAAGCCAGAAAAATGCTAGGTGTGATGTGTCATGAAAGAGGCGTGGGTAAGGAAAGACTGCAAAGTTCAGGAATGATTTCATTAACATAAGGGCAATAACAAACTAAACACACAATAAACTTTAAAATACATTTCCATTTTTAATTTAAAAAATAAATAACAGCAAATCTGAACAAAATTTTCCTACTTCAATGCACATCTTCCTAACTGTCCGTGTTTGAAACCCAGATAGCAACAAAATCATGGCAAAGGCATTTTGACAAAGTTTCGATGAACAACTCACAAAATACGGCTAATAGCAGATGAGTTTGACCATCGGATACTGCAGACTCACCTTGGCTAGATCCTAGGTGTCAGAGTGAAATCATGAATTTCCTTTTGTAGATTAGAATTGAGAGTCCAACTCTCAACCCACCCAAACAGAAACTTACCTTTTCCAATTTAATTGTAAAAGCCAGACATATCATTGAATGAAGGTATCTAAGGAAGTGATATTTATCAACTTCCCAAATGATACAGAGAAGGAAAGCATAATTATTAAAATGAACCTAAAGTCTAGATACAGTGGGCCAGGCTGGTGAAACCTGAGATTACTATGGAAATGACATTGTTTGTAAGATGTTGCACAAATTATGGTAATCTGTGTCAATATTTCAATGTGTGCTGGATTATTACTGGCATATTCGTAATTTTAATGTCCACAAATCTTTTTATCTTAACAGCCAGGGTATGGCAGGGTCAAAGCACCACTTGGGATGATAAATGGGACAAGTATAGTCCATGGACCTCAAAGCCTTTGTACAGAAAATTAGTTTCCTTCAAATCCTCCCCCTCTTTTTGTTTACCGAGAATAAAACCAGCTAAGGCTGAAGGAATTCTAAACCTCTGGTAGCTTCAAAATTAAAAAAAAAAAAAAAAAAAAGAGAGAGAGGCCCAGGAACTGACTACAAATTGACTCTTTAAAAGGTACACAATCTTTATAGCCTTGTTTTGTGGGTGGGGTTTTTCTCCCCTTTTTATTATACCCGAGAAGTATGAGAAAGGAAGCCACAAATTTGAAGGGCCTTCTAAATACCTTTCACAAAATGGCGCCATGGGCATGTGGGAACCTTCTAGGGTGCTGAAAACAGTGTATGTCTGTATCTTAGAGGCAGGGACATGGGCAGATAGCTATGTGAAAATTACCCATCTGCATGGCTAAGATTTGTGCACTTAACTGTATATGAGTTCCATCTAAATTTTAAAATAAGAAATTAGCCAGTGACCTAGGGGCAACTAGAGGAGAAGGACTCTTCCAGCTTGGAAAGAGTAAACAAAGGTAGATTGTTTTCCCAAAACCTGCTTTACATCTTGTTTTACATTATGAATTTGCAGTGTGGCTGCAGTTTTTAATGGGTTTCCCTGGCAGGAGGAAATGACTGCAATTCTGGAATCAGAGGGTTAAGGTGGAGGAGGAGGAAGCAACCCATGGCCCAGCAGTCTTATTTAGGGTTTCATTTTCATCTAGTACCACTCCCTTTCCAATGCTACAGCACACTACCGTGAACTGTCTTTGTATACTGGGGCTGTTTCCATTGAACACACTCAACCACTACATCCCAAGGGACTAGTACCATGACTGGCATTCCATAAGAACTTGATATATGTTGAATAAAACAATTCTTTAAAAAAAAAAAAAATCTTAGAGCAAGTCAAGTCACTAGAACAGAAAGAGAAAGAGAGGAAATAAAGATTTAAAAACACCTCCAACCATAAAGCAGTGTTCACAAAAGTTGTGACAATTTTAGGGCTAATTTCAATGTCTTTCAATACTCCAGAGTTCTTAGCAAGAAAAATAAAGACCAATTCTTTCTCTTTTTTCCTCTTTGCTCCTTATCTCTTATATTTAATGTAATCATGAGGTGTTTCTTTACAGTCATCCTCTTTGACTTCAGGACAGACATCAACATTACTTATGAATGTTGTCAAATGTGACTCTTCCTACCCAACAGCTTCCCTAAAAAATGAACCTTCCATCGTCCGCTGTAATCTCTTAGCCACAATACTACCTGGAATCCCTTTTGTTCAGGCAGGAGAGAGCTATTATTTCCATTAAGGTGGAAAGGAAATCATATGGAATATGTTCTATTAAAAAGAGAAGGTATCCACAGTGATGTATCCTATCTTCCCAGCCTCTGCTCAAAGACCAGGCTGTGGGACTCATTTCTACTGCTCTGGAAGGATAGCCTTGAGGTTTGGTTTTTTTGGTGATCCAGTTTATATCTTTCTATTTTAATGGCAGCCCAGAAAGTAGAGTGTGGCACACAAATCCCCTCTATCGGGTCTGCTGGGTGACTTCTCAGAAGTCGTGCCAGGCTCTAGGTAAGCCCTACATATCTTTCTGTTGCCTCCTCCTTTCCCTACAGCTTGAGTTCTTTCCATTTAAAATCCTCTTGAGTTCTTACTAAGTTTGTCTCTAGTCAAAAATATTCATGTAAAAGGCTTCAAAGGAAACCACCATTTGGAGAAGGGCTACATGTGCAGAACTAACTTGCACTCGCATTCCAAACTACTTTGGAAGAAAAAAAAAAAGTATCAGTAATGCTGTTAGAGAGTTCCAGTTCCTACTCAGGCCTAGCAGAGAAAAGCAAGGACCATCAGGTGAGTACCTCTTCCTTCCCATATTTCATCTCATTGAAACCTCACAACAACCCATGCAGGAGGCATTATCCCCGTTCTGGAAGGTGAGAAAACGAAAACTCAGATAACTTCAAATAATTTGTGTGAGTTTGCAAAGTTAATAGATGTCATAACTGGGATTTGAAACCAAATGGGTTTAATTCCACCAAATACGTTTAATTCCAAAGCCCATGATTTTTCCATGCGAGCACACTGCAGGTTCTACTGGGTGGGGGTAAAGGATAACCTTTTCCACACCCGTTCTAGAATCTGCAATACGCATTTCTTAACTAATGCCTTGGACACATCTGAGAGCTTTTTGCTTCCTTGACCCTCATGATGAACTGGTAGTTTTCTCCTAAATGGGTGGCGGTGAAACAGGAAACACAGACGATAGGCGGGCAAATGCCAGCTCTGGCAGCGGAAATGGAAATCTCTTTCTCTGTTCTCTTCTCCTTAGTGGAAAGGACTCTGGGCAACGTTGTGGGAAAAACTGCTAG
Source organism: Chlorocebus sabaeus (assembly GCF_047675955.1). Taxonomy (NCBI): domain Eukaryota; kingdom Metazoa; phylum Chordata; class Mammalia; order Primates; family Cercopithecidae; genus Chlorocebus; species Chlorocebus sabaeus. The sequence continues at coordinate 25,011,461 of NC_132911.1, read as the reverse complement.
CAAGTTTCCCCCAGTGTTGACTTTTGCATTCACAGTCAAAAAGCTTGCTGCTTTGCCACAAATATCTAAGTAGCATAGAAATACCTGGGACATTTCAAATATTGTTCCAACAGGGGGTAAATATTAAAGAGTTTGTCAGAGTTGTCTTCTAGAAGTTACCTGGGTATAGCCTAATTTAGCAAGCTGGGTTATTAGTAAGAATCTGTAGTATAATTTTCTGTGTGTAGCCTCAATGTCCTCATTTACTAAATGAGGGGGCTGGTTGGTTGATCTTTGAGGCTTCCAGCTCCAAACGTCTAAAACTTCATGTGGCTATTTGTGTATGTAATATTTGGTCACCTAAATCACTCCATTTTTTTCTTCTGAAAGGAGTACTATTAGTACCATTAGCAAGCAATCAAATTAATTCCACAATCAAGAGGAATAAATAATCAAAGAGAAATATTGCACTGTGTTCTCCAGGGTAAAATCCGGTAGCAGATGGGGCTGCTGAGTCATCCAAATGGGTTCTGGAAAAGAAGCTGCTGAATCCAGACTGGTAAGTCCCTTGTAGCCAGTGATTTGCGCTCAGAGGAGGTAATAGGACAAAAAAAAAAAAAACCGTATGTGCAAAAGGAAGAGCTTCAAAGAAGTCCATAGGGAAGGAATGACTGTGGTGCCATGAGGGTCATTAGTCAGGAGCGTGGTGAGACAGGGAGAGGGCAGCTTTCCTGTGCCACAAGAAGATGGGAGTTGGGTAGACACAAGAACTCAGGGCTCACGTTTGAGTCCATGCTCTTTCAATGACAGCCACACACACCTGAAAGCAGCCAATCTCCATTAAAAATGTGTGTTCTTTTCCTCAAAGGAGACACGATAGACATCAGAAAGATACGATTATTTCAGCTACCAAAGTCTATTTGACATCCATCTCTTCCAAGATGCGATATGGGATGGGATGGGTGTGTCCACGTGAGAAAAGTACCTAAGTCTCCAGCACGGCTTTTCATAAAGCAAAAAATCCTTCCAAGGAGATTCTACCATCAATGTGGAAGAACTTGTCCAGGCTTGAGCAGACCACCACGTCTCTGCGGTACAGGCTGACATTTAACAATGCTGAATGTGATCTCTTCTTTGAGAAATTCAGAGGCTGTGACTGATTCTGGAATTTCATGTGGACTGGAAGGGAGGTGGCATGGCCTCAAACTTCTATCAAAGAGAAGCTTTTGGAAGAACATAACCGGTTTTGAGCTGGTAAACATCATCCCAGATCAGGAAACGCAGTCAGCAGGGAGCCCCGTGGAATGAGGACACCGGCTGGAGGCCAGTTCTCAGGCAGCAGCTGTCTAAGGCACTTGGTGTTGCAGAGAGGGCAAGATCCTTACTGGGATCCAGGCTCGGAAGTAGGGATGCCAGACTTCCGAGCCTTTGGAGGTGGAGGGGGTGGTGCTTTGGCTTCTCTTCGTGCAGGCAGTGGGGGAGCGAGCTGCAGAAGCAGAAACACAAAATTAGAAGCAGGTCTTAGCTTTCTTCCTAATTCTGCCTTCTCCGCCCATTTCTCATATTCTGCTTTAGCTTCTAATTGATCTGAGTTTATCTACACAGGCTTTGCAAAGTGAAATGGAAAACTACACTGACTTGTCCTCGTTTCCCGTGAGCTGATCAGACTCAGACACACACACACACACACACACACACACACACACACTCTCTCTCTCTCTCTCTCTCTCTTTCTCGCTGCTGTATCCCCAACACTTGGGTTCCTGGCATATAGATAGGAGGCACTTAGAAGTCATTTGCTGAATGAATGAAGGAAACCCATCTAAAGTCATTTCAGAATGACTGTCCTTTACTCAGAAGTAAACTCTTCAAATGTGAAACAGAGGGCTGGGGGCAGGCAGTGGGTCACACCTGTAATCTCAGCACTTTGGAAGGCTGAGGTGGGGGGATCACTCGAGGCCAGGAGTTTGAGATCAGCCTGGGCAATACGGAGAGACTCCATTTCAACAAAAGATTAAAAAATTAGCTGTAGTCTAATTAAAAAATTAGACTACAGGCACATGCCGGTAGTCCCAGCTAACTGAGGGGCCAAAGTGGGAGAATCACTTGAGCCCAGGAGTTCAAGGCTGCAGTGAGCTATGATCGCACTATTGCACTCCAGCCTGGGTGACAGAGCCAGACCCTGCCCCTGCCCCCCCTGAAAAGGTGAACTAGAACTCATGGCTTATTTCACAGGTACCCAGGACAAGGTACAGAGAACACCTGCTCTACCTTCATCATCTGCTTGAATGTCTGTCCTTCCCATTGTAAACTTCTCTATCTCCTGTGGTTTCAGGAACGAGCCAAGGATCAACTGCAGTGACAGGTCTATGAGCAAACCTGCCCACTAAAGAGCCTGGAAAACCTGATGCTGCCTTCCCAGGAGTGGCGCTCTCTGGCCACAGTTGCCAGCTGTGATTTCCATACCTCAGTGGAGTTCCTCTGGCTGCCCTCATAGGGCTTGCTTTTTGGGGGAGGTGGAGGTGGGACAGGAGTGGCCGCGATTCCATCTGTCTGCAATGATGGGGAGCCTAGAAATGACACAAAGTGTAGGCGGGCAGAGAGAGGCACTGAGCAAGAAAGCTCATGGAAATATTGCTGGCACCATAATACCTAAGCCAACCTGGTCAACCAACTTGTGGAAGCCACATTCTGTGGTTTCTGTGGATAGAATGAAGAAGACTTCCCACCCCACATCACACACGTAATGCCCTCACCAGAAGTTTCAAGAGCTCCACAAGATGTTCTGAAGCAAAAACTTTATTTTATTTTTATTTTTATTTTTTTGAGACTCGTTCTGTCGCCTAGGCTGGAGTGCAGTGGTGCAATCTCCGCTCACTGCAAGCTCCACCTCCCGGGTTCATGCCATTCTCCTGCCTCAGCCTCCCGAGTAACTGGGACTACAGGCGCCCGCCACCACGCCTGGCTAATTTTTTGTATTTTTAGTAGAGACGAGGTTTCACTGTGTTAGCCAGGATGGTCTCGATCTCCTGACCTCGTGATCCACCCACCTCGGCCTCCCAAAGTGCTGGGATTACAGGCGTGAGCCACCGCGCCTGGCCAAAACTTTATTTTTTGTTCAGGGTTTTACTATTAAGCTGAAGATGAGAACATTTTCTGGAATGTATGGTATTATTCTGTTCTCTGATATAGCTCAAGTGCTTAGGAAAATATTCACTTCATCCCAACTGTAACTGATAATCTCTTAACTCTTGGTTGACAACTGTCTCCCATCTGGCTCTGACAGATTTATCCCTCTCCCATGCCTCTGGACTATGGGTACCCAGTTCTTCTCAAGTGTTGCGCACTGCTGGTTCCCTAAGCCAGACTATAAGCAGTAGATGGAATGGGTCTATTTCTTGTCCCTGTTCAGGTCTACCTAACCGATGGTTAGCTTGTAAGTTACTTGTTGTCTGTCTAGTCCTAGTGCAGATCTGCCTCATTTATACCTTCCCAATTATAAAACAGACACTAATGCCCTTTGGATCACTATCCAGAAAGGTTTAATGAGTCCTAGTGGCCTCCTTGCCAAACTCCAGTCTAACTGTATAATACACGAATGCTGAATTGAACCAGTTTTACAATGGCTTTACATACATTGTGGCTGGTTTAGTTACAAAATGCCCAGACGCATAAACATGCTCCATTCCCTAGTATAAAGACTATAAGGAATACAGGAAAACTTACTTAGGGTCCTGGTGGCTTTGGGAGTGAGTGGAGGTGGGCTCAAGGGCGTTGACGGAGGAGGTGAAGAACCGTGAAATGGTGATAGCCGATTATCCATCAACTGGAGACTCTTTGGCCTTTGTGCTTTTCTGGTTGGGCTCTAGGACCAGAGAGAAAAAGCAAAACATTTTCACGGTGAGGAAGGCTGAGCTCAACAACGCTCTCAACAGCCTTGTCTTCTGAGAAGACACCTGGAAAAGGACTTAACTAAAGGAGCGATTTTTAAGCTTACTACATTGTCATATGATGGGCACCACCCAACAGGCACTGACTAGAACCACTGAACCATAGATTATCTTCTGACTGGCCACAGACTGGATTCTGATCACAGTTGGGCTGCGTCATTTATGTGGGACATAAGCCATCCTGATTCTCAGGAAAAGGTGGTCTTGCCACATTTAACAACTTGATGTGGTTTATGGAAGGGAAAGTACCTTTTAAAAAACTTAAAGAAGAGACATGACAATGTTTGGATTGACTCAGGGGACAGAGTGGCGAGAACCACAGCTCTAATCAACCCATATGTTTACATTGTAGGTACAAGATCTTCACCAATGTTGATTTATAGACTCGAACTTCTCGGTATGTGCTTTCCTTACCACAATCTGCCATCTGACACTAACCCAGGCTACTGAGTCCTAAGACAAGGCGCATGCCAGCTTCAGTCTGGGAGGGGATGGTGATGTGCCCGGGTACAGGGGAGGTGGGGCAAGCCTCCAGAGATTTCTTTTTGTCTTTTTTGTTTTTTACCATCAAATCAGGTTCTGGTGCTTTCTCTGCAATGACCTGGGACTTGCTCAGACTCCAGTCTTTTCTCTTAAACTTGCTGATCCGGTTCTCGCTGTTCTCCTCTCTGAGGGACAGATCTTCAACTCTGGCACCTGACGAGGCCCTGCGCTCCAAAAGTGGCTCCAGGATCGAGCTATTGGCCAGGAACAAGGACAGACATCACAAACACTGATCACCTTGCAATCAAAATTCACTATGAAAGTACCAGCAGTTATGACTCTTTAGCCTACATTATTTATTTTATTTTATTTTTTTTTGAGACAGGGTCTTTCTCCCATCATTCAGGCTGGAGTGCAGTGCTGCGATCACAGCTCACTATAACCTTGACTTCTGAGTGGCTGGGGCTACAGGTGTGTACCACCATGCCTGGCTAAATTTTGTGTTTTTTTAGTAGGGATGGGGTTTCACCATGTTGCCCAGGCTGATCTCAAACTCCTGGGCTCAAGTGATCCTTCTACCTCAGCCCTCCCAAAGTGCTAAGGCTAGAGGCATGAGCCACCATGCCTGGCCTCCTCAACCTACTCTTGACTTATGACTTCACTCTCAGATTCTAAATCTAAATTTTCAATTACAACCGAACAAACATCTCAAGGTGTTAATGCACAGAAACAAGACCATCAGGTGACTGGACGAAAATATGAGTGAGTATGTTATTCCAGGAAGAGAAGGTATTAATTCAATGTATAGGCAAAGACAGAATGTTTAAGAGATTCAACAGGCAGTTTTATGTAGTGGGTAACAGCACAACTCTGGAGCCAGATAGCCTGTGTTCAAATCCTACCCACAAACTACATACTACTAGAATGTAGTAATCTAAATCCCAGCACTTCTAAGAATGCATGCTAATAGGAAAGCTACATATACAAATATGTTTGCTACAGTTTTTAATAAAAATATATTTTATACTGATACAAGTTACATATTTTTGTATTAAAATATATAATGAAGTTTTATGGTTGTTTAGAAAGAATGATGCAGCTTAAATATTCTATAGTAGGAGAAGAATTAATCATGGCACATTTGTATGATGCAATGTCTATTGCCATAAAAAATGATGGTAAAAGCTGACAATAAAGAGGACACGGCCGGGCATGGTGGCTCACGTCTGTAATCCCACCACTTTGAGAGGCCGAGGTGGGCAGATCATGAGGTCAGGAGTTCGAGACCAGTCTGGCCAATATGGTGAAACTCCTTTTCTACCAAAAATACAAAAATTCACCAGGCGTGGTGGTGGGTGCCTGTAGTCCCAGCTACTCGGGAGGCTGAGGCAGGAGAATCGCTTGAACCCAGGAGGCAGAGGTTGCAATGAGCCGAGATTGCACCACTGCACTCCAGCCTGGGCAACAAAGGGAGACTCCGTCTCAAAAAAAATACATACATAAATAAAGATTACACAGCAACATGAAAAGTGATTATAATAATAAGATGAGAAGGAACAGCAAAGTACCAAACTATATCTATGCTATAATTGGAGCTATGTAAAGATATCTATTTCAATGGAAAAGGATGTATAATTTAAGAAATACTACATATTTGATTTCCAGGTAGGGTGGCATTCAGGAAGGTTATTTTTATGATGTAATTATTGTATTATGGAATTAAACATTTGTGAAAAAATGGTGAGTCAACTGATAACTTACAGTCAACACTATTTTAAATACTTAATGATGTATAAATATTCATCACCTGTATTAAATTAAGCAGTAGGTCACAAAATGACAGATGCAATGCTTTTCCACTTGTATAAAAAATAAACATACTTTTTTTGGTATTATATAACTGAACTTTAACAGTGGTTATCTTTGAGTGATAAAGTAATAAAGCATTGTTTTCTTTTAAAAGTTTCCAGTACTTGGCCAGGCGCTGTGGCTCACGCCTGTAATCCCAGCACTTTGGGAGCCCGAGATGGGTGGATCACAAGGTCAGGAGATCGAGACCATCCTGGCTAACAGGGTGAAACCCTGTCTCTACTAAAAATACAAAACATTAGCCAGGCGTGGTGGCGGGTGCTTGTAGTCCCAGCTACTCGGGAAGCTGAGGCAGGAGAATGGCGTAAATAAACCTGGGAGGCGGAGTTTGCAGTGAGGGGAGATCACGCCACTGCACTCCAGCCTGGGCGACAGAGCAAGACTCCGTCTCAAAAAAATAAATAAATAAAAATAAAGAAAAGTTTCCAGTACTTTAGCAATATATTATTTAAAAATAGTAATCTTAGCAGAAAGAACATGACTATAAATTAACTCCTTTCAAATATTTTAAATTTGAACATATGGAAAGGCATTTTATGTTCTTGGCAAGGAAGCCTCGGCATCAAAAAGCCATCAGTCTTCCTAAAGTTAGTCCATACATGTAACATGATCCTAATAAAAATAGCAACAGGATTCTAGACAAGTTAATCCAACAGTGAGCAATGAGCAACACTAGCCAGATTAAATTCTGAAAAGGAGTATTAGGAAATAAAAAATGTTTTCTATCTATAATAATTAAGATTGCATAGCACTGATACATGAGTAGACAGGTAAATCCAAGAAATAGAAAAAAAGAAAGTCCACAGACTAAAGAGTATGTGGAAATTTGATTTTTTATAAGATTTACATTTCAAAAAAAATGACGTGTTCACTAAATGTTATAAGAAGAATTGAGTAGCCATTCGGAAATAAAAATGTTGGCTCCATACCTAACATCTTATATTAGAATAAATTCTAAAGGATTACAGACAAAATTGTGAATAATGAAACCCTAAAAGTCAATGAAAAAAACAGTACCTTTTTTTGTTATCTTAGAGTGGGAAAGGCCTTTAACTGTGAAATAAAATCCAGAAGCCATAAAATAAAAGATTGATTATATGACTACATAAAAAAATCAGTGCAACTCAATAAAAAATTAGAAGCAACAAATTAGAAGTCAGAAGATAAAGGAGAAATTAGGAGAAAACATTTCAACTCATTTCACAGACAAAGGGCCAACAATTCAACAGAAAAATGTATTTGACCACAGGTCACAGAAAATAAAACATAAACAAATGAAAAGATGTTCAACTTCAGGCAAAATGAGAAATAAACAAAAACCAAAAAACAAACAAAACACTATACAAGAAAATATTTTCCAACTATCAGATTGGTAAAATTTAAAAAGACTAAGAGTACAGTTTGGTCGTTAGGGTATAAGTAACTAGGCATTCCTGTGTGTTGCTGGTGGGAGTGTAAACTGGTATAATCTTTATGGAAGTCAGTTTAGGAATAATTTTCAAAATTGCAAATATATATCTTTGACAGAGCAATTTCACATATGGGATTTTTCCCATATTGATATAGTTGTATATGTACAAAATAACTTGTGTTTAAGGTTATTCATTGTCACACTGAAGGAACAGTAATAAGACTGAAAGCAACTGAATGAACACCAGTAAGCACTGGTAGAAATATACAGGATGAATATCCCTAATCCCAAAATCCAAAATCCAAAATGCTCCAAAATGTGACACATTTGAATGCTGACATGACGCTCAAAGGAGATGCTTCCTGGAACTTTTCAGATTTGGGGTTTTTGGATTAGGGATGCTGAACTGGTATAATGCAAATATCCAAAAATACTAAAACATTCCAAAACTCAAAACACTTCTGGCCCCAAGCATTCTGGATGAGGAATACTCAATCTGTATCATGCCACATACATACAATGAGATATATCTATAGCTACAGAAAGCATAAAGAGGGGACTTTTTATGTTCTGAAATGGAATGAGTTTCAAGATATAATAGTAAATGAAAAAAGCAAAGTAAATTCTACCATTCATATAAAAAAAGTGTGGGGAAGAAGATATAATTAGACAGTGTTTGTGAACCTATAAAGAGTGGCCATGGGGGTACCAAGAACCTGAATGTTAGTATCATTTGGCTCTGTGGGTGGGGGTACTGCAGGGATTCTACTGTAGTGGGAAGTCTGGGAATAAAGGGAGATTTTTTGTGATATATCATTTGGTACTTTTGGAATTTCATGTCATGTGATTATGAAACCTATTCATAATATAAAAATTTATTTTTTAAAACGGAAATGATGAAAAAATAGGTAATGACTATAGGTATGTAATAGTGTGGTATTGTGGGTGATTTTTTTTGTCATTTTTCATTTTTAGTAACTGTTGGTATTATTTTGGTAATCTGACATTCCTCATGAGGAAGATAATGGGAATGACCCAAAGGCTATTGTTCTCAAAGGAGTGATGCGTGGCTAAAGGCAAAATCATTAAGGCGTTACCCCACCCTTCCTGCAGATGAAAGATCAAACCCTTACCCATCAGATCCCGGTCTGGAAGGAGCATTGTCAGATGAGTTTGAAGAGGTGGAAACCACAGAGGACGTGACTGAGGTGATGGACAGCCTCCGCAGAGTGGAAGACATGATGTAGGGCAGCACAATAGACCCCGTGCGGCTTTGCTTCCTCTCCCTCAAGTTGGGTGGCTGAAAACATATGACTCCACATGGTTAGCGGGCCTGGAATCCAGCCCCTATGAACTTGCCCAGCTGCCCTGTTTGCTTGTGGCTAACCAGTACCCATCCATATTGGCTGGCACCCCATTCTGATTGGTTGGTGCCTGTGCTGCCTCTATTGTTAAATATTGCACATACTGATATTGTTAGCTATAGGTACAACTTAGATTAAACCTCCCTGATTCTAAGACTAGAGACAAAGTTGTCATAATTTTCTTCTACCTACATGAGAAAGGAAGAAATTAAGATGTGCCTCACACTCTCCAGTAAATAGCAAAACCTTCTGTCTGCTTCCCCAGCTTAGCTTCTTTCAGTCTTTTAAAACATGGAATATTGGGGTAAGAGAAAATTTTTAGATTGACACTGTAGATGTGCAGCTTAACCTGGTGAATCCTACATTCTCTAGAAATGTCACCAGTAGGATTACCCCTAGATGCCACCATATGAAACTGACTCACTAATACTGGCCTAATTCTAACAATGACTAAGCTCATTAAATCCAAGACATAGTCTTAGCTGTCTAGGAATGTGTGTGCAAAGGACAAATGCTCCTAGAAAAACTCTTAAGTAGCAGCAGGTTAGGAGGCACAATCTTAGGAAGATGGCAGGACTGAACACTTAATGGCTGAAAGACACGGTCAAAAAGATACCCTGGAGGAAACTGTACTGAAGGTGGGCAGACAGGAATGGGGGAGAAAAGAACATGAGAAGAAACTCAGAGCTTTGGTTTGAGGAAATAATGTGAAAATAAGGGGTTTAAGAATAAGACCATTAAAGGGCTGGGCATGCTGGCTCACACCTGTAATCCTGGCATTTTGGGAGGCTGAGGCAGGAGGATCGCTTGAGTCCAGGAGTTGGAGGCCAGCCTGGGCAACATAGCGAGACCTTATCTCTACAAAAAAGTTTTAAAAATTAGCTGGGTGTGGGCTGGGCACAGTGGCTCACACCTGTAATCCCAGCACTTTGGGAGGCCGAGGCATGCAGATCACAAGGTCAGGAGATTGAGACCATCCTGGCTAACATGGTGAAACCCCATCTCTACTAAAAATACAAAAAATTAGCCAGGCATGGGGACGGGCACCTGTAGTCTCAGCTACTCGGGAGGCTAAGGCAGGAGAATGGCGTGAACCTGGGAGGCGGAGCTTGCAGTGAGCTGAGATCGTGCCACTGCACTCCAGCCTGGGCAACAGAGCCAGACTCTGTCTCAAAATAAATAAATAAATAAATAATTAAAAATAACTAGCTGGCTGTGGTGGAGCACACCTGTAGTTCCAGCTACTCAGGAGGCTCAGGTAGGAGGATGGCTTGAGCCTGGGAAGTCAAGGCTGCAGTGAGCTGTGATCATGCACTGCACTTCAGCCTGGGTGACAAAGAGAGATCCTGTCTCAAAAAGAAAAACAAAACAAAAAGAATAAGACCATTAAAAAGAACAGGATGAATTCAAAGAAAAAAATGCAGATAAGTACAGCTAGAATGTATTACACCATCACCTGCTGGAGAGAAAAGGTTAGTACATGCGCTATCCACTGAACTGCTCAGGAGGAGAAAAGAAAATTGTAGCTGTGAGGAACTCAACAATTATGAAAGCAGCTACATACATATGAAATGTAATTCACAATTCTTTCTTCCCTTCAAAGGCGGGAAAACTGTACACTTTTCATCAAAATAGATACTATTTCTAAGATCAGGAAAAAATATAAGAATTTGGCCAGATAGGACAAGACTAACCAGTGTCTAGGATTCAGAAAACTTTGGGTTATTTTGGGTTTTTTTGTTTGTTTGTTTGTTTTGAGATAGAGTCTCACTCTGTCGCCCAGGCGGGAGTGTACTACCGTGATCTCGGCTCACTGAAATCTCCCCCTCCTGGGTACAAGCAATTATCTTGCGTCAGCCTCCTGAGTAGCTGGGACTACAGGTGCCCGCCATTATGCTCAGCTAATTTTTTTTGTATTTTTAGTAGAGATGGGGTTTCACCATGTTGGCCAGGCTGGTCTCGAACTCCCGACCACAAGTGATCAGCCCTCCTTGGCCTCCCAAAGTGCTGGGATTACAGCCGTGAGCCACTACACCTGGCCTGATTTCTAGTACAGTGGTTCTCAAAGTGTTGTCCCCAGACCAGCGGCATCAATATCACCTGGGAACTTCTTAGAATTACAAATACTTGGGCCCCACCCCCAGATCTATGGAATCAAAAACTCCGGGGTTATGATGGCTCAGCCATCTGTATCTTCACAATCCCTCTGGGTGGTTCTGATAGTTGTTCAAGTTGGAGAACCTCTGTCCAGCACAAGGACTGTTCACGGTCACCAAGAGGGGAACACGCTCTCTCCCACCAGCCCCACTATTTCCATGTCATAGCTGAGGTATTACAACTCACTTGGCATCTGAAAAACGAATCAGTGTCATAAAAGGTCACGGAGCCTAGGAGAAGGCGTGAAGGCCACTTAGATCACGCTTACCAGTGTTATAACCCCATAGTGCTTTTCTACTTTCTCCTTGAGTTCCCGGAAGCAAGAAGATAACCGCTCATGCAGCGGCTTCAGCTGCTCTGTCAGTTTCTCCCCATGGATGCGGATCCCTTCTGTTAGCAGAGGCATCTGGAAAAAAGGGCAAAAAAGGAGTGACACGTGCTTCAGGAAGAGGGATCGTTTTGATTTGGTTGGGGAAGGCGGGGAAGGGAGGGATGGGGTGGAAAGGTATACTGGTAGACACAGTACTGGACAACAGGAAGGCCACTTCTCAGTGCAGGGCTTGTGGACTGGATGGGCTTTGGTCAATGATATGAGAAAATGTGCACACCAAGAATACAGGTTAGCCCTAAACTGGGGAAGGGCTGTGGGATGAGGCAAATCTAACAGAGCCCTAGGGCACTTCCATGGATGAGCAACTGATAGGTTTAAGTCTTAGACCGAATTTGGTAGTGATGTGTTCTACCGCTGCCCACTGAAGTCTTGAGAGAAAAAAAATGAGGCCCGCATCTCTTAGCTGGAAATGCATGCCAGGAAACCAACGGATTTTTTTTTTTTTTTTTGAGATGGAGTCTCGCTCTGTTGCCCATGCTGGAGTGCTGTGGTGTGATCTCAGCTCACTGCAACCTCTGCCTCACGGGTTCAAATGATTCTCCTGCCTCAGCCTCCTGAGTAGCTGGGATTACAGGCATGTACCACCATGCCTGGCTAATTTTGTATTTTTAGTAGAGATGGGGTTTCACCATGTTGGCCAGGTTGGTCTGAAATTCCTGACTTCAGGTGATCCACCCACTTCGGCCTCCCAAAGTGCTGGGATTACAGGCATGAGCCACTGTGTCCGGCCCCAACTGATGAACTTTGATCTCAGCTTTAAGAGGGCTCTGTCAACCCTGGGCAGTGTAACTGCCGGCCAAGGAAACAAATACATAGACAGGTGGTGGTTCCATAAGGGTTAAAAAAGAAAGAAAAGTAACCCTGAGTGGGCTTGTAGACTTAAGCCCTGGAGAATCAAGGGGGTCCTACACTGTGTCCTCCCCAGGAGTGTAGAGGAAAGATGTCCTATACCTGTAATGCTATTAGTCGCTTTAGCAGCTCAACCTTCTCCTGGTCTTCAGGATGCTCCTGCAAGTACTTTTCTGTAAAGAAAGCCTAAAAGCAGAACATATGCAAGTATTAATTAGAACACATTCCTGTCTGTGCAGGAAAGCCTGGAAGGGTGAAGCATGTGTCCTGTGCTGAAGAACCAGGTGTGTCTAACTAAAAATGCATCCCTTTCCTGGGATAGCGCTTATACTATGTTGGGCAATGCAAAAAAGTATGTGCTATTGTGTGGTCTTTCCTTTATTAGCAAATTCTTAGCAAGACTACATTCTTGACAGTCACCAGCCCACCACACACACACACACACACCCCCACCAAATAATCATCATCAACAAAGCAAAATGTCATTCATTAAAATAACTTTCCCAAAGAACAAAGCAAAGGCGAAATGGCAATATCTCAAGGCTAACCATTAAATTAAGTGTACAGATATTATAAGGGAAAGAGTAAAAAGTTTAAAAACAGGAGATGGAGGTGATAGGGTTTCTGCTCTTCCCGTGGTATTGGCTATATCACGCTTTTTTCCTACATTCAGTGAAAGTTAGTATCTGCACTTTCTTACTAATCCCCTATCCTAAATGCTATTTTAAAAAGAAAGTGAGATATAGATGTGAAGACATTTCAAAAATATTAAATTCTGGTTGCCCTTATTATTACATATCAGCACCATGATTATCAGTAAACACTCATGACCCCCCAGCTAAGTCCCTGTAACAGGTAAATAAGACCCAAACTTAAATTCCAAACACAGGCCTTATATAGGGTACTGCTTTAAAGATAGAATTCATCAGGAAAGAGAAACAGAAGTTCGCATCAAACGTTTCCGACAGGGTCGAAAATAGGAGTGACATCTTTTCTTCCCAGACCTTAACATTCATTTCTGAAAGTGCTTTCAAAGACCAGCCTTCAGATTCCCCTTCAGTCTTCTGCTTTAATGCCATGAAAGCCAAACTCCCATTACATAAAACCAAGAGCTCCTGGAACTACAGGACAGACTTACAAAAGTGAATGGCCCATTTTGGGTGCCAAACAAAGTATGAGCAAAGCCTACCTTGCAAGCAGACATCAAGGGTTGACTTATGTCCCCCCAAATTTCCTATGTTGAAGTCCTAATGCCTGGTACCTCAGAATGTGACCCTATTTGGAAGCAGGGCTGTTGCAGATTTAATGAGTTAAGAGGAGGTCATACATACTGGAGTAGGATGGGCCCTTAAGCCCGTATGACTGATGTCCTTATAAAAAGGGGAAATTCGGAGACAGAAGTGCAAACACTGGGAGAACACTATGTGAAGAGATGCAAGAAGATGGCCATCGACAAGCCACGGAGGAGCAGCCTCAAGTCACAGAGCACCAAGAAGACACCAGAAGCCAGGAGGAGAGACATGGAACGTTCTTTCACACATCCTTGCAAGGAACCAACACTGTGACACCTTGATTTCAGACTTCTTGCTCAGTGAAACAAGTGAAACAAGAAGTTTTTGTTGTTTTAAGCCACCCAGTTTGGAGAACTTTGTTACAGCAGCCCTAGCAAACTAATACAACAGTGAATATGAATATATATGGAACAATTACCACAAAAAGCAGCATGACAATATAATACATTAGCAAAACAGCTCGTTCTAGCCAGGATCGTATTTACAGGGACTGTCAGCATAAATGAAAAAGGAGTATTTACTTAAGTTTTCACTGACTTTTACCTTTCAAATACAAGCACTTGAAATTTTTGAAAGTTATAACAATTTTTTTTTTGGCTAAATGGTAGGACACATGGAAGTTCCCAAAGTATTGGTTAGATCAGGGAACGCTGGAGCAGAGTGCCCTGAAATTCATTTTTCTAGCAGAGTTCTGCCTCCGAACAGAAAGGGGAGATAAACTACAGCACACAGATCCTGTGCTCTTATCACTTTGGCAATGAATAAAGAGCTGGATTGGAATAGTTCACCTACATCAAACATGTAATGATGGGCTTCCCACCTGATTGCAATACATCATGGTGATTAACAAGTTTACTTTTTTCTTACTTTTAGAAATGTGCAGTCATACATATTAACTCAATGAATACATTAGTATTTTAAGCCAAAGGTCCTGAAATGTATGTACATATGTATGTATTTATCCTTGCTTTTCGTTCATTTTAATTAGAACACTGTTACACTGGAAAAACTTCATATGACATTACGTATCATTCACAGATATTGGCGTATATAAATCTGTGATTGGGGGTATTCTGTAAAAATTAATACTTGGAAAAAATACACGAAGATTAGTACCAATGAGTACATATGAAAAAGTACACACTGAAAGCATCAGAGTATTTAAAAAGTAGTGTATATTAGATCCTATTTTCATATGGACTGCCATTGTAACACTGGATATTATTACAGCTCCTAACATGGACAAACTAGAATTTGTCTCTGGTGTTGAGCCTTTCCCAGCTGCTGAATATAATAAGGCTAGAGAAGGCTGAGAGGCTGAGAAAAAGGACAAGAAAGAAGATGATTATAGTGGCAGCCAGAGCATAGACGTCACCATCCATGAAGAACATTCCAATTACACCGTCTGCTCCAAGTAGGCGGGCGGAGGCAGGAAGAAAACCAACACTGGTGAAGCCTCAACTCTATGCCAAGCACTGTCTGATGTTTCTTCTATACAGGAGGTCTCCCTTAATCTTCCCATCCATCCTGTGATCTATCTTGTAAGTCAGATATTTTTCTGTTCTTTTTTTTTTTTAAGATGGAGTGTTGTTCTGTCACCCAGGCTTGGAGTTCAGTGGTGCAATCTTGGTTCACTGCAGCCTTTGCCTCCCGGGTTCAAGCAATTCTCATGCCTCAGTCTCGCCAGTACCCGAGATTACAGGCGCCCGCCATGATGCCCAGTTAATTTTTAAAAATATTTTTATTAGAGACAGGGTTTCACCAAGTTTGCCAGGCTGGTCTTGATCTCCTGGCCTCGGGTGATTCTCCTGCCTTGGCTTCCCAAAGTGCTGGGATTACAGGCATGAACCAATGTGCCTGGCCAAGTTAGGCATTCTTCTCACTTTGCAGACATATGGAGCTCAGAGAGGTGAAGCATGTTGCCAGGAGCACACAGTGGCCAATGGGAAGCCAGAATTGAGTCCTGGGAGCAACTAAGTGCAAAGTTCCTGCTCTTCCCAGGACACACACACACACACACACACACACACACACACGGACACACACACGGACACAAGAGTGCCACACAGTAAATGTCGCTCACCCTTTCCCTCTGGCTCCTTTAATTTCTACCCACTCTCCCCGCGGCTCCACAGGGGTGTCCTTGCCAAATGGTGATTTAGATCCAAATGGTTTATATTCAAAAAATATTTAGCCACTGAAAACATACCACAGCAATGAAAAATTCTGCCACCATTAATTATACTTAACATACACTGAATCCATGATGTGTATTTTAAATGCTGTTACATCCTAAACCTATGCCATGGATTAAACTGTGCTGAGTACTGCTTTCATGTCTCAACTAAGAATACTTAGTTGAACTAATTTAATTGTAGAGTCAGGGCCATCAGTTGTCCATACAACCTCTGGCACACCAAGTCAGGCGGGGCTCCTAGAAGCTAATTCTGCCGCCCAGGTTGGAGTGCAGTGGCCCAATCTCGGCTTACTGCAACCTTTGCCTCCAGGGTTAAAAGTGATTCTCGTGCCTCAGCCTCCTGAGTAGCTCAGACTACAGGTGCGCACCACCATGCCTGGCTAATTTTTGTATTTTTGGTAGAGATGGGGTATCACCATGTTGGCCAAGATGGTCTTGAGCTCCTGACCTCAAGTGATCCACTCACCTCGGCCTCCCTAAGTCCTGGGATTACAGGTGTGAACCACTGGGTCCGGCCCCTAGAAGCTAATTCTAAAGAGAGTGTGGCTCTGCCATCCCCAGAGATGCTGCTCCATTTCCAGTGCATCCTGGGTTCCGGGGTCCACCCATTAGCGTGTATAACCCTCAGGGGAGACAGAATAACAGGTGCTTTGACCAGAGGCATGTTGGTTTTTTTTCCGTGACGCTTTACTAGGCAATGTACTATACCAGCTGGGTTGCAGACAGTCTCTAAGAAGTCAGGGACAATCGTTTCATTCACTTTACTTGCCAGAAGGGAAAGTGAACATTTCTTAGAGCAGCTGTAGGAAATGAATTTGTCGGTGGCAGATGGCACAGAGGAAGGCACACAGACACCCAGGTCTGTGAATCCCTAGGGGGTTCTGGGACCAAGCGAACCTTTTCATAGTTGGAGAAGCCCCCCATGACAGCCGGGTCCACGATGCCACTGAGCAGCATGGAGAGGGGGTGCACAGAGAGGGACCGGTCCCAGGCGTGCTGCTGAACACAGTTGCTGATCCTCTCATTGGTCAGCTCCATGGTTTCGATGGCATTCTCCAGAGGACTGATCTCCTCCTGAGTGACAGAGCACATGGAAGAAAAAGGACACTTGTCAGCTCCAAGTAAAGAGTGAAAAAAGTTTAACTCTTCCCTTGAAGAGGTATAAAATATCCACAAGCTACAGAAAAGGGAAGATTTGCTTGTCAAGGTTAGTCTTATAGCAGGGGTCCCAAAACCCCAGGCCAGTATCCGTCCGTGGCCTATTAGGAAACAGGCCACACAACCAGAGGTGAGCAGCAGGTAAGTGAGGGAAGCCTCATCTGTATTTACAGCCATTCCCCATCACTCGCATTACGACCTGAGCTCCGTCTGCTGTCAGATCAGTGGTGGTATTAGATTTTCATAGCAGTGCAAACTCTATCATGAACTGTACATGCGAGGGCTCTCACTAGGTTGCACCCATCTTATGAGAATCTAATGCCTGATGATCTGTCACTGTCTCCCATCACCTCTAGAAGGGACTCTCTAGTTGTGGGAAAACGAGTTCAGAGCTCCCACTGATTCCACATGATAATTATTTCATTATGTATTACAATATACTAGTAATACAAATACAGTGCACAATAAATGTAATGTGCTTGAATCACCCCCAAACCATCCCCTATCACCCAATACCCCCGACCTTCCCACTCCAGGTCCACAGAAAAACTGTCTTCCAGGAAAGCAGTCCCTGTGTCAAAAAGATTGGGGACTGCTAGCTTATAAGGACACCACCATTTTTTGGAATAGTGGTAAGATACAAAATAAGCTATTTAAAATCTCCTTACAAAGTAGAATGATGACTTACACATGGGAGCCATGGTAATGATTATTCCATGGATGAAACGTCTACAGAAAATTTGAGAAGAAAAGAACTGGACCTATAGTAAGAATCATTTCCTAGGCAACACTTCCTTGGAGACTTTGGAGAAGATCAATGACAAGAGAATGGCAGGATATCAGATCTGAGTCACTTCTGCGCCACCAAGAATGTCCACTGGCTAAATGTTTGATGCTTCCTCCATGAAAGGAGGTAAGTGATCTTGAAGGCCATGCATTCGGACCATACATAGTATGAATTCTATGGTTATCAGACATCAGAAATAATCAGATGTATTAGAATATACAGGCTGAATTTTGAATGAAAAGAAAATGAGACACAGTACAGATTCAGAGAGTTCTTCCTATGGAAATGTCTACAAAATCAGGTTTCAAAAAAAAAAAATAGCTCCTTCTTCATTTTACCTATTATCAGTCAACATGACCTCCTATTCCAGACTTGATTCCAAAAGTCTCCATCCAGGAATCATATCCATAACTGAGGAATAATGTCTAAATTTTTTTTTCTTTTAGAGACAGGGTGTCACTCAGTTGACCAGACTGGAGTGCAGCAGTGCAATTATTCATAGCTCACTGCAACCTCCAACTCCTGGGCTCAAGCCATCTTCTTGCCTCAGCCTCCTAAGTAGCTAGGATGACAGGCACAAGCCACCACACACAGCTTTTCTTTTTGTAGGGGTGGGGGTCTTGCTATATTGCCCAGGGTGGTCTTGAACTCCTGAGTTCAAGTGATCCTCCCACCTTGGCCTCCCAAAGTTCAGGGATTACAGGCATGAGCCACTGTACCTAGCTATGACTTATAACACATTGAACTTCAGTTCAGATTTGTTCAAGAAACATTTCTTGAATGCCTACTTTAGGTTAAGTGTCATGCTATGCACCACAGATACAAAAGTGATTAAGATGTATGTACCTCATGGCTCGGAGGAGCTGATGGTGTTAGTGGGGTCTCAGGACATGTAAACATGGTAGGTTAGAAACACGCCCAGGGTGCCACAGGGGACAGACAAAAGGCAGGTCACCCAATTTGGATGTTCCAGAGATGGATTCATTGAGAAGCTGGTGCCTAAACTGAACCTTGATGGGAGTTATTTAGGTGCAGAAATTGCAAGAGTGTGTTTCAGGCAGAGAAAACGATCCAATGTCACGGAGAACTGAAATTAGCACGGGATGAGCAGTACGGTTCCAATAGATTGCCTAGGAGATGAGGCAGAAGAGTTAGGCCATGTGTGTGTGTGCTAAGGAGGGCAGGCTTTATACTCCAGGTACTTGGGGCCATGGAAGGGCTTTAAGCATGAGAATGGACAAAATGGTGAGATTTCCTTAATGGAATTCCCACTGAGGCAGTGAGGTAACTGGATCTGAGAAGGCCATGAATGGCAGGCAGGCCAATGAGGAGGTGGGAAATAAAACAGATTTAATCAATACTAAACAGGTAAAATAGCAGCTTTTGGGAGAGATGAAGAGGGAGGAGTCTAGGGTGATTGGGGATGTGATTAGCAGAGAATAAAAGAAGAGAACAGGCTTTGGGAGGGAAGATGTAATTGACAGGAAACTCCAAGCGGCATTCCAAAAATGTTTCTGGGTGCTGGGAGGATCGCTGAGCGGACACCACTGCTCTGGACATAAAAGAGTCATTCACTGTGAGTGACCTTTAGGGCTGGTGTTGTCACATCAGTTTTACAAAGGAGCTCTATTACACAAGCATGCCTTTTATTTCTCTTTTGAAAAACAAAGTTGGCCAGAGGAGGCTGGCCAAGCTGGTGTGAACTGCAGAGGGAATTCAACAAAGGCTGTTATTATATTTGGAGACAGAAAGTTTTTTTCTAAGTGCCAATTTCAAATGACTCACTGTTGAAATCTGTTTGACTTCAAACCACTTGAGAATCCCAGGAAAGGTATATGCAGTCGTATACGTGGTCCGTTCAATCCACATCGTCTGGTGGCAAGAAGGAAAACATGAAATGTTGGTCAATTCCCAGGAGGAAAACATGAAATGTTCGTCAATTCCCAGGGAAAATAGCAAAACTCCCTGGGGTTCAGTTAAGTGAGATTCTATTCTCAAATGCCTCGTAGGGAATAAGCCAAATTTTCTCATAAAATTCAAGGATCCTGGATGTTTAAAGCTGAAAGGGATCATCTACTTGGGACTTCTCACCCTACAGAGGGAAATGTGAGGTCTAGAGAGGTACGACTAGCCCAAGGTCATTATGAGCAGCAGGCCCAGGAAGAGTCCAGATTCTGGACTCCTAGTCAAGCATTTTCCATAGAGATGACAGCTGGCTGTCTAGGTAATTAGCACTTGCTGTCTAGGTAATTAGCAGGTGAAGCCTCTATTCCCAGGGGTGCCATCGTTTCTCCTGTGGAAGCTGGTTAGGTAGGTGGAAGACCTCCACCTGGGATGCCAATTTTACCTTTTTTTTTTTTGAGACAGAGTTTCGCTGTCACCCATGCTGGAGTGCAGTGGCGCGATCTCGGCTCACTGCAACCTCTGCCTCCTGGGTTCAAGCAATTCTCCTGCCTCAGCCTCCCAAGTAGCTGGGACTACAGGCGCCCGCCACCATGCCTGGCTAATTTTTTGTATTTTTAGTAGAGATGGGGTTTCACTGTGTTAGCCAGAATGGTCTCGATCTCCTGACTTCATGATCCGCTGGCCTCGGCCTCTCAAAATGCTGGGATTACAGGTGTGAGCCACTGTGCTCAGCCTATCAATTTTACCTCTTAAAGGACAAAAGGGGTGAACTCACAGCAAATTCGTTGTCTGGATCCTTTTCTCCTTTCCGGAACGGCCGGGAGTATCTGAACTGCTGCACTTCATTGGCTCTGTAGTAGCTGGAGAAGGACAAAGCAATGCTGTATTTTCTCTCTTAGAACAACCACTCCTCGACTTGACTTCAACAAAACCTATAACACATCTGCCTGGTCTGAGTTTTATCCACTAAGCTATCTCATAATCAATAATGCCTCCACATGAAGGCCTGAGAAAGTGCACAATTTGATTTTATTTCACACCTTACTTTTATATTACTTAGGAATTTATTTCACAGCACACAATTTTATTTATTTATTTTATTTATATTTATTTATTTATTTATTCATTTTGAGTCAGAGTCTCACTCTGTCACCCAGGCTGGAGTGCAGTGGCGCAATCTTGGCTCACTGCAGCCTGCACTTTCCAGGTTCGAGTGATTCTCTTACCTCAGCCTCCCGAGTAGCTGAGATTACAGGCATGCACCACCACGCCTGGCTAAATTTTTTATATTTTTAGTACAGATGGGGTTTCACCATATTGGCCAGGCTACTCTTAAACTCCTGACCTCAAGTGATCCACCTGCCTCAGCCTCCCAAAGTCACAGCACACAATTTTAAAAGGTATATGTGGCCAGGTGTGGTGGCTCACACTGTAATCCCATCAGTTTGGGAGGCAGAGGTGGGAAGATCACTTGAACTCAAGACCAGCCAACCTGGGCAGCACAGCAAGATCCCATACACACACACACACACACACACACACACACACACACACACAGCCAGGTGTGGTGGTGTATGTCCTGGCTACTCAGGAGGCTGAGGTGGGAGGGAGGGTCTCTTGAGCCCAGGAGTTTAAAGTTGCAGTGAGCTATGATTGTGCCACTGCATACCAGCCTAGTTGACAGCAAGACCCTTTCTCTTAGTGGGCAGACTGCCTGAGCTCAGGAATTTGAGACCAGCCTGGGCAACACGGTGAAACCCCATCTCTACTAAAATACAAAAAATTAGCCAGGCGTGGCGGCATGCGCCTGTAATCCCAGCTACTCGGGAGGCTGAGGCAGGAGAATTGCTTGAACAATCACACCACTGTACTCCAGCCTGGGTGACAGAGCAAGACTCCGTCTCAAAAAAAAAGGTATATGCACTCACACATACGTTTGTGATCTCATTAGTCTAGTTTTATAACAGTTCTATCAACACCATCAGCATTCGGCTCTTCAAGACAAGGAATGAGCCCCTCCATCACTGGGGACCAGCCACTCCTCTGTGATGCTTTTGGGTGAAAATAAAAGCTCAGGGATCTGAAACCCAGGCATGAAATTTCTGATTTTCCTCTGCCTAAAAAATACAAAACTCCCACATCCCTTTGTATTAGGAAGCTTTTATCTTACACTCAAAGAAGAATAGACAGTAGGTCTTGCAAACTGTAATATATGTAAGGCTTTGGTTTTAATGTACTCCAAACAAGTGTGAGG
Organism: Chlorocebus sabaeus; assembly: GCF_047675955.1. Classification (NCBI taxonomy): domain Eukaryota; kingdom Metazoa; phylum Chordata; class Mammalia; order Primates; family Cercopithecidae; genus Chlorocebus; species Chlorocebus sabaeus. Next base: position 24,989,415 of record NC_132911.1, on the reverse strand, counting down.
GAGAGACAAACTTCTCTTTTTTGTAGAGACAGAGTCCCACTTTGTTGCTCAGGCTGGTCTCAAATTCCTGGCTTCAAGCAATACTCCTCCTTTGGCCTCGGAAAATGTTGGGATTACAGATGTGAGCCACTGTGCCTAGACACAGATTTTTTTTTTAAATGAAAAACCACTTACTTTAGGATCTGCTCCGGAACTGGTTTATCCTTGTAGCTGGGCGGCAAGCTCATCACTGGCTTTACGGTGAAGCACTGCATGTCTGAGGAACTTGTTAAGGAAAAGAGAGGGGCTGGGGCCGCGAAGTTGTCAGACACCAAAGGCCCCTGTTCTTCCTGCTTCGCAGCCGGAAATGCCACCAGCACCAATCACTCCCTTTGACCCAAATGCCAGGACCACATTGAAAATGAAGTTCCTTTGTGTATCACCGAAATGCCTTATTCAGTGATTACAATGAATCCTAGGGTCCTTTTTTTTATTTTATTTTTTTTTTGTCAGACATCTGGCAAACAACCCTTGCCACAGGGAAATAGACATCAATGCAATATCAGGAAACAGGTGCTTAGAAATGGATTCAAACAATTTCTTGGGACAAGCATCCCCTGAAATCACTAGACCCAGAGCCCAGGCAACAGGAATTGCTTATATCTTTGGATCCCATCTGTTTATCCAGTGCTACAGTTGGGCACAGTGCTAGGTGTTTTGAATATATGATCTCTAATACACACAACAACTCTACGAGAGGGATATTATTATTCTCTTTTCACAGATGGAGAATCTGAGGATAAGAGAGGTTAAAATCCAACATCACACAGCTGGTAAATGGTCAAGTTAGGCTTCAAAAGCAGCTCAAGGGTAAGAGCTCCTGCTCTGATTTAATGATCGTGTCTTAGAAAGTCTTAGCTCCCCAACCCACCAGGACAGAGATACTGTTTCGAAGTCTACAACAGAATCCAGAATTCAGAATAGGAACTCTATGTTCCACTTAAGCACCCCATCTGGCTAGGAAGTATATTTCATATCCGTCACTTGTGTATTATCTCTCCTCTTTTGTTACGTCATCACCACCAGCTAATGCTATGAGGGTCCCAAAGATTTTACATGGAATGGGAACCTGCGTCAGAATGCTTCAGGGGATCGTCTGTCTGTAGAGAAGGGACTGTAGCTCCCATCTTCTCCGGCTTAGCAGGGGCTGTGCACAGTCATAAGAGCCTCGGGGCCATATTCCCCACAGGAAGGATACACTGCTTAGGGGAGGACTTGATGTCTTCCCCAGGAGGCGTGGTGCTGGTCATCTTCTCCGCATTGGGGAACTGGGTTAGCAACCTCAGGCTGAAGTCCTCTCGCCTCTCATACTCCTTTCCCCGGTAGATGAAGATTTTATTCTGCAGGTGAGAGACAGCAAGGGAAGTCATTAAATAGGACGAGTGAAGAGGCAACTGGAGTTCCGGGTACTGAGGGAGCCATTGCGCTCCCCAGCCAAGGTTCAATCCACACCATCAAGTTCTCATTGAATATTTAGTCCATGCCTGACAGCAACTGTCATATCTTATAAGAGCTGCGGTTTATTTGAGAAGTTAAATCACAGGCATAAAAAATACTTAGCCCGGTGCTGCTTCCGGTGTAGCCCAAGGACCATGGCCAGTCTGCAAACAGTCTGGACACCCATCTGCAAGGAAATAAGGAACTTGTGCCCTCACATAAATCAATGACATCACCAAGCATGCTGATATTTTCATAGCAAGACATTCTTAAGGAAGGAAGGAAGTGCATTAATTTACATTGAGGTATAAACTCTTTATCGATCTCATCACGATCCAGTAACAGTTTGTGGACCAGCACTTAAACAGCACTGCCTAAGAGAATGAGGAGAAGCAACGTATCTTCTGGCACAGAAACAGAGTCACAGAGAACAGAAGCAATGTACCACAGTCCCCAGCCAATCCTGAAAGTCTGATAGAAAATCACCGCATTAAATACTATTTTCTCCACTCTAGACTATAAATATAATCTCTTTAATCAAATTTTTTTCCCCAAGAGATGTCCTAGGCCGCAGGCATGGGAGTAATTTGTCTCACAGGTGTGACTGCCTGGGCAAGTGCAAACATAGCCATGTTTGAAATGAGCAGTTTGCACTGGTAGCCCACACATGATTCATTTTTAACCAAGGCTTGGGCCCAGGTTGTCTTGTAAAATGTCTTTGAAACTCACTTGTCCATTCATATAACAAATACGTGTTGTGCAAACAGAAGATCAGTCAGACAACAGGAATACAATGGTGATCCTGCTCTCACAGAATTACCTTCTAGAGGAGAGAATAAAAAACAAGCAAGTAAATAAATAAGTAAACCTGATAGTGTAAGTACCGTGAAGGCAATTATACTTTTCAGGCAAATACTGAATGAAGGGAGTAAAAACTACTGGATCTTTTGGAATACATGATAAAACTTTTCCAAGCTAGGAAAAATCTATGGGACTCAAGCCTGTTGACATTCCATCATTCAGGCGAACCAACGGTGGGCAAAGGATCAGAGTGTAATACAACGCTAGTTGTATGATGCAGACGATAACTATAAAAGGAATCAAAGCAGTTCAGGAAGAATCAGCTTGGCTGGAAAGAGAAGGCTTCAGAGAAGACACGGGCCTTAGATAGGCATAGACAGATGAATGGGAAAAGGAAGTGTAAAGAGAAGGAGTGAGAAGGGCCAGGTGGGTACGTGGAAAAGGTCAGGCCCGGGGCAGAAAGCACAGAGTCCTGGGAGAAGACATGAGCCTGGCCTGGAAGAATGAGCCAGAATATGAATGATCTCGCACGGCAGGTAGAGGTTTCAAAGACTCGGAATGTTCACTGGAGGTTCTGGAAGGCAGGAGCCGCATGATGAAAGAAGAAGTGTAGACAATGTAAGCCAACGGTGGCATCTATGCCCAACTGAAAGCTCATAGGCTGGACTGCGCAGGAGAAGGAAAAGGAACAGCAGGAGAGGGACAAGGAAAAGGAACAGCAGGAGAGGGAGAAGTAACAGTATTCAGTGTTTGTCTCTTTGGTGTTGGGAGAAGGGCGAGGAAGATAGGGGAGTTGATGCTGATTCAAAGATCACTGGTTTTGAGCCTGGGCAATACAGTGAGACCCCATATCTAAGAAAAAATAAAAACATTAGCTAGACGTGGTGGTGCACACCTGTAACCCCACCTCCTCAGGAGGCTGAGGCAGGAGAACTGCCTGAGCCTGGGAGGTCAAGGCTGCAGGCAGCTGTGATTACGCCACTGCATTTCAGCCTGGATGACAGAGCGAGACCCCATTTCTTTAAAAAAAAAAAAAAAAAGTCAGTGGTCTTGGAGTAGGAAGAACAGTGGTACCCTTGACAGAAACAAGAGAGAGAAAGAAATCTCACCAGGTTGGAAGGAGAGGATGATGTAATTTTATTTATTCTGAATTTGGGGAAATATCCCATAGAAGAGAATGGCACTGACGTTATATACACTCACAAGGATTTTATATTCTACCGTAAGTACGCTTTGAGGTATGTTAACATCTATAAACTACCTTACAGTTTATAAAGCACTCCTATATGCTATTTACTTAATTCTCAAAACTTTCCTGTGATGTAGGCATTATTTTTCTAAATTACGGATCAGAAAACCAAGACTCAGTGATTACGTGATTTCACCAAAATCACACACTCGCTCAGCAGGTGATTTAGACTAGAAAAGTCTGGTGTTCTTGATTTCACAGAATCACTGCTGTCTCTGTGGTCACATTTCTGATTTCATGCAACACACAGGCATATGTAACGGATGTGGCAGGGGTTGTTCTTTTATGTTGACCTGGATTAAAGCAGAGCTAACACTAGACCCTGATGCATTTTTACCCTACACTCTATTTTTTAATTTTTTATTTTTTCTTTTTTTGAGACAGGGTCTCACTCTGTCATCCAGGCTGGAGTGCAGTGGCTTGATTACAGCTCACTGCAGCTTCTAATTCCAATCCTTAAGCAATCCTCCTGCCTCAGCCTACTGAGCAGCCAGGACCACAGCACATGCTACCATGCCTGGCTAATTTTTAAAAAATTTTTTTATAGAGACGGGGTCATGCTATGATGCCCAGGCTGGCCTTGAATTGCTGGTCTCAAACTCCTGGGCTCAAGCAAGCCTCCTGCCTTGGCCTACCAGTGCTGGGATTACAGGCACGAGTCACCATGGTTGGTCCCAGACTTTCCACTCTTTATTCTCTTTCCTCTGCCTGGTCCATCTCATCCCCAACCACAGTTATTTTAACTCCATATAAGTAACTCACCAACTTTTATCTCTTGTCTGTAACTTCACTTGAGTTCCAGATCCATACAGCTAATGGTTGACTTGTGCCTTTTGGATGTTCCAAATCTACCTCCCCTTGAGTACGTGCAAAACCAAACTTCTGCAAACACTTTAGAAAACCCTAGGAGGTCCTCTGCTATCCGGTACCCACAGCCATCTGCCCCATTCTCCTATACACCCTCTTGTACACACTACTCCAGCCTCATAGCTTTTGGACCTGCTATTCTCAAGGTCTGGGACCCGTGCTCATCCTCTTGATAGCTGCATGGCTTATTCTTTAACTTTTTTCTGGTTTTTGCAAAAATGTCATTTTCTTTCTGAAGTCTTTCTTGTTGACTCTATTTAAAATTGCAACTCCATCCCCAACACGTGCCTCTCTGGTCCCCTTCCCTAAGTCCTTTTCTCCATGATACTGACTGAATAGCTACACTGTAGAAGGCAGTGTTCTAGGCCATCTGACATACTAAATAGTTTATTCCTTTATCTCATTTTCTGATCTCTCCAAGCTGGAACATAAGCTTGATACATTTCAAGATTCTGGTTTGTTTTGTCTCTGCTCCCATGCCTATATTAGAGCCAAGTACGTGGTAGGAGTTTAATAAATATTTACTCAAGGAATAAATTCATTCTCTCCTCCGTGACTCTGGCCTTTTCCGGTCCTGCTGTCCCAGTAAATGGTTCAACTACCCCCTCCAATGATGCAGGCCAGAAGCCCAGAAATCATTCTTGACAACTCCCGCTTCCTCACCCACACAGCCCATCAATCATCAGATGGCTGTGACCTCATCTCCACCACTCTAGTCTTTCCGCTTCCCTCTAAAGCCACCACCCCCACGTCCCGAGTCTAGCCTGTCATCTCTTTTCTGAACATCTGCAATGGTCTCTTAGTGGTTTATCTGCAGCACCTCCCGTCCATTCTCCATGGATGACCATGGAGACCAAAGCCAGATGACCGTCCCAACATGAAAAATCTGTAGCAGCTCCCACTGCTCTTAGGATGCAGAGAGAACACACCAGGAAACCCCAGGGCTATGCAGGCTCTTCCAGGGCTCCCTTTCTCCCTGCCGGCACCCCAGCTCTCTCTGTGCCTGCCGCATCAGCCTTTCCTTCCCAGGCACTGCCCTGCTCTTGCCTGCCGCTTCCTCTGCCTGCAATGCTTATTCCTACTCCCTTCACCTGCTCCACTCCCAGCTTACCTTTCAGACTGCAGCTGAAATAGAGGTTCCCTGGAAAGACTTTATCTTATCTTGTCTTATTTGAGACAGTCTGGCTCTGTCGCCCAGGCTGGAGTGCAGGGGCACCATTTCAGCTCATTGTAACCTCTTGCCTCCTGGGCTCAAGTGATTTTCCTGCCTCAGCCTCCCAAGTAGCTGGGATTATAAGTGTGAACCACTGCACCAGACCCTGATTCTTTTTTTTTTTTTTTTTTTTAATTAAGACATAAGCTGCGCATGGTGGCTCACGCCTATAATCCCAAAACTTTGGGAGGCCGAGGCAGGTGGAACATCTGAGGTCAGGAGTTCGAGATCAGCCTGGCCAACATGGTGAACCCCATCTCTACCAAAATACAAAAATGAGCCGGGCCTGGTCATGCAAGCCTATAATCCCTGCTACTTGGGAGACTGAGGCACAAGAATGGCTCGAACCCCAGAAGGCGGAGGTTGCAGTGAGCCGAGATCACACCACTGCACTTCAGCCTGGGTGACAGAGTGAGACACTGTCTCAAAATAAGTAAATAAATAAAAATAAAAAACAATATTAAGACATAATCTACATACAGTAAAATGGACCCCTTTTGGCGTAAAATTCTGTTAGTTGCGACAAACATAACCAGGACCACAATCAAGATACAGAACAGTTTCACTGCCACCAAACATTTCCCCAGGCCCTTCTGCAGCCAACCTCCCCCTGACCAGCAACCACTGATCTATTTTCTGTCCTGATAGGAAGTGTTGCCTTGGCAAGAATTTCATATAAATAAAACCACAGAGTATGTAGCCTTTTATGTCTAACTTCTTTTACCTAGCAAGATGCATGTGGGAATTGTGCCCGCAGCTGTGTGTATCAGGAGCTCACTGCCTTTGGCTGCTGCAGTATTCTGTTGTGCGGAGACACTGAAGTTTGTTTATCACATCACCAGTTCAGGGACACTTGGATTGGATCCTGTCTTTGGTGACTATGATTAAAGCTGCTATAAATATTCCTGTACATTTTTTGTAAAAGGGTAAGTTTCTATTTCACTTGGGTAAATATTTCCTGGTTACAGATTCTTATAGCACAGGGTAGCTTTCTTGGTTACAGTTTATTTATTTAGTTATTTATTTTTGAGATGGAGTCTCACTCTGCCACCCAGGCTGGAGTGCAGTGGTGTGATCTTGGTTCAATGCAACCTCCACCTCCTGGGTTCAAGCAATTCCCCTGCCTCAGCCTCCTGAGTAGCTGAGATTACAGGCATGCACCACCATGCCCAGCTAATTTTTGTACTTTTAGTAGGGACAGCTTTTCAGCATGTTGGTCACACTGGTCTCGAACCCCTGACCTCAAGTGATCCGCCTGCCTCAGCCTCCCAAAGCGCTGGGATTACAGGCGTGAGCCACTGTGTCCGACATGCAGTTTAAATTTTACATTCATGTGTGATTAAAATCTCCCCTCATGAATTTAGGTTGTAAAATCCATGAGCATAGGGACTATGTTTGACTGTAATCAGCAAAATATTTCTAATGCCTTCTCTATACCTGGCACAGAGTAGATGCTCAATAAATATTTACTGACTGAATGAATAAACAGTGTCTCATCAGGCACTGTTAGGAATGTAAATTGCTTGCTTGATCACTTGTTTTAAAATTAGGAGAAAGTAGATGGAGAATAAATGTTTAAGCAAAGCTCAGCTCTAAAAGAAACTTTTCTTAAGAGATAAGAATTTTTGTTTATTAAACTATAAAATGAGTATCACATTATAGATGATTTTGAGATGGAAGAAAAATACCATCCTTGTCATTATTATTATAATAAAATGTTTTATTTTGGGAGACTCTTGCAGTCTAGTTTTTGGGATACTTACTTTCAAATTAGCTCTGGCTAGAAACACAACAAACAATGAAATACATCAGTCCATGCTCTTCCCCGGAGTGACCCACAGCAGCTGACCAGTGCGGGGCATGTTTTTCCCTTTTGCACTGCACCTGGGAAAAGTCATTTCACAAAAGACCTGCCAGAACACCAGGAGTGTCTGGGGGTGTGGGGTGAAGAGGCCGGCCGCTCAGGAAATGCTTTCCCTCCCCTACCTCCCACAGCGAGAGAACACGGGTCGGCAGCTGCTAACACACTGTTGCCCATCTGGAAAAGAAATGAGTTTCTTCCCTCCTCCTAATGGCCTGGAAGACCACCATCAGGTTTCTTACCCGTAGGAAAGAAGGGAAGCCCTGTCCATAGTATCCAACAGCAAAGTACTCAGGCTGAGGCCTCATTGCCTTAATGATGTTCTCATAAAACGAGGCCCTTTTCTTCTGGAAAACAAAACCAGACATTCCAAGGGGAGGTTATAAGGACACGGTTAGGGGGAGAAAAAAGTCAGACCTTGTTTTGTTGTTTCCCATGTAACGCAGAGCAATGAAAGGTCTTTGAAAAACACCCTATGGGCAGAAAAGGGTTATCCTGTTCTCAGATCACAGGTTTTGGACCTGGGCTCCATGAATGGACACTGGAGGGCTGTGACTCCCTGAGGGTGTATGCAGAAGCGTGTGCACGTTTGAATTCTTCTGCGTAACGGGGCAGTGTGCAACTTTTTCAGCAGTTTCTCAAAGTGGGCTCAGGACCTATAAAAGGTTAAAAAGTGCATTCTGAGATTCACAGAAGGTGGCTGCACTTAACCAGACACCCATGGGAGAAGATAAAGGACCTTCCAAGGCCAGGCGCAGAGGCCCATGCCTATAATCCTTGCACGTTGGGAGGCGCAGGTGGGAGGATTGCCTGAGGCTAGGAGTTTGAGCCCAGCCTGGGCAAAATAGTGAGACCCCATCTCTACAAAAAATTTAAAAATGAGCCAGCAGCTGAGGCAGGAAGATGTCTTGAGCCCAGGAGTTCAAGGCTGCAGTAAGCTATGACTGCACCACTGCACTCCAGCCTGGGTGACAGAGTGAGACCCTGTTGTGAAAAAATAATAATAATGAAGAACATTTTTAAAAAGAAGGACCGTGCAGTTCATGCAGTGGTTTGGATGAAAGTGTCTAGTAAGTTATAAGTACCCAGAAGGTGGTGGTGATGCTCTGTTTTTCAGTATCTGCTACCACCTCTATCTTTAATTCTTCACAAGATGAGAGGCTTCCCAGCTTTGGCTCACAAGGTCGGCCTTAAAGTAAGCAAAATAGCCAGCCAGATGTGGGCAGCTGTGAACAATGACCTGAGCCCCCTTTCCCCACAACAGTTAGCACGCCATTACTCTTCTATCTAGGTGATGGTCTCGTCAAAATACTATTTTCTTAGACCAGTAGGTAACATGTTACATTACTAATATTTCAGCTCAGTTCAGTTGATGAAATTATTATTATTATTATTTTTTGAGACAGAGTCTCACTCTGTTGCCCAGGCTGGAGTGCAGTAGCATGATTACAGCTCACTGCAGCCTTGACCTCCCAGGCTCAGGTGATCCTCCCACTTCAGCCTCCCAAAAGTAGCTGAGACTAGAGGAACGTGCCACCACGCCCAGCTAATTTTTTGTATTTTTTGTAGAGATAGTGTCTTACTATGTTGCTCAGACTGGTCTGGAAGTCCTGGGCTCGAGCAATCTATCTACCTTGGCCTCCCAAAGTTCTGGGATTACAGGCATGAGCCACCAAGCCCAGTCCAGTTCATGAAATTAATACATAAGTTTTTTGCATGTGAAGCCAGGGGCTGGTATAGTACACCGGTAGACGTTTTACAAAGTGATCTTGACACCCAGCTCCTCAAATAAATGATCATTTCGTGACTACGGGTGACCTGATCTTTTCTAACTCCTCTACTAAAAATTATTAAATTTAATGTTGTGGTTGCCTAGCATTGGGTATTCAGAATGGTGGCCGCCTACCATGAAGCATTCAGAATGGTGGCTGCCTTCTATCGGGCATTCAGAAGACTGGCTGTCTACCACTGGGCATTCGGAATGGTGCTGCCTCCACTGGGCATTTGGAATGGTGGCTGCCTACCACTGGGCATTCGGAATGGTAGCTGCCTACTGCTGGGGCATTTAGAATGGTGCTGCCTCCACTGGGCATTTGGAATGGTGCTGCCTCCACTGGGCATTTGGAATGGTGGCTGCCTAACACTGGGCATTCGGAATGGTGCTGCCTCCACTGGGCATTTGGAATGGTGGCTGCCTAACACTGGGCATTCGGAATGGTGCTGCCTCCACTGGGCATTCGGAATGGTGGCTGCCTAACACTGGGCATTTGGAATGGTGGCTGCCTAACACTGGGCATTTGGAATGGTGGCTGCCTAACACTGGGCATTTGGAATGGGGCTGCCTCCACTGGGCATGCAGAATGGTAGCTGCCTACTGCTGGGGCATTTAGAATGGTGCTGCCTCCACTGGGCATTTGGAATGGTGCTGCCTCCACTGGGCATTCGGAATGGTGGCTGCCTAACACTGGGCATTCGGAATGGTGGCTGCCTAACACTGGGCATTTGGAATGGGGCTGCCTCCACTGGGCATTTGGAATGGTGGCTGCCTAACACTGGGCATTCATTTTTATTTCGCTTTATTGATGTCTGGGAATATGGAGGGTCCACATAAAGAAAAATGGCTTCAGGAAGAATGAGAGAGCTGCAGACAGAGATCTGGAGGGATGTGGAAGCCAAGTCACTATTATCTGAAACTCGATATTCCACCACACTGTCGAGGCAACCCCACTCCACTTCCAGAGGTGTCCTGAACCTTCTCTGAAGGATACTTTGTAGAAATATTGATGAGAACTTTTGGACTACATCTTTTTTCATTCTCATTTCAAGCAAAGTTGACTTTTCCATTGTAAAAAAACACCATTCATCCTGACTTTCAACTTACAGAAACATTTTCATGAGCACTAATTTTAGCATCCCTGTCAGAGGCCTAACATATTTTGACCCAGACTCACCAGGAGGTTGCCAAGGCCCTCGTAGTCAAATACTTTGCTTTCGTAAGTCTCGGCCAACTCTTTGCTCAGTTTGATGGCTTTCTCCCACATCTTCAGAAAAAGGAAAGTAGGGTTAAAAGTGGAGAACAAGGCAGTCATTGATCCGGTGGCAAAAGCCACTGGCGAGTCACTGGGAATGAGCAGGTGGTCCGGGGCATTGAGTCTCGGTAGATATTCCTCACTCGCTTTATCCTTTGGATCAATGAAACCTTCATTTCCTGACATCATAGATAGTGTGTATGGGCAGCTTTGCCAGGGGCATCTACTGTAGTTCTGTTTGCAAGGACATTAAGAATAAGTACCATGTGTCCCCAAAAAAAGCAATAATGCGTTTAACAGGCAAAGCACCCACAGCACTTGAAAGTAGAGAGGAGGCGGTGCCAGCCTAGGTTTGGCGAGCATGCAAGTCTTGCTGGAAAGGGAAAGGAAGCTTTCATGGTACTTTGGTTCTGAAATGTGCGTGTGTGTGTGTGTAGGGGTGTGTGTGTGTTTGTATGTGTGTATGGGTGTGTATATGGGAGTGTGTAGGTGTAGTTATGTTGTTTGTGGAGATGGAAAAAGGCTAACAGTACTGTTGTGTGGAATTTGGCAAACTGTGTTTCCATGCAGGGCACTGATTTCCCTACTTAGTGGATGAGTTTTAGGAAATGCCTCCAAGCATGTATAAAGATGTAAGTTATAGGCTAACGCACGTCCTCAGTGTCTGAGGCTAGCAGCCCAGACTGAGCCTTCTAATCCCTTTGGTATCTCATGAGCTGTCTCTTAGACGGATACTATTCAACTCGCAGCATCTGGTCGCCTCCTGCTTCATTCCTGTTCACAAGGTGCTATGTTCCATCGTTTCTGGCTGCTGAAGGAATGTGTGCAGAGCCCACAAGCCATTGTGAAACACTTCAAAATTAAATCATTTAAAATCATTGTTTGCAAAATGTGTCCGCCTCTGAAATCTCACAATTTAAGCATACACAAGGGAAGAATAAAGAGTAGCTGTGAGTTACTGTTGTATATTAAATCATGTATCCGGTCTTGGTCCTGAGTTCCAGCGAGGGAGCTCCTAAACCCTTAGAATTTCTCAAGTAATAAAAGTGTCTTTGTTGTTCCTGGTGCCCCCACCCCAGGATCACACCCAAATCTATGCTAATGAGGTGACTCAGGGCGGTCTCCTAGTCTCAGGATGGGGTCTGCCATGCCAGAAGTACTAACCATGTGACTAGAAGGTGAGGACTGTGAGCCACCTGATATCAGCCTGACCTCCAGGCAAAAAAAGGAGGCTAAAGGTCAAGTTCATCATGTAGTTAATGATTCATTCAATCCTGCCTGTATAATGAAACCCCACAGTGGCTCACGCCTGTAATCTCAGCACCTTGGGAGGCCAAGGCAGGAGGAACACTGGAGCCCAGGAGTTCTAGGTTCTAAACCAGGCTGGACAACTGGTGAGACCCCATAACTATCAAAAAAAAAAAAGAAACCCCAATAAAAACTCTGTACACCCATGGCTTGGGTGAGCTTCCTGATTGAGGAACACACTAATTTGCTGGGAAGGTGTCCCAAGTTCACAGGGGGAAGACAGAGAAACCTCGTGCTTGGAACTCTCCCAGACTGTTCCCTATGGGTCCTCTCATTTGGCTGGCCTCAGTTTACATCCTTCCTGATGAAACTGGAATCGTTAAATACAGCACTTCACTGTGTTCTGTTGGTTGTTCTAGCAGACTATGAAACCTGAGGGGACAGTGGAAGCCCCCCAGATGTATAGCCAGTTGCCCAGAACTATGAATGGACTGGGGAACCCCAAACTTGCAGAAGGCATCTGAAGTGGGGGCAGTCTCATTGGAGACGGTGCCTTGAACCTGGGTAGTCAGTGCTAACTCCAGGTGGTGAGCATCAGAATCGTACTGCGATACTGTGGTCATTTTCCTCTTTCCCCTGGTACAAAAACAATCCAATACTCACTTTGCCTTTGTCAAAATATGATATGATTTCTTGATACAGCTTCTCTTTAAGCTCTTGCTGGGTATAAACATAGTAACTGTCCCTCTGAAGTAAATGAGGCACACAGGGCTTGTCAGACCACTGAAAAGGAAGAAAAGCAACACATGGTTAATACAACAAATATTCAGCCCTCTAACATCAAGAAAATAGTGTATATATATTTGACTCATCGATTTTGTATTTTAGATTATGTATTAAACACAAAAGTTACATATACACACATGTACACATGCCAGCTCCAAAACAAGTATCATGCCAAATGGATGAGCACCCACAGCATTCCCCTAAAATGCCAGCGACAAAGCAAGGTCGCTAACCGACATGACTGTCGCAGTACTGGGGCATCATTAACTCAGTCAGATAAAAGGAACAAATTAGGAGTCTAAAAATGAATAGGAAGAGGTGAAACTATCACAATTTCCAAACATTGTGGCTGTATTCCTCACAAGGCAAGGCAGTTGACTAAGAAACTGCGACACGCAGTAAGAGAATTAAGTTACGCAGCAGGAAAACCAATTAATATACGTGGAATAAAACAGATTTCAGATACATGGAGACTAAATATACAGAAGATAATAGAAGAATGGAACCAAACAAAAACAAGTCCAAAAAGAACATTTCTAAGAGTGAACATTATAAGGAATATGCAAGACTTATATGCAGAAAACTTTCACACACCATTGAAGGGCACAAACACAGACTCGAACAAATGGAAAGTCATACCATGCTTTTGGATAAGAAAATTCTATTTCATTAACATGTAAATTCTCACTAAATTAATTTTTAAATTTCATCTTTCCAAAGTCCATATGGAAAAATAAACAAAAAGGAATAGGTAGGAAAACTCTGAAAAAGAAGAGCAATCAAGAGTAACTACCAGGTCATAAAACATTATCAAGAATTAATAATTAATACAGTATGGTACTGGTATAGGAACAGACAGAGACCCACGTAAAAGCATATACAATCTAGAAAGAGATTCCCTGCCCCCAAAATAAGAATTTAGTAATAAAGATGGGATCTTATATCAATAAGCAAAATGTGAACTATACTTAACAGCATCTCTATTGAATAGCAATCTGGGGGGAAAAAAGCTGCATTCATACCTCATACCTTATACCAGGATAGGAGAGTTTAACTTACTGAGTTGCTCAAATGAAGAGACCTACAGTTACAGACACTCAGGATTTCTTTGTGATCATCCAATGGCAAAATCTACAGTCAACAAGCCTCACTTTCTCAGCTATATACAGTAAGTTTTTTTTTTTTTTTTTTTTTTTTTTGGGAGACAGAGTCTCGCTCTATCACCCAGGCTGGAATACAGTGGTGCCACCTCAGCATACTGGAAACCTCCGCCTTGCAGTTCAAGCAATTCTCCTGCTTCAGCCTCCTAAGTAGCTGGGACTACAGGCATGCACCATTACACCCTGCTAAGTTTTTGTATTTTTAGTAGAGACGGGGTTTCACCATGTTAGCCAGGCTGGTCTTGAACTCCTGACCTCAAGTGATCTGCTGCCCTCAGCTTCCCAAAGACCTGGGATTACAGGCGTGAGCCACCACATCTGGCCCATTATACAATAAGCTTTTTAATGCCCTAAACTTAAATATGAATTGTGAATTTCCTTTGGGAAGTGATGAAGCATAGGAATCCTGTTTTTAATTCATATCTTAGGACAATGCACTTATATTACTTCAGTATAAAATTAAAAGAATATTAATAACTGGGAACAAGACTGGACACAGAGACACCCAACAGGAGGCTGCTGTAGTGCTCAAGGTGTGACATGCTGATGGGATGGACCAAGGTGCTGGCCAGGGATATAAAATGAAAAGTGGATTGGCCAGCATGGTGGCTCACACTTGTAATCCTAGTACTCTGGGAGGCTGAAGTGTGAGGATTGCCTGAGCCCAGGAGTTCAAGATCAGCCTGGGCAACATAGCAAGATCTCATCTCTTAAAACAAAAAAAAAAAAGAGAAAAGAAAAAAAGAAAAAGAAAAGTGGATAGGTTAGGGGCATTTTCTGAACAGAGGGGCCACATCTCTTGCTTGTGGAGAACGTGGGAGGTGGTGAGTAAAAGAGAGAAATCGAAGATGACTATGAGGTTGCCTGAGTAACTAAATGGATGGGAATGTTATTAGTAACATGGTAATAAAATAAGGTAGGATGGGTTGGGGAGGAGCAAAAAGTGAGAAATAAAGCTTCCTGTTACTGCCTTGTTCAGTTGGAGCTGCGTATTAGCCAATCAAAGTTTGTATGTAAATCCAAAGTTAGAGGAGCTGCTCAGGGCCAGAAATAATTACTTGGGACTCATAGCATATAGATGTATTTATATCTAAGCCACAACATACATTTATTTAGGGAGAGAATAAAAATAGCAGAGTACTTCTATGGTACTATATTCACTTATAACATCTTTCTGTGGTTTTCTGCAGTTTTACAAATTTTTTTTTATGTATTCATCAATGTGTGTTTTATTGCTTTAATTAGAGTGTCAATTACCAAAGGTTCATAAGTCATGCTCTGCTTTCTAAAGACTTTTAAATAAAAGATAACTGACATTTTCCCATACTTGATGTACAAATTAGTTGTGCCTATTTAGAAAGAATTTTTAAAAACGTATATAAAAGGATATCCCTGGAATAAGGTTCTTTCCCATCAAAATCATGAAAAGTATAGAATTTAGTCTGAAAGGACAGTATACTCCACCCTGCTGAAACAAGCTCTCTGAGCCATTCACCTGCAGAAGCTCAGCATGCAAGAGAAGGGTGTAGGCAGCTTCTGTGTAGTTCTCACAGTCTCGGTGCAAATCTCGAAGCTTGTACAGATATCTGGCAAGAAGGGGAGAAAGGAAGCATCTTGTCACTCGAGAGTTTTGTAGGTTTTTTAAGTTTTGTTTTGAGACAGGATCTTGCTGTGTTGGCCAGGCTGGAGTGTGCAGTGGTCCGATCATGGCTCACTGCAGCCTTGAGCTCCAGGGCTCAAGTGATCCACCCACCTCAGCCTCCTGAGTAGCTGGCACGTGCCACCAGGCCTGGCTAATTTTCGTTGTGTTTTGTAGAGACAGGGTTTTTCCATGCTGCCCAGGCTCGAGAGTTGATCTAGTGTTCAGATCATTCCATAACCAGACCGCAGCCTGCTTCCCTGCCTGACTCCCCCTTCCCTACTACTGTACAGAAGCAATTCCTTCCCCTTGAGCCAAGGAGTCGGTTCCTCCTCATTTCTTTAATACACTGCGCACCTCCTGCCTCCGTGTTTCTCCGACTCCCATCTAGACCAGTTTCTCTTCTGTCTTTAAGGCAGTGCTGTTTAATGTTTTTAAATTTTAGGTCTTGGACCCCTCTGGGAAGCTAATGAAAGCTATAGAATCTCTCCCCAAGAACATGCATATTGGTTATGTACAAGTTTGTTTCATGTTCAGAGATTCGCTAAGACTCCTGCATGGGTTTTCCTACCTCTCCCTGTACAGCCTCTCCTGCCCACCCAGGCCAGAAGTGGTCTATCCCTCCCCTGATCCCTGACATGACCTCACATAGGCACTCCTTCCTGTCATACTTATTCATGTATCCATCTAAAGAGTTTGTCAGTTCAGGGTGAATGGAGCATATCATGTACTTTTAGGGGTCTCT
Organism: Chlorocebus sabaeus; assembly: GCF_047675955.1. NCBI lineage: Eukaryota > Metazoa > Chordata > Mammalia > Primates > Cercopithecidae > Chlorocebus > Chlorocebus sabaeus. Next base: position 24,973,341 of record NC_132911.1, on the reverse strand, counting down.
CAAAGCAGCAAACACGGTGTTGGGCATAGTATTTGTTTACTGAAGAAATGAATCACAAAGCCATGAAATAAATAGCAGAAGCAAGAAATTTCCTTCAGCTTACCTTATGTATATGTCCTCTCTCTTCTTTTCTTTATAAAAGTTCTGCCAGGAAAAAAAAAAAAAAAAAAGGATCACAGAATCCCAATATAAATCAAGAGCTATTGACAAGCTCACCACAAAAATAGCCAAACCACTGTTGTTGCTTTTCAACAGTTTCACTTTTCCAAAGAGTTCACTGTTTCCCTTTAACAGATATCCCCATAAGAAAAGGTGATATTTATCCTCAGGATGCAAAGGCACAAGAATGATATAATGGACTTTGGGAACTCAGCAGGGAAGGTTACAGGTGGGTGAGGGATAAAAGACTACATTTTGGGTATGGTGCTCGGGTGACAGGTGCTCTAAAATCTCAGAAATCACCACTGAAGAACTTCTCTGGCCGGGCACAGTGGCTCATGCCTGTAATCCTGACACTTTGGGAGGCTGAGGCAGGTGGATCACGAGGTCAGGAGATTGAGATCATCCCGGCCAACATGGTGAAAGTCCGTCTCTACTAAAAATGCGAAAATTAGCTGGGCATGCTGGCACCCTGACTCGGGTGGCTGAGTCAGGAGAATCGCTTGAACCCGGGAGGCGGAGGTTGCCAGTGAGCCAAGATCACACCACTGCACTCCAGTCTGGCAACAGAGCGAGACTCCGTCTCAAAAAAAAAAACCAAAAAACAAAAACAAACAAACAAACAAACAGAAACTTATCCATGTAACCAGAAACCACCTGTACCCCCAAACCTACTGAAATACAAATTAAAACAATCAAAAACACACCAAATTGATCCTCAGGGTCTGTGGCTGCTGGTACCTGGGAGCTGAGCCAGCCATTCCGATTAGACTCAGGAAGACACCAGCTCCACAAAGGTGCCCAGGGTGCCTCTGTGTTTGTGGGATCTACCTAGAGCTAAGCTGTAAGGTGCAGGGGCAGCCTGGCAGTCCCCTCCCATCACCCCAGGGGCATGTCACATACCAGCACATTCACAGTGCAGCTCATACGGTTCTCCTTGCTCTCATCGTGCATGATGATGGTTCTGTAGTCCAGCAGGTTCTCTAAGAGGCTGCTGACCAGGAGGGCAAAGACCTCCCCAGAGCTGGAGAGGTATTTGTGTTTCCGGCAATGTTCTAGGAGCCTGGAGGGGAGGAGGGAGAGACAAAAGCCCAGGTTCCATGCTGTCATTCCAGCAGCACTGATCGGCACTGACCAGGGTCTCAGCAGTGGCTGGGGTAGGATTTGATGACACAGAATGTCAGTGTTAGATATTGACAGAGTTAAGCCGACACACACACCTCATGCAACACCTTCCGATCCTGTGACCTTCATTTATGCAGCGCTTCTCTGTGGACTCGAGTTCCAGTTTTCTTTAGGACTCAGCTCAAGTCCTACCATCACTTAGAATCGCAGCCCACAATGTCCTTCTTTCAATGTCTATTTTTGTTTGTGTTTTATTCAGTCAACAAACCCTTGATCAAAAGGTTTGTGCTGTGTGAGGACTCTAATCTAGTTGTATGAGACCATTTTTCCTACGTCTCTATTCTCCCTAAGGCCTGGCACTCAGGGCATCCTCTGAACATTCTGGAATGCCTCGTATGGATGTCCAGCCTAGAGGAACCTGGGAGCCTAGTACCCCTCCTGCAACGCAGCTCTTTAGATAAAAGTGCTAGCTTCAGATAAAAATGCAGAGTTGTAAAGAAGCAAACTGAGGCTAAACTTTCAGTCTAAATCCTGTCCCTCTGGACACACATAGAGCCAAGTTCTGGGGCTCAGTAGATTAGATAATTAAAAGAAAATCTGGGAAAAGAGGGAGAGGGAAAGAGAAAGAAATGGGTCCAAAACATTAGTCCAGATTTAGGGTTATTCTTGGGCACTGGAGACCAAGGTATCCATATTTTTTCTGAGTTAGTGAACTAAGAAGAATGAAGAAAACAAAGTAAGATCCTTAAGTAAAAAAAATCAGCCGTAGGATTAAAAAAAAGTAGCATATCACGTGTAAATATTTTGTGTATATGTGCATAACTTCATTTAATTCCACAAAAGATCAGAATTGCAAAAGATATAAACTGGGAGGTTTGAAGTTCAAATGGAGAGACTTAATGGAAACAGGATAAAAACACCAACAAAAGGTCCTATTGCCATTAAAAACAAAATAAGAAAGCCTTCTAGTCCTTTAAAATACAGACTATTCATTAACTCAGTTCCATTTCTAAGTATTCAGAGGGCTAGTTCCTTAGGGAATCTTCAAAAAAGAAAACAGTTGGGAGCGCTGTCCTCAAACACAGACTCTCATCCACAAAACTCCCACAAAACAGGTGAACAACGAAGTGACCCAGGCAAGCACTCAGTTGGAGATGCAGTTGGTCAATACTAGAAAAGTTCAGGGAACATGAGAAAGCAATGGTCTAGAATAGTTACAACGTGAATGAATGGCAGGCCTGTAAATAATAATAATAATAATAGGCCAGATGTGGTGACTCACGCCTGTAATCCCAGCCCATTAGGAAGCCAAGGCTGGAGGAATGCTTGAGGCCAAGAGTTCTAGACCACCCTGGACAACAAAGCAAGACCCCATCTCTACAAAAATAAAAATGAAAGCCAGCTGGGCATGGTGGTGCACGCCTACAGTCCTAGCTACTAGGGAGGCTGAAATGGGAGGATCACTTAAAGCAAAATTTTCAGACCAGCCTTGGCAACACGGCAAGACCCCATTTCTACACAAATAAAAATAAGAAACAGCTGGGCATGGTGACATATGCCTGTAGTCCTAGTACTTGGGAGTCTGAGGTGGGAGGATTGCTTGAGCCCAGGAGTTCCAGGCTTTAGTGAGCTATCATTGTACCACTGTACTCCAGCCTGGGCAGCAGAGAGAGACCCTATCTCTTAAAAACAAACAAACACCAAAAACAAATTGTAATAACAACCACCACAAACACTAGAGCAGCCAATATTTATTAGGCTTGAACTCTGCAACAGATGCTATGTTAGCATATCATCTCCTGTAATCCTCATAATGATATCAAAAAATAGATGCTATTCTTGGAGAGGGAAAAAAAATGAGGTGTTAGATAAGCAGAATCGCTGGACTAAAGCCAAACTCTTAATATGTGGTGAAAACAGGGTTTGACGCTCAATCTCTCACTGAGGCCAACACCTATGTGTTCTTTTAATAATCACTTTTCCATTCTCCATTACTCCACATGTGCCAAGGAGGATGACGAGGGCAAGAGGGGTATAGGTGAGTGTGGCGGTGGGGGAAGAGGGGACAGTGGTGATAATGGGAGCCCAGACAGAGGTACACATGTGTTGAACGGGGTGGATGACAGGACAGGAAAAAGACCAACCTGGCTGGAGATAGAACTGCTTTGGTTTTATGTCCTTTATGGGGCATAAGGTATTTTTTACGTACACAGCAGACCTTGAAATATTTTTTCCTTTAAATTGTTGCTTTGCAGTTATAATTAGAAGTGCTAACACTTTTGTTGAAGTTCAAAAATTCAAACACTGGGCAAAATGCCACCGCTCTGTGCACCTCCTCCTTGCCTCCATCTGCTATGTTCTCTAGGGCCAGGCTGGCCAGGAAAATACCGGCATTTGACTCCCACCAGATAAACAATGTCAGCTGTGGACAGTATATACCCCATAACCATACTGAAGACCACAGTGGGGGTGGCCCTGGTGACTCTGAGACTACTCAATTGCTCTATCGGTGCAACAGGACCCCTGTTTTTCTCTATTACTAAATGACACCACTGACTTAAGGTTTTGCTCCTGAAATACTCACAGTTTTTCCAGAAGAACCTTGTATTGTTCGTCTCCTCTGCCCCCTTCGACCTCCTGGTCCAGCTTTGTGATCAGCTCGTTCTCAAACTGAAAGTAGACGTAGAATTTCACAGGAAAATGTTGCCTCCTTAGAAGAAAACATGGCCAACCTTTCTAGACTTGGCCAAACCATTCATTGAGTTGTGAACTGTTTTCAGCACAGACAGGGAGGAGCACAGAGGGTCACTCATAAACTGTGCACCAAGGCCCTACTAAAATGTTCTAACACAGTCTCATGTCACTTTGTCCTTTGCATTACATTTGATTAAAAAAATATGATCCCAAACATTGCTTTCTGTTACAACTATGCATATAAAAATAGAATAATAATTTTCGTTTTTCTATTTTACTTTAGTTTCATGTCCAAGTCTCCGCAGAGAGATTGCTTTTGCAGAGGTTCATAGCTGCAAAATCATCCTTTCAATATTAATACACTTTGTAGATAAGAAAACAGAGGCATAGAGAAGACACATCAGGAAAATGATGTTCTCAAAGCTATAGAGTAATGGATTAGAACTTAATCCATTACATTGCTTTCAGCTGTACTACAATAGATAGGTTTTAAAATTCAATTCGCTACATTATTCTCTGGGCTATACTCAAACAGCCAGAATTAAAATGCATGAAGTTAACTTTCCTTAATTATCTACAGACAGGGTGTTGCCTTAGGAAAGACATGTAGCAAAAATATCTCTTCCAGACTCTGGGTTGCAATGTCTGACTCTATCTCTAATTGTCTTACAAAATGAAATGTAAAGTGAACTTTCAGATCAACGAGGACTTGCATTATTTAGGTTACTGCTTCTCTACATAGAAAGAAATGACTTATGAGTTGACTAAATGTCCATTTACGAATACTACACGGTCTACCACTTCTTACCATATGGAAATTGCCATTTCCACTGAAATTGAACTCACACTGCATCATATCAAAGAAAATGGGGATTGTGGCTTTCCGGAGCTCTACTTCGGGGGTCAGAGTGACCTCCAGAATGGGACCCACCATGGATGGGATGAATTTGATTTTATGGGGACCTGAAATGAAAGTGAATGAAGATATTAAAAAATTTTTTCACTGAAAGTAAAGTGTTACAATCTTCCTCCACAAGGCCCATAAGAAAAGAAAAGGTTTATGTGGGTAAATCAACTCAATTCAGAAGTGAGTGACTCAATATTATATTCTGATAACATGTGGATGCCAGAGTAAAAGACAGTTCATTGTCAATGAAACCCACAAATCAACTTTCACTTCCAGACACACAGACAAATATATCTCAGGGCTATCTGGATTAAAATAAAAAAAGAATTCATCATGGGATGCTTGTCACTCAGAAGTTGTGATCAGGCCTGTTCAAGGCTAGACACTCACCCAGGTTATACCACATGTCCCGGATTCTAAAGCCGATTTCCTTTCTCATGTCCCCATATCTAGGAAGAAGATCATAAACCAGAAGGAGGATTTGCAGTGGAAATGAATTGCATAAACACAATAAGAAGGAAAGTAAACACAGTCTGTGCCCCTCTAGGTCACTCTTAAGGCCCAGCCTTAAGAGGTGAGGTTCACACCTAAACGAGCCCCCAAAAGGAATGAGGCACACAGAGGCCAGGGGACCTTGACAGCATGAAAAGCCAAATGGAAACACTGAAAAATAACTAAGATGAGATTAACAAACTCACTTCAGGGAGAATAATGAGGTACAGACAAAGCTAAACAAAACACGGCAAATGCTGATGAAAAGGAAGGTGAATGAAGTATGATTATACAGTACTGTGACTGATGTCTAACAGGCAGACTAAATACTTATATACTTTATAGACTGATATTTGGGTAATATACATCCATTCCAGTATGTTCTTCAAGTATTCACGTTGGAAGGCTCTAAACCATGCACTCTCAATGGGAGTGATATTGCCCACAAAGGGATAAAAATTGGTCCTTGGGAGCAAAAAATACTTCGCTATAGATAGATAGATAGATAGATAGAGGCAGTTTTTGAGGGAGGAACCAGAAGTAGAAGGACACTAAATAGTTTTCCTAGATATCACAGATATCCCAACAAGGGGAACAGAACTAAAATTTTGAAATCTTCAAATAATACATTCCTCAAGTTATTTTTTAACAACACGGTCTTTGGATTTCTAGTCTCTCAATGAAATGCAATGTTTCCCTAAATCTCTTATCACTTCTGCACATAATTCCATTTTGAATTCCAGGCCAGGAATCTGGAGGGCATTTTAATGTAATGTTTGCGTCCTGGCTTTCTCTGCTGAAACGGCAGGGAAGGAGTGTGCTTTGTGAAGCACTATGAGTGACTCTTCATAGTGGTTCATGGTACTCATAGTACTTCACAAAGTACTATGCCTGCAATTTGGGGAAGCTGCCAGCAGAGGCGCAGCTGTTCTTGGGGATGGGCATGCTGATAGCCAAAGTCCGTCTCTAGGTACAGATTTGATAAAAAGCATGGGATGACTGATGGGGAGATGGTTGGGCCTTAAGAAAAGAGTGCTGAACCTGGGGGAATGTGAGGCCTATTAAGTAATTAGTTGAAGATCTACTCACTAACAACATGGGCAGCCACTAAATAGTAATTTCTGTGATACCTAAAATACTGCTCTCAATATAAACAAATGGAAGAAGCCCCTTCCCGATCTTAACTTTAAAAGGACACTTACTTTTTAACAATTTTGGTGCGCTTGGCTTGTGAGAAGGTTTCAAGCTGAAGGAACTCATGGGTGAGAAATGCTACTGCCAAATGGAAGTAATTGTTCCAGAGCTGTTCAAAATTAATTGTGTGGGTAAAAGAAATGAAAAATAACATTAATAAGGGTCATAATAAAACAATGTCACATGGTAAAGTCATTAACCAGGGATTAATGAAAGAACAAAATACACTCTACAAGATTTCTTTTTCTTGGGTGTTGATTATTCAATTCTAAGTTTTGAGACTTAATGTTAAGCTTTTTTAAAAAATTTAAACTATTATATTTTTCTTTACTCCTGGGATAAAGGAAAGCTGCTGCCAAGAAGTACATCTATTTATAGTATGTAGTTTGGCACTATGTTTCAAAAGCCCTACAAGTTTGCAAAACTTTTGAACTAGTAAACACTTTTAGGACTTTATCCTGATGAAATAACCACGAATTTCTTTTTCTTTTTCTTTTTTTTTTTGTAGCTGGAGCCTCGCTCTGTCGCCCAGGCTGGAGTGCAGTGTGCAATCTCAGCTCACTGCAACCTTCACCTCCCAGGTTCAAGTGTTCTGCCTCAGCCTCCCGAACATCTGGGATTACAGGTGTGCACCACCATGCCCGGCTAATTTTTGTATGGTTAGTAGAGATGAGGTTTTGCCATGTTGGCCAGGCTGGTCTTGAACTCCTGACCTCAGGTGATCTGCCCGCCTTGGCCTCCCAAAATGCTGGGACTATAGGCATGAGCCATTGCGCCTGGCCAACCATTAATATTTAAAAAAATTTAAAGCAAGGAAGTCTATCACAGTGTTATTTAACATAATAAAAAATGGAAACTATCTAAATGTTCATAAGAAGAATTTGGTTAAATATATCATGGACTAGGCATAGAAAAGATGGTATTCAGTCATTAAAAATAAGAAAATATTCTACATTATTGAAAAAAATCATAGATCACTGAAAAAGGAAAATAGATTAACAGGGTACCAAAGAACTGCACAGCTCAATTCCATTTTGGCAAATATACATATACATACATACAGTATAAATTCATCTATATGCATATGCATCTCTGTGTGTGTATGTGTGTATACTTTCCTCTACTTACGAGTTTCAACTTTTAAAGTTCTGAGGCAGGAAAACAGGGCCTGGAGGCAGGGCACTGAAGGCCAATTCACACTGATTTCCTAGAACTGAATCAAAAGGAAAACTCCACCTCTCCACACCCAAGTAACAAAAGGATCAGAGGCTACCCCTTTGCACTGTGTGGCAGATGAAAAATTCAAAGTACCTCTGATTGGTCCCCTTCTGCAACTGGTGGGAGGGTCAAACTGGTCACAGGCTACTCCTTCATTTGCAGAGGGTGTAACCAAATAACCAATGGGAAACTTCTAGAGGGTATTTAAACGCCAGAAAATTCTGTAACCAGTGCTCTTGAGCCGCTTGCTTGAGCCCGCTCCCACTCTGTGGAGTGTACTTTCATTTCAATAAATCTGGCTTTTATTGCTTCATTCTTTCATTGCTTTGTTTGTGCATTTTGTTCAAAACACCAAGAACCTGGACAATTTGTAGTCAAGGACCTCCACTGATAACAGTTCCACAGATATACACAAAGACAAAGAACACAGAAAGCACATCACCCAAAAATGTAAAGTACCCTGGAAGGTGAGCTCCAGGAGAGCAAGGAACTTGTCTGCCTTCACCAGGGAAATATCCCTGTGCTCTGTACATATAAGTACTCTAACATTTGCTAAATGGATGAATGGACACATGAATGAATGAATGAATGAATGAATGAATGAATGAATGAAGATAGAGTTAGTGATCATCCGTTTTGCAATTCCTTTGGACTTTCAACAAACTGTGCATAAGAACTGTTCTTTGGAACCAAACTCATTTGTAGGTAGGAGAGTTACCTGTGTGCTTATTTGTAGCCATGTATGTCTATGTGCATTTGTGTAAATACACAAAGGGTCAACTCCAAATGTTTACAGTGACAAGGAGGACTACTTGTAGTTTTGATCTTCTACTATTACTCTTTAAGACTTTTTTTTTTTTTTTTTACAGATGTTACCTTTATAGAAAAAAGAAACAACCCCTATTTTATTGTGTTTGGAGGACAGTGTGACAGGCATATGTGCTTTAGGAAATGAAAAAACACAGGAAAACCTTTTTCATGTGAAAATGGTAAAATCTGAGGAGACACTTTCCAAATTCATATAGTTCTCTTGCCATGGCCAAGAATTCCAGAAGCATGTAGGTGAGTCACATGCCTACCTGAAGTTCAAAGCTTGCCTGATCCATGAAGAATCTTGTGAGAACTTCAGCAAACTGATTTATAGCACGGAGAAAAACCCTGGGGAAGGAAAATACCAGGTAAAGAAGGCAACTGTATGTCCTTTGAAACTTTTCCCCAACTCTGTTAACAACTAAACCAAACCAACCCTGAACTTGGCATCTTAAGACCTCACAATCTAACAGTGTCCTTGTAGACCAACAGCACAATGCCATCCGCAGACGGGGCACAGGAGCTCAGTTTACAGAACTAACAAGAAGAGCCACTCAGGGCCACATCCCAATTTAGGTAACTGAAGGTAGATCTGAGACTGTAAACCAGGACTCTTAAGCCTCAGAGCAGGGTAATATAGACTCTATTACGATGCTTGTGTTTAAGCTTAGGGTTTCTGGAGCAATTTTTTTAAATCTAATCTGTACATAGCAGGGAAGGCTTCTGCTAATCAGATATTAGAGTAGAATTACTCAGAATTGGATATCCTGTAGAGTTAACAATAATGCTTACAATAATGGTTTGCTTTATTTATCTCATTAAATTCTAACACTTTTAACATAATATATATTCAGTTCATTTCACTTCTGTTCAACAAGTGTCTGTTGTGGGCCAGCAATTGCAAGGCACAGGCTCAGGTCTGTGTTGAAAGACACAGTTTCTGACCTTAAGAAATTTACAGCTTGGTCGGGGAAATTAACGACATGTACATCTATTATCTAACATAGAATCTGAAAACAATTCTATGAGGTTTGAATGGGGTATGGAAAATCAAGGAGAAAGAGAGGACATCCAACTCAGAAAGGCTTCATCTGGAGGTGACTCTTGAGAAGAACCTTATGGAATGGCTGGAACGCTGACAGCTGGAGGTTATGGGGAAGGCACTACTGGTGGAAGACTGGTGTCAGGCAGAGCAGACCGTGTGTGCAGTGACTGGGCAGAGGCCAGTTTGGTTGGAGCACAGGTAGCATACACAGGGAAGTAGCAGAAGCGACTAGTTTGGCACTGCGTATCAAAAGTCCTGTAATTTCGCCAAACTTTTGAACTAGTAAATTATTTTAGGAGTGTATCCTGATAAAATAACCATGGATATCTTAAATATGTAAAGCAAGGAAGGCCATGACAGTGCTATTTCACATAATAGAAAATAGAAAGAATCTAAATGTTCATAAGAAGAATCTGGTTAAATATATCATGGACAGATCATACAACAGACAGTATCAGGTGAACCCTGAATGTCAGGATGACACAGGCCATGTGGAGCCACGGAAAGGTGCAGTGGAGAGTGGAGGATGACAATTACCGTGACAGCACTGAAGAGACGATGCTAGAGAAGGGAGTAGAGAGCCCGAGGTGGAGCAAAGGCAATTACCCTGGGAAAATCAAGATCATGAGCACATAAATTAGGACCTCTGGAGCAGGAAGATTCTCACTTTACAGATGACGGATTTGAGGCAAAGGGATTTAAAGACACTTCCCAAAGTTCACACAGCAGCCTCAGGTATTCAGACAAATGCCTCAGGGCCAGCCATCGGCTGTCTCACCTGTTCTGAGTCATATTCATCACCATCCAATCTTTGGCATAGACATTTTTTCCAATCAGGTCCTTGAACATGATAAAAGTTTCCATGAGGAAGTCCTGCGGAGAACAGAGGAGTGGTTGGGGGAAAACTGGGTTACATTCATAGTCTTTATTCTGGCGTGTACCACAAGCAGAACCACAACCTCAGAACAGGCTATTCCTAGTGCCACAGTTACAGCCCATCTTTCAACGGTTTTAGGAATAACAAAGCATTCTTGCAGCTAGCTATGATGCGATTTGATTTCTATATTGTAGGACCCTATAAGGAAGATGAGGACAAAAAGAATCATCCACATTTTACAAATGGTACAACTGAGACTGAGAAAAACTAAAGGACTCACTTAACCGCATTGAAAGTAGGAAGGAGGGTCGGGTGTGGTGGCTTACACTTGTAATCTCAGCAGTTTGGGAGGCTGAGGTGGGCAGATCATAAGGTCAGGAGTTTGAGACCAGCCTGGCCAACTTAGTGAAATCCCATCTCTACTAAAAATACAAAAATTTGCTGGGCTTGGTGGCGTATGCCTGTAGTGCCAGCTACTTGGGAGGCTGAGGCAGGAGTACTGCTTGAACCAGGGAGGCAGAGGTTGCAGTGAGCTGAGATTGTGCTATTGCACTCCAGCCTGCATAGCAGAGTGAGACTCTGTCTCAAAAAAACAAAAAACGAAAAAAAAAAAAAAAGAAGAAAAAAAGAAAATGGGAAGGAGAAGAGTTGGATGAGAACTTGGGGCTTTGGACCCCAAGTCTGTAATCCTTATCTCTTTCGTCCTCTGCTACCACAGGTTGTCAGAATGTGTCTCATGCACTTAAACATAATTCACCAACAATTGTGGGGAAATGGATACTTTTAATAGAGTTCAGTTCAATTCTCCTTTATTATGGTCAGAACAGGACACAGTGATATACATGAGAAGCAGAATCATGATTCTTCCTGTGCCAGGGACATTATCACATGCAGCCTGGAAGAAGGGTCCTAAATGGTCCTTCAAAAGAGATCATAACAGTGGCTGGTGATGACTAATAACTAATCACTTAAGCATACAGAGCTCTTCTGCTCCAAAGGGGGCTGTGAGCAAAATCTAATTCAAAAATAGAACAATCAGAATTGAAATCAAAGCTAAAATGTTTTGAAGGCATTTTTATTAGTTAGCTAAATTTAGACCTTATCCACTGTGATTCTTGAAAGTCCTGTCCAGTTTCTCTGGCACTAACCTACACAGTCCCGCCCGGACACTTGTCTGTTGTGCAGTAGTAAGAACACAGTATGTGAGAGGCAGGAGGAGGTCCAGGTCCTATTGCTAACCATATTTTTCTGAGACGCTGGTCAAGCTGGGTAACTTCCTATACTTTGGATGCTGAACGGCATGGGGAGTGACTCTCTGGCCAGCAAGTGTGTGTGTGCAACTGTGGATTTTCCCCTGGTTTTATGGCGAGTTAGACATATCCACCCTCAATTCTGAAATCCTAGACGTAGTTAATGAATTCAAATTCGTTTCATCATATATTTATTTACTTATTTATTTTGAGATGGAGTCTTGCTTTGTCGCCCGGGCTGGAGTGCAGTGGCACAATCTTGACTCACTACAACCTCCACCTCATGGTTTCAAGCGATTCTGCTGCCTCAGTCACCCCAGTAGCTGAGGTTACAGGTGTCTGCCACCACCCTTGGCTAATTTTTTTAATTTTATTTTTAGTAGAGATGGGGTTTCACCACGTGGACCAGGCTGGTCTCGAACTCCTGACTTCCAGCCAGTGATCCACCTGCCTCGGCCTCCCCAAAGTGCTGAGACTACAGGCATGAGTCACCACATCTGGCCTCATAATATATTTTAAGCGCTTCCACCAATTTATTAGCCATTCTGTTAACTTTTCTTTTAAATCCATAAGAATTCATGGTTTGTGAAGCAAGGATTCAATTTAGATACTTGTTATTTGCTTCAGACACAGACTTTCCATTTAACTCCTGGAAATCTAAATTAATGAGACAGTATGATAAAGGAAACTCACAGGGAATCCCAAAGCCTGGTTTTATCTACCACTTCCCAAGGGCCTTCATGCGGTTCACTCAGAAGGCAGCGTGAGGGACTGAAAGGCCATTGGGAGGCAAAGGCCTAGCTGTGCACGATAACTTGGCCCCTGGGGACTACATTCAGGCAAGTTCCCTCATTTCTCCAGGCCTTAGTTCCCTCATGGGGATAATGATCCTCTTTTAATTACATAATATAGCGTGAGGAGCTCACCATCATGCTGGTAAACAGGAGGTATACCCTTTTTTTCTTACTTAACAAAGGAGCCAAATTGTCAGGGTTTGAATTTAAAACTTCCCTATTCTGCCTGCTTTCTGAAGGAAATTTGCAACAAAAATCCCTAAAATGTTTATTGTTAATTTAACTTTATATAGCAATAATAATACGATGATTGTCACAAACAGCTAGTCCTCATAGGCATTAACTACATGCCAACCTGCACGAAGCTGGGCATTTCCCACACATGGAGCCAAGCAACACTTAATTAACCCTCAAGGTGGGTACTATCTTGCAGATGAGGAAACTGAAGCTCAGTGAGGTTCAACAGCTTGCCCCAAATTGCATACAAGGAAGTGGAATGGTCAGAATTCAAACTCAGAGCTGGGTGTTCTAAAGCCTGTGCTAAAGCAGGTGCTACGCCACCTGCCTGTAGAGAACACATGTCTACCTTTGGCCTTCCCCCTCCCCTCCTCTCCTCTCATCCTGGTCCTCTTGTGCCTGGTCTCCACAGGCACATCTACGTATTGCTATGGTTCCTATGCCATGCTGCCCGCCACGATGTGGCCCAAGCAGAGGCTCATGGAGACCTTCAGCTCAAGTCGCATGGTCTAACACGGATTTGACAGTCCACCATTGGGCCAACGAATAATAACAAACAGCACTTTCCCTCCAATTCCTTGTAGGTTTGTCCATCATGTGGGCATGGCAGAAAGGTGGGTAGTGGGCATGGCAGAAGGGTGCGTAATGGGCAAGGAAGGAGCTGCAAATCCATGGGGGCAATGGCCTCCTACTCAGCATGACAGAGGCAGAAAGTGGAAAATCTAGAACAAAGAGACTGGAATATGCACAGATGATGGGAAGGTATCCAAAGACTAGTGTCAACATGACACCAGTGTGCTAATCCAGCGGCACATCCTGTCCACTGCTCTGCAAAGTCTAACAACACCTTCATGGACATCTGAAGGGCCACTAACAATCCCCCAAAGGGAAGGTACAGTGAAGCCACAGCCAGAGGCCTAACTCAGCCTCTTAGGTGAGTGCTTCATAGCAACTATGAGAACAATTTTCCTGCTTAAAACAATAGAGAACAAAATATTTTCATCTGAAGATAACTTACAAATGCTGTAAAGCAGGAGTCCCCAACCTTTTTGGCACCAGGTTTCAGGAAAGACAATTTTCCCATGAATGAGGGCAGGAATGGTTTTGGGATGAAACTGTTCCACCTCAGATCATCAGGCACTGGTGAGATTCACATAAGGAGCGGGCAACCCAGATTCCTCGCATGTGCAGTTCACAACAGGATTCAGCTCCTATGAGAATCTAATGCCTCTGCTGATCTGACAGGAGCTCAGGAGTTAAATGCTCACTGGCCGGCTGCTCACGTCCTGCTGTGCGGCCAGGTTCCTAAAAGGCCATGGACAGGTTGTAAGGGCAGGGATTACCTCTTTTTGTTGCCCTCTCCAAAATGATGGTATCAACCACGTCTTAGGAGACTTTGCACACCCCTGCCTTCTAAAATCCTTGCCATGACATGAGTAGTTACTGTACCACGTATGAAATCCTGTTTTCAGAGCAAAAAACATCTCCCAAATGTTGCTAAATAAGGGCTCTCTCTAAATCCAAGAAAGATTAAGGTGTGCGATAACCTCTTGGTATATGTGTTGTACTCTTTTTCAAATCCTATCAAAGAGAGAAAGTAGGAATTAGCTCTCTCCTTTCTGTACCCACTGTGGACAGCCACACAGCACTGGAGGTGGGTGCGAAGAGAAGCCTGGACTCCTGATGCGCAGCTTCAGCCATTTTTTTAAACCAAATATAAGAAGTGTTCAGGTTACCAGGACCAGTAAAGGCAACTTACAATGATGTCTTGTCTGGTTTTGAAAGTGCTGATGTAGTGGCTATAGTGGCTGTCGTCCATTTGCTGCAGGATGGCAATCATGCAAGCCACAAAACTCCCCTGGAAGGAAAAGGAAAGCACAAATCCAAGACTCCTTAGGCCACCAACTGACAAAAACACGATGTGAGCCCCACGAACTTGGCTTTTTCCACCCAACGAGCCATGCAGGTACCCCACCACACTGGAAACACGCTGCATTCTACAGGTCCAAAGGCCACGTGCTTTGCAGTTTCTGCTTCAAACTACCTCTTTCCAGGTATGAGTGAAGGACTCCCATTAACAGCTATGAAGTGTGGAATCCTATAGACGGGACACCTCAATGAGATTACCAGTGAAGATGTAATAACTTGTGGGGCTTTGGGTTTCTTGTTGAGACAGAGCTTTAGCATAGAATTCCATGGAGAAATGTCCAAAATACTTAGATTAGTTAAACAAATCTTAACGGGGAGGAAGGCCAGCAGGAAAAGAGGTGGCAACACTGAGCATGGAGGAGAGGAGGGCAAGGGATGATGATGAAAACTCCCTGCTAGAATACCTGTGATATGGTTTGGCTGTGTCCCCACCCAAATCTCATCTTGAATTGTAGTTCCCATGATCCTCATGTGTTGTGGGAGGTAATTTAATGGTGGGAACAGTTACACTCATGCTAGTCTCGTGATAGTGAGTTCTCACGAGATCTGATGGTTTTACAAGAGGGTTTTCCCCCTTTTGCTTGGCATTTCTGCCTGCTGCCTTGTGAAGAAGGATATGTTTGCTTCCTCTTCCGCCATGATTGTAAGTTTCCTGAGGCCTCCCCAGCCATGCTGAACAGTTAGTCAATTAAACCTCTTTCCTTGATAAACTACTCAGATTTATCAACTACCCAGTCTCAGGTATGTTTCTATTAGCAGCATGAGAATGGACTAATACCACCTGATACCACTTCTCCAACTCCAGAGCTCATCAACCAGTTGTTCCAATATACTACCCACATGAATTGTGACCCTGACTTGAAAATAAAAAATTAGTAACTAGATGATTAATTAACATTGCTTCCATTTGTGAGTTCGGGAATTGCATATTCAAGGTGCTATCCCCTAGACCAAAAAAATGTGAATTATAGACTTAGTTTTATAGACAGGAAGTAAAGACTCAGGGTGCTAACCTCCTGTATTCATGCAGTTATGAAAATAACACAAAGGAATTTAGCACAGGAGAGATGAACATACAGCTGTTTCTAAAACAGAGAGAAAGTTTCCCCAAGCAGAACAACAAAAGACTGTCTGTGTCTATCTCTTACTGAATGCATTCCTTAGACTGTTTCTTTTGTTTTAAAAAGTTTATATTTTAGGCCTGGTGGCATGGTTCACACCTGTAATCCCAGCACTTTAGGAGGCCAAGGCAGGCGGATCACTTGAGGTCAGGAGTTTGAGACCAGACTGGCCAACATGGTGAAACCCCATCTCTACTAAAAATACAAAAATCAGCCTGGCATGGCGGCAGGCACCTATAATCCCAGCTACTTGGGAGGCAGAGGCAGGAAAATTGCTTGAACTTGGGAGTCAGAGATGCAGTGAGCCGAGATTGCACCACTGCACTCCAGCCTGGGTGACAGCCAGAGCCTGTCTCAAAAAAACAAAACAAAACAAAACAAAGGTTTATTGTTTCAATTACAAAGCAGTGTAAATTTATTGTACTAAGGCCTTTGATATATATATTGCCAAATTATCATATAGCTTGTTTCCCCAACGGTGTCTAACACAATTTGTTTCTCCAAGACCTTGCCTATTCTGGGTATTAGAGGTTTACTTAATCTCACTTCGCATTTTCATTTCCTTTTCTCTAAATTAAACAGTCTGTCCGTGAACTTTTTGGCCATTTAGCTTTCTCATGTTGCTGTTTGTACCCATTCTTTACTCATTTTTCTATTAAAACAATATCTTTGCTTAGTGGCTTATAATAGCTTTTGTATATTAAGTTTATTAGCCACCTGTCACCTATGTTACAAAAATTTTTAAAGTTTGGGGCTTAACTTTTAATTTGCATATATATACACACACACACACACACACACACACATCTTCATATATAGGGATTTAAAATTTTACCTAGTAAAATCGATTTTTTCTTGTATTTTAACTATAAAAATCCATGAATCCTGTTCCTCCTCAAATCAGTTATCTATTATTTTACTCTAGCATTTTATAATGTAATTTTTAAAAATTGAATACTTCATTCTATCTGACATTTATTTTGTGGGTATAGTATGAAGTTGAACAAATTTTTTTCCAAATTAATTTTCTTTTTCTTTGTTTGAGACGGGGTCTCATTCTGTCACCCAGGCTACTGTGCAGTGGTGATCATGGCTGACTGTAGCCTCGACTTCCCTGGGGCTCAAGCGATCCTCACATCTCAGCCTCCTGAGTAGTTGGGATTACAGGGGCATGTCACCATGCCTGGCTAATTTTTGTGTATTTTTTTTTGAGACAGGGTCTTGCAATGTTTCTCAGGCTGGTCTCCAACTCCTAGGCTCAAGCCATCTGCTAGGTTCAGCCTCCTAAAGTGCTGGGATCACAGGCATGAGCCACCGCACCCAGTCCCAAATTGTTAACTAATGTTCTAAACAACGTTTACTAAAAACTTTCATTTTCTCTTTTGAAAGGTAACAAAATATTCATACGATCCAAAATCTCCTTTTCACTTATCATGGTTCTGTTCTGCTGATATGCATTCTCTACGTCTGACAGGCAAGCTCTCCATATTACGTTTATTTATTTATTTATTTTTTAAACGGAGTCTTGCTCTGTCACCAGGCTGGAGCACAGTGGCGCGATCTCAGCTCACTACAATCTCCGCCTCCCGGGTTCAAGTGACTCCCCCTGCCTCAGCCTCCCAAGTAGTTGGGACTACAGACATGCATCACCACAACTGGCTAATTTTTTTTTTTTTTGTATTTTAGTAGAGACGGGGTTTCACCACATTGGCCAGGGTGGTCTTGATCTCCTGACCTCGTGATCTGCCTACCTCAGTCTCCCAAAGTGCTGGGATTACAGGCATGAGCCACCATGCCAGGCCTTGTTATTATTTCTATTTGGCTATTTGTTTGTAACTAGTACTTATTCTTACTCTGATATTTTTGTGACTAAATTAAATAGACTTTCTCATTTATAATCTCTAAACAGCTTCTGTTGTTAAAGAACAGGCATTAAATATCATTTATTTTAAAACAGGTTAGAGGCTGGGTGCAGTGGCTCATACCTGTAATCCCAGCACTTTAGGATGCTAAGGTGGGTGGATCATTTGAGGTCAGGAGTTCAAGACTAGCCCAGCCAACATGGCAAAACCTCGTCTCTACTAAAAATACAAAAATTAGCTGGGTGTCAGGGCACACACTTGTAACCCCAGCTACTTGGGAGGCTGAGGTAGGACAATCACTTGAATCTGGGAGGTGGAGGTCGCAGTGAACGACCTCTACAAAAAAATTAAAAGTTAGCCAGGCATGGCGGCATGTGCCTGTAGTCCCAGTTGCTTAGGAGGATGAGGCAGGAGGCTTGCTTAGACTCAGGAGGTGGAGGCTGCAGTGAGCTGTGAAGGTGCCACTGTACTTCACCCTGGTGACAGAGTGAGAACCTGTCTCTATTTAGAAAAACAAAAGGTATTTAATTTCAACAAAAGGTATTCAATTCCTAATCATCTTATTTAAAGCTGTGACTCCCCCACCCTCACTTCCCTTAACCTGCTAATTTTTTTCCTCTATAGCACCTGTTGTCTCCTAACACTACGTAGTTTATTTTGCTATAACTGCTGTCATTATTGTTGGAATGTCAGCTCCTCAAAGGCAGTGATTTTTCTGTTGTGTTCACGGGTACATCTTCAGTGTCCAGAGCAGTGCCTGTTTTACGGCAGTTTTTACATACCTATTTGTGAAATAAATGAATTTTTTTAATCTGACAGGAATTTGGAATCATTCTTGTCCTATGTCCTCTAATTAAAATCTAACCGTAGCTTTTAATACAGCAAGTAAAAGATGCTTCACTTTAATGATGACACCACTGAGTCTTTCCACAGCTACCCCTGGTCTCTATCATAGTTGTTACCTGGCATCTATTTAGATAGAGCACACAGAAAACAAGAGGCCAGAGCAACACTGGCCTTTCCACAAGCATGCTAACCACAGGTTCTTTAAAATGTCTGGTTTTGTTCCTTGAATCAAGGGGGCTGGGTAGTTCATACTGGATCATTTTCTTTCTTTCTTTCTTTTCAAGGCAGGCTATTGCTCTGTTGTCCGGGCTGGAGTGCAGTGACACAATCACAGCTCACTGCAGCCTCAATGTCCCACGTTCAAGTGATCCTCCCACCTTAGCCTCCTGAGATCAGGGTGCCAGCATGGTACCTGATCCACAGGCACAGGCACACGCCACCACCACACCCAGCTAATTTTTTTAATGTTTTGTAGAGATGGGGTCTCACTATATTGCCTAGGCTGGATTATTTTCTCTCAATAGAAAATCCATGTCAGAATCAAGATCTGCTCAAGGTTATAACCAATAACCCATGATGTGAGAGGCCCATGTGAAGAACAGCCTCAAGCCACTGGCCCCGAAGGCTTCCCGATAGGCCGTGGGGACAGAGAAGCAGCAGCAGCCGTGGGATCCACCAAAGAGATACTCACGATGTGGGGAGACTGCCGACTCATCCCAATCACCGTCCGGTTGATCCTTCTCAGCAGCCGTTCCATTATGAGCTGAATGTGCATTGCAGTAGCGCCCTGTGGGAACACAGGATTTGATTCCATTCCTTCTGACTCAGTTTCGCTTTTCTTAAGGGAACTTCAGATAGATGAGTTTTGTCTTTAAATCTCTTTCTGGCTCTTCCCTACAAAGCAATCTCTTGTCCAAAAGTGGAAAATGGTCTCAGAATAGTACAAAACTTTATGAAGAAAATAATTGAAAATGATCAGTCGTAACATTTAAAAGATGAATGTGGGTGTGCAGGGACGAGTGCCTTCCTACTAACTCAGATCGCTCAGGTTCACTGAGAGCTCACTGTGGCCACTGACTCAACAAATAGTTTTGGGGGACCCCCATTAGCATGATGTATTCTGTTCTGAGGTTGAGCAGATTAGAATTGCCCAGGTCAATTAGACACATATGTGGGACATTAAAGGCAAAAATACAAAGCTCTTACCACCTTCTGTGTTGTAGGAAAAAAAAATAAGAAATTCAACTCAAGGGAATTGTGATGGAGTAAATGTTTGTGTCTCCTCCAAACTCATATGTGAAGCCCTAATCCCCATCGTGATGGTATCAGGAGATGGGGCTCTTGAGTTGTAATGAAGGTTAGATGAGGGTGGGGCCCTGGACTGATGGGATGAACATGCTTTTAGTAAATGAGATATCACAGATATCGATCTCTCTCTCCACCATGTAAGCACACAGCAAGAAGGCAGCTGTCTGCAAGCCGGGAAGAAAGACCTCACCAAAACTGAACCATGCTGGCACCCTGATCTCAGATACTCAGTATCCAGAACTGTGAGAAAATAAATGTCTGTTGTTTAAGCCACGCAGTCTGTGGTATTTTGTTATGGAAGGCTGACTGAGCAGACTAATGCAAGGATGATTTTGTATTCTGACTCTGTCATGTGTGACTTTGAGCAATTATTCAACTTCGCTGAGCTTGCAGTTTTCATAGCTGCAAAAGGGAGATAGTAACAGTTTTCTTATAGGAATTAGTAGGGCTGATGTAGTCATCAAGTGTGCTGAATAAATGTGTATTCCTTCTTTTACCTTCTTTCCCTTTTTTTGTAGCTAGATATTACACTCATTTGGCTCCGACTTACCCATATGCAACTTGACTTTTCATAGGCTCTATCTGTCCTTGCTTTATGATAGATATTTTGAAACTCCTGCTTAATGCTTCAAATAACTAAATCATTTATATATATATATATATAGCTTCTTAACATTTTTATTAATTTTTACAAATTTAACTGGCAAAGATAGTACTTATCCAGCATGTACAACATCAAGATTTGATACACGTAATCATGTAATGGTTTCCATGGTCAAATTAACACATCCATTGCCACCCCTGCCATACATTAGATTCCCAGAACTTGCTCATCCTATGACTGACACTTTCTACCCTTTGACCAACATCTCCCCATCCTGCCCCCAATGCCCTGCAGCCCCTGGTAAAGAATGTTCTACTTTCTGCTTCTACGAGTCTAACTTTGTTAGATTTCACATAGAAGCCAGATCAGGATGGCTACAGGAATTTTTTTAATATCAATAGTCTTTGGGGTACAAGTGGTTTCTGGTTACATGGATGAGTTCTTTATTGGTGATTCTGAGATTTTCGTGCACCCATCACCCAAGCAGTGTACACTGTACCCAATGCGTAGTCTTTTATCCCTCACTCACCTCCTAGCTTTTCCCCAGAAAGTTCACCAAGTCCATTGTATCATTCTTTTTTTTTTTTTTTTTTTGAGATGGAGTCTCGCTCTGTCGCCCAGGCTGGAGTGCAGTGGCGCAATCTCAGCTCACTGCAAGCTCCGCCACCTGGGTTCATGCCATTCTCCTGCCTCAGCCTCGTGAGTAGCTGGGACTACAGGTGCCCACCACCACGCCTGGCTAATTTTTTGTATTTTTAGTAGAGACGGGGTTTCACCGTGTTAGTCAGGATGGTCTCGATCTCCTGACCTCGTGATCCGCCCGCCTCGGCCTCCCAAAGTGCTGGGATTACAGGTGTGAGCCACCGCGCCCGGCCGCATTGTATCACTCTTAAGCCTTTGCAGTCTCATAGCTTAGCTCCCACTTGTAAGTGAGAACATGTAATATTTGATTTTCCATTGTTGAGTTACTTCACTTAGAATAATGGCCTCCATCTCCACCTAAGTTATTGCAAAAGACGTTATTTTGTTCCTTTTTTGTGAGTGAGTAGTATTCCATGATGCATATATACCACACTTTATCCACTCATTGGTCAATGGGCACTTAGGTGGGTTTCATATCTTTGCTATTGCAAATTGTGCTGCTATAAACAGGCACATGCATGTGTCTTTTTCATATAATGACTTACTTTCCTTTGGGTAGATGCCCAGGAGTGGGATTGCTGGATTGAATAGTAGTTCTACTCTTAGTTCTTTAAGGCATCTCTATACTGTTTTTCATAGTAGTTGTACTAATTTACAACTGTTACAGCAGTGTAACAGCGTTCCCTTTTCACCACACCCATGCCAACATCTATTGTTTTTTGATTTCTTAATTATGGTATGGCTATATGTATTTTCATTACAGTATCAAGTATTTCAGGTCCACCCTCCCTCTCTGCTTCCCTCTGTCCCTTCCTTCTTCTCTCCCTCCTTCACTTTTTATTAGTCACTTACTTGTTTCCCATTTCCCTGAATGAAAGTGATTCATAAAATCAGCCTCTCCAGAAAATGCTGCTTTCACTCCATTTACATAGCATTTCCTTAGTGTGGCCCTAAATAGTTGTGCAGGTCACATGCTGTGCCCTGTGGGGAGGTATGAAATGAATAAGGCTACTCTGAGCCTTTAGAGATTTCTATTGTGGAGGTGGGGGTGAGTGGCACACAAAATTTTTTTTTTTTTTTTTGAGATGGAGTCTCACTCTGTTGCCCAGGCTGGAGGGCAGTGGCGCGATCTTGGCTCACTGCAACCTCTGTCTCCTGGGTTCAAGCGAATCTTCTGCCTCAGCCTCCTGAGTAGCTGGGGTTACAGGTGTGCACCACCAAGCCCAGCTAATTTTTGTATTTTTAGTAGAGATGGGGTTTTACCATGTTGGTCAGGCTGGTCTCGAACTCCTGATCTCGTGATCCACCCGTCTCGGCCTCCCAAAGTGCTGCGATTACAGGCATGAGCCACTGCACCCAGCCAGGACGTACATTTAAATAAGTATAACACAAGGATCCCCTAGAAGGTGGACTCCTGGGGGAAGGGTGCTTGCTTCTCTAGTTCACTGCCACAGTCCTAGCCAATCTCAGTGCCTGGAGCATAAGAGCAGCTTCCCAAGGATTTGTGAGCTGCATTCATAACTCAGTGTACAAAGTGATAAAATCCTCAAAAGAAACTCAAGGGGAGCATGGAAACAATGAGTAGAATTTGGCAGGACCACACCAGAGACAACTTCACAGAGGCGCTGACTGCAGCTGGACCTGAAAGAAAGAGGACGATTCCAAAACAGAGCTGTAGGGAGAGGAGGGAATCCTGCAATGTTTAACAAAATAAAACAAAAGGCAGGAAGAACAAATGTCAGTAATTAGAGCTTTAAATTAACTAAGAAGATGAGAGGACAAGGGAAGAGATATTGAGCTAGTGCACATATTTCAAAATGTATATGGAGAAAAAAAAAGTACCACCATGATGGACAAAAATGATTGAACTTACTACTTTACCAGAGCTCCAAGATCGATAATTTTGACTGTCTCTGCTCATTACAGGGAACATAATATTGTGAAGACCAAAATAAAAAGCTAATTTAAACATCCTTGCCCAGGATTTAAATACATTCAAGTCATTTCCAAAGAGTCTTTCTGGGTAGTGAGAAGGTTGGTAGAGATGTTATATATTAAAAAATAGGGTCAGAAGTGGAAGAGACCTAAGAGGTCATCTAGAACAATTCTTACATACGACGGACTAGACTAGGAAACTGAGGCACTGAGATATTTGCCTAAGGACAAATAGCTACAGAGTGGTAATACTGGGACTAGAATCCAGTGCTCCGATTCTTGTGTTTCACATTAACTGTGGATCATAAACATATGATTTCTAGAACACTGGATCCCTGGCTAAACCAATGTGCCAGACACATTGTTGCCAAATTCATAGGGCGTGGAGCTTTACTGTATTATTTTAAGGAATTACTGAGTTATAAGAGTTACTTTTTTAAAAGTATTGTGTTTATGACATGATTGGTCACATTTATGTATTTGGTGCAAAGTCCTTGGTTAGGAACAAAATCTCCAATTGCTTTGGGAAAACGTATTCCATTTCATAATGTGGTTTCTATAAACATACTTAATTTAAAATGGGGGAATGATCTATAATGAATACATATCAAGTAAGCAGTGCAAAGAGTAAGTGGGCTACAGGGGCTTAGGGAAGTGGAGGGACAGAGACTGGGGGAGTAGCTAGAGATGGCAATGGTACCCTCACATACTTCTGAGGCTGCAGCATGCATTCACAGAAATGTAGACTTCCCAGTGCAAACCATGAGCACGAGAAAAGGTGGGCTGTGTTCAAACGGTGGTGGACACTGACAGGTGAACTAACAGTTTGGCTATGGGAAAAGGTGTAGTATTCTTATCCTTTGGTAGAACAGAATCCCAAGATACTGGAAAGATAAAGAGTTTAGGTGAAGACAAAGAGTGGTTTTCCTGTTCTGTGGGAACACCTGTGCCACGAAACCACCACAGACATGGTGAGTATAATTTGCGGCAAGATACCTTTTTTTTTCTCAGCCCTCAACTGTTCGAGTGAACACATTCTGCAAAGTTCTCCAGCTTCCTGTGTGGGGGCTCTGCTAGGCCTATGGGCTGTACTATTTCTAAGACATAGGTGAATCCAGACAGGTTCAGCCCTGTGGGTTTTTGTTTTGTTTTGTTTTGTTTTGTTTTGAGATGGAGTCTCACTCTGTTGCCCAGGCTGGAGTGCAGTTGCACAATCTTGGCTCACTGCAACCTCTGCCTCCCAGGTTCAAGGGATTCTCCTGCCTTGGCCTCCCAAGTGGCTGGGATTACAGGCGCGGGTTACCATGCCCAGCTAATTTTGGTATTTTTAGTAGAGATGGGGTTTCACCGTGTTAGCCAGGTTGGTTTCGATCTCCTGACCTGTGATCCGCCCACCCTGGCCTCCCAAAGTGCTGGGATTACAGGCATGAGCCACTGAGCCTGGCCTTAGCCCTATGTTTTCAAGAGGGATGGGGGCCAGATCACAGAGAAAACGCAAGATGAGAAAACATCATTTCCACTAGGCTCCAGAGAAAGCATCAATGTCCAAGAGGATATGGAAATGAGAACTTCTCAGCAGCTCAGAAATAACAGGTTGTTAGGCATCAGAGGATAAGAAGGAAGAGGTTTCCACATAAAAACAGAAAGGCCTTTGATTCTTTATTAATTAATTATTATTATTATTATTATTTTTTTAGAGAGACAAAGTCTTACTAAGTTGCCCAGGCTGGTTGGTCTTAAACTCCTGGGCTCAAATGATCCTCCTGACTTGGCCTCCCAAAGTGCTGGGATTACAGGCCTGAGCCACTATGCCCAGCCAGGTCTTTGATTCTTAAGAATAGTCACAGGGATCTCAATAGTGGGCACACTGGGCGAGCCAGGAAAATCAGCCTGCGGAAGGCCCCAGCAGTAATCTGACTTTGCACTGGAGGCTCTGGCCTCCCTAATTATCTCTAAAATGGGCACAGCCTGCCCTAATACCTGAGTTGGAAACTACCTGAGAATAGGAAGGCCGTGGAGTCACTCCTGTCTGGTGCAAAGGGGCCAGTGTGAGCTCCGTGCAGCATCAGTGATGACTCAACTCACCACATCCTTCCTGTCCAGCACCTCCAGGATGTTGCTCAGAAGCTGCGAGCTTGCCTCGTGGTCAGGCTTGCTGGAGTTGTCATCTAACTGGCCACTGAGCTGGTCCGTCAGCAGCGGCAGCAGCACTTCTCTGCACTCTGAGAAGGAAAACACACACAGCTCACACACAGCAGTGCCACCTCCTGAACTGCCTGTCTCCTTCCTGCAATGCTCTCCAGTACCAGTAGCTCTAAGCTCTGCAATCAGCCCTGCAGGAAGGCAGCCCCTCCAGCTCACCCAGGAACACCTGGTTTTAGGTGTGGAACTCCACTCTTGTTCAGTTTGCAGATGAATGAATTAAAAAAAAAAAAAAAAAAAAAAAAAAGAACTTCACCTTTGCAACTGGATTATACAAACTAAGAAAATGACCCTTCCCACAGGTAAAGGTGGGAACTTAGCAAAATGTTTAAATTATTTAACAATTTCTCTAGCTTTTAAAAATGCCAACCTAATACATGAAATTGGGGTCATATGAAACAAATAAAACCAAACAAGTTATAGATATTTTTTTCAAAATTTTTTTCACCTAATGGAGAAAATGTACTGAAAGAAGTTCCTATAAATACTAATCTTCCCTAGTACATTTCAATGACATTCTGCTCAGGTCTGTGCAGGTGTGTGGATTTCAGAAAGTAAGATATGACATATTATGTCTTCTGAGATCTTTGCTATTGTAACACATTTTATAATGAATTCAGGTACTCTGAATGCTACAGAAATGACTGTTAACAGTGATCACACTCTAATTAGAACTATCGAGTGCATGCTTGCTCTTCTGCTCAAACACCTTATCCTTACTATCTCAATTACCTTTTCTGTATCCTTAAAAAGTTATCAAAGCATATTAAAATGTTTAGTAATAATTTACTTTGGTAATAAATGTTTTCTACTTAAGAGCATTCACTAGCTTTTGGCAGGCATTACCTCTACCTCCAATTGTGTCTTAGGAACATTTGCAATTTCTAAGTGCAAATTCATAGTGTCAGAAAATATCAGAGCCCAAGGAGGCTACTGATATGACCTAGTTCAAGTCCTTCCTTCCACAGAACTGGAAGCTGAGACTTGTAGAAGGTCATTCATTTGTCCAGTTACATAACTAGCCAGGGACAAGGCCAGGAAGGCTCTCCCACCAATGATCCACTCAATCCCAACGTTGAGGAGTCCTGCTCGTCTTCGGATCTCCAGGCAATATACATACATAACATGAGGTCACCCTCTCTGAGCCCCTGACCACGGAGACCAAAAGAAGTCTCCGCAGCTGCCTCACTCTAGCAAGTCTTGAGTTTATTGGGAAGGCTCAGGTGCTGGACCTCCTGTTTAATACCAGCTTTGGGACAGAAATACTTGGTGGCTATTTCCTAGACTCTACTTACAAAGTGAAAAGTATTTTATCAGTGTAAGAGTTTTTTCCCTCCATGCCCCACTCCTCTCCCAGCAGAATACTAGTCATCTGGCTTCCACCAGCCTACCCCCTAAAGAAAAGGCTTGGCCAGGTGCGGTGGCTCACGCCTAAAATCCTAGCACTTTGGGAGGCCAAGGCAGGTGGGATCGCCTGAGGTCAGGAGTTTGAGACCAGTTGGCCAACATGGTGAAACCCCGGCTCTACTAAAATTACAAAAAAAAATTAGCTGAGTATGGTGGCACACACCTGTAGTCCCAGCCACTTGGGAGGCTGAGGCAGGAGAATCGCTTGAACCAGGGAAGTAGAGGTTGCAGTGACCCAAGACTGTGCCACTGCACTCCAGCCTGGGCAACAGAGCAAGACTCCATCTCAAAAAAAAAGGAAAGAAAAGAAAAGAAAAGGCTTGCTTTATCATGTTTGCCAATTTCCCTGGTGTACCTGGTGTAAATCCTTCCACCATGGTCAATTTCCAGCTACTAATGTGATATCACTGAACGTGGGGTTGAGAAGGGATGCATGCAAACAGTTCTCCTGTGGGATCCAGCACATTGCTGCTTCCCTATCCCCTGGTTTTTAAGGTCATGCAATAAGTATAGGTTAAAGAAGAATTTCTTTTAAAAGGGTCATCTTTTTCCTACTTGCTTGTTACTTCCTGAGGTTCCTGTTTTAAAGACAAAATTCGCTCATTAATGAATCTCTTGCAGATTGCTCTAATTAAAGATTAAAGAACACATGATTTTGCTCTTTTAGGAACTGTTGGAAATACTGAGCTTACTTTAGAATCTCCTTAAAACTGCTCTCCGAGGAGGTCCTTACATACCAGCAAACAACTGGCAAGGATACTAATGACATTTTTTTTTTTTTTTTTTTTGAGACAGAGTCTCGCTTTGTCGCCCAGGCTGGAATGCAATGGGCTGGATCTCAGTTCACTGCAAGCTCCGCCTCCCGGGTTTATGCCATTCTCCTGCCTCAGCCTCCCGAGTAGCTGGGACTACAGGTGCCCGCCACCTCGCCCGGCTAGTTTTTTTTTTTTGTATTTTTTAGTAGAGATGGGGTTTCACCGTGTTAGCCAGGATGGTCTCGATCTCCTGACCTTGTTATCCGCCCGCCTTGGTCTCCCAAAGTGCTGGGATTACAGGCTTGAGCCACCGCGCCCTGCCAACATTTTTTAAAAAGAAAAGTCAAGTGCTGACTGGCACGGTGGCTCACACCTATCATCCCAGCACTCTGGGAGGCCGAGTTGGGCAGATCACTTGAGGTCAGGAGTTTGAGGCCAGCCTGGCCAACATGGTGAAACCCCATCTTTACCAAAAATATACATAAAAAAAAAATTAGCTGGGTGTGGTGGTGTGCACCTGTAATCCCAGGAGGCTGAGGTAGGAGAATCACTTGAACCTGGGATGGGGAGGTTGCAGTGAGCTGAGATGGCGCCACTGCACTCCAGCCTGGGCAAGGGAGCAAGACTCCATCTTAAAAGAAAAAAAAACAAAGCTCAAGTGTTAGCTGCAGAAATGGGGCTGGCATTTTAGCACACAGCAGTTTGTTTTAATCCTTTGAGATGGAGTCGTGCTCTGTCACCCAGGCTGGAGTGCAATGGTATGATCTCGGCTCACTGCGACCTCACGCAGCAATTTTCGAAAGAGACTTACCTGACTGTCGAAAAAGAGCACTCTCTACTATCTTGGTCATGCAGTTAAGTTTCTGCCGAACCAGCTGGTTGTCAGGAATGCTTTGAATGAATTTGCAGAAGAGCACACTGGAAGAGAAACCACAGGGTTAGCAGTGTCTGCGTCCTGCCAAGCTGAAGGCATCATTATAAACTTTTCTTCTCCACTCTGAGATTTGGGCATGGAGAGATTTACATGGAAAACTACAAAATGACCTGAGAGTTTATGACATGGCAGCAAGGGAGACTTTATCCTCACTTACTGGAGGGCTCTGCCTTAGAGCTGAGTATTTACATTGCCAAAGAACACCCATGTCCATCATCGTTTTCCAGTCCCGCCTTTGTGAAAATGGCTTTCTTGGCTAACTCCACTCTCATGTTGACTTTAGTCTGACTGCACTGCTGCGATACTTAGGGGTAGGGCTGGAAGCATGTCATTACACACTATCTTTTGTAGTCAATTTCATGTCTGCATGTCTTGTTTTCCCAGAGAAAGTGCAAACCTCTCTCAGGGCAGGTTTTGGTAGTTCTTTTGCATCTTCCACAGAACCGAGCACCAAAAGGTATTCAGTTAATACTTCTTAGAAAAATAAAAGCCAGGTGTAGCAGCCCAGGCTCCAGCCAAGCAGGGGAGCTGTTTCTCTGTTAGAGTTAAGGAACAAAATTTTGTTTGGCTATTTACCTGAGCTCAACAGGATCAAATACAAGTTTGACGTCATTAATTATGCTAGGAAGGTACTTCAAAGCTGCCCCCTGTAAGAAAAACACCGAAGGCAAATTCAGTTGCCAGGCAGACAAATACAGCATTTACTGCTTCATCCCAGGAAGAAAAGGCTGTGTTTGGAACTTAAATAGGGAACTGGATACAGATGCCCTTACAATAAAAAGGAAAGCTGGCATTGCTCTACACGATCTCCTAAAATGCTTTGCCTGAAGATGCAAGGGGATACAGCTTTCTGGTTTCTACTGCCAGCAGGCTCTGTCCACTTGGAGTTCATTTCTCTGCCTAAGGAGGTGGTTAAATTCTTTTTTTGTTTTTGAGACGGAGTCTCACTCTGTCCCCCAGGCTGGAGTACAGTGGCGCCATCTCGGCTCACTGCAAGCTCTGCCTCCCCGGTTCACGCCATTCTTCTGCCTCAGCCTCCCGAGTAGCTGGGAATACAGATACCTGCCACCACGCCCAGCTAATTTTTTTGTATTTTTAGTAGAGCTGTGTTAGCCAGGATGATCTCGATCTCCTGACCTTGTGATCCGCCCGCCTTGGCCACCCAAAGTACTGGGATTACAGGCGTGAGCAACCACGCCTGGCCAGGAGGTGGTTAAATTCTTGAAGTCTCTCTCACAACATGGCCATAAAGAGCAAAAAATAAATATTAATAGTAAAGTTCACATTTGAGTCTTCAGGGATTATGTATTTCATGTATTTTTTAAATTACGATAACAAAGACGGTGACTTTACACTTCCGGGTAAAATGAGGGACAAAAAATTTAAAAAATTGTCACCTATAGTAGCATTGGGATCAGTTTGCTGAAATCATGGGGTCAAACAGGGTTCACAATGGCCTTTCAAGGGATGTCTAATTGGGTAGCATGTCCTTGGCAAACTGACATTTGAAAATACGAGCATCTGTAGAAGTTAAAATGGGCTTGTTTTTTTCCCTTTATTTTCTGTAAATCATACTAAAATTCATAAGCTATCCAGGAACCATGATTCATTCTGTTTCCCCCCCATGATATGGCCAATTCGAAGTGGTCCCAAAACATCATCACCACAGCCTAAGAAGAGTTACCCATGATGACACCAGGCTGACCTTGATCTTGACGGCTTCCTCCAGAGGCCTGTCCATTAGCATATTGAAAGCAAGAAATAACTGGCGGATTGAATCATTAAACTCATCTCCATCTTTGCTCTGGCCATAAAATCTTAACAGGAAAAAGAGAAAAGCAGTTGGACTTTCCATTGTTAAAAGAAATTTTAAAATAGATTTGTTGCCTCCCCGACTTCTCCTTCACTGTATCCCCCTAATCATTCTGACTCACCTAATCAAGCCCCAGTCATCTGAAGTTTCGGGCAATGGGTTAGAGAAGCTGCTCAACCCAGAAAGGCTCTGATCCCCAGCCCAGCCTACAAAACCATTTGTTCCAGTCTAGCCACTGAACTGCCCATGCTGACACTGGCCTGCTCTATCACAAGGGCCTTCCAGGACAAGACCCCTTAGTCTTCACTGATACGTGCTTGCCTTCTTTGAAGTACTATACTTGTCTTCAAAAGATCTGTCCATCAACTCAAAAGTGGGTTCTTTCTCTTAAGTAGAAATCAAGAGATATTTGGGCACTTTCCAAGAAACACAAAGGTCCCAAATGAAAGTGCATATGCACATATAATAGGTGGCAATTTCACCACTAACTGGTCAAGAATAGTATGGCTTGAATTCAGAATTTCATGCGCACACTCAAACACACACACATATGTTTATATTCGTCTCCTCCATTCACCTATACCCATAGTACCCAAAGAATATGACCTTCACTGAGATAGTTAATCAGAGGGTTAATGGTAATTCTCAATTCATCCATTTTACAGAACTAGAAAAGAACTTTATTTGCAATTTAGTCCCCAAAGTATCTAAAAATTAACACGCCTACAACAGAACTCACTTGATTTCCCTGCTCAACTCTAAGTATTCCAAATGTCAGCAAACAGCACTGCCTCGAACCTAGATCCATCCCAAACCTAGATGTTATCTATGCTTCTTCCCTTTCTCTCATTGCCCCATCAAACCCAACAGGAAATCCTACGAGCTCGAATCAGTCCATTCTCTCCCTCTGCCTCTGAGATGGGGCTGGAGTATCTCACACTTGAACCACAATGGCCTCTCAAAGTGGTCACTGGCTTCTACCTTTAGCCTTCGATAATCCATTTTCCATGTGGGAGATGAGATGATCATTTAAAATATAAGCCAGATTTTATTACTTCCCTAGTCATTCCCCCAGTGGCTTCCCACTACACCTAGAATAAAATCCAAGCTCCTCACTATGGCCTACAAGGCCCCGCATCATTTATTATTTGCTGGCCACTCCCGCTCTCTCTCCTGACACTGGATTCTCGTTACTCCTCATGCATCCACACTTGGTGCCCCATAGGTCCCTGCCTGGGGCACGTCCTGCTTCCACTAACCCTTTCCTGACATCTCTGGAGGCTGCTTCTTCATCTTTCAGTCTCAGCTCACATTATACCACCTCCTCCTCCACTCAGTTCAGCTCAGGCAGCCTTCCCTGTTGGATCCACCACTCCAACACCGCCCTCATTTACAGGGTGATTTCTTTACTCCTTGCCTCCCTGAACTCCATGGAACCCACACACACCATCACAGTGGGAGCCTGGTCACCAATGCAGAACACTTGGCACTCTATGTAGGTGACTTAATTTTTTTTTTTTTAAGTACTAATGATAGGGAGCTGAGGGATTAAGATCAAGCTTCTCAACATCCTATTTGGGGCAATTTACAATTTCTTCTTGGTGTTTTGCTGATTGAGGTGAACTCCAGCCAGGTAATGAGCTCATAAGAGAGATTTAAACTCTGATGAAGGCAACAGGGGGACCAGGGACCAGGTGACATTTCACTGCAGCCTCTAGACATGGCCAGTGCACTGAAGTGATCATTAAATCTAAGCAACCAGAGGACGCACATTGCCAGTCTCTTCCCCAGCTCAGGTTCTTCTTTAATAACATATAAGGGAAAAGTAACCACACGCAGGCCATCACAGATGAGGTGCAATGAAGCAACTCTCCTAGTCAATTTCATGGGTCCTCTGTCGCCCTAACCTTTCATTTTCCACACTCACCATCCTTTACTGACCTATCTGGTGTCTAGAATGAGGACTCTGATGTGCTTCGACAAATGAGGAGGAAATGAACTAGTGAACCATCCATAAGAAAATACATTTTAATTTCACATTCAGGTTTTCTTTCTGTAGTTTAAAGGTGATACTGATTTTTGGATATCAGAGTTTACTACACAAACAGACTTTTGGGTAAGAGGATGTTCCCTTGGTAGAATGCTCCATGCCCCAACCATTCCCAATATATGGAAATGTACCATAACTGGAAAATAAAATGAACCAACTTTAAAAGACCTTCTTTTTTTTTTTTTTTTTTTTTTTTTTTTTTGAGATGGAGTCTTGCTGTGTCACCCAGGCTGGAGTGCAATGCAGGCTGGAGTGCAATGGTGCAATCTCGGCTCACTACAACCTCCGCCTCCTGGGTTCAAGCGATTCTCCGCCTCAGCCTCCCGAGTAGCTGAGACTACAGGTGCCCACCACCACGCCTGGCTAATTTTTGTATTTTTAGTAGAGACGGGGTTTCACCATATTGGCCAGGCTGTTTCGAACTCCTGACCTTGTGATCCACCCACCTCAGCCTCCCAAAGTGCTAGGATTACAGGCATGAGCCACCACGCCCTGCCAAAAGAAGACCTTCTGAGAAGAAAGCAAATACAGAGACTGTGCATAAATTATGTGTGGGGAAAATACTGCTCACTTCCACCTGCGAAGGAGGAATGGTCATTCAGCCAGATGGGTTTTAAAGTCATTAAACACTTTTTGAAAACAATTAGAAAAGTATATATTCATTTAAAAATCAAAAAGAATATAAAAATAGCAAATAAAAATATAATAATAAATATAACTAAAATGCTAAAAGAATAAAAATATAAAGAATGAAAAAAAAATTACAAGCCTGTCACCCGAAGTTTTTGTACTATTGACATTTCAGACGGGGCATGGTGGCTCACGCCTGTAATTCCAGCACTTTGGGAGGCGGACATGGGCAGGTCCCTTGAGCCCAGGAGTTTGAGACCAGACTGGGTGACATAGACAGACCCTGTCTGTACATAAAATATAAAAATTAGCTGGGCATGGTGGTGCACACCTTTGGTCCCAGCTATTTGGGGGGCTGAAGTGGAAGGATTGCTTGAGCCTGGGAGGCAGAGTGCAGTGACCTGAGATCGTGCCACTGCACTTTCGCCTGGGCGACAGAGCCAGACCTTGTTTCAAAAACAAAAACAAAAAACCCTAAAAAACTCTAAAGAAACAACAACAAAAAAACCACTTTAGCATGTTATCTATCCAGTCTTCTTCACTATACATATTTCAAATCTGTATTATTTTAAAAGGAAGATCATACTGTACTCACGCTTTACACGTTTGTTTTTATCATTTAAGAATCTATCAGGCCAGGAGCAGTGGCTCACGTCTGTAACCCCAGCACTTTGGGAGGCCAAGGTGGGAGGATCACGAGGTCAGGAGATGGAGACCATCCTGGCTAACATGTGAAACCCCATCTCAAAAAAATTAGCTGGGCATGGTGGTATGCGCCTGTAGTCCCAGTTACTCGGGAGGCTGCAGCAGGAGAATCGCTTGAACCTGTGAAGTGGAGGTGGAGGTTGCAGTGAGCCGAGATCATACCACTGCACTCCAGCCTGGGCGACAGAGCGAGACTCCGTCTCAAAAAAAAGAAAAAAAAAAAGAATCTATCACGGTCCTCTTTCCTCATTAACATACCCTACATTTGAAATGACTGAATGTACATACTTCCACGTTCATTTTTGTCATACCTGATAGATTTTTTTTTCCATTAGATACATTTCTAGATGAGGTATTACTGGACAAATGTGACACTTTTTCCTTTCCTTAAAATTTTTCTTTTTCGTTTTTATTCATACTGTCTATTTCTATCCTGAAGAATTTATATCTCCATTAGCATCAAAATTGAAATACAGTGCCAATTTTTGCCCAATATCATCAAAGGACAAAGATTTTTAATCTTTTTCAAATGTATAGGTAAAAGATGGTATGTGTGCATGTGTGTGTGTGCATGTGTGTGTATCAAAATTCTTTTGATAGTATGAAATTTGTTTTAATGTATTGACCATTTAAATTTTTCTTTTGTAAACTACCATTTTCGTTTTCTATTTTGGCTATTTATCATTCTTTTATTGATTTATAAAAGCTTTAACTGAGAAAAGCTATTAACCTTTCATCTGTACTATATGTAACCTTTTTGCAGGTTGTGTGCTTTTAATTTTATTTTTTTCAATAAACAAAGTTTCTTTTAAAAATACATACGCTTAAATCTACAAACCTTTTATTTCTTCCTTAGAAACACATTTTAACAGTTGGGAAATACAGCTATTTCTGAAGGGTAGGAAAGTCACTGGGGTTGTGAGTGTTCCCTGCAAAGGTACGCGCTCTTTTGTGGTTTCTTCTATTTTTGATGGAACTGTTATGCTAGAAATCCAAACAGGGAATAATCCCATCTGTAGTGCTTAGCTGCCCAGGTAGCTAAGCACAGTGTCAACAAGCAAACACTCATCTCAGGAAACATCTCCCCCGAGATGACTGCTTCTTCTGCTAGTGACAGCAGATCATGATCCTAGATTTGCACACTCAATATTGTCATGAAGTCATCTGCTGTATTAGGTACAATCTTGCCATAGGAACCTGCTTCCCCAAGTCCTGAGGTCATTACTGCCCCAGAATTTTGCTGAACTTCTCATGAGTCTTCTCCAACAGAGACACAGCCCACCTCCATCTTCAGCCTTGCAGCTCTGAAATAAGGCAATTCTAAGAGCTAACTGCTCACAGAGCTGAACACCAGTGTGCAGAGTCAGGGAAAAACTACACAGAGTGACGGCTGATAATCTAAACATCCTCACTGCAGTTAATATTACCTCAAGTAGAGCACTCGAGATTGGATGATGAATCTAAACAAGTACTTCAAGGCTTTCAACGCAGCAAAAAGCAATTCAGTCTTGCTGGAGTCATCCGCATTAGCCACGTAGAAGTTCAGTACCTTGGAGAGTTTCCTTAGAAGAATGAGAAAGAAAAATTAAGCCGACGAGCAACAGGATACTCTGAGGCTTGGGTAAGTAATCTAAGAGGGTAAAGTGGCATACTGGAAGTAGAAGTCATTACTAATTATATCTTCTAGAATATGCCCTGAACAGCAAAATTAACTCTTTTCCAATTAAGTTTCCTCATCTGCCATGTAGGTTTGGAACTACCCTTCTGCTGAGAAATACTAGAAAAGGTTTCTTTCCCTTTGTGGGATTAAACAGGAGGGTTATGAAATGAAATGGTTGAAGTGACCCAAATTGCTAGGATATTTTAATCTCTGGTATGCAATTCTGACATCTTCAGATGCTCCCATAAAGGAGGGATTATGCCTGCCTACAGGAGTTGACTTAAAAAAAGCCTAATTCCTTTTATTCTGCCTCAATCCCTTGGGATCCATCAATATGGAGTCAGATAGAAACTTCATGGAGTGAAGAAAGAGGAGCTCAGTCAGACTCTCTGGAACATTCATGGCTCTAAGTATTGAATAGATAAAACTGTTCTGGGGTCTTAGGTTGCTCTTTGTGTCTTTCTAGAATGTTTGGGCTAGGAATGGTCTTCATTTTGTGCTATCCCTTAGACTTTGGAGGGCACTGATATTTTAATCTTAAACCTTCTTTCTGGGAATCTTTGAGCTTTCCTATAATAATAACTATTATTATTATTATAGCTATAGTTATATATGTCATATATATAACTATAACAATTATTATTATTATTATTTAGACGGAGTCTCTCTTTCGCCCAGGCTGGAATGCAGTGGCATGATCTCTGCCTCCCGGGTTCAAGCACCTGGCCAAATTATTATTTTTTAAAAAGGACACATACAGAATTGATCGAATCTTGCAAATAAATCCAGTTGACTACCACCCGGAGTGCTGCATTTGGCTCCGTGTGATCACAGTGACGGGATTTCCTCATCTGTAGCTACCGCTCACCTGGATGTGAGGCTCCTGGGTGGAACGGCCACCATCACTGGTGTACTCGCTGACAGGTCACTGGGCAGCAATCTACATGATGTGGCCTAAGCCACTGTCATAAGAAGATCATCAACCAATCCAGCTACATTCCTATCACTATTTATCACATTCTGCACAGTAACTGGAAGGCAACGGGGTGGGTGTGCCAGGCACATACAATGCCAGGGTGAGTGCTCTGGGGAGGAATACGGAGTGGACTTTAGTTGCTTTCTTTAGTCAGGGGCCCATAAACCAATGATAGAAGGCAGGTTGCACTACGGAAAAGATAGAGACCACTGCCTCTTATGCAAAAGACTGGAAAAAGAAATCTTCTCATATCCTGTAAGTAACACATTTTACAAAGCATCTGTGGTACAGGGTTGAGGGCATGACTTTTTCTTCTATCATACTTGGTCTTGTTTAATTCATGGTTTGATCTCCTTAATTCCCCACGCCAATCCCACTGACATCCAACCTCTAAGATCCTGAGTTGGGTCATTTGTCATTAATTTTGCTCTTGATTTTTTTTGTTTTTTTAATTTTTGTTTTTAGATACAGGGTCTTGCTCTGTCGCTCAGGCTGGAATGCAGTGGCATGATCACAGCTCACTGCAGCCTTGACCTCCACAGGCTTAAGCAATCCTCTTGCCTAAGGCTCTCAAGTAGCTAGGACTACAGGCGTGCGCCACCACACCCGGCTTTTTAATTTTTTGTAAAGACAGGTTCTTGTTATGTTGCCTAGGCTGGTCTTGAATTCCTGGCCTCAAGTAATCCTCCGGCCTTAGCCCCACAAAGTGCTGGGATTGCAGGTATGAGCAATGATGACTGGCCTATTCTGCATTCTTAAGGAGACTTCACCTTATTCAGAAGGAAGGCCCTGATCTTAGCCCCCTTTCCACAGTTAGAATACTTAGATGGTTCCCTTTTTCCACCAAGAAGCTTAGAATAGAGTTCTGCCTTACCAGGCACATTTACTGAACACAGGTCCCTCTCGTTTCTCAACAATCCAGCCCTAAAAGTACAAATCCAAAGATCCAACAACACACATTTCCCTCAGATCATACTTACACGTATGCCAAAGTGGCACTGAAGTGCTTGTAAATGTAGGTTTCAAGTACGGGATTAAAATGCTGGAACTTGATGTCTCCTATCAGTGAAATAATAAATACCTGCCAAAAGTGAAAAACAGAAATAGCAGCACTGTACAATCCCAAGTATTCTGTCAACAAGCTGGATTTTCACATCTCGGTGCCTTCTTTTCTCTCCGGATCTTTTCTGCAGCATTCCCACTCTACCATTCCAGAGCTGATGTCAAGTCTTGAGGATTGTATTTATTTAACATAAATAGAGAGACTATTACATGTCAGGCACTGTGCGAAATGCTGTGAAGAAACCCATTCAAGCCAGAATCCCTGGCCTCAGGGAGCTGACTAGGTATCTCAAAGACAGGGGAGTCGGTGCCCAGGTAACCTAAGGGGCAAGAGGAAGGAGGCTCTGGAAAGGGGTTTTCTCTAATCCAAGGATGCAGCTAATGAAACATTCCACGACATTTTTCTCCTGGGTACACTATGAGTGCCCCCAATAACAACTTCACCAGAGTTTCATCTCCCAATTACCCCTTGTATATTCCCTTGCACTGCCATTAGGCACATGACCTAAAATTAGCCACACTGCCCTGCTTAAGACAGAGTGGTCAAAAGCAAGGGGCATTTGGGATTTCCATCTATGCCCACTGCCAGCTGCTCTGTCCCTCAGGAATCTGTTTCCTTGTCCCACAGCATCCATAACCACCGTCTCTCTTTCCCATAAACCTGAGTCCAACCAGTTGGATCTCAACTAGGTGGCGTTTTCTTTATCTTAAACCGTAGCTTTAATACTCTGATTATTTCTTAAACTGACTAGTTTCTTCAAGCTGGTGAATCCCCTAAAGCTGCAACTGACCTTCCTCTTCAGCTGTGGCATTCAGGTAAAATCCTGTCCTGAACTTTCACCCCACCAAGGTGAAAATGATGCTTGCTTTGGGCCTTTCAGCTTCTTCCCCTCCACCTTCACCTCTGGCCTTCCCAGATTCTGATATCGCTTATCCCTATTCTGATTTCAATTCTTGCAATGGGTTGAAGGTTTAAGTGCTTTGTGTGACAAACTCAGTTGTCTGCTGGGTTGAATATTCTGCCTAATGAGGCTCTGATTCACCTCTGACTTGTGAATTCAGTCTCCCTTGCATAAACACACCAGTGCACACACACACACACAACATGTAACAATCCTCCAGACAATGGTAATGTGAGTTAAAATGATTCCTGATTTCTAATAAAAATAAAACATCTTATTTTCTCTAATAAGAAAGAGCATATCAAAAAGTGAGATCTAACAGGAAACAAACAAATAAAGGCCTGAAATATAAGTCATTGTTTCTAATTTGTAATTCTAGGAATTCAGCCTAACACAATAACCAGAGAGATGGAAACAAATATTTATGCGAGAAGATATTCACACAATCACTTATAATAGTGTAATATTGAAAACTATAAAGTTGCAGCAATAAACACTAGTTAATATGTTTAACTGCTTACCAGTGCATCAAACACAAGGAAGTCATAGGTTTCACTGTCTGACATTTCCATCATTATGTTAAAAAGTGCATCTAGTGTATCTTGCAAAAACTGAAGATAAGAAAAACAGAGAGGTTATTTTGATGCTTTCATAGATACCATAGCAATCTGGGGACAACTAGGTTTGAATCAAAGAGGTTTAAAATAGCATTTTTAAAAAAACTAGCACACTTGTTTAACAATGTAGATAAGTTTTATATTTACAATGAATGGTTTAA
This sequence comes from Chlorocebus sabaeus, assembly GCF_047675955.1. Classification (NCBI taxonomy): domain Eukaryota; kingdom Metazoa; phylum Chordata; class Mammalia; order Primates; family Cercopithecidae; genus Chlorocebus; species Chlorocebus sabaeus. The sequence continues at coordinate 24,934,418 of NC_132911.1, read as the reverse complement.
TTTTAAATGTTGAACCAATTAGGTATAATTGGTATAATAGGTATATGTATGTATGTATGTATGTTTCTAACTATGAATATATAAACATACCTTAACAATCTCTCCTCCATCCACTTCCATTAACTTCTTTAGGTTGTGTTTAATGTTCTGGGAGTTGGAACGCCAGTTTAACAAACCTAACAGGTCAACTAGGAAGAACAACCACAAACATTAGACACAGGTGAGACAGAACAACCCAGACCATTTCAGGACATAGCTGAAGAATTCTCTAGAACAGGTAATTGCTCTTAATAGTGTCTAATTCAAGATGCCTTATGTATTCTTTTACTACCTCCCATCCAAGTCGGGGAAAACCTTGTGGTCCTCTTTCATTCTTCAAAGAGAAAAAAATTAACTATTAATGCATAAGAACTTAAAAGAATATCTGACTGCAACTAACATTTCTCAAGTAATAACATCATGGTCATAAGAAGTAAAGCTAAGAAGCACGCTTATGTAAACTTCCCACTTCTAATTTGCTGCCTTACTTAACTTGTCCCTTATCACTACCTATGTCTGGGTGGATTCAGAGGGAAGGAAGAAACATGGGTATGTGTGCATCTCTCTCTATATATATACATATATGTGTGTGTGCGCGCGTGTGCGTGCGTGTACCTGTGTGTGTGCGTGTACGTGTGTGTGTGTGTATATATATGCATTAATTTATTTCAACATCATGACCACACAGATTTTATTTTTTCCACCTTTTAGATGAGGAAACTGAGGCTTTGTGAAGTTAAATTACATGTCTTAGGAGAGGTAGAAATGGAATTTTATTACATATTTATCTGATTTGAAAAACCAACTCCTTGCGATTCTATCATACAGTTTTCCCCAGAGTTCTTTGAAGAAATAGACAAGCAAATTAGACAGGTGGCTACTTCAAAGAAAAGGTGGAACAGATTCATAGCCCTTAGGATAAGTCTGGGATAAAAATATTAAGGCATTTTTTGACTTACAATGGAGAATTTTGAAACTTTAAGCCACTTACAGCTTTAATAAATGTTAAGCTATTAAAAATGTCAAAGAGGCTGGGCGCAGTGGCTAATGCCTGTAATCCCAACACTTTAGGAAGCTAAGACGGGAAGATTACTTGAGTTCAGGAGTTCAAGACCAGCCTGAGCAACATGGAGAGACCTTGTCTCTATTAAGAAATATAAAACTGTCACAGAGAAACTGCAGTTATCTGGACTGTGACTGTATCATCACCTAGTTTAGTACATCAAGCTACTATTTCTATTCAGAGCATTACCTAGTAAATGTAGCAATACTTTTTTTTTTTTTTTTTTTTTTTTTTTTTTTTTTTTTTTTTTGAGAGACAAGGTCTCGCTCTGACACCCAGGCTGGGGTGCAGTGGTACAATCTCGCGCAGTGGTGCAATCTTGCAATCTCGGCTCATTGCAACCTCCGCCTCCCAGAATCAAGTATTCCTCCCACCTCAGCCTCCAGAGTAGTTGGGACTACAAGTGCACCACCACACCTGGCTAATTTTGTATGTTTTGTAGAGAAGGGCTTTCGCCATGTTGCCCAGGTTGGTCTTGAACTCCTGAGCTTCAAGCAAGCCTCCTGCTTCAGCCTCCCAAAGTGCCTCCCAAAGGAATTACAGGTGGGAGCCAGGGCACCCGGGTGATATTTTTCAATCAATGAATTTGTAGAAATACATAAGTCATTACACGTGTATTTTTCATAAATAGTCAAAGTGCTTCATGCGGGTGTTTATCAGTTTGCCTATTGTTTAGGCCCAGGGAAACTGCCAAAACCTAATGCCTAAGGATTCCTTGTGTCTACAGAATAAACTTCCAATGAAACACAGAGAATGTAATAAGGCCCCAACTATGTCACTCCAGCACACCCCAACCACCACTATTCTCTTTTACCCTTTAGCAGTCAGAGAAATCTAATCACCACAGCCCAACCATGGCAGGTTCTAAAATATCTGTGTGTCTTTGTGTATATTTTTCTCTTTGCCTGAAATACCCAGAAATAAGATGTATTTGGTGTCTCCTTGACTCTTCCCATAGTTTTGAGCCATTTGAAGGCAGGAACCATATAGTGTTCATTCTTTTATCTCGCCATAGTACTAGATATCTATTAGGTGTTCAATACATGTCAGATGAAGGAATAAATGAATGAATGGAAAGGGAACCAGCAACTCTAAGGAAGCTGGTAATATGCTTAACCCAGTCATTAATGTATTCATTCATTCAGCTGGTAATTAACATAGGTGCAATGCTAGGCCTTCCACTAGGCACTGTCCACTTCCACATTCTCCAGCTCTGACTTCTGCCACAGGCTAGTCAAAGGTATTGCTCATTCTATCACTTGACCCAAAGCCGCTGGAGGAAAACGATTTAGTCGCTTCACCAGGGGTGAATATTCACCCAGCAGCTTCAGCCCCAACAAAGTACCCAAATATCATCCCAGAGGTTTATTTCCTAGTGATACCCGCATGCCAGATCACGGCTCACATAGGAAAATATTTCGGCATCTGGTGAACTGTTAGGTCTTAGGACCAGGAAAGCAGTGACACAGGGTTACCGAAAGAGCCCCAGGCTTGTTGTGTTTCTAAGATGTACACAGGTTTATCCACGTAGCTCTGATTTTTTTTCTTGCTGTGCAGTGTCTATTCAATTGTATGGGTATACACAATTTGTTTATCCGCTCTGCTGCTGATAAACACTTGGGCTGTTTCTAGTTTTTTTCTACCATAAGCAATTCTGCTATGAACATTCTCATACGTCTTCCAGTATACAGGTAGAGCAGCTTCTCTAGGGTAGAAAACTAAGGTGGGATTTCTGGGGCATCAGGAAGAATATCTTCAGCCATATTAAATATTATCCAAAGTCACTGTTCCCATTTTACATTCTCGTGAGAAATGTGTAAGAATTCGGGATACTTCAAATCTTCAGTAATGCTGAGTAAAAGCAAAAGTTACACAAGAATTCACACAGGACACAAGACTTCAATTAGACAGTTCAATTATTAACTACATTAATACTGTAGGCTGTATAATACTGTATACCGTATACATGAAAATTGCTAAGAGAATAGAAATAAGTGTTCTGACCACTGAAAAATAAGTAAGGTGGCATGCAAAAGTCACCAGTTGCAGGAGATTACTGAACACTTGAAATGTGGCTAGGGCAACTAAGGGACTGACTCATAATTTAATTTATATAAAATAAAAACAATGCAAAATGAAACAATATACTTTAAGGGCTACAGATGTGGAAAAACTATAAAGAGAAGTAAGGGCATGAGAATCCCCAAATTTAGGGTAGTAATTGCCTTCTACCCTAGGAAGAGAATTTAAGAACACATACTTCTAAAAAGGAAAGTATGACAAAGCTATTCAGACTCAAAAGGTTAAAAGTCACTGGAGTTTGTAACAAACCGATCTTGGAAATTCTAACTGCAAAACAACAAACTGTAAACTGTTTGGAGCTACAAAGAGCTGTTTTCAAAATCCAAGTCCACCACTTAAGAGCTTAAGAAAGATTTTTTGCCACTTTAAAACTCAATTTTCTGGTCAATGAGCTGGAAATGATCATGGCAAAGTTGGTGCTGGAGGGTGAAATGACTGACGAGTATGAACCTCCTGGCCCAAGGCCACACACCTCTGGGGACCTGCACATTCCTCTCTTTTTCCTGGAAAAACAAATCTATTCTTACCTCCCACTGGGCCCAGAAACCAATGATCCCACACAAACTGGTCTGTTTTAGTATCGAAAAAACAAATCAAGTAAACAAAAAAGAGTCTCCAAGATCTGTCTGTTAAAACTCCAGTGGCTTTTAACCTTTTGAGTCTGAATAGCTCTCCTCAGGCGAAGGAGGAATGCCTTTGCTCGCCCTCTCAGCGGGAACACAGCTACCCTCTCTACTCAGTCAACGCCCTCAGAGTTAGCCGATGACTTACTAATGCTCTTCAGCGTTTTATTAAATCAAATTCATTCTTTATAATTTCCATCAAGTCAGAAAAAAGCAGATGCATGAATAATCTACAATCATTTGTCCCTGGAATACCCCATTTTCCCCGATGCTCACGATGCCTTTGCCAAGTCTCCATCTTTCCCTCTCTTGTCCCCTGGTCCCTCTCCCTGCTCCCAGTCCGTTTGGATAGCAGGTCACTCCTCTCTGATTCAGACGAGGCTTGCCTTTTTAAACCTTCTTTGCAATGAGATATTACTTCTGACTTGTTTTGTATGTGTTATGATGAGTTTGTCTTTTTTTAAATCAAAACATCAGGAATAAGGATGACAAAGTAAAGCATACAGTGTCATCCAAAGGAACATTCTGTGATGATGGAAATGCACATCCGTCTGCCCAGCACAAACGTTAGCAGCTGCAGGAGGCCAGAGTGCTTGAAATGTGACTAGGGCAACTAGCGGAATGATTTATACTTTGTTTTTATTAATAAAATTTAATTAACAAATAAAAATTGTATATATTTACAGTGTACAACATGATGTTTTGATACACACACACACATTGTGGAAGGGTAAATCAAGGTAATTAACATACACATTACTTATTTTTTGGTGGTGAGAACACTTAAAATCTACTCTCTTAGCAATTTTCAAGTATACACTATATTATTAACTATAGCCACGCGGATATATGACAGATCTCTTGAACTTACTCCCTTGTCTAGTGGAACTTTTGTACTTTTTGTCCAACTTCTCCCGAATCGCCCCACCCTCCAATTTTAATTAATTTAAATTTTACAAGCTACATGTGTCTGGGGGCTACCGTATCAAGACAGTACAGGCTAGTTAAGAACATTCAGAAGCTGGGGTGAAGTAGGCATACCAGCAAATGAAAGGTCTACACTGAGAACTGCAACTTGTCAGGAAACCCTGCATTTTTGACATGGAGATAACAAACAATGTAACAACATGGTTATCGCTAACAGAAATTCCTTTTGCTTTTCATTATTAGTAATTTCACAAACTTTTATTCTTGTTTTCTTTATTCCTCTTTGATCTGTAGTCCAGAAAGGATTATGTACTAGATGGTCAGTAAGTGTTATCCCTTTTAAATATCCCTTGACAGTTTTAAAATAATATTAATGCTTTATATAGTATACTACCATACTTAGTTCAAATAATAACATTTTGACATTTCATAGTTAAAAATTTGGAAAATACCAAAAAAAGTAAAGAAAACAAGAATTATCAAACTTTGAGTTGATCCTATTCGTCTTTTTCTGTGTACAAATAATGATGATCGTGATAGCTGACATTATAGTGTTCACTATATAGGTCGAATGCTATTTTGTTTTTATTTTAATTTACTGCATTCTTTGAAATAGATACTATTATTGCTCCCAGTTTAAAGACAAGGAAACCAGTTCACAGAGATATCAAGTCACTTGCCCAAGATGAAACAGCTAATAAGTGGCAGAGCTGGGATCTGAAGCCAGGCAATCTGGCTGCAGATTGCTCACATATACCCAAATAAAACTGGGATCCTACTGTGTACAGTGTTAAAAAGTTCACTGTGTCCTTCACTATGTTTTGAAATACCATATTTAGCAGCTGCATATATTTCGTCACTTAATTATAAAATGTGGTTAAACTGACCCCAACTATCAGGCATTTGGGTGGTTTCCAGTATTTCCCTGTTACAAGTAAGAGGGAAATAACATCTTTGTACATAAATCTTCATGCACATCTCTCATTGTTTACTTTGTACTACTTTAAGTTCCGCTTCCAGGAGTGAAATCACAGGCTCAAAGGGTCGGAAGACATTTAAAATCCTTGATATGCCTTCTAAATTATCCTCCATAAATACTGTACCCATTAACCTACCAGCAGTTAATTGTTAATAGATTCACTTTGTCCATAACAAGGGTATGTTGCTGATGGTTCTGTCACATCTTCTATGTTTCTGGCTTCATTTTTAGTGAGCATGCTTTTATTTGCACATACGGATTAGCCCTAAACTTCACTCTGTTGAGTCTAGCCACTCGTCCAAGTTGAAATACGATCCTTATTTTTTTTTTGTCAACCATGATTTGTCAAAACAAACCTAATACTGAGCCCTTCTAAAGATCAGGGATCTGATACCTGGGTTTAGCCTAAAACTACACTGTTTTGTCTATCTTTGCACCTCTTAAGGCAGAGCTCTTGCCTGTACCTCACTCTAACTGTCTACAAGGCCAAAGGCACCAGTCTCTACACAGCATACAGGAGACAGAATTTCTAGCACAAGTCCCCTAGGTAGCTCCTTCTTGGTTTACTACATCCAGTAGGGCTCCTTACACATCACATAAGTTAAATAAATAAGAAGTTGATATTGGCTATCAAATGCCATAATCTACACAAGAGAGGTTAAAATTGATATCAGAGATTTGAAGGAAAAACCAAATGAAGCCCTCTTTGAACTATTCAGCTGAATTTATGAAAATCCCTGAGTGCTTGGGAAAAAATGGGGAAGAGAAGAATATACAACAGAAAGACAGAACTCAAACAGGAAGCCCTGCCATACTTTTTGGACAGGAGACTGATTATACTTCTTTGCCAGGCTTCTCTCCTTATCACCAACATCTCTTCCTGCATATACTATACAGAATGCACTATCAGGGAACATATGGCTTGTGAATTTCACAGTTGCTGTTAATAAATACACTTACAGGTTTTATGATATTAAAATACTAAAATGTTTTTCATCCTGCTTTAAAGTGGACAATGAAACTTCTGAAGAAGCTGTGCAATGTGATCAGTTCTACCCAGAATACCACTTGAAAAGCAGAGAGCAGAATCCAATTGACCAACATCCTACCTAATAAGACTCAGCCCCATATGGTCCAGCCCTGTGAGCCTAACCAAGGAGCCCAGGAAGGCTGAGTGGGAAGCTTATTTGTGTCAATATATTCACCATCCTACCGTTCTGGGTGAGCTTTGTGGAGCAGATGAGGGTGGCAATCTGAAAGCTGTCTTTAGTGCTATCCTTGCTTGCAGTGAAGGTGACCAGGTTTTTGGATGCTTGAAGTTCTTTTTCTTCCATCTCCATCTTGGTCCCAGGCAGGGTCAGGTAGAATTTAGCATCTTCCATTTTTTTGTTGTCACCCTAAAAAGGAAGCATGTTAGGAACACCCAATGATGGCCAACATCTCTTATATGCAAATAAAAACAATTTCTATCATGCATTTCTAGCATGAGAAGCGTGGCTTTATCAAATTATCCTGAAGATCCCTTCCAACTCTGAGATACTATGATATCTCTCCGCAAACACTGAGCCCAGAAATAATTTCATGATTGAACGGAAACAGAGTAAGTTGTGAACTAGAAACCAGAATATCCTAGTCTCCATTAGAGAAAATAAATACATTGCAGAATAAGGTTAAATTTCATTTTCTTCAGTCTCTAAATGGGGACAATTATACTTTATTGGGTTGATGGTTGATGGAGGAAGAAATAGCTTGCCATCCCTTCCAAAATGATTCATAAACTAACAGGTTAAGAAAAATATTCATCAGGTAGATGTATCTCAAAAGAGCAGCCAACTGTGGGGAAACCTCCAGATATTGTTGGACAAATGAGATCTTCCAGCATCTACTTTAGACTCTAAAATCTCAGTAGAAGTGGGAGCTCAGTACCAGTTGGAAGAGAAGAACAAAGACAAAACTCTCAGGGAAGGAAGTAAGGCCCCCAGAGCAGAGAAATGGTATGTGGCTCATGGTGACAGGAAAACCACATCCACCACATGCTACTGAAGCCCAATGGTGCACCTGTCCACGTGCCATGCAGGACGCAAAGAGCAGAGGATGAGAGGCCGACCCCTTACCATTCCCTGCTAGGGAACACCATTCGCAGGAAAGGGTGAGAGCCTCCTTAGAAGACTCAGTAATAATGCAACTCACTCTCTCCAGAAAGGAGGTAGGAAACCATAAAGCTGGAGGGCCCAGAGCCTTCCGAGTTTCCAGATTTTAATGGGCAAGTACAGATAGCTCTAGAAGGGTTTCTGATGTTTGTACAAATAAATGTCAAAGGAGCCTTAAACGCCATTTGAAAGGGAGTAAATATTTTTCTCAGTCATTTTCTGTTAGCACCACCTTATAAACCACCAGATCGTGCCTCCCATCCTGCAGAGTGGTGCCATCCGGGTTCATCAGCTTCACGAAGGCCACCCCAAATGCTCGCTCCGATTTATCTCTGGCTGAAAAAGCAGAAAGACATGTCTGAGCAGTGCAGAAAGACACCAGGAGGCGATGGCTATGACAGATGATTTCACATTTTGCTTGGGGGTGTGGCATTCAACCATATTCTAATAAGCACAATTCAGCAAATTGCAGGAAGACACGTACCGTGTGCCAATGAAACTGCCTGGCACCCCCAAGTAGGCTCTCCTCTTCCTACATCCCCTAATAAATGAGACCAGTATCTACCTAGTCATCCAAATCGGAAATGTGGGTGTTGACACCAACTCCACCCCATGTCAACTCCATGTCCTAAATAGCTGTGGAGCCTGTCTCTTCTCTCTCTTGCTGTCTTGCTGTCCCTTCCTGACTTCAGGCCAACCTCACCTCTTCTCTTTATTTCTACAGGCCCTTCCCAATGCACTTCTCTGTCTCCAGGCTCTCCCAGCCAACACATTCTCTACGTTGGAATGAGGTTTCCCAAGTCCAATCCAATCATGTCAACCACCCTGCTTCAAAACACTTGAATGAGAGATCTCAATTTATGTTGCTCTAAAACAGGCTCTGCAAGATATTTATTCTACTCTAGGGTTTAAGGTGCTGCCCAGGGTTTCTTCCCCCTTCCTCCCCAGAATACCAGCTCCAGTGCCAGGAAAGAAGATCTGTGTGCCCTGTGGTGGCTGGGAGGAGAGTGCGGCTTCATGAGGAGGCAGAGCACCTCTTTCTTGGTCTTCGGAGCCAGTCTCTGAACTCACTGGGTCCCCTGCTTCAGTGGCTCTGACTGGGTAACCTGTGGCCTGTTCTCATCATAGGCATGGCTCTGTGGTCCGCTGTGACTCTCGGGTCCCCACACTGATGGAGCAGTCATCCATTGTATGATTTTACCTCAATTTGTTTATCCATTCTCCTACTGATGGGGATTTAGGCTATTCTAGTGTTGGAGTACTATGGGTAAAGCTGTTATGAACATAGACCAACCCATCCCAAAATCTCAAAACCAGAAACCACCCTTGAATTGCACCTCCTTAACATGGTTGAAAAGCATCTTCAGCCTTCGTGACCTGGCTCCAGCCTAGCTAGAATCAGACTGCCTGGGTGCTAACCCAGCCTGGTCATATGCTAGTCTTGTGACCACGGGCAAGTACCTAACCTCTCCATGCTTTAGTTTCTTTATGTATAAACGTAGATAAAAGTGGAATGTACCTTATTATATTACTGTGGATACTAAACAGGACCATGCACAAATATAGCTTCACGTAATATTTGTTTTTTTTGTTTTTTGTTTTTTTTGAGACAGAGTCTTGCTCTGTGGCCCAGGCTGGAGTGCAGTGGTGCGATCTCAGCTCATTGCAAGCTCCACCTCCCGGGTTCACACCATTCTCCTGCCTCAGCCTCCCGAGTAGCTGGGACTGCAGACGCCTGCCACCACGCCCGGCTAATTTTTTGTATTTTTAGTAGAGATGGGGTTTCACCATGTTAGCCAGGATAGTTTCGATCTCCTGACCTTATGATCCACCTGCCTCGGCCTCCCAAAGTGCTGGGATTACAGGCGTGAGCCACCACGCCCAGCCTCACATAATATTTCATACGAACTTGATCTTTGTTAATTGTTAATTGATCATTGTTAGTTATGCAGAACCATATGAAATGGTTGATATTTGTGGCCATTTAGACCTAAAATATGGCAATTTCACACAATTCAACCTGATACTATTATTGCTCCACTGGTCCTGCTTTAGCCTTACTGAGCTCATTGTGGTTCTCCAAACATATTTCTCTTGCCACCCTTCACTAGGCTAATTTCTACTCTCCTTCAAGTGTCAGCTAAGATGTAGGAAGTTATATGCATAAATCCCCCAGACTGGGTAAGGTAATGTGCTACGTATCCATTACAAGTCTTTGCCCCTTGTAATATACACATCACACTATTCTGTACATAACCACCCACTTTTTTCATTTATCTTCCTAACCAGACCACAAAGACTCTACGTGGCAGTGTCCAGCTGGCTGTCATAGACCAGGGCCTCGCCTGCAGCCTGCTGTGTAGATGGTGTTCAACACATGCATTTTTGGAAGGAGGGGTTACATTTTTATGCAGTGCTAAATGAGAATAAGAAGCTTCCAGAAATTTTGTGATCGGTCTGAAAACAATCAATTTTCTTCTCTGCTCACACTTTAGTGCAGCCATTTCAAGAACTGTGACCTAAGACTTGAAATAGTTTTTTCACGAGAAAAATGACAATTTGGGGAGACAAGTGACTAAACCGTTTTCTTGCTACTGCAACATGGCAACATACATTGTGAATGTCTAGGAGGGAGATACAGGTATATATAGCCTTTCCTATACCTATTTGATTGTGAAATACAACACTTTTTGTTACAGAGCATCTAGTAGCAGCTTAGAGCAGGGGAGCTCAAAGCCCAGGCCATGAACCCGTACCAGTCTGTGGCCTGTTAGGAACTGGGCTACACAGCAGGAGGTAAGTGGCGGACCAGCAAGCAAAGCTCCATCTGTCTTTACAGCTGCTCCCCACTGCTCACGTTACCACCTGAGCTCTGCCTCCTGTTGGATCAGCAGTAGCATTAGATTCTCACGGGAGCCGAACCCTATCGTGACCTGTGCATGCAAGGGATCTAGGTTGCACACTCTTTGTGCAAATCTAATGCCTGATGATCTGAACTGTCTAGTTGCAGGAAAACAAGCTCAGGGCTCCCACTGATTCTACACTACGGTGAGTTGTATAATGATTTCATTATATAGTACAATGCAATAAGAATAAAGAAAACAACAAATGTAACGTGCTTGAGTTACCCTGAAACCATCCCCACTCCTGGTCCTTGGAAAAACTGGCTTTCACGAAACCAGTCTCTGGGTGCCAAAGATTGAGGACTGCTGTCTTTGAGAATATTAATGTTCACAAAACACATTTTGAGGAAATCCTAATATAGAGTGATAACACAGACCTTGCAAGCCCAGCAAAATTCATTATGCTGATTTCCTCAGCACCAGTGAGTTACAAAAGAAAGTTGCCAAGTCTCTAGTTTCCAAATATCTTGTTCTCCAGATTCACAAGAGGGTTGTCAAGCCAGAGCAAAATTTTTTTAAGTGGAAATATGCCATAGACCTCTTAATACTTACATTCCTGAGATGACCTGTGTCGGAAGGTAAATCTTATATGGCAGCGTGTGACCTCTTCTATAGCAATGGATACCTGTGACATAGTAAGAAATTAATAGTTTACAGACACAAAGTACTTTGCATGCATGGTTTATTTCATGGAATTAGGCTCAATTTTATACTCTCCACAGCACAAATTACTAGAGAGTGAGACTTGGTATAGGTTTCATTCAAAGGAGACTGAGCTATTTTCAAATCAAAAGAATCTCAGATCATCTTGCTGTTTATCACAGATTCTGAGCATAGAGATACTGTGAATTTCTAGCATTTTCGGAAGTAAGAAACAGTAATACTTCAGAGGGGAAACACTGGTACTTTGAGGTCTATACAGGACCTTTCAGACTGTAAGATGTGTATAAATATAGTAATAATTGGATCTATAAGACCTAATTATTCCATAAAGAGGGGGAAAGGTAATAATTAGGGCTCATAAAGCAGCTTTCTGCTGCTTACATATCTACAGGGGAGAGAAGAAACAGGGCCTCGGGGCACTCAAATGAGCAGATTTGTGGTGTGCAGTTAAATTACGGCATGATTATACAATGGAACCTCATGCAAGTATCTAAAATACATATCTGAAGAATTTATATGCATTGAGATAAGTAGTTTTAAAAAGCACAATATAAATTTCTATCAACAGCATCATACAAAACATATGAACTATATAAAACTGTTGAAAATGGTTAATTCTAAATTGAGATATATGAATGCAATTAAAACAAATTTTTTTTTTTCTATGAAGAACTCGTGTGACTTCGACAACCAGAAAGAGCTGATGGAGCCTGGGATTCAGAAGACGTGGACTCTAGTTCAGGCCCTGATACCAGTCAGCTCTAGGATCCTAGGAAGTCACTGAACTTTGAACCTCAGTACCTAATCAGAAAGACGGCGTTACAACACCTGCTTGTTCTAGTTGCAGAGCCCTTGTGGGGCTCAAAGGAGATGACGGATCTGAAAAGCACTTTGGAATGCGTAATACACATATTGAAGTTGAAAAGAGGCCCAGAACACTTGGTGAGAGGCCAAGAAGAAAAAAAATGTTAGGAAACTGTTTGCACAGTGTGAAAATTTCTGTTTGGTTTTGTACCGTCTTGGCAGTCTATTATATCCATCACGTCAACCACCAGCTTTGCTATTCAAATTCCCATACATTTATGAATGAGAACATTATTGAAGAATACTGAGTTTCTTAATGATAAATGCTCTTAATACAGAATTATAATTACCGATTCATTTCTTATTGCACACCATAGGCAACTTACCTAAAAATTTCAAAATAAAGTAGGAATAATTTGGGGGTAAACAGAAGATAGGAATCTAACTGAGGTTTAACAGATAACAGGGGTTGCAAATGACTCATTCTCACCTTGACAGTCTCATACCAACAGGGCTGCTTGACTTGGTAATAGACTACTGATTTGTATTCTGAAATGCCTTCATATCCAGCACCAGGGTGAATTGCTTTCTTCGGATGGAAGGAAAAAATTAGAAGGGAATAATTTTGTTTAGAAAAAGAAGAGGACCCCATATACCATGCACAAGCCCCTTACCCCAAAACACATTCACACATGCCCTACACTGGCACTGATTGGCTGATTAAGTTTGGGGGATGAAGAACAGAGAATGAATTTCTACCACTTTATTCAAGGGTCTATAATATCAATTTGGTAGCAGTTAAGGAACCCAGCGTTCTTAAATATTCTAAATATTTAAGCCTAAATATTAAGCCTAAATATTCTTCTTTCCTGTAACTTGTATTTTCTCTTCCCTCCCCAGGCATGCATTCTTCTCTGATTCTTTCCTCTTTTCTCTCTCAGGAAACATGACGATGATGAGAAGTTAGGTGACAAATGCAGACGTGCCACTGTTTGCAGAAAAGCATTTCTCTTTCCTGTCTACATTCTGTTTTAGGGACTTGGGGTATTGGCACAGCATATTCACTCAAACTCAGGGCTGCATCTTTTCCTGGTCATGAACCACTTAGCTCAGTAGAACCAGCCCTTGGTGGGGTACTATCAAATGAAATGACCAACAGGAGAAGGTGTCTACTTGAAATGAGCTCATCTGCTCTTACCAACAGCACAAACAAAGCACTCTCATACAGTGGCTCACAGCATTCAGTTTCTCCCTTTCATGCAGAATACGACTTGACTTAGTGAACTGCCTGGCTATCTGCTTCCTTAATAGATTATAACATCCGTGGGAAGTGATGAAATTGTATTTCACTGTAGCCTCAAACAACTCTGCAACAGGACACTCTGTGAGTCAAGTCAATCAAGTGCTTGGTCCTTGGTTATCAAAGCAGGTAACTATGGCTCATACGAGAAGAGCTGGAGTTCAGCAGGGGTCATGCAGCCTCCTGTGACCACCTCCTGCCTATCCTCTTTGATGTCAGAATCAGGACTCACTTCTTTATGTGGGCAGAAAGCTGGCAGATATCTGCTTTAGATCTTGTCTTAATGTTAAAAAAAAAAAAAAAAAGGAAGGAAAGAAAATGGAAAAGAAAGGAAAATAGAAGAGGGGGAGGGGGAGGGGAAGGGAGGGGAAAAGAGAGGAAGGGAGGGGAGGGGAGGGGAGTGAAGGGAAGGGAAGGGAAGGGAGAGGAAAGAAACAAAAAAAAAAGAAAAGAAAGAGGAAAGCAAAGCAAAACAACGCAGGCTGCACATGGTGGCTCATGCCTGTAATTCCAGCACTTTGGGAGGCTGAAGTGAGCAGATCACGAGGTCAGGAGTTTGAACCCAGCCTGGCTAACATAGTGAAACCCCGTCTCTACTAAAAATACAAAAAAATTAGTTGAGTGTGGTGGCGGGTACCTGTAATCTCAGCTACTTGGGAGGCTGAGACAAGAGAATTGGTTGAACCTGGGAGGCAGAGGTTGCAGCAAGCAGAGATTGTGCCACTGCACTCCAGCCTGGGCGACAGTGTGAGAGTCCATCAAAAAAAAAAAAAAAAAAAAAAAAAGAAGAAAGAAAAGCTGCCAGAGCTGGAGGAACTCTGGACTTGAATTCAGGATACTTGGATACCCTCCCAGCTCTGCCACTAATGCCTGTGTTTCTAGAGAAAATAACTCTTCCTTTTAAAGTTTCTAACAGTTTCCTGTTCATTAAAACTAAAGAGCAGGCTGGGCACGGTGGCTCACGCGTGTAATCTCAACACTTTGGGAGGCTGAGGTGGGCAGATCACAAGGTCAGGAGATCGAGACTATCCTGGCTAACATGGTGAAACCCTGTCTCTCCTAAAAATACAAAAAAATTAGCCAGGCATGGTGGCAGGCGCCTGTAGTCCCAGCTACTCAGGAAGCTGAGGCAGGAGAATGGCATGAACCTGGGAGGCGGAGTTTGCAGTGAGCGGAGATCGCGCCACTGCACTCCAGCCTGGGCAACAGAGCGGGACTCTGTCTCAAAAAAAACAAAACAAACAAACAAAAAAAACACTAAAGAGCAGTGGTAGCAGATGCCTACCCAAGGGATCTTCCAGTTTCAGTCTCTGATGAGCGCATGTTCTTTGGTTCGGCTCACCCAGGGAAGGAAACGTGCTTTCTGATGCTATTCGAGCAACCAGGCCACTTAGCTGAAGCCTCAGAGTAACTGATCAAGCTTGAAAGTGGCAAAATAAGTTGAAAATGATAAATAACCTCTGCACTGGAAGCTTACACATAAAATCATTAGGGGCTGGAGCTATTTCTTAGCACAGGAGAAATATAAAAATAAGAGTCTAGATAGCTTCCTTAGTGAAACTGCTCATTGCTAATCATAAATTTAACAGTCTTTATATTTCTTTTCTCAGGAAAAAACAAACCTATCCTGATGCAAAGAATTAAAATACGGCCAAAAGTCTATGGTGATTGTAAAGATGGATGTGATGGCAGCAGGATTTCTGGGCCACACCGCGCACCTCCAAGAGCTTGCCTTCCTCATCATGCACAGACATCGTCACCTCCACATTCTTTGGCGTCTTCTTCTTCCCTTTGTCAAACTCGCCATGGATCAAGGTGACATAAATGTCATTCCGAACATCTCCTGCAATATGACAAGCATGCTGTGAGTGTTGCTGAGAGAAGTCATTCTAAGTTTCACAATGTCATATGACACAAAAGATAAAGACAATATGAAATGTTCTGGTTTTATAGTGAACTCCTCATCTGACGAGAGGCTTTCATATGCATTTGCTGTCTTCAGCTTATCTCATTTTACCTTTCCATGCATACCAAGATGTCTTTGCACTGTGGTTTTATAGAAAATTAAGTAGTAATTCTTTCTCTATTAAAAATTTCTGTCTAATAATAAACACATATTATATATTATTAGGTTACAGTGGCAGATCGTTTTTCAATAGTGCCTTGGAGAATGTGATATTTTGAATACATCTGATAATAATGAAGGCAACTGTCTATTGACTGCTTATTATATACTCTGCCAGGCACTGGTCAAAATGTCTTATATGTATTAATGTAATCAATTACAGACTAACTTGTTAATCTATAGAACAACCTGATGAGATAGACACTCCTTCTGAAAGCCTATAGAGTATGTTTTTCTTTTCTTTTTTGATACATGATCTTGTTCTGTTGCCCAGGCTGGAGTGCAGTGGTGCAATCTTGGCTCACTGCAACATCGGCCTGTTGGGCGGGCTCAAGTGATCCTCTCACCTTAGCCTCCCAAGTAGCTGGGATTACAGGCACGCACCACCATGCCTGGCTAATGTTTTGTATTTTTTGTAGAGAAGTGGTCTCACTACGTTGCCCAGACTGGTCTCGAACTCCTGGACTCAAGCAATCTGCCCACCTCAGCCTCCCAAACTGCTGGGATTACAGGTGTGAGCCACCATGCCCAGCCTAGAGTACTTTACATTTCTTTAAATCAGTTTACTTGATTTTATCAATGAAAGAATGCTTTCTGCTGGTTTTTTCTTCATTACCCAGCAAAAAAAATTTTAATAAATAAATGTGTGGCCCACATATTGAAGAAAAATATTAAATGTTACTGAAGTACATAAAGGAAACTTGGAATAAATGTAAAGTATATTAAACTCCTAGATGAAAAAAGTATTGAGAAACTGATTCCAACCCCTGCACTATATTAAACTGCCTCCCAATGTAAAAAACAAAACCTTTTAACACTATAAGAAAACAGGAGTGCATATTTAGAGCAGTGATCATTTTGATCATTCCCCAACTGGAAAAAAATGAGATACTGCTTACACTTGCTGAGGATGAAGAAAAAGGGGCTTATTCACACAGCACAGTTTGAAATCCTACTTGACACACTCTTTGTCAATGGAGAAACTGAAAATGTGTCAAAAGTCTCAATACGACAATTCCACTGGTAATATTTGTCTCAAAGTATTAAAAATGTGGGCAATAATTTATCTGTAAGGATATTCACTGTGGTGTTTATAAAAGTGGAAATGTGGAAACAGTCTCAATTTCCAAGCACAGGGAACTAATGGAATAAATTATGGTATAATCACATGATGGCGGTAATATTCATTTTAAAAAGTGCTTGAGCTCCTACTCTGCAGCAGGCAGGCATGTGCTGGGTGTCTGGGTGGCGATGGTGAGCCACTCACCGTCCTTGCCCCAACTCAGGTTACAGTCTAGTGCAGGAGAGAAGCACCAGTCAAATCATTTGCACAAGTAAACCCACCATTACCAACGGAGGAACATGCCAGGCTCTGTGAATGCACAATACCAGGTCCTGACCTCGTCTGCGGGGTATGGGAATCCTTCCTTTCAGCTGTTAGCACGGTCAGGGAGAGTGGCCTGTGCAAAGGCCCAGAGATAGGAGACAACCTGACTGACATTCTCACAGTGAGGGGGTATTCTGGTGAGAGATGAAGTTGTAGAGACAGAAATAAGCCAGATCCCCCTGAGGCCGGTGGACAAATTAAGAATTTTTATACTTACCTTCCAAATAAATGAAAGTCAGTAAGATGTTTTCAGTGAGAGAGGAGTGGGGTGAGATCAGGTGTGCTTATGAAACAGAACATTTGGATGCAGTACGAAGAAGAGAAAATGAGCAAAGAGAGAGCGGAAACATGAAAACCAGGTAGGAAGTTATGGCAGTCATCCAGGGAAGAGGCCATCGTAGCTCCAACTCAAGCGGTGGCAATGGAGATGGAGAGAAGGCAAAGAGTGATTTGAGAGTCCTTTCAAAGGTAACGCTGACAGGTCTTATCTAATTTATGTGAGTTGTAAAGGAAAGGGAGGTATCAAGGGTAACTTTCTGGCTTCTTGCTTGTGCAGTGGATGGATAGGTGGGTGGGTGGATGGATGGATGGATGGATGGATGGATAGGTGGCTGGGCGGATGGATGGATGGATGGATGGATGGATGGATGGATGGATGGGTGGGTGGGTGGTTGGGTGGATGGATGGATGGGTGGGTGGGTGGGGGGGTGGGTGGATGGATGGATGATGGGGGTGTGGGTGGATGGATAGAGGTTAGATATGTGGATGAGTGGATGGATAGGTGGACAGCTGAACGGGTAGGTGGATGGGTGGGTGGATGGATGATAGACAGGTGGGTGGGTGGGTGGATGGACGGATGGATGAATGGATGGAGGTGTTATTTTCTTAGATAAAACACAAGAGAGGTGCCTCAGGCCTAGATGCACAGAATTATGAGATCCAAATGAGGATGCTGAATAAGAATTAGCCAATTAAAGCAAGGAGGGGCTGGGTGTTGTGGCTCATGCCTGTAATCTCAGCACTTTGGGAGGCAGAGACAAGAGGACTGCTTGAGCCCAGGAGTTCAAGATTAGCCTGGGCAACATAATGAAACTTGGTCTCTACAACAACAACAACAACAACAACAACAACAACAACAACAAAAAATTAGCCAGATGTGGTGGCTCATGCCTGTAGTCCAGGCTACCCAGGAGACTGAGGTGGGAGGACTGCTTGAGCCCAGCAGATCGAGGCTTACAGTGAGCTATGATCACACAACTGTACTCCAGCCTGGGTGACAGAGCAAGACCTTGTCTCAAAAAAAAAAAAAAAAAAAAAAAAAGAGGGGACTCCTAAGGCAGGAAATAGCTGGCTATATGGTCCTAGAGTTCATTAAAGAGGTCTTGGTGCTGGGGTTACAGATTTGAAGGTGACAGGCAGATGAAAGCCAAGTGAGTGGATGATGCCCCTAGGGAGAAAATACAGGTCAAACAGAAAGAGGGCTGTTCTGGGCTGAATTGTGTCCTCCCCAAATTCATATGCTGAAGCCGTAACCCTTAGTAACGCAGAATATGACTGTATTTGGAGATAGGGCCTTTAAAAGAGTAAGTAAGGTAAAATGAGGTCATATAGGTGGGCCCTAATCCCATATGACTGCTGCCCTCATACAAAGAGATTAAGACACAGACATGCACAGAGGGACAACCAAGTGAAGACGCAGGGAGAAGATGGCCATCTGCAAGCCAAGGAGAAAGGCCTCCCAAGAAGCCATCCCTGCTGTCACCTTGATGTTGAACTTCCAGTCTCCCATCCTTTGTTGTGAGAAAACTAATGCTGACGCCACCCAGTCCGTGGTATTTTGCTATGGCAGCCCAAGCATACTAATACAGGGTCTCAGAACCAAAGAGCAAGGAACTTCGACATTTAGAGGTGAAGCAGAATATGAGAAGGTGGCAAATGGGTTCTAGCAGAGGCCCTAGGGAAATGGAGAAACAGATAAAAGTGAGGGGTCACCAATGAGAAGGGAAGGAAATATTTCAACAATGTCAGATGCTGCTGAGAGGTCACAGAGCTGATCACTAGGCTAGAAAACACCAATCAGAGGTAGAGATACCATGATCATGGGTGACTCTCATGAGAGCTACTCTTGAGAGGCTGGAGTGGGGCTGGCAGAGGTGAGAACACAGAAAGAGAGTGGATAGAATCACTCCTGTGAGGCTGAAGACAGAGTCAAAGCTCCTCGCTAGAGGGCAAGGGGGTACAGGGGAGAGTTAAGGAGGCAACTGGAACCAGTTCACATGGTGATGGGACAACAGGAAGGAGTTCCAAGCGCAGGGAGTTGGGTCTAGACCTGAATTTCTCAGAACTGACTCACCACCGGATCACCCTGGGAGCTCTGAATCAGTCTAGAAATCTGGGAATCTATATTTTCATGGAGATCTTCAAGGAGATCTTGATTAGCTGATCCACATACTAGCACTGGAAACCCTTGTTCTAGATGATTTTTAAATTTTTTTTAAAAATTATAGTTTAAGTTCTAGGGTACATGTTCACAACGTGCAGGCTTGTTACATACGTATACATGTGCCATGTTGGTGTGCTGCACCCATTAACTCGTCATTTACATTAGGTATATCTCCTAATGCTATCCCTCCTCACTCCCCCTACCCTACAACAGGCCCAAGTGTGTGATGTTCCCCTTCCTGTGTCCAAGTGTTCTCGTTGTTCAATTCCCACTTATGAGTGAGAACACGCAGTGTTTGGTTTTTTGTCCTTGCAATAGTTTGCTAAGAATGATGGTTTCCAGCTTCATCCATGTCCCTACAAAGGACATGAACTCATCATTTTTTATGGCTGCATAGTATTCCGTGGTGTATAGATGCCACATTTTCTTAATCCAGTCTATCACTGTAGGACATTTGGGTTGGTTCCAAGTCTTTGCTATTGTGAATAGTGCCACAATAAACATATGTGTGCATGTGTCTTTACAGCAGTGTGATTTATAATCCTTTGGGTATATAATGGGATGGCTGGGTCAAATGGTATTTCTAGTTCTAGATTCCTGAGGAATCGCCACACTGTCTTCCACAATGGTTGAACTAGTTTACACTCCCACCAACAGTGTAAAAGTGTTCCTATTTGTCCACATCTTCTCCAACACCTGTTGTTTCCTGACTTTTTAATGATCACCATTCTAACTGGTGTGAGATGGTATCTCATTGTGGTTTTGATTTGCATTTCTCTGATGGCCAGTGATGATGAGCATTTTTTCATGTGTCTGTTGGCTGCATAAATGTCTTCTTTTGAGAAGTGTCTGTTCATTTCCTTCGCCCACATGTTGATGGGGTTGTTTTTTTCTTGTAAATTTGTTTGTGCTCCTTGTAGATTCTGGATATTAGCCCTTTGTCAGATGAGTAGATTGCAAAAATTTTCTCCCATTCTGCAGGTTGCCTGTTTACTCTGATAGCAGTTTCTTTTGCTGTGCAGAAGCTTTTTAGTTTAATTAGATCCCATTTGTCAACTTTGGCTTTTGTTGCCATTGCTTTGGTGTTTTAGACATGAAGTCCTTGCCCATGCCTATGTCCTGAATGGTATTGCCTAGGTTTTCTTCTACGGTTTTTATGGTTTTAGGTCTAACATTTAAGTCTTTAATCTATCTTGAATTAATTTTTGTATAAAGTATAAGGAAGGGATCCAGTTTTAGCTTTCTACATATGGCTAACCAGTTTTCCAAGCACCATTTCTTAAATAGGGAATCCTTTTCTCACTTCTTGTTATCATCAGGTTTGTCCAAGATCAGATGGTTGTAGATGTGTGGTGTTATTTCTGAGGCCTCTGTTCTGTTTCATTGGTCTATATCTCTGTTTTGGTATCAGTACCATGCTGTTTTGGTTACTGTAGCCTTGCAGTATAGTTTGAAGTCAGGTAGCATGATGCCTCCAACTTTGTTCCTTTGCCTTAGGATTGACTTGGCAATGCGGGCTCTTTTCTGGTTCCATATGAACTTTAAAGTAGTTTTTTCCAATTATGTGAAGTCACTGGTAGCTTGATGGGGATGGCATTGAATCTATAAATTACCTTGGGCAGTATGGCCATTTTCATGATACTGATTCTTCCTATCCATGAGCATGGAATGTTCTTCCATTTGTTTGTATCCTCTTTTATTTCATTTTATCTTATCAGTGGTTTGTAGCTCTCCTTGAAGAGGTCCTTCATATCCCTTGTAAGATGGATTCCTAGGTATTTTATTCTCTTTGAAGCAATTGTGAATGGGAGTTCACTCATGATTTGTTTTTTTCAAAGAACATCTTTATTTCTGCCTTCATTTCATTATTTACCCAGTAGTCATACAGAAGCAGGTTGTTCAGTTTCCATGCAGTTGAGCAGTTTTGAGTGAGTTTCTTAATCCTGAGTTCTGGTTTGATTGCACTCTGGTCGGAGAGACAGTTTGTTATAATTTCTGTTCTTTTACATTTGCCAAGGAGTGCTTTACTTCCAACTATGTGGTCAATTTTGGAATAAGTGCGATGTGGAGCTGAGAAGAATGTATATTCCGTTGATTTGGAGTGGAGAGTTCTGTAGATGTCTATTAGGTCTGCTTGGTGCAGAGCTGCGTTCAATTCCTGGATATCCTTGTTAACTTTCTGTCTCGTTGATCTGTCTAATGTTGACAGTGGGATGTTAAAGTCTCCCATTATTATTGTATGGGAGTCTAAGTCCCTTTGTAGGTCTCTAAGGACTTGCTGTATGAATCTGGGTGCTCCTGTATTGGGTGCATGTATATTTAGGATAGCTAGCTCTTCTTGTTGAATTGATCCCTTTACCATTATGTAATGGCCTTCTTTGTCCCTTTTGATCTTTGTTGGTTTAAAGTCTGTTTTATCAGAGACTAGGATTGCAACCCCTGCCTTTTTTTGTTTCCCATTTGCTTGGTAGATCTTCCTCCATCCCTTTATTTTGAGCCTATGTGTGTCTCTGCATGTGAGATGGGTCTCCTGAATACAGCAAACTAATGAGTCTTGACTCTTTATCCAATTTGCCAGTCTGTGTCTTTTAATTGGAGCATTAATCCCATTTACATTTAAGGTTAATATTGTTATGTGTGAATTTGATCCTGTCATTATGATGTTAGCTGGTTATTTTGCTCGTTAGTTGATGCAGTTTCTTCCTAGCATCGATGGTCTCTACAACTTGGCATGTTTTTTGCAGTGGCTGGTACCATTTGTTCCTTTCCATGTTTAGTGCTTCCTTCAGGAGCTCTTGTAGGGCAGGCCTGGTGGTGACAAAATCTCTCAGCATTTGCTTGTCTGTAAAGGATTTTATTTCTCCTTCACTTATGAAGCTTAGTTTGGCTGGATATGAAATTTCAGGTTGAAAATTCTTTTCCTTAAGAATGTTGAATACTGGCCCCCACTCTCTTCTGGCTTGTAGAGTTTCTGCTGAGTGATCTGCTGTTAGTCTGATGGGCTTCCTTTTGTGGGTAATCCGACCTTTCTGTCTGACTGCCCTTAACATTTTTTCCTTCATTTCCACCTTGGTGAATCTGACAATTATGTGTCTTGGAGTTGCTCTTCTCGAGGAGTATCCTTGTGGCATTCTCTGTATTTCCTGAATTTGAATGTTGGCCTGCCTTGCTAGGTTGGGGAAGTTCTCCTGGATAATATCCTGAAGAGTGTTTTCCAATTTGGTTCCATTCTCCCCATCACTTTCAGGTACACCAATCAGATGTAGATTTGGTCTTTTCACATAGTCTCATACTTCTTGAAGGCTTTGTTCGTTTCTTTTTATTCTTGTTTCTCTAAACTTCTCTTCTTGCTTCATTTTCATTCATTTGATCTTCCATCTCTGATACCCTTACTTCCAGTTGATCGAATTGGCTACTGAAGCTTGTGCATTCGTCACGTAGTTCTCGTGCCATGGTTTTCAGCTCCATCAGATCCTTTAAGGACTTCTCTGCATTGGTTATTCTAGTTAGCCATTTGTCTAATCTTTTTTCAGGTTTTTAACTTAATTGCTATGGGTTTGAACTTCCTCCTTTAGCTCGGAGAAGTTTGTTCATCTGAAGCCTTCTTCTCTCAACTTGTCAAAGTCATTCTCTGTCCAGCTTTGTTCCATTGCTGGCAAGGAGCTGCGTTTTTTGGAGGAGGAGAGGCACTCTGATTTTTAGAATTTTCAGTTTTTCTGTTCTGTTTTTTCCCCATCTTTGTGGTTTTATCTACCTTTGGTCTTTGATGATGGTGACGTACAGTTGGGGTTTTGGTGTGGATGTCCTTTCTGTTTGTTAGTTTTCCTTCTGACAGTCAGGACCATCAGCTGCAGGTCTGTTGGAGTTTGCAGGAGGTCCACTCCAGACCTTGTTTGCCTGAGAATCAGCAGTGGAGGCTGCAGAACAGCGAATATTACTGAACAGAAAATGTTGCTGCCTGATCATTCCTCTGGAAGTTTCGTGTCAGAGGGGTACCTGGCTGTGTGATGTGTTAGTCGGCCCCTACTGGGGGATATCTCCCAGTTAGGCTATTTGGGGGTCAGGGACCCATTTGAGGAGGCAGTCTGTCCGTTCTCAGATCTCAAGCTCTGTGCTGGGAGAACCACTACTCTCTTCAAAGCTGTCAGACAGGGACATTTAAGTCTGCAGAGGTTTCTGCTGCCTTTTGTTCAGCTATGCCCTGCCCCCAGAGGTGAAGTCTACAGAGGCAGGCAGGCCTCCTTGAGCTGAGGTGGGCTCCACCCAGTTCGAGCTTCCTGGCAGCTTTGTTTACCTACTCAAGCCTCAGCAATGGCGGGCACCCCTCCCCCAGTCTCGCTGCCATTTTGCAGTTCGATCTCAGACTGCTGTGCTAGCAATGAGCAAGGCTCCATGGGTGTGGAATCCTCTGAGCCAGGCGTGGGATATAATCTCCTGGTGTGCCATTTGCTAAGACCATTGGAAAAGCGCAGTATTAGGGTGGGAGTGACCTGATTTTCCAGGTGCCGTCTGTTACTGCTTTGTTTGGCTAGGAAAGGGAATTCCCTGACCCCTTGAGCTTCCCATGTGAGGCGATGCCTCACCCTGCCTCGGCTCACGCTCAATGGGCTGCACCCACTGTCCTGCACCCACTATCCGACACGCCCCAGTGAGATGAACCTGGTACCTCAGTTGGAAATGCGGAAATCACCCGTCTTCTGTGTCGCTCACAATGGGAGCTGTAGACTGGAGCTGTTCCTATTCAGCCATCTTGGAACCGCCCCCCTAGATGATTTTTTTTTGTCTTTCTTTCTTGAGACAGAGCCTTACTCTATTGCCCAGGCTGGAGTGCAGTGGCACGATCTAACGTCACTACAAACTGCCTCCCGAGTTCAAGTGATCCTCCCGCTTCGGCCTTCCAAGGAGCTGGGACTACAGGCACGCACCACCACTCCCAGCTTTTTTTGTTGTTGAGACAGAGTCTTGCTGTGTCACCCTGGAGTGCAGTGGTGCAATCTTAGCTCACTGCAACCACCACCTCCCAGGTTCAAGCAATTCCCCTGCCTCAGCCTCCCGAGTAACTGGGATTACAGGTGCACATCAACTCGCCCAGCTAATTTTTGTATTTGGAATAGAGATGGGGTTTTACCACGTTGGCCAGGCTGGTCTTGAACTCCTGACCTCAAGTGATCTGCCCACCTCAGCCTCCCAAAGTGCGGGATTACAGATGTAAGCCATCTCGCCTGGCCATATTCTAGATGAATTTTAAAACCGATGTAGCCCTTGGCATTCTATGAACCAATCCTATTGACTTAAAAACAAAAAACAAACAAAAAAAACTTAATGTTATTTTACAAGCCAGATTTCAAAGGTAAACTCACCTTATTCAAAGGTCTCAGGAGAAGCCAACCCTGCTGTCACCTTGATCAAAGAATAAACTCCTCTACTTTATGTTTTCAGATTTGTGTCTTGTTGTAGCAGTAAAATTTTTCTTTAACAAGAAGACAAAACATTTTCCCAGAATGTTGATGAATGTATATCAGGGTAAAATGGCCATGTAATGGAGAAAATAAGCAAAAAACTATCTTCTTTTATGAGAAAAAGAAAAAAAGAGTGATCTCCATTTTATTGCTTTTTTATTCATTCATTCCACAAATATTCATTTAAGACTCACTACATGTAGACAGTGTAGGCAGCAACAAGTTATCACTGCCACTGCCCCTTAATTTCCCAGAGGAGAAATAAGGTCTTGTATTACTTTAAAATACCTAATTTTTTTTTTTTTTTTTTTTTGAGACAGAGTCTTGCTCTGTCACCCAGGCTGGAGTGAGTGGTGCAATCATAGCTCACTGCAACCTCTGCCTCTCGGGCTCAAGCGATTCTCATGCCTCAGCCTCCTGAGTAGCTAGGACTACAGGCACCTGCCACCATGCCCAGCTAATTTTTGTATTTTTGATAGAGATAGGTTTCACCATGTTGGCCAGGCTGGACTCGAAGTCCTGACCTCAAGTGATCTGCCTGCCTCGGCCTCCCAAAGTGCTGGGATTACAGACATGAGCCACCATGCCTGGCCTAAAACAACCTGGATTTTTGTGCAACAGATAAGTTGGTTTTCCAGAATTTTTCTAACATGGCATGGTTGTTTTTCTAAAATTTCTGTTAATATCAGTTAGTTTATAGCAACATGTATAAAATTTGAGGGACTGATTTCCTTTTCTTAGTATGGAGATTAAAATTAAATGGGTGAAGTCAGCGAATCGAGAGAACACACACATATGCAGATCACTAGAAAGAAGATGAAACAGGAAAATGCTGACTATTCTCATCACAACAAGAACAGGGAGAGCCAGAGCACTTTTGGAGCTGCAGAGAATGGAGACAGCAAGGCACCCACGTACTGTGGACGTCACAACGAGAAAGGGACACACAAATGAGGCCAATTAGTCTCCTGAACGGAGCACCCTGTGCAATCTGAGAGAGTCTGTGTAAAAGAGAGAGTAAAAAAATTTGAGTTATGTTTAAAAGCATTATCTTGGGCTTGCACACTGGGTAGCTTCTTAAGTACTGCAGGTGTCTCTGTTTGTGTCCCAGTTGCCTCAGGACCAATGAATGCAAACAACCAAGTCTTCTGGATCCAAGTTGCCTCCACCGTCCAATAAGAAACAATCGCTGCACAGGAGGAAGCAAACAGGTGAGCCATGCAAAGTGCTTACCTGGCAGTATGATTTCAGGAAAGCCCATCTTCCGGGCTATTGCTGTTGATCTATCAACCAAGTGTGAAAAATTCTTCTGAACCTGTGTGAGGTCACCTGGCAAGAGCTTCAAGGATACCCAAAGTCCTTTAAACGAATAAAAGATAAATTTTTAGTTCTTTGTATGATCTGTATAACACATGCATAACTGTTGAGAAGAACATTTAAATTGTATAGTCACAATCTTACTATAAAGATGTAAATTCTCCCCCAGTTGACCTATAATTTTAATGACACTTCCATTAAAATCACAACATGACCTCTTTGAGAATTTGACAGAGATGTGAACAGATGCTAACTTTGGGGGAAAAAAAGGGTAAAGATAGGCCCTACCAGATACCAGAATATATGGTAAAGCTACAATGATCTGTGATACTAGTGGTAAAAAAAAAAGACATATACATGAAACAATGAAATACTATAGTATATAGCAATTTAATATATGGCAAAAGAGGCATAACAAATCATGAAAAAAATCCAATAATTACATGAATATGCTGGGATTATTTTCTTGCTACCTAAGAAAATTTAATTTCTCATCTTGTATTTTCATTAAAATAAATTCCCAATAATGAATTACATAGAAAAAGAAGGCAGAATGTTAAAAGGAAAAAGAAGTGTATAGTTATTAAACCTCTAAGAACAAACCATTTTTCTTTTTTGTCTTTCTTTGAGACAGAGTCTCACTTTGTTGCCCAGGTGGAATGTAGTGGCATCATCTCAGCTCACTGCAACTTCTGACTCCTGAGTTCAAGCAATTCTCATGCCTTAGCCTCCCCAGTAGCTGGGATTACAGGTGTGTACCAACACACTGGCTAATTATTGTATTTTTTTTTTTTTTAGTACAGATGGGGTTTCACCATGTTAGCCAGGCTGGTCTCAAACTTCTAACCTCAAGTAATCCACCTGCCTCAGCCTCCCAAAGTGCTGGAATTACAGGCGTGAGACATCACGCCCAGCCCTAATGATTTTTAAATATCAGTTTATAACATAACCAAGAGTGCAGTAAGATACACACTCACACATGATAGAAATCTATGGCAAGCGATTTGGCAATATTTATATCTCCAGGTGTAGGCTTGTTCCCAGCATGTGACCTAGAAATCCAACTTCTGGGATTTTCTTGGGGAGACAGTCTTAAACATGGAAAAGACTTCATGTATAAAGATAGTCAGAGTACGGGTTTTTATATTTGTAATAACGACAAATTAGAAAGCACTTAAGTGTTTATCTAGGGGATTCCCTCTTCTTAAGTCTAAATGCTAGAATATTATGCAGCCATAAAAAAGTATTTGTGAAGAGCATAAAAACATTTGGAAAGTGCCTGTTTGGCATGAAGTATGGTATTTGAGAAAAAAAGAAAGAAAAAAATGAAAAGTGCTTGTTTTGCTGTTAGGTAGCAAGAATGGAAATGACTTTTTTTCAGTTTTGTTAAAAAAATTACACATACATGGTAATCTGTTTAGTATAAGGGTTTTCCACTCCAGCTGAAATTATACTTAGTTAAAAGAGCTCTTAAAAAACAGAAATAGGGCCAGGCACAGTGGCTTACACCTGTAATCCCAGCATTTTGGGAGACTGAGGTGGGAGGATCACTTGAGTTCAGGAGTTCGAGACCAGCCTGGCTAACATAGTAAAAGCCCGTCTCTACTAAAAATAGAAAAATTAGCCAGGTGTGATGACAGGTGTCTGTAATCCCAGCTACTTGGGAGGCTGAGTCTGGAGAATCATTGGAACCCAGGTGACAGAAGTTGCAGTGAGCCGGGAATGCACCATTGTACTCCAGCCTGGGCGACAGAGTGAGACTCCATCTCAAAAAAACAAAAACAAAAACAGAAATATATTGACTTATTTGTTTTCAGATTCTTTATTGATTCCTTGCATGTCTTTCCTATGCAGGATAATTGCAAGTACATAAGAAACTAAATATTATGAAAATAACATGTTTTCTGATTGCTTCCATTTTGGAAGATGGTTACAGGGTAGTGAAAAAAAGTCATTCAGTCACTGCATTTTTGATATGTACAGACAAATTCAGTCTCTCTATATATATATTTTTTGAGACGGAGTCTCGCTCTGTTGCCATACTGGAGAGTAGTGGCAAAATCTCAGCTCACTGCAATCTCTGACTTCGTGGTTCAAGCGATTCTCCTGCCTCAGCCTCCTAAGTAGCTGGGATTACAGCCAACCGCCACCATGCCCAGTTAATTTTTGTATTTTTAGTAGAGACAAGGTTTCACCATGTTGTTCAGAAGGGTCTCCAATTCCTGATCTTGTGATCCGCCCACCTCGGCCTCCCAAAGTGCTGGGACTACAGGCGTGAGCCACCCCCGGGCCAGTCTCTACATATTTTTGATATAGGAGTTAATAAATTATTTAGACAGATAGTGACGGTAAGGAAATCCTCAGCAAGGTTTTCCTCTTAATGAAAAGCAGCCCCCAAATCATCTTCTTTTCCAACAAAGATTAGCCTGTAAAATCGAGCTGCAGACATAGACAAGCAAGCTGGAAGCTCACATGGGTGAATGCCAGCAGTTGTGCCAATAGGAAACGGCTACCTGGAGCTAGGCATGTCCAACATGGCGGCTCCATCGTCCCTTCTCTTTGCCAGCCACGTGTACAGTAAGAAGCAGACAACATGGCGCCAGCCAGGTGGAAAGCCCATTTGCATAAGATTAGAGTGGAGTGACCAGTCTTCCCTGCATGCGATGTAAATGTCACACCTGGTCCAAACAATCTGTAGGCCCTACAGAAATCAGACACCACCTCCTCAAGCCTGCCTATAAAATCTGGGAGCCCCTATCTCTCATGAGAGACAGAGAGCTATTCTCCTTTCTCTTTCTTTTGCCTATTAAACCTCCACTCCTAAACTCAATCTTCGTGTGTGTCCACATCCTTAATTTTCTGGGCATAGGACAACAAACCCTCGGGTATTACCCCAGACAACAATGCTGTCTCATTTTTTAAAACTAATTTCATAAGCTCTGCAAACACAAGGTCTTAAAAAGTTGGTTAAAGCTCAGAGTGGTTCCTCTCCATGGAAATATTTAGTTAAAGGTGAAAGATTTATAAAATATTAAGGAAAATCAAAGTATTCAATGTTTGAAATTTTACAAAAATGGTCATCACCTTGGTATTTGAGTCTTAAAACTGCTTTTCCTTATTTGATTCAAAATGCAGTTTCAATAAGCAGAACTTCTCTTAGTTAAAACTCTATCAACAAAGCATGATATGGAGATACCGAAAACTAAAATTTTTACATTATTTTATATTAATACATATTCATCTGTATTACTTTGGTTTCCTTCCTCTCAGTTTTAAAAAATGTGATGGGATAAACTTATGCAGAATACAGCATAATTATTATCTAGGGTCAGCATTGGGAATGAAGGGTAGACAAAAATGTGGAGGCCAGGAGCGGTGGCTCATGCCTATAGTTCCAGGGATTTGGGAGGCCAAGGTGGGAGGATCACTTGAGGCCAGAAGTTGAGACCAGCCTGGGCAATATAGTAAGATCCCATCTCTACAAAAAATTAAAAAATTAGCTGAGCATGGTGGTGCATGCCTGTAGTCCCAGCTACTTGGGAGGCTGAGGTAGGAGGATTGCTTGAGCCCAGGAAGTGGAGACTGCAGTGAGCCAAGACCACGCAACTGCACTCCAGCCTGGGTGACAACATGAGACCGTCTCAAAATAAATAAATAAATAAATGAATTAAGAGTAAAGACTCATGGGATAAAAATTTGTTCCACAGAATTTACAAAACACAACTGTGATCAAATCACTGCTGGGTGCATTTCAATGCAGTTTAGTCTTAAAAGCCTGTGGTAGGAAGCTGAGGTCCCCAGCAGAGGCTGTTTTGTATCAGAGAAAGATAATAAAGGGCAGGAGTCCAAGGACCCAGCTGTGAATGTCCCCCACCCTCAGCAGAGTCCCTCCCAGCTCTGGCACTGGACTGTACCTTGCCCTTTGTGATTCACTTCCTTTGCTGCAATCACTTTATTCAAGACTGAAGTGAGTGGCTCATTCTCCCCAGTCACATGTGATGTTATCAAAGGTGACATGATGAGCTGCCTCTGGCGGATGTAGGTTTCCATCGCAATTCTTGGAAAAGAGAAATAAGAGGTAAGGTGGGAGGGGGAGAAAGGAAGTCTCTGCAGCACAACCTCAGATAATGGTGAGTTGTATGGGAATAATTTGGAAATATCAACACTAAATACCCCTATTCTATCTTTCCTTAGTTTTCCATTTTGTGTCTATCTTAAATAGTAAATTCACCTTGGAAATGACTTGAGGCAAAGAGAGAGGGAAAAACCCCAAGAGTACCCAAAACTGGTGATAAAAGGTTAGCAACTAAAATCAGAGGCAATGTTCCATGCTCTGTCAGAGGCAGAAGAGGCTGCTGCAATAGAATTGAACACAGATCACCCACAGAAGGGGCAGGAGCCCCCAGGTCTACTTCTACTTGATAGTGAGCTCTGCAAGAGGCTCCCTTTGGGCCTCAGTTTCTCCATCTGTAAGAGATGGGCTGGGATCGCATGCCTGTTAAGGCTTCTGTCTAGTGTCAACCCCCTATGTATGAGCACCGTGTATACGCCTGGTGTCTGGCAGATGTTCTCAGATTTCTATGTGATGACAAGCTAGATCTTGGTTTGTCAAACAAGCTCCACTTGAGTGACCTTATCAGGCTGTGGCTCGTAAAGGGCGATCAAAGAACCAAACACAGCCCCCATTCTACTGAAGGCAGAAGCACGATCAGCAACTGCACCTCAGCGGGCAGTACAATAGTCTCCTGTCTCCTCTGTCCGCTGCATGTAGGCCAGTTTTCTCCACAGGGTTCCCTGCACCCTGACAATAAAACACGCTGCAATATGTGACCGGCAAACGGGATTGCTATAGTCTTGAGTTCCTGATTTTTACAAATGACTCTCTCTAAATGGACTTGCAGAATACGCATACCACACTCTCCTACTGGAAAACACTGTAAAGTTTTTGAAGTAGGTTATGGCAGTGCTTGCCGTAAATCTTAGGCATTCAATGCCAGAGGCTGCAGTCTACATCGTAAATACTTCACTGCGGCTGTTGGCTGCACAGTGAGCAGTAATCAAATTAAGGCAGGGTTCGTCAGGGACTCAAAGTGTGGATTATGCAGTGGGGACAATCTCAGGTCTAAGTATTGCGATATGGTTGCTGGAGGAAAGCTGGTTCAGAAATTAAGCAGGAGGCACATCACCACCAGCAAATATACAGATGACTGTTTCAGACACCTTTCATATCCATGAAGGCCACTCCTATTATGTACGTATAACCTTAAATACAAATATAACACATTCATAGTACTATAATATATATGGTACAGCATTTATATCTAGTAAGTATTATATATATATTTATATTTATTCAGTATACAGTCATATGCCTAACAATGTTTCAGTCAATGACAGACTGCATAGATGACCGTGGTCCCATAAGATTATAAGGGAGCTGACCAGGCATGATGGCTCACACCTGTAATCCCAGCACCTTGGGAGGCCAAGGCAGGTGGATCACCTGAGGTCAGGAGTTCGACATGAGCCTGACCAACATGGTGAAACCCCGTCTCTACTAAAAATAGAAAAATTAGCCAGCTGTGATGGCATGCCCCTGTAATCTCAGCTACTCGGGAGGCTGAGGCAGGAGAATTGCTTGAACCCAGGAGGTGAGGTTGCAGTGAGCGGAGATCACGCCACTATACTCCAGCCTGGCCAACAAGGGCGAATCTCCATCTCAAAAAAAAAGATTATTAATGGAGCTGAAACATCCCTGTTGCCTAGTGATGTTATAGCTGTTTTAACATCTCAGCACAACTCATGACCTTTTCTATGTTTAAATACGTTTAAAGACATACATAGCACTGTGTTACAATTCCCTGCAGTATTCAGCACAGTAGCAATGCTGGACAGGTTTACAGTCTAAGAGCAACAGGCTATACCATACAGCCTAGGTGTGTAGTAGTCCATACATTCCGGGTGTAAGTGCACTCTGTGGTGTCTACACAATGACAAGAGAGCCTAGCGACATGTTTCTCAGAACGTATCCTTGCCATGAAGTGATGTATGATTGTATTTAACATATCTATAATGTAATTAACAAATTAACATTGTATTAAATTCAACATATGTATTAAATATACTTAAACATATTTATATATTATACAATACATATTTATATAGGTGTGTCCATACAGTGTTTTATATTATACACAAAACAGGAGCAGCGTTCATGGAGATGAAAGTTATCACATAATTAACTTTAGCACTGTGCTACATAAAATATTTGTCTCGTCTTGGAAGGTCAATATATAGGTGGTAGCATAAAAGGTAAGTGCATTTGATTTTTTAATTATTTTATCTATTTTTACTTTATATTTTATTTTATCTGA
This sequence comes from Chlorocebus sabaeus, assembly GCF_047675955.1. Classification (NCBI taxonomy): domain Eukaryota; kingdom Metazoa; phylum Chordata; class Mammalia; order Primates; family Cercopithecidae; genus Chlorocebus; species Chlorocebus sabaeus. Next base: position 24,901,780 of record NC_132911.1, on the reverse strand, counting down.
GACAGGGTACGGTTCTGTCACCCAGGATAGAGTGCAACAACCATATTTTAAAAATAATTCCTAGCAGTCTCTGGATAAAAGAGACAAGTACTACTTAGCATGAGCTATTTGCACTATCATGTTTAGAAACTGGTCCAAAGGTGTGGACTTAACATTGAAAGATTAAAATTTTTATATTTTATAAATTACATATAATACATATTTTTTATATTAAAAAAAGACAACAGGAAAACAAAAACAGAGGCAAAATCACCAAGCATTACATCAACAGAAATAATCACTGTTAATCATGGAGTACATTTTTTGAAATATCTAAATTTTAAGGCTTTTAATGCATTGTAACAATTTATATTCCTATAAGTAATGTATGTCTCTTTATATCTACCCAAACACTAAAATGTGGTCAAGATAAAAACTAAACCTTGATGTTTCAATTTGCATTTCACTCATCCTCAATAAATGTACAACACCATTTCTCTGTGTGTGTGTATTCCCTTCATGTCCTTATTAATTTCTATTAGTTCTTTATATATTACAAATACTCATCCTTTCTCAAACACACTGCAAAGATTGTATTGATTTTTTTATATGTATAAGTTCTTTACAATTTTTGGGTGGTTAAATCCATCAATTTTTCTTTTTTTGGTCGAATCTTTAAAATGGCCTCCTTCTCATTACTACCATATAAAACTTCTATTTTCCTGTTAATATTTTAAGATTCTAGCTCTTACAGTTGTATGTTTAATCATCTAAAATTTACAATGGCATAAGTTGTGAGACTGCAATCTAACTTAGGGATCTTAAATGGCCAACTTTCTCCAAAAAAAATTTTTTTTTGCATAATGTATCTTTCTCCACTAATTTGTGATATCATTTGTAAACAAATGATATATTAACTCAAATATATGATTCTGGCTGGTTTGTGGAATTGTTTGTTCTACTCGTCTGCAGTGGCAGCCGCAAGTGAACTGAGATGATGCCCTCTGACTGGCACGATGGCCCCTGGTGGGAGTTGGTCCCGGCAATGCTCTCGGCCTCCGCTAGGCCTACAGTGTCTGAGCAGGTGCTGGAGCAGGTCACGATGTTCACACTTGCACTTCTTCAGAGTGACAGGGCTTGAATCTGCTCCCAACAGCTCCTCAATGGCCTACCCATGGCTCCAGCTCCTGCAGCTCAATATGCAGGGCCTTAGTGAAGCTCTGCAGGGATCCTTTCACATACTCCCAGGATGGCTTTTCCCCGACATGCAGGAATGCCGGCCCACGGGTGGGCCAGCCCTTCACTTTCTCATCTCCTAATCCCTCGCTTCAGACAGTGTGGCCCTCAGACCAGCTACATCAGCATCACCTGGGAGCTTGTCAGAGGCAGAACTCCCCTGCAGCCTAACAAGCTCCCCTGATTCATATGCATGATGTAGTCTGAGAAGCCCTATGCTAGCCCACGTGATTCTGTGTCTTCCATGATGCCTGTTTCATGCAATAGACTGTACATATACTTTGGCACTGCTGACACAAGGATGGCACCACTCTGCATTCCAGGGCAGATGGATATTTGCCCTTTTCTATTCCTTTGGTCCTTTCTGTAGAATCAGGGAAGTTCAGTTTACCCTCTTCAAAGGGAGTCCAACATCAAGGACTTTGAACAAAGTCTTCTGTTCAGCTCCTATCTGACAATCTTGCAGCTTAGAATCCTTCCTTCTCTGAGAAAATGGTTTCTAGCACCTGTTTCTGTGTTAACACACAATTGAATGGCTAATCCAGGTCTCAAGTCACCTGGGACACATGCCAAAGTACTTACTGCTGAAAGGGAATAAAATGCTGCTTTTCTTCATCATCCACCTTCCCATGTATGATATCAGTAATATCCATCACTAGGAAAAAGACAAACTTCATTAAAGAAACTAATTGCTTCATGCCTCAGTAAGTTACTATGGAAAAGGACAGGATCAGCAAACATAAAACACTGGAGGAAGAAAGGTACCAAGCAGGGACTTTTTTTTAGATTTCTTTGCCAATGGTGATTCCCAGTATACCCAGCCCAGCAAAACAGTGACTCATGAGGTGCTGAGGAAGGGGTCTGGGTTTTACTGGATCAATTTTGCAGACTATCCACTTTAAAAACTCTACAAGATCGAGTTGCTAGATTCTTCTCCTTTTTTTTTTAAAGATGAAGTCTTGCTCTTTTGCTTAGGTTGGAGTGCAATGGCGCAATCTTGGCTCATTACAACCTCCACCTCCCCTGTTCAAGCAATTCTCCTGCCTCAGCCTCCCAAGTAGCTGGGACTACTACAGCGCATGCCACCATGCCTGGCTAACTTTTGTATTTTTTTAGTATAGACAGGGTTTCACCATGTTGGCCAGGCTGTTCTTGAACTCCTGACCTCAGGTGATCCGCCCGCCTCAGCCTCCCAAAGTGCTGGGATTACAGGCATTAGCCATCGTGCCCTGCCCGAGTTGCTAAATTCTTGAGAAATTTAACATCAGGTTACTTTTTAGTAAGTCTGGAACCAAAGGTCCAGGAGCAGAATTGTGACATTTCCTTGATCGTTTTCGATCTATGAGTAACCAAAATGTCAATGTAAGGCCCAAACTGTATTTCCTCAATTGAACAAACTACAGAGGAAGATGCGGGGCCTTTTGGCAGGTTCTGGGGTTTGATGTAAGCCAAGGAGCCTCTCTGAAAGCATTTAGAAACAAACACAACATTGTCTTCGAAGAGTTAATTTCCTAGACAGGCAAACCACTTCCCAGCGAGTATTTTATTCCACTAAAATCAATACGCAGACCCAGACAGGGAGGATTCCAATAGTCACAACTTAGGTTCTACTGTGTATAAGATACAGTGTTGGGCACTAAGGGGGAAAGAAAGGAGCGTGGGCTAGGTGAGGACACAGAACCCATGCAAAGAAAACGGGCAGTGCCAGGCAGTAAATCCGCGTGTCTGATACTGACAATGACAACGTGATCCATCTCTTACTATCTCTGGGCCTTCTTCCCACCTTTCTTCCTCCTTTCCTCCTTCCTTCCCTCTCTCTATTTTCAAAACTGTGGTAAAACACACATAACATAAAATGTACCATCTTGCCCATTTTAAAGTATACAGTTCAGTGATATTAAGTGTATTCACATTATTGTGCAACGATCATCACCTTCCATCTCTAGAACTTTTTCATCTTCCCAAATGGACACTCAATACCCATTAAACACTAACTCCCCATTCCCCCGCTCCAGCCGCTGGCACTCACCACTCTATGCTGTCTCTATGAATTTGACTACTCTAGGTGCCTCACATAGGTGGGATCATACAATATTTGTCTTTTGTGTCTGGCTTATTTACTCAGCGTAAAGTCCTCAAGGTTCGTTTACGCTGTATGCAGCATGTGCCAGAATTCCCTTCCTGTTTGAGTAATATTCCGTGGTGCGTACACACCACAGTTTCTTTGTCCATTTATGCACTGGTGGACACCTAGGTTACTTCCACCTTTTGCATAGTGTGAATAATACTGCTACAAACATGGATGTACAAATATCTCCTCCAGACCTTGCTTTTGATTGTTTTGAAGCAGGGCAGCTGGATCATTTGCTAGTTCCATGTTCAATTTTTTGAGAAACTGCCATGCTATTTTCCACAGCACTGCACTATTTCACATTTGTCTCTGGGTCTCTCTGGTACCTGCCACTCCAAAAGGTCTTCGGAGTCCACAGGTGTGCTTCTTGCCTTCCTTCAGCTCCATGTGGCCCACGCGGACAATCTGGCACACGAGGCTGACGCGGGGCCGGATGAGGTCCATGCTGCTGAGGTCCTAAAGGGGCAGAGAAAGTGCAAGAGGAGGTAGGGCTGGCCCACTCTGTCCCCCGTGTCTCTTTTCTCTTTACCCTCTACAACAACATCCTGTTCAGACCTTATTTCTCAATGCTGAAATACCAGAATGACTCTCTTCTTCCCCATCTCCATCCAAGAGCTATTATGGCATCAGAGAACATGACTTTGTGCTTGTAAACAAGTGCTTTTTTGTTCCCTGGTTCCTACTTCAAATTTACAAATCAGATCATAGTCCGTCGGAAGTCTCCAGTTCATCAGCTTAAGCAGGGTATTGAAAAAGCAGGGCCCTCATCATTGCGACTGTATAACCTTCTTGGATGTATCTCAGTACAGGATACATTTCAGCATCAAATGAAGTAAAAACTTGTGTAACATTGACATTTACTGGGTATCCACACAAGTCTGTGACATTTCATTTCCTCTTCAAAACAAGCCCGTGAGGCAACTATAAGACAGGCATTGCTTTATGGGATTATTCACCTGATTTATGAGAGGTCTCCATTGAGAGCTTATCAGTGTATACTGAATCATGACAGAAGTGTCAATGAAATACCTATTTCTCTTGTAGCTAGGGTTCTACACTTGTCTGCTTTTTTTTTTTTTTTGATAAGGTCTCCCTATGTTATCAAAGCTGGCTTTGAACGTCTGGGCTCAAGGGATCCAGCTGCCTCGGCCTCTCAAAGTACTGGGATTACAGACATGAGCCACCATGCCCGGCCATTATTTGTATTCTTAAGGATGGGTTAGTAAACCCAGGAATGAGCTGATATCTCTCATTCAATTCAACTTCAGAAAAAAAATTAATCACATCTCAAATTGGTTATATGAAACAGCTGCCCAAGCTCTCTTTACCAAATCAAGAATCACTTTTAACATAATCATTCCAAATCCAGCCCCTGTAATTTAGTTAACTCAGGTCTCCAAGATATCCATCAATGATAATGTCCACTCTGCATTTCTACTCTAGGTCTGCAAGGCTTCTGTTAATGGAAAAATAAAGACTCCAGGTGACTAGTTACATGTATTGTGGTGCATTGACAGAGTAGTCCCCCCTTGTCTGTGATGAATATGCTCTGAGACCCCCGGTGGATACCTGAAACCAAAGACAGTACCGAACTCTATATGTGATGCTTTTTCCTATACATACATACTTATAAAGTTTTACCTTTTCACTTAAAGGAAGCACTCTTCTCTTTGGCATATCCGAATTGGCAGCATCACTCCTCTTCTACTTTGAGGTCATTTTTCCTTTTTTAAATTCTTTAGTAGCAACAGGGTTTTACTATGTTGCACAGACTGGTCTCAAACTCCTGAGCTCAAGTGATCCTCCCACCTCAGCCTCCCAAAGTGCTGGAATTACAGGCCTGGGTCCCTGTGCTGGATTGATTATCGTTTATTATCTGTCTTACCCATTAGGACAAAAACTGCTTTTTCCCCCTGATTTTTCATGGATGTATCTCAACTGTCTAAATCAGTGCCTGGCATTGAAGTACATGTTGAATAAATGGGTGGGTTATTCCTGCCAGGGGATTGATGATTTTTCCTTTAACCTTTTCATTTTGTATGTTTCCCACATACTCATTATGTGAACATGTTCATATCATAAACAAAGAGAATGATTAAACAGAAGGGAGGACTTACAGTAAACACTGCTTGGAGGTTATTGAGCTTCTCTATTTCCTTAGGCATCCCGTTACTGCCCCAACGAATTAGATAGTTCTCACTGGCAAAGGAAAACAAATTACTCTTAATGAGAGGCTAACAGGGGTTGGAGACGAGGCAACCCTTAGTATAGACTTACAAGGGAAGGAGGAAGGGCCAGAAATGCTCAGTGAAATTCAACAGGCCAGTGTGAAAAGAGCTGAGTTGGGAACTGGGACCACACAGATGGCCATCACCGGGCGTCCTGGCATTAGAGAAGCGTCCCTGCTGTGGCTCTGCAAGGCATGCCCCGCACAGACACAGGACACCCACTGCTCCTGATGGGCACACACACGGTAGAGCTTATGGGATGCTGTAGTCCGGGTTGTCTTTCCATCTCAAAATCTTTGAATAGAAGTTTCAGCTTTGCTGAATTAATAATTTAATTTTAGGTGGGGCGCAGTGGCTCCTGCCTGTAATCCCAGCACTTTGGGAGGCCGAAGCAGGTGGATCGCCTGAGGTCAGGAGTTCGAGACCAGGCTGGCCAACATGGTGAAACCCCGTCTCCACTAAAAATACAAAAATTCGCAGGGCATGGTGGCACGTGCCTGTAATCCCCGCTACTTGGGAGGCTGAGGCAGGAGAATCACTTGGACCTGGGAGGTGGAGGTTGCAATGAGCTGAGATCGTGCCATTGCACTCCAGCCTGGAAGACAAGAGCTAAACTCTGTCTCAAAAAATAAAAAATAAAAAAAGAATTTAATTGTATAACAGTCATTCCAAATCTATCCTCTGTAATTCACATTATGACATTAAAAAATATATATATATTTAAAGAAACAATTGTAAGCAATTACTTTTAACTATCTTCTCAAAAATAAATTCTCCATTTTCTTAGCTGATAAACAGTAGTGCCACTGTAGAGCTGAACAGTGCCCACTGCACTCCTTAGAGTCTTAAAAAAAGTTTTTTCTTAATAGACATTATTTTCTTAGAGCAGTTTTGGCTTTGCAGCAAAGTTGAGCTGAAAACAGAGTCCCATAACATATTCTCTCCCCTCAGACACAACTTCCTTTGCTATCAACATTCTCCCGACCAGAGTAGTAACATTAGTTAAAACTGATGAAGCTACATTGACACATCATCTACCCAAAGTCCACAGTTTACATAAGGGTTCCCTCTTGGTGTCCAACATCCTGTGCATTTACACAAATTCATAATGGCATGCATCCACCACCATAGCATCATACAGAATAGTGTTGTTGCTCTAAAAATCCTCTGTGCTCGGCCTATTTATCCCTCCCTCACCTTCCCATGCAGCATTTTGAATTCTTTGTTCCCATCTCCAAGTCCTAATGAGTTTTCTGTGATCTCTAACTCTCAGGGAGTAAACAAACTGGCCACATTGTTCCAGTAGTGACATATGAAGGCTTCATAGCCCAAATGATTTTACATTCTACTGCTTAGAAATCTTCCCTGCTTCCCTGTTTTCTCTTCTCAAATCTGGCAAAGAGTTGCCCGGGTAGGGGTCGGGGAAGGCTGGGTATCTTTGCTAGGTCAGCAGCAGGGGATCTGGGTCTCTGCTACCTGATAAAAGTGGACTGGTCTGGGTCATAGAGGGCCATAAACAACTCTGCATCTTCCCCGATGTTGCAGACAAAGTTCTTGAAGTTCACATAGAGGCCATAGGTGTGGATGGTACTGAAGATGGACTGGCCCCGCGAGTCGAGGTTCTGCAGGATTGACTGAACAAAGATGGAACAGAGAAAAACATTTTGATTTTGGCAAATGGGAAATGTTGGCAAAAAAAAAAAAAAAAAATTAGCCTGCAAGTGGCAGACAGCCTGGGCACAGTGGCTCATTCCTGTAATCCCAGTGCTACTAAAGGCCCAGGAGCTTGAGACCAGCCTGGGCAACACAGCAAGCCTCTGTCTCTAAAAAAAATTTTTTTTTTAAATTAGCTGTGCCTGTAGTCCCCGCCACCTGGGAACAGAGGAGGCTGCAGTGAGTGAGCTAGGACGGAGTCACTGAACTCCAGCCTGGGCAACAAAGTGAGACCCTGTCTCAATCAATCAGTTGATTAATCAATACATAAAAAACAAAACAGTCAGATAACACCCAAGAGGAAGTGCATTTGCTAAGAAAAAGTGTATGTAAGCAGACAAATGCAGTGAGCAAAATATAATCATTATAATTTCAGTGATCAAGACTATCCTGTTCAGGGCCTTGAACCCAAGACATTAAAAAAAATTGCTGTCTAAAAGGGATAATTCCAGGGTTTTGGTAGCTCCAAGAAGTGCTTGTCTTACACAATAGCTTCTGAATGAAGCTCAAAAGCATGAACATCATGATCCATTATCCTGGATAGAGAAATAACTCTCATTAAAAACCAAATATTCCACTGGAAAGGCTTTACCTTCAGACATGGCTTGCCACTGGATTCACAACACAAGTATTATCATGACCACGCTAAAGAAGTAAACACTACAAACCAACAAACCAAAGAAAACTGACACAAATCTTTACTCATCAGAACAGAAAGACTGAAAGAAAAACATAGCAATATTTCAATATGTTTGGGTCTGAGAAATCAAAATATGAATAACTTTTTTTTTTTTTTTTTTGAGACTGAGTCTCACTCTATTGCCCAGGCTGGAGTGCAGTGGCGTGATCTTGGCTCACTACAAGCTCCGCCTCCCGGGTTCACGCCATTCTCCTGCCTCAGCCTCCTGAACTTGTTTTTTTTTCAAGAGGCAGGGTCTTGCTTTGTTGCCCAGGCTGGAGTGCAGTGGTATGATCATAGTTCACTATAGCCTCAAATTCCCAGCCTCAAGTGATCCTCCTGACTCAGCTTCCTGGGTAGCTGGGACTACAGTCATGCACTTCCACGCCCAGCTAATTTTTAAAAAAATTTTTTGTAGACATGGGGTCTCACTATGTTGCTCTGTTGCCCAGTTGGTCTTGAACTCCTGGCCTCAAATGATCCGCCCACCTTGGCCTCCCAAAGGGCTAGGATTACAGGCATGAGCCACCATGCACTGATTCTAATTTTTCTTTAATGTCCAATTATTACTTTCAAAGCCTTTCAAACACTTTATTTTAAAATATTATTTATTTTAGCCTAGGTGCAGTGGATCATGCCTGTAATCCAAGCACTTTGGGAGGTCGAGGAGGATGGATCACCTGAGGTCAGGAGTTTGAGACTGGCCTGACCAACATGGTAAAACCCCGTCTCTACTACAAATACAAAAATTGGCCGGGCTCGGTGGCTCACACCTGTAATCCCAGCACTTTGGGAGGCGGAGGCGGGTGGATCACAAGGTCAGGAGTTTGAGACTAGCCTGGCCAACATGGTAAAACCCTGTCTCTACTAAAAAATACAAAAATTCACTGAGCGTGGGCGTGGTGGTGGGTGCCTGTAATCCCAGTTACTAGGAAGGCTGATGCAGGAGAATAGCTTGAACCCGGGAGGCAGAGGTTGCAGTGAGCCAAGATCTGGCCACTGCACTCCAGCCTGGGTGACAGAGCAAGACTCCATAAAAAAAAAAATACAAAAATTAGCCAGGCGTGGTGGTGGGCGCCTGTAGTCCCAGCTTCTCGGGAGGCTGAGGCAGGAGAATCGTTTGAACCCGGGAGGCGGAGGTTCCAGTGAGCCGAGATCACGCCACTGCACTCCAGCCTGGGCAACAAGAGTGAAACTCTACCTCAAAAATAAATAAATAAATAAAAATAAATAAATAAATACTATTTATTTTAAAATAGCAATATATGCAATGAATGCAAGAGATCACACATTTAAAAAGTCTCCCTCCCACCCAGTTTTCCTTCCCAGAGGACATCCATTAATAATTATTTCTTGTCTATTATTTCAGAGTTAGTCTATGTATATGCAAGCATAGATTTATATACATTTTTTTGAAACACAAATAATAGCATTTTTATATATACCGTTATGGATCCTGATCTTTTCACTTAATACGTATCTTTGCGATCTTTCCATATCAGAACATATATATACATATGTACCTGCCTCATCTTTTCTGCTGTTTCACTTTTAAAATGGTGACAAAACTACAGAAGTAGTTTTGTTCTCAATGATTTCCCTTTCTTTCATTAAAAATCAAGGCAAAAATGAAAACTCGGTGGGCAGAATTTCACATATGAGGAATTGTACCTTCTCTTCTTGGATCTTCTCCTCAATCCTTTTGGAGGCCACCTCATGGGCCTTGAAGAGGGCAACGGTGCTGGTTTCGTCGGGGTCTAGGATGTTCCCATTGTCATCTCGCACCACCAGATCTAACCCCAGCATTCTGGAGAGAAAGGAGTGGTCAGCTGGTTCTCCTCACCAGGGGCAGACTTTTTACTGAGGAGTCCTCATCAAGGAGCCCAGAGGATCCATAGTTAGAAAGGGAGATGCTGGACAAGCCAAGGGAAGCACAGCTCACTGAATTTTCTCATTTCAGCTTCTGCCACCTTTCAACACTGTTATAAAACTCACGAGATGATGTGAGCCAAAGTCATAGAAGGATATGCAAATATGGTCCATAGATCCTCAAGAGAAAAGTAAAATTGGCACTGATTCTGACTAAATTCCTCTGGCCAATGCTTCTTGCCTGTAATCTTCTGTTATTATGAAGAGGAACTATGAAATGAAGAAAATACAGCATACAAAATTAAGATTCAACCTGTGTTTAATAAACACCTCCTTTGGCCAGGAGCCGTGGCTCACATCTGTAATCCTAGAACTTTGGGAGGCCGAGGCAGGTGGATTACTTGAGACCAGGAGGTCAAGACCAGCCTGGGCAACATGTTGAAACCCTATCTCTGCTAAAAATACAAAAATTAACCAGGTGTAGTGGCACATGCCTGTAGTCCCAACTACTTGGGGGGCTGAGGTGTGAGGATTGCTTGAGCCCAGGAAGTTGAGGCTGCAATGAGCCAACACTGCACCACTGCACTCTAGCCTGTGTGAGAAAGCAAGACCCTGTCTGAAACAATAAAAATACATACATACATACCTCCTATATACACTTCGCATATATTGACTGATCATAACGCCATGAGGTAGGGCGGAGGTAATTGTTATTATTTCCATTTTATGAGTAAAGAAACAGACCAAGTGGGCGTGGTCTCACTGTTTATTACATTGCTATGAAGGACCAATGAACAATTATTGGAGGGCTTGCCTTGATTTCCTTAATTCAAGATGGTCATAAAGGAGATGAGTGAAGTAAGTCCTGGCTTGCTGCTATCTCATACTCAGAGCATGGGCTCTGGTGTCATTTAAACCAGGATCTGAATCTTGGCTTGAATACTTGCTACCATTATGACCCTGGAGAATTTACTCAACTCTGCAAAACTTTGGTTTCTTCATCTGTATATATTCCTCACCCTTCGAGGTTGTTGTGAGAATTTATTTTTTTATTTTTATTTTTTTTAGAGACAGCCTTAAACTCCTGGCCTCAAGCAATCCCTGTCTCAGCCTCCCAAGTAGCTGGAACTACAGGTTTACATCACCATGCTTAGCTAATTAAAAAAAAAATATTGTAGACATGGGGTCTCGCTATGTTACCCAGGTTAGTCATGAACTCCTGGCTTCAAGTGAGCCTCCCACTTCAGCCTCCCAAAGTGCTGGGATTATAGGCATAAGCCATTGCACCTGGCCCTGTTGTGAGAATTTAATAAGATAATGCATGCACAGCACCTAATACAATACATAGCATACAGTAAGCTCTCAGCTTAAGCATAAATGTTAGCTCTTGATATGGTTTGGATTTATGTTCCCACCCAAATCTCACATTCGCCCCAGTGTTGGAAGTGGGGCCTGGTGGGAGGTGACTGGAACATGGGGGTGGATCCTTCATAAACGGTTTCACACCATCCCTTTGGTGCTGTTCTTGTGATAGAGTTCTTACGAGATCTGGTTGATCTCTCTTGCTCCTGCTCTGGCCATGTAAGATGTGCCTGCTTCCCCTTCTGCTATGATTGTAAGTTTCCTGAGGCCTCCCAAAGGCAGAAGCTGGTATACTGCCTGTGCAGCCAGCAGAACTATGCGTCAATTAAACTTCTTTTCTTATAAATTGCCCAGTCTCAGGTATTTCTTTATAGCAGTGTGAGAATGGACTAATACAGCTCTTACTGCAGCAACTGGTAGAAACAGACACCTGGCTGTGTGTGAAGTTGTAGCTCTGCGTGTTCTTGGGAATACCAAGGGCCATATCGTGGGTGCTATCCCTCCCCTCAAGGCTTTTGTGCCCAAAGTGCACCCAGAAGTAGAAAAAAATGTTCCTTAGGCTCAAGAAGTTGAGGACTGTGGTGGAATAGGATACTGCTATCCGAATACCCAGCATGTATTCCTGGCACCAAAGAGCAAGACTACTCAGGGATAACACTGAAATGTGCCAAGTCTTTGGGAAGAAAGCAAAAATGCCTCCTCTCCCTCCTCCCTGTTTTACAGCATCTCCATCAACTGATTTGATTTGGCAGGTTCCTTTCCATGGCAGCCAGACCCACAGGCCACCCAGACTCACGAACGATGGCCATGCTGGCTGCTCAGAGACTAGATCAGGAAGGCACTGACACAGCAGCTCCATTTCCTGAGCTACTTCCAAGAGCTGGAACGGGAAAGAAGTCATGTTCTGCTGTTTGTGGGGTGTGAACATCCTGTGCCAGAGATCACAGGACCTCCAGGCCAATGTCATGGCAACACACCAAATGACAGAAGTGTCCTATGTGCAATGGAGAGCTGCCTTACCCCACCTAATTGGCTTTTGATTTATTTATTTATTTATTTATTTATTTATTTATTTGAGATGGAGTCTCACTCTCACTCAGGCTGGAGTGCAGTGGCGTGATCTTGGCTCACTGCAACCTCCGTCTCCTGAGTAAATCACTTAAGCTCACTTGGTCTGTTTCTTTATCCATAAGATGCAAATAGTAACAGCTACCTCAACCCTATGTTTTAAGATTATAATCAAGTAATGGATATGAAATGTACATAGAAGGTGTTTCCTAAATACTGGTTGAATCTGAATCTTGCATGGCATGTTCACTTCAGTTACTTCAGAATACAGTTGTCACAGTCTATGACATTTAAATAAGTGGGATAATGATCTGTATTTTAATAGGTCTCTGAGGGATATCCAAGAATTCTGAGATTGAAAAAGCAGGGTAGAGGAGGAGGAAAAAAATCACATATGCACAAGTTGAAGAAATTTAGAATGAAACTAGATTCCAAAAGAGTCACCAATAACAACTAACTAAGGAACCACTTCTGCCTTTTAAAAAAGAGCTGGTCAGGAGGCAAAAATCCCAGGCCACCATCAATTTGGATATATGACTGAATTTCTCATTTTCCTAAAGGCAGTGATATCTGGAGCCTGCATATGTGCCTGAGTTAATCAGAAGATTAATGAAGTGATTAACTCTGTAGAGGTGATTGTAGACATGATCAGCAGGCTACAAACATGTTTTACTACTCCTGCAAGTCTGCTTTTCATACTCTGTAGACAATGGTCCCAGTTAGGGGGAGATAAACAGAAAGAAAGAGAATCAGTCTGGCATTGATTTAGAATGCACTGTTAAGAATAAAAATAGATACAGTCCCAAGTATCTGAAAATGACAACTTCAGAGGCTTGGTCATTTTCAGGGTATTTTTAGTTTAGTTTAGTTTGTGAGACAGGGACTCACTCTGTTGCCCAGGCTGGAGTGTAGGCATGCAATCATGGCTCACTGCAGCCTTGAACCTCCAGGCTCAAGTGATCCTCCTACCTTAGCCTCCCGAGTAGGTGGAATGACAGGTGTGCACCACCACACCCAGCCAATTTTCAAATATTTACTGTAGAGATACGGCCTCGCTATGTTGCCTGGGCTGGTCTCAAACTACCGGGCTCAAGCGTTCCTCAAGCCTCATCCTCGCAAAGTACTGGGATTATAGGTGTGAGTCACTGTGCCTAGCCAGGTTTTTTGTTTTTGTTTTCTTCATTTGGAGTGGAGCAGCCTCAGTCCAAGCCTCATCTTTCCTGGTCATCTGTCACCTCCATGGGATCAGACATCCCGGAGTCTGGCCATGGAGGGAATTGTAACATTTTTTTCAACAAAATTAAATGTCTTCAAAGACAAAATGAGAGCAGTAAGCATTATTCTTTGGCAACTCTAAGATCAAAAGTCTGCTGCAAACAGTATCATTAGCTTGAACGTGCCCACTGTTTGCCAGGTTTTCAGTGAAAAGTCATCCCTGGTTTACCTACCTGTTCCCATGATCAATTTTGGCTGTGACTTTCTTCTTGAGCTCTGCCAGTTCGTCCTTGGGGAGCGTACCAGACAGGATCTGGGACCGCCACTCAATCAGGCTGTACGTCATCTGCTGCAGCTGGCGGAAGAGGGTGAGCTTGTTGTTCTAAGATGAGAAATAAGATGGAGAAAAGATTTTTAAAAAAAGGTATGACAGAGGATGGGAACATCCTTAATTTATTCGTTTGTTTTTAACAGGAATGTCAGACAGACGAGAGGGAACATCTTTTGGCCGATTCTTTTTATTTTATTTTTTTGAGATGGAATCTCACTCTGTCACCCAGGCTGGAGTGCAGTGGCACAATCTTGGCTCACTGCTATCTCTGCCTCTCGGGTTCAAGCGATTCTCCTGCCTCAGCCTCCCCAGTAGCTCGGATTATAGGTGTGTGCCACCACACCTGGCTATTTTTTGTATTTTTAGTAGAGATGGGGTCTCACCATGTTGGCCAGGCTGGTCTCAAACTCATGGCCTCAAGTGATGGCCACCCACCTCAGCCTCCAAAAGGGCTGGGATTATAGGCTTGAGCGACCATGCTGGCCTGGCCGATTCTTTTTTTCTTTTTTTTTTTTTTTTTGAGATGAAGTCTTTCTTTGTTGCCCAGGCTGTAGTGTAGTGGCACGATCTCAGGTCACTGCAACCTCCACCTCCTAGGTTCAAGCAAGTCTCCTGCCTTAGCCTCCCAAGTTGCTGGAACTATAGGCGCATGCCACCACACCCAGCTAATTTTTGCATTTTTAGTAGAGACAGGGTTTCATCACGTGGGCCAGGCTGGTCTCAAACTCTGACCTCAAGTGATCTGCCCGCCTTGGCCTCCCAAAGTACTGGGATTACAGGCATGAACCACCATCCCTGGCCTGATTCTTTATAAGGTGTTATTTAATCAATCAAGTCATACAGTAACCTGCATGCCTCCAGGGATTTTAAGAAAATATATTAATAGGAATGGCTTTGTCCTGAGCCATTTCTATACCCTCCCCTCTTGCAACTGTGGAAACTGGTGATTGTAGGGTGGACAGTGGGTCATACATCATAAACATATCAAATCTTCCATGTACCCTAAAACTCTAGCCATGTCCCTCCTGGGTTTAAAGCCCTCCAGTGAGTTTCAATGTCCTCCAGACACAGTGGATCACACAAGAGATCCTTCTATATCTTGAATCTTCTGCACGTTCCCAGCTACATTTCATACCAGTCTCCACCCCAACAATCTACGTTCCCTTCCATGCAAAGCCACGTCCCTTTCTCTCCAAGGCTCCAGATCCTCTCAATATGTTACTTCCTCTTTTGTCCTCTCTCTCCAAATCTACCCCCACCTCTATCCTTTTCTGACTCACACTACACCCTCTGCCAACTGGTAATTCTGACTTCTTCAGTCTCAACTTAGATGTCTCTACCTTGAAACTTCAACTTCAGGTTAGCAGTCCCACCCACAGTGCCAAGAATTTGCTCCCATGATAGCACGGAGAACCCTGGATTACACTGGCTCATCTGCCTCCCTGCTTAGCTGGTAGGCCCTTATAGGACAGAGAGCCTGTTCATTTGTGTGTCCCTAGTATACAGGTGGTACAAGTAGGCACTCTAGCAAATGTACTGAGTGAATTATGAATGGAGAAATAATTATAATTTCAGAGATAAGAAATACTAAAAAATATAATTTTAAATATTAAAGTCCCCATTTCCCCAGACAATTGTTAGATCATTCACATATTAAACTGCTAATCTTGGTTTAACTAGTAACTCACTGTAACCAAACTAAATTACCTTACAACTAACTAATCATTTGTTTTTCAATCATTTTCAAATCAAATACTTGACATCTAAGCCATCACAACCTTCTACATCAAGCTTGTCCAACCTGCGGCCCAATACAACTTCATAAACGCTCTTAAAACATCATCATATTTTTTTGCAATTTTTGTTTTTTAGCTCATCAGCGATCATTCGTGTTAGTGTATCTCATATGTGGCCCAAGACAATTCTTCCAATGTGGCCTAGGGAAGCCAAAAGATTGGATACCCCTGATCTAAATGATTGACTGCTTCATTTTAATTTTTTTTTAAGTCAATGAGCATCTACTATGTGCTGGAAATAAATTTTCTGCCCTCAAGGATCTAACATTCTAGAGAAGGAAAGACAGCAATAAGAAAGTAAATATATACGCCATATATCATAATATATATACACACATGAGATAATTTCTGATGATGAAAAATGCAAGAAGAAAAATAAATAGGACAATATGATCTTGTGTATTTAGGGGAAGGATGTTACTTTAGGTACAGTGTTCAGAGAAAAGTCTTCTGTGTATCACTTTTGAGATGTTAAACAAAACCCCGTAGAACTCCACTAAATCCATATATACCATGAATCCATTTCTTTCTTTCTTTCTTTTTTTGAAATGGAGTTTTGCTCTTGTTGCCCAGGCTGGAGTGCAATGGCACGATCACAGTTCACTGCAACCTCTGCCTTCCGGGTTCAAGCAATTCTCCTGCCTCAGTCTCCCAAGTAGCTGGGATTACAGGCATGCGCCACCACGCCCAGCTAATTTTGTATTTTTGGTAGAGATGGGGTTTCTCATGTTGGTCAGGCTGGTCTCGAACTCCCGACCTCAGGTGATCCACCCTCCTCAGCCTCCCAAAGTGTTGGGATTACAGGTGTGAGTCACTGCACCCGGTCCCATTTCTTTCTTCTTTATAGTTGAAAGTCATTATATAGTAATATAACCATATACTTCCGAAGTTGTAGGAAAACATTATTCTTATCTGCTATAAAAACAACGCACACGGACTGGGCGTGGTGGCTCACGTCTGTAATCCCAGCACTTTGAGAGGCCGAGGCAAGAGGATCACTTGAGCCTCAGAGTTTGAGACCAGCCTGGGCAACACAGTGAGACCTTATTTCTGTAAAATAAGCCAAAAAAACCCAAAAAACAATGCACACACAGAGAGAGATGTTGATACCTCTACAACAGTCTTCTCTAGTGATGTCCTTCTATGACGATCCTAGGGACACAGATTCCTGGACCAGGTGCTGACTAGAAACAGGGCTGAAAACATCCAAAATCCTCATTAACAAAGAATAAACTAGGAGGAAAGAGGCCTCGGTGTAAAGTAGGGGGCAATGAACAAAACGGAGATTAGCAGAGTGTGATGAAACCCTAACAGAAGTTCAAAGTTCTGTGGCAACACAAAGGAAAGAGATGAAGAACCCATTTATCTGTGATTGCAATGTGCTCTGTTAACACCACTGACCTTAAAAAACACAGAAAGCAAAGCCTGTTTAAAATTTTGAAAGTACCTACATTTACTGCTTTTAGAATTTTCTGAATTGCCTCTTCCTCATCCCCCAGTCCTTAGCAAAACATAAAAATGAAGCTTTTAAAGATACTATTTTCAATGAGCAAAGGTAAAACCCTGCTTTTTTCCTTCAATCCTATGTAAGATGTTTCCATTTCATTTTCTTCAAAAGTGGAAAAAGAAGTGAGAAATTAAGCCGATCAGTTTTTGCCTTTCAAAATTGCTAGGCAGAAAGAGACTCTTTTTTTCTTTCTTGCAACGCATTTGTCCACTCTTAGCTATTCAAAATATTTTCTAATGTTAAGATACTGCTTCTCATAATATGGTAAAGAAAGGGTTCAAAGGCTCCGGGGATCCTCTGAGTGAGACAGTGCTTTGTTTGGGGCACATGTGCACAAGTTCTTAGTCTCAATTATATTAGATGCTATTTGTGGCAATTTAATTATTGCCCATCCATACCAGCCTTGTCTGCCAAGTTCGTCCCCCAAGGAAGGATGAAGACAGTCATTCTTCTCTGATGCACTGTGCCAAGTGAATTCTGAATAGACAAGCTAGAACACACCAAAGGAAGCAATTTCCCTATTTACTTCAAGGAGATGGACTGCGTTGCTACATTCCTAAGAGCATTCTAAGCAAGATGTTTCACATAATAGCTGGTCCCTGACACTTCATGGGTTTTGGGGGAAGCATACGAGGACAGGTGAAGCGAAAACCAAACACTCACCAAAAGAGCATGGGCTGGCCGGGCGCAGCGGCTCACGCCTGTAATCCTAGCACTTTGGGAGGCGGAGGCAGGTGGATAACCTGAGGTCAGGAGTTCGAGACCAGCCTGGCCAACACGGTGAAACCCTGTCTCTACTAAAAATACAGAAATTAACTGTGTGTGGTGGCGGGTACCTATAATCCCAGCTACTCGAGAGGCTGAGGCAGGAGAGGCTGAGGCAGGAGAATTGCTTGAACCCGGGAGGCAGAGGTTGCCATGAGCTGAGATCACGCCATTGCACTCTAGTCTGGGTGACGAGAGAGAAACTATATCTCAAAAAAAAAAAAAAAAAAAAAAGCATGGGCTAAGCTCCTTTGAGGCTCTATTTTCTCCTCAGTTGCTCTCCTTCCAGCTCTTTCTCTCCTGAATCCCATACTGCCTAGGCCTGCCTATTCTAGAAGCCTTCTCAGTTATCTCTCGTCATCACTCACTTCAGCCTTTTCTGCATTATCAGCTACTGTTACACCATCCAAGAATTTCTGTGACCGTCTCCACAAAAGACATCAGAATCCTGGAACACAATAGGGACTCAAAAACAGACTTCGACAGCTTAAATTTAAAATAACACTCTGTAATACTCTGTCTTCAATTTGAGTGAAGAATGGCTCCACAAAATAAAGCAATCTATATTTTTTTCAAGATAGCAAAGATATTCCTGCATTTGCTTAGAATTTCTCCTTCTTCTACTTGGAGATACCTGAGGCCTCACTTTTTACAGTTTTAGTCCAAATATTTATAACATTTTTTTTTAATGGAGTCTCACTCTGTCACCCAAGCTGGAGTGCAGTAGTGCAATCTTGGCTTATAGCAACATCCACCTCCTGGGTTCAAACGATTCTCCTGCCTCAGCCTCCCAAGTAGCTGGGATCACAGGCATACGCCAACACAATGAGATAATTTTTGTATTTTTAGTAGAGACAGGGTTTCACCATGTTGGCCAGGTTGGTCTCGAACTCCTGACCTCAGGTGATCCTCCCGTCTCGGCCTCCGGATGTTTATAACTTTTTTTTTTCTTTTTTTAGAATCTCTAGAGATAAATATGAAGTCACAAGAAAAAATAGCTTTGCCTTCAATACTCACAGGAAAGCAGGAGTCATTCATTGAGTATTACAGAAATTTGAGGGGCCATTTAGATGATGGCCCACTGCACTGGGTGTCAGAAAACCTGGACTCTATTCTTCATTTTCCCAAGGAATGCAGACCACAGGGCTGGGTAGAATGGTTCATGCCTATAATCTTAGCACTTTGGGAGGCTGGGGTAGGAGGATTGCTTGAGCCTAGGAGTTTGAGACCCACCTGGGCTAAAGACTCTGTCTCTACAAAATGGCAAGACTCTGTCTCTACAAAAAATAAAAAATTAGCCAGATGTGGTGGTGCACACCTGTGGTCCCAGCTATCGGGAAGGCTGAGGTGGGAGGATCGCTTGAGCCTGGGAGTTTGAGGCACCAGTGAACTGTGACTGCACCACTGCCCTCCTGCCTGGGTGGCAGAGCGAGAACCTATCTCTGAAAACAAAAAACACAACACAGAAAAACAATGCAGACCACAGTCAAAAACCCTTTCTCTGGTCTTCTACCATTTCGTGTATGAAAGAATCGACATTCACTCTGTTCACCAACCTTTCCTCTTCCATGCAGATTTTATGACTTAGAGGGAAACAGGCTTGGCTGAAAGTATGGGTGCTTGAAAGTATGGGCTGAAAGTATGGGCTACTCGAATTCTATCATTAACTTGCTATGTGGCTTTGGGCATGTTCCCTGTAGGGCAAATGCACGTGTAAAATAAAGAGACTGGCACTAAAATCCATTCCCAAGGATAAGCCTCTTTGAGTCTGTGACTGAGACATTAAACTCAATTACTCCTCCCAGGCAGCTTCCTGATTAACTGCATCTGACTCTGATCATCTCATTTGCTTGCACACTCAGCTGGCGCTGAATCAAATTTTCCCGGTGCTAAGCTCTTTGCAATCAATCTCATGCCTTTTCCATGAAGCTATAACACCTGGGTCCAGATGGGGTGTTTTGGTCCTTCTGTGTTCTTGAGCTACACTGACTCCAGGGACCCTGGGAAGAAGAGAATTCCCACCGCCCCGAACATGCTTCCTATCCATTCTAGTGCCTTTTCTCTCTGTCAGATAAAAGCACAGTCTGACCAGCAAAGGTTTGATCTTTAAAGAAACCATTCAAGTTAAAGGCCATTTTTTGCCTCCTGGAGGAAAAGAAATCCTGACAGCCAGGCAACCAGGTCAGAGGAAATAAAAACTGGAAAAATACCCAAAGCACCTCCCATGTCTGGTGCCTGTCAGTCAGTCCCATGCCACATCTTGGCTCTCTTGTTAGAGCCACACTGAAGCAGGGCTTGCAACTCCCAGATAAGATGCCCTGACAAGAGGACAAAGTTTGCTATGGGAATTTTCTGTTCTTGGTAATAAGAAATAAGACGCTGGTTTCAAACCATGAGACCAGCTTAATTATGCTTCAGAGCTTACGTTCCAGCAGCCAGTAATAACCACCGGTTCAAAGAGATTAGAATCAAGCAGCTTTAAACTGCCTGGATATGCGATGATGGGAAGAAAGGGCCATTCAGTGTGTTCTGCAAGTTCCCCTGCCCCCTCCCCATTATAGGCACTTTTTCTGCTCCTGACTTTTCCAGAACTATGGACAGCCACAGGGTTATTTATTGCTGGCAAATTTTAAGTGAGGGGAGATCAAACTACATTTTAGCAATTAAATTCACTTGATTGGCTTGGCACGGTGGCTCACACCTGTATCCCAGCACTTTGGGAGGCCAAGGTGGGCAGATCACCTGAGATCAGGAGTTCAAGACCAGCCTGGCCAACGTGGTGAAACCCCTTCTCTACTGAAAATACAAAAATTAGCCAGGCATGGTGTAATTCCAGCTACTCTGGAGACTGAGGCATGAGAATCGCTTGAATCCAGGAGGCAGAGGTTGCAGTGAGCCAAGATCGTGCTACTGCACTCCAGCCTGGGCAAGAAGAGTGAAACTCCATCTCAAAAAAAAACTAAAAAAAAAAGGTCACTTGATTCAACACTATGCCTTAACTACCTTCTACCACCAAAAATGATCTTCTATCTCTTTTCCATAAGGAGTAGGATTAGATCCAGTCTTCCAAAGTTACATGAACAAAACAGCCTGACTGATCACAATTCACTGAACCCTTTCTCCCATGGGAATATGAGGAATAGGATGAAACTAAATCTTAGGGTGAGATGGTGCACAGCGTGTTTATGGCATCCAAACAGCTTGGAATTTTCAGGACAGTCCTGTATTTGAAAACTCTTGCCCTACTGTGTCCACGAATACACTGCAACTTTTCAGTTTCAAGATCAGATTTTTAGTTGAGAAAGTATGATCCTTTGACTTGAGATGTAGAATTGTTTATCTTCAAAAAGGATAACTGAGTTGTTACTGAAAAGATAAAGTTAAACATTACACGAATCTGACCGTGTCTAAGTCACTGCATGGGCATCTGCCCTGACTCCACCTCAGCTGTGTGGAAGCAGGGAGAGGTGTTGACAGAAAGGAAAAGAGGCCAAAGATCAGCTCGCTGGATCTGCTTTCCAAGGCTGGGAAAAGCAGCAGAGAACAGTGGATAGAAAACGTGAAGCTCCCTGACCTGGCTAAGTCACTGCAGGGCTGGAGGGCGGCTAGACATTATCTATCCACCCCTTCTGCCCGCAGCTGGAAGACGAGGAATAACCACAGTAGGTGGGCAACTGCACCCTTACATGATGTCAAGGCAAATGTCACTAAGTCTTCTAGTGTGATCCAGCTCTTCTCTTACACTTCTCATTATCAATCAGCTCTTTCTAGGAGCAGAGTTGTG
The DNA here is from genome assembly GCF_047675955.1 of Chlorocebus sabaeus. Classification (NCBI taxonomy): domain Eukaryota; kingdom Metazoa; phylum Chordata; class Mammalia; order Primates; family Cercopithecidae; genus Chlorocebus; species Chlorocebus sabaeus. The sequence continues at coordinate 24,880,117 of NC_132911.1, read as the reverse complement.
AGGGGTTAGCCAGGGTCTGTGAGGTATTGACAGTGTGACAGGTACTACCCTGGAGTTTTATACAGATTATCCCGCTGAATTCTTACAGTAAATTTGCAAGGCACATAGTACAAAAAATCCCCACTTTAGAGAAGAAAAGAAAACTTAAGGAGATCAAGAGACTTGTCTTAGGTGGCAGGATCAGCTAGTAGCCTTCTGCATCCAAGTTCTTTCTGTTTGGGTTTGTTTATTTTCAGTAACTATTACTGGGTTTGTTATTTTTTCTGAATATAATAGTACATACCCAGTAAGGGAGAAGCCAGAACGTCAGAACTAGTCAGCCTGTCTGACTCCAATGTCCAAGGTCTTGGCACGTCACCAGGAGGCCTCCTTGATCACAAGGTTCCCTCCTTTCCTGAACAACCACTGAAAACACACCCAGTGACCAGTTCCAACTGAGGCACAGCAGTATAGGGAAAGTCCACCAGAAACTGCTATATATTTGCAGTTTCTCTGTATTTTGGAATGACCCGGGCCTCCTGGACTTGAATTTAAACCAAGCAGGTTCTCTATATATGGTGAGAATTTAGCTTGGCTGCTGAGTGCTCAAGGCCACTCTTCCTAAGACGATTGTTTCAAAGGAAGCGGCCTTGGATAAGGGGCCATACAGAAGGGAGCTTCAGAGTCTCGGGCAGGCAGTCGGGTAAGAGGGAAGCTATGCCAAGGCTTCTCAGGAGGAGGGTGTCCAGATGGCTACTGTTTCCAGCTAAGATAACATCAAAAGCACATGCTCCCATTGGCGGAGTCCTTGACGGTCTGTCAGCAACATAGATCACAGCCACTCTCTCTTTCCATACTCTCGCAGTTCTATGCGGTCAACAAGGCAGCCTTTACATCAACTTTTGCAGAGGAACAACATCCAGCAGACTTGAAGTGTTCAAGTGACTTGCCCAAGGCCACAGAACTGGTTAGAACAGGACCCGCACAGGATACCCAGCTTCCCAATTCCTGGGCCAGTGTCTGTCTCCTAAAACCCACTTCCTCTCCTGAGCATAAGGCCAACACCCACTAGGGAAGATAATACAAGGGGAAAACAATAATAATATACCTAAGGAACAAAGGGGCCGTGGGGGGAGTCATCTCTTCTCTCCATTTTGGATAAGTGGGTTCACCTCTGTTCAGTGTACACACTCCCCTCCCCTTTAAGACATATTTATGATTTTTCTACATCGTTACCGTATAACTGCTAAAAATAAATCACAGCTAGGCAAATATTTTTCCTTTCTAGAATAATCACCAGTGTCTACATGGCTGGGCTTAATCTGGTTAGTGGATTGCATTTTCCCCTCATATGAGACTGTGGATCCACAACATACATTTCTGGTGAACTGAAACTGAAAAGAACAAGGACATGTACTATAGAAATGTGGGATTTCTAAGACATCACAGGTATCTTTTTTTTTGGAGAAAGGGTCTTACTCTGTCAGGCTGGAAAGCAGTGGTATAATCATGGCTCACTGCAGCTTCTAATACCCGAGCTCAAGCAATCCTCCCACCTCAGCCTTCTGAGTAGCCTATAGATTACAGGTGTGGGCCACTGTGCCCAGCTAATTTTTGAATTTTTGTAGAGATAAGGTCTTGCTATGTCACCCAGGCTGGCTTCAAACTGCTGGAATCAGTCTCCCAGGCTTGACCTCCCAAAGGGATGGGATTATAGGCGTGAGCCACTATGCTGGCCACAGGTATCTTTAAAGACATCAAACAGAGTGCCTGGTGTGGTAATCTACAGGGCGAAATGCAAGAGAGAAATAATAGAAGTATTGCTACATACTAGTAAAATCTATATTTATCTTTACATGGACTAAAGGAACTTACAGAATCAGAAAGCAAAAACATCAATAAAAGCATACAGTGGGTAAAAGGAGAAGGGACATGAAAACCAGAGATTTGCATTTTCCCTTGTTTCCTAGTGAAACATAATATTGAGGTTTGCTACTCTGATACAGAAATGTTTCAGTAAGAAGTTCAGAAATTCTGCCTGAATTGAACCGTCAATACTTTAGGAAGGGACAGGAAAAAAAAAAAAAAAAAAGAGAAAGTCACAATTAATACTAGGATCGTGCAAAAATAATTGTGGGTTTTGCCATTTAAAGTAATGGTGAAAGTCGCAATTATTTTTGCACTAACTATAACAAATCTTAGTAGACTGTTCCTTACTGGATGAGCATGTATCAAAAGCAGAAGCAGGTTTCTCAGTCCTATCAACCGATTGAGAATTTGTACAATGAATGTCTTTTAGTCAATCAACAGTAGCAACAAGACATTTTAAATTATTCACAATACCAAAATAATTATGTTATTAGATATCTAAATTAAAATGAGAAATGTGCTGCCCTCGAAGAGGGGATGGCTTTTTTTTTTTTTTTTAAACGGAGTCTCCCTCTGTCTCCCAGGCTGGAGTGCAGTGGCACAATCTTGGCTCACTGCAACCTCCGCCTCTCGGGTTCAAGCGATCCTCCTGCCTCAGCCTCCTGAGTAGCTGGAACTACAGGCGCCTGCCACCATGCTCAGCTAATTTTTGTATTTTTAGTAGAGATGGGGTTTCACCATATTGGCCAGGCTGGTCTTGAATTCCTGTCCTTGTGATCCGCCCACCTTGGCCTCCCAAAGTGCTGGGATTACAGGCGTGAGTCACCGGCCCGGCCTTTTTTCCTTTTTTTAACCAAATTCTGCTACTACAACATGAAACTCTCCCATCAAGGAAATGCTCAACAAGACCTTATCACCTTTAACTACTAAGAGATTCTGGCAGCCAAAATATTTGAGTCCTAATTCTTCATCCCCATTCACTTCTTTTTTTCTCTCTTTTTTTTTTTTTTTTTTTTTGAGATGGAGTTTCACTGCAACCTCTGCCTCCCCAGTTCAAGCGATTCTCCTGCCTCAGCCTCCCAAGTAGCTGGGATTATAGGCACGAGCCACTATGCCCAGCTAATTTTTGTGTTTTTAGTAGAGAAGGGGTTTCACCATGTTGGGACAGGCTGGTTTCGAACTCATGACCTCAAGTGATCCGCCCTCCTCAGCCTCCCAAAATGCTGGGATTACAGGTGTGAGCCACTGCGCCCATTCACCTCTGTCTTCATTCTATTCAATAGTAGACCTGGCACAATTACTTGTGGATGTGTAGAGGACATGGGTAATAAACTGGGCACACCAGTTGTGTTTTAGCATGAAAAATATTCAGCCTCACTCATACTCTCCACTCTCATACATCTTAAAAAAAAAACAAAAAACTCCTTTCCCAATACTGATTATCTAATGCATTTCAACACTCATCAATTTCCAGAAAGAACATGTTAAAGAACCAACCCATGTACATGCAATTCCTCATCCATCAACCTTGTTACATCCACCCAACTAACCAATCAATAAACCAGAACCAGAAAGTACTCTCAATATAAGTGCAAGATGATCGATGAAGGCCACGGGGCTGACGGTAGCATTTCCATCCTCCTTGTGATTTAGGAACTTAACGTATATTCTCTCTTCAACTAAACATAAAGAGATCAAAAGATCACCTTTATTATGAAGCAGTGTGCCCCAAGGGCCAGACAATGAGTTCAGCAGTAAGTGCTTCTACTGTCCAGAGGGAAATATTATAGATGGCTATGTTTAGAAAATACAATAGAAAGAAGAAAGTATCTAAACAAGATCTTGAAGGATGACCAAGTAGAGAAATACCACGTGCTTTTCCACCAAAGGGGTTGGTGATTTCTACTGCTGTGATTAACCAAGGGAAACAACAGCCCTGAATGAAAATGAAACAACTTCCATGAACTCTTGGAAGTTACGCCAAAATGAGCTTTTGATTATTGCCTTCAGTATTTAAGATCTAGAGTGAGGTATTCCCAGTAACTTATTAGGATTGGCTTTTGAGAGTTAAAATGAATCAACACATGACTGAACAAAAATTGAGATAAACAAAGTCACATAAAGAAAAGAGGAAAGTTGCCAGGCCATCAAGTCTGGTCTACAACCTCCCTGGGCCTGTACACACATCTAACGAGAGAATAAACATTTGCCACAGGAATTTCTGGTCAGCCACAGAAGGCTGGAACCCACTAACAGAGGCAAGACCCAGTGATGCTGAACTACAAGGGCTGCAGGCAAAGAAGCAACTTTAGAATAAACAGTCTTTGTGGGCGGGGCACAGTGGCTCACACCCGTTAATCCCAACACTTTGGGAGACCAAGACAGGTGGATCACTTGAGGTCAGGAGTTCAAGATCAGCCTGCCCAACATGGTAAAACCCCGTCTCTACTAGAAACAAACACAAAAAATTAGCCGGCCATGGTGGCTCACACCTGTAATCTCAACACTTTGGGAGGCCAAGACAGGTAGATCACTTGAGGTCAGGAGTTTAAGACCAGCCTGGCCAACATGGTAAAACCTCATCTCTACTAAAAATACAAAAGAAAAAAAAAAAGATTAGCCAAGCGTGGTGGCACACACCTGTAGTTCCAGCTACTTGGGAGGCTGAGGCAGAATTGCTTGAACTTGGGAGGCAGAGGTTACAGTGAGCTGATATCATGCCACTGCACTCCAACCTGGGCAACAGAGCGAGACTCAGTCTCAAAACATAAATAAATAAAATAAAAAAAATAAACAGTCTTTGTGGATTCCAAAGTTAACATTAAGGAAAGAGCTTTCTACATGGGAGATGAGGCAGGCTTGCTGCGAACAGACTTTGAGCATCCTTGGTAGCTGTTCTCAGTTTGATCATGTTAAACGCTAGATTTACTTGGTTGCGATTCCTGTTTATTATGGAGAGGATGCACTGGCTCCTTGTAATTTCCCTGTGAACTGACACACTGTATTAGCATTCTGAGGTCAAACTAGTGTTGGGAGAAAGAATACTGTGAGTCTGCCAAAAAGGTGACTCTCAGACCACAACTTAACACTATTCAAGTTTCTAAGTCTGTAAGGTAAGTGGGCCAAGGTAAAGAATGTCATCCTCACATGGCTAAGCCCTGGAATATTGACAAATTTCAGTTCACTGGTATACATGAAGAGGCTAAGAGCATGACTCAGGTTCCTTATTAACAAATTAATAATAATTGCCCCTACTTTATAGGAATGTTGTGAGGAGTCATAGTTTCTGGCACTTAGGAAAGACTGCAGAAGTGTTTGTGGTGATCATTATCATGAGTACTTTCACAATCAGCATGTCTATCATTTGAGAAAAGACTGCTAGAATGATTACGCCCACTTACTCCACTACCCGCTATCTCTGACCCAGCTCTGGGGAAATGAGAATCTGCTGCTTATCAGCCTTGTGTGATCCAGGGAGGATGCATCCCACTCCATGAAGTCAGCCAATAAGGAGCTGACACCCTGTAAAGGACCTACAGGCTGAGGACCCAGAGTGAACCTGGGGCTCCAAGCCACAAGGGGAAACTCACCACGTAGAGCTTTCGCCAGATGACAGCCCATTCTCGCAGAGTGGACGTGAGCTCCTGCACCAGGGGGAGCTCGCCAGGAATCACGGTTTCATGCTGCCTGCAAAGAACCAAATGAGGGTCACTTTATTCCAGGCTGATTGGCACTGCTTTACCTGATGGGGATCAGACTCCCCAACGCACAAGGATGAGAATGAAGCTGGTTGGGCATGAGGGCAGGAGTTGTGCGCGGGACTTTATCACATCCAAGTTTCTGGGAGAAGAGAGAGAATAAGACAGCACAGTCCTCAAATGGGCTCAGTTCCTGCAATTGAATGAGCCTGCAGCCCAGCCTCGATCTCCCCAGTTTGGATTTCTCCAGGAGGCTCAATTACTGAGCCAGGCTGGCTTCAGTGATTCTCAAAGATGGAAGCAAAATATGCAGCATTTTAGCTGGTACCACCAAGCAGCTGTTTCATTTGGGAGGCTGGATGGAAAGGTGTGTGTGGCATGAGTGTCCTGGGGCTATGACTCCACCCAGAACCTGGATGGGGCAGGGGCCAGAGTAGGGGTGCAGGGCACGGAGGCAGCATCCCTTTCTGGATAGTCCAGTGTTTTCTTATCATCTGCAGTTTCACAATATAGAAAACGTACGCTTAACAAAATCCCTGCTTACTCACAGAAGACTCTCATGAAGGTAGGTACTACGTACTATGTTTATTCACATAAATCCTCTCTGGCATTTTTATGATTAGCAAAAAGAAAAAAGGAGAAAGCAAGAGCAAGCAAACAAATGGGAATTCGTGGTAGGACTGCCAGGCTTAATGAGGAAAAATACAGGAGGCCTAGTTAAATTTGAATTTCTGGTAGAGTAAGATTTTTTAGAATAAATGTGACCCATGAAATATCTGGGAAATGCTCACTATGAAAAACTACTTACTATTTGAATTGCCAATGTAACTGGGCATCCTGTACAACCCTAATTGGTGTGAATGTGCCTCCCCACCTACGTTTCCACCAACATGGTGGGCAGCAGTGGAGGGAGCCCTTGGCCGACCGGAAAGAGGACTTCTCCAGCAGGGCAGGAGACCTGGTTTTTGGTCCTGGTTCTGCCACCAAAGAGCTGCGTGGCTTTGAGGACATCTTGACCATTGTCTGTGAAATGATGGTGCTGTCATTTCTTGTTCCCTGTGTTGTATCTGGGTGTCTGGAATGATGAAGACCTCTGTGCTCTTAGGTGGGTCCTTCCTCTTTTTTTTTTTTTACTGTTTTGGAATTGTTTTGGACTCGACCCAGCAACAGTTTCAACATGTTCTGATGATTGGTTGTTAGTCAGAATGAAAATAAGGCCCTTTGATAACAACACGGAAATTAGAATTGGTGACATACACCTGGGAGATAACTGTCCTGTAACAAGACTGTTCTCATTTAACTATCAGTTTTCTTATCCTGTCACTTCTTGTGGAATCAAGAAGATGATGTTCCAAAGAAATGATGTTGCCCAATTATCAGAGGTCAGTGACAGACCAATGTTGCAACTACCTACGAACTTCCAGTGGTTTGCTATGTGAAGAGGCTTAAATTCCTATCCATGATGCATTTTGGAATGAGTGGGCTTGAGGCCAACGCCTTGAAAGATACTACTCAAAAAATGAAAGGACAGGAGTCATCAGCTCCCACACAAAGTAAAACATGTGAACCTAATTTTAGCAGTGTTAATAAGGAGCAATTATCCACGAGTCACTGCAACAAAAACGCCTGTGTTCTAACATCCTCTCCTCCCTGAGGCACGGGAGCAAGTGGCACACACTTGTCTGGGAACCAGTTTCATCAGTTCTGCTGTTGCATGGGTCCAAAAATGAGGAGCAATATCTGTTACCAATTTCACTACCTTTTGGAGTTTTGGATACCATTATCTATACCGTGATATTTACACTTTTTAATGAGCTAATTTTAAGTGGAATTGCCATTCTAATTTTGTGAAATCAAGTTCATACAAAATAAAGCTTGCCAATAATAATAATAATAATAATGATAATGATAATAAAGAAATGATGGTGCTGAACTACAACTGGGAACGCTCTTTCTAGCTGTGAGGCTGCATGGCTCTGTGACCCAGCTGTCCATTCTCTCCTCGGCCCCACTCTCCTCTCCATCAGCCCCAGGATTCCAGTCCTACCCCAGCCTCTCCTTACTGCCTCCAGAACTCTCCTGTCCGGAAACTCATCACCTAAGTGACCTCTCCCACTTGACTAAGTAGCTCACTCTTCTTAGCTGTCACAGAGGCAGTACTTCCCAGGACAAATGAGGTGGGCAAGAAACACAAATACCCAAAACTAGCCAACGGATCTTATCTGCAGGGCACATTTGCATACATTACCTCATTCAAATCTCATGACAAGCTCATGATCAAAGTAGGGCCAGATCGTTTTCCCCTAATATGCTGTGAAAAACCCAGGATCCCGTTGAGGCTAAATGACTCATCCAAGGCTCAGAGCTGGTAAATGCAGGCTGTCACTTAATCATCTATCTCTCAAGGATCCTAAATTGGGGGCTTCTCAGATCTTATCGGTCAGCATCCCAAATGTTCATATGTGCAAATACACACACACACACACACACACACACACACACACACACACACAATCAGTGAACAGGTAATAAAAATAATGTAGAGGCAAAAGCCCTCAGTTTGCTACTTCTGTGTTTAGTATTCTGGAGAAGTAATGCAAAGGAGGAATTAGATCAGTGAAAAGTTTTTCTTCATTTCTCTCTCATAGGAGAAGTAGAACTGACGAGATGACAGAAATTTATTTTTTATTTTTTGGGGACACTCTCGCTCTGTCACCCAGGTTAGAGTGTAGTGGTACGATCTCAGCTCACTGTGAGCTCTGCCTCTTGGGCTGGAGTGATTCTCCTGCCTTAGCATCCCCAGTAGCTGGGATTATAGGCGCCCATCACCAAGCCTGGCTAACTTCTATATTTTTAGTAGAGATAGGGTTTCACCACGTTAGCCAGGCTGGTTTCGAACTCCTGACCTCAAATGATCCACCCACCTCAGCCTCCCAAAGTGCTGGGATTACAGGCGTGAGCCACCACGCCCGGCCTGAGATGACAGAGCTATTAACATACATAAGGCATTAATGCCCTAAGATTATCATTAATGATAATGTTACATCTTCATCATTTTGGGGGAATCTTCCCAGCTTGGAACTTACCCCAGGTCTTCCACAGTTGCCTCTTTCAAATGGATATACGTTTCAGGGAAAATGCCCTACAGAGAAAAGAATTTTGGTTATATGGCCATAAAAACAAAACAAAAACAAAAGCCAAACAAAAACCACCTCAGCCCAAAGTAAACAGAATAAATGTGAACACCCAGGCAATAGCTAAACTCCTGAGATCAGGTTTGCAGGACATCACTTATCCCGGCTGGCTACCTCAATAAAAGCATAGTGGAAACATCAAAAAGGTAGAAATTAAAATTTGGGTTCAGAGAACATAGGATATTTTGTGAATGAAGAGGCAAACATGCTGTGTCAGCTCAGAGATAACATAATGGGAAGGAGTGTAATTGTGAGCTCCTAAACCCCTCAGATCCTACTTGCCATGAGATGCTTCCCATAAAGGGTTTCACATAAGGGGCGACATGGAAACTATGCAGTACTCAGTAGCCCATAAAATAAGTCATCCCTCAGAATATGCAAGGGATTGGTTCCAGAAACTCCCTTCCCACAAAGCATATACCCAAATCGGCACACACTCAAGTATGGCACGCAGCCCTACACAACCTGCATGCACTTCTACACAGGTTTCATGTCCCAAGAATATTGTAATTTTGATTTGCATTTGGCTAAAAAAAAAAAAAAATCCATGTGTAAGTGCTGCAGAGTTCAAACCCACATTTTTCACGGGTCAACTAACTACATGGTGATTTTTCTAAAGTCGTTCCTCTCAGCACTCCCACTTAAATCAAATGCACTCAAAATCAACGGATGTTAGTTACCCGGTTATTTTCAGCACCTCACAGTCTCAAACTGCTCTCCATTCTATATCCCTAAGAGGCAATTCTACATCAGCATTGTAACACTGCCCCTGGGGAACACTTAGGCCTGGAAAGACCTAAGAGAAAGAGGAGAAACTGGTGGACAGAAATCGGAGAACGGAGGACCAGATCTAACCAACAGGAAGCAAGTCCCAGATGTGAGTGTTCTTATGCGTACCAAAGCTTCTGCTGTTTACTGTGTGGTATGTTCACGCACAGACAGAGGAGACGCCATCTGGAGACAGCGATGCTGATCTGTTTCATGATATCGTACATGGAGCTTATAGCTGGCACTGTTGGCTAATTGCTCCTAGCCCTGTTCCTGGAAGAGTTGGTGTGAACTCCATGAACATGACACGTCAGGGGTGGCTGATCATAAAGGTGGGAGGGGATGACCCAGTGCCCGGAGGCATATATACCCACTGATCCTTACTCCACTCAGACAGGAAACCAGTGAACATTGACAGGGTTGTTCTTGTGTCCAGTTGCATGTGCTATATTTGTCTGTATAATACTGTGCTTTCTCTTTTAATCCATTGCCAATAAAACAGGAAACAGCAAGAACATTTGAGATCAAGCTGCTCCTAGCACTGGTGATGACAGAGTGGATCCTGCACATGCTTTCCCACCAGACACAGAGCCCCAAAATAAAAAGGCATCCCTTCTCCTCCTTGCTTTGAGAAGCGGGCAGACGTTGGGAACATGAGTGAGAAAGCATGACTCTAATCCCATTACTGATGAGACCAAGAACACACACAGACGCAAGGTGACAATGACCTCTTTCATTATGGAGGTGGGATTCAGAACCATTTTGGAAAACTGACCAAATAATTGAAAACAAAAAATTAAATGTGTGTCTACTGTGGGGCACAGTAGACAGGACATTTTCTCAATGTGCTACCTCTCAGGTCAGGTGAGCTTGGCCAGGAAATTCTATAAGTATAAAAGATACATGCGTAGGCACACCATCTAAGTGAAAAAGAAGGAGATAAGCCTTCTGACTTTATTCATTCATGCATTCATTCATTTATTCATTCTTTGAGACAGTCTCGCTCTGTCGCCCAGACTGGAGTACAGTGGCACAATTTCGGCTCACTGCAACCTCCGCCCCCTGGGCTCAAGCAATTCTTCTGCCTCAGCATCCCAAGTAGCTAGGATACAGGCATGCACCACCATGCCCAGGTAATTTTTGTATTTTCAGTAGAGACAGGATTTCACCGTATTAGCCAGGCTGGTCTTGAACTCTTGACCTCAAGTGATCCGCTCACCTCAGCCTCCCAAAGTGCTGGGATTACAGGCATGAACCCCCGTGTCTGGTCTATTTAACTTTTTTAATGATCAAAACAAGGAACTGTCCTTCGCAGTGCCTGGCATGCAGCAGGCACTGAGTAAACATCTGATGAATATAGCAATGAGGAAGGCGGGTGTTCAGTTCACAAACTGTGCGATTCCTCTGGGGCCTGATATCTGCAGTTCAGAAGCTCTAGGCCTGCCCCTAGGATGCCTAAGGAACTGTGGGTGTTTCTTCTGCCTGCTGTGCCGCTGCACCATGGTAAATGATTTGCTGACTATCGGGGAGGCGCTGAGCAGGGATAAACTGTTTAGTTACAAGGATCCAATTCTGGAAGTCAAAAGTGAAATGTTACATTGCTACTACAAAAGAACCTCCTTGCTGAAGGTTTTTGAAATCAGAAGGTAAAGGACCAATCAAAATTTTCATGCATTCACAATCTGGTGACTAGCCCCTCCTAATAAACGGAGAACATTCAAGTTGGAAGTATTCGGAAACATAAATGCACAGTGATGAATTTTGTGACATCTAAGCAGATCATAAGCAGACAATTCATACTGGGTATTCGGACATGACTGTTTTCATATTAAAAGAATATTTAAGGCAGGGCACACTGGATCATGCCTGTAATCCCAGCACTTCAGGAAGCCAAGACAAGAGGATCGCTTGAGCCCAGGAGTTCAAGACCAGCCTGGGCAACAAACTGAGACCACCGTCTCTACAAAAAATTAAAAAATTAGCACAGAATGGTGGCACATGCCAATGGTCCCAGTTACACGGGAGGCTGAGGCAGAAGGATTGCTTGAGCCCAGGAGGTCAAGGCTGCAGCGAACCACGATTACACCACTGTACTCCAGTCTGAGCAACACACTGAGATCCTGTCTCAAATATATGTATGTATGTACGTATATATTATATTACCACTCTGTCATCTGTAGGCTTCACCTTTCCATGATGACACTTGGCAATTTACAATCATAGAATTGCTCTGGTAAATTTGATGCTTATAGAATGTCTCCTAGGCCATGACGGCACACAGAAAGTCAGAGTAAACCTAGGTCGTGTGTTTCTGATTTACAGCTTCTCTCTCAGTTCTGCTTTTCCTTGCTCCTTGTAAGCCACTCACTTGAGTAGAAAAATAAACGAATGATTTTCTAGATGTTGCCCTTATCCACACTCCCACAATTCCGCCAGGATCAATAATCAGTTTCAGAAAGGCACTTGGCTTCTTCGATCTGTAAAACCACTAGCTCCTTTTATCATCACTCTAAATGACTGAGTCAGCTTATAAATGACACCAAGAATTTCCATTAAAACATTAGGGCTTGCAAGTAGCTCTGTCCCCTAAAGATGGAGAAATGAGGGACACAGCACAGGAGAGCACTTCTAATGAGCTGATCTCTTAATGAAGGGGTGTCAGAAGCAGAGCAGAATTCCCGGCAACTGAATCTGAATTCCCTGTATTTTCCCTGGATCTCTCCACACGAAGGATATTTCGACTTAAAACAACCATCAAATAAATGCATGGCCCTTGTCTGTGTCACCGTTTCATTGAATTAGAAAGTTTTTCTTTACTATCAAGAGAACAAAGAGAAATTCTCACTGAAAGATTTCCTCTAAAGGGTGAGATTTTAAGCTTAAAGGTTTTAAGCACTCTTTAATGAACACAAAAACATTAAAAACATATCCAGAATTTATCATTTAGATCCTGGTGGGGCACCCTATCTATCTACTGTTCAAAGCCAACAACAATGGCACTATTAGCTAGATTGATTTTTATATACACAAGGCCCTCCATATCATGGGTTCAACCAACCGATGATTAAAAATATAGAAAAAAAGTAAGCAGAGGTTTATTTCCTTGTCATTATTCCCTAAACAATACGGTGTAATAACTATTTACATAGCATTTACATTGTATTAGGTATTATAAATAATCTAGACATGATTTAAAGTACACAGAAGGAAACGCAGAGGTTATATGCAAGTATGACGCCATTTTATATCAGAGACTTGAGCATCCATGGATTTCAGTATTGTGGGGATCCTGGAACCAATCCCCTGTGGAAATGAGGAATGACTGTATTAAAAAATCATAGGATACTTTGGAAAGCAAGGTCTTCCAGGTTCAAAAGGATCCTTACATACTGTAGTCTGTGAAAAGGAAGACCTGATCTAGGACCTTGGTTGAATGTAATTGAATTTCCCAGTGAAAAATCACAAGAGTTTCATTTGTTCCTTAAGTTCATCACATAATTTTGAGGATGGCTTTTTGTTTATTGTTTTTAAATTAACATTCTTTTAAAAAAAGGATTGGGAATTAAGTGATGTAAGTATTCTTACTGTTGAACAAATTCGGAACATCAAAATTGTTAGCTCTAATTGTGCTTTGAAATAACTACCACTTCCATAACCGTGAGTAAAATTAACACCGATAGGGCTAAAAAAGCAGGAGTGGCCATCATCAAGTACTCTGTGCCACTGAGGATCCCAGAAGAAAAGTTTTCACTTGAGTTCTATCATGTTCTCATTTATTCTGGCATGTCTGCTGTCTTGGACCCCTATCTGATGGCCCAGAGAAACCGAAGTCAGTAAGCGATTAAATGAAAATAATTCGGTTTGAAATAAAGACGTGTGACACAAGAATAACTGTGGGTAGAAAAGTTCATTCTCTGGCTTGGGGTGAGAAAAAAGGATCAAAATTGTGGGAGTTGCATTCAAAGCAAACATTCCTTTATTGTGCTAGATTAGTAAACTGTCAAAGTTAACAAAATGTGTATGTGCACACATACGTGTGCAAATACTGAGTGTGATTTAAGCATCAATAATGCAGAAGCAGTCCTGGTTTCTAATGAACTATACCTTGTAGAAAGGTGTTTTCCTGGGCCCTATACTCTTTAGAAAGTTGGGTATGTAACATCAGCCTGTTTGTGCAGGATTACGTCTTTCTCATGCTGTCCGTGAAGAGTAAGAACCGTGGGTCTGGTTTTGTTTTTTCACTCCCCTTTTGATAAATTCTAAAACGTTTCTCTCATCCCTTTCCTAATTTGCTATTTGGCATGTGAACTAATTGTGAAATAATACAGCCCTATCAACTCTGCTCTTTCAATAGAAGTGCTGACATGTCATGCTGCCCCAGCGAGCAGTATCAAAGGAAAAGTGCTGACAAGACCTAAAAGAAACTGAGGTGGGTATTGACATAATTAATAGATTTTCTTTAGCCTGACGATTAGTAGTTTTGGCACCAGCAAAAGGATCCATTTAGGTCAGTATTTTTCAAACTGTGCCTTTGTTGCACAGTAAGAAATACATTCTTATGGCAACCAGTGCTACCTATGAAATACATAAAATATAATAAAAACAATAAATTATATACCAAAAATAAAAGTTTCACGAAACAGTACTTACCATTGCATCTCATGTTCTCTACTTTTCAGTTTCATTTTTTGGAAAAAATTGGTTACAATCCACCATATTGATTTCATAATGTATTACTGGGGTATGAGGCTCACAATATGAAAATCACTCTTGTTTATCCAATTTACAATGAAGGAAAGGATCAAGCGGAAATGGGGAGATCCTTTAGTCTGGAATTGTAGCATTGGAAGTAAAGGATAAAGGAAGAAGCGTGGGTCCACCCCTCCCTGAAAGAGAGATTCCACTAGAGCAATGAATGTGTTACCAACTTGCTTAACTCGAGGGACAGGCAGTAAGAAGTCTTCCAGGACTCTCTCCTTGAATTGGCTGGTGGGAAATACAGTCAATGGGATTTACACTATTACATTTAGGCAGTGAGGTCAGAGAATTTGCTTTCAAATTCAAGGAAGAGCCATCAAAGAGAAAGCAAACTAGGTCTAGAGACAGCAGAGAGCAGAGGAGAGGGTCACACAGCACAATACAAAACTAGCAGATAGATTCCAAATGAAATAAAAAGTGGATAAGAAGTCATACCTTTTTAGATTTATTTTGGAGGGTATATCCTCTGTACCAACCTGTCAGAGCAAAAGAGAACACAAAATATTTTATGTTTTCTGGGATATCAGAAAGGTATTAGCAATATATACTCTCGTGTTCTATTAGCAATACTGGGAAGCAACAATTGACAGAGACGATTAACAGATAGTACGTTAGAAGATGAATGTTTTAGTTTATTACACAATAAAAATCTAACTGAATTTTAGAGCTGTATTCTCTTAATAACAATCGAATTTAAAATTCACGTAGAACCAAGCCTCATCTCTACTCCTTTGGAGGAAGAACAGAACAACAGCTTAAAAACACACACACACACACACACACACACACACACACACACACAAGACATCTCGTTTCTTATCACCCTAATACCTTACAGTCATTTAATAAATGTTTTTGCATGAATAAGTATGGACTTTCATTGTATACATGCTTTCTACATGTCACCTTATACTATTAAAAAATTTTTTAATAACTTATATTTGCTGTAACTCTTCTGAGTTCCCAGGTTAAGAACCACCATTCTGGGAAAATTTTAAATTGAACTAGCATACCTAATAGAGACAAATACTTGCACTTTAAAAATAATCCAAATAATGAACAATAAAATGAAATTGTGTGCAATTCTTGGTAATACTAAAAGCAACACCCCCACCCCGAATCCCCATAAAAAGATCTTATGTGTTTGCTTGCTGAGGCTTTAGGTAAAGGCTTTAACTTCTTTTTAAAAATTCCGGCCAGGCACGGTGGGGCTCACGCCTGTAATCCCAGCACTTTGGGAGGCTGAGGCAGGCGGATCGTGAGGTCAGGAGTTCAAGACCAGCCTGGCCAACATGGCGAAACCCCATCTCTACTAAAAATATAAAAATTAGCCAGGTGTGGTGGTGCACGCCTGTAATCCCAGCTACTCAGGAGGCTGAGGCAGAATCCCTTGCACCTGGGAGGCGGAGGTTGCAGTAAGCCGAGATCACACCACTGCACTGTAACCTAGGTGACAGAGCGAGACTCCGTTTCCAAAAAAAAAAAAAAATTCCAATTAAGGCACACACCCCTACAGATATTATTCCAACCCTCAATCTTCTAGAGAGTATACAATTGAATCTGTCCCTAAACAGATTTTTTATATTAACTATTTGCTGAACACCTACTATAGGAAGTTCACTGTGATAATTTCTCTCATTCTCCATGCCCATCAACTAAAGCATCAGTGTGGTCATCTTACCCAGGTAAACCCTGTGGTATTAGGTTGGTGCCAAAGTAATTGTGGTTTTTGCCACTAAAAGTAACGGCACACATATATAAGGTAGCCATACACACACTGTGAGTAGATGCAAACTGTAATTAAAACTCCAGGCATCTGCCAATAGGATCCTAGAACTCTCTCGTAATTTGTTCTACATGAAATCAACCAGAAAATAGACACATACTCTATTTCGTACATATTACAAGTAGAAAACTGAATTTACCTTCTTTGGGCATATATTCAATAATATTTTCGCAAATATTATTGTAAAAGTAATATTTCACAAATATTTTAAACTGTGGCATTCAGACATTGAAAGGATTTGCTACGTTTTACAGGGAGGCATGGGGTACTATGCTGTGGAACTGTGGCTTGCATCGAAGCACACGGCTAAGAAAAAGATATCTAAACAGGAAACACTTGCCCCGATTTAGGATGCCAAGTGTAAGAGATTCAGGAATAAGGATACTGAGCTAAGCATTGCTCCCCAGGTCTCAAGGTCTGTACTCATGTGTATATACTTGCTTGGTTCTGTGAAAACGTGAAAATGGGCTTTTGCATGACTAAATGGCTTCAAATTTGCCCTGGGACAAGAGTGGAGCGCGAGGGGAGCAGGCTGAGAAACAAGATATGCATCTTTTCCAAGTAGTTTTCGTAGTTCTGTGCCCTATAAAGCCAAGCTGTCACAATACAAATGTCATTCCACTTTCAAAGTAGAATTTATCTGTACTTTTGTAAACAGTATTTTGCACAGCCATTCATCACAGAGCTATGCTTCCTAAGCCTGTCATTGTTGAAAAAACTTTTTTGTTTTAATCTCCTATGTCTTCTCTAGAATTGTGGTGTGTGTATAAGCCCTATCTAAAGGCACAAAATTATTATGCTGAATTTGTAAACATGAACGTTCATTTTCCTTGTATCACGCATAAGAGAACAGATCTACCTCTGGAGCTTTAAGCATATACTGTCAGAACTCCATAAATTCTATTTTAATAACTGCACAGAATATGGTAACAGTTCACGAGTATGTTCGCTCATTTCCACATTACATGACCTGGGTTGTCATACAAGCAAGAACCCAGTTTTCCAATTAATCGTGCGTATTTACAGTAAGACTATCATAATTAAATATAGTTTGCTATTAGGCTTAAGAAGGCATAACGCAAAGAGGCGGCTGCAATCGGTGGGTGGTGTGAACTGGTCAGCAGGATCTCAGATGCTTTCTTAAGTTATTCCACTATTAAAATAAAGGGAAGGGTGAGGGGATAATGAGTCCAGAGGGCTACTCTTGTCTATATTTAGGGGAAGTTAACAGTTGCAAAAAGCAAGTTCATAGCAACCATGGTGAACACCAACGTATTCTAGGCTGAGGGTTGCTCTTTCAGGAGGCTCACAAGTCATTTCTGCTTCCTTGGGATTGCTCTAATCCAGAATAAAAATCTGTCCTCTCCAATTGAAAATAACAGAGAGTTGCTAATTCCACTGTCAAAATTACTTACTTTATATCTGGCTTCTCAAGTCATCTCCATTGAGGCAGGACTCTCATCTCTCCATTTCACTTCACCGATCCAAATGTCTCTCTGGCTGCCGCACACTTTCTGTCCAACAGATCCCTTACCTGATTCTTCTCCTCGCTACATGCAGTCATTCTACAAATCTTTATTACGCACTAATTAAGAACCAGGATGTAGTGGAAAGCAAGAGTTCACACGAAGATTATTACACTCTAATGTTAAAAATATACACAAGTAGGATGAGCTGAGATAACGACAGTGCGAAGAGGAAGAAGTGCTCAAGGAAAGTAACATGGCAGAGAACGGTTGGTAACATGGTACATTATTTTAAATATGGTGACTGAGGACAGATTACTCTCAGAAGCTAAAAGGAATGAGCCATTAACAGATCTGGGCAAAAAAACTTCCAGACAGAAACAAATCAAGCGAGGAAGCTGTGAGGCAAGAGTAAACCTGAAGTTCAAAGACAGAAGAAAAATGGCATGGCCTGAGTTCAGCGCAAGAGACTGAGATGGGGAGAGGCAATAAGAAGGTAGTTAGAGGAGGCCTAGTTCTCAACCCTGGACACCGATGAGATCCACCAGGAACTTTTACAAATACTGATGCCTGGGCCACACCACCAAATATTCTGATTTAACTGGACTGGGGTGAGGCCCAGACTTAATGCTTCTAAAAAGGTCCCCCGGTGATGCTAATGTGTAGCCAAGATTAATTACCAGACATAGGTATTATATGCCATGGAGAAATTCAAGTTTTATTCTAAGTACAGCAGGAAGCATTGGAGGGTTTCAAATGTCATCATGCCTTATGCTTTTTTTTTTTTGAGACAGTCCTGCTCTGTCACCCAGGCTGGAGTGCAGTGGTGCAATCTTGGCTCACTGCAACCTCCTCCTCCCAGCTTCAAGCAATTCTCACACTTCATCCTCCTCAGTAGCTGGGATTACAGAGCTGTGCCGCCATGCCCAGCTAATTTCTTGTATTATAAGTAGAGATAGGGTTCCACCATGTTGGCCAGACTGGTCTTGAACTCCTGACCTCCATTGATCCACCTGCCTCGGCCTCCCAAAGTGCTAGGATTACAGGCGTGAGCCACTGTGCCTGGCTGCCTTAGGCTTTTAAAAGAGCATCCTTGCTGCTATATGGGGACGGACTGTGGGATGTGAGGTGTAGTAGAAAGAGGAACACCAAAGGGGAGTGGTGGGTGCAGCGGAGAGGAGGAGAGATAAAAAAAAAAAAAAAAGCAGGATATATATATTTGTGAGGTTTATTTTTTTTGTTTTTCTCTTGTGGCAGGATCTCACTCTGTCACCCAGACTGGAGTGCAGTGGCGCAATCACGGCTCACTGCAACCTTCGCCACGCTGGCTCAATGGATTCCACCTCAGCACCCACCCCCGACCCCTGGTAGCTGGGACTACAGGCGCATGCCACCACGCCCAGCTATTTTTTATAGAGAGGGCATCTCCCCATGTTGCCAGGCTTGTCTCGGACTCCTGGACTCAAGCGGTTTGCCTGCCTAGACCTCCCAAAGTGCTAGGATTATAAGGGTGAGCCACCACACCCAGGCACATGATATATATGAATCAACAGGCGTTGCTCATGACTTTGCTGCGGGTGGCCATGAATAGGGGAGTAAAGGCAAATTCTCAAAGGTATTTGTATCTTGGGCTTAAGCAAATAGGAGGACGGTAGTCTTTGGTATACGAAGATTGAAGAAAGGAAAAACTTGTGGAATGGGAATCAAGACAGAATCAGGAGATGGATCCTGGCCCTTCTGCTCTCCCTCCTGGGCAGCTGAGTCCTGAGCCATGGGGAGGAGCAGAGTGACTTGGGCATTTGCCATGGGGGAGGGCTGCACATCCGCAGAGGGGTCCAGACTGGCTTGGCATGTCAGAGCCCCGGGGGAACAAGCTGGGCATCCATGTAAGGGAGCAAACGGGGTATCAGAGCCTAAGTGAGGCAAGGGGGTATCCGCACACAGGACTTGGGGGTGGTGCACTGGCCTTGGATATCAGAGCAAAAACGGGGTGAGGGGGGTGTTCCCATGGGAGACAGCATGCTAATGAGGATGAGTGATCAGTTATATACAAGGAAACTGATCAAATAGCTAAATCTATTAAAAATATGGGAAGCTAGGTTTCTTACTATTATAGAATGGAGCTATAAGCCCCAGAAGGGAAAAATCTCGAATGACCCCTGTGCTGCCGGATTGGGATTGAAGGCATCCATGTGAATTCATGACTTTTTATACACGTGGATCAGTCAAAATGAACAGGTATTAATCTGCAATTACACAAATGCATACTACCCCTAGTTGAATTACCTAGTTAGTTCCTATTTTTCTGTCCCCAGGACAGATGATAAAGGGAGCTCTCAGAAAAAGAGCTATGTCACTAGGAAAGTGCAACCAGTCCCAAACTAGGGAGGAGGACAGACGGTCCCATGAGGAACGAATCCAAGAAAAGAAAGGAACTGAGAAATCATCTTATCTGCCTGAACATATTAAAAGGCAGGCAACAATTCTGTCAGCAACCTTGAGTATGAAATAGAGGTACATTCACAGAGAATGAAGAAAAAAAGGAATTAGCTCTAGAAAAACATATTATTCAAGAAAGGAAATGTAATCAAGGTAAATCCCACAGCCTCTGCTGCTTACACTACATAGCTATGATGACCCAAATCCTAAATGTTAAAAAAAAAAAAAACTCAGGAGGCAGAGGCAGGAGAATCGCTTGAACCTGGAGGTAGGGGTTGCAGTTTGCTGAGATCATGCCGCTGCACTCCAGCCTGGGAGATAGAGTGAGACTCGGTCTCAAAAAAAAAAAAAAAAATTATATCTATATTTGCTTTTCTAAGAGGGATTAATATGTATCTGTATGGTGGGGTATACAGAAGAGTGAAATCCTTATCTTCCACAGTAAGAAATGAATTTAGAAATGAAGAGATTTATGCCACAAAAGTGGCTGAAAGAGTTGAAAGACTTCTGAAAAAGCTGAAACTCCTCAGAATTCGAGAGGAGTTAAAAAGGGTCTCCTGTTTTTCATTATAAACCTTGTAGAAATGGTTATGATGTTTAAATTTATAAACATATATGACTGATAAAATTTAAAAAATATACAGCTGATAAATCCTGGTAGGCCAGAACTAGGCAAAGGCAAAATTATAGGGATAGAAAATGGATGAGTAGTTGCCAAGTACTCAGGGTGGCATGGGGATGACTGAAAAGGGACACGGGAGAACTTCGGGTCTGACAGAACGGCTTTGTAGCTTGACCATGGTTGTGTTTCATGATTGCATGCATTTGTCAAAACCTGCAGAATTTTACACTAAAAAGGGTGAATTTTACTCCATGCAAATTATAACTCTAAAAAAAAGACACAGTGAGATACTATCCACCCACTGGAATGGCTAAAGGTAAAAAGACTGACTGTGCCAATCCCTGGTAAGGAGATGGAGCAATTGGAGCTCGCTTCCATTGCTGGTGGTTTCTTATAAAGTTAAACTTACACTTATCCTATGACCTGGCCACATCCTCACTTTGATGCTTTATAAGAATGTTTATGAATGCTTTATTTTTAACAGTCAAAAGCTGGAACCCATCGAAATGTACATCAATGGGAGTATCAACAAACAGTGTTATATGTACATACTATATTATTTACTATCATATATAATATGTAATATATTTATATTTGGCAATACACAGGAATAAACCATGGATGTGCAACATCATGGATGAACCTTAAAACCATTACAATAAGTGAAAGAGACCAAACACAAAAGACACATCTAATTCCACTGATATGACATTGACTCACAGGTAAAACTAACTCGCAGTGATCTAAACCAGATTGGCGGCTGTTTACTGAGGATGGGAACCGTGTGGATAAAGACACCAAGGAATTTTCTGGGGTGAGGAAAATGTGTTTTATCTTGATCGGAATGTTTAGGTATACAAGCTGCATTCATTTCATAAAACACACTGAACTGTAAACCTAAGATGAGTGCACTGTGTTGCATATAAATTTTACTGCAATTTTTTTAAATGTAAAAATTGACACTGTCAAGTGAATATTAGTCTATAAAATAACCACCTCAAAGTAACACAGAATTGCATTGCTGAAATATGATTGAATATTTTTGTTTGGAAATGTCTCTGAAACAAGTTTGAGTCATGTGTGAAAAAGCACAGAACTATTTCTCCATTACTTTACGTGGTATTATGTCTTCCCAAAGACATTATTCATCTTAATTACTACTGCATGCTCCAAAATTCATTCTGAACAAGTTTTGCTATTTCCAGAAGTTCAACTGCAGATTGGAGATTCATTTCTCCAGTGAACAATTAGTTACAGATGTTAGGAAAGCAGGGTACTCAATGTCTCCATGTCCTAAATCTTACTTAATAATGGAAAGAAAAAAACATATGTGTAAACACACAAGCATATAAACAAGAAAAGTAATTTCATATAGGGCTAAAAGTTACGAAGGAATAAAAGAGGCTAACCTGGGAAAGGCCAACTCCTGAGAATGAAGCTACGTTAGAAAACATGGTTAGAAAATTCTCTCTGGGCGTGGTGGCTCACATCTATAATTCCAGCACTTTGGGAGGCTGAGGTGGGAGACCAGCCTGGGCAACATAGCCAAGACCCTGACTCTACAAAAAACTAAAAATAAAATAACTAGCCAGGTGAGGTGGCGCACACTCATAGTCCTAGCTACTAGGGAAGCCAAGGTCAGAGGATCCTTTGAGCCCAGAAGTTGGAGGCTGCAGTCAGCTATGATTGCACCACTGCACTCTAGCCTGGGCAACAGAGTGAGATCCTGTCAAGAAAGACAGACAGAAGGACAAAAAGAGAGAGAGAGCGTGAGAGAGAGAGAAAGGAAGGAAGGAAGGAACGAAGGAAGGAAGGAAAGAACGAAGGAAGGAAGGGAGGGAGGGTGGGAGGAGGGAGGGAGGGAGGCAGGCAAGAAAATTGTCTCTCTCTGAGGATGTGCATTTAGGCTGAGGACTTACATTACTAAAGTGGTCCATTCATTCATTATACATGAAAACACTTATTGAACACCAGTGTGCCAGGCATTGTCTTCAAGGAGGAAGGAAACGTATCTGTAAACAAATAACTAAACACAAAAGGACTTTTAATGGTAATGCTTGTAGACTCTGGCACACAAAAGAGAAAGTCATGAATATGCTGGAAACTCAGAAGCAATTACTGAGAGGTACTCATGATTTCCCAACAAGGAAAGCATCATTTAGATGCTGGAATTATGGAGTGATTTATAAAATCTCTCCCTACTTTCTGATCACAAGATAAATTAGTTTTATCCCACGTACACACATAAAAGATCAACGAATTATTTTTAACCTCTTAGGAATTAAAGGTAATTATGAAGGAGACAAGGAGCTATGTTTCTGTACACCTGCATTGTGTGTGTGTGTTTGCCGGGGGTGGGGGTAAGGGGGGCGGCGGTCCCAGAGAAGGAGCAGGTGCTAAATCCTGTTGTTTTTCCCTTAAGTGTCGCTGGTCTGGTAGGTTGCTGGATAAAACACAGTTAATGGGGCCAAGGTCAAAGGCTCCATCCCCTGAAGGCCAGGTAAACTTGTGAGGTTTCCATGGGCATAGCCTGTCCTCCCATCCCCAATGAGTTGTCCTTCCAATAAAAGCTGGCTGTCTCTTGGGAAGCCAGTGAGCAGAAACAGCTGGGTGCAAACTCATCACAGGACAGACAAAGGGCTGGGTCTAAAATCCTTCCTTACAGACAGATAGTGGCTGCACCTCTGCCTGTGAGAGCACACTCACCGCCTTCCCGAGCCTTAGGTCTCACGATGTCCACACTCCACATGCATCTCACTGGGGCTTTTGAAAATAAGTTCAAAGGCAGAAAGTCAAGGGATACAAAGATGGTAAAAGATGATTCTATTCTTTTATACTTCTTGGTGAGACAAATGAGTTTTCCAGGTTAATTATCTGAGCTCAATTTTGTGGATTTGAGATCGCCAGATATTGGAAGGAACTCAGAAATCACTGAAAAACAACAACCTTACTTAAAGCAAAGGAGGGCAGGGTGCAGTGGCTCACACCTGTAATCCCAACACTTTGGGAGGCCAAGGCAGGAGGATTGCTTGAAGTCAGGAGTTCAAGACCAGCCTGGGCAACACAGTGAGACCTTTTCTCTTAAAAAAAAAAAAAAACAATTTTTAAATCAGCCAGGCATGGTGGTGCATGCCTGTAGTCCCAACCACTCAGCAGGCTGAGGCAGGAGGATCTCTTGAGCTCAAGAGGTTGAGACTGTAGTAAGCCATGATGGTGCCACTGTGTTCCAGCCTAGGCAATAGAGCAAGACTGCCTCTTAAAAATAATAAAAATTATTTTATTAAAAAATAAAATAAAAAGTAAATAAATAAATAAAGAAAACATAGTTAAGGAACTGAAAAGGCTTGTCCCATATCTCCCAGCCACTTACCACCTAAGCTGGGGATACAAACACAGGCCTCCTACCTGCCAGCTCATTGCTTTCCCTTATACCAAGCTGGCCCATGGCCCTACTGGGGCACAGTAGACAGGACACTTTCTCAATGCACCACCACTCAGGTCAGGTGGGCTTCGCCATGGAATTCTATCAGTATAAAACATACACGCATAGGCATACCATCTAAGTGAAAAAGCAGGAGATAAGGCTTCTGACTTTATTTATTCATTCATGCATTCATTCATTTATTCATTCTTTGAGGCAGAGTCTCGCTCTGTTGCCCACACTGGAGTACAGTGGCACAATTTCGGCTCACTGCAACCTCTGCTCCCCAGGCTCAAGCAATTCTCCCGCCTCAGCATCCCAAGTAGCTGGGATTACAGGCATGCACCACCATGCCCAAGTAATTTTTGTATTTTTAGTAGAGACAGGATTTCACCATATTGGCCAGGCTGGTCTTGAACTCTTGTCCTCAAGTGATCTGCTCACCTCAGCCTCCCAAAGTGCTGGGATTACAGGCGTGAGCCACCGTGCCTGGTCTATTTAACTTTTTTAATGATCAAAACAAAGAACTGTCCTTCGCAGCGCCTGGCATGCAGTAGGCACTGAGTAAACATCTGATGAATATAACAATGAGAAAGGCGGGTGTTCTTGAGCCACTGGCTAGGTATAGAATAGACTGCTGTAAGGAATATGAAATGAAACCTGCACCCACAAGACACACTTGGGCAGCAGGGTCTGAGTGACCCTTCTTTGTTCTCCTGGGATCCCATGCCCGGTGGGTAGAGACAGGCAGGGTTGAAGCACCCTGCCTATGAGGCCAGAATGTCTAGAATAGAGGAGCCACTGCTTCTTTATAAAAAGAACTTGTCTGACACCAAAAGGCCTGGTTCTCCATCCTAACTCCACAATAACCAGCTCTGGGGAACTCCATTTTTTCCATTGTCAATTTTAAGTTCTTACGGTTTCAATCTCTTAAATTTCCTTCCACAAAAACATTATATTTTTAATCTTGTTATCCCATAATATCTGTAGCAAAGAATACCAAGAAAGTTTCTTCTGGTTGCCTATAATAGAGGGTGATGGCAGAGATTTCTATTTGCAACCAGCAAATACCTTCTGAGACAAGTAGAGAGACCTGGTCCAGGCAGTGAGGGGCAAGGAAGAGGACCAAATCACGGTCAGCAAAATAGAGAGATGATATATCCAAATTTCCACTGCAAAACAAGGAAACCTCCCTCCGTGCCTTCACAGAGCCCTGGAAGCTCAGTGAGAGGAAGGAAACACCACTTCCTGTATCCTGGACAACATCATCCACTTGTTGGCCAATTCCCTTTATATTTTCTGGACGCGGCTTTTCTTTCTTTCCTTTTTAAAGCAAAGTAATCTCACCAGCGGTTAGTCCCTCTTGCTAAAAGTCTGACTTTCCTCTTCTGTGATGCATTTCTCTAACTTATCCAACCAGTCAAGAAAGCTGAGATGATAGGAGGTAGCATGTGGTTTGATCAGGAGGAGCCATGAATTCGCTGCAACTCACTCTTACGTTGCTTTTGTTATCATCAGGATGAGTTTGAAAGATGAACAAGAGAGAGATACAATTAACCAACCAAGATGAGGTCCACTTTCTAGAAAGAGTGATGCTAGAGGCGATGGGACCTCGAGGAGTTTGACAGTATAACCCCAATCCCTGATCCCTCTCCAGGACAGTGAGGAGACCGCTGGGTAAAAGTGGCAGGTTTGTGTGCTAAGAGCCGTGGAGGGGAGCTAAGTTCAGGAAGAGCTCACTGCAATACAGACACATTTGGGATGCGGCTGAACTTTTCAGGTGGCTGTTTCAAAAGCAAAACAACCGTATCCCCTTTGGAAAACTTTATGCCATGTCCAAAGTGTAAACGTCATTTGCGGAAGGGCTGCATGTTGTGGAAAGAACAATATACTACGATTACACAGGACCCCGGTGGGAATCACAGCTCTGCCATTTAACAGCTGTGTGGATTTCTTCAAGTTTCTTAACCTAAATCTCCACATTGATTAAAAGAGCATCAATAACTCTGGTCTCCCAGGATTGTAAGAACTGAGAGGCAGTACATGGAAGGCCTTAGCTCGATGCCTGGCATAGAGAAGGATGTAAAATGTCAGACACGGAAGGCACCCAATGGCACAGTTCAGAGATCATCTGCAGTGCTTAGGGCTGTCTTCTGGTTCCCGTGCTGCCGACTGTGGGGGGCTCTATTTGGAGTTCTTTTTTACTTAGTTTTTGAAGAATGTGTTTGTGCTCCTCAAAAAGAGCAGAACCTCTCTCAACTACTTAAATTACCGCCAACAACCAAAGCTGAGACACACAAAACAGCTAGGATACCACGCTAGGGGTATCCAGACTGTAGTACCTGATATGAAGACATAATTTTATTTTCCAACATAACTTCCCTACTCCAAGAAAATGGTAGAAAAGATGACTTTAAACGAAAGAGGACCAAAAAAGAAGCCAAGAAGAAACAATTTGAGGGATAGGAAAACCCTAAGACTGTGGCTAGAATCATCGAGAAACATGGCACTGAGTAACCAGGGCCTTGGCAGAGACCAAATGGGGCCGAACTCAAAAGTTACCGAAATTGGTTATCTAAGGCCTGATTAAACACTTAGTGTCAGCAATGAAAGTGACACTAAGAAAAAAAATTTCACCCTTTGTATCTTTCTATTCTAACTATAACAGATTCTTTTTATTTTGTTTTTTTGTTTGTTTTTTGAGATGGAGATTCGCTCTGTGGACCAGGCTGTGGAGCAGTGGTGCGATATTGGCTCACTGCAACCTCTGCCTCCTGGGTTCAAGTGATTCTCTTGCCTCAGTCTCCCGAGTAGCTAGGATTACAGGCACATGTCACCACGCCTAGCTAATTTTTGTATTTTTGGTAGAGAGGAGTTTTCGCCATGTTGGTCAGACTGGTCTTGAACTCCTAACCTCAAGTGATCCACTCACCTCAGCCTCCCAAAGTGTTGGGATTACAGGCTTGAGCCATTGCATCCAGCCTGTAACAGATTCTTAAACTGGCATTGGTGAAAACTAAACAAGTATTCAAGGTTAGTAACGCAATACTCATTGTTCCTGCCATTTAGAAGATTAACCAAATTGCTAGATACAGTTGTTTAAAATCCTAGGTTCCTACGTCAAAATTAAATACACACACATATTTAATATTCTTGGTTGCCTGACAAACATTAGGAACAGATACACAGAATATAATTGTAAGACTAAGAATCTTTCTGTAACAAGAAACCTTCCTGTGTTGCCTTGTCCATTCTTACTTGTAGCCTGAATTATACACGGAGATGAGGCAAGGAAGAGAAGTGAAGTTTTCATGGGTTTCTAAGACCCCTCAATAAAACATAAGTTTTTCGGGCAGTCTGTTTCCTGCTATTATGACCATTTCTGTTGAATCATTCAGCTCCATGGGTGAAACAGAATGGGTGTACTGAAGCACAGAGTTAATATTTATGACACAAAAGTCTCCTTATATGCTTAAAAATTTTTAATAGCCTTTAATTTTAGGTCCACAGGAAAACTGAGCAGAAGGTACAGAAAGTTATCATATACCTCTTGTATCCTGACAAGACATCCCTGCTATCAACATACCCCACCAGAGTGGTACATTTGTTGCAATCGAACCTACGCTGACACATTATCATCACCCAAAGTCCATAGGTTACATTGGGGTCCACTGTTGGTGTTGTACATTCTGTGGGTATGGACAAATGTATAATGACATGATTCCACCATTACAGTATTATACAGAGTAGATTTACTGCCCTAAAAATTCTCTGTGCTCTACCTGTTCATCCCTCCTTCCCTCTAACCCCTGGCAACCACGAATCTTTTTACCATCTCCATAGTTTTTCCTCATCCAGAATGTCATATAGTTGGAGTCATATGGATGGACTCTTTTTACTTAGTAACATGTATATCTATGTCTTTTCATGGCTTGACAACTCATTTCTTTTTAGCGCTGAATAATATTCCATTGTCTGGATGCACCGCTTTGTTTATCCATTCACCTACTGAAGGACATCTTGTTTACTCCCACACTTTGGCCATTATGAATAAAGCCGCTGCAAACATCTATGTGCATGCTTTTGCGTGGGTATGAGTTTTCAACTCCTTTGGGTAAATACTAAGGACAGAAATCGCTGCATCGTGTGATAAGAGTGTGTTTAGCTTTCTAAGATGCTAACAAACTGTCTCCCAAAGTGGCTGCACCATTTTACATTCCCATCAGCAATGAATGAGAGTTCCTGTTGCTCCACATCCTTGTCAGCATCTGGTGCTGTCAGTGTTCTGGAGTTTGGCCGTTTTAATAGGTGCACAGTAGTATCTCATTGCTTTAATTTTCAATTCGCTAATGATATATGATGCTGACTATCTTTTCACACACTTACATGTCATGTGGATATATATCTTCCTTGGTGAGGTTTCTCTGAAGGTCGTTGCCCATGTTTTAAGTGGGTTGTTTTCTTGTTGTTGGGTTTTAAAGCTCTTTACATGTTTTAGATAATAGTCCTTTATCAAATGTTTTTTGTTTTTTTTTTTGTTTTGTTTTTTGTTTTTTTTTTTTGAGACGGAGTCTCGCTTTGTTGCCAGGCTGGAGTGCAGTGGTGCAATCTCGGCTCACTGCAACCTTCGCCTCCTGGGTTCAAGCAATTCTCCTGCCTCAGCCTCCCGAGTGGCTGGGACTATAGGCGCCTGCCACCACGCCTGGATAAGTTTTGGTATTTTTAGTAGATACGGGGTTTCACCATGCTGGCCAGGACGATCTCTATCTCTTGACCTCATGATCCATGAGGTCTGCCTTGGCCTCCCAAAGTGCTGGGATTACAGGCGTGAGCCACTGTGCCCGGCCTCAAATTTCTCTTTTACAAAGATTTTCTCCCAAACTGTGGCTTAACTTCTCATTCTCTTGACATTATCTTTTGCAGAGCATAAGTTTTAAATTTTAATAAAGTCCAGTTTATCACTTATTTCTTTCATATAACTGTGTCTTCAGTGTTATATCTAAAAGTTACCCCCATATCCAAAGTCATTTATATTTCTCCATGTTATTATATTCTAAGAGTTTTATACCTTTATATTTTACATTTAGGTCTAGAATTCATTTTTGACTTATTTTTTGTCAAGGGTGAAAGGTCTGTGTCTAAATTCTTATTTCAGCGTGTGGTTGTCAGGTTGTTCCAGCACGATTTGTTAAAAAGACTATCTTTTCTCTATTGTATTGCCTTTGTTCCTTTGTCAAAGGTCAGCTGACTATATTTGTGTGGGTCTATTTGTGAGCTCTCTATTCTGTTCAGAGATCTGTTTGTCTAGTGTTCTACCAAAACCACAGTCTTGATTACTACAGCTTTATAGTAAGTTGTGAAATCAGGTAGTGTCAGTTCTCCAACTTTGTTCTTCAACTTCATGTTGGTTGTTCTGAGTCCTATAACTTTAGACTCCATCTGTCAATACCAACAAAATAACTGTCTGAGATTTTAATTGGGATTGCATTGAATCTATAAATCAACTTCAGAAGAACTGACACTTTGACATTGAGTCTCCGTACCCATGAACATGGAACAGCTTCCATTTATTTAGTATTCCGAATTCTTTCATTAATATATGCTTTTAAAGATATGACTCATATTACTATGGATAAAGCAGAGGCATATATTTAACATTTTTTTCCAGATATAAGCAAGAGGAGAAATATCTTATGATCATTTGCCCTCAATCAATTTTAAACCTTCCTCTAAGGCTTTCCCCTTACAGTAATCCTTAACTGAGGCTTAGCCAGCCCAACAGTGATGTTATGTGGAGATAACCTAACACATTTTTTAAAAACTAAAGGTTATGCACCAAATAATGTGAATAGTCCAGCAATCGGGGTGTGAAGTCAGCTGTGAGTGGGTATGTGTGTGCATGGGATGGAAGGACTCTGCTCCCATTTCAACCCCTTGATCCAACCAAGATCTGTTGCAGTCCAAAATCTGTGCAATGCTAAAAGCTCCTGGGAACATTCCTCCAGAGTACTCCCAAAAGCATCTTTGCTTTCACTGTGTTTGCCTCCTTAGGTGCATGGGAGCTGCCCAAATAGGTAATTCCAAGTACTTAGTCATGACAGAATAACTGAATGAAGATACCACTCAGGAAACAGTTCTGAACTCTACAGTAGAAAATTCCATATATGCCTATACCTGAATCATGCATATTTTTAAAGATGGAATTTTAGGGTTGGTCATGGTGGTTCATGCCTGCAATCCCAGCACTCTGGGAGGCCAAGGTGGGCAGATCACATGAGGCCAGGAGTTTGAGGCCAGCCTAGCCAATATGACAAAACCACGTCTCTACTGAAAATTAGCTGGGTGTGGTGACGTGTGCCTGTAATCCCAGCTACTCAGGTGGCTGAGGCATGAAAATCGCTTGAACCCAGGAGGCAGAGGTTGTAGTGAGCAAGACTGCATCACTGCACTCCAGCCTGGGAGACAGAGTGACACTCCGTCTCAATAAAATAAATAAAGATGGAATTTTAGAAGCGTATTGAAACATACGTGAAAAGGAAAAATAGGAGAAGGCATTCCCTTTTTTTAAAGATTAAGTCTGGATAAGACTTTTCACTGACACTCCTTTTAATTAATTTCTCTGGTAAACACCCTCCTGCTGCCACACATATCTTTTGAAAAACACATCTCAGGAACATATGTCACCAGCAGTAGTAGCTAACAAGCTGTACTTAGGGTAAAGGTCAAACAGATGTGGGAAGTGACCAAGCACACTCAACAAAATGCCACATGGCCTTATCTGCTTTCCAGGCTAATGCCAAAATGTTTGCATGCAGTGTCATAAAATCTAAGCTGTTAGGCTCACTGCCATTTACGTATGTGAAAGGCAGTGTATCTGTACCTAGATCACGGCGACTGTATAGATTCTGAATTACAATAAACTTTCAATTATTTTAATTAGTGGGTAACAAAAGTAAATGAAAGTTACAAATACCTTGGATGCCCCTATTGAAGCTTATATCCAGTAAACTTTTACATGTTCTATTAAGAATTGATTTTTAACAGCAATTTTGAATCTTTTGTCTCTCTCTTCACTTCTAACCACTGTGCATGGATGACCAAGTAGAGAAAGGCCAAGTAGGAAGGAGGAACAATAAAGAGATTTCAGGGTTACAAAATTAATTGTCATAGAGCATAGCAGAATATGACAATCAGACATTCTCAAAACATTAGATACCAAACTGTCTCATAATCCAATGCAGGGTTCCTACTACCACATCTCTAAAGGATGATTATTAAGCCTCTGCTTGAAAAACTCTTTTAAAAGCACTCTTTTTTTTTTTTTTTTTTTTTGAGGTAAGAGTCTTGCTGTGTCGCCCAGGTTGGAGTGCAATGGCATGATCTCAGCTCACTGCAACCTCTGCCCTCCGGGTTCAAGAAATTCTTGTGCCTCAGTCTCCTAAGTAGCTGGAATTACGGGTGTACACCACCACGCCCGCTAATTTTTTAATCTTTTTCTCTTTTTTTGCTATCCCTCCCCACTTCCCCCACCCCATGACAGGACCCAGTGTGTGATATTCCCCACCCTGTGTCTAAGTGTTCTCATTGTTCAGTTCCCACCTATGAGTGAGAACATGCGGTGTTTGGTTTTCTATCCTTGCGACAGTTTGCTCACAATGATGATTTCTAACTTCATCCACGTACCTACAAAAGACATGAACTCATCCTTTTTTATGACTGCACAGTATTCCACGGTGTATATGTGCCACACTTTCTTAATCCAGTCTATCATTGATGGACATTTGGGTTGGTTCCAAGTCTTTGCTATTGTGAATAGTGCCGCAATAAACCTACGTGTGCATGTGTCTTACAGCAGCATGATTTATAATCCTTTGGGTATATACCCAGTAAAGGGATGATTGGGTCAAATGGTATTTCTAGTTCTAGATCCTTGAGGAATTGCCACACTGTCTTCCACAATGGTTGAACTAGTTTTCAGTCCCAACAACAGTGTAAAAAAAAAAAAAAAAGTGTTCCTATTTCTCCACATCCTCTCCAGCAACTGTTGTTTCCTGATTTTTTAATGATCGCCATTCTAACTGGTATGAGATGGTATCTCATTGTGGTTTTGATTTGCATTTCTCTGATGGTCAGTGATGATGAGCACTTATTAGAGACAGGGTTCCGCCACGTTGGCCAGACTGGTCTGAAACTCCTGGCCTCATGTGATCTGCCCGCCTCAGCCTCCTAAAGTACCGGGATTGCAGGCGTGAGCCACCGCGCCCGGCCCACTCTCTTCTTTCTTATATCTCTGTTAGAAAGTTTTAGCAAACATGCAGACAAAATTCATTGACATGTTACTTACCTGTCGTAACTCTGCCCGCTGTCCCTCCTCGCAAAGGTCTGCTTTACAAAGATGAGATTTAAAACACATACAGCTCAAGTCTTAATCCATTTTTACTCCTTTTCATATTAGAGGGGAGTAGATTTTTTTTATTAGAATTCATTCAAAAACTGGCCTCCTTCTATACAGAAGAAATAACATGGGTATTCTGGGGAACTCCTGTACATATACAAACACTTCCTTTTGTTTCTTAACTTTTCAGGCTTGCCTGTTTCCTCTGGTTCCAGTCCAAGCACTTGTGCTATCCTTTGAGTCTTTACAAATTGCCCTGAAATAATATAAAACTGTGTGCTGTGCCTGCCTCTGTACAGCTCAGCTCACCTTTGAGACATCCCATTGTGTTTGTTCCAACAGCAGTCAATTGTGTTGTATTTACCCCAGAAATCACTGCTAACACCAGCACACCAGCCACCCTTTCTCATGAGCTTGTGAGTGGTTTATGGAGCAGAAGAAGAGTTAATCGATGGATATGAATTAAACCCAGGAAACCAGCACTAGAGGAATCTCAGACCCCAGGCCTAAAACCACTTGTGACTGGAGCGAGGTTAATCACAGGAGAGGGGAGCTCCATGGTAACAGGATGCTGAAACCTGACACATACAAGGTACTACGCACTTTTCAAAGCACTTACATTTGATCACTTTCTATTCAAAAAGTGACTCCAATTTAGATGAAATGTCCTTGTCACAAAGACAGCTGCAATGTCTTGCCCAGGGACAGTCAACCTGGACAAGGACGAAAGCATCTAACCTACAGTAGTCTTCCTTCTCCCTCTCCATCGCTGCCCTCCACCTCTGGCCTCTGCAGTATTGCCCTCTTCTCCCCATAGCATTTGTAAGCACATGTCTGAATTGTTTTGTTTACTTACTCTGTTTGCTTGTTTTTGCCTATCCCTCCAATGTAAACCCTATGAGAGCAGGAACTTGCATTTTGTCACTCAAGAGACCACAGAGTACCCAGAACATCTCTCATGCTCAATACATGTACTTGTCACATACTTAGTGCTCAGCAAATAATGTTGAATGAATAAATGACATCATGGCCGGGCATCTCCAGAAGTCAGTGCACTTTCTGCCATGGATCTGGGGTGGAAAGGAATGTTCACAGTAATAAACAGCTACCTCGCTGCCAAATACATTCCACAGTAAAAGAAGCAAAGACACAGAAATGACTGTGGGCAGGCCAGTGCCAAAGATGAAGAAAGGCAAGAACGCTTGCTTCAGTCCTTAAGGAATTCTGTTTCCTGATAAAGTCTCTGAAGACAAATAATTCCTGGAGACCTGTAATGGATGAGCAGTAGATAGCTTCTCAGTCAGTTCTGCTTCTCTCCTTCATTTAGTAACAAAAGAAGTTCAGGAGCAAGGCCAGAGAGTCAAATGAGTGAGAAAAGATAATGGACCATCCTGGCTAACACGGTGAAACCCCGTCTCTACTAAGAAATACAAAAAACTAGCCGGGCGAGGTGGCGGGCGCCTGTAGTCCCAGCTACTCGGGAGGCTGAGGCCGGAGAATGGCGGGAACCCGGGAGGCGGAGCTTGCAGTGAGCTGAGATCGGGCCACTGCACTCCAGCCTGGGCGACAGAGCAAGACTCCGTCTCAAAAAAAAAAAAAAAAAAAAAAAAAGATAATGGATAGAAGCTCGCTCATCTGGACTCTGGTCACTTGTTTTGGAGCCAAAGCTCAATCAGTCTGACAGTTCCTCAAAAGATTAAACATTGAGTTACCCTATGACCCAGCAATTCCACTCCGAGGTACCTACCCAAGACAGATGAAAACATATGTCCACATAAAAACTTGCATGCAAATGTTCGCAGCAGCATTATTCACAGTAGCTGAAACATCTAAACAACCCAAACGTCCATCAACTGATGAATGAATAAAATATAATGTACCTACACAATATGTTATTACTCAGCAATGAAAAGAGATAAAGTTGGGCCGGGTGCAGTGCCTCATGCCTGTAATCCCAACACTTTGGGACACTTGGCCCTCGGGAGGCCAAGGCAGGAGAACCGCCTGAGCCCAGGATTTCGAGACCAACCTCAGCAACATAGTGAGACCCTGTCTCTACAAAGAATAAAAATTTAGCTGGGTATAGCGGTGTGCACCTGTAGTCCCAGCTACCTGGGAGGCTGGAGTAGGAGGATTCCTTGAGACCAGGAGGTCAAGGCTACAGTGAGCTGTGATCATGCCACTGCACTCCAGTCTGAGCAACAGAGCAAGACCCTGTCTCCTTAAAAAAAAAAAAAAAAAAGAAAAAGAAAAGAAAGAAAGAGAGAGAGCGAGAAAAAAGACGTCCTGATGCTAAATGAAGGCAGCCAGTCACAAAAGACCACATATTGTGTGATTCCACTTATATGAAATGAATTTGAAGCTGCCTAGAGCCAGGGGAGGCATGACTACCGATGGGTACAGAGCTGCTTTACGGGATGATGAAAGTGTTCTGAAAGTAGATAGTGATATTCGCCCAACCCTCTGCACAGTGAACTTAGTAAATATCCATCGAATTGTATACTTTAAATAAGTAAATTGAGTGGTATTTGAATTACATTTCAAGAAAACTGTCATTTAAAAACAAACAAAAAAACCCACAAGGCCAGGCACGATGGCTCACGCCTGTAATCCCTACACTCTGGGAGGCTGAGGTGGAACGATCACTAAAGGCCAGGAGTTCCAGACCAGCTGGAGCAACACAGCAAGGCTTCATAAAAACATTAGCTGGGCATGGTGGCATGTACCAGTAGTCTCAGCTACTCAAGAGGCTGAAGCAGGAGCATCCCTTGAGCCCAAGAGGTCAAGGCTAGAGTGAGCTATTATTATGCCACTGCATTCCAGCCTGGGGGACAGCAAGACCCTGTCTCTAAAAAAAAGATACATAGATAAAATAAAAACAAAAACTTCAGCAATGACTAAATCCTCCTATAGTCGCAGAGGACCGAAAAACATTAGCATCCCCTGTATTTCCCTCACAGAGAAGGAACAGCACCTCTGCCTTGTAATATTCAGGGTTTTGTGGAGGTGACCCCTGACCCCCTTACTGTCTACACCAGCTTGCCTTGGTCTCCTATTTTATCTTCATCATTCAATAGATAGTTTCTGAGCACCCGCCGTATACCAGGAGCTAGGGAGGCACAGGCTCTGCAGATGAAGGAGGAGCAAGCTTTGCCTTCAATGAGCCAATACTTTCTGAAATTTTTCATCCAACCACACAGCAGGAAAGAGAAAAAGGAGAATCAAAAATAGTATTCTGTCCTGGGCGGTGGGCAGAAAAAAATTTTCTTGTCTGGGTGGATTCATGTCCACGCTGGAAAAACACACACAGATCTGGTATGCAGACATCTGGAGGGCAGGGTGGGGCAGGGTGCAGAGGGAGCGCCCCAAAGTCAGCTCCGACAGGAAGCTGGAAGACACAAATCCCAGGGCCACAATACAGTGCCAGTGTCACCCTTCAGTTCTGCCCGGCAGGACTGTTGATGTTTTCATTTTGTTTATTTTTCTAAAGTTAAGAGGGACTAGGAGAGGAGGGGTAGGAGACAAGTGATTACTCAGCATTCCCATCGCATTTCATGTTTGCAAAGTACTTTCCTGCCCTTGCCTCGAGCTGCCTTAAATAATAAAGGAATTTGAGAATCCAGCCAAGAACTCTAAGTGCTTAGTAGATACAAGGACCTAACACGGGGCATCTGGCAAGGTAGGCACGATTTTAAAAAGTAATCCCAGAAAATACACATTATTGAAAAACATAATCCAATATAGTAATCTCTCTGTCAAGCTGACCTGCCACTTGGTGGTTAATGAACTTGGTAAGCTCACGACGCAGACTCGAGTGTTCTCAATCTCCCTCCCCTTCACACCTTAACATGTGCTTACTTTTAAAAAACAGCACTGACGTCCTTTGAGAGGAAAAAGTTCTATGGCTGATGCAGCAAAAATGTTATGGTAGCAATTAAGAAGAGCAGTTTCTTGCTGGCAGGACTACAGCATCTGGACCATCAGAACTGAGGAAATTAACCATTTTTGTGTGACTGTCAAATGGGCCAGCACATCCTACAAGCATATCATAGTGTGAGCTGTAATACACTAGAAGCACTGTGGGTTTTGGACTGTTTGGACTCAAGTGCATGGTATTTGAAATGAATGTAAATGTGTTTATATTTATATTCAACTAAGCTCAGTGACCCCCTTAGCTTAGTCCACACAGATGCTGTCTTGAGGAATGTTCATTGACCAACTGGAGAACTCTCGGTAAAGCATAAACAGTCAGCACGCTTAAAAATACTTTCTTTTTTTCTTTTTGAGACAGGGTATCACTCTGTTGCCCAGGCTGGAGTGCAGTGGTATGATCAGCTCACTACAGCCTCTGCCTCCCAGGGTCAAGCAATCCTCCCACTTTAGCCTTCCAAGTAGCTGAAACCATAGGTGCATGCCACCACGCTTGGCTAATTCTTAAATTTTTTGTAGAGACAGGGTCTCACCATTTTGCCCAGGTTGGTCTTGAACTCCAGGCCTCATGGGATCCTCCCATTTCAGCCTACCAAAGTGCTGCGATTACAGGAGTGCGCCACCACCTTCATCCTTAAAATTACTATTGATATGAACCCTAACAGGACAAAGTGCTTCAATTAACTATTTCTTAGAAATATGCTGAGATCATATAAAAGTGAAAAAAGAATTTGAAGAAATTCTGGGCCAGGCGCTATGGCTCATGCCTATAATCCCAACACTTTGGAAGGCTGAAGCAGGAGGATCATTTGAGGCCAGGAGTTTGAGATCAGCCTGAGCAACTTGGTGAGACCTTGTTAACTGGGCATGGTGGCACATGCCTATAATCCCAGCTACTTGGGAGGCTGAGGCAAGAGGATAGCTTGGGCCCAGGAGCTCACGGCTGCAGTGAGTTTTGATCACACCACTATACTCCAGCTAGGGTGACAGAGCAAGGCCCTGTCTCAAAGAAAAAAAACCAAAAAACAAAAGACATTACCTACTTTATTTCAGACCAAGTCGCCATTCTTCCCTCCCATACTCTGTAGGACAATTAGAAAAGCTTGACAAAACAACACACACAAATAAATACATACACCGCTCCCCCGCCCCCGCCACACACACACACACGAACTAACATGGAAGTGAAGAATTACCAGGTCAAAATCTGAAAAAGACCAAAACCTAAAAAGACCAGCCCAGCATCTGGGCCTGCTTTCCGCTTGGGGCATCCATCTGCTGATTGAAGAAAGAATTTCTGGCCGGGCGCGGTGGCTCAAGCCTGTAATCCCAGCACTTTGGGAGGCCGAGACGGGTGGATCACAAGGTCAGGAGATCAAGACCATCCTGGCTAACACGGTGAAACCCCATCTCTACTAAAAAATAGAAAAAACTGGCTGGGCGAGGTGGTGGGTGCCCGTAGTCCCAGCTACTCTGGAGGCTGAGGCAGGAGAATGGCGTGAACCCGGGAGGCGGAGCTTGCAGGGAGCTGAGATCCGGGCCACTGCACTCCAGCCTGGGCGACAAAGCGAGACTCTGTCCCAAAAAAAAAAAAAAAAAAAAAGAAAGAAAGAAAGAATTCCTAGCCAGGTGTGGTGGCTCACGCCTATAATCCCAACGCTTTGGGAGGCCGAGGCGGGTGGATCACCTGAGGTCAGGAGCTGGCCAGGAGACCAGCCTGGCCAACATGGGGAAACCCTGTCTCTACTAAAAATACAAACATTAGCCCTGTGTGGTGGTGGGTGCCTGTAATCCCAGCTACTCAAGAGGCTTATGCAAGACAATCACTTGAACTCGGGAGGCAGAGCTTGCAGTGAGCTGAGATTGAGCCACTACACTCCAGCCTGGGGGACACACCGGGACTCTGTCTCCAAAACACGTAACAAAACAATACAAAGAAAGAAAGGATTCCTGAGTGGCTGAGAAGCTGAGCAGCATTTTTAACGGCCTTGCGGAGCCAGGAGGACAAAAATTGAAGCCCTGGGACTTGCCAGTGAGTTGGCTGCAATTTTACACAACACAGAGTAAGACATAGTATGTTACTACCGATTAAGACAATGGTAAAGGTTTAATAAATAGGAATTAAAAGTTAGAACTGTTTAACACAACAATTCTAAAATAGCAGGCACCTAAAAACAAGTCTCAGAATACATAAAGCAAACAGCTGACATCACCGTAAAGACACACAACTACAATCATGGTGGAAGAGTTAACACAGTTTTATCAGTAACAGAAAAAGCAGGAAAAAAAAAAAGTTAGCATATAGCAAACCTGAAAAATGACTCAGAAATTAGAACCTAATTATCATATATAGAACTTTGCCGCCAGGCATGGTGGTTCACACCTGTAACCCCAGCACTTGGGGAGGTCAAGATGGGGCTATCACCTGAGCTTGGGAGTTCAAGACCAGCCTGGCCAACATGGTGAAACCCCGTCTGTACTAAAAATACAAAAATTAGCGAGGTGTGATGACGTACGCCTGTAATCTCAGCTACTCAGGAAGCTGAGGCATGATAACCGCTTGAACCCAGGAGGCGGAGGTTGCAGTGAGCCGAGATTGTGCCACTGCACTCCAGCCTGGATGACAGAGTGAGACTCTGTCTCAAGAAAAAAAAAAAAAAAGAACTTTGCACCCAGTGATCCTTAAATACACATTCTTTCCAAGGCCACATGGAAGAGTTAGAAAAACTGAACACATGCTTTTTACCTGCACAATAGGAAAATGTGCATCCATTGAGGCTAGACAAAGTGAATTAACCTGGCCTCCTGACAAAAGAGGTATGAGCTGATAAGATTGGAAGAGCTGTAGTTTCCATAAGCAAAGGATTCTGGAAAAGATAAGGTTACTGCCCTAGAGTCTTGGAGACTTTGAACTGATGCTTGGCTGGGCCTGGGACGGTGAGAATAAGCAGTAGAGAGAGAAAGGGAGGAGTTCACACAGCCCTCTGTCTTCTCTCTGCCCCTGGGAGCTACACGATTACACTGAGCTGTGTGGAAGGGAAAAGGATAATGTGAAACCCCAGCTCTCTGCCAAAAACTGAAGGGAGGCAGCAGTAATAGCAGAGTCTTCCATGCAACCAGGCAGATAATTTAGCTCTTCTATGGCCAAATCCTGCTTCCTTTCCTCCTGCCTTCCCATCTCCTCTTTCTCATCCTGTGTCATCCTGCTCCACCCTAGGAACCTGCATGGGGTCCTAGCAGACCATCTCTGCCATTTCACCATCACAGGGGTTTACATGGGGGCTACACCCAGAAAATGCACGGTCCCTGTCAAATGCACCTAACTTCTACCTCATTTGTACCCTAACCTTCTGAGAGAATAACTGGACCGTAAAAGTTGTTCTTGGGTTTGGTCCTCAACTTCAGTGGCCTGGCTATGCTTTTGTTGTGCTCTGGAGGTTTGAATTAAAAATGTGGCTCTATGGAGGAAGATTTCTTCTAGGATTTAGAGAACCTGAGCTGAAGTTGGAAGCCTGCAGTGGAGTGGGTACAGACATGACCAGTGCTTTGCAGACAAATGGGCAGTCCTAAGTACTACCCCGCAGCCCTCTAACAGGTTAACGGAACCACGGCCCTAGTCTGACCTAGTTGAAGGAAATATACAATCAGGCTTTCTGGACCTGCTGCAGTCCTGACCTAATTTTCTAAAAGAATCTCAGCAACACCAGAAAGACTCTCCCTCATTTCTCCCCCAACCTGGGAACATTTAGTGCTGAACAGAAACAGACCCTTAATCAGCAGTGTTTCCTTTGAGCTATTGCCAGCCCAACGTCCCAAGTGTCTCCTCGCGAGCCAGCTGTGTCGCTGATCCTTCTGTGCCCAAGTGGCCTGGCCACACCAGCGCCTTTCACATATACATGAGCTTTCACCCTGGTGTCTGTGCGGGTTTGTGCTCATGTATTCAGTTGGCGGTTTTGAAATCACTCTGTTCAAAATTGTGTCACCCAAGTACTTCCTGAATTTTTACTAGCACTGTTTCAGGAAGTCAAGCATGTTGATGTTTACTCAAAGTGCCTTTTTAATAAGTAACTCACACTGTTTTTCCCCTGCCCTCGTCTGGCAAAAGGCCAGCCAGACTTACCCTCGTACATCTCCAGGATGTGAACTGTGTCGCCAATCTGCAAGGAGAGCTCCACATCTTGAGAAGCGTTGTAGTTATAGATCACTGGAAATGAGAAATAAAAAAGGCAAATTAGAATGCATGTCACTTGGCCGGGAGCAGTGGCTCACGCCTATAATCTCAGCATTTTGGGAGGGCGAGGTGGGTGGATCATGAGGTCAGGAGTTCAAGACCAGCCTGGCCAAGATGGTGAAACCCCATCTCTACTAAAAATACAAAAATCAGCTGGGCGTGGTGGCAGACGCCTATAATCCCAGCTACTTGGGAGGCTGAGGAAGGAGAATTGCTTGAACCTGGGTAGCAGAGATTGCAGGGAGCCAAGATTACGCCACTGCACTCCAGCCTGGGTGATAAAATGAGACTCCATCTCAAAAAAAAAAAGAATACATGTCACTAAAGATACATGCAGGGGTTAGTGAACAATTCGATCAACAAACAACTCTCTATTTAATAATTTCATGTGAATTAACCATTGTAAAGCAGAGAATGGATCCTCATTTCCCCCATCCAACAAATATTGATCAATTGCCTGCTACATATCACGAACTGTGTTAGAGACCAGTGATAGAGGGGCAAATCACATCAACATGGCCCTGTCCCCAAGGAACTTAACAGTCTAGTAGAAGGAAGAAAGATATCAAATATATAATCACAGAAATAACTAGTTAAAGTTGTGATAAGTGTTAGGAAAGAAACAATCAGGTTACAATGAGAATACATTGTGGGATTCTGTTGGTCAGTGCCCTTGTTCATCAGACAACAGCCAGCCTGCAAGAACACAGAACTAATGATCTCTAGGACACAGGCGAGCCATGTCCCAGCTTCCATAACACAGTATCTGATGGCAAAAGGCCACCTGTGAGGCCCATCCACCCTCCAGTGACAAACTGACACAGGGCACGGTGCAGGGACGGTGCCTGGCCCCAGCCCAAGGCACCCTGGGCAACTGGGTTTACCGCAGCACTTCCTAGTCAAGGTGACCTCAGCCACCCCAGTCCTTAGAACTGGCAACGGCTGGGCCAGGTTGTGAAAAACGACAGACTAACTCATAACTCAAAAAAAGAAGACAACCCAATTTTAAGACAGGCCAGAGCTTTGAACAGATATTTTGCCAAAAAGTATGTATGAATAGCTAACAGGCACATGAAGAGATGTTCGACACTATTAGTCATGGGGAAATACCGATTAAAACCACAGTGAAATACCACTCCACACCCACTAGAATGACTGTGATAAAGGAAAAAGAAAAGGCAGACAAATGGCAAGAATGTGGAGAAACTAGAACTCTCCTGTATTGCTGGTAGGAATGTAAAATGGTACAGCCCCTTCTGAAAACAGTTGGGCAACTTCTCAAAAGTTAACCATAAATTTACCATAGGTCCTAGCAATCCATTCCTAGGTAACTACAAAGACAAATGAAGCCATGTGTCTACATAAGAACCTTATGTGAATGTTCAGAGCTGTGGTGGTGGGCTGTAAAGGTGCCCCCCACAAAATAAATCCACATCAAATCCCTGGAACCTGTGTATGTTACCCTGTAAGGCAAAAGAATTGATTAAGGATTTTTTTTTTAATTATACTTTAAGCTCTGGGATACATGTGCAGAACGTGCAGGTTTGTTACGTAGGTATACACGTGCCATGGTGGTTTGCTGAACCTATCAACCCATCATCTACATTAGGTATTTCTCCTAATGCTATCCCTCCCCTAGGCCCCCAGCCCCCGACAGGACCCGGTGTGTGATGTTCCCCTCCCTGTGTCCCTGTGTTCTCATTGTTCAATTCCCACTTATGAGTGAGAACATGTGGTGTTTGATTTTCTGTTCCTGTGTTACTTTGCTGAGAATGATGGTTTCCAGCTTCATCCATGTCCCTGCAAAGGACATGAACTCATCCTTTTTTATGGCTGCATAGTATTCCATGGTGTATATGTGTCACATCTTCTTTATCCAGTCTATCATTGATGGGCAGTTGGGTTGGTTCCAAGTCTTTCCTATTGTGAATAGTGCTGCAATAAACACACATGTGCATGTGTCTTTATAGTAGCATGATTTATAATTCTTTGGGTATATACCAAATAATGGGATTGCTGGATCAAATGGTATTTCTGGTTCTAGATCCTTGAGGAATCACCACACTGTCTTCCACAATAGTTGAACTAATTTACACTCCCACCAACAGTGTAAAAACATTTATATTTCTCCACATCCTCTCCAGCATCTGTTGTTTCCTGACTTTTTTTTTTTTTTTTTTTTTTGAGACAGAGTCTCTCTCTGTTGCCCAGGCTGGAGTGCAGTGGCACAATCTTGGCTCACTGCAACCTCCAACTCCCGGGTTCACACCATTCTCCTGCTTCAGCCTCCCCAGTAGCTGGGACTACAGATGCCCACCACCACGTCTGGCTGATTTTTTTTTGCATTTTTAGTAGAGATGGGGGTCTCACCATGTTAGCCAGGATGGTCTCGATCTCCTGACCTCGTGATCCACCTCAGCCTCCCAAAGTGCTGGGATTACAGGAATGAGCCACCACGCCTGGCCTCCTGACTTTTTAATGATCGCCATTCTAACTGGCGTGAGATGGTATCTCACTGTGGTTTTTATTTGCATTTTTCTAATGGCCAGTGACAAGAATTTTGAGAGGAGTTGTCTTCCCTGAATTATCAGGGTGGCCTTAAATGCAATCATATATATCTTTACAAAAGAGAAAGAGAGAGAGCTGAGAGGACACACTGGAGAGAAGATGATGTGCAGATGGAGGTTGAGATTGAACTGATGTGACCGGAAGTCCGCGAAGGCCAGTATCCACCAGAAGCTGGAAGAAGCAAGGAATGGAATCTCCCCGAGGGCCTCCAGAGGGAGCACAGCCCTGTTTGCACCTTGACTCCCTAACTCCCATCTCCAGAACTGTGAGAGAATAAACCCCTACTGTCTTAAGACATCAAGTGTATAATTTGTCACAGCAGCCACTGAAATCCACTACAGTAGCATTATTCACAATAGCCCAAAAAAGTGGAAATAATTTCTTAACTGATGGAAGGATACATGAAGTATGGTATATCCATGCAATGGAATACTATGCAGCAATGAAAAGAAATGGAATACAGACACATACTACAATGTGAATGAACCTCAAAACATTACACTAAAGGAAAGCAGCCAGATGCAAAAGACCACACAGTTTATGATACCATGTATTCAAAATGTCCAGAATTAAGCAAATCTATCAAAGGCAGTATAGGAGATTATTGGTTCCTGGGGCTGTGAGGAGGGAATGGTGATTGACCACAAAAGGCCCTAAGGAGCTTCTTGGGGAGGTGAAAACATCCTAAAACTGGGTTGTGGTGATATTTACACAACTCTGTAAATTTACTAAAAATCATTAAATTATATGCTTAAAATGGGTGGATTTTATGGTATGTAAAATACACTTGACAGAAGCTGGATTTTTTTTTAAGTAGATTTACTTCTTACCCTCAACTCTACTGATGAGGGAACTACATCTTTCCAGGAAAAAAGAACCCCCTTAGAGATTCAGCCCTAGCCATGGACTTGACAATTCAAGGAACCCATAAGGCTCCCATCTCTGCAGGCCTGATGAGTGACCATCCACACTGATGAATGGATAGTCACTCAATCCATCAGTATATCCCACAAGGAAGAAAGGTGTCCCTGACATTGCCCGTGGCAGGTCTTCCCGGCTCTTCCCAGCTCTTCCCTGAGCCTGCAGTGCACCGTGCACCTGCAGCTTGGCTGATATCACAAGTCAACCTATCAGTGAGCAGGGAGGAGCACATGTCCAGCCACCCATTTTCCAGTGGCCTCTCCTTGATGAAGGAAGTCATCCAAGTAGAGCTCTCCTGCACTACTGGCACAGAAGCCTGGACAAAGTATGTTGGAATTTATTTTACTATTGAGCTTATGGACTAGGCTATGAATTCACAACCAGGATTGGCTGGTGACACAGGTTAGGAGAAATCGCACGCGATTCAGAAGTACGAGTAATTCTCAATTCCTAGACCTGCTCATAGATCACTGGGCCACCGCTGCCATTCCACTGGAGTTCAACTCCTTCATTGGTCTGCTGGTTTACA
This sequence comes from Chlorocebus sabaeus, assembly GCF_047675955.1. Lineage (NCBI taxonomy): Eukaryota > Metazoa > Chordata > Mammalia > Primates > Cercopithecidae > Chlorocebus > Chlorocebus sabaeus. The sequence continues at coordinate 24,835,543 of NC_132911.1, read as the reverse complement.
CGCATGCTCTGCCTGCTAGTCTGGTAGACCTCACATCCTTGATATCTCCTAGTCCCTATTCATGGCCTTGTACTGAAACGGTCCCTTCCATTGACCCCCTTCTCAAATGAAAACAGGAAGTAGTGAGGTCACTGAGTCACAATGCATTGTGTAATGACCAAGCTTCACCTCTTCCTGGTTCCGGTCATTAGAAAAGTAAGCAGAAGCTCTCAAAGGCAGTACCTTGCTCTGGAAGCTCTAAACACAAACACCTACCAAGGACTGCTGGAAACACACACACACACACACACCAAAGACTGATTTGTTTGCTTAAAACCTAGATCTCTAAGCCTGACTCAAAACACCTCCAAAATTGTCCCAGCCCGTAATTATCTATCTTTGTCTCCATCTGCGAAATTCCAACCTACTCTCCAGTGAAGACTCATATGTTCTCCCCTAAATTCTGAGCTCAGTCCATGGTTTGTTTCTGCCTAGAACAAGGGCCTGTCTTGACTTCTTAACGATCCAAATTTCGCATCCACAATTCAATTCAACAAATGGTTACTAGCTCCCGATTACCTGCGTGGATTGCCTTCTTCTCTGACATTTCACAACAATTTTCCCTTCCAGCGCAGCTTGTTGGGTTTTTAATCGCAGACAATCTTGTGTAATTGTCTACCATCAATTAGAAGGAAACCCCTATGATTGGGGCCCTCATTACACATTACTTTTGTGTCTTTCTCATTACAAGGCACAGGCTTAGTCCCAAAGAAAGTACTCAAGGTATAATAATGACTTCAGAAAAGAATATATTTAAAAAGCACATATTTTTATTCTTTCTATAAAATCCATCAAAAAGTTCAGTTATTCACCACTTCTTCCCCAAACTCAAACACACTTCTGCTTTCTTCCAGAGCAGAGGCTGTGGTTTCCCATCACTCAAGAAAGGGTTACTAAAATCACTTCTCCACCCATTTGGTTTATCACAAGAGAGAATCTGCCTCTCCAACCTAAGCTTTCAAAGAGATTAATGTTAGAAACACATCCCTTCAACAACGCCTTTCACTGGAGTGAAAAGGCACCGCATAGAGGATGTTTGTACAATCTGTTTCATGTCTCTGGGCAAAAGCACAAACAAGATTTCCAATCACTTACAGCCATCATCTATTCATTCCAACTCTTGGCTTTGGTAGTATGCCCTCCATATCTTAACATACCTCATATTTCCAGTGTATTTTATAGTTCACTTTCATATATATCTTAGTAACTGTATAGAGTGGATGCCAGGTGTCACATTATTTAATGAGGAAGCTGAGACTCAGAAGGGTTAAACCCAGCTTGCAAGCAGCAAAGCTGTTATAAAGGTGGTCTATTCATCGCATTTGACCAAGCCAGTCCATAATGGTGAAGATATGCCCTGGAATAGCCCAGAAACAAAGAGAAGAGCCTAGATTTCTCTCTTTAAATGACCATCCTACTTCCCAAACCAAGCTTTCTCATACACATCAGTGACTGATGATCACATTGTCTGCTAGTCTGATGCTATTTCAAGAATGAGAATACAACTAATGCACTTGGTGGGCCTATAGTTTCTTTCTAGAACATGAATACCTGTTATAGAGAAAGCTACAGAAATGGGAAACAATGAAAAACTTCAGGGTAAGCAAAACAGATTCAAGACTCAACTTTACCGCTTACACAATGCATGACCTTGAATGAGCTACTAAGTCTGGGCCTCAGTTTCTTATCTGTAAAGCAGGATTGGCTTTAAAGATCCCTCTGGCTCTAATGTCTTCTGATTCATGGGGTAATGAGAAGAGGCAAAAGAAACAAGTGCCATTTTTGAACCGGCAGGCACCACCACAAACTCTTGTTTTGACTGAGGAAATTAAACAAGAACCGGGAGTTGCTGTACATACGTTGCCTCGCTGGCAGCCATGAACTGCATTGGGAAAGACAAATTGCTGGAATTCTTCCCTAAGCAGCTTACTGTTTATAACAGGAAAGTATAATTTTGCAGAGCCAAGTAGACAAGACAAAATAGTTTGCATTTTACTGAATCCTTGATTTGGCTCTTTCTTTTAAACCAGGCTTACAAGAGAGAAGAAAACTGAAGTCCTGGGATTATGCAATAAGAAACCAACAGAACAGACTTACTGGCTGCAAACTGAGTGATCAGTTTTGACAATGAAAAGTCTGTAGCTAGTAAGTAAACTTTTTTTATTTTTATTATTTTTTTGAGACAGGGACTCACTCTATCAACCAGGCCAGAGTACAGTGGCGCAATCATGGGTCACTGTAGCCTTGACCTCCCCAGGCTCTGGTGATCCTCCTGCCTCATTCCCCCAAGTACCTAGGACTATAGGCATGTGCCACCACACCTGGCTAATTTTTTTATTTTTTTTTTGTAGAGATGAAGTTTCACCATGTTGGCCAGGCAGGTCTTGAACTCCTGGACTCATGTGATCCACCCACCTTGGCCTCCCAAAGTGCTGAGATTACAGGCATGGGACACCCAGCCCTGCCAAGTAATGAACATTTCTAATGAATGAGATTATTTCATGAATCCTCAAATTACAATCCCCTGAAGAACGGCCACAACATTATATTTTTTATTGGTCACCTGATAGAATTTACAAAAGAAAGATCCAGCAAACACAAAATGAGATCCCAATTGGAGGCGTATATCATTCATAATATTCCAAAGAAGATTATGGCCAGGCGCAGTGGCTAATGCCTGTAATCCCAGAATTTTGGGAGGCTGAGAGGCAGGTGGATAACTTGAGGTCAAGAGTTTGAGACCAGTCTGGCCAACATGGTAAAACCTCATCTCTACTAAAAATACAAAAAAAAAAAAAAAAAATTAGCTGGGCGTGGTAGTGCATGCCTGTAATCCCACCTACTCAGAAGACCGAAGCAGGAGAATCGCTGGAACCTGGGAGGCAGAGCTTGCAGTGAGCCAGCATCGCACCACTGCACTCCAGCCCGGGCAACAGAGTGAGACTCTGTTTCAAAAAAAAAAAAAAAAAAAAGATGGTTACAATTCTTCTTTTCCATTACGATCTTGGTTGTGCCTAGATTCAGATATGCATTCTATAAAAACTAAAGAGGCACAACTCATTTTTGATCTTCATCTTGGCTTTCCTGCAGTGATATCCTAGAAGGCCAGATTTCATTTTCTTGTGCTCTTTAATTACACTGTACTATAAGGACTAGAAAATCATATTCAATAATAGGTATAACACCAAGAAGTCAAATCTGTGGTTTTAGGCTGATAATTATAAGTAGGTTCCAAATCGGTCTTTCTACGATGAGATGACCATCACGCCATCTCTCTGTTCAGATCGATCCAGGACAGGGGCTATCAGGTTAGGACATCAGTTCTCTTTCTCACCAACAGCACTCCATAAGAGCAAGCTCTCACAGGATTCTTAACTTCATTTTCTAGACAGTTTAGGAGAACAGAGAATTTCATAATCAATGCATTGATTACTATTTAGAAATCTCTATCTTGGCTGGGTGCAGTGGCTCATGTCTGTAATTCCAGCACTTTGGGAGGCCGAGGCAGATGGATCACTTGAGGCCAGGAGTTCAAGACCAGCCTGGTCAACATGGTAAAACCCAGTATCTACTAAAAATATAAAAATTAGACAGGCATGGCAGCACGCACCTGTAATCCAAGCTACTTGGGAGGCTGAGGCACAAGAATCGCTTGAACCCAGAAGGCGGAGGTTGCAGTGAGCTGAGATCACACCACTGCCTTCCAGCCTGTGTGACAGTGAGACTCTGTTTCAAAAAAAAAAAAAAGAAAAGAAAAAAATCTCTATCTTGAAGATTATATATATTTGTGAAGGGAATAGGTAAATATCTTGAACTGAAGGGACATTTCTCAGATATAAACTCAAATATTGTTTCTTGATTGCCTCACTGGCAGTAAGGGATGACTTAGAAGCCACCTCATTTACATGAATATGGGATTAAATTTACATGAAATGCTTACAGCAGGAAAGCAGAAACAAGGCAATTCGAAATTACAGAACAAGGGCCCAGCATAGTGGCTCACGCCTGTAATCCCAGCATTTTGGGAGGCTAAGTAGGAAGATTGCTTGACCTCAGGAGTTCGAGCCCAGCCTGGGCAACATAGGGAGACCCTGTCTCAAAAAATAATAAAAATCAACCAGGCATAATGGTGTGTGCCTATGGTCCCAGCTACCCGAGAGGGTGAGGTGGGAGGATTGCTTGAGCCCGGGAGGTCCAGGCTACAGTGAGCTGAGATTGTACCACTGCACTACCTAGGTGACAGCAAGACCCAGTCTCAAACAAACAAACAAACACAAAATTACAGAACAAAAAGTCTGAGGTGTATAATCATGAGTTTTTTCCCACAGCTTCCTCATCTGAAAAAGGGAGGCAACAGTACATTCTTCCTATGGTTTTGTGAAGCCCCAAAAGGAGAATTTGCGCAGGGCCAAAATGATGACTAACACCTGGCAGACAGTGAGTAAAGGGCAGTCTCCTCCCCTCCACTCCTTCCCCTTTCTTGCCCTGTCCAGCTTCCTATTCAGGACATGGAGACAGCTACATCCTCAAAGATGGACACTACCCTCTCATCAATAAACCAGTGGGAGTCGGTCAATGAAAACAGTGAATCAGGAAGGACTGGAGAGGAGAGGTCACAGAACAAATCAGCCTCAATGGTTCTTCCAAGGCAACAGTTGACGGACAATGAAATACAGGTGTCCTTGATTAGAGCAAAGCCATTGTATTGCAGGCAGCTAAATCCAGAGCTCCTCTAAGAAGCAGCATCAGGCGCAGGGAATATTTTAATGTATTCTCCATTTCTTGCTCTCCCTTCCAAGCATCTCTGCAACAATTCAATGAGGAACCAGGGTATTATTCAGAATACTAAAGATGGCCTTGGCCATGTACTCACTACAGGACCCTCAGGCTGTATATAATATCAAAGGTACACATGCTAATGTTATTCATGCCTATAGTTCTATTAGCCTCCATTTTTCTCAATGAGTGTCTTCCTTATTAAGCAAAATAGGAAAAAGTAAAACAGAAAAAAATCTGACAACAACTCTTGCAGGGCTTTAAGGAAAATAGCTCACTACCCAGCCCAGAACATCTTTTCCAAAGCAAATAAAGTCTTCTGATCAGGTTCTTCTTGGTACACATCCTTATTAAACCAAAGGTGAACAGATCTAAATTAAGAGGGTCACATCTAAGACTCTGTTGAGCTAAGACTCTGTTACAGACAGAAATCATCACTGAAGAATAGAGAATCTGAAGATAAATGCCAGAGGTTACCGTGGAATCTAGAAAAAGCACTTTTAAATGATAGTCGAGGATGTCACCAATTATTTTCACCATATCTACATGAATGAGACAAACACATTTCACTGAGAAAAGTAATGATCCCCAAACAGGCTACAAAAGTCTTTACTTTGACAATAGCAACCTAAAAATGCAAGTACAATAGCAGCTTCCAGCCCTGGGCCAGTCTGAGGACAAGCTCTTACTTGACTCCTTTAACCTCTGGATCCTACTCAGGAGGATTTTAGAATTGAATCTCAACTTCTTGGGTATTTATACATGCCAGAATCACACCCTACTTAAATTGCAGTGAGGAAACAGAAGAATAGGACATGTGTCCGTACACATGTGTGTGAAGTTCAAAGTGACAGACCTGATGTGATTATTTCACATGTCTGCATCAAAACATCTCTTATGGCTGGGCGTGGTGGCTCATGCCTGTAATTCCAGCACTTTAGGAGGCCAAGACAGGCGGATCATGAGGTCAGGAGATCGAGACCATCCTGGCTAACATGGTGAAACCCTATCTCTACTAAACATACCACAAAAAGAAAAAGTTGGCTGGGTATGGGGGCAGATGCTGTAGTCCCAGCTACTTGGGAGGCTGAGGCAGGAGAATGGCGTGAACCCGGGAGGCGGAGCTTGCAGTGAGGCGGAGCTTGCAGTGAGCCGGCCACTGTACTCCAGCCTGGGGGACACAGCGAGACTCCATCTCAAAAAACAAAACCAAATAAACAAACAAACAAACAAAAAAACACCATCTAATGTACCCCATAAATATATACACCTACTATGTACTTATAAAAATTAAAAACAAAACAAAATTTTTTAAAAAGTGAAGCACTAAAAAATAACTACAATTTTAAAAAGGAAAGAAAAGTAATAGACCAAGGTGAACAAAATTATAGCTGTGCCATTGAAGATATTTTCCATGATGTGGCCAAAAAAACTACCATCCCGAACTTTAGGGCAAGTGATTCAATCTTCGCAGGCTTCTGTTCCCTCATCAGTAAAGCGAGCTTGTGTTTGACCTAACTCTTCTGGTTAAGAATAAAACGAGAAGAAACAAAAACAAGCAATTATTGCTTATGTCTTTGGAACCAAGATCTTTCAGCAGCAAAGACAAGTACACAATCAAAAAAGTTAACTGATTCTGGGACGATGTGGGTTGGAAATATCAGTTTGAATTTGAGATTTTTTCTACCTAAAAAATACATATTTCGGCCGGGCGCGGTGGCTTAAGCCTGTAATCCCAGCACTTTGGGAGGCCAAGATGGGTGGATCACAAGGTCAGGAGATCGAGGCCATGCTGGCTAACACGGTGAAATCCCGTCTCTACTAAAAATACAAAAAACTAGCTGGAAGTGGTGGCGGTACCTGTAGTCCCAGCTACTCGGGAGCCTGAGGCAGGAGAATGGCCTAAACCCGGGAGGCGGAGCTTGCAGTGAGCTGAGATCCGGCCACTGCACTCCAACCTGGGAGACAGAGCGAGACTCCGTCTCAAAAAAAAAAAAAAAAAAAAAAAAAAAAAACATATTTCAATTCTACTTGTTGTCCAGGTGGACCAGGGAACCAACCCATCAGGGATCAGATGAATTATCCTGCTTTAAGCATTAAAAACCGGGCAAAATATATACGACACGTTGGTTTTCAGACACTGAACAGCAGGCAATGTGGGGAGTGACACCTGAGAGGAGAGAAACAGATGAATGAAGTCTACACCTGCCTGCACTTACTGCTGAAACAGGGTTTCCAGGCTATTGTGCAGGCAGCCAGTGGTCACTCTGAGACCAGGAAAGAGAGTGGAGAATTCAGGGGGGTCAAGGTGGCTAGAATGTGCAGGGCAGAGAACCAGAGAGAAGAGGGCTGCTCAGAGAGAGTGCTAGAGATGTGTAGAAGGTTCCCCGAGTCTTTCGCTGATTACTGGTCAGTGCATGCGTGTGAAAATACCCGAGGCTAAGAAAAAAATCACTGGGAAAGAGCAAGAGGCATTGTTCCCAACCCACACACATGGATGAGAACAGCTTACAGATCTCACAACCAGAGCAGAGAAAGCTTGGAATATGAGGGTACTGGGCTGAGAGATCAGAAGGATACTGAGTACTCGGCAGTGCAGTGTTATGGACTGAATGTTTGTCTCCTGTCCCCCTAAGTGTTTATGTTGAAATCTATGCCCATGGTATTAGGTATCAGGAGGTGGGCTTTTGGGAGGTAATTAAGTCATGAGGGTGGAGCTCTCAGGAATGGGATTAGTGCCCTTACAAAAGACCCCAGAGAGCTCACTTGCCCTTTTTGCACCAGGCGAGGAGACAGTGATAAGTTGGCAGCCTGCAAACCAGAAGATGGTCCTCACCAGAACCTGACAATGCTGGAACCTTGACCTTGGACTTCCAGCTGCCAAAACTGTGAGAAATGTATTTCTGTTGTTTATTAGCCACCCAGTCTATGAGACTTTGTTATGGCGCCCCAAACAGACTTAGACATGTAGCCAAACTGGCCCCAGAATAAAGGCTGTGTTGGTCCTGCATAACAAAGCTTAAATGCAAACCTTGAATAAATTTCCCAATAACTAGCTAAGCCTTGTTCTGCACTGCCTTGCATCTGCATTGAAGAACAAGGCTCAAACTACCAAGAGGATTAAATTCACGTCTGACATCTGGTTCAAGATTACCAAGCAGCCAAAGAAGAAGAAAAATATTATTCATAGTTAGGAGAAAAGAGACTTTCAGAAAAAGACTCAGAAATGACATAGATCAGGCAACAAACAAGTCCCAAATAATTTAAAAGGATGAAAATCATACAAAGCATTTTCTTTGACTACAATCGAATTGAATTATCAATTAGTATCAGAAAGATACTTAGGAACTCTCAAAATATTTGAAAACTAAACACACACCTCTAAATAACCTGAGGAACATTCCAATATCAACGTCACCCAACATATGATGAAAAAAGGAAAACAATATGATCATCTCAATAGACACAGAAAAGGCATTTGGTAAAATCTGATCTCTATTCATAATAAAAATCTGTCAGCAAAGTAGAGAAAAAAACCCATGATACGTATATAGCAAACACCATAATGAACTGTTAAATATTAAATGTGCTCCCCTAATACCAGGTACAAGGCAAGGATATCTGCTTGAATCACTCTATTTCACATTTTAAGGGTGGGTCTAGCTAGTGCAATAAGGTAAGAAAAAGAAATAAAAGGCATGTTAATTAGAAAGGATAACACAAAATTGTGTTTATGAGCAAATACCATGATCATCTATATAGAAAATCTTAAGGCATTCGCAAAAAAAAAAAAGTTACTACAACTAATATGTGAGTTTTTAGGGAGGTTTTAGGGCCCAATTTTTTTGCTCAATGTATAAGAATCCATTGCATTTCTCTATACTACAACAAACAATATGAAATTGCTTGGTTAGGATAAAAAGTGCATTTCTTCCCATGAAGTGCAGGTGTAGTAATCTGAAGACTACTGCCCCAGAGAAACACTTGCACAAGTGTACCAGGAAATACGTACAAGAAAGTTCACGGAAGCACTGTGTGTGACAGCCCTTTGAAACGGGAATCACCTACCATGTCCACGGAAAGAAAAACGGATAAATAAATTATGGCATATTCAGATAGAGAATTCTATATGGCAGGGAAAAGGAGTGCAGGCATGACACTAACAGAATGTAGAGCAAATTAAAATATTATATAAAAATATACACAGGATGATGCCTTTACATACAATACCAAATCTTACAAAACTAAGTGAACTGATTTTGCATATACATATGTGTATGTATGATAAAACTACAGAAAAAAAAGGAGGAACTGAAACACACTAATCTGAGGATATGTTTACATCCAGGGTGGGGTCAAGCTGTCAGAAATTAGGGAAGAGCAAGAGTATAGGATTAACATACTGAGAATCATGTTTTTGCAATTCATTTGACAGAGATATGTAGGTACTTTTATTACTGTTTTTATTCATACTCTTCACAAATGGCGTAAATTTTTTTTTTTTTTTTTTTGAGATGGAGTCTCACACCATCGCCCAGGCTAGAGTGCAGTGGTGCCATCTTGGCTCAATGCAACCTCCCCTACTCAGGTTCAAGTGATTCTCCTGCCTCAGCCTCCCAAGTAGCTGGGATTACAGGTATGTACCACCACGCCTGGTTAATTTTTGCATTTTTAGTAGAGACAGAGTTTCACCATGTTGGCCAGGCTGGTCTCGAACTCCTGGTCTCAAGCAATCCTCCCAGTTTGGCCTCCCAAAGTGCTGGGGTTACAGGCATGAGCCACCATGCCCAGCCTGGTATAAATATTCTTTATGCATTCAGTGTTTAATTAAAACAACAAAAACCAGTTAGATATTTATATATGTATGCAGGGGAGGATCACAATGACAAAAGAAAACCTGTTTACATAACTGATGGCATAAACCTACCTACGGGTATTATTTCAGTGGTTCGCAACATTTAGCACACATCAGAATTACGTGAGAGGCTTGCTCCAACACAGGCTGCAAGGTCCCAAACCTAGTTTCTGACTCAGTAGGTTGGAAATAAGGCCCAACAATGTGTGTTTGTAGCACATTCCCAGATATCACTGGTGCTCCTGCTTCAGAGATGACATTGTAAAACCCCTGCATTACTATATGTGAGCCCCATGCAAACCAGCAGAGAAGAAAGAGCTCATGGTCCTCATTTTACAAATAAAGAAACATAATCTCTGAGAGATTAAGAGGTCTGCAGTATTACATAATATTTAATCACACCAGCTCTGGACTCAGACTGTTTATATCCAACCCTGGCTCTATCCTTGCTGATTCTTATTGAAGGTAATTCTAGATCCAATTGCAGTTTTCACTTATAAGAAAACTATGACCTGAATAAAGTAGCTTGCTTAAAATCATACAGAGAATCAGAAGTAGTCTAGGATAAGCAAGCTGGAACCATTTTTTTCAAGGGCCACATTAGTGATCTTTATAATAAATTTTACCCTGTATTAAAGTATACTTTTAAAGTAAACAATAAAAAGTTTACCTTCTTCATATATATATATATAGGCGACCAAATAAAATTTCTTTTTGAGATACAATCTTTTTGAGATGCAATCAATTCAAAGCAAAGACAGGAAAAATTCTTTTCAATCTCATTTCTTCTTCCAGTCTGAAGAAAGGTAAATCAGTATTTCCATTAATTTATTTGAGAAGAAATGAAAACTTAAATTCACCTGAACTGCACTTTTTTTTTTTTTTTTTTTTTAATGGAGTCTAGCTTTGTTGCCCAGGCTGGAGTACAGAGGCACGATCTCAGTTCACTGTAACCTCCGCCTCCCAGGTTCAAGAGGTTCTCCTGCCTCAGCTCCTGAGTATCTGGGATTATAGGTAACCACCACCATGCCCAGCTAACTTTTGTATTTTTAGTAGAGATGGGGTTTCACTGTGTTGGTCAGGCTGGTCTCGAACTCCTGACCTCAGGTGATCTGCCTGCCTCGGCCTCCCAAAGTGCTGCGATTACAGACTTAAGCCACAGCACCTGGCTCCTAGTAATTTGTTTAAGTCAAGAAACTTATGTGTGGCATTCTTTCTGGTTCTTACATCTGTGATTTTTTGTTGCCTTCAAGTTCAACTGAGTTTAAAATTCTTGCATCAAAATTTTTTTTGTTTGTTTTTTTTGGTAGACAGGAGGTCTTACTACATTGCCCAGACTGGTCCTGAACTCCTGGGCTCAAGTGATCCTCCCGTCTTGGCCTCCCCAAGTGCTGGGATTACAGGTGTGGAGACACTGTGCCTAGCTTACAATTTTTTTTTTTTGTTTAAAAGATTGAAAGAAGAACCAAGAAAACAGACAGACATCATGTTCTTGTAAGAAAAAAAGTAATCTTACAAAGAGTTCAATTCTCTAAATAAAACACAGACTAAATTAAATTCCAATTGAAATAAAAAAGGTTTTAAGAAAATGATACAAAAAAAGGGTAATAAAATGTATCTGGAAGAATAAACGTGTGAAAAAAGTTAAAAAAATAATTTAAAATAGCTTGAAAATGAAAAATTAAAGGGAGACTTGCCTCAGCATATTTATGTCAGGTTACCACTGCCATAGCAACACCTGGAAGTTACTGCCCGTTTCCATGGCAACAACCCAATGACCCAGAAGCTGCAACCCTTTTTCTAGAAATTACTGCATACTCTGACCCTTAATTTGTCTACTCCTCAAAGTGGTATAAATATGACTACAGAACCAGAGCTGCCACTGTGGGCACACGGCCTGTGGGGTAGCCACAAGTAACAGTCCCTCTGCCACAGCTGTACACTGCCACTTCAATCAAAGTTACTGTTTAACACCACTGGCTTGTCCTTGAATTCCATCCTGAGTGAAGTCAAGAACCCCCCCAGGTTAAGCCCCAATTTGGGGACGCACCTGCCCTGCATCACGTATGGGTATTAAATTGGACAGTTACTGATAAAATTGCCATAATTTTTCCTAAGTGGAGCAAAACTATGCTGAAATATCTTAGTATATTATGTTCTATTTTCATTAAATAATTAAATGTGTGTTTCAAAAACACAGAAAATGGCCAGGCATGGTGGCACACATTTGTAATCCCAGCACTTTGGGAAGCCAAGGCAGGCGGAGCACTTGGGCCCAGGAGTTTGAGACCAGCCCGAGCAACACGGAAAAAGCCCATCTCTACAAAAAATTAGCCAGGTGTGGTGGTGCACGTCTGCGGTCCCAGCTACTCAGGAGGCTGAGGTAGGAGGATCACTGGAGCCTGGCAGGTGGAGGCTGCAGTGAGCCATGATCCTGCTACTGCACTCCAGCCTGGGCGACAGAGTGAGACCCTGTCTCAAAAAACAAACAACAACAACAACAACAACAACAAAGCACAGAAAAACATCTTCATGTCCATACTATAAATTATTAATGGATGCTGAGAAAACTAGAGAAAGTATTATCTAATACTTTATAGTTTGCTTGATTTGTCATTAAACACAATGAAACATACAAATACATACACACACCAGATTATATGTAGTAGATTTAAATAGGATTAGAACCTCACTTGGACTTTTTAAAATAACTAACAAACGATTTAAAAGTTCATAAGAAGGAAAAAGTATCTGAGAGTTGACAACATTTTGAGAAAGGAAAAATGGCAAGGGATTTTGCTCCCAAGACATTAGAACTTTCTATAAGGTTTACATACCCAAAGCAATCTAGCACTGACACAGAAATAAAAAACAAAAAAAAAAAATCACTGGAATCAAATTAGAAAATATCCAAAATGCATATATTATGTATTTTAATTTCGTGGAAAAAATGATTTAATAAACACCATGGGTATAACTGGCTACTCACTTGAAAAAACAAAAATCAGACTCCGTATCTTCTATCACATTCAAAAAAAAATGCAAGTAATAAATTTATAAAAGCTACTCAACTTCCTAACTTCATGTATGAAAGATCACAGCAAGGCATTTTCCACCTGCAGATTACAATATATGGCCCTCATGGGAGGTCAGCAGTCAGGCTTCTCACCAAGTGTGATGTGAACGTGAGCTGCTCTGGACTTTTTGGAAAATAATCCGGCACTACTCTTGACCTACCAATACTTTTTGAAATTCGGCCTAAGTCAGAACCACCACAATAAAAAGGTAATATGAATAAGGCTGTTTATTGCGACACTGTTTGTAGTGGCAACAAAACTGGAAATAACCTGAAGGTTCAGAAAAAGGAAACATGAAATAAATCATAGTACACACATCCCATAGATAACTAATTAGTCACCTTCTAAAGGAAAGTGAGTCAGATCTGTATTTGCTGACCTGGAAAGATGTCCATGGTATGGATTTAAAACGTGGGGGCGCTGGGCGCGGTGGCTCACGCCTGTAATCCCAGCACTTTGGGAGGCCGAGGCGGGCGGACCACGACGTCAGGAGACGGAGACCATCCTGGCTAACACAGTGAAACCCCATCTCTACTAAAAATACCAAAAATTAGCTGCGCGTGGTGGCCGGCGCCTGCAGTCCCAGCTACTCGGGAGGCTGAGGCAGGAGAATGGCGCGAACCCGGGAGGCGGAGCTTGCAGTGAGCCGAGATCGCGCCACTGCTCTCCAGCCTGGGAGGCAGAGCGAGACTCTGTCTCAAAAAATAAAAAATAAAAATAAAAAAACCGGGGGGAAGGTCAGGCATGGTAGCTTGTGCCTGTAATCCCAGGCCTAGGTGGGCAGATCACCTGAGGTCAGGATTTTGAGACCAGCCTGGCCAACATGGGGAAACCCTGTTTCTACTAAAAATAGAAAAAATTAGCTGGGCGTGGTGGCACGAGCCTATAATCCCAGCTACTCAGGAGGCTGAGGCAAGAAAATCACTTGAACCTGGGAGATGGAAGCTACAGTGAGCCAAGATCATGCCACCTGCACTCCAGCCTGGGTGACAGAGTAAGACTCTGTCCAAAAACAAAAAAATGGTGGGAGAGAAGGAAGTTGCTGACTAATGTATGCAATACGATCCTTTAAAAAATTTTAAAAGTAAACAGGAAGTAAAAAGCAGCCTATACACACATTTGGCAGGTATAAGCATTAAGACTAGTGTGAAGGACACATACTACCCTCTTTTTAAATTTTATTTTACTTTTTTCTTAATTTATTTGTATGTGTATCTCTGTTTTGTTTTAACTGATATTCAATTTTTCTTGATTTTACCTACTAAATGACTTCAGTATTTTTTCTTAATTTTTAATTGTTGTAAAATAAACATAGCATAACATTTAGCATCTTAAAGCATTTTCAATTGTACAGTTCAGTAGTGTTAAGTATAATCATATTGTAGTGCAACCAACCTCCAGAACTCTTTCATCTTGCAAAACTGTAACTTAAACTCATTCAGCAATAACTCCCCATTCACTCTCCAGAATCCCACCTCCTGGTAACTCCCTTTTTACTTTCGGTCTCTATAAATCTGACTACTCTAGGGACCTTATATAAGTAGAATCACACAGTATCTTTTTGTCTGGTTTATTTCACTTACCATAATGTCCTCAAGGTTCATCCATGTTGTACATTTGTCAGAATTCCCTTTTTTTTTTTTGGGAGACGGAGTCTCGCTCTATCGCGCAGGCTGGAGTGCAGTGACGAGATCTCGGCTCACTGCAACCTCCGCCTCCTGGGTTCAAGTGATTCTCCTACCTCAGCCTCCTGAGTAGCTGGGACTACAGGCGCAGGTCACCATGCCCAGCTCCTTTTTGTAATTTTAGTAGAGACAGGTTTTCTTTTGAGACGGAGTCTGCTCTGCCTCCCAGTATGGAGTGCAGAGGCGCAATCTCATCTTACTGCAAGTTCTGCCTCCCAGGTTCACGGCATTCCTGCCTCAGCCTCCCGAGTAGATGGGACTACAGGCGCCCGCCACCACGTCCAACTAATTTTTTCTCTTTTTAGTAGAGACAGGGGTTTCACCGTGTTAGCCAGGATAGCCTCGATCTCCCGACCTTATGATTCACCCGCCTCGGCCTCCCAAAGTGCTGGGATTACAGGCGTGAGCCACCACGGCCAAATTTCCTTCCTTTTTAAGGCTGAATAATATTCCTTTGTATGTTCAGACCACATTTTATTTCTCCATTCATCTGTACACAGACAATTTTGTTGCTTCCATGTTTTGCTATTGTGAATGGTGCTGCTATGAACATGGGTATACAAATATCTCCTCCAGACCCTGCTTTCAGTTCTTTTGGATATACTTAGAAGTGGAATTGCCGGATCACATGGTAATTCTATCTTTAATTTTGTGAGGAACTACCACAATGTTTTCCATAGGGCCTGCACCATTTTACATTCCCACCAGCAGAGCACAAGATTTCCAATTTCTCCACATCCTGGATGACCATTTATTTTGTTTTTTGTTTTTGATAACAGCCATTCTAATGAATGTGAGGTGATATTTCATTGTGGTTTTGATGTGCATTTCCATACTGCTTAGTGGTGCTGAGAATCTTTTCATATGCTCGTGGCCATTCACATATCTTCTTTGGAGTAACATCTTATCAAGTTTTTTGCCCATTTGTTAATTGAGTTATGAGGTTTTTTGATGGTTAAGCTGTAGGGCAGATGAGTTTCTTAACATCAGTCTCCTGAGAAGGGTGCCAGGGTGGCCCAGAGCAGAGGTGGGGCCAATGAACACCGTAACTTTTCCTTTATACATTTTTGTATTATTTGATTTGTTATAAAACACATGGGGGTTGCCCTTCTGGCTGTTTTTATATCTAATGTGTTATAGGAAGAAAATATGATGCCACATCTTTCAATGCAGAGAAAAGCCTCAGGCCAACCCCTATAATTTCCAGTCCATCTTCCCTCAATCATATCTATTTTAAAGAAAACCTTCTCTCCCCTAGTTGAAGTGTTCTTACTTCATTTGTACCTTTTCCAACTACAGGTTAGTAAGATTCAGAGTGACACACTTCCTTGCATTTTTTCTCATGGATATAAGAATGTCCATAATATGTGCCACATAGTGAAAAGGAGGTATTTGTTTACATACAGATAAGACAAAGAAGATTAAGGCCAGGCGCTGTGGCTCACGCCTGTAATCCCAGCACTTTGGGAGGCCAAGGTGGGTGGATCACTTGAGGCCTAGAGTTTAAGACCAGCCTGGCCAACATTTATATTCTCTACTAAAAATATAAAAATTAGCTGGGCGTGGTGGTGCCTGCCTGTAGTCTTAGCTACTCGGGCGGTTGAGGCAGAAGAATTGCTTGAACTCGGGAGGCAGAGGTTGCAGTGAGCTGAGATCACGCCACTGTGTTCCAGACTGGGCAAGACAGCAAGACTCTGTCTCAGAAAAAGAAAACAAAAAACAAAAACAAAGATTTGGAACTCAAGGATAGTATATAAATGTGGAACGCATGAAAAAAGGATAAAGTTAAAAATGCCTCATTCATTCATTCAACAAATATTAACAGAGTGCAACTTAGCCTTGTTCTCCTTGCTGGAGATACAGCAGTAAGTAAAACAGAAATTGGAGGTGACAAGTGCTGTACAAAATAGTACAAAGGGTGGTCAGGGAAACTGTTATGATGAGCCTCAGCTTTGACAGGTCATGAATTCAATGCTTCATCCATAAAGTACAGGGTCTCGCTGTTCAACAGAAATTTAATCTTAGAGAGATTTTAATAAAACTAAATAATCGTGTACCCAAAAGGACCCAAATCCATCTTAACAAGTAAATGTGTACTCAACATGTTTTTTTACAAAAGTAAGTTATTTCTCTTGACAATAATAGCAAACCATTCTTATCACTCCTCCTTATTTCATTTTTTATGCCCATTGTTGGTTGTATTAAAAATCCTGGCCAATGCCAGAAGCAGTGGCTCACACCTATAATTCCAGCATATTAGGAGGCCGAAGCAGGAGGATCACTTGAGGACAGGAGTTGGAGACCAGGCTGAGCAGCAGTGCGAGACCTCATCTCTACAAATCATTAAAAAATTAGCTGAGTGCGGTGGCACACGCCTGTAGTCCCAGATACTCAAGAGGCTGAGGTAGAAGGATCACTCAACCTGGGGTAGTCAAGGCTGCAGTGAGCCGTGACTATGCCACTTTATGCCAGCCTGGACAACAGAGCAAAAGCCTGTCAATAAATAAATAAATAAATAAATAAATAAATAAATAAAGCATTCTGGTTGGATGTGGTAGCTTGTGTCTATAATCCCAGCACTTTGGGAGGCCAAGGTGGGAGGATTACTTGAGGCCAGGAGTTCAAGACCAGCCCAGGCAATGTAGTGAGACCTTATCTCTATATTTAAAATAAGATTTCAAAATTATAAAAAAATAACCTTCACATATTACTATTCCCAATCATAAAACATTCCAGCACATGTACTTTATTT
The DNA here is from genome assembly GCF_047675955.1 of Chlorocebus sabaeus. Lineage (NCBI taxonomy): Eukaryota > Metazoa > Chordata > Mammalia > Primates > Cercopithecidae > Chlorocebus > Chlorocebus sabaeus. The sequence continues at coordinate 24,818,359 of NC_132911.1, read as the reverse complement.
ACGGCACTGAGACCCTGAATTACATATTCCCAATCTTAGCTCCCAGGGAAGCCACTGGGCTTGAGCAAGGGTGGATTAATTAGCTCCTCGGTTCCAGAACTTTCCATGGAAGCACTTCGTGGGCACCTGGGTGAGCAGTACTCCAGGTAGAGTGAGAAGCCCTTTAGGAAGGGGGTTACTTGGGGTGTCATCTGCTGGGCAGGTAGCTGACAAGGGCACCAAGCATGCCAGACACTTTGGGCAAATTTCACACACTTCGTCCTCACTGGATGATGGGAATCTGCTTGCAGGCAGGGAAATGCTGAGGACCCACAGCCTCTATGAAGGTCTCACCGAGCTGCCATGGGCCTGGTACTGGCTGAAGATGAGGACACACAGCCCAGAGCTGCCAGGAGCCCCTGCTGGCGTCAAGGAACAGGTAGAAGAAAGGGAGATTAGAAAGGAAGGAAGGAAGGATTTCTAACATGCTCTACCTAAGTGTGTTAATGTGGCAATAATTATGATTCCTGGTCTTCATCCTATCAGATTAGAGGGTAAAAGAATGAATTTAGAGATCTTCTTACTTATTCTCATGGAACTCCTGTGAAACAGCTAGAGACGGGGCATATCACGCTTTTACTCACAGCTCAGAAAATAAAGGACCATCTGAGTCAGGGGCCGGTTCGGGCCACCTGACTCCTAGGAGAGCTCTCATATCCCCCCAGCCTAGAAGTGAACATAATATGACCCGCTGAATTATATTTCCATTTATTTTAAAGGCAGGCTTTGGGAACAATTCATAAGTGATAAGGCACGGCCCTCAAGAGTATGGTCTGCCTCTCAGATCCCGTTTGAAATAATATTGGAATTATTCAAAGAAAGACAAATCCACAGCCACCTTAGAAAGCAAACCAAAGCATTAACCGTATGCCAGGACCTTGGGGAGAGTATGGTTCTATCTAATAACAGTGCAGAGTGGACCAACAGGAAGAAAGCGAGATCACCAACTCATCCTCTTTCCTTCAGAGAAAACAGAGCGTCCTAAACAGCAAAAACCCCTCGCAAAAAGCAATGCTCTCTGTTAACTCACAGGGCTGAGAGCAGGAGAGAAGGTAAGATTCAGAGCACATTTCTTCACTCCCAAAGGCCCTGAAGGTGAGTCTTGGTTGGCACGGGTCAACACAGGCCTGGCAGTGGGGAGCTGACACAATCAGCGTTACTATGCCATCCAGTGAGCCTGGACATGAACCCCAGCTCCAAGCACCCACTAACCATGGGACCCTGGACAGGCTATTACACTTCGTTAAGCCTTCATTTTCTCCTCTGCCAATGTGGGGAATAACTGTACACTTTATGCATGATTGCTGTGAGGATTAAATGAGATGAGAACGGAAAGTGCTCAGCATGGTCCCTGTAATACTCAACTAATGATGATGATGATGATGATGATGATGGGATGGTGATGGAGATGATGGTAGGTAGCAAAAGTGGAATTTAAGATTTGGCAGAATGGGCCGGGCACAGTAGCTCACGCCTGTAATCCCAGCACTTTGGGAGGACGAGGCAGGTGGATCACAAGGTCAAGACATCAAGACCATCTTGGCCAACTTGGCGAAAGCCCATCTCTACTAAAAATACAAAAATTAGCCGGGTGTGGTGGCAGGCGCCTGTAATCCCAGCTACTCAGGAGGCTGAGGCAGGAGAATCGCTTGAACCCGGGAGACGGAGGTTGCAGTGAGATGAGATTGTGCCACTGCACTCCAGCCTGGCAACGCAGCGAGATTCCATCTTAAAAAAACAAACAAAAAAGATTTGGTAGAATGTAGTTGAAGATTCTAAAAAGCTTCAAGTATTTTAAATATTTTAATTATTTGATCTAACAATTTCACGTATCGGATATATTCCTTTGGAAAGAGAAAGACAAGACAAATTAAACATAAAGTTTAGTAATAATTGCGAGAAGCAGCAAACAAGCTAAATACCCAACAATGGGGGGGTTGAAAAATGAACTGTAGAAATAAAGTGATATAGGTAGCTTGGCCCCAATTAGGGACAGACTGGAGAGGCAGACTGCTAAGAAACAGGGAAATCTGAGAGATGAGACAAATGACTGCCATCCCTACCCACCCCCTCCACACATCCAGATAACAATCCCTTCTCCACTCCCACAGGAGACAGGAAAGTTCATCCTCTGTAAAAACTGAATGAGAGGCCAGGAGCAGTGGCTCATGCCTGTAATCCCAGCACTTTGGGAGGCCAAGGCGGGTGGATCAGCTGAAGTCAGGAGTTCAAGACCAGCCTGGCCAACATGGTGAAACCCCAACTCTACAAAAATACAAAAATTAGCCAGGCATGATGGCGGACACCTGTAATCCCAGGAGGCTGAGGTGGGAGCATCACTTGAACCCCAAAGGCAGAGTTACAGTGAGCTGAGATTGCGCCACTACACTCCAACCTGGGCAACAGAGCAAGGCTCTGTCTCAAACAAACAAAACAAAACTGAATGAGAGATGTTCCAGCCCCAGGGACACCCGGTACCTGTGGAGAGCTGCAGAGTAACAAGACACATGAAATGTGCTGAGACCCCAGCCCCTCCCACTGCAGACAAAGAGCCCTAGCAGCAGGTGTGTCCTGCCTCAGTATGAAATCAGAAAATCTTTTCCTGGAGAATCTGAATTGCCACAGAGAAATGTCTACGGATAAAAGCATTTGAAAGTCTTAGAGAGAAAACAAAAAAGGCAATTAAGTGTGAAGTCCCCCCGTCAACACCCCTAGCCATACACAGAGCATCGAATCAACTTTCAGTTTCTCACCTTTATATAGGAATAAGTGGCCAAGGACCAGGAAACCATTGGGGAAATTCTCTAACAGGAAGTACATACACACACACACGCGCGCGCGCACACACACACACACGAAAAGAAAAGATTAAAGAAAATAAAACAAAACAAAACCTGGCAGAAAAAGAGATAGTGTACATATTAGAGGAAAAACTAAAATAATAATAATAATATCAACGTGATCATTGATACCTGCAGAGAAGATGAAATATCATGTCTGTAAAACAAAGAGAAGGACAATAGAAAAAAAAAAAAGAAGAAGAAAACTAAAGGGTCAATCCCCAAAGACCAACATCTGTTCGAAATTTCACGAAGAATATACAAAACGAGTAAGAAGAAAATATTATTTTAAATGATACAAGACAGTTTCCAGGTAAAAAGCATAACTTTCTGGAATCAATGAATATCTAGCACAAATAACGGAAAGAAGATTCCTACCAAGGCATGCCAACACAGAAATAAAGAGAAGATTTTAGAACCTTCCAGAAAGAAAAACCAGGTCACTGTTGAAGGGGACAGAAAGTCAAGGGTGGTTGTGAACATCTCAAAAAAAAAAAAAAAAAAAATTGGGACCTAGAAGACAACAGACTACTACATATGCATTATTCCCATGGGAAAATCATTTTCAAGTTCTATGTGCAAACTATCAAAGAAGTGGAAGAGTGGAATAGAGATATTTTCAGACATTTAAGCATGGAACCTTTATTTTCAGACATTTAAGCTCTCAAAAGTTACCATGGAACCTTTCCTCAAAGAGTTACTACAGGATGCAATCCAGAAAAACAAATAAGTAAACCAAGAAGGGGAAAAACAAAAGCCAACAATGCAGGGAGGAAAAGGAAGGTCCCAAAATGAGGAGGACAGGAGGTCTCGGATGATAGCCATGGACAGAGATATAAAGAGCAAACACGCCAAGTTGGAATTAACAGGAAAAGTGCTCCAGGTATGAGGTCTTTAATTAAAAAAACATGCCACTGACAGATTATCAGAGGGGATATATTGGAGGACATAGAAATGAAGCAATTATTAACTCCAGAAAAAGAAAATTGTACAAGGAAGGGCTCAGGGTCATAATATGTATTTTATTCAGCCAAGAATATCTGCATAGTCATAATATCATAAACACAGAATGTGAATTTAACAAAAAAACTGTGACTCAGAGGGGAGGGGAAGTAGCCAGGTAGAAGAGTGGATACTCATCTGCCAACAGATAATGGAAGTCAGTAAATAATGCCTAAAACTGATCAATCAGAAGACAGCAAAATAAGCATGTTTAGAGTCATCAATATGAATACCAAAAGAATCCTCTTTAAAAACGAGTATCAATGAGATTTGGGTGAGGAGAGGAAGGAAAGTATTACTTGATACATTATAAGCCTGTTAGTGCGCCTTGGATTTTTAAAAACTACATGCATGCATTATTTTGATTACAATTATTATTATTTCAGTTACCCAGCCTTCAAGGTCCTGCCACCTAAGCTCTCTTCCTGGAAACTTGTCTTCCTGCTCTAGCCTTCAAGCCTCTCCCTAGAAGAGTCACAGCACTGCCACAGAAGCTCCACACAAGACAGTCCTTAATTGTGACAAATCAGTTAGTGTTTCCTTCTATGTGAGATGTATCCCTACAATGGGAAAGTGAACAATGCTATCACCTTCTCCTGCATTGCCCATTGCCCCCAGCGTACAGCTGAATGTGTCATAAACACCACAGGAGGGACTTAAAAGATCCTACTAGTCAGGGACTAGGAACATCTCCTAGTCACCCCTAAGGTGACATTGGTGATGCCCCCTTGTAACAATCCAGCTGTCCCTGGCCCATGGCAAGGTCCAGACACGACACAGAGGCACTACAGAGGCGAGCAGCATGAAATAGAACTGTAAGGGCACAGTGGCCATGGAGGCATGTGTGTGGTAAGCAGGGCAGAAGCTGAGCTCTGCGGCTACCCCGGGCCCTGCAAGGATGCCCTATGATAATCAGAGCCTGTGTGACCAACCTGAAGGCACCCTGGGATTCCACACTTCATTCCTGTCCACGGAGGCAGGAGAGTCCCTGTCACTTAATCAGGTCATAACCATTCTGAAAAAAACCTAAAAAAGTATCACTTTCATAGAAGAAAAGATTCACAAAACCCACTTGAAAACAAATTCCAGAGACGCCAATGACCTAGGTCAGGATTTCCCAGGCTCTGTTTGTTCATGTACCTGCCTCCACGATTTCAGTTCCATCAGCATGCCACCTGAGATACTTATTTGCTTACTATGTGTTTAAACGAATTCACTGTTTTTCTCATAGGTACATCATTTAGATTTATTTGAAATCAATTTATTTAAATTGATTTCTTTACAGTAATTGGAAAACCAGCACCACTCCCCTTGAATAAAAGGTAATAAAGAACAATCTTAGTAGGTGCAGTGGCCTGCAAGACTAGGATTGCCAACGTTAGAGAGCCATTACATGTCCCATTCTATTTGGTGAAACTAGAAATACTGAAAGATAATTTTTAAAGAATTATTTCCTCACTACATGATTCAATGTTAGATTAATGTCATGCATACTGCCATATGGCTCCCTGAAATCACAGACATGGTCCCCTTCTTGCAGGTGCCGGTCTGGGCAATAATATTCTCCCATTAACCTTGACACATTGTTCTCCACCAACATAACCCACCCAAGAAGCACCAGACCTTGACTGCTGACTTCTGGGTCACTGGAACTAAAGGCATTAGAACAACTCTATTTGCCTGATGTCTGGCACATGCGTTGCTGGTATTAGCTGGCACAGAAAGAAGAATCTCAAACTCTCCAACAAGTGAATGCTACTGGTCAGGGCAAGTCCCATGAGTAGTAACTTCAGTAAACTCATGGTGACTCAAACCCCTAACTTCAGTTCCCCGTTTTTAAGTTGTTCATTACTAAGGTGTCCAGAGATCATCAATATAATTAATTGTTTAAATACAAACTAGTTTTAAAAATCTCCCACTAATATGAAATTGTATGTGTAATGTGTATATTTATGTATATATACACATCTATATGTCTATGTATATGCGTATGTGTGTATATATACGTATTTTAAATTTATTATGCATATATATATCCATAAATTTAAAATACGTATATATACGTATATATATGCTTATAAGCATATATATGTGTATATATACGTATATATGCTTATATATACATATTTTAAATTTATGGATAAACATATATATGTGTATATATACATATATGCTTATATATACATATTGTATACATATATACATACTGTATGTATACGTGTTTTTATATATATATCCCTACAGCAGGAAAGTGAACAATCCTATCACCTTCTCCTGCATTCGTAGCTATATGCAAACATGTATATATGTATATATGTATATATAAATTTTGTATACACATATATACATATTGTATACACATGTATACGTATTGTATACACATATACATATTGTATACATGTGTATGCATATTGTACATACCGTATACACATACATATACATATTGTGTATGTGTGTGTGTGCATATACACATGTATATATTTCCAGGGTTTGAAAAGATTAAGAAAAAATCTGAGGTGTTACTTTTAATTTTCTAATATAGAAAAGACAATAACCTTTTTTTCTATCCAAACTGGGGGAAGTAATATCAAAGTTAATAGCTATCACTTTCTGTTATTATTGTAATAGGAATTATTACATATTCATTAAAAACAGAACAACACTGCTTTGATAAAGTTTTTTTAATATTTAAAGGTGAAAAAAAGAGATGTGTTTTAATTATACATACTGTTGTCAGAAATGTTGCTAGAAATTGAAATAACACGACGTCCAAGGGATTGAGTAGGTTGCAAACTGCTCTCCTGCCCTGCTTGGGAAGAATTCCTTTCTCCTTATCTGTGCCCTCCCGAGAGTCACTGTCCTACCTTCACAGTAAATGGCAACTGTCACATAGTGGACAAGTTGCCCCGGTGACCTTACTCGGCCTCTGATGATGGCCAGGGTGCTGGGGATCGGAGTGTAGGAGAAACACTTCCTGTGCTTGAAGCACTGCAAGTTCTGTGCCTCTCTCTCTCCCCCCAGCCTCTAGGGATCCAGGACAGAGAAAAGGCATGTCCCCACCCCCATCCTACCCTCACCCAGGGACACTGCCTTGTTCAAAAGCCCTCTGTTCCCACGGAATATGCTGATGGTAGTGTCACCCTAGCCTATCCACGTTCTAAAGCTGAAATCAAACTGGTCACCCAATTCCCCTGTTTTTCAAACAGACACAAAGAGTCCAGCTGAGCCATTGTTAGGGCCTTCCCTGGCCTGAAGAACCATATCCCATCGGGGGCTGGATGACTCCCTCTCCAAAATGGAGTCCAGGATTCCCCCAGCTCCAGGACAGACATGTTTTCCCACAGCCTCTAGTCACAGATCATGTCTCACCCTTCCAGAGGCTCATCTGCTGATGCATGGGAGAAATATGTCCAGTCAGGAGTATGGGAAGTCTTTCATTCCAGGCCCTAGCCTCTGCTGGCAAGAGCAAATTTGCAGCTGGCCAGTGGGGGATAAAAACAAAGTTAGGGTAGGACACAGATTCTCCCCATCCCATCTGGTCCTCCGTGCTGTGCCATGACCTCAGCGGAGCAGCCAGGGACAGATGGGGCTCTCTCGCGTGTCACAACCCAATATCCTGATCCTCTCTGTCCCCTTTCACGATGACAAAGTGCGTGGTTTGTGGAAGATTAATGACCAACCGATGGCTGCGGAATCGATAAGACTCTATTCCCACAGGATAAAAGAGACTCCGGGGGATGGTGTTCAAGGCACACTTTAAGAGAAGAGGCAGTGGGGCTTGGGGGTCAGGGGGCTGAGCTGGCAGAGTCTTACAGTGAAGGTACAGGAATCACTGTGTATACTTACAGATACTGACGGCGTGTGTCACCCGCCTGGATGTTGAAGAGGTAAACAGGAGATTGAAATTGGGAACTACCAGATTAGACACAACCTATTATTTGGTGGGAAAATGCCACTTCCCCCTTATCAGAGGTGCTCAGAAATGGCTTCCCCACTCACGTGCCCAGGATCCCTTGACCCCAAGACACACACCCAACACGGGGTCCTGGCTCACCTCTCTGTGCCCTCCTGGATACCAAACATCCAGCAGAAAGAAGAAAAGATCCAAGGTTACGATCAAAGAGGAACAGGCAAAGCAGAGAATTCGTTCTCTAAAAGCAGAGGGGTCAGTGGGGGAGAAAACAGAACCTGCTACGGGCTGAGCATCCCTAATCCAGAAACCTGAACCTCCAAAATGCTCCAAAATCTGAAACCGTTAGAGCATTGCCATGAGAGAGCAATGCCTTTGCTCTCTGATGGTTCAATGTACACAAACTTTGCTTCACGGACAAAATTACTGAAAATAATTATAGAAAATTACCTTCAGGCTACGTGCATAAGGTGTATATGAAACCAGTGAATTTTGTGTTTAGACTTGGGTCGCATCCCCAAGATGTCTCAGTATGTATACATAAATATTCTAAAATCCGTAAAAATACAAAATCCAAAACACTTCCGGTCTCAAGCACTTTCGATAAGGGATACACAACCTGTAACAGGTTTACTAATCAAAGCATCAACCTCTCCCCCGTCTCTTATTGCCACTAAAGAGGCCACTCTGCGACAGCCACAGTAAGAAGCATAAAATTGTCTGGCTCCACCGCCGTTATTTCCAAGAACAAATGTGTTTATGATGTCAGGATTAGAGTGACTACAATTCCGGCTACACATTTAATTTGCATTACTGCTTTTCTTTGGGGATTGAGGAGGTATTCACAAAGCAAGTTTATTCCTCCCTGAAGGCTACTTCAAAGACAGTTGCTAATTAAACCCTGATGTAGCATGAGGAAAATGAAAACGCCAGACCCTAAACAAGAGTAAAAACTAGGAAAAAAAAAAAAAAAAAAATAGGTCTCCAGTTTCTCAAATGTTAAAAGCCTTCAAAAAGGGGACACTACCAGATGCACACAAAGGAAAAGTTACAAATAGCTACACCAGTCAGAAGGGGGCTGAAACCTAGAGATTATCAGCCTTTTTTTTTTTTTTTTTTTTTTTAATTGCTACATTTCATGTCTGTTTTTAGGAGGCTCTTGACTTTCCTGTGAAACAAAAATGTCTGGGTGGGGAGAGCTTTGGACATCAGAGAGACCCCAGGGAAGCCACTGTGGCCCATCCTGGTGCCCATTCATTTGAGGTTGAGGCTGGAAACACCGGGACCTTCCCCGTTTCCTAGGTCTGGGCCTGATGCACAGGAAACTTCTCTCTTGATTAGACGCCCACTGAGACGAAGGTTTAACTTTCCATCTTCCATTCCAACACACACGCCCTGTCACTCTACCGAGAGCCCAGAGGGGCTTTTCCAACAAACTTGCCCACCCACGACCCTTGTGGGCAACCTCCAAGACCCCACTTACAATGAACCTTGCCTTTTTCTGGGAACCCAGAAACTAGCCTTTAAATCGCTCAGGGAATATTCTCCAAACAGCAGATTCATCCTTATTCAGGGTTTTGGCAGTCAAAACTCGGGTCAATTAAGCCGTGCGAAGCCCTCATGCCTTAATCTATTTCCTGAGCATTTCCCCACAATGGCTGGGGAGGGTAAAGGATGGCGTCAGTCCCATCTAGAATCACGCTGGCCTGACACAGACCTCCCTTGCCGAGGTTTTTCTCTAGTCCAGCATAAAGGGGTTTTCGACCCTTTCTCTTGCAAGCATCGAAATAAAATTATTCAGACACTCTCTAGCTACTTCAGATGAATTGGTCACAGTCACGTGACACATCTGGATATTTCCTTTCAAAACAGACTTTGCAAGTGAAATGGGATCCAGATGTTGTGAGCAGAGGTACATCCAGTCCCCTTCCTAGGTGGTACCCACATAATGAAGACTCAACATAATTTGACCTTTGTGTATACTTCTTATTTTCCCGACTAGAATGTAAGCTCTTTCAGGACCCCACATAAAACTCGCCCATGGCCCTTAGCACAATGTTGGCTCACAGTTGGTCCTTAAAAGCTGCTCTAATTAATGAAGCAATAAATAACGCAGACAGTTCAAATGTATCAAACACAAGCCAAAGTCAAGAACAAAATGTTTCCTGAACAAGGCTATACACATGGATTTAGACTTGGAAAAATCCTGATCCTCTTGTTAATTAATACTATTCATAAAGCTAACAGCCAGATTTTTAAAAAATAGCTGGCTATTTTGACCTGAACAGTTCTTTACATGGAAGGCTTTTTTTTTTTTTTTTTTTTTTTTTTAAACGGAGTCTCCCTCTGTCTCCCAGGCTGGAGTGCAGTGGCACAATCTCGGCTCACTGCAAGCTCTGCCTCCCGGGTTCATGCCATTCTCCTGCCTCAGCCTCCTGAGTAGCTGGGACTACAGGCACCTGCCACCACGCCCGGCTAATTTTTTTTGTATTTTCAGTAGAGATGGGGTCTCACCGTGTTAGCCAGGATGGTGTCGATCTCCTGACCTTATGACCCACCTGTCTCAGCCTCCCAAAGCGCTGGGATTACAGGCATGAGCCACTGTGCCCAGCAGAAGCTGCATTTCTAAAAAATCTGGATAAATTAGGTACATAGCATTTATTTATTTATTTATTTAGAGAGAAGCTCTTGCTCTGTTGCCTAGGCTGGAGTGCAGTGGTGTGACCGTAGCTCACTGTAGCCTTGACCTCCTAGGCTCAAGCAATCCTCCTGCCTCAGCCTCCAGAGTAGCTAGGACTACAGGCATGCACCACTGCACCAGACTAATTTTTTAATTTTTTTGCAGAGATGCAGTCTTGCTATGTTGCCTAGGCTGCTCTCAAACTCCTGGGCTCAAGTGATCCTTCCACCTCAGCCTCCCAAAATGTTGGGATTACAAGCATGAGCCACTGTGCCTGGCCATAGATAGCATTTTATATTTCAGAAATCCTAACCCTTCTTTAAGACCCAAGTCAAATGCTTGCCCCAATTTTATTGAGCACTTACTAGGTGTGTGCCAGGCCCTACATGGAAGGCTTTCTAGGCACTCATATACTTTGTCCATACAATGCTGTGGGAGGTTCTAATACCATCCCCAGTGCATGGGTGATAAAACTGGTGTAGTTGTTCCCTGGGGCCTTCCTGACCTCTCCAATAGAAAGTACTCACTTCCTCTCCTGAAACTCTATTTGGCACTTTCTGTGCTTCTCTTACGAGACACAGTAATTCTCCCATGTGCACAAAATAATTGAGAGATCATCCTATCCCCTCTGCTATACTCTAAGCTCCCTAAAGACGGGGATATCTGATTCCAATGGTACTCTGGAAAGCAGGCTATCCAGGTGCTGTTGATAGAACCAGGTTTGAGGACCACTGTCTTATTAAAGCAGACTATTGCTGGTAATGAACCAAGCCTATGAAATGAATGGATGGCTTATGAATAACCATTATTATTAGATGTCATTTGAGTACAGATAATTGTGTTTCCAGTAGACAAAGAACTACCCCCAGCTCAGCTCTGCCAATCTCTCAACCTGTCTCCCACTTCTCCCTCCCCTCATTCAGCTCCGGGAACACTGGCACTTTCCACTGCTCCTTAACTGTGCCACACCTTCTGCCCAGAATGTTCTTACTCAGATTCGCATGGCTCAGTCCCTCTTTTTCGTTGTTGTTGTTGTTGTTGTTTTGGTTTTTTTCTTGGAGACAGTCTTGCTCTGTCGCCCAGGCTGGAGTGCGGTGGCGCCATCTCAGCTCACTGCAACCTCCACCTCCCAGGCTCAAGCGATTCTCATGCCTCAGCCTCCCAAGTAGCTGGGATTACAGGCGTGTGCCAACATACCTGGCTAATGTTTGTATTTTTCAGTAGAGATGGGGTTTCTCCATGTTGGCCAGGCTGGTCTTGAACTCTTGGCCTCAACTGATCCACCCACCTCGGCCTCCCAAAATGTGAGCCACAGTGCCTGGCCTCAATCTCTTTTATTCACATCTTTTCCCACACATCCCCTCCACAGAGCCCTTATCTGACCACCCCAACTTGACAACAGCACTTCACTCCATCACTGTCTATGGCGTCACTGTGCTTCATCAATATTTTCAAAGCCCTGATCACTGACGTCATGCTATATGTACTGTGCATTTACTATCTGTTTCTTCTCACTTAGAATGCACACATCAAGAGGTTATAGAGGGCCAGATGCAGTGTCTCATGCCTGTAATCTCAGCACTTTGGGAGCCCAAGGCAGGAGGATTGCTTGAGGCCAAGAGTTCAAGACTAACCTGGGCAAAATAGCAAGGCCCCATCTCTACTCAGATGGATGGATGGATGGATGGATGGATGGATGGATGGATGGATGGGTGGATGGGTGGATGGGTGGATAGGTGGATGGATGGATGGATAGACAGACAGACAGATAGATAGACAGATACATACATACATACATACACACACATATATATAATTAGTTGGGCATGGTGGCACGTGCCTGTAGTCCCAGCAGCTCAAGAGGCTGAGGGGGGAGGATCATGGCGCCACTGCACTGTAGGCAACAGAGCGAGGCTGAGACCCTGCCTCTAATGAAAAAGAAGTATGGTGTCTTTTGAGGAAAACACAGGAGGCTCCCATGTTGCTTGCGTCTTCTGCACGAAATGCTGGCAGGGCAGGCTTGCCTCTTGTTGAGAGCAGAAGTGAGAGCCCAGCTGACATTCTAGGTTCCTTCCAAGATCCAAAGTCTCAGAAAAATGCAATTGTAGAGATACAAAAAAAGTTCAGACATCATCTCATGTAAGACTTCTTCTTAAACTGGGATCCTTGAGTCCCCAAAGATTTGTAAACTTCTAGAGTTGTATGTGAAATGTCATCGACACACATATGCACCATGTTCTGTGGAAAGAATCCACAGCTTTCATGACAGTCTCAAAGGAGCTTTATTTCTCAAAAAGTTAAAATCCTCTTGGCAACAGCCTTCATTATAGATGAAGAAGCAACTTCTGGAAGGTCAAATAGCTGGTTAGTGGCAGAGTTTGAAACAGAATTCACATGTGCTGATTTCTAAGCGGTCTCTTGCCTCCACCCTACTCCCTCACAATGTTCGCTTATTGAAAGGAAGGCTCCTTCCCTGGCACTGCCAGACTGGCATCCTGGACCACTGGCCTCCCAGAGTAGCGACATCATTGTGTGTCTGCCTAAGCCTCGGGCAAGACCCACCATGCATGACTTTCCCCTTCCTAACAATTTAATTATTCACGAACTTGCGTGCAGTGAGAACATCAGACAGGGATGAAAGCGCTAATGTGCTCTGAGCCTCCTTCAAATGGCATTTCATACTAAAGCAGTGCACCCCTGGCATCTCCACAGACCCTCCCTCACCAGATGCCCTCAACAGATAAAGAACTCATTTTCCTTTCCCTGCTGCTAATGGCTCCAATTTTCTTGTGATTTTCTGTAATGGTAAATGCCAACAAAACATCACCCCACCACATGTTCCTACTGGCTATTCTTTCAACATCATGAATTCCAAACCAGCTCTGCTGGAATGAAAAAGAATAAAAAATAACATTCACAAGCCATTTGGGAGGAGTGGAGGTAGGTAGCAAAGGCAAAGAAATGAAGGTCAGGGACTTTTTTTTTTTTTTTTTTTTTTGAGACGGAGTCTCGCTCCGTCGCCCAGGCTGGAGTGCAGTGGTGTGATCTCCGCTCACTGCAAGCTCCACCTCCCGGGTTTACGCCATTCTCCTGCCTCAGCCTCCCAAGTAGCTGGGACTACAGGTGCCTGCTACCACACCCGGCTAATTTTTTGTATTTTTAGTAGAGACAGGGTTTCCCTGTGTCAGTCAGGATGGTCTCGATCTCCTGACCTCGTGATCCGCCCGCCTCGGTCTCCCAAAGTGCTGGGATTACAGGCATAAGCCACCACGCCCAGCCAGTCAGGGGCATATTTTAACGTCAATCAGAAGCACGTGATTTGTCCTCTATTCTTAAGAAATGTGCCATATGGGCATACCCAGGAGATACTGTGGGTTTAGTTCCAGACTGCAATAAAGCAAATATTGCAGTAAAGCCAATCACACAAATTTTTTGGTTCCCCTGTGCCTATAAAAATCATGTTTACACTACAGTCAATTAAGTGTGTAAGAGCATTATGTCTAAAAAATGTACAGATCTTCATTTGAAAATATTTTATTGCTAAAAAAATGCATATAATCATCTGAGCCTTCAAGGACTCTTAATCTTCTGGTGGGTGAAGGGTCTTGCTTTGATGTTGATAGCAGCTCATGGATCAGGGTGGCAGTTGCTGAAGGTTGGGGCAGCTGTGGCAATTTCTTAAAATAAGATAGCAATTAAGTTTGCCAGATCAATTGTTACTTCCTTTCACGAAATATTTCCCTATAGCATGTGATGCTATTTGATGGCATTTCGCCCATAGTATAACTTCTTTCAAATTTGGAATCAGTCCTCTCAAACCTTGCCACTGCTTTGTCAACTAAGTTTATGGATTATTCTAAATCCTTGATTGTCACTTCAACAATGTTCACAGCATCTTCACCAAGATAGAGTCCATCTCAAGAAACCACTTTCTTTGCTCATTCATAAGAAGCAACTCTTATCTGCTCAAGTTTTATCATGAGATTGCAGCAACTCAGTCACATCTTCAGGCTCCACTTCTAATTCTAGTGCTCTTGCTATTTCCACAACATCCGCAGGGATATCCCCCACCGTAGTTTTGAACCCCTCAAAGTCATCCCTGGGAATTGGAATCAATTTCTTCCATACTCCTACTAATACTGATATTTTGACCTCCTCCCATGAAACACCAATATTCTTAGTGGCATCTAGAATGTGGAATCCTTTCCAGAAGGTTTTTAATGTACTACACCTAGAACCATCAGCATAATCACTATTTATGGCAGCCACCATTTCACGAAATGTACTCTTTTAAATGATAAGACTTGAAAGTCAAAATCATCCCTTGATGCACGGGCTGCAGTATTCATGTGGTGCCACAGCCATGAAAACATTAATCTCCTTGTACATCTGCATCTAAGCTCTTGGGTGACCGGGTGCATTCAATGGGCAGTAATATTTTGAATTAAGGAATCTTTTTTTTCCCTCAGCTGTAGGTCTCAACATTAGGCTTAAAATATTTAGCAAACCATGCTGTGAACAGATGTACTGTCATCCAGACTTTGCTGTTCCATTTATAGAGCACAGGCAGAGTAGATTTATCATAATTCTTAAGGGTTCTCAGACTTTCAGAATGGTGAAAGAGCACCGGTTTCAATTTGAAGTCATCAGCTGCATTAGCCCCTAACAAGGGGGTCAGCCTATCCTTTGATGCCCGTCATTGACTTCTCCTCTCTAGCTATGAAAGTACTAGACAGTATCTTCTTACAATAGAAGGCTATTTCATCTACACTTAAAATATGTTGTTAGTGTACCCACTCTCATCAATATCTTCACTAGATCTTCTGGATAACTTGCTACAGCTTCCATATCAGCACTTGCTGCCTCACTTTGCACTTCTATGCTATGGTGATGGCTTCTTTTATTAAACTTCTTTCATCAAACTTCATGAACCATTGCTTTATTGATGGACCATGAATCCTATGTCTGCATTCATAGAAAGCTCTGCAAAGTACCCTGAGTTGCCACAGAAACTTTTTCAGTGATGCCACTGTATTGCAAGGAACACAGACTCACTCAAGTTGCCTCAGAAAAGGGATGTTTTAGACCTGGACTTGGAAAGCTGCTAAGAACAGGGGCCACTCTAGGGCTATAGGGTCTCTCCACATCTGTTCCTCTCTATTAATCAGCTTTTTCAGTTTCCTTGTGGTTTCCATTCACAACACTGGCTTCCACATGACTTCAGGTTGCCACCAACTCAACTCCCAAATGACATCCTTTTAGCTTTTGCCCCTGTGGCAAAACATATTGGTATTCCTTCATTCAAATTCCCAAGAGAAGGAACCTGATTGAGTACTTATTTCTTTGAGTCAAACCGTACGCCATTATCCAGGCTATGGAATGGCTTCTAGGTAGTGTGTCCATCCATGGACAATCACTGATGGCCATAGGAATCTTAGATGGTGTAAAACAAGGCTACCTAGGCCTTCCCTGGGTCTTCTATCCAGGCTGTGGGCAGGCAGGCACTGTAACTATTGGTCATGTAAGAACTAGCCCACGTCTTTCACAGAATACTGGAGCAAACTTGCACTAGTTTGTGAGGGCCAACTGTTACATTTTCAGGAATTCTGTGAGCTATCTGTTAATCCACTGCTGGTCTGAAATTGGCCACTGTGGGAGTATTTACACCATAGATATTGGCAAATGCTACAAACTCAGTTTTTTTCCCCCACTCTAGAGAGCTAGTTTACCAGCACACTATTGCAGCATGAATGGTTAAAGAGGAAGAAAAAAAATCAAGGTAAACAAGTCTCCCCATAATCTGACACAATCTATATCATTTCCCTCTCTTCCACTTCACCCACCCTTTGCTTCAGCCAGAATGGACAACTTCCTTATTATCCACTTGCCACAAATACCTGCTTTAGGGCCAGGGCTCACGCTGTGCCAGGTACCCAGCCTTCCCAAACCTGATGTCCATCTCTGTAAAGTTCTTCTTCCCTGAAGCTTCCCCAGCTTCCCCAGCTTCCCCAGCACCCTCAATTAGAATAATCTTTGCTTCTCTAAACTCCCATAACCCCAATTGAACTCTTTTGCAACTTTTTTCCTGTTCAGTCTTCCTTTCCCTGGAGTTATTTATGGTTTTATACTCTGCGGTCTTTTAATTCATTATAAACTTCCCAAAAACAGAATCTATGTCCACTTCTCTTAAGTGTTAGCAGAAGTATCAATTAAGTGTGCAATGGCATTATCTCTGAGTATTCCAAGTACTAAGTGGATACCTGCTACTCAGGTACCTGGTGAATAGGTGAAGATGAACACAGAGCATTTATTTGCACAAGCCTTCAGTAACCCATGTCTCTCTCCCACTTTCCCACACCTACAATTCTAGACCTGCATACTCATGAGTTCCCCAACTGATTTGGGCCCTGACAACTGAATCAGCAACAGCAGGATTTTCAAGGCCAGAAGGCTGTTAAAGGCATGATCTGATGTGCATGTGAATTACTTTCACTAGATTCAAATCCCTGTAAAAGAGGAGGGAAAATCAAGGATTAAATTACAGAGATTAAACTTTGATCTGGCAACAGTGGGCTCATATTTCAAATAACACTCAACTCCCTGTGTCTTAGTCAGCTCAGGCTGCCATAACAAAATACCACAGACCATGTAGCATAAATAACAGAAATGTGTTTGCTAACAGCTCTGGGGGCTGGAAGTCCAAGATCAAGTTACCATCATGGTCAGTTTTTGGTGAGGGCTCTCTTCCTGGCTTGTAGATGGCCACCCTCTCATTGTGTCCTCACATGGCATAGAGAGAAAAAGAGAAAGAGAAAGCGAGAGAGAGGGAGGGCGCTCTCCTTATTAGAGAAGAGACCAGGCACAGTGGCTCACACCTGTAATCCAAGCATTTTGGGAGGCTGAGGCAGGAGGATTGCTTGAGGCCAGGAGTTCCAGACCAACTTGGTCAACATACTAAGACCCTCTCTGTACTTTAACTTTTTAATAAATTTTTTAAAATAATTTTTTTTTTTAAAAAAGCACTAATCCCCTCAGGAGGGCCCCGCCATGATATCATCTAAACCTAATCATCTCTCAGGACCCATCTCCAAATACCATCACACTGGGGACTGAGGCTTCAGCACAGGAATTTGTGAGGGACATAATTCAGTCCATAGCACCCTGTTAAAACAAATCTTCCTTTAAATACTTTGGGAAAGATGACTGAGAGATTTGGGGAAATCTGAGAACTGGAAACCAGATGAAAAAGATCACAAGTTCAGCCTCAGGGGGAGAAAACTAGTTCTTCCTATTACGTATGACTTAGCCAGTCTGAAGAGTATATGAAAGCCACCAAGAAGTTAGAAGGAAAACTACTGGATTACCATTGGTACGTAAAGAAAATTTGGACATAAAGTAATGGGGTTCTTTGCATCAAAGCTTTTGGAGACAAAGTTTCCTGAGTAAGTCTTCAGGCAGAAAGTTCAATGGCATGTCAACGTTAGATCCTAGCAGCTTTTAGTCCACTAATATGGCCTAACAGGCATTGCTTATTTCATTTGCAGAGATTTTCAACAACTGAAAATTCATCACACTCTGAGAATCTAGAAGGTAATAGAAGAAAATATTATCTCTGTTTTGCAGATGGAAAAACTAAGCTAAAGAGAGTCAAACCACTTGGTCGCTCCTATAACAGAGATTGAAATACAAACCCAACTTCCTAATCCTGGTATCAATACTTCTCTGTTAGTTTCACTCCATGTTAGTTTCACTCCATGCACTATCTCCCAAAAACCTAAATTTTTAAAAATTTTTAAATTTTTTAAAACCCTAAAATTTTTTTAAAATTTCTTTTATTAAAAAGTTAATTAAAGTACAGACAAGGTCTCATTATGTTGTATTGACTATGAAGTCCACAACTCCTGAAGTTACTTCTACAAAGTCTATAATTCATCCAAACACATGCTATTAAGAAAATTGGCAAAGAATTCTCAGAACTGAGGCAGACAAATGAACATGGTATAAGTAACTATTTCTACAAGAAAAACAAACAAACCCTCTAATCTTCCAAAAGTATAAAACCCTGTCACTCAAGGCTGTTGATAAAAGCAAGAAGATAAAGACATCTAAGATGAAGGAACACATGTTTCATTTTAGATATTTCTATTTCCTCCATCTGTATGTCTTGATAGGAGCAATTTTAGGAAGGCAGGACCACTGAGATGCTGTACTTTTCCTAAGGTTTTACAACTGTTAGCTAATGCCTCCACGACATGGAATTTTGTACCTTGCGTCCTAAAAGAAATTAAACCAAAAGTAAAGAGAGGGGGAAAAAAGCAAATAAAAGAAAAAATCAGTATGTCCATATGTCCTCCCTGACAGACTCCAAACTGATCTTTAAAACTGAGTCTTTTGGGCAACAAATGATAGGCTCTCTGTTTTCCTGGTCTAAAATCTATCCCCACGCCACCGCATTATATCAGAATCGAAATGCCCCCAGAGGAGAGTGATACAGGGTTTGCTTCACAGAGTGAGCTATTTGTTTTTGAAATAAGTCATGTTGCCAAAATCGGAACTGAGCAAAGATACCCATTTCTCATTCAGGAAAGAAAATATGGACAGATTCAAAATCTCCAAGGCTCTTGGCTTAATCACAGTTCAAACATGAAAAGAATTCTTCTGTAGCCTCAAACTATTTCTGAATTCGTGAGCTTACCAGTGGACCTCCCTGAAGCTATCAAACAATTTGAAAACATTCTTGAGCAGCAATTCTAATTCCGCCAAAGATAAACTAGATGCCACCCTCTGCCAAGCCATGTAAGGATCTTCTGAAAAATGACTCCAGTATATTCTATATGCAAGCAACTCTTTAATTCAAGAAGACATCAGCCTTCTTTGTGTCAGGCTTTCAAGCACATAAGACAGTCATTCAGGATTCTGTCCTCAATGGATTCCTATCCTCAGATTCTATGATGATCTGGATGTTAAGACCAGAAATGGCTGGTCAAGAGCTACTGGGTCACATGTCCATGAATTCATGACACTGGAGATGTATTTTATGGCACTCTTATCAAGCCATAGAAAAGGAAAGCAGTCATTATGAATCCCTTCCTACTGCTTCTGTGTTTCTATAGACTCTTTATCTTACACAGTAGTCTCCTAGTGTCCCCTTCTGTGGCTTCAGGTACCCAAGGTCCAAAAATATTAAATAAAAATTCTCAAAAATAAACTGCTATGATACTGCAGTGCTGGTGTTCAAGTCACCCTTATTTTACTTAATCATAGCCCCAAAATGCAAGGATGGTAATACTGGCATATTATGTTTATTGTTCTTTTTTATTATTATTGTTGATAACCTCTTACTGTGCCTAATTTAGAAATTCAGCTTTATCATAGATATATTTGTATAGAAGAAACATCGTATATACAAGCTTAGGTACTATCCACGGTTTCAGGCATCCCCTGAGGATAAGGGGGACTACTGTGTGATCCTCACCACCATGCAGCCCAGCAAGCCCCTGGAACACAGAAGGTGCTGAGTGAACATGGGCTTCCTCAGAGCAGTGAGGTGGGTTAACCACAGTGAGTGGGGATTCACACGCAAGGTGGCGTGACTTAAAACATTCACGTTAGTTTGTTGTGTGTGAATTCATTCATTCATTCCTCTTAGGATTCCAGGCTGTTCTAAGCCAGCGAGTGAGTACCACCCTAAAAGCACAGGATCAGAAGAAAGCAACAGTCCCATTACCCAGAGATCCCTGGGAATTCAAATATTTTCCAGGGGTGAGCACAGCGGCTCACACCTGTAATGCCAACACTTTCGGAGGCCGAGGCAGGTGGATTGCTTGAGGACAGGAGTTCAAGACCAGCCTGGCCAACATGGCGAAACCCTGTCTCTTCTAAATATACAAAAATTAGCTGGGGGTTTGGGGGTGCATGCCTGCAGTCACAGCTACTTGGGGAGGCTGAGGCAGAAGAATCACTTGAACCCAGGAGGCGGAGGTTGCAGTGAGCCAAGATCGTGCCACTGCGCTCCAGCCTGGGTGACAGAGTGAGATTCTGTCTCAAAGAGAAAAAATATGTATATGTATGTGTGTGTGTGTGTGTGTGTGTGTATATATACACATATATATACACACACACACACATTTTTTTTTTCAGGAAGATTCTTGCAAGATAAGGCCATGTCTGGCCATAAGGCTCTAAAATAAAAAATATACTCAAATCTATTCTGAACTTTGAGGACAGGCTCTGAGCCAGCCAATATTAACTACTTGGTAATCAGTCCCACTCTGCAAACAAAGGCACCTGATTGCCAGGCAAGGGTACTGTCAGGGAGGCTGCGACTGAGCAAACTTTCAGATAGCGATCACGTACTGCCCACTGGACCAGGAAGTGTGCTAATCTTATTCCTTCCTTCTTACTTGGCTTAGAGCCTTATATGACTTCACAAGGTAAAGAGTAATAAAAGTTAGGAGACTTGGACTTCAAAAATCCCAGGCACAAGCAACTACTCTCCAAAACTTCACTCTGCAGCCGATAGCTCTTGCATCTACCTTGACAATTCTGATTTCAAGCATGGCTTGACTGCCCAGCTCCACAGCCTGCAGGACTAAAGGTAGTAAGCAGCGTTCTAATGTTAGCTTAACCTGTTGCCCTAAACAAGTCAACATCTGTATCTCAATCTTCTTCGGTAACTCAAACGTATTTTTTTAAAGGCATGTATTAGTGATACTGTTAGACTATAGAAATAATTATATATAAATGTTCTCTTTCATTATTGAAATACTTTGTTTTATGTAATGCTACACCCAGTGTTTTGTATGTCATGGGACTAAGTATTACCTTATCAAAATAATACAATTACATCATACTTTATTGTCTTCAAACAGAGAGAGTAGACGAAGCCTGAGGCTAATGGTTTATTCACCATGAAATAGCCATTTAGGCCGGGCACAGTGGCTCACGCCTGTAATCCCAGCATCTTGGGAGGCCGAGGTGGACGGATCACCAGAGGTCAGGAGTTCCAGACCAGCCTGACCAAAATGGTGAATCCCTGTCTCTACTAAAAATTCAAAAAAACAGCTGGGCATGGTGGCATGCACCTGTAATCCCAGCTACTCAGGAGGCTGAGGCAGGATAATCATTTGAACCCGGGAAGCGGGGGCTGCAGTGAGCCAAGATTGCGCCACTGCACTCCAGACTAGGCAACAAAGCAAGACTCTATCTCAAAAAAAAAAAAAAGAAGAAGTAGGCATTTAGATCCTTAAACAACCAACAAATTAAGATTACAATTAATAAGATGTAATTATACGAGTTTTAAAAATTAGGATTATAAAGAGGTAAGACCAGCACAGGCATGTTTTATTTTGCTCTTTATTCAAGTAAAATCTTGGATTTGGTTTTTGTTGATTAACAAAGAGATGGTCATAAGTAACTAACTGAATGGCAGAAAGCTAAATGTATTAAATTATAGAAGGTCTATTCTAAGGTCATGAAGATGTGCTCTTATGTTTTCTTCTAAGAGTTTTCACTGTTTTATCTTTCATAGAGCTGGAATCAATTTTTTTATATGGTATTAGGAAGGGGTCCTGATACATTTTGTTCAGTATAGATAAACAAACGACTCAGTACCATTTTTTGAAAAGATCATCCTTCAACCACTACATGCCACTGCCACCTTTGTCAACTTTGTCTGTCACTGCGCCAGGTTCTTTTTAATGGCTGTATAGTTTTCCATTGTATGCGTGTGCTATAAATTACTAAATCCATCCCCAATCAGTCAACACTTGAGAGTTTCCATGTTTTTGGTATCAATAATGCTGTAATGAATAACCCTGTCCATGTATTATTCCCCACATGTGGAGTATATTTGTAACATAAACTCAGAGAAATGGAGTTGCTAAGTCAAAGGGTATGTGCATTTTTAATCAATACATGATAGAGATTATACCAATTTTAATTGGAATTTTCAAGTCACAATGAACTCTAAAGTATTATAAGATACAGCACATTGCCATTTCAGTTACACCAAAGTTCCCAACATTTTTGGCCCTTAGGATTCTTTTCTAAAAGAATGTCATTTTATAAAAGACATCAAATGTTTAACAATGCTTCCAGTATCCACTGATAGAAAGTATATATAACCATATCAGTTCACAAAAATGTGCCTCAGTATTCTGCAAAATGTACATTAACAATCTAAAACAAGTCATGTAGTCACAAATGGATAGACAGGCCTTCTCTGCTTATGGTAAAGAACAAGGGCAACTTGCTGTTTACTTCTGTTCTGAAGGAAGCTCAAAGCTCAGCACCAGCACCAGCACCTCTGGTTTCACGTGGACAGACACTGCCCCGTTTCAGGAGTTTGTTCCTGATGGAGAACGACAGTGGTTGTCTCTGCATGAGAAGAGGCTGCATCTCCTCCTCTAGGGTAAAGCTGTCCACTCCCAGCAAAGAGAATAGAGCAGAAGTTGGTGGACATGGTGGCTCATGCCTGTAATCCCAACACTTTGGGAGGCCAAGGCAGGGGATCACCTGAGGTCAGGAGCTCAAGACCAGCTTGGCCAACATGGTGAAACCCCGTCTCTACTAAAACACAAAAATTAGCCGGGTGTGGTGGCAAATGCTTATAATCCCATCTACCCCGGAGGCTGAGGCAGGAGAATTGCTTGAACACAGGAGGTGGAGGTTGCAGTGAGCTGAGATGGCGTCACTGCACTCCAGCCTGGGCAACAAAGCAAGACTCTGTCTCAAAAAAAAAAAAAAAAAAAAAAGAGAATACAGCAGAAATGGAAGCTGAGGGAGAAGGTACTTACTCAAACTTTTCCTAAGTCTTCAGAAGATGGCATCACATTTCATTTGAAATACAGGTCTGAAAAAGTAGAAATGTTCTCTCACATCCAGGTTACTAATATAATAATCCTTTATTAGCAATACATGACCCTTTCTTCACTCCTTAAACTTTGCAAAACACAGTGATGTTCATTCTCAAATATGCCTGTGATATAGTGACAAAGCCACATTACTTATTAATTTTGCAACTGATATCATGTCAATACCACAGTGCTAAGGACTGAAACCTTAGTGAGAAGTCAGTGGTCAAACCGTGGAACCCACAGTGTCACTTCCACTTTGCAGGCTCAAACCTCCCCAAACATACTTCCTTCCCAGAACTCTTAAAAAGGGGAAGGTATTTAACAGCTGAACCTTACTTATAACAAAACCTCCACCTGGAAAAAACCCAGGAGACACAGGCATCTTCCCCTTCAGATGGAGAGGGGAGAATTTACTCTTCAAACCTTTAAGGAGATCTGATTAACAAACCTCTCTCCAGAGCTGTAAATAAAGAGAAAGAGAGCAGCTAGAAGACAGCAAGTTGAAACAAAAATTTGCTACTAGTGGTGTGACTTTCAGATAAGTCATCTGATGTCTCTGGGCTTTTTTTCTTCTGATAAAACGAGGGTGTTAGCCAAGAGGTAATACTTACAAACTCTGGCTCTTAATATCTTCTGATTCTACATACAAGAGGGCAAAACTGTTAGATTTTGACAACTGAGTCTTACCTATGACTTTGTTTGTTTGTTTGTTTGTTTGTTTGTTTTTGAGATGCAGTCTCGCTCTGTTGTCCAGGCTGGAATGCAGTGGCACAATCTCAGCTCACTGCAACCTCTGCCTCCCGGGTTCAAGTGATTTTTGTGCTTCAGCCTCCTGCATAGCTGGGATTATCGGCACACACCACCGTGTCCAGCTAATTTTTGTATTTTTAGTCAAGATAGGGGTTTCATCATGTTGGCCAGGCTGGTCTCGAACTCCTGATCTCAGGTGATCCACCCACCTCAGCTTCCCAAAGTGCTGGGATCACAGGTATGAGCCACCGTGTCTGGCCGTGACTTAGTCTTATACCTGGTCTCTGGCAGGGAAGACTGGGTCATGAGAGCCACATTGTTCCAGGCTCACACAAAGTACAAAGCAAATACGATGCAACTTGTTGCAGGTACACAGGTAACAAACCCATCAGGAGGGTGCATTTTAATGCACCTCGGCTGAGTCAGCAAAGAGTTATTTTCAAGAGGGAATTCGTCTCCACTGTGTTTTCCTTCCCTCAAGCAACTTTAAAAGACAAAGACACAGCGCGGTGGCTCACGCCTGTAATCCCAGCACTTTGGGAGGCTGAGGTGGGCAGATCACGAGGTCAGGAGATGGAGACCATCCTGACTAACACAGTGAAACCCCGTCTCTACTGAAAACACAAAAAATTAGCTGGGTGTGGTGGCAGGTGCCTGTAGTCCCAGCTACTCAGGAGGCTGAGGCAGGAGAATGGAGTGAACCCGAGAGGTCAAGCTTGCAGTGAGCCAAGATTGCACCACTGCACTCCAGCCTGGGCAACAGATCGAGACTCCGTCTCAGGGAAAAGAAAAAAAAAAGATTAGCTGGGCATGGTTGCACACGCATGTAGTCCCAGCTACTTGGGAGGCTGAGGCAGGAGAATCTCTTGAACTCAGGAGGTGGAGGTTGCAGTGAGCCGAAATCATCCCATTGTACTCCACCCTGGCAACAGAGCGAGACTCCTTCTCAAAACAATAATAAGAACAATAATAAAAGACAAAGACATTCATGATCATTAGAGAGAGGGCATCTTTGGGGCCCAACTATCATCTGATGTGGACAGTGACAGGGTTTAATCAGCTATGGAAATATGAGAGCAAATGGCACATTTGGGAAAAGGTGGATAATGACCATGAACCCGTTCGAACAACAGTGGCTTTGCAATGGCACAGAGCTTTGTGAAAGACAAAGCCCACTTCTGTCTCTTGCTTGGGAAGTGGCTGCCAGCATTCACACAATCGTTTGAGTGAGCCCAGGCTCTGAGAGGACACGGCCCAAACATTACTTGGAAAAATACAATCAACATGCTCATCCGCATCTCTGCCTCAAAATAATTTCTCAAAAAACACTTTTATAAAGCTTGACAATAAAAAATCCATTATTCCTGAGGTATGCTGGTGTAGCTATAAATCAGTCAAAGGACTCCCAAAGGGCTTATTATGTCCTTTAATGTCCTCGGAGAGTAGGCATATTCTGGGTGTTTTTACCTGTTTGAGGAAGGGGAAAATGATTTTTCCTTCTACTAATTTTTTTTTTTTTTTTTTTTTTAAATAATAGACAGGGTCTCGCTATGTAGCCCAGGCTGGTCTCAAACTCCTGGGCTCAAGCAATCCTCCAGCCTCAGTCTCCTAAAGTGCTGGGATTACAGGTATGAGTCACTGTGCCCAGCCAAAATATTTAGTGAAGAACAAACTATGTGGTTCAATTCCACTCCAACTCATTCCAAAGAACTGATCGTTCCTTTTTTTTAAATTCTTTTGAAAGTACCAAAATCTTTTATATGCATTGCATTATAATTATAATTATAATGTCATTGCATTGAATACAGCTGGAAATAGGCTAGAAGTTAGAAAACTTTGATTTATGGTAAAATTAAGTACAATGAGATTTGATTCCTTACATTCAAGCTCCACTGATGTGTCTCTTGAAATTTAGATGAAGAGAAAAACACAAATTAATTTATATTTTCAGCTAACATGATGGCTATATGACAGACAGACTAATGTTTGAGTAACCATGGCTTCAAACAGTATTCTAAATTACTTTTTCTTCTTCTCCAAATTACTTGTGATTTCTCAGACCTTTTCTTTAATTACTGAGTGTACAGTACACATGCTCTTTTTATAAGGAATCTCAACTCCTTGTATTGGAAATGGGAAATAACAGATAAATCTCAATATCTTGTTTCTTCCATGAGACCGCACTTTCTTTCCTTTCCAATTTACGTGCTCAACACAGCACCAAACCAATGACTCAGAACCTCCTAAACCCTGTGCACCACATGGTCAAGCATTTTCTTTCCTGGTAGCCAAGTCTGCAATGCCCCTTCCTCCATAAAGCCTCCGTAAATAATAACCAAAAAATAAAAAAGCAAATCCCATCACTTCCATCTAATAATGCAGCATTTATGATTCTAGGTCCTCGCCCACCCCACAGGATTCACATAATCTTTTGCTTATGCAGTCTATTAAATCTATTTTCTCTATTACTTGAACGTCCCTTTCTCTATGCCTTTGATTCTTCTCTCATGGGCAACACGCATAGGTGGTATTTTCCAAAGTGTAGGCAAAATCCTGCTGCTGGTAAGCAAGATGAATTTAAATAGATGATGGGGTCAGCATTCCTTTATTCACACAGCATGTATTTACTGAGGACTTTTATGAGCCAGGTGCTATTCCAAGGGCTGGGGCATACCGATGAAAAAGAGTTCGTGTCCTCATAACTTTACATTCTAGTATGGGAGACAGACAGTAAACACTAACAAATAAATAAAGGAAAAGGGCTAGACATTCTGAGGTGTCAGCAAGGAGGCGGGATCATGCAGCTAGGGTTCTTCTCAGAGAAGGCTCTCTCTAAGCAGGGATTATTTGAAGGAAGACCTGAACACGACCAGAGAACCGGACATCTAAAGATCTAGGGAAACACATTCCACAAGAGGGAGGAACAAGTGCCAAGGTCCTGAGTCAAATTGAGCTTGGCAAGTTCAAAAACCAGAAATAAAGCTGGTGTGGCTGGAATGCAGAAGGTAAGGAGGTAGGCGGCAGGTCTGATCCCACAGGGCCTGGAGGCCATGACCAGGAACTTCAGTGTCATCCCAACTGCAATGGGAAAGTGGAAGCAGAGAGGTGGCAACGTCAGGTTCTTGCCTTTAAAAAGTTCCTCTTGGCTGGGCTTGGTGGTTCATGCCTGTAATTCCAGCACTTGTGAGGCTAAGGCAGGAGAATCACTTGAGACCAGGAGTTCAAGACCAGCCTGGGCAACAAAGCAAGACGCCCATCTTAAAAAAAAAAAAAAAAAAAAAGGGCAAGGAGTCCAGTTAGAAGACCACTGCAGCTGGGCATGGTGACTCATGCATGTAATCCCAGTACTTTGGGAGACCAAGGCAGGTGGATCACTTCAGGTCAAGAGTTCAAGATCAGATTGGTCAACATGGTGAAATGCCGTGTCTACTAAAAATACAAAAATTAGCCAGGTGTGGTGATGTGCACATGTAGTCCCAGCTACTCGGGAGGCTGAGGCAGGAGAATCACTTGAACCCAGGAGGTGGAGGTTGCAGTGAGCCGAGAATGTGCCACTACACTCCAGTCTGGGTGACAGAGCAAGACTCTGTCTCCAAAAGAAAAAAAATAAATAAATACCATTGCAGTAGCCCTGCAGAAGCTAATGCAGGCTTGCGCTGAAATGGAAACATCAGGAGCGATAATCTGAGCACGTATTTTGGAGGAAGGGCTGAACTTGATGACAGATGGAATGTGGGGTGACTTAGTGTTCTGCCTGGCCACTGGACAGATAGCAAAGAACTGGGGAAAGTGCAGTTCTGAGGTTAGAGAGGATCCAAACTTCCGTCCTGGAAGCAGGGACTGCCTGTTAAAGCCACTGGGAGATGCCCAGTGAACAGCTGGATGTGATTCCAAAGCACAGGGAAGGGGTCTGGGGCTATCAATGTGGAAGCCTGCAGCAAATGAATGGGAGTGAGCCAGGGCGGGGGATGAGATCACTTGGTAGCAGGTAGATAAAGGAGATAGAAAAGCCAGCCAGGCTATGGCAAGACTTAAAGTTCTGGCAAAGCGGAAGGAAGGCAGGGAGGAGGGATGGTGGGTATATGGGAGGAAAACCATGGAGAAATGGGATCAAAAGTCTAGAGAAAGTCTAGAGAAGAAAATGTTTCCAGAAGTAAAATCAACTGCATCCCATCTGTGAACAAAAACACCCATAGGGAATGGAAGTGATTCCATTTTCAATGATCTTTCACTTTTTTGAGATGAAATTGCTCTGTTACCCAGGCTGGAGTGTAGGGGTGTGATCTTGGCTCACTGCATCCTCCGCCTCCTGCACTCAAGTGATTCTCCTACCTCAGCCTCCCTAGTAGCTGCAATGACAGGTGTGCACCACCACACCTGGCTAATTTCTTCTGCATTTTTAGTAGAGATGGGGTTTCGCCGTGTTGGCCAGGCTGGTCTCGAACTCCTGACCTCAGGTGATCCACCCGCCTCAGCCTCCCAAAGTGCTGGGATTACAGGCATGAGCCACCGCGCCCAGCTTCAATTATCGTTTTGTGGAAATACAGTAGATCCTCATTGTTGACAGACTCCATATTTGTGAATTCACCTACTCACTAAAATGCATATGAAACCTTAAAACCAATACTCCTACACAAGTTCCTGAGAGTGAGCAAGGTGACGCTCTGCATTCTTGTTTCAGCTCCCATATTGTAAACAAGTGTCTTTTTTGTGGTCTATTTACTGCCACATTTTACCTATTTTTGTGTGTGTGGGTTTTTTTGTTTGTTTGTTTGTTTTTTGAGCAGGGTCTTACTAGCTCACTCAGGCTGGACTGCAGTGGCACGATCACAGCAAACTGCAGCCTTGACCTCCCCAGGCTCAGATGATCCTCCCACCTAGCCTCCCAAGTAGCTGGGCCCACAACCACATGCCACCATGCCCAGCTAAGTTTTGTATTTTTTTTTGTAGAGACGGGGTTGCACAATGTTGCCCAGGCTGGTCTCAAACGCCTGGGCTTACGGGATCCTCTCATTTCAGCCTCCCAAAATGCTGGGATTGCAGGTGTGAACCACCACACTGGCCTCATGTTTGTGCTTTTTGCTGGTGGTTTTGCTATTTAAAATGATCCCAAGCATAGTGCTATAGTGCTAAGTTGCTAAATGCAAAAAAAGCTATAATGTGCCTTAAAAAAACAATACACGTTAGATAAGTTTCTTCATTCAGGTATGAGTTACAGTGCTTTTTGCCATGAGCTCAATGTTACTGAACCAACTATATATGTTAAATAAGATACCTTTAAACATGAACACACATAAAAGAAGGTTATGTATTGATCGGCTGATGAAAAGTTTGTGACCAGAGGCTCACAGGAACCCTGCCTCTCCCCTAGGAACAATGGGTCAGTATTCACTAACTCAGTGTTCACTGTGACTAAACAGAACATAATTACCATGAAAAATGAGAATGGACACTATATCGAAGAGAAAGATTCCACTGGGCATCAGCTTCCTCCTTTTTTAATGAAGAAAAAAGCAGGTCTGAGGCTCTAGGCTTGACAGCAGCAGTATCTAGCCAAATCTAATACACCGCTCTTATTTTTGTTGCTTTCATTTTTACAATTGTTTCTTTTCTACAGCAAGTAGTGGTAGAAATGCAAGGCTTTCTTTTTCAGTAACTGCTAAAATTAAAAAAGAAAACAAGCAGACAATATGAAGAAAATATAACATAGCAAATAGTATAGGCTGAGCGTGGTGGCTGACGCCTGTAATCAGGCATGGTGGCTCACACCCGTAATCCCAGCACTATGGGAGGCCGAGGTGGGCGGATCACATGAGGTCAGAAGTTCCAGACCAGCCTGGCCAACATGGTGAAACTCCGTCTCTACTAAAAATAAAAAAATTAGCCAGGCATGGTGGTGGGTGCCTGTAATCCCAGCTACTCAGGAGGCTGAGGCAGGAGAATTGCTTGAACCCAGGAGGTGGAGGCTGCAGTGAGCCAAGATTGAGCCACTGCACTCCAGCCTGGGTGACACTTTGGGAGGCCAAGGTGGGAGGATTGCTTCAGCCCGGGAGTCCAAGACCAGCCTGGGCAACATAGTGAGACCCCATGTCTACAAAAACAACAACAACAAAAATTAGCCAGGCATGGTAGTGTGCGTCTGTAGTTCCAGCTACTCCAGAGGCTGAGGTGGGAGGATCACTTGAGCTTAGGAGGTCCAGGCAGCAGTGAGCCGAGATTGCACTACTGCACTCCAGCCTGGGCAACAGAGCAAGACCCTGTCTCTTAAAACAGAAAGAAAAAAGAATACAGATGGAAATGGGTATGGCAATAGCCCTGAAGCTGCTACACAGTGGTACCTGGACATGGCAAAACCAAGATGACGATGAACAAGTGGAACTTGGGAAATACAACATGGGATAAAGATTTTGTTTTTGGAGTGAGACTATATGGCCATGGATGAGAAACTCATCTTCTGCGAACCTCGTTTCCTTTATTCAGAAACAGGGGACAATAGCATCTCATATCATTGCCACCATGATTTAATGAAATATCAGGTAAAGCAGCTCAAATGTTTGTCTCAGAACCCCTTTACTTGCTTACAGTTACTGAGAACCCCCAAAGAACTTCTATGTGGGTGACATCTATCACGACTTACCATATCAGAAGTTCAAATTGAAACATTCAGAAAGTATTTGGTACTTAATTTAAAATAACTATGATAAATCCAATACATGTCTATAAAAATACATATTTTCAATGAACAGAACTATTTTCTCAAACAAAAACACTTAGAAGTGTGGCTTTGTTTTGCATATTTGGAAGTCTCTTTAATGTCTGACTTCACTATAGGCAGTGGGGTCTTCATCTGCCTCTGCATTCCATCGGTGGCCATATCGCACTTTGCAAAGCCTCTGGAAAACTCCATAAGACACTAACAAGAGAATGAGAATGTAAACAGGCCGATAATGTCTTAGTATTATGGCAAAAAGAAAGTTTTAATTTCATGGACCACTCCCCCCACCACACACACACACGCACATTCCGAAAGTGTCTCCAAGACTCCACATGTCCCTGGAACATACTAAAATAAAGGGTTCAGAATGGTACCTCACAAGGGAAGTTCTCAGTGAATACTAATTCTCTTTTCCTTTTGTTCCTAGCCTCAATGTTGTTAAATCACGACCAAGTTAAGGCCAGGCCTTCTTCAGGTCATTATAATTACATAATATCCAGCACAGTGTTATGTGTAAAGAGGTGGTCAACAAGTATCACTGTGTTGCTCAGATGGTACTGTAACTAATTAGCTATGTGATCCTCAGCCAAGGATACTTAATCTGTCAAATCCAGAGGATACACAGACTTGAATAAGAAAAAAAGTTACATCTCTATTTTCTGACATTCAGCACTTACTTTACGACTGTAACCAACAAACCACGATTGCACTAGTAGCGCCTATGATACTGTCACCAATAAAAATCACAGGGATTTTTATATCATATTATGGTTACTGCAGATATCTTGAAAAATCATATGTGCTCATAACTAATTCAAAATTATGGTAGTTATTACACCTGTCACTAGATCTTGGTACTTCATGCATTAATAAAGAAGTACACATATTGCAATATCACGAATTTGAAAAACATCTTCATAGCTGTATTTCAATACAGCTGTTTTCATTTTCAA
Source organism: Chlorocebus sabaeus (assembly GCF_047675955.1). Classification (NCBI taxonomy): domain Eukaryota; kingdom Metazoa; phylum Chordata; class Mammalia; order Primates; family Cercopithecidae; genus Chlorocebus; species Chlorocebus sabaeus. Next base: position 24,786,613 of record NC_132911.1, on the reverse strand, counting down.
TCCTGTGTATTTTACTTAATTTTTATTTCTGCAGTGACTTGGAACTTTGTATCGTACCTTACGCATTTAAAAACATTCTAAGAAAGGGGTCTGCTGGCTTAACCAGATTGCCAAGGATTCATGTGACCAAAAACGCAAGAATCCTTGGTGTTAAGCAATTCACTTAATCTCTTCAGGCGCCAAGTTCCTCTCTTTGAAAGGAAAGGATGCTTACTCCCTGAGGTCGCTCCGGGTTCTACCACCCCAGCTATAGTCTATGGAATATGATATCCATAGTGGAGAAGAATCAGGTGGGAAACCACATACCTGAGGACATTAGCAAAAAGCACGATTCTGGGCCAGGCATGGTGGTGGCTCATACGCGTAATCCCAGCACTATGGGAGGCCGAGGTGGGCGGATCACATGAGGTCAGGAGTTCCAGACCAGCCTGGCCAACATGGTGAAACTCCGTCTCTACTAAAAATACAAAAATTAGCCGGGCATGGTGGTGGGCGCCTGTAATCCCAGCTACTCAGGAGGCTGAGGCAGGAGAATTGCTCGAACCCAGGAGGTGGAGGCTGCAGTGAGCCAAGATTGAGCCACTGCCCTCCAGCCTGGGTGACAGAGCGAGACCCCGTCTCAGAAGAAAAGAAAAAAAATCAGTCAGGCTCATGGCTCACCCCTGCAATCCCAGCAACTTGGGAGGCTAAAGGCTGGAGGATCACATGAGGCCAGGAGTTCTAGACCAGCCTGGACAATAGAGAGAGACCCCATCTTTAAAATAATTTTTTTAAAACTTAAAAAATCAAAAAACTTAAGCCAGGCATGGTGGTGCACACCTGCAGTTCCAGCAACTTGGAAGGCTGAGGTAGGAGGCTGCAGTGAGCCATGATCATACTGTACTCTAGTCTGGGCTGTGGAGTGAGGCCCTGTCTCAAAAAAAAAAAAGAAAAGAAAAAAAAAGCTTTGCAAAGAATCCATAGTCAACCTAATCGGGGGCTGTTCTTTACATAAACAGCTTGTGTGGAAGCAAACTTGAAAATAAATGTTTTTATAATCAGACTATTCTGGATATTTATCACTAATGTTTGCTTAAAAGTGTTTTATATCTTCATATGCTCAGACAGAAAAAAAAAAAAAAACAGAGAGAGAGAAAACAGAAACAAAGAAAGAAACAAGATGAGAAAAAAGCACATTTTCCACATCTCCAGGGAAGAACACTTAGCCACTGAGCACTTCACACAGGGGTACTAGAGCACCATCAGTTTAAAGAATCAAATGGATCAGTCACCTCACTTGATAACACACACAAACCATTGAGACCCACTTAATGCTAAAAGCCTGAGCCAACACTGCTGTTTAAGAACTAAGAAAGCCCAGACAGGCTGCATTTCAGTCCCTGTAGAAACGTCTAGGATATGTCGGGAACAGCCAAGAGTGGCACCAAGATAAAATATGACAGTAGCGACTGCCAGCTTCAGCAGGCACAATTCAAACTGAGCCCAAAGCTCTATCCTCACACAGAGAAGCTCTGCAGAGGCACGCTTCTCTTACAGCACAACAGGCGAAGTCATAGCTAGCACGGAGTAGTCATCCAAATGCTTCAACATGACTATCCTACGGTTCCTTCACCCAGAAACCAAATCTGTCCAGTAGACACTTAGAAAAGTCCCAAAAGCCAGTTTTCCCAACTATATTTAAGTAAGTCTGTCTGCTCCATGCTTCCTTGTTTTCTCAGCAGAATATCTCATTCTCTTACTTGCAGAGATAAAGACAGAGTGGAGGCTCTCCCTTCCTCCATCTAACCGAACAAAATTAAACTCATATTGGGCTGAATGAGATGTTATGCCTAATGGGAAGAAAAAGAAGAGAAAAAAAACACATTCACAGAGAAGCTAGGTTACTGTGCTTTAGAACAGCACCCCAACATCAAGGACAAGCAGACTGAAGGTACCAATACCTGGTACACCCGTTGAGTGCTAGGAATACAAAACCATAAGGGTCTGATTTACCGAACCCAAGGATGGCACAGTCCAGGAACTGTAAAGAAGCAGCATGAAGGTTTGGGACAGTCTGACAAATAGAAAATTTGAAGGAGAAAGTAGGAATGGATTTGAGCCCTCAAGGAAAGGTGAGCTGTCCGAGGCAGAGTTGGGAGGGCACTCGTGGCAGGGACAAGCACAATGGGAGCAAAGTCCCAAAGGAGGGACTCTGCAGGGTATGTTGCACAACCGTGGGAAGGGCAGTTGGTCTGCACTGGAGAGCTAGTGAAAGAAGCCTTGAGAGATAATGCTGAAGATAGGCTGAACCAGATTGTAGGAACCTTGGAAGTCAGGCTCAGACTTTATCCTGTTGACCATGAGAGGCTTCCAAGCAGAGAGGTGACAGAAATGTAAGCAAGGAGGTGACAAAAAACAATGATGAGTTTTAGGAATAAGCAATGGAGACTACTCTCTTCAGTTAATTTATCCTAACTGTGGGTCCTTTTGCCAAACCCAGACCAACCAGAATCCACGTCTGGTGAAATAAGTGTTCAGAATTATATCCTGGAGCAATTTTCCTAACACCAAGGCCGTGGAAATGCAATCCAAATATTTTACACACACACACACAATTTCCACACATATTTCCATACACATATATATATACACACACACAGATAGTTTTTTTTGTTTGTTTTGTTTTGTTTTTGTTGTTTTTAGATCAGGTCTCACAGTATCACCCAGGCTGGAATGCAGTGCTGTGATGGGGGCTTACTGCACCTTCAACCTCCCAGGCTCAAGCGATCCTCCCACCTCAGCCTCCTCAGTAGCTAGAACCACAGACTCAGGCGACCATGCCCGGCTACATTTTTTTCGTATTTATTGTAAAGACCCGTTTGCTATGTTGTTATGCTAGTTTCGAACTGTTGGGCTCAAGCAATCCTCCTGCCTCTGCCATTCAAATTGTTGGGATTATAGATGTGAGCCACCGCACCTGGCCCAAATATTTTTCTTGACCTGTAAGTGACACAGTAAACTGACTCCAGAACATGCAAACGAAAAATTAAAAACATATTATACTTGCTCCTAGGACTATGGCAATAAAAACCACATTGGTGAAACATGTTTACTTTACCCTCAACTCAACAGTTTTGAAAAGGGCTTTTAATCCTGTTAAAATTAGATTTGATAACATTGCCGTAGTTATTAGGCATTGTTAAATATGCTTTCATCTAGGGGCCGGGTGAGGAGTCTCACGCCTGTAATCCCAACACTTTGGGAGGCTGAGGCAGGCGGACTACCTGAGGTCAGGAGTTTGAGATCAGCCTGGCCCACACAGCTAAACCCGGTTTCTACTAAAAATACAAAATTAGCCAGGTGTGGTGATGCAAGCCTGTAATCCCACCTACTCGGGGCGGGGGGCGGGGGCTGAAACAGGAGAATTGCTGGAACCCAGAGGCAGAGGTTGCAGTGAGCCGAGATTGCGCCACTACACTCCAGCCTGGGCAACAGAGTGAGACTCCCTCGTCAGTCAGTCCTTCTCAAAAACAAACAAACCAAAAAAAAAAAGAAGAGCCCTTTCCTGAGGTGCAGCTAAGGGAGAGACTAAGATTCTAAAAGCAACTTAGCAGCAAAAAAAAGAATGCTTTTTGAACTGAGGGAAAACAAAGAATAATAAATATATAAAGGATCGCAACCTAAGAATAATGTAGTAATCATGAGACTGTTAAAAAACAAAACAAACAACAACAAAAAACCCTGACTCCTGGCCACAGAGTTGAAAAGCCCGTAGGCACGTAGAGTAGCTCTTAATTGAGACTGCACTTCACTAACCAGTGAGGTGAGGAAAAACAGGACTTCAGTAAGGAAGTGAAGTCAAAGATTAAATTACAAACAGGCCAAATGAATGGACCTGAGAGGAAGTGATAAAATTCGCAACACACTCAGCTGTGTTTATTGTAGGGAATCACCCCAGGTCTAACGGCCATTGTAATCACCCCGCTCAGGGCAGAAGTCTTCCCACAGGCCCTCAATAACTTCAATCCTTGATAAAAAGCCAAAGGAGCCTGACTTTCCACCTGGGTCAAAACGCCCGCACATTCATTGTTTCGGATCCAAAGCACCACCACCAGCAACCCCTGCGCACAACCCGGGGCCCTCCAGCACCGCTGTTCGTGATGCCAAGTGCCCAGCACGGGGTCTGGCACCGTTTCCTTAATAAAATGTCCTCTTCTCGTCTCCAGGATAAAACTCAGGATCCGGAAGGCAGCCTTACACCCTCTCCAGACAGGCTTCGTTAGGGGATGAGTGAGCACAAACAGCCCCAGGGGCCAGCCACCCCCTTCCCGTGCCACAACTTCCTGTCCCTTCCATCACTTCCACACCACGACTCTAGTTTCCATCCAGTTCACAACTGTCATCAAGATCCCAGTGTCTGGAGGAAAGGGGGCAGGGCGGCTCTCCACCCTCAACTCCTCACTTAAGGGGCGTCTGAGAAGAACCTACGAAAGTGGGGCCAGAAAGCACTGGGACCACGAGCACCAGTCCATGTGCCGACCCGGGGGGCCACCTACTCCCGGGTGAAACCCACGCTGGGCGCACGGGGGCGAGCCACACAGCCGCGGCCCCAAAACAGCAGCAGGCGCGCCCCCTCGCATTGACATTTCTCCGGGGTGAAGTGCCAGAGCTTGGGATGCGAGAGCGGGATTACGGTCCCGAAGCTCAACTGCACTTGGAAGCACTCGGCGTCCCCAAACCCTGGGCGACTTCCCCATCCGCGCTCCCTGGTGAGGGTTCCGACCGCTCCCGAATCCCAGAGCTGCGCAGCCGGGCCAAGTCCCCGGCCGGGGTCCTCCGCCGGGCTCTGGGCAAACCTGGCAGGGCTGCTGTCCGCGAACTTGGCCGCGTGGGCCGGGCAGGGACCAGGTGGGGCGCGCACTCACCAACCCCGTACTTCTGCCTCTTGGTCGGGATCCAGCGGGCCATGGCGGCCACCTCGCCCCGCGGCGGCGGCGACTAAAGCTGCTACAGCTCCTGCGGCTCCGGCCGCCGCCGCGCCGCGCTCCTGCGTGCCCCGGGCGCTTCCGCCATGTTCCGCCAAACTTCGCTGGACTCCGCTGGCCGCCTCCCCGCCGCGCCGCCCGCGCCCGTGCCCGGGCCGCCCGCGGTCACCTGCTGGGCCGGGCGGCAGCGCAGCCTTGCGCGCCCCTCCCGGCACCGCCCCGGCCCCTCCCGCCGGCCGCGCCCTCCGCCCGCCGGGGCCGCCTCCGAGCCGCGGGCGCCCAGCCTCTCCCGCCCGCGCCGCTTTCTGCGCTCTGCCGGGCGGGGGCCGACTGCGGCTCCGCCTCGCGCGCTTCCCGGGAGCAGCTTCCTGGGCCGGCGGGACTTTGGCGCTGGCGGCGCTTTGCCTTTCCCCTGCCCTCCCTACCCAGCTGATACCCCGGAGGCCGGGTCCCTGCGGTCGGGCTCCCGACCGAGGATTGCGCTGGAGGTGCCGGGCACACCCAGGCCGGGCGGCCGGTGGGCGAGGGATGCGGGCTGCGCTCCCACGGCGCGCGTCGGACGCTTGGGGAGCGGAAAGGGATCAGCGAGAGCGGCTTCTTACCCCGGGGCACCTCCGGTGCCTGGCACTAAGCGGGCGCGCAATAAATATTTGTTGAATGAATGAGCAGTTGACTTCTGCCTTTACCCGCTGGAGCTTGAACCCTCGCCGCAAGCGCGGGAAGCCGTACTCGGGACATACTGGATCTCCTGGGGCCACCAATTAAAGCCTGGAAAGCAGAACTTTTATCACCAGGGAGCTGGTGCAAGGGAGGCGGGCTCCTCAGAAGTATCAGATCGTTTGCTAGGGGATTCTCTGCAGGGAAATTGTTCACAAAGCCCTAATTTGGAAGTCCTGTATCCCCAAACTCCGGGGACCCCCCAACCCTAAGCTGAAGAAACTTAGACCTTCATGCACAGGAGAAAAGTCCACCCCTAGACCTCCCTTTCTCAACCAGCCAGCAGCCCAGAGAGCATCCCCGCGGAAAGGGGACAAGGCGCATCCCCGTCTTTTCTCTGTCAACGACTGCATTTTCTTGACGAAGATCCCAAAGGGGCTGCGCGTTTGAACCGCCTTGGGCTCCAGGTGGCGCCCTCTCTGGAGCTCCCTCTTGAAATTCATTTCTTCCTGGAGAGACCTGGAGAATGAAGATCCAGGGGTTTCTCGCTACCTTGTACTGAGAAGTAACATTGCAAGCGGAGTAAATGACCAGCTTAATTACGTTCACCGTCGAAGAAGACGCTTCTAGAGAGAAATTATATCCTCTTTGCCGTCTGTGAAGGTTTTCAGGCTTTTTAGGAACGTAAAAGAGAGGAAGACAAACATGTAGTAAAGACAGGTAGTTGACCGGGCGCGGTGGCTCACGCCTGTAATCTCAGCACTTTGGGAGGCCGAGGCGAGCGGATCACCTGAGGTCAGGAGTTCCAGACCAGCCTGGCCAACATGGTGAAACTCCTTCTCTACTAAAATACAAAAGTTAGCCGGACGTGGTGGTGTGCTCCTGTAATCCCAGCTACCCGGAGGCTGAGGCAGGAGAATCGCTAGAACCCGGGAGGCAGAGACTACAAGTGAGCCAAGATGGGGCCACTGCACTCCAGCCTGGGCAGCAGGGCAAAACTCCGTCTAAAAAAAAAGAAAGAAAGAAAAGAAGAAGAAGAAAAAAAAAAGACAGTAAAGATAGATAGGCAAACGAGATAACAAGATAGTAAAGTTTCATTGGAGAATTGGTGCATTTTAACTTTGGTGGTTTTTTGCAAAACCAGGTCTGAATTTTTTTTTAAGTTCTATTCACGGTGGGTAACTACTAGAGCTCGCTTTTTTTTTCCTCCATCAACTAATAGGTATTTATTCACCATGTTTAACAATAATTTAAGAAATTCCTCTGTCACTTTAGACTTGACATCCAGAAAGAGTTCCACCATCTTCCCCAAAATAATTTATCTTCCTCCATTAGTATATCATGATTCTAATTTCCCAGGTTAGGTAATTTCTTCTTCCTTCTTCACACACATATTAAATGCCTACACATTAATGTGTAATTAAATGCCAGGCATCTCTCTAAGAATGAGGGTGCAGCGGTGAATACGGTAAAATGTGTCCCTTCACAGAGCTTCTAGTCTAGACGAGGAGAGTAAGACAATAAAGAAATGTACACCAAATGAGGGTAAACATTAGAGAAAATTCCAAAGCAAGGAGGATAGGGCATGTAGGGTGATGCTGTTTGTATGGAGTGCTCTGGCAATGCAGCTCTGCTAAGCTGAGGTTGAGGTGTAGACCTGAGGGAAGCAAAGATTCCAGGGGAAAGTGTTCTGGAAAAGAGGAGCAGCAAAGGCAAAGAACACCAAGCTGGTTTGGCAGGTTCCCAAGTCAGCCACGGATCCTGGGTAGTGAGAGCTGAGTAAGAGGTGAGAGGAAACTTGGTCTAAGAGGCAGAGGGGTGCCAGATAGAACAGAACCCTGGCAGGAATATGGACTTTATGTATTACTGCTACAAGAGAGATTTGGAGGGCTTTGAGCCAACCTGGGACATATTGCACTTATTTGCTGTGGTATGAATCCATTGTAAAGGGGCAAGAGAGGCCCACATGGATGGACGTGGGTGGCTATTTCAGTCATTCAGGCAAGACATGAAGGTAGTTGGGACCAGGAGGTTTGGGGTGGAGGTGAAAAAGAAGTTGGGTTCTTAATATATGTGAAAATAGAACCTGGCCAGATGTGGTGGCTCACACCTGTAATCCCAGCATTTGGGGAGGCTGAGGTGGGAGGATTGCTTAAGGTCAGGAGTTGAAAATCAGCCTGGACAACATAGTGAGACCTTCCTCTACTATATATATATATCCTGGGCATGGTGGCTGTGCCTGTGGCCCTATCTACTTAGGAGACTGAGGTGGGAGGATTGCTTGAGCCCAGGAGGTCAAGGCTAGCAGTGAGCTATGATTGCATCAAAGCATGAAAAAGAACCAATAGAAGGGCCACATGAATGGCGGGGGGATTTTCTACGGTGAGGCTTCTGATGTTCTTGGTGTGCTTCAATCCTTTTTGGGAAGTTTTCCACCAGAAAGAGATAAGCTTGTATTTTTCTTTTTTTTTTTTTTTAAGAGCCCTACCCCTATCATACACACTTCAGGCCCCACACACCTTGGTTCTTGTCCCTGCATGTGAGATACAACCTGGGTCAAGAATGACGCTAAAGCCAGCTAGGTCCCATGTGCCTGTAGTCCCAGCTGCTCGGGAGGCTGAGGCAAGAGGATTGCTTGAGCCCAGGAGTTCCAGGCTGTAGTGAGCTGTGCCGATCAGGTGTCTGCACTAAGTTCCACATCAATATAGGGACATCCTGGGAGCAGGCGACCACCAGGTTGCCTAAGGAGGGGTGAACTGGTCCAGGTCAATTATTTGGAAAGCCCTGTATCCCAAAACTTCGGTACTCCTCCTTAGCTGAAGAAATTCAGGCCCACATATCCAGGGGGAAAATCCATCCCAAGACCTCCCTTATCCAACCAGCCTGCAGCCCAGAGAGCATCCCTGTGTAGAAAGCAACTGGATGCATCCTTGTCTTTTCTCTGTCAACGACTGTATTATTGACAAAGATCCCGTAGCCAGGACTTCACATTTGAATTGCCTTGGGCTCCAGGTGGCATCCTTTCTTGAGCTCCCCTTCTGATCAATAAAGGGATGGCACCTGTGAATTGCCACTGCATTTCAGCGTGGACAACATAGCAAGACCCTGTCTCTAAACAAATATTGATTCAAAACAAAAAGAATGACTCTAAGGTTTGCGGCTTGAACAATTGGGGAGTAGAGTTGCCATTGTCTTGGTCACCATTGATATCTATCTTGTCTTCACCCTTTCCTGTCCCAGTTGCTCTGTATCAAAGTTTTCCTTTCAATATTTCTTTAGGACCCACTTCTTCATGCCTTCCTCAGCAACTTCATCATGTGGCCCCTTAGGAGCTAAAGCGCTCTGCACTGAATTATATGACCTGCCTGTTGTGGACTCAGGTCTTCTCAAAGTTACATGGATTCTCTGTGCTTAGAGAAATTGGATGACCTCTGTTCTCTGAACACAGGTATATTTCAAATGCATCCAGTGGAACTGGGTTTCTACCAAAGAGATTTCAACTGCCTCATCCCACTCTTGCATTGAAGTCTTCTTCCAAAACTAGAGCCTTGAATTTGGGAGCCAGAGATTTCAAATTTGACAGTTGCTTTAAGAGAGTTGGAGGAAAATGGAAAATTTTAATTACAGCTTTCAGTATGTTTATCATTTCCTTCTGAAAACTGAAATCCACTCACTTTGCTATATCAGATGGCTAAATCCCAGTTTGAACGTCCTTTTAAATCATAAAAGCAGAGCTTTTCAAAGTCTTTTATTAGAATGAGGCTTAAAATTAGACAGTCAACCAGACAGGTAGGTGGAACGACAGCATGATGCCCAGAAATATCCTTTTCTTTTTCCTCTGTTATCTTTTCAGAAGAAACATTAAGCATATTCCACAACCAGAGATCTTCAAACTCTAAAACCCACACAAATACAAACACACTTATGCATGCACACTCAGGCTCTGCTTGAAGGAGCCATGGAGAAAGAAATGACGGTAAGTGACTTTGAGGGTTAGTTTGACAAGAGTATTGTGACTATCCCTTACAATGCCTTAGAGAATAAATGGACGTGAAGAGAACGTTCTCAGGATGTGAAGAGAACTGGCAAGAGCCTCACCTTCCCTGTTGATTACCAGGTTTATTTTTATCAAATCAGGCTGATCTGATGGCTTCTCTGTGAGATGCTGTGGATTCGTTTAAAGTGTCTTTTTTTCTCTCTCTCTCTCTAGATGAAGGAAGATTATTCTTTGATCCTATATGAGTGAGTGGCTAGTGGAACTACCAAAAAAATGATAATAATAAAAATAATGTAATTGGTTCTAAGCAGTGCTTTGCAGGCTCCTAAGGATGGTTCTAAGTAAGCCAGGAGTAGGTGATACATTGTAATTCTGCGACCCAGGATCTTAGCAGGACAAAGGAAACATCAATCACTCTAGTCCCAGAAGTGACTTTTCGTAGGCCCCAGGGATTCTAGCATCATTAGTCACTCTCCACTCTACAAGTGACTTAGGTTGTGAGCATCTCTGAGTCTGCACAGGATCTGCCATGTGGCTGTGGGGGTCTGGCTTCTCTGATGAATGGGAAGAAAATGCTCAGGGCTCCAGTGCTATTATCTCCTCATCCCTGTCACAAGGAGATTTATACTTATGATTTACCCTTTTCATGAACATGGCAAAATTCTTTTTTCTAGTTCTGTTTCTGGAATGTTCTTTGCTGTGTCTAAATGAGCTGATTCCACTGTTGGGAGAGGTTGATGATGTGAGCAGTAAGAAGGCATTAGTTTGTTGAAAACTAGATCCATATTTAGGTGAGATAAAATCAAACTGCCTGATTTTTTAAAAAAACTATGTTTATTTACCGTATGTCTTGATTCCTATATGCATTGAAAAATTAATAGTCATAAGACTGTTTAAAATAAGAGAGGATGGGCTGGATGCAGTGGCTCACGCCTGTAATCTCAGCACTTTGGGAGGCCAAGGTGGGCAGATCACTTGAGCTCAGGAGTTCAAGACCAGGCTGGGCAACATGGTGAAACCCTGTTTCTACAAAAAGATACAAAAATTACCAGGGTGTGGTGGTGTGTGTCTGTAGTATTAGCTACTCAGGAAGCTGAGGTAGGAGGATCGCTTGAGCCCAGGAGGTGGAGGTTACAGTGAACTGATGTGGCACCATTGCACTCCAGCCTAGGTGACAGAGTTAGATCCTGTTTCCCCTGCCAAGAAAAAAAAAAAAAAAAAAAAAGAGAGAGAGAGAGAGAGATGATGAAAACTTAGAAGAAATGTGGAAAATGTATTATGTAAGCGTAAATGAAAATAATTAGATTGTCTATGCTGCAAAATGATTGTAACTATAGAAAGTCATAGATTTACAGGGAAAATGACCATAGAAGAACATGAATAAATGAAAGATTTTATTCAACCTTCTTCAAAGCAATACAGAAATATACTTGATAAATAAAGAAATATACTTGATACAATAAAGAAAAATACTTGATTGCCGAAATCTCTGGGCTATGTAGCAAGAGCAGGAAGTTATTTGCCTAAATCTGATCATTTTTTTGTGACAAGAGTGAAGTTTCACTCCTCGGTTCCTTGGTCACACGGACACTGTGACTATCCTGTTTAGATGACTGTCACATTCAGCAGATGTTTCTTCCTATTTGTGGTCAGTTAAGAAAACAAGCATGTAATCCAGAACTTGTATTTAATACTGGAACGATTTTATTTTTCACAGCCACCAACTGTAAAGTAACAATAATAACTGCATATGAAGTAATGAGTACTGGCTCTAATCACCTTGTTTAATCCCCATACAACCTAATGAGGTAAGTATAACTCTCTGGTCATTCCCACCTCACAAATGTGGCTTAGGAGATGTCAAGAAATTACCTACATAATTAATTAGTGGCAAAACAAAATCCAGACCCAGACAGCCTGACTCCAGGGTCCACACTCTAAAGCAGAGGTCGGCAAGCTTTTGCTATAAAGTCCCCACTATGTATAGTTCTCAGGCTTTACAGGCCATATGGCCTTGCTGCAACCACTCAGCTCTGCAGTTGTAGCAGGAAAGCCTCTATAAGCAATATGTACAATGAATTGAGTGTGTGGTCGTGTCCCAGTAAAACTTCATTAGTTATGTTAGATCAAGTTTAGCCTAAACCTGCCTCCTTACATATTTTAAGTTCAGCCTAAAGATTTCTGTGTACATAGTGAACTGTAACCTCAGTGGAAGTGTAAACAGACCAAAACCTACTCTTGTGCCAATCACTGAGTTTTGGCCAATCAAAGGGGGCAAACCGTTCAAACTGTCTTCAAATAAGGTAAACACCGAGATGCTGAGCTGTAACCAATCCGCCTGTTTCTGTCCCTCACTTCCGTTTTCTGTACATCACTTTCCTTTATCTGTTGTAAGTGGTCTTCCACCACGTGGCTGCACTGGAGTTGCTGAGCCTACCCCGGCTCCGGAGGCTGCCTGATTCTCAAGTTGTTCTTTGCTCAATTAAACTATGCTAAATTTAATTTGGCTAAGGTTTTCACAGTAGATAAGAAATTTGAATTTCGTGTAGTTTTTATGTACAGGAAATACTATTCTGGCCAGGTGCAGTGACTCACCCCTGTAATCCCAGCAGTTTGAGTGGCCAAAGTGGGTGGATTGCTTAAGTCCAGGAGTTCAAGACCAGCTTGGGCAACATGAAGATATCCTGTCACTACAAAAATCACAAAAATTAGACATGTGTGTTGGCACACACATATTGTTCGAGCTACTCAAGAGGCTGAGGTGAAGGGATCACTTGAGCCTGGGGAGGTCGATGTTGTAGTGAGCTGTTATTGTTGTGCCACTGCACTCCAGCCTGGGCAATAAGAGTGAGACCTTATCTTAAAAAAAGGAAAGGGAAGGGAAGGGAAGGGAAAGGGAAAGGAGAAGGGGAAGGGGAAGAGATATCATTGTTTATCCTTCTTTTGATTCTTTTCTGTCTCATGTGAAAATGTAGTGAACATTGTTATCTTGGCCAGGTGCGGTGGCTCATGCCTGTAATGCCAGCGCTTTGGGAGGCTGAGGCAGGTGGATCACGAAGTCAGGAGATGGAGACCATTCTGGCCAATGTGGTGAAACCCTGTCTCTACTAAAAATACGAAAATTAGCTGCGTGTAGTGGTGCGTGCCTGTCATCCCAGCTACTCAGGAGGCTGAGGCAGGAGAATGGCTTGAACCCGGGAGGCAGAGGTTGCAGTGAGCAGGTTGCATCATTGCACTCCAGCCTGGTGACAGAGCAAGACTGTCTCAAAAAAAAACAAAAAACAAAAAACAAAAAACTTATCTTTATCTTATCTTTATCTTACAGGCTGCACAGGAACAGGTGGTGAGGCACAGTTGGCCCTTGGGCCTTAGTTTGTCAATCCCTGCTCTACACTATGACTGTCACCCCTTTTGGTGGGTAGGAAGACTGGGGGCCTCCAGAAGGAGCAGCATAACTAAGGAAGCGTGTGGTGGTACTTTCCCACTGGAAGTCTCTTTGCATAAGGATTTGTGAGAAGCCCTTGGAAGAGAAGTCATGGGAAGAGAAGGCCTCCACTAGTAAAAGTTGCCGTAGAAATCAGAGGATGGAGGCACTTCTGAAAGTAGTGAATATCTGTGTTGAGGAATTGCCTACTGGCCTGGCCCTTTGAACTCTATTTCCAATGATAAGAACTGTAAATAGAGAACTTGGCTCGTCGCAATGGCTCACACCTGTAATCCCAGCACTTTGGGAGACTGAGGCAGGAGGATTACTAGAGGTCAGGAATTTGAGACCAGCCTGCCAACATGGTGAAACCTCATCTCTACTAAAAATACAAAAATTAGCAGGGCGTGGTGGCACACGCCTGTAGTTCCAGCTACTTGGGAGGCTGAGGCAGGAGAATCACTTGAACACAGGAGATGGAGGTTGCAGTGAGGGGAGATTGTACCACTGCACTCCAGGCTGGGCAACGGAGTGAGACTCTATCTCAAAAATAAAAAATAAAAAAATAAAAAATAAAAAATTTACTAACCCCTGGTAAGACAGCAGCGCACAAACAATGCTTTGGTATCCACTGAACAAGCAGGCTTCTACAGAGGGGGGTGTGGCATTCTCATGGATATCCCGGTGGAAATGACATGGGGCCTGCCTGAGATAAGGGTGCTAGAAGGAGGTATGACAATATCTATTAAAATATTTGCGAGACCAAGTAGATACTGGTGATACCACCCGGTGAAGGTCATAGCAGAAAAAACCAAAATAGCCCAGTTGATTTGTGAATACTCAGATATACACCCTGAGATCTTCCAGAAATACCTGAAGGAGGCTTGAAAGGGAGGTGGGGGTGATGAAATTGTAGAACCAGCTCCAGATGGATAATGTTCCTATACGCTTTCGTGTTCATTAGCTCACTGAGATTGGGACTGCTATTTGTTCTCCAGTTGGTCCTTGTCCTCAGAATTCATGTTTTTGAATGTCAATCTTTACCCTCCTGGGAGAAACTACATTTAGTGTACAATTGTTATAGCACCAATAAAAGTGACTTAAAGTGTTAGAGAACGTTCATTTGGACGGCCACATTTTGAATTTCTTAATAGATATTTTGAAAGGCAGTGTTTTAATTAAGCAACTATGTGATTACAATACTCATAATAGCCAAACTACAAATCTTTAATATTAAAAGGTAGGCTATGCTATTACAGTTTGGGATTTTGGGGTTTTGTTCTGTTTTTTTGGGTTTTTTTTTTTTGGTATAATCTCCAATCTCAAAGTGTAGCTTCATCCCAGGGTCGTCTGTGTCATGTTTGAGCAATATTTCTGAACTCACTTCTTTCAAAATAACAAGGAATCTTTAAATACTTTGCAGCAATTACCTGGCTTGACTGAATCAGGAGGACAAGGCCCTAGGGTTCATTACTTACATAGTTTCTTAGTCATGTACTGTGGCATAAAGTTCTTACTTAAGCCCTTCCCTCCCCTGAAATTATGCCTCAGGGTTTGTTCCCCTGAATGACTTATACCACATATGCAAAAAGTCTCATAAGAGGAGAGAAAACTCATTTAGATTCTTCCTGGATGAGGAAATGATTTCCATTTAGAAATGATCCAGTGATTAATGTCTGTCCTTATTAACTTTGGATTGGCCCACACAGCAAGAGCTGGGCAAACACTGGCCCTGGAAGTTGCATTTTTATTTGTCCTGTGAATTGCCAAAAAGGCCTCTCTTGAACACAGTCTTCTTACTTGTAAAATTGTTGTTGTGATGTGTTGCCTGGGTACACATGTTAGAATTCTTCAGGATGGTGTATTATTTGAAGACAGGAAATTCCACCTACATTTTCCTAGAATGTGAAAAATAGGAGAATTCAAATGGCCATGTATTTTACTTAATATTCTGTAGGCTGTTTTAAGTAGAAACATAGCAATAAAATGAATATACTTTTAGGGAATCTAGTCAAGAATAAAAGAAAAACACAAATAGATATAATGAAGTAAAAGGGTATGGGACCATAGAAAAGCCACTTACGTAAGACTAGGATGTGCATTGTAGTTCTTATATAATACATTGTAAAGATCACAATGAAAACAACTCATTAGGAAAATGTAAACAAACAAAATTGAGCCAAGAAATAGAAAACCTGAGCCAACCAAACAGCATAGAAGAAATCGAAAGTGTGGTCAAAATATTATAGCTAAAAACTGTGCCAGGCCTAGCTATAAAGGCAAATAGTTTTGTACATTCAGGGAACAGGTCAGCTGAATGTAATATAAACTGTTCTGTAGAAAATGATAGAGTGAGGACAGGTGTGGTGACTCATGCCTGTAATCCCAGAACTTTGGAAGGCCGAGATGGGTGGCTCATTTTAGGTCAGGAGTTCAAGACCAGCATGGACAACGTAGCAAAACCCTGTTTCTGCTGAAAATACAAAAAAATTAGCTGGGTGTGGTGGCATGCGCTTGGAATTCCAGCTACTTGGGAGACTGAGGCACGAGAATCACTTGAACCCAGGAGGCGGAGGTTGCAGTGAGACAACATCACATCACTGCACTCTAGCTTGGGTAATGAAGTGAGACTCTGACTCAAAAGAAAAAAAAAAAAAGTTTGTTTTATGAAACTAGCCTAACCCTGGCAGTAAAGCTTGCTAAAATATGGAGCCAAAAATATAAATAGAAACATGTATTTGTATAAATATAATACAAATTCAACTATAAACAGAGATGCAAAACTAAAAATATTAGTGAATCTCATATTGTTCTACATGTAAAAAAGGACACAGGATGACTAAATACATTTTATTCTTTTTTTTTTTTTTTTTTTTTTTTTGAGATGGAGTCTCACTCTGTTGCCCAGGCTGGAGTGCAGTGGTGCGATCTCGGCTCATTGTAACTTCCACTGCAACCTCCGCTTCCCGGGTTCAAGTGATTCTCCTGCCTCAGCCTCTCCAGTAACTGGGATTACAGGTGCCTGCCATCATGCCTGGCTAATTTTTGTATTTTTAGTAAAGACAGGGTTTCACCATGTTGGCCAGGTTGGTCTCAAACTCCTGACCTCAGGTGATCTGCCCTCCTCCGCCTCCCAAAGTGTTGGGATTACAGGCATGAGCCACAGCGCCCAGCTATAAGTTTTATTTTTAAAGTACAAGAGCAGTTCAATAATAGGAAACTTATCAATAGAATTTATTTCATCAAAAGGTCAGTAGAGAAAAACCAAATGATTATCTGGATTGATATGTAAAAGGGATTTGAAAACACTCATTCTTGATCAAAACCCTTAGTAAACTAAGAATAGGCTATACCTCTTCAACATGATAGAGTATACATTATTAACAGAAACAAGCAGCTAGCATTACACTTAAACGTGAATTGCCATGAATTCCTATTAATCAGAAATAAGAAAAGAAGGTCCTATCACACCATAGTGAGAGCAGTATGCAGAGGTTGCTCTATTCCATGCAAGGAAATAAGAGACATTAATTATCAATATTTGCTGATTACATAATTAACTAGTAGAATCAAGAGTGAATATTTTTTATTAGATCAGAATTCAATTTTTTGTTTTTGACATGGGATCTCGCTCTGTTGCCCAGGCTGCCATGCAGTGACACGATCGTAGCTCACTGTAGCCTCGACCTCCAAGGCTCAAGCGGCCCTCCCACCTCAGTTTCCCTAGTAGCTTGGACTTTAGTCAAGAGGCACTATGTCCAGCTAATTATTTTTAAATTTTTTTGTAGAAATGGGGTGTTACTCTGTCTCCTAGGCTGCAGTGCAGTGGCATGGTAATAGTTCACGGCAACCTTGAACTTCTGGCCTCAAGCAATCCCCTAACCTTAGCCTCTCAAAGCACAAGGACTACAGGCATGAGCCACTGTTCCTGGCTGAATAAATCAGAATCTTATCATGTTTAACTTTTTTCTTTTGTTTTGAAGTACATGTAAAGGAACTTCACAGGCTAGATAGATAGATAGATAGATATTATACTAACGTGATTCATTAAATTTACTAATTTGCTACTACTGTAATGTATAATATTTTAATTCTGCAAATTCTGTTTTCCTCATCTTTAAACACAGAAGAGACTCTAACCTGTAAATAACTTAATTTGTTATGGAAAAGTTTGAACAGGTCAACCCAATTGTTGTTCTTTTGCTCATCAGTGTGGTACTCTCTGGGTGGCATCAGCCTTTGCAGTGGGTTACATGGTGTCATTCTGAACCCTTCCAGCAAGGCAGATGCCAAGGCCCCCATAAAAGGCATTTGCAGGACCTCACAGTTTACCTCCCAGCCCAGTGGAAGCTGACAGCCCTTCCCCTGTGGTTGGGATGGTGTTGCAGTCTCTGTCAACATCATCCTTTCTGCACTAACCACAGAAGTCTGGTTGCAATGGAGACTTTAGTGGTGGTGTTTGCACAAATATATTTTGCACAGAGAGCATCTTCCCCCTATTGATTGCGTTCACTCTTTTTTTTTTTTTTTTTTTTTTTGAGACGGAGTCTCACTCTATCACCCAGGCTGGAGTGCAGTGGCGCGATCTCAGCTCACTGCAACCTCCACCTCCCGGGCTCACACCATTCTCTTGTCTCAGCCTCCCGAGTAGCTGGGACTACGGGCACCTGACACCACGCCCGGCTAATTGTGTTTTTTTTGTATTTTTTAGTAGAGACGGGTTTCCACCGTGTTAGCCAGGATGGTCTCCATCTCCTGACCTCGTGATCCGCCCACCTCAGACTCTCAAAGTGCTGGGATTACAGGCGTGAGCCACTGCGCCGGGCCGAGTTCACTTTTCTTCTTCTCCTGCCTCAGCCTCTCAAAGTGCTGGGATTATAGGCGTGGTCTTAATTTTTTCTTTTTTAACCTTTTTTTTTTTTTTTTTTCCCAGCTTTCTTTTTCAGGAAAAGCAGCATTTCCCACTCCGCCTTGATCTTTTTTAGTTTTTGTTGTTCTTACATAGTTTCATAAGCTATTTTCAGTAGTATATGATAAATTATTGCTATTTCAAAATGCAATGAATTGCCATGGACTGATTTCATGAAATTTTAAAATTTATTGAGGTTTTGCCTGCTTTCTAATTCGTTTTTTAAAAAATAGATAATGTTATTCTACTATGGGCCACTGAAACAAGAATATTCCACATCTGTGGCCTCTTTTAAACCTGCAACGGTCAAGCAACCTTTTCTAGGATAGTACAGGATATGCATTTGTTAGAAGGAATGTTCAAAAGACTTTGAGTATCGTAACGGGAAAACTACCAACGTCTCTGAAATCGCTCTAAATTGCTTGATAGATATGTTCGTGGTTAATTTAACAGCAATTGTAATTATATTTTTCAATTATATTTCTGTTGCTTTCACAAGTATCTTCACGTATTTAATTTCGTACGCTGCTGCCCTTACAACTGATGATAGTTCATTCTCTAGGCCCGCTTGGGAAGCCACAGATTTTTACTGACTTGTGTGATCAGGCTTGGACTATAGCATGTCTTGGGATTCCCTTGTATCACAGGTTTGGAGAACAAACCCAACTACATATTAGCCCGGCATGGTGGTGTGTGCCTGTGGTCCCAGCTGCTTGGGAGCTGAGGTGGGAGGATCACTTGAACGCAGGGAGGCCGAGGCTGCTGCGACTTGTGATTGTACCACTGGATGCCTGGGCAATAGAGGGAACAGAAGGAGACCCTGTCTCAAAAAAAAAAAAAAAAAAAGAAAAAAGAAAAAAAAAAAAATAGGTTCAAGGTAAAACTAGATAGATATGGTGCTAGTGCCACCTGCTGTTGTAGCTATAAATTGCAGCTATCTAATAGCTGGTTGCTCTCAATATTCAGTATTCTTTTAAAACCTGCCCTCTCATGGCGGGAACCGTGAGTTTTATATTGCTTTCACTATTTCCACTTATCCAAATCTTACTATGTGCTAAGAATTACGGTGCCAAGAGCTTTACACAAATCCTCTCATTTAGATATCATAACAACTCTACCAGGTAGATCTTTTTTTTTTTTGAGACGGAGTCTCGCTCTGTCGCCCAGGCTGGAGTGCAGTAGCTCGATCTCGGCTCACTGCAAGCTCCGCCTCCCGGGTTCACATCATTCTCCTGCCTCAGCCTCCGGAGTATCTGGGGCTACAGGCGCCCACCACTACGCCCGGCTAATTTTTTTGTATTTTTAGTAGAGACAGGGTTTCACCGTGTTAGCCAGGATGGTCTCGATCTCCTGACCTCGTGATCCGCCCTCCTCGGCCTCCCAAAGTGCTGGGATTACAGGTGTGAGCCACCGCGCCCAGCCTGTACCAGGTAGATCTTACAGAAAATTTATGTTTTTATCACTTCAGCCTCAGTTTTCTGTATTCAAAAGGATTAATCTAGTGGAATGGATTATTAGGAAACATTATTAGACCCAAAAAAGGTTCTGCAGGTTATTTGGGGTGGTTTTTTACATTTTGTGTGTATGTGTGTGTGGAGACAAGATATTACTATGTTGTCTAGGCTGATGTTGAACTCCTGGGTTCAAGTAATCCTCCTGCCTCATCCTTCCAAAGTGCTAGGATTACAGATGTGGGCCATTGTGCCTGTTTTGTCTTTCACATTTTAATACAAAATTCTTGGTCAGGAGCAGTGACTCACACCTGTAATCCCAGCACTTTGGGGGGCGAAGGTGGGTATATCACTTGAGGCCAGGAGTTTGAGACCAGGCTGGACAACATGGTCAAACCCCATCTCTACTGAAAATACAAAAATTAGCTGTGCGTGGTGGTCCATGCCTGTAATCCCAGCTGCTTGGGAGGCTGAGGCACAAGAATCACTTGAACCTGGGAGTATGGAGGTTGCAGTGAGCTGAGATTGCACCACTGCAGTCCAACCTGGATGACAGAGCAAGACTCTGTCTTCCAAACAAACAAACAAGCAAACAAAAAACCAAAAATTTTTAATTAAATTTTGGGCCTTTATGTGCCGTCATACTAATTTGCATTGCATAGCAGACAGTAATAACTTTTACTCCTATATTTTCAGGGTAACCTAGTTTAGAAATGAGAAGATGAATTATATTTCCCCTGAAAGGCACTCCCTTAGACTGAGGATGATACAAATGTTGTATTTCTATCAGGGTGACAAGAATGGCTTATTGGTCCTTGCTTGGTGTAGTACACATGGCTTGCTATAAAACATTTTTTGATTATTGTATGCACATGCCAAGAACTTTTAGCACCGTGTTCTAGTGAGTCCAAGGGTTTGTTGCTAAATGTGATGATATTTTGTGTCCAAGGATTGAAAGCACAAAACAGAGAGGGAATGAAGCAGATGGAAAAATATAGCAATAGCTGGAGTCCAGTAGGGCAGAGGGGCAAAACCAGGAGGGAGACATAGGCAGGTTAATAAATCCAAGTGGAGAAGAGCAGAAAAGTCAGGAAATTGTACCCGGGAGCCAGCTATTGGAAGAGTAGAAGTAGAGATGCAGTTCAAATAGTTGGAATCATTCCTTGTTCTGGCAGATTTGAGGCAAGTGATCAGGGACCCCATGCCAATGTGTTGTTTCTTAGGAGAACATTCCTGAAGGCAAGAGAGTCAACATCAGATATCATTAGGGTCCAGTCAGTTCAACCGGATAAAGATTTATCCAGTGTCTTTGCTGTGAAAAGCGTTGTTGTTGCACGCTATGAGTAGTCAAAAATCTGCCCATATCGTTTCTCTTTCTTCTCCTCCACAGGTTTACCATTGACAACACTTGATTCAATCCAGCTGTAAATAGTTAAAAACCTGGGTTGCTGAGTTTCAATCTGAACCCAAGACCCACAGCCCAATTATCTAGTTACAGCTGAGCTGTAGCTGGACGCTGTAACAATAAGCTGTGCAATTGATTGCTGGGCCAGCATCTTACCTCTTGCCTGGAAAACCCTACTTCATACGTGTGTGTGTGTGTGTTTGTGTTGTAACTTTTTTTCCTTTTTAAAAATTGTCACAGCCAGGCGTGGTGGCACATGCCTGTAATGCCAGCACTTTGGGAGGCCAAGGCAAGAGAATCGCTAAGTCTTGGAGTTCAAGACCAGCCTGGGCAACATGATGAAACCTTATCTCTACAAAACTATCAAAATTAGCAGGGCATGGTGTTGCACACCTGTAGTCCCAGCTACTCAGTGGGGCTGAGGCAGGAGGATCTCTTAATCCCAGGAGGTTGAGGTTGCAGTGAGCCAAGATTGTCCCAGTGGACTCCAGACTGGATGACAGAGCAAGACCCTGTATCTAAATAAATAAATAAATAAATTGTGGCAAAAATCATAACGTCTTATAGTTAAGTAGTGTTTAGTACAGTCACATGGTTGTATAACAGATCTCTAAAACTTTTTCATCTTATGCAATAGAAACTCTGTACTCATTAAACCTAATTCTTCCTCCCCTTTCCACAGCCTTTGTTAATCATCTTTTAACTTTCTGTTTCTATGATTTTGACTACTCTAGATACTTCATATGAGTGAAAGCATATGAGATTTGTCCTCTTGTGAATGGCTTATTTTGTTTGGCATAATGCCTTTGAGGTTCATCCATGTTGTAGTGAGATATGATACTCTTCCTTTTTAAGATGCATAATATACCATTGTATGGATATACCACATTTTGTTTATCCATTCATCTGTTGATGGACATTTGAGTTGCTCCCACCTCTTGGTTATTGTGAATAATATTGAGATGAACATGGGTGTGTTGCTTTTACTTTTTAAAAATCAAAACCACCATAGTAACTGGAGGTCTAGCAGTCTAGGGAGAACATATGAAAACTGAGGCAAAAAGTTGGTGCTGCGCAGTAGCAGGCTAAATATCTCAGGAAGCAGCCTGTGTGGGAGAATTCTTGGCTTACATTGCCTGAACACTTGTACATCTCACTTAGTAAAAAGAGTTTGGCTTTTAGCATGACCTCTGGTTTATAGAAAGGCAATGTCTTGATCTGTTTCTGCCGCTGTAACAAAATACCTTAGGCCTGGCGTGGTGGCTCACACCTGTAATCCCACGTGGCCGAAGCAAGAGGCTGAGGCAGGAGGATTGCTTGAGCCCAGGAGTTCAAGACCAGCCTGGACTACATAGTAAGACCCTGTTTCTACAAAAAATACAAACAAACAAAAAAATTAATTGGGTGTAGTGGCATGCCCCTGTAGTCCCAGCTATTTGGAAGGGTGAGGTGGAAGGATAGCTTGAGCCCAGGAGGTCGAGGTTGCAGTGAGCCGTGATTGCACCACTGTACTTCAGTCTAGGCAACAGAGTGAGGCCCTGTCTCAACATACAAACAAACAAACAGATAAAAACAAAGTACCTTAAACTGGATAACTATTCATATAAACAATGAAAAGGTATTGCTCACAGGCCTGGAGGTTGAGAAGTGGGAGATTAGGCTCCTGCAGGTTCAGCGTCTGGGTGATTGCTTCAAAAATGGTGCATTCTTGCTGCGAGCATCCTCACATGGCAGAAAGGCCCAGGAAACTTCCTCGAGCCTCTTTTATAAGGACACAAATCTCATTCATGGGAGTGGAGCCCTCAAGACTCAACCGTCTCCCAAATGCTCCATCTCTCAATGTTTTCCCATTGGAAATTAAGCTCCAACTTATGAATTCTGGCATTTTGTCAGGGAGGAGGCACACCGACATTCAGACTATAGCAGACTGTCTTGCCACAAAGGGTTGGATCTTTCTTCCAATGTTCCAACCATGTCACATAGCTCATATCTCCAGCGTCATCATTTCTCACCCAGCGAGTTTGTAGGAATCAGTCACTTCCAACTTGGAGACATGTGCTTTGTCAAACTGCCTGAAGGGGAGGAAAGGGCACAGATTCTGAACTCTAGACTCTGAGGACTTTAATTTTAGTCCTAACACTGCCATTGTTTTCAAACTTAGGTAAGTCATTTAAGTTCTTTACATTTTAGCTTTCCATTTGTTAAATGAGGATGATAAGAAAGACTTTACACATTTTTCGTAAGGATTTAATGAGAATAACTGTAAATTTTAAAATAAGTGGTTTTTAATTTTTTTTTCTTTTTCTCTCTTTTTTTTTTTTTTTTTTTTTTTGAGACAGGGTCTCATGCTGTCACCCAGGCTGGAGTACAGTGGCACCATCACAGTTCACCGCATCCTCAACCTCCTGGGCTCAGGTGATCCTCCCACTGCAGCCTCCTGAGTAGCTAGGACTACAGGCGCCCCCTACCATGCCTGGCTAATTTTTATACTTTTTGTAGAGATGGAGTTTTGCTATGTTGCCCATGCTAGTCTCAAACTCCTGGGCTCAAGCAATCCATCTGCCTCGGCCTCCCAAAGTGCTAGGATTACAGGCATGAGCCACCACACCCGGCCAAAAGAAGTTTTATATAAATAGTGTCTATATTAGTTTTAGTGGCTATCATTGCATAGCATTTCTAATACATTTTTGATTCTACTTGTCTTTTATTAATAGCTGCTTCCTTTCTCTTTATAACTCTGTGCGAGTTTCTTTATCAGATCTCTCTAAGGGATCGGAAGGATAATTCTCCCCTCTCAATCCTAATGGAAAGAGGCCTGTGTCTTCACTGGGGTTTAGAGCTACCATAAATATGAAGTGGTTACTCTACATTTATTAATTAATGAGAACATTTGTGGGGTGTGCCAGAGAGTGGTAGTTTTCCTTGAATGTCCATTCTCCCCACTCCTTCCTTAATAACAGAAATCCCATTTTTTAGCTGGACAAAAAGCTGTCAAGAATAAAGGCTAGTACTTCCCCACTTCCCTTGTGGCTAGAATGTGGTTAGGTGCTGAGCTCTGGCTATTGAAATGATATGTGTTTCTGTATTTTTTTAAGGAAAAAAAAAAAAAGGTTTATCCAGGCAGTTAATTACCCCCTTTCAAAATATTTGAAGGGGCCAGGCCCTGTGGTTCATGCCTGTAATCCCAGCACTTTGGGAGGCTGAGGCAGGTGGATCACCTAAGGTCAGGAGTTCGAGACAAGCCTGGCCAACGTGGAGAAACCCTGTCTGTACTAAAAATACAAAATCAGCTGGGCAAGGTGGCATGCCCCTGTAATCCCAGCTATTCGGGAGGCTGAGGCAGGAAAATGACTTGAACCCGGGAGGCAGAGGTTGCAGTGAAATGAGATCGCATCACTGCACTCCAGCCTGGGCAACAAGAGCAAAACTCCGTCTCAAAAAAAAAAAATATATATATATATATATATATATATTTGAGGGGTGAGCGGTAGTAGAAGCCTGCCATTTGAATTGCCAAGTTCCAGAACACTTTGTCATTGCTGCTGTCTATCTTGGAACATGAAGTGGAAGCCAAGTGATGATCTGAGTCCCTAATGATTGGGGGGTTTTCAAATCAGCCCCCTATGCCATTCATCTCTAGGCATGGTTTATGTGCAAGAGAAATAAAGTTCTTTCTTACTTATGCCACTGCTGCTTTATTTTTATTATTTATTTATTTATTTATTTCGAGATGGAGTCTTGCTCTGTTGCCCAGGTTGGAGTGCAGTGGGGCAATCTCGGCTCACTGCAATCTTGACCTCCTGGGTTCAAGCGAGTCTCCTGCCTCAAGTTCCCAAGTAGCTGGGACTACAGGTGCACGCCACCACACCCAGCTACCACTGCTGCTTTAGATTTTCTGTCACTCAGAATGGAGCCACATGCATCTTTACTTATCTATCAATTTACTTATTTAATTTTTTTAAGGATGGGGTCTTACTCTGTCACCCAGGCTGGAGTGCAGTGACGCCATTATAGCTCACTGCAGCCATGAACTCCTGGACTCAAGTGATCCTTTTGCCTCAGTCTCCCAAGTGATTGGGACTATGGGCACGCACCACTACGGCAGCTCAGAATGGAACCAAATCCCAACCGATATAAGATCATCTTCATAATTATTTCTCACATGCTATTTTTACATACACTACTTTTTAAAAATCCACAGCACACATTATTTTCTGTGTCTAGCATATCCTAAAACATAGAAAGGGTCCAAAACTTGATGTGGCAGAGACTGTTGGCTTAACTAAGAAACAGAAACCACTTGAGCATTTAAACAGAGAGATGCCAATGCAGGGACTGTTTATTCAGAGGATGAAATGGCCGAACAGAACAGCAAGTTCACCTAGAGATAATCACCAGCCGCTACCACTGTTAGGCTTAAGGGACAGAGGGAAGAGGTGCTATGGATTGTATTGGGGGTTTTCCCCCAATTTCTTTCTTTCTTTCTTTTTTGAGAAAGGATCTCACTCTACCACTAAGGCTGAGTGCAGTAGCGTGTTCACTACTCACTGTAGCCTCACCCTCCTGGACTCAAGTGATCCTCCTGCTTCAGCCTCCTGAGTAGCTGGGACTACAGGCATGTATCACCAAGCCTGGCTAATTTTTTGTGTTTTGTAAGGAGGGGGTTTCACTGTGTTGCCCAGGCTGGTATTGTCTTTAATTACTCACTGCCCTCCTAGTAAGGGAAGTGTATATCATACGTTGTTGATATGTGGCTTGCTTTGATCAATAACATGTGAGAAGTGATATACATTACTTCTATGTTAAGTCATATGATACAGAGGTAAGGCAACTGGTATCCACAAAGGCGTCTAACAGGGAGGCGGCTTGACCAGGAAGGAAGCCCAGGGCTTGGAATTAGGACATCTGGATTCAATTCCTGGCTCTGCCACTTACTACCTGACAGGCCTAGGGCCAGTTGCTGTGCTTCAGTTGGCGTCAATTTCTTCATTGGGAGAATGGGTTCAAATGATGGATTTGTACTGATGTCACATTGTCTTTTCATCCTGCTGTAGTATACCACAGATCAATCACACAATAATAATCTCTTAAAAGAGAGCGCCTTGTCCCAAATTGAGTCCTTTTTTTGCCTGTATGTGTCCCTCTTGATTAAATTTTGTATTTGTCCCAGTACTTATTCATTAAGTTGAGGTTTTTTCCCCCTAAAAATGAATATTCCTTCCATGAACCAAAGCAGCGAAAAATCCACTCATTCTAATTTTTAACAGAACAATTCCATTGGCTGAAAAAGAAAAAAAAAAAAAGAATGCTGTTTCAGGAGTGACTTGGGAGGTGCAGGAGAAACATCAACACCTCAGGATCTTGGATAAATGCAGACTCTTTTGAGTGTGTTGAGGGTTTTGATGGAGACATTTTGTAAAAGGAGCTGCAATGCACTGTTTTAGTTGCCCCTCAAGTCCTCCATGCTGCATTTCAGAACTCCCAGTTGAGCTCTTCACCCACCCTGGTAACTTTCTTTTCCTTCTTCCGTGGGAGAAAGATTGTATTCCACTTGAGTTATACCAACCAGATTTCCTGAGCTAAGACCACCAAGGACGTAGCTGTGATAAAAAGTGAGAAGCCTAGGGTAAGGGTGCCTTTATAAACGGCCACTAGTCAGACCAAGAGTTGCAGTGCTTTCAAAATCATCATATAGGCTGGGTGCAGTGGCTCACACCTGTAATCCCAGCTCTTTGGGAAGTCAAGGCAGGAGAATCACCTGAGCCCAAGTAGTAATACCTTGTCTCTACAAAAAAATCAGAAAATTAGCTGGGCATGGTGGCCTGTACCTGGGGTCCCAGCTACCCAGAAGGCTGAGGTGGGAGGATTATTCAAGCCTGAAAGGTAGAGGCTGCAGTGAGCTGTGATCATGCCACTGCACTCCAGCCTGGGTGACAGAGTGAGACCCTGTCTCTTAAAAAAAAAAAAAAGCACCATATTGCTCTAAGTTAGCGATGTGTCTAGAAGTCACTCTGCTGGACACGTCTTCTAAAGGGTAAAGTTCTGGCATTGGGAGAGAAATAAAAAAGGACCCCTTCCCCCGAGAATGGTGACTTGGAGCCGTGATACAAGAAGTATCTAACTAAAATAGTGCCATGTCCTGGATTTCCTAGGCAATGTCCTGTGACCTCTTAGCAATCTCTATGACTGATGGCGACATCAATTTCGTAATGGATGGCCATGACAGGAGCAGGTGGGAGGGCTAGCCTCCGCAACCCTGGGACAGGGTCTAGATTTCTCAGGGCTGTCTTTCTGTATGGACATTGCTTTGCTTCCTGGGTCAGCTGCAGGTGGGAAGGATGGCAAAACATTCTTCCACATTGAAAGTCTTTCAGGACAGAGCTGTGTCTGACAATTTAGTATTTGGGCCTTCAGGGACATAAGGGATATTCCTGAAGTTTTGCTGGCTGGTTAAAGCTTTTTAAACTAATACATACAAAATGAAAATATGTCCCTTCCTACCTTCACCAGGGAAAAAGGGTAGGATTCCATTCCATTTCCCACAAATTTAGTGGCTTAAAACAACATAAATTTATTGTCTTAAAATATTATTATTATTATTATTAACTTTTAAAGATGGTTGCTCTGTCACTCGGGCTGGAGTACAGTGGTGCAATCACGGCTCACTGCAACCTTGAACTCCTGGGTTCAGGCAATCCTCCTGCTTCAGCCTCTCATGTTGCTGGGATTTAGGCATGAGCTGACATGCCATGCAAATTTATTATCTTGAAGTTGTGGAGGTCAGGTGTCCAAAATGAGTCTTTAGGGATAAAATCAAAATGTTGGCAAAGCTTTGTTTTTTCTGGAGTCTCTATGGGAGAATCATTTTCATACCTTTTCCAGCTTCTAGAAGTTACACAAATTCCTTGGCTCATCGCCTCCTCCTTCATCTTCAAAGTGCATCACTTCAACTTGCTTCCATAGTTACATCTCCTCTCTGACTCTTACGTTCCTGCCTCCCTCCTGTAAGGACCCTTGTAATTGCATCGAGCCCATCCAGACTCTAGGATAATCTCCCCATCTTACAATCCTTAGCCTAATCACATCCACAAAATCTCTTTTGCTATGTAAGGTGACATATTTACAGGTTCCTAGGACTAGGACATGGACATCTTAGGAACCATTATTCTGTCTACCACACTTGGTAACATAATAATAGAAGCACAGAGATATAAAGTAAAAAGTGCAATCGCCCCCAATAATTTCAACTGCTTCTGTTATCTAGTTCTTCTGCTTATTTGACACAAAATGCTACATAACTTGCTTCTATATCTCTATTTCTTGCTTCATCAACTTAAAAAGTATATATTGACTCTCTGTGACAGAAACAATCAATGGGAAAAGGACTCCCTATTCAATGAATGGTGCTGGGGTAACTGGCCATATTCAGAAGATTGAAACTGGACCCCTTCCTTACACCATATACAAAAATCAACTCAAGAAGGATTAAAGACTCAAATGTAAACCCTGTAAACCCTGGAAGAAAACCTAGGAAATACCATTCTGGTCATAAGCCCTGGCCAAGATTTCATGACAAAGATGCCAAAAGCAACTGCAACAAAACCAAAAATTGACAAGTGGGACCTAATTAAACTAAAGACCTTCTGCACAGCAAAAGAAACTATCATCAGAGTAAACAGACAACCTACAGAATGGGAGAATATATTTGCAAACCATGGCATCTGACAAAGGTCTAATATCCAGAATCTGTAAGGAACTTAAACAAATCAAGCAAAAACAAAAACAAAAAACCGTTAAAAAGTGGGCAAAGGACATGAACACTTTTCAAAAGAAGCTATACACACAGCCAATGGGCATATGAAAAAGTGCTCAACATCACTAATCATTAGAAAAATGCAAATCAAAACCACAGTGAAATACTATCTCACACCAGTCAGATTAGCTATTATTAAAAAGTCAAAAAACAATAGATGCGGCCAGATGCAGTGACTCATGCCTGTAATCCCATTACTTTGGGAGGCGAAGGCGGGCGGATCACCTGATGTCAGGAGTTCAAGACCAGCCTGGCCAACATGGTGAAACCCCATCTCTGCTAAAAATACAGAAGTTAGCCAGACGTGGTGGTGCATGCCTGTAATCCCAGCTACTTGGGAGGCTGAGGCATGAAAATCACTTGATCCTGGGAGGTAGAGGTTGTAGTGAGTCAAGATCGTGCCACTGCACTCCAGCCTGGACAACACAGTGAGATTCCATCTAAAACAACAACAACAACAACAACAACAACAACGACAGAGGCTGGTGAGGTTGCACAGAAAAGGGAACACTTATACACTGCTAGTGGGAATGTAAATTACTTCAGTCACTGTGGAAAGCAGTTTGGCAATTTCTCAGATAACTTAAAACAGAACTACCATTGGACTCAGCAATCATATTATTATGTGTATACCCAAAGGAATATAAATCATTGTACCACAAAAAGACGCATACACGCATATGTTCATTGCGTTCAATAGCAAAGAGATAGAATCAATCTAAATGCCCATCAACAATAGATTGGATAAAGAAAATGTGGCATATATACACCATGGGATACTACACAGCCATAAAAAATTAGTTCATGTCCTTTGCAACAGCACAGATGCAGCTGGAGGCCATTATTCTAAGTGAACTAACACAGGAACAGAAAACCAAATACTGCAGGTTCTCACTTGTAAGTGAGAGCTAACCACTGAATACACGTGAGTACGAAGAAGGGAACAACAGATACCAGAGCGTACTATAGGGTGGAGGATGGGAGGAGGGTAAAGATTGAAAAACTAATTACTGGGTGCCAAAATAATCTGTGCACCAAACCCCCGTGATATGCAATTTACCTATATGACAAACTTCTACATGTATCTCTGAACCTAAAATGAAAGTTTGAAAAGTATCTATTGAATCTCTGAATTTAACACATCTGCCTCCCTTCTCTTGCCCCTTGACACTTCCTTACTTCTTTAATTTAGTTATAGTTTAAACAACTTTTTTTTTTTTTTAGACAGAGTTTCATTCTTGTTGTCCAGGCTGTAGTGCAGTGGCATGATCTTGGCTCACCACAACCTCCTCCTCCTGGGTTCAAGCGATTCTCCTGCCTCAGCCTCCTGAGTAGCTGGGATTGCAGGCATGCGCCACCAAGCCTGGCTAATTTTGTACTTTCAGTATAGATGGGGTTTCACCATGTTGGTCAGGCTGGTCTCGAACTCCTGACCTCGTGATCCGCCCACCTCAGCCTCCCAAAGTGCTAGGATTACAGGCGTGAGCCACCGTGCCTGGCTTAAATAACTCTTTTTTCCATTTTTTAATGTGTAGAATAGAGATGGCATCTCACTATGTTGCCGAGGCTGGTCTCAAACTCCTGGTCTCAGGTGATCCTCCCACCTCAACCTCCTAAAGTGCTGGGATGATAGGCATGAACCACCACACCCAGCTTTATATAACTTTTGACACTGACTTTCAGCACTCTTTATTGATTACCCACACATAAGATGTGAAAATTATTGTACCTGTACTTTCCTCCATTTTCCCTCTGACTCCTCTACACTTAGCTTCTGTCAGTGATATCATTAGTTGTACATTGTTAAAGATTATTTTTCTGTAATTATAATTAAACCTTTCATGTGCTTTGTGTGTAGATTTATTCTCAAATTGAACATTAATCAGTGGGACTTTCAATATAACGATGATGAAGATATTAACTACTGAAGAATCAAGTGAGGTGTTAGACCTATAGAAAAGAAAATACAATCCTACATCATTGAAACTGTACTGCTTGGGAAAAAAAAGATCGTAAGCATCGAAATCAAGTGGAATCTTTTTCCTGTTGAGCAATTACTCATTATCAGTCTACATTTTAATTTGCCTTATACAGACCCATGACTTTCTTGGATAGCCTTTTTTTTTTTCTTTTTCTTTCTTTCTTTTTTTTTTTACTGGGTACTTTATTTCTTTTCTTTTCTTTTCTTTTTTCTTTTTTTTTTTTTTGACTGTCATGTTCAAGGAAGAGAAAAAAAAAATCTTAGTGTCCTATTCAAACTGTATGTTTTGTAAATGCCACTTAAAAAGAAAGTTATTCATGTTAGATTCGTGTTCATTCTTGGATTCCATTTTCATTTTGCTAGAATGACACCTGAAGTAATTTTTTCAGAAATGGTGCATTGGAGGTTAACTCTTTGGGTCTTTACTTCTTTGGAAATGTTGATAATTGCCGGGTATGGAATACTTGGTGAGAAATCAATTCTCTCAGATATTTGAATTGTCATTTCATTTTCCTCTCGCATTCATTGCTGCTACTCGGTACTCTGACGCCAATAGATGTTCCTGACAGCTGATGATGAGAATGGAAACTGTTTGCATTTTCACCAGAAGCTTGTGAGTATGCTGATTTCCCTACAGTCTTACTGGTAGAATGTGCTGCCAAATGTATGGATTTTTGTCAAAGTCGAAGGTCGAAAATGATATTCAGTTTAGTTTAAGTTCATATTTACATTATTATTATTATTTTTAGAGATGGACTCTTGCTGTGTTGCCCAGCCTGGTCTTGAACTCCTGGGCTCAAAAAATCCTCCCATCTCAGCCTTCCAAAGTGCTGGGA
This sequence comes from Chlorocebus sabaeus, assembly GCF_047675955.1. Lineage (NCBI taxonomy): Eukaryota > Metazoa > Chordata > Mammalia > Primates > Cercopithecidae > Chlorocebus > Chlorocebus sabaeus. The sequence goes on along the minus strand of NC_132911.1, from coordinate 24,755,176 downwards.
TTACAAATGTGAGCCACTGTGCCTAGCCTCTTTTTGCTTTCTTATTTACTTATATAAACTTTTGATTCAGTTTCTTCCAGAAGTCTATTATATAAACAAGTTTTCCATTTTTGTTTATCACTTTTTTTGTTGGTTTTGTTTTGTTTGTTCGTTTTGTTTTTGAGACAGGATGTCTGTCACTCAGGCTGGAGGGCAGTGACACAATCTTGGCTCACTGCAGCCTGGACCACCTGGGTGCAAGTGATTCTCCCACTTCAGCCTCCTCAGCAGCTGGGACCACAGGCACCCACCACCACACCCGGCTAATTTTTATATTTGTAGAGATGGGGTTTTGCCATGTTGCTCAGGCTGGTCTTGAACTCCTGTGCTCAAGCAATCCGCCTACCTCAGCCTCTCAAAGTGCTGGGATTACAGGTGTGAGCCACTATACCCAGTCTTTTTCTTCAGGACTTAGACACTCTAATACAGTCTTCCTTTTTTAATGATATAAGTATTGTCACAAGACCAAACTTACACACCTTACTTTCTTCGTTAGGATGAGTGTACCCTAGGAGACTCCCTGGACTCTGACATGACCCTTCTTGCAGATACCTTGTGGTCTCCACTCTGATTCCTACCACCGTGACAGCTGAAGCTCAAGCTAGCCTTGATGACATGTTCATTCTTCCTTTCAGTATTGGTTAGTGCTTCCTCAAATATCCAGGAATAACACAAATCTAATGAGAACTAAAAATTATAACCTTACTCTCACTAAAATGGCCATAATAAAAAAATAATAGATGTTGGCATGGATGCAGTAAAAAGGGAACACTTCTACACTGCTGGTGGGAATGGAAACTAGTACAACCACAATGGAAAACAATGTGGAGAAGCCTTAAAGAATTCAAAATAGAACTACCATTTGATCCAGCAATCCCACTACTGGGTATCTACCCAGAGAAAAAGAAGTCATTGTATGAAAAAGATACTTGCACATGCATGTTTATAGCAGCACAATTTGCAATTGCAAAAATATGGAAGCTGCCCAAATGCCCATCCATCAATGAGTGGATAAAGAAACTGTGATATATATATGATGGAATACTACTCAGAATACTAAAAGGGAATGAATTAATGACATTTGCAGCAACCTGGATGGAATTGGAGACTATTATTCTAAGTGAAGTTACTCAGGAATGGAAAACCAAACATCGTATGTTCTCACTCATAAGTGGGAGCTAAATTATGACCATGCAAAAGCATAAGAATGATACAATGGACTTTGGGAACTTGGGGAGAAAGGTGGGAAGGGGATGAGGGATAAAAGACTACAAATTGGGTCAAGTGCATACTGCTCTGGTGATGGGGGCACCAAAATCTCACAAATCACCACTAAAGAACTTACTCATGTAACCAGATACCACCTGTTCCCTCAGAACCTATAGAAATAAAAACTTAAAAAAACAAAAATAAAAAAGAAATAAAAATTGTAAAACTTTTCTGAAGGAAATATATGAAGGCATATGAATTAAAAGAGATACTATGTTCCTGAAAGGGAAAATTTAATAGTTCTCTCTAAATTAATTATTTGCTACATTCCAATAAAAGTAAAAATTAATTCTTTTCCAACTTGAAAAGATATTTTATTTTGTTTTATTTTATTTTTAAGACAGTGTCTTGCTCTCTCGCCCAGGCTGGAGTGCAGCGGCATGATCTCGGCTCACAGCAGCCTCCGCCCCCTGGGTTCAAATGATTCTCCTGCCTCAGCCTCCCAAGTAGTTAGGACTTACAGGCGCATGCCACCATGCATGGCTAGTTTCTGTATTTTTAGTAGAGATGGGGTTTCACCTTGTTGGCAAGGCTGGTCTCGAACTCCTAGACTCAAGCAATCTGCCTGCTTTGGCCTCCCAAAGTGCTGGAATTACAGGGGTGATCCACCACAGCTGGCCTGAAAAGGTATTTTAGAGGTCAGCAGGGAGATTTCTGAAAATCTTGTAATGAAGAGTAGTGCGTAAATCATCATCTAAAGTTATAGTAGCTAAACCAACATGATGCCAGTGAAAACTAGTGGAATAAAACATAAGACCTAGAACAAGGCCAAGTACATATGAGGATTTAGTTTATGGTAAAATGACATTTCAAATTAGATGGAGAAGGCTAAAATATTTTTTAAAATAGTAGCATGAGCTGCTTCAACAAAAGTACCAAAAATGCAGCCTAAAATGGTGCTACTCTAAGTGTGGTTTACACACTGATGTTGCTCCACAGCCTGTTCAAGGGCCATGATGAGGCAGGTTCTAAAACTGAGTGTAAGCATCTAGAAAGTTTTAGAGCAATTTACATTGCAGTGATCTCCACGTGTGTGGTTGTTGGGCCAATCTTGCTGAACAGTGTATGTTGCCGTCTGGATGCTGAGGACATGTGTGGTGTGGTGATGGTCATGGGGTCTACACAGGCTAGTCAAGGGCAGTAGGACTCTCTTACAAGTAAGAACTGAATGCGAAAATACTGAGTTAAGTCTGGGAAAATGTGACCGCATTTTAAACATTTTTATAACGTGCTACTTTTAATAATGATTCTATTTTTAATCAATTCTATTTGAAATTCAGTTTAACATTATTAGCTCAATTCGATAAATGCATTTTTGTTGCTTGTTTTTTAGCTTTGTATTATGAAATACTTTCAGGCCCACAGAAAAGTTATGAGAAAATGTAGAACACCCTTGTATACTCTTTAGCCATATTTTGTGGTTGTTATTTTTAGTAGAGTTGGGGTTTCACCATGCTGGCCAGGTGGGTCTCAAACTCCTGACCTCAGGTGATCCATCTGCCTCAGCTTCCCAAAGTGCTAGGATTACAGGCTCGAGCCACTGCACCCAGCCTATTAGAGTTTTTTTTATAGCCATCACATACACAACACATAAATAAGTACACAGATAGAAGAAAACCCAGTTGTCATCAGATCTTTCATTTGCCAATCTCCTAATTGGATTATTGGCACCTGGGTGGAACCTTTAAGAGACAGGGCTAGGAAAACATTCAGTTTCTAAGGCCTAACAAACAGGCGTAAATGAGGCAGAAACAGATTTTGAGAGAGATCTGTTTGCTTTTAATTACTGGTGTTCCATGAGGAAAAAAGAGGTCTCTTCCTTCTCGTTTAATATTTTAAATTATGACCATGCAAAAGCATAAGAATGATACAATGGACTTTGGGAACTTGGGGAGAAAGGTGGGAAGGGGATGAGGGATAAAAGACTACAAATTGGGTCAAGTGCATACTGCTCTGGTGATGGGGGCACCAAAATCTCACAAATCACCACTAAAGAACTTACTCATGTAAGTGAGTAAGTGAGTAACTTCCTTCTCTTTTAATATTTTATCACATTTGTGTTATTTTCCCTTTGTTTCTCTGTATGCACATACATGGCTGATGGTACTTTCTGAGAATGGTCACAGTGGTAGCCATTGTCCCACAGGCTTTTCTAGAATCTTGCTCTCCCCATCAAGAGATGCATCTTAGCCCCTCCTCTTGGATTTGAGACTGCTACAACCAGTAGAATATGGCCTCAGTGAGGCTACACGACTTCTGAGGTTAGGTCCTAGAAAGGATACAACTTCTGCCTCATTACCTCTCCTGAGACACCCTAGGAGCCCAAATGCCATTTAGTGAGGAAGCCTAGGACATATGAGGAGGCCACAGGTAGGTTTTCTAGTCAACAGCATCAGCATCGGCTTGGCGGACAGCCAGCATTCACCACCAGACAAGGGAGTGGCGATTCCATCCCCAACCCTTTGTGGCTTCCAACTGAGGCCCCAGGTATCATGGAACAGAGACAAGCCTCCCATGCTGTTTTCTGTCCAAATTCCTGATACACAGAAACCACAAGCATAGTAACTGCTTGTTTTAAGTCACTGCATTTTTGGGGTAGTTACTCAGCCATGTTAACTAGAACTACATGTTAATAATCTTTTTTCTCTTTTTTCTGAACCATTAAGGGAATTCATTAGGGATACGATGTTCATTACCTCTTAATGTTTTTTAAAAGCAAGGGGAGTTTCCTGCATAACCACAGAGCAGCCATCAAAATCAGGAAATCAATGTTGAGACAATACCACCTTCGAATCCATGGATCCCACTCACGTTGTCCCAACAGTGTCCCATCCAGCTCTAGGCTCTGATCCAGACCATATGTAGCACTTGGTGTCTTGAGTTTCTTTCAATCTGGATCTCAGCCTCCATCTGGCTTTTATAACCTTAGCAGGTTTGAAGAACACGGCAATTTATTCTGTAGAATGTCCCTCAGTTTGGATTTGTCTAACATTTGTTCATGGATATTTCTTCATTTCCTCATAGGTTTCCTCAGGTTATGTACTTTTTTTCAGAAGTTTTATAGAAGTGCTTCTGTGTTCTTCTCAGGGCATTAAATTAGGAGGCAGATGATTTTACTGTTTATCGCTTGGTTAAAATTGTGCCTGTTAAGTTCTCAGCTGTAAAGTTAATACACATATCATACTTATTATTTTGTGTAAATTTTCTGTTCTTTATCAAAATCTCACCCACTAGTTTTAGTGTCCATTTGTGATTCTTTGCTTTAATCAGCAGTTACTACAGTGGTTGCTAAATATTGATTTTTAAATTTCATTATTCCCTCCACATTATTTATTTATTTATTTATTTATTTGTAGAGATGGGGTCTCACTATGCTGCCCAGGCAGACCTTGAACTTCTGGCTTCAAGTGATTGTCCTGCCTTAGCTTCCCAAAATGTTGGGATTACAGATGTGAGTGACCATGCCCAGCCCCATCCACATTTATCAGTTGGCATTCTACCATAAGGTAGAATTCTTTCTGTGTGTGTGTGTGTGTGCGCGCGTATGTATACATGTCTCAAGATTCCGATTTCAATCAATGTACTATAATGTTACTTTTTTTTTTTTTTTTTTGAAACAAGTTCTCATTCCATTGCCCAGGTTGGAGTATAGTAGCACAATCACGGCTCATTGCAGCCTCGACCCCCTGGGCTTGAGTGATCCTCCTGCTTCAGCCTCCCAAGTAGCTGACCCTACAGATGCATGCCACTACATTCGGCTAATTGAAAAAAAAAAAAAAAAAAATTATAGAGATGAGGTCTTGAGCATCTTTTCATATGTTCATTAGTCATTTGCATATCTTTTTTGGTGAAGTGTCTGTTCAGTTTTTTTAATGTGGTTGTCTTTTTATTATTGAGTTGTAAGACATATATCCTGGTATAAGCCTTTTGTTAGATATATATTATAAATAATTGCAAATAATTCTCCCATCCTGTGGCTTGTCTTTTGATTTTCTTAATGATGACTTTTGAAAAGAAAATAAATATACTTTATATAGGTTAAGCTTTTTGTGTCCCATATGAGACAATTTTGCCTACCTTAATGTTATAAAGATTTTCTCTACTATGTTTTCATTTAAAAGTCTTGTAATTGCTGTTTTTCCATTTAGGTTTACAATATATTTCTAGGTTTTGTGATTGTGTGAGGTAAGGATTAATGATGATCTTTTTTCCCTATATGGATATACAATTGTTCTAGCACAATTTCTGAAAAAGACTTTCCTTTCTTTATTGAATTCCCTTAGTACATTTGTAGAAAATGAATTGACCATATATAAATGGGTCTATTTCTAAATTCACTATTCTGTACATAGATCTTTTTGTTTTCACCAGTACTACATTGTCTTAATTTTTGTAGCTTTATAGTAAATCTTGAAAACAGATATTTTCCTCCAATTTCTTTTTTGTTTCTTTTTGAAACAGGATCTCACCCTGTCACCCAAGCTACATCGCAGTGGCACAATGATGGCTCACTGCAGCCTCAATTTCCTGGTTTCAAGTGATCCTCCCACCTCAGCCTCCTGAGTAGCTGGGACTACAGGTATATGCCACCATGCCTGCCTGATTTTTTTAATTTTTAGTAGAGATGAGGTCTTGCTATGCTACCCAGGCTAGTCTCAAACTCCTGAGCTTAAGCAATCCTACACACCTTGGCCTTCCAAAATATTGGGATTACAGTTGTAAGCCACCATGCTTGGCCTCTCCAACTTTATATTTATAAAAATGACTTTTCTGTTCTAGGTCTGTGGGAATTCCAATCATACATTTTAGAATTAGCTTGTGAATTTCAACAAAGATACTTGCAGGAATTTTGATGGGGATTCCATTGACTCGCTAAGTCAATTTGGGAAGAACTGAGAATATCGAGTTTTCCTATCCTTGAGCATGCTATATTGCTCCATTTACTAAGGTCTTCTTTAAGTTTTTTCAACAATATTCTATTCTTTTCAGTGAAGAAGTCTTGCATGTCTTTTGGTAAATGTAATGTAGCCAATTTAAAAAAACTTTATATATTATTTGTTATATTTGTTGAAATATAATATTATTGACTCTAATAATAAGATATTTGGGGTTTGTCTTTGTTTTTTATCTACTTCATGATTTCTAATAATTAAATTTTATAATATTTCCTAAGAGTATCAGTTCATGAGAGATTGTCCTATACCACAGATAGCTTGTAAAGCACTTGTCTAGAGATATAAAGTCTAGTTCTGGTAAGTGCTTTCAGCTCTCATCATCTTCCAAACATTGAGAAAGAGGCAAAAAGAGCCAGAACAGTGCATGCTGAACTCTTCTGAGAAACTATCTGGAAGCGAGAGTAATTATCTGGAAGCAGCATATATCAATCCTGTTTATATCCCTTGCCATACCTAGCTGCAAGGGAGGCTGGAAAATCTAGCTTTAGCTGGCTGACATGGATCCAGTAACAGCTATTACTATGGAAGGAGGGAAACACGAAGATTGGGGGGAACTATTGGCAGTCTGCCACTATTGTTCCTTCTGGACACATAAAAGTTAATGCACTCTACCCTTCCACTGTGCAGAACACACTGATACCTCCTTCAGTGAGACACCTCAAAATCTCATCCAGTTTAATGGCTAGGATCTCAAGGTGATGTGCATTCTTCTCCACCAAGTTTGGAGATGGCTACGCATGGTCTTATAAAAAAATCACATCATCTGTATCTCTTCCTATGTATGCAATATGAAATGGCAGACTAGGACCAGCACAACTGTTATAAAAATCCTTACTTGGAAAAGCAAAGAATGTAAAGTACACAGCAACCAGTGGTCCATAGCAATGATCAAATTTGGAAGCATTTGATTGTGAAGACTCCCTGCCCTAGCTAGCAGTGGAGTGATGTTTTGGTTGGACTCTGGTTCTACTCTTTGGGAAGAATCATCTTGTCTGTTGTTCTCTGTGGCCCCTAATTCTGCAGTGACACTAGACACTAGAGAGTCTGGCCCATTTGAAGTCTGTGTAGTTTTCACCACCTGCTTCCTCTTGGTGCAGGATACACTCAGCTCTTCCCAGGGAGGCAATCCAAAGTCTTATCAAACTATTGTATCTGGTTCAAAGTCCAGGATCTCAGGTTGATGCACAGTCTTTTCAATGATGTGTTGGAGGCTTTATAGTCTATTCTAGGAACTAGCACTCACCATTTCTTCTTCCAATTCATTGGCCAGAACTTTACACATGGCCATACCTGACTGCAAGAGTAGGAAACGTAGACTTCAGCTGGATGGCTTTGTCCTTGGCTAAAACTTAAGGAATCTCTTATTAGATAAAGGATATTCATGAATAGTCAGTTTCTGTCACACCAGGGCAGGCTGTCTCTCTGCTACACCACACTGGCTCAAACATGGACCTCAGCATGATTCCATGATTCACGTACACATACAAATGCATACACACACAAAGCTTTTGTTGGTGATAATAGACTATTTAGTTTGGGGAAATTTATGGCATTATGTAACACATGATTAAAGTTACGATATTAGACTTTTTTAAAACAGCTTTATTGGAGTATAATTTTTTTCTTTTTTTTGAGATGCGATCTCATTCTGTTGCCCAAGCTGGAGTGCAGTGGCACAATCATGGCTCACTGCAGCCTCAGCCTTCTCAGGTTCAGGTGATTCTCCCACCTCAGTTTTTGTATTTCTGGTAGGGACAGGATTTTACCATGTTGCCCAGGCTGGATTTGAACTCCTGGACTTAAGCTATCCTCCTGCCTTGGCCTCCCAAAGTGCTGAATTACAGGTGTGAGTTATCGCACCTGGCCTGGGGTATGACTGATATACATGAAACCACACTCATTGAATGTATATAATTTGATAAGTTTGGACATCACATGCACCAGTGATACCAACACTACAGTCAAGGTAACAAACATATCAATCACCTCTAAACGTTTCCTTATGTCCCTTTGCCGTGTGTGTGTGTGTGTGTGTGTGTTAAGAACACTTATGAAATCTTCACTCTTTACAAATGTTTAAGTGTACAACACTGTATTGTTAACTATAGGCACAATGTTGTACAGCAGATCTCTAGAACTTACTCATTTTGTGTAACTATAATTTTACACCCATCGAACAGCTCTCCATTCTTCCCTTGGCCCCATCTGCTGGAAAGTACCATCCTATTTTCTACTTCTATGTTTTACTATTTTAGGTACCTTACATAAATGGAATCATGTCGTGTCTGTCCTTTTGTGTCTGGCTTATTTCATTTAGCATAATGCCTTCCAGTCCATACCTGTTGTTGCAAACGGCAGAATTTTCTTTTCTTTTAAGGCTGAATAACATTCGTGTCTGTGTGTGTGTGTGTGTGTGTGTGTGCATGTGCCACATTTTTTAAGCTACTCATCTCCTGATGGAAGTTTGTGTTGTTTCTGTATCTTGGCTACTGCGAAAAGCGCTGTAATGAGCATGGGAGAGCACGTATCTCTTGAAGGTCCTGATTTCCATTCTTCTGGATAAATTCCCAGAAGCAGGACTGCTGGATCATATGGCAGTAACGATCCAGCACTTTCTTTTTCTTTAAAGACCCTCAGACATTTCATTATGTTTTTAAACTCGCCTTCTGCTTTTCTCTTTACTTTTCTCACTCTGTATTTCCAGATTACTGCTCATTCCTAATGCTGAGTGGCTTAGCTTTCTATCTGTGTTCTTAACCACTTATTATGCCCTGACAGTCTCACTTTCCACCCAAGTGATTTTTTTAAGCAATTTTGCTAAGTGGAAATTATTCTCCTCTAAAAGGAAATCAGTGGCCAAATTTAAAAATTATGATTGTCTTTTACCCTGCTCTGAGTTTGTGCATGGTAAAGAAGAGATTGGAAAGAAACATATAATATTAGGTTGGTGCAAAAATAATTGCGATTTTTGCCATTACTTTTAATGGCCAAAAGTAAATGGCCATTTACTTTTAATGCCATTACTTTTAATGGCAAAAACCTGCACTTACTTTTCCATCAACCTAATACAAAAAATATAAAGCACATGTAATTGTAGAGTAAGATTGTGAACATTTTACTTTTTTCTCTTTTACAAATTTATTATTATAAAAATGTATTTCCTTGATCATAGGAAAAATATAACAGATGTATTAAAAAAGCAGTATTTTTTCCTGAAAATCGGCAAACACTTGGCATAAATTACGTTCAACCTTCCCTGCTGTCTGCATTTCCATATGTAAAAAAATAGAAAAGATCTAATGAGAATAGCTAAAATTCATTGGGTGCTGACTATGTGCTAGGCAATTCACTAGATACTGTACAGGAATTAACTAAGTCACTATTTATAACAACCCTATAGAGCAGGTACTGTTTTTATTATTTTCATTTTATACATAAGAAACTAAAGCACAAAGAGCTTATTACTTGTGCGAGCTCACACAGCTAATGAGAATAATAATCAAATACATACAGCACTCACTATATTAGAGCGCTTCTCTAAGTAAGTGCTTTATATATAATAATGCCATTTAATTCTCACATGAACCCAGTGTGACAGACAATATTATGGCCCCCATTTACAGATGAGTAAATGGAGGCCCAGGAAGGTTTAGAAACTTGCCTCAGGCTCCTCAGCTAGTAAGTGGTGATATGGTTTGAATCTGTGGCTCTGCCCAAATCTCATGTTGAATTATAATCTCCAGGGTTGGAGGTGGGGCCTGGTGGGAGGTGATGGGCTCATAGGGGTGGATTTTTCATGAATGGTTAGCATTATCCACCTGATGCTATTCTTGTGATAGTGAGTGAGTTCTTGCGAGCCCTTGTTCTTTAAAAGTGTGTTGTAATGTCAGAATAGCCTTGCTCTCTCTTGCCCCTGCTTTCACCACGTAAACTGCTTGCTTTACCTTCCATCATGAGTAAAAACTCCCTGAAGCCTCCCCAGAAGCAAATGCTGTTGTACTTCCTGTACAGCCTGCAGAACTGTGAGCCAATTAAACCTCTTTTCTTTATAAATTACCCAGTCTCAGGTATTTCTTTACAGCAATGCAAGAATGGACTAACACAAGTGACAAGGCTGGATTTGAATCTGGACATGTTGGGTGCAGGTCCACGCTCCTAAGCTTTGCGCTCCTAAACATTAACATGCACTACATGGGTTTGAATTGTAAAGTTAACAAATTTATCCTGTCAAATGAGAGGGTTCTTGCAGAGACTACCTTTGAGAATACCAGTATCAGGGAGGTAAACCCTGGTGAATAAGCTCTGCTACTGCTTGGTCATTATGTGTGTTAAGTTGGTGGAATTGAATTTCCATGGAATCGAGTTGGGTGCATCCATTCGCAGCAGGGCAGGAGGACTCCTAGGAGGGCAGGGTTTGAATTACAGCAGCCTAAAAATGAAGTGAGACCCTTGCCTGGAAAGTAAACACCGGAATGCTTATTCAAAAAGCAGAGCCTGGATTTGTTAGGCTCTCTCGAGAGATGCCATAATTATGAAAGGCCTTATCCCTGCTGGCTTCCTGTGCACAGCAAAGCCTAATGATGCTGACAGGTCACACAAGCTTGCACTAATGGGCTCATGTTTTATTTATTCAGGTGCTGATTTGACATGGCCTAGCCCTAGTGAATCTATGGATTTGGAAATAACTGGGTTCTCTCTCCATACTGTGATGTTATCTCCAAAAATGAAGGAAATGAGAAACAGGAAAGGTCTTGAGATTCCCTGCAGATCGCTCCTATAGTTTACAATAAGAATTCAAAAACTACAAAAAGCATTAGGCAACATTTAAAACACAAATCACCAGTGTTTAACATGATATATTGCAAAGAAATTTCTGGCACTGAAAGTCTCTCTTTAAGCAACACTTCCACCCAGTGCCAACTAAATAATGTAACAGCATCTGGACTCTTTCTAAATTGAGCATGAAATTATGTATTTCTCCCATGACATAGATGATATCAAAAGGCAACATTTCCTAAAATAAAAAATGAAGGGTGAATTAAGCAGGCTAAGAAAGACTCTTTCTTTTATTTATTTGTTGCCTTCTTTCTTTTATTTTAAAATAACTTTTATTGTTGAAATAAAACCTACCTACAAGAGTAAAAAATCATGGGTGTATATCTGGGCACATTTTTACACATACGCAGAAAGATCCTACATATGTTAAAAGTATAGTAAGCCAAAATTATGAATAACTATATGGCAATAAGTTCGAAAATTTAGACAAAGTTGAAAAATTTTTTGAAAAACACAAATTACAATTTTTATACTAATCTTAAGTGAAACTAAATACGTGAGTTCATAATGACGTTTTAAAAATTTGGCTCTCTTTGAAGGGTGATAGGGAGTCAACTCATTGTTTTTAACACTGTTTTTCTTAAAAATGAAAATAAGCATTTTTTCCGGCTTCCTTATAGAAATGGCACTAGATATTGTTAATTCCATCTACATGAGTAAATGGAACAGGCTCTCCTGTCCTCTGCATTTCCTATAAAATGGCGTTTGGATTAGGCACAGTGGCTAAAGCCTGTAATCCCAGGACTTTGGGAGGCTGAGGTCCACCCAGACTTTGCCAATGACTTATCTACTTTCTGTTTCTATGGATTTGCCTATTCTGGACATTTTATATAAATGAAATCTTATAATATATGACCTCTGTAACCAGCGTTTTCAATGCTTATCCATGTTATGGAACATATCAATAGTCCATTAATTTTTACTGGTAAATACTATTCCATTGTATGAATATACCACATTTTGTTTACTCATTTACCAGTAGAAGAACATTTGGATTGTTTCTACTTTTGAGCTATTATAAATAATTCCTCTATGAACATTTATATGCAAGTTTTGTGTGTACATATGTTTTTTTTTCTCTCTCTCTCTGATATATACCTAAGAATGGACTTGGTCTAGATAACTCTGAGTTTTTGTTTTTTGAAACGGAGTTTCGCTCTTGTTGCCCAGGCTGGAGTGCAATGGCGCGATCTCGGCTCACCGCAACCTCCGCCTCCTGGATTCAAGCGATTCTCCTGCCTGAGTCTTCCTAATAGCTGGGATTACAGGCACCCACCACCATGCCCCGCTAATAACTCAGAAAATTTTGAGGGTCTAGATAATTGTGAAAATTTAGGAACTACCAAACTGTTTTCCAACATGGCTACACCACTTTAAAATTTCATCTGCAAAAGATTAGGGTCCTGATTTCTCCACATCCTCACCAACACTTGTCTGTCTTTTTTATTATAGCCAGTCTGGTAAATATGAAATGGTATGTTATTGTGGTTTTTATTTGCATTTCTCTGATGGTTAATAATCTTGAGAATGTGTTTATGTGCTTACTGGTCATTTGTTTATCCCCTTTAGTAGTGAAATGTCTGTTCAAGTCTTTTTTTATTTTTTATTTTTAAATGTAGGGTCTCACTCTGTTTCCTAGGCTGTAGTGCAGTGGCCAGATCATAGCTCACTGCAGCTTCCACCTCCCTTGCTCAAGTGGTCATCCCATCTCAGCGCCCCTCCCCTTACCCCCTGTAGCTGGGACTACAGGTGTGTGCCATCATGCCCAGCTAATTTTTGTATTTTTTTGTAGAGATGGGGTTTTGCCATGTTGCCCAGGCTGCCGTCCATTTTTTAAATTGAGTCGTTTGGGTTTTGTTGTTGATTTCCAGGAGTTCTTTATATATTCTGAATATTAATCCCCTCTCAGGTATGATTTGCAAATATTTTCTCCCATTCCCTGGATTGCTTTCTCACTCTATTGATGGTTCCTTTGATGCACAGAAGTTTTTAATTTTGATAAAGTTCTATTCATCTATTTTTAATATTGTCCGTTGCTCTTTCGGTGTCATATCTAAAAAAAACCCTTGCCTAACCCTAAGTCACAAATATTTACTCCTATGTTTTCTTCTAACAATTTAATATTTTATCTCTCACATTTGTATTTATGATTCATTTTGAGTTAATCTTTAAATACGGTGTAAGGTAGAGGTTCCAATTCAGTCTTTTGCTTGTAGATATTCACTTGTCCCAGCAACGTTTGTTGTATTCTTCCCCTATTGTAGTGTCTTAACATTCTTATTTATTTTTTCAATTTCTCCAACTTTTTATTTTATTTTATTTCCAACTTTTATTTTAGGTTCAGGGGGTACATGTACAGGTTTGTTACATGGGTAAATTTCATGGCCATTCATTGAAAATCAGATGGTCACTAGGCTGTGTACCAGCAGAGCAACAGTTGCAACAGCTGTGCCCCATTCTCCTAGGATAGTCTGAACCAGCACATGCGGTGCTGGGTGAGAGGACGGTGTGATAATTCCCTGCAAGAGATTATTTGAATATATTTTGCTCTATAAGGATGGAGTCATGTTTCAGATTGAGCAAGCTATGAAGCAGTGCTCAAAGATGACCCTGACAGAGCCCTAGGAGTCTCCTGACATTCCTCAGAACTCCACCTTTGAAGATCAATACTCTATTGGGGGCCCCCAGGTGCAGACCACTGTCCAGGTGTCATTGGACAGAAAGTCAGTCAGATCCTAGGAAATCTGGATTGGCATCTATACAGTCAAGGATTGTTACCCTGTCCAGGAAACATGTACCAAAAGTTACTGTGTGACACTGTCCACGTGATTTTTGGACACATGGCTGGGCGCTAAAGATCCCTTGGTGTTCACCCCTCCCAGCACATGCTAGATAGCCCAGGCACAGAAGAAGAGCAAGAATTGTTCCTGGTGAGCCTGTGAACACACAGAAGTTATAGCACTGGATGTCAGTCGCCAATGGCTTCCGCTGGAGATGGTTTTGAGACTGGCTGGGATGAGAATCTTTATTTGAGATAAATATAATTCTAGGAAGATACACATTGATGTGGGTGTTTGTGGTATGTTTGATTTTGACTACTCAAGGTATGTTTACAGAAGAAAATTGAATAGAGAGGATGTGGTAACATGGCCTGGCTAGGTGGCTAATATGAACACTTCACATATTTCCAACGCCTATTTGGGTCTGGGTTTTCTGCATGTGCAGGTATATATGCAGTGCAGTACAATGCCATACAATGAAGGGAGAGGTCAGTAGGAGCAGTTTACCTTGGCAGGAAGGAGGATTAGTGACATTGTTCCACATTGTTGGTGATTAAAAAAAAAAAAAAGCAGAATGATTTTGGTCAAAAATAAAAGAAAATCAGTTGACTATGACTGTGAATGTTAAAAATTTATTTGTCTTTTTTTTTTTTTTAGACAGAGTTTCACTCTTGTCACCCAGGCCGGAGTGCAATGGTGCGGTCTCGGCTCACTGCAACTTCTGCCTCAGCCTCCCCAGTAGCTAGGATTAGAGGCATGTGCCACCAGGTCTCGCTAACTTATATTTTTAGTAGAGATGGGGTTTTATCATGTTGGCCAGGCTGGTCTTGAACTCCTGACCTCAGGTGATCCGCCCACCTCAGCCTCCCAGAATGCTGGGATTACAGGTGTGCGCCATCTTGCCCAGCTGTAATACATTTTCAAATGAAGAAGTGTAAGCCGGTATGGTGGCTCACACCTGTAAACTTAGCACTTTGAGAAGCTGAGGTGGAGGGCCTGCTTGAGCCCAGGAGTCTGTGGTTGCAGTGAGCCATGATTGCACTACTATACTCCAGCCTGCGTGATAGAGCGAGACCCCATCTCAAAAAAAAAAAAAAAAAAAAAGAAAACAGTGTGAGTCCTCCAATTTTGTTCTTAATTTTAAAGATAGTTTTGGCTAATCTGGGTCTCTTGCATTTCTATATGAGTTTTAGGATCAGCTTGTCCGTGTCTGCAAAAATGGCAGCTAGGATTTTAATAGCAACTGCATTGAATCTGTAGATCAATTTGGGGAGTATTACCATCTTAATAATACTGAGACTTCTGATCCATAAACATGGGATATCTTTCCATATATTTAGGTCTTCTTTAATTTCTTTCAACATTTTATAATGGTTAGTATAAGCTTTGCACTTATCTTGTTAAATTTATTTCTGAGTATTTTATTATTTCAATGTTATTGTAAATGCACTTGTTTTCATTTTTGATTGTTAATATGGCTTGGCTGTGTCCCCACTTAAATCTCATCTTGAATTGCAGTTCCCATAATCCCCATGTGTCATGGGAGGGACCCAGTGGGAGGTAATTGAATCATGGGGGTGGTTACCTCCATGCTGTTCTCCTGATAGTGAGTTCTCGTGAGATCTGAAGGTTTTATAAGCGGCTTCCCTCGCAAACCCTGCTTCGCTCTGTACTGCTTGCTCCTGCTGTGATCGTAAGTTTGCTGAGGCCTTCCCCAGTCCTGCAGAACTGTGAGTCAATTAACTTCTTTCCTTTATAAATTACCCAGTCTCAGGTATTTCTTCATAGCAGCATGAGAATGGACTAATACAGTTATCCTTTGCTAATGCATAGAAATAGAATTCATTTTTGTATGTTGATTTTGTATCCTGAAAACTGATAAATTCATTTATTGACTCTAATAGATTTTTGTGAATTACTTAGGAGTTTCAAGACAGTCTGGAAATAGAGATAGTTTCACTTCTTCCTTTCCAATCAAAGTGCCCTTTATTTCTTTTTGTGGTGTAATTAACTCCATTAGGATGTTGAATAGAAATGCTGAAATTGGACATTCTTGTGATGTTCCTCATCTAAGGAGAGATCTGTCAATATTTCAGCATTAAATATAATGTTAGCTGTGACTTTTTCACAGAAGACTTTTATAAGGTTGTGGAAGTTACCTTTTATTTTTAGTTTATTGAGTGTTTGTATTATGACATGTTGGATTTTGTCAGACTCTCTGTGTCTATTGAGATGATTATGTGGGTTTTTGCTTTATTAATATGGATTATTATATGGATTAATTTTCATAGGTTGAACCAACCTTGCAGTCCTGTGATAAATCACACTTAAATGGTATAATCCTTTTATGTGTTATGTGTTGTAGGATTTGGTTTGCTAGTAGTTTGTCAAGAAATTTTGCAAATATATTCATAAGTGATATTTGTTTGCAGATTTCTTTTGCTTTCAAGATGAGACCAAACTCTTAGAATAAGTTGGGAAGTGTTTCCTCTTTTTCTATTATTTGGAAGTTTGAGAAGCATTGGTGTTAGCTATTCTTTAACCATATGGTAAAATTTACCAGTAAAGCTATTTAGGCCTGGTTCTTACTAATTCATTTTTTAAAATTAATACTTGTTACAGGTCTATTTAGATTTTAGATTTCTCTATTTAGATTTAGAAAACTCATTTTAGGAGTTTCTGGCGTTCTAGGAATTTCTCGTTTCATTTAGGTTATCTAATTTGTTGGCATACCATAGTTCAAAATATTCTTTTATATTCCTTTTTATTTCTGTAAGGCCAATAGTAATGTCTCTTCTTTCATTTCTGAAATTAGTAATTTGAGTCTTCTTTTTTGTTTTCCCTTGGTCAGTGTAGCTAAAAAATCGTCAGTTTTGTTGTTCTTTTTAATAAAATGTCTTTTGTTTTATCCCTATTATTTTTCTATTTTATTCCTTTTATTGCAACTCTAATTTTTATTATTTTCTTCTGCTTGCTTTTAATTTAGCTTCCTCTTATTTTTCAAGTTTCTTAAAATAGAACATCAGGTTATTGATCTGAGGTTTTTATTCTTTTTTAATACAGGAATTTATACCTATGAATTTCTCTCTAAGCACTGCTTTAGCTGTGCCCCATAAGTTTTGATATGATGTATCTTCATTTTCATGAATCTCAAATTTTCTAATTTCCCTTATGATTTTCTTCAATTTATTAGCCATTTAATTGTATATTGTTTAAATTCAATGTGTGTGCATTTCCCAAATTTCTTTGTGTTGTTTGTTTATTTTATTCTGCTGTGGTTAGAAAACATACTTAGTATGATTTCAACTTTCCTGAATGTACTTAGTCTTGGTTTATGACCTAGCCTATGGTGTATCCTGGAGAATCATCCATGTGAACCTGAGAAGAATTTGTGTTCTATCTTTTTGAGCACATTATTCTACAGATGTCTGTTAGGCAGGGTTAGATTATAGTGTTATCTAAGTCTTCTTATTGTTCTTCAGCCTACTTTTGACCCACTATTGAAAATGGGATATTGGCTGGGTGCAGTGGCTCATGCCTGTAATCCCAGCACTTTGGGAGTCTGAGGTGGGTGGATCACTTGAGGTCAGGAGTTTGAGACTAGCCTGGCCAACATGGTGAAACCCTGTCTCTACTAAAAATACAACAATTAGTGTGGCATGGTGCCAGGTGCCTGTAGTCCCAGTTACTCTGGAGGCTGAGGCACAAGAATCGCTTTTACCTGGGAGGCAGAGTTTGCAGTGAGCTGAGTTCATGCCACTGCACTCCAGCCTGGGTGACAAAGCAGGACTCCATTCCAAAAAAAAAAAAAAAAAAGAAAAAAAAGAAAGAAAATGGGATATTGATAACTCTAACTGTTGTTTTTGAATTTGAATTACCTATTTACCCCTTAAAATTTTTCCTTCTCTACTCTCAGTCTTCACATCTTTCAAGTCCTTTCAGTTAAGCTTTTGGACACCATATGCAATCTGTTCTTTGGGCAGTCATTGATGTCTTTAATCTTTTCACTTACCACAATTTGGATAATCTGGGCTGTCCATTGCATCTTTCTGGAGATCCTTAAGAGACATTTCTGGCCTGATTTGGCTCGATAATGATTGGCCCAGTCTGCACAGATAATTTTGCTCTGTGAATGCAAGTTCCCAAACAGATTTCCCAAAGGCAGGTAGAGCAAGTGGAAAACCATGAAGCCAGCTGCCCTCCATATTGAAAGATCCCATCTGGGTTGCTATGGTCAAGTGAGAGAGAGGTCAATGGCATTCTTTCTGGGCCATTCCTGAATAAGAAATCATGTCAAGTTGCCCTCAAATACTTTCTATAATGAAGCCTTCCTGAACTTTGAGTCATTTTCTTAGTGGTTGCCCTGGATTACCACTAGCATGCTTACAGTAATCTAATTTGACTTCATGTTTATTTAAACTAAAGAGCTTTGGCACAGCAAAAGAAACTATCAACAGAATATACAGAAAACCTACAGAATGGGAGAAAATGTTTGCAAACTACACATCTGACAAAGGTCTAATATCTAGAATCAGTAAGGAACTTAAACCATTCCACAAACACAAAATCAATAACCCCATTAAAAATGGGCAAAAGACATGAACACACACTTCCAAAAAAAAAGACATACAAGTTGCCAACACACATATGAAAAAATACCAAACATCATAATCATCAGAGGAATGCAAATCAAAACCACAATGAGATACCATCTCACATCAGTCAAAATGGCTACTATTAAAAAGTCAAAAAATAACAGGTACTGGTGAAGATGGACAGAAAAGGAAACAGTTATACCCTGCTGGTGGGGATGTAAATTAGTTTAGCTACTGTGGAAAGCAGTGGGGAGATCATAACTACCATTTGACCCAGCAATTCCAGTACTGGGTATATACCCAAAGCCCAATAAATTGTTCTGTCAAAAAGATGCATGGACTCATATGCTCATCATAGCACTGTTCACAATAGCAAAGACAAGGAATCAACCTAGATGCCCATCAATGATAGGCTGGGTAACAAAAATGTGGTACATACACACCATGGAATATTATATAACCATAGAAAAGAACCAAATTATGTCCTTTGCAGCGGCTGGAGGTCATTATCCTAAGCAAACTAATGCAGGAACAGGAAACCAAATACTAGATAATTCTTTGTCATGGGGGCTTTCCTGTACATTGTAAGATGTTTAGTAAGTATTCTTGGCTTCTACCTACTGGATACCAGCAGTATTCTCCGTTGTAACAATTAATAATATCTCCAGACATTGGCAAATCACCTCCAAATGAGAAGCATTGGATTAGAGGTTTATCACTTTTATGGATCTTTGAAAAATATTGGCATTTGACTATTGATTTGAATATTTTTTTTGTCTTCTGAATCTCTAGTATGTTGATTCTCTAACTTTTTGGACTTGTGGAATACAGTTACAACTATTCTTATATTATTTTCTGCCAATTCTAATATCTATGCCAAGGCTGGGTTGGTTTTGATGGATTCATTTTTCTCCTCATTATGGGTCATATGTTCCTGCTTCTTTGCTTACTTAGTAAATTTTGACTGGATACCAAACCTTGTGAATTATATTTTCTTGCTGGATATGTTTGCATTTCTAGAAACGTTCTTGAGTTTTATTCTGATAGACTATTGAGTTACATGGAAATGGTTTGATTCTTTGGTCCTTGCTTTTAAGATTTATTAGGTAGGATGAGAGCAGTGTTTAATCTGGAGTTAATCATTTTCCACTATGAAAGCAAGACTCTTCTGAATGGTCTACCTAATGTACCATGAATTATGAGGCTTTCCTGACTGGCTGGTGGCAACAGGCACAACTCCCAGCCCTGTGTGAGCTCTGCACACTGTTCCCTTTATTCATTTCGGGACATTCTTTGGCCTGGGGTAGTTTTCTCACATACTTAGGCCCATCTGTGCTTTGCTAGCCGATAGTCTGCAGATCTCTGGAGTTCTCTCTCCTCTCTGGTACTCTGCCCATAAACTGTAGCCACCTTGGTCTCCCTAGACTCAGCTCTACCTTCTAAACTCTGGGAGTCCTGTATACTCCGCAAAGGATTTTCCACCCTGTGCTGCATCCTGGAAGTTCTCTCAAGGCCATAATCTGGTCAATCATAATGTTCATGTTGTTAGTTTTCTATCTCTCTGGGATCACTCCTCTTTGTTGTCTGATGTTCAATGTGTTACAAACTTTGTTTCATATATTTTGCTACTTATTAAAAATTATTTCATGTACCCATTTAGTTTATATTGGTCAGAAATATAAGCCTATGTAAATATATTTTTAAAATCTTCAGGAATGGGGTATGATTTTAGAAAAATATAACTTACCAAATTTAACTAAAGAACTAGAAAATATGCAGAGATACATAACTACAAAATAAATTGAAACTGAAGTCTGTGCAGAAATTAACACCAAGATCAGGCAGATTTACAGTCAATGTCTATAACTTGTTCAAGGAACAGATAACTCTAGTCTCATACAAAATATTCTAGAGAACAAAAGATGAAGGAATTTTCTCAACTTCGTTTTATGATGCTAATAAACTTTGACAACAAAACCATTCAAGGCAATAAGAGGAAAGAAAGTTTTAGACTAATCTTGCCATGAATACAGATACACAAAATCTAAATCTAGCAATGTATATTTTTTGAAAATATTAAATCTAATCATGGCCATCCCCTGCTTTGGGATCTTCAGTGGTTTGCCATATTTAGAATAAAATCAAAATGCCTTTCCATGGCTCTATCAGGCTTTACATGATTTGTTCCATACTTGGCCCTCTGATTCCTCCTACCCCCTTCCCTTGTCTTTCCACTCTTGTGTTTCACTGTCTATTAAATACAATTTGCTGTTTTTTTTTCTTTTTTAACAACTCAGTGCTTTCATACTTGCTCTTCCCCACCTCCATGCCCCTTTATCACCCAGATCCATAAGGCATGCATACACCTAACCTACCTATCATTTAGATTCAACCTCAAGCCTCATCTTTGTAGAAAGTCCTTCCCTGTCCACCTTTCCCATATAGCCTCCTTTCCTTTTGTCCCTCTGTCATCTTTCCTTGCTTTATCTTCTTCATGGCACTTATTAGCTGTGATTATTCATCACTATGGGATTACTATTATCTTTTATTTGTTGCTAGTACTCTCCTTCTTCCTAGTATATAGACTGTAGGAGGAAGAGGACTGAATTTTACTCACCTCCGTATTAGCATCTAGGACTATGCTTGATTCATAATAAAGGCTCAATAAATATAGGTTGAATTAATGGATATCATATCTTCCAAATATCTGTTTTAAGGTTGAATATCCTCATGTTATATTTTTCCTTTAATGAAATGAATATTTTGGAGTATAAGTTGGTTAAGTAGATAATTTAATTGTAACTTATAGTAAACAGTTATTCATTAGAACTAATTGGAATAAACAATTACATTTTTTATCATAAAATTCTTCAAACATACACAAATAGAGAGTGTAAAATAAACCTTTATACATGCTTTATACAGATTCAGTTTTCACAATTTGCCCCACTAGCTTTATTTTCCCCTTTTCCTGAAATATTTTTTTAAATATGATTCAGTAAGTCATGTCAGTCTCCTTTCCATAGTTAGGTGTGGATCTAAAATATGGATATTTTCTGAACTAACTACGACATTATTCATGTTTAGTAACATTATTAAAAACTCTTTTATGTCTTTTGGTATCCAGATCACAACTAGAAGTTTTCAATGACCTTCAAAAGTATTTTTATATTTAGTTTGTCTAAAGCAGAATCCCAGAAGAAATCTACACATTATATTTTGTTGTTTAGTGTTCTTGAGTTAAGCAAAAACTCTAAAACAATATCTCCTCACCTTTTTTCCATGCTACTTACTTGTTTCAGAAACTGGGTCAGTTGTCATACGAACATGCCATGGTTTGAATTTGTCTTTTTTTTCTGGTGCTGCCACCTAATTTGTTCTTCTATTCCTCATACTTCTCGTACACAGAAGTTAGCCATAGAGCTTGCTAAAGTTAGTTTCTGATTTCTTGGCCAGACAATTTCATAGGTGATGCTTTGTGTTTGTATTACATCATAACAGAAGGCACACAAATGTCTGCTTGTTTAACCTTTAGTAATGCTAAGATTTGTCGCTCGTTTTAGTGGGCGATGGCTTGAAACTTGCATTTTAAGTTCCCCATCAATTTATCCCCCTTTATAAATTTTGAGATGGTATTTCACTCTTGCTGCCCAGGCTAGACTGCAGTGGCACAATTTTGGCTCACTGCAACCTCTGCCTCCTGGGTGCAAGTGATTCTCCTGCCTCAGCCTCCCAAGTAGCCAGGATTACACGCATATGCCACCACAACCATATTTTTAGTAGAGACAGGGTTTCACCATTTGGCCAGGCTGGTCTCGAACTCCTGACCTCAGGTAATCTACCTGCCTCAGCCTCCCAAAGTGCTGGGATTACAGGCATAAGCCACTGCGCCTGGCCCTCAATTTATCCTTTAATGGTTTTCCCTACTGATGATATTTCACTAGCGGTTGCAAAATGGTGGTTTAGAAAAGTTATTACACTTCTTCATGGATTAGCTCGATGTTTTCTGAGAAGAGAGATTTTTTTCTCATCCACCTAAGCTATTCGGTTATCCTAAAATTAGGTTAAGTAATGAATCTTTGTATTTAAATTACAAATCTTCAGAGTAAAAAGTTAGTTTCCTAGTCTTTCCTACTGGTTTCCCGTGGGTCAGGTTTTTGTTTTTGATGTTGCCTTTATTTGACTTTCTCTTTCTTTTCTTCCTTTTTTGGTATAATTAAGATACAAAAAAAAAAATGGCTATTTAAAAATAAGTCAATATGTTCAAATTGATTGCTTTTACTAATTGTTTTGATGCATAAATTGTTCCATTCTTTGTCAAAGAAGTTACTGAAGGCTGGTTTTGGTGCCATTTGAAGATTATCTTTTAGTTTTGTCATTTTTATCTTGAAAGACTTCTTCATTTCTGTCGTGAAAAACCATTCTGATTTTGAGAAACATTTGCATTATAGATTTTTCATGAAGTTTCTTCCTTCCAAGTGTTCATAGAGGCTTGGACTAACTGAAAAAAATGCCGCTAAAATGTCCCTCTGGATTTCTTGTAGTAACTCATCTGTACACCAGCAATAAATGTATTATTTTAAAACCCTTTTTTCTTCTGTGCTCAACCTTTAATACAGCAAATATGTATTGAGTGGTTAATATATTCAATATAGTATTCCACTTTCTGAATAAACAACAATAACCAAGCAAATCAAAGCTCCTGCTGACATGAAACTTACAGTATAGTAGGGGAGATAGAAAAGAACAAGATAAATAAGTGAGTATAATATGTTTTTTAGTGATGATTGCTAAGAAAAATAAGAGAGAAAGTATGTGTACATTTATGAGGATGAATAGTAAAGTGTTGAATTTTTAGAGAGGGTGGCCAGGGCAGGCTTCACTGAGAAGGTGATACTGGAGTAAAAGACCTGGAGGAAGTGAATGAACAAATCATGTGGATATCTGGGAGAAGAAAATTTAGGTGTGGTAATGTGTACAAAGGCTCTGCAGTGGGAATATGCCTGGTGTTGTCAAGGATTGCCAAGGCCAGTGTGGCTGGAAAAAAGGGTTCAAGAGGAAGAAGGTTAGGGCATCAAGAGACAGTGGTGGGGGCATATTATGTGAGGCTTTTGGGGTGGCAATAAGAATATACTTTGTGAACCTCCAGCTATAGAGAGTGTAATTGACCAGGGGCTCCAGCTGCTGCATTCTGAAACCCACCAATATTTCTCAGAACTGCTTTTAACTTATAACTAAGTATGGCAGGAATACTACAGTAGACCCATTTCTAGGAGACAATGGGAATTTCTCTAATGGGTGACATTGGCAAATGTACTTGCTAAACCTTCCTTAGATTGCATGGCGGTCTAGTATCCTTCTACTCAACCTTTTTTCCTTTTTCTCTTGCTTAGGTTCAGACTAGCTCCATGGTGATGGCTCTCTCAAATTCCTCCAGTTTTCCACCCATTCTCTCTCACAGATATGAACCCTAATAAATAATAATGTCCTCTGCAAACAGAGGTAATCTGATTTCTTCCTTTCCAATTTGGAAACCTTTTATTTATCGTCCTTGCATAATTGCTCTGGGTAAGACTTCAGTACCGTGTTCATGATCTTAGAGGAAAAACTCTTTTGGTCTTTCATCCTTGAGTTTGCTCTTAGTTTTGGCTTTTTCATTTATGGACTTTATTATGTTGGAGTGGTTTCCTTCTATTCCTAGTTTATTGAGTGTTTTTATCATAAAAAGGCAGTAATTTTGTCAAAAATTTTTGCATTGATTGAGATAATAATGAGTTTTTACCCTTCATTCTACTAAGATGGTGTTTTTCATTGATTTTTTTTGACTTTTTAATAATGGCCATACTGCCTGTTAGATGGTATTTCATTGTGGTTTTAATTTGAAATTCTCTGATTAGTGATATTGAACACTTTTTCATATGTTTCTTTGCCATTTGTTTTCTACTGAGAAGTGTCTGTTCATGTTCTTTGACCACCCTTTAATGAGGTTATTGTTTTTCACTTGTTGCATTGTTTAGTTCCCCATTGATTCTGAATATTAGACCTTTGTCGAATGCATAGTTTGTAAATATTTTCTCCCATTCTGTAGGTTGTCTGTCTACTCTGTTGATAGTTTATTTTGCTGTGCAGAAGCTCTTTAGTTTAGTTTCCACTTGTCAGTTTTTGTTACAATTGCTTTAGAAGACTTAATCATAAATTCTTTGTTAAGGTTGATGTCCAGAATAGTATTTTCTTTCTTTTTTTTTTTTTTTTGAGACGGAGTCTGGCTCTGTCACCCAGGCTGGAGTGCAGTGGCCGGATCTCTGCTCACCGCAAGCTCCTCCTCCCGGGTTTACGCCATTCTCCTGCCTCAGCCTCCGGAGTAGCTGGGACTACAGGCGCCCACCACCTCGCCCGGCTAGTTTTTTGTACTTTTTAGTAGAGACGGGGTTTCACCGTGTTAGCCAGGATGGTCTCGATCTCCTGACCTCGTGATCCGCCCGTCTCGGCCTCCCAAAGTGCTGGGATTACAGGCTTGAGCCACCGCGCCCGGCCCAGAATAGTATTTTCTACTAGAGGTTTTATAGTTTGAGGTCTTGCATTTAAATCTTTAATCCATCTTGAGCTAATTTTTATATATTTTAAAAGGTAAGGATTCAGTTTCATTCTTCTGCATATGGCTAGCAAGCTATTCCAGCAAGATTTATTGAATAGGGAGTCCTTTCTCCATTCTTATTTTTGACAACTTTGTCAAAGATCATATGACTATAACTGTGTTTATAGTAGTCTCTGAGGATTTTTTTATATTTGTATTTCTGTGGGATAAGTTGAAATATCACCTTTGCCATTTCTGAAAGTGCTTATTTGGATATTCTCTCTTTTTCTTTGTTAATCTAGTTAATGATCTATTGATCTTGTTTATTCTTTCAAAAAAACCAATTTTTGGTTTTGTTGATCCTTTGTATAGATTTTTAGGTCTTAAGTTCATTTAGTTCTGCTCTGATTTTGGTAATTTTTTTTCTTCTTCTAGCTTTCAGGGTAGTTTGTTCTTTTTTTTTTTTTTTTTCTGGTTCCTCTAGGTGTAATGTTACATCCAAATTTGAGGTCTTTCTAATTTCTTTTTATACCCATAAACTTTCCTCAGCACTGCTTTTGCTGCATCCCAGAGATTTTGGTTTGTTGTATCTCTATTTTCATTAATTTCAAAGAATGTTTTGATTTGTGCCTTAATTTCATTATTTACCCTGAAGACATTCAGAAGCAAGTTGCTGAATTTCCATGTAATTATGTAGTTTTGGAAGATCTTCTTGGTATTTATTTCTATTTTTCTATTTTTATCCCATTGTGGACTGACAGTATGGTTGGTATGATTCTATATTCTTGGATTTATTCATACTTATTTTATGGTCAAGCATGTGGTTGATCTTAGAGTTTTTTCCATATCCAGGGGAGAAGAATGTGTATTCTGTGGTTGATGGGTGGAGGAGTATTCTGTAGATGTCAGTTAGGTCCAATTTGTCCAGTGTTGAATTTAAGTCCTGAATTTCTTTGTTAGTTTTCTGCCTCAATAATCCACCTAACACTGTCATTGTAGTGGTTTAAGTCTCCTGCTATTATTGTGTAGCTAAATCCTTTTTGTAGGTCTGAAAGTAATTGCTTTATGAATCTGTGTGCTCCAATATTTGGGATATATATATATATATATATATATACTGTTTTGAGGTATGTTTCTTCAACACTTAGCTTATTGAGAGTTTTTAACATGAAGGGATGTTGAATTTTATCAAAAGCCTTTTCTGCCTCTATTGAGATAATCATGTGGTTTTTGTCTTTAGTTTATGTGATGAATCACATTTATTGACTTGTGTATGTTGAACTACCTTTGCATCCCAGGGATTAAAGCCTGCTTGATTGTGGTGGATAAATTTTTGATGTGCTGCTGGATTTGGTTTGCCAATATGTTGTTGAGAATTTTTCCAATGATGTTCGCCAAGAATATTGACCAGAAGTTTTCTTTTATTGTTGCGTCTCTGCCAGGTTTTGTTATCAGGATGATGCTGGCATCATAGAGTGAATTAGGGAGGAGTCCCTCCTGCTCAGTTTTTCGGGATGGTTTCAGTAGGAATGGTAGCAGCTCTTCTTTGTACATCTGGTAGAATTTTGCTGTGAATCTATCTGATCCTGGGCTTCTTTTGGTTGGTAGGAGTGTTAGTCCATTCTCACATTGCTACAAAGAAATACCTGAGACTGGGTAATTTATAAAGAAAAGAGGTTTAATTAGCTCACAGTTCCATAGGCTGTACAGGAAACATGGTGCTGGTATCTGCTTGGCTTCTAGGAAGGTCTCAGGAAATTGACAATCATGGTAGAAGGTAAAGGGGGATCTAGGCACTTCACATGGTCAGAGATTCTGATATGTTGTATCTTTGCTCTCACTCATTTTAAAGAAGTTCTTGATTTCTGCTTTAATTTCATTATTTACCCAAAAGTCATTCAGGAGCATGTTATTTGATTTCTGTGTAATTGTATGGTTTTGAGCAGATTTCTTAGTCTTGATTTCTAATTTGATCTGTGGTCTGAGTGGTTGTTACCATTTCTGTTCTTTTGCATTTGCTGAGGAGTGTTTTTGTCGGCTTATGTGGTCGATTTTAGAGTTTGTGCCATGTGGTGATGAGAAGAATGTATATTCTTTTTTTTTTTTTTTTTTTTTTTTTGGTAGAGGTGGGGAGGTGGAGAGTTCTGCAGATGTTTATCAAGTCCATTTGATCCAGTTTAAGTTCATTCAGGTCCTGAATATCTTTGTTAATTTTCTGCCCCAATGATCTGTCAGTGGGCTGTTGAAGTCTCCCACTATCATTGTGTGGGAATCCAAGTCTCTTTGAAGGTCTTGGCCTTTAAGAACTTGCTTTATGAACCTAGGAGCTCCGGTGTTGGAGCACCTTAATAATGTGCTTATTAATAATATCTCCTTAGTAATAAAATTAAGAAGAAATCAATAAATCAATTCCTAAGACCTAAGTAGTGAATGCTGGTGTGCCTTCTTCCATGCCGGTGTTCACTCACAGTGGCAGAGGCAGCATGACTTGGGAGTTGGGCTGAGGGATCTGGCTGGTACGGTTGTGCTGGTGGAGGTGTGGTGTTAGCCTGGGGGTGAGGGAGTTGGCAGGTGCTGGTCTGTGTGTGCTTTTTGTGCACAGTAGGCAGGGTGGTTGCTCAGGGTAGGGGGGTGGTCAGCTGTTCTCTGTGCCTAGTTTCTCTCCCACAGCAGTGTTGGTGCAAGGGCAGGGCACTGGTGGGGCTGGCTCCAACTGCAATGGCAGATCTGTGCGGGGGTGCCAGAGTGTGGCTGTGGGGGCTGCCCAGCTGGAGCTCCCCATCAGTCAGGCAGGATCCACCAGCACAGGAGCTATGGTGTGGGCCCCCAGGGCACCCAAGGCTACCCTGTAAGCAGGCACAGCCAGGGTGGGGCCCTGAGGAGGCCAGCAGACCAAAGAGTGGTCAGGTCGGATGGTCCTATCTGATGGGCAAGACCACCTTGCAGAGTTCAGGTTGGACAGTTCCCCTGGGGGTGAAGTCTCCTAAGGGAGCAAGCTGAGCTTTGGGAAATGGGTGTCCCTAGCGGGGGTAGGCTACAGATGCACCAGCACCAAATCCTGGACTAGGCATCAGCTGGGGTGCTGCCCTTACCACTTCTCTAAGCAGCAGTTCAGAGTAGACTCCTGACCCACGACCTCAGAGTGGCAAAATCTGTCACAGTGGAACGAAGTCCATGAAATTCAAGCTGCCGGACACAGCGTGGATTTCACAGAGAAGACAGCTTGCACCACACTCCCTCCTGTCCCGAGGGCCAGTTTTCACTCCCAAAGTAAGCATTTCTCAGTCGTGTTCCCCAGAGTCCACCCGGTGGTCAATCAATCAGGAATCTAGTTCAGTGAATCCCTGAGCATCCACATCTGATCTCTAAGATTGGAGTCCGCACACTACACATTGCTCCATGCAGCGTCATGCAGTGGAGCAGGTCAACTCACGGTCGAAGGGTCTCTTTCTGCCGAGATTTCAGAGGCTCCTGGTGAGAGCGGGTTGTTCCTTGCCAGTTCAACTCATCCATTTCTCCAGATTAGTTCGTTGGGGGCCAGAAATAAGTCCAGGCGCGTGGTAGCCCCATGTAGGGTTCCCAGCTTCCTCCCGCGTCAGCCCAGCTTCTGTATTCCCTCTGTCCACTCTTAGTGACTTCCCTCTGAAGATGTTAGGAGTGTGCCAGTCCTCTCCGTTTCTGCGTGGCAGCTCTTGCACATGGCTGCGTCCAGTGGGCCATCTTTTTAAAAAAATTTTGTTAAAAGTATTAATTAAATTAAATCAAATTAAAATTAATAAGATTGTAAATTTATTATAAATTTAATTTTATTAAAATTATAAATTTTTCACTGACTTGAAACTCACAAATTCACAGATTCTTACTTCTGCCTGTTTCAAGTGAGCTGTTGAAACTCTCTAGTGTTCAGTTATATTTTTTCAACTCTAGAATATCTGTTTGGTTCTTTTTATAATTTTCTCTCTGAGAGAGAAAAATTTTCTCTTATTTTCTTCATAAGTCATTTTCCTGATTTCCTTCAGCTCTTTGTTCAAGTTTTCCTTGAGGTCTTTAAGCGTATTTAAGACAGCTATTTTTCCCTCCCTCCCTCCCTCCCTCCCTCCCTCCCTTCCTTCCTTCCTTCCTTCCTTCCTTCCTTCCTTCCTTCCTTCCTTCCTTCCTTCCTTCCTTCCTTCCTTCCTTCCTTCCCTCCTTCCTTCCCCTCTTCTCCTCTTCCCCTCTTTCTCTTCCCCTCTTTCTTTTCTTTTTCTCTCTCTTTCTCATTCATTCATTCATTCTTTCATTCGTTCTGTCTCACTGTTTTCCATGCTTGTCTCAAGCTCCTGGGCTCTACCAATCCTCTATCTCAGCCTCCCGAGTATCTGGGATTACAGGCATACACCACCATGCCTGGCTAAGATGGTTGTTTTAAAGCCTTTGCCAAACAAGTCCGATGCCTGTGTGTCTTCAGGGACAGTTTCTGAAAATGTATTTGCTCCTTTGCATGGATAGTTTTTTTTTTTTTTTTTTTTTTTTTTTTTTTTTTTTTGTATACCTTGTGACTTTCTGTTGAAAGTTGGGCATTTGGGGAAACAGCCACCTTCACTAGTCTTTGCAGACTGGCTCCTTTTAAGAGAAGACATTCAGCGATTAGTGTAGCACAAAGGCTTAAGGTCTTCTCAGGAAATTTTTGGGCATGCATCTTCCATGGGCCATGTGTATGCTTTCCCCCCTCCAATTCCCCTAAATTCATGGCTACTTTTAAATGTCTTAATTGGCCTGAGAGTTTCACCCCTGATTCTTCTCAGGGCCTTTGTTGTTTTATTGTATTCCTCAATCAGTAATCTCTTGCCCAAGTGTCTGTGGGTCCGTATTCCTCTTATAGTTTTCAGGAACCATGCTCACTGCTTGCCACTGCTCGTTCTAGCCAGAAATCTGAGTTGCTTTTTGGCTGTCTGGGCTCTGAGTCAATACAAGAACAATACTTCAGGCAGTTCACAGACAGGCTAGAAAGGTGAAAATTTGGTTAATGGGAGAGGGTTGGGAACCAGGTCACTATTTCCTCCAGACTGCACCACACTGGGAAGGGGGAAGAACAAGATGAGTGAAACACCATGAAATTGTCCTACTGTTTTGCTTGTAGCGTTTCCCTGATTTGTTATTTGCTTGGTTGCTGTGGATCTTTCACTGGTTTCCAGGAATCCTAGAAAGTCTAGAAAGTCTTTTCTTTTTCTTTTTTTTTTTTTTGAGACAGAGTTTTGCTCTGTTGCCCAGGCTGGAGTACAGTGGCACGATCTCGGCTCACAGCAACTTTCTCCTCCCAGGTTCAAGCGATTTTCCCACCTCAGCCTCCTGAGTAGCTGGAATTACAGGCATGTGCCACCACGCCTGGCAGAGTTTTGTATTTTTAGTAGAGACGGAGTTTCACCATGTTGACCAGGCTGGGCTCAAACTCCTGACCTCAGGTGATCCACCCACTTCGGCCTCCCAAAGTGCTGGGATTACAAGAGTGAGCCACTGTGCCCTGCCAAAAAGTCATTTTATTGAGGTTCTAACTGTTTATATTTTTCTAGGTAGAAACGGGTGCTTGGATCTTCCCAGTTTGCCATTTTGTTGAAGTAACTTGTATATTTGTAATTTTAATCCCATCTTTGCATCTACTTCTTTAAGACCACAGACTAATACAGACTTGAAAGAATTTACAAGTATTTTGCTTTTTCTCTGATTGCAATTAGAAGTACTGAAGGTTTGGAGCAGAAGAATGCCATGATATAATTTATACTTTGAAAGGATTTTGGACAGATGCTTTCTTGAGAGTGGGCTTGACTGGAGTCAAGGGAGAAAAATAAGCAGAGCAGTTATAAGAATGTTGCAATAGTCCAGGCAGGAGGTAATGGTGGCTTGGACCAGGGTTGTAGCAGCAGATGTCAGATTCTAAATATATTTTATAGGCAGAATTAATGGAATCTACTGACAAATAGGATATTAAGGATAAAGAGGCAACTGGGAGATTGGAATTGCCAGTGGCTGAAAAGAGGGGGACTCAGTGTGCAAATACCAGGAGTTCAGTTTTAGAAAAAAATAATTTTGAAATGTTCATGAGGCTTGTAAGTGAGAATGTGTGCTTAAAGTCTAAGGAAATGTCTGTGCTGGGAAAGTAAATTTTGGATGGCAAAAAAATGGTAATTAAACCTATGGGACTGGATGTAAGTACAAAGAGAGTGAATGTAGATAGAAAAAACAATTGGTCCAAGGTTAGAACACTGGACTACTCCAACATTTAGAGATCAAGGAGATGAGTAACCCACAAAGAAATGTTAATAAAAGTAATTACATAAAGACAGTCATAAGATTCTTACTTATATAATTTATTTTCTAGAGAAAACTAAGCTGAAATAGGTCCAATAATTACAGATGAATTCTATGAGGTAGTATATTCACATAGCTGGTTAACAGTCATTTTAGCAGTTATAAGATTAAAACCTGCCAAGTGAGGAAATTATAAAAACACTGCTTATATTTGACAAATCTGGAGACATATTTCTAGCCACCACAGTGACTTAAAATATTTATTAATCTGTGTAAATTATGCATATGTGTATATATACATACAAATACATACATATTCATACATATATATGTATGTGTATATACATATATATGTGTATATATACATATATATGTATGTATATTAGGATTCTCCAAAGAAACAGAACATACATATATATGCATATGTGTGTGTTTGTGTGTGTGTATAATATATATATGTATGGCTGGGTGCAGTGACTCACACCTGTAATTCCAGCACTTTGGGAGGCCGAGGCGGGTGGATCACAAGGTCAGGAGTTCGAGACCAGCCTGGCCAAGATGGTGAAACCCTGTCTCTACTAAAAGTGCAAAAATTAGCTTGACGTGGTGGCATGCACCTGTAATCCTAGCTAGCTCCTCGGGGTACTGAGGCAGGAGAATCACTTGAACCCAGGAGGCAGAGGTTGCAGTGAGCTGAGATAGTGCCATTGCACTCCAGCCTGGGCAACAAGAGCGAAATTCCTTCTTAAAAAATAAAAATAAAAAAAATTTATGTATGTATGGGGCGGGGTGGGGAGAGGGTACAGAGAGAGAGAGAGAGAGAGCACTGATGGTATAGTTCCAGTACAAAAGCTAGCAGGCTCAAAATTCAGGAAGAGCCAGTGTTTCAGGTCAAGTCCAAAGGTAGGAAAAAACCCAACTGATTTCTTTACCCAAAGGCATCATGCAGAAGAGGTTCCCTGCTACTCAGCCCTTTTGTTTTACTCAGGCCTCCAGCTGATTGGATGGGGCCAACCCTCTGTTTACTCAATCTGATTCGAATGTTAATCTCATCCCAAAACACCCTGGCAGACACATCCAAAATTATGTTTGGCCAAATACCTAAGTACTCTGTACCCTGTGGCCCAATCAAGTTGATAAAACTTTATCCATCACAGGCTCAACCCTTGTCAACTTGTCACCCATATATATCTACTTAACCCATACTTAATCTCCAAATGGAGACCATAATAATGTCATAATTCTGCCTAACCTGACACAACTATTTTGTGTACAAATGAAAATATACTAACTCCTTCCCCCAAAGGGGAGGTGGAGCCTTTGAGTAATGTTGACTTTTCTTTTTGATATGCAATAAATTAAATACTGTAATGTAAAATTAACAGCACTTCAATACTGATATAAAGTCAGTATATCTTCTTTTACATAACATCATGCTGACTGGTCATCCTATCCACCAGATTATTAAAATCCTCCTCTGCTCAGGATACTCATGTCTGGCTAGTTTTCCTTCCAAGGAAAGTAAACAACCAGGTGACTTGCCAGAAGTTCATCCCACTGGGAGGACTTTCCTTCACTATTGTCCTTTAGGGATCTTCTGGAAAGCGGATACCAAGTTGCAACTGCCCACTTTTGAGTAGTGCCATCTATAAACCAGTTCCAAATATTTTCTTGCTCTGTCAACTGATTGTAGGGAACTCCTCAATAGGGCATAGGTGCAGGCTGAGAGAGAGAAGGCAGTGTAGCTGGATAGGGTATCGTGGGTATTTGGGCCACCACTTCGTGCAACTTACTTGTGACTTCAAGGCTTGCTTGGGCCTCTCTCTCTCTCTCTCTCGATATATATATATATGTATATATATAGTCTCATATATACCACTTCCATTTGTTGATGAAATGCTACTGTGCGCACCTCAGCTTTATGGCTTGCGGGGTCAGTTAAACCACCTAATTCATGATGGGGAACACAGATCACATGGTGACTTAGTGGCCCACGGCTAAACATTCGTCTCTACTAAGGTCCAGTAGAAGACCAAGGGCTGTTTCTCAAAAAGAGAGTAGTTATCTGCAGAGGGTGGCAAGGCTTTGCTCCAAAATCCTGTGGAACTGCACTGTGATTTACCTATGAGGGGCTGCCAAAGTTTCCAAACAGTATCTCTGCCGCTGACACTTGAAGCACCATTGGATCTGTTGGATCATATGACCCAAGTGGCAGAACAGCTTGCACCGCAGCCTGGACCTGTTGCAAAGCCTTTTCTTGTTCTGGGCCCCACTCAAAACTGCAGTTTTGGATGTCACTTGATAAGTGGGTTGCACTAACACACTCAAATGGGGCTATGTTGTCTCCAAAAGCCAAAGGCCCTCTGTGTGTTGTATCTCTTTCTTTGTTGTAAAAGGGGCCAAATGCAGCAACTTGTTCCTTGTCTCAGAAGGGCTATCTTAACATGACTCACACCACTGGATCCCTAGAAATTTCACTAAGGTAGAAAGCCCCTGAATTTTTGTTGAATTTATTTCCTGCCCTCTGACATACAAAAGTCTTCACTATAAGTCTAGAGTAGTTGATATTTCTTACTCACTAGGTTCAGCAAGCCAATTATCAGTGTAATAAACCAGTGTGATATCCTGTGAAAGGCAAAGGTGGCCAAGGTCCCTGCAAATTAAATTATGACATAGGGCTAGAGGGTTGGTATGCCCCTGAGATAGGACAGTGAAGGTGTATTGATGGGCTTACCAACTGAAAGCAAACTACTTTTGGTGGTCCTTATTGACAAAGATGGAGAAAAAAGGCATTTGAAAGATCAATAGCTGAATACTAGGTATCAGTAGATGTGTTATTTTGCTCAAGCAATGAAACCATATCTGGTACAACAGCTGTGATTGGAGTCACCAACCTGTTAAGTTTATGATCATTCACAGTCATTCTCCCAAATCCGTTTGTCTTCTGCACAGGCCAAAGAAGGCAAGTTGAATGGGGATGTGATTGGAATCATCACCATTGCATCTTTTAAATCTTTGATGCTGGCACTAGTCTCTTCACTCTCTCCAGAAATGTGGTATTCCTTTTGGTTTACTATTCTCCTAGGTAGAAGTGGTTCTAGTTCTTCCACTTGGTCTTTCCCATTGTAATAACCCTCACTGCACAGGTCAGGGAACCAATATGGGGATTCTACTAGCTGCTGAGTATGTTTATTCCAATTATGAATTCTGGAACTGGGAAAATAACCATAGAATGGGTTTGAGTACTGACGTGGCCCACCGTAAGATAAACCCGAATAAAACTCTATTGGTCACCTGACCTCCATAAGCCCCTACTCTGAGTGGTAGACCACAGTGTTGTTTTTTGGGTATCTTGGAATTAGTGTCAGTTCAGAGCCAGTGTCCAGTTATCCCTAAAAGATCTGATTAATTATTTTTCCCCAATGCACAGTAAATCTGGTAAAAGGCCATAGGTCCTTTTGGGGCAGGCTGGGAGAAAGATCAACAGTATCCATTTTTGGTGGTGTACTGGGATACTTCAGAAACTCAGGTTCCTCTTCAAGGGGTTCCAGGTCTATAAACTGGATGAAGTCTGTTTTCATGATTCATATTTGACTTTTGTTCATTTGACCTAGAAGTTTTCTGCTGATAGAGTTCAAGTAAGAATTTAGCAGGCTTCCTATCTATTTTACTTATAGACATACATGATCAACTAACCAGGCATGAGTCAGACTATTCTGATTGCTGCTTTGACTCTGCTGTCTATTATAATAACCACAGTCATCTTGCTTTTGACAGTCGGGTACCCAGAATTGGTTCCTCCCACCCTGGGATTCAATTACTCCCACTGCATTTAGGTTTCCCAGTTCAATGTCCACAGTTCACATTGTAAGATCTGGCATACAGAGGAGAACAATAACAACTTTTAAAGGATGCCAGGACTCCTCTCACAAATTTATTTATCACAGTTATGATCCAGTTTTCTGGATCCTCCCTGTGTGGGTAAGTAGGTCTTTAGTGACAAATCTAGTCTAACATTCTAATCTCCCTTGAAACCCTTCTACATTAAGCCAAGGCATGCTTGGCATTTTCATCTCACTTTTGGTCCATGTTTCAGCCAACCAACCAATCAGCCAGCCAATCAGCCAGTCAGCCAACCAGCCAGTCAGCCAACCAACCAACCAACCAACCAACCATCCAACCAACCAATCAACCAGTTAGAGTTCTTTCTAATTCCCTAAGCTGCAACATGAAATGTGGAAACTGCTTAGGCAACCCTTATCAATGAATTTAGCCTGATCCAACTTGATGTGTCTTCTGACATTATTCTGCACCCTTAATATTATTAATTCCCACACATGTTCCCCAAATTTGTGTTTGTATAAATTAGAAAACTCAAGTACTTCTTTTGGAGTATAGCACACCTCCTCATGGATCACATTTTGTATCGACCTTTAGGGGCTTGCTGGAACTTAAGTTTAGTTTACAGGTCTAGAAGCAAAGAAGGGTGATGGGGGTGGGTCCTGAGGAGACTCGACATTGTCCTGCACAGCAGCTGCCTCAGGAGAGACCATTACATTTTCCTTAGGAAATGTAGGGTTAGTTTCCTCATACAGAGGTGGAAAGGCTGCTTTCACTGGGGATTTGGAAGCTCCATGAGGTGGAGAGGCCTCTTCTCCTGGCAAAGAAAACTTATTAGACTTTAGGGGCTCAATGTCTCCAGCATCATCAGGGTCTTCCCTCACATCCCCATTCCAACATTTGTTATCCCATTTCTTCCCAGTCAATTACCTCACTTTAACAGTAGATCCCTAAGAGGCTGGAAATTCAACTTGTGTTGTGATTTGGCTAGTCATTGGGATGAGATTCTGAATCTGATTTTCAGCAATCTCAGCCCTGCACCTACAGGATGTAAGGGTCTCCTTCAGGCACCCATAGAAGATTTCAAATCATTTATGTGGTTTTTGAGCTGGGAATTAAAATCTCTGAGCTCATATTTTTCTTTCCCCACTTTGTCCAGTGACATTAGGAGAAACTAGTCAATTTTATTGTATGTATATTAGTTTGCTAAAAATGTTTGAAATATACAGTCACCCAGAGAGTTGCTTCTTCTAAGTGATAAATTAGGAATATCCAATGCTGTTATTTTGTGTATCTTTATTGCCAGATCATTACCACAATCAATGCTCTCTTTACTATTGGAAATTGAGACGTTAATGTCTTTAAATGTAATCAGATTAGCCAATTTCAGAAACCCAAGAGCTAGTTCAGAGAACTCATTCTTAAAATTCTATTCCTCTAGAACCCCTCTCACTACCAAATATGGATTAGTCAGGGTTCTCCAGAAAAACAGAACCAATAGTATATATAAAGAAATAAAACAAATAAAAATATATAAGCATGAAAAGACTTATTATAATGGCTCATGTGATTATGGATGCAGACAGGTCCCTGGATCTGCAGTTGACAACACGGAGACCCAGGAACAAAATGGTGTAGTTCTTTGTCTGAAAGCTGGCAGATTTGAGGCCTAGGAAGAACCAGTGTTTCAGTTTGAGTCCAAAAGAAGAAGAAAACCTCATGCCCCTGAACGAAGGCAGTCAGGCAGAAGAAACTCCCTCTTAGCCTTATTCAGTTCTATTCAGGTCTTCAAATGATTGGATGAGACTCTCCCTTGAATCTACAGATTCAAATGTTAATCCCATTGAGAAATATCCTCACAGACATACCCAGAATAGTGTTTAACCAAATGTCTGGGCACCTCATGGCCCAGTCATACATAAATTTTTTCTATATCTGTATATTTTACAATTAATGTCAGCGCTACCTGGAATATATTTAGACACTTGTTGTGAAAGTAAGGGCTTACCTGTGAAGCAGATTCACATACTGAATATCTTTATGTGTTGAGATATAAAGAAATGATGATGCATGTACAGCAAGATTTAACACTTTAGAGTTCATGTCCCACTTAATTGTTCTGTATCTAATTATCTAATTAATTGTAGAATATAGATTTCTTTTTTTGTATATACTTTAAGTTCTAGGGTACATGTGCACAACATGCAGGTTTGTTACATATGTATACATGTGCCATGTTGGTGTGCTGCACCCATTAACTCGTCATTTACATTAGGTATATCTCCTAATGCTATTCCTCCTCCCTCCGCCCTCCCCACAATAGGCCCCGGTGTGTGATGTTCCCCTTCCTGTGTCCAAGTGATCTCATTGTTCAATTCCCACCTATGAGTGAGAACATGCGGTGTTTGGTTTTCTGTTCTTGCGATAGTTTGCTGAGAATGATGGTTTCCAGCTTTTTTTGAGACTGAGTCCAGTTGTTTTGAGACTGAGTCTCACTCTATTGCCCAGGCTGGAGTGCAGTGGCTCTCGGTTCACTGCAAGCTCCGCCTCCCAGGTTCACACTGTTCTCCTGCCTCAGTCTCCCGAGTAGCTGAGACTACAGGCGCCCACCACCATGCCCAGCTAATTTTTTTCTATTTTTAGTAGAGACGGGGTTTCACCATGTTAGCCAGGATAGTCTCGATCTCCTGACCTTGTGATCCACCCACCTCGGCCTCCCAAAGTGCTGGGATTATAGGTGTGAGCCACTGTGCCTGGCCAGAATATAGATTTCTAAGTAGGCTAAATCCCAACATATTTGCACAGAGTAACTTTTCCCTAGCATAGAGTATGGCAATCAGGAATATGTCACATGCAGGGATTTAAGTAAGAAATAAACTGTGGTCAGTTGGGGAGATGGGAGCATGCTCTACTGTTAATTTTTTGATGTCAGAATATAATTTAGGTCAGTGAGAGCCATGGGAAAAACTGTGGTAGACCTCTAATATGCGGATGATTATTCCCATTTTATAGGTAGGAAATTAAGTTGTGTGAATTTACATAAGGGTATTATTCTACAAGTCAATGACAGAAGGATATAACTCAGCAGGCTGGGCAAACATTCCACTGCAGTTCAGATATTTTCCTGGCTCTGGTTTAATGACTTTGACCTAATGTTCAGTGAAAAATCTTGGCTTAGTAAATAATCCCTGCAGAGACCATTTCACGATGCCAATTAAAAAGTTTTCCTGGCCACATTTTTGTTCTCCTTCCTTTCTTAATAAAACTTTCTACATCAATTGCCTGGAAGAGATTCATTCAAGCTGTATGCAGATGCTCCAGGTGTTACACAGCTGTTGAAACTCATGAGCTACAAGTTCTCAGGGAGCATGCTGTGGCTCTCCCTCTGCTGAGTAACTGCAGGAACCAATATGTCCGTATTTGAGTTTTGTTAGCAATGCTTTTTCCCTGATTACGAAAGGAATGCATGCTTCTTATAGAACATGATGAAAGCACAAAGAATATAATAAAAATTGAAATCACCAAAACAGATGCCCTTGTAAAAATTTTCCATTCTTTTTTTCTATGTGTATTTTAAACATATATTGACAAGAATGACTGTATACACAGATACACACATGCACACACACACACACAATAATACCTACACTATTCTGAATATATGTACTTATTGTATAACAAACCTCACACTGGAAGGTAAGCTGCCAAGGGTTAGAGATATTTTCTGTTTTGTTCATTTTTATTCTCTGTGTCATAGGATAATGTCTGATTTTTAGTAGATGCCTAACAAATGTCTATTGAATGAACAACTTAAATATTTTAACATTTAAAATGATGTTAACGTTTCTCCATATTATTATTCTTTTATAGCATCTCTTAAAATAAGGTATAAGTTACATACAGAAATTGTACATATATTAAATATACATCTCAATGCATGTTTACATCTGTGTGCATCTATTAGCCCCACCCTAATTAGCACATAGAACATTCCATCACTCCACAGGCACTTTTGAGCCCCTTCCCGTTCAACATCCTGATAGGTGGCTCTATTCTGACTTTTCTCACCAGAGATTATTTGGCCTATTCTTGAATTTTGTATAAACGGATTTTTTTTAAAAAGTACCCTTTTGGATCTGCCTTTTTTCTACTCAGCATAATTTTTAAAAGAGATTCATCTATGTTGTTTCATGGACCAATGGTTCATTCTTCTTTGTCGTTGCTGTATAGTATTCTAGAGTATCAATGTACTGCATTTGCTTTATTCATTCTCCTATTGACAAATACTTGGGTCGTTTTCATTTTCTATACATATTATGAATAAAGCTACTGTGGACATTCTTGTATAAGTCTTTTTGTGGACATGTTTTCATTTCTCTTGCATACCTAGGAAGAACCCATCTCAGGGTAGATGTATGTTTCCATTGACACTCTCACCAGCGATGTAGGGCAGTTCCAATTTTTCCACATCCTCACCAACATTTGGTATTCTCAGTTTCTCAAATTGTAACTATTCTAGTGGGTATGTGGTGGTATCATTGCTGTTTTAATGAGTATGCACTTGATGAGTAATGATGTTGTACTCCTTTCATGCTTACTGGCTGTTTAAACATCCTCTATTGTGAAGTACCATTTTTTTATGATGCCTTTTGGTAAACAGAAGTTTTTAACTTTAATAAAGTCCAATTTATCGATTCTTTTTTTTTTTGTGTGTGTGTGTGTGGTTAAAGCTTTTCGTCTCCAGTTTAAGAAAGTTTTACAGGCCAGGCGCAGTGGCTCATGCCTGTAATCCCAGCACTTGGGGGGCCGAGGCGGATCTTCTGAGGTCAGGAGTTAGAGACCAGCCTGCCCAACATGGTGAAACCCTGTCTCTACTAAAAATACCAAACATTAGCCGGGGCGGTGGGGGAGTGGTGTTGGATGCCTGTAATCCCAGCTACCCGGAAGGCTG
The DNA here is from genome assembly GCF_047675955.1 of Chlorocebus sabaeus. Taxonomy (NCBI): domain Eukaryota; kingdom Metazoa; phylum Chordata; class Mammalia; order Primates; family Cercopithecidae; genus Chlorocebus; species Chlorocebus sabaeus. The sequence goes on along the minus strand of NC_132911.1, from coordinate 24,715,052 downwards.
AGACAGGAGAATCGCTTGAACCAGGAGGTGGAGACTGCAGTGAGCCAAGATTGCGCCATTGCACTCCAGCCTGGGCAACAAGAGTGAAACTCCATCTCAAATAATAAAAAAAAAAAGAAATAAAGAAAGAAAAAAAAAAAAAAAGGAAAGTTATACCTACCCCAAGGTCATAAAGCCATTCATCTCTGTTTTCTTCTAGAGGCTTGATAGTTTTACCTTTTACAATTAGGTCTATGATCCATCATAAATTAATGTTTGTGTGTGGTGTGAGCTAGAGATCAAAGTTCATTTTTTCCATATAATATCCAGTTGCTCCAGCACCATTTATTGAAAAGATCATCCTTTCCTCAGTGAATTTCACTGGTGCCTTTGTTGTAAGTCAGGTGGCTGTGTATGTGTGGGTCTACTTTTTCGCTCTGTTCTGTTGGTCTATTTATCTATCTTTGGGGCATTACAGCATTGTTTTTAATGATTTCAAAGCTTATTTGTTTTTTCCCCCATTGTTATTTAGTTACTAAACTTTCTCTTTTGTAGGCATGAATATCTCTAGAAATAGGCTCTTATGCAGATCCATGACTTTTTTGTTTTCCCCATAGGATAAATTGCAGAACTAGAATTGCTGAATCTAAGGAATGTACATATTTTAAGTGTTCCTATACTTTTTCTGATTGCTATTCAGAACTATACCAAGTTAAGTGTCTGCCAACTTTACATGACAGTGCGTCTTTATACCAATGTTTATACATTTCTTTAAAATTATCTGTAAATTTATGTTTGGGCTAAGGGCAAACTATGTCTCTCCATTCTTTTTTTGTTTTTTAAATTACTAGTGTGCCAAAGGTGGATTAAAAAAATATATATATATATTTCAATATGTATTCAAAAAAATATGTTAAATAATTCAATGACAATTTGGTTTTTCCTTTTGTGAATTGTGTGCTTGTATGCCTTTTCTATTTTCTACTGGGATGTTTGTCTTTTTAGGTATTAGAAATAACTCTTTTGAATATTTAATATATTAACATTTGTCTGTCATATGTATTGAAAATTTTCCCAGGTTTTTTTTTAATTTAAAATATTTTAGGTTAATTTTAAACTTACAGTGTAATTTTTAGTGTTTCTATTTTTCAATTTATTATCTTTCAACTTAATCTCTTTCCTTACAAGTTCATCTCTAGCGTCATGATTATACAATCCTTTTCCATTCTGAGGTGGTTCTATGTATTCACATATATTTTCTTTGATTTACTTTAGGATTCTTACTACAAATTCTAATAAATTATAAATCTTATCCTAGTTCAAATTTATTGGCATGAACATTTTATATTATACTTAATAAAATCTCTATTCTACTTGTATGTCTTTGTTTTCATTTTTGAGAGAGATTGTTTATCTCTTTCTCTTTTTCTAGGTCAGTAATCAGTGTTTTTCTATTTTATCTTTTCAAAAAACAGCTTTTCTTATACTCATGTTTCTTCTCTTTATTACTTTTTCTTCTTTCTTAGGATATATACTGAAGAGCTTCAAATTTGATGTTTCGTGCATGATTTCAATCATTTTTCGAAATATGCATTTAGCGTGTGTATTTTTCTCTAATGCTGCTTACGCTTTATATTAATGCTTTTTATATGTATTTTTTATTTTTAAGTTTTCACTTATTTCTTCAATTACTCTTGAATTATTTGGAAGTATGTTCTCTAATATCCAATTATACATATTTTGGAATTATCCTTTATTCATTCCTTTCAGGATATTGTGGTCAGAGAATTTTGTTAGTAGAATATTAGCCTCATGCATCATCAATATTTGTAAACATTCCACACACCTTTAGGAGATTTTAAATTTCTTATCATTGGCTTCAGGGTTCTATCCCTGTGTCACTTAGATAAAGGTTGTTAGTCGTGCCATACAACTTTATTCTTAGTAATCTGTTGTCTCTCTAATGTATCACAGAGAGAATTATGTTAAAATCTCTTACCACATTAATGCATTTATCATTTTCTTCTCATAATCTAAAGAGTTTTATGTATTTGGAGCATATATAGTTAGGTATATACGTGTTTAAATTTCTGAAATCTTCATGGTGAATTGTTCTTTTTTTTTGAGACGGAGTCTCACTCTGCCGCCCAGGCTGGAGTGCAGCGGCGCGATCTCGGCTCACTGCAAGCTCCACCTCCCGGGTTCACGCCATTCTCCTGCCTCAGCGTCCAGAGTAGCTGGGACTACTAGCGCCCGCCACCATGCCTGGCTAATTCTTTTGTATTTTTTTTAGTAGAGATGGGGTTTCACCACGTTAGCCAGGATGGTCTCGATCTCCTGACGTCATGGTCCACCCGCCTTGGCCTCCCAAAGTGCTGGGATTACAGGTGTGAGCCATATTAAGCAGTGATTAACTTTATCACTAATAATGCTTTTTTTCCCCAGTTAGAGCAGCATCAGTTGTCTTTTGGGTACCATTGCCTGGTGTATGTGTTTTGTGTGTGTGAGTGTGTATGTGTGTCTGTGCATATGCTAATTGATTTACTTTCTATCTCTACATACTATTAGGTTTTAATTATGTCTCTTGTAAATAATACCTAATATGGATAGAGAGCTTTATATGCTTTTATTCTATTTGAGAAAAATTGTATCTTTTTCTATATTTTATTTTCATTTTTGCCACGACAAAGTCTTGTATTAAAAAATATGTTAAAATCCCAGCCTCCTGAGCCAGGTCCAGAAGAGAAGCCTACTCCAGCCCTGGTAGAAAGTGCCCAGGGAGGGGCTTCCTTCACCAAACAACTTCCAAGGAACCATAAATAGAATAAATATTCACAGAAGTCCAGGGAGAAGCCAGATCACTCTTCTTTCCATGGAAGAGGAAGGGGCTTTGGGTCCAGCCCTGCTCTTACCCCAGGGCAGGGGACTCCTAGAAGTGATATTTTAAGTGGTAAACTTCTTGAACCTGTTCTGTTCTCTTATGTTTATTAATAGATTCAAGCATTTACCTTTGAAACCATACACATTTCAAATTTCTTTTAAAAGAATTCCCAGCTAGGCATGGTGGTGCGTGCCTATAGTCCCATCTAATTGGAAGGCTGAGGCAGGAGAATCACTTGAACCCAGGAGTTTACAATAGTTTATCTGTTAGCCTTACATTTTAGATTTTGGCATTTTTTTCCAGGATCTCTGAGGTTAATTTGAGAGAAGTGGGGAAAGACTGTATTAGGTCATGCTAACCAGATGGCATTTGAAACTGAACTTGAACTCATTTTTCAGGCCTTTAAAGAGTATGTAGAGAAAGTTAGGTGGCCTCCTCAGCCTCATAACAATCTTGAGATTTTATGCAGCCATAATTCTAAGCAAATTGTTAGAACAATAATATAAGCCATATTCTCATACTTAGGCTATAGTTTTGTTATGATAATTATGAATAATTATTATCTATTTATTATAGTACAATTGCTATCCATAATAGTTTCCTAGCCTGCTGGAACAAATTATGCCAACTAGGTGGCTTAAAACAACGGAATTGTATTCTTTCACTGTTCTGGTGGCCAGAAGTCTGATGTTAGGTGTGGGCAGGGCTGCACTCCCTCCTAAGGCTCCGAGGGGCAAACACATTCCTTTGCTTCTTCCTGTATCCAGGGGCTCTATGCTTTCCTTAGCTGATGGTCAAATCAGTCCAGTGCCTGCCTCTGTGGTCACATTGCTTGTCGTCTTCTCTCTGTGTGTCTCTGAAAACTCCCTCTGCTTCCTCTTTTTTTTTTTTGAGATGGAGTTTCCCTCTTGTTGCCCAGGCTGAAGTGCAATGGCAAGATCTCTGCTCACTGCAAGCTCTGCCTCCTGAGTTCAAGTGATTCTCCTGCCTCAGCCTCCCGAATAGCTGGGAGTACAGGCTCCTGCCAGCACACCTGGCTAATTTTTTGTATGTTTAGTAGAGACGAGGTTTCACCAGGTTGGGCAGGCTGGTCTCGAACTCCTGACCTCAGGTGATCCGCCGGCCTCGGCCTCCCAAAGTGCTGGGATTACAGGTGTGAGCTACCGTGCCTGGCCTCTGCCTCCTTCTTCTAAGGATACATATGATGACATTTAGGGCCCACCCAGATAATTCAGGATGAGTACCTCCTTTCAGGATCCTTAATTTAATTACATCAATTTTGCTATATTAAGTAACATCAACTCTTTTGCCTTATAAAGTGATAATCACGGGCCCTGGAGACTAGGATGCATGTGTATCTTTTTGAGGCCACCATTCAGCTCACTGCACTACCTAACATGTTGGTAGCCTTGTGTAAATTACTGCACATCAAAATATTGAGAATCCGTTTTTAAAATTTCAAACTAAGGATTAAAATATAAATAGTCCCTATTCCCTTCCTTTCTCCTCACTGTTGTCTCCCACCCCAAACTTTGCTAATGGAACTGGACTAATGTCTTTAATTTTTGTCCTTATCTTAATAAAGGTACCACAGATACACAATGAGGGTCTCTTTCTATTTCTTAGCACCATTAATGTACTATATTTCAAACCAAAAGTTTGTCTTTTTCTTAGTTGTGCAAAATAATTGCTTATAATTTACGAGCATTGCTAGGGGGTATTTGGTTTGCTTTGTTTGGCTTTATTGTCATTTTTCACATTCTAGCCAGGCTTGGCCATCAGAGAAGAGAAGCAGCTGTTTGTAGAGTGTAGGTGGTGCTGGAGAGGAGGTTAGTAGCTGAAGGTACCTTAGCATTCATTATCTCCAATCTCTTCACCTGGGAAATGCAGACACTGAAGTCCAGAGAAGGGGAGTGACCTGGCCAAGGTTGTGGGAGGTGCTGGAAGAAATGGAACAAAACCCTGCTCTCCTTTTCCCCTCCACAGCAAAGTGATTCCCACTGTTCTCATCCCCACCTATCATGAGGGCAGTAGGACAAAGTGACATCCGGGCCTCTAAAACTATGCAGGGGAATCAAAGACAACATACCTTTAAAGTTTTGTCTCAAGATGGTGCTTTTGAAGGATCATTTCCAAAAGGGAAAATGTTTCTGGAATGACTTAATGCTCCCCCCACTTTTTAAAGCTGCTAATGACACTCGTGGAAATGCCTCTGAAGGATGAGGTGTGTGGGACGTAGAGGTATAAGTGATTTGCTTGCATGGATGGAAGAGAGGACTAGAAATCGGGTTCTGGCATCTTGTCAACTCTTCTATTTGTTATTTGAGTCTCTCTACTCTGCAAATGGGCACGTTTGTCCATTTGCAAAAAAATAAAAAATAAAAAATAAAAACTGATATATGCCTGAGAAAAATCTAGCAATAAAAGGAAACATAATATCTGTCTGGCAGCTTTTTCATTTTGGGGGTTAGGAGTAAGGATCTCTGAATGTGAAGAGGTTATGATGGTTTCAGTACAGGCGCTACATTCTTAGACTAGTTCTGAAGGGGGGACCAGGCTTGTCTGTGAGCATGGAAGTCTGACCTCATTTGTGCCAGTGACATCCCCCTAATGTTTCCTTCCTTCCCTGCTGGCCAATAGCTGAAAGAGATCATGGTAATACTCTGGACAGGTCATGCTCCTTGAAATGTGTGCTGCAGAATAAATAATGGATGTTGTCTCTTTTGCTGCAAGCAAGCTCTGTTAAGAAGGAGAGCCAGGAAGAGGTTCTTTCCCAGTATAGAAAAGAGTTTGGAGAAAACAAACTTATATTTTCTCAAGTTTTCATTTTTGCTTAAGGCTGGTACTGGGAAGAGAGGGAAGATCTCCAAGGGCAGAGAAGGAGCAATTGAACCTACTCCAGGCCAAATAGAACTTGGGGGACTTGATGTGCATTTGAAAATGCTTGGCAGCTGGGTGTGGTGGCTCACCCAGCACTTTGGGAGGCCGAGGAAGACAGATCGCGTGAGGCCAGGAGTTCAAGACCAGCCTAGCCAACATGGTGAAACCCCATCTCTACCAAAAATACAAACATTAGCTGGGTGTGGTGGTGCGTGCCTGTAATCCCAGCTACTCAGGAGGCAGAGTTAGGAGAATTCCTTGAATCTGGGAGACTGAGGCTGCAGTGAGCCAAGATCACGCCACTGCACTCCAGCCTGGGTGACAGAGCAAGACTGTCTCAAAAGAAAAAAAAAAAAAAAAAGGAACAGAAAAAGGAAATGCTTAGCAAGGTAGTTACTGAAGATCCCCTGAGATACCCGTCAGTCTGGACTCAGAAGCCATTTACATCTGTCTAGTAAAGACAGTGAAGATGTTTAATGAGTATTTGCGCTTCCACAAGTGACCATCTGAAATGTGTTTCAGATGATGAATGATTTGTGAGGCCTTTTTTGCTGAAGCTGAAGAGCCTGAGTTAGCTTAGATTATGATGTCAGGTGAAGTTTACACTTACAGCCAAATCGCAAATCAAAAGTGTCTGCCTGCCTGCAGGAAAAAGGACTTCTGTTATGCTTCCCAGAAACTAGTTTGTTTGTTTGCTTTTCTAGGACTTAAAAACCAAGGCTTTCCCATCTCCCATTATGGTTGATTAATGGCAATGATGGAGTTGAATGAGTTAGGTTGGCATAGGCTAGCAAACTACAGCGTAATATGAATTTGCAGCCTTAAGAAGGACAGCACCAGGGATGTTTGAAGAGCTTGAGAGCAGAAGGAAGCCAGTTCTTTCTCTTGGGAGTAGCAGAAAGCCTTTCATATCCCAGTTTTCAGTTGTATGTTACCTATTTGGAATACACCAAGTGGGGAGGGAGGCTCTGGGATGGAACAGCCTTTGATGACAGTGACATCAGAACCATCAAACAGAGGGAAGGGTTAGTTCTCCAACGAAAAGAAGAGATGCTGAGTAGATAAAAGCAGCCAAGTTCTCCTTGAAAGGCAAGGGAGGAAAATCTGTTTTCTGAACCCCTTGGAGGAGATAACATATTTTACTTGAAATGAGGAGGGAAGCAGGAGGACACAGTCACGAAGTAGGAATTAGGGGACCTCGACTGACTACCTCTGACTCTGTGATATCTTGGGAAAGTGAGGGACCTTGTGTCTGTGCTTTGATTCCTGTCCCCTTATCTCCTCAGCTTATCCACTGAGCTTCTCTGAGATTCAGACTGCAAAGTTTGAATTTTGCAGAGTTTTGCAGACTGCAAAGCACTGGAAATACAGAGGATCATACCATGCAGATTTCTTCCTGCTCAAGTTAGCCAGATTCCATATCTGTCGCTTGCTACCCCAAATCCTGCCTAATACATTGTTATGTTCTATGTGGCAAAAAGACAAAACCAAAGAACAAGCAAGCCAACAAACAAACCAACCCCAAAACGTCTGAAAGGCCAGTATATAACAATATCTCTTGTTTGTTGAAAATATTTGCTTTGTGCTGTGCTGAGCTATAAGGCAAAGTCTCCATAAAGCTGCCATGTTACAGACCACACTTTCCCTCACAGTATAACTTTCTATGGAGGCCAGCTTGTCACCAGGTCCTGTTGGGTGAGGTGCTCAGAGTTGGGGGGACTTCCTGAAGGTACTGAGGCCAGGTTGACTTGAGGGTGGAGTCCTGCCTTGCACTGTACCTAAGAGCAAGGGTCTGGGGTTCTCCTTGGTCTGTTCCAGAGTCATTTGCAGGTCTTAACCTTGCTTCTTGCCCTCCCTTGACTTGACTTGTAGACATAATTCTTGCAATGACCTGGACTCTGCCTGATGTTCAATAATTTCTGCCTCTCCCTTGAAAAGTTGGGACCTCCTCCCAAACTCCCTCCTTTCCCCCTTGCCCCACTCCCAGCCCCTGGCTGGTCAGCTGACTTGGTGCTGGCCTAGAATTAGGGCTGCTTGGACTTGCTCATTGCCTCTGTTTCTCCTTAAGATTCCTCTGCTTCTGCCGCCATGTCCCTCCCCTCACTAGTGTCCCTGTGTTCACAAGAATGCCACCATACAGCAGCACATACCCTGCCCGCCGCAGAGCAAATTGCAACAAACGCCAAGGAGACTTTGATTCTGAGGCACAGTCTTGTCTCCGCCAGAATCTCTTTATGTGCTTCCCACTGTGACAAATGCCCGCCCTGTAGACAGAAACCTGAACGGAGTCTAAATTAAGAGCAGAGCCCAACAGCTGTGGTTTTCCTCAGGTTACCTCATAGGAAATTTTGTTTCAGGCAGTAGAAAAAAGGAATAATGCAAGTAGAGGAGAAACATCAAAGACAAATCAGATATATCAGATCCTCAATATCAAATAGCCAATCTAACACAGCATTGGCATCCAGAACCCCCTGAGCTTACAAGTTTTTAATTTTGTTATTATACAAAATAAATGAAAAGTAAAACTTCAACTAAAAGGAAGTGTTGAAGGCTTGGGTAGTTGGAAACAGAACTCTGGTTTAATCATTTATGTTTGTAATCAAAGTAATCAGCACTGATTTGTCCACTGTGATCAGCTCACAGCCTGCAATGCAATTCTTTTTATATTTACCTTTGGGTCTAACCCCTTCATCTAATTAGTGGTTACATTAGGCAGGAAATACGTGAATTTGCATAACCAGTATTCCACACTCTTTGCAAAGACAGGCCCCTATGCTATGTTGGCAATTACACCAGCCTCATATCCTGTATTATTTGAAGTGCATTGACTGTAGGAGTCTCTGCATATGTTTAGTTCAGATGAATTTAGTCTAATGAGGTAAGGCCAAGGAACTCTAATTAGTTTGTGTGAACAAGTAGACATCTCATGCTGTTTTGTGTGGGTTTATCTCTGAGAGAAAGAGCAATTCATCTTTTTTTTTTCCTGAGTTTTCTGATTACTCAACCCTCGGGGCCACGTTATTTCTTACCTACTTATCAATTCAGTTAGAAAAAGTTGGATGGCTTCACCAGCAGGTGTTGTAAAACTCTCAAAATTAGGATTGCTGAAATTCAATACAGGAGCAAATTAGGCCCTGTGGTGCTAGAAAGTTTTGAATGTTCCCCTCCAAAATTGTTCCCAAAATGTCTTTGTTTTCTGGAATCCACCAAAGCCCACTTGTCCGTGACACACTCAATATGAAAGGGACCCTTGGGCTTCTACTTGATGGAACACATGAGGCCAAGAATAAATTACTTCTCAAAACTTGGCTAAGCTTTGCACTCTAGATGCAATCTAAGTTTTAAAGTTGTTTGGCCTCTGCAAGACACTGCACAGGGCTGGCTTCAAGAACTAGCCAAGCAAATCAAAAAGATACTCTATTCCTAACCAAGCAGATTCTGATTCAGGGAATGTCTTAAGTCTGCTGTTGAAAAGTCCACACGACCTTCACAAAGCCTCAGGAACAAAAGAAAAAGAATTGCTTGTGGCTTATTTTGCATTTGTATTTTAATTGGTTCCAAATTAAGTTTGTGTCCAGCTTTATTACTCAATGATTGTTATGTTCAATTCTCAAAGATTCTTCTGGCCTAGAATTTTACTTCAATTTCAACGCTCAAAGCCAGGGAAGGTGTGACATTGAGGCTTCTTAGTTGCAGATAGAGGTCATTTCTGGTTAGTTTAAGCAGAAATGGAATTTATTAGAAGGGTATCAGAAAACTTACAGAAAGGACAGGGAGCTGGAGAAAACAGAAATCATGCAATAGTCAAAGGAGACCAGGGGGTCAGGGCCCTTGAGGATGCCGCAGGGAGAGGCTGGCTGGGGTATCTCCACTGCTTTTGTGGAGTATGGACCTGGGCCCAGCACTGTTATAACCAGGAGAAGCTAAATGCCATTTCCAGGTTGCTGCTGACACTGCCACCAGGGAAACTTCTTGAGAATTCCCTGATTGCTTGCATCACTTAATCCAGAGCGTATTCCCAGTGGGGGCATCTAATTGGCTGAGGCCTCATCCCAGGCCCAAGTTACAGCTGCCAGGGTCTGAGAAAACAACTATCCAAATTTTGAGTTTCCAAGGTGAGATGGCATCTGACCCACCACCAAAAGTCACACAATGAGAGTCCTCAGACACAGAAAGGGGGTTCAGATGATGAGCAGTCAATCAATCAGTCAATCATCAATCAATGTCTCTCTGGGCAGTATGGAAGGGAGGGTGGCAGTAAGGTTTAAGCTAGGTATTTGACTCTGAAGGGGGCCTGAAGGAGCCAGGCAGCTCAGAATGCTCCCTGTACATTATTTCCAAAATGTACTTGACTTTCGTGACACAACAGAAGGGGCACCAGGGAGACATGACTTTAGAATGAGGTTGAGAGTCTCATTGGGCTGAGGGGTGTGGAGACTATTTGGCTGCCAAGGAGTTGACACAGGAAGCTGAGAGCACAGGGCCCAACAGCATGGCAAGAACTTGTCAGGCCTTCCAGGGAACAACAGGGGTCGGTGATGGTGGATGTTTAAGCCTCATTCTTGCCCTTCTTGGTGGATTTTCCCTTTGACTTTATTAATTTTCAAACAGGTAGTGAGCTTGAACTTAGTTGTCCCAACAGTCTCCTGCTTAACATCTGTGTGTGTGTGTGTGTGTGTGTGTGTGTGTGTGTCCTCTAATTCTTTCTTGGACTCTGATTTTTTAAATTTTAATTTCTTTGTTTTAGAGACGGAGCCTTGCTCTGTCACCCAGGCTGTAGGGCAGTGGAGTGGTCATAGTTCACTGCAACCTTGAGCTCGTGGGCTCAAGTGATCCTCCCTCCTCAGCCTTCTGAGTAGCTGGGACCCCAGGTGCATACCACTGTGCCTGGCTCATTTAAAAAATTTTTAAACAATTTTTTTTGTAGAGATGGCCTATCACCGTGTTTCCCAGGCTGGTCTTGAGCTCCTGGTGTCAAGTGATCCTCCTGCCTCAGCCTCCCAAAGTGCTGGGATTATGGGTGTGAACCACCATGTCCTGTCCTGGATTCTGATTCTTGTTCTGACCTTTGTCGAGTAACTTGGAGTAACTTCTAGTGGATTCATTTGCTTGACAGTTTGGCCTATTTTTTATTTTAACCTATTTGTTGACTCCATTGGAAATGACTTTACTATTCAGGAAGAAGGGAGCTATGATCTGGATGTGTGTGTCTTCCCCAAATTCTTATGTGGAAACCCTAACACAAATGTGACTGTGTTAGTCAGTTCTCACATTGCCATAAAGTCTCTATACTTGAGACTGGGTAATTTATAAGAAAAGAGGTTTAATTGACTCATGATTCCACATGCTGTACAGGAAGCATAGCAGTGTCTGCTTCTGGGGAAGCCTCAGGAAATTGACAATCATGGTGGAAGGCAAAGAGGAAGCAGGCAGGCACCTCTTACATGGCTGGAGCAGGAGGAAAAGGTGGGGGAGGTGCTGCACTCTTTTAAACAACCAGATTTTGTGAGAACTCACCATGAGAATGGCACTGAGGATGCTGTTAAATCATTGATGAAGGATCCACGCCCATGATCCAATCACCTCCCACCAGGCCCCACCTCCAACATTGAGGATTACAATTGAACATGAGATTTGGGTGGAGACACAGATGCAAACCATATCAGTGACTGTATTTGGAGATGGGGCCCATGAGGAGATGATAAAGGTTAAATTAGGTTGTAAGGATGGGGCCATAATCCAATAAGTCTGATGACCTTATAGGAAAAAGAGATGCCAGAGCTTACCCAGTCCATCCTTGCTCAGAGGAAGGGCCAGGAGAGGGCAGGACCACCTGCAGGCCAGGAAGACAGCCTTCACCAGAAACTGAACCCTGTTTAAATCTTGATCTTGGACTTTCTAGCCTCCTTTTGGAGAAAATTTCTGTGGTATTTTGTTATGGCAGCCCAAACTGACTCATACAGAGGAACAGCAGAGAAGCCATCCTTACCCAACATATTATTGTTATTAAGACAGAGTCTCATTCTGTCACCTAGGCTGGAGGGCAGTGGAGTGATCTTGGCTCACTACAGACCCCGCCTTCCAGATCCAAGCAATTCTCCTGTCTCAGCCGCCCAAGTAGCTAGGATTACAGGTGTGTGCCACCACGCCTGGCTAATTTTTGTGTTTTTAGTAGAGATAGGGTTTCATCATGTTGGCCAGGCTGGTCTCAAACTCCTGACCTCAGGTGATCTGCCCGCCCTGGCCTCCCAAAGTGCTGGAATTACAGGCATGAGCCACAGCACCCGGTCCCAACATTTATTTTTCGGAAGCATTTTCCCTCTGCTGGTCCATTGGCTTCCTTGTGGTCACTTGACTTGTTGAGAAATTATTCCATTGTTGTCTTTCATGGCATTCTAGTGTTCATTTACCAATAACAAATGTTTTTCTGACTCTGTGAGACTTTATTCATTATGAGCCTTCAGTGGTGTAATTGGATGTGATAAAATCACTGGGAAACTCATCCTGGAGGAACATCTTATTAAATTAAACTGTAATTAAGTAATGACAGCAAAATCTCGGGGAAGATCATTGAAGCGTGTTTGCCCTTAAAGGCACAGCTAATGTATGTGCTATATAAAACGTTATGATCCATTAAAAAAAAAAAAAGGAAAACCAGAATCTGAACACTACATTGACTTTTTTTCTTTTAATGTAGAAACTTTGGGAGCTAACATTTGTGTTATACCCAAGATGCAAAGTATCTTTTTTTCCACATGTTTCAAAATCTTTGCATCAGAACAGTCTTTGAAACAATGGGTTGCTGTAGAAAGGTTTTGCACATTTATAAAACAAAGAATTAAACTGGAAATAGCATTTCTGATATTCGAATATAGTAACTGAAATTACATATTTTCCATGAATATATTCAGTGTTGCAAAAATTTCATATTTAGTTTCATAGCCTGAAATAATTTTACCTTGCCATCACTAACAAGGACATAAGAAAATGTGTCCAAACATAGATTTTTTAAAATACAAATTGGCTTCCATGCTAGGTTAAAAAATCATAATACTCAAATAGAAAACAACAGCTGGGAAGCCAAATTATGATTTATTTATGTATTTATTTATTTTTTGAGATGGAGTCTCACTCTGTGCACAGGCTGGAGTGCAATGGTGTGATCTCAGCTCAGTGCAACTTCCATCTCCCAGGTTCAAGCAATTCTTCTGCCTCAGCCTTCTGAGTAGCTGGGATTACAGGCACCCGCCACCACGCCCAGGTAAATTTTGTATTTTTAGTAGAGATGGCGTTTCACCATGTTGGCCAGGTTGGTCTTGATCTCTGGATCTCAGGTGATCAACACACCTCGGCCTCCCAAAGTGCTGCGATTACAGGCGTGAGCCACTGTGCCTGGCCCTACTTGTAAATATTAAAGGGTATGTTGGCCATTATCATCTGGGGTTCTTGCCTCCCAGTTTTTACAATATGACCTTTCCAATCAGCCACCTTGAGTCGAGCCTCACCTCATTTTGTATTCATGTGGCAGCCAATTGCCTTGGTTAGGGTTGGACTGTGCAAACTAGATATTCTGGACTCTGTTTTGTCTGGGGAAAGCAGGAGGAGGGGAGACATCCTGTTTCTAGCTCCCTTTAGCATCCTGCCAGCAGCACATGCCAGGCTCCCAGCTTCTTTCAGTACTTCTGGAACCTGCCGTGTGGTCCCACCCTTCAAAAGTCTTTTCTTGGAGCAGCTGTGCAATGCACCCCCTCAGAAATCTAAGCACTGGCCAATCTAACCAGAAATCTAACCACCTACCCTTCAAGCTCTAAGTTGTGGTAATTCTCTTCACTTTGTTCCTCCAACCTGGGTTGGGAGCTGCTTCCTGCAGTTATTCATATCTGAGTTGCCTCAACCTTCCAACATCACATAACCAATTGCCTGTATTAAATGCCCTCTATTTGAAAAGCCTAATGCGGCTTCTAATTTCCTGACTTGACTCAGACTAATACAGTACTATTATGTCCAGGTGATAAGGTTTGGCTGTGTTCCTATCCAAATCTCAACTTGAATTGTATCTCCCAGAATTCACACGTGTTGTGGAAGGGTCCTGGGGGAGGTAATTGAATCATGGGGGCTGGTCTTTCCTATGCTATTCTCATGATAGTGAATAAGTCTCACGAGATCTGATGGGCGTATCAGGGCTTCTGCTTTTGCTTCTTCCTCATTTTTCTCTTGCCGCCGCCATGTAAGAAATGCCTTTTGCCTCCTGCCATGATTCTGAGGACTCCCCAGCCACATGGAACTGTATGTCCAATTAAACCTCTTTTTCTTCCAGTCTCAGGTATGTCTTTATTAGCTGCATGAAAATGGACTAATATATCAGGGATTGGTCTTGTTAAAATTAGCACAGTTATGACTTCAGTACACATTTTAAAATGATAATGGAGAGATTATTTTCCTGCACTGATTGATGTTAGGACAGTACATATGATAAATAAGTATTTTGTGTTTATCCCTGGTTCCTGGCACACAGCTCCCAAATCCCTTGGAATATCCTGGGTGATACGACCATCTTTTGATTTAACGAGGCTACTCTTAGATTAAAAGAGTAGACCCCTAGATAGCTTCAGGGTAGGGGCTGGTTGCCAGAAGGACCAAGGTATGATAAGAGGGTTGGAACTTTCAGCTGAAACTCCAGACCTCTAGGGAGAAAAGAGGGTTTGGAAATTGAGCTAATCACCAATGACCAATGATTTAATCAATCATGCCTATGTAATGGTACCTCCAAAAAAAAAAAGATGGAGTTTGAAAATCTTCCAGGTTGGTGAATGCATCCATGTGCTGATAGGGTGGTGCACTCCAACTCCATGGGGACAGAAGCCTCTGTGCTCAGACGGGATGGAGATGGAGCTGGAGCCCAAGAATGGGCAGGGCAAACACCATTCATTCCAAGAGCCTGGGTAGGAGAAGTGGGAAGGGAAGGATCAGGTCTGAGGTGAGTGGGATGAACTGTGGCCTCAGTAGGAAGTACTATACACTTACATGGCAAGGACAACCTGGGTTTGATTTTTAAGTCAAAGAAAAGCAGTCTGAAAGCTAGAAAGAAAAGAATGGAAAGCATATCTGTCTAGGATATGGAGCCGACAAAGATGGAGCAAGCAAGTAGATTCTCATCATGCTGAGGTAGGCATAGGATCCCTCATAGATGCCAGTGTCCTGGTGGGTGCCTGCATGCATGCATGGGTGTGCATCTCTATGCACATGGTTGTGTGTGCGTACTTGCTCATGTGTATATGTGTGTCTCTGTGTGTGCATGTGTGTGCACTTGCTCATGTGTGTGCGTGTATGTGTATATAGGGAATTAAAGCAGCGGAAAATATAAGGATGGGTAAAGTCCAGATATTTTCCTTAAATAATAGAACCAGTAGATTTTTGCCCTTACAGAGATAATTGAGGGACAGTATGAAGGATGGTTATCCAATGATGCTCTGTGAATCATGGCAGTAGAGCCCTCACCCTCAGACATGTATCAGAATAACATGTCCACTCTTTTTTTGAGACGAAGTCTCACTCTTGTTCCCCAGGCTGGAGTGCAATAGTGTGATCTTGGCTCACTGCAACCTCCGTCTCCTGGGTTCAAGAGATTCTCCTGCCTCAGCCTCCTGAGGAGCTGGGATTACAGGCGCCTGCCATCATACCCGGCTAAGTTTTGTACTTTAGTAGAGACGTGGTTTCACCAGGTTGGCCAGGCTGGTCTCGAACTCCAGACATCAGGTGATTCGCCTGCGTTGGCCTCCCAAAGTGCTGGGATTACAGGAATGGGCCACCGCACCCGGCCAACATGTCCACTCTTACAGATACAGCAATAGCAACTACGGTTATAAACATTGATTATTAGAACAAAGTAATAAGGTCAGGTCTGATGTAATTTGTGGGCAGTATTTTCCTTAGTAACTGTAGTAACTAATTAGATGGAGCCTCCTTGCTGTTTTAATAACCTGGTGTCATTCATTTACAAAGATCACTTAATCTTTGTAATCTACTTTCTCTCTCTTCATATCATCCTAAATTAACTGCTGTCAGAATTATCCTTCTAAACAGAGCTCTGATCATATTACTTGCCTACTCAGAAAAGGTCTGTGATGAACACTCACTTCCCTGTTAATGAGTAAAATCCAAACTTCGTGGTGTGGCATTTGAGGACACTGTGAACCAGCTCCATCGACCTCTCCAAATCCTGCCATTAGTTCTACTTATAGTCTTGTGTTCAGAGATGATGTGAAAAATACGTAACAGCCAGTAAAATGCAGACACTAACAATCAAAACTAACATGACCACAGTGCTAGAGCAGGGTCCTGCAGGAGTCTGCTGTGTTGGGGGCATCTCATTGGACAGTGGGAGAAGCTCAGGATGTCCAAGTGGCAGCTGGGATGGCCATGTGGGCGCTCAAGAGCTGGGGCTGGTGACTTTTGATGACAAACAGTTCAGAAGCATCTCATTCTCTGAGCGAGCTGCATAGCCTGCTTGTATGTAACAGCTGAGTATCAGCCCAGCCTGTCTGTACTCTGCTGTCCCTCTTTTGTTCTCTGCTCCCTGCATGAACTTTTACTTTTCTACCCTCCTACCTTTGTACATAGTTTATAACCCCACCCCAAATAAAATTTATCTCTGCACTTCTAAGTCCTACAAATCTTTTCAAGTTCCAATTCAGAAGTCACCTTTCCTGTGAGGTTTTTCGTAATCCCTTTTGCCAAAAGCAGTGTTTCTTTCCTTTGAGCTACTTCAGCACTTTATCTACTTTCTTATGCAATCACCACCGACAGAGACCGGTGAGATGCTCACCTAACCCTTTTCTTGTTCTTTCTGGACAAAGGGCTGAACCGCATTTCCCAGTCTCCATGGAGGGGCAGTCACGTGACTGGGTCCTACCTAGACAATAGAATGTGAGCAGATGTGATGTACGTGAGTCCTCAGTCTGGCTCATAAAACATCTTCTGTGCAATCTTCCACTCTGTTCCCCAGAATGCCAGCTGGATGCTGAGAGTCCAGTGATGCACCAACAGGTTGTAGGAAATGGCAGAGCCATGAGATGATAGAACCTGGGTCTCTGTACCATCATATAGAGTTGCCTACTCAACTGTTTGAACTGTTGAAAGAGTGAGAAATACATTACTACCCTGTACCATGTACCACCCTGTTACCTTCAAATTTATGTTATTGTTGTTCATAAGCTCTTTTGTCTCCTTGATTGTAGATTTCTTCAAATTCAACTTTTCTTTTTTATTTATTTATTTTTTTGAGATGGAGTTTTGCTCTGTTGCCCAGGCTGGAATGCAATGGCGCAGGCTCGGCTCACTGCAACCTCTGCTTTCTGGGTTCAAGCGATTCTCCTGCCTCAGCCTCTGAAGTAGCTGGGATTACAGGTACCCGCCACCATGCCCGACTAATTTTTTTTTGTGTTTTTAGTAGAGATGGGGTTTCACCATGTTGGCCAGGCTGGTCTCGAACTACAGATCTCAGGTGATCCACCTGCTTCGGTCTCCTGAAGTGCTGGGATTATAGGCATGAGCTACCGTGCCTGGGACAAATTCAACTTTTCTTATGTGAAATACTTCAAATATATATGAGAAGTATGAAGAATAATATAGCAAACATAATATATCTGTCAGCCATACTGAACAAATATTATAATTTGCTGATACTTGCTTTAGACTCTTTTTAAGTAATAAAGCTTCACAGACAGAATTGGAATCCTTATTCTTCCATTTTGCAAAGCTCATTGCTTTGCAAGTATTCAAGAAATGCTTTGTGAATGGATACATGAAGTTTGATACCAATGAGCTGTTTTCTCACTGGTGGTAGTTGATTTAAATCTCATTTCCTTTGTGATCAAATCCATACATTTCTGGGATCATTTGCTAACATCTATATAATAGTTTAACTCCATGAAACGCAATGAGGCTAATTCAGATTTAAATAGAAACTAAATCTGTTGCCTCTGCTTGTATCCAAACCACCTGTATTACCTGGCTACAGCCTGATTTTATGATGGAATGGCATTAGTACTCTTTTTTCTAAAAAATTTATTTATTTTAAGTTCCAGGACCCAAGTGCGGGATGTGCAGATTTGTTAACCTGTGCCATGGTGGTTTGTGTACCTATCAACCCATCACCTAGGCATTAAGCCTCACGTGTATTAGCTATTTATCCTGATGCTCCCCCTTCCCCTGCCCCACTGACAAGCCCCAGTGTGTGTTGTTCCCCACCGGCTGGGTCCATGTGTTCTCATTGTTCAGTTACCACTTACAAGTGAGAACATGCGGTGTTTGGTTTTCTGTTCCTGTATTACTTTGCTGAGGATAATGACTTCCAGCTCCATCCATGTCCCTGCAAAGGACATGATCTCACTCCTTTTTATGGCTGCGTGGTATTCCATGGTGCATATGTACCCACATTTTCTTTATCTGGTCTATCATTGACAGGCATTTGGGTTTATTCCACATGTTTTTTTTTTTTTTTTTTTTTGAGATGGAGTCTCCCTCTGTCGCCCAGGCTGGAGTGCAGTGGCACAATCTCAGCTCACTGCAAACTCTGCCTCCCAGGATCACGCCATTCTCCCACCTCAGCCTCCTGAGTAGCTGGGACTACAGGCGCCCACCACGAAGCCCGGCTCAGTTTTTGTGTTTTTTAGTAGAGGCAGGGTTTCACCCTGTTAGTCAGGATGGTCTCGATCTCCTGACCTCATGATCCGCCCGCCTCGGCCTCCCAAAGTGCTGGGATTACAGGTGTGAGCCACTGCACCCAGCCTATTCCATGTCTTTGCTATTGTGAATAGTGCTCCAATGAACATAACATGTATGTATCTTTATATTAGAATGATTTATATTCCTTTTGGTATACGCACAGTGGAATTGGTATTCTTTAAAATACCACTGAACTTTCTCTGGAAACAATGGATTTCATTATGTACTAATATAACTCTGATAAGTTTATTTGAATGTAAGTCTTTATAAACTCTGAGATTATGTTTATTTTTGATTTCTTTTATATTTCAGTTATATGTTAATAGATATTATATAAAATATAACACTATTATAGTAATAGATAATATGCTGCTGCCTATTATGTTATTAAGTGTTCTATTTCTATTTTATTTCTATCTATCTTTCTCTATTTCTATTTCTTCATTAGTCTTTAGACACACCAATACAATATCTTTAAAACAAAACCCTTGTTGGTAAATAAGCTTCACTTTTACTGTAGTCTTTGTGCAGAAAGATGTGTCACCTGAATAAATTTCTCCAACTTGAATCATATTAGAATCACCTGGGGAGCTTTAAGAATTTCAATTCCGAGGCTGGGCACAGGGGCTTATGCTTGTAATCCCAGTGCCTTGGGAGGCCGTAGCGGGAGGATTGCTTGAGTTCGAGACCAGCTTGTGCAACATAGCGAGATCCCATCTCTACAAAACATACAAAAATGAGCTGGGCGTGGTGGTGCGCATGTGTAGTCCCAGCTACTCGGGAGGCTCAGGTGGGAGGATCCCTTGAGTCCAGTTCAAGGTTGCAGTGAGCTATGATTGCACCGCTGCACTCCAGACTGGGCAACAGAGCAAGACCCTGACTCTAAAAATAAATAAAAAAATATATAAACATTCTAGTTCCCATACTGCACTCCATACTGATTGAGTCAGCATCTCTGGGGAAGGACTAGGGCATCAGTATATTTAAAAACTTTACAGGTAGTATCAAAGTGCAAGTTTGAGAAAGAGTAATTAAGAATTTTTAATTTTCAGCTATTCTTTGCATTATTTCCAGAAGGTTCATGGATTATGAGAATCAAGTTGCTTTCTTTATATCAGACAATCGTTGCACTGATAAATTTCAAATGAGCTAGAGCATTATCCTGTTTTGACCAGACCTTCACCATGGCAACACATTTTATCATTTGTGTGTAAATGAAATTTTATAATCCTTGGCCCACACTCTGGTAAATTGCTTAGTAACCTTCTCGCTGAATAATAAGATTGCAAATAAAATCTTTATTGTTACTGTTATAAGCAATTACACATTCTAACACTGGCTATTTTCTTTCCAATTGGTGTTAAGAAATTAAAGTCATTTAAAATCTAATAATAGGACTATTTGCTATTCATTTAATTTCCTTCTAGAAGAAAAAGTTCTCATTCATAATTTAGTACCTGGAGATCATCTTGCCCATCTTATTTAAATGACACTTCAGTGAATGTAAAAAAATTATTCTTGTAAGCACAGAGACAGAAATGGTTAAATTGGGAAAAGTGCAACCTTCTCTTTCCCACCTAAACCATCTAAACAATTTCTTAAAGCAAATATCCCAGAAGAGTAAAAGTTTACTTAAAAAGGCGTGAGTTTGGGAGATGATTTCTAGGACTGAGCAGGATGGATAGAAGTCAGAATGGTGCCTCTCCTGCCAAAAGACGATGCTACAGTGAAGCATATCCTATTTTTGATTCTTTCTAAGTAGTTGGGATGGGTTTTTGTCTGTCCAGATATATCCCCATCAGGGCTTCATGTTGCATGATTCCAGGGACTGCCATCCACCTTGAGGTCTTCTGGTGAATGCCTGCTCTGTACTGCACAATGACAGTGAGCTTGCACACAGGCCCCTGATCTGTCCTCCCTGAGCAGTCTCAAACATCTGTAAAGCAAATTCAGAAGTTCATTCAATGTGACCGGCTCACTTAGTCTCTTTGCCATTTGGAAGCTCATTGTGATTGGGTAAATTCTGATTGTTACAGAGAAACGTTATGGCTTTAGTTAGAATTAAGAAGGAGAGCTAGGAAATGAATGAATTTGAAATAAAATTTTCAACTTTTTTCTTTTGCACAGCTTGTTTTACCTTAGACATTTGCTTTAGGTCTCTGTATTATATTCTAGAAGACAGCGAAAAGCAAGCCATGTTCTGGTCCTTACCCCCACTTAAGTTTCTACCCCTTGTTACTCTGTCTCCTTCTGACTCTACTTCCCCTGACTACCTAGAGATGCCCTTGCTGTCATGTTGCTGGCGTCAGGTGCTTGCATTCATATTGGGCTCTCTGCTTTTCTGCATTAGGAAAATTGTGCATGGAAGGGGTTATTAAACCATGCCAATTCTCTCTACATCTCCTCATGAAAGAATAATTTCAATGGCCAATTAGTGAAAGCAATACTAAGAATTCCCTTCAAAATGTCTGATGTGTCTTACCAAGAATTTTCTCAACCATTTTACAGATAGAAAAACTAAGATATGGAAACATTTTAATAACAGAAATAAGACACTAGAATAGAGTTGCTGGGTTCCTTAACTGATGGTTATTGCAATTTGTCAATTTCCTCCCCAGAGTGGAACTTATGAAGGGCCAGGATTTAGTTGACTTAATCTTTGTATATATACATGGCACCCAGAATTTTTTTAAGTGAAAGCAAGTTTATTAGCAAAGTAAAGAAACAAAAGAATGGCCACTACCTAGACCAGCAGTCCCCAACCTTTTTGGCACCAAGGACAAGTTCTGTGGAAGACAGTTTTTCCATGGACAGTGTAGGGGGTGATGGTTTCAGGATGATTCAAGCACGTTGTTCCTATTATTGTTACATACTCACCCTAATGTAGAATCTATGGGAGCCCTGAGCTTGTTTTACTGCAACTAGACGGTCCCATCTGGGCATGATGGGAGACAGTGACAGATCATCAGGCATTAGATTCTCATAAGGAGTGCACAACCTAGAGCCCTTGCATTTGCAGTTCACAATAGGGTTTGAGCTCCTATGAGAATCGAATGCTGCTGCTGATCTTACAGGAGGCAGAACTCAGCTTCTCTCACTCACCTGCCACTCACCTCCTGCTGTGTGGCCTAGTTCCTAACAAGCCACTGGGTATTGGCCTATTGCTCAGGGGTTGGGAACCCACGCCATAGACAGAACAGCCCTGGGGGCTGTTGGTTGGCTGTTTTCATTTCTTGATCATATACTAAATGAGGAGTGGGTTATTCATGAGTTTTCCAGGAAAAGGGTGGACAATTCCCAGAACTGAGAGTTCCTCCCCTTTTTAGACT
Organism: Chlorocebus sabaeus; assembly: GCF_047675955.1. Taxonomy (NCBI): domain Eukaryota; kingdom Metazoa; phylum Chordata; class Mammalia; order Primates; family Cercopithecidae; genus Chlorocebus; species Chlorocebus sabaeus. The sequence continues at coordinate 24,693,257 of NC_132911.1, read as the reverse complement.
ACATATGGTAACTTCTGGACATTGCCATGGCATTTGTCAACTGTCATGGTGCTGGTGGGAAAGTCTTTTAGCATGCTAATGCATTATAATTAGGGCATAATGAGCAGTGAGGACGGCCAGAGGTTGCTTTTTCACCATCTTGGTTTAGGTGGGTTTTGGCTGGCTTCTTTACCATATCCTGTGTTATCAGCAGGGTCTTTATTATGACCTATATCTTGTGATACCAGTCCTGCTGACCTCCTGTCTTATCCTGTGGCTAAGGATGCCTAACCTTAGGAATGCAGCCCAGTAGATCTCATCCTCATTTTGCCTAGCCCCTGTTCAAGACGGAGCCTCTTCAGTTTAAATACCTCTGACATATTTTCCCCCTCCTTTTTATAAGAGAACCTTTAATCCTTAAGGGTTGTAGAAGGATGAAGATTCACCTTCAGTAATAATATTACTGCCTAACTATTAGGGCCTCTTGTATACAGGGTTCCCAGATTTTAAATCTTTCCTAGACAGTACTGTAGTTTAAAATGATATATTAGCAACAACAATTTTTCATCTTTGCCACCCAAAACTCATCTAAAATGATAGATGAGGAATGAAAAGACAAAGGAAAAGAGCATCTAAGAAAGGCAGGAGGAAGCAAAATATTGCAGTAGAGTTTTGGAAGAAGGAAAGTAGATGAATGAATGGCAATCGATTTCACTGAGCAAAAGAAGCTGTACCCTAAAGTGCTTGCAGAACTGATTTGCTTCAGAGAATCACTGAGAGATTCACCAAAGAAGGCAGGCGTGAGGGGCAAGAGGAGGGAATGAAAACAGGAGACTTGGTTGAAAAGCCGAAAACAGAGTTATTAGACATTCAGGTCTTCTACCCCTGCTCACTCTCAGCTGGTCACACCATCAGGCAAGAAAGAGAAATTCTGGAGAGAAAGTGGCCGATAGATACTTAAGAATCGGAGACAGTGATGGCAGAAAGCAGGTGGATTGAGTAAAGCTGATAATGGTTGAGATGTGCTCCTTGGATTTCTTTTCTTGCCTCACTTCAGGAACACAGGAACAGGAGGAGAATGCAAGGATTCTTCTCTAGAGAAAACAAACAGCCCCAGAGAGAAGACACTAACATTTGGAGGTCTTCTAATGAAATGGCTGGTTTCTCTCCCAACCACCAGGTAACAAAGCCCAGAAGTCAACAGGCTTTTCCCAGGAACAGTTTCCAACCGATTTTCAATGTCTCATTCTTAAAGGCTAGGTGAGGATCACCCTCAAAATAAAAAATAGAGATTATAGTAAACAGACAAAAGGATCCTAAAATTTCAGACATAATACTGAGAATCAGAGAAAGCATCAATAACTTCTAACTAATATTTTCAAAGGAAACCTCCCACAAAATTTGCTATGAAAAACAGAAAATGAAGAAATGTCCTAAGGTAAAAATATTCTACTGAAATTAAAAAATAGATACTAAAGATAAGAGACATGGACATTGAAAAATAATAGGTAACTATAAGCTTAGAGGATCTAGCCCAGAAATCTAATTTCTGACATAGTAATTCCAGAAAGAGAAACTGAAGAAAATGAAGATGAAGAAATTATTAAACAAATAGGCCGGGCGCCGTGGTTCACGCCTGTAATCCTAGCACTTTGGGAGGCTGAGGCGGGCGGATCATCTGAGGTCAGGAGTTCAAGACCAGCCTGGCCAACATGGTGAAACCTTGTTTCTACTAAAAATACAAAAATTAGCTGGGCATGGTGGTAGGTGCCTGTAATGTCAGCTACTTGGACAGCTGAGGGAGGAGAATTGCTTGAACCTGGGAGGCAGAAGTTGCAGTGAGCTGAGATTACGCCATTGCACTCCATCCAGCCTGGGCAGCAGAGTGAGACTTCATCTCAAAAAAAAAAAAAAAATAGAAATAATACCTGAAGAACAGAAGAATCCATCTGTCTATCCATCCATCTAAAAAATATTTGTTGAGTGTCACATATTCTCTTAAATATAAGAGATATAGCAGTGAATGAAACAGATGAAAAATCCATGTCTTTATGGAGTTTACATTCTGATGGGGGAGATAGATAATACAATTAAAGAAATAGGTAAAATAGTGTATTAATAAGTGCTAAGGAAGAAAAATCTAGCAGGTAAGGGAAGGAGAGTGGCAGGAGAGCTTGCAATTTTGGATAAGGTAGCCAGTGAATGTCTCACTGAGAAGATTATGGTTTAGTAAGGTCTATAAGAAATAAAGGAGAAGCCACGTGGACCTCTCGATCAAGTGCAAGCGACTGAAGACAGGCGCACCCAGCACTGACTGACACTACAACCAGTAGCTGTCATGGACTAATCCAGAAAGAAATCAATAAGAGGGGACTGGGCACTGTGGATCACACCTGTAATCCCAGCATTTCAGGAGGCTAAGGTGGGTGGATCACCTGAGGTCAGGAGTTTGAGACCAACCTGGCCAAAGTGGCGAAACCCCATATCTACTAAAAATACAAAAATTAGCCAGGCATGGTGGCAGGTGCCTGTAATCCCAGTTACTCCAGAGGCTAAGGCAGGAGAATCGCTTGAACCCGGGAGGTGGAGGTTGCAGTGAGCCTAGATCGCGCAGTTGCACTCCAGCCTGGGCGACAAGAGTGAAACTCCATCTCCAAAAAAAAAAAAAAAAAAAAAAAAAAAGAAAGAAATAAGAGATAATGTCAGGGATGTGGTGGGGGCAATGAGTAGGGGGGCTTTTATTTGCTACTTTAGAGATTTTGACTGCTACTCTGAGTGACTCCATATCAGTTCAAAAAGAGTCATTCTTTTTATACAGATTTCTCTATTGTATGATTGTACCATGGTTTAGTAAACCTGTCTCCTGTTTGGGAATTTGGTGGTTTCTAATTATAAATTAGAAACCTAGTAAATTACAAATACTGTAGGGTGAGTAGTGTATAAGTTCTTTAGAATTTCTGGAGGTGTATTTTCAGGGTGAATTTCTAAAAGTTGGATTGCTGAGTCAAAGGGGAAGTGTTATTATCTATTCCCAAATTCCCTTCCATATCATGTGCATACCAAATTCCCTTCCATATCATGTGCATACCAAATTCCCTTCCATATCATGGGCATACCATTGTGTAGTGTTACCAGCAAGGCTTGAGAGTGCCTGTTTCCCCATTTTCTCACCAGCAAAGTGTGTTGTCAAGCTTTTGAAAGTCTATCAGTCTGACATATGTAAAATTGTACCTTTGTGAGATTTTAATTTTCATTACTCTTAGTACAAATGAAGTTGAGCCTCTATTCATATGCCCAAGGACCATTTGTGAGTCTTTTTCTGTGATATGTTGGTTCCTGTCTTCTATTCATCTTTCTCTCAAGTTTTTTTAATTATTCTTTTTATTTTATAAAGATCTCTTTATGTAGATTGCAAATATATATATATATTTAAAATGGAGTTTCATTCTTGTCACCCAGGCTGGAGTGTAATGGTATGATCTTGGCTCACTGCAACCTCTGCCTCCCCAGTTCAAGTGATTCTCCTGCCTCAGCCTCCCAAGTAGCTGGAATTACAGCTATTCGCCACCACGCCTGGCTAATTTTTTGTGTTTTTAGTAGAGACAGGGTTTCACTATGTTGGCCAGGCTGGTCTCGAACCCCTGACCTCATGATCCGCCCACCTCGGCCTCCCAAAGTGCTGGAATTACAGGCGTGAGCTACCGTACCTGACTGGTTGCAAATATTTTATCCTAGCTTGCTATTCTTTTTGTTGTTGTTGTTATGGGATCCTGCCATGTTAAAAATTGGACTTTGTTATTACATGGTCAAATTTATTAATTTTCTCTTAATGGCTTCCAGATTTTGAGTCATAGGTAGAACAGCTTTCCTTGTATCCTACATCCAGGAACTTACTCATATTTTTCATGGTTCCTGCACCTTTTTATTTCACTGTTCTTTTTAATGACATGAAATATAGTCTCCTTTAGCCTTTTATTAAAATGGCTCTCCTGTTGTTCCAACATCATTTAACAAAAAGTCTGTCTTCTTTTCAGTGATTTGAAATGCTATCATCATCATACTAAATGTTTATGTGTACTTGGGACTATTCCTGCATTTTCTATTCTGTTCTGTTGGATTGTTGTCTTCGGTGCCAGTGCAGTTTCAATTATAGAAGTTTCACACTGTATTCCACTATCTTGTAGGGTCAATTCTCCTCTTTCCTCTTCTTTTTCAACTGGTTCCTGGTTTTCTTCTGTGCGTGTGTGTGTGTCTGTGTGTGTGTGTGTGTGTGTGCTTTTTTCCTACAGACTCTAAATAAAACTTGTCCATCTCTAGAAAAAGAAATTATTATTGTTATTGGAATCACTTTAAACTTACATATTAACTAGTGAAGAGCTGACATCTTTCAGATGTTGCTATCCTATCCGAGAACAAAGAATGTCCTTTTCTTTGTCCAAGTCAACTTTTATATCTTTCAGGCAGGCTTTGAAAGCTTCCCTTGTACAGCTTTTGCAAATCTTTTTGTTCAGTTTATTCCTAAGAAATTTATTTTTATTTTATTGGTACCAAAAATGATGTTTTCTTTTCCTTCACACCTTCTAACTGGTTATTGATTGTAAATATGAAAGCTACTGATTTTTCAGTATTTAGTTCATAGCGTGCTATCTTATTGAGTTCTCTTGTTTACACTAGCCTTGCCATTGATTTGCTTGGCTTTCTCAGATGGACTATCATATCAATTGCCTTCCCCTCTTCCACACACTCGCAACCTGACTCTTCATTCTGACATGAGCTCTGCAGCTGTCTTACTGGTGTTGGGGATTAATTTTCCTGCATGCACGAGATTTTCAATGTTGTCTCCTGGTTTTGCTGCAGACTTTGGTGATAGATGGTTTTATCTCTTTCATACTAATTCATCTGCATGGTTTTTGAACAGGGTGTGAAGGAATTTAGATTTCAGTTGTCCCCATTGTTCTATAGGAATCTTGAAATCCTGATTCTGTTAGGTGTGAACTATTTTCATTATTCAGAAAATTAAAGAGAATAATATAATGAATAACAATATACTTGATACCAAGTCCCATCTTTTTTTCCTTAATTTGTTTTTTGCTATGTTTGCCAGATTGCTTTTCTTTTAATAGAAAAATATTTCACAGATACACTTAAAGGTTCCTCTGTGGCTCTCACTGGTCAAATTCCCCTCCTGACCTCAATATTTATAATGGTCACATATGCTTTCCTACTTTAACTAAATATTATATTTTTCTAAACAATGCATTATTGCTTTAAATGTTTGTAAGTTTTTTTAGGAATCATATTTTTGCTGTACATATCCTCCTGCAACATGCTTTTCTTGTGGTTTATTTATTTCAACTTCTAAATCGTATTCTGTTTGTCTCTAACTGAATTTACTTATTCATTCTTCCATTCATGGACATTAGGTCATCTTAGATGTTTGTTTTATTATTTATTTATTTTAGAGAGGGGATCTTGCTCTGTCATCTAGGCTGCAGTGCAGTGGCGCAATCATGGCTTGCTGCAGCCTTCGCCTCCCAAGCTCAAGCTATCTTCCTGCCTCAGCCTCCTGAGTAGATGGGACTACAGGTGTGCGCTACCACACCTGGCTAATTTTTGTTTTTTTTGTAGAGACAGAGTCTCACCATGTTTCCCAGGCTGGTCTGAAACTCCTGGGTTCAGGCAATCTGCCTGCCTTGGCCTCCCAAAGTGTTAGGATTACAGATGTGAGCCACCATGTCTTATTTTTTATTAGAAATGCTATGGTGAGGATTCTCACACATGTCTCCTTGTTGCCTGGATGAGAGTTCCCAGAAGATATATGTCTGGGGATAGAAATGCTGGGTCATGTTGCTGAATTGTTCCTCATTTCATTGCCAAAACCAGTGTTTGGGAGTCATTATGTAGTTACATAGGCACCAACACTTTTGGTACATCAGATCTTTACATTTTTTCAGACTCTGGTAGGTTTTGAAATGTTCTTTTTTCTGAGGCTTCATCATTACAACACAGTTATTTCTAAATACTGAGTCCATTCTGTAATGAGAACGGCATTACTTATGAACAGCTTTACACATAATAAACGCTCAGGGATTTATCAACTTTCAATCTCTAATAAACCTTAATTAGTGTATAAACAATAATGATAATTACTATTTATTGAATATCTGCTAAACACTTTATGTAAGCAATCTTTTATCTTATACATGTCCAGTGAAGTAGGAATAAGTAAATTTATTTATCAGATGAGGAAACAGACTTGGAGTTTTCAAGGACACTTCCAAGTCACAGAGCTTCTAGGTGAAGGCAAGGTTTGAAATCGATCTTGGGGTGGTACAGTCTGGTTATTCTGTGGGTCCCATCCTGTATGTCCCAGGCAGAAGCTGTGTCTCTTGTTCTGTGACTCCACTACCCTTTCCATTGACGGGCTGTCACCTGCACTGTTGCAAGTGCCAAGTCATTATCCATTGATATTTATTTATTTATTTATTTATTTATTTTTTTACAGAAGTCTATCCTTTCTTTTAATACTCTCTACAAACTGTTGGCTGCCTGCTCCAGTCAATAAATGGGATGGGCTGCACTGCAGCTATCTGACCTCTTTCTTCTCATACATGGTCTCAGCATTTTCTTTTTTGGTTGTATTTATTTTCTTTGCAAGCCAGCACTCTCCTCCAAAATGTTTAACAAAGCGTGACAAATAGATAGCTAAAGGGAATTACTAACCCAAAAAGAATAAAACCAAACTAAACCATAAAACAACCTAAAAATGGACGCCTTTGCTGACAGTTCTTAGGCCATCCCTCTGCTGGCCACCTCTCTATTTTAGCTCCTGGCTGGGTGACATGTTGCTGTGGCCAGCCCAACCTCCACAATAGGATTGCCTTGACCACGTCCTCCTCTTCACGTTCTTTTTCTTTCTGCAGCCTAAAGAGAGGGAGACAACCTCTTCTCATTTCATGACTGCCTTCCAGACAGCCTGATAATCTGCAGAAATGCACAATGAAAACAGAGCAGCTGAGCTCTACATTTTCCCAAAGTCTCCATTCTTGAGCAGGAACTGGGATTTTCTCCCTTCCCTTTCCCCTCCCCCTCCCCCTCCCCCTTTCCCTCCCCCTTCCCCTCTTACTTCCCCTCCCCTTTTCCCTCCCCCTTCCCTTCTTCCTTCCCTTCCCTTCCTCTGCCCCTTCCCTGCCCTTCCCCTCCCCTTTCCTTCCCCTGCCCCTCCCCTGCCCCTTCCCTCCCCATCCCCTTTGTTTTTTCTTTCTCATGAAACCCTCCAAATGAGGTTCCTAACTCTCCCCAAACAAAAAGGCAGAAAACTCCCAGTTTTAGACTTGCAGCCAAATCCTGATGCTAGCCACCAAGTTTTAGAAAAATTGAGATTGACTCTCTGTTAGGGTACATTATCACAACTTGAGGATCAAAATTATATAGGGTAAAATGGCACAGTACTAATGCATAGATTCAAATATTTGTTAAATGTATTGAATGACTTTTTCTTCAGCAATGATTTACTCGATCATTGAGGTCTCTTACAAGATTTTTTCCAGAAAGGGGTGAAAGAGAAAGTCATAGACAGGGCACAATATCCAAAAATTAATGATGGCTAGTGGGAAGCTGGAGACAGACTACTGGCAGGCCTGCATTATCTCTCCTGCCCAGAATGGCCAGCCACTCGCTAGAAAGGGGCAAACTGTCTGGCAGTTTACTTGACTTTACCAACTCCAGCTATTTTATTTTATCAATTTACCTGGGGTGAGAGTGAGTGAGTATTAGACTCTAGGACGTGAATTCACACTAATAACAGTTATGCAAAAATTATAAACCCAGGACATTAATTTACTGATTTAAAATGGTAAGTATATATGGGTCTAGAATCTTTTTTTGCAAATTGTAATCGCCATATCTTTAAAAAACCATTTTTATACTTATTATGGATGAAAACTTTCCTGAAGTGATATGAGGTATTTAAAGTTTCCTTTCCAACTTCCTTCATGTGAATATTTATGAACTGCATTCCAAAAATATGTGTTTCATTTCTGCTGGAGCTGGGACATAATTAATACACTATACATATGTATATATGTACACACAAAATTGATATGTGTATTATTTCTACACAATAGATAGAATTCAAAAATAAATGCATTTTAAAGTACACTTGGTCCCAATGATTTCAGGTGAGGAACAGTTCGCTTGTGCTGCCAAGGGTCAGAGGCCTTACACCCAGCCCTGGGTGAAACCACTCGCTAGTGTCAAAGTGCCTGAGAAACAGGACCCCAAGCCAGCAGGGGAACATGGCACCCAATCAGAAGAAGCTGGTTGAGCACCAGGCTCTTAAAGGAACTGTGAGAATCCTCTTTGCTTGTAACAGAAGAGCCTACTCTTTAACCTGACCACTCAGTCTGTCAGTTTGTTTTTCCCATACAAAGACCTGGATAAACCCCAAAACTGTCCTATCACCCAACTGTTGTGTGTCCATATTCCCTAGCAATGGCAAATGACTTCTATTGTTGGGGGACTGCTTCAAAATTCTTACACATCGAATCATAACTTAATTTACAAGGGTATCTCTCTCTCTTTATTTTCATCTCTTTCTCTTCCTCTTCTCTCTTTATACATACACATATATTTTTTGAGACAGGTTCTTGCTCTGTTGCCCAGGCTGAAGTGTTGTGGCATGATCATAGTTCACTGTAGCCTCCATCCCAGGCTCAAGTGATCTTTCTACCTCAACCTCCCAAGTGGTTGGGACTACAGGCACGCACCACCAGACCAGGCTACTTTTTGTATGTTTTGTAGAGATGGGGTCTCACTATGTTGCCCAGGCTAGTCTCCAACTCTTGGCCTCAAGTGATCCTCCTGCCTTGGCTCCCGAAGTGCTGCGATTACAGGTATGAGCCACCGAAACTGGCCTAATTTTTTTTAATTGAAATATAAACACATACTGAAAAGAACACAGATCATAAGCATACAGCTCGATGATTTTCATAAACTCAATACCTCTGATAAGTGACATCCAGATCAAGAAACAGAACCTCACCCAGCACCCCAGGGGCTCCCCTTATGCTCTCTTCTGATCACTACTTATAATATATCTTATTGTTGTCTTCTTGAAGAGATTCCGGGAGGCACCCTTGGAATTTGGAAGATCTATGGGAGACACACTGTTCTCCCTAACCACATTTGCAAAATATCATGTAATGGGGTCGACACACTGGAAATATTTACATAAATTGCTCGTTTCTTTTCTTTGTTTGAATTACTATTTACTCCTATGACACTGACCCTCTCTGGCCTTGTCATCCAATTACTGGATGTCTCTTATTTGTGGTCTACAGTTATTGTGCATTAACTATAACTATTCGTCAAAGATTCCAGGAAGGTCAAGAGCCTCTGGGTCAATAGAATATATGAGTTTGGGAGAGAAAAAAACCTGTTCTCTTTTCTGGGAAAATCTAAAGTATGACAACAAGATATGATTGGGTCTAGTGAAAAACATTGCTGCTAAAGTAGCAAATCAGCCAAGCCTCATTTTGGTACCTGACTTTTTTGCATTTGATGCTTCTCTCGTCTTTGTTCTATGCACTTGGGGGATCTGCTTCTCACTCAGAGGAAGTGGTGGTGGAGCACAGGACCAAGCCTAAGTCATTTGGGGTACTGCCCTAGTTCCTGGACCAGAAGTGTACATGTATAAAGGAGGTTGGTTGTCAGCTTGCTGTAGGAGGGCAATGGGGTAGAAATATGTAGCTAGCTCTACTTAGTCCCACACAGGCATACAAGTACAGATCCTAGAACTTTCCTTTCCCCAACATCTCTGCGTTCTCTGAGTATTCAATATTCAAGGAATCACCCTTTATTTCTGGGTGTGGGGAGGATTAGAATTGTCCTGACATGGGCAGTGTACTGAAAGTAAAGTTTGATGAGCCCATCACAATCTTGATAGGTCCTGGGTGGGCTGTTGTTGACTAGATGTCTCCCAGCCTGGCATAAGTAGTTTAGCAATGCCTTGCTGCTCAGCGCAGGTGGGTGGCACACTGCCCTGCCTGGACTGGCTCTGGCCTCTGCAACAGCTCCCCTGAGACTCAGCACTGTAGACTGAGGGTGTCGTCTGCCTGCATTTGGCTCTCCTCCACATGGTGCTCTAGGTTGAGGAGCCTCCAGTCTCCTCTCTCCTCTGTCTTCTTGCTCTTTCAGCCAGAAAAAACTTCATGTTCTGCAGAGAAAGGAGGCCTCTTTCTGAACTTCTATTTTCCATCTAATTTAGTGAATGAACGTTATGCCCTGCTCCTTTCAAGCTTTGCCTTTTTGAGGGAAAAAAGCCTTCCTCTTTCCTCCTACAATGCCTGGCTCATGCAAAACAAATGCTTCAATTTTTACAGCTATGGTTAACAGATTTCAAGAGTCTCTTTTGGAAGTCAAAATGTGGACACTTGACTCTGCCTTAGAGAATAGGGGAGGTCACCCAGGTGCAAGTACAAACCAAATACAAAAAGAATTTTCATATAAATGTGAAGTACTATTTCATGACACACATTATCTTTCTTCTCCAATCAGAGTGACACTGAGAATCCCAGCTGGTGTTGGGTTGTGAACCGGGAAGGATGTAGCCCAGGGTCTTGGCAGCCATCTTTTTTTATTCTTGGTACAGGCGGGATCTCACTGTGTTTCCCAGGCCGCTCTCGAATTCCTGGGCTCAAGCAATTCTCCCCGCTCTCCCTCCCAAAGTGCGGGTATTACAGGCATAAGCCATCATGTCTGACCTTTAGCAGCCATCTTGCTATATGGGGGTGAACTGGACAGTGAAGACACATGGGCCAAATGTATTAGTCAGCTAGGGCTGCCATAACAAAGTGCAGCTTCAACAACAGACATTTATCTCTTCACAGTTCTGGAGACTGGAAATCCAAGATCAAGGTGTTGGCAGGGTTGGTTTCTCCTGAGGCTGCTCTTCTTGGTTCATGGATGACCTTCCTCTTCCAGTGTCTTCACACGGTCTTCCCTCTGTGCCTGTGTTCTGATTTCTTCTTATAAGGACACCAGTCATATTGGATTAGGACTCACCCCTAAAGACTTTATTTACATTCTTTTCATTTTTTATTTTTTTTGAGACAGAGTTTTGCTCTTGGTTTCCAGGCTGTAGTGCAATGGTGTGATCTTGGCTTACTGTAACCTCTGCCTCCCGGGTTCAAGCGATTCTCCTGCCTCAGCCTCCCGAGTAGCTGGGACTACAGGCACCCGCCACCATGCCTGGCTAATTTTTGTATTTTTGGTAGAGATGGGGTTTCACAACATTGGCCAGGTTTGTCTTGAACTCCTGACCTCAGGTGATCCACCCGCCTTGGCTTCCCAAAGTGTTGGGATTACAGGCGTGAGCCACCATACATGTCCTATTTTACCTTAATTACTTTTTCAAAAAAGGCCCTATCCCCAAATACAGTTACATTCTGAGATATTGAGTAGCAGGACTTCCACAAATAAATTTGGAGGGGACAAAATTTAGCCCGTAACACTTTTCCATATTTATTTCTTTTAACGATTTAATTTTAATTTACTTGTTTCTAATTTGTGTTCAAATCAGCACCATAAGGAAAGTTCATCTGTGTGCTTCCTGGCTCCCTGAGGCAACTGCAGTGAAATTGGCTCTTGCTGAATTGGCAACTGTCAGGTAATGCTGAAGAAGCCAAGATGGGGAGAGAGAAACCAGATCCTGCTTACATCAGCTGGGTCCATAACCAGCTGCACCTAAAGCCACTGCTTATTTACTTGAGCCATTAAAATCCCTATGGCTCAAGCCAGCTGGGACTGGGGTTTCAGTCGCTTGCAACTGAAGGAGTCCTAATGGGTACGCACACGGTAACATTCTTCCCTCCCGCCCCACTTGAGGGTGCTAGAATTCTTCTTCTTATTATTATTATTTTGAGACAAGGTCTCGCTCTGTCACCCAGGCTGGAGTGTAGTGGCACAACAATCATGGCTCACTACAACCTCAACCTCCTGGGCTCAATTGACATTCCCACCTCAGCCTCCGAAGTAGCTGGGGCCACAGGTGCGCACTGCCATGCCTGGCTAATTTTCGTATTTTTTGTAGATATGGGGTTTTGCTCTGTTGCCCAGGCTGGTCTTGAACTCCTGGCCTACCTTGGCCTCCCAAAGTTCTGGGATTACAGGTGTAAATCACCCCTCCCAGCAGTTCTAGAATTATTTTTTTTTCCTAAGCTGAAAATAATTGCCTTTAAACATCTAAATAATTTAAATTATTGATACAAATATATAGCTGTTAATGCTTTTTATTGGTAAATACTTTCCCCCTAATGAATTGGACCTAGTTTAAGGGCATGTCTTAGTCCATTCAGGCTGCTATAAGTAAATATGATAGACGGGGTAGCATATGAACAATGAACAAAAAAATCATTTTTCACAGTTCTGGAGGTTGGACAGTCCAAGATCAAGGTGCTGATGGATTTGGTGTCTGGTGAGGGCACACTTCCTGGCTCAGTTTGTGTCGTCTCTGTGTCTTCATGTGGTTAAAGGGGTGAGGGGTTCCTCTTATGTCTTTTCTTATAGCAGCACTAGTCCCATTCATGTGGGCTCCACCCTCTTGACCTAATCACCTCCCAAAGCCCCCATCTCCTTCACAGTGGGAGTTAGGGTTTCAACTCATGAATTTTGGGAAGACGTAAAACATTCAGATCTCAGCAGTGCCATTTGATGAGTTTTGATAGAGGAACACATTCATGAAACCATTACCACATTCCCAAGCAGTCCTGTGTCTCAAAGGTCATTCTTATTTCTTCATATTCTTTATGTTACTTTTCATTTTCTGAAGCCAGAACTAAGAGAGAACTTACGTTTTCTCTTTGGCATCAGTTTTACTCTTATTTTTGGAGGTTCAGCACTAACACAAATGGGAGAATGCATCCAAGGGGCAGCTTAAACCAAAGGTAAAGATAGGGAGTGAGAACAGATAACTTTTTTACTTTTATGTCTTAATTAGGTATCATTTACCAAGAGCATGCTACATGTTTGGAACTGTTCCAAGTCATGATTTATCTTGTTTACTCTTGAAAATAAGCACTTGGGGTAGGCACTCTTATTTCCAAATTTTACAGGTTAGGAAACTCATAAATAGAGCAATCAGCTTGATCGAAGTTAAGGAGCTCATAAGTGGGCTAAATTCGTGTTATGGCTCAATCAGGTTCCCCACAAATTCATATGTTGAAGTCCATAATTCCAGTTCCTCAGAATGTAACTGCATTTGGAGATAAGGTCTTTAGAGGCAATTAAATTAAAATAAGGTGTTAGGGTGGGGCCCTATTCCAATAGGACTTCTGTCCTTATAAAAAGAGGGAGAGAACCAGGGGTGTGTATATGAACAGAGAAAAGTTCTTGTGAGGACACTGCGAGAAGATGGCCATTTGTAAGCTAAGGAGAGAGGTGTCAGGAGAATCCAATCCTGCCAACACCTTGATCTTGGACTTCTAGCCTCCAGAACTGGGAGAAAATTAATGTCTGTTGTGTAGACACTCAGTTCATGGTATTTTGTTATGGCAGCACAAGCAAACTAATACACATGGCCAAAAGGACTGTGCAGGTGTGATTCTGTTACAGATCTTGAGATGAGGCATGTCTTAGGCTGTCCTTGCATTGCTGTAAAGAAATACTGGAGACTGGGTAATTTGTAAAGAAAAGAGGTTTAGGGACGGGCCTGGTGGCTCACGCCTGTAATCCCAGCACTTTGGGAGGCCAAGGTGGGCGAATCACCTGAGGTCAGGAGTTCAAGACCAGTCTGGCCAACATGGTGAAACCCTATCCCTACTAAAAATACAAAAATTAGCTGGGCATGGTGGCACGCACCTGTAATCCCAATTACTTGGGAGGCTGAGGCAGAAGAATTGCTTGGACCTGGGAGACAAAGGTTGCAGTGAGCAAAGATCGTGCCACTGTGCTCCAGCCTGGGCAACAGAGCCTCTGTCTTTAAAAAAAAAGAAAAGAAAAGAGATTTAATTGGCTCACAGTTCTGCAGGCTGTACAGGAAGCATGGTACTGACATCATTTGGCTCTGGGCAGTTTCTGGGGAGGCCCAGGGAGCTTTTACACATGGCAGAAGGCTAAGTGGGAGCTTGTACCTCAATGGTGAAAGCAGGAGCAACAGAGAGAGTGGCTGGGGGAGAAGGTACCACACACTTTTAAATGGCCATATATCTCAAGAAGTCGCTATCACAAAGACAGTACCAAGCTATGAGGGATCTGCCCCTATCATCCAAACACCTCCCTGCCCACCTTCCCCTGCCCCACCTGGCCCTACCTTCAGCACTGGGGATTACAATTCAGCATGAGATTTGGGTGGAGACAGATATTCAGACTATATCAGGGAGATTCTCCTGCATTATCCAGATGGCTCCCATGTAATCCCAAGGGTCCTTAATTTTAATTTTTAATTTTAATTTTTGAGGGTCTCGCTCTGTCACTCAGGCTGGAGTGTAGAGGCATGATCTTGGCTCACTGCAACCTCTGCCTCCCAGGTTCAAGCAATTCTCATGCCTCAGCCTCCCAAGTAGCTGAGGTTACAGGAATGTACCACCATGCCTGGTTAATCTTTGTACTTTTGGTAGAGATAGGGTTTTGCCATATTGGCCAGGCTGGTCTCAAACTCCTGACCTCAAGTGATCCACCCGCCTCGGTCTCCTGAAGTGCTGAGATTACAGGCATGAGCCACCGCACCCAGTGCAGGGTCCTTACAAGTGAAAGAGGGAGGCAGGAGAGTCAGGGTCAGAGTAGGAGATGTGACAATGGAAATGTCAGAGTGACGCAGCATGCGAAAGACTCCCCTGGCCTTTGCTGGCTTTGAAGATGAAAGAGAGCCAGGAGTAAGGAATGCAGCAGCCTTTAGAAGCTAGAAAAGGCCAGGACAGGGACACTTCCCTGGATTCCCCAGCAGGAATACGGTTCTGCTGACACCTTGATTTTAGCCCAGTGACAATATCAGACTTCTGACCCCTGCAACTGTAAGATCATACATTTTAGCCACCAGGTTTGCAGGAGTTTGTTATAGTAGCAAAACAAGACCAATTCACGGATTCTTTTTCACTTGTAAAGAGACATTACAGTTCTAAATTTGAGAATCACTACTCCAGGAGATTGACAACTATTATAAATGTTGTTGTAGAGGAGGAATTTAATAAGTGTTAGAAAGGATAAGTTGGATTGGAGTGTAAATTGGAAAAGGTGAAGATTATAGACAGAGAGATTGTGCGGTGGCTCACGTCTGTAATCCCAGCACTTTGGGAGGCTGAGGTGGATGGATCATGAAGTCAGCAGATTAAGACCATCCTGGCCAACAAGGTGAAACCCCGTCTCTACTAAAAATACAAAAATTAGCTGGGTGTGGTGACATGCACCTATAGTCCCAGATACTTGGGAGGATGAGGCGGGAGAATCACTTGAACCTGGAGGCAGAGGTTGTAGTGAGCCAAGATCGTGCCACTGTACTCCAGCCTGGTGACAGAGTGAGTCTCCGTCTCAGGAAAAAAAAAAAAAAAAGAAAGAGAGAAGCTATTGTAATAGCCCAAACAAGAGAAATCTGAACTTGAGCAGGGCCAAGTTAAGTTTCGGGGTAAAGGATGTATTTGGTAGTTTTAGGAGGAAGAATCAACAATGCTTGTTAAAAAACAAGATAGGGTCTTGGATGATGTAGGGAGACCCCCTGAAACTATTGCTACAGAATAAAAGGTGAAATGCTCCTGATTATTGTAAATACAAAGTTGCATGCAGGATTGTGTAAAGACAATGCCAGGTTGGACCGCCAGAATGAGCCAACAGCGTGTGATGTGCTTCCCCCTGCAGAGAGCCTATGAATGGACGTGCAGTCAGGGAGGTTTCACATCACCAAGATTCCTGTCCCAGAAAAGCAGATGTTCATAGCTCTGGGAATGGAATGCGACCCTTGTGGAGAGCCTGTAAATGGACGCATGAGGGGCACCTGTTCATATGGATAAGATAGGGCTACAAATGCCCTCATCTTGCCATGGCTCTTCTAGGCCTCTTTAGGGTTAAGGCATACTCCCTTCTGAGAATTTCTGGTCTAACCGGTTGTCTAGCTTCACGTCCTGTTTCTATGGATTGTTGTAACCAGTTTTTACTGCAACTGTTACTGCTGATTAATATCTTGCTAATCATAGGTTATGGAAAGACTGTGTTTCTGTTTTAAGACTCTGTTAGAAATTACTGACGCACATACTATATTGTAAATTCTTACCTTTGTATACTGTACTTCTGCATACAGATGTCAAAGAATTACTTCACCCCCATGTGACCATCTCACCTCATAATCAAATGACCCTAAATCCCTCACTAACTTACCCCCCCCTCACTAAACTTAATAATAAATGCTGGCATATCCAGTGCATTGGCGGCATCGTGGGACCAGAAGGTGGTGACCCCCCTGGACCCAGCTTTCACTATCTTGGGTGTGTCTATTATTTCTTGACCTGCCGATCCGCCTGGGAGCAAAGAAAGAGCCCCGTGGCATTGCGGGCTGCTGGTCAGATCCCGCAATAGGATGACATTCAAGTTTGTGGTTAGGAGAACTGGGTATGCTGTGGTACTAGTTTTGTTTGACATCTAAATTGAAAACTGGTGTTTAGGGGAGGGAAGTTTGAGTTAGAAATAGACTTGACATCATTGGTGTAGACAAATATTGAGGACACAGTTATGTATGAGATCACTCAAAGACAAAAGGCAAAAGGAGGAAACAAATGGGCTGAGACTCAGGTTATCTACCTCATAATAACTTAGTTACCTTCCAAATTGTTTTCTGCAAACAGGAAATCTTCATTTAAATTAACCATTTATAGGGAGAGAACCATTTAATGGGAATATTTGCCAATAGATCATCAAAACTATGGGTGATCCACGGTCTGTGTGATCAAATTTTGAAACTATTGCTACTGCTGGTATATTGAGGGGAAAAAGGAGACCATGTCTTAGTACATGAGGCATGCAGACACTTTACAGTTCTTAGTGGGGGTCATGTGGGACAGCTTGTGTATTACTATGTGAAGTTGCCGTCCCTATCTAATGAGTCAGCAAAATCGCTGTTATTTATTTAAACTTTTTTGAGAGGCAAGAGTCAATAATAATTGGAAAGCAGTACAAGTGTGAAGAACCAGCACTTGAGGGGAAAAGAATCCTCAAACGTGCCTGATGTTGTGGGTGAGTCATGGCTTCCAATATAGGTTACATGCGTTTGAAAGCAGAAAGTGTCTTAAAAGCCTATGGATTTTTAAGCTACTCCCCTATGAACTATTTTGTGACATGGGCTCAGGTGTTTTATTCACTTATTAATGAGGAAATTTCCCAATTCGTGGTAGAATTTAATCAACAAGAGTTTTTGCAAGTCAGTCTCTTACACTGTTACTCAAACGTTTTATACCTGCTACCCTTGTGGGATAAAATGAGTGAAAAAGTACCCCCCCACACACACATATAAAACAACAGAGTCAGAAACACCTGATTATTCTTAGTCCAAGGGCTTGTTTTATTTTGGAACACTAGCGTTTACAGTTGTGATTTTCTTCTTCTTACAGTGAAACTGCCTTTACAAAATTATAACTGAGGGAATTATGACAGTGAAAGAGATCAGACCTAACCGACTCCATCTTGCTCTTAACCTTTAAGCTGTCCTTGTTCATTTCTGGGCATAGGCTGAACTTACTTTGGGAAGTAATTCAGTTCATGGTTTGGCTCTGAAGCAAAACTGATAACAGCTCTTTCTGGAAAAGACTCCCTTCTTGCCTGGGGACCAGTCTGTCTTTGCAGGACTAACAAATTAACTACAAGATTAGAAATTGTGGTTTAGGTGTCAGACAGCCTTTGGCTCCAAGAGTCTGAACCTCCCCAAATTGCTCCTGGGAATAGCATCACTACTGCAAAACCTAAGATCAGTGCTTGGGATAGTTTGCACACCCTGCACTGGATGGACCACCACCACCCAGACAGGTAATCTGACTGAACCAGTTCTGCCATCCCACCCAGCAACAGAGGACAGCAAGAAAACCTCACTTCAACCCCCTATGATTCCATCTCCAACCCAACTAATCAGCACTCCCTACTTCCCAAGCCCCTACCCACCAAATTAATCTTTGAAAACTCTGATCCCCCTCCAGGTTGGGAGACAGAGCGAGACTCCGTCTCAAAAAAACAAAAACAAAACAAACAAACAAACCCTCCAATCCCCAATTTCAGTAACAATAAAACTCCAGTCTCCCTCACAGCCAGCTCTGCATGAATTACTCTTTCTCCACTGCAATTCCCCCTTCTTCTGCCTTGATAAATCAGCTCTGTCTAGGCAGTGGACAAGGTGAACCCATTGGACGATTACAATAGTTAGCAATTACATTTCCCACTTTGGAGGATGAAATGAAATCTGTTTTCCAATGCGTATTTTGTAGCGTACTAATTCTGTGGGATTCAGGGCTTATATAAAAAACTCTTCAGTCAAATAAGTTTGGGGAATACTGGTTTAAACAAAATTAAACTGTTTCCTCAGAGTCTGTGAAATGAGATTGTACCTTACATATCTCCAGGAAAAAATGGAGCTACATTTTCCAAACATATTTGACTTCAGCACCATAGTTTTTCTCCACTCTATCTTGTGGGGCTATTGTTCCATAGAAGGCTTTTCATTTGTTTTAAACATTGATATTGAGCATCTCATGTTCATGTTTAGCTAATGATTCGTGGGTATTTTATCTCCTAAACAAACTTGGGAATGACTGCTCTATGTCACCAGAAAAACCTGGGAGATTACCAAACAGTAGGCATAGTATGGCAAAGACTGCTGATTGTTCCTCAGAATCCATTCTCATCTTCTTCTTTTGATAATACTACTCCCAAATTTTAACAATGCACAGAAAATTCTTCCTTTCAAGCCTCCTTTGTAGGAGGCAAAAACATTGGATTCTGGAGGAACCAATATGAAAAATCTCCATGTTACAACATATTTTAAGCTTCACCTCTCCTATTTCTGTTGGCTGGAATGCAGTTGTGATGGTAGGAGCCAAAGCAGCCATACTGGGATAGGAGATGAAACCTGAAGCTGTGAATGGCAGAGAAATATGATAGAAATAGTCTGGGACCCTCAAGATTATGGAGCCACCCTATCTACCCTGAAGTGCCTACATAGTGTTTTAGATAAAAGAGAAATGTACCTTAATCTGGTCTAAGCCATTTTTAAGTTGTGGAGCCTTTGTTATAACCACTGAATTTATATCTTAACTCATCACTGGGTATGTGAATCAGGAGGAATGAGGAACACATGAGGAGGTGACAGCCCTGGGCGCTGAATGCACTCAGAACAGCTGTGGTTAGGTCGGGCGCGGTGGCTCAAGCCTGTAATCCCAGTACTTTGGGAGGCCGAGACGGGCAGATCACGAGGTCAGGAGATCAAGACCATCCTGGCTAACATGGTGAAACCCACGTCTCTACTTAAAAAAAAAAAAAAAAAAAAAAAAAAATACAAAAAAGTAGCTGGGCGAGGTGGCGGGCGCCTGTAGTCCCAGCTACTCGGGAGGCTGAGGCAGGAGAATGGCGTAAACCCGGGAGGCGGAGCTTGCAGTGAGCCGAGATCCGGCCACTGCACTCCAGCCCGGGCGACAGAGCGAGACTCTGTCTCAAATAAATAAATAAATAAATAAATAAATAAATAAATGAAAAAGAACAGCTGTGGTTTGCTGGTTAAGATGCTGTTGGCGTGTTTTTATTTTGTGTTTACTATTACGCTGCTTTCTTATTGCCATCTTCCTTGTCAACAATGAACACGCTAGCTGTGATTTACCTTCCTGAAGCTATTATTATGCTTATCAGAATAATTTATTTACATTATTTGATAGTTTTTTTTTTCTTTAGAGTTCAAAGCGGAAATTTTGACATACTGTCTTTTGCAGCAAATGAATTCTTTCTCTCAGACCAACTTTCAAAAGAAATACAGAATGTCCAGGAGGTGTGACAAACCTGAATTGTCATTTCTGTCTCCATGCCACCTGTGGCAGAAAGAGGTTCAATTCAGCAAGCATTTATTGGAAACCTACTGTATGCCCAGCTTTGTGCTAGATTCTGTGGTGATGACAGAAGACAAAGTCCCTGCTATTAAATAGACTACAGATTGGAGTTCTTGCCCTGCTTTTATGGGATTTTCTTGTTTGTTGGTTTTGCACAGATGTGCTACATAGGGCTCCCCTTTCCGTGTGTAGTTTTACCAATATGGGACTTAATCAAAAAGTGTTGAACACCTACTGTAATGGAATGTTGCTACAGATATGACTTTATAGCTGCAAGAAACACGATCCTTTAAGACTAATTAAAAGAGCACATGTAGCAATGAGCAAACAGTATAACAGTGTGAAATTAAATGCTGTTGATTTAATAGTTGCAGTCATCCAGGTGCTCAGTTTTTGCCCAATGCATGACAGATTTCTTTTCTTTTCTTTTCTTTTTGAGATGGAGTCTCGCTCTGTTGCCCAGGCTGGAGTGCAGTGGCGCGATCTCGGCTCACTGCAAGCTCCGCCTCCCGGGTTCACACCATTCTCCTGCCTCAGCCTCCCCAGCAGCTGGGAATACAGGTGCCCACCACCACGTCCGGCTAACTTTTTTGTACTTTTAATAGAGATGGGGTTTCACCGTGTTAACCAGGATGGTCTCGATCTCCTGACCTCGTGATCCACCTGCCTTGGCCTCCCAAAGTGCTGGAATTACAGGCGTGAGCCACCACGCCCAGTGACAGATTTCTAACAATCTCCATGGGAAAAATTTCTGTAGCACTCTGCCGAAAAATTAATTTCCTTATAGAGAAAAGAGGAAGAGTTAGGTGCGAGAGAAGATGAAGTGTATACAGTTGTGATGTGAAATGGAAAGGGTTTCCTCTCACACCCCCAGCTTCTGTTTTGGTGCATCCCATTTGTCATTTTCGTTGTTTCCTAGGTTTGCAAAATCACAGTGTCAAAGAACCTGCTTAGAGTGTCAGAAGAGAAAGCACGGTAACCAGTTTTGATAAAGATAAATAAGCCCTTTGTCTAAATAACTTGCTTGTGTCTTCTGATGGTGCCTTTGTGATTTACCGAAATGTCTGCCCCAGCAGAAGACCCACATTTTCTAGATGAGCGAAGTCCATGTGATATATCACCTGGAGACAGAAACAATCACAGATTCTTCTCCATAGTCACTTACACCTCCTAGTCTTCTTTAGTCCCCAGGTGTCCCATGCTTTTAAGGCAATTTTTGTCATTATTCACAGCATCGCTACAGATGTGTGGAGTTCCAGTATTTGGATAGCACAGGAGCGAAAATGATGGCAGAATTTGTTGAGGCCAAAGCTAAGCCTTAATAATTGTCTTGATTGGGCATAGTGGCTCACGCCTGTAATCCCAGCACTCAGGGAAGCTGAGGTGGGAGGATTGTTTGAGTCCAGGAGTTTCAGACTAGGCTGGACAACATAGTGAGACCCCCATCCCTACAATCAAGAAAGAAAGGAAGGAAAGAAGGGAGGAAGGAAGGAAGGAAGGAAGGAAGGAAGGAAGGAAGGAAGGAAGGAAGGTAGGAGGGAGGAATTAGCCAGTTGTGGTGGCATGAACCTGTAGTTCTAGCTACTCAGGCAGCTGAGATGGGAGGATTGCTTGAGCCCAGGAGGTCAAGGTTGCAGTGAGCCACGATCATGCCACTGTACTCTGGCCTGAGCAAGAGGGTGAGACCCTGTCTCTAAAACAAAACAAAAAACAAACCCCAAACTGTCTTTTGTGTACCCCCAGTAGAAAGAGTACTGACAACCAACTAGAGAAAGGTAAATGGAGCGTGACTGGAGGCAGAAGGTTTATGAGGGGAGGTGTGGAAAGAAAAGACTCTGAGTGCCTCCACTATGTACTTCCCTTTTCTTCTCTTGTTTCATCCTCACTACAAGGTAGGCACAATTATTCTGTGGAAAAGAAAATTGAGATTTAGGGAGATTAAATAATTTACCCACCTGGACAGCTGGATTCAGTCTTTCATCTGTCTACAGTTGTGGACAAAGAACAAATCAGAAGTGACCTGTGTGATCTAAAACACGGAGGGCATTTTCCTAAATGTCCTGTACTGTTTGTTTACAGACTCTTGGGACCTTCTCAAACAATGGGCTGTAGAGTAGGAACCCATGTCATAGCTGAAATAAAATTTTCTGGTAACCTAATGGATGGCAGATCACATCAGACTGTTTTTGGTTTAGGGGAAAATGTGATATTTCCTGCACACTGATGTTATGGACTGCAATTCATATGTGCCATACATATAAAGTGACCCAGTGCGTTGTAGTCATTGTGAATAGTAACATTATGTGGATGCCACCCTCAGAGAATAGCTTGTCTTTATTTTGTCAGTTCTAAGATCATGCATTAGAGGCATCCAAACCCACGGCAGAACCTCTGACTTCTTTGCATTCTTTTTAGCTGACTCATGGTGCAATTCTCCATCATCTCAGCCATTTTCAAGGCAGGAACTGGTGCAGAGAATAAAATATTTTAACACAGACATTCAAGACACCCTTAAGAGTAAGATCAGCAAGCTGACAGTTTCAATGGAGATGTACGTATCTGAATTGTTGCCTTGACCTTCACCGTGAAAGGTGAGCACCACACACAGCAGTAAGGGCTTTATGTCTGCAATAAGCTTTAACAGGGCAGGGCTTGTGTCCTGCAGACAAAAATTCTCAAAGGAAAACAAAAATCCTCTGAGAAAAAAATATTCCTGTAATCACAGATGGTGTGGTATATTTGCTCAACCTCAGGGTGGGAACATTCTGTTTCTCTCTGGGAGGGAATGCAGATATCTAATAATAATGAAGATGAATGAAGATTCCTGAGATTCCTTGTTTCAGGGAATAAATCCTTTGCTCCTCTTGTTCTATTTTCAGGAAATTGTCTGGGAGCAGGCTGCTTCCTGCTACAATTGCCAGTAGTGGGCAGACAGAGAGAAGGAAAGGCGAAGGCTAGGGCGAGAAAGAAACCGCTCAGCCGCCCCCCTTGCTGCATGCTTCAGAGCCGTACAAGTATTCCAAATATGGGAAGCGAAGAGTTTCTCTTCCTTACTCTTGGTAGTGACTTAAAATCCTCTTCTCTACTTTTTCTGGGGGCGGGGAGGGTGAATGTTTGGCCTGAGAAAAATTGCAGCAGACTGGAAAACATTTTGTTCTTTTGATTCTCAAATGGAGTGTTTTGAAGTTAGCACTGCAAATGTATTCAAATAATAGGCACATTAGGACCTCGATGATGGAAGAGTTGAAAACAATCTGGTGGCCCCGTTCTGTGTGGGATTGAGGTTAGATGGTAGAGCACGGTGCTGGCTGTAAGACTAGACTGGACTACATCTAGGCAGACCTCAGGGGTTGAGGAGTGAGAGTGTGGCAGCCGTGAAGGGAGACAAGGAATTTGGGTGAATTCTTGAGCAATTCAAACCCCTGTAGCTTCAAAGAGCATCAACAACTTCCCACTAACTAGCTTTGCTGGCAATTTGTTACTTCTGAGACTCAAAACCATTCACATCAACAACTTGTTGACTATGTAAGCATCACTGTATTATTTGGCTATCTTCACTAACATGACTTTACTCTCATGCTGTCTTCACTGATGTGCCTTACTATTTCAGTGAAGTGGATCAGCATATAACATTCCACTCTCTGCCACTTGGGCATAAAGATTGCTTTGAGCTGAAGTCAATTAAGTAGTAAGTACACAAGGAGCTCTCTCTCTGTCCTCCCCTATCTTTCTAGAAGTAGGGGATAAACTTCGCTTTGTGACGTTCTTCCCCCTCCACTCTCACATACAAGAGGAGGAAAAACAACCATTATCCCTGGAGACAGAAATTTGGTACCAACATGGGTCTGTACATACAAACCTTATTAAAACTGCCCTTATTTTTCACTAGACTGCTCCTCCTTCCTACCATTTACTATTCCAAGAAGCCAAAACCTCTTTTCCTTCATGTCACCATTTCACCACAATTTATTACCCTTTGTTAAAATGGTATATAACCTTCCAGATGTAACCACTTTTTTGGGCCTTCACTTCTTTCTGTGAAGGTCTTTGTGCATATAAAGATTAAAATATTAACAACAACAACAAAAGTATGCCTTTCTCCTGTTAACCTGTCTTTTCTTTTATCAGTTTAATTAGCAGGCCTCAGAAACTGAATATAAGAGGATAGAGGGAAAAGATTTATCTCCCCTCTACTGGAAATTCTTGCCCAATAAGAAGAAAATTGCTAACAACTTTATTCTTTTCTTCAGGAACTTCCTGAAAAACTCATTTAAGTGAACATCAGACTGTTCCATCTTTTAATAGATAGCATCAGATATCTGCTTACTGTACAAGTCTCTTAAAAACCTTCATCTGAAAACCCTCTTCTTATGTCCACGAATCCTAATGACTATATGATAACTACTGTCCTAAAAATACCCTGCATTAAAAGACCTACCTTGGCCAGGCACAGTGGTTCATGCCTGTGATCCCAGCACTTCGGGAGGCCGAGGTGAGTGGATCACTTGAGGTCAGTAGTTCTAGAGCAGCCTGAACAACAAGGTGAAACCCCATCTCTACAAAAAATAGAAAAATTAGCTGGGTGTGGTGGTGCTTGCCCATAATCCCAGCTACCTGGGAGGCTGAGGCAGGAGAATTGCTTGACCCTGGGAGGCGAAGGTTGCCGTGAGCAGAGATCGTGTGACTGCATCTAGCCTGGGTGGCAGAGTGAGTGAGACTGCATCTCAAAAAAAAAAAAAAAAAAAAAAAAAAAAAAAGGCTCACCTTAAACCAAACTGCCAAATCTCATATATATTCTGACTTTGCCCCATCCCCTGAGATGCTATGTAGGCTCTATCAAAATAGTACTCTCCCTCACCAGTGGACTTAGCTTTGTCTCATCAACGAGTTGTCCAGGTGGTGGTTTCACAAGCCAGCAATCTCCTTGATCTCTTAAAAGCATCTGCTTACTCTTTTTTTTTTTTTTTCTTGAGATGGAGTCTTGCTCTGTCGCCCAGGCTGGAGTGCAGTGGTGTGATCTCAGCTCACTGCAACCTCCGCCTCCTGGGTTCAAGTGATTCTCCTGCCTTAGCCTCCCGAGTAGCTGGGATTACAGGAGCGCACCACCACACCTGGCTAATTTTTGTATTTTTAGTAGAGACGGGGTTTCACCATGTTGGTCAGGCTGGTCTCAAACTCCTGACCTTGTGATCTGCTTGCCTTGGCCGTCCAAAATGCTGGGATTACAGGCATGAGCCACTGTGACCGGCCTGATTATTTCTTTTTATCTCAAAACTCTCTTAGCTCTTGGGATCCTACACCATTCTGGTCTCTTTCTACCCAGAAGGTATCTCATTTTCAAGACTCTCAGTGAACATTTCCACAGAGATAACAATAAAATCATGTCTTCCTCAGGATTTGTTTCTACTTTTCCCTAAAGTGAAAGGTTTCTTCTTAGTTTTTTTTTAAGTTTGAATGTTTTTTATTTAACTGAATATATAAAAAATAGTATATTTCCACATGTAATCAATATTATTTATGAAATATTTTGCTTATGTTATTGCTATTATTTTTGAAGATTCTTTAAGAATTTTTTTATTTTTAATTTTGTGAATACATAGTAGGTGTATATATTTATTGGGTAAGTGAAATGTTTTGATTCAGGCATGCAATGTATAATAATTATATCATAGAGAATGAGAATTACACCCCCTCAAGCATTTATCCTTTGTGTTGCAAACAATCCAATTATATTCTTTTAGTTATTTTAAAATGTACAATTAAGTTATTACTATAGTCAACCTGTTGTGCTATCAAATAGTAAGTCTTACTCATTCTATTTTTTTTTTATACCCATTAACATTAACTATCCCCACTCACCCTCACCTCGTACTACCCTTCCCAGCCTCTGGTAACCATCCTTCTACTCTCTGTGTTCATGAATTCAATTGTTATGATTTTTATATCCCACAAGTAAGTGAGAACATGTGATGCTTGTCTTTCCATGCCTTGCTTATTTCACTTAACATAATGATCTCTAGCTCCATCCATGTTGTTGCAAATGACAGGATCTCATTCTTTTTCTGGCTGAGTAATACTCCATTGTATATTTGTACCACATTTTCTATATGCATTCATCTATTGGTAAACACTTAGATTGCTTTCAAATCTTGGCTATAGTGAACAGTGCTGCAGCAAACATAGGAGTGCAGCTATCTCTTTGTCATACTGATTTCCTTTCTTTCAGGTCTCTACCCAGCGAGGGAAGTGCTGGATTCCCCCATATGATAGCTCTGTTTTTAGTTTTTAGAAAAAGCTCCAAAATGTTCTCCATAGTGGTTGTACGAATTTACATTCTCACCAAGTGTATGAAGGTTCTGAAAGGCTTCCTCTTGAATATTTCCTTGTCATTACAACCTCAACAGGTTCCTGACTTCCCTTTCCCTTCCCTTCCCTTCCCTTCCCTTCCCTTCCCTTCCCTTCCCTTCCCTTCCCTTCCCTTCCCTTCCCTTCCCTTCTCTTCCCTTCCCTTCCCCTCCCCTCTCCCCTCCCCTCCCCTCCCTTCCCTTCTTTCCTTTCTTTCTCATTTCCAATGACAACAATATGAGATGGTCAAATTTAAAACATTTTTATTATCTTTGGTTCATTTCTTCCCTTTGTTGCCTACAAGTAATCAGTCACTAAATCCTATTAATTTACCCAGAAACATTTTAATTGATCCCTGCCTTTGTATTCTTGCCACTGTCAGCTTAGTCTGGGTTTTTATCTTGTGATCCATAAACTTTATTGTGCATATAGACTCCTTTGAGGTTTTATTAAAATTTATGAATCTTTTTTTCCCCAGAAAAATGTAATTGTGCATAGGCATACAAAATTTTGTGTGTATCAGGAGATTTGCAGAAGCCCTGAAGTCCAAACTCTTATACAATTGATTCTGGCTGTCTGTAATATCAGCTTTCTCATTCCATCCATGTGGCACCCATGCTAATCTTTTTTAATGTCATCCCCTATAAAAGATAGCTAATGACTTCTTATAAACTTCAGAATAAAATCTGAGGCTCAATCGGGCATTCCAAAAGCCTTTCCCAGTCCTATAAAAGAAACTCAAACTGCCTTTTCAGTTTTACCTCCTCAAACGCAGAAGAAAAATAAACCTAATAATAACAAGAATAATAAATAACACACATACTTAGTTGAGCACTTACCGTGTGCAAGGATGCTCTGCTGGGTGCAGAGGTTGCAGGGACTCCCTTACTTTAAGCTCCTCCAAACCCTTACATTGTACAGCTGGTCTCCTTATTGTCTGTGTGACATTGGTGGGGAGTTGGGAAGGAGGAAAGAAGTATGTGGGCTTTGGACCTAAGCAGACTGGGGAGTGAAAAATCTATATTCTCCCAATCTGACTTCTGAACCTTACTCCTCCTGAAAAATGGGAATAACAGTAACTACTCACAGAGTTGTGATGAAAATTACCTAAAACAACACAAATACCTAGAAGAAAGCCTGACACCTAGGAGTCGCTCTACCTGTCATAGCTGTTTCCAAGCTCAATATATAATTTGAATGTCTTCTAATCTAATAAACAATTGCTGAGGTTTTCCACCAGGCGAAGCCTTCCGTAGAAGACACTTCTCTCATAATTGGCCTGACCAAGCAGCAAATCACTGAATGCCTTCAAAGGTCCACTTACATCTTTGCGTTTGTGAGTGGACCCCATATTGTGCCTTCTGTTAGGGTAAGGGGTAAGCAGTGACCCCACCCACAAGCCTCTGTCCTTTTCAGCATGTGAACTCTTCCCATGTTGAGCACAGAAAACCTTAGATAATTCTACAGATGGTCTCAGGACAGAGCCCATGGGTTCAGAGAGCATTGGCTGAAAAAGTCCTAACAAGTAACCAGGAGTAACTTCATTACTTAGTGCAGGTTTCTCAATGATAAAAACATGTTGATGTTTTTTGTTCACATTCACTGATTTAATTAAGGGAGTGGAATTTTATTTTCCCCATCGGCAGAGGATGAGTAAGGAGCAATGAGAAACTGAGGTATTTTAAGTTACCTTTTTAAACCTATAATTTATAATGAATTAAAGAGAAATATGTCTTTAATGAACTCGAAAACTATGCTGGGTACTCTACTTGAGGGAGAGATCTGGAGGGACTCTTCGAAAGGGGAGTTTTAGGGAGAAAAAGAGGTGGGGGGAGGTTTAGCTGAACCAAAAATGTATTATAATTTTACTGGGGAGACAGAATTTATTTCTGAAGTAATTGGATCATAATTATATTTTAAACCAAAGATTCTTAGAAGGACCTTGCAATATAATTGACTTCCTATTATTTTCGTTTATGGAATTTAGAACATTATTTTCAGATGGAGTTCATAGGCTTCTTTAAATGACTGAAAAAAGAGAGGAAAAAAAACTAAGAAAGGTTAAGAATTTCGTCATAGCTTAAAGCCTCCACTTTAGTATGGGTTCAAGGTTGCTCTCCTGGGGAAGGCTTTTCAGCCATTCTTAGGCACGTGGAAGAAAGGTGTGGGCTGGGAGGGTCTCACTGTTCCTTTCTTTTGAAGCCAGGATCCACTTATACTGAAATCTGTTTCCTTGGGTCTGCCAGGCTGAAACCCAGACATAGTGGAGGTTCCTACCAGCAGCCGCAGCATCTGCAGAGGAACAATGTCCCCTCGTACTGCATCCAGAATCTGAGCACCGCAGAATCAATTGTCCCCCTTTTGGCCCGGATCAAAACCTGTGGGGTAGGACTGTGCTGTTGGAGCAGCAGCTTGAGCTGGGGCCTCCCTGGAAAATGGAGATAGAATAGAGCACGCCCTTCCTCAGTTATTCAGGGGCAGCTGCTGAGATGGGGGCTGGTCTCTGTCCCCCACGCCCCCACCTCACAGCAGGAGGGAGCAAGGGCAAAGAAAGAAGTGGGGAAATGACTCTGCCAGCAACAGCCACGGACTACTGAGTTTGAAGGCCTGCCTCCACCTCTGCCCATTCCCACTTCCATGCTCAGAAAAGACAGAAGAAAGACAAAAAAAAAAAAAAAAAAAAAAAAACCTCTGACTGTCTCCTCTGATCACTGCAGAATTGGCGAATTGGCAGGAACTTTCCCTGTTGTCAGCAGGAGACAGCCTTTCCTAATCCATCACAGCCTTCAGAGAACCTGATTCATGCCCTACAACAGTGTCATCCTGTCTGGTGGCAAGCAGATTTCAATTTCCTTTACTCGCCCTGCATTTTAAAATAAAATGCTAGTGACAGTGGAGGCAGCCTGTCTCTCCCATCTCCCCCCAGACAGAGCCATTGCAAATGCCAGGGCCACTGCATTCATGTCACCCTTGCTGGGTCGTTTTGTGTCCTTGAGTTGAGGTTTGCTGTCCTCCCTGTGGGCTTGGCTGTCTATTCTGATCAGGGTAAAGTCCAGTGGTGTTACTGAATATGCCATCTGAGGGCTGGGGGAGTTGCTTTACCTGGGCTCCTCTGGCTATAGACCGATGACCACACTTACCTCCTGAGATGTCTCTGAATACTTGAAACAAAGTATCCATCCCCACTTGCTGTGACTGTCCTGGGTGTCACAGAGTCTTCAAGGACTGGTGAAGCCCCAGTCACCTCCTAACGTATGTCTACAGTGTTCACCATCCTAACATCAGAGCTGGGGTCAACTCTAATCAGGTTCAGAGGCAGATATTGATCAATCCCTGGTGAACACTGCCTTCTCCTAGGTTAGCCAAGTGAGCATGACTAGGCACGTGCAATTCTTATACATTCACCTTGGGGAGCTGAGTTGTAATATTTGAGCATTTATATGCCAGATCCTTTTTAACTTATCATATTAAATACTACCTGTTGAGTCTGACCATGGTACAACAATTAAAATCCCATAAGGGCATTCTACCCTATCTGTAGTTCAAATCCCAGCTCTTTCCCTTATTCACCGTATTAACTGGTTGAGTCACCTAATGGCTGTATCTCCATGTCATCCTCTGTAAAAACAAAGGCAAATCATTTATCATCAGGGTACTGGGAGGCAAAAGGAGGAGGCATATCTGAGAACATTCACAGTGTTCAGTATACAGAGTATCTTAGATGTCAGCCCCTTTCCTGCCCACCAGCCTACAACCACGCTATAAATCCATGACAATTTTAGGAGAACGGGGTAGAAAAGAAGGTCATGCCACATTCCTGATTCAGAAGACACTATAAACAAAACAAAACAAAACAACCTTAGCTCTAAAGACAATAGACAATACACTGGAAGAATTTTACTTTTGTTATTTTTCACTTTTATTGCCACAATTTATATGTCATATAAATATTTTTAAAAACATATGCTATACTAATCATTATATTGATCCAATGAAGTTGTGCACAATCAGCTGTATTGTGATGGTCTAAACTGACTCTACGTTCAAATAGACCACTATCTTAGATTTCAACTTGTATGTCTAAGGTATTATTGTATTCATCAAAAAGATACAGTATATATTTCCTTTCTTGCATAGTTCTCTCAAGGTGTAATAGGCAGTAAAGTAATATACAGCAACCTTCCTGAGTCCACCAATATTTTCTTTTCAACTCAGTTTAGAAGGAAATAAGAGAGTATCTTGATCTGCTCAATCTCTACATTATGTAGGTGAACCTAGAATGGTTAAGCTTCTCAACGTCAGGCTAAGGGCAAAGACAAAACCAAAATCTAGTTTTCCTGAAGACAGAACTCAATAATCTCTCCTCAGCAGACTTGGAAGATCACACTCGAACTTACTGTTCTACCACTTGGGCATGTGAACTTGGTGTGGAAAGATATTCGTATGTCTTCGAGCAGTTTTGGTCCAGGAAACAAGCCTACTGCGCTTGGTGCTTTGCCGTGATGCAATTTGACCATTAGGTGGCAGGAGCCTCCAAAGAGAGAAAATTTAAGTTGGGAAAAAAAAAGGCATTGAGTATGTCTGTGCAAATATTGCATGTATGTGCAAGCATATTAAGTCCCCTCACTTTTGTGTGTGTGTGTGTGTGTGTGTGTGTGTGTGTGTGTGCTGCCAAAGTGAGCACAAAGTCTCCTCACTCTTTTGACTCTTATTCTAAGGGCACTGTAACTAACCACTTATAGAATGAATCCTATGAGGACAAATTCTCCAATAAAGCAAAAGTTGATGGAACGCTCACCTTTTTTCCCTCTCTGCCTAGTGCTTTGCTTCCCCTATAAAGAAATAAGTGGGAGGGAAATATATATCGAGCACCCTGCAATGGGCTGGAACATTCAGCTCTTCTATGACGATTTAGCTCAACAAGCCAAATTACGATCCAACAGGAGCAGGAACATATTATTATCTTTGTTTCCTTTTTTGGACCTTTCGCTTAGGGTATAAGATGCTGTAAAGTAATATATAGCTGCCTCCATGGGGCTATCGCAGAGACCTGCTATTTTAAACCACCTAATTGGGTTTGTCATCTTTGTTAGTAAGATCTGGAAGGTGGGAAGTTTAAGAGGAGACGGAAGACACTTAATTGGTGCTGTGTTCTATATATCTTTATGTAACTGCAGGCTCTTGAAAAAGGGGGAAAATCTTATATAAAGTACTTGAGGAAGTCTAATTGAGGGAGGATGCAGGCAAATGCTCCAATGGCACACAAATTCTGCTAGGAGTGTCACTGACGTGGCCATGACCATGAACGAAAACCTTTTTCTAACAGGCTCATGTGGTCTCATGTTCTTGATGAGTCACAGTCCTCAAATGAGTGAAGTTTTTGCTATAACAAGGTTAAATAAACCCTCGCAAAATAGCACAATCAGAGCAGAGAAAATTTCCCAAAGTGTGAAAAATGCAAAAAGTGGAAAAAAAAAAAAAAAAAAAAAACCAAAAACCATCTGCATTCAGAGCTTAAGCTTGAAAATTCTGTAAAAGCCCAATGTTGTATGTATCTGGAAGCATCTCTGACCTAAGCTTTAGAAATTGCTTATTCCCCTTAGGTGCTTTGTCTCTAATGAATTATTGAACGTCTGTTGGGAGCCTTGTTTTAAAAAAGCAGTCTGTGCTATTTCTCTCTTGTGTATTAATCTGTAGACACCAGGAGCTCATGGTGTCATCACCGAAGCCAAGTAGCTCATGGGTGGCCCTGTTGGTAGGTCTCTGCAGGTGTGGCACCTCAGGCACTGGGTTCAGCCCAGGCACTGGGACAGCCTCCGCCCAGCCTGGGGCTGCTGCCGCCCAGAGCTCACTGCAGTAGAGACTGCAGCAGCGGCCTGGCACGCCCTGTTAAAGTCGCAGTGCTGAATTCCCTCCAGCCAAACTCCATCTTTGGCTGTGCCTGGGGAGGCTCTGGCACCATGGGAAGAAGGGCTGGTTTTCAGTAAGGGGTACCCTTAAATCTCAGGAGGATTCCAACCTCTAGGGCTGTAAAGCGTACAGGGCAGAAAGATGGTATTTTTAGGTTACATTTCTTCTTGGAATTCTTAGATTTGTGACTGCTGAAAACTCCGTCTTATTTCCAAGGGGAAATGCCTTTCAGCTTTCCACCTGCATATTCGAGCTCATTTTAAACTTTCTGAGAATCTCTGCCAACTGCTGTATTCCCTGCGCTAGTGACCACCGGGTCCCAGTGAAGTTGTCTGTAAAAGGGATAGTGAGATCCTGGCGTTTTTGCACAACCTGCATCCTAAGAGAGGCTCGGGCAGTCCTCTTTATCCTCACAGGGCTCTTCTTCTCAGGCTGCCCTAAGCTCATCCTACCTGCTGTCTGCTTTCAGAGCATCTGGTAAACCTGTTCACAACAAAGCAGCGGGAACTTGAGTTATTCTTCCTGGGGGTACTTCTATTGAAAAAGACACAAAAACCTGGAAACCGTTTTTCTCTCTCTCAGTAGTTAAATAAAGATGGTCTATTTATGCAGTGGAATTTGATAGAAGCAGGTCTATGTTTGCTGATGTGGAATGTTTACAAGAAGCAGGGAGCCAAGCAGGACCGCAGCTGGTGTTACACGCGTAGTCTAAGCAGATATGCTTTTGTGGACATTGGGTAGGTGGGAAAGGCAGGTGTCAAACCTTACAGAGATTCAACAAGACAGAGGGAAGAGCATACATATTCAGGGTGAAAAGTGGAAAGACAGCCCGGCACATTGGGAAACAGCAGAAACTTTGGTGCAGAAGGAGGTTAGGGAGGGCACAGGTGGTGGCATGGAGGCGAGGCTTTGCAGGGTCTGAGTCTGAGGCTTGCAGGGTCTGGGTTTGAGGCTTTACAGGGTCTGGGTCTGAAGGCATTGAGCTCCTCCTGGTGGAGCAGCTGCCTGCTGTTCCCTCTGAGAAGAGCAGAGAGCTTAGCTCCTGGAAGAGGGGCTAGGAAGTCACAGACCCAAAGTGGCTCAGGTTCCAGGCACTTTGATTAAGGACATGTGTTTTCTTAAAGCCCAAATACAATTAGGATGGTCAATAAACCTCTGTCCAGAGCCGTGTGGTCAGAACTAAAGGAAACATTAAACTGAGTAAGATGCTGTTACTGCCTTCCAGCCAGACAGATCCACAATAATGGCCAGCACTTATGTAGTGCTGACTGTGCGGCTAGACCTGTTTTAAGGATGAAATTAACTCATATATTAGTATATTACCTCATTAAATCCTCATAATAGCCACATATAAAATGGATTAGTATTATTCCCATTTTGCAGATGAGGTGAATGAAGCACAGAGAGGTTAAGTAATTTGCTCAAGGTCACACAGCTAGCAAGTGCCAAATTGGGATTCAAACTCAGGGAATCTGGCACCAGACTAGAATCTACTTAACCGCTATGGAATCCTGTCTCCATATGAATAAATAGACTTTGATATGGAAGAGAGTAAATGCCAGGAGAAATTAAAGTCCTATGAGAAGCCAAGGAGGAGAGAAATTACGTCCAACTGAAGAAGATTTTTTTAAAGTTAGCATTTGAAATGTTTCCCAAAGAATAAAAGGCCTTTCTGCAAGCAAGTTCAAGGGAGGATATTCCAAATGGAGGTAAATAATGTATGCAAATGAATCCTCCTGCTATCCTCAGATATTACCATCTAAGTCTGATTTGTTTGCTATGAGAGTACTGATTTTTTTCTATTCCCTTTTTAATTATTATTTTTAATTTTTTATTCATGTACTTCCCGGGAACTGGATCCTCTTCCCTTTTTATCTCATTCATTCATTCATTCATTCATTCATTCATTCATTCATTGTCTTCATTCATTCATACAATATATTTGAGCGTTTACCATGTGCCAAGTATTCCCCTGGGCTGGACATTCACAATGCAAGGAGAGCCTTTACCTACATTTTCCCCTGAAAACAAAAATAAATACTTCAGTGTTTCCTCCCC
Source organism: Chlorocebus sabaeus (assembly GCF_047675955.1). Lineage (NCBI taxonomy): Eukaryota > Metazoa > Chordata > Mammalia > Primates > Cercopithecidae > Chlorocebus > Chlorocebus sabaeus. Next base: position 24,658,905 of record NC_132911.1, on the reverse strand, counting down.
AGTTAGTGAGCATAAATGTAAACTTTCTGCAGCACCCCTTGCCCCTGACTTTAGTAAGGAGGGCTTCAAAGTTGACAAGAAGAAACAAAAAAGCTGAATTTAGGAGAGAAAAAGGGAAGGACAGAAAGCATTCCTGACTTGGCTATGTTGGCTTTCAATTCCCTTGCAGTGCCAAGAAGCTGGGAGATTAGAGATCGCTTCAGGGGACCCTTGTCACTGAGTACCTGGGAGAGGAATGCTGATTTTTTTTTTTTTTTTTAATGCAGTTACCGAGAATGAGAGTGTAGCTCTGCATGTATTCACTGTGTGGCCTGGGCAAGCACGAAGCCCCTGGATGCCTCGGTTAACTCATCTGTAAAATGAAGTTTATGATAACACATACGCTGACAGCACTGTTTGCCGAACCAAATAAGACAATACCCATAAAGCGCTTGCACAGTGCCCAGCATGGGGCGATTTGATAGAAGAGAGGCCAGAGAGGCTCCTGCAAGGGAGAGGTGAAGGATGCTGAGTTCAACTTTCACTTCACTGACTACATAGTTTTGCCAGCTGGGCTCCACATATAACCACAGTGTGCTCCAATAAGAAGACACTATGAGACGGGGCAGGTGCACTGGGCTTCTGACCCCCTGCCCTGCTGTGTGAGTTTAGCCAGTCCCCTAATTTCTCTGAGCCCAGTTCCCTCTCATGCAAAAACAAGGGTAATAATACTCCTCTGGCCAAATAATTGTGAGGACTTAAATGAGAAACATGCACACATGTGCTAGCAGTTGCCAGGCACCCAAGAAGAATTCAATTCATACCAGTCCTCTTCCTTTCTGACCCCAGACCAGGGCCATAAAGAGGGTGGAAGCGGTCACTCGCCTAGAATCTTCTTCCCAGGAGTGGGGCGGGCTTACTGCAGCAGCCCTGGGAAGTTCCAGCAGCAATCTCAGCCCTGGCGCGTTAGGACGGGCAGCCGTGGTTTCAAATACTCCTCGGATGGAGAATCGTTTTGGGGAGGAAGGGAGGCAGTCGTGGAAACCCAGAAAAGCACTTTTTGAAGAGTGTGGGGGCTGAGGAAGGGTGTAGTCACTGCAGTTGTCTGCGTCAGGAGCATCGGCAGGGAGGAGGGGCCGCACTGGCTGGGCATCAGCTTACAGCAAGTGCAGAAGACTGGCCTGTGACCCATCTGGAGAGGAGATTGCAGGCCCCTGCTGTCAGGGGAAGAAAGGCCTTAGGAAAGTACAAGAAAGAGCCACCTAGGAAGGGGAAGATGCATTCAGAAGGCAGAGGGACAGCACATTTGCCCCTTGAGGAAAGAGAAAAGCGCGCCTGGGTATGAATATAACATTCTGCAGAGAGGTGAAAACCTTTTAGGTGCAGATGGGCGTGGTGTCGGGTTCCAATTCAGCTTCTTACCAGCCCCGTAACCTTGGACAGTTCTCTTTACTGCTCTGAGCTTGCATAAAATGAGGATCACACCCAGTCTAGCAGTTGATAAGTTTTTTTTTTTTTTTTTTTTTTTTTTTTTTTTTTAGGGGATGAAATGAAATAACCTGCACTCAAGTTTCTGTTACGGTTACAGGTGCTACAATGCTTGACATGTAGTAGTCACTCAATAAATGAGAGTTACCAGTAGAAGGGTTGTTATTTCTACTATTAGACTTTCAGTACTAGTGCACCTCCATTTACTATAATTACCTGCTTTTCTCAGGCTATGAATTCTTAGAGGATAGGGAACGTATGTGATAGAAGCACAAACAGATATTTTGATTGCTGAATAAAGGAAGAGATTGGTTCTCAAAAAGCATGGTAGGCTGGGTTTAGTGGTTCACGCCTGTAATCCAAATACTTTGGGAGGCTGAGACAGGAGGATTGCTTGAAGCCAGGAGTTCAAGACCAGCATGGGCAATATAAAAAATAAAAAGAATTAACTGGGTGTGGTGGTGCATGCCTGTGATCCCAGCTACTTGAGAGGCTGAGGTGGGATAATTGCTTGAGCTCAGGAGGTTGAGGCTGCAGCGCACCATGATTGTGCCACTGCATTCCAGCCTGGGTGATAGAATGAGACTCTGTCTCAAAAAAAAAAAAAAAAAAAAAAAAAAAGCATAGTAGGTGATGGGGGTATATATATATGTATATATATTTTAGAAGTGTGTTTTAATTAGCCTGTGCTAGACAGTAGTATAGTTCTTGCCTTCAGGTAGCTCATAACTTTGTTGGGGGTGAAAGAGTTTTCACCCCCAACAAATGAACAAAGAGGTACACATGCCATATTATATTTTCATTAATAAATTGAATATATTTAATTGATTAATGTGTGCATACAAAATATACAGTATCAAATATATGTACCAAGTGTATCAATATACACTACAGGATAGATGTGTGTTGTGTGTGCATGTGGGGCTCTTGGAGGATGAGAGATCGTAGAGCTATTTGGATAAAATTAGCTGCAAAGGCTTATGAACAAGATAGGAGAATGAGGAAGGCTTGGAGAGGAAAGGATTTTCAACAACAAATGAGGACAAAGGGCAAGAAGATGGGAAGGATCAGGGTGGGGAAAACCAGGGGTGGTGAGAAGACTGGCTAGGTTGAAGGTGGAATTCTGTGCTGTCTCAAGGTCACATGGGACCCTGAATGGCAGAGTGAGAATTCTTATGCTTTTCTTACATATGTCCTTAAGCCAAGGGTGGCATGATGACAATGATGCTTTTAGCTGATTAATCTGGTACTGTAGTGCAGGAGCTATTAAAAAGGAAAAGAAGTCCTATCTGTTAGAAAGTTATTGCTGCAGACACGTGAGTCCTAAATGCAACTGTGCTTATGTTCAATGTCAATCAGCTTTCTGACCCTTTACTGTGTTCCCGGAACTACAGTGGGTGGCTTTTAAACCTCATGTAGGATTTTTTCCAGGTGTCAAAAAATCTGTGCAAGGATGAATATTTACCCCTCTTTTACATGTAAGGAAGTTCTGGCTCAGAGAGGCTGTGTAATTTGTGAAACTTCTAACAGCTTGCAAATGACAGACGGTAGATTGGAAGTTGGGTCCTTTCATTTCCGACCCAGTGTATTCTATTTTATACAATAGTTGACTTTCTTATTCGAGGACTCTGTGGCAGGTGATGCGTGGTGGAACTCATAAAAAAGAAAAAAATAATAATCATTTTGAGGATCAAGAAAGGGTATCAGGAACTTGATGTCCAGACTGAACTGGAAGAGGCAAAGATTTCCATTGAATCTTGGGGAGAAAGTGGGCTTAAAAGAAAATATTAGTTTATTTATTTATCTATTTATATTATATTGTGTTATATTATATTATAGTTTTTTAGAGACAGGGTCTCGCTCTGTCACCCAGGCTGGGGCGCAATGATTTGATCAGAGCTCACTTAAGCCTCTAACCCCTGAGCTCAAGTGATCCTCCTGCATTGGCCTCCCAAAACACTAGGACTACAGGTGTAAGCCACTGTGCCCAGCCTTAAAATGTATTTTTAATCAAATACAAATGATTTGGGAAGGTGGATGGGAAAAAAGACTTTTTGCTTTGGTGCACCCTTGAGAAGATGTCCTGAAGATAAAATTTGAGAAAGAATTAGCAACTCTGAGGTAACCCACTGGAATTGCATGGTGGTGGGTTTTTGTTGTTGTTGTTGTTTGTTTGTTTGTTTGTTTGAGATAGGATCTTGCTCTGTTGCCCGTGCTGGAGTACAGTGGCATAACCATAGCTCACCAAAGCCTCAAACTTCCGGGCTCAAGCAATCTTCTTGCCTCAGACACCTGAGTAGCTGGGACTACAGGTATGTGCCACCATGCCTGGCTAAATTTTGTATTTTCTGTAGAGAGGAGTCTTGTTTTGCTGCATAGGCTGGTCTTGAACTCCTAAGTGATCCTCTTGTTGTGGCCTCCCAAAGGGCTGGGATTACAGGCATGAACCACTGTGTCCAGGCAGAATTGCATTATTAAAGAAGAAGAAGAAAAGAGCAGATAAGGAGAAAATCTAAAATGTGTTTGAATAGTAGTATTATAAGATTGGAAGTTTAAACATTTTAATGAAACAAAGTGCACTGATATACTACTATAGAAAAACATTTTTAATAAAATGATTCCATCAGAGGAAATGAGATGCTATATAAGAAGCTGTAGTATATTAACTAGTTTCTTCCTCAGAAAAAATATAACATAAATACTTATTTACTACTTAAAACCTTTAGTTTTGGATCCATAATAGGGTAAAAATTTTTTACCATATGATATAAATAAATTATAGAATAACCTTCAAATCCTGTTTCTTTAGAATTTAAATGGGCTAGAATTTAAATAAATTCTTATTTTAGGCCCAAAACCCTCAAAGTAGAAAGATTGATGCTGGGAGAGCAATTGAAATGTCCTGTCTCTTGAAGTATAGGATTTTGTGTCAAATGAGGCTGATGAATGTGGTCAGCTGAATCTGAACACTGAGGTTATAATTTAGTGTTCCCTAAAGTCAATAAAAACTAGAATTGCCAGAGATTTTTGGACTCATATAAGTGTACTCTGCTTTACAATTGCAAGAAAAACAAAAATGGACAAACCAGACATAATTAAACTAAAAAGCTTCTGCACAGCAAAAGAAGCTATCAACAGAGTAAACAGACAACCTACAGAATGGCAGAAAATATTTGCAAACTATGCACCTGGCAAAGCTCTCACATCCAGAACCTATAAGGAACTTAAATTAACAAGGAAAAAATAAACAACCCCATTTAAAAATGGGCCAAGGACATGAACAGACACTTCTCAATAGAAGACATATAAACCAGTCAACAAACAGATTTTTTAAATGCTCAGCATCACTAATCATCAGAGAAATGCAAATCAAATCCACAGTGAGATACCATCTTGCACCAGTCAGAATGGCTATTACTAAAAAGTCAAAAAATAACAGATGTTGGCGAGGTTGTGGAGAAAAGGGAATGCTTATACACTGTTGGCAGGAATATAAAATAGTTCAGCCACTGTGGAAAGCAGTCTGGAGATTTCTCAAAGAACTTAGAACTACCACTTGACCCAACAATCCCATTACTGGAAAGGAAAATAAATTGTTCTACTTAAAAAAAAACACATACACTCATATGTTCATCCCAGTCCATCACAATTGCAAAGACGTGGAATCAGCCCAGGTGATCGTTAATGGTAGACCACATGGAGAAATGTAGCACATATACACCATGGAATATTATGTGGCCATAAAAAAGAACAAAATCATGCCTCACGGATGGAGCTGGAGGCCATAATCCTAAGCAAACTAACACAGGCATAGAAAACCAAGCACCACATGTTCTTGCTTATAAGTGGAGCTAAACATTGAGTACACATGGACACAAAGAGGAGAACTATAGGCACTGGGGCTTCCACCAGGGCCTCTACCCTCACGTACGGTGGGAGGAGATTGAGGGTTGAAAAACTACCTGTTGGGTACTCTGTTCCCTACCTGGGTGACAAAATCATTTGTACACCAACCCCTAGCAACATGCAATTTACCCACGTAACAAAACTGCACGTGTACCCCCTGAACCTAAAAAAAAGTTGAAAAAAAAAAGTCCTCTGTTTTATCCTCCAAATTTAATTGATCGGAGAACTAAATATTTATTGATTCTCTGGGAAGTATATTATGTTTAGGTGGAATGCATGAGGTTTGCACCAGTCTTCAAGATTAACAATTAGGGAGAAAGCCTCAAGAGTAAACAAGTCTCAGGTGACAGAGGGAGGGGCTCTGACGTCCAGGCCCACACCCACTCCCTATAAAGTTCAGCATTTGCAACTTGGAGGATCAGGATTTGATTATCATTAAGGAAACTGGAAGTTACCAAGGTACATATGCAATACCAATTAGTATGATCAGTATGTTTTAAAAAGTCAACACTGTACAAGCCCTGTCCTCCCGTCCCCACCTACCAAACAGGACAGTGTTGAGCCACATCTGGAGGATCTCAGGTGCTTCTCTTCGCCAGAAAGGTACCTGCCTCCTATCCCAGCCTGGGAAGGAAGGTTCAGAGCTTATCTCTGCAGCTTCTGTTTGTCCTGCAGCCCAGATTTTATGCAATTCTTGACCTGACTAAACTAAGCCATTTGGCTTTCCTGGGTTTCCATGAAATTTCTCTATCACGTGAACTATGAGCTTTCCCCATCATGTGACCTATGAGATGTAAGTGGCTTGAAACTGAAGAGGCTAATGGTAATAGACAGAAAGCTGAGGGAGTCCTTACCCTGTGCTATTCTTTCCCTTTCTAGGTCTGATAGGAGGCAAGTTAAGTTCATTTTCTGGCATCAAGGGGTCAGGGGAGAATGGGAGATGGATTGACCTGAAGGACCTGGTCCATGCAGCAGAATGCATTTGTGGGCATCTATCAGACACAGAGTACGTGCCAGGCATTGACCATGTAACATCTGGTTTGGTTTGGTGCTTGCAATATCCCTAGGTGATGAGGTCAAAAGGGACAGTGATCACCTGTTTCTTATCCGTACTCCAAATGCCTGCCACTCAGAGAAGACTCATAATAAACATTTGTTGAAGGAAAAGTGAATATGAATATGGGAAGATGGTTTTTATCCTAGTATTTTTAGGCAATAAAATGGAGTTTCAGAGAGGTTTAAGTAATTTGCTAATAACTTGTTAACAGTGGCCCGGCTGGGAGCAGCGGCTCACGCCTGTAATCCCAGCACTTCAGGAGGCTGTGGCGGGTGAATCACCTGAGGTCGGGAGTTCGAGACCAGCCTGACCAACATGGTGAAACCCCGTCTCTACTAAAAATACAAAATTAGCTGGGCATGGTGGCACATGCCTGTAATCCCAGCTACTCAGGAGTCTGAGGCAGGAGAATCGCTTGAACCCAGGAGGTAGAGGTTGCAGTGAGCCGAGATCATGACACTGCACTCCAGTCTGGGCAACAAATAGCAAAAGTCCGTCTCAAAAAAAGAAAAACGAAAAACAAAAAAACAACAACAAAAAAACAGTGGCCTATCTGGGTTTCAGTCCAGTCATTTGACTCCCAGGCTGGTGCCTTTCCACTGCAGTGTGATGCATTTTCATGTTACCAGTGAACCCTTGCAGGCCGATTTTCTCACTGAGTTAGCTTCTAAGATTCAGGCTAACCCTTCAGTGCACCAGAGAGCATTCATCCAGAGGACAGATACAAGGTAAATGCAGTGATGATAAAGTGGAACTCCCGAAACCTGGATGAATTTAGGGAAAAAGAATTACCACCATTGACTAAGAGCCTACTATGTTTCAACCACTTTGAGGACCATTTTACATGTAGCAGGACGAGCAGCAGACAAAACTCCTCAGACACTGAGTTAAAGAAGGAAGTGGTTTATTTGGCCAGGAGCATCGGTAAGATTTCTGTCTCAACAGCCGAGCTCCCTGAGTGAGCAATTCCTGTCCCTTTTAAGGGCTCACAACTCTAAGGGGGTGGAGCAAGCAGGGGGTATGTGACTGGGGGCTGTTTGCACTGGTAATTAGATTGGAACAAAACAAGATAGGGATTTTCACAGTGCATTTCTATACAATGTCTGTAATCTATAGATAACAGAACCAATTAGGTCAGGGGTCGGTCTTTAACTACCAGGCCCAGGGTGCACCGTCTGCCTGTGGATTTCATTTCTGCCTTTTAGTTTTTACTTCTTCTTCTTTGGAGGCAGAAATTGGGCATAAGACAATACGAGGGCTGGTCTCCTCCCTTATACATGGATGTTCTTTTTTTGAGACAGAGTCTCGCTCTGTCGCCCAAGCGGGAGTGCAGTGGCGTAATCTCGGCTCACTGCAAGCTCCGCCTCCTGGGTTCACACCATTCTCCTGCCTCAGCCTCCCGAGTAGCTGGGACTACAGGCGCCCGCCACCACGCCCGGCTACTTTTTTGTGTTTTTAGTAGAGACGGGGTTTCACCGTGTTGGCCAGGATGGCCTCGATCTCCTGACTTTGAGATCCGCCTGCCTCAGCCTCCCAAAGTGCTGGGATTACAGGCGTGAGCCACCGTGCCCGGCCTACATGGATGTTCTTATTGAATCCCAACAACTACCCTTACTGTTCCCATTTTACAATGGAGGAAACAATGAAGCACTTTGTAGTTGGGTGACTTGCCCAAGGTTTGACAGCTGGTCAGTGACAGAGTTGAGATTGGAACTCTGGTCTGTCTGACTCTAAAGACCTGTGCTATTCCCAAAACAACAAGGTATGAAGGCATTCAGAGAGAGTATCTAAGCTTTGGTTTTGATGGAAAGACACCATTCAACTCAATCCAACAAATACTTAACATCTAGTGACAGTAGATTAGACAGTAAAAACTTTGAAGGCAAACTGCTTTTAGGGATCTTATAAGGTGGAGATATGACAGGGTATGGCCTAGGATAGGTGTTCAATAAATATGAGTTTGGTGAAGGAACAAATAATGAATGAATGATATAGCTGACTGTAACTTAGAAGAAGTTCTATTAGAAAATAGCAGCTCAAAATTCACGAGAGGACATGCATTGTAGCTCTAAGATTATGTAACTCGAAGGGATATTAAAGATCATGATGTCTAATCCTTTATTTGTTAGATGAGGAAACTGAGGCTCACAAACATGAAATATTTTGCCCAAGGTTTTATAGTCAGCTAACAGCAGAGTGTGGACTAACACAGTCTTCTGACTAATTTGAAGCTCTACGATTTGAGTTCTTCCACTTCCCACCTTTCACCATGCCCAAATTGCATTTCCGTCTTCCCTCTGCATGTAACCATGAAAGAGTTATTGTCATGTCCTTCCTTAGATAGAATCTCTTTATTTTCTTGGACCTCAGGGGAATGCACACATTAGCCGACAGGAATTGACTACCTATCAATCATGAAGAGAAGGTTCTTTTGAAGAAATGAGTCATTTCTGGGGATTGAACTTTTAATACATGAAAGTTCGTTGATTTGCTATTGTGATTCTCGTGGCATCTCTGAACATGTGCATACATGTGTAAGAACACACATACACAATACCCAACAGTGCATCTGTACTAAAAACCAGAGGCATTGGAGAGACGGGATTCTACTGCAGCAGCATTGAGAACACTGTTCAGGCAAACAGCTGACTCACTGAATTCTCTATTGTTCTTTCCATTCCTTCCTTTCTTATCACTCTTTCCCCACAGATGGTACCCTCTCCTCATGTGTCACTTTCTACTTACACTAATTAAGATTCTATTATTGAAGGTGGCCAGGAGTGGCGTTTCAATAACATAACAATCTCCAATAATTTTTAATATCTACTGCCTGACAGCGCAGCGTGCTCAACATCATAGTATTATTTTTTCTAAGTATCCACAGTAAATCTTTTCTTCAAGAAAATGAGGAGTGTTTTTAGTGATTGCTACCCACTTCCCTGTTTATCATATGATCTATAAAAATGCTTCCAATGATGAAAAGCCTCAGCACCAAGTACAAACCGTTTATTAAAATAGGTTAAACATTCCAGATAAGAGAGCTGTCATAACCCATGCAAAAAAGCCAAAGCTGTCAGATGCAAGGTTGTAAAAGAATCGCATTTTGATTTCAATTCTTTAGTAGTGAGCACTTTTACAAAAGAGCAGTTTCTAGGTTATACTTATATGCCATTTAGCAAATATTTACTGATAGCTGGTTTTGTGGTTTTACATCTTATTGTTTACTGAGAGAAGACTCTTGAACAAATAATTTCAATGTCATGGGTTAGGTCCTTGGACATAGACACAACACAACATGTTTCTCAAGTTAGCCAGGCAGACTGGGGAAGGCAGGGGCTTTGTGGTGCTGTGATTCCTTCATGGAAAATGTCCACCTCCAGGAAACAGAGAGAGCACAGTTCAGCTTATAGATGTTTGAACAGGGTTCTCCTTTCTAGCCTTTAGGAATGAGCAGGGGTAGCCCCCCCTCTCACTGCATCAGTGGACACAAGACCAACCCTTGGGTCTGCTGTCTCACTTTCAGATTCCCCATTCAAAAAATGAGAACCAAAGTCATTGTTCTGTCTACTCCATCTGAATAAAAGGAAATACTACAGTGGCATTCAGGAAAAAGATAACCACAAAAAACACCTCTATCAGGTGAGGCCCTCTAGACACGGCGCTTCCTCCTAGCCACTCACACCATCCCGTATGGGTAACTCTAGTTCATTTGAAAACCCCTAGCAAAAAAGACTTAGCAACTCCTTTCACAAGGGGCAGGATGCAGCCCAGTACAGAGAAGGTGAGTGCTGGCAGTGGCATCAGGGCCACTGATGAAGCCACATGACTCAACCAGAGAGGGCACTCAGTTCTGCATGCAGACAAAGTTTCTAGGAGGAGAACTTACAACAAGCTGGGGAATGCTGTGCTTCAGAGTAATAGAGGCAATTAATTTGTGCAAGTTCATTAGCCTAATTCTGCCCGGAGATATTGATCACGTGAGATTGGTACCCCACTACTGGAGGTGTTTCATTACCTTCACTTAGGATGGTCAGAAACATGAAAGAAAAATATAAGCTCCACCGAAAAGAAACTCATTTCTGGGCCAGAGGCATCAGGCACGGGAAGTGACCTGTGTTTAACGTTGAACTGGCCAGCAAGACAGGCATTTGCTTCATCCTATCAGGGACTGCAATTTACCATGCTCTGAACAAAGAGGCTTTTGACTGCCCGGGTAAGAAGAGAACTTGATGGGCTTTTACAGAAAGCTTCCTAACTTCATGGCCTGTAAATGCTTTCAGGCCATTGCATGTTTTCTCCAGAGAGCCCTACAAATCCATCATCCGTCTCCTTTCCTTTCTTCTTTACAAAGAAATAATCTAATAACGGACCTCCTGTTAAGCCCACATACTGTTAATCACATGTGAGGAGGTGACCAATTGGCCTGGATTAACATAATTAATCTTTAAATCATACATATTCAGTAGGCTCTAAAAAGCATCTGGGTACCTCTTTAAAAATTATTAGTGAGATGATCAAATTAATACCAGCATAATAAATTAGAACTGCAGCTGCTTACTTTGAGAGAGGGTTATTCTCCTTAAAAGCAATGTTTGTAAAAGACAGTAAATCCCACTAGACCTAAGGAAGAAACATATTCTTTGGTGGAATTAATTGCCAAGAATAACATATTTGCTGGAGATTAGAGTCCCCTGTTGGGGTTTCCAGATTCAACTGAGCACAGAGAGAAGCTATCTGCATTTGTAACTGGTAAACCTTCCAAAGAGCTTATCTGGGGACAGATGAATAAACTATAGGCATCTATAGTTGAATGTTCAGTTTCGGCTGATTCATCCCTACTAATCAAATTACCTAGAGTTACTTAGCTTTATGCTGTTTAGACCCAGGCTTATTAACATCAACGGGTCTTTCACAAATTCTGCTTTATAAGTACTGAAAATAAAGGAATGTGTGTGGGGGGATGGTAATTGATCATAAAGCTTAAGCTTGCAGGAACCCAAAGCAAAAGGCTCGGACTAGAAGTACAATCTGATATCTTATGAATTTGTAGCCTTTTATCCATCCTCATAGCCGTAGGGTTTGAAGTTAAGGGCAAGCAGAAATATGCCCATGAACATTCACCTTTGTTTTCACTAATTATTGTCTGCTGAGAACAAGACATTGGGTGATGTCTGCAATTAGCTAAAAGCTCCTATGGTCTGTCACCTTCTTCAAGCCAAAGTCAATTCCTCTTAACAAATTGAAATTTCAAAGTGGCTACTGCAGCATGTGAGACCCAGTCTGCAGGAGATCTGATACTGAATGCTAATGGCATGCAGCAAAACACTGCAGCAGGGCGGAGGTTGTCAGGCAGAAGCAGGGAGAGATGATGCTGTAACAGGGGCTTTTGTTCAGAATGCAATTCAGAAGAGCCCTGCCTCGGAAGTTAATTCATCCATACGTCAAGGTAAATCATTTCTATTATTAAGCAGCACTCACCCCAGGTTGCTATTTACAGAGGATTCTTAAGTCTAAGAGAAACTGTTAAATAAAGCTTCATCCCAGTCCTGATCTATACATCATGCCTGTGTATTTTAACTATGTCATGTATGGATATTGAATTGTAAGTCCCTTTTTACCTGGACAATGTTACTTTTACATAGGCCAACCTTGATCTTTAGGATCAACCTAAACATCTCTTTAGATAAAGATCTTAAACTCAGAGAGCTGGCAGGGACCTTAGAGAGGTCATCCACCCACTTGAATAATAGAAACAAGAGAACAGAGGCCAAAATATATAAATGATCGGCCTAAAGCTACAAAGCTGATTGTCCCAAATGTCCCCATCTCCCAGCTCTCAGTGTAGGACTCCATCGGCTTCAGCTAGAATGAAAGGATGTGTCCCTTGGTCTCTCTGGCTTTAAGATTGACCCCACTGAGTAAAGTACAATACATGCACAGACACACATGGAAAGAAAAGGATTACATCAAATGAGGTGTTGTTTCTAGCTGGAAGTGATTTTTAACCTTTATTGTGCTATTCTTTATTTTCCAAGTGTTTGATAACGAACATATCATTTTGAGAATTTAAAAGAAAATAATAAATCACATTGAAATAAAGGCCTGTCTCAGGCATCCCTCCCACTGGGGAGCCCTCTGGCTTCTCTGCTGGCTGTACCTCCCTGCACAAAGCTTCCCTGGCACTTTGAGGGTACCATGGCCACTTGCCACAGTGTTTTATAATCCCCTATGTCTGTTTCATTAGGTCACGGGCTTCCTCTGGTGGGGGCCGTAGCTCCCTAGCTTCTTTGTATACTCACAGAAGTGTCTATTTTATAGGGGGCTTAGGAAGGATGTTTGTTGAATGAGTCAGGGACAGAATTCATGAGTAAATGGCACCAGACAATGAATATCTTCATGGTGGCTTTGGGTTCAAGTTGGTTTCAATAGCATGAAAAGCTCCCCTCTTTGGAAGCTATTATCGCTGTCATCTTTCCTGGAAGGGATATACGTCCCCAGAGTCCTATTAAAGGGGACTCTCTGCCTTGCCCTTACTTTAGCTAGAAGACATTTCTCAGGGTATACTGTTCAATCCCTGAGAGGACCCTAAATGAATTCAGCTTCAGGATCTTAGAAAACTTTATTATTATTATTATTAGAGCCCCAGAATAAGATTTTCATTTGCAAATAAGCCAGACCCCAGCTATCCATAACAAATACTTCATTTCTCCTGAAGCCTGCTGAACGTTTGTAATCCCATTGCATTCTTTCTTTCTTTCTTTTTTTTTTTTTGAGTCAGAGTCTCACTCTGTTGCCCAGGCTGCAGTGCAATGGTGCAATCTCGGCTCACTGTAATTCCATGTTCAAGTGATTCTCCTGCCTCAGCCTCATGAGTAGTTGGGACTATAGGAGCACACCACCACACCCAGCTAATTTTTGTATTCTTGTTTTTTAGTAGAGACGGTTTCACCATGTTGGTCAGGCTAGTCTTGAACTCCTGACTTCAGGTGATCCACCTGCTTCAGCCTCCCAAAGTGCTGGGATTACAGTCATGAGCCACCGCACCCAGCCCCATTTCATTCTTTTACCTTCATTTGGCCCCATGGATGAAAGGAGACTAGATTCTAGAGATTTGCGTAAGTGGCAATGCCACACATAAAATGCAGGCGGCACCACCACTCGTGGGGAACATCTTGTTCCGATGCCACTCAGAACATCATTTTGTTTCTTGCAGCAATGGAAGAGCTATGCTGCCTCACATAAACTGCTGCATAATTAGAGCACCTATTACTGGACTGTGGTCTGGTCGTTTAAAAAAAAAACCCCAAAACCAAAAAACACTAACAAAACCAGTAAGGGTAGGCCAGTTTGTGATTTTAAGTTAAGTACTATAGTAAAGAATATATACCTTTCTCTCTCGCCCCTGCTAGGTGGATACTTTTTATTCTCTGCACAGCTTTGCAAGGAAAATTGCTGATTCATTCTATTATTCTTCTCACTGTCTTCAGGATGAGAAATTATAAATAATTTATATTAAGATATCAAGACAAGCAGTGGTTTTGAATTAGTTGCATTCCTGGTCTGAATTGCTTTTGTGACACTGAATTAAACTAAAAAGGCCACCAATGACTGCTGTAAGCTTTTAGTGTGGTCAGAACTAGCCAATTTGCTGCAAAGTCCTAGCGTTGAAGGTTAAATAAATATTTCAGAGTACCTCTAGCAGGATATGTGGAGCACAGACCTTTTCAAGGACTGAGACTAAAATTTAAATAGAGATTCTGTACTGGCTTTGAATAAAAAGCCTAGGTAAACCTAAGGAACCAAAGACGTGGTTGGATTGCTGGTTCCTCTGGTATTTAGGAAAGATACAAGTTTTAAATTAAAGCAGATTTTAGTCACTGATTAGAGGAATTCTTAAAGCAGTTGTCCTGTGACGTCAGTGTCATCTGAGACTTAAAGAGATCTTAGGAATTGCTGAATCACTAAAGATAGATTGATACAGGCCTGGTGAACCCCAGACTGCCAGATCCAGCATGAGAACAAAAGAGGGGAAAATAAAAGAAGACTCGGTGGGAAAGAAAATAGTGGGAAGGGAATGGAGACCCATCTTCGTGTTCCCTCTCTGTTTCTGTCCCTCCCTGTTCCTCTGTGTTGGTTTCTCTTTCTCTCTCCTGCATCTCTCTTTCTAATCCACCCACAAGTTACTCCTTATATACTCCTAATTTCACTTCTAGACTCTTTCCTTTTCATTTGCTCTTCCTGATCATTAGGCTGTTTGGCATTTGTAATATAAGATTTTGGCTTAACTAAATGTAACATGCCGAGACAATAAAGAGAAAAATGTGAAGTATTATGGATTTAGTGAATCTTCTACTCAAAGAGATAATCATTTAATGGGAGATAGAAGACGGGAAACATCAATGCTTCCACACCCCCCTCACAATCCCTCGGAAAAAGTTGCTCATTGAAGGCACCCTTTCCTGAAAAGCCTCAGAGTCTTTCTCGACCCTGCACACTTTGTAGCCACAACCAACTTCTTAGAGTTGGCACATGAGATAAAGCCACTTTGTTAACATTAATTAAATAAATTTCAGTGAAGCTGCATGGATTGATTTCAAGTGTCAGCTTCCAGACCACTCAGGGCGTCACCAGTAGCTTTCATCAAGGTAGCAGCAGTACATAAAGCAAACAATTGATTGCACCAGACAAGCACAGATTCATATTGTGATTTGCTAATTGTTGTGATTTGCTAATGTCCTGCTATTGGATTTGTTTCATAGAGCTAATTATACTTATTTGTTGGATCTCTCAAACTACTTTGTAAACAAATAAACAACACTTGTTCAATGTTTATAATTCTGCTTTTTGACTTCAACTGTTCTCCTCCAGAGTCTGAATCTCACAAGTTAGACTCCTGGCACCACCAGCTTTAGATTATTACCACATCTATAGTCCCAAATGGAAATATCTCCTCTCAGAGGGGACAGCCACTTGTGTGTGACTTCTTCATAATGTCTAAAATAAGGTGGTGTCTTAGTCCATTTAGGCTGTTTTTTTGTTTGTTTGTTTTTTTTTTTTTGGTGAGACGGAGATTTACTCTTGTTGCCCAGGCTGGGGTGCAATGGCACGATCTCGGCTCACCGCATCCTCCACCTCCCAGGTTCAAGCGATTCTCCTGCCTTAGCCCCCCAAGTAGGTGGGATTACAGGCATGTGCCACCACACCTGGCTAATTTTGTATTTTTAGTAGAGACGGGGTTTCACTGTGTTACCCCAGCTGATCTCGAACTCCTGACCTCAGGTGATCTGCCCACCTCAGCCTCCCAAAACACTGGGATTACAGGCGTGAGCCACTGTACCCGGCTGGGTTCCTTTAACAAAATACCCTAGACAGGGTCATTTGTAAGTAACAAAAGTTTATTTCTTGGCCAGGTGTGATGGCTTGCACCTGTAATTCTTGCACTTTGGGAGGCCAAGACAGGAGGATCACCTGAGTCCAGGAGTTTGAGACCAGCCTGGGCCACATGCAAAACCCATCTCTACAAAAAATACAAAAGTTAGCCAGGCAAGGTGGCCCATGCCTATAGTTCCAGCTACTCAGGAGGTTGAGGTGGGAGGATTGCTTGAGCTCAGGAAGTTGAGCTGCAGTGAGCCGTGATGGTGTCACTGCACTCCAGCCTTTCTGACAGTGTGAGACCTTGTTTCAAAAAAAAAAAAAAAAAAAAAAAATTTCTTGCAGTTCTAGAGGCAGGGCAGTCTAAGATCAAGGTGCCAGCAGATTTGGTGTCTGGTGAGGGCCCATTCGTCACAGACGGTGCCTTCTTGCTGTGTCTTCACGTGGTTCAAGAGGTGAACACACTCCCACAAGCCTCTTTTTTTTTTGACGGAGTCTCGCTCTGTCACCCAGGCTGGAGTGCAGTGGTGCTATCTCAGCTCACTGCAAGCTCTGCCTCCCGGGTTCAGGCCATTCTCCTGCCTCAGCCTCCTCAGTAGCTGGGACTACAGGCACCTGCCACCATGCCCAGCTAATTTTTTTTGTAATTTTTAGTAGAGACGGGGTTTCACCGTATTAGCCAGGATGGTCTCAATCTCCTGACCTCATGATCTGCCCATCTCAGCCTCCCAAAGTGCTGGGATTACAGGCGTGAGCCACCGCGCCTGGACCTCAAGACTCTTTTTTGAGGGCACTAATCCCCTTCATGAGGGCTCCACCCTCTTGACCTCATCACTGCATAAGTCCCCACCTCTGTTGCATTGGGGATTAGGTTTCAACATATGAATTTTGGGGGCACACAATCATTCAGACCATAGCATTGGGTCTCTGAGCTCCCATTCTCAAATCTACACTTGATTGACATGGTTTATGCTAAAGGATATGTCTGTCTCTCTTCCTGTCTCATTCTTTACTTTTAACCCTTGACATCTGGGTCCCAGTTCTGACACCCTATTATAGCAGCTCTTCTGAAGGACGCCCGTGGTGCTTTATAAATCAATCTATTCTTAACTCATAATTATCTCGAATCTTGGCTGAATCTGACACTATTGATTCTTCCTCCTTTCCCATAGCCCTTCCACACCTCTTGTTATTCCCTGTCTCTGTGAAACTCTATCCTCCTTTGGCTGTCATTACATTTCACTCTTTCAGTTTTCCTACTATTATTCTGACTGTTCCCTCAGTCCCCTGAACCGACTTTTTGCTCTTCTTTCTTTGTCTGAGGATGCTTGTTTCATTCTCACGACTTCAATTGTCATTGCTACTCTATTGACCCTAAAATGTATAAGTTGTGTTTCAAATGTATAGATACCTTCTATTCCATCACAGAGCAACATATTGAATACCTGTCTTCAGACACTCCTGTATCTCCAAGTCAGTTTTCCTATCCAAACCTTCATTTTTATCTTTAAGAGTCTATGAGTTGTTTCAGTTGCAATGTTCAAAGCACCCCAATCCAATCTGACTATACTCATTACCTTCTTCTCCCAAAAATATCCAGTCTCTTCCTTTCCACTCTGTTAGTGGCATCATCATTTTGCAAGTTACTCAGATTTAATGATGTAAAACTTCCTATGACATAAGCCTACATTTCCTTCACAGTATCTTGTATCCACTGTCCCCCAACCTATTTCCACTGACTGATTTTCAGGCCTTCTGACCACTTGGTAAAATTGCTGTAACTTTCGTGCTGCCCTAGCAGATTCTTGCTTCTTTTTCTCTCATCTGCCTAAACACATTGCTATGGTTTTAACGTGTCCCCCAGAATCCATGAGTTGGAAACTTAATCCCCAGAACAACAGTACTGGGAGGTGGGACCTAGTGGGAGATGCTTACTTAGGTCATGAGGTGCTGCCCTTATGAGTGGATTAATGCCATTATAAAAGAGGCTTATATAAGTGGGCTTGCTTCTTGAGCACCTCCTCTTCCACCTTCTCCCACATAATGATGCAGCACAAAAGCTCTCCCCAGGTGCTGGTGCCTTGATCTTGGACTTCCCAGCCTCCCAAACTGTGAGACAACAAACTTCTATTCATTATAAAGTACCCATTCTCAGGTGTTCTGTTATAGACTGAGACATGCATGTGACACCATGTTTATTCCCCGGAAAAGGACATTTAGGAGATCTGTATATATTATTGCTTTATTGTTTCATGTCAAAGTGGCACACTCTGCTGTTTAAGACCATCTGTCAACCTTTCCAACATTATTTACCACTCTCCCTCAACTTGCATCATCTGATTTTGTCAAGTGGCCTCACTGCTCCGCTCACTCTCCATGCTCAGTTCTACCTTCATGTTGTGTAATGACATCACTTTCACCTAGAGTGTCCCTTCCACTGTTGCCCATCTAGTCAAATTCTAATCATCATCTAAGGTTTTGTTCACAAGTCACTTATGAAAACTTTACTGATTATTCTCACTCTATTTATTATTGCTACTGTGCAATTAATCAATTATTCTCTGGGTTATGTTCGGTAGTCTTCTCTCTTATTTTAATTATAAATTCCTTGTTGAAGGTGTCCTTTCATCTAGTTCTTGTACTCCCCATGGAGCTCAGCATAGTCTTAGAAAATAATATGTGTTCAATAAATCCTTCACTGATTTACTACTCCTTAACTTAACAAACACTTGTTTGACTGAATAAATTGTTGGGTGAATAAATCAAAGATTGGCTGATTGATTGGTTCTGTTTATTGATTCCATTCAATATTGTGCTCAGTTTTCTGCACTCTAATTTGAGCAGTGAGGAATGCTTAATATTTTATTTCCTTCCACTTCTAAACAATTCCTGGAATGGGCTCCCATAAATAAATGGGTGGGATCAAAATATGTCTTCAATCACTTCCAGGTGCAATTATAGGGAGCAGAATTTTAGTATCTGTGTGTTAAGGACAGAGCAAGTCAAATGATTTTTGCATTGAAACATCAAAGAGACAGTATAAACCTTAATGAAAAGGTAACTTAAACTCTGGCTCTCTTCCTTGAAGTGATATATTAAACACCAAATCTTTTTTTTCTCTTTAAATTAAGAGAAGAATACTATTTCTGAAACCAGGACAAGTGGTACTGCCAATCTGGGTTCTACTTAGTACCAAATGGATTTTAGAGAGTAAGTGAAAAATGCGGTAACACTATTGTTCTTACTTTGCCTCCAAGAGCTTTGTGTCTTCCAAAATCATGCTGTCCTTTATTCAATAAAGTCTATGTGTTCCTAAATGTTCTCACCTTGTTGTTTAACCTCTCACATTGTAATGTAAGCTTTCTTATGGGCTGAATTATTTCCCTCTAAATTCACATGCTGAAGTCCTATCCCCAGTATACCTCAGAATGTGACTATATTTGGAGATAGGGACTTTACAATGGTGATTAAGTTAAAATTAGGTCTTTAGAATGGGCCCCAATTAATTCTGAGTATTCTTATAAGAAGAGGAAATTCGGACACCCAGAGAGACACTAGGGATGTGTGTGTACAGAGAAAAGACCGTGTTAAGACACAGAGAGAAGGTAACTATCTGCAGGACAAAGGGAAAATCCTAAGAAGAAACTGACCCTGCCCATACCTTCATCTTGGACTTCCAGCCTCTGAAGCTGCAAGAAAATAAGCTTTTGTTGTTTAAGGCATCCCATCTATTGTGTTTATATGGCAGCCTGAGCAGATGCATGTAAGCATGTATACCACTGTCTCCATACTGTGCTGAGAGCTCCATGAGAGTGATGATCAGATTTCATGCAGATTTGCAAATGCTTCACACAAAATTGATAATGACCGAACTTATGCAGTGTCATGGAAATGAACTTGTAGCTTGTTTGACTAATTAGAAAGCTCATTCTTGGTGTTGCCTGAATGCTGTGTGCTCAGGACTATTCTAGATATTCTGGCTGGTCCTAGGGTGAGTGAAACACAGACCCTACCTCTAAGGAAAGCACTGTGTACTGACCATTATGAAAAGCTTACAGTCTCCTAAAGATATGCTATATGTATGCTATATAAAGATATTTTTAATATACATATGTATGTATATATATCATAATGTTAGGTCAATGTGTAGTTTATAAGATGGAAAGAGGTCATCAACATTGTAGATACAACTATTATGCTAATACTGCCTCACACAACTTCACATATATAGAGAGTTTTTTTTTTTTGTTTGTTTGTTTGTTTTTGAAACAGGATCCGGATCTGTCACCCAGGCTGGAGTGCTGTGGTGCGATCTTGGCTCATTGCATCCTCTGCTTCCTGGGCTCAAGCCAACCTCCCACCTTAGCCTTCCGAGTAGTGGGACTACAGGTGCATGACGCTATGTCTTGTGAATTTTTGTATTTTTTTTGTAGAGATGGAGTCTCACCCTGTTGCCCAAGCTGGTCTCAAACTCCTGAGCTCAAGCAATCTGCTCACTTCAGCTTCCCAAAGTGTCAGGATTACAAGTGTGACCCACTGTTCCTGGCCAGGAAGCTAATTTTTATTCTCTACGAATTATACTATTGTTCCAGGGTCCTGCTTGGCCTTGTTTTCTTTTCCTTCCTTCTTTTCCTCCTCCTCCTCCTTCTCTTCTTCCTCCTCCTCCTCCTCTCTCTCCTCCTCCTCCTCCTTCTTTTTTTCTTCTTCTTCTTCTCCTCCTCCTTCTTCTTTTTCTTCCTCTTCTTCTTCAAAATTGCATTGCAAAAACCCCTACGAATCTACACTTCATCTGCCAATGTTCTCTTCAGTAAATTATTTCCAACAGAAACAGAAATGTCCAGGTTATCTCATAAAGAAAGCAGAACTCTGGAAGCCAAATAAGTGAAAACAAACATTCTTTGCATCTGCCCAGCCCAGGACTAGGAGCTATGAGACATGCTTTATTTGCATATGTGTTGCATGCTTTCTAAATATTTAAAACCCAGTGATGGAGATATTTATGAATAATGTATTTCATATATGTAATATCTGAGTCAATGATGTAGAGTAATGGTTCTGGGATCCCCAGTTCTAGAAAATGCCCATGAGTGGGATGCAATCAGTAGTTATAGCACTTCTCTAATGCAAACAGGAGCAGTGATTCCTAGCTTCACAACTTGAGAAGACAGACATGACAAGTCTTCAATAATCTTATTGAAAACAAAAAATGTCACAGGAGTATGGCGTAGATAGTGGGAGCTCTTATAATGTGATTAGATCTACACTGTTTATGTGTCATGACCCGTGTAAGTTGGGCACCATTCCATCTGGCTAAAACACGTGTTCAAAACCTGAGAGTCATGAAACTTACTTCAGTGCTGCTGGGAAAGTGCTGAAGCAACTGGTGACTGCTCTGTGAGCTCCAGAGATCTTCAGGGTAGGAAACTGGCCCTTTGGTAGGGTACTGCAAAGCGAAAACCTACCAGATCATGGTTTTAAATGCTGCAAACAGAACTAAATTTTAACCTCTCTTTCTTCTAATGTAAACCTTAACTGATATTGCCCTTAGAAGAACTATGCACATGCTAATAGCAAATAATAAGAATAAAAATCCTCTTTTACAGGGACTTTTGGGCTTGTTAGGAACCAGGGGTACTATTAAGAGATAATCCTGGTATCTCACAGATGTGAGGAAACAGAGCTAATAATAACATAACGTAAAGTAATATGCAGACATTTGAGTTGAAAGTAAAAAGATAAAAAAAGATATACCATGAAATCACCCAAAGAAAATAGAAGAAAATAATAAAGAAAAGTGCAGAAATCAGTGAAATATAAAAGTGGGAAATAATTTTTAAAAATCAACAAAAGCAGAAGTTGGTTATTTGGAAATTTTAATGAAATTGCTTAATAAAAATTTGTTAATAAATCTAACAAAAGCCCCTACTCTAGAAAAAAGAGAAAACACAAACTAGTAATATCTGGAATGAAAAATGGAACATTATTACATCCTATAGGCATTAAGTAATAAAAAATATGTAACTAATATCAATAAATTTAACAACTTAGAATACATGTAGAAATTATTTGAATAAACAACTTTCTGAAACGTATTTAAGAAGAAATAGAAAATCTGAATAGCCTTCTATCTATTAAAATTTAAAAAAAGATTAAGATTTCACAGAGAAACTCTGGGACCAAATGTCTTTACTGATGAATTACAAAAGAAAGAAAGAAAAAAAACAAAACAAACATTTGATGATGGAAAACTACCAATTTTACATAAATTATTCCAAAAAACAAGAAGAGAGAACATTTCCCAATGCATTTTATGAGGACAGCGCAACCATGATAACAAAACCTGATGAAGATTATAAAAAAGAAAATTATAGTACGGTATTCCTCATGAATATATATATGAAAACTTCTCAACTATTATTAGCAAATCAATTCCAGCAATAATATGAAAAAGATAATACATAGTGGTCAAATAGGGTTTATCTTAGAAATAGAAATTGGCTTAACATTTACAAATCAATCAATGTACTTTACCATATAAACAGAATAGAGGGGAAAACATGATTATTTCAATATATGCAGAAATATCACTTGATAAAATTCAACAACTGACCTTGGTTAAAATTCTTATGAAACATGGAATGAAAGGAGGTTTCTTCAATTTGATAAAGAATATCTGTTAAAGTTGAGTGCCGTGGCTTATGCCTGTAATCCCAGGACTTTGGGAGGCCCAGGCAGGCAGATCACCTGAGGTCAGGAGTTGGAGACCAGTCTGGCCAACATGGTGAAACCCTGCTTCTACAAAAACACAAAATTTAGCCGGGCATGGTGGCACGTGCCTGTAGTCCCAGCTACCCAAAAGGCTAAGGCACAAGAATCGCTTGAAACCAGGAGGCAGAGGTTGCAATGAGCCAAGACTGCACCATTGCATTTCAGCTTGGGCGATAGAGTGAGAGTCTACCTCAAACAAACAAACAAACAAAAAATAATCTATGAATATCTGTTAAAAACCTAATATACTTAATGGTGCAATATTAACTGCTTTCCCTAAAAGATCTGTAAAAAGAAGTGAGGTCTGCTCTTACTACTACTATTCAACATAATACTGGAAGACAAAGTAGTGGAAGTGGAAAAGTACCCCACAAGAAATAAAAGAGCCAAAAGCTGAAAAAGAAAAAGCAAAGATACCTCAATTGAGAGCTGACATGTTTCTGGGTTAGGAAATTCCAAGGAATCTATAAGCCACTTGAACCAATAAGTAAATTTAGCAAAATTGAGAAATATACATCAATATTTTAAAATTTATTATTTTTCTATATACTAACAATAAACATCAAAAAATGAGACTTAAAAAAATACAATTTACAATGGCATCAGAGAAATTCTTCTAGTATCTGGGAATAAATCTAACAAAAGATGTCTAAGACCTCTATACTGAAAAGTATGAAACATTGTTAAGAGATATTAAGGAAGATATAATAAATGGAGAGATATATCATAATCATTGACTGGAAATTTTAAATTGTTAAGATGTCAATTCTTATCAAATTGATTTATAGATGCAATGCTATTCTAATTAAAATCCCAACAAACTTTTAACATTTGTAAATCAATCAATGTACTTTACCATATAAGCAGAGTAGAGGGGAAAACATGATTATTTCAATATATGCAGAAATATCATTTGATAAAATTCAACAACTGACCTTGGTTAAAATTCTTATGAAACAAGGAATGGAAGGAAGTTTCTTTGATTTGATAAAGAATATCTGTTAAAGTTGGGTGCAGTGACTTATGCCTGTAATCCCAGGACTTTGGGAGGCCCAGGCAGCTGATCATCTGAGGTCAGGAGAAGTTTTATGGAAGTTGATGAGCTGATTCAAAAATGCAAAGGATATAGAATAGCCAGGACAGCTTGAAGAAGAAGAACACAACTGGAGGACTTATTTGTCAGATTGCAAAGGTTACTGCCATCAGTTGACTTTTGTCAAACACATAAACAATTTAATAGGGAAACAAACTTAATTTCAATAAATGACACTGTAGCTGGGTAACCATGTGAAATACCTTGACCAGTACTGCACCACGCACATAAAAGTTAGTTTGACATGGATCCTAGACCTAAAAGTAAAAGTTAAAATTGTAAAATTTTCAGAAGTGAACTTAGAGGAATATCTTCATGATCTTTGGATAGCAAAGATTATTTAAGCACAAAAAGTGCTAACGACAAAGGAAAAACAGTGATGAATTGAAATTATCTTTTTGCTGGGTTTGTACAATAACCAAAGCCATGGGCGGGCAAACTGGAAACTTCCAAAAGCCTTTTGAAAATAGATGAAATATAAACTATAGAGCAATAAAAACTTAAAGATTAATCTTGCCAGTGGCTCACGCCTGTAATCCCAACACTTTGGGAGGCCAAGGTGGGTGGATCACCTGAGTTCAGTTCAAGACCAGCCTGGCCAACATGGCAAAATCCTGTCTCTACTAAAAAATACAAAAAAAAAAAAAAAAAAAAAAAAAAAAAAAAAATTAGCTGGGTGTGGTGGGGGGGTGGAGGTATCTGTAATCCCAGCTACTTGGGAGGCTGAGGCAGAGGCAAAAGAATTGCTTGAACCTGAGAGGTGGAAGTTTCAGTGAGCCAGGATCATGCCACTGCACTCCAGACTGGACAATAGAGCAAGACTCCATCTCAAAAACAACAACAACAACAAACAAACATCTTGGAATTTAGCATTTTATTTTTTATTTTTATTTTTATTTGAGACAGTCTCACTCTGTCTCCCATGCTGGAGTGCAATGGCAGGATCTCGGCTCACTGTAAACTCTGCCTCCCAGGCTCAAGCAATTCTCCTGCCTCAGCCTCCTGGGTAGCTGGGATTACAGGAACGTGCCACCACACCTGGCTAATGTTTGTATTTTTAGTAGAGACAGGGTTTTGCCATGTTGGCGAGGCTGGTCTCAAATTCCTGGCCTCAAGGGATCTGCCCGCCTTGGCCTCCCAAAGCTCTAGGATTCCAGTTGTTAAACAGTCTCACTTGGAATTGACTACATTGTCTCTAAGGCTTCTTCCACTTTCAACAAACATGCAATCAAAGGTTTGAATTGCTAATTAATCTAATCATATTCTGACATGAAATGTCCTCTATAATCTTGTCCCAAGTCCCCTTACCATTTAAATCCTGTTTGTTTCCCAAATAACCACATCCTCATTCAAACCCTACAGCTTTTCTGAGTCCTCCTTTTACACCATCTCCTCTCATTACAAAGTTGTTTTCATGGGTATATGGTGGCAGAAACAAAACAAAACAAAAGTAAATTGTTTCCAGCTGGGTGTGGTGGCATTCAACTGTATCTCAGCACCTTGGGAGGCCAAGGCAGGAGGATCACTTCGCTAGGAGTCTAAGACCAGCCTGGGTAGGACAGCAAGACTTTGTCTCTATAAAAAATTTAAAAAAAAAACAAAAACAACAACAACAAAAAAAAACAACTAACCAACATGGAGAAATCCCATCTCTACTAAAAATACAAAATTAGCTGGGCGTGGTAGTGCACGCCTATAATCCCAGCTACTTGGGAGGCTGAGGCACGAGAATTGCTTGAACCCGGGAGGTGATGGCACCACTGCACTCCAGCCTGGGCAACAAGAGGGAAACTCCATCTAAAAAAAAAAGAATTTTTTTTTACATTAGCTGTGTGTAGTGGCACATACCTGTAGTCTTAACTACCCCAGAGGCTGTGGCAGGAGGATTGCTTGGGCTCAAGAGTTCCAGGCTACAGTGAGCTGTAATCATGTTACTGCACTCCAGCCTGAGAAACAGAGTGAGACCCTACCTCAAAAAAAAAAAAAAAAAAAAAAAAAAGTTGTTTGCATCTAGAGTGCTTTAGCTACCTGCTCTTTACATTGACCCCTACCCAGCCCTTTGCACCCATTTACTCAATAAAGATTCCCTTTACCACAATGATCACCCCTCCCCTGCATTTCTGCAGTATTTGGGATTAAAATCATTTATTTGGCAGGTATCATCTAGGGCCTTGTGTTATTGGTTATCTTTTAATATATCTGTGTTTTCTCTCCCAGCTAGAATGTAAGGAGAAATACGGCAAAACTTACAACATACACTTTCCCTGCAAAATTTCCTGCAGCATCTAGTTATGTTATTTCTAATCGAGGCTCAACAAATACTAGGTGATTAACTGATTGGTTTATACAGGTTAGGAAGGATTCCTCAGATACTACTCACATTTCGGAATAGTATCATTTTGAAAAACAAGGCATCAAATATGCACAAATACAATTCCCCAAAGGAGGGCCCATTTGCTGGCAGGAAATGTTTCCACGTAAAATCAGGAAAGTAGGAGAAGCAACCATCTCAGACCTAGGGATCTCGGATTTACAGTGATGTTGATGGATTGGAACATGTTATTAGCAAAGGCAGACTAGCTAAATCACAGACTGAGAAGGATAATAAGCTTTGGCATCTAGTATGCTTTGCTAAATTAAAGTTTAAAAAGAAAGGCATGAATAAATGAAACAGTTACTTGACAGCAGGCCTATTAAATGAAAATGAATCCATGCAAGTTCCAGAACACACATTAAGCCACTTTGGATACCACTTAATCATGAAACTAAAAATATCCTCCAAGCACTCAGCTCATTTGTGAGTTTGCTGAAAATGAATTAGACAGTATGAGAGGAAATAGTACCTGGTTGCAAAGGAAATCTGAAGCGTTTTGAAAATTCTAGTATTAATAATCTGGTAGCAGCATTAATCATAATTGTTTAGGTGGAGGCTGTGGACTCTTGGGCACTCTGATGATGTCTATTCTCTGCTTATAACATTATAATAACTTTCCATGGCCCTTGACACAATATTCAAAATCTTTCTCATTTCACAAAGCTGTGCATGAGGTGCTCCTGTCTAACTTTGCAGCTTCTTCTAACACTGGTCTCTATCACATCGGCCATTCTTGGTAGCAAGATTGTTGCCCTGGCTGTGTTTAGCTGTCCTGCTCTCAGTCTATAACTTCCTAGCACCCAGTCCCTGCATTCGGACATTCTGCTTCAGCTGTGCATTTCAGTAACAGATGCCGTCAGGATTGGTAGTCCCTCTTTCCCTATGCTCCAGCCCACTGACTTTTTGGTTTCCACATACTGCACATGATTCCCTGCCTCAAGGCCTTAGCATATGTTCTTTTGCTTTCTACCTGGAGCACTCTCCTATTTTTTGCCTAGATACTTCCTATTCAGTCGTATTACTTCCTTGGGAAGCCATGGGGGAGTTCTTTTATTACACACTCTTATAGCACTCTGTGCCTCTGTTTGACGATGCAAATCAAAATTAGAATAAATTAAGTGCACATAAATTTTCTTTTTCAGTTTAATGTCTGTCTTCCACATTAGATTTTGTTCAGGGGAATACCTTTTCCTCTGACCCTGTTTCTCTGTGCAGGTACTTCCACCAGGGTAATCCTCCTGCCTCTCTTTACACCCCTTCTCAGTAGTAATTTTTCAGCTTTGAGAGTTTGGGAGAAAGAACTGGGCATGCGTGGCTTAACCCCTTGAGAATTTCTCTTTTCTGTTGCTGGTGTGTTGGCAAGAACCACGTCCTAGATTGCTTTGCCCTGGGTGGGAGGTATATCCCTAAAGGATAGAAGGGTGACATTTGTCTAGCAGGATGTGTGACCTGGTGGTGGAACATCCAATAGGCCTGTCAATAATATTGTGGACATTTTGATGTTTGCTTCTTTGGTTGCTGTTTTATTTCTCATTTAGCACAAAGCTTGAAAGGGGAAAAAATATGTTAAAATTTTTATTAGATTATAAGTTTGTCTTATTTATCCAATGTAACCCCAGCACACAGCCCAGTTCCTACAAATAATGACTATTCCATAAATATTTATGACATGTATGAATTACTTAACCTCTCTAAGCCAGCTTCCTCAAATGTAAAATGGTGATAAAACCTAGCAATCTGGCCGTGTTTTATGGGTATCCAAGATATTATACTGAAGCACTCAGTATAGTACCTGGCATGTGGTTAAATGGATAAATATTCTGTAGCTATTATTATCTGAATGCACCAACTGAGAATGATTCCTGTTTAGAGCTATTCCCTTCCACCAGGAGTCAAGACAATAACCATATGTCATTTGTGTCTTAAGTAGACACAAATCTTTCTTAAAAATAACATAAAATTTTTGTTTCTGTTCTTGTTTTTTGAGTCGGAGTCTCACTCTGTCACCCAGGCTGGAGTGCAGTGGTGCCATCTCGGCTCCCTGCAACCTCTGCCTTCTGGGTTCAAGCGATTCTCCTGCCTCAGCCTCCTGAGTAGCTGGGATTGCAAGCATGTGCCACCATGCCTGTCTACTTTTTGTGTTTTTCATAGAGACAGGGTTTCACCATGTTGGTCAGGCTGGTCTCGAACTCCTGACCTCATGATCTGCCTGCATTGGCCTCACAAAGTGTTGGGATTACAGGCATGAGCCACTGTGCCTGGCCTAAAAATAACATAAAGTTTTAAAACCAAACACTACATAGACCAGAAAGATTATCTACAATATTGAATAAGATATAATCTATTCAATGTATGCATATAGATTTAAAGGAAATTAACAAAAATATGTAAGATATTATATTCTTGTTCTCTTGTCCTTTATTGATCTTTTCTTACTGAATTATTGAGAAAGCATTTTCAAAAGCATAGTTAGAGTACAATATCTTCTGGACTTGGTTTAAATATACGCTGTGTGATTCTGTGTGAACTGCATCATCCTTGGCATCTTGCACTGGTCTCTATCACATTGGCCATTCTTGGCAGCAAGATTGTTGCACTGGCTGTGTTTAGCTGTCCTGCTCTCAGCCTATAACTTCCTAGCACCCAGTGTCTGCATTCAGACATTCTGCTTCAGCTGTGCATTTCAGTAACAGATGCTGTCAGGAATGGTAGTGCCTCAGGATGTAGATTATAAAAGAGGAAAAGATGCATTATTATGGAGGGCTGGTGGGGCGAGGGAAAGCCTTTTTATAACTGGCTATCTGTTGGCAGTCTCATTTGAACAAATGTGGAGTGTCTCCACTTCTTATGTGACAGACTGACAATTTTATCTCATTAAAAGTTGAAGGGAAATCGGCTTACAGTTGGAATGAAGAAGGATACAAACAATCTTTGCTCCTAAGATAACAGGAAGGAAGAAAGGAAGGAAAGAAAGAAAGAAAATGAAGGAAGGAAGGAGAAAGAGAAAGAGAGGCAAAAGAAAAATCATAGTTTTCTATGAATCTAGCTAAGAGCAGTGGATGAAAAGAAGCCATGATGAGCTGATGTCCAAAGAAAATGGGCTCCTCATCAATGAGTGGAGAGGAGCAGAAGGGTCCATCCTTGCGGGTGGATGCCTAGTCTGGTGGAAATGAAAGAAACAAGTCTGCTGTGCATGGAGAGTCTGCATGGATGAGAAAGACACACAAGATTTGAATGGTAGTGAGGGCTGGTTGACTGGGTTGGACTTTGGAAGAAATCCAAATGCAAAGTCAAATGACTTGATCCAACGATCCTTTTCACTCCCCCTCCCCACCACGCACACACATGTACACACACACACAGACACAGACACTTCCATCCTGATTTTTTCAGAGAAAGCAACAGTCTGGGAGGGATGAAAAGCAGAAAGACTATATGTCCAGAATTTTGTCTAGATTCTAGGGCACTACTGGAGCTGAATTATAAACCAAAATTATCTGAAGCTGAAACCCAACCTACTCCCAGTTGAAATATCGATAGGATCCAAAAAGATTAGCCCCTGGGCAGTGGGTGCAACACTGGGGATTGGGCTAATCAGAGATTAACTCAATCTACTCAAAACCAGGGTCCAGCTCCAGTTCCAGCTCTCCAGCTGGCTCTAGGAGGAATCTGAATAATCAGCACTCTCTCCTCAACCCTCATCAGCAGCTAGAGAAAAGGACTTTCACTTGCTTGGAAATAAACAAAATATAATACTCCAGTCTCCACTCCTTTTTAAACAGGAGTATAACAAAAGGTGTTGAGTTGGGCACAATGGTGCAAGCCTGTAATTCCAGCTAATTGAGAGATTGTAGCAGGAATAAAACTGCCTTTTGCAGAGATTATGACAGTGAGAGAAGTCTAGCATGGCTTGCCCCATTTTCTTTCTAGCCTCACAGGCTGGCTGTCTTCACTCATTCCTGGGCATAGGACAGGCTAACCATGGGAGAAATTTAGTTTATGGTTTAACTTTGAAGCAAGGGTGAAAATAGTTTCTCCCTGAAACTGACTCCCTCTTTGTTTGGAAACTGAAACCACCAGAGTAAGACTAATGAAAGCCACAAGATTAGGATTATGGGAGGGACTCAAATTCTGCAAAATGTAGGTGTAGCTTGCCTTTTCATAATCATTTACTGTGCTGGAGGTCACAAGATTTGTGACTTCTCCAATTGCTCATATATAGATAACATCACTATTGTAGGACCTAAGATTGATATTTTGAGATGTTTTTCAGACTTTTGCATTCATGCAATCAACTGACTCCACCCAGACCCAGGACTGATGACTCAGTTGGTCCCATGGCCCCCACCCAGAGGTTGACTCAGTGCACAAGAACTGTTTTTCACACCCCTGTGATTTCAGTCCCACCAATCAACAGCACCCATTCCCTAGCCCCCTGCCCACCAAACCATCCTTGAAAAACTGTAAACTTTGAGGCTTTGGGAAGACAGATTTGAGTGAAAACTCCCATCCTTTAGCTTGACTGTCTTGTGGTAACTAAACTCTTCCCCTATTGCAATACTATTTTCTCAGTGAATTCGGTTTACCTGTAAAGTGGGTAAGAAGAACATATCAGGCAATTACAGGAGGATTGCTTGAGCCCAGGAGTTTGAAGTTCAAATCTGGCCAGGGCAACATAGTGAGACCTTATCTCTAAATATGTGTGTGTGTGTGTGTGTGTGTGTGTATGTGTGTATATATATATACATACACATACATGCAAAGAAGCAGGAAAATGTGACCTTCCATTATATGACCTTCCATTAGAGCAAAGCAAATCCAGTTACTAGAGTTAGAGGACAATGACTTTAAATAATAAAACACGTATTAAAAAATGTTCAGGAATTTATAGGAAAAGATAGACGTAATATGTAAAGACATGAGGCACTTCAGGAGAGAAATCAACACTTTAACAAAAGAACAATATGTAAATTCTAGAATTAAAAAATACAATATCTGACATTTAAAAAATCATTGAATGGGCTCAATAACCAACTGTATGCCACTGCGGAACAAAGCACTGAACTTGAGGAAAGGTCAATGGAAATTACTCAAACTGAAGGAGAAAAGAAAAACAGATGGGAAAAAAATGAACGGAATGTCAGGACCTGTGGGATATTATCATGTGGTCTAACCTACATGTAGTTGAAATCACAGGAAAGATGAGAAAGAATGAAATGAGAGAAATCTTTTGAAGAAGTAAGAGTCACAATTTTTCCAAATTTGGTGAAAAATATCAACTCAAAGTCCCAAGGAGCTCAGAAAGCCCCAAGCAAAATCAACACAAACATATCTGCACAAAGGCATGTTAAATCTGTGGTTCAGCCCAACTCTACTGAGCTCTAGCAGAAATCTGAATGACTTGTAACCCCCACCTCAACCTTACCAGCAGGCAGAGAAAAGGACTTTCACTCTCAGAAATAAACAGCACATAAATATCATATCCAGTTATTGTCCTAGTTTTCAAACTCGTAAAAATCAAAGATCAAATCTTAAAACACCCAGAGGAGGTAAAGGACTAGAGAGATGGTTATTCTGGTCCTAAATGCGACAAAAATAAAACTTTTTCCCAAAGTAGAAGTGGTGGAAGTTTGAGCAAAAATGATTATACAATTTTGGAGTTCACGAGGGAAAGACAGGCTGATGTGTTTCCATCATTTTTAGAACGTCGGATTGAAAACTGAATTTTTTTGGCATAATTTTGTGGCATAAAACTCTGAAAGGGAATGTAACACATAAAGCTTTCACACATATAATTCTGAATGTGCACTTGTGAGAGATTCCAAAGAGGAAGGGTGTGTTTTGAAGTGATAATGGAAGCCCACAAAGGTAGAAGAACATCCAATTAAGTGAAATGAATCCAAGTCTTTGTGCTGAGAAGTACTGTTTTCCAAAGTACTGAGATATCTTGAAAATGAAGTTTACAAACTGCTGCCCTGAGGAATATATGTGAATATATGTACATTACTTTTTTTTTTTTATTAGTCTTGGAATCAGAAGAGGTACCAGAATACTCGAGATGGGCACAATTGGTTCTGTTTTCGAAATAGTAAAGGAGGTGCATTCTTAAAATGCTAGGCTAGTAGTTTTGGCATGGACTCTGCCCATGGTTCTGGATCGTGAGATCAATTAACAAATAATTTGTTTAATTAGTGGCTGAAGTGTTTAGCTAAAATCACATAATGCCAAGTTAACATTCCTTTTCTGAACAGAGTAACCAGACTAAACAGTTTGGAGCAAAACTGTTTCCATAGTACATCTGGGATTCAGCCAAGTATGTGATAAAAGCTTTCATGAGATCTTTGTGGAAAAGTTAGAGAAATGTATAAATGAATAGGTTGATTAATAACTGGTTATAGGGCCATTTTCAGAATGTTGCTGACACATGGATTGATGTTAATCAGCATGTAAAGACGTCTCTATTACTCCCTTCTTCATCTCTTAATGCCTCCTTAACCCACTGAGACCCAGATTCTGCCCACATCCCTCCAATGAAGCAAGACTTGCTAAGGTCCCCAATGGCGTGGCGGTCTCTAGACCTCATGGACATTTTATTTCACCTGCCTTCTCAGGACAGTGGACACTCCTGTAGGCACTATACTTGGAAACTTCTGAACTTGATTTTGGAGTCAGCACTCCCACTTGACTTTCTTCTTTCTTTTCTTTCCTCTTTCCAACTCTCCTCCTCCTCCTCTTCCTCCTTCCTCTTCTTTTTTTGACACAGTCTCACTCTGTTACCCAGGCTGGAGTGCAGTGGCACAGTCTCAGCTCACTGCAGCCTTCACTTTCTGTGTTCAAGTGATTCCCCTGTCTCAGCGTCCCAAGTAGCTGGAATTACAGGCACATGCCACCAAGCCTGGCTAATTTTTGTTTTTTTGTTTTTTGTTTTTTTTAGTAGAGACGAGGTTTCACCATGTTGGCCAGGCTGGTCTCGAACTCCTGACCTCAAGTGATCCAAGCGCTGGGATTACAGGCATGAGCTACTGTACCTGGTTTCTTCTTTCATTTCTGCCACCTCAGTAACACAGGGCTCTGATGTCCCCAGAAATCCTTAATTACTGGTGTTCTCCAAAGTTCTGATTTAGACTCACTGCTCTTTTTCTTCTAATCATTTTCCTTGGGTTTTCTGATTTATTTGTTGGATTCAACTTTACGAGTTCACTGACAATGCTCAGGTGTCTGGGCCCCAGCCCAGATATGTCTGCTGGAAGCCCCATGCATTCATTAAGTTGCCTGTGGGCCTCCCCACTCACTTGTCCCACAGATGGCTCACGCATATGTTCAAAGTTGCATTTGTCACTACTCCTGTCAAAATCAGTCATTGTTTCTTTTCTTGTGTTTTCTATAACAGTGAATAGCAACCTGTCCATGTACCTACTCAGGCCAGAAACCTAGGAGCCACCGTTAACTCTTCCTTCCCATCTGTCTTAGACTGAATTGTGTACCCACCCCTCACCAAATTCATATGTTGAGTCCCTGGGCTCTAATGTGATTATATTTGGAGATAGGACTATAAAGAAGTAATTAAGGTTAAATGAGGTCGTAAGGGTGGGGTCCTAATCTGATAGGATTTGTGGCTTTATAAGAAGAGAAAGAGGGAGAGACATCTCTATTGTTCTTCATGCCTATGCACTGTGGAAAGGCCATGTGAGGACAGAGTGAGAAGGCAGCTGTCTGTAGGCCAGGAAGAGAGGCCTCATCAGAACATGACCATGCTGGAACCCTGATCTTGAACTTCCAGCTTCCAGAATTGTGAAAAAACACATTTCTGCTGTTTAAGTTACTCAGTCTATGGTATTTTGTTAGAGTAGACAGAGTAGACTAAGATAGTAGCAAAGAGTTCATAAAGACCTATCTATTCTACCTCTTTAATATATGTATAATACTTTTCTACCTTGTTCTTCTCGATGCCACTGATATACTTTAGAATCTCATCATTTCTTGCCTTCATGCTCTCCATTAGCTCTTCTTGTCACTTCTTTTTTTTTTTTTTTTTTTTTTTTTTTTTTTTTTTTGAGACAAGGTCTCCTTCTGTTGCCCAGGCTGGAGAGCAGTGGTGCAGAGCAATGATGCAATCTTGGATCATGGCAGTCTGCAACTCCTGGGCTCAAGTAATCCTTCCAGCTCAACCTCCCGAGTAACTGGGACTATAGGCATGCACCATCATGCAAGTTTTGTATTTTTAGTAGAGATGGGGTTTCATCATGTTGGCCAGGCTGGTCTTAAACTCCTGACCTCAGTGATCCGCCCACTTCAGCTTCCCAAAGTGCTGGGATTACAGGTGTGAGCCACTGTGCCTGGCCAGATCTTCTTGTCTTTGTACTTTTCATCCCCCAATTCATTCTTCCTCTTAGTGTCAGAACAATTCCTCTGAAAGCATGAACAGACATTCCCTCCTCTGCTAAAAATGTACCATTTGATCTCAGTTATTTTCAGGATAAAGTTCAACTTTCTTAACAATACATATAAGGTCCTTCTGATTCTGACTTGTACATTTTTTTTTTCTTGAGACAGAGTCTCACTCTGTCACCCAGGCTGGACTGCACTGGTGCCATCTTGGCTCACTGCAACCTCTGCCTCCTGGGTTCAAGTGATTCTGTTGCCTGGCAGCTGGGACTATAGGCATGCATCGCCAAGCCTGACTAATTTTTTGTGCTTTTAGTAGAGATCGGCTTTTGCCGTGTAGGCCAGGCTGGTCTTGAACTCCTGGCCTCAAGTTATCTGCTCACCTTGCCTCCCAAAGTTCTGGGATTATAGTCAGGAGCCACCATGCCCAGACCCTATTCTGACTTCTGTTTACTTTTCCAACCTTATCTCTCTCATTGACTCCTTGTACCTTATGTTCCAACCATACTGAAAACTACGTTTTCCCCATACTTTGATATACCTGATGCTTATTCTTCTTTGCTGGCATGGTAGGCTCAAACTGAGGACTTCATTACAAGAGTTAGACAAGCTTCCTCCAATGAAGAAGACAGACAAGCAAAAAATTACCGTAATATAACCACGTCCACAGTAGAGATTTGTTCAAAAGGCCATGGAACACAAAGGAAGAAAATAAGCAATAGAAAATGTTACAGCCAGTCCTTTGCCTGAGGGTGTGCTGTGTTTGAATGCTGTGTCTCTTCCAAAACGCATGTTGAAACTTAATCTCCAGTGCACCAGTGTTCACAGGTCAAGGGCAGGGCCAGGTGGTGATTAAGTCATGAGGGCCCTGGCCTCATGAATGGGATTAGTGCCCTGATAAAAGGGCTCACGGGAACTAGCTGGGCCTTTTTGCCCTTTTGTCTCTTCCACCATGTGAGGACAGAGCATCCACCTCCTCCAGTGGATGCAGCCATGAGGGGCCATTTTAAAAGGAGAGAGCAGCCCTCACCAGATGCTGAATCTGTTGATGCCTTGATCTTGGATTTCCCACCCTCCAGAACTATGAGGAATAAGTTTCTGTTCTTTATAAATTACCTAATCTCAGATATTTCATTATAGCTGTGCAAAATGACTAGGACAGAGTATAAAAGAGACATTTACATTTATAGAAGAATTGTCACATTTTTACAGTAGAGATTTACTAGAATTTTCAAGGACAAGTAGAATAGTTTTCTTCTTGCTCTACCTTCCTTGCTTCTATTCAGTGCTGGTGTGCAGTAGCTGCCTCCTCTGTACTTAATGCTTGATCATCTTAAAGTATTTTACATAGCAAGACCACGAGATAGCAGTGTATGCTGAGCAGCCTTCCCTTTGTTCAATGGACCATTTTATGCTGTGAAAACATTGTAGGTGTGTCAGTATATAACTAATGTCTTTAGAGTCTAGTCAAAGGAAGGATAGTGACTGGGCATGGTGGCTCACGTCTGTAATCCCAGCACTTTGGGAGGCTGAGACAGGCAGATCACCTTAGGTTAGGAGTTCTAGACCAGCCTGGCCAACATGGTGAAACCCCGTCTCTACCAAAAATACAAAAATTAGCTGGGCATGATGGCAAGCACCTATTATCCCAGCTACTTGGGAGGCTGAGGCAGAAGAATCACTTGAACCTGGGAGGCCGAGATTGCAGTGAGCCGAGATCGCACTACTGCACTCCAGCCTGGGCGACAAGAGTGAAACTCCATCTCAACAATAAAAGGAGGGGTAGTCATATTCATACAATGCACTGTAGAATGGCTGGTCCTTGCACAATGTGAATGCCCTGGATGATTTCCTAAGGCCTAAATTTTGAGTTCTCAGTAACAGTATGGGAAGATTATCATTATTATTATTATTTTTACACAAGCATCCTACTGATGCAATAGCTAGCAGTGCTACATTTCAGCATAGAAAGTATTCTCATCACTTTCTAAGTGGGGTGCTGATAATGGGTTTGGATCTGTGTCCCTGCCCACATCTCATGTCAAATTTTAATCTGTAATGTCAGAGGTGAAGGCTGGTGGGAGGTGATTTGGTCATGGGGCTGTGTATTAATCAGGGTTCTCTAGAGAGACAGAACTAATAGGATAGGTATACATGTAAAAGGAAGTTTATTAAGTAGTATTAACTCATACGATTAGAAGGTTCCACAGTAGGCCATCTGCAAGCTGAAGAGGAAGGAAGCCAGTCTGAGTCCCAAAGCGAAGAACTTGGAGTCTGATGTTTGAGAGCAGGAAGCATCCAGCATGGGAGAAAAATGTAGGCTGGGAGGCTAGGCCAGTCTAGTCTTTTCACATTTTTTTTTCTGCCTGCTTTATATCCTGGCTGTGCTGGTAGCTGATTAGATGGTACCCATCCAGATTAAGGGTGGATCTGCCTTCTTCAGCTCACTGACTCAAATGTTAATCTCCTTTGGCAAGGCCCTCAGACGTACACCCAGGATCAATACTTTGCATCCTTCAGATCAATCAGGTTGACACTCAGTATTAACCATCACAGGGTGGATTTCTACCTTGGTACTGTCTCATGATAATGAGTGAGTTCTCATGAGATCTGGTCTTTCAAAAGTGTGTGGCATCTCCCCTCTCTCTCTCTTCCTCCTGCTCTGGCCATGTGAAGTGCCAACTTCTCCTTTGCCTTCCACCATGATTGTAAGTTTCCACAGAAGTCAAGGAGATGCTGCCATGCTTCCTGTACAGCCTGTGGAACCACGAGCCAATTAAACCTCTTTTCTTTATTAATTACCCAGTCTCAGGCATTTCTGTATAGCAGTGTGAGAACTGACTAATACAGCTGCTATAACGCAACACCATAGACTAAGTAGCTTATAAACAATAAAAATCGATTTCTCGCAGTTCTGAGGCCTGGAAGTCTGAGATCAGGGTGCCAGCATGGCTGGATTCTGGTGAGGACTGTCTTCTGGGTCGCAGATGACTGTCATTTCCTTGTGTCTTCACATGGCAGGAAGATGGCTGGAGAACTCTCTATAAAGCATTAATATAATGCTCTTTTTGAGGGCATTAATCTCATCCCTGAGGGCTCCACCCTCCTGACTTAAATCACCTCCTGAACCCCCACTCCAAATACCATCACTTTAGGGATTAGCATTTTAATATATGAATTTTAGGGGGATTCGTTCAATTCATAATAGAAAGTTATGATAGGAGTGATTTGCAGAAGCACAAGTCAGATTGATGGTATCTGCCCATGCAATGTTTGCTACTTTCCTGTAGTAGGAAAATATACACAACAGGCATGATATCCCTCTTCTCGTTCAAAACAGCAGCAACAACAACAACAACAAAGCGGAGGAAAAGAAGTTACAAAGAAAGATGGGGAAGGGAACCAATGTTTATTATTCATGTGTGTGAGACATTTTTTACACAAATTATTTTATTTAATCTTTTCAGTACTTTTAGGTTGCCAGGAAATTGCTGAACGTGGAAACTGGGACTCAAAAGTGAATTATCTGGACACAAAGCACATAAAAAACAGAACTTAGCTTGGCTGTGATTCCAGGTCTGTGTACTTCCAAAATGCTTCTCCAGCACTCTGTCTACTGCATCCTGAGAGCAACACACTGCAAAGTGCTC
Organism: Chlorocebus sabaeus; assembly: GCF_047675955.1. Classification (NCBI taxonomy): domain Eukaryota; kingdom Metazoa; phylum Chordata; class Mammalia; order Primates; family Cercopithecidae; genus Chlorocebus; species Chlorocebus sabaeus. The sequence goes on along the minus strand of NC_132911.1, from coordinate 24,620,833 downwards.
TGCTGCACCTGGCATCTCCTGCTCACAGTTGCGGCAGCTTCCCTCCCCTCCATCCTTCTGTCCCATACTGGGGCCATTTCCCTGGGTGTGCAGAATGCATTCCTTCTGCTGGTATCCCAGTGTAAGGAAGGAGCCATCACAGAGATCAGGATCAGGCCACCTGCTTCTGTTCAGGTTCTGCTCCCAGCCAGGCCAGGAGTAGGATCTGGAGCAATTAAGTCTCATCTCTCTTTGGGCCCCCCCCTTTTTTTTTTCTTTATCAGCAAAATTGGTAAATAGGGGCTTAGCTTCCAAGATTTCCACCAGCTCTAACATTCTGCTGTGAGAAAATGCCTTTTTTATTTTGGTTCCTTGTGGAGTAAATTACCCTAACAATGGGGTCCATTTACATAATTAAGAGGTGGCCCGATCCTGCAGAGCTAATGGTTTGTTTTATGATCTGTGTACCTTACAACCAGCTACTAGCTGGGTGCTCACTGCTTCCCAGAATGCCACAGTGGTGCTGCAAGGAGATGGGAGGCTGCAGAAATGCCTGAGTCACTCTGGCTCCTGGGTCAGGGCTCAGGATGCAACTAAGAGGCCCAGATGAGACCAGGCAGCCTCCAGACCCTGACAGCACAGAGACACCAGCCCCCTTGTGGTCCTCATTCCAAAATAAATCAGATCCTCTTTCTCCTATTAATAGAAAGCCAGGGAACAGATTTTTGGTATGTGCGGAGGGGAGCAGTGGGGAACCTCACTAGCAGCATACATGGGAAAGAAAGTTTGACACTTATAGAATCATAAGATATTGGGATTGAAAGACATTTTCTACTAACTCCCTAATATAAAGGTGGAGGCTGGGGACCAGTACATGGAGCTGCCCCACCCGGTTTCTGCAGCACAGACTAGAACTCAGCCTGTTTCCTTTCAAAGCATCCACAAGCATCATCCACTAACTCTGGTGATATTGTTTGTCTGTGTCCCCACCCGACTCTCACCTTGAATTGTAATAATCCCCACAGGTCAAAGGCAGGGCCAGGTGGATACAATGGAATCATGGGGTGGTTTCCCTCATACTGTTCTCATGGTAGTGAATAAGTCTTGCTAGATCTGATGGTTTTATAAATGAGAGTTCCCCTGGACAAGCTCTCTTGCCCTCCACCATGTGAGAAGTCCCTTTGCTCTTCTTTCATTTTCTGCCATGATTTTGAGGACCCCCAGTCATATGGAACTGTAAGTCCATTAAACCTCTTTCCTTAGTAAATTACCCAGTGTTGGGTATGCCTTTATTAACAGCATGAGAATGGACTAATACATCTGGCTATTCCTTTACCACTCCCCAGGCTTTCCAGCCTCCACTGCTGCACTCGCTCAACCTACAAAGGAAAAGTTGCTTATAGTGAGGAGGTGGGGGTGGAAAGAGAAAACTCAGAGATTATCAAGTCTTTGGGACCTTTTTTTCGGCTTAGAAACTAAAGTTTTAATATTTCTTCTCTGTAGAGCAATATCTGATCTTTCTGATTGATGAAAAGAAAAACAGAACACAAACAGCCATGTTGCATTTCCAGAAAGAAAAATCTTTGGTCTCGTCTCTAAATTCTTCTTTAACCTATTTGCAAACCAAAATGGATGATGGCACTCTGAGGTCTTCCCTGCCCAAGCACTGTTATCATCCTCCCTATTCCAGAAACAAAGGACTATTAGTTGTATGAAGAGGGTCTGCTTTAATGTGATTGCTTTCTCAGAGTAGGGGCTATCAAACTATTGCTGTATAATTATGTCCTTCTCAGAACATGATTAGGCTTTTATCTGAAATTTTCACCCACTTTCTGGTAAATGCATAATAGATTTTAAGATTCTTTTAAAGAGGGAGCAGGGCCCTCCTCTCCACCATAAAACAGGAATATAAATGCACAGTCATTGCCCCAGGAGCAATGGAAGAATTTTATGTTCTAATTTTCTCACTCACTATGTGGTTTAGAATAAAAAGACAAGGTGGTGGGGAGTAACCCATTGGTGTCTGTTACACAGTAGTTCAGTTCCCATAAGAAATATTAAATGAAAATTAACTGCAAGGAAGAGTCAGGTGTTACATGGGCTCCTTGCCTCTACTGTGTGAAGTGCTTTTTCATTTTTGTGTTGCCCCTGAAGAATTTTAATTGGAAATGATTTTTCTATAAGTGTTTGAAAGGTAACCAAGAAGTTGTTTACCCCTGCACGTCCTCTGCTTTGAGTCTTCCTTACTGAGGAAGTATTTATCCACCCTTCCACTTCATGCCTTCAGTTCATGGGACTGGGTGTGCGTATTAGTCCTTTCTCATGCTGCTAATGAAGATGTACCTGAGACTGAGTAATTTATAAAGAAAAAGAGGTTTAATGGACTTATAGTTCATGGCTTCGGAGGCATCACAATCATGGTGGAGCAAAGGCACGTCTTACATGGTGGCAGGCAAGAGAGTGTGTGCAGGGGAACTGCCCTTTATATAACCATCAGCTCTTGTGAAACTTATTCACTATCATGAAAATGGCATGGGAAAAACTTACCCCCATGATTCAATTACCTCCCATGGGTCCCTCCCATGACACATGGGGATTATGGGAGCTACAGTTCAAGATGAGATTTGCGTGGAGACACAGCCAAACCATATCAATGTGGGAACAGCAAAGTTGGTCTCTGAGCCTTAGCTACTGACCTTGGTTTCAGTCTGGGGTCCAGAATTTCCTTTTTGTCATATTCTTGGTGGTATCATCCTAGCAGCTGTTCCTGGGATTTATCATGCTAGGGCATGGCTTAGGGTCCAGACTTTTGGGAAAATGTTAGCCTTTCATTAGCTGGATGATGAAGGAATTTAGGACATACCACCCTAAAATACGCTGCTTTGGCATATTGAATATTTTGAGAAACAGCAGATGCAGGAAGAGCCCTCTGACTTCCTCTTTTCTACCTAAAAGCAGGCCAGAAAATTTCCCCTGAGAAAAGTGCTCTCTCCTTTATTTTATTTTATTTTTCAAGATGGAGTTTTGCTCTGTCTCCCATGCTGGAGTGCAATGGCACGATCATGGCTCACTGCAAACTCTGCCTCCCAGGTTCAAGCAATTCTCCTGCCCCAGCCTCCCAAGTAGCTGGGACTTCAGGTGCATGACACCATGTCTGGCTAATTTTTGTAGTTTTAGTAGAGGCAGTGGGGTTTCACTGTATTGGTCAGGCTGGTCTCAATCTCCTGACTTTGGGTGATCCACCCACCTCAGCCTCCCAAAGTTGCTAGGATTACAGACATGAGCTGCCACACCCAGCCAGGAAAGTGCTCTCTCTATAGCAGGAAGAAATGAACATCCTCATCATCAGAGACTAGGAATCAACACTGAAATGGATCTGTACAAATTTACTAAAATAACACTTTTTTTTTTTTTTTTTTTTTTTTTTTTTGAGACGGAGTCTCGCTCTGTCGCCCAGGCTGGAGTGCAGTGGCCGGATCTCGGCTCACTACAAGCTCTGCCTCCCGGGTTTACGCCATTCTCCTGCCTCAGCCTCCCGAGTAGCTGGGATTACAGGCGCCCGCCACCTCGCCCAGCTAGTTTTTTGTATTTTTTAGTAGAGACGGGGTTTCACCGTGTTAGCCAGCATGGTCTCGATCTCCTGACCTCGTGATCCGCCCGTCTCGGCCTCCCAAAGTACTGGGATTACAGGCTTGAGCCACCGCGCCCGGCCTAAAATAACTTATCTTCCACTAGTTTCTCCCATTCCCCATATATCTCCTAGTCACTTCCCCACAATTTACTGCCCCTAGCCCAGACTCCCTTTGTCTTGTCATTGCTTCACACATTTATCTTTCATTTTCTAAAAGTTCATTAAATTAAATTTGGTTGAGGATATCTCTGTACCTGAAATTTCTGTGTATGGAATCACCTGACTTAGTACATAAACAAACTGAAAACCTTACTAAGGAATGTAACTAACAGCTGAGTCTCAGTCAGTCACAAGCAGGCAACTGATCAGACCATATCCAAATAAGGCAAAATGCCTACCTGTAACCAGGCTACTTCTGTACTTTACTTCCTGTTCTGTCCATAAGTGCACATTGATCACACTGCAGGGCAGAGCTCTCTGAACCTCTGCTGATCCTGAGCACTGCCCAATTCATGAATCATTCTTTACTCAGATAAGCTCTTATTATAAATTTAATTTGTCAAAAGTTTTTCTGCTCTAGTCTGTTCTTTAAGTCTTCATTTTTTTGTGAAGGTTCTCATGTACATATAAAAAATACTGAAATTTGTATGCTTTTCTCCTATTCATCTGTCATATGTTAGTTTGACTCTTGGGCCTGGCTGGAGATACTTAAGAGGGTATCTCCCTCTTAGGTATCTCCTTAGGTATCTCCTTAGATACCTAAGAGGGTTTCCTCCCTTACTGTAAGGACTCTGGGAGATGATGAAGAGAAGGACATGGTTCTGCCCACTGCATCTAAAACACACCAAAGACTCACATATAGGCACAATTGGCCAGTGAGCCTCCTCCTTCCCAGGCAAAGCAGGCGGGAATATCCACTGAGCCATCAGCCTTGCCCTTTGATCACTTGTTTTCCCCTGTTTATAATGATTTGATCTCTTCTGGATGAATAAAAAAACAGAATGAAGAAAGGGAGGGGTAGGGAGGAGAAGAGTGGTATAACCCTGTGGGAAACAGGAATAAGACAATCTTCTCTCTTTTTGCTGGCTGCAACCAGGTGAAATGCAAGGGGAAATTCAACCTCCTAACTTCTCTACATGCCTGCCCTGACTACTTTTCCACACTGTTCCTGTTTCCACACCTGTTCATCCATTTCAAGTTCTCCCCCAATCTCTTTCTGGAACTAATTTTGACCTAACATAAAACAGAAGATTTTTTTTTTTTGGAGCCAGAGTCTCGCTCTGTCACCCAGGCTGGAGTGCAGTGGCCGGATCTCAGCTCACTGCAAGCTCTGCCTCCTGGGTTTACACCATTCTCCTGCCTCAGCCTCCCAATTACTCAGCCTCCCAATTACTCAGCCTCCTGCCTCAGTCCCAGCTGAGTAGCTGGGACTACAGGCACCCGCCACCTTGCCCGGCTAGTTTTTTTTTTTTATTTTTTTTTTATTATTTTTATTTTTTATTTTTTATTTTTATTTTTATTTTTTTAATTAATTTATTATTATTAAACTTTAAGTTGTAGGGTACATGTGCACAACGTGCAGGTTTGCTACATATGTATACTTGTGCCATGTTGGTGTGCTGCACCCATCAACTCATCATTTACATCAGGTATAACTCCCAATGCAATCCCTCCCCCCTCCCCCCTCCCCATGATAGGCCCCGGTGTGTGATGTTCCCCTTCCCGAGTCCAAGTGATCTCATTGTTCAGTTCCCGCCTATGAGTGAGAACATGCAGTGTTTGGTTTTCTGTTCTTGTGATAGTTTGCTAAGAATGATGGTTTCCAGCTGCATCCATGTCCCTACAAAGGACACAAACTCATCCTTTTTTATGGCTGCATAGTATTCCATGGTGTATATGTGCCACATTTTCTTAATCCAATCTGTCACTGATGGACATTTGGGTTGATTCCAAGTCTTTGCTATTGTGAATAGTGCTGCAATAAACATACGTGTGCATGTGTCTTTATAGCAGCATAATTTATAATCCTTTGGGTATATACCCAGTAATGGGATGGCTGGGTCATATGGTACATCTAGTTCTAGATCCTTGAGGAATCGCCATACTGTTTTCCATAATGGTTGAACTAGTTTACAATCCCACCAACAGTGTAAAAGTGTTCCTATTTCTCCACATCCTCTCCAGCACCTGTTGTTTCCTGACTTTTGAATGATCGCCATTCTAACTGGTGTGAGATGGTATCTCATTGTGGTTTTGATTTGCATTTCTCTGATGGCCAGTGATGATGAGCATTTTTTCATGTGTCTGTTGGCTGTATGAATGTCTTCTTTTGAGAAATGTCTGTTCATATCCTTTGCCCACTTTTTGATGGGGTTGTTTGTTTTTTTCTTATAAATTTGTTTGAGTTCTTTGTAGGTTCTGGATATTAGCCCTTTGTCAGATGAGTAGATTGCAAAAATTTTCTCCCATTCTGTAGGTTGCCTGTTCACTCTGATGGTAGTTTCTTTTGCTGTGCAGAAGCTCTTTAGTTTAATGAGATCCCATTTGTCAATTTTGGCTTTTGCTGCCGTTGCTTTTGGTGTTTTAGACATGAAGTCCTTGCCCATGCCTATGTCCTGAATGGTACTACCTAGGTTTTCCTCTAGGATTTTTATGGTATTAGGTCTAACATTTAAGTCTCTAATCCATCTTGAATTAATTTTCGTATAAGGAGTAAGGAAAGGATCCAGTTTCAGCTTTCTACTTATGGCTAGCCAATTTTCCCAGCACCATTTATTAAATAGGGAATCCTTTCCCCATTTCTTGTTTCTCTCAGGTTTGTCAAAGATCAGATGGCTGTAGATGTGTGGTATTATTTCTGAGGACTCTCTTCTGTTCCATTGGTCTATATCTCTGTTTTGGTACCAGTACCATGCTGTTTTGGTTACTGTAGCCTTGTAGTATAGTTTGAAGTCAGGTAGCGTAGTGTAAGCAACTTCAGCAAAGTCTCAGGATACAAAATTAATGTGCAAAAATCACAAGCATTCTTATACACCAGTGACAGTCAAACAGAGAGCCAAATCAGGAATGAACTTCCATTCACAATTGCTTCAAAGAGAATAAAATACCTAGGAATCCAACTTACAAGGGATGTAAAGGACCTCTTCAAGGAGAACTACAAACCACTGCTCAGTGAAATCAAAGAGGACACAAACAAATGGAAGAACATACCATGCTCATGGATAGGAAGAATCAATATCGTGAAAATGGCCATACTGCCCAAGGTAATTTATAGATTCAATGCCATCCCCATCAAGCTACCAATGAGCTTCTTCACAGAATTGGAAAAAACTGCTTTAAAGTTCATATGGAACCAAAAAAGAGCCCGCATCTCCAAGACAATCCTAAGTCAAAAGAACAAAGCTGGAGGCATCCGGCTAGTTTTTTGTATTTTTTTTTAAGTAGAGATGGGGTTTCACCCTGTTAGCCAGGATGGTCTCGATCTCATGACCTCGTGATCCACCCGTCTCGGCCTCCCAAAGTGCTGGGATTACAGGCGTGAGCCACTGCACCCGGCCAACAGAAGATATTTAAGCAGCTCTAGCTCCATGTTCTGGGATTCAGTAGTGGGTATGCCCTGACCTTGAACTATACTAGAAGGAAATGACATGTCTACTGCCATGTTTGTCCCTATGGTCTCATGTGAGCAGCCTGCTGAGCATCACATTCCTTTCATTGGACTAGTCTTTCCTTGCTTTTGCTGTTCCCCTTTCCAAGCCTGATAGCAAATGGCTGGTACACCAAGCGCTTCTTACATTAGCCCAGTGGTTTTCAACAGGAAATAGTATTTGGAAATGTATATTGGATAGAGAGAAAAAGGGAACATTTTTGGTTGTCACAAGGAGTGAAGGGCATTGCTATTATTTAGTAGATGGAGGTCAAGGATGCTAAACAATTTGTCTCCTCTAAAATGTCAGTAACACTGTGTGGTTGAGGAATGTGGCTCCTGCCCTAAGTAGATGCATGCCCTGCACTACTGAAGGTACATTGAGACCCTCAGTCCACCCAAGCCCTGCTTCTTACTCTTCCCTCTCACTGTAGACTGTTTCCTCTTTCCCCACCTTGCTTTAGTGAGTTGGAACTGCAGTCAGTTCCTTCATCCATTCTGGAAGGATTAACCTTTCTAAGACTGGTCGTGGAGAGACCCAAGCTTTCCTATCCTTGCCCATTGAACCATATTTCTCCAACTGGTCATACTAGCCCAAAGCATATATATTTCTCAGTTGCTAATTTTGGCTCTACTCTTTAATGAAATTCTGCGTATCCTCTTGTGTTCTAAGCTATCTTTTTTGAGCCAAGATAGGTGTAGCCTTATAGATGTGTGTTAAATAAACTCTGGAAACTCATCTGCCTTATGTTCTTAACTTTCTTAGAGATGCTGGCCTCATGGGGCCTACATTCTAGTAAGAGGAGAAAGACAACAGAAAAGTAAATATGTAGTATATGTATTAATTTGCTAGGGCTGCTGTAAGGAAATACCACCAAGTGGGGTCTTAAATAACAAAAATTTACTGTCTAACAGTTCTGGAGGCTGGAAGTCTGAGATCAAGATATGGGAGGAGCTAGTTCCTTCTCAGGGCTGTGAGGAAAGAATCTGTCTCATGCCTATAATTTAGCTTCTGGTAGTTGCTGGCAACCTTTGGCATCCCTTGACTTAGGTAGAAGCATAACCCCAATCTTTGCTTTCATCTTCACATGGCATTACGTGAACACCTGTGTGCATGTTTCTGTGCCCAAAACCCTACTTTTCATCAGATATTATTCCAATCATATTTGATTAGGAGTCCACCATAAACCAGAATGACCTCATCTTCACTAATTACATCTGCAATGACTCTATTTCCAAGTAATGTCGTATGCTGAGGGATTGGGCATTAATTCTTCAACATATAAAGGCACACATGAAGGGAGAACACCATGAGACGATGAAGAAAGGGATCAGGGTGATGTTTCTATGAATCAAGGCACATAAAGACTGTGAACAAACCACCAGAAGCTAGGGGAGAGGCATGGGACAGACACAACCCTTTCAGGAAGTAGCCCACCCTGCTGTTAACATTTGGACCTCAGACTCCTAGCCGCCAGGACTGTGAGACTACAATTTTCTGTTGTTTAAGGCACTCAGTTTGTGCTACTTTATTATGGCAGTTCTAACTAATGAATATAACAACTGTCTGTGGTTAGTTATTGACTTATTTATTTTGATGATTTATAGCTGAAGGACTCTCCCAACCTCTATAGAGCACATGTTTTTAGAATATATTTTCACAATTTAGTAAATGAAAATCCCATAAATATCAATTTATAAGTGCTATGGTTTGAATGTCTCCTCCAAAACTGTTTGAAATTTAGTCCTCAGTGTGGCAACATTGAGAGGTGGGGCCTTTAAGTGGTGATTGGATCATGAGGGCTCATCCATCTGAATGAATTAATCCATTCATGAGTTAATGGATAAACGGGTTATCATGGGAGTGGGACTGGTGGCTTTATAAGAGGAACAGAGATCTGAGATAGCGTGCTCATCCCCCTTGCCATGTGACGCTCTGCACCACCTCAGGACTCTTCAGAGTCCCCACCAGCATGAAGGCCCTCACCAGATGTGGTTCCTAGATCTTGGACTTCTCAGCCTCCTGTAAGAAATAAATTATTTTTCTTTATAAACTACCCAGTTTCAGGTATTCTGTTATAAGCAACAGAAAATGGACTAAGACAATAAGAATATAGTGGAATGGATCTTAGAGATAAAGATATATCAAGACAAAAAGACATATCTTTATCTCTTGCAGATAAAGAAATTGATGCTCAGAGAAGGCCAGGCACGGTGTCTCATGCCTGTCATCCCAGCACTTTGGGAGGCCAAGGTGGGTGGATAGCCTGAACTCAGGAGTTTGAGATCAACCTGGGCAACATGATGAAACCCTGTCTTTACTAAAAATACAAAAGTTAGTCAGGCATGGAGGTGTGTGCCTGTAATCCCAGCTACTAGGGAGGCTGAGGCAGGAGAATTGCTTGAACCTAGGAGACAGAGGTTGCAGTGAGCTGAAATCATGCCACTGTACTCAAGCCTGGGTGATAGAGTGAGACTCTATCTCAAATAAAAAAAGAAGAAGAGGAAGAGGAAGAGGAAGAAAGAGAAGGAGAAGAAGGAGAAGGAGAAGAAGAAGAGAAGAAGAAAAGAAGAAAAGAAGAGAAGAAGAAGAAGAGGAAGAGAAGAAGAAGAAAAGGAGGAGAAGAAGAATAAGAATAAATAATAATAGTAGTAGTAGTAATAATAATAATAATAATAATAATAATAATAATTGAGGCTCAGAGAAATGAAGTGACTTGCTCCAGGACACATACGAAATTTCATTTGTTTTCTCATATTACTTGCCTGTGGACACTCTTCCAAGCCATGCCTTGATTTTTCTCTCTTTTGGCCTGTTTAGAGAGAAGCCTATCAATGGTACAGCTATATCTCTAGGAAGAAGTACATCCTGACCTTCATGTTAGAACAACCCCTGCTCCCTTCTTTACCAGTGTTTGCTAGAGCTTCCTGAGACCTATAGAAAGTGCAAATCTCATTGTTCTAGCACCTGCTCCAGAGGACCATAGGAGATTAGCACACTTTAGTGCTCTAGTGCTATAGGACAAAATTCTCTTAACTCATATGCCCTAGACCTTGACATCTGAAGGACTTCTCCCAGCCATATGGCACTATGTATGTCTTATTTTATGTACAATATAGTAATTAGTCTTTTGTGAAGCATGTAAAGATTCCTTTTTCCAAGTGTGTGATGATTTGACCCCTTTCTCTTATTGAGAATCTCTCAATAGAGCCGATAGAGGTTTAGTGGTCTCCAGCCTGCAGTGCAGATATCCCTGTGGCACTCTCTGTATAGAATGCATCAAGCAGCCAAGATCAGCTGCTGGGTGGACTGAGGGGGTCTGCGAGTAGAGGTCCTGGAAGGATGATAAATAAAACTATGAATGAAAGTGCTACGTTTTCCTTCAGTTCTCAGGACACCTTGGTGACTGATTCCACACTCCCTCACATAGTTACTTGACGTAGTAGTTACATTGCCACCAGGTCATTTACACCAAAGGAAGAGGAGGTGGCTTCTTCACAGGAACTTATAGTTTTTTTTTTGGACAGAGTCTTACTCTGTCTATCTCCCAGTGCAGTGGCGTGATCTTGGCTCACCGCAACCTCTGCCTCCTGTGTTCAAGTGATTCTCATGCATCTGCCTCCTGAGTAGCTGGGATTACAGGTACATGCCACCATACCCAGCTAATTTTTTCTACTTTTAGTAGAGACAGGGTTTCACTGTGTTGACCAGGCTGGTCTCAAACTCCTGGCCTCAAGGATCCACCCGCCTGGGCCTCCCAAAGGGTTGGGATTCCAGAAGTAAGCTACCACACGAGGCCTGGAGCTATAATGCTTCCATTTCCCCCTTGGAATATCCCCTGTGATGTCAAGTACTTTATCCCTGTTGAGTGAACTATGAGTTGGACATGAAGGTTCAAACTTTTTAAATGGGGCAAATTACACTAAATTGTTGGTCTTGGAACAAAAATGCATGCGTTTCAGTTTATTTCTGAAACTCAGGGAAAACACACATGTAGAAGCCAATATTTGGACTGATGTGGTGTGAGAATGGATGGGATAGCCTTAACCCAAACTGTTGTTTGGTTATTGAAACCTCACCATTGTTGTTTCAGCCTCATAATAAAAGTGCACATGCCCTTACTTGGGGGGAATCTGCATATTAGTTACTTATGTCTTAGTGTAAGTAAGGTCTCTGAGAAGAAGAAGTTTCTTTTCAGCTGAAACAGAGCTAAGTTGGGCTGCAGCTGAACCCAGGCTCTCTAGTCTGTACCTACTCCTCTATTTATTGGTTATTTGATGTTAAGAGGGGATACTAGGAAGCAGAGGCTGGAGGGTTGAGGATAAATACTTCTGATGCCATGACTTTACTATGGCGGGATGCAAACTGAGGGATGGGAAGGTAGTTGGACCATCTTTCATCTCCAATTGCTTCTCAAACTTGGTGGGTTAAGGAGGGCAGGTGCCAGAAAAAGATTCAAGGAACATGTTCAATTAGGCCTTAAGTATGCATTAAACATCTAAACTGTGCACAGAACTTTACTACACAATGGTGATATAAAAATGTCAGAGTAAAAATAATTTAATAAATTAATTGTACAAATAAAATAATTGTACATTTTTAAGCAACTAAAAGAGTAAAATTAGATTGTGACACAAAGGGTAAACGCTTGAAGGCATGGATACCCCATTTTCCATTATGGGATTGTTACATATTGCATGCCTCTATCAAAACATCTCACATACCCCATAAATATATATACCTACTATGTACCCACAAAAGTTAAAAACTAAAAATTTAAAAATCAATCCAATACACAGTTTCTTCCCATGAAGTACTAACATGTTAGTTGGTGAGATAAGATTTCTGCAGAACCTCTCTTTTGGGACGGCTTCATAAAGCTGAGGGGTTCTTAGCTATCTGAGAATATACAAACGTTGGGAAAGTATAGGAGTGGTCTCCATGGTGTCTCAAGGTCCATACTAAACTTAGGAGACCCTGAGACCTGTTTGATGTTATCATCAGTACCTGTAGCATTGGCTTCATCCTGAGACTTGATCACCTATCTGGCCCACTGAACTCCAGGGGGCTCTAAAAGGTTTTTCCAGCCTAAGCCAAACAAACTCCTTCATTAGTCCCAACTGCAAAACCTAAAATGACTGCATAACTCTTTCTACCCTGTCCCCACCCCTTTTTCTTTTGAGGACAAGAAGGCTTGAAAATTAAGCCAATCTGCTATTTGTAGATTTGGAGAATGTTCTAACCTTTTCAGATTTCAGGAGTTCAAGTTCCATCCAAAAGAGAAGAGACTCAGTCCTTCTCTCCACTGACAGAATATGACTTCAACATGGGTGGGAAAGTTCACAGACAGAAACAATCTTTTGGGAAGAATGGAGCCAAAGGTGTTTTACAACAAAAGGAGCACTGGATGGAGGAAGAAAGCTAAAGTTTTGCTCATTCACAAATGGGTCCAAGTTCAGACGAAGACACATTCCCATGCAGGCAGATTGTCCAGTCTTTGCTCCCTTGGTGTCATTTTCCCCCAGTAACAGACTTTAATTATAACAGACCCGTCACTCGGCAATTAAGAATGATTTATGTCCCTTTCCTAAGGGAGAATTAATCACATATGCCAGACAGGATCCCTTTATCATTTTGTTAACTAGGTAAGAAGCAGAGAGCTCCTTTTATTCGAGCCACCCTAAATATTGCAGTATGTGCTACGTAGCTCTAGGCAGTAGTTATCTTTCATATTGTACCAAATACATTCTGAGTTCTCAATCTCTCATTTCAAAACAAGTGAAAAACAGGAAGAAACTTAAAAGTAGCAGGAACAAACTGTGCTTTCCTTGGCTGTAATCAAATTATTCCTTTTGTCCTGGCATTAGACAGTAGCTGGCAATAAAGAAAAGCCCAGGAGCACAATATTCCTGTGATTGCATCAGGGTGGAAGATTAAACTTCCATAGCATTCAGGATGTCTCAGCTTTGCCCCTCAAACAAGAGGCTCTTACTGTCATCCCCACCATTTCATAGTGAAATATGTTTCTGCAGTGTTAGGGAGAATTTATGAGTAGCTCATAGCTTCCTGTCTGAAGATACTTTCTCCCAGAAGCAAAGGAGAGGGAGGGGAAAAAAAAAAAATCCAACCCTGAAAATCAAAATAGATCTTCTTTGTTTAGTTTTATTTAAGAAAATTTTATACCTTTGCAAAGCCCATATTGCCTGTGTAGGTTTCTAAACTAGAACAAGCAGAACCCTTCTACAAAATTCCTAGTGAAGCAAAACTTTCATAGAATCACAATTTAGTCTTTCTCTCAGAAGTGATGAGTCATTGTAATTTGGGTATCATGATTCACTCCTGCGTATAACGAGAACACTGGAACAATATTAATTACTCCAGCCTCATTTTCATTACAAAAGTCGCTTCCAGCCCCCATCAGTTTTCAATTCAAAAGAACATGACAAGTTTGGTAAAGAAACTTGAAAATCATTTTCTCTTGGCTTTGATCTATTTTTTTTTCAAAAAGACTTTAAGTTTTCAGATGATAGATTATATTCTTGAAAGCTGGAATTTAGATGCAGTATCTCACAATGCTACCAGGAACAGAAGAAATTTGGAGTTGGAATGGAAGATGAGGTTGCTGTGGGCAGAGAGGGAGAGGAGGTTAGTATTAAATTATCTTCCTAGGCCCATTGTGGTGGCTACACCTGTAACCTTAGCACTTTGGGAGGCACAAGAGGAAGAATCACTTCAGGTCAGGAGTTTGAAACCAGCTTGGGCAACATAGTGAGAACCATCTCTACAAAAATTTTGAAAAACAAAAAAAGGGGCCGGGTGCGGTGGCTCATGCCTGTATCCCAGCACTTTAGGATGCCAAGGCTGGCAGACCATGAGGTATTCAAGACCAGTCTGGCCAACATGGTGAAACCCCGTCTCTACTAAAAATACAAAAAAAATTTAGCCAGGCGTGGTGGTGGGTGCCTGTAATTCCAGCTACTCGGGAGGCTCCAGCCTGGGTGACAGAGTGAGACTCCGTCTCAAAAAAAAAAAAAAAAAAAAAAAAAAAAAAAAATGCTTCGTAGGTGGTCCAATGACTATGGAACATCACAGTCTAGGAGTGCAAGGTGAAAACCTTTTTATTTCCACAGAGGTCAAACATTATTTATATATGCATACCAGGAAATTACTATAGCTGACGTCTTACAAATCAGGGAACCTGGTTCCCTATGAGAGACCCCAAGGGTTCCCTGATTCCAGAATTTATAAGACAGTGGGCTCCCCAAGAGGCAGTCGCCTACTCAGTGTATAGCAGTGCCAGAAGACCTCTCTATCCCCAGTGTGCCCCCCTCTGCTGACCTTGAGACCCTCCCCATAATGTTGAAATTATCCACATTTAAATTGCTTGTAGGTAATCAGGAAAAAAAAAAAAAAAAAAAAAAGTAGCCCAAGGTGATGGTGTCTTTCTGTAAGACCCGTGATAAAGCTGTTGATAATTTTCTAGCCCCTACAGTACCGTTTTTGTCTGACTTACTAGGTTGCTAAAGACTGCTTGAGAACTGTATGCAACGAGTTGCTCTTTCCAGAAAAATACACAAATACGTGGATGTTTGTGTGTAAATTCAGATGGATCACAAATCTCCTGAAGTCCACCCATGAAAGTTACCCATCTCTTTGCCCCTCAATTCTGAATATCTTCCCAACTGCTCACTTTCACCTCCTGCACAAGTCTCACCTCCTCCATGATGTCTTCCATGGCTTCCCTCATCTGAACACTTACAGTTCATCTGAGCACCGTCTTCACTGCTCTTTTGCGCTATTGCAGAAAGTGAGTTTTCTTTTCATTCATCGGTGTCTTGCCCTCCTGAATAATGATATGCTCCTCGAAAGCACGCATGTTGTGTTCCTGAACTTTCTATCTCCATAGCACTGAGGAGGAAAGAAGGAATTCTGCTATGCCTAATATCCCCCCCACACTTTCCCTTTTCCAATGTACATTTCTTTTCTTTTTTTTGAAACGGAGTCTCTGTTCTGTCGCCCAGGCTGGAGTGCAGTGGTTCGATCTCAGCTCACTGCAACCTCCGCCTTCCAGGTTCGAGGGATTCTCCTGCCTCAGCCTCCTGAGTAGCTGGGACTACAGGCGCCCGCCATCACGCCTGGCTAATATTTTGTATTTTTAGTAGACACAGGGTTTCGCCGTGTTAGCCAGACTGGTCTTGATCTCCTGACCTCGTGATCCACCCGCCTTGGCCTTCCAAAGTGCTGAGGTTACAGGCATGAGTCATAGTGCCCGGCCACCAATGTACATTTCTAATAAATGCAACAGTATCGGAAACAACGTATTTATTGCAACAGTATCACAACATTTTGCAACAGCTTCAGAAATAGTGATTCTTTATTGTGACAATGTTGCAACATTTGTGACAGCTTCAGAAATAGTGGCATTTATTGCAATAAAGTGTAACATTTTAGAAAGTTGCAACTGATACATGTTTCTTCCTGCCTCTCTAAACACAGACTTCCAACACAGAGGGAACTTGGAGAATGCTGGGGGATACTCAGCAGAATGGAAGCCTAACCGTTTCCAAGGAAACAATCAGTAAAGACGTTTCCCTGGAAAGTCTGCATGGCTAACTGCAGTGCCGCCTCTGAGGGCTCCATTCATGATTTAAACACTGGATATGAAAAATAATCAGAGATTTATCCAAGGACACTGCCAGTTTAAGCCCTTGTAGAGACACTCCTAATTGGAGCAGTTTCGATGTGATCCCTCTTCTTTTCTCCTTCACACAGGCCCCAGTGGCTTTAACCTACATTTCTGTAAAATTTGGAGCTTCTACCACACGTGCATCAGGGGTCATCTCCCTCAAGTCTTCCTGAGAATGAATTTAAAGTCTGACGATGCTTTCAGTTACTTGCCTCCTTGTCATCCATTAGCAGTAAACTTCCACTTTTTTTTCCCTCATCCTAGGATGATGTTACAATTTAGTGGTTATGAGCTTTGATATCAGACTGACATGAATTTTAACATTACCAGCTGTGTGACCAGGAGAATACGACCTAACCTCTGAAAACCTGAGTTTCTTCATGTATAAAATGGAAATAATTGTATCCGTTTACATTTGTTGTGGGGATTAAAAAATGAAGCCAGGGCCGGGTGTGGTGGCTCACGTCTGTAATCCCAGCACTTTGGGAGGCCAAAGTGGATGGATCATGAAGTTAGGAATTCAAGACCAGCCTGGCCAACATGGTGAAACCCCATGTCTACTAAAAATACAAAAATTAGCCAGGCATGGTGGTGGGCACCTGTGATCCCAGCTACTCAGGAGGGAGGCTGAGGCAGGAGAATCGCTTGAACCCAGGAGGCAGAGGTTGCAGTGAGCAGAAATTGTGCCACTGCACTCCAGCCTGGGCAACGGAGCAAGACTCTGTGTCAAAAAAAAAAAAAAAAAAAAAAGACAGAAAAGAAAAAGAAAAACAATGTGCACAAAGTCTACATTAAATAAAATCGTGTATACTGCAGTGTCTGTCACATAGTAAGTGCTTAAGGAATGAATAGTCCATCACAGTTTCTAAATCCTTTGCTATATTATACTGAGATGATTCTAGAAGCCATCAGATTGTGCTAAAATTTCTCTGTCTTGAGTAGATATGAAACTGACTTGAACTGGTACCAAAGGACTCAGGCAATATCCTACCAGGACCTGCTTCCAAATTCCTCAACTATGGACCATATCTGTAGGAAATAGTAATTTCTACCACAGTGTTGATATGTAAATTAAATCAGGTTTTAGACAGAAAGTGTCAAGCCTGCTACCTATCACACAGGAAGCACTCAGTATAGGCTAGCATCCCATCTGCAGTGGTTGTACCAGCCAGGGCATAGGAACTTTGGGGAGTCTTCTCTAAGAATGTCTGGACGTGGGCTCTCTTTTATATTTATCCATTTATTTACCACTTCCAGGTTCTTTGTTCCTTCCTGTAGATCTTCCATCTGGTACCATTTTTCCTTAGCCCTTGGTTCTTCACCATTTCTTAAAGTGTAGGTCTGCTAGTAACAAATTGTCTCCGATTTCATCTATCAGAACATGTCTTTATTGATCTCTTTTTTCCCCCAAGGATCTTTTCATTGGACACATAATTATGACTTTGCTTTTTTTTTTCAGCATTGAAAAGATGTCTTTCTTCCCTCCCTCCCTCCTTCCCTCCCTCCCTCCCTCCCTTCCTTCCTTCCTTCCTTCCTTCCTTCCTTCCTTCCTTCCTTCCTTCCTTCCTTCCTTCCTTCCTTCCTTCCTTCTTTCCTTCCTTCCTTCCTTCTTTCTTTTGTTTTTGACAAAGGATCTCACTCTGCTGCCCAGGTTGAAGTGCAGTGGCTTGATCATAGCTCACTGCAGCCTCAACCTTCTAGGTTCAAGTGATCCTCTCACCTCAGCCTCCCAACTAGCTGGGACTCCAGGCGCACACCAGTGGGTCCAGCTTGAAAAAATGTCTTTCTGTTGTCTTCCAGACACTTTCTGATAAGAAATCAGTGATCATTGTTATCCTTGGTTCGGTGTACGTAGTGTGTCTTCTCTGGCTGCTATAAGAGTTTTTTCTCATTTTTGATTTTTCAGCAATTTGGCTGTAATATGCATACGAGTAGTTTAAAAGATATTTATTCTGTTTTGTATTTGTCAAACTTCTTGGCTCTGTAATATTTTTAATCAGTTTTGGGATTTTTCTTTTTTTCAAAATTGCCCAATCTGACTCTCTTTTCTTTCTGAAGTTTCAATTATATGTATGTTAGACTATTTGTATTGTCCATAGTTCCTTGAGTTTGCGTTTATTTTCTTCAGTCTCTTTTCTCTTGTTCCTTCAGGCTGAATAGTTTCAGCTAATCTATCTTCAAGTTCACTGATTCTTTTTTCTTGCCATCTCTAATAAGCTATTAAGCCCGTCAATAGATTTTTTCATTTTTAGTTATTGTAGTTTTCAGTTCCAGAATTTTGAGATAGTTATTTTTTATTACTATTTTCATTTCTCTGCTAAGATTTCCTATTTCTTCAGTTTTAGACCTTGCTTTTTCTTACTATTTAAATTTTTTTATTTTAAGTATTGGGGTCTCACTATGTTTCCCAGGCTGGTCTTGAACTCCTGGGCTCAAAAGATCTTTCTGTCTCAGCCTCTTGACTAGCTAGGATGCACTGGCATGCACCACCATGCCAGCTTCTTTCATTCTTTGAACACATTTTTATTTATTTTTTGGATATATTTATCAAAGCTGATATAAAATATTTTTCTGCTCAGTGCAATCTCTGAGCCACCTCAGGTTGGTTATTATTGACTGCTATCTTTCTTGAATACAGAGCATATTTTCTTACTTTCTTGCTTGTCTAGTGATTTTTTTGACTGAATACTAGATTTTGATTAGTATGTTGAAGAAATTCTAAATTCTGTTATCTTCCTCTGAGGAGTGCTAATTATTGTGTAGCAAGCAGTTCAATTACTGGTTGATCACCTTAATCAAGTTATTTCCCAAATTCCTCTACCTTGATGTGACTTGGCCTTCAAATTCTGCACCTCCCATCCCCCAATTATTTGTCAAGGCTCCGTTTTAGGCTGGGTTACTGTAGTTCTGGAATAGGTCTTACTCTACAGCATGTTTTGACCCTCAGACCAATCCTGCCTACTCTCTATTTTTGAAAATATTGGAAATCAGTATTGGAACACAGACATGCTATTAATTTGAGTATTTTTTTATGACTGATTTTGTGTTACAACAACAGAGTTGAGTAGCTGCAGTACAGACCATAGAGTCTGCACAGCAAAAAATATTGAACATATTGCCCTTTACAAAAAGGTTTGCTGACCTGTGCTGTAGAGGTTAGCCCTTATTGCTAGACCAAAGCAGTTCTGGTGTCTTAGCTGGATTTCAGGAGTGTTAGTAAAGTGTTTTTGAAATCTCTATTCTTTCCAGGTCAGAATTCCGAAGTCTTTGGGCACAGCTCTTCCCCCAGCATTGCTAGTATCTTTTCCCCCACAAATATTTGCTGTCTTGTGAGTCCCAGGTGGTCTCCTTCTGCTCATCTACAGCCCAGTTCTCAGTCATGGCCTCTCAAGGGGCCCTCATATGGGATTTGGGTAGTATTCTCTACAAAGCGACCTCCTTGTTGATGTTCTACCCTGCAGATTCAGCTATTTCAGCTTTGCTAAACTCTGTTCTGTCTGTTCAGCCCAACTCTTGAGCCCTGCTTAGACCTCAGCTCTCTGTGCTACAGTTAGAAAAATCTCTTCTGGCAGAGAGCTGGATGATTTCGGGATTCACCTTGTAAGTTTTTCTCTCTCAGAAATAACCATCTCTGGCTGTCTGTTGTCCACTGCCTATCTCAAATATTTTCTCCTGGCTTTCTAGTTGTTTAAAGCTAAAAAACTAGTCCAGTACCAATTACTGCATCATGACTAGATGTACAAATCCTTAAAGTTCTTTTTAAAGCCTCATCTCTCTCTTGGCAGATGATATCTTTCTGAGTCTGTGGCTCAATTTCTCATTTCTCCTCCAACTCCCAGCTCAATGTGTCTTCTCTTCTTTAAAGAGGCCAGGTTCTCTTAGGAATTTGCTAGTAATTTTCTATTTCTCTCCCAAGGACATCTGCAGTTCACAGCCCATTTGTAAAATGAACCAACTAACAGCCCCTGAATGCAATGACTGATGCATCCCTTTCCAACTCTGGTAACCAGCTTTGCCCACTCCCTTTTGTTCCCTAGGATGACTCAGGAAAACGTACACACACCCTTTATGCCTATGAGGCTTTAGAATTATACTTCACAACCAAAAATCTTGTTAACCTCAGTATGCGTGCACATTTCCATCTGTGGAAGAACAGTGATTGGTCACAGGCTAATGCACAAAATAATCAATTGATAACCCAGTCAATTCTCATCATGACAAAGGAAAGAGGGAAAATAAAGTTTCATTTATTCAGGAACAGTGACGTGTCAAGCATTCTGCTAAGCACTTTTACATACATAATATGGCTTAATTCTTACTGTGACTTTGAAGAGATGATATTATTAATCTTCATCTTGAATAAATAAAAACCCTGAGGCTTTGAGAGATTAAATAATTTATACTAGCTCACAGCAGTCCACAGTGAAGTCCTAAAGCCGGGTAGGTCTGTGTGACTTCAGAACTCTTTCCCAAACATCAAATGACCTCACCAAAAAGGGTAACCCCCAATATGCACAATTTATAAGGCTACAAGTTTTGTGACTTACTCTTTTAAGTCTGTTCTTGGTTTAAACTTATTTTACTTGCATAAAAATGTTAGGATGGGAAATAGTACATGGTATGCTTTTTCCTAAACTGAAATCAGCCTGTCTGCATACAGGAGAAGAAGCCAAGAATGGAAATAGACGTGTTGTTGGTTTAAGAAGCCAAATTTTCATTCCTCTTCTTTGATCTTAGTATTTATAAGAACATCATCTATCATTGATTAAGCACCTCTGTCTGCCCCTGTGCTAAGCTTTGCAGATGCATCTAATTTAATCCCCTCAGTGAAACTGTGAGGTGGGTGTTATTGCTATGCCCCATTTTTAGAATAAAACAATAAAGTTGGGAGGTTAAGTAATTTCTAGTAGAAGGTAAGCTGCAGAATCAGGGTCTGACCCAGACTGTAAGATTTCTGTCTGTGCTTTCAACCTCTGTGCTATACTCATTTCTAACTGCAACTGCATCTACCCTAAAAAATTTTGATTCCCTAATCTTGGAATTCAAAATAATTCCAAACAATCTTGGCTGCTTCAGCCTCCATGCCCATACTCTTTTATGAGACAGTAGAAGAGCCTTTGAAATAGGATTGGGTTCAAATCCAGATATTAACACTATAAAAATGAAGAAAATTATTTACATTTTGCCAGAGTTGTGAGAGTTTAAAGGGTACAAGCCCAGGAAAGATGGTCAAATGCCCATTACTTATATGATTGTAGGTACTAAGCATGCATCCCAGAGATACAAGTATGGCCTTCTATTTAATGTTATCTGAGGGTAGCTGGCAGAGGCAAGTATCTCTGCTCTCAAATAAAATCTTCATGTGTGGTGAAAAAGTCCCAGCTGTTCTCTCAAGAACAAAGATAAGGCAACCAACCACAGCTGACAGAGTAGCCTTCCCCCACCCAATTCTGTAAATAATAAAGCCTGTCGAAGGGATATGCAGAAACTCATAGGAAAAATCTACAGTCCAGTGTCAAAGTTTTATCAGAAAAGCAGAAAAATAAGCTGTTTCCTAGAAAAGAAAGAACAGCTTTAAACAGTTAGAGAGCGAATCTTATTCCAGAGGGCCGTGAGGACAAGTGATTAATCCAGAGCCCTGTTCAATCGATATCAAAAACTGGTGCGCAGCCTCGGGAACCTTGAAGACCAATTAGATCGAAGTGAGAAAGTGGAGAAATTGGGCCAGAACCATGGAGATGCGTGGGCTACAGGCTCTCCCCGCTCCCCCAAAACACCAGTCTCCTTTCCAGAGCAGCCCACGCTCCCTTTCCTCCCGGCACCCATGCTTGTATTAAAGGGATCGGGCTAGCCTGGAAGGGATGGGAGTTGAGGATACAGTGAGAACGGCACACATCGCCCGTGGATCCCCAAAGACAGCCTTCACCTGTGTTCCGCCCAGAAAAGGCAGAGTCACCCTGGTCCCCAAGCTTGGCGCGCGGGCGGCGGCGTCTTAGTAACGAGGGACTGTAACACCTGCCAAGAGCCGCTTGGGAATCGGCTTCTCCACCTCCCCGACCCTGCCGAACCTCAGCAGTCAGTCCCTGTTCTGCCTTGGGAAGCTGCCTTCGAAAGAGCAGAAACGCCACAAAGTTCCTTAAAAGCCAAAGCATTCATGGGGAAGAGGTTCAAGAAGGGACGGATGTGTGTGTGTGGAGGTGGTGGTGGTGTTGCGGAACTCCGGACTGGGTGACCGCAGTGTCTTGCACAAAACAGCACACATGTCCCCGGGTGTGACTGGTGCCTGCGGTAGTAACTAGGGCCCGAACTCGCGCAGCGAAATGATGAGGAGGGAAGGGGCGGGGGGTGGGGCTGAAGAAGAGAAAAGAGGGGAACTGGGAAAGGGCAGAGATGGAGAAATCGCAGACATAGTTTTATAAACGGGCGTGGAAGATACTTTCGGCAAAGCGCGGAAGGGGGCTCTAGCCTTACACGGAGATGGGGACAGAAGCCCAGGGAGTTAAAATACAAAAGCGAGAGCAGCACGGCTGGCACCAGGAGCTCGCGAGTCCCGGGCCCGGGGAAACCCTTTCCTCTCCGGCATCACCGTTTCCCAGGTTTAAAACAAGGGTTGCTCCCGAGGAGCAAGGCTGAGCCCCATTTTGAGTTCAGACCCTTTGAATGCGAAGAAGGTTATGCATTGTTTACTCCCAAAACGCGCCCATGCACGAATGCACATCAAGTGGGGCGTATTTTTAGGGGGCTCCTGCCAAGCCCCAATTGGTCGCTCGCTGGGGTTCCCGCCCTCTGCCTGTGGGAAGCCCTGGGGGTGCCGGAGCTGGGAAGGGGGCCCTGCGCCCGGGCTAACCCCGCCAATCGCGTGGCGGGCTGGGGGCGGCCGGGGCTCAGGCAGAAATGACTCAGCAGCCTCTTGCGGTGGGAACGGGGGAGGGGAGCCAGGCACAGCCCGGAGCCCGAGCTCCCCGGCGCTGGGAGTTTTGGGATGTCATCCCCAGTCCCAATGTATCCTTTAACCTAGGAACATCCATTTTTCTCTACGGCCTAACATGCTGCCAGCTCCGGGTGCGGCTTCCCGGGTCATCCACGCCACACCCCTGGGTCTGTGCAGGGTCAGTGGCCCCTAGCTGGCGCACCCCACCCTGTCCCAGTCCGCAGCTTCGGATGACAGGCGGGCGGAAAGCTCAGTCGCCCCTTCTGATCGTGGGACTGCCCTTTGCCCCTCTGCAGCGGCCGCTGGCTGGCTCGCTGTCCCTCCCTCTCTCCCTCCCTTCTTCCCCTCCCCCCTCAGCGCTTTTTTCCCTAGATATTTGCAGCAATATTGAACTTCTGCAGGAGGGAATGAATGGTGCAGCGGCAGCTGCGGCGGAGAGCGCATAGCGGAAGAGGGCTTGGGTGCCAGTGCAGGTCTCCTGCCACGCGGGAGGGAGGGTGAATGTAAAACAAAGATGTCCCGCATTTATTGTCCATTGAACAGTGCAACTATGATGACCCTGACTCTCTGAGCACAAGCCGTAGGCGATGCCCTGGGAGGCCAGTCCGGGCTCTGACACTAGCTTTCTCGGCTTGCGCGCCCTTCCCAAGTCACCAGCAGGGGCGCTGTGGAGCCCCCTGTACTGTACCCAGGAGGGGACTTGGCGGCGATTGCGGCGGTGCGTTCTACCAAAGAATGGAGGCCGCTGGGAGTGGCACGGGGCTTTCTTTGCATGCCTGCACCAATTCAGGGAAGAGGGGACCCGAAAAGTTTGTCCGGAAGAAAGGCCCTGGAGACGTGTAGCTGTTTCTCCTTGTTATTTAGTTGTCAGGCTGAAAGTCTTATCAGTCAACCAGATAATTTAAAATGTTATATACATAAATAAGGGCCACTTGCTTCCTTCTAAATTATGTCACTTTCTAGCCCAGCTTGCTTAAATATTTATCCCCAGGGCCCACCAAGAATTTATTTGAAAAAGTCTATCCAGATGCACATTCTCACTAATTATTCAACTTGTTTTATTTTTCTTAGGGTGGGGTCCCAGGTTCCACGACTCCCTCTTGTCTTCTAATGCTTTGAATTGCCCCCTTCATTCTATGCCCAGCCAAGAAAGGGTCATTCATTCATTCATTCATTCTCACATGCACCAGGAAGTCCCTTTACAACCCATACTTTTAGGGTCTCTTTTAGAGAAGTTTGGATCTTTCCTTTTCTGACATTAACTTGGACATTCTGTGCTTCTATCATTCTTTTTGTTCCTTTCCGCCTTGAATTAATTGTAGCCTCTTCTCTCCTGTGTCCCTAGGAAAAGGTTGCCTAATGACATAGCAGAACTATAGACTAAATGGGTGTCAGTGACAGTGCAGAATCTCAGTGCTTAGGAGACTCTTAATGAGATATAACTTCAGCCTCTGGCGAACTCTACCGATGAGATAATGTCTCTGGCGGGGGAGAAGAGGAATTTGGGCTGTAACCTGTTAATGGCCCCACCCAACCTCAGGTCTCTTTGTGGACTCTCCCTGGTACAAGTCCGAGAAACATCGGTGTCTTTCTTGTGCTGCAGTTCTGATGAACAGATATGCCATCTGAGGAAAACACAGTCAAGCTGCAAATCAGACCCCACCAAAATATATACAGTGTCCATGTCACAAGCAGACATGCATGTCATTTACCAATGCTACATGGTCATGACAAAGGTACTGTCACAGGCAGGACCCCTTGCTTCTATGACTCCTCTCATTAGCCTGAGATATGCCTGAAGACCCCACCTGTGGACTGGTTCAGTTTTCTCATTTCCCAAGTGGGAAACTGAGACCTGGAGACACTAAGGGGCTTGTTCAAGTTTAGAATCCAAGGCTCCTGGTTCTCTGTGCTGTGTCTTTGCTACCATTCAAAGCTTTTGTTTCCTATTGTGGCCTAGGATGCTCTCTTATTACCTACCTACCTACACACATACACCCCTACACCCCTTTGGGAGGATTAATGCACTAATGCATTAATATCTGAGTGTGAATTCTTTTAGTATTACCGATTAGTAAGTTAATCATCTGGAAATGCCTCGAGGAAGGAAAGAGTTGCATGGAGAAGTGGGTAGTGAAAAATATTGCCACAGTGGCATCTTTTGCGATCCACTTGGCACATGGGGGCAGTGTGGGGTAGCAGGTAGGACGAGAGGCAGGAAGGCAAGAGGATATGGGAGACAGCATCCTGCCTAATGTGCAGTCTGGCTGGAAGACAGAGCAGTTCTTAGGGCAGGTCTGTGTGCTGCTCAGACAGCGGCTGATGTGTATCGTTTATACAATATGCTGAGATATATTGTTCATGACCCTTCAGTCATTTTGTCTCCCCTCTTGCCATTGCCCCGTGGAGTGGATGAGTGGGGGCTCATTAAGCAGTAGGGAGCTTCACACTCAGGAAAACACCCCTAGCTTTCAATTTAAACTGTCCGAATGTCTGTCATTTTAATCCATCTAAAAGCTCTCTTCATAAATGAGCTGGCTGCAGGCAGTCACTTGTCAATGTTAAGGAGGTGAGCTAAGCTAAGAGGCCTCCTTGTCAGAACAAATGCAATTGCTGCGCCTAGGAGATGTGGAAAGTGGGGGCTGTGCAAGGCAGCTGCAGTGGGCGGGCCAGGAAAATGGCATTTGGGTTTCCAGTCCTGAATTTTAATGCAGACTTTTTCTGCAGCAATTTGCCTAGTCCTCAGTGTGCTTTTATATTCTTGAAATGAGTCAGAGTTTTATAGGCAATAATGTTAAGCTTCTGTCAACCATCCAGCTTTATGAAATCCAAAAGGGACGAGGAAAGGCATGTGCATAATTTAAGAAATATGGGTTCCCTGACCACTGCTTAGTTTTCCTTTTCTATTAAAATGATCAGCATACAGCCATCTTGCCAGTAATTCATAGATGTTTAGCCCATATTCATCATCACCTCCTCCGGTCCCATTGGGTCTTATAATATCACCTCTCTGGCTAAAACAATATATTTGCTCTGGAAAGATATCTTAAAATTTACCCTACTTCCAATAATGCCTAATCATAATTCATTTATAATGCCTAGGTAAGATTATGGGAGGAGGAAAACATATAAACCAAGTTTAATGTATAATACAGGCAGTAAGGTTGTTCAGATTTGGTTTCGGCTAGAGATGTGGTTAAATATAAAAGCCATTTGATGATTTTGTGTTTTTAACCATAGAATGAGGGGCTCCATATACTCTGTTGTGAAAGTTTCCAGAGAAAATTTTAAGAAATAAAATTTATATGACACCAGGAGTAGCACAAAAAAGAGGAGGGAGTATTCAAATAACAAAATTCTTTTTTCTATATACTTCCATTTTTAGTAAAAATGCCAATTTCAAGAAACCAAAGATTTTAATGAAGGATTTTGTATACTCTAACCCTTAATTAAGAGGAAAAATAAAAAGCATTCAAATAAGGTAGAAGTAGGTTTTCTCTTTCCTATGAATTCTTACGCAGCAAATTGCAATTTGGTTCTAATGCATCTAAAAAATTATATATTTTTATCAGGGCAGTTCAGAGCAAGCTTGTGAAATTCTCAACATTTTTCATTTTTGGAGTTCTCTGGCCTCTCCCATCCTGATTCTTACTTCCCCACATCCTCTTCCTCTTACCCAGCCAAACCTTTCCTTAGGAAAGGATCTCATATCCATCACTTAGACTTCAATGGGAATGTGCCTTGAAATAGGAACTCCACCGGGACAGTGACATTTTAAGACATATCTGAGTTTGAAATGAAAAAAGCTTGGACTCTAGAATATAAAGCATTCTGAATCCTAAGAGGAAATGGAGGAGATATTTGGGAAGCAGAAATTCTTTCCGAAACACCTTGGAAACAATCCCACTGAGGGGCAGCTCATGGGAGGCCAGGCAAGTTCGGAAGGGTGCTCTTGGCTGATGACAAGTTCTTACAGGGCCCATACACTCGCCCAGCTTGCACAGCTGCTTTTGGGTGCTAAAAGCAGGAGCACTAGCATCAGACTGGGGTGAAAGAACCCCCATACTTATCAGTTAGCAGTTGTGTGATTTGGGTAAGACTTTCTTTTCCTCTGTGATAGAGTGTTTCTAAGAGTACTGGCCACATACAGACTAGTGGGAGGAAGAAAAGAGATCCCACCTGCTTAGCACAGGGTCTAGTGTGGGATTAGTCTTCGATAAATCCTAGTCTTTAATATTTTTCTGTGGCAAGTGACCCCAAACCTAGGAGGGAGGAGACTAGCCTTTCTGAATTTTACCTGGACTTTATTTCTCTGAGAATTTTCTTCTTTAAAAGTTGTCAAATCATTTGGCAAACATACCATTCCAGTCTCCCCAGTTCTTGTGCTAGTCACTGACAATAAATTACACTCTAGAGAATGACCTTAAAATATGCTAAAGAATAAAGACCTTTAATCTTGCCAGGCTAGAATTTAAAGTTTTGTAGTTGCCATTACTTTTATTTACTCTCCCTTAAATTAAAACTCAATACACATTATTAAGGAACTATTTATTGAGGTGCTGCATTGGAAACATTATCTCATTTAAACATCACAGCAGTAATGTAAAGTAGGAATGATTGTTGGGGATTTATAAATGAGGAAACCAAAGCTTAAAGAGGTGACATAGTTCCTCATGAAAGATCACACAGTAGTGAGCTAGTTAAGACAGGATTTCAATCCATAAACATTCTTGAAACTTAAATCTGGATTTTTTTTTTTTTTTTTTTGGTGGCAAGGGAGGGGTTGCGGGAAATTCTCTTGGAATACTAGTTCTAAATTTAGAATAATTGAAATTTCCTTAATCTCTTAGTTCTCCAGAATAAAAATGATCTCTTCTATCAGATCTTCAACCAAGCACACAAAAGAAGAGATGGCTGAATCCTGCATTGTATTAAATTGTCCCCAGATGGTTTAATACAATTAATATATCTGCTGGCTGCTGGAAGCTACCAGCAGGGAGGAATCTAGAAGTGTGCACGCGTACACACAGGCAGGGGTGGGGGTGTGAATGATTCCACTAAATACAGACATAAGAAAAAGGAAGATATTTCTAACAGCTTTCTTCAGGGTGGGAAATGGAGTCAGCTCATTTGAAAACAACAACTTCTAGATATTAAAGAGCAAAGCAAAAGTAATACAAAATCACACTAGATTCTGTGTGTGCGTGTGTGTGTGTGTGTGAGAGAGAGAGATAAGTAACTGCAGAGATGTATCTTATCTCAGCGTGAGGCAATTCTTTTGCATGTGAAAGCAGTAAAACAAATGAAAAAAGAGAAAACACCCATTTAAAAGTTAGTTTTTGATCATAAATATGATGGAGAAACATTTGATTAGAAATTGATAGAACGTAGACTAAAAATCCAAAAGAGAAGAAGAGAAAGGACATAAGAACTCAATTTCCAAAAGGAAACTACAATGGCCAAGAAATTTAAAAAAAAATCCCAATTATTTAGCTTAGTAGTAATCAGGCAAACTGTTCAATAAATAGGTTAAAGCAGCAACAATGTATGCTATCATATAACAAAGATGTAAATGTTCATTATGCTCAACATTAGTGAGGATGGGGGGTTACTAGAAGCCTTTGTACTCTGCTGGAGGGAGTATGAGCTTAAAAATTGTTCATAGACACTAAAGAAAACAAGGTCTAGGGATATATCTTAAAGAAATAGTACAATGTGGGACAAACATTTGTGTATAGAGATATTTGTGGCCATCTAATTTATATTAATAAGAAACCTGGAATCCATCTGCACGGTCGACATGATGAGACACATTAAATACATTGTGATTCATATGAAAGAGTATTAAGCAGTCTTTCAAATGAGTCATGGGATATTTAATTACTTGAAAACATGATTTTAAAATATAACATCAAATTTAAAAGCAAGATATAATATTATCCAGAACATGATACCAGTGTAGATACAATTTTATATAAACATATACATATGCATTGACGGGTCTGGAAGGAAATATGCTGAGATGTTAATAGTGATCTCCTTAGGCAGCAAGATTTAACTTGAATTTTCTACACTAGATGTGAGACTTTTAAACCAACTCCTTGCAAGCCATCTCTTCACTCATCCCCAACCCCCCACAGCCAGTAAATTTTTAAAAGAGTCCAGAGGAATTCATCACCATCACTCACTTAGTTTTTATTAGGCATTTGTATTTGTGTGACACTGAAACCAACTTCTGACTCCAGGGCCTTATTTTTGTGTCACAGACAGCTAGCTGCCTGATCTTTTGTTGGTTTGTACCTCAGTGAGGTATTTATGTGTTCCAGAGTTTTAATATTGGGGTATTTAGACAAGGGTGCTGATGAAATCTTCATTTAGTGGGCTTGTTTGGGCATCGTATGTTTTCTTTGTCCTGAGTCTCTTCTGAGAAGAAGTAAATAGCAGTTTCACCTATAACACACACCACTGGCTGTCTGCAGTCATAGAAGTCCTAACTAATACAGTCCTGTGATTAGAGGCACTGTGGTTGTCTTGCCTTCAGCCCATTTGCTCTCTGTGTACTTTGCCCATTGGCTGTGGTTTTAAGGAAAGGCGTATGGTACCATAAATGTCAGAAAATACAGCAGAGTACATGCAATGGAACACCATCTGTACAAAACACATCCATTTAAACATAAAAATCCTGGGTTACATCCTTTGCTGAAAACCACCCTCAGTATTTTCAGCCTAGAAAAATGTGAATATAATATCTGTCCCCTCCTTCTTCCCTCACTCTCAGTTTTGAAATCATTTGAATGAATGGCAACAGCAGGGGCTCAAATATAATTACTTTATAAATAATTAATAAGGTACTATTATTATTACTTAAAAAAATCCCATTTTGGAATGAGTCTCTTGATAGTAGCTGAAGCTTAATTTAGCCACATAACTGTTCTGCCTTAGCTAATGTGACCCATTATTTTTAGGCTCAGGAGATTATTTCCAGATGCACCAAGACAATGGCTATCCATCACTCATTTCTGGGGGCCACTGTCTTGGCATGCCAGTGACATATCTGGGTTTATTACCACTTTCTATGGTCACAGTGGTGAAATTAGTTTAGTATTATCCAAGTATCCGTAGGAGATCCTATGTAATTCGATTCAACGCTGTATGCTTTTTGTAGAATTCAAGTTCTAAGTAGACCCCCAACCCTTTTAAAAACTACTTTTACTATGATGTTAAGTGAAAATGTCTTACACAGCTAGATGACAGATTAGATAGAGATGATAGATAGATGGATAGACTCAGTGATGTATATGTCTCTAATTGATTATAATGTTTGTACATTTTTTTTAAAAAAAACCTACCAAAATGAGCTGTTATTATTTTAGAGTAAAAAATTGTTAAAACCATAATATTTATTTTCTTCTCTACAGTTCCATGTCTTCTTAAAATAGGCATATATAACTTTTATAATCAGAAAAAAAAAGTTGTTTAAAAAAAAAAGTCTTTTTGAGGCCTTTTTCCTGGTCTCACAGGATGCATGATGAGACATTTCCACAGTGTCCAGAGTGATTTCAACTTGACCTGGCCCCTGCAGACCATCAAAAATACTTGATTGAAAATGCAATCCTTGGAACTTTATTACCTCCATCCTGTCATCTGTGGCTCACAGTAGGGAAAATCATACTTGGGTAATTACAGAGCACCTATATTTTGATCACAGGCACTTTGTAAGACTCATTACAATGTGAGCAAGAGCCTCTTCATATATCGTAAAACCAGCGAGAGGGTGCTTGAGTCTAAACAAATAACAAAGGTTTTACATTTCTCTCAGAAGTGTTACTAGTGTTTACTCTGTAGATAGTAGACCTCTGTGCTTAAAATTCCCAAGTCCCTGCTTCCATATTGCCATGGATTCAAAGGCAGAAGCCCTAGAAGTAGCTCCCCACCATCTACCAATGTGATTTGCAGCCATAGAGCAGTCACTAGGCTTGAGTTAAAATGCTCCATGTTCCTTTGCGTGGATTGTTTCCAGTTACCTATGGGATGATCACTTTGGGCTTCAGTAGCACTTAGGACCAGATCCAAATCTCCGAGATGTGGTCCTGGGGATGTCTGGAGTTTCCTTATACCTTTCCTGGCTGCTGTCCATTCCTGGGCACTGGCGCTGCCCCCGTTGTTTTTTTTTTTTTTTTTTTTTTAAATTTAATTTTTTAAACTTTTTTTTCCTCCTATATTCCTATAGTGCTGACCTCCCCCCCGTTGTGGAGATGAGTCCTTTATTGACATATTAACTCACGGATTCCAGTGAGAACTGCCTTTTCCATGCACTATCACTCTGGCCTTCCAGAACCACATCCCTAGTCTCCTGGGGGAATCCTCCCAGTGTTTCCTCCCAGGAAATAATAGATTATCCAAGTTTGCAAGCCTGTCTGGAACTGGATTCCCTCAGCTATGCCCTCTTGGCCTTGATCTCTGATGCTCAGGGCCTCACTTTGTCCTCATTTTGACTCCAACCCCTGTTGGCATCAACCCCTTGAGAGTGTTCTCTTTCCTTGCAGTCTTAAAAACTTTCTGACACTTCTTCCTAAAAATGGCATCTAAGTAGCAGGCCCCAATACCACCTTTTCACTAAAATATCCATTACTTAAAAGGTGAGAATACACCACCTCCAAATTCAGCACAGATGTTCAGCCTAGTGTCAGGATCCGGGAGGATGAGGATACCAGAAGCTACAGGGGTCAAGTATTCATGTCTGTCTTATTCTTTCATTGTGTTGTAACTGCATCACACCAATCTGGTTCAACTTTTATGTAGCAACATTGTGTGTTGTTTTTCAGTTGCCATGGACCCCCAGGTTAAAGGTCGTATTACCTGAGTATACCCAGATGAACCAAGTGTGCAGCCATTGGTGGAACCTAAGTGCTTAGATGGAGAAGCAGGGACTGAATTAAGAAGCAGACACCATATGGCAGGATCCAGGATCCAATCAGATTGAGCTCTGGTGTCACCTCATGGCAGGAACCAGTCATATCATTACTCCTGGCATCACTTCATTACAAAATCCAATCAGATCATCACTCATGACCCCATGGTTATAACACCTACCCCAACCCCTGCTTGGGGAGACACTGTTTTGGGAACTATTCTTACTCATTACAAGTAATAAAATCCCCTTGCTAAACCTTCCTTGGTTGTGGTCATTGAGTTGATACTGGCCAGGTGACGGAATTCACCTGTTGTGTGGGTAACATGCTATACTATGAAGCATGCTTCTTGACGGTGATATCAATATTGAAATACGTTTATTCTACAAGAAATAAATTATATAGTACAATACTATCAAAGACCAACCAAAATTTTTTTAACTTTGCCAAAATGTTTCTAAAATTTTTCTGGAAGAACAAACACTTGAGACTGATAAAAACCATTTTGGGGCCAGGTGCAGTGGCTCACACATGTAATCCCAGCACTTTGGGAGGCTGAGGCATGCAGATCACCTGAGGCCAGCAGTTTGAGACCAGGCTGGCCAACATGGTGAAACCCTGCCTCTACTAAAAATACAAAAATGAGCTGAGTGTGGTGGCAAATGCCTATAATCTTAGCTACCTGAAAGACTGAGGTAGGGAGAATTACTTGAACCCAGGAGGCGGAGGTTGTAGTGAGCCGAGATTGTGCCATTGCCCTCCAGCCTAGGCAATAAAGCGAGACTCTGTCTAAGAAAGAAAGAAAGAAAGAAAGAAAGAAAGAAAGAAAGAAAGAAAGAAAGAAGAAAGGAAGGAAGGAAAAGCATTTTGGAAAAAAAATAGTGGTGAGGACTTACCATGTAAGATTCTACAGTTAGACAAAAGATAATGAAAATAAAAATATGGACTCTATTGTATCTGATATTTTGGTATAGGATAAAAAATATCAGTTTTAATCTGTTTAGGAAATAATGGATTATTTAATAAATGATGCTGGAGTAATTGGCTAACCATATCTTCCTTCATACATCAAAAACATTTCTAATATATTTTTAAAATTACATAGATGAGGTCAGGCATTGTGGTTCATACATGTAATCCCAGCACTTTGGGAGGCTGAGATGGGCAGATCACCTGAGGTCAGGAGTTCGAGACCAGCCTGGCTAACATGGTGAAACCCCATCTCTACTAAAAATATAAAAAAACTATCTAGGCATGGTGTTGTATGCCTGTAATCCCAGCTACATGGGAGGCTGAGGCAGGAGAATTGCTTGAACCCAGGAGGCAGAGATTGCAGTGAGCTGAGATCATGCCACTGCAGTCCAGTCTGGGTGACAGAGCCAGGCTCCATCTCAAAAAAAAAAAAAAAAAAAAAAAAAAAAAAAGAAAGAAAGAAAATTAGATAGATGAAACAAAAAATTCTAGAAGAAAATATAGGTAAACACTGTAGGCCATTGAGATGCAGGACTTTCCAAGCTTTAATGCAAAGATTTTTTTAAAAGGAAGAGATGATGGTTTGAATAAAGGAAATATTTAAGCTGTTATAGTCAAAAACCATCTGTCTTAGTCCATTTGTGTTGCTATGAAGGAATACCTGAGGCTGGGTCATTTGTAAAGATAAGAGGTTTATTTGACTCGTGGCTTTCCAGGCTGCTCAAGAACCATAGTGCCAACATCTGCTTCTGATAAGGAAGTTGATGTGTGCAGAGATCACATGGTGAGACAGGAAGCAAGAGAGAAAGAGAGAGACAGAGAGAGAGAGACAGAGAGAGAGAGAGACAGAGAGAGAGAGAGAGACAGAGAGAGAGAGAGTGAAGAGAGCTTCCAGGCTTTTTAACCAGCAGTTCTTGGGGCATTCTCTTGAGAACTATTAGAGTGAGAATGCACTCATTTTTGAAGGCACCAAGCCATTCATAAGTGATCTACACACATGACCCAAACACCTCCCATTAGGCCCCAGCTTCAACACTGGGATCAAATTTCAACATGAAATTTGGAGGGTCAAATACCCAAACTAAAGCACCATCGTAAGTAAGGTTGAAAGGCAAACAACAAACTGAACAAAGATTTGCTGCTAGTGTGATGGACAAAATGTGGTCAAGTACATTTTAGAAAATGAAATATGAAAATAACTCTAACACATTGTGAAAGGAAAATAAATCTTGGGGCCCCCAAATCACTAAGCTAAAGGGGAAAGGTAAGC
Source organism: Chlorocebus sabaeus (assembly GCF_047675955.1). Classification (NCBI taxonomy): domain Eukaryota; kingdom Metazoa; phylum Chordata; class Mammalia; order Primates; family Cercopithecidae; genus Chlorocebus; species Chlorocebus sabaeus. Next base: position 24,586,805 of record NC_132911.1, on the reverse strand, counting down.
TGGGAATGCTTGGGGCAAACCTGCCTCCATTCTATTTAAAGTCACCCCTCTGCTCACTGAGATAAATGTGTATCTGATTGCCTCAAATATGGAGCAGCTAATCAGAAACCAATATTCATGTTGCATATGTTGATTGATGTCTCATGTGTCCCTAGAATGTATAAAACCAAACTGTGCTCTGACCACTTTCTAAATTAACTGAGACCTGTCTCAAATGTTCTGGGTTCACAACATCAATGAGACAAAATGAAGATCTAAATAGAAAATAACAAAGAATCGAAATAGAATTTCTCAGGCTTTGACTCTGGTTTTGTTTTTTTTTATTATCAGAGATCAAAAGCAAATAAGAAAGTTAAGCAGGCACAGCCTGAATATTATGATTTGCCAGGTGGGACTGAAAGTCTATGAATCCTAAGATGTTAATGTTTTGGTCTCATGATGCATCAAATATTTCTTAAATATCTACTAGATGCCAGGCACTAAGCCAGGCCATATGCATCTGTGGTGAACAAATAACCATGATCCCTGTCGTTATGAAGCATGTAGTCATTAGGAGAGACCAACAATAAAAAAGGAAATGAACAAAGTGTATAATGGCAAATTTCAGTAACTCTATGCAGGAAACAGGATATGATGAGAGAAAATAAGAGGGTGAAGAAGAACTTGCCATTGATTGAGCAGTCATCAATGAAATCTTCTCTGAGTAAGTGTAATTTAAGCTGAGAATTGCTTGGGTCGGTGAAGAGTGGGGAAAGGATACCAAATATGATAGAAACACAGCTGCTTCCAAGGTCTCTGGTATGTCAGTCACCGCGGTGGGGAAAACAGGAGTGAGAAGAGGTCTAGAGTGAGGTGTCAAGACTTAAACTGGGCCAGGTGCAGTGGCTCATGCCTGTAATCCCAGTGCTTTAGGAGGCTGAGGTGGGAAGATTGCTTGAAGCCAAGAGTTTGATACCAGGCTGGCAACATAGCAAGACCCCATCTCTATTAAAAATAAAAATAAAAAATTAGCCAGGCATTTTGGTGCATACTTGTAGTCCCAACTACTTGGGAGGCTGAGGTGGGAGAATTGCTTGAGCCCAGGAGTTTGAGGTTATGTTGAACTGTGATAGCACTCCTGCACTTCAGCCAAGGCAACACAGCAAGACTATGTATCTTAAAAAAAAAAAAAAATCTCAAACTGTATGTCCTCACCACACACACACACACACACACACACACACACACACACACACACAAATGGTAGGTATGTGTGGTGATTAACGTGTTAGTTCATTTGATCGAGGCCATGATTTTACAATATATATGTGTATCAAATCATTACATTGTATTCTTTGAATACATACAATTTTAATTTGTCAACTATACCTCGATAAAGCTGGGGGGAGGGGGAAATTACAGACCAATATCTCTTGTGAATATAGCTGCAAAAAAGCCTCAATAAAATACTAACAAACTGAATCCAGTAATATATAAAAAGTACTATGCCATAACCAAGTGGGACTTATCCAAGGAATATAAAGTTATTTTAACTTATAAAAATCAATCAGTTAAAACATGTTAATAGGATAAAGGAAAAAAACCATATGATTATCTCAATAGACAGAGAAAAGGCATTTGACAAAAATCAGCACTCATGATAAATGAAAGCAAACAGAAAGACAAAAAAAATCCACTCAAGACTTAAACTGTAGAGATACGAGTTTTGGGGCAATCCAATTAAAGATGTACAGTGATCTTGCACTCAGAAAAGGAATCTGGACAGGGCCTACACATTTTGCCTTTCTTGCACATAGATGATATTTTAAACCATGGAGTGGATGAGATTTCCCAGGGAGCCAATGTGGGGAGAAACAGGAAGCAGGACTGCCTGAAAGGTAGAAAGAAAACCAGGAGTTCAGTTAGTCAAGAGGAATGGGTTTAAGAGCTCTATTGTATGGCATGGTGACTGTAGTTAATAACAAAGTATTGTGTCCTTGAAAATTGCCAAGAAAGTAGATTTTGGATATTCTCATAAAAAAAAAATAAGTATCTGAGGTAATCAATAGGTTAAATAGCTCTATTTAGCCATTCCACAATGTATACACATGTCAATGCAACATGTAATGATCAATATATATTTTTAAAAAATAAATTTAAAAATAAAAATAAATGTTTTTAAAAAGAACATAGGCTCTGGAATTAACCTCCTTAGGTTTAAATCCTGACTGCAAATATACCTGGTTTGGGGAAAGTTATTTAAGTTTTCTGTGTGCAAGTTCATTTGCTTAAAAAATGAAAATTATAATGGTATTTACTTCATAGGGTTATTATGAACACTAAAATAATACATATAAAACTACTTAGCAAAAAAAAAAAAAAAAAAAAAAACAAAAAACCTCTCAGCAAACTATACATGGAAAGGAATCTCATTAACCTGATAAACAGCTATTATGAAAAAACTTCCAGTGAATATAATATTTAGTGCTAAGTCAGAGAATACTTTTTTCTTGAAATCAGGGAAAAGATAAAGATGTCCACCTTGCACACGTTGATTTAACACTATATTGCCTGTTCTAGCCAATGCAATAAGGCAAGAAAAATAAAACATATGCATATCAAGAAGAAAGAAATAAAACTGTATTCACAGATGATATGATTGTCTAGCTGAAAAACTCAAACAACCTAAGAAGGTTTATTAGAACCAATCAGTAAGTGTAGCAAGGTAGATGAAAAAGAAAAGAAAAGAAAAGAAAATAGTGAAAGAAAGAAAATCAGGAGAGTAGTATGTTGTGAAAGCCAAGAGAAGAGGAAATTTCACAAAGTTGGAAGCCCAGAAATGAATGGATCATGAAAAGAACAGGAGTTGAAGTTGCATATTGAAGGAATGGGAAGGGTATTCCAGAGAAAGAGACTATAGACAGTTTCCAAGTATGATGGCTCGATTATGATTTTTCAACTTTATGATGGTGCAAAAGTGATGTACATTCAGCAGTAACCATACTTTGAATTTCAATATTTTTCTGGGTTAGTGATACACAGTATACCTTCTTGTGATGCTGGGCAGTGGGATCAAGCTGCAGCTCCCAGTCAGGCACATGATCACGACGGTAAACAATTGATATTATATTCTACAGTATACTATTCGAAAAAATTACATGAGCTACTCAACATGTTTTATAAAATGGGCTTTGTGCTAGAATATTTTGCCCAAACGTAGGCTAAGGTAAGTGTTCTGAGCACGTTTAAGGTAGGCTAAGCCAAGCCTGGTGTTCAATAGGTTAGATGTTTTTAAATGCATTTTCAAATTATGATATTTTCAACTTTCTATGGGTTTGTCAGGACATAGCTCCATCATAAGTTGAGGAGCATCTGTAGTATGGGAAAATACAGAACAGAAAAAACAGAGTGCAACATTGAGCTTGGTTAAAGCATAAGGAACATTTTGAGACAATTTCATAAGAGATGCAGAACATAGACTGAAGTGGGCCATGAAGAAGTAATGAGCAATTTTGAGCAGGGCATTTACATAGCTTGCTTCCTCCCTGCATTTAGGTTTCTGCTCAAATATAGTCTTATTGGAGAGGTCTTCCCTGCATACCTTGTGTAAAGTCTGTCTTTTGATTGATGCTCTACTCTGCTTTAGTTTTCTTTTCTGTAGTTGGTATCATCTATCATTATTATAGATTTATGTGTTTATTTGCTTATGGTCTCTTAAAATTCTAGAAAAGAAGCTCAATGAGAGATGGGACTTAATTTTGTTCACTATAGTATTTCCAGTGACTGCATAGTACCTACCTCCTGGGAGGTGCTTAATAAATAGTTTTTTTTTTTTTTAAATAAATGAATTCATGCAATACAGAAGAGTACCTAAAAGTGAGGGGAAATGAATAGAATATAGGTTGGAAGTTTGAAACTTAAAGTAAAATTAGAACATTTTAATCAATGGATAATGTGAGACTAAGTTTATCGTGTTAGGACTTCTGGGCAGCGTCGAGTGCCCATTTGAGAAAGGTAATCATGAAGGGTAGTACGGTTGTCTTCAGTAACATTCCAGTGAATAGATGCTTGAGACAGAAAAGTCAGATATCTGGGTTTATCCATGGCTGGATTTTTGTCATGTTCATGCAGCAGAGGGAGAATTGGGCAAATAATTGAGTGTGGTAGGTTGTGGAATCTATTCTGAATAAAGTAGACAGTCAAGACAGGAATAAGGGTAGACTGGAGAAAGAAAATGGTGGGGTCAATGGATTCACAGTGTATACCAATGTTCACAGCGGCATTAGTCACAATGGCCAAAAGGTGGGGATAACCCAAATATCCATCGATGAATGGATGAATGGAGACATGGTATATACCTACAATGAAATATTAGCCTTAAAAAGGAAGAAAGTTGTAATATGTGTTACTACATGAATGAACTTTGAAGATATTGTGCTGAGTGAAATAAGCCAGTCACAGAAAGACAAATATTATATGATTTCGCTTATTTGAAATATCCAGAATAGGCAGATTCATGGAGATAGAAAGCAGAGTAGTGGTTTCTAGAAGATGTGGGGAGTCGGTAATAGTGAGTTAGTGTTTAACGGGTACAGAGTTTCAGTTTGGGAAGATGAAAAGCTCTGGAGGTGAATAGCAGTGATGATTGCACTTAACATACTTGATGCCACTGAGCTGCACACTTAAAAATGGTGAAAATGGTAAATTGTATATATAGACCACAATTAAAGAGAGAGAGAAAATTAAGGACATAAAAATATCAGGTTTAAGTAGTTTCCATAAAACTCCCACGGCGCTCTGAACACAGTGGTTTCCCACATTACTTTACGGGCTGCCTTCCCCTCTATAGCCAGTGTACAATGAGCTTCAGAGTCCTTAAAGGGTGGGGCTAAGTAATATTACGGGGGTTGTTTAGTCGTGTCATTTCTGTCTTTAAAATGCACCAATATATCAAACCCATTTTTTAAAGAATGAAACAAATGGCTGTCTTCAACAATGAAACATGCGGCCAGTTAAACAAATGGTCTCCTTCATTTTGTGGTATGTCATTTAACTGATTGAGACCTGTTTTGTTCAATTGGCCAAGTGCAGAGGACTGTGACCTTGGAGAGTCTTCAGAGAAGTTCTTTGTACCTCCTCTTACTGTATTTCCTTACTTGGATTTTGATGTTCTTATGAACAGAAGAGTTCTGGGCAGTTCATCTAAAGAACCAAAACAGAGGTAGGAACCCAATTCCATGAATGAGTACCAACCTCTTATGGAATCCCTGGCACTCCCAGTCCTCTGATCCTTGAGGCATATCATTTTCCCAGTGGTTTCTCTGCCTTAGCATCCCCTCTCCCGATCCCAATCCAACCTGTCCATTGGTGGCAAAGGCCTCTCCTGGAGTTTGCCTTGGATGCCTACTCAGAAGTAGCCCTTGTTCTTTATTAAGCTTCCAAACTGAACTGCACTTCTCGATGTTCCAGTTCTCTGCCCCCACACCCTGTTCCCTTCTCCTATACTGTCTTCCTCCTTCCACCAAGGCTTAACAGAAATGCTGGCTTTTCATGACACCTTTTCAGATTTTCCAACCAGACATCATTTCTTCCTCAATTCTGTGAACTTCAACTTGGTGGTTCTACTTTTGCTTTCCATTTTGACTTAAGACAATTTATGTTGTATGCCATTAGTCCTCTACAGATAAGGTTGCTGGAAGGTGATATGGCTATCTCAATAATTTCTGGATTTTCCAGACATCCAGGCACATGGTAGGTACTGAGGATGCTGAGTGAATGTTGATCAGAATATGCTGAGCTCCACTGACTCACTTTTGGAGTCACTTGTAGAGTATAAGTTCAACTTAAACCCTTGGCTGCAAGTAATTTTTTTTTTTTAACAGAATCCTACATAATTTTACATTGTTGGCATTCTCTATGTCCTTGATGAGTGATTCCTGCCTTTCTATCCCACCGTTGGCTTAAAAAGATAGTAAGAGCTGAACCTGAGATATAGTGAAGGAACTATGCCTGAGACAGTCATAAATGGAACTCCCGGAGCCGTGGAAAGTAGCTGCAGTGCAGATCGACAGCACTTCTTTGAGCTACTGAACTCAGCATATAACATACTGATTATAGCTGGGGGTAGGTGGAGTATGACAATAATATTGCCCTTGTCCTTATCCACAGAGAAGAGTGTCTTGCAATGCAAGTTTGCAGATATGACCATTTTTTAAAGACTCTTGCTATGTGGAGCTAATATTACACAGTCAAAATGTGTTCCGTGGGGTTTGGGAATCTGAATTGTACTTGAGGCTGTATAGACTGATGATTGTACTGATGTTTGTCATTGATTGGGACCTTACAATGTGCTGGGCACTGTGCTGGCATTACATGTGCTTTTGCCCTCCCAGCCACCCTCTGAGTTAGCCATTACAGTTAGCCCAACTTATGGACCTGAAAACAAGGGCTTATGGCAGTTAGGTGACCTCCCTTGGTCCAGGTTATAACAAAGGTAAGTGGGAGAGGTGAATTCTGAGTCACCTGAGCGCCCCAGAGCCCAGCCTTCTTTCTCAACAGGGGGCCACACACTCTGTGATGAAGAGCCCTGGACTGAGGGTGGGGGCTTTGGCATCTCCTAGCTTGGCAGAAGAGTGGAAAAGTGCATTAACAGAGAAACCTGTCAAAGTTCTGTTTCCAAAATGAATGGTTCAGTGATCCAGTATTTTGTTTTATTTCTACATCTGCAATTTTGGAAATTATGTGTTTGGCTCCAATTGATCTTTCACGCCATAATTAATTCTGATGACTGCTTTCATGTTTTAAGTTTTAAAACATTAAAGTTTAAGGCACTCGAGGAGAAAAAGGTGGCAAGAATCTTGTTTATTCTCCTCTGTTCAGGGATCCCAATACCTTTAAAAAATTGTTTCTGCTGGGCACGGTGGCTCATGCCTGTACTCCTAGCACTTTGGAAGACCGAGGCGGGCAGATTACTTGAGATCAGGAGTTCAAAACTAGCCTAGCCAATATTGTGAAGTCCCATCTCTACTAAAAATACAAAAAAATTAGCCAGGCATGGTGGTGGGCGCCTGGAATCTCAGCTACTCGGGAGGCTAAGGCAGGAGAATCACTTGAACCCAGGAGACAGAGGTTGCAGCGAGCCGAGATGGTGCCACTGCACTCCAGCCTAGAAGACAGAGTGAGACTCTGTCTCAAAAAATAAAAAAATAAAAAAAATCGTTTCTATATTTACTTTTTAAGTAAATTTAAGTGTTTATTCTAGATACACATGCAGATTTGTTACATGGGAATTTTGCATGAAGCTGAACTTTGCTGTACAAATCTCATCACCCCAGTAGTGAACATAGTACTTGATAGAGAGTTTTTAAACCCAACCTCCCACGCTCCAGAAGGTCTCAGTGTCTATTGCTCTCATATTTTTGTCCATGTGTACTCAATGTTTAGCTCCCACTTTTAAGTGAGAACATGTGGGATTTGGTTTTCTGCTCCTGCATTAATTTGCTTAGGGTTATGGCTTCAAGCTCCATCCACATTGTTGCAAAGGACAGGATTTCATTCCTTTTTATGGCTGCTTAGTATTCCATGGGTGTATATGTACCACATTTTCTTTATCCAATCTACACTGGCAAACACCTAGGTTGATTCCATGTGTTTTTTTATTGCCAGCATCTTTTCTTAAGCAATGTCTGTGGACAAATGTACTAGAGTCTTCTGATTAATCTCATTTCTTTTGGAGAACCAGGAGCACTCTAAAAGGTCAAAGTTCATAGCTTTAGCGAGTACTGTATGACAGCTTTCATGGTCAGGCGTCTGCTTCCTCTCCACTCCCCGACCCTGGCCTTTCTCTATACTCTCCCAGACTCATTCCAAGTCTCAAACTCACCCTAGTTTCACCCCCATGCTTTTGCACCTGCAGTTTCTTCTATCTGAAATGCCTTTCCTTGTTGGCCTGACCACCTGGTGTGCATTCGTCGAGACTCAAGTTGCTTCTGGATTTTGGAGAAAGGAAGAGCTGCGGCAGTGTAATGGCTAAACGCACTGACTTAGGTATTAGACAGACCTTACTGACAGTCCTGCCTCTGTGACCTGAGCAAGGACCCTAACCTCAGGAAGCCTCCATTTTCCCCTCTGTGACATGGGAGTATGATATAGAAAGGCTGTTGGGATTAAATGATTCATGGGAATCTTACCATAATTAACAGCAGACAGCTAAGCACTTGGTGAATATTGGCTCTGATTGTTAGGGGAAAATGCCTTCCCTACCACTGCCTTTCCCACTCTCAAGCTGGAGTAACTGCACCCTTTCTACGACTCCATTGCAACTTGTGCTATGTCTAGGGAAGCACTTTCTACACTGACTGGTTAGTGTCAGTTTGTGTTTCTCATTTTTTAGACTGTAAACTCTTGAAGGACAGGAACTGTGAATCTAAATTCTTCATTTTAAATGTCCAGTACAGTACCTGATGTACAGCAAACATTTAATAAACAAAGGAATGGGTATAAAAGAATTGTGAAGGCCAGCTGCAGTGGCTCATGCTCGTAATCACTTTGGGAAGCTGAGGTGGGAGGATCACTTGAGCCCAGGAGTTCAAGACTAGCCTGGGCAGCAAAGTGAGATCCCATCTCTACAAAATTTAAAAAGTTAGCCTTGTGTGGTGGCACATGCCTATAGTCTTAGCTACTCAGGAGGCCAAGGCAGGAGGATCACTTGAGCCCAGGAGTTTGAGGTTGCAGTGAGCTATGACTATGCCACTGGACTCTAGCCTGGGCAGCAGAGTGAGACCTTGCCTCAAAAATTAAAGAAAAGAAAAAGGGAAAAAAAGAAAGAACTAGGCCGGGTGTGGTGGCTCATGCCTGTAATCCCAGCACTTTGGGAGGGCAAGGTGGGTGAATCACCTGAGGTCAGGAGTTTAAGACCAGCCTGGCCAACATGATGAAACTTCGTCTCTACTAAAAATACAAAAATTAGCCGGGTGTGGTGGCTCACGCCTGTAATCCCCGCTACTCAGAAGGCTGAGGCAAAAGAATCACTTGAACCCTGGAGGCAGAGGTTGCAGTGAGCTGAGATTGTGCCATTGCACTCCAGCCTCTTGGGTGACAGAGTGAGACTCCGTTTAAAAAAAAAAAAAAAAAAAAAAAAAAAAGAAAAGAAAAGAAAAGAAAAGGAAAGAACTTTGGTATAAAAATTTGTACTTTCTTTCATTGCCTTTTACTTAATTGAGTCTCACATGAGATAGTTACAGCAGAAAACATTTTATAGCTGAGGACAGAATGGAATGACCTTCTATGGTACATTAGTGACGAGTTTAAGCTTATTTGCGGGTGCCTCGACTCTTTGTCTAAAACATGTATTTCCTGGTCCTTAAATGCAGGTAAGCAGAGTGTCTATTTCACACATACTCCTGCACCAGGCTCATAGTAAAAGCTAAACACATGGCAACCATAATTATGATGACGAAACTGTGCTCCCTCATTAAAATACGATGCATCATGATCCTCAAAACAGTCAATCCAATTAAGCAAGACAAAGCCCATGAGAGGGTGTCCTGTCCCCTAAACCTACATGACGGGGCACTTTGCTGCAAAGAAAGATAAGGACAGCGCAGGTCACGTTCCACACTCTTCCTTCCCAGCGACCTTCAGTGAGCTGCAGAGTTCACTAGGCAAGAGACATCCTCCATCTGCCTCTTGGCTGTTTTGCACCTCCCAGCCATTTAATTTATGGTAGTCGCAGACGGGTTCTCCAATGTGTCTAACGTTCAGCTTTTATTACCACAGTTTAACTTGGAAAGGAAGTGAAGGGTGGGAATCAACGTGTCAAGGATGTAGGAGAATGAGACGTACCTTCACCAATGAAGAGGATGAAGTACTCTGTTTTCCTTTTGCACTGCCTCCAAGGCATCCAAATGGACATATGTGCTATAAGAGGCTCCAACAATTACAAGAACCTCTGCACTTAGGGAAAAAAAAAAAAGTTTTGCTAATTAAAGTAACATATATTCAGGCTGGGGGCCATGGCTCACATCTGTAATCCCAGCACTTTGGGAGGCTGAGGTGAGTGGATCACCTGAGATCAGGAGTTCGAGACCAGCCTGGCCAACATGACAAAAACCTGTCTCTACTAAAAATACAAAAATTAGCTGGGTGTGGTGATGGGCACCTGTAATCTCAGCTACTCGGGAAGCTGGGGCAGGAGAGTCACTTGAACCTGGGAGGCAGAGGTTGCAGTGAGCCGAGATAGTGCCATTGTACTCTAGCCTGGGTAACAGAGTGAGACTCGGTAAAATAATAATAATAATAATAATAAAAATAAATAAATAAATAAATAAATAAATAAAATAAGTAAAATTCAATTGCCAGTAAGAATCAGGCTTGGTTGGTGAGTTCAGAAGTGAAAAAGAACTGTGGGCTGGGTGCAGTGGCTCACGCCTGTAATCCCAGCACTTTGGGAGGCCAAGGTTGGTGGATCACCTGAGGTCAGGAGTTTGAGACCAGCCGGACCAACATGGAGAAACCCTGTCTCTACTAAATTACAAAATTAGCTTGGGTGTGGTGGTACAGGCCTGTAATTCCAGCTACTTGGAAGACTGAGGCAGAAGAATCTCTTGAACTTGGGAGGCGGAGGTTGCGGTGAGCTGAGATTACACCATTGCACTCCAGCCTGGGCAACAAGAGTGAAACTCCATCTCAAAAAAAAAAAAAAAAAAAAAAAAAAAAAGACAAAGATAAAGAAAAAGAACTGTATAAGCTCCAAGCAACTAAAAGGAAAATCAGACCTATAAGGAAATTATCATAAGACACATGGAACATTATGGGAGATAAGTTACAGCAATTCAGAGGAGAGAAAGGGGCAAACATTTGAATCAGCCTTGAAAGGTGAGGAAATACAGTAAAGGAAAAGTACACAGTGTCTGGGATAGCAATGAGCAGAAAAAGCCAGGAGCACCTTCTAGCTCAGTTCCGGCGAGACACAGTAGAGCCTGGGATGGGTCACAGGAGTTGACAGCAGGCAATGAGAAGCTAAGGACTCTTCTGAGCAGGGTCTGATGGCATTGGCAGATCTGGGCTCCACGCGGACCTTTGACAGCAGTGGATGGTGTGAACTGAGGCCGAGGGGAGACTGAGGCAGAGAGACCTTTAGATGAATCATCTCTTTAAAGAGGTCATAAGTGGTTCATCCTCAGTCATGAAACCAGGTTCCTCACCTCTCTCACTGGTTCTTCTATTGGACCATCCTGCATTCCGTTGCTAATGTTAACATCAAAGTCTGAATTAAGAAAATGATTAGAGAAGTGATGAAAAGCCATGTGATGGCTAAGTCACAGCTCCTCAGCCCCTGAGTAACTGAAGCAAGAGATACCATGCCAGTGAAAAACAGCCTGGGGAAAAGAGCCATTTGTTCAAAATGTACCCTATTCCTCTCTCAATGTATGGGCTGAACAAAGCACATTTAATGAAGATGGAAGAGGCCTTGTTAAATAACCACCATTCAACACTCCCCTGTACTATTTACTAAGGAGCTTCTAATTTTCATGCCTGTGAAGATGAGAAAGTCAGCTGAGGCAAGTCAACCTCCACAACCTGCTCAGGTCAGAGCCAACGTCGGGACAGAAGCCTAGAATGAAAATTATTTAGTGGATGCTCTTAGTCTTGATTCCAGGGATGGGCAGACAGAGCTTTCTAACTGGATGAAGGGATGCTTTCTTCATGGGAAACCAACTAAGGCTGGCAAGCTGGAGTCTGAGGTCTACATTTGTGTTTTGTAAGCTAAGAATTGTCATGTCATCATCTTGCGTCTGCTCAGACTGGCAGAGGGTCACATGCTAGTCTAACTCTGACAGTTTATCTGCCTATTTATGGAGAAGGGAGAACGGGCCTGGAAATTGGGTTACTGGTGGCTGAGCAGAGAACGATTCTGGAAATCCAGAGTGTATGAAGAGTGAGAAGGCATGTAGGGATCGCTGGGAACATGTTGGCACAGCTGAGGTCCTTCAGATGGCCTCAGAGTTATCGTCCTATGCTTAACCCTCCATTGGCCCCCATGGAAAAATTTCATGCACCAGATGAATAATGACCGTAAGATGTGAATTATGAGGAGCACACTGCACAGGAGCTGCTAATGAATTTTATGGATTCAGGAGATATGGATTTATTTACTAACGCAGCCTGTTTCTTAAAATAATATATAAATTAACTCCCACATTAGAAGCAAATCTATACATTAACAATTATTTAAAGAAATCATAATCCAGATGCATTTAGTACCATCAGTAAAAGATAAAGATTAAATGTAAACTGTATCTTCTACACAGATATAAAATTCCTCTAAAATTTGGTATAGTAACATTCACCCTGGAGATCTTTCAGAAATAAACTGAATAATCATTTGCTTTTTATCATATAAATGAAGTGACACTAAAAAACCACACTTATCTTTTTGCCAAATACCTCTCCTATTTACCAGCCAAAATACCTGGAATCCTACTACTAACAATTTAATCTTTGGAGATGACTCTCTAGGAATCCTTGTTTTGTTTGTCTTTTTTTAGAGACAGTCTCCCTCTGTTGCCTAGGCTGGAGTGCACTGGAGCAATCATAGCTCACTGTAACCGCGAACTCCAGGGCTCAAGTGAAATCCTGGTTTTTTTGAAAGCAAAACCCAGGAAGAGGTCCATAAATTGCTAACATTTGTACAGGCCTGAATTCATCTTGCAGTGTACTAATTTCACCAATAGATGGCGGACTTGTCGTTTTGACAACTTTGGAGTAAGTTGTCCTTTAGAAATCAATGTACCTTTTAAGGTATAGAACACTTCTTTATAAAAAGATCCAACTACCAAGTTCTTATGTGGAACGAACTAGTTCTTAATAATAGCATATTATAAACAGATAGAAAACTGTATAAAAGTTAATCCAACAGGTTCAAGCCAAGGCGTTTCTGTCTAGTGCTTCCTAAAGCTTACTTAGTTCTTCATTTCAAATCCTATACATGAATTACTTGGATGATCTATTATGAATTTCACATAATCTGGGCCTCTGATCCCAAAATCTCACTGTGTCTCACAGGTTTGCCCAGAAGCTAAGATCTTCTGCCTTATCAGCATAGGGCTTGCAATTAGCTAATTGGTACTTAAGTTATTTGAATTAAATTGTTATCAGTTCATTTAATGAGCCTGTCTTTTCAATTTTTCTGTTTCCTTTCAGCAACCAACTTGAACTGAAAAATAAGTCAGCTTAAAATGGATCTGTCTTGGCCGGGTGCGGTGGCTCACGCCTGTAATCCCAGTACTTTGGGAGGCCGAGGCGGGTGGATCACGAGGTCAGGAGAGCAACACCATCCTGGCTAACACGGTGAAACCCCGTCTCTACTGAAAATACAAAAAAAAAAAAAAAAAAAAAAAAAAAAAAAATTAGCCGGGCGTGGTGGGGGGCGCCTGTAGTCCCAGCTACTCTGGAGGTTGAGGCAGGAGAATGGCCTGAACCCGGGAGGCGGAGCTTGCAGTGAGCCGAGATCACGCCACTGTGCTCCAGCCTGGGCCACAGAGCGAGACTCTGTCTAAAAAAAAAAAAAAGGATCTTTCTCTTGATTCTTTGTTGGCCTGACTGTTTAGTCCATCAGGATAATTTCTGAACAATCACATCTGTTTAGCGCGAGGAGAACTTAGTAAGCTGAAGGAAAGCTGGAAAAATTTTAGTAGTTAAGTCTGGAAGAAGAGAACATTGATCATAAATCTCAGTTCTTATTAGAAGATGGGAGGTAAGTGGATAGCTTGGAAACTAGTTCTGGTTCCTTCTAATAAAAACAAAAAGAAAACGATGAGCAGTACACAAAATGAACGACATACCCTTAACCTACGAAGGAATCAAAACGTGAAATCATTGCTACTTCACGAATCTTTTGGTTCTCAGGATCAAGACTTTCAAATAAAAGAAAGCAACAAGGAAACTGCCAAATATTAATTGGCTATTGTTACTCAGGCAATGTAATACATAGTTACATGTGATACTTTATTTAATGCTCCCAGCACATCTATGAGACAGGCATGCTTGATTCTGTGTGCGGATGAGAAAAGTAAAACTCAGGAAAGTTATTTGAGACCCTCCAGCTAGTACAGTGTGGAAATGGGATGTGAATGCAAAGCTTTTTACTCTGAATCAGAGTCCTTTCTCCACACTACAGCTAACCATGTAGGGATTTGCATTGAGGGAATCAGGTAACTGGAAACACACAGCCACTTGCAGCTGCCTGAATGACAGATACAAGGAAGGCATCGATGGGCAACACTAACTCTGGCTTCAGTCACTCTAACTTTGTGTTACGTCTTAGTCACTGAAAAGAGAAAAAAAGGAAACTTGTCCAATTTCAAGTGAAGGTAGAAGAAGAGAAAATAAAGCATAGAAAAATCAGAGTAAATGGTGTAAAACAAGACGGTAGAAATAAATAGCGTATTACTAATGATAATAAATGTGAATAGACTTACCTTACCAGTTAAAAGCCATTGTCAGAATGGATAAAAAGAAAAATCTAGCCATATGCTATTTATGAGAAATTACTAAAGAGTAAAGATTATTAACACATAATTTTAAAAGCAACCATTTAATAAAAAGATGTAACAATTTTATATCCACATAAGTTGAAACATATATTATTAATATGTTGAAACATACATTAGCAAAAGTTGAAAAATTGAAAATAAGCTGACAATCCCAAGCTTTAACACCTGTCTCTTAGCTATGATTAGATTTAAAAATCCAGTTGTCAAGTTTGGTCTAATGAACGTGTCCAGAGTGCTGTACTTGCCAAAGAGAATATATCCAGTCTTCTCAGAACCCGTAGAATGTGTTTACATATGTGTGTGTGTGTGTGTGTATGTATATAAAATTGACAAAATACTATGTCATAAGGCAATTTTTAACATATAACACCATTGATTAAAAAAAACCCATACAGACCATATTCTCTGACTACCACATAAACAAGCTAAAATCAATGACCAAAGTGTAAATGAAAAAACTCCGTATGTTCAGAAATGTAAAGATATGCATCTAAATAATCTTTGAGTCAAAGAATAAAATAAGAGGGCACTTAGAATGTATTTGAACTGAATAATAATAATAATTCTACAAAAGTCACTTTGAATAATACAGCTAAAGGGATATAGTTAAAAGGAAATTTACAACCATAATTTCTTATATTAAAAAATATGAAAAATTAACAAGCTAAAAATTCACTTCAAGAAGTTAGAAAAAGAATTAAAGTAAAACTTCCCACAATAGAGGAAATCAAATAATAAAAATCAGAGATTAATGAATTAAAACACCCAGGAAAGAAGATAGAAAAGATCACAAAATGAAAATTCAGTCCATTGAAAAGAATCTAATTGCAGATAAAACTTTGGTAAAAATAATCCAAAAAAGGGGGAGACACATGGCCAACAAACATATGAAAGGAGGCTCAACATCACTAAACATTAAAGAAATGCAAACTGAAACCACAATGAGATAGCACTGCACACCCCTTAAGAAGGTTATTATCAGAAAACAAAGAAACAGAAAATAGAACAAGTCGGTGAGGATGTGGGGAAATTGGAACCCTCGTGCACTATTGGTGGAGATGCAAAATGGTGTAGCCTCGCTAGAAAACTGTTGGGAGGTTCCTCAAAAAATTACGAAGAGAATTGCCATATGATCCAACAATTCTACTTCTGGGTATGTATCCAAAAGAATTGAAAGGAAGATCTCCTTTTTTTTTTTTTTTTTAAATAAAAGATATTTCAATCAATTTTATTTTATTGTTTATACTTTTTTCATTTTTATTTTTAAAAATTATTATTCTCTTTTTATTTGTTTATTTCAATAGGATTTTTTGGGGAAGAGGTGGTGTTTGATTACATAAATTAGCTCTTTAGGGGCGATTTCTGAGATTTTGGTGCACCCATCACCTGAGCAGTGTAACTGTATCTAATGTGTATTATCCCTCTTCCTCCTGCCACCCTTTTCCCCAAGGCCCCAAAGTCCATTGTATTTTTCATCCTGATAGCTTAGCTTCCACTTATGAGTGAGAACATGGCAATGTTTGGTTTTCCATTCCTGAATTAATTCACTTAGAATAATGACCTCCAATTCCATCCAGGCTGAAACCAGGGTTTCTTAAGAGATATTTGCACACCGATGTTCATTGCAGCATTATTCACAATAGCCAAGAGTTGGAAGCAACCTAAATGTCTGCCAGTGGATGAATGGATAAACAAAACGTGATATATAGTGGGATATTATTCAACCCTTAAAAAGAAGAATTTTGTCACATGCTACAACAATCTGGGATGTACATGCTACAATGTCACATGCTACAATGGATGAACCTTGAGAACATTATGCTGAATGAAATAAGCCAGTCACAAAACAAGAAATACTGTATGCTTCCACTTCTATGAGGCACTTAAAGTTGTTGTATTAGTCCATGCTAATGCTGTTATGAAGAAATACCTAAGACTGGATAATTTATAAAGAAAAGAGGATTAACTGACTCACAGTTCCACATGACTGGGGAGGCCTCAGGAAACTTCTAATCATGGCAGAAGGTACCTCTTCACAGGGTAGCAGGAGAGAGAATGGTTGCAAGCAGGGGAAAAACCCTTATGAAACCATCAGATCTTGTGAGAACTCACTCACTATCATAATAATGGCATGGGGGAACTTCCCCCATGATCTAATCACCTCCCATGAGGTTCTTCCCCCAACATGTTTGGATTAGGATTCAGATTATAATTCAAAATGATACTTGGGTGGGGACACAGAGCCAGATCATATCCATTGTCAAATTCATAGAAATACGAAGTAGAATGGTGGCTGTGAGAAGATGGGGGAAGAGGAAATGGGAAGTTGTTCAATGAATACAGAGTTTCAGTTTGGGAAGATGAAAAGGTTCTAGAGATAGGTTGTAGTACAAGGGGTGAATATACTTAACATTACTGAACTATATACTTTAAAATGGTTAATACAGTAAATTTTATGTGTACTTTACCAAAATTAAATTTTTTTAGGTAAAAGACACAGATGAATAATGAAAAAGGAGGCATAACTACCAATAAAACACAAACATGAAAATAATAAAGGAATATCACCGACACCAACGATTTTATGTTAATAAAATGGAAAGCTTACAATGTATGATTATCTGTCTATAAAAATATATATCCCAATATTTACTCAAGAAGAAATAGAGAACTTGAATAGTTCTGTAACTGTAATGATTTTTTTCAGTAGTTTAGATTTATACAAAATAAAACACCATACCTGGATTATTTTATAGGCAAGTTTAATTAAACATCCAAGAAATAACCTATTATACAAATTTTTCCAAAAAATAAAACATGAGGGAAATCTACTAAACTCAGTTAATGAGGTTAGTAGAACCTTGATCCAAAGATCAGATAACTGTAGGGGAAAGTAGAGATTAACCTCACTTTATGAATATATATGCAACACATTGAAATAAATATAGACAAACTGAATCCAAGAATGAATGAATGTACATCTATATCTGTGTCTGTCTATGGTCTATCTATCTATCTATCTAGTCACAGGATGAAGTGATTTAACATTAGAAAATCTATTAATAAAATTCATCCGTAATCCCAGCACTTTGGGAGGCTGAGGCGGGCGGATCACAATGTCAGGAGATTGAGACCATCCTGGCTAACACGGTGAAACCCCGTCTCTACTAAAAATACAAAAGCAAAACTAGCAGGGCGTGGTGATGGGCGCCTGTCCTCCCAGCTACTCGGGAGACTGAGGCGGGAGAATGGCGTGAACCTGGGAGGTGGAGCTTGCAGTGAGCCCAGATCCCGCCACTGCACTCCAGCCTGAGCAACAGAGCGAGACTCTATCTCAAAAACAAAACAAAACAAAACAAAACAAACAAACAAACAAAAACTCATCACATTTACAGAATAAAGGAAATACACATATGATTATCACATTAAATAAAATTTATTCCATAAAATCCAATATTCATTTATGATAAAACTTCTTATCCAACTAGAAATAGAAGAACTTTTTTTAAAATTATACTTTAAGTTCTAGGGTACATGTACACAACGTGCAGGTTTGTTACATATGTATACATGTGCCATGTTGATGTGCTGCATCCATTAACTCGTCTCTTAATCTAATGGAAAATATTTTGCCAAATCTGTATCAAGCATATCTAATGTAGAAAAATTAAAAACATTTTCTTTGAAGTCAGCAAAAAAATAAAGAAACATGCTATTGTTAATTTTGTTCAGTGGAGTATGGAACTGTAAATAAGTTGAGAAAAAGATTTATAAGGTTTCAAGGTATTAAAGGAACCAATACAATTATATTTATTTATGACTGACATGTCTATATTATTATATATATCCATATTATGTATAGATATGAATTTCTAAATCATGCAAGAGAATGAGTCATACTAAATTCAGTCTGCTGGTTACTACTGGGAAAGACAGAAGAGGAAAGGGATTGGGGAAAGCTATGGAAAGGTCTTTGTACCCACAATTTTTTGTTTTAAGATCCAAAGTAAATCTGATGAAATGTCGATATTGACAACCAAGCAAGAGATACATAACGTTTGTCCTAATACTTTTTAATATTTTTCTGCATGCTGTAATTTAAAAAAATTGCCAAAACCTGGTTATGCCTGCCTGAAAGTTTTTCAAAAAAATTTGTTATTTTTTTTTTTTAAGGTACATTACCATTGTACGATCCTGAATGGAAACAAAGCTGTGAACAGTGTGACTTTAAAATATAAACACAAACTGTGACCTGTGAAATATATCTACATACATATATGTGTTGGGGGTGGGTTGGGTAAGTGGGTGTATTTTTTACTATTTTTTAAGCCCTTGATGCTTACTGGTTTTGGTTATCAACTCATCTGATACCAGTCATTGGGCACTAAAATGCAGGTCATTGATTTAAATGCTCTGTATGACATTTTGTTCCTATAATACATATGAGATGTAATAATAGAATAGTAAAGCTATCTAATTTGAGGTTTTGAAACCACCATATTCATCCTCGTTGCTGAGACACCACTGAAATGATGATGAATAAATTTTAAAAATATGTAATCTTATTATGGCTTACAGGACAATACAAGGAACAAGAGAGTGCAACAGATCTTTGAAGAAAGCCTGTGATAGAGAAAAGAAAGTTGGCTGGGTGCCGTGGCTCACGCCTGTAATCCCAGCACTTTGGGAAGCCAAGGTAGGTGGATCATGAGGTCAGGAGTTCGAGACAAGCCTCGCCAACATAGTGAAACCCCGTCTCTACTAAAAATGTAAAAATTAGCCAGGCGTGGTGGTGTGCACCTGTCATCCCAACTACTCGGGAGGCTGAGGCAGGAGAATTGCTTGAACCCAGGAGGCAGAGGTTGTGGTGAGACAAAATTACACCTCTGCACTCCAGCCTGGGCAACAGAGTGAGACTCTGTCTTTAAAAAAAGAAAGAAAGAAAGAAAGAAAGAAAGAAAGAAAGAAAGAAAGAAAGAAAGAAAGAAAGAAAGAAAGCAAGCAAGCCAAGGAAATGGAAAATCTGACTCTGGAGAGAATAATCATGCAATAGGGAGAAGCTACCTTCTTTCTTAACCTAATTACTATATTAAGACAAATTTGAGACTATATTATCTGCAATGGACTAAATATTTATGTCTGCCTTGTACACTAAAATCCTAACCCCAAGGTGATGGTATTAGGAAGTGGGTTCTTTGGGAGGTGATGAGGTCATGAGGGTAGAGCCCGCATTAATGGGATTAGTGTTCTTAAAAAAGAGGCCCCAGAGACCTCCCTCACTTCTTCCACCCTGTGAGGACACCGCAAGAAGACAGATTTGTGAAGAGGCCCCTCACCAGACACTGAATTTGCTGGCAGTTTGATCTTGGACTTCCCAACCTCTAGAACTCTGAGAAATAATTTCCTGTTGTTTATAAGCTACCCTGTTCATGATATTTTGTTATAACAGCTGGAATGGACTAAGATATCATCCCTGTAAACAAGAACCAGATACCACGATAATAGACAGCAAGAAAGAGCTCTTAGAAATTGTGTGTGTGTGTGTGTGAGTGAGTATGTGTCTGTAAGATGTATTGTTTTATGAAATCTCTATACCCAGGGAAAGTATCAGTGCAGTGGGAGGGCAAACAAAGGCATTTTTAGACATGAATGGATTCAGAAAGTTTACTTCCTAATTCCTACAAAATAACTTGAGGATATGTTTTAGAAAAACAAGGTTGCAACTAGAGAAAAGGGAATATATGTGACCTAAGAATAGGTAAAACCAGCAGTAAAAATAAAGGAAATCCTGTGACATTGGGGTGCAGCTGCCCTGTAGCACTATCTTTATAGATTTGCTTATTCTGGACATTTCATATAATCAGACCAGAAACATTTTTGTGTGAAATGTCTGTAGAATGTAATAAACCCCCTTATTTTGAAAATTATCAGTGGCACATTTTTACCTTTTGATTTTTGAAAATAGTCAAAGTCACTGAGAACCCAAACTAGCATATAAAGTCAAAGATAAAAGTGGAAGAAAGGCATGAGATGACTATAAAATGAGGGTAACTGGTTTCCTTGTGTGGCTTATAAACTGGCTATAAAACTATAAACAAGTTTCAAACAATGAGAGAAGAGCTAGAATATGCATGTAGCCTTCCAAAGATTATGTTGTGCCTATTCTACAGTACTCCAATGTACAAGCTTATTACCCCTTTTTCAACTTCATTACACTATTCAACTATAAAGGCACATATTTAGAAAGAGAATATTCAATACATTCTAAACTTAAATTGGAAATTATGACTTTAGTCTTTTCAGTTGAGATGTACACAAAAGAAGCTATCTTTGCTGCTAGAAAGATGGAGCATTAATTGCTTATTTCCCCTCTCACATTCCTAGGTGTACAGAAACCAGGTAGTTCTCCTTCTATTATTGATAACCTGATAGGAAAATCAGTCTTGTCTACTTATGGAGGGCAACAGAAGGAAATTATGCAAAAGGAAATGACATTGAGCTTCCACTAGCTACTTTCAGCTCTGGTGACAGAATAGATAACTGGTTTGAAGCATGAAATCCATGACTCTGGCCATAAAGCATTAACAAATTAAGTGGTCTGTAGGGGCCTCTGGCCAGCCCTGCCCTGTCCTGTCTTGGGCTGGGCTTCAGGCAGGATCATCTGGCTGTCCTGGCTACCTTGCTGGTGCCTAGGGAGGGATAAATAACATCACCTTGCTGTATCAGAGTCTGATCTCTTCTTTCTGTCTCCAGCGAAAGAAGTTAAAGTAATGCAAGAACATTCATTTATCCTTTTTAACCAGTATTTATGAATTTTTATAGAGTTGTGTACTCATCAACATAATCTAATTCTAGAACATTTTCATCACCCCCAAAAGAAACCTTACCCCCAAAAGAAACCTTACACCCAATAGCTGCCACTCCCATTCCTCCTCCCACGCTTCAGCCCTAGGCAACCATTAATCTACATTCTGTCTTTTTTTTTTATTTTTTATTTATTTTTTTATTTTTTAAAATTTATTTATTATTATTAAACTTCAAGTTGTAGGGTACATGTGCACAACGTGCAGGTTTGCTACATATGTATACTTGTGCCATGTTGGTGTGCTGCACCCATCAACTCGTCATTTACATCAGGTATAACTCCCAATGCAATCCCTCCCCCCTCCCCCCTCCCCATGATAGGCCCCGGTGTGTGATGTTCCCCTTCCCGAGTCCAAGTGATCTCATTGTTCAGTTCCCGCCTATGAGTGAGAACATGCGGTGTTTGGTTTTCTGTTCTTGTGATAGTTTGCTGAGAATGATGGTTTCTAGCTGCATCCATGTCCCTACAAAGGACACAAACTCATCCTTTTTTATGGCTGCATAGTATTCCATGGTGTATATGTGCCACATTTTCTTAATCCAATCTGTCACTGATGGACATTTGGGTTGATTCCAAGTCTTTGCTATTGTGAATAGTGCTGCAATAAACATACGTGTGCATGTGTCTTTATAGCAGCATAATTTATAATCCTTTGGGTATATACCCAGTAATGGGATGGCTGGGTCATATGGTACATCTAGTTCTAGATCCTTGAGGAATCGCCATACTGTTTTCCATAATGGTTGAACTAGTTTACACTCCCACCAACAGTATAAAAGTGTTCCTATTTCTCCACATCCTCTCCAGCACCTGTTGTTTCCTGACTTTTGAATGATCGCCATTCTAACTGGTGTGAGATGGTATCTCATTGTGGTTTTGATTTGCATTTCTCTGATGGCCAGTGATGATGAGCATTTTTTCATGTGTCTGTTGGCTGTATGAATGTCTTCTTTTGAGAAATGTCTGTTCATATCCTTTGCCCACTTTTTGATGGGGTTGTTTGTTTTTTTCTTGTAAATTTGTTTGAGTTCTTTGTAGGTTCTGGATATTAGCCCTTTGTCAGATGAGTAGATTGCAAAAATTTTCTCCCATTCTGTAGGTTGCCTGTTCACTCTGATGGTAGTTTCTTTTGCTGTGCAGAAGCTCTTTAGTTTAATGAGATCCCATTTGTCAATTTTGGCTTTTGCTGCCGTTGCTTTTGGTGTTTTAGACATGAAGTCTTTGCCCATGCCTATGTCCTGAATGGTACTACCTAGGTTTTCCTCTAGGATTTTTATGGTATTAGGTCTAACATTTAAGTCTCTAATCCATCTTGAATTAATTTTCGTATAAGGAGTAAGGAAAGGATCCAGTTTCAGCTTTCTACTTATGGCTAGCCAATTTTCCCAGCACCATTTATTAAATAGGGAATCCTTTCCCCATTTCTTGTTTCTCTCAGGTTTCTCAAAGATCAGATGGCTGTAGATGTGTGGTATTATTTCTGAGGACTCTGTTCTGTTCCATTGGTCTATATCTCTGTTTTGGTACCAGTACCATGCTGTTTTGGTTACTGTAGCCTTGTAGTATAGTTTGAAGTCAGGTAGCGTGATGCCTCCAGCTTTGTTCTTTTGACTTAGGATTGTCTTGGAGATGCGGGCTCTTTTTTAGTTCCATATGAACTTTAAAGCAGTTTTTTCCAATTCTGTGAAGAAGCTCATTGGTAGCTTGATGGGGATGGCATTGAATCTATAAATTACCTTGGGCAGTATGGCCATTTTCACGATATTGATTCTTCCTATCCATGAGCATGGTATGTTCTTCCATTTGTTTGTGTCCTCTTTGATTTCACTGAGCAGTGGTTTGTAGTTCTCCTTGAAGAGGTCCTTTACATCCCTTGTAAGTTGGATTCCTAGGTATTTTATTCTCTTTGAAGCAATTGTGAATGGAAGTTCATTCCTGATTTGGCTCTCTGTTTGACTGTCACTGGTGTATAAGAATGCTTGTGATTTTTGCACATTCTGTCTTTATAGGTTTGCTTATTCTGGACATTTCATATAGACCATACAGTACGTGGCCCTTTGTGATAGTTTCTTTTACTTAGTGTAATGTTTTCGTTTATCCATGTTGTACCATGTATCAGTACTTTGTTTTTAAAAAATGTTGAATAGTTTCCCATTGTTTTACCATACTTTGTTTTTCCATTACCAGCTCAGGGACATTTGACTTCTTTCTCCATTTTGGATAGTAAGAATAATGCTGAACAATCAACAAATAGACAACCTACAGAATGGGAGAAATTATTTGCAAACTATAATATCTGATATGGTTAGACTTTGTTCCCCCACCCAAATCTCATCTCGAATTATAATACCCAGTGTTGGGGGAGGGGCCTGTTGGGAGGTGATTGGATCACGAGGGCAGATTTTCCCCGTGCTGTTCTCGTGGTAGTGAGTGAGTTCTCAAGAGATCCAATGGTTTAAAAGTGTGTAGCACTTCCGCCTTCTCTCTTTCTTTCTCTCCCTCCTGCTTCGCCATGGTAAGATGTGCTTGCTTCCCCTTCCCCTTCTGCCATGACCATAAGTTTCCTGAGGCCTCTCAGTCATGTTTCTGGTTAAGCCTGTGGAACTGTTAGTCAATTAAGCCTCTTTTCTTCACACGTGACTCAGTCTCAGGTAGTTTTTTATAGCAGTGGGAGACTGAACGAATATACTATCCATCTGAGAAGGGATTAATAACCAGCATATGTAAGAAACACAAACAACTAAAAGGCAAAAAACTCCAAATAATCTGATTTAAAAATGGGCAAAAGACCTGATTAGATGTTTCTCAAAAGAAGACATACAAATTGTCAACGGGTATGTGAAAAAATGTTTGACATCACTAGTCATCAGGGAAATGCAAATCAAAGTCACAATGAGATATCACTTCACCCCAGTTAGAATGTCTTTAATCAAAAAGACAGAAAATAACAGATGCTTGCAAGGATGTGGAGAAATGGGGAACATTTGGACACTATTCATGGCAATGTTAAGTAGTAGAACCACTGAAGAGAACAGTATGGAGGCTCATCAAAAAAACTGAAAATAGAGCTTCCATATGATCAAGAAATTCCATTGCTGAGTATATATCCAAAAGAAAGGAAATCAGTATATCAAAGACATATGTGCACCCTCATGTTTTTTTGCAGTGCTAGTCACAATAGCGAAGATATGGAATTAATCTAAGTCTCCATCAATGGATAAATGAATAAAGAAAACGTAATAACACACAATAGAATATTATTCAGCCATGTAAAGAATGAAATCCTGTCATTTGTAGCAACATGGATGAAACTGGAGGTCATTATGTTAAGCGAAATAAGCCAGGCACAGGAAGACAAATATCAAATGTTCTCACTCATATGTGGGAGCTTAAAAAGCAGATATTATGGAGGTAGAGAGTAGAATGGTGCTTATCAGTGGTTGGGAAGGGTAGAGGGAAGGAGGAGGTAAAGAGGACTTGATTAGTGGATACAAAAATACAGTTAAATAGAAGGAATAAGTTCTAGTGTTCAATAGCACAGTAGGGTGATCATAGTTAACAATAATTTATTGTATATTGCAAAATAGCTAGAAGAAAAGAATTGCAATGATTTCAACACAAAGGAAAGATAAATGTTTGAGGTGATGGATATCCTAATTACTCTGATTTGATCATTACACATTGTATGCATATATCAAAATATCATGTGCCCCATAAATATGTACAACTATTATGTTGTCAATGCTGCTATGAACATTGACACACCAGTCTTTGTGTGTTCATATGTTTCATTTCTTTTGGGTAGACACTTAGGAGTGGAATTGTTGGATCACATGGTAACTCTATGTTTAATATTTTTATAAACTGTCAAACTATTAAAAATTCATTTGATTCTTTTCTTGATTTAAGTTTAGATAGTTGCAAAAGATGTAATTTCCAATTTTATTTTATTATTTTATTTTATTTTGAGACAGAGTCTGGCTCTGTTGCCCAGGCTGGAGTGCAACAATGTGATCATGGTTCACTGCAACCTCCACCTCCTGAGTTCAGGTGATCCTCCTGCCTCAGTCTCCCGAGTAGCTGGGACTACGGGCATGTACCACTATGCCTGGCTAATTTTTGTATTTGTTGGTTGGTGGAGGCGGGGTTTCACCATGTTGTCCAGGCTGGTCTCAAGTTCCTGGGCTCAAATGATCTGCTCGCCTTGGACTCTCAAAGTGCTGGCATTACAGGCATGGGCCACCATACCTGGCTCCAGTGTATTTTAAGTATAGGTATTCTAAAATAAAATTGTGAAATTAGGCTTGGTGTGGTGGCTCATGTCTATAATCCCAACACTGGGAGGCTAAGGCAGTAGGATTGTTTGAGGCTAGCAGTTTGAGACCAGCCTGGGCAATATAGTGAGACCCCTGTCTCTACAAAAAATAAAAATCTTAGTCAGGCATGGTGGTGCATGCCTATAGTCCCAGCTACTTGGGAGGCTGAGGTGGGAGGATCCCTTAAGTCCAGGAGTTTGCGGTTACAGTGAACTATGATCATGCTACTGCATTTCAGCCTGGGTGACAGAGTGAGACTTCATCTCTAAAAATGGGAAATTACTCTTTTTGACATATCAAATGGAACCTAAATATAATACCAACATTTACCTATCATCATCCAATTGACATATGCATGAATAAGCTCTTCTTCAGCCTTCACCAATTTTATACTTCCTTTTTCTCCTTGAACTCTTATTTCTATTATTCTTCCCTACATTGTTTTACCTTTAACATATTTTACGTTTGCAAATCTTTTGTGCAAAACAGGACCTTATAAATTTTATTAAGCAATTATTAAAATAAAAATAAACTTTTCTTTTTTTCCAGATATGCCCGCATACACATATACTATAAAATTACTGAGAAACATAGTTTACAAAAATAAGTATGTAAGCATACAAGTATACAAATAAATACATATAAGTATACAGGAACGCAAGTTTTATATTAAGTTATAGCAATGTCACTCAATATTTGAAATGTTTCCAAATTTTAAACCAAAAAGCACATGTTGACCTATTATAAAATGCATTTATTTATTTATTTATTTATTTATTTATTTTTATTTATTTTAGAGACAGAGTGTTACTGGTTGCAACACGTTCGCACAATCATAGCTCACTGCAGCTTCAAACTCTTGGGCTCAATCCATTCTCTTCCCTCAGCTTACTGAGTAGCTGAGACTACAGGCACACCGCAACATTAGGCTGTTAATTTTTTTTTTGCTGTAGAGATGGGGTCTTGCTATATTGCCGAGGCTGGTCACAAACTCCTGATCTCAAGTGATTTACCTGCCTAAGCCTCCCAAAGTGCTGGGATTACAGGCATGAGCCACCATGCCCAGTCCTGTAGAAATACTTTCATGATCAGAGGATTAATTGATTAAATACTCCTTTGAATTTGTTAAAAGCTGAGAATTGGGAAGCACTTAGCTTGCATAGGAATTTCTCTCTGGCTGATTAAAGTAAGTTACTCCATTTCTGAGAAATACACAAGAAGAGGCTTTACCAAGTCTTATAAGTGACCCTTAGTTATACCTAGGGTATAAAGATACTTTATTTAACCCATTAGACTTAAAACAATTGGAATAAGAATACTTATAATTTCAATGCATCTTTATCAATGCAATATTACAAAATTATTTTCTTATGTGACTTAAATGCATTTTTGTCAAAATCTTACTGTTGAAGATTTACCTCATTCACTTTAGGGTAGAGGTGGGAAGGAGAATATGTGCAAGTTTGAAAACAGATTGATTTTACAAAAAAACTACATGTGGCGATGGGAGATCTAGTAATAGATTCCCTTTGTACTATCTACGCCTGTGAACCCCTTAGAAAGACCTCCAGTCTCCCCAGGGGAACATATGGCCCAGTTTAAAGACAGTTGCTCTTGGTTAGTGGCAGAACTAGGTCTAGAATGGACACCTCAACGTCAAATCCAGTACCATTTCTACCCTCCATGCTATTCCCAAAACTGTATAGACTTTCACAATTATACACAGAGCAACATGACATCCATAACATTTAGTTGTCAGGTAAAGATGCTGTGCATTTGGCTGGCTTCAGTGACACTTTTTCTTTTTTGAAGTAAGAGCAGGCTCATCACTCAACCTCTAGGACGTGTCACCATAGTAACACCTAGAGATTGTTGGCGTGTCCTCTCTCTAAACCCCAGGCTCCACCATCTGCTATTCCCTGGACTTTGGGGACCAATTTATAGGTTACTTTCTTCAAAGGGAAATCAGCAACACACACATTTTAGGAAGAGTTAAAGAACCAAAGACTTAGAGAGTAGGGATTGGGAGAGAGACTATTCAATTCCTCATGCTTGGGTTTGAGTCTTAGATAAGAAACGTGAATGGATCTGAATACATGCTCTTTCTATACTTAATCTGAAAGCGAGAGTAAGAGAAGCATCTGCTTTTCTCCCCTTTCATTCATAATGAACCCATGAAAAGAAAAAAAAATGGAAGAAGGAAAGTGAATATTGTTGTGTTACATGAATGGAAACCAATTCAACTGATTAATATTCAGCTCTTTATTACTTAGCCTAACTCTGTAGGAAAGATGAGTTCAATCCAAAAAGCAAATATATGTTCTCCAAAGCTTCAGTTAGTAGCTCTCTTTCTTCCCTCAAAAATCTCATTCTGCTAGCTCTTGCTCATAATTTGTCTTTTTGACTCATCTCCAAACTAAGATATTAGCAAGTCTCGGTTTGGGGACAAATGCTATGCTTTTAAGCTCTCATTCATGACCACTGCAGGATAGGAATACTCCTTGGCCCTAGTTTGTTCAGTACTTTAAACCTTTTTAGTCCTTTTGAATCAGAGACTCTCAGCTTGGCAGACGACCAGAGGGGCCATCTAGGGTCAAGGCCGGCTCAGAGGTGAAGCACTATTTTTTTTTTTCCTTCTAAAAGGCTCTTGCCTGGTGCTTGGAGCAGTTCCTTACACCTTTGGACAGCTCTGAAAGTTACATGCAACTGAGCCTTCTCTCCCTATAGCTTCCATCCATTTGTACACTGGAGAGTGTTAAAACAGAGCTATGGGCTTTACTTAAGTGATCTTTAAATTTCATTTTGGGAACTAATTTGGAAGGCAATTTTAATTTGGATAGCTTCTAAAGTAAGTATTAATCAGTGTAATGGGCAAAAACTGTTTTGGCCTGAGAAAGAAAAAAACACTTTGCAAATTGAAATATCTAAGGCCGATTCAAAAGCACATCTGTTTTCCTAATGTGATTTGGTGGTGCAGTTTATTAGATTTGTAGGATGAAGTGATCCTGAAAGGTGCAGGGAATCTTTGTTAGTGTTTTTTTTTTTCTCTCTCTCTTCCAGATAATATAATAACAAAAGGAATTGCCAGTTAGCAATAAGGCATTGGACTTGTATCTGGAGAGAGACGCTCTAATGCAGTTTGGCTCTTGTAAGTTATTTTAGTGATGGATGTCTATTTTTGCAGGCTGCTAATAAAGCAGAGTGTGGGCTTCTGTCTGTGCTGCTCTGCCCAAAAGACGATTATATGGATGAGTGATGTGATTTCAGTGTTCTTGACTCTGATTATTGCAGTGGGTTTTTTTTTTGCACTAATATTCAAATTTAAATTTTGTAGGAGAAATAAAAAAGAGTGAGAGATCTTATTTGCATGTCACATCTCAAGAATCTTGTACTTTGGTCATAGCAGGAAGTTTGAGAATTCAGCTGGACCTTGTCCTCGCTGTGTGACTTTGAACAACATTCGTTAACTCTCTGAATTTCCCTTTCCTCATTGTAAAGTGAAAATAATGCTTACCTTAGTAGGGTTCTGTGAGGGCTTAATGACATAATATGGCAGAGTTCCTTTGGCATACTGTTAGTTGAAACCTTCATTATTATATCTTTGAAATGAACACGATTTTAATACCCAATTCATTGGGACTTTGTAATGATTAAATGAAATTATCCAAGCAAATGACTTTGCACGGTGCTTGACATAAAGATACTATTAATATTATTGCACATAATTATGCTTAATGAATGCAAATTCCCCTTTCCCTTATCCTCTTAACTTACAGGATTATGATTTCATTTTCCATCAATCCTCCTTAGGTTTAATTACCTGATATGTGGGTTATTCTGCCATTTTGCTTCTACTCTTTCTATTTCCTACTCCCTATGGCCTTTTCCTGGCTGCCCAGCACCTTGCTGGAGTATGTAAGAGTTGAAAACGAGCTTGAATGAATGCCTGTCAATGTACAGATTATTTTTTCCCAAGATACAGGGTCTTGCTCTGTTGCCCAGGATGGAGTGCAGTGGCACATTCATAGCTCACTGCAGCCTCAAACTCCTGAGCTCAAGCAATCCTCCTACCTTCAGAGTAGATAGGAGTAAGGCACAAGTGCCACCATGCCTGGCTTTTGTACAGAATTTCTTTGGCCAAACGTCAGGTGGGGAAAGACACCCCCAAATAAAGTTTTAGTGTTCTCCCTTGATTTAAATATGTCAAGGATTAATTGACTGACATATGAATTATAGCTTAGTCAATCATACGATGGAAGTAGAGGCCTTTGCTTTAGGTACGGCAGACTCGAAGTCTATGAGGAATATTCTGCTTCCAGCCCCATCACCATTCCGGCTTCTTCTCTGACTGTCCACTTCATCCTGGAAGTGTTGAGTCTCCTTTTTCCCTTGTTGCCCCATGCTCACTGCTCAAGGTCCTCAAGATTTCCCCTCTTTTTTTTTTCTCAAAACTATTATCAGCCTAGTCAATCTTAGATAGAAAGCTTAGGTATGTCAGCTTTAGCCCTTACCTTTTCCACTGATGTTGGCATATTAACAATGATTGAAGGTAAAGAGATGAAGCTCTGATTAGGTAGTTACGCATCAAGTATCCGATCAGAAAGTGAGCAGCAACTGGGACTTCCCTGTCTTTCTGGAATTGTACCATGAAAGGATCCAAAAAAAGGATTGACTTTGTACACGTACTTATAAAACTGAAAGATTTAGGGGGAAATTCCCAGTGAATTTGATGACACAAAAGCTGGATTATAGTCGTGGCTCCATTGCTTATAGGAGATATGGTTTGGGGTGCATCCCTTACTTCTCCAGCCCTCTCACCATACTCATACATCCTGTGAGGATGGTGACATCTGCAAGATTTGCAGAAGCCTCAAAGGATTGCTACAGGGAACCAGTGATACAACTCATGAATGCTTGGGAAACCTCAACTCCCCATTTAAATATCATGACATCATCTCTGTTATGTGAGGATGCCATGGGAACCACATGGAAAAGAAATTTAAGTGTGAAAGTGAAAGTGAAAATCCAAAGCTCATTTCTGGACATCAATGCCTCTGCTTCCCTAGAAATTTCTGCTCTGTTCAGAAGTCGTGCCCAATGGCTGTAGTGCAGGGTACAGAAAGAAGATAATGCACTTTACAGAAGGATAGCCAAAGCCGTCAAAGGTTAAGGCATGACAAAGAAGCAAGTGAAGGTCTTGACTGGAAGACATTTAAACACTTTGCGATCCCAAGAGTCTATGACACACAGCGTATAAGGCACATTGCTGATGTGTTAAGTTAAAAAAAATTGGCAATTGGCATATTCATTCATTATCAAACTTTACCTAAAGTCAAAAGATTTAAAATGATTTCAGCAGGTTTGAAAAATGAACTGGAAGTATTTATATTAAAGATTAGATTTAAAGAGAATAAAGGAAAGTTATATTTTAGATTTCTTAGAAAGCCACAGTATAAATCATTTTCAATGTTTAATAAAAGTCAATGCAAATTCAATATGAGGCAGCAATGTAAGATTGCTAAACATTTTTAATACATGATGAAGATGAACTAATAGAAATATTAATATGGTAACTACTCATCTTTAGAGCAAAAATAAGAACATCCACTTCATAGAGCAGCTGTGAGAATTAAATACAATACCTTCAAAGCATCTGGCATAGTAACCAGCCATAGACGCAGAAATGTTGATTCAAGCCCACAGTCGCTGCTCCCTTTTCTAAAATCATAGCAGTTATTGCTTGTACTATTTTCTTCTTCCTTCTGACATCTCCTAGATTTCTTTTATTATTTAACTTTTGCACAGTTCTTTCAAATTCCATGTGCATTTTTTTCTGCTTAGCTATTTTAACATGATTTGTTATACATTTATATTTATAAATTTTAAAATTATATTTATTTTGATAATGATATGTAATCTATAAATGTGTATATACACATTCGGTTTCGTTTTCTTTTGATGTAAAATTTACATTTAATAAAATGCACAAATCTTGGTACATCCTATGCATCTTGACAAATGGATACATCTGCACAATTCAAACTTCTCAAGACACATAAAAATACCACCACCCCAGAAAGTTCCCTTGTGCCTCCTCCCAGTCATTCCCTACTCCACACTCCCTGAAGAAAACACTGTTCTGATATTTTTTCAACCATACCATTAGTTTGCCTGTCCTAGAACTTTATATAAATGTAATTATACAACATGTATACTTTATCTAAGCCTTCTTTCACTCAGTATCAGTACATTGTTTTTGAAATTTATCCATGTTGTATGTAGCAGTAGTTGGTTTCTTTTTATTGTATTCAGATATTTTTCAAGGCCTTCAAAGACTGGGACTGGGCTAAAACTCCCTGCATCTCCCATGACACTTGTACAGGATCCTGTACCTTGTAAGTGTTCAGTCAACATTTGGTGAGTCAATGGATGAATGAACATTTGAGTTATATAATCAATCAATAAGCCATTTAGACACGATCAAGTTTTGCTTTTCTTATTCGGACAGTCTTTTTCATGTTCAACTTACCATACACCGGCGTTACATATTCTGGCTTCAGAAGCCTGCCTCCTTTACTGTAGGAATCCAGGGATCCGCCCATATGCAATTCTGCAGCCTTTGCTGCATTCATGCAGCAGTGAAGTACTGGCGAGACACTGAACTCCTGCCCTGGACAGCATCCAGCGTGGCTGTGAAAGAGCCAACCTCGGGGCTTTGTCTCTTGCAGACAGAAATGCTTATCCTCTATCTTTGCAAACATTAAAGCTCACATTCCTCCCATTGATTTATTAAACCACTGTAAAGGTCAGCAAAGAAATTCAAGTGCTGCATGGAAAATATATATATATATATATATTTTTTTGTGGCTGATTAGTGCCCGAATTGTAGAAGCAGCATGTATTTCCTTGCAGTCGGGAAAGCATAACTGAACAAACAGGGTTAGTACTGTCAGCTCTAACTGATATCCCTGTGACCTGCCTGAAATGGCCATCCCCAGTGTAACCCTCTTACCTCTGAGTCTGGTGACTATGATTAAGGACAAGGCATAGTAGAGCAGGCCTCTGGGAAGAAAACACATTACCTCGGCTAGTTTTCTGGAGCGAGCATTTAGGGGTTTGAACCTATCACCATCATTTCTGCTTGGACAGTGGTGAGTTCCCATCATTTCTCATGCTGCACGTGTTCTGAATATAAACGTGCTTTCCATCCTTAATCTATTCAAACGACATTCTCATTCCTGCTGCAATCTAAATTTTATATAGCCACATAGCACACTTTATGATGTATCACTTCAAAACGTGGTGCTGTAAAATAGGCATACTTGATATTAAAATGGGAAAAGTTTTCTTTCAAACAAACATATTTCCCAAGAGATGAAGGAGATTCATGCATAATTCCTACGGTGAGCTAAATATACAAAGAAATAAACGGCTACAAGAAACAGAGATGAAAGATCTTTGTGGTTTCAACAAGCTATATATTTCTATTGACTTTATTCATGCTGCTTTTGAGAAAGTTAAAGACTTGCAGAAAGCATTATAAACTCCAATAATGAGGTGTTCGGTGCCAGCATTTTTTTCTTTTATTCCTTAGAGCAATTTTTAAGGTCACATTTCCAAAGAAAACCCGTTTACAAGTGTGGAAAATGAAGATACTGTAATTGGAAAAAAAATGTGGAAGTCATGGTGTGGTTATTTTAAAGAGTTAGGTCAGCTAATTTGCATTTCAGCTTATTAATTCCTGAAAGGGTGTTTTGTAAATTGATGTTTAGCATTGTATCTAAAATGTTACAATGCCAGTTATGTGTCATGTTCCACTGGCCGCACCCATTTTATTTTACATTGGGATATTTGAGAAACCTACAACAATCATGTAGTTTTTTGTTGCCACTAGCTGCCCAAATGGAGCATGCTCATTAAGGGTTTCCTTATGGTGCAGAAGAGTGCAAATTGGTGTCCCCAAAGCAGGAGAGGTTTATTATATGCACGCTAAACTCTGCAGATGGCAGACTTCACTTATCAAATTCCACAGAGACATTAGGAAGCAGTAAATGGCAATGGCTGCAGTTTGTGGAATGAGTAGAACCCTCAGTCTGGAAAGCAGGTAGAGCTTAGGTTTGAAGGAGATGTGTGAGTTGGCAAATTACTTACTTCTCTGGGCCTCAGCTGTTTGCTCTGAATAATAGTAAACATCCCCAGGTGATCTTGTCATTACTCAATACAAGATAGCAAATGCCTGTTATATAGTAGGTATCTTGCATGAGTTTATTTACTGGGTTTCCTTGCATCCACATGCTGATGCCAGCTTTGGTGACGCTAATGTATCTACCTGGTGGTGAGATGGATGGAGACTCATCTGCTGTTCTTTTTTTTTTTTTTTTGAGACAGAGTCTCACTCTGTCACCCAGGCTGGAGTGCAGTGGTGCGATCTCGGCTCACTGCAACCTCTGCCTCCCAGATTCAAGCAGTTCTCCTGCCTCAACCTCCCGAGTAGCTGGGATTATAGGCATGTGCCACCAAGCCCGGCTAATTTTTTTGTATTTCTAGTAGAGATGGGATTTCACCATATTGGCCAGGCTGGTCTCAAACTCCTGACCTTGCGATCCACCCGCCTCCACCTCCCAAAGTGCTGGGATTACAGGCATGAGCCACCGCGCCTGGCCGACTCATCTGCTGTTCTATCCTAGGACTTCTGCCAGAGCTTATTGGTGGTAGGAGAACTTGGCTCTTTTGAACCCTGGACTGAGGCTTTTCATGGGCCCTACTCTATAGCTGACCTTTACAAAAACACATGCCAATATAGAACTTCCTGTTTTCCCAAACAGCTTTAGAATAATAAAATGAAAAGTCATCAGTTGCCAGGTCCCATCTATCTGAAGCTTTCAGACTCTGCTGGCACTGGAGAAGAAGCCAAGTGTTTTCAGTGTTTCTAAAAGAGTTATGCCTTATGGGTTTTTTTTTTATTATTATTAATGTGAAGACATTTACTTTTTAACTAAATGAGTTGGGACAGTTCTTTAGAGGGTTACAGAAGTATTAGGGATAACCAGAGTGGTAGGAATTCTGTTAAAGGGGTCATCAACATACTTCTACATTTTTAATCTCCCAGGAGCACGTTTTGTTGACAGCCCTCAACCAAGTTCAGGTTTGCAGAGAATAAGTTTAAAGGGGAATAAATGCATAAGGGTGTGACAAGACTCAAAAGCCTCCTTCTAAAGAGACTGCAACTCTACTATAAACAGCACTAATCAGAAACACTTATGGCAAGGGAAAGGAAAAGTCAATATATGTATTCTTCCTAAATAGGTTTTCTAAAGTTGCTCACTTTGCTTTGCCACACAAAGCAATGCCATGTGGGCTTTTAGAGCAAAACGCTGGGAAGAGGATTCAAAAAGGAGGATGACTGGACAGAATATTAAAGAAGAGGCAGGCACCTGGCAGAGGAAGGCTGAAGGTAGGGTAACCAAAACCCAGACCCAGGCTGGGTTCAGGAGTCCGGCAAAGCAAGGCTGTCATGGAGTATGAGGTGGCCAGGCCAGGAGCTATTAAAAAAGACCAGAGATTGATAAGCCTAAACGCGGTGGATCTGCCCCTTCCCCCACTCTGTGGGCCAGGTTCAGCACAGGAAAGGGTCCCATTCTCACCCTTGGCTCCTGTATTCCTTTTTTCCAGCTATCCAGGGGACGGCAGGCAGCAGGTGCCCCAATGGTTTCTTCTCTCCGAAGCATCCCCCTGCAGCACCCGCCGCCCCTCTCCTTTCTGGGCAGCCTACTCTGCAGTCAAAGGCTTCAGGGAGCAGCCGCGGAAAAAAGAAAACAAAAGAAAGAAAGAGAAAAGAAAAGAAAAAAAAAAAAAAACGCTGATGGACTTAAGGTCTGAGAGTGACCTGAAACTCCCGGGAAAGAGAGCTGGCACAAAGTAAATGCATTCATAAATACCTGAGAGTGTGTTTTATGCAGACTCACACACACTGAGTGTGAAACAAGGTGGTTTGCAGGGAGCAGGTTAACAAAACAATCCATTCTGCCAGGCTTCATCTACATATGGGTAATTGGGAGGAGACTCTATGGCTTATCTAGGTCCTTGCTGCACCCCCCGGCCCCACAGAAGCCTATTCCACTCTTGAATTTGATGAGTGAAAAGACCAAGGATAGGTAGGCTATGAAAAGTCAACAGAGTAAGTAACCTACCAAGTCTGCCAGGGACAAACAATATTCAGGACAGCCTCATGACCTTAGGCTTGAAGTCTAGAATATTTGGACATGGATGGTCCTCTGAGATCACTTAGTCTTGATAGATTTAAACTACTAATCTCAATATTTCTGAATTTGCATTATTTGCGACAACAGACATTGTTTAGAAACCCAAGGAAAGTTATCTGCTGCAGTCTATCATGAGGACGGTGGGCTATCACAATCAAAGGTTTTTTTTTGGGGGGGTGTCAGAAAGGGCCTCCCCCCCCCCATCCTTTCCTCGGGAGAGGAGTGAAATGTCTCCAGAAGCAACTGCACCGCTGCAAGTACTTCACCCTCCGAGTATCACAGGAGAAGCCATTCCGGCTTCTCTATTTGAAAACAGTTACCATATTTCCCCTCAGTTTGCCTCTTTAAAAAAACATAAGTTGCACATCAAATGCTGCGATATACAAATAAAACAAAAACTAAATGCTTGCTTAGATAAATCTTAGGTGTTTCCCGTAAATCTCTGCAATCCCTTCATGAAACCCGGGGGACTCCTAACATCACGCATGTGAAAATGCCCTGCAAACCGCATGGCTGTATCCACGTGCGCTACAGCGTGCACCAGTTTCAGGTATCTGGGTGCTTCCTGAAGGAAATCCATGCAATCCTGACTGCATCTGTTTTCGGGTTATTACAGTGTATCGGGGGAAGAATCACGCGGCTATAGCTATTTTCTATCTGTTCCTGAAGAAGCCTGGGTGCGGAGCTCTCCTCCCCTGAGACCACGCCCGGCGCTCAGGGCTGGCCGCAGCGGCTTCCCTGAAAATCAGCCACCTGCAAGGCTTGTCGAAATCATCAGGTTGTGAGCTACACATGTGTAAAAAGACGGAAGCGGACTTTAAACGTGCTGCGGTTGGTGGAAGCAAGCAGGAATTTAGCTTGGTGAGGATCCAGGCACCTTGAAGCTCCCCGCCACGGAGCGCGCGGCTGCCTCAGCAAGTCAGTCTCAGCGTTAGCTTCCAACTCTTTCTCTGCCCTCCGCCACCCACACACTGCAACACGTTAAAAGCATCCGCGGCTTCATTCCCAGTTAAGAAATGTGAAAATCTAGAAACACCAACAAGCGGATTAACTGCTCTAAAGGTTTAGAAATGCTAAACCAACACCTGCAGTAGTGCCGCAGTTTCACGAGTGTGTGTGTGTGCGCGCCCGCGCGCACTCGCGCGCACATTCCCTATGTGCTGAGAAGCAGCGCATTAAAGAAAAAGAAAAATAATCAGGAGAAAGAAAATGAATTGCAGAAAGTGCCAGAAAACTGGAAAGAAATTAAAACTTCTCCATACACACTGCATACACACAACCTAGCCTATTTATTTGTATGTAAAATCCCCTAGAGGCACTATCACCATATACACCAAGGGGAATAATTAAGGAGGTCCCTGGTGGGAAAAGGGAGAGTTGGGGGGACAGGGTGTGTGCGAGGTGCCGGGATACCGAAAACTCGGGTGTCAAAAGGGAGCAAGAAACTGTTTTGGGGACACTTAAGGATCCAAGTGTCACCGGGTCTGGGCGATGTAGGACGGGAGGGGCTGCGTGGGTGGGCACAGAAGGGAAATGAGTAAGGGGGCATGGGATCTCTGAGAAAATCAGGGGCCTCTGAGCAAAGTGGAAAGGACGAGCGCCGCAGCTACCCTGGCCGTAGCTCGCCCCCGCCTTCCCTTTTGCGCAGAATCCTCGCCTTGGTTGCAGCAGCGCGCTGCCCCCACTGCCCGGCGCGCCGTGATCGATCGCAGGCTGCGTCAGGAGCCTCCCGGCGTATAAATAGGGGTGGCAGGACGGCGCCTAGCCGCACACAGCCATCCATCCTCCCACTTCCCTCTCTCCCCTGTCCTCTCTCTCCGGGCTCCCACCGCCGCCGCGGGCCGGGGAGCCACCGGCCGCCACCATGAGTTCCTTCAGCTACGAGCCGTACTACTCGACCTCCTACAAGCGGCGCTACGTGGAGACGCCCCGGGTGCACATCTCCAGCGTGCGCAGCGGTTACAGCACCGCGCGCTCTGCTTACTCCAGCTACTCGGCGCCGGTGTCTTCCTCGCTGTCCGTGCGCCGCAGCTACTCGTCCAGCTCTGGATCGTTGATGCCCAGCCTGGAGAACCTCGACCTGAGCCAGGTAGCCGCCATCAGCAACGACCTCAAGTCGATCCGCACGCAGGAGAAGGCGCAGCTCCAGGACCTCAATGACCGCTTCGCCAGCTTCATCGAGCGCGTACACGAGCTGGAGCAGCAGAACAAGGTCCTGGAAGCCGAGCTGCTGGTGCTGCGCCAGAAGCACTCCGAGCCATCCCGCTTCCGGGCGCTGTACGAGCAGGAGATCCGCGACCTGCGCCTGGCGGCGGAAGATGCTACCAACGAGAAGCAGGCGCTCCAGGGCGAGCGCGAAGGGCTGGAAGAGACCCTGCGCAACCTGCAGGCACGCTATGAAGAGGAGGTGCTGAGCCGCGAGGACGCCGAGGGCCGGCTGATGGAAGCGCGCAAAGGCGCCGACGAGGCGGCACTCGCTCGCGCCGAGCTCGAAAAGCGCATCGACAGCTTGATGGACGAAATCGCTTTTCTGAAGAAAGTGCACGAAGAGGAGATCGCCGAGCTGCAGGCGCAGATCCAGTACGCGCAGATCTCCGTGGAGATGGACGTGTCCAAGCCCGACCTCTCCGCTGCGCTCAAGGACATCCGCGCGCAG
Source organism: Chlorocebus sabaeus (assembly GCF_047675955.1). Classification (NCBI taxonomy): domain Eukaryota; kingdom Metazoa; phylum Chordata; class Mammalia; order Primates; family Cercopithecidae; genus Chlorocebus; species Chlorocebus sabaeus. The sequence goes on along the minus strand of NC_132911.1, from coordinate 24,548,172 downwards.
TACGAGAAGCTGGCCGCCAAGAACATGCAGAATGCTGAGGAGTGGTTCAAGAGCCGCTTCACCGTGCTGACCGAGAGCGCCGCCAAGAACACTGACGCCGTGCGCGCAGCCAAGGACGAGGTGTCCGAGAGCCGTCGTCTGCTCAAGGCCAAGACCCTGGAGATCGAAGCATGCCGGGGCATGAACGAAGCGCTGGAGAAGCAGCTGCAGGAGCTGGAGGACAAGCAGAACGCCGACATCAGCGCTATGCAGGTGAGGCACCCGCCCGAAACACAAGGGGGCGGGGGACTCGAGCAAGGGGGAGAGTTGGTGCGCCCAGAAAGTGGAGACTAGGGGTGGTGCGGCTGCATGCAGCTCTTAGGGATAGGGCTTGGCTCCTTGGCCACTGTGTGGGAGGGGTGGGTCACTTGGAGGGTGTCAGTGAGGGCGCGACTGTAGTCTGGGTGTGTGCTCGGTGCTGCTACACCGGCGTTCCGCATTAAAGCTGCCCAGCCCCTGTTGGGTGGGGGAGGGGAAGACATGGGAATTGGGCGTTGCCTCTGGCCTGCAGTGAGATCTGCTGTCTACTGACCTGCATTAACTACAGGTTACTTTGCAGCAACTATGGGATCATCTGGTTAATAAATAGTAGAGTGAACAACTCTCAATTAATTCTGAAAGATTACTGTGACCAGCATGCTTTATGACCAGTTTTACCAACCACTCCCTTCCTTTATTTAGTAAGTAGACAGGAAAATAGTCAACATTGTTTTAGGTAGTTAACTAGTGATATTCATAGTAAAGCATTTCTTTTTAACTTTTTTTTTTAATGTGTAAAATCTTCTACAACATTTCTGTTTAAACATCTCCATCTTCTGGAGAGTAGAAAAAATAAATTTTTAAAAAGATGTCCATTTTGAAAGATCTCCATCTTCTGGGGAGTAGACATTTTTTTCTTCTTTTGGGAGTAGAAATTTTTTTCTTTTTCTGGGAGTAGAAAAAATAATTTAGATACATAGGAAATATTTTAGGTTTTTTTTTTTTTTTTTTTTTTTTTAACATCTGGCTATTTTCTTCTCCTGTAAAGAAAGGCGTTAGTTTCCTGGCATGTATCCCAGCTAAAGAATAGTTAATCAGTGAATGAGAAACGCAGTTTTTCTATCAACTTAGTTTCTTTGCAGGCATTTTATGATGATCATTAAACAGTATTAAGTAAAGAAATAGAAGAACAGAATTTTCTTCTATCTTTTTTTTCATCTCAGGCTTCATGAACTTGGGTATTTTAGGCAAGAAGGTTTTTAAAAAGATACAGGAAGTTATTCTAGGGGAGGTTTTATCACCTTGTGTGCACCTTGATTTTAATCGAAACTAGGCCTTTGCAACTACACTACAGTAAAATAGAAGGGATTTATGCTTGGATTTTTTTTTTTTTAATTTTTGTCTTCAAACAGGACACGATCAACAAATTAGAAAATGAATTGAGGACCACAAAGAGTGAAATGGCACGATACCTAAAAGAATATCAAGACCTCCTCAACGTGAAGATGGCTTTGGATATTGAGATTGCAGCTTACAGGTGAAAACAGAGGGGCAAAGATAGCAGCCATTAAACCTTAGGAAGAAAATCAGATCCCATTTAAAGTTATGTTGGATCAGAAACCTTCAAGAATAGTCCTATTGAAATAATGAAGTGTTAGTTTTTGGCTTCTTCCAAGAAGGTATTTAGATATGTAAGAATTTAACCCTGTAATTAGGAGTCCTGTTTTTAGCTTCTCATTACATTTTAAATCTAATAGGATGATTTAATTTTTTTTTCTGGTCTCCATCAAAAAATCCCCAGGCATTAAGTTTTGATAAATCCCAACCCTGCTCCTGCTTGCCTTTGTTTTTAGGGTGCTCAGAGCAAGTCGTGAAACACAGGTGTTTTTTTAACCTCACCTTCTGTCTGCATCCCCAGGAAACTCTTGGAAGGTGAGGAGACCCGACTCAGTTTCACCAGCGTGGGAAGCATAACCAGTGGCTACTCCCAGAGCTCCCAGGTCTTTGGCCGATCTGCCTACGGTGGTTTACAGACCAGCTCCTATCTGATGTCCACTCGCTCCTTCCCGTCCTACTACACCAGCCATGTCCAAGAGGAGCAGATTGAAGTGGAGGAAACCATTGAGGCTGCCAAGGCTGAGGAAGCCAAGGATGAGCCCCCCTCTGAAGGAGAAGCTGAGGAGGAGGAGAAGGACAAGGAAGAGGCCGAGGAAGAGGAGGCAGCTGAAGAGGAAGAAGGTATGATAAGAAACAAACCCCTGCAACTTCAAGTGCAAATTGGGTGTGGAGATTTGTTAGGAGGTAGATAAGACAAACGAAGCCTTGCCATATATGACATTAGAATCATAAATAATTTTTCTGTTTGTTCAGCAAACCTTTCCTAAGGCACTTACTCTGAATGAGGTTATTGGTCAAAAATTTCATTTTTTAATATAATCATTTAACATAGCAGGTTGGTGTCCTAAAGAACAAAAATAGATACCAGACACATAATGAAAGAAATATTGAGGTTCAGTCTTAGAGAGGAGCAGAGTTTCCCATCCCTAGGAGTGATCTCATTCAATTTAAATATGTGTTCAGTGGCAAATTATTCATGGCAAGCATTGTCTGTTAACATGTGCTGTTGGAGCTGGGAGGTTTTGGTGAGCATTCTGACAGTTGTGTTTGCAGATAAAACCTTTGCAGACATGTTTTGACTGGACTTACCCTGGATTTGGATTTTGTACATTTTCTTTTTATGTTAAAGCTGCCAAGGAAGAGTCTGAAGAAGCAAAAGAAGAAGAAGAAGGAGGTGAAGGTGAAGAAGGAGAGGAAACCAAAGAAGCTGAAGAGGAGGAGAAGAAAGTTGAAGGTGCTGGGGAGGAACAAGCAGCGAAGAAGAAAGATTGAACCCCCATTTCCTTAATTATTTCAGGAATAATTCTCCCGAAATCAGGTCAACCCCATCACCAACCAACCAACCAGTTGAGTTCCAGATCCTATGTGAATTAAAAAGTCAATATATGTATAATTCTGAGATGACTTAGGTTGGACATTCAATGTTGTGCTATGAATTTCCTCTTTATGCAGAGTATCTGTTTGCTTGCAGAGTGGCTTTCTGGCTTGCTGCCAGCCTGTGCATGGTCCACGCTTATGAGTTCAGGATCTACGGCAATGTGAATCATTCAGATGTTTACAATAAAAAAACACCACATGAGTAAATGAATTCGCTAATGTTAATGTTAAACTTCATGGAAAAATAGTCTTTTGAACCTTTGGTGGTTAGCAATTAAAGACCCTGAGTTATGTGCAATAAATAGTAAATAAAGTTATACCGAATGATGTATTTTTTTGCTGTGGTTATTAATTAAAATACCTTAAAGATGGCACCAATATAAAGTATATACCAGTGGACTATTGACCTCCAATTTTTTAAAAAGTCAAAATTTTAACAATTACCAATGCTTTTTTTTAATTCCTTCTTTGGAAATTCTGAGGGATACAGTTATGTCGTGATTACTCGTGAAATCTCTCCCCACAAAAATGTTACTGATAATAAACATGAGTAAATGAGAAAGTCTATAAATAACAATAGACTTTGCCTCATAACACGGGCTGTGTCAGGTTTTGGAATGGCTTTCTAGGGAGCAATTCTGAAATTATTTGACAGATATACTCTTTATGGTAAATAGGTCATTTCAGAGTCTAGAGTGCTAACCATTACACTATGGAACCAGGACAAATAGGTCATTTCAAACTGATATGTCATAATGCAATATGGATAGAATATGAATCCCATACATTCATCCCTATAACTTCATTTTAAAATATAGTCTAAATGTCATGGGCAGAGGTTAAAACCTGAGAACATGGTACAATAAGAAGGAATAATTTTTTATCTACATATAATTTCAGGAGAAGGGATTAAAACTACCAAAGGTTATTTGCCACTCCACTACAAACATGTTGCCTGCAATCCTGAGCTCATGATTTAGTGTTTGTTAAGCGTAATTCTGTTGCCTCAAGTAAATAGCATTTGATGCCACACATTTTTAAACCTGTAAAAGCTACAGACACAAGTAATGAAATTACGAGTCACTTAAGGGGGGAGGTAATATGCTTGTTTGTTACATTGACATTGCTCTGCATGTCTCTATTGGGAAATATTTGGATTTCAATGATAGCTTGACTGGTTGGACATTGCATCAAATACACACCCCATCTGTCCTCTCTGTCCATTGTAAAGTTATGAACGCTCTTGCACTTGCATTTGATGTGGAATAAATATAGATGATATTACTGAGTATCTGCTATTCTGCCTTTGTTCTAAAACAATTGCTTTGTCAGCTAATTTCATTCAATATTTGTTTTTTAGACGATCTTTATAAGTTATGAATTTAAACTGAAACCAAAGTGGTCTCCATTAAAGTTACTTAATCCCTTTGTACTACCTATTTCTAGTTAAATATAGGTTGCTGTGCAAATAGGCAAAGTGCTGCTTTTCCATGATGGTATGGATTGAAACTATGAAGGCTCTCAGTGTATTGGCTTCTGTAAAGATGAGATGTCTCCTCAGAAACAAAGCTTTCCACATTTCTGCTTACTAGACCTGGGATGGTGTACATGGCAAGTCTCAAACAGATGCAAGCTACATGCAAAAAGTAACTTTAGCCAAATGGAAATAACTGGATACTTTGAGAATTACTTGGTTGAAGTAAGGAAACTGTACCATACTCTATCCTGTGTGCCATAATAAAATAGTAAAAAACCTAAATTGAGTTTAAAGTCTTTTTTAACATTTCCCCAAATTTGGTACTGTGGTCAGTGCCACTTTTCTCTCTCCTCCCCCGAACCTGCAGTTCTCTTTCAGTATTCTCTCTCCTAATGAATGGCCCCCTCTCTATAATCATCTGATTCCGTTAAACAGACTCCTTGAATAACATCCTACCTCCCATTACCTCTCCTCTACCCCTCTAGACTAACCTATCACCGAGTTACAGTGACAACACCTCCATGTCTTAAATCCTTCCACAACTTTCAGTTGATGCTGCCACCACTCTAACTCTCCTCCCAGGGCCTACTCTTGGTCTCCTTCAATTAGCATCCTATAGCAGGCTAATCTTTTAAAAAGCAAATTTTGATCATGGCATCCCCCTGAATAAAACCTGTAATAGCTTCCTACTTTTAATATGAAAACCAAAATCTCAAATGTCATCTTCAAGGCCTGCCTGGCGCTGACCCCTGCCTGCTTCTCTAACTCATCCTATTGTACACCCCTTTCCCTCCACTTCCAGTACTCCAGTCACCCCGGTATTCTGTTCTCCCATCTGTCCCAGGATCTTTGGCGATTCCTCTTTCTGGAGCACTCATATTTTCTCTCCTTCCCTCAGCCTTGACCTGTCAGTTCCTACTGAGCCTTCAGATTTAGGCCTAAGTGTCATTCCCTAAAGGAAGCCTCCCTTGACCTCTTCTAGTGAGTCAAATTCTTGAAATATGTGCATAAGACTTTGTAGACTTTTTAATTCTTGCCATTGGCATCTATTTGTGTGATCGGTTGATGAATGTCTGCCTCCCCCATTACAGTTGGATCTTTATAAGTATTAGAATCAGATCTCTGTTGCTCATTAATTTACTGCCAGTATCCAGCATAGTTCCTGCCATAGTAGAAGCACAATGGATATGTATTTAATAAATGACTTTCCCCATTGATTAAAATGCCTTCAAAATGATTGGCAAGTCAGGAGTTCAATAATAAGTCCCAGTCTAGTCCATACCTTTTTGTGGAAAGAGCAAAGAACCAAGAATCAAGCATCCATCTTGGGTCCTCACTTTGCACTATTATGGAACATTGGCCATCCCTGCCCAAACTCAATTTGTTTATCTACACAAGGGTTGAGTGGTGGACATCTCAGATCCATTCTAGATTCATAATTCAAAGTCTTCTGAAATACCCTCACTGCTCTATTTTAGAAGTCCAGGCTAAATGCTGAATGGAAAACACACATATGACACTCATGTCCTCACTAAAAATCCATCCCCTACAGGAAATTGCTAAACTTAGCGTGAAGTTTCATTACTAGCAATTTAATTGCTCAAATTGGTAAGCAATTAACTTGGTCACTTTTTTAGCCATATGGAGATTCCAGTGCTGTTGGAGGGGTTACTGTGTCCCATGATGCTGTTCTAAGTACATTTTCTGTATTAACTCATTTCTTCCTTATATACAATAACGTTCTGAGTCCAGTATGATTATCATCCCCATTTTATTGTTTTAAAAATTATTTGTATTTTTTAAAAGTAGTGACAGAGTCTCATACATTGCCCAGGTTGGTCTTGAACTCCTGGGTTCAAGCGATCTGCCTACCTTGGCCTCCCAAAGTGCTGGGATTGCAGGTGTGAGCCACTGCCAGCCTATAATCCCCATTTTACAGATAAGAAACTAAGGTTAAGTGACTCGACGAAGGTCATGTAGCTGGTTGGTGGCAGGGCTGAGACTCAGACTCACCCACCTCACTGCCTCTCCTTTGTGGTCCAGCTTATAAAGTACACTTGTGGCATCAGCGTATGTTTCCACAGGTGTGTTTTGTGACAGTGGTTCGGGAGTTCACACAATAGTCAGAATCCTTACAAGGCAGTCCTGTATCATTCAAGAGCCACATATACACTCACAATGTTCCATTGTAGTTAGGATCAATGTTTTCTTTCACCCCTTTGATGATTTATGTCCATATCTTAATTCCCCTGCTAATAGAAGCTTTCAGAAGGCAGGAGTCAGGTCTTATAAACAGAGATGAGTTTGACATTTATCTTCAAGGATCACCAACATTCTGGTGATGCTGGTTCTCATGATGTTATTCTTCTTCTACCTGGCCACAATTTTCTAGTTCTGTTGACATTTTAGTCGTCCTCAAGTTTTTCTTCTCCTTCTTTTCCTCCCTTCACTCTTTGCTCTTCTTCTTTTTTTTTTTTTTCTCTTCTTCTTCCTTTTCCTCTTCCTTCTTGCAAGTCTTCTTACTGCAAGCAATTTCAAATCATTTTGGGAGGAGAGAGGAATAAAGATTGACTGAATAAATAAATGTCTTTGTTTCTATTCACAACACCCAAGAAAGCATCTTGGGTTGAGTGGGCATACATTTCCGGAACGGCAATGGTTTAATACTTGTGAGAAGTTTCCATAAACATGAACAGCATAGAGAATTTCTTCTTTCTCTTTTGGGAACAGTGTGAGATGTCAGAATTGGTTCAGCCGTGATTCATTTGCAAGGGGCTCCCAGTGGAGAATTCAGAATACTTATATCTTAGGAAAATGTCCAGTAGAGTTATACAAAATGTTCAGTGAGTTATACAAGCTAGGCAGTGAGGACTATTTCCAGTTTAAGGTCTTCTAGAAAATTCCCAGTGAAGAGTCTTAAATAACTGGAGCATCAAAAGATAAGGCAGCATGAGAAGAAAAAAAAAATCCTTAGCAGCCCTAGAAAGTAACTATAAATAGTATTTTTAACCAATCTTTTAACTCTACTTCAACATAGGTAATTTTTTGCATATGAGGATTTAAAAAATAATATAACAATGATATTAAAAACAAGTTTGAGAAGAAAACACATTTCCTCCATTTAAACCCAGTTATTTTCATTCATCTGTTCTGTTTTAGTTCTTGCTTCTAGTTATGTATATTTTGACACCGATCATCCATTCATTCCACAAAATTAGTCATTCATTAAGTGCCAGATGCTGTTCAAGGTACAAGGAATAAAGCAGAAAATGTCCCTGCTTTCAGGGACTTAATAATGGTGTGTATTTACATATGTGTGTGTGTGTGTAAACAGACAGTGAACAAGTAAGCAGGTTAACAAGCAGGCAATCTTTGATCAGAGCCAGGCATATAAGGGTATGGGGTATGAGTGCTCCAGGTGGCGGGAACTGGAAGTACAGCAAGCTTGGCTTCTTTGAACCCAGAAACCTGCATTAAGCTCATTGCTCAGTCTTACCAATGAGATACAAATGAGATTATAAATGAGAGTAGAAGATGGGACTGAGAAAGGCAGGCAAAGGCCAAGTTATGCATGGGCTTGTAGGCCAAAGAATTTAGATTTTATTCCTTGGGCAATTAGACACTTTTGAAGAGGTTACTCAGGGGAAGGGTGATATTATCTCATTTATGCTTTATAAACACCACTCAGGCTCTTGTGTGGAGAATAGACTCTAGAAAAACAAGAATCAAAGTAAAGAGACTGAGAGACTGTTTTAGTCCAGATAAGAATAGGCAGTGGCATTAGACATGGCACTACATGGTATGAGTCAAGGAATTCTTAAGGTATTTCTTACTGACAGAATAAATGAATGAAAAAGGAAAATTGTAAACAGTATCTTTTGATAACATAATATTTCAACACATTAATATATAGTATGTATCAGTTATTTGTTGCTGCATAACAAATCATTCCAAAGTTCTGTGACTTTGAACACCTCAGTTACCTATTCTTCCTTAGTTTCTGCAGGTCAGGAATCTGGGAGTGGCCTCGTTGGGATTTTCTGACTCTTGGCTGCTGACGGACTTGCAGTCAGATGTTGACTGAGGGTATTATTAACTGAAGGCCTTGATTAGGAATGCAGGATCCCTTGCAAAGTGGCTTATCAACTTGGCTGTCAATTTCTTCTCCATGTGGGCCTCTCCAAGGAGCTGCTTGAGTATCCTTACTATATGGTAGCTGGACCTCCCAAGAGCAAGGCCTCCAAGAAACCAAGGCAGAAGTTGCAATGTCTCCTATGACCAAGGCTTGAAAGTCACACACCATCACTAACACTGTATACTATTGGTCACAGAGACTAGTCTGCCTGATTCAGTGTGGGAGAGATCTACACGAGGGCACACACCAAGGACAAGTAGCAAGAAGGGAAGATCATTAGAGGCTACCACAGATAGCTGGGCATGTGGATATTTCTTTTATGAACAACAGGTGTACATTTCACAGATTCTGAAATAATTCCAGTTTTAAATATTCTTCCCCTCTAATTTAACCAGTATACTCATTCTTATCCATTTGTGTGTCCCAATTTAAGTTTAAAAACATATTCATAAAAATTCTAGATAGCATGGCAATAAATATTCAATGTATGTCTTCACATTTACTCTTCTAGTGAAGTGTTTCTTTAATAATTCCCTCAGTGGGTTTGTGTATTCAAGAGATATCATGTACATTTTCATAGCACCTGATGTGTAATCCCATATTTCCATTCTATAAAAGGTGATAACTATATTTTAAGAGCTTTACTTCCGGCATTCATTCATTTTATTTTATTTTCATTTTCAAAATATCTTTTTCTTTTCTTTTTTTTGTTATACTTTAAGTCCTATGGTACATGTGCACAACGTGCAGGTTTGTTACATATGTATACATGTGCTATGTTGATGTGTTGCACCCGTTAACTCGTCATTTACATTAGGTATATCTCCTAATGCTATCCCTCCCCTCATTCACTTTAAATGAAAGGTATATTACTCTAGTTAATTGGAATAAATATGATGGCGGCTAATATGTGACAAGGTAAATTGTGACAGAAAAATAAAACTGTTTATTGTTTTGTTGGGAGATCAAACGCATCCCAGTTGACATCTTAAATTTATTTTTAGGGCCTGCCATGATGGCTCATGCCTGTAACTCCAGCACTTCGGGAGACTGAGGCAAGAAGGTTGCCTGAAGCCAAAAATTTGAGATCAGCCTGGACAACACAGCAAGACCTTGTCTGTACAAAAAATATTTTTTAAAAAAATGATTAGTTGGGCATGGTGGCACATGTCTGTAGTCCTAGCTACTCGAGAAGCTTAAACAATTAATTTTTAAAAATACTTTACATTTGCACATGATTTTAAATAGGAGATTTTTAATAAACAATAATTTTTGTTAATTAGAAGTAGTCTTAATATAAAATGATAAAACAAAAAATGTGAGATTCTGCAGATGAGGTTCAGGCTTCTCATAGCTATTAAAGACACTCTCATTTGTATATTGGTGGTCACTAATCCTTTTACTGTTAGGTAAATGTCCTTTCAATTTATAACCACCCCACATCCTTACATGCTAATGTGGGGTATGGGTTGTTTCCTGACATGATCATTAGAAAACAGACAAATAGCAACTAGCAGGATGCTTTGATGCAGCAAAATTAACGCTCCCTTTTGCTGTGTATCTCCCCTACTAGCAAAGACAGAAACCCTACGTTACAAACTCTATGTTTTACCTAATCATCTTTAGCTGTGAGGAAGGAATGATCTGCTTGTTCTGATTTGTTTGTTTGTTTGGAATCATTTATTCGCTGGAGAACTCCATCTTTTTAACACACACACACACACTCACACACACACACACACATACAGAGACGGAGAGAGAGAGAGAGAGAGAGACAGAGAGACAGAGAGACAGAGAGATAGGCTGGCTTTCTCTCTTTCTCCTCCTCCCCATCCTAGAGGCAGGCAAAGGAGAATATGTGTGAGAGAATCTCACCTGGAAGCCACAAATCATTCACAGAGTTTAAGGCAGAAAAATTGGTGTCAGACATGTGAAACTAAGGATTGTTATCTATCTATCTATCTATCTGAAACAGGGTCTGGTTACCCAGGCTGGAGTGCAGTGGTGCGATCATGATTCACTGCAGCCTCAACCTCCCGGGCTCAAGCAATCCTTTGACCTCAGCCCACACCACAATGCCTGGCTAATTTTTGTATTTTTTGTGAGGACAGGGGCCTCCCTATATTACCCAAGCTGGTTGGAATGCCTGGGCTCATGTGATCCTCCTCCCTTGGCCTTCTATACTGCTGGGATTATAGGTGTGAGCCACCTCAACCGCCCCAAGGGCGAAAGTAAAATGCAATGCCTTCCCCAGTGGGTTTGTTAATTGGCCCCTATGGTCAGCAGGATCCCAGAGTGAACCCAGGACTCCCGTTACGGGACACTTAACCAGAGAGTGGCTTCCCCTTGAATGTGTCTGTGGAAGTGACTTCTGAGTGTGAACCAAGTTCCCAAAGGGCCACTTTAGTGACTTATTAGGAGCACCTGGGACTTAGCGCGTGTTCTCAATTTCCCTTGTGAACACTGACACCTGCCCTCAGGTCCTCCTAGTCCCACCTGAGCAGTGAAAACTAGAAAAGACAAGTGTGACTTCTGAGAAGTCAGCTGAAGCCTCCAGACAGGAGTGAGTGGAAATTGTTTTCAGCACTTACAGCACGGGTGCCGTTTTCCTGGGGTGGCATACAGCCGTGAAACAAGTGACCCCCTCCTCAGCCAAAGCAAGCAACCTGACGTGTTGGGGGTGTGCGCCGGTGAGTGTGTGTTGTTTAGACACCATACCCTTCGCTTGTTTTTGTATAAGAGGGCCAGACAGGCATCTTATTGCTCAGGGAGTAGAAGCCCAGGCGCTTTTAGAGCCCAGCGGCTCTCTCCAGCCGGCTTAGGAAACAACACTTTGTTCAAGTTTATGCATAATTTAAGCAAAATGAGTAGAAAAATACTTCCTTTTAGGCCGGGCGCGGTGGCTCACGCCTGTAATCCCAGCACTTTGGGAGTCTGAGGCCGGCGGATCACAGGAGTTGGAGACCAGTCTGGCTAACATGGCGAAACCCAGTCTCTACTAAAAATACAAAAAAAAAAAAAAAAAGCCAGGCGTGGTGGCGGTACTTGGGAGGCTGAGGCAGGAGAATCACTTGAACCTGGGAGGCGGAGGTTGCAGTGAGGCGAGATGGCACCACTGCACTCCATCCTGGGTGACAGAGAGAGACTCCATCTCAACAACAACAACAACACCCAAAAAACTTTCTTGCACCAGTGGCAGCAGGTTTCCCGAGGTGATGAAAGCCTGTTTGTGGATTAAGAAATCTTTCCTGCCTTCCCAGGGCAGACCCGTAAGGGCAGGCTACCCTCCCCTGCCTACTGCTCCCCACCTCCCCCAAATCAGTGTGGAGAAAGAGGAAGGGTCGTAGGACTTCAGCCCCTATTTCTTTTTTCTTTTCTTTTCTCCTTTTTTCTTTTCCTTTCTTTTCTTTTTTTCTTCTTTTCGTTTTCCTTTTTTGAGACAGAGTCTTGCTCTGTTGCCCAGGCTGGAGTGCAATGGCTCCATCTCGGCTCCCCGCAACCTCTGCCTCCCGGGTTCAAGTGAGTCTCCTTCCTCAGCCTCCCAAGTAGCTGGGATTACAAGCGCCTGCCACCACGCTCGGTTAATTTTTTTTTTGTATTTTTAGTAGAGACGGGGTTTCATTGTGTTGGTCAGGCTGGTTTCGAACTCCTGACCTCAAATAATCCTCCTGCCTCAGCCTCCCAAAGTGTTGGGATTACAGGCGTGAGCCACTGCGCCCGGCCCAGCCCCTATTTCTATTTTCCTGGGGCCTCGTGACTGCCAGCTCTGGGGGTCCCTCTAGAGGGGCTGGGTTGTGCTCCTGGACAGGGCGGAGCACATCAGATCGTGTTTAGGGTTACACCGAACATATGGATCATTCGAATGTATTTTTTAAAAGTAACCTAAACACACCTCCCTAAACCCGTGAAAATCTAATAAGCTGAGATAAAAGGCTTTGAAAAATCAAAATGGCCAGATATCACTTTTTCTGGTTTCACTGCCGCTCTTACTGCTGTTGCCTGGAGCCGCCCCCTTGGGCTCCTGCACCTGCAGCTCTGCCCGGACGCCACCCACGCTCGCATCGCCACTGGTCACAGCTGCTCTCTTTGTTTCTTTCCGCCCTGCAAGGACAGACTGGATGCACGTGTACAGACTGGATGCACGTGTGGTCGGGGAAGGAGGAGCGGGGGGCTGGAGACTGACGACCGGAGCTGAGACAGAGCTTAAGAGGCGTGGTAGCTCACGCCTGTAATCCCAGCACTTTGGGAGGCGGAGGCGGGCAGATCATGAGGTCAGGAAATCGAGACCATCCTGGCTAACACAGTGAAACCCCGTCTCCACTAAAAATACAAAAAATTGGCCGGGCATGGTGGCGGGCGTCTGTAGTCCCAGCCACTCGGGAGGCCGTAGAACGGCGTGAACCCGAGAGGCGGAGCTTGCAGCCAGCCGAGATCATGACACTGCACTGTAGTCTGGGCGACACAGCGAGACTCCATCTCAAAAAAAAAAAAAAAAAAAAAAAAAGGGGCTCTTGTCTCCTTAGTGGGTGGGCACGACCCCAGGATGCCTCCTGGGGGCAAAACCTGTGCGGGGTGCAACCCCCGCAGCCCCTGCAGTAAGAGATCCCGCCCCTCCTCCTAAGGTGCAAAACGCTGCAGCTTCCAATTCCTTAACTATTAAGACCCCCATCCTGCAAAAGAACAAGTTCCAAGACTTTTGAAATACTTTAGAGCTGGTAGAGCCACGCGCCTTTGCAGAAAGCTCCTCCATTGGAGATGGAGCGGGGCGAGGGAAGGAGCAGGCGCCGGGAATCAGGGTTTTGCTGGATCTTTCTCCAGATGGCCGCGCTCAGAGGAGGCGGCAGCGAGATCCGCGGCCAGAAACCCACTGGCCAGAGGACTGAATGGGCAGCGCGGGGAGGCGGGGTGTGGGCATCGTGGTGTGGCGGGGTTCCTCGTAGGGAACTTCTGCCGCCTGCCCTACACGGGAAGCCCAGAGGTGTCTCCTCCAGAGTCGGGCCTGTTCTGGGACCCCAGACTCCAACATGAGGTTGGGAAGGGGCATCCACAGTCATTCTGGACAGTGACCCTCCTCATCGAGGCCTGACCAGGAAAGCCAAGTCCCAGCCGTTCTGGAATCTGAGTTTAATGTGAAGAAGCTGGACTCAGAGGTGCAGGGAGGCTGCGGTGGGGGTGGGGAAGAGAGGGGAAGGAGAAGGGGAGGAAGGTGGGCAGAAAGGAGGGAGGAGGAGGAGGGAGGAGGGGTAAGGAGGAGGAGGAAGGAGGTGAGAGAGGAAGGAGGAGGGGAGGGTGGCCAGGCACCAGGCACCGGCAGCCGGCAGCCGGGGTGGGGCCTCCAACGGATTCCTGGGTGGAGTGTGGACTGGCAGCCTTTGCATCCTTCAGGGGCTGGTTGGAAATGCAGTCTTGGCCCCCCTCTTTCCCTGCCAGGGCTCCCACCCAACCAGAATCTGCATTTTAACCCGACACCCAGGCGATTCCTGTGCACATTGTGAGATGCCCTGGTAAACATATAACGCTTATCTGCAGCTCACTCTTACACAGGGGTGTGGAGAGGAGAGGCAGAGGAGATAGCAGGCTGCTTTTCATAACAGAAGAAAGGCGAGAAGAGGAGCAGTTTCTCCCTTTGCCTTATAAGCTAAGGGCAGGGCTGGCGTGGTGGTTAACACATATAATCCCAGAGCGTTGGGAGGCGAAGGAGGGAGGGTGGGTTAAGCCCAGGAGCTCCAGAGCACCCTGAGCAACATAGCAGACCCAGTCTCTACAAAAAAATAAAAATTAGCTGGGTGTAGTGGCGCCTGTAGTTCCAGCTACTTGGGAGGCCAAGGCAGAAGGATTCATAGAGCCCAGGAGGTTGAGACTGCAGAGAGCTGTAACAGAGCCATTGTACTCTAGGGCAACAGAGCAGGATCCTATATTAATAATAATAATAATTAATAAGCAAGGGGAAGGCCTGGCCAAGGGAAGAGCTCATTCCTGCCAGTCTCCTAAACATCCCCTCACTATCCTGGACAGAGCTTGGTAAAGGAGCTTTTGTAGACCCTTGAGGGTCAGCACTCGGCTTCCATTTGGAGGCCTGCTGAAGTCAGGCCATTGGGCACTTCCTTATGTGATGTTCCAGGACCCTCAGCCCCCTGACTTGCTGAGATGGTCCAAGCCCCGGTGTGGGAGAAGTGTAAACTTATGGGGGCAAGGGGTGGGGTAGGACAGAACCCAAGTGAAAATATACATTCATGGGCAGGGCAATGTTTTCCCCACTCCCCAGGTGCAAATTCTATCTGGCTTCATGTTGCCATCTCTAAAGCTCCTTGCCAGTTACTTCCATAAGACAGGCCTCACTCATCTCTTCAAGCAACTTTCACCTGTATAGTATCAACTCTGCCTTCCCCCCAGGTTGGGGTGGTGATAGTTGGGAAACATGCCCCAGATATTTCTCTGGACCCTGTATCTATTCCAGGGAGAGCATTAGCCTGGTCCCAGGGTCAAGCAGACCTGGTGCTTGGAAGGCGCAAGTCTAGGAAGAAGAAAAGATGTGAAAGAGAGCTCAGGGCCTGAGAGCTCACGAGCTGGTCAGTTTTTATCACCTTTAACATGAACGCTTTCTCTGGAGCTGAATTTTCAGCCAGGTTTGGAGGCTTACCGTAGGCTATATCAGCCAGTAAGGATGCCAGTAAACTTATAATATCCTTTCTGTAGACTTAAAAATCACAAATCCATACATTTGCAAAGCAGAGTTTTATTTCTTAAAAAAAGTTGCAACTTGTGGGCTGGAAAGCGGAGTCTTCTGCGCAGACTAAAATCACTCTCTGTCAGAGCAAGGGTGGGACAGGAGTTTTATGCTAAATGGGCTGAATATAATATAGTATTCATCAGGTTACAGGAGGAGCTATAATTATTCATGAATAGAGGATCGTGAACATATGTTGTAAGCAAACATGCATGTTGTGTATGTCCCATGTTCACTTTGAAGTGGAGACAACATTTAAATGTGCTAACATTAGGCTCTATAGTCAAAAGGTGAAGCAAAGGACACAGAGTGTCTTGTGCACAGCATCTGTAAAGCAGTCCATAGAAAGGAGAATTTTGTCTGAAAGGAATGTGTGGTGAAACCAGTTACCTGCTGTGTCAAAACCACAAGAAGGGAGGGGAGTTAGGCTATGGTATCTATCTGGCAATTGGCTGAAGTCAGGGATGGAGCAAAGCTTCCATTCTTTGTTTCTCCAGGGCCAGTTCCTGTTTAACTGTTAGGAAATAATCTGGTAAAGATTAGTAAGAAAGATTGCATAGTGAGGCATGACCAACTTCCTGTCTTGTCATGGCTGGGAAACTTAAAGGTTTTCTGGGATCTCCTTGGCTGAGAGGTAATCTGCTGAAGGTGGGGGGAGTTGGATTTTATTTTTATTTTATAATTCATTCATTCATTCATTGATTCATTGATTCATTCATTCATTCATTCATCAGATAGTTTCTGAGTAACTATTATGGGCCAGATACCATCTTTAGGCCCTGGAGATGCAGTGTTTACATTACTAATTTTCTGTTTTCACAGTGGCAGATGATTTTTTAAAAAATATATGCTGGCAACATAATGAGACCCTGTCTCTACAAAAAATTCAAAAATTTAGCTAGGTGTGCTATCGCTTGCCTGTGTGGTTCCAACTACTCAAGAGGTTGAGGTGGGAGGATCACTGGACCTTGGGAGGTCGAGGTTGCAGTGAGCTGTGATTGCACCACTGCACTCCAGTCTAGGTAGCAGAGTGAGACCCTGTCTCAAATACACACATACACACACATGCGCACGCACGCTATGGTAGATGATATGGGCTATGGGCTATCATGAAAACTGAAGTTGGGTAAATGGGATGGAGTTGGCAGGAAGGTGCAATTATGCATTGGTTGGTCAGGGAAGCTTTCTGTGTTGACATTTGGACAGAGACCTGGAAGAAGGGAGGAGGAAAGCTGTGCAGACAATGGGTTAAGTCCAGTCCAGGGACTCTGAGGTAGGAGCATGCTTAATGTGTTGGAATAAGAATGAAGAGGCTGGTGTGGCCAGAACAAAATAGACATAGTGAGAAGTGAGGGGAGATGAGGACAGGGAGGAAGTGAGTAGATCAGGTGGGGCCTTACAAGCTTGGCAAGGGCTTTGGATTTTACTATGTGGGAGACCGAACACCATGGGAAGCCCTGGGAGGGTTTCCAGCAATGCTGTGGCAAGAAGTGACTTATATTTTAAAAAGATCACTCGAGCTGCTGTGTTGAGGATAGGCTGTGGAGGCTGGAAGGCCAATTACAAGGCTACTGACTTAAGTGGAAGTGAGAAATAATGGTGATTTGTTCTTGGGTAATTGTGGTGGGGAAGGTGGGTTATTGTAGGACTCTGCATGTATTTTGAAGGCAAAGCCACTGGAATTTGCCAGAAGATTGGATATGGGAAAATGAGCAGAGTCAAGGATGACTACAGAGTTTTTGATCTGAGAAACTGAGAGAATGAAGTTTCCATGTAACACAATGGGAAAACAGAGGATGTAACAGGTTGTGGGAGTTGCAGAGTTGTGGGGGGAGGGACATCGAAGGTCAGATTTTGTCCGTGTTACATTTGAGGCAGATGTATGGCAGGAGATAGAAATCTCAATAGTGTTTTAAAGTTCTCTCCCTCAGCACTCTAAGCCCTTATAAGAAAGTTCTCCATGAATGCATAGTGCCATAGAATTAGAGAATTCCAAAATTATAGAAGCTACTTAAGAAATATTTTTTTATTTTACATATGAGGACATTGAGATTCAGGGCAGGGGGAGCATAAAGTGACTTGCCAAATATGATGTAATTGGTAATAACGGAGCTGGGATTAGATTTCAAAACTCAGTGCATTTTCCCTGCACTAGACAGCACTGCCTCCCAAGAAATGATGTTATTATTATTCCTGCTCTTTCTTTGGTGGCCAAGATCAAGTAGACTGTGGAGTGAAAGATAGTCCTGTTCAGTTACAACAACACTGGTATAGCAATGGGTGGTCTCTACCATTTAACATGGAACTTTCCCTCCCTCCCTTCTGCCTTCCTTCCCTATCTCTCTCTCTCTCTCTCTCTCTCTCCCCCTTCCCTCTATCTCTTTCTCTCTCTCTTTTCTTTTCCCTCCCTCCGTTCCTCCCTCTCTCCCTCCCTCCCTCTCTATCTCTCCTTCTCTTTCTTTCTCTTTCTTTTTTTCCTTCCCTTCCTTCCTTCCTTCCTTCCTTCCTTCCTTCCTTCCTTCCTTCCTTCCTTCCTTCCTTCCTTCCTTCCTTCCTTCTTTCCTTCCTTCCCTCCTTCCCTGCCTCCCTCTCTTTTTCTTCTTTCTTTTTCTTTCTTTCTTTGTATCCTATCTTTCTGTGTTCTTTATTTCTTTCTTGAATTTTAGGCTTATTACTGATAATTTGGTAGCTACTCCATGAAATAATTCCATCAAGGGTCACTTATTGACTTGGAAGTAAGTGTACAAATCAGAAAAATTCTGAGTATTGCTGTATTAGTCTGTTCTCAAGCTGCTAATAAAGACATACCTGAGACAGGGTAATTTATAAAGGAAATAGGTTTAATTGACTCACAGTTCCTCAGGGCTGGGGAGGCCTCAATAAACTTACAATCATGGTGCAAGGCGAAGCAAACATGCCCTTCTTCCCATGGTGGCAGCCAGGAGATGTGCTGAGAAAAAGTGGGAAAAGCCCCTTTTAAAACCATCAGATCTCATGAGAACTCACTCACTATCATGAGAACTGCAGCATGGGGGTAACTGCCCCCATTATTCAATTACTTCTCAGTGGGTCCCACCCATGACATGTGGGGATTATGGGAACTACAGTTCAAGATGAGATTTTTGGGGGGAACACAGCCAAACTGTATCAATTGTGAGACTCATCTTTTTGTATTTTTGCTCTTCAGATCAACAATAAATTGTTCATGTGAAAGAAATGCTCAGGCTGGGTGCAGTGGGTCACACCTGTAATCGTAGCACTTTGCAGGGGCTGAAACAGGTGGACCACTTGAGGTCAGGAGTTTGAAACCAGCCTGACCAACATGGTGAAATCTTGTCTCTGCTGAAAATACGAAATTAGCGAGGCGTGGTGGTACATGCCTGTAATGCCAGTACTTGGGATGCTGAGGCAGGAGAATCGCTTGAACCTGGGAGGTGGAGGTTGCAGTGAGCTGAGATTGTGCCATGGCACTCCAGCCTGGGCAACAAGAGTGAAACTCCGTCTCAACAAAAACAACAACAAAATGCTCAGTTCAAGAAGTCACTTGAAATTTTCTTATTTTTAGTGGATGCTTGCTTTGGAAATAGTCGATCTGAATTTAACTAATTGGTTTTCAATTCAATCAACTGGTTAAATACATTGGACTTCACACATTGGGATTCATTTTGTGCTGTTCCCTGCAGAAGAATCCTGACATTCTGGGATGGAGAGTGAGGAGGATGAGTGGAGTCCATGCACTGGTGATCTTGGAAAGGATGGAGCTGTCACTCCAGTGACACCAAGCTTGGAGCTCTGCCTGTTGTAAGAGTTCCCTTCCCTCAAGACACACATGTGGGGCATGTCACTGAATGAGGCTAAAGCACCATGAAATAAAGCCAACTGTTTCTTCCTTGAGCAATCAAATTGCTAGTCATAATTCCTAAGGAATAAAAACAGATTTTTCGGACTAGGAACAATCTGATTGTGAAACATCAAAACAAGAAAATTACTTTGAAAGAGTCAAAAATCACATGGGCCAGCAGCCCAATACATCATCTCCAAAGTCACATTACACTGTTAAAACCAACACATTCGTTTTACATCTGTGGGATCAAGCTTGTTTTCTCCTCTGTCCCAACCTACTATCCATATGGGGCCCAATTCCCCATCTGTCCATTGCTTTTGTTCTTCACAGTTGAGATTTTAATTTCAGTGATAATAAAAATTATCACCATCATCAGGTTTAGGTTTGATGGTGTATTTTGCTTTTGGAAGCACTCTCATCCTTTCCCACAATGCAGAGAATCGGGAGGATACGTGTTCCACACATTTTGCAGGTGGAATAAGAAGAACAGGGCCGATGGCAACTGGTCTCTCTTGAGATGCCATCTCCACTTTAATGTCGCATGGGCAGTCAACTTCTCACAGCAAAGCCACTGTCTGGGTTTCCCTTCCTCTTCCTTAACCCTGTCCACTTCTAAAGACATCTCACTCATTTTCATATCATGGGAACTCCATCCTTTTTCTTCTCCAGAACACACATTCTGGGCTCACCTTTGTTTGGTCTCTCTTTTCTCTTACTCACTACACATCACCAGCAAATCTCATGGCCGTCACTTTCAAGATATGCTCAAAATGCTGCCTAGTAGTTCTCTTAATCGCCAATAGTTGGTCCTAGACACCAAAATCTCTTACCTAGATTATTGCCATAGCTTCATAACTAACCCTATCATCCTCAACTCTTCCTGTCCCCTAGTAGACACTCAACAGAGTAACTAGAGTGCTTCTTCCCAAATTTACTGGTATCACTTTTTTGATAATAACCCTCCAAAGCCTTGTATGTACTGTGGCCTATCAGGTTCTCCATGATTGAGCCCCTCTTATCGCTGGCCTGGCTTCCCTCTTATCCATTCCCCTCCTACAAATGTGGCCTAGATGTTATTCTATAACTCACCAATATAATTTTTGCCTTAGGGCTTTTGTACTTACTCTTTCTGACTGGAATAGATTCTCTCATATATATCCATGTATCTTTCATAGACATCTGCATATATATGGCTCATAACCTATATATTTATTAGAGAGGTCTTAACTCTCCTATATGAAAGACCAACCCTTTTCTCCCTGTTCAACCCTTCCTAATCTTTTTATCTTTTTTATCCAAAACAATTGTCACCATCTGAATCCTTTATATTTTTCTTTTGCTTTTTTCCTACTTCCTTCTACAGGAATAGAAATTCTGCAAAGGCAGGGACTTAATTTTTTCACTGCTGCATTGCCAGAGCTTTGAGCTATGCCTCTCTCATACAATTTTTGTGCTTACCAATACTTGTTAAATGAATAAGTTGATGAATTCAGAGCCGTCCAAAGACGGAATGGGCCTCCTTGGATGATAGTAGACACTTGGGGTTTTCCAATATTTATTCTATGTTATAAAATGAACCTAATGATCTGAAGGGTTGGACTAAGTTAGATGTCCTTTAAAAGGACAGCAGCATGGTGGCGGGGCGGGGGCCGGGAGGGGAGGTGAGAGCGTGTGTCAGAGATAAGTGATTTGAGTTTTTTATCTGATACTCCTGTGACGTTGGATAATTTATTTACCTCTCCTAATCTCAGTTTCTTTGTTGGAAGGGATTTTATGCTTTCTATTTCATAGTGTGGTTATGATGATAAAATTAAACAACAAATAAATACAAAAAAAAATACAAACCAGAGAACACATGTACAATGTTTAGCCTAGTTCCTGACACTTACTTAATAAATAGTGTGGCAAACATTAACTGTACACTTACTCCTATCTCACTCCTATAGCTGGTATGTCTCCTGCATACTCTGGATGCTCAGTAAACTGTTGATCATGCGTTGGTAGCGTGGTCTTCAAGAAAGGGCCAAGCGCAATCATGTCTCTTCCAGCCTCTGGATTCTGAGGGTCTGTGAAAGGATGGGCCCAAGGCTACCCAGGATGTGAATGGACTTTTTGGTTATTTGTTGGGATATGTTTTTCCTGCCAAATAAATTATTAGTTCTTTTCCTTTAGGCTTCCTTCTTTAATTCTTTTAAGATTCCTGACTCTCCTGATCCTCCCTTGGTCTTTAAAATTGCTCTTTATCTTGAAGCTTTTTTCTCAAACCTATCTGTATTAGGCCATTCTTGTGGTGCTATAAAGAAATACTTGAGACTGGTCAACTTGTAAGAAAATAAGTTTATTTGGCTCATGGTTCTGCAGGCTGTAGAGGAAGCATAGTGTCAGCAACCGTTTCTGGTGAGGCCTAAGGAAGCTTTCAATCATGGTGGAAGATGAAGGGGGAGCAGGTGTTTCACATGGCCGGAGTGGGAACAAAAGACAGAAGGTGGTGGTGGGGAGATGCCACATGTTTTAACAACTATATCTCATGAGAACTCACTCACTATCATGAGAACAGTACCAAACCATGAGAGATCCACCTCCATGACTCAAACACCTCCCACCAGGCCCCACCTCTGACATTGGGAATTACATTTCAACATGAGATTTGGGGGGGATGAATATCCCAACTCTATCATTATCTTGCTTACTTCTTGACCTTTGCCTCTGATATTGATTTTGTCTAATGAAATTTGTGAACCCCTAAAAATTCCCACCACAGATTGCTCATGCTGACTCCGATTTAAGTGGGATGAGTCAAATACCAGCTCCCTCACTCCTATAGCTGGTATTTCTCCTGCAGAAACTGGATGCTCAATAAATATCTGTTAATTATGCACTGGTAACATGGTCTTCAAATGAGTTACTAAATGAAATTATCAGAAATGATCATAGCCATATCAAATTTGGGCATATGGAAATATCAGAAAGAAATATGCTGAAATATAACAGTTATCTAAGGTGGCAGGAATATGGGCAAATACAATGCCATTATTCTACAGTGAATATTTGTTATGCTTAGAAATTAAAAAGTAAAAAATGTCCTAATAATGCATATGGTAGGTCCTGCTGGTGACTTTCTTCTGATAGAAGTAAATCACTTCTCTCAGCTTCTGTATCTGCAGATTGAAAAGAGAGAGCACAATATCCGTTTGACATACTCTAAGGTGTAAACAGGATGATGTATGTATTGGTCTGTTTTCACACTGCTGATACAGACATACATGAGACTGGGCAGTTTACAAAAGAAAGAGGTTAAATGGACTTACAGTTCCACATGGCTGCGGAGGCCTCACAATCATGGCAGAAGACAAGGAGGAGCAAGTCACGTCTTAACGTGGATGGCAGCAGGCAAAGAGAGAGCTTGTGCAGGGAAATTCCCATTTTTAAAACCATCAGATCTGGTGAGATTCACTATCATGAGAACAGTGCATGTTATGGGGAAAGATCCGCCCCCATAATTCAATTGCCTCCCACTGGGTTCCTTCCACAACATGTGGAAATTCTGGCAGTTACAATTCAAGATGAGATTTGGGTGGGTACACAGCCACACCATATCAATGTATCTGAAGTTACTTTCTAAACTGGAGAAAAATATATGAGTTTTAGGTGTTTTAGTTATTGGCATTGCTGTGGAGATGGATGTTATATTGCCATATGGATATACAACTCTCATACCTTCTAACCTTCTTTTTTTTTTTTTTTTGCACACAGTCAGGTCTCATTGGGCAAACATGTTTGATGTGCTCATGTTCAACTCTTCAGGAGAGAGGCCTGGAATAAAAAAACTACTACTAATTCCAACAAGATTCTGTCTTTCCTGGCACATTTGTCCTGAAACAATTCCTTACTGAGACTTTCCTTGAGTGGCTAAAAACGATTTTGAATCAGTTTACTCTGGGTTTCCTGTTCGTGGTCACTCAGCTGTATCCTAATTGATTACTCACTGTACTTGTATCTGATGCCCATCACTGTTCTTGTTCTACAAGCTGGGCAGATGCTCTTGCCTTGATTAAAGCAGGGAATAGCCCTAGCATCCTCCTGGAGATCACAACTCTTAGCCTCTTTTTGTCCGCTATGTGCAATTTTTCTAGAAAGTGAGAAGCAGAGTGGTTGAGATCCATTCACATTTGCCATCTTTGCCGCACTGTCTCTTCCTTGTAGGGAAGGATATGACCTTGGTAGAATAATACGACCTTCCTTTTGTCAGAGCAATTCATGTGGAGGGGGCATAAGCTGAGGGTCTTCTAGTGTCCATTATTTGTCTTTTGTCATCAAGGGACATCTGCTAAGACCTTCAGTCCTGAGCAAGGTGAGCCATTCCATAAAGAAGATATCTACATAGAGTGCCTATGCATTCCCTGGGTCTAAGGATGCAGCTGGGGAAAATGTCTAAATGGATTAAAAATCCATTAATTATCAATCCATTGATTAACCATCTTGATTATCATACACAGGCACACATGTACACAGTCTTGGAACTTTTGCACAAGAAGGGACTTGTGGATGAGAGGAAAAAATGAGGCTCAAATGGAAGGAGGTAACAAGGGACAAGAAGTAGAGAGCAGAAAGGAAGCATGAATGGACACTCAGAAGTTGTTTTAACCTTCCCAGAAGCTTCCCTTTATAAACAGCTAGATAGTTTGATTCAAACCAATATTTGGATTTTCCTGAAACTAGCTAAAATAAAAGTTCCCTAACTAATAATAAGCAGCATTTATTTAGTGCCTACCATATACTACAGAACTTACACTGCGCTAAGAGCTTCCAAATAATTTTATTCCTAATGCTGATAAAAGAAAAACCTGACCTGAATTAAATTTAAAGCAGTTTATTGAGCAATGAACGATTCATGAATTGGGCAGTCTCTTGAGCCAGAATAGGCCCAGAGACTCCAGTGCACCCAGGTGGTAGGAGAAGATTTATGGACAGAAAAAGGAAAGTGATGTACAGAATACAGAAGTGTGGTGCAGAAACAGCCGGACTGGTTACAGCTCAACATTTGCCTTATTTGAACATGGTTTGAACAGTGGGTTACATTTCACTGGCCTAACTTGGTGGTTGGCACAAGTGTAGGCTACAGTCTGCTTATACCTCCACTTGTTATAGTTCATCATGTACAGAACTCTAACAAGTGGAGGTATAAACAGACATAGACCTTTAGGCCTGTGAACCCTGAATATCTGAAACAGGTCTGGGTTAATTTAGAAAGTTTGTTTTGCCAAGGTTGAGGATGCATACCTGTGACGCAGCCTCAGGAAGTCCTGACAACATGTTCCTAAGGTGGTCAGAGCACAGGTTGGTTTTATACACTTTAGGGAAACATGAGAGATCAATCAGCATATGTAAGATGAACACTGGTTTGGTCTGGAAAGGCAGGACAACTCAAAGCAGGGAGGGGGCTTACAGGTCGCAGGTAGAAAAGAACAAATGGTTGCATTCTTTTGAGTTTCTTTTTCTTCTCCTTCCCCTCCTCCTTCCTCCTCCCCCTTCCTCCTCCACCTCCTCCTTCCCCTCCCCCCTCCTCCTTCTTCTTCTCTTCTTCTTTCTTCTTCTTCTTCCTCTTCCTCCTCCTCCTTTTCTTCTTCTTCCTCCTCCTCCTCCTCCTCCTCCTCCTCCTCCTCCTCCTCCTCCTCCTCCTCTTCTTCTTCTTCTTCTTCTTCTTCTTCTTCTTCTTCTTCTTCTTCTTCTTCTTCTTCTTCTTCTTCCTCTTCTTCCTCCTTCTTCCTCCTTCTTCCTCCTTCTTCCTCCTTCTTCTTCCTTTTTCTTCCTTCTTCCTTCTTCTTTCTTCTTTCTTCTTCTTCCTTTTCTTGAGATGGAGTCTCACTGTGTTGCCCAGACTGGAGTGCAGTGGTGCAATCTTGGCTCACTGCAACCTCCGCCTCCAAGGTTCAAGTGATTCTCATGTCTCAGCCTCCCAAGTAGCTGGGATTACAGGCACGTGCCACCACATCAGGCTAATTTTGGTATTTTTAGTAGAGATGGGGTTTCACCACACTGGCCAGGCTTGTCTTGGACTCCTGACCTCAAATGATCCACCAGCCTCAGCCTCCCAAAGTGTTGGGATTACAGGCGTGAGCCACTGCACCCAGCCTCTTTTGAGTTTCTGATTAGCCTCTCCAAAGGAGGCAATCAGATATGCTTTTGTCTCAGTAAGCAGAATAGAATGGGAGGCAGGTTTGCCCTAAGCAGTTCCCAGCTTGACTTTTCCCTTTAGCTTAGTGATTTTTGGGGCTCCAAGATTTATTTTCTTTCCACAGACCAAACTTAAAATATGCCAAGAGGCAGCTTTAGGCTAAACTTGATTTAACAGTGATCAGATTATCTTTTATTTGCCCCATGTTTCAGATGAGAAAAGGGATGTGAAGAATCCCTTTTCTCTTAGGATGAGTTGCCTAAGGTCACATGGTGAGTGTGCCAGTCATCTGTCAATGCTCGTTCTCAGCTCAGTTTCTCACACTGACCCTGCTCTACTCTTTATCACAGCAACTGCATAGTTCAGGCTCCCTTCTTGACTAAATTTCAGATGCTACTGGCTCATGGCAGGAACCAGAGAAAGGATAGAAAAGGGAGGAGGGACAAATTAGAGAATACCTGCCACCATTGCCTCCCCACGTCCAGCAGAGGTTGTGTCTCCTTTTCCCACTTGCATTCTTGAGTATGGCTTCCCTTGGACACCTCTCCCCTCCATGATCTCAGTTCTCACCAGGCTGCCCCTGCTGCCATATTCTAGCTCCCTTTGGGTGGTCCTGTGTTCTGGGCTCTGGTAGCAACATCTACTTCTTGTGTGTTGCAACCCCAGGGGTGATAATGGTTTTTTTCCATTGCTAATTTCTGGGTTGCCCCATTGTCCCCTGCGATAAACGGAACTGTTCCCTCTCCCCCATCCCGAATACGTATGTTGAAGCCCTAAGATCCCAACGTGACTGTATTTGGATACAGGGCCTTTAAGGAAGTAATTAAGCCTAAATGAGCTTTAACAGTAGGACCCTGATCTGATTGGATTAGTGTCTTTATAAAAAGAGACATTGGAGAGCTCACTCTTGCTCTGCCATATGAGGACATGATGAAAAGGTGGCCCTCTGCAAGCCAGGGAGACAGCCCTCACCAGAACCTGACTGCTATCACCCAGACCTTTCTGTCATTTAAGTCACTGTGTCTATATTTTGTTATGTCAGCCCACACTGACTAGAGTTGAATTTGTTTCTCCCCTTTCCCTTAACTTGTGGTATATCTCCTTGTATTACATTCCATTCTCTTTGGAACTCTTAGAATGTTCTTTCTCCTCCTCCTCCTCCTTCTCCTCCTCCTCTTGACTGGCCCCTAACATGCTAAGTCCACTAGGAAGTTTAAAACTGGAACTTGAACCAACATCTAATTGGACATCAAAATCTGTGTTCTTAAAAGCTACACTGTACTTTCTAGATTGTTTTGGTTGTCTGCAGAGATTTGAGGAACAACCAAGTAAATAATATGAAAGAGGCTCTGTTTGATTAATGGCACTAAGAGGGATGGAAATGGGGAAAAGTTTAAAGTTTTCAGTGGTTCTAAATGTGACATTTTAGACCCATCCTTTGTAACAACAGGCTGGAGTTTGGGGGTCTGTGTGGAGAGAGAGCATTCCAGTTAGTGGCTCTGCTGTCATGGACAGCAAGAGGGGTAGGGATATTGTACTGATGGAATGTGGACATTGTTGTTCCTTGACAGCATCTTGAATGATATCATGATATGGCATGCCAAGCACTGAAATATATATTAGCTTGGCAGTGAATATATATGTTTTAATTTTCTGATAACACATGGAGTTATAGGCTGTTAATGTGGGCAAGGTACATGTCTTTAATGTTATTAACTATTCTCATTCTTTGACAAATATTTCATTTCTCCCCAGAAAGATCTTGTTTACATTTGTTGCCAGAAAAAGGGGTTCCGATCCAGACCCCAAGAGGGGGTCCTTGGATCTCATGCAGGAAGGAATTAAAGGCAAGTCCTTGAGTGCAGCGAGAAGACAGAGTTTATTGTAAGCTGCTCAGTAACAGAGTAGGGCATCCTCAGAAAGCAAGAGGAGGGATATGCCATCTTTGTTTTAAACTTTCCTTATATAGGGGTCTTATCTATGTAACCGTAAATTATGTCTATGTGCAGGTGGACTGAGAGCATGACAACATTAATACTTTGCTGACTTAAAGTTTTCCTCTGCATTTTAGTGAGTAAGTAGATCAAACCATGACGATAGCTATCATAAAAGCACACACTGTTGTGTGATAGTGTATCACATAACTTTATCTTTAAAGTTATAGGATCTTTAGTGTATCACTTTTCTGGCCAGAAACCTCTGTGGCTGATGGCACCTTTGCCTGAATTGTTATCTTGTGTACAGGAGGAATGAGGTATGCCTACAAGTGGAGGGTGAGCAAGACCAAGAGAAGCTTTATTGAGTGCTAGAACAGCTCAGAGGATACATGCAGGGGACAGCTCCTGTCTGTAGGCAGGTCATCTTGTTCAGTGTTCAGCTCTCAGCAGGAAGGAGGCCCTGGAGTGGGCGGCTCCTCTCTGCAGGTAGGTTGTCCTGTTTGCTCTGCAGCTATCAGAAGAGAGGAGGCCCTGGAGAGGGTAACTCATCGCTGCAGCTGGTCCTCTTGTCCTCTGCTCTGCTCTGGCTGAGCCTGGGGCTTTTATGGGCACCAGAGGGGGGAAGTGCATGCTGATTGGTCCATGGGCCGACATGGGTGGGCCTAGGAAAAAGCACCATGAGTTCCCCCTCCCTTCGGCAGCATTGGCAGCCCAGTCCCCAGGCTTCAGGCCTGCCCCAGCCTGAAGGTGGGGCTTCTCTGGGGACCTACCCACCTCCACCCAGGAGCCTGTCTGCCTCCCACAGCCATCCATTGCACCAAGGGGCATGTGTGGGGCAGCACCTAGCTGCCCTCAGTTCCCCTCAGCTTCCCCTCTCATGTCCTCAACTGATCAGCACCCAAAGTCTGGAGGGGTCAAGATGGCAGGAGGCTGGTGTGTCAATACTTCCCCAAGCATGTGCATACCCAGCCAGGCTGTGGCAGCACCCAGGTTTGGCCCCAGCTCTGCTCTGAAATTGAAGTGGGTGCCAAGGAGAGGGTAGGCAGCAGGAGCAGGCACCTCCAAGCCTGCAGGGGTAAGAGTGCAGGGATGCCTGGGTCTGCAGCCTTGGTTTGGGTGGCTGCACCTATGCAGGGTGGGGGATAAGGTTCCTGTGTACTCCTGGCTCCCAAGAGCATAGGGGTGCTGGGGTTGCAGCTCTGACTTGGGTGGCTGCAGTTGCACCTGGAAAGCTCCCCGTCACCAGGCACATGACCTGACTTGGCCCCATCTCAGTGGCCCCAGGGCAGAGACTGCTAGGGAGAGGGTGCCGTCTGCCTCCTCCCGTGCCCTCCCTGCAGTGGCCAGCGTGATGGCAGATGGTTCACTGCTGCCATCCATATTGCTACATCTGGACATTCTGCTGTCACAGGAGTTTGTCCTTGCAGGCATGACTAAACTGCTTCCTTAGCCATAAAGATCTTATGACCATGGGCTACAACAGGTGAGGAATGTCCCTTGCTAGTTTTAAGATGGAGTTACTTTTAAAATGATGGCACCCTGGGTCTCCTGTGCTCCTTTTCCCCTAACACTTCTGTCCACCAAATTTGAGGAGGAAGCATGTACTTTGGGTGACTTAATTCACTTGTCCTTCCTTGGCCTTACTTTTTCATATGTCTTGATGGGGATTTTGAAATTCATATGTTTTCTTGAGCAAATCCTGTAAGCAAATTCCTTACGAAGAATTGGCAAAGCAGTTTGCTAATTGCCAATGAGAAAGTGTTACTTTAGAATCATTTATGGCATATTTAATGGGTGGTTGATAAAGAATGGAGATCAGCATTAGCTCTCCAAATGTCATGGACACACGATTTGCTTCTAATGGTAATGTTTATTTGAATATGCCAAGGGAATGAACTCAGTGGGTGGACATGGTCAACTGCTTTCCCAGGAACATGGTGATTATTAAGCTTCATGATCAATAATGCCCAGCAGAGGAAATTTAATCTCAAACTATGATAGTAACAGATGACAGCGTATGGGATGTGAAAGTGCCATACAAATTTGTCCAAATTTCTAACATGTGACATTCAAGGCATTCTTTATGAGAACTGTCCAAGCCTGTCTAATTGCTGATGCATAGAAATAATTTCACTTGATGCTTAATCACTTTAATCCAACCTAAATACTTCCTTAGTTGCTCTCGCTGAATAACTAAGTGTTGATCAAAGGCAATAGGCAGATACATGTTGTTGTTCCCTATGAAACTGGTTATGTGTTATAGGTGAGTAACTACTAGAAGAAAAACTTATTTGTTAGGTCATTGCCTACTTAAGAATCTGAGAAATGGAAAAATAGAGACATGAAATAGCTCATGCACCAATCAGAATTTTAATATATTTTATTTTGTAAAGAAGATACCACAAAATAGTGTTATATATCCAGGCACAGATTAGTGAAACCTAGAAGGTAACCTAGGATAACTCATTGTTGAGTTTTAAGTTCCTGCCGTCTATATAGCAATGAGTTTTAAAGTAACACTTTCCCCAAATCAGTTAATTTTGACATAAATGAAAAACTGGAGAATGGGGACTACTTGAGACAGGTTCCGCTCAACAGGTAGAAGGTTCATTCCAACGGTGAACAGATATAGTTACATATGTTTGCTGTTTTGTCTATTAAAGTATGAAGTAGAAAAGTCATGGGTTTGATATTAAAAAAATGCCTGGTTTTATTATGCCCAAACTTCCACAAAAAAATGGTGATAAAATAATACCTGCATGTATGTTTTTTATGAGAAATCATGGATTTATTGCAGGTAACATGCTTAGAAGACTACCTGGTAGGTAGTAAACTCAACGATGGTCATTACTGTTATGAGCTGCTTGGATTTGGGCATGGCCTTCTGTTTTAGTCCATTTGCGTTACTCTGAAGGAATATCCGAGGCTAGGCAATTTATGAAAAAAAATGGTTTAATTGGTTAACGGTTCTGCAGGCTGTATAAGCAGCATTTGTGCTAGCATCTGCTTCTGCTGAGGTTTCAGGAAGCTTACAATCATGGTGGAAAGCAACGGGGAGCCAACATATTGCATGAGAATTCTTGAGTAAGAGAGTGAGGCAGGAGATGCCACACACTTTTAAACAACCAGATCTCATGAGAACTCACTCACTATGGCATGGACAGTGCCAGGTTACTCATGAGAGTTCCACCCCCGTGACCCAAACACCTCCTATCATGAGATTTGGAGGGACAAATATCCACACTATACCACCTTCATTTCTCTGAAAGTCCGTTCTGGGGAAAAGGGAAGTGGGATTTATATGACTCCCTGGAATTTGCATCAGTGGGTGAACGTTACAGGGGATCAGAAATTGGAACAATGTAAAGAAGGTTTTGCAAACCGTCCAAGTTATCTGTTTGGATGACTTGCAACAAAGTAATTTCCCTGTCACAGTAGATATTCAATTATATGTTAGGCAGCTGCCTTTTAGGCATAAGAAAGGTGGGTTAAATATTATCGGCTAATTCAACCTTTAGGATTTTATGATTCTGAGTAGCATATAGTAAGTAAAGTTTAGTGCAAAGGTATCTACTCTTCTACTTCTTGAAGCTTTGCTACGGGTTGAATTTTTGTGTGTATCTCTTATTGACATGGTAATTAATATACATGACTATTTTAGTTATTACTTTTAAAATAAATATTAATAATGGCAATGAAAATTTACCGTTTATTAAATGCCTACTATTTGTCAGACATCGTTATTCTGTATCTTATATTTATCATTTTATTTGGGGCTACTGAGAAATCCAGTTCAGAAGCAACTAGGCAGCCATAGTTAAAAAGAAATCTGGGGAAGAGGGAGGTCAGTTTTCTATTTCTCTTTCTGATATTCATACGTTATATACTTACATAGATAAGGCAATGACTTTTCTTTTTTTTTTTTTTTTTAAGAGACAGGGTCTTGCTCTGTCACCCAGGCTGGAGTGCAGTGGTCTAGTCATGCCTCACTGCAGCCTCAACCTCCCAGGCCAGGCTCAAGCAGCTCTCTCATCTCAGTCTCCTGAATAGCTGGGACGCAGGTACATGGCACCATGTCTGGCTAATTTACTTTTCTTTTAATTTTTTGTACAGACCAGGTCTCCCTGTATTGCCCAGGCTGGTCTCAAACTGCTGGGCTCAAGCGATCTCCTCCTGCCTCACACTGCCAATGTGCTGAGCCACGGTTCCTCGCCCAAAAGTTAATAACTTTTAACTTTTTGTTCTTCCAAATATTAGTACACTTTTTTTTTTTTTTTTTTTTTTTTTTTTTTAGGTGGAGTCTTGCTCTGTTGCCCAGGCTGGAGTGCAATGGCACCATCTCGATCTCTGCTCACTGTAAGCTCCACCTCCCGAGTTCACACCATTCTCCTGCCTCAGCTTCCCAAGTAGCTGGGACTGCAGGTGCCTACTACCATAACCGGCTAATTTTTTGTAGAGACAATGTTTCACTGTGTTAGCCAGGATGGTCTCGATCTCCTGACCTCGTAATCCGCCTGCCTTGGCCTCCCAAAGTACTGGGATTACAGGCGCACACAGTATTTTAGTGCAAATTCTCCTTAAGCTGAATTACTCTTTTTGGATAAGAGTAAGTTTTTGACATATGAATCGAGGAAGCTATAAAAGAATCATCACAGAATTCAACATACGCTTGAATTTTCCAAGTTAAAATAGGAGATGTGGAGGTGTTATGACTTGTATGGAGGGCCCAGCCTTCTAGATCCCAGGGCAAAGAAGGCTCTTTGCGCTATACTCTGTGGTTTCAACTAATCTGTGATTTTCCAGAAGAGATGATGAGCAATTACAATTAAGCATATTCCAAAGCCCTAATGCAAACCAGTAATTTTACCCTGCTCTCCGAAATTTATTTGAAATCTGAGAACCAATGGGAAAAGGAGCCCTTTTCAATCCTTGTCTCTTTCTGTTGTCGGGGCTTACTCTCTTAGGAATGTGAGAACACCAAAAGTAGAACCTATGATACTTGAAGTTGGCCCCTGACTTGTGATCTTGCGATCTCAAGGCAGAATCAAAAATTCCTGGTGTTTGCCTTCTGGACACAATGTTGTCACTCAAATTCTGGGGCCCTTGATTCTCTGCTCTCCACCCCCTACTCACCTCACCCACCCACACACAAAACAAGACTATAGCATGGGCCTATGTAAGTGGTCCTTCCTACTTAGTGCTTTAGAATGATTATGCTTTTCATAAACTTAAAAAAAAAGCCTTTTTATGTAGTCGGCTGTTAATTTTTTTTTCAACTCTGTTCTCTTCTAAGATAAGAATGCTAATTAGAGTTAAGGAATGATTTAAGGAGCATTACCTAAAATGAATACCTTATTGAAGATATTATGTGGTAACTTTTCAAAATACCTCAAATAAGAAGTCAAAGAGAATCCTGAAAGCCCTGCAGTATCGTGTTGAGCACAGTCAGCATGAATCTGGGGATTTCATGCTGTCTTCAGAGGCCTGGCACAAAAATATTTCTCTCTCTTACTCTCAATATGGTTTTAAATCATTTGCATCAATAAACTTTTTTTTTGTTTTTGTGCTGTGGAGTCTTACTCTGTTGCCTAGGCTGGAGTGGAGTGGCACAATCTCAGCTCACTTCAACCTCTGCCTCCCAGGTTCAAGCAATTCTCCATCCTCAGCCTCCCAAGTGACTGGAATTACAGGTGCCCGCCACTACACCAGGCTAATTTTTGTATTTTTAGTAGAGACAGGGTTTCACCATAATGGCCAGGCTGGTCTCAAACTCCTGACTTCTGGTGATCTG
Source organism: Chlorocebus sabaeus (assembly GCF_047675955.1). Lineage (NCBI taxonomy): Eukaryota > Metazoa > Chordata > Mammalia > Primates > Cercopithecidae > Chlorocebus > Chlorocebus sabaeus. Next base: position 24,515,074 of record NC_132911.1, on the reverse strand, counting down.
CCCACCTCGGCCTCCCAAAGTGCTGGGATTACATGTGTGAGCCATCATGTAATCAAGATTACATGATGGTCAAGAAACTTTTAAGCCCTGTGATTATGTAGATGGATTCTTGGGTGTCTAAGCAGCCTATATAGATTAATGCAAAGAAAAATGCAGTGAATTTCCACCCAAATTCTCTATATGGGTAATGAAATTATGTGTACACTGATGAAGAAATATCTGTGCACACGAGTATATTTATATTCATGTTGTGTACTTATTTCGGTAAACTCATCATTGCAATCTGTATTGAAATTATATATAAGAAAATTAAGGTACCAATTAATTTTGTCTCTTTGAATTAGAAATTCTGTACCTATAGCTGTGATCCAATTTAAAATTCATCATCTTTAATAAATGGTTTTGATTGGCTACCAAATGCCTAAAGCCCTGCAGCCTTGTTACAGTGTGCAGCATTTTCATAGGTAACACCCCACTACTTCGGCAGCCCTGTTTTACAGATAAGGAGGTGGAGGCTTAGAGGGTAAATATAATGGACCCAAGACATACAATTTTGCTATCTACAGCCCGGGATTTGAACGCTAAACTATTACTTTTGCCAAGCTCTAAGGGTTGAGGAGCCCTAAAAATAGACAAATTTTCTGCAGATCTAATAGAATAATTCACTTAAAAATAGCTCCTCGTTCCCTTTCGGCAAATTATATAAAACACTAGGAAAAAGATAGCTTGTTCCAAACTGGAACAACCAACCCATTTGTTGTGGAAATGAATATCCTAATGTTTTAATACTGTTTCTGTCTGCACTGACTGGCAATAGAAGGAAATGCACTAGAAATAACTCTGTCTATTGAACATGAAAGTTACTATGAGAAAAGTGTTTGACACTTGCAAGCTGTTGTGATAGAAGGAATCACCACTTATTTTGCATTTGAGTATTTATTCTTTTCCTCATGATGCAAACACAGTGCCATAGAGAAGTGAAATTGTATCTTTTTTTAAATGTAAAGAGATATGCAAGTATATTAAATGAATGATTTATAGTATTCCTCTGTTATCTTTTTTTCAATTTTAAAAGAAATAAATGACCCTAGCTTAACATCCTTATAACTGGAGATGGCTGCCATGGATGGATTTGAGGATTACTATAGGACAGGGGTTAAGAGTATATGCTTTGGGCTGGCAGGGTGGTTCACATCTGTAATCCCAGCACTTTGGGAGGCTGAAGTGGGCAGATTGCTTGAGTCCAGGGGTTTGAGACCAGCCTGGGCAACGTCACAAAACTTATATCTACGAAAAAACACAAAAATAGTTAGCTGGGCATGGTGGCATGTGCCTGTAGTCCCAGCTACTCAGGAGGCTGAGGTGGGAGGATCACCTGAGCCCAGATGCTGCAGGCTGCAGTGAACCATGATCATGATCATGCCCCTGCACTCCAGTCTGGGTGACAGAGTGAAAGCCTGTCCAAAAAAAAAAAAAAAAAGAGTATATACTCTGGACCTTTACTAACTGAGTTAAATCCCAGTTCTATCATCTACTAGTGTTTGACCCAGAGGAAGATTTTTCTTTTAAAAAAATCTGTTCTTATATGTTTGAAGATTGAGAATAAATGAACTTTGATAATCCTCACAATATTTAAAATAAAATAGTGTCTCAAAGACAGTCTACTGGCAAGGTAGAAATTCTGCTTTTCAATGGCTTAATGTGCCCAGAGACCGACTGTCGTCAGAGGAAAGGTACTCTTATATCCCAAACTCTTGGAGATTTGTGCTTAATTTAAATGTAGTTTCCCCCTGTCACTGAACATATTTGGAAACATGAATTTCAAATTGCTATCTCTTTCAATAATAGTGTAATGGCTGGCAGTGACAACAAAATAAGTAATTTTATAGGAGAAGACCATTGTATCTCCAGGCTCTAGTCCTCAATATGCATTTATTGAATTAATGAATCAACCAGGCAATTGATTGACTTAGAAATACTTGCATGGGTTATCAAAGGTATGTTGTTCTATTTATTTATTTATTTATTTATTTAGAGACGGACTCCCCCTATGTTGCCAGGATTGGACTCGAACTCCTGGGCTTGAGTGATCCTCACGTCTCAGCCTCTGGAGCAGCTGTGACTATTGGCCTGTGCCACTGCAGCCAGAGGTATTCTGCCATAATTAAAGAGTACAAAATCGTGATTTTTGTTTTATGGAATATGTAGCAATATTACTGAATGTCTTACCTTCTTAGGAAAGAAAACAAAGTGGTTGAAAACAAAGTTAGAGCTGAAGAGTTAAGTTTCTGGTGCCTGTGTTGGACAGTTTTGCTGATTGATCATGTCATTTTAAAACAATATATACAACCAAAAAAGAAAGTCTTCTAAGCCTCAGGGTCCAGTGCTGGTAAGTGAGATGATTTTAGGTACCAATGAGTATTTTTATAGTAATGATTGTATATTTACTGGTCATTTAAAAAATCCACATAGATCATATGACTCCAGCCTCTATTCCTACTTCTGATAACAGCTCCCAGACTTTCTGTGAAGAGTTGCTGTTCTGTCATTGGAGTCAGTTTGGGTGGGACTATCAATCAAGGTGCTCCTCTTTGCTGGCGAAGGTGTGTGGCAAATAGGTGATGCTGTGTTCCTGGAATTCCAATGACGTGTCACTGAGTTTTCAGTTTAATCGCCCTATGACTGCGTGATGATTCCTGCGACCTCTGTCCCTGGGGCTGTCCGAGCTCCTCTCTCCCAGCACCTGCCTCCTCTGCTGATGTTTTCCCTCTAGGAATTACCCTGTATCCTTCCAATACACTCTTCTTTATTTTTAAATTCTGTATCACTAGATCGTTTTTTTTTGTTGTTGTTGTTGATTATATTTAAATAATCCTGTTCCACTTTGTGTGTCATGGATATTTTTGCTTCAGAAAAATTAACATCTTAACATAAAATGTAAATTGTTTTAAAGAAAGAAATCTGAATACATAATTTTACAGATGATACTCAGATATAACCAAAATTGTGAGGATTAGCAAATGGTTAATGATTGGAAACACAATAAAAACTGCCATTAACAATTAGCTTCCTGGATATGTTTAGACATTAAAATTAGAGTTATCTTGAAAAAGTCATTGAAAATACTATCAAGGATTGTATTATTGAGCTGATCCTATTAATGAGAAAACATGGACTTGGACAAGATAATGTGCTAATTAATATATTAATGGTCTTCAAGGCCTGAAACAAGTTTTGAAAAGGGAATGATAGTATTTCCTTGGTCAAGATCATGTCTTTTTTTAAAAAACACTTATTGCCTATGTCATAGAATCTCATTTTTCTTTTCTCAAGTAGGGTATTTTATTTATTTTCTGTATTATTTTCCCCAGTTAGTAAAATACTAAAGCTATAAATCTCTGTCAAGCAAATCAAGCATTAGTGATGCAGACAATGTATACGTGTGTGTGTGTGCACAGGAGGCATGCTTCTGAGGCTGGATAGTTATGGGTAGGAGTGTTAGTGATGCAGACAATGTATACGTGTGTGTGTGTGCGCAGGAGGCACGCTTCTGAGGCTGGATAGTTATGGGTAGGAGTGTTAGTGATGTCAGTCCTGTCCCCTCTAGACACATCATTATAAATGCCATGAGCTCCTCTGTCTCTGTCCCAACTCCAAGGCACAAGTGATGAACCCCTCCTTCATTGGTCCTCTTACCTAGAGGTTCTCTGAGTTCTGTTTTGGGATAGAAACACTGAAGATTTCTATCCCACCGGATTCCTATTTGTATCTGATGCTTTTATTTTTGTTTCAAAAATATGATTTTAAAATTATGGGATGAAGACCGGGCTCAGTGAAGATGTAGACACCTGAAAATATCTTCAGCAATTACATTTTCCAAGTAATCGCTCTCAGGGAAATAGCAATAAGAAGTGCAGTTTACTTACGATTCCCCCCAAAAATCTATTTTAGGGCAAGAAAACTTCAGGTAGTGGAGATCTCACTTTGAAATGGCATAACAGGCTGGGCATGGTGGCTCATGCCTATAATCCTAGCACTTTGGGTGGCTGAGGCAGGAGGACTGCTTGAGGCCAAGAGTTCAAGACCAACCTGGCCAACATAGCAAGACCCCATCTCTAAATAAAAATAAATAAAAATTTTAAAAAAAGAAATGACATAAGACTCAGCAATTGACTATGTTTCCAATATGACCTTTATTGAGCAAGTACTGCTGTGACGTTTAACATCAATCAACATAAGATTGCAAACTGTGCATGTCAACGAGGTTCTCCCATGAACAAAAGTCCATTTTAAACGCACCAGTGAGGTAAACATAATTATTCATATATAGCTTTCTTAAGGCTAAGAGAGTTCTGTGTTTCATTTATTGTTTTTGGCTCAGTTGGTACTTTGCATAATACATCTCAAGACATCCCCCCTTAAGTGACCCCCTTCCAACAGCTTAGGAAATTGGCAAATTTCCCAGGTACATACGATATCATGCATTTGAATCCCCCAAAGACTGAGGAGGGAGCACCCTGAGCTTGCATGCAGTCCCCTCATATTGCACAAAGTAAATACAATGTCTGGAGCCCCCATGGGAGAACCCGTTCTGTTTTGAAGCTGCCAATCACATGCATTTTGAAATTGTCATATGGCTTAACCTTTTGCAGTGGACTCAAATCTTAGTCACTCTGGGTGACTTCCTTTACTATGGCGTGTGAAGTGACTTTTTCTACCTTTTTAGTAGACACTAGTTTCTCCTCAAAGGTCTCTTCATGCTCTTCAACCTTTTGAGTGACGGTTACAGATTTAGTGATATATTTGGTAGCACCATCTCCCCCCTCACTGGTGATTTTTTCTACTGTTTTGGTCACTACCACTTTCTCCTCACTTTTATCTCCCCCCTTCTTTTCATCTGCCGGGCTCAAGTCTAGGCCATTGGTGACAACGCCTTTCTCCTCTTCCCTCCCACTGCCTTTTTCCTTGGTCTCCTGCTCTACCTCCTCTTTTCCTTCTACCTCCCCATTGACAGCTATGTCTTCCTTCCTGGATCCCTTGGCACCTTTATCACTCCCTTCTTCCTCACTCCCTCCCTCTCCTCCCACTTTCTCCTTCTCTTTCTCCTGCTGCAGTGGCTTCCCCTCTTCTTTGATCTCTTTCTCCAAGTGCACCTTTACCGATTTGGTGATGGTGACCACCTCCTCCACAGCTTCCTCCTTTACCGGGGACTCAGCTTTCTTCTTCTCTGGCACATCCTTTGGTTTCTCTTCCTTTTTCTCTACCTTCTCTTCCTTGGGAGCTTCCTTGACTTCCTTCTCTTCTTCCTCTTTCTGTTCACCTTTCCCCACTTCTGCTTTTGACTTTGCCTCTTCCACTGGTGATTTTGTCACAGGAGACTTGGCTTTCTCTTCCACTGGTGATTTTGTCACAGGAGATTTGGCTTTCTCTTCCACTGGTGATTTTGTCACAGGAGACTTGGCTTTCTCTTCCACTGGTGATTTTGTCACAGGAGACTTGGCTTTCTCTTCCACTGGTGATTTTGTCACAGGAGACTTGGCTTTCTCTTCCACTGGTGATTTTGGCACAGGAGACTTGGCTTTTTCTGGCTTTTCCACCTTGACATCTGCCACCAGCTCCTCCTTGGTAGCCACTTCCTCACGCTTTTCCTCCACTTTCTTTTCCTCTTTAGCTTCGGCTTCCTCTGCTTCACCTTCAGCCTCTGTTTCTCCTTCTTCCTGCTCACCTTCCTCTTTTTCACTAGAGCCTTCCTTCTCGGATCCTCCCTCTTCGGCTTGGTCTGACTTAGCTCCCTCATCTTCTTCTTCCTCTTCTTCTTCCTGGGCTTCCTCTTCCTCCTTTTCCCCCTCTTCCTCTTCTTTAACTTCAGGTGCAGTTGGTTTCACTGGAGACTTTTTGGCAGCAACTTCTTCTTCTTCACCTTCTGGCTCCTCTCCCTTTTCTTCTGCTGCTTCTTCCTTCTCTTCCTTCATGGAAACGGCCAATTCCTCTGTAATGGCTGTCAGGGCCTCTTCCATTTCTGACTTCTCATCCTCCACTTTGGTTTCCTCTATGATCTCCTCAACAAATTTGTGTTGGACCTTGAGCTTGGGAGCTTCTACCTTGGTTTTCTGAATCTTACTGGATATTGTGACTGAGGGCTGTCGGTGTGTGTACAGTGGCCCAGTGATGCTTCCTGCAAATGTGCTAAATCTCGTCTCTTCACCCTCCAGGAGTTTTCTAAGGAGAAAATCAAAGAACATAAGACATAGTACAAATTTCACTGGGCCTTCTGAGTTTCATTACATTCTGGGTATTGTAGTAGCTACCTTTGAAGAAATAGAATTACATAAGTAAAATATTCTATCAATTTGTTATAATACCTGCTATCACTTACTTGCATATTACGTCATACTCAGTGACAGAGAAAGGTTCTCCTGGACTGCCCCCTACAATGACTAACCTTGCCCAATAGTCCACTAACCACACCCAGCTACTAAATCTTGGCCCTGCAGTAGAGATCCATTAGGTCCAACCAGAATATGCTGAAAAACTTGTTAGTGGCCAAATAGGAAAAAACAAAAACGAAAACAAAAACACAAAAAGCCACAAACAAAAACCCCCAAACTCCAAAGCCAAATAGCCTTTCTGAGAGTAGTCACTTTCTTAAACATTTAGATTTTCAGGATATGTGCTATTTTTAAAGCAAATATAACTTTCATAAAAATCTTGCTGTTAAGCATATTTCAGAACTTAGCCAGGTGTTAATATGGGTGTATCAAGTTATAAATTGGTCGATAATTTTTACCATAAATTGTCTATTTAACGTAGTTATTCAGCTTTCCTGAAAAGAGAGATAGCTCTGTAAATGCAATTTATTCTTGTTATATTATAACTACTTTATTGGTAGTAGAAAATTTTTAATCAACGATTTTGTCCTTTGCGCTTAGTCAACAGCAAGGTCACATCAGTTAATAGACCTATAACGTATCTCTCTATCTATAAAAAGATCATACACATTTGTGTCTATATATCTAGATTTATATGCATATGCACATATATCTATAGATCTAGATTAATATTATACATGATATAGATATAATTTATACTATAGCATAAAATATAATACATATAAATTATCTACATATATAAAATAACTGTATCTATATTCTAATATATCATTCTATATCTATTCTCAGCCAGATGATGGCAATAGTAAGCTGTATAACAGAGAAACAGAGAAATAGAATGTCCTGGTGTTTGTCCTTGACATTATAAATTTGAAAAGCTGAAACCACTAGATGAAATATTAGAAACCAAAACTCTGTTCATGCTTCCAACATTTGAAAACATTTTTCCATAAAAAGTTTAAGCATATGCATTGAGATTAATCTGCACCTCCTTCGTCTAATTCAAAAATCTTTTGCTTCTACTAGTATTTATTCTTTTAAAGCTGCATAAAAAGAGAGAAAACTACACTTGCAATTCTTTAGAATAACTTTTTTCTAAGTAAGCAAGAAAACCAGGCGCTGAGTTGATGCCTGCACCCTGCCTGCTTTAACTTTAATGGTGAAAGCTCTGCCCGAACAGTCTCTGCATGGTGGTTAGTGTTCCGGATACGCATGTAGTGAGCACCGTACCTGTACGCAGCGATTTCTATATCCAGAGCCATCTTGACGTTGAGGAGGTCCTGGTATTCGCGCAAATGACGAGCCATTTCCCACTTTGTGCCCCGAAGCTCATTTTCCAGCTGCTGGATGGTGTCCTGAAACAGACACAGAGAGTCTCCCTAGACTCATCCTTGCAAACAGCAACTTCCTTCGCAAACCACTTGCTACCCCTTCCCTCTCGCCTCCTCCCATCTCCCTCCGCTTCTGCAAACCTCGCTGACACCCGACTCCCAGCCCCCCTCCCCCACCCCCTTTTTCTTTTAAATCTAAGGGATTCTCAAGGAACATACAAGATCAGTAAGACAATAAGACACTTCCTGGGCACATCACGCACGAAGATCAGTGGACTTAAAACACGTCTCAACAGGACACAAACATGCATGGGGAAACTCCATGGCTGACCTGGCCATTCCCATCTGAGCCCTTTGGGCTGAAGCCAATTTTGAGAGCTCTTCCGATCACTGCCCGAAAAGTAGAGAATACACGGGTTTCTGCATAAGCTATCCTAAAGTTGCTGATTTATCCACTACCGAATTTATCCCTCCTGCTTTAAACGTGCAAGCGTGCAAAATTAGAACTGGAAAAGAAGTACGTTTTTGAAAAAGGTCAAGACCCTTAAGCAGCTGGGGCAGGTGGGTGGGGGCGGAGTGTGGAGGATGAGAGTGGCGAGAATGCTGATCCGAAACTACCCTAAGTCTGCGGCGCGCGCGCTCTAGCGAGCGGCCGCCAGGGAGCGCGGCGGAGAGGACTCCTGGGCACGCGCCCAAGTGTCGGGGGCGCGCGGCGCTGGCGCTGGCGCAGGCTGGCCGCGCAGCCGCGGTTCCTACCTGGTAGCTGCTGAGGTCGTGGTTGTGGCGCTCCTCGATGTCGCTGAGCTGCCGCTCCAGGGACTCCTTGGTGCCGCGCACCGACTCTAGCTCGATGCTCTTGGACTGCAACTGGCGCCGGTACTCGGCGATCTCTTCCTTGGCGGAGCGGATGGCCTCCTTGTTCTGCTCTGCCGCCTCGGTGAGCTTGGCGTAGCGGCATTTGAACCACTCCTCGGCCTGGTGCATATTCTGGTCGGAGTGGCATTCGAGCTGGGAGCGGATTTCCTTCAGCGCCGTAGAGATGTCTGTCTTCAGGTAGTCTTTGCGCTCCACCGTGATGTGTGATGCCTGGATCTGGGCCAGAAGGTCGGCCACCTCCTCCTCGTGGTTGCTCCGCAGGAAGGCCACCTCATCCTGCAGCGACTGCACCTTCTTGTCCAGCTCCACCTTGACCAGCGACGCCTCCTCGATGTCTTTGCGCAGCGCGCGGATGGCCGCCTCAGTGTCGTCGCGCAGCCGCGCCTCCTCCTCGAAGCGCTCCTTGAGCCGGTGGATGTCTTCCTCCAGGTGGTCCGAGTCCAGCTGCACCTGAGCCTTCTCGTGGTTCACCATCTCCAGCGTGGCGCGCAGCTCGCGGATCTCCTGGTCGTACGCGTCGCCCAGCTGGGCGTGCGAGGCCTGCTTCTGCCGCAGCGCCTGGATCTCCGCCTCAATCTCCTTATTCTGCTGCTCCAGGTAGTGCACCTTCTCTATGTAGCCGGCGAAGCGGTCGTTCAGCCCCTGCAGCTGCTCCTTCTCGTTGGAGCGGGACAGCTTGTAGTCGCCACCGGGTCCGGAGCCGCCGTTGAGCAGGGACGAGGACTGGCTGAAGTCAAGGCTGCTCTCGGCGGAGCTGAGCATGGCCGAGCTGTAGGCGAGGCGCGGGGCGAGCATGCTGCGCTTGTAGGAGGAAGACACGGTGCTGGGCGAGCCGCGGGACCACGACTGCGAGCGGAAGCCGCTGGACGGGGAGCCGCTGACGCGGCTGAAGCTCGAGCGGGTCTCGGTTACCCGCCGGTAGGCGGACGGGTTGCCCAGCGAGTCCAACGTGTAGCTCATCTTGGAGGCCTTGGGGCGTGTGGCTGTCACAGCGTTCTGCCGGCCTCGCCGCAGCCCATTTATAGCCGCGGCGCTGGTCCCGGGCCAGGGCCCCGCCCCGTGGAGGCGGCGGCCGAGGAGGCGGGGACTGCGGGCACCGGTCGGGGAGGAGGGGAGGGGGGCGGCTGAGCGGTGATTCAGCGCCCGCTCCACGTGGGCCCAGACCGCATGGGAACCCGGACTTTGCTGCCCTGGGCCCAGCCCCTCCCCCAGGTTCCCTTTCAGTCCCAGGCCACTTGTCGCAGGGCAGTCGCCTTCTCTCCATTTCTCACTTCCCGATTGCGTTTCGCACCCTTGGTACAAATATCGCCAGCGCCCTTTCTTTGCCCGTCACTGTCCCACCGTTCGGGCAGCGCTTCCCCGACCCCCTGGTCTCCTTGTTCTTTAGCCCTCTACCCTCTTATCCTCAAGCCTTTCTCTTCTTTTACCCTTTCCCCATACTTTTTTCTTTACCCATCTTCTGTGCTTAATCCCATCCCCTTCTTTTTTGGCCCCTCTTCTCCTTCCTGCTCTGGCCTTTAGTTCGCTTCACCCTGCCTTTCTCTCAGCCCCTTCCTCGCGGACCCTTTTCTTCCAATCTTTCCTTCTCTCCGTCTCCTGCTTCCCCTCCCCCTGCATTTCCTCTTCTCCCCTCCCCCACCCTCATCTTTTCTTGCCTCCCTCCCCTTCCCCCACTCCTGTCTTAAAGCAGCTGGAGATGAGCGCCAAGGAGCTGGGTCTAGAAGACAAAAAGAAAAGAAAAAAAAGACTTTGAGGAACCATCTGCCTGAAGGCTTCGGGAAGGGGACAAAGAGAACAGGCCAGGGTAGTTCTTTGTATAAAAAGTGGGATATTGCGTTTTTAACGTTTGGGGGACGTCCGCAGCTTCCGCAGGGGCAGAAGGTAAGGCGCTTGTGCTCGCTATGGCGCCGGCAGCACCAAGGACAGCGCCCAGGTCGGCGAGCGGGAGGTGCAGCCTCCCAGGGACTTGTCACCCAGCCTGGCCTGTCAGGTTGGCAGGGGGTAGGGGGTTCCCTTCCCCCTCTTCTCTCCGAGCAAATACAATTTAAACCTGCCTGTAGTGACTCTCTTTGCAGGAGCGAAGCTGGAATCGCAGGCTAAGACTTCTCTGCAATGCAGGGCTGGCACAATGAACAGATTGCAGATTTTGAAAACAACCAAAATTCATTAAAGTCAGTTAACAGAAATGTGTACTTGCAGCCCAGTTTGAGTTTTCTAACGTATGATTGTATAGGAGATGAAGAGATACAGGGCCTGAAATGTGAAGGTCAAATACTCCTTGGAAAGGAGAATTTGAAATCTGTTGGGATGAAAAGTCCAGGGAAATATAGTTTTTGATAAGTTTGGACACAAACAACTGCCTTGTCATCTTTCGGTTCAGTATCCCCTATGTGTAACTGCAGTGATTGAAAAGGCATCTGAATTAACTTTAAATTGATTTAAAAGTTGCCAAACAGATTCACCACAACCTTGAATAAAACCAGATGTTTTCCCTCCATTTAAAATGTAATATATTTTTCCCTTTAGATTTTAATGATTTATATGGAATAGATTTTCTATATCATTAAACATGTTTATGCAAACAAGGACTCTACACAGACTTCTTGCTGTCTGGTGTACTCTTAACTGTTAGAATGTCTCTTTATTTTGTGTAGTGCTTTGGGGGTAATTCAGGTTAAAAAAATTCAGAATACTACAAGACAAAGTGAAGAAGAAACTGCAGAACTAACAACAGCGCTGGGGCCACAGGTACAAGTGACTGAATGTGAAATGCTTGCTATGGGTGAGAAGAAACTACCGGTTATAAAAAGTAGGGACTCCAGCCTGAAATGGCTTCTTTTCACAGCATGTTTTCTCAAGCCACTGTTTTGTTAAAAGACAGGATCATATTCATCAGTAAGTAATCAAGAAAGGGGTGGGTTTCTAGAGGTTTTATTTTTTTAATTTTTATCAGCTCCCTTGGCCCATTTGTATTAAAATATAAATAATGTTTTAAATAGGAGGTGCTAATTTTGGGAGTTACTTTGGTTTATTAATATGAAACTGCAGCATTGTAGGCCATGTAGGAGAAGGATGTTCTAGTTTGCTGAGAGACCTTAGGCAAGCAGAGCCCATCCATGTCTTGAGTTGTTGAGAGAGACGATGATGGAATGAGGGGATTGGCTTGTGAATACTGTAAAAACAGGATTTTTTGGTTTTATATAGATAAAGGAAAAGAGAGAGAAAACTCCCTACCTTCTGTAAAGTACTGCGGATATCAGGCTGGACTCAGCAGGATACCATCTAGATAAGGCCAAATGCTAAGTATGCAGTAATTTTGCCTTTGTTGCTTATTACTTTCTGCTTTTATTGAAATATATTAAACTGTTTGGCAATTTCATGATGCACATTCACTGCAAACTCTGCAATGAGAGTACATGGTTAACCGGCAGGCTTCTGCTGTTAGTTTTCTTTAGGGCATTGGAAATGAGATGACTCTGCAGAGAGACATTTACAAGGAAACACATGTCTAACTTCACAATTACCCAGTTTTGCCTTGTATCTAAAGTAGCTCAGAAATTGTTCAGCTTCCAGCTGGTTACAGAAGGAGGAAAGTGTTGCGTACAAATAAAATAAGAGTCAGTTACTCAGGCTACATCTAGTGCCTATAGCTTAAAATTGTAACTTCAATGTCACATGATATATTGTTCAATCTGGGCACTACAGGATAATGCAAAGAATTAAAACAGTTGCTTTATTACGAAAAAACAGTTCCCATGGCTTAAAAAATGATGGATCCAGTTTCACATTTAGCAAAACGTTTTCTTTTATATTAAACTCTTCCACTTTACTCTTCCTAAAGGTGATTTGAAGGTTATACCCATCAGTAAATTTAGTATAAACACTTTTTTAAAAAAGCTATAACAGATGTTTTTCCCTTTTTGTCTCATAGTTTTGAAGAACATTTGCCACCTTAATAGTTTTCACAGAAAGAAATGCTTTTGCATTTTTTAAACCCTAACGATACTAAGGCTATGAAATCTTCTTGAAATATTAAAAAGAGAGAAAACAATCATGGCAACTCACCTGGATTAACCACACTGCATTCATGGAATTAAGTTTGACTACAATACTTTTGTAATTTATTCTAAATAGAAAAGTTACTCATATGATTTAGATGTAAGACATTTTAAATGAAATTATCTCTGAACTGTTGTTTCATAAGGTAGTCTGTTTTGAATCACTTTATAGAGAAATACAAGGTATGCTTCAATCTGTATGTTCCTTCAGTAGGGAAAGTGCAAATGTTAACTTTGTAGCTAAGAGATAGCCACTGTCAAATTTTTTAGGGTGTCATCTAATAATGCGAAAGTATTGTTTGCAAAGGGGGTATATTTATTGGGTCATAAAATAAAAAAAAAAAGAAAAGGAGTCGAGCATTTTCTCCCATCTTTCCCTATTTCCTCACATTTCTTCTTTTAAATAGTATTTTTGGATATAAAAAAATGCAAGGAGGATGGGATGTAGGAACCGAATAGCAAGCAAGATACTCCAGATGGACGACGTCACTGTCAAATTGGTAGGCTGAATCCATCCAAGATGAGATGATCTGTACTTTCTTTCAACCTATTGTGTCTTGGACCTAGTCCTTTTGCCTGGGATCTGGTTCTAGAACTCATAATAACTATTTATAACCTGTCCTCTGCTAATCATTTAATGGGTTGTTGATGTAGGAAGCTAGGGACTTAGTCTGCGGAAGCAGGAACATAAGAAAAAGGAAGCTATATTACATATTTCTACTTGATCCTCGGGATGTCAAACTTTAAAAGCAGTGTTGACTTTTGTTTTTGTTGTCAAAAGTTGAAAGCAAAATAAAAATATCCTCAGGCGAGAAAGGCTGTTTCTTGTCAGGGAAATTGGGATGTACATGTATGTCCCTATTGTCTTTAATCAAAACAAATCCATCTGGACCACAGTGTTCCTTTTCTGTCATTAAGCCACTGAAATGGTGTTCCCCTTGCCAAATATTTTATTATTTGAATATTGCCTTCTATTTTTCAGTTACTGTTATTATGAAGTTAACTGAAGTATTTACAAAACTTAAAACATTTAGTCTTTATTCCAAATGTTAATCAGTTTTAAAATTCTATATCTGGAAATTTCATGTGTGGTGGGGAAAAATTTAGCTTTCGGTTTTAACATAGCTTGCTGATTTTTTTTGCTGTGTAATGCTTTCACCTCTCCACTGTGAATCAGTTCTGTGAAAGCCAGGGGAGAAAGATTTAGAATTTTTAAAAAGTACTTAATAGAGCCTTGCTAAAAGTGATTCTAAAAATAAAGTTCAGTAGATGCATAATAAAACAGTACTACTGTATTAATTTTCAGCATGTTTTTAATTGAACCCGTTAGTTTTACCTATAAAGCAGCAACAGATCTTGATGATATGCACTTGAATTTTGAAAACCCTGCATTGCACGTAACTGCACCAGTGCAGCTATGAAATATTTATAACATATTTTATTCCAAGCTTACCAAGGCCTGACTTAGCAAAAGACATAATTCTTTTATTAGAAACTCTTAATTAAAATGAGCTTTGTAAAACTAGAGCAGATCAATGATCTTTGGACCAAATTTTTGAAAAGAGTTAAACCTGGGAACATAAAGTCACAAAAAAGCCCCACCTAATAATTCAGTCTCATTGTCCCAGGACTGGGTGTTTTGTTTTCAATCTCTGCAGTTTAGAAAATCAATATTCTTTCATAATCCTTTGAAAATGGGCTCACTGTCATAGCTCTGTCTTGTCACTTAGCTTACTAAGAAGGGCATCTATTTGAGAATACTTAACTCACTTTTTTGGTTAAAATTTGTATATATATGTAGTGTAGATATTTACAAAATACAGAGAGACAATAATTTAAGTATTTTCTTCTAGTTGTTTTCTCTGTAATTTAAATATAAATAGGATTTTTTCTGTTTATATAATCCTATGCCCTGTTTTGTAAAGTAAATATATCTGAATAAGTAGTTTGCTATCCTTAGAGGAAAGAATATGGTTCTGTTTGCCATGAGAGCTGGACTGTAGCTGGGTATTTAACTTGCATTTTTCTCTTAAAAAAAGATTTGTAAAGACCCTTTAGATCAAGAATGATATAATAATAATAGCGATTATTAATAACAATAGTAGATCGAGAAAGCCTAATCAGGACTGATATTAATTTCTGTCTCCTTTCTGCCTGCTTCTCTCTCCCTTTGGTTATTGAGAGGAATGTCATCATGAAGCTGAGGGCGGTGGTGTGACAGCTGGAGGTGGTAACTTGTAATAACTTGTAATGTGGTCTAGTCAGGACTGAATACTGTGTTCTTTTACACTTAGTGGTACCCTAAATCCCAAGCCATCATCGTCTCTACCATTATCAGACTTTTACATTTGGACAATGCTTTCTATCAAAAAAAAACCAAGCAAAACAAAACAATGTATTCTCATCTGAGCTGTGCACAAATTATTATTTCCATTTTAGAGTTGATTAAATTGCTTGATTTGTCCAATCTGGAAAGCATTGGATCTGGAAGCATTGGAGCCTAGGCCAGAACTCATATCTTCTGACACCCATGCCAACACTAGAAAAAGTTTCTTTAGTAGATTATAAAATCCAGTCTCAATGAGCATGAAAAATAAAGAAAAGTAGGCGGATCATAGTCATATCCATAAAAATAACTGGTATTTATCAAGTACTCACTAGGTGCTGGGCACTGTGCCAAAACCTTACTGGGTTATCTCATTTAATCATCACTACAGCCCTTGGAGATGACACTTTTGTGGAAAGTGCAATTGAGCACAGCGGCACAGGGAGGTTAAGTACCACACACAGCTTGGAGGTGGTGGAATGAAGACAGGAATTTAGAAGACTCTGACTCTAGAGGACAGTCCTCAGCACGATCATCAGGAGGCCATGCCCACCTTAAAATTCTCATTTAAAAGTGAATTGTTGAACTGCTAGGTCATGTTAAAAAGATTCAAGGGCCAGCTGGGCACTGTGGCTCATGCCTGTAATCCCAGCACTTAGGGAGGCTGAGGCAGGTGGATCACGAGGTCAGGAGTTCGAGATAAGCTGGCCAACAGAGTGAAACCCCATCTGTACTAAAAATACAAAAATTAGCTGGGCATGGTGGCACGCACTTGTAGTCCCAGCTACTTGGGAAGCGGAGGCAGGAGAACCACTTGAACCCAGGAGGTGGAAGTTGTGGTGAGTCAAGATCGTGCCACTGCACTCCAGCCTGGGCAACAGAGTGAGACACAGTCTCAAAAACAAACAAACAAACAAACAAAAAAAGATTCAAGGGCCACTATACATTCTTTTGCTGCATTTTTACTATGTATATAAAAATAAAACATCTTTATATTTTTTTCAGCTAAACATTATTTCATGGTTTGTGACTTTATTAAAGACATTAAGAATAAAAATGTTGAATTACTTGTCTTTGTTATATTTTATTCTAAATTAATCTTCTATGTAATTTGAAGTACATCAAATTCATTCTGCTAGTCCATGCTCTATGGATGATATCTCTAATCATGTAGCTATTATTTTTTCTGGTATGTATTTATCATTCACATTTATATGCACTGTTGGTTTGGTTTTTAGGAGATTTTTAATTTGTACTGTACATTAATTTATCATGATATCATTTATTTACATTTATGTATATATTTATACACAGTTGAAAAGACAATCTTTTAATCATGTAATCACAATTTTTTTGTAGATGTCAGACTCTTTAAACTAAATCTACTTTGAGATATCCAATAACAAGCTTTTGAATCTTGGCAGAAGAAAAATCTTGGCCCACAGTCTTCAGCAGTGAAGGTTTACAATAGGATGGTTGGCAAGGAAGCAGCTTTTAAAATCTATTAAAACAGTGAAGAGCCAGCCGTGAATAATTTTAAGTGAATCTCTTGATCTTCTATTTTATATACTAAAATCAGGGTTATGTGACTATACTTACATAGGTTGCCTGGAGACCAGTCAGCCTTAATCCATTTTTGTTATTTATGGGACAAAGTGCTCTGACTCAACCTTATTTTCATTTGTATAAATCTGCGTTGGTTTCTGCTTTATCAGATAGGGTCAAGGAAGAGAACTGTTTCTCATTTTTCTTGAGCAAAAGTTGGCCTTGAAAAGATACATCTATGCTATACTACTCATGGCAGCAAGCAGCTTCTGCCTGGATCTAGATTACCTAAAATTATTAAGGAATGAATGCCTACTGATAAAAATCCTTCCTGAGTCAACGTGACTCATTTCATACAATTTGTTGTGTTTTCTCTTGCCTCTTGGTAATATCTGTGGCCCTTTCTCTCATGCTCTGTATACCTTGGAAACCTGCACTTTTGGAAACTCTTAAGGGTGAGACACTTGTGTACTTTCTTGCACAAGGTATACTTATGTTACCATCAAGCCATTCGAAGTTTAGTGAAGACCTTATATCATATTGGCAAAACTCACCTCCTTCTGGCTAGCCAGTCTCTTGTATGCTTCCACAATCGGGTCCTAGGAAACCTCCACTTAACCTTCCCTATTTTTGACCCATGAGTTCGTCCTCTCAGTTCCTGAACTTGATTGCCTGTGGTCTAGCTGGATACTACCACCTGCTGGTCATTTAGATAATGTCTCAACACTGACCACAAAATTCTAACTGCAGACTCTAAGTCTTATCTATATTTGTACATCCCACCGTGTTTTACTGATGGCGAGCGCCCAATAAATATTTACTGCACGAATGAGTAAATGAAGTCCTACCTTTTTTCCCCTAAAACTTTCATTCAACAAACAATGTCTTCAGTATCAGGCACTGTGCTGGCCACTGGGGAAACATGAAAGGCAGGATCTTAGCTTGGATGGACACAGTCTACTGGAGGATTCAGGCAAGTAAAGACCTAGTTAACTCAAGAGAAATATCTCTAACATAGCTAGAGGTAAACAACACGTGCCATGAGAGCACAGAGGATGGGCGACTAAACCAATTGTTAAGAGTAGAAGACCCTCTGTGAGAGCTTTCTGGAGGAGACGGCATCTGAGGTAAGTTTTGGGCATAAGTAGGAATTGTATAGGGAAGAAGAGGAGGGGAGGGTAGGCACACTGTTATCGAAAACCTGCAAGTGACTGAAATAGCAGGGGTTATATAGCACAGGCTGGAATGCATGGGACCCAGAGTCCAGGCTGGAGAGAATTGGGGGACATGTAGCTCAGCAGAGAAAAGGAACATTTAGCCAAAATTGACAAGACAGAAAACATGGAGCCCAGGCTGGAGAGGGAAGCAGAGGAGAGGCCATACGGGCTTCCTATGTCATAACCAGACCTTTGCATTCGTCTTATAGCTGATTAGAGGCGGTTGAAGTATTTAAGTGGGATAGTGACCTGGTCAGACTGGTTTGTTAGAAAAATCACTTTGGTAGAGGGGAGTGGAATACTTTGGTGGGTGAAAGGGATCAGAAGGTGGAAAATAAACTTGGAGACTATTGCAGGAGTCCAGATCAGATTAGAGGAAGATGCAAATTAAGAAAGGTGGATGAGAAGAAGCAGGTACTAGAGTGGAATGGAAGGGCTTGGGGGCAGAGGGAGATGGCGATGCCATCCCCTGAATTTATTTCCTGTTTCTGCTGTAACAAGTTGCCACAAACCTGCCAGCTTAACAGAACACACATTAACTCTCTTACAGTTCTGGAGGTGAGATGTCTAAAACTGGTTTCGGTTGGCTGAAACCAAGGAGTGGACAGGCTGCGTTCCTTCTGGGGGCCCTGGGAGGGAATCCCCTGCCTTATGTTCCCTAGTTTCTAGGGGCTGCGTGCTGTCTTTAGCTCATGGCCCCTTCCTCTGTTTTCCAAACCAGCAACACAGCATCTTCTCACCTCACTGACCTCTGCTCCATCTCACATGCCCTTCTCTCACTCTGACCCCCCTGCCTTCTCTAAGACCCTCATGATGACACTGGCCCCCCGATAATCTATATTAATTTGCTAGGGCTGCCATAGCAGACTCAGCAGCTTAAACAACAGAAGTTTATTTATTTATTTTTTTACAGTTCTGGAGGCTGGAAGTCTGAGATCGAAGTGTCAGCAGGATTGATTTCTTCTGAGACCTCCTTAGTTTGTGTAGGTGCGGTCTTCTCCCTGTGTCTTCATGTGGTCTGCCTGCAATGTGTCTGCATCATAATTTTCTCTTCTTATAAGGACCCTAGTCATTGGATTAGGGCATATCCTGAGGACCTCACTTTAATTTAACCACCTCCTTAAAGGCCCTATATATATTCACAGGTTCTGGGGGTTAGGGCTTCAGCATATGAATTCGGGTGTGGACACAATTCAGCCCATAACAGGATCCTTTATCACATCTGAAAAGTCTCCTTTGCCATGCAAAGTGACATAGTCATAGTGTGGGGAATGGATGTGAACACCTTTAGAAAGGGGGCAATTTTCAGCCTAATACATCCCCCAAAATATAAAGTACAGGAGAAAAACCAAGTCTGGGGGTTAGAGACTGCATGCTGGAATTTATACATGCCAAATCCGGGATGTTTATGAAGCAACCAAGGAAAGAATCTTCTGAGTGATTGAATTTCCTTGACTATAGAGAAAGACCCTACTCTCCACTCTGTATGCTGAACACAGTGTAGGGCCTAGTTATATATTAGGCTGGTGCAAAAGTAATTGCAGTTCTCATTGAAAGTAACAGCAGGCCAGGTGTGGTGGCTCACGCCTGTAATCGCAGCACTTTGGGAGGCTGAGGTGGGCGGATCACGAGGTCAGGAGATGGAGACCATCCTGGCTAATACGGCGAAACCCTGTCTCTACTAACAATACAAAAATTAGCTGGGCATGGTGGTGCATGCCTGTAATCTCAGCCACTCAGGAGACTGAGGCAGGAGAATCGCTTCCAGAAAGTTGGAGGTTGCAATGAGCCAAGATTTCACTACTGTACTCCAGCCTGGTGATATAGTGAGACTCCGTCTCAAAAAAAAAAAAAAAAAAAAAAAAGAAAAAAAAAAAAAAAAGAAAAGTACTGGCAAAAGCCGCAATTATTTTTGCACCATCCTACTACAATATTTTTCAATGATTTTCTTGCCCCAGTTGGTCTTAGATTTCCTAACTAAATTGCAAGCCCCTTGGTGCTGTTGTCTTGTTACTCTGTTGTATCTAAACCACTGCAAACTTCATTTTCTTAATTTGTGAAACAGCAATGATAATAGTACCTATTTCATAATGTGGTTTAGGGGATTAAATAGTGTGTATAAACTGCTTAGTGCCTTTGACAGTGCCAGATATACAGTAGTTATTATTGTCATTATGATGCGCATAAATCTCACCTGTAGTGGTTGGCATCGCTCTGGGCATGTGGTAGGTTTTCACTGTGCTAACGAGACATGTATCACATAACCTTTACATGAAGAGTTTAAAGACTTGTCAGAGAGATAAGAATTTACTTAGGATGAAAGAGAAGGAAATTGATGTGCTTTAGCTCACCAGGTTCGGCAATAAAAATGTTAGAATGAAGATGATTAGAGACCTATTCAGCCAGAGTGTTATTGGGTGCTTGATTTTAGGCACATAGTTCAATATCAAGGTAAGAGGAAAAAAATATTTTTTCATAAGACCGAGTATGTGCATGTATTTAACGGGACACCCCTTCTTTCCCCTGCACTCAATTTTTGCATATGGATATACATAATGAGATAGAAAGTTGCCAGGTTGCAGATTCTTTCTTTCGTAGGAGCTGCATGTTGGCTTAAAGTGAACACAACATGTAACCCTGAATCTGCATTTAGCCTTGAATATAGATGAACTCTTTTGTCTCAGTGACACAAGTGACAGATCTGGCAAAGCATGAAGCTGAAGTTACAAAAAGATATAGACCACAGATTATACTGTAACAAGCATTTGGTAAAATTTATGAATTTTTTGATAACCTGAATCCTAATTTTCTTGCTAATATAACCCTTAGATTCTTATCCGTTTTGAATGCTTAGGTTTATGCCTTTCAAATCTTTTATTTATAGGCAGATCCTATCAATAGATGAGAATCAGAGAGAAATGATAAATACATTTTAGCAAAAATAGTGTGGAGGGGAAAATAGTTATTTATCACAACATGTTTCATGTTAAAATATCTAACAGACAGCTTATTATTTTTTTTTTTGGCAAACTGCTAAGGATCCAGAAGGATGAGAAAGTCCTCTTCCTCAATGTCGTTTGTCTAAAATACTAATTGTCAGAACACTCCAAAACCTCCTGTGCTTGCCAGACTTTTTTTTAATTGTATTTTTATAATCAGAAAAAAATACGGTAATGTGCAAATCTGAATGCAAATTACCTCCTGTTTAATTACAGTATGGGTGTAAATTACCCCCAATGCCAAACATTTCTGCCCTGGGTTTCAGAACTGTGTGTTGCAATTATCTCTTTCGTGCTCCTTTAAATTTTGTAGTGGTAACAAATGTGTAATACTAATAATTATGAAAACCTCTTGCTGTGTGCAGCTAATTTAAAATCTAGGTTCATGATTCTATATTTGAAATGTGAAATTCAACCCTGTCAAATTTCCATCAACACTTAAATCTAAATGGATTTTCTGTTCACAATGTCAGAAATAACAAGTGACAAAGTTATCAAAGGCAAAGACTAAGACTCTGGGAATCAGTGAACAGGACAGCATCAGAAAGTTGGGTGACCTTGAACTTCCCTTGGCCTTAGTTTGCTCATCTGCCTAATGGGAGATGATATCTACTCTACTTAAATGAGACTGCTTTTTCAAAGAATAGGTGAGATCTTGCATTAGTTGGTAAAAAGGCTAAGCTGATTAACAAGAGATCCAATATTACAGTGGCTAAAAGAACAAAGAAGCTTATTCTTCTTTTGTGTACTGATTCTGGTGGGGAGGTGGCCTGTTTTGCACTGTGTTGTCATCTTGTGATTCTAGTTGGAAATACATCCACCATATCTGGGTTCAGAAAATGAGATTTTAATGAATTGATTGGGCCAGAGGGCATGCTTAGAATTCTGATATTATGGTACTCTGTTCTTCCTGAATATTTCATCCATTACTCACCTTCTATCCAGATTCTACCCATCAGACCACAGCTCCATTTATGCTTTCTCAGGAAGACTTCCCTGCCTCCCCTCTCCTCTTAAGTTCTCCCAGCATGTAGTTGGCATCACGTGATTTGGTAATTATCCCAGCTCCTATTGTTTTATATCACACATGCAAAGAAATCTTGTTTCTGCAATTAAGCTATAGGCTCTTTAAAGGCAAAGACCTCTTCTTACTGATGCTTTATCCTTTTCCACTTCCCTTTTCTCACTGGTGTGTAGAACAATAGCATGTAATGTACGTGTCTTATAAATAGACATATCGAATTAAACAAAATCAAAGAGCATGTTAGAGTTGTGATTTCCCAGACTCAGAGGAAACAGAGGGTTTTAACCCTTTTCCTTGTTTTGTATTGATAACATGGTTAGGTTTGCTTAAATTTAGATTTTGGATTCCTGATGTCCTGATCAGACTTCTCCATGACATCACTTGGGAACTCTTTCCTAAGGCCCAAAGTGTGGGTCAGGTAGTCTAAAGACAAGCTGGCTAGGAATTGTGGCCCTCCAGGTATGTGGCTTGTACTAGAATTAATTGTTTACAATGGCACTTCTGGATTCTCTCCATATTTCTGCTTATCCCCCATATTATGAAGGCTGTATACAGCCACATCACCTTTATAAAATACATTTTAACTAGGAACAATGACAGGGATGATTATGCATTTCCACATTTCATTTACATAGTCAAGGGCCAATTAATGTTTGGTGACCAGATGGTAAACTGGAAAGTAACTGATCTTTTCCAATCAATATGTAGAAAACAGTTAACTTTGACCTTTTGGATTTGCTTATTTTGAGGTGTTGTATATAACACACGCTGGGCATTACAGGTACCCATCGATTGTATTGATTGCCCTTTTGATTTTCCCTTGCTGCTGAGCTGGAGTTGAAATCATGCATTGTATCTATTCTAAGCTGATTTGCACAGAAGAAGAGAAAAGGGGAGGAAGTCCTTTGGTGAGTGTTGATGTTGGACCGTTGTGGACAGCTTGAACCTCAGCTTTTAGAGGAAGACTAAGAGGGAACGCCTTAAAAACTGGTGGTTTTGGCCGGGCGCGGTGGCTCACGCCTGTAATCCCAGCACTTTGGGAGGCTGAAGCGGGCAGATCACGAGGTCAGGAGATCGAGACCACCCTGGCTAACACAGTGAAACCCTGTCTCTACTAAAAATACAAAAAATTAGCCGGGCGTGGTGGGGGGCGCCTGTAGTCCCAGCTACTCAGGAGCCTGAGGCAGGAGAATGGCGTGAAGCTGGGAGGCGGAGGTTGCAGTGAGCAGAGATCGCGCCACTACACTCCAGCCTGGGAGACACAGCGAGACTCTGTCTCAAAAAAAAAAAAAAAAAACAATTAAATTAAATAAATTAAAAAAAAAAAAAAAAAACTAGTGTTTTTTCGCAAGGAATCTGCCCCATTCCCGAGTGTCAAGGACAATGGTAATGGGTTCCAATCATGCATTGCCTCTGAAATCAAAGTGCAGCAGTTGATATCTTGACTGATTTCTTCTTGGCCTGTAACTCAGCTATTTTAGACAAATCTGTGTGGGTTCTTGATAGACAGTTAGTAAAAATAGCAACTGTGTCACATGTAACTTTTTCTAAGTAAGCATTTACATCATTTTATATTTCTAAAGTGATTTAGAAGCACTCAGATTCGTTGTCAGTGACAATGCTTTTGTGAACCATATTGGTGAAAGCATGTTAAAACTACCTTAATGCTAAAGAGATTTGAGTGAGCAGCATTGGAACTCACTCTTGGGTCCTACTTTTTTTTTTGACAGAGTCTCACTCTGTTGCCCAAGCTGGAGTGCAGTGGCAAGATCTTGGCTCACTGCAAGCTCCGCTTCTCGGGCTCAAGCGATTCTCCTGCCTCAGCCTCCTGAGTAGCTGGGATTACAGGCATGCACCAACATGCCCAGCAATATATATTTTTTTCTCGTATTTTTGATGGAAATAGTGGTTTCACCATGTTGGCCAGACTGGTCTTGAACTCCTGACCTTGTGATCCACCCACCTTGGCCTCCAGTGTGCTAGGATTACAGGCGTGAGCCACCGCTCCTGGCTGGGTCCTACTTTTTCTTAGCTCCTGATTTGCTCTGCTTCAACTGATAAAAGAAAATGTAGAGTCTGAGGATGCGGAAAAGGCCTTTGAAAGATTAATTGACTCTAGGCATAATGGTAACAAAATGGTTCTAGATAGATGAAAATTATCTTGCTCTAAAAAAACTCCTATTAAGAAGAAAAGTCTACATTTGAATTAAAAAGAAGCATTTTCTTAAGTGGGTGAATAAAAAGCTACTAAAAATACAGGAGTATCTCTTGGGGTAATGCTAAATACCTCATTAAAAATCACAATGTAGAAAATTTACACCCAGAAGCACTGATACCTTTCTCCATGGAACCTAATGAAAGATCCTGAAACATTATTATTTATCCCATTCTTTTCCATCTAGTTTATAATATGATAATTATTTCTTTCAGGTACTATTCCTCTGGTTCCACTTGTGGCCATTGTTCATTGTATTTTGTGATAACTTGTAGTTCTTACAATTGAAGAATTTCCCCATTTTTTTTTTTTTTCTAGTGCCCAAACCCTTTCTTTGCCTGCTACCAATTAGGTCACTAAAATACAAATTGTTCCAAAAGATGGTTATTTGTAATTTGAGCCACCACATTGCTCAAATCACTTCTTGATTTTTGTCACTTTCATCTTAATAAACTGCCTCACATAATTGTTTTTTAATTCACTCACTCATTTATTCATTCATTCAAACAGTCAGTTACCATTCCTTGGAGTCCATTCATGATTAATATGTTGGGCTGGGAGCCGTGGGTTTTTCCCATAGGCCCCAGGGTGAAGGGCTGGAAGTTAGAAAGTTTAAATCTGAATATTGTCAGACAAGTTTTTGATTGTCAATGAAGGGTTGTTTCTTTTTCAGCATGTAAAAGTGACTAAGTATAGAGTCCTTCTACAGTTCAAAGCAACTGCTCTCCCATTTTCTCTTACAGTATGCTAGACATTGTAGTCATCATTGGAAAATTAGAAACAAATAACATTTAACCTCTGTATGAAGAAACCACAGTGGAGACATACACTGTAATATCATTAGGTGGAGAACTCCAGCTGAGAGCAATCATATAGGAAGGTCAATTGTGTTTGAGACACTTTATGTAGATTTGCTTTAGTCCTCCAATTGACACTGTAAGGCCAGTGTTGTTGTTCCCATTTTAGAGATTAGAAAATAGGCTCCAAGAAATGTGTCACAGCTAGTAAACCAAAGAGCTGGAACTGGAGCGTGTCTTTCTCACGTATATGATTTTTCTTGTGGATTCGTCAGTTCACGCCAATCTGGGGAATACTCTGGAGTTAGCATGACAAAAATAAAACACAGGCTGTATTTTTCTGGTTCCTTCCTATAAGGCTGGAGCCTAGCCTCCCCCCCGCCTCGCTCAAGTCTTCTATCTGGATCAAGTAACATGATCAGATGGGTGAGTGTGTGTATTTGGGGGCTGGTGTGGATATAAGGGTGGGCTGGGAAGAGGTGCGTGGGGATTTTCTCTAGTTTGTGAATGCTACCTTCACTCATTCATCTATTGGAGCATGTCCATTCCTCCCTCACTGAAGCCATTTTTCCTCTGCACTTCTGCAGTTTCTGTGCGGAGGCTGGTGGGTGGAATTATCCTATGCCTGCGGGGGTGATATGCTCAAGTGTAGTTTGGCCACAAATCCACATAGTCAGTTTTGTTCTGAAAAACTGGTGATTTTCATATGTTGCTTCTCTTATTCTAGGATTAGACCATTTTCCTGAGGGTCACTGGGCTGGGAGATCATCTGAGAATCCCCACAGCATGATGAGCTTAAAAATCACTTAAGTTGCATGAGCCCCCAAAGCTACAAGATTTATGCACTCTGACTTCTCCTTTTTAGGTGATCAAGGGGTTAGGAGGTTGAGTGAGAGGAATGAGGCTACCAACGTGGGTAAAATACAGACCTGTACCTGGGTAGATCTGGATATACAGAGGGCATATAGCTTGGTATATGTTCTGGAATCCACTTTACTAGTTCAAAGCCTACTTTCATTTTGTAAGATGGTAAATTAAAGGCATTAAGTTGTAAGAGTTTTACATCTTTATGGATAAATGGACCCTTAGTACTAAATTTTGACCTTGAACTGCTTAAGACTTCTCCAGGATGATCTGCTGATCAGAAACACTCAACTATCTGAAACCAAACTCTTTGTCTTCTCTCATCACTCTTCCTTTCTCTCTTCATGTCACCATCATTTTTCCATCATTCGTGTCTGAAATCTGGGTATCATATTTGATGCTTCACTCCCTAGTTTTCCTACCACCAAACTGGTCTAGTCCTGTCGTTACATAGATAACATTTCTTCCTAGGCTTCACTCAAGATGTATCTGTCAGATAATAGAAATGTCCTCAGCATCAAGGCAGATTTGGGACCAGCACACTGTGTGTCAGACAGTCCACCCACAGTATCTATGTCAACAGGGACAGAGAATGAACTACCCACTTGTAGTCTCCTTATGCAAAAGACAGCCTGAATAATCAACTTCTTGATGTTCTTCTACATTTTCTGAGGTTTTTTTTTTTTGTAGGGGAAAATCCTCTTGTTGATATTAGCAGCGTTGTCCATTTATGCCTCTGATCCACATAGAATGCTGTACGACATAAAAATGTTGGGTCAGAAGGAAGATGTGGTTAGCTTTGTCTTGCCAAATCACGGGCTCTTGGCAGCATTAAGATTCAGGATCATCTGGTCTCAGTTTGTACATGAAAAAAAGGAAAAGTTAAATGACTTGTTCAGGTGTATTTACCTAGAAAACAGTTGATTTTGGAATTCAAATGCCTGTCTCCTAATTCCAGAGATGGGACTTTGTTTATTTGACACTCACTTTTGTTTATCTTCTAAGTGGCAGTGTGGGGAGTGCAGTGCAGTATGTGATGGAAGAGAACCTGCATGTATGTGACAGGGTGAAAGACAGACAGAGGTGTATGAACTCACGTTCTTCTGCTACGCACACCAAGCTATAGGCACCTGTAAGTACAGTCTCCAAAGCTACTTTGCTCATTTGTAAAAAGAAGAAAAAAGGAAAGAGCCAGGCTTTCTTTCTCAGTTTTCTTTTCGCTATAAACATCAGAGCCATAGAAACTCTTTATTTATCCAATATTTTATTGAATCAGCTCTGTGACAGGCACCGTGAGAGGAGCCAGAGATGCAGACTTGAGTAGAGACGTCTCAGCCCCCAGGAGTTCAAAGCCTAGTTCACATTCTTCTCACACTCACTGAAGACAGACAAATCTTAATTTGTAAAAAGCCTGATTTATTGAACAGAATAATGACAATTGAGAGCTGGAAGGGGTCTTAATATATGTTATTTAGTCTGAACTTACAATTTCACAGGTAAGGAAATGGGCAATAGCAAAGTTCTGATCTTCCAAAAGGCCAGAACTTGCTTCTTAGTATTTGAGTCAAACCTAGAATTCAGACTTCTTGACTCCTAGCCACGATTTTTTAAATTATACTCTATTTACCTCAAAGTGGGCTGAGAAAATGGCTGAATAACTGTTTTCAGGAACTGAAAAATCATGTGAGAAACTGAAAACAAAATCCCATGCCTGGCTCTGTAGGCTGAGTTGAGTGGGGTCTGGACACAGTTTGTACTTTGTTTTTAAGTTTATCAGGAATTTCTAATACGCAGCCTATGTTGAATAATGATGATAGTAGGAGCTATATAGGATATAAAGTGAACAAGACATCTCTTGATCTCCAGAGACTCCTTTTATTTTATTTTGTTAAAGGATAGGGTCTTGCTCTGTTGCCTGGGCTGGAGTGCAGTGGCATAATTATGGCTCACTGCAGCCTCAAACTCCTGGGCTCAAGAGATCCTTGCACTTCAGCCTCCCAAGCAGCTGGGACTACAGATGCATGCCACCACACTTGGCTAATTTTTAATTTTTTTGTAGAGACTAGGTCTTGCTATGCTTCCCAGGCTGGTCTCGAACTCTTGGCCTCAAGTAATCTTCCTGCCTTGGTCCCCCAAAGTGTTGGGATTACAGGTGTGAGCCACCAAATCCAGCCTGGAGGCTCCATTGTAATGGGAGGAGAGAGATGCCCTTTATGGCTACCATGGCTCTGATAAAATGTATCAATGTAAAGTAAAATCACTTGCATTTTAATCTTGCCAATTAATTCAGTAGAATTGTAGCTTTTTACTTAATCACTGATTGTTTCTTGAAATTGAGTTGGATCTTATTTATATACCTATATTATATCTCAATTTTAATAGTAGACTTAATTAGATTTCAAGGATAGAGTTTATTCCACTTTTCAAATGAATTTACTGTCTGATTTAATTATAACATTGGAAATTTGGATGGCTCTGGCGAAATATAGTCTTCCAATTAAAAAAAGAAAAGAAAAGAAAATGAATATCTGTAAACTATGAGGAGATCAAAGCCTAAACACAATTGATAACAAACATCTTTCAACCTTGTCTTCTCTGTTCTACCCCAACTATCTCAGTGTGTTTGGGCTGCTGTAGCAAAATACCATGGACTAGGTGGCTTATAAACAACAGAAATGTGTTTCTCACAGTTCTGGAGGCTGGGAAGCTCAAGATCGAGATCTCTGGTGAGGGTCTGTTCCTGGTTCATAGACAGCTATCTTCTTACTGTCTCTTCACATGGCAAAAGTGAAGAGAGATCCGCTCTGGAGTCTGTTTTATAAGGACACTAATCTCATTCGTGAACACTCCACTTTTATGAGCTACTCACCTCCCAAGGCCTCACCACCTAATACCACCATATTGGGGGTTAGGATTTCCACACATAAATTTTAGGGGGCTCAAACATTCAGTGTATAGCATCAACCTAGACAACTCTTTAATTATTCATTGGTTTTCTTCCTTGTGGGTAGAGCACAAGCAGGGGTCTTAGGGGCTGAGATAAGGGGCACTTGCTTTATCGTGGGACTCTATCAAATATGTAAAGGAGCAAATTTCACCTTATTATCAGTAGCTCCTTAGCTCACATTGTTCACGCTAAGTTTTCTCTTGACTGCCCATATTTCAGACAGTAACCAGCTATCTTCTGTCTTCTCATTCTACATCCATAGTTTACATAATTTTACTGATATGTCACTAAAGAAAACTTTTTCGGTAGGACCCCAAAAGTTACCTATGCAAAGCTGCAAATTAGAAATAAAAACCTGAATGATATAGGTAAGCATTTGCAGTGCTGGTTTCATTAATGCTTACATTAACTGCATGTCTCAAAGTTAAATCTAATAGACTTGTTTAAGATAAAGCCAGTCTGTGGGCTCTGTGGTAAGTCTGTCCTATTCCAAATTTCTTTTCTTTCTTTCTTTTTTTTTTGAGACGGAATCTCTCTCTGTCACCCAGGCTTGAGTGCAGTGGTGCAATCTCAGCTCACTGCAACCTCGGCCTCCTAGGTTCAAGCAATTCTCCTGCCTGAGTAGGATTCCCCAAGCTTCCTGAGTAGCTGGGGTTACAGGTGTGCAGCACCATGCCTGGCTAATTTTTGTATTTTTAATAGAGGGGGAGTTTTACCATATTGGTCAGGCTGGTCTCGAACTTTTGACCTTGTGATCCCCCCGCCTTGGCCTCCCAAAGTGCTGGGATTACAGGCATGAGCCACCATGCCTGGCTTCCAAATTTCTTATGCTGGCTACTCTTGTACATGGTTTGCTTTCCCCAAATGACGTTGTTTGTGAGGTCGAGGACAGATACTTACTTGAAAACAGCTCTCCGACTGTCTTGTTGGTGATGTCAGAAACTGTACCGTGAAAGGAACTTTAAAAGCCTGCTATTAGCATAAAGTACTTCATTGAACTTTAACACCTTAGCAGTGGCAAATATTATTAAAGAAAAACAAGAGGGGTTTGTGATAATATGAATAAAGCAGTGATAAGAGACAGGTATTCTGTCTACTTGGTGAGAAAATGTCAGTGACTATTGTAATTATGACTATTGAGAGTACATCAGTTGGGGAGAAAAGAGATTGGAAAAACCTTTGGGAGCTTGGCTATTGCTTGAAAGGCTAGAAAATGGGAATCTTCTGACAGATGTCCTGAAACATATTGAATCAATTTTAGGACTACAATGACTTATTTAAAAATATTTATTTGCTATTTCCCTGTAATAATCCATTCCAATTGCATAATCATTTATAACTTACAAAGAATTCTTGCTTCACATTTTCATTTTGTCCTGTCAGCATCTTGGTGATGTTAACTACTTCTGTTTTATAGATAAAGAGACTGAGCCTCGGAGACCCTAAATGATGCTTCAGGGCCCCAAGGTCAGTAGAGTAATAAATCTAGGGCCATTTCTCCTAAATTGGGGAGGGGACAAATCTTTTATCACAATTCTGCATTCTGGGGACACTTCGGGTGGTTGTAATTTCACGTTAATCTTACTGTGTTCCACGTTTGTTTGGAAGGTATGGTGGCCAGGGGCTATGCGGACCCTTCGCATTGGTTTTTCCAAGTGTCCACAATGGGGCATCTCAGTCTTGGTGGCCCAATAAAATTCCTGAGGCTCAAGGCTCACTCTGAGATATTCTGATTTAATTTGCCTAAGATTTAGCGTGGGTATTAGTATAATTGTAAAAATCTCCCTGGGTGATGTTGATGTGCACTATAAACCAGATTCTAATAGGTAGAATCACTGGTTTATAGTAATGGCTCTCAGTATGCCAGAAATAGGGGTAGGATGTGTGTTTATGAGTGTGTGTGTGTGTGTGTGTGTGTGTACCCATGCCCACCAGAATCACCTACCAGATTTTCAAAGAATATTTTGAACAAGCCTCACTCCCCTGGGTGTATCAGAGATATTGTCTTTGTTCATTGCAGCGTGATGGGGTCAGGAGAGAAGGGATAAGGGTGTTAGATAGAGATTTCTATTTTGAAAAAAAAAATTCTGGATGATTTTATTAATGATCTGCCTTCTTGCACCATAAAAATACTTCTTGTGATTGTGAAAACATAAAGTACCCTCAATGGTTAATTAACAAACTGACTGATTTTTCTTGTTCACACTGTCCAAGTACTTTAAACAAGTAGAGTTGTGCATCCTAAGAACTGAGGAAATGAGGGTGCAGAGAGGAAAGTTACCCTTTGTCAGGGGCTGAATGAAGTGCAGAGTGAATCTTCCAGAAAGACTTGACTTCAGGGACAAATCTTCAGGAACTGAAGAGAGATTATCATCTTTATCAAAGCATTCTGGCTACCAAAGCATTTTAGGAGGGTTGTCTGGTTCAGTCATTCACATAGCAATAATTTATTGCATGTCCAATATGTGCTAGGCACCCGTCTCAGCACTGAAGATGAAATGGTGAGCAAAGCAGACGAATGCTAACTTGTGGTTCCAGCAAGTTCTATTATCTTATGGAAAGAACGCTTCAGAGGGCCCTTGAGGGCTTGCAGGTGGTTCACAGCACATCTCAGCATCTGTGGTTGCAAGAGTAAGACTGAGGGTGGCTGGCTAGAGTCAAAAGAACTAGTGACAAAGTTAGCCAAATGATGCCAGCTCCAGGGGAACCAGCAGCCTGGAATGTGAGACAATTGGGGCTGAACTGCAATGGACAGTTAGGAAAACATTTCTACAGTTAGCACTGCCAGTTTGCAGGTTCAGCTCAGTTGCCAGATTAGGAATTAAATATGCAGACAGTTCCCTCTACTGGGAAGATGCTATTATTGCATAACAAGCACCAGGTGGAAATAAGAGATGGCAGTGAGATTTTCTGGCTTCTGAGAAGCATCCCAGTGAGACTACAGATCACCCCACAACTCTTGTGCATTTACCCCTGGCTCCTTTATTACATTTCTCTTTTTACTTTATCTGGCCATCACACTGTCTTTTCAGCCGATCGCCTGATAGTGCTGAGTGTGCACTGGGATAGGACAAGGAGCTCCTGTCTGACAGGTGCCTATTGTCTTGTTGGGGAGACCAGGCGTGCATACAGAAACCAGCTGGGAAGAGCTCTCACGTGTGTCCCGCTTTCAGTTTTTCCTTTGAAAAGGCTTCTTTCCTCTTCCAGTTTCCTCTTGTCCCCCTGATTCCATCCTCTCGTAACCTCCAGCCTAGACAAAGACAGTAGCCCAAGGCCTGTTCTGTGCCTCTGGCCTCTCATTGTAGCCAGGTCATCTTGCCATGCACCCTTTCATTATGCCCCTCACTTGCTTAATTTAAAAGCCCAGACTTGTGTGGACGCCTCCTCGTTACCATATTGCCTTGAAAGTGACAGCTTATTGTCTGTTCCTCTAGCAAGAAATGATTCTGATGGAGAGATAGACACATAGGTATTTTCTATGTCACTTTATGTTGGAAGTCCTTCTATCTTAGACTTTTCTTTTACTAGAGGGCAGGGACCTTATTTAATTCATCTTTGTTTCCTTAACATTTACTGCAGTACCTGCTAATACTTGACTCTCAATGAACATTCTGATAGAAATTTTCGAACAAAGATGTTGATAACAACATTATTGATAATTTATTTAAAAATGAAAATGAAAAATGTATTCAAACATAGAGGAACAGGTAAGTGAATAATGTTATCTCCATGGCATGGCCAGTTATTAGTCAATAAAATTATACTTTGAGGGATGTTCAAATTCATGGTGATAGGTTTTTCATATCATGGTA
The DNA here is from genome assembly GCF_047675955.1 of Chlorocebus sabaeus. Taxonomy (NCBI): domain Eukaryota; kingdom Metazoa; phylum Chordata; class Mammalia; order Primates; family Cercopithecidae; genus Chlorocebus; species Chlorocebus sabaeus. Next base: position 24,482,674 of record NC_132911.1, on the reverse strand, counting down.
AATTAAAAAAGGAAGCTGTTTAAAAATTGATCTAACCTGTACAAAATAGGCACAAAAAGAGTGTTGGAGGGAAATACTAAAAAATGTTAACAGTGGATCTGTAATTTCCTGTAGGTCCATTTTTTTTTCTATAATGAGGTTATATTACAACTTCAGTCAAAAAAACAGCTATAACTAAATTCCATGGTATAATCAGTCCATGTCCATTTTTTTCAAGACCGTTAGGATTCCCTGTTGCATATAGAATGAAAAACAAATTGCTTTGTTTGGCAATTTAGACTAGGCTCAAAGACTACCATTTAGCTTCATTTTTTTCCAGTCTTCTTTTTCTATATTCTATATTTCAGTCATATTAAATTTCTGAATAATTTGTATTTTAAAACAATTTTATTAAAAAATGCATACCCAATGATAAAAATTTGGAAAATTCTGAAAAGCATAAGGATAAACGAAAAGTGACTATGAGATAGACACTACCAATACTTGTCAATTTCCTTTCTTCTTATATATATCAAAATTAATTTGCTTGCATATTTATATTCACATACTTTTATATATAAATACTTTGCCACATATATATAATTCTGCGTATTTTATCTTTCACTCAAAATACATATTTTCTGATGGCATTACAATTTATTGAAAATTGTGTTTGGTGCGTAATCTCCCTCCTTAAATGATCTCATTGACTTCGTTGAGTTTAAATGTATATTTCTGGCTGAGAATTTTCTTTTTCGCCTAATACCTTCCTATCAATTACTAGTTGGACATCTACATTTGTTACTGGCCAGGTTCAGGTCCATTCTGCCCACATGGAGTGAATCAATCACTGTGGCATAGGTTTTGCAAAAGAGAAAACTTTATCTGTAAGACCACCAAGCAAGGAGGTAAGAGAACCGCTGTCAAATCTGCCTTCGTGAAGATGAGGTTTAGGGATATTGACAGGTTAGGGGAGTGGGTGGTCTAGGGGATGGGAAGAGGTGGTTGGTAGCGGGGGCAAGTGAAGTAACCAATTCATTCTACATGAGTGTAGTCAGAGTTCATGGCATTTCGTAGGACATATGTACAGAAAATGGCAGTGTTAGCATGATCTGGAGGAGGTTTTTGCCCCCTGATGTCAATAGGCCACCTCTTGGATACTTGTGCAGGCCCAGTTGAAGGGTTGGTGGTCTCAACTAGTTTGAATGAGATAGGAGGTGGCCCAAGTTCCCGAATAACGACAGAATCTACTGTTGCCATGGCGACCGATGAATGTTATCTATACAGTGGCCAGTGAAGGTTAAGTTTCAGTGTTCAGTGGTGTGGCCTTTAGCTACTACAGCCTTCAGCTTCAGAGAAAAATGAAGAAAAAAATAAAGAAAAACAAGCAATCAAAAGCAGGCAGGCAGGCAGGCAGCCCTGATCAAATTAACCCATCAGTTTCACACTCATTGGTATTTCAAATGTAACATGCTCTAAATTGGACCCAATCCTGCTTCTCCTCAATTCTTCCCAATTTAATAATTGAGTATGTCCATCGACCAAGTTACTCCTGAGAGAAACTCAGAAGTTATACTTGACATCTTTATTTCCTGTGGGGGGTTGAATTATGTCATCTCTCCCTTTCCTCCACAAAAAAGACATTCCCAATAGGGTCACATTGACAAGTCCTGAACTCCAGTCTTTGTGAATGTGGTCTTATTTGGATATAGGTTTCTTGCTCATGTAACCAAGTTAGATAAGGTCATAATGGATCAGGGTGGGCCCTAAAGCCATTGACTGGCATCTTTATAAGGGAAACAAAAATGAGATTTGGATACAGAGTCTCAGAGGAGACCTGGAGGCAAGAGGGCCATGTGAAGATGGATGCAGAGACTTGGGGTACACATCTGCAAGCCATAGAGGGCCAGGAGCCGCCAAAGCTAGGAGGAGGAGAGGAAGGATCCTCCCCTAGAGATTTTGAGGGAGCACAGCCCTGCCAACACCTTGATGTTTAGACTTCCGGCTTCCAGAACTGTGGGAAAATACATTTCTGTTGTTTTGAGCCACCAGGTTTATGTTGCCCAGGCTAGAGTGCAGTGGTGCGATCTCAGCTCACTGCAACCTCCTCCTCCCCGGTTCAAGTGATTCTTCTGCCTCAGCCTCCCGAGTAACTGGGATTACAGGGTCCTGCCACCGTGCTCAGATAATTTTTGTATTTTTAATAGAGATGGGGTTTCACCATGTTGGCCAGGCTGGTCTTGAACTCCAGACCTCGTGATCCACCTACCTCGGCCTCCCAAAGGGCTGGGATTACAGACATGAACCACCACGCCCAGCCCTCTCTCTATTTCTTTTTGTAACACAGTCCCCCAGTATAAACCACCTTCCTGTATGTCTCTTCCATGCCACTCTAATAGCTTCCCGAATGACCTTGTTCTCATCCCAATCCTTATATAACAGCTCCTGTGAGCTTCCAACAGTGTGTCTCCCATACCAGGTCTTTCAACGGCTTCCTATTTCACCTGGGAGGTGAATAGGAATCCCTCAAAATGCTAAATGATCCTCCTTCTGCCCCCTGGCCAGTCCATCACCTGCTGTTTCCCCTGCTTGCCACTTGGACCATCTTTTAGGTCCTCAAATGCTTTAGTCTCCTGCCCTCCTCAGGGCCGTCACACGTGCTGTTCCCTTAGCCTAGAGTGCCCTTCCTCCCACCCTTCCTGGTTAACTCCTAGCTGCTGCTCACCCTTCTGTCCTTGGAGAGGCCTCTCCAGACTACCTCATATACATTACATCTCTGTTGTCGTCTCTCATGACACTGAATATGTCTCCATGGCCTTATCCCAGATGGCACTTTATCTTTACTTTGATGACAGTTGACTTATTGTCTGCTGCCCCACTGTCCTAGCTTTTCTGATCTTTATCTTCATCGACTAGCACAGTTCCTGACACAAACTGAATGTTTTGTAACTAAATATTCAATTAAACATGTTCCCTCTGACGGTACCTCAAGGTTATTGAGAGGACTCACAATAGACAACGCTTAAACTCATTTGTGTAGGTCTTGAGGCTTTGAAAGAGGCTGATGTTCCTGTGAATTTGATGGTGAGCAAAAGCAAAGCTGGTTAAGCACGACCTCTTAGAGGAGGTCAGTGGCTTAGAGTGAGGGCTCTGGAGTCCGTTGCACTTGGATTTGAAAACCAGCTCTGCTATTCATAAACCTGTAATCAAGGGCAAATTGTACCCATCATTGGTAAATTAGGGTGATTGTGCCTACTTCCCCAAATTGTAGAGATTCACTGAAAGAGTAAATGCACATGGTCAGTGATCAGTAGAACACAGCTACTTTTATCTTCCTTTTTGCCATCAAACTATCATTCCTAAGACTGTGTTTTCCCACTTGAAGGTTGCTGGGTAGTTCCTTGTACTGTGTTTGGGCCTGTAGTGCCTGCCTAAACCATTTCTGATGAAGCCACACCTTTGGGTACCATGCTTTGTTCCACCTGCCTATCTCAGGCAGAGACGGTCTCTGCCTCCCAGGCGTTCCAGACTGTTCCTGGCCTTGGCTCCTGGTCTCCCTCTGAGGGCTGTCATGCTGCAGCCAGTCCCAGCGAGTGCCAAGCTTTAGCCCAGACACCAGAGAGTGAGAACTCTGGTGAGAGGCTGGTGGCAGGAAGGAGGAGGCTCCTGGGAAGAGGTGGAAAGGGTAGAGTCGAGGGTGGCGTGCAGGTGAGGAGTAGGAATGAAATCCAGCTTTTGACTCCGTAAAAATTTCTCCAGGAGGAGGAGTCTTTCAAAGGATGGTTCCCAGAGCGACAGCCTGGGCTAATTGCCTGGAGAAATAAACGAGAGGACAGGCAATGAATAAAAGCCAGCTCTCAGCAGGAGTCTGCTTATCACATCCTTCCTTTTCACATTTCATGTTCATATTTAAAGCTCCCATCCAAAGACCCATAAAACAATAGTCTCTACCAGTAATGATTTCCTGGAGGCCCCCTGGAAAGCATTAGAAAAGATGTTTCCTTTTAATAGGCTTTTCGGGGAAGAGAAAATCAATAATTTCTAGGCAGACGCTTTACAGATGCAAATTTATATTGTCCAAATACTCCTGGTTACTACCTTATTTCCTCTAAGAAATGGCTGCATGTTAATGTTGTCTCTGGTAAAGACAGACAATGACTTGCAGTTCTCAATATGGATACAATGAAAGACTTGCTCAAGGTAGTAGATATCTTGCAGAGGCTTCTTACGTGGTCTTAGTTACATCTAGCTGCTTTTGGCTGTTGCAAATAAATTTCTTCATGTGATTTACATAATGGAATATTTAATAGAATTATTCTTTTTAAGACCCTGACAAATTAAACCAGTACCTAATGAGGATAGGTCTACATTGAATAGAGGCTTGACTAATGGGTCTGTAATAAAGATACACTATATTTTAAGGACCTGGGAATTGAGGTATAATCAGAAGATGAGTTTTCTAAGAACGTTGCTCTTAATCAAGTTGTAAGTTGCTTTCAAAAATCAAATTCATTAGTGGCCAGCCATGGTTCTACAATCTGCAGACGTGGTTTCCTCTTTTCTCCATCTTGGAATATTTTATTCTAATGATTCTCCATCTGTTCTTTCTTCTGAGAAATGGGCTAAATTTCAGAAAATACAAATCAGAGATGAATATAAAACAAAGGTGTCTCTCATATTTTAACACACCCCATCTCTCCACGTTATCCCACAGCACAGCCCCCACCACACTCCACACTGTTAGTCTCTGTTCCCTCTACTTGGAGAAGACCTTGTCCATTCTGAAGTGAAAAAAGAAATGTAGGAGGGGAAATGGGCATTCCATGGAGGCGACTGGGGGTGGTTCGAAAGAGCTCCTCACCCAGAGTGATGGGCCTCACATTTTGTCCTTACTGTTGTCCACTGAAAGGTTAAATAATGGGTACTATAACTTAAAGAATTTTAAAGTTCTTTTTATTTTGAGCCAAGTTGGAGTACTAATAGCCCAGGAAACACAGACTCAGCACAAACCAAGAATGTGTCCCAGAGTGACCTACACGAGACACAGTATTTTTTAAATTTTAATTATTTTTAACATGGGGTCTCTCTTGGTTGCTCAGGTTGGAGTTCACTGATGCAATCATAGCTTGCTGCAGTCTCAGCCTCCTAGGCTCAAGCAATCCTCTCATCTCAGCCTCCTGAGTAGCTAGGGCTACAGGTGTGCACCACCATGCCTAGCTTTTTTTTTTTTTTTTTTTTTTTTTTTTTTGGTACCTTTTTTTGTAGAGATGAGGGTCTCACTTTGCTGCCCAGGCTGGTCTCCCACTGCTGGCCTCAAGCAGTCCCCCTGCTTTGGCCTCCCAAAGTGCTGGGATTAGAGGCATGAACCACTGTGTCCAGCCACAAGATGTGGTCTTTATACGTTTTGTTCATAGAAAATAGAAAAATGGGGGTAGTGAAGCAAAGGTGATATTTTCATAATTTTGATTGGTGCACAGTGACGTTAGATATAAGACAAAACAAATACATGGTTAGCACATGTAAGGTAAAAGGTTAATGAGCATGTAGATGTGTTAGGGTCTAGAGAGGGATGATTGATTTTATCTTGCCTTTATGTTCTATCTAGTGAACAAAATTATCATCAATACCTGATAAAATATTTGACAGATTCTAGCTTTGCAGATGAGAGTTCAGATTTAATTTATAGGCCTAGTTTTTATTACCCATATGTCTCACCTATAGCCATCTTGGGTCACTTTATTTTATTTATTTAACATTTTATTCTAATTTTCCTTTTCTTGATACTGTTGCTAATCTGTGGATGACATTGGGCAGGTTCCTTATCCCCTACATTAGTTATCTCTCTGTAGTAGTTATCTATTGCTGTGTGGCAAATTACCTCCAAATTTAGCAGCTTAAAACAATAAAGGCTTATTATCTCAGATTCTTTCATTTTATTTCCTTTTTAACAAATAGAATTTGCACTGGGATCACGTAGTTTCTAAGGGTTAGGAATCTGGAAGCTGCTTAGCTGAGTGATTTCAGCTCAGGGTCTGTCCTTGCTCTTCCCACCGGCCTGCTTATAATTCCCATCCAGCCACTACTTTTAATAAGGACATTGACACTACCGGAAAATAAAATACTTTTGGAAGAGATATTTGGAAGAAGAAAAGGTAATGCAATGTACGACTGTCAGCTCCTAGTGCTCCCCTTCAAACCAGCTGAACACATTTTGGCTCCTTCACACAGGTGAGAGGCCACGTGGTAAATGCAAAGTGCCTGAAGTGTAAAGTAGCAGAACACTGCTTTAAAACGCCAGCTTCCCCACATACACCGTGAGCCTGGCCAAGTTCCCTGACATCTCTGAACCTTGGTTCCTTATTCGTTACCTGAGGGGAAATCGTGTTGACCTCATAGGGTTGTTGTGAGAATTGAATGAGGTAATCCCTTAAAATGTATGTGTAAGTATTTTATTTTGTATTCGAGGGGTACACGTGCATTTTTGTTACAAGGCTATATTGCTTGATGCTGAGGTTCGGGCTTCAGTTGATCCCCAAACAGTGAAGACAGTACCCAATAGGAAGTTTTCCAATGCTTGCTTCCCTTCCTCTCTCTTCCCTTTTGGAGTCCCCAGTGTCTATTTTTCCTGTGAATGAGATAAATTTTTTTTTTTTTTTTTAATACGGCCTCTCGCTGTGTCACCCAGGCTGGAGTACGGTAGCACTATCATAGCTCACTGCAGCCTTGAACTCCTGAACTAAAGCAATTCTCCTGTGCCAGCCTCCCAAAGTGCTAGGATTACAGGTATTAGCCACCACACCCAGCTAATTAATTTTTTTTTTTTTTTTGTAGAGACGGGGTTTCACTATGTTGCCCAGGTTGGTCTGGAACTCCAGGACTCACACAATCTTCTAGCCTCGGCCTCCTAAGGTGCTGGGATTACACATGTGAGCCACCGTGCCTGGTCGAATGAGGTAATTCTTGACAAAATAAATATGTGGCGAGCACATCTTAACATGCTTTTCTTGCTGTACTTTCTCTGTAGCAAGTGCTTGCTGTGCATTAGCTTTCTTGTCCCCTTCGCCCCTTGGTAATGGAGCCTGGAGAGAATTTACTTGGGAACTCAAGTATGCCAGCAAAGGAGACACAATTGATGAGGGTACTAAGCACGCCGTTTGGGTGATTTTTTTTTTCAAAACAATATCATTAGATCTTCACATATAGAGCTGGGAGATAATGTAGTTCCTCTGACAGATGTTAGACTAGGATCCCAAATGATCTCGTATGGTGTGCCAGTGTCTTCTTCATTTGCTCCAAGGACACAGCGTGAATAGAATATGTCTTGCCATCAGCAAGGGTTCTCTCCTAGCTTTTCCCTCGCATTTCAGATGCTTGGGCACCTGTAACCAGATTTTCCCAGCACTGAGAGTCAGTGTGTCTTGATGGAATGAGCACTGGTTTGGGGTCAGAAGGTCTGCGTTGGTATCATACCCCTGCCACTTAGTTGACGTGTGTTTGGATGAGTCACCTCTCTGAACATATCTTTATCATCTATAAAATAGGCATCCTAATAATATTTCCTAAACACTTATTCTGACAAGGTTTTATGAGAACCAAAAGAAATAAGGAAAGGCAAAGCTTTGTAAATTGGAGATGCCTCACCAGCACTATCATTCCTGTGACTTTGGATCACCAAGGACAAGGGACCAGCTTTTAGCACACAGAGCCTGGGATGGCGGAATGCGAGACATGGTCACAGTCCATTGGGGGTGATCTATGGCAGATGGTGTTCCTGGCACCTTTTTCAAATTGGCTTTACTGATCTAATCACATTATGGAGGGAGCCACTTGCTCAGCCAAAAAGGCAACATTAGTACTGAGGACAATGCTCACTCTGTTACAGGCTTAAGCATGCTTAGCAATTATAGCTGTTACTTACTGAGTCTTTCAAATGTGGCAGACATGGTGCCAAGCACTTGACATGCGTTATTTCGTAGCCAGGACTGCCATGTGAACAAATCCAGTGTATGTGAAGGTTCTCTGGAGTTGTGCAGTGCCCAGTATGCTTCACTGTTCGTGGAAGTCCTGCTCACAGAAACCCTCTGAGGTATATTTGCATGGGCTTTTTGAGTTCTTGGTTATCTTAATTTATGGAAGAGAAAATATGAGATTTAGAGTAATTAACATTTTCAAGCCATAGTACCAATGGGTAGTAGAGTCAGAATTCTAAAGCCTCTGCTTTTATTAGTGTGCTATATATTATTTCATGGGTTCAATGAAATTGGCAATGTCTTCGAGTCAAAGACCATGAGGAGCACATCTGTAATTGAACAACTTGGGCTTATTACTCCTTGCAGTGAGGAAGAACACACACCACGAAGAATTTATCTAAGATTTGGGCTTGGGTTAGGTGATCTTGGGCAAGGCTTAAGGAAGCAGAGCTTTTCTTTGAATTTGATGCTGCTAGGAAGCAGACACTGGGTATTTTAATAACTTGTCTAGGCAGGGCAGACCGCTAAACAGCTAAAGCTGTTACTGGCAAAGAACCAATAGTCATATATTAACTAGGAGAAGGGGATGTTTGGTATTTTGTGTCTTGGACAATGTCCATTAAGTGTCTGTTCAAACATGATTACAAGGGATCTTATTTTTGTCTTGAGCCATTGTGGTGACAGAATGGCCTTGTCTGATGTTCATGTTCTAAGAAATTGGGTGTTTGAAAGGAGAAAGCTAATGGCTAGCTGTATCAGGCTAGCCCCTGACGGTTTTCTCTTTCTCAGGATAAAAGGACTGGAGGGCACTGGGATATACACCTGTTAAGTGCATTCAGCTATGTAGCATAACAGTGGCGCTCACCATTCTGTGATGAAAGAGGCAGAAGGCAATAGAATATGCAGATGCCATGTGGAGTCATCACATTTTACTAAATGAGAAATACTAAATGAGAATGAGAAATAGCTGGTTGTAGGAATTTTAACAATCTGCCTCCCAGGTTCAAGCAATTCTCTTGCCTCAGCCTCCCCAGTAGCTGGGACTACAGGCATGTGCCACTACTTCTGGCTAATTTTTGTATTTTTAGTAGAGATGGGGTTTCACCATGTTGGCCAGGCTGATCTTAAACTCCTGACCTTGTAATCTGCCCACCTCGGCCTCCCAAAGTGCTGGGGTTACAGGTGTGAGCTACCACACCTGGCTAAAAAAATAGTGTTTTTTAATTTTAATTTTAATTTTTTACAGCTTAGTATAACTCATACTTTTTCTCAAAGCATGATTGTCTGGTCCAGATGGCAGTTCCTATGTTAAGGTGCTATTTAATATTTTTTGAATGACTGAAGTCAGCCTTGATGAGTGAAGACAGTATAATATGGTGGTAAACATGTATGTTAGGCAATAAAGACAAGGGATTGAGATCCATCCATGACATAAGGAGCTTCTGCAGATGAAGAAAACGTATAGAATTCTGTAGCAACTAGAGTTTAGAAGGTCAAGTGTCTATGACACAAACATACAGAGAGGCTGATGGAATGAGAACTGTTAAGAAAAGATGCACATTCTTGTGATGCATAAGGAGAGACAATGATTTTCATGGCACAATCATCATGAAAGATAAAATATAAGTTGAAGAAATGTAAGCCATCTGAGCAAGTAGCTACCCTGTTGCTGCAGGGGTTGGGGATGAAATAGTGAGAAATTCAGCTTTTAGTTTATTTTTAGAGATGATGTGCCCAATAAACCACGGGCTTAATTTATCTGTGGCTTCAAGACAGTTTGTCTTAGGGAAGTGAAGGCAGGTGAACATCAGCCATAAAATAAATTAAGTGAATTAAATAAAGTTCCCAAGTGCTTCTAAATGTGGCAGCCAGACAGGAATATACTTAGCTAGGGCCACACTCTAAAACAGTTGTCTGGTCTGCCCACTGTGAACACCAAATCCTTACTGCAATTGTCAGCAGTCACCTTGATCTAAAATATAATTATAACAATATTCAAAGTTTTTTTTAAACTTAGAACTTTAGATACATGACAAAAGATTTCACAGAATAAGTTAAATGAAAGGTGGTTCAGACTGGGAGAAGATGTTTGCGATGTTTAAAACTGACAAAGAATATAAAAATTGTAGACAAATCAGCAAAAAAGACAGAAACTTCTTTAAAAACGGACAGTTCAAGAAGACTAGGAATTTCAAAGAAGAACAAATGTTAATTTGCTAACAAGTATAGAAAGATCTACCTCCTTTGTAATCAGTTTATAGCAAACTGAAATGGTAAGATACTATTCAACATATATAAGTTAGGCAAAAATGGACAAATTGCACAATACAAAGAATGGATAAGGATGTAGGGAAACAGGAACCACTTCTGGTTGGACTGGATAAGCATATCCATTAGTAGGAATTGGTACAGTCATTTCCAAGGTGCTTGGGGCAGAACTTACTGAATGTAAGTTAACATATACTTTAAGATCCAGAAATCCCACTTTTGGGTATTTGCTGCAGAGAACTCACAGGTTTCTGTATGTGAATCCATGTAAGACTGTTTACGTAGGTGGGACAACCTAATTATCCATCACTAGTGATATGGTTTGACTCTGTGTCCCTAATGACACCTTAAATTGTACTAATCCCCATGTGTCAAGGGAGGGACCTGGTGGGAGGTAATTGAATCGTGGGGAAGGGTTTTTCCCATGCTCTTCTCATGATAGTGAATAAGTCTCATGAGAGCTGATGGTTTTATAAAGGGGAGTTCCCCTGCACATGCTCTCTCTGGCCTGCTGCCATGTAAGACATGACTTTGCTCTTCCTTCATTTTCTACCATGATGGTGAGGACTCCCCAGCCATGTGGAAGTTCATTAAACCTCTTTCCTGTATAAAATACCCAGTCTTGGGTGTATTTTTATAAGCAGCATGAGAACAGACTAATACAACTAGTGGGATGGATAAGTGAAAAGAGGAGAATGCATTCTCTGGAATACTATGCAGCAATACTATAATATATACAGGTGTATACACATACATCTATCATGTAATAATGGTATACAGCTAAAGAGAGAAATGTTAATAGCATAGTACATAGTGAAAAAAGAAGACAAAAAAGAAATAGTAAAAAGCAGCAGAAGAAACAAGGCATAATAACCTTTATTCAAATTGAACACACATATACTTACAAAACTGTATTTTTACACTGATGCATATTTAAGAAGTATCAAATTCATTAGAGTGGGTGTCTATTGGAGAGGAGGAGGGCGATGAGAGCAGGGGTGGAGATGAAAGAGAAAAGTATAAAATGCAACAAGACAGGGGCCTAGTGTAAACCAGTAGGTAAGTCAAGTGTCTACTCTGAGGTCCCTTATTCCTCAGTAAACAGTGGCAGAAGCTGCTCATCGAAAATGAGGACTTTTGCACTATGAACAAGTTCCAACATTCCATTTATTCCATTGTCACTGTTAGCATGGCTCAATATTCAACAAGCAACATAAATGAATATATAACAAGAAGAATAACTTATCTTTAGGTTGTTAGTGAAGATGCTTCATCAGGTCTGACTCGGGCCTTATTGGATCACAGTTCTTCACCTTTGTTGTCTATGTTCTGCTGGTTTCTCCTCTGTGTTCTTGTGTTAGATCTATTCTGAACTTAGGATGGTTGTAGAGAATACTGAATGTCTGGTCCAAAATTTCTCACAGTTCAATCGTGATACAGTGTCTGTATTCACTCAATTTCAAAAGAGGCTTTCTTCTTCCAATATGCTCTACAGAATGTCTGACACTAGTTACTTACCATATGATAGGAGAAGGATCTGTTTTTCCTAGCGCTTGGGGGTTCCCAGTTAACAGTGAGCAGCGGAAGCTATGGGAAGGTTGAGCTCTACATTTTTCTAGGAAAAGTGGCATCTAGATGGCACTTTTTGAATGAATAACTCCCCATTCATGTCAACTTATTTTCGACTGCATTTTATTCCTTGTGATTATTTGAAAATACTGCTTCTGTCTATAACATTTTGAGATTTTACTATTTAACATATCGCTTATTATCACTGAAGTTATTCCTGCATATCCCACCTCTCGTATATTGTAAAACATTCTTGTCTTCTAGGTCTTCAGCCACCTGCAGAGAAGGGGATTAGTTAGAAAGCCTAGGCTTTTTTGGATTTCATTTTTAGTTTACCAACATGAACTTTGATCATAAGTAAGGGTAGGTAAGGTAGTTTAGTGCGAAGAACACTAATTTTGTGATCTTAGCTTACTGAAAATCTCCCAGAGTACAGTTTACTTATTAATAAAATTAGAAAATAACATGTGGAGGAATTGAGTGAGGTAATGTGAACCATAGCTGTTACACAGTAGGCTCTGGATAAATAATAGTTCTGTTAGGGACCAAAACCATATATGATTTTCTATAATATTACTAAATCAGATCTATCTGTAGAGTGATACATTTCTTGAAAACATACAGAAAACACAATACCTGAGTCATTTTTTCTCACCCACTCTGCTGATGCATTTCTTTACGTGATTGTCTTTCTCAGCTCTGAGGAGGAGAAGGCCTATCATTACCGCAGGCAGTGGTGATTTGTTGCTGCCTCAAGAAACAGCAGCACTTTTCACCCCCGCCCTCAAATTGTCAAGTACGTTAAACTTGAATAACTTCACTTCCTTGGAGAAGTGTTTTAGTTGTAGTGAAGGGGTTCACCTGCTAGTAATCTCTCTTATTTCTTCAACTCCTAGGGTTGTTTTTCTTACTTGCAATGAGAATAGGTTGACACGTGCCCTCCAGGAATGACTTTCAAGACTCTGCCATAGGATTAACCCGCCATGATCTGGAATGGAAGGCAGCAAATACATCAATAATATAATGACTAAGCAAAAATAACCACTGTTCTCTTAGTGAAGGGATGGATGGCAGGATTTCAATTTCACTTATCAAGAGGCCATTCATCTTGATAACCTCAGCTAGTAGATAAAAGGTATAACTTGCAACATGAAAATAATTCTCCCATTTCCCTCCTGTTCTTGTATTCTTCATTTTTTTAGAGTTTCTTTTCTTTTCTTTTTTTTTTTGAGACGGAGTCTCGCTCTGTCACCCAGGCTGGAGTGCAGTGGCCCGCTCTCTGCTCACTGCAAGCTCCGCCTCCCGGGTTCGCGCAATTCTCCTGCCTCAGCCTCCCGAGCAGCTGGGACTACAGGCGCCCGCCACCTCGCCCGGCTTATTACAGGCTTGAGCCACCGCGCCCGGCGAGTTTATTTTCTTAAGAGGAGTTTTAGGTTCATGGCAACATTGAGCAGAAGGTGCAGAAAGTTCCTATATATCCCTTTTCCCACCCATACACAGGATCCCCCATTATCAACATCCTCCACCAGAGTTGTGCATTTGGTGAACCTTCCTTCATACATCGTTGTCACCCAAAGTCCACAGTTTACATTGGATTTCATTTGTGATGTTGGACATTCTATCGGTTTGGACAAATGTATAAGTGTATCTCCCTACAATTATACTACCAAGCAAAGTAGTTAAATGCCTTAAAAATCCTCTGCTCCACCTCCCTCTCCATTGACCTTTGATCTTCATCCCTCCTTTCCTACTGACCCTGATCTTTTTGCCATCTCCATAGCTTTGCCTTTTCCAGAATGTCATATAATTGGAATCATACAGTATGTAGTTTTTTCAGATTGATTTCTTTCACTTAGTAGTATGCATTTAACATTCCTTCATGCCATTGCATGGCTTGATAGCTAATCTCTTTTTGGCTCTGAATATTCTATTGTCTGGGTGCACCACATTTTATTATTCACATACTGAAGGACATTATGATTGCTTCCAAATTTTGGCAGTGATAAAAAAGCTGCTATAAATGTGTGCAGACTTTTGTGTGGACATAAGTTTTTAACTCCATTGGGAAAATACCAAGGAGCACAATTTCTGGATCCTGTGATAAGAATATGTTTGGTTTCTGTAAGAAAAGCTCCTGTCTTCCAAAGTAGCTGTACCATTTTGCATTCTCACAAGTAATGAATGAGAGTTCCTGTTGCTCTGTATCTTTGTCAGCATCTGATGTTGTCAGTGTTCTGTATCTTGGCCATCCTACTAGACAAATAGATGCATAGTGGTATCTGATTGTTTTAATTCTTGTTTGCCTAATAACATATGATGTGGAGCATATTTTCATATGTGCTATGGTCTAAATGCTTGTGGCCCCCCAGGATTCAAATGCTGAAACCTAATCATCAATTTGGTAAGATTAGGAGCTTGGGCCTTTGAGAAGGTGATTAGGTCATGAGAGTGGAGTCCTCATGAATGAAATTAGTACCCTTATAAAATAGGCCCCAGGGAGCTTGTTTGCCCCTTCCACCATGTGAAGACACAGCAAGAAGGCACCATCTATGAACCAGAAAGTGGCCCTCAGCAGGTATTGGATCTGCCAGCATCTTAATCTTGGATTTCCTAGCCTCTAGAATTGTAAGAAAAAACTTCTGTTGTTTATAAGCCACGCAGCCCAGGATATTTTGTTATAGCAACACAAATAGACTGAGACAATATGCTTATGTGCTATTTGTATGTTTTGTTGTTGAGGTGTCTTGTATTTTAAAAATATCTCATTTTGCCTTTTTTCTTATTAAATTTGAAATCTTTGTTATATACAAGGAATACAGAATGCCACATAATTCATCTTAGTGGCCTGCCTAGAGCCATGTCTTTGGGGACAAGCCCCTCTCCTAATTTGGTTAACCTCCTTCTCCAAGTGGAAACTCACCAGCCTCCCACAGCCTCACCCCTAGTACAGATCCCACGTTAATAATATAAAACACCTCTGAAATAGGAAACAAGGATTTACAGGTAAAGGTATCTTATTTCTTCACAGGCACACAGCATGATGTTGATGGCCTGCTTCCTTGTTCAGGTTGTTGTTAACTCCAGTTTGCATCCCCTCAGCACATGGGTCAGGAAATTGTGCAGTGTTAGGGATGGGGGACAGCTGGTAAGAAGCATAGTTCACAGTGAATTAACCCGTATTGAGACCAAGGCAATATTATAGAAAATCTGGAGAGGAGAAAACCCACAGGCAGATAATTTGCACACCAACTCTTTAGGAAATTCATAGATTGTTGTTCTGAGGCAGGGTTCTTAGAATTTATAAGTTCCTTAATAAACCCATCCCCCAGCTTCCTGAGAAGAGACTTTGGGCTTTATCCAGCTTCTGAAACTTGCTGACCATGCACAAATACAGGAATTTATGCAAGTTGGTAGTCTGAACTTTTTAATGTACAGATCGTAGTCATTAAGTACTGTTAGAAGAAGATGAATATGCAATTTAGAGAGAAACTTGCATCTAACTACCAGCTTAATTAATATGGGGGAACTGCAGCAGTAAAAAATTATTTCTTCCTCAATTTGCTAATGTGTATTGTTGCTTCCTCCTCTCCAAGCTCAGGGACTTGGACTTTAAGGGTAAGCAGATGATACTGAGCAGGCAGTGAGATGGGTGTCACTGTCGCATGGGGGTTATGCCACTGTGCGTTCAGGGGGTCCAGGCTGTCCCTCCCTCCTGGATATCTGCCTCTGTTTCTCCCTTTTTATGGTTCATGGGCCTGACATTCCTCTTTTGTGTGCCTCTCAATGTGATTCTATTTCGAGGTTTCTGGATTTACTTTCCTTCTTCCTTTTTTTTTTTTTTAAATTTCCATAGGTTATTAGAAAACAGGTGGTGTTTAGTTACATGAGTAAGTTCTTTAGTAGTGATTTGTGAGATTTTGGTGCACCCATCACCTAAGCAGTATGCACTACACCCAATTTGTAGCCTTTTATCCCTCACCCCCCCCCCCCACCCTTTCCAAGTCCCTAAAGTCCCTTGTATCATTCTTAAGCCTTTGCATCCTCATAGCTTAGCTTCCACTCATGAGTGAAGCAAACATAGGGTTTTTGGTTTACAAAAATTTATTTTTTAATAAATAATTTAATTTATAAATAGTTTAATTTATAAATAGTTTAATTTATTCCCGAATTACTTAACTTAGAATACTGGTCTCCAATTCCATCCAGGTTGCTGTGAATACGATTATTTCATTCCTTTTTATGACTGAATAGTATTTCATCATATATATACCACAATTTCTGTATCCACTAATTGATTGATGGACATTTGAGCTGCTTCCATGTTTTTGCAATTGCGAATTGTGCTGCTATACACAGTGTGTGCAAGTATCTTTTTCGTATAATGACTTCTTTTCCTCTGGGTAGATACTCAGTAGTGGAATTGCTGGATAACATGGTGGTTCTACTTTTAGTTCTTTAAGGAATCTCCAGACTGTTTTCCATAGTGGTTGTACTAGTTTACATTCCCACCTGCAGTGTAAAAGTGTTCCCTTTTTACCACTTCCCTGCCAACATCTATTTTTTTTTATTTTTTGATTATGGCCATTCTTGTGGGAGTAAGGTGGTATCACATTGTGGTTTCGATTTCCTTTTCTCTGATCATTAGTGATGTTGAGCATTTTTTCATATGTTTGTTGGCCATTTGTGTATCTTATTTTGAGAATTGTCTATTCATGTCCTTAGCCCATTTTTCGATGGGATTGTTTGTTTTTTATTTGCTAATTTGAGTTCCCTGTAGATTCTGGATATTGTTGTTTGTTTATCAGATATATACATTGTGAAGATTTTCTTCCATTCTATGGGTTGTCTGTTTACTCTGCCAGTTGTTTCTTTTGCTGTGCAGAAACTTTTTAGTTTAAGTCCTTTATCAATGCTTTTGTTGTGTTTGCTTTTGGGTTCTTGGTCATGAAGTCTTTGCCTAAGCTAATATCTAGAAGCATTTTTCTGATGTTACCTTCTAGGATTTTTATGGTTTCAGGTCTTTGATTTAAGTCCTTGATCCATCTTGAGTTGATTTTTGAATAAGGTGAGAGATTAGGATCCAGTTTCATTATTCTACCTGTAGCTTGCCAATTATCCCAGCACCATTTGTTGAATAGAGTGTCCTTTCCCCACTTTGTTTTTGCTTACTTTGTCAAAGATTGGTTAACTGTTTAAGTATTTGGATTTATTTCTGGGCTCTCCATTCTGTTCCATTGGTCTATGTGCCTATTTTTATACCAGTACTGTACTGTTTTGGTGACTATGGCTTTATAGTATAGTTTGAAGTCAGGTAATGTGATGCATTCAGATTTGTTCTTTTTGCTTGGTCTTGCTTTGGCTATGTGGCCTGTTTTTTGGTTCCATACGAATTTTTGGATTGTCTTTTCTAGTTTTGTGAAGACTGATGGTGGTATTTTGATGGGAATTGCATTGAATTTGTAGAGCTTTTGGCAGTATGGCCATTTTCACAATATTGATTCTACTCATCCGTGAACATGGGATGTGTTTCCATTTGTTGGTGTCATCCATGGTTTCTTTCAGCAGTGTTTTGCAGTTTTCCTTGTAGATGTCTTTCACCTCCTTGGTTAGGTATATCCCTAAACATTCAATTGTTTTGCTGCTATTGTAAAAAGGGGTTGAGTTCTTGATTTGATTCTCAGCTTGGTTGCTGTTGGTATACAGCAGAACTACTGATATGTGTACACTAATTTTGTATCCTGGAACTTTGATGAATTCATTTATCAATTCTAGGAGCTTTTTGGAGGAGTCTTTAGGGTTTTCTAGGTATACGATCATATCATCAGCAAACAGCAACAGTTTGACTTCCTGTTATTTTTGTGAGTCCTGTGTGTCTCTGCTCCCTGTGTGTTCACCCTGGTGCTGTGACCATCAGCTCCAGATCCTAGCCTGATGAGATGTTCAAGGGACTTTGAGGTTCCTCCTAGATAATAAGATGTCAGCACATGACTGCACATGATTTGCAGATGACAGCATGCTCCAGTAGGACTGGCCTTGAGCCCAGTTGTAAGTAGGGGATGGCCACCTCTGTGCTTAATGGTGCTCTCTTTTGGCCTCTTGCAATCCTAAGCTTTCTCACTGTGATTCCCCGTTACACTTCTGGACCTTTCCTAATTCCTCTTCCTCACCTGAATTGTTTCCTATTTGTTCAGGATCCTATTCAAACTGAAAGTCCACATCTGACCCATTCCTCATGGCTAAGCTTAGGATTCAATACTTCAATGGAATCTTTTCTGAACACCACAGAGCTTAGTGATTTTATCTTTCTTTGGCCATAGAGTCCTTAGTCAATGCAATTTATTTGGTCCCTGATGATACTTCATACGTATATCTGTCATCTGTACTCTGTGCCAGGCACTGTTGAAGGCCCTAAGAATACACAGGTAGATAAAATTGGATAAACTTGCAAGCTGGTCAGGAGAGGCAGCCAATAAAACAGAAGAAAGATAATGTCACATCATAATAAATGCTATTGCAAATAAAACTAAGGATGGGACAGAGTGCATAGGAACTCTCTTAGAATGATAGATCTCAGAAGAGGTGACTGTTGAGCTGAGATCTGAAAGACAAAAAGGATCCAGCTATGGAAAGACTTTGGGGTGGATGAAACAACCACAAAGATCCTGTGGCTGGAATGAGCCTGTTGTAGCCAAGGATAGGAAAGAATCCTGTGTGGCTGTTCTTGGAGCTCAGCAAGGGCAGGCATGGAGACATGCAGTGAGGCTAGAGGGTTGAGCAGGAACCAGACTCTGCAGCACCTTGTATACCAGGGTAATACTCTGGAGGGCTTAAAGCAGAGAATAATTGACCTAATTTTTAGTTTTAGACCAGCTTGTTTGCTGTGTAAAGACTGGACTGTCTAGGGACAAGAGTGGAAGTGGGAGCACCAGCTCTGAGGCAACTGTAGCACATCGTCCAAGCAAATGATGCATGTAACTTGGATGGAGAGAAAGGGATGAACTCCAGCAACATTTTAGAGACAGAAATGAGACAATTTGATGACAGGTTAGATGTGGAGGATAAGGGAAGATGCCATCAGGTATGATTCTGTGGTGCAGAACTTGAGGATGTGGGTGAACTGAGGAGAGTCAGGAGTTCTACTTGGCCACTGTGGTGGACATTCGTCATTCTTCTCAGCCACTGAGCACGACTGAGCATCCTTCCAATGTATGAGGATTTCCCCTACTTTAGGAATCCATGTTACCCTAAGATATAAGTCAGAATCCTGCTTGACCAGTAACCCCCAGGGCTGGGTTGCAGCTTGTGACCCTGGCTAAATCAGACACACATATGAAGCTCCAAGTTGGCATC
Organism: Chlorocebus sabaeus; assembly: GCF_047675955.1. Taxonomy (NCBI): domain Eukaryota; kingdom Metazoa; phylum Chordata; class Mammalia; order Primates; family Cercopithecidae; genus Chlorocebus; species Chlorocebus sabaeus. The sequence goes on along the minus strand of NC_132911.1, from coordinate 24,463,538 downwards.
CATTCTGGCCATGGAGTCAGCAGCCTCATCAGTTTTCAGAGGCAGCAAATGCAGAGATTCTAGGCATAGCATCTGAGTCCAGTGTCTGTACCCAGCAATGGTGGTACTAGTATCTCCCTCCAGCAGTTCCACGTTGTGATATGGGGATTGTTCCTGGCTGTTGGCCCTTAAGTCTGAGTCTCTTGTCCTCCTAGGAATCTTGCCAGCTATCTAATGTCTTACAAATACCATATATGCATAAATGATCAGATTAGGACTTTGCTTGTTTTCAACGAGAACCTCAAATAGTTCTGCCACGTTGAGTCTGAGAAAAGTATTAGACATATAAGGAGAGATATAACCTGGCAATGGAAATAATGAATCTGTTGTTTAGTGGACAGGTCATAGGTGGAGTTATATATCTGAGAGACACTAGCATAGAGTGGTATTTTAAGTCATACTGAGAGTACTGAAGGGGAGATTTCTCAGAGAGAAGTGGACCCACCCTGGGGCGCTACTACACAAGGAGCTCCAACAGGAAAGCTAAAGCCAATGAAAGGACTGTGAGAAAGTTATGGTGAGACAGAAGGGCTGTCTGTAGGGTGAGTTCTCAGGAAAGTCAAGTGAAATTATTTCAGGAAGGAGTGAATGGAGTTGGTCAAATTCAACCAAGAAGCACTGACTGATATTGCTGATAAGATTTTTAGTCATAGCATTAACAATTTCTTAGGCAATAAGTTAGAATATGGGTTTGGTGTTAGTCATACCTAGGTATGAGTTACAGCTTTATAATTTACAAACTATGCAATTTTTATCAGTCCCTATGAGACTGAGTGTTTGCATTTAAAAATGAAATAACACCCTCCACAAAACTTAATGATCTTAAAATCATAGGTTGAATTATATACCCCCCCGCCAAAAGATGTTTTAATATCCTAACCTCCAGTACTTGCAAATGTGACCTTATCTGAAAATAGGTCTTTGCAGATTTAATTGAGTTAAAATGAGGTCATTAGGGTAGGCCCTAATTCAATTTTGACTGACCTCCTTATCAGAAGAGGGTAATTTGGACACAGACACAAGGAGAATGCCATGTGAAGATACAGAGATGCACAGACACAGAGAGAAGATGACTATGTGAAGATGGGGGCAAAGATGAGAGTGATGGAGCCACAAGCCAAGGAATGCCTGGGGCCACCAGAAGCTGGGAGAGGCAAGGAAGGGTCCTCTCCTCAAAGCTTCAGAGGGTCCTCTCCTCAAAGCTTCAGAGATCTTTGAGTAATTTGGACCTTTAGGCTTCAGAAGTGTGAGAGAATAAATTACTCTTGTTTTCAGCCACCTAATTTGTAGTACTTTTCTTAGGCAGCCTGAGGAAACTAATACAGATTTTGGTACCAGGAAGTATGGTGGTGTTATAACAAAATCCCAAAAACGTGAAAGTGGTTTTGGAACTGGCTAATGGTTACAGATTGGAGTAATTTTGAAATAGTTCATAGCAGAAACTTAGATTGCCTTGAAGAATTGATGGTAGATATATAGACACTAAAAGCAATTTTTTGTGTGGGCTCAAAATGAAGAGAGGAAAGTTGTAGAGAAGCTTCTGTTGCCTGAGAGAATATATGTATTGCCATGAACAGAACATTGCTAGAAATAGAAATACTAAAGGACCTTCTGGTGAGGTCTCAGGTAGAAATAAGGAACATGATTGAACACTGGAGGAAACGTTATAAATTGGTGGAAAACTTGCCTGAATTATGTTCTGTCACTGGGTGGAAAGTAGAACTTGCAAGTAATGAACTTGGATATTGAGCTGAGGAGATTTCCATGCAATAGGACATTCATATCCTGTTAGTTCTGTTCTCAAAGAGCCCTGATTGGCAAAGCATTAAATGAGATTAAATGAAACAATGCGTGTAAGACACAGCACGGTTTCTGCACAGACTAAGAGCTCAACAAATAATAAAGTGAAGGTTAAGGGTGTGGCCTCCAACTTTCCAGAAAGGCTGCGGACAAATTAAACTGCAACTTGCACTCTCAGAAACAAAACAAACCAAAAATGGAAAACAAAACCAACCAAAAATGCAAAACAAAACAAAACAAAAATGCAAAACAAAACAAAAATTGCTGTAACATCTATTAATCATTCTTGTCAAGATCACAGAAATTTTTCTTCCTATTTGTCAATGGTGGAAAAATATAAATCTGAAATGTGATTAGAAACTTAGCAGCTCTGAGATATTTTACCTTATTTTATGTTTCTGAGGCAATATCAAAGCCCTTAGGATAAAAAACCTATTTAGACAATTAGGCTCCTGGTTTTTTTTTCCCCTGCAAATAATTTTGTTATTTAATGCCATACTGGAGTAAATTAGTCTTTTCTAAGCATTTTATAGCTTATAATATTGATAAAATCTAGGTATTAAGGTACATTTCCCAGGATATCTGCTATCATGAATGTATTTAGTGTTCCCTGAAGTTCTAGCCAATTCAGTAACCCAAGTAACATAAATGAGAACTTTAAAATTTTCAGGGGAAGAGATAAAAATATTACTTGCAGATAATATAATTATCCTTTTAGATCTAGTATAATCCCATTAAAATGCCAAGGGAAATTTACAAAGACTTTGAGAAAACCTAACATGTAGTTCTCAAGGTCATCTCGTAGACTAAACAGATGAGAAAATGGAAGTAATAGGTGCGTGTGTGTAGAGTGTGCCTTATCAGATATTAAAATGTATTATGAGAACACAGTACATTAAAATAATGTGATACATTAAAGTAACATAATGTGATAATGATAGGGAGATACAGCTTTAACAAAATAAAGCCAAGAAATAGATCTTAGTGCATATCACATTAAGTATATCATAAAGGTAGAATTACAAATCAGTAGAGAAAGGAATGTTCCGTTCATTCCAATTAACATTTTTAAGCAACTTTCTGGTGTCTGACACTGGAAGATACAACTAAGAATATAAGTCCTATGATCTCAAAAAGTTTAGTCTTTATGGGAGACAGATAAATAAAGATAAACTTAGAAAATGTAAATCACCTGAGCTATGGCATCATTACAGAGAAGGCACAAACTTGATGCAGGCTGAAGAGTTAAGTTCAGTTTCTTTGTGGAAGTGATGTCTGAGTTGGATTCTGAAGGGCAAGTAGGAGGTAAGCAGGGGAAAGGATTCTGAAGGGCGTTTTGAAATAAGCTAGCAGAAGGTGTGAAGGCCTCAGGTCTGGGGAGGGCAGAGCACATTTGCGGAGCCAGAAGTGCTCAATCTGGTCCTTGTCAGTTGGGGAAGGTTGTGAATGCAGGCTGGGAGACACAGGCAACACCAAAGTTAAGGAGATCTTAACTTTTGGTTGCTAAAGAGATCTTAAAGAAGACCTAGACACCTATTTGACATAGTAAAAACCACTGGAAAATGTGAAGATGACTTCTAGGATTCCGACTTGGGCCACTGGAGAATGGTGAGAAGTATGTTTGCAGAGCCAGTAGGAGGTGATGAATTAACTTGGGTACATGTTAAACATGTAATGAATATTTGTGTCTTTTATGAAATAAGCATCGCTGGCTAACTAGTTGAATTTATTGAAGGCTTATAACAAATACAAAAATGGAATCCTCATGGATTAGAAACAAAGCTTAAAAAAAACCCTAGAAAAGACGCAACATGCATTGGTAACATTTCTTAGTTTTGGATGATAACCTATTCAATTACCTTTGTATTTTCCTTTATATATTTGCCAAATTTTCTAGAGAACATGTAGCACTTACACCTTTAGGGAAAACCTAAGACATGAAAAACCTTGCTTGCAATTTCCTATTAATAACAACACACTGAAATCTGAAGGATGGTATCTGAATGTAGTGACATGCTCTTAAGTATCTGCAAATATAATAGGGGATAGGCTTAATATTGGGAACTGGAAGTATGGATTTTTAGGAGACAGATTCACTCATAGATTCTCTAAATACATAATTGTGTGGACACTCTCAAGACACTGGTGATATGACAGAGCCAAACTTCCAAAGCCCCTGCTCTGTGGGGCTTACGTACAATATCAGAGGCACATTCTAGCAGCAGAGTGGGACTTGGGTTACACTGCTGGGCAAGCTGAAATCTCAGAGCTGGCAGGGAACTCAGAAGTCTATTTTACAGATGAGGAAACAAAGACTCCGGTTGAGGGACTTCTTCCTCACATCATTAATTGTCACAAGGGCAGGACTGGAATTCAGGTTTCCTTTTTTCTGAAATTCATAGAATGAGGTTTGTGTGTCACAGAAGGGCCCCTGTAGTCCTGGCTTCGAAGTAAAAGGTCGTATCCTGGCTGGGCGTGGTGGTTCACACTTGTAATCCCAACACTTGGGAGGCTGGAGTGGGGGCGGAGGTGGGAACCACTTGAGCCCAGATGTTCAAGACGATCCTGGGCAACATATTTGAGACCTTGTTTCTGTTAAAAAAAAAAAAAATACAGAACTTAGCCCGGCATGGTGGTGCACCTGCAGTCCCAGTTATCCTTGGGAGACTGAGGTGAGAGGATGGCTTGAGCCCGGGAGCTTGAGGCTGTGGTGAGCTATAATTGCACCTGTACACTCCAGCATGGGCAACAGTGAGAACCTGTATTTTTTTGTTTTAAAAAATATATTCTTGCTATTAGAAGATGCTGTTCATTTTCATTCATTCAGCAAACACTCACCAGATTCTTCTATGTACAAGGCCCCATGTTGAGAATACAACTGTAATTAAGACAGACTGTTTCTATTCTTTTGGAGTTTACATTTTGTCAGGGGAGAGATAATAAAAAAACTAATTGCAAGGGCTTCTCGTTTTTTTAGGTAGGAATGTTCTAAATGTTCTATAAAGTCACCCGGAACACTAAATTAGCAAACACAGAGCCATTGCTCTTAGGAGAAACAGAGTTAGGTTACTGTGAGCCTCTGCTCACATTTTTGTCAGCTAATCCATATTTAACCTTGTTTTATGTGTGTTTCTGTTGAAAGACACCTTGTTTAATGTAGTTGATTCATTAACATGAACTCAGGGCTAACAGCACATCACTCATGCCTGAACGAAATTTGCCTAACACATTTTCTCTGTAAGGCACATCTCAGCCTTTTTGTACTTAGAAACACTAGATAGCACTTTAATACTTGGGGACCATTTTTTAACAGTGAAATCACCAAAAAAGGCACAAAAATGTGAAAAATGTGGCAGTAAATAGATCACAAAAAGAATACTTACAGTATGAGAGTAGAAACAAGAAGGCAGAATGCCACCATGTTGGACCTCAGCTGGTCCGACATGTGCATCGGACAACTCAAAATTTTTGCCACTCTGTGCATGTCTATGAATGACCATGAAAGCGCCATAAATATTGATGTAGAGGTTACAACTAAATTTTAGTGAGTTGGCAAATTTGCAGACGTGAAATCCTTGAATTAAGGCACCAACCTGCATCAGACATTGACTGTATGTTATTGTTTCTATGCCATTGCAATCGTACTGACAATTACAATGATGTAATATCCTTTCACAGGGAGTCTGGAGGTCAGAGAAGGTTTTCTGAGAAACAGACATTAAAGCTGAAATCTTAAGGGCAAGTTGGTGTTAGCTGGGTTGACTGGGGAAGAGGACGGTCTATTTCAGGCAGAGCAAACAGCATGTGCAAAGGTCTGAGATGGGAACGAGCATTGCATATTTCTAGGGCCTGAATGAAGTTCCTTGTAGCTGAACTGCCCAGACTCACGGGGAGGGAGGGACCAGATTATGCAGGAACCTGTGACTCCAGTAAAGGATTAAAAAAGAAATTGAGAGAGGGTCTTACTCCATCACCCAGGCTAGAGTATAGTGTCCCAATCATGGCTCGCTGAAGCTTCTACCTCCCCAGCTCAGTTGATCCTCACATTTTGGCCTCCCAAGTAGCTGGGACTGCAGGCATGTGTCACCATGCCCACCTAATTTTTGTATTTTTTGTAGAGATGGGGTTTCATAATGTTGCTCAGGCTGGTCTTGAACTCCTAGGCTCAAGTGATACACCTGCCTTGGCCTCCCAAAGGCTAGGACAGTAAAGGATTTTGATGTTTATTCTAAGAGTGATGGGAAGCCAGGCTAAGAGATGGTATATATTTGTATTTTAAAAGGGTCATTCCCTCTGGTTGAGTGTAAAGAAAGGTCTAGATGGGGTTGAGAGGATGTGGGGAGAGCAGTTGAAAGCTTATTTCAATTGCTGAGCAGAGACAGTACTAAGGTTAGGCTAAAGGCAGGGTGTGAGGGAAAAGTGGCGTTAGGATCAGAGTTGGGTTTCTGGTGTGTGCAACTGCATAGATGAGGGTGCTGTTTCCAGAAGTCAGGAACACTTGGAAGAAAGTGAGTTTTGAGGGAATGAACTCAATTTTGTTTTGTGGTTAAATTGCCTATGAGATATTGTGGTAGGTGAAGAAATGTGCCACTGAGTTTCCCCTTCAAGGAAGGACTTGCTATCCAGCCCAGGGGAAGGCAGGCTGCAGATAGCCATCAGCTGTCAGCAACTTCAGGGTCTGCCTGAGTGGCAGAATTGCCTCCTTAGAGGGCGTGCCCCTCTTGGAGCAGCTCACATCTGGTGAATGAGTAAGGTGGGACACTCTGTGGGCAATATTGGCTCCAGAGCTCCCTGCTTGGGGTTCAAGGGGAAACTGAAGGATGTTCAACTTCTTCCTTGGACAGGTTCATAAAGGAAACATCTTATTATCCACACTGCAGGTCAGTGTGTGCTCTGCAGGCTCTGGCCTGCATCAGATAGCCAAGTGGAGACCTCAAGTCGGACACACGGGTGTGATCTAAAGATGCATGTTCACAAATGGTCAATATGCAGGTGGTGAATGAAGATATGAGAGTGGCTGATTTTGTGTAGAAGAAAGAATGAAAAGGAGAAGCAGCCTAGGAATGAATCTTGGGAAACTCCAACCTTTGAATGTGAAACAGGGAAGGATAAACTAAAAGACTGTTCAGAAAGGTGGGAGAATACCCAGGAGGAGACCCTACCATGAAAGACAAGAGAACTAAATAGTTAGAACTCCAGAGAGCGCTGCTGAGAGGCTAGGGAGGCCCAGGTCAAAAGCATACCTTGCAGAAGTCATTGGCAACTTAGCTCAGTGGTTGGGTGGGCTGTTGAGGGGAGATGCAAGGTTTCAGTGGGTTGTGGAATGAGTGAGAAATTAAGAAATAGAGACAGTGAGTGTAGACAATTCCTTTTAGAAATGTGACTGAGAAAAGGACAGAAGACATAGGGTAAGCCTAGAGATTTTTAAAAAATTCGACATATATTTTTTTTAAATTTAAATTTAATTTTTTTTATTTTTAATTCTTGTGGGTACATAGTAGGTGTGTATATTTATGGGGTACACGTGATGTTCTGATATAGGCATGCAATGTGTAATAATCACATCATGGAGAATGGGGTATCAATTCCCTTAAGCATTTACCCTTGTGTTACAAACAATCCAATTACACTCTTTTAGTTATTAAAAAAATGTACAGGTAAGGCATTATTGACTATAGTCATCTTGTGTTATCAAATAGTAGGTCTTATTCATTCTAATTTTTTTGTATGAATTAAGTATGTTTGAATGACCATGGGGGAACCGAGCAAAGATGATGAGTTAGAAGACACAGAAGAGAGAAGAGATTATTGACAGGAGATGATTCTTGAGGAAGTGGGCTACAGAACACAGAGAGATTGGACCAAAACTAGGAAGAAGGGAGCTGGCTTTCACAGGAATTGAAGAAAGGAGAGAAGATACAGATAGGTTGTAGGTTTGAAAGCAGGTGCTGGAAAGTTGAGGGCTCCTCTCTGGCAGCTTCAGATTTCTCTGTGGGGTTGGAAGTGAGGTCATCTTTGGTGAGAGGGCTTTTTAGGGTGGTGGTGAGGCAGGGAACCTAAGGCCAATTCACGTTGACTTCCTAGAACTAAATAAAAAAAAAAAAAACAACTTTCCATGCCCAAGTAACAAAAAGACCATAGGCTACACCCTTTGCAACACCCCCATCCCCCTTTCTCTGCGTGGTAGATGAAAAATTGAAAGTACCTCTGATTGGTTCCCTCCTGTGACCAATCAGAGTGGTCACAGGCCAAGTCTTCATTTGCATAGGAGTGTAACTTTGTATTAATAACTTCACTTCAGCCTCTAATTGGTCCCCTCCCACAACCAACCAGTATGGTCATGGGCCACTACATCATTTACATAGGGTGTACACCAAGTAACCAATGGGAAACGTCCAGAGAATATTTCAACCCCGGAAAATTCTGTAATGGGGCTCTTGAGCTGCTTATTTGAGCCCACTCCCACCCTGTGGAGTGTACTTTTGTTTCAATAAATCTGTGCTTTTCTTTCATTTCTTTGTGTTTGTGTTTCATTCAATTTGTTGTTCAAAACCTCAAGAACCTGGACACCCTCCACCAGTAACAGAGCTTTAGATGAAGAGAATGGAAAAGGTTTAATACAGTCACCAAGGAGCATGGAAAAATTAATTGACTAAAGAAATTCGGTAGTAGGAATATAGAACTATGTTGTGAACTCGGCTGAATTCTGAATGTAGACTTGTTAGCCCACTGAAGTGTCTTTTGGGCATTTTTTTTTTTTTTTAAATTTATTTATTATTATTAAACTTCAAGTTGTAGGGTACATGTGCACAACGTGCAGGTTTGCTACATATGTATACTTGTGCCATGTTGGTGTGCTGCACCCATCAACTCGTCATTTACATCAGGTATAACTCCCAATGCAATCCCTCCCCCCTCCCCCCTCCCCATGATAGGCCCCGGTGTGTGATGTTCCCCTTCCCGAGTCCAAGTGATCTCATTGTTCAGTTCCCACCTACGAGTGAGAACATGCGGTGTTTGGTTTTCTGTTCTTGTGATAGTTTGCTGAGAATGATGGTTTCCAGCTGCATCCATGTCCCTACAAAGGACACACACTCATCCTTTTTTATGGCTGCATAGTATTCCATGGTGTATATGTGCCACATTTTCTTAATCCAATCTGTCACTGATGGACATTTGGGTTGATTCCAAGTCTTTGCTATTGTGAATAGTGCTGCAATAAACATACGTGTGCATGTGTCCTTATAGCAGCATAATTTATAATCCTTTGGGTATATACCCAGTAATGGGATGGCTGGGTCATATGGTACATCTAGTTCTAGATCCTTGAGGAATCGCCATACTGTTTTCCATAATGGTTGAACTAGTTTACAATCCCACCAACAGTATAAAAGTGTTCCTATTTCTCCACATCCTCTCCAGCACCTGTTGTTTCCTGACTTTTGAATGATCGCCATTCTAACTGGTGTGAGATGGTATCTCATTGTGGTTTTGATTTGCATTTCTCTGATGGCCAGTGATGATGAGCATTTTTTCATGTGTCTGTTGGCTGTATGAATGTCTTCTTTTGAGAAATGTCTGTTCATATCCTTTGCCCACTTTTGGATGGGGTTGTTTGTTTTTTTCTTGTAAATTTGTTTGAGTTCTTTGTAGGTTCTGGATATTAGCCCTTTGTCAGATGAGTAGATTGCAAAAATTTTCTCCCATTCTGTAGGTTGCCTGCTCACTCTGATGGTAGTTTCTTTTGCTGTGCAGAAGCTCTTTAGTTTGATGAGATCCCATTTGTCAATTTTGGCTTTTGTTGCCGTTGCTTTTGGTGTTTTAGACATGAAGTCTTTGCCCATGCCTATGTCCTGAATGGTACTACCTAGGTTTTCCTCTAGGATTTTTATGGTATTAGGTCTAACATTTAAGTCTCTAATCCATCTTGAATTAATTTTCATATAAGGGGTAAGGAAAGGATCCAGTTTCAGCTTTCTACTTATGGCTAGCCAGTTTTCCCAGCACCATTTATTAAATAGGGAATCCTTTCCCCATTTCTTGTTTCTCTCAGGTTTGTCAAAGATCAGATGGCTGTAGATGTGTGGTATTATTTCTGAGGACTCTGTTCTGTTCCATTGGTCTATATCTCTGTTTTGGTACCAGTACCATGCTGTTTTGGTTACTGTAGCCTTGTAGTATAGTTTGAAGTCAGGTAGCGTGATGCCTCCAGCTTTGTTCTTTTGACTTAGGATTGTCTTGGAGATGCGGGGTCTTTTTTGGTTCCATATGAACTTTAAAGCAGTTTTTTCCAATTCTGTGAAGAAGCTCATTGGTAGCTTGATGGGGATGGCATTGAATCTGTAAATTACCTTGGGCAGTATGGCCATTTTCACGATATTGATTCTTCCTATCCATGAGCATGGTATGTTCTTCCATTTGTTTGTGTCCTCTTTGATTTCACTGAGCAGTGGTTTGTAGTTCTCCCTGAAGAGGTCCTTTACATCCCTTGTAAGTTGGATTCCTAGGTATTTTATTCTCTTTGAAGCAATTGTGAGTGGAAGTTCATTCCTGATTTGGCTCTCTGTTTGACTGTCACTGGTGTATAAGAATGCTTGTGATTTTTGCACATTAATTTTGTATCCTGAGACTTTGCTGAAGTTGCTGATCAGCTTAAGGAGATTTTGGGCTGAGACAATGGGGTTTTCTAAATATACAATCATGTCGTCTGCAAACAGGGACAATTTGACTTCTTCTTTTCCTGACTGAATCCCCTTGATTTCTTTCTCTTGCCTGATTGCCCTAGCCAGAACTTCCAACACTATGTTGAATAGGAGTGGTGAGAGAGGGCATCCCTGTCTTGTGCCAGTTTTCAAAGGGAATTTTTCCAGTTTTTGCCCATTCAGTATGATATTGGCTGTGGGTTTGTCATAAATAGCTCTTATGATTTTGAGGTACGTTCCATCAATACCGAATTTATTGAGTGTTTTTAGCATGAAGGGCTGTTGAATTTTGTCAAAAGCCTTTTCTGCATCTATTGAGATAATGATGTGGTTCTTGTCTTTGGTTCTGTTTATATGCTGGATTATGTTTATTGATTTGCGAATGTTGAACCAGCCTTGCATCCCAGGGATGAAGCCCACTTGATCATGGTGGATAAGCTTTTTGATGTGCTGCTGAATCCGGTTTGCCAGTATTTTATTGAGGATTTTTGCATCAATGTTCATCAGGGATATTGGTCTAAAATTCTCTTTTTTTGTTGTGTCTCTGCCAGGCTTTGGTATCAGGATGATGTTGGCCTCATAAAATGAGTTAGGGAGGATTCCCTCTTTTTCTATTGATTGGAATAGTTTCAGAAGGAATGGTACCAGCTCCTCCTTGTACCTCTGGTAGAATTCAGCTGTGAATCCATCTGGTCCTGGACTTTTTTTGGTTGGTAGGCTATTAATTATTGCCTCAATTTCAGAGCCTACTATTGGTCTATTCAGGGATTCAACTTCTTCCTGGTTTAGTCTTGGAAGAGTGTAAGTGTCCAGGAAATTATCCATTTCTTCTAGATTTTCCAGTTTATTTGCGTAGAGGTGTTTATAGTATTCTCTGATGGTAGTTTGTATTTCTGTGGGGTCGCTGGTGATATCCCCTTTATCATTTTTAATTGCGTCGATTTGATTCTTCTCTCTTTTCTTCTTTATTAGTCTTGCTAGTGGTCTGTCAATTTTGTTGATCTTTTCAAAAAACCAACTCCTGGATTCATTGATTTTTTGGAGGGTTTTTTGTGTCTCTATCTCCTTCAGTTCTGCTCTGATCTTAGTTATTTCTTGCCTTCTGCTAGCTTTCGAATGTGTTTGCTCTTGCTTTTCTAGTTCTTTTAATTGCGATGTTAGAGTGTCAATTTTAGATCTTTCCTGCTTTCTCTTGTGGGCATTTAGTGCTATAAATTTCCCTCTACACACTGCTTTAAATGTGTCCCAGAGATTCTGGTATGTTGTATCTTTGTTCTCATTGGTTTCAAAGAACATCTTTATTTCTGCCTTCATTTCGTTATGTACCCAGTAGTCATTCAGGAGCAGGTTGTTCAGTTTCCATGTAGTTGAGCGGTTTTGATTGAGTTTCTTAGTCCTGAGTTCTAATTTGATTGCACTGTGGTCTGAGAGACAGTTTGTTATAATTTCTGTTCTTGTACATTTGCTGAGGAGTGCTTTACTTCCAATTACGTGGTCGATTTTGGAGTAAGTATGATGTGGTGCTGAGAAGAATGTATATTCTGTTGATTTGGGGTGGAGAGTTCTATAGATGTCTATTAGGTCTGCTTGCTGCAGAGATGAGTTCAATTCCTGGATATCCTTGTTAACTTTCTGTCTCGTTGATCTGTCTAATGTTGACAGTGGAGTGTTGAAGTCTCCCATTATTATTGTATGGGAGACTAAGTCTCTTTGTAAGTCTCTAAGGACTTGCTTTATGAATCTGGGTGCTCCTGTATTGGGTGCATATATATTTAGGATAGTTAGCTCTTCCTGTTGAATTGATCCCTTTACCATTATGTAATGGCCTTCTTTGTCTCTTTTGATCTTTGATGGTGTAAAGTCTGTTTTATCAGAGACTAGTATTGAAACCCCCGCTTTTTTGTGTTCTCCATTTGCTTGGTAAATCTTCCTCCATCCCTTTATTTTGAGCCTATGTATGTCTCTGCGTGTGAGATGGGTCTCCTGAATACAGCAGACTGATGGATCTTGACTCTTTATCCAGTTTGCCAGTCTGTGTCTTTTAATTGGAGCATTTAGTCCATTTACATTTAAGGTTAAGATTGTTATGTGTGAACTTGATCCTGCCATTATGATATTAACTGGTTATTTTGCTCGTTAGTTGATGCAGTTTCTTCCTAGCCTCGATGGTCTTTACATTTTGGCATGTTTTTGCAATGGCTGGTACCGGTTGTTCCTTTCCATGTTTAGTGCTTCCTTCATCTTAAGAGCACATGTTCTAAAATACCACCATTTCCCCACACCATTGGTGTGTGACGGGAACACAGAAAACTGACAAGAAAATGCTGTGCCACAGAAGAAGTCAATATTCTAAACACATAAAACTATGAATTCAAATTTCATCCTAGATTTCCCTACTTCTTAGTCTTCAGGTATTTCTGTGACAAGTTGTTAATATAAATATGTTATTTGTCAAGTAATTTGCAGTATATAAAAATGTTGACATTAACTTTCTCATTTAATCCTCTAACATCCTTCTAAGGTGGATAATATTATTTGCCACTTGAAGAAAACAAGTGTTTGCAAGTTTATGGGAATGATCCAAGGTCAAACTATTGGTAAAAGTCAAGACAAAGATATGCACTCTGGTCTTCTCCATTCAGAGTCTATGATCCTTCACTGGCTCGCATTCCTGGATCTCAGAAATGTACTAGATTTGGGCTCATTTTTGCTGATGAGTTTAATTAGCCAAGGATAAATAATTTCTTTTCTGGTTTGTTTCATTTAATATTTCCCCCTGAGTTTGAGTTTGTGATCCATTATGATAAATTCTTTTTCCTTTGTATTCTTAGCAATGGCAAGCTTGGAATAATAAAGGAAGCAATTGACTTAAAATAGTAAATAAGCCCCTTTTCCATGAAGTTGTTCTTGTCTGTGCTTTGCCTGAGTTATGGCTACGTTAATGTGGTAACTGGCATCACTTCAACAGCTGTAATATCTCTTCAATTACAGCTGCCTGAAAATTACTTAAAGTTTCAAATGCTTGATGCATCAAGATAGGGCTGTGGGGAGGACAGATCAGTCATGTGAAGCTTGTCTTTGCAGGGAAGAGACATTTCCTTAATTTCCTTGTGCCGATGAAGCTTCGAGAACAGTTGAGGTTACTCTAAGGGCAACAAAGAAAGATAAACAGAAGGTCTTAAAACTGATAACTTGGAGCAAATTATGTATTTTTAAAATAGATTTTTAAGTTATTAAGTTGAAAATGACAATTACAAAACACAATAATTCATTCTTTTGTGAACACACATTTATTGAGCATTTGTTATAGGCCAGCTACCATGCTTGACATTGGAAGTGAAAAGGGAAATAAGGCACCTTCCTCATTATCAAGTATATGGGGTCTTCTAGTGGGCAAGATGGACCTATATGCAGATAATCAAAACATTAGTGCACAGATAAGACTTAGCTGCCAGTAAGTATCTGTTCCATCATATCCCTCTATATGCAATCTTAGAAGAGTATATGTATTAAATGAAAACACTTAAAATTGGTTTCTTCTGGGTGTGATTGGGTGATATCACTATTTTAGAGAAATCTTTAGTTAAATAATATATTTCAATCATATAAGAACATAGGACAAATACTATATGATTCCACTTACATGAGGTACCTAGAGTAGTCAAATTCAGAGGCAGAAAGAATGGTGGTTGCCAGGGGTTTCTGGGAGAAGAAAGGAATAGGGAGTTGTTATTTAATAGCACAGTTTCAGTTTTACAAGATGAAAAGTGTTCTGGGGATGATGATGGAACTACAACGATGTGAATGTACTTAATGTCACTGAACTGTATACTTGAAAACAGATAAAATAACACATTTTATGCTGTGCGTATTTTACCACAATAAAAATAATACAAATGAAATAGAAATTAAAAGAGATTACCATGTTCCAACCATGGATATATGTGTTTTGTCATATGTTTTTTAGATTTCTCTCATTTTAAAGAAAAAAACCGCTATAATACAGCGAATACCTCCCTTCTCTCTGCCTCAGACTTTTCTCCTCTTTTTCTTTCTTATCAGGTACAGGTACTATCCTAAAGTTTGGGTGCATTATTTCTATGCATTTAAAAATACTTTTACTACAGTCAATGTCCTCATTCCAAAGACGACTAGAAACACATCTGTAGTTGTATGCAAACTGTGGAAAAGTGTGAGGTGTCTCAACACAATGATGGCAGAGAGGACTTAGAACAGGATTTGGGCTTGCAGTAGGTGATTCTTTGGAGGGTTTAAGGAAACAGGGTTTTACTCTGCATTGATGATTTCAGGAAGTAGGATAATTCTGTGATTACATATCTTAACAAATCTCAAGCCTACAGCTACACTAAAGTGATCGTTTAAGAAGCAACAGTCACGCATTAGCTAGGATAGAGGGTTATTTGGTCATTTTTGTGGTGCGTATTTTTGTTAGCATTCAAATAAAATGATGGCGTGGTTATATTTTTGTTTTGTCCCATAATGGTCACAGAACGGCCTTGTCTGATGTTGATGCTCTTTGAAGTTGTTTACTGTCAACAGGAGGATACTAAGGCCTAGCTGTGAGTGCCAGGCTCCTGGATATCAGCAGCTATATTTTCTTTGTTGCTACGTATATATTTCTTCATAAGGAATATACATTATTATTTTGTGGGTCTTAGTTTGAACGGATTATAATATGCTGTAGCATTTTTTTACTCCATAGTGTGAGATTAGCTTAGGTTGATAATAGAAGATCTAATCCATGTCTTTTGTTTGTTTTGTGGGTGGAGTTTGAGACAAAGCCTCACTCTCTTGCCCAGGCTGGAGTGCAATGGCGTGATCTCGGCTCACTGAAGCCTCTGCCTCCCAGGTTCCAGTGATTCTCATGCTTCAGCCTCCTGAGTAGCTAGGATTACAGGTGCCCACCACCACACCTGGCTACTTTTTGTATTTTTAGTGGAGACGGGTTTTCACCATTTTGGCCAGGCTGGTCTCAAACTCCTGACCTCAGGTGATCCACCCACCTCAACTACCCAAGGTGCTGGGATTACGGGCATGAGCCAATGTACCCAGCCTAGTCCATGCCTTTTATATGCTGTTTTGTGTTCAACTGAAGGATGGTTAGGTTGCTTCTATGTTTTCTTGTTAAAAATTGTGCTGATACACCTTGCGTACAAATATAAGTTTCTCTATACCATTTTTCCAAAGAGAGCAACCAGGTGCCAGAAAGTAATAAAATGCTCAACAGTGTTGAAAGACTAGACACCAGCTTGAACTGGCTCCCAGGGGCAAAATCTGGGACAATTTTAGGCATAAAATAATAAAAATAATGGGTTATAATCCATAGAATAGAATACAAGTTCATGCTACTTGAAATAATTGAATATTATCAAATACTAACATGCATTGCAAATAGTTTCACATTGCTTGTGGTGCTTGCAATCACGTCATTCATTTTCACGTGGCCATTTTAATCACATTTTTCCTTTATTGCTGTATTTTTGTGACATAGCTAAGAAATCATTACCTATCCAAGAACATGTATTTTCCTATAAAAGTTTTAAATTTTTTTCTTTGCATGTAGATTTCTAATAAATGTAATTTGTTTTTTCTTATGATGTGAGGAACGGAACCTAATATCCTTTTCCACATGGGTAACCACTTGTTCCAGCACTGTGGAATGCCTTCACTATATTAAACAAAATTTTCAAGGCTCTTTATTCTGATTTACTGATATATTTATCTCTTAATTAACTGCTATATTAATTATAGCTATTAACTGATATATTTGTCTCTTAATTAATATAAAGCTTTAAATTAAGACTTGATATCTGGTTAGTCATCTGTCACTATTCTTCTTCTTCAATATTGTTGGATCTTTTTGGCCATCATCTTTCATACACATTTAAGTTTCCTGTTAAGTGAATTCTGTGAAACATCTTACTGGGATTTTGATTCAAATTGCATTGAATTTACAGATTTCAATAATCGTAATATCAAGTGTCTTCATTTTTAATCATGGATTATTTCTCCGTTCCTTTTGGTCTTATTATATTCTATACTTTTCACAAATATTTTATATATTATTAGATACATACCTAGATATTTATATTAGTTGGGAATTTTCTGGCTGCCTGAGAGAGAGACCTTTATTTCAGCATCTTTAAAATATTAGAGCTCAATCCCCTAAATAGAAGAAACCAGAGTTAGGTAGTTGCTGATATCTCACTGAATCCAAATGCTAAGGGTAAGGTCTCTGAATTTTCTCTTCTTTTCTGTCATGGTCCCCAAATGGTTTCTGGAACTTCCGCTGTAGAGTCTGATTCCAAGAGGCTAGAAGGAGGGAGTACAGAAGGACAAAAAGTGATTCCTGTCCAATGATGTTTGCTCACACCAAATTGGAAAATTTTACCTCCAATAGAGGCTGGAAGGTAGTTTTTCAGCTGGATATATTATCACTCTGAATAAAATCAGAATTCTCAGCTGGGCGTGGTGGCTCATGCCTGTAATCCTAGCACTTTGGAAGGCCGAGGTGGGTGGATCACTTAAGGTCAGGAGTTCAAGACCAGCCTGGCCAACATGGTGAAATCCCATCTCTACTAAAAAATACAAAAAAATTAGCCAGGTGTGGTGGCCTGTGCAATCCCAGCTACCTGGGAGGCTGAGGCAGGAGAATGGCTGGAACCCGAGAGGCAGAGGCCGCAGTGAGCTGAGATTGTGCCACCACATTCCAACCTGGGCAACGGAGGAGGACTGTATTTAAAAAAAAAAAAAAAAAAAAAAAAAATCAGAGTTCTCTTATTAAGAAAACAACAAGTAAATATGGGATGTACTAGCAGTTGCTGCTATAGGTTCTTTTAACTTTTGTTATTTAAAATATCTTTTTCAGATTAAAAACATCCATCATTGATTGGTATTCATAGGGATACCATCCTATTTCTATTCTTAAAATATATTTTACATGCAGAAAGACTTACCCTTTTTAGTATATTACTGTGAGTTTTGAGAAACACGTGGTCATTGTTTAGCTTGAGGTAAACATCAGACAGAGTGAGAAACAGACTATTATGAGGTCTGGTCAGAGAAGTAGGCAAGACCTCACTATTAGGGAGCATTTTAGGTAGTGTTAAAGAGGCTGGTTTTATAGTCCAAATGCAGTAGGAAGCCACTGGAGAGTTTTAAGCAGGGGAGTGATGTGATGTAATTGATTGTGGAAAACTTGTTTTGAGTTTTCTCTGGAGAATAGATTGTAAAGAATGCAGGGAAGAAAGGAGTCCAAGCAAGAAGCTCTTGCATATTCCAGGAAAGAGTTCACAGTCATTGAACAAGGGTGGAGGATCTGGAGAGGCAGCTCAGACAGATGCAGTGAATATATGGCAGTCAACATGATTTGCTCTTGAATTTTCATCTTCAACTATTTCTATTACTTGGATGTGATTCCCTCTGGAATCAGATGTTCAGAATAATCACTGTAATTTGTGAAATTCCTTGCATGCATACACTCTGCTAATTTGGCAAAGCTGTTATTTTTTCTAGTTTCCCCTCCATGAGCCCAAGTGTGATCTACAAGCTGCATGACTTAATTACTTTTCTGGATAATAGAAAAGAATGAAAAAAAATTCTACTTAATAAAACAATTTTAAACATGCTCATATAATCTGGCTTTTACATGAGGATTTAAAAGTGAGTTTTAAAAAGACTACTGGATGGAGAACTTTTCTCAGGAGTTTTGGGAAGGTCTTGCCCTCTTAAATCTCTTTCATAAATTGCTTAACTTTCATTAACAATATTCTTTAACATTTTTTAATGTTAGCTTTCCTGAGAAGAGTGGCATATTAAATCCCCAATACTGTGTTATACATTTCTTTATTAATTCACTTTGCCTTTTGAATCATTTCTGATTGGGTGTAGAAGTTGGTATTTCTAACAATCAGTTTCATTAATTTAAGCAGAATGAAAAGGGACAGAATCTATTTGAAATAAAGAGATGAACAAAGAAATGAATAGACTGCAAGAATTTCTCTAGTCCTGAGGCCCCCTGGCTGCCTGGTCTACAAAGGTTTTGGTAGAACTGCGACAAAAATGTATATCATAAAGCAGAGCTAGACTATGAAAGAAATAGGGAAACAATACCAGTAAAATATGAATAGAAAATGGAAAGCCATCACATTAATAAAAAAGAATATAACTTTGAACCATAAAAGACAGCATAAATACTGTATTTGAGTTATAAATTTGGGTCTGGACTTCCTGGAACCAATATTAAAAAAGAGTCCTAGCCAATTGCCTAGTTCTTGTTATGCACATATCAGAAATCCCAGTTTGAGCCTAAGAAGGGTTTAATGTAGAATTGAAGTTTGTCTGGGTCTACAGTGTACCTGCTGTGTGTCTCCCAGGTACCTCCTGGAAATACTTCTAAAAGAAGTATCATTTAAGGACAATGCATTCGTGGGCAGGAATCGGACATATCCATGTGTGTCGTGTCACCCAATAGTCTTCAGAGCAATTGCTCATGTTGGAGCCCTAGTGTGTAAATAAACATGACCCAGACATGAAATGTCATAGTTGAAAGTTGAGCTCCATAGCAGAATTTCCCAAAATGATATATCTTGGGACATTTTCCCACAGGATGTTAATATGTATTTTGAAAAACAAAATATGCATGTTAGACATATCTAAATAGGAGCATTTTTAGCAGCTGAGTCCTATAAACAGAGTCACATGAGCAGGCTTAAGGCAGATTTTAGTAACTGTTACTTCCAGCTGCTTATGCAAAACAGCTTTGCAAAATCTCTTCTCTCTACAGTAATTCTGGGTGTTCCCAGAGGGTTTCTGAACAGTTCTGGAGGGCTTCCCTGTGATGTCTGCTGGATACAGCTGCAGGTGCTTTTGATCATTACTGCTTCCGGGGTGCACCTCTGTCTGGCTCTGTTTCCATCTTCACACATGGCACAGCAGTCTCTTGCCAGGGAATATGGTCTCTTTTCAGGCCATACATTACTGTTACTCTTGCTAAATATTGCAGTACATCCAGGGCCTCACACTACACTGCTTCTGCTATTTCCTACTGGCGACAAGGTCTTCTGCTTGGAGCAACTATTAGTTCCACTATATCCTCTGGGTCTGCTGTCCTGAGAGGCATTGCCACCAATGTGGTAGAAATTTTAATAGGCTACGTTGGCTGCTTATCAGCGATGAAGTGGAGACAAATGACAACCGAAATGGTAGTACTTCAATATCTTACATAATTCAGGGTGCAACAGCCCTGTATTAATTGGAGTGAGAGGCCATTAGGTCTTAAAGGCTGGCATCTTGGCTCCACTTCCCACGTCAAAGACGTCAGAGTACCGGGCTTGGTGGTTTATGGCAGGCTCGGGTCCTTGTTCATTGTGGGCTGGGTAAACAGACTTAATCTGCAGTTTAGCTATTTCAGAAGAAGGGAAGAAGTAGAAAGCCTTGTTTAGGTCTCCAGTTAAGCCACATGCCTCAGGGCTCACCAGAAAAGCTCTGAGTTTTGTATATAAATTGCTTGTTCAGCTATTAAGGAAGTGGTACTTTGTTTGCCATTGGCCTATTGTCTTTTGTCTATTGTCCCTCCCCTTATAGAAAACTCGTGGATCCAGAACCCTATGTCAAATTTCTAGTATTAATACTAATTGCTAATATTAATACTACTTACTAATTACTGATATTACTAATATTAATGCTAATTATCAATGTATTATAAAGAAAAAATGCAAACCAAAATGGAATAAATACATTTTTCAAAAGTGTGTATTTGAGAAAACTGAGTCTGTAACAAACTCTAGTGACTCATGTTAAACTTACGTTAAACACACCAGTGTGGCTTACGTGTCAATGTAAAAGCCAAAACCATAAAAATATAAGAAAATGCAGATGAATATTTTTTACTAGGATGGAGAAAAATGTTGTCTGCCAAAACATAGTAAACAAATAAAAAAGGAAAAGATCAATAGCTTTGACCACACTTAAAAAAACAACAATCCTCTTTGTAAGTCAAAATGTACCAGAAGCAATGTTACTGAAAGGAAGGTTGAATAGTAAGTCAGATCACAGACTCTACATAATCTTATCTGTTTTCTTTTTGAAAATAAGAGTCGATGAAGTCAATGAAACATTTAGCTTTCAAAATGTAAAAGAGTACAAACTCTTTGATCTAGCAACTGCACTGCTGTGAATTGATTGTGCATATATATTTGTAATGTACAAATGTGTTTATTGATGTATTATACAATATGCTAATTGCTATTGTATGACAATAACAATAACAGGAAATAATTTTCTATCAAGAGTGGCTGTGTGTGATGTATTTTCTTACATCCATACAATGGAATAGGATGCAGCCACTAAAAAGAAAGAAGTAGCTTTTTATCTATCTATATGAAAAGATTTCAAGAATTGCTAGATGAAAACATGATCTATAGAAGTATGCTTGATTTTTTTTTTTAAAGATCCATGTATATTTGCAGCTTTTTCTTTTCCTGATATAATCAGAGAAACCATTGACAGAGGCTACTTTTGGGGAATAGGACTGGAATTTGGTGGAATGAAGATGTGTAACTTTCTGTTTAATTTTTTCACATGCCTATTTATTATCCTTATTTAAAAATATGAAATTTTATTTATTTTTTGAGATGGAGTCTTGCTCTGTCACCCAGGGTGGAGTGCAGTGGTATGATCTTGACTCACTGCAGCCTCTGCTTCCTGGGTTCAGCTGATTCTCCTGCCTCAGCCTGCTGAGTAGCTGGGATTACAGGCATGTGCCACCATAGCCAGCCAATTTTTGTATTTTTAGAAGAGACGGAGTTTCTTCATGTTGGCCAGGCTGGTCTTGAACTCTTGACCTCAGGTAATCTGCCTGCCTCAGCCTCCCAAAATGCTGGGATTGGGTGTGAACCACCGTGTCTGGCCAAAAATTGTATTTATTTTATAGAAAAGCATATACTTATATTTTAAAACCTCATGCCATGCACTATATTTTATCTGTCAATTTTAAAAAAAGAGCATATACCATAATCTGACAGCTCTGAGGCTAATCCTGTTATAAATTTGGGAAAATTATTTCTCAGAGTCTTATTTTACTCATTTGTAAAGTGGGAAAAATAATGTGTACTTCATAGAATATTTTGAAGATTGAATGAGATAATGGCATATAGAAACACTCAATAAGTATTTGCTATTATTATTAATGTAATTAGAAGTTATTCACTGGCTTTTAAATTATTCTTATTTGCATTGTATTATTGTGTGTTATTGCTCTAGGGATTAAAATACAATTCTTAGTTTTTCATATTCTACTCAGAGTTAATGTTGTACCAATTCCCATAAAATATATAAACCTTGCAATTTTAAGGTCTATTTATCCCCTTTGCCATGCCTTTATGCTATTGTTATTGCATGTATTGAATATGTATTATAAAAGCAACAAGGTGATATTTTCATCTTGTTTTAAAGAATCGTACGTATTTTTAAAAAATGAACAGGAAAATGATCTTTTCTTTTTTATCAGATATTTAAAGACTCTGATGCATTTTATTTTTCAGTGAAGATTCATAATTCCATCTGTTATCATTTGCTTTCTGACT
The DNA here is from genome assembly GCF_047675955.1 of Chlorocebus sabaeus. Classification (NCBI taxonomy): domain Eukaryota; kingdom Metazoa; phylum Chordata; class Mammalia; order Primates; family Cercopithecidae; genus Chlorocebus; species Chlorocebus sabaeus. The sequence continues at coordinate 24,441,391 of NC_132911.1, read as the reverse complement.
GAAGAACGTTCCTTAGCATTTCTTGTTGTGCAGGTCTACTTTATGGATCCTTATATATCCCATTTATTGTATATTTTCTTATACTGCAGAAATATTAATGTGTTTGATTATGGAGCCCTGAAGCAGATCCTGCTTGGGATATTATATTGTGTCACTTGGATAAATTCTACATAAACTCAGGAGCTGACTCAACAAGCTTTGGTGATAGTTTATGGCAGTGGAATTGGTAAAAGAAGAAGAAAGAAGGCAAAGATGATTCCCAGTTCTACTGCTTGGGCAATAAGGGCGAGTGGAGTGTCACTTAATGAGAGGAGTGACAAAATAGCCATTTTAATGGGGAACTGGAGGGAGAGGGGTTGCTGAGTTTAGTTTTGTACATGTGATAGTGGCACATCCGTGTCCAGGAAGTAGGTGGGTACACAGGTCTGGAGCCTAGAAGGGAGGTCTACATTAGAGATGTTCGGGCCTCTGTGCCATCACAGTGGATGATAATTGAAGCAACGAGATCACTCAGTTATTCAAAGATAATGTACATGACAAAAAGAATCAGACCTACAGTAAATCTTAGCATCAGCAGTTTCAATGGAGTAAAGGGGAAAAAGCAGATTTCAATCAGATGAGGAATGACTGGAAGGAGAAAATAAAATGGTGAGTGTAGATGGCTCATTTAGGAAGCCTGGTTGTGAAGAGAGAGAACCAGAGAGGTTTTAATTTACTTAGTTTGTCAACATGTATGAGACCTGAGTATGTTTCTCCCATGTTGATGGAAGAAACCATAGAGGGAGGGGCTTAAAGATATTTGATCAAGGACCATTCTTCAAAGCGGGAGTGAGACCTGGAGGACAGCAGATGGAGATGTGAACATTAGGGAAAAGGGCAACTCTGTAACAAAAACAGGAAGACAAGGGTCAAAATGGATGCAGGTGAGGGCATTCCTTCCTAACAGCTCCAATTTTTTCAGTGAAGTGGAAGATCAGTACTTAGAGTGGAGGGGATAGATGAGTTGCTTAGATGGTTTCATGAGAGCAGATAAGTTTTGAAATAGCCATTGCGGAGACTCAGAGCAATAGTTAATTGGGAAAATGGAAGGTCTTGTAGATGGAAATGAGGATCTGGTGAATCTGTAGTTACACCAGTCGACAACTCCTTCTTCCCACTTTGAAAATCGGAAGAGGAATCTGCCTGACATCATAAAGTCTCCGTCAATCCATATGTGTTTGCTACAGCAGGTTTCTCTCTTTTTCTCCTTGTGAGTTCTCAGCGTCCGGTGACATTCCGCAGACTCCCATAACCACTGAAGTATCGACATGAAATTTTCAGCCATTTGGCACTAAACTTTTCCTCTCGAATCTTCTCACATCAATGGCCATATGAATACAGCATTATAAAGATCTTAGCATAAACCTACCTGAGAGAAGAACACCTAAATGTTAGCTTTGGTGCATGATTTAAGCAAAGTCATTGCCCGAAAGAAAAATACTTTTCTACTCTAGGAGCAGTTCCCATGAGACTTGACAGCCAAAGCCCTGTGATCTCCCCAAAGGCTTCTCCCTGAGACTAAAAATGCTTCATTCAGGGTATTTCATGTGGGATATTTTTAGTAGCCATTGATTTCTTATAGAAACTATGCATCATGCTTCCCTGTTCTCCCTGTTCCTTTCATTCATGTGCTCTTGACAGCCTTTTTGCTGAACCTTACAAGGAAAAGAAATGTACCACAGGAGGCTCTGAAAGGACATGAATTTAGAGATCTATTTGAACTTTATGGGGACCCCAAAGCATTGTAAGGAAAGGTCTGAACTCGGAGCCTATTCCTAGACAACAGATGCCATCAGCTGGCAGATATCTTGGGGTCAATGGATTTTGCTTTGGGGCACAGGAAGGCAGAAGAGCAGAGATCTACAGCTGACAAGCTGACTGCCATTCATAAGGGATACCACAGAACAAAATTAGCCCACGTGCTAGTGGAGGAGTATGGAAAATCATCCTCACTTAGAGAAGCAAGGGGCTGTATCAGAGACCAAGTCTTGCTAATTGGTGAAAGTCTAGGTAGATGACAAGAGCAGAGCAGGAGAGATACCAGAGTCACTTCAGTTTCTTCATGCATTTATTCATTCATTCATGGAGGAAGTATCTGTGGAGTTAGCCCCAGAAAAGAGGTGTGCCTTAGAAACTGGCTAGGAGAGGACGGGGATTTTAAATGGAGGGAGTGAGAGGAACATGATGTAGAAGTAGAAAAGTGCAAATGTAACGTTAAGAATGGTGAATGGTTTCATTTAATGAGAATAAAATGAATTTTTTTTTTGAGATGGAGTCTTACTCTGTCACCCAGGCTGGAGTGCAGTGGTGTGATCTCAGCTCCCTGCAACCTCTGTCTCCTTGGTTCAAGCAATGATCCTGTCTCAGCCTCCCAAGTAGCTGGGATTACAGGTGTGTGCCACCATGCCAGCCTAACTTTTACATTTTTAGTAGAGATAGGGTTTCGCCATGTTGGCCATGCCGGTCTTGAACTCCTGACCTCAGACGATCCACCCGCCTCAGCCTCCGAAAGTGCTGGGATTACAGGTATGAACCACTGCAGCCGGCCAATAAAAAGAATTTGAAGAGAAGTTTGGATTAGATTGGGTAGAATCTTGAATGCTGGGATAAAGTCTCCCCTGCTTTCCATGGCATTCAACAGGAATTTTTATTCAGTTGGTGCAAAGGTAATTGTGGGTTTTGCCATTACTTTTAATATAATACAAAACAACCTGATACAAAGATCAATAGGAATGGACAAGGTGCACTGGAAAGGAGAGACTGAAGATAGACAGACCAGCTGGGCAAGCTTTGGAAAGCCCACCTGACAGAGGCTAAGGAGTCAGGGGAGCCATTGTGGGACTGGAGGAGAGGAGAACACAAAAGACATCAAGGAGTTATAAATGTGCTGACGGGATATGGTATGACAACAAATAGGATGTGATTGATAAGGGAGGAAAGGCTTGAGGTTACAAACCCAGGGATCTGTGAGGATGCTGGTATCTTGACTACCCAGACAGAAACAGTCCCCAATGATTGTCCCACATGTCACCCTTGTCAGAGCACTTAGAACTGCCTTCTTCTCTTTCTAGTTTCTTTTGTTTTATCTCTCTCTTTTTTTTATTTATTAGAAAGTATGCTTCATGTAATTGGAGAAATATGTCTTCATCAATATATCTGTTCCTCCTAAATCCTCAACAATCGGATAATTGGTGCTCAATAAATATGTGTTGAATAAATGCTGAATGGTGCCCTTTTATATAAATGGAAATAAAAATGATGGGAATAATAAGTAATCTAAGAAAATAATTTCACAAGTTATAATAAATGATTCGGCTTAGCTCTGCCAGTAACCAGTCATGTGGATTTAGAAATATCACATAGTGCCTATTCACAACAGCAAAGATTTGGAACCAACCCAAATGTCCATCAATGATAGACTCGATTAAGAAAATGTGGCACATATATACCATGGAATACTATGCAGTCATAAAAAAGGATGAGTTCATGCCCTCTGTAGGGACGTGGATGAAGCTGGAAACCATTATTCTGAGAAAACTATTGCAAGGACAGAAAAGAAAAACCAAACACAGCATGTTCTCACTCATTGTGGTGGGAATTGAACAATGAGAACACTTGGACACAGGAAGGGGAGCATCACACACCGGGGCCTGTCATGGGGTGGGGGTTGGGGAGAGGTATAGCATTAGGAGATATACCTAATGTAAATGACAAGTTAATGGGTTAAGCACACCAACATGGCACATGTATACATATGTAACAAGCCTGCACGTTGTGCACATGTACTCTGGAACTTAAAGTATAATAATAATAAAAATATCACATAGTGCCTCTTGTCTCAGTTTTCTGATCTAAATCAGGGATAATATTATTCTGCCCCCCCATTTTATGGTTTTGAACATAAAATCATACAATGGGTATGAAAGCACTTTGGAAAATGAAAAGTGGTGATTCAAATATAAGATTTAATCAGGGGAGGAGGCAGTGTTATTTGTAATGTGTTCTCTAAAGGTATTTTTTGGAATTGAATCATCTTTAGAAATTATTAAAAGCACTAAATTATTGTTTTCTTTCTTTTTCCTCCTTTAACATGATATTGTGACTAAGAGCACTTGTTGGATAAAGCTTTGATCTATGAGTCTGAAGAGGCTTGGAGTGGCTTCTCACCAATTAAATTTCCTCTAGACAAGCCCTGGGTAACTTTAAAATGAGCTAATGATAATAATACGAGGTACGGTTTTCTGGAAAGTCAATCTTACTTTTGTCCGAAAGAAGATTGGGCAGTAAATATGTCTCAGGAGGGAGATGAGGTCTCTACACAGTTCAAACTAAATACATAACAGTATTTCAGATGTCACAAGGTGACTGCATCTCCTAGAATATCGTTAATCAATGTTCTAGGATTTTGATAGAGAAAGCATCCTTTGCTCTCCTGGGGCTCTTGTGCTTTTTCCACTGAGAATTTCCTTTGGAAAAGTTGTCATCCTTCTTTCTGTATTTTATGAGAAGCTGCCTCTCTGCCTGAGCTGTTGGTTTGTAGGTCAGAGTTGAGTGGTCACATGGGAAAAGCTAGGAAGAAAAGGGTTTGGAGTAAGACTGCTAAGTTCACCGACCTCAACCAGACTGGGTGTGGGGGAAAAGAAAAAGCAATGTTCCTGGTTCTTGGTGCTGAGGGTGTTCTCTATGGGGAGGGCCAGGGCTGAGTTGCTTAGTGATCAGGTGACAGAGATCAGGAGGGAGAATGGGGATGACAGTGTTGGATCATATAATATGCAAGAGAAGGACCATTTAATACAAAACAAAACAAAAACCAAAAAAGTAGCTCATGCAAAATAGTTATCTTACTTTCACTTAAATTTTGTTTATTCACACCTACCCTTGAGGCTGCTGGTTGTCTTTCTGTGAAACTGCCCAGGATGGCTGTTTCCTTTGTCTTGATGTAGTGGAAATCACATGAGTTTGGAGTCAGATAAATTTGGGTCCAAATCCCAGCTCTGCCTCCTCACAGCTGTATGACCTTGGACACACTAACCCCAATGTACAATATGGGAAATGGCCTCCTCCTTAAGGATTTGGTGGAAGAATTAAAATGATATATTAAGTTGATGCAAAAGTAATTTTGGTTTTTGCCATTACTTTTGCACCAATCGAATAGCTTGCAGCTCATGCCTTTTATTCAATATATTCAGTGTCACTATCACTACTCTCTCCATCTCCCCTACTCCTGTTGCTTCTATGATCAGTTAGTCTATCACACTGATCATATCAACATTTTATGCTTCTGTTGTATCTCAACTATAGGAAGTATTGAAAGGGAAGGAAGAAGTTGGAGAAATTCGTAGTAGGAAATATCTCAAATCCACCACCTCTTCTCTCTGGGAGGTGGTCTTAATTTTTGAAAACATTAATACTAAGTCATCAACAACCCTTATGCTTAATAATAAATGAGACAATCAGTACTCTTATTAGGATGCTATCTTAGTCAGTTTGGGCTGCTATGACAGATTACCTTAAACTGGGTGGCTTATAAACAACAGATATTTCCCACAGTTCTAGAGGCTGGGAAGTCCAAGATCAAGACACTGGCAGATTCAGTGTCTGCTGGGGGGCTCATTTCCTGGTTCATAGATGAAATCTTCTTGTTGCATTCTCAGATGGTAGAAAGGGGTAGTTATCTCTTGGGTCTCTCTTATAAGGACACTAATTTTATTCATAAATGCTCCACCACTGTGACCTAATCACCTTCCAAAAGGCCCCACCTCTTAATAGCATGAGAGTTAGAAATTCAGTATATGAATTTTGCAGAAACATAAATATTCAGACCATAGAAAGTACAGGCTTTTCCAACCAAGGGAACAGTAGGGGGCTTTTCTGTGATTTACCTTAGCCTACTAGCTGTTGAAAAAATTCCCCATTGCATAATATTCTAGCAAAATTATTTATTGTCTACAACTTGATAGCACATTTTTACTCTAGAGAAGACATTACAAAATAGCAACTGGACATCATAGAGTATTTGCATTTTACGTGCAGGTTATTTACAAACTAGCTTATTTAATTCTTACACCTAATGCATAAGGTAGATAGATTATTCTCTTTGTGAGGAAATAGAGATTTAGAGACATTGAGTGTTTGTTCATGGACACATAAAGAAGAGAGAGCATTCATGTTTTCATCAAACGATTTCAAAACCCATACTCTGTTTAATAAGACAGTCAAATAAGTCTAACCTAAATAGAGCTGTTTTCTTTGAAACTTTTGGTTGTGTAGTTCAATTACAGCTGGAAAGATCACTTACACAGAATCACCTATATTCTAGTGCTACTGGAAAAATTGAGCCTCTGCAGTGTTCTGCTTTTATCTTGTTTTACTTTCATTAGGCTGGACTTACCTTTACCGTTTTACTTTTGATGCCATTGACCTGGCACACAAACCTAGGGCATGATGTCCCAGTTTCAGAGGCAAGAAGAAAAGAATATGCTTTATTTAAAAACTATATGCTATATCTGGAGTTTTTCTAATGAGCTTTAAGTACTCATGAAAGGCAGCTACATGGAATTTCAAATGATGACTTAGACACAGATATTTACCAAATAAACACATAAAGATTCCATAAGTTTGCAAACCATCTTCTTTCCAGGAAGATGTAGAGAAGACTTTGAAAAGGCACAGATGACTCAGTCAATATAAAAGCCTTAGACCTCTCTTTCTCAGTTCCACCAAGTCCTAACCTGAACTCAGTTAACAGAGTCTCTGTTGCTATCATCCTAGTTCAAACCACCACCTGGGCTCATAACTTTTATATTGTCAAGTATTCAGTTTTTCCATAACCCCTACGATCTAGCACATGTAATGTTTGAGTTACTAGACCAGAGGAAGCTTATTTTTCTTGCTTTAAGATCTTTTAGCCAGTAATATCCTCTGCTGAGGATTCTCTTCCTTTGACAATTACATCATTAGCTTGTTAGGTCTTAGCTTAGTTGTTATTTCTGCAGAGTGACTTCTCCAGCTTTCCCCTCTAAAGCAGCCATCGAATGACTCTCTATCTCATTTGCCTCGTACTTTTCCCCACACTATGTATTATAACCTATTATGTTATTGCTTACTTACAGAGTTATTATTTCTTTTTTTTTTTTTTTTTACTTTTGAAAATAGACTTTAATTCTTAATCTTCTCCGTGGGAGAAACAATCTTTTCAGACTTCTTTGTTCAGGATCTTCAGCACCACAAACAGTGCCACACACCTAGTGAATATTAAGTATTTGTTGAGTTCTTGATAGAGATCTTATTTGTATTGAGTTGAGAATGAAAGAAAGGAGATACATAGTCAGAAATATCTTTCAATATAAAAGATAAAAATGTGTGTATAATGTTATATGTTAATATAAATACATGAAACATAAATATGTGCAAAAAATACATGTATATTTCTATAATACATTAATCAGAATGGCTTTTTTAACAACGTAATCCAGATCATATTGCTCTTATTCCTAAAACCTTTCAAGACTTAAAAGGCCCTAAATGACTTGCTTTCCCATTTCAGGTGTATTATCTCCTATGATTTTCTCTCTTACATATTCTCTTTGAGCCATTTCTGGCCTTCACGCTGTTTCTCAAACATACGAGGTCCGTCATATTTTAGGGTATTTGTAATAATTCCTCATTCTGGCTGGAATGGTCATCCCTTAGATCTTCTTTAAGTATTTGCTTAAGTTTTACCTTTTATTTTTATTTTTGAGACAGAGCCTCGCTTTGTCACCCAGGCTGGAGTGTATTGACACACTCTCGGCTCACTGCAACCTCTGCCTCCCAGGTTCAAGTGATTCTCCTGTCTTAGCCTCCTGAGGAGCTGGGATTATAGGTGTACCACCACACCTGGATAATTTTTGTAGTTTTAGTAGAGACGGGGTTTTCCCATGTTGTCCAGGCTGGTCTTGAACTTCTGGCTTCAAGTGATCTGCCTGCCTCAGCCTCCCAAAGTGCTGGAATTACAGGCATGAGCCACACAATGAGGCCTGACCCTAAATGTTACCTTTTCAATGAGGTAATCCTATTTTTCCTGTTGGCAATTCCAATCTATTTCATTGCAGATCTTTTGCACTCCTAATCTTCCTTATTCTGCCCACTATTCCCTGATAGCATTTGTCAATCTCTAATACACTCTATATTTACTTACTTCTATATGCTTATATATTTTATTATTTATCTACTTTAAAATTGTATGTATTCTTTATTGTCTGTCTCCACTAGAATAAAACCTTGGGAGATGAGGAAAACATGGATTTTTGGCATTTTATTTCCCTCTTGCAGCAGAAGTTCCTCAAACGGTTTCTGCGATATAACAGGTTTTCAGTACTAGTTGCTTGTGGAGCAAGGAGGGCCAGTCCAAGTCTCAAACTGAAGAATTTGGAGCCTGATGTTTGAGGGCAGGAAGCATCTGGCCCAGGAGAAAGATGTAGGCTGGGAGGCTAGGATAGTCTTGCTTCTTCACTCTTTTCTGCCTGCTTTATATTCACTGGCAGGCAGTGAAATCTGATTAGATTATGCCCACCAGATTAATGGTGGGTCTGCCTTCCCTAGCCCACTGACTGAAATGTTAATCTCCTTTGGCAACATCCTCATAGACACACTTAGGGACAATACTTTGCATCCTTCAATCCAATCAAGTTGACTGAAGGCCTTCTAAACCTTTGGAATTTAAAAGTTTCATTAAGACCTCAGTTCCCTGATGGGTTCAATAAAATACATGATTTTGTGAATTGTTTGATTTTTTTCATTGTAAGGGAGAGAGATTCTCTTGTAAATTTCTATATTCTAAGTTCAAGTGGAGCCTTTATTGTGTTTATTTTAATGTAATTCTTGTTATGGTTAGGTTTGTCTATCATTTTTCTAGTTGTTTTCAATTTGTCCCATCTGTACTTTAAAAAAATAGCAATGTGTTACCCATAATCAGCAAAAAGAACTCAATAGAAACAGACAGAAATGATAGATGTAGGAATCAGTAAACAAAAACTTCTAGATAATGAATATAATTATGTTCAAGGATTTAAAGAAAAACATTCACACAATGAGGAATCTCAGTAGAAGTAAAAACAAACCACATAGGGATTTTCAGTTTTAGAATTAAAAAATACAATATCTGAAATAAAAATTTCACTGATGGGCTTATCAGAAGATTAGCCTTTATAAAGAAATTCCAGTGATCGTGAAGATAAGACAGAACTTGAAGCACTGAGGGAAAAACAATATAAATTAAAGTGAACTGAACCAACATCAAGTGAGACAACATTAGGTGTCATAACATATGTAGAATTGTATCTCAGAAGGACAGAAGACAGAGATTATTCAGAAAAAAATTAAGAAAATAATGATTTAAAAACTTCCAATCTAAAGAAAAATAGCAACCCTAAGCAGCTTAAACACAAAAATGCCATAAGTAGGTACACATGTGAAATCAGTAAAATATATGAAAACCAAGGATAACAAGAAAACCTTAATAGCAGCTAGAGGGAAGAAAGACATATTTCTTATAGAGGGTCAATGTTAAAAATCCCATTGACTTGTCAGAAACAATGCAAGCCAAAAAGCCATGGAATGACACTTTAAAATGCTGAAAGAAGAAAAAATATCTTGTGTCCTATGTTCATCAAACTTTTAAAAAAGATATTGGAGGTAAAATAAAAATGTTTTCAAATAAACAAAAGCTGAGAGAACTTGTCACCAGAGGCTTACACTGCAAAAAATGTTAAAAGAAGCTGTCAGGCTGAAGGAAAATAATACTAGAAGATATTTGGACCTGCATGAATGGATGAAGTGAAATTAGAATGGTAAATATGTGGGTATATATTAATGAATGTTCTTGTTTCTCAATTTATTTGAAAGTTAATTTGCTATTTACAGCAGAAAATGGTAATGTATTGTGGAGTTTCTAACTTAGGGAGAAGTAAAATGTCTAGTAATAACAGTGAAAAGTGGGGAATGGGAATTCGCTGTGTAAAGATTATCACATTATACATGAGGTAGTGTAGTATTAATATATGATAAAACGTGTTTAAGGGTGCATATTGTAATCTCTAGAGAAATCACTAATAATTATACAAAATATTATGGTGAAAAAAATCAAGAGAAGATAAAACAAAAACCTAAAAATGGAAAATAAAAAGAGACAGTTGATGGGGAAATCATTTGATTTTTGTTAGCTTGGGTGACATGGGATTACATATTCTTTTTTTTTTTCTTACAGATTTAATAATAGAGTAAGCTAAACATTTTGTTATTTATTACTTCTTTCTTTTTAGATGTCAGTCCTTAGGAAAACCACTGTAATCCTCTGAACTTCAATTTCTTCAGCAGAAGAACACGTGATTAGACTACATGATTGCTAAGAGCCTAGTAATTCTTAATTTCTCTAGGTTTTAGCTCTTTGCCCTGTAACTCAGATTATAATCTGAGCAGAATTTCAACATGTCCTTTCTTTGATGGGCCATGGGGAGTCTTGTGTTACCCATGTTGTCAGCATGTAATTAGATTTATGTGAGCCCAAGAAAATAGGGATGCTTGGGGTCTCATGGCAGCTTCAGATTGATGAGAATCTGCTTTCACCTGACGTAATGGTGTCTCTAATTGATCCACAGAATGTAGAAATGATAGTTTCATTTTTCTGAGAGCATCTTATGTTCTCAGTGGCATTTGTGGCTTCCTGAATAATTAAGCTGGCACTAGGATAAAATTTCTTACTGTAGGCCATAAAGGTTCCCAGTATGTGGCCACAAAATAGGTTATACTTCCTTTTAGTACCTTTTTTTCCCAGTATAATTCCCCACCAAGTTGCTGGAAATTAGCCCCTCTTTATAGCTGGTAGTTTCTGAAATTTAGTGTGTGTCCTGCAACAAATTTCTTAGGTATCTCTTTCTGGTCCTTTCAATTTAATATGCTGCTTCTGAAGCTTGTAATATGGCTGATTTTCTCTCTCACTCTTTCTCTCTCTGCCTTTCTCACTCTTTCTTAGCCATGTAGAGGGCAGAAGGTAATTCCTAATTCCCTTCAGCAAAACTGAGACCACAACTATGATTTTTAACAAGGCTTTGGTTAAGGCTTGGGTCAACAAAACTATGGTTCAGAGGTGCTATAAATGGACACTAAGGCCACAGGCGCAAATTTGACATCAAAATTCCTTAGCAGGGCAGCTTTCTATGTAGCTTCAGGTCTGTTTTCTCCTGGAAGGGATGCACTTACCTCCACATTTGGGAATGTTCCAAGCATTTCCATTCTTTGGAGTCAAGTGTTCCCTCTTCTCTAGGCTCTTCTCAATGATTTCTACAGACCAGCCTATTCCCAGGGTTATTTTTTTTTTTGTTCAGAATATTTATGTTTTCAGTATGCATCAATAATTATTTAGACCTAACTATAGGTTTTACTGGTTTATTTGTTACCATTTTTTGCTTAAGCCCAAATTATCCTTTTTTCTTTTTCTGTTTTTGCTAGAGTATATCCTAAATATTTCTTTTAGAGATGCTCTGTGATTGGGCAACTTTCTGAGTCTTCAGAATTCTGAAATAGTCTTTATTATTCCTTCCTACTTGAATGTTAGCTTGACTGTCTAAGATTTCAGTCTCATGTAATTTTCCTTAAGAAGTAATACAATTTCCCCATTGTCTTCTGGCGATCAATGCTAACAATTAGATAGCCCATGATAGTCTATTTCTTTTTTCTTAGTGACTAATTTCTCCATTTGATTTCCCCTTTTTTGAAAAGGCTTTCATGACCTTTTTCCTTTATTTTGGGCATTTTGAAATGCCATTTGCCTTTTTTCCTAATTACAGAACATGGCTCTTTTAAATTCCCATTGTCTGACATTCTTTGAGATAAAGATACTTTTTAGCACTGAGGAATTTTCTCCTGGAAGATATTTAATTATTTCTTCTCCAGCATGTGTATTCTTCTCTTTTGACTTCTTTTTAGATGGAATCTGGGAATTCTAGATATCTCTTCTGTGTCATTTAATTTAACTTTTTCTTCATCCCAATCTATCTTGCTTGTTTCTGTTTTGCTCTGGGAGTAGTCCTCAGCCCAGTCCTCCAACTCATTAATTCATTCTTCAGTTGTGTTCATTATGTAATTCAGCCCAACTATACATTCTTTCTCTTTTTTATTACTTTTTTTTTAAAGTTTGAAAATCATTTTTAAATAAAAAGTTTGAAAATCATTTTTAAATAATTATACATTATCTCATGTATAATGTGATAATCTTTACACAGTGAATTCCCATTCCCCACTTTTCACTGTTATTACTAGACATTTTACTTCTCCCTAAGTTAGAAACTCCACAATACATTACCATTTTCTGCTGTAAATAGCAAATTAACTTTCAAACCAAGATCTCTAGTTGTTTTCTTCATGGGTTTGCTATTTTCCCAAATATGAAATTATCAGTTACAAAATTTATTCTACTTGTTCTGTTACATGATCTCTTCAAAATGTAGTTCTCCCAGTTGTTGAATTAGTTGACTATGTCACAGTGAAAGATATTAGAGTTCACCAGAGAAACAGAATCCAAGGTACATGCGCGCGCACGCACACACACACACACACACACACACACACACACACAGACACAGATTTATTATAAAGACTTGGCTCACATAATTACGAGGCTGAGAAGTCCCATGATCATCTATCTCCAAGCAGGAGACCCAGGAAACCCAGTGGTATATAGTTCAGTCTGAACCTGAAGGCCTGAGAACCAGGAGTGAGGATGGTATAAAGCCCAGTTCAAGGGCTGGAGAAGACTAATGCAGAGAGAGAGATTTCAAACTTCTTCCTATCCTTTGCCCTATTTGTGTTCTCAAAAGATTAGTTGATTCTCACCCACCCTGGGAAGGGCAATCTGCTTTATTTACACCTTCAGTTAAAATGTTAATCTCTTCCAGATGATTATTAAGGAAGGATGAGATATTATTCTGGGTATCCTGTTTTTCTAATGCAGGAGCTTGTGTTCCATTATGCATTACCCAGGTGTTCCCACCAAGTCTTAGCTGCTGTTTTGTGTGGGGTGGGGAAAGCGCATCAACCTTTTTGCTGCTGGCTGCTCAGCACAAACTCAGGACATAGTAGGGATCATCCTACTTGCTACTCTCTGCTTATAGAACCTCTGCCTCCAATTTCATCTACCTACACACTTGCCTCTGGCAGGTGTCTTTGGCTATAGTTTTCTTTGTCAGTCTGACACTGTGTCCTCATTCAAATCTCATCTTGAATTGTAGCTCCCATAATTCCTACATGTTGTGGGAGGGACCCGGTGAGAGGTAATGAATCATGGATGTGGGCCATACCCATGCTGTTCTCGTGATAGTGAATAAGTGTCATGAAATTTGATGGTTTTATAAAGGATAGTTCCCCTACATGAGCTCTCTCTTGCTTGCCGCCATGTAGACGTGACTTTGCTCCTCCTTTGCCTTCTGCCATGATTGTGAGGCCTCCCCAGTCACTTGGAACTGTGAGTCCATTAAACCTCTTTCTCTTTATAAATTACCTAACCTCAGGTAGGTCTTTGTTAGCAGTGTGAGAACAGACGAATACAGTCTGATTTCTATTTTTGCAAAATTTTTACAGAATTTCTATTTCATGGATGACACTCTTTCTTGTTTCCTTATGTTATAGGTTTCTTATTTTTGTAAGTACATATTTTATCCTATGTCTAATGATTTGGGATATCAGGGGAATGTGGTATATGTGTTCAATTCAGCTCACCATGCTATTCTCAGATCCCTCCAATGGTTTCTTATCTCTGCCACAAAGATAAACTCTCAAGTCCTCTCCACAGCCTATTTTGACCTTCATGATCTGTCCCCAAGCTACCTTTCTGGCCTCATTTTCTATTAATCTTCCCCTTGTTCATTCTGCTCCAGTTTTCTTGACCTTGTTGCTGGTTCACAAAAACACCAAGCTATGCTCCTGTGTAGTGCCTTAGCTGAGCACTTGCTGTTTCCTCTCTTTGGGAGTTCTTTCCCCAGAGCTGCATGAGTTGTTCACAATTCTGACAGCTCCCTCCTGGCCTAATTATTGAGATAGTTTCTGGCATTTCACCTTTATTTAGTGTGGGCCATTATTGACTTCAGGTTACAGTCAAAACAACTGAATGTAATTAAACAATGAGAACTACTCCTAGCTACTCAAGCCAGAACATCAAATCCAGTATTTCTCATGATGATAAATTCAAAATCCATTCTGACATAAGTGTCCTGAGTTGTTTTTCAATATAAATGATATGGTTTGGCTGTGTGTCCCCACCCAAATCTCATCTTGACTTGTAATCTGCATGTGTCAAGGGAGGAACCTGGTGGGAGGTGATTGGATTCTGGGAGTGGCTTCCATCATGCTGTTCTCATGACAGTGAGTGAGTTTCATGAGATCTGATGGTTTTACAAGTGTTGACAGTTCCTCTTTCACTGACTTTCTTTTAACTCCTGCTGTTTTGTGAAGAAGGTGGCTTGATGGTCAGTTTCATGAGGCCTCCCTAGCCTTTCCTTTATAAATTACATAGTTTCAGGGAAGTTCTTTATAGCAAGCTGAAAACGGACTAATACAGTAAATTTGCAGAACTTTGTTACTATTTGTGTATAAACCTTCTTCTCTCTGGTTTGACTTTGTAATTAGGATCCTAGAGAAGGATGAGATCAGTTATAATAACAGAGATGAAGGCAATGAGGGGCAGTCAAGGGTGGGGGCATAGTGAAAATAATCATTTCCTTAAATAGTAAGTCTTCTAGGTGACATTATTATGTGCGCGCTTCACAAGTCATGACCAGCCTTATCAGACAAGGGAGCAATGGCTACTTCTGCTGGCAGGGAAGAATTAGTGGACTTCAGGTTTGGGGTACTCCTCTAAATGTCACCCTTCCAATTCTCAGCACCCTCTCATTTACAATCACAACCTTAACTTTCACATAAGAGAGGCTGTGAATTTCATCTATGTTATTACTCAGCAATTACTTTGCAGAATCATATTCTGTTTTTAGTTACACCAGCTGTATGGAGCTGCAAGTTGAAGTTTATTTAAGAAAATCATAGAAATTGCCTGGTTTTCTTACTGTGTCTTGAGCAGAAAATTTAAACAGCAAAATATGTCATTTTGTTTATTTAAACTTTTCAAGGGAGCCAGAGTAGCCAACTCATTCACACAATTCTAATCGTCCTGACAACCTTTTCACTATGCTATAACAACTGATATCCAGTCTGATTAAATCATAACGTCAAAAAGCACTATCATTCAGGTGACCACAAGTAATTGTTTAAGTGGCTGTTATGCCACTATTTGGAGTCCAAACTTTAAAGCCTTCAAATCCAAGAAGCAGGGAAGATAGTTTTAGATTCCTGTCCTTGTTGGTCTGTTGCCTGTAATCTTCTCTGCTACTAAATTCTTTTTAATGCTGAGTTCTGTGGTAGATAACAGAAACCACTCTAGCTATTTTAATAATAAAGGCATTTAAAATATTAGGTACTCTTAAAATTGTGGGAGTAGCTGAAGACAGAGCTCTGTGGAAGCTTTCCAGGATCTTTCAGGAATGGTTCCTAGAACATCACTGGAAAAGTGGCTAAGAGAGCAGTTGCCTTTTCCATATTCAGAATATAAGAATGGTTAGAAAGTTGATGGTTTAGCTTTGTGTCCCCACTCAAATCTCATCTGGAATTGTAATCTCCCAGTGTTAAGGGAGAAACCTGGTGGGAAGTGATTGGGTTATGGGGGCAGTTTTCCCCGGGCTGTCGTGATAGTGACATTGTGAATCTCTTGTGATAGTGAATTCTCAAGACAGTGATAGTGAATTCTCAAGAGATCTGATGGTTTTTTAAATGGTAGCTTTTCCTGTGCTCACACACACACACACACAGTTCTCTCTCCTGCCACCAGGTGAAGAAGGCCCTTGCTTCCCTTTCACCTTCCACCATGATTGTAAGTTTCCTGAGGCCTCCCTAGACATGTTGAAGTGTGAGTCAATTACACCCCTTTCCTTTATAAATTAACCAATCTTGGGTATTTCTTTATAGCAGTGTGAAAACGGACTAATGCTGCTGAGGAATTATGAAACCATTATCTAAATTGCTGGCTCCAGAAAACAGGAGCGAGCCATTTCCAGAATAATTGGCCATCTTAGCTGTAATCCTTTCTAGCAGAGTGGATGTACAACAGCCTGGCTCTCAAAGGGCATAAGTCTAGGGCCTTGACACGGGGACCATTGCTACACTGCCACAGGAAAGCTCAGTTATTCCCACAACTTACCTTCCCAGAAGACACAGTAGAAGGAGAAAAAAATCCAATTTCTTGTCTCCCTTTTTCCTTCCATATCTCACGAGGATGTGAATGCTTGGTGGTAGCTAGGTTATGTATCAAACTCCAACTGTACAGGAATCTGGGAGATGAAATTTTGGCTTTCCTGTTCTAAAGGGTGCAGTTACAATACACCATAATGGAAGTTCAGGGGGTTAATCTATAACATCGATCATACTAGCTGTTGTTTTCTCTTTTGCACTTGCTGCAAATATGTCAAATATGTTTCACATATTTGTAATGAAATCGTTTATTAGAGATTTTGAATTTTGATGTGGCCAAACTTAGCAATTTTAATTTATAAATTTTCTTTGCTTATCTCTTGGTGAAGAAGACCTTTCCTATTTTAGTAGGAAAATATATATTCTCCTCTAATTGTTTCAGCTTTTTGTTTTGTGCAAATAACATGAGTTGTACCTAATTTATTTTTGGGCATGTCATCACTTGTATTAACACTATTAGTAGTTGTTTCTTTCCTAGTAACTTGAAATGCCACTTTTATAATATAATAATGTTCCATGTATGCATATGGGCTTGTTTCTGGACTCTTTATAACAAAGATTTATTTGCCTAGTTTCATGCATTAATTACCATCGTCTTATAATTCATCTTAATATTTGGAAGGGAAAATCACCCCTCCTTGTTCTCCTTTTTCATAATTGTCTTGGCTGTTCTTATGCATTTACTTTTTCATATTAATTTCAGAATTAGCTTGTCAAGTTTTATTTAAAAATTATTGAGACTTTTATTATAATTGAGTTAACTTTATAGATTAATTTGGAAAGTTTGATATCTTTGCAATATTGAGTCTTCCTATCCAATAACATCAAATATCTCTCCATTTATTCTGGCCTCCATTTATGTCCTTCAATAAAGTTTTATAGCGTTTTCCAAAAAAGGTCCTGTGTATTTCTTATAAAGTTTATTCCTAGAAGCTTTATAGTATTTGATTCTTTTATGGTAAATAGGATCATTTTATAGAAAATATATTGATTGTGGTATGCTGCTCTTATATCTGATGTTATTGCTGTAATCTTTCTAATTAGCTTAATGATTAAAGTTTATGTGATTGGGGGATGGGGAAAGCCTTCTACTAGGGCAGTAAAGCAGAAGCCATGTGTACTGATTTTGCTAGTTTTGTCTGCAGAAAAATAAAGATTATAAAACACCATAAACATAAATTGAAAAATAGTACTATGAGACAATATTTGAAATACACAACACAGAAAAAATACTGATATTACTTTGGAAGGGCTTCATAATAAACACAGGAAAAGATGATCACCATAACAGAAAAAAAAGGCTAAGGTCATAAATAAACAATCTACCCAAACAAAAAGAAATAAGTATTTTCAAGAAATGTGAGGCAAAAGTCAAGCTCATTAATAAGTAAGAAATGCCAATGAAAATGTTTTAATCCATCTCCTATAACACTGAGAAAGTCAAACAAGTGATAACCATCATTGTTATCATTAGTTTGGAGAAAGAGAAAAAAGAAAGAAAAAAGGGAAAAGAGAAAGTCTTTCATACTTGCAGACCCTTCTTCAAGATTCTTTAGTAATAAATATCATGAGCTTTAAATTCCTCCTGCACTTTGACCCAGCAATTTCACTTGTAGGCATTCTAAGATGTGTATTTCTGAGACATCTTAATGGATATACATGACTATGAGGAATTTTCTGTAGTTTGGCAAAAAGCTAACTTAAAGCTTTAAAGTAACACAACTCAGGATTTGAAATGTGCTAATGTACATCGTAAACTGCAAAAAATATATTAAAAGTTCTCATCTAAACTTTTGTTTGATTATAGGACCATTTTTGGGCAGAGAGTACTTTAAGAGATTAGACCACCATACACAATATGATTTGAGAGGGATGGGCTTGTCTTTATCATAAAAGTATGTAACAATGAGCTGTAAGTATGTTCATAATAACATTGTACACAATAACAAAATTAGTTACCATAAATGCATAAGAATAGGTAATGTTTACATAAGACATGCAATATTGATTTAATTGAATCTTATAGTCATCAAATACACTTTAGAAAAATAATGCAGAGGAAATGTTTCTGATATTTTTTAATGAGAAAAACTAGGCTATAAGCTTTATGTATAGTATG
Organism: Chlorocebus sabaeus; assembly: GCF_047675955.1. Lineage (NCBI taxonomy): Eukaryota > Metazoa > Chordata > Mammalia > Primates > Cercopithecidae > Chlorocebus > Chlorocebus sabaeus. The sequence continues at coordinate 24,422,904 of NC_132911.1, read as the reverse complement.
TAAAATACTTTGGGGGTACATATATGCACAGAAACATGGGTGTGTAAATAGAATTATCAAAATGTGAATAGGGATAACTGTTATCTTACATTATTATTAGTGACTCATTTCTTACCCTGTTTTGTTTTTCCTTTAATTAAACATCAATGACTTCTATTCTACAAAATACGTTTTCTTAAAGTTATTGCAAATAAATCATCTTTTTATTTTCATGAATTAATGTTGAATGTGTATCCTCCCACTCCTCTCTTTTTTTTGTTTTGTTTCGGGCCTTTGTTGAGTTCTGTTCATATTGCAAATTGTTTTTAATTTTATTTATTCTATGCAGCTGTTCTTACTCTTTTGAGGTGACATTTAATACAGGAATTTTTAAGTCAGACTTTATCTTTGGTGCAGAAAATAATGCCCTTTTAAAGCATCTGCTGCATTTTAAAATGTGTTTTCAGATAATATCTCTCCCATTCATTATTAACCTCATAAGTGAGTAGGTTACATGAAATCTGACCACTTCCTAGTCCTGAGGACAGTGTGTCATATAAGTGGCAGGCCAACAGGGTTTGACCCTTGGGCTCAGTTTCTATTTTGCAGTTCTTTCTGCTTTCCAACACCATTCACGAAAATGTAGGCACTACTGTGCTGCTCTTTAAAGTACCTAATGGACACTTCATTTTCTCTTTGAATGAGGCTCCCCTTGTAAAAAGCCAGCCTTCACTGTTTTTGCATTTCTGAGCCGGCTTCCTTGTCTTCCTTCACATCCTAGTACCTTTTATTGTTTTATAGTATCTGCCCATGTCCTGATCAGTAGCGACTGTGTTTTAGAACCTGTCCACCATGTTTGTTTTCTCCACGTGCATTTCTTTTATTATCACGAACAATTTCCGTCAGTTCTCTGACCCTTCGTAAATCAATCTTATAAAAACTTATCTGTGCTCTGGTCTTAACAACTTACAATGTATACTCTTATTGATGGATAGTAACTCTCAGGAAAACTGTATCTACTGTTAGTATTAGGCCAACATTTCAGGCCCAAAGACTTTTCCTCTCTGCATTTTGGGTTCAGGCTGCTTCTCTCTCTTAGTGACCAACCATTCCCTCTAACTTCTCATTTTTAGGTCCGACATGTTCCTGTCATTGGAAATTTGCACTGGCTGCTCTCACTCCTTGGGATACTTTTTCCCTAGTTATCATCTTCTTAAAATATCTGTTCAAATAAGATCTCGGTGTGACGTATCTGAGCACCTCTCTTTAAAACTGCAGTCCCCTTCCTACCCCCTGTCATTTCTCATTTATCTTTCTGAGTTCACCTTTTCCTTATAGCAGGCATCATCTTGAAAAAACTCTGACAATGTGTTTACTTATTATATTGTACTGGATGTCTTCTGTGTATTCTTCCGGATCCACTCTTCACACCTCTTTGCTGTATATATACCCTAAAGGCCGGCTTGTGAGCACCCGAGCTCAGGGCAGGATCATCACACACTGTCTGAGTTTCTGGCCCACGCTCACGATCCTGTAAGGTGACCTTATCCTGTTCTTACATTTCTGTAACAGCTTCCTCCATCATCATACATCAATTGTTTACTCTCTGTTTCACTGTATTTTCATGGAAGCTCCATGAGGGCAAAATTCTGTCTGTTGTTCACTGACGGATCTTGTGTGCCCAGAGCAGAACTTGGCACATAATAGATACTCAGTAAATATCTGCTGAAGTTTAATGATTATTAGCTCTGGCTTCAAATAAAATACAATTTTAGCCCATTTACCATATCCCTCATTGCTCCTTTTTCTCCCTATCTTCAGAGATTGATAATTATACTATTAATTATTCCTCTTGCCTTTTTAACTTTAAATGATATACTTAAAACTTTAATTTTTGCTCTATAAAATTTAGACAGTATCCTTGATTTCCTCCTTTTTGAAAAAGGATTAGAGCTGCTGTCCTCCCCTCCGCTTGTTCCCTTGTTTCACGTCTTTATAATATTAAGCTCAACAACATCCCTTCTGTTTTAAGCTCTATATTAGCTGTTATAACCAAACCCTGCAGACTGGGTGGCTTCAATGACAAATTTTTATTTTCTTGTAGTTTTGGAGGCTGGAAGTCCAATATCAAGGTGTCAGCCGGTTTGGTTTCTCCTGAGGGCTCTGTCCTCAGCTGGCAGATGGCTGCTTCTCGCTGTGTCCTCCCATGGCTTTTCTCTTTGCACGTGAGTCCCTGGTGTCTCTTCTGTGTGTTCAAATGTCGTCTTTTTATAAGGACAACAGTCAGATTGGATTAGGGTCTGCCCTAATGGCCTCATGTAAATTTAGCCATCTGTTTAAAGGCCCTATCTCCAAAGGCAGTCATGTTTCTAGGAACTGGGGATTAGGCTTCAACATCTGTAATTTTTTTTTTTTTTTTTTTTTTTGAGGGCACAATTAAGCCCATAGCAAGCCCCAGTGAATTCTGCCGTATTTTTATTTATTTATTCTTAGTTTCCACTTACAACATTGAATTCAGCTTTATTTTGTCTACAGTTTGGTTCTAAAAGTTTAAGGCCAACATAAAATATTGTATATTGAATATTTAAATCTACTATAGGCTTTATCAAGCTGTGTGTTAGAATTGCATTCGCTTCACAGGACTTCTGTAGTAATGGAGGAGGAATATTCCTAGGGCGGTGTAAAAGGATTATTTCCCCACATTTTAAAATCACGCCACTTTTTATTTGCTTTATATTTCAAATGACTTCCCAATTCAGTTGTGTGATCTGCATGGCTCACAGAATATCAAACTTAACTTGATTTTCTCTTGGCATCCTGTGACCAGTGTCTCCTTTTCTGTACCTGCTGTTTACATTTAGATGCATTTGTCTTTCCTTGTAGGTGAACAATTTCTTTATCTCTCTGGAAAATTAGAATATCGTGTCCATCTTGGCAGTTCTTAAATTTTATAAGTTCTTCTTATCAGTCTTCTTAAGTCTCTTGTCTTTCTTTAGTACTAGCAAATTCTGTTCTACTCCATTCTATTTTAATTTTTCTTTTTAAACGCCTGTTGACTTAATGAATTTTTGGTCTCTTCACATCTCTTAAACTTACTGTCATATTTTAGAACTCTGTGTTTTCACTTCATGTTCTGGTTAATTTTCTTCTTACTTTCCAATCTTGGGTTGAGTTTTCTATTTTAAGTACTGTATTTTAAATTTCAAAGAGAAGTTTCTTATATAGCTGTCATAATTACCCTTAAGAAGAAAACTATAATTAAAGTTATACTTCCTTTTTTTTTTTTTTTTTTGAAATGGAGTCTTGCATTGTTGCCCAGGCTGGAGAAAGTTATACTTCTTTATCAATATCAATGATAAAACTCCTCGTATCATAAAAATCAATTAGTAAACTTTTACTACCTATATTTTTTTCTTCAGTTTATCTTTTTTTTTTTAAAGTCTGAAAAATTTGGAAATTTTTACTGGCTTGTGAATATTACCTTAAAACACCTTTAAACATTTTTTAACACAAAATTAAGTATCTTCTTCAAATGTTATGATAAGCACAATAAAACACATTTATATGAGATTTTTAGATTTAATTCTACATTTTATCCTTTTCAGTGCTCACTGCCAGCCCTTATTATAGTACGTATTTAATCATTTTTAGTTATTAATATTGACTTTTCTCCATTACTTTGATAATAGTTCCCCTACCTCGAAACATTATAGATGTTATTTCGTGAGTCCTTGTGTATATGAACACCTTTCTGTTGGTTTTCCATCTAAATGACAAAGTGAATGGCTTAAAGACATTAGAAATCTCCTTGACAATTGGAGTTGTTTGAAGAGAAATGGGAGTCCAGCTCTGTATTTTCTTCTTTGCGGCTGCCTGAATTCTTATACCATGATTACTTTTTTTTATCCTTGAAGAAAAATAATCACTGGAATAAAGCTAAATGTTAGTTTTTTCAGAATATTATTTTCTTGATATTCTGTCCTAGAAATTTGTAGGTGTAGGTCTTCTGCATAGGAAAATATTTCTTTTATGTAGTTGATGATTGCTTTTGTAATATGGATTCTGATCTCTATGGAAACACTGACTACTGATATTTTAAATCATCAGCTATTCTTCTTAATCTGTATTCTTTCTGATTGCTTTCATAACATATTTTTTTCTGCATTTTGATAGAATTTCTCATTTCTATCTTTGTAATCTACAACAGAATATAGATTCTGTTTCTTACTGCTTTCAATGTCATCTTAAATCTTATTATATCATAATTTACCTATATTCTTTCCTTACAATAGCTTCTCAGTTTTCATTTCAGTCTCATAGTTTTTCATATTGTCTTTCCTTTATGTTTGGTTATTCTTTACTTTCTTTGAGAGCATAAAGCAGGTGTTTGCTAGAATAAATAATTTTCAAAAATAAGCTCTTTCTCTGGTGTGTTTTGTGTTTATTTCTCACGTATACTGCTTTTTTATTTTTCAGACTTTACTGTTATTTCTGCTTTCTTATTTTTAAATGAGAAAAGGTCTATTCTCTTCTGATACTTGTCCTGATATGAGTGACTTCTCTTTGGACTTCAGAATTAGTCTAACAGAAATTGATGGTATTCTGTAGTACCCTACACTGAAAAGCCGTGACTCACCTTCTGTAGGGTGTGGGTTTGTGGAAGGATCTGGGCTATGGGCAGTTCTAGCAGGGAACTCCATCTGTGTAAATATCCTTCTCTTCCTGGTGTGTTAAAACTGCTCTCCTGGCACTTACCATTCATTCTGAAGGCAATTGATTATGAAACTTTATATGGTGTGTTAGTCCATTTTCAAACTGCTGATAAAGACATACCAGAGACTGGGAAGGAAAAGAGGTTTAATTGGACTTACAGTTCCACATGGCTGGAGAGGCCTGAGAATCATGGTGGGAGGTGAAAGGCACTTCTTACATGGCGGTGGCAAGAGAAATGAGGAAGAAGCGAAAGCAGAAACCCCTGATAAATCCATCAGATCTCATGAGACTTACTCATTATCATGAGAATAGCACTGGAAAGATGGGCCATGATTCAGTTACCTCCCCCGGGTCCCTCCCACAACACATGAGAATCCTGGGAGATACAGTTCATGTTGAGATTTGGGTGGAGACACAGCCAAACCACATCATTCTGCCCCTGGCTCCTCCAAATCTCATGTCCTCACATTTCAAAACCAATCATGCCTTCCCAACAGTCCCGCAAAGTCCTAACTCATTTCAGCATTAACCCAAAAGTCCACAGTCCAAATTCTCATCTGAGATAAGGCAAGTCCCTTCCACCCATGAGCCTATAAAATCAAAAGCAAACTAGTTACTTCCTAAATACAATGGGGGTACAGGTATTGGGTAAATACAGCCATTCCAAATTAGAGAAATTGGCCAAAACAAAGGGATTACAGGGCCCTGGTAAGTCTGAAATCCAGCGGGGCAGTGAAATTTTAAAGCTCCAACTGATCCCCTTTGATTCCAGGTCTCACATCCAGGTCACACTATGTAAGAGGTGGGTTCCCATGGTCTTGGGCAGCTCTGCCCCTGTGGCTTTGCAGGATATAGCCCCACTCATGGCTGCTTTCACAGGCTGACATTCAGTGTGGATTTCCCAGGCGCATGGTACAAGCTGTCAGTGTATCTACTATTCTGGGGTCTGGAGGACGGTGGCCCTCTTCTCACATCTCCACTAGGTGTTCCCCCAGTAGGGACTCTGTGTGGGGGCTCCAACCCCACATTTCCCTTCTGCATTACCCTAGCAGAAATTCTCCATGAGGGCCCTGCCCCTGCAGCAAACTTTTGCCTGGGCATCCAGGTGTTTCCATATATCTTCTGAAATCTAGGCAGAGGTTCCCAAACCTCAATTCTTGACTTCTGTGTACCTGCAGGCTCAACACCACGTGGAAACTGCCAAGCCTTGGAGGCTTGGGGCTTCCACCCTCTAAATCCACAGCCCAAGCTCTACATTTGCCCCCTTCAGACATGGCTGGAGTGGCTGGGACACAGGGCACCTAGTCTCTAGGCTGCACATGGGCCCATTCCATGAAACCCTATTCCCTCCTGGGCCTGCAATGGGAGGGGCTGATGTGAAAATCTCTGACATGGCCTGGAGACATTTTCCCTGTGGTCTTGGGGATTAACTTCAAGCTCCTTGCAACTTATGCAAATTTCTGCAGCTGGCTTGAATTTCTCCCTAGAAAATGGTTTTTCTTTTCTATCACATAGTCAGGCTGCAAATTTTCCAAACTTTTATGCTCTGATTCCCTTATAAAACTAAATGCCTTTGACAGCACTGAAGTCACTGCTTGAATGCTTCGTTGCTTAGAAACTTCTTCCGCCAGATACCCTAAATCATCTTTCTCAAGTTCAAAGTTCCACAAATCTCTAGGGCAGAGGCAAAATGCCACCAGTCTCTTTGCTAAAATATAACAAGAATCACTTTTACTCCAGTTCCCAACAAGTTCTTCATTTCCACCTGAGACCACTTCAGTCTGGACCTTATTGTCCATATCACTGTCAGCATTTTGAACAAAGCCATTCAAATCTCTAGGAAGCTCCAAACTTTTGCACATTTTTCTATCTTCTTTTGAGCCCTCCAAACTGTTACAGCCTCTGCCTGTAACCCAGTTCCAAAGTCACTTCCACATTTTTGGGTCTCTTTCCAGCAATGCCCCACTCTACTGGTACCAATTTACTGTAATAGTCCATTTTCATGCTGCTGGTAAAGACATACCTGAAACTGGGAAGAAAAAGAGGTTTAATTGGACTTACAGTTCCACATGACTGGGGAGGCCTCAGTATCATGGTGGGAGCTGAAAGGCACTTCTTACATGGCAGCGGCAAAAGAAAATGAGGAAGAAGCAAAATAAGAAACCCCTGATAAACCCATCAGCTCTCATAAGACTTATTTACTACTATGAGAATAGCTGAGGAATGACCAGGCCCCCATGATTCAATTGCCTCCAGGGGTCCTTCCCACAGCAAAACACATGGGAATTCTGGGAGATACAGTTCAAGGTGAGATTTGGTTGGGGACAGAGCCAAAACATACCATGTGGCAAATTATAAAGACTCCTCCCTGTTTCCCTTCAGTCCAGGGAGTGGAGATAGAGATCTAACTTTTCTCCCCTCTGACTGCCTCCTGTGACATTGTACTTGTTTCTCAGGAAGAGGAATTGTGAGTTGCCCCTTGGTAAGGCCTGTGAGGTTTGCTGCAAGTGGATGCCTGTCCCCTAACACTGTCTATCCGTCATTTCTTAGGCTGATGCCCGTTTTCTTTATTACTATGTTTTTTACATATGTGGCTATAGAGAAGTTTCTATATTCCTATGAATCTCAGTATGAAACAATCAGTAAAATCTTATCCTTTTTAAAAATGTGAAGCATTCAGGAATATTTCATAATCTAGGAAAGCTTACAATTGTCTTATAAATTGGGAAAGTCACAGTATGTGCCTCAAAGGCTTGTTGTGAGGATTGAACGAGATTAGCCTGGTGCTGCACATGGTAAACTCTTAGAAAATTCTAGCTCTTATTGTCCATAGTGAGCATAACTTAATTTTCATGTTTATGCCATTTTATTCAGCTTTTTTTCTGTTCACATAGTCACTGTTCCTGGAAATCCATATTTAAGATCTTAGTTTGGCCTGCTTTGATGCTGCCTCCATTGTTGGTGGGTCACCTGTAAATTCATATGCCCTTTGGATGAGACTTTAAAGAGATTGAAAGGTTATTTTGGATAGCACAGCCTCCACAAAGAAAGCTAATATGTTCTTTCTCCACAAATGTCTCATCCTACCCATCTCACATCAATAACAAATCACTTAAGATAGCTGATGACTACAGATTTATTAAATTATATGCAGTCATCTTCAAGGGCAACATAAAAGAATTGGATGGAATCTAAGCCTTCTCACATGCAAAATGCTGATGTTATACTTTAATAATTTGGTTTTTATTTATTATCTGAAAATATTTTTATGAGTATGTCTTTTCTTATTTACTATTTGGTTACTTATTGATTACATGGAAAATGAAGGAGAAATGCATGATTTCTTCTCTTTACCAGTTTTTAAGGTAATGAGTTTGTTTCCTGTCTTAAGATCAGTTAATTTTTTTGTATCATTATAAATTCCTGATTTGATATATAATTTTATGGACTTCAATTCATTGTATTTTTATTGATGCTCAAACCGAAAGATCATATCATGCACCTGAAAATATAGATCCGGAATGAATCTTTATGACCCCCAAGATATATTCTAGTAAAATTATTGGACTTTAAAGAGAAACAAAAATCATGTAGGCATATAAGCAAAAGAGCATGTGATATTTAAGGAGAAAGTTAGATTATCCTCAGACTTTTCAGCAGCAATCCTTTATGACAAAGGAAATGGTGTGAATATATTTAAGATATTCAAGGAAAGAAAATGTGAGCTAAGTATTTATTAGAAACTGAATTTTGTTGATGAAGGACACAATCCATAATTAAAATGCAAGAAATAAAGAGCTATTATTTCCATAAACTTTTCCCGAGGAATCTACTAACGAACATTCCAGACAAAAATGACAAGGGAGACCTCAACATTAGGACTGATGATGTGCATAGAATATGTAGTTATCTTTAGAAAGCAGAATAAACAGGGGTTACCTTTAGAAGTAAGGATAAATGAGGATTAAAAGAGAGAGTATAGTCTGCAATGACTACATGCTCTGACAATGTTGATAAAATACATGTCAAAAAAGAGGGCAGATTGGGGAAAGCATATGTAAACATTTTTAATTGGTTTCAGTAATCAGAATTTACTACATTACTATCATCTTTCTGAAACTGTTTGTATAATGTGGGGCAGAGCATAGATGAATTATGAGGCATTCTAATTCTATATCATCTGTGCCTTGAGAACCAGAATTCTCACTGTGGAAGAAGGACAGTACAGAAGTAATATAGGACAGGGTAGGAAAATTCCCATTGCATTAATTTGAAGAGGAAATGTTTGTATGAACTCATAGGATATCTTGCCTTAAAAAAAAACTTTCTCTTTTTCTTTCTCTCTGTCTTTCTTTGTCTCATCGTTTCTCTGTTTTTCTCTTCACCTATCACCTTGTCTGTATCCTAGCTCTGTCCTCGGAAGAGGCCATAAAAAAATGACCAGACCAGTCACAGTGAATATTGCTAGCACTGAGATTATTGCCTTTAAATATTGTTTCCCACTGAATTGTTTGTTTCTAGGTCAGGGTAGGAAATATATAAGATGAGCCTGCAATAATCATGTCATTACAAGTAGCAGGCAAGCTGTCAAAGACCACTAGATTCATGTCAAAAGGACTCAGGAGCAAAACTGAGGAGGCTTCCACTGGTCAAATCTGGGCCCATATGCCCACTGTTTGTTCAACATTTTATTAGGAAGGGTTTCATAAATAGAGCAAAGTATCCACACTCTTCCTGCATCCCTAGATTCTACCATTAACATTTTACTACACTGGCTTCATTGCACATCTATCCAGCTATCCACCCACTAACCTATCTTATTTTTGGATGCATTTTAAAGTCAATTGCAGCCATCAGATCTCTTCTTCCTAAAAACTTCAGCATGAAAATGTCCACTTCTAACTCACAACACTAGAAATGAAACACGAAAATGACCCTGGTGACAGTCTGAGAGCACTGAGGAGCAGGGGAAGTAGAGGAACAGGAAATCCAACAAAGGCAGAGATTCAGGGTGGCTGGAAACAGGTTCATAGCCTTGACAGTTTTGCCTGAGGCCATTCACGGGGGCATGGTTCCCCCTCCACCCCAGCTTAAGCCATTTATCTTCATATACACATTTCCCCCCTGCCATCTCTGACTTTATTCTTATTGGATCCTTTATACAATAGAGCAGGGCATTCTCGATATTGCATTTTTTAACCTAGGATAAAGCAGCAGCTTTTATATATATCAAGCTTTGAGCTTGTAATAATGGAAGGAAAAATAATGAGTAAGTTATTCTCTGAGATTATCATGTCCCCTTAAGTATGAGGAAACTTGCTGGCTTTGTCTTCCATATTCCAGACACTCAGTACCACTCGGAACTCCCTCTGTTGACTGTGCGTGTTGCTTTTTCACCTAAGGAACTTGAAACATGCTGTCACCCTTGCCAGGAAAGCCCACTCTCTCAGAATCACCTTTGCCAGGCTAAGTCCTGTGGCAGAGTGTGTAGGTTTGTGTGGAGCTGTGGGTATGTCAGTTACATGATACAATATGCACTTTCACATATACAAATATAATATTATTTCTCTATATTCCCCAACATTTAGTGTTTAAATGTAACACACACGCACACACACACATATTTACATACACTCACACAGTCACCATATGAATAAACTGTCAATCTAAGTCATTTTCTATGGCAGCCTCAGTTGATGAGAGACAGCAATAAACTCTCCCCTATATATTTCCTTTCAGCTGTGGATTCCTCTGGTTGTGTTGTTTTGATCAAGGACTTAGGATGATACCTTCTCAATAACTCAGTGAAAAGCCAGTAGGAATGAGGAGACACCAGTTTAGTTACTTTATAAATTAATGACAATTTAAGGGAGTAGTAAGTTTTGCTTTATAAGGGCCATATAGGATTCCTGAGGCTAAGTCATGTTCTGCGATCCACAGACCTGCCTGTGTACCTTAATCACTGTTTAAATCTTTCATTCATAACTGAGGCTGGTACCAGTTTCTGGAGCATAGCATGTTTTTGGTACCAAAATACTTGAATATCCTTTTAATTGAAGATAATATTATCTGCCTCACAATAGAAGCTGTGGAGTTGTTTTCAGACAATTCTTAAACTTTATTATCATTGACATTTGCTCATGGGGTATGGAATATTTAGACTAAGCCATTTTAATGAAAACATTTTAGTTACAATTATGCCACAGATAATTTTTTGCCATGACAGTCATTTCCAGAGCAAATTGTATCAAATCAATTTAACTCCATGACTGATTTTTTTAAAAAGAGCAGCTAAGCCACTTACAATTTTTCCATTTTCATTTTTATTTCATTAAATTAGTTTTCTCAGAATCCTATTCCATTTACATTTTAAGACTAACATTTGATTCATCAATCAAATGTTTCAGTTTGAATTTTAAGACTAACATTTGAGTCATCAATCAAATGTTTCAGTTTGAATTTTAAGACTAACATTTGAGTCATCAATCAAATGCTTCACCTTGGCTTTCTGCCACGGAGAGCTGCTTTAGTGGCTGTTATTTCCTCTAAGTCTAATATGCTTTGGTCACATTTTTGGGATGTAAATTCATCAAGAAGACATGATTTCTTTGATCAATTTTTACCAATTTTTCAAAATTCAAGTTTTAACAGTTAATACATTTATCTTGTATTTATTTCTCTAACAGTGTTCATCAGAAGTTAGATATGAAATTGGTTTATAGGTATACATTAACTAATCTAAGACAAAATTGAGAGCAATTTTGGGACAAAGTAAGGGAAACACACAAACTAAGAAATATGGTGATGAGGAAAGGGAGAAGTATGGGAAGAGAAAAGAGAAGGAGCACTTTGGGAGGCCAAGGCAGGTGGATCACCTGAGGTCAGAAGTTCGAGACCAGCCTGCCCAACATGGCAAAATCCGATCTCTATTAAAAATATAAAAATCAGTCTGGCATCATGGCGTGTGCCTGTAATCTCAGCTATTTGGGAGGCTGAGGCAGGAGAATCACTTGAACCTGGGAGGCAGAGGTTGCAGTGAGCTGAGATCGTGCCACTGCACAACAGTGGATGTGAGTGTGATATGTATGCAGGGTGAGGTACTCAATGTAGCCTTGGAGGTAAGTATTGTACACATTTGGTCTGTCAATGCAAACCATTTTTTTGTGGCTATTATATTTGAACAAAACTCCCGTATTCACAGCAGCTTGGAATCAAGGAAGAAGAAACCGGTTTGACCATCTTGGTTTAGGAGAGACATGAGAGGAAACCATGTTCCATGGTGCATAATAAGTAATTCAGAGAGAGAGAAATAAGCATATTAATTACTAGAAGAAAACTGCAAATAAGTTTTAGTTTGAAGTTGCTCATAATTCTCTATACTTTTTTGGGAGGAAGGGGTGGAAATAGAAGAAATACATCCTTAAGATCTATGGCATATTCATCCTTAAGATCGATAGCATAGGAGGTGTACTTTCTTTATGAGCTCCACACTGGGCACAGGTGCATTTTTGCTAGAAAGTCATCTGAAATGGCATGGTGTATGGAAAGGTCACACCATCTGGACCTGCCCCAAACTCACTGGGTAACCTAAGGTAAGTGGTGTCTCCTTACTAGGCCCCAGCTTCCTATATAAAAGAGTGTTCAATTTTGAGATTTTTCTAGCCCTTGTATTACAGGTTTGCTGTTTTGGGGATGTTTATATACCTTGCTTTGGGCATTCTGTAAATGAAGAGAGAGCAGTGTTGACACAGCTTTGCCTTTCTATGTACAATCTGATGACGGTGATGCTTTCATTTTTGAGCAGCTGCCATTCCTTCTATTATCGACTCCAGCTCGTGATAAGTCAGGGGGCAGGGGCTTGGCCTGGCTGACCCTGGTTAATGGGAACTGAGTGTAATCATGTTAGCTCAGTTGGGAGCTTTGAAAATTACATTAGCTCATCCAACAAAAGTGAATCTGCCAATAATTTATGTGATGGATTTGCAATTAGAACATAGAAGCTTTTTCTTCTTCTTTGTGTCTCTCTGATAAAGAAACAAAAAGAAAAAAACACCCAAAAGCGATTAAAATGCCAAGCAGACCTTACAGGTTGTGTTTTAATAGCATTTCATTCTCTAGCTATTGGTTTGGACCCCTAAGTAATATTTTAGGAAATAATTTTTTGATGATTATTTTACATAATTTATGAAGAGCTCTTGGTAAAGGTAGATAAATACATTCAAATGGTTATTAAAAGTATTTGTCAGAGTTAAAAATTTCCAGAATACTGATTTTACCTAAAATTCTCAGAGGTATATTTCTTGCTAGGTCTTTATAATCCAATTATATTAAAAATACTACAATTGAAAGAGTATGAGATACTATTAGTTCCTTGGTGTTGGAGCCCTTAACTCTGTCTTTGGGTGGAGAAAGTGTTTAAGGTAAACCAGATAGGGTAAATAGACATTTGCATGGTAGAATCTGCCAAGAGGTACCTACCAATTAAATATTAATTTTATTTACTGAGTGTAATCATGTTACTGTGTTAAATGTTTTATAGGTAATATATAAAACGTCCTATAGGACAGTTGCTATTTCATTTCACAGGTGAGAAACTGAAGCTCACACTTCTTAATCAACTTGCCCATATCACATAACTGATAGGTGACTGAGTAAAACTTCAGAGCCTCGAGTATTGTTATGAATTCTGACTGTGAATTAAAAATCACCTATGAGCTTAAAGACAGCTCTATCAATGACAGCAATAGTAATAAAGACCTATTGAATAATCTTTGGGGTAGGAGCCATCTTTAGTTTTAAGAAGATCCACAGATAGCACTCACAAGTGGCCAGGACTGACAGGTGTGGGTGAGGGTTAGTGGCATTATAGAACTTTTCTAGTTTTGGAAAAGTCCTAGAGTGTAACCAGCAATCACAAATGAATGGTTCTTTCAGTGGCCTTTAGGAGATGAGATATGCTTGTCTTCTGGTGGTAGACAATGATCAGCTAGCTGTACAGTTGACCCTTAGACAACGGGGGGGACAGACATGCTGACCCCCTGCACAGTCATAAATCTGTATGTAAATTTTGACTCCCCCAAAACTTTATGACTAATAGCTTGTTGTTGACTAGCAGCCTTACTGATAACATAAACAGCCAATTAACACATATTTTGTGTGTTATATGTATTTTATACTGCATTCTTATAATAAAACTAGAAAAAGTTATTAAGAAAATCATAGGAGAGAAAATATATTTGCTATTAAGTGGAAGTGGATCATTATGAAAGTCTTCATATTGAGTATGCTGAGGAGGAGAAGGAAAAGAGGGGTTGGTCTTGCTGTCTCAGGGGTGGCAGAAGCAGAAGGGGTCAAGGAAGTAGAAGAAGAGACAGGAGGGGCGGACACACTCATTGTAACTTGTTGAGAAACTTCTGCTTGTAAGTGGACTGGAGCAGTTCAAGCCCATATTGTTCAGGGGTCAACTCCATAGGTATATTTTGCAAGTTAGTCTCTGCACTCTGAAGGCTCGACACATATTTCTCAATTAGGTTTACTGGGAGAATTGGAGTTACCTCTTTTCTTCCACGAAGAAGAAAGGTAAGGAGCATAAACTACAACTCTGAATTTCCATGGAAGGAAAGAGGAGCTCCTCCCCAGGAGGGTAAGTTGCAACCCGCTAGGGAAGAAGCAGTACCATAGGCGCCGGAGAAGGATGAGGATGTAAGTGGAGCAAGATGCATCACACAGGTGGAGAATGGAGAAATATCTGAAGCCCAGGCAATCTCAGTCATATTCCTCTCAGTGGTGGCAGACAATGGGGAGGGCTGTATCCGCTCTGTACATCACTCTTGAAGAGGAACATAGTAAAACTGGATGACTCTTTCAGAGAGTGACAGGGCTATAAATTACCGAAGAAATTTGAATTGTCCCTTATCTCAGAATGGGGAATAGCCGATGTAGAGGGATACTTGTAAAATCTTCAAAATATTTGAAGATGTTGTCATGTGGAAAATAGAACAGGTAAATTCTGTTTTACCCTAAGGGATGCAACTAAAAGCAATGAATAAAAGTTAGGAGACATGATATAGTTAAATAAAAGAAAATATCTTCTAAGAGTCAGAAATAGCAAGACTAGTTATAAGATCCCAGTGGACAGGCAGGGCTGGGCTATTACATTATTATTGAAGTAATAGAGTAACTTTGAACATTGATTGCAGTTTGAAACTAGGTGACTGTTAGTTTCTCTTTCAACATGTCAAACAACCTCTGACAAGCTCTGGAAAGGGGAGCTCATTAGTCCCAGGTAGCACAAGTCACCCATAAGTATGTGTTGCCTCTTACCTACGTGGCTTACGGATATACAGAACGCATAGCAAAATCTTCTTGCCCAATTTGGGTAGGTGAAGAATGGTATGCTGCTGTAAGCCAGTATTTGGTTGCTAATCACAAAGGCTAGAAAATCAATCTACAGAGCCCAAATGGGGAGATGATTGATAGATTAATCAGGAAAGCCAAGAGCAAGTAGCAGTAGGAGTCAGAGATAACCAAAGTGGTCAGAAGAATTCCTGGAATAGTGCTTATGCCTATGAAAGCTTTATTCTCTGATCCCAATATACTTTCATGGGTATGCTGGGTTCTTTGAAATTCAGTGCAGTTTGATTTTAATTAATTTTCATTTAAGAGTCATTCAGCACTTTTTTTTTTTTTTTTTTGAGACAGAGTCTTGCTGTGTTGCCCAGGCTGGAGTGCAATGGTGTGATCTTGGCTCACTGCAATTTCTGCCTCCCAGGTTCAAGTGATTCTCCAGCCTCAGCCTTCCAAGTAGCTGGGATTACAGGCACGTGCCACCACGTCCAGCTGATTTTTGTATTTTTTCGTAGAGACGGAGTTTTGCCATGTTGGCCAGGCTGGTCTCCAACTCTTGACCTAAGGTAATCCACCCACCTGGGCCTCCCAAAGTGCTAGGATTATAGGCGTGAGCCACCGTGCTTGGCCAGCACTTTTATGTTATGTATTTTATTTTTCCAAATGACCACACAGTACCTAACTTTCAGAACTGTTGTATTTATGCATCTGGATAAATAAAAATTGCTTTAGTTTGGCAAAGTAGAGGAGTCTCTGAATTAGAAGTCAGAAAACATAGCTCTGATAAAAATAATCATTTGACCTTAAATTCATCATGAAAATGTGTTAGTGACTCACTTTTATCACTAGCAAAATGTCTATGATGGTCTATGTCCATTTTTCAAATTTAAGATTACATAATTATATATTTAAATCCTTACATTTAATTATGATGACCACTATACTTGTTATTGTTCTTAGTGTTCTCTCTCAAACAGCCTAAGACTCAGAGTCTTGGTTTCATGAAACTGCTTTGGACCAGGATTGTAAATATTAGGTAGAGATGAATTGTCTGAGCCAATTATGTTTGTGGCAGTCCGAAAAATAGAGCTGTAACCCAAATGACACCAGAATTCTTTTGAAGCCATGCCTTGTTAAGATAATACACTACTGTTTTTTAAGAGAATGGTGCCTGGAAGAATTTATCATCCTTTTCAACAGATTGCATCTGTCATAATTACCTTACCGTTTATTATCTTTTCAATCATTTTTTTTTAAATTGTCATAGAATATACCTAACATAATATTTACCATTTTAGCCATTTATTAATGTGCAATTCAGTGGCATTAAATACATTCACGATGTTGTATAACTATCAAGATGATCTGCACCCGAGACTTTTTCGTAAGTCCCAACAAAAGCTTCGTACACAGTGTGCAATATAACTCTCTGCTCTGAGCCATTGGTAACCCATTGGTAACCCACTTTGTCTCTATTTAAGTACTGTGGTACCTCCTATAAGTGATATTACACAAATACTTGTTATTCTGTGCCTAGCTTATTACCTATGTTTTCAAGGTTCGTCCATGCTGTAGGATGTATATCAAAATTTAATTTTTTAATGGCTGGATAATATTCCATTGTATGTATAGACCGTGTTTTGTTTATCCTTGTATGTTAATGGACATTTAGGTGACTCCTACCTTTTGATTATTCTAAATAATTCTGTTACTAGCATTGTTGTACAAATATCTGATCAAGGCCCGGTTTTCAATTCTTCTAGATCAATATTAGGTTGATGCAAAATTGATTGTGGTTTGTCATTGAGAGTAATCGCAAAAATTGCAATCACTTTCGCAACAACATAATACATAGGCGTGGATTCACTGGGGCATATAGTAGTGCTATGTTTAACCTGAGAAACTGACAAACTATTTTACATAGTAACTGCACCATTTTAAAAACCCTCTAGCAATGCACGAGTTTCCATTTCTCCTCATCCTTGAAAATACCTGTTACTTTTGTTTTTTGTTTTTATTATAGCCATCCTAATAGGTATGAAGTGGTAACTCATTGTGGTTTTTATTTGCATTTCCCTAATGACTAATGATGTTGAACATTTTTTTTTCATGGGCTTACTGTCTATTTGTATATCTTCTTTGAAGAAAATGTTCATTCAAATCCTTTGGCTATTTTGAATTGAATTGCTTGACTTTTGTTGTTGTTGCGTTGTATGAGTACTTTATATAATCTGGATATGAATCCCTTTTCCAATACATGATATGCAAATATCTTCACCCTTTCAGTAGGCTATCTTTTTGCTTTCTTAATAGTGTCCTTTGATATACAAAATTTCTTAATTTTGGTGAAGTTCAATGTATCTATTTTTTCTTTTCTTACCTGGGGCTTTGGTGTCATATCAATAAAATCATTGCCAAATCTGAGGTCATAAAGATTTTCCCCAATGTTTTCTTCTAAGATTTTATAGTTTTAGTTTTTCTGTTTAGGTCTTTCATTTATTTTGAGTTTATTTTTGTTTTTGGTGTGGGGGAAGGATCCAATTTCTTTCTTTTTTGCCTGTGGATGTCCCAGCACTGTTTTTTGAAGATTGTCCTATCCTCATTGAATGTTCTTGCCACCCTTGTTAAAATAATCAATTAACCATATATGTAAGGGTTTATTTCTGGCCTATTATATTCCATTGGTCTATATGTCTGTTTTTATGCCAGTACCATACTGTTTTGATTACTATAGCTATGTAGTTAGTTTTACATTCAGGAACTGTGAATCCTCCAAGTTTATTTTTTCTTTTCAAGATTGTTTAGGATATTCAGGGTCCCTTGCAATTCCATATGAACTTAAGGATCAGTCTAAGAAGCTGTTGAAATATTGATAAGAATTGTGTTATATGTGTAGATTACTTTGGTTAGCATTGACATTTTAACAACATTAAATCTTTTTATTCATGAGCATAGAATGTCTTTCCATTTATTTAGGTATTTAATTTTTTTCAGCAATGTTTTGTAGCTTTCAGCATACAAGTCTTTTTCACTTCTTTGGTCAGATTTATTCTGTAGTATTTCTTCCTCATGCTATTTTAAATGGAATTACTGTCTTAATTTTCTTTTTGAATTTTTCTTTGCTGTATATATAGACATACCTTATTTTTATATGTTGATCTTGTACCCTGTAACTTTGCTGAATTACATTACTATTAGGTTGGTGCAAAAGTAATCACGGTTTTGCAAAACTGTGATTACTTTTGCACCAACCTAATAGTTCTAGCTTTCTTGGGCACGTTAACATTTTCTTTTTCTTTTTCTTTTTTAAAATTAATTTATTATTATTATTATACTTTAAGTTCTAGGGTACATGTGCATAACGTGCAGGTTTGTTACATATGTATACTTGTGCCATGTTGCTATGCTGCACCCATCAACTCGTCATTTACATCAGGTATAACTCCCAATGCAATCCCTCCCCCCTCCCCGCTCCCCATGATAGGCCCCGATGTGTGATGTTCCCCTTCCCGAGTCCAAGTGATCTCATTGTTCAGTTCCCACCTATGAGTGAGAACATGCGGTGTATAGAATCATGTCATCTGTAAATAGAGATAGTTTACCTATTTCTTTCCAAATTGGGTGCCTTTTATTTTGTTTCCTCATCCAATAGCACTGGCTAGAACTTCTAGTACAGTTTTAAGTAGCAGCACTGAAAGTGGGTGTCCTTGTCTTGTTCCTGATAATAGGGGAGAAGTTTTCAGTCTTGATGTATTTACATTCACTAATTTCTTATGGTGAACCACCCTTGCATTATTTGGATAAATTTTCACTTTGAATGGTGAATAATTATTTTAATATGCTATTGGATAGGATTTACTAATATTTTGATGAAGATTTATGCATCAGTATTCATAAGGGATACTGGCCTGTAATTCTATTTTCCTGTGATGTTATTATCTGACTTTTATATCAGAATAATGCTAGCCTGACAGAAAATGTTCCCTTCTTTCCAATGCTGGGATTTTCTATTTCCTTGAGCAGGTAATTTGCATGTTTTTAGAAATGTATCCATTTTCTTTGTTATTTAATCTCTTGTTGTATAATTATTCACAGTATACTTCTTTATATCTTTGTAAGGCCTGTGGTAAAGTTTCACTTTCGTTTCTAATTTGAATTATGTATATCTTTTCTCTTTTTCCTTTGTATATCTAGTTAATGGCCTGTCAATTTTGTTGATACAAATTTTATAGACCCTTTCAAAGAACCAACTTTTATTTCAATAATTTTTTCCCTATTTTTTTTCTATTCTCCATTTTGTTTATGTTTATGCTAATCTTTATTGTTTTCTTCCTTCTGCTAGTTTCATGTTTAGTTTGCTCTTTTAAATTTCTTGAGGTGTAAAATTATGGTATTGATTTGAGATATTTCTTTTTTTAATGTAGTAATTTATAGCTATATATTTCCCTGAAAGCACTATTTTCACTGCATACCATAAATTTTGGTATATTGTATTTTTGTTTTCATTAATGTCTAAGTATTTTTTAACTTCCCTTGTGACTTTTTCTTTGACTCACTGGTTATTTAAGAGTGTGTTGTTTTAATGTATACATTTTTATACCTTTTCTATTTTTTCCTTCTGCTGTTTATTTCTAACTTTACCCCATTATGGTTGAAAATATTTTGTCTGATATCTACCTTTTAAAATCTAGTGAAACTGCTTTGTGCCTTTAAATATGGTCTATCCTACAGAATGTCTCATGTGCTTTTGAGAAGTATGCATATTCTACCATTGTTGGGTGGAGTGTTCTGTAAACCTCTGTTAGGTCTAGTTGGTTTATTGTGTTGTTCATGTCTTCTCTTTCCTTATCTTCTTATCTTTTCATACTTATCTTCTGTCTGGTTGGTTTATATATTATTCAAGGGAGAATTGTCTATTTCTTTTTTCAGTTGTGTCACTTTCTGCTTCATATATTTTAAAGGTTTATTGTTAGGTACATACATATTTATAATTTTTATATCTTGTTGCTATATTGAACCTTTTATTAATATATGATGTCATTCTTTATCTTTTATAAGCTTTTTAGATTTAGAGTATATTGTCTGATGTTAGTATAGCCACCTAGCATTCTTTTGTTTATGATTTGCACGGAATATCTTTTTCCATCCTTTTGCTTTCTATCTATTTTGTCTTTAGATGTAAAGTGGGCTTTTTTGTAGACAATGTATAGCTGGATCATTAAAAAAATCCATTCTGCTTATTATATTAATCTATTTATACTTACATAATTACTGGTAAGGAGGAACTGCTGCCATTTCTCCATTAATTTTCCACATGCCTTATAGTGATTTTGTTCCTCATTTCCTACATTACTGTTGGCTTTTGCATTTGGTTAATTTGTTTTGTTTCTTATAGTAAAAAATGTTGATTTTCTTCCCATTTATTTCTATGTGCACATTCTATAGATTGTGTGATTACCATAGGGATTATCTTCAACATCTGCTATGCACTAATTTGCATCCCTCCTAAATTAAATGTTGAAATCCTAACTCAAATGTTTCTGTATATTTGGAGATAGGGCCTTTAGGGATATAATCAAGGTTAAATGAGATCATAAGGGTAATGTCCTAGTCCTATAGAATGTTGTTCATACAAGAAGAGGAAGAGACACCAGAGATCTTTCTCTCTCTGTGTGAGGACAGAGAGCAGGCCAGGTGAGGATACAGTGAGAAGATGGCTGTCTACAAGCCAGGAAGAGAGGTCTTGCCAGAAACCAACCCTGAGACACTTTGATCTTGGACTTCAAGCCTCCAGACCTGTGAAAAAAATAACTTTTTGTTGTTTAACTACCAAGTCTGTAATATTCTGTTATGGCAGTCTAAGCAGGCTAATACAGATTTTGGTACCAGTAGTAGATTCTGCTGTAACAAGTACCTTTCAAAATATGAAAGTGGCTTTGGAACTGGGTTATGAATAGAGCCTGGAAGAGTTTTAAGGTGCGCGCTAGAAAAAGCCAAGATTCACATGTATACCTATGTAACAAACCTGCATGTTGTGCACATGTACCCCAGAACTTAAAAAAAAAAACAAAAAAACAAAAAAACAAAAACCACCACCACCACCAACAACAAAAGAAAAGACCAAGATTACTTTGAAGAGATTGTTGGTAGAAATATAAACAATAAAGGTGATTCTGATAATATATCAGGTGCAAATATTTTCTCCCATTCTTTAGGTTATTGATTTGTGTATATTTCTTGCATCCTAGGTATAAATCCCACTTGATTAGGGTGTATGATTCTTTTAATGTGCTGTTAAATTTAATTTGCTAAAATTTTGTTGACAAATTTTACATTTAATTTCAGAAGGGATTTTGGCCTGTATTTTGCTTCTTGAAGCATCCTTACTTTGCTTTAGTATCTGGGTAATGCCAGCCTAATAAAATGAGTTTGAAAATGTTCCCTCCTCTTAAAGTTTCTGAAGGAGTTTGAGGATGATTGGTGTCAATTCACCCTTCAATGCTTAGTAGAATTCACCAAGGAATCCTTCTGGTTCTGTACTTTTCTTTGTTGGGAGAGTTTTGATTACAGTAGTCTTTTCTTATGTATGGAGGATGTATTTCAACACCTCTAGTGGATGCCTGAAACCACAAACAGTACTGAACCTGATTGCCATCAACTAGAACATGTTTCTTTTCATGCCTTCCGTCTACAAATTTAATGCCTTTTCTATCTTAAGTAAGCACTTATCATGTATGGTAATGTAAATTTTGTAATTTGAGGAATGACAGCAAAACTAGCATAAAATTCTTTTTTCTTCTTCACAATTTCATGGATAGAAGATTCATTCTTACTGTAGATCATAACAACCTCAGCATATAACTTTTATTTTCTTATGAAAGTTGATAACTTTCACTTTTTCACTTAAAGGAAGCATTTTACAGCTTCTGTTTGGCATATTTGAATTGCCAGCACTACTACTCTTGCCCTTTAGAGCCATCATTAAGTCCAATAAGGGTTACCTGAACACAAGCACAAGCATAAGATGGTTATGCTACTCAGAACCTCATGTAATTTAAAACTTATGAATTGTTTATTTCTGAAATTTCCCATTTACTATTTTTGTACCTTAGTTGAACAAGATAACTGAAAATGCAGACAGCAAAACCATGGATAAAGGGGAGGAGGAGATTACTATACTTACTCAATCTCATTAATTGCCATTGTTCTCTTCAGACTTTCTATTTCTTCATGATTCAGTCTTAGTAGATGGTATGTTTCTCAGAATTTATCCACTTCTCAGTTATACAATTTATTGGCATGTAATTTTTCATAGTAGTCTTTTATGATGTCCGAGGTATCAGTTATATTGTCTCCATTTTCATATATAATTTTTCTTCAGCTCTCTTTTTTTCTTGGTTAGTCTAGCTAAATGCTTGCCAAGTATATGTTTTTTCACAAGACCAATTCTTAGTTTTGTTTGTCATTTCAGTTGCTTTCCTAGTCTCTACTTAATTTATTTCTCTTCTAGTCCTCATTGGTTCCTTTCCTCTGTTGCCTTTATGCTTAGTTTGCTTTCCTAATTCCTTGAGGTCTGAAGTTACATTGCTTATTTAAGAGTTCTCTTTTTTTTCTTAGTCATTTATGACTATAAATTTCCCTCTTATCACAGGTCTTGCAGCATCTCATGTTTTTCTTTGTTGTGTTTCAGTTTTTCATTTGTGTCAATGTATATTTTGATTTGTCTTTTGATTTCTTCTTTGACACATTCGTTGCTCAGGAGTTTGGTGTTTAATTTCCATGTATTTGTGAGTTTTCCAAAATCTCTCCTGTTATTGATTTCTACTGTTATACTACTATGCCTAGAAAGGTTGAGATGACTTCAAGTTTTCTAAATTTGTTAAGAATTATTTTGTGGCCTAACATATGCTCACTGTTGGAGAGTGTTCCACGTGTGCTTCAGAATAAAGTATATTACATTGCAATTGGATAGAATGATTTGTACATGGAAAACGTGTACAAAATGTTTGGTCCATTCGGTTTATTTGGAGTGTTATTATGCTCCACTATTTCCTCATGGATATTCTATCTGGACAGTCCATTGTTGAAAGAGGGATATTGAAGTTCTCTGGTATTATTGCATCATTGTCTATTTCTCCCTTTCATTCTGTTAATATTTGCCTTATATATTTTGGTGCTTTAATTTTGGGGGCATATATATTTATAATTCTTACATCCTCTTGAAGAATTGATTTCTTTATCATTATATAGTGATCTTCTTTATCTCTTGTGATAGAATTTGAGTCAATGCCTATTTGTCTGATGTGAGTATAGCCACTCATGCTCTCTTGTGGTTACCTTTCTTCTCCCTTCACATTCATTCTGTGTGTGTCCCTTTTTGGTTAATCTGAATCTCTTGTAGGCAGCATTTGGTTGAATCTTTGTTTTTAAAAATTTTATTCAGCCACTTTATTTCTTTTAATTGGAGAATTTAGTCCATTTATATTAAAGTAATTATTGATCAGTAAGGGCTTACTATTGTTATTTTATTGTTCTATTTTGTAGTTTGTTTGCTTACTCCTCTCTTGCTGTCTTCCTTTGTGATTTATTGAATTTTTATAGTGGTATTCTTTGAATTCTTTATATTTTGTGTATCTACTAAAAGTTTTTCTTTCTGTGGCTACCATGAATTTACATACAATATCTTATATTATTCTAATTTAAGCTAAAACAAGTTAAACTCATCCAAAAACTAACGCTTTTATTTATCTCCACATTTTATACTAATAGGTTCATACTTTACCTCTTTTTATATTGCGTATCCCTTAACAAATTATTTTAGCTGTAGTTATTTTTAATAATTTTGTATTTTATGTTTTATACTAGAGTTAAATGTGATTTTCGCACCATTACAGTATTAAAGTATTCTGAATTTCACTATATGTTTATCTTTACCAGTGAACTTACGTTTTTCTAGTTATATATACATATATATTATATCTTACGTTTTTCTAGTTACCTGGCATCCTTTTGTTGCAACTTCAGGGACTCCCTTCAATATTTCCTGTAAGATAGGTTTTATGATGATGAACTCTTTGGCTTTTGTTTGTCTAGGAATGTCTTTAGCTCTCATTTTTGAAGGACAACCAGTATTTATTTATTTATTTATTTATTTATTTATTTTTTGTTATTATTATACTTTAAGTTCTAGGGTACATGTTATTGCGGCACTATTCACAATAGCAAAGACTTGGAACCAACCCAAATGTCCATCAGTGACAGACTGGATTAAGAAAATGTGGCACATATACACCATGGAATACTATGCAGCCATAAAAAAGGATGAGTTTGTGTCCTTTGTAGGGACATGGATGCAGCTAGAAACCATCATTCTTAGCAAACTATCACAAGAACAGAAAACCAAACACCACATGTTCTCACTTATAGGTGGGAACTGAACAATGAGACCACTTGGACTCGGGAAGGGGAACATCACACACCGGGGCCTATCATGGGGAGGGGGGAGGGGGGAGGGATTGCACTGGGAGTTATACCTGATGTAAATGACGAGTTGATGGGTGCTGATGAGTTGATGGGTGCAGCACAGCAACATGGCGCAAGTATACATATGTAACAGTATTTCTTTAAATACACCTTCTGACCTGTTCTGTCTTCTTCTTCTGGGATCTCCATTATTCATATATTCACAAGCTTAATGGTATCCCATAAGTTTCTTAAACTTTCTTCATTATTTAAAAAATATCTTTTCTTTTGGTTCTTCTAATGGACCAGTTACAAATGACTTGTTTTTCAGATTGCAACTTCTTTCTTCTGCATGATTCAGTCTGATATTTCAACTCTTAATTAAATTTTCCAGTTCTATCATTGTATTTTCAAGGTCTAGGGTTTCAGTTTGGTTCTTTTTAATGGTTTCTGTTTCCTCAGTAGACTTCTAAGTTGTGACATGGATTGTTTTTTAAAATTTCACTTACTTGTCTCTCTGTTTGTTTGCATCTCATTGAGATTACTTAAGATGATTATTTTAAGGCCTGTGAGTACACAGAAAGACGTGTTTAACCAGGATACATGAAGCATATGAGAAATTCCATTTCTCCATAATCTCAGCAGTGCTAGATATTATCAATCTTTAATTTTTGTCATTATAATAGCTAAAACATGAAATCTTTATTTTAGCTTTCATTTTTCTGGACTCTAGTGAAACTGAGTATCTTTTCATATGTTTATCAACTATTGAATTTCTACTTCTATAAATTGTTAGTTCATGTCCTTTGGCTGTTTTTTCTACTAAGTTATTTAATTTTCTCTTATTAGTTTTTAGAATTTATATAATGGACATTAGCGTATTATTTGTTATAGCTCTTTACTATTTTATCTCAGGCTGTAGCTTATTATTCATTTCAAGTATCTTTTACTATATTGATAATTTTTAAATTCACACAGCTGGTCATATTTTCTTTTGAAAATTCTGGATTTATGGTTTGCACAGGTTTCTTCTTTACCACCCCACCTGAAGTTTATAAAGTTAGTCTCCTATATTTTATTATATTATTTTTCAAATTTTTATTTTTAGAACTTGATTATTCAATCATTTAATTTGAGTTTAATTTTGTATAAAGTGTGTGGTAGGGAATCTAACTCTTATTTTGATAGATGAATAGCCTGTTGTTCAATAACTTTTTTCACTGCTTTAAAAGTCACCTTATCACATTTTAAATTTGTATACATATATGTATGTAAATATAAAGTTACATATGACTTCTCTTCTGTGTCCCTTTGATTTGCTTGTGTGTCATTAGCCTTCCTTTAAAATTTTGTTGGCTATTCTTGCATGTTCACTCCTCCAGCTGAATTTTATAATCTGTTTATCAATTCTTAAGGGCCTTGCTTGCATTAAATTTATAGATTAATTTGGGGAAACAGTTCAATTTTTATCTCAGGAAAAGAAGAACACAGGGCATGGCACCCTATATATGCTCAGGTGAGCTGGTCCTGTGGTTTCAAGGCCTTGTCATAGAAACTCCTTTGTAGGAGAGCTCCACAGGAAGAGAGGGGGAAGATACTGAAATCAGCTTCCCCTTATCCATACATTTACCAAAATTAGACCTGGAGGTTCTAAATGCAGTGATTTTGATGAAACTACTGGCTGGAATGGAAGGTTGTATTACAGTCACTTTTTCCCACACTGATATTGACCTCTATTGAAATCAACTGATGCAACAGTATACTGAGTATACTGTTGTAAATAAACTGATACAACAGTATACTGAGTAATACAACAAGAATACTGACAAATTTTTAAAATAATTTATATGTGAATGTTTTGGGTGAAAGAACCCTTGCAAGGAAATTAGGCTTTTCAATAAAAGAAAAGATACTAGGTTACTGTATCAATCCTTTCTTCATAGACCCATAGAAAGCAGGTATTAGATGCCAACCCTGAAGTATCAGAACTGACCACCTACCTAGTTTAACACTGGGAGCAACACACACATTATTTCCATAGCTGGAGGAGTTTCAGGAGCACTCCTGTGAAATAGAAGCACTGCAGTTCTTGAGCTATGCTGTGATCTATCAACTTTTTCCTTCATTTTCTTTCCTGTGGTATTTTTTCTTTCTTGCTTTCCCCAAAAAAGAAAGAGAAATAAATGATTAGAATTGAATTTCTTTCAGCAGTGTGAAGAACTGCAGTGTTGATACAGAACCTTATTTCTGTTGGGGCTAATAGTAAGGAGCTATTTTTAGACTGGATCTACAGTTTCCTTAGTAACAAGGGTTGGAAGAGCTCTGTTCCCCTGCTAGAAATATCCCCAGCCAGTAGTTTTGCCCTTGATTCCTCTAACTTTGGAATTCTTCTCAAGTGTTCATAGGTTCGGTATCATTTTCTTCCACCTTCACGTATTTTATGGTTGGAGTCCTTTCATGAATATTTACCAATCCAATTATGTAGTATATTTTGTTTTGATGATAATGTGCTTTGTTGAATTGGGGGATATTTCATTTTGATTGCTAAGCTTTGTACTGCAGCAGCTAAGGTCTCTGCTTAAGTTTCTCAGGCGTTGATATTTATAAGCTTTCTCTTATATTTCACATTTCTGGGCATTGGCCAGAATCCCAACCTTTTCCTTTAAGCATTTTTTTTTCTTCCCTTTATGTTTGTTCTCTTTTTCCTTCCCTCCAGCTTGACCATCTGTCTCCCTCTTATTACTTCCGTAGAACCATGCACTAAGTACCTAGGGGTGAAACGGCACATGCCATCAAAAGATTCAGTTTACAGAAGTCATCGCTGATCTATGTTCAGTACAGAGTGACTTCTCCAGAGTACTCTACATCTTGTCACCATCTGGGCCTCTTCCCTCACCTAGTTAGAATACAGCAAATGAGGCCAAGGTCACAGATTCAGACCCCATATGATCCAGTTCACTTTACACAAGGAAGAACTTTGTTTTGTTTCCATAGTCTGCAACTGCAAATGCTGGTAGACCCATCTTGAAAATGAATTCATGCTGGAGGACCTAGTGAGAATTGGGTTGGAGCCAGCCCCTCAATATTATCATAGAAAACTTGAAAGCATATGTTCTGGGCTGGACACTCAGCAGGACTCTTCCCTCCATGCACTTTTTATGTTAAGTTTTGGAGTAGATAAGTCATGAACAGTCATCTGTTCTAACTTGTGGTCCCACAGAACAAAATAAAAACCCAACGCTTGGTCCTGTGCTCAATGTCATTTTGCCTCGCTATTCATTTTTCCTAGCCACACTTCTATAAAGTAGGTCTCCATGGACTTACAAATTTTACAGATGATGATTAATGGACTGGTACAATTAAACCTGGTGAAATGAGCTGCCTTATGTAATTGGGAAGAGAGTTGCCATTAGATAAACACAATATCTGATAACTTTAGTGAGCAGAAATTTTGAACATCTTCTTTATTTGGCTTGCATAATAGTAGTACAATATTTAAGATTTACAGACCATTTCCATATTCCCCATCTTATTTGGTTCATCCAGCATGAGTTTGGCTTCACAGGTTATCAGGTGTTATCACATTTTTCAGATTAGAAAAAATTACATATAGAGATTACATGACTTGATGATGGTTACATAATTTATAAAGTCTTTGAACTCGGATCCAGGAGGCTTTCCATGACATCACACTATGTTTTGTTTCTTGACTTGTACCTACAGAAATATTTCAACAGAAATTTGATTATATTGTTGATGCTATTTCTATTTTATTTTTGATTTGATTAGGGATGGCAGATTTCATACAACGTCTATAGTTTCAATCACACACAAAATCAGATTCATGAAACTTGGATATAACATCTGAAGGAGTTAGAATAGCTGGTTCTAAAGGCTTGTTCACACAAAGCACTTTTAGGTAGGTCATCTGACATGATAGTTGACAATAAAGTTTCTGAAAATAGAGAGATTTGCTTTCAAATCCTGGCTTGACCTTAGTTTATTCCTCAAACAATTCTATCCTACATGCTTAGGAAATAACCTTGGCAATAGTCTCTCTAACACCAATTTGCCAAATTGTATACTAGCTCTGCTCAGAATTGAAATTCAAAAGTTAAAAAAAAAAAAAGATTAAAGGAATTTTAGCTCAGAATCCTGGGAACAGGAAAAAGCAAGATGTTCTAGTCTTTTATATCCCAAGACCATTGCACTTCAATTGTGTGACATTTCTGTTCCAATTAAAGGGATGTCTTACATCCAAGGGGTCTAATTTACATTTTGCTGCTTCGCAAGCTATAGCATTATTTTATTTTAGTTTTTACAATATTACATAATGCATTGTGTCTTGATGCAATTTAATGACTCCTGCTGACTATTCAAAATTGCTAAGCAGAAGGTCAGACCAGATCAGTGAACAGCTATTAAAATGCATAGGCGGCAACACAAACAGTAGATAATTAGCACTTAATGTAAGTCAAAGCTGTGTGAAATGTGAAGAAAAAAATACCAAGGTGTTTTCTTAATTCTGTGACTGCATCTTCCATTCACATTGCTGGCTGTGGATTTAGGTCCATTATCAATTTGCCCTTTTGAAATTGGTTTGTTTTACTTCTTGTGAAATATTTTACACATACAGAAGAATGGATAAAACACATGTACAGTTTAAAAAATAATTACAAAGCAAGCATCGTGAACCACTCAGACCAACTAGAAATCTGCTATTATTGCTTTCTCTCCACAGTCAGAACAGAATCTCCCCCTCCTGATGTAACATCAACCAATGAAATTGACCATAAGTCCCTGCTTATCACTATAGATTTTATCTTTTCAATAGTTTGCCCACTAAAAATTTTAGTTTCATTTTGTCTTTGAAATGTACACAAATGAATCATAAAATGTTTTTCTTTTGTGATTGCTACTTCCATTCAATGTGATGTTGGTAAGATTCATTTATGTTGATGGGTGTATTTATAGTTTATGTATTTTTATGGATGTACAGTATATTATTAATATTTAATTTCTCTATTGATTCTATCTTGATGCTCTTGGACTATTTCCAGTTTTAGAGCTGTTTTGAATAATGCTGCTGTGAATAAAACTGTATCTATCTCCTGGCTATATACTATAGTTTCTCCAGAGTGTATATTTAAGTGTAAACTGTTACATGACAGGGCATGCATAGTTTTAAATTTTCTAGATAGTGCCAAACTATTTCCAAAGTATTTGTACCAGTATTCACTCCCACAAGGGAGTTCCAATTACTCTATTACTAAAACTTAAAACTATCAGGTACTGCAATTTTGGCCAATCGAATGGCTATTTAGTGGGTTTTCATTGTGTCCTTAATTTGGATTTGGATCAACTAATGAGTTGATCATGCCTTCTTTTATAGGAGCCATTTGGGTATCCTGTTTGGGAAGAGCTTATTCAAATTCTGTGCCCATTTTCTTCCAATTGAGGTATTTGACAGATTACAAGAAGTTTTTATTTGTTTTGTATAGGTTATATGTTATATGTATTATTTAGAGCAGTGATTTGAAGGAGATGAAGGAATTCGCCATGGGAATATCTAAGTGAAGTGCATTCTAGGCAGTGCAAAGGTCCTAATCTAGAAGTCTGCTTGGAACACCATAGTGAGAGATAAATTAGTAGCAGATTAAGTCATAGGGATAATGGAAAGGAGGTCTTGTAGGCCTTATAGAAATCTATGGTTGAGATTCTGAATAACATAGGGAGTGACTAAAATTTTGAGTAGAGACATGACCTGACTCCTCCCCTCCAGCTTTAAAATTAATAGACTTTATTTTTTTGAACAGTTTTAAGTTTAGAGAAACATTGAACGAAATCTAATGTCCCATTGGAAGTCTCTGCTTCCCACCCCTGCAACTGTGAGTCCTGCAAGATTGGAGACCTTGACACCCCAAACAAGCCATACTCTTGCTAGAGGATGCAATAAGATCTTATTGAACTACTATATATGCTGCCAGGGCATATTGGACTCCTTTATATAAGGGCCAGGTAAAAAGAAGAGCAATCTTGGAAGGGGTGATTGATCCTGACAGTAGGAAGAGGCAGGTCTGCTTTTATACAATGGAGGTAGGAAGAAATAGCTGTGGTACCCGGGCGATCTGCCTGGATGCCTCCTAGTGCTTCCTTGCCTCATCATAACTGCGAATGAACATGTGCAGCAACCCCTGAGGATGGTAAGGTTACCAGGGACTCAGATCCTTAGAAATGACCTGCATAGGTATTAGCTGAGAGGAGGGAAATTTAGAGTGAATGGAGGAGATGATGGGTATTAATTGTGGCCCTGAGACCAACTACAACAACAGGGACTGTAGTTTATCTCGCTAAGTTTACCCAAAGGAAAGGAGGTCAGTGGAACCATGGGATGTGTGGAGGTGTGGATCTGTGCAGAGCAAAGCTGGGCTACGGTGGCCATGGAGATTTGCTGCTCAATCTGTCTTCAAGCAAATCTTCTGTAGGGAGCATAGGTAGTCAGTCACCTCTAGCTATATCTTCAGATGCAACATGGGGCTCACACTGTTCCCAGCATGATGGGGTTATGAGAGTTGGGAAATTTCTGCTTCTAGTGGGTAACCTTTCCTCAGTGAGCCTCCATTAGCCTGGCTGTGGTAGTCTCAGAAGTGTGTGATAGTCTGAGGCTCTTCCTACTCAATTCTCATTTCTTCTTTCTCTTCTTTGACAGATGGCAGGCCTGCGTTGTAATCAAAAGGCTCTCCTACCTATCCAATTGTCTTCCCTTGCTCCTTCACGTACATTCCCCCCAATAGATCTCTTGCTCATCCTAATTCCAATTTGGCATCTGTTTCTGGGAAGACATAATCTGAAATAAGGCATGTTTAATGTAATTATCAACATGGTCTAATTTAAACCTACCATCTTGCTATTTCTTATCTGTTTCTCCCATCTGCTTTTCCTTCCTTCCCCTCCTTTTGGATTTAGCTTTTTTTGTTGTTTGTTTTTAAATGACTCATTTATTATCTGTACCTTGCTTTATTTTTTGGCACTTGAAAGGTAGGGTTTAACTTTCAAGCAATGCTATTTCACTTCACATATGGTGTAAGAAATGTACAGCAGAACAGACGCAATTCTTTCCTCCTGTCCTTTAAGCTATTTTCACATTTATAGCACATTTTACCTCCGCATGTGCCATAAACCTCAAAACACATTGCCATTATTTTTATTTGAAACAATCAAATATCTTTTGTAGAGACTAAAAATGATAAAATGTCTTTTATTTTTATACATAACACATATATTTACTTTCCCCAGCATTCTCTATTATTTTGTGTATATCCAGTATCCAACTAGTAATATTTTCCATCTGCCTTAACTTTCCATAATATTTCTTGTAGTGAAGGTATGCTGCTGATCATTATTTTCAGATTTTGTTTGTCTGAAAAAGTGTTTATTTCCCCTTCATTTTTAAAAAGTTCTGGTAAAATACATATAATACAAAATTTACCATTTTAACAATTTTAATTAGTTTACTCAACAATTAATCTATTTTTTTTTTAAATTTATTTATTATTATTAAACTTCAAGTTGTAGGGTACATGTGCACAACGTGCAGGTTTGCTACATATGTATACTTGTGCCATGTTGGTGTGCTGCACCCATCAACTCGTCATTTACATCAGGTATAACTCCCAATGCAATCCCTCCCCCCTCCCCCCTCCCCATGATAGGCCCCGGTGTGTGATGTTCCCCTTCCCGAGTCCAAGTGATCTCATTGTTCAGTTCCCACCTACGAGTGAGAACATGCGGTGTTTGGTTTTCTGTTCTTGTGATAGTTTGCTAAGAATGATGGTTTCCAGCTGCATCCATGTCCCTACAAAGGACACAAACTCATCCTTTTTTATGGCTGCATAGTATTCCATGGTGTATATGTGCCACATTTTCTTAATCCAATCTGTCACTGATGGACATTTGGGTTGATTCCAAGTCTTTGCTATTGTGAATAGTGCTGCAATAAACATACGTGTGCATGTGTCCTTATAGCAGCATAATTTATAATCCTTTGGGTATATACCCAGTAATGGGATGGCTGGGTCATATGGTACATCTAGTTCTAGATCCTTGAGGAATCGCCATACTGTTTTCCATAATGGTTGAACTAGTTTACAATCCCACCAACAGTGTAAAAGTGTTCCTATTTCTCCACATCCTCTCCAGCACCTGTTGTTTCCTGACTTTTTAATGATTGCCATTCTAACTGGTGTGAGATGGTATCTCATTGTGGTTTTGATTTGCATTTCTCTGATGGCCAGTGATGATGAGCATTTTTTCATGTGTCTGTTGGCTGTATGAATGTCTTCTTTTGAGAAATGTCTGTTCATATCCTTTGCCCACTTTTGGATGGGGTTGTTTGTTTTTTTCTTGTAAATTTGTTTGAGTTCTTTGTAGGTTCTGGATATTAGCCCTTTGTCAGATGAGTAGATTGCAAAAATTTTCTCCCATTCTGTAGGTTGCCTGCTCACTCTGATGGTAGTTTCTTTTGCTGTGCAGAAGCTCTTTAGTTTGATGAGATCCCATTTGTCAATTTTGGCTTTTGTTGCCGTTGCTTTTGGTGTTTTAGACATGAAGTCTTTGCCCATGCCTATGTCCTGAATGGTACTACCTAGGTTTTCCTCTAGGATTTTTATGGTATTAGGTCTAACATTTAAGTCTCTAATCCATCTTGAATTAATTTTCGTATAAGGAGTAAGGAAAGGATCCAGTTTCAGCTTTCTACTTATGGCTAGCCAGTTTTCCCAGCACCATTTATTAAATAGGGAATCCTTTCCCCATTTCTTGTTTCTCTCAGGTTTGTCAAAGATCAGATGGCTGTAGATGTGTGGTATTATTTCTGAGGACTCTGTTCTGTTCCATTGGTCTATATCTCTGTTTTGGTACCAGTACCATGCTGTTTTGGTTACTGTAGCCTTGTAGTATAGTTTGAAGTCAGGTAGCGTGATGCCTCCAGCTTTGTTCTTTTGACTTAGGATTGTCTTGGAGATGCGGGCTCTTTTTTGGTTCCATATGAACTTTAAAGCAGTTTTTTCCAATTCTGTGAAGAAGCTCATTGGTAGCTTGATGGGGATGGCATTGAATCTATAAATTACCTTGGGCAGTATGGCCATTTTCACGATATTGATTCTTCCTATCCATGAGCATGGTATGTTCTTCCATTTGTTTGTGTCCTCTTTGATTTCACTGAGCAGTGGTTTGTAGTTCTCCTTGAAGAGGTCCTTTACATCCCTTGTAAGTTGGATTCCTAGGTATTTTATTCTCTTTGAAGCAATTGTGAATGGAAGTTCATTCCTGATTTGGCTCTCTGTTTGACTGTCACTGGTGTATAAGAATGGTTGTGATTTTTGCACATTAATTTTGTATCCTGAGACTTTGCTGAAGTTGCTGATCAGCTTAAGGAGATTTTGGGCTGAGACAATGGGGTTTTCTAAATATACAATCATGTCGTCTGCAAACAGGGACAATTTGACTTCTTCTTTTCCTAACTGAATCCCCTTGATTTCTTTCTCTTGCCTGATTGCCCTAGCCAGAACTTCCAACACTATGTTGAATAGGAGTGGTGAGAGAGGGCATCCCTGTCTTGTGCCAGTTTTCAAAGGGAATTTTTCCAGTTTTTGCCCATTCAGTATGATATTGGCTGTGGGTTTGTCATAAATAGCTCTTATGATTTTGAGGTACGTTCCATCAATACCGAATTTATTGAGCGTTTTTAGCATGAAGGGCTGTTGAATTTTGTCAAAAGCCTTTTCTGCATCTATTGAGATAATGATGTGGTTCTTGTCTTTGGTTCTGTTTATATGCTGGATTATGTTTATTGATTTGCGAATGTTGAACCAGTCTTGCATCCCAGGGATAAAGCCCACTTGATCATGGTGGATAAGCTTTTTGATGTGCTGCTGAATCCGGTTTGTCAGTATTTTATTGAGGATTTTTGCATCGATGTTCATCAGGGATATTGGTCTAAAATTCTCTTTTTTTGTTGTGTCTCTGCCAGGCTTTGGTATCAGGATGATGTTGGCCTCATAAAATGAGTTAGGGAGGATTCCCTCTTTTTCTATTGATTGGAATAGTTTCAGAAGGAATGGTACCAGCTCCTCCTTGTACCTCTAGTAGAATTCAGCTGTGAATCCATCTGGTCCTGGACTTTTTTTGGTTGGTAGGCTATTAATTATTGCCTCAATTTCAGAGCCTACTATTGGTCTATTCAGGGATTCAACTTCTTCCTGGTTTAGTCTTGGAAGAGTGTAAGTGTCCAGGAAATTATCCATTTCTTCTAGATTTTCCAGTTTATTTGCATAGAGGTGTTTATAGTATTCTCTGATGGTAGTTTGTATTTCTGTGGGGTCGGTGGTGATATCCCCTTTATCATTTTTAATTGCGTCGATTTGATTCTTCTCTCTTTTCTTCTTTATTAGTCTTGCTAGTGGTCTGTCAATTTTGTTGATCTTTTCAAAAAACCAACTCCTGGATTCATTGATTTTTTGGAGGGTTTTTTGTGTCTCTATCTCCTTCAGTTCTGCTCTGATCTTAGTTATTTCTTGCCTTCTGCTAGCTTTCGAATGTGTTTGCTCTTGCTTCTCTAGTTCTTTTAATTGCGATGTTAGAGTGTCAATTTTAGATCTTTCCTGCTTTCTCTTGTGGGCATTTAGTGCTATAAATTTCCCTCTACACACTGCTTTAAATGTGTCCCAGAGATTCTGGTATGTTGTATCTTTGTTCTCATTGGTTTCAAAGAACATCTTTATTTCTGCCTTCATTTCGTTATGTACCCAGTAGTCATTCAGGAGCAGGTTGTTCAGTTTCCATGTAGTTGAGCGGTTTTGATTGAGTTTCTTAGTCCTGAGTTCTAATTTGATTGCACTGTGGTCTGAGAGACAGTTTGTTATAATTTCTGTTCTTGTACATTTGCTGAGGAGTGCTTTACTTCCGATTACGTGGTCAATTTTGGAGTAAGTACGATGTGGTGCTGAGAAGAATGTATATTCTGTTGATTTGGGGTGGAGAGTTCTATAGATGTCTATTAGGTCTGCTTGCTGCAGAGATGAGTTCAATTCCTGGATATCCTTGTTAACTTTCTGTCTCGTTGATCTGTCTAATGTTGACAGTGGAGTGTTGAAGTCTCCCATTATTATTGTATGGGAGTCTAAGTCTCTTTGTAAGTCTCTAAGGACTTGCTTTATGAATCTGGGTGCTCCTGTATTGGGTGCATATATATTTAGGATAGTTAGCTCTTCCTGTTGAATTGATCCCTTTACCATTATGTAATGGCCTTCTTTGTCTCTTTTGATCTTTGATGGTTTAAAGTCTGTTTTATCAGAGACTAGTATTGCAACCCCCGCTTTTTTGTGTTCTCCATTTGCTTGGTAAATCTTCCTCCATCCCTTTATTTTGAGCCTATGTATGTCTCTGCGTGTGAGATGGGTCTCCTGAATACAGCAGACTGATGGATCTTGACTCTTTATCCAGTTTGCCAGTCTGTGTCTTTTAATTGGAGCATTTAGTCCATTTACATTTAAGGTTAAGATTGTTATGTGTGAACTTGATCCTGCCATTATGATATTAACTGGTTATTTTGCTCGTTAGTTGATGCAGTTTCTTCCTAGCCTTGATGGTCTTTACATTTTGGCATGTTTTTGCAATGGCTGGTACCGGTTGTTCCTTTCCATGTTTAGTGCTTCCTTCAGGGTCTCTTGTAAGGCAGGCCTAGTGGTGACAAAATCTCTAAGCATTTGCTTATCTGTAAAGGATTTTATTTCTCCTTCACTTATGAAACTTAGTTTGGCTGGATATAAAATTCTGGGTTTAAAATTCTTTTCTTTAAGAATGTTGAATATTGGCCCCCACTCTCTTCTGGCTTGAAGAGTTTCTGCCGAGAGATCTGCTGTTAGTCTGATGGGCTTCCCTTTGTGGGTAACCCGACCTTTCTCTCTGGCTGCCCTTAAGATTTTTTCCTTCATTTCAACTTTGGTGAATCTGGCAATTATGTGTCTTGGAGTTGCTCTTCTCGAGGAGTATCTTTGTGGCGTTCTCTGTATTTCCTGGATTTGAATGTTGGCCTGCCCTACTAGGTTGGGGAAGTTCTCCTGGATGATATCCTGAAGAGTGTTTTCCAACTTGGTTCCATTTTCCCCCTCACTTTCAGGCACCCCAATCAGACGTAGATTTGGTCTTTTTACATAATCCCATACTTCTTGCAGGCTTTGTTCATTTCTTTTTCTTCTTTTTTCTTTTGGTTTCTCTTCTCGCTTCATTTCATTCATTTGATCCTCCATCGCTGACATTCTTTCTTCCAGTTGATCGAGACGGTTACTGAAGCTTGTGCATTTGTCACGTATTTCTCGTGCCATGGTTTTCGTCTCTTTCATTTCGTTTGTGAGCTTCTCTGCATTAATTACTCTAGCCATCAATTCTTCCACTTTTTTTTCAAGATTTTTAGTTTCTTTGTGCTGGGTACGTAATTCCTCCTTTAGCTCTGAGAAATTTGATGGACTGAAGCCTTCTTCTGTCATCTCATCGAAGTCATTCTCCGTCCAGCTTTGATCCGTTGCTGGCGATGAGCTGCGCTCCTTTGCCGGGGGAGATGCGCTCTTATTTTTTGAATTTCCAGCTTTTCTGCCCTGCTTTTTCCCCATCTTTGTGGTTTTATCTGCCTCTGGTCTTTGATGATGGTGATGTACTGATGGGGTTTTGGTGTAGGTGTCCTTCCTGTTTGATAGCTTTCCTTCTAACAGTCAGGATCCTCAGCTGTAGGTTGTAGCTGTAGGAGATTGCTTGAGGTCCACTCCAGACCCTGTTTGCCTGGGTATCAGCAGCAGAGGCTGCAGAAGATAGAATATTTCTGAACAGCGAGTGTACCTGTCTGATTCTTGCTTTGGAATCTTCCTCTCAGGGGTGTACTCCACCCTGTGAGGTGTGGTGTGTCAGACTGCCCCTAGTGGGGGATGTCTCCCAGTTAGGCTACTCAGGGGTCAGGGACCCACTTGAGCAGGGAGTCTGTCCCTTCTCAGATCTCAACCTCCGTGTTGGGAGATCCACTGCTCTCTTCAAAGCTGTCAGACAGAGTCGTTTGCGTCTGCAGAGCTGCTGCGTTTGTTATTATTTACTGTGCCCTGTCCCCAGAGGTGGAGTCTACAGAGACAGGCAGGTTTCCTTGAGCTGCTGTGAGCTCCACCCAGTTCGAGCTTCCCAGCAGCTTTGTTTACCTACTTAAGCCTCAGCAATGGCGGGCGCCCCTCCCCCAGCCTCGCTGCTGCCTTGCCGGTAGATCACAGACTGCTGTGCTAGCAATGAGGGAGGCTCCGTGGGTGTGGGACACTCCCGGCCAGGTGTGGGATATGATCTCCTGGTGTGCCTGTCTGCTTAAAGTGCAGTATTGGGGTGGGAGTTACCCGATTTTCCAGGTGTTGTGTGTCTCAGTTCCCCTGGCTAGGAAAAGGGATTCCCTTCCCCCTTGCGCTTTCCAGGTGAGGCAATGCCTCGCCCTGCTTCAGCTCTCGCTGGTCAGGCTGCAGCAGCTGACCAGCACCGATCGTCTGGCACTCCCCAGTGAGATGAACCCAGTACCTCAGTTGAAAATGCAGAAATCACCGGTCTTCTGTGTCGCTCGCGCTGGGAGTTGGAGACTGGAGCTGTTCCTATTCGGCCATCTTGCTCTGCCCCCTCCAACAATTAATCTATTGAAGAACATTTTGGGTATTTCCAGGTTGGGGCTACTATTTAATATACATAAAGTTGCTATGAAATTTGTGTACAGGTTTTTGTGTAAATGTAAATTTTCTTCATTACATGGTAAGTGTATATTTAGTTGTTTTAAAGAAACTGTCAAATTGTTTTCCAGAGTGGCTACATCATTTTACATTCACACAGGAATGTATGAGAATATATGTATTCTTTGCATACTCTCCATGTGGTCTTAATTTGCATTTCTCTAATGACTAATGATTCTGAATATCATTTCATGTTTTTATTTTCCATCTGTATATTCTCTTAGTGAAATGTTGATATCTGTTTCCCAGTTTCTAATTGGACTGATTTCTTTTTTTCCTGTTTTTAGAATTTCAAAAATATATTCTACATGTGGGTTCTCTGAATTGAGTTGTAGTTTGCAAATGTTTTCTCTGTCTGTAGCTGGTCTTTTCATCCTTTTAACAAGGATTTTCTCATGGTAAAAGTTAATTTGGATGAAGCCCATTTTATTAATTTTTTTCTTCTACGAATTATGCTTCTGATGTCATGTCAAGAACTCTATCAAGCCTTAGATCTCAAAGGTTTTTTTTTATTTGTGAAAAACATTTATTCGGAGAATCTAAAATCAGTTCAGAGACTATTGGACTTTTGAAAAAGCCTACACAAATTTGTCTCATTTCTTCCTTAATACATTAATAATCTGAGAATAAGGAGGTGAAAAAAAACCCTTAAAAATAACACTGCTCCAGTTTGTCTGCAGGTATGCGATTCTTTTATTTGTATACTTATGTTTTCTTTTTTTTACAATTTTTCACATAATTTCAAAAAATTTTGGCCATTACTTAAATATTTTCTTCTCTCCTCTTTTCTAGGACTGTGATTCTACATACATGAAATCACTTGATTTTGTTCCACAGTCCCCGAGGCTTTATTTTTTAAGTTATTTCCTTGATTGTGCTTCCATAGATATAGTGTCTATTGCTATATCTTTAAGTTCTTCAATCTTTTTATACAATGTTTAATTGGTTGTTAATCCTTCATGTATTTTCATTTTAAATCTTGTATTTTTTATCAGTATAAATTTGATTTGGAAATTTTCTTCATTTCCTACCTTATTACATTCATGTTTTCTTATATATTTTGAGTATATAGAATGCATTTATAATTACTGTTTTAATGTCCACTTCTGCCTTATCTTATTATTTCTGGGTTTGTTTCTATTGATGGTGAAACACATTTTCTGTTTTCTATATATATGGTAGTTTTTGATTGGCTGCTGTATATTTTACACTGTTAAATGTTAGACTTTGTTGTCCATCTTTAAAGAATATTGACCTTTTATTTTGTTGCAGTCAGTTAAATTGCATCTGCATTAGTTTAAGCCTTTTGAGAGTTGTTTTAACATGTTTTTTTGGAGTAAGTCTAGAGTGGCCATTCTAGTGATAATTTAGTTTTTTTTTTTAAAAGGTTTGGTCTTTCTAGCGTCCCTACTGAATAGCCCATCGGTTAGACAGGATGTCTCCACACCTATTAGAGGAAACACAAGAGACTGTTAGGTCTAGGTGACCTCTGGAAATTGTTAGACTTACAACTTCCTCATAATAGTTCTTCCCTTGAAAGCTGTTCTGGCCTATGCTTTTTGGGTTTTACCTTATACATGCATTGAATGATCTTCGACCAAAGACTCAAGGAGACCCCTATGCAGATTTCTGGAATCTTTTCTCTGTGTTACCCACTCTTCTGCCTCTGTTTTTCCAAACGCCAACTTCTATCTTGATTGGTCTGGAATATAAACTCTGTAAGATTGTTAGATTCTGTTATTTTTAAATTTCCTTGCCCACATTCAGTATTACTCCCTAGGCAGGAACTATTTTTCTGTTTTGTTAGGATCATTGTCCTCCACTGCCTGTTGTCCAATGTCTGAAAATAGGCATTTTCTGTTTTGGGCAATTTTTCAGTTGTTTTTAGCAGGAGGGAAATTCTTAATAGTTTTACTCTCTTATGTTTGGAAATGTAAGTTCCCTATGTGTTTTTACTTTTCTCTTATTTCCCCCATGTGACTTGCTAATTTGAACTCCTCTTCTGCTCTGGGAAACTGTTTTAAACTAAAGTTTGGGAATTTATATTTATTTCTATGAATGTCCATTTTATTCTGCACCATTATCCTATCCTATAGAGTCTTTTTAAAATTTGTTATCCATAATGTTAATTCTCCTTTTCAGTTCTTGCCACTCTCAAACTCTTTAATATTACTGCTTTGTAATAATTGAAGCATTTGCCAAAATGTTATTGAGCAACTGCGGAATAATTAAGACTAACATTTTGGTTAACTGTGAAATGCTAATAAAATATTTTGTATCTGGTTTAACTACAAATTGCCAAGTGGCGAAGTAGTCCCTAAGCAGCAGGCAGTTGCTAGGTTTGGGTGCCACATTTCTGTAGATTCTATTGGTAGGGAAACAATCAGCCCTAGTGGATATAGGTAGTGTATTATCCTTGGCATAGCAAGCAGCAGGAACTTTTTGTTCACAGCAGTTCTCCTTGCCTTCCTCATCTCATGAGGGTGTTTTGGAGTGGGCCAGGGTAGGATGCTATACAAAGTATATCTGTATCCCACCTGAGGGACACTCAGTTTAGGAAACTCCTCATTTTATAAGGAACTCCTAGCAAACATGTCCATCATCCCTTCCAGACTATATCTTTGTTTCTCTGGAATATAAATGAATCTACTCCAGGGAAAGAAGGGAAGTTTCACTCTCCTGGAGTATCTCCTTATACAGTCATTGTCCAGTTGGCTGTAAATGTCTTTGCTCAAAACACCCACAGCCTGCAAAAGTGCCAGAGACGCAGAGAGAATTGCCTTCTAATAGAAATATTCAAACATCTGTTAACTTCAGGACAGTT
Source organism: Chlorocebus sabaeus (assembly GCF_047675955.1). Taxonomy (NCBI): domain Eukaryota; kingdom Metazoa; phylum Chordata; class Mammalia; order Primates; family Cercopithecidae; genus Chlorocebus; species Chlorocebus sabaeus. The sequence goes on along the minus strand of NC_132911.1, from coordinate 24,381,777 downwards.
TCATCTTGTATAAAGTTAGGGGAAAATCCATGTGTAGTCAAAATTGTTCTTGAATATTATTAAATAATGTGAAAGAATTATGTACAGGAATTTGTATGTTAAATCCTATACAGTAATAAGTATGTCAAATATATAATGAAAGATGAGACCTTGAGGCTGGGTACTGTGCATGTTCTGTTAATTGCTCTTCCTTTCCACCTGTCACTATTAAATTTATTTTTTTCTCTTTTGCCTAGTGTTGTTTGAATAAGTTAATTATGCATATGATAAAACTTGAGTGTATTGCATATGTCTCTATTTTTTTCCACAAAGATACCGTAAAGGAACGTGTCAATACCTTTTTCAAAAATCTTTTTTTTTTTTTTTATACTGATAGAATTTCCCTGAGTTTACAGTTTGGAAGTCCAATAATAAGAAAATGCAATTAGTCTGACATGGCATACTTAGTTAACTCAAAATGATTTATAAGAATAATTCTTTTATTTATACACTCTAAACAGCATATGTAAAAGTATAACCTCTGTACTTTGGGGGCCATTTGCTTTAATTTCTGTGGCAGTTGACTTCTAAAATCAATGGTTTATGCCAGCTAGCCCCCACAGAAAAGCTATTAAGCCTTTTGGATGTTGTAGATGTTTCTCTGTTTTCCTACATTATGTCAAACTGGCGAAGAGGTGATAGTTACAGTATGATTTTGAGAACAAACATGATCTCAGAGTAACTATTCTAATTGATTTTTGAGAAGGTCTAACCCTTTCTTGTTAACAGTTTGGAGATACCAGACAAAATAAATAGTAGAAAGTCAGACAAGACAAAACTTACGTAATGCTAATGCTGTTTAGTGTGCTAATCAATTGACTTACCTTCTAAAAGTTATGATCTTCATCTCATTTCATATTTGGTGAGAGCCTTCTATATTTAAGGGCTGTCTAAGTGCCAAGGGTATTCAAAAAAAGATGGTAAGTTAAGTAACAGTAAAGTCCTTGAATAATTCAAGACAACAATAAAATCAATGTCACTATGCATAATAGTCAATGAATTGCTCAAGCAACAATTTTGCTCCAAACTCAGATGCACAGTGGCTCTAACTTCAAGCAAGAATCATCTGGGAGATGTTTGCAGAGATGGGGTGTGGATGGGCTTAGCATGAGTGGAGAAGACAGGCAAGGACCTCATGGGTCAGTGTGCCCTCGCTAATAAAACTATAGAGGGAGGGAAAAGCAGAGAGTCATGGATGAGCCAGTTTGTGAGACCTGTGATTTTAAGGAAGGCTACTAAATGGTGAAACAGAAAGAAAGCCTGGAGTTCCAGTGTTCAAGGCCTTCAACACCAAGTTCATGAGTATGAACAAGCAGGCCAATGGAGTTATCATATTAAGCAGTGAGAGGAGAAGACTGTGAGTAATTAAGGTTAATGGTTTTTGTAACCAAAAAACCCTGGTGTGGTAAAGTGAACACTGTCAGAATGGACTCTCCAAGAGTGCACGGCCTGTTTTCAGGTTTGGGGATAGTTCTTTATTCCACGTATAACTTTTACTCAATTTTCTAAATAATAAGCTCCCAGGAGCCTGGAGAAGAAGGCACCCAGCTTGCAAACTTAATTGATAATATAGTTTTAACTCACTGAAGTTTACCTTTTCTCAATCCTCTAAAAGTCACAGCTCAGATTTAAAAAGCTTGCATTGTGGTTAGAGGGGAAAGCAGTAAACATGTATGCTCTATCAGTTAGTATGAAGTTCTAAGCTGAAAAATAAAGTGGAGAAGAATGTCAGGGGGTGTGGTAATTTCAGAGGGGATGGGGTTAGAGAAGACCTCATTGAGAAGCCAGCACTGACGACATATAAATAAGTGAGCGAACAGCGAGGAGACATACAAGTGGCAGAAAGAGCAAGGATTAAGGCCTTGAAGCAGCAACAAAAAGACCAGAGTGGATGGAGTCAAGTGGCCAAGTTGGGGAGTGGTTAGGGATGAGATGGGAGAAGTGGGAGACAGGGGATCAGACAGGGCCTTGCAGGCCTCAATAAAAACTTTACTCTGAATGAGGTGGGAAGCCACTGGGAGCTTTTGACAGTGAAGCAATGTAATTTATCCTACTGTATTTCATTGCATCTAAGATACTTTAAAATGTAAGGCCTGATATTATTTTATGTACTCTTGGAAAATAAATTGTCATTTAAACTATGGCCCAAAACTTTCTTCATTGTTGTTTGTAATTCTCATCCTGATTTCAGAAATGTTACCATTTCCAAAAAATATGTTTTGGAAACATAACATGAAATAATTGTCTAAAGAAAATTCTGTCTTCTTAACTGAGGATAGACCATTGGGGAGGCTATGGCAGTAAAACAGGCAAAGGGGTCGTTGTGCTTGGACCAGATGGGCGTGTGGGCAATGATCAGACTTTGGATATACTCAGGGTGAGAGAAGAAGAAACTCTTAAGGTGTTTCGGTCCTGGCAACAGTAAAAATTGTCATGTACTGAGATGGGAAAATCCATAGGACAAAGAGTTTTGGTGGGACAGTCAGTGTTCTGTCTTGCATATGGTAAAGTTGAGAGTCCTTTTAAACTTCCAAAGGGAGATATTGTGTATATGTACACGCACATACACACAGTCAATCCTAATTATTTATAGATTTTATATTTCTGAATTTGACTATTCAATAAAATTCATTTGTAACTCCCAAGTTAATGCTTTCAGTATGTTCACAGTCATTCATGGACGTGTTCAGAAGAGTAGATAATTTGAACAGATTAGTACATAATGCCTAGTTCCCAGCTAAGATTGTGCAAGGCAACACTCTGTCTCCTTGATTCAACTCTCATACTGTAAACAGTTGTCTTCTTTGAGGTCTGTTTAGCACCATGTATTTTCCATGCTTGTGCTTTTTGTTTCCAGATTTTGATGTCTGAAGAGCCCCCAAATGGACTGTAAGTGCTGTATGTTGTCCCTAAATGTGATCAGGCTGCAATGTGTCTTATGGAAATTATTTGTGTTACATAAGTTTCATTCAGGCATAAATTATAGTGATATTGGGCATAAGTTTGATGTTAATTAACAAACAGTATGTTAAATAAAGTGTCTTTAAAAACAAACACATATAAAACAAGATTATGTATAGATAAGTAGATTAAAATGTTGTTACCAGAGTCTCAGAGAAACTTCACTCTATATTTCCCTCAGGAGCAAAGATTCAGTACTTGCTAATTCAGTGATTATGGTGACTTTATAGACAATAACTACCATAAATAATGAAAATCATTATAGTTCTGGAGTTCAGGACGAGACTGAACCTAGATTGGAGGTCATTAGCATGTACCTACCTTTAAAAATCCCGCTATAATTTACACAGATTTGAAAGAATCACAAAAATTGTGACTAAGCATTTAGAAACTTTTATAGTACTTGATAGAGCAATAGAATATTTGTTGAATATAATAATAGTAAGTGCTTGTATTTTACATCTTTCCTTTATAATTTTTCCAATTAACATTTATTATATTTTAGAAAACATCCATCTGAGACAGATTGGGGAAATAATAGTTCTTTACTGCACACAGTTTGAGAAGCACTGCTCCAAAAGTTAGTTCCACCCTATTGTGTCCCACTCTTTACATGTCAGTTTGCTCTGAAGCAGAGATTAGCATGAGGCTTTTAAAAATAATGGATAAAAAATAAGTTTAGACTTTCAGTTTTCAGTCTGGCACGTAAGGAGCTTAGGAGTTGCCATTCCATCCTAGCTACAAGTAAAAAGCGGAACAAACTAAAAAATTAGTCAATCCTTTTTTTTTTTTTTTTTTTTGAGATGGAGTCTCGCTCTGTTGCCCAGGCTGGAGTGCAGTGGCGTGATCTCGGCTCATTGCAAGCTCCACCTCCTGGGTTCACGCCATTCACCATCCTGACTAACACGGTGAAACCTCATCTCTACCAAAAATTAACTATCTTTTTAGATGCATCAGAGAAGTGACATCACCGGACAAACCATTGCCTCCAAAGTTGGAGACAGGCAGATACAGAGAATCACAATTTAACAGAGCAGAAAGCTCTTTGAGAACCAGGATCATAGCAGAACAATCTAAACTAGAACTGATGAACTGCTAGAGTCTCAGTGTGGACAAGTTCAAAACTTAAACAGTCCAGAGGGGGTCCAGTCATAGAGAAACCCTAAACTTTTGTGAGTTTTCCTTCCTGGAGCTATACCTGGTACACACAGTGGACATTGGAGAAAGATTGTCTCATGAGCACAGAAAGATTGTCTCATGAGCACAGAAGCAGTAGTAATATTTGAAGGCTGAATGCAGTGGTTCACATCTGCAACCCTAGCACTTTGGGAGGCTGAGGCAAGCAAATCACTTGAGGTCAGGAGCTCAAGACCAGCCTGGCCAACATGGTAAAATCTGGTCTCCACTAAAAATACAAACATTAGCCAGAAATCTCTTGAACCCTGGAGGTGGAGGTTGCATTGAGCTGAGATCATGCCACTGCACTTCAGAGCAAGACTCCATCTCCAAAAAAAAAAAAAAAAAAAAAAAAACCTGAAGTGATGTGAGACAGCAAGCAGGTCCAGGAAGCTCAGAGAACACTAAGCAAGATAAATGACAAGAACATACACCTAGGCATATTGTATTCAAACTTTAGAAAATCAAAAATAAAAAAATCTTGAAGCCAGAGGAAGAAAATCATCTTACCTATTGAGAAGCACTTTAAAAATTAAGTTAATTAAAACGTAAGGTTAGAATAAACAGTGAAAACCAGTGAGACAATAAATTAAGACATATGAACAAAAACTTGCTATTCAAAACGCGGTCTGCACACCACCAGCATTGGCATGATCTGGGGATCTGATAAACATGCGGACTCTCAGGCCCCGCACCAGTCCTACTGAATCAGAATCTGCATTTTAACAGGATCCCAGGTGATCCATATGCCTACTAAAAGTGTGGGATGCACTGAGAGGTGTAAAGTGAAGATCAAATATGAAATTAACACATTTAGATTAGTGGATATATGGTGGCAGTTGCAAGAAGTCAAACACCAGCAGGATCGACCAAAATGTGAGTCCATATGGATGTTTGCGCCCGGCCGATAAGTTGTTCGTTGCACTAGTTTAGAAAAAAGTGACGACCCTTTAGTCTTACACATGCAGAGAGCTGGCAGGCAGGGAGTCCCAGTGCCTGCTACAAAGGTCTCGTTGAGAACCTTCTTGAGCCGCGAAACTTATGCTCTTTTCATTCTCTGTGCTCAGGGACCCCGGGACTTTGGTCCTATTTTAAGTTTATTTAGTGATGAAAAATTTTAAACAGCTTCTCAGGTTTCTTATTAACTCACCATAAAGAAAAAAGATATTAGGACTTGTTATCATCCCCTATATTATAGAAGGAATGTGCAGGATATCTTGTAGATGGAAATGAAATACTGTCCTGATGATGGTGGCTGAGTCTGAACAAAACCTTTCAGAAGAGATTGACAAATTTCTATTCCCCAGGCAGTGGGAAAACAGTTTTAAGAGAATTTCTATGTTTCATTTTAATCAAATCTTCATTTTCTTTGGATAAACATTCTGTCTCAGGGAGATCCTGACCTCTGTGTCTCTGAGGAGGTAATGTTTGGGCAATTAAATTTTCAAATATACCTTATTAAATAATGATATGTGTCAGTAGCATCATCTTTTAAAATAGTGCCTTCTTTGTAAGGGTTAGAAAAACCAGAGTGTCTTTGTCAGCAGAATGGTCAAGTCAGATTTACTCCAAAGGGCACTGATTATCTAAATCAAAAGGAGCACACACTGTCAGAGTTATGGGAAGGCTGGTGGTGAGGGCACCAGCACTGGGCTCCCTCTCTCTCACTAGAATTGGCTGAAATGAACAAAGAAATGCAAAAATAGAAGAAAGTCAGAATCAGTAATGGAAACTGAGAAGGGGTGCCATTCATTGCCTCAAAAAACAAGTCTGTTGGTTCTCCGGTGGATGAAACTGGTGTGAAAGCAGTCAAAAAGACTGGCTTATAATTACCTTCCATGGAAAATGGGAAAGTCACAACGAGCTCCAGTATTGGTAAAGCATTGAATTGTGGGTAGGGTGTGGGAGTCACCCAGTCAAGTTGCAGAGTGTACCCAAGATGGAGGCTTGGCTGAAGAGACGCTAGGTATAGAAAACCTCCTTGCTATATATTATTTTCAGTAAACACAGAGAAGCTGTGTAGAGACAAAACTTATCTGCTGGGACCTTCCTTAGCATCAGTTCTCTTTCTGTACTCTTCATACTGCTAGGTCATGGATCAGAAAATTTTAAGTAAGCTGACATCATCCAACCTCCAGACAAAGACAGAGAATTCTAACATAAACTAAAGGAATAGGATAGAGAAACAGAAGCTACTTATAACCCTTTGAGAGTAAATGCTAGGACAGGCTAGACGTAGCCTCATTCAAAGATGAAAAGCAGATGCTTATATCAAAAAATTAATAATATATAAGTAGTTCAGCAATTCTAGATGTTAATTTTTTTTTCTTTTTTGAGACAAAGTCTCACCTGTTGCCTAGGCTGTAGTACAGTGGCACAATGATGGCTCGCTGCAGTCTCAAATTCCTAGGTTCAAGTGATCCTCCCCTTCAGCTGCCCATGTAGCTGGGACCACCATCATTTCCTGCTAATTTTTTTTTATTTTTTACTTTTATTTTTTGCAGAGACAGGGTCTCACTGTGTTGCCCAGGCTGGTCTCCTAGGCTTAAGTGATCCTCCTGCCTCAGCCTCCCAAAGCGTTGGGATTACAGGTGTGAGCTATCATGATCAGCCTAGATGTTGATTTTTAAAAGGTGTCAATGGGTATGTGGACAAAGGGCAGAGTTTGGAAAACTGGTAAGAAGTGAGAAAATCAAGTAAGGTGATGAGAATTATGATTGGGATAAAAGAAAATAAATGGATGAGCTACTGATTACAAAAATGTTAACCAAGCTTTTCTTCTGTGAATCAGTAACTGGAAATAGACATACAGTGAAAAAGGCAGAGGGTGCGTTGGCTCATGCCTGTAATCCCAGCAATTTGGGAGGCTGAGGCAGGCAGATCACTTGAAGCCAAGAGTTCAAGACCAGCCTGGACAACATGGTGAAACCCCGTCTCTACAAAAAATAAAATTAGCCAGGGGTGGTGGCGCTTGCCTGTAATCCCAGCTACTCAGGAGGCTATGGCAGGAGAATCGCTTGAACCTGGGATGTAGAGGTTGGAGTGAGCCGAGATTGTGCCACTGCACATCAGCCTGGGCAACAGAGCAAGGCTATGTCTTAACAAAAACAAACAAAAAGACATACAGCGAAAAAGATAACATCATCAACAATAGAATAAAAACAGAAGTTCTGGGAGTGAGCATGACTTCCTCTAGTGGAATTGGCTTTTTGGAAGTGGTGGATTTCTCCAGGATGGAGAGATGGTTGAGGACAATGAGATCACTCTTAGCTTGTGCTGGGAGATGAGTGCCCCTGACAACCTCTTAGCAGCTTTACTGTGAGGCTTGGCTACGAGTCAGGAGGTGTATATCCTTAACACAAATAAAATTCCACAGGATTGGGGATGGAACTGGAGAATGAGGGAAGGGGAGGGCGTGTGAAGGTGGGCCGGACTGCATGAGTTTCTCAGGTGAGAACACTGAAACGGAGATGTATCAACCCAAAGCAAAAACAGACACAGACAAAAAAGCCAACAAGCAAATAAAACCCTGGACTTGCAGAATAATTTGTTATTAAATTATAAAAGACTAAAACAAAACAATGAAACAAAAGCAACTGCAACTTTTAGAATATTAACCTGCTTAAGAAGCAGTAGAATTAAGCGGTTACTTATCCTGGTTGTACCCAATTATGATTGTCTTTTTAAAAAAATGACCATTGTACTTAAATGAGAAAAAGGCAAAGTAAAGGTCTTAGAAATCACAGGCAATGTGGCTGGTCACAGTGGCTCACTCCTGTAATCCCAGCACTTTGGGAGGCCGAGCTGGGTGTATTGCCTGAGCTCAGGAGGTCGAGACCAGCCTGGCCAACATGGCAAAACCGTGTCTCTACTAAAAATACAAAAATTAGCTGGCATGGTGGTGCACGCCTGTATTCCCAGCTACTCAGGAGGCTGAGGCTGGAGAATCACTTGAACCTGGGAGGCGGAGGTTGCAGTGAGCCAGGATTGTGCCACTGCTTCAGCCTGGGGGACAGAGTGAGACTCTGACTGAAAACAAAAACAAAAACAAAAAACAAACAAACAAAAAATCACAGGCAACGAAAGCAACAATAAACAAGTGGGAATTCATCAAACTAAAAAGTTCCTGCAAAGCAAACAATCAACAAAACAAAAAGGCAACTGGCAGATTGGGAGAAAATATTTGCAAACCCTGTGTCTGATAAGGAGTTTTTACTATCCAAATAATAATATTCAAAGTAAAAAAGAAATCATGCAATTGTTTATTATTATTATTATTATACTTTAAGTTCTAGGGTACATGTGCATAACGTGCAGGTTTGTTACATATGTATACTTGTGCCATGTTGGTGTGCTTCACCCATCAACTCGTCAGCACCCATCAACTCGTCATTTACATCAGGTATAACTCCCAATGCAATCCCTCCCCCCGCCTCCCCATAATAGGCCCCGGTGTGTGATGTTCCCCTTCCCGAGTCCAAGTGATCTCATTGTTCAGTTCCCACCTATAAGTGAGAACATGCGGTGTTTGGTTTTCTGTTCTTGCGATAGTTTGCTGAGAATGATGGTTTCCAGCTGCATCCATGTCCCTACAAAGGACACACACTCATCCTTTTTTATGGCTGCATAGTATTCCATGGTGTACATGTGCCACATTTTCTTAATCCAGTCTGTCACTGATGGACATTTGGGTTGATTCCAAGTCTTTGCTATTGTGAACAGTGCCGCAACAAACATACGTGTGCATGTGTCTTTATAGTAGCATGGAAAACATGCAATTGTATAGCAAAAAACCTGAATAACCCAAATGAAAAATGGGCAAAAAACCTTAATAGATATTTCTCTGAAGAAGATATGCAGATGGCCAATAGGGATATGAAAAGGTGTTCAACATAATTAAGCATCAGGGAAATGCAAATCACAACACAATGAAGTCTCACTTTATGTTTCAGGGTGGTTATTAGTAAACAATAAACAGAAGATACATGTTGGCAAGGATGTGGAGAAAAGGGGGACACTTGTACACGGGTACTAGGAATGTAATGTGGCAAAGCCCTTTGGAAAATAGCATGAAAGTTTCACAAAAAACATAGGATTACCATATGACACAGCAATTCCATTACTGGGTATATGTCCAAATAAATTGAAATTGGAATCCTAAAGAGATATCTGCACTATTTTAAATAGCCAGTAAACAGCCTAAATGTCCTTGGATGGATGAATGGATAAAGAAACTATAGTCTACAAATGCAATGAAATATTCAGCTTTAAAAAGAAGGAAATCCTGCCATTTGTGACCTCATAGATAGACCTGGAGGGTCATGTTGAGTGTAATAAGCAGAACATGAAAAGACACGTGCTATATGACCTCACTTATGTGTGGACTCTAAACTAGTCCCTCTCACAGAAGCAGAGAGTAGAATAGTGGTTGCCAGGGGCTGCGGGAAGTAGGAAATGGGGAGGTGACGGTTGAAGGGTACAAAGTGTCAGTTATGCAGGATATATAAGCTCTGGAAATCTGCTTTTAACGTACAGCCTATAGCTAACAATACCTTATTATATTCTTAAAATTTCCCAAGAGGGTAGATATAATGTTAACTGTTCTTAACACACACACACACACACACACACACACACACACACACATATGCATATGCACACACACTAATAATAAAGGTGGCAGGAGGAAACTTTAGGAGGTGATGGATATATTTATGGCCTTGATGGTGGTGATGGTCCCATGGGTGTATGCTTATCCCCAAGTATGTAAAAATGTAGACATTAAATATGCACAGTTAAAAAAAAAACAAAAAAAAACAGTTAAACTACAGGAAATTGATTAAGAAATGATAGTACAATTGTATAATAGCATGGTCACTTACATCATGGTTGGAAAATATTTAGTAAGGAAAGTTATGTATGTTTTAAGTGGAGAAACAGGTAACAAAACAATATGCAGAGAGAATCTCCCTTCACTCACACGTAGCTATCCATTGACCTATTTAATCTTTCTCTGTTTGGACTATCAGGAGAGAAGATATTACAGCGCAATAAGAGTGTGGTCCATGGAGGAGGAGGTCCTTGCATTTATATCCAAAGTCTATTTTTGGGAAATTTGTGAACCTCTTTTTGCTTCTGGGCCTGCTTTTAACGTGAAAATGCTAACAAATCTACCACATATGGCTGTTGTGGAGTACAAATGATTTAACCTGTGTAAGACCCTTGGCAGAGTACCTAGATATAAAAATATTAAATGTTAATGTTTAATAATATGTTACATACAAAGTATAGAAAAATTAAATATTTGTAATGATTATATCTTGATGACATTACATGTGTTAAAGTTTTTGAAACTTTTTGATGTTTTCTAAACTTTCTACAACAAATACTCATTTTATGCTAAGAAAATATATAAAATAGGCATGTGGAATAAAAAAGATAACTTGAAGATTCTTAGATTGTGTCAAAAATAAAACCAAAATATGTTATTTATAAAACATAGCCAAATTTATTGACTCAGGGATTGAAAGTAAAAAGCTGTAGAAAGACATATGAACCCAATACAATAAAAAATGCAGTGGTTGCCATATTAATATCGTAATATTTAGAGAAACGTCATTAAGAATTTTAAAAAATTCAATCCACAAATATGTCAAAATAGTTTGCATTTCAAGTAATATATAATCAGAATACATATGAAATAAATCTTTTATATGTAGAAGTATGCAAAGACATCAAATGGCAGACAGGTCGGAGATTTTAACACACGTCACAGCCTCTGATAGCATGATTATGCAAAATATAATAATGAACAGGTTTTGGTTTTGGGTTTTGAAATCCAGCCATATAATTTTGACTCAACTAACAAATTTGCTCCGTTCAAATGGGTAGTTTTCTTCTTTAATGCTCAGTTGCTCTGCCTGTCAAATTAGATTAGTGCATTTCCTTATGTCAGAAAACTGTTACGCGGATATGTGAGAGAACACTGGGTTGGTAGTAAATTGAAGAGACGCTCGGAGTACTTGAGGCTTGAAGGATACTTAGAATTATTCTATGAGCATAAAGGGGAAGGAAAATTTTCCCTTAATGTAAGAAAAGATAGTGTATTAAAGACAGGAAGGGAAAAGCAGGGTAATATTTTTGCCGTTGTTTTTTTCTTTATTGTTATGCTTTATGGGAAAAGGTAAGGGCATTAGAATGTTGGTATAGTTGTAAATATAACGACTACAGTGTGGAAGACAATGCCGGGGAGATTGATTGAGCTCATAATGGGAGTATGTTTAGTATTTAAGAGCCCGAGACTCTAAAATCATCTCCAAGTTTCAGATTTGTCTTTACCACCTAATACCTATCTGCTTTTGAACACATTATGCCCACACACCTCAGTTTTCTCACATGTAAAATGAGGTTATTGTTAAATGTAGTTACCAGGCCAGACATGGTGGCTCATGCCTGTAATCCCAGTGCTTTGGGAGGCCAAGGTGGGCAGATCACAAGGTCAAGAGATCAAGGCAGGAGAATCGCTGGAACCTGGGAGGCAGGGGTTGCAGTGAACCAGGATCAGGCCACTGCACTCCAGCCTGGTGACAGAGTGAGACTCTGTCTCAAATGAATGAACGAATAAATGAATGAATGAATGAATGAATGAATGAATGGATGAATGAATGAATAAATAAATAATTAAAATAAAAATAAAATAAAGGCCAGGCGCGATGGCTCACACCTGTAATCCTTTGGGAGAGCCAGCCGGGCGGATCACGAGGTCAGGAGATCGAGGCCATCTTGACTAACAGGGTAAAACCCCGACTCTATTAAAAATACACCAAAAAATTAGCTGGGCATGGCGGTGGGCACCTGTAGTCCCAGCTACTCAGGAGGCTGAGGCAAGAGAATTGCTTGAACCCGGGAGGCGGAGGTTGCAGTGAGCCGAGATCGTGTCATTGCACTCCAGCTTGGGCAACAGGGTAAGACTCTAACAATAAATAAATAAATAAATAAATAAATAAATAATTGTGGTTACTAATAAACACCACATCGTGGGGTTTTGTTTTGTTTTGTTTTTTAACATTTTTATTTGATTGTGGTAAAATTCAAATCACAAAATTTACCATCTTAAGTTTTTTAAGTATACCTTCAGTGGTATTAAATACATTCATAATGTTGTACAACCAGCACCACTATTCATCTTTAAAACTTTTTATCTTGTAAAACTAAAAGTCTATGACCTTTAAATGATAATTCCTATCTACCTTCTCCCCCACCCCTCAGAGCCTTCTGTCTCTATGATTTTGACTATTCTAAGTACCTCATATGAGGGGAATCATACAAATATTTGTCTTTTGCGACCGGCTTCTTTCACTTAGCATAATGTTCTCAAAGTTTATTCACATTGTAGTATGTGTCAGGATTTCTTTGCTTTCTAAAGTTGAATTACATTGCATTGTGTGGATACACTGCCCTTATGCTCATCCATTTGTGCATCGATGGACACCTGGGTTGTTTCCATGTTTTAGCTACTATGAATAATGCCGCTATGAATTTAGATATACAAATGTACCTTCAAGACCCTGCTTTTAGTTCTTTTGGGTGTACAGCCCAGTAGTGGGATTGCTAGATCATACGGTAATTCTATTTTTCATTGTTTTTGAGGAAATGCCATGCTGTTTTCCATAGGGGCTCCACCAGTTTGACCAGTTTGCATTCCCATCAATAGTGCACAAGGGTTCCAATTTCTTCATATCCTCCGTAACTCTTTTTCTTTTTCTTTTAAAATAGTGGTCCCCACCCTAATGGGTGTGAGATCGTATCACATTGTGGTTTCAGTATACATTTCCCTACTGATTAGTGATGTTGAGCATCTTCCCATGTACTCACTGGCCATTTGTATATCTTCTCATCATAAGTTCCTTAAAATGTTTAAGGAGGTGGTATATTTAAAGCTCAGGATAATCATTGGCATGCGGCGTTTAGCTATTGTTATTGTTATTATCCCAACAAGTAGCTGTTCCCTTACCCTATATTTTAAAGGAGTCATTAAAGCATTTTAAGCAAGGCAACACTAGATCAACTTTGTGTTTCATAAAAGTAACTGAAAGAAAAAAACAACTCTGGCTTCACTGTGGTGAATGAATCACAGGGATATGAACCTGGAGGGCCACTTACGAGTCAGTTTCCTTTGTGTTTCTTCATGTTGGATAATGAAAATTGGATCAATCTGACATTTTATTTTGCTTTATTCATTTTTCATCCCAGATATACTGCTGCAGAGAGTGGCATGAGGGTCTAATGACTCAGGAGATATTTGAAAGGTGGACGAATCCATCGCTGATGTGTTTCTCTGTTGATACCCGAGTTTTCCTTATTACATTCTCTAGGGAGGCCCCCTGACTAATGTAAGCCATCAGCACTATTTCTGGAAGCATGGTAAACATTTTAATCTTTGTGGCCTGATCTCAGTGGAAGACAGATAAACCAAATCTCCCTTCTGCCTGCAAAATAATCAATACCAAAGAAGAAAATGAAAAACACTTAAGCCAAGCTTCCTGAATGGATACTCCCAAGCAACATAGGAATGATTTTCCCTCAGAAATGTTATCTTGGGGATTTGAATCTTTTATATAGCAATGACAAATGGTTCAGAAGGGGGATTAGATGCAGAGTCACTGAGAATGATGGAGATTAAAAGGTCACTGCTGAGGTGGACAAAAGTAAAAATGTTTCCTTAGGAAAGGTGAGTTAGTAGAAACACTGCTATTCGTGAAGTATCTAGGCTGGTAGACGGGGGCAGTCCTTTTGCATTGTGGTTGAGGTGGTCCTTTATTTGATATGTGGTTTTGAGTTCTAGACAGTGCTTGCTCACCTTCTGTAAAACAAGGTATTAGCAAGTTTCTGAAATCCCACGTAAGATGTTTCATTCATTTCATTGTAACAGTGTGGGAGTCACTGATGACCTCCCTGTTGTAAAATCCATATACGCTTCTCAGTCCTCGTCTTAGTTGACCTATCCTTGACGCTTCTTTTCAGCAGTCTTTTACCTTGACTTTTCTGACGCTGACCTTTTGTGGGTTTTCATACCTCTCTCTAAGTGTATTCTCTTTTCTTTTCTATTCTTTTTTTTTTTTTGAGACAGAATCTTGTTCTATCACCCAGGCTGGAGTGCACTCATGTGATCTCGGCTCACTGCAACCTCCATCTCCCAGGTTCAAGTGATTCTCTTGCGTCACCCTCCTGAGCAGCTGGCATTACAGGCACCCACCATCGTACCTGGCTATATCTCTATCTATCTATCTATCTATCTATCTATCTATCTATCTATCTATGTATCTATGTTTTAGTAGAGGCCGGGTTTTGCCATGTTGGCCAGGATGGTCTTGAACTACCAACCTCAAATGATCCATCCACCTCAGCCTCCCAAAGTGCTAGGATTACAGGGATCAACCATTGCCTAAGTATTCTTACAGGTATCGCTCCCCAGCTGTCTGTTAGTTGCCTCTGTTTTTCAGTGTTTCAACCTAGTCTGTGTTTCTTCTTACCCTACCCAAGCTTGCCACACACTTTCCCTGATCCATCTCATGCTGTCCTTGTTGCCATCGTCATCTTCAACTATGGTTCTCAAATTTTTATCTCTTACCCTAATTTCCCTCTTGAGTTCCAGACTCATATGTTCCAAACATCCCTGCCTGACAGCTTGTCAGACATCTGAATCTCATGTCCAAAACACAAACTTTTCCCGAAAAATCAATCCTACTGCTCATTCAGCTCCCAAGCCAAAGCCCTTGTATTTATCTTGTACACCTTTTGCTCTTGCTTCTCTCTATATTTAATGAATTAAAAAATCCAGATGTTTCTATCTTCTAAGTTGTTCATAAACCACTGGGTTCTTTCTATTTCCATTTGACAACTTTAGCTGTCACCTGGATCATGTCAACAGCACCTCATTTGGCCTCTGGTTTCAGTCTTGGTTTCTTCTAGCACAGACAAGAGTGACATTTTAAAAATTCCCATCTAGTTATCACCAACCACTGCTTTCTTTTCTTTTCTTTTTTTTGAGATGGAATCTCCCTTTGCCACTCAGGCTGGAGTGCAGTGGTGCGATCTCAGCTCACTGCAACCTCCGCCTTCTGGGTTCATGCAATTCTCTGCCTCAGCTTCCTGAGTAGCTGGGATTACAGGCGCCCGCCACCACACCTGGCTAAGTTTTCTGTATTTCTAGTAGAGACGGGGTTTCACCATCTTTGCCAGACTGGTCTTGAATTCCTGACCTCGTGATCCACCTGCCTTGGCCTCCCAAAGTGCTGGGATTACAGGCGTGAGCCACTGTGCCCAACCAAACCACTACTTTCAAGCCTTTCATTATCCCCAAGTACCCTCAAGAAAAATCCAAACACCTGAATGTGGCACATAACAGTCTTATCTCCTGCTATCACTTCTTACCCAACTCTACACTTTAGTCTTATTATACTAGTTTTAATTCCGTGAATGATCCGTGACTTTTTTTTTTAATTTCTCTCTCTCATTAGTCTCCTCTGTTTGCATCTCTCTTCCTTTCCATGCCTTTCATTTGATGGGACAAATACCCTTCATCTTTCTGGTTTTAGCTCAGACATTACCACCCGCTGATTTTGAAGCATTTACTGATCCTGCCCAAGGATGGGCTACAGGCCACCGTTAGTATGTACTCTCATGGAGTTTTCTACTGCTCTCTGTGGAAGCACTTTTAACTCTGTGTTGTAACTGTCCTTTTTTTATTTTTTATTTTTATTTATTTATTTATTTTTTTGAGATAGAGTCTTGCTCTGCTCTGTAGCCCAGGCTGGAGTGCAGTGGCGCAATCTTGGCTGACTGCAAGCTCCACCTCCCGGGTTCATGCCATTCTCCTGCCTCAGCCTCCCAAGCAGCTGGGACTACAGGCACCTGCCACCATGCCTGGTTAATTTTTTGTATTTTTAGTAGAGACAGGGTTTCACCATGCTAGCCAGGATGGTAACTGTCTATATTTTAAAATTTATTCCCCAAACTGTAAACCTGAAGACAGATGCCATTGCCACTATGTGTGCACCACTTAAAACAATTCTAGGTTCATAGTAGGTGTTCAAAAAATATTTCTGGAAGCAAGAAAGAAGAAGGAAAAAGCGAGTTTGTGACATTAAAAGGTTATTAAGTCCTGAGTAATTGAATTTTCAGAGAATATGGCATTAAGTACAATCCATATGAGTTTCCAACTGTGTTTAATTTCTTTCATGCTATGTTTAGCACAGAATTAAACACATTAATTAAAGTTGTTTTAAAAGGTACAAGGAGATTTGCATCTATTTTACAATCTTAAAGGAGAAAAGCTTCTTAAACTTCAATATATATAAACCAAACACATGATTTTTTTCCCCAAATCTTCTTACCTCAATGTCCTTTTTATGTAGGACAGAAGTCACGTACTCTGCCTTCCTTTTCCTCTATATTTAAGCTATCTTTAACTTCTGTTGATTTTACCTACAGAATATCCACTTAATGTTTTCTCAACCACAGGAATTTTGCATATACTCTTCCCTCACTTGGAAGGTGTTCCCTTCTTTTCTTTTCTTTTCTTCTTCTTCTTTTTTTTTTTTTTTTGAGACAGAGTCTCGCTCTGTCACCCAGGCTGGAGTCCAGTGGCGCAATCTTGGCTCACTGCAACCTCTGCCTCCTGGGTTCACACGATTCTCCTGCCTCAACCTCCCGGGTAACTGGGACTACAGGCGCCCGCCACCATGTCCGGCTAACTTTTTTGCATTTTTAGTAGAGACCGGATTTCACCGTGTTAGCCAGGATGGTCTCGATCTCCTGACCTCGTGATCTGCCCACCTCAGCCTCCCAAAGTGCTGGGATTACAGGCATGAGCCACCGTGCGCGGATGGAAGGTGTTCCTTTCTAACTTCTGCTTAACACACACTTATCCTTCCGTTCTCAGCTCAAAAGTTTCACTTCCCTAGGAAGTTTTATTTAATCTCCTATTTTGGTCATGTGCCGCTACTATTTGACTTGTTTTTTTTTTCTTTATTTCTATGAATTTTATAGGTATATATACCATATATTATTAGTATATATATTATGTATTATATATACCACATATATTAGCATGATTATTCAATGCATATTTATCTCTTCCACTATACTGTAAATCTATAAGAGTAAAAACTATTTGTACTTTTTTCAACAACAGATTACTGGTGTCTAGAATATTGTCTGTCACATAGTAGAATCTCAATATAAATGTGTTGAGTAGTGAATAATAACTATAACCTTCAGGATCAATAATAGTATAATAATGCAGCTAGTATGGATGCGCAAGTATACCACTGAATACATCTAATTGCCCCAGAATGATGAGTTAGTGAATGCCTCCTGCAGAAAGTGATCCATGATCAAAGGACCTCAGTGTGATCATATATAAATATGATATTTTTCTCCAGTTGCTGAACTCCATGGTGCTATGTGGAACCTACTTTCTCACTGTGTAGTAGGTCCCTTAATAACCTCTAGGCAGATTCTAAAACTTTTCAGACTTGTTCTATTATTAGATCAGTTTCAAGTCAATGTTTATGACTCAGTTCTGTTCACATGCAAAATGCAATCACAAACTTGATTCAAAGCTCAGTATTTCCTATTTCTGCCCATCTCACTTCAGGCAGGATAAATCTGTCTCTAACTCCATTGTCCTTTCAGAACTCTGGATAATCAGATAAGTCATTTGTCACTCCCTCTCATCTCCTGCATGGTTATGAGTATCTATACTTCAGGTAGCCTGGACCCCTATATAAAATGAACTTGGGCCTACCAATGACTGCAGCTCTCAGCAGTAGTACAATAACTACTGGATTGATATCCCTTCACCAGTATTATTTAGGGTCACTCCTGAGTGGTGCTGCAATGCTGTAGCAGTCTATTTCCTGCTGGCACCAGCACAGTTCACGAACCAGTTTGTAAACTAAGCCCAAGTTATTTTCCCTGTCATCATTTGATCATAGGAAATCCTAAGGAGGACAGAAGTTTGAGTTAAGATGTAGTCATTTCTACAATGTTAGTAGGTGACCTGAGAGTCTAGGCCAACTGTTCATATAATTTGTTTTTGTCTTGTGGGTCTGCTTAGGCCCAATTCAGAAATACTACTTTATCCTATATAATGATTGCTGCTATATGTTCTTTAGCTTGTGACTTGGTAGATCTAATAATGTCCATAATGGGCAGCTTCTGTAGCTCAATTATTTTAAATCTCATGGTCAGAGGCACAGACTCTTCTAGGTATCAGTAACATACTAAGAGTTGATTTTCAAATGAAGAGTAGTCTCTACTGCAGATGGCATGGCTTTGCTCCAGAATACTAAGGATCTGTGCTACAATTATCCAATTGGAACTTACTAGAGACTCAGTAGAGTGTTCTTAATCATCATCAAATTTCTCTAGCAGCAGCTCATGTTCTATTGCTTGATTTGCAAGACATTCTGCGGAGTCTTCCTTTGCTGGGCCCCACTCAAAATGGGTAAACTTCCTTGCCACCCAATAAATGGATTAGAAAAATATTTCCATAGTGGTGTATGGTAGCCCCCCAAATTTAAAGAGGTATTACTGAAACTCTAAAAACGTCATTAATGTGGCAATGTCCCTGAATATTCATGGAGTTCATCTAAATCCTGGATCTCTCATGGGGCATATGTGGGATTCTTCATAGAGTTCAGTAGAATCTCTTTATTGCCCATTTATGTACTATGAGAAATTCAGCTCTGGCTCCACCTCCTCTTCTGCACAAGCCTCTTCCCTGCTCTACCACCAGAAACAAGCATTTTCTGGGTGAGTCTCCTCATTCACTGAAATGCCATTAAGAACGTTCAAGCCCAGCTACTTTTCTGGGTGTGCATGTAATCCCCCCAAAACCTCAAAAGTCCTTTCCACATGAAAGAGTAGCTTTGCAGCTTCCTTCACTGCAGTCGCCCCTCTCATCTACACCATCTCTCCCCAGTTCTCTTTTCATCTGTGTAAGTAGCACAGGGACATATTGAAAGTGTCGCTGTATAACTCAATATCTAAAGAAAAATTCAACTTGCCATTCTTTAGGCACACCTACCATTGTCAATTCTCCAGGATGCTTCCTTCCTTGATTTTCTAGGGAGAGAGAAGGGAATAATCTCTCTCCATGATCAATGTTCTCCCCAAAAGACCAGCAATCTATCCGCTTTCCCTAAGTCTTCTTATATTGGTTAGCGATGCGTAGCTCCTTCTGTACTGATGCATCTTGGTAAATTTTGCTGGGAAGTGATAGGTCCAGCTGCTCATACATCTTGACCTTGAAATGCAGGATCCGTAGCATACTTTCCCCCTCACGTCTGTAACTTAGTGATAGTTTCAGGAGAGCAGGAATCATTCTTCTCAACATCTTGTATGCTCAATATAAATCTCCTTTGATTATTCTGGACAAGTCTTCAACATTGAACTTCATATTAATAAAGTCATGGTATGGCTAGAGATGTGAATTGGAAAACTAAAACAAATGTATATTATATTTGTACCCCAAGCAGGTGAAGTTAATTATATGAGTTGTAAGTGACTTTCTAAAAGATAAGGAGATAAAGGATGACTGAATTCAAAGATGAACAAAAGTAGATAATTTGGCTTCTAAGACATGGCTTGCTGTATTTAATTCTTACAGGATCTTAGAGAGGTTGCACTGGGGTTTATTTTTCTGTGGTCAGTGCTGCAACATTCTTTATGATCTTCCCCCTCTCGGGAGTACTTTGTTTGGCCAAAGTTTCCCCAAATTTCTTAATTTTGATCTCAAAGTGTCCTGAAGATGTCCTTGCCTATCACAATGAAATATGCTAAGATACTTCATCAGGAAGTCAAACTATTGTAGAATCAGTGCTGAGCACTAAAATTTGGGATTATAATTCATCATGGTTCCTAACCACTTCAAAGACCTGATGTTTTTTGAACAAACACTTGATCTTCCCTAAGGCAGAGTGATGCTAAGCACTCCTAAACTGTTAGCAGATGTGGGTTTACATGTTGACTTTCACCGCAGAGCTCTTGTGACTCTCTTGCTGTGGCTCTGAGAGTCTCTTTCCTGTATCTCAGATATCTGTGGGCACAGCCCTGTCACAGCCCCTTTGTCCATAATCTGGGACAATGAAAAATTGTGATGTGCTTATTTGATTTCCTTTCTTTCCAGCAAAAGGGATGTTAAGGTCCCAAACAAAGACTAAATGTCCAATAGCGTTAGGCCAATTTCAGGAGATCTCTAACTTTAGTCTGGGTTTAGAGAACTGTTCAGATTTTTGCAGCATCCACCTTGTCCTAGGGGAGCAATTTTATTCTATTCTTCCTAATGATATTATCCCTGGTAATTCCTAATTCTGCTGATTGTTTGACTCAGTCCTGGAACAGCTGATAGATATTCTAAGTAGGATTACATATTCTGGGCTGAAGATTAACAACATAAGCTGGTTAAATGCTCCAGATACACTGGATTGTTGAGCTAATATTGGAAAGAGATTGGGACATTCCTTGAGCAAAAAAAGAAAAAGAAAAAAACCCCACAAAACTTTAAATTCTAACAATAGCAAGTATCTATTGATTTTGTACTGGATGCCAGGAACTAAACATTTTACATGCATTATATTGATTATTCTTCAGAGTCATCCCTATGAAGTAGGTTCTATTATCTCAATTTTATTGATGGGAATATTGAGATTAAGTGACATTCTCGCACAAGGTCACACAGTGAGTAGATGTCAGAAATAGGACAGGATTTAGGTCGGTCTGATGCTGAAGTTTATGCTTTCAACCACTGTATTATATTTCCTCCTAGAATGCTGAAAAAGTTGTCTTTGGCTTTGCCTCTTTTCTGGGGCCACTTTTATCTATCAGTACCTCCAACAGGTCTGAGTGTGAAATAATTCTTGCAGAACTTAGTCACACTAGGAGGTTATTCATTCTGGATATTGAATAAGCATCTGCCTAAGGGAAGATATTTAGCTCTCTGGGTCCCAGAGCCATCTGGCTTTGAATGAATGCTCCAGAGGGATTCAGACTCCCCTAACGTTGCAATCCCTCCCCCAATGGGGTCTGCATTGGGAGGGGTTTCCGTGTATCAACTTTGTAGTTGATTACCTTATTCATTCTGATTTTCAAGGGAAGAAGACAGTCTTGAATTTTGCAAACTTGAAGAGGTTTTTAGCTTAATCACCCAGAGCTTCTGTGATCCTGGGACTTGGACCAGGAAAAACTTTTACTTTATATGGAGTCAGGATCTCTGTTTCCTGTTCTATCTTTCTTACTTCAACGCTCTCTACAAATAACAAGGTGACCCCTTCCTACCTTTCTATGGAAGTAGGGCTCCAACATTTATTTTCATATGTGGGCCTAGCTACTACATAAGTTATTTGGTATAATTATTTTATTTCTTATAGTACCTTATTTTTTTCTGTGTCAAATATAAATGGAACTGTCACAAATCAAACTTATACAAAACCAAAACTCCATTTTCCTTTATTTTTAATTTCCTTTATGGGTTCCTATTTCTACTCAGAAGAAGAAAATTTTATCTTGTCATTATTTATTTTCAATTTAAAAGTCTCTTTTGGGTAATATTCCTATTTAAGTGTTATCATCTCAGTATTATTCCCAGCTCTTTTTATGAGTGTTCTTTTTTTTTCTTATAGTTCATTCTCACCCTTCATTTAATTTAATGGCAGCATAAAGGGTATCTCCCTTTGGTACTTTGTATTGTTTTGTGAAGCACTTTCATTACATATTCCAAAAATGCTTATATTTTACTGTGTCAGAGAAGTAAATATGACTTGATTAGACAACTCTCTAATATAAATTTCATAACAAGTCTTCTGGTTGACTATTCTATGACATCAGCAAAGCTTTGCCTCATACCCAGCATATAATATATGACCTATGAAAAATTACCTCTGCCAAAGCACCCTCTTTTTTTTCTCCCCTCTCTCTGCCCTCCCCTTTCCCCCCTAAATAGGCATTTTTCCATATATTAGCTTGAAAATGGAAACCTGGGGGAATTTTCTTGTAAGCAATCCGTAAGTAGGGGTAAATTTTTCATCCTAGCCACTTTGGTTATTACTCATAGAAGCCTGCAAAGCTCAACAAACTACCCAACAGACTATTTTTTATGGGGTGAAAGCTTAGAGCGTTCCAATTTCAGAGAGAACATTGAAGCTGGGATCACAGTTCTTGTGAAGATTCTGCCTGTGTCTATACAGCCTTAGAGGACACAGGCAGTGGGGTCTGCAACTGTCAGGATAAACTAGGTTATGCTGTGAAAACCAAAAGCAAGCAAACAACAAAAAAAAGTTCAATGACATAAAACAACAAAGACTTGTTTCTTGTTATTGCTGGCATGCCCATTGTAGGTCAGCTGGGCCCTGTTCCCTGCAGCCTCTCAGGATGACAGAGCAGTCATCTTCTTGAATAATGCTTCACAAGCCCCAGAGAAAAGAGGATGGCATCTCATGCATAGGCTCTTACGGCTTCTAGTAGAACTCAGCCTCACATTTTAAGTTTATGTGTTGGAATGTGATTCTACTATGTGTCTGGGAGAACAGGGGAGTGCTTGGAAAATAGTGCTGCTAAAAGAGTGATAGGATGTCTCTTTCATCCTAAGATTGTTGATTTGGTTTCTACTATTGAGTCAGTTTCATAAGGAGGACAGACGCAGAGAAAATGGGCACTGATGAATTTTGAATCTGAACCTCTTGTGGCTGAAAAGTTGGGCTTGATCATTCATGAACTTCAGAAGCTTATTTTGGGCCTCTGGCCTAAGACCTTTACCAGAGGGAAGCTGAGGAGACTCCTTGTCCATTTTCCCTAGATCCACAGCTTGTTTTGTCTTGCCACAGGGAAATAAATTCATGTCTAAGTAAAATGATACTAAAGAGAGAATATTTCCCCCCTACAACCTAGGCAAGTGCCAACAGAAGCATGCTACTTATTGTAGAAAATGCCAACCCAGCAGGTGCAGCATCTGGCTTATAAGAACATCCCTAGATGAGTACATTGAGAGACAGGTAATCCAGAGTTAATACTCCAAAGAAAGTATGGCACAAATCACCATTTTAATGCTCTTTGCTGTAATTCTATAAATGTCCAGTTAAGGCCTAAAGGAAAAGATCTTTGCATTGCCCTCCTCAAAGTTGGAGTAAAAGGTGAGTGTGCTGTTTGAATTCTTTCCTCAGGGACACCAGTGACCTTAGATGAGGATTCGGCATTACCTAGTTCTTTTAGGTGGAGGTGCTCTCCAGTAAGGGGAAGATGTTGCTGGGGAATGCTGGCTTTTTGCCCTTGTTTCATTAACCATTGATTTTTTAAAAAGCCGCAGTCATTCCGATTGCTTTGGGCTGCACTGGTCTCTCTCCTCTCCCATGCTGTCTAGTGTGGTATGGCTTTTGTAAGCGTCTGTTTTCTAAGTAAGATACTTTTGTAAGTATCTCTTCCTAAGCTTCCATTCCCTCCCAATATCTAGTGCTGCTATATGGCGATGAACCCCACTCCTGATACTTAGGCTGGATTTCATCCTTCATTCCTAGGATCTCATGTCAAGACCCGATCTTCTAAGATCTTTCAAACAGATGTTGACCTACAGATAAGACCAATTAAGCATAATAACCTGATCAGTTACTTATTACTCATTACTGTTGCTTTATGTTCTTTAATAAAATACTGCAGTATTTTTCCAGTATATGCAGTGAAAACTTTCAACTTGCAAGGGACACTAGACCTCAAACGTGGACCCTAGTATCCATGATGTCTTTCCTATTTATTTATTTATTTGCAAAGCTACTTCACATTGATCTCAAAGGGTTGCAGCTTCTTTTTTCACACTTTGTTTAAGCCCATTTTAGTGAACTATTGACTGGTTGCACTCTGGGTTCACATTTTGTTCCTGATTCTGCTCAATCTCATAATTTTGACACTTCCTGGCAGCTCCCATACCCAACTGCCTAAACTAATAGAAAATGGGGCTTGAAGGGAGGACTAGAACAGTCTATGTTCTGGGAGGACCTCAAAACACAACTATATTTTAATATTTAATTTTAGTTTTAGTTTTTACACATGATAGTGTATGTATTAATGGAATACATAAGGATGTTTCAATATACACTGTGTATAGTGATCAGATCAGGGTGATTAGCATATCCATCATCTCAAACATGTATCATTTCTCTGTGTTGGGAACATTCAACATCCTTCTAGCTATTCAAAACTATATATTATTAATGATAGTCATTCTACAATGGTATAGAATCCTAGAATGTATTCCTTTTATTTATCTAGCTGTGATTTAACACAACCGTTGTAACTCACTGGCATTACCAGGTTGGGGCTTTGTGGCAGATAAACTCTATGGTAGCTTCCATGAGCTATGCCTTCTGGTGTTCATGCCTTTATGTAAACCCCTTTCTGTGTGTGTGTGGGGCCTGTGATTTGCTTCTAACCAGTGGAATATGTCTCTCATTCCATGATTACCTCATATAAGTCTCTGGCTCGTTAATAGCCTTCTGCTAGCCTTTCTCTCTCTTTTCTAGCTTTGAAGAAGCAAGATGCTGTGACTCCTGCAGCTGCTGGGAAATGAATGCTGTAAACAACCACATAAGCAGGGAAGGAGGTGCTTTGTGAGACCCAGGACAGGGGACCCAGCTGAGGAAATCCCAACCCCTGACCCACAGGAACTGTTAGATAATAAATGTGTGTTATTTTTTGCTACGGAGTTTGTGGTAATTAGTTATGCGGCCACTGAAAACTAATTCAGTCCCTGAGCACTCAGGAACACTTTTAAGGAGGCCGCAGCTATGTTTGGTTTGGAATATTTCTTCTCAACAGGGTGACGGCCACTGTTACTAAGAGAAGTAAACACTTGAGGGGTCACTCTGAGCCCTGTGATTTAGACTGGTTCCACAAACAACTTCCAAAGCCACATCAACTCTACTCCAATGGGTGAGAAATTGACAAATTAGAGGCCAAACACAGTTTAGTTCTAGGCTGCTCTTGAAGGCTGGCACTCTGAGAAAGCCCTAGCTCAACTGTTTGTGTTGTTTGTGGCTAATGATGAACCCCAATTTTGGGGCAGATGAACCCCAAAATTGTGACTCAGCCTGGAGGGTTCTTGGCTTCACACAGGAAAAAAAAATTCACGAGGAAGACAACAGAGCAAAGTGAAAGCAAGTTTATTAGAGCAACAGAGAACAGCAAAATGAGCGCTCTGTAGACAGAGGAGTCTTGATAGTAGTAGTAGCAGCCGCAGCAGCGGTGGCAGAAGCTACTGCCTCGTGGATTGCTGGCTAACTGTATGTAGGCTATTCTCAATTATACGCTAAATTAGGAGCAGGTTATTTATAAATATTTTTGGAAAAGGAGCAGGGAGTCCCCAGAACAAAGGGCTCCTCCCCTTTTAAACCATATAAAGTAACTTCTGGGGGTTGCCATGGCATTTGTAAACTGTCTTGGTCCTGGTGGGAGCGTCTTTTAACATGCTAATGCATTGTAATTAGTGTATAATGAACAGTGAGAGCAATTAGAGGCTGCTCTTGTCATCATCTTGGTTTTAGCTGATTTGGGCTGGTTTCTTTGCTGCATTGAGTCTTAATCAGCTCCTGATTTGTTCAGCGGGGTCTTTTGACTGGTGCTTGGAAAGCAAGTCCTGCTGATCTCCTACCTCGGCAACAACCCTTTTGAGTAGAACATAAAGTGATTGTTTAACCTGGAAGCCTTCCGTGCCATACCACCATGCTCTTTATTCCTATCTGTGTCCCCCAGTGGGTCAGGGATGCTCATGGTGGTTGCTGATGGTGCAAAGTTCTCTTTTCCTATGTCCTTGCTGGACCTTCAGGACTATTGTATTCCACCACGTGTCATGGTTTGTTCTGAATGGAACCCTAATTTCCTTTCGATGAAGTCTTGTATTTCTTACAACTTTTTTTCACATGAAACTACACGTTCAATTTTAACATTACATGGCTTTTTCCTCTTTTCTCTTTTACAAGTTCCTCTTTTGCCCCTGACAGTCACCCAGCATTCCATCCTTCTTTCACTTCTCTGCTGCTACCCAACTGGTCAGGGCAGGGAAGAAATATGGAGATTACTAGAGGGAGAGAAGCAGGGTTGATGGGTTCAGAGGATCATTTTGGCTGCTTGTTACAGAACACCCAACTAAGAGTGGATTAATCATTAAAGGTTAATTATTTTACCTTGCGTCGGGGAGTCCTGTAAGGTAATGGTGCTGAGGCCCACAGGTGCCTTCCATTGTCTTGTTCTGCCATCCTTGGTGTGAGGATGGTACTTTTCCTTGTGGTCACAGCATGGCTGCCACAGCTCCAAACATGAATTACATCCTCAGAAGAACCAGAAGCAGGGAGAAGCAAGTCCTTATCTGTGCCCCTTCTAAAGATTGACAAAAATATCCTCAGAGGCCTGCTGTAGTTTCATATCTTATCTGTCAGATTACATAACATATCCATGCTTAAACTAATTGCAGTGAGGGGAATGAAAGTATCATAATTGATATTCCTCTCCTGAGGCCACGACGTAGTCATCTTCCTTGAGCACAGTGGAGGCTGACTATCCATACAAAACTGGGGTTCTGTCAACAAGAAGCATATGGAGGTACTGATACACCTCTTGGCAACCAATAATGTCTGCCTCCAAATTAAGATGCAGAGAGGGAGTGGGGTTTCTTTTGATTATGTGGGAAGTTAGTGGCAGAGATGGGTCTAGAACATTGGCCTTCTGTTCGCTCAGCACTGTGACTTTTTTTTTTCCCCTCCCTGTGTCTTTGTTTCTTCTATAAAAAGGATTGGAATAGTGCTTGCATGAGTTCTATGGTGATAAGCATTATACTAATAATTATAAAAAGAAAACCTGCATAAGAGATTACTTCCATGTGATACAATGAAACAATAAATAACCACAGTTCAATTTCACAGATGCTGCTGCCTGGATACAGGGAAGACTGCTGACTTATTATGCAGCTTTGCTGGGCTGGTTCCCTGCCCCACCTCTGACAGCTGGTACACCTTGTCTCATCTCTTTCCTCTCATTTGCTGCCTCTAATATATGTCCCCTGTATTAAGTGGGGGAAAAAAATCCCTCCTGGGGATTTGG
The DNA here is from genome assembly GCF_047675955.1 of Chlorocebus sabaeus. NCBI lineage: Eukaryota > Metazoa > Chordata > Mammalia > Primates > Cercopithecidae > Chlorocebus > Chlorocebus sabaeus. The sequence continues at coordinate 24,354,456 of NC_132911.1, read as the reverse complement.
ATTGCAGACCAGCCATCCATTCCTTTTGCCCCTGTTTGTCTACAGAGCTGACATAACTTCTGTGGAGTTCCTGGAACCATGCTCCTTCTCATTGCACTTGATCCAGAGAAAGGGTTGGGGCTGGAGAATCACCCATCAGAGCAGCTTGATATTCCCTCTCAGCTTTTTGCCTTCTAGAAGCTTGCTTTCAAATTGCAAAAGAATTGCAATGCTTTTTTTTTTTTTTGCTTTGGAATTTGGCATTGCAAAAGAGAGAAGATGGGCTAGGCACCCACCCTTTGGTTGACACTGGGTAACTCGTCTTCATCCGATTGAGCAAATGGGGTGTGGTGGACTCATAAGAGAGGGGAGCCTACAGTTCAGGCAACCACCACCAAGTCCTGAGTCAGCATCACCTCCTCCCGCACCTCTCTCAGGTGATCTCCTGGTCAAGGACACTGCAGGAAGAACAAAGGCATGTGGTTGAGCACAGAAAATGGATGCTTTGAAAGCAGGCTGACATTTGCTTTTTAATTATCTCCTCTTGGCTTCTCATGATGAATTTTCTTTTCCTAGCAAAGAGCCAGGAAAAAAACAAAATGTCCTTTCTCATTTCTATGGAGCTAACCATGTCTATACATTAACCTTTAACACTGATTAAGATAAATGCCATTTCTACCCATTATGCTTTTAGATTAGATTTGAATTCATCAGCCCAGTTTTTGACAAGCTTGTATTCAATGTCTCTGAGTTATGCCCCCTTAATTGCCTAGTCAGAGAGGAGGTGAACCGATCCAGTCCCTTAGTATTAGTTTGATCAAGATGAATGAGGGCTCTTGGGCTGGAGTGCTTATTCCTGTTTCCTGGGTGGCTTTCCAGGCACCACCAAAAAGGTCTTTGTGTTCATAATTAGCTGTAAGACAATCCATGCAGCACCCCATGTAGCGGGGCCAATCCAAAATGCAATAGTAATTCAGAGCAGAAATGTCCCTCCTGCTGAGGTTATCATGACAAGGTTTGTGGAGGAAATTGATTATTGGATTGGGGAAGTAATAATGTTTAAAATATCAGATCCATACTCTTTGGGAGGGGGTGTAAACGATGAATAATTCATACAGCTTATTTAATTTTTAAAAACATACTGGAAGCTCATCTTTGGTTCATGAAAACAACACCAGCCTCTAAGTCAGTGCACTGAGTTATTAGGGTTGTGGTGATGATGGGCTGGTGTGTCAGATGTATAGGCAAGGTGGAGGTGCTCAGTAGAGTTTCTTTTGCTCAAATAAAGCGTTTCTTCCTTAAGTTTTAAATCTAAAATTCTGAGAACTGCTGCTGTTGGGAAACGGGGGGGCCTGAGTTGAATTTTTCTGCTATACATCCAATTGTCTGCCCCCTCACTCCCCAACAGAAATTCCTGTGGGTTCTGCCTGAAGAAAATTCTAAGATGAGTTTTTACAAGATTTTAGATTTCCAGAAGTAAGATTGTTTTTCCTTTTTCTTTTTCTTGGAAGCAGAGACTTGATGCAGCAATTGAGCAGCCTGTAACTGGAACAACCTGGCTTGCACAGATAAAGGGTTTGAAAAAACTACCTTGCCCTGCTTGCAGCAATTTTCTGCTCTCAGAGAGCAAGTGTACCTGTGTACCTCCCAGATAGGTGGCTCAGACAAACTGCCCTTCACAGGGGCAGGTGAACAGATCAGCCCACCAGGAAATACTTCATTCCTGGTCCTGTGGACCCTGAATTTATTTGCAATTTGTGGAAGCAGCTCTCTGCTGCTGTTGGTGACTTGCTTTTTTCTTTTCTTTTCTTTTCTTTTTTTTTTTTTTTTTTCCAATGAGGGAATAAGGAAGGTGACTAAAGACCAGCTTGCTCCTGTGTCTTCATCCTTTTAAGAATTCTGTCGAGTTTTGGGGAACATTGTGTCTCGGTTATTGATGGTTTAGCTCATACCCTATATAGCGTACACCCCTGCATAAAAGGAACAAAGCTTAAAAGGGGCAGTAGAAAATAAAGGAGGAGAGAAGCAAAGGTCAATGGAGCTGGTTGCTCCGGAGCTGAAATCCCAGCTGGGCTCCCCTCCCCTTCTGCCTCTGAATGCAATTTGTACTCTGCATCCTTTGCTTTCCAGCTTCCTGCTTCTTTGCTGTCTCCCAGGGGGAGTTTATGATTGCAGAGACAGTTTCCTTAAAAGGCAGTCACCAGTAGCAATTTGCTCAGGGGGAGGAAATGAGCAGGACACATTGTCACAGGAGCCTCATTCTGGGAGGATCTGGAGAGGTTTTGGGTCTCCAATACCGCTTAGGATACATCACGAGTAAATCAGGCCAGGCAACTGATCTGTCTTAGATTTTTAGAGGACTTTTACTGGGGAGTAAGGAGCATCTTTGATGCCACTTGCAGAGAGAATATTTCACATGCTGACGGCAGACATATTAAAGATGGGCTTGATTGTGCATTCATGTTCTGAGGCCAGGGCAAACAAGTTTCCACAGGCGGTGGTCCCCACTGGCCAGTGTTCTTCTCTCCAGAGACTCCAAGGTCATTACAGAATAAATGGGAGGGCAAATTTCCAAATTACTGGCCTTAGATAAAAGCTGGACTCCTCCTGGGAGAGTGGGCTATGTATCCCTCCACCCATTACTCATCTTCATCGCTGTCTTGTCTCTTTCACATCCTCTTAACCCCTTCCTTCCCTTCCTTCTCTTCCTTCCTTCTTGGCTTGCAGAGATTCTTGTCCCCCATCACCAACTGCCCCCTTCCCCCACCAATTTCCAACAGAGATCAAGTTTCCTTTCTGGTGAGGATGCCTTGTCTTTCACTCCAAATATAAGGATATCCATCTTTACTTCTAGCACCGGAATTATGTATTCCTAAAATCATTTTAACCCTGAGAGAGTCTTTTCCAGCCTCCACAAGAAGTACCACATCAAAATAGTCTCTGGTTAAGACAGTAATGCCCCAAATACCATCCAAGTTGCCTTCAGAGGAAAATCCATCTGTACATCAAAGTTAATATCGCTTTGAATTATTTATCCCAATTCAGTTACATAAACATTTACAAATGTAACAGTGACAATGGATTAGCAATGCTTAATGAAAGGAGAATCATCACAGGCTAGAGATGTCTGTTGGCAATCTCTTCTTGTACATGCATGTGAATCTTTCTACTGATGCCTGTCTGTCGTTGCTATATCTCAGATTCGTGTTGTCTTTCATACTTAGAGCAAGATGACCTGCATGTGCTCAAAAGCATTGCCTATCATGTTTTCATTTACTCTTGTATTGGTGCAATACTGCATATTGTCTTAGTTTAATATGGTATATTGTATGAGGTCCTAAGTTTGAAGGCGTATTCATAGCATATCAGTCTACAAAGTAAAGATCCTGCTGTTTCATAAGCCTAATTTTAAAAGAATAAATTTCAGAGAGACTGGCATTTTAGATGTTGCTATTTGTTTGTGTCTGGAAAACAAAACAAAAGTAGCACAAGCAATAGAAAACCCCCAGAAGCCTAGAACCCATGAAAGAAAGCCTGGGCACCTTCAGCACTCAAGGTCCACTAGCTGCCCTGCCGTTCTCACCCTGAGCTGCAGGAACCCAGTGCCTTCAGGCTAGATGCAGTTGCCTGGAGACCCGGACTAGGGTGTCTTTTCTATGACTGCACACTTTATCATTTCTCTCTTGTTTACTCCATCAAGATATTTGAACGTGTGTTATGATCCTTCTCAGCCAAGCATTCAGTTAAATAATCTCATACCTAAAGGCCTATGAGAACTTTATTTGCTAGGAATTTCCTGAGCTACCACCAGCGCCATGTCTTTGACAGACCTGGGAAAGGGGAATAAAGTGTGAACTTAGATAGGAAAGAAAAAAAAAAAAAGCAGGATATGAAAAGTTAATGTGCTTTTGCTCACCAGATTCCCTCTCTGCCTCCTAACTAAGGCTTGGAGCTTTGCACACGATCTGCATTTTGAGCTAGATGGTGTCAAATTGCAAGAAGAAAAGAGAGCAAAGGTGATTTAGAGGACTACTGTATCTAGATGTACTTTAAATTTGCAACTGTGCATAAGATCTTGTGATATGTAACAAGTCAGGTGTTGGAAAGGGAACTATAAGTAGATTGGATGGTCAATTATGATGGGAAAATAGGGTGATGGTAGAATTTCAATGCATAAGAAAAGCACTGCTCACTAAATGAAGGTAATAAGCAAATGACAAACTCTGAATCAATAGTAAGAAAAATATTATGAAAAATAGACAATCATTAAGAAGGTGAAAACCCTAATAGAAAAAATAGACAGTAAGTTTGAACTGACAATTCAAAACTGAAAGAACAAATGCTCAATAGGTGTGAAAAGTAATTAAAGATATAGAAGTTAAATGAAATAAGATTTTTTTTTTCTGTGATTCTGGTGACAAAGTGTTTGTGTTTTGGTTTTTATAAATGCTAACCTGAATTGATGAGGTTACAATAAAAAGAAACACATTTTATAGTGATAAGAACATGTATCAGTACAACTTTTTTAGAGGGAACTTTGGTATTTTCGTGAAAAATTTAATTCTAAGTTCATATTTTTTGACAATACAACTCAACTTCCAGAAATCAATTACCATTACATAATGAAAGTAGTATACAAAGACTCAATATGAATATATTAATTTCAATTTCAAATAGAAATAGAAAACAAATAAATACCTGTAAGAAGGTAGGTTCAGGTTGGGAAGCTATTACTTTGCTATTAAAATATGGGACCCAGGAATGAGTCAGTTCTACTTGGCTTCATCACATCTCTTCTCCAAGAATACCAGAGGGAAATTACATTCTCAATGCAGGAAGAGAAAACTGGCATGTGAGGCAAAGTTATACTTTAGCTGGGTTGTGACTCTATACTTCAGGTGGTCTGGGACATGCAGAAACACTCTGTTTTACCAAATAAGCTTGAATAAGCTAGAGGAGAGAAAGACGGAGAGAGAGAGGGAAAAAAAGAGAAAGAAAAAATATAAATATGTTCTTCCCAATAACTATCTCCAGACCTACTACCTAACTGAGGCTACCACCTTCAGCTGTTCAGAGTCTCGTGTAACTTTTCCAAGCATGGGTTCTACTTGGGAGAAACAGAGAATTAGAGAAACATATGAGTGGATCTTCTACCATTTCAGAAGAAGCTATGCTTGGACCAACGTGGCTTCAAAGAAAGGAGAGAGAGTGAAAAATGGAAATGGCTGAAAGCACGGAGGACTCTATCCATTTGAAACATCGCTGCCAGAAAAATACAGTCTTAATCTGTTCTTAAAATTGAGCAATGTGCTCTCCTTGAAATTACAGTGGAGGCCAAGAAGGTCCATATATTTCATAATTCTTGGGGCATATGTTTGTATGATTTAATAAGAAAAGCATTAGTAAACATGAATATAAAGAGTAGAATGAGAAAATGGGGAGCTTTTTTAAACAAAGATAGTTACAGTTTTTATGGTCTAGGTTTAACAGTGTAAGAACTATACATATTTATAGAAAAAACACTATGTATGATAATGATAGTGGATAGCTCAAAGTAGTGAAATTAGAGGTGAGTCAAATTTAATTTTATGCAAAATTTAGAAAACACGATTATGGGATAGTACAAAGTTCAACTTTCACTTCTAGCCCAATGGAGTAGCTGCTGTCAGTTTCCCCCTCCTGCCACAAACAACTAGGAAACTAAACATAAAGAAAAATCGAATGTTTGCAGACATTGGAAAACAGCACAGAACTGAGATCCTTGAGATAAGGGTTAAAAACAAGATGAGCAGGAAAATTACCCCGGTTTTCTGCTTAAAAGCACTTTCTAACTGTAGTGTGGGAAAGAGGAATCCAAGCAGAGAAAGGAGATACTCCAAAGCTGAAAAGACAGAGATGGGAGTTTGGGGAGCCTGAAGCATCTGGAGTATGTGGGAAAGAATACTGGAGAGGGGGGAGCTAGACAAAGATCTCCAGAAATCTCCAGAGACCCTACTGAGATCTTGGCTGAACACTAAGGTATGTGTGTAGAGGGGAGAGTCCATGAGCTCACAATGGAGTGCGGTATATTTAAGTTTTTATGAGCCATAGTGGAGATACCTCATGGAACAAAGTAGTCTGTGGATGGCTCAGAAGGATCATGCCTTAATAATAGTTCTGAACTCATCAGAGTAAGGGGTGCTGTAGACATACCCTAACAAACCTTAAAAATAAGTTTCAGAAGGGTTGAGGAGGCCCACATGTACCTTAATGGGGCACCAAAACAAAAAACTGACGTTTTAAAAGCAGTTAAAATCCAGATACTCAATCGAGTAACATTTATTATGCATCCAGAAAGTATGCTTGATATGCAAAGAAGCAATAATTACATCCAATAACCACAATAAAACTCTATCAAGACATGATAGAATCAGCAGAAAAGGGACTTTAAAGCAGCTGTAAGAAATGTACTCAAGGATTTCTAGGAAAACATAAACATAATAAGGAGAGGACAGAAGGATATAAAAATGATTTTTGTGTTGAGAAAGGTAATATCTGAAATTAGTACTTTACTAGAAAGTCTTATCAGCAGATGCGACACTGAAACAGAAAAAAAAAAAAAATTAGAGAATTTGAAGGCAGTATAATAAAATTACCCTAACTGAAACATAGAGATAATGAAAGGCTGAAAAAAAATTTAAAGAGATATATTGACCTCTGAGCAAAAACAATGTATCCATGTCATTGTAATCTTAGAAGGAGAACAACTGGGGCAAGGGTAGGGGCAGAAAAATTATTGAAAGAAGCAGTGGCCAACATTTTTCCAAATGTGATACAAAATATCAGCTACAGATAGATAAATTTTACTGTATCCTAAGTAGGATAAACCCAAAGACAACCACAACAAGGCACATTATGATCAAACTGATGAAAACCAATAATAAAGCAAAAATCTCAATAACAGAGAAACTTCTTTATATTATATTATGCTATATTATGTTAACAGAAATAACAGTTAAGATAGATTTCTTCTCAGAAACAATGCATGCCATAAGACAAGGAACTTGAAAGTGCCAAAAGAAAAGCTGTGAACTTAAAGTTGTATAGTAAGGAAAAATATTCTTGTTTTTTTTTTAAAAAAAGGAGAGAAATTAGTGCCAGCAGATTGGCACCAAAAATGTTACAAGAAGTTCTTCAGAATGATAGGATGTTAAAACAGATGGTAACTCATATCTATACAAAGGAATGAAGATTACTGCACATGCTGAACAAGTTAGACAATGTAAATACATTTTTATTGTTTTTACACTGTAAAAATATGATTGACAGTTTAAGGTATAAATTGTAGCAATGTATCTTTGTGATTTGATAATTTTCTATAGTGGTAAGCTTTGATTGCTTTCTCTTTATTATTTGTATATCTTCTGTGGTTTTTGTTTTGTTTTGTGGTTACCATGAGGCTTACATAAAGTTTCTTTTATTTATAATCTATTTTAAGCTGATAACAACTTCACTTCTATTGCATCGAGATTTTTACCCTCCCAACAACTACTTGTTTTTGATGACACAATTTATATCTTTTTATATTTTATGTTCCTTAACATTTAGCATAGCTTTAGTTATTTTAACCATTTTGACTTTTAGCTGTCATACTAGAGATATGTATGGTTTATACATCCTTAGTACAGTATTGGAGTATTCTGGGTTTGACTATGTATTCACCTCTACTGGTGAGTTTTATGCTTTCACAGGTATTTATGATCGTTTGAATCATCCTTTCATTTCTTCTTGAAGAATTTGCTTATGCATTTCTTGTAGTGTGGGACTAGTGAAGATGAATTCCTTCAGCTTTTTCTTGCCTGAGAAAGACTTTATTTCTGCTTCATTTCCAAAGGATAGATTTGCTGGGTATAACATTCTTCTCTGGCAGCTTTTTTCCTTTCAGCACTTTGAATAAATCATTCCATTCTCTCCTGGCCTGCAAGGTTTGTGCTGGGAAATTTGATAGCCTAATGTGGATTCATTTATATGTGACTTGACATTTTTCTCTTGCAGCCTTAAAAATTCTCACCTTGTTTTTGATTTTTGACAGTTTTATTATAACATGCCTTGGAGAGGACCTTTTTGGGTTCCATCTATTTGGGAAAATCTGGGCTTCATAAATCTGCATGTCCATCTCTCTCCCAATTTCTGGGAAATTTCAGCAATTATTTCATTAAATGTGCTTTCTGTTCCTTTCTCTGTCTGACTATTTGTTCACTTAATGGCGGCCGATAAGTCCCATGGTCTGTCTTTGCTCTTTTTATTATTTTTTTCCCTCTGACTAAATCATTTCAAAATTACTATCTATCTTCACATTCACAGATTCTTTCTTCTGCTTGATCTAGTCTGCTGCTGAAGCTATTTCTGTTGGATTCTTTTTAAAATATCTATCTCTAGTGAATGTTTCATTCAGATATTGAATGATTTTCCTGATTTTATTGAATTATCCATTTTTATTCTCTTATATTTCACTGAGTTTCTTAAGATCATTATTTTGAATTCCCTTTCATGCAATTCATTAATTTCTATCTTTGGGATCAATTACTGGAGAATTATTGTGTTTCTTTGGTGATGTTATGTTTCTTTGCTTTTTCATGTTTCTTGCATTCCTGTGTTAATGTCTGTGCATCTGCTGTTGCAATCACCTCAGTGGTCTAGTCTGCAGGAGTTTGTGGCAGTGATGGTGCTGCACAGGTTATTAGGGTAAAAGTTTTAGAGATCCTCCTGTTCTTGTCTTTCCTAGAACAGGGCATCTTACCTGAAGGGGAGTCTTAGATGAGGGGATCTCTCTTGGTCCTGGGTCTGACATGGCAACCACAGTGGTACTGGGATCCAGGGCACAGACGCTTGGAACAGCTGTGGAGCTGGATTCCTGGGCTCAGGGTCTTTTGAAACTGTGGTAGCATCTGGGATTTGAAGCGAAGGGTTCACTTGCCAAGGCTTGGGTGGATGCAGATCTGCTAATAAGCTAAGATCTGTTGCTCTGGGACATATTGCAGCAGCTGCGGCCCAGGGGTCTAGAATGTAGCTATGATTCTGACTCTGAGGGGCAAGGTGCAGCACTGGTATGACTCAGGAGAAGAAAGGGCACTTCAGAGGCCTGGATCCTAGGGATCAGGGCACTGCTGCAACTTGGAACTCAGAACTAATCAACAGGACACAGTGGGAGCTCTGGCTCCAGGGGATGAGGTAGCATGCAGTAGTGACTCTGGGATGGTGGGGCACAGTCATAGCTCAGGTTCTGTGAGGCCAGATGCAGCAATAGTAAGGATCAAAGGATGGCAAAATGCCACTGTTGCTTGGGCTGCAGGGAGAGGGGAACAGTGCAACAATGACTCTATTCATTGGTGGGGCACCTCAGCAGCTCAGACTGTTGTGGGGGATGTAGTCCAGTTCCAGGTAGGAGGAGCACTATTGCTGTTCAGCCTGGAGACTGAAGATGACACAGTTCAGCCTAGGCTCTGATTCCCTGGGATATGAGGTGCTGTGTCTGCTTGGCCCAAAATGTATAGCTACACAGGTTGGCAGAATCTCTGTCTCGTAGGACCAGGGGCACTATGTCAGCTGTGGCACTGAGGGGTGCAACTGCTTGGGTGTGGCAGAAGCTCAGAGCCCTTGGGGGTATGGTGCTGCCACATTTGTGTCCTGTGTGTGGGAGTCACTGCTTTGGTGTGCAGGAGCCTGAGGTCCCTTAGGGATTGGACACTGCCTCAGTTGTGGTGCTGGGGGTAGACTGTTCTAGTGTGCAGGAGGATTGAGTTTCCTGGGGATAGGGCACCACTTTAGCTTGGGTGTACAGGAGATGTACAGAAGAGGGGGAACCAATGACTGCATTGGGGGGATATGGAGCAACTCTGCAGTGGCTTGGCCCTATGGGGTAAGGTATAGCAGAAGCTTGGCCCAGGGATGGCATGCTACCAGGTGAGCATTTTGCAGGGGCAGCAAAGCCTCAGGGATGGAGGGATGCATGGATCCTCATTCCTAGAGCAGAACCCACTCTAGAAGTAGCTCTGGTTCTAAGATGGTGCAGCACAACAGCAGTACAGGCCAAGGAGGTGGGGAGTGGGCACAGCATTGACTCCTTCTTTGGGAGTAATTCAGTCTCTGGACTCTGGGCAGCTCCTTCAGCTGGGCTCACAGTCCATGAGGACTGCACAAGTCTCTGGTAGTGATGACTGCAAGTGTCTGCGGTGGTGGCTGGGGCTCCTAACATCCTCTTGCTTACCTTTTCCCTGCGGGAAGGAGTCATTCCTGGTTCCAAGCTGATCTTGACTGGGAGATGGGGTGTTGGGTGCAAGGTGTTTTTCCTTCTTTCCTAGGTGGCCATCCTGGATTTCTGTGCTCTGCAGGATTTGTGTTGCTTGTTTGCTATTCTCCACGGCTTTCCTTTAGTTGTTTTGGTTGAAATGGCATTTAAAAAAATTCCTTCCTTCCTTCCTTCCTGCCTTCCTCCTTCCTTCCTTCCTTCCTTCCTTCCTTCCTTCCTTCCTTCCTTCCTTCCTTCCTTCCTTCCTTCCTTCTAGTTGGCTGTCTTCCTCTGAGGATACAGAATGAATATTTCTTTTAACCAAATTGCAGTTTTGTAGGTTATACTTACAACTGGGATATTTACTCCTCTGTTTAGTTTTGTGTCTCCAAACCTGTGTTCCTTTCCTGTTCTTGTGGAGTTATGGTCACAACGATCTTAGTGCCATTCTGTGTAGGTGATACAGAGCTGAGATGCAGAAGAATGGAAGAAAGGAAGTCCTTGTAGGAAGGATTTGAAAGGTTTGATGAGACACTAGGAGGAGTGTGAGTTCAGAAAAGGGACTGCTCTGGGATTGTCTCAGCATCATGGTGACTGCATTGTAAATTTATGGTGTTGCTTATGATTCAATTGTTATGACCTTGAAAAACACAGTGATGTTGGAAGAAGGTTGTCTGGTGCAACAGGAGGAGGCTGTCGAAAGTTGGAGCAACACCTCAGAGATAGACTCTGGTCAAGGGGTCCAGCTGTAACAAGATTGGTTTAAGGAACATTTAAATGCTCCCCAGTGATAAAGACCCTAGTTCTTCAAAAATATCACAGTGATCTTCAGTAGTTCATTTTCATTTTAAAAGAGAGGAAAGGATCTCCACTTACAATTTTACACAGCAATGTATTGGAGAATAAAATTGGTGAAATACTGGGTGAAACAGGCTGGGATTTGAACCCTGTGTTTCATCATTAAAGTATAATAAGACCCCCATAGACTGGTTAAATTTATATTTTGATTACGGCTGAAGTCAGTACTCACTGTAAATACTATACATAATAAATAAGTTATTTGATAATAACATGAACTATTATTTGATACATAAATATAGTGATAAAATTTCATTTAAAAATTATAATATTTGGTTAAAACTTGGTTGGTGGAAAAATGTAACTAGTGCTATTGACAAAGACACAAGATGGTACTTAACTGTGTAAAACTTTTTAATTTTTATATTTGCCAAAGTGATATCTTTTTTTTCAGGATGAACCAGATAATTTACCTTAATCGTCTGAAAGGCAAAATGCTTTCTCTGACATTATCTCATTATTCATGAATAAGTTAACCTCAGTTCTAAAACAATGAAGAAAGGGCAAAAGTCCATGGAACCCCATTGAAATTCATGCTTAATCTCTTTATAAATTGAGTGCAAAATTTAGCATAGACACCTGTTTAAACTTCAGATGCATTCATTTCATCCAGCTTAGGAGTGGTTACTGAGATAAAAATAAAATGGGATATAATAATTTTAGCAACAGCTGTCAGTTTTGAGGTTTATATTTAATTTAGTTTGGATTGGATACTAGGAGGAATACATAGCCCTGAGATCACATAAAAATACACAGGACTAAGGCTGGGCACAGTGGCTAATGCCTGTAATCCCAGCCTTTTTGAAGACCAAGGCGAGTGGATCACTTGAGGCCATGAGTTCAAGACCAGCCTTCAACATGGTGACACGCTGTCTCTACTAAAAATACAAAAAATTAGCCGGACGTGGTGGCATGTGCCTGTAATCCCAGCTACCTGGGAGGCTGAGGCAGGAGAATTGCTTAAACCCTGGAGGTGGAGGTTGCAGTGAGCTGAGACCATGCCATATATGTATATACATGTATATACATATATACACACACATATGTATATATGTATATACATATATACACACACATATGTATATATGTATATACATATATACACACATATAATACAATATAGTGTAAATGTATATACAGAAATAAGTAAAAAATATATATATATGTAAATACCCACACACACAGGATTAAGATTCTGAATGGAGTCCCGTTCCAAGTTACTTTAGTGATGTGCTTTGCTGTTAGCTCTTTTCGTATCCTCCTCACCCTTCTTCTCTTTCTCCCTCTTCTTCTCCTTCCCTTCACTTTTCTCCTCTTCTCTTCCTCCTCCTTCTTCATCATCATCCTAACACAGCCGTTGAGAACATTGTTTCCAGCAGTCAAGGGCTTATAAATTAACATTAATAATAGTGCTTTAAAGTTGTAAAGTAGAACTGAATTTTTAGTTTATGTAGTAGAGAAGACAGAAGGAATGAAACATTTAAAACTTAAGTGTTACATTTGACAGCTTGTAAAAAACCATATTTTCCCATTTCACACAGAAGTCCTCAGAGAGGTTAAGGAAGTTGTTCAATGACGCATAGCTAGTGAGTGCGGGTGAATCAGAGATCATAAATCATTCTGCCTAATTCTGAAGGCTGTGCATTGCCTATGATATCATCCAGCTTTCCATGTGATCTCGGTGACTAGATAAACTTGGAAATGCGGTTCTACAGCTAACTGATGGAGATGAACAAATTTCTGAACAATTTTCAGAAAGAAACTATGTGAAAGAGATTCAGTGCAAAGACTATGCCGAGGGCTACTTTGTGATGATAAAAAGGGTCCTGAGCAGTGGGTTCACATGCATTGCTGGAAGTAGAGTGTGAAGAGTGATCTCTCTGAGGCGGCTACATAGAATGGCTCTGAGTGAATGTTCAGTATTGTAGATTGTGACTCAAGGAACCAATTGGTTTTCCATTACAGTATATGTAACTTTCAAGGCAATTTCACTTTTGTTATCACATTTTAGTTTTCATAACAATTACGACCCTTAGGTAGAGGAAATCTATTCATTTCATTGTATGGATTAAAAAATTAAAATCTAGAAAACTTAGGTAGCTAATTAGTGGCAGGTTTTCTAATGTTTCTGGATACACTACTTCTCTTGCTTGTAATCTTTCCAGATTTGCTTGAAATGTAGAGCACTTTGTGTTCCTTTTCTATCCTTCTTCCCCAGTCTCCTACTCATGAATCTGACACTCAATTCACATTGACCCCTCAATGGCTCTTAAACTGCTTTGGGCTTTCTTGTCTTTCTATGGTCATATTTTTGTCCTCTGAAATATTAATACTTCCTGCTTCTTGCTGCCTGTTGAAATCCTACTGGTCTTTGAGTTCAGCTGACATGTCATTCCTCCAAGAAAGATCTTGAGAAAACTGAAATTGGAAATGATCGTTGCCTCCTCTGCATTCTAACAGAATTGGTTGTATCATTTGTGTGTCATTTGTTGCTTATTGCTGTGTATTATTTTTGTGTGACTTTTTAATTTCTCCATTTAGTTCAAGGTTTTTGAGGTGAAGAACCACACCTATTAAATCTCATCTCAGTGACAAGCACAGTGGCAGAGAACAGACATTCAATAAATATTGTTTAAGTTCAAGTAGGGAATAATTAGTGACCAACTAATTCGGTCCAGACATACAGAAGGCCAGACCTTGCTAATAAGCAATCTTACGTCATTTTAATTATTGACAGCAACATCATCTAAGCTAACAAGGTTGCCAAATGGAGGTTCTTCTAGTACCGGTTGAATTCTGTAATACTGACAATTTGTCCTAGTCCACTTATTGTATTATTTTTGTGGATAAAATTTAAAGCCCTTATATTTCTCATTTTTAAAAATTAAGGTTTTCTCTCCTTCTGTTTCTGTTGACAATATTTCTTTGCTCACTCCATTTTTATATGCTTTCTACACAGCACTAAAGTAAATGCCAGTCTAGCTCCTGTCAAAATAATTACAAGTGGACCCAATCTGAACTGATGAGCTTTTATGGAATCTTTGAAAATCCTCCTGGTACAGATGAGAAGCATGAATATTTTAGGCTTTGTTGCACAGAAGATAGTAAACTTGTCTTGTAAACCTAGGACTGAGAACTGACTTTTCTGCAAACAAGGCAAGTTAAAAGTTCTACTATTTTCCTGTGGCAACCTCCTTCAGCTTTAAGGTTCAGCTGAAATTTCATTTCTCCAAGATAGGTCTTGAGAAAGCTGGAAGTGGAAGTGATCTTTGCCTCCTCTGGATTCTAAAAGAACTTGGTTTTGTCATTTGAGTGTCATCTGTTGACTATTGTTGTTAATTAGTTTTGAATATAATAAAATAACTAATAATAATGGGGTATATAATATGTGCTTAATATGTGTTTGTTAGCTGAAATGTAGAAATATAATATTTTGTAAATGCCCTATTGAATGTCACCTCTGGAAGAACTGAAGTGCTTTTAAATTCTCTTTCTTTCTAGCTCTTTGTAGATAGGATCTTAATATTAAAGCTTAGTGCTAGAGAATAACAACTCACACTTTTGAGAGGCCAGTGTATGTAGGTGGAATGAAGCCAGTGGTTCAATTACCAAAATGGGAATAAGCCTGATTAGCTTCATTTGGCCTGCAGGGTTTTCAATCTTGTTTGAAGACTTATGACATACTGTAGTTAGATCCTCAGAGTTTCCAAAGGCTAAAAGCATTGATGATGTTTAATTAAAACTTTTAGTGTTTTAAAAATTGAATAATACAAAAATTAAGCATCTTTTAGCAATGCAGTGGCACTAACTTATAAATTGAGCTGAAGAATCTAATTAAAAATCTCCAACAACCTTGAATCAGATACTTGCCAGGGAAGAATCTGAAATTTGCAAATTTCATGAACAAATCGATACAAAAAAAAATTTTAAATTGTCAAGAATTCACCTTTGCTTCTAAGAAAAGTTAATTATTATGTGGCACTTGAATGGTATTTTTATTTTTGGAAAGTACTTTTCTATTGACAGTCTCATTCAATTCATTATAATTAAGTGTCGAGTTTTATTTATTAAATTACAGATGAAACAAGAACTTTTTTTGTAGATTTATAAGACCAAATTTTAAGCAATATGCCAGCTACAAATGCTTTAATGCATTGCAGTGGTGAAATTCTATATGGATCTGAGACTTTCATAACACAGAAGTCCATATAGACTATACCTCAGTGCAAGTTAATTTTTATCCCAAACATGTTTATAGACTCAAGAAGGACCTTCTTTTATCAATTTATTAGTTAGCCTAAAGCAACTTGATGTAATGTGAAGTCTAAGATTTCGGTGGCTTAGCACAGAGTAGTCCAGTGAAATCATTCGTGATCTATGCCCTTCCTCAAGGTCAGTCATTCAAGGACCCAGTTTCCTTTCATCTATGCCTTTGCCTCTTCTCCGGGGCTTCAGAGGACTACGCATTAAGCTGGCCGATGGGGGAAAGGGTAAAGAAGGTGCTTCTACTTCTTAACCACATTGGCCTAAAGATGACATATGTTATTTCCACTCACAGCCCATCATCAAGAACTAGTAACCAAGACAGACTTTCTGGGTGTCCCAAAAGAAAAGAAACTGGGTTTGGTAAACAGCCAACCCACCTATACAACATTTTATTTTTGAGTTACTTAAAAGGGCTTCAATTCCCCAAACACCTCCTTTTCTATGCTGTCAGATATCTAAAATTTTTACAACTAGAATCAAATTTTTTAAAATTTTACTTTTAAAAATTTACATAAGAGTTATGGACACATATGGATGTAAGGTCTGGAAAAAAGGTATGTTGGTGCTAGGGATGTATTGATGCATTGAAATATGAGTATGACTTTGGCTCAACAAGACAGTCTGATCACATGTTTATATTTCTCTTTCTCCAAAAGTTATTAAAATGATAATAAAGAATTAAACAATAAGGAAAACCAAACCAAAACAAAGCATCATCTCTAACATAGGGTTGGGGTGGTGGATCATTAGTAGAAAAGGGAGTTCAGCAACTTCGTGAAGATTACAAACATAAGCCACCATGCCCAGCATGAGTCTCAACTTTTACTCTACATCAAAATCCTCTGAATGGTGTAGTAAAACACAGGTTACTGGGGGCTCATCCCCAGAGTTTCTGATTCAGTGGAACTGGGATAGGACCTGAGAGTCAGCATTTCTAGCAAGTACCCAGGTGACAATGATGCTGCTGATCTGGGAACCTCACTTCGAGAATCGCTGCTCTACAATTCTATAACGGCGAGTTGCTCCCTTTTCAGCTGACCTCATCAGCCCCGTCTAGTTTAGAGCCCAATTTCCTTCACTCCGTTTCCCATCACTGCTACCCTATTCCATGTGCAGCATATTAGACATTCAAGTATTATGCCTTCCCTAGGCCAAACTAAAAATGAGAAAAAGAAAGGATTCACTGGAAGAAATTGAATAACCTATCTCGCAACAATCAAGGAAGCCGATCTGATTGTGGTGCCGCTTCATGAAGACTTGAGGCAGGTTTGCAATATTCCAGGGGAAAAAAACAAAAAACAAAACAAAACAAAAACTCATAGGAAAAAGACCTTAACAAAAAGTAACTCGGGATATAGAAAAAAATTTTAAAATAACTACTGGCCCTCAGAAAGATTTAGAAAAATATTAACTCTACAAATCAGATCAGATGATCTTTGAAACATTAGTAAGTTAGAGAATAAGAATTAGTGTTGGGAAATTATTAGGAATCTATAATTCAGTGATATAGTTGCAATGTAATTTTGAGGAAAATTTTACTAGCTACAGAAAAAGACAAGTAGAGAGAAAGATAAATGAAAAGATGAGGGTCACAGAAGACTGAAACTAGAGGTAAATGTTTGACTAGGGGAAGATTCAGAGAAAATAGACAGAAGGACATTATAGAAAAGTATTAAAAGAGAAATCTTAAGAGCCAAAGTGTACTGCCTAAAGATGGAAAGGATTCAGTGAGGAGAGAAGCACATAGGGAACTGCAGAAAGGCCTGCACCCAGACAAATTGCTGTGAACCTTTAGAATGTCAAAGTCAATGAGAGATTCTCAAAGCTCCCAGAAAACAAAACCAGGTCACATACAAAGAGATGAGACTCAGACAAATATTACGTTCACATCCACAATACTAGATGCTGAAAGGAAATGGAGAAGTAATTTCAAAGGTCTGAGGGAAAATTATTTTCCAGGATTGTTAAGAAAATATCAAGTCAAACAATCTGGATGAGTAGAGAATAAAAAATAGAGACATTTACAGAAACTAAGAAGTTACTTCTCAAACTTTCTTAGGATGTTACTGGAGGATTTTCTTAAGCAAAATGAGGAGGCTGAGTGTGGAAGACATGGGATCCAAAGAAAGGTGGATCCAGGGTGATCAAGAGAAGCAAGAATACCAGGATGCAGCTTTGCAGCAGGCCTGGAAGCAGCAGTCCAGACAGAAGAAAGAAAACAGGCTCCAACAGGGAGGCATTTAGCAAAAAATGGTGTTCATAGATTTTGTCTGATCCCTAGGAAGGTCGAACTGCCTAAAAATGTATTAAAGACCATATGAAAAAATAAGACAACTGGAAACTCCAGGCAAATTCAAAAAGCTATACAAAACCAGTGAAATCAATCCTAAGCAACGACTTGGTTCTACAGCAAATAGTACTCGGGAAAGGAGTAACAAACAAAACATGATTTACTTCCTACTTTCATAATAAACCATAGATAAAGCACAGAAGACAGGTATGGCCTTGGAAAGGAATGCAAATATTATCAACCTTGACAATTTACAAGGTTGAGATTTAAGAAAACATTATCTCTGCAAATAAGATCAGGTGATCTTTGAAACATTAGTAAATTAGAGAATAACCTTTATCTCAACTAGACAAGAGATATTTCCTATAGTTGCCGTAAAAAGAAATGGTGAACATTTATTTAAAGTTGCAAAAGTAGTTAATAGAAAAAAAAAGCAAGTAAAGAATGATATTGGCAGGAGTATTAAGGGAAGGCTTGGGATGATATAAGAGAGTTAAATCTTTTGTCAGAATAGCGAGTCAGTAAATGTTATTTCAGATTCATCAGTCAAGGAATATAGTGCAATAACAGATTATTTAAAAGTGGATGATAATCAGAAATGTAAGTTTAGAAATAGTTTGTGTGTGGGGGGGGTGGGGAGGGGGACAGAGTCTTGCTCTATCAACCAGGCTGGAGTGCAGTGGCATGATCTCAGCTCTCTGCAACCTCTGTCCCCCGCCGGGCTCAAGCAATTCTCTCACCTCAGCCTCCCAAGTAGCTGGGATTACAGGCATGCACCACCACGCCCAACTAATTTTCATATTTTTAGCAGAAATAGGGTTTCACCATGTTGGCCAGGCTGGTCTCGAACTCCTGACTTCAAGTGATCTGCCCTCCTCGGCCTCCCAAAGTGCTGGGATTACAGGTGTGAGCCACCATGCCCAGCTTAGAAATAGTTTTAAGAGTTAAGTAGTGTTACTGATATAGTCCCTGGATATTTGTCCCTTCCAAATCTCATGTTGAAATGTAATCCCCAGCATTGGCGGTGAGGTCTGGTGGGAGGTGTTTGGATCATGATGGCAGATCCCTCATGAATGGCTTGGTGCTCTACCCATGGTAATGAATGGTGATATGTTCACATGAGATGTGGTTGTTTAAAAGAGAGTAGTGCCTCCCGACTCTCTTCTCTCTTTTGCTCCCACTCTCACTGTGTAACATGCCTGCTTCTGCTTCACCTTTTGCCATGGGTAAAAGCTCCCTGAGGCCTCACCAGAAGCTAAGCAGATGCCGGCACCACACTTCTTGTACAGTCTGCAGAACTGGGAGCCAATTAAACCTCTTTTCTTTATAAATTATCCAGCCTCAGATTCAATGCAAAAACAGCCTAACACAGTTACCCTGTAAGAAAAACTAGAGACTGTTAGGCATGGGGCAGGGAAGTTTATTTTTAATTTTAATCTCTCTATTTGATTTAATTTTTCAAACCATATGAATAGATCCATTTGATCAAAAACTTAAAAACACTTTTTAAGAGTTGGAGTTAAGATAACTGATACCCTTTTGTGTCTATGGCTGGTCTCATGTGATGAAGACAGCATTTGACAGCAGGATCTCAGATGAGACGTTACAGGCCTACCTGGGAATCAGGTAATCATCAGGCCACATTTGACTCTGAGATAAGTTTTCTCCAAGATTTGTAAGTTCCAAAACCCACAGTATAATTTCAGGTTCTCCTCAAATTCTTTCACTGATACAAAAATTAGGTAATAATTCACATTTGTATGTAAGGGTAGGAGTGGGTGATATAGACTTACCAGAAATGAGTTTATTGCTAAAAATTTTGCAGCAGTTGAGAAATTTCTGACCTCTTCTTATTGAATGGCCTTGTCTCATGCTTTGATATTTCTCACAGGCCATGTTCAGCATCTTTAATGTCCTAGGGCAAACTTCAAAAACCCTAGAGTTATTGCAAATTAGCTATTGCAAGCATACGACTGCTCTGGTCGCTTGAAGTCATCCTGTCTTCAGTTAGAGCAAATAGGAGAAAAATGACGTTTTACTGAATGCTTAACCCATTTGTAATTATTATCAAACTTGTAAAAGACAAGGTTATAATAGTCTTCTATTTTGCAAACAAAAGTGAGGACAAGTAGTTGTAGGATAGAAATAAAATCAAGTTTCCCTAACACTGAAGCTTGTGTACACTCTAGTATCTTGCTCTTCACTCTTTACAAAGCTCCCTTACAACTAAATCAAACCAAACAAACAGGACAACAGGGCTGGTTTTTTGGTGGTGGTGGTGGGTCGGGGGCAAGTTCTCCGGCATGGAGGCTTTCAGGCATAAGCTCCAAGACCATTCTTTTTCAGGTTGTTTTAGAGAAGGTTCAAGCACAAGTGGGTTGGAATTGGGATCTGAGATCTCTCCCAACAATGGGATTATATTTATGTTATCTCAAGAGCATGTTCAAAGAAAAATTATTCAGATCAGATAATCTACCTAGGATGTGAGGTGATAAACTCCAAGTCATACTCCAATTTGATAAAAACAAACAAAACAAACAAAAAACAGTTTAACTCGAACCCAAGTTTTGTAGGTCTCAGCCTTGAGTCTTCATATTAACTCGTGCTAACATCTGGAGCAGATAAGTTGCCCCCACGCACATTGGTGCTGATAGTTCTGTTGTAGGAAGAGGGACTTAGCAATTCCAATGAAGAGCAGGGCTGGGATCAAAACAATCAACTCAGGAAATCTCAGAAATTATTTATCTCTTGACTTTTCACTGCCTCGACTGTCTTTGCACATAGCTAATAGGAACCTGAAGAGGAGCCATCTCACAAATGACAGCCAGAGGAGAGACTTGTAATTTGGCATGAGCTTTGATGGAGATATTCTGCAATTTATGGTTTTGGCAAGTGGAGACTAAAGGTAAAATAAATATGTCACAGCTTTTGGGAACAAATATTTTTTAGTAAGTTTCCTCTGACAGTTAATTTGTCTTTGACAGATTACTCTCGAAGTAATGGAGATGAATAGAAATGACTTTACCCAGAATGGCCTTATTATGGTGCATAATCCTTACAATGTCTCATTTTATAGGGCTTGGAATCTTTAGGATTTGGCAACAGAGACCTAATCAACACTCTCTCTCTCTCTCTCTCTCTTTTTTCTTTTTTTTTTTTTTTACATTGGATGTCTTGGATGTCATCTTTTTATAAGTTAAAGTGCCATCAACTCTATGGTCTAATGATTTTCATATGCAAGGAGACACCTGCTTGCATAGAGATGAGAGTATTGAGAGTCTTAATATGTTTTCCATTTTTAAAAATAAAGTGAACTAATGTAACCCAACATCTTATTAATGGTCAGAGTTAGGGCCATATATAAGATTAGATTCCACCAAATTCTGGCTCATATATAGTTACCTAAATGACTGTTTCTTTGTATTTTCCAAACTAGACAAGTTCATTGAGTTGTCATCTCAATAGGCAATTAAATATCTAAGGTCAACGCTTCATTGTTTTTTTGGAAGATAGACTTCAGTTTGCCATAAAGTGTCAAAGAGGAACTAGCTGGATCTGAGTAATCTTAGATACCTGTGGCCCAGGCTGGGTCTACTCCTGAAGCTTTCTTGAAGAGTGAGAAGTTTTCCTAAGAAGAATATTAGGGGCTTTTAAAACTTTTTAATGACATCCCTACTTCCTTACCAACCTTCTATTTTCCACGTTACTTCTGGTATAAAGGGCATTTCTGTTTGTGGTTTCCAGGTAGGAAAAAATAGACTTAATTGCTCTTCCTCTTGGCAACTATTGTCTTTCCACAGAACTCTGGCCAGCTGGTTTACACTGACCTTCTTTTGTTTCCTGATATTTCCACCACCTGCTGGCTGCCCTTGTATTCTCTGGTTGTGACACTATAGGCACTATTAGTTTGAAGATATTGAGTGTTTGAAGCTTCTGATTTTATTTTATTTTTGTATGTTATTTACCCTTAGGACTCATGGTTCTACAAAGGGGAAAGCGATAAAGATATTTTGATAGCCGGCATGAATTCAAGCAGTGATCCCAAAGCTCATAGCTTATATCATGACACTTCTTACATGCATGTCAATTTTCTCGCCTTTGTAGAATCAACTAGTTGCCTTTTAGCTTACGTTCTTTAAGAATATGTTCTTTACAAATCTCAAGAAACAAAGAAATAAATCCAGGGTGATAGTGGCTATTCATATTCTAAAAGCATTATTTGTCTTAAGACAAACAATTTCAACAGACACAGATAGATTCTGAATTTTTTTCTCAAAATGAAATTGTATTAGTTTATAAATCATTAAATAGTAAAAGGAGAGATAAAAAGGTAGTTGTTGAAAAATGGGAATGTGGCTTTAAAAATTGTAGGCAAATGCTGTGATCTACTAAGAAATATTGCACCCATTGTGTAAAATACCTTTAAAAGGATGATAAAAGCAAACTTCCAAAATGTTATTTTTTAAAAAGAAACTTTTTAGAATGTATTTCAACCAATAAGTCCATTAAATGTTTAATAAATGTCTACTATAATTTTGCCCAGTGTTACATATGTTGAGAAGAACAAAGAATAAATGTAAGTCCTTGAGCCTTTGAGAAGCTTCCATTTTAGTTGAGGAGGCATGATATTCTACAGGCAATTAAAGCAAACCACAGGGTACAGAAATAGTCCACGGCTTCATTTAGTAAAAGAATCCCCAAGCACTGTTACTGTTGCATACACAGAAATAATCAAATCAACAAGAATCCCTTTTAGCATGTGGCTCCATGGAGGAGATGGGAAAATTACTCTCACAATCATGGAACTTCCTGGTTCTTAATTTGTTCTATGCTTTGCTGTATTAAGGTCAAACAAGTCAAGGTGAATGGAAAACAAAGGATTTCTATTGTGGATGTTCAAATATTAGAAGTGGAATGACTGTGCAAAGTCTCCTATCACTTTCCAAGCATGTTATTTAGTGTTAGGAGAACGAACAGGATGGAGGGGAGATCTGGGGAAATGGAGGAAGAAAGACCTTTAAAACATCCTGAGGGAATTCTCTACTTGTTCTCTTTCCATAATGATCAGATGAAATTTACTCTAACAGCAAGTCAAAGTATAATTCTCAATCTGCCATTTCCATGAACTCCACTGTGTAATTAACTTGCATTCCCTTTGCGTGTTAAAATCAAATTTGGTCAAAGAAGAGGCATCAGTGGGTACACAGAGAACTGCTGAAGGCATTTTTATGAAGGATTTTCAGAGCTTCCCTCCTAAACATCCTCTCATTACCTAATCCTATCCTCAAGGAGAAAAAAGAAAAAACAATGCTTTTTGGTTTCTTTCTGATCTGTCAAAACCCAAAAATGCAACACAGGCACTCACTGGATGCTATTAACTTTCAAAGGCCTTTGTATGAGATACTCAGGAGTCAATTTTCCTTCTTTGCAAGGTAGGCTTTTTGCCTACATTTTCCTTTACTTCTTATCACACTGTACTCCCTTAATTTCACAAGTCTTTTCATGCACGGGTCTCATCTTCCCTACCAAATTATGTGAGCTTTGAAAGCAGGGTTACTTCTTATACAACTCTCTTCCCCATCCCTCATAGATGGCCTGGTTCATAATAGACAGTAGATGGGCCTTTGTTATGTTGGATGTTGTAATGGATGATGTGAATGCTGGTTCACATGCTTTCAGGAAGATGTCTGGCAAAATGTAGTTAATGGAGTCTAAACAAATGATCCTAAATAAGATACAATAAGCAAGTAGCTCCCAAGGAACCATGTTCCTAAGTGTTACCTTGGGATTGAGTTTTGAAGCCGTGAAGGCATGGCTCTATCCTTGTAGGTGGTGATGGGCTTTTCTGGAAGGAGCTATGTATTCCCATGGGCAATCATCCTAAAAGTGGGATGAGCCACAAGGCAGGCCTTGAGGTTGGAAGAGGCGCAGGGCTTCTTCCACTTCTAATTACCCTTGGCTCTTAGGGAGAGACCCTGGAGCTGGCTTTGTGGTGAAAACTTGGTCCTTCTTTCCAGAGGAGAAAGAAAAGCATGACCAAGACTTCCCTGGAAGTAGTGGTAGTAACTGTGGCAGCCATGCTCTAGATAGTAAATCCTTTAGAACCATCAAGGAAGAAATCTTGTCCTAGAGGACGCTCTAAAGAGCTGGGATTCCTGTCTTTCATTGGAGAAGGGCATGTACTATTTGGTAGAATACAAGGAGAGCTGGTCTCTGAGAACAGTGTTTAGATGATGGTGCCCAGACTGGTTCTTAGGGAAAACAATCCTCTGTGTGTGTGTTTGTGTGTGCATATTTGTATGCGTGTGTATTTATTTTACAGATGGAATACTAACAGCTGTTACTCTGTCCTTCACCATTTACAGCTATGACACAGCTATAAAAGTCACACAGATGAAAAGGCCATTGCTCTTTTTTGCCCAAGAAGCTGGGGGTTTTGGTAGCCCAGGGGCACCTGCACTCGCAGGTATGAAAGCAATGCATCAGGGAGAGGGACTGCCAGAAGGGCAGTGGTGATAGCCAGAGTTTTTTAATCAGATGTGCAGAATGGCTGAGGTTTCTTAGGCCTGTTATTTTCACTAAATAGACTTTAGCTCTAGAATCTGTACTTTATTAAACCCGTGTTACTTCTGTAGTATTCACTTTATTAGGAGCCATTTCTTTTACACACACCTGTTACTGGTCTATTGGTCCCCACCTCCCTGAATGAAAAGATTTTTTTCACACATGCTTTGGGATTCTGTATTCCCTGTGCATGCTAAAGACTACATTATGCTTTTCCTAAACATGCTCTTTGGGGCTTTTGTCAGCATGACTTTTCTTTATGTAAAAGGTTGAATGAGCTGGTAAGTATTTTACTCTAAGATTGATGGTGCAGTGGAACGTATCTCAATGGTGTGGACACCTCAGGTTCTATTTTGCAGATCCCAAAGTAATTCCTTTACAGCCATGACTTACTCATGTGTGGAACATTTGACTTTTAAAACCATCTGGCTTATAGTTGCAGGAATAATGCAGCAGGATTTTGATTGTCCCCTGATCTCCCATTCTTGGAGAGGCCATGCCATTTAATTTCAGAAATGGAGAGATCTTGACAGGCTGCCAAGAATCAGTTTTCAGTACAATTTTTATATTCCATTTACACACCCTTCCAGAGATCTGGGTTACATGGAAAGGTTTATGGTCTCTTTGCTCTGGTTTTGCTGGTAAAAAAAATGAAGTTGCAATACAAGTCTATCTACACAGGTTTGGATGCTACAGGATTATTTCTTCCAATTTTCAATAGAGGCCGAAATACAGCAAGAACCAGAAATTCTTCAGATAGCTTCTTGACTTCGAGATCAACATTGATTTCTCTCCCTATCTCTCTTCACTGTGTATGTTTATTTTTCTATTTAGCCTTTACTATTTGCTCTGCCTTGGGATATATATCTTTTGGTAGGATTGGAAAATTATTTCAATTTATCTTCTAAATATCCAGAGGAAAACTTCATGTAGCTTTTTGGCATTATACACAAGAAAGTATTGGGAATAAAGCAAGAATATATATATTTTTATATTATATATATTATGCATTTATATAATATATATATAGCATATTTATATATATTATATATATATATATTCTTTTGAGACAGAGTCTTCCTCTGTCACCCAGGCTGGAGTGTGGTGGCACGATCTTGGCTCCCTGCAGCCTCCGCCTCCTGGGTTCCAGCAATTCTCTTGCCTCAGCCTCTTGAGTAGCTAGGACTACAGGCATCTGCGTGCCCAGCTAATTTTTATATTTTTAGTAGAGATGGGGTTTCTCCATGTTGGCCAGGCTTGTCTCAAACTCCTGACCTGAAGTGATCCACCCTCCTTGGCCTCCCAAAGGCAAGAATACATTTTTACTTTTAAAATACCTTGCTGTTTATTTGGTGACAGTTTTCATGATCCTAGTTAGTTTATGTAGAAACTTTATGATTAGTTATACTAAAAATGTAGTAGGCAAGAGAAATAAAATTTTTAATTTTTGTTTCCGACACTTTTTGTGTATGTAATGTTTCACCATGGAATTGTAAGTTCCTTTGAACTACATTGCGAATCTTGTTTCTGGCAATTTCCTCATACTCTCTGTGCTCCCACCAAACAGAACCACTTCCTTTTCTCTAAATATTTTCACACTTCCCTGCTTTGTAGCTTTCCCTGCTTTTTCTCCTCCTTCGAGCTCCATTTTGTCCTCTAAAAGAGCACTTTTCATCGCTACATGTCCAAACTATTTTTTTCTTACTGCTTCTGGATTCTAACGCACAATTTGGCAACTTTCCTATGGACATAGGAAATTTCTTTTGATCTCCCATGGTACTTGCATTCCATCATTTCAGTCTTCTTCTCTTTTCTCTTGTATTTTATACTTTTTCTCCCCATCTTTATTTATCTTTTATCTATATTAACTATCTGTCTATATCTAATCTATCAATTTTCCTCTATTTGTTTCATTTTTCTCTAGTAGTTCTAATCTCCTTGTTCCCTGATTTATCCTGATATCTCCTTGCCATATCAGTATATCTTACTTATAACAGCTATTCATTAATTATTTACTTGTAAGTCAATGAACAAAAATCCCTGCAAGTCATTGATGCATAATATATGATTTTTATTTTCTAATAATTATGGATTCCCTAACTGAATCCTTGTAACCACTTCAGGTTTTGCTTTCAATTCAGGTGTTTTTAAGAATCACTCCGATTATGTAAAACAGGTAGGTAGTGGACTAGAAATAATTAAGATTAGAGATGTAAAAGTGGAAGGAGGAAATAAGAAAAGTTTTTCTCATATTCTCTTTATTTTCTACCTTTTATTTTATTCTTTTTACAGGAAGAAAGGCAGAAAACATATCACCTTTCTTCTGCATTATAAAATCCAGCAACTTTATTTTCTTTCCAATATGAATAAGTTAATCTTTTCTCTTCAGTGGGTTGAGGTTATTTCCAGAAACAGCTTTATAGTGACTAGCTGCATTCTAGGTGTTTCTCGAAACTTAAACAAAGACCACTTCTTTTTGCAGCAGTTGGTTTTCATTTTTACCAGAATGTAACTTTTTCAGATTGCCTCTGGCACAATCTGCTGTGTATCTTTTACCACATACCAGTACATTTGGAAAGGAAATGAGAGGTTTCAAGAGTGATTGTAAATAATTTTTGTCATAGTCATTGAGAGATATTTTGGAGCAGAACAAGGTAGCATTGACTTCAAGAGTGCAGGGGAAAATCATGTGTTATAGTTTTCTTTTCCTCTTTTTTTTTTGAGACGTCTCACTCTGTCGCCCAGGCTGGAGTAGAGTGGCACAATCTCCGCTCACTACAAGCTCTGCCTCCCAGGTTCACGCCATTATCCTGCCTCAGCCTCCCTAGTAGCTGGGACTACAGGTGCCCGCCACCATGCCTGGTTAATTTTTTGTATTTTTAGTAGAGAGGAGGTTTCACCATGCTAGCCAGGATGGCCAGGCGTGGTGGCTCACGCCTGTAATCCCAGCACTTTGGGAGGCCGAGGTACGCAGATCACGAGGTCAGGAGATAGTTTTCTTTATCAAACAGTATTATGTATAAATAAGTGGAAATGTCTAAGATTATCTTAAATTTGATTTTTAGCCTGCACAACTTTAAGAGAAATGAGTGCTATAATTTTAGAATTTGCTATGTAAATATGTTATGAAAGCTGGTTTATGTGTATTGGATCATTTTAAAGACCCATGGGCATATCTAGGAATTGCCTAAGTATATGCTCTTATGAACTTTGACAAGAGGATGCCACCAGAGGTATGAGAATCATTATTAGATAGTAGTGCCTTTCATGCTGTGAACAAGGTGGAAGAGACCAGCTTAAGAGAAGAGAACATTAGATGACTGGAGAAACATCTGAGTTAGAAGCTGAGGCCCCATCTGCAAACCAAGAGAGACAAGTCTCAATGAATGTCGAAAGACTTTGTTTCATTCCAGGCAGCTGTCAGGTTAATATGTTATAAGACAGGTCTTCTGAGGTTAGGAACAATGCTGCCTGCTTTGAAATTTCTAGACAGATCTCATGGCCATTGCTGGTACAGACAAGACCTTTTAGATGGAGAGTTGTACGCAAGACAAGGAAAGTTGTTGCAGTGGATAGTTAAAATTCCTGGGAAAAAATGTTGCCAGAATCTCCTAAGTAGAAAAAGTCCTGCTCAAGTGAGTATTACCAGTGTTTCTCTAGACAACAGAGAACCAAATTTACAGAGAAACAAACTCTAGAAACCAAGGAATCTTTCTTCCTATCTTCAACTGATTGGCAAGTAAATTTAAATGTTGCTTTTCATTCATTCATTCATCCATTCATGCAGAGCAGTTATTGAGAACTACTCTGAGCCTTTTAGCACTTTAGGTACTGGTGATGTAAGAATGAATAAGACAGAATAGGCCAGGCATGGTGGCTTACACCTGTAATCCCAGCACTTTGGGAGGCCAAGGTGGGTGGATCACTTGAGGCCAGGAGTTTGAGACCAGGCTAGTGAACATGGTGAAACCCCGTGTCTACTAAAAATACAAAAATTAGCTGGGCATGGTGGCATGGGCCTGTAATCCCAGCTACTCCGGAGGCAGAAGTGGAAGAATACCCTGAACCCAGGAGGTAGAGGTTGCAGTGAGCTGAGACTGTGCCACTGCACTGCAGCCTGCATGAAAGAGTGAGACTCCATCTAAAAAAAAAAAAAAAAAAAAGACAGAATATCTCACCTTGTTCTTAAGGAGCTTACCATTTGATGTTTTGAGCAACGTGGTAGACTGACTGTATGAATGGCCCCAATTTTTCACCTTATCTGTTGATGTTTGCTTTGCTAGGAGATTTTGAGTTCCTCTCACTAAAATGATAGTCTGTTTCTATACATCCTCATTCTGCATTTAGCTATATGTCTTGCTGTGACCAACGACATTTTAGCAGATGGGAGTCACCTGAGGCTTGAAGAACTATCTTTGCTCTTTTGTTTCTATTTTTACACCTTTGCCTTCAATTGTGAGAATACATCAGGATTAGCCTCCTAGAGGGATATGAAACACATATGGAACAAAGCCAAGAGACTAGCTGACAGCTGATTCACTCTCAGATACGTGAATGAGCCCAGCAGAGCTCAGAAGAAGTGTCAAGTCTAAATCACCAGTCCATGGACTCACGGGCTAGATAAAAGCGGGAATTTTTAAATCTCTGAGTTTTGAGGGGTTTGTCGTACAACACTGTTATGGCAACCACATGATGTGGGAGATAAAGATAAGTAAGCAACCAAAATACAGAGTGAGGAAGGGTGTGATAAAATGCACACCAGGGAGACTTTTGCTTCTGAAAAGGTGGAGTCATTTTCCCCTAGTCCTCTTGATAAACACAGCTAAAAACACTGGCCTTTAAATTAAAGCAAACATAAGAAGGCTTGGAAAGGCGTAGAGAAGGCAGTTGAGGGTACTTGTGACCCAGATGCTTCCATGGTGAGTTGAGTTTAGGTTCTCTTTGTGTCTCATATATCCCAGACTTGGAGATGGAGAAACTGGAAATCCAGAAGTGCCAACAGGTGCAGGAAAAAAAGAAAAAATGCCCCAACCAAAGCCTGATTTCTGAGCAAAGAATAAGGAAAGAAGCAGCTTAACAAAACAAACAAACAAACAAACAAAAATTCATTAATAACTGCTCTATTCCAGACCAGCACCACAGAAAGTATTTTAATCCTACCATAAGCTCCAGCAGCGAATTTAAATTTATATTTTAATAAATGCACATAGGGTGCTGAGGAGCTTTCTGCTGACCTGGAGTTTTAAAATATCTTCTCAGGTATTTTGTTCCTTGATGACGGAACCACAAATGACCACTGTGGATTTGGATCAACGAAAAGAGTAGTAAGAAAACATTTTAGGCAGATAAATAGTAAAAGAATGTCTCTGGAGGCTTGAATATGAATGTATTTATGAGTTCTCCTGGCTCTGGCTTGATTATGTTGGTGTTACAGCTGCTCATGCATCCATGCGTCCTCAAGTCTTTTTACTATCAATTCCTATTCCCCTTCCTCTCTCCTCCCTGTTGGTTTACCTCATGTGCCTCCTAGTACTAGAAATTTTGGAGGCCTGCGGAGGCCTGAGCTGTGGGGTTAATATCTTTAGGAAAGTTCTGCATCTAGAGTCATGGTAACTGGAAAACTAAGCTAAAGCTTATAAATCTGTTCTTTCTATATTTAAACTTTTTTTCATTGAAGTAAAATTTGCATACGTTGAAATGCACAGACCGCACAATCCTGTGAGTTCTATAAATGCATACATAGAATTAACCGTGACCTCAATCAGAATATGAAACGATTCCATCATGTAGAACGTTCCTTTATTACCCCTTCCAGTCAGTCCTCACCTGGCATATGCAGTCACTCTCCTAGTATTTCTTACTGTAGATTAGTTTGGCCTTTTCCTGTACTTTGTATAAATAGATTCATTCAGAAGGTGGGGTTTTTGGAGTGTGTGTGTGTGCCTTAAGGTTGTACCAGTTTGCTTTCCTATGAATAGTGTTTTAGATTTCGTTTCATATGACAGAGGAAAATGACAAATATCCAAAATAGATTTGTCCTTCAGAAAAGTTAATTCCACTTAGTAATTTTCATATTTGTGCCTGATCATCATCTTCTTTTTTTCCTTATTTTATTTATTTATTTTTGAGACAATTTCACTTTGTCACCCAGGCTGGAGCACAGTGGTGCAATCTCACCTCACTGCAACCTCCATCTCCCAGGTTCAAGCAATTCTTGTGCGTTAGCTTCCTGAGTAGCTGGGATTTCAAGGGTGTGCCATGATGCCCGGCTAGTATTTTTGTATTTTTCATAGAGACAGGGTTTCACCATGTTGGCCAGTCTCATCTTGAACTCCTGACCTCAGGTGATCTGCCCGCCTTGGCCTCCCAAAGTGCTAGTATTACAGGCGTGAGTCACCGTGCCAGGCCTGATTATCATCTTTTGAATGCCCTTCTAATTTGGAGCAAAATTCCTGTATTGTGAGCCCCAAATCTCCAATATATAATTCAGAACTTAGAATCAGCCTCTTGGCTGCTAGGATGCTGACGTCGATTTAAGCTCCTCCTAGCAGGCATTCTCTCAGGCAACTTTGCTTTGGAAATGAATAAGGGGAACAGGCTCAGCAACAAGCTTCAATTTTGCTTATAGATGTACCCCTTTTTTGGTTTTGGAACAATGCTCCTGAAAATGTAGCCTTGGGTCTGTTACTCCAGGTATTCTCGTGATTCTGTGAGCTAACTAATATCTTTAATATTCAGCTTAAAAGATCCAGAGTGGATTCTGTTACTTGCAATCAAGAACTGGGAGTAGCATACTCCATATGCCATGCAATTCACATGTTCTTACTCTCTTCCACCACCAGTAAAAATAAATATTTATTGCAATTATGCCAATTCACAACAACATTTTAATGTGCCTTAAAAATAATCACAGAACACACAGCTTTTGGTTCAATGGATGTTTCAGATATGACATATTTTGGTGCACTTCAATTCATTGCAAGTTGATGATTCCTAATATGGCTTAGAATTTCTCAAGTGGTATTCACAAGAGTCAAAACTCAGCACATCTAATAGAAATATAATGCAAGCCACACATGTAATTTAAAATTTTATAGTAGTCACATTAGAAAAGCAGAAATAAACGTGTATGATTTATATTAACAATATATTTTATTTAACCTAGTATACACAAAATTGTGAGATCATTTAAATTATTTGCACTAGGTCTTGAAAAAATTCAGTGTGTTTTTTATACTTATGTGACATCTGAGTTTATTCTATCCACATTTCAAGAGCTCAAAAGCTACAAGGGCTAGTGTTGGTCAGATTGGGTAGCAGTAGCACCTCTCTGGGTATGCTATCATTCAACAATTTCTATATGTTCAGCTGTCTGGAACCTCCTTAGATCCAGTTTGTTGTTGTTGTTACAGAGGTTTCATTACATAGGTATGACTAATTAAATCACTGGCCAATAATCATCAATTCAATATTTAGCCTCTCTTCCCTCCCCACAGGTGGGGGGTAGGTCTGAAAGTCCCAACCCTCTAGTCACTTGGTTGGTTCCTGTGGCAACCAGACCCCATCCTGGGGCTATCCAGGAACCAAAGCCACAGTCATCTCACTGGCATTCACAAAGGCACTTATCACTTATGAGATTCCAAGAGTTTTAGGTACTGTGTGCCAGGAAACAGAAGAGGAAACCAAATATATATTTCACAGTATCACAAGGTCGTAATATGTAGCATGGTAGTTGCATTGAACAAAGTTTTATTGTAGTTGCAGATCTCATTTTTGAAGGCCACACTGACGTTGACATTGGTGTTGAATAGAAAGGAGAGAAGTAAAGAATCACATTTAGCTTTAGTAACAGAGTGGTGGTATAAATAAGCATGGTAGCTACCAACCTGGGTAGAAAAATGGAAGGCCAAGGCATCTCAGTAACATTTGTCTCAGGACTGCAAACATAGCAGGTATCTTCTGTGGGACACAGTGGAATCCCTCTTTCATTGCTGCTGTCACTTCTACTGTTCCTGTGTGTTTCTTATCTTGACCTCTCTGCTGCTGGTGTTGCCACTTTTAATGCTGTTAAATATATTTCTTGGTTTGAGGCCAATAGGACCTTCAGTTATTGACATCCTTTTTATTCTTTGTCTCTTTCTACACACACACGCACACACACAACTACTTGATTAATCAACTACAAGAGGTTATGTTAAAATCTCCCGTACATTTTCTTTTATTTTATTAAGTTCCAGGGTACATGGGCAGGATGTGCAGGTTTGTTACATAGGTAAACATGTACCACGGTGGTTTGCCGCACCTATCAACCCATCACCTAGGTATTAAGCCCCGCATGCATTAGCTATTTATCCTGATGCTCTCCCTCCACCCACCTGCCCCACTGGCAGGCCCCAGTATGTGTTATTCTCCTCCCTGTGTCCATGTGTTC
This sequence comes from Chlorocebus sabaeus, assembly GCF_047675955.1. NCBI lineage: Eukaryota > Metazoa > Chordata > Mammalia > Primates > Cercopithecidae > Chlorocebus > Chlorocebus sabaeus. Next base: position 24,321,801 of record NC_132911.1, on the reverse strand, counting down.
ATTGTTCAGCTCCCTTTGATGAGTGAGAACATGGTTTTCTGCTCCTGTGTTAGTCTGTGGAGGTTAATGGTTTCCAGCTCCATCCATGTCCCTGCAAAGGACATGATCTTGTGTTTTTTGTTTTGTTTTGTTTTGTTTTGTTTTTTTGCTTTTTTTGTTTTCTTAATGGCAGCATAGTATTCTATAGTGTATACATACCACATTTTCTTTATCCAGTCTATAATTGATGGGAATTTGGGTTGATTCCATGTCTTTGCTATTATTGTGATTAGTGCTGTGATGAACATAGGTGGGCATGTATCTTTATAATAGAATGATTTCTATTCCTTTGAAGTCTCCCATACCTTTTTTAGTTCTCTATTTCTCTATGTGTTTCTAATGATTTTTGTTTTGATTTAATGCTGTGCAATTTGATACATAAACATCTATGGCTGATACATGTTCTCATTTTCGTTTATATTTATTATCAAAGACATAATTGCACTGTTTATGTCTTTTAATGCTTTTTTGCTTTGAATTCTGCCTTACATTAATACTCTACCTTTCTTCCATTTTCTTTTTTATTGTTTTGTATATCTTTGTTCATTCCTTTACTACTCTTATCTTTGTCACTTTATTTGAGATGTGTCTGTTGCAGGCAAGCATATATATACTTATAATCCCATCTGAGAAAACTCATCAGATAATAGAATTGGGGGAATCATATATTTAATATGTTTACTTTTATTTGTGTCACCAACTTTAATATTTTTGTGTGGTTTCTTGTTCTTTAAAAATATTATGCTTTGTAATATTTTTAGTAATTTTAGAAAGTATACATACATTTTTAGTATATCTATTCCTTTAATAATATTAACACAAGCAATATCTAAGTTCTTCCCTATGTAATATGAAGATACTGGTATAAGTACATTTCCTTCTAGCTTTTTCCCTCTCATTTCCTCATTTATGTTAGTATAGTGTAGGATTTTATACCACTTCTAAATATGGGTCTCTTTTGACTGGCAGGACTGTATTTTGGAGACTTTGTCTTTTTCTTTTTTCTGCCTTTTTGGAAAGGACCTCAGGTGGTGTATTTTCTGATGTGTTGCATTTTGAGAATGCAAGACAGTAATTAATGCAAAATTATTAAGCAGTAATTTTGAGTGTTATAAGTCCCAGATCACAACCTTTGCCCTGCAACCTTCTTTTAATTTAATGCATTTGCTTAAATAAACAAATGTTAAGGACAGCACAGAACTGGAGCAATGATATAATCCATTTCTGTACAGTTAATTCTAAAAACTTCTTTTCTGCCACCTTATTCTGTCTTAACTCCTGATCATTATGTCTTATAAAATTTTCCTTGTCTTGAAACTTTATTGGTAGCACAAAGTAGATGTAAAATTGTCATTTTTCTCCTTTTCAAAAATATTTTTCTTATTCTCTTGAGTATACTATTTTCTCCATTTATGATGCAGAACTTTTTCATGTGCTTTGCTGTGTTTGCTCTGTTCATTTGTCTTTGTTTCAGGAGAGCTTTCTCCTGGCTTGATACTTGGCTTACTGCAGGGTGGCTGGACTGTTGCCTTATGACCGTGTTGGCGTTGGGTTGCTGGATCCCCTCACACTCTGCTCCATGGAAGGCTGCATTCAGTGATTCAATGATCCAGCTGCCCAAGGGAGTGGAGAGGGACCAAGATCGTGGTTGAACTGCAGTTTCTTTCCTCTGTTGAGGAAAAGAAGGTTGAAGCCAACCTTCTTCTAGGTTTTACTTCATTTTGGCCTACAGTTACAATTCAACAATTCTCAAACTTGTTTGCAAAAATTAAATCAGAATGTCTGGGAAAAAAATAACAAGGCATGAATATTTTTAAAGATCCTAAATGCTTCTGTCACATTGCTGGACTTGAGAATCATGACAATGGGTGGCTGTGAACGGACTCTTAGGAGTTACTGCGGCAGAGGCCTCATCACCTGCTGATGTTCTCCTTAGCTCTCCTAGAACAATTGCTTTTGTGTGCTGTTGAAAATGATGTTAAGTGGAATTTGCTTCTCATTTGAAAACCTTTATTTGTCTTTAGTTTTTTTTTTTTCCAAATGTGAACATTTATGACATTTTGCATGTTTGTCCTGTCTACCACCTGAGGCATCATCCTGCTTTCTCTGTAATGAACTTGGTGAGTTAGTTGTTTGCAACACAACTAGATTATCTACCTACTTGATTGAACTTTCGCTTACTTTTCATTGTGGATGCTGGGTTTTTCTATATTTTTATGTTTCTCTTTTTTATGCGACAGAGTCTTGCTCTGTCACTCAGGCCGGAGTACAATGGCATGATCTTGGTTCACTGCAACCTCTGCCTCCCGGGTTCAGCTGATTCCCCCGCCTCAGCCTCCCAAGTAGTTTGGATTACAGGCACATGCCACCATGACCAGCTATTTTTTTTGTATTTTTAGTAGAGACAGGTTTCACCATTCTGGCCAGGTTGATCTTGAACTCCTGACCTCAAGTGATCAGCCCACATTGGCCTCCTGAAGTGCTGGGATTACAGGTGTGAGCCACCGTACCTGGCCTAATTTTATATTTCTTTGGGCATTTTAATTATTAGTTAAGAGGGAGAAAGATGCTATGCTTCATAATAATTATTATAATTATTATAACTACTGTGTAATGAGTACATGGTATTGTTGGACACCACAGCTATAAAACATACAGGAATTCTTATGTTTAATTTTCTTAACAATTTTGAAAGGTAGACATGCTATGGCCATTTTATAAATGTCATAGTTGTCATTTTGTAAATGTCATTAGTTGTCATCTTACCTGAAAATCTTCAGCGGAATTGTGAAATATAATGAAAATCACTCCACCATGTGCTACTGTGATGATGGTTTCCAAGAAGGTAGATAAAATGGTTACAGTAAGGCAATTCAGGCTTACCCAGGACCAGGCTCATGAGAACCAAACCTGATGGCACAATTGAAAACCATTCTCTAGCAAATATTAGCTAGAACTAACCTTATTAGCCCAGTTCCTTTCATTCTTCCAGCATTAATTCCCAGCACTCCTAGTGTCATAGACCTAATGATGAATTTGGAATTTGGTGCCCACGTGAATCCTGAAACTTGCCTAATGAAGCTGCCCACACCATGTGTGGGTTAGTTTGTTTGAATGGTCCTTAACTCAGCTACCTGCTGCCTGGCCCTTCTGTGGTTACCTTTGGAAAATGGAGCCTCATTTTGAATGCCTGAGAGTTGACTAAGAGTCATGGCCTTCTCATCTTATATTTACCTGTTCTTTTCTGTAGGGCTCTATTTGGCTTTACATTTCCCTTGTCCCATCTTAAATGGGCTTATTTTACCTGCTGAGAATGGCTCCTGCCTTACAATCTAGATATTGCTTTCCTGGGTTGTCTTTGAGTGGACTCCATCTTGCTCATCGAGTTTTACTTATGCTGATTTTTCATTTTCTCCAATCTCTTGAGTACATACGTTCATGCTGCTGTTCCCTTCAGGAAGGAGACGCTCCTACTGCCTGGTCAGTTTTCCCAGTTTCACACTGGGTGCTGTTATCAATCTCTTCTCTTGTCCACCATAATAAAATACTTCAGGTACCATGAGGTCAGGAGAAAATTGCTTCTGACACTTGTGAGTATGTGACTTGAATTTCTCACCTCTCTTTCTGCAGGAAGTTTCCTTTGTTTCTCATGCAATTGGGATTCCTAGAGGCCTACCCTATTTTTTTTCTCCCTATGGTAGAAACTCCCTTTCAGGACTTCTGTGACATAAACTTTAGTAAAACTCCAAAGATATTTACTTTGTCATTAAAAATTTTCTGTCTTGAAGTCTCAACCAGAACTAAGGATCACCTATCTCTGGTTATGAAGGTAGAACAGCATAAAATCTTTGAACACTGAGAAAATTTCAGTCTACCTGGGCACATCACAATTAAGGAATGTATGATATATTTGGATTGGTGTTAAGAATGTTGGCCGCGAGTATTAAGCTCTCATTCCCTTTAAATCATTGTATATCCATCTCCTGAATGCTGAAGGTTTTCAGTATGTTGACAAGCCCACTCTATTATATGTCTGTCTTATCTCACCAGGAGGTTCTCACCCAGGTGTTCAAAAATGTCAATCTTTGAGATTTCAACAGTGTTCTCAATTCCAGAAAGACAGCACTTAGCTGGGGAATTGATTGGAAGCTTTGAACAAGAAGGTCAGATGGCTGAGGAATAGAGCACCACAGCAGGGACAGCAATGAGAAAAGAGTGTTTAGAAAGTTTATTTTGAGTCCTTGGCTGACTTTATTCTCACGATGTGCGAAGATTGGTAGAGGAAAGAGCTTACAGCTTGATACCTTGGGACGTCAGCTCCTCTAAAATACACTTGTCTCTTCAGGTGTTTGCTGAGACCTGGCATGAAAACAACCCCCATGCTGTAGCAGGCAAGACACAATCCAGCAACAGAACAGTTTTGTTTTTTTTTTTTTTTTCAGATGGATTCTAACAGAAAATTACTCTTGCACTGCAGGTTTGGAGGTGGAAGCCCTTGGGAGTAAGTGACAGAAAGGAATTAAACAGGAGGTCCTTTTCATTACTTAAGGGCAGTAGGGGGTGTGATTTTTTTCAGCTTCTGCTTTTCAGACCTAGTAGTTAAAAATAAGACTCATAGTTGTTCTTCCAAAACTCTTCTGGCCCTGGCCCATTCCATGGTTCCCCATTAATTATTTCTATGTTAAGAACTCTCCTTTTTCTCTTAGGTTTTGAACAAGACAAATGTTTTCTATCTTAGAGTCAAGTGTGTTTTTAATCAGGGCATGTTGTAACTGATATATTTTATGTCTACATTGAACCGGACTAGAAGGAAGAATTCTATTTGCTCACTAATACATCTTATAGGGAAAAAAAATCAACTTCTTTATGCTTAAAAAAATTCCTTGCAAAGAAATGAATCCCTTTGAGCCACCAACTCAAGGGGAAATTTGCTTCCAATTTTACGTCTCCCTCCTGCCTCCTAAACAAATCTTTGTCCTTAACAAGGGGAATAAATATTTCTCTTATAATTTCAAATAGTCTTCCTTGAAATAACATGAGTTCAATAGAACAGAAAAGAAGACACGGGGTGTCAAATAATAGAAAAAGGTAACATTTATTAAGTGCACATAATATGCCAGACATAGTGCTCAGCTCTTTTGATACAATATGTTTTTAATTCTTACAGAGATTTTATGAAATGTCACTGTCCTCATTTTACAGATTCAGAACTAAAGGTTCATAGATGTTAAGGAAGTTGTTCAGGGTTGCACAATTTATGAAGGTCAGGGCTTGGTTTTAAACCTGGGATTGTCTGATTTTAGAATCCCACTTTATATCCATTATGCAATGATTACTGTTGCTAAGGAATTATCATTTAAAACTGTTGGGAATGTGTGTTTTATTTCCTTATTAATTTAAGGTAATCACTCAAGCAGGCAGAATATTTATTCAGTACTTACAGCCTTTGTGGCCATCACTGCATCAGGCATCAGTTCTATTGTGTTAAAACCTAAAGCAGAATGTAGAATATAAATTATGGAGTTACTGAGTTTTAAGATCACCTTGGAGCAATGATGGGAGCTTTAGAGAGCACCTAGTGGAATAAGAGCTGAATGCAGTATCAGAACGCAGATGCTCCTTGACTTACAGTGGGGTTACATCCCAATAAATCCATCCTAAGTCAAAAACATCGTAAGTTAAAAATGCATTTGATACCTCAATAAACCCATCATCAGGTCAAAAAATTGTAAATCAAGCCATCATTATGTTGGGCACCATCCGTATACTAATATCAGAGATCTGCATGGAGGACTTACTAGGTATATAACATGCAAAACATTACCAGTCTTTTCCAGCTTCAGTCCCTCCATCTGCAACACAGTTGCTTGTGTTGGTAACATGCTTTATTGCTGACAAAAATGTTGCCGTACTGCATTTTCTTATTTTAATCTCACTAGAACCAAATAAAACATGAATAATTTTACAGATGAGAAAACATGTTCAAAGAAGCTAAGTGGCTTGCCTGAAGCCAAATAGATACTAAGTGGCAGAGAGAGGAATATACATCAATTCTAATGTAAAATCAAGTGCCCCAAATACTTCACACAATTGTGAGAAGCAAGTAACATAAACTGTGGAAATGCTTTACAGTCTACAAAATTCTATGAATATTAGCCATCGTGATGATGAAATTTTAACTGTTCAGCACATTTATTATTGGAAACATAATTCTTGGTGAAGAGTTACCCTTTTGGTACCCAGGATGTTTGTAGTGGGATAGGGGAATATGACGGAAAAGGACTTTCTTTGGCTCAAATATTTGTGCAACAAAACCCCGTAGTTACGCAGCATCCAGGTCTTAGAAACGTTTTATATTCACAATGAAAGATATTTCATTAAAAGGAAACTGCCTATACAAATGTAAACTCTACATATGCATAATATCTGAAAGTCCCACAATATCTCAGGCTCTTCGAAATGACAGAGAAATATGACCCTGTCCTTCCAGGCATTTGAGAAGGGGAAAAAGTCTTTTACACACTGGATGCTTGGAGTTTGTTTCAGGGCCCTAGGACCCATGCATGCTATACTTCTGGATCTACCTGAGCTGGGGGAGCCTGCCTTGACTTCCCTGGCATTCTCACTGCCCTGTCCTTCTTCTCTATTATCCTAGGAGGCCACAGCCCCCTGGAGCACCACTTCCTGTCCCCTTAGGCTTCCTCTGTAGTGGCTCCACTACTTTTTGTTAATTTATCTTGAAGACTAAACCTTTCATAGAATGTGAAGAGTTCATAACCAAGCCCATAATAAAATGTGGAAATGATCAATTCAAAGTACTTGGGTACAAAAATGAGTGTGGGACATACACACACACACAGAGAAAAAGTCACAACTAAAAGAGAGAAAATGAAAAAACAACATAGTTCTAAGCAGATCTGGAGAGGAACACAGGACTGGAGGAGAGACAGAGAGGAAGCGAGTTCTTCATTCCCTAGTGTGTGTTCACTAACTGCCTTTACAGTTCTATGGGTGAATCGTAATTGTTGGGCTCCAAGAGGAAGACAGACAAAGGAGAAACCAGAATATAGACTGAAGGTATTAGAGGAATCAGAAATACAATAGGTGTTGTTGGAAAGCCTAGGATGTGTTAGGCTCTCTGTTAGACCAAACTTTCTCAATCCTGATACTATCAACATTTTAGACTGTATAATTCCCCGCTGTGGGGGGCTATTCTGAGCATTTTAGTACGTTTACATGCGTCCGTGGTCTCCACCCACTAGATGCTAGTAGCATCCCCCTCCAAGCTGTGGCAACCAAAAATGCCTCCAGACTTTATCAAATACCTTTTGGTAGAAGGATGGAAAGAATTGGCCAGGCAAAATCATCACTGATTGAAAATCACTGGTTTAAACTTTTGATCTAAAGATTTGCCGATTTAGAAAAAAATATAGAACCAATATAGAATATTTTAGATTATTGACAGTGATAATCTTCTGCAGTAATGAGGATACAGATAGATTTTTATCATCTTGTTTGCTTCTCTATAGTTTTAAAAAATGAAGAACATACATTACTTGTATGATCAGACAAAAGAACTATTAATATAATGTTCTTGAAAGTAAAGATACTCAGATTAGCTTAACAGGTACTCTGGTAAGCAAAGGTACACTCTGAAAAAATAGGGACTCATGGTGTTCTACTGAGATGAAATAGAGAAGAAAATCAGATCAAATCAGGGGAAGCAGGGCATTCACAAAATGAGAAGAAAGGCAGAAGAGAACAAAGAATTGGGACGAAAATGAGGCTTCCAAGTATCAAAGACTCCTTTCATCTGCTCTGGCATGGGGTTGAGCTCCCAAGCACTAAAGTGTTGAATGGTGACATTTGATTGTGTATCATATGAAAATGTGTTAAAAGTAAGCGTTGACAAATACAAACGATCGTACATGGTGGATGATGTTTCTGCATCTTTATATCTGTATTATTTTCTTGCTTGTCACTCAGAAGTATTACAATCTTTGCCAGGTTGTTGTCATACTTATCAAGGGGTCTTCAGCAAAGCCTGCCTTAACTAGAGGAATGCCTATGATCACAAGATGAGAGAAGGCACAGAAGGATTAATCACTCCATTCAGAGGATGATGGTTCTAGAACACAGGCTTCTTTCCTTCATTTCCATCAAGGTTTCCATCATAACAAGATTAAAGCCTTTGAATGCAAAATGCTGTATAAGCTACCAGTGTGACATCATTGCACCACGGACCTGGGAAGAAATGCAAACAACAAAAAGATGCCTTCATTAGCCGGTGCGAGCTGGCTCCAGCACACAAAAGCCTATGACAGAAGGTTCTGGGAGGACTCAGTAAAATTCTGCTGGTAAAGTGCTGAGCGTGGTGTCTGGAAAACAGCAGGTGTTCAGTAATGTTTGCATGTGCCTCCTGGTGCTCCTGACTTCTTGCAGCATGCCTTTTCCACAACATTAGGCCGCTTTTCTATGATGCTGTGCACTGCCTATGAATCACATTGGCAGTCGACTGGGCTGGATTGATTAATACAAGTGCAGCGTTGCTTGTCCCTAGATGCTGCCAGCACTCACTTAATGTATTCCTGTTGTTTTGGAATCACAGTTAAAATCATTTATCAAAGTCAGGCTGCCTGAGAGTTTTCTCCCCACTTGAGTGGCATCACTCCATTCTTTATCTCCTGTACTACAAGGTCAACCTCTGGGTCTATCCTCATCTTGGAGGATTTCAATTGTTTTTGGCAAGAAGCATCTGTTTCACTTGCAAACAGTCCTTTAGGTTTCTGCTGCCATTGCCTCTGGTGGCCAGAGGACAGCTTGAACATGCTTGTGTTTCTGAGAAGCCTGTATTTACAGTAATAGGGTACTTCTCTCTTGGCTAAGGGGCTATCTCATCTAATAATAATTCAAATCATAATAGAAAATCTTTTCTAAACATACACTCTGTGATCCTCCAGTTCTCTGTTATCTAAATCATATTATATTTACAAACATTTAAATGCACTTAAATCTTAGTGAAGGTTATAAAGCGAAAATGGAATTCATCTATCTTTGCTTCTAATTCATTTCTCCCTCCGTGTCTTTTTAGAATACTGTCCTTTTCACATAATATGCTCAAAACCACAAGCTGATTTTCCACTCTCATTCTTGCTGAGTCTTTCTTCTTCTTATTTCCAAGCTCCTGTCTGCTAAACAATAAGAGGAAGTTCTAAGTTAATCCAAGAAAATGATTTCTGCTGACTTTAGCTCTCACCATGTAGTTCCTTTTAAATCATGCAACTTACATTGTTGGAAATATTAGTATGTGTACCTCCCAAAGGTCCTGAGAAATGTGACTAATTGTGTCAGGGACAGACAGGATTGTAGAAGAATGTGTGCAGGTAGGAGAGAGGGATTTTGGGATGCAGATGGTCCTAAAATATTGCAATGGAGGCATCATGACAGTGTAACCAAACAAGCTTATCTGACTCCAGTGGGGATAACAATATAACCTAGAGAATAATTTCTAAAACTCTCATTCAAACTTTTAAAATGATCAGATCTGTAGCTTCCTTGTTACATTGGGCTTAATGAACTATGACTCACAAGAGACATACATGGAAAGGAAGGATGGTGTTTTGCTGGAACTGTTTCTTAGACTCTGAGTCTAGCAAAATACTGTATTATATTTTTCTAGAACAAACAGAACTATTTTTTTTTTTTTTTTTTTTTTTTGAGACGGAGTCTCGCTTTGTCGCCCAGACTGGAGTGCGGTGGCAGGATCTCAGCTCACTGCAAGCTCCGCCTCCCAGGTTTACGCCATTCTCCTGGCTCAGCCTCCCGAGTAGCTGGGACTACAGGCGCCCACCACCTCGCCCGGCTAGTTTTTTGTATTTTTTTTAGTAGAGACGGGGTTTCACTGTGTTAGCCAGGATGGTCTCGATCTCCTGACCTCGTGATCCGCCCGTCTCGGCCTCCCAAAGTGCTGGGATTACAGGCTTGAGCCACCGCGCCCGGCCACAAACAGAACTATTAAAGCAAACTACCATATGCTAAGTGGGTAATGATTCCTTTGAGTTTAGGTGAATTAGCTCACAGAGATATTCCACTTACATGGTATCCTTTATTGGAGTCCTGAATTCCTCCTAGTACAGGCATACCTTGGAGACATTGTGGGTTCATTTCCAGAGCACCACACGAAGAGGCTATCACAATAAAGTGAGTCATAGGAAATCTAGATTTAGTCATTCTACAATGTACATATACTTCAATAAATCACATTACACATGATAAATACATACAACTTTGTCTGTTAATTACAAATAATAGAAATTTTACAAAATAAAACCAAAAAAATCTTTGCTATCCTTGTACGTATAAAACTTACATTTATACTATACTGTAGTCTATTAAGTGTGCAATAGTATTAGTCTAAAAAGTCAATGTGGCTGGGTGCGGTGGCTCACGCCTGTAATCCCAGCACTTTGGGAGGCTGAGGCGGGCAGATCACGAGGTCAGGAGATCGAGACCATCCTGGCTAACATGGTGAAACCCTGTCTCTATTAAAAATACAAAAAATTAGCCGGGCGTGGTGGCAGGCGCCTGTAGTCCCAGCTACTTGGGAGGCTGAGGCAGGAGAATGGCATGAACCTGGGAGGCAGAGCTCGCAGTGAGCTGAGATCGTACCAGTGCCCTGAAGCCTGAGCAACAGAGCGAGACTCTATCTCAAAACAAAACAAAACAAAAAGTCAATGTACATCCCTTAACTAAAATATCCTTTATTGCTTAAAAAATGCTAATGGTCACCTGAGCCTTCAGCGAATTGTAAATGTTTTGCCGATGGAGGGTCTTGCCTCAGTGTTGATGGCAGCTGACTGATTAGGGTTGTGATTGCTGAAGGTTAGAGTGGGTGTAGAAATATCTTAGAACCCCTATACAACAATGAAGTTTGTTACATTGATGAACTCTTTATTTTATGAAAGGTTTCTCTGTATCATGTAATGGTGTTTGATAACATTTTATCTACAGTAGAACTTCTTTCAAATTAAAGTCAATCCTCTCAAACCCTGCAGCTGCTTTATCAACTAAGTTTATGTAATATTCCAAACCCTTTGATGTCATTCCAATAACGTTCACAGCAGCTTTACCAGGAGTAGATTCCATCTCAAGAAACCACTTTCTTTGCTCATCCATAGGAAGCAACTTCTCATCTGTCCAAGTTTTATCGTGAGATTGCAGCAATTCAATCGTGTCTTCAGCCTCCACTTTTAATTCTAGTTTTCTTGCTATTTCCACCACACCTGCAGCTACTTCCTTCACAGAAATCTTGAACCCCTCAGAGTCACTCATGAGGGTTGGAATCAACTTCTTCCAAACTGCTGTTTATGTAGATTTTTTGACCTCCTCCCATGAATCATAAAAGTCCTTAATGGCATCCAGCATGGTGAATCCTTTCTAGAAGGTTTTCAATTGATTTTGCTCAGATCAATCAAAAGAATCACAAATAATAAGACTTGAAAATCGCAGTTACTCCTTGATCCATGGGTCGTAGATACTGTAGATCCACGGATGTTATGTTAGCAGGCATGAAAACAATCTCCTTGTATATCTCCATCAGAGCTCTTTGGTGCCTAGATACATTATCAATGAGCAGTCATATTTTGAATAAAAAGATACATATATATATTTTCTGAGCAGTAAGTCTCAACAGAGGGCTGAGAATATTCAGTAAACCATGCTGCAAACAGATGGGCTGCCATCTGCACTTTGTTTTTTACCTTTATAAGAGCATAGCCAGAGTAGATTGAGCAGCATTCTTAAGGACCCTAGGATTTTCAGAATGGTAAATGAGCACTGGTTTCAGTTTGAAGTCACCAGCTGCCCCTAACAGAAGTCAGCCTGGCCTTTGGAACATTGAAGCCAGGCCTTGACTTCTCCTCTCTAGCTGTGAAAGTCCTAGATGGCATCTTCTACCGACACAAGGCTGTTTTGTCAGTATCAAAAATTGGTCATTTAGCATGGCCTCCTTCATCAGTGCTGTCAGCTAGATCTGCATAACCTGCTGCAGCTTCTGTGTCAGCACTTGCTGCTTTAACTTGCGCTTTCATGTTACAGAGATGGTTTCTTTCCTTAAGCCTCATGTACAAACCTCTGTTAGTTTCAAACTTTTCTTCTGCAGCTTCCTTACCTTTCTCAGACTTAATAGAATTGAAGAGAGTTAGGACTTTGCACTAGTTTACACTTTGGCTTAAAAAATTTTTTGGTTTGTTTGATCTTCTATCCAGACCACCAAAACTTTCTTCATGTCAGCAACAGGCTGTTTTGCTTTCTTATTTATGTGTTCACTGAAGTAGTGCATTTAATTTTCTTCAAGAGCTGCGCCTTTGCATTCACAACTAGGCTAACTTTTGTTTTCAGAGGGAGTCTCACTCTGTCACCCAGGCTGGAGTGCAGTGGTGCAATCTCAGCTCACTGCAACCTCTGCCTCCTGGATTCAAGTGAGTCTCCTGCCTCAGCCTTCCAAGTAGCTGGGATTACAGGCACCTGCCACGAAGCCCAGCTGATTTTTAACTTTTTATAGGGACAGAATCTCCCTGTGTTGCTCAGGCTGGTCTCAGACTCCTTCCTCAAATGATCTTCCCGCCTCTGCCTCCCAAAGTACAGGGACTACAGGCTTGAGCCACCATACCTTTTCAATTTCTAGCTTTTGATTAAAGTCAGGGACTCACTCTTCCTTTCACTTGAACACTTAGGTGCCATTGTAGGGGTAATTAATTGGTCTAATTTTAATATTGGTGTGTCTCAGAGAATAGGAAGGCCTGAGGAGAGGGAGACGGATGGGGAAATGGCCCATCAGTGGAGTAATCAGAGCATACATACGTAGCATTTATTAATTAAGTTTGCCATCTTATAAGGGCACAGTTCATACTGCCTTAAAACAGTTACAATAGTAACATCAAAAACTACTGATCACAGATTACCATAACAGAAAATAATAACAAAAATGCTGAACTACTGTAAAAATTACCAAAATGTGACATGGAGGCATGAAGTGAGCACACGTTGTTGGAGAGATGGTGCCGAAAGACTTGCTGGCTGTAGGGTTGCCACAAACCTTTAATTTGTAAAAGTAATATCTGCAAAGCACAATAAAGCAAAGCACAACAAAACAAGCTTTGCCTGTAAATGGAACTTTGCCCTTTATAAATATATGTTAATGTCACTAGTTTCTGTTGTCCTTTTATGTCACTGGATTTACTTATTTTGCCAGGATGACTTGGGTTTCAGATACACTGTTTCTCGGTATCTTACTTTGTCCCTGCAGTGTCTCTCTTGACTCAGAAAAGAGGAGACATTTACATCTGCACACTTGGTGGAGGTTCTGCTGAATCTGTTTTAATGGGGGCTGTTTTGTACTGTAGATTTCTCACACAGACACCTTCAGTTGGTGAACCAATCTATCAACCAACAGTATTGATTGAGCGCTTTCGTTTACAAGGCAGCAGGCTGCAGTTGGTTCCAAGAACAATAATGTATTATATATCTGTCAGAGGCCTTTTTGGCAAAGGAAAGCTCTGAATACACACTCTTATTTTTTCTCTCTGAGGGATATTCATGGAAAATAGATTGTATTCCAGCTCTGCATCTATTCACACAAACTCAAAGATAGTTCATGACTTGCTCAAGGTCATGGAGAGTGAGAGTGAAAGCTGACATCTTATGTCATAATCAAAAAGGTAAATTAAATGGTCATAGAGTACTTTCAAGTCATCCAACTAATGCAGTCCCTAAGATCTCCTTTCTGCATATTCTTGAGAGCTTGTTTCAGCAAAAACAATTTTTGCAGGAGGTAATCAGATTATTGACACTATCAATCTTCAGAACACAGGGTCAGCATTGACTTTCCTCTTGGCCATTCTCAATAGCTGGGCAAGGTAAGCATAATCACGGGCAGATTTCATTCTCCTTGTTCAATTTGTGCTTACCTACAGGGGTTCTTCAAATACAAGCAGCTGCTTCAGAACCACTCAAGTGTATTGTAATTTTTGCCTCTCAAAGCTGAGATCTTCTGATTAGGAGTTGACAAGAATAAGACTTTGACCTTCTATCCAGTGGTGGGGAAATATGTGTTGGCATTTATTTTTAAAATGCTGAAGTAGAGGTTAAATTGACGGCCACCATTGACCTTGAGGAATTGTTGGGGTCTTGCTACCAGAAAAAATTTAAGTCTTAAAACCACTCATGAAGTACAATCATGATGGGGATACATTCTGAGAAATGCATTGTTAGGTGATTTCATCATTGTATGAACATTGTAAAGTATACTTACACAAACCTAGATGGTATAGCCTACTATACACTTAGGCTATGTGGCATAGCCTATTGATCCTAGGCTACAAACCTGTACAGCAGGCTACTATATTGAATACTATAGGTAATTGTAACATGATGGTATTTGTGTTATCTAAACACAGAAAACATACAGTAAAAAAGATGATATAAAAGGTAAAAATTGGTGCATCTGTATAAGGCACCTACCATGGATGGAGCCTGCAGGACTGGAAGGTGCTCTAGGTGAGTCTGTGAGTGAGTGGTGAGTTAATGTGAAGACTAAAGATATTGCCGTATGCTACTGTAGACTTTATAAACACTACACTTAGGCTACACTAAATGTGTAAAAATATTTGTTCTTTCTTCAATAATAAATTAACCTTAGCTTACTGTGACTTATTTACTTCATAGTTTTTTTTTAAAAAAAAAAACCCTTTAGACTCTTTTGTAATAATATAGCTTAAAACACAAACACATTGTATAGTTGTACAAAAATATTTTTAATATCCTTATTGCATAAACTTTTCTCTATTTTCATAATTTATTAATCTTCTTTTAACTTTTTAAACTACTGGCAGCATGCAGCAGGGTTGTTTACAACAGAATCACCATAACCACGCAAGTAACGCATTGCACTGTAACATCACGACAGCCATGAAGTCATTACAGTTACATCACTAGGCCATTGGAAATTTTTAGCTTCATTATAATCTTATGGGTTCACAGCTGTATATAAGGTGCATTGTTGACTGAAATGTTATTATGCAGAGCAAGACTGTAAATGGCTTCAGCACTGTTTCCTAAAGAGGAGATCGTAAAAAAAACAACAAAACATTGAAGTCATAACTTGCAGACACCAATTTTATTGTTAATTTCAGATAACAGTAAATGTCAGTTGCCGTGGTTATGAGTGGTGAGATGGGGAGAGGTAGGCTTATTAGCCATCTCATTATGAGTCGTACTTTTCAGTTTTCTTCATGACTAATGACCTTTGACTGGGTGCTGACATTGAGAATTTTTCCTTTCTTCCTTTTTGCTGGATATTTTTGTATTACTATGAATATTCTTTACTTTTGTTTCGGCATGCAGTTATTTGGAAACAGTTTGATTCTTTAGAATCTGGCTTTAAAGATTTGTTAGGTGGGATCAGAACAGTACTTTTTCCCACTCCTGAGGCAGAATGATTCTGAGTATTCTACCCAACACTCCATGAAATGTAAGGTTTTCCAATCTATCTCATGACAACAGAAACGATCTCTAGAACCTGTGTGACCGCTGGGTACAGCTTTCTCTAATCCTTCGGAGGGTTCTTTCTTCCGGCCAGTCACCATTTCCTCATGGGTGTGCAGGTTATTAATTCCAGCAGGACCTTCTGCAGATCTCCAAGTCACTCTGTGCAGTATCTCATCTTTGATATGCTGTCCTGAGATGTCTGATTTCCTTGTTCTCCTTAGATTTAGTTTTGTCTCCTTAACTCACAGAGTCTGGGGCCTCTGCTTCGATTCCCCTCCCTGCATTGGAGTCCAGGGACTTTCAAGGAAATAACCTGGGGAAAGCATAGGTCTGATGTGATTTGTTTTTCTTCTCTCAGGCAGCAGTGTCTTTTGTTGTCTGATGTACACTTTCTTAAAATTGTCATTTCCTATATTTTGTCTTGTTGATGTTCTTTCAGGTAGGACAGTAAATCTGGTCCCTGTTATCATATCTTAGCCAGAAGTAGAAGTTCATTTTGATTATATGAGCAATAGAAACTGGAAACCAATAAGTCAAATAAAGCTATTGTCAAAAGCCAAATCAGACCAAGAGAGGCTGGAACCAAGAAAAATATCGTTTTACAACAGCTAGCTAATGGTGGCTGCCGGATCAGATAAAGAGATGGGTTGAGACAAAAGAATAAGGACCCAGGTGCTTGAATGCTAGCTCAGAGACTAAGTTTCCATAACATTTCTATGCCCGTTCATTTATTTTTTTAAAGTGGCAGTGCTCTTGAGTTACCAGTCAATGTTTATCATCCATCTATTAATACAGTATAATTTTTTGTGACATACCAATATCTGGCATAGGAGGTTATTTGCTCTATCATTATGAACAGACTTCTTCTAATTTAGGGGAACCACATTTTTTTTTTTTTTTAAATTTGGTCCAGGAGATTAGTAAATCCTTACAGAGCTTTTTTGCCCTTAACACAGAAGATTGTCTTCCAAAGAGGAATTTGTGAGAGATTGTTGTTGGTTTCCTCTACTCTTTCCAGGATTCAATCCTCAATCATTAGTTGAGAGCCTTCTTTTTCACTTTAGTCCTTTTTTACTTTAGTTCTTTTTTTCTTTTTTCTTTTTTCTTTTCCCAGAGGTGCAGTTTCACTCCGTCACCCAGGCTGGAGTGCAGTAGCGCAATCTTGGTTCACTGCACCCTCCACCTCCCTGACTCAAGCGATTTTCCTGCCTCAGTCTCCTGAATAGCTGGGATTACAGGTGCATGCTGCCACACCCAGCTAATTTTTGTATTTTTTGGTAGAGATGAGGTTTCTCCATGTTGGCTGAACTAGACTGGAACTCCTGACTTCAGGTGATCTGCCTACCTCGGCCTCCTAAAGTGCTAGGATTACTGGCGTGAGCTACAGTGCCCAGCTCACTTCAGATCTATCAGTGTCTGCTTCATGTATTTTAATGCTCTGTTTGATGCATACACTTTTAGGAATACTATGTAGATTGACCCTTGTATGATTACATAATGTTCCTTTTTGCCTCTAGTAATTTTCTTTGCTCTGAAGTCTACTTTATCTGCTATTAATATAGTCTCTCCTTTTCTTTCACTAATGGTCACATGGGATATGTTTTTCCATCCTTTAACTTTCAACCTGCTCGTGTCATTATGTTTGAAGTGAGTTTCTCGTAGACATTATATAGTTGGGGCATGCTTTTTACTCTACTCTGACAATCTCCGTCTTGTAACTGGTGCATTTAAACTATTTACAGTTAGGGCCAGGTGCGGTGGCTCATGCCTGTAATCCCAGAACTTTAGGAGGCCGAGGCAGGTGGATCACTTGAGGTCCAGAGTTCAAGACCAGCCTGGCCAATATGGTGAAACCCCATCTCTACTAAAAATACAAAAATCAACTGGGCATGGTGGCAGGCACCTGTAGCCTGAGCTTCTTGGGAGGCTGAGGCAGGAGAATCACTTGAACCTGGAAGGCAGAGGTTGCAGTGAACTCAGATGATACCACTGAACTCCAGCCTGGGCAACAGAGTGAGACTCTATCTCAAAAACAAAATCAATACAATAAAATAAAAAATAAAAATAAACTATTTACAGTTAAAGTAATTATTGACTTGCTAACTTGTAAGCATGCCATTTTATTATTCATTTTTGTGTGTGTTCCCTCTACTTCTCATTTCTCTGATACCCTTTTATTGACTTCCTTTGGTTTTCTTGAATTATTTTAAGAATCTATTTTGATTTATTAAAAGTATTTTGGAATATGTCTTTCGATATTGTTTTCTTAGTGGTTGTTTTAGATATTACAATATACATGTGTAACTTATCACTGCCTATTTATAATAAAGTTTTATCAATAGCACCTTGAGTGAAGTATGGAAATCATACTTTCGTTTCTGTACTTTACCCTCCTCCCTTTAAAAATATAGTTACCTTAAGTATTTTCATAAGTACGCTGAGCACCACATTGGAAGGCATTATATTTTTCCCAACCATCAAAATAGTTTTAAAAACTCAAAAGGAGAAGGAGAACATGTTTTATTTATCCCCATTTTTACTCATTCCATTGATAGCTTTTCCTTTTTTGAATTTTTCCAAGTCTCTTTCTGTTACACTAAAATACTGTTTGGAGAATTGTCTTTAGCCCTTCTCTTAGGGTAGGTTTGCTGACTACAAATTTTCTTAGTTTTCTTTTATCTGAGAAAGTGTTTATTTCCCCTTCATTGCCGAAGAATATTTTTACTGGATATAGAGCTCAAAATTAGTAATTCTTTTATATCAGCATTTGAAAAATGTGCCAATTCTTTCTGGCTTCGTGGTTTCACCTTAAAAATCCAGTCATTCACATCAGTGTTCTCCCTCATGTGTTGCTTCTTTCTAGCTATATTCAAGATTTTTCTTTCTATTTACTTTTAGAAGTTTGATTATGATGTGTCTTGGTACGAATTTCCATGAGCAAAAGTAGTTTAAGATTTTCTCAATTTCTTGAATTTGTAGGTTTAGGTATTTCACAAACTTGGGAAATCCTCAATCATTAGTTCTGCGAATTTTTTTTTTTAAATTTTAACAACATAGTGTATTTAACCCAACATGTCAGAAATATCATTTCAACATGTAATCAACAGTATTTTACACTTACAGCACATCTCAGTATGCTCAGTAGCTTCATGGGGGAGGCACAGGTCTAGCTATAGGGAGGATGGAGTCAGTGGAAGCCAAGTCAGTATTGGCTCTGATGGAGACGAAAGCACAAGCCATCAGTGTTCCCGCAATACCTCAGTGGAAATGGGCACCACGGTAAGTGGTTAGCTAGATGAGGCACCCACAGGCCAGTGTCTCAGTGCTCCCCAACTCCTGCCACGCTTGCTTGTTAGAGTGGGAACACGTGAGAAATACTAGTTGGATTATAAAAAATATTTACATTTTCTTCACAAAAAACGTCTAAGATGATTGAGATTAAGCATCTTTTAATATGTCTTTCATATTAAATTATTCTTCTGTTTATACACTTAACGATTCATACACGTCTATTCATCTATTTTGCCAATTTTTCTATTGGATAATTTCACTTTTCCTCATGGATTAGCAGGAGTTAGTTTCACGTATTCTGAAGGTTCATGTATTCTGATTTTAATACTTGACCTATTATTTATGTTGCAAGCATTGTCTTTTTACTGTATTCCTGAAATCTTTTGTTTGGAAATTTGCTAAATGCTAGAGAGCCATACTTACCAAACTTTTTCTTTATGGCTTTTGCATTGGGCATCTTCACACTTGCTAACATATAAGCATAACTACCTATATTTTCTCCTGATATTTTAAAAAGTTTATTTTTCAGTTAGCCGTGTAATAGAGCTGAGATTTTTTTTCTGTGAAAGATCTGAGGTAAAATCTAACTTTTCTATTATTTCCCATTGATAACCAATTGTTTCTCTGCCTTTTATGAAGCAGCTCATGACTCCACTGATCTGAAATTTCACAATGAGCATGTGTGAATTCCCCTGGAGTCATGGCTTTGTTTCTATTAGTCTATTTGCCTATGCTTTAAAGTACATTTTCTTTTTATTATACTTTAAGTTCTAGGGTACATATGCACAACGTACATGTTCGTTACATATGTATACATGTGCCACGTTGGTGTGCTGCACCCATTAACTAGTCACTTACATTAGGTATATCTCCTAATGCTATCCCTCCCCCCTCACCCTCCCCCCTCCCTACAATAGGACCCGGTATGTGATGTTCCCCTTCCTGTGTCCAGTTCTGTGAATATTTTTCAGCTCCACACTTTTTCCCCTATTGTTCTATGACTCTAATGATATAAATGTTAATTTATTTTTGTTACTGTCTGACAGGTCTCTGAGACTCTGTTTCATTACTTTTTTAAATCAGTCTCTTTTCTGTTGTTCCAACTGGGTATATTCTATTGATCTGTCCTCGAGTTCGGTGATACTTTATCTTGCCAACGACGATACTATTTACGATAAAGTCCATCTAGTAAATTAGAAAACAGTTATTACATTTTCCAGGTCTGTATTTTCTATTTGGTTCCTTTTTTACCATAATGCCTATTTCTCGTTGTTGAAATTTTCTTCTTTTTAATTTGTTTCAAGAGACTTTGTAATTGCTTATTTAAGTATTTTTACAATGGATACTTTAAAATCCTTGTTAGATAATTTCAATATGTCAGTGTTGGTATCTGTTAATTGTCTTTTCTCAGTCAAGTTGTGGTCTTCCTAGTTCTTTGTATTTTCTGCTATTTTAACCAAATGTTACTTTGTCTAGGTTTAGAACATGTGTCCTGTCCTGCTTTTGTGGAATGTAATACCAATAACACTTTAGTGTTCACAGCTCTTGCAGTTAAAATTGGTTTTGGTTCATATTTGTGCTCCTTGGAGGCCATTCTGAAAATCTAAGTGGAATTCCCTGCCATAGTTTGGTTCTCAAACCTTTTGGTGTGTTGATTCTGGAGAACTGCGTGTTTGACTTATCAGGCCTTCCTATACAGATTTAGGAATTCTTTCTCCAGCTGTCTCTTCTTGAAGATCCTCACCCAGCCCTTTTGTTTGGAGGGTGATGGATGCTGCCTGCTACTCCTGGGCAGGGTCGGGAGTCCACCCTTGCCTGTCTGTCTCCAACAGTAAGTTAGTAGAGAAAGCAGGGTGCTGCACTCAGTCTCCTGCTGTTGTTGGGGGTGGGAAGTGGGATGTCAAATCCCCTGCCTGGTTTCTACTTGCAGTACCAATATTGGAGGAAGGGGCTTAGCCTGGCCTATCCACTGTGGTGAGGTGGCAATCAGGAGATGAGGCTCCCGACTCAGTCTCTGTCAGTGCTGTAGCCGTGGGCACAGGTGGTCATTCATGGTGCTTGCCTAGCATAGGACTAGTTTTGTTAAAAAAGATTTCTGCCCTGCTGAGTTGTTTCTTTTCCCATTCTTTGGGCTCTTCTTCTTCTGGTCTCTGACTATTGGAGGTCTGGGAAGACCTCTCTAGCACCTAGTCTGGGATACGGGGCAGATAGAAAGATAACCCAGGGATCTCATTCCCATATCATTCTTTAAGTCCTGTGGTCTCTAGTAAATTTGTCTTCCTCCTTCTATCTTTCAGAGTCCTTTTGTCATTGTTTGATTATTTCCAGAATGTTTAATTGTATTTAGAGGAGAGGAGCAGGGATAAGTGAGTCTATACCTATTTTTCCCCCCAAACGTGTGACCCTCATCAAAGTCTTTTAAAATTTAAACTTAGGATATATAACTCTTGACTTTTTTCTATTTTTAGCTCAGGTGGATGGTTTTACAGTTCATTTAATGGCACAACCTGAGAAGATAATTTCCGGTTTAATTCAACAAACAGTTATATACCCATTGTGTGTGAGTCAGGCCCTTTTCCTTACAATAGACTACGTGCTGTATATATACGTCTAGTTTGTTTCTTTCAGTGGTTTTGCATTGAACTCTACCTTGCAAGGCAGCAGGATTTCAACATTCAGGGAAAAACATAACCTCACTTTCTAACCAGGGAGACAGACATGGCAGCAAATAACCCCAGGTCATTGAGGCTTGGCTTTAGTTGAAGCTTGTTTAAAATGTGACAGAGAAACAGATGTGGGAGCAGCAGGTCATAATGCCTGGTCAAGAAATCAGGGAGCCAGAGAGAAATTCATAAAAAGAAGATATGTTATAGGCATTGATGGGTATGTAGGAATTTATCTGACAGTAAAATCAGGGGATAGCATTCTGGACAGAGAACAAGCATGAGCAAAAATGTAGAATGCGATGGTACCTGGCAGTATAAAAACAGGTGGGTATCTGATTTTCCTAAAGTAAAAGTCTCATGGACTTAGATTGGCTCAAGTTTAGAAAGTTTTGAGCAGACTACAAAGGGCCTTTCATGCCATGCTAGGAGTTTAGATGTTGTTTTATCAGCAATGGGAGCCACCAGAAGGTTTTTAAATAGAAACTTAATAGGATCACATGCACATTGTAGAACGATTCCAATACCAATGTGGGGATAAATGATTGAAGGTGAAATTGGAAGAGTAGAGAGCAGAAGTTAATTTAAAAAGCCAAACTAATATTTAAATAGATGTTACATAGACATAAGGTAAAAATTCCAACAATATGAAAGTAACAAAAAGTTCTTCTTTCCCTCCCTTTTAATCTCCAATTCCTCTTTCCAAAAGTCACCAACATTGAGTTTGTTGTGTATATTCCTAGAAAAGTGTTCATGTATATAGTAGCTCATACACACATATGTATACACACAACCACATTCCCACCCTCCCAACACATGTCTTTTTTATTATTTTTTCACATTTTTGTTTGTTGAACTCGAGGTGCAGAGATTTGAGTTTGTCATCCCCCTCAGTTTACGACTTACTGTCGTCATTACAGGTCTGTATAATGGATTTCTAAAAATTTGTCTCCCTTCACAATTAAATACCTGCTCCCATTTCCTCCCTGTGGCCACATGCTGTAAAGTCTTTCATACATGACCTTGAATTTGTATGCATCCTTGCAAAATATCAGTACTGTTTTGCATGTGTATTTCATTTATGTAAAGGATACCTGTCAGTTTCTTTTTCTGATAATAGACTATGTGCTGTACATATGTCTAGTTTGTTTCTTTCAGTGGTTTTGCATTGAACTCTACAGAAGGCATCCACCACAGTGTATTCAGTGATGGGCACTTCGCTTAACTTCAATTCCCTACTATAATAAGCAACACTGCAATAATTCTCATTTCAGTTTCTTTGCGGGCTTGTATGAGAATTTCCCTGGGACATGTTAGCAGAGTTGGGATGTCAGGTTGTTCATAGCTATGCAAACTCAATTTCACAAAGATTGACAGGCTGATTTCCCAAATGGCTGCTCCAGTCTACTCTCTCCTGGGTAGGGTACAAGATTCCTGTCTAAATATTCCTTGCCAACATTTGGCATTTTATAACGGACCTAAAGGGTGGTTTTATTTTACATTTCTCTGATTACTGAAGAATTTGAACATTTCTTCCCATGCTTATTTGCCAAAGCCCTACACAAAATTAAAGGAAACTTAACTCATATTGAATCCCTTATGTATGTGTATTTTACACATTTAATGCCACCAATTTGTGCTGGAGGCATTGCTGCTGCTGTTCTCCTGTTTCAGATGAGAAAGCCAAAGCTTAGATGATTATGTCACTAATCTAAGTTCACACAAAGCCCCCTTTGTAATCTGATCTGTCTGCCCACAAGGTCATGGTTAATACACTGCACTACACTGGGTGCTAGAATGTTTAGTGAAGAGGTTAAACTGAATTTCTTCCAGTTTAAGTAAGGTAATAGAGGTAATGAATTTTTTTTTTTTTTTTTTTTTTTTTTTTTTTTTTTTGGCTTTTGCTCATAGCAGAAGTAAGGAAATTAAGTAGGGGAAACAGGTGCAACCTCATAGCTCCTCAATTTTTTCGTAAATAAATCACAGATTGCCAACACGGTTATAAGGGTATGTAAATTTGGTCAGGCTGACATCTCACTTCCGTGTTCTGAGTAACTAGAATTCATTTGCAAGCATTCATTGTACTTTGCATGGTACTGTAAGGAGACTGTGAAGGCTGATCAAGTAAATTAGAAATGAGCCCTGCTTTCAAGACACATTTCATCTAACAGATGATTAAGGTACACGTAACCACAATTATAAGCAGAGTGCAGTAAGGAGGAGGCACTGACTTCATTCTCTTAGAGGAATTCAGTGTCAGATGCCTAACACACTATGGCCTGAGAGTGTAAAACCAGGTGACAATGAACTTCAACTATCTTTGTTGTTTTTAGTATATCCTAAATTAAATTGTCTGATGTTTAAGAAACATATGCAACAGATATTGGAGAGACTGAAACTTTGAGGACTTTTTAAATGAAAATTCTAGAGCCCCAAACATGCTGAAAACGAATTTAGAAAACTAAGATTAGTTTTATACTAAGGTGAAAAAAAAAAAATTTTAAAAAAAAGTCTTTGGAGACCTGCATACCACTCTAACCCAGCTTAGGAAAGTGGGTTCCTAACAGCCTGAAAGAGGAGCCTCATTGAAAAAGCCTAACTTGTTCCTCAGTTCACCAGCTTATCTCCCCTCTCTCCCTATCTGCCTTGCCAAGGCTCCCCTGGTGAAGTCCAGTTGACCTGCTGCTGGAGTGACCACCTGGACAGACCAGAAGGGATAAATTATTGCAGACTGGGCAACTATCACATTAGTAAACTGCTGTGATGTTGGTGCCCTGCGTCCTTTCTCCCCTCCCTAATGACTCGCTGAGATGTTAAAGCAGTAATCAGAGAGAAGAGAGTTTCAAAAATTATCTGAGACCCATGTGTTCTTCAGTATCAGCTTTCATTTATAGAGAATTGCGTATGTGCCTGACACCAGAGACTTTGTACACATTCGTTATTGAATTTAATTCTCACATAGCCTGGAAAAGTAGGTATTATCATTTTCATTTTACAGATGAAAAAACTAAGGCTTGTCAAGGTTAAGTGACTTCATCTCAGAAGAAAGCTGCTGAATTCTAAAACCTATGTTTTTTTAATCCCATCGTTTTAATATGAGGTATGGTAAAGTGGGAAACGTTATGCTTTCTTTTTTTCAATTCTTAGAGCTCGGTTTCATGGACTTTATTTTAAAGTCATGTTCATGAGGCAATTAAACCAGAAAAATAAAATCGTACATAGAAAAAATATGGTGAAAATGGATCCAAAAAATAAAACCAAGGGAAATCATAAAGGAGAGAAAATACACCTCTGTTTTTTCATAAGTCTTTTATAAATTATTCTGGGTTGGTACAGATGGCTTTTCTATTCCAGGGAGACAAGAGTAGGGAATTGACTTTAAAAATGCTATTAGATTAATGTATGAAATATACTGCAGTACTAAATAGCTTTCATCATTTCATTATTTAAAATCCATAGAGGCTGTGTATTGCCAGCTTCAAGACATGGGCTCTGTTGCTAGACTCTTGGGTCTCTTGGGTCAGCCTGGTAATGGCTCTGGGTGCCTCCAAACCCATCCATCTCAGCCACTGGAATGACATTTATAGGAAAGTTAAACAACCCTTTGGCCCAGCTGAAAAAACTCTCAAAGTAGAAAATGTTGCTTAAACATACAGCTAGAAGAGAATTTGGCAGCGCATTAAGCAGATGCACAATTAGTATCATGGGTGAGGCAGCTGCAGGTTGGTGCAGATGACTATGTTTTAGATGAAGGAGAAATAAAATACAGTAATTTCCTGGTACCACTGGGTAAGATGTTTAGAAGTAGAAATTGCCAGAATTTTTGTTTGGAGAAGAGATGATGCTTGTGAGTACAGAGAAAATGGAAATTTAAGGCTATATTGCATGATTTTGTTGATTAGGTCAGTGAAATTTGCAAACTGAAAGAAAAGAGCAAGACAGGTGAAGGGCGGAGGGATCATAGCTGTAGTCAGCAAAAGGGTAAAATTAATTGCAACTGACGTCTGTCTCTAGGACATGAGGTGTTTGAAGAAGTGAAATGTTTGCATACCTCAATCTGTAGATAGGGTAAAAGTTAATAAATAGTGATGCAGTCTCTTGGAAGTGAACCAGCTCCTGTTTTAATCAGCTAAGTATCTCCTTTGGACGAAAGTGGAGAAAAGAAGGAGCCATCTTTCTTTTCTTTGGCTAAGCAGTTTCAAAGTATCCTCAAAACTCCTTTGCCTGTTCCCTTATTTTATTCTCTTCTTCCTCTTCCTTCCAGGTCGGTGTCTGTCTGTCTGTCTGTCTCTCTTTCACTTTAACAAATGTTTTCATGCATTGGTTCTAAATTTATGACACTGAATTAGCCTCTTCACATATAAATCATCTAAATGGAGAAACGGCAAGAACTTCTGAATACTACGTATATTAAAAAACAGTGTTTAATATGGGGAAAATAAGAATCAAACCCATCCTCTCTTCCCCCTTTCCTTCCTTCCCTCATTCTTTTCTCCTCTTTCTCTCCCTCCCTCCCACCTTCCTCTGTTCCTCCGTGCTAGGTACTAGGAGCATGAAGTCACAGTTTCTACAATAAAAAAAATTATGCTCAGTAGGGAAAGAAAGAGACAAACCAAAATTATGAACAGTTGTGGAAAGGGCTATGATTAGCAGAATGTACAAGTTTCGTGGGAACACAAAGGAAGGAAAGATTATTTCTATCTGAGGGTAAAGCAGCATTTACGCTAGATGAGCTTGAAAACAGGAGGAGTTAATCATATGGATAAACAAAGAGAAAAGGACATATCCGTCAGTTACTTTGAAGTTCAATTTTTATATTTGTTTCCGTTTTCATTTTGCATCTCAAACACTAACACACATAAGCCAGTAGTAGAGAGTAGTGGTCAACAGTGTGGGCTTTGGACCTAGTTTTCCTGGTTTCAAATCCTAGCCCTACTCCTTACAGGAGTGTGATTTGGAAATGTTGTTTAACTTCCCTGTGCCTTGGTTTCCTGATTCATAAAATGAAAGATAATAGTGGTCATGCTTTATAGGCTTATGATTGCCAAAGTTAATAATATATATGAAGCACTTAAAAGTGGTGCCTAGTACATAGTAAGCTCTTATTATTATAAGAGTTTAGTAAATAAAATAATGAGTGTGACATGTGGACATGCAATGCAATTTGAATACATTTGATTATTGTTTTTACTATGCCCGACCACCTTGCTGGAATGAGATTTTTAGGCATTGCCATTAACTGGTGTCTAATGGGTCTGCCAAAGCCATCAAGCTGTTGAAATTAAGAAAGAAAAAAAAAAATAGTAAACCCCTGGGTCACTCAGCATCTGTCCAAAATAGTCCAGACTTCTAGGATGAACAAGTGAATGAGTAAATTTTTTTTTACTTGTAAAAATGTACATAACATAAAATTTAACATTTTATACTAAAGTGTTACACTAAAGTGGCCACTAAGTGGTACGTTTATGCTAAGCATATACTCTATACAAAAGGCCACTAAATGCTACATTTCATTTTTGTTTATTTGTTTATTTTTGAGACAGAGTCTTGCTCTGTGGCCTAGGCTGGAGTGCAGTGGCATGATCCCGTGTCTCTGAACCTTTGTCTCCTGGGTTCAAGAGATTCTTGTGCCTCAGCCACCAAATAGCTGGGATTACAGGTGTGTGCCACCACACTTAGCTAATTTTTATATTTTTAGTAGAGACAGGGTTTTGCCATAACGGCCAGGCTGGTCTTGAACTCCTGGCTTCAAGTGATCCACCTGCCTCGGCCTCCCAAAGTGCTGGAATTATAGGTGTGAGCCTGGCCACATTTTTCAATGGTTAATTTTACGTTTTGCGGATTTTGCCTTAATAAAAAGAAGGAGGACCTTAAATATTCACCATTTTAACCATTGGAAAGTGTACAATTTAGTGGTACTAAGTTCATTTGCAATGTTGTGCAAACATCACCTCTATCTTGTTCCAGATCATTTTCCTTACCCCATATGGAAATCCTGTACCCATTAAGCAGTTACTGCCTTTTCCCTCCTGCCTCCAATCCCTGGCAACCACAAATCTTCTTTCTGTCTCTATGGATTTTCTTATTCTAGATATTTTTTATAAGTGGAATAACACAATAAAAAAAAAAAAGAAAGAGTGGAATGCTAAAGAATTTGGATTGTCTTCTGAAAAATAATGAACATGAATTCCACGGGGTTATACTTGTTACAAAAGTGATTAGGCCTTAAGGTATTGTGTTTGTGGACCCTGACATACACGACCAACAGCAAGGAAATACATACTCTCACCAAACATAGTATTCCTGATCAGTCAACATTGATGCCTTGGCCTCAAGTTCATCCAAATAAAAAATGATTCTCCTACAATCATGTTTTGAGTGTTGGTGCTCTCCCCAGAAATTGGGGAGGATGTGCTTTCCTCACCTTTTCTCTTCCTTTTTGGATAAGCTCATCCAGTTCCTTACAACTTTATTTTTCCTGTTTTGTTTAGTTAGGATTGTTTTTACTTATATAGAATGACTATTTCTGCACTCATATTTTGTAATATTTTCATCCATATTAAACCAGAGAAGAATAATATTCCTAATACCCTTTAGCATGTATATATAATGTCTTTTTTTTTTCCCCACAAATTTATGAGATAGCAAATTTTATGATTTCCACCCATCAGATGGTGAGAATTACATGGTTTATAGGATCTTACCTTTTGGGTCTTTTTTCTTGCAGGGAATTTTTTGCTGCAAACCTAACAGCTAATAAAATTATTTCTCATGACTAATTAACTTACCATTAGTGGAGATTCGGTGTAGAGCAGTGAAGACAGTGTAACCTCAGCTGGTGGTTAGTGTCCATTCAGTAAACGTTAGCTGTTAAAATGCAGCATTGAAATAAATTAGAAGTAGCTTATCATAAAGGACAAATACAAAATGAGAAAAAACTATGGACCAGTGCCAGGTATTGAGAATAAGTGTTTCACGTGGTTTTGCTTATTTAATCTTCACAAAATCCCATAAGGTAGGTGTTATTGTTATCCCAATTTTACAGAAAAAGAAACTCAGGGTTAGAGCAGCTATATAAACTGTCAAAGGTCATATAGCTGGTAAGTGGCTGAGCTGCAATTTGAATGCAGCTAATGTGATTCCGTAGAGCTCATTCTTAGCCACTAGATTGTACTCATTCTCCAACAAAAATAGATAAATTGGCCAGAGTATTAACCATGTCATTGGACACCGAATTTGACCTAAAAGGCTCTGACTAACAAAATTAAAATGGGAAATAACCTGTTTTACATAATACTTAATATCTAATGGAAAGACATACAAGTCAGATATCCATACCTCAAAGAAGACAAAGTTTTGCTAAGTTTCAAAATGAATTCGTCATGTGGGACTTCATGCAGGAGGTATTGAATAGTGGTACGGTTCGGCTCTATGTCCCCGCCCAAATCTCATCTGGAATCGTAATCCCCACGTGGCGAGGGAGGGACCTGGTGGGAGGTGATTGGATCATGGGGGCGGTTTCCCCCATGCTGTTCTCATGATACTGAGTTCTCACAAGAGGTGATAATTTTAAAATGTGTTGTTCCTCACTTGCTCTCTTTCCTGCCACCTTGTGAAGAAGGTTTCTGCTTTCCCTTCACCTTCTGCCATGACTGTAATTTTTCTGAGGCCTCCCCAGCCATGTGGAACTATGAGTCAATTAAACCTCTCCTTTTTTTTTTTTTGAAATGGAGTTTTGCTCTTGTTGCCTAGGCTGGAGTGCAATGGTGAGATCTCAGCTCACTGCAACCTCCCCTCCCGGTTCAAGCGATTCTCCTGCCTCAGCCTCCTGAGTAGATGGGATTACAGGCATGTGCCACCATGCCCGGCTAATTTTTTGTATTTTTAGGAGAGACACGGTTTGACCATGTTGGTCAGGCTAGTCTTAAACTCTGGACCTCAGGTGATCTGCCTGCCTCCCAGACTTCTGTGATTATAGGCATGAGCCACTGCACTTGGCCAGTGAAACCTCTTTTCTTTATAAATTACCTAGTCTCAGGTAGTATCTTTATAGCAGTGTAAAAGTGAACTAATATAAATAGCATGATGGAAAATGTCCCAACAATAACCCTAAATGAATAAAAAGTTATTTTCTTCGTAGAGCTATTTTTCATTTGAGTCTAAGACATATGCCAGAACCTCCAAATTAGTTGCAAATATTATGGTAAACATGATTCTTTCCTGGACACTAAGCTAAGTTAGTGTGATCTAGGTATGTCATATGTCTATAACCTAACTTGTAACTATTATCCACTTAAAATGCCTAGGGATGTATATAGGTAACATGCCATTGAGACTGCCTTTGTTGGAGATTGTTTGTCCACATTGGGCTTTTGAAAAAAGTGAACAGTGGTTAAAACATGTCACCAATCTCTGACAAAATCCTGCAAAGGAGGTATTCCATGGCACTGAACAAGGACATTTGATAAATATCTGACAAAGAGATGGTATGCTGTTCTATTATGATGGTTGAAGTAGAAATTATTAAATTTGGAAATAGAACGTCATCAATGAATTCTCCCCTAAATTTTAAAAGCTAATAATTTTTTAAAAAAAAACACACAGAGAAAGAGAAAGAAAAAGGGATCCTGTGTTTCCTAGACACCATATTTCTCTCTCTGCTCCTCCCTCTACTCACAAATGGCAGTTCATCCTGTCTTTCCATGGATGGGCAGGTGGGGGACAGTGTTCAAAGATACCTGAGAGGGAAGTAGGATAATAAAGTACAATGATAAGGACAGTGATTTGTCCAAGATAAGAGATAAACAATGAAAAAGTCATGGTCCCAAGTTCTCGGACTCTGGTCTAAACTCACTGCTCTTTCAACACCACCAAAGTATTTATCTAACATAGCTGCTACCCAAACACTTAATTCAAGTGTGTAGACTTGAATCATTTAAGTGATGTGAACTGGATTCAGAATAGACCTGTTTACTTTGTTTAATTTGTTGGATATCTAAGGTCATGTGAGTAGTAGAATTCTGAGATAACATATCTCTCCATAAATAAGCAATTATCAACAGGACAGACACAATGTCCAATCCATCTAGGGAGCATTTCTACAGACATGGCTCAGCCCTTCTTTGGATCACAGATTGAATGCCACTGTTCTTACTAGGGAGGAGCAGAGAGAAGAGTGGTGTCTAGGAACACAGGATCCCTTTTTCTCTCTTCCTGTCTCTGTGTTTTTAAAGATATTATTATTAGCTTTTAAAGTTTAGGGGATAATTTATTGATGATGTTCTATTTCCAAATTTATTAATTTCTACTTTTCTCTTCAATATTGTTTACCTCCTACTTGCCTTAGACTTTTTTTGTTGTTCTTATAGATTCTTGACTTGAAAATTTAGTTCATTTATTTTTTATGTTTCTCTTACAATTATGAGACAAGTCAAAATAATTCAATTATATGTGTATTTTGGGCCACATCTCCATGGGTTGTTCTGAGTAAGATGTTCTGTATCATTTTCTATATTTTCTGTAAAAGATGATTTAATTTCCACTTTTATCTGGGAGTTATTTATAATAGTGAATTGAAATTTCAAGGTGATTTACAAATTATAAAACTTGTATTACTAATCCAGATTTAATAAATTAAGTAAGTTATATATTCAGAAATTCATGACCTAAATGATTTCTGTCTTGAAAAATGTATTGGCAAACTCTTGAATATTTTTCTAAAATATATGTGGTATGTGATAAACTTGTGTAATGACTGTGTGAATTTTTAAGGCAAACATTTTGTTGAAGTTAATATACATATATTAAATATAGAGATCTAAGTCTATCGCTTGATTAACTTCCACCCTGAGAAATAAATAGACCATCCCTAGTATTCAATAAACCCTCCTTGTATCTCTTCCCAGTCAAGACCCCTTTCTATAAGGGTAACCACTGTCCCATTTTCTATTACTATTGACAAGTTTTCGTAATTTAAACTTTATTTGGATAAAAATCATAGGATATGTTCATTTTGGTAATGGGTTTCTTTGTTCAAAATTATGTTTGTGAGAATTATCCAGTTTGTTGTACATAGCAGTTTATTCACATCCTGTTAAGTGACTATTTCATAGCTTATTTATTCATTTAACTCTTGATAGATTTGGCAGTTATTTCCAGTTCGGGGTTTTTACAAATGGTATTGTTATTAACATTCTCATGTTTTTCTTTTGATGTAATTTCTCTCTTTCTTCCTTTCTTTCTTTTTCTGTTTTGTTTTGTTTTTAGATGCAGTCTCGCTCTGCCACCCAGGTTGGAGTGCGGTGGTGCAATCATGGCTTACTATATCCTCAACCTTCTGGGCTGAAGCAGCCCTCCTGTCTTAGCCTCCTGAGTAGCTGGGATGACAGGCATATGCCACTATGCCAGGCTAATTTATTTTTTGTAAATACAGGGTCTCACTGTGTTGTCCAGCCTGGTCTCAAACTCTTGGTCTTAAGCAATCCTCTTGCCTCGGCTTCCTGAAGTGCTGGCATTAAATTCATGAGCCACCATGCCTGGCCTTTTGGGTGTAGTTTCTGTTGCATATGTACCTAAAAAAGGGAATTGCTGTATCATGGTATGTATATGTTAACTTTTAGCAGATGATTAGAGTTTTTCTACATGCTTATATTCCTAACAACTTGAGAGGCTGAGATGGGAGGATGTCTTGAGTTCAGGAGTTCGAGACCAGCAGCAGAGCGAGATTCTCCCATCTTTAAAATTAAAAAAAAATAATAAATAATAAATAATTGTATCACTCAAGTAGTATATCAGAATTCCCTTTCTTCCTGATCCTCCTATACTTTTGATGTTTTCTCTCATTTTTCATTTTACCTATTCTAATCAGTGTGTTGCAGCTTCACTTTGTGAATTTAATTTTTACTTTCCTGATGACTAATGATGCTGAGCATCTTTTATTAGCTTTATTTTTCATTTGACATCTTCTGTGAAGTATCTGTGTCAGTCTTGCCCATATTTCTACTGCCTTGCTTTTTCTCTCTTTTTCTTAGTTTCTAAAAATTCCCTATAAATTCTGGCGATGACTGATTTTCCAGACCTTCATGTTTTGTGAATGTCTTCTGTTCTGTGGGCTCACCTTTCATTCTTGTAATGGTGCCCTTCTGATAAACTAAAGGCTTTAGCTGTAATATATTCAAATTTTAAAACTTTTCTTTGATGTTTCATACTTTTCATAAAATAACAGCTTTCAAGAGATATAATTCACATTTAATGAGGCATAATTTTACCCATTGAAGGTGAACAACTTATTGGCTTTTGTATAGTCACAGAGTTATTCAAGGATTACCACTACTTAGTTTTAGAATATTTTCATCACCCCTAGAAGAAAGTCCTTATCAGTGCCAGTCACTTCTTGGTTCT
The DNA here is from genome assembly GCF_047675955.1 of Chlorocebus sabaeus. Taxonomy (NCBI): domain Eukaryota; kingdom Metazoa; phylum Chordata; class Mammalia; order Primates; family Cercopithecidae; genus Chlorocebus; species Chlorocebus sabaeus. The sequence continues at coordinate 24,288,862 of NC_132911.1, read as the reverse complement.
TTTTTTCTTTTCTCCTTATTCTCTGGGAACTACTTATCAATTCTATGAATTTGCCTTTTGACTTTTCATATAAGCGAAATCATATGATATGTGGCTCAAGTGTTTTGCTTCTTTCTCTTAGTATAATATTTATAAGGTTTTACCATGTGTGGCATATATAAATACTAAATTTCTTTTTATTGCTGAATAATATGCCACTGTATAGTTATACCACATTCTATTCATTCATCACTTGATAGAGTTTTTGGTTTGTTTTCACTTTTTGACTATTATGAACAGAGCTGATGTGAACATTCATGTCCATGTTTTTGTGTGGACATATGTTTTTATTTCTCTTGAGTATATATCTAGGAGTGGAACTGTTAGAATAGGCAGATAGCCAGACATGAGCAGGGCAAGAGAGCCCCTGGGAAAAGAAGTCCTAGAGATGCTGCCCACTGATAGTCAACACTGCCCACTGACAGTCAGCAAAAAAGACCTTGGCTACATTGGCTATGCATGGCTTTGTGGTTGGGCTCCTCCAGCCCTGAAGGGGATGACTCTAGTTGGAGATAATCATGGTGTAGGGTCTTTGCACTGATGAACATGTGTACTCCTCCAATAACTTGCCCTAGAGTATTCTTTTGCTCATTATAATAGTAAAAGCCACACACCTGGGTGGAGATTTTAAATGCTAATGACACATGTGACATATGTATTAGCATGCACAACCACAGAGCACGTGCCCACAAGGGGACTGCCTCATATGGTTTGGGTGTATGTCCATGCCCAAATCTCATGTCAAATTGTAACCCCCAATGTTGGAGACAGGGCCTGGTTGGAGGTGACTGGATCATGTTTTGTTGGTTTCCTCCTTGCTCTTCTCATGAAAGTGCATGAGTTCTCGTGAGATCTGATTGTTTTAAAGTGTGTAGCGTTTTCTCCCTGACTCTTCCTCCTGATTTGGTCATGTAAAATGTGCTGGCTTCCCCTTCACCTTCCACCATAATTGTAAGTTTCCTAAGGCCACTCCGGCCATGCTTCCTGTACAGACTGTGGAACCGTGAGCTAATTAAATTTCTTTTCTTTATAAATTACCCAGTCTCAGATATTTCTGCCTAAAACAGGGTTGCAAGTGACACCTCCTCATACCCCGTCATGAATAATTATGTAAGATTCTTACAGAGTCCCTCAACACTGGCTGCTGCTGGCTCATACTCTCTTTCCAGGTTCCCACTCTTACTTTTCTTTCAGAGTGTACTGTCTCTTTAAATCAACACTGCTTCTGCTATTATTACAAGTAGACCAGTTCAGGGCTGTTTTCCAGAGGGGTCAGCCTGCTCCCCTTTTGCAGTGTCCTCTTCTTAATCCTTCCACTTAGGTTACTAGTTGCTTCTTGGCCAAATTCTTCATCTCAAGTTAGAGAAGAGCTGAGGAGCCTTGCAGTTCCTGGTAACAGAATTGCTGGGTCATGTGGTAACTCTGTGATTGACATGTTGAGGAAATGCAAGATGGTTTTCCAAAGAGTCTGTATCATTTTATGTTCCTAATAGCAATGCATGAAGGTTCCAGTTTTTCCACATCCTACAAACACTTGGTATTGACCGTCTTTCTTATTTCAGAATTCCTAGAAGGTGGAAAATGACATCTCATTGTGGTTTTATTTCTTTAACAACTAATGATGTTAAGCATCATTTCTTGTGCTTATTGGCCATTTGTACATCTTTTTTTGGAGAAATGTCTATTTAATTCCTTTGGCAATTTAAAATTATGTTTCCTTTTATTATTGAGTTATACAAATTCTTTAGATATTTTGGGTAAAATTCCCTATTGAATATATGTATGATTTGCAAATATTTTCTCCTGTTCTGTGCATTACCTTTTCACTTTTTTGGATGATGTTCTCTGTAGCACAAAAAGTTGTAATTTTCATGAAGTTGAATTTACCTATTTTTTCTTTTTCTTGTACTTTTGCAATTATGTCTAAGAACTATTGCCTCACACAAGGTCTCAAATATTCACTTACGTTTTCTCCATCAGTTTAATAGTTTTGGCACCTATGTTTAGGTCTATAATCTATTTTGAGTTAATTTTTATATACAGTGTAGGCTAAGGGTCTAACTTCATTCTTGTGCAGGTATTTTAGCATTATTTATTAAAATGACTATTCCTTCTCCCAATGAATTGTTGTAGCACTATTGTTGAAAATTGATTTATTTTTAGTCTTTCAGTTTTTTGGTTTTTGGTGTTTTTTTTTTTTTTTTTTTTTTTTTTTTTTTTTTTTTTTGCGATAGTCTATATATCTATCTTTATGGCAGTGCTATACTTTCTTATTACTGTGGTTTCATGATAAGTTTTGAAATTAGGGAAATGTTAGGTCTGACAGTTTTGTTCTTTTTCAAGACTGTTTTGGCTATTCTGGGTACCCTGAATTTCCATATACATTTTGGGATGAGCTTGCCAATTTCTGCAAAGAAACCAGCTGGGATTTTGATAGAGACTGAGTTGGATCTGTTGATCGATTTTGGGCATTCTTGTCATCTTAAAATGAACTATTCCAATCCATGGGCATGGAATGTCTTTTGATTTATCTAGGTCTTTTTAACTTTCTTTCAACAATTTTGTACTTTTGCATTTTTCAGTGCACAAGGGTTAAATTCCTTCTGTTAATTTTATCTTGAGTATATTATTTTTATTGATGCAACTGTGAATGGAATTGCTTTCCTAATTTCATTTTCAAATTGCTCTTCTACTCACATTATTTTGACTATGAGATTGCGTTGAGTAGAATTTAAGGCAAGGGTAGCCCCTCCCTTACTAATCTTGTTAAAGACTGACCCCAAGTGATGGTGCTACTCTCATACTTCCAAAATTGATGCCACAACACTGGTCATAAAATCAGGTGCAGTCAAGTACATATTGGATGGAATAAAGGTGATGTACTGTGTTGGGTTGGTATTGAGACTTTCATTTTCTCAAACTGGAGTGGGATGGGGATTGAGTAACTTTTCTAAAATTCAGACAAAGCATTACCCTTTATCCTGTGCTAAGGACATTAGTTCCATTAAGCCAAGACCCTCTTTTTCATACTGTCTACTTTGTATTGCATATTTTTTTCATATACCAGTCTATTTCACCTGCCATCCTCAATGACAATAGTATTTTATTTTTAAATTTGCCTAACTATTATTCAGTTTTTAGCCATTTGTGTGTTTTTTTCTTTGAATAAAATACATATCTGATTATTTTCTTGGCACTAAAATTTGCATGAAAATAAATCATTGTAAAAATATCCCGTTAGCCAAATCATATCTTCTTTTTTCATCCAGAAAATCTGCAAATGCAGTAATTGTCCATAGGGTTGAGTAGAAGGAACTGAATTACAGACATGTTTTAAAAGTTTGATATGGAGTTCAGTAAAATTTTGTGTTTTACAATTTTAATTTTGTATCAGTGTCACTATTCTGTGATGAAGATAGATGTGTCCACTTCTGTATTTGTAGTAGTGGCTTTTAGAGTAATCCTTCAATTAGGTAAGGAAAAAATAACTGCACCGATTTTGCCTACTGTTATGTTTTTATTTGCATTTAACTTTTCGTGTTTATACATACATATATAAATCTGTTTCCTATCTGAATTTTATTCAGGAACTTATGGTGAAATGGAGAATTTTCCAGAATCTTCTCAAATTTTTAAGTAATGATAGTAGTAACTCCTAATGGAGCAATAACAGGAAAAGTCAATTCTCTATTTGGATGAGGCCTTATCTTACACCAATGTAGGCAGTGGGCAAGGACTACATTGAAGGGTTGGATCACAGAGCACGTGCCCCCTCCCAGAAAGGATCACTGTTTTCATTTCTTCTTGGGAGGCCATAGATAGCAAGGGAGCATGGGCTTGAATAGCTTCATGTTAGGTCTGGGGTCTGTAGAAATTATTTTTCTTATGCATCACAGTGAGATTACTTGGAAACTGGAAATATAATAATTTGATGTGCTTCCCAGGCTTGTGGAACACTGAACTGAAGTCATGCATAGAAAGGACCGGGCACAGAGCAGGCATCGCAGGTGTCATCCTTCCCTTCTGGCATTCCCTTTCCTACTTCAAGGCTATGTCTTATCTGAGCAAACTTGGTTTCAAAGTTTACTTTAACTAACATACATCTTTGAAAGAAAGCTTTTTGTAAGATAATGGTTTTCTTTTCAATAAAAGGTGATTAGCTGAACAGGTAAATAAGGTTGATTTAATTAATATGTCATTGTGCATCTTTTATTGATAGATTAACAAATTAGAAAGATCCATGAATTTCTATTTTCAGTTGAGACAATCCGCTCATTGTTTCCATGCCCCATCCTCTGTTTTTCTATCGCTTCTGCTAATCATTCAATAATGAGCTCAGCATTGAGCATATGCACAGTGCATCAGATGCTAAGAGACGGTTTATATCCAGTTGAAGTATCTGTAGCCTGACTGTGTTACTTTTTGAAGATTTTTGCTATCACAACTGCAATTAATGGAAACCATAAAATATAGTGAACATCTGTGAACATCAATGACTGCATTTGCCCATATATCAAAAAAAGAGAAAAGAAAAACATAATACTGAATCATTTGTGAATTCAAATTGTTCAAAATACAAAAAGCGTTTGCCCATATATCCAAAATAAGAAAAGAAAAATGGCCGGGCATGTTGGCTCACGCTTGTAAACCCAGCCCTTTGGGAGGCCAAGGTGGGTGGATCACCTGGGGTCAGGCGTTTGAGACCAGCCTGGCCAACCTGGTGAAACCCCATCTCTACTAAAAATACAAAAATCAGCTGGGTGTGGGGACACGTGCCTGTAATCCCAGCTACTTGAGAGGCTGAGGCAGGAGAATTGCTTGAACTCAGGAGAAAGGGGTTGCAGTGAGCTGAGATCACGCCACCGCACTCCAGCCTGGGTGACAAGAACGTAACTCTGTCTGAAAACAAAACAAAACAAAAAAACGAAACAAAAAAAAAAAAAAAAAGGGAAAAGAAAAACATAATACCGAATCACTTATGAATTTGAAGTGTTCAAAATATAAAAAGTAATGTGTCCAGAACTTGATTCTTTAATGATAAGTACTAAATGTTTAGGTGAAATAAAGAGCCAAACACAGCTTTAGATGCTGAAGAAAGACTTTCAATTAATTTTTATGACTACCGTATAAAATATGCGCAGATGAGTCTTCCATACTCTTTGGAGCCATAAAGCTATACTTTCTAATTAGATATATAAAACTTGGTTTACTCAGAATCCATTTTGACTCTGAAGCCACTGATCTCTAGCAGCTGGGGGTTTCCAGCACTCTGTGCTGTGGTTGGAACTGCCCTCATTCTACTCCTGCCTCGAAGGAGAAAAACGACCCCTATGCTGCATGTACCCAGTAAAAAGATATTTTCTTATTTTACAGACACAGAAAATGATTGCAAGTATGAAATGTGGGTCACGTTCAATAACTTATAAAATACTCAGAGGGCCTTAAATGTATTAACTCTTATTTCTGCTTCCAAGCCCTTGCTCTCAACATTTCCCCAACCCAAAGTGCCCTCTCCAGTTGTCCTGATTCCTAAAGCTACTCATTCTTCAGGGCCAGCTCAAATCCCATATCCCTGCCGCCAAGCTTGTTTATGTGATTCTACAGTTTGTCCCATTGGTGGATATATTTCCTACCTATAGTTTGTTTCATTTAGAAACAGATGCATGCATTGAAAAAGGCATTGAATTTAGTTACAACTGTGTTTAAGATTCGGGTCACACACTTGTTTGCTATGTGACCTTTAGCACATCACAATGTCTCTGAGACTGTATTTAAAAGGAAAAAAAAAAGCCCTCACTACAAGCTTTCACTAAGGGTGAGTCAAGATTACAAATGTAAAAATGGTTTATGAAAAGTAATCCACATAAAATGCACTATATGATGTATAAAAACTATGTTGTCATTCTAATCTCTTTGTTTTAGCTCCCCAAACAAATCATAAACTTTTAAAGGAAGAAATTGTAATTGAAACGTGTTTATATCTTAACATCTAGCTTAGTGTGTTGACTGTAGTGGGTATTCATTAAACATCTGCTGATTTGATTTGCAGATGAAAGTGGTTTTCCTTCTAGGATCTATTTCTAGTTCTTTATCTGTATTGTCACATGTTTTTTTTTTCTATCAATTTGAACTTTAATGTATCTTTCTACTCTTTTGATTTTCCCCTTTCATTCTAGGAAAATATATTTTCAAATGTCAGGGGTATGCGTGTGTGAGTTTTCATTTGTTGCATAGATGAAGATGTGACTACAGAGAAAAATGAAAGGAAGAGGCGTAAAGCGTAGGAAAAAATACAAGGTTAGCTTCATGTTTTGGTGGGGGAACTAGTGGATGATAGAAAGTTAAGGCTTGGAATTAGGTGATAAGATGGATTTGGGGGTTAAGGTAGGTGAAATGGTGTTGATTAGTCAAAAAAATTTTTTTTCTTGAGCCAAGCAGAATGGTGGTTTCCAGAGACTCGGGGGAGAGGTAAATCGAGAGTTGCAAATCGGTGGGCAAAATGTTTCAGTTGAGCAAGATTAAAACACTCTAGAGATCTGTTGCACAACATTGTACCTATAGTCAACAACGTATAGTTCACTTAGATTTGTTAGAAAGGTGAATCTCATGTTAAGTGTTCTTACCACAATAAAGAAATCTTTTAAAATTACAAAATGTAATTTTTCCAAAAGTTACTTAAATTTGCTTGAGATGGTGATGTTATGGGCCTCTGTGGGGAGTTTCTTTAATCCTGCCTATAGGATGAAGCCAACATATGGCCAACTCCTCCCCCACAGTCTAGGGTAGCTCCCTCTTCCTGTTGTGGAGAGTACAACCTGACTCATTTTTTTGCAAAGCAAAGGTGGCAGTTGGTCCCATTCCCAAAGGCTGGCTGCACTTTGTGACTGACTTAGAAGCTACTGCTAAGGTGTTTCCCATCTTTTCAAGTCCCCGCTGTGTCTGGGCTCCTGTGGGACATCCCAGAGCAACAGAAGGATGGGCTGATGGGCGGGAAGCTACATAGCAACTCAGCCTCCCCACCTGGCTCTGTAACCTGCTCCATCTGTCAGCTGTTCCGGACAGCTAAAGAGTGCAGCAGTTCAAAGCCCCACTCCAGGCTGTTTCTGAACATTTCTTTGCTCTCCAAGGACCTGATATTTCTGGCCATGGAGAGGGGATTGGAGCCAAGTGTTCCTCAGCTCAGCAGCCCAGGTACACGGGGTTGGCAGCCACTAGACCTCGTGCTGTGCTGCTTCTTGGACCCTTAGACAATTGAATAAGAAATGTTGGGCTTATTTCTATTCATTTTACCATCTTCTTTTTTTCATGATCCATCTGTGTGAAGTTTGGAATGATGTTTGTACATTCAAAAGCCAATCAGGCATGAAGTTAATTTAGGGCAGCATTTCAGTAACTGCACAGACAAGAAAACTGAGGGTTTATCTAGTAAATCTGTCAAGAAGAAAACACCATCAGTGTGGAAGGATGATGAGCAGAGCAGACCCAGCAAGACCCCTTTCTGGGGAATCAGGAAACAAGAATTGACACTTAGGTTGATGTGTGTGCTGTTTGTTTTTGAACAATTATGTTTTAAGGATTAGAATTACCAATCCATGTCAGACCTGCATGACTCAGAGGAACAAATGAGGTCCCTGCATTAATTTTCTATTGCTGCATAACAGATGACTGCAAATGTAACAGTGTAAAATAATGCATATTTATAATCTCACAGTCTCTGTGGTTCAAGAATCTGGGTTCTGTTTAGTTGGGCCCTTAGCTCAGGATCTCACCAGGCTGCAATCAAGGTGTCACCTGGACCATGTTTTCATCTGAAGGTCTGGTTGGGGAAGAATATGCTTCCAAGCTCACTCGCGTTGTTAGTAGAATTGATTTCCTTGAAGCTGTCAGACTCAGAACACCAGTTTTTCTCTGGCTTCTCTCAGTTCTTAGGGACCACTGGTCATTCTGGCTTCTCTCAGTTCCTAGGTACCACCGGTCATCTGTGTAGGATCTCTTATAACATGGCTATTTACTTCTTCAAAGCCATTAAGGGAAAAAGCCCTTCTACTATAAGACAAAGTCTTACTCGAGTAACATAGTCACTGGAGTGGCATTTTATCACCTTTGCCATATTGAATCGATCAGGAGCAAGTCAAAGGTTTTTTTTTTCTACAGTTACGGGAAGGAGATTAGATAAAGGAGTAAACTCCAGGAGGTGGAGACCATGAAGGCCACCTTAGAGTGTGTCCCCATACTGCCTGTTCCGGAATCCATTCTTATGTGGCCAGTTAGTGGTACTTTGTTTGTGGCCAGAAATTAGGTTTTAATCTCAGGTCAGTCCTGGTATAAATGTACAGAACATGATGTGACAAAGATGGGTTTGAATCTTGAATTATAATGGAAAATAATGTCTTTGATGTTTAATTTCTATATTTGCAAAATGGTGAGTGATGATCTGCATAACTGGCTCATATATGCTCCTCCAAATAGTCCCAAGTCTTGCATCCCCTTTCTTCCTTATGTGCAGTGGCTCAAGACCCTTAGCTCTTCACTCCTAACTTGCTCTCACTCTCTTCCTATGCTTCTTAATACTCAACCTTGGGTTTGTTTCTTGTTTTCAGCCTTTTGGCCTATCTTTTATTTCCTCCTTTACCTTCAATTTTTTGACTGATTTCAATTTACATTTTAAAAGATTTTGGCTCAGATTCATCTCACTCTTCCTTCCTTCAAAAGATTTTGCATGGGATTATGAATGACTTAGTTCAGTGGTATTGAAATGCTAATACTTGAATTAACTGAACCAGAGTTACCTAGGGAGACTTTTCTAGCATCTACTTTTGGAGAGTGGATTAAATCCGGTTAGAACTATCAATTGAACCTGGAAAAAATATATGATATATATATATTATATATGAATATAAATGTATAATATGTATTTCTCTATATATAACATATATAATATATATGGGATGGATATATATATATATATATATATATATATATATATATTTACAAAACTTTCCCAAGATAGTTTTATGGGTAACCCCTGACTTTGGTCACATGGTAAGAACAAAACTTAAAAAAATAAAACTGTCAATAAATGCACAATAGCAGTGACCATCTCATACAGATGGAATAGAAGCATAACAGAGAATTCTAGTTTTCACCAAGATCTGTGTTCCCTTCTCTGTACTGAGTCCTTACCTGGACTTCATTACATAAATATATATTTTTTGAGACAGGGTCTTGAGCTGTCAACCAGGCTAGAGTGCAGTGGTATGATCATGGCTCACTGTAGCCTTCACCTCCCAAACTCAAGCGATCCTCCCACCTTAGCCTTCTAAGTAGCTTGGAATACAGGTATGCACCACCACACTTAACTAATTTTTGTATTTTTTGTGGAGATGGAGTTTTGCCATGTTGCCCAGGCTGGTCTTGAACTCCTGGGCGCAAGTGATTCTTCCACCCTGACCTCCCAAAGTGCTGGGATTATAGGTGTGAGTACCATACCTGGCTAGAAGTCATTTTAAATTCAATTTGCAGTTAGTCGTGGCCATGAAACCAAGTCCTGGTTCATGGAATGTGAACTGATTTGATGTGTGTCTCTCTCCAACCTGACCCTTAAACATCCTCATTGTAAATTCCACAGTCTTTTTTTCTATCCTGTTACTGAATAGAGAAAACTCAAGAACCCAGAGAAAGGTGAAGCCAGAGGTGAAAGGAGCCTCGATCCCTGAATAACTGCGTGGAGCAGAGTGCTACTCTGTCTGCTTGCACTGGACAGTGTTGTCACCAAAAAAGGAACCGACACTTTGTTTAAGTAATGGATATCCTAATACACGTTTCTTTTTACATGTTCTAATTCAAATATCTCGGAGTAGGTTTTCACCTCAAAATAATTCTAGTAGAAATACCTAAAATTCCACAGTAATGCATTTATTTCCCAAGTGTGATCATTACCTTTTCCATAGCAGCTTTTAAAGTGAGAATGCTCTATGAAAGATGAATACATAAATCCTTAAAATTTCAATGTGAATGCATTTAACAAATCTGTGCTTGACAAGAGAAATGAGATAACACGTGTGAGAGAAGGAAGGATGAAAGAGAGACAAAAGAGGAACAGATGTTAATTCATTTTACAAATGTTTGATGAGTATCTACTATGTGGCATGCACTATGCCAGGCTTGAAATATAAAGAATACTGAGCCTCAGTCCCTATGGTGTTCATATTTCAGAAGTGAAGTGAATCTTACATTAAATGTGTGCCTATAAAGAGACCATGTTTCTTTACCCCTCACAAATCTGTTGTTAAATCAGTGTGTCTTCATTCATACTATAGTAGAATCAAGGAACTATGCCATGGCCTGAGGCTTTTCCTGTAGTGTTTTAGTTAAACCTCTCAAGGACACTATGACAAGATATTATTAACCCCATTAACTCTAACTCATCCTTCAGCTCTCAGTTCAATTATCTGGAAAATTGATCTGATCCCCTATATTAGATCATCTTCTATTTTTAATAACTCACTGTGGCATGTGTCTCGTCTTCCTAGGACCTTATTGTAATTATATTTGTAAAGTTACTCACTTTTATCTTCCTCACTATATTGCGAGTTCCATGAGGACAGAGACTATGACTGCTTTTGCCCCTTTATAATCCATCCTATAGAGAGCACCATTGATTTACAGTCAATATTTGTTGAATAGATGAATAAATATGTAATTGAGTTTTCGAATAGGGTGGGAAAAGGAAGATTTGGTCCCATGGAGCAAGTGGTGCTCGATGGCACTTCCTTGTTCTGCATACACTGTCTACCCACTCATCCAGTTATCAGGAGGCTGTACCATCCAGTTATCAGGAGGCTCAGTAGAGAAACCCATACAGGGCCTATCACACTTCCCCTCACCTGCTCATTCTTTAGTCACCATGTGTCTCTTGTAGACAAGTCAGGTTTTAGAGAAGGTCTGGAGTCAAAGGGTGCTTTCCTAATAGTAGCAACTCAGATCTGAAAAGTCACTCCATCATCATTTTTTATTTTTCAGAGGCTATCTTTTCCCTTAAATGGTAACCTTTTAAAGTCTCCCCACTTCTTCCCCACACATTCCCTCCCTTGTTTATTTCTTTGATGTATCAATGTACCTATTACCTTGATTCCTTTCCTTTTTTTTTTGTTTTTTGTTTTGTTTTTGAGAGAGTTTCACTCTTGTTGCCCAGGCTGGAGTGCAATGGCGCGATCTAGGCTCACTGCAGCCTCCGCCTCTGCCTCTGCCTCTCAGGTTCAAGCGATTCTCCTGCCTCAGCCTCCTGAGTAGCTGCAATTACAGGTACCTGCCACCATGCCTGGCTTTTTTTTTTTTTTTTTTTTTTTTGTATTTTTAGTAAAGACGGAGTTTTGCCATGTTGGCCAGGCTGATCTCGAGCTCCTGGCGACGTACCTATTTCTTTACTTCCTCATTACTTTCCATTCCCAGTCCCCAAGGCCTCTGGGAATTGCCTTCTACTTCCCAGACAAGTACTCTGCTAAGTCAAGGCAATTCCCTACCCAGAGGGCTCTGGAGGGCTGTTAACATATTTATTTCCTCCTTACACACAGGCGCTGTCTCTTGGCACTCCCCTGAGAGCCATTGGAGGGCTCACTAGTGGCACCTACAATGCCTTAGTGTCCTCCTCTCACAGTTTGGAGCCATCCGTATCAGAATCACTTAAGGGTTTTATTAATGCAGTATCTGGGCTCCATTGCATTTCTGTTGAATCCAATCTCTGGGAATTATCCCGGACTCTTTGTTTTTATCAAGCCCTTTAATGATTATTATACATACTGAAGTTGGATTAAAACAAACAAAAATTGACCTTGGAGAGTCCTTTATCTTCCTCTCTTCCTCACTCCGCTGAAATCTGACTGCAGTGAGCCCCTTTCTCAATTTACCCTGTTGGTTTTAATTAATTTTTCTTGACCTTTTAAGCTTTCCAAATATAACAACTTACTATCTTGTTCTCCCTGTATCTCTTCTAAAAATTTAACTCCATTTCAACTGTTTTCTTTCTATGAACAGCTAAACATGAAACTTTGTCCTCTTAAGAATTGATCTTCTTGACCTCTACCAACCACTTCTTTCTCTCTTTCCCCTCACAGATGAGCTTCTCAAGAGAAGTGTCTGTGTTCACTGTTTTCTTCATTGCGTATCTTATTCCTTTCTCAACCCACTGTAGATTGGTTCTCTACTCTTATAATTGCTCTGAAAGAACTCTCACCCATCTATCCAATACAAATATATTTTTCAGTTTACACAGTAATTAGTCCTTCAGCTTCTTGGCGTCTGTGACATCTACTCTTGCCTACTTCTAGGTCTGTTAGTCCAGTCATATTGTCTCTGTGTTTTGTTTTTGTTTTTTATGATTGTTTTCTTATCAGGGTCTAACATGTTGGACTTACTAAAGTTCAGTCAAGATCTCTTTGCACTTTCACTGTGACTAAAGTTGGTTTCCCCAGAGTTGGCATGTGGTCTGTTTTTTAAGAAGCACTTTTGGGCCCTCACCTGTGGAAGGGAGGAAACAGAGGCAAGATTGGGTAAAGGAGGAAGTTGTGCTATGATAAGGGCCCAGTCACCACCTCAGCCAACCATGGACAAGGCAATCTTTGTAAAAAAAAAAAAAAAATTCCTGAAGTAGCTATAACTGAAGGCCCTTGGTCAGTGGCACTTCCTGTAGTAGGGCAAAGAGTTACTCATGGGGTGGGAGCATCTCTACAGACTGTATGTTATGTCCATTGGTAAAACTCATCCACAGTTATCACATTGACTTCTCTGAGCTCCATCTCTATATTCCCAACTGTCCACAAAGCACCTATAATTCAGTGAACTCACAGCATCCCCAACTCAGCACATACAAACTAGACTCAGTCTTCATTCATTCTTCTCCCCAGACATCACTAACCCTGCCTTTCTTTCCCTTTCTTAGAAGATGACACTCTTTCCTGGTTAATCTCCCAAGTTGTTATTTTCTCATCCTTCCTCTTTGTTAAGTCCCCACACCAAAACTCCACATCCCCCTCTATTCTACCCTGCTCTGCTTTCCTCCCTTCCACAGGTGAGATCCCAAGAGTGCTTCTTTAAAATAACTCACTCCCTGACAACTTTATCTCCCAAACCTTTCCCTCCCATCCACTGCTAACTCTCAAGTTCAGGCTACCATTATTTATCTGGGTTAATAGTTTAGCTATTTTTTTGGGGGGGGGCACTGGGGGGTGGGGAGAAACAGAGTCTTTTTCTGTGGCCCAGGCTGGAGTGCAGTGCTGCAATCTTGGCTTATTGCAACCTCCACCTCCCAGGTTCAAGTAATTGTCCTCCTGAGTTGCTGAGATTACAGGCATGTGCCACCACACTCAGGTAATTTTTGCTTTTTTTTTTTTTTTTTTTAAGTAGAGATGGAGTTTCACCATGTTGGCCAGGCTGGTCTTGAACTCCTGACCTCAAGTGATCCAACCGCCTTGGCCTCCCAAAGTGCTGGAATTACAGTCATGAGTCACTGTGTCCAGCCGGTCTATTTATTCTGTTTCCATCATTCTTCTTTTCAATCTTTCCCTAATACCAAACTCATGATAATCTTTTTATAACTCAAATTGATCAATTCAGTGCCTGTTGCGGGAAGTCAGGGACCCTGAATGGAGGAACCGACTGAAGCCACGGCAGAAGAACATAAATTGTGAAGATTTCATGGACATTTATTAGTTCCCCAAATTAATATTTTTATAGTTTCTTACGCCTGTCTTTACTGCAGTCTCTGAACATAAATTGTGAAGATTTTATGGACACTTATCACTTCCCCAATCAATACTCTTGTGATTTCCTACGCCTGTCTTTAATCTCTTAATCCCATCATCTTCATAAGCTGAAGATGAATGTTGACTCAGGACCCTGTGATGATTGCGTTAACTGCACAAATTGTTCGTAAGGCATGTGTGTTTAAACAATATGAAATCTGGGCATCTTGAAAAAAGAACATGATAACAGTGAAATTCAGGGAACAAGGGAGATAACCTTAAAGTCTGGCTTCCTGTGGGCCAGGCAGGACAGAGCCATATTTCTCTTATTACCAAAAACGGGTAAGGGAACTATTGCTGAATTCTTTCCCCAGTAAGGAATATTAATAATTAACAGCCCTGGGAAAAGAAGGTACTCCCAGAGGAGGCCTCTGAAATGGATTCTCCAGGGGTGTCTGCCTTATGCAGATGTAGATAGGGATGAAACATGCCCTAGTCTCCTGCAGCACCCCCAGGCTTGCTAGGATTAGGAAATTCCAGCCTGGCAAATTCTAGTCAGACCAGTTCTCTGCTCTTGAACCCTGACAATGCGTGCACAGCAGGACATGGAAGTTCATTAGTGATTCTAGTTTCACCCTGACCTTGTGATCTCGCCCTGACCTCCTGCCTTGTGATCTTTTGTTGCCCTTGAAACATGTGATCTCTGTGACCCACACCCTATTCATATGCTCCCTCTCTTTTGAAAATTGCTAATAAAAACTTGCTGGTTTTACGGCTTGGGGGCATCATGTAACCTGCCAACATGTAATGTCTCCCCGGACACCCAGCTTTAAAATTTATCTCTTTTGTGCTCTTTCCCTTTGTTTCTCAGAGCAGCTGACACTTAGGGAAAATGTAAAAGACCCACATTGAATATCGGGGTGGGTTTCCCCCGAATAAATGCCTTGCTTAAAACCCTGAGATAATTTATTATCATTTTGTAGAGATGAGGTCTTGCTGTGTTGCCCCAAGTTGGTCTTGATTTTCTGGCCTCAGGCAGTCCTCCCACCTTGGCAATTTTCTTGTTCTTTTCAGGTAAAGGCCATTATCCTTAGCATAAACCACCATGTCTTGCCTGTCTCACCAGTGTAACCTTATACTCTGGTTTCAGCCATGTCTCCTGTCTTTGTGTTGTTTCAATGCACCATGCTTCTTCTAAACACAGGCCTTGGGTACAAGATGTTCCCTTTACCTGAACAACTCTCTCAACCCACCTTCCTACCATCACATTTATCAAGATAATTCCTAGTCGAGCTTCAGATTTCATATCAATAGTAATTTCACCAAGATTTCCCTGCATTTCTCAGAGAGAGCTGGGTTTCTCAGATAGAGCTGGGTTATATTCTTACAGCACAGCTTATCTTATCTTTATAATAATCCTTACTTCCAAATATCCACTGGTTCGTGTGATGATGAATGGCTGTCTTGCATTAGACTGTAATTTCCACAGAAGGAGGGACCCTGTTTGGGCTCACAATTTTATCTTCAATGCCTGGCATATTGAAGGGACAGAGTTCAAACAACTTCCAACATCAAAAGGTAAACCAAACAGTTTCAGAGATAGAAATTTTGCATGGATGGTTTTTCTATAATCAGCTGGCAGGTGGGGGATGCTAACAGTTCTCAGGATATTCAAAAACCCATTGCTAGTTTGCATGGCTACATGGAAGTAGAGTGTAGGCGAGAAATGATCACAAAGAAGGTAGAAAATGTAAAGCTTCTTACAGAAGCTGGGCACTAAACGCAGTGTGTGGGTGTGGAAGAGAAGTAAATTACCCGTGATGCCTCAGAATCTAGTAATTTCATATAAAACAAGCATTAAGGCAGTGAAAAGTTTCAGGTTATTATAAAGTATAGTAAAACCAAGAGGTAGACTAACATGACTAAAATCAGTAAAAGTGACTATCTGTTCCTAGCATAAAAGCAAACTGGCACAGAACTGATCTCCTGGTGTAAACAACCTAAAAACTGGAGTAACTATTTTTTTTTTTTTTTTAAAGAAATGACAGGTTTTAGACATAGGACCACAGACAGCACATGATTGTCATTCCTGCAAAGAAGGAAATCAAGAAAACAAGTGAGGTGAACTCATCACAAAGCCTTCTGCATGGAGATGGTTCCTGACCATGGCTCAGAGCAACGTGCCTCCAGCAGAGTCTAGCCAATCTCACTGAGTCAAAAAGACAAAGACCAAAGTTTAGGGAAGCCCAAGTGACTCTAATTTCTGGGAAAAGCACCCAAGATAAGAGAGAGATACATAGAAAGGACCCTAGGAATGTGGATAAGGGTCCTCATGGTCTTTGGTTGAAGACCCTGCACATGGGTAGAGTGAAACCCCAAGAGGTCAGACTAAAGTAATGTCTGAGGAAAAAGCAATTCCTGGAAAGCTGTAAAATGAACAACTTCCGGAGCTCACACCAGGGTGGGAAACACTCAAGTTCCTCTAGCCAAAGTCAAAAGAGCTCATTAAACATGCAGGACTTTGAGTAGAGAGCACAGAATTGAGAATCAAAATGGAAATAAATTAACCCTAGGAAAAAGAAAACACCCTTCTCCTGGCATGGCACATAAAGTCATTTTGCCTTTGGATTCCAGTACTTACACCAGCAAAAGAACTTGATGTGCAAGGCCAGGAGGAGAAGGGTGTTCTGGGTCAGAGAGAGAGACAATTTGCCTTGTTCTACTGGAGCCTTCAGTCAGTTGGATGGTAGCCACCCACATTGGGTAAGGGTGCATCTTCCTTATTCAGTTCACCAATTCAAATGCCAGTGTCTTCCAGAAACACTTTCATGGACATATCCAGAAATAATGCTTTACCAGTGACCTGGGTATTCCTTAGTCCAGTCAAGTTGATGCATGAAAATAATGATCACAGAATGAAAATTTAATTTATATTGAAATAACACTACCTGCCTGTTTAATTTTTGATGAGAAGTCTATGGCCATTTGAATTCGTTTCCAGGTATATAATGTATGCTTTTTCTCTGTATTTTTTTTTGGTTTTTTTTTGAGAATTTACTGTTTTTGGACACCCTTGACTATGATGTGCTTAGGCATATTTTCTTTGTATTTATTCAGTTTGGGTTGTGATGACCTCAAATTTATAGATCTATGAAGTTGCAGCTTTTACCAAGTATGTTACTGCCCATTCTCTGTCTTCTCTTGGACATCAGAACTCTCTCTAGGTGGGCTAACCTGGAGAGCAGGACTTCCTTATGGAGAACTATCTTGGCATATTTTGAAATGATTACTTTTTCTCCTTCTCTTCCAAAACCAAGAAGGAATCTTTTAGCTCTTCACTGTGAAAATCTGGTAGGGTTCCTGGAGGTGAAGCCCACAAAAAATGGAAAGTCCCCTTAAGACTACAGCTCCACAGCTATGGTCTTACTCTCATAGTCTCATGTTTCTACCTCTCAGAGTAGTTCACATTCAACCTCTAGCAATTTGTAAAAATTAAGATTTAAGTGTTCCTACCAGTTTATCAGTGGCTTCTGCTCAGAGTGAACTAATTTTTCCAGTGATTCTCTCTTTTCATCCGTATCTACTGATTTCAGGATAGCAGTTTTCTCTATGATCTTTCAGTTTGTTGAGCTGCTTTTTTTGTCAGGATGAGAGTGCTGATTTCCAAAACCTTTTGCATGTCAGAAATGGACCCCATGTTTTTTATTATTTTTCTGCTAAACAGATTCCATTTTGTACTCTGAGTTTCTACTATTCTTAACAAGAAAAAAAAAAGAACACTTGGAGTAAATAAATGTGTGTAATAGGAAGTTTGAATAAATATTTAAATCCATTAATAGGACAGTTTTAAAATAAATTATAGATTATTAATACAGAGTGTATTAGGGTTCTTTAGAAGGCAGAGCTCATGGGATAGATGTATGTATAAAGGTAGTCTATTAGGGAGTATTGACTCATACCATCACAAGGTGAGGTTCCACAATAGGCTGTCTGCAAGCTGAGGAGCAAGGAAGCCAGTCTGGGTCCCAAAATCTAAAAAACAGGGAAGCCAGCAGTGCAGCCTTCAGTCTGTGGTTGAAGGTCCGAGAGTCCCAAAGCTGAAGAACCTGGAGTCTGGTGTTAGAGGGCAGGAAGTATCCAGCAGGGGAGAAAGATGTAGGTTGGAAGACTAAGCCAGTCTAGTCTTTCCAAGTTCTTCTAACCTGCTTCTATCCTAGCTGCACTGGACATGGTGTCCACCCAGATTGAGGGTGGGTCTGCCTCTCCCAGTCCACTGACTCAAATGTTAATTTCCTTGGGCAACACCCTCAAAGATACACCCAGGAACAATGCTTCAATCAAGTTGACACTCAGTGTTAAGCATCACACAGACTAAAACCATGTAGCTGTGAAAAGATATGAGATAGGTTTATATATGCACATAAGGAAAGATCACAAGGTACCTAAGTATAAAGAATGAAGACTCAGCAGTATCATTGGCTCGTATTTGTATATTATAAAGGAGAACGTGTGAACATGCAATTGTAACTGAATGAACCTTGAAAAATATAAATAGGAAAACAGCAAGGGGGTTCTTTTGAGTATGAAACTGAGGAACTAAGAATTAAAAGTAGGAAGGGGGAATTTAAAGCTGCTCTTCATGGTGTGCTCTTTGTGTCATTTTATTTTCACATATTCCTTGAAAATACACCGTTAATAAAAATTTTTATAAAAGCCAACTTGCCTAAATCAACTTTTTAATACAGTGTGCCCATTTGGTTTGTGAAACTTGAGTCATTGCCCATTTCTCTTAATAGATAAAATAATGAAATCTTTCTTGAAATAAGAAAGCATCTGTAAAGTGATCAGAGAAAACATGAACAGTGTTTGCAAATAAGAGAACAGAGAAAAGATAGTGAGATATTCAAACATAGATATTGAGAGATTTTAAAACTTTCTGTTTCCATTTTGTAGCTATAAAAAGATAATGCTTGCCAGCAACAAAGCAGTATTGATTATAGCAGCTGCAGATAAAAGCCTCCTTGTAGGGAGTAGGTGTGAAGTGACAATTATAATTCATCGGAAGGTCTTGTCTTCTAGTGGGTGTTTGCTTCTAGTGGGTGCCTGCGGTACATTGTAGTTATGAGCTCTCATTGCTTGATTGCAGCATTACTTTATCCCTTCTATTCTGTAAACAGTGCTCCTGGAACTTTGTTCTTCATTGGCATATTTGATGATCAGAGTTAATATGGTATTCTGGTTTTCAAAATGCATTTATAGTAACAGTATCAAAGACCTAGGACAGTCCTAAGAAATATCCTAAATCATACATTCATAGTCATAAAATCTGCAATGTTGTGGTGAAGTGAATCTAAATCTCTCCATATACAATCCCTCCTGAACATAAAGTACGATAAATAAAAAACAAAAAGTACAACAAGGAGCACACACACACACACACACACAAACCCACACATGTCTTATGATTTCACCATTATGTTAGTAGGAGGCAGAAAATACCATGAACTTCAAATGACATCTGAGAAAAATAAACCCAAATCTCATCAGAGCTGCAGTGGCCCCTCAAGCCTGTGGGCATAGAAAGAAGGACATGGGAGGCTTAAGAGATTCTATCAAAAGGAGAGAAGAAAGAACTCAGATGAAACGCAAATTCATCTCCAGAAGGAGAAATTTCGACACTGAATGATAAAATACCTGTGTTAGTTAAAACAGTGGCCCCTAAAGACGTCCATGTCCTAATCACCAGGTATCCATTACCGTACATGATGAGGGGGACTTTGCAGATGTGATGAAGGGTAAAGGACTTGGGGTGGAGAGATTATCCTGGAATATCTGGGTGGGTCCAGTGTAATCATGTGAGTCCTTTAAAAGTAAGGAATTTTTCTGCAGTGAGAGAGGTATGAGGGCAGAAGAAGGAAAGAGAGATGTGACATTGCTGGCTTTAAAGATGGAGGGAAGGCCGGGCATGGTGGCTCACACCTGTTATCCCAGTAATTTGGGAGGCCAAGGCGGGTGGATCACCTGAGGTCAGGAGTTCAAGACCAGCCTGGCCAACATGGTGAAAACCCGTATCTACTAAAAATGCAAAACTTAGCTAGTCACGGTAGTGCACACCTGTAGTCCCAGCTACTCAGGAGGCTGAGGCAGGAGAATTGCTTGAAGCCGAGAGGCAGAGATTGCAATGAGCTGAGATCGTGCCATTGCACTCCAGCCTGGGTGGCAATAGTGAACCTCCATCTCAAAAAAAAAAAAAAAAAAAAAAAAGATGGAGGGAAAGGAATGCTGGATTCAAGGGACACAGGGAGCTGTAGTAGCTGGAAAACTCAATGACCCAATGACACTGATTGTACCCTCAGCCTCCAGAGGAAACACAGCCCCATGGACATCTTGATTTTAGCTCAGGGAATCTTGATTCTTGACTTCTGACCTCCAGAAATACAAAAACTTAATCAAGACTTGCTGAGCATGGGAGAAGGCACTGACATGCATTGCCAATGGGAATGTTAACTGGTCCAACCATTATGGAAGACAATATTTAAGAAAACTACATACTCATTTACATTTTGACCAAGAAATTCTCTTTCTAAGAGTTTATTCTAAAGGCGTATCTCCCACAGTGTAAAAATGCATTTACACAAAGATGTTTATTGTATTACTTTTTTGTAATTTAATATGCTGGAACATCCTGAATGGCCATATATGGAAGATTAATTGAACAGATTATGGTATGTGCACTTATCAGAATGCCCTGAAGCTGCTATGAAAGGATGATGAAGATCGCTATGAGCGTATATAGAGTGATTTGCAGGACACAAAGTGGAGAAGAGTATAGCATGCTAACTCTGGGCAAAAAAAAAAAAAAAAGGAAATATAAAATGATACCTGTATCTGTTAATTTTTGCAAACTGAATTGTAGGAAAGGCAAACTAGAAAATGATGAGATTGACAACATACAGGGGTTGTCAGATGGGAGTGAGGTGGAAAAGAGCATGAGGGTGACACTTTTCTAAGTACAGTTGTGCCTTGGTATCCTTGGGGGATAAAAGTCCTTGGTTCCAGAAACCCCGTGAATACCAAAATCTGCAGATGCTCAAGTCTCTTATATAA
Organism: Chlorocebus sabaeus; assembly: GCF_047675955.1. Classification (NCBI taxonomy): domain Eukaryota; kingdom Metazoa; phylum Chordata; class Mammalia; order Primates; family Cercopithecidae; genus Chlorocebus; species Chlorocebus sabaeus. The sequence continues at coordinate 24,267,977 of NC_132911.1, read as the reverse complement.
AATGGCTAGTATTTGCATATAACCTATATACATCTTCCCATATACTTTAAATCATCTCTAGATTACTTATATCTAATATAATGTAAATGCTATGTAAATAGTTATAATGTATTTTTATACTTTTTATTTTGTATTGTCATTTTTTATCATTCTTAAAAATACTTTCAATCTGTAGTTGGTTGAATTTGGGGATACAGAATCTGTGGATAGGGAAGGATAGATGTATACTTTTTAGATAGTTTTGACTCTTTGCAGTCAAGATAATGTACATGCACAAAAGTACCATAAAATACGATAGGAACCAAATAAGTTTAATGTAATTGTATTTTAAATGAGTAACATTATCAAACTGAATGAAGAGAAAATTTAACCCTACCAGCTTCTGAGCATAGTATTTTGAGTTCTGACCTTAGATTAAAGAGAAAAAGAAGCTATACACAAATACTGAGATCTCATTGCTTCTCAGCCTTTTGACTAAGACCAAGTGCAAATATTGAGATCTAGTTAGGTTACGTTTGGCTTTTTTGCGTTGCTATGGGTTAACAATTCTAAAACTGCTTTCTGTGTATTTTATGACTGGGAAATCAAGTAAATATATTGAGTATAATGTGAGCTAGTTTTCTCACTTTTGATGAAAGGTGTTATAGAAAAGGGGAAGACTAGAATGAATCCTCTGTTGCTGTTGATTTGTCATTGGAGGTTTCAGTATGAGCTCAAGCATATGTGTATATATATGTATATACATTCATAATAATTATATAATGTGTGTATGTACATATCCATCATATGTATTCATATTTGTGTATTATGTTTATTTGTATATATGTGCATATATACAAGTCATATACATTCTGTGTGTTTTTTATGTATATTTTAATAACTTTTTTGTCAACTCTTGACTATCAATTTAGTTGGAAGAAAGTAGCAAAAGGTATTTGTACATATGTAACATACATATTATGCCCTTTATCCTAATTTTATATTTTTAAGCCAATATCTATACTTATTTATATTTCCTGATTCGGGTGTTGTAATACGAAGTATTCTCGGAGACAGGAATAAATACTTTTAGGATTTAAAAAATGCCATAGATGATATGAGTATGAGTAATTGAGAATTGGTTTCATGCATTTGTGATAATTGATATTGCAGATAATTGATTAATTTTAGTTATACTTGTCTAAAGTTTATGATTTTAAAATGCCCAACAAAGTTTACAAAGTCCAGGTTTTTATAATTTGATGGGGATATTAATTATATGTGGCCAAATATAATTTCTCTAAGTTGTGTGACTAAGAACTAAAAACTGTCAAGAAAGATAATGTCCTGCAAGGAAAGTGCATTTATAATCAACATTTATGAGAACATATTTCATGATGAGACAAAATTCAATAATGGCTGTATGGATTCTGCTATGACTCAGCAAAACGGGGAAAAGCTTTGGCATGGAATCAGGAGTCTGCTTCTGATTTGGTGTCTCTTACCAAGCCATGTAATCTTTCTGTACCTTAAATTCAAGACAAAAATACCTGTTTCAGGTTTTTTTGTGATGATTGAATATGGTAATGCATGTGAAAGTGCCTGATAAATGGTAAGAGCTTCTGCAAATACTAATTGTCATGAATGTTTGTCGACTACATTTTAAATGTGAGTTCAGTAGCTTAAATCCCCATATCTCTCTCAAACATTTTACCACTTGCATAGTTAACTCATAAAAAAGCCGAACAGCTTCTCACTGCTCTGCTTGCTGATTCATTTCCTGAACATACAAGGAGATAAAAAGATAATTGATTCTACTTTTATTGATTTCTGAATGTCTCAGAGCTTTTAATAAATAAAAATTTAGAAAAGATGAATACACGCTTTAATGCCTAGTGAATGACACCCAACTGGCTTAAATTATAAGGAATTGTTTAATTCTCAATATTATAAGATTTAAAAACATGACCCAGTTTATGTCCTTTGCAGGGACATGGATGAAGCTGGAAACCATCATTCCCAGCAAACTAACACAGGAACAGAAAACCAAACACCGCATGTTCTCACTCATAAGTGGGAGTTGAACAGTGAGAACACATGGACACAGGGAGGGGAGCATCACACCCCAGGGCCTGTTGGGGGATGGGGACACTAGGGGAGGGATAGCATTAGGAAAAATGCCTAATGTAGATGACCAGTTGGTGGGTTCAGCAAACCACCATGGCACATGTCTACCTATGTAACAAACCTGCACATTCTCCATATGTACCCTATAACTTAAAGTATAATTAAAAAACAAAAAACAGATAAAAACACGAGTCAGGAGAAACAAGAGATGTTATGATATAATAAAGGGGATGAGTCCTTTCAGGCTTCCCAGTCAGTTGCAGTTTTATTCCAATCTTTAGAAAAACCACCATTGCCTGCCGAATACTATAACAAAGCATTAAAAAATAACAATGTTGAGTCGTTCTTTTGGGGGTCCATCAATATGTCAAATCCAATTTTGAATATTTGATCATGAAAAATGTTATGGAAATTGAGTTGTCAAATTTTCAAATTCTCAAATATTCAGATTTTCCTAGGAATGTCATAAGCATGAGTGTGTTTGTGTTGGTGGGACCTTTCAGTTCCCAGGGCAATCTGGGCCATTATCCAAAGTGACCAAGCTCTAAAAATGATATAGTAAGTCTCACTAGCCCCATGTTCTATCATTGGGTTTTTCAAAGTGTATTTAGGAATAGGATTTTAAAAAATATTACTTAGTTCAGAAAGGAGGATCTTACATATTTTACAAGATTATTTATATAGTTTTGAATAGTTCAGCATTTTTTAAAAAGTTAAGCTACCTAAGAGAGATGAGAAGATTAATTGGTTGATGCACAATCATTTAGAGTACTCGCTAATAATCCTTTTTATTTCTTTCAAGTAGGTTTGAGCGCCTTCACTTTTTTTTTTTTTTTTTTTTTTTTGAGACGTAGTCTCGCTCTGTCCCCCAGAAGCTCCGCCTTCCGGGTTTACGCCATTCTCCTGCCTCAGCCTCTGGAGTAGCTGGGACTACAGGCGCCCGCCACCACGCCCGGCTAATTTTTTTGTAATTTTAGTAGAATCGGGCTTTCACTGTGGTCTCGATCTCCTGACCTTGTGATCTGCCCGCCTCAGCCTCCCAAAGTGCTGGGATTACAGGCGTGAGCCGAGTGCCTTCACTTTTATTCCTAATTTTAGTAATTTGTGTTTTCTTTCTTATTTTCTTGATTAATCTAACTAAAAGTTCGGCACTTGTGTCATTCTTTTCAATGAACCAACTATTGGTTTCGTTTTCTCTATTGATTTTTAAATTCTCTGTTTTATCTCCTCTCTAGTCTTTATTAGTTACATCTTCTGATTTTGGGTGTAGTTTGTTCTTCTTTTTCTTAAAGGAAGAAGTTTAGGTTGCTTATTTGAAACCTGCATTCCTTTTTAATGAAAGCATTTGCAACTACAGATTTGCTGTATTACATTCACTGCCTCCCATGTTTTGGTATGCTTTTTTTCTTTTAGTTCATCTCAAAATATTTCTGATTCCGCTATGATGATGTCTTTGACTCATAGATCTTTTAAGAGTGGGTTGTTTAATTTCATTATATTCATGAATCTTCAGAACTTCCTCAGTTGTTAATTTGTATTTCATTCCATCGTGGTGGGAAACATGTTTTGTATGCTTTCAACATTTTTAAACTTATGAGATGTGTTTTGTGAATTGACTCAGAGTGTATCTTGGAGAATGTTCCAGAGGCACTTGAGAAGAATGTGTAGTCTGCTGTCACAGAGTGAAATGTTCTATTGATTCATTGGGTTATTGTGTTGTTCCATTATTTCATTTTCTTGCTTATCTGTGTCATCATTCTGTCCATTATTAAAAGCAGGGTGTTGAGGTCTTCAACTATGATTATCAAACTGTTTATTCATTCATTTAGTCAGATTTGATGTATGTATTTTGGCGTTCCTTTTAGTTGTATATATTTTAATTATTGTTAAAACTTTTTGATGGATTGATCCTTTTATCTTTATATAATGTCCTTCTTTGCCTCTCATAACAACTGTTGCCCTAAAGTCCATTTTGTCTGCTCTCTTTTGATTACTGCTTGCATGGGATATGTTTTTCCATTTTCTTTACCTTGCATTCATTTGTGTCTTTGAATCTAAAGTGGGATTCTTATAGATGGCATATAGTCTGTAGGAATCGTGTTTTGTTGTTATTATTCCTTTAACCCTTCTGCCAGTTTCTGCCTTTTAATTGGGAAGTTTAATCTATATATGTTGGATGCAATAATTACTGATAAAAATATACTTCTGCACTTGGATATTTGTTTTCTGTGTGTCTTATTTTTTCTTCCACATTTCCTCCATTATTGCCTCCTTATGAGTTAAATAGATATTTCCTAGTGTACTATTTTAATTTTTTTTGAGTTAATACCAACTTAACTGCAATAGTACACTAAAGCATTACTGCTATAGCCTAGATCCTCTTCCCCTTTGTGCTGTTATTTTCGCAAATTGTTAATATACCTTTTTACACCATGTGTTCTCCAACACAGACTTGTAATTATCATTGTGCACAGTTGTCTTTTAAATCAGATGTAAACAAAGGAATTGCAAATTTAAAAATTACATATGGCTTTGTTGCTGGAAAGGGGTCTTGGATCTTGTGCAAGAAAGAATTTGAGGTGAATTCATAAAGTGAGAGCAAGTTTATTAGGAAAGTAAAGGAATAAATAAAGGCTGCTCGATAGGCAGAGCAGCAGTGTGGGCTGCTCCACTAAGGACACTTAAAGTTATTTCTTGATTATACACTAAACAAGGGGTGACTTATTCATTAGTTTTCTGGGAAAGGGGTGGGCAATTCTCTGAACTGAGGGTTCCTCCCTTTTTTAGACCGTATAATGTAAATTCCTGATTTTGTCATGGCATTTGTAAACTCTCATGGCACCAGTGGGAATGTCTTTTAGCATGCTAATGCATTATAATTAGCATAATGAGCAGTGAGGACGAGCAGAGATCACTTTGGCTGCCATCTTGTTTTTCGTGGGTTTTGGCTGGCTGGCTTTTCTGCACTCTTTTTTATAAGCAAGGTCTATATGACCTGTATCGTGTGTCAACCTCCTATCATCCTGTGACTTAGAATGCCTAACTTACTGTGCACGCAGCCCAGCAGGTCTCAGTCTTGTTTTACTTAGCTCCTATTTAAGATGGAGTCATTCTGGTTGAATGCCTCTTACAGCTGGGCACAGTGTCTCAGAACCTGTAATTCCAGCTCTTTGAGCAGCAAGGTGGGAGGATTGCTTGAGCCCAGAAGTTCAAGGCCAGCCTGGGCAATATAGTGAGACCCCATCTCTAAAAGAAAAAAATTGAAATACATTAATACTGTTTTTTATATTTATCTATGTAGATAACTTACTGGTGTTCTCTGTATGTATTTAAGTTACTATATAGTATCTCTTCATTTCACACTGAAAGATTTTTAGCATTTCTTAGAAGGCAGTTTTGCTAGTAACTCTCTGTATTTGTTTATCTGGTAATGTCTTCATTTCTCCCTCATTTTTGAAGGAAAGTTTTACTGGATCTAAAATTCTTGTTTTATAGTTTTTCTTTTATTTTTAAGCTATTTGAATATGTCATCCCACTGCTTTTGGCGTCTGTGGTGTCTTATGAAAATAGACGTTAATCTTATGGAGGGTCATTTCCACAGGATGACATACTTTTCTCTTGCTGCATTCAAGATTCCTTATCTTTATCTTTTGACAGTTCGATTATTATGTGTTAGTATGGATCTCTTTGAGTTTTTTTTTTTTTTTTTTTTTTTTTTTTTTTTACTAGAAGTTCTTTGATTTTCTTGGATGTGTATTTTACTGTTTTTAATTCAAATTCTGGAAGATTTGGACCCTTATTTCTTCAAATTTTTTTTCCTTTTTGCTTCTCCTCTTCTTCTGGGAGTCTCATTGTTTTGTGTCGGTATACTTGATGGTGTCCTACAAGTCTCTTAGGCTCTATTTATTTCCTTCATTTAAAAAATTATATTTCTCAGAATGGATAATCTCAATTGACCTATCTTCAATTTCACTGATTTTTCTTATGCTTGGCCAAGTGTGCTGCCCAAGTGTGTTCTTGATCCTTTCTAGTGACATTTTATTTAAATTGTTGTACTTTCCTATTCCAGAATTTCTCCTTACCTTTTAAGTTCCGTTTCTTTATTGGTATTTTTTACTTTGTGAGACATTATTCTCATGGTTTCTATAGTTATTCAGACATGATTTTCTTTAAATCATTGAATATATTTAAATGATTTAAAACAGATAATTTAAGGTATTTGTATAATAAGTCATCTGAACTCCTTGAGTGACAGTTTCCATTGATTACTTTCTTCTCTATTTATAGATCATACCTTTTTGTTTCTTTGCATGCCTGATATTTTATTGCTTCAAATTTAACATTTTTAGAATTGTAAGGTGGTAACTCTGATAACCAGATTCTTCTCTTCGTCAGGATTTGTTGTTGCTGATTGTTGTAGTGGTTGTTTGTTTGGTAACATTTTGTTTGTTTTAGTGACTTTCAGAACCAAATCTGTAAAGTTTTCATTTTTGTTATGTGTGGCCACTGAGGTCTCTGTTTCATTAGCTTAGTGGTCAAGTAATGATAGGGCAGAAATTTTCTTCAAATCCTGAAACCAAAACATCTTCCAGTTTTATGCAGAGCTGTGTATGTGTTTGTGTGTGTGTGTGTGTGTGTGTTTGTGTGTGGTGTGTTTTCAGCACTTAGCCAGGCAGTTTAAAACTCTGCTATTGCCTTCCTGCTTTCATAGAGCATCAAGGTCAGCCATTGGTGATTGATTCAGCCCTTACTGGGTCTTCCTTGAGCATGCACATAGCTCTGAGCATGCATTTAGCTTTCAAAATTTCCAGAAATAGGTTGGAGCTTATCAAAGCCCTTATTTTCCAACACATCTTATTTTCTAGTCTTTCCTTCAAACCTTTTGGTTAGTCTGTTTTCTTTTAAGTATCATCCATTACCTGAGGCAGCAGTCACTAAAATATTTATTTGCCTGTGAATGTTTCCTGTAAACACACTCCAGGTAGTAGCTTTAGCACTAGGTGGGTTCTGAATCAGGCAAGATAAAGACAAGCCTTTTGATCTGGTCTTCCAAGGAGCCAACAGACAAGTCAAAACATAAAAGTTCAACACTCTGAAAATAAATGGCTTCTGCTCCATCTGTTACAAGTATCAGAAATTAGAATTTTTAAAATAATGCTCTGAGCTGAAAGTGAGATCTAGAATTATGGTAAATTAAAAAGCCACAAGATCTTACCAAGATTTAACTGGTGTTTTAAAATAAGTGTTCTGTGCATTATTTCAAACTTTTGATATGCTTGTATAAAAAGTTGATTCTGATTTTTTTGTCAGATTTTTCATTGATTTTTCTGAAGGTATGAACTTTCAGAGTCCTTACTCCATCTTTTTGCTAATATCAGATCATTTTATGTTTTGTTAGTGTTTTAAAAAATCTGTTGAGAATGCCAAATAGGTTTCCTCCCCTCTCCCCTCTTGAATAACAAAGAGTAGATTATTTTAATCTTCATGTTTCTAATTCATTTTTCTGCATATTTTGTAGTGTACTTATGTCTAATTTATTTTGCTCTGATTTCCTCTTGTCCATCAATAAATAAGGTGAAGTATGTTCAAAGTTAATGTCAATCAACAGGCAGCACCTGGACATTTTTCTCCTCACTGATTTCTCTTGTCTGTACTTCCTGGCCATTTGAGGAATGTTACGTCTCATTTTCTATTACACAGCTGGGCTGCACGTTGGTCTGTATGGCTCCTTTGGTAATATATCACTAATATTTAGAGAGAGATCATGTAGTTTGGAAAGTCCAAATCAACCCTACCTACATGCAATTTAGATTTGCTTTGGAGAACCCATGCTTGAAATATCATAGCCCAGACTTATTTAATAAAATAAGTCACAATATAAGACACACGTGTCATATATTGAAATGGCTCTTACTTAAAACTCCTATGTCTTTTGTTTCCTAAATCTGAGCATAAATTCCCAAGTTTTCAGTCAATTTGAATCTTCAGGGTATAGTCTTAATCATTATGCAGGGAGATTTTATGAGTGGATTTGAAGAATAGGGGAAACAGAATTTATCAGGATAGAGTAAGACAAGCCACACAGACTTTCTTCCTACTGTATGAGTTTGATAGACAACCTGATGCTCATTATTCTCATGGGTTCCCAGAGGACTAGATTCATCCCCAGGTGCCATAGGACATGTACGTGATATAAAATCTCTATCAAAGGGTGAGATTTTCAAATTTATTTATGAAACAGTAGAGCTGGAATATTGGGATGGGGAACATAAGGGGAAAGTATCAGGAAGTGACAGTATCCATGATCCAGCATTGTTAAATCTGGTTATCATGCATTTTTTGGCTCTATAATTCTTGTACTACTGTTGATTTTTCTTTGATAAAGACAGAATATTAATTGCAACATAAATACTGTCTAATAACAGGAAGAAAAACCCACAACTGTTTTAGAAGCGTGAACCCTGTTAAATGAAAAGTCCTTTGTGTTGTGAATCCTAATTTATTTTCAAGCAAATACAGGGCCAGAGCTGTGTCTGAAGTAGCTTCTGGGGAAAGCCACATTTGGGATACATTCAGCAGGCGGGGGATGAAAAGAGAGGAAGGCCTGAGGACCCTAGTTATTGGGGTGTGACATGGAGGGGTAGAATACTCAGTACAACAGCTAAGTGTTTGCTACTTAGACTTCATTAAAAGTCAGACTAGATAAATGATTCTTAAAATAGTGATGAAAGAGCCAAAAAATATTTGAAAGAAGGATGTCTAGTTCCCAACTGGAATTCTTGTTTAGAATGCTGCACTATGGAACAGGTATTATGTGAGTAGGTGATAAGACAGTTTATAAACTATTTGACAGAAAGAATAGCTTGGAGCTAGAGATGACCATCAAAGCTCACACCTCACTTCTTTCCCCTTGGGAGTTTTTAGTGTGCCTCACGCTATATGTGTTCATCCCAATGTATCTCAGGTCATGATACTTTCTGTATATAGAATACTCCTCCTAATTTTCTTGATCAAAATTTGTTCCCGTGTACTAGAACTCAGCACTATGTCCTCGCACAAATTATTTTCTGATGCCCCCTATAGTGTGCTGATGCAGTGATACTCCATTTACTAACACCCCCCTGTATTCAAACCCTTGGAAAGTGCTATGTGAGTATAAGCTAATGGGACAGTAGCACACTTAATGCAAACAGCAACTTGGCAGTTACTTGTACCTTAGGGTTTGTTTTTATGCCGTTCCTCAAACATTTTTACTGATATGTGAATAAGACTGGGCTTGCCTTCTATGACATGAAAGACCATGGAGAGAAAAGTCCCAGTAAATCTGGGTGTCCCAGAAAAGACAATGGTAAACCAGGCAACCCACCAGCTGTCTGTCAAACATGAGCAAGCCCAGCTGACATCTGTTGAGCCCAGCCCAGATGAGCTGCCTAGATGAGTGCAACTTAAATTGACAAATGTAAAAATGTGTGCTAAAATATGGTTATAGTTTTAAGCCATGACATTTAGGGGATGGTTTGTTACACAGCAAAAGCTAACAAATACAGCCTCATTAGGAGCTAATTACTCCATCATTTGTATTTTGCTTAAAATCATTCCTTGAGGATTAGAATTAAGTCTTACGTTAATTTTACAGCTCATTCAGCTTTTACTTCAATTCCTTGAATTTTGATACCTAACACTTATTGAACACTTACTATGTCTCAGGCACTTACTAATTGCTTTAAGTATAATAATTAAGTGGATATGCAGAATAACTCAATAATGTGATACTATTATAATCATTGTCTAGATGACACAACTGAGGCCTAGAAATAACTGCCAGTGTAACAAATTCAGACCCTGGCAGGATATGCATTTGAACCAAAGCGATTCAGCTACAAAGTATGTACTTTTAATCCCTGCAACATACTTCTTTGCTACACTAAGTTGGAAATATTGGTGTTATGTAAGTACTTAATTTATGGTTGACTGTTTTCTAATATTCTTCCTCTTTCAGAAAGAATTAACTTTGCGAAAGGACTCTTACATTCTCCAGTGAAACCTTTACTCTGGGAGCGATTTGACTGAGTCATAGCTGAGTTCATTAAGCCTTAGTGCCTCAGGGATGCAGCTGAGGACTCAGTGGCAGGTTTTCAGGGATGTAAACCATTGTGTGGACAATAAAATAGAGAACACTAAGGCTATGAAAATTTATCTCCCTGTGAATCTTGCCTCTTGGCTTTTTCCTAGGGAGAATGTCCCCAGTTCACTTCTAGCACTGCTCAGTATCCAGGAGGGCTTGTTACATAATCCCATCCTGTTTGAAGCTTCTTCAGCTTCAGTAATCTCAGTTCCCTGTGAATCACCAGACACACAGGAGGACTATGGTATATCAGATTTTTTAAATATGGGAAAAATATTGGATGTATATTCCTTGACCTTAGAAACTATGAGTCTAAGGTCATAGTTGGGGAGAGATTGATCTGATTATAGTAACATCTGTGACTTAGTAGTAGGGGAGTTGGGTTCTAACCTGGCAGGGCACAATCCACCCACATGATCTTCTGTAAATAGGGTAACATCAACCAGCAGCCTTTGCCAGTGTACGATGCCTAAGTGTTTGCTTTTTAGACTTTATTAAAAGTTCAGCTAGAGAAATAATTCTTAAAGTAATTTGCAATATGTTGTTCATTTACTTCTGGGATCTAAGTTTTATTTTGGGCTTAGGTCAGTCCACTAGGAGACATTTTGAACAACTTGCCAGATTGCCTTTATGTGATTGTGTTTTACTTATCCTCAGAATTTAAGATGTCAGACCTGGGATCCAGCCCCAACTCTGTCAATTATGGGCTGTGGGATGTTCAGAGAGCAGCTTAATCACTTTAAGCTTCCATTTCTGAATTTGGAAAATGTGATAGTAAATACTTCATAGAGCTTTTGTAAGATTTTAATGATCTAGTTCATGGAAAAAAAAAAAAAAAAAAAAAAAAAAAAGAAGTCCCTGTAGCTTAAAAATAATTTGTAGCTTAAAATTTGTAGCTTTAAAAAAAAGCCATATGAAATTCATTTTGGTGTATTTGCTGTAAAATCTGTTGTAAAAATCTGTTGTCAAGGTCATTGCCAATTTTCAGTGTCTCCTATAAAGAATTCCATTTAGGTTTTACAACCAAGTTAAAAAGAACTCTGCTTCTCTGAGAAAATGGCATTTTCTCCCTCCCCCATTCCTCTCCAGTAATAAGAGTGTGCTAATTTCCCATGTTTCCCTTTTTGTCCTGGACGCAGAGAAACTCAGGGTAATATCTGTACTTCATGTATATCAGCTTGCCTGGTTGGATTATCCACTTTCTTCTCTTTTTTTTTTTTTTTGGCTGTGATTTTAAAATTTCTATTTGACTACTATCATTGTACAAATGTCTTATTTTAAGCCATCTTGAATGTGTTTGGACAGAGGAGCTGAACTAAGTAAAAAATGTCACTTAGACTCTCAAGGTCTCTGTTTCCTTATCTGACTAATGCCTGCCTATTTCCAAGGCTCACGAAGATCAGGTAATGCAAATGAGTGAATTTTGGGAAACCAGACATGCTGTACAAAAGTCAGCTGAGTCCAGCCACAGCAACAAGCAGCCACCAACATGACGTGAGTGCCCCTCAAATGTTCTTCAGTCTGGCCCTCATTTCTGAGCTCAGAACTTATTCCATAATATACTTTGAAAGTGAATTTGCACTTGGAGTGACACATACCAATGCTTTGACTCAATGTCTCTGAATGAAAGGGAAGATCATTTGGATTTGGAATTTTGGATAATGGGGATAATTTGTATCACACTAAATCCAGCAGTGAGAGCATCAGGAAGCTTAAGGAAGGCAACAGTGTTACTGGAAGGGAGTCTGGATCTGGACCCCAAGAGAGGGTTCTTAGATCTTGAGCAAGAAAGAATTTAGGGCAAATCCATAGAGTAAAGTGAAAGCAAATTTATTAAGAAATTAATGGATTAAAAGAATTGCTACACCATAGGCAGAGCAGCCCCAACGGCTGCTGGTTGCCCATTTTTATGATTATTTCTTGGTTATATGCTAAGCAAGGGGTAGATTATTCATGCTTCCTTGTTTCAGACCATACAGGGTAACTTATTGACATTGCCTTGGCACTTGTAAACTGTCATGGCGCTGGTGGAAGTGTAGCAGTAAGGATGACCAGAGATCACTCTCATCACCATCTTGGTTTTGGTGAGTTTTGGCTGGTTTCTTTACTGCAACCTGCTTTATCAGCAAGGTCTTTGTGACCTGTCTCTTGTGCTGACCTCCTATCTCATCCTGTGACTTAGAATGCCTCAACTGTCTGGGAATGCAGCCCAGTAAGTCTCAGCCACATTTACCCAGCCCCTATTCAGGATGGAGTTGCTCTGGTCAAACACTTCTGATAACAGGAGAAAAGCTCCTTCTCACATCTGCTTTCTCAGGTAAGGCCCAGAGCTCAATATGGTGCAGTCTCAGGGCAGGGCAGGCCCACAGGGGGTGTTTTCCTGTGCCCCTGCTCCTCACAAACTACTTCCCTTTCAGAGGCACTGTGGAATAGAGAGCAGTGCTTTCCATTAGAAAAAGGAAAATCCTGGCTCAGAAGCTTACTAACAGTGCACTCATGAACAACCACAGCCTCTGAGTTTTGTTTTGCTTTTTCATTCTCTTTAAAATAGATATCACTTGCCACTTTTGAAATAATACATAATCACTAAGTGGGAGCAAAAATATATAAAGAATAAACTCACTAGGATTCACATTTTATCATGCAGAAATAATTACAATTATCCTGTGTTTCCTTATCATTGTACCTATTTGTCATTTTCCCATATATAATTTTATTTGCTCTTTAAAAATAAGTAGGTGTGTAATATTATATTGATCCTCAGTATTTTCATTTGTTAATCAGATATGCTAATGCCTACCTCAGAACCTGTCTGAGGATTCAATGAAACATGGGGATAGAAACTGCCTGAAGCATAGTAGGTGCTGCGTAAATGTTAATTAATTTTGAATTACATCAGTGTTTGGGCTTGAAATTAAATCTTTGTGCCTTACCCCATTAATAATTGCATTGTTTCTACAAAAGTATAGGTCCAGGAGAGCAAAAACAAAAATGTAGCCTGAGACACATCTTGCACTAAAGACAACTAGAATCTGATTCCTGATTAAAGAAATGTGCGAGGAAAAGTAAGGGTGGAAACTGCCCTAGGTAATCAGATCTTCTTAAGATTTAAACTCTGCTATTTTGCCAACCCAAGTAAAAAAGTAAACTCTTCAAATAAAGTGGCCCCATGATAAAACTAGGCATGGTTCTTTACTCTGCAAAATGAACTACTGATAGGAAATAAGGAAAGGTCAGTGTTTGGCATGAGATATTACTGTGTTACTTTCCTGGGAAATGCTACAAATATTTACCTAGGAAAATGCCGGATGAGAGCAGGTCTCAATGTTCAGTTCGCCACCTTCCCCAGGGAACTGGTTTTCACCATCTCTGTGTAATGACAGTGGAGATTAGAACATTGCCTCCAGATTTAGTCCTGACATGGCAATGCCTTGAAGTGATTTTGCCAGTGACAGCCAAAATATGCTGCAAATGAACAGGGAGAAAATATAAAACAGGAAACAAAATAAAACAACTGAAAAAGCCTTCTCCCTGAGGTTGGAGTTACCACAATTGACTGCAGTAGAAGAGTGGGTAGGAATCCACAAAGAATCTCAGTAGAATTCAATAGGGAACATGTCTAGTGTCTGTGCAAGAAGCCCAGGGCAGAGCAAAATTCATTCACTTAAGGATAAGTAAAAGGACAGAGAATCCGTGGGTTGATGAAATGGTGAGATGTGGTCAGAATAGCAGTCAGAGAGCAGGGCCTATCTTCCTAAAACTCATTTACTCATTCAAATCCTCTCTCTTCCTACTCATCTACTTGTAAGATAACACTTAACCCTTACAAGTAACTATTGCTTTTAGAGAGGAATGAGAAAAACAATTTGATTAGTCCCATTCATTCGCTCCTTTATTTATTCACCATCCACTCATTCACAATTTTTTACTGAGGGTCAATGGCTGTGATAGCCCCTTTGGATATTCCAAGATGAATCAAAGATGTGCCTAGAAGTTCACAATCCAGTGAATGAGTTAATGGCTTGAATATCAATCATCATCATAGGAAGAAAACTACTGATGAGTCTACTGAGGAGGAAGAGACAGGGTGCCTGAGTTCAGTGAGAATAGCTGGTCCACAGGACTTTGGGGCTTCAGGAAGTCCTCTCTCAGCATTGTAGGAGGTAGGGGTCTCTGTCTTCCCTAACCATCTACAGGATACTCCAGGATGCATCTTCCCTAGAAGAGGACTTCTCAATCCCAAACTTTCCTGGACCATCAGGTTTCCCTAACCTGCCTATTCCCTGTCCCTCCTCTATAAAGTCCAAGTGAAAAGGTGGTGCCCAATGGGCTAGATGACCCTGCATTGCTAGGAAATGCCCTACCTGTTCTTAGGGTTTATTTATGCCTTTTATTCTATGAATTGATGATGAGCCTGGTGGAACAAAGGCAATTGCAGAGAACTATAGGGCATAGGGAAGTAAAGATTTTCTCTATTTCTCTCCTCTTTCTCTCTGCTGCATGGCCTCTAAATGACCTGCAGGTGGTAACTAGATAGGCTCTGCACATCTTAGAAGCCCAGGCGAGAGCTGCCTCAGCAGAGCCCATGAATGGAATAAACCAAGCAGGAGGTCTCTGTGGCTGGGTCAGGGTAACTGGCAACCCAACTCTAGAGTTGTTTATAAGGGATGATGACTCAGAGGAGAACGCTCCCTCCTGACTCTGGAGCTGAGATCAGAAAGGCAGCAGGAGACCAGGGCAGCCTCCCAGAGCCATCCATCCTCTGCAGGACTATGGGAGATTGCAGCTGACTCACGGTCTCCAGTAGGAGGTCAGGGATGAGGAAGGCAAAAATCAAAACAGAACAAACCCACACCATCTAACAAAACACTGCTATTTACAAGCATTTGGATTTGGAGATCCTCGGTTGGCCATTAGACACAACATATAAGCCTTAAAAAGTGCTAATTGTCAGCCTCCATGCCAGACAGTTTACATCAGAATTTTTGGAGGGCAGGTTAGGACACTGGTGACTTCTAAAAACTCCCCAAGGAATTCTAATGAGGAAAAAGACGAAGAAAACCTGAGCTATTGCAAAGTAATTCAAGCCTAGAATAACTAGTGGGTGACAACCTGGAAACTTCTAAAGTTGGAGCTGTTCATTCACAAAGCACAACATCTCACACCTGTGTGATGCTTTACCTTTTACAAAAGCTCTCACATGCATAGTGAATTTGATCCTCACAACACCCAAGAGGGAAGCAGAAGAATAATTAGCTCTGTCTTATCCTTGAAGACATGATTACCCAGAGTCAGCAGGTGATTTCCATGATCCCAAGTAACTGATGACACCGGCAATGAAACCTAGATTTCCTGGCTTCTAAGCCAGTGCTCCTCCTCGTTTACCACCCAGAACTCCAAGTGCCATGACTTCCAAGTGCCATGAACAGCAGACTGTTATCTGCTCCAGTCTTTTCTTACCCCACCCCTGCTCGAAATTGAAATATTCTTGGGGGAAGAGAATACAGATGTACGTAGTTCAGTAGGGGCAAGCCTCAGATATCTTCTGGAGATAATCAAGCATTTGAAACAATGCTACTGCTGAAGTTTATAGAACAGTGATGTTCTATAAACATCATGTTAGAACCAACCACCTTGGGAGCCCTAACCACCTCTCAATGCTCAAGTTGTATCCAAAACCAATTAAATTGGAATCCCTAGAGATAGCCCAGGCTTTGGTATTTTCAGAGCTTTCCTGACATCTCAGGAAAACTGAAGCAATGTAATGGAGCCTTGTGGGACTTTGAGACTTAAGGAGAGAGATGAACTGTTAACATTTGTAGAATATTTTGCTGTAGGATGTTGTTGAGATGCTGTTCTAGTATTATGTGTGTTTATACACTTGCTTCCACATGTGGCTTCTTTATTTTCATACCATTTTAGTTATTCATAAACTGGCAGTGTTCTCTGCTTCTATATTGGATTGACACTGCATCTGTTATATCTCCCACAATGAGGCTTCTATCTGTTAGGATGCTTTCATTTGCAAGTAACAGATAACTCAGCTCTTAACGTCTTAGGGTATTTGTTATGCTACATGGTGAGAATGTCAGGGTAGAGCAGCTTCATGGCTGGTCAATTCAGTAGCTCAATGACAGATTTTCTTTCACCTTACAATTTTTTGTCTTTGATGTGTTCACTTTGTTCTTAGGCTTGAGCCATCATGGTCAAAATATAGTTGCCACTGTTGCAGGCATTGTAACCATATGTGATCAAAAAACAATATTATCTTTGCTCACTTTTTAAGAGCAAGTAACTTTTTCCCAGAACTCTCCTGGAAAACTTTTCAAATATCTCAATGGATTGAGTTGGGTCGTATACATACCCTGAAAACTAACATTGGCAAGGGAGCTGGGACTTGCCTGATTGGTTTAAACTTATCCAAAATAATGCCTGAGCTGGGATAGAATAACTTTTCCCAAGGAGTGGTCCTCTGAATAAAACTATGGTTCTGTTGGCCAGGAAGGTGAAGTGGGCAGCTGTTTGTTTACAAGCCAATCACATCTGATGAAATAGAAGAAGTCGGATTTGGATTTAGAAGTAAAATATCAGCACTTGTATTCAGCATTTTTGTGACTTTGGGTAAGCCACAGTCTCTCTGAGTCTCAGTTTTCTCAGCTGCAAAATGGAAACCAGAGTACCCATAAGACAGGATGGCTGTGAGCGTAGGATGTGCTAATGTGCCTAGAAACCAGTAGCCAATGCCTGAAACATGTTAGGCACATAAAATATATTGATCCCTGAAATGGTTTGGCTGTGTCCCCACCCAAATCTCAAATTGTAGCTCCCATAATTCCCATGTATCGTGGGAGGGATCCGGTGGCAGGTAATTGAATCCTGGGGGTGGGTCTTTCTCCTGCTGTTCTTGTGATAGCGAATAAGTCTTATGAAACCTGATGGTGTTATAAAGAGGAATTCCCCTGCACACGCTCTCTCTTTGTCTGCTGCCATGTAAGATGTCCCTTTGGTCTTCCTTCATCTTCCACCATGATTGTGAGGCCTCCTCAGCCATGTGGAACTGTGATTCAATTAAACCTCTTTCGTTGATAAACGACCCAGTCTCAGGTGTGTCTTTATTAGGAGTGTGAGAACAGACTAATACAAGGCCCATTTTCTGTTCTTTTTTTCCCCTTTACTTCCTTCCTGCTTCTTTTCCCTTCAGTGCAAATTCTAAGCTAAACACCAAATTAAATAGTATGTTAGTAAACATTAAGTCTATAAGTAGTGGGAAATAATGGTTGGTAGAGGAATAGAAGGAAATGGGAGAGAAAGTAGATAAGAAAATTACAAAGATATACTAAAAAAATAGCTTAGGCTCCTCTGACAAAAATATCTTCTCAAAACCTTTTCTCCTTTTCCTTGGAAGGTTTCACCTATCAGATAGTTTTATTTTTAACTTTTTCAAGGGTAGGTGGGACTTCTTTGCCCTTCTTTCTCCTGTCAGGGTTTGTTATATTTTACTTGCTAGCTTAAGAAAATGGGCCATTATATTTGAAACAGATTTTTAGAAATAAATGCTTCAAAGACAAGTATTTTCTAAGACGTAGTAACTGTAGAATGAAACTGAACAGTCACCTATTTCCTACCCAACCTCTGCAAAGAAGATGATAGTCTATATTTTTTTACATAAATGCAGATAGAAATACTGAAGTGATTTATCTTGTTTTCTGTTGCATACAGTTATCATTTCTAGAATTCTGTGCAGTGTATTTCCAAGACAATGGAGTATTACCACTACTCGTCCTCCTGTTCTTCTTACAGAAGCTGAATATTACAGAGATACATTCACTGAGCTACATGACATAGGTATCACACGTCCTATCTCTGTTCATCTCATTGGACTATTACCTTCAGATATTTAGTAAACAAAAGTCCCTAAACTCCAATAGATTGCTAAGGGCACGTGACTGGTCTGTAATGCAAGATTAGAGGAGAAATATTTGATTTTAAACATCTCATCTTCCTCATTATGAGCCTTTCCTATTTCTTCTTTCTTCTTATTCTCCTATTTTCCTTTTCTTACTAATCTTCTTCGGAACCTGACCTGGGAAAATGATGTCATATCAACCACTGACAATTAAATAGAGATGTAAGTTCGTGCTATGTTAGCTCCCATAGAAATTCCCCTGTTATGTTTACGTTGTCATTTTGTATCTAGTGGAATCCCAACAAAAGATGTTAATCTTTTGAGAGGAAGAGATTGAAAGCCCACAACACATGGACACTGTTTTCAACCTCAGTCCATTCCTAGTATCTGTTACTGTGATATTGCCCTCAAGAGAAAGTTGTTTTAGGATGAGAGCCTGGAATTGAAAAGCTGGAGCCATGGACAGTGGTGGAAGGGCAGCATGCTGGAAGGAATTCTTGGTCAAGGGTGAGGCAAAGTGTAGTCAATGCATTACTTCCAAATCCCAGATTGAAGCCAGCTGGAAAAAAAATTCTGGGTGATGGATGCCACATCACATAAAGTCAAACACAGCCAGGGGTAGATGAGGCAGAAGTAGGTACAACTATGCAGAACACAGTCCAGAGACAAAGAGAGGCTTATTATATTTTACAACATAGGAATCTCTTTGCGGGTCACCTCTTGTCTATGTTTGGTAGCTGTGCTCAGCAAATATAGCCTGACATCTGGGTTCTTACCTCAGTGATTCTTATTTACCACTCGGTGGAAGTTTTCAACGTTGTTCTTTTTAAGCAGGCTAGTCTTCTATCTAAATAATGAGGAACTATCTGTTGTGCCCTGAGTCTTAAAACTAGAGGTACTGCCAAGGAAAATAGCTGGTATGAACTAGATGCTAGTATTTATTGAATGCAGGTCATGCCATGCCTATGACTAGAGACTACTTGTAGGATCCAATTGAATGTTCCATCCTGTGAGTATTATGTCTGTTTTATAAATGAGGCAACTGAGTTTCAGAAACTTCAAAATCCCTGCCCAAGGTACATGATGAGTAGGCCTCATCTCTGCCACAGCAAAGCCTGAATTCTTTTTTTGTTGTTGTTGTTGAGACGGAGTCTCGCTCTGTCACCCAGGCTGGAGTGCAGTAGCCAGATCTCAGCTCACTGCAAGCTCCACCTCCCGGGTTTATGCCATTCTCCTGCCTCAGCCTCCTGAGTAGCTGGGACTACAGGGGCCCACCACCTCGCCCGGCTAGTTTTTTTTTTTTTTTTTTTTTTTTTTTAGTAGAGACGGGGTTTCACTGTGTTAGCTAGGACGGTCTCGATCTCCTGACCTCGTGATCCGCCCATCTCGGCCTCCCAAAGTGCTGGGAGTACAGGCTTGAGCCACCGCGCCCGGCCAAAGCCTGCATTCTTTATTGCTCCCATATGTCCCCAACTTTTTGATACTAGAGTCACAGAGTGTTTGTGAAAAATACAGATTCCTCAGAGCCTTTCCAACCTACTAAATCAAATTCTCCAAGGGACAAGCTTGAAACTCTGTATTTTAAATAGACACTTCAGTATTTGGAGGACAAGGCAAGTTTGGGAATCTTCCTCTAAGCCCTGCTGTGGCTTAAAGAGATTGCTTCTCAGGTGGGATGCATCCTGGAGCCCTAGCCAATAAGGCATTTCTCTGTTTTGCTGGTAGTACTGAGAGAAAATCTGTCACCAGGACTACCTGGACAGAGCATTCAGAAATGGATGCAAGAAACAGGGACAGAGGCAACAAATGTTGGCCTCCTTCATCCCTTTGCCTAATCTCTGCTCTATGCCCTTTCCCACTCCCATTGCCTGCTTCTCGCTGATCCTCTGGAATCTTTGGCACTGGAACTTGGCACACTCTTCCTTGGCCTGTCTCTCCCTCAATTTCCCTGTCTGGTATCCTGAGTCCTCTGGTTACTCTGTCATGCCAAGAGGCATCAGAAGCAAGTCATCCCTGGTTCTTTTCCGCAGCAAAGAGATATGTTTTCCCACTCATTTTCTGGTGCAAGATGAGAATTAGTGGAATGCTGTGACTTCCTCCAACATTTTTTTTTTTTCTCAGATTCTTCATCGTAAAAATAAGGTAGAAGGTGGGAGATAATTTGGAAAATGTGGTAAATTAGATGAGCTCCTATGGAGTCTTCTCAGTGCAACTTTCTGCAAATCTACAAATGCTATTTAGCAACAACAGGTGCTCTCTCTCATAAGAAGATAATGCATTTGCTATCTTAAGCCTTAAAGAAATGAGAGTTTGGGCCTGGCACACTGGCTCATGGCTGTAATCCCAGCACTTTGGGAGGCTGAGGTGGGCAGATCACAGGGTCAGGAGTTCGAGACCAGCCTGGCCAATATGGTGAAACTCCATCTCTACTGAAAATACAAAAATTAACCGGGCATGGTGGTGTGTGCCTGTAGTACCAGCTACTCAGGAGGCTGAGGCAGAAGAATCGCTTAAACCTGGGAGGCAGAGGTTGCAGTGAGCCAAGATCGCGCCACTGCACTCCAGCCTGGCGACAGAGCAAGACTCCATCTCAAAAAAACAAAACAAAATAAAACAAAACAAAAAATCAAAGTGAGAGTTTGTTTTAAACATCTTGGTGTCAGTGAAAGTACCTCTAAATAAAAATTCAATTGGCATTAGGTACACAATGGTGTCTTCAAAAGCTTGATAGGCTGCTGTATGGCTGGTGATGCCATGCACTGCAGCACTCAGGGAAAAGAGGTGATTTGAAAGCAAGAATGTTAACAACATTTGCGGTTTCCTTGGCTAATGGCTTGGCCTATACATTAGTGGGACAGGGACTCCCATGGGGTGGTCTGAGGGAGACTGCAGCTTCCTTCCACTCCTTCCTTCTCAGTCTTCTCCTTTTAGCTTGCCGTAACATCTGAAGTCTCACTATTCAATATTCATGACTTTGAGGGAATTTAGGAATCCCATGCTAAATTGCAAGTACAGCAGCAGATGAATATTCTTTCACAATTTTTAGTCATAACAGGTGTTGATTAAATCACGGGAATGAATTAGACTCACTGAGAATACTAGCAGAAATGGAAAGGATGCTTCTAGAATTGAGAGAATGCTGTGTTGCTAAACCAGGAATGTAGAAAGATACAGTGACAGGGACGTGGACATAACATCTAAACACTGCCTGTGAAAATATTGATCATTTACCAAATATCTCCGTTTTTCTCTCGGGAATTTTTTGGACTTGGAGCAATAATATCTATTAAGATCTGAAAACTGGAGCAAGGTCATAGCAGAGATTTTGATTCCCATTCATTCTTCTCCTTTTGAATATTTTTTGTGTGTTGCAGACTCAGACTTTTCTCAGGCTAATAATAGCTTGGTCACCTTGCCTTTCATTAATGTAGATTAATATAAAAGCAATTTTAAAAAATATCTTCAATGACTACATGAATACTAAAATTTATAATAATGTCACTAGAATATATTACTCTGAATTATGGCCCAGATCCTAAATGTTAATGGAGGTAGCAAGAAACATTTTGGCAGAATTTTAAGACATTAGCATAAATTAATTTCTTCTTGTAACTTGCTTACTTTTGGTTCTGAGGAAAGTGGGTAAGTGACTCCCTCTAGAGTGATTTCTCTGCTATTATATTATACAACATTTGCACAGGAGATACTTTGGAATGGCAAAAAGAGAGAAAACGAAGATTAAAAAAAGGAAATCTAAAATAAGTTTGAGTCTTAAGCCACAGTCCCTTCCTTTGACCAGGTATTTATAATAATATTTTATTACAAGAAAGAACATTGGTGTTTGTTTTGGTTTGTTTTCCTTTTTCTTCATTGTTATTTGTTTATCCTGAAGCACAGTTCCTGTTGGGAAAGACAAGATAGGTGCATAATTATTTCCCTTCAATTACTAATTTTCAGAGTAAAGAGTAACTGTAAAAGCGACCTCCAAAAAGGACAATTTAGTTTTAGCTTAGTTTTGCTCTGAGTTGTTGGATTTTATTAAGACATCCTGAGTTTTTATTGTCTCAAAACAACAACAAAAAATATATATTTTTAGAAATCATATAAACCAAAAAGAAAACAGATCTAGAGTCAGACTGCCTGGATTCATATCTCAGTTCTGTCCTTGGTTAAATCTGTGATTAGGCCACAATGCTTCATCTTTTTACGGTTCATTTTCCTCATCTGCAAAGTTAAGATGATAATGGTATTTTAGCTGGAACTACTGCCCTTAGACCTGGGCAAGACCTGCCTTTTTTTCCTCATACTTTAGAAGTTCCCATATTACAATTAACACAAGTAACCAAAGTGCTCAAGAGACCTGCCATAGAAATTAAGAGAGAGGCAGAGAAACTGAGGAAGAGACAGGAAGGGTATGCCAAGCATACCATTGGCTTATTTGTCACTCAGAATCCAGTGTCAGAACTGGCATAGTACAACCTGTGCCTCTAAGTATCTGCTCTCATGACTAACGCCATTCAGGCCCCAGGAGACTGCTGCTCCACGTTGGCTGTATGTCCTCAGTACAAAGGTTGCTATGTCCTAATGCTGTTAAGGCTCAAAGAGTCATGGTGCTGCTATCAGAGCTGGACACTTTCAGAATGCAGGGAGGAGCTGGGAGGTAGAAGGACTTAGGTAAGAGAGAAAACAACTCTTGTCAAACCTTTTCAGATCACATGAATGGAATAGAAGGTTGAATAATAACATTTCATTTCCCAGTCGTGCTGCTCATTCATTTTCTTGCTCCTCTCGAGTCAGTTTCACGATTCTAGAGTGTGAGTTAGTGCAGCATTCAATAATTGTACATATGACTTAGAAGCTATGTGATATGCTGCAATATGAAACAATTCATAATTCTCCGAATTTTGTATATATGTAGGAGCAGATATGAAATGTTTGAAGCATGATAATTTTTCTTCAAAATGGCAACTAGATGTACACTGAATTCCATTTTTGCAAATGATTTTGAAATATGTATTTATAAGACTTAACTAAAATTAAAAAATATTTTATGTAAAAACATTATTTAATTCTTAGATCATTTAGGATGATTATATATCAGAATCATAATAGAAACAGAAAATTTGAAAGTACAGCTCAACAAAACCCCGAAATATAAATATAGAAATAGAATATTTTCAGAGAAGCCACGTGCTTAAATATTCAAAAAGTGAAAACAGTGGAAGAAAGGAGATCTTGCAACAATGGTTGAATTCAGATTTTGATAATATCTGGCTTTCAGTGATAAAAAAAAAAACATGGTTGCATTACATGTTTTAAAAGATAAATGATAGTGCCAAAGAGTTCGATAATTACTAATAAATTAGGCACAAAAAAGAATTGTGCTGAGTCCACTGAATTTATCAGTGACTAGGTTGCTGGGAACCTGGTCATGAGCAGTTTCCAGTGCATTGCAGTGGGAGAGGCCAGTGTGCGATGGGTGGAAGAATGAATGGAATCTGAGGAAGGGGAATTGGGTCCTTTTTAAAAAAGTATGGCTGGGAAGGAGAAGAGAAAACGAATTGCTAACGGGAAAGAAACAAGAGAAGAGGGAAATTTGACGATGGAATTGGAAGAGAGAGAGAGAGAGGAGAGGAGGGAATGAGAGAGAGAGAGAAAGACAGAGAGGTGGTATGGGGTAGAGCAGCTATAAAAAGGCGGCAGGGAAGTTGTCTGACTCTTTATATTTCTTGGGAGAATGCAAGGGTGTAGAAAGGGAGCCAGTCTAATAACGAATGCAGAAGTTTCCATACTAGGAGGCTTGTGTAGTGTAGAACAATCCATGGGTGTGTGTGTGGGGGCGGGGGGAGGTGTGAATAGGAACAATCACAGTTGTATTATCATCATGATTAGTAGGTAGAGACAAGGTGGAGAAAGTCTGAACAGGTCAATTGAGAGTGGAGAAGGTTTAAGAAAAAACTAGGTTTTCAAGAAATCAAGTCCTAAATGCAGATATTACCTGATGTCAAAGAATTTTCATAGAGTGGATACAATCACTATAAAACTTGAGGTTGGTCACTCAAATTCATAGGTGGACAGACAAGTGCTCAAATCAGATGGCATTGAACCCCATACAAAATAGTTAGGATGCCTGTTTCCCCACTAAAGCTCTGATTTCTCTCACTCTCTCCCTCTGTCTCCCTCTGTGTGTGTCTCTCTCCATATATAAATATATGTATATACACACACATATACATAGAAATATATATATACACACACACATATACACACATAGAAAAGCAATTGCACAAGCACTTTGTTATTTCCAATATAGCTAATGCATGTGTTAAGCTATACTTTTCACATTTTAATTGATTTTTTTAAGAAGCCTGTCAAGGGTTGAATAAAAAATGGCCAGATAGTGACTTCTTTTTAAGATTTGCTGCAAAATCTTTGAAATGCAGGGGTGGGGAATGATAATGGGGACTGAAAAAGAAGGAATAATTGTCATCCTATAATCTTATATTCATATGTGACTTGGCTTTCTACCAACAAAAGGATTAGAAGAATGGCCAGCTAAACATAGATGTGCAAGTCCAATATTATAGATTTAAGGAGAATCAGAGGATAGAAGAAACCTCCCAGCAATTTCTTCTTGAATATTAGTGTATCTGGCAGGTTGGGATAAGGTAGGTGTTTATTTTAAATTTTAAAATATTTTCTGTTCCCTTTTATACTAATAGGGTTGATTTAGTGACCACTGTCTTGGGGCCTTGAGCATGCCAGTTACCATTTTCAAGCTTCTTGTTCTCAATCTGCAAAACAGCTACAAATATATACCTCCCAGGAATGCTGGGATGGCACATCTCATATTACACATAACATGTGAATACATATTAGAATCCTTTTTTTTATGCTTTGTCTTTTTTTTCCAACTTGAAAGCAGGGATAATACAATTTGCCTCTGTGTATTCCTCATGTTGCATAGAGGTGTAAATAGTTTTGCAAGCATACAATACATATATTCATTAACTATTTTGAAGCATCCTTGTTTGAAAAAGAAGGACTACGGTTCTCTTTTACAGATTTTTTAAAAACGGAGTCTAACCATATTCATATTTATTTCTTGAATCAAAAATTAGTCTGATGCACAATATGGAAATGAGTCATAATACTTAATAACACTCTAAGAATTCTCAGATATATGCGTACTGTCTTCTGAGAGGTGAAATGAATGCTCAAATGTGAAAATTCAGTTCTGGTGGGGCTAAAACCAGAACCCACTGCTAGGGATTCCTTGCAAATCATTCTGACTAAACCAAGATACAGCGTTGAAGGAAGGGCACTGGAAGTGATAATGAAATGAATACAAAAATTGTAAGGCTATCAGGAGAAAATGCAAGGGATGGCAATCTAGAAGAAGCAATATTTATATATAAAGCTCCTTATATAAACTTGCAATTTTCTCTTCATTCCAGCATCCGCAAATAAATACCCTAAGTGAGAATAGCACAGAATCTGCACATTTTTAAAAATGTGAAGACTGTATTCTGTTTTCATTATTTTAGAAGAAAACTTTTGTGTGATTTACATGTATTCTTAAGAAATATCCCTTGAGTTTGTGGGGAATATGTGTGCATTTATTTAATGAACTGAGGCATCTTTCTACAGAGAAGGGAGAGACATTGCTGGGAGAAAATAGTGATTCACCAATAAGAATTAATTTTAATTTCTCATCTCTTTTTAAATTTGTTCTCCTTCTTTTATTCACACATGTTTGTAGAGGAAAAAACTTTAATCATAGTATTAATTCACTCAGAATAATTATGTAAAACGACTTATAAATTTAGTTGTGAACTATACATGGAAGCTTATTTCAAAGTACATGTTTGAATTCAAATGTTAGTGTTTAGAAATCTAGTAACTGGTAATTTGACTGAATTGAATCATGTCACTATTATTTCTTGAGTGCCATTCAGAATAACCTTTTTTATTTTTACACATTTACTAGAGAAAAATATGAAACTTAGATAAACCGTCTTTCAGCTTGAGATAGTCATGAGATAATCACTAGTAACATTTTAACATCTAGCCTTCCAAATAGATATGTAGTCAGATATATGCTTTTCCTCTATAATGTAAGTTCCATGAGACCATAAGTTGGCAATTGAATGGATGAATGCATATTTAACAGACTTAAATTAAAACCTACACACAGTTTTAAACATGCTGTTTTATCATGAAATATGTTTTTATTAAGCATATGTCTATCATATACTTTTTAATGACTACATATAACTTTGATTTGTATCAAAAAAGTTACCAGTCCCCAAAGCTGAACATTTAGACTATGACTAATTCTATTGCAATTTAAAACAGTACTGTAATTGATATTTTCTAAGGGACATCTTTGGCTATATTTATAATTATTATATCAAAATTATTTTCTAGACATGGGACACTGTATAAATGAGAAGCTTATTTTAAAGATTTTTGAGACACACCTTCGTGTAATGCTAAAAAAGTTTGTAACAACTGAAATTATCACAGGCAGTGCATGGCAGGGCTCGTTTTCTGACTCTTGTCAATGAATTATAATTTTAATGTAATCTGTTTGATATTTTCAAAACTGAGGTTTCATATTAGCTTGTAGTATGTGTAAACATTTTATTAATGTATTTCACAGTTACTAGTGTTTTCTTTTGAAGGCATCAAGACTTTATTTTTCTCATATTAATTCACTAGTAGTTTTTATATATCAGAGATTGATCATTTAGATTTCACTCTCTCCCCCAATATTTTAATATTTTAATTTTATGTTACATTTAAAATTTTATATACCTACTTGTAACAATTTTATTTATTTAATATTTTAATATTTACACACATATATCTGTAACTTTTTTCAAATCATTGCCCTTTTCTTTTAAGAAACTGCCTTTAGGATCATATTTTGGAAGAAATTATGTTATACAAATGATATTATATGAACGTTTCTATTTTCTTCTAATGTTTTGTTTTAGATGAGGTTATTTTATATATTTAATAAACTATTTTTTGCTTTAAGGCTTCGTTGTTTTTTACCTTTACATCTTGAACTCCCTGGAATTTACATTATTGTTATAAATGAGGCCTTTTTTTACATTATATATTCTATGCAGTTATTGCTGGCATATAAGGAAGTGATGGATTTGATCTTTATTGTTTTTTTACTTGCAACTTGACTGAATGTTCTCATTGGTCAACTCTCTCATGGGTTCCCATGTCCTACTTTGGACCAAAGCTGGTGCCCAAAGAAAGGTGTGAAGGGAAGTGCAGCCCATTGCTCTGGGCATCAATACTGATGTGTTTTCCAGAGACGGTGGTTGTATTTGATTTAATCTGCACTGATTGCCCCTGGTCCAACCTTAATAGTTAGTGTGGTCCGCTCAGGCTCCCTGTGTGCCTCACAAGAGGGACTCTTCCTTTCATGCAGGGATCTGGGTGCTGATCAGGCGACCCTTTACCTTGGTCTTGCCAGCACTGTTTTTTGCAGAAATGTCTTAAAATTTTGTGCATGTAAGTGGCATTTTTTTCCCCGCTTTCAGGCACAGGTATAGATTTTGGTATCTTTTTACATTCTTTTTATTATATTAATGGTATTTGAGAAGTAGGGAGAATGTGGACTTTTTTTTTCCTTGAATCAGAAATCTTTAAAGTCAATTCCATTTGTTGGTTATCCTGTGCATCTTATAATTTAGAGTCAAAGGAGGGGAAGCCAGAACACTTAAAATAGCAGTGGTTGTTTCTAGAAGCCACATTTGCCTATGCCCGTGTCCGTTTTCTGTTGCAGCACTCAGTAATGTTGCGGTAGAATTAATGAGCACTCTCTGAGATAGACAAGGAATCAATGCATGTCATCTTTCACGGCGACTTCGCAGTTGTACAAGGCTCACAGCCAAGGTAGGGGGAGCCTTGTGATCTTTTTCTGGTATAAATAGAAGTCACTGGGTCACCTAGCCCAGGTGCAATTGCATCTGATCTTTATTTTTAATTAAAGAATGCAACTTTCAGGGCTACCACTTTCATGGGTGACTTTCAGGTGTTTCAGGCAGAAAGGAGTTGCAGTGTCAAAGATTGGAAGGCTTTCCAGTCCTGCAGAAATGACAACTCACAGGGGCTTAATGAACTATGTTGGTTGACTTTACGCAGTGTGATTGCCAACACCTTTACCACTCACTCACATAAGACCTTTAGAATGGTTCTTAGTGTTCAAAAGAGCCAGTCTCTTAGTAGTCAATACCGCATTCCTGAAGAGAAGGGACTTAAAGGAGAGCCTGCTGGTGAATCCTCTGGTGCATAAAGCCCGTGATCTATATGGTATGGTCATTTGACATGCAGACCAATAGAATGGCTGGTTGTCATGAGTGGCTATCGGAGATTGGAGGTGAGGCAGGGTAACTGACTTCCTTGCCTTTGACAACAGAGATACAGGGGTGCAGTGTGTTTTATATTCTCTTGCCACATTAGTGAGCAAGAGAGTCCCATCCACTCACTGGACTTCTCATAGTTCCTAGATTTCAGGTCACGCTCTAAGAAAGCCAAGTTTTGTCTCCTTTTTCACCATAAATAGAAGTACTAGG
The DNA here is from genome assembly GCF_047675955.1 of Chlorocebus sabaeus. Lineage (NCBI taxonomy): Eukaryota > Metazoa > Chordata > Mammalia > Primates > Cercopithecidae > Chlorocebus > Chlorocebus sabaeus. The sequence continues at coordinate 24,239,239 of NC_132911.1, read as the reverse complement.
CTTGCGTGATAAACTCTTCTGGGCTCCAAGTCATTGCCCGCTGTTCTATGCTGAGCTGCAGATCTGCTGGGATATTTTCTGCTACATGAGTGCCTTCCATTCTGAATATTTTATACATTCTGCACAGGCTTGGCAGAATAAGGGCTTTCACCAGTGATGAATTCATAGGACACACATTGGCAGCTTTCCTGAACTGTTTACTTTCATAACATCATCAGCAATTAGCCTGTAAAGTAGAAATTTAAATGAAATCCACAAACAAACACGCCTTTGAATCAGCTAGTAACTGGAGAAGGGCCTAAAGAGACTGTATGTAATTAGGCAGGACAAGAGTTGAGAGGAAATTAATCAAGGGGAGGAGCATAAAGAATACTGAGTTCTTTCACTATAGCTTTAAAAAATTCTATAATTCCAAAGGGAAGAGAAAAGAGTGGCACACAATATGATAGAGCAAATCGATACCTATTTATTCTATTTATTGACACATTTACTATTTACCCTAGAACTGTGCTGATTGCTGGACATACAAAAGAGAGGGAAGCAAGAGGCGTTATTTATTTAGCACCTTCTGTGTAGCAGATGCTGTAATATTTATTTTTAAAGCACTTTATTTTCTTTAGTTTTGAGAGTATTCTGCAAAGTAAGGATTTTATTTACAGGTGATGATTTTACAGATGAAGAGTCACCCAAGAACAATCGTGTACAAAAGAATGTGGTGTGGACGTTATTGAGGGGAAGTCCCACTGTTGGTGGGGCTGTGGCCTACGGACCTTAACTGCTACCAGGATTCAAAGAAAGGAGAGGTCAATATGTGTTGGAATAATCAAGAGAGGTTTCATGGAAGCTGGAGAATTAAATATGATTCAACACACGGGTAGGAAGTGAGGGAGGCTAATGGAATGGGCTTTTAGGGAAGTATTCTCTTTAGTTATTTTTTTGTCAGGTCATTTTTGCCTCTTAAAAGGATGACCTCTACAAAGAGTGAAGAAGACTAGACAGGGATTGTTTGACAGGAATTGTTTGTGTGTTTGCATGGTTGTGTGTGTGTGTGTGTGTGTGTGTGTGTGTGTGTGTGTGACAGAGAGAGAGAGACAGAGAGAGAGAGAGGATTAAGAGCTTGTGGGAGCCAGAGGTGGGATGGTGGTAGTTTGGATAGCACTAAAGAGACATCTGGGAACAATTCCTTCACAGGCTATGTGCATTAAGAGTGTTAAGTGCTACTCAACAGGGTCTCCAGCACACTTGCAACTATAAGAGAGCTGGCTTAGCTATAGCTGCAGTGTCCGATATGGGAATTTTCATTTAGGGGAAAATATAAGCATCTCCTATGAGAATGCCAAAAGTGCAAAATTTGTTTCAGAGTCAAGCATTAGAAAAATCACCATGTTATTTAACTCTGTTCTGGCAGATAACTTTATAATTTACAAAGATCTTTCATTTCCCTATGTCTTCTTTAAATTTTAGCTTTGTAAAGATTCTGATGATGAAGAGACAATATTTTTAAACCTATTTTACATATGATAAAACTAAGGTCCTGAGATATAATTTTACTTGGCTGAGAATACATATCCATATATCTTTTTTATTCAAAATGAGCACCAATATTTCTATAAAGATGTTTGTGACAATCTAGCCAAGGCATTATGTTACCATAGCATCCTAAGTAAATACCTATAATTTTATTCATTGCACAATCATTACTAATTTGAATATTTTTTTTCCAAGAGCAAAACCTATGCCTCATTGCCATTGTGTTGCCATTACTCAGAAGTGCCTGGCATTTGATAGATGCTCAGTAAACATCTATTGAATGAACTGAGGAATGGAGCCTTGTGAAAATAAAAACATTGGTGCTGTGAATTTGGTGAGTCACCAAGAAGTCTACCCAAAATAAGACTATCTTGTCATTTTTATTCTTTATTTTTAGAGACAGAGTCTCACTCTGTCACTCAGGCTGGAGTGCAGTGGCCCTACCATAGCTCACTGTAGCCTCGAACTCCTGGGCTTAAGTGATCCTCCCACCTCAGCTTTGCAAGTAGCTGGGATTACAAGTGTGTACCACTACACCTGGCTTATTCTATCATTTATACAAAGGAGGTGTGCAATGCCAGAGCCTTCCCTGCTGTTTGTGGCTGCCTCATATCAGTTGTCTTTGGTGCAGGGCATAGTGTTGAAAACAGGTGAACTAGGTTTCATTTTCTAAGTAGACAAGGTATTTTCCATAGAATGTCTCTCTTTCACTTTGGTTTGGAAAGGTAGACACAAACTCTCAACAGTCCTGATTTTCAGACAGAAAAGGAAGAGGAGTTGGTGAGAAGCAAGGACCGAGTAAAAGGTAATGGCAGGTGGTGAGTGTTTATTGAGTGGATTTAATTGTCAGTTCTCAATCTCATTGATCAAGTTGGAAGCTCTAAGCTTCCATTAAGAGACAGGTATTTAACTTGCATGAATCAATGCTAATTCACTTTAGTTGAATATCTTACTTCATTAGTCCTTTAATATTTAAAACACTCCATGCATATCAGAAGCCCTCATGCCTTGATTAGGAAGCCAGTAACCAGGCACGGTCTGAGGACAGCTGCAAGAAAACCAGCAGCACACTAAGACCTGCTCGTGGAAAGCCAATCCTGCAGCACAACTGCCACTATCACTACAGCATTATAGTTAACAGTGTGGGCCCTGGAGCCTGACTGTTCCTAGATTTTAAAAAACTTATATTTTAATAATGTATTGAGGTGAAATTCAAGTAACATAAAATTCACCATTTTCAGTGGCATTTCGTATATTCACAATGCAACCACCACTTCTATTTAATTTCATAGCATGTTTTCCTTTTTACCCATTAACCAGTTTCTCCCCATTCCCTGCTCGTCCCCATGCCTCACAAGCACTACTCTGCATCCTATCTCTGTGCATTTATCTATTACTGGTATTTAATACAGATGGAATCATATAACATGTGACCTTTTGTATATGGCTTCTTTCACTTAGCACAGTGTTTTGGAGTCTCACCGACATTGTAGCCAGTATCAGTACTTAATTCCTTTTTATTATGAATGAATAATAATCCACTGTATGTATATACCATAATTTGTTTACCCATTCATTGGTCATGGGCATTTGGACTGTTTCAACCTTATGGCTATTGTGAATAGTGCTGCTATGAACATGGGTGTACATGTATTTAAGTACCTGTTTTCAGTTATTTGGAGTGTCTACCTAGGAGCAGAATTGTGGGGTCATATGGTACTTCTATGTCTAATTTTTTCAGGAACCACCAAACTGTTTTATACAGTGGATGAACCATTTTGCCTTCTCACCAGCAATATAGGAAAACTCCAATTTCTCCACATCCTGGATAACACTTGTTATTTTTGTTTATTGGATTACAGACATCCTAGTGGATGTGAAGTGGAACCTAATGTGGTTTTGATTTTCATTTCCCTAATGACTAATTATGTTGATCATCTTTTCATGTACTTGTTGGCTATTTGGAGAAATGTCTATTCAAGTTCTTTGTCCATTTAAAAAATTCAATTGTTTATCTTTTACTTGTGAAGTTGTAAGAATTCTTTATATGTTCTAGATATTAGACCCTTATCAGCTATATAATTTGCAAATACTCTCTCTTATTCTGTGAGTTGTCTTTTCATTTTAAATTCTTTCCATGTTCTAGATACTCGCTTCTTATCAATTACATGAGTTGCAAATGTTTTCTACCATTCTATATGTTGTCTTTTCAATGATAAAGACTTTTGACGTGAAAAGATTTTCATTTTGATGAAGTCTCATCTGTTCTTTTTTTCTTTTGTTGTTTGTGCTTCTGTTGTCATACTTGAGAATCAATTATCAAATTCAAGGCCATGAAGATTTATCCTATGCACTCTTCTAAAAATTTTACGGTTTTGGCTCTTACATGAGGTTGTTTCATTCTGAGATAATTTTTGTATGTGGTGCTAGATAAGGGACCAAATTCATTCTTTTTTATGTGACTATCCAGTTGTCCCAGCACCATTTAGAGACTATTCTTTCCTCATTGAATGAACTTGGTACCCTTGACAAAAATCAGTTGGTCATATTAATAGATGTATGAGTTTATTTCTATATTCTCAATTTTATTCTATTAGTTTATATGTCTATCTTTATGCCAGTACCACAATGTTTTGATTATCATAGTTTTGTAATAAGTTTTGAAATCAGAAAGTGTGAGTTTTCCAACTTTGTTCTTTTTCAAGACTGCTTTGGCTGTCCAGTTGCTCAGGCCACCAACTTTGGAGTCTTTCTTGACAGTTCTCTTTATCTCACATCTGTTTCCAATTCTTAAACATCATAACTCCCCTGTACTACTGAGACAGCCCCTGAATGCCTCTCCTTGCCTCATTTCTTAACCTATACCCCCAAAGCCAATTCTTCTCACAACCGCCAAGGTAATCCTTTTTAAATAGAGTAAGATCACAGCTGTCCCTGTGTTTTCAACCCTCCAGTTGCTTCCCATTAAACATAAAAAGAAGAAGCCAGCAAGAACCTGCAAGGTTGGTCCCCTGATGCCTCCTTCTCTCTCCATTTTCTACCACTCTCCCCTTACTCACTTGGCTCCAGCATTTACAGCCTTGCTGTTCCCTCATTGTAGGAAGTGTGCTTCTGTCTCAAGACGTTTGTACATCCTTTCTTCCTTGCCTGGAAAGTTCTTCTCCCAGATATTCACCTGCCCTGCTCCCTCCTTATCCATGTACCCAGCTCAGTGACATGTCCTTGGAGAGACTTTTCCTGACTACCTTATTTGAAGTAGTGGGTGTCCGGAGCTGCGTGCCCCGGCCATAGCGAGTAATTATTGACGATTAGATGCCTGAGCTCTATTCATTTCCACCTCTCACCTCCTTCCCAGATTTGTCTTTTCCCTGTATTAAATACCTCACACAAGATGGCGCTCTTCCTGCTTCTTCTTCACCCATCTTTCCCGCGCGCGCGCAAATTGGCAAATTGTTACTTCGTAGCAAAATGGTTACTTCCTAGCGCAGGCGCAACATGACTACCCGTTGAAACCGAAACCTGCCTGGCCGCGCCCTCTGAAATGAGATCATTTCTGCCTTGGCCCAACCCCTTCCTCTCCAAGTGTATATAAGGCACTGCATTACTGCCATTAAACGAGACTTGATCAGAGCACTGTCTTGTCTCCATTTCTCGTGTCTCTTGTTCCCCAAATTCCCACTCCCTCCTCCAGGGCCTGCTTCGACAATCCCGCGGGCCGGGATACGTGGCGCGCGAACAGGGAACGAGGGACTCCGTGAGGAAGAGGACGCCAAAGGACGGTCGACCGCTAACGAAGACAAAAGAAAGTGAACTCTTCCGATCACCGCGGGAACCTGCCGCGTCAGAATCGAAGGTAAGTGACGCGTCCGAAATGGGACAAGAATTAAGCCAACATCAGATCTATGTAGGACAATTAAAAGAGGCTTTAAAGATACGAGGAGTAAAGGTTAAAGGTAATGATTTGTTTAAATTTTTTGATTTTGTAAAAGACACTTGCCCTTGGTTCCCACAGGAAGGAACTATTGATATTAAAAGATGGCGTAGAGTAGGGGATTGTCTTCAGGACTATTATAATACTTTTGGGCCAGAAAAAATTCCTGTGACCGCCTTCTCTTATTGGAACCTCATTAGAGATTTAATAGATAAGAAGGAGGCCGATCCGCAAGTCATGGCTGCGGTCGCTCAGACAGAGCATATTTTAAAGGTTAGCTCCCGCTCTAACCTTACAAAGCCTCCGCAAGATACTGAGGAGGATCTCATTTCCCTCGAAAGTGATCATGAGGAAATCAAGTCTCCTTCTGTAACAGATAAAGAAATGCCACACGAAAACAAACCAAAAAAATACCCAATTTTACAGATGCTTCAAAAAGAGGAGGAAATTAATAAGCCTAATCAATCAGACATAAATTGGGATGATTTAGAGGAAGAGGCGGCTAAATATCACAACCCTGATTTGCCTCCCTTTACTTCACGCCCACCCCCATATAATGGGACACGTAATGAGGCTTCTGCGCCCATTGTTATGGCAGCAATAGATCCCAAAGAAGAATTAAAACAAAAAATTGCTCAACTAGAGGAACAAATTAAACTTGAAGAGTTACATCAATCATTGATAATTAGGCTCCAAAAGCTAAAGACAGGAAATGAAAAAATACCCAACTCAGACGCTATGGAGGGTTCCTTGCGCCCACCTCAGCGGCCTGGACAACATGTTCCAAAAGGGGGATGTTTTAGATGCGGTAAAAGGGGACACTTTGCAAAAGATTGCCATGAAAACCAAAATAAAAATCCAGAAGCAAAAATTCCAGGCCTTTGCCCAAGGTGTAAAAGAGGAAGGCACTGGGCAAACGAATGTAAATCTAAAACTGACAGTCAAGGAAATCCTTTATCCCCTAGGCAGGGAAATGGGATGAGGGGCCAGCCTCAGGCCCCGAAACAAGCATATGGGGCAGTCAGCTTTGTTCCAGCCAGCAACAGCAATCCATTTCAAAACTTAGTAGAGCAACCCCAGGAAGTGCAGGGCTGGACCTCAGTTCCACCTCCCACACAGTACTAACACCTGAAATGGGACCACAGACCTTAAATACTGGAATATATGGACCTTTACCACCTAACACTCTTGGGCTGCTTTTGGGAAGAAGTAGTGTCACCATGAGAGGCTTACAAGTCCTCCCTGGAGTTATCGATAATGATTATGAAGGAGAAATTAAAATTATGGCCAGAGCTATTGATAGTATTATTACTGTCCCTCAAGGAGTTAGAATAGCTCAGTTAATCCTGCTACCTTTGGTCAAAACAAATAATAATATTCAACACTCTAATAGAAATATAAAAGGTTTCGGATCATCAGACATATATTGGGTGCAACCAATTACAAATCAAAAACCCTCTCTAACCTTATGGTTAGACGGGAAGGCATTCACTGGACTAATAGACACAGGGGCTGATGTAACTATCATTAAACAGGAAGATTGGCCCTCTCATTGGTCTACTACAGAGACTTTAACTCACTTGAGAGGAATTGGACAAAGCAGTAATCCTAAACAAAGTTCTAAGTACCTAACATGGACAGATAAAGAAAACAATTCAGGCCTTATTAAGCCATTTGTCATCCCTTACCTACCTGTTAACCTTTGGGGGCGAGATCTGCTCTCTCAAATGAAAATTATAATGTGTAGTCCAAATGATATAGTTACTGCACAAATGTTAACTCAAGGATACACCCCTGGCAAAGGTCTTGGAAAAGGAGAAAACGGTATTCCACAGCCTATACTGGTTTCAGGACAACTTGATAAAAAGGGGTTTGGAAATTTTTAGCTCAGGCCACTGACATACCTGCACCCCAAAGGTGCGCTGACCCCATTACTTGGAAGTCAGATGAGCCCGTTTGGGTTGATCAGTGGCCTTTACTCAATGATAAACTAAGTGCTGCCCGACAGTTAGTGCAGGAACAACTGATAGCAGGACATATTGTGGAAAGTAATTCTCCTTGGAATACACCTATTTTTGTTATTAAAAAGAAGTCTGGCAAATGGAGACTCTTGCAAGATTTAAGGGCGGTAAATATCACTATGATCCTTATGGGTGCCTTACAACCAGGATTGCCTTCACCAGTTGCGATTCCTCAAAAATATTTTAAAATCATTATTGACCTTAAAGACTGCTTTTTTACAATTCCCCTTCACCCTGCTGACCAAAAAAGATTTGCCTTTAGTCTTCCATCTACAAATTTTAAACAACCAATGAAGCGCTATCAATGGAAAGTCTTACCTCAGGGTATGGCCAATAGTCCTACCTTGTGTCAAAAATATGTAGCTGCTGCTATAGAGCCAGTCAGAAAAACATGGACACAAATGTATATTATACATTATATGGATGATATTTTAATAGCAGGGGAAATTGGCGAACAAGTCTTACAGTGCTTTGCCCAACTCAAACAAGAGTTAACAGCAGTCGGACTACAAATAGCCCCAGAAAAGGTACAATTACAAGATCCATACACCTATCTTGGTTTTCAAATTAATGGACCTAAAATCATTAATCAAAAGGCTGTTATACGTCGTGATCATTTAAAAACTTTAAATGATTTCCAAAAATTACTGGGAGACATAAATTGGCTTCGGCCATACTTAAAACTCACTACAGGAGAGTTAAAACCTCTTTTCGATATATTAAAAGGAGACTCTAATCCAAAATCCCCCAGGTCCATTACTAAAGAAGCATTAATAGCACTCCAACAGGTGGAATATGCCATTGCAACACAATTTGTTACCAGTATTGATTATTCTCAGCCATTAATATTCATTATTTTTAACACAACAATAACCCCTACTGGCTTATTCTGGCAGAGCAATCCCATTATGTGGGTACACCTGCCCTCCTCCCCTAAAAAGGTTTTGTTGCCTTATTATGATGCCATAGCTGATCTAATTATCTTGGGAAGAGAAAACAGTAGAAAGTACTTTGGAATAGAACCCTCTGCCATTATACAGCCCTACACTCAATCACACATCCATTGGCTGTTACAAAATACGGAAGCCTGGCCAATTGCTTGCGCTTCTTACACTGGCACCATTGACAACCATTACCCACCTAACAAACTCATTCAATTTTGCAAACTTCATGCATTTGTGTTTCCCCATATTACCAGTAAAGAACCCCTCAATGACGCATTACTAATTTTCACTGATGGATCTTCCACAGGACTTGCCGCTTACACCTACAATAATGTAGTCGTTAAATTCCAGACCACTTATACATCAGCTCAGCTAGTCGAATTGCAAGCTATAATTGCAGCATTATCAGCTTTTCCTTGTCAGCCACTTAACATTTGCACAGACAGTGCCTACCTGGCTCATTCAATACCCCTCTTAGAGACCGTGCCTCAAATTAAACATATTTCAGACACAGCTAACTTATTTTTACAATGTCAACAACTTATTCAAAAAAGGACTACTCCCTTTTTTCTTGGGCATATCAGAGCACATTCAGGATTACCGGGACCTTTAACACGAGGTAACGCAACAGCCGACATGGCAACAAAAACCATAGCCACAGTCACTACAGACAATTTACAACAAGCGCAAAAAGCACATGCCTTACATCATTTAAACGCCCAAACCTTAAGACTCATGTTTAAACTTACTAGAGAACAAGCTCGACAAATAGTTAAACAATGCGCCAACTGCATAACGTATTTACCTGTTCCTCATTTAGGAATTAACCCCCGAGGACTCATCCCCAACGAAATTTGGCAAATGGACGTTACTCACCACTTAGAATTTGGTCAACTAAAATATATCCATGTATGCATAGACACCTATAGTGGATTCATTAGTGCAACTCTCCAAACAGGAGAGGCCACCAAACATGTCGTAGCTCATTTATTACACTGCTTTTCTATTTTAGGAATACCCAAACAAATTAAAACAGATAATGGCCCTGGTTATATAGCCAAAACCTTTTTACAATTCTGCAATACCCTACAAATTAAACATACCACAGGCATTCCCTACAATCCCCAAGGACAAGGTATAGTAGAAAGAGCCCATCTGTCATTAAAAACTGTTATCACAAAATTAAAAGGGGGGAGCTGGTACCCCGTGAAGGGTACCCCCAGAAACATACTCAATCATGCCCTGTTTATCCTTAATTTTTTAAATTTGGACAGTCATGGAAAATCTGCTGCCGACCGTTTCTGGCATCCTGAATCTCAAAAACAGTTTGCAATGGTAAAATGGAAAGATCCACTTGATAATTCATGGCATGGCCCCGATCCAGTTTTAATTTGGGGAAGAGGCTCAGTATGCATCTTCTCACAAAAGAATGATGCAGCCAGATGGCTGCCTGAAAGATTGGTAAGACAAATAAATCATAACCATTGTCAGTCCAGGGAAGATAAATCTCCCTGAGAAGTTTCTTCCTTTTTGTTTTTCAGGAAATGAAGTCTAACATGAGATTCCTTTGGAGAATAATCGCTCTATATAACATAGTGACAGTCTATGCAGGTTTTGGTGACCCTCGTAAAGCAAGAGGATTACTACGAAAACAATACGGCCAGCCTTGTGACTGCAGAGGGGGACAAATATCTGAACCTCCGTCAGACAGAATCACCCAGGTGACTTGCTCGGGCAAGACAGCGTACTTAATGCCAGACCAGTCGTGGAAATGTAAGTCTACCCCAAGAGACACCTCGCCTAATGGACCGCTCCTAGAATGCCCTTGTAGCTCTTTCCAATCTTCTGTACATAGTTCCTGTTATACTTCCTATCAACAATGCAAATCAGGCAATAAAACATACTATACGGCCACGTTACTAAAAACACAAACTGGAAGTACCAATGACGTACAAGTATTAGGAACCACTAATAAACTTGTACAATCTTCTTGTAACGGCCAAAAAGGAAAGCCTGTTTGTTGGAGCACTACTGCTCCCATCCATATTTCTGATGGAGGAGGCCCATTAGATATTGCAAGAATTAAAACCGTCCAAAAAAAATTAGAAAAGATTCATAAAGCTCTATATCCTGAACTTCAATATCACCCCTTAGCCCTGCCTGAGATTAGAGATAATTTTAGGCTCGATGCTCAAACTTTTGATATCCTCAATGCTACTTACAATTTACTTCAAATGTCCAATACAAGCCTAGCCCACGATTGTTGGCTTTGTCTTAAAATGGGCCCCCCTATTCCTCTAGCTATACCTAACTTTTTGTTGTCCTATGTCAATTACTCAAATGAATCCTTGGTAAATAATTCCTGTCCTATTATCTCTCCCCTCTTAGTTCAACCGATGACGTTTTCTAATTCCTTTTGCCTCTTTTCACCATCATATAATAGCACTAAAGAAATTGATCTAGGCTATGTTGTGTTTGACAACTGTACCTCCATAATCCATGCCACCGACCCTTTGTGTGCTGTAAATGGCTCGGTCTTCGTCTGTGGAAACAACATGGCATATACTTATCTACCTACAAATTGGACAGGGCTTTGTGTTCTGGCCACTCTTCTCCCCGACATTGATATCATTCCTGGAGATGAACCTATCCCCATCCCTGCTATTGAACATTTTATTTATAGACCGAAACGAGCCATACAATTTATTCCCTTATTGGCTGGACTAGGAATCACCACTGCTTTTACAACAGGAGCCACAGGCCTAGGGGTCTCACTAACCCAATATACTAAATTATCCAACCAATTAATTTCAGATGTACAGACCTTATCCAGTACTATACAAGATTTACAAGACCAAGTAGACTCATTAGCTGAAGTAGTTCTCCAAAATAGAAGAGGTCTAGATTTATTAACAGCAGAACAGGGAGGGATCTGTTTGGCTTTACAGGAAAAGTGCTGTTTTTACGCCAACAAATCCGGAATTGTCAGAGATAAGATAAAGACTTTACAAGAAGAACTAGAAAAGCGCAGAAAGGGCCTAGCCGCCAATCCATTGTGGACGGGACTCGATGGACTTCTCCCCTATCTCCTGCCATTTCTTGGTCCTTTACTTACTCTTCTACTCTTCCTCACTCTCGGGCCTATAATCCTTAATAAGCTTATGGCATTCGTCAGACAACAAATCGAGGCCTTCCAGGCCAAACCTATACAGGTCCATTATCATCGCCTTGAGATGACTGAAAATGGTGAGTCTTATTTACCTCAATAAGACCACCTCCCCTGTGTGCTGAACTGGACAGTCAATGACGGGTAAGAGGACACTATCTCCACCGGAGCCTAAGACAGGAGGGCCGCCTTTGCTGCTGCCTTATCCCATGACTGGCCTAGAAGGTGGGGATGAGTTGACCCAACCTAAGACAGGCGCAGTTCCCGGGGGGTCGTTCTCTTGTCATAAAACAATAAAAAGGGGGACCTGTCCGGAGCTGCGCGCCCCAGCCATAGCGAGTAATTATTGACGATTAGATGCCTGAGCTCTATTCATTTCCACCTCTCACCTCCTTCCCAGATTTGTCTTTTCCCTGTATTAAATACCTCACACAAGATGGCGCTCTTCCTGCTTCTTCTTCACCCATCTTTCCCGCGCGCGCGCAAATTGGCAAATTGTTACTTCGTAGCAAAATGGTTACTTCCTAGCACAGGCGCAACATGACTACCCGTTGAAACCGAAACCTGCCTGGCCGCGCCCTCTGAAATGAGATCATTTCTGCCTTGGCCCAACCCCTTCCTCTCCAAGTGTATATAAGGCACTGCATTACTGCCATTAAACGAGACTTGATCAGAGCACTGTCTTGTCTCCATTTCTCGTGTCTCTTGTTCCCCAAATTCCCACTCCCTCCTCCAGGGCCTGCTTCGACAATCCCGCGGGCCGGGATAAGTGGGCCTTTAGTCTCATCCCCAGTCCTACTATACATTTCTTTGTAGATTAATGATTACTAGAAGGTCAGATCTACGTGGGTAGCAACTTTGTTTCACAACTGCTGTAATCCTAGCACTTAGAACAGTGTCTGATAGATATTAGGTATTGATTATTATTATTGTTATTATTATTATTTTGAAATGGAATCTTGCGCTTTCACCCAGGTGGAGTGCAGTGACGTGATCTCAACTCACTGCAACCTCCACCTCCCAGGTTCAAATGATTATCCTGCCTCAGCCAGCTGAGTAGCTGGGATTACAGACGTGCACCAACATGCCTGGCTAATATTTGTATTTTTAGTAGAGATGGGCTTTCACCATGTTGGCCTGGCTGCTCTGGAACTCCTGACCTCCAGTGATTCGCCCTCCTCGGACTCTCAAAGTGCTGAGATTACAGGTGTGAGCCAGTACGTCCAGCTATTTAGTAATTTTTGAGTGAAGGAGTAAATGAATGAATTCTCTTTCAGAAAAAGAAGTGTACATAGCATAATGAACATAAATAGAATAGGATTTGGAGTGAGGCAGAAATTGATTTCAATACCAGTTCCACCACTTATCAGTTACGTGATCTCATGTAAGATTTTTAACATCTATGGACCTCAATTTGCTCATTCATAAAATGGGTATAATAATGGGAACCCTGCAAACTTGTGGAGAGGCTTAACTGTTGGGCATGTAAATTCCTGGTACTTTTGTTTGTTTGTTTGTTTGTTGGAAATAGTACGTACTTAAGCAATTGCAGCTATTGCTAATGACATTGTTTCTAACCTCAAGATGGGTGATAATTCATGAATGTCTGGTTTCTCAGAAGACAGTGGTGTATTTTGGTCTCTAGACTCATTGTTGCAGCGCTAAAAATGCTTGGTGTCTGACAGTATGGAAGACTTGGTTTCCCCAATATTGCTGAGCTATTTTCCAATGGTTATTTTTTCTTGGGTATTGCCTTTTCCCCTTGAAATAGGTGCATTCTGGTTTCTGGGCCTATAGAGAAAAGATACACTGCATATTCATAAAATGAAGGTAGGTTTCTGCTATGAATATTTGAATCTTCAACTTGGAAAACAAATTTCAATGATATCATAGTTAAATTCCTCTTAAAACTTAGATATTCACAATTTTCTTAGTGAATTTTTGGGAATTGAGTAAAATCCTCTAGCCAGTCTTCAGGGATACTGTGGATGACTTAATCACAGGCAGGAGGACTGACTGCAGCCAGAAAGAAATAAGACATATTACATAAGCTCTACAATTTGCTCAACCCCATTACTTCACAGCCACTGCTGCCACAGACAAGTCTTTGCCAGGGATTATATTGTATAGTGTCTAATTCCAGGGTTGGGAAATGGAGTTGCATTGATAATTAGAGAATTGGCTTGGTACATAGCCTAGTGAAAATGAATGTAACTTCATGTTGGATTCTGCTGACATGCTCTTTTCTTCTCAGCTTCTGAACACCATCACCTCTGCCCCTCCTGGCTCCTGGCTCTCCTGCATGCTATCATCTCCCAGCACATGATATCAAAGAACCTGCAGGAATCAGTCTTCCAGATAGACATGAGATAAAGATTCTGACATAACTGCTCAGGGGATTGGCTTCAAGGCATTAAATTTGCACAGAAAAAAAAAAAAAAAAGGAAAATCAGATTTTAACAACTGCAGTACCAGAGGAGGTATGGGTTACTGGGGGATAGATGTTCTCAATCTTCTTTTTTAAAACAGTATTATGCATTATCTCTAATGCTGAGTGGCAAAGGTGAAATCCATGCAATAACTTGAGGACTTGACAAGTGAATCATGCTTGCTGATCTTCTGTTTTATATGATGCATTATATAGGGTTTGCACTCATTAAATACTTTCCCTGAACAATGGCCCTCATGTCTTTTTTTTCTCTGACTTTGAGTTATCAGCCATGATACCCAAGGAGTCTTCAGCTGGTTAACAAGATGCATTATCTTGCTGGCCATCAAAAGATTGAAGCAGAGAATGTGGGAAGCAGCCAGGCTGGGTGGGGGAAGAAACGCTACTCTCTATTTCTCAGCCACTGTGCTCCTCTCATTCCTCTTCTGGGACTGCTCCTTTTTTTTTTTTCTAGCAGTGGAATCAAAGTGACCGAGCGCCTCTTCCTGAATATTGTGGCAAAACCAGCTCTGTAAACCAGGGTGGTGGAATATTCCTTACTTTGTTGCCAAAGTGAAATAAAGTGCTAAAGCCCCAAACCTGAAACATGAAGCAGGAATAGACCTTAAGTGTAGCCACAAAAATCCTCACATCTTTCTCTTTATTTATTTATTTTTATTTTTTGAGTGATCTAAATGAAGATCCAATGCAACAGCCATCTCTATACAGTATTTTTCTAAGGACACGGGGTTTATTTAAATAAAGGCAACTTAAAAATCTGGATTCCAAATTTCACTGTGTTTTCACTGTGTCTTCAGAGGACTGAAGACATTTTAAAGACAGTTACTCAGTTTGAGTGGAAACTCAATTTAGTTCTTAATGTTCATTGTGCTTCCTATTGTCTTCTTCCCATACTTTAAATTGAAATGAATCAAAACAAGGGGATCAGACATAAATATTATAACAAAATCAGTGTGCTGATTTGATCAGATATGCATAAAATATACTTAGTATCAAAAATATTTTTTAAAATGTGCAGACTGTGATGAGGCAATATCAGTGTAATGAATATGGGTTGGATTTCAACTTCGTGCAAGCACTTGCATACATTATTTCATTTAGTACCCAAAACAACTCTGGGAGATAAAAATAGTAAAATAGAACATGTGGGTACTTATTTCACCAAGTTTTTGAAATGCTTAAATAAGATAGTTAACTACATGGATGGATGGCAAAATTCTTGTGCATAATATAATTGATGCTTAATAACAATAATGTATTCCCTTTTGAACTCTACAGGAAAGGTTCCAGGACCCACTTATGAGGAAATAAGGCTTTTAGGACCCCAGATTTCTCTGACCCTGTCATAAAAATATTTTTCCAACTCACAGAAAGCAGATGGGGTAAATAGAATAGTTAGGCAATGAAGACCTGCATATTTCTCTTCAGGATCAATGATACATCTGAAACGAGAGAAAAAGGCGTGTCTACAAATTCCCTTTTAAACATCACTTTTAGCTTTGGATTCAGACTTACTCATTTTTTATGTGTCCCTTAATGATGTTAAGAGTGACCTGAGGTATGTATGAAAATATTCTCAGCAGCGTTATTCATAATGACCTAACTTAGAAAAAAGCAGCAACAAATATTCATCAACGTGAAGGGGTATGCTTTAATATTTCATATAAGGAAATGTTTGTTCTACGCCGATGAAAATGAATGAATGTCTGCTAACCATTCATTACACAAGTATGTGAAGGAATCACAAAAATATGATAATAAGCAAAAAAACCCACAAACCAAAGATGCAGACTTCTGTATCATATTTCTGTATAATTATACAGAATTATGTATAATTCCATTTGCATAAGAGTCAAAAATAGACAACACCATACTATATTATTAAATATTCAAACATAAATATTAAAACTATCATGGAAAACAAGATGATTACCATCAAAGTCAGGTCAGGGTTCCTCCAGGATAAGGATGATAATTTAGATGAAGAACGGTTGTTAAGTACTTTTAGGGTGCAAGCAATGTTCTCTTTTTTGTCCTTGGAGGTGGTTTTAGAGATGTTTATTTTACAATAATTTATTAAACCATACATTTATATTTTCTGCACTTTTCTGTATGCAGATCATATTTTATATTTCACAATAAAAAAGATTTAAACAGAAATAGGAATTTGTACTGAGTAGTCATAATTCTTGCATGAAAGAACTAATGGAAGGAGTTGGAATATATGGCTCCCACTCAATCTTCTGCTCTCTCACCCCATTGGAATGGATGCCAGGTCAGGCCGGGACAGCTGTGCAGCAGTGGTGACCCCATGCTGTCTGCCTCATCACATAGCAAGTTGAGCTGGTCATGGGGCTTGGGCCTCTGGGGAAATGCCTGGACATTTCTTTCATGCAGAAGCCAGGAAAAGAGCTGGAAATGATTTGGATAATGTTTGACACTATATTTACGAGGTAATAAAAGGAAAGTGAAACATTTTAGCTGGTCTGTCTCTCAGGATTCTGCAATTCCTCTCTCACTTCAATAGAAAGAACAAAGCTACAACCGGATATAAAGAGAAAGCACTTTTATTTTTAGCCTGTCCCAAAACATCAGGTGAGTCTCACTCTTAAACCCAGGCTATTTCCATTTCATCATCAATAATAGTCACTTTGCAATAGTTGCTGAGATTGCTGTGAAGTCCTGCTCACCTGGAAAATTAAGTGTGTCTGCTCCCAATTTACCGAGCATAAGGGTTTGAGGGTGGATTAAGTTTGGAGTAAATCAGCTTGAGGGTGGCTGTCCAGGACAAAAGAAAGCTCTGCACTCAGAATGGGGAGTCAGGTGGAAGCAGCAAAGGAGGCCAGGGGGTAGAAGTCAGAGACCCACAAGCATGGGTTAGGAAGCTGCTCACCCTGGGAATGTAAGATTGTCTCAAAAGTTATGGCCTTAGGCTCCCAGTCTCAGGAAATACATGATATTGAGGTCCAGAATGAAGATTTGAGTGTGTGCAGAATATAAATGATTCCAGTGATACTTATTCTAAAAAGAGAAAAGTCCAGCAGTCAGCTTGAGTGTCTACACAATCTCCTGGGCCACTCTGGTCAGTCAATTCTCACAATCAGGGCTGATTCTTAATCACGTTGTATTATTTAGAGTCAGGCAGGTATGTCAAAAAAGACAGGAAGGAAACAAGGCGGGCTCTGGAGGGAGGTTTAATACTGAGTCAGAGAGGGCTGTGTTCACCCTGACAGGAGGCACCTGCAGCAGAATTCTGAGAAGGAAAATAAGATTGAAGAATTCAATTTTTCCTCATTTGCTTTTTATGTTTAGAGTTGCTTCTGACTTTTTATTAAAGAAGATATTTCCACTGACTAGTAAACTGACTTCGACATTTTGATGATCAATAGCTTATTTTGTTTGTTAAAGAGAAAATTGCAGAGCCACTTGCTCATTTTATTTTACTGAGCTCCTCACATCAATATAGAAAGATTGAGACTGCTGTATTTTACAATTATGTGTCTGCAGATGCTACAAAAATCTGACTAGCTGAAATGCAAATAATTACAACCTGAATATAGTTTAACAGGAGGTCATGAAAGGTAGTGCGATGTTAAACAATTTCGATAACTTGTTCATGTCAGCATTTCCTCATCCCTAAACTGGAGGTAACCACTTTTCTAAAATGGTTTTGAGAATAAAATGAGATCTTTAATATGTGTGTGTATGTGCGCAAGCATGTATGATGTATACGTATGCATACAGTCATGTGCCCCATGATATTTTGGTCACTGATGGACCACATATGACAGTGGTCCCACAAGATTATAATACCACATTTTTACTCTACCTTTTCTATGTTTACATACTTAAAAACCTACTCTTTTGTTACAATTGCCTATAGTATTCAATACAGTAACATGCTGTACAGTTTTGTAGTACTGGAGTAATGGGCTATGGCATACACAGTATATACATGGTTATTAGCTTAGGCGTACAGTAGGCTATACCATCTAGTTTTCTGTAAGTACACTACATGATGTTAGTACGATGACAAAATCACCTAATGATGCATTTCTCAGAACACAGTTCTATCATTAAGTGATGCATGATGGCATATGTATGTGTATATATAATATGACATATTATACTATGCTTATTAATAAAAGCTATACTTTTCCCCCCCCCCGCACTCCCCCAAAGGTTGGTATTCAATTAAAAACCTCACCTATCGGATTAAAAATAATATGAATTTTTATTTGAATATATTGGAACATGAGATCTATGGTTTATGATGTAGGAATGATTTTTAAATGAATATGTATGAAGATAATTCAAATATTCTTAATTCTTAATTTAAATATTCTTAATGTCCTTAACCAAGGCCTTTTAAGTAGATCATATGTTCTTTTTATAATTTGAAAAGGGAAACCACCCTTAATTTCGGTGGGCTGGGGAATATCAGGTCAGTTGCACTGAGCAGGTCACAGCTCCTTCTGTAAGTTACTTTTTCTTTTGATCAATTGAAATAAGTACATAGTTTAGAGCACAACTGTCCTGTGGACTTGTACCTGAAGCTTACAGCAGCAACCTGTTCTGTCCCACCTATCCCAGCACCTGAAGGCTGCTGTGATGGACTCATTGTTAATTCTTCTGGATGTTACTCTATATCTCTAAATATCGTGCTTAGATGGTATTTCTTGATATTACTAATTATTCATTTTGTTTAAGCATCAGTTACTAAATTTTTCCTCTGTTCATTCCAGTCACACACAGGCAAACAGCGTGTCACCCTGTCTAATACAGATATTGTAATTTTGATTATATCAGTGATTCTCAAATTTAGCATGTATCAGAATCATCTTGAGAGCTTGTTTAAATACAAGTTTCTGGCTACTCCCTCTTTTGACTAAAAAAGGTGAATCTAGAAAATCAGCATTTCAACCACACTTTCAGGACATGTCGATGACGCTGCTTGGATGGTCTAGGGACCATACTTTGTGAATCACTGGACGAGATAAACATTTTATCTTCACATTGTAAATGTACTTGATAGCTGAGACGCGTAGTATGTCATAGTTGCTTTCTCTTTCTTATCAACCCCCAAATTAATAATTGTCCTTTCCCATTTGATTGGTTTTATATTCTTGTTATTAATTTGTAAATGAAATCTCTTTAATCTCTTTTAATGGTGTAACTCTTCTCTCAATGTGTTCAAAGTCATCAGGTATTTTTCTATATCGTCTTTTTTTTTTTTTTTTTTTTTTTTTGGGGAGACAGAACCTCACTCTGTCACCCAGGCTGGAGTACAGTGGCATGATATTGGCTCACTGCAACCTCTGCCTGCCGGGTTCAAGCCATTGTCCTGCCTCAGCCTGTCAAGGAGGTGGGATTACAGGTGTGCACCACCACTCCTGGCTAATTTTTGTATTTTCACTAGAGACAAGGTTTCGCCATGTTGGCCAGGCTGGTCTTGAACTCCTGACCTCAGGTAATCCACCTGTCTCGGCCTCCCAAAATGCTGGGATTACAGGCATGAGCCACCACGCCCCAATCCGTCAGCTATTTTACAATATTATCTTTTTAACAAATAAAGATCCCCAGAGTTTTTTGACCTGTTCTTTCTACCACACACTGCTGCCACATTGGTATCTCTGTCTACCCTAATCCTGGTGATTCTCTGGGCTTCTCCTTTGTGTCATACATCCTACTCTCTAGTTCTTGTTTCTTTTAAATTTTTGTCTGATACGTGATTGTCTGAGAATGTCTTTTTTTTCCCCCTTACTCTCATACCTGATCGAATGTTTGGCTGAATACAATTCTGTATCTGAACAAATCTCTTTTTGAAAGCATTGGCCCATGATCTTCTGACTCCCAGTGTTGCTACTGGGTAATCTGACACCATCTGGTTCTTGATTCTTTGTATGAAACCAGTTTTCTCTGGGAAGATTTTAGAATATTTTCTTAGTCTGTAGTGCTCTGTAACTCTACAATGATGCCACTGCTTATCTGTTGTGTAGTGCATGAAATAAGCCCTTCCAATCTAAAAACTTGAGAGATTCCCTCAAGTATATCCCATGGGTGATTTTCTACTTACCACTTTCTGTGTCCTCTCTTTCTGTGACTCTTCTATTTGTATCTTGGACATTCTGCAAAGGTTACTGAATTTTCTTATCTTTTCTCTCCATTTTTCCAATTTTCTATATTTTAGTTCTGTTTTCTGGGAGATTTCTTCAAGTTTACATTTTTAAATTTTAATTCTTAACATCTCTTGTTATTCTTTTAGTAGTCTTTTTGGATGTTGCTTGTTTTTACTTTATGGATGTAACATATTTTATTTTGGGAGGGCTATTAATATAGATTTTAAATTTGTTTTCCCCATACTCTCTCTGTGTCCATCCTATTGCTTTTTCTCAGTTTGTTTCAGTTTGTGTCTTTTATAGTAAATTTTTTTCTCAAGTATGTGGTAATTGTTGACTGTAAATTCCTATTCAGGAGTGGGTCATGAATGAACCAACTGGATGCCATGTACCCATAGGTGGAGTTATTTGTCTGTCACTGCCCAGGACCCCAGAGCTCTGTCTTCCTCTCTCTCTGGAGTGATGAGATAAGTCATGTGGTAGAAAGACGATGGACTTTGTATCCAAAGATTTCTATATGATGTCCTGAATCTCCCGCTAAGAAGCTGTATGAAGTTAAGCAGACATGTTATTCCCTTGGTGTCAATTTGAATACCTAGAACAGTGCTTGTCACTTATTAGTCATGTGATAGATAATTGTTGAATAAGAAAATATCCTCAGCCGGGCACAGTGGCTCATGTCTGTAATCTCAGCAGTTTGGAAGGCTAAGGCAGGAGGATTACTTGAGGTCAAGAGTTGGAAACCAGCCTAGGCAATACAGTTAGCCTCCATCTCTAGGGAAAAAAAATTAATTAGCTGGGCATGGTGCCATGTGTCAGTAGTCCCAGCTACTTAGGAGATTGAGGTGGGAGGATTGCTTAAGCCCAGGAATTTGAGTTTGTAGTAAGCTATGATCATGCCACTGCACTCCAGCCTGGGTGATAGAGCAAGACCCTTTCTCTGAAAATACATACGTATGTATATCCTTATCCAAGAAAAATAGATCATAATACTTACCTTCTCATTTTCATTTTGTGGAGTCATTTACATAAAATAATATTTCAAAGTCCCTTTATATTGTAAAATCCTACTTGAATTTCAGAGATTGTTATTAAAGAAGCACTAGCATGTATTGAATGGATGCAGCATTGTAGGACAGGCACTGTACTAGTCAATTTCATGATATGGCATATTCTTCCCATTACATGTACAACTATGGATGCCATGTGTCTGTGATAGCAAAAGTGTCCTTGAAATACATGAAAAGCTCTCATGTAGAAGAGCAGGTGTGATTTAACGGAGTGTAGCCAGGTAGAGGGTATGTGGTGGTGATGTATATAGGATGAAATAGGTGATACATATTTCAGTTTTCTATCAGGAGAGATTTTTGGTCAACTAGAGCTTTCAAAGAGATGATCTGCTTTAATAGCTGGTAGGCTTCCTGTCCTTGAACATTTTAAAGCAGAATTTTCCAGACATGTTGCAAAGAAAATTGCCTGATAGGGATATATTATGACATTAGACTAGATGATCTCTAAAATCCTTTCTGTCTTTAATATCATAGTTAGTATAGAATTATAGATCTTAAAGCTACAATCATCATTCCAAACGCTAGAAAATGGACACAGATGTTCTCAAATTTACCTGGGATGTTTTATAAACATTTTTGGAAGTGAATCAAGAGAGGAAAAATAATTCCCATTACATCTAAATCCAGGGAGCTGATTCTGTCTCTAGACAAAGGAAGTTGATGACTGCTTTGAAATGTCAAAGTCCTCCCTCCTGGACAGTACTCTTTCAATGAGACCAGTTCTTCATTTAATATTTTCTTGAATAAATGACAGGCACTTGGGGAGTGTGGACAAGAAGGATGGTGTGCTTCCAGTAAAGAGCAAGGTTTCTTCCTTGAACGGGCTCACTGCCTAGAAGACAGGTTGATTTGCATTTTATCTGCAGTGCATCACTCATTTATGTGCAATGCTGTAGCACTGCCAGCCTCTGCCTGGATACAAGCTTGTCCTTTAGGAGGGCTGCATTCATTTGTAACCATCCAGTGCTGTTTAGTTGACAAGGCAGCATTTTCTTCCTCTTTTACCAACACCCCATGAAAAGAAACTTTACGATGAGGTCTTCTTTCGCCTTTTGAGGTTACATAAGGTGGGAGCTAAAATGAGGAAATAACACTATATTTTTGTTTGAGCAAGAATTTGAAGGATAAAATATGCAAGAAATAAAAAGCAGAACCTTTAAAGATGGAGTTATAATTGCAGGAGGTGCAATTTCAGTAAAATAAGAGCAACTTTTCTCTTCAATTCTGGTTGAAGTCCAGGTAGAATAGGTGGATTTTTAAAAAAGCTAAAGTGTTCTGAAGGCTTGGCAGTGTTATTTTCTGATTAACCCATTCTGATACCAGGTAGATTAGGTATTTCAATAAAGTTATCTAATGTTTTAAAATTAAGCTTCCATTGATAACTTTGGCTCAGGTCTGAGGTAAAGTAGGAGAGTCCAGGTGGCTGCAGGTGACTGATGAGTAGTGAATAGCAGCAGAATTTCCTAAAAGCAATGAAGTCTGCCCATCACTGGAGATTCCCTAAAGTCCTCAGTCCTCATCTAGCATCTACCTCAATGTTTTCATCCAATCCCACATTTTAAATTATAAATCTAATGACTCCCAAACCTCTATCCCATGTCCAATATTTGCTTTGAATTTCAGAAACATACTTCAACTGCGTAATGGATGTTTACATATGAATATATCATTTGATCTAAAACTAAGCATCTATTTTTGGGAATAGGGAACAGATTTGAAATTCTTCCTCTTTACTTCACCTCCATTGGAGTTTCTCATATATGAGCTGAAGATATTTATGCATGCCAGGTGAGAATCCAAATAGCAAGGATAATACTGCTTTGTTATAGATTGGCAATTACCTGACATAGCCTTAACATAACTCTTAATATAACCACTTCATCCAGAGAAACCCAGTGGAATGTTCTACATTTGTTCTGAACCTAAAATGGCTAAATCTTCATATTAGATCCTTTGCCAATTACCCAGGCTGCTACCCTGAAGAAGAGTGGGTACCTGCCCCTAGCGATTACATCCTGCTCATGTTTGTGTTTCAGATACCATGAGCACAGGAGTGGAGGAAGATGCCATGGGGTTATGAACTTGACTTTGCATGTGCTTCTTCCAACCTTTGGATGCCTTTCCTCCATTGCCTACTGAATTTCTACTCATTCGTCTAGATTAAGCTTAAATGTTATCTTCTCTGTGAAGATTTCCTGATATAACCAAGCTTTGCTTACCCAGTGTGTTCCATAATATGCTGCCTTTGAGCCTGTGGCCCTCGGACAACTTCTTCATTCTCCCTGACTCTTCTCTGCATGGTGGGAACTGACTCCTCCAGGCTCCTGTGTCAGCTGACCTAGGGCTGGTATCGGCCAATGAGTGACTCTGGCAGAAAATGGGGGTGGGAGAGCAGAAACCAGGGTCTTGTCCTCCTTCCCTGCGTTGAGTGATTTTTCAAGAAGTAACTCTGACCACTGTGAAATTCTAGCTCCCGGTAGATATGCTTACTCTGGTTCCAGCTCCAGCTCCATGTGCTTGCTCTGGTTCAGACTCCAGCTCTGGTAACACCGCTGAATTCGTTTCCTAGGACCGCAGCAACAGATTACTGCAAATTTACTGACTTAATGTAAATGTATTCTCCCCTAGCTCTGGAGGCCAGAAGAGTCAAGGTGTCAGCAGGGCACTCCCTCCGACCATTCTAGGGGAGACTTCCGTCTTACCTCTTCAACTTCTGATGGACCCAGACTTTGTTTGGCTCATGGCACCACCACTCCAATCTCTACCCCTGTCTTCACATGGCCTTCTCCTCTTCTCTGTCTATGTCTTCTCTTTTGTCTCTTATAAGGATCATTGTCTTTGGATTTAGGGTCCCCCTGAGTAATCTAGAATGATCTCATCTCAAAATCAATCTTTCTGTTTCTTGCTTGCTTGCTTTCTAGCTTTCTTGCTTTCTTCTTTTTTCTGTGACAGGGTCTGACTCTGCTGCGTGGGCTGGTGTGCAGTAGCATAATCACAGCACACTGGAGTCTGGACCTCCTGGGCTCAGGTGATCCTCCCAAGTAGCTGGGACTACAGGCAATTATAATGACCTGGTTTATACTTTTGGAGCTAGACAGATCTGGGTTTGAATCCAGGTTCTATTTATTTATTAACTGTACATCAACATGAGAAATTCATTATTCTCTTGTAACTTCTCTTGCGCTACCATGCCTGGTGAATTTTTTGTATTTTTAGTAGAGATGGGGTTTTTCTGTGTTGCCCATGCTAGTTTTGAACTCCTGGGCTCAGGTGATCGATCCAGCCACCATGTCCTCCTAAAGTACTGGGATTACAGGCATGAGCCACCATGCCCAGCCTCAAAATCTTTAATTTAATGACAATTTAATTATACCTGCAAAGAACTTTATTTCAAAATAAGGTAATATTCACTGGATCCAGGTATTAAGATATGAATATATATATATGTATATATATACACACACACACGCATATATATGTGTGTGTGTATGTGTGTGTGTGTGTGTGTATTTTTTGTTGTTGTTGTTTTTGAGATGGAGTTTCGCTCTTATTGCCCAGTCTGGACTGCAATGACGTTATCTCAGCTCACCGCGACCCCTGCCTCCTGGCTTCAAGTGATTCTCCTGCCTCAGCCTCCCCAGTAGCTGTGATGACAGGCGTATGCCACCATGCCAAGCTAATTCTGTGTTTTTAGTAGAGATGGGGTTTCTCTTTGTTGGTCCGACTAGTCTGGAACTCCTGACCTCAGGTGGTCCGCCCGCCTCAGCCTCCCAAACGTGAATATATATTTTTAGGGACCACCATTTAACATACAACAACCACCTCTCTCTTTGTTTCTCCAGTCTTGAAGTGGTAGAGGCTATCTGCAGTGAATAATTCCGGGCCACCTCACTATCCATCATTTAACTTCACATATCCTCATCTTCTGAGTAATCAACTATTTGCATTACATTTTCTCTGTTATGAATACTTGAGATGGCTATACTGACATCCTGAAATATCCGTAGGGTAATTTTCATATGCTTCTATTAGACAATCTTCATACAATGTATTGTCGTGATTTGTTGACATGTGTACATCCCCCAGCATGCTATATAACCTTTTTACTTTTTTTTTCTTTTTATCCCCAATATTTAGTACAGTGCTTAGCTTGGAAAGTGTATAATGAATAATGAATTATGAGTGCTGATCTGAAAATAAATGAGGGTACAATGCTTAATAGATTTGAAATTTGGGATGAATGTATAAAGTATCTATGGAACTATTGAAAGAAAAGTATTTGTGCCCTTCTACAAAACAGCAACTCTTGAAGAGAAAAATATTTGTGTGGGCTGGGGGATATGGGCTTTTATGAGCCCAATATGGATAAACAACTCAAGACAGAGTGAGTGCAGCAGAATTTAAAAAATATTTTTAATGCCATCTTATTTCTCAGTGTTTCACTCAAAACAATACTTAACATTCTTTTAGTGACCACCCTGAGTAATTATTTTATATGAAATATCTTCCAAACCTTCCCTCTTGTTACCCATAGTCAACCTTTCTAATAAATAACCTGCTAATTAGCACTAAGCATTTTTAGTTGATAATGAGTATTTTTTATGTGTATGTACCATTATTCAATACGCAATCTGTTGTACACAGTGTTGTCTGGGCAATCTTCTTGAATTAAGGTTCTTCATGCTCTGCTCTTCTTGTGAAAAGTTCCCAGCGACTTCCAATTTTTTTTTTTTTTTTAACCAGAAAGGTACAAATTTCTTGACTGGTTCTTAAATTTCTCCTTTCTAGTTGTGCACTGTCTTACTCAGCCTGGGCTGCTATAACAAAATAGCATAAACTGGGTGGTTTTGAGAACAAACGTCTATTTCTCACAGTTTTAGAGTTTGTTGGAAGTCTGAGATCAGTTTGTCAGCACGGTTGGGTTCGTGGTGAGGGTGGTGTTTCTGGTGTATAGACAACTGTCTTCTTGCTGTGTCATTACGTGGAGTAAAGAGAACTAGGTCTCTAGCCTCTTCTTATAAGAGCACTAATCCCATTCATGAAGGCTCTACCTTCATGACTTAATCATCTCCAAAGTCTTCATCTCCAATAATATCACTTGGGGATTAGAGTTTCAACACAGGAATGTTAGGGGAACACAAACATTCAGTCCAGTGCATGTACCCTTATTTTCTTCCCTACTGTGCTTACATGCAGTGTATTTTTGACAATCCATCAACATCCCCATAGTCTTTTGTGTAGATATCTTTTCACCTTAACCCTCTACTTATGAGAAATTTTGACACCAATTCTGCTTGTACAAATTTTCTGCATTTTATTTTTTTATTTTTTTATTTTTTTTAAATTTATTTATTATTATTAAACTTCAAGTTGTAGGGTACATGTGCACAACGTGCAGGTTTGCTACATATGTATACTTGTGCCATGTTGGTGTGCTGCACCCATCAACTCGTCATTTACATCAGGTATAACTCCCAATGCAATCCCTCCCCCCTCCCCCCTCCCCATGATAGGCCCCGGTGTGTGATGTTCCCCTTCCCGAGTCCAAGTGATCTCATTGTTCAGTTCCCGCCTATGAGTGAGAACATGCGGTATTTGGTTTTCTGTTCTTGTGATAGTTTGCTGAGAATGATGGTTTCCAGCTGCATCCATGTCCCTACAAAGGACACACACTCATCCTTTTTTATGGCCGCATAGTATTCCATGGTGTATATGTGCCACATTTTCTTAATCCAATCTGTCACTGATGGACATTTGGGTTGATTCCAAGTCTTTGCTATTGTGAATAGTGCTGCAATAAACATACGTGTGCATGTGTCTTTATAGCAGCATAATTTATAATCCTTTGGGTATATACCTAGTAATGGGATGGCTGGGTCATATGGTACATCTAGTTCTAGATCCTTGAGGAATCGCCATACTGTTTTCCATAATGGTTGAACTAGTTTACAATCCCACCAACAGTGTAAAAGTGTTCCTATTTCTCCACATCCTCTCCAGCACCTGTTGTTTCCTGACTTTTGAATGATCGCCATTCTAACTGGTGTGAGATGGTATCTCATTGTGGTTTTGATTTGCATTTCTCTGATGGCCAGTGATGATGAGCATTTTTTCATGTGTCTGTTGGCTGTATGAATGTCTTCTTTTGAGAAATGTCTGTTCATATCCTTTGCCCACTTTTGGATGGGGTTGTTTGTTTTTTTCTTGTAAATTTGTTTGAGTTCTTTGTAGGTTCTGGATATTAGCCCTTTGTCAGATGAGTAGATTGCAAAAATTTTCTCCCATTCTGTAGGTTGCCTGTTCACTCTGATGGTAGTTTCTTTTTTTTTTTTTTTTTTTTTTAAATTTATTTATTATTATTAAACTTCAAGTTGTAGGGTACATGTGCACAATGTGCAGGTTTGCTACATATGTATACTTGTGCCATGTTGGTGTGCTGCACCCATCAACTCGTCATTTACATCAGGTATAACTCCCAAAGCAATCCCTCCCCCCTCCCCCCTCCCCATGATAGGCCCCGGTGTGTGATGTTCCCCTTCCCGAGTCCAAGTGATCTTATTGTTCAGTTCCCACCTACGAGTGAGAACATGCGGTGTTTGGTTTTCTGTTCTTGTGATAGTTTGCTAAGAATGATGGTTTCCAGCTGCATCCATGTCCCTACAAAGGACACAAACTCATCCTTTTTTATGGCTGCATAGTATTCCATGGTGTATATGTGCCACATTTTCTTAATCCAATCTGTCACTGATGGACATTTGGGTTGATTCCAAGTCTTTGCTATTGTGAATAGTGCTGCAATAAACATACGTGTGCATGTGTCCTTATAGCAGCATAATTTATAATCCTTTGGGTATATACCCAGTAATGGGATGGCTGGGTCATATGGTACATCTAGTTCTAGATCCTTGAGGAATCGCCATACTGTTTTCCATAATGGTTGAACTAGTTTACACTCCCACCAACAGTGTAAAAGTGTTCCTATTTCTCCACATCCTCTCCAGCACCTGTTGTTTCCTGACTTTTGAATGATCGCCATTCTAACTGGTGTGAGATGGTATCTCATTGTGGTTTTGATTTGCATTTCTCTGATGGCCAGTGATGATGAGCATTTTTTCATGTGTCTGTTGGCTGTATGAATGTCTTCTTTTGAGAAATGTCTGTTCATATCCTTTGCCCACTTTTGGATGGGGTTGTTTGTTTTTTTCTTGTAAATTTGTTTGAGTTCTTTGTAGGTTCTGGATATTAGCCCTTTGTCAGATGAGTAGATTGCAAAAATTTTCTCCCATTCTGTAGGTTGCCTGCTCACTCTGATGGTAGTTTCTTTTGCTGTGCAGAAGCTCTTTAGTTTGATGAGATCCCATTTGTCAATTTTGGCTTTTGTTGCCGTTGCTTTTGGTGTTTTAGACATGAAGTCTTTGCCCATGACTATGTCCTGAATGGTACTACCTAGGTTTTCCTCTAGGATTTTTATGGTATTAGGTCTAACATTTAAGTCTCTAATCCATCTTGAATTAATTTTCGTATAAGGAGTAAGGAAAGGATCCAGTTTCAGCTTTCTACTTATGGCTAGCCAATTTTCCCAGCACCATTTATTAAATAGGGAATCCTTTCCCCATTTCTTTTTTCTCTCAGGTTTGTCAAAGATCAGATGGCTGTAGATGTGTGGTATTATTTCTGAGGACTCTGTTCTGTTCCATTGGTCTATATCTCTGTTTTGGTACCAGTACCATGCTGTTTTGGTTACTGTAGCCTTGTAGTATAGTTTGAAGTCAGGTAGCATGATGCCTCCAGCTTTGTTCTTTTGACTTAGGATTGTCTTGGAGATGCGGGCTCTTTTTTGGTTCCATATGAACTTTAAAGCAGTTTTTTCCAATTCTGTGAAGAAGCTCATTGGTAGCTTGATGGGGATGGCATTGAATCTATAAATTACCTTGGGCAGTATGGCCATTTTCACGATATTGATTCTTCCTATCCATGAGCATGGTATGTTCTTCCATTTGTTTGTGTCCTCTTTGATTTCACTGAGCAGTGGTTTGTAGTTCTCCTTGAAGAGGTCCTTTACATCCCTTGGAAGTTGGATTCCTAGGTATTTTATTCTCTTTGAAGCAATTGTGAATGGAAGTTCATTCCTGATTTGGCTCTCTGTTTGACTGTCACTGGTGTATAAGAATGCTTGTGATTTTTGCACATTAATTTTGTATCCTGAGACTTTGCTGAAGTTGCTGATCAGCTTAAGGAGATTTTGGGCTGAGACAATGGGGTTTTCTAAATATACAATCATGTCGTCTGCAAACAGGGACAATTTGACTTCTTCTTTTCCTAACTGAATCCCCTTGATTTCTTTCTCTTGCCTGATTGCCCTAGCCAGAACTTCCAACACTATGTTGAATAGGAGTGGTGAGAGAGGGCATCCCTGTCTTGTGCCAGTTTTCAAAGGGAATTTTTCCAGTTTTTGCCCATTCAGTATGATATTGGCTGTGGGTTTGTCATAAATAGCTCTTATGATTTTGAGGTACGTTCCATCAATACCGAATTTATTGAGCGTTTTTAGCATGAAGGGCTGTTGAATTTTGTCAAAAGCCTTTTCTGCATCTATTGAGATAATGATGTGGTTCTTGTCTTTGGTTCTGTTTATATGCTGGATTATGTTTATTGATTTGCGAATGTTGAACCAGCCTTGCATCCCAGGGATGAAGCCCACTTGATCATGGTGGATAAGCTTTTTGATGTGCTGCTGAATCCGGTTTGCCAGTATTTTATTGAGGATTTTTGCATCGATGTTCATGAGGGATATTGGTCTAAAATTCTCTTTTTTTGTTGTGTCTCTGCCAGGCTTTGGTATCAGGATGATGTTGGCCTCATAAAATGAGTTAGGGAGGATTCCCTCTTTTTCTATTGATTGGAATAGTTTCAGAAGGAATGGTACCAGCTCCTCCTTGTACCTCTGGTAGAATTCAGCTGTGAATCCATCTGGTCCTGGACTTTTTTTGGTTGGTAGGCTATTAATTATTGCCTCAATTTCAGAGCCTACTATTGGTCTATTCAGGGATTCAACTTCTTCCTGGTTTAGTCTTGGAAGAGTGTAAGTGTCCAGGAAATTATCCATTTCTTCTAGATTTTCCAGTTTATTTGCGTAGAGGTGTTTATAGTATTCTCTGATGGTAGTTTGTATTTCTGTGGGGTCGGTGGTGATATCCCCTTTATCATTTTTAATTGTGTCGATTTGATTCTTCTCTCTTTTCTTCTTTATTAGTCTTGCTAGTGGTCTGTCAATTTTGTTGATCTTTTCAAAAAACCAACTCCTGGATTCATTGATTTTTTGGAGGGTTTTTTGTGTCTCTATCTCCTTCAGTTCTGCTCTGATCTTAGTTATTTCTTGCCTTCTGCTAGCTTTCGAATGTGTTTGCTCTTGCTTCTCTAGTTCTTTTAATTGTGATGTTAGAGTGTCAATTTTAGATCTTTCCTGCTTTCTCTTGTGGGCATTTAGTGCTATAAATTTCCCTCTACACACTGCTTTAAATGTGTCCCAGAGATTCTGGTATGTTGTATCTTTGTTCTCATTGGTTTCAAAGAACATCTTTATTTCTGCCTTCATTTCATTATGTACCCAGTAGTCATTCAGGAGCAGGTTGTTCAGTTTCCATGTAGTTGAGTGGTTTTGATTGAGTTTCTTAGTCCTGAGTTCTAATTTGATTGCACTGTGGTCTGAGAGACAGTTTGTTATAATTTCTGTTCTTGTACATTTGCTGAGGAGTGCTTTACTTCCAATTACGTGGTCGATTTTGGAGTAAGTACGATGTGGTGCTGAGAAGAATGTATATTCTGTTGATTTGGGGTGGAGAGTTCTATAGATGTCTATTAGGTCTGCTTGCTGCAGAGATGAGTTCAATTCCTGGATATCCTTGTTAACTTTCTGTCTCGTTGATCTGTCTAATGTTGACAGTGGAGTGTTGAAGTCTCCCATTATTATTGTATGGGAGTCTAAGTCTCTTTGTAAGTCTCTAAGGACTTGCTTTATGAATCTGGGTGCTCCTGTATTGGGTGCATATATATTTAGGATAGTTAGCTCTTCCTGTTGAATTGATCCCTTTACCATTATGTAATGGCCTTCTTTGTCTCTTTTGATCTTTGATGGTTTAAAGTCTGTTTTATCAGAGACTAGTATTGCAACCCCCGCTTTTTTGTGTTCTCCATTTGCTTGGTAAATCTTCCTCCATCCCTTTATTTTGAGCCTATGTATGTCTCTGCGTGTGAGATGGGTCTCCTGAATACAGCAGACTGATGGATCTTGACTCTTTATCCAGTTTGCCAGTCTGTGTCTTTTAATTGGAGCATTTAGTCCATTTACATTTAAGGTTAAGATTGTTATGTGTGAACTTGATCCTGCCATTATGATATTAACTGGTTATTTTGCTCGTTAGTTGATGCAGTTTCTTCCTAGCCTTGATGGTCTTTACATTTTGGCATGTTTTTGCAATGGCTGGTACCGGTTGTTCCTTTCCATGTTTAGTGCTTCCTTCAGGGTCTCTTGTAAGGCGGGCCTAGTGGTGACAAAATCTCTAAGCATTTGCTTATCTGTAAAGGATTTTATTTCTCCTTCACTTATGAAACTTAGTTTGGCTGGATATAAAATTCTGGGTTTAAAATTCTTTTCTTTAAGAATGTTGAATATTGGCCCCCACTCTCTTCTGGCTTGAAGAGTTTCTGCCGAGAGATCTGCTGTTAGTCTGATGGGCTTCCCTTTGTGGGTAACCCGACCTTTCTCTCTGGCTGCCCTTAAGATTTTTTCCTTCATTTCAACTTTGGTGAATCTGGCAATTATGTGTCTTGGAGTTGCTCTTCTCGAGGAGTATCTTTGTGGCGTTCTCTGTATTTCCTGGATTTGAATGTTGGCCAGCCCTACTAGGTTGGGGAAGTTCTCCTGGATGATATCCTGAAGAGTGTTTTCCAACTTGGTTCCATTTTCCCCCTCACTTTCAGGCACCCCAATCAGACGTAGATTTGGTCTTTTTACATAATCCCATACTTCTTGCAGGCTTTGTTCATTTCTTTTTCTTCTTTTTTCTTTTGGTTTCTCTTCTCGCTTCATTTCATTCATTTGATCCTCCATCGCTGACATTCTTTCTTCCAGTTGATCGAGTCGGTTACTGAAGCTTGTGCATTTGTCACGTATTTCTCGTGCCATGGTTTTCGTCTCTTTCATTTCATTTGTGAGCTTCTCTGCATTAATTACTCTAGCCATCAATTCTACCTCTTTTTTTCAAGATTTTTAGTTTCTTTGCGCTGGGTACGTAATTCCTCCTTTAGCTCTGAGAAATTTGATGGACTGAAGCCTTCTTCTGTCATCTCATCGAAGTCATTCTCCGTCCAGCTTTGATCCGTTGCTGGCGATGAGCTGCGCTCCTTTGCCGGGGGAGATGCGCTCTTATTTTTTGAATTTCCAGCTTTTCTGCCCTGCTTTTTCCCCATCTTTGTGGTTTTATCTGCCTCTGGTCTTTGATGATGGTGATGTACTGATGGGGTTTTGGTGTAGGTGTCCTTCCTGTTTGATAGCTTTCCTTCTAACAGTCAGGATCCTCAGCTGTAGGTTGTAGCTGTAGGAGATTGCTTGAGGTCCACTCCAGACCCTGTTTGCCTGGGTATCAGCAGCAGAGGCTGCAGAAGATAGAATATTTCTGAACAGCAAGTGTACCTGTCTGATTCTTGCTTTGAAAGCTTCCTCTCAGGGGTGTACTCCACCCTGTGAGGTGTGGGGTGTCAGACTGCCCCTAGTGGGGGATGTCTCCCAGTTAGGCTACTCAGGGGTCAGGGACCCACTTGAGCAGGGAGTCTGTCCCTTCTCAGATCTCAACCTCCGTGTTGGGAGATCCACTGCTCTCTTCAAAGCTGTCAGACAGAGTCGTTTGCGTCTGCAGAGCTGCTGCGTTTGTTATTGTTTACTGTGCCCTGTCCCCAGAGGTGGAGTCTACAGAGACAGGCAGGTTTCCTTGAGCTGCTGTGAGCTCCACCCAGTTCGAGCTTCCCAACAGCTTTGTTTACCTACTTAAGCCTCAGCAATGGCGGGCGCCCCTCCCCCAGCCTCGCTGCTGCCTTGCCGGTAGATCACAGACTGCTGTGCTAGCAATGAGGGAGGCTCCGTGGGTGTGGGACCCTCCCGGCCAGGTGTGGGATATGATCTCCTGGTGTGCCTGTTTGCTTAAAGCGCAGTTTTGGGGTGGGAGTTACCCAATTTTCCAGGTGTTGTGTGTCTCAGTTCCCCTGGCTAGGAAAAGGGATTCCCTTCCCCCTTGCGCTTTCCAGGTGAGGCAATGCCTCGCCCTGCTTCAGCTCTCGCTGGTCGGGCTGCAGCAGCAGACCAGCACCGATCATCTGGCACTCCCCAGTGAGATGAACCCAGTACCTCAGTTTAAAATGCAGAAATCACCGGTCTTCTGTGTCGCTCGCGCTGGGAGTTGGAGACTGGAGCTGTTCCTATTCGGCCATCTTGCTCCGCCCCCTCAATTTTCTGCATTTTAAAAGCCATTATAATGACCTGGTTTATACTTTTGGAGCTAGACAGATTTGGGTTTGAATCCAGGTTCTATTTATTTATTGACTGTGCATGAATGTGAGAAATTCATTATTCTCTTGTAACTTGTTTTCTCATCTATAAAAATGGAAATATTCCTACCTATATCAGTGTTATTTCTGTGACTAAGTGAGAAAATAGATGTGACATGCTTGTCACATAAACATTAAAAAAATATTATTCTATCATTATATCAAAGATATATTTCTAATTGGAAGTTTTTCTAATCTTCCAAATAGGGTTCCGATATGGTTTGACTGTGTCCCCACCCAAATCTCATCTTGAATTGTAGTTCTTATAACCCCCATGTGTCATGGGAAGGACCTGTTGGGAGGTAATTGAATCATGGGGGTGGTTACCCCCATGCTGCTATTCTTGTGATAATGAATGAGTTCTTATGAGATCTGATGGTTTTATAAGGAGCTTTTCCCCTTTGGCTTGGCACTTCTCCTTCCTGCCACCATGTGAAGAAGGATGTGTTTGCTGCCCCTTCCACCATGATTGTAACTTTTTGAGGCCTTCCAAGCCATACTGAACTGTGAGTCAATTGAACCTCTTTCCTTTGTAAATTACCCAGTCTCAGGAATTTTTATCTTTATTAACAGTGTGAGAACAGGCTAATGCAAGTCTTATTTTAAACTTTATTACATTTTATTTTAATGCCCTATTAGTATTTAGGTTACCTAATACTAAATTTATTAATTTTTAAAATCTAACCCACTCTACTATATTAATGCCTTCTTGAATAGAGTAACTATGTTTAGAACAGTGCCATTTAGAACAATGAGCCCTCTGTCTGGCACATAGTAGGCACTCAATACAAATTTGTTGAATGGAATCAATTTTCAGTCCACTGAAGTGATGAATTGCAGTGTGCCCCTGCTCTGTGCATTTTGTTCTGAAGGGCTCTCTTTGGCACATCAGTCTCAGAATCTTAGGTAATGTAAGCTCTGAAGCTGTAATGTCTCAATCTTATTACATTAATGAGATGGCTCAGGGGATTGGAAATAAATGGTATTTAACCGTTAACTAGTCATCAAAAATCCTTTCTGTTTTCCTTGAGTAATGGACAAAATACTAGTATGAGAAGGTAAAAGGAGATTGGGTCTGGAGGGAAATTTTCTGAGGTGTTGAGTACATGTCCTATAATGTCAGAAGCATGAATTGATCTCATAAAATCTACTGAGAGTGGGGTTTTCTCCAATCATTAATTATTTTGGGTTACTAATCAGTTGTGAAGCAAATAATACCCTAAGTCATTTTTTTTTGCAAGTCAAAGTGGTTTGGATTTAAGGAATTCAACAATAAAATATTTTATTTGTTTATTTACAAATAAAAATACTTATCATTTATTCCCTTTTATTTACTTATTCATATTGGAAGAACCAAAAACATGATATTTGAAAGAGAAATCACTTTTTCATTAGGGCCTATACTCATGCTTTGAAAGAGTTTTGCTAATTTTTAGGATTTCTATTGCTCAAAGTATGTATGTTTATTTCAATGTCACAACCCTATTTAATTTTAATATTCATTCCTTAAAATTTTGCGCCATATACACAAATTATTCTATTACTATTGCTATTGCTTTTGTATTAAGACATATTAATTCTTTTATGATGACTCTTGATGTCATTTTAGTGCCTAGAGCACCAGGTTCAACCAAATGCCCCAGGATGCTGATCAGTTGTGCCACACCTGAGAGCAGCCCACATAACACAGAGGGGTGATATACCCCCCAGTGGGTGCCCTGGGTGTTACCACCACAGTCAGACCACCAGGCGAGTCAAGGCAGTTATCGTGTAGACCACCAGGCTCTTCTCTCAATGGCTTCACTGTATGATAGACAAGCAAATCTATGATGAAGGCCCTACTGGGTCATTCTGAGTGTTGGAAGGCATATGGTGCAAGATGTTCATAGTAAATAATGAAAGTGTTTGACTCATGAGTAAACCTTAGACGTCTCTAAACAAATCAGTGAGTTGTTATGCAGAAGGAGTTTAAGTCAGCGGAAAATAAGTTTAGCATTTGGAGCCACACAACCACCTTTCTTTCATCTTCTCTTTGGGGTAAAATGATACAGCATCTTAGATGG
The DNA here is from genome assembly GCF_047675955.1 of Chlorocebus sabaeus. Classification (NCBI taxonomy): domain Eukaryota; kingdom Metazoa; phylum Chordata; class Mammalia; order Primates; family Cercopithecidae; genus Chlorocebus; species Chlorocebus sabaeus. Next base: position 24,203,346 of record NC_132911.1, on the reverse strand, counting down.
TATCCTATTTAAAGTTTCATTTGACTTACGTCATGGCTGTAATTTACTGAACATTTTCTTAAATGTGGTTCGTATTGTAAGCTTTTATTCCTTTGAATCCTACTATTTCACAGAAATAGCTCTTTCAAACATTACCAATGGACTCTATGCCCCCTTCCCCCACACATTCACAGCCTCCCTCACTATCAACATCCCACACCAGAGTGGTTCATTTGTTTCAACCAATGAGCCTACACTGATGCATCATCATCACCCAGCATCCATAGTTTACACTAGGGATTGCTCTTGGTGTTGTACATTCTATGGGTTTGGACAATGTAGAATGACACCATTATATCCACCATTATTGCATCTTCCAGGGTATTTTCACTGCTGTAAAAATTCTCTGTGCTACCATCTTTTTACCCACTAACAATTTTACTTTTTCTATTGTTTTGTCTTTTTTCTTTTTTAATGGATTTATTGAGATTTGATTTGTACACTATAGAATTCAGCAAATTCAATAACTTTAGTATATCTACATAATCGTACAGTCATCACCACTATCTAATTTTAGAATATTTTCATCACTCCAAAATTTAAAAAAAAAAAAGCCAAATGCCAATTAGCAGTCACTACTCATTCTTCTCAATTTCCTCTGTACCTAGGCAAACACTAATTTACTGTCTCAATAGAATTGCCTATTCTGGATATTTCATATAAATGGAATCATACAATCTGTAGCCTTTTCTGACTGCCTTCTTTCATTTAACATAGTGTTTTCAAAGTTTATCCATGCTGTAGCAAATGTCGATGCTTTGTTCCTTTTTATTGCTGAATAATATTTTATCGTTGGATATACTACATTTTGTTTATCCTTTTCAATTGTTGGATATTTGGGTTATTTCCATTTTGGGACTATCATGAATAATGCCACTATGAGCATTTATGCACAGTTTGTGTGGACAATATGTTTCTTCTCTGTGAGTAGATACCTATGAATATAATGCTGACTCATATGGTATCTATATGTTTAAAATTATGAGAAGCTACCAAAAGTATTTTCCAAATTGGCTCCACCAATGAGTTCTTATTTTCCATTGTTGATATTGATCTTTTATTAGTTTGTAGCATTGGCTTCACTGCACAATTTTGCACTGATGACCATCTATTTTATTTACTACTTATTTACTGGCTTTGAGAATACTTTCACATTGTTCTTGTTATTCTTTGTATTTTCTGTGACTCTATCCCCTCTCTGCATGCCGTGCTCCTGGCTCTCCTCTCTTTCTCTCAGCAATTGCACTTTTTATAGGGTACTTAACTTCTCAGTCTTGTGGAGATTCATCTCAAATCAGTTACCACTATGATTTTAAATCTCTTCTGAGTTGCAGTCTCACAATTCTGATTGTCTTCTGTTAAGTTTAGCCTAAAGCTGCCTCCTTCCATATTTTAAGTTCAAGCTAAAGGTTTCTCCATACATAGTTAATGGAAACCTACCTAACTAGGTGTGTCAAGAGACTAAACTATTTCTGTGCCAATCACCAAGGTTTGGCCAATTAAAAGTTGCCAATTATTTAAACCATGTTCAAATAAGGCAAATGCTGAGCTGTAACCAGAACAACTGTTTCTGCACCTCCTTTCCGTTTTCTGTACCTCACTTTCTTTATCTGTCCATTAACCTTTTTCCACTGCATGGCTGCTCTGGAGCCTCTCTGAGCCTAGGCTGGCTCTGAAAGCTACCTGATTTGTGAATCGTACTTTGCTCAGTTAAACTCTGTTAAATTGAATTTATCGAAGGTTTATCTTTCAACAACTCTCAGCATCTCCATATAGCTGTCTGGTTTCAAAAGCAGTATGTGCTCAAGAGAGCTCATCACCTGCTCTGCAAAGCTGGTCCAAGTTCTGCTTTCTCTCTCTTTCACTGCCTCTACTGTCCTTTCATGTCGGACTTGAAATTTCAGAGTCTTTTGTTAAATTACTTCCTCTCCCTTGTCTCTTGTGCCCAGTTTGACAACTACCATCCATTTTATGTGTTTATCCCCCTCAGAGACAGTTTGTTTCTCTGCAATAACTCCCCACTGCTCTATTTTGCTTAAGTCTCGTTATTGCTCATTTTGACTTCCATATAGTCTCCTTAATTGGCCGATCTGTTTACTGTATTTTACATTCTCAGTTATTACTACATTTTACATCTGCATCTTATTTAAGAGGTCAGGGACATTCCTCTAACTCCCCTGTTAAAAGTCTTCTAGGTTATCCCCTAATAAAGACCAGATTTTTTTTTTTTTTTTTTTTTTTTTTTTTTTTTTTTTTTGAGACGGAGTCTCGCTCTGTCGCCCAGGCTGGAGTGCAGTGGCCGGATCTCAGCTCACTGCAAGCTCCGCCTCCCGGGTTTACGCCATTCTCCTGCCTTAGCCTCCCGAGTAGCTGGGATTACAGGCGCCCGCCAACTCACCCGGCTAGTTTTTTGTATTTTTAGTGGAGACGGGGTTTCGCCGTATTAGCCAGGATGGTCTCGATCTCCTGACCTCGTGATCCAACCGTCTCGGCCTCCCAAAGTGCTGGAATTACAAGCTTGAGCCACCGCGCCCGGCCCAAGACCAGATTTCTTAGCTTTGCATTGCAGCCTCCGATGTATTTTCCTAGTTTTGTCTCCCACTGAGCTCCTACATAGAGCCGACGCTCGAGTCAGTCTCAGTTCTCTTTGTTTATCAACCAAGGCTTGTATTTTCCTGGCTCCAATTTTGTTCATGCCCCTCCATGGGATGCCCTTCTGCTGAATCTGCATAAGCCAATTCCTTAAGGCCCTAATAAAATGTGTCCTCCCTGACAATGACGCCTATGATCTCACTAGACCAAACTTATCACTTGTCTTTTCACCTCTCACAATGTCATTTTGAATTATGTATTGCAGTCACTTGGTGCATATCAAATCTTCCCTTCTTAAATCAATGGTTCTTGAGGGCAGAGGTCCTGGTATATTTATCACAATTAGAGCAACTGTCATTTGCTGAACGTTTACTATGATTTAGGCACTGAGCTAAGTATTTAGTATGCAATATCTTCTTTAATTATCTAACAAATTCTCTGAAATAGACACCATTTTAAAATTCATATTTTATAGATGAGGCAATTAATGTTTAGAGAAGATAAGTAACTTCCCCAAGGCTAACAAGCTTCCAGATGATGAAGCTAGAATTTTAGCCCAGACTGTCTGACTCTGGAGCCCATGCAATTAACTATGACCATATAATTTTCCCTACAACACCTAATTTAATAAATCCCAGTTAAATGAATAAAAAATGATCAGTATGTGATTTTGGAAAGAAGCATAAGTCTTAGTAGATAAACTTTAGTTCAAATTGAAAGTCTAACACTTTCTCGGAGTGAATTATTTATTATGTCTGAACTATTTACTCATTCATAAGGTGGAGGAAAGAGATAATTCCCACCTCACAAGGGTACTATGAGGATAAAATGAAACAATGCACATGATGGCCTCTACCAGCAAGCTCTCAGTATGTATTAGGTGATAACAACAGAAATAAAATTTCATTTTTATTATTCTTCCTTGGACATGGCAAGATGAAAGGAGAGACATGCCACCAGGAGTCACCATAAAAATTTACCAAATTCAAATTCATCCCACCAGGAAATAAACTTCTTTTAATCCACTATGAAAAGTTATGCATAGCCTTTGACCTAAAATGGAAATACCAAACTATATGGTACTTCACAATAGAGTGCTGTTTTTACTTCATTATGTATCAGTATTTCCATATCTATTATCTATCTATCTACATATCTATGTGTTTAATTATAATATAACTAAATTGACAAGATAATCCTGTCATGGGTTACTAGGAGTGGCATGTGCATAGTGCAATCTTTATTAAGACTTTCTTATCTAAGCTTCAACTCTGTTCTTATATCCCTCAAGTGGCCTCAAATATGCAAGTGAAATTTGGTCCTCTTCTCTCTCATCTTGTTTCTTTCTTTCTTCGTTTTTTGGATGGAGTTTTGTTCTTGGTGCCTAGGCTGGAGTGCCTCCCAGGTTCAAGCAATTCTTCTGCCTCAGTCTCCCAAGAGGCTGGGATTACAGGCATGCGCCACCACACCTGGCTAATTTTTTATTTATTTATTTATTTTATTTTATTTTTTTACTAGAGACAGGTTTTCTCCGTGTTGGTCAGGCTGGTCTCAAACTCCCGACCTCAGGTGATCTGCCCGCCTCGGCCTTCCAGAGTGCTGGGATTACAGGCTTGAGCCACTGCGCCTGACCAGTTCATCTTGTTTCTTTATGCAAGTCGCTCCTCTTTGTCTCGCCAACCACAGTGATTCATCATGGCATTTCAAATTCTTTTAAAAATTGATGTCCACAAGAATATTGTCCCCTCTAGCAGGGCTTTTTATCAATGAAACTTAAATATTATAATAGTGTCTGAGTATACACACGTTGACTAAATTGTTCTACTCTTTACTGTTATTCTTACTTTCATAAAATAAATACTCTTTGACATTTCGTAAGGTCCCATCAATAATCAGTGGTTGAAGGAATACTGAATTTCCAAAACTTGCTTGAGACACCTGGATAAAGACAGAAATTCTCAAGCAGGGAGTGAGGAGGAGAAGGGGCACTGAGTGAGACATAAATACACAAGGAGTTGATTTTTCTGGTTGCTCCTGACCATCCAAATATGAATAAGTTTCATTAAGATGTCATTAAAAAATGAACTTTATCACTATGTTCCCAAGTCCATGGTTTGGGAATTGTAGATGGAGAATTTTCAATGCAATTCCCATTCTGTTGCCATTCAGGAAAAAAGTGCAGTATCTATCTTTGTAAATTACACTGACATACGAAATTCTTTTTATTTTATTTTATTTTATTTATTTTTTATTATTATTATACTTTAAGTTCTTGACATACGAAATTCTTATGAGCTGTCTTGATTTATTTGTTTTGGGTTTTGAGTATTCTCTAAAACTCAATCTTCATATCCTGGAAGGATTTCTTAATGGGAGGGTGCAATTTGGAAAATTGAATAATTTTTTTAAAAGCTCTGTGCCTTAGAAAAAAATCTGCACTAAACATCTCAATCATCTCTTCATCTCTATTTCAGTATTAGCAGCTAAAATATGCGAAAATTAAATCTGATTTAATGTAATTTCAAGGAAGTCTCTGATACCACAAGGTGACATTTTCTGTGCTTGTGATTGCCTATAGAAAGAGTCCTTCACTGATCTGGGGACATTATCTTTTTACAAGGTACCACAATGCAGAGTTAATTGTTCCTTCCTTCCTTCCTTCCTTCCTTCCTTCCTTCCTTCCTTCCTTCCTTCCTTCCTTCCTTCCTTCCTTCCTTCCTTCCTTCCTTCCTTCCTCTCTCTCTCTCTCTCTCTTTCTTTCTTACTTTCCTTTCCTTTCCTTTTTCCTTTCCTTTTTCCTTTCCCCTTTCCTTTCCCCTTTCCTTTCCCCTTTCCTTTCCCCTTTCCTTTCCCCTTTCCTTTCCCCTTTCCTTTCCCCTTTCCTTTCCCCTTTCCTTTCCCCTTTCCTTTCCTTTCCTTTCCTTTCCTTCGAGTTTCACCGTGCACCCAAGCTGGAGTGCAGTGGCATGATCTCAACTCACTGCAAGCTCCGCTTCTCGGATTCACACCATTCTCCTGCCTCAGCCTCTGAAGTAGCTGGGACTACAGGTGCCAGCACATCCGGCTAATTTTTTGTGTTTTTAGTAGAGATGAGACGGGGTTTCACTGTGTTAGCCAGGATGGTCTCAGTCTCCTGAGCTCGTGATCCGCCCTCCTCGGCCTCCCAATGTGCCGGGATTACAGGCGGGAGCCACCGCGCCCGGCCTATTGCTCTATTCTTACTAGTCTTGGTGAGAAGCCTGTTGAAGAATCTTTATGCCAATTGCGCTATGGGTGAAAAAGGAATGGATGGGGGGATACTAATAGTGCTGCTAGTCAAGAAACAGTTTCCTATTAATGCTTATTGTCTCCAAACCAATCACCTCCAACACCCTCATCAGGAATCAGTAAACGCTAATAGCACTCACCAAATTAACATAACACAGACACAGACCTAGGACTGTGGAGGAGGACCCCACCAACTTAAACTACTAATTTTTTATTTAAGTCAAACATTGCAAAGTTTATTATGTCATCTGCCACCTGTTCATGAAGACGAATTTCTCTCCATACCATCAGTTGGACAGAATTATGTAATAAGGTAAATAATATGGTGAGTTCCCATAAGTTTGAGACAAAATAAGATTTCTGTTACATTTATGTTTTTATTCTCTCTAGGAATAGCAGAAAAGACTGATGCTGATATTAGAATGGTAGATGCTATGCATCCAAGCAAAATTCTGGACAAATAATAACTAGGACTAATGTAGTACTTAGCTGACTAAGCACATTTACAAACATCACTCAGTTGATATTCACTCCCCTGTCAGAAAGTAGATAGAGCAGATATCCCCATTTTGGTGAACTAAAAATATTGGAGAGATTTACACACATTCATTAGAAATTAAATGAAAGATTTGGAACTTGAAACCAGTTTTCTGACCATAGATCTTAATCTTTTTCCAGTATTTCACATTGCATCAGGAAGGAATAGAAACCTACATGGACAGACAATGCAAAAGGAGAATCTCTGTCCCCTGGGTAGGCTGAGCTGTTTTCGTCCCCTGGGTAGGCTGAGCTGTTTTCGCTCAGAACAGTTCCAGTGGTGTGTGCCCTAATAGGGATAGTGAGGAAAGCTGAAGAAAGGGTGTCTCCTCCGAAGAAATGTAAAGTACTAAAGCCCCTATAAAAATTAATTTAGAGAACAACTTGTGTCTCCTTGAAAATAATTTTATATTTCGGTTGTTAATTAAACATCGAGTTATCTATTTAACAAATGATTGAATTAAAACTTGCGTTAAAACAATAAAATATTTTCTTTAAAGTTCTGTTTGTGTTCTCTTTATATAAAATTTAAAAGGCCATATTAATCATAGTTTGCTCAAGGAAATGGGAATACAAAAAAAAATCATTGCCAGAAATATTTAGTATTTGCTATAGACACTGGGGATACTGTAAAGAATGACATGATGTCCTTCAAGAGGGGCTCAGTCTTCAAGGAGATAAGGACATGTGATTTATAAATTATGGCATGATTTAAATGGCATGAGAAGATAACAATAGATGTATGGAGGACGGAGAGAGTAACAGTAGCTGGAAGTATCAAGGATGGCTTTGCAAAGGAGATACCATCTCCTTGGATTTTAAAGAAAGAATAGAAGAATAGGATATTCACCAGAAGGCCGTGGTCATTCCAGCCAAGAAACAATGGGGCATGAAACAGGTTGCTTATTTCTCCTGGAGCTTTATATTATAGTAATAAATCTTTGCATGGCGTAGGAGTAAGATGGTTAGGCTAAGCACTAGTACATCTGATTTCTAGTCCAAACTGCTTGTGATTTGGAGTCACTGGAAAAATAACTCCATCTCTCTGGGGCTCAATGTGTAGTAGATTCCTTCTTATGTTTCTTTCATGTCTGATGCATCCACGTTAATGAATAAACCCTGGTATTTCAGAACATAGACTCTAGAGTTAAAACAGTATCTATGTGTGAATTCTTCTGATCACTTTATTATCACTTTAACTTAGGGAATTTCCTTAACCTATCTGAACTTTTTGGTCTCATTGGTAACAAGAACATAATATAAACCTGAGAGAGTAATTGTAAGGATTATATAAGATAAGGTGGCCAGACACGTTGGCTCATGCCTGTAATTCCAGCACTTTGGGAGGCCGAGGCAGGTGGATCATCTGAGGTCAGGAGTTTGAGACCAGTTGACCAGTATATAGTGAAACCCCAACTCTACTGAAAAAATATAAAAATTACTCAGTGTGGTGGTGCATGCCTGTAGTCCCAGCAACTCAGGAAGCTGAGGCAGGAGGATCACTTGAACCCAGGAGGTGGAAGTTGCAGTGAGCCAAGATTGCGCCATTGTACTCCAGCCTGGGCGACAGAGCAAGACTCTGTCTCTCCAAAAGAAGATAATGTGTAAAGTGAAAGATACTGACTCATATTTGTTGGAGTCATTACACTTTAACATTTAGGGAAGAATTGGGATACTTTGGGGGCAGTTAATGAACAGTTAAATCGAGAATACTGGAATAAATTTTTGGGCTTCATAAAATACATACTCATTGATTCTACCCAAGTCACAGATAAAATAGCTGTAAGATACTAATAAAGATACAATGGAGCCAGTCTCTTGGCCATCCCTGGCAGGTGAGTTCTGTTAAACTACAGAACATGTAAGACCAAGGTTGTGGATTTGATCTCTGATAGGACACTTAAGTTTACATTGTTGCAGGTTTTCAACTATTGTCTGCTACCTGCCCTTGATCCACTGAGTGATGAAATAAACTACATCAACTCAAACTTATCTCAAATCCCAAATCTTTCCTTTCTTCCAGATCTGAAATCACTTGATTCAGGTCTCCCCTGGCTGTACTACCTAAATTTTCACCCTCCTTTGGATATCCTTTTCTTGCTTTGTTTTTTTACTTCATCACACTTATCACTTTCTAATCTACTATCTAATTTACTGAGTTATCACTTCGTCTGTTTCTCCCACTAGAATGTAAGCTCCCTGAAGGCAAGCAGTCATTTCTGTTACTGCTAATATATCCCTAGTGCTTTGATTAGTCACTGACATATCACAGACATGTTGAATAAAGATAAGTCACATGAAAATGGATGTGAGTCAAGAACCTGCCAAAACCTTCATCAAGAAGCAGGAAAGAGGTTACTTTATAAGAAGAAACAAAAGCCTACAAAAAGTAAATGTCATCTGAGTAACAGAAGCAAGCCTTTCAGCTGTGAGATGTTATTTTTCAAAGTTGAAGAGGTCTACAAAATCCTGTTTCACACCAGTCAGAGAAGTTGTTTTTGTAAAGGCACATTTGCAGAGAATAGCAGCAAGCTTTAAAAATGGGAGGATCAGCCGGGCGCGGCGGCTCACGCCTGTAATGCCACACTAGGGGAGGCTGAGACAGGCGGATCACGAGGTCAGCAGATCAAGACCATCCTGGCTAACACGGTGAAACCCCGTCTCTACTAAAAATACCAAAAAATTAGCCAGGCGTGGTGGCGGGCGCCTGTAGTCCCAGCTACCTGGGAGGCTGAGGCAGGAGAATGGTGTGAACCCGGGAGGCGGAGCTTGCAGCGAGCCGAGATTGCGCCACTGCACTCCAGCCTGGGAGACAGAGTGAGCCTAGGTCTGAAAAAAATAAAATAAAATAAAATAAAATAATTAGAGGATCACTGGAGAAGAAAAGCAATGTCAAGACTCATTATTCCTGAAATCCATTAATTTGCCTGAACTAGTGGAAATTGCTGAAGCCAAAAAATAAAACAACCTAAGTAGAATTGATATGGTAGATCATCGTATAACAAAGCCAGTAATTAGAAAACTTACAGATAGATAACTGAAGTTTTCTAGACTCTGATATAGAGCAGCAGGCAGCATGGAGGCGCTAAACATCTGTATTTTTTCACCTGGCTGGGAAATTATGGTTTTCTGACATTAATAGCATCAGGCCACCTTAGGAAGGATGGTTCTAGCTCTGTCATTCAATAGCTGGATGACCCTGTGCAAATTATCAAGGTTCTCCGAGTCTGGTTTTTTCTCTGTAAAACGGAAAAGTAAAGTTCCTACTTAACAGAGAGATTTTATGGGAAAAATGAGACGGTATCTGTGTGTATTTTTAGCCCACGGTACTAACATTTATTAAGTACTCTACAAATATGCTGCAAATAATGGTATACACAGAATAACATTTAAAATTTTCCTGTTTCAGAGAAACACACATGAAAGAAAAATTCATAAGATTGGTAATGATTTCAATGATATCACGTGCAATGTATATTTGTTATTTAACTGACCCAAAGTGGTTTTAGGCTGGGCATGGTGGCTGAATCCTGTAATCCCAGCCCTTTGAGAGGCTTTGAGAGGTCAGGGGGTCACTCGAGTCCAGGAGTTTGAGGCTGCAGGGAGCTATGATTACGCCACTGCACTCCAGCTTGGGCAACAGAGCAAGAACCTAATTATTTAAAATGATAAGAAAGGAGGAAAGAACAGAAGAAAAAGAAAGAAAGAAAAAGCAAAGAAAGAGAAAGAACCAAGTAAAAATCTCTGCAATCTTTTGAGAAAGGGCGATATGGTCAAAAGGAATGCCTCTCTTTTTGTTGTGTACTTTCCTTCCTTCTATCAGACCAAGGCCCCTCACACTACCTTTCCAAAGGCCTGGAAGACCTCATTGAAATGAGTGGGTGTATCTTTTTAAAATTTTTGAGAAAATTCAGTGGGTGAATAAAAAGGAAAAAGGATGACTATCACCTAATCCCTCAACTATAAAATGAAATTTTACACATTCCAGGACACACGAGAACAGGAAATGTCATGTCTCTAGTAATGTATTCCGTATTCGAGAGATGGCTTATGACTCACATTTTATGACACAGAGGAAGTGAATTTAAATAATTCCGTACATTGATAGAGTCATAAGATAGAATTTGTTAATATAGAGGGTGTAATAATTTTCTGTTTTAATTAAATTTGTGTAAATTTTAGTAAATAGAGTCAATGTGTACACGAGTCTGTGTTTTCACATGATTAAAATGGGACCTATTAAATATTGAGAGGGCTTAGGTTGGTAAAGGATAATTCTTGGAAGAAATGAACAATTAAAAAAGAAAAAATAGGCTGGGTGCTGTGACTCACACTTGTAGTCCCAGTACTTTGGGAGGCCAAGATGGGAGGATTGCCTGAAGCCAAGAGTTCAAGACCAGCCTGTGCAATATGTGACCTTGTCTCTACAAAAACTAAAAAAGGGACTGAGGGGATCCCTTCAGTCTAGGAGTTCAAAGTTATAGTGAGCTATAATTATGCCACTGCACTCTGACCTGGGTGACAGAGTGAAACTCTGTCTCAAAACCAAGGAAAGATAAAAAATAGAACGAACTTTTTTTTTTTTATTTTGAGACGGAGTCTCGCTCTGTCGCCCAGGCTGGAGTGCAGTGGCCGGATCTCAGCTCACTGCAAGCTCCGCCTCCTGGGTTCACGCCATTCTCCTGCCTCAGCCTCCGGAGCAGCTGGGACTACAGGCGCCCGCCACCTCACCCGGCTAGTTTTTTTTTTTTTTTTTTTTTTTTTTTTTTTGTATTTTTTAGTAGAGACTGGGTTTCACTGGGTTAGCCAGGATGGTCTCGATTTCCTGACCTCGTGATCCGCCCGCCTGGGCCTCCCAAAGTGCTGGGATTACAGGCTTGAGCCACCGCGCCCGGCCTAGAACGAACTTTACCTCTGTTTTCTATGTGGGAACAAGAGTAAAACTACTGTGAATTATATTTTTCAGAGCCTTTGATTAAATCAAGTTTTAAAATTATTTTTGCAATTAGTCACATGTATTGCAAAATATAAGATATTTTCTCTTGGTGTGGAGCAGGGAGAGCCAAAATGGTTTGTAAACCACCATACTGGGGAATTGTAGTTAAGTGGTGTCGATCTTAATTCTGGAAACTAGAGTAATCTCTCAGCATATCTGATAGTCTGTAACACTACAATAGAGGTACAGAGTAAAGCAGAAACACTGTATTTAAAGAAACGGTATTTTAATGAGTTCTAATCAGCTTTAGGGCACATTACTCATGTCCCTTGATTGAAAATCATTGATTCAGCAACTTCCACTTTATAATGGAATCCAGCTCTGAACCTCTGGTTAATCTTCCCCAATTTCTCACTAAAATACCCACGGAGGCAAAAATACATGAAACCACAGAAGAACCTATACTTAAGCCTTGCAGATAGCCTACCGGCAGCTATAAAGAATTAAGTGGAAGCAAACTGAACCAGGTCAATAAAAATATCTATGCCAAGTAAGAGTATTAAAACTATTTAGAAAACAGTTGCAATGTAATACTTGTAATCGTAATGGTTATAATAGTTGTAATCAATTCCCCTCTGCCATACACACTCAAACATCCCGAATCTGTTACTGCCGGAAAATGGTCCCTCTGTGATATGGGTGCTACTTTTCAAACATCCAGGTTATTTTTGTCCTTCCTTTCATAAATGAAGATATGTATTTGGGGCACCTAGAAAACTTGCATTTAAGGAGGGAATAAAGACTGATAGCATCTTAGGAGATTTAGTTTCTTCAATTAAATCTCTAATGTACTCTATGAATGATATTTGGGAATTCAGTCTTACACATGCAGACTATTTGAGCTTAAAATAATGAGAATCAAGAAGCAAGACTCAGAAGAGGAAATTAGCTGAGAGCTGTGCCTGTCATCCTGTCCCCAGCTGTTAAACTGAAAAGAGAATTTGCCCATTATGCATGGTGGGGGGAGAACAGTGATAAAGGCGATCAATACATTTGCTTCTCTTTATTGGTAAATAAGCAAGCTGGAAAAAAAAAATCCACTGCTTTTTAGGGTGGGGCAAGATTGGCATGACCATATGTCCTAGTTGATCTTTGAAAGTCTCAGTTCACAATTGTTCTAATGCCTCATCTGTTTTCCAATTTATCCTGGATCTTTTTCATGTTCATTGAAGTATTAATATAAATAGTAATATAGTAGGCCTGAAATTTGTGCCTTTATCTTTTGCTATGGTCTTGTCTTCTAAAGTGAAAGATTATGCTGTGAAGAAAGTTCTCACTTTAACCCATGAGTATATACATTTTCCAAATTCGTTGTAACTAACATCTTCCTCTTAAAGATGTAGGGTATTCCCTGATAAAATACATGAGGCTGGATTAGAGGAGCTAAGGACCACTAATTTCTCTGGTCTGGATGGTGGTGGGAGAAGAATTAAACATGTTGACCTTGTTGGCTACTTGGTGCATCAGCCAGCTGGGACATGATGATTGCTCTTTATTTATTTTTATTCTTTTATGTGATCATTTGCTAATCTTTTTATTCTCTGGTGGTCCAGAATTTATTAAATTTTAGTAAGTATTCTGTCTGAACTTAAAAAGAATATAAATTATGTTATTATGGGATACAGTAATATGTCCATGATACCAAATTTTAAATTTTGTTGTTTAGATCTTCTATGCTTACTCCCTACTGGGTTTTTGTCTTTTTGTTAGATCAACTATTAAGAGAGTATGTGAATTTGTCTCTTTTTCCATTTATTTCAGTAACTTTTTGGTGTTATGTATCTTGTTTGTTTTAATTTGTAATTTTTAAATTTTTTATTTCCATAGGTTTTGGGAACAGGTGGCATTTGGTTATATGAGTAAGTTCTTTAGCGGTGATTTGTGAGATTTTGGTGCACCCATCACCCGAGCAGTACACACTGAACCCAATTTGTAGTCTTTTATCCCTCAATCCCTTCCCACCCTTTCCCCTTGAGTCCCCAAAATCCACTGTATCAATCTTATACCTTTGCATCCTCATAGCTTAGTTCCCACTTATGAGTGTGAACATACAATGTTTGGTTTTCCATTCCTGAGATACCTCACTTTGAATAATAGTCTCAAATTTCATTCAGGTTGCTGCAAATGCCATTAATTCATTTCTTTATATGGCTGAGTAGTATTCCACTGTATACATGTACATACCGCAGACTTTTTATCCACTTGCTGATTGATGGGCATTTGAGCTGATTCTATACTTTTGCAGTTGCAAATTGTACTGCTGTAAACATGTGAGTGCAAGTATCTTTTTTTGTGTGTAATGATCTCTTTCTTCTCTGGGTAGATACTTTTTTTTTCCTCTGGGTAGTGGGATTGCTGGATCAAATGTTAATTCTACTTTTAGTTCTTTAAGGAATCTCCACACTGTTTTCTACAGTGGTTGTACTAATTTGCATTCCCACCAGCAGTGTAGAAGTGTTCCCTATTCACTGCATCCATGCCAATATCTATTATATTTTGGTTTTTTGATTATGGCCATTCTTGTGGGAGTAAGGTGGTATCACATTGTAGTTTTGATTTCCTTTTCCCTGATCATTAGTGATGTTGAGCATTTTTAAATATGTTTGTTGGCCTTTTTTGTATCTTCTTTTGAGAATTGCCTATTTATGTCTTTAGCCCACTTTTTGATGGGATTGTTTTTTGTTGCTAATTTGTTTGAGTTCCTTGTAGATTCTAAATATTATTCCATTGATGTAGAGATTGTGAAGATTTTCTCACACTCTGTGGGTTGTCTGTTTACTCTGCTGACTGTTCCTTTTGCCTTGCAGAAGTTCTTTAGTTTAATTAAGTCCTACCCATTTTTGTTTTTGTTGCGTCTGCTTTTTGATTCTTGGCCATGAAGTCTTTGCCTAAGTCAATGTCTAGAAGGGTTTTTCTGATGTTATCTCCTAGAATTTTTATAGTTTCAGGTCTTAGATTTAAGTCCTTGATCCATCTTGAGTTGATTTTTGTATAAGGTGAAAGATGGGGATCCAGTTTCATTCTCTTACATGTGACTTACCAGTTATCCCAACACCACGTGTTGAATAGGGTGTCCTTACTCCACTTGATGCTTTTGTTTGCCTTGTCAAAAATCAGTTGGCTGTAAGTATTTGGGTTTGTTTGTGGGTTCTCTATTCTGTTCCATCGGTCTATGTGCCTATTTTTGTATCAGTACCATGCAGTTTTGGTGACTATGGCCTTATAGTATAGTTTGAAATCATGTAATGCCTCCAGATTTGCTCTTTTTGGTTAGTCTTGCTTTGGCTATGCAGGTTCTTTTATGGTTCCATGTGAATTTTAGGGTTGTTTTTCCTAGTTCTGTGATAAATGATGGTGGTATTTTTATGGGAATTACACTGAATTTGTAGATTGCTTTTGGCAGTATGGTCGTTTTCACAATATTGATTCTACCCATCCATGAGCATGGAGTGTGTTTCCATATGTTTGTGTCATCTATGATTTCTTTCAGCAGTGTTTTGTAGTTTTTCTTGTAGAGGTCTTTCTAATCAAGAGGTCTTTCACCTCCTTGATTAGGTATATTCCTAAGTATTTCATTTTTTTTTTTTTTGCAACTATTGTAAAAAGGTTGAATTTTTTATTTGATTCTTGGCTTGCTTGCTGTTAGTGTGTAGCAGAGCTACTGATTTATGTATATTAATTTCGTATCCTGAAACTTTGCTGAATTCATTTATCAGTTCTAAGAGCTTTTTGGAGGAGTCTTTAGGGCTTTCTAGGTAAATA
This sequence comes from Chlorocebus sabaeus, assembly GCF_047675955.1. NCBI lineage: Eukaryota > Metazoa > Chordata > Mammalia > Primates > Cercopithecidae > Chlorocebus > Chlorocebus sabaeus. The sequence goes on along the minus strand of NC_132911.1, from coordinate 24,188,153 downwards.
ATCATATATTCAGCGAACAGTGACAGTGTGACTTCCTATTTACTGATTTTGATGCCCTTTATTTCTTTCTCTTTGCTGATTGCTCTGGCTAGGACTTCCAGTACTATGTTGAATAGAAGTGGTGAGGGTGGGCATCCTTGTCTTTTTCCAGTCCTCAGAGGGAATGCTTTCAACATTTCCCCATTCAGTATTACGTTAGTTGTGAGTTTGTCATAGATAGCTTTTATTACATTGAGGTATGTCCTTTGTATGCCGATTTTGGTGAGGATTTTAATCACGAAGAGATGCTAGATTTTGTCAAATGCTTTTTCTGCATCTATTGAGATGATCATGCGATTTTTGTTTTTAATTCTATTTTTGTGGTGTATTACATTTATTGGCTTGCATATGTTGAACAATCCATGCATCCCTGGTATGAAACTCACTTCATCGTGGTGGATTATCTTTTCATATGTTGTTGGATTTGGTTAGGTAGTATTTTGTTAAGGACTTTTGCATCTGTGTTCATCAGAGATACTGTTCTGTAGTTTTCTTTTTTTGTTATGTCCTTCTTGGTTTTGGTATTAGGGTGATACTGGCGTCATAGAATGATTTAGGGAGAATTCCCTTTCTCTATCTTGTGGCATAGTGTCAATAGGATTGGTATCAATTCTTCTTCGAATGTCTGATCGAATTCAGTTATTGAATCCATCTGGTCCTGGACTTTTTTTGTTGGTAATTCTTTTTATTACAATTCCAATCTCACTGCTTTTTATTGGTCTATTCAGGGTTTCTAATTCTTCCTCATTGAAGCTAGGAGGGATATATCTTTCCAGGAATGTATCCATCTCCTCTAGGTTTTCTAGTTCATGCACATAAAGGTGTTCACAGTAGCCTTGAATGATCTTTTGTATTTCTGTGGTGTCAGTTGTAATATCTCCCATTTCATTCTAATTCAGTTTATTGGATCTTCTCTCTTCTTTGCTTGGTTAATCTTGCTAATGATCTATCAATTTTATTTATCTTTTCAAAGAACCATTTTTAAAGGGCTAGTTCCTTATGGAAATTCAGAGGAAACAATCCATTTATTCACCATTTCTAGAGTTCAACTTGTGTTCCTTGCCTAGTGACCACTTCCAACTTCTTGATTCTGTTGTCACATCTCTTGCTGATAACGCTAATCCTCCTGTCTCTCTTGTATAGGATGCCTCCTGATTCCATTGGGTCTACCTGAATAATCCATGATAACCGTCCTATCTCAGGATCCTGAACTTAATCACATCCATTGTTATCTTTTACCATGTAAGGCAGCAGCATACTTAACAGTTCTGAGATTAGGATGTGCACATCTTTGGATGGACATTGTTCAGCTTATTACAGGCTTTGTATTGGTTTTGTATATGTGTTCTATGATATTTAGATAGGATGAAGAGAATTCTATTTTGGTATTGTGTTCTAAGAGACAGCCCCTTCTTAAGTGCTTTTCAAATACTTTCTCAGATCTCAAATTGAAGGACTGGTTGATTTGTATTTATGTCACTGTTTCTTTGATCCCAAAATTTCGAGTAGTGATGAGGCACCTACATTCAGTTAAAGCACGAGGGACTTCTAGTTCCCATACCACGTTGTTGCAGAAATCTATGACTAGCAGCAAGCTTTCTGAAGCTAATTTTCTGTTCTGTGCTGTCTCTGCATAGAAGAGCTCCTCCAGCTTTTTTCCTTTCACTACTGTCAAAATGCAAGGTCCATGCCTCTGAAGGTGGTAAACACCATGAAGATGATGATGATAATGATGATGACAACAACAATGATAATAATGGCTACCACATATTGTGTGTTGATTTAAAACTATGCACCTTGATTAAAACTTTGCATGTATGGTTTCATTTCTTCCTTTTCACAAACCTGTGAAATCAGTATCTTTATTATCATTTCTACCTTTGAGAAAATGAAAGACACAAAAAGAATACTTACCTAGCTTCAGGTCACATGGAGTGGAAATAGCAAAAACGAATTTTTGTGTGTTACCATGGTACAACTATCTTCTTGTAGAAATAAGGGTCCATTTTCACAGTTTGCTGTAGCAAACCTCTCCCTGGGGTCTCCTAGCACAGTTGGGTCAAAATATTCTGCTATATATTAATATCTTACCTTTGCCCTTGCAAATTGGGATTTGTTTTCCGTGTTCTGCTAGTATGTCTTTTGTGAATATATTTGGAATTACAGTACTTTCCTAAGGGGAATAGTTGTGAGTTGGCCCTTGGTGTGTCTCTACTCAGCATGTTCCTATTTATACTGAATTTAGGAGAAAACACCTTTATGTCTTAGAGTATGTGGACAGCATTTTTTAGTTTCCAGGGCTGATACATATTTTCTCCTAATATTTTATATCCTCTGATCATTTCAATATATCTTTAAGAGAGAGACTGAGATGTTCTTATTCTAGATGCCATCATTTTAGGAAGTCCCCTTTTTTTGAGATGGAGTTTCATTCTTGTTGCCCAGGCTGGAATGCAATGGTGTGATCTCGGCTCACTGCAGCCTCCGCCTACCGAGTTCAAGCGATTCTCCTACCTCAGCCTCCTGAGTAGCTGGGATTACAGGCTTGTGCCACCATGCCTGGCTAATTTTTTGTATTTTCAGTAGAGACAGGGTTTTTCCACGGTTGTCAGACTGGTCTCGAGCTCCTGATCTCAGGTGATCTGCCCGCTTCCGCCTCCCAAAGTGTTGGGATTACAGGCGTGAGCCACCACACCAGGCCAGGAAGTCCCCTTAAGTTTCTGTTTTAAAACTTTGTTCTGATGGTAGTTTCTTTTGCTGTGCAGAAGCTCTTTAATTTAATGAGATCCCATTTGTCAATTTTGGCTTTTGCTGCCATTGCTTTTGGTGTTTTAGACATGAAGTCTTTGCCCATGCCTATGTCCTGAATGGTACTACCTAGGTTTTCCTCTAGGGTTTTTATGGTATTAGGTCTAACATTTAAGTCTCTAATCCATCTTGAATTAATTTTCATATAAGGAGTAAGGAAAGGATCCAGTTTCAGCTTTCTACTCATGGCTAGTCAATTTTCCCAGCACCATTTATTAAATAGGGAATCCTTTCCCCATTTCTTGTTTCTCTCAGGTTTGTCAAAGATCAGATGGCTGTGGATGTGTGGTATTATTTCTGAGGACTCTGTTCTGTTCCATTGGTCTGTATCTCTGTTTTGGTGCCAGTACCATGCTGTTTTGGTTACTGTAGCCTTGTAGTATAGTTTGAAGTCAGGTAGCGTGATGCCTCCAGCTTTGTACCATATGACCCAGCCATCCCATTACTGGGGATATACGCAAAGGATTATAAATCATGCTGCTATAAAGACACATGCACACGTATGTTTATTGCGGCACTATTCACAATAGCAAAGACTTGGAATCAACCCAAATATCCATCAGTGACAGACTGGATTAAGAAAATGTGGCACATATACAACATGGAATACTATGCAGCCATAAAAAAGGATGAGTTTGTGTCCTTTGTAGGGACATGGATGCAGCTGGAAACCATCATTCTTAGCAAACTATCACAAGAACAGAAAACCAAACACTGCATGTTCTCACTCGTAGGTGGGAACTGAACAATGAGATCACTTGGACTTGGGAAGGGGAACATCACACACCGGGGCCTATCATGGGGAGGGGGGAGGGGGGAGAGATTGCATTGGGAGTTATACCTGATGTAAATGACGAGTTGATGGGTGCTGACGAGTTGATGGATGCAGCACACCAACATGGCACAAGTATACATATGTAACAAACCTGCACGTTATGCACATGTACCCTAGAACTTAAAGTATAATAAAAAAACAAACAAACAAACAAACAAAACAAAAAAAACTTTGTTTAGGTATCTTAGTGAACTGCTGACCATCTCTGTCATTATTTCAAACTCTCAACTCCATGATGGTGTATTGTTTAGAATCTCCTTAAATCTTTCTTTTTATCTGAATTTACAGGTACCTAATTTTAATTTGATTTGACATATTAGTTTGTAAGATATTTTTAAAAGACATTTTAGACAGTAGTTTTAGGTTAGCAGAAAAATTGAGCAGAAGGTACAGAGAGTTCCCATCTACCCCTGCACCTACACAGGCACAGCCTCCCCACCATCAGCATCCCCCACCAGAGTGGTGCATTTGTGACAATTGACGACCTATGCTGACACATCATTGTCACACAAAGACCATTGCTTATACTAGGGTTTACTCTGGGTATTGTACGTTCTATGGATTTGGACAAATGGATCATGACGTATACTCACCATTACAGTATCATACAGAATAGATTCACTGCCGTAAAAATCTTCTGTGCTATGTCTATTCATCCCTCTCTCTCTACCAACCCCTGGTAACCACTGATCTTTTTATTAGCTCCATTATTTTTACCTTTTCCAGAATATCAACCAGTTAGAAGTAAAAGATTTTCAACCAAATAAGCAAAACACTTTTCTTTGTTGGGCTACTAATCGTGATCTTCTCATTCTGCTTTTTATTTTTTTTAAACAAACAAACAAAAAAAACAAGATAATTTAAATAGGCAAACTGATTTTCTATTTATATTTTAGTATTTAAGAAAGATGGAAGATATCCTGTGTGTTATTATTGAGGAAGATACTTAAAATCCCTAGATGTAAGCTTCAGCTCTGTTATGATTGGGTTGTGTGGCATTAACTTTCCTTTTTTTTTTAATACAATGATGTTGAATCGGATAATCTATTCCTCCTTTAAAATGGCCTAATTTTTAGTAGCAAGAGATTTATATTTAATAATATAATATAATATAACAAGAAATTAAATATAAATCTCTTGCTACTAAAAAGAGATTTTTGCCTCGAGCACATGGAAGTAAATACTGTTTCTGCTTGGGACACTAGAAAGCAAAAGATAATAGTGTGATGACTAATCTTAGTGTTTAAACAGGTATTTTATAACCCAACATTTCATGTAAATGTCATAGAATTTGGTCATGGAGGGAACCTCCACTCTGAAAGCTCATGACCTTTCAAGGATAAGACAGAAAAAAAAAAAAAAACAGAGTGGCATTGAGACAAACACAATTCATTAGCACTTCTCAAGTTCTTATTAATACAGGTTTTCATTTTCCCTAAAAGCCTTTGAAATCTTTGCAGCAGAAGATATTTGATTCGTCATAAAAGCATTTCACAACACACAGAGCTGATATAAGAGGACAGAGCATTTAGGTGGAATTAAACCCAGGTCGGAAAGCTGAAATTTGTCGTCAGCTGTTCTCGAAGCTTAACACATTATAAATTTATGCATTGCATATGGCAAGTGAGGGTGAAATGGAGACTTGAGGAAGCCAGACTTTCTGCACATAAACATATTTTTTCTTGCATAAAAGAGAAAAATATAAAGGAATAGCATAAAAAAAGAAAGGTTCTTGGTGAGCAAAAACATTTTTATGCTTATTTAAAAATTAATTTCTGTGATGGAAAGGACATTAATTAAATTACTATGTATTTTTTATTTTTATTATTTATTTATGTATTAATAATTACAGTTTTCTTTGTATTTGATCCATAAAATCTTCTGAGGGCCAATCTGGTGATTTCATGAGTCAGGTAAAAAGAAAGATTTGCTTGAATATATTTAAATCTCTGCCAAAATCTAAGCATATAAGGCCTGAATCTGGAAGTGATTAAAATAAAATCTGTGCTAATTTAGACAAAGATAGGCACTGGAGAAAAATAGATCTTTGGACTGAAAATAACGTGTGGGTCAAGAAAAAGATATTTGTCATCAGTGCCTTGTGTTAATGAAAATGAGTAGTAGAGAGTTCCGGAGGGCATTCAATACCTTGAGGTCTTGCTGAGAATGCAGCTGCTGGCTCTATATATAGACTTAATTCTGTTGCTGAGGGAATAAAAGCATACACACCCTAGTAATGAGATTACTGGGACAGCTCCCAAATTGAGACAGCTGAGCCAAATCAATAGATGTATTTTTCTTCCCCTTAAATTTGCCGAGCCCATTAGAAAGGCCAATATACTTCATGGTTAGACCTCTGCAGCTTAGAGGTTGCGTGTCAAGCTCCCTGTAGCATTTTGAAAATTAAAAATTTAAGTGCAAGTATGATTCTGAAATATAACCACATCATCAAAATGACAATTTCCCTGAGATAAGTACTCCTACTTCTCCTTTAAAAATTCCCTTGTATAATTTGGACATGTAAATTGTACATAGTTTTTCGACCAGTATTCTGGGAAGTGTACCATATGGTATATTGGGAAGTATAGGGACTTGAAGTCACACAGATTGGAAGTTAAAATCCAAGCCACTATATGTCTCAGCTGTGTGTACTCAACTGTGTATACTCAACTACAGATTAAAACGAATGTATAATCTTTCCCTCTATGTAAAAACTATAAAATTGGAGGAGACAAAATCTACAAATCATTTTAAGGAAATCATTAATGATGTGGATAAATATTCAGCTACAGTGATATTCCTTGCAGCATTGTGTTTATAATTAAAAAACTAAATTTAAAAAGAGAGGATGGCTTAAACTACATGTTTAAACAAAGCATTATTATTTAACCACTTACATGATAATTTTAAATAATATTTCATGTAATGGAAAGAGGCCCAAAATGTATTACTGAGTTAAAAAGAATTATGTAACACATATGTTTTTTGAGATATGACACCATTGTGTGTACAGTTTGTATATATACAAAACTTACACATTTATACACATTCACACATCATATTATACACAGAAAAGGACATCTACTAACTTGTAGACAGCAGTCAGTAGTGTGGTTATGGATGAGTATTGATTCTCCTCCTTGTTGCTTTTCTGTCTTATTAAGTTCTCTAAAATAAACATCGTATTCATTTTATAAAGAATATAATTAATATTTCATGAAATAAGAAAGACTGAGACTCTCTTCAGTGATACAAAGGAATATCATAGAACATAAATTGGTGAGTATCACCACCTACTTATACAGAAATTCAATCTGCTTGCAATGAGAACTCCCAAAACACACATTGTGAAGCCCAGTAAGTGAGAGCAGCAGAATGAGAAGACAGCAATCCCAAACTGGGTCCCATGGAGGAGACACACAGTTAGTAAAACCTCCCCACAATTCATAGACTCTTTGGAAAGTCTGCCAAGCTATAGAGAGGGATGAGCAATTTTTGTCATAACAGACAAAGGTGGTACCTCTGTCCTGGAGCAATATTCCACTCATAACCTCATCTCCTGTGGGCAGGCAGGAGGGTCAAATGGCTAAATACAAGGTTTGACACCACATAGGTCTGCTTTTAAGTCCTCACTTTGTTTCACTATTAACTGGCCCTGTGACCTTGGCCAGCTTTGCATCTCTGAAACTAGTTTCTTCATCTGTTAAAAGGGCATAATAATAAGAAGAATGATCATTGTTTTAATTACAGTTAATATTTACTTTGTGCTCGCTAAATCCTAAGTTTTGCTAGTAACATCTGCCTGGAGACTCAGGAAGACTTGTCTGTAAGGTAATTAGCATCGTGACAAAGCATTTAACACATGCTCAGCAAATGCTAGTTCCCAATACAACTACAGGCAGAGAAATGGTAATTATGCATTCACTTCGCAAACTACAATTTGTATCTACAATTTGCAAAGTTCTTTATTATAAAACAGGGAGGGGTCGAAAGATGACTAAGATACTTTCTCTGCTCCCAAGGAATCTACAGTTCTGTAGGGGACCAGGTTTAGGAGAAAATGCAGAGGGAAGTCTTGGTATGTAAATGACCAACCTCATAAGGCCAAATTGAACCAAGTCTGCTTGTTTTCACTTCCATCCTCAGCGCCTTTCAATGATATCATTCTTCCTGGGGTCTGGGGACAGATGGCTATCTAGGCCTTCCAGTCCTATGTGCATGTAGAAAAATGGCAAATATTTAACTTCTATTTTGAAGTTTGCCATAGAGTTGAAATATGTCCTTTGATACAGCTGTCTGACAGTAAACAAAAACAAAATCCAAAAAACTTAGTTGTCCAAAGTAAAAAAGTGATTCTATTGCTTTGTTCTCTTTAAGAGATATCATAGATATTTAAAAATTGTGTTTTTTAGAAAAAGCACTTTCTTATTTCAAACATGAAAAAAGTCTATAAATAATTTGATATTTGAAGATTAAAAAGTCACATGGCCTTATTTTTATTGTTCTCTTATCCTTTTCAAGCTATATTTCCAGTCATTTGAGTCTTTTAGCAACCTTGTGAGGTAGCAAAAAGCAGAGTTATTAGCCTAATTTTATTGATGATGCAAATGAAATATTCAAAGGTCAAATAACTTTATTCAAGGTCGTGTAATGTGGCAAACTCGAGCTCAGGATCCAAGCCACTTGATTGTCAGCCTTAAAGTGTTTTATCTCCACTATATTCAAAACATATTGTAAGACTTTTTTTTTTTTTTTTTTTTTTTTTTTTTTATTACATGGAGTTTCCCTCTTGTTGCCCAGGTTGGAGTGCAATGGCATGAGCTCAGCTCACTGCAGCCTCTGCCTCCTGGGTTCAAGCGATTCTCCTACTTCAGCCTCCCTAGTAGCTGGAATTACAGGCACCTGCCCCCATTCCCAGCTAATTTTTTTTTTTTTGTATTTTTAGTAGAGATGGATTTTCGCCATGTTGGCCAGGCTAGTCTTGAATTCCTGGCCTCAGAGAGTGATCCACTTACTTCGGCCTCCAGAAGTGCTGGGATTACAGGCATGAGCCACCACGCCTAGCCTGTAAGATGCTTTATATTCATGATTTACATCATTTTTATAATTAAAGAGACAGCATTGAAAGAATACCTCCAATTTTTAGGCTGGCTTAGAAAGGTTTTGTGAAAAAGACATTTTGATATTTCACAGGCCTGCAGTGCAGTTTGCACATGACAGTGATTGCCTGCCGGACTCCACACATTGCCAGATCATTCATCTCCAGAGGTATCCTGCAATGCACAGAGGGGAATTTAAATCCTCCACAATCTTGTTGGACTACAGATGCAGAACCAGAGGCTCAAAATATACTAATGTACTAAAACACTCTGGTAGCACGTTGGAGACTGATGCTATAGTTACTTGGTATTTACTGAAATGTTCTTTCTTTTTTAACACTGATGAGTATGGCCTGCAAATAAAACTAAAGCTACTTTTCAAAAGGAGGATGCAAATCACATGTTAAAGTACTTTTGTAGTTAATAATGAATAAATCTGTGGGACATTTAATATCTCCATTTGAATATAGGGAAATTGAAGTGTTATTTCTTAAATATTTTCCACATGGGGAGAAGATGAGTTTTCAGTTTCAGTTGTAGGATTTAATATATCCACACAACTAAGAAAAATAAATTATAAGTTTTTCCATTCTTTAAACTTCTACCAATTCTAGAAAGTTAAATGATTTATTCCAGAGGAAGACTGTTAATAAACCCAAGAAATCTCGTAAAATCTAATGCTGATTTTTTATTATTTAACATAGCCAAGATTACTACTTTATTAAATTTGAAATTAGTCTTTCTATGGAGATTAATAATAGAAGTGGATTTATATACATTTTCTTCATTCAAAAATAATAAACATTTTAAGATTTAATTTAAAAATGACATGTGCATATACTTAAGAAAAATTATATGTGCAGAAAAAACATCAAGAATCAAACAAACACTTTTAATAATACAACAAAAAAGACAGCTACTGTAAACATTTTTGGTGTATTTCAGCTCGCAAGTGAGTTGTGTTTTTTTTGCTATCAGGTCTTTTTATATATTTAAATCCTATATCTCTCTATATGTGTTACATAAAATTCATATAATCAAATCAGAGCTTATATCAAATTAGAAATTATATTATATATGTTGTATTATATGCTGGGTTTTCTTTTCTTCTTTTTTTTTTTTTTTTTTTTTTTTTGTGACAGAGTCTCACTCTGTCACCCAGGCTGGGGTGCAGTGGTGCGATCTCAGCTCATTGCAACCTCAGTCTCCCGGGTTCAAATGATTCTCCTGCCTCAGCCTCCTGAATAGTGCACACCACCACTCCTGCCCAATTTTTGTATTTTTAGTAGAGACAGGTTTCTTCATATTGGCCAGGCTGGTCTTGACCTCCGGACCTCAGGTGATTCCCCCGCCTCGGCCTCCCAAAGTGCTGGTATGACAGGTGTGAGCCACCGTGCCTGGCCTATATGCTGGTTTTATTCTTGGCATAGAGTTTCTCCATTTTTTTTCCTCAAATTTGTGTTGCTAATGACAATCAAAGGGAGATAAATAATCCTGGAGGTTTTGGTATAGAAGACTAACCAGGGCTGCCAAAAATAGACAATTATTTCAAATTTTCTTTTTTTCTCTTTCATGTGAAATTTTCATTGCAATCCATATTACATTTGGGTTAGTTGTTTTATTGCCCTTTAGATATATTTTAATAAAATTGACAGTCTATGGAGATGAGGTATATTTATCCCATGGCCCATGCACCGTCTCACACAGTGTCACATGTAAAGACAGGCATCCCCTTTAAAGAAGTGTAGACAGACATGTACAGAGTGCCATTTTAAGTGTGATGCATGAATGAATCGATGAATGCAGTATAACTAAATAATGAATGATATAATTATTTTCAATTGTTTTAATTAACAAAATTGTATATGTTTATGGGGTAAAACATGTTTTAAAATATGCATATATTGTAGAATCGCTAAATTGAGCTAATTAATATGTGTATTACTTCACATACCTATCATTTTTTATGACGAGAACACTCAAAATCTATTCTCTTGGCATTTTTTAGTATATAATACATTGTTATTAACTATAGTCACCATGTTGTACAATAGATCTCTTCAACTTATTCCTCCCATCTAACTGAAATTTTGAATCCTTTGACCAACATCTTCCCCACACAACACTCCCCACTGCCCCTGCCCTGCCAACCCAAACCCATGGTAACCACCATTCTATAAGTCTCAGTATTATGATCCCTTAAAGCTTTGCTGTCTTGGGTAGTACTCCTACCCATTTTTTTGGCGCTTCAGTTTTCTTCTTTTTAAACTCAGGCAGAAGAACTATAAAATCCTTTAATTTTAATTATAATGCCACTCATCAGTTTTTAATATTTCTTACATTCCTCTTAGAGAAACACTACAAATATTTCCTTCATGCAATTAATATATTTTTTTAAAGTAAGCAGACATCCCAAATCCCAGAATACCATAGGTATTAAAAAATGTTGCTGTCCTTTGGAGATAAAACAGTGATTGCATTTTGCCCTGAATTGTGTTAGAACAGCATCTTATCATTGATATCTTGTTTTGATTGATATTAGGCAGCTGTTGTCACTGGCACATGGTATTTTCCCTTGACTGAAAGAAAATCTCATGAGTGTCTAATTTAAAACATTCAAACAGGAAGGAATTGTGGTTTCCACCATGGATGGTCAAAAGGTCAGGATGGGTTTGGGGCTGTGTCTTCTGATGATTATTACCATGGTTACTAGAGGTTTGCAGGATGCATTTAATGGAGAGCCAAGTGCCTCCTGCTGTGGAGCAGTCAGGATGCTCTGACAAGGTCATGACCTGAGGATGGAAATGGAGCCCACAGTGATCAGCCACTATTGAAACAAGGAATTGCCTATCAGGCTGCAGAAGCCAATACCTTCCTCTAGAGTTCCGCAAGGATCGATTCATCAAAGAAAGCAAGACAGATCACTCAGAGTGAGATCAGCAACTAGAGATTCTGCTGCAGTTAATTGATACTAAAAGCAATTAAAAAAAACTGCTTTGTAATTTTTTAAAATCTGTCAGAGAAATTATATTTACTTCTAACCATTGAATCATGAATTCCCATCAAGCTCAGTGTGTTAATCTCTTCTGTGATACTCCTGATAGAATGCCCTGTGAGAAAGTTCAGAGTTATCCTTGAGATTTTATCCATTCTATTTCTAAATAAATGGACTTATAATTCTGTGCTTCCCACAGTACTATGTGCTTTGCATGTGTTATATTATTTTGTCTTTACAACTGCCTTATGCAGTAGGTATTATTATTAGTTTCAGATGATTCACACAGGTAGTAAATAGAGAAACCAATATTTCAATCCTGATCTCTTTGACTTTATACTGATGCAACAGAGTATCATAGTATATAACCTTTTCTCATATCCCAATCAATGAATGAATCCCATTACTTCTACCTCCTTAATATTTCTTGGTCCATTCACTTCTGTCCTTTCCTATAGCCATTGTTTAAGCACAGTCCTTCATCGATCCTCCTGGAATACAGCAAAAGTCTCCTAAAGGTATGCATATCCACAGATTACCCTCTCATTGGGGTAATCTTTACAAATACAAAAATTATAAATCTGGTGAAGTTATTCCTTTGCTTAAAATTCTTCAACCCAAGCCTGTTATATATATTATAAAATAATACAGTCCAAAGGTCTTAGCCTAGAGCAACAATATTATTGTTATTATTTTTTGAGACGAAGTCTCACCCAAGCCAGAGTATGCAGTGGTGCAATCTCTGCCCACTGCAATCTCCGCCTCCCAGGTTCAAGCAATTCTCCTGCCTCAGCTTCCTCAGTAGCTGGGACTACAGGCATGCACCACCACACCCAGCTAATTTTTGTACTTTTAGTATCGATGAGGGTTTCACCATGTTGGCCAGGCTGGTTTCGGACTCCTGACCTCAAGTGATCTGCCCACCTTGGCCTCCCAAAGTGCTGGGATTAAACAATATACTTTAGGGTCTAACTACAACTTGTCTTTGTTGCCTCATACCACCTGAGTATAGCACACTCATGTATTTGAAGTCTATGTTTAAGTGATTATGAAACAGTAAATAACACAAAGATATTGTTGCTTATTAGGGGTGGGGTGAAGAGAGCATAGTTTGTAGTGTAACATAGGAAGATAACAGGGATTTTTGTGTCTTTGTTGTTGCTCTTGTTTGTTCACTTGTTTAAAATTAAAGGGAAGTTTTGAATGATCGCAGCACACACTGATGAATTCCGGCCAGAGGCCAAGAGTGGCTATAAAGCCCACCCACTGCAGCACCAGCAATCAGAAGCTGCCTGCACATTAGAAAGCAGCTGAGGCAAGCACTTTTGCAGAGCACATGTTGGAAGGATGCACAGTGGTGAATCTTCTTTAGTTCAGGAATAGCAGGACTGAGCTGAAGCATCCAAGAACAAACAGATAAATGCACAGAAATGGAGTTAATTATGTCTGTAGTTTAGATCTTGATACTTAAGCATTTGTAGATAATGGAAATGTTTTATTTTTGTTACACAAAGAAGGATTTATGTGAAACGGTGTGGGCTTTCACTACAGCTGATCAAGAATAAATTTATTTAAAGTCATTCTTTTGTTTCTGAGTATCGGGATTTTTTTTTTAAAGAGTCTTCATAGGACCACTTGGCCATGAACATCAAGAGTGGTCTTTCAGGAAATGTTAATTATAGCATTGCACAATCAATGCAGATGAATATAGAATTGTAGTCTGTTATGCACACATATTTTGGTAAATGTTTGTATACTACTAGTTTCTGTAAGTCATCTTATAATGTGAGTCTAATAGTTACCATATAATTATTTTTATTGTATTTATTCCAAATTAAAGTAACTCATGATCTTTCAATATTGCTAAGGAAATGTAACAATATAGTGCTAATTTGCAGACCACACAATATTCTGGAAACTGTGGTTGACAGTAAGTAAGTAGAAGCCCCCTATCCACTCCATGACATGTTATCATTTTATTTTACTTTTTAACAGAATTGTGCATGAGGTTGCTAGGGCTGCCATAACAAAGTGCCACAAATTCAGCAGCTGAAACAGTAGAAATTTATTGTCTCACAGTTCCGGCAGCTGAAAGTCTAGGATCAAGATGTTGGAAATGTTGGTTCTTTCCAAGGTCTGTGGGAAAAAATCTGTTCCAAGCTTCTCTCTTGGGCCTGAAAATGACCATCTTCTCCCTGTATCTTCACATAGTGCATGTCTGTCTTTGTGTCTAAATTTCCCCTTTTCATAAGGACACCAGTCACACTATTATAGATGAGGGACCATGCTAATGAGCTTATTTTAACCTGATTGCCTCTGTAAAGACATTATCTCTAAATAAGATTACATTCCGAAGTGGTAATGGTAGTGACTTTAATATATATATATATATATATATATATATATATATATATATATTTTAGGGGCACAATTCAACTCATAACAGAATAGAACCTGCGCAAAGAGAGTGAATAATTATTCCTACTCTCATTGCATCTGTACATTGACTCTTTCTACCTGCAGTCCTATCCCTCTCATCTTTGCGTAGCAGTTTCCTACTGACTTTTACAAAACTCATATTAAATGTCTTTCTTAGGAGAAACTTCCTTTTGACTCCCAAGACAGAGTTGGTTGATCTTTCTTCTGTGCTCTTATAAGATTTTTTTAAAAACAAGTATCATGATCTTAGCACACCTTATTTTATTCTGCTATTACTTGTCTGCTCTGCGAGGGTGTTGGCCCTTCCAGAGCAGGGATAAAACCCTAAGCGCAGAGCCTGGGGCACAGCACAAGTGCTCCAACTGTCTGAAGAGTGAATGCCCCAGGGTCAGCAATGGGGATGTCACCCCTGCTTGAATCAGCCCAGTCCCTTAGTTAGAAATCTTTTATTCCTATCAGAGCAAACAAAACAAAAATTCCCCCTGTATCATACAAATTTCTGCTCATGCCTAAGCATAAGAATAACTTGAGGCATTGATTGGTACGGTGGCTCACTCCTGTAATCCGAACACTTTGGGAGGCCAAGGGGGGCAGATCATGAGGTCAAGAGATCCAGACCACCCTGGCCAACATGATAAAACCCTGTCTCTACTACTAAAAATACAAAAAATTAGCTGAGAGTGGTGGCGGGTGCCTGTAATCACAGCTACTTGGGAGGCTGAGTCAGGAGAATCGCTTGAACCCGGGAGGTGGAGGTTGCAGTGAGCCGAGATGGCACCATTGCACTTCAGCCTGGCGAAAAAGTGAGACTCCATCTCAAAAAAATAAATAAAAAATAACCTGAGGCATTTACTAAGAATATATCTTCCTAGATTATTCTGCTGGAATTCTGATATAGTAGGTCTAGTGAGTCCAAGAATATTATTTTTCCCAAACCCCACCATTGTTTTTGTTTTAATTCAACAGTCTAGAATTACATAGAATTTGTCTAGTCATTTTCTACATGGAACCCTATTCTACATCTTTCCATAATAGAAACATGAATTTTCCCAGAAGAAAACTTTAACCTCGTCCTTCCCAAGTGAATGCTTCTATTTCCACTGCTCCCATAGACAATGGGTTGATGGACGGGTTGGTTCCCCTTGCTCCAATCCACCATCAGGTAAACAACAGTTGTGTGGATGACCCAGCCCATATACTAGCCTTTAACTTCCATGACTTCCTCAGTTCTAATGAATTCACCTAACTTGAGCTACCCATACACATAGTCACAGATCAACTGAAATTAATTGTTCCATTTCTGATCTTTTAAACATCACATTCTGTGGAGGATGGCAATCTCATTCCATCACTAGTCGTTTCATTGCTATGTTTAATTAGTCATTTGTTTTATTTTTGTTTTTTTCTCATAATGCTTCCAGTGTCTGGTGTATATACTTCTCATTTTTCCTTTGTTTCCTGGATCTTCTGGCCCTTCCCTTCTTTTCCCTCCCCTCCCCTTCCATTCCTTTTTTTCCTCTTTCTTCCCCGTTATCTTTCTTCCCTTTGCTCTTTCTCTTTTTCCTCTTCCTCCTCCTCCTTCCCCTCTCCTTTTTCCTCTTCCTCCTTGTCCTCCTCCTTTTGACACTTACATGACAATATCTCAACCCTGGATCAATCCAAAAGTATGACTTCACATTTTCACCTAGGTTGCCAAGTGCTATGAGGAAAATAGAAAACAAAAAACAAATCCTACCAGATGCAAACTGATTTTACTACAGGTGTAAATTTCTACCCTTTGCTGGAACTCTGGTACTATGGAAAGTTATCCAATATTTTCCAGAAACATTTGCTTTCCTCTGCAGTGGCAGTCATTTCAAACCTTCCCCTTTCTTTAAAACTACCCTTGTATTTGGAAAGTGGGGAAATAAGCAAATTTACAGAGCTCATCTTGTAATTTCTATGTATTTCTTTTCTAGTGCTTCTGTCAGGTTTTGGTTTTGAAATTATGATGGAATCCTGAAACAAGTGAGGAAGCAATCTTTCTTTTTTGTCTAGTCTCTAGAAGCATTTTTAAAGATTGACATTATAGTCTTTTTTTTTTTTTTAATGCTTTTTCTTTAAATGTGGGCTTGGAGATTTTTGTGTGGGCAAGTTTTTAATTATAACTTCTTTGCTAGATATAGGATTACTCAGATCTTTTTTAGTGTTGTTTTAGTTTTGATAACGTGTTTTTACAGTAATTTGTCTCTTTCAACAATTTTTTAAAATTATTGTCTTAAAATTGTTTAATTAAAGTTTTAATTTCTTTAGGATCTATTTGTAGCAACTTTCTCTTGTCAAACCTGATACTGGTAACTTGTATCTTCTCTCTTTCTTCCTGATCAGACTTGCTAAAGATCTTTCCATTTTTTTAGACTTTTTAATGAACTGTCTTTTGGCTTTTGTTTTTTTTTTTTTTTTTTTTTTTTTGCACTGTGGAAAATTATAGGGCTGATTGCTTTCATAAAAGCAAGATTAATTCTAGCAGTATATAAAAAGATTAATATATAATGAAAGTCACTGTACTTTTCTACATTAATACAAAGCAGAGAAAAATATCAGAGTTATATTGATAGATGCCAAGACATTTTGTGATTCAATTCACTACTCACAATTTTGGCAAACTAGAAATGAAAATAAACCTGCTTAAAGTAATAGATAATCTGTAAAACCAAAGTAACCAACCAAACAAATTTCTGTAATGAACAAATTCTGAATTCACAATTAGTGTGAATTTAAAATTCTTCCTGAATTTGGAAATGAGTAAAGATGTCTAGTTCTACTTCTGTTCAACATTGTATAGATATCCTACTTATTGTTATAAAGTAAGAAAAAAAAAAGCAAAAGTTATAAACCTTAAACAGTAAAATATAAAACTCTATTTACTGGTGATATGATTGGATGTAGAATGAATCTACAAGTAAAATATTCGAATTCATCAGTGAATTAAGGTTGCAAGATACAAGCCAACATAAGATTTTTAAAAATTACATACAAATGACAAATAAAAATGACATAAAAAACTTATAATTTGTAACTTATAATGGTTTCAAAACTATTACATATCTGTAAGTAAATCTAATGAAAACTGAAATATCTATACATTTGGAAACTCCAAAATGTTACTGATTTTTTTTTTTTTTTTTTTTTTTTTTTTTTTTCTTGAGACGGAGTCTCGCTCTGTCGCCCAGGCTGGAATGCAGTGGCCGGACCTCAGCTCACTGCAAGCCCCGCCTCCCAGGTTTACGCCATTCTCCTGCCTCAGCCTCCCGAGTAGCTGGGACTACAGGCGCCCGCCACCTCGCCCGGCTAGTTTTTTGTATTTTTTAGTAGAGACGGGGTTTCACCGTGTTAGCCAGGATGGTCTCGATCTCCTCACCTCCTGATCCGCCCGTCTCGGCCTCCCAAAGTGCTGGGATTACTGATTTTTTTAAAGTCCAAAAACGGTAGGCAATAACCATTTCCATGGATTAGAATATTGTAGATGTTGCAAAGATGTTTACTCTTCCAAAATTGTTCTATAAAATAAATGTAATCCAAATTAAAATCTCCATAGTGATATTGACAAAATGATTATAAAATTTATTTGAGCATTCAATGGACAAGGATAACCAAAGCAAGTTTGAAAAATCACACCCGGGCAGGATTACATTCAAGATTCAAGACTTATTATAAAACTACCTTAAGCAAGGCAGTGTGGGATTGGCACAAATAGATCTTAGGCCAGTGGAATAGTGTAGAATGTCCTAGAAATAGACATGTACACGTGTTCACAAAAATCACCTAAAGTTGTTCATCAACCCATTCTGCTTTTAGTAAAGTACAATAGCTTTATCATTCCATCCAGTCAAGTTTAAATATAATTTGTAGGCCAAGATGTTTACAATTATTTCTCGGAATTTTAGTTTCTCAAATTGTGCCATTCTAACAATGAAACATAATCTTTGAGTATTTTTCAAAATATTTGCTTAATAATAGTTATTTAAAATATATTCATAACTTAGGGCTTGATTCATCAATATACTAGTAAATTTCTCTACAGTTAAGAGTAATAATTCATTGGGGACAAGCTATTCTGACTCTGCACCATCCATTATATCATCTTTTCAGATAACATTTACAGATGTGTTAACGTGTTTAAATTGGGTAATTAAATATATTCCAGAAAATCATTAGGTGGATAGCTTTTCTCCATTAATGACTTGCAGAGAAGTAAATAATCTATAGAATCATATTCAGCAAGCACAAGTAATTATTATGTTAATATTTGCCTAAATGAAGCTAAGTCTGAATCTATTAAAGATTAGAATCTGTATATTAATTTCCTTCTTCACTGATTTTACCACCCTCACAGGCTTTTTTAAAAAACTTATTTAAACCTCAGTAACATTAGTTAGGGCACCTCCATTCTGCCATTTGTTTTCTGAAAGCAAAAAAGACACAAACTCAATAAATTTTATGGAATTTTTAAATTTTTTTCTATGTGATTGCCCTTGTCTGCTGAAAAAGAAAGGTAGACCAGCATGCTATTTTCTCAAACCCTTTAATCACCAGAGAGGGTAGTTTAGTTTTGGGTGCCCTGTCGTAATCTAGGGAAGATAACGTATTTATTTTGCTAAATTTATCAGCTGGAAAGAGTTTTGAAAACCACAAGGTGAAAACATCTGTATGCGATGTCAACATTTTATACTGTTGGTTTTAGATGTAGGAATAGCATCACTATCATTGACACATAAATTGTACCATGCCTGGTTTTCTTTTTCTATTTTGAGACAGGATTCAAACATTGGTACAACTAAATTGTCAGGATTCTGCAGTAGAACTTTCCACGCTGCAAATTCTATATTGTAAGAGAAAGAGTATTTCAAAACTGTAAGTAGGTAATTACTGAATTTATCAAACAAAGATTCGGCAGTCCTTGTGACCGAAGCACCTTTTCCAAATCAACGTTTCTATTTATATGTCTTTTTTTTTTTTAACCTAGAAAGATTATTATACCAACACGTTCACTAAGAGATTTTGAAATTTTTGATCCTGATACAAATAGACTATTGCTTCAAAGTGAATTCTATGCCTGGTGGGAAATATAATTTAAAAAATATTTTCTGGGTTGATTCCAAGACACTAGGACATTCTTTTTGCCTTTTATTATCTCCAGTTTCTTCTTCCCCTCTCATCCCACGCCCCCCACCCCATGGGCCACTTGATTGCTGGGATGAAAAAACATATCCCTGAGCCCTACAATAACTTGCCGTGCCCACTGCAATTTATCCTGCTTGATTTTCCAACACCAGGTCTCTGTTCTGAGCTATTTCATTCATCAGCATTCTTCAACAAGATTTAATCCCAGAGCCAGCCCTATACATAGGCAAGGGAGATAGCTGTTTATACTATGTGTCCTACTAAAAGGCTTACCTATTTCCAAATAAAATTTATTATTAATCATGAAAAGACAAATAATATGTACTAACTCTCATAGCTCTGATTACACACATTACAGGCATTGGTCTTTACAGGTTTTATGAACATTACCTCATTGAATACCTACAACAACCTTATGAGTCTAGTATGCCATTATTCTATTTACCTATGAGAAGCTGAAGTGCATAGAGGTTAAGAGTCATGTCCAAGTTTACACAGCTAGGAAGTGATAGATCAGGGTTTGAACTCAGGCAACCTGGTTTCAGCCAAAATTTTTAACTGCTGTATTCTACTGCCTCTCACCACTTGAGAAATATGTATTAAGTACCTACTATTTCCTCAACTTTGTATTAAGTTCTGGAGTGAACACAATAGTTACAGTACCTGATCTTGGACCAAAGATTAGTAAGCACTGCAAACAAATTACAGAGGCCACTAAAAACTTGGTACATTGAGCTAATATGAAAGCATCTCTTCTGAACCAAGCAAGTATTACTACATAGAACGTAGTAATTTTTGATGTATAGCCATTTAAAAAAGAGAAAAATCCCCAGGAGTCAGCTATGATGGATAAACTGTGAGAGCAGTAATCAAGAACTAAGACTGAAGAGCTCATGGGGATATATGAACTTGATCTAAGCCTTTGTGCATAGGGCCTGAGGTTCTGATATCCATCCAGAAGGCAGTCTCCCGGATGCAGGCTCCATGCACAGGGGGAGGTGATATTGAGTCATCTATGAACCATTTAGAGTCCTATCTGCAAAATAAATAGGGGGAGAATGAGTCTTCTGCAATAGATCAGAAACCCTGGCTTGTGCCACCCTCAGGTTGGGATTTTAATTCATATTTACTTGCATAGTGGAGCCCTTCCCCATCCCCAAGTCACACATTAATCATTCTGAGAATTCCCTATGACCTTGGAAGGGAAAAGAAACATAAAAATAAACAAATTAAAATTCAATACTCAATAGCTGTTTGGAATATCTTACTTGTCACAGCTAAAGAGAAGCTTTTTTGCAGAAAAGATAGGATGTGAGAGCCGTCTTGCTGATAGGAGGGAAGAATGGGTGAAGAAGGGGAAGACGAAGAAAAAGTCAGAGCCAGGTATAGAGTGAAAGCTACAAAGTCCTGAAGACATCAGTGAACCTCCAGAATACAACTTATTTTGGACTTTTCAGTTTTATAAATCAATAGTTTCCTTAAAAGTTATCTTAAGCTACTTTGCTTTCGGTTTCTACCATTTGCAACCCAAATCTCTAATACTCAGAATATTGTGTACTAAAGGTTTTTTTGTTTTTCTTTCTTTTTTCTTTTTTGAGATGGAGTATTGTTCTGTTGCCCAGGCTGGAGTGTAGCAACAGATCTTGGCTTACTGCAGCCCCCACCTCCCAGCCTCAAGCAGTCCTTCCACCTCAGCCTCCCAAGTAGATGGGACTACAGCCGCATGGCACCATACTCAGCTAACTTTATTTTTTGTGGAGACAAGTCTCACTGTATTGCCTAGGCTGGTCTCAAACTCCTGAGTTCAGATAATCCTCCTATCTTGGCTTCCCAAAATGCTGGGATTACGGGCGTGAGCCATCACACCCTATACTGAAGTTTTGACTACTTTCCAAAACATTAGTACTCTAGGTCCTCTTTATATAATGAAAAATTATAAATGGTAAGGCTTTCTATTTTGATCATGGCAGATTAAGCTGTAACAAGCAGTCCTCTCAAATGATATTGGATTTATACAACCATGTTGTATTCCCTACTCACATTTTGACCACCAGAGTTGGCCCTGGCATGGCCTTGTGCTGTCTTTATTCTGGGACCAGGCTGAAAGAGCACCTCCCATCTGAGGCATCTCTTGTCCTGTGGCAGAAAACAAGGAGGTGAGGGGGGCGGGGATGGGAAGCAGAACCAGAAGATAACTCTCAAAGCTTCAACTCGAAAGTGGCATATATTACTTCTGCTCATATTTTATTGGCCAAAGCAAACTATATGGCCAAGCTTGATGTCAAAGTGGTGGGGAAGTATAATCCTCCAACAGAGAAAGAAGTATGTGGAATAATAATGACATCTATTCACATTCTTGAAATAGAGTGTGAATAGATGTTATTCTTTATGTATATTTGCATATGTATGTTACACTTTTGCCATATAAGTAAAATCACAGATTTGAAAATATCAACACTATTCATTTAATCGACCTGAGTTAATACAATATGCAGCAGGATCATGTTTCAAGATAGTCACTACACTCTGCAACCATAGACATTTTTCCCTGATTTACCTAAAAATGCAAGAGGTTGACTACATCTAAAGGCACCATTCCTACTTACAGACACTGAATGAAAAGTCAATAGTGTGTACTGATTTTTATCTTTAATTGCTTCTGTCATTGTTGCACTATTCAAGAAGTTTTATCCACTTCTGTAATAATTGTCTTGCTTGTCTACCTCCCTGTGCAGCCCTCAATGATTTTCTATGGTGGGACAATTTCACTGACATCATGCATGCAACAGCCTTTCCACTCTTGGTCTCCCAGTACTTCTATTTCTTGAGTTTACGCTCATACTCATTGACGTCCCTTGTGACATAGGACAGCTCGGTCTGAGGTAGATTTATATTATGCCTGAACAAATCCTTCTCACAGTAACTTTCTATTTTGTTAAACCAGATGTCTTGTTCAGAGAGCTCCTATCCTTACTGAATGTTCTCCTTGGGGCCTATTGGTGTCTTCAATGTCAATGAACCTCTTTTGGCATTCTTAGTCCATCAGACTCCACAGAACACAGGAGCTGGGTTCTCAGTTACTGTTCTTACAGGATACCCCATGACACACATTTACCAATCTTGTCCCTGAAAGCAAGGTTCAGTGAAGGTTATCGAAATGAGTCACTTTTGTCAGACTAATCAGTGAAGGATCAGTTGCATTTTATCCTCAGTTTAATGAGCGTCTGCTTATCTCACACTTACATAACTAGAAATAGCTACACAAGTGACTCTATCCTTAAACGAAATCTGGTTCAAGATGACTTGTCTCCAACCCTAAAGGAAAGTGACCTGCAGTTTATTATAGTTTTGTCCAATCAGGATGTCCTCTGCAGGTAGGAATCTATGTGGGAAAAATAGTTTGGAGAAAGTAGAGGGAAATATTGTTTTAATAAAATAATATGAATCCTATTATGGGTTGAATTTTATCTTCTGAAAAGTTTAAGTTCTAACCCCCAGAACCTTGGAATGCAATCTTCTTTGGAAATAGGGTCAGTGTAATTAGTCAAGTAAGATGAAGTCCTCCTGGAGTGGAGTGGGTCCCAATGCAGTATGACTGGTATTATAAAAGGAGAAAATTTGGACACAGGCTCACATACAGGGAAGAGGAACAGTATGCAGACATGAAGCCAGTCATCTGTAAGCCAAAAAGAGAGCTCAGAGATGGTTCCTTCCCTCACCCCCTCAGAGGGAACCAACACTGCCAAAACCTTGATCTTAAACTTCTGTATTTGTCTATATACTCATCCTACATCTTATATAATAGTTCTGAAATTATTTTCATTATAAACCATAAAAATATTTGAAGATTTTAATATTTCCTTAACTAAAATACTCTAAATTGTCCTACCTAGCTGAAAGTGGCCTAGAGGCCCTTTATCATAACATACGGTCATTTATTTGCTTGGAGAAAATAATGCTCAAATAAAAAATATGCATTAAATTTCTGAGAGGATTTCTAGGCTCCTAGGTTGGAGTGGTGAGTAGCTTTGAGATCTGTCCCAAGAGATGGAGATCCAACAGAAGAGAAAAAGAGAAACAGTTTTCAAGAGAAGGCTCTGAACTTTATATGCCCCTGCTAATAATTTAAATCACTGCAGTACTCTTCTGAATTCTTCTTTAGAGCTAAATCAGACAGTGTTATAGGCTTCCTCCTCAAGGTTTCTATTTTAATTTCAACTTTGCCCACATGGATAGAAAGTTTGCTGAATTCTGTTGGGTTTACCTCAATTTTTTAAAGCAAGGTGGGTGGAATATATTGTATTCCGAAAGAAGTATTGTCAAGGTCTGTAAGTGTTAAGGTTGTATTAGTAACTAGGACCTCATTTGCCTGAAAGGGTGAATATTGAAAACAGGAGATAGCATATTTATAAGTCTCTATAATTGGATCTGTACATTTATTTACGGTAGGAAATGAAGTAGCATCCCACAATAATTAAACTCTTTTTAAAAATTATTTCGATCATCTTTTGTTTTTAGAATTTGTTTAATTATTTGAAAGTCATTCCTAAGCTTTAAATAAAACTGTAGCTAAAAATAGCAAATACTTTATATTCAAGGTGTTTTTATACCCAGAAACTAAAGTTGTTCTAGATATCATCCTCTTTACAGAATACTGAACTATTCAAAATGTGAAAAACATCTGGGGGTGGCAGAAGACAACATTTTTTTTTTATTAACAAAAGACTGTCCAAAGATACATGCTGTACAACCCCTTGTGAGTAACATTTTTGAGAACATTATTTTAAAGATGGAAAAAATAAAGTGGTTGCCAAGGTTAGGATAGGGAGGGATTGACGTGGCTGTAAAAGGGATCACCAGGAAGTCTTGTGGTGATGGTACAGTGGACAATCTGGCTTGGGTGGTGGTTAGGAAGGTTCACATGGTAATATTGCAAAGATACACGCTCACACTGAATAGATGTATAACTGGTGAAATCTGAGTAAGTTTATAAGCTCTATTGATTGTACCAGTGTCACCTTCCTGATTTTGATATTGTATTGTTGTGTAAGAAGTTCGCTTTGGTTGGGTGAAGAGCATGCAGGGATTTCCTGTACATTTTGCAAACTCCTATGAATCTATAATTATTTCAAAATAAAAAGTTAAAACTATTGAACCAATTTAAAGTACAAAAAAAAAAAAAAAAAAAAAAAGAGTCCTGGAAACTAATTAATTCCCTATCTTGGGTCAAAGATTCCATGAGAAGAGTGTTATTCATTCTGTACCTTGGGTCCTCTCTGATACCTTTATGTTCCCATCCACTAGAAGTTGCTGCGATTTCCAACTCGTGTAACATTCTTACAAACTGTCAAATTACTTTAGTTGGGCCAGGAGATCATTTAGAACAAAATTACATTAAAATTAAATGGACTCTTTACAAGGAAGTCGTAGCCTTCCCGTTTATGAAGACCTGTTCTATTTTCAACACACAGTGACGATCCTGAGAGATGACTATTCTTATAGTCTTGGCTATGGCTATAGAAAACTGAAATCATTCTGGGTCTTTCAAACATACAGGGTTTGATAAAGGAAGCTGAATACTTACAGAATCGCTAGAAAGACTGGAGAAGTAGAAATAAGGGGTTATAATTGAATGTTTAGATACAAATATCAGGAAACTGTTTATGCTACTGGCACCACCCCTTCCACTGCCAGTAGAATGTGACTAGGCAGGAGAATGCGAGATCCAATCCTTACAAACATCCATGCCTAGGGGAGTTTGCTTGTTTCCTGCCACGGATGCAAGTTTATTGTCTCTGGCTCCCTTCTGCTTCATAAACTTCTTCAAGTGCATTTTCATCGTTGAAGCTTAGATCTCATTCAGAGCCCAAGCTCATCAGAGCCCAAGCTCAAGAGAGTCAGAAATAGAGTTTTTAGACTTCCAGGCCCTGATACACAGTCATGAAAGAAAAACAGATGAGAAAGGATGTCAACTGCTAATAAACATGTTGCATTTATGCCTAAGCATGTGGGATTTATTTATATCATTCTGCTCAAGGTCATTGCCAAGGTCTGATTGCAAAAATTCAAAAACTTGCAACTTCTGGCATAAATGAGTTAATCCTAGGAAAACTTTCCTTCAGTAGCACAGCCCATCCAAGTACAGTTCCTGAGAATACTTGTTTTGGAAGCCTTGTGTTTCAGTAGTTCTTGGCCACTGCACAAACAGAAGGATCCATTTATCTATTTTAGTTTTCATTTTTTTTCTTACATATTTCTCATACATTGCTCTGTTTATTCTCTTTTCTAAGCCCAAGTCACAGTCCTCTTCTTTCTCCACAAACTGTTCCTTATGTCTTCTGCAATTAAACTGTATTCCATTCCATTGTAATTAAACATTAGCAGAGCCTTATCCACTGCCTCCTAATTGTGCCTTTGAGCCTTTTTCAAGCTGGTTTTTGTAGCTTGTATGCTTACCCCTCACTGTCACTGACTTCCTGAATATCCTGAATACCTCTTATTCACTGAAAATTGTTACAGATGCTAAGCTCCTAGTCTCCTTCCTATGCCCTGTTATTATTCTACTACGCAAATAGTCCTTAATTACTATAGATTCTTAATTTATTCCACATTGGCCACTCCACTTAGTCACCTACTTGATTTTACCCTGGACTTACATCCCTCACTGGGGGATGTAAGTTAAATCCCTCACTGTTTTAATTTAAAGTCTCAAATTTCAATTAAAATCTCACACTGGAACAAACTTGTTCTGGTTTGTCCAGAACTGTCCTTGCTTTAAAATGGAGCCCATTGAGTCCTGGGCAAATAAACAGAGCTGACCACCCTATTCTTGGGACACTGTAATACTTTGTAAAGGAGTTGAAAATCAACCTATGTTCCATATATTTATTTCATATGTACATGTGAAAAATAATTAGATTTTAATAAGACAAGTGTGATTGTTTCATCTCTTGTAGTCACTATTGTCATTTATTCTATTAAACCATT
Organism: Chlorocebus sabaeus; assembly: GCF_047675955.1. Lineage (NCBI taxonomy): Eukaryota > Metazoa > Chordata > Mammalia > Primates > Cercopithecidae > Chlorocebus > Chlorocebus sabaeus. The sequence goes on along the minus strand of NC_132911.1, from coordinate 24,161,788 downwards.
CAGTAAAATCTGATAAAGTGTTGCATAGTCCTGAAAACTGGCTCGGTGTCAATAGTACCTTAATTCTCCCCTAATCCAGGTATTTGCAATAATCTTCGCCTTGGTTAATTGTGACGCATATGAGATGAATAGGATTTCCAGTATCATTAAAGTAGTGAGTTAATCGCTGCTTGTTTTTGTGAGTTAGCAAGACATATGGCATGCTATTAGTGATGTGGCTAACTTACATCTGGTTTTGCATTCTTGCTAACCTTCATTTTTCTTCTCTAAGTAGATTAATGTTCATATTAGTGCCTTTGTAGTAAATGAAACTCCTACAAGCAAATGCAATATTCCTCATACTGTTTCTTAAGAGATGCACACTTTAAACTTGGTACCCATCCAACTCCTTCTAAACCACTTTCCTTTTAGTGTTTCTGAAAGTACGATATTCGTATCACCTGCCACAATATCAACCAGGGTGTGCCTCATTTTATCCCAGGTGCCTGCATTTAACAAAATTCGAGGTGATTCCAATATCCAGCAATGTTTGTAACTCACCAGCAATATAAATGGAGTAGTATTTGTAGAGGAAAAAACTCAGTTTTGAAGCCATGCTTCCTAATGCACTAGAACTGTGATTTTGAGAAACTCACATACTGATAGGGTTTGGCTCTGTATCCTCGCCCAGATCTCATGTCGAATTGTAATCCCCATGTCAGGGGAGGAACCTGGTGGGAGGTGATTGGATCATGGGGGTGGATTTTTCTCATGCTGTTCTCATAATAGTGAGTTCTCATGAGATCTGATGGTGGCACTCTCCCCTCCCCGCTGCTTTGCCAGAAAACATGTTTGCTTCCCCTTCACTTTCTGCCATCATTGTAAGTTTCCTGAAGCCTTCCAGTCATGCTTCCTGTTAAACCTGAGGAACTGTAAGGAAATGAAACCTCTATTAATAAACTACTCAGTCTAGGTAGTTCTTAGCAGTGTGAGAACGGACTAAAACACCTACCTTCTCTGAATTTTAATTTTGAATCTGCAAAATTATAAAGCATAATAGCTATCATAAGACTCGTAGAGGTCAGGTGAAACGTGAAACCTGAAATGTTTAGTAGACTGTAAAGTTCAAGGGCAATTGTTAGCTACTGACTTATTCATGATCCTTCTCTTCTTTTTCGTTAGAAATGCTAAAGAAAAGTTATTTCATGGTGTTTGCATCCTAGTTACTTGACTGCCTTTATTTAACGTTGCATGGTTTGAAAAATAATACTGACCCATTAATTCAAGTCAGTGTCATGGGTATTTTGTCTGATTTGATTAGTCAGTTTGGCTGAACTGGTTATGTGTAAAATTGCAGGCATTTTTGGTGAAAAAAGTACTGTTACATTCAAACAAAATCACACATAACTTAAATATGAGACCTATTCCATTTCGTGGTGTTGATTGAGGCTATGCAGTAAGTTACTGGGCAGATACTTTCAGATTCCAGCTGTTTTAACAGATGCCTATTACAAATTGGAAAATCCACTGTTAACAATTGCTTCTGACTCAATGTGTCCTACCTGCTGCATTTGGGGCATTTTTAATAAATAACAAATTGTTCCAAGACCTTAATAAAACAACTACAATTAGTAGTACTGGCAGATCTTTCTCTTTAGAAGACTTTCCCTAATTAACTAAAATTTATTCTGATTATTCCTTTATTTCTCCTAGAGTAATTTCGTTTGCACGGATTTGATAATAAACTCTATGTTCTTTCCATGTGTTCTTATTTTTCTCTCTTTTATTCCTATATATTGTAGATTATATCTAGTTTGAAGTACCTCAGAAAGTATTTACATAATATACACTAGGTGCAAGACAATGTTAAATTCCAAACAACTGTATACTTGCACGGTTGTCTATGAGCTTATAATGTATTTGAAGAGATAAAATATACAGGTTAGTAAATATGCAGCAAAGCAGGATCAATGTGGTAAATCCCTGAGTTCAGAAAATTATGTTTTGGCCTAAGTCTGTCATTAACTTACAATGTAGCATAATGAAAACTTTTGGCTTGTCTGAACTCTTACAAAAGAAGGCAGTTGTGGAGAATTGTTAAACTACAGCAATCTGGTGGAGAAATTAGAGTCTTGAGGATAAAGAGATCAATAAGTGTTAGTTGATCCAAGAAGACTGCAATGAAGATTTGTATTCAGATCCTAAAAGGGAAAGAAGGAAGAATAGGGGGAGAAAGAAACTAGCATCTACTAAATGCAGTATTAAGTTAGTGTCTTTGCATTCTTTATTTCAGTTAATCCTTCCAGTAATGCTATGAGTTCAATATTAAATTGAACCATGTAAGTTCATAATTTTTGTAGGTTACTAATAGTCAATATGGGCAATTATGTATGTGTAATAACAATGTTATTATCCTTTTTTAGTAGATAAATGAAACTAGTCTTAGAAAAGTTAAAAAATTTATTCAGGCTCAGATAATTTTGTCTGACTCCAAAGTTCTTGTTGAATTATTTCTTACCATGTTTCCTATGTTGAATTCATAATCCAGATCTTATAAGGCCTACTCTTAAGATATTGAAAATCCACTGACTTCTCTCCATCTCCACTGTTAACATCTTAGTCTAGGCTGCAGTGATTTTCCCCAGATACTCTAATAGTCACCCTGCATCTGTCTTGCCTCCCAAGAATCCATTCTCCACCCACCCTCCAGAGTGAGCCCCTAAAGACTCGAAGCAGAACCAGAGCACATCAGTCTCTGTTTAAAAAACACAATCAAACAAGTTTGAAAAACAAAACAACACCTCTGATGACTTCCCACTTTGAAAGAAATTTAATTATTTTTACCATTGCTCTTGTCTACAATTTAAATAGTATGGGATACCTTGGGTTTTCAGAGATTCTTTGTTGAATGAATAAAAGGTGAGGCGTTTGTTAAAGAGAGTGAAAAATAAAGTAGGAGAGATAAAGTGGGAACCAGAGCATTTTAACTTTATCCTTTTGGTCACTGGAACCTATTGTGAGTCTATAACCAGGGGAAAATAAATATCACCATGGAAAGATTAGTTTGAAGGCAGGGAATTAAAAGTGAGAGAAAGGAAAAAGGAAAGGCAAGAAAACCAGTTGAAAAATTATCTTAGTACATTCCACTGGTTTATAATGGCTTGAGAAAAAGAGGAAGATGTTTGCAAAAACAAACAAACAAACAAAACCAAAAAATAAAAAACAAGTAAAATTGGGATTTGAGAATTTGAGTTTCTTGGCAACTAATAAAAGAGAAAGGACAAAAGACACTGTGAACTAAAAAAGGTTATAATTGTTTTTCTCCTCTGACCAGATGATGCTTGTACTAGTGATAAGTTAATAGGGATAAAACTTTTTTTTTATTTCTTTTTTCTGGAAAGATGAATTTTTGTTTTTGATGATCTTAGTTAAGTAGTAAAACGTAAAAATGAAAAAAATATATATTAGAGGTATGGGACCAAGTATTTTATCTCTCAAAGTCTTGAATATACCTCCATCCTCACTGCTGGTACCCTAGTTCACACTTTCATTATTTTCATTCTCTTGCCTGGGCTAAGGCAGTGATCTCCTTAGTTGTCTATGGGGCTCTGCCTTGTCTTCAGAGTAATTCCTTACATGCAAATACGTTTCTGCATTTTCTGACTCAAAAATTCCAGTGACCTCCCCCAACACCCTGTGTTCCTTTTTCCCAAAGCATTATGTCCCAATCCTTAGCACAGTGTTCAGGGCACTTCCCTACCTGTCTCAAGCCTTCACCATCTCTCACTGCTCTATCCTCCTGCCATGAGCCAAGTTGTTATCAGCAATTGGTCTCCTCACTGCTTCCCACTTCACTCCCGAGCCTAAGAGGCAGAGGACAGCACCTTCACTCAGGAAGGCAAAAGAGGTCATGGCTATTCTTTTTGTATCAACTACACAGGAGAAGAGTCAAAGGCGTTACATTCCCTGCCCCGCTAAAAAATAAAGATTCCAACAGAGCTTCCAGGAAAGAGCACAAGCCGAAGAGTCAAAAGGTAGAACTTAAAGGAAGTTAGCATATTTTATGACACAAATGCTTTATTCCTAACACATGATCTATTTCTATGCAAAAAGCTGTACAACATTAGAGGTCTTCTCATTCTGCAGTATAGGGTAGGAGTGAGACTGGGGAAGACTTGGGCTGCCATGGAAATGTTGCTTTCATGGTTTCTTGACCTTGATACAGAGTAAAAAATTAAATTTTACAACGCAATCCAATATTCTCATATACACACATACAAACATAATATATGTGTTATATATGCATATATAAGCATGTATATACATTTTATATGTGTACATATAAAATGCATGTATATGCATATTTAAATACATGCTATAGATGCACATGTGATGTATACGAAAACTGTTTTACAAAACAATACTTCTTACTCTATGTCACGTACTTTCTTTTGTATTCATTTCTATTTCCTATTTATATTTTATTTTCTATTTTATTCTCTTCTATTTGAAACATTATTGAGAAGCTCTGCTCACTAATGGGTTGACACCAGTATAGTGAAGACCATTGCCTCAAGTTGTTATTAATCAACAAATGGCATGATTATTTGCACCTTTTGGACAGTGTTAACTGAAATCATGACTGGCTTTATTTCAGAATCAACTTTGTAAATGTATTTACTTTCAGTGTGTGAAATGAAGAGTCGATACAGAGAAATTACCTTGCCATTTCCAGGTTGCTTGTACCTAACTCACATTGCGGAGCTCTGTTTTATTTACAAATTATCATATTGCTTTGGTAGTGCAAACATTCAGCTTACCTTCTAAAAGAGTATGTTGGTAGAGGTGAGTTGTAACCTAGAGGCCTTCCGTCATCCACGGTTATCTCTGTTTTAGACAGCATCCCATTCTCCTGTCACTTTATAAAAGCAGTAGGGACCTTAGAGGTCATTTCTTCCAACCTATCATTTTAGAGATGTAGGAACACAGGCGTTACAGATTAAGTGACTTGTTCCAAGTTATAGACTGCCAGCATTAGTGACAGGTCTGAAACCCAGATTTTTTGTTTCTTACTGCATTGTGTTTTCACTGTGTGACATTTTTCTCTCCTTGGGCCTTTAATAAATGTGAGTTGATTTGGGTGGCCACTGAATAGGAAGAGAGGGCATAATAGAAAACAATTGCATTCTCTTTATCCCATGTTTTCCTCTAAGGAGGATTCAAGGTATCTGATGATTGGTAGGTTTTATTAAAAATATTCATTATTTTTGTAAAACTGAAGCAGGTTGACTGGAAAACATTCACATATTAGGTCTCTAGTAAAGTTTTTATGTTCTCTTAGCTTCTGTGATTACTCTGTTATTCTGTTATCTTAGGGCTGTCTTACTTGAAGGCTTGAATTCCTGATTTCTCCTACTAGCTTTTCACAATTTGAAGCCCAAAACGTGGCATTAAAAAATGCAGGAATGCAAAAGAATGACTTAGAAGTTAGCAAGCATTTGGTAAACATCAGTGCTTTATGTTTCTCCTTTTATCATTATTTAGGGAAAAGGCATCCCTGTCCTCATCACCCCACCCAATATACAGCTCAACATGTAACTTTAGGAAGAATGAAAAAAGTATGATTGGCATCTCCTTCCAGCTGTTTCATGAGGTCTAAGGCCTGGTGACATATCCTGGTGCCACCAAAATGAAGTTTAAGAAATTTAAGGAGATGGCCAATGGCAAGAGGACACAGGTCTCTATCATTAGTAAAATTTAGAAATTGAATCCAAGCTGGTCTGATTGCAAAGTCTAGTCTTTGCCTCTACTCTACGCTGTCTCAGATGGTTTCCTGCCTGGCTTGATTGTGACCCTAAAATTGAAGGACAAAGTTCCCCGAAATTATCACTTAGACTTTAAAGAAATAGAAAATTTAGAACATATCATAAATTGCTTTATTCAATTTGGTTCATGATTCCTGTCCACGTCCTCCCCTCTCTCTGGTCCTCTCATGGTAAATCTAATTTGTCTGTTTTTCTGACTCCAGGATGTATACCTCTAAAGATGGTTCTAAATCTTTGGGGAGTTTTATGTTCCTGCCCTAGAGTTCTATTTTTTTTTTTTTTTTTTTTTTTTTTTTGAGACGGAGCTTTGCTCTTGTTGCCCAAGCTGGAGTGCAATGGCACAATCTTGGCTCACTGCAACCTCCACCTCCCATGTTCAGGCAATTCTCCTGTCTCAGCGAGTAGCTGGGATTACAGGAGAGCGCCACCACACCCAGCCTTTTTTTTTTTTTTTTTTTTTTTTTGTATTTTTAGTAGAAACAGGGTTTTACCGTGTTGGCCAGGCTGGTCTCGAACTCCTGACCTCAGGTGATCTGCCCGCCCCGGCCTCCCAACGTGCTGGAATTACAGGCATGAGGCACTACACCTGGCCCCTGCCCCATCGTTCTAAAGCTCCTGGACTGAGCTCACTGCTGGAGTTCTCCAGCTATTTGAGAGCTTACTGTCTCTCCCATTCCCTAGCTTCTCCTTGATGTGAAGACTCCTCTGGTTTCTGTCATTTCTCCATTCCCCACACAGAAGTTTATGACATATTTTGAGCTCATTTAAAGAGGCTAGAATTCATTTTGTTAACCTTATGAGACTGGAGAGATACCCCAGTTACCCATTCACTACCATTAACTTACTAAAATAAATTTCAGAAAACTTTAAGAGTATAACTAAAAGCTATTATTTAATTATATATTAACTAATATATTTTAAAGTATAATAAAGTACTTATTTGTTGTACATTTCCTGTATCTCTGTACACTGCATATGTCATCTGATATAATCTTCAAAACTCCTTGAATAGATATTATCCTCATTTTACAGGTGAAAATATGGGTCAGGGAAGTAATTTAGAAAATGACTTGCAAAGAAATTTGCCAAATGGCTCAGCTAATAAGTACTAGAACCAAAATTTAATGTCTTTAATACCTGGTTTCAAAGTCAGGGTCTCCTTAATGCTGCATGACCTGTGAGCAAAGGCGTCAATAGAACCTGCCATGCGCCCAGACTCAAAAGTTGTTACTGATGTAGTGAAAATATTATACTATTTTCTTACTTAAAAGTCTCTAGTGGCATGTTTGTTTTTTAACCCCTACATTATATCTAAATTATCCCATCTGTTTTTAAGATCCTCTTGTATCTCAGCCCAACCTTCCTTTCAATTATAAGGATGACCCAAAGGAGAGCTATTTTGTGTTCTCAGTGTCTGTAGAGCTATTAGTGAAACAGGCAATTTTGACCTCCACTCTCCATCACTCTTTACTACAACCATGAACTGCAGGCTTTGAACAGAAATTAGGGCCTGAGCAAAGAGATTGACTGACCAAGGCAGGCTCCATTCTGTGATTTTCTCCAAAAACAAATACTTGTCTTTATGCAAAGCATATTCACCGAGAGTCTTTTTTACCCTTTGGATGAGACTCTTAAAACTTCCTTTGAAGAGACTCCTGAGTACGGGTGGAGAATAGCTAAGTCCTACCAGGTCTCCTAAAGCACAAATCCACTTCTCAGATCAGACAATGTCATGACCTCACAAGGTCTTTGTCACACCCAGCCTCACACCTCTACCCAAGTTCCTTGTACTTAATTAAACCTCAAGTCCACAAACTTCTTTTTTTAGCTCTCAAACATAAAGAGCTTGGAGATTTCACTCCCATCCTTACAATAACAAATAGACAGTCTGCAAGCAATGACATTGCTTGGACACATCAGAGAAATCCAGACACAAGGCCAAATGCCAACCCCAGAATCTAGAAAGAGAAGGATATCCAGAGAGAGACACTGACCACAATCTGCTTACTGCAAGGGAGACAACTGAAGCCATGAACTGGTAGAAAGACTCAATTTTGACACATTGCTGGAAGCTGTCTGTGGACTAGCAGGAAAGTGAGAAATTCTAGGAGTCCCAGTTTTTGGGGAGCATTGTGGGGACATTTTCCTGGGCTTTCTCATTAGGAACCACACCAGGTTTTCATGAGGATTCAAGAAAGACCCTCTTGATTCTGGCAGGGTAATGGAAAAGATACCGTTGTGAAATACTCCTAGAACATTCTCCATAGCAAAGGCCTACACTGCAATAGAGAAACCTTAGGCTTATGTCTGAAACTTAATCTCAGCAAGGAGAAGGAAATTCTTTTCTGCCACACCAGTCATCTCCTACTTTCTGTCTTACCTCAGAGAGAATATATATATATATATATATATATATATATATATATATATATATATATACTGAATCGAGGTCAGGACTTCAAAGAAATGGTTTGGGAACTCTGCAGCCAGGAAAGAAAGTAAAGGGAAGGGGTAAAAACTTATACAATTGGAAAAACACTTATGAAGGTCACAGACGGGGACACGAGTCTACTAAAAGACCAAGAGTTAATCATAATATTAGAGAGTACTCCTCCTCTCCAAAACCTTTCCATTAAAACCTATGTCTCCACTATAATAACAGTGGATTCCAGATGAAGGAGCTGCTAGATTCAGAGATTCTCTGAAGAAGAATATTTATTTGCAGGAGCTCAAAAGTATAAGGGATGACAAAAATAAGGTCACCAGAGAAATTTGAAGCCTCTTGTACCTAAAGCTACAGAGAACATTAAACACAGCCTGACTTCTAGCTAGATTAACATAAAGCCAAACATTAGGCCAGGCGTGGTGACTCACACCTGTAATCCCAGCACTTTGGGAGGCTGAGGCGAGTGGATCACCTGAGGTCAGGAGTTCGTGACCAGCCTGGCCAGCATGGTGAAACCCCATCTCTACTAAAAATACAAAAATTAGTCAGGCAGGGTAGTGGGCACCTGTAATCCCAGCTACTCAGGAGGCTGAGGCAGGAGAATTGCTTGAACCTGGGAGGCAGAGGTTACAGTGAGCCAAGATCATACCACTGCACCCCAGCCTGGGCAACAGAGCAAGACTCTATCTAAAAAACAAAAAAATAAATATTAAAGGCCCATTTACTTCAGTTCCTATTACCCAATACAATATATGAGGCATTCAACTAAAAATTACAAAGAATGCAAAAGGCAAGAAAAAACACTGTCTGAAGAGACAAAACAATCATTAGAACCAGATTCATTGATGCAGATGTTAGAATTACCTAGAAAAAATTTAAAACAAAAATAATTTTTATATGAGGGTTTGTCTTAGGCCATTTGTGTTGCTGTAACAAAACACCACAGAGTGGGTCATTTATAAATAACAGAAATACGATACAGCACATTAACAGAATGAAGGACAAAAATCATATGACCATCTCGATGCATGAAAAGCATCTGACAAAATTCATCCTTTCATAATAACAGCTTCCAGTAAATCAAGTATAGAAGTAATGTATCTCAATCAAATAAAAGCCGTATATGACAAACCCATGGCTAACACTCAGTGGTGAAAAGCTGAAAGTTTTTTCTCTAAGATTAGGACCAAAACAAGGATGCCCATTCTTGCCATTTCTATTCAACATAGTACTGGAAGTCTTAGCCAGAGCAATTAGATAAGAAAAAAGAAATAAAAGATACCCCAGTCTGAAAGGAAGAAGTAAAATGGCCTCTGTTTGTAGATGATATAATCTTATGTTCAGAAATCCCTAAAGAATCCACTGAACAAACTGCTAGAAATAAATGCAATAAAGTTGCAGCATGCAAAAGTCAGCATACAAAAATGAGTTGTGTTTCTATATACTAAAAATGAACTATGTGAAAGAGAAAGTAGGAGACTAATTCTCTTTAAAGTAGCTACAAAAACAATAAAATACTTAGGAATAAATTTACTTAAGGGTGGTGAAATAATCAGTACAGTGAAAACTGTAAAACATTTATGAAAGAAACTGAAAAAGATACAAATAAATGAAATACTATGTTCTTAAATTGAAAGAATTAATTTACTCTTTCTTAAACTATTATGTTTTCTTACTGTTACTGATTATGTGATAGACCACATAAGTGTATCTATTCAATCTATTAATATCATAGGTTTATCTATTCAATGATTTTTTTCTGGGGTCCCAAATATGAGTATAAAATAGAGATCAAGAGCCTATGAACTTCTGTTAAAAATTGTGGTCTCTTCATGTATTTGCTGTGTGGTCTAAGATTTGATGTGTCATTTAGTAAAATTTCATTAGCCCCTCAGATTTCATATCTGCATAAAGAGTCAGTAAGATAATACAGTAATTATGAGCATTATCGTGGCAAAGAGTTAAAATATACTTAAGTCAGGCACATAATAACGGCTCAATAAATATTGGCCATTGTTAGAAGCATGGAGTATGATGATTTTCCACAAAGACTTGGTTGAGACATGTAAGGAATACTACCAATAAGGAAAAAGAAAAGTTTAAATTGGAATACTAGAAGGCCTGACAATTTTACAACTTTACCAGTCAATCTGGGCTGAAAATATTGACTAGTATAGTGAAGATTTTGTCTGGCTTTTCAGGATTTTTTTTTTTTTTTTTTTTTTGTAGTTCAGATGGGCTTGGAACACTCATATTTCACTTTTCTTCATTTCCCTGAAGTAAACAAAGGCTTCTGCCATAGAGTAATATCCATGTCAATATCAATATCAATACTAATGTATAACTGGGAAAATGAATCATCTCTTGACCTCTGGATCCAAGCATTAATGAAAGCTTTCAAGGAACCACTTATTCTTCATTACTTTAGTGTATCTAGAATTGCACTGAAGTATTAAAGCAGGTTTTCTAGTGACCCATTTTATCAGATTTCTCTAGAGAAATAGAACCAATAGGATATATATATAGATATATACAAACAGATTTATTATGAGGGATTGGTTCTTGCAATTATGAAGGCTGAGAAGTTCCCCAAGCTGACGTCTGCAAGCTGGAGGCCCAGAAAAGCCAGTGCTGTAATTCAACCTGAGTGCAAAGGCCTGGGAACCAGGAAAACTGATGGCATAAATCCTGTTTCAAGTCCAGAGGCCCAAGGACTAAGAGCACAGGTGTCTGAGGGTGGGAGAACATGGATGGCAAAGCTCAAGCTGTGAGAGCAAATTTGCCCTTCCTCTATCTTATTTTTTTACCAGTCTTTCAACAGATTGAATGATGCTACATTGATAAGGGTGATGCCCATGTTGATGAAAGTCACCTGCATCAATGAGGGTGATGCCAATATTGATGATACCCACCTGCACTGATGAGGGTAATGCCAACATTGATGATGTGCAATGCACTCACATTGATGAGGATGACCTTCTATATTCAGTCTGCAGATTCAGATGTGGATCTCTTGTGCAAACACACACAAACACAATGTATACCTGCTATCTTAGTATCCCTCAGCCCAGTCAATCTAACACATAAAATTAACCAATGTACCTCTATTCTTTTTGTTTTTCAAATCATTTTTTCTCCTTCGCATTTAACACTTAACACATTTAATTATCTCATTGGTTTGTGCCTGTTATGAATCAGTATGTACCTGCTCTTAAGAAAAAAGTAGAAGATTTGCAAAGGTCATTGATGATTTATAAAGTCTAATGGAACCAGGTGACACACGGGCCAGAGCTGAGAGACTATACAGCTCCAACACATTCACATTTATTCTATTGACATATAATACATGGAGGACACATAAGTGCCTAAAGCCCTCCCCACAGGATAGCCCCACATTGATGACTTATTGCAGTAAGGGGAAAAATGAAGTTTTTATCCCCTTCTTCAAAGGACGAACTAAAACAAAAGACTTTTACAATCTATATCAAAACTCTGTGAGCCTAGGGCTGTCATTTTCAATATCCTCTTGGGTGAATTCCTGGTTTTGAAAGTTCTATATCATCCCAATGATTAAGATATAGTATACCAATTTTGTAAAACTTAAGATGCAGTCTGTCATTTCTGACTTAACATCCTAGGAAGGATATTTTTACTTGGTAAATAATTTGTGATTTATTACCATGAAAACCTCAATAATTCCAGATTCGAACTGTTTTCCTTCTTCCATAGCTACACTAATTCCAAGTCATTTTTCAATTCCCAATTTCTTCCTAAACCCTTACCTAATCTTTCTAAGCTAACTCTTTGAGCTTATAGAACGTATTTTTGGTGTCATTCATTCTCCATAAAATATTTTTATTTCTCTTGTATTAAATCAAGTTTAGCTCAAAGCTGCCTCCTTGAACATTTTAAGTTCAGCCTAAAGGTTTCTCTATACGTAGTAAACTGAAATCTAACTGGATCCATCAACAGACTGTAACCTACTTTTGTGCCAGTCATAGGTTTTGGGCAATCAAAGGGGGCCAACTGTTCAGTCATGTTCAAACAAGGCAAAGATCGAGGTGTAGTCATTCTAGCTATTTTTTTCTTAACCTCACTCCCATTTTCTATACATCATTTTCCTATTGCTGTCCGTAAGTCTTCTTACACCATGTGGTTGTGCTGGTGTCTCTCTGAGCCTGCCATGGCACAGGAGGCTGGCTCATTCACAAATCATTCTTTGCTCAATTAAACTCTGTTAAATTTAATTGTCTAAAGTTCTTCTTTAAACACTGTTATTGTTATTTAACTTTCCAAGTGCTACTTTCATGTTCATTTCATGCTGGTTACTCTTCCATTAACCACTTAATGATCATTTTTGGTCAAAACTTTTTTTACAAATTAATTTCCGCCTTCAAGGAATTCATAGGGTACTAATGGACATACACGTAGTGGATGTATACATTACTTACACATAATGTGCTGCTGAATAGATAGATTCTGTATGTACACTTTGCATATAACTGAGACATGATGAGATATTGTAGAAATTCAGAAAACTGAGCTGTCAACTCCACTTGGGGGAGCAGGGCAGAGAATCCAGGGCATTCATGGGGAGTGGATGACCTTCCTGGATTTGGGTGTGAATAGACACAATAAGCTCATGGTACGTAGTGAAAAGGTGGAAAGATACCCCAATCAAGAAATAATTAGGCTCAATTTGTATTTTGAATCACTAATAATTTCTACTTCTACTTATGTTGTTCTAGAAAGATTTGCATTCTGGCAATTTCAAGTTTTCTTAGAGGACGTAACAACACTTGGGCAGTAGATTTTATATAAGAAAGTTCCTAAGAAATATTTGGCTTTCTAATATTATTCTAAAGTGCCCGGCTCAAGACTAAGATATGGTAAACTATGAAATATAAGCCAAATTTAAGAAGAGTCGAGCCTCAAAATATAATGTTGAAGTCAATAAAGATGCTATCTTCCACATTAGTTGGTAGGAAAACTGAGGTCTCCCTAATAAAATTAAAATCAAATATCTATATCTGTATCTGTAGTCACCTAGGCATGGAAACACTTTTATTAGGACATTTCTCTGTTGAAGAAAAGGCATCAGGTGACAATAGGATGTCTGCATGACCTACTTTTCTACCTGCTATGTTGGTGGCATGTACAACCCGGCAGAAAGGCTGCAGCATAATACAATAACCTTGATTTTTCAGTAGTTAGATGACAACAGGTCAACTTTGCCATTTGTCAAAAGGTAAGTTTCGCAAATGTAACACTAAGAAATAAAATTTTAAAAAATAAAATTGACATAATGTTTGGAGGTGTCCTATCCCATAAGGTGGCAAGAAATTTAAAGCAAACCACATCCAATGGTAGCATGGATTTAAAGAAGAGTCAACGTCCAAGTAAACACGGATTTATTTCTCCAGACTTTCCTCTGAAAATATGCTAAGGGGGAAAAAACATGAAGATGCTAAAAGGAGTGATTTACACATTTTACGTTAGCACTTCTGTATATGGCATTAACTCTGCCAGGAACTGTATGCATTTAGGTTTCATATAATGCTTTTGATATTGATGGCCTGTAAAATTACACCAATAAAAAAACCAATGTATTAAAAATACTTAGGTGACAGGGAACTAGAGAGGTCATTGTCATTTTACAATAGCTTTTACTTTACAAATTCGAAATCCATTGTTGAAATGCCTCTATGGTTATAGAAAGAAATTTTTCTATAAATCTTTGAATGAGGTCTTCTCACCATACCCATTAAGATTTTTTTTTTTAGAGGAGAACTAATGTTGACAGAGAAAAGGTATTAGATTCAGACCCATTAAAACAACTTGTAATTATTTCCAAAATATTTTTTAATTCTAAAATTAAAAATTATTTTAGAAATGCATAGTCATTAGAGAATTTAGTAGTGTTAAAGACATGAAAATATCTTGGCTAAAATGTGTAGAAATACTCTCTGGCCCTGAGTGAAGAAAGTGTAAGATTGCATGATGCTTTTTACTATTGTTTCTTAGAATGGAGATTGATTTTAAAATATCCTATGTTCAGCAGATTCTGCCTTCTGATGTGAACTATAAGCTAACTGAATTCTGTCTGTAGAGTATTGCTTTCCTGAGTGACCCATCCCTACCCAGTAGTGATTTATTTTCTAAAGGGCAGAAAGATTACAGAACAGGTTGCATAATTATTTTGTGCTGTTTTCTTGCTGTTGTTGTTTTGAGACGGAGTCTCACTCTGTCACCCAGGGTGGAGTGCAGCGGTGAGATCTCCGCTCGCTGCAACCTCCGTTTCATCGGTTCGAGTGATCTGAAGTTTACTTTTGTTATAACTTAATGGTAAGAATATGATAGGGAGATGTACAGTCTTCACCCACCTGAACTGTCCCTAATATCTCCCCAAAAGATCACACATTACCACATTGGCTTCGGTCAGTCAGCAATCATCCTGTCTCAGATCAGGCCAATCATATTAATTTGCTCAGGTACTTTGTTAAGTACCACACCCTGGGTGGCTTCTACAATAAAAAATCATTTTCTTACAATTGTGGAAGCCTGAAGTCTGAGATCAATGGGCCAGCAGGGTGGATTCCTTCTGAGGCTTCTGTCCTTGGCTTGCAACAGCATCTTCTCCCTATGTCTTCATGTGGTCTTTCTTCTATCCATGTCTGAGTTCAAATTGTCTCTTCTTTTAAGGACACCCGTCATATTGGATTAGGGCCCACCGTAATGTGTTTTAACTTAATTGCTTTCTAAAGACACTATCTTTTTTTATTTTTATTTTTTACTTTTATTTTTTTGTGTGTGTGACGGAGTCTCTCTCTGTCTCCCAGGCTGGAGTGCAGTGGCGCGATCTCTGCTCACTGCAAGCTCCGCCTCCCGGGTTCACGCCATTCTCCTGCCTCAGCTTCCCGAGTAGCTGGGACTACAAGCGCCCACCACCACGCCCGGCTAGATTTTTTGTATTTTTAGTAGAGATGGGGTTTCACCATGTTAGCCAGGATAGTCTCGATCTCCTGACCTCGTGATCTGCCCACTTCAGCCTCCCAAAGTGCTGGAATTACAGGCGTGAGACACCGCGCCCGGCCCAAAGACACTATCTTTATATGCAGTCATGTTCTGAAGTACTGGGGGATTAGAAGTTCAATAGATGAGGAAGACATCATCCATCCATGACACCACCCTTAGTTGAGTGCACAAAAAACAATTTATAAATGAAAGGTGTGAGAACTGCTCTCTCTCTCTTTCTCCCCTCACTCTCCCTTCCTGCGTTTTTAGCGGGGGCAGGTAGAAGGGCTATTTAAGTGACAGGATCTCGCTCTATCTCCCAGGATGGAATTCAGTGGCACCATCATAGCTCCCTGCAGCCTTGACCTCCTGGATTTAAGCTATCCTTCTGCCTCAGTCTCCTGAGTAGCTGGGACTACAGGCACACACCATGGTGCCCAACCAGAAAGATTATATTTTTCCCTAAATAACAACGCAGTGGTGACAACTTTTCTTTTCCTTCAAGCATGCCAGCCTCCTTAAAGAGTGGGGGCTTCAGGCTGGGCATGGTGGCTCACGCCTGTAATCCCAGCACTTTGGGAGGCTAAGGTGGGTGGATCACGAGGTCAAGAGATTGAGACCATCCTGGCCAACATGGTGAAACCCCGTCTCTACTAAAAATATAGAAATTAGCGAGGCTTGGCGGCACGCACCTGTAGTTCCAGCTACTTGGGAGGCTGAAGCAGGAGAATTGCTTGAATCCAGGAGGCGGAGGTTGCAGTGAGCCGAGATCGTGCCACTGCACTCCAGCCTGCCAATAGAGCGAGACTCTGTCTCCAAAAAAAAAGAAAAGAAAAGAAAAGGAGTGGGGGCTTCTTGCCGTATACCTGGCTTCCAAATGATGGCTGTCTTCCCATTTTGGCACCTTAAATGGTCCTCAGTTTTCATCTGTATTCAGGGTTCCTGCAGAGACTGCTCATTTTCTTCCCAGTACCCCTTGCCTCCAGGGGACATCTTGCAGGCCTCTCATTGATCCATCCCTTTGTGCCAATATTTAGTTGCTTAATGAGGTGAAGAAGTGACCGGTGAACACAGCCTCTAGATTGGAAATTCATCATGCCAAACAGCGTTATATTTTCCCAGAATCTTGGATCCTCGAACAAAACTAATTTTATTCTTGATCGTTACTATGCTGATATTTGCAGCTAGGTCATGACCTTTAGGAATATAATAAATTTGTGAAAAATGGTATTTATCTCTGCTATTAACATATAAACTTGGGAACCCTGATATTTTACATCATTTTTAAACAACTTTATTGAGATACGATTGACAGATTAAAGTGTTCAAATGATAAATTTTGACATTTCTATACCAGTGAAGCCATTACCACCATCAGTAGAGTGAACATATCCATCACCTGCAGAATTTTACTTATGTTTTTGTTTCCTCACTCCTGCTTTGACCTACAGCCACTTCCCTGTCGCCACCACTGATCTGTTCCTATAGATGAGTTTATATTTTCTAGAAAATATATAAATGAAATCAAAGAGTGTGTATTCTTTTTCTCTGGCTTTTTTTCACTCAGTGTAATCTGAGATTCATCCCCAGTGTTATATAGATGAATGGTATATTCTTTTAAATTGTTAACTAGGACCTCATTGTATGGGTTTACCAGATTTTTTAAATCTATTCATCTGTTGATAGGCACTTTGATCATTTCCAGTTTCTAGCCATTTCAAATTAAGTTGCTATAAACATGCCACTGCACTCCAGCCTGGATGACAAAATGAGACTCAGTTTCTAAAAACAAACAAACAAACAAAAAATGCCATAAACATTCATGTACAAGTCTTTATACGGATATGTTTTTTCATTTCTCTTGGATTAATATGAATAAATGGGTGGCATGGAAGAGTCATGTTATAGATATACATAACTTTCTAAGAAAACATCAAAGTGTCTTCCAAAGTGGTTGTATCATATAATAGTTTTCTATTGCCAGTAGCAAATTATAGAATTTGTGTAGGTTGAGTGTCCCTGGTCCAAAATGCTTGAGACCAGAAGTGTTTTGGATTTCAGATTTTTTTTAGATTTTGGAATATTTGCATATACATAATGAGATATCTTGGGGATGGAAACCAAGTCTAAACACAAAATTTATTTGTGTTTTATGGGCATCATATCCATATGCCCTAAAGGTAATTTCATGCAATATTTTTAATTTTGTACACAAAATAACTGTGTACATTGACCATCAGAAAGCAAAGGTGTTAGTTGTTCAGTTGTGAAATTTTCCACTTGTGGTGTCATGTTGCCAATCAAGAAGTTTTGAATTTTGAAGCATTTTCGATTTTGGATTTTCAGATTAGGGACTCTCAACCTGTACCAATAAACTAGTAACCAAAGCAAAATCAAATTTATTATCTTATAGTTCTGTATGCTGGAAGTCTGATACAAGTGCCATGAGACTAAGACCCAGCTGTCACCCAGGCGCTTTCTTTACTGGAGGCTTTAAGGGAGAGTCCGTTTTGTTGACTTTTCTAGCTTCCATAGGCTGTTCATGTCCCTTAGCTCCTGGAACTCTTCCTCCATCTGTCTGATTGCTGTTATTTGCTTAAGCCAGTTACTTGATGTAAATGTAGAAAAGTTAGTTTCCCTTAGGAATCTTCAACACTTGACCAAAAAAAGGATATTAATTTCAACCCAGCTCAGCCTTTCACGTATTTTTGTTTAAGATTACATGAGAAAACAGCTGAAGTGCTTTGCAAGTTATTTAATATTGTACAAATACAAGATGATGTTTTCTGTTTCACATTTCTTATTTCATGGATGGGGAATTTGAGGCTCACATGAGTTAAGTGATGCCTGCAAGGCTAGAAAATTTGTCCAGGGGCAGTGCATGAATGGAGCACCACCTTCTATTCCCTCAGCCTCCAAAACGGGTATATTGTATGTGTGTGTATATATATGTGTGTATATATATATATATACACGCTTTATATATATATATACTTTAAATTCTGGGATACATGTGCAGAACGTGCAGGTTCGTTATGTAGGTATACATGTGCCATGGTGGTTTACTGCACCCATCAACCTGTCATCTACATTAGGTATTTCTCCTAATGCTATCCCTCCCCTTCATCCCCACCCACTGATAGGCTCTGGTGTGTGATGTTCCCCTCCCTGTGCCCATATGTTCTCATTGTTCAACTCCCACTTATGAGTGAGAACATGTGGTGTTTTGTTTTCTGTTCCTGTGTTAGTTTGCTGAGAATGATGGTTTCCAGCTTCATCCAGGTCCCTGCAAAAGACATGAACTCATCCTTTTTTATGACTACATAGTATTCCATGGTGTATATGTGCCACATTTCTTTATCCAGTCTATCACTGATGGGTATTTGGATTGGTTCCAAGTCTTTGCTATTGTGAATAGTGTTGCAATAAACACACATGTGCATGTGACCTTATGGTAGAACGATTTATAATGCTTTGGGTATATACCCAGTAATGGAATTGCTGGGTCAAATGGTATTTCTGGTTCTATATCCTTGAGGAATCTCCACACTGTCTTCCACAATGGTTGAACTAATTTATACTCCTACCAACAGTGTAAAAGTATTCCTAATTCTCCACATCCTCTCCAGCATCTGTTGTTTCCTGACTTTAATGATGCCATTTTAACTGGCGTGAGATGGTATCTCATTGTGACTTTGATTTGCGTTTCTCTAATGACAAGTGATAATGAACTTTTTTTCATGTTTGTTGGCTGCATAAATGTCTTCTCTTGGGAAGCGACCGTTCATATTTTTCACCCACTTTTTGATGGGGATGTTTGTTTTTTCTTGTAAATTTGTTTAAGTTCCTTGTAGATTCTGGATATTAGCCCTTTGTCAGATGGATAGTTTGCAAAAATTTTCTCCCATTCTGTAGGTTGCCTGTTCACTCTGATGATAGTTTCTTTTCCTGTGTAGAAGCTCTTTAGTTTAATTAGATCCCATTTGTCAATGTTGACTTTTGTTGCAATTGCTTTTGGTGTTTTAGTCATGAAGTGTTTGCTCATGCCTATGTCCTGAATGGTATTGCCTAGATTTTCTTCTAGGACTTTTATGGTTTTAGGTCTTACATTTAAGTCTTTAATCAATCTTGACTTAATTTTTGTATAAGCTGTAAGGAAGGAGTCTAGTTTCAGTTTTCAGTATATGACTAGCCAGTTTTCCCAACATCATTTATTAAATAGGGAATCTTTTCCTCATTGCTTGTTTTTGTCAGGTTTGTCAGTGCTCAGATGGTTGTAGATGTGTGGTGTTATTTGTGAGCCCTCTGTTCTGTTCCATTGGTCTGTATATCTGTTTTGGTACCATGATCATGCTGTGGGGTTACTGTAGCCTTATAGTATAGTTTGAAGTCAGCTAGCATGATGAAGAGGCACTATTTTCTAACTCTCAAAAATTCTGGAATAATTGCTCCTGATTGGGTATCTGGTATTAGTGGTGTGACTTCAGTTTCTAACATACCTGGGAAATTGGAAGGGAGAGCCCATGTGGGAGAGTTCAAGCATGTCCTAAGTAGTGACTCAGGGCTGGGCTGAAGTGACTTGTGAGTGATTTAGGTCATCCTAACGCTTGAATGACAAACCACACTATTTATACAGTGGTTTTTTTGTTTGTTTGTTTGTTTTTGTTTTTGTTTTTGTTTTTTTGCTTAATAGGCAAGTCACAGTTATTCTGTCTCTCTAAAACAAAATATAAAATTCATTTTTAGGAAAGATATCAAATACACATTTGTTGCTGTTGCTCACTTATTGCTTTTGTAATTGACATAAAGTACTCTCCTGTGACTTGATTCAGCAAGAAAACTAATTTACATTTTTCTTTCCTGGAAAACTTTCTGAAGCACCAATACTTGGTCTATATATAAATCTTAAGTGTTGCTGTTTTGGCTTTTAATATATACTAGAGGTCTCTGAAACAGCACTGGATTCCCTTCAGAACCTTTTCAGGAGTTTCCTGAGGGAAAATTGTTCATCTGGATTGGCACGGTGCTACTTCCAAATTGCAAGAGATCCTAGGAATCTATATTTAGACTTCAAGAAATTTGACGCATGAGAATGCAAAACCAAATTGCTTTTTCTCAATTTGTTCTGTCAGTATCAGCAATGGCAAAGTTACAATTAGGAATATGACTTCAGTAAAACTTCGTTAATCCAAAGTCCACTAATTTGATATTTTTCATCATGTGGGTTGAGGCTGAAGTTTGCCTTTTCACTATTGAAGACTGTTGGGTTTGCTATTTTTATAGTCTTAAAGAGGGCAAAAATTTAACTCAATTTAAAAAGAAGTACAGAGAATCATTTGAAAGGATATAGGAAAAATCTGGAGAAAATGAAACAAGCCAGTAGCTGTCATTTCCTGTTGTCCAGGACCTAACGAGCCCCCTCTCTCTCACTCACTGGCCCATCAATCCTCAGAGACTCAGAGCCCACATTAAGATATACAATTTACTCTACCACTGAGATGTAAAAAGTTGCCTCTTCCTTGGAAATTAACATTTTGAAGGTCAACCAAAGCCATACTTTTTGAGATGAGGCTCAGAGAATGTAGTTTCTACGTTTTCCCGGGGAGATAAACATTTTGTTAGAAGTTAAACTTTAAAACCTTTTCTCCTTTCACCAATTCAACAAATGCATGCACAGTGCATTAGGAAGAGTGTTAACTGTTGCCAATGAAGAGAGTAAACGCACAAAGACAGAGTCCTGAACTCACAACCTTGATTGTATAGTTCCTTCTGTGCCCTTGACTTCTGTGGCAGGGTAAAGGGAAGGGTAGTTGTAGCATGTAGGTGCCACTGTAGCATTTCAGTCTTCTGCCGGGCTACTTAGATGGTCATGAATTTTAAAAGGTCGAACACACACACACACACACACACACACACCCCTACACGCCTTAAATAATGAGATTAACAATATGTGATTAAATATGCAGTTTATTCATGCAAAAAACTTGAAGATTCCTGCACAGGAAGCACAGACTTCAGACTTGGCATCACTGTTCTGAAGTGTAGAAGTTTGGGGTTGTCTATGTAGATGGGGTTTAGGGAAACTTACCAGAATTTCAACATCTTTCTATATAGGCTTACTGCATAGTTATAATGATCTGATTGGTCAAGGTGTTTTTTGTTTGTTTGTTTTTTGTTTTTGGGAGAGGTATGTTTAACATTCCACACTGAAGATGTAACAGTCATGAAGTCTTTTGTGTCACCTGGTATGAATTAGGTACAGGACAGTAAGGGCAACAGTTAAACTATAACAAAGGTAAATAATTAGAAGGGGAGGATGTCTGGCCTTTGGTCTCTCCTAGTCACTTTCAAAATAAGAACACAAAAAAAGAGTAAATCTGTAATCTGAGAAGCAGAAGTTACAACTACGTGCTATATGACTCAGATCACACAGTCACATGCCTCTCAAGACTGAAAGTGTTTTAGAGGTTCCAACAGCTTTTAAATTTTATTTTCTCACATATGAGCACACAATTGCAGTGATAAGTAATAGTGAGATGATAAGGAAGGGTGACAAATGCACAGTCACTTCAGGAGCTCACAAGAGAGGCACATGAGCAGGTTATCAATGAGGTGAGAGTTGAAGTGCATGATAAAGAGTAGCCCTTGTGAATAATGGACCCTAAAGCTATTCCTAGTGCAAGGACATGTTAGAAAATGTGGGAAGAAGAAGGCATGTGGCATGTCTGCCGTATCTAGGGAACTCTAGGAATTTCAGGGCGAAGGGTCCTTTGGAAAGGATAAAGAGTTAGGAGAGGATGGTGAAGACCAGATCATAAAGGACCTTTTAAGTCTTGCCAAAAGGATACTTGCTTTTATTTCAAAGGAAATATATTTTAAGGTAGCTAGTTAAAAAAATCAGTTTTAATTTAGATATATTACTCTGACAGGATTGTTGGGTGGTGATTTGAGGAAAAAATGCTAACGTAAGTAAACAGTAAGGCCTCTATTGTAAGCAGTAAGGCCTCTATTGTAGTAATGCAGGTGGATAATGAGCTGCCCTATGATGTAATCAACAAGAATGCACAGTAAGAGTGGGTTGAGTTCTATGTGGGAGGCTGAGTTGCTTGCACTTGGGAATTGATAGATTTAAGAGGTGAGGAAGATGATGACTTGGTTTATTGGAGTTGGGGGGTAAATGTAAGTTCAGCTTGAATATACAAAAATACAAGTGGAAGTTTTCAAGTATACATGTTCTGGTGCTCTGCTTTGACTCCATATTCTCAGATAAAGTTACTTATTCACAATATAAATATTTCCCCAAATTACAACAATTAATTTGAGGAGAAAAGTCTCAGAATATTTATTATTTTTCAAGAAATTTGAAGTGCATGTTGTCTGTCTACAGATAAATCCTGTATTGTTTAAACATGCATTGTCTGTTTCCCCAATTTTACTCTTTGCTTTAGTGTACATACTATGACAGACACTGTTGTTACCTAACCTGGTACCCATTTCCAAGCACTGCTAGCCCTTGCTGCCTTCACACTGAGAATGGGAAAGCTAACTGCATAGTTCACTACCTTCCCTGCAGCAGTGGTGGCCATGTGGTACAATTTTAGGCAATGGCACAAAACAGAATCTTCTGGGGGCTTCTCATTTCTGATAAAAAGAACAAATAACTTTGGTACTATCTCTTCCTCTCTTCTTTTCACTTTGTTGAAATACCTGGAGTTGGAATTGTCACCTCGCATTCATGAGAACCCTGGGGACCCTGTAACTTCTATGGTTAAGCTGCTAGGACAGTTCCAATTACTTGAAACTTTTCATTGGTGAGAATTTTTAAAAAGCTCTCATTTGTTGATGTCATGATAGTCAGGTTTCCAGGTGTTGGCAGCTCTGGGCTATCCTAATCTCTATCCCTGCCCAGAGCTTTAGCTACAACATATAATCACTTTAAAAGTTGCAATAAATAATTCCATGAAAATAACCAAATTCACTAATATAATATCCTCACCCTTCAAAAAGAATCTCTGATCCTGAGGAACATGTGCAATAAACTATATCCCAAATACATGACTCAGATTCTCCAATTATACTAACTGGATAAGTGAACTGGATATAGCAGAAGTATAAAACATTAGCCCTGATAACTGGGCGTGTCATGGAATTGAAAGAAACTAAAAAATAATGGATTGGGGGTAGACAGGAGGGATATAGCATAGTGACATCTGTGGCTCTTAAGTATTTATTGAGGTCCACTGAAATAACCACATGATCTCATTTAATCTAAGGAAAAAGAAGAAAATGAAGACAAAAAGTTCTGATCAGTTGTTTATATCCTCCCCCTGGTGTAGTCCTAGCAGAATCTGGATGCTTCTGTAATAAAGATGATCTTAGAGAACATATGTATTAGTTAGATTTAACACAATGATGTTACATGACATGCCATTCCCAAACTCACTGGCTTAAAGCCAATGCTTTTTATCGCTCAGAAGTCTATAGGTCAGCTTGACAGCTTTTCTAGACTCAGTAGGGCCCCTCTCATATGTCTGTGATTAGTTGCAGGTCAGCTGGGCAGCTGTGATCATCTCAGCTGGGCTTTTTCACAGGCTTGATGCCTTGGTTGGGATGACTGGACTCAGCTCTGTTTCATGTGGTCTCTGACCCTCCACCCAGCGATCTTGATCATGTTATCTTGGAGGCAAAGTCCAAGAGAAACGGTGGAAGTGTGCAAGGTTACTGGAGTCCTGAGCTTGGCTCAGTGTTCCATCCCTTTCTATTGACCAAAGCAAGTCACGAAGCCAGGCTAAATACAAGGGGTGGGACAATAATTAGTGTTCTCTTGATGAGAGAAGCTGCAAGGTTACACTGGAAAGGATGTGGATACAGGGAGAGGGTGAAGAAACGGGCCGTTTTTGTCATTAATCTAGTTCAGTAACTACATGTCAGAATGTAGAGCCGAATTAGATGATCTTTAAAAGTACCTTTTAAGCCTAGAGTGGGAACTAATGGAAACTTGAATTAATGGTTGTATTTCTCTCAGAATGGTGTTTCCTGAAAGAGTTTTACCCTCCAATGTCTCTGATAACAATAATGGTTGATTTGTATTCTTAGGGATACATGTCCAAGTATGCCAGTTTGGTCCTCCAAGAAGCAGACACCAAGATAGAATTAGATATAGAAGAGATTCACAGGAAATGCCTGAGAAAGAAAGGGAAAGCTTTCAAACTGTGGCGCTAGTCAGATATCTCTGCAGAGAAAGAAGAAGAGAAGGATTAGATAGGGAGAACCTCAGATCTCAATCCAGTTCTGGAAAGAAAACGTTGGCCATGTCAATATGTAGGACTGGCCCAGGGCTACTATCTCTGCTAGGCCCACTTATCAGCTGGAAGTGAAACAGGGGAAGTGTGTCCTGTGTGAATCTGAAGGTATATCCCAAAGTGCGGCAGCTGGAGGTTGCCAGTCACCTGTGCTGTCCGCAGCAGATTCTCTTGAAGTGAGATCTGAGTGGATCAATCCCATGGTTACCACATAAGGACAATATAAAATATAATGAATGTTCAAATAAGGGTGGGACCAAATTATATCTATATTGGTCATATGATTGTATTCAAGCCCAAGTCTAGCTATAGGAATGGGTACACTGGGCTCTTATATGAATGTGCACTCAAATTGTCAGTGGGGAGAGTACTATTAAGGAAAAAAAAATGCTCTTCTTATGTGTCATACATGGTGATAAAGATCTCTCCAACAAGCCTTTTCTACTCTCCATCTCCCAAGCATGGTTGTTAAGTCTCACCTATTATTTATGCTGTGTTCTCTGTGATGTCTGTCATTTCTCCTCCACCTGTCTGACGCCCAAACTTCCAGGTTCAACCTGAGTACCACGTCTATGACCCCTCAAACAGCAAAGCCCTCCCTCCAAATGCCTAAGGAATATCGTTATCTTATGACTGTTTTCCACTTAATGTATATAGCCATACATATCCTTATAATATTAGTTAGCTTTCTATGTCACTTAGAATTTACATTATTTGAGGATAGGAACTATAAGCTTTTTTAGATTACTATATTTGTAATTTGTCTTCTTTTGTTTTGTTTGGTAATGTTGGGGGAGAAAGGGAAACAGTAGAAAGTCACCTGAAGCTACCTGGAAGTTTTCCACATAATCAGCTAAAACAGTGTATATATGAAATGTAGGATAGAAAAATAAAGATTGTTTGGTGTCTGGGGAAGGAATTCCAAATCTTCAGACCATGCTTATCTGCAGATACAATCTGTGTACTGCTTGTAGTCACAAAGAGACTATGTAGGAAGTATCTAAGGGATTTGGGGAACTGGTAGGTCTCTGTCTCCTGGGATTTCTCAGTTCCACACCCTTGTTGATTCTAGCTCACACCTATGGACAGCTCTCCATCCCCATTGTCATCATCCCACTGGGGGTGGATGAGTGTGACAGCTTCCTAATTTGTCTCGCTGCTTTCATTCCACTCCGTTATTTACATATCATCTAGAGTCATTTTATAAATTTATAAATCAGAGATATCACTTATCTGTGTGAAACCATTATTGATTAGGAATCTGAAAACATTCAGTTTCCAGATGTTTGGCATATGATCATTTTCTCTTAGAAGTTTTCAATATTTTCTTTATATACAGTATTATAACTCAGCAGACCTTTTAAATCTGGAAACTCATTTCTTCAAGTCTAGGAATTTTCCTATATTACTGCTTTTATGATTTTTCCCTCTCCTTTTTCTTTGTTTTAAAATTCTACTGGAATAAACTTTTAGTTTTCTTATATTTTAATCCTAATTTCCATCCTACAATATCTTTACTAAGGAGATAGAAATTATGTACTACAGAGTTATTCCCCAAACTAGCTTTAGAAGGGTTGGTTTGAATGAGCTTTACCCCAGGGGCTATTTTTAACATACTTTACTTTCCAATTAATTGACAAGCTATAATAAATTTTACTTTTTTTCTCTGTCTCTTCAATAGTTTCATACACCTTATCTTGAACTGATAGTCTTACTAAGAGCTTAACTTAAAAATTCACCCAGCTACTCGGGAGGCTGAGGCAGGAGAATGGCGTAAACCCGGGAGGCCGAGCTTTCAGTGAGCCAAGGTGGCGCCACTGCACTCCAAACTGGGTGACAGAGCGAGACTCCGTCTCAAAAAAAAAAAAAAAAAATTCACCCAGAAATGTGTTCATGTCATTTTATTTTTCCTTCAAAGCAGTGAAATAAACTGCATGGTTAGAAGTGGGGGTAAAATGCAAAGTAATACAAATTTAGAAAGTAGGTCAGGTCCTACTTCTGTGTCAAGGATAAAAATTGAATCTAAGATTCAGAAAGCGGTTATTCAGTAATTGACACGAAGAGAGAGCTCCCTAAAGTCTAAGTCATTTGTCATTTGGTTATGGAATTCAGAAATTCTAATCAACAGCATAAACTCCAGGGAAGGTAACTCTCACCTATTCATTGTAGAACTAACAAGAAGTAATAAGACTTCTGGAATGTAGTCAGTGAGAGGAAGAAAATAGAGAGAGAGGGAGGAGACCAGTGATCAGGCAGCATGGGGTAATGGGAAAATCACTGGATTAGAAACTAAGTTAAATTCTGGTTCTGCACTGTGACCGAGGGCAAGACAACACTGTCTGCCTGAGCCTCAGGATCTTTCATACAATATGAGAGTACAATAAACCGTAATATTTGCCTCATCATTGAAAAGTACACATTTCAATTAAAAATCCATAGTTATGATTGAGGAATTATTCTAATTTGAAATAGAATCCATAATATGGAAACCCTAATTGTATGGTTTCATATATCTTTTTTTCTCAGATTAGAAAACTGCCAATAAATAAAAGGGAATGATCTGGAAGTACATAAAATGCAAACTTCTAAATGTTGGCCCATTAAACATAAACACAATTTAGTTGAGAATTTATGATGAACGTATAGAGGGAAATTGATGTCTTCAAAAGTTGCAGTGACTTTTTCAAGAATAGTTGAGAAAAAATAGGATGAGTTTAACAAATTGAAGCATTTGTACACGATTCTTTGTACTCTCACTTGTCTGTGATGATCTAGGGACTATTTTACCCAAGACAGAAACAGGTAGTATGTAAGTTCTGAAGAATATTTCTTATAATAATTAAAAAATTAACCAAGTGTTGTTAGCTAATGAAAAACATTATTAGAGAGGCTGTAAAGTTTTATTTAATGAGCTGATGACCCACTTGACTGTTATCATTAGGATACTGTGTGGTAGCTAACAAGTCTAGGCAGACTCTGGGGAACCCCTCTAGCTCCAAGAATCTTTAGTAGAATATAGGTTAATGATTACCTTCTAAACCATTCCCCAAGTAAATTATATTAGAGTATTAGAACATTTGTGATTTATACCACTGTATCTTTCTACATCCTGTTGCCTCTGGACAAGTGTTCTTCTTTATTCTTTACCTAGTCTTTGTACCTTCAAAACTCAACATATGTCATTTCTCAGATAAGCTTTTACTGACATCTTCTTTTTATTTAAATGCAAGGCCTCTGTGCTCACATAAGGCTACCTACATGGTATGATATCCATTACACACTGGAAATGGTGGGTTACTACTGTGTGTCTTCCCATGGACTGTACAAACACAAGGGTAGGATCTCATATGACTACATTTTCCCAGTTTCTAGCACACTATCTCGTATGCTAGTAATCCAGATTAAACCAAGGAAGTAAATAAAAAGAGCACAGAATTTATAATAGGAAGACCCGGAGTTGAGCTCCAGTTCAGTTCATTTCTAGCTATCTTACTTTGGGGAAATCAATTAATCCCTCAGATGATCAGTTTTTCAGTTCTCAAATAGAGATACCAATAACGACTTTGTTATATACTTATTGAGATGCAAATATGAGATTATATAAAGCCATTTTGTAAGCACAAAATGTTATATTAACATTAACATAGTTGTTCTACAGAAGGAAAGAGATGTCAAAACTTCTTGATCTCATGATAACATGCAAATGCTGGTATCAAATGCCTGTATATTTTAAAAGCCTCAGATCCCTCTACAAACATGTTTACAAACAAATTACATTATGGAAGACAAAACTATCCAAACACCTTATTAACAACACTGGAGAAGAAAGGGATGTTTGGCTACAGTGTGGGGCAAGAGTGAAGTTAACCTGCAACCACTGTCAGTGAAGGGGGATAGGGACAGAGAAGCCAGGAGTGGTATAGATAGATGTTACCAATCTTTAGACAGATAATTAGAAAACATTTTCATAAAGTGTTTGAGTAAAGAAATTCCTACTCAGAAGTCAGAAATATGATCATAAATATCCTATTGTCTAAAAGCTAACATTTATAGGAAACTAATAAGCTAGTTTTGGTGGGTTTTTTTCTTTTGGTTATAGACTAAAAACACCCAGAAACTTTTGAAGAAGATGACATGAATTATGGTTTATGGTTACTTTGAAATAAAATTATTTTGTCAGAATTCATCTATGTGCAAAGAGATTGTAAGTAACAGCCATTGGATATGAGTTCAGAAGATCTGAAAGCAAACTCCATGTAGAAGTAAAAAAATGAAGAATGACATTTATTTTATTTATCTAAAAAGCCAAGTCAGGATTCTTAGGGATGGGATGGAAAATTTCATAGCAGACCAATGTTCCCACTGAGACAAACTGGACACAACAGTTAAGGTACAATTTTTATAGATTTAATAATGTCAGAAAACTACAGAACTATGAGGACTACAGAGTAATGTTCTAGGGAGAGAAACACTTTTAGAAGGTGAAATTAGGACTTTCAGTTCTTTGTGGACATTATCTGATTCTGTCCATGGTGCTGAAACTGAGACTCGAGGTGCAGTCCAGGCTGTGAACCAGAGGCAATCTTAGCAGTCATGAAGGGTTTCAGGGACAGATTTAGAGGTGTGAAAGTCCTCAAACAGATGGCTAGTTTCCCTTTTCATACATTTGCTGCACTCCAAATCTACATGGGAGAGGAAGCTAAAGAATTAAGCCCAGATCTCAGAAATGCTGGGTGGAATTTTTCAGTTTCATTACTCACCAAACAAATATGTACTAGGGACAGTACACACATAATGAAAGTAAGAGAGGAGAACTAAAATCCCCACCCCCCATGATAGTAAACTGACATGGATACAGAACTCCAGTTTCTTTGTTCATAGAGGTACTTGAATATCTGGATATAGCTACAATCTTAAAATTCAAGCGTGACCTCTAGAAGCAGACATTGCAGTAGACAAAGAAGCCAGAAGGATGTTTGACATTTGCTCAGAACTTGAGTGATAAAATTGGAAAGTTGAGGGCCTTTAAACACAGCTGGTCTCCTCCTCAAGACCATTGTCAAATTCTAATATGTGGGATGGGAGACTAAAGCACTAAGCTGAAAACCTTGTGAAAATCAGAGCAGAGATTCCTGCAGCTTCTCATTGCTGAGGAGACAAAAACTCACAATGATTTCAATTGAAATCCCTGAAGGGTTATATCCTAGGAACAGCTACAAAAAAGAAGTTGGCTGCATTTTTACAAACTGCAACACGATGTTAGCTGGAGTATGCTGTGATTGGTTTGAAATAATTAGTCTCCTTTTAACCATTTAACGGAATAAAGGGGAAGCCTCTCTGGAAGAGAAAACCATTTAAAGTATCCACAAATTTTTAACCCACTATGTGTCATTCAATAAAAAATCCCTAGATATATGAGGAGATAGGATCACAGGACCAAACTCTAAGACGAAATTGATAGTAGAAACAATCCAACAAGGAATCCATGTATTAAATTTAGCACACTAGTTCTTTAACTGATCAGGATGTTCAAAAAAGGAAAAGAGAAAAATGGAAAGAGTGCAGAATTTCACCATGGAATTGGAATCTGTGTAGAAAATCTTAGGGATGGGATGGAGAATTTCACAGCAGACCCATGTTCCCACTGAGACAAACTAGACAAAACAGTTAAGATACAATTTTTATAGATTTAATAATGTCAGAAAACTACAGATCTATGAAAAATAGAATTTTTCCATATGGAATTTCCATAGAATTTCTGAATGGATGAGTTTAACAGCAAATTAAATATACCAGAAGACAGAATGATGACCAAGAGGAACAGCCGATAGAAAATACTCAAAATTCAGAGAGAAATATGAGTTGAAAAACTAGAGCACAGTATAAGAGACATATGAGTCGTGCTCAAAAAGTGTAACGTGTACTTGGTATTTGGGTGGGAAAGAAAAGAAAATGGAAAGCGTATAGTTTTTAAGGAAACAATTGTTAAAAATATTTCAAAATTTATGAAAAAACATCAGCCTATGACTTCAGATAACTTAGTGAAAGCCAGGTTGGCAAATATGCATTAAAAAAGAGACACACGATAGTGAAATTTTTAAAAACCAAAGAGAAAGAGAAAGTCTTAAAAGTAGTCATAGGAAAAAACAGCACATTAACTTTAAAGGATCAGCTGACAGTTGATTTTTCTATAAAAGAAGTAAGAAAAATATATAATGACATCTTTAAAGTGCTGAAACACGAATAACTGCCAATCTAGAATCTTTTGTTTGTTTGTTTGTTTGAGACGGAGTCTCGCTCTGTCGCCCAGGCTGGAGTGCAGTGGCGCGACCTCGGCTCACGCAAGCTCTGCCTCCTGGGTTCACGCCATTCTCCGGCCTCAGCCTCCCGAGTAGCTGGGACTACAGGTGCCCGCCACCACGCCCGGCTAATTTTTTGTATTTTTAGTATAGACGGGGTTTCACTGTGTTAGCCAGGATGGTCTCGATCTCCTGACCTTGCGATCTGCCCACCTCAGCCTCCCAAAGTGCTGGGATTACAGGCGTGAGCCAACGTGCCCAGCCGCCAACCTAGAATTTTACACCCAGCAAATATATCCTTCAAAGATGAAGGTGAAAGTGAAGACATATTCAGAATAAAACCAAGTAAATTTGTCACCAGAATACCTACATTAAACAAAATACAAGGGAGGTCTACAGGGATAATTAATAATTTCAGTGAAAATATGGAAAAGCAGGAAAGAATGAGAAGCCTGTTAGAGTATATATGTGAATAAATGTGAGGAAATTGACTGCAGAAAAGAAAACTCCTAACGTCTGTGAGGATCTAGAACTAGAAATACCATTTAACCTAGCGATCTCCCATTACTGGGTATATACCCAAAGGATTATAAATCATGCTACTATAAAGACACACACACACGTATGTTTATTGTGGCATGGTTCACAATAGCAAAGATTTGGAACCAACCCAAATGTTCATCAATGATAGACTGGAGTAAGAAAATGTGGCATGTATACAACATGGAATACTATGCAACTATACAAAAGGATGAGTTCATGTCCTTTGCAGGGACATGGATGAAGCTGGAAACCATCATTCTCAGCAAACTAACATAGGAACAGAAAACCAAACACCGCATGTTCTCACTCATAGGTGGGAACTGAACAATGAAAACAGTTGGACACAGAGTGGGGAACATCACACCCCAGGGCCTGTCATGGGGTAGGGGGCTGGGGGAGGGATAGCATTAGGAGAAAAACCTAATGTAAATGATGAGTTAATGGGTACAGCAAACCAACATGGCACATGTATACCTATGTAACAAACCTGCATATTGTGTACATGTACACTAGAACTTAAAGTATAATTATTTATATATATATATATAAAAATATAGAATTAAAATGTGTGATAAATATAATACAAAATGCATAAGGGGTAATTTGAGTTAAAGAATTGTAAGTTCCAGAATTATTAGGAGGTGATAAAAGTAATATTTATACTGCATTATACTCACTCAAAAATGCCTGCTACAATATACATAGTAACCACAATGCCTGCTATGGTATATGTAGTATCCACTAAAAAAGAATGAAACAGAAAATAACTAAGAAGTCAGTAAGAGCAAAATGGAATAGGGAAAATAACATTTAAATAATATAAAATATAAAATGAGAAAAAATAAAATTAAAATAATTGGGTCAAATAGAGAACAAGCAGTAAAGTGGTAGACAGAAGCAGAATTAAGTAATTAAATTGAGTATTAATGGATTAAGCACTTATATTTAAACACATTAAACATAAAGATAATAAATGGATCAAAATAACTATATTCCATGTAAATATGTAATAAAAGAAAGCTCTAGTAGCTTTGCTACTATCAAACAAAATAGACTTTAAGGTAAGAAATCTTACTAAAAGTAAAGGGGTATATTTCATAATAATAACTGGGTAAATCTGTCAAAACAGTATCAATATTTTAAATTTGTATGCCTTCAATGGTGCATCTTTATGATATGTAAAGCGAAAATATTAACATAATTTAAAGGAGAAATAGACAAACCAAATTAATAGACAGATTTTAACAAACATCTATAGCTTATAGAACAAGTAGACAAAACTCAGTGAGAATATAGAAGAAATTAACAACACATTCAGTAAACTTGCTCTGATTTACCCATTTATGCCTGAGGTTGCAATTTTGTGAATTTTTGCAATCAGACCTGGGCAATGACCTTGAGCAGTAGGATATAAATAAATTCCACAAGCTTAGCATTCCAATAATGGAACACTAGGCATTTAACATGAAGAACACCCCATAAAAATCACAATAGAATTCCCATTCTTTTCTTTTCGTTTTTGTTCTTCAACTTTCATTTTAGGTTCAGAGGTACACATGCAGGTTTGTTACACGAGTAAATTACATGTCACAGGGGTTTAGTTTACAAATGATTTTGTTATCCAGATAATGAGCATAGTACCCAATAGTCAGTTTTTCACCCCTCGCCCTCCTTCCACCCTCTACCCTCAAGTAGACCCTGGTATCTATTGTTCCCCTCTTTGTGTACACGTATACTCAGTGTTTAGCTCTCCCTTACGAGAGTGAAAACATGTGGTATTTCTTTTTTGTTGTTTCTTTTTTGTTGTTTCTGCATTAATTCACTTAGGATAATGGCCTCCAGCTGCATCCATGTTGCTGCAAAGGACTTGATTTCATTCTTTTTTTATGGCTGCATAGTATCCTGTCATGTATGTGTACTACATTTTCTTTATCCAGTCAACCATACATAAACATCTAGATTAATTCCATGTATTTGCTACTGTGAATAGTGCTGTGATGAACATATGCCATTAGAAGAATGACATTATTTCCTTTGAGTATGTAGCCAGTATTGGGATTGCAGGGTCAAATGGTAGTTTTATTTTAAATTATTTGAGAAATCTCCAGACTGCTTTCCACAGTGGCTGAAATAATTTACATTCCCACTAGGAGCATGTAAGTGTTTCCTTTTATCTATAACCTTGTCAACATTTTATTTTCTAACATTTTAATGACAGCCATTCTGACTGATATGAGGTGGTATCTCATTGTAGTTTTGACTTGCATTTCTCTAATGATTAGTGACGTTGAGCATTTTTTCATATGCTTGTGGGCCATGTGTATGTCTTCCTTTGATAAGCGACATTTATGTTTTTTGCTCGTTTTTTAAAGGGGTTGTTTGCTTTTTGTGTATTTATTTGTTTAAGTTCCTTATAAATTCTGGATATTAGACCTTTGTTGGATGCATACTTTGCAAATATTTTCTCCCACTCTGTACGCTGTTTGTTTACTCTTTTGACAGTTTCTTTTGATGTGCAGAAGCTCTTAGTTTAATTAGATCCCACCTTTCTATTTTTGTTTTTGTGGCAACTTTTGTTTTGTTGCTACACGGTTGTTTATTTTTGTTTTGTTGCTTTTGGAGACTTCATGAACTATCTGCCAAGGCCTATGTTCAGAAAGTATGAGCCAGGTTTTCTTCTAGTGTTTTTATAGTTTCAGATCTTACATTTAAATCCTTAATACATCTTGAGTTAATTTTTTTATATAATGAAAGAAGGGGCCCGTTTTCAATCTTCTGCATACGGCTAGCAGCTATCAGCACTGTGTATTGAACAGGGGGTCTTTTCCTCATTGTCAGCTTTGTTGAAGATCAGATGGTTGTAGGTGTGCCACTTTATTTCTGTATTCTTTGACTGTATCAATTGGTCAATGTGTCTGTTTTTGTACCAGTATCATGCTGTTTTGGTAACTGTAGCCTTGCAGGATACATTGAAGTCTGGTAGTGTGATGCCTCCAGCTTTGTTGTTTATGCTTAGGATTACTTTGGCTATTCGGGTTCTTTTTTGATTCCACATAAATTTTAGAATATTTTATTCTCAAAAAGAATATTTTGATAGGAATAGCATTGAGTCTGTAAGTTGTTTTGGATAGTATAGCTATTATGACAACATTGATTCTTCCTATCCAGGAGTGTGAAATGTTTTTCCAATTTGTTCATGTCATCTCTGATTTCTTCCAGCAATGTTTTGTATTCTCATTGTGGAGATATTTCACCTTTCTGGTTAGCTGAGTTCCTAGATATTTCATTCATTTTGTGGCTATTATGAATGGGGTTGTGTTCTTGGTTTTGCTCTCAGCTTGGGCATTATGGGTGTATAGAAATGCTACTGATTCAAAATTCACATTATTTTCAAGTACACATAAAACATTTACTAAAACATTTACTGTTTTAGTGTGCCAAACTGTTTTATGTGCTGAACCACAAAGAAAGCTTTAACAAATGTCAAAGGATTAATATTCAGAGGATGAGGTTTGATCTTCAGGGAAATCAAGCTAGAAATAAATAATTAAAAATAACTTAAAATTCTTTGAGTTTGTGAGGCTGAGGTGGGAAGATCGCTTGAGCGCAGGAAACTGAGGCTGCAGTGACCCATAATTATACCACTGCACTCCAGCCTGGGTGATAGGATGTGTCTTAAAAAATAAAAAATAAAATAAAAATTGGGCCAGGCACAGTAGCTCATGCCTGTAATCCCAGCACTTTGGAAAGCTGAGGTGGGTGGATCACTTGAGGCCAGGGGTTCGAGACTAACCTGGCCAACATGGCGAAACCCCGTCTCTCCCAAAAATACACAAATTAGCTGGGTGTGGCGGTGAATGTCCATAATCCCAGCTACTCAGAAGGCTGAGGCATGAGAATTGCTTGAACCCAGGAGGCAGAGGCTGCAGTGAGCCAAGAGTGTGCCATTTTACTCCAGCCTGGGTGACAGACGGAACTCTGTCAAAAAGAAAGAAAGAAAAAAAATGAAAAATAAATAAAATCTCCAAACTTAGAAATTTAACAATGCATTTCTAATTATTTGTAGACCAAAGAAGTTACAACCAAAATTATAGAATATTTTGAATTCAGTTTCAGCAAAGATATAACCTTTTAAAAAAGCAAATTGTGGAACTCAACTAAGGCTCAGAGGCAAATTTTTAGTGTTACGTATCTATATTAGGAAGGAAAGAAAGCAAAGTATTCACAAAGCTAAACTAAATAAAATAGAAGAAAAATAGTAAAGTTAAAAGCAGAAATAAATAAAATTAGAGTACAATAGTAAAAAGCAACAAAGTTATAAATTGATTCTTTTAAAAATTAATAACATTGATAAATACCTAGAAAGGGCAATTAACAGAAAGGAAGAAAGGGTAAAAAGGAAGAAAGGAAGAAAGTATGGAAGAAAGAAAAGGAAAAAGGAAAGAAGAGAGAGGAAACATAAGTTACCAGTAGTAAGAATGAGTATTACCACATCTCCTATACACATTTAAAGTGGTAACAGGATGTTAGAAATAACTTTCTGCCAGTAAATTTGACAATTTGGATGAAATAGATAAATTGCTTAAAAAAACTAACATAAACTGAAAGCACTAGGAAAAAAATCTCTAGCCTAATATTTAGTAAAGAAATTGAATCTGTTGCTAAATACCTTCCATATACACAAAATAACAACAAACCAAAACATACTCATATAACTTTGCCAGTATTCTTTCAATATTTAAGGAAAAGAATAATACCAATATTAAAAAATTCTTTCAAAATATAGAAACACAGGGAATACTCCCCAACTCTTTTTATGAGGCCAATATAACCTTCATCCCCAAACTTGATAAGGACATTATAAACCAACATTTCTCAGGGATATAGATGCAATAATTCTAATAACATTTAAGCTTAGTGAATCCAACAAAATATATTTCAAAAAAAGAATACATCTTGAATAAACTGGTCTTATTCCAGGAATATTAGAGTAAGCGAATGTTTGAAAATCAACCAATATTTTCTTTCATATTAGTAGAAAAATGTTGGTGGGGAGTGGGGATCGAATGACATTTTCTCCATCTGGAGATAAACATTTGAGTAATGCCAATACTATTCACAGTAAAACAACAACAACAAGCCAATGAGACAACAACAATAACAACAACAACAACAAACAAGGAAAGTAAATTCTCAAGAAACAAGGAAAAAGAAAAAGCATTTCCTTATATGAATGAATTTCTCGTTATGTTTATATAAACCAAACCTAATTAATGCGTACAGTGTAAGTCGACTTATATAAAATTCTAAACCAAGGAAAAGTAATCTGTAGTGTTAGAATTCAGAGAAGTAGTTACTATTGGTCTTTATTGGCTTGGGCTGTCCAGAGTGAGTGGTTTCAACAGCAGAACTTTATTTTTCACAGTTCTGGAAGCTGAGAAGTCCAAGTTTGAGGTGTCAGCAAGGCAGATTTCATTCTGAGGCCTCTTGGCTCTCAGGTAGCTGCCACCTTACTGTGTATTCTCATAACTTCTTCTTGTTCTGTACTCTCACAACGTCTTCTTGTTCTGTATGTGGAGGAAAAGACAGCAAGTACTCTTTTATTTCCTCTTATCAGAGTGCTAATTTCATCATAAGGGCCTCATCTACTAAATATTAGTATTGTATCCAAATACCATCACATTGCAGGTTAGGGTTTCAACATATAAATTTGAGGACAGGAGAAAAGCATTCCGTCCCTGATACCATTTTCAAGAGGAAAAAAACAAAACCACAAAAAAACAAACAAAAACACCCTCGCTAAGTGAGGTGGTGCACATCTGTAGTCCCAGGTACTTGAGAGGTTGTGGTGGGAGGATCACTGGAGCCCAGGATTTTGAGGCCAGCCTGGGCAACATAGTGAGACCCCATCTCTAAAAATTAATAAAATACGTAAAATTAAAAACTCTACAAGATGTCCTTTTAATGTATATTATAAATTTATAACTTCTTGCTATTTTTTAGATTTAGGAAATGTGCCAAGGCAATCTGCATCAATTCTGATCACTTTTCCTACCTTGGAATAGGCTTATTTTGTATTTCTTAAAATGTCATCCAGGCACCCAAACATGAAGCCTTATTTTGGACATGATTTATGAAAATTTAACACATGCAATAATTTTTTTACAGGTTATAATTAAAAAGAACTGGACTTAGCAGGAACTTAATTTCCAGGTGGACTTTGTGCAAAATACTGAATCATTCTATTTCATGGCCTGAACCCCTACAGTGTTGCTCATTTTGTGTGTGTAGGGAAAGGTACCCTAGAGATAGGCAAACTGGGCTATTGTTCTCACACTTCTCTGGTCCTATTTTCCCTGGAAAATTGTAAGTAGCTACTGCTTTTATTGTCCTTTTAGGAGGAAAACCATGATGTTAGTGAATTGTCCTTGACCAATTTTTGTGGACATAAAAGAGAGAAATTGAGGGAAACTTGTTCTGGAGCTGATAACCAAGGGATTTATTTTTGTAATCTTTCCCCCACCCGCCCTCTTAAAGTCATGAGCTAAGAAGTGAAGACAGGAACTGAGCCTTCATCCCTGGAAACTCTGGGTCCTGGTTTGGGACTGTAGGACTCTGTCCTGTTTGGTAGCAGCTGAATGCGGTGTCATGCAGTATCAGAATGATACTGTGTTGATGCTATCCCGTTTTTCAAAAGATATTTATAAGCGGCATAACAAAGGCTGCTAAACGATTCTTCTCAGTTGGAATTAAAGTATAATGCAACAAGAGAGGCAATTTTCTCCTTTCTTAATGACCGTGACCCATGAGTTTAAAATAACTTGGGCTATTAATCACTAATCAGATTTTCCAGATTGCCAAGTCAATATTTATCATAGTATAAATTCTGTATAATTGCGCGGGTTCCCATCATCCTTTGGGGGGATATACAATAATAAAGCATCTTTAATATCTGTTTTGATTCAGTACTTTAACTCTTGAATTGCCCTTTGATGGTCCACTATAGTTTTCTTTTCTCTCTCAAATCAATTCCCTTCTCACCACATGCATAAGTTCTGATTCAGTATTCACCCTTAGATCTCACCTAAAGCTTTCTAAATGACTCTGTTTTCCTTTCCTCTGCCCATGGCTCCACCTTTCTTCCTCAGTCCCTAACCCCAAGTCTAGCTTTTTAAAATTCAGATAAGATCATGTCACTGTATTGGTAAAAATCCTTCTGTATCTCCTCATGGCTTTCAGGAGGAAATTCTGTCTGACTTTGAACATACGGCCTTTCATTCCTTAGCCTTTGCCCAGTTACCACGCTCAATGACCTTGGCCAATCCACTGTGCTTTTTGCACCTCAGTTCCCTGCTTTGCAAAACTGAAATAATGAAGTTCCTACCTCACAGGGCTATGATGAGGTTAAAA
The DNA here is from genome assembly GCF_047675955.1 of Chlorocebus sabaeus. Classification (NCBI taxonomy): domain Eukaryota; kingdom Metazoa; phylum Chordata; class Mammalia; order Primates; family Cercopithecidae; genus Chlorocebus; species Chlorocebus sabaeus. The sequence continues at coordinate 24,122,970 of NC_132911.1, read as the reverse complement.
TGAGATAAGGCATATAATATATTTAGCTTAGTGCTCCACATGCAGGCTGAAGGTGGAAGCACAAAACAGGATGCATGTCTCTTCACATGGCAGAAAAGTGGAAAAAGGGAACCCATTCCCTCAAGGCTTTTATTAAGGGCCTACTCCCCATCCATGAGAGCTTCTTTCTCATTAATTAATCAGCTCCTAAAGGTCCCATCTGTTAATACTGTTGCCTTGGAGATTGTTTCAATATGAGTTTTGGAGGGACACAGATGCACACCATAGCAAGGACAATTTTAGTTCCTTTTTATCATTATACATTTTTTGTACTATCTATAAAACATACAATAAAGTAGTGTTACTTATATAACCATAAAGTTAATAAGGTTATTTTTATATGGGAAACATAAAACACACACAAACATACAAATAATACAAACAGGAGTTTGTAAGACTTCTGGATGAGATGGCGACATGAGCAGAAAACTTCATGTATTTCTCTAAATGGCTCTCCCTCCATTTTTTCCACCCTCTTCACAGTACCTTAATGAAATGATCAACAAAATATAATGAGGAAAAATTATCATCAACGCTTTGATAAAAAATAGGAGTGATCCATAGTCCTGAAAAGTTAAGAAATCTGCAGGATAGAGTACAAAAGTACTTGGGTTTAAAGGAAGGCAGGGCTGACATGCACTATTCACTCTTGAGAGTGTTCTGTTACAGGAAATATACAGAGGAGACCACAGTAGACTTCACCCACAGTATCTTATCTGGAGCAATGAAAGCCTGTGGCTGAGGCAGATCAGAGGCGTGACAGTGTACACACTTGTAGGCTCAAAGTCACCATGAGGCCACTGTGTTCATGTAGCACCTACAAGTAGGAAGAGAGGATGGCAGAGAGGAAAAGTAGTCATTATATGAAAAAGATACTTGCACACACATGTTTATTGCAACACAATTTGCAATTTCAACAAGTGGAACCAGCCCAAATGCCCACCAATCAATGAGTGGATAAAGACAATGTGGTATATGTGCGTGTGTGTATATCTATATCTATATCTACATCTGCAATGGAATACTTCTCAGCCATAAAAAGGAATGAATGAATGGCATTCACAGCAACCTGGATGAAATTGGAGACTATTATGCTAAGTGAAGTAATTCAGGAATGGAAAACCAAACATCATATATTCTCAGTATAAGTGGGAGCTAAGCTATGAGGATGCAAAAACATAAGGATACAATGGACTTTGAGGATTCAGGGGCAAAGGGTGGGAAGGGGATGAGAGATAAAATACTACAAATGGGGTTCAGTGTGCGCTGCTTGGGTGATGGATGCACCAAAATCTCACAAATCACCACTAAAGAACTTACTCATATAAGCAAACACTATCTGTTCCCTCAAAACCTATGGAAATAAAAAAAATTAAAAAACAAAACAATTTGCATACAACCTGTATCCCTTACATGCCCCCAAATTGGGAGAAGCAAGTGTCACAGTTAATGGAAGGTTTTACAGAAGACTGAAACCTTATCAGTTGATTCCATTTCATATCTATAAGTCCAAAGCACTAAGAGATAGTTAGTTACTATCTATCTTGTTACAGACCTTGTTACTGAAACTGTGGGTCTCAGGGCTACAGCATCAGTAATATCTGAGAGCTGATTGGAAATGAAGAACCTCAGGCTCCACCCATTGCTACTCAATCAGAATTTGTTTTTTTAAGAAGATTCCTAGTGTTTTATAAGAATGTTTGTAAGAAAAACACTGCATTATGAGGCCCTGAATTAAAAATAAAGAGAGTTAAGCAGTAGTCAGGTAAACTAAGAGAACAACCCAGGAGGTCTCACCCACCTTGTTATAGAGAAAATCATTTGGATAGACCTTTACTCACTCTCACTTGGGAGTAAAGAAACAAAGCCCAGTCAAATCAAAACAAACAAAACCTCAGAGTTGAATGATTCTACAACAATTCTGTGCCCTTAAGGAAAGAACACATTTTTGAGATTGAATTACCATAGCAAACAGGACATATAATAAAGAAAGATGAAAGTAAAACATTTCTCAGTAAAATTGACATGAAATTATTTTCAAAAGTTGTAAATAAACCAACAAGAACAGTAGGAGCTAAGAATCTGCATCATATTCAGGAGAACATATCACAATGGCAGAAATCCAGATTACTAAATAGAACCATGATAGACAAAAACTCTCACCATTAAATGCAAAAACATTCAAATGGCTAAAAGGTGAAAGTTTTCATATAAAACCTGGAGGTAATCTACACATAATTGGCATTCTTAATAAAAAAAAGAAAAAAAAAGGAAAAAAAGAACCAAACAGAACAGTAATAATACATATATAGATAACATAGAAAGACTCTTCTCATGCCTGTAATCCCAGCACTTTGGGAGGCCGAGGCAGGCGGATCATGAGGGCAGGAGATCGAGACCATCCTGGCTAACACGGTGAAACCCCGTCTCTACTAAAAATACAAAAAATTAGCCGGGCGTGGTGGCGGGCACCTGTAGTCCCAGCTACTGGGGAGGCTGAGGCAGGAGAATGGTGTGAACCCGGGAGGCGGAGCTTGCAGTGAGCCGAGATCGCACCGCTGTACACCAGCCTGGGCGACAGAGCGAGACTCTGTCTCAAAAAAAAAAAAAAAAAAAAAAGGAGAGAAAGAAAAAGACTCTTGAATGGTACTCTCTAGTTTGTAGATCAAACAGGTCCCCTGTAAAGATGGCATTTGTAAAAAAAAAAAAAAAAAAAAAAAAAAAGTTGACTGCAAACTAAAAATGTTGAATGCAAACTCACAGCTCTTAAGAAGAAACAAGCTCAAAGGCATACCTCAAGTACATAGTGACAATGTTAATTCCCAGGCCTGCTCCTAGAGAGTATGATTAGGTAGGTTTGGATGGAACCAAAACATTCAGAATTGCAACCAAAGCCAAATGTGATTGTGATAATCAGGTAAATTTAGGAAATTAAAACCTAGTGACAAAAAGAAAGTCAAACAAACAACTAATTAAAAAATATCATTGGTGTATCTGGGAAAATAGCACCCAAAGCATAATAGGATAGGAAGTTTATGGTGGCATGTCCCTGTAGTCCCAGCTACTCGGGAGGCTGAAGCAGAAGAATCGCTTGAACCCCGGAGGCAGAGGTTGCACTGAGCCAAGATGGTGCAACTGCACTCCAGCCTGGCGACAGAACGCGACTCCGTTTCAAAAAACCAAACCAAAACAAAACAAAACAAAAAAATAAAAACTAAAAAATAAAAAAACCCACCTTATCTTTTAAAAGAGAAGTCAGTTAATTAATATTTTCCCATTTCTAACACTTATTATTAGAAACATAAATTTCCAATATAGTTTTAAAAGTTTGAGTTAATCATACATACATAAAATGTGAAATGGTTTTAAGTTCTCCAGATTGTTGGAGAAAAGCAAAATCCAATAAGAAATCTTAGCTCAAACAGCAAAATAGAAAAAAAAAAAAAAGGTACAAAGAAATGTAATAAAAGACCCAACATGAGTTTTTATGAAACATTTAACCAAGATAAATAGTCTGATTATAGACTGGACAAAAAGTAAAGAGCAATTCTGTTGTTCAATAATACTCTTCCAAAATAAGGTGAAATGGAATTGTTATCAGTAACTTGTTGGAGAGAATATTTTGAACCAAAAATTTATAAAATATTAAAGCAAAGTATACCTAGCATTAGTTACAGCTAGAGGGTTCCAGGGCAAAAACTTTAAGTGGGAATACAAAGATCACTTATAAATTAAAATGATAACTCCCCAGAAAATAAAGTACTAATTAACTAAACTTTTATCATCTATTTTAAGAAAAGATAGAGGAAAAAAGCCCCATAACGTTATAAATAAAAAGGATATGTGACTAATAAAATATATATATATTTAATAAATAACATATGTAGACTACTCTGCCAATAAATTTTATTTCACTTGAAATCTTGACAGAATAAACATAATTTCTAGAAAATGTTATGACTTCATTTGATTTAAGAAGAAATAGAAGATAGGAATTGATCATGGATATGCAAAAATGAGATTTATTTTCTGGCCAAAAAATTACATCTGAAGAATACTGTTGCCCCAACTAGTAATTCCAGGTCTATTTTTATTTTGAATTTCCAAGATTTAATGTCCGTAACTAATTATGCCAGGTTAAAAGAAAATAAGATCAAAAGCTTTCCAAGTCATTTAACAAAAATTTACATTTTGCTAAAACTATATTTGATAAAGGTAGAAACAGAGAGTGAAATAACTAAATACTATAAAAATTAATTTTTGCACTATTAAAGACCATGATCAAGGATATAATATGACCATTACCGAATGATAGAAAAAGAAATAAATAATCGTATGGGAATGTTCCCCTTTGTTAGAAATCCAATAATGCAGATTAAGATTTTTTGCTATTGTGATCATACTTATTATCTTAGTCGTGACTATGAGGGGAAATAAGAAATGTTCATTTATGAGCAAAAATTTCTATACATTTTCTAAAATTTTGTGGAAATTTATCAGGCTAATTCTAATCAAGAAATTTATTTATAGGAAATAATCAGAAATGCCCATAAAGACTTATGTACAATAATATTTATTATATTCTTATTTATGATAGCAAAAAATAAAAATTACTAAATATCCAACAATTAAAGTTTATTTACATGCATGATAGCATATCCATAATGTGGGATTTTAGATCATTTGTAAAAATTTAGCAAAGTGACCTTGATATAACCTGAAAAGAGACATATCAAACAGTATATAGATAAACTACCACTGTCTTTAAATATATAAAATATCCATTTAAAAATATTGTGTGTATGTGTATATGTGTATAGATAGGTTAGATGGATGGTAGATAGATGGATATATGGATAAATTTGTATAAAGAGATTTATGTGACATGTATGTATATATACATATAGATAGGTTAGATGGATGCTAGATAGATACATAGATAAATTTGCACAAAAAGATTTATATGAGGTAAAATAGTTGTCTCTATGTTTATAGCATTTGTAATTTTTGGATTGAGTAATTAAATGTATTTTGGCTTTCTTTATACAACTTTGTATTTTTCACATTTTGTGCAAAGACCAGTTCATGATTGGGAAAACGATGCTTAAGTGTACAATTTTGTCAAAGATCAATACTATGTAAGGAAAGTTTGAGGCTACCTGAGTTTTGGAACTTTTCCTAGGGATTCAAAAATATCCAATTATAGACACTGTCTTAAGAAATCATTGGATCCTATTGTTTTGTAGCTTCTGTGAATTGTGCTTCTTGTTCCTTACCAATTTGTTTCAAGTAACATGCCCTCATAACTCAGAGCAGACTGATTTGGAGGAAACTGGCTCTGTGCTGAACAGGCTTTGGGAGTGGGGTGCTGTATATATTCATTTTCAAATAACTCAGCATCCTTCCTTATCTATTTTATCTGGTTAGATTAAAATTTACTGTTGCTATTTTAACTGTTCCCAGAAAACCCTTAGAAGGTTTTAGCTAGAGTGTGTCTATGAATATTCATAGACAGTTAGCTTCTGTATTGGAAACCACACCCACATCTCTGCAGTATCTGCAGCAAGAATAAGGGCATCCTCTGAGACCCATAGGGCAACATGGAAACTTGACAGCAGCTGCCTGCAGAATGAACATAAGGTTTGCTTGGCTGCATTGATTTTCATAAAAAAGCCTTCTGATTTATGTTTTTGCATTATGGAAATGTTTTTAAGCTTTTTGTATCTGCTTTGCATGATTTGCCTAACACAAAACCTCATAAAATTAAAAAAATTATCTTTTTCTAAAACCAGAGATTAATATGTAGGGTTTTTTTTTGGTGTTTGTTTGTTTGTTTGTTTTGTTTTGTTTTGTTTTTGAGACAGAGTCTTGCTCTGTCGGCCAGGCTGGAGTGCAGTGGCACAATCTCAGCTCAGTGCAACCTCCGTCTCCCAGGCTCAAACAATTCTCCTGCCTCAGCCTCCTGAGTAGCTGGGATTACAGGTGTGTGCCACTGCGCCTGGCTAATTTTTGTATTTTTAGTAGAGAAGGGATTTCACCATGTTGGCCAGGTTGGTCTTGAACTCCTGACCTCAGGTAATCCACCCACCTTGGCATCCCAAAGTGCTAGGATTACAGGCGTGAGCCACCACACCTGGCCACCACTACACCAATATGTAGCTTAAAAAAACAAACAAAAAGCAATACATATACTGTTCCTGTATTTTTGGGGATGTACAGTGAAGCAACATTTTGCATATACACGTGGTAGGGAATGTATTGATAGAAAGGAGGTTAAATATATAGACAAACATGCTATGACATGCTATGCATGTCAATGAGGCTATCATTTTGAATTTGAATTTGCTATAAGAATAAGAGGCATATGTAAGTGAGTCAATATATGGGTAAATATTGGATACTTGCCTAAGATCATTTAGCTAGCTAGCTAGCTAAATTTATTAGATGTGTTTTATAGGCATGTATCATTTATGTCTATCTATACTGTGTAGCACATAGGTCAACAGGAAGCTTCTTGCCCCTGGGGGAAGTAGGAAGTCCTCCTCACAATTTTTTGTGTGTCAGTTATTGCTGCCTAGTCTCTCATGACCTCCTCTATCTTATCTTATAAACATAGTCTTTTAATTGTACTAAGTAGCCAAAAGTGGAAATCAATAGCTGTTAGAGAACTGACCCCCTCCACACAATCCCAGGCCAAAGAATCCACAGGTGTAAAGACATCAGTAAACCGTGGAATTACTGAAGTTTTCATCTGGGAAGAGTGTAAATCACAACATAGAACCTCAAATTTTTTTTTTTTTGAGATGGAGTCTTGCTCTGTTGCCCAGGCTGGAGTGCAGTAGCTATTTAGCTCACTGCAAGCTCTGCCTCCTGAGTTCATGCTATTCTCCTGCCTCAGCCTCCTGAGTAGCTGGGATTACAGTTACCCACCACCACACCCGGCTAATTTATTTATTTATTTATTTATTTATTTATTTATTTATTTGTATTTTTAGTAGAGACGGGGTTTCACCATGTTAGCCAGGATGGTCTCAAGCTCCTGACCTCGTGATCCACCCGCCTCGGCCTCCTAAAGTGTTCAGATTACAGGCATGAGCCACTGCGCCCTGCCGAAATATATTTTTTCTAAAGTTCCTGCCAGAGTCTCGCTTTCTGATTTCCCTAAGCATCTAGTCTTCCTTTTGTGCTCTTTTGTCTCTATTTTTGTCTAAAGAACTTCAATTCTCTTGTTCTCAATTGCAGAGTAATTTAGCAGATTTGCATCTCTCATATTTGCTTATCTAAACCTATCAATGTGCTCTCAAAACAGGGCTTTTCTTATTAACATAATTCATCCTCCTTAGGAACAGTTGGGGTTATATAACATAAGCCTTTTCTTTTTAACTGAACACACAATGGTTTTTCTTATGCATGAGTGCACCTGGGTTCCATTTTTCATTATCTTCTCACACAGTGTTCTTCCTGTGTATGCTCTCCACCTCTAGTGGCTCAAACTCCTGTTTCTATTATAGTGATTTGCAAGTTCCTGTCTCACCTTCTACCTCCACCTGCATCACAAACCCACACACAGATCTGCATCCCAGACATCTAGACTTGGAGGTCACTTGAGCACCTTAAATTCAACATATTAGAAACAAATCTCTCTATATATCCCACAGGCAACACGTTTTTATTTTATTTCATTTTTCTGTACTCTTTATATGTATTAATACTACCACTATCTTCATAAGCACTCAGAAGTCTTACCTTATAATTAACGCTGGATTTCTAATGAAAATCTGTCCCCTCTAAATTTGTCATTTCCTTTGCAACCTCATTAGCCTTCCTTGAAACCCTCATTGTTATTTTTCTCCTAGACTCTAGAAACCAACAAAGTAGTCTTTTTTATTTGGTCTGTTTCTACTTCAGTCTCCCTCTTCCACTAGTGTCAGAGAAATCTTTCTAAACTATAAATCTGACGTCCACTCCTCTGTTCCTCCTCTAGGGTCAAACCCAAGGACACAATTAGAGTACAGTGTCCGTCACAATCTGGATCCAGGTGACTACCTGCCTTACTCATTTCCATTCTTCTTCAGGCACCCCATCTGGGTCCAGCCTCTTCTTGCATCTCTCAATGAGCTATCATATTTGTTTTGTATTTCTGAACCTATGTAAGTGTTGTCACTTTTTCCTTGAATGATATTCCTCAATTTTATTTTTCTGATCTGTAAACTCCTACCCTTCCATTAAGACCCAAACCAAAAGAATCAACTGCTGTGAAGACTTCCATGACCCCTGTATTTTTCTCTTCTGTTCAACATCAATTCCCTTTCCTCTTTGTGTTTCATAATATGTTCTTTACCCTCTATTAAAGCATATGCTGTATTACATTGTGATGATTAATTCACACTTTGGTCTCTCCACTAGAGTGGGAGTTCTCAGGTCAGAATTGCATTATATTTGAATTTATTTCTTCTATATTGAGCACAGTGCCTACAGCAAGGTCAGTGGATGCAAACTGTTTAATTAAATAATGGCCGAATCTTATTTATGATATTTGGAGACAAATGAACTTCAGAAGGGCTCTTGATAATGACCTTTTGTGTAATAAAGATTCTCTCCTTGACCAGACCTTAGCCAGGCTCCTCTGAGTCGCCTTTAAGACTAAGCCTCATTCTTGGGTTTTATCTTAGGCCTGTCAGTGCGATTTTAGTCAGAATCCTGCTAAGTCACTTTAGCAAGAATCTCCCCAACCTTGATATCCAATCAGCCTCGATAACTCATCGGATTTCTCATTCTCAGCCTTTGGTGCATATATACTTGGCTTACCTTCAGTAAGAATCTTGTTAAGTCAGTTTAGCAAGAATCCCACTACCCTAGATCCTAGCTGTTACCTCCTAGTAATTTTCTTTTCTTTCTTTCTTCTTTTCTTTTTCTTTTGAGACAGATTTTCACTGTGTCACCCAGGCTATAGTCCTAGCTGTCACCTCCTAGGAATCTTCCTTCCTTCCTTTCTTCCTTCCTTCCTTCCTTCCCTCCTTCTTTCCTTCTTTCCTTCCTTCCTTTCTTCCTTCCTTCTCTTTCTTCTTTCTTTCTCTCTCTCTTTTTCCTTCCTTCCTTCCTTCCTTCCTTCCTTCCTTCCTTCCTTCCTTCCTTCCTTCCTTTCTTTCTTTCTTTCTTTCTTTCTTTCTTTCTTTCTTTCTTTCTTTCTTTCTTTCTTTCTTTCTTTCTTTCTTTCTTTCTTTCTTTCTTTCTTTCTTTCTTTCTTTCTTTCTTTCTTTCTGATTTTCACCCAGGCTGTAGTACAGCTGTGCTATCTCAGCTCACTGCAACCTCAGCCTCCTGAGTTCCAGTGATTCTCCTGCCTCAGCCTCCCGAGTAGCTGGGATTACAGATGTGCACAATCATGCCTGGCTAAATTTTGCATATTTAGTAGAGACGGGGTTTTGCAATGTTGGCCAGGCTGGTCTTGAACTCTTGGCCTCAAGCCATCTACCTGCTTTGGCTCCCAAAGTGCTGTGATTACAGGCATGAGCCCCTGCACCCAGCCAGGACTGATTTTATAATGAATGCATAAGAATATGTACATCTAAATGATTATTCATCACTAAGATTCTTGAAATTAGATCAGAATGCTAAAGAAAGAAAATTGCCCAGTGTCTGAGTAATTCTAAGCATTCATTTGTACATTACTTTTTCCTGTTTCTCCAATCAATAGAATGTCCTTGAGCAGCTATCCACTTAGTCCAATGATACTGACACTGACTGAATGCCTCCTCTGGGAACATATAAATTACAATATTTTTAGGATCAATTTTAAGAATTCCTAATAACACTTTGGTTTTTCCTTAAGTATTAAATATTTTATGACTACTTCAAGTAAGATATGAATACAGTACCTTTCCTGGGTACTATATTTAAATATTTTTCAGCACCTACTGCTAGGCGCTGTGAATATAGAAGAAAAATGATGAAATCTTTGTCCTCATGGAGCTTATGTTGTCGTGCAAAAGGATGACGATAAACAAGACAATCTAAAATCTGCTAGACAGTGACAAGAACTGTAGAGAGAAACATAGCAATGCAGAAGAGAAAGGGTGTGTGTAGAAGATATAATTTTGTATGGGTTTAATAGTCAAGGTTCTATAGAAAAACAAAATATATATGAGGAGATTAATTATACAAATCAGTTTATGCATTTGTGAAGATGATGACCCATGACATGCCATCTGTAAGCTGGAGAACAAGGAAAGCTGGTGGTGTAATTCAGTCCAAGTCTGAAGGCCTGAGAACCAGGGGAGCCCATGGTGTGATTCCCATCCTGAGTCCCCTGAGTCTGAAGGCCTGAGAATGAGGGGAGCCCATGGTGTGATTCCCACCCTGAGTCTGAAGGACTGATAATGAGGGGAGCCCCTGGTGTGACTCCTAGCCTGAGTCTAAAGTCTTAAGAACAGGGTGTGTGTTTGGAGGGGGTGCTAGGGTTGTGCTAGTGTAAGTCCTGGAATCTGAAGATGCAGAGACCAATAACTAAAATTTCTGAGGGCAGGAGAAGATAGATGCTCCAGCTCAAGAAGTGTGTGTTTGTGTGTGTGAGAGAGAGAGAAGGAGGGAGGAAGGGAGGGAGGACGGAAAGGAGGGAGAAGGAGACAGAGAGTGAATTTTCCCTTCCTCCACCTTTTTGTTCCATCTTGTCTCTCCATGAATTTCATGATGCCCACCACCTTGGTGAGGGGGGATCTTCTTTACTCGATATACTGAGTCAAATGCTACTCTCTTATGGAAATAGACACAACCAGAAATAATGTTTCATCAACTATCTAGGCATCCCTTAACCCAGTCAAGTTGCCACACAAAATTAACCATTGCAGTGAGAGAAGATTAAGAACGCCTTTGAAAAGGTTATAATTGAGAATAAAGCTGAAGAGAGAGCAAGAGAAAGTTTGCTGGAAGACAGTCATCCGAGACAGAGGGAATGCGCAGTGCAAAGGTGCCGAGGGCGGATGCCGATGCTTGCTGTATTCCAGGAACAGAAGAGGGCAGTAGTAGAAGAGGAGTAGAGAGACAGTGTTGGGGCCAGGTCAGTGTAAGGCCTCTGACCTTCACTTTGAGTGAGATGGGACCTCTGAGGTTCTGGAGCAGAGAGGTGACATTGCTCATTAACTGTTTAGGAGAATGACTCAAGTTGCTTTTTGAACAATAGACTGTATGAGATGGGCATAAGCAGGGAGAGTAATTAGGAGGTTTTTGCAATAATCCAGGGGGGAAAATGGCAGCAGTTTCCACCAGAGTGATAATCACAGTGGTGATTATGAGTGGAAGAGGCTGGATTGTGAGTGGATTTCAAAAGTAGGTCCCCTGTATTTGCTGATAGAGTCAAGGTTGGGTGGAGAAAAGAGGAGAAATAAAGATGACTCCAAGATGTTTTGCTTAAGCAACATGAAGGATGGAATTGCCATTTACTGAGATGAGAGAGGTGGGGATTTGGGAAGGCTAGAGTTGGGTAGAAAGAATATCAAGAATTTTGCTTTTAAATATGTTAAGATCTATAACTAGAACTCTCTCCTAGAAAATAAATCTGTTGCATTTTTTTTTTCTTGCCAAGATAGCAACAGACTTGAAGCTATAGATGTGCCTATGCAGTGGGTTGTATACTTAGATGGCTAGACATTGCAATGAGTAGTGGGATACTTGCTTCAAAGTTTCATGGGCTTGAAGATAGGATTTGAAACTCCCAATGGGACAATCAGCCTAACTATATTTCACAAAGTTAAGAGAGCTTATTCTAATTAGATAATTAAGTCTCAAGACAGTTTGGCTTGGATAGAACTCTACCTCAAGAAAACCTGTATCTTCCTCCCTAACATTAAGGCAGACTGCCTTCTCAGTTCCTGTTTTTTTTTTCTTTTTTTTCTTTTAACATATGGACATATCACATCTAGCTAAGAGGATTTCTGTGTTTTCTTATAAAGGGTACTAATGTTACCTCAAAAAGGGGTCATAATGTCATCTGTCCCTAAAATTATAGGAAACCATGGAAGTTGAGTTAGATGTGATATCTTCCAGAGCCCTTGCATGTTCGATATTTCACTGGATGCCCTTGCATGCAAAAATTCTGTGGAATAGGTAGGACTGCCACAATTATCATCATTCTTCAGCAAGAAATAAGAATTTTGAAAAACAAAAACAAGATGAACCTAAATCCTAGAAGTGGTAAGTAGAAGCACAAAGTTGCCAAGGTGATTGTATCAGAGCTTGGATTAGGAAAGAGGTGTGTTAACTTATAGTTTAATATTCTTTCCAACATAGTACACAAATATAATTACTTAGAATTTTACTCTGCATTTCTTAATCTCTTATGTAGATTTTCTCTTGGAACAAGCAGAAATCCCTGCAGGCTAGTTTATGTATGAGTTTGTTGGGAAATAATTCTAGGCTATTGGCAAGTCGAGGAGGGACTTGCTTTTACCGAGTGATCATAAAATATCTTATATAAGCAATTGGAGACTATCCAGTTCTTTCTGGTTGCAGAGAAACTTGCCCTCCAACTCCTGGAAACAGAAATTTTAGACTCAACCAATGAAGCTTAAGCAAATAGCATTACCTCATCAAAAGAGCGTTTCACTGGCTGTTCGCTTTCCATGTAGCTTTAAGATAGTTTTTAATACTTTAACCCTTGTGTGTATAAATCTATGTAGTACAGTGTTGGAGCTAACTCTTGATTCTAAAGACTTTTCGGTGATATACATATAGCATATGGATAGATTAAAGAAGTGAATGCCATTTATTTCCTTTCAAAACATACAACAATACTAATAGTCAATTTGACTTATAACAAAAACTTGATTTTCTTTTAGCTGACTCATAATACCTCTATTTGCATGCTAAAAAGATATCAGTTCTTGAAAAATATAAAAGAGCAAGAAGAACCATAGACTGATGCTCTACTGTATGTACTAAACCTTGTGACTTCGGAAACATCTATTTCCCATGGATTACACCTCCTTAACCATCTGTCTTTGGTAAACTGGGAGTTAGTGTTGGAGAGGGGAATAGAAATCTATGCATGTGGGAACAAAAAGGATGAATATAGCTAAAGGATTTGAGCAGCATTGGAAGAATCCGTGAATTAAAAATCTCCTATAGTTCACTTTGGGAGGCCGAGGCGGGCAGATCACGAGGTCAGGAGATTGAGACCATCCTGGCTAACACGGTGAAACCTTGTCTCTACTGAAAACACAAAAAATTAGCTGGGCGCAGTGGCGGGCACCTGTAGTCCCAGCTACTCAGAAGGCTGAGGCAGGAGAATGGCATGAACCCGGGAGACAGAGTATGCAGTGAGCCCAGATCGCGCCACTGCACTCCAGTCTTGGTGAGAGAGCAAGACTTTATCTCCAAAAAAAAAAAAAAAAAAGAAAAAAGAAAAAAAAAAAAGAAAAAAAATCTCCTATAGTTAACCATGAGCAGCTTACTCAATCTTCTCTGGTATAGGAATGTTTTTGCCATTATCTCTCTTTCTAGTCCCGTGAATCCTTTAGGTCATAATAATATCTCATCTCTTCTAGTTAAAGCAGTTCCTATTAGTCTGAGTTTGCATTTTTGGCTGCTTACATTTTTTCTTCTGTCCTGCTTCTGGACTAATATGGTGACCTATTTACAATATTTATCTTGTGTTGCCAATTAGATTATAAACCCTGTGAGGTCAAGATTTAGGAGTTACAAGTTTTCGGTCTCTCTCAGAACCTAGCACAATATGCATCTGAAGATTGGTTAATAGGGATGATGATTGGAGTCAGACTCCAGAGTAAGGGCCTGAAAATGGTCACATTTCTTAATAGCTAACAGGTGAGGACAGCTCAGTCTGAAAAAGAAGGGCAGACAGTGTCTTTTGTTTTTGTTGCAGTTCATAGACTTAGATTCTCAGAGTCTTAAGTTAGCTGAAAGTGCCATAAGATTGAAAAATATCTACCTTTGATACTTCTCTCTGTCTCTTCCTGTATTGTACATCTTTATAAATTATTTAATTTCCATGAGCTTTAGTTTCCTTGTTGTAAAACTGGGAGAAATGAAACCTAGATCACAGAGCAGTTGTAGGGATGACAGGCAGGTACATAGACCCACCCTCTCTGGCATCTTCTTTACCATCTCTCCTTTACTCTAGATAAGGTTCATTCATCCTAGGTGGTGAGAAAGAAAATGTTGCACTTAGCAGGAATTTTTTAGTATTACTCTCTATCTGTCAAATTACAATAAAAATAAAGCCAATATGTAGATTTTACAGAATCCGCCAGGAGCATCTGTTTAAAATGACCTAATGCAAGGACAAATACCCCAGTGCCTTTTGTGACTCCCCACTTATTTCTGCCATGGGATACTGAAACCCTCACTTCGCCCTAACTTCCCTCCCAGTTTGTAGCCAATCCCCATCAGAACAGAAAGAAGTTCAGTAACAGCGTAGGTCATGAATTAGATTTGTTGTCATTGATCTGCTTCAGCTCTCATGAGCCACGAGCATCTGAAAGCCACAGGGCTACAGCCTTCACCTTTGCCTCTGAGGTGTAGGCCTCTTTGTTCCTCTTTATCCTGTCTTCCTGTTCAACTTTTCATTTCCATGGTGAGATAAGAGATTTAACCTCAGCTGTGGCTCAGCATTAATAGAATCTAGACATCAGTCCTGTCACTTGTCTTTTCTGAACTGTGCCAACCATTCAAACTATGGGAACTCATGCCAGGAACCACAGGTTTGACCTGATTGTAGGTTATCACTACCAATAGTAAGTCAAATGCCTCGGCCTATTTGGGCATTATTTGGTATCACTGGTTAGCTGATTAACAGACACATCCTTCAAGATTATTTAATTTGTTCACTTTAAAAACTTTTCATCTGTTGTTTCATCCACTTTCTGAGCACATTCTCTACTTCGAATTCTTGCCTAAGCCCTAGGATACAGAGCTAAATATATTAATGTTCATTCCATTGGTTTTGGTCTGACCATGCCTCAGCTTCACCTTGAACTGTACTTATCCCAGAGTGACTCATAGTTCAGCCTGAAGTATCCTTAAAAACTAACTCATAGTGTTTTTAAAAAATTTTTCAAATAGAAAATGAAGATGTGTTAATAGATCCAAATGTATATTGAGTATTTTTGATATTTCCTGAAGTCTTTAATTTACCTCGAAGCAAACAAGCCAATGATCTCTTTAAAGTGGAATTATTTACATGAAAAATGAAGATATTGACCAGGCATGGTGGTTCATGTCTATAATCTCAGCACTTTGGGAGGCTGAGGTGCATGCATCATTTGAGCCCAGGGCCACAAGACAAACCTGGACAACATGGTGAAACCCCATCTCTACTAAAAATGCAAAAATTAGCTTGGCACGGTCATGCACACCTATAGTCCCAGCTACTCAGGAGGCTGAGTTGGGAGTATTGCTTGAGCCCAGGAGGTCGAGGTTGCAGTGAGCCGTGATCATGCCACTGCACTCCAGTCTAGGTGACAGAGTGAGACCCTGTCTCAAAAAATAAATAAGCATTTTTTTGTCCTTCTAAATTATTATTTTGTTAATCTCTTTGTTTTTATTGGTTTATTTATGTGAGACAAATTCTCTCTCTGTTGCTCAAGCTGGAGTGCAGTGGTGTGAGCATAACTCACTGCAGCCTCGACCTTTCAGGCTTAAGGGTTCCTCCCACCTCTGCCTTTTGAGTAGCTGAGACCACAGGCGCTGCCACCATGCCCTGCCCAAGTAAAAAAAATCTTTAGAGGAATAGTTAAGCAACATACTGTGTTTGTTTAGGGAGAGACAGAGATTGGGACAAAACAATTTTAATGTGGGACTCCGTCTTTTCTATACAAATGCTGTAGTCTTAATAGATGACTGATTTGTTATAGTCCTAATGAAGTTAATGGAAAGAATCAAAACCTTTCCAAGTTTTTTTTTTTTTTTTTTTGCTTTTACTCTAAAAATCAATACCCAGCTTTCCATCAAATTACAATAAAAATAAAACCAATACGTAGATTTTACAGAATCTGCCAGAAGCATATGCTTAAAAATGACCTAATGCAAGGACAAGTACCCCAGAGCTTTTTGTGACTCCCCAAGGCTTGACCTATTAACATGGTATTTGTGTTCTCTAAGCAAAGCAAGAACAGGGGATATCAGTGGTAGTGTCTTCTCTTTGGTTAGACTTGGGATTAAGCCATATGCTATACCCTGAATTTCAGTGGTCCCATGGAGTCTCTGCCAGGTTGACCTTGGGTATTGTCCATGGAGGTGAGTCCATATCACATCCACAATTTCAACCTGGTACTTGCCTGATTAATTAGTTCCCTTATGAAGCTTTGCTTTAGTGTTCTACCTAGACTTATGGCTAATATACTGCTGTTTGTGTAGCTTGTTGGTTCATTTGTTTATATAACAATTATTTATTGAACAGCTACAGTGTGCCTGCTGGGTACTGGATTAGCGCAGGATAAGGCTGAGATCCCCTTACCTTCACATAGTTTACAGTCTAGTGAGGTGACAGATAATTAACAAGAAATTGCTATAAAATGTGATGAATGTTTATGGAGGAAGTATAATTCCTAATCCCTAAAGAGGGTAGGCCTAGAGTTCTCAATGAGGAAATTTCCTGAACTCATAGCAACAGTTTCTCTGATTGCCAGGAATGCTACTCCCTCTTCCTTGGATGTTTCCATACTATGCTCTCACTACCTCATTCTGTTCCTCAACACTGACCACTTGGAACACCTTAACTGAGGCCAGTTTCACTGTGCTGGGACCTCCCTGGTCATCTCTGCCGCTGGCCTTTCTAGCAAGGTCAGATTCTTCTAGAATGGCTCTGGTGTGTGTGTGTGTGTTTCAGGTCAGCCATTGTGTCTTACTCTCCCTCTCAGCTGCATGTTATACAGATCCTATGCAGATCAGTCCTGAAGGCTGCAAAGACCCCTGCAAACATATCTTCATATAAATTTTAACTTGGAACTGACTTTCTCTGTAGCCAAACCATGTGGTAACTCTTAAGATACAATACAGTGCTTCTTTAAGGAACTTGGAAATTCTTGCAGAGAGCCTAAATCACTTTAAAGCCACTGATATACTATTTAGTACCTTAATAAAGGATGAACTTTTATCATGTACAAAGCGAAGAAAACAAATATTGATATAAGGATCAGAAAGAAGGGAAGACTTCTAGCTGCAATGCACCATGACGTGTAAAGCATTCTTGCAGTTATTTGCTAAGGAATACCCTAGTAGCATAAAAGAAGCATTGTATCCACCAGGATGAACTTGCTTACCCAAGAGAGTAAGATCTGTGGCTGGATGACTTTCTGACATTAACATTGATTCCATGAAACTATTGTGTACTAGAAATGCTTAAATATTTCAATAAGATCAATTCATAGAGAAATCTACTATCTGCAAACATTTATTACACAAAAAGCAACTACAAGGAAGCATATCAAGTGATTGGGACTTACAATGATTTAACGTTGGATTATGACCACTGAGGGGCTTACCTATTTTAAAAGACAAGCGGCATATACAGAAAAGAACAACTGTCAGTCCTCAGTTAAGTGTTAAATAAAGAATACTGGAAGTGAATAATGAGAACAAATTCACAGGGAGCCGATGCTTGTGTATAATGTAATCCTCGTAAAAAGTATGCAAGATTTATATTGGTACCTCCATCTTGCAGATGAAAGACATGAGACTGAGCTAAGTTCAATCTAATCAAGGCAAAATAGCTATTAACTATCCATATTCAAGTCAATTATACAACAAAATGTGAGGTTTTCCACTCAATTGAAATTTCGATAGTTTGGAAACTATGGGTTTCTTACCATATAATCTACTACCCAAACTGGGAAGCCTTTGAGAGTGAAAGGGGCTATTGTCAATAATTACTCTGAAACAACAGAAGTAAAACAGTAAGGACCTGGGAAGATGGAGACATAAGATCATCCCACCTATCAGATTTTATTTAAGTTATGTCCCATGGGAAAAAAATAAAGATATAGGAATGATTTAGAGCAGGGTCAAAGACAAGTGTCCCAATCAATAACTTAGGGGAGGAGCCATCTCTATGACCCTGAACCCACCAGATTCAGCTGTGTTCTTAGACCCACAGTTCTTGAGTCTAATATTCTTTAGCTGCATAGTCATAAACCAACCAGTTATTTGCTTGAAGCTTATAGCAAGTGAATACTGTGTTAATGAACATGAGGTCCCAAGATGGGTCCTCAAATGAACCTGTGAACTTGCTTGGTCACCACTGCCCCTTCTCTGTAGCTAGCTGCCTTATATTTGTTATAGCGGTGCTCAGGACTCACCAACTGGCCTCGATTTGAATCCTCATCTTTCTCTTAAACGTGATATTTGGCAAGTTATGTACCTTGATTTTGCCTGAATTTCTTTATCAATAAAATGTGGAAAATAATAGCATGTGTGTCATAGAACTTGAATTCCAAATGTATTCACAATGTGTAGTATTAGCATTGATTAGAATTATCATTACTTTCTACCACACAAGGTATAGAATAAGTAGCTCAATACGTATAATCTTCTGATATTTTGCAAAGAGTATCATTAGTAATAGAGTGGTGAGTTTGGAACTGAACATCTTGGGTTAAAGTCCTAACTCCTCCACAGAATGTTCCTGAACAAGTCATGTTACTTCCCTGAGTCTCAGCTTCTCAAGTGTATAAATTGGAGCTAATACCTACCTTCAGAGAGCTTTGCCTATCCCACAAGGTCATTGTAAGCATCAAGATAAGGTATTTTATATTCCGAAAAGTGATATATAAAAGTAAATTATTATAAGTTTTAATTCTAACGTGTTTTATTATAAATGATTTAATAAAGTTTGTATGGCCCTTGACAACTTTCAAATATTTTGGAATAATAATTCCTAGCTCTTGTATCACTTTTGAAATAACTGGTTGATTTATCATTGCAGAGTTGGCTCAAGAGCTAAAAATAAAACCACTGTTGTCAATTTTCGTGAAGTAAACTGGGTTCAGAGTTGGCTTGTGAGACAAAATAATGGCCAGGAGAATGACTGGCTACAAACGTCTCATTATATCCAAGCCTTTGAGAAACTACTAACTGAATCCTCCCAAATGTGTAAACTGAGTCCCGATATTAAAATATAAATGATGAAAACATTGCCAGAGTTAGAACTCGCTGTGCTTGGGAGAGAATGCTGTGCTGCATTGCAGAGAAATACGAATAGCAAGGCTGAAACCAGTTAAAGAAGTCAGTTTTAATTCCCATTTTCTCCCCTATTGAAGGAACCAGAGAAACCAAGAGTACCAGAGTTCAGCAGTGGGCCAGAGGGGTCCCCAGGGCAATTTCCAGGGAAAGATCATAAATCAGGAGCAAGAAAAAGGCCTCTACTATATGCAGTTGCTATAAAAATCAGATTAAATGTGGAAGTTTCCAAGTGAAAATCTTGTTAAAACAAATAACCAAAACGTGTAATTTTCATGGAAAAATCTGTATTTTAAAAGGGCATAGTGAGAGTAATATTCACTCACTTGAAAAAGATGTAAGCACTTTCATCCACATGCCCAGAGCTGGTGTGGAGTTGGGATGCTTGATGCTGTGATGCCAATCCCCTATTCATTATTCACATCAAGTAAGACAATCTCATTGTCCAGTTAGAGGAACCGGACTGAGTTAACTTCCCTAAGCTCACAAGCTGGCTGTTTTCAGGCTTGTTGTTTCTCACTAGTAAACTCCACCATCATTCAAGTATATCAAGCAGAGAAATTTCATAAAATGCACTTAAAACTTAAGTGGTAGAAAGAGCTCATGGTTGCCTAGCAACAGGGCTTCCAGAGGTAAGCAGAATGACAAGCTGAAGAGATCTCTAGAGAAAAGAGGAAACCTGCCTTCTTGCTGCAGCTTTTTCTGGTTATATTAAGTGAGAAAAGCATTTCAGCAGTTGGAGGGATGCCCCTATAAAACGACGTGCTTGAACTAGATGATCACTGGAGTTCCTTTCACTGTTTTATTTGTGATTAGACAAACCATCAAGTTATTCGAGTCTTAGCCTCTGAGACATGACACCTGGGTTTAGATCCTGATGTTATCAGTGAATACAACTTCTTCGTTCATTCCCAATAAGTTCTAGACTTGTCTAATTCTTTATGTAAAATACCACCCACTCATTATATGATTCTTTTGCATGATTTACTTAAAGAACACACATTTCTAGGGCACTAACTGTGTACAAGGCATGGTGCTTATGTTAAGGGACTTAACGTGAGTAAATCACAAACTCCATCCTCTAGGGGCTTGTAACGTTGCAGAGGATACGAAAATGTACACAGAGATTTATGAAACCGGGAGTAGCCTTAGACAGCACCTAGCAGAAAGTCTTTTTTTTGACTCCCAAGACTCTGTAGTGATCTGGAAGGCTTTCATTTTAGGATGGAGTTTATATTGTAGTAAGTCCTGAAAATTTGCAGCCATCTTCCATATTTTGACATAATAAAAAAGGCCTGGCACAGTGGCTCACACCTGTAACATTAGCACTTTGGGAGGCCGAGCTGGGCGGATTATAAAGTCAGGATTTCGAGACCAGCCTGGCCAGCATGGTGAAACCCTGTCTCTACTAAAAATACAAAAATTAGCCGGGCATGGTGGCGCATGCCTGTAGTCTCAGCTGCTCTGGAAGTTAAAGCAGGAGAATTGCTTGAACCCAAGAGGCAGAGGTCGCAGTGAGCCGAGATCACACCACTGCACTCCAGCCTGGGCAACAGTTGAGCAAGACTCCGTCTCAAAAAAAAAAAAAAAAAGAAAGAAAGAAAAAATTGAAGCTAAATGACTTGCCTCAAATCACACACTTAGTAAGCAACAAAGGTAGGATTCAAACTACTGCTTTCTCATTCTACATTTAGTATTTTTTTTTTTGAAATTAGGCCCTTGATAAAAGGGGAACATTGATAAGCACATATAAAAGATATAAAAATAAAGTGGTGATGGTCCTTGAAAGGAGGGAGAAATTGCACCTGGAAGGAATGAGGAAAAACTTTTATCAAAGAGGTAACATTTGAATTAGACATTGTGGGATATGTAGAATTAGGTCTCTGAAGATAGGAGGATGCAAATCTATGGCAGAGGGCCAATTATGAATAAAAGAAACAAAATATGATTAGTAAGACTAGATGCGGCAAATGTTGAGAAAATCAATCTGAATCAGATATGAGAAGAATCAGATATGAGAAGTAGAGCAGCAAAAGGCCTAAGTGAGATAGCTTGAAACCAGCTATGAAGGCCAGGCCCAGGGGCTTTGATTTCATTCAATTAGCAATTGGGAGACATTAACACTTAGAAGCAAAAGAATGGTGTCAACATGTTTATGGTCTTGAAGGAGTCACAGTTATGATGGATACAAATTGTTGTGAAGACCGATTAGGTGGTAGCTACAATTGTCCAGAAAAAGGCATGAGGTGGCAAAAAGAATGATAATTATCAGGGAGGGGAAGAGAGAATGGACTCAACAGATTGTAGAGGCAGAAATAATAGTATTGTGGACACGCTGTCAAAGGTGAGGAAGGGTTCAAGTGGTCCCGTGTAGCAAGTGTGCTTGACAGCAGGGTAGGGATCTCAGGGCTACAGCTATAGACTTTGACATCATCTGCCCACAGAATAATATTGGTAGAATAAGGGTAGATAAATAGCCAAGGGGAAGATTAGGTACTATTTATAAGTCTGTAGCCCCAAAATTAAATAGCAGGAACCTTAACTGCAGGAGGTCATATTTTGATCTTTAATAATGTTATAATTAGAATACATAGTCAGAAAAGTGCACAGATATTGAATGTGAAAATGTCTGTCTTTTTACTGAGAGACTGCAATGAAACATTATCTACATCCTGGGATGTTCTTCTTTCGTCAAGTTATAGCAGATGGATGACAATTTCTGGGACTCATTGTAATATAAACTCTATCATAAAATAAAAACCTTCCAGATCTCTAGGGAGCCTTAGGAGTCATAGGAAAGGCTCTCTGCTTGCTGCCCCCTAAGGTGCTACTTCCAATTTCATAAACCTCTGTGTACATTTTCCTCTTCTCTGCAGGGCTGCTAGCTCCTAGAAGATGGAGTTTGTGATTTACTCATGTTTACTTCCTAACTCTTGTTCTCTGTGTCTTCTCTTCTGTTTCCCAGAGGTAGTCACTATAGCCACTTAGTTTCGTCTGTTTTTGCCCTTTATATAGACACAACCACTGAGAATATATCCTTTTGTGTTTGGCTTTTTCTGCTCAGTTATGCCTACAAAATTTATCTATAATGTTGCATGTATTGATAAATTATGTTTATTTATTATTGTGTAGTACTCTATTGTATGAATATCCTATGATTTATTTATATATTATTGTTAAATGATTTGAAATAATACTGCAATGACATTTTTGTGCATGTGTACATGTATTTCTATTGTGAGTAACTCTGGGAATATTATTTTTGTGTGTGTGCATATGTGTGTGTGTGTGTGTGTGTCTGTGAGTGTGTGATTCTAATTTTTAATGGAGTAGGATTGCATTAGGCCCTTCCATGGGTCATGATGAACTAACCATCTGTAGCTGCTCAGTGAGGACATGAGTGAGTAGACATAAGCGAGGCCAGAACTAACAAACCCAAATGCGGTGCTATCTCTGAGAGCTTAAATAAGAATGAGAGTATCCACAAGTAGCATTAATTATTTCTTGATTTGAGCTGTCAGTTTACAGAGGAGTCTGATCTAAAGAGTGGTGCAGAAGAAAGAACTTCGATATAGTGGAGATATGGCTGGTAAATAGAAATCAATGTCATGGTTCCAGGTGGTACATGTGGTTTGGAACAAAATAAAAACTAACATATGAAATAGAGAAAAGTGGTCCAGTCCCCAAAGCAAATAACAGTGGGGGTAAAGTTGTATATCACGGTCCTCTCTATTTCAGCTACGATTTCCAATGCCATCAGGAAACTGGATTACAAATGGAGTGCAACTCAGGAAACAGGCAGAAGCCCAGGTATGTGGTCTGGAAACTCATGGTAGAGGTTAATGCAAGATTGCAACTCATTGACAAGCAGATGTCTATGAATCACTGCAGAACAAACCATGGGTTGGTTGAAGCTTGACCAATTCTTGACCCTATCCAAGGGTGGCTACCAGTTTTCATATGGTATCCTTTGGTTTAATCTAAATTGACTCAGAGCTGAGTCTTTACAGGATAGACCTAAGAGCTATAGTCCAGCCTGGAAGAATGGAGCAGGAATTAGCTCATAATCACGATACCCTAAGATGTTTCAAACTTATGTATTCAAAGAGAGATCATTCTAAACAGATTACCTATGCATTTTAAAGGCAAAAATAGGAAATGTATTGCCTTATTCTTTTGGAAACAATTTCCTTTGCTCAGTGGAATGTGAAAGTAAGACAGACAAACCTCTAAGCTATGTGTAGGCTATAGGATCAGAAAGTTGGTTCCCTAGTGGAACTGCAATGGGAACTCAAGGGGAGGGAGTGTGGGCAAATTAAAGGCCTCAAAGAGAAAGCTTATGATAAACATGTTATGCCCGGGGTCTTCTAGTGAAAAATGCTGCACACTGTAATACTGAATTCAAACAAGGGAATTAAGTAGCATATCTGCCTTTCTGTTCCTTTTTGCAGTTGTGAGAAAGTGCATTCTATTTCCAGATTCCTAAGTTAATGAGTAACGCATTGTGTTTTACAAAGGAACCTCCTCGAAATGCATTGGTTGGTTTGTATTCTAGGACATGAGAGCAACTTGGGAGATCTGGGGATGTGTAAAATGTTTATTCTTGCTCCTTGATTGTGAATCTTTACCTTCACTTTCCCCTGCTCTTCACTGGGCAATTTCAGTATTCATAACTTATTTTAATAGAATATTGTCAAGAAGGGAATAAACAGGAAATCGTAGAGTTAATAAAGATCTTTTTAACAAGGTCAAATTTAATAACATGTACTTGTGTTTTCTATATGCCAGGCTCTGCCCTAATTGCTTTACTTATATTTACTCAGCTAATTATTATAACAATCTTATGATGTAGGTACCATTATTACAACGTACCCTTGATGAAAGTGAGGCACAGAATGATTATGGAACTTAACCGGGTTTACATGTATAAGTAGTGTAGTGAAGAGTCAGACACAGATTTTCTGGGTCCAGCCTATGCACTTAACCACCATTCTATGCTGCCTTTTAATTATGTGTGAGCACCACAGGCAATAAGAAGACCAAACCCTAATTTATTCAATAGACCTAACCTTAGTGTCATCTACGAATTAGATAATGCTATGATCTAAGTGTGGTAAATATGACCAAAACATGTTGTCACTAGAATTGATCGATATATGCTTCAAACTACAGACGTGAAAATAGGCACTTGAGTTCAAATTTTTTGTCCAATATTTTCAAAGAATCAGAGCAGAGCTAGGAGCAAATCTGTTTCTTTCAGCGCCTGGCTTAAACTTTAACTGTAGCCTCATAGATTTTAACCACAATATTTTACAGAAGAACTTCTTCCTGCAACTCTCTCATATCTGCTGGTAAAATTCCTTTGTTGCGATTTCATTTCTTGTTCTTATTCTGCTCACAGTCTAACTGAGTTTCCACTGACTATTTATTTCTGTAGCTGGGGTTAGATGAGTAAACTCCTATATTTTAGATACACCTTTTAGCACCTTGGCTTTGCTTATATGTACCATTCCCAAATATTGAGTTTTGGGAGCTGCAAGACTGGAGTTGTTAGGAAATTAGTGCTGCTTGCTAGAGGTCACTGCAGTGTAAATCAGGCTAACATTTATGCCATGTTTATGCATAGTCACACAACATAATCAATGAAACCGAAGGAAATGAATATGAAAGCAGTCATTGTGTTGGCCACTGTACAAAAGTGTTTTAACACCATGACACTATCACCTACCCCGCTGAACCCCAGTAGCTTTTTATTACATTACGTAATACTGGGTGACTCAAGGCCAAGCGTTCATTAGGTTGCATGGAGACATTGACATTTCAATGTGGTAATGAGTCTTCCACAAATCACTAACATCAGTGTCTGTGACTTTCACATCAATCTTGGTAATGCTTTCCACTTTGCTCTGGAAAACAGACACCTAGTACTTTATTTATTTTTATTTTACTTTTTTTAGACAGGGTCTCATTCTATCACCCAGACTGGAGGGCAGTGATGCAATCTCAGCTCACTGCAGCTTCAAACTCCCAGTTTCAAATGATCCTCAGTCTGCTGAGTATATGACATCACAGGCAAGAGCCACCATGCTCAGCTTATTTATTTATTTATTTATTTATTTATTTATTTATTTATAGATACGAGGTTTGCTATGTTGCCCAGGCTGGTCTCAAACTCCTGGGCTCAAGCGATCTGCTTGCCCAAGCCTCCCAAAGTGCTGGGATTACAGGCAGGAGCCACCACACCTGGCCAAGACCTGGTATTTTAGACAATAGCTCCCAGTGGCCCCGAGGAGTTTACAACAATTCTGGAGCTGAGATGGATGGGTTTACCAACCTAGGACATGGACAAAACCCAGGAAACTTTAAAAGCTGTAATTCATCCCTGCCTCTGAGGCCATAGAATGACAAAGTCAGTTCTGTTCAGGCCACTACTCCTTGCCATAAAAACAAAAACAAAACAAAACAAAACAAAACAAACAAACACTATGACTTGCAAAGTCACTTATAAAGATTTTCTCATTGATCAAACAAAAAATTATGGAACAGTTGGGAAATACAAAATGTCATATCAGTTCAAACATGGTTCTGTTAATTTGAAAGCCTGAAATATACACATATATTTACACTATACAAAAACAAATATTGCTTTTGCTTAATTTCAGGGCAGAGTTGGAGATTTCAATGAGTAACCTGGTACAGTGTAAGCAGCACGAATTTGGGTTCAGAGAAACCAAAGTTTTTTACACACCACATACACACTCATCATGATTTGTGAGGGCTGAATGAGATAACTTAGGCAAAGTACCCAGCAGAATTTCTCTCTTGCAGTTTCCATAAGGTTTTCTATATAAATCACTAGAGGAGATCATGTTCAGTACAAGAAACAGACTAAGGTGGCCCATCCCAGTAGAGGTGCCACAAAGAGAAAACCCTGTTTGTGTCATTCTTTCTCATTCTAGCTCCCTGCTTGGAATAAATATCCATGTGGACTCATAATAGTGTTTAATGAATAGATAGAACACATTTTGAACCTCATGCCATAATGGGTCACTGTGAGTTTATTGATAATGGAAAAATTACATTGGAGAAGATATTGCTGTGGGTCAGATGTGGCTTGTTCCTGCCAAAGCTCATGTTGAAATTTGATTCCCAATAAGGCAGTGTTGGGAGGTGGAGCTTAGTGGGAGGTGGTTGGGTCACAGGGATGGCTCCCTCATGAGTAGATTAATACTAAGGAATCTAAGGAATCTAAGGAAGCGAGTTCTCCCTCTTGCAGGATTGGATTAGTTAGAAGAAACCAGATTGTTCTTTCTTGTGTTTGGCCTCTTTACACATTCCCCTTCTCTTCCCCATCCCCTCTTTCTACCATGAGTCCATGAGTTGAAGTGGCAAGAAACCTTCACCAGGTTGGCTACCTGATTTTGGAATTCCCAACCTCCAGAACTGTTATCCAAATAAACTTCTTTTGTTAATAAATTACCCAGTCCCAGATATTCTATCATAGCAGCACAAAACAGAGTAAGACAGGTATCCAGATAATATGTTGTAGCAGAAGTAACACCAGACAGGTGCTAGGTATTTAGGAATCTAGTTTCATCTGGCAGCTAGCTAGCAAGTCATCCAGTTTCTCTGAGTGTCAGTTTCCACACCTGAAAAACGAGAAAAATGGCCCAATGACCATTACAACCCTGAACCACTCTTTGAATCTGTGAAGTAAAATTCCTTTATGAAAGTGTGAGTTCTGTAGCTCAGCAAATGGACCAACTGCTATGGAAGATTTAGAAGGTTTTAGAGGAGTCAAAAAGCCTTTCTCTATTATTTCCCAAATGTGGGTTTAGCTTAAGGAGTTTTTGGAGCACTGGCTGATAGCAAAGCAGTGGCTCCATCACTGAGGAGAAAAGTACAAATGAGTTTATTCCAAATGGGAATATTGCCTGCAGTGCAGCAGTCCTTTTCTAACAGTGTCATTAATGAAGCTGTTCAATATCTTGAGGGTTTTACAACAATGTCATACGAATTTGATAGCATTTCATTTGGAATGTTTTATATAATACTCGTGCATTTTAATAAGCATAATGGATAATTAAGATGCCACAATATATTTATTATTCTCTCCTAATACCCCTGTGAATCCAAATGGATTAACACATGTATTGTTTGCATTTTACCCTCTCCCACATTAAGGAGATTTTTCTAGGTCAGGGACTGTGTGTCACTTTTCTCCTTACACCCAGCACATAGCATTTTGCTTAAACTATTATTTATTTGGCAAATAAGATAAAGAATCAATATTGGGTCACAAAGATCTGAGGAAGTACTGATTTGGGAGTTAACAGACATTCAGTTCAATGACAATCTGCCAGGGAGTTTAAATTTAGAAAATGTAGAATTCAGGTCCTATCAGATCCAGGTAAGTAATTTTCACCTATCTAAGCTTGCATGTCCTCCTTGTCAAATAAGAGGATAGAACAACATAATTGTAAAGGCATCTTTCCGTTCTAAATTTGGTACTTTCATGCTACATACATATTGTATTTAGAAACTACACATACTCAAGGAATATTAAAATGACCTTTCTCCTCAAAAATATAAAATGACTGTCCAGTGCCCAGATAAACTTTAGTTCCTTAAATCTGGCATTCCATTCCTTCGTCAGAATATACAATTTATTACATTTGACATGACACATTCTGCAAGGTTACTTTCAACATACAATATTCACTATTGAATATACAACTTTAGAAGATCACAATTGTCCATTCACTTTATTTTAAACTTCTCAAGTGAGGGATTATAGTTTTTATTTTGGTTCTCACTGATGCCCTCCATATAAGAGGTGCTGAAATACATGAAAGTATGGATGAATAAATGATATGAAAGCTTAGCTTCCTTCAAACACACACAGTGAATGAATAAAACAATGAGTAAAACCAGTTAGAAAAGAGGAAAAGACTATAGAAGGCATCTCCTTTAGCTATAGGCTTGATTTAATTCAGAGAGACTTAGCTCAGCAGTATGACTGTTGAAAATTCTTAGAGGAAAACAGATCAATTGGGCTGACCACATATATATTCAAATAAATGATTTCTGTTAGTTATACCAGGCGAGTAACATGTGAAAGGTATTGATTATGAAGACTGAGTGTCCTAATTTAAAATCTTTTTGTGTGATTTTGAGCAAACTACTAAACACCCATAGACTTAATAAAGTTGTTACTAAATAAGGAAATGCACAGAATATCGCATAACCTTTTTTAAAATATTCTAAATAGGCAAACTTTCCATTTTCCTCCAAAGATTTTGTATTTCTTACAGTTGTCCATAAGGGAAAAAGATAGTATCACATGCAGAACATTTAGATAATCAGAAAGTATAGACCACTTTATGGCCTGTAATCTTATTGGAGTCCTTGTCTGATGGACTTTGTAGCTATTTCTGATCCTTTTCATCCCTTTGCCCCTTTTCTACATTATTGCTTCTATTAGACTACATTTAAAACCATGTGCCATCACAGAGGTAGCCTGGGCCTAAAGAATTATTATCTACTCACTTTTCAAGAAATAGGAACTAAGGAAGCTTTCTTGTATGGAAACTACTGGGTGAGTTTCTGAACATTTTGTCAGCTTTGCAATTTCCAAGTGTAAAGCTGTGTTGAAGGCTTATTTATCTGTCATCTCTCTTCTACTGAGCAGAGCTTTAGCATAAGTGCCATAATTCTTTGTAAGGCTCTCTTAACTAAAGATTTAAAGATTTCCACAGCTTCCATTATGAAAGAATGGGCTCGGCTTCTACTGGTTTCTACATCGTCCAGAAAGTTAAAAGGGCGATTTTGAAGATAGCACTACCAGGGCTCCAAGATCTCATTAATTAACCAAAACTACTAGAACATAATTCCTTCCAGTGGCCTGTCACTTGTCTCTTCAGGTTGATTTTATACCTTCAATGTCTTCCTATTGCTGATTACATCGAATGAAAATACTTCTATGTAACTTTCAAGATCCACCTTCGAGTGGCTTTCTCTACCCATCTGACTTCATCTTCCATTGCTCCCTAAATCCCACTCCCCTCAATGTATTAATGTCCTACCTCATTATCTTTGCACAAATGTTACCTTTCCCTGAAATACTCTCTAAACTTCTTAATCCTTTCTATTTGTCAAGGTCAATTTCATCTTGTCTATCTTTTCTGATTTGTCCAACCTTTGTAATTATGTTTCTTACTTCTACTGGCTTCTATTATTGGAACTGAGAACGTTCTGCTTGGATAAGCTAATGCTCTGTAAGCCAAGCCTTCCCAACTCTTGCTCCCATCAGCCAAGCCTCTTTGTATCCAGAGGCAGGCAATGCAATTTTTGTTTTATGCCTGGGAGGAGTGTTGTGATTATGAGCAGGGTTTATGAAGAGGATAGAGGATGAGAAGAATAACTTGATTCCTCATTTTTATTTTTTTGCTTCTTTTCTAAGATTATAGGGAATTGAGTTTTATGAGATTTGGTGTAACTATTTGACTTATCTGCATATAAGCTGATCTGCTTTGGGCTCCATATAATTGCATGTGACATCAAATGGGAAAAGAGGATGAATATTCTCCTTCTCCTCCCTTGGCATGAAACGCAGCAGAATTTTGACATTGTGACATTCAGAGTCCAGGCAGGTCATAAGTGCTGCACTTGAATGGGGGATAATTGATAAGTGTGAATGAGAGGAGTAGCAGGAAGAGGATGATGTTCCATTTTGCAAAAAGGTATACTTAGAGTTTCAGGAAAATCAAAAAGGATGATGAAGAACCCCAAGACTATCAACAGCAGCTAGCCCTTACCACCCTCACCCTAAAGGGCAAAGGGAGTGAACTGTTGCTGGAAGAGAAAGGTGTGGGGGAGTTGCTGTTAGGGACAAGGCCTCTTGACAAGTGTTGTGGAATTTAATAGAGTAGCACAGCAACTTCCCAAGCCATAGCCCTGTGCAAAAGGAGTTGGGAGAATGCAAAGCCCAATCCCAGTCTTTCCTTTCCAAACTTCAGCCTATTGTGTCTCCTGTTGGACAAACTCAAAGGAAGCCACAGAAAGGAAATGCTCATTGCTGTCGTCCATAGCATTCTTAAGGATGAAAAAAGGGTGTAAAGTGAATCTGAGAATCACCTAGGAGGCATCCTGATGATTGAAAGTTTTGAATGATCTGGAGAAGGGGTGTGCACAGTGCTGGGATGAGACAGCAGAAAGGAGCAAGCTTGAACCTGGGTGGACAAACAGCATAAACTTGCATGACTGCAGCCAATTCTGTGATTTGTTGGATGTATGTGAGAATCCCTGTAGGACTCCCAGAACTATTATAAATTGAGGAAATTTAAATGAGAGAATAATACCTACCAGTGAAGCTTAAGGGGAGGCAGTGAAAGGTACATGCCACCTAGTATGTGTCAGAGCTGAGAAGTCTAACTTGGGTGGTTTCACTGCAGAGCCTGCAGTTTTAATGATTTCACTCCTCTACCTCTATTTTGAAGTCATAGTATAGGGAGACCTGGGATATTCACGTTATATAACACTTTATATACTGTGCACTAACATCCAGCTTTGAATGACATACTTTGTATTATTTATAGGTAGATCTTATTTTCAAAATCCAAATAGAAGGATAAAAACTGCTTATATTTTTTATCATGAGAAATAACAATGAAATTCTAAGCCCCCCAACTGACTGAACAGATCCCTTCTTGGCCAAGGGGACCTCAGAGAAACCTTGAAAACTGAATTCTCAGGCATGATGAGATGGAAAGTTAGATGTGCCTCATTATACCCCTTCCTTTGCAAACTGCTATTAAGCTTTCTTCCCTAAGGGAAAATCAGAAACTAACCCTTTCAAAAGACTCTACCAATAGTGTCAACCAACTGCTGGACACTGGTCCACCCTTTTGCAGTTTCAACAAAACAACCAACCACATTCCTTTTGATAAGAGTCCACCAACCATGGAGTGGCTCTGGCCAGTCTACAAAGAATGTGTAATGAGGGTTTTCATGTTCTCTGCTTCACCTTTTGCCATTAGAGGGCTGAAAACTCCACCCTGGCGTCATGCGCTTGCAGCCATTTATACTCATGAAGGGACATGAAACTCAACTGTGCATGCACACATTTCTCTTTTCATAAATATACATGGTTACCACAGCTTACCAACTATATATATTTGGCCACCCGGCTCAGCATAAATTCCTATTCCCTTTGCCCCTCCCTTGAGGTGTCTGTTTTTGGCTTCTGACCAGAGGCTACGCTTCCCAGTCTGTCAGAATGGTCACCCTGTAGGCTTCAACCCTTAATGAGAAATAAAGTTCTCTTTTCCAAATTGATAAATCTCATTATTTTAGCATTAACAATAATTATCATGTATATGTAGTAGTATTTCTGAGGGCTGAACACATAGTAGGTGCCAATTAAATATTTGTTGATGGCTTAGTAGCCTTTGAAAGCTGAATTTTATAAAATTTAGTTATGTATAAATAAAAACAACTATCTGACTATGGCTATTTTACCCCCATAGAACTTCTAATGAATGACACAGACAATGACAATGAGTATCCTTGCTTGAAGCTACTTTCTGTGTATCTCAATTTCCATGTGTTCATACATTTAACATGGGGAAGAACAACTGTTACATTTTCTATATATGGCATATATTCTCTCACTGGTAAGGATGTTAGAATGTCGTGAACAGGAATTACAATTACCTTGAGACTTTTTATGTAAAGTGAATTGAAGGGAAAGATCACCAAAGCAAGAACCAACGCTTTGAGATATATATACAGCAGATCTAGCACCATGTTCTATAAATGAGTGCTTACTGTATAGCACAGTATTATAGCAGGAGAAATGGCTATTCTCATTCACAATCAAGTGATGAAAAACTGAGAAAATAAAACAAGCCAAAAATTTCCCCACAATTGGATATAGAAAGCGTCCTACTTAGTATAGTGTTCTCCCACATTTTTCTTTAAACTAGGATTTTACTCTTGTGCTTAATATTCAATACAGAAGACACATTTAAGTAGGCTTCATCAAGTATCTTCATCCTAAGTGCCTCCTCTCCAATAACACACAGCTGTTTTGAAAACTCTGAGTTGATTTTTTACTTACAGGAGTGGTGGGCAGTGGGGTTGGCAATGCCCTTCATGATCCATATTCTGTGTTAGAGGAAGAGTATGTGATGCCCTTGTTATGGAAGGAGAGCCTGTGTTATGGTTCTGCATCTGTTCTAAGATCTCAGACGAGCCATTTGCTGCTCTAAGAATGAGGATGGCAAGTCAGGTGTCTCATGTTTCTATCTTAAAAATAATTATTTATTTGTAGATTACTACAGGTAGTCCCCATTGATTTTAACTAGTAAATCATGCAACTTTGTAAAAAGAAATTTAACATTTCTGCCTCTTTCATTTTCTATTTCCCACAGTGACCCATGTTTAGAGCCTGGAAAATAGTATTTCACAATGTCCTTCAGGTTCAAACACACAAACTCACATATAGGGCTAGATTGCCGTGTGCACCTAGTTTGTTTAAGGTTAATGGCACGCATTACCATGGGATTGTTTTCTTGTACATATTAATCCTTCTTCCTAAGCTGATATAAGTTCCTGAGAACAAAAATGATTTAGAGTATCTTTTCTGCTTCCTTTCAGGTAAATACGATCCCATCTTCTAAGCCAATTCAAACTCACTCAGTGCCAAGGTGTACTGCTGACCCTGTCTTGACATGACCTTTTCAATCATACTCTGAGGACCTATTAGAAATCCTAATATTTCTGTGGCTATCATTGACTTTCTTAAAAAAAAAAAAAAAACTAAACTAAAACTAAACACCACTTGTGTTTCTTTTATTTCTAATGTCTTGCCAAAATGCAACTTTCATAAGGAGAAATTTTGCACCTCTTGTAATGGGGGAAAAACTATACATTTCACATACATAAGTAGGAAATTTGACTGCGAAAAAGAGAAAGGTTTTAACAAATGAATGCAAGTATTAATATCACTAGCTTAGTGAAGTTTTAAATTTTTCTTGTGGCGTAACTATTCTAAAAACCATCTTCCACTTCTCTTATACATATGCACAGCCTCTGAATACACACATAAAAATTATTATCTTAGTGACTAAAGGAAAATTGCATTCTCATATTCTAAGTACTGCAATGTAATGCAAGCCATTCTAATCATTGGTTCTAATTAAAATAGTAAATCTCTTAAAAATCCTTGTGTTCTTGTTAAAGCCTTGATTTTAACACTCCTATCTTAACGGTGCTCCTTAAAGCAAAGAAGTGTGCCCATTACCTAGAAGAAATGAACCCTCAGTGCTAGGCTTTTTAGTCAAAGGCAGGATGCAGATATTCTGTCAAGTTAGTCAGATACTAGTGATGCTGTCATCCAATGATGCTGTCTCATCAACACAACAAAGAGCTTTGTCTTGATCACTTGCAGACTGGTAATCTCATCTATTTCATCTATTTGGAGGGCTCGTAGAGGCCATGGATTGAACGTCAAAATTCAATCCTTTGTGTATTTGTGTGTTTGGGTGTTTGGGTATATATGTATTGGTTTTAAATTTGAGGCCTCCATCATACGACACACTAAAGTCATTTTTTTGTCCCATCCTTTTTAATTGGAAGAACTCACTTATGCAAACGTATATGGAGAATTTGTACAAGCCTAGTGGCAGACATTGGCTCTCATGTCTGGAATTACTCCAGGCCACTTCTTATTTACTTCCCTCATTTCAGCCAGTTCTCACCAAATTGCCTAGCTCTCCAATTCCAGTTGATCTCAATATGTGGACTCTTGACGCTTCCTCTATTGCAATTTTAAGGGCCCACTTTGCACATGCCTCTCTGGCTCAGCCTCAACTTTTCTCTCAGTCACAATTTCATGTTGTCCTTCTGGCACTAAGTAGAGATGACAAAGGGGCAGTCCTGGTCCTCCCTGGACTTGTATGTCAACCTTGTGGACATACCCCCTCATCCTACACTGTATGAATTCTCTGACGGGGGAAGTCAACTTGAAATTTTAAAAAAATCTATATCTATATTATCTATCTATCTATCTATCTATCTATACACACATCCATAAGCACCAATATATATATATGAGATATAATATTAGATATTTTGATCTTTATACATTGAAGACCAAAAATATTGCATCTCTTGGTATTTCAACCAGAAAATAAAATTATTAAGTTTTTAGCAAAATTGTCTAAGTTATTTACTCATTTGTATGAACCAGAAGTCGAATGTCTTAATAGCTCACTGTGTCTTGTGATGGACAGCTAACTTATCTTCTTTGAAAATATTTTTTTCATAAAATGTACACATAGTTTAAAATATCAAATAATATCCAAAGATTTATAATGAAATACAGAGCTTCTGCCTCGTATGTTACCACTTCTGATGCTCATTTGTTATATACTAGATATTCCATACTTTCCTATTCCCACTACCAGCTACCTCTGTATTTCTAAGTAAGTTACTTCTATTTCCATTTGTACCTTTGTCGGTTTTAGGAATTATATGCTGTCTTGCAACAAAGAAAGTGCAGTCTGATGAGCATTTTCCTTCAACTCTTGAAGCCTTTGCTCCATTTTCTTCTAACTTCCCAAGCTGCATTAAGAAATAGAATGCCATGCTATTCTTAATCCCTTTTTTATAACCTGAATTTTCTCTTGGAGGTATTGGATTCTTCACTTTAAACCCTATGATTTGAAATTTTACTATGACTTTTAAGAAGAGTATTTTTACCTGGAAACTGACACGCTCTAGTTTTCAAAACATTTGTTCTTTTCTTTTTCATCTCTTTCTTTTTAACGTTACTGGAACATATATATCCATCATTACTTGAATAATGTCAATCCATTGTATCATCACTTCAGTTAGATATGCTACATCTTTTCACTTTTTCTTACATCTTTCCTAGTCTTTTATTTTTGAACTATATTTATTTTCAACTGTATGCTGTATTTTGGAATAACTTCTTCAGAATCGTCATAAAGCTCACTAATTGTCTCTTTGTTTATGTTCAAAATACTGTTCAACACATCGATTGCTTTTTAAATTTCAACTATGTTATGTGTATTTTACATTATACAGACTACTTTTATTTACTATTTCTATTTTTCTGATCATCTCATAACTTTTTAAATATAATGAATGTACTTATTTTATATTTTGAGTCTATCCCAAAATTGATTATATCTGAGAGACTTTTTTTTGTTTGTTTTGTTTTTGATGGAGTTTCACTGTTGTCACACAGGCTGGAGTGCAATGGTGCAAACTTGGCTCACTGCAACCTCCACTCCCAGGCTCAAGCAATCCTTCTGCCTCCTGAGTAACTGGGACTACAGGCAAGCACCACCACGCCCAGCTAATTTTTGTATTTTTAGTAGAGATGGGGTTTCACCATGTTGGCCAGGCTGGTCTCGAACTCCTGATCTCAGATGATCCATCTGCCTGGGCCTCCCAAACTGCTGGGATTACAGGTGTGAGCCACCACATCTGGCCATATTTGTGAGTCTTAACATTGTTGTTTACTTTTTCTACTGACCCTTGTTCTGGATGACTTAGTTCCAGTTCCACTCTGTGATTTTCTAAAACAGTCTCATGTTCACAGGAACCTTATTGTGAAATGAAACATTGAGGTTGTGATTAAATTGGTTTGTATTTAGCTTACATTTCTGGATTTATGTTTCTCATTGTTTCTGGACTCTGAGAATAACCTTTACTTTCTTATCAAAACAGCAATCCATTGAAAAGTTAAAAAAAAATTCCAGAACTTTTCAGAACTTTCTGGTGTTTTGTACCAGGTATATTCCTTTAGCTTTCTTGTTCACTATTTTGCCAGCTAGGGAAGCTACAATTCAACTTCACTCTTTACTTGTATCCAACCAGGCATTAACTAGAGAAACAGGGACCAGATTTACCTTCTTATCTGGAACAACTGTAAAAACTTAAAGGGCAAACAGTATGAAAACAACAGTTTAAGGCACAAGCCATCCAACAATGAAGGATGATGAATCCTGAGAGACTGGAAATGAAGGATCTGAACTATTTGGTTCCCCAAACTCACTGCCTTCAGAGTTTTCAGGCTGCGGCACACAGAAGGGGGAACCCAGGCAGAGCCCGGCGGATTCCCTGAGGTAAAGAGAAGGAGCTATGGATCCAAGTAGAGTAAGGTAGCTGTATTTCACAGTATGTATTAGTTCATTCTCACACTGCCATAAAGAAATACCCGAGACAGGATAATTGTGTGTGTGTGTGTGTGTGTGTGTGTGTGTTTTGAAAATATTTTATCTCAACCTGTGGCTTGTGTTTCACCTTTCCAATAGTTTCTTTTTTTTTTTTTTTAATTATACTTTAAGTTCTAGGGTACATGTGCATAACATGCAGGTTTGTTACATATGTATACTTGTGCCATGTTGGTGTGCTGCACCCATCAACTCATCAGCACCCATCAACTTGTCATTTACATCAGGTATAACTCCCAATGCAATCCTTCCCCCCCCCACCCTCCCCGTGATAGGCCCCAGTGTGTGATGTTCCCCTTCCCCAGTTCAAGTGATCTCGTTGTTCAGTTCCCACCTATGAGTGAGAACATGCGGTGTTTGGTTTTCTGTTCTTGCGATAGTTTGCTGAGAATGATGGTTTCCAGCTGCATCCATGTCCCTACAAAGGACACACACTCATCCTTTTTTATGGCTGCATAGTATTCCATGGTGTATATGTGCCACATTTTCTTAATCCAGTCTGTCACTGACAGACATTTGGGTTGATTCCAAGTCTTTGCTATTGGGAATAGTGCCGCAACAAACATACGTGTGCATGTGTCTTTATAGCAGCGTGCTTTATAATCCTTTGGGTATATACCCAGTAATGGGATGGCTGGGTCATATGGTACTTCTAGTTCTAGATCCTTGAGGAATCGCCATACTGTTTTCCATAATGGTTGAACTAGTTTACAATCCCACCAACAGTGTAAAAGTGTTCCTATTTCTCCACATCCTCTCCAGCACCTGTTGTTTCCTGACTTTCTAATGATTGCCATTCTAACTGGTGTGAGATGGTATCTCATTGTGGTTTTGATTTGCATTTCTCTGATGACCAGTGATGAGCATTTTTTCATGTGTCTGTTGGCTGTATGAATGTCCTCTTTTGAGAAATGTCTATTCATATCTTTTGCCCACTTTTTGATGGGGTTGTTTGTTTTTTTGTTGTAAATTTGTTTGAGTTCTTTGTAGGTTCTGGATATTAGCCCTTTGTCTGATGAGTAGATTGAAAAAATTTTCTCCCATTCTGTAGGTTGCCTGTTCACTCTGATGGTAGTTCCTTTTGCTGTGCAGAAGCTCTTTAGTTTAATTAGATCACATTTGTCAATTTTGGCTTTTGTTGCCATTGCTTTTGGTGTTTTAGACATGAAGTCCTTGCCCATGCCTATGTCCTGAATGGTATTACCTAGGTTTTCTTCTAGGGTTTTTATGGTATTAGGTCTAACATTTAAGTCTCTAATCCATCTTGAATTAATTTTCGTATAAGGAGTAAGGAAAGGATCCAGTTTCAGCTTTCTACTTATGGCTAGCCAATTTTCCCAGCACCATTTATTAAATAGGGAATCCTTTCCCCATTTCTTGTTTTTCTCAGGTTTATCAAAGATCAGATGGCTGTAGATGTGTGGTATTATTTCTGAGGACTCTGTTCTGTTCCATTGGTCTATATCTCTGTTTTGGTACCAGTACCATGCTGTTTTGGTTACTGTAGCCTTGTAGTATAGTTTGAAGTCAGGTAGCATGATGCCTCCAGCTTTGTTCTTTTGACTTAGGATTGTCTTGGAGATGCGGGCTCTTTTTTGGTTCCATATGAACTTTAAAGCAGTGTTTTCCAATTCTGTGAAGAAACTCATTGGTAGCTTGATGGGGATGGCATTGAATCTATAAATTACCTTGGGCAGTATGGCCATTTTCACGATATTGATTCTTCCTATCCATGAGCATGGTATGTTCTTCCATTTGTTTATGTCCTCTTTTATTTCACTGAGCAGTGGTTTGTAGTTCTCCTTGAAGAGGTCCTTTACATCCTTTGTAAGTTGGATTCGTAGGTATTTTATTCTCTTTGAAGCAATTGTGAATGGAAGTTCATTCATGATTTGGCTCTCTGTTTGTCTGTTACTGGTGTATAAGAATGCT
Source organism: Chlorocebus sabaeus (assembly GCF_047675955.1). NCBI lineage: Eukaryota > Metazoa > Chordata > Mammalia > Primates > Cercopithecidae > Chlorocebus > Chlorocebus sabaeus. The sequence continues at coordinate 24,084,541 of NC_132911.1, read as the reverse complement.
TGTGATTTTTGCACATTAATTTTGTATCCTGAGACTTTGCTGAAGTTTCTTATCAGCTTAAGGAGATTTTGGGCTGAGACACTGGGGTTTTCTAAATATACAGTCGTGTCATCTGCAAACAGGGACAATTTGACTTCTTCTTTTCCTAACTGAATACCCTTGATTTCTTTCTCTTGCCTGATTGCCCTAGCCAGAACTTCCAACACTATGTTGAATAGGAGTGGTGAGAGAGGTCACCCCAAGACAGGATAATTTATAAAGAAAAGAGGTTTATAATCCCAGCACTTTGGTAGGCATAGGCAGGCAGATCAGTTGAGGTCAGGAGTTTGAGACAAGCCTGGTCAACATAGTGAAACCCCATCTCTACTAAAAATACAAAAATTAGCCTGATGTGGTGGCACCTGTAATCCCAGCTACTTAGGCTGAGGCAGGAGAATTGCTTGAACCGGGGAGGCAGAGGTTACAGTGAGCCGAGATTGTGCCACTGCACACCAGCATGGGCAACAGAGCGAGATTCCCTCTTAAAAAAAAAAAAAAAAAAAAAAAAAAAAAAAAGAGTTTTAACTGGCTCATGGTTCCATAGACTGTACAGAAAGTATGGCAGCATCTGCTTCTGGCGAGGCCTCAGGGAGCTTTTACTGATAGCAAAAGGTAAAGCCCAAGTGGGGGTCTTATATGAAAAGAAAACTTAAAATTAACCTAGAACAGACACAGATATTTGATTTAGCAGACTAGGCTCAGAACACTCATTAAAATAATATTCAATATGTTCAAAAATTTAAGTAGAGACATGGAAGATATAAAAGATATTAAACATTTGCAGTGGACTTAGTGTTTCAAGTCGGGGAAACAAGGAAGATTGTGTTGGGTAGAATAGCACAAAATTGTCATTTTGTCTTTTCAAATAGAATGACTTTCTTGCTTGAGGGGACCTTAACTTTTCCCTTGAGAGGCCTTTATTGGGGCTTAGAGTGAAAGTTACAGAGGCGCTTACTCAGGAGAACTATAAAGTCTTTAGGGTTTGTAGAGAATTTTTGGAATAGCCTAATAGTCTTTATCTCACCAATGAGTCTGCAGATGGGCAGGGACCATGTACTACATAAAAAGCTAGGAGAGTTGGGTCCTGTTTGCACAATTATCCATATCTTGTTTATTTTCCACTAGTTGTTTAACTTCACTGGGCTTTGTTTTCAAAACTTCTAAAAGGAACAAGTTGCTTTTAAATCTAAAACAATATTTGATAAACCTACCCTGTACTACATACCCTCTGCTCCTAGTCCAAGGTTCTAGGTAGTCAACTGTTAGCACAATAACTGGGTAAAATTGAATGCACATTTTTAAGTAATTTTTTAATGAAAACTTATCTGAGTATTTCTCAGTATACTTTTTTTTTGGATTTTTTGGTTGATATACATGTACATATTTTCAGCATACATGAGTAGGGTGTCTACACTTAACATTCATCAATTGTATATTTCAAAGTAGTTGGAAAAAAATAATTTGAGAGTTCCTCGCATAAAAAAGATAAATGTTTAAAGTGATACATATCTCAGTTACCCCAATTTGATTACATAAACTTACCAGTATACTTTTTATCATTATATTAATTCACTATATTTATTTACATAAGAAAGTTAAAAATGCATCAAACTTAAGCTCCATTGTCATCTCCAATCTAACCTGCTTCTTTCTTACTTTCTTTTCTTGGTTAAGGAACCAATAAAACTTCATCTACACAAATCAGAAACATAGAAGACAGCATCAACTCTGCCCTTGACCTCATCCCTGTTCCCTTACCCAATCAAAAAAGAACTTCTTGTAGCCCTCCTTTTAATCTATGTTTCTACCACCCCGGTCTCTCTGAGGTTTTATATCTTCTAACTTGGACAGTACAGTAGCCTTCTGTCATCCAACCTTCAAAATCATGACTTTCCCCCCCTTAAAACACAAATTTTACCTTGTTACTTTCATTTAAGTTATTTTACCAAGCCAATTGCCTTTAAGATATCCACAGCAGGCCAGGCACAGTGGTTCATGCCTGTAATCCCAGCAGTTTCAGAGGCTGAAGCAGGCATACCACTTGAGGCCAGGAGTTCGAGACTAGCCTGGCCAACATAGCGAAACTGTCTCTACAAAAAATTAAAAAATTAGCTGGGTGTGGTGGCACACGTCTGTAGTCCCAGCTACTCGGGAGGCTGAGGCAAGAGAATTACTTGAACCCAGGAGGCAGAATTTGCAGTGAGCTGAGATTGTGCTCCTGCTGTTCAGCCTGGGCAACGTAGCAAGACCTTGTCTCAAACAACAACAGATAACCACATCATAGAATATCCAGTGTAGCCTATCTTTAATGAACTCTCATACCATGCTTTCCTATATACCTTATGATGTAACTACACTAACCTGTGATCAGACCCACCAAACTCAGGTATGCTTAGATTCGCTACTTCTCCCTGGAATGCTAATTCTCTGCTTGGCAAACCTTTGTACCTTTGTTAAGACCTTGATTAAAAGTTACCTCTCTGAAGACTTCTCCATTCCAGCAAGCATTACAAGGTTTCTCTTCATTCCCCTGGGCATTTTCACCTACTGCCTTCCTCTTTGGTGTCATGTATCACATTTATTTATTTTTCTAACTTTTTTCCAGAATTTAATTTTTCATGTATATGTGGCAATGCATTTTATTTTTAATCTTTTAATTTTTGTGGGTACATAATAGGTATATATATATGCAGAGGATACATAAGATATTTTCATACAGACATCACATAATTTATGACCATCCATTTAGAAGCCTGTTTTGCTTGCTCACGAAGCTTAGTTTTCTTAGGGCAGGGCTGTGTACACCTGCATATCTTCATGTCCCTAGAATAATACCTCTAACACAGCCAGTATGCGATGGTATATGTCGAACAAAGAAGTTAATGGATAAGTAAACAGAACCTACATGGTATCAGTTCATATTTGCTGTTTATTTTTATAAGTATTTTTCCTCTGAAATCTGTAAGCGTGCTTGATTGCTGCCTCTGCTTTTTTGTTGTTATTGTTTCTATTTAGAGGAGTCTAAGAGGGATCCTAGTGAAGAGGGTAATAACTTTGCCTGTTTTGTGATGCGGGAGGTGACGTCATGTGGTTCTGCCATTTTAACATTGTTCCGTCTGAGCCTGAGTGTTCTTTCTCTTGAAGATTCAAGTGAACCAGGTCAGGAGAATGACATCAGACTGTGCTTGTGCCTGATAATTCATTTCTGAAGGTGCAATATTAAGTGTCGCAGTGTCCAGCTGGTGATATTTTCGGCATAGAAACCTGTTAGACATGGCAGCATTAACGAGATGGAATGAATTGATTTATTTCTCTTCTGAATTGCTTGGCAGTGCCTCAAGATTGAGGCATCAGATTTGCACAATGTGCTACTTAAGAGATTATTTCTTCCTTCCTTCAGCCAGACAGAAGACTACAGTAGGCAATGATAGCTTAAACTTGGGAAATGTCCTTCTTCAGAGACAGCGTCAGGGACATTTCAGAGAAGATCAGATTACTCTCCAGCTGCTTTCACTGGTGGACCTGAGGAGGCACGTCCCTGAACCAGGTCTTTATGGGAGAGGGTAGAACAACCTAGAAGCTCAGGAGGTCACTCCAACTATTATTTTCCCATCTGTGGCTTATTGACATACACTTTGATATCAAGGTACTGATGCTGATAACGTGAGAGAAATGAATAGATTAATTATGAGAGGAGTATTTTAAATGCTAAAGGCTTTGTCTAAAATAATTCACATTTTTCCATCCAGTGGTTCCTCTCTTTGAATCCTGTTAGAATGACAGTAGATCTTTTCATTCTTTCCCCGCTTTAGGCATGACTTTGAAGAACCTGAAGATGTGAAAATGAAATGGATACTGTGTTCCTTTTGGCTATGATTGGTGAGGGTCCACTAAGTGATCTCTGCTACCAGCCACTTTCAACATCAAAGCTACCATTTTTTTTTCTTTTTTTCTTTTTTTTTTTTTTTTTTTTTGAGACAGAGTCTGGCTCTTTCGCCAGGCTGGAGTGCAGTGGTGCAGTCTCGGCTCACTGCAACCTCCACCTCCTGGGTTCAAGGGATTCCCCTGCCTCAGTCTCCCTAGTAGCTGGGACTACAGGTGCATGCCACCACACCCGGATAATTTTTTGTGTTTTAGTAGAGATGGGATTTCACTATGTTGGCCAGGATGGTCTCAATCCTAAGCTACTTTTAGCAGGATTGAACTCTGAGGTCATCCAGTGGCCATTTGTGATGCTGTTGCCACTCTTAAAACTGGAGTGACTTACCATTTTTGGTGGTCTGAGGCCTGTGATTCCTGTTTTGCCATTTCTTGGCTGTGTGTTTGAGGACCTCTTATCCCTAGCCTCCTCATTTGTAAAAGAATCCTTTCCATGGACCTTGTGCATTTCATGGAAATGTAATAGCATCTTGCAGGTGCCTGGGGTCTGCAAGATGCTTTGTAGGGGCTCTACCTTTCCCTGTGTGTTCCAAGTGACCCTCATCTGGTGCATTCTTCACTTGATTAAAGCAAGGAAGGAAGCTTTAGCAGAGGGCTCTATCTCTTGATTGGCCCCTGCCATCCCCTGGCCCACTGTCTTCCCTGTTGTGCACAGTGATGGCAGAGACAACAACACACAGCTTGCCCAAACACACTAAGCTGAATTAAAGCACCACCTAGGTAGAGGTTTATTCTATTAAGCAAGGATCATCCAGAAATTGAGTCACTATAACACAAGGGAAAGATTCAAGGATCACAAAGTCCCTGCTAGGAAGTGACCAATGAGAGCTGCAAAGGGCATTTAAGTTTTGGTCCATCCCCAGATACAGTTCTTCCTCGGACAACAGCATCTCAGCTATGCTCTGGCTGAATTGGGAGGTGACAGCTGCCTAGCTTTGCTCTTCCTACCTGATATGTTAACTCACGCACCATTGTTACTGTGGTTGGGAAGTATGGTGGACCGTAGATGGAAGAAGAGAATGGAAGTGAGATATTTACACAGTTCTGAATTTTGGGGGTGAGGGCTGTGCATTTTCCCTGTCAATGTTGTATTTGTATCAGCAGCATAATAATGATTAAAAGCATACTCTTTGGAGTTAGACTTCCTGGCTTAGAATTGTGAACATACTACTTAATCGGCTATCTCTTTTGGCACATTATTTGACTTTTTTGATATCAATTTTCTAAGCTTTAAAGTGAAAATAGTAGTAGTATTTAACTCATTGTTTCAAGTTAACAGAAATAATACATATGAAGTGCTTAGAATAATGTCTGACAAATAGTGTCCACTCACAAAATGCTATGTTTGTTTTAGCTGCTGTAGTAGCATATCTCTGATATCCTTGAGCAAGAGACTTTGACTTTTGAATTTATTTATCTAAGATCCTCTAAGACAGCTCTGATGTAATTTCCTCCCAGCTAGCATTCCTGCAATCCCAAAGACCCCCCTTTTCCATTTTTTTGTCCTTGGAGACTTCTAAGGTTTAAAGTTATGTGTATCTTCTTTCCTTAGCAATCAATACCCATTACATATGTCTCACAATTATAACTTTTCCTGGAAACAGATGTTAATGGATTCTGTCCAACCCAAAAGACCCTCACTTCCCTATACATCAGCTCTTGAGTTTCCTAAAAGCCTGACCTTCAGTTAGAAAGTGATCAGGAAGCTTCTCAAAAAGCCTAGGAATCTAATCAATATTTCTCACTCAATGGTGATGATTAGTAGAGGACATCAACAGTGCACCACAATGTCAGATAAGTAACAGGATGCAGGCTGCTGACATTCACCATCCATTATACATCCCCCAGGAGGTGGGAGTGCTTCAGGTTTCCATGGCAGCAGTCAGCCAAGTTAATTTGATGGCCTTCAAACAAAATGAACAGATAATACATAATTAAACAACAACAAAAAAAACTAGACACGCACTCGTAGTAGTTTTCAGGAGCCTGGGTTTTCTTTGTGTCTATCCAAATGCCAATGTCAAGAAAATTGGACTTCATGACTAAGAGTAAAGAAGATTTATCCATTCAGTCTAAAATCTCCATTCAAAGCTTTCTAGCTGAGAGCTCAATTCCCCTTTTGTTTAGGGATATGGTCCCTGTTTGTCTGTTTCCATCCACAGCTCTGCCAGAGACAAAAGCAGTGTTTGAAACAATTCACCCAGATTTCCATCTGTAATCATCAAGAATGGAATTCATCAAATTCCTTAAGATATTTACTGAAAGTCATGATTTTGAGGGCCTAGTCCTCTCTGGAAAAGGGACAGCAGCAGAATTTTTCGAGCAGTTTTCCAGCTAACAAGAATTTCGTTAGCTATGTGGCCACCTAGTGGCTCTTCCATGAATGTCACTGATGGATTGTCAGGTACACAGACAATCGTCCACTAATAAAGAAGTTAATATCTTTCTTGGAATATGACTTCCTAATTTTAGCACATGCGATGTGAGTTTCTGAATTCTAGAATCATCCGGCAGGACAGACGCTTTAAGAAAAAGGCAGAATAGCTATGGGGAGATGTTTGATATTTGGGAATGATTGCTGGTATATTGGGAATGCTGATGACAGGTCATCCGTCGGCGAAGGTTTTGTTTTGTGTCGTCATTGGTGTATTCCTGGCAGAGCTGATGTAAATATGCGCATGAAGATTCCTTGGTACAGCAGCATTTTGGTAATATCATATAGCAAGTATGGATTCCGATTTATTGTTTTGAGTGTTTTAAAAAGTGGCTGAACTGGACTTAAACTGCACAACCGATTTCCCCCATCCTCTCCCTTAACTCCCTTCCTGAAGTGTACAGCCACGGACATCTCTGCTCAGGTTTTAATTCTCATGTTTATATTTTATCTTGTTTTCCTATGGGTTGCCCTAGTGTCGGCATGTTATAGTGGTCAGTAATTTGGACAGAGGTTTTGCTTAAACCCCAGGGACCTGTAAAACTTCAGCCCTCAGGCCACTGATCTCTGTGTGGGTTGGGAGTGTAATCGAAGCCCATCAGCTTTTAGTCCTCTCTTGGATTTTACTCTCCGTGGTGCTTTCTCAGGTACCCACTCCCATGCATGTCACAGGAGTGAGTGGAGAGCTTGGCAACCCTTCCATGCTTCTCTCAGTCTCAGAATGCCCTCACAGCTGCGACCCTAATTCCATCCATGGCTGGTCCACTCCTCACCTCAGCTGCACCTCCAGTCCCAGGACAGCCAAGTCACATCTTTGTCCTATTTGTTTTCCATAAGTTTTAGTATTTTTGCTTATAAATCATTTGGATTTCTCCTTCCCAACCCAAATCCAGTCCATGGAAGACCATTAAAAAGGTAAATATACAATTAGAAAAATGGTGTTGAAAAGGGCAGTATGTATTATGGGCTCTAAAGGGCAAGATCATTTGCTTCCAGATAAATCTGTGTCTGTTCAGAGCAGAGGGGACATGACCCAACTGCAAGGACAACCCCATACCCTAAAACACACCATCTTCAAATACAACAAACTCAAGTCGAGTTTGGGCAAGTGCCAGCTATGTCCATGTATGGGGTGGAGACTCCCAATGTCCATTCCCGGAAATCATGGCCAGTAACTGGCTCCACAGCCATGGCAGAACTGGGCTGACAAGGGGTCAACAAGTAACGAGGAGCTGTGATGTTTGATTCTGCTCTGTAGACATTGGAAGGAGAGGCTTCCTAACAGCATTTAAAAGGAATAGAAAGTCCTAAGGCCTGGGGTCTACATATGGACAAAACTTGGAGAACGTGACCTAAAATTGAAAAGGGGCTTAACTGTCAGAGGCTTCTGAGGTTGTTGAAAGGAAAGGGAAGCAAATTAGAAATCTAAAGAGATCTGAACAGGAAGCAATGGGTTGGGAGAATGGAGGGAGTACAAGAGATGTTTATTATTGGAGAGAGAAGAACTTTGAAAAATAAATCACCAGAAAGTAGCAATTAGTTAAATATGGGGCCCAAGACAGAAGTAATAGAGGGAGGATTTTGTCTGAAAGAAATATGGAGACAATACAAAAATATTGAATCAGAAAGGTGATCCTTTTATAAAGGAAATACGACATCATCAAAATGTGCTTTGTTCATCCACATATGCAGCGTTCAGGAGAATAGGAAGATGTGGCTGTTCCGTAATTTTGGACATCAGAGGCTTATTGTTTGCTTTAATGAGGAAAACATATATCAGATGTGGAGTTTCTGGGTTTTTTTCCCCCTCAAATTTACATAAAACATTTAAATTAGTTTCCTTGGCTTTAAGTACACATTTGTCAACACCTTTCTTAAAGTGGCAGCTTTGATTAGAACAACAGACCCGAAGGAAAGCTCCTGTGGTATCCAGTGCTGAGTCACTGCCGTGCTATGCTGCAGGCAGGCTCCGCTCCAGGAGAAAGACAAGTCAGCAGAGCAACAAAAATGTCAACAAGGACAACAGTCTTTCTTCCTTCCGTTGTAGCCTTTATTTATTTCATCGAGTCAGAACATTTTTATTTAGCACTTGAAAACTTTATTTCGGTAAATGGAAAAAAAAAATATTGCATGTAGCTTTAACAGTTCACAAGAAGAAAATAGAGGACACAAAATAACACCTTGAGAGGCATCTGTGTAAGCAGCAGCTGAAATCATTCCCAGGGTAACCCCCCATCCCTTAACAAATGGACAGGGAGGGGGTGGGCACAGAAATGGCACATTGTCAAGTAGCACATGATAAAGACCTTAGAAACCGTTCATAGGAGTTTTGAGTATGTCCTCACTTGGAGTACCTTTTCTGAAATTCTTGTAACCGTCTGATTTCTCTGTCAGCTTCTTAAGGAATTCTAGAGAGGTAAACCTAGGAATTTAGAATTGCCAGGAGCATTACGTGTTTTCCTTTCCTTCCACCGTTATTTTAAGGACTATCCTGCAGTTCTGTCCACTATTCTTCTGCCTCTTTCACTTTCAATTACCTAGTAGAATCCATGCCACTCGGCCCTGCCTTCTTTGGCATTTCTGCAAGAATTTCATTTAAACCAGAGTTAGTGCTAATGATTCCAAGTTTTAAAAAGTACTTTTACATTTCCAAAGAAGTAACTTTTTATATGCAATGTTTTCTTCCTAGACTGTAAGTTATCATCCTCAAAGTTTAGACTCTTAAAAGAAACTAGAGTAACATTTTGTAGGAAAATACTATGGCAAGAGTACGAATTTTTATATTGCAGTAAAGAGCATTTGAAAGACCACGAGAAATTTTTTTCTGCAGCGTATGTTTATGATAGAGGGTGTGAATTCTACCGGTAAATATTAACAGGAAGAAGTTGCTTCTCTTAAACATTTTCTGTCTGGATAGAGGACACTTGAAAAACTACCAAAAATTTGAGTAGCAGATATCTAGGTAAGGTTGTAAAGATCTTGCATCCAGGCTTGCACAGCCATTTTGGATATCCAACGTCAAGCTCTAAATAGAAACAGATGGTTAGAGATAAGTTGTTTACTATGAAATCTGTGAACCATGTATTTCCATTACTCATTTATATCTACTAATTAGAATAACCTTTCTGGATTCCGTAGTCTTACATTTATTCATGCTTTTATAGATCTCCCTAGCCATTGCTAATTATGCAGTTATAAAATAAATAGGCCTATTATGAAAGAAAGAAAATACTTTTGTTTTCCATTATGGGATGCCAAACAGTTTGCTGGCACTAAGGAGTGTCTTCACTCTCTACTCTCTGGGGGACAGGTTTGTCATTGTGGAGTGGAAGGATCATTAGAAAGTACCCTGCTTTTCAGTGGAGGGGGGCGGTAGGTCTGTATTAAGCAAGATTCCTCATAAGAATGCTCTGTGGAAGAACCTTCATACTAATCCAGTGCCTACTGCACTGTGAAAACTCAGCAAAAATAAAGGAGGAAGAAATGAAAACAAACTCAAAATGTACTCAAGCCATGCTCATTTTCTTTCCCTTTGACATAAATCACAATTTTTGAATAAATTTTCTAATATAAACACACTAAGTCAAATGTGAAGTCAGCCCTCCCATTTATTGATTCGATAAGTAAAAAATTTAGAAAAGCAATCATGAAGGAAACTGTTTCTTTTCTGTGATTTCCAGCATTACTAAAGCCCTTTAACATACTTGAAAAAAACCTGTGAGTATGTATACTCTGACTAACAAAAGTCTGAAAGAATAGTGCTGCTTTCATTATTCCTAACCTGTATCGAGACTCTGGCAATGTTGAATTCTAGATTGCTCCGTTGGTCCGGTTTGAAAGTTTTGGATTAAAACATCCTTAGCAGAATTATATATTAGAAATTTAAGCATATCAGCAAAAAAAAAAAAAAAAAAAAAAAAAAAAAAAAAAAAAATTCTAGCCTTCTTAATCTGTTGATAAGTACAGAGGATGTCCCCAGTGAATCAATGAGTAGGTAAAGAACACATAACTATGCCAGCATTTGAAAAATGAAAACGGGAGGTACTATCTGTCAGGGTAACCTACCACTTGGCACTTTGATTGGGATCTGCGATTCCTCTTGAATCTTTACTTGCAGGTTTCTGTAATAAATAAATTATGTTGTATTAGGAGCTGCACCAGATGTTACACACATGCGCATCCACACACGGACATGCATGTACACGCACACATGTGAGCACGTACACACAGACCACCTCTGCTTGCTTCTTGAAAAATCCAAGACTGTGTAAATTGCTTAAGACAGTTTGTAAATTCCTATGGGACTGGGGGAGAGGAGGGTAGGTAGTGCTGGTTAAGCAAAGCTGTATCAGAAACCATTATTGGTTGTAAAACTTGCGAATCTTCCCTAGAATGTATTAGGTAAGAGATTTGCAAGCACTTTTTAAGTATTAGCACTTTCATTCTGATAACATCTCTATTGGAATCTCAGTAAAATTGATTTTAAACATGGACTGCATGGGTTCAAGGAAGAATTCATTCATGCAACTCCCCCGGCTGTCTGCCACTTTCTGTAATCCTTTTGTGTGATCGAGGATCGTGTGCAACCACAGATTATAAACTAATCAACTAATCACAGCGTTTTAGTCGTCCATAAAGAAAGCTTAACGAGAATGGCTGCTTTTAAAAATACAGAGTTGAAAATCTGTGTGCATTCAGCACCCAGTTCTGAGTAAGAAGTGCTCTACTGAGAATGTATTTCATAATATTTTCTAATTATCAACTTAATATTTATAGTATCTTCACTGATGTTGCCTTTCTGATTCTTGATGTTAATAATACGTACTAACTAGTTAGACTGGCTAGAGGATATAAAATTTATTAATCTTCTCAAAATACATTTTCTCTGTTATTTTTCTGTTTTCTATTTCATTAGTGACCAATCAGATATTTACTTTTTCTTTTCCTCTGCATATATTGGGTTTCATTTTCTTTACTTTTCTAGTTTCTTAAAGTAAAAGCTGAGGTCATTGATCTTTTACTTTTCTTCTTTTCAAACATAAGCAGATAAGCGGTATAAATTTTCCTTTACTGATTTTACTACACCCACATGTTTTGGTACGTGGTATTTAATTTTCATCCATGTTAAAATACTTTCTAATTTCCCTTTTGATTATTCTTTTGAAATTTGAGTTCCTTAGAATTTGTTATCTAATTTTCAACTGAGAATTTTTCTAATTAGTAATATCTTTCCATTACTTATTTCTATTGTAATTTCATTCTGAGAATATATTTTGTGTGGCTACAATTCTTTTCTTTCTTGTTTCTTTTTTCTTTATATTTTTAGTAGAGATGGGGTTTCACCATGTTGGCCAGGCTCGTCTCAAATTCAGGTGATCTGCCCATCTCGACCTTCAAAAGTTTTGGGATTACAGGCGTGAGCCACTGTGCCCAGCTCAATTCTTTCAAGTTTGTTAAGACTTGCTTTATGGCCCGTACTGTGGTTTATGCTTGTAAATTTTTACAATAGTGCACAAATTAATATTTTATTCAACTAATATATTCTGCTCTGGTATAGTATCTTGGTTATCATTCCATATTTGTTTTGAATCCTGTCCTCTTTTCTTTCCCTACATGTAGATTCAAAGCTTCATGTGTGTGTGGAACCATGTTAAATTGCTCCTCTGCACCTCCCACGTCACTTAGCTCAGCATTTTAAACATACACAGCTACTTAAAAAAATCAATTAACTAACTGTTGCAAATGGAAGTTTCTTACATTTAGGAAATGAATTTCTGGCAGGATTGGCTCAGTCCTCATCTGCTGCTCATCACCAAAGTATCCTTTATTCTCCACTCCCAGGGTTTCTATAGGTGGGCTGTCAAGAAGGAAATTGAACACCTAATTTATTAGATATAGGGCTATTCATGTTATTTATTTCTTCATGAGTAAGCTTTAGCAATTTTTATATTTCAAAAGTTTCCATTTCGTTACAATGTTAGATATATGAAATAATGCTTTTTATGTTGCCTAATTATCAACTTAATACTATACAATCTTCAGTGATGTCACCTTTCTGATTCTTGTATACATATGTACATACATATACATGCACATTCTTGATGTGGGAAGAATCAGAAACTATGGGATAAACGAACTATGGTATACACTTATGGCTAAAATTACATCATCTACAAGATTTTTTAAAATATTGATGCTCAAGTTATACCCAATGACAATTAAATCACAATGTCTTCAACCCACATCGGTATTTTTTGAAAGATCCATTGGTGATTTCAACGTGCACAAAGTTTGGGAATCATTGATATTAGCATCTGGATAGGAGCAAGTACATAAAAGCTTGAGTTACTACTATTCTTACCCCATCTTCAGTAAGAAGCTTATACTTCCCCCCATCGAATATCCTCTATAACTACAAAGCTTATATATTCTCAGTAACAATTCTCTTCAACACATAGAAAATGCGTATGTACCTCTGAACTTGCTTCAACTTGATACATTTTTGGTAACGAATTAATAGTATGAGAACTCCGATACCGACAATAACCAGGACAAGCACAACAATCAAGATGGCAACATCTGCAACATGTAAAAACACGGACTTCAGCCAGGGTATCAGTTGTAAAACAGTGGAATATTAACATTTAATGAAGCTGTTACAATGCTCCTTATTCCTTTCTATAGGACTTTGATTCTCCTTTCAATTATTTTTATGTAAAGTAAAAAGCCCAAACATTATACAAATTACCATTTGTATTTGCAACTGACACTCCACCCAGTATTCCATTATATTTAAGGGAACTACAATCATCAGGAAGAGATTTGGCTGTCAGTTATTAACTACAGAAAAGCCCTTGTGTGTTGAGGGTTTGTGGAAGACCTAAGAAAATCTAACTGAGCTAGAAGAGACTACACTCGCTATAAAAGGGAATTGCAGTAAAATCAATTTGGGTATTCATGCAAAATAATATGGAGACCATACAAATCCATATCAAAACGCAACAAATAAGTAGCAGACTTGAAAAATAAGAAAAACAACTTTTTTCATTGGGTAGGCTTTTGATATATGAAAGATTTTGTTTTAGGATGCTCACTGGTAACATTTAAGGTTTCTTCCCAGGCTACAGGTGCCTGTCCTTCCTCACAGTGGCACTGGAGTCCATGGTCATCCATCTGGAAGAGCAGTCAACGATATTTTCTCAAATGACTGATACAAGTTGTGTTCTGCAACTCACTTACTTTAGTACTACCTGTACATCAAACATACATGCACACAAGCACAAGCACGAACTTTTTATTAGTTAATTAAACTGCCTAAGAAAATCAATGATGCATAAAAATAAGTAAACAAAATACAAGAAGCAGCCATCTTTGAAAATGGCCTTTGAATAAGAGAATGATACTGACAAATTGAAAGGCAGATGAACAAGACAGCATGATTTATCTTTCTAGATAAATACATGATATGTATGATAAATATGGTAACCTGATATATATATGTGCGTGTGTGATATGTGTGTGTGTGTATTACTATATAAGTGTTACCGATTAACCCAGCATATGAGTGATATTAGGCATAAACTGTTAGTAATTGCTGGTATTAGTGTTTCTTAAGTGAAAAAATATACAATGTTTGCCGATTTTCTCAAAAGCTTAACTTGACATTGGTGTAATTTAACTATAAGACATATTGTAATAGATTCAACTTTAAACATCGGATTTCAACTTTATACATACATTAATCACTGAATTTCTAGATAACCAGTACCATAATGAAAGCTTTACTTGTAACACTGGCTATATCTGTGTATAATAATATGTGGTTTAGCTCCTTGGATCAATTTTGTTGATAACACATGAAAAAATGAATCCCAAATATATATTTGACTTAGAAAACAGCAAACATACATATATACATACATATACATGCACATACAGGCTGAGGAATAAAGTAAATATATGGCTGATAAAACATTAATTTTAAAAGCAGTCATATCTTACAGGATTTTCATGGCACTGAGAAGGGCAATTGGTTGAGTTATAGACCTTTTCCATGTTTAGACATTCACCATTGTTGCACACCTAGAAATGAAGTAATCAAGCATGAATTAAAATGACTTAATGTGAAATTGTAATTTCATGTAATGCATGTGAAGCACACAATTTTGCATGTTATTTACATATGAAATTTTTCAATTTATATGATTTAATTATAAGTTAGGTAATTTTTCCTATTGTAAAATTCCACATGTAGTGTCTTCTGTGGATAGAGAAATCCTCTATAAATGTTTGAGGAGTGTACTATACATGCAAACAAATATTTTAAACTCATTAAAATGTTTATGTTCTGAGTAATTATTTCAACATTAGTCTGTCAGATTCTACAACTGTAACTGCAACAGTTTCTTTTGTTTCAGTGAAGTTTTTCTTTTGATTTGGTTTAACAATGTATGTTTATTATACCACAGTTGATGGTTGGGCATTTTATTAATATCAATTCATCTTATTTGTGTTTAATATTTTTGCTTTAAATTTTCCTTTCTCTTGGTAAATTTGATCACCAAAATACTATTGGTTTTGTTATTTTTGGTCTTTGCCTGGTTCATCCTTACTCATTTACTTAATTTTTAACTGTTATTTTTAATTTTATTTATAGTTAAACATTTATTGCCGCCAATTCAAAGATTATATTTACATTTTCTATAGGGAGAACTTAATATATCCATATTATATTTACATTTTCTGTAAGGAGAACGTAATGCATCCATATTTATTGGAATAAGTGATATATATACACTCTTACTCCTTTCATTTTAATTACTTGATTTCCAACATTAGACATTGTAGCTTACCTTTTACTATAATTATCACTTTTATTCAGCTATTGTTTTCTCTAATTTGAAAGCTATATATGCTAATTTCTAAAGGTTGATTTGGTTAACATTAATATATTTGAATCTAAATAATTCTATCATTTTCAGAAAAAAATCACCATTAATTCCTCCTTCTGTAAGATAAGAAATTTATCATGTTTTTGCTTCTTTCCTCTTTCTCTCAGTTCAAGTTTTTGATTGAGTAAATCAGATTCTACATTGTCAAAATTATTTATTATTCCTGAGATTTTTTACATCGCTGTAATATATTATAATTAATAACCAGAATTTACTCAAAAGTCTTATAGATTTTGTTGCTTGCAATCATTTCTTTAATATCCTATCTCCTTATTTTATCTTCTAAATTTAAATTTATTTCTCTGTTGGCTGGAATACATTCTGAACTATTTGTCTTTTCAAAAAACAGGTGGAGTCTATATTACTATGTATTTTATTAGTTATAATATGTGTGAGAGTGTCATTCTATTGCTTTTCTGTCTGAATAATAACTTGGCTGTAAATATAGTTTTAGGGTCTCAACAATTATGTTCCCCAAAACTCTGTAGATGTTGCTCCATTGTCTTCTGGATACTTGTTGCAGACAAGTATTATGGTAACCTGATATTTCTTTCTGTAGCAAATTAATGACCTTTTCTCTTTTGTGCTTATGGCATGTATTCTTTATTTTTGACATTCAAGGCATGAGGGTAAGTAAAAGCACTCATCTCTTGCTATAAATTTTTCCTGGTACTAAGTGAATTTTTTCATACATTCTTCAGATCAGGGACACATTGTGATTATTTCATTAATTATGTTTTCACCTCTCTTCTGTTTTATTAAATTTAGAATTCATATTAAATCTGTGATGAATTTTTTAGAAATCTATTTCCTGCTTTTATTTATTTTCTTTGATTTTTAAAATTCCTTTATCTTATTGTGTTAAGAAGTTTAGCATCTAAATTATTGATTTTTTTTTGTAATATCCATTCAGTGGTTTACTGCCCATATTACATATAAACCAGTAATCATATTTTGTACTTTGAAGGCAATGCTCTTTGATCTCAAATTATACCCGTTTTAATATAGATTTAATATATTTTAAAATTTCATTCAAAAACTTTTTCTTGATAAAGGAGGAAATTTTTGAACATTGTATTAGTTCGTTTTCATGCTGCTGATAAACACATATGTGAGACTGGGCAATTTACAAAAGAAAGAGGTTTAATTGAACTTACAGTTCCACGTGGCTGGGGAAGTCTCATAATCTTGGTGAAAAGCAAGGAGGAGCAAGTCACGTCTTACATGGATGGCAGTAGGCAAAGACAGAACTTGTGCAGGAAAACTCAACCTTATAATAACCATTGGATCTCACGAGACTTACTATCAGGAGAACAGCATGGGAAAGACCTGCTCTCATGATTCACTTACCTGCCAGTGGGTCCCTCCCACAAAGTGTGGGAATTCAAGATGAGATTTGGGTGGAGACACAGTCAAACCACATCATTCCATCCCTGGCTGCTCCCAAATCTCATGTCCTCACATTTTAAAACCAATCATGCCTTCCCAACAGTCCCCCAGAGACTTAACTCATTTCAGCATTAACTCAAAAGTCCACAGTTCAAAGTCTCATTCAGTACAAGGCAAGTCCCTTCCACCTATAAGCCTGTAAAATCAAAAGCAAGTTACTTACTTCCTGGATACAATGGGGGTACAGGCATTGGATAAATACAGCCATTCCAAATGGGAGAAATTGGCCAAAACAAAAGGGCTAATAGGCCCCATGCAAGTCTGAATCCAGCAGGGCAGTCAAATCTTAAAGTTCCAAAATGATCCCCTTTGATTCCATGTCTCACATCCAGGTCACACTGATGCAAGAGGTGGGTTCCCAGAATCTTGAGTAGCTCTGCCTCTGTGGTTTTACACGGTACAGCCTCCCTCCTGGCTGCTTCCATGGGCTGACGTTGAGTGTTTGCAGCTTTTCCAGGTGCAAACTGTGGGTGGATCTACAATTCTGGGTTCTGGAGGACAGAGGCCCTTTTCTTACAGCTCCACTAGGCAGTGCCCCAGCAAGGACTGTGTTGGGGGGATCTGACCCTACATTTCCCATCCACACTGTCCTAGCAGAGATTCTCCATGAGGGCCCCACTCCTGCAGCAAACTTTTGCCTGGGCAGCTAGGCATTTCCACACATCTTCTGAAATCTAGGTCAAGGTTCCCAAACCTCAATTCTTGACTTCTGTGCACCTGCAGACTCAACACCACGTGGATGCTGCCAAGGCCTGGGGCTTCCACCCTCTGAAGCAACAGCCCAAGCTGTACCATGGTGCCTTTTAGTCACGGCTGGAGTGGCTGGGACGCAGGTCACCAAGTCCCTAGACTGCACACAGCACACAGCACACAGCACAGGGACCCTGAGCCTGGCGCATGAAACCGTTTTCTCCTAGGCCTCTGGGTCTGTGATAGGAGGGGCTGCCATGAAGATCTCTGACATGCTCTGGAGACATTTTCCCTGTTGTCTTTGGGAATAACATTTGGCTCCTCGTTACTTATGCAGATTTCTGCAGCTAGCTTCAATTTCTCCTCAGAAAATGTTGTTTTTTTTTTGTTTTTTTTTTTTTTCTATCACATTGTCAGGCTGCAAATTTTCAGAACTTTTATGCTCTACTTCCCTTATAAAACTGAATGCCTTTAACAGCACCCAAGTCACATCTTGAATGCTTTGCTGCTTAGAAATTCCTTCCACCAGATACCCTAAATCATCTCTCTTCAGTTCACAGTTCCACAAATCTCTAGAGCCGGGGCAAAATGCTACCAGTCTGTTTGCTAAAACATAACAAGAGTCATCTTTGCTCCAGTCCTACCTTATGTTCACCTTTACTTGAAATGGCAATTGAGATTGAATAATTTTTATTTTTTTCTTTAAATTCATTGATTCTTTCTTCGATTCCCTCCATTCTTCTGTTGAACTCATTCACTGAATTTTTTTATTCCCATATTGTAATTTTTCAGTTCTAAAATTTCCATTTGGCTCTTACTTATATTTTATACATCTTTGCTGGAAGTTTGTTATTTTGCTGAGGCCTTCTATTTTTCCATTTATTTCCAGTGTGTGCATATTTGTTCACTGAAGCACTTTTATAAAGGCAGCTTTAAATCCCTTGTCAGGTAATTCCAACATATGTGCCACCTTGTTGCATCTAGAGATTGTCTTTTGTCATTTCAATTGAGATTTCCCTGGTTCTTTGTATGAAGAGTGACTCACTTGTATTCTGGATACTTTGGGGACTATGACCTATGGGATCTTATTCAAACCTGTTGCTTTAGCAGAATCACTGCCTCACTCATGCCAGCTGGGGTGGAAACCCAGCCTCCTCACATACTTTCATGACACTGTGGGGCTGGAAGAATTCATCACCACTGAGCTGTGGTGAATGTCCTGACTCTCCATAAGCCTCTGCTGAAACCCTGTCTGGAGCCAGGGCATCTGTTAGAGCGGGAAGAAAATGGAAGACTAGGCTTCCCACTTGATCCTTGCTGATGTAGAAGGAGTCAGACCACTGAATTTTTCACTGCTGTTTGGTTGGAGTGGGACAATTATTACCGAAATGTTTTCTGTCTTGTTAGCCTACTCCTTTTCTTGTCCTTTGGTTTTAGAGAAGCCCTGCTAAAACAACAGATTTGAATAAGGTCCCATAACTCATAGTCTAAAAATAGCATATCAATGCCAAAATGAAGGTTTTTTTTCCACTCACATCATTGTGATACCTACATAGACCAGCATTAACTATGCATTAATTTCCTCCTTAGAATTTGGCTGAAGAGCTGGCACCGCTGTGATGGATGTGCTTCTGCCCTAAGCCTTCTCTTGAAGGAATAAGCTCTCTATGCAGAGTACATGGTCACAGTGTACTTAGGAGATGGAGGTGGATTTCTTCACAACTGCCTTTCTGTCAGCCCCTTTCTTCAGTCCTTGCCACTCTTAAAGAAGGAAACACTTTGTATTTCAGGCTGGTTTTTCATATCTGAGGTGAATAGCAAATCTTTTGGTATTTTCATCAACCTGAGGCTTCACACTTTGTCTTGCTGAATACCTTTGAATTTTTTAGCTTGCGGTTAGCATATGTACCTTAATCTTCACAAACATAGATTTCTTAGCATGTTGATATTCATTTAATCATTTTAACAGGAAGTAGTGTAGTTAAATATATAGACTCAAAACATAAGTCTCTATTAAATATTTAGTTCTAGTTCTTTTTTTTTACATTCTGAACTTTGGTTTTCCAATTTATTTCTCTATCACACTATACAAATACCACTGTAATACTTTTGGTGATAGTGTAGAGAGAGAGGGGAAGACATATCACATAGAGAAACTGCTCAATTTCAGATAGCTGATTTTGGGGGTAAAATATCATGTGTTTTCCATATATTCTTTATGAGCCAGCTATTGTTTAGAGTATGCATTCTAATATTGTCATCTTGCCATAAAAAACTCTTTCCAATTTGGTCCCATTCTGTCTTCTCTTCAATTGCATCTTTTGCCATTTATCCCAAAGGTCAAGCCACTTTGAAATTGCTGGTTATCTGAATTATGCCATACACTTTGTACCTTTGCATATTGTGCAGGCATTTTTTGCTAAAATGTCTTCTCCTGTTTCCTGTGTGTTAAAATGTTCAAGTCAAAGCTGAAATGTTGTTACTCATTGAAGATACCATTTCACCTTCTCTAAGCAAAGTCAGCCACTTTTCCTTTAGACATCAATGTACATTGGTCACACCACTAAGAAAGCAATTTGTTGAACTGTAATCATTTAATTTTTACTGTGTGAAATTCTCATGTATGCTTATCTTTATTGTACAGTCAGTGGCACCATAGTATATGGCCAGTAAATATGATTGAATGAATAAAATAAATGAAGACGTGAGGCTATTTTATAGTCACATTAATTAGAAAAATCCATGTCTATAATTTCATTAGATATCCGTTGTAAGTTACTAATTAGGAACATTTGTAACAATTATGTGTCATTTGGCATGACTAAAATTAGGCAAAATGGATATTTATTACAGTGTTATTGCTACTCTGCTCCTCATTAAAAAATACTTGTCAGTATTTTTTCCTTTTCCATATCTAGGCCTCTTTGGAACCAATTACAGTATCCAATAATGTTTTTAAAGGATTGAACTAAGATGTTTTAATAAAACAAAGGTCTTTTGTCTTACCATTCCATCTCCGCATTTTGTTCCTGACGCCACCAGGCCAATGTCTGTAGAATCACGGTACAAAAAAATGGTTTTGCATTTGACAGTAGCATTTTGCTGGGGATCCTTAAGGTGATAGGTCTTGTCTTCTCCAAGGAGATAGGAAAGATCCCCTCCAGTGCAGTAGATCTTTCCACATCTGACATCTCTGAAGGAAAGGGAGAATATTCCAACTTGGAACTAGAAATACAACTTTTGAGACTAGGCTGGCAGTGAAGCCTCCCAGTCACTCTTTTTCTAGATCCAGGTTTCTCACCAAGTTAAGGAGGCTGGAATGGGCAGAGAAAACCAGTGAGCAAAGTCTTGGCCCTGAGAACTGAAATGAGTCCGTACAAAATGTAAAATGATTGTATTTCTTTTGGATTTCCCTGTGAACCTCACAAATCAGTACTGGCTTAAGTTTACAGGGGAATTTTTTTTTATTAGTAATGTGAATTAGCATGATTTTAATCAGGACACCAAGATTTCCTTATTTCCCTCTTCTCCCCATCTCAGTAAAAAGAGGTTAACAGCTCTGGAGACAGGAGCCATTCTGATTTTGACAAAGTGCTGTAAGAAGGCAAATTACTTTTTTTCCACGGGGCACTTACTTCTCCTCACAGGGAAGAAATCTGTTTTCCTTGTTTTTGCAGTACCCAAATTTATTTCCTTTTGTATTCATCTTGTAGCAGATATCATGACTCTCTATTGCCTCTGGGGTAAAAAATGGTATAAAAGTAAAACAAAAGCATGACTATCATGAATCATAAAAGACCTTATTTTTCTAATGTAATTAAACTTTCAGAATCATGTCATAGTGAAGTAGAATGGAATACATTATTTAAAAACTATCCTATTGCCTCAGGAGACTATTTTAGGCTGGAGATATAAAACAGTAACAAATATACATAACTCATATACTGAGATAGTTAATATTAGACTTAAGATCAACTAATATGACAGGTAATACACAGAGAAATGCTAAGCATTATCTTGGAATAATGCCACAAATGACATTATCTCTGATCTTGACCCAATTCCTACAGGGCAATAACAGAGAAATAGAGGCCATCATCTATGTGAATCCTTCACTGTGATTATCTCTCACCATCATCAAATAATTCAGAGCACTGATCCCTACGAGTGGGACATTTCCCCATGAAGCAGTAGCCTTCTGAGTTCTTGCAAGGAAATCCATTGACTCTGAACTGGTCCTTAGGACATGCAGGCGAGTGGCCAGTGCACATCTCAGGAAAATCACATTCATCTTCTGCTGGTCTGCATATGGACCCTGCTTTTTTTATCTGTTGAGGAAATACAAAGAGACTAAATCCTGGATACATTTAGGTAGGTAAGGTTTAGTAAGTAAACAGAAAGTTGACCCATTCATCTAAAAAAGGTTTTAAGGATGGATCATAGCTTCCTTCTGTATTCCACCAAGAATCATTCTCATTTGTAAATGTGTTGGCACTCATGTAATTTTAGGAACGACAAAATGATGTTTTTGAAATTTGGTGTTAGAACAGCCTTAGGGAGAGTTGGGATGTACATCAAATGAAGAAATGGGCAGGTGTTCTCATTTATCTTGTCTTTTCTTTGTTCCAAGGGATCCAGTACACGCCCTGCCTACCCCCTACCCACCTCAAACTGGGAACCCCTGCCTATAACGAGGAAATCTCCAGTCCTAATAAATCAGATTCCTGCATATGAAGTGGAGAAAAATACGCTTGCTTTCATTGCTGGAGGGAACTGCATAGAGATATTCTCTCATCCAGCCATTCAATATGAATTTAATTATGCTGGGTTCTGGATGAATTTGAAGATGCATAAGACATGTTTGTTTTCTTTGTGAGTTCACAATAAAGTTGGGTGAAAGAAGTGTCAATAAACCCTCGGACAGAGCCACTGGGGTTTCTGGTTGTCTTCCTCAGGAACGTTTCTCCACTTACTAGTCACTACCACTTTCCAATCCTGATATAACCCCTTTCCCTTTTAGCTCACCCTTGGGATTTCAACCATCCTCCCAGCTGAGGTTAAACAGATTGGTGATTATTTACAAAGGAGCAAGAATAGAACTGGTCATGTGACTTCCCTCCTAAAACTCCAATTGCTACTTGATGTTTCTCCACTCCCCAGGCCATAGCACAGCCCAATGCTCAGATGTTGGAGCGTCTCACAAGAATCTCTGTTGGGTACTTGCAAGCCTAGCTTCATTCTGGAATCAGTGGTGCAGGGTTGTCCAGTGGTTAGAAAACTCTTAGATCCTACACATTCTTAAACTGAAACAAAACAAAACAAAACAAACAAACAAAAACCTTCTCCTGGCATACGACCTTACCTGACAAGATTCACAGCATTCTCCTTCTGCACAAGTAAATCCTGGCTTCAATACACATGTGTGTGCATCACAGCAAGGATTAGTACACTCCTGGCAATAACCACAAAAGAAATATGAGAAGTTGATATGTGCTTTGACTCCTGTTTGAAGAATTAATTAGTTGTGCTTCTGTGTAATCTGTTACAGTTAAATGCTAATGCATGATTGTTGGCTGCGGTACATACATACAGATAACTGTTTAGAACTGGTGTTTGGGACTTTTACTATTTCTCCTTCTCTTGTGCTGTTTGATACACTACAGATAATGGATTCTCACTGACAGAATTAGAGAGTCCAACATTTACAATCTTCAATTATCCTAACGATCTCCATTTCCTTGAAGGGCCTTACTGCTTCCCTATACTGAAGTATGATGTGAGACAGTTCAACTGCTGAAGATCTCATTTTACGTTTTGCTCAAGCTGCTCATAATTTCAGGCTGACTTTTATTTTTTAATGTATCATTAAATAGCATCAAAATGGTAACCTGTGCCCTATTTTCTCAAACAAAATTAAAACCTCAAAGAAAACGGAGTGTGGCCAGGTGAGGTACCTCATGTGTTAGAATGAATCCATGGAACCATTCCAAAGAATGCATATGGACAGGAGGATCAGTTTCCAAAATTAAGAGCCTCTTTACGTTTAACCTGAGACATTTGAAGACATTCTTATAACCTTTGGACAGGTCACTGTCCCCAGTCTGATTATGGAGTCTCTAACTGCTGTCCTACTAGACCTCCTGGTATTGTGCATTATCTAGACTGAAACTACTAAAATTGTGGTCCTTGGGCCAGCAGCATCACTGTAACCTTGCCGCTAGGTAGGTGTGCAGAATCTCAGAACCAGTCCATACTTACTGAATCTGAGTCCACATTTTAACAACGTCCCCTGGTGATTCATCTGCATTTATTAATTTGAGAGGCAGTTGTGTAGAACACATACCTATGTGATAAGCTCTTGAAAGAAATAGCTTCTATGATGGGGAAAAGCATATTAAGAATTACTTTAAAATTTGCCTCAAGGGCTTTCCCTAAATGCTCCAGAGACCACAACTATGATAAATACATGAAACATTAGAACATTTGTGCTCTATTAAGAGTTTTCCAATAACAGGAACTATCCAACTGTGATACAGGCTAGCCTCAAAAGTTAATAAATAAAACTTGACTGAGTAAGAGATTTTGTAGAGCAGACTCTGCATGAGACATCAGACTTAAGGACACTTATGGGCCCTTGTCACAAGCAGAACCAGTTGTATATAAACAAGGAAAGGTGATGCTGCTGATCTCCAGCAAGGTCATTACACATGTTTCATGACTTGATAAGAAGCCTTGGAATGAGGCTGCACCAATAATTTGTTAAAAAATAAAAATAAAAACGGAAAACAAAAATTTTAAAAGCGTTACAAGGAACACCATGGTTGGTTTGATTAATGGCCACATCCCTACCTAGGTTCTACCTGATCACAAATTTTGCAATTTAAAGATAACATTGTTTGCAAATACCTGAGGAGAGCCACAGTCACACTCTTCACCCTCATCCAACTTCTTGTTTCCACAAAATTGGAAATCATCGAAATTGCAAGGAAATGGAATGTTGAGCATGCATGTTGGCTTATAATCCTTCAGGTACTGGTGGTATTGGTTTTGGCTGCATTTGCTGAATTTCAGTGCAGGAATGCTAGAGATAGAATGAAGTAAAAATAAAGATTAATCCTATCAATGCATAGTGGTGCAACAGCTATGAGCATTTTATGAAGCATTTAGAAAGAACAAATGTAAATGTTTACTGTTAGAGCAGGGAAGTAATTGGGTTCTTTATTATAGAAAATATCTTCTCAAAACACAGTGAACACATGCTATTTTAGTGAAAATATCTTGGCTATAGATCCTCTAGTAATCCTTCCTGAGGCCCACATTATAGACTGATTGTGTATGTTTACTGCTTCCAAATCCTCTTTAGTTTGGTCCTCTTCAAATAACCTATATACTTGTTTATCATCTCTACTAGATTACAAGCATCTCAAAGCAATAATTATATCGCGTACAATTTTAAAAAATAAACATTAGTTAACACAGTGCCTGGCACAAAGTGGTTCTCTATAAATTTGTTAAGACAAGTGGTTGATTTAATAATGTACATATCCATAGGAATGTGATATACTTCTTAACCTGAAATTTATCTCCCTTCCATCTTCCTTTTCTTTTGACTTCCTTAACATTGTTATTGACATAATGATTAAATACAGTAGGACTTTAGAGTCTTGATTACACTAGACTGAGATGGTAGGACTCTGTAAAATATTACTAATTATGTAAATAATAATGTAAACTAAATATTAATTACTGAGTTCTTATTCTATGCCAGTCATCTCATTTGGCTGTGTTAGCCACTTTACTTCACTTAATCAATGTGTGGAAGCATTGATCATCAAGAAACTTTTCTTACTATATACAATACTTTATGTATACCTGCTCTGAAGGGATTCAAAGATGTGCGAGACTTAGCACCTGACTGCCTGGCAATTTACAGTACGATGGGGAATGCTGGACATGCTTTTATTCTGTAACTATTTATGGAGTATTTAATATGTGTTTGGGACTTTTCTAGTAGAGTGGTGATATAACAGTGACCCAAACAGACAAAACCCTCTGACCTTGTGGGACTAGCTTATATTTCAGCAGAAGAGTAAAGTTATAAATAAGCTGAATGCATGAAACAGAGAATATGCTAGATAGTAATAAGTACTAAGGAGAAGACAAGTGGGAAGTGAAATGCCAGGATATGTGTGTGATCTAGAACAGGTGGCCAGGGAAAACATTGGTGGGAATAACATTTGAATAAAGATGTGAAGGAAGATATTATAGCTTATAGAAAAGATGACAAAACAAAGCATGCAGAGTCTATTTCTCCCCTAATTGCCTTGGTAGTGATTGGTGCTAATTGTTCATGGTGTACTTTTGCAATGTGCCCAGAAAGAGTTTTGGGATTTCTCTCATGGTATCACTAGAGAGAGACACTACCAGTTGGCAAGATTTAGCCCCAGAAAGGAAACTCCCATGCCTAGTTATGTAATAGACTTTTTAGGAAATTCCATAGCTTTACAACATATCCTACAATAATGGGTTTTGACTCAAAATCCACTTTTGAAATTTTCTTTCTTTCTTTCTTTCTTTCTTTCTTTCTTTCTTTCTTTCTTTCTTTCATCCATCTTTCTTTCTTTCTTTTCTTTTTTCTTTTTTTTTTTTTTTTTTTTTTTGGAGATGGAGTTTTGCTCTTGTATTCCAGGCTGGAGTGCAGTGGCATGATCTCAGCTCACTGCAACCTCCACCTGCCGAATTCAAGCAATTCTCTTCCCAAGTAGCTGGATTACAGGCATGCACCACCAGCCCGGCTAATTTTGTATTTTTAGTAGAGATGGGGTTTCTCCATCTTGGCCAGGCTGATCTCAAACTCCCAACCTCAGGTGATCCACCCACCTCGGCCTCCCAAAGTGCTGGGATTGCAGGCATGAGCCACCACACCCAGCCCACTTCTGAATTATTTAAGTGTATTCTGTGTGTTGTTCGAACCTCACCTTCCATCACTGTCCATCACGCATTTTCCTGAAGGACAGGTGCATGGGAACTCATCATGCTGCATCCCAAGGTTATGCCCCAGTTGATGTGCCATTCTGTTTGCAATTATGTTTGTGTCAGGCAAAAGATCCTGATGAAAAAAAATTGCATTAGAAATTTTTGAAAGACAGCACACTGTAGTACATAGTGCTTCAAACTAGTGGTTGAAAGACCTGGCTTCTAGCTCCTAGTTAACTGGTACCTATTTAAAAAGGCATGGACTCAGTTACCTCTCTCCCCTGTACCTCAGTTTCCTTAATTATATAAGAAGCTCAAGAAAGTGACTTTTTAAATATCTCTAACTCTAATATTTTGAAATTCTTTCTTTGTGGCATGGTGATAGTCATTGTTAGATTTATAGAAGCTCATTCTTATAAATAGTTAAAAACTGTTAACTAACATTAGTATGATTTTTACCTCTTCAAAATTCATATGTTGAAGGTATAAAACTAACTTCAAGGTGATGACACTAGGAGGTGAAGTCTTTGGAAGGTCATTAAGTCTTGGGGGCAGAGCCCTCATAAGTGGGATTAATGCCCTTATAAAAGAGGCTTGAATGAGATCCCTGCCCCTTCTACCAGGTCAGGACACAGCAAGAAGGTGTCAACTATGAGACAGAGAGGGCTTAACCAGACTCTGAATCTGCTAAGGACTTGATCTTGGATTCTTAGCCTGCAAGAAAGAAATTTCTATTGTTTCTTACCTGTTCATTTGTGATATTTCGTTACAGCAGCTAGAATGAACTAAGATAAATATCCTACACAATATAATAAGTAATATTGATTGTCCTCTTTGTACTAGATATCCAAATTCTATACAAACAGAAACATGAGGTTCTTGTTTTCAGCTTATAGTCTCCCATTGCACAACAATGCTATACAATCTTAAAGAGGAAGTTTCTATTATGAGAAACACTTAAATGTCAGATATATCAAATTCATGGAAGAATTGGTTAACTTGGCTCATAGTTCTATTGTATGCTTTAATTTCTATGTTAATACAAAATTAATTTCCAAAAAGAGGTGGGCTATCAGATTACTATAAAGCTAATAAAACATACCTAATTTGGTCATCTCATCTTACTCATATAAAGTTTAAAATGTGTCCTGGAGTGATTATAATATCATAATCTAAGTAGCATATATCATAGTCTAAGTAGCATAATCTAACAGCATATATCAGACGAAATTGACTCTATGATCCAAAACTTATGTTACTGAAATACCATAGGAAAAGTTACAAGCACAAAATAACTATGTAATAAATAAGTCATGTGGTCATTTAAATAAGTGCTAGCTTTGAGGTCTTTGATCTTAATAACAGACAAAGTATAGCAACAACTAGGCAGCAATATAAAGGAAATAAATAGAAACCTTAATGTTTTCAAGAATCTCTCAGATAGGGTTACTTGGACAACATTTACTAGAAGCTTAGAGACTTTGGAAACGATCACATAAAAAAAGGAGTCAACAGTTTTTAGGTCTTATGCTTTCTAAAAATGAATTGAAAGGTCGTCTTGATACGATATATGAAGTGGTTTATGTACCTTATTATCAGCACAAGAACAATTATCCTCACTTGCCAAATGAGCCATCAACTTGTGTACGTTATTTGTCCTTATAAGTAGCTATATTTCATATGCAAAAGAGCTTTACTAATCATTGCATGCTGATCTGTGATATACCATCCGTTTAAACTCTGAACAAAATGGGTTTGCCTTCAACATTTGTAATTTTTTAATGAAATATTTTTTATTCATTTAATGAAGAAAACATAACAGTCTGTTCATGACATATCGTAGTGAGTATATATGACAAAATGAACACATAATCTCTTTCCATGGAGCCCAGGACATTACAAAAATTTTATTCAAACATTATTAAGTAATATAAATAAAACACAGCCCACCTTAATGATACTGGTCGAATAATAGGGCAGGCACATACCCGCTGGATAAGAAATTCCTTGCACATGTGTGTAAATCCACTTCCCACTATGAAAAAGATGCAAATATACTCTTCAATCTGAGTTAGTAGTTTAACACAAAGATCAAATTGCAGTGAACCCCAACAATGCCAATGCTTTTGCATGTGAAAATGCCTTCTTATTTCTGGAGTTTTGGAATTGAGGCTGTCCTTAGTTGATATTGAACTCTTCTTTAACCTGTGGGATATTCGAGGCATTAAAAAAGCCAGTGCATTTGGGAGGCTGAGGCAGGTGGATTCACGAGGTCAAGAGATCAAGACCATCCTGGCCAGAATGGTGAAACCCCATCTCTACTAAAAATACAAAAATTAGCTGGGCATGGTGGTGCACACCTGTAGTCCCAGGTACTTGGGAGGCTGAGGCAGGAGAATCACCTGAACCTGAGAGGGGGAGGTTGCAGTGAACTGAGATTGTGCCACTGCTCTTCAGGACACAGAGCGAGGCTCCATCTCAATTAAAAAAAAAAAAAAAAAAAAGCCAGTGCAATCTTAAACTGAAATTGTAGAAAAGTATAAAACAAAAACAAAAAATACAAATCAAAAAATAAAATCAAAATCCCATTTTGACTCTGTCTACTCTGCCCTCAGCCTTGGATAAAACCACTTACAAGACCAGAAATTAATTAATTAATGAAATTTAAAAGTGCTTAGAAGGAAAAACAAAGTAACACAGTGAATGGACTTAATACCATGATTGATTAGCTACAATTGAAAAATGTTAAGACTTTTAATCAACCATAGAAACTCAGGTATGGTTTGATATCTACAATAAAACACTTAAATGAGTTGTCAGGTAAAATGAGAACTGTTCTTGGATTACTTGAAAAGACGAATGTAGATATTTATATTATAGGAATCCAAATTTGATTTGATTTCAGGGATATTATTTAGAGTTCAACCACTTTAAAAAGAGCCATTAAGGGCTAAAGGGTCACACCTGGAATGTAACAGAACTCAAAGACAAAAAAGGTGGTCAGACTAGATGACCCCTTTCAGTCTAGACCTGTTTTGATTAAGATACACTCCATTTTTTTCTTTATTACTGAAATGTTTCTCTTCCTACATTTTAGGCATCAATATTTGACTATGCTTCTTGGAAAGACAGAATTCTGGTCTTTTTAAACTCAGGGGATATTAAGAAAACCACATATATAGAGGGGAAGCACCAGGACAAGAATAATCTCGAATGTTCTCTCATGGTCGCTTGAAATCAAGTAACACATGATAATGCTGTATATACTGTCTTGCCACTTCTACATCTAAGTGAATACAGAAGGACAGATACCCAAGAAACTCAACACATAAGAAGTCCCAAATATGATGCTCAATTGGCTATTTAGTAACATTTCACTCCATCTCCTTACTTGCAGACATCCTATTGATATGAGAAGCTACTGGTTAGAATAGGAGATGTTCTAAGGTAGTTAAAAGTTTTCTACTTATGCCCATTCAAATATTTTTGGGTTTATTTATTAAGTATTTTAAAATACTTGTATAAGGAGAGGGCAAAAGAGTTAACCTTGCCCACTCTGAAGTTTATGGCGATGTTTTACTACGCTCCATTCCCCATGATTTTGGGGCATGCTAATGCATGAATATTCAAGTGCAAGCCAGGCACAACTATGCCTCTGGAGATATACACTATGGGCCATCCCAGATATAACAAACAGGAATTACATTACTTTGGAGGTCTGATTCACTCTCATTAATCTGCCAAAGGACTGAATCTGACTTCCAACTACAGGTATCGGAAGCTTCAGGTTTTTGAGCTCAGACGGAAAGTCAACATCTAAATAATAATAGAAGATTAGCAGGCTGGGCTTGCAGACCTTAGGAGAAATACCGATATTATGGGTATATAAAGTAGGAAAAGTGGGCACCATTCTAATACAGTAGCTTTAAGGGCATCAGAAGAGATGCTAAAAGATGGCATCACTCCAAAGGACTTCTTCCACAATTTAGCATTCTTTAGGATAACAGGACTGTACTAAATATTAGGTTGTATTGCATTCAGTTCCATAATTACTTATCCTTTTCTTCTGGGCTAAGTACTGTGCTAGGTATCTTGAATAACAAAAATGATAAAAATGGTCCCCTTTTTAAAGAAATTAAAGATTGAGTAGTCTAGACAAAGTCATGCTTTTAGTTAGGAATATTAAAGCTCTGACAGGTTTCACTTATCAGATTAGTTGTCTGTTCAACTGTAGAGTAGAGAAGACGGTATTGAAGGGCTGGTCACCAGGCAGGCAGATTTTGATGAGGGGAAATGTTCAGAGAGTGAGGTGCTTTCCCAAAAAGGCAGATTTTGGTAGAATATTGGAATGGTACAACATGGGAGGGTGAGAGGAGTTAGCACTGAATGTTGATAAAAAATGTGAATGGATTCTAAAAGCACTTTGCTTACCTAATGGCATTTTTAAGTCTACCAAGGAATATGAATATATCAGATTTTTTCTTTTCTAGTATTAATATTAGAAAGATCATTAAATAGCCCACTTGAAAACTTTCTATTTATTTATTTACTGAGACAAGGTCTCACTCTGTCACTCAGGCTGCAGTGCAGTGACACAACCACAGCTCATGTTATCCTTAACCTCCTGGATTCAAGAGATCCTCCAGCCTCAGCCTCCCAAGTAGCTAGGACCACAGGTGCATGCCCCCATCATCAGCTAATTTTTAAATTTTTTGTACAGATAGGGTCTTGCTATGGTGCCTGGGGCTGGTCTTGAACTCCTAGGCTAAAACAATCTTTCTACTTTGGTCTCCTAAAATGTTGGGATAAAAGGTATAAGCCACTGTGCCTCGCTTGGAAATTTTCTGTATAGGTACAAACAACATTTTGTCCCTATGTACTACCCAAAAGTCAACTGCTTAAACAGTTTTTTTTTTTCTGTTAATTTTTTTGTTTTCTTTTGTAATAATCCACCGAAGGTATGCAAGAAAATAGAGCAATCACCAACCTGAGTAATACAACATGATCAAAATCCTTCCTTGTTTTAAGGATCCTTTCTTGCCAAGATGAAAAACGCAATAAGGTAGTTTCTATATTTGAATGTAGTTCTATTTTATCTTCATGTGTCCATATTTCAATGCCAACCAACGTCACATGGATGTTTAAGGTTTTATAAATCTGTTCAAAGAAGAAACCATTTTTCACAAAGTCAGGTTGCTGGAAAGATTTCGCAATATTACTATATTCCTTTACATTTTCCCAAAAACAATAATTTGAACTTGTGAGGTATATAAGTAAACAGTGCAAGCCTCATGTTACAAACAGATATATCAAAAGGGGACAGAGTGCATTGCCCAGAATACCTGGTGAATTATCTGGGCAACAGTGAAATTTAATCAGAAAGATCTGCCTCCTCAAACTATCATAAGTCTTACAGGCACTGTCTCAAGATGTGCTGGAAGAATTTATTAAAGTTCTGAGTTTAGAACTGGCCTAAAAGCATAAATTTACTAACAGTTGCAGGTGTGTGACTGCTCCTTATTCAGCTTCATACTTTAAGCCAAGGGTTCATTCTGTGACAGGTTAGAAAGTTGGTATTGGTTTTCAAAAACTTATCTGCTGTGTTCGATCTTTATGTTTGATTTCTGTAACTATCTTTTTTTTTTAATCTGAGAAATGTTACTAGGGATTGCTCTAAGCAGGCAGAAATAGTTGTAGTCTATAAAGCTCACACCTATTTCTACCTGCTGTGTAAACACCTGGATGATAGGTACTTTTATGCCAGGACAAAAGAAGTTGGAGTTTATGCAATTGTTATGGGAATTTTGAGAGAAAGGACTATGTGTTGTATCAGTTTTATATTCCACAACAGTCAGTACAAGTAGGTTGAAAGACAGTGAATGATAAAGTATCAACACTGAATAAACGGAAATGTAATGATCATTCATACAATGTTACTAGGCAATGTAACTAGTCAATAAGAAGGGTAATACTTATATCATTCCTGTAACAATAAACTTGTGTTAATATTCTACTTTTCTTAACCTACAAGACATGAATATACTCAATTCCGTGTGTCAATAGAGGCCAAAAAGGTCAGTTCATAAACATGAGAATTAGATGCCTTTTAAACTCTCCTGAAGTTAGACATCTAGTCAAACTCTGACCTCAAATCTACAAAGCCTGTGATATGCATCCTTATTCCTCTTGGCCCTAAATTTTTTGTTTGTTTGTTTTTGAGATAGGGTCTCACTCCATCACCCAGTCTGGAGTGCAGTGGTGCAATCATAGCTCATTGCAAAGTTGAAATCCTGGGCTCAAAGGATCCTCCCACCTCAGTTTCCTGAGTAGTTGGAACTACAGGCACGCACCACTGCACCTGTCTGTCTGTCTCTTTCTTTCTTTCTTTCTTTCTTTCTTTCTTTCTTTCTTTCTTTCTTTCTTTCTTTCTTTCTCTCTTTCTCTTTCTTTCTTTCTTTCTCTTTCTTTCCTTCTTTCTTTCTTTCCTTCCTTCCTTCCTCCTTCCTTCCTTTCTTTTCTTCTTTCTTTCTTTCTTTCTTTCTTTCTTTCTTTCTTTCTTTCTTTCTTTCTTTCTTTCTTTCTTCCTTCCTTCCTTCCTTCCTTCCTTCCTTCCTTCCTTCCTTCCTTTCCTCTCTTTCTCTCTCCTTCCTTCCTTCCTTCCTTCCTTCCTTCCTTCCTTCCTTCCTTCCTTCCTTCCTTCCTTCCTTCCTTCTTCCTTTCCTTTCCTTTCCTTTCCTTTCCTTTCCTTTCCTTTCCTTTCCTTTCCTTTCCTTTCTTCTTTTTTTTTTTTTGTTGGGATGATGTCTCACTTTGTTGTCCAGTCTAGTCTTGAACTCCTGGGCTCAGTGATTCTCCTGCCTTGATCTTCCAAAGTGTTGGGATTACAAGCATGAGCCACCACACCAGGCTCTTGACCCTAATCTTAATATGTGGTAAACTTTATAAATTAAGTGCTACATAGCAATAATTATTTTAACCTGGGATTTTCGGACCCTCTCTATTCATAAGTGGGTTTCACATTTACAAGACTACGCACAAGTGCAAACAGAAATATTATTTGTCATTCTGATTATATTTTCTTCTCATAAGAACAAATCTTATAAAATAAAAGCCATGCTTTATCTGCTAAATTCTTGGATAGTTTTGGATACACACATATGGAAGGTTGTGGAGCCTTGAACTGCTCTTTATAGTAGGGAAATAACTATGAAATCTGTAAGTTAAAAGGGGTGAAGACATAATGAAAGTCAAAATAAGAAAGGACTCAGGGAAATCATATGAGTATGGGCTCTGTGAGGGATAATAAAAGGTCAGTAAGAAGGGATACAATGGCCAGGCACACGGGCTTTTAGACTTTGTTACCTTAAATTGTTTGTTCTATAATGTGCTATGTAACCTCCCAATCTAAACTACAAATCTTCAGTAAAAGTTCAGCAATATGCAACAATTTTATATGTATGTTTATTTGAAGATTAGAAACCAAGGAGAGAGTTTTAGTCTTGAGTTGGGGTCAATGCCAGGGAAGTGATAAAAGACATAATTGCAAGATGAAAGGAATGGAAGAAAACAGAAGTGATTATGAGATGTAATCATTGCACTCTACACTGTTCCTTCCTCCCTCTTACAAAAAGGCATGGGGAAAATTTTCAATTTCCACAGACATAAATTGAAATAGTTGGGAGAAGTTCTGCTTCTGCCTACAATGTATGAAGTTAGAAAGAATGTTGCCTCTACCCTGACAAAAAGGACAAGCCAGAGAAACTACAAAATCATATATTTTTTTCTGAGTCCACCTGAGAACTGAGGCAATAGGGCCAACAAGTGTGCCTGAACCTTAGGCAAAGACAGTCTCCTTCAAGGAGAGATGGTGCCAGAACACCTCCCCTGTGGCAGATAACGAGAAAGAAAGATGCTGAGCACTTTATTAATGGGTAGAAATAATTGACCAAATATCATTAATGAATTGCTTAAGGCCAAGTATGGGATACAAGGAGAATGCAGAGCCCCATGGAGATCCAGACACAGGGATCTCAGGTCCGCACACAGATTGATCTCCATGGGCCTCCGTGGATGCCGACAACCACAGTGGGGGACAGAGAGGGAGTTTCAAGATGGCCTCCCTCTGTGGGGTGGGCCTGAAGAAGGGGAGAATTGCTGCTTTGCAAAAAATTATAAAATCTACCGAACTCTTTCCCCAAGGAATACAAGCCTTAAGCTGCCAAGGGAGCTATAGCAAATTTTCCCCCCAGAACCCAAATCAAAATTTACTACAGCTGAAGAAAAGGAAAACAAAACAAAGCAAATCAAAACAAAAATAGCCTTCTACTCCTGGAGGAGAGGTGGGAAACTGTCCTGAACCCAGACCATTCGGGATCTCCTACCAATGGAGAGGAAAATGAACACTGAGAAATACTCAGCCAATGACCCATGGACAGGGCTTCCCTAAGACTGAGGTTAAATCAGGATAATAGAAAGTGCTCTGGGCCCCATAACTAGGCTAGAAGGCACTGAGGAGCAAACAACAGGCCACTAATGAAGAAGGGGTGAAAATGTGAAGGGAGGTACTGGCTCTTAAAGCTAAAGTTGAGAATGGAACAGAAATAAGGGGGAAAAGCTCTCCAACAATGCAGGACCCATCCTATGCACAAAGTAACACTAGATGAATACGCAGTTGATAGTTCACTGCAGGTAGCAGTAGCAACAGCAAAACCAGCTTTATTTCTGACCAGATTAATCGACTTCCACATGTTAATGACCTAGCAAAAGAAGAAGTGCACCATTTCAGGCATAAATACTATTTTCTTAGACTCTACTATGCATACTGTCTACTATCCAATAAAACATTAAAGAATATACAAAAGAGCATGAAAGACAACCCACTGTTGGAGAGAAAAGAGCTTACAAAACTAAACTCATAGATGACCCACATGCTGAAATTGTCTGATGGGAAATTTAAATTAGTTATCAGTAATATGTTGAAGGCTCTAATGGAAAAGATGGATGTGGTTTGCAGAATTCTAAGATGGCCCCCAAGGATTCCTGTTCCTGGACACTAACACACTGTGGAATGACCTCCCTTTCAATGCGGGCAGCACTGTGAGTATGATGAATTTCACTAGTATATTTAGGTTATGATACAGCACAAAGATAAAGGGAGCTTACAGCTTTTCAGATGCAATTAAGGTACCCAAATCAGAGGATTCTGAGTTGAGTAACAGTGAACTTACTGTGGGTAGACCTAATTTAATCTTTTAAAACAAGTCTAGTAATTTGAAGCGACAGCATTTCTCCTGGTGGCCCAAAGAAGAAACCTGACATGTTGTGAAAGGGTCCAAGAGAGTACTATGTGGTAAGAAATTGTCAGGGGCCCCAGTAACTGAGATGGTCCCAGCAGACAGCCAACAAGAATTTGAGGACTTCAATCCTGCAACTGCATGAACTAAATTCTGCCAACAATAACAAACTGAGATCGCCAGGCCCGATTTCCTCATTCTGAGATCCTGAGCAGAGAACCCAGTTATGCTGTACCCAGATTCTTGCCTACAAAAATTGTGAGATCGTTAATGAGTATTGTTCTAAGGTGCTAGGTTTGTGGTAACTTGTTATGTAGTAATAAAAAAAATGAATATATTGAAAAACAAGCTTGAAAAGATGAGGGAATTTCAGCAGAGAGGTGGAAACTATAAAAGAGAGTGGATGAAAATAGCAGAGTACATATGTAGTAGTAGACACAAAGAATACCATTGATGAGTACATCAGTAGGCTAGACATGGGTGAGGAAAGAATCCTGTTGGCCCAACAAATATTAGCCAAATGGAAACACAAAGAGTTAAGAGTGAAAACCACATAGGGGAAGGTCCAAAGCTGTGGGAAAACCACAAGATCTAATATTCATATAATATAAATAAGACAAAAAGAAGAGAGATAAGAAGGCAGAAGAAATATTTGAAGAGATCATGGTCAATAATTTTCAAAAATAGTATAAAACAGCAAATCACAGATCCAAGAAGTTCAGAGAATCCAACACTATAAATACCACACACATACACACACACACACACACACAGACACACATACACTGATGAGGGTATGCCAAAGGGACACATAGACCAGCTGAAATATTGCCCAATGGACAAAAGTGAAACAATTTGAGCAACAAAATAAAGTAGTGTTAGGTTGTAACTCAAAGTACAAAATAAATATCCACTGATATAAATAAATTATTAAATACATGTTAATGGAAGAAAAGAGATAAATCTCTTGCATAGAAAAATTTCAAGCAGTTTAGGTAGATGCTCCATTGTCAAGGAGGAAGAGTATAATTTACACTTCTTAAGTGTGAGCTGTGCATAGTAGCTTTCTTTCAAAGAATATATTACTGTAAAGAAGCATACACTTTCCATACGACCCAGTATTTCTACTTCTTCATTATTTACCAAAGAAAAATGAAATTTTATAATTGCAAATACAACTATACACAAATGTTTAAAGCCATTGTATTTACAATAGCCAAAAACGACAAGCAGATTAAATGTCCCTCAACTGGTGAATTAGTAACCTTTGGCCTAGAGGGGCCTTCCTTACAGCTTTTTCCTATGGGGTCTCTTTATCCTAGTAATAGGGCTGAGGTGTCTCAGAATGAGTCAGCAAAAAAAAAAAAAAAAAAAAAAAAAAAACTGTGTTGCAATTCACAATTTGTTTTTTTAAAAGGGTTATATACCTCATTCTAATTTAGATAAATTAAGCATTTTAATATATTTTACTGAAACACTTACTCCACTTTCTATGCCAAACCATGGACAACAAATTATAGCTTAAAAGACTTTTCTTTATACAACTTCACAGAGCAGTGATTTAAAGTAGTGTGATTTGGTTTACAGTGATTGATTTTCATATTCTTTGTAGGTTGCTTCATAAATTTTGTGGTTAGAGACCAAGTTTTGAAACTTATTTCAATATTACATGCCATTTACATTGAAAATTGAAAATTCAGAGCTGTAGTTTGTTGTTATTACTTTTTCCCGTGGATTTTTGTTATGAGTCTACTTGGTGAATCTTTGTGCTTTGTACTCCCTTAATATCAGGTGACTACAATAGTCCGGCAGAGATCTGTGCTGAAAGGTTCTTTGCACTCATATTATTGGCTTGATTCAAAAACTATATCAAACCTTACCATGTTGACAAAATTGACCATTCCCCAAATTCGGTTCCTTAGTTTATTGTGAGGATGACTATTCCTGCGATACTGGAAATAAAAATATCATATTAATATTCATTAACAATAGGAGTTACATAAAAGCTCAACAAAATACTTCATTCATCGTCAGCTATTACAAAGAAAAAAAAATCATTGGTCTAATGAAGAAAGAGAACTCCTTTCATTCAGCTAAACACCAGACAACTTAAATAAGTTTGTGATATAAAATAACTAAATACAGTTCTCCTAAAGACATGCTTAGGTTTAGTATTACTTCAAGTTTTTCTTTCTTTGTTTCCTTTCCACATTACATTATACTACATTATATTAATTTATTAAAACAACTGATTAGTGTTCTTTAGAGTCCATTTTTTATCATATAGATGAAACAAACCTATTAAAGCTACAAAGCAATCAATATGTGGCAAAGAACAGCAACTTTATTAACCCTTCTGTGTCCTTGGTGTTCACAAAGTAAAGAATATGTAATAAAGAAAACCCCACTGGAGCCGGAGATATGCTGAACAGGGACAGGAAAGTGTAGCTACCCCTTCCCTCCAGGAAACAGCTATGAGGGCAACCAGACTTTCATGTCCCATCTATTCTGACTTTTGTTCTCTCCTTTTAACTGCATTCCCTTTTTGTACCATTGGGATCTTGTATCAATTATCAATTTAGACTTGATCAAATGTACTTAATAATAACATAAGGTGTACTGTAGGGATAAATGCAAACGGTCAACCTTCTTTCATAATAAAAATAAGAAATTAACTTGTCTTTCCTGAATCTTACAAGTATCTGCTTGTTACCATCCCATTGCTCTCCTGTTACGTTAAATATCAAAATACTGCTAAGATATAGCATTCTTCAATTTTCATCTCCCACCTACTCAACCTACTACACTCTGATTATAACTGCCACTATTCCATTGAAATTATTTTTAAAAACGCACAAATATTCTCTTAATTATCAAATAAATTGTGAATATATTTTCCTTTCTGGTCATCTTGTCCATATTTAATGTTGACCATTTTCAATTTCAATAAATTTCTTAACTTCTTGATTTCTATTACCCAGTACACTCCTGCTATTTTATTGTGTGTTCCCATTATCCTTTTAAATACTGGATGACAAATATGTTTCCCAACAGGATTTCCATTGATTGCTCGATAGATAAGAATTACCCAAAAGTCATTGCCTAAAATTCACTGTGGAGAGAGATTCTGAGGCTATTTTAGGGATCACAAAGATTAGCTACTTTATCAATCAGTGATTTTCAACCAGAGGAGAGGGAGGAGGAATGGTTAGGTATGAGCTTTGCACTTTTATTGCCAAATCTTTATTTAGTAGTTGGTGTTCCCCAGGATTCAGACATTTGTGTTCTGCTCTTCTTTTGCAACTTGCTAGCTGTCAGTGTATCATCCATATCCTCACTTAACTTCCCTGCTGAGAATTCCACACTATCTTCAAGATATGTAAACTTCTCAACATGTTTCCAAAGACTGCCTTTGGTTTCCTTATTTTATTTGATTGGAATGCTCACATTTTCTACCCTTCTCTTGCTTTCTTGCCCTTTTTATTGTTGTTGTTCCTCCAGACAAGGTCTTGCTCTATCATCCAGGCTGGAGTGCATTGGCGTGAACATGACTCATTGCAGCCTTGACCTCCTGGGCTCATTTGATCCTCCTGTCTCAGCCTCCCGTGTAGTTAGATTCACAGGTACACACCACCACACCCAGCTATTTTTTTTTTCTTTCTTTCTTTTTGTACTGATGGGGTCTCGCTCTGTTGCCCAGGCTGGTCTGAAACTCCTGGTCTCAAACAATCCTCCCACTTTGGCTTCCCAAAGTGCTGGGATTACAGGTGTGAGCCACCGCACCTGACCTCTGCTGCTCTTTTTATGTGGCTGTCATATATATCATTAATACTCAGAACCTAGCATACTGAACGCACATTAACTATTTGTCAAATGAAAATGGGTGATTTACTATAGGAACTTACGTAAATAAAGAAACCCTTAAATATTTTAAGACAGTAAATACACGTAAAGAGCTATACACGTAAAGCCCAGTTTAATGCAACTAAAATAACACCAAGCAACCCTTCTGCTAGTATCTGAGTAAAAATTTTAATAACCTATTCTTAGTCTTTGATAACACGTATATTATTATTAAGAGCATAGTGTCTCTTAGCACTCTTTTTAAAATTTCTCAGCAACATGATAGTGTAGGCCTATCTGTTTAGTGCTTAGAACTTACAATTTCAATTTAAAATTTTTTTCATAGGTTAACTACAGTTTCCTCTATTTTTAATGTGTAAAAATGTTATATCTTTTCAATTAAAATGAGTCTTACCTTTTTTTTCTTATTACATTGGCTGGGAATTTCAGTAAAAATGCTAAAAACATCTGGTGACAATGAGCATATGTACCTTATTCCCAATTTTGGAGGAAAACTGCAGCATTTTATTAATAAGTTTAATGTTTATACTAAACAGGAGTTTGGTAAATATACTTTATTTTCTTCAATTTTTTATATCCTAAGAGTTTTATTATGAATGAGTGTTGAATTATATGTGTGTATACATACACAAATACCTACTATATATATATATACACATATTTGAGATTATCAATTTAAAAATATCTATTCATGTCAAAGCAAAGCAATATTCACATCACTGGAGGAAACCATCACTCTCATGTAAACTGTTTATGGATATATCTTGGCTTGGGTTTGCAAATATTTCTTGGACATTTGAAGTTGCATTTATAAGTGAAATTAGCTTATAATTTTACTTTCTCATAAGATCACGTCTAGATTTGTTACCAATATTATCAGTTGTCATAGATTGTTATTGTAATGACTCAAGGAATCACTCTTACAGGTATCTGTATCTTTTTATAAGTTTCCTCCAACGTTGATTCTAGGCTTGGACATATGACTTACTTTGGGTGAGACATGTAAATGTGTACAAACAGAAGCTTGAAAGGCTCTTGCACCTTGGAGCCTCTCCTCTCTTTTGATGCTTTGATGCCCAGCTATGATGCAAGAAAGCACAACCAGCTAGGCTACTGGAGAGACATGGCCAGCTGAAACCCAATACCACGTCCCAGGCAAATGACCGCGGCCATCTTAGACTAGCCAGTCAGTGGAGTCAATAGATTATTGCAGCTGCATGAGTCATTGATGATCCACCAGGTTTTGATTAGTTTATGACACAGTGGTAGATAAATAATACAAAGATTAGAATAACCATATAAAATGTGGGATTTTTTCCTCTTTTCCCATTCTTTGGAATAGTTTGTAAAAGGTAAGGTTATTTATTACAACAAATTTTGGTAAAACTTGTCACCAAACTAGTCTAAGCCTGGTGTCTTTATTTGTTGATAGGTTGTGGCCTACTTATGTAATTTTTCAAATTTGTTGTAAATATTTTTGGGATTTCCTATTTATTGTTGAGTCAGCTTGATAACATTTAACTACATACTTCTGTTTATACATTTATTGGTACATAGTTCTTCATATATTTTTAATGATGTGTAACCTTAATTTTATTTATAATTATGTTTTATTTTCTAACTTTACATATATTTTTATATTTTTTTAATCGGCATTGTCAGAAGCTTGTCTATTTCATTAATGTTTTCAGAGAACTAGTACTTGGCTCTGTTGAACTACTCCACTGGACGTTTTTTTGTCTTTTGTTTCGCCTTGTGGTTTTATTGATTTTTCTCATTGTTAAATTACTTTCCTCTTTTTGTCTTCTTTGGATTTATACTGTTTTGTTTTCAAATCTCTCTAGTTGGACTCTTAGTCTCTTTATTTTCTTTCTTTTTTCTTAATAAAACTGTTTAAATTGACAAGTGTCTAAATACTGGTATGCTACCTGTATCGAGTAAATTTTACTTTAGTGTTTTTTTGTTTTTGGTCAGTTATAAATAGTCCATAATTTCAGATTTAATTTTTTAGACAATTAATATTTGGAAATATATTTTGCTTTAAGTTTCCCAACTAATTGTCTTTTAATGGTCTAATTAAACAATTTTTGTTATAACTTCTAATTTGGTTGTGGCAAAAAAGAAAAGTGATCTTATGATATCTCTTTGTTATTTCTATTTATTTTCTTTGTGGCCAGATACCCTGTTAATTTTTTTCAAATATGTTATTTGTACATGAAAAATATACATATTCTTTTTTAAAAAAATGCAAGGTAGTGTATCAATTGGTTAGATCCAACTTACATTTATGTAGTTCAAATCTTATCAATTTTTGTTGAAGCTATTCCTCTTGACTTAAAATTTTCTGATAGAGAAGAGCTAAAAAATACCCTGCTTTCTCTGGCAAACCTGTTACATTTTTGTTATCTTTTTATACTTTGTTGTTAGGTGTTTTCATATTTTATGTCCTTCTGGTACTCTTTTTCTAATTAATTTTCCAATTTATCTCAAATAACGTTTTAAATCATAAATTATCCTTTACATACTATTAAAATAATAAGATATCTTTTTTGGGGGAAAGATCTACTTTATCTTATTATTTAATGAGATTTTTCAAGTTTCTGAGAAGTTTAGCTATATTTCTTATAAATGTCATAATATCCTTTTTTTTTATATACAGTTTGAGACTTTCTAACTTCTTTTTTTGTTGTTGTTTTGTTTTGTATTTTGGGAGATGGAGGGAGTCTCGCTCTGTCACCCAGGCTAGAGTGCAGTGGCATGATCTCAGCTCACTGCAACCTCCACCTCCCAGATTCAAGCAATTCTCCTGCCTCAACCTCCTGAGAACCTGGGATTACAGGCGCGTGCCACCTCGCCCAGCTAATTTTCATATTTTTAGTAGAGACGGGGTTTCACTGTGTTGGTCAGGCTGGTCTTGAACTCCTGACCTCAGATGATCCACCCGCCTTGGCCTCCCAAAGTGCTGGGATTACAGGCATGAGCCACCATGCCTGGTCAAGACTTTCTAACCTCTAACAGGCAGATGTAATTGTTACATTTACTCTAATTTCTGACACATTTGGAATTACTTTCACATATTATTTTATTTTTGTATTTACAATTCTATATGTATGTATGTGTATATGTAATATAGTCATACATTGCTTAACAATGGGAATATATTCTGAGAAATACATTCTTAGGTGATTTCATCATTGTGCAAACATCATAAAGCATACTTACACAAACCTAGATGTTATAAACTACTACACATGTATACCATATGGTATAGCCTACTGCTCCTAGGCTACAAACCTATAGAGCAGGTTACTATACTGAATATTGTAGGCAATTGTAACATAATGCTTTTTGTATATGTAAACTTAGAAAAAGTACCAAAAAATGTTATAAATGACAAAAAATAAAAAATAAAAAACTGGTATGCCTCCTGGGGAACTAATTATGAATGGAGCTTACAGGACTGAAGGTTTCTCTGAGTGAATCAATGAATGAATCAGTGAGTGAATATAAAGGCCTAGGACATTACTGTACCTCACGGTGAACTTTATAAACACTGTACACTTGGCTCCACTATATGTATACAAGTATAATTTTATTTCTTTAATAAGAAATTAAGCTTGGCCTACTGTAACTTTTTTACTTTATAAACTAAAAATTTTTGAACTTTTGACTTTTTAGACAACAGTTTAAAATACAAACACATTGTACAGCTGTACAAAAATATTTTTTCTTATATCTATATTCTGTAATCTTTTTTCTAATTTTTATTTTTTACTTTTTAAATTTTTGTTAAAAACTAAGACAAAAACCACACATATTAGCCTAAACCTACACAGAATCAGGATCGCCAATATCATTGTCTTCCACCTCCGTAACTTGTCCCCCTGGAAGGTCTTTAGGGGCAATTACATACATATAGCTGCCATCTCCTATGATAACAATGCCTTCTCCTGGAATACCTCCTGAAGGACCCACCTGAGTCTCTTTTACAGTTA
Source organism: Chlorocebus sabaeus (assembly GCF_047675955.1). Taxonomy (NCBI): domain Eukaryota; kingdom Metazoa; phylum Chordata; class Mammalia; order Primates; family Cercopithecidae; genus Chlorocebus; species Chlorocebus sabaeus. The sequence continues at coordinate 24,040,911 of NC_132911.1, read as the reverse complement.
ACTTTTAAAATATATCAATAAGAATACCCTATAAAATAACAATAAAAAATACAATATAGTGAATACATAAACCAGCAACATAGTTGTTTATTATTATCAAGTATTGTGTACTATACATAATTGTATGTGCTGTACTTTCATATAACTGGCAATGTGGTAGGTTTATTTACACCAGCATCACCACAGACACATGAGTGAAACATTGTGCTATAATTTTATGATGGCTACGATGTCACTAGTGTAGGAATTTTTCATTATCATCCAATGGGACCACTTTCATATATGTGGTCTGTTGACCAAAACATTGTTATGCAGTGCATGACTGTTGGCATATGTGTGCATGTGTGTATTTTCTTTGAGGCTTTCTGTTGGATTGGTCTTTTTTTTTTTTTTTTAATGTTCAAATCCATCTATCCCCCTCTACTCTTTTGGGATATTTACATTCTAACTGCTAGGTTAATAGTGATTACAATTAAAATTTTAACACCCATAGTTTACTTACCAAGTGTAAAATTGTTACTACCTTTACATTCCTAATCTAAAATTCCATAGAACATTTTAAGTATGATTTCTTTCTCCCAACCTGTTATCCTTGCCTGATATTTTAGTACTCAATTTAAATTTTACAGCATTTTGCATTAGCTGTTTGAATGTATTGTTCTAGAAACTATGTCTTCTGTTGTTTAAAAGGTATGCTCTGTTTGTGATTTACTTATAGTCAATCTATCTGTTTCTTATAGTTGATTTTAAAAGATTTTTTCTTTGTCTTTGATATTCAGAAATTTTTCTACAATATTATCTGATTTGTTTATTCCTTTCCTTCTGGAAAATTCTCAAGAATTGCCTCTCATTTGTCATCTGTCATCCAGTCGTTCCCACTCACTCTTTATAAACTTCATATTCTGAATTAATGTCTCTTATGTTCTCTTTTACAGTTTCCAACTTTTTATTTCTCTGGAGAAATGGTTGTTTCTCTAACTCCTCCATTCTCCAATTCACTAATTATTTCTTCACATGCATCTAATCTTCTGTTTAATTTTTCCAAGGGTATATACTTTTTCCTTTCATAAATGTTAAAACAGGTAGTTTTTCAAGTATGCCTGCCTTGTTTTCCAGTCTTTTCTAGTTATTTTAACATCATTTTTATTAATCTTTACATCTTTAATAAGTTAAAACATATAATTTAATGTTACAGCATAGTCTGAAATATCGTTGGATGATTTACAGATCCTGGAGAGCTTATTTTCCTTTTGTTTAAGTTGGTTGGCTTCCTTATGTAGTTCGTTCTATCTTAGATTATTAAAGAGTCATTTTAGGGCATTTTTGACTTGACCTCCAGCAGTTTAGCAGGTGTCTAATAAGTTTTTATATTAAAAAGTTTGCTTGGCAATGCTGCATCTGAAGAAATATATAATATCATGTCCCACATCTGTGCATAACACAAACAGGAGATTTGTTTTCCCATGTGAAACATTTTACCTGCTCATGGCTACAGGCAGACAGAAAATTTGCTTTATTTCTTGCAGTTTCTGTGGAGCGTTTCTAGTTCCCTTTTCTGAGACGGGCAGGCCTTTATGACTCTGAGAATGATGCAGAGGTCTCATTTCCAAATTTCAGTATTTTGCTTCTCAGGGGTTTAATTTCTTAATTGCCTCTTTTTGCATTCTATATATCGGGATCACCAAGCCTTTAAATTTTACTTACTGTTCTGATAGAGATTTTCTTCTTCATTTTTAGTACTTGTAGATTTTCCACTTTTTCTTTTGAGCTTAACAATAGGTTGCTAAAATGTTTTCAATTTTTTGTATGTTGTTCAGCATTTCCACACATTCTTAATGGAGACAGGTGTTCTATTTTGGGTCAGTCTGCTGTTGTGGCAAAGGACCCCATAGTCTCTTATGTACATCTGCTTTGGAAAACTAAAAATAGGACTTTGAGCCTAGAATGGAACTCTGATTAGAACACCTTTTTTCTCTATGCTAGAATCATAACTACAAGTTCTACAAGAAAGAATAAAGAGAGATATGTTCAGCTGAAAACTTACCACAGTATCATCAGCAACAATGAACAATTCAATGTACTTTTCATTATGGATAGCCTGTAAATTTAGGGAAAATCCAGTTGAAGTATATTTAACACTTTTTATCTTAACCCTTTAAGTTGAAAAAAAAAACTAATATTTTCAAGATAAGAAATGTTAATATTATGGATACAAAATAGGGAGGCACATGAATATGTAAAAATTATACAAATTTATCTAAATGAGATCTACTATATGATTAAACATGGGGTCCTATATATCGGATTGTAGTATTTCCTATTTGTTCTTTTTATCTTTTCTTTTTTTAAAAAAAAAAATTATTTTATTTTTAAATTTCCAGGCTACATGTACAGGATGTGTGGGTTTGTTACACAGGTAAATGTGCGCCATCGTGGTTTGCAGCACCTATCAACCCATCACTTGGTATTAAGTCCAGCATGGATTAGCTCTTTTTCCTAATGCTTTGTTTAGGCTTTCAGGTCAAATAAGAGTTGTAAAGAATCATAAACTCATACTTTAAATTTTTGTTTTGTTTTCTTCATTTACTGAGTCAATGCTTCATTAGTAAGCTCATGTGAAAAACATCCATCTGTACCTGACAGTTAAAACATAGGATGAAGTAATAGGACCGACTGCATTTCTTGTACTCCTTCCCCTGCCTCCCAACTTTCTAATTTTCAGTAGTCTCAATTCCAAGGAAACATGTATAAATTTTGCTAATTATAGATCTTTCATTTTTATATATTTATTTATTTTTCTTTTGAGAAAGGGTCTCACTCTGTCACCCAGACTAGAGTGCAGTGGCAAGATCTTAGCTCACCGCAGCCTCCACCTCCTGAGTTCAAGCCATTCTTCTGCCTCAGCCTCCCAAGTAACTGGGATTATAGGCACACGCCACTACTGCCCGGCCAATTTTTTGTATTTTTAGTAGACACGGGTTTCACCATGTTGGCCAGGCTGGTCTCAAACTCTGACCTCAAATGATCCACCTGCCCTCAGCCTCCCAAGGTGTTGTGATTATAGGCATGAAGCATGAGCCACCATGCCTGGCTGATCTTTTATGTCTATAAAACACCAATACTAGGAGATTCTTCTAAGTGTTCAGTTTTCAGTATGCATGCACCGAGGTATGTACACATTCTCTGAGGACAAACCAGAGGTAAATTGTTCAAAGATTTGGCTAAATCATTTTTCTGTGGACTAAGTAATCGTTTATTTGTTGTTTTATTCAATCAAGAAACATCCATTAGGCATATAGTGTGTTTCAGACACTATATGAATCAAGGACATATGAAAAAGAAAAACAACAATGTAGTTTACAGGCTAACATCCACTGGGAATTTAAGGAGATATAGATTAGTTGTGTAGAAAAACCTAAAGCTCCAAGGACTATGTTTATACAACCATCCCACCGAAAACTGAACTTGTTTTATCCTTAATTGTCCTTAACCATTAAAATATTTGGTTGATAAAAAGGGCTGAACATAGCTTGCCATCAATAATTCTGCAAAAAATGTCAGGGAAGACAAGGAAAGATAATATCTCTAGATTATGTTTTAGGACATTGAAAATTCCATTATTTCCAACTACTCATAGCCCCAGTGCTATCAATCTATACGTAGGATTGTAGAATCATCCTTTGTTGAAACTTATGAAACAAACAGATTTACTCTATGCAAATAAACTTTTTACATAGATAACTGAAACAAAAGTTTTCAAATTTCAAATATCAGATAAAGTGCCAGACTCAAAGTAACACATACATTTCACTAGCTAGACTCATGCTTTCTCCCTAGACATCATCAAGAAAATAAAAGGTGTTTCATTTGGGGTAAAGATGACTTAATAATACTCACTTTCATTTTGGGATCTCCTTCAGATTCAGTATCACCTGGAACAGTTTTTCTGGTAAAATTAAGCTCTGTACAGGAATAATTGGCAACATACGGTACCCTCGGGTTATATTTGAATACCAAATGTTCTCCCTCATCTGAGTATTTCACTGGTTCAATGAGGTATCTTTGGTCATTTACTCTGAAGAATCCCCTGTAGAAATTGGGAACACAATGTATATTCAAGGTCTATAGTTACTCTATTTCATTGCACTGACTTTGTCTTTTCAAGAAAGAGAAACTACAAAGTCAGCGCCTCATGAACATGTAGGAGGGTGCTTTCAGTGGTAAGGAAATGTGATGATACGTAGCCTTTGACTGAATCAATACTTTTTTCTAAGAGTCAACTTACTAGATTTTCAGAAGTTGCACAGCCTAATACCTGCTTTGAGTACAGGTAGGGTAGCAAGTCCCACTGGTGGTTGTGGACCGCTGTCAAGTCTTATGACTTATTGCAAAAATTATGTGAGTTTCTATGTCTATCACGACGTGGAATATATTTAAAAGTAAATATATGAAAGTAAAAATACTAATATGTGGTAATTGTGTCATTAAAGGGGTTCTCATTCTTGAAAATACTAAGAACTAGTCAAGTAAATTTCCCATAATTAAAGACAAAACTTCCTCGTTCTTCTACTCTTTACCTCTCCACATCATGCTTCTTTGTCCATGAGCCTATGATCTATAGAGAACTATAGGCCTTACTTCTGAATTTTTACTTTCAAGAGGCTGCAAACACAGCTTGATTTAGTAAAAACTAAATGAGTCAAGCCTCATGGCATAATGGGAATTCACAAAACTAGTATTCAAAAGTCCTGGGTTTTGGACTCAATTTTACCACTAGCAAATGAAATATTCAGGAGAAAGTTTCTAATTTCAGTCAGTATCCTGATCAATAAAATGAGAGGCCAGACTAAATGATTTTCAGTAATCTTCCAAATATGAATCCCTTATTCATATACTGCAAAGCATGTCTCATTCAGGACTATGCATTAGACATCTGTTTGTCAAAACTTAAATCATAGGGTAGAGCTGAAACTGCTAAAAGTGCACAGCAACTTTTTTCTTATTCATTTTTCTATATACGAGGAGTGATAAAAGAAAATCAACAAAGTTAACTTCTTTGAAAATCCATAGGAAAACTCATAAAGGAAAACAAAAGATATTCTGCCTTACCTTAGACCATTACACGTACTGATACTGGCAGCTGAATCATATTCATGTACTATGGATCCTTGGTAAAAACAGTGATCCTAAAATAGAAGAAGACTCTATTACTATATATATAAATATTGATATTATATAGATATTAATATCTAAATATTTTCTGTTCGGAATGTATCAATATTTTATTTTGACAAATTACACTGATATTTGTTCATGCGTTCATTCATTAAATTCTTTCATTTGGAAATATTTGAGCCTGCTTCAGAGGCCTTTTACCTTAATTATGTGATTATTTTGTGTAAAGCAAAGTATAGATTCTTCCTCTACAAATCTTATAGTGTATTAATGATGACAGTAGTTTTAGAATTGTGACCATTTTCCTTAGAAATATAACTTCTTAATCCACCCTATAATTTTTATCAAACTAACCCTTCTGTGATAATACTATAATTTTTCCCAGTTGCCCATGAAATCAAGACAAATGCTTGATGATCATGAAAACTAGGTCTCCCTCTCCAACCAGTTCCCCTAACGCCTTTCTCTCTGGCCTGTTTCAATCAAGTTGGTGTCTTTTTTACTCCTTCCTTGATGCTCTGCCCGTGGTAGTCCAATCAGATAATCATTTTTCCCATCATTTCCATGTGTTCAAATCCTACCTATGGATGACACTTTCTATGGTCTTCCAGTGACCTCACACTCTCACAAATAACCCACCCCCTGCATCAAAGAATGTTACCCAGTTTTCCTCTTGTCCTATTTTGAAGATTGCATAAAGACTTAGCTCTCATAGAAGTTGGAAGTTGCAGCCAGGTACAGTGGCTCATGCCTGTAATTCCAGCACTTTGGGATGTCAAGGCGGGCGGATCCCGAGGCCAAGAGATCAAGACCATCCTAGCCAACATGGTGAAACCCCGCCTCTACTGAAAATACAAAAATTAGTCTGGCGTGGTGGCATGTGCCTGCAGTCCCAGCTACTCGGGAGGCTGAGGCAGGAGAATTGCTTGAACCCGGGAGATGAAGGTTGCAGTAAGTTAAGATTGTGCCACTGCACTCCAGCCTGGCCAAAGAGTGAGACTCCATCTCAAAAAAAAAAAAAAAAAGTGACGTTCCATCTCAAAAAAAGAAAAAACAGTTGACTGTTGCTTTAAATAGAGGAAATACTTTTTTAAATGTATAGTTTTGGTAAAAGTAATGTTCTTGGAAGGTTACAGAGAACCTGCTTTGCAAAAAAGCAATGGGGGTATAAAAATAAAATCTATATCTAGATTTTATTAAAATTAATGGAATTATATTAATAATAAATGAACAAAAAGTCATTTGAGGATTGAAGAAAAGACCTTAATATTGGTGCATCAGAAAAACTGGGTAAAGGGGTGAGAATCACAAAAGGATCAATGAATGGAGATTTTAAACTTGTTTCATAGCTTCAGATTTTATTCTTGTAGCTTGATCACAGCCTCATAAGGTGCCTTATATTTTTGGTGTCCTGCTTTACCCTCTCCCAGACTTAACACCATATTGAGTGTATAGAAATCAGTTTAGGAAAAGAAAAGATATATTAGCAGTCAATGATTTGCTTGTTACACAGTAAGAGGTTAGGGTCCACACAACCGTATTTTTATACTATAATTTTTCGGTGAGAGTAATCAATTCAGAACTTATTTCTGATGTAGTACTTTCTGGAGCAGCTTGTACAGATAGAACAGGGTTTCAAAATCACATCGGGAGATACTACTTTTAGAGAAGAGACACAGGAAAGTTCCATAAGATACCATGATCTGAAGATGCCTGGTGAACGCTTCTCCTTTCATGGAGTAGAATGTTTCACTGTAATTGGAGCCTAGGAACTCCCTGAAAAAGAGGGCAGACAGGTGGTGAGACTTGTTCATTCTAAAAATCTGACAGATACAACCAATAATGTGATGGAGAAGTGTCCAGTTTGCTTCCACATCTCAGCAAGATCCTCTTCTGCTAAAAATAGTAAAGCAAAATCAAGCCTACTCATATGAAAAGCCTTTCTAACTAAATATCATGGTTCATAAAGACTGTAGAAAAACTAGAAAATAGATTCTGGCAGTTTTAGCAAAGCAGTATTTTTTAAAAAGCTTGGCGAAAATGTTATCTAAGTAAAACCCTGAGACCAAAATTAATGCAAAATACATACATTAATATATGTGATGAAAATGTCTTGTATTCATCACATCATAAGATATATGTGGTGAATATGTCTTAATATATAGTAAGCTAACAGCTACATATTTAGGTAAATGCAATATGTATTAATTATAACAAATTTACACTAGCCATGCTGTATTTGGAACTGAGCCCAATCTCTCTCCCCCATGGCAAGACCTTACCGTTGCAGTTGTCTCTGTATCTATAGTGATGGGCCTGAATAAAGCCTGCCTTATGGTGCTTTAACAACTGTCACTGAATAATTTTTTCTTTAACATCTTTTTGGACTATCCATGGCCACTTCTTGATCCCAATTTGAACATAAGAAACGTGTAGAAGTTCTTCTAAACTCAGTGCAAAACATACTTCCTGACACCATCAAGCAGATTTTCAGATCCCTTCCTAAGGTGTATTTCACACTTCCATAGATGTTTATTTTCACGTTTGCCACATTTTTATTATGTATTTTAGAGGTCACCAAACCTTTTCTGTACAGGTGAAGATAATAAGCATTTGAAGCGGCCGGGTGTGGTGGCTCACGCCTGTAATCCCAGCACTTTGGGAGGCTGAGGTGGGTGGATCATGAGGTCAGGAGATTGAGACCATCCTGGCCAACATGGTGACATCCGGTCTCTACTACAAATACAAAAATTATCTGGGTGTGGTGCATGCCTTTAACACCAGCTACTGGGGAGGCTGAGGCAGGAGAATCAATCACTTGAACCAGGGAGTCGAGGTTGCAGTTGAGCCGAGATCGCACCACTGCATTCCAGCCTGGCAACCGAGTGAGACTCCGTCTCAAAATAAATAAATAAATAAAAATAAAATAAAAATAATAAAGATTTTTAAAAATACACATTCAAGGCTATATGGGCCACATACATGGCTGCTATTACATGTTCTTTGTCTGATTTTATTTTTTGTTATTATTGCTGTTGTTTATACTCCAGATATTCCAAATTTAAGCATTACTCTTAGATTAAGGGGTATACATACATAGAAAACATGTCCAATTTGTTGTGCCAATTATCATTTGTTCACCCCTGGTATATTTCATGTCAGTCTTCAAGGTTACCTATGAATTACCTTGGGAAAGGGACTTTTTCATTTTTATTTATTTGTGTCTCCTGGTTTCTAAGGTAGTATTTGGAATACTAGGAGTGGTCAAAAAAATTCTGAACTAATGTTTAAAATGAACTAAATATAGCATTTCCCTACTGCTATGGCTGAATAAGCTACTATCAGACAGACATTCTGTATATAGTTATTTAGTTCTGGATAATGTATAAAAAGAAAGTACCTAAAGGGTCTAGGTACGGAGCAAAAACAACATCTTCCAGGAAAGGGAAGGAGGCACAGGGAAGAAGGCACAGCATGAGATGAAGTTTCCAGTTTTACAGCATTTAGCCTGAGGTCAGGCTGAAGTCTGCCTTATAGAGGATGGATAAAACTCTGCTAGAAATCCACAGTTGTTCTGATTTGAAAAGCCATATAACAGAGTTTAAAGTAATGACAGTAACAGGAATGTACACAGTAATCATGGGGAAAAAATGAGAGAGTGGGGAGAATCCTCAGTTCTGTAAACAAACTCAGTTTGAAATTCAGAAATTTCCCTGAACTATGACCTGTGAGGGATAGACTAAAAGTAGCCATGCTAAGAATAAAACAACTAAGCTAAAATTTGAGCTGCCACCGAGAAGACAGAATTTGCAGTTTAAGCCCAACAAAGTTAATCTCCAAATACAATGAAAATATGAGAACTCTTCAGCAGAACATAATAGAATTCAGAGTCTGTTTCACATAATATTCAAATTGTTCAGTTCATCATCCAAATTTACACAATGAAGAAACATAAAACATTGAACTATTGTCAAGAGAAAAGATGATCAGCAGAGACTTATCTCAGGTTAATCTAAAACTTGAAATTATAGATAAGACTTTTAAAGCAGCTACTGTAACTATGCTCAGCAAAATAAGAGAAAGTTATTTGCAAAGCATGCAAAAACTGTGGCAGATAAATAGAAGTTATATTTTTAAAAAACAAATTGAAAATGTTATAACTAAAACCTACCTAGATAAAAGTTTTACTTGATATCCTTAAAATGAGAACAAAACTGATAAAAGAAAGAGCTGACAGACTCAATGAGAGTTCAATAGAAATTATGTAATCTGAAAAAGAGACAGAAAAGAAGTAGAGCTTCAGAGTCAAGTAGATTATATCAAAGGACTAACATACTGATAAGTGGAGTGCTAGAAAGTGGAGAAAGGGTGCAATAGAAAAAAAATGGAAAAGTAGTAGCAAAAAAATGAACCCAATTTGGAGAAAGACATGAATTGTAATTTCAAGATGTTCAGCAAACATCAAGCAGCATTTATATGAAGAAAGTCACTCCTTTGCACATCACTGTCAGATTGCAGCATATCAGAAATAAAGACAAAATCTTGAAACCAGCAAGAGAAAGACAACACGTCTTTCTGGCGAAATTTATACAACTGGGGAACAGAAATTTATACGACTATTAACATTGTATTAGAGACCATGTGAGCCAGAAGAGAGGAGAACATCATCAGTCATCATCTTTTCTTAAAAAATACAGAAAATGGACCAGGTGCAGTGGCTCACCCCTGTAATCCCAGCACTTTGGGAAGCCGAGGTGGGTGGATCATGAGTCAGGAGATCAAGACCATCCTGGCTAACATGGTGAAACCCCGTCTCCACTAAAAATACAAACAATTAGTTGGCGTGGTGGCAGGTGCCTGTAGTCCCAGCTACTCAGGAGGCTGAGGCAGGAGAATGGCCTGAACCTGGGAGATGGAGCTTGCAGTGAGCCAAGATCACACCACTGCACTCCAGCCTGGGTGACAGAGCAAGACTCTGTCGTAAAAAAAAAAAAAAAAAAGAAAATTGGTGAACCCAAAATTTACATGCAGCAAAATGCAGCAAAAACAGCCTTCAAGAAGGAAGACAAAATAGACGTGCAGATAAAAGAAAACTGAAGTAAATTTTTGCCACAGATCTATACTACAAAAATTGGTGAAAGTTCTTTAGTTTGAATGAAATTGTAACACATGAAAAACTGAACCTCTAACAAAAGGGAGAGATAAGAAATGATAAATAAATGAATAAACTAAAACATATTTTCACATAAGATACATATAAATGTTTAAAGTCAAAATTATAGTTATGCATCATGGGATTAATAATCTATATAAATATATGTATATGGCAACTTTGCACAAATAAGTAGTATCTGTAAGTGAACTTATTGCAATGTTTTTACATTTTACATACAATGACATGGTATTAACTATAAATAATAACGTAATTAATTGTAAATATATGCTGCAATTTCTAAAATGAAAATTTAATGTAGAGAGTCATTGTTACAAATTTAACAGATTAATAAGAAGCCAGTAGGGAAAGTGAAAAACAAAGTAAGCCAAAGATCAAAGGAAAAAGGATAGTAACAGAGGAGATAAACAGAAATGAAATAATTCCAACCATACGAATCATAACATTTAATGTAATGTTAATAGGAATGGTAACATTAACATTAAATGTTAACCTACTAAAAAAGAATAGGCCGGGTGTGATGGCTCACAAATGTAATCCCAGCACTTTGGGAGGCCGAGGTGGGCGGATCATGAGGTCAGGAGATGGAGACCATCCTGGCTAACACAGTGAAACCCCATCTGTACTGAAAATACAAAAAAAAAAAAAAAAAAAAAAAAAACATTAGCCGGGCATGGTTGCACATGCCTGTAGTCCCAGCTACTCAGGAGGCTGAGGCAGGAGAATTGCTTGAAACTGGGAGGCAGAGGTTCCCTCTGGGAACCGAGTGCAGTGAGCCGAGATTGCGCCACTACACTCCAGCCAGGGCGACAGAGCGAGACTCTGTCCAAAAAAAAACCCCCAAAAAACAAACAAAAACAAGCAAACAAACAAACAAAAAGAATAACATTAACATTCAATGTTAATGTTAACATTCCATTGAAAATCAGAGATTATTAGAATGCATTAAAAATCAGGACCAAACTAATTTCCATCTTACAAAAGACACATTTTAAATGTAAAGACACAGATATGTTGAAAGGAAATGAATAAAAGAATTGTATCTTATTTATATAATAAACATAAGAAGGCTGGAATAGCTGTGTTAATATCAGATAATAAACTGCAAAATACACAAATGATTGGCCCAAAGATATGTTTTTTAAAAATCAAACAAATCCAAACATTGGCAATTAAACATACTCTAAAATGATTCACGACTCAAAGAAGAAATCCCAGAATAAAGAAGAAGATATTTTGAAATGAATGATAATAAAAAAAAATCAAGACTTTTGAGATGTATCTAAATGAAGACTTGAGAGAAATGCTATGACTTCAATATTTTAAATACTTAGAAAATATTAAACATTTCTATAACCAGAGAAAAATAAACACCCAGTAAGAAGAAAAAATAAAATAATACAAATGATAAAGGAGATCAGTGAAATAAATAGACAACCAATTACAATTATTCACAAAGCTAAAGAAAAGATCAGGCCAGGCATGATGGCTCACTCTCATAATCCTGGCACTTTGGGAGGCCAAGGCAAGAGAATTGCTTGAGCCCTGGAGTTTGAGACCAGCCTGGGCAATATGGTGAAAACCCATGTTTACATAAAGGGTTTTAAAAAACAAACCAGGCATGGTGGCACATGCCTATAGTCTCAGCTACTCAGGAGGATGAGGTGGGAGGATGCCTAGAGACTGGGAGGTTGAGGCTGCAATAGCCATGATTGCACCACTGCACTCCAGCCTGGGAAACACAGTAGGACTCTGTCTCAAAAACAAAAAATAAAAATAAAAATAACTAACTAAATAAAAGGTCGACAATTGATAGTCCCTTTTAGATTGGTAATATAAGAAGAAAAACCCAAATTACCAATGTTAGAAATTTAAAAAAGAGTTATCACTCAATAAATTATTACTTTTTAAAATAATTATAACATTATAAAACACTTTATGCCAAATATGGGGGAACTTAACTGAAATAGACATTTTTCTTGAAAACTGTAATTTAAAACTGATACATAATAGAATAGAAACTTTGAATAACCCCTTATCCATACATTTGAATTTGTTATAAAACCTCTTTCCTACACATACACAAAAATATGCTCAAGGCACATGTAGTTTCACTTATAAATTCTATCAAACGCTTTGAAAATAAATAACATCTTTTAGAAAATATAGGAGAAAATATTTCCCAACTCAGGATCCCAACATAATCTATTATCAAAATTTGATAAATCTATCATAAAAACTAAAATTTTAGTTTTTTTGGGAATAGCCATCAGTAACATAATTTCAAAAACCCTTAAGATATTGACAAATTAAATACAGTAATTTATTGTAAAATAATATATGATGTATAATGATCAAAAATGAATGTACACTGCCATATGGACATTTCAATGGATTCAGACAGAATACTTGCAGCAAACTTTTCAAGGAACTTTCTTAATCTGATAAATAAATGGCAAATCTACAGGTACTGTCATATTAATCACTTAATACTGAATACTTTCCCTTTAAGATCAGGAAAAGTGTAAGGTTGCCCTCACTCCTTCTAGTAAAATTGTAATGAAGGTCCTAGCCATTGTCATAAAATATAGAAATAAAATAAATAATAATCAGAGAGGAAGATAAAACTATCAGTATTTTCAGATGACAAGATGGTAAATTTCCTAGAAGATTTCTAAGTACTCTATAAAACAATCAATAAATTCATTTACTAATGCTTCTCAAATCCAAAGCCTAAATAAAATAATCCATTTTGCTTTTATATTATAGACACAAATCATAGAAAAATGAAATAGTAAAAAAAAATTCGGCTTATATAACCACCACAACTAGTAAATATATGGAAATAAATTTAACAAGACGGGTGAGAGCTCCACATTGTAAACTTTAAAACATGTTGATCAACATTAAAGAAGACAAGTTATAAGGTGAATACTCAACACTATGGAGATGTTAGTTCTCTCCAAACTTATCTATAGATTCAATAAGTTAAAATGAAATTCAATAAAATTCCAGCAGGCCTTTTAATAGAAATTGCCAAGGTGATTCTAAATTTTGTGGGAAATGCAAAGGACCTAGAATAAATAAACAATTCTGATTAGAAGAGTTACACATTGTGCCTTTAAGGTATACTAAAAAAACTGCAGTAATCAAGGTAGTTTGGCCATGACTTACAGACTGTACATAGATCAATAAGATAAAATAGAGAGCCGATAAACAGTCATTTGATTTTGGCCAAAGGTGCCAAAGTAATCCAATAGCACCAGAAAGATAATTCATCAAAATGGACTGGAATAATTGGCTGTAAATATGGAAAAACAAGAATATTGACTTCTCCAGCAAATCACACCCACACATACACACACGCACACTCACATGTATATGCACATACACAAATTTAAGGTCATAGCAGACCAAAACTAAAAGCCAAAATTATGAAGAGCTTAGAAGCAAACATACAATATCTTTGTGATTTGCAGTTAGGCAATGTTTCTTAGGTCCTAGAAAGTGATGACCGTAAAGAGAGAAATTGATAAATTGAAATTTATTTAAAATTATAAATTTTTACTTGTTAAAAGGCATAATTTTAAAAAAATGAATTAAAAGGTCACAGACAGGAACAAAATATAACAAGAACTATATTTGACTAAGGACTGGTCTCCAAATTATATGGTGGCTCATGCCTGTAATCCTATCACTATGGGAGGCCAAGGCGGGTGAATTGCCTGAGCTCAGGAGTTCAAGACCAGACTGGCCAACACGGTGAAACCCCATCTCTACTAAAATACAAAAAATTTGCCAGACATTGTGGTGGATGCCTGTTGTCCCAGCTACTGGGGAGGCTGAGGTATGAGAATCACTTGAGTCCAGGAGGCAGAGGTTGCACTGAGCCAAGATCACGCCACTCTACTCTAGCCTGGATGACAGCAAGAAAAAAAAAATCTCCTCGAACTCAATAATAGCAGTACAAATAACCCAATAAAAAAGGATAAATATTTAAAGGTAAAAAATATATAAAAATGATAAAATAAGCACATACATGAGTTTTCAACAGGAAACAGAACATTTAATAAAAATTAAATATTACAACGAACCAACCACTATAGCTAAAATTTTTTTAAGTGACAATATAAAATGATGAAGAATACATACAGCAACTCGTATTCTCATACGTTGCTGGTAGTTACTAAAATTTTACAAACACCTTGGAAAAGAATCTGTCAGATTTCTATGAAACTAAACATATACATATCCTGTGACTCAGGAGTATCACTCCTTGGTGTTCACCAAAGAGAAATGAAGACATATGTTTGTAAAAAGGCTGTGCATGAATGCTCATAGAAGCTTTACTCATGATAGCCAAACACTGAAAACAGCCCACATGTCTATCAATAGGAGAATGGATGAACGAATTGCATTATGTTTATTCAACAGAATACTACCAGAAAATAAAGCAAACTTCTGATAAATGCAGCAACAGGAATGAATCTCAGTATCAGTATGCTAAAATTTAAAAGTCTTACACAAAAGAGTACATGTAGTATGATTCTCGTTTTAAAACTTTCCTGAAAGGACAAAAGTAATCCATGGTGAAAAAAACTTCCAAGGACAAGTTTTGAGAGGAGGTGGCTAAGAAGAAGCATGAAGAACTTTTCTGAGTGATAGTTCTGTATTTTTATAGGAGTTTTATAGGTATGGGCATTTGCCAGAACTCAATGGATGGACCCAGCAATTCCACTTCTGGGTGTTTATGTAAAAGATTTGGAATCACTATGTGGAAAAGATGTCTCCTCCCCATGTTCATTGCAACACTATTCACAATAGCCAAATTATGGAATCAACCTAGGCATCCATCAGCAGATGAATAAAGAGAATATGGTAAAGATACACAATGGAATGATGTTCAGCCTTAAAATAGAAGAAAATCCTGTCATTTATGACAACATGTATGGAATTGGAGAATATTATGCCAAATGAAAAAAGCCAGGCAAAGGAAGACAAATACTGCATAATCTCATTGATATGCGGAACCTAGAAAAATTGAACTCATAGAAGCAGAGAGTAAAATGGTGGCTACTAGTGACTGGAGCTGTAGGAAAAAGGGGGAGATGATGGTCAAAGGGTACAAAGCCCAAGTTACATGGGATGAATAAGTTAGTTTGTGTTTTATTGAGATCCATTGCATAGCACGGTGAGTTTGCTTAATAATAGTGTGTTTTACGATACAAAATCTTATTGAGTAAATTTCAAGTGTTTTCACCACAAAAAAAAAAATAAGTATTTGAGGTGATAGATATGTTAATTAGCTTGATTTAATTATTTCACATTGTATTCATGAATCATAACATCACTTTGGCCACATAAATATATACAATCATAGTTTGTCAAATTACACTAAATGAATACATGCATGCATATATACATACATAAAATTCAGCAAATATGTAGATGCACATTTAAGATTTATGCATTTCATTTTATGAAAATGTTACACAAATAAAAAATTAATTGTAAACATATATATTAGGCTGGGTGGAGTGGCACACGCCTGTAATCCTAGCACTTTGGGAGGCCAAGGCAGGAGGATTGCTTGAACCAAAGAGTTTCAGACCAGCCTGGATAACATGGTGAAATGCCATCTCTGCAAAAATACAATTAGCTGGGTGTGATGGCATGGGCCTGTAGTTGCAGCTACTTGGGAGAATGAAGTGGGAGGATCACCTGAGCCCAGGAGGTTGAGAGCAAGGCCACAGTGAGCCGTTATTGTGCCACTGCACTCCAGCCTGGGTGACAGAGTGAGGCTGTATCTCAAAACAATCAAACAAACCAAAAACAAATACTAAACTCAAATGCTAAGCTTGTTCATGTATTGAGAGGAAAGTAAACTGATGTCTGTAATATAATTTGAAATGCATAAAAATAACATGGAAGATGAATGGATTGATCGATGGATGAATGGATAGAGGAGGAAGATGATATAAGACAGAAATAGTAAAATATGAATGAATATGTGTGTGTATGTGTACCTTAATGGGTCTATAGGTATATGCATATGTTAGTGGGTATATGGATTTTTTCAATTCTGCCCTGTGTGTTAAAATTTTATCATAGTAAACTTTTTGGGAACATTAACTAGATGCGACAGGTAAATAGAATATAATTATTTTGTGGTTGTTTTGAACGAGCAAATATAAATTGTATAATAAATTGCTTGGTTGTATAGCAGATTCTAAATTGATATTTCTGGTGAGTCATATACATATACAAATAAAACTCTTCATCTATTAATAGATTTATTATAGCGAACAGAAAGTTGACCCAATCAATATTTCCATGGAATGAATATACAATCTGATTTGACATTGTTGTCATAGAAAAATTCATCACTATTTCTCAACATGAGTTTATAAAATAAGTATGTATTTTTATCAAAACCAAGCTGAATGAAACTTAGAGGGGAAACGTTGAAAACTGTGGTCATGGAGAAAAAGACAAATAGAAATCTAAATAAGATCAGTTTTTGTTTGTTACCATGCTATGAAAACATCCAATTACGTAATATTCACAGGTTTGGAGGCTCTGTGGTATGCACTAAATTCATTTACTTTGTAGAACTGAGGGAATGAGGCAGTGTTGCCTGTTACACACATTGAAATTAGATTAAACTGCTCTGTGTGTGCAACCCAATAACAGGCCACGCCAGGCTGATTAGCAGGATCAAGCAATAGCTAGTACAATGAAATTGACTCAGAGGCCTAGGCAGCCTGGGGGAATTATGAAAGCAACTTGAAACTCCTCAGTCAGACCGTCTGCATCATCGTGTGCTTATGAGTATTACGACCCTGGACAAGTTATCTTTTCAGTGCACCTATGATTCTTCCTCAGTAAAGTGCAAAGTAAACAGTATCTGTCTCATTTACATTTTTCAGGAATTAAAAAGCAACTTAGGGAAAGAGAAATCTCTCAGTAAATGTTAGCTTCTTTCATGCTGAGAAGGTAAAAATATGCAGAGTCTAAATATATTATCAGTATGGTTATGGAATTAAGTTTATTATTCTGCACGTGTGTGTGTCTGTGTGTGTGTGTGTTGTTATTTACTTTTAGCTGATAGACCAGAGTCTCAATTCCCCAGCAGTATCACTCTTTCTACTTAGCATTTGACAGCTCCTCACCCTTTAATATTTGGGACTCTGAGACAGAGCTATTACGTGTAGAAATGGGCCAATGGAGAAACAATGAAAATTAAACAGCAGCAACAAGAGAGATTATTTTGAAGAACGCCATTGAAGAAAGTTATAGGCATTGCAATTACAGTATTTGGCTACACAAGATGTCTTGACAAAGCAAATGCTCTACAGTTTGTAGTGTACTCTGCAATGGAACTTGGTTTGATATCTAGTTTACACAACTTAGAAGTCACTTTAAAAACCATGTTTTTCAAATTTCTTTTGTTCCACTGATTCCCAACACAGTGATGTATTAACCCTGTTCTTAGAGTGACTATATGGAATTCAAAAAACTCCAAGTGTCCAAAGTAGGGAGTTATTTAGGAGTGGGAGAAGAAGAGCGGCATCTATGATTGCCTTTAAGTTTTTGAGATGTGATTGGCTTACACATGAAGAGCTTAGGAAAAATTCAGATTACATACAAATAACAATGACTTGAGGAATCCACTTCACTGGCAGTTTTTACGAAAATTGGGATACCATAGTTACTAAAATCTATAAGGTACTGGAATCACAATAGAACTTACCTGGATCTTAGAAGATGAAGGACTAAGGTTTTTCTATTTAGTTTTATTTCATACAACAATTCTTCTTCATACGTTTCCTGAAAAACAAGAGGCATCACATGACTTCAACATGGGCTCATTTAGTGTGTACTGGAGCAAGCAGTGCTTTGGGTGGACGTTCCCTATCTGCAATCCACCCAGCAGTCCTTTCAACCAAAAGGCAAAATACTGATAAAGATGAATTGAAAGAGAACTAATACTAGAAGGAAGATTTTACAAACCTCCTTCTAGTTATATTTTAGAACTGATTTCTTCTAGTTGTATTTATATTAGAATAAAATATAAATATATTCAGTTATATTTATTCTTTTATATTTTATATTATTGGTTATATTTTATAGTTTATATTATTGGTTATATTTATATTATAGCTATTTATATTATAATATAGCATATTATAGTTTAATATAATTATAAATAATATATAGCATATTATATATAGTTTCTAGTTATAAAATACAATACAATGGAAAATGCAGATTCTCTCCTCATGCAAGGATACACCATTTACCATATGTCCATGCAGCAGCCCTATACACAGATATCCTGTTCACGCATTTTTAAAACAATTTTTATACATACTGTTTTTCCGTCTACTTTCCACTCAACGATAAATCATGACTATTTCCTATTTTAATAAATTTTTCATAGTCTGTGTCTTTAGGCAGCTAAGCACAATGTGAGTGAAACTTCGTTTATTTAGTCTATATTTACTATGAGAAATTTGGTTTGGGGTATTCCTTGTAGTTGGACAGAGCTGCATTTTCAATGACATGAAAAAGAAATGTAAAGCTTTTGATAAATATTGCCAAACTATCATGAAGAAAGGAAGTGGACATATTTAGAACTTCACCATCAATTTATAGCAGTTTCTGTTTCCTCACCTTCTTACCAGTAATAGCTATTATGATTAATACAAATATTTCAGACAATGAATTGATAACTTATTGTGATAAATTGTTTTCCTGGATGATCATTCACATCAATATTTTTCCTTTATTTATTGAGTTATTTGTAGTTTTCAAATGGATTCTGATTCATGTTCTTTCACCATTTTCTTTTGTGGTATCTTATTTATTCATGCTTCATAAAAATTCTCTATAATTTAAGATTCACAGTTGTTGGTCATACGTGCTGCACATTTCTTTGAGATGACTGTCCATTCATTTATTCAATGCCTGCTATTTCAGGCACAGTAATATGGAAAATACAATGGTGTAGAAGGTGGAGGTCTCTGCCCTCATGGAAGACCCTGCTTGGCAGAGAAAAACACTGGATAACCAAGCACACATAGTGGAGTGTAATGAGCATCATAACAGGAGAGGTGCGAGTACTGTGCCAGGGATATTACAAGAAGTTGGGGGCAGGGAACAGTACATGCCAAGGCCCTGAGCCAGGAAGGAACATGACACATTTGAAGAACAAAGAGAGGATCAATATTGCTGGAAAATACAATGTAAGTTGAAGAGAAATGAAATGACAAGGTGGGAAGGAGTAAATCATGCACAACCTAGTAAGTCAAGGATTTGGGCCTTATCCTAAGGACAAAGAGAGGCTAAATATCTAGGCAGAAATGTGTGGTAGCAAGCATGGTGTTTTAGTACTTTACTTATTATAGATAATGGATAAGCAAAACTCAGTACTGTAGCCAGGAAAACCATTTAAGGCTATTGATGAATGCAGGTGATTTGAGCAGAGGAGTAATGAGTAGATAACTTTAAAAGACATTTACATGCTATTTTTTTGTTGTTGTTATACTTTAAGTCCTAGGGTACATGTGCACAATGTGCAGGTTTATTACATATGTATACATGTGCCATGTTGGTGTGCTGCACCCATTAACTCGTCGTTTACATCAGGTATATCTCCTAATGCTATCCCTCCTCCCTCCCTCCTTCCCACAATAGGCCCCGGTGTGTGATGTTCCCCTTCCTGTGTCCAAGTGATCTCATTGTTCAGTTCCCACCTATGAGTGATAACATGCAGTGTTTGGTTTTCTGTTCTTGTGGTAGTTTGCTGAGAATGATGGTTTCCAGCTGCATCTATGTCCCTAAAAAGGACACAAACTCATCCTTTTTTATGGCTGCATAGTATTCCATGGTGTATATGTGCCACATTTTCTTAATCCAGTCTGTCACTGATGGACATTTGGGTTGATTCCAAGTCTTTGCTATTGTGAATAGTGCTGCAATAAACATACATGTGCATGTGTCTTTATAGCAGCATGATTTATAATCCTTTGGGTATATACCCAGTAATGGGATGGCTGGGTCATATGGTATTTCTAGTTCTAGATCCTTGAGGAATCGCCACACTGTCTTCCACAATGTTTGAACTAGTTTACAGTTCCACCAACAGTGTAAGTGTTCCTATTTCTCCACATCCTCTCCAGCACCTGTTGTTTCCTGACTTTTTAATGATTGCCATTCTAACTGGTGTGAGATGGTATCTCATTGTGGTTTTGATTTGCATTTCTCTGATGGCGAGTGATGATGAGCATTTTTTCATATGTCTGTTGGCTGTATGAATGTCTTCTTTTGGGAAGTGTCTGTTCATATCCTTTGCCCACTTTTTAGTGGGGTTATTTGTTTTTTTCTTGTAAATTTGTTTGAGTTCTTTGTAGGTTCTGGATATTATTAGCCCTTTGTCAGATGAGTGGATTGCAAAAATTTTCTCCCATTCTGTAGGTTGCCTGTTCACTCTGATAATAGTTTCTTTTGCTGTGCAGAAGCTCTTTAGTTTAATTAGATCCCGTTTGTCAATTTTGGCTTTTGTTGCCATTGCTTTTGGTGTTTTAGACATGAAGTCCTTGCCCATGCCTATGTCCTGATAATCTACAAGGCTCAGTGATAGTTAGATGGTGTAAGAGAGAGTAGTCAAGACTAAGCCCAGATTTCTGATTTGTTTAACTTGTAGAGCTATGCTACTATAGCAAGGAGGATCTGAAGAGGGGCAGCTATGAAGTCGGGAAGGAGAGTTTTGTATTTGCTCAATGTTAAGTGTGCATGCGTTAAGGCTGTTTTGACTGCAAGTTGAACAATAAAATCACAGTTTTATCATAAAGACATAGAATTTCCAGGCGGAGAGCCAAGAAACTAGGCTAGGTACTTAATCAGGTAGAAAGTGTTTGGTCACATTTTGCAACATCATGAGTTGTGTGTGTAGAGGTGTGTATGTGTGTGTGTCTGCATGTATGTGTACATGCATGTAAGGGTGTAATGGAACTTTTTGGAAATTCAAATGTGGATTTTATATTAACAAATATTAAAAGATTATTGTTAATATTGTCAATATTGCTAATATATTTTAAATTGTGTCATTAATATTGTTTTTAATAAGAATTTGGTTTTTAATTTTTATTTTGGAATCATTTTCGGTTTATAGAAAAGTTGGAAAGACAGTGCAGAGTTCCACATACTCTGCACTCAGGTTTCCCTGTTTATTAACATCTGACATTACTATAGTCTATTTGTCACAACGAATGAGAGCCCAGATTCATGTATTATTATTAATTAAAGTGTATAGTTATTCAGGTTTTCATAGTTTTTCCCTAATGTACTTTAACTCTTTCAGGATCTGATCCCAGATCCCACACTACATTTAGTTGTCATGTCTCCTTAGCCTCCTCAAGTCTCTCAGTTTCTCAGGTTTTTATTTTTTTATTTTTTATGTTCTGGACCTTTATGGGGAGTATCTGTCAAGCATTTTGTAGGATGTCTTACAATTTGTTTTTGTTCTGATGTTTTTCTCATGCTTAGACTGATGTTATGGATTTTGAGGTGAGAACCACAATAGAAAATGCCATTTTATTACACCTTACGAGCCACAGGACTTAACAAGTGTTAAACTTGATCACGTGGCTGACGTGGTGTTACCATCTTTCTCTCTGTAAAATTATTCTTTCCCCCCTTCAATACTGTACTCCCTGGAAGGAAGTCACCACCTATAGCCCACACTTAACGGGTGGAGATTTAGGTTCCACCTCCTGGAGAGGATAGCATCTACATAAATTATTTGATTCTTCTCCCAGGAGAATTGTCCATTTTTTCCATTTATTTATTATAATTTATTCAATGATTTATTTAGATCAATATGGGCTCATGATATTTATTTATACTTCATGTTATAACACAAAACTGTTATTTATTTTGTTCTTCAAATTATCCCAGCTTTGGGCATTGGGAGCTCTTTCTGTTGGCTTCTGAATTCTTTTGACAAGACCCCTTCAATGTGGTTTGAATTTTGTTTTGTCTGTTTGAGCACATTCTGGTACTACAAGAAGCTTTAGGTTCATTGTTTATATTTCTTGCCCTTATCCAAGCTTATCTGGCATATTCATAGTGATATTTTTATTTTATTTTATTTTATTTTATTTTTTTGAGAGAGTCTTGCTCTGTTGCCCAGTGGCATGATCTCAGCTCACTGCAACCTCTGCCTCCTGGGTTCAAGCAATTCTGCCACCTCAGCCTCTGGAGTAGCTGGGATTAGAGGTGCACACCACCATGCCTGGCTAATTTTTGTAATTTTAGTAGAGATGGGGTTTCACCATGTTGGCCAGGCTGGTCTTGAACTCCTGGCCTTGAGTGATCTGCCCACCATGGCCTCCCAAAGTGCAGGGGTTACAGGCATGAGCCACTGCACCCAGCTATAATGAGATTTTTAACATCAGTCTTGATTAAGTCTTAAGACAGTAGTTGTGAGAAGAGCCCACCAGTGTATGCACAATGGGTGTTAGACACCTGGTGAAAGCCCCCTTAGCTGAGTACCAATCTTCAGCCAAGACAAAGTCTGAGACAGTGAGAAAAGAGTTGGATATTAAGAGAGAAATCTTTCAAAGAGAATTGTTGAAGAAAAATAGTTATGTATTACTTCCAAAGGGGAGGAGATGGAGAGTTGTTTTTTATTTTAATCATCTCAAGTCATAGGAAAGAGATCTCAATGGGACTGTTTAGAAAATTAAAATGTATCTAATGTATGAATGAGAAACCCAACCAGTGAGAACCTGAAAAACTGGCTGTTCTAATGGTGGACAGAAGAAACTCACTGGGAAGGGTTGGGACTTCCATAGTACATTTGGACAAAGTGCCTGTCAATATTGTCCATGAGCTAAATTAAAACCTAAGGCTTAAAAATCAAGCGCCTAATGAAAAATATCTAAGGACATTAATCTAATGTCTTTTATAACAGTGGAAATTGAAAACATCCTAATTTTCAAGCTTGTTCCCACTTATATATATTCTCTATTTTCTATAACAAGCATTTGTTACTTTTGAAAGTAATATTTCACATATTTTTATTTAATTTTTAAAATCTGAATAAATACCCTTCTAGGCAACAGACCAAGCAGGTCTTTGAGTTCCTGTGAAAGTTGTACATCTTTGCTGCAGACTCTACAAACAAAAACCTGCATACCAGACCTCTGGAAAGCAAAATGCTCAAGATGACATTCGCCAGGCACTGGCTCAGAACAAATGAGGTTGTTATAAGTCAGCCTGAAAAGCTGTTGGTGGAACTCCATAAACTGGAAAATTTAGAATGGTATCCCCTAAACCTGAGCTTTACTCCTTTTTGTTTTCTAACCCACTGAGAGGTTGCTTATTCCTAAGCACATACTGTATGCTGAATGGGAGTCCTTAGAAAAATTGAAACTCCTCTCTCCCTATTTGCTTTTGGTTGGAGCCAGAGACAACTGTCTACATGTCTGTGAAAGCAATGAGTCTTATTTACTAAATCAAAACCTGTACCTCTATGTCATCATCATGGGTGTGTCCAGTATCTCGCTTCTGTATCAGAGGAAGCTTTTTAGGATGAACCAGTTGTTGACCCTCTACTCCAAGGATGACCTTTTCTACAAGGAAACATAGGGGAAAAATCCGTCTGACATTAACATTCATCCACAGCGGCTGAAAAACAGAATTGTTGTAATACAGTTCATTTGCCCCCAGTTAGCAGCCATGGACAGCAACACTATGAAATATTATTCCCACTTTGCTGACAAGGAAATTGACACTGATATTTACAAATCAGGAGAATATGAGGAAACTTGGAAAGGAGCCAAATAAATCAGTGTCCCTCCATTTCCTCCATATTTTTGCCATGTTCTGCAGCTGTAATTTTATTTTTTATTTTATTTATTTATTTATTTTTTTGAGATAGTCTCACTCTGTCACCCAGGCTGGAGTGCAGTGGCACGATCTCGGCTCACTGCAACCTCCGCCTCTCCAGTTCAAGCGATTTTTCCACCTCAGCCTCCTGAGTAGCTGGGATTACAAGCACACGCCACCATGCCTGGCTAATTTTTGTATTTTTAGTAGAGACTGGGTTTCACCATGTTTGCCAGGCTAGTCTCAAACTCCTGACCTCAGGTGATCCGTCCGCCTCAGCCTCCAAAAGTGCTGGGATTACAAGCAGGAGCCACCATGCCCCACCTGCAGCTGTCATTTTATTATCCTCATACTAACCTCTGGATTTGTCTCCTGTCAAAGCCTGCACTGTTGGCCTGTTTCAATGTAAATTATTGAACTTGGTCTTCCAGGGATGTTTGCATTTAAAGTCTTACCTTCCATAGTTAAGTATAAGGCCTCTACCTGTTAAAAGAATTTTGGTCCTGAATCAGTGCTAACCATAATCTTCTATTCATGACCTTAATAGTCTGTGAGGTGAGCCCTGCTTAATTAAGGTGTGGTACTTAAAGAGCAATAAAGAGGAGAGGGCAGGGGCTTTTTGGAATATGCTCTGATTAGAATCAAGGCTTTACCAATTTATTAGTTGTGTGGTCATGAGTAGCATATCTAATCTCTCTGATCTGTAAATACTCATCTCGTTTTCTTTATCTTGTAAAGTGGGGATATTAATTTCGAATTTTAAACACTTTAACATACAAAACAGCTAATGGCCAGTACAGTGCCTGCCATGCTGCAGGTATGCAGTACTTGTCCACTCCCTTCTCCTCCTTACTGTGGGTCAGAGTGTTCAAGAGTGATATGGCATTACACAGATGCATGGACTCTCATGATTAGCCATAATCTAGTCAAAGCTCTCGGCAAAATCACCAATGCATAGTTAGTGTCTTTATCACTTACAATTTAAAGTTTGTGACTAACATGACCTTATAGCATAATAAGAAAGTCCTGATAAAAGGAGCGAGACATACCTTTAACCTGAAGAATGAGTAAAATCATCAAGAATATACACCCGGGAAGCATTCTGAGTGATTCTGGCAGAGGAGAGCACAAGTGCTTGAGAAAAGGTGTTCACCTTTCTTCCTCCTCGCTTCCACTGCAAGGATGAAGCACCTCACAGATAGGTGGGCAGTTTTGATCCAGCACAAGGAAATGTTCCTTGAGGGAGTTACACAACTTGCTAGGTGCTTGAGGCTAAAACCTGGAAGTTGAACATCATGTTCTAATTAAAGACGACAACCAAGGTGGTGGTGGTGAAGGTTGGCTGGACATAGATTCCTACTTCATGTCTAATATAAATTTGGTACCAGATATCTGAAAATTTCAAAAGTGGGAAAAAAATCAAGAATGTCTTAGGAAAAAAATGTTGAAAAATATTTATATATGCTCTGGTTGAAGACGCTTAAGTTCTTGCTATACAGATTATGCCATATAAAAACTATAAAGGAACATTTGTTAAAATAAATGAGAAATACTGAAAATTTACATGGCATAAATCACATATTAAAATTTAAGTATCCAAACTCCAGAAATGTATGCAATAAATAATTAAAAGGTGGGAGTAAGTGTCCTTATAATATAGAACTCTTTCAAATAAATACAAAAAGGAGAATACTAATGGACAAATGTACAAAAGGCCTGGACAATTCTATCTGTATGTCTGTGTTCTCTTGTTATGTTAGTAGAGTTATCTCAAGGCCAATATAATCTTTTTATCTTCATTTGAGATTCTATGTCTTGCCTGCATCTATATCTCTCTAATATTTCCAAAAACTGAACCAATCTATGTCAATTGGAAGCTTCCTTTTGATATTTAGACCCTCTACTCCAAGGATAACCTTTTCTACAAGGAAACATAAGGGGAAAAATCCATCTGACATTAACATTCATCCATTGTGATTGAAAAACAGAATTGTTCTCATACCTTTCACTTGCTCCCAGTTAGCAGCCAAGTATAGCAACATTACAAAATATAATCCCCATTTTGCAGGTGGGGAAATTGACACTGATATTTACAAATTGGGAAAATATAAGGAACCTTGGAAAGGAGGCAAAGAAATCAGAGTCCATATGCTTAAATTGGGGGTACCATTTTAAGTCAAGTCAAAAGTCTCTCCTTTTTGAAAAATTCTCTCTATTCTATATCTCATATACCCCTACTATCACCTTTCTTCCCATTTCCTTTACAGCTAAATTTCTTACACAGTATTATCTGGACTTCTTGCAATTTTCTTACCTCAAACTTATCCTACCACATCCCAGTTCTAGCATCTGCCTTTATTATTCTACTGAAATGGCCAATATCTCCAGTGATTTTACGATTTCTATATCCAAGAGATATTTTGTTTCTCATCTCATTTGCCCTCTTGACAATTTTTGGCACTGTTGACCACATCCTTCCCCTTGAACTATTCTATTTAGCTCCCTTGTCACAATAGCCTTCTTAACTTCTTCCTGGTTCAGTGGCAACTTGTAGGCATATCCTCTTCTATGTAGCATTTAAATTTTTGAGTTCCTTGAGGTATTTATTCTATACCCTCTTTTCCCCCAATTATGCTTGTTCCAAAGCCATCTCATCTTCAATTATGGTTTAATTATTGCTATGCTATTCCTCACATTTTATATTTTTAGCCATTTGGGCAACAGATCTTTACAACGAAGTTTCTGCTTAACGTCTTCAAGGGAAGGATCAAAGTCCCTGTAAAATCAATATGTACAAGACTTAAAATACATTTCCCCCCAATTTGTCCTCTGTCTTGGCCAGCAGTGCCACCATCCCTTTAGCATTGTAATTCTGAAAGTCAGGATCATCATTGACATCCCTTATAATCAGTCCACCACTAAGTTTTTTTTGCCTCCATTCTAGTCCAAGACATTCTTTGGATACATTGCAACAAGCGTGATTATTTATTTATTTTATTATTTTTGAGATGCAGTCTTACTCTCTCACCCAGGCTAGAGTGCAGTGGTGCAATCTCGGCTCACTGCAACCTCTGCCTCCTGGGTTCAAGCAATTCTCCTGCCTCAGCTTTCTGAGTAGCTGAGACTACAAGTGTGTGCCACCACACCGAGCTAATTTTTGTATTTTTAGTAAAGATGAGGTTTCACCATGTTGGCCAGGCTGGTCTCAAACTCCTGACCTCAAGTGATCCACCTGCCTCAGCTTCCCAAAATGCTGGAATTACAGGTATGAGTCACTGCGCATGGCCACAAGTGTGATATTTTTAATAGGTAAACCTGACCATGTCACATGCCTGTTAAAAAAATGCTTCAATAGTTTTTCACTGGTGTTAGAAAAAAGACTCACTTGACTTAAATTGCCTGACAC
The DNA here is from genome assembly GCF_047675955.1 of Chlorocebus sabaeus. Taxonomy (NCBI): domain Eukaryota; kingdom Metazoa; phylum Chordata; class Mammalia; order Primates; family Cercopithecidae; genus Chlorocebus; species Chlorocebus sabaeus. The sequence continues at coordinate 24,013,261 of NC_132911.1, read as the reverse complement.
TTATTAACTCTGTGGCTTTGGTTAAGGTATGAAACATTTCTATACTTCTGTTTTCTCATCTATAAAATGGGCACAATAATATAAATCTGATAGGAATGACGTGAATATTAAATGAATCCATACTGACAAGCCATCTTTTATTCCCTAGTTAATTCACTCCCCACTTCTCTTAACTATTGTATACCCTTTCTTCTTTCCCTATATCTCTAAATCTTCTCTTCATCACTCTTATCTGACTGTCTTGCTTTTCTATTTCACTGGAAAAAAATAAACCATCATAGGAACTCTCACTTTCTCTCATTATGACATCTACCTTACAATGTGTGCCCATATAGACTCATTCCTTCCTGTTTTTATGCATGCACTGTTCACACTTCTAAGGTCTATTTCCCATTAATATGCAGGATTCTATTCCTTCCTGTCCCCTCAATGTCATCACTCCAGCAATTGTTCCCCATCTCTACTCTATCATCTCATTTAATATATATATATATAAAATATCATTTTTTTCTATCCTCTGAAAAATATTTATTCTTTTACATCACTCTCCTTTCAGTTACCACCCATTCTTGGATTCTAACAGTAAAATTACTAAAATAAATAAATAAATAAATAAAATAAATGTCTACAGTTTATTTCCAGTTCCTTTCTCCTTATTTGTTCTTCAGATTAGTCCTGTTAGACTTTTTACCCTTTGCTCAACAAGGCAACGTTACAAATGATCTGTACCTTGCTTAATTCAGTGATCAATTTTGAATCCTCACTCACTTGATCCTTTAGCAGCATTGGACACAGTCGATTGTTCTAATTTTTTAAAAGGAATTGAGTCCCTGGTGCACCATGGATTTTCTCCATACTTATTCACTGCATCTTCTTAGTCTCCTTTGTTGGTCCTCTTTCTCTGCCCAATGTGTAAATGCTAAAGATTCCCGTGGCTTCATTCTTGAGAATTTCCTCTTCTCTATATACTCATGAGGTGGTTCCTCATTCAGTCTTTTGGTCTTCAATGTTATCTATAATATGATGGCTGCCAAATTTATTTGTTTAACATGATCTTTTCTGAATTTCAGACTCATAGAAGGAACTCTCTTTTCAATATCTTCACTTGAAAGACTAGTGGATTTCTCAAGCAAAAGTACAAAGCCAGATTCTTGCTCTCCCCTTCCAAACCTGGTGTTTCCATAGTCTTTCCTATCTTAGGATATTGCAACTCCATTCTTTCGGTTACTCAGGTGTCATCTTTGATTCGTCTCTTTTCTTCACCCTTTGCATCCCATTCTTTAGCAAATCCAGTTGCCACTATCCTGAAAAGGCATCAAGGCTCTGACCATATCTTACCACATTTACTGCTACTTAAACTGATTCTTGGATAATCTAGACATTATCATCTCTAGCTTAGTTTATTGAAGCTAAACTCTTAATTATTCTTACTGTTTTTCTCTTGGTCCCTCACAATGTATTATCCACCAATCACCGAGAATGGTCTTATTAACATGCATCACTTTATGTGATTCCTTCTGTCCAAACTTTTCAATAACTTCCATTTCAGAGTATTAGGCAAAGTTCTGATAGCCTCCAGGATCTACATGATCTAGCCTGATGTTCTCTGGCTTCATATCTTACTACTCTCCCCCTCCCTCACTCTGAGCCTATTGCCAAGTATTTTTGGCATCTACTGAACATGCCAAACACATTCTGCTTCAAGGGTCTTTGCTCAGTGTTCCTTCTTCCTGGAATGTAACCTTCTCAGTCACACGTCTATCCTTTCCTCTCCTTTCAGGTCTCTATTAAAATGCATCACTCTGTGAATCTTCTCTAAGTACCCTATGCAAAATAGACCTGCCCACTCCCGCCCTGGCACCTCTAAGCCCTTTTGTGCCTTGTATTAGTCACCATCTAAAATGTTATACATTTACTTGTTTGTTTACTTATTTTTCATAGCCCGACTCCTCTCCTTAAAATGTAGCTCTGTGAGAATAAAAATTGGGTCTGTTTTGTTTACCACTGTATCTTTATTGCCTAGAACAGTAGATTGGCAATAGATTTTTATTGAATGAACGTATAATATACATTTGCAAAGTTGGAAAGGTACCTGGTACATAGCAAACACCCAATAAAAGTAAACTATGGGCGTTCTCCTCTAGGAAGTCCCCTTTCACTGGAGAGAGAGAGCTGTATTCGTTTCTCTTTCTCTTGCCTATTAAAAACTCTACTTCAAAAATAAAGACAGTAAGCTATGATTATTTTAGATTCTAATGATGAGGAGGTTGTAGAGTAGAGTAAATAAAAGTACACACTAAGAACCACACCACCTGGGTTCAATTTCCAGCACTTAACCTTCCTACCTGTAAACCTTGGGCATATCTGATCTCTCTCTTCTTCAGTTTTCTTTTATCTCCTGAAATGAGAATAGCAATGTTATCTAACTTGTAGCAATTGTTGTGAGGATTCAATGAAGTGATTTATGTAAATCTCTGAAAACAATGCCTCCCATATGTCAATAGATAGATAAGTGTTGGTTTTCTAAGAGCTATATAAATGTCGATTTTTGATATTACTACTTTTATTGGTCCAATTGTATCTGCTACTATTTTTTTTCTCTCTTCTGCTCTCTGAGCTCCAGGTTTTCGGGCTTCCCCTCTTTATTCCAATATGCAATGCTTTCTCCCATTAAAGGGCCTCTAGACACAATTACCTTTTTATCTGTAATCCTGTCCTCTCCTCCTTGTGGTCAAATTAATTTCTCCATTTTCAGTTCTCAGTTCAATGTTCACTATCTCGAGAAAGTCTCCCCTAATGCCTAAGTCTAGGCCACATTTCTCTGTGAAACAAGATTCTTTTACTTCTGAAAATTTATGTTGGTGTGTCCCACACTTGTTAGTCTAAATATTTGAATATTTGTCTCCTCCAGAAAACCAAAGCTCCATAAAGTAAAAAGTGCAGTTGCTTTGCTTACTCTAGTACCACGAACCTAACAAGATCTTGCATATAGACATTGCATTCAATATAAATTTGTTAAATGAATTACTAAATTAATTTGCAAAATAATTATTTTCTGATTAGATCCTTACATATTTTCTTTCCAGAAATTTTGAACCTGTCCTTGAAACAGCTTTAACCCAAATTATCATCTTTACTGGTAGAATTTCTAAGATTCTTTCAGGTCAATAGAAGAGACAGTTGAGGGCCAATGGGCCTACTGAGTATATCTGACCCTTCACCAAACAAACATTCATTCATGCATCAAGTGGAAATTGTCAGCTTTATTCAGTGACCATTGAAAAGAACATTTTATATTGGGTGATGGGAAATATGTTGAACTTGCCTCTATTAGAGTTAAGATTGTGGAAAATGAAATAAGTCAATTTTTAAAATACCAGTCATGGAATCTTAGTTATTTATAGTGTCATATTAAAAGATAAGGTTTTAAGGCATTTGTCTGATGTCTTTCGGCAACTTATGGTCAAGCCAACTTTCTAGTGTATCTGAAATATTACATATGACATTATCTATGATTACCCCAGGTGAAACAACCAAGAACTTTAAGGAAATTCACAGAAAAGTTTTTGTAACTTATTCAAACAACATAATAAGTGGAAAGCAGAGATGAAAAGAAAATTTCTGCCTAGGGCTGTGTTATTTTTATTATACAGTGAGGCCTTCCTTTTTTGATCTGGGAGAGGAGAAGCTTTATTCCTTCTCACAATCACACTATGATCAATTTTTCCAACTTGAGGAATATGATCCCTCAATTCTAAATTCTACCAGGTCATTGGTATGGGATAGGAAAAAAAAAAATGAAGATTTTGTAACTAGCCCATAGTAGATTCTCATCTCAGGTCACAGCTTTCTATATTTAAATTAATGATATTGTTAAAGTATACAAAGCTTTAAAAAAAAAAAAAAAAAAAAAAAAAAAAAAAAAAAAAAAAAGAAAGAACCCTGAAGCATTTCAATATCAAAGGAACTCTGTGGAGTCCAAATGCCAAATGAAAGCAGATTTTAGAGAAGATGAAACAAGTATGAGAACGCGCTGTTCTCTTCTTAATTCTCTGCTGTAAATTAGTGAAGCAACCTCTTACAGCAGGTGCTCTGATTGAGTCCATCTAGGTTTCCTTGAGGAGTTTTGAAGCTGTAGATTCTTCCATTCATTCCTTATCGCCACTGGCATCATCTCTTTACAAAATAGTCAGCCAGGAGTACTTGTCTTGGAGGCCTCACAGCTCTGCACACAGCTTGCCTTTTCCTCCTTTCGATTGCTCTCACAACCCAGATACTCCTTCAGGCTTACCCTCCTAAGTCTCCTTCTCTCTCTAGTGCCCTCATTCGCACTCCCACTCCCAGCTAGCAATTTGGAGAGCAATCTCATCAACCTTTTTCAGGACTTAAAAGAGTGAATTCACAATAATGCAGGCCTGGGAAGAATGGCAGTTGATAAAGAATATATTCTGTGTCAGAAATGGAAAGGTGCCCACTTTGTGGACCCAAAATGCTTACCCTTGTGCTACCTTTGTAAAAAGAAACATGAAGAAAAGCTGCAATGCCTTCAAGTGAATGGAGAGACTGAAGCGAATGAATAAAAGTATCTTATTTAAATTATAATTGTAATGGCAAAAAAAGGTTCATATAGAATTACTGGAATAAAAATCAGCATTTTCTATCTGACTTTACAATAAATATCATAAAGTACTCCAAAGACATGTTATTCCAGGAGAATTTGTAATTTTCTTCATAGATTCAGAAGTTCTTTTCAGCTCAGTAATTATGTTTAAGTATTCTGAAAAGAATACCAGATGCTAAATCAGAAGCCTTGTATTCTTCTCTAACTAATTCAGCAAACTTCAGCAAGTCACTTATTTCTGGGGGCCCCTGCACCTTATTTATAAATTGGGATAGTTATGCTTGATCCCGTAGATTGTTTTAACAACGAAATGCTATGTTTCCGTTGCTCTATTGTTCAAATGTTTGCATCTCTTTACTGATTTTTTTTCTTCTCTTAGACCTTCTTCATTGTAAGTATAGATTTTAACTTATCATAATAATAAAAAACTGGGGTCATTTTGTCACTATCGTATTTTCCATTTCCAACCAAAAATTTATCAATTTATATATTGTAAATGTCAAATAATAAATTCAACAAGAATCAAAAAATTTGACTCACTTTGCTGCCCAAAGGGACAAGGTTATTCCTAGGGAGTGGCAGGCCCAGAGTAAACAGAGTGTATAACAATTTTACCTCTTAATTATGGTAATCGTATTATTAAGCTAGCGACATTGAACAAACTACTTGATATTAATGATCTTGTTTAATGTACACAGTGATCCTAGCATTCTATACAGGATCACTGTGCACATTAAACAAGATAATTAATGAATAGCGCTTAACACATGTATAACTCACAATTTTGTGAAAGGGTTGATGTTTTTCTCACTTTCCATCTGACTCTTTCATAACAGCTTTAAGAATTTCACTAAGTTCAGTAAGGTCAAAATGGTTTTAATAACACAGGCTTAAAGCCAAGTGGTGACAGGGTATAGAAGGCAATATAATTAGATTTTTTTCCCCTGTTGAATAACTGGGCCCAAGGTGATGGCATTCATGCTTCTATTCATAAGTTTCATCTTCTTCCAAAACTCAGTCACAGCTTCGCCTCACTCCTCAATCCTCCAGTGGCTCTTCCTTCATCTCTAATAGCTAATTACCTTGCTTCCAATTTACTGAAACAAAGAGAATCAGAAAAGCATTTCTACAAACCCCCACTACCACATCTACCCACCTGTCTGTGCCCAGATCCTCTGTCTTATAGTTACTGAGAATGAATGAGTCATGCTTCTATCAAAGGCTGATACATCCACTTCTGCATTAGACTCCTACTCTTCTTCCCTATGGAAGGACATTATGGCAATATGAAGGGGAAATCTTGGGACCCCAAAATACCAAGCTAAGGGAAAAGTCAAACTGGGAACTGCTCTGGACAAACCTGCCTTCCATTCTATTCAAAGTCATCCCTCTGCTCATTGAGATAGATGCATATTCTGATTGCCTCCTTTGGAAAGGCTTATCAGAAACTCAAAGAATTCATACATTTGTCTCTTACCTACCTGTGACCTGGACACCCCCTCCCTGCTTCAAGTTGTCCCTGCCTTTCTGGATGGAACCAATGTACTTCTTACATATATTGATTGATGTCGCACATCTCCCTAAAATGTATAAAACCAAGCTGTGACCCAACCACCTTGGGCACATGTCTGCAGGACCTCCTGAGGCTGTGTTGTGGGTGCGTGCCCTTAACTTTGGCAAATAAACCTCCTGAAAATGATCGAGACTTGTCTAGTCATTTTTCTCGATTGACAGCCGCAACTCACCCCCTCTTGCATCCTTTACCCACTCTGTCCTGGAGCATTTCCATGAGCATATAAACAAGTCGCAATTTCCTTCATCTTTAAAAACTTACAGTAACTCTCTTGATCTCACATCTCCATCCAGCTACCTACAGTTTTCTGATCTCTTTATAACAAAATCCCCTCCGAGAGTTATCTATAATCATTGTCACTAGTTCTTCTCACCATTTGCTCTTTAGGCCACCCCACAGGTTTTTGCCCTCATTACTCTGCTGAAACTACTTATCAAGGTCACCAAGAATCCCCAGATTTTACATTCAGTGGTCTGTTCTCAGCAGTCCTGACTTCATTTGACCTCTCATTCAAGTTTGATTTGTTATTGATCATCTGCTATTTGGATACACTTTCTTTATGTGACTTTCAGCCCAGGTTTTCTTTCTCATTAGCTGCTCACTTTCTCCCCATGCTCCAGACACTTAAACATGGGGAGAGCCCCAAAACTCACTCATTTTGCTTATTCTCCTTTCTGTCTACACTTATTCTTTTGGAGAATCTCAATAAATTGCATGTCTTTAAAACTATAGCTGGGTGGTTGATTGTCAAATTCATAGAACCCAGAAATATTTCCTTGACTTCAATTATCTATTTATCATCTCTTCATTTTGGTCTCTAGTAGGCATTTCAAATTTAATATATACAAAAACCAATGTCGTGATCTTCATCCTCCAAGTTCTTTCTCCATTTGTCTTTCTCACTTCAGGTAAATGGCCATGCTGTCAATAAACCTACTCAAGCCAAAGATGCTGAAGTCACCATTGACACCTTGCTTCCTCTCACACCTCATAATCTGTCAGGAAATCCTGTGGTCTCATCCTTCAGAATATACTCCGAATCTAACCGCTTCTCATCTGCACTGCCCCCACTCAGCTAATCCATAATCATCTCTCACTAGGATTTCTTCAATAGCCTCTTTATTGGCAGTGTCATCACTTTTGTCCTTGCTTCTCTCCCATAATTCCTTTTAAAATGGACACAATACTATGCCATTCTTTGTTGAAAATCCTCCAATAGCTTCCCACCCCACTGTGAGTAGGTGAGTAGAAGCTAAATTCCTTGCAATGATCTCCAAATCCCCACTTGCTTTGGGGCCTTGTTGTTCATGGACCTTATCCCTTACCCGTCCCCTGCTCACCTTCTCTGCCCTTCTTGCTGTGTGTAACATGCTGTGTTCTTGCTGTCAAATGCTAGCATGTTGTCATCCCAGGGCTCCTTCCTCCTGGCTCTATCCCTTACCTCTTTTAGTCCTTTCTTTAAATGTCACCTTTGCAGTAAGACCTTCCCACTTTTCAGAAAATATCAGCACTTTCCACTCTACTTTAGATTTCACTCCCCCAACACACATGCATCTAAACATGCATCCCTCTCCCCAATTGGTGTCTCATCATAGCACTTCTTAGTGCCTGCTCAATGAAGACTTTATTTGTGTATTTCTTCATCTATCCCTCTGTACTACAATACAACATAGAATTTCATCTGTTGTTCTGTGCTGCACCCTTAATGTCTAGTATAGTTCCTCACATATAGTAGCCTCTCAATAAATACTTTTAGTGTAAATTGACCATTTTAAGGATATTGTCCTTATATTACATTTTCTTGTATTTCTTACAATAGCTTACATGCTCTTTCCAAGAACTGAGTATTATTAATAAATAACCAAGACTCCAGATTCTTCTGGCTTTCTGAAGAAAATTTCCTACTCTCATAAATGCTCAAGTGTAAGGAGACATAGGTTATCATGCCCAGTCACTGTTTGGAAAATATTTTAAAATCATCAACTAAGAAAGAGTAGAGATGTTACTTTTGGCCCACGGTCACTTGGTTGGTTGGTCTGCTCAGTTCTTGATGTTCCTGCTCCTTTTATGGCATGTCTGTGTGAATTCTCCCATGCAGCTGTCTTTGCTTTCATCTTCCTACAGATTGTACTGAAAGATAGTTTTCAAGGTTGACTGAACAGAACTCCAAGGGCACCTGTAAAGCCTTTTGCAGCCTAATCATATTTTTGATTCCATGTCCCCTTTCTCCTCCAATTTGATAATATGATAAATCATCCTCCGGCATGAGGGCCTCCCTGTCCCATGCCCATCACTTTCCCCAAACCCACACATGTAATATCGCATTCTCCAGGAAACTTCTGTTACCCCTCCCTGTCTCCTAATACTCTGCCTCCCTCTGCTCTACAGTCTCCCTGTTGGTGTGTGAGGGTCTTTGAGTGAGTCTTCAATCTTTTCTTTCCTCATTATTGTGGACTAGTTGTAGTGATGTGTGAGGTATTCAGTTAGTTTGTTTGTTTAGACCTTAATAAAGTGATAAATCTTAATTTGAAGTCCTCTGCCTATTCCTGCTTCTGAACATTTGCAATGCTAGGAATCATAAGTCACATTCTCATATTACTTTCTACAATATGTGTAGGCTCTTTGAAGACAGAAACCATGGCTAACATTCATGTGTCTTCTGCAGGGTCTGAAAACACCAGACCGTGCACATTGTTGGGACTCAGTAACTAGTAGTTTAAGACGTTTATTGATTTATCATAACTTTATTGCCACACCCAATTTATAGAATAGTTGATAAATATTATGGATTTGATATGACTAAAAAGCAATTACCACCCTAACGTTTATTTTCCTAAGAATATATACTGCTCTGGGTCTCTACAGTTAGCCCAAGGCTGCTGAAAAGCTCCAGAGTTATCTGAGATCAAGAGCTATTCATAAGTCATTGAACACCAGAGCCAAGGCCATAGTGATAGTTGTAACTACCTGAATATCCATGATCGTTTTGTTCTGTTTTGTTTTGTTGTCTTAAAAGGAGAAATGAATGTGATAGCATCTCTACAGTCTGTTCATTCAAACTCTGTAAGATCGCTTTCACCCACAGTTGTTTCTTTGGGCACAGCTTGATCTCTGTGTACCTGTACAAGCAGGTCTCCATTAATCATGGGTCAGAGGCTGAGTATGACCCTCAAATTTCTGCCAGAGGCTCCCTGCTGCTAAGATTGTCCCCTGGGAAGAGAAAGTGAAGGAGTGTATTTGGCACCCAGAATGCCCTCCTTTGGTTGGAAAGCGTGCACTTGAGGCAGGTTTGAAATTAACCCCTCTAGCTAACCATGAAATATAGCTGATATCCTGAGCATTCCCTCTGTCAGTCTCAGTCATTTTCACAATTTATGTTAGTTATTTACTAGTTTAGCCATTTTACTAATGAGAAAACTGAGACTCAAGAGAAAAATTCACCCTCTCTAGGAAAACCAGCAAATGGGGGAGCTTTGTCCTAGCCCAAGTCTCTTAGACAATTAATTTACTGGGTTTCCACTATTCTAACTCTCACTTCTGTGCATCACAGAGAAACCCTTTATCAATGATAGTCTTTAGAAAAACGTTTTTGCTTCTCAAGGCAACCACCACCTGCACAAGGTTTGAAATTAAGGAAACCAGTCTCTTCCATTTTCAAATTCTAACCGCAAATGATGCAAAGGTCAAGGGCATATTTGGAACCTCTGCCTTCCTCTGTACCTTGTTGGTGGTGCTGCTGTCTGCTCATGCCTATGGTTGTCCTCAGAAATCTAAGAATTTTTAAATTTTCTTTCATCAAAATTCTTCCTTAAAAAATCATGCTTATGTATCCCTAATTATTAAGGATAATTCACAAAAAAACTATTCTCACTCTCTCCCTATGAAGTCAGGAGGTAGGTTTTTGTTTTCTTTGTTCTCTTTTGTTTCTTTTGCTTTGTTTGTTGTTATGGTTTAAGGCCCTCCAGCATTGGCTTCCACCAAAATCCTTGCTGGATTTTCTCTGTTGCTTCGTCTGAGTAATACAGGCGAATGCTTGTAGCAATTGAATAGTCTTCTAAGAAGATTAAAAAAAAAAAAAAGATCCCATTTGTCAATTTTGGCTTTTGTTGCCGTTGCTTTTGGTGTTTTAGACATGAAGTCCTTGCCCATGCCTATGTCCTGAATGGTATTACCTAGGTTTTCTTCTAGGGTTTTTATGGTATTAGGTCTAACATTTAAGTCTCTAATCCATCTTAAATTAATTTTTGTATAAGGAGTAAGGAAAGGATCCAGTTTCAGCTTTCTACTTATGGCTAGCCAATTTTCCCAGCACCATTTATTAAATAGGGAACCCTTTCCCCATTTCTTGTTTTTCTGAGGTTTGCCAAAGATCAGATGGCTATAGATGTGTGGTATTATTTCTGAGGACTCTATTCTGTTCCATTGGTCTATATCTCTGTTTTGGTACCAGTACCATGCTGTTTTGGTTACTGTAGCCTTGTAGTATAGTTTGAAGTCAGGTAGCGTGATGCCTCTAGCTTTGTTCTTTTGACTTAGGATTGTCTTGGCAATGCGGGCTCTTTTTCAGTTCCATATGAACTTTAAAGCAGTTTTTTCCAATTCTGTGAAGAAGCTCATTGGTAGCTTGATGGGGATGGCATTGAATCTATAAATTACCTTGGGCAGTATGGCCATTTTCACGATATTGATTCTTCCTATCCATGAGCATGGTATGTTCTTCCCTTTGTTTATGTCCTCTTTTATTTCACTGAGCAGTGGTTTGTAGTTCTCCTTGAAGAGGTCCTTTACATCCCTTGTAAGTTGGATTCCTAGGTATTTTATTCTCTTTGAAGCAGTTGTGAATGGAAGTTCATTCATGATTTGGCTCTCTTTTTGTCTGCTACTGGTATATAAGAATGCTTGTGATTTTTGCACATTAATTTTGTATCCTGAGACTTTGCTGAAGTTTCTTATCAGCTGAAGGAGATTTTGGGCTGAGACAATGGGGTTTTTTAAACTGAAGAGCTTCTGCACAGCAAAAGAAACTACCATCAGAGTGAACAGGCAACCTACAGAATGGGAGAAAATTTTTGCAATCTACTCATCTGACAAAGGGCTAATATCCAGAACCTACAAAGAACTCAAACAAATTTACAACAAAAAAACAAACAACCCCATCAAAAAGTGGGCAAAGGATGTAAACAGACAGTTCTCAAAAGAAGACATTCATACAGACAACAGACACATGAAAAAATGCTCATCATCACTGGCCATCAGAGAAATGCAAATCAAAACCACAATGAGATACCATCTCATATCAGTTAGAATGGCAATCATTAAAAAGTCGGGAAACAACAGGTGCTGGAGAGGATGTGGAGAAATAGGAACACTTTTACACTGTTGGTGGGAGTGTAAACTAGTTCAACCATTATGGAAAACAGTGTGGCGATTCCTCAAGGATCTAGAACTAGAAGTACCATATGACCCAGCCATCTCATTACTGGGTATATACCCAAAGGATTATAAATCATGCTGCTATAAAGACACATGCACATGTATGTTTATTGTGGCACTATTCACAATAGCAAAGACTTGGAATCAACCCAAATGCCCATCAGTGACAGACTGGATTAAGAAAATGTGGCACATATACACCATGGAATACTATGCAGCCATAAAAGAGGATGAGTTCGTGTCCTTTTAGGGACATGGATGCAGCTGGAAACCATCATTCTCAGCAAACTATCACAAGAACAGAAAACCAAACACCGCATGTTCTCACTCATAGGTGGGAACTGAACAATGAGATCACTTGGACTCGGGACGGGGAACATCACACCCCGGGGCCTATCCTGGGGAGGGGGGAGCGGGGAGGGATTGCATTGGGAGTTATACCTGATGTAAATGACGAGTTGATGGGTGCTGACGAGTTGATGGGTGCAGCACGCCAACATGGCACAAGTATCCGTATGTAACAAACCTGCACGTTATGCACATGTACCCTAGAACTTAAAGTATAATAATAAAAAATAAATAAATAAATAAATACCCAAAAAACAAAAAACAACAACAAAAAAAGCCAGTCGCTGTGGCTCACGCCTGTAATCCCTGCACTCTGGGAGGCCGAGGCGGGTGAATCACAAGGTCAAGAGAGTGAGACCATCCTGGCCAGCATGGTGAAACCCGGTCTCTACTAAAAATACAAAAATTAGCCGGGCATGGTGGTGCGTTCCGGTAGTCCCAGTTACTCGGGAGGCTGAGGCAGGAGAATGATGTGAACCCAGGAGGCGGAGCTTGCAGTGAGCTGAAATCCGGTCACTGCACTCCAGCCTGGGCGACAGAGTGAGACTCCGTCTCAAAAAAAAAAAAAAAAAAAAAAAAAAAAAAAAAAAAAAAAAGGAATCAGTTTGCTAGGGTAAAAAGATAATTTATCCTGGTGGCAATAGCTGCTGAAGATTTTAAATACAGATATGAAACTGTTCAACCTTTTTTTTTTTTTTTTTTTTCCTGGAATAATGGATTGGAATGGGGAAAGAAGAAAATGGTTGTTATTATGCCTGATGTCATCTTAATTTAGTTTTTTCTCCCACTGATACATTTTATTTTTATCCTTCAGGCTCAGAGATTTTATTCCTGGAGTTTTCTTTTGCTGGAGAAAGGGTACCCAAACTGTATTTAATATAGGATATTAAATGTGATGATTTTCAAGGCATTTTGGAAGATTTTCTCAGTGATCTGGAAGACTGCTGCATGATTTTCTCCAAAATTAAGAAATAAAATGACAGCCATTGCATTTCTTAAACCAGGGGAAAGGATACTGCAATATATGGAACACAGGTTTTATAAATAAAGTTTTATTGAAACATAGCCATGTCTACTTATCTGTGGCTGCTTTCATGATACAATGGCAACGTTGTTGCAAGAGAAACCATACAGCCTGTGAGATATAAAATACGTACATACTATCTGGCCTTTACAGAAAATGTGTATCAACCTCTGGCTTCAGCGATTTTTTTTATGTTAGTGTTATTTTCCATTTTTGTAAGCATTTTAAATTTGGGGAGATATTTGAACAACTCAAGAGAAAAATTTTCAATAGTATTTATTTAGGGCGACCAGATTCTGGACCAGGTTTTGGCCCACTAAAAAAAGAGTAATGCTAAGTAGATTAAACTCCAAGGAAATAAACATGGAGCATAAACAAATCATATTCCTTCTAAAATAGATTTTCTACCAATTATACAACTGCAGTTAAAACTCACTATTATATTACAAGAAGACAGGTGTACAGAAGGAGGAATCATTTTCTTAAGGACATACTTCTGGCTCAAAGTATCTGTCATCCCCAGAGGTTTACTGCATTACATTTTACTATCAAGAGCTCTTAAGAACTGAAATGGAAATTTGAAGAAAGAAGGTGTATAGAAGGCCTCTCAAATAGTAAAAGTAACAGAGCACTGCACATGTACATGCAGATACGTGCATGTGCAAACACATACACACATGTAAACAGAAGAGCATTTTAAAAAGACAAAGTAAGAAACAAAGATAAAATAATTTGTTTGACCTACTGTGTAACTTAATGCTATATATTTTGTTGTTGTTGTTGTTAGAAAAAGCCAAGTTTGTCTCTTAGAATATCCAACCTCATAATAAACTTCTGAGAATTCTTTACTTAGACACTGGGACACCCCTCTTTGTTAAAAGTGTGTAAAAGACTGTGTCAGTACATGGGACACAGAAGAATGTAGGCCCCAAAAAGTGGACTTAAAGAAGGTGCTCATGTGCCCTGGGCTACCGGTTTAGGTCAGGGAGATAATAGTGCAGTAGGAAATCAGCAGAGCTGTGACATTACATCTGAGACTGAACAAAGACAAAAACCATTTCTATTATTGAGTGTTACTAATATTACCTTCCATTTGCTGAATGCTTACTGTGTCTCACACACACTGCTAAGCAATCTCTATTAAACATTTCAAAGATGGTAAAATATGACCATGCTTTATCCAGGGCTTGCGTATCCTATGTCCTCATCTTTAAAATGGGAGGATGGAGTGGTAATTTTATAGATAAGAAAACTAATTTTCCTTTTTAAATTCACACAGATAGTAAGTGGCAGAATAAGGATTCCTGAGTCGATGTCCTAAAAATCCAATTGTTTTTCAGGATATCACAGTAACTCTATTAAAAGTAAATAACTTTAAAAAAAAAAAAAACCAAGTGTCTATTTCTTGCCAAGACTTATGATTCAAAGCAGTTAGAAGTGCCATTTAGGGAATAGGAAAATAGAGTGGTAACTGGCAATATATACTTCTGAAGAAACACGAACTTAATCAGTACTAGGAATCAATATGTGTCCTAAATATACCTTTTTCTAAAATTAGCTCTAAATCCATTAAGGTTGTTCAATATCGAGGTTCTTTTCTAGCTCTAAAATGTTCTTTTTCTAATAATGAAATCTGACTTCAACCGTATGCCCTGAGAAAAAGCACTTTATCTGAAAAGTAAAATTACCGAGAGAACATGTTAGGTCAATCAAATGAAAGTTTCCTCCTAATTTACAACAAACTATTTTGATTCTCTAACTCTGTGAAGCTTTTTTTAATTTCCCAGGTGAAAGTAAAACAGAAACATAAAACAATATAGTCATTTTTTTTAGGAAAAATAATGGATTTTTTTTCATTTGTTTTCTACGGGTGTACATGCGCAGGCCTACATGTGAATGGGTTTTACCATGCAGGGAGAATTAATTCACTAGAAAACTAGTTGATCTATGGGATTTATGAGAAAAGAAAATTTTAAGAACTTTACCTGGTGCTACTTTAACCTATTTTTCTTGTTAATGTAAATTTTATGATCTTACTTTTATATTTCTGTGGAATATGGAGAAAATGTTTTTTTATGTTTCTATGGATTAGATAGATTTTAGATATAAAAACTTTCTAAAAGTCTTTACACAGTTTACACCTTCAGTATTGGAAATGATGTAATAATGAAATACATAGCATAGCAAATTGTAAAAAATAACACTGACCATTTAAAACAGAGGGGTAAAAACTAAATAGAAAAATTGGACATGTGAAAAAGTATACTACAGAGACAGATTATGGTAGGAACAGAAGTAGTTCCTAAGAACTGACTGACTTTTATTATCAATAACTATATTTTGAAGTTTTGTATAATGATGAATACCTGCTCTTTTTTTCTGTTAGGGCAGAACTTTTGGAAAATACATTCACATTCATTTTCTATGTGGCTGTGTTCTTTCTGAAATTTTTCTGTGAATTGGTGTGCATCGATGTCAGCATTTCCTATTGAACTTTCCTACCTTCTCTGCCATGCTTCTGTGTTGTTTTGTGAAATGAATTTTCACAAACCCTCATGTACAGACCACAGATTTGGTGGAAACAATACTGGTGATTGAATAGCAACACCGTTGGGTAAGTGTTTGAGATTATGGTCAGCATGACTTTATGCTAATAAATATTTAAAATCTACATGAAATGGGAAAATTCCTTAAGAGATTCAAGTTGTTAAAACAAATTAAACAAGATATAGAAAATCTGAGTAGATATAGCCACTAGAAACATAAAATTTGTAGTTTTAAATCTTCCCACAACGCAAACTCAAGATCCAGATAACTTCCTTGGTGAAATTCATTCCAGCATCTTAAGAATTCTACATGAACTCTTCTAAAATTTTGAGCATGAAGGAAAATGTTCACAATTACATTTTGGGATCAAAATTAACCTAGTGCCAAAACCATACAAAAACATTTTTTTAAAATGGTTGGCTTAGAAAGAAAATAGTTCAAAGAAAATCGTTAAAAATATAAATAAATGAAATATAGCAATATATGAATGAATAATATAACATGATCAGGTGAAGTTTATCCTAGAAATACAAGTTTGGAATAACATTCAAAAATTAACCCCTACATTTCATCATTATGGAAGAGAAACTGATACAGGAGCTAGAAATAAATTATTTAGGCAGATAGGAAGGGTCAGCATCCTTGGTAAGGTTTTCCTTTTAATAAAAAGCAGCCCTCAAATAATATATATTTTTTATTATACTTTAAGTTCTGGGATACAGGTGCAGAACATGCAGGTTTGTTTCATAAGTATACACATGCCATGGTGGTTTGCTGCACACATCAACCTGTCATCTACATTAGGTATTTCTCCTAATGTTATCACTCCCCGAGGCCCACACCCTGCCACAGGCCCTGGTGTATGATGCTGAGAATGATAGTTTCTAGCTTCATGCATGTCCCTGTAAAGAATATAAACTGATTCTTTTTATGGCTTCATAGTATTCCATGGTGCATATGTGCCACATTTTGTTTATCCAGTCTGTCACTCGTGGGCATTTGGGTTGGTTCCGAGTCTTTGCTATTGTGAACAGTGCTGCAGTAAACATATGTGTGCCTGTGTCTTTATAGTAGAATGATTTATAATCCTTTGGGTATATACCTAGTAATGGGACTGCTGGGTCAAATGGTATTTCTAGTTCTAGATCCTTGAGAAATCGCCTCAGTGTCTTCCACAATGGTTGAACTAATTTACACTCCCACCAACAGTGTAAAAGCATTCCTATTTCTCTACATCCTCTCCAGCATCTGTTGTTTCCTGACTTTTAATGACAGCCATTCTAACTGACGTGAGATGGTATCTCATTGTGGTTTTGATTTGCATTTCTTTAATGACCAGTGATGATGAGCTTTTTTTCATATGTTTGTTGGCTGCATAAATGTCTTATTTTGAGAAGTGTCTGTTTACGTCCTTCCCCCACTTTTTGATGGTGTTGTTTTTTTCTTGTAAATGTGTTTAAGTTCTTTGTAGATTTTGGATATTAGCCCTTTGTCAGATGGATAGATTGCAAAAATGTTCTCTCACTCTGTAGGTTTCCTGTTCACTCTGATGATAGTTTCTTTTGCTGTGCAGAAGCTCTTTTGTTTAATTAGATCCCATTTGTCAATGTTGGCTTCTGTTGCCATTGTTTTTGGTGTTTCAGTCATGAAGTCTTTGCCCTTGTCTATGCCCTGAATGATATTGCCTAGGTTGTCTTCTAGGGTTTTTATGGTTTTAGGTCTTACGTTTAAGTCTTTAATCCATCTTGAGTTAATTTTTGAGTAAGGTGTAAGAAAGGGATCCTATTTCAGCTTTCTGCATGGGGCTAGCCAGTTTTCCCAACACCATTTATAAAATAGGGAATTCTTTCCCCATTTCTTGTTTTTATCAGGTTTGTCAAAGATCAGATGGTTGTAGATATGTGGTGTTATTTCTGAGGCCAAAAACCAAACCGCATCTTCTCCTCCAAATAATTTCTTTTCTAACAAAGAGCAGCCTGTAAAATTGAGCTGCAGACAAAAATAAGCAAGCTGGAAGCTTGTACAGGTGAATGCCGGCAA
Organism: Chlorocebus sabaeus; assembly: GCF_047675955.1. Taxonomy (NCBI): domain Eukaryota; kingdom Metazoa; phylum Chordata; class Mammalia; order Primates; family Cercopithecidae; genus Chlorocebus; species Chlorocebus sabaeus. The sequence goes on along the minus strand of NC_132911.1, from coordinate 23,995,675 downwards.
CTGTGCCAATAGGAAAAGGCTACCTGGGGGCAGGCATGTTCAAAATGGAGGTTCCCTCTTCCATTTTCTTTGTTGCCACATGTACAGTAAAAAGACAGGAAGGCTGGGCACGGTGGCTGACGCCTGTAATTCCAGCACTTTGGGAGACTCAGGCAGGCGGATCATGTGAGGGCAGGAGTTCGAGACCAGCCTGGCCTATGTGGTGAAACGCTGTCTCTACCAAAAATACAAAAATTGGCTGGGCATAGTGGCAAGCGCCTGTAATCCCAGCTACTAGGGAGGCTGAGGCAGGAGAATCAATTCAATCTGGGAGGCTGAGGTTGCAGTGAACCAAGATCATACCACCACACTCCAGCCTGGGCCAAAGCAGAGACTCTGCCAAAAAAAAAAAAAAAAAAAAAAAAAAAGAGGCAGGCAACATGGTAATGGCCAGGTAGAGACCCCATCTTCATAATAAAAGATTAGGGTAGGATGGTCAGCTTCTTCGCACTATGTGAATGGCACACCTGGCTCGACCAATCTTTTGGGCTCTAGCAAATCAGACACTGCCTCCTCAAGCCCATCTATAAAACCCCATTCATTTCACCGCAGAACCAGAAGACCCGCTCAAGAACCCCTTTCTCTCTGTAAGAGAGAGAGCTCTTCTCTTTCTTTTGCCTACTAAACCTCTGCTCTTAAACTCACTTCTTGTGTGTCCATATCCTCGATTTCCCTGGTGTGAGACGATGGATTTTGGGTATTTAACCCAGACAGCAATCCCGCTTCAAAATCAAATGACTTACTATAACAATAAAATCCTTTGTTAAAGCTCTACACCCATTGGTTATAAAAGTTCTCAGCAAACCAGAAATGGAGGAGAAATTTCTTAACCTAATAAGGTGTATCTCCATAAAACCTACAGTTAAAATTACACTTCATAGCAATGCTGCTCAGCTGGGAGTGATTTTTGCCCCTAGAGAACTTTTGAAAATGTTTGGTGACAGGTTTGCTTGTCACAGTTAGGGTGGGGGATGACGTTCCCCTTGTGTTTAGTGAGTAGAAGCCTGAAGTGCTGCAAAATATCCTATAATACACAAGACAGCTGCCTGCACAATGAAGAATTATCTAGCTCCACATGTCAACCTCATCCGTATGGATTGAGAAAGCTTTATAGTGAGTGAATGAGTGAGTGAGTGAATGTTTCCCCCATAAGATCAAATATAAGACAAGGATATTCATTCTCAATAATTCTACTAAATATTTTTCTAGAGTACCTAACATTGTGATACAACAAGAAAAAGAATAAAAGGTGTACTTATTAGAAAGAAGGAAGTAAAAATCTCTTTATTTGCAGACAACATGATATTGTATGTAGAAAATCCTAAAGAGTCTAAAAAATGCAATTGAAACTAATAAATTAGTTCAGCAAGGCCAAAGCATCCGAAGCACTGACATACAGATCAACAGAACAGAATAAGGAGGACAGAAATGGACTCTCATGTCTATGCTCGCTAATTATTTTTGCAAATGTACAAAGGTAATTCAATGAGGGAAGGATACTTTTTTCAATTAATAGTGCCAGAACTACTGGTTATAGGTATTGAAATGATGAACATTAAACCATATCTAACATCATGCACAAAAATTAACTGGAAATGCCTCAGAAATCTAAGGTAAGAGCTAAAACAATACAATTCTGGAAGAAAATATAGGAGAAAATCTTAGCAACCAAAGAGAAGCAAAGATTTCTTAGTACAAAGAAAATAAGACACAACAGAAAAAAATTATTTGGACTTCATCAAAAACTTCTTGGAAAGATAACATTAAGAAAATGAACAGTGAAAAACAATAGCCTGGGAATGATATTTGTGTAGTGTGGATATCTAATGTATCTGGAATATATAAAGAACTGCAATCATTCAATAATAGGACAAAGAACTATTAAAGATTCTTTAATGATTTAAATAAATGATTGCAACACATTTGTGCCAATCAGCATTGAAAACTGTGCTCAATGACATTAGTCATTAAGGAAATGAAAGTTAAAATTGCAATGAGACAACATTATATATACAACTGAGTGACTAAAATTTGAAAAAACTGACAATACTACTGTTGTTGAAAATGTAAAGCAACTTGAATTCTCACATATGGCTGTCGGGGATGTAAAGTGACATCATTCTAGAAAACATTTTGTCAGTTTCTTATAAAGTTAAATATATATTGCCATATGGTCTAGAAATTTTACTCTTGGTATTTACTCTGAGAAATGAAAATATATGCCCACACAAAGACTTGTACACAAATGTTCATTACAGTTAAATTCGTAATAGCCAAAAACTGGAAACTGCCTAACTACCCATGAACAGTTAAAAAATGATTTCTTAAAACATCTTTAAAAATGATTTTTAAAAATGATTCCATTGCAATTAAATAATGTGGCAGTTTTAATATATATCCACAGATCCTTTGTCAAATTTTTTGGACCTTCCCTTGAATCTACACTGACCATGATCATATACTTAAAAGCAACATAACGCAACCGAAGTGACGCTACATAACCTCCATGACTACGTCGGAAAAGGCCAAATGGCTTCTGCCTGGAATCCTGACCTACCAGGTAATGAGTCTTGCTATTCTGAGACCATGAAGCTGTGAGAAGACCACATAAAAGTGTTCCAGCCCAGACATGCCTTTGAAGTCTCTACCAGTAATCAGCATCAATCCTTAGGCACGTGAGTGAAATCACCACCATTACTCTGACCTCCAAGCATTTACTCGCCCTTAGTCTGTCCGTATTCCCAGCTGAGGCCCTAGGTATCATTGAGCTGTCCCTATTGGGGCCTGATGAAAGTCTGACCTACGGGATCAATGAGCATGCTCAAATGATTGTTCCCTGCCACTGAGTTTGAGGTGACTGGTTATGTAGCAATAGTGACTGGAACAATAAATGAACCTGTTAAACATTACACTGAGTGAAAGATGCTGGACACCAAACATGCATCCTGGATGATTCCTTTTGCTTGACACTAGAAAAAGACAAACTTTATTTATAGTGATAGCAGATCAGTGATTGCCTGGGACCCCGGGTGAAGTTGGGCTGACAAGGAAGGGGCATAAAGGAATGGGTAACGGAAATGTTTTATATTGTGATTGCAGAAGCTGTTACATTTGTTAAAATTCATTGAACTATGCCCTTAAAGGAACTGCATTTTACTGAGTATAAATTATACCTTAATAAAGTCATATTTCCAAAAAAGTGAGAGGCAAACGTATGTAGGTAGCTAGAAACTAGAAAAGAGTGCTGTCTACCTGCCCAAAGGTTGGATAGATGCCTGCAAATATTAGTCCAACTATTGGTCTCTAAATGGCTCACCACCACATCCTCAGGGAAAAAGCCAGGGACGGGGAGGTAGAGAGACAGGTTTGGGGCTGTTTAGAATGTTTCAATGAAACATGCTTCCTGCTTAATACTGGACTTTTAACAGGCTGCTTAGTACTGGACTTTAAATAGTCAGAAAAAAAAAGAATAACTTATTTTCTCATCTTCCTCCAGAAGTTTTCATGTCCTAGCAGTGTTTCTTTTCCATAGAAAAGGCCTGCTTTTGAGAAGAGGGTAAGTTCTTTGTTTCTGACAGCAGGTGTCACAATTGCCTAATAAAAGAGAAGAAAGCTGCAAGATTTCCTAATGCAAAAAAGCAAGCCACCAACACCTAAAAATACAGACTCATTCAGTTAGTATCATTAACATATTGGAACAGCCATGGTAATGAGTGCAGTTCCTCCATTCACAGATAGCATGCTGGAATAGACATGGAATAGACAGCATCTATTTCATCACACTTTTTGAGGTGAAAAAGGGCAATAGTACCTTATAAAGTGTGTGTGTTTCTATGTGTATATGAATATGTATATGTGCAAAAAATATACATATATACTATAAGCAGTATCCCAATTTCATATGTGTTAAAATGTGAAAGCATTTGAAATATGGTAACCAACCACATGCTATTTGGAAGGTACCCAGTGAGTCATACATCCCTGCCAATGCTTTCCAGTTTGCCAGGTGTCTCTCTGCCCGATTCTGCTTTCTTTGCACAGAGGCTAACTCTGGAAGGTGCCATTGCCCCTGTTGGTCAATGACTCATGACAACAATGGAGAATTTTGAGGCAGCGGGCCCTGGGTGGTGAAGGATGGTGGTAGGCACAGTCCTATTTGCTGATGGATGCAGGAGGTGGTACTCTTTCTTTCAACGTGCGTTTTTAGAGTAATTAGCAGGGAAATAAAGAATTATCTCTGTTCTTTGTAATCGGAACCTATAGTTAGTAGATGCCTGTTGTCCTGGTCTAGGGCCATAGGGGAAACTCAACAAACACAGAGAAAACACAACCACTAACAATCTCTAGCTGGTGATAGTTGCCCGGCAGGCCATGAGAAAGTTCATTGCCCAGCATTTAACCAAACAATTTTTTGGTTTTTTTTCTGAGGTGGAGTCTTGCTCAACTGATGCCCAGGCTGGAGTACAGTGCTGTGATCTCAGCTCACTGCAACCTCTGCCTTCCAGGTTCAAGTGATTCTCCTGCCTCAGCCTCCGGAGTAGCTGGGATTACAGGCACCCACCACCACACCCAGCTAGTTTTTGTATTTTTAGTATAAACAGGGTTTCACCATGTTGGCCAGACTGATCTAGAACTTCTGACCTCAGGTGGTCTGCCCATTTCAGCCTCCCAAAGTGCTGGGATTACAGGCATGAGCCACTGCACCCGGCCTCAGCCGAAGTTTTTATCTTCCTGTACTCACATGCTTAGAGAGGACTTTACTATTGAATATTGTCTGGATTTTTCTTTCCTTTAAAAAAGTAATTTAGTATTCAGTTTTTCATGTCTCTGTATTCAACCCAGGACCTTTCCTTTTAGCTAAGATTATTACATCTGTTTTGGTGAATGTTCTTTTGTAGTATGAAGTCTATATCTACTGTGTCAAAAAGATGTCCTCAGAGTAGCTGAGCGGTAAAATTCCCAGACACAAGTCCATCTTCTTCAAATTGAATATTTCTTCTGTATGTCTCTTTAACCCACTGGGGAAGGAATAGTACCCTAAGTAATCAAATGAATAAATAAATAATATTAAAGTTAAAAAAGTATTAATCCTTTAAACGCTCAGTTACCAAAGGACAAGGGATTCTCCCTGCACCACCACATAGAGATAGCCCCCTCCGGGGTAAACGCTGTAAGATTCATTTGCTAAATTGAATTTCTGTGCTAAAACTGTTGTCTAAGCAAATATAGACGATGCCTCTGATTTGAAGGGTGAAGAAGAGAGAATGACATTCAGGTCAACAACCTGGTGCAAGGAGGAAGCAATTGAGTATGGACCAGAGGGCCATCACATGGCAGGATTAGGGGAGAGCTTCAGGATACAGAACAGGACACACGTGGAGAGTCCAGCTCCAGTCTGGGTTGTTGATAACTGAGCTGGCTGCACAATGTGATTAGGAACAGTCATCGGTGTCTGAATAATGTGACAAGTCAATGGAGAGTCCTGGATTTACAATCCAGTAGACAAGGTATATCAAGAAAAAGCAATGTCAAAATTCAGAACCTACATAAAAGCTACTAGAATAAGTTAGTTTAGCAAGTTGCAGGATCAATATACAAATCAATAGAACAGAATAGAGAGGCCAAGAATTGATTCTCACATATATGCTTAATGACTTTTTTATTTTACAAATGTATTAAGGCAATGCAATAAAACAGAATACATTATTTTCCAGTAAATGACGCTGGACCAACTCACCATATATATGGAATAAATGAGCATTGGACCTTACCTGACACCATATATGAAATGTAGTTTGAAATACATCATATAACCAAATATAAAATCGAAAAGAATGTCAGTTATGAAAGAAAACATAAAAGAAATCCTTATCAACCAAGAGGAAAAAAGGTGTGTTAGTACTGAGCAAATATAAAGCACAAAAGAGAAAAGATAAATTGGATTTCACCAAAATTGAACATTTTTAACCTTGAAAACATGACATTAAGAAAATGAAAAGGCAGGCCCCAGCCTGGGAGGAAATGCTCTATGTATGTACATATATGTGACATATCTGGAATATTTGAAAAATGTTTATAAGACAAAGAACTTGTGCCTAGAATTCGAATCCTCAAAAATGACAGTAGGCAGGGTAGTCACGATCCAAGAGATTTATCTAAATACGGGAAATGAGGCAAGCCTGCAGTTGCAAGTAGAACCATCAAGGAAAAAGCAAAGGAACAAGCCATCCCGCATCTGTGGCTTCAGGCTGAGGTTAAGGAGAAGGGAGGGAGATTATGTAGAAGGTGTGCTAGGCCACTCTTTGTGTTGCTGTAAAGAAATAACTGAGACTGGGTAATTCATAAAGAAAAGAGGTTTACTTGGCTCATGGTTCTTCAGACTGTACAGGAAGCATGGTACTAGCATCTGCTTGGCTTCTGGGGAGGCCTCAGGAAGCTTACAATCATGATGGAAGGTGAAGGAGGAACAGGCATCTTATATGACAAGAGAGGGAGCAAGAGAGGGTGGAGGGGAGGTGTCCCACACTATTAGCTAGATCTCAGGAGAACTCACTCATTATCACAGACAGCACCAAGCCATGAGGGATCGACTTCCATGACCCAAACACCTCCCACCAGGCCTCACCTCCAACATTGGGGATTACATTTCAATAAGAGATTTGGGCAGGACAAATATCTAAACCATATCAGAAGGTAACGAGAAGGTAGCTTTTTCTTTGACTAAAAGGGGATAGAAAAGGTTGAGTGAACTCTAGGCTAGGAGACACTGTGGTTGGACTAATTGTGATACTTCAGAGGAACAGATGATGTTGTCATCTTGCCGGTTATTGCCCTAGTAATGAAACTCAGGGATTTTAGCCCTAAACTCCTGAAAATCCCTTACCTGGAAATCCACCTGATAGGCCTGAGCAGGCATCTTTCTGGCCAGCTGGACTGAGGTTACTTGCCTGGCCTGCTAGTCTGGGCAGGAGGTCTGTTTCTGCTCAAAGACTGTGAGATATGTCAGTCTAGAGCCAGTGATCTGCCCCCAAAATCTTTAACCTGGACCCCTGATTCCTCTAATTCCCCTTTACCCTTTCTTTTCATACCAATGGACAATAAGCCAGAATCTCCTTAGTATTTGGCCTTTTCCTTTTGCACTCCTGAGTAGACACAATAAACCTGTGGTCAACCATACCCTGCACAGACTCCAGGTGACAGCTCTGTGCATCTCTGTGGAAGCTCTCTGGGGTGGTTTGGTGGCACTCAGCTTGTGAATATGCGTGTGCATGAGGCATGTTAACAGTGTCCCAGAGACACTGTTTCCAGAGCATGCATGTTTTCTCCTTCCAAGATTCTTCTTAGGCTGAAAACTGGCCAAATCAGCCATGAATAAGGAAGAGAATCCTTGCAAACCCTTAATTTCAAATTCAGTTCCAAATAAAAAGTAGAACCGAGATATTTGGGTGGAAGACAGAGATTGATTATTTCTTCATTCAACAGGTAACAAGGGAGGAGTTGGTTGTGCTGAACTAAATGAATGAGGCTTGACCAGAGATGCAGTTTTCAGCCCAAGAAGCTCAGCTTTTGTTAAGGTGACCTGAAAGGCATGCATAGTGGCTGAGGGTAGAGGCTGTGGGCAGATTGTTGTTCAGGGACAGGTCCAGTGGAAGCTGTCTGTGAAGCTGGATTTCTCCTCTCTGCCACGGTCACGTGCTCACATACAGCTGGACCAGCACAGCCGGAGGCCTGCAATAAAGCCATTCTCCGTGGGCTGTGTTATCACCTATGATTCAACAAAAGATGGAGACCTGGGCTTTGCTGCTGTCAACATTACGGCCACACGAGGGCGTACAAGGTCCTAGATTTTGCCCACAGAGGCCTGTCTCTGAGTCAGATCCACACCAGGATTCAGGGATCTCCTGCTGTGCCTACCTACAGTACACCAGTCACAGCCCCTCTGATGCACGAGGAATGCAGAGGAAATGCAAAGGCAAAGAAAGGAAAGAAGTCCTTGGTCCTGAAGGCGCTCTCCTCCCACCCTGCTCTGTGGGTACAGAGGCCTGTGGGGCTGAAGAAGTGGGTTCACCTTCCCTGTCACCTGCTAAGTGGGCTCCTGGTGGAAAACATCCACGGAGGTCAGAGGCTTTCCTGGAAGCTTATAGGGAAGGGCCTTGCTAACAGTTCACAAGCAGGATTTTTAAAAATGCAGGGTATCAGGAATTGAGGAGGAAAGATTAGGAAATCGGTAATAAAATGTAGTTTCCTACCTGGAAATGCAGGAGCCGAAAGGGAAGCGGGCATGATACATAAAGACTGGCCAGTCCTTTGGCCTGGAGCTTGTCTTAAGGTCAGAGATCTGCACCCTGGAAAAGTGACTCTATTTAAGTTTTGCGTGTTATCACAGTATTTCTTTCTTGTTTTTATAGAGGACAGAGTAAACTTATTTTTTCAAAAAGTCCTTTATTTAGCTTTACTTTCCTTTTTTGTGATTGAAGATGCATTTGCAAGAAGGAAGTCTAACTATCTCTGGAATCGGCATGGTGCATCCCCAGAGGGAGAGGGAGTGAACCCAGACCACGCTCAACCTGGCAGTCAGGGGCTCTCTTCACAGTATTTGAAAAGTTTTGCCTTTTTCTCCTAAATGCCTCTGCTAATTTAATTCGTTGGTACTGAATTTTCAAGCCTTGACTCTTCCTCTCAGCTTCTTCCCAGATGTCCATGAAAACCTCGTTATGTTCCCTTTCCTCTGATTTCTCACTATTTTCTTATATCCTGGGGCCATTATTATACCCGAGATAACAGCGTGTTGGGTTTTTAAATTTTTAAAAAAATCTCCATGATGGGTAGGGGGACTCTCTTCTTTTTGCAGGTTTCTCTCGTCTTGCCTCCTATCCTTTGTAGATGGAGATGCTGCAATATAGGTTAATGTGATTTCAGAATGAAACATTCTGCCAATTTAGGGTTGTTACTAGATGGTAGTGGGTTTGGGGGTGGACAAAGTTAGCAAGATGTTGTGTGCAGTCCTCTTCTCCCATTCTCTCATGATGCATTGGTTCATTCTTTCTTTCATTTTTCTTGTGTCTAACTGAGGGCAAGGAATGTGCTATGTGCTAAGTGGTGAGGCGATGGGCCTGTGGACACCCTTTTCCTTTTATCTCAAACCCTCATTCTAAAGAAAACTCCAGGAAGAAAGTGCAATTGAGGGATATCGTCTGGCACAAGATTCTAAATGTTCACCTTAGAATACCTCCCTTAAAATATAGCATTTGTTCCATACTTTTCATCTGTTCTCCATTTGAGTGTATCACAGCAGGTAAAGTCCTCTCTAACATTCTTATTCGTAGATATTTCTCATTTGGTATTGACTTTCTGAATCTCGGCCCTGCAAAATTATCTTCTAAACCATGTCTTTCATACAGTGGCCTTCTTTTTAAACTTTCTTCTACTTTTTAATTAATATATCATAACTTTACATATTTTGGGGGTCCATATGATATTTTGATCCATGTATACAACATGCGGTGATCAAATCAGGGTAATTGGGGTATCCATCACCTCCAATAAATATACACATTTTTTGTGTGTTTCTTTCAAACTTGACTTCTGTAAAAGCTCAAAATATTTGTCTTCCTTTTTAAATGGCCACATTTTAATTTCTTCCTTTTCCAGAAAGTATACTGCTACATGACTTCCTTAATGAAGGTCCTTCCTTGGTTCTAATTTTGTTCCCTCCTCTACCTTGCAATGCTACTTTAATCGGCGAACTCTTCATCAATTCTCCATTGCATCTTCATTTGTCAGCATCCACAGCAAATCGGTTTGATCAGTGAAATCTTCCACGTGCTGCCACCTCCCTTCTCATAGCCCTGTACCAACATCCGTACTCTTCTTAGGTCTCAGGGGTGACTGAACTCTGCATTTACCTTACCCAGCATCCTCACTCACTGACATTCTAGGGCAGCTGGCTTCCCAGACTTTTCTTTGGATATGTCATGATCATTCCCTGTTCCAAATGAGTACTCCAAAGAAGCACACACATGCATGTACACATGTGTGCACAAACACATATGCACATGTATCTGACATATCCCTTGGTTTCTGTGATGTCTAAGGCTTGGTTGGATTAGTCTTTTCATCTAGTCTAATTATTAAGGGTACATATTTCGTTTTCAATTTGTTTCTAGACCAAGATAATAACCACATTTTAAAAAACAGGACATGACCTCTAGAGCACTTTATATCTATTTTTCTCTTGGCCAGTTGTTAATGCTATGAGAGCTTACAGAGATTCCTATGTGCTAGGATCCATTGAGCTGAAATCCCAACACAATGCTGGGACTGTGTAAGAAACCTAACACCTTTCCTCTTTTTTTTTTTAATGATGAAGTCTGGGATCTTATTGTAGTCATCACCAGAATGTACATTGTAGCCATTAAGTAATTTCTGATTACCCACCCCTGTCACACCCCTCACCCTTCTGAGTCTCCAGTGTCTATCATTCCATACTGTATGCCCATGTGTATACATTATTTAGCTCCCACTTATAAGTGAGAAAATGAGGTATTTGGCTTTTTGTTTCTGAATTATTTCACTTAAGACAATGTCCTCCAGTTCCAGCCATGTTGCTGCAAAAGCATCATTTCATTTTTTTGTTATGAGTGAGTAGTATTCCATGGTAAATATATTCTATTTTTTAACTTTTAAGTTCAGGGGCACATGTGCAGGATGTGCAAGCTTATTACGTAAGTAAACTTGTGTCGTGGGGTTTGTTGTACAGATTATTTCATCACCCAGGTACTAAGCCCACTACCATTAGTTGTTTTTACTGATCCTCTCCCTCCTTCCACCCTCCACCCTCCATTTGACCCCAGTGTGTATTGTTCCCCTCTATGTGTACATATGTCTCATCATTTAACTCCCACTTATAAGTGAGAACATGCTGTATTTGGTTTTCTCTTCCTGTGTTAGTTTGCTAAGGATAATGGCTTCCAGCTCTGTCCATAACCCTGCAAAGGACAGGATCTTGTTCTTTTTCATGGCTGCATAGTATTCCATGGTGTATATGTACCACATTTTGTTTATCCATTATATCATGGATGAACATTTATGTTGGTTCCATCTCTGCTATCGTGAGTAGTGCTGCAATGAACATACACAAGCATGCATCTTTATAATAGAATGACTTATATTCCTTTGGGTACATACCTAGTAATGAGATTGGGGGATCTAATGGTATTTTAGGTCTTTGTTGAATTGCCACACTGTCTTTCACAATGTCTGAACTAATTTATATTTCCACCAACAGAGTATAAGTGTTCCTTTTTCTCAATAACCATACCAGAATCTGTTATTTTTTTGACTTTTTAATAGTAGCCATTCTGACTGGTGTGAAATGGTATCTCATTGTGGTTTTGATTTGCATTTCCCTAATGCAAAGCTGGAGGCATCATGCTACCCAACTTCAAAGTATACTACAGGGTTACATAAACCAAAACAGCATGGTATTGGTATAAGAACAGACACATAGACCAATGGAACAGAATGGAGAACTCAGAAATAAGACCACACACTTACAATTATCTCATCTTTG